>NC_133170.1:15000-10015000 GCF_040802235.1 Manis javanica | reverse complement strand
TCTGTGATGACTGCCCTTGTACTGTTCACCATGTAAGAATTTATTCACTATATAAGAATTCGTTCACCATGTAAGAACTTGTTCGTAATGCTTCAGAAGATTGGAGACTGACGAGAATTAGGCTTGAGATGGATTAATGATTGTACATTGAGCGTTGACCCCCCTATACTGAATTTTACTGTTGTTAACAACCATTTGATCAATAAATATGAGAGATGCCCTCTCAAAAAAAAAAAAAAAAAAAAGCCTTTCAAATTTGACTAATACCAAAGGGATACTAAGCTTTCATGGTCCTTAGTTTACTTTGTGATATTTTGCTCTTTTATCAGGATCACCTAAACAAATAATACTTAATGGAATTTTTACAAAACTCAAGTAATTTTTCCCCTTCAGGACATTTTATATACAATTTTCAGGTTTTGTCTTTCAATAAAAATAAGTATTATAACTTAGACTATGACATATAGTACATATGTGACCTCTAGATGATTTCACTGACACACACATAACAAAATTAAATGTTTCACTATTTCTATTATTCTACTGAGATTCTTCAAGATATTGCCCACCACCTCTTATCTCTCAGGCTTTTGGCACAAACTAGGCAACAGGAAACAAGACAGAATACTAAGCAAAATTCATTTAAAGAATTGCAATCAAGTGTATTATAAATTGTAAATATCTTTCAAGTAGCTGCCTAAAAACCCAATAAACTGTAGTTACATGATGATTTTCCTTAACGGAGCACACAGAGAAGGCCAAGTTGGAAATTGCTTGAAAGGGCTTCTGGTTCAGCTATGAAGCAAATTCATGCTTCAACTACACGCATGCTCTTTCTCACTCTCTCTTTCAAACACACACGCACAAAACCTTCTGGTATCGATGACCAAAGGAAAAAAAAAAAAGAAGGGGCGATTGTCTTTCAAGGTTAACATTCTAAATTTAAATAGGGGGAGTCTCAAATTTAATACAAGAATCCTCTTCTTTTCAAAAGTTTGCATCACGCCACTTTGCTTTTATGAAAGACCTATATTAGTACCTGTTTTCATAACCAAAAGAAATCCAAACAGGATTTTCGCTTTTACAAAAAAAGGGAGAAAATAGTGTTCAGCGTTTGTTCTGCAGCAAGCCATTAAAAAGGCAGTGCACCTGGAGCAGAGAGTGGCGCCACCAAGCGACTTCCCTGAGAACTTCACCCAGCATCTCAGCAGCAAGGCACCAGAGTTTTGAACTGGCTGAGTTGTCTGTACCTCATCTCGATTTATTTTGCGTATCCATTAGCAAGATGTGTCCTAAGGTATCAGAAAGGCCTAAGAGAGGTTACTTTTGGGGTCTGGGCATGCTCAAAAAAATTCCCATTTAAATTAGTGATACAAAGAAAACCATCAACAAAACAAAAAAGCAACCTACTGACTGAATAGGAGAATGTATTTGCAAATGATATATCCGTTAAGGGGCTAATATCTGAAACGTATAAGGAACTCATACAACTCAACACCAAAATAAACAAATATTCTGACCTAAACATGGGCAGAGAACTTGAATAGACTTTTTTTCCAAAAAACATACAGATGACCAACAGACACATGAAATGATTCTCAACATTAGTAACCATGTGAGAAATGCAGATCAAAACCACAATGAGATAGCACCTCATACCAGTCAGAAAGACTATACCAAAAGCCAAGAAATGACAAATGTTGGTGACGATGTGGAGGAAATAGAACCTCCTACACTGGGGGTGGGAATGTAAACTGGTGCAGCCACTACGGAAAACAGGAGATTCCTCAAAAATTAAAAATAGAAATATCTGATGACCTACCACTTCTGGGTATCTGCCCTAAGAAAACAATAACTAATTTTAAAACATATATACATCCCTACTTTTATTACAGAGATATTTAAAATAGCCAAGATATGGAAGCAACCTATTTATCAATAGATGAATGAACAAAGAAGATGTGGTATATATACACAGTGGAATATTACTCAGCCATTAAGAAAGAATGAAATCTTGCCATCTGTGACAACATGGATGGACCTAGAAAGGATTATGCTAAATGAAATAGAGAATAACAAATACCACATGATTTCACTTGTATGTAGAATCTAAAAAACAAACAAAAAAACTGAAATAGACTCATCAGTACAAAGAACAAACTGGCAATTGCCTGATGGGGAGGGTTTGGGGGTATAGATGAAATAGGTGAAGAGGATAAAGAGGTAGAAACTTCCAATTATAAAACAAGTAAGTCATGGGGATGAAAAGTACAACAAGGAATATAGTCAATAACATTATAATTACTGTATGGTGACAGATGGCAACTACATTTAACATGGTGAGTATTTCATAATGCATGTAATTGTCAAATCATTCTTCTGTATACCTGAAACTAATGTAATGTTGTATGTCAACTATATGCTCAATTTAAAAAAATAAGGTAATCTATTGATCACTGGCTGTTTCCTCTGCAACATTAAGTTCCCCACTCACAAAGAGAAAATAATGGGAATATTGATTTTTGTGCTTTAAATTACGACTGCTGCCCTGAGACTGAGGATTAAGTAAAAAGGATTTAAGTGGTAGTCTTATTTGAATTAACCCAATTCAACTTTATGTGTTAGGCTAGTAAATAAATACATGACATATGCTACAGACTGACATTTGCATATGTGCATTTTCTATACCACTCATTAGTGTGCACACTACATATAATTTACAGAGTTTGTAAGCACAGAACAAGTTTACTGGACATTACAATCAATAAGAGGTTTTCAAGAGGGAAAGAAAAAAATTAAAATGGTGATTGTTTTTGCTTTATGCCATTTCAGCTTATGTAAAGTTTCATAGGAACGCTCCCCCACAAGTAGTGGGGAAACCTGTATTAGGACAGTTAGTGCTAAAAACCCTGGCATGAGTTTCCTGTTTTAATTCTGAGAAATCTCTTGGGAATGCTTCAATACACCGAGAGTAGAAATCCAGTTAATTAGATATTAGATAACCAGACATTAGGTAATCTATGTGACTTATGGCAATTCATCTCTCCGAGTCTTTCTTCTTAGAAATGTGGAGATGACACTGCCTGCTCTATATACTTCCTTGAATTGTTGAAATGTAGCAAAATATTTAAAAATACTTGGAAAGCAGCAAAGTGCTATAAATTCAAAGCAATCTTGGGTATATTCATTCACATTTAAACTTGCCTATACAGTAATTCTAATCAGCCACAGATAAGCGGTGCATCATGTATACATTCTATGCCATTTCTCATTACCATTAAAAAGATCATTGGGATATACTGGATGACTCTTCTCAAATCTGTCTATACCCTGGCCACCAGAACCAGTGACTATGTTACTTGACATGACAAAAGGACTTTGCAGATATGATTAAATTAAGGCTCTTGAGATATATGGAATTACATATATATATATATATGTAATTATATATGGAGAGTATACAGAATTATCCAGGTGGATCCAATGTAATCACAAATACCCTTATAAGAGAGAAGGGTGAAGGTCAGAGTGAGCGAAGGGAAGGTGATGATGGAAAGAGAGAGAGAGAGAGAGGTTGGAAGATGCTGTACTGCTGGCACTGAACATGGAGCAAAGTCAAGAACCAAGGAATGCAGGAGTCCTGCAGAAGCTAGAACAGGCAAAGAAACAAGTTTTCCTCTCAAATCTCCAGAAGGAACACACTCCTGCCAACACCTTGACTTTAAGCTTTTGCCTCCAAAACTGTAAGGTAATGAATTTCTGTGATTATAAACCACTAAGCTTTCAGTAAATAGAAAACTGACAATCATGAGAGCACAGCCCCCTACCAGCCCATTATTTATAACCAATGGTTCTCTTCTGAAAGCATACAAGCATACAAGGCTGTAAAATAAGAGCTTTGATCAGTTTCTGAGTCTGTTACTCAGTGACATTTCAACCAGACTGGCGGGTCACTGAGCTCCCCTCCACCAGCATGGATAACTGAGCCAGTGGAAGCTCTGGTCTGGCACTTGCTGGGTGACCTAGGATAACCTCTCTGGGCCTCAGTGGCACCATTTATATAATAAGAAGCTTTGACTAACAATGCAGAAACAGCCCAAAGTGTCATAAAAAGGAGGCACGAGGTTACTCTGGTAATTCTGTTGAGAAAGGCACCACTGGCTGGAACAGCTGGCAAGCACTACACTAGCACCCCCACAGGATGCCACCGGGGGCCTGAGTGCATTTGGATTTCAGGGGACCATGACTCCAGATGCAGCAAGGTTCAGTGCAGGGGAAGCCTGAGGGACGTTTCTGGCACACTGAGTAACACAGATTTCTGGAGACGGATGGAGGAGGAAAGCTGGGGGCAGAAGCATAGAGGGCATCAGGAGGGCCTGGAACGTCAGGGCGGCGCAGAGCCCTGGCAGTTACGGAAAGGCTCCTCTGAGCTCTGCCAGCTGTCACAGGGGTCTACCTGCATGGAAACTGTACAGCTGTACCGCATGGCCCCCATCAAGCTGTCCATTCATGCCGTTCACCTCATTATCCCCAGTGCCCAGGCATACAAGCATCTGATAGTGACTCACCATACATGCGTGAGACGGAGGGAATAACCCCAATTGGACTTTCTCACAGTTACATTTCCCTGTGGGCCAAGTCCTGGTAGTGCCATTCACATGGTATCGCATATGGATGCTGCCCCTTGGCATTATGCAAACAGCAGGCCTGCCTCCCTTGAAGGAGTCTCAGGGAACGGCACCTGCTGGAATTTTCTAGACAAGAGGTAATGAAAGCCGGAACTAGTGACAGCAGTGGGAATGGCAAGGAGAAATGGATGCCGATATGATTTATTGTAGGGTGGTTTGAGAGATTCACTAAATACTCTGGACTAGTCAAAGGAAAACCATACTTGATGTCTTCCCTGTTTTCCTTTGGAGTAACTCAATATTACTCTGTTACGTAAAATTGGAAGGCTTCTCGTGGATCTCCTGTTAAGCACAAGTTACTGTTATCATAACCCTCACTCTTCTGTCAAAAATGTTTATGAACCCCATTTTTCCACTGTAGGGTCTAGTACTTCAGTCAAAATCAAGGCATCTACAGCAATATTTCAAGGAACCAGAGAAATACACCAGAAAGCCCCAAAGAACCCATTTACTATTTCTTAAAAGCATACCACATACTCAAACTTAGGAGCATTTTTTTGAGTCCTTGTCACAGAAACATCGTGTGACACACAGAAACACATTGCACTTGTCACCTCTATTTCAATAATTTGTTTCCTAAACATAGCTTAAATGATGGAGGGAAGTAAGGAGAAAAAGCAGTCCTATTGATTACTGAAGCAAACATCTGATTCCAATGAGTATTTTGAAGTTACACCCTTTCTATTAATATCCAAGATCCCATTGCATTTCTCTCCTACATGACATTTTTTTAAAAACAGCCGCCACTGCAGTCATTTTGGTATTAGATAGTATATACGTAAATTAATAAATAAAATGCCTCCAATTTTAAATGTATCAGATGATCAGTATTTACAGAAACAGACCAAAAAGTTATTAAAGAACATGGTACAAATTTTGTTTGACATCTAAGATAAAAGTGCAGGTAACCAGCTAAAAAAAAAAAAAAACTGTGCTAGACTTATACTTTATATTTAAGTCTATCGCCTTGAGCACTGAACATGCTGCCAGCTATCTCTTAATGAGCACCTGAGCTGTCGTTTTTAATAACAGACTGATAATTATTATCTATAAGTTGATAGTCCCTGGAAATCATCTGTGCAATACTAACATTACTACTCCATGTATAAACAACAGCATTTTATAATACTTGATCAACGTTATAGAAAATGAAATGTATATTTGCAATAAAAAAAATCAGCATGTGCCAAGATGCACAGACCATTTCAAAATGCAGCAGAAACTTAGACAAAATCTTGATCAGGAATCTCAGTTGGTCATTGTTAAAAAGGTCTTTTGATCCATTGAAATTCTATGAGAAAAATACCCTGTTTATGATAAAATATAATAAAACAAATAAGCCAAAAACTGGGGCGATTCTAATCTTATTTTTCAATTCAAAACAGACACAAAAATTGAATACCATTAACATTCAAATTATCTAGTTCATTGAAGCACACGTCATTAACATGTACTACAAGTAATCACATAACATTCTACTGTAATTCATCAATTACAATATTCTAGACATTCTATTTTATTTTGAAATACTAAAAATTTTTTTTAAAATACCTCTTCCACAAAGCTGTCTTTCTTCTCTAGCATTTCTCGTAAAGTCTGAAGAATTTTAATGCACAGCTTTTCTTCTTTCTCCATTAGTTTCTTTGTATGATTTATCAACCTTAAAGCAAAACATGGAACCTTAAACAGGGCAGTGATTTCTCTTCAAGCTATCTACTAACAACATAGACTAGAGGAAAAGCAAATCACACTATTATTTGAGAGGATAAAGTAAACAAGATACCTGTTTTCCAAAGTTTTAAAATTACACCGCAGCTTATGAACTTTGTCTTATAAAACAGCCTTTGTTTTGCAGGCAGTGTATCTCAGTGCTTCTAAATTTATTCGGGGAGAGATGGGAGAGAAGGCATCCTTGCAAAGGGAACAGTATGAACAAAGGGAGGGGCAGCACGCTGACCATGATGTCCAGGAAGTGATAAGTACTCCAACTGCCAGCTGATACTCACACAGCAAGAGGAGAGAGCGCGAGAGATGCGACCTGAAAAGAAGGAGCTAAGAATGTTGTGCTAATGAGTCTGAAATTTACTCTATAGAAAAAAGGGGACGTTGTAAAGGACCTGAATGACCTGGCCTATGTGTGCAAGAGTGAGAACAAGGCAAGCGATGAACAGGGCCCGTGATGCTATAAGGATGCAAGAAGCAGGAGAGAAACAAAATAGCCACGACTTGGTAAATAATGACATGTGCAAGTTGGAACAGAGAAGGGCCAATCACGGATGCCTGAGGTGCACTGATTAGGTTGGTAGATGGACAGTGATACTTTTAGATTCTATCTATGTCATGCACACAGGGAAGGAACAGTGATTTACTTTAAGCTATGTCCCATCTGGGCAAGATATTATGGGGTCAGGTCCAGCACACAAATAATTATTCTAAAGTTCACCTTTCAAGGAAAAAACCTGCTTCTCTTCTGTTTGGTCCCTCGCGTGATAGTCTCTGAATACATGAACATAGTTTTGGTGCGCACTGCAAATTTCTTTTGATTTTTTTCTCTTAGGCTATTTTCATCTTCTTTGCTCTTTAAATAAACTTTTCATTCACTAACCATTTGAAACTCTTAAGCGTAAGGATGAATATCATTTGCTAGTAGTTTTTATAAGGTATTGATCTATCACATAATGTTTGGTTGCGATAGATCAGTCAAATATTTTTTCTGTGATCTAAGTAAAAAGTAAGTTTCATGCAACAACCCACCATATAAATATATATTTATGTGCGTGCTTGTAAAACTAACACAAAAGTTACCTTTACTACGTGAGATGTATTGTATGAGATAGTATTTGAGGTGGACTACCTGATATTTTATATACTTCCTAATTCATTTTTTAAATTAATGGTTGGCTCTCCTTCCTTGTTTTAAATCCATAAATAGATAACACCCCAGAATTTGAAAACTACTGAGACTGTCCTTCATAAAGGAGGAGTAAATGCTGATTTGAATGGATCATAACCACATGCCTTAAAGGTTAAGGTCTCTTCTCTCTCTCACTGCGTGACTAAGTGGATATGTGAATTCAGGTTCTTTCCTGGGGTCTGTCTCTCACGTTCACCAGCAGATTCATATGAATCAATAAGTTCCAAGAAATAAATTCATTTCAAGAAGTCAGAAGACCCACTGAGCCCTTGGACATAAACTATGTTCTCCAACTAAGCTTTACCAGAGAGTTGTGCGTAGTAACACAAGGCCTATTAGCTTTTTAATCAAGTTGGATTCTAATTTTATTAGACATTCTTGCAGATAAAACCCTTGGTCCTTCACAGGGTTGGAGAAGGAGAAGGAGAAGCATCAGAGCAGAAAATAGACGTTCCTGTGCCTCTGGCCATAATACGATCAAAATAGGACCAAAAAAAATCTCTTCTCTAACCACTAAAGTAGGTGTCACACCTTTTCCTCCATATGAGCTCCCACTGCCCTATCATCCTGCTTCTCTCCTTTCAGTTTTCCTGATGTTGCAACAGACTTGCCTCATCCTCCGCACAGTCAACATTTTCCTGACATTCTGAGTTACTCTGTATCACCTTCTCAGAGACCTGAATCTTCTAAGTTGTAGACCAGTGCCAACCAACAGAAATTTTTCTGCAGTAACTGAAATGTTCTGTATCTGTGCTGTCAAATTTGTTAGCCACTAGCCACATATGGCTCTTGAGTACTTTAAAATTTGGCAAATGTAGGAACTGAAACTTTTTATTTTTATTTTTATTTTTATCTAAATAATTGTGTGTGATCTAGCAGCCACTGTATTGACAGCCTAATTCGTGACACTGGATCAGCAAATTCTTTTTCTACAAAGCCAAATAGTATATTTTGAACCTTTGCGTGTCATGCAATCTCTGGGGCAGCTTGTCAACTCTGCTATAATAGTTACGGGAGTAGCCACGGACAGTATGTAAGTGAACATGTGTGGCTGTGTTTCAATAAAACTTTATTTGAAAAACTGAGCAAGAGGACCAATTTGGCCTGTGGGCCAAAGCTTGTCAACAATCCCTGTTCTAGACTATCAAGTATCTGGGATATATCTATAGTGTCATTATTAATTTCCTGGAATTAAAATTCGCAGGTTTATTACCGATTTTTTGAAGAACCCCACCTATTTAACATGATCCCTGTAGTCACTTCTCATCCCATATCTTGTTTTCTCTCCCAGCTTTACTTAGTAAATGAAAGGAACACACTTCTTGTGTTCCCTATTCCTCAGTCACAATCCACAGAAGAGGTTCAGAGGCCTCTCCAGTAAGCCTCCACCCCACAGGAATTAGCTGTGATGGGTAATGGTCAAGGGAGCCAGCAGCCATGTCCAACTCTCCATACAGATACTCTCCCCAAGACCACCAAGTACCTTCGACTGCCCGGATGGAGTCTATATGTGATTACTTGCAAATCACTCAATGAAGTGCCCTCATCATATTCTGTCTGGAGCTGGTTATACTTTTCTTCATAACTGCTTTACTTGCAGATCTTCCTTGAGAATTATTCATATACCACTAAAGTGAAAACAGTCTAGGATAAACATACCCACTACAACAGATAGGACAACACCACAAAACCATCGAGAGAAATAAGTAAATAAAAGAGCCGTAGCTGAGGATCAAGAAGGCAGCACGGCTGAAAGCTGGAACGAGACCTAAGGGCTCTTGACTTAAAGCCTGCCTGAGACTGGCCTGCCAATCTCTCAGACCTTTGCACACATTAGAGAAAATAGGTAAACACACGGGATGCTAGCACACAATAAGAGCTCATGAAGGCTAGTTCTCTTCCCTTCCTCTCTGGTAATGAAAATCTAGTGACTTTGAACAGGAATTTTTTTTAAGTCCCACCATGCAGTTATAGAGATGAATCAGAACCAAAATATTTTGTGATTTTATGTGGTATTTTGTGCCCAGTGATAAAACACACCCTTTTCAGTAAACTGTAATAAAATATGATACCTTGACCTTCACCAAAATTAAATTTCAGTTGAATCAAATTAATTATGTTGGAAGTACATAGATTTTAGACCTTTCCCATACTCTCTGGCCCGTATTACGTACCAGTAGAGTAAAGGGCAGAAATGCGTTTGAAGCCGTATGTTTGGCAATAGTTGCAGAATCTCAGACTACAGCCACTTACTTGGACATGAAAGCGCCACATCTTATTCTTGCATCGCTCCCCTCGGGGAACAGTAGCTCTGGACTGTACAACACGTCGACCAGCACTGAGAACTCAGCCTGCATCATGGGGCTGAACTGTTGCTCCAAGGAGGCCACAACATCCTGAGGAATAAGCATAAAACCCCTGGTGATGACCCACGTCAAATTCCAGCCTCTGAAGACAAACAAATCTAAGGATGCCAACTAGGAATGAGATGTAGGGATTTCAGAGAAGATGCACCCCACCTTCCCATGGTGCCCAAGGTCTGTGCTTTAACTAGAGTCTGGTCTTCTTTGTAAATATACTGCCTGGGTCTCCTTTCAATTTGTAAGAGAAGGGTGGAACACACGGATACACATAGAAGATGAAACTCAGTAAAACCACTGTTACAGGACCCACAGTGTCTAGGATTGTAACAGAGACATGAAAGGTATTCATTAACTTGGAATAAATTGAGGTATGCTCCAGGAACAGCTTAAAAGAGATTTCGTATACATCACTGGCCATGTGGGACTAACCATTCCTTCCAATGTGAAAATTCCCTGATCCATTATTTAAGTAGTATTAGTACCACACAGGTGTTCAAGGGCATTTAACAATATTTCAAATTACATTTTCTGATAAGAAACTATTGGTCACTTACCCAATAGCCTTCCCTCACCATGTTCCTTGCTAATAGAATCACCATGTAGTTTCTCAATCAGGTAGCAACATTCTCGGGAAGGTGAGCCTCCCCAGCTTAGGCTCTAAGCAGGCCAGGGTCACCCCATTTCCCCTGCCAGCGATTGGCCTAAGCATGATTATGTGACACAGTCCTGGCCAATAGCACATCAGGAGAAATCTGCTGAGCAGGTGGGGAGGGGGTGTTTTGGGGGAGGAAGGGATGGACCCTTAGAACTGCCTATGCCTCTCAAGAGAGCTTGAGAGTGTGAGTCCAAAATGGGAGGCAACCCACATACGACCTCTGGAGACCAAACTTAAGAGGAAGGCCAACACAACAGACCGATGATGTTAGGGCCCTGACCTCCTGAGCTGCTGAATTGACCAACCAGGAAGAGCCAGAACTCCGGCCTCCTTGCTATGCAAAATAATGCATTTCTTACGTTTGCCGCTCGTAGTTGAGTGTTGGGTTAGTTACAGCTGAAAGCATCCTGACTGACGTGTCTCTAAAATGGACTATGGTAATGAATATTCATTGAACATTCTTTAATGATTCAAGTGCCCCATTTTTGTTTTTTAAAATAACTATGTTTGAACACACACACAAAATCTTCACACATAAAGCAATGCTTTATTCGTCCATACCTGCGGCATAGTTTGTTAGGCAGAACACTGACTACCGGTTGCTTATTGCTACTCAGCTACAGCGACACAGACTGAGGCGCCGTCCCTCTTCATGACTTGTGTTTAGCTCTTCCTTCCCTTTCTTGCAAAAGTGATCATTTCTACTTCAACTACTCTAAATAACTTTCCTGACAAATTTCTGATGACAATTCAAAAAGAATGTCAGGAAGGAAATAACATAAGTGGGGAACCAGTATTCTATAAAGGTGGGAAGAGAACATGCTTCTGAAATATAAACTAACTTACTTACTTATTTATTGTTTCTTTTAATGACCTTTGCCATTTTTTTTTCTTTCATGTCTTTTTATGGTTTGATAGCTCATTTCTTTCTTTTTTTAATTGGGTTACATACAATAAGATGCACAAATCTTATTGTACATATTGTAAAACTATGACCATATTCAATAAAATGCCACTAAAATGTAGCTATTTTTCAGATTATCTCTCTTTAATTCATTACTAAACAAATTGTGCTCAGACCCCTATGATGTGGATTCTGTTTTCATCTCATATTTTGGTCATGGGCCAACTGTCCTCTTTCTCATTATTTGCCTGTGTGAAAATTCAGGCTGATATTAGCAATCACATGGGTTTGCTGTGAAGACTGAAGGTAAGTACACAGAGCAGCTTTTAGCACATACTGACAGCTTATTATTCCTCAACAAATGTTAATGATCATTAGTACTGAGGACCAGTTAGCTACAATCATCCCCGTTGCCAAATCCAGTAGTTAATTTCCCATCCTCATCCTATCTGACCGCTGCTAAGCGTTTCACGCACCTGTTCCCACTGTCAGGCACTTACTTTCTCTCTTGGCTTCTGGGACACCACACTTCCTTCATTTTCCGCCCACACCCTGACCACTGCTTTGCCAATTCCTGGTAGCTCCTGGTCCTTTCTCTTCTACATCTACACTTTCTTGTGAGGGATCTCATCCAAGTTCATGGTTTTAATACCATATATATGCTGAAACTTCTCATATTTACATTTCCTGCATGGATACCTTTCCAACGCACTCTAGATTCATATATCCAACTGCCTATTTGACATATCCACAAAGGTATCCAAATAGGCATCTCAAACTTAAAATCCCCCACATAGAACTCCTGATTCAAACTCTCCCATTCTTCCTTGTCTTAACAAATGATCCGGTCATATCAAACCCAGGCTCTTCCCATCACCCCACAACTCATCCATCCATCTACAAGTCCTGTTGGCCCTGCAACCAAATATATGCCCAGTTCATCCGCTTTTCTTCATCACTATTGCTATCCCCTTAAGGCAAGCCACCATCACCTTTTGCCTGAAGTAGCCGACTCCTTGCTTCCATGTCTGGACCCTATGATTCATTCACCACTCAAAAACCACAGTCATCTCTTAAAAGATAAACCAAGTCACGCCCATCCTCTGCTGAAAACCTCCAGTAACTTGCCATCTCACTGAAAATAAAATGCAAAGGCCTTGCCGTGTAAGTCGTTACATGATTTGGCTCCTTGCTTCCTAAGACTCTCCTCCTCTGCTCACTAAACTCCTGCCCCAGTGGGCTCCTCTCGGTTCCTTGAACCTACCCACCTCATTCTGTTCCTACCTAAGCACCTCTGCATTCACTATTCCCTCCCCATAATAGTGCCTGTCCTCAGATTTTTGAACGGAGTAGTCCTCTCCACTATTCAGGTCTCAACTCAAACACCACCTCAGTAGAGAGGAGGTCCCTAACTAGAGGACCATCCTCACAGCAGTCCTTCACTATGTTGTTACCCTGCCTTGTTTTATTCATAGAAGTTTTACTTATATAACATTTATCCTGTACTGAATGGGTTAGAACACATGCTCAATGAGGGCATAGCTCCTTGACTCTATTTCTCGCACACTGTGACTGGTATAGAGTTTTCACCAAATACATACTCACTTAATGAATGCCAATGCCTGTGCTACAAGATGTTTAGGGCATAACCTTCCATGCAAGGTGACAGTGTTATCTGTCTCTCCTAAGTGTCTTACACCTTTGGCTCTCATGAACCTCCTGTCTGACCCTGCCCTTTTCTCTCTTAGTTGGCCATTCTGCCACTCGTGGCCTCTCCCAAGATGTTCTTTTCTTTTCCTAACACCATATTCCCTCATACAGCAACACCATCCACTATCCTCTCTCCAAGTATCACCTCTAAACAGAAATTTAACTTCCAATATATTCCAAAATACATAGCCTGGTAACCTAGTTCTGCATATTGTTGATGACCACAGGCAACATTCTTCTAATGCATTCTTTCCTTCCCTCTTACAATAAGGAAACTTAGTATTATCACCTCGTCTCCAACCATCAGTGCCTCTTAAATGCTCCCATGCCCTCTCCATCTAAGAGCCACCAGGTCTGTTGACCCTGTCTTCATTATTGTATGCCACACCGGTTTCTTCACTGTATTCATACCACCGCCTAGCTGAGATCTTTAGCATTTCTTAACTAATCTGCTTTTCTTTAGTCTCTTCCTGATAATTCTACCCTGCAAATGAATAACTGCTTAATCACTTATAATGAATTCTCACTCAAATGTACTGGCCACATTTTCAATGATTTGTAGCTTTCAAGTTTCTCATAGTGAGTCTAACATGTTCTTTTTAATCACATATAACACTCATCTATGAAAACGGCACCAATTAATCTGCATGCGGCCTCTCATAATATTTACTCCAATCCATGTCTTGACTACTCTGCAAGTCAAAAAATTTCCTCAGATCATACCTTAATTTGCTCTGTGACATTTACAAGTATGTGGGCAGGAAGATGTCTGTTATAGGTAACTGTATGTTCCTGAAAACTCATATGTTGACGTTCTAACCCCCAGTCCTTTAGAACGTGACTGTAATTGGAGATTAGGCCTTTAAAGAGGTAACTAAAATAAAATTAATTCGTACGGGTGGGCTGTAAGCCAATATGAGAAGAGGAGCTAAAAATACAGACTTGTGCGGCACAGAGGAAGACCTGTACGAGGCCACCGTGACCAGCCAGCCACCTGTCAGCCAAGCAGAGAGGCCTCAGAAGAAAACAAACCTGTCAGTATCTTGCTCCTGGGCTTCTAGCTCCACAACTGTGAGAACACCAATTTCTAGTGGTTAAACCACCCCGTCTGTGCTATTTTCTGGTGGCGGCCCAAGCAGACTAACACAGTGTCTCTCTTCACTCCACGTCCCAGAATGTCCAGGCCAAATACAGAAATGGGATATTATGCAAATACCTGGGGAGTGAAGGTGCTTACACCATGCTCACCAAACAGAACACTATGAGATACACTGAAGCAAGGTTATGAGTTTTTATGGTAAATCATTTTACCAAATCTTATTATTGCTCTTACGGCTATTATCTTGATATTAAGACCGGTTACCATACTATCAAAACGCATTAAATAATACATACTAACTAAAAAGCAGCTCACAATAACTTTTACCTGGAAGCTATGCATGTAAGAAGGATAGTGTTGGTAGGGAATTGTAAAGTAAAGCCTGGCCCCCAACTAGAATTTGCTATTTTTAACCATACTTTCTTTGTGTGACTACGTATATTGAAATTCATAATTTAGAAAATCAGAAGTCATTTCATGCTTTCATTTTACCTG
Organism: Manis javanica; assembly: GCF_040802235.1. NCBI lineage: Eukaryota > Metazoa > Chordata > Mammalia > Pholidota > Manidae > Manis > Manis javanica. The sequence goes on along the minus strand of NC_133170.1, from coordinate 10,000,172 downwards.
TAACTTTTCAATAATATTTCTATAATCCCAAGCAGGCCCTCCAAGAGCTTCCTTAAAGCGTGGCCCCGAGCGAGCTGAGAGCCTCCAGCCCATGGCTGCTCTCTGCACCATGTTTGAGTGGCTCTTCATGAAAAGAGTATTGACTTGGCTGTCTAAATCCACTGGAATGGCGATTCCCCGATTCTTTGCTGAAAAAGAAGGATTTAAAATATTTTCCTCTTAATTTGACTACAGCAGCTTACATATAATCTTAAAGACACAGAACATTTTTTTACAAAAGAAAAAAAATAGATCCTGGGATGTAACGTACAGCATGATGACCATACTTAATGATACTGTATTATATATTTAAAAATTGCTAAGAAAATAAGTCTTAAAAGCTCTCATCATAAGGAAAAAAAACACTGGAACTATGGATGTTAAATAAATGTATTGGGGTGATCATTTCAGAATACAGACACATACCAAATCATTAGCTTGTACACTTTAAGTGAATGCAATGGTATATGTCAATTATATCTCACTAAAACTAGAAAGAAAAATCAAATCTTTAAACTCTGCCATTAAGTTGTTTTACATAACTGCAAAAGCTTTTAACCTCTAAGTATTTCAATTCTTAAGGCCAATTACTAAAACAGGCTCATTAAACATTCAAGAACTTATTTGATTTTCTGATGATTAATGTTTGAAGTGTACTTGATACAACATCAATGTAGAAGACAAACACTGTATAACAACCATGCAAATCTGCACTCTCCCAGATGCCAAGAAAAATAAGAAAACAGACAGAAAACACTTGATAAAATCCTGCCCGCCATTCATTAATATAATTAATGTAATTAGCACACACACATGCACACACACAAAATTTCATGTGGCAAAATATATGTGAAAAGTAAAAAATTAAAGAGTATAAAAAAACCTGCTTTAGAAGATGGCACATAGTACATGTCCTTCTTCCCAAAATCGACTTAAATTTATATTTTCTTTTTTATATTTTATCAGACTTTCGTCACAGTACTGAAACATGAGAATGCTTGCCAAAAGGAAAACAGAAATGGCGAGGCATTCTTGCAAGCGGAGTAAGGATGGCATGAGTCCAGCAGAGAAGGAAGGGAAGAAACCACTCTACAAGATTAGAGTTAGAACGTGTGTTCCTGGGTGCACAGTCAGCCAACTCTAAGAGTGGAAATGGGGTGTCCAGGCAGCTCGCTAAAGAATACCGTCTGGATTGCTGGAAGTCAAGGCCTCGTCCCTCTGACTAGCACACACACAGCGGATGCTGGCGGCAGTTTTCACCCAGAGGATAAAGGTAGGGATATGCAGAAATGTTCTCTTCACAAAGTGGAATATCTGCTTGAAGAGAACGCACATGAAGGTGTTGAAACTTGACAGAGAAGCAGAATCAACATGAAGTCACTCCAACATCTCCATCCAGGCAGGAGGAGGAGGAGGGTGGAGACAGCTCCTGCAGAGGCCCTGACCCCCGAGAGAACTCGTCTTGTTTTGACAGTTGTTAGTATTTCCAGCCTGTTTCTGCAGCGCGCGCGCGCGCGCACACACACACACACACACACACACACACACACACACACACACACACACACACACACACACACACACACACACACACACACACACACACACACACACACACACACACACACACACTTTCTCCAAAGGAAAGCCTGACCATCATTTATTCATCCCCTTCCCCAGAACGCAGTGTCAGCTCTGCCTTTGATACAAAAATGCTAGTAGAGAAATAGACCCTTAAAACAGCACTGGAAACCTGTGCAGCCATTACAGACTTTTCCATCTATGAACATATAGCCCAGAATCCTCAGGGAAACCAAGAGCATTAAGAATAACTGAACCCAGTGAAAACAGAGATGATTCAGGGAAGAGCAAAAAACGTTTAAATAATTGTAATTATTCTTCTCAGAAAATCAGAGTACATACTGCATCCAAAAAGTATGAAAATCAGAAAGAAGAAAGGAAATCTTGGAAATTAAAGTATGATTGCACAAATAAACTTTTCAAAATTGGCTGAAAAAGAAAGGGATAGGATAGGAAATGAAGTGCAAGTTGATAATCTGGGAAGGTCAAGGAATCTTCTAGAACACAAACATAAAGGATCAAAAGGGAAAATAAAACAGAAAGAATATGAACTAGATGGAAATTAAATATCTTAACAAACGTAAGTTCCATAAAGACATATCAGAGACAATGGAATGAAAGAAACCATTAAGAAAATAATAGAAGAAAATTTTCTTGAGCTGAAGAAAGATGTAAATTTTCTAAGTGAAAGGGCCGACTAGGTGTTAAACAGGATTAAATAAGCATATTGTCCATGTTCTGTTAAAAATTTACAATACTGTTATAGGTCGAATTGTGCCTCCCAAAACAAATGTGCAAGTCCTAATCACAGCTATCTATGATTGTAACCTTATTTGGATATAGGGTCTTCGCAGATGTGATCAAGTTTAAATGAGGTCATACTGGATTAGGGTGCGTCCTAATGCAATACAACTGGTGTCATTATAAGAAAGGGGAAAGGGAACAGAACTACCCACAGAGGGAAAAAGGCCCCTTCAGGCAAAGATTGGATTTATGCAGCTGCAAGCTGAGAAATACCAAGGATTACCAACAAACAGCAGAAGCTAAGAGGAGGACATGGACAGAAGTCAGCAGAATAGTAGAATAGTATCTTTAAAGCCCAAATAGTAAGTTTTGAAACTAGGAGTTTATGCCTATCTAAAAATCAAAAGTGATGCCCAAATAAAAACATTTCAGAACATATAAGGCTCAGAAATTTTTCTCTGAACCCCTATGAAAATTGTTCCCCCCAAAGCAATAAAGGAACTCAAGAAAATGTCAACATGAATGCAAGAAATCATGGCAATGGAGTATGACCCTGAACGAGAGAAAACGAAGCAAATCCCGAATGAAAGAAGATCCATTAGATATTAATGGCTGGGAAATTCTCACCCAGTTGGGAAAGTTTCAAGATCATAGCACTACATTTTTGTCTCTTATGGTTATACAGTGAAAATTATTTAAGATATTCTAACAACCAATACAAAAAGTTACCAATTTAAACAAGAATTCAAGCTGAAATTTTAAGTCAATAATAACAGCACTAAAGCAAAGCTAAACAAGCAATTAATTGTACCATTGCCCAGATTTCCCTAGTGAGTGGTTTCCTAATATTCATTATAAATTTTCCATTTCCAAAGCAAACAATGTCTCTTCTTACGTCCATCACACACAGCCGAGCAACTGCACTCCTGTCCCATGTGAAGGACAGACGGCCTGGACACTGCCAAGCTGTACATGTTTTTATAAACACTCAATACTGCACCATAATCAAATCTTGGCTAGACTTCCATCCTTTTCTGGCTGCTTCACACATAAGCTGGATTCCCTCTAAACATACAAGAGTCAAACAGAAGAATCTAACTTCCTATGTTATTTTCTAAGCAACAAAAATTACAAACTTAAATGTTGTTCCACAAACACTTAGACAATTGGGGAGGGGACTGGGATTTATCTCCCTTTTAGGAATTAGGTATTTTAGAGGTAACTGACCATCAAGGGTTGCTGCTGTGAACACAGCTCAAACAAGGAAGTTCTCAATGACTATTATTCTAAGGACACCAATGGAAATGGAGCCCAAGGGCCGCACCTTTGTTTTCTCATTAGTGAGCTCAGGAAAATGCCACCCACCCCAGATGCTCTGGCTACCACCATGAACAAAAAAGAAGCCGGGGAGACTCCACTATCCCAAACTTTGTTGAAAGGGATTTTTGTTTTTGTTTCCCCAAAACTGTACCACTTTAATTGTTATTTCCAAGTCACCTGTTTTGCAGAAATTGCACATTATAAATTAACTGCGTAAAATATACCACTTTCTCATGCCCAAAGCTAAACTCTAGGCAGAGGCTAAATCACAACTGCCAGGCAATAAAAGAAAATCAATTATGCAATTGGGGAAAAGAGAATCTGCATTAAAATAAGTCACCTGGTAGATGACTAAAAAAAATTTGAAGCAATTGTAAAAATATTAACACCTTTAAAGATATGTCCTAAAATAAATTCTCTGCTTTACGTCAAAATATTATAAATATTAATTTGCAAGCAAAGTTGACAATGCTAATTTAGCTTTCAACAGATATTTAAAAATTACATCAGAAAATTGTGACTAGGTAAAGAAAAGGATTAACTCATGATATCACTCACAAAAGCATTAATAACTGGGACAATATTTTCCAAATGCAACCAAAAACATGATCCAAACTTAGCATACTTTTATTGAGCTAGGAAAATTCTGGTATAGTGCATCGCAATGTGAACTAGCATGTATTTTTAGGATTACTGGTTCTTCATTCCCAACCCCTTCTTCCTATCAGTAAGAAAAATCTCATGAATTTAGTACAGTCAGTCATTCTTCTGGCGTGGACCATTAATTTCCACTAATGCTTTAATGGAAAGAGTCAAGTTAAAGTTCAAAATGTTTAAGAAAGAAATATTCCTATTTCTCTTCCAAATTTGAGTGCAATTGAGATACTACCTTGTTAAGAATATTTTGTCAAAGAGTAAGTAGGTGGAGTCCTTAAAAAGCTAATAGGAGAAACAATGCATTGTTATTAAAGCATTTATCTTTCACAACCCCTGCCTAGCGATAGTTAGCTCTCTAAAATGAGCTATCTTTATCCACAAGTACTTTGATTATAAGGCTAACCTGCTAATAAGGCTTATAAATCCTGAAGATTCTCAGGATATCACAAGTCTTGGCAGTGATTTTAAGAAGGAATTGAAATCTATTTCTAATTATTATTCATTAAAAATTGCCTATTATGTGAGATTTTTTAATTAGACAAATTACTGATGCTATGTGCCAGACTACACTCTCTGCAAACACATATTGCAGTGATAGGTTCCATGGAAAAAATGTTTAGGTAGATAAAGTGACAGGTAGGGGGAAAAAGCAACAGAAAATGTAAGCATTAATTAAAGTGCGTGCTTGGCTGTCAGGCCCTACTGTACAGGCCCACGAGAACAAGAACTGTTGGTGTGCAGGGAAGGTGCAGTGGGGTGGGCAGAAAGGGGGACCTTTTCTATATCATGTCAAAATATCCAGGATTCATCTGTAGTGAACCACAAATGTTTTTAAATATGAATAACATTAAAGATCGGAAATGCTTCTTTCCCATTTGGAATGCAAACTACACTCAATTAATCCCCAAATTGAACACAGAATATAATTTTAGGGGTCATGCAAGAATTAGTATTGGCACATGTGACTATTCATCTGGAAAATATAAGTTGGATTCCATACCTTATACCTTGCAACTAAATATATTCCAGAGGGCTCAGAATTGTAAACCACCACACCAAAAACACAGAGAAAGAAAATCTAAAACCACGAAAATCCTCTATGGGAATTAAAAAACAATCAAGGCCATTCTGAAGTTGAAAGAAAATTCTGAAATGCCTAAGAGAAAATAACTTTCTGCATGACAACAAAATAACAGTAAGAATTCAAAAGACAAAAAAAAAAACTAAGAAACAAATGTGTTTTGTATGCGCAAAGAATTAATTTCCTTCATAAATAAAGGGTTACACAAACTAGTAAGGAAAAAAAAAGACCTTTAGAAAAAATGAGCACAATATAAGAAATGACAGTTCACAGAACAGGAAATACCAGTAACTCAGTCCTACAGAAAGGTTTGTCTTCCTCACTTATAAAAAGAGAAACACACATACATAATAATACTTCTACATATAATGACATTTTTATAACAGTATTTATAATGATGTTATCTGTAATGACATTCTTACTTATAAAATTGGCAGAGATCTAAAAATCTGAGAACACACCACCATTATGCTGGTGGCATGTAAACTGAACAATCTCTATAGAGGGCAGTGGCTGTCAAGATTAAAATAGCCAGAATTCTACTCCTACATATTTATTTTATTCTCCCTCATGCGCAAAATGATTAGAAACAACATAAATTTCCAACAACATGATTAAATAAAGTAAAAGATAAGCATACCATAGGATATAACGCAGCCAACAGCAAAAATGGGATAGTCATTCCTTCCTTTCTTTTCATCCATTTATTTTATGCAAGCAATAAAAATCCACTGAGTAGAGCTGCCTTGCTGTAGGCACTGTCAGATTCCACACATTTATAACAGATAAGATATTTAGTTGTATTCTGCTTTGTGATTCTATACCTACTACACTTACCCCCAATATACCGGAAACTCATTGAGGGCAGGAAACACATTTTGACAGACTACATTTCCCCAACAAACAGAATAATGTCTTTCCAATAATGAGGGAACATTATCAATCAGTTGAATTAATAAATATATGAAAAACTTTATCAGATTTTTGTCTTATAATTTATTCATATTTAATTTTTGGAAAATCATAATGGAGTTTTTAAAAACCCTAATTACAGGGGTGTCGTATATCAAACTCTTGATACAATTGACTATAACACCCTAGATAGACTAACATAGATTTGTTTGTACAACAGAGAGTGAATTTCTCTTCTCAAAGGGTTACTATTTTCTACATGTTCAAATTTTGGGGGAACAATTGGCTTGCAGATTGATGTTCATTATTCAAACCATTTGTAAAAGATATTTTACAGAATTTCCATTTGGAAAAAAGCTTATGTTGCCAACAAAGTACCCAACATTAATCCCCCCGAATCACTTGAAGATTACGAAACACATGGAACAAAATTCTTCTTTTAAGTGAAATAATATGGAAGTCATTCTTGGATGCTTTTTCTCAAAGTGCTTCTAACATGTGCTATTGTGCTGTCACATAAATTAGTAAACTGAGGAACAGTAAGTGACCACGGGCATTTATAATTTCCCATGGCATTAGTGGCCAGAGCATTTCTCAAATCTCAGTAAATGCCATGGCATGCCTGTATTGCCGAAGTCCCCATGCTTGCTCCCAAACCAGCCTTAACCTACCTCCCTGAGAGCAGAGAATGACAGAGACACGTACACCTCACAGTCTAGTTAGGCCCCTGCAAGTAATGCGTTTGCCTGGAAATTTGCATGTATTATCATTTCAGACCTTTATCTTCTTATTAATTAGAAATTCTACCTAACAGGAGAAAGTGTAGCAGTAGTGGTAAATGCCAGTAATTTCGGCAGATCCTGATCATTCAAAAGCACCTCTGTTAATGAAAGCATAGGAAGTTTGATCAGAAAAGTCAAACATGCTACACACGGTAAATTCACAATTGATCGTGGCTTCAATTTTAAAAGCTGATAAAGTTTTATCAGAAAAATTGATGACACAGTAAATTCATAACTAATTGTGGCCTCAAAATTTTTAATGATAACAGAAAAGTGTAGCAAACTTGTGGAGTATTAATCAAGGGAAAAGAGACAAAGTAATAAGCGATAGGAAGCACTCTTTCTAAGAAGGGCTTCTCCCAAACCCTCACTACCGTAATTCACTAGCTTTTTACCTTCTTTTTAAGTTTTTTGAAAACTCTATGCATTTGTTTTATATACAGGTAAAATTACTATCTTGATCCCAATTTTTTTACCTTAAAGTATAAAATATGATGTTTGTTTAAACTTATTTGTGGAAGTAGAACACCATAAATGCCTGCTAGCGTGTCAGCCTGCAAGGGGTTCAGATCCTGGCTATGTCTCCTGCTTGGCCTGGAGCAAGTTGCCTGACGTTGCTAACCTCATATGTAAAATGGGGCAAGAATTCCCCACATCACAGAGCTTAGCACACTGTCCCACACGCAAGAAATACTTGCTGCTCTCAGCAGTGTAAGTGCTGCCAAAGCACATGGTTTTGCAGATTCTACCTTTTGTTATCCAATGTACAAATAAGGGAAAGAATGAAGTGTTTTTATGATACATGAGTTGCGCTAGTGTACTTGAGAAGACTTTACACATCGTGATATGTTAAAATTGTGTATTTTAAAGTGTTATGTAAACGTACCTACACAGATGGTCCCTGACTTACAATGGGTAAAAAAAAAATTTTTTTTGCACATTTTGCTCATGCACATTAGGATGGTGCATAAGCAATATGCATTCAGTAGAAACTGTGCTTCATATTTTGAATTTTGAATTTTGACCTTTTCCCAGGCTAGCAATATGCTGTAAGATGCCTTCTTGAGGTGCTGGACGAGGGCAGCAGGCCGCCCCTCTCGGTCAGCCATGTGATCACAGAGGAAACAACCGATACACTTACAGCGATTCCGTACTCACACAACCACGTTGTTTTTCACCTTCAGGACAGTATTCATTATATGAATATTCAATGTTTTCTTATAAAATAGGCTTTGTGTTAGATTCCTTTGCCAACTGTAAGCTAATGTAAGTGTTCTGACCACATTTGAGGGTCAGTGATGATGTTCAGCAGATTAGGCAGATTAAATGCATTTTCGACTTAGTATCTTCAACTTATAATGCATTTATCAGGACATAAGCCCATCATATGTGGAGGAAGATCTCTAGTAGATATTTGGGTTTACAGGATTGTGTTTACCAATTTGTAAATACACAGAAAATGTGTTTTATAAAAACAAAGTATTCTCTTGACTTTTTCCAAAGACATATACTCTTTCTTCTCTTTAATATTATAAATTATTGACATATTTGAATTGTATGAAATTTTAGCACCTCTTTGTGGCCGCAAAGAGTTGCTGAAACACAAAAATGATTTTGCACTTGTATTGTAAAATTTAGACAAATCTCTACTCACCAAGCCGAACTGCGTTAGTTCTAATGTATATGTTAGGACTTCCTCGGTAGGACTGCCGGAGCAGCGTGGTACAGCCTAAACCTCAGACTCAGAGAAACTTGGAATTCAAACCCAACTCAACTCCTTATTAATTGGGTACCTCTCTAAGCTTACATGTCACTATCTGCCAGACAGGTGGCCCATGGATTATTGTCGGTTGACAAACGCTCATTAACCTGCTTAGCTGAACCAGACAGTTTCAGGCCCTATGGACCAGTGAATAAAGCAAACTCCCTACGTCCATGGTTTATATTCTAATGGGAGAAGCAGACAACAAAGAAGAAAAAATAAACAAACAAAGCGCTTTCAAATAGTGATAGGTGCTAAGAGGAAAATCAAATAGTAAGATAGGATAAGGGGCAGGAAGAATCTGGACACTGTATATGGAATGTTCTGGAACACTTCACTGAGCATTGTCTTCTGGGCATGTGACAGTCTGGAGGAAGAGGATCCAAACAGAAGGAACGGCACAGACAGCTGCCCTAAGATGAGGAAAAGCCTGTGTGGATGAGAAACCCGAAGAAGGCCAGTGTGGGTGGAGCAGAGCTGGCGAGTGGGGAGTGCGGCAAAGGTTGGAAAAGCAGGTGAAGCGCAGATGCTTTAGGGCTTCCTAAGCCACGGTGAAGAATACGAATTTTAAATGCAATGGAGAGCAGGTGAGTGATATGATTTGATTTACATTTTAAGATCACCCTAACTTCTGTGTAGGGAATGGGTTGTAGCGGGACAGGGGTGGAGGTGGGGAGCTCAGTAGGGAGAGTCATCAGTACCGTGTCGGATGATGGGGAATTTGGACATGGGCGCCACCCCAGAGAAGGAAAAATTGTTTGTTTTGGAAGTAGAGCCAATAGAAACTGCTAGTTTGTTTAATGGGGGTGAACAAAAGGGAAGAATCAAATATGACTCCTATGGTTTGAAGAGTACTAATTATAAAATAGCTATTTCTTACAGCTATTTCAAAAACTGTCTCGTGCAGCTGGGTTATAACCTTATCTCTGGGAACCTATAAAATAAGTCCATTTTTGCCTTCAAATGTTAGAAGATTATTTTTATGTTCCTCCTCATATTTCTCTTCTTAGTCTAAATATGTCAAATGTTTTCAATCACTACTCAACTAAGGTGGGTTTAGGTCTCTTTACTAGCATGGGGGCTCACTTCTAATGACCTTTTATTTTGGTTCTGTTTTTCCATAAACAGCATCACCAACAAAGAATGAAAACGTGGTCTAACCATCAGAGAGCAGAATTTCCTTTTCACCATCCTCATCCTAGACAAATATTGTGACAGGCGCTTTTGTAGTCACTGTCCTTCAGAACTGAATAGGGGAGATAAGATGGGGACTTAGGTTGACTTAAGCTAAGATAAAATGAAGTCCATAAGAAAAATGTAAGTGGTCAAATGGGAGTGAGTTCAGATCTGGAAATGAGAGTCAAGAGTGGCTTTTATGGAGGAATTTGAACAAAAAAATGTGTGTAATGGAAGAGATGCTGCAAGGAGGCAGTGGTAGAAACTGGAGAAAGAAAGTAACAGAGAAAGAAAGCTACAGTGTGAGGGGCACCATGGTCCAGTCTGCTCACACAGGGGGTATGTGGGAACCAGTGAGCCGCAAAGTCAAAGAGGGCAAGCAGGGCTATGTTGTGGAGGCCATGAATGTCGCAATGAGGAATCAATCCTCAGTTTATCAGACAAAGGGATGACACTGAAGGCTGCAGACATTGCTGTTGATGACTTCAAACCAACCAAGAGAATTTCATTCCAAACGTTATTCTGATAACAGATTTATTTAAGTAAGGAAGATAGAAGGAGCGAACACTGAATTCCATCAGTGGTCCAAAAAGGAAGTACTGAGGGGCTGAGTGTCGGCTCTGGCAAGAAGTGCACAAGGAGACAGGTGGTCCAAAGCCCAGGTGGTCCTCTTGAGCCCAAAGAGGAGTGGAAGGTGCCTGCGTAGGAGATGGCCTGGGGTGGAGAATCAGAAGTCAAGTGGGGTGAGGAGGGCATCCATGCTTGGAGACATCCTGGCGCAGGATGTGAAAGATGCCAAGGGTATGCATGTGAATAAGTGACCCAGCATAGTCAGAGGCCAAGCCAGGTGACAGGACATCCCTCAGAGCAGAAGCCTGATGGTGACTGTGGGAGCCCATGGCGGTGAGGAGGATGCCTCCATAGGAGGGTGTCAGAGGCCAGGCAGCCAGAGGAACCATCCCTGGGGGCTGTGACCCTGCATAGCGAACCCTAAGGCCACACAGGCTGTGAAGAGAGGAGGGCGGATGCTTTAAGATTATTAGTTTATTTGAGGACAACTGGCATCCTTACAAACTAAATTTTTCTATCCAGAAATAGTATTTCTCTACATTTATTAAAATCTTTTACATCTCTCAAAAAAAGCATTATAATATTATTCTCTCATGTTTCTTGTTAAGTTTTCTCTAAGTTCTTAATATTTCTATTGCTATTATGAATGGTATCTTTTTCACAGTGTATTCTGTTTCTTTTTGGTCTGTAAGAAAACCACCAAGTTTAATGCCTACTTCGAATTAATCACCTAAATGAATCTATCAGTCTCTTAGTTCTAATAATTTTCAGTTGATCATCTTGGGTTATAACTGCTTTTTAATTTATTCAAATTAAAGTTGAGCAGTCTGTAAATTCTTTTAATATAAAATCACTGAAACCTTGCCATTTGTGCCAACATGGGTGGTCTTAGACGGTAATATGCTAAATGAAGTAAGACAGACAACCACCATACGATTTCAATTATATGTGAAATCCAAAAAACAAAAACAAAAATGAACAAACAAGCTATCTTTACAAGAAATAGAGTTTGTGAGAAATAGACTCATAAAGAAACACAGAAAACAAACTGGTGGCTGCCACGGATCGTGGCTGATGAGCCAAATGGGTAAAGAGGATAGAGAGGTACAAACTCCTAACTGTAAAATAAATAAGTCCAGGGATGAAAAGTACAGCATAGTAAATGCAGTCAATAATACTGTAATATCTTTGCGTGGTGACAGATGGAAACTACACCGATCATGGTGAGCATTTCATAATGTACGTAATTGTCAAATCACTGTGTTGTACACCTGAAACTAATATAATATTGCATACCAACTATACTTCAATTCTAAAAAATCACTTAGGTCAAATAGGAGGGAAAAGACTAAAAAAAAATTGTTTAATGGTCACTAATTAGTTTAACAAATTATTTTTATTCACTTGTCAAATATTTATTGACCACATATATAACCCATGCCAAGTGACCTGATTTAGATAATTCTGTTTCCTCAACTGCAAAATGTAAATAATCAAAGACCCTATTTAATAATTAAATTAGATAATGCATATAAATTGGTCAGCATTGCACATGTTAAATGCTCAATACATGTAAGTAGTGATGAAACATCCAAGTTGCCCTTCCCAGGGCCAGCAGAACATCGTGAGTGGAGAGAATCCTTTTTTTTAAGCCCTGACTACTGTTTTCTTTTCTCTCCTCTGTTCTGCCGTCTGTAGAATTATTCTAACTTAGGAAAGAAAGAGAGAGAGAGAGAGAGGAAAGAAAGAGAGGGAGGGAGGAAGGGAGGGAAGAAGGGAAGGAAGGAAGGAAGGAGGGAGGGAGGGAAGGAGGGAGGGAGGGAGGAGAGAAAGAACGAGAGAGAGAAAGAAAGAAAATCTATGAGAAATTCTTTGTACAATTTACTAATCTCTGAAGCCTTCCATATACAGTAGAGCCTAAGGAAATACTGATGGATTTCAAACAAAACTATAAAACTAAAAAACCCTCAAAATATTCTACTACCATATGAAGGTATTAATAAGTCAGGCTACTTAATAGACAAAACACCGTCATAATGAAATCTGAGATAATTAAACTAAGCTCACTCCTGTAAAATCTTACTGAGCTATATATTAAAGTACGATATGCAATGTTAAATTTATGTCTAGAAATACAATTAAGAATAAATTTTTAAATATTTTTAAAAGAAATATAATTATATTCCCCTCCCAAAAAAGTATGCAACATTCAGAATCGTTTGATCGTTGCTCTTCAGCTTTACAGAAACTATCCTGCCTTCCTCATTAAGTTGTAAACAAGCAAGCTGCTTTAATTGCCTATTAGTCAAAAGCCCCATTTCTCTAACAAAATGTGAAAATAAGTAATATCTGCCATTTTGACTTACCCACTTCAGCCAAAGTTCGGATACAGGACTCCACCGAGGATTTCTGCGCCGGGTTTGGCCAGGTGCAATTATAAATTCTGAAGGCGGACTGCAGCAGCTGAATGAAAACCGGCTGATGGGTCTGAAAACAACGCGAGCACACAGGCCGCTAAGCCAGGAACGCTCCTGATGCGGCGGCGGTGCGTCGCCGAAAGAGCTCATCCAAATAAACTACAATTCAGTCTTCTGCGTTCCGGTGTTATTTAAAGGATATCTTACATTCAACGAATATTTATCATGCCCCCACTTCATGACAGGCACCGTGACAGATACTACAGAACGCTGATTATTTGCATTTGTAACTACATTTTAGTCAGAAAAATATGGCATTTCTTAATGCCAACAACATGAATTTTAAGTATTTTTTTAATGATCTCTGTTCACTTCCAAGTATAGACAGAGCAGGTGTTTTGGGCTGGCTTGATGGATTGTGTATTTTGGTTTCATATAATGCACAAGTGGAGAAGACAATAATTTTGACCCACAAAAAATTTCATATTGTTCTATCTAGTAGTTTAAGGGTTTTCCCTAAAGAAAGTATAACTGAGATGATATTTCTGTAAGAGCAATACACACTCGGTATGGAAACCGCAGAAAAGAAAATCACAAATAATCCCATGTAGAAATATGCAGTGTCAACATTTTGAAGATATTTACTTGCAGAGCTTTTCTACAAATGTATGAACATACATTCTTTACACACTCAAAGTTGAATGGCACTATAATGTAAGCACATGGGCTGTTTCATTTAATATTACTTCATGATCCTTTTCTTTAGTTATCACTATTTCTTTTAAAACATTATTTATAATTGCTATGTAATAAACCATCCTACAGACATACCATAATTTATTTCGCTATTCTCCTACTTGTGGACATTTACACTTACCGTCAATTTTTAAACAGCATAAATATTCAACGAGGGAAAATCTTAGTATATAATCTCTGCTAAATCTTTTCAGGATAAATTATTGAATGGAATTCCTGAGTCAAAAGCCTATCCATTGAATGAAGCATGCCATTTATTTCAACTTGGCAAACAGTTCAATATACAGATATGGAAGTCCCTATTATGCTGAGAGAGGGAGCAGGAATAATTTGAAGATGGGGCCTCTTTATTTAAGATAAAGTTTGGTAAACTCAAAAGGGGAAGAGAAGTCATCTTGGGAAGTGTGGGAAGTGCTTTCCCGACCAGATCAAAGTTGTTTCCTACTCAGATAAGGGAAATGAATTTTGATTTCCTTTGCATTACCTGGAGGCTGGTACTGTTGTCTGAAAAAGGAGAATTAAAGAAGCCGCTCACGATGTTCATGATGGACTCGGTGACACACTTCTCCAAGAAGGTGTCCGCGTGTTTCCTGTCTGTGGTCGTATTGCAGACCTGGAGGGGAAGACAAAACAATTCACCACTCTTTATCATGTCTTTGAATTATAGCAATACTGGAACCTTCTAAAAATCATCTGAACCTATTGTTTATAACATTTCTTCTGCTTTTTAAAGTTGCTTTGAACAGAAATGTTTCTGCCTAAAATCCATTAAAATTTTATTCTGCAGTAGCCTCTCCTGTAAGGTTGTTGGCCATGTCATCCTTGGACCAGAGATGCAGTCACAAACCCCAGCCCCCCTGTCCCGCTCTGCCCCCCGAGACGGCTGCACTCCAGCATTCCCCCTCTGTCCCTGAGTTTGGCTTTGCTGGAAAACACTTTCCACTCAGTGTGAGGGAATCAAAGACGAAGGAGTCCCTGTAAGGATGAGAAAGTGGAGAGTGTGATGAACGGTGGTTTATGTCTCTACACATGTTCCCTTAGAAAACTTGACCCAAAGTGGAGGGTAGAAACACAGAAAATAGCTGGAGAGGGAAACAGAAAGCTAAAAGGGGATACAACTTTCCCCCAGTTTTGACCTTTTCTACCCACAGACTATCTGGGAAGCATGAAGTGTGTCTTTGTGCACCACCCTCTCAGAGCAGACTAAGCCTAATCGAGAAAGATAATAGGAGAGTTGAGGATAAATCAGAAAAAAAAAAAAAATAGGCATACTTCCTGCTGTGACATTTATATGTGATTAAATGAGGCAGAAATTGGTCATATTGCTAAACAAACTATAAATTTTCAAATATGTCAGGGTAGACAAATTGCAAAGCTAAGATACATGATTAAAAATAAATGAAAAAGTTGAATGCTGAAAAGACAAGACACATGAAGATGAAAAGAAATATTAGAGGGGGAAGCATAGGGCGTGAGAAAAGACTGAAAAACTGGGGCAGAGTAAGAAAGAGTAAATATTCACAAAATTATGGTGGGTAAATATGGTGACCACATGTTCCAGATGTTCTTAGGCGATCTGAATTTTTTTGTAACTTTTTCTTTTCAATAAAGTGATTAATCAAAAGAATCAGTAAATATAATTTCATTTGATATGGCTTTAAAACCTTATGCAAATAAATGTACAAAAGAGAAAAAAAAAATTCCCTTCTCAAACATGTGTCCCAATCTTTTGGTTTGGAAACTAGCGAGCCATATTTGCCCAATGGGTGTAGAAGAAAGAGCGTAAGGTATGTCTTGCTTCTAAGTCACTTCTCATTTGGGGCAATTCACTGTTTCTTCATCTATTAAATGCTACCTGATGGGGGTCTGTATTAAAACTAATCTCAGAGAGTTATTACAGAGAACAGTACAATTAAAGGAAATAAATGATGTCAAATTATGTCATCTTTTAATTATTGTTCCAGCATATAACATGGTGCCTGGCACATACAAGATGTTCAGTAAGTGTTTGTGAAATGCATGAATCAATTAATTTTTAAAATGAAAGAGTAAGGAAGGACTCATTTTGTTTAGGTTAACTTTGGGTTAGGCTGTATTTGTGGAGCATCTAACCAGGGTAATACTGACTGTGATCCCAGAACTAATATAAATTGGTTCTCCCATCATGGTTATGAAGTAGGATTTATGGTTTAGTATCTTCCCAGTGCTGGCTTTTAACAGTGACGTTTTCTGATATATAGGATAAAAATATATTACAGTTATTAGGTAGCTGACCAATTCTACCTTACCCAGCCCAAACAACCTTCCTCAACCATTGACATTTCACACAATTGTGCAGGGCTCTCCAGAGCTAGTAGAGTATCACACTGCATCACCTAAAACTAGACGTTTGCTAAAAAACTAACCTGAAATTGGCTTTAGTCAGTGGATTAACAAAAGTAATCTATTTCTAGATAAAGGCTTCCCTCAAAATCCTTGTTAATAAAAAGTCTGGATTTGCAAAAGCATGTGGAACCTATTCCTCAATTCACTTGGACAAGAAATTTAAATAATTTTTCAAGGTATTTTTTTTCCTCTAGAGCCTTGCATCCTACAGTGTAATCTCAGGGATAGACAAAATATGTAAGATGTAAGAAACTGCTTTTCTTATTAAAATCTTTTAAAATTTTTCAGGAAGAAAAGAATCAAATATAGTATTTCTTTATCTTGTTTTTTATTTATTTTTATTGCCTCTTCCCAATAAGGACTGAAAATGGCTGAAATAAAATTACATTAATCTAACTTTTAAAATATTTAAATCCAACTCTATAAGAACAAAGTGATTCTCAATTTGTAATGGTCTTTCACAACTTGAAAAACAAGTCTACCACCATTGCCTTTTGCATGAAAAAAAAAAAATCCGTGTGAAATATTTGTCCTTTTCTACTTCTAGCTGAATTTTACTATATATTTGTTAAGTTCCATCGACTATCAATTTAGGGACATAAATTACTAAATTAAAACTAAATATTGGATTAGGAGTCAGAACAGTGAACCAAACAAAACAAAGCCTCTCTCCTCTCTTAGGGTCCTGATTCTAATCAGGCGAGACCCACAGTCGACAAATTAGCAAGTATCCAAGGGGCCAGACAGGAGCAAGTAAGAGACTCTAGAGAACAATGAAGATCGGCTGGTGGAGGGATCACTGCAGGGAGAGCGGCGACGGCCGAGAATCGTGTTCTGTACACACAGCTTGGGGCAGGTCTTTGTATAAGGCAACATCTTAGCAAAGCACTGAAGGAAGTGAGGACACAGCCACGGAGGTCGTTTCTGGGGGAAGAGCGAGTAAAACCTCTGCCCCACCAACGGAACACATGTCCCCGGACACCAAGAACCAGTCTGACTGGTCCCCGCTCACCACTGCACTCACACCGCCTCAGCACACAGCGGGGATTTAAAATCATTTGTTGGAATATTAAGTGAAATTTCTAAACATAACTGTGTCTGACATCTCCCCCCTTGCATACACGTTATCCCTTCTCTCTGCTGCTCTAAAAGTGACCGCTCTCCTTCCAAAAATGACAGATTGGGTCAAATAAATGATCGTATGAGAGGGCAGCACTGTGCAATGGGACTTCCTGCAATGACGGCAGTCTCCTTCGTCTATGACGTCCCTAATGGTAGCCGTGAGACAGGTGCTTATTGGGCATTTGAAACATGGCTGGGGCTACTGAGGAACTGGATTTTTTTTTATTTGATTTAATATTACTTAACTCAAATTTAAATTTAAATGTACCGAGTTGCAACCCTAGAGTATAGGGCAGCTCTCATGCCAAAAACATACTTTTGATCATACAGCAGGGAATACGAATGCTAAAAATCATTTCTGTATTCCTCATAGACAATAAAAATATTCCTCTAAATACCTGAAGTGATAGCCCATAATTATTTTTATTTGCATTCCCGTATTCATGAGGCCTAAACTTCCAAACATTTGCTTTTTAGTATCTCCTTTTTATGTGTCATCTGTTCAGACACTCAATGGCCTTCTTAGAATTCTAAATTCATTTTATAAAGACAACATTTTTCTTAATATCAGTATATATTAATTGTAGGAACCCTGAAAAAAACATAGAAAAATATAAAATGGGAAACACAAACTATTCATAATCCTAAAATCCAGATAAAATCATAGTTAACAGCTTAGAATCTTTTCTTTTAATCTTCTTGCTGTCATATGTATTTTACATAATTGAAATCATTCCAGGTAACCAGTCTGTAGTCTCCTTTTTATCCTGATCACTCAATTATTAGCATCTCTCACATTATTAAAAATCCCCAAAAATAATTTCAGTGATTCTATAACATCAATCTTGTAGGTAAGTCATAATTAATTGAACCATTTCTCTATTATTAAATATTTAAACTATATCCTACAGTATATTATTATAAAAGTATATTGAACTTTTTTGACCATAAGTCCTTGATATCATTTCTAATTATTTCCTCAGGATGGATTCTTGGAAGGTACGTTACTTAACACATTAAAAACGTATGGAGGGTTTTTTTTAAATGTAGAACTAAAGTGCTTCTCTGCATGACAGCATAAATTTATACTTTAATCAGCAGGGTACATGAAACAACATTTAGTATTATCTTTTTACTTTTATCTTTTTAAAAGTTTGATAGTTAGAAACTGGATCTTATTTTCCTTTGTATTTTTAAAAAATTATTAATGGTTGACAATTTTTTCAGGGGTTACTTATACTTCCAACTCTATAAAGCATGAATGCCTCGTGTTCCCCCATTTCAGTATTAGATTGTTAGTGTTTTCCTTATGAATATATATGAATATATTCTTTATGTAAAGGTTATTAGCCTTTTTAAAAATATGTCATAACTTTTTGTATTTTGATGTTTTTATTTCCATGTATGTTTTTGTGTACTTAAGTCTTAAATTTTCCAATAGTAAAACTGTCTACTATTTCCTTAGCTGATTTTGTCTATTGCTCTTATGCTTAAAAAGAACTCTCACTTAAAGGCAGATAAACATCTGCCTATATTTCCATCCCTTTTTATCATCTCACGTTTATCTTTAAAATCCAAATCTGTCTACAATTTATGCTATTACATAATGTTAGTTTAGGAGCTGAGTTCATGTCAGCCCAAATAGCCAGTGTTCTTAAAAGTAATTTTCATTTAGTTCAAATCAGCCATTGCTGAATGCCTGTTACATACTAAGAACGTTCTGTGTACCTGGGATCCATCACTGAACAAACTATATAAAAATTACTACCCTAATGGAGTTTACATAATTAACTTAATAATCCAGGTGAGCAAAATATAGCCATTCAACTACATACTGCCTATGGCTCCTTTAATAGCTGTAGTAGTGGCTGAGAAGCTGAAGTGTTAACTGTCTTGCTCTTTATGGAAAAAGTTTGCTCATCCCTGGAAATAACCAATCACTTCCCTTCTAATGGATGATAATTTCATTATTATATATTAATACTTCACATATATAAAAATCTGTTACTGGCTGTTTATTTCATTCCACTGATACATATAATTAATTCTATGCTCAGAGCACACTTACTCGTTTTCACTTTCACTTCTTAAGTATTTTTAACTTCAGTTGGCACTTGATTGTGTATTCCACAAATACTCGCTGAGAATACGTGTGAGACACTGTTCCAGGTCACACACACAGGAGTGAACCTGACAAAATCCCTGCCCATCATTTGTTTTAGCAAAAAACAAACAGAATTACATAGAAGATGTCAAGTGGAAACAATTTCTATGAAGAAAAATGAGGCACGTGAAGTGGGACAGAGGGGAGAGGACGCCGCTTTACACAGGGAGGTCAGTGTGAGCCTCCGCGAGATCCTTCAAGCAGGGATCCAAAAGAAGAGAGGAAAGAAGGCTTCAGGATGCTTGGGGGACCGGTGCACCCCATGCAGATACAGATGGAAAGGTGCTAGGGTGGGAGTGTGTTTAGCATATTTCAGGAACACTCAGCATATTTCAGAAGGCCACCAATGGAACTGAAAGCTAGCTTGGCTAGAATAAGGGGCCAGGGGTAGGGTGGGGGTGTATGGAGGGGAGGCCAGATAGTGCAGAGGTTTTATGCTGGAGAAGTCTGAGCAGAGGAATGGCCTGAACCAACAGTCTTCTTCTTTGTAATCATTATGGCTGCTGTAGAGAGACTAGATGGAGGATACAGACAAGAGCGGAAGCAGGCAACAGGCTGCGAGGCTACTACAGTAATCCAGATGAGAGGTCATGGTACCTGGGGGCAGGGCGGGAGCACTGGAAGTGTGGCAGAAGTAGTCACATTGTGGATACTTTAAGGTTAGAGCTTGCAGAATTTGCTAAAGCATTGGCTTTAGAGTGTAAGAAAATAAAATGTATAGATAACACCAAAATTTTTCTGCTTTAATACCTAGATTAAATAATGGAGCTGCTAGTAACTGAGGTGCAAAAGATTTGAGATGGAATTAATTTTCAGTGGGACCTGGGAGTTATAAAGAGCAAGGTTAGCTAGCCAAGTGCAGATGACAGATATGTGAGACTTAAACTTCGGGGGAAAGATTCAAGATTCAACCTTCCAGATATTAAAGTTAGGAGAGGAGGTGAGATCAGCAAACAAATGAGTACAGACAGAGAAGGGGGCAAGTCTAAGGTTTTAGCCTGGCACACTGCAATACTTAGAACCTGGGAAGATTTGGAGGAAACAGCAAAGGTGGCTGAGAAGGTGTGGCCAGCGGGGTGGGAGGCAAGCGGAGCAGGACGGATAGCCTGTGGGCAAGTGAAGAGGCGTTTCAGGAAGGGCCTGATCAACTCTATAAATGAGGTCAATGATTTGAAGAGCAGAAAATATGGGACCAACCAATCACGAACAGAGAAGAGTCAGACAAGTGTTCGCTCTACAGGGGCATCATTTCTGTAAGTCAGCATGAGAGTTAAGGAGAAAGATAGAATTACAACTGGGGAAAAATGGGCACAAGAATAAGATTCATAGAAGATACTCTTCACTTCCCTGTAATGCTCGCTAGTAAGTCCACATGAAAAGAACCCTTTAAAATGAGACTTACCAGTGGCTCATTCAACTGAAGGAAGTCAAGAAAATTACGGAATCAAGTCTTCAAGCAAAGAAAACCCATTCAAACTTATCAAGTTAAAGAACTTGTAAAGTATCTATCAAAATACATATAAATCTTATTTTTACTCCTACTTCCTACCTATTTGTTACTCTAAGTAAAGGGAAAGAATGACTTGTGAGTGATCTACTGAAAATGAAATCCTCTGATTTGTCTTGTTAGGCACTGATTGATGGAACAATGGTATGAAACAGGGATAGGTGTGCCTCTCTATTGTATCTTAATCTAATTTCATTCTGCCATTACATCCTGATGGGTCATTATAGAATTGTGAAAGTGATAGCAAAATTGGGACATCTTCAGGAGAAAAAATATAGTCTGAGGCTCACATTGACCACAGTTCACCTCTGTCCACGTGCTTTCTAATAAATCAACAACAATCAGTTATAAAGGCAAATAAAAGGATTTCTCTCCTACCACTGCCCTGGAACACACCAATGGAAAGAGGGTTTCACAGTCAATGGCAGTTATCATCAGCTTTCTTTGATTTAAAAAATAAAAATCCTTCTGGCTTTGCAGCTCGTGCCTTGATTGTGACGTTGGTGTTTTTCAAGCTTATCTTCAGTCAGTAGCACTGTGCAACTCTGCCAATCAGTCTACAATCTCTTAATATATTCCTGCATGTGCAAATTTAAAGCTCAGTCATTGGCATATAAACCAGTCCTTCAAGGTCTCTGGAGATATCAGTAGCCAATCACTTACAAGGACAGTCACAAGGTCATGGGGGTAAATATGAGTGGAATGTAAGTCCTGTGTAAAGCAGGATTCCTCTACAGGTGCAGGTTTACCTGAGAAAGGTAATAGGTGGCGTTCCGTTCTACAGAAATGAAGTAAAATAGGAACCGCCTTATTCACACATGCTTGAGTAAAGCAGAGCTCACGCATGCACACACCAAAGATAAAAGAAGCATGTTTCACCTCAAAGCCTAGACTAACTAAGAGTTCCTAGACTGGGTAACACATGGTTTACTGTACTACCCAAGAATGCTCTCAGATGCACAGGTGTACTACGGTCTATGCTTCCTTTATAATATCCTTCATCTTCCCTCCTCCCAGAAAAGGTTGTAAGGCAGCAGCGAGCTAATGGGTAACAGTCAGCACCCATTCTCATGAGACAGTGGAAGTAAGGCCCTCACCAACCCCTCTCCTCCAAATACATCTAGATGAGGCCTGTGTAAGCTTCCAGCATTCAGGCCCGTAGGAATCCAAAGGACTGGGACAGGTCACCAAAGTTATATGCTAGGTCTAAGGAGTTACCTGTACACTAGCTTCTATCAGTGAAACTATTACTTCAACATTATGTCCCAAAGCTTTGAAGGGAAAACTAGAGAAAATTTTTTTTTTAAATGCTCACTATTAAGTGCTGTGTATGAAGAAGATTCCTTCCTTTTTTCCTTCACTGATTCATTCATTTATTCAATATTAATGGAGCAGACACATATGCTGGACAGTATCTAGCAAATGCTGATCAACTCTGTATGTCCTCCCCAATGTCCCCTACAAAAGCCAAACAAGAGGAAATGGCCTCAAAATTTTTTTAAAAAGCAGAACATATTTTGACTGACATGAGTGAAAACACTCAATGATTTAATTACTGGGGCATCCTTCCAAAGACTGAGTAGGCACTAATGAACAAAGGCATGTTCTGAGCAGTTGGTCAGGTGCCTCTCTGTGCAAAAGCAGTGGCTGAGACCTCTTGAGATCACTTCTACTTGTGCTTTGTAGTAGCATTCATGATGACAGGTGGCCTACAAATTGACCTCTGCTAAATGCCTTCTCTAACCAAAGTAAAAAGGCCACTCAAATTCATTTAGTAACCGATATAGTCAGTTGTAAAAGTAAAAATGAATGCTTTGTTGCTATATTAGGTATTTTGTGTATATTAACTCCTTAAATCTCCCTCACACTCTTGTGAAACTTACAACCTTTTGACTGTAATGGATTACATTCAAAGACATTCTGCTGATACTGTTTAGTCAAAACATATATACATACATATATACATGCATATATACATGCATATTTATCTTTACATTTACATTTATATTTATATTTACATCTCCATGACCTTACTCTATGTGAAGTAGTATTTAATGGTAAAAGTGTAACTTACCCTTGACATATCCACCAAGAAGTTCTCAAACAATTTCCAAATGTGGTTACTCGTGTAGATTTCTTTCATTTCCACTTCAGTGTCCACGTAACAGTGATTAACAAAATTCACATAAGCAATTTTAACCTGTGCAAGTTTCAAATACAAAAGTGAGTTTTCTCTCTTGTTCATTTTCAAATACCAATTACAAAAAGCTAAATAAAATCTACATTAGTTCCTACAGATTAAAACATGTTTTATGTCCACCCAGAAAGCACTGCCGTTTCCCTTCTTTGCCTAGAACACTCCACCCCGACCCACGGTAAGCCCACGACCTGGTATTCTGTTCCCCTGGGCCCAGTGATTTGAGAATGTGCACTTCACTTGGACCAACTTCATCATATCTGAAACACAAGGGGTCAAACGAGCTCCCTTCCCACTTCCCCTCTTCCTCTCTACTTCTCTCCCTACCTTCCAACTCCATTCTCTCTCTCCATCTGTCTCTCTCTGTCTCATCGCTAAACTAGAACAGTGTAAACCTGAACTCCAAGAAGCCATCTTCTCCAAATGTGTGGAGGCAAATCATGCCCAGAAGAAGAGAATGAAGCAAAACCACAAAGGAAAGGAAACAAGAGATGGAAAGAATTCTAACATGGTTTGAGCCTCTTGGTCCATCTGAACAAACATCCTCCAAATTTCCAAGCACAGAAGCCAGTGAAATTCCCCTTTTTAATTTAAAGTAGTTAATTTAAAGGCTTCTGTCACTTGCAACCAAGAGAGTTCTAAAATAATGTTTAAATGTGTTGACTAAATAATACTTTATTGCCATTCAAAAATATTTAAACGACTATTTCTGAAAAGAAACAGACTCACAGTTCACACGCACACTTGTGTTATTTTAGGATGTAGTAAAAATTTTTTCCAGATTTACCAAAATTCCCCATGAAAACTGGAATGAGTCAGTGAGTCTCACCAACATATACCATTTCTAAAGTGTGTAGAGCAGTAGTTTTTGTTTTTTCATTTTCTTTTCTTTCTTTCCTCTCTCTCTTTCTTATGAAAATATGTTATAAATCTCCACAGAAAAATGCATACACTTCAAGAACCATGTAAACAATTTCAGGAGATTCATGGAATCTGTAAGGAATACATAGCCAGTGTTTGTATCCTTATTAGTGCTTATCTCTCTTGACGGGTCTAAAACAGACCTTCAGTGAGAGGGTGCTTGCATCAAGGACTGATCATAGGGTAGGTAGACAGACATCAGTGCCACTCAATGTGTTATTACAATTATCTTGAGAGGAGCTAATATTTATTCCTCATTTGCTACATGCCAAACACCTTTAACATTTTGTATCACCATCTTACCAACCTTAATCCTCCAACAATCCTATTGATACATATAATAATTATTTCACTTAAAAATTGTGGAAATTGAAGATGAGAAGAGTTGAGTAGCCTGTGGAGTCAGTCACATGGCTAGAAGTAGGGGATCCAGGATTCTGGCTCATTCTTTCATTCATTCAAAACATATTTATTAAGTGTAGACTCAGGCTTAGACAATAAGACAGTGAAAAGAAACAGACCCAGCTGTTACCCTCACTGAGCCAATAATCTTGGGAAAGGATGTGGGGCTACAGACATTTGTTAACTAATAAAACTCAAATGTCAAATTTCAAATTACAGACTCCACTAGGGGAGATCAGGGGAGACTTCCCTTGAAGAAGTAATGCTTGACTCAAGCTCTGAAGGATGGAGAAGATTCAAGAAGGGGAACACAAGGGGTACAAGTAGTGGTCATAGAGAACTGCATGTGGGAAGAAGCATTGCCAGAATTAGGACCTCAAATAAAGACAGAACCCATGGATTTACTCACTAAACTATGCTTCCTTTTTCTGCTATCATTTCAAGCCAATCAAAGCTTGAAGGACCCGTCATTTGAGAGGTCAGTAATTGCACAAAATTTCACAAAAATATAGCCCATCACTACACAGGACTATTTGGAAGTAGGGAAGTTAACCTAACATGACACCTTCTTAAGTTTCTGTCATTTAAAATGTTTGGATTTATCTCATATTTAGTGTATCACCCATTTATGAACTTTGCAACACACTACAACAGTAGAAAAGAGAGAAATTATTGCGACGTACATTCCTGGAAGCTTCATTAGTCCTGTTGGCAGACGACCAGTTTATAATGAGCTTTTCCCCTATCATCAGAGCCAAAGTATGACAGAGGGTAAAAGATGATGTGTGAGGAAAGCAAAATTCACGTCCGCATTTCCGAGAATGCATCTATTCCACAAAGCAAGGTACACCTACGGCGTGTGCCTAATAGAGGACCTGCAGCACCATGCTAGCCTCTCCCTTGGATGACCAGGAATTATTTATGAAGCATCTGACACTCAAGAACATACTAGAGGTCACAGTCATATCTTTCGATTTGATCACATCATGATACCTAGGATTTGAGAGACTCCCATAGTTGCTTCCGGGAAACCAAAAGTCGCTATATTTTAAAAAGGTTAATCATCTTTCATAGTTTCTTGCAGAAATAAAAAAGGGGATGTTTTAATGCTCTATTAAATTTTCCTACTTATTTAACTGAGTACAGTTCCTTGACCTAATAAATTATCTCACTATAAACAGTAACATGGAGACTTCCGGCCCTAAGGACGATTCCACAGCTGCTCAGCTTCCGCCAGGCTCACCTCAGGGATGCAGTCGTCATGAGTCACCACCCTCGCTATGTCGTCCAGGGGCAGAAGGGAGTTGCACTTGATTTCGGTGTAGACATTCTTCCCCTCCGTGCATGCTGCCAGCAGCTCCACAAGGGTGATGTGGTAGGCCAAGGGGCCGCTCTCATCCCCTCGGTCTCTCTCTGAACACATCATATGGAGAAGGATGGGAAATGACGCTCTATCATTGTAAAATATCAGCACATCTTCACCCCCATTTATCAACTGAAATGATAATAAGAGAGGCTACATAGCAGTCCAAATGTTCATCCTTGCAGTGCTTTCCAAAGGTTTGTTCTATCTGGAAACATATATACCTCTTTGTACAGGTAATATTGCAAAAGCAGAACTATAAGAAGGCAGGACACCAGTCATGTGCCATTTGATTAGTTACAAACGCCATCAAAACCAGTCATGTGCCATTTGATTAGTTACAAACGCCATCAAAACCAGTCAGGCAGGTGCGGGATAGCTGGACAGGAGCAAGGAGTAAATGACGGACATGACAATACATGCTTCATCAGTCCATTACCCACTAAAATTAAGCTTGCAAAATATTCAAAGAAAGTCACTTCCTTCTACTTCAAATGGAAGACTCCATTGCCAAAGCACAAGGAATCTCAGGCCTGATCTTATTAAAGCAGAAGAAAATATCCCTACCCTCTTCAGTAGTGAGAGAATAAGTAAGCAATGCATTAAACCAAGCACAACTCTGCAAGAATCTGGAAATTCTATGTGTCCTAAGCATCAGCAGGTAATGGGGGTAAAAAAACAGACATGGAGAAATAAAGAGGAAAAATAAGACTTTTTTTAAAAAGATAGACAAAGAAAAGAATAAGTAGGGGCTTTAAGGACAAATTGACCTTCCTATTTTATTTGTATAATTGCAGTGGAGACTTCCAGGGGGCAGTAATTTTATTGCTCAAACTCCATGATGTCTTGTCTATCCATTATCAGCACCAAGTTCCTAACCCCAACATGGGATATTTTGGTAGGTAGCACAGCTTATAAAATTTTTTCTCTATTTTATTTAAATTGATAAGACAATCAGCTTACTTTGAAAGTTTTGTTGAAAGAGAATGTACATGTGTCAAAAATATTATATATTAAATAATGTAAAATTTCTTCTTTACACATAGAAACACGTCATCTAGTTAAGTGTCATGGAACTGGCTTAAGCATTTGCTGCTTTCCCATTTTAATTCTTCCCTTGATGATCATAATACAAAATCATATTAATTCCCACATTTCTAGGCAATGAAGAACTAATGTGAATGTAAATGCATAAGAAAAAGGTAAATTTTACAAGTTTAATGTGTTCTTTTAAATGTTTAATAATAGTAATTCACATTAAAAATTCAAGGCTTAAAGCTGAATTAATTTTAAGATTTCTTTGGGGCAGGAGGGACACATGTGTCATCTTAGAAATCATCCCATTCCCAAATTTAAGGTATATAATCATGAAAGTCCCCCCCAAATCAATAGAATTTAATACATAACTGTTTGGTAGCCATGGTTGAAAGCTGCCTTAATCTACACAGGAATGTTATACAGGCCTTTGGGGAGCCTTTGGGCTCAAAGAGCTGTGATTTCTCCGATGAGTAACTTACTCATTGCATAAATCTTGATCAATGTCAAACATCACAATGAACAGAACAAAATTAATGAAGTACTTAATTCATTTGTTTTTCTTATATTGTTAACTTACTCTAAACAGCTAAGTTTCCACATGCAATAAATCACTGATGGATGATTTCTATTAAGTAAGTCCCTTCAGAGCTTTCTGTAAATAGCTGCAGAAAACACGCATTCTAGATTTCAAGAACGGAGTAATAAAGGCACTAGAAAAGCTAAGTTTAATCCATTTTTGTTACAGATTGAAAACTGAGAAACATAAAATTTTGTCCTTTCCATTCTAAATAATCCAAAATATCTCATAGGATTTTATTCATTGTTTAAGATACAGAAGTTCACTAAGGATCAAAAAAGAAGTCTTGAAAAATCGTAAAAAATCAACTCATGATATGTTACTTCACTAGATTAAAGCAAAATATATTTGTGCTTAAGTAGGCACGATCAAATTATTTTCCAAACCTAGGTTGTTGGTTTTCTTTTAATAAGTAACAGAAAACGCATATTTGAGCATATTGTGTAGGCGAGCTGATAATATGCAAACCAAGAACATACCTCTGTCATTACCATATCCTGGCATTTCTTCACATATTTACCATCTGCTTTTACAATCGTTTGCAGAAACCTCAGGTACTCCACGTGGCGGCCGTGCGTCTCGATGCAGTGCACGAAATGCTGCACGACTCTCTCGCTAATTTCATTGCATAGATGGTAATTGTTCATGAAGATGTGCCGCATGGTTTCTGCTTCGAGGAGCTAAACAGAGAGGAATGCGTGCCCTTGTGATGCTGACAAGATTGGTTTTCTATGCCACGTAACTGAGACTAATTTCCCTGCTTGTGAGCAGTGGTACATTTTAGGCAAAGCCATGCTGAGTTTTCTATGCAAGGCTTCTACAAAATCAAGATCATTCACCATCAAAAGAAAACTGCTCACAAAGGAATTTGGTTGGAAAGAGGAGTTTACTATCATGAAGGGCAATGTGTTGGCAACAGTATTCTTGAGAGTAATTTAAATATTTACTATTCGAAGTTAGTTCTTCCCTAGTACTCGCTGACACAGTTAACAGGGCAGAGTTAATGCTGCTTTTGAGTTTTTCATGTTTATCGTACTTGTGGTATTGGGAAGGTGGTTCTGTGTTCTACCACATCTTTTTCCTAACATTAAACTATATACTTATAAATCAAGTTCTCATTTGCAGGTAAAACCCGTATGATTTTTCAAGTTTCTTTAAGTGTTTCCTTAATGGAAATAAAAGACATTCTCTTTAGGGAAAGAACCCCAACAAGTAAAAAAATGAGGTGATAAAGATTAATAAAATTCTATTTATTAGTGCTACTAAAACAAAAAACTGATGGACACTTTACTAGAAGTACTAGAAGTCACTAAAATACTTACACCAGGAGTTAAAAACAAATTCAGATGTTTATGAAGGAGAACCTGATTCTGTGGATTTCCCCGACAGAAATTCTGCAGGAACGTATGGGCCAGATTCATTACTTCATTCATCTTTGCATCGTTCTGTAAGTTAAAGAATTGCACTTGATACAGAGAAATAAACAGAACAGGGCAAAAATATTCTGAAAAAATGTTCTTCACACATGCCCTTTTCTCCTCCCTGCCACTGTTTTATGCTCCCCTCTCTCTGTGCCCTTTCTGTTTCTCTGCCTCAGTCACCCTCTCTACCCCGACCCACCCCACCCTGTTGTCTAGATGTCTCCTACCTTCTCTTTTCCTCTCCCGATACCTGTTCGGCTGCTCCTTTCTCCCCGCTCTGCCCCATGCCTCCCGCGCTCCTTCCCTCTCCGACCCCCGTCCTGGCTCTGCTCCCCTCTCTGCTGCACCTTGGATGCCTCTCAATACTCCTCCTGCTTGGACTCCCCTCTTGCCCAGTGTGCCTACAAACCTGGATCTTCCTCTTTTGTTTCCTCTTTCTCCCCCGCTCCCCTTCCACTGCCCTACTCCTCGCCCCTCCCTCCCCACTGCATCTCCCCCGTCCACTCCTCCCCCAGGTCTGCTGCTCCGCTCCCACTCCTCTCCCTGCCCCCTGCCTTGCCCCACCCCCCTCTCTCTCCTCTCCGCTCACCTTTCCACACCCCACACCCTGGACATGTCTCTCTATTTCTGACCTTGTCTCTATTCTTCCCTCTCTCTGCGCCCCCTTTGCTGTTTACTGTTCCTTATTTCCACCTCTTTGTTTTCCTCTTCTTTTCTGCTTTCTCCCCTCCCTTTTTTTGTCCCCTGTTTCTTACACATACTCGGAAGTTGTTTTAGAACAGGGCTGTTTAAGAAATGGCTGGTTTCAAAGCTGGAGCAAGAAGAACACAAGGTGAATCTGGAACACTTTAATGTACGAAAAAGCAAGCAACTAGTCAAAACATGCTGGAGACATGTTGAAGGACAGAGGACCTAACTCACAGGGGCTCCATGGCCAAATGTGGGACAAATCTGAGTCAAAATAAATAGTGATAGAAACCTAGTATTACCTATTGAATAAAAGGAGCGTCCGCAAGTCCATGCTGATAAAAATAAACACATGAATAAATTGTAAGTTTGATGAAGAATGGGACATTTACTTACTGTCAGAGAACCTCTCCACAAAAATGCTTAATAATTACAGAGGGAAAATGGATACTTCACAGTGGAGAATCCTGGCAGGCACCACCTTAATCAAATGATTAAAGTGACCATCACCAGAGCTCCAAAGCAAAATCACATGCCGCCTGATAGTGAGTCGTGGGAAGAACTTAGCGTTAGTTGTGTCACATTCCTGCCAAAGACGCACAACTGCATCGAATCACACGGAAACATTAGATGACCCAGATTGAGGGACCATCTTCAGAACAGCTGGTCTGTCTTCAAAAGTGTCCATGTCATGAGCATTCTGGCATGAGGTGATTTTAAAGAAACTTGACAGGTGAACAGCATCTGTTTCTAAAGTGGATCTTTGTGTCAAACAGGACCCAACCGGATTAATGAGAGAAATGTGAATGTCAGCTGAGGATTAGGTGGCGGTAAAGTGTCCTGCTTTCTCCTGCTTGGGATAGTCAGCCCATGGTTCTGCTTGTCTGTAGGAAAAGTGTCCCCATTTGCAGGGAATGCATACGAAAGGGCTCAGGGGTGACGGACAATCAGGTTGGAGACTTACTTCAAACGGTTCAGGGAAAAAAAATTATTTGTGACTTTCCTATATATTTGAAATTGTATCAAAGTAAAGAATTAAAGAAGTAAGTGACTAAGAACTAACCTTCTCATAGGGTATCTGCAGAAGGTCCAACACCACTGAATGAGCCCCCATGTTTTTTAGTAATCTTTGATGTTGACTCCGACACTTTTTATTCTGCACACAGAGTTTACTTAGCCTGAGTAAAATCTTCAAGAAGAAGAAGAGCAGTTAAGTATAACAAATATAATATTAAAATACGGAAGCAAAAATCCTTTGCCACGCAACCATAAACCCATAAGAAACTATTTCACATGTGCTGACCTCCTTTACAATCAGGTAGTTATTGCTCTTATTGCTGTCAATCTGAGGTGTCTTTGTTCCGTCCTGAACTGGGCTTAAAATGCTGGACTCCTAAAATAAACACAAATGTAATTTTATGCCATATACATCTTTGTAATAAACTTACGTATTTTGTTATAATAAATACACTTTATAATTCTTTTGTAAAAAAATTTATTATCCCACTTAAATATTTCCTTCATGCCATAAAAAGTTCCTTGGCTTGAATAAGTAGTGCAAATGACCACTTCCCAAAAACAACCAAATTACAAGATAAATGGCATTACTAATAATTAATGAGTTAATTGAAAAAGATGATGTTTCTACATACAGCATTATCAATGTTTTTCCTTATACCAAATATACCAGATGGACTATGCCTTTATATTGTATTTTATAAAGGAGAAGAAATAGCAAAAATCCAGGACACAGAAGGCATGACTTGGTTATCAGGGATGAACTTCAGGGAAAAAAGAGTGGAAGAGAGGAGCATATCATTAACAGGTGGGAAAAAAAACATTTCAGGAATGAGAGGAAAGAACACCTTAACCCAACAATTCTCTAACAGGGGCCATGACATCTTTAAGAGTCATAACCTGGGACCAACCAAGGGTGGACAGAACCACAAAAATGAGGAAAGGAAAATGAAATCTAAATTAAACATAATATTTTCAATTACTACATTAATAAAGTTCATTAAGAAGACCTGAAATGCCAAAAATATTGCATTATAATAACCGTTATCTATAGCAGTACAAAACAAAAAAAAATAGAGTGCATACATTTTAAATACCAGCCATGGTAGACACCAAAAAAAAATAGAAATAAAACACCAGTTGTAAGCAACTGAATACATGAACATCATTAAGATTTAATACACAACCTGGTACTAGACAAGGCTAAATGGATCTAGAAGAAATAGAGGACATGGTCCTTCCTGTGAGAAGACTACAGTCTACCTAAGAAAACAGGGCAGAGTCCGAAAATGAAAATCTGAACTAAGCAGATCCCACTATTGAAGGGAGAGAGGGAGGGGAGCTATAGGTTAGACAGCTTTATGAAGGAGGTCAAGTTCAAGCCAAGGTCTTGAAAGATGGAAACGATTTAAGTATGAGAGATGTATGGGAGGGCAGGGGACACTTTTCAGGTAGAGAAGTCATTTTAGCAAAAGCCTCCCAGAAACAATGAGCATATTAGGATGTAGAAAATGGGAAGTCCTGTTGCGAGAGAGTGGGCCATTCATTAGAGCGGGGCCCGGACACCTTCTTGACATGCAATCTGTACAAAACTGCAGTTGGGGTGAAGGTCAAGTTCAACCTGGATCACAACACACCCTCATCTTCTGACTATACTGATGGTGTTGGGCTCCCCCAGTTAAAGGGGACCTCAATCTAAGCTCAGGAAAAAGCAATGAAAATCTACAAAGCCAACCAACATAATTACAGTTGTCCCAAGCTGTTTTTCCTACTGTGTCCAGGGACAAATCACAAAATTAATGCAAACCAAGAAAGAAAAAATAGTTTTCCTGTTAGCCAAAGAATTCTAATGAAAAGCTTCAAGTAGGAGGGTGACTTAATCCGTGTGTGGCCCCAGCCCCCCTCAGAAGATCTGTATTCATTTTTTGCTTCTTCCTACATAGATACTGTCAGAGAGAGGCTCTCAGTCTGAGCTCCTCACTAGCCCCTCTCCTCTCCCATTTTACGGAGCATATGGAAACTCCCCTATATGACATTTCCTCTTTTCCAATGGAAAATTTCCAGTATCACCCACAAACCTGTCCGCCACCTGCCCTGCTATGTCTCAGAGAAAAAGAATTTTTGAAGCCACATATTTTTACAATTCCATCTCCCCTGCTCCTCTCCCTGTTCATCCCTGTTCCTTGTTCCTGAGCAGTTTCTACCCTCTACTGATTCTTTCTCGTTTCTTTAAAAATATGGCCAAGTTGAGACTAGCCAAATGCTTTCAGAATATTGAATCTCAGATTATTGCCCCCACTAAATTTCTCTAAAGAATAATCTATACCCCACTGTACTAAAATTGCATTATGTGCCAACAACTCAGAATTACCAAACAATCCCTTAGCATTTGATTCTATGGTTCACTACCATTTTCTTTAAACCCCACTCTCCTTGCTTATTGACAAGATATCCTTTAAGATCATCTTCTACCTCTCTTCCCCTCTGGTCTCTCTAACTCAATAGAACTGCACCTGCAAAAAGCTAAGGACAAGAACATCAAACTATTTCAAAATGCGACTGCTAGCTTCCAGTGTTGTGTCATCTGTCTATCCTAATAAAGACTAGCAGGGAAAGAAAGCAGTCCAGCCTCCACCCAGGTAAAGAAAAAAGAAAAAAAGAATGTGAGATGTTGTCTGTAAGACAATAAACACTATGTGAATCCTGAGAGGTTATGTAAGAAAACGTAAAACTATATATTAAGTGAAGCCACTGTACAAGGGAGGAGGGGGCTAATATGAACAGAAACTATGCAGATGGAAAGAGACAGGAGTCCAGAGAATGTAACAAACAGGGTTTCTATTTTATAGCAAAAATAATTTACTGATGAGGAGAAATTGCAAAAACTAGAAATATAAATAAATTTCCTTTTTTTTATCACAGCGGTGCACGCTGAATTTTACAAAGGCCATATTCACTTTTTTTTCTAGAAGAGAAGAAATAGTAAAGAAAGCCAAATTTTTTCTATAAACCAGGATTAAGATATTAACAAATCTAAAGACTGACAAAGCTCCTAAGGTAGAAAGGAGATCTTCCTGATATATGTCAACTTTGAAAAAATCAGTTGAAAATACAGGCAAAGCTTTGGCAGATATACTTAAGTCTGTTTTTCAAACAGCGACCTAAAGAAAAAAGCAACAGTCTTGTTTTAGGAAAAGTCATCTCAGGCAAAATGCACTATGTTACAAAAAGCTATGCTCTTTAGCTCAGCCCAGGGGAAGACAGAGACAATGCTAACCTCTGTAAGTATGGGACTTATGAAGGATAATTATTTTAATTTAAAACTGCCAGCAGTCAGCAACAATGAGGCAACACTGGAGAATCCAAGGAACACTGTTTTAATTTCAGAAAACAATTCGATGTAATTAAATGGAACAAAAATATTAACCCATAGAACATCTGGATGTTTCTAAAGCAGTGATCAGGGGAATTTAAGAAACATATAAACTATATAACTACACTTAGGTTTTGTTCCCTTATTTTGATGCCAAAATGCTCCAAGGAAAGGTATTCCAAGACTTTTCGTCCTCCAGAAAGGGCACAAATTGATCATATTTTTTATTATCCTCAGTGGACAAATCTATAAAGCCCTGTCTTTAATCTAATGATAAAATATTAGTAAGGTGCAAAATGTGGAAGGTGTAACACATGCAGAGCCCCAGGGCACGGTGGGCTCCAAAAAATAAAATAAAATAAATGTGTAACACTAAGAACAGCACCATGCTTATAGTAGACATCCAAATGTCCTCTATATCCATTTATTTTCTCTAATGGAATACGGGAAACTGCTTAAGTGATTTTATAGAGATCGCTAGATTTTTAACTGCATAGTATATACTGTAGTACAAGGAAGAAGACTCAAAAGCAATATAGCAGAATTCTGTTCCTTATACCACACATCCATTAAAAGGACAAAAAATTATGAAGTAAAAATAGCAGGTATGAATCTGGAATGCACAGATAGAAAAAGGACCAATTAGAAACCCTGAAAATGAAATGATGGTTTAAACATCCGACTTTATAGATTAGTGAGAAGGTAAGTTAGTTTTGTTTAAAAGAAGCAGAAAACAGGTAGATAAATGTAGAGATTAATATAGATACACAGCACAACCATTGTGAAGAAAAATTAACAAACACCAAAATAAATAACATGAATGGGAACCTCTCTCAGAAGCATTGCACGCGCGTGTGACCTGCTTCTCAGCCTTTAATAACGAGGTGGATGATTGCAAAGGGCAATCCTGACTTAGCCCACTCAGATACAGTTTCCTTGGTTAATCCCTCTTTCCTATATTTAGAAGTCCACACGTGCTTGAATGTGATGAATTAGCAATGCTACTGATATTGCCAACTTGTTATTCTATCACCTTTAAGCTCTCGGCAATGATGGTATAATCTCTTAATGCCCTGGAAGATAAATATAATAAAGGGAAACACTGTATTACACAGTAGGTGATAAACTTACAGGTGCTAGGGCTGCAATGGGCTCCTTAGATGACCAAACCCATCCCATCCTCCTCCCTATTTGTAAGAGCTCCACTACAATAATGGGATTATTTCGGATCACATGCTGAGATTTATTAGTATTAGTAGGCAGGTTGTCAATTCACATTTTTTTGCCCAGAGTAAACTGAACTAACTTACCACTGAGGGGGGAAAAAAAAAACACTTCTGTGTTATTAGAAACATTTTTATTACTAAAGTGAAGAATCACATGGATGTTATCTGGTTGCCTGATATCTCAGCAGGCACAAAGTGAGACCATTATGAACTGTTTTAAAACAATGCCAATCGTCCTGTGTTTAGAGCTTTTGTAAAGATTTACTGAACAACAAAGGATGATTATCTGGATTGGCTCACTAGAGTGCACGCTGCCTGCTACTGGCTGTTTCCATTGATACTGTGATATATTTCATCCTGTTTACAATAAATTGTCACTCTCTGTGGCAGTTGGTTCATTTCAGAATGTAGATTATTTGGCTGTGTCCCAGTTATAGTGATGTACTTTCTCACTTTTTTCTCCTTCTCTTAATCTATTATAAATGTACCATTCTCCTGGCTTCTCAGTCTACCCACTTGTGTACATTTCTACTGTTGTGTCCCTAGTTCAGGCTTACATGATCCCACCCCTGAATGTGGGCAAGAGACTCCCACCTGGTCCCCACCTTTTATCTTTGTTCTGCTGACCCACCAGGATTCCACCAGACTGAATTTTGCCGAGACACTCTACTTAACCTCCCTACCCAAGAATCTGCACAGGCTCTTAATTTCTAGCCACTTCAAATACAAATCACTGAATTCCTGTTGAACTCTACTTCCCTTATTCTTGACTATACATTAGCTAAGCAAATCCTCGCAGTCCTTCAAAACAGTGAAGCTTTCTGCAAGTATTCAGGCCCACATTGACCTCTTCCTTTTTTGAATTACCCAGACCAGTATTTTGTCATACATTTATCATATTGTTTTATATGTGTCCATTCTGTGTGGTGTAAGGAACAGAATTAACTGAGAAATGTCCCTTGGGGGCTCCCTCTGGGTTGTCTGGACAACAAGCTGGCCAGGCTGCTTGTAGAGGTGGAGGTGGGGTGGAGGTGAGTGGCGGTGTCTTCTCTTCTCAGAGGCTATGCGCTAATGTGGCTTCTCTTGGGACCTGTCGGCTTCCACCCCTCAGCAGGAGCAGGACCTTTGATGGCAAGGGCCATATCTCAAATACTAGATTTGATTCTAGACATCAAACTTGCAGGGAAATGAAGAATCCAGATGCGTACAAAGGCACGTAAGCATCAGAAAAAGGTCTGAAATTATACTTGAGCAGAATATTCAGAAGGATTGTACCCTGGAGAGGCATGGCAGCAATCAAGAGAGGATGTTCACATGGCCCACGTTGCCTCAAACCCAGAGCCAGCAAACAGACAGTAGCAGGAGAAATATACAGGCTCAAAATAAGAGTCTTCTACTGTTAAACAAACGACTTTCAAATATAGAATAGAACGAAGTAGAAAGGCAGAGAAACCCCTCCAAGCATACAACATCTAAAAGGGATAAATATTTAAGGTCTCTATTTTCATTAAAGAGAAGGAAGCAAATGAAGGCCAGAAACCATTAAAAAACAACAAAATTTCCAAGCAGTAATCAAGTACTGGATTCACTGTTGACCCTGAGGGCATCAGTCCAAACCTGACAATGTGGCTACTGAGTTTAAATGTGTCACACACACACAGTAGAAAGAGAACAAAGCCTAGATCTCAAGCAAGACGGAAGGTCTGATTAGAGACCCCTACCGTGGGAGACTCCCTGAGTAATAGGCCAGGGGAAGATGGGGTCCACCGAAGCTCAAAGGGGTGCTTCTATTTCCTTAGCTTGATAGAAGCCAAAAAAGGGAGAAAAACTCTCTTGGGCTCCTTGTACAAAGACAAACCCACTTTCACTCAAGATTTAGGACTAGAATTCCCACTGAGAAAGGGGCTCCAGAAGTCCCAAGCCCAAAAACTTGTTTAATATGGTTACAAAATACAGTATCCCAAAGTGCCTCACAGAGGAAAATGAAAATCTCTGGATTAAACATAAGCTTCAGAGAAATTCCACACATGAAGTTCCAAAGACGTTGTGTTCATAATAAATTTTTTTAATTATTAAATATCTCAGTGAACACATTTCCAAGGATTTCTGCAAGAGTTAGTGAACTTAAGGCTGCAAATGGCCTCCTGAAGTACCTTTCTGGGCTCACAGAAAACACAGGACGGATCGAAAAGATGCCACTCACCATCTACAAAGGAAAAAAGAGACCTGAAGCCAGCC
This sequence comes from Manis javanica, assembly GCF_040802235.1. Classification (NCBI taxonomy): domain Eukaryota; kingdom Metazoa; phylum Chordata; class Mammalia; order Pholidota; family Manidae; genus Manis; species Manis javanica. The sequence continues at coordinate 9,962,737 of NC_133170.1, read as the reverse complement.
AGATCAGAGAGCTCCAAGCTTCAACGCAACCTGGTCAGTTTCCCTGAAGGCAAATGCCAGTAATAGCTCTGCCACGCAGAGACAAATCAACTCTGAGCAAGTGCCAAGCGTGGGGATCTACACGGGAAGGTAGCAACGAGGCTTCAGGGCAGCAGCGCCCCCTGGCCACAGGCCGAGGCAATTACAAATATTCTGTAGAAGAAAACAACGCGGCATTTCAGCTCCACGTCCCAAGTCACAAAGGTAGGAGCTCAAAACCTGCCATCGAATGGTGATAGCAGCACTACTCATCATTGCCAAAACGTGGAAGCAACCAAGCTGACCTTCAACAGGTGAACGGATAAACAAACTGTAGTACATCCAGACAATGTAGTATTATTTAGTGATAAAAAGAAATGAGCTAGCAAGTTAACAGAAGACGTGGAGGAACCTCAAATGCATATTGCTAAATGAAAGAAGCCCATCTGGAAAGGCTATATATACACTGTATGGCTCCACCTATATGACCTTCTGGAGAAGGCAAAAGTACAGAGACAGCAAAAAGATGAGGGGTTGCCAGGGCTTCAGGGGTTCACAGGGGAGGATGAATGGGCAGAGCAGAGAGGATTCTTAGGGCAGTGAAACTATTCTGTATGATAGTGTACATGGCATTACGCATTTGTCGAAACCCATAAAATTATACAACCTAAAGAGTGAAACCTAAAATAAATAATGAACGCTAGTTAATAATAATATATCAATATTGGCCCATCAATTGTAACAAATGTACTACATTAATGCAAGTTAAATTGCATTTAATTACAGTCAATACTCATCATGGTAAAAACTAGCAAACAAAGAATAGAAGGGAATTCCTCAATCGATAAAGGATATCTACAAAAAAGAACAATAAATATATCCAATAATAAAATATTAAAATCATTCCCTTTAAAATCAGAAGGGATGCCAATTATCACCACATCTATTCAACTGCAAAATCTTACCAACACAATAAAGCAAGAAAGAAAGAATAGATGAAAAGACTGTATTTAAGTTTGAACTTACAGCATCATCATGACTTGAAGTCAAAAATATTTTTAACCTTAGTAGTTGGAATATATGAATTGGTAGGACTTAACTCCCTGCCCATAAAAGATTTAGTTTTTATCTGAACTGGAAGAAAAAGTGAAATGGCCAATAAACATACGAAAACATGCTCGACCTCCTAAGTAATCCAGCAAAATGAAGATCACCACAGATACCATAGATCAAGCACATCCAATCATCAAAATGGAAGAGTGAGAACTCCAGCAGTCATGAGAAAGGGGAGCTGCGGGAACTCTCACACATTGCTGGAGCAGTGCCACTTGATCTTTGGAAACCAACTGGCATTATATGGTGACGGTAAACATGTTAGATGTTTTATACCAAAATATATACGCAGAAGAGTCTCTTACACATGTGCATATGGTGACATACAAAAGCTTTTAATGCTGCATTGCTTTCAGTATTCATTTCAAAATACTAGAACTGTGAATGAAATGCCCATCAGCAATTAACTAGATAAACATGTGTGCAAAATGTAATCATAGTATTAGAAAAAAATGAATGCGTTGCCGCTATGCATCAACAAAGGACAGGGGCAGAACATCCAAAAGAGATTAAATTAAATATCTTATGTTTTAGAAATACAGACATGTGGTAAAGCAATGAAATCATCAACCTAAATTCATGATAACAGTCTCCTCTGTGACATGGAGGGGAACACAGGGATTTCTTCTTGGTAATACTCAACTTCCTAAGCTCTGTATTACTTGCAATTGAAAGTGCTATTACAGTTTGTTTTGTTTTCACAAGTAACCCATTTAGATGAGCTATTTAGAGAGAAAACAAATATTACACAGGAATTGGACTTGATGGCCCTACAAGTATCTTTTAACTCTAAGATTCTGTAATTCCATACCCATCATAGTAAACAGCACAATATGCTGCACATAAAAACCAATGATAATCACTGACTTCTACCTTTGGCAGCAACAGTGCTTGCTAACCAACATCCTTCTTTGCCCTCCCTTGCCAGTAGGTGCCGATTTTGTTCTGCCAGCTTTCCTTGCTCCATGTAACTTAGGGGAGGGTATCCTAGAGCTTGTGGGGCACTAATCTTAAGAGTCTATTAATCTTAGAGTCCAGGTGCCCTTCTCTGCCAAGGAGACATGAGATAGAATCTACTAAGGAACACCTGGAACGGGCATCTTGCTCCTACACAGGAGGCACAGAAAGGCAGAGGTATTCTTTCCTGGTGGTGGTGTACAGAAGTGTGACATCTACGAAGCTGCTGTCATGGTGCAACCAGGACAAAGATCAGTTTCAGAATTAAGTCCATTGGCCCATGATGACCACATTGAGACAACAAATTAATTAAATTCATTAAATTCATTAAAGCTGGAGCCGTATTTCTTGACTTGTTGCTAAATAATGTCACCTTATGGATTATATTCTCCCACTGAAGCTCTATTAAGTGACACGCTATCTATGTGCACAGAGTTGGCTCATTTAATCTTCACAGCAATCCTACGAGCTAAGTACCATTATTATGTCCACTGAATAGACAATAAAAACAAAACTCAGAGAATTAAGACAAATGGCCTTAAGTTACACATATCTTAAGTGGCAAATTCTGGGATATCTGACTCCAAACCCATGTTCTTAGTTGTCTATTCCAGGCCACCTGGCTGTAGCTTTGAGGGCTGGAAAGAAAATGCCAATAGATACGAACGTCCACAATCTGGTCACATACCCTATGGGTGAGACTCAGGGGCGGAGGCAGCCACCATGTTGGCAGCAACCAAAGCAGCTTCTTGACCTCTGAACTGTAGCTGTGATTGTTTGACCTTGAACTCAGTAGTCCAATGGCAGCCTCCCAACTGTCTCCCGGACTTTCCAAAAATGTAATTCCTTGTATTAAATCACCCTTTTCGAAGCACCTACAATTATTACCACTTCCTGAACTGACAAATCCTGAGCTCAAGACATAAATAAATTCCAGCTTCACTGACTTATATTCATCTGAACTCCCTAGTTCCCTATAAAAATAGTTTTATAACCTGGATATAATGCAGTTCTATCTTAAGGTATCCTCAATCAGAAGACTTTTCATCTTCTTTCTTACATCAATACAAACTATTTATTAAACTGCTGAGAGGCTGTCATGGACTATATACTATAATAGAGGTTCTTTCTCCAGTATCCCTCAGGGATTGGGAACTTAAACTGTAGACAAGTGATTAATATCCTTCATGGAACATTTCACCTATACTCAGGTAATTTTTTGTGCATGCAAACTTTTACAAAGAGCATAATGCATTTTCTTAAGGTTTAGAATTATTCTCTATTTTTTTAAAAAAAACGATGTTCTGAAAGGGGAAGCAACATTATATTTATCCACTAGAATACATGAAAAATAAGTATTTGTAAAAAGAAAAGGTATTCTAACCTTGCAAAAGCATAATACATTTATTAGTATCTTTAAATATTACATCAGAAACTGCAAGCTTATATTAAAGAGCCTGGAACTTATCATCAAAAAGACCTGAGTTAAACCCCTGGTTGAGTCTCATAGCTGCTTGACAATGAGGAAATCCTTAGATTTTCTGAGTTTCAGTTGATGCATCCTTAGAAATGTGATCTTTATAACTAGCTACAAAGTTTGTTATAACATTAGAAAGAGAATGAATACTACGTATGAAAATGTCTGCTATAAGACTTAGTATATAGCAAGTACTAAATAAATGTTCAATGTTCTCTTATTCCTTAACTGTGCTATGGAAGAACTCTTCCTCAACAACCACAAAAAAAGCTGGTCAAAAAACTAATTTCTACGGAGTAGAAATTCTACATTCTATGAACTTACATTACAAAATCAGAGAAAAAAATCCCAAAAGAGTAAGTCAAAATTTTGTGCGGATTAGTGGTGATTAGTCCTAAGATAAGTAGGAAATGGTAACCTACCAGTTGAACTTCCCTTTGGAACTTTTAACCATTTTGATGACTCAAATTATCCCCCACTCTATCATCACCCTTCACTGCAAACTATTTTGGTTATTGAACAAAGAGCAAAGCTGGGGTAGGTAAACCTGCTAAACAGTTTACATTCCTGCAGATTAACAAACAAGTAAATAAGGCACTAGAAGGCACTTAAGAAATGTAACATACTAAAAGTATGGTTTTGGCACTGGTCTGCTTACCTAAGTATTACCAACAAAACACTGCTTCAAATTTTTTAAATGGTTACTAGTATTTCATGAAATATAAAACCAGCAACAAGTAATCCACTGAAAACTAAAACCAATACCATAGACTTACGATCACCATTTTACCATTCTTTAGATTAAAACAGATTGTTGGCATTTTCATGTTGGCAATAAAGCATATTGTCCGTACATTTAGATATTTTTACATATTATACAAGGATATGTAATAAGGAAAGGAAGGATTTACAGGAGGGCAATAAACAGCCACAGTGAATGAGCACAACAAAAAGCCACCTCTTTTTACTGCTCTAGGCTTAGGAACATTAATATGGTCTCCATCTCACTCCCTCCTCTTGTCTTGATTCCTGGATTATAGAATTTATAATGAGGAGGAGAAAGTTGACAGATGAGGTAAGAAGTGGTAGCAATTATCAAGAATTAACCAAAGTATAGGCTTGTGGAGTCAGCTAACTTGGCAAATGAAATTTTGATGGGGTGTTACTCAGAACAAAATGTTTCTTTATGAGTAATTTTGACTGTCAGACGTGATTTAAAAGATATTGTTTGGATTATTTCAGAACAGATCCTGGACACAAACCTCAATTGGCTCGTCACCACCTTTTACTTGATTTTCACCCATTTCTCCGTTCTCATAGCTGCTGCTTTTCTCAACCCATAACTCAGATTTTTCTACAGTTAGCCGAAGCTGGTCTAGATCTGCCTTGATTTGCTTGTAGTTATCTACATCCTGATTGGACACCAGCAACTGCACCTGGAAACAAGAATTTCAACCTTTAATTTACCTATGGAGCTTCCTTTATCTATTTCAATAAAGTCCAAAATCTGAAGTCTTTTCATATGTTGGGCCCTCGGTTGACATTTAATATTTCTAAGATATTTATGGATATTGTAGATATATATCGACCATGAAAATTCACCTGGAAAAATCTGTGAACTTACCCAATACATTCCCATGTAAAAAAGAATTATACATTTTACAAAATGAGGTCTAGCAAAGCTTTTCAAAGTGTTGAAGAATAACTTAAAATGAAGGAGACCCTAACTCTAATTTAACCACTGAAGTTAATTTTTATGAGATTCTATCTGTTGAAAAGAGGGAGACACATTAAAATAAGTGGAAGAATATACAGACAGTCTAAACCTCATGATATTAACTTTGATTTTAATTTATAATGACATATACAAAGATGTGTACAATTACCTCTATTTGCATAATTACTCTTTTAATTAATTCATATTTGTAACATATTCTAAAACTTCCTAATGGAGATCAGTGTTCTACTAAATAAAATATTAATAACACACACATAAGCACTTAGGTATTAATCGGCAACAGTCTCAAGATTGATGTCATTCAAAGATGACAAGAAGAGTAGATCCCTAACAGTTCCTTTTTTGGGGATTTACACATCTTTCCATTACAAAACATTTATTTCAGCACTACTATTTGTCCTACTTAAACTTATCAGTAAAACTTGGGGTGAAAATAAGGGCTGTGGGAACAACATTCCTAACATGGTATTATCCCCCAGTGCCTTCCTAAAGCTTTGTGTCTATCATTTACATGGAAGATATTAACTGCAAACCACTTGTGGGAAACTCTTCCCAAAAACAGATCATGACCTGGCTTAGACAAGGCCATATATCTATCTTTAAAAATAGGAAGTGTCCCCAGGAAAATCCGCAGAGTCTCACTCGCTCGGCAACGATGAAGTCAGGACGGATGTGGTGTTTTCATAGTTTCTGCGACGCAGCCGCGGCGGGCTGCTCCCCCTTACCTGCTTAAATGCCTGTAAGACCTCGGCCCTCTGGCTGAAGTGCTTGAAGAGCAACTGCAGGGCCCCCGACAGCAGAGGGGGGTAATCGTGCATGATCAGATGGATGAGGACTCGCAGAAACGTCCTGCCGCCTTCATCATCCAGCTGGACCGGGTTTTTTTCCTTCCTGCAAAACCAACAATAATTCTAAAACAAGTCAGACTTACATAAAATCTACTCACAAGTCATTAACATTAGGTGCACAGTCTTGGAGTTATATCACCTTTTCCCCAAAATTGGCAAGTAAAAAGGAAGATAATTTTACTCTTTTTTTTTCTCCCTTCATGTAACTGATGAGGACACAAAGCACACAGAAAAGCTTGTGTCTGTTCATGAAAACAGGGGTGATCAATCCATCCCAGACTGTCCAAGATAGAGAGGGTTCCCAAGACAGGGTCATTTGGTCCTTGCAGTGGGAAAGTACCAACTGAGGGGGTTACTGAGGTATTGACAAAACACAGGAATCTGAATCAACACAAAAGCGTTTATTAGGACAACATACTAGGCTGGAAGTACACCCATGACTGACTTTCCCCGGAGACCTCGCCATGACAGGTGGACGGCGGGGGAAGGACAGGGCACAGATGTGCACGCACACTCGCAGGCCCACACCCATCCCTCAAGCAACAGGCGGTCCGTGCGCTTGGTACGGTAGGACTCTGAGCAAGACACTGCTAAGGTGAAAACCACACACTGGTGTATTCCCCCTTCTTGGGATACTGAAATACTTGAACAGGAAAGTACAACAACAACAAAAACTGTCAAAACCACACAAAAACAAAGCTAAACCAAATGTTTGCTAGAGATGAAAAGCCGTTTTAGTTCCCTTGATTCTTCATTCTTATTTGTCTTTCTAACCAAAGAAAATGCAACCACGGGCTTCGTATAGAAATTTATTTGGGTTCTGATGGCAAATCTATAATAAAAACGAATGCCAGAAACTCAATAATTTGTAGCTTAGACATTTCATTTTTTTACTTTACTTTTGGACTGCTATTAGTTTCACTTCCGAAAAAGAAAGAAACAACTTAAAAATAATAAATGGCAGGGCTCTTGATTACAAAGAAAGGTAGTCATGTCAGAGGCATTTCATTTCCTTAATCATGATTTTTCCAACTGGCAGAAAATAGCTTTATTTATCATATATGAAGTTAATGATGATGTTGAAAGAAGTTACTTTCTTATCTCAAATTTCTCAGATTCAGGGAAGCAATGTTTTGCAAGATGCAGCAATATTTATACCAAGAGAGTTAAAGGGTGTTTGTGTGCTGTCATAATTTGAGGAAAGAAAAGCAAAGAATTCAGGGAGAAGTTCAATACACTGACCTCACCTCTCTTGCCCTTTTTTACCTGAACTAAAGAAAAGCCAAGATTTCTCTTCTAAGTAAATTAGCATCTTTATTTCTGGCACAAATTATGTTGTCAACAATAAGGGATTTCAAATTAATTAGGCACAGAGAGGTGAATAATAACCAAAGTATCAATAAAATTCTAAGTAAAATCTTATTTACAAAACAAAGATGCATAAATGCTACGTACCTTCCAGCAAACATAGTTTCTGCCTGTGCTGCAATTTCATCTATATCAGGAACAATGGCTGCAAAGATAAACGGTACAATCTATTCTTTCTCTTACGGTAGTCAGGAGTCACAGTATTTACATTAATAATAGCATACCTAAAAATACTTTTGTCTGTCTATATCACCAAAAATCAGTTAACAGTTTAAAAAGTCACAGTATAGTTCCACTTGGATTTCAATATTTTAAAGTGAAGTTTAAATTTCTGAATATATATTGCTATAAAGATACATCTAAACGAGCAAAGAGCACCATTTACAAAGTTGCCTCGTCTATGTAATTGAGTATATATGCATCAACTATTCATACACACACGCACACAGGGTGATGACATGAAAGGATAAAGCTTTTTAAAGAATCAAAATATACGTATAACCTGTTACTATCTGATACTTCCTAACAACATGATCTTCTTCCGTAAGCTTACTTCTAAAAATCTGATCCCTTCTTTATGGGACAGGTACTCAATTCTCTTTTTTATAATATGAACCAATCATGATTTCTTACCCATCCACACCACTAACACATTGAAGGTATCTTTCTTTAAAATAGCATTTTAAATGATAAGTCATGATTTATTTCTCATCTCCAAAGCACAGAATGAAAACAGAGCAAGACAGAAAAAGGGAAAAAAGAATTCTGCCCTAAAGGCTCTCTTTTGTGGATAAAATCAAAGACAAGGATCAGGTAATCAGAGAACTGGTTTTCTGGGGATGCCTCTAGACCTTCCCTCCCATACTTATAGACACTTAGTACTCCCATTTCCAGAAGTCTGGCTTCTGAGAGCAAATAATTTTTATGATAATGTCAATGCAACTGCCAGCAAGACTTTCTGGTTTTACTGTATCATTCTTGGAAATAGCCCTTTGGGGTTCTCTACTTCTGGGAAGCACAAAAACAACACTGTTGCAAATGTGCCAGAAATGACGTCTCACTTAGGCCAGCTTAACTCTGTCTGTAGAGGTATTATGCCTTTTGGACAGTTCTAATGAATGGGACAGCAGGACCCCCTTTTTAACTACACATGTACAATCACTGGATCATCTTGTCAAATGGATTGACAGACAAAGAAGAGGCAGATTCCTGACACTGTCACAGTGTTTGTGATTAAAAGAAAATTTCATATCTATGTATAAATCCTATTCCCAGAAACAGAATTCTGTTCAGTGTCTAAACTTTAATATGACATAATTTCCAGCCTGCAAGACTGGTCTGTTCTACCCAGGAAAATGGCGATTTAATATTTCACAGGTTTCATGAGGTATTTTCAATAGTCACAAAATTTTTACAATAACTTTTATGCTCTCATCATTATGCTCCTGTGCTCAAAGATGGAGTGGTTTCATTCTTCCACTTTTTAAATGTGAAAAATTGAAATATGGTACCAGCTTATAACCATGGAAAGTAAATACAAAACAAAACACACACATGGGAAAAACAACACCCACATTCAGACCTTTACAGAATGCCACGTTTTTACTCTTGAGTTGGGTGATGTCTTCCTATAAAACACCTTTCCTCCCAACAGCTGCATTTCATATTGCTCTTTGATCAAGGTTAAAAAAAAATTCTTTGGATTTTCACCAAAAGCAGCATAATGCTTAAAAGAATCAGGCTCGACAAAGACGGGTAAGATTCCTCAAGGGAGGAACAACCTAAGACAGGCACAGTCGCAGGGGGGCCATCAGGTGAGAAATTGGGGATCAATAGAGGTGAGGCTCAGAACCTCACCCCCCCCTGCTTTGAGAGAAATCTTCTGCATCTGTGGAAGTTTTGCTGCCCTTGTCTAGCTTGGATTAATACTTAGTCCATAGGCACACACCTGAATCATCATCTACATTTGCCCTCTTACAGCACTAAACTATGTTTTCTACCTTTATCTTGCATCTACCTACCACTTCAGCATTTTATTAAAAATAAAAATAATAATAATAATAAAGGGAGAAATGTGGGATCCACATATAAATCAAGTACAAAAATCAAACAAATATTTATATTTGACCTGATTGTTTATAGTTCATAATGCGTGATCAAAACCGAAAGTTTCTGTGATGACTGCCCTTGTACTGTTTACCATGTAAGAATTTATTCACTCTGTAAGAATTCGTTCACCGTGTAAGAACTTGTTCGTTATGCTTCAGAAGATTGGAGACTGACGAGAACTAGGCTTGAGATGGATTAATGATTGTGTATTGAGCATTGACCCCCCTATACTGAATTTTATTGTTGTTAACAACCATTTGATCAATAAATATGAGAGATGCCCTCTCAAAAAAAAAAAAGAATCAGGCTCGAATTGAAGAGGCCTCAAGAGGGAATCTCTACTCCATTACTTTCATGACCTTTAGCAAGTAATTTAACCCCTGTGGCTTTGGTTTTCTTATCTGTAAAATGGCACAATAAACAGTACCTCTACCTCCCAAAGTTGTAAAGATCACAAAAGACCTACATTCCGAGGACTCGGCACCAAGGAACAGCAAGTATCCTACCTGCCATTTGAGACAAGTGATTCAATGTTCTCTTTCATGAATGTTCTTTCATATCATTGGTGGAGACTATTTCTACATTTTGCCTCACAGACACACTACTGTGTTGTAAAAAGGTACTTTCAAATTCTCAGGGAAACAAAATACAAAGCATGAATATTGTCACAAAGGAGATACCTGATGGCACTAATGAATCCGGAGAGCCGCTGGCAGACGTTTCAGCATTTTCATTGTTCTCTCCAAATTCCTTCTTATATATTGACAGCATATATGAGATCCTATAATCTAGTCTGACACTCAGGATAAACTATAAGAAATATTAAAAACACAATTTTCTTTAATTAACATACTGTGTAAAAATACAACTAATTACATGACACCAAGAACAATACAACTGTCAACATCTCATGAACTGATGAGAAACCTCATTGGTTAAACTCTTGACATTTCAATTGCGTTTATGTTCATCAGTCAAAAGGCTAAGAAAAGTGATGCATTTCCATTAGCCAATGTCAGTAAAACCCCAAAGCAGTGTTTGGAAAGAACACCTGGTTCCCCATGATTATCTCCCAGCATTCCAGGTTGAGGTACCCTTTAGATCTGGATGAAGAGGTAATGATGACACAATTCCACTGAGCACTTAACAGAGTGTCCATTATCTCTGGGAGGAGACCACTGAAGGTCTCTGGCCCTCGTTCATGCACAGAAAGGCTAAGGTTTCAGCTACAATAGGGTGGATTTTGGCTCTACCACACATTCCTGGATCGGGGCTACAAAAGGGCAGCTGGAATAATAGCATCAGGTTTACCATGGATTTGCTTCCCTGGTGCCGGTTGCAGCCTGGGTTTGTGGCACCTTTGTTCTCCTTAACAGATGCATTGGCAGAAACTAAGGTCCCAGTCTGGGCTAGGCACTATGAAGAATGCAAACACCCTCAAGACACCAAGAATCGAGTTGGTAAAACAAAATACAGCATTGTTAACATAATTAGGAAATTATCAAGGGCTTCCCCATGTGGTATAGAATCCAATGGAGACCCAAGAAAGAAAAGTATATGCGACAGATTTCGGAGTCGAGAAGGGACTTCCCAAGGAAGAAGTGGTTTACACGGGGCTGCCCTCCGCCCCTCAGGTTTGCCTGGGAGAGCCCTGGGTAACCTTTTCTCCCAGCATAATCATTGTGAGCGCCCCCTACACTCTCATTTGGACAATAAACAACAATGGTCACATGACTTTTAAGAAAACGGCACAATCTAACCTTATCCCTCACTATCTACACCACCCTGGAGAGCGCCCCCTGTCCGGTTCCCTCATTCTCTCTCTCACTGCTCTGTGCCAGCGTCACCACATGGATTCACCTGCAGCTTCTCTCTCACCTTCTCACATTTGTTCAGTGTTCACTTTACCTGGAATAGCCATCCCATAATAACCAGCTTTTGACATATCCTCCAGTTTAAATCCCTTTTTAAATGAACCTCTCTCAACTTTTTATTTTCCTTTTTGCTCACTCAACACATTATTTACACCTATATAGGACTCAAGGTGACTCGCCTCTCCGTCCCTGTCTCTCTCCTCTGCCAGACCTTCGTGCTCCTTATGGGCAACAAATGCGCTCCATGTCAGCAGCACTCCCTTAACTTTGACAAACACTTGTTAAGCCAGGCTCTGAGAAAGATGCCAAGGGTACAAAACAGGTGCCAGGGACACAAGACCTGCCTCTGAAGAGCTCATAATCTAGAGGGGGGAAAACACACCAAAGAGCCTCCTTTACTAACATGCGCCAAGCGCTGCAGCAATACTGGTGAACTCATTCTAGTCAATAACGGGATTTTCAGGCAGCAGACAGATCGTGGGAAAAGAGGGCAGAGAAAGTGCCATTAGCTGTGGCAGCCCTGAGCGGAAGGGTGGAACAGAAGCCAGACCCCAGGTGATTAAAAAAAGGAAGGTTCTGTTTTGTTTAACCTACGTACAGAACAAATTAACAAAACACAAATTCATGAAAGACGTACTAACCTTTAAAGATGAGTACACGAAGATTTCTATTTTATAAGTATGACCAAAATGAAACCTTTCATCCTCTAGTATATTTAATCATGAGAAATATACAGAAAAAGGGTGGAGGGAAAGGCTAAGCACAAAAGCAGAGAAAGAGAGTTGAGAGAGGGCCAAAGACAGAAGGAGAAAATGAGGGAGAGAAATAAAAAGGCTGAGAGAGAGAGATACTCAAAATGATGGGAAAAACAAAGGAAGATTGAGAGCAGGAGAAGCCGGCAGGAAGCGGGAGGGAGACAGGCCTAAGGAACGTGGCTACAGAGACATTTCTGAGATGTTCTAAGAAAGAAACACACTCAAGAGCGGTACGCAGGAGCACAGACATCGTGAATCAGACCAGATCCCGAACACAAAATGAGTGGGAACAGAGGTTCAGAAAAAAATACATCGAGAGCCCAAGAGGGGGAGCAAAGATGAGTCAGCCCTGAACTGCGCTGCCTCGGTGTCTCCAGCTCCTCACTCTTTAGCTGATACAGATGGTTTTTTTAAAATGCTGACTTTCTGTACCTGTGGCTGAAACGAGGGCACCCGCTTTAGCGGCTGGCCCGAGTGGGATGCTGTTAGGCTGTGGGCTCCTTAGGTCCACGGGTCAGCTGATCGCTACCTTTCTCGGTTTAAGAACAGGAAAACCAGGTCATTTTTCAGGGTCATGAACACTGTTGGGAAGCCTGCCAGTATTTCTCAGGATTTAGCCTTGGGAATTCTTGAAGGAACTGTGAAATCTTTTACGATTATAAATCTAATTACTTCAATTACAAATGTACAGACCCTTCCAGGATTACTAACCCACTTCTAGTAGCTCAACCTATGTTAAATTATGATGAGAGACTTAGTAAACTGTATCCGGAATCTTAATGGATCCTTGAAAACTCCAGGCTCCATTCTCAGAATCTGTAATAAGTGCTATAATTAAAGTATCATAAAACTACTTTTCAAACTTTAAAATAAATTTAAAAATGCCAAGAATTTATAGCTACAGTAATGGGGGATTTTATTCACTAAACCAGTAAGCACAAAGTAATAATTTATCTCCTCTAAATTCAGAGCTAGGTATTAGACTAGGTTAATTTTTTAGAATATATATTAGTCCTAACCTCTTAGAAACAAAACCACAAAAAGAGACAGTCTTTATAATATCAATATTATAATACAAAAATATAAGTAATTTATATATAAATAAAATACTAAAACCAATTATTACCATTTTTGTTCATAATGAATAAAACTCCCAGTTTCTTGCTACAATGAAAACCTAGATACATAGGATCGTATGTCAGATGCAATTAAAAATAGGAAAAGAGCTGGAATTCAATCTTTACTTTGCCTGCTCTGAAATCCTTCTCGTGTCCGTATGAGATTTCTTATGAGGCTTGTCACTGACTTAAAGAAATAAAATCAGATCACCAGTAGTTCAGAATGTTTACACCGTGATTTGGAACAAAGAGGGTAAGAAGTTAAACCACTTAGGACAACTAGCTCTTTGTCACTTCCCTTCCGTTAGACAACATACCTGCAAAATCTCGATAATCTTCAGTTTGGTGTCCATCACGGTCACGTCCTCGTGCTCGGCAGAGCTGCTGTGCTTGCTGGGATGGGCGCTGGGCTGCACGTCGGGCACACTCATGGGGAAGATGGAGCCTCTGCTGAGCACCATCTGGGTCATCATCTCCCCCACGCCGTGGATGGTCCTCATGACATTGTTTCCTGGCACAAGAGAGGTCCTTACGTCAACACACACGCCTGGTGGGGCAAGTGCGGTTCTACCCAGCTGGAGATGCCCACACTGGAAACAGGACGGGGAGAGGGGCAGGGTAGGAATCGGGTCCGCATTGCGTAGCTCTTCCCTTGCAGATACAGATACTGCGGACACATTTCAAAATGACCCACTTTGAAAATGAAAGTTCACTTCTCTCCGAAAGCGCCCGTCCACAGCGCACCGAAGGTGAGGCACCCAATCAGGTCCTCCTGGAGCACAGGGAGTCCCTGTGCTCTCACACCGACTCAGGCCCTAACTGTCACAATCGTGAGAAGGCAAGGTTTTTGATCGATGCGCTCAAATGAGTTGCAAGGGAGGATACAAAGATGACGTGAAGACATCTGAATGGTCGATAGGGTCCTAATCCTACCCTCAAACCAAGGACTTTCCAGCTTGTGTACCTTTCACAGCGCTTTTGAAAAGAGTTTGTCGGGAGGATTGTACAACTTCATTTGAAGAAGAAAGTGTTCTCTGGGAAAGAAGCGTGCATCAGCCCATACACCACCCATTCCTTCATCCGAGTTGAACAGAAAGTCATCACTCAAAATCCACAAAAAGCAATTACATTTAAGGTAACTATGAAAACACATTAATGACAAACACAGTCGTTTTCAATGAGGGATGACACCCCTTCTGCAGCTTCTCCTGAGTTTGGCCCGTCACTCGTTTGTCCAGTAAAACAGCCCATCTCCCGTCCCTCCCCCTGACCACAGCAGCCAAGCCAAAGGACCCAGCCGGCGCTGCCACTATTTACTTCCTCCAGCCTGAGCGCTGTCTCTCGCTTCTAAATCCCTACAACAGGCAACAGATTCAAAACAACTGTCTGTTTTCCTTTCAGAAGACGGGTCTTTGCTTCATGCATGTTCATGGAGCTTTGCCTCAAGCACAAGCCTAAGAATCTGGTAAAGAATTCTCCTCTCCCCAAGTGTTGCGGGGAGAAAGAGAAATAAGATGGGATGAGATAAAACTCTCAGTTCTAAAGAATACAAACTACAGAAATACCTACAGGATAGGAAGGCAAACACATAAAGAAAAGGAAAATTTTTAAAGTATCACTGTAAAGAATCCTGATGGTCCTATGCAGACCGACCACAATTACCATCAAGCCACTGGTAACTACTATTATTTGTACACAGTGAAAAGTGAAATGCCTTTTAAAATACATTCTCTTACCTATATATGAAATTAGTATACATAAAAGAGAGTGGTACTCAAAGCGTACAGTTTTGAGTAGGCAAAGAAATAATGCTTTTTCTCTGGTTTTCCTTCTGAAAGTCTAGAACCTTTTATACCACTGCTGGCATAAAACAAAACAAAAAAACAAAAACAAAAATGGGGGTTCGGGGAAGATAAGAAAAAAAAACATATGCAATGTCAGTTCCAAGTTCGGACGAGGTTGAGACAAAGGGTCTGAGACAGTCCGTGGTTCTCCAGCAATCACAGCCAGTTGACTATTTCCAAATCCCCACACTGTGCGCTGCATGGACTGCAGTAAGGCACATCTGGTTGTTGGCAAATGGTTTTGGGTCACCAATGTTCAACCAGGTCATTTATCCGCGTCCTGATTCCAGTATGTACATGTGTTAGGCTCCAAGAGATGCTGTCTTCCCACTAACACAGAACAGCTTCCTTTGTTATTTTTACCCACTTCCCACAGACACTCTTGGCACCCACAGTGTCTGCATCTTATTTAGATTTGCATGGAAAATAATCATCTAATGTGAATGATTATTAAACAGAATGTTAGCCCAGACAATTCTTTTCCCCAAACACAGACCCTGTCACCAGGAAATTAAAATCTAGAGGCCAGAACCATAATAATATGTAACACATGTTGTCAATGACATGGGAGGGCTCATTTGAGTTCTACCGCATCTTAGATGCCTGTGGCTTGGGCCTGCCACAAAGCCCTCTGTACATCTCCATGTATGGCCAACTCAGAGGTCTCAAATTAAAAGATGCTATATTTTCTGGAGATGCATGGTGGTGATGAGAAAGGCTTACACTGTGAACTATTATAGCTTGAATAGCATAAGTCAGGTGGCACATAAATCACAGACGTGCTAGGCTCCTGGTATCCACTTTCCACAGAAAAATTTCTAATTCTAGACTGTTGCAATAAGTCAGGGGTGATCGATCCTCAACTGCAAAAGAAAACATCTTACTAGTTATCTTCTGAACCATAATTAGCTAATAGTACCAAAAAATTCTCAGTGGAAAGGCTACTGTATTATCATATAAATCCTCTGAACAAATTAATCCCTAGAAATTCAGCTTTTCTAAGTCTTCCTATATTAAACCAGAAGCCAGAATTTCCATTTATGTATATAGTGTGTTGAGATAGTTTGAAAAGATGGGAGCCACCTTTGTTAAGCAAAATTAAGAAGGAGTTGCTTAGAAACAAACATAGATGGACTATTCAGGTTCTTTCATTACATGATTGTACAATTATTTTTACTAATCTTAATTCCTTCAAGAGAAAAATGCAAAAGAAAGATGTGTACACTAAACACATATTGGGAACGGCGACTGGGTAGAGACTGGGAATACAGTGCTGTTTCTTTGATGGTTCCAATAAGCCAAGTTCCATTACCAATTCCAGAGAAGTGAAAAGCAGTAAGGAACTTCCATAACACTAATGCTGTGCTGACCATAATTTAAATTTTCCCTATTCAGAAGTCATTTTACTGCTGGTGATCATTGTTGGGTCCAAAATCATCAAGAGTTACATAGATTTATAGAAGGTGTAAGGGATGTAATGGAATCGACTGAAATTTACCTTGGATCTGTTGGTATTTATTTTATTTAAAGTCAACTTTATCTGTTCTTTTTCTATTAGAAATACTGTTCTCTCATGAGAATAAGAATAAAGTGTGATAACATAAGAATAAAAGTGATAACCTGAATTTTAAAAATTTCAGGTAGACATTTCTCAAAGTTTCTCACATATATGAGATAATAGACACGTCTGATTAGAAGAGTTCTGTGAATAATTGTTCACAGCACTTTAATTGTTCTGTGACTACGAAAGTCAGCTCAATGTTTTATAATAGAAGCCAAAAATGGGTAATCCAAGCACCATTCCTACTTCCCTGAAAACATAATTTTTTATAGTTGGATTTGAATAAATGCATCTGCTGCTATAATAATTCATTTGAAACAGAATGATGTTAAGCCATAAAGACATGACTCAAGAAATCGTCCTACTTCCCATTACTGCTCAGCAGCTCCTTATAAAACCTCTACTTGCTGAAACACGCCTCCACTCTCTAGAACTGGAACAGTTTACTATTTCCAACATTCTCTGGAGCAGTGCCTCCTCCCAATGGTTGAGGGTCTAGGTTATAAAAGGACTCTGTGTATGCAAAGAAAAGAATGTGAATAAAAGATCAAAGCCTGAATTAAACTAGTGATATAAGCAGAGTGATAGCTAACATGGTACCAACCTGGATTAAATTGAAGATCAAGATTTAACTCTCTAAGACAACAGATAACCAGCACTCCCAATTCAAAGTTAGATCACAGAATTTTGGAAGCAAGACAGCCAGTCCATAGGGGGTTTTTAACTCCTTGTGCTGAACCTGCAAGGAACTTGCTGTTCCTTTCCCTGGAGTTCTCTTGCCCAGATGGTCATCTGACTTGCTCCTTCACTCCTTTCTGATTTCTGGTACAATGTCACCTCCTCAGATAGACCACTACTGGCCACTGTCTCTGACCTTCATTCACATCCGTGCACCTGTTTCACATGTCAGTCACAGTATTATCACCATTTCTTATCATACAGTGTATTTATTGTTCTGGTTTTTGTACCCCCTTCAAAAAGAACATAAGCTTCATGAAGACAGGGTTCTGCCTGGTTTGCTGATCTGTCTCCACTCCAACACCTGGAATAGTGTCTGACAGGTAGCAGCCATTCAATCAGTGTTTGTTAGGTGAATGCATTAATTAAAGAAAAAGAGATTAGATGAACCAATGAATTATTAAAAATGAAAATGACTTTTTTTTATAAGGTTTATATAAAAAACTGGATCTCATTAAAAATATCCCATCTTTCATCAAGGTCAATGTTTGCTTCCTTTCCTTTATATTTTCCTAAATTTTTCCAAAAAGCATATATAATTTCATGTTACTTAAAAACTTAGAAAAAGGTAGTAAAATAGATACCAAGGAGATAAGAGAAATCACATAATCTGCCTTTATTAAGGGCATTTCACATCCCATATACTTGGTTAGGTCACACACATCCTTCCCAGTAGGGTGAGGGGTGGTGGGACCCACCCCACTTTACTCAATCAGAAAGTGGCAAAGCCTCAGATTCAGGTCAACTGATGTCAACAGGCAGCTTTTATTCCCCACCACGTTGCTTCACTAATAGACCAGCAACTTACAAGTTTCTAAAGATTTTATACTAGAACTCAAAAAACCTAACAAATGCAGAAAGAAAAAAATTACAATTAAAACTGTTGACTAGAAATGTGGAATTACTCTTAATCATATAATGAATTTGCTCACACTATTCTCCAGTGAACTTACCCCACCAGTTTTCACTATATATGATGGGCTACACATGACTCGCAGCATTTTGTTTATATGACACAATTTACTTTCAAGGTCAGCCCCTGCTCGTAAAGTACTAAGTAACCAATGTCCATCTGGCTATCTACTAGGAACACTGCAGGTGGGAGGCCATAGGAGAAGAATTTACTGTATGGCTAGGAAAATATAAAACATATCCATAAAAAATTTCAGAACAAAGACAGATGCAGATGAGATAGTGATACCATATCATGGGCAGTACACAAATTTCTGAGCAATTCTTTTTAATTGGGAAAACTATCTTAGGGTGAGAAGAGCGCAGGGCAGCTTCGCAGAAGAGTCACAGTTTCGAGCTAGACTTTGAATGGAATGAAGTTTAGATTGATGTGATCTTTCTCAAATTACTTCACCATCTGGGTGCACAATCTTAATCCTAATAAAATACATTCCCATTCCTTGTGAGAGTAAAACTGTATGATAGTGCAAAAAAAGTCATGAAGAATAAAAAATACCATATAATTGTAATGTATTACTTCAAAGTGAAAAGTAGAGGACATGTGCATGCTTTCTCTACACCTCTGAAACACAGCTCTTCTCCATTTCATTTTGTTCTGGTATAGTGGTCACCAACTCACTAATAAATATGTGGTTCCATCATATAATCATAGCTCATAATTCCTTATACTATGGCATGATTGACACATAATTCCAAAAGAATAGTCAATGGGCAAAGCAGTAATATGACACCTAATTTTCTTCATTTTAAATAAACAATCATTGAATACAGTATGTTGATAACCCATTTCAGATTCCAACTTTGCAAAAGCTTAGAAATAGAACAAAGCAAAAGCTATTGAAAACATGTTACTAAAAACTAGTAATGCTATTATCCTGCTTTTTCTGAATATTAAGTAGATTGGTTAGAAGAAAATTATTTCCCATCCCACACCCTTAAGAAGTATTAGTGAAAGGATGAATTGAAAAAGCAATTCACACAAAACAGTAGAGTTCTACATCTCATTTTGGACTTCATCTCTGTCAAATACTGACAGAGTCATTTTGGTATTCCAAAGCACAAGATTTTAACTGCAAAACTGGTATTAAATTCTTAACAGCTGGTAATGCAAGCAATAAACAAATTACATGCTATTTTTATAATTGAGATGTAATTTAAATACAGTGAAATGCACAGATCTTAAATGAAAGGTTTCAGCAGTTTGGCCCAGGAAGGGCATACACCCATATAAGCCACATGTCCTCCAGAAACCGAACATGCCCATTAACCCAGAAAGCCCACTTTTTGCCCTTTCCCAGTTAATCCCCTCTACATTCTCCCTCACCACCACACCAAAAGCAAGCACTTCTCTAATTTATCACATTACCGATATACATTGAATAATGTAGTGTCATAGGTATGATTTTAGCTAAATGATTTTAGCCAAAGAGTACTAGTAAATTGACCATTGTTAAAGTACAGTAGGGCCTCTATCCCTTGCTGCTCTGCTGTAACCTTAACCAGATAAGTATTTTCTGTCAGTAACTGGTAAAGTCAGAGACAGCATGTTTCTCCATTGCAAAGATAACATGAAATAAGGAAGGATAATAGATATAGCGAATGATTACATCAAATCCCAAAACAACATTGACAGTTGGAAAACTAATGGTAAAACCAAAACATAAAATGCCTTGTACTTAGGTCCAAATAAAATCAACTCAAATATATGAAGGGGGATATGTGATGTAACAGCACAGATTAAAACTTTAGTTGCGTTTAATTCAGTAGGCATCAATTCTATGTCATCATTATCAAAAACATTCATTTTCGCCTAGACTGCTTTACAGAAGTAAAGTGTTCAGAAGGAATGAGAAAATAACTGTCCTTGGCCTCTGTGACGGTCAAACCAGTGATCAGAGATACCAGAATCATAAGAAGGAGCTGCTGAAGCAACTGCAGATGATTACAAACGGAGGAGGAGGCACTCAAGTGATGTGCTGGCCATTTCCAAACCCAGAACTGACATGCGTTAGTGATGTTAGATTTCACGCGGCTCCAGGAAACAAAAGTAGGGCTGCCTGTTGGAAGTCAGAGGAAGGAATGTTTAGGATGACAAAAAAGAGCTGGTCCTTGGTGCTTTTGGAAATAAGGACCTGCTCTTGTAGCAACAGAATCTTGGTCACCCAGGTGTTCAAGGGATCCTAGATGACCATTTGTAATGGGGGTTATGTGAAGATTTGAAGTTCTTACATTGTGTACATGATTTCTACAACCTCTTTGTATGCTAAGAGTCTACAAGTCTATGTTTGCGTTCCAACAATGCCCTTTATTATAGGTCACTGGTGGGCTCTTCATCAGAAATTGAGAGACCTGGGGAACTGACACCCAGTGCATGAACACTGGAGGCATCAGATTCAGAGGTTCAAACAATTTTTAAAATTAGAGGAAATAAGTGGGTTAGAGAGAAGGTAAGGACAACGAGGTCCTCTTTAGTCATTCTCATTATTTGTGAGGTCATCCCTAAGTCCTGCTGACGTCCCACTAATTTGGTCATGTTAGTAGCTCTTCCTGGGTGCCAGGTGTCATCCATATCATGCCTAGGTAACTCCAGAGATTTCAAAGTCACTTTATAGCTTACAGAATAAGAATTAATTCCCCACTTAAGCTGTTTCACCCGCTGTGCGGCTAATACCTTTGAGAACCTAAAACCTCCAAAACTATAGATGATGCCTTTGTTTCTGACACAAACTACAGAAACACAGACAAACCTAGAATCAGTCTCCTGCCTCTACTGAGTCAAATTAATTACAAAATATAACAAAATAATTTATGTATTCTAACTTTATGTGACTAACCCCTGATTAAGAGAATTCTGAGGAATTTATAGAGTTACTTCATGACTTAGTATGCATCATATACATTAAATTCTTCCAAAATTTATTGACCTATACAGTTAGCAAGTGAATCATTGAACCACAATATTGTGCTAAGATGGTGCATCAGAGACCACTGAACAGATTTAACATTAATCATTAACACCACTAAGACAAGTTGCAGTAACAAAATACCAAGAAGTATTTTAACATTAACTGGCATTTATCATATTATCTCTGTTCACTGGAAGGTGGGAAAGCCAAACTCAAAGTTTATAAGTGATAAAAGGGAAACAATCATATATTTGGAACGTCATGGTCGAGAAAACATTTTTATCATTCAAGTACATACATACTTATATAAGTCATGTACTTTACACAAACTCATTCATCAAATACATTTCATTCAATAGATATTTCTGAAAGCCAAATATGTTTCCAATGGTATATCAGCCATGGCACAAGTCAGCTACAGAATCAGAAATAGAATCTAATTTCCTAATTTTTCTCCCCACTTTGATTCTCCCAGTCAATACAATTGAATCTTTAGTATTGCATTATCTAGGTAGTAACTCAAAGAGTCAGGGAGGCTGTTGTATGTTTACTAGGAAATGCAGACTTAAAAAAATATTTACGATATTAACAAAAGAAAGGCACGAATGCATATTTGAAATATTAGGATCTCTACATATTTTTTCCTTCAAATGCATGCATACTTATAAGACAGGTCAGTTACACTCACCCTAATGATAAGCAAGTTACGAAAGTATGAGATACAGAAGTGGTCCGTTGAAATGTGTCTAAGAGGAAAAATTGTTCACTGGGGAAACACCAAGAGACAGAGCTAGAGGAATCTAATGCAGATTATGAAGACGACAGGTGCCAACTTAAGGAACTGGGCTGTGATCCTTTAGGGATGATGAGAGCTAGTCAAAGAGGTGGAGGATGGGACTCAGAAGAATCCTTAAGTTGGAATGTGGACAAAGAGCCAAAACTAAAGTCAGAAAGCTCAGTTCGAAACCAACTGCAGGGAGTGAGGAGGACACCCAACTTCAAGAGACATTTAAGTGGTCAAACTTCTAAGACTTACGATTGAAACTTTGTTTCTAAGACAAAGCCAAACAACTATTCCTGAGGAGGGGATTCTTGATTTTAGAAAACTTTTTTGATCTGGCCTGTAAAACAACTTCACATTCAATCTCAACTCTTTCAGAAAAACACCTGCTGTTTTGTACTAAACTTTCTGGAGAAACCTGGAAAAAGTAGAAAACAGAGTCCTAGCCAATGAAGTCATCTCTGCAGAAAGTAAAATCAGAAAGAACATCAACCAGGGTTGCAGGTTTTGTTTTAAAGAAGTGAAAAAGAAAGGAAACTTCAAAATTTGGCTGAGAAAGGTACAAGCTAGAGGGTCTTATGCAAAATATTTAATCTCTCTCTGAGTCTATTTCCTGGGCAAAATAGTGACCATAACGCCTAACCTGCTGGAGTGTGATGAGGATTAAAGATAAAAATATGCAAAAGATCTAGAGGTGGGCTAGGTGTTGAATATAAATAATAGATACCCTTATATAGTAATCTTTTGCCAAGCGTGTGGCCTGGCACATGCTAGAAACTCAGTATAAAGTAGCCATACTGCATAGTTATTCTCTGCCTACTTTTATAATATGCTTTTGATTTGAAAAAGAACATGATCTAGCAGAGCTTGTGTGTTTGAGACTCTCTTGATATAAAGAAGAGTAAGCCCAGAGTGGGGGAAAAAGTTCTCTTAGGCACCACCAGTAACTAAGAGAAAACCGGACAGTTACACAGGTACTTTTTCCCTAAAACTTATAAAAGCTTAAGCAAAAAATAAATAAATAAATAAATACAAGTGTAAAAGACATGATACATTAAGCCAGAAAGGACTTAGAAATGCAATCAACAAAGCACAAAGCTAGTAGGAGAACCACATTCAGAAGATCAGAATGCCACAGAAATCTCCCTTCATATCTGCAGAAGAAGATTCCAGAAAAGATTTGCTGTCCAGAGCAGGATTCTGATGCCAGTGGTTCAGGGGCACTTGGATACAGAGAGCTTCAGAATTTTTTTTTTTTTTTCACATATCTAGAACTTAAGTCATGCATTTAAATGCTTTAATGTTTTTATTTTTCTCCCGACCTCTATTTGCTGTAAGATCTTCATCATCTTCATTTTCTTCCTCATTATCTATGAGATCTTAATCTTGTCCTACAGTTTTCCCATGGTACTTTTCTGGAAGTTCCCTTCGGTGGGTGCCGGTGATGGTCCTGCAGATTGGGAGACTACCTGGAGGACAGACAGCCCTCACACGTCAACCTTCCATGTGGGCCGAGCCGCCTGAAGAGAGCCGCCTCAAGCAAGGTCACACGCCCATCCCAGGGCAGCCCACGGGGGCACAAAGGCTCAGCCCCTTGGCCCCAGTGGGGGGCAACTCTGCAGCACAGCCCAACCCAGCCTCCAGAGGCTTCCACTAACACGTCACCACAACCCTCTTCGCCCCGTTTCCCTTCCATAACACTGATGGTGATGCAAGAACTCTACCTAATAAACCTCCTCCGTGCTGATCTCTGTCTCAGAGTCCGCTTCCTGGGGAACCCAACCTGCAAGCAATAACTCGAGGGCTTCTGGGGAGATGGTTGCCATTGCTGCTGACGTTCAGAAATCAGTGGAGGAACCTCAAGCATTATGAGAAGAATAAGCCCATCTGACACATACACACATACACACGAAGGGATGGAGAAAACATCACTGACGATGGGCCTGCACACGTGTCCCTGCCTCTC
The DNA here is from genome assembly GCF_040802235.1 of Manis javanica. Lineage (NCBI taxonomy): Eukaryota > Metazoa > Chordata > Mammalia > Pholidota > Manidae > Manis > Manis javanica. The sequence continues at coordinate 9,938,594 of NC_133170.1, read as the reverse complement.
CTTTGAGTCTAAAGCTTCCTTGATGGAAGTTTATGAACTGGATGTAGAGAGGGTGTAGGCAGAAGGGAACAGCATATGGGAAGGAGGTAGGTGTGAGGAACGAGATAGCTTGTGGAGATAAGACAAACCAGTCTGAAGCAAAGGGACATTGCTGAAAACAGAGATGAGGCAGGACAGGGAGAAGAGTAACGCCACCTAGAGGACAATCTCAAGAGGCCAAGTAGCGTTGGGAAAAACTAAGCCCAGAAATCACTGAAAGAGATTTCCAAGTGATGGGTGGTAATTGTGGTATCTTCTCCTGGCCAGTAAACCTTGCTAACATTTCTGAGCACTGTGAACTCTGCTGCAAACTTAAATCCTTCACAGGACCTGAAAAGACTTTAGTCAAATGAAAACTTAAAAGGAGCTGAAGGAATGCAGGAGAGTCCTTAAAATGAAGCTGCCTTGTACCTAAGAAACTTGCTCTCTGCTTACAGTCAACATGATGGTTCTTATTTCTGTTCTTTCTCATTCCCCACATCCACATACATAACCTCCCAGTCTCGCCTGGCACCCAGCTAAGTCCCTTTTTGTTTGCTTGCTCTTTTTGTGGCACACTCAGTATTTTAAAGTAGTCTAGCTGGGGCCTTTACAAAGAGGAATCACGGCTATTAACGAGGAAATATGTTCCATGGATATTTGCTAAAAGGAGTGTTTTGCAATACACATTAAAAAGAACACGATTCAGTGAGCGAGTGAGAATTATACACTCATCTTCAAAGAATCACAGTTTTGAACTGAAAGGAACCACAGAGACCACATTTAGACTAACCTCCTAATTTTATAAAGCAAGAAATGTTTTTCTGGCAGGCTTTTTTGCCTGCAAATATTTTCTTCCTTTCCCACCCATATAACAGTATTGAAAAATGTTTCTGCTCTACCGCCCATCTCCATGTCCCTTCTCCTCTTTAACAACTATGCTGCCAGAAAGAGCATTTCAAGGTGGATCACGGGAGGTCCCCGCCAAGGCAAAAAATAAAAGTTAAACAGAATGAGCAGCTCGTTCTTTGCCACTAGACAGAGAATTAGCACGATTTGACTCTCGCCCCCAAATCTCCTGGGGCAGGGGTGCCTCTGGACATACACATATCCGAAGTGCCTCTCACCACCCCTTCTCTCCTCTTCATCCTGGGTTGGGCCCACAGGGCCACAAGTCACCCAGTATATTCAAAATACTTTTAGGCCAGGGCACGATTTCAGGTGGTTGTGGTGACCTGCTGCTTATTCTCTAAGACCAAAGGCCCTTCAGCCCCAAACCTGAAATCTCAAAGGAAAGAAAATCCTAAAAGTAAATGGAATTCTCCACTGACTTTTTTAGTGATTTTCCCTTTTTCAGTATTGTAGCATATATGCCAATGGAAGAGATTATCTGGTTACTGCTGGGAATAGGTCCATCCATATTTCAGGGCTTAACTGTGAGAACTCTCAAGAATTTGATGTTGTTAAAAAAAAAAGCAAAATATCAGAAGATATAAAGAAGCTATTCAGCTTTTGTTGGGTCTTTCAGCAGTTTCCTGAGATATTATCTTTTCAAATCGTGGTGAATTCAAGGGCAGGGAGTCAACAATGGAAAGAAGTGATAGTTGTGGCCTGGACCCCCTAACAAGGCCTAAATTTCCTGAGTGGTTAAGAATTCATTGCTCACGTTGGAGGTTTAAATGTGGATCTGTTCCATTCAAACAGCAAACAGATACGTGGGAAGATATTGACAGAATAACTAAATAATAAATTAGATGCACACCATTTCCAGAGTGCATCAAGTGCCACACTCTGTTCAAAGGGAGCTGCGACCTACTCCCACTATTCAGAGTTAACGTGTTACGTGCCCATTAGGAGAATGTACGTGGTGTTCACACTTGTCCCCAATTTAAATTTACCAAAATGACTCTCTAGTGAAGCCAAATATACCCAGCCTGCTGTAAGAAGTAATGTTAACTGGTGGTAGTATCACTCCTTGGACTGCATACCATTCGGTAAGTATAACGAGTAAAGAGGCAGTCGTGTTTTTAACGGCATGTACTTCTGAAAGCACATTTAACATATCTGATTTATCAGCCAGTATATGCATTTGCTTAACCCCTACATGTGACAAACAGGAGCCCCGCGTGACATAATCCTTCAACCCAAAAGATCAATCAGGCTGAATGGTGCCTGTGCATTTTAACTCACTATGAGCAAACGACGGGTGTCAGGCGAAGCAAACGGACTCAACAACGCAGCCTGCTGGGACTGAATATATTTGTTTGAAAACAGTATTTCCTTTCTTCAGTGAGTACACAGCCAATGAAAGGTGCTGGATTGATAGTTGTGAAGATCAGATCTTCTGTTTCACTACAGTAAAAGCCAAGGCACTGCCAGCTCCCGTGCCTCCCCGTTGGTACGCCTGGATAATTTTCTGAATGGACGGACCACCTTTACGGCACAAAAATGAAAAGCTGCTTCTGAACCTACCAATCTCTGCCAACAATACCAACTGAAAGCCACAGTGGATGGTGAGCAGGCTCAGCCTGGGAGCTAGATTCTGACCCCCAACCGACTCTGGGATGAGGACAACTCACAGTGACACCGGGGTGGCCTGCCCTGTACCTGAGGACCCAGGGGAGGAAAACTTCTGTAACTGCCACTTTCCAAGACAAGCATCCCCACCACCTCAAACACTATCACCGACATCTCCGCCTACAGGATGTCCCGGAGAAACCAGTGAATGGTGTGCATGTGCACCCTGTGACAGACGGGAGCCCCTAAGACAGGCACAGAACGCAACTCCAGGAACGGAACGCCGTTTCCTCCTGGACAGACTCCTTCTCCGTCCCCCGGGGTCTGACCTGACAACTACAGAACACGTTTCTCTCAATGTCCAGCCCCAGCTGTGCAGGAGCAGAATTAGCAAGCAGTAAGTGGCATTATTCTCTCTAAAAGAGAAAGATCTGGCTCTACTGCCCAAAATTGTCCACAGTAGGAGAAAAGAAAACTGTTATCACTTACTTGAAGGAATCGGTCTGTCTAGCAGCAATGCTTATAAAATTACTTTCTATATTTTTAAAAATGGTGCTTTGCCAAAAACTTCCAATTGAAATAAAGTTTCCCTAAACTAGGAAAATACAATCCAGGTCATTTGAGTAAAAAAGATCTAAGAGGAGGACACAGTGCGTATTGTCAGGTGCAATATCGCTATGGCCCCCAAGGCGCCCTTTAAGACACCAGTTCTATTTTTCCCCAGGGCCTTTACATAGGCTGGGATTTCCTATCTGGCATCAACCTCTGTCTGATCCTGGATCACAGGACTTTTTCCCAGGCTTGACAGTCCTGTCTCCGCATTTGGAGATTCCAGAAACGTGTTCTCTCTTGCTCTTTTGTTAAGACTTCATAGAATCTAATTGAACTTTTGTCAGAAATTTATACTCTGATAGAACTCAGCTATAATAACACACCTCCAAGGGGAGTTCCTTGTTAGTTGTTAGATCATGGTATGAGTTTAAAGTGTCATCTTATATATAATAAATGATCTTCCTTCTTGGCTAATTACTACTAACTTTTCTGTTTTGAAGTACTTTGCAATTTAAGGGAAGACTAGCAAGAATACGAAGAACTCATAATGCCCTCTGCCAAGATTTATTACATTCACAAATTCTGCCACCTTTGTTTCTTCTCTCTTTTCATACATACTCTGTCTTTATTTGAGAGTTACTTCCAGACATCACATCATGACCTCAATTCTCGATTCTTCAGTATGTATTTGCTATAAACAAGTACATTCTCTTATTTCACCAGAGTACAATTACAAAATTTGGGAAACAGATACAACACTACAACCTAATGTATAATCTATATTCAGATTTGACCAACTGCACCAATAATGTCTTCTGTAGGTAATAGTTTTCTGATCCCCAATCACCTATTGTAGTTGTCATGTCTCTTTAGTCTGGAACAGTTTCTCAGTCTGTTTTTCATGGCACTGATACTTTTGAAAGTTCAAATCAACTGTTCTTTTACGCTGCCCACAATTTGTACTTGCCTGATAATTCCTCATGATTAGCTGGAAATACTGATTTTTGTCAGGAATACTAAATAAGTAATGTTGTATCCTTCTCCGTGCATCATATAGATAGAGTCACGTGATGTTGCTCTTTCCTGGTTTTTCTTGTATCTTAAACTCAGTATTTTGTTTACTTAGCCTGAAGAATATCTGTAAGACTGACACCCTACCTAAGTGTTAACTTTAACAAAAATCGATGAACCAAAATTCTTACATCAGTAACAATTTTTCTAAAACATTAGTTCATTGGACTAATAAATAATCAAGTGGTCGAAAAGATAGGAAGACTAATTTCTTATGCTTTAATTTTTAGCAATGCAACTAAATTACTAATGGATCCTAGGCAAGTTATTTAACCTGAATATGCTTTTCTATATTGGTACTTTAAAATTTTTCACAAAACAATCTAAAATCCATGCATAATTCTAATACACGTGCATACTGGCACCTTTTTAGCAACTAATGTATCCTTGTGAGGTATATTCTTTTCTATTTTAGATAATGTAAATAAAGACACATATTCACTTTTCAAATTCAATCAAAATTCAAATCATAGGGCTACAAAACTCTAAAATCCAGGCTTCTCCAACCTTCTCTCCTACTACTGTCCCCTTCTCTCACCTGACCTCAGCCACACAGTCCGTCCTGCTTGTGCTCACACATGCCAAGTTTACTCTGCCCCAGGGCTGTCTTCCTTGATGCATGTAGATCTCTGCTCAAATGTCAGAGAGGCTTTTTGGTCCAGTCAGCTAAAAACAAATGTCGCTCCCTTATTTCCTCACTCTCCATATTGCCATTCTTCATTTTCTTCAGAGCATTATCTAACATTACATTGTATATGCATTTTCTTTTTATCTGACTGTGTCCCCCAAAAGGGGGAGGATGAAATTTTTCCTTATTATTGTCTGTCTTCCCTGGGACTAAGGACTTTATTTAAGCTCACTGTCTATTCTCGGTGACTAGAACATGCAATTGCTCAATAAATGCTTAGTAAGCAAATTAATTAATGTCTCTCAGCTGAAAGACTGATAAAGGTATCCAAAGATGAATGAAGTTCATGAGAAAATATGAGAATTATAAAAAACATAATAAAAAAGGTGTCTTAGAGGGCAGACATGCTGCCCTGGACAGTGGAGAATGCAAACAAGATATTAGCAAATTTTCAGAGAACAGTAAAATACTTTTGTTTAGGGTAAAACTCTGAAAAAAGACCAGAAGCACTGAGACGAAAAGTCAAGATTAATTTCAAACGTCTTTAAGGATGGTTCAGGTCAAAGCAAACTGGGAATTGCACAGGCATCATACCAGGGAGCATCTTTCCTTTCCTCTTCTCTCCTTGTGCTTTCACAGGGCCTCCCTCTCCTGATCCCTATCTCCTCTGAATTTATACTATATAAAGCAGTTCTGTTATGCTATGTCTTAGAGATCACCATTCTGGACAATTTCACCATGTAGAATTCAGGTTATTTTTTATTTACGGAATGTTCTCTTGGATTGTAATTTTAAACATCAGTTCTGTTCCATCACTTTGTTTTCCTTCTCTGAGTACGCCAATTATTCAGATGCTGGCTCTTCTTTGCCTGTCTTCCATTTTGACCACTTTCTCTCTGACCCTCTGGCATTTGTGTCATTGCCCTGCCCTTCTTCAATGGTGTTGATTACACTTTCATTCAAATCTCTTCTCACTTTGACACTTTGTAATTCACTGTGTATTTCTAAACAAAAAACATAAAAGTCCACCATTTTATTCTGTTTCTTTCCTGAGTCCAGTCAACTTTCATTTCACTTCTTTGGGTTCTTGGCCCAATTCTAACCTAAGTTTTTGAATGTATGCTTCAAGGTGTTTTTCATATTCCAATGTTACTTGAAGATATTTAATTCAGTATAATTTATAATTTTTTTATGTTACAATTTTTTCTCTTTCATTGTTGCTTTCTAGAGAGGAATTTCCATTAAAGGAAATGTTTTGATTCTCCATTCTATTTGATCTTACAGTAGGTTCATATAGACAAAGAATGACTATATCTATAGACTTCTTGGGCAAAGTTGACAAAATGAGCTGGTTGACAGAATCTTTAGCTCAAAAGCACCCTCTCCTGTCAGAGTTGTGAAGTGCGGTGTTTTTACCTTGGTTTCCAGTGGTGGGGGCAATGGGAGCGAGATTATGTTTCTATCCTTCTCTTTGATCTTGGGGAATTCCGGATCTCCCTACCTTGCTTCTTTTTACCTCCACCAACAAGACTCTGAAGAGTGCCTCTCCTGGGCATTGACCTCATTCATTCCTAGGAGCATTATTTTTCTATAACTGCTACCTGTGTGCTTCTAAGGCCCCTCCTCTCTACTCAGTGCTCTTATCCACTTGGATTCTCTTTCAGTATGTTCACACTTAGCACAGACTCTCTCTTTCTGAGGGTAATGTGCACTCAGTCCCTTCTGGTCACTTCCACATGGTTTTCCCAGAACCACCTAACTGTCCACAGAGGCTTGTAGCCAGAACCTGTAAGACAGCCCTACTGAAAACTGATGTTACTTTTCTACTTAAATAACTGAAGTTTGTATTGTCCTCTGTCTTTTAGTTTGGTGAAAGTGAGGGATTTGTGTGGTTTACCTTGCTTCTCATCGATCTGTACAAATTTCTGGAAGATGGAGAAGGAAATGAGATTTAGGCAGCAGCAATTAATTACTTCAGCTACCTGGAAGTTGCTCATTTATAATTCTCATCTAGGTATTTCTTCCTGTGTCTGAAATTAGGTTTCTGGTTTTCCTTTTTGAATCTTGTAATGGATACTGCAGTGGACACACTGTGTGCTCTCTCCAGTCTAGAACTGAAGCATCTACTCTCTCAGTTGCTGGGCATGACTATTGACTTCCATGGCTCGGCTGTCATTAGAAGTGGCCCTCAGTCAAAGGGAACTGCTTTACCCAAGGTCACCCCCACCTCCATGATGAAGCCAATGGCTCCATCGGCAGTCAGTGCCTGCCTGATGTCAGGATACGAAACTCAGCCCCTCTGCCTTAATCTGTGACAGCTCTGAAGAGCCACCCAGCCCCAGAGCGCCCTCTAGGATCAGCTGAGGTCACAGGTGTAACTGCACTGTGGGTCACCTCTGTCAGCCCAGTCCTACCCTCCTCACTTCCTTACAGGTATACAGCTTGAATACATTCTTCAGTATGCCTTCTGCAAACAATTCTCTACCTCAGGGTATTTTCACGGCATCCATCCTAAGACAATTACCACCAAAAAACTTTTTATTGAGTTATGAGACAGGCACTGTTATGAGTGCTTTAACTGTACTGTATACATTCACTTCTCACAAGGAAACTGTGAGGAGGGTATTACTATTATCATCTTCATATCTCAGATGAGAAAAGAAACTCAGAGAAAGTAATTACCTTGCCTGAATTAATAAGTGGTAAAGGCAGGACTTGAACACAGACCCTCTGACTCAAAGGCCCATTCTCTTGTCCACTCCACTTACAGCCTTACGCACTGGCTTTGCATTCACTGCTTCTCTGGTAGGACCTTTAATGTGCCCATTCTTTGTATTTTTCTATGCCCTGCCATGAAGCATAGCCACATATGATTTGTGATACATACCAGAACGATCATAAATATTAAGATGTTTTTAATTTTAACAACACATTTTCACTAGTGAATTGACCATAATGTCACCTTCTAAAGATAGAACTCATTGATCTTATGAATTTGTCTTTCAAAGCTTTAGCATTGAAAACAGAGAAGCATGTTTGTAAATCCAACCTATTATCACTAAGTCCTAGTATAAAACTACTTCTCATTTGTACAATTATATTGGCAGGTACATGTTAACAACCACTTCTTTGAAGATCTATTTCTTTATATCCCCTCCACATAATATCAAAAAGTCTAGTTTTTCTCAAGAATTCTTACCTCCATCTTGAAATTTACTTAATCTTTCAAAATACGATGACATGGGGGTTTGTACAATATCTAGGATAGCCAGAAGTGTTCTTGTTAGCCTTAATAATTCACTGAAACTATAAAATCCAAAATATATAAGATTGCGAGCCAAGTGGACCACCTTAATAAAAAAAAAACGGGGGGAATGGGGAAGTGAAAAAGAAGAAACGTTAGAAATTGAAATTAATATTGACTTTTTATTATCTAAATTAGTACAGGTTTTTCTAAACTTTCTCATTCTTTAACATTTAGGAATCACAATGCCTGCAAAAGCAACCCCTGAACTCTGATTTATTCAAGTTTAGAATTAAGTCCAAATGAGACCAGTTCATCATCCCATCAAAGACCCCATGACAAGAAGATGAAGCCCCTGGTCAACAGCCATCCAGGAAGCAGGATTTTAGGTATATTAAAGAAGCCTACAGTTAGAATGATTCACCTCTTAATTAAACAATAACCTTTTAAAGTTAGTAGAATACCACTTAATAAGTGGTTAATTAATGAATGACTTTAATAAATGGATATTATCCATGAAATTTGTCCAGAAACATATGTTCCTCTGCTGCTTTGCATTCTTCTGGATACAACAAGACATAGTGAGAGCTAGCTTCCAAGATGGTCCCCAGTGTACAGTCTCCTTCCACACGGCACCAGGGATGGTCTGTGTGGCCAACAGAATAGCCTCATTGATGAGGCAGAAGTGATGGCATGCCACTTCCGGGATTAGGGTGTAGAAGACTGCGACTTCTATCTTGAGCTCGCTCGTGCTCTCTCTCTCTCTCTCTCTCTCTCTCTCTCTCTCTCTCTCTCTCTCTCTCTCATGGCTTGCTCTGTGGGAAGCCAGGGGCCATGCCATAAGGACACAGGCAGCCTATGGAAAGGCCCACATAGCAAGATGAGGAATTTTTAGTCAACAGCCAGCAAGGAAGTTACGGCCACCAACAATCACGAGTGAGCTCAGAGGCAGATCGCCTAGCCCCAGATGACTGCAATCCCAGTCAACAGTTTGACTGCAACCTCACAACATACCCTGAGCCAGAACTGCTCCACTGAGCTTTTCCAGATTCCTGACCCACAGAAACTGTTCAATAATAAATGCTTGTTGCTGTGGGCTGCTAATTTTGGGGATAATTTGTTACATACCAGTAGGTACTTAAAACACCAAGTATGAAATAATAGATCTTTTCTCTAATTTTTGTCACCATATTCCCAAAATGATATTGAAACCACAGGTATTTCAATTCAGTTTAATGAGGCTAACGATACCGACTCCACGGAGAGGGGGGAGAAATGTATCCAAACATACTATAAAGTATGCAAAACTGTCTTTGTTCATTAAATGCAATACAGCTTACATAATAAGTGAAAACCAAAAAAAAAAAAAAAAGAAACAGCAGATAACAGAAGATTATAAATAAAGTATTTTTACTGGACATCAGGTATAATTAAAGCATAAATCTTTCAACCAATACACCTTCATGAACTAAACTACCTAGCTACCAAACTATCCTAACTATTAGAGGGGAAAAAAATCTTTGATGATTATTGTATCTAATTTTTGACAGGGAAAAGAGAGTAGTCTCACAAATGAATGGCTTAAAAAAAAATACCTCAAATGTCAGTTTGTTTTTTTCTTTATCTCCAAAAGGAAAGGGCTGATTTACAACTTCTTTTAAGTATTCCTCAACAAATTCCATTGTCAGGGCAAATTTCCTCTTCATATCATTTCTGGAACAGTCTGTTATAGAATCATACCTGGAAAGACAGGTAGAATATAAAGCAAGTTAAATTGATTGTAATCATTTAAAAAGGGAAAAATATACATATTTAACCTCCTGGCTTCTTCAGCATAGGTAACTTACTTAATCTTTCTAAACATTGTGTCCTCACCTATAAAACAGGGTTATTGTGAAATCAGTGAATATATGTAAAGCACTTTACTCAGAATCTACTGTAATATTAAGCACTGAACAAGCTGTTACTCCTGGTATTATTATGGTGCCTGTTTATCAGTTTCCAGAATGATGTTTCTATTATCAAGAGTTGTCATTTTACTCTCTAAAAACAATCTTATTTGCATTTGAAAGATTAACAAGCTAAGTTTGAACACAGAAATGCCTTTCCTTTATTTCACTTCAAAATCAAAGACATTAGATTTTAAGTTCATCTACTGAATTTAAAGTCCTCTGGAAATTGTTCCAAACATACTCATGAATTGTGATCTTTGTGGGGATTTCTGTCCAGAGCCTGGCATAGCGAACAGGCACCACGGACTCCTGGGGGTCCCGATCAACATGCATATGGAGCATAAGGCGGCAAAATGATGCTCGGAGGTCAAATGGCAGGCTCTCATCTGACACACACCGCAGGATCAAATCGACAGAGAGCTGTGTTGAAATCTGGTTTATGGCCAAATACTGGCGATCCAAGCACATCCTTGCAAAGAGGTTTAGCTGATACCTTAAAGATATTAAACATACTACATTATTTGTCCTATCTGAATAAGGTTCTTAAATATAACAGTACCAGTCAGTATGTACTTTATGGCACCAGTATTTCCAAACGTATGTGATGCTGGAGTCTAATTCTTTTGCTAGTCAGTTAAGTGATCAAATGACAACACATACATGAAATTGTCCCTATGCCTGTTTAGTTATGATTCTCTTACTTGTTCCAGCAAAATGCATCTGGTGGGGAGGGTCATTAGGCTCTCAGCTCTTGGTGCTCTTGGTGTCCTAGGATTACAAATACACTAAGTCTGAAGGCTATGAGTAGCAGCTCATGTGAATCCATTTTTCCCTGCCTTCCCCAGTCAGCTATGGGCTCTAATATCTACACTCTAAATTTAGATCCATCCAGTTCTCAAATGTGGTCAATCCAGGTTGTATCAGTACACGTGGAGTCATCAGCCTCTGAGATTAAGAATTAGCCTTTGGCTTTGTTGCGACAGCTGCAGAAACCAGAGGACTCGAAGCCTTCTCTGCCTTTCTCAGATTCCTACCACTGGGGCTCACTTTGGCCTAACGGCTTCTACCTTGGATTTCTATCCCTTAAACTCAAAAACACCAGCTGGGTTCTTGCTCCCAATATTCTGACCACCAGGAACTACCATCAGAACTTGTGCAGCTCTACGCAGCTGCTGAACTTTCCTAACTATAGACACCACATTCTCCTAAGCCCTTGACCTCCACATCTTCATAAGCACACTATACCTGCCTACTGGCTGGCTCTGCCTGAGGCCATCTCTGGGGCGGGATCAGCTTTCCCAGCCCACTTCATCTCCCTCCCTCTCTCTCAACTCCATCCCCTACGTCCCAACATGTCTCTCGTCTGCCCTGAAGCCCATCAAAGTAGGAAAAAGACCTCCGCTGCACAACTCCAAATTAGTGGAAAATCAGAAAAACCAAGTGCTATGTGTGGAAAACACAGATGTTAACATTCATTTTGGATATTTTAAATAATACTCAGTATTTCTGCTATGCTAGTTCTGACTTTTTAAATTTCCTGTTCATAAATACCTGCCTTTTTGAGGTTTCAGCGAATCACCTCACCTTGAGTACATGAGCTGGAGAATTAGAACACAATTCTCTCTTCAATACCTCACCTGTAATAGGTAAGAACTTCTAAATCAGCTTTGGTCCCTTCTTTGGCTTCTTGAGCCAGGTGCCTGATGGCTTTGCCGTGAGGTTCCTTGTTGCTATCAATCCAGTAGAGCCAGACCTCTTCATCATCAACGTCGTCAGAAAGGATGGCACTCTCCATGGGGTTGTCTACTTGCATTGAGACCAGCCTTAAATTGAATTACGCATACAAAATCTATTAAGAAGCTCACTTACAAACATTATGAGGAATTCCAACACTGACAGATAATGAACCGAAAAAGATTCCCCCATCATCTGGGCTTACTTAGTTTGAATGAGAATGTCTGCATTGCCAGGGCTCAACATAAATTTACAGATGAGTTCCTGCGTTACAGGTATAGCGGTGGTATTAGACACACACAGATCTGATAAATAATCCAAAAACCTGGCAAGAGAAAAAAAAATTACAGTGAACAGTAAGAAAAAACACTCCATAAAATGATCAGAGTAAAAATGTACTTGGGGATAAAATGAAAGTAACTTTTTAAGTTTGTTCTTCATATTATTTCCATGCAACACTTTTTCTAATGTGTTGCTTATCTACCATATCGTTAGAAACAAATCAAATACCCAATTATTTGTATTTAGTACAATCTTGTTTCAAGAAAGGATTAGGTTTGCTTCCGCTTATTTAGTGATATTCATCCCACAGTACGTGGTTTATTATTACGTTTAGAAAATCTGCCTACAAGTGAGAGACTCTAGAACTGAAAATCAAAACAAAAACAGATCAAAGCTAATAATCCGAGTAAACCAGGAATGAAAGTGAGTATGGCCGAGTTGAGTCAGAGACCCATTTCTACCTTATAACATTTATTTGCTGCATTATTTGCTATAAAATTATTAATTATTAATAGAATTTTAATTATTATTTGCTGAAAAATTAAAGAAATTTCATCAGTCTGGTTGATTTCTCCGTATTCATCTCTCCCACACAAGAGAGCACGGCGCAAAAGAAAGAGAATTTGACATGAAGTCAGAACTCCTGATTCACCTCACATTCTGTTCCTGACCAGCGGGCTATTCTCGGGCAAAGTTGCTCTCTAGCCACTACTTTGTCATTTCAACTCTAAAATGTGGATAATAATAAATAACCAATGTACTTCATATGAGAAAGCATGAAACAGTGGATAAAAACATACTTTGAAAAACTGCAAAGTACTATAAAAACATGTTCTTGTGAAAACCAATTATATTTAAATATGTCTATAAAGGGTTTTGATCTATGAGGTAATAACTCTTTCTGATATATGATTATTATAGCAATAAGCCCAACTGAGTTTTGTCCATGAAAGTTAATAGTATGAAAGAATTCTAATTTTAAAAAGTTCTAAAAATCAAGCAAAAAGCCATAATCCCCCGAGTAAAGAACACTGCCTGAACCACTTTCGACCTTGGCTCACGATTTCTCCTCAGCAAACTGACAAATGTTTCTATTTCTTTTGCTGTGATATGTTTCTCTAGTAGTTTTCTGTTGTTGTGCAACAAAGCTGTGATGGTATCTTCTGCCAAAATATCATAGCCGATCTGGGACTGCATGACACAGAAATTCTTAGCAATATATTCCTGCAAAAAGAAAGGCTGTCAGAATGTGCTGCCAAACAGCTGAGAAACAGAAGGTTCTATTAGGATCGGCAATGCTGATTAATTTATTCATAACGGAAAACTCACTAAAAATTACTGTCAAAAAAGAGCAAGTGAACAATTCTTCAATATAGGGCTTTTGAGGAAGGAAAGGAAAACACATTAGCATATACCTAATTTACATTATAACAACAAGTTACATACCTCCAAACACTTTATACTATGGGGACTTGCACTCTTGTAAGGGGGAAAAACAAAATAAACCTTGTCAAAATAATTGTTTATGCCATGCTGATTGAGGATTTCACCAGTGTAACAAAGGCCCTTCTTCTAACACAAAAAATCGTAAGAGAAGATCGTGGCATAATCATAGATGTGAAAGTGACTCTCATTTTGTTCAGGAAACATGGGATCTTTACTGTTACATGAAGATCCCAGGTGAACTTGGGTGATGTCTTTTTTGTACATATACCACCATGAGCTCTTAGATCTCCTCTTTAAAAGAATAAATTTCATACCATTTTTTGTCTTTAAAAGGCTATCCAAGAAGATAATATGATTAATCACTTTATTAATCTAAACCGTTTATCCAGGGTATTTCTTGAAAACCTACTACATTTCAGGCACTGTTTGAGAGACTAAACGTACGGCAGTGAACAGGGCAGAGCAGCTCTCAGGGAGCTTATACCCTAGTAAGAAAAAAAGGCAGTAGTGAGCTGATGAATGCGATCATTCTACATGTCAGTGAGTGACATGGAGCAGAGGGGTGGGAAAAGTGGCACCTTAGGTGGGGTAGGGGCTGAAGAAATAGTTAAGCTAGGATGGAAATGATTATCATGATGCAAAGATGGAAATGATAAAAAGTAGGCAGCCAGGGGACAGAAACCATCTAGGCAGTGGGAGTAACAGTGGAAAAGCTCTGTGGCGGTGGAACCACATTTTAATGGGTATTCTAATAGCAAAAGGTGGCCTCTGTGGCTAGAGGGCAATAAATGAGGAGAATGCAAGAAGTAAACATGGAGATAAAGGTCCTTGAAAGCCAGGGTAGAAGAGAAAAATGTTACTGTAAGAGAGGAGAAAGCCACTGGGGAGTTTCGATCATGCATTATTTAACCTACCCCTTATTCTTCACACCAACTCTCCTATATCCCAAGCTGCTATTGCTCAGTTCCCACATTCTGTGTACAAGCAAGACATCTCACACAAGCACAGAACGTAAGCACTGCCCCTTCGACAACCAAAAGTTGTCACTTCAATTTTTTAGGGATTCTCCTTGCAGATGTACCTGCATTTCTAAAATGGGAGGATTTATTGATTAGACAATGTTTTGGGGTTAGGTAAAATTTACTGGAACCTATCTATTCCTTGAAAATGATATTGGCCGTACAAACCTAATTTTATTTGAGGCAGCAATTTTGTGGCCTTCTCAAAATGATGACTTTATTTTGGGTAGCCAGTTAAGTAATGTCTTCTGTTAGTGTATTCATTTTAAAGGTATGTATTGATTTATTACACTTTTTAAAGACTACTGTAATCATACTTCAGTATAAGGCAAACCTCCAAGATGTGTGATGTAGATCAAATTAAATGAGAGTTGATACCAAATTCTATAAATAATAGTAAACAGAGATTCAGTATTAAATACTTGGGTTGGCATCAAATCACAAAAGACTTCCCTATTAGAACTCTATAAAACATAGGTGAGGATAAACAAAAACAAGGTAATTATACAAAAAATAGAATGCATTCCCATGTACATTTTTAAATCATGTTCTTTAAACATCAGAAAGCTGCTTCACACTTCATGCAAAGCATTCGTAATTCAACAGAAATGAGAAAAATATTTTCAACCAGCACTGAGAGTGAATTGAGCATGCACAAGAATGTGAGGGAAGATAACATCTGATCCTCTGAATGCTGGGTGGGATTCTGTATTCTTTTGTCAGTTCAACAGTCTACATCTTGGGGAGACATTCCAAGAGAGAGAAAAGATGGCCTGTCCACAGTCATATGCTCTGAGGAAGCCTGGAAAGCAGGTCCCCGGAAGTGAGAAAACACTTACCTTGGGACATGATGGGCCAAGGTAGGGTGATAAAGGAGAGGAGGAATCCCAGAAGCAGAACGTGTGTGTGTGTGTATGTGTGTTTCCGGTTGTCAGAAGAACTGACTATTTTCCGAGGAGAAACGGCACACAGGGCCCACGAAGCCCTAGCTGAGACCCAGAGGAATGAGCCAGAGCTCCACATGCCTGACCTTGAGGGGCTGAGAAAGGACACCAGTTAGGGTGTGCTACCTGGGCAGCCGGCTAGGGACCCGCAGAGTGAGCACACCCGAGATGGGGACTAAAGCTCAGGGCGGTGCTGTAGGAAGGAGTGGGGAGCCCCCCAGGACCCTTCCAGAGGCTGAGCACTGTCAACGATGGCCCACTCTGGGCTGACGGGACTGAGCGCGCCAGGTAAACTCTGTAGACCTGTTGATTATTCTCAGTGAATTCAGTCTCTCTGACACAGCACTGCTTGGGCATATAGAGCAGCGGCCCGTCTAGCAAAGTATATCTTTCCAGACCCAAGAAGAAGAATAGGCCAGGTGGAGTACACTGAGCAACCTCTAGCCGCACCCCCACCCAAGACCCCACTTCTCACACTGGAGGCTTCTAGCACCCTGGTTCTCTGACTGCTGGAAAATCTGTCACTTAATGTTCTGGAACTTAAGTTTTCTTCCACTAAAGTGAGAATAACTCTACCTACTTTCCCTTGCCATCTTAAAGGAATGCCGTGAAGCTGGGGAAAAGAATTCCAAGGACAGCATTTTCAATTGGAAAGAAAGATGTTTATAACCAGGATTACATTACAAAGTATTTAAGGATTTGTGCATATTGTTCCCCCCTTCACTTTTGCTCCTTGCCATCTTATTTATCTTCTGACTAATCTGTTTCATGTATTCTTTTTTAGTCCTTTTCAAACAGAATGTCAAAGCCAATGTAGTTCAACGCATTTTTCTTAAAGCAAATTCTTTTTATTCTTCTCAGAAACTTTCAAACCACTAAGAGGCAACAGTGTGAGGATTAAGAGCCTGGGTGGGACTACTGGCTCCAGTCTTAAACTTCGCAATCTTTGGCAGCTATTTAACCCCTCTGGGCCTCAGTTCCTCTTAACTCAGTACTAGCTGAGTTAAGTTGTGAGAAGTGCTTAGAACTGAGTCCAGTACAAAGTAGGCACTCAGTAACTACCACTAGCTATTCCCAAATAGACTCCCCTGACATCCAAGGCCCCGTGTGGCTCAGCCCAGCCAGCCTTACCAGCCTCTCTCACACCATCCATCCCCATAGACTAAGCTCATTGGTGAAATTGACTGATTATGGACTCTTCTCTCAAAATGGCTAAGAGAAACATGAGGTATCAATTTACCAAATGATAATTAATTTGAAAAAAATACTATTGAACATACCACGAAATATTATGGATTTTTAAGATAAAAATGAGACTTAAAAGAAGTTTCACTTACAGCTGGCAACTCTTAGCTATACCCCTAGATATACCTGGGTTCCCTGTCCTCCACAGTTAGGAATATCTTGGGACAGAAGTGTCCTTTCAGGCATCCACCCTTATTTCTTCATAGATCCTTTTTGCTAAAATGCCTCTTCCCAGACAGTTTATGAAAATGATGCTCCTCCTATGCAAATGCTTCCTGCTCCAAGCACCCTTCCCAGGTTCCCCCAGCCACAGCTGAGCTCCCCTTCTGAATTCCCAACATGCTCCCATCGTCTCTCACGCCTCCTCTTTGCCTCTCCCTTATGTTTCAGATGCACATGTCCCATCTTTTCCATGGGATCATAAACTCTTTGGCATAGACATGACGACGTGGTACCTCACATGGTCCTAGACATGCAAGAAATGTCTCATTCCTCTTCACCTAATGTCCCCAACACGCCTCTTGCTCAGCAGGAGCTAATGCCGTGCACACAGAGGAACTCAGACACCCTCCTTCAAAGACTCTAGTTGCTGTCTGAAAAATGCCTCCAATTCTAATACATACATCAGCTCAAAAATACCTCTGGATCACATCTGTGTGTTGACAATACAAAACATCTCATTACAAAGCAGAATTTCCCGCTCTTGCTTTACATGTTTGGAACAGTAGCCAAAGAACCATACCCTTTCTTTAAATGTTAAGCAGAAGTAAAAATGAAGGTTACCGTCTGACCTGGTTTTTCCGGTAGTCCTGCTGTGAATGTCTCAGCACCCGGTAGCAGAGCCTCAGCATGTACTTGTAGGGGGCATATCTTTGATCCCCCAGATCTTCAAGTCTCAGCATTGAGCCTTCTCCTGCTTTCTCCTTAAAGGGTGCTTTAAGAATCCCAAAAACCTGCCAAGAAAAAAAAAACACCACCTATTCTGATGAGTGGAGGTACATGTTTTGCAATATGTTTTAATTTTTTTTTTACATTTATTTGTAAAACACACTGACTCAAAAAAATACTTTTGTAATATTTGATTAGAATTAATGTAAAGGGAGGCAGATTTAAGATACAGGACCAAAACATAATAATACTGTTAAAGGGATTCCCTAAATTGAATGACAAAACCATTATTGAAACAAAATGCTTAACTTTCTTTAGTAATTGTAGTTTATTAAAACAAGAAATAGAAAGATACTGGGTTGTACCAAGCTACATGAACATATTCAGCAGATAAACTAAACTATAGTTTGATTTTTATAGGCTTTATAATTACCATTATTTTCTATAATTTTCTAAAGTCAAGATGATATATAGATATTTTTTTACTGTTATCTTTTCATCTGAAACTGACATCAGAACACTGTTTCCAAATATTACCTTTAAACCTCTTTATTAAAAAGTTAATTTATTGTCATTGGTACATAAAGATATAGCCAAATCTATGAATGTATCAGCATTCAAACAAATGAAGAACCATTTGGGAAGCTGGTGGTACCCAATGACCCAGATTCTTTTTGTAAGAAGGGTATAAAATACTTAAAAAGCACTGAGGAATGAAACTCTTTGGGGGAGCAAGACAGCAGGTAGGACCACCTGGAGATGAGCTGGCAGGATGAATAAACTGTGTATGGAAGAACCTGCCTAAACAAGAGCATGAACATTAATACAAGATCATTTTACTCATAAATATGAAC
This sequence comes from Manis javanica, assembly GCF_040802235.1. NCBI lineage: Eukaryota > Metazoa > Chordata > Mammalia > Pholidota > Manidae > Manis > Manis javanica. The sequence continues at coordinate 9,920,200 of NC_133170.1, read as the reverse complement.
TGCATTACCCACATAGAATTATCCATGTAGTTCATGAATTATAAATATAATATGAATTAAAGTTACTTCCATAATTTTATATTCACAAACCCCAAATTTAATATCTACAATACTGAAATAAAAGACTAGACATACATTGGTGTAAATAATATTAATAAATCATTCAAGATCCTAAAAGTCCTTGGAATCAAATGTATTGCACAAAGAATTGCTAAGTCAGAAAGTCATTGCCTCATTATTTGCAACCTTTATTTTTCTTTGAGAAAAATGTTGATTTTATATTTTCAGATGATTGGTTAGGGAGTATTGTCAGTATGTCTACTGTTTTCCTTTCCCAACTCTACAAGAACACATACATTAACATGATTTTTATTTTTTTAAGTATCTTCCTTGAGTCCACATTTCACGCAGAAGGCCATTACTTTACATAGCAATTAATTGAATAAAAAGATGGCTAAAGCTAGGCATGCCCATATGTCCATATTATTAGAAAGTGAATTAATTTACTGATGTGTTATGAACAATCTCAGGAAGACATAGTATAGGAATAGCTCCAGACTTTCAGGGGAAAAAAACTAAATTATATGAAGCACTTGTGAGCTGATAAAAAACGGAAAAAGTAGGAAGTAGATGGAGATGGCAGTTTTCAAGTTCTGGAAATACTACCTAGAAAATTATTCCAACACATTTTCTGGAAATAGTTTGACCATGCAGATTTTTTAAAAGGTCTGTGGGAGACCATCTCTAAGATGATCCCAGTGAAGCCCTTCCACCCAGAATTCACACTCTTCTGCAATCCTGTCTCCTTGACTGTGGACTGGAGTAACTGACTCCTTTCTAACTAACACAGTATAACTAATGGGATACTAGTTCTAGGTTTAGGTTATAAAAGGACTGTGGCTTCCATCTGGATACCCTCCCTTGTTCTCTCTTGGACCCCTCACTTTAAGGAAAGCAAACTGCTGAGCTGTGAGGACCGTCCTGTGGAGAGGCCCACGAGAGTGAATCTTCTCCCATAAAAGCCTTGAGATGACTACAGCCCCAGCCAACACCTTGAAAGTAGCCTTGTGAAAGATCCTGAGCTAGAACTGCCAAGCTAAACCACTCCCAGACTCCTAATCCACAGAAACTGTGAGACAAGTATCTGTTGTTTTCAGTCACTTTGGGTGAATTTGTTACACAGCAACAGATAACTATGACAAGGACTTTCTTGATACTACCATTCAAAAAAATAAAATATGCAAATGTATCCACCTGGGCCAATATGTTCTGTTCCCTCATTAATTTCTGACGTTCTCGGTTTGGCTTGGTGATAACCACATCCAGAACTTCCTGTCCATTATTAAGTACATCGGCAACAAAGAAGATGAGATCTTCCAATAATTTGGTCACAAACCTATACGAAAAGGAAAGGAAATTTTACTCCACAGTGTGCTCAATTTGGGGAAATATTTTTTTAATGAATGCTAAGAACTGAAACACTGGAAAACTGAGAGTGCGTCATAAAAAAATCTTTAATCACAAAATATCTAATGCAGCTCATGTCTAACTAGATCTTTACAAAGGACATCCCTTCTCCAGTTCCTCCAGCCCTTACTCCTGCCTCCAGTTCTAATCAACTAACTGCAGACTATTAGGAAGTAAGCTCTGTGCACCCCTACAAGAGATGAGTTGATAGGCTAATACCATCAGATGCTTGTCTATGACTGACCAGCAAAGAAGGGTATTTCTGTTAAGGAAGAGCAGTTAAACTTCTAAATTCCTAAATTCAAACCCTTTTTTTTTCTTAACTATTGACTCAGACTACATTCCCCAATCCTTCACATCTCAGCATCTCCAATGCACAGAATAGGAAACACTTAAATCATCTGTCAATAGAGACCAGAGGAAGCAATCAGATGCCCTAAATTGTTCTGAAAGCATTAACTGGCCTACAGAAGTTATAGTATCCTAAAAACATACACTAACGTTCACTTTTAACTCTACATTTTGGTTATCCTTTTAACTACTTGAACTTCAAGTGGCATTTAGTACCTGAAATGCCTCAAAAACTCTCCCTTAGCCTCCTTCTCCCTCCCTTGGCCTGGTTTTATTTTCTATGTGAATAGTTTTCTTTACTTTTGAAAAACCTTTGTCCAACAAATATATATACATATATTTATCCATATACGTTCGCAAAATCATTCATGCTACTAGCATGGTGAATCAAACTCCCATCATAAGAAAACTACAGTTTAAGAGATTCATCAATTCCACAGAAGCGTGGAATGTGTTCATTTAGGAAACCCCTTGATCCTATCTCCAGATTTACCTCCTGAAAGAGAATGTCCTTTCACAGAGCCAAGTGGACCTACCCATCACCCAGAACTGGGCCACCCACACCCACAGTTCAGTATACTTCCATATATAAAATGAGTGAATCCTGTCAGACGCATTTTTGAAATGTGTCTTTATGTAGACATGGCCACGGTCTGTGCTGTTCACCACCATGCTATCATGGCCTGGGAGTGCTGCAAGGCCCACGGCCTGGTACACACCACAAGTTCAGTAATAACGAATGAGTTAAACCTCTGAACAATAAAGACTTAAAGGGAGCCCTTTTCTGTACCCTCAGAGGTAGACCTTGGTGCAGAAATTCTGGTTTACAGTTGTCTGAGTCACTTCTCCAGCTCTGAATAGCAATGAACCCCTTCCCCACTCCCTGCTCTCCCACCCCCAACAGTTCCCTAACACTGTGTTTTGTCAGTGCAGTTATGCAGAATAAAATCAGAAAATGCCACTGAAAAATGTCTGAGGTTGAGGCGCTTGAAGCTTCACACAGGAGCTCTGCCTCCAGAGCCCATCCCTGGGAGGAGTAAAGGGGAAGCTTTATTCATAAGAGAGAGGATTCAAACAGGCATTTTAAGCTAGATCTGCAATATTCTAACACCTTCCCTTTGCCCTTGCATCATTCTCCCTGGTTTTGAGAAAAGAATATCTAATAATAACTTCGTGCTCCAGAGAGGAAAAAAGTCAGAGTTGTGAGGTACTTTCAGAAAGAATTTCATACTGAATTCTAAAATGGAGAAAATAATATAAATGCATTGAACTCTGCCAATCAGTTCTATAGGACTGACAGGCAGCGGTGAAGGAGTTTTGATGAGAGGTGGCTTTTCTGAAATTACTAAATTAATATCAATAATTACAACTTCATATTTCTCAGGCAAGATATGATCTTTGCTCTGATGTTTTCACTCTGAAACAGTGGGAGGGAAAATGCATGATCCCTGGTCAGTCCTGGCCCAGAACCTTCCTTAGAATCATCGTAACAGGTCAAGATTCTCTCCGGCAGTTAAGTGAAGAGCCACCTGCTTAAGGTTACAAGCAGCCAGGGTGGAGGGCGCATAATCTAAATCTCCCTTTGTACTTTTCTTCAAGGAACACCCTACTGCTTAGCAAGGGAGACTTTTTAAGTGAGGTTGAGTACATTTCTGTGCATATGTGACAGCAACAGAGACAAAAGCATTCATCAAAAGAAGCTTTAATAGATTAAAAAAAAAAAACAGGCAAATAAGAAAGTGCTATCAGCACACGGGGTCCTATCACCTGTCATAATTTAGCTCTGATACTTAATTATCTGTAGCCCAGAAAGAGCCACGCAGTTGTTTCAGCCTCTGGCTCTTATTCATTTCCGCCAACAGGGCTGGGGTAGGACCGAATACATAATAGCTGTTTTCAAATGCGGATGTGTTGGGGGGAAAAGGTAAGAACAGGGAGGAAGCTGAGAAAGAGCTTTTCCATTTGTTCACACAGTTACGATGTTTTTCTATTGATAGCGTGAGAGGAAGCACGTTGGATTTTTGTTCCTTTGTATTATAAGATGCATATCTAAAGGTTCATAAATGTGTTTAGTTGTGGAATACTTACACCGTGAACCCCATAAAGCCACCACCCAAAGCAGGAAATGGAAGACTGCAGGAGCCTCCCAAACCCCTCCCTGAGGGGAACACCATCCTGGTTTTTGTGACAATTATTTCCTTGCATTTCTTTAGAGCTCTGACAACTGCCTGAGTGCTCCAAGGAAACAGGGGCTAATTTGCTTGTTTTTGATTTTTACAAATAGTGTCACAGTGAATGTATTTGTACCTAGTTCTCACTCAGTCTAAAGGTTATTAGATTTATCCATGTCACTGCATATGGATGTAATTCATTTATTTCCATTGCTATGTTATATAGTCCATTGTGTGAATATAGCAAAATTGTATTCACCTATTCAACTGGTAATGGATATTTGGAAGGTTTTCGGTTTTTGGTATTGTGGGTTACTCAGAATAGGCTGAACATTCTTAAACATGTGTCCTGGTGCACATGTAGGAGCTTCTTTTGGACAGATGTTCAAGAACATTCAGCCTAGGAGCAGAATTGGTGAGTCATGGAGTGCTCACTTCTCTCCCTCCATCCCACAACGTCATCTGTGTGTGTATGTGTGTGTGTGTGTATGTTAAGAATACTTAGAAGATCTGCCCTAAACAAACATTTGAGTGCACAATATAGTATTATTAACTATATGCACAACGTTGTCCAGCACATCTCTAGGACTTACCCATCATGTATAAAGGAAACTTACACCTGTTAACAGCAGCTCCTCCCCTCCCCCTCCGCTCTGGCCCAGGCAATCACCATTCCACTCCATTTCTTTGATTTAGACTATTTTGCAGCATTATTAACCATAGCCAAGATATAGAAATAACCTAGATGTGCATCAGTGGATGAAAGGATACAGAAAACTTGAAATCTACATACAATGGGATATTATGCAACTTTAAAAAAGAAAATCCTGTCACATGTGACAACATAGGGGGACCTGGGAGATATTATGTGAGGTAAAATCAGACAATTACAGAAAGCAGACACTGCATGATTCTCCTTCTATGAGGAGTGACTGGTGCTTTGACTTTGCTAGTTACTATCAAATTATTCTCCAAAGTGCTCACACCCATTATTATCTCACAGGCTGTATATAAGAGTTCCAATGTGAATGCCTGGGAAATTGGCAAATAGTTTTTCCTTGGTGTGTAGCAGATCATGAAGAGGGGACATAAAAGGAATGCTTGCGCTCAGGTGTATTGGAAACATGGACTTTTAAAACCACATATGATTGAACTGGGCAAAACTTGGTGAGCTTTGTCCGGTTGGGTTAACCTTTCAATTTTCCTTTATGTAAAAATGGGGATAATGTCCATCTCAGGACTGTTTGAGGGATTAGATAAAATATATTTGCGGTGTCTATATTACCCTTGAGCACAGAGCCGACAAAAAGTAGAGATGAAATAATTGGTAGCTATCAGTATCATTCTTTCTCATCTATTCCCAAAACAAACATTGAAGAATCAAGGATCCAGTTTCTCTAAGGGAATTAAAAGGGCCGAGAGCTACACCTTGAAGATCATTTTCTGGTATTGTATTTTTTTGTGTGGTACCTGAGCAGAGAAAAGTGTCTTGAACAAATAAAAATAGAAAAACATAAATCTTCTTTAAGGACTTTCAGAACTCCAAATATCAAATCAAGTGCAGCAGAAAGTATTGCATATCTTTTATGAAACATTTAAAAGGAAAAATCAGACAGTAACTAAAACAACTATTTTCAAGCCAAGCTAAAATAGAAAAAGTAGATATTCCACCAGATTTTAAAGTCACCATTTTCACTCTCTCATTAGATCTGCTCACTCAGAAGCAGGTACACTGCTATGGAGAACATTCTAAATATTCCCTTAGAGTCATTCATTCACTTGAGATTTACTGCAAGAGTTGACAACTGATTCTTGGTGATTTAAGAGCCATTTAAAAAAAAGGTACTAACCTCCTTTCATTCTGAGTTATTGTGCCATTTTCCAGCTTTTTAACTGTGGTCGCCAGCACTTTATTTGCATCATTGGCAAAGTCTAAGTCTCGGACCTCAGACAGCGGGACAGACACAATGGCAAATGCTTCTTTATCTTCTTTTGTTTGGCAAGTTCCAATCTGCAATGTGTTTTTTTCCATTAATGTTATTGTTTTTTTTTTTAAAGAACTGCAGTAGTTTTCAAGTACTAACACATCTTAGTGGTTTTTAAGAAAAACAGGACAGGAATAGATAACCCAAACCTAGTAATTCTCACATGTATCACCCACTATGAGAGGACACACAGATTTTTCCCTGCCCATGTCCAGCCCTATTCCCAAAGCCCACCTGGAAGCATCTCCCTTTCATATTTGCCCTCTGCTTCAGGTCAACCGAGTAGAGAAAATGTACTCCTGGGACCTTCTCCCCTTTCAAAATATTGCTCCGACCCTTTTGGGATCGGTGCTACATCTGGGAGTCACAGCTCTACTCTAACCACGCCACTTAGTTCAGCTACCTGAGCACCAGGCAAATCAAGTGCTTGATGAAATTAATTACAATAAAATAATCCCTAATACTGGTGAAGACAGATTGTAAGGAACATGTCAGTCACCCCCTAATACTACTGACTAATTTGCCTGGAAATTAAACCATTCTCAGCAACATTTACCTTCAACATAACAGGCCTCTCTTCGTCGGTGTCTATGGGGATGCTGGTACTGGTTACCCATGTATTGGTGCATAAATGCCTCAACCGAACATATGAGTTCCTAAAAGCAAAACAATATTAAAAAAACAGATTGAATAAAATTAGCACACTTACATATTAACATATTAAACAGTTCCATACATAATATAAATACAAATATATTTTAGACTAGTAATTGACTCAGGTGTAGATCAGCCTGGTTTAAAGGAAATAGTTTCAACTATAGACTATTTCAAAGCATGCAATATTATTACCTAGACCAGTGGTTCTCAAAGTGTGTTCCCTCAAGGTGGTTCTCCAGCTGGATCCTGGGAGCTTATTAGAAATGCCAATTCTGAGGCTTTCTCCCAGTCCACTGAATCAGAATCTCTGAGGGTAAGGCCCAAGAATGAGCATTTTAACAGCCTCTTCAGACATTTCTGATGTGAAAACCACTGACTGAGAATCTATCTCCATCACAATCTCTGTCTGATACTATAGTGTCCTTTTTGTAGTTGAATAATCTGCATGCAGAAGTAGATGTGGTCAATCCTCAATATTCATGGATTCCATACTTGTGAATTTTTCCTACTGATTAAAATTTACTCATAACCCCAAAATCAACTCAGGGAACTGTCACAGTCATTCTCAGACATGCACAACGTGGCAAAACATCCACGCCCCGGGCGGCACGCACCCCTGAGGAGGCACAACGGGGCGACGCTCTGCCTTCCTGCTCCGGCTCTCATGCTGTAAGCAAGTATCCTTCTACCAGGCTTTTCACATTTTTGCACTTTTTGTTCATGGGTTCACTGTTTAAAACAGTCCCAAGCACAGGGCTGAAGTGCTGCCTTCCATTCCTAAGAGTTAGGCTGTGACATGCCTTACTGAGAAAACATTCTCATAGGATGAGCTCTCCAGCGTGAGTTATAATGATGATCACAGTGAGTTCCAAGTTAATGAATCACCAACATAAATATTAAGATGTCTTTAAACAGAAACACATAGAAAACAAGGTTACATGTTGATTGATGGATGAAAAGATTATAACCAGGGGCTCACAGGAACCTAACCCTGTATTTCCCCTAGGAACAGTGGCTCAGTATTTGCTATTTCAGAGCAGCAGGAAAAACAAGAATCACCGCCATATGAACTGCATGAAAAGCACCGGGGAAAGGACAGCTAGAACGTCATCCAACCCAAATGTTGTGGGGTATTGAAGTGAACAATTTATTGTCATCATTTCTTTAACACATAAGTGTATGTTTCTATTAAAAGGAAAGCATTGTGGTAAGTTATCCACCTTCAGGTTGCTGAGAGTTCACTAGGAAAGATAAAACCTAAGCAAATCATACAACATGAGGAGGAAAGAATTAGGGCCAATAAGAGAAAACCAAATAAAACTCCAGGGGCCTCAGGGAAAAGATTCATTCAACATGACAGTTCTGCTCATTCATAAAAGTATGCAAAATAGACACTGAGTTTCAAAAACCTAAAATAGCCAAGATCCAATCCTTGTCCAAATAATCAGAAATCCTGAAGTACCTCTAATGTACTGCTTAGAATTTTCCATGAGGAATTACACAGGAGATGTTATTTGGACTCAGCTGTCGTTCCCACTGTATCTTAAGTATCTGGAAGCGGGGCCAAAGGTCACTCATCTCTGTGGCCATTTCACGTATTCTTATCCCCACATTTGTTCAATCTGTGCTTGCTGAGTCAACCTAGACCACTCATTTCTAAAATAGATAACACTTGAGTACAATAATTTGCAATTTGCAAGAATTTTGGAAACAATCTGCACAACCAATGTTACATCAGTCTGTTGTTACTAAGGTCCTGATATAAGGAAGGCACTGTAGCACAGTGGCTAAGAGTACAGACTTTGAGCTCACACACTCAAAGATCAAATTCCACTTCCTGAGTATGACATGGGCCACTGAACTAATCCCTCTATGCCAGTGGTTCCCAAACCTCATGGCCCCTTACAGTCACCTGGAAAGCCTTCACAACCCTATTGCCCAGGTTGCACCACATGCCATTTAAATAAGAATGTCTGGGAGCAGGAGTCAAGCATCAGGATGGCTTAAAGATTGCTACATGGTCCAGTGTACAGCTTTGAGCCTTTGATACATAAAACTCATCTGCAAATTAGCAACATCAGCATTATTTGAGGGCAGAATCTCAGGCCCCACCCTCAACCAAGTGAATCCAAATCTACACTGTCATGATACGACCAGGTGATGCCATACACACTAAAGCTTGAGAAACACTGATGGCAGAGGTAAGGTTTGAGAACCACTGGACTCCTCACTGGAATGTCCCGGGTAAATGATTATTAAGAGGTTAATTCCTGCATCCCACCCTGGAAAATCTGATTTCACTGGTCTTGGTGCAGCCAGCACATGGAGAGGTCTCAGTGCTGCCAGGGATTCCAGTTTACAGCCAACTTGAAAAGTCCTCCTCTAAGCCTCCAGCTGCTGATTTGTAAGAGTTGCTGCCAGGATTAAATAAGATATTTATGAAGAACTTGACACAAGGCTTAGCACATAGAAAATGCTCAAGAGTTATAATAGTAGTTACTGTTTAAGAGTGAATTAATGGTAGCTTTATTATAATTAATGACAAATGAATCCATATTAATACAAAATTCTGTTCTTTACCAAGAAGGGCTTCAACAATTCTGAATAGTAATAGACTGACACCTCCATATAAAGCAAAGCACAGGGACCTTGTTGTGTATCTGTATTCTCCACGTCACACTGAAGATGCTTTTATCATTTCCTTAAACAGACTTTCTTGGTTAGAGTTCAAGGGCGACTCTGGTTTTGCTGGGTTCAAATCTAAAATGATTACAGTCATAGGTAGGATGGTCGAAGATCCCCATACTCAGCCTGAATCAGGTAAAACGTCCAGAGGAAATCCCTTTACAGGCTGATGCTGGTAGAAAAGGGAACAGTGAGAGCTCATATACAGCCAAGCTTGGGCAACACTTCTCACGAGTGAGAATAATCACAAACAGCCTGGGAAGCTCAAGCCAGTGGTCCTCAGCAGTGTCAGTTCAACAACTTTTTACCCTGACAGTGGCCCATACAGACGTCACCGAGTTGGAAAGTGGCATCTCTGCTTCCATATTGTATTTGTCTCCTTTGCTGCCTTAATGTTTCGGTCAAACAGAAAAATATAGAAAAAGGGCTTCTGCTCAGCCTGCAGCCCTGAACATAGGATTGCTGATCATCAAAAGAAATGTAAGATTTCCACAAATAGCTCCTTATCCGAAGCCTGCCTCCTCCAGGAGACAAGACAATATGTTTGAAAATAACGATTGCCCTGTCAAAGAGTTCCAGTAACATGGTGACCAGCCCTGGGTCAGCGAGAGCCAACTAACCAATGACACGGAGTGTCTCAGCTCTCCTGGGACCCTTGCTGGCACCCAGATGTCTGCGGCCATCAATCACTCCCCGGCCTGCTCCCCTTCCTGCTCCCCCTTTTCCTAGAATAAAAGAAGCTTGCAATCAACCATGAGCCAAGATGGGGCTTTAGGACATTAGCCCACTATCTTCTCGGTCAGCTGGCTTTCCAGTAAAGTTGCTTTCCTTGCCCAACATCTTACCTCTCAGCACATTGACATGTCATGCAGCAAATGGCATTAAGTTTGGACTCGGTAACACAACATGCGTATTTTGTGTAGGTACTTTCGGCCTACCCACTGCCTCTGCCCCAGGCCAGGTACAGTAATGTCCCATCAAGGACAATTTAGAGCTCTCCCACCAGACCTAATACTGTGGGCAAGACTCCTCTGTGCATCTGGAAGAGGGCATCATAGTGCCATTGTTGGAAGGCAGACAGGTGGAGGCAAAAGAGCTTAATTAAAGTAATCAAATCCGAGCAAAAGAATGTAAGATATTCTCTTACATTAGTTCTGATACTTCATTTCAAACCCCCCCATCATGACTCTACAGCATCTTACTACGCTGATAGACAGTGACTGTAGTGGGGTATGTGGTGAGGACTTGATAATGGGGGGAATCTAGTAACCATAATGTTGTTGATGTAATTGTACATTAATAATACCAAAATAAAAATAATAAATAAAAAAACAGATCAAATCCCCCCATCACTCACTTAGGTCTCCCGATCTCCGAGCTCGTCCTTCAGCACACCTAGTCAACTCAAAGATTTTTTCCATTTTGTGTTTCTGCTGTTTGAAACACTCCTGATGGAGAGGCCTTGATCCTGCAGACCTCCCAGATCTTTTCTCACATGTCCAAATCAAAGAAGCCATTTCTGAACACACATACCTAATAGAATTCTCCACACTCTGTCATTTTTCTCCAATACATTTTCTTTACCTGCTCACATTTTTTTGTTTGTCAATTACCCTCTCCCCATCTGAATTCAAGGGCAGAACAAATTTGTTCACTACAGTCTTCCCAAAGCCAAAGGCAATGCCTAGAATGTATTTGATGTTCAGTAAAGATCTGTTTACTAAATAACTAAATAACTGAACAAATGGATAAATGAATGAATGAATGAAACCTGGAACTTGACCCAATAAAAATAAATGACAAAAGTATTAATAAAAAATCAATTCTAGATTTTTCATTTTAGTAACCAAAGACCATACAAGTAATAAGCATAAATGATCCTTATAAAGTTTTCAGAATTTCTCTGGCCCTGCACATTTTAATTATTTATGAGAATAAAACTATGCTCATCTCAACAAAGAGGCATGATTTTTTACACACTTGTTCTTCACTTATTTTTACTCCCTAGTATCTCAAAAATTGTATTAACACTATTATTTTAATTCCTTACCTACCAGAAAAATCCTTCAAAAAACATTACTGTTTAACCATAACATTTTTTCACCTTGGAACCAGGCAGTCAGCTCTCTGAAGAGTTGTAGCATCCAGTTCAAAAAGGGACGCAATGTCATTTCCATGTGGGACCGACACCAAAGTATACATGATCTTCTCCCCTGCCTGGCGTTTCTTCTTGGAAGTTGGAATATCTCCATCTCTCTGTCAAGGAGGTACAAGTTTATTACTTTCATCGTGTTTTATACTAAACTCTTCACTTAATTCAGAGGTAAGGTTTAAATCTGGCATGTTATTTCTTCATTGGATTATAAGTATGTCTGTTTCACATCATCCAGAAAGAGCGGGTCAGGCCTGATAGTCTTTGAGGTAATTATCATCAACAGTGAGAAGTGACACACTCCTGCAGGACTGGTTTGATCTGGGCAAATTATCTAGGCATTAACAGTCACAGTAGTTATGTTCCTTTCCCTTGTATGCAACCTACTACAGAGTAGTAATTTTAACCTTTCTACTTTTAAACACAGAGAAGAAGGTGTGTGGAATCATCTAGATTTCATAAATTAAAGAGTAAGCATGGCAGTGTTTCAGAGTTTCTGCCTAATTCCCAAAACATAATTGGGGCATTAACCTGGACAGAAGGGGAATCAACAGCAAGATTCCTGTTCACTTCACTGGCTTATTTCATTAGGACAAGAACGGCATACAAAGTACAATAAAATGTATCTTCATAAATAGAAGGCTTGATGCTGTGAAACTCAGTCAGTATTCCCAGTACACCCCTACCATTCAAAGCGAGCAACCATACAACTGGGGATAATGTATTTTCACTTGAACTTCCCCAAGTCCCAACCCCCCATGGAAGAATTTGATACACAAAAAACCAAAATCCAATAAGGCAAATGTAATATAAGCTTGGTAATTAAGTACATAAATATAACGACTTTTAAATATTCATTAAAACAAATGACACTTTAAAATGAGAGAGAATGTCACTGTACTATCACAGAAGTTGAATGAAAGGGGGAGGGATAGAAGGCTCAAAAGGCAAATGATAACAGTCCATATCCCATGACAAGCAATTATTTAATGGCTAGTTTGACAGTGAAATATTACACCTGACCACTCCAGAAAAATTCCCTTCAAGTTCCAGCCCACGATTGTGAATATCACTTCCCTTGCATCAGAAAGCCCTTGCAGTTTCGTTCTGGTGTCCTCTGTAAATGGAGCACAACTGGAAGCACCACTGAACAGTGGGTGGGCAGCGAAAGCGCCTGGGTTCCTAAGAAGCAGCGGGATTGTTATCTGCTAAATCCCACAGAGCCCCGCCGTACCCCCAGCAGCTCTTGGCGTCTCTGACTTCTGTGTCTTCTGCAGAGACCACAATTCAGAGTCAGCTGAAGGCAGAGGCCTGGCAAACTCTTCCCAGGTAGTTTGACCCCCATAACGGTTGTTTCTAATCAGTAAATAAGAACTATGTGTATTGATCAGAAAAGGGCAGACTTGACTTACTATAGCTATGAAGGACGGTGGGAATATAAGCAAGAAGGAAACACAGAAACGGTAAACAAACTGCACTTTTAGATTTACACAAAGCTTCTCATGATACCAAAGCCATTCCCTTGGTCACGGATCTTACACAGGACTTCGGGAGAGAAACAGAGAGATAAGCGCAGTTACCCACGGACAAGGAAGGAGAGGGAAGGGGGGCAGGAAAGGGGATGGAGAGGGAGGCCCAGAGGAGAAAGAGGAGGAGGGGAGTGAAGGGAAGGGGAGAATGGAGAGGACGTGGGGAAATGCAGGGAGCAAGAGGAAGGGGGAGGGAGCAGCGGGAGGTGGCAGTGAACACCCCACCCCAAGCTCAACCAGCCACCCCTCAATCCAAGCTAACCAAAGCCAGAGGCCTGGCCTGGAGCCCTTAAACACTGAATGAGTCACTCCTCAAAGGCAGGCATGAATTCATGGCTAAGAACCTTCCTGAAGACTTGTGAAAAATGCTCATGGGTCTTGAGAACCACTTTTACAGTGGTTTGCACAGAGGGCCTGCAAGTCTGTGAATTGAAGACAAAAAACAATAAAGGAGCAAAAACACACTCACATCCTAAGAGAAGAAAATCCAAATGTCTCTAAATAACCCAATAGCAGTGGTTTGGAGAGACAAATGAGTTGGGGGAGACGGCTGCCTAGGTAATACAGTGGCTTAGGATCACAGAGTCTCAAAATTGGGAATGGTCTTTAGAGATCACATGTGAGATAAAAAGACATTTTCCCAATTTAGACAGCCTTTGTGCAGGTTTGTTTTTTTCCTACATTTCAACTCTCACAGTGAGTTTTTCTAAAGGAAAGAGAAGAAGTTGAAATGGAAAGGTAGGAATGGGGAAGGAGAAGGAAAGGTAAATGGGTGTGGTACTCGAGAGGAAAGACAGGAGCATGCAAGAAAAACACAATACCAGAGGCACCATCCAGGAAGGACATAATTAATAAACCAGTTCTCATGAAAACCAGCTTTTTCTGCTCTGCAAAAGACACTCTCAAGAGAATGAGAAGACAGACACAACTGGGAGAAAGTATTTGCAAAAGATACAGCTAACAAAGGACTTTTATCCAAAATATACTACAAAGAATACTCAAAATTCAACAATAAGAAAACAAATACCCCAAACAAAGAAAGGGCAAAAGACCTGAACAGATACTTTATCAAAGAAGACATCCAGAGGGCAAATAAACCTAAGAAAAGATGTTCAACATCATCTGTCATTAAGGAGTTACAAATTCCCTGAGATGCTATTCACAACAGCGGTATGCCATACACACCTGTTACAATGGCCAAAATCCAAAATACTGACAACACTAAATACTGAGGAGGGTGTGGAGCAACAGGAGCTCTTCCTCACTGCTGGTGGGAATGTAAATTAGCACAGCCACTTTGGAAGAAAGTTTGGTGGTGGTTTCACACAAAACATAACATTCTCTGTACCATATGATCCAGCAGTCATGTTCTTTGGTAGTTTTCCAAATGGATGGAAAGTTTCTCCACACAAAACCCACACATATGACTATAGCAACTTTATTTCAAAATTCAGAAGGAACCAAAATGCCCTTCAGTAGGTGAATGGATAAATAAACATGAGACATTCAGACACTGGAATACCATCCAACACTAAAAAGAAATGAGCTATCAAACCATGAAAAGACATGGAGGAAACTTAGATGCATATTGCTAAGTGGAAGAAGCCAATCTGGATGGCTCCACACTGTCCAGTGCAATTCCAAGTGATGACCTTCCAGAAAGGTAGGACCCCAGACACCGTAAAAAGATCAATAGCTGTCAAGGGTTGGAGGGAGGTAAGGAATGAATAGGCAGAGGATTTTAAGGCACTTAAACTATTCTGTATGGTACCCTAATAATGGATACATCTGTACGATTTTGTCAAAGCTCATACAACACCAAGAGTGAGTCCTAATGTCAACTATAGACTTTGGGTGGTAATAATGTGTCAGTGTAGGATAATCCGTGTTACAAATTTACTACTCTGGTGGGGGCTGCTGGTAGTGGGGAAGGCCACACTTGTGTGGCTAAAGGGTATATGGGAGTTCTGTACTTTGCACTGAATGTTGTCATGAACCTAAAACTGCTCAAAAAAATACTATTAAAAAAACTGGGAGAAATATATTTATCAATCATAATTCTGATAATCATATGTCTGATTATATCCAGAATATATAAAAAACACATAACTTAATAAGAGATAATTCAATTAAAAATTGAAAGGATTTGAGTAGACATTTCTCCATAGAAGATACACAACTGACCAATAAGCACATGCAAAAAAGCCACATATCAACTAATTAGTAAAATACACTCAAATGGCTAAAATCAAAGAGAAACAATAATAAGTGTTAAAATGTAGAGAAATCGTAATACTCAGATACTGTTGGAGAAACAGAAAATGGCATAGCCATTTAGGAAGAGTTCTGCAGTTCTTCAAAATGTTATACATATGACCAGCAACTCTAACTGTAGGTGTCTATCCAAGAGAAATGAAAATATATGTCCACACAAAAACCCGTCCATCAATGTTCATGGCGGCATTATTTACAATAGCCAAAAAAGTGGAAACAACCCAAATGTCCATCAAATGATGAATGGATAGACAAAACATGGTATATGCACACAACGGAGTATTATTTGACCATAAAAAGGAATGAAGTACAGATACCTGCTACAATATGCATGAACCTTGAAAGCATTTAGTTAAGTGAAAGAAGTCAGACACACAGGCCATACATATATTGTGTGTGTCTACATATGTTCAAAATTGATAGAGACAGTAGATTCACAGCTGCCAGGGCCTAGGGTAGAGAAGGAACGGGAGTGACTGCTAACAGAAATGGGCTTCCTTTTTGGGGCTGATAAAAACGTTCTAAAATTATAGTGTTAGTTTCATGACTCTGAATATACTAAAAACCAGCGGTCTGTACATTTTAAACAAGAGAAGTATGTGACTTACATTTCTCAGTAGAGCTGGGGAGGGAGAGAGGGAGGAAGATAGGAAGGAAAGCGGGCCACAGAGGGAGAAGGACAAGCAAGGGAAGGGGGGGAAGAGGGAAGGGAGAAAAGGAGGAGAGAACAAACTAACAGAAATATGTTGTTTTGTTGATTTCTGCCTTATAGCTCAGTATGAAAATCCAGGTGTTGTACAAAGATGTGGCTGAAATAGCAGCAGTTTTCTCTGGAGACTCTGAAATGTAACGGTGACCCGGGAACCACACTTCCGTAGGACGGCAAAGAGCTGAGGCCAGCAGGCCTCAAGAAGCCCCACACAGTCCTCCTTACAGGGCCCAGGAGAAAACCATGTGCTTCTAGGAACCCCGACTCAATGGTAAAAAAAAAAAGCGGTGCTGACCTCTGATACTGAAGATGATCACGCCTACAAAGAAGAGGTCAGGGAGAGGAGGGAGAGGAGGTCTAAGAAGAGGAAGTGGTAATTCTCTTTGAAAAGAAAGTTTATTTTAATTATGTCCTCTTAGCATGAAAACTTGGGGAAAAACAGACCAGAATTAGTCACAAAGAAACACCATAAAGTGCTCCCTTCTGGAGTTTGCAAAGCTACTGCAGACAAAAGGAAGAACCGGCGCCATAATGCGTGCTCACTGAGGCGCGGGAGAGAAGACTGCCTCAGAAGGTAAGAGCACGGGAATGATGGACAAGACTGGTCAGTTGTAGACACAACCCAAAAAGTTTTTGTGAATGTGTAGGCAAAAGTGTTTGACCACAAGTAGTTAGGCAGAGTATATTAGAGAGACACAATCAAAGCATGATTTTAGCTAAGCAAATTAAAATCTAATCAATTATATTGAACTATCTTTAAAGACTTTAGTAACCGAAGATGGGCATATAATCAAAATTAATGGAGTCATTCAACAAGAATTTGATAGTTTCTCTCACCACTGCTTAGTGTAGATACAATGAATGAGAATTCCAGTCTTTAAGATGAATACCATATCCCTGAAAGACATATCTATGGATACCTAATTTCCTGAACCTGCCGCATACCAATCTTCTAATTACAGTTTAACTTTTGATATAGATCTCCTTCTGGGAAAATGCATTACATAACCCAACAATTTAGATCTCTTTAGCAACTGAAGTTGGTACTTGTGGTTTATACATCAATGTTTGTGAGTTCATTTAGTAGGAGTCAACTTCCCTTCTGAAATGCTAATGAATTTCCTACACTTACAGTAAGAAAGCAGATGCAGATTCCCAGAGATTGCCTTCCTTCCTTGGTAATAACCTCACCATAGGGGCCCAGCAAGAGCAGTGAGAGATCTCTCTGTTTTGACACTCTTACACTATAACAATAAAAATATTCTCCAAAAAGAAAAACTTCAATAATTAGGGCTAATTAAAAGAGGCCACTCTGAATTACTTGTATTATTTAAGACCTATGGTTTAATATTAGTTATGTAGGATAAATGTAATATACTATAGCACACCTAAATAATGTGCTTAGGTCCTTGGAAAAAAGCTGTAATAAATAGGTAAGTTCTACTTATAAACTGCAAAACAATTGTGCATGCGTGACAAAAAGCATCAAACATGTTAAGATTTTTAAAACCATGCCGCACTCTTAACCATTCTGCTTTTTTAATCTGTTGTACTCTGTTAGTTTGCTTACCAAACTCTCCTTTGTACAGTTTGACAGTAAACTTCAAAACAGCCCTTGGAATTTTTAAATAATGGAATCTTAATACTGAGTTATAAGTAAAAGTCACAAATTTTTAAATGTATTGATCAAGCTTTAATATGTGATACAAATCAATATAACATTTCTATAACATGAATGCAGTTCTGCTCAAAATTAGAATGTGCTTGGTTGGGGCTTTTGTTTATAAACGCACATCTCTTTCAAAGTAAGAAAAAAGGCACAAAAACACGAGTTCCCTACAGAGATTATAGAAGCACAGTGCCCTCCCTGCCGCATCAGGAAAATACATTAAGGTACCACAGAGCTTAAACAGACGTTACACTTAACATCTGGCTAGCTACCCAAAACACTCTCACTTCGGGGAGCGCAGGGCCTCTGAATGTTCACCTAGTCTGCTGCGCGCTTATAAAACTAGCATTTTCATTTGAAAGGAAAGGACCACTGCCCCTCAGGTTATGAGGGTCCAATCCCTCAGAGTAAAGGAATGGCTTGCCTGGCTTTTCCTGCCTGTGCCGGGGCCTGCGGGGGAGCAGAACAGCAGTTTGGCCTCCTGTAACACCTGCTGTGTTGACTCATTTGTGAGTCACCTAATTTTTAGCAGAGACATCGCATTGCAGTTCTGCTGTTGGGAGCCAGAGACATCTGATGCGTTTTCAGGGCTGACTCTGACCTGCGGGCCACACCGCAGCACATACAACTGCAGGCATCTGCGTTTTTATTCAGACTCTCTCGGGGGCTCTTACGGAGGACTTTATGCAACAGACACAATGGGCCACTTGGAGCTGCAAACACTCCCCTGCTCTGGCTCCCTAACCAGCAGTCCTTTCTCAGACGGGTTCCTACTCTGACCCTTTCCTTCCGTGGCTTTGTCACCTTACCACTGACGATATATAGTAAAACTGAAGGAAATCTGAGCGTCTTCTTTCAGAATCCGGTACCTCCCCACACAAAGAAAAATTCCACAGAATAGAACTTCCAAGTATATTTCAGCAAGTTTCACAGTTCCTAGAACATTTCTATTTATGTATATTTATGCACAAAGATTGCTGCTCTTGGACAGGGAGTCTGTCCCCCAGGAGACATCTGGCAATTTCTAGAAACACTAAGTTGCCACAACTGGGGGGGACAGAGGGACAACCACAGGCATCTAGTGAGTAGAGTCCACAGAATCTGTTCACAACCTACAACGCAAAGGACCCCCTACAACACAGAATCATCTGGCCCAATTTATCAATACTGCTGAGGTGGCGAGCCCCAGCATAGACCAAATTCACTCTCTCAAAAAATCAGATCAAATTCTACATAAATACGGTAATGTTAAAATGGGTGGTGTGATTCCAAAAAATCCCCTTCAAAAGAGCCATTTGAAAAGATGCAGCCTTTCAAGAAGAAAACTAATGACTGTCAGGTTCCCAGCTGGGCTTGACACAGTTCCAATGTTTACAGGGTCCCTGCGGATGCTCTACGTTTGTAAGATTGGAAGTAATAGGCTCCTTTGTAGAATACAGCAATTTGGGCCTTAATGGGTGTGCCCAGACACACACCGCCTCATTTTAGCAGCACCATGCATTAACCTTTGAAGTTTCAAAAATGGAAGGCAACATTTCGATAAAGGTTTCTAAATTACAGGAAAAGTATTAACTGGATATTAAACAGACAACATAGGGAAAATTAGGAAGAAAATAATTAGCATGGTCACAGTGAACCCAGTGTTACTGGAACCCAGATGTGAGGGGAGAGAGCATTCTGTTTTGGAAAATTGATTTCCTTTTTTACAAGCTAAACTCTAACTGCTCTTTTGTTTTCTTTTTTAGACAGAAACATAATTATTGCTGAGTGGTAAATCGTCTATAAAATGAGAAGTCATATCATTAGCTTTATTGTTCCACATTCTCAGTTTTATTTACTTTCAAGCTAGGGACTTAAAAGAGGAAAATAAAATAAAATAAAATGTCTCCAGTTGGATGTGTCTCTGGGACGACAGATGACGTTCAGTCATAAACTTCTACAGCAAAAGCAGATTCGCCTGTGTTATATGCAATTAAAGTACTGCTAGTAATAATTGTTTTTAAAAAAGAGTGCTCTTTCTCACCTTTGAAGTGAATAAACAAATTTTACTTCAGAATAAAAAAGGAAAAAATATATCAAGTCTAACAGAAGCTTGATTAACACAAAGAGTGAACTTCACCGAGGATTTATCCCTTATTTATATACTCTGTGCTGCCCCATAACCTTCATACTCTATATTCTCCCACATCTCTACCCAGAATCAGCAATGGCATCACTAAATAGTATGTAGTTGAGAGGAGATGAGCACAGAGATTGAATTCAATTGCCCAATTTGGGGTTTTGACATGATGCCCTTTTAATAGAAAGAGCTTACATTTTTAGCTTACTAACATCTTTTATACAAAGAGCATCCATTTGTGTGATTCCATTTTTTTCTCCTGGGCACACAGGTGAGGTACGTAGGCAAACATCCTCATCCCATTACACAGTTGAGGAAACTGAGTCTCAGGAAAGCTACCTGACTTGTCCGAGGCCACACGAGTTAGTGGCGGTGTTAAACGTAAAGCCCTCTTGTCCCTACACCATGCAGAAGAATTCACATAGGATATCATGAAAAGAAACCTTGAGCAAGAGAAAGGAAGCCCCTGACACCCAACAGCTGGCCTGGTGTTATCAGCCAGGTCTTGATGTTTCTAGAACCTGGCCTGACACTCACAGCTAGAACACCATGGCGTTCTCTTATTCAACATGAACGATTTCACAAAATGTTAACATCAGACAAGGCAACTCCATGACTACGTTGAATCAGGACAAAACAACATCACTCCATAACCATGTCTCTACACTGACAAAATATGACATTGTCCAAGTGTACAGAAAATGGAAATTTATGGCCAGGATTCTCTCCTGGCTTTAATATTGCCCATGTGTACATAGAAGAGCCTGTTTGTATACCTACTGGTGCCAGGATGCTTACCAGCAACAGAGCCGCCAGTCAGTCATGGGAGTAACCGCCCAGGGGAGGGGTGGAGAAGAAACACACAAGCGCCTGGATGTAACTGGTCCAGCATATGCCAGTCACCATGGAGACCTGAACAGAGAGTTCCTCTATGCAAGAGGCGGGGAAAGGAGGAGAGTGGTGAGAGCAGAGAGAGAGGTGCAAGCAGAGAAGTGGAGAGCTAAGGAGGCAGAGAGGAAGCAAGATGGAGAAGCCACAAAGGCCTGGTTCTAGGAAGGGAGAAAGCCCCGTGCTGGAGAGCAGACGGGAGCAGCATCAGGAGCCCAGAGAGACTGAGCTGCCTGTGGCCCCTGTGAGAATAAATATATGGGCCCCTTTCAGGCCCCAGCTTGCCCTTGTCTTTACCAGCCTCATGGAGTTCACAGTTAACTTGCCCAAGGCAGGAAACCCTGCTCCTCACAGAGTAACACCAAGCCACAGAAATGGCTAAATATTTCCTGTCTCCAGCTAACACGAGTTACTGCTGTTACTCCAGCAATTAGTGTTAGCCTGGATCTAGTCTTCCCTCCCTGCAGAGAAAATGTATCAAGATACCTCCTTCTTCTGACAGCACTTCCAGACATAGCAAAGCCCCACTTCTTTAAATCTTTTCCCAAATCCATTTGCACAAGTCTAAATCCTAAAATAGGCTCTTTCCAACACCTCTTGCTGAGATGCCCCAAGGCTCCATGTGGCGTACATACAATGAGCAAAAAAACCCCACTTATTCAAGCACAGGTATGTCCTGATGGTCTCTGGATGGAGACCACAGAGACCACTGAGAACTAAGGGAGTCATGATTCACAGTTAGCTTTTCAAACATGGTTACTGATAGCATTTTCCTAAATCACAGGGAAGTACGAACCCAGCAATCCTGGGGCAGCTATTTGAAAACCAAGGGGAGAAAAGCTCACACAAATTATTTATAAAATGAATTATAAATCAAAGATCTGATTGATCTAACAAATCTATTTCTATGTTTAGGGACACTGTGACACAAATTAAGGTTTTCACTGGGTCACTGATTTTATACTTACGCATATTTCCATTGTAAACCTGATAGTCGGAGAGGAGAGTCAAAACAGGATTGACTCAGAAATTTTGATTTGATTCACCTCCTCCATATGAATAGCCTCATAAAACATAAATCTGTGTGCCAAAGTAAAATCAGTAGTCTTTTTTTAAACAGTCCAGTTCTTTCTATCAAAGGGTAGAATTTTGGATGATACAGTATAATACCTACCAATTCCAAAAGCGATTGTTAAATACCTAACAAAATTTAATGACAGACTGTGTCTGTTTAATATCAAAACATATGGTTAAATTGCTAAAATAAAATAAAATTCTAAAAATCTAGCCTGCCATCCAGGTTTTGTCTGAAAATGTCCTGAATTTTTTATTGAATTAACTCATGTTGTCATCATCTTTGCAAATGATGATGAAATAAGCAGGGTAAATAATAGTATTTTTAATGAATATTGATTTTAAAATAAAATTAAGAAAGCTTTTTGAGTAACACACTTTGAATACCAGAAAAATCAGTCATCTAGTTGCTTAATGATCCAATTTCTCCCCATAAATAGAACCCAACTTATTTTGAATCAAGTGGATTGTTCTGTTGTCCTATTTTAATAGCATGCCACAATTCTATTTCTCCTTACCAGTTTCTATGCATTTCTGAAAACTAAACCGAGACCCACCATAGCTCCAAGATGCCTTCCACATTATACCACACATGACCTACAAGTTGACAGAAGTTTCCCAAAAACCCTATTGGATATCTTAGAATCTAGGCCATATCATCTTTCAGTTTTTATCTTAGATCCCCAGCCTTTATTCAGAAAATCTCTCTCAAAGTCCCTTGTCTTCACATTTCCTATTAACTTTTCAATTTGTTCACATAAAATATAAATGAAATGCTTGGAATTTCTTAGGGAAAAAGCAGCTCTACTCACCACGTTTTTCCCTTCATTTTGGGCATCTTGATAATCAGGATTAAGCTAAAACAAAACAAAACAAAACAAAAGTAGTTTTAAATTGCTATAAAAAGCACATTATCAAAACCAGAGATGCTTAATTCAGTTCACTATTGAACCCTTAACTAAGTTTAATATAAAAGGAAGCTAGGAAAGAAACTATTGGTAAACAGTTACCTTCAAACTTTAGTTGCAGGAGACACAGCTAAAAATGCCAAATTTATGGCCTTTGTTTATATCAGAACAGTTGACATTTTTTAATAAGTGGGAACTAACAATCTCACCTCCTCTGAAGAAGCATTCAGAAGAGTTCAAGATGACGCTCCACATGCTACATTACAAAGAAAAAAAAGTGAAATAAAAGAGGAACTCTTTATCAGGTATGTCAGCTAAGGCATGAGGACTACGGAAACCAACAAACAGGAACATGTGTGTTCAGGCTTGGACTGTGGAGTTTCTCATCTTTGGGTGAGAAGGATGAGCTCCGGATATGCTGAGTATTGCCCACGCGTTTCCAGCTATTAGAATCCACAGCCCCTGACTCCCTGCTAACTAGTTTCAAAAGGATGCCTTCATTGTACTGATACAATAACTAGTTTGATAACTTATAAAACAATAGGCTTACAAGGTGTTTAACCTCAAAATAACAAGTTGTTCAATCAAATGTAATTATTTTTATGTGGATTAGTTGGTGTACAAATTATGCACCTCTAGGTAGTTACAGTCACCATTTAAAACATAAGGTAGGGAGTCTTTCTCAGAATGACTCTGGGCTCATAGCTCTGAGGAATGCCCCTACCAACATCACTAAGTATCAAAGAGGGGGCCGGAAGCACCAAAATCAAGACAACAAAACAAAAAACTTTCATCTCCTGGAAAGCTAAGGCTGACAGTCCATCTAAACCCGACTCTTCAAAGAACCTACAATAATTAGAAAGTAGACAGCACTAGGGGTGACGTAGAGAATTCCCCAACCAAAATCCTACATAGAAGTTCTTCTCTGTCACTGAGAAGCTGCCATTTAAGTGAGCAGAAAATTCTTTCCCCAGTCCTCCCACCCACTGTCCCACTACCTCTATCTTGACATACGCAGAAGAAACTGCAAAGCTCAGGAAACCCATGGGCAGGGAGTGGAGGGGGCAGGTGAGGGCAGAGGGCTTTCTCAGAAGCGCTGCCTGAAGGAGAGGAAGAACTGCAGCTGCTCCGTGCTGGAAGTACGACGCATGATAACATGGAAGTGTTTCCATGAAGGGGGTTACCCAAAGCGTAACCTTCAAATCAATGGCTTGACCTGCACGGCAGCAATGTCAGCCACCACCTAACCAAAAGAGCGTTTCACTAAGAACTGTGCTGGGGCATTGTGCTCGGTTCACAACGTGTGCTTACTGTCTTCATTCCAAAGATATTTTTCTCCATACACAGTCACTGTAAAGCCATATCCCAATCATGTACTAGCAATGCAACATTTGTAAAGCATAATTCTCACTGCTCTTATTCTAATCAGGATACCAAATTGAATGGAAATCACAACAATCTCCAAAGATTAAAATAGTAATTATACAGAAATAGCAAAGGGCTAGGAGAAAGAAGCCGCTGCAGTAGAGCCCAGGTACACAGAATCGGCATCTGCCAGAAGGGGGACCCCCACGGCGACTGCCCTACAGTCTGTCCTTCAGCTGAAGTTTCAGGAAGAGGGCCGAGAATTAAAAAACAGAACAAAAGGACCATCCACTCAACCAGTCCGGCTCAGCAGAGGGCTCAGACGCCTGAGGGTAATGAGGAAGGAAGGAAAAAAAACGTATGTAGAACAAGGGGAAATTCTTTCTCAAGAGTCTTTCCAAATATTATCTATGGTATTATACAAACTGAAGTCTCAGGAAACGCTCTGGCATATTCAAAAAGTACAAGTAAACATTACCTCTCTATGAAGGCAACCGCTAAAAATATAATATAAAAATAATCATATAAAAATATAAAGTTTATAATATAAAAGGAAGGTAAGGAGGACTTCATGAAAAATGAAAGCCTAAATACAAATTGAAAGCCCATACTGGCAGCAATAAAAAGCATAGTTAATATTATAAGAAATGGGTGGTGCAAAGAATAAAAATTGGACACTTATCCCTCAACACAGAGGAAAGGGTAAAGAATTGAAAATTAGGAAAAAGAAAATAATCATGGAGGGCCAGAGAAGGGTGTATCAAATAATGAGCTATTGGTGTACTCAAAAGGAAGAGAAAATAAATGAAACAAAAGCCATAGTCAAAGATAACAGAGAACAAAGTTTTCTTCAGCTGAAGAATGAACTGCCATGTTCCAGGAAAATGAGCTAAAACAGAATGACAGCATCACTGGATGGAGAGGATGGGAAAAGGGCACAGGGAGGGCATAAAATAGAGCCAGAAATTAGGCTTAGATGAAAGTGCGCATCATACAGCAGGAGAACGGATAAACAACACACGGGATATTCAAACAATACAGGACTACTTGGCAATAAACATGATAAGCCACTGAACCACACAATAAGGATGGGTCTCAAAAATACCTACAGTGGAATATTATTCAGCCATAAAAAAGGAGGAAATCCTGCCATTTGCAATAACATGGATGGATTTTGAAGGCCTTATGCTAAATGAAACAAATCAGAGTGACAAACACTGTATGATCCCACTTATATGTACAATCTAAAAAATCCCGAAGTTATAGAAACAGATCAGGTTTGTGGTTACCAGAGGCAGGAGACTGGGGGGACATGGCAAATTAAATGGATAAAGAAGGGTCAAAAGGTACGAACTTGCACTTATATAATAAGTAAGTCCTGGGGATGTAACGTACAGCATGGTGACTATAGTTAACAATACTGTATTGCATATTTGAAAGTTGCTAAGAGAGTAGACCTTAAAAAATCTTTAAGGGAGTAGATAAAAGTGTTCTCATCACAGACAAAAATTGTGTAAGTATGCATGGTGATGGATGTTATCTAGCATTACTATGGTAATCATTTCACAAATATAGATATATTAAAGCATTCTGTTGTACACCTAAAATCCATAAGATGTTCATATGTTAATATTATACCTCAATTTAAAAAAATGTAAATGGAAGAAGCCAGGCACTGTATGACTCCATGTATATGAAATCTAAAAACAGACAAAACTATGGTTAAATAAATCAGAAAGTGAGTGGGGTGTAAGGGCAGGGAGTAGACAGAGAGAGCAGAAGCCAGTCCAAGAGTCACATGACAGCAGTCTTTCAGTTTTTGGAGCTGACATTCAGTGGGGGCCAGGGTGGGAATAAGAAAATAGAACTTCAGTAACAAGCTGCACGATAGTGCTAGGCCAGCTACTGGGGAGATTTGAGGCTGAACTTGGTTTTTCTTTGGAGATACATACCTCAGGGTCCTTAAATCTCTTGAATTATAAATAAAAGAATTCGTTTCAAAACAGGATTATTCTTGCTCTTGGAATCCAAGAGTGAAAGGTCGAAAGCCAAAGAGACAGTGAATTAACCAGCCTCCTGTCTACTGATTTACCCCAACTCAAAAAGACACACTTTTCCTTGGTAATAATGCAAACTCCAAAAAGTGTTTCTAAATTTGTTTTGTTTGAAGAATTTAGACTTTTAAAATTCAACCAAAAAATCCATACTAAAACTATAGCTAATACATATCCAATAGATATGCAACATGTTTAACCAAGGATATACCTATGGTTAAAGTTTTCATTCAATAAGCACTAAAATAGTTGGTTACAGACACTGTGAAGTATGGACACCATATGTCCATAACTAAAATGTGTACAGACACGGGAATCAATCTGCCTAAGTCAAACTACAAGATCAGTTGTGCCCTCTGAAACACAGATCAGATTCTATCCGAAAGACAATGTTACTTTCTAAAATTCAGTCCCCACATACTCTGCTACTTAGGATCACACAGTTCAGTCCTTGAGGGACATCTGGGGAACCGAATTCCAGACTGTGTTCTATCAGGAAATACCACGGGCCTAGGACAGGTCACCTAACCCCCACGGAGCTCAGGGTCCTCATCTGAACAGTGAGAAAAGTCTGTGCATACTAACTACATGTCATGAAATTTCACATATTCATATATTCACGTCTTTGGCAGCAATACTAAAGATGATGCCGATCAGTTAGATTTTGCTTCCTCTTGTGTCTCCTAGGCTGCAACGTGGGTTTTTTTTTTTTAATTAATAGAGAGTTTTTGCCTCAGCAAACCCATTACGATGATAAAAATAATAATAATGAGGAGAAGGAGAAGGAAACAGTAGAAGAGAAAGAAGAGGAGGAGGAGAAGCCACTCAAATATATCCACAGCTATGTGAATTCACTAAACCAAAGGCCAAATAAATATAAGCTTTAATACGTTTTAATTATATCAGTGCTTTCCTTCTCTAAATATAATAATAGCAGTAATTATTCATATAATTAGACTAAGGATGAACTGAAAAAAAATACTATTTCTAGAGAAAGGGGAGAAGAAAAGACATAGTCATGTAGAGATTCCTAAATCTTTTGAGACTTTAAAAGGAAATATTTCCTTATGTTAAAAAATAAATTATAAATCTGGCATTGGAGAGAGAGATCTAATGTGGTATTCAATCATTTATTCAATAAATATTAATAGAACATCTATAATGGGCAGAGCATTAAGGCATATGGTATTTTTGCAAAGACAAAGAGAATATGGTCCCTGACCACAAGACCTCACAATCTAGGAGGGAAAGATAAGACATGAATAAAGTTAGCTGTAATACAAAATAGAATGTGACAAGAGATAGAAGACAGGAATGAATAATTTACAAATAACATAGGTCAGAGGAAGGAGGGATCTGTGGTGGGCAAATTTATTCCAGAATTATTCATGGAGAAGGTAGCATTTGAGATAAGCCTTGAAGGATGGGTAAAATTTTAACTGGCAGAGAAGGAGGAGGGAATAAAGGCAGACAGTGCGGGGGAGCAAGTGCCATACAGGTGAGAAAGTGAGACTTGTTCCGAGAAGACCCATAAATGTCATTTATGGAATACTTTCTATATGCAGTGAAAGGCTAATTCATTTCCCCCTTACAATTACCCGATTAGAAGAGATTCTTTACCTCACTGGATAGACGAGGTGATGGGGCACCTCAAGCGAGGTACTCTGTGCAGTCACACCACTGCGCGGTGGCAGGGCTATTCAGAAGCATGGGTGTGATGGTGCCAAAGCCACCTGGCTTAGTCACGGTGGCATGTCACCTCCCTCCTGCCTCCCTACACAGGAGCGATCCAAGGTGGGAACCAGAAGGCCAGCCTAGACTAATGGGGAAGGGATTTGCATCTTAAGGAAGATTCTGAGTATCACTGGGAAAATGCTTACAGAAACAGTGCATTAAAGATCCTCAGCTGGCCATGGTTAGTGGGAGACGGAGACAGAGCATGGGAGAGGCGGAGTAGCCGGGCGCAGGGGTTGAAGCGAGAGTCCCAGTGAAGATAATAATGCTGAAATGAAAAGAAAAAGAGGACGCAGGAAATCTCAGAGGCAAAGGAAGTAGAATCTGAATGTGTAAACGGGAGAGAAAAATGCATTTATCGTGACTCGCAAGTTTTTAACAATAAGCTAAGAAAATTCCCAATTCTGTGGGGACACAACTCAATCTTAGATACATTTATCATGTTCCAATGGCAGGGGCATATCCAAGATCAAATTCACGGCCCACTGAGGCCATGAGAGTGGATGACAGAGCAGACAGAAAGAGCGAGTACCCACTACTACCTTTTGAAGGACTAGAAAGAAGTCATGCAGAAAATGTGACAAGTCTAAATACAAAAGTGGCAAAGAGTGAGAGAGAAATATCATAAAAACAGTGTATTTTAATATGACTAAATGTATATATGCTCCTCTTTCCAATGACTGGACTTTCAGAACAAAAAGAAAAAAAGGGAAAAATAACCTTTACTGGATACTTAAATGTGCCAGACAATTCATGTTTTGATTTATAACATTTATATGTGTGTACAGTCTGGTATGTATGTTCCTCTATGGTATTTATGTATATATGCATACACAAACATATAAGCCAATCCCTTTTCAAATACTATGGCTGATACAGTTGCCAGAGAACTAAACATAGGGATATTTAAAACTACAGTATCATTATTCATAATATCTTATGCTAACATGCAGGTTTCGTGAGTACTGTCTTTAAATCCGAAGGCTATTGCGTGGTTAGGAAGTAAGTGTTTACTGCCATCTGGTGGAAGTTTGGCTCGTTGTCCCTAAAAGGGCAATTATAAAATCTTTAACAAATAAATTTATTTTGCTTGAATTACTTGATCAATCTTGTTTGGAAGGACTCATCAAAACTTAGTGCTTTCATATTATCCAAATAAATATGGTATAGAAGCAGCAGATCAAAAATTGTGATACTTGATTTATAATTATTCCCATGGCTATGGAAGAACTAGTGAGGCTCCATATTATCCTACTCAAAATATGATAAAATTCCTTTCTCCCCCACAGATGTGGTTTTGAACCCTCCTGCATCAATAAGGAGATCTGAGTGAAAGGTCTACAGCAAACAACATCTGTGTTGTGCAGTCAAGGCTTTTTAAATATTTGACTGTTCACCTTCCCCTCAAGCCATCTAATTCCTGTATGGCCCACAGAAACTAATACAGTAAGAGAGAGAAAAACATAGTACCACAGTGAATTATGTTATGGAGCCACAAATGTCTTTATTATCTAATTCATAATTAAATACTTTGTTTCAGATTGTTGTCCATGAGTTTCCAGCATTGTGTATTTCTCAAAAATACATCCTGAATTCCCTGAAACCATATTGTTGGAGATCTTTAAGTTGAATAAGGGTCCATTTCTAAGCCTTGGTTCACTTTAATATATTACAGAATAAAATCTAAACAGTGTTGTATCTTTTATCATTATCCTAATTCTTAGATGTTTTCCACAATTCACATACACACACACACACACGTGCAAAAATATGGTGTTTTTCTTAAATAGCTTGTAATTTATGTGTTTTGTCTCTGCAATTAGACTACAGAATCTTAGCATATGAAAAGTCTTATTTCCTTTGGACAGTGCCCCCTTCATTTCTACACAAACAATTGGCTCAATAAATTTTTTCTGAATAACTTAGCCACACCAGTAAGAACTAGTTAAAATAAAATATCATGTTTAGGAAGTACATGTGAAAGTAAAAATTTTAGGTGTTTTTTTTTTTTCTCATTTGTGCTTAGATTTAAGGCTACAGCCCTTTGAACTTGCTATGAAGTTTAATCATGATCATCTATAGATGGTGATAATTAAAACATTATGCAAAAACCAGTTATCTCAGATGTGTCTATATGCTGGAAACAATAGCAGAATGATGTCCCAGTGAGTGAGTTAGTACCATTCTCTTCCAGATGGCAAATGCTTACAAGAGAAGGGCCAAATGTCAATCATTGTTTTCTTCACAGTATCCAAATAGTGCCTCCACCTGTTAGGCAGTCAATAAATGATCATATAATTTCAGTATAATGTAAATCAGGGTTTCTTAAAATTAACACTATTGGCATTTGGGGCCTGACAATTCTTTGTCATGGGGCTGGTTCTGTGCATTATGGGAAATTTAGCTGTATGCCTACCCTCAACCCACTAGATGCCAGTAGCTCACTCTCCCCAATTTTGACAAAAACGTCTCCAGACATTGCCAAATATTCCCCAAGGGACATGAATCACCCATGGGTGAGAACCACTGATATAGATCAAGCAATACAGCTCTAGTATTCAGCCCGAATTCTGTTACCTTGTTTTTTAACTTTGGACAAAGCAAATCACCTGTCTGAGCCTGGGTTTCCTTTTCCGTAAAGTGAAATGATCAGTTTTACAGCCTCATAGTCTCTATGATTCGGCCCACTATTTACTGAATGTAGACTAAGTATCAGATACTGTTCTAGGCACAAAGTATCCAGTGGTGAACCCCTAAACTTTTCCCCCTTTAAGTTGTCTGACTGACGAGGAAACACCAGTTTATAAAAATAATAATAATCACTACTCTGTATTTCTGTCCCCTTAATCTCAGTAGAAGTGAAGGACTTAACACTTATTGGATACATTTATGTGCAAGGTGCTGAACTATTCCCTATGTTTTCTAATTTCAAAATAATCCCATATAATACATATTATCACCTTTTTGCACACAAAGGAACTGGGGTTCCGAGAGGTTAAATATTTGCTTAAAGTCAGACTATGAACAGTATACATGGGATTTTTTTTCCCACTACACTAGGCTCTCTTTGCCATACTGGTCAATACAAACACCATAAACTCAAAGGCATAATCCAATTTACCAGGAATGTCTTGAACACATGAAAGAACATTTCAAATTGTAAATATGTGTTTGGAGTGGAAAGGCCAAGAGAAAAGAGTAATCCACTGCCAAATCCCGCCCCTCTGACAGGTACTTCCCAGTAAAACAAAAACAACTCCGTTCTCATTCATCTTATTTTTTTGATATAATTTGTAAAAACCTATCAGGATTCTTACTTTCCCTTTCTTACTGTTCCTCCCCTTTCACAGCCACAATACAAAAACTCAGTCCTCACTTGTCTCTGCTTCCAGGCTTCCTGGTCATTCTACCTGCTCCATTCTAGTTTCCACTAAAAGTGTTCTCACAAATGACGTGCTCTTGACAAATGCAGTGAATCCACTGTGTTCCTGACTTTTCCGTAGCACTCCCTCCTTTTGGAAACCATCCTCCCTTGCTTGGCATTTGTGATCCAGCCCATCTGATTTTCAAGTTGCTTCCCTGACTTCTCAGGCTTTAAAGATGATGCTCGTCACTCCCTGAGGACCTCATCCATGCTGACGGCAGCCACATCTACTTCTTCAGCCAAGCCAATCCCCAAATTGTGCACTTTGTGCCTATGAGACATCTTCCCATGAATGTGCTTACAATCAAACATATTCAAAGTTGAATGGGTTGTTTCTCTCATCAACTTTGCACCTTTTCCCATTTTCCCTGGACCGCTGAATGACATCACCAGGTCTCCAAAGCCCAAATGCTCCTGCTCCTTAGCCCCTGACACTCCGTGGATTTCCACTCCATTGCTTCTATGCCCTAAAAAGGTCTCTACTCTTCCCCTTCCTGACATTGCCAACGTCATTCCCTTGGCTCAAGTCCTCAAATTTCCTTGAAGGTATTACACCTGTGTCTCCTCTCTTGTCCCCCTGACACAGATCCATCCCTTCAGGGGCCCCCCCGAGGTCCCAGAGCAGCACAGTACCCACGAGAGGTCTCCCTGGGGCGATGGAATGTTCTGGGTCTTTACTACCCGCTACCAGGCAGCCACTGAACAAACCGAAATGTGACTGAGACACTAACTTTTTTATTTTAATTCTAGTGATAATTAATTTTAATTTAGATCACCAACACACGGCTGGTGACCCCCATGATGGGCAGTGTGACTCTGCAGTGGTCTTATGTAAATGAATTTCTGTAGAACACTGTTCTTTACTTCAAAGAGACATCCATTCTCCTTAGCTTAATATACACGGCCTGAAAAACCAGCTGCCCACCGTTTCCAGCCCCCCAACTCCTCTCCCACTTTCTAGCACCACTTCCAAACTCACACACACCCCTTATGTGACACACATATGTATTACCCGTATGAACCTAGTTTGTACGATACCACACACCTCCTTGCCTGCGTAAGGGCGGTGCTCACTGCCAGAACTCGCTTTCCCCCTCCCTGCCACCCCATCTGCTTTACGCACCCATCAAGCAGCAATCCCTCTGGCCCCCTCGCCATTCCTCGGACCTCCCTTGCACCATCGATGAAAGGTGTGTTGCACTTCCGTGCTTCCGCGTAAGCACACCACTATTCACACTGCTATGACTATGATACATTTATAGCTCCTCAAGGACAGAAATTAGATTTTTCTAATGACATGACTGCTGTCTACCAAATGTTTGCAAATAGCTGTGCAGTCCCAGCCATTAAAATAGCTATCAAGATAATCCCCAAACTTCATTAATTAGATTAAATCGAAACCCTTCATTCACAATTTTCAAACAAAAGGATCTGTCCCTCAATAATTGCTTTTGGAGCCCCTTTCCTTGAGCCAGGCCCCCCTTTTCACATTTCACATCCCTGTCTGTGCCTCCTTGGCAACTTCTACAAGAACTGTCCTTTTATTTCTCTGCCCACCCATGTTTATTACTTTCTTTGGGAACCAAGGAAAAGTTCGCTCCAAGCAAGAGCCTTTGGTAGTCCCACACCAACTCTACCTGCACACATAATCGGCCCTACATGACCTTGCCTGAAGATCATCCTGTGGTCATTTATTTTATGCTCTCTTCCAAACTAGAGGGTCCATTACTTGAGGGTGAAGACTGATTCTTCTGCTTCCATATCTTCCTGCAGCATTCTCTATTATGCTGTGAACTTACCAGGCCCTTAACAAACATATATATCAAAGAGGATACGAAATCTTAAAGATGATGTCTGTTTTTATGAATTCCAAAAATAACCATTTCCAACTCCTGCATTTTCAACATCCTATCATGTGTCTTATTTTTAAGTAGTACTAGACATTAAAGATAAAACTGAAAAAGGAAAATAAACAAAAGCCACTCGGCCCTTTCTCCCCTGTGAATAAGGGTATAATAATAATAAAATAAATACTGCTAGATAGTTCACAACTCAAATTGCTGGAAACTGCTTCCCCTACCTTCAATGACATGAATAATGGTTTGAAATTAAAGAACTGAGCATTTTTAAAAAGCAAAATCATGAAAAGATCATCTTCCTGCTGTCGAGGGCTATTTTCCACTTACTGTGCAAGTGGAATTAGAAATTAATTTTTTATCACAATCACTGTGATTCTACCACCCCTCTGGACACTTTCACACACCAGTGGGCAGATATCCTAAGATACAACTATGCCAGGATCTTGTCTGAACTTAGCTGACATATAAAATATAAGACTCTAACTCATGGATGCCAGCATTTTGAGGCTTTTGATTTTAGAATACAACACAGAAGCACCCATTCTATTATTATACTAGTTATAATCAGTAAAAAACAGATTCCTAGCTTTCAGTTTTCAGGTAGATATTTAATGCTTAATTCTTCTTCCCCTACCTTTCCATAAAAAATGAAGTTATCTAAAGTATTAAAGGTCAGAGAAGAGATTCTACAAATACACCAGATCCTTTAACAGACAAAATAGCACCCAGCAGGTTAATTTGTGTTCTTACAAGTAGAATGAAAAGTCTTTGAAATTCTTTTCAAGGAATGAACTGTTTTTATTTTTTGGTTTTTAATGAACTAAGGTCTTGCATCCTTATTAAAGTTAATAAACAATTTAATTCTTAATAATCTAACCATTTAAATGAATCAAGTGATACAAGTTTAAGGAAAACTAGTAATGTGTAACCATGTTAGTTTTCTACAGAACACCAGTAGTTCAGACAGCCACTGACTGAAAAAGCAAATTACGGAAAAGAGCCACTAACATAAGACCCAAGAGAATTTTAATCCTAATTCCTTATATGTAATAAAACCTAGACTTCTCTAATTCTTTATTTTAGACAAGATTTGCTACCTTACTGCTATATGTTTCAAAGGCTTTCTTCTCAAAAAAGTTACTCCAAAAGTATTTACAGTATAAAAAGCCCATAAACTACAGAGCTGTATTTCACTTAGTTGGACAGATTCATAAATAATGAGTCAGGTATTTATAAAAGTATCACAACTCATATTGATCATATAATAGAATGAATCATGTTGGCATCACTGGATGTTCACCATAAGCCACACCTTATGCCAGGCACTTCACCTGATTTAAAGTTCTTAGCAGTCTTATGCATAAATATTGTGACTGCTCCCATTTTCTAGAGGAGGAAATTGGAGTTTTAAGAGATAATTTTCCCAAATATGGCTCCAGATAACTCTCAAATACAAATCCCAAAATCTGTTTCGCCCCATGGTCTCAACTAACAGAAGCTTGAATAGCTTCTTTATTTTCATCCATTCTTTCAAAAAATAGCCATCAAATGCTTTCTAAGTACCAGGCACTGTCCTGGGTGCTGGTGACACCGTGATGTTTTAGAAATAAAAAGAAAAAAATTAAATAACAAAATTCCTACCTGCAGAGAACATACATTCTGACAGAAAAAGTCAATAAAATGCACAGTACGTCAGATACCCACAAGCACTATGAAGAAAATTATCACAGATTAGCAGGAACGGGTTAAAGGCTGGTTTTGACAGGAATCAGCATGCTCACAGGAATTTCCTGCTTCCCAAACCTCGTTCTCCATCCCCACTTCCTTAACCCTCCCTCACCTCTAACCAAAGTTAGACAACTAAAAGCTCTAAGACCAAATTCTGGTTTAGAATCCCAGGAAAAAACTCTAAACTGAAAAGCAGGAACAGTTGACGAGGGTAGAACGGGTATTTTCGTATATCTAAAAATGAATATTTTAAAAATTATTTTTAAATGAGATAACCAAACTTTGATCAGATCATTTTTAAATCTCCTGTGCTGTTACTTCTACCCACCACATCTACCTGATAGTCAACATGCTTTTTAGTGGAAAAAGAAAAGACCTTTTTTATGTTTTTACCATTTTTATTGACAGTTGTAGGACAGTTTGGTGTCTCAGAAAGAAAATCTGTTCCTCTGCAATGGCTTGAGCAATAAAAACCGCCCAGCAGAGAAGCCAGTTTCAGCAAAGACAAATCTGGACGTCTCTAGGCTACGCGCTGTTAACCATGAACTGATCGTGTCTCTCACGCAGACATTCTGAAACACTGAAGCTAAACAGAAAATGTTAGGACTTACCACATACATATGCGAACCAGACACCCTAAACCGAACACCAGCATTCTGTGATGCTGTTACTGGTTTGTTTGTTTTTTAATTTTTAAGAAAGATTACTTGAAGGCTTCAATTAATATTTACATTTTAAGAATAATTTATATGCCAATCCAGAACATGAAAGGCAATGACCACACTTGTATAATGACTATTCCTACACATGATTGTTCCTACAAATCTTTTGGAGAACCTAGCTGTCTCTTCCACTGTTTTAGAGTCAGATATTTAAGAGTACTATGCCATCAGTCTTACCTCTGCTGCTAAGTAGTTCCCAGTTGCAAGATGTTTAAATCTGAACAAGCTGTTCCACTGACCTGCACCCCCACGGCATGGGTCGTGATGAACCACCTACAGACAAAAAAAAGCAATAATAATGGCTAAAAGGTACTCATGGTCCTGGCAAGCAAATGCCAATGGTTTACAGGGACTGCCTGCCTGCTAATGCTAACTTGTCAATTCTTTGTTTTCAGGAGAGAACAATGTGGCAGAAAAACAAAATTGCCCATAAGTGACCAAGAGACATAACAGTTAACTCACTGTGTATGCATGATGCTCATGCTTTCTATCTGCAAACACAGCCTTACTCCAAAAAAAAACATGTTTCCCAGGCCCAAAGTGGAAATACCGTGTGGTTTCCTCCCATTTGTTATTCAAACATTCATTCAACAGATTGCATTAGAGCCTACTATGTGCCAGGTACTCTTACAGGCAACAGGGACACAGCAATGAATGAGACTGGAGCTTCCAGTAAATAAGACTTGGCAAGTGCCAGGAGGAAATAAACAGAGGACATGATTGAGCAACTAGGGAAGGTCGCTTTCGATAGGGCAAGCTGCAGGGGCTGCTCTGAGCAGACAGATGTGAGCTCAAACCTGCTCTCACCTGCAGGCTAAGAATGGACAGCCACGCAGAGAGAATGAAGAGACCATTCTAGGCAGAGAACCACCAATGGCTAGGCCTGGAGGTCTGAACTAACTTAATTCTTGGCCCTTTTCATGCATGCTTTTCATGAACTCTGTGTCCTTTGATACCTGTCCTTGGAACCAGTCTGCCCCAGATGCTGAGCCACTAGGCTCTAGGAAATAAAAGCAGAAGCTCTCAAACAGCTGGTTAGGGCAGGCAGCTGGTGGTAGCAGCAAAGCTCAGGTTTTACAATCTGAAGATGACTGTGTTGGCTTCCCAGGGCCACCAATTACTATGATACGGTCACAACAAGGAAGTTAACATCTTGAAGCCTATTTCTTCATGTACAAAATGGGTTAATTCATCAAAGGCATATCAGAGTGCTAGGAGAACTTTCATTATTCTCCTTAAACAGGTTGCCTTCTTTTTATTAGTATGGACCACCCTTGGACTCCTGCCCCAGCCTCAAATTCTGTGTGCTAATGTACATAACTCTCTAATGCCTTTTCTAGACAGACTCCAGCTTCCAGGTCTTCCTCTGCTCCAGTAGATCAATTAAGATAACAATCATAAAAATACTTCCAAGTAGATTAAGTCTACAAAAACACTCCTTCTGTGAACAAAACTCCTGCCCATCCTACAAGGCTCAGTTCTCAAGTCAAACTTCTATGAATTCTTTGCTAATCACACCAGCGAGTGTGATCTCATCCATGTTTGAACTCGAACTCCTTCGGGAAGGCAGATATAAGAGAAGCTGATAAAACCTTCTGGTTGTCTCACATACACACACATTTTGTATCCAATTGCTAGAGATTAACAAATAACTCGAAGCTCACCATGGATCTCAGACTAAGAATTCCTGTCCTAGAAGTGAGGAGGTCTAGCAATGGTAGGAGAGCTTGCTAGAGAACAAACTAGGGTTACGTTGGAGGGATGCTGCTGGCATTAACGGTCAGTTGCCAAGATACTGTAAATTCTGCAATCCATGAGAGGGTTCAGCACATGTTAGATGTTGTGTGTGGCACCCAGGACCATCCCCTCCCTTCTATGTGTGCCCTTATATCACAGAGGCTCAGCAGGGTTCAAGCGACAGTCATTAGAATTGGAAAGCACAGGAAAGTAGCAGGGGGACCTCTCTCTTTGGCTCCAGTAAAGGTGGTGGCAGCTGCGTAGTGGCAGGCTCTTACAGAGTACGGTAGACATGGAGTCCTGAAGCGGGAAGCCACGGCCTGGAGGCTCAGAGGAGGAACAGCAGCGGCTTCAGGCCCTGCCAGACCTTGAAATAAGACAACAGTGCATGCCCCATTTCCCCTATCCAGTCCTCCCAGTAACTCTGAAACCTAATTTCCTCTGTTAAATACCCTTTGCTTGAAACACCTGATGTTCAGGCTTCTACACTGTGCAGCACAGAATAGAGAAGGGTCCCACTACCTACCTCTTTCAAATGCCCTAGAGAAGTAAGCCTACCACGGGTGCAAGTTGGTACCACTCTAATCCATAATCACTGTAAAAAGGTTCTACACCCAGATATTTAATAAGTCCAAAAACTTAAGAGAAATTCACTTGGGAGAGGGAAGCTGAAATGAATTCAAGACATTCTTTCAGCATTATTGCATAATTTATTCACTCTCTCCACTCTGACTTCTCAATGGATTATTCCATTTCCAACTTACATTTTGTTGCAAAGGATCACAGCGCAGTGATACAGTTACAGCAAAAGCCATAAAACTAGTAGTAAATATGGAAGAGGAAAGATTCAAAATTCCTTTTAACATACTTGGAGCGAGCCATCGAACAGACACACATGAGATGCAGGGAACTCACTGGACAGAGAAGTCACTCTATGACTTTTTCATCACTAGATTCCATTAATACAGTTTTAAAATAACATTTCATATTGCTATCTCTATATTTTTTCAATTTTTTGGAGCACCGTGATAAGCACTGTGAAAATGCACATTTTAATTCTGTATTGATTTCAGGTTGCCTGATACCATTCAATCTAACCCTGATATGAGAAGCTGTGAAGTAGGTTTCAGGCAAGAATATCAGGTGGCTTTGGTTGTGTTTTTTATTCCCCAAGACTTTCTCAATTCCTTGTCACCTATGGAAAAAAATATGGTCTCCAAATATATGGAACAATACGGTCTCCTCTGAACACCAGACACTGAAAGCATCCCTCAACATGTAGTAGGCTTTCAAGATAAAAGTGTGTTTTTCTGTACTATTGTACCTCTCCATTCTAAACCACATCATAACTTAGAGAATTATTTTGATGTTGCATTTATAATTTAAGGCTCAACTCACTGGCATAAACACTATACTTCCTCATTGTCTCTATATCTATATTCTGTAATTTGCCTCATTATTGCTGTTTCACTTATGGTTATTTCCCTCTTGTTTTAATTATGTACAAATAAGCCTGTTCTGTGATTACCTCTCCCAACATTAGATATTACTTAAGGGCCTCTGCTTTTTCATTTTCCTGTACTAGGAAAGAAAGTCTTCTGAAATGTGTCTTCCGCCACTTCCTTCAAATCTTAATGTATCCATCAAAGAAAAGTATAAATATTATATCTTCTGGAGTTGGTCATTTGCATGGTGAAATAAATACTATTTTATTGTAAGTCATTTTCCATTTATTTCTTCCTTATTTTAAAATTTGGGTTTTATTAATTTTAAGTCATGAGAATATGTAAATAATATGACCTGAATTTCATTTTAGGATATTAATGGAAGTGTCACAAAATGTATGCTATAAAATGGTAGTGATGGGTTTTAAATGGTTGAGAACCACTGCCACAGGCCTGGATATCCATTAAATCAAGATGGAACCTACCAGATTTTGGCTTGTTCGTAGGTGATTATGTATATCTTGTCTTCTCCACTGTCTAGAAAGGTTCTATAAAGAAAAGTCCATGCCTTATATTTTCCTAACTACTCTACTATATTGGCACCTGTAAGAAATACTTTTTAAAGACTAAATGAATTCTTAATAGTAAGTCTCCTCATTCCAACAGAAATGACGCCCTCAGAGAAAAAAAAAATGTTCTCTGTCAGAACTGAGAAGTTCTGTTACCCGTCTTTGAACGGTCATCCTACTCCTCCTTCACCCCAGTGCTATTTGAGGCACATGCCTTTAGTTGGATCTGTCTTCACAACATTTCACACTGGATTTTTAAAAAGCAAAATGGCAGAGAGAGAAAGAGAGAAGACAGCTAAAGGAGGTCGTAACATTTCAAATCTGTCATAGAAATGAAGGGACAGAAGCTAGTTTACAAAAATTATTGTTCTGTGGGTCTATCTTAAACAATGCTTCTAACCATAAAATAATCAGCCTAGTGAATCTTGCATTTTTGATATAAATATTTATAAAAAGCCAAAAAGTATTTACACACCTCTATTTCCCAGAGTGCTTTAGAACTAGTAGCAGAAGTGGCTGATTGACGCAAGGTTGTACGAAGGAAAATATGTTGTTTTTTCTCATACTCGTCACATGTCAGAAACTTCTCTTGTTCCGCATGAAACAGTCTAACAACATCACCCTAGAAAAACAGGTCAAGAAAACTATTTCCAAGAGAAATCTGAATAAGCAGGCAAAGAAGCAGATGTTCTTTCTAGTTTTGATATACTAGGCCCTTCTGTTAGCTGCTTGGCTTTTAATTATTATTGATACATCTCAAAATATAGGAAGG
Source organism: Manis javanica (assembly GCF_040802235.1). NCBI lineage: Eukaryota > Metazoa > Chordata > Mammalia > Pholidota > Manidae > Manis > Manis javanica. The sequence goes on along the minus strand of NC_133170.1, from coordinate 9,880,153 downwards.
AAACTCAGTAAAACACTCACAGTGAGTTTACAGTCACATTCTAAACTATGAACGCCAATGAACAGGCAAGCTTTGCATCTAGAAGTTCAGTAAGACTACTTTCTTCCAGCAAATGTTCCATGTAGCACATACTTACTCCTTTTAGTACATCCTCTCGATAGGAACTATATTTCATGAATAAAGTGATTTTCCAGCTAGTGTTGCAGTTAACAGCATTCACCTATTAATGAAGAAACATGAAGTTATAAAGGTCACAGATTCCATTTTATACCAGAAATTATTACTGCAACTAGTAAGAAGAGAAAAAGATAACTTTGGACAAAGAGGTATGTACCCCAATACAAACATCTTTATCAAAAATAGAAATAGCTACTTTATATGACCCATAGAATATTAATTACCAAAACTGGGATTCTGCTCATGAAAACAATGAAAAAAACTATATGGATTTTTTTTTTCCTCTGGAAACAATCAATACATTCCTTTCCTTTCCTCCTGAACTTACCTCTTTACACCCTGGATTATCAAGAAGCTCTATGTTGCTGGCATGTAGAGGCTGTCCTGCATTCACGGGCATCAAAACAACTTTATCACCTACAACAATCTAGGAATCAGAAATGAGTTGAAATTGAGAGACTGCATGGATCTTTGATAGTATGTTTGAAGCCAAAAACTAATTGCAAAGAAGTCCTCATTATTGACCTAAACCTGACCTGTTTATTTTCCATAGAAATTTTAGTTCAATTCTTTTACTCTTTGAGGTAAAATATATTCTGATAAACGATCATATAATCATATACCATAGTACTTATCCATCTGGATTTATAAAGCTAGTGTAGATCCTTTTCTTGTTAGTTTCCCATTTCAGTTAGAGTTTTCTTAATATAAATAAATAGGTCATTATACCTCCACACAAGGTCTCAGGCAATGAACACAGCAGATAATAGAGAGTGAATGCATCTACCACAATAAACCAATCTGCCTAAATATTAGAAACACTTGAAGTCCAAGTAGAAAATATTATACGTTTGTATTACCTCTGGAATAAAAACAAGTCTCCAAATTTGATCTTTCCCATAATCTCAGAAATTTATTAAATATTAATCCCATCTGGGTTTAGGAAATGCAGAATTGTATAACAATTTATAGAAACAGGCTTACTGTATGAGCATGGGGCCCTGGCTCGCTTTTATACTAAATATCCAAAATTAATATTGCTCCTTAAACCTGGTGCTCATTTTTAAATAAGAAAAAAATTAATTCAATATGAGAACAGTGCTCTAGATAATTAAGTCTAAGTTGATTTTTTATTTATGTTATCACTAACAATGTCAAATTTATCTTCAAGAATTTATATTCATAACTCAAACTGTAGGGAAATGAAGTTATGCTTTCTTGATGATATCAATGAACAGTTTAATTTTACTGTTATTAAATTTACTTCTTTTGCTAAATTCCATTAGAGGACTTACTATGATAGTATCTACACTCATTTGTAGAATTGCTCACCATCTCAGAAATGGAAACAACTATCTTCTCTGCATATTTCTTATCAACTAAATATTAAAGTAGATTAGTTTGACAGATAACTGAAAAACAAATTAGGACTTAGACAATAAGAATAAATGAACCTTCTCCCTGTATCTTAATCTAAACAAAGACTTTAAAAAGCATAATTTCATATCTTCAATACAAATTAACTCTTTATGGTTTATATACAGGAGTCTACATGCATCTATAGTGTTGTCACCAACCATATCTGGAGATTCAAATATGACAGAGAAACCTCAAGTTCACTATTCTATCAAAGGAAGATTGTTCTTTGGTTTGCAGAAATAGCTTCTATTGTTTGCAGGACTGGTCTGTATTCTTTAACTTGCCTTTCAAGTCCATAATCAGTTGGATGCTGTGACTCACAAAGACCCTTTATAGAAGCTCTCTAAGTGCAGATAAGGAAAGATCATTAAGAAGCAGTGTTAGGTGAGAGGATGATAAAGCAGAGCTGGGCTATGTTTCTGTAAAAAAAGGAAGGGAGGGAGTAAGAAAATATGTATGCATAAGAAACCTCTCCAGTGGTTAAGTGTCAAAGAGGGGATGGGAATTGGAGAGAGAAAAAGAGAGGATAGGAGATAGACTTTTCAAGATATATCTTACATTGTTTTCTCTCTTTGAACCATGAATCAGTATTTTTTAAGTAAATATAAACAAAAACATATAAGTCAACATGACATAAACATATTTCAGCATCCCTCCTAAAACAATAACACTTGTTAATGCACATGATTCAAGGCAGCTCCAAGTGTCAAAGCCATGTTAAAATCTGAGCAGTCCTCCCAAATTCCCAGAAAAATACAACCTTCCAAGACTGAACTAGGAAGAAACAGAAAATCTGAACAGACCCATTACCAGCAACAAAATTAAACTGGTAATCAAAAAATTACCAACAAACAATAGTCCAGAACCATATGGCTTCACAGCTGACTTCTACCAAACATTTAAAGAAGAGCTAATACCCATCCTCCAAAAAGTATTCCAAAAAGCAGAGGAGGAGGGAATACTTCCAAACTCATCCTATGAAGCCAGCATCAGTCTAATACCAAAACCAGACCAAGATACTATAAAAAAAGAAAAGTTTAGACAGATAGCCCTGATAAATATAGTTGCAAAAATTCTCAACAAAATAATGACAAACCAAATCTAAAAATACAATGAAAAGATGACCCATCATGACCAAGTGGGATTTATTCCAGAGAGGCAAGGATAGTGCAATATTCATGAATCAATGTCATACACCACATTAACAAATAGGACAAAAACCACATGATCATCTCCATAGATGCTGAAAAAGCATTTGACAAAATTCAGTATCTATTCCTGATAAAAACTCTCAACAAAATGAGTATACAGGGTACATACTTCAACATAATAAAGGTCATACATGACAAACCCACAGCTAATATCATACTCAATGGCAAAAAGCTGAAAGCTTTTCCTCTGAGATCAGGAATAAGACCAGGATGCCCACTCTCCCCACTTTTATTCAACATAGTACTGGAGGTCCCAGCCATAGCAATCACACAACACAAAGAGATAAAAGGCCTCCAATTGGTAAGGAAGAAGTAAAACTGTCATTATTTACAGATGACATATTATACATAGAAAACCCTAAAGACTCCACCAAAATATCATTAGAACTAATGACTGTATTCAGCAAAGTTGCAGGGTACGAAATCAATACACAGAAGTCTGTTGCATTCCTATATACTAACAACAAACTAGCAGAAAGAGAAATCAGGAAAACAATTCCATTTATAATTGCATCAAAAAGAATGAAATACCTAGGAATAAACCTAACCAAGGGAGTGACAGACCTATATTAAAAAAAACTGTAAGACAATCATGAGAAAAACTGAAGACACCAATAAATGGAAATCTATCCCATGTTCATGGGTAGGAAGAATTAATATAGTCAAAATGGCCATTCTGCCCAAAGCAATTTACAGATTCAATGTAATCCTTATCAAAATGCCAATGGCATTTTTCAATGAACTAGAGCAAATAATCCTAAAATTCATATGGAACCACAAAAGACTACAAGTAGCCAAAACAATCCTGACAAAGAAGAACAAAAATGGGGGGATTACACTCTCTGATTTCAAGATATGCTATAAGCTACAATGATCAAAAGAGTATGGTACTGGCACAAGAACAGACCCATAGATCAATGGAACAGAATAGAGCCCAGATATAAACCCATGCATCAGAGGTCAATTGATATACGATAAAGGAGCCACAAATATATTAACAGGGAAAAGACAGCCTCTTCAATAACTGGTGTTTGGAAATGGACAGTTAAATGCAAGAGAATGAAATGGGATTACTAACTCCATACACAAAAGTAAATTCAAAATGGATCAAAGACCTAAACGTAACACATGAAAACATAAAACTCTTAGAAGAAAACACAGGCAAAAGTCTCTTGAACATAAGTATGACCAATTTTTTTCCTGGACACATCTCCTCAGGCAAGGGAAACAAAAAACGAGCAAGTGGGACTACATCAAACTAAAAAGTTTCTGTACAGTAAAGGACACCATCAGCAGAACAAAAAGGCAACCTATAGTATGGGAGAATATATTCATAAACGATTCATCCAATAAGGATTTAACATCTAAAATACATAAAGAAGTCATATGTCTCAACACCAAAAAAAAAACAAATAACCTGGTTTTTAAAAATTGGCAGAGGACCTGAACAGATATTTTTCCAAAGAAGAAATACAAATGGCCAACAGACACATGAAAAGATGCTCCACATCACTAACCATCAGGGAAATGCAAATCAAAACCAAAATGAGTTATCATCTCACACCATTTAGAATGGCCACTACCTAAAAGACAAGAAATAACAAGTGCTGGCGAGGATGTGGAGAATGGAAACCCTCCTACACTGTTGGTGGGATGTAAATTGGTACAGCTGGTATGGAAAGCACTATGGAGGTTCCTCGAAAATATAAAAATAGAAATACCATATGACCCAGTAATTTCACCTCTAGAAATTTACCTGAAGAAAACAAAATCCCTGATTTGAAAAGATATATACACCCCTATGTTTATTGCTGCATTATTTACAATAGCCAAGATATGAAAGCAACCAAAGTACCAAGTATCCATCAATAGATGAATGGATAAATATGTGATACATACACAGTGGAATATTATTTGGCCATAAAAAGGAAAGAAATCCCACCATTTGTGACAACATGGATGGACCTAGAGGGTATTATGCTCAGTGAAATAAGGCAGTAGAGAAACACAAATACCATATGATTTCACTTATTTGTGGAATATAAAAACAAACAAACAATGAACAAAATAGCAATAGACTCATAGACACTGAGAAGTGACTGGTGGTGACTATGGGGCGGGGGTTTGGGGAGGGCGAGAGGGGAAGGATATAAAAGGGCACAAAAAAACCTCAATCATAAATTGGTCACAGGGATGGTAGTAGAGCACAGAGAACATAGCCAGTGGTTCTGTCACATCTTCCTAAGTTGACAGATAGTAACTGTGCTGGTGGGGGTGAGGATTTAGTAATAAGGGGAACTGTTGAACCACTGTGTTGTATACTTGAAACCAATACAAGCTTGGATACCAACTTTACTTTAATTTTAAAAAAAAAAGTCTAAGTAATCCTCTGTACTACCAATCCTGGGACTTGATACCACATCCTGCCAGTGCTACATCTGGGCTTCAAATTTCCTAAGGAAATTGGACTTGTTTTACTATGTCATTTTATCTTCACCACATAAGCATTAGCCAGTAAGTTGCTAAATATAAGGACATATTTTAGCTACATCCTTCCAACTAAAAGAGTGCTTTTGGTTGCACCTATACCCACTGTTGAGTCTTACTATTTCACTAAGGTTGTCTGTAAGCTTTGGATCAGTCCATATGTTACATTTACTTCAGAACAACACTCAGAAAGTCTTCTATATCTTTAAGAGACCAGCCATAGAGCCAAAATGTTCCAAACTCCAAGGGGCTGTAAGAACAGTATTCATGAGGAGAATCTAACATTGATTTACTAATTTCCAGGTCCTTAGTCTTGTCCTTAACAATGGCTACATTGACTAATCAAGCAGTATAAAACTTGCAAATGGAATGGACAAGATGCCAATCAAAAGGAAGAGGATAGTAAGAAAAAGAAAGAAAAAGGATAGTAAGAGGTAATGGGAAGAATACAAAAGTGTGTAAAAACAGTCGCTATTCTCAGGGAATTCACATGTAATGAGATTACTTGGGAAGGAGAGAACTTGGTAATATTTTCAGAGGAGCGCATCACAGGGCCCAGTGCAAGGAAGGAGTCAAATGTCTTCTCAGAAGCTGTATTTTTAATACAGAACTTGAGGCTGAAATCATTTTCTGCCACATTTTAAAACACTCCAATCCCAAAAGCACCTCTATTGAGACTATGTAACAGCCATGTAAGATTCAAGCTGGGATTTTACTGAAAACGAAGAGCAATATAATGCCGCTGGCAGCTACTCTTCTGAAGTGGCACCTGGTGCGGTAGAAACAACACTGCAGGAGAAGCTGAAACACCAGGGACCTAGTCCCACCTTCACAAGAACTCCAAGGGGTATAGGTTTTGCAAAACAGCAAATGCTACTTGCTACTTGCGGGGACTCTTTTGCTAAGATTTGAATTTTTCTCTTGACTGAAAGAATATCTGGCCTTTTATCCCTCTTAAAATCTACCATTAAAGAACTGATGTCTTCTTACATCCAAGTTGAAAATGAAGAATTAACTCTTCAATCCTGGGAAAACAAATGAAAATGAAATATTTATGCACTCCACTCAAAGCTGTCCCCAGTGACTTTCTAACTGTTCACTAACAAGCAAGGGTTTCCCTCCAGCTGAAAGATGAGGAATCCATGGATCTATTTTTCCTCCAAAATGACTAACCACCCCACAAATCTATAACACATAGGACAAAGAAATGCTCTTAAATGGGGGGAAAATTTTGATTTTTGAAGATAAGAGCATTTTTCTCCCCAGATTTTATCAGCCTCTTTCTTACATTTCATTTTAGTCACTGAATATCTTGTTGGATACTCAAAACCTAAATCACAACTTAATTATTTGCTAAACAGTAAAATATCATTTTAAAAGTCCTTTGAACCTGTCAATCTCCTTTTCTTGGCTTAATATGCTTTTAAAGAAAATCAGTAGTAAACAAACCACTTGTTATGCAGTGATAGGATCTCCAATTGCGATAGTTTGAATGAAGTGATATCATCTTCAATAAAATACAGTAGGCTTGTACTAAGGAAAATGCTGCCTATTCTTAGGAAAGAAAATGACTAGTTCGACACTATTATTTATGCAGCAAATACAGGGCCATGGGTGCGTTTATGCTTTCACAGCAACCTTAATCACATACAAAAGCTACACTGTGGCGAGCAAAAACAGTGAGCTGTTTCAGCAAAAAGCAATGTGGAAGGTTGTTTTAGCCATGCTTTATGGAGCACATCTACAAATGGAGGATTTCTGTATCACACTTAACAATTACATTGTCCACTTCAACCAAGATGGAGTATTCGGGTGGCCGGGGTTTCTTTCTCCCTTCCCTCCTCCACTACAACTAATTATTTTAAATAGTTCATTACAATCACCTCTCAGTTGATCCCATAAAAGCATTTGGGACAGGGAGAGACATAGATAGAATAAATAAATAAACAGATAGAATGAATTAATACAGTCCACAGCCAATCTAAATGCCCCAATTTATCCAATCATTTCATCAAATTCCTTCAGAGCTTAAGTTCAGGTTTCATTTGTTTCGATGTTTAATTTTCACTGACCATTGTACAGACAGGACGCTACTCAGTGGGCGGCCAGAGAGGGGACCAAACATACAAAAAAGGGCATCAAGACACAAATTGTTCATAAACTGCATAAGCAGTTCCTGAATATTTGAGAGGAGATTGTAATTTACTCACTGAAATTAAAATACATATCATGCTCACAACATACATCACTTGATGCCAACAGAAAAAAAAGCAGGAACTTATTTTTCTAAGGACTCTTAACACAAGACTGAAAGAGCATTCCATTCCTGCATGCCATGCTTCTCCCACACCTTACCCAAGGAGGACAGCACCCGTTAATCTAGTGACCAAATTAAACCATGAAGCTTGCAGCCTGTGGAATTGAATTTGTACTTCAAAATTCATTGGAAAAATAGATTCACTACAAGAAAGGACAGTTCTAAGACAAGAAATATCCAAAACATATTTAAAATGCAATCTGAGAATTGATTGAGAAAACTGTCAGAATGATTATACTTCCATATTGCTTTGAATTTATAATGTTAGTTTTTTAAACTCTCAACTATTTTTCTTAATCAACTGACCCAACATCAGTCAACTAGTCTATATACGAAAGTTACTCAATGTTCAGTGTCAATCAGCATTTCTTGAGCAGTTCCCATGTGCACAGATTGTCACCGGCTACTTTATTTACTACACACAAAAATGTCTAAGTACTGATGTTATTCAAACATTATATAATTTTTATTTTCCCTACTCTACAAAGTAGCAGAAAATAATTTAGCAACTACTAAGATTCACATGGTACAATATGCATGTATTCCATAACTTATTTTACATATCTGTCATCAATGAGCAGGTGCCAATCGTTGGCTCATCACACTGTATAAATCTATTGAGATGTGTAATGTATAGACTGTAAACAGCTTACCATAGAGCCAGTAAATGAAATACTGTCCTGATTCATTGTGTTACTCTATTAAATTCAAAGGGGCAGACAACATTTTCTAAGCACAGTTCTTTTCCCTGAGAGCCATGCCCCCTCCTGATTAGGTGGGAAGCAAATGCTGCCTCTCTCTTAAAAGGCTCACCCAGTGTTAAGGTTACATCAGTTCTTTCACACGAATGCCACCCAAATGACTTTAATCTGAACTATACCTTTTCATGAATCCTAAACACAAGTGTACTACAAAAACTTTGAATCTATTAAAGATATTAACACAATGTGTTGAAGATTACAAACTGTATTTCCTTTCTTTGTACTTTCTGGATTCTCTCATTTATTAAGAATCATTGTCTTTGAGAATACACTGTTTCTCTCTTAATTCCATATTTACATACATTGTCACCCTCACTTCTCAGCTTCCAGAAGGGATGAATATAAAACCAAGACCCCTCATTTCCTGCAGCGTCCAGGGACACACGCATGGCATTCTTCTCCAGTAAAGCGGGTAATCTCTTGTTGACAGTCAGATACTTGTTGCTTTTTATATGCAGGAGCTGCAAGGAAAAGACATGGATTACTGCCTCTACTCCTGGATCCCCTCTGTTAATAACATATATATGCTTATACATATACCATGTGCCGACATAACACGGACTGGGTAGAGATTAAACAAAGGAGATATTTTCAGACAACATGCCCACCACCTTTCCAAGGTGGCTTTCTCTGGGTTTCTGCTTACCTCCATCCCCAATTATGCTTCATAATGAAGTGGGCACATGAGTAATCAAAAATTTGGTGAAGAGAAATGATTTATGGAGGACTGCCCAAAGGACATGCAGCCCGCCCTTGACACACGTATCAATCACACAGTCTATCATTAGATTAAGTCATCCATTTGGGGAGTTGCTGACCCAGGACTTCTCATCTTGTCCCAGTAGAGTAAAGCTTTGACTGTCCTGAGCTCTGCCATGTTGCCACTGTCCAGTAACAAAATAGCATGGATATTATTTTTTAAAACAGCTCTGTGAAACACCTCATGGTAGTATTTACTGTAAGGAAGTTGTCAAAGCTGTTGTTCACTGTATTCAACAGTGTCCTCTTCATGAGAGCTTGCTGAGAAATACTCCTTTGGTCCTCTTCCTGGAGATGTTGGTACTTCTAGGCCTCTGACTTAGTTCTACGCTGTGGACCTCCTGTGCGTCTGATGGACTAGATTACGCTTCCCTGACAGCTAAGTGAGCAAACAAAGAGGCTTCAAGCCAAAATTTACCAGACTTTACAACATGGTTTTATAAACACGCCTTACCCCTGACTTCACCTTACTCGTTCAACCATTATTTTCCCTTTAACCCACTCACCTTATTTATTTCTGTTTTACCTTGTTATGTGGTATGTATTTTTGCAAATGCCTTACATTCTTTTTGGGAAAAATATTAAAACAAATAACAAGTAAAAAGCTAAAAGATCTAAGCGAAGCACAGGAAAGGAATGCGACTGAGATAAATCAGCGTGCGTCCTAATTGAAATACAAGACCTTCTCATAACAACTCGAGGATGATTTCCATCTAAAAGTACAATTTGAGAACTCTCCTCTCTCTACAAAATGAAAAGATAAAACTTCCTATGTTACACGTTAGTCCCATTAACTCTAAAAGGACTATTTTATCACAGATGCTTAGAAATTCTGTTTCCCATTTTCTTCTTTTGATGTAACAACCTGTGCTTGTGCGTACATCTAGGCTAGCTCACTTCTTCATGCCTATACAACCAGACTTACTCCCAAACGTTTAGAATAGGGTGCTGAATACCAACTGAAAATATCACAATATCTATAATTCCCACCAAAAAACAAGTTATTGTATCTCAAAATCTCAATGCAGTTTGGCATTCCTACCAAATGCAAATTACCCATCAAATATTCACCTCTTTTAAGAGAAAGGAAAGAGACTTACTTGTATAACATTACTGTATTTCACAATTTCTCCCAACAGTTTCTTATTCTCTGATTCATTTTGTTTTTGTTCCAGTTCTGCAGCATGCTATAAAATGATTGCCAAATATTTAGTGTGGAAACATAGAAACAGAGTACAATAATCTATCAGTCAACTCCTAACTTGATATAATAATTGAGAAACAAGTAATTCCTAACTTCAACAATAATTGAGGAAGAGATAAGTCCTTTAGGAACAAAGAATACAACCATGAAAAAAACAGGCTGGCTGCTTTATTCTTGGTGCTGATTTATTGGGGACGGGGGCATGGAGGGAGGCACTAAGTAAATAAACAATTATAATATAGTGTGATAATTTTCTCAATTTAATGCTGAAATGTGGCCAAAAGTAACTTGGGATATGTTTATGTTGGAAAGAGAAGTACTAGCGACTTTGGGCTTATATTATTATTTCAGAAGGAATACTGCTAGAGAACCCGAACAGGAGAGCAGGTGAATTTCAAAAGTCTCAAAATACAATTTTATTTCTGAAATTAACAGGAATTTTTAATATCAAAATTTAAGCTCGATCATATTTATACTCAGCACAAACCAGAAACAAGAGACTTTCCTTTGTTTCAACAGTGTTTCAGGAAAAAAATTAGGTACTATGCCAAGCAAAATATAACTGGATTTGGTATTAATACAAGGATTCTGAATCGGTTTCCACTTGGATGTGAATCTTTGAATTAACCTGACACACCCTAAAAAACAGCACCAGGAATGTAGTACCTATATGCCAGGAAATCAGTAGTCACACCCTACAACGTAAAAAGGTCTCTTTATTTTCAGTAAGTTGCTAGATGTATTCTAAATCTCTCTGTATCAAATGAAATCAGAGGGCTACAAAACAGACACTTTGTTATTGCTGTTCTTGGTCTAGCCTAAGGGGACAAATGGGAACCTGGATCTTACCTGTAATTTCTTGAGCAGGGCTGCCTCTGTGTGGTTCCCTTGTTTGGCTTGCTTAGCCTTCCAATACTGTTTCTGGGCAGAATATCGGTTCATGGGGCAGACCTTAAAGAGGCAGTCTACGACAGACCAACAAACACACACTGTAACTAAAGCAACCCGTGTCTCTGAGATGTTCCTTACAGCCTAGTATTGGAATCTTGGAATCCCTAAATATAAAGAACATGTAAAAATCATCTACCCCATCTATCAGTCAACTCCTAACTTCATCCAAAACATCCTTTTCAAACAATTAGACTGTTAGAGTACTTCCTTCATTAACTGGGGTTTTTTAAAGGAGACCATAGCTAGTGTAATCGATAAAGAAATCAAACCATGTAATCATAACATGGTAAGGCCGTTCTTAATTATAATGGGTGTGTGTTCCCGGTGTTAGAACGTGAATAGAATGAGGTTAATGACTTGTGTTGCTTGATCTAACTTTGAACAATTAATTAATTACTTAACTATGGCATATATCTTTGACAGCTTAGTGATATAAGCAGCAGAAACAATCGGTGACAACAATCATGTCTCAATCATGCTCTGCCCAAGTTTCCACATACCTGGAGACAAGGTGGTGTGAACTCAGAGACACAGTGTGTTATGTGGGATAGAAGAAGCAAAGCAAAAATCATAAAAAACTAAACTAAGATTACAGCCCAAATTCTACTACTAAATATCAAGACAGAAAATCACAGTGGAATGATATAGTTAGTAGTGTTTCTAAGTCAAAAGCCAAATATTTTTTTCCTTTCTATGAGGAAAATGGAAACTTAACTAAACAATTCTTCCATATGCTAATGTTTTGTTATTTGTGGAATGAATTATAATCTAGAAGGAACGTTCAACTCCTGATTTCTATGATAAAGGAATAGTGATACAGAAAATCCAAACATTATTTTTCTCACAAAAAATTGTGTGAGTTCAAAATGGCAGATTTATTTTGGTTGATATGTTAATATTTAGGGCCATTCCCATTTTTCAAATATGCATCACAAAAATAAAAAATCAGTCAACTCAAACATCCATTTTAGCCACATTTTTGACTATATATATGTACATTCTATTATTCTCTTTAAAATTAATTATAAGCTTAAATGATGGACTTGGTCTCTTTCAAATCTCACTCTCTTGTGGTTCTAATGGCATAAATGATCAAGAAATATTACTGCAAATATTTTTAAGAATTTTAAAATACAGAAGAAATAATGACTTTTTTCTATAACTTGTAATGATAAACACAAATTCTATTCATTGCCTCCACCTCATACACACATAGGCTATAGGAAGCTGATTATTAATTTCTGGTTTAAAAGTTACTGATGTAAATAAGTAAAAATTTTATAAATAGCAGAAAACAGACCCCTTCTAACTGCTAAAAGTAGGCTGAGAGATTCACAATTTCAGTCTGATACAAGTATCACCACTTGGCACATGTGTGTAAAAACCAAATAAGTACACCTGAACATTGTTCTCCTTTACAACGTATTTCATAAGCCTTAGAAATTATTTCCTACATATTAGCAATTACAAAGAGAATATACAAATTTTTTCAAGCACAAATATAGAGGCTATTCGCAGGTATCACCAAAAGAAATGATCCCAATTAATGCAGCAAACTATTTTGACTGTCTTATATTAAGCAAGTGACCAAATGCTACAGTTTTAGTGCAGCAAAAAGCACAAATCCATATTCAAGTAGACCTGAACTCTCTAACCTGCAGCCTATACTGCTGACTTAATTCATGCATGAAAAGAAAAGAGAAAGACTGTATTCCTCTCCATTATTCATTAGGAAATGGACCTTTAACAGACAAAATATTGTTTCTCATTTCTAGCCCATCCCAGTAGCACTCCTAATTAGTGGTTATCTGTGTGTGTGGGTGTCCTGGTCCTGACTGTTGTGGCTGAGATTATCGTGAAGTGAAACCAAACATTCAGTCATCCCTGGTCAGGTTGTGGTGCTAAGGATCAGACCCCGTCCCCAGAAAGTTCACAGCCTAGTGAGTGGTGACACAGCCATCTACCAATTCACCATGTGGTGACGTTTCACAGTGGAGCTCTAGTCAAGGTGCTGAGGCCAACTTCACCAGAGGAGGTCAGAATAGCCTTCCCAAAGGAGAAGACAGAAGCCTAGTTTTAAAGAACCAACACTAATTCAGCATAAATGCTCAGAACAGAGAGGCAGTCCAAAAAGAGCAAAAGCCTAGGATGCAAAGCAGAGAAAGAGAACACCAATGGACCCACTTCGTGCAGGAAAAGCTAGGGCCTCGGCTGTGAAATGAAAATGGAGTGGCTGGCTGAGGTCAGGTCTGCAGAGTGGACGTGCTACCTCAGGAGTCTGGCCGTCATCCTGTGCGAAAGGGCGAACTCGCAAAGGGTCGTGGGCTCTCACCGCACGTGAAACATGACAACACGCCCAAGAGGCGAGAAGGGCAGCCCAAGGGGCTGCTGCCAGCCTGCTGAGACAGGGAGGATCTGAGGCCAAGCTGCCTGGCGACTGCACAGTAGCCACAGACGTAAAAGAAAGCATCAGAACCAACAGGCTTAATAACCCATCAGGTGTGCGGTGGGGAAGGCAAGTGAGAGGCGAGAGAAGAAGGCTGGTGAGCGAGCTGCCACCCGCGCGCCTCAGATACAAAGCCTTAGATCTCAGAAGCCCTTCCCATTTCCAGAGCCTTGGTTTTACGGTCCTCCTCAGACCCCACAGATGGCATCTCACTGTCCAGTCCAGTCAGTCCCTGATCTGTTTCTGCATGGGAACTAGCAGTGCAGGACTATTTTGGTTGATGGAAGGCACCATAGGACATACACAGACTTTGGTCAAATGCTTTTGTTGTCATTTGTGGTGTGTGTGTGTGTGTGTGTGTGAGAGAGTGTATGTGTCTGTGTGTGTGTGTGTGTGTGTGTGTGTGTGTGTGTGTGTATGATCCTCTGCCTCCTTTACAAAAAGATAAAAATCTACTGGTCCTGGGTTGATCTCACCATTTGTCTGATTCTAAGTTTATTGCATAATAAAAGTGTTACTAATACCTGTCATGCCTAATTCACAGGCTGCTGAGATGGGCAAAAAAAAAACCTGTGTGAAAGTGCTTTGTGAACTTTAAGCCCTATCGTAAATGTAGGGTGTTATTACTGATATTACGCCACTCGTTCATCTATAGCTTCACTAAGATTAAGAGATGAGCTGTCAGCAAGCAGCGAGAAAAAGAGGAGCCCTCAGATTAAACCTGAACACGAACTTAAAAGTACCCAATACACTAGGTGTCCACGCCTTCGGTTTTTTTAAGATGCTACGATGTGTTTTTGCATAACATTCTCCAATTCCCTGAAACAGCATGGCAGTGAACAGAGGATGCAATCTCTGTTACTCTGTAATACCCTTTCAAATATGCAGGTGCAATCCCGAACACCAGCATGGTGGAGCCTTTGACAGGCCCCCACTTTGTTCCCCAGGGAGGAATCCAGCCATTTCAGACCTATCCCCTCTCTTCTGCCCTCCACGCCCTGCTCCTAAAATCAGCTCTCTAGTATTTTTTGGACTGCTCATTCTCTAAAAGTAGAGGTGTATAAGAAAAAGGTTTTAGAGGGTTTTGCAATTAGAAAGAGGCTCAGTGTTGGTTTTAATTAGGTAACAATCTCTTCAAGATTTCAAGCCTCAATGAATCATAAAAAAAGGAAAGCTTGCCTCATAGAGCAAACACCAAAATCACAAATTAAAGGAGGTAATTTGAGTTAATTTTTTTAAAAGCTCACCCTGAAGACTTAAGGCCAACAATTTTGCAGAAGTTTAGAAGTTCGGAAATGTTAGTAAACCAACAAAACTGATATATTCAGTCTGGCAATATTTCAGGAACGATGCCTTTGCATTAAAACATCTTTCCTTACAACTGTGGAAGGAAATGAAGCCTCCCAGAAGTGTTCACTTTAAACTGAAAGACTCAGTGGGATTTTCAGCCTGTTTATAAATGCTGGTGGAGGGAAGAAATATGAAAACCATTCAAATGGTGTGGAACATGTAACCTACGACACATAATACTAACCTTCCCATGTGAATCCATGTAAATCTGGCAGGGAACCAGTCTAAACCTCCACATACAATACCTATCTAGGCAGCCTTAAAATGTTTTGCTTTGTACCTATAAAAGCACTTACTAAGATATTTGTAGCTGAGGCAATTTCTGATCCCCAGAAACTATCTCTAGGACTCCAACTGGGGTCGTTACATGCAAAATTCAAGTGTGCAGTGGCCAGCAACTTGCTTTGGCAATGGTGGAAAGCAAACTCTATTTCATTTCTCCTCCCTCTTAAAGATGTTGTAAGATTTAAATTAGGCAGGACATATTAAACCATCAGCAGATGCCTGTCACAAAGGGGGCCTCCAACAAACGGCTCTTTCATGGTAGCTTGTAAAATTACCTCATCCTGACTACAGGGAACATAGTTGCCAAGGGCTTTTACCTCTGCCTGGAGAAAGGTGGGGAGGGAAGGCATTGGGAGCTTTTCTTTTTTCTCTTTATGATATAAACAGGATGCGCAGAGTTCAATGAAGACAATGGGACCTTAGCAATGATAAAATGGAAAGTCGTAAGAAAACTCTCCCTAGGGGAAGGGCCAGCAGACAAGGGGCCACTGAACACCACAGTTAGAATCCAGAGTGGGTCAGAGGAGAGGTACACATTCATTAGCTGAAAATATAACTGTAGCTCTCTTTGTTTTTAATATATAACTATCAAATTTCTCTAAGAAACTCAGCCTAAAATACAGTGTTTGTTTAAAACTCTTTATGTCGGGTGTGTTTTGCTTTAAGCTCAGAAATTTCAAACCAAACACCTACTTCTCTTGTTCAAAACCTAAGGCAAGTGTAGAGAAGGTACCTAAGAGGTAAAGGCCCTCTAGAATGTTACAAAGGCCAAAGACTATTTTGCTGCAGGTGTTGGCCAATATTAAAATTTATCACAACACATGGATGGGCAACCATGAAAACTGCAAGATAACTTTCTCTAGGCAAAAGTCAACTATCTTACCACTGAAGAGGGAGAGAGATGGCCTTTTGTAACTATAGACTTAAGACTATGAAAATGTTAGAACTTGAAAGGGGATCAGATGAAACTGAACCTTCCCTTCTCTGAATGTGTGTGTGTGTGTGTGTGTATACACAAATGTATTATATGTATTATACAAATTATGTGTATATGTATTATATAAATTACTACACAGAGTTATAGATACATAGAAAGAGAAAGAGAGACAGAGATAGACAGATTGATAGACAATGGAGAGAAAGAAATCCTGTGGTCAAAAAGAGAGGAAACTGAGACAACCAAGGGAATGTTTTTCTTTCTCTATGAATGACTTTTGAAATGCACAAAACTATCCTTTTATTAATCGTCCAGCCAAATTTGTATACAGGCAAGTACAATGGAATAGGAGAACGCCCTTTTAAAAATATCTTCCTTCTTTTCACCCCTACTCTGGCTAACCTCTGCCTTTACTACAGTACCTATCTATCACTGGTTCTTCAGACAGTTGGTATGTGACTTAATTAGTTTGTATGTAACTCCACATTCAGCACCTATTACCTGGTATATGGAGGATGCTCAGAATTTGAAGAAGGAAACTCCTGCCAGTTACCTGAGAAACAATCATTAGATATCTGTTCTTTCTGCTCTGAGAGGCTTTAGTCTTTTTTATCTCCTATGAATATAAAAACCTGAGAAGGGAACAATTAAGATCTTAGTCCTCAGTTTGCCACTGGCGTCTGGTAGCTCATAAGGGTGGGCAGATTGGTGCTATAGAGCTGGGGAAGGCACCTTTTACATATCAACAACTGGGAAGAATACACAGGGAGGTTGTTTATCAAATTTTCAGATAAATAGCAGAATGGGGAGGGATAGTTAATTTGACAGGTAAATTCTAGAATTATCTGGAAATATCATACAACCCAGTAACTTGATTTCTGGGAATTTACCTAAGGAAAACAAAATCACTAATTCAAAAAGATATATGCACCCCTATGTTTACTGCAGCATTATTTATAAAAGCCAATATATGGAAGCAGCCTAAGTGTCAATCAACAGATGAGTAGATGAAGAAGATGTGGTACATATACACAATGGAGTATTACTTAGCCATAAAAAAGAATAAATGTTGCTATTTGTGACAACACAGATGGACCTTGAGAATATTATGCTAAGTAAAATAAGTCAGGCAGAGAAAGACAAATATTATGATTTCACTTATTTGTGAAATATAAAACATAAATGAACAAACAAAACAGAAAGACTCATAAACACATAGACCAAATTGGTGGTTGCCATGGGGGTGGGGGAATGGGCAAATAGGTGAAGGGGATTAAAAGAACAAACTTCTAATTATAAAATAAATAAGTCACAGGGATGAAAATACAGCTAGAGAATATAGTTGATAACTGTAAAATCTTTGAATGGTGACAGATGGTAACTACACTTACACTGATGAGAACTTAGTTATAAATGTAATTGTTGAATCACTGTGTTATACACCTTAAATCAAACTGTATATCAACCATACCTCAATTTTTTAAAATTCTGGACTTGGTAATCTGGACAAGACAAACATCAACACAATGAAACTGTAAACAAGCCCAAATATAAAGGTCTCCATTTATGTTCAGAAATATTCAACTGCTAAAGCTCATGACAGAGGGGAGTACTGTAGGGCTATTAGCAACAAGAATCAAAAAACAAAAAGGCCTGGACTTTAGGCTTGAGTTCAGCTTAAACAGAATGACGATACATCCCTGTGTGTCCGTGCCTGTTGTAAGTATTGTTGTCCCCTTTCACTCTCAAAAGTATCCTGGTTTGGATGATAAAGTCCATGATCATCCCAAATATAATAAATGAATACTGTGATGTGACAGCTGAAAAAATGATGCAACAGCTGAAAAGCTGATGCAGCCGTTTTAGGCTGATTAACAAAAGAATGGGATCCCAACTACGGGAGGTAGGAATGCATCCAGGTGGGGGCTTAATTACAAGCACCCTGTTTAAAGTGGCACCTTAACAAACTGTCAAAAGTTAGGCAAATGGGAAAGCAAGCAAAATACAGAAATCATGTCATTGAAGAACAATAGTAGGAACTGGGAAATGTTACCTAACAGAAAAAACAAAGAGCAGGCATAATCTCAATTTATACAGTTGAAGGTTTACATGTAAAAGAGGGAAGACATTTTTTCCTATATTGATCCAGAATCAAAGCAAAATTTAGTTCCGTGTAAGGAAATCTTGCCAGCAATTGGAAAAGTCAGAAAAACACAAATTGATCCCAGGCGAGTAAACATTTACAGTAGTATTCAGGCAGAAGAGAAGTGCCCAGGAGGGATACTGTTTTGGGAAGGAGGCCCCTTCCAAACACTGCTTTCGGGTTATGATGGAAACTGTGGCAGAGGTGATTGGCGTGAAGGGGTATAGCTCATGCCCAGCATTTGCTGATAACACGCTCAGACCTGTCACCTGCCTCAGCTGTATTTATCACAGCGTGGTTTGGTCTGTCATCTCACGGTTACAGAGGCCAGGAAATGGCAGCCCTGGACCTGTGAGTCCTCTACTACTAAATATCTGTCAGGACAAGGCTAAAATGCTTAAAGTTCAAGCACTACGTAAATATTCATTATTATTACTTCCAACTGCACATCCCAGATGAGCAAATACAGTTGTGTTTACATCTTGGAGCTTCAGAAGCAGGATGTTTGCTGTGATGTTTTGTAACTGAAGCACTTTAGTTTGGTGAGAACCAAAGCTAAAAGCACTGTTAAACCAAGAAACACCTGATCCCCTGACGCCGCCCACCCCTACCCCAACACTCTAACAGCAACTCACATTTAATGACCAAGCACTAAGTTCCACCATAAGGGCCTCCCATAAATTCTTTAATTTTCATAGAAAAATCTGAGTTACTACCATCATTCCCATTTTACAGGTGGTAAAACTGGAGCTTGAAGGCTAGGTTCCATGCAGGGTCCCAGGGTCAGCGAGCTGCAGAGCTCACATTCAAACCAAACAACTGACTTCAGAGTCTGAGCTTTCTTACTCTGAGGATGGAAAGGATACACACAGCCCAGCTCATCCCATTCACTGGCAGTCAGGGTACTCAGATATTGAAGAACTGGGGAGTGGTGGGGGGAAGCAGGACTTCAGGACGCTGGCTGGTCGTGAGAAGCAGGAAACAGAGAGGAGGGGACGGAGCAGCCGCTGCAGGAGGCAGGACCCGTGAATGTAGGAAACACTTGTGGCATTTTCTTCTCCCTGCGAGCCTCTGTCTTCTCCTTTCCTATCTATTTCTCCTTTTTGCTTCAATAATTTACATTTGCGTGTTGTTCTCTTCCTATCTTTCTCAGGTTCTCTCTCATTCCATCTCTTTTTTATTTTATCTAGTTCTTTCTTTTCTCCGAATCATTTTCTTCCTTTTACCCTCTCATTTTACTCTTACCCCATTCGTTTCATGAAGTCCCTGTACTCTTAACACTCTCTTTAATTTTTTTATTTTTCTCTCCCTGACTATAAAATTGTGCATAAAAAGGACTGTTATTTTCTTTGTATAGGATAGTTATCTTTGGCATTTCAAATAAATATATAGATGAATTGGACATTTTCTTATCAAACATGAACTCAATAATAAGCTGCAAAAGCAAAACATATATTTAACAAAGACTTGGAGCCAGATATGGAAAGGACTCTTACAACTCAATGAAAACAACAGAGGTATGAACAGAAAGAACAGATACATGGAAGGCCAGCAAGGCCCATGACAAGATGCTCAACATCACTGGTCATTAGGAAAATGCAAACTAAAGCCACAATTACAGATCCTACATACCCGCCAGGAAGGCTAAAATTAAAATGACAATACCACGTGGCTGGTGAGGATATAGAGCAACCAGAACCCTCCTACATGCATGTTACATACACACAGTCATACCTCATTCAGGGTACAACCACAAAACAGTCTGGCTACTTTGGAAAATACTTGGTAATTTCTCAAAAAGTTAAATATACATTTAATACAGGACCCAGTAATCCCAATTTTAAGGTATCCATTCAAGAGAATTAAAACCTATGTTCACATAAACCCTGTATGAAAATGTCCGTATCAGTATTATTTATAATAATCAAAAGAGGGGAGGACAACTCAACTGGAAACATGGTAGTCTATCTGAACAATGGATTACTACTTTGGAAAAAAAAAAAAGAGATTGAATTACTGACACATGCAACAGCATGGATAAACCTCAAAAGCATCATCATGGATGAAAGAAGCCAGACACAGAAGGCTGTCCTGTGTGATTGCCTGAAAATGGATGGGCTCAAGGGCTGTACAGGGACAAGAAGAAACTTTCCCGGGGCAATGAGAGGGTGATTGCAGGGCTGGTTCCACAGCTGTATACATTTACCAAAACTCACTGAACGGAGCACTTAATATGAATTTTATTGTATATAAATTACTGTACAGTTAAAACTGAAGAAAATGAATTACTATATTTGCATATGGTGCTCAACTGCTTCCTTTTCTATGGATCACTGGTTTCCCATAAATATTCTTAAGATAAAAGATAAACTTGGAAGATATCATCAGGGCTTGTTTTTTTCGTTTGGGTTGTCGTTTGCTTGGTACGGGAGGCAGAAGACCAGGGTGACTTGTTTGCTACACGACAGGACCGACAGGACCACAGGACTGAGCTGGCAGCTCTCAAAACTAATTGGCGATTAACTGATAAGGCACACACCCAGGGGTGCAGCTGGTAGATCCAGTTAAACCTACTGAGACAAGTTTTCCCAAACGCAGCACAAAATAAAACTGAGGCTTACTCCAAAATTTAATTTCAATTTGGAGAAAAGAATAGCGTGGAATACCTTGTCATACCTGAAAGTGAGGAAGCCGCCCCGACTGCTGAGTCACAGCAAACTACGGGTCACACAGCCTTGAAGAGGCTCCCACTGACCAAAGAGGAGACTGTCTGAGCATCAAGATGAATGAGCCAACTGGACTAGAGTATATCAAACATGGTAAAATCCCTGAGATCTTAGTTATAAAAAAATACACTTTTTGGTCATCTGTGGCGATTTGGGCACCCACTCACTGCTCTACAAACAAGTAAATAAGGGGAAATGAGCATTACAAGAAGACCTAAGGAGAGAGGAAGGTTAATCATCACAAACAGGTCTGTGCTGCCCAGCAAAGTGGAAGAAGCAAGCGCACAACACTGGATAATGTGATCCTAGCATCGCTGAAACGAACAAATCTATCCTGTGCTTTTTATATGCCTGGAAGATGTTAATAGGAGTTATTCCTGAGGAATGGAAGTGGGCACCGCAGGGGAGGGAGAACGATTTTCACTTTTACTTTTTATTACTTTGGTAAAATTTTAAAGCCATAGATATTTAAAAGAAAAATAAGTCCATTTTCCCAAAAAAAGATTGAATTTATTCTGGACTATTGAATCATCTACTTCATTCAGTGCACACACGTTCCTTCCCATAGAACTCTGAGATTGAATAGCACCCAATTACTCACCCAGTAAGAAAACAGGGGAGAGGAAACTCTGGCTGAAGAGGGGAAAGTTCCTGGGGAGGGAGGGAGCTGGAGCCGTGCACTTCCCAATGGGATGCCAGCTCTCCCTGCGGTCAAGGTGACGCCTTCTCAGCCTGGGAGGGTCCAGTTCAACTGCAATATACTCCTTGTAATCTCTAGCTAAGCAGCTTAACAAGAGGTGAAGGATGAAATTAGAAAAATTGCCGAATGGATGCAGAACTGAAAAGAGTGGGAGTATAATGCTTTTTCTAAGTGCCCCTACCTCTTACCTCTTTTGCTAGCTGGGTCTTGATCTCTCTGTTAGCCAGTTTTGTATCTGTGCATATATGCTCCTTCTATGTCTACATCAGTTGGCAGTGGCAACTTGGGGTAGATCTTAAAGAGTCAGGGGGGCGCTGAGAAGTACCGATGCACAAAATAGACAAGATTCTTAATCTGGGAACCATGAACCCACCACTGGAGGAGATTCAGGGAAGTCCATGATCCCCTAAAAGTGTCAGAAAAATTGTGTGTATTTGTGTATGTGGTGTGTTTGTGTGTGTTAACAGGTACATTTCTATCAGAGGGCCCATAGCTTTTATCAGACTCTGAGAGGTATCTAAGCCCCTCAAGAACCCCTAGTAATCACTATTGTAAGGCAATGATACATAATGCCACTATTATTGTGCCACTAGATATTATAGTGCCACTATAAATCATCTTAGGTTCTCAAGCTGGTCACTGCACAAACACAGTGAGGTGTAAGCAGGCATGAGCCCAACCCTGCTTTGTTAATTAACAGAAGAACAACTACATAAGGAAAGAGAAGATTGTTACCAGACGCTTTAGAGGGACTAGAAAAGAAGAAATGTCAGTCCTGGATGTGTGCCCAGGCAGGGAAGAACTCCTGGAGCAGGTCTGCAGGAATCCAAGGGAGTGCCCAGTGCCAGTGTGAACAAGCACACCAGAATGATGTGGAAAGACAGATAAAGAACAAGCCGAACTACCAGGCAATTCCACTTCTACGTGTCTACCAAAGGAAATGAGTGCTTCTGCCACCAAAGTACATGCAAAGAATGTTCACAGCAGTATTATTCACCACAGCTCCAAACTGGATGTAATCCAATTGTCAGTCAATCAAGAATGGATAAATGGCGGCATGATCAAAGAACAGGATCCTAAAAGTAATGAAAAAGAATGAACTGCTGCTACATGCAACAACATGAATGAATTACACAGGCACAATGTTTACATAAGAAGCCAGCCACAAAAGACTATGGACTTTTCACTCCTAGGTACATACTGAAGAGAAATGAAAATGCATATCCCCACAAAAAACTCCACGTGAATATTTCTAACATTAATCATAATAGTCAAAAATTAGAAACCTAAAATTCCATCCATGGAGGATAGATAAAATGCAGTATATCCAAACAATGGAATATTAGTCAGCTGTGAAAAAGGAAAAATTCACTGCTTCATGATGATACAACACAAATTAACCTTGAAACCATTATGCTAAGTGAAAGAAGCCAGGCACAAAAGGCTTATATGTTTCCATTCATATGAAAAATCCAGAATAGGCAAATCCATAGGGATCCAAAGCAGATTAGCAAAAGGGGGAGGTAAGGGGGAGTGACTGCCACTGGCTCTATGTTTTTGAGATGATGAAAAAGTTCTGGAATCAGAAAATGGCTATGGTTGTGCAAACTTGTGAATACACTAAAGATCACTTGATTGGGTACTTTAAATGGTAAATTTTGTTATGTGAATTATGTCTCAAAAAAACTTAAAAAGAGCATTCTAGATGGTGGTTACATAGATAAGTATAACTATATATAAGTATATGTACATGTCAAAACTGATTAAGCTTACATTTGATACACTTAGGCTTACACTTACTATTTATGTGTTTCATTGAATCTAAGTATTTCAGCAGAGTATTTTTTGGAAAAAAATTTTTACAATCCCTTAACACTATGGTCATGTACACCCCGCAGAGTAGTCTAGCACATACATGAGCTCCGTGAAGCAATTTCACCTCTCCAGGTGCCTTGATTAGAAACCCTAGAGCCATCTTTGACTCCCATCTCTTGTACCTCACATCCAAAATAATAAAATTCTAGTAGGTTCTACTTTTAAAATATATCTAGCATCTGACTTCTTACCAACTCACCATCAACCTGATCCAAATCACCATTAGTTCTCGCCGGGCTACAGCAACAGCCTTTAACCAAGTCTCCTTGCTTCCACTCCTGCCCCTCTGCCTACTGATTCTCTACATGGCAGGGGAAGTGGGCCTCTTAAAACACAAGTCAGGCCTAGGAAGCTTCTGCTCAAAGCCCACCACTGGTACTCTGCCTCCACCAGGCCCGGTGACCTTCCGGACTTCACCTGCTACCCCAAGGCCACTCACCAGTTTCACCCCAGCCACCCCAACCTGCTTGTTATTACTTAGCCAGGACACCCCTACTTCAGAGCCTTCAACCTTGAGGCTTTCTGCCTTTGCCTTTTCCCCAAGATTTCTGCATAGTCAACCCCCTCTCCTGCATCAGTCCTCTGCTCAAACATCAGCAAGGCCTTCCCTGGCACTGTAAAAACAGCAACCCCTTTCCAGCCAGCACTCCTTTCTACCTTGCTCTGTTTTTCTACAAAGCATATCACCACCGGAACAGTTCTTGGCATGGCACTTAGTAGGTGTTCGATGAATGTTTTCTGGATGAATGAACACATACATAAATAACTGAGGAAAAGAACAAATAAATCTTAGTTTTATTAGTTTTTTGCTGTTGAAATAAAGCCCTACAACCTCTGAGTTTTTTATTGTAAGTATGGATTATTTTGACCCTCACATATGCATGCAATTTAACTGATATGCCTAAAAAAATAAAGCAAAAGGAAATGTTCTCTCTTTTCTACAGTGTCTTGCCACCTACATGGCTTTCTTAAGAAAGTGGTTACCATACTCTTTTAAAAGGAAAGTGAGAGTACAGAGGAAAATAATTTTGCAAGAAGAATGTTATTCATTTACAGATGGTCAGAGGCTGTCTGTTAAAAAAAGTTAGGCAAATGATGGTAAGTGCAAGTTTTTTCAGATAAAGGTTTTGCAGAAAAGTGAGAAATATTTCCCAGGCAGCAGCATTACAAATGTTCTCAAGGGTCATAAAGGCCTATCGTGCCCACAGATTAGCAATGGCTTTGCCAGAATAAGCGGGCTTTGATGTTAGCCAGGAACGACGAATCACAGACCTCCCGTGTTCCTCGCCTGCTGAATGAAAACATGGGAGATAAAGAAGCCCTGGTGCTTCTTTCCTTTTATCCTTGAACAAACACAGACATAAATAAACCAGATGTGACTTCACGGAACATGAGCTGGTTCAGCTGACGCGCGGTCTGGATTGCCCTGCTAAGGGCTGCACGTTGAGATGCTCCCGTGCTCTGTCACTGCATCCAGGCAAAAGCCAAAAGCAGCTCTCTGCACCACAGACATAAAAGTTTGTTTGAGGCATAAATTCCGGATACTCTGACAACCTGGTAAATGACACAGGATTATTTTCCAACAGCCCAGACTGCAAAGTTAAGCTATCTGCTCGTTAGGACCGCTGCTCCCGAGGGGGCTGACTCACGTTGTTTGAAGAGGCATTCTTGAGCTCCTTCCCAGAACCATCGCCTTAAGAAAGGAGATGAAATTCCTTAATAACATCTCCACTTGTAGGAGGTACAGAAGTCCACAGGCGAAATTACAATTTAACCAAGCAAAAATTAGCAAGTATTTGGTTTGAAAAGGTGAGAAAGAAAATAATGTGGTGGTCATAATGTTGTTTGTGGAACACAATTATCAGAAAGCATGTAAGTGGCTCTATCTACACAAGAGAATTAACACCAAGAGTGCTTTTTCATTCATAACTCAAATCTTAGTCCCATTACCAAGAATGGAGACAGGCATAGCAGGTATTCAATAAATGCAACTGGATTGAGATTTAACTCAAATTTAAACCACCTTCTTCCAAGAAGCCTTCCTGGACCACAATGACTCACAAGAAACCGTCTTCTCAGAAGCTAACGATTATAAACTATTTCTGCTGTTCTTTATTTTATGAATAGATGCGTATCTCCCCAACTTACCTAGCAACTCTCTCAAAAGGAGATTTCACGTACTGGACAATAAATGACTTTTGAATAACCCAACAGTAACTAACCTGGGGGGAAAGAGAGGGAGATTCAATATAAAACCTGATGCAAATCACCGTTTTCGCTCCTCTAGCTACAGCAACAGCTTCCTATCAACTCCAGCCATTTCCCCTGCTTCCCCATTCACCCCAAGTGAGCACTACCAGCTAGAAAAGTAATCTCTCCCTCTCTCTCGCACACACACGTTTTTGCATGGCTCTTCATGAGTTGCTTCTTTGAAGACCCAATAAAATATGCATGCAAATGAAAGGAACCTGGAGAATGAGCCCATTCTACTCCACCCCACGTCCCACATTCACTGAGCTTAAGAAGACAGAGCTAGTGTTTTCTGTGGTGTTCAGGAAGTGCTGGGCATGAGTTTGAATTGGAAATGAGCAGAAACAACCTGACAGTTTGCCACTCTGAAACACATAAATGTCCTTCATCTGCTTCTGCTTCATCCTGCTTAACGCGGCCTGCCTCCTTGGGGATCTCGGGCTGGCAAGACACGTCTATTCCCAAAGAGCCTGCAGGAGAGTTCATCCCCAGACGCATGACTCACACCACCTTGGTTTGCTGACAGCACCACCAAGTTAATGTGGCAACGCTGTTAATCTTTATTACTGAAGTACACGTGGGCCGTTTATGACTGATTTATACTCACCAGTAAGATCTGCGTGAAGAAAACTAAAGGATTATCAAAGTAATTCAACCAAATTGGGCATTTCAGAACAGTTTGTTGGTCAATGCACTGTCACCTCAGCTAGAACGGCTATTAACAAAAAGACAGGGGCGAAGAAAATGGGGCCCTCCTGCACTTTTGATGGAATGTAAATTGGTGCAGCCACTAATGGAAAACAGAACAGAGGTTCCTAAAATCCTAAAGAGAGAACTACCATATGGCCCAGCAATTCCACTTCTGGGTAATTAACCAAAGAAAACAAAAACACTCACTTGAAAACATATCTGAACACTCAAGTTCACTGCAGTATTATTTACAGTAACTAAGATAGGAAAGCAACCTAAGTGTCCACTGACAGATAGGTAAAGAAAATGTGGATAAAGAAAATTATATACATATAATTGAATACTAGTCCATTACCAAAAAAGAGTGAAATCTTGACATTTGCAATACCCTGGGTGGACCTTGAGGGCATAATGCTAAGTGAAATAAGTCAGATAGAGAAATACAAATACTATATAATTACATTAATATGTGGAATCTGAAAAAAAAAGAAAGATCTCCCAGATCCATAGAACAGATTGATGGCTGCCAGAGGCAAGGGGGTACATTTGGGCAAAAGGAGTGAAGAAAGTCAAAAGGTACAAACTTCCAGTTATAAAATAAATAAGGGATGTAATGTACAGCATAGCAGCTACAGTTAATAATACTGCATTGCATAGTTGAAATTGTCTAGAAATCTTAAAAGCTCTTAGTACAAGAAAAAAAAATTCTGTAACTGTGTACGATGATAAATGTTAACTAGACTTATTGTGGAGATCATTCTTTAAAGATGTACAAATATCCAAGCATATTTTGTACACATGAAACTAATATAATGTTGTGCATCAATTATACCTTAACAATAACAGGAACAAACAGTGCGTGTTATATATACCTGCCTTTTTCTCCAATGATCTCAAGCACTCTCTTACTGGGTGTGTGTATGGGTGTGGGTGGCGGCACGTATGCGCACACGTGAACATGCACACGGGAGAGTTATTTCTTAAATTTTTTAATTATCTTGAGTCTAATTATGTTAGTAGCTATACAAGAATAACTATCAAAGTGAGAAAACCATGCTTCCAGATTTCCTTTCAAACTCAAAAAAATACTTTTTCCTGCTAAATATCCAAATAATTCAAAACTGAGCAATTGTCCAGCTCCGGACCAAACTGTGTGAAGGGGTAATCAGTCTTCCAAAAGTTTCTCTACATTAGTTAAGCAGTACTTAATCCAGTTTCAAAGACTGTATTGTTTTATCTGGACTCTCAGTAAGTACCTAAAAATGTACATGTCTCAACTTTCAAAGAAAAATCACTCATGAAATTTGCCTTTATTGACTTTTTTATTTCGTTTTTTTTTTTTTTTGATTCTACAATTCACTCCACTCGTAGCTCAGTTCTGAATCTCTTAACACTTTTTTCCGTACCCAACTGGTAGTATTGCTATCCTTGTAATTCTTGATTCCTCACAGATGCTATTACCCATTTTTTGAGTGTAGCCATCTCTCCAGCCAGATCTGTGTCACAAGAAACCATACAAAACTACCACTTTGGTAAAGTTAAAAAGTCAAATATTGTTAATTTCATACAGTTCATAGAGTTGAATATGTTAATCTTTATATTCAACTCTACTTATTCAAATATCATGAAGTTTTGCCTAATCAAATTCCTTAAGATTTTTCTGATATGGCTCTTGTACTATTTCTACAGCCACCATTTCTCCATTGGCTAAACTTCACAAGAGCTGATAGCTCATCACCTCTTAGAACAGGCAAGAACAACTATCTGCTTGCCTGACTCTCCATCACCCACATCTCCTCTCGCAACCCAGTCTTGACACCACTGCATCAATGTCTTCCAACACTGCTTTTAACATTATCCTGTTTGAGAAGTCTTCATCAAATGCAAATTTATTTACCTCATCTTGAGTGTCTTCCACCAACTCACCAATCTCATGTCAATACTTCATTAAACTTTATTATCCTCTGACAAATTCCCTATCCTAGACAAGAAAATTCCCTGCCCTAGCCCATAGCTTGTTTATCCTTCATAAGAAACTTGCGTGTTATTCTATCACCTAACAGAATAGATACAGATATATAACTCAGTTATTTATCTGTATATAAAGCATGGAACCATAATTTTAAAAGCCCACAGTCCTGAGTAAACCATTGGGAGAACAGGACACTATGAACTTTAGTGTGGCTTTACATAATAGCACCTTTGATTCCAAACCAAAAGAACTTTTTCTCAATGGAAAATATTCATCCAGATTTTTGAGCTTTAGGCCAAAAATTCAGATTTCCAAGTTCAATGCTCACTAAGTTCTTGATTTTCATTTTGCAATCTGGGTACACAGTCATGGTTATAGACTCCCCCTGCCCAGCACTTCCATAAAGTAATACATTGTTCTATGCATTTAGTTTCTCTCTTACATTAGATAGCTCTCTGAAAGTATGCCACACTCACCACTCCCCTTATCATTTCCTTATAAACAGCTAAGTCATGGAACCCTTCTCTTCTGGTAACGGATAGGGTAAACTAGAGATTAACACCTTATCTGAAGATAACCATGTCTAGGCTGTGCAGTGCCAAAGAGGTGGCCTTCAATCAAGAGAACTGCTCCCACAGAGGTCTTCTGTACTTGATGGTGACTGATAAAAGGATGAGCATGTCCTTAATTTCCAAACCTTTAAAAGAACCCCTGTAATTACACACAGACAACAGGTGAAAACCAGGATTGTCCCAGGCAAAATGATCAATTAGCCCAAACAGATCCTCTCTCTGTGCTTGAGACTTAGGAAGAAAACCAACAGAAACACACCTAGTAGACGCAGTGAGCAGTTTCGTGACGCCAAAGAATAAAAGGAAGTAGGTTTCATGAATGAACAGAAGAGGTGAGACAGAGGGGAATGAAGAGAAACTTGTCAATGGCATCAGGAAAAGTAGCTAACACTTCACACACACTGTGCTAACGTTAGATATCCTGTTGCATTTAATCTCCAAAGCAATTCTATGAGAGAGCTAAAATTAACCACCACTTTAGGAATAAATTGAAGGTATCTGCCCAAGATCATGCAGCTAGTTAACATGCTCAGGCAACAAAAACAGCTGAGTCACCACAATGGTAACATACCAGGTCAGCAGGTGTGTACGTGCCAAGGGAGGACCCAAACAGTGCAGCAGGGTGTGGAAGAAAATGCTGGAAACTAAATTTATATTTACTTTTATCTCCTATTGCTAAATTCATCTTCATATATGTTCACTAATGTATATAATTCAGTAGTACAGTAACAAATATAAATAAGCAAATGCATGTCTATGATACTCACTTCTTTTTTTTTTTTTACCATGGGGCACATGACCAAAGAAGGTGGAAGACCATGGCCCTAGAGTTCAGAACAACAGATGCCCACTTCCGAGGAGAGT
Source organism: Manis javanica (assembly GCF_040802235.1). Lineage (NCBI taxonomy): Eukaryota > Metazoa > Chordata > Mammalia > Pholidota > Manidae > Manis > Manis javanica. The sequence continues at coordinate 9,850,057 of NC_133170.1, read as the reverse complement.
ACCCCACAGTTACTGTGTCATCACCAGGGCTGGTCTCCAGCTTCTATCGCTCATATCGAAGCCCTGAGGCCCCGGTGGTGGCACCCAAGATGGACTCATACTCTCCCTTGCTTCTCTATGACATATTCTAACAGGCTCAAATGAACTGAGCTTGAAACGTCAAAGCATCACCTTATACTAGAAGTGTTTAAGATCCTAAACCAACAGTACAGAATACCATGATTTTTAAAGCCAGACAAAAAAGTATTTTTAGCACATGCATAAACCCACAGAATGGTAGAGCTGTGTGTCTGTAGTCTTAGTCAAGTATTTAAACAGGGAGGTCATTAAACCAAGTCGACTCAATGCCTTCATAGTCTACGTAAGTCAATCAAAACCTAACCCATAGTGGGTGCTCTGGAATCTGAGAATGTGAACCTTAAGAACAAGCAATCACAACATCCAGTGAGGATTTCCCACATGAGGCAACTGTGTAAACTATAACCAACCAAATAATTTATTTTCTTTGCTTTTGCATCTTCCTTACAAAAACCCAGCCCCTGGCTCATTGGAACTCTCCTAACCACTCTGGTCTAGTGCTGCCCAATTCCAGTCAATGTTTGCATCAAGAAACTCTTCAAAATTTTTATGTGCTTCTGTTTACCTTAATAGTCTTGAGAGTCAAAGCACATACAGGATAAATAATTAACTATCATGAGTGAACAGTCTCCTTTTTAAAAAATTTTTAAAATTTTTCACTTTAGACATCTAAAAACTCATCTTAATTTCAACAGCCTTCTTTTTTTTAGTAATACAGCTCTTCTTGGCTACACTAAGTCCTTAGAACGCTTAAACTTGTTTCTCCTATTACATCATCAGTTGAGATAATGACTAGTAAGTTCTCATATATGCATAACTTTTTGAATACATGAAAATGTTTAACTCAACTGTTCTTTTTTCTCTGACTGCTTGATCCAAACTCATCTCTGTTCAGTTTTATGGGACTCATGCTGTGATAATGCTTTAGGCAGAGTCCTTAGAAAAACACCTCTTTGAGATGTACAAGTTGGGAAAGTGAGGGTAGGAGGGAGCTGCTATGACTCTCCTACTGGAAAATCTGCGGGACTTCAATGACCGTTCTTGAGTGTTCAGAACAATTGCTTATGCATAGTAAGTAGAATTCCAAAGGATAGTAAGAGTCACTAAAATGTGACTTTGAAAAAAAAATACCCGATTTAACAGAGTAGGCACAACTCCTCCTGCCTTTCACTCCATGTGGCTCGTGGCTTCCTTCCAGAAATTTCTCTATGTCACTGAGAGCTAGTCTCTTCCTCAGTCTCTCTTCCCACCTCTCTCACCATCTTCCCACCTCTGACCTTCTTGCTTCACTACCTAGCCAGAGTATATACAAAAGAATATTTTAAATATCCATTTAATATACATTGAAGTCTCCTTTTCTTTGAAATATTAGCTGAACATGGAAATTTAGAAATAAAAAAATATTACCCATACACAATAGATGACTCTAATGTCAGTCAACATTAACCTCCCCCCTTTGTTTGTTGTTTGTTTTCTTCTTCCAATTGGCCCTTACTTGATTCATTTGCCAAAATCAATCACCCTTAATGAAGTAAAAAGGATTCCCTACCATAACACTAGTGTTTCCCCCTAACAGTGTTTCTAGCCATAATCACTCTGGAAAAAAATCCAACTTTGTGATGTTTCTGTTAAAAGACTAAGTCCAGTATATAAAGTCTCTTATTAGAAACAAGATCTGTGTCTTCCCAGATCAGACACGTAAGGAGAAGCTCCAGGTATGACAGATATCTGACCCAGTAGCCAGACCATCCTACCACGTTTCAATTTCTACTATGGCTGTTTTATGGTCTGTGGATGAAGCAGGTCTACGGATCAACCCCCTTTGGAACCGCGCACATGGATATGGAGAGGGAGTTTCCATATATTCCTTAACTCAAATGAAATCCATCAGTTTTTTCTTATTAAATGCCAAAGGAAATATTTACAAAACCTATGGTTTTCAAACAACAAGTTATTAATTTATAAGGACAACATCCCTCCCTGCACATAGTCTCCTCCATGACCAAGATCAGGAGGTAAACTTGAACCTCTGGACATTCGTGGGCCATTTGCACCCATGGGCAGAAACAGTCTCTGTACTTTTACAGTAAGATCTCCAGTATCTATCAAAGTACCCAATACATAAAAAGCATGTAATAAATACTTTAGAAATAAATGAATGAGGCAGACATATAAATTCCTACCTTTCATATATGAAACACCCCTCCCAAGAAGTAGATGATAGCCATATCCATCACATGAATTGCTAGATAGAAATAATTTCCTTCTCTTAGTAACAAGACAGTTCCCCTTTCAAAAATCTCTTACAGTAATCGAACTTGTATTGCATTTGACAACAAATTTAAAAAAGTAGGGTTCTTTTTCCCTTGGTCCATGTAAAACAAACCACAATTGCAAACCCAGGTATGTCCTAAAATACATTATTCATCACAGCATAGCTCTTTTGCCAAAAAACAGAAAAGTACTTTGTGTGACAAAGTCTGCCTTCCTTTAACACCTACTATTTAAATTGTGAGGTGTCATTCTGTTGTAAATTCTATTTTACCTAAGGAAATTACACTAGCTTTGCAAACACCAAGCAAACCTAGACAAATTAAATGCAAAATTCCTAATGCTATAAGCTGGTACACACAAAGTACCTAATGAAAGGTGAAAAGATTCCTCCAAAGATTACAGCGTAATTAGAGGTGGTGGGGCAGGACTAAAGGACAATGTGATAAGACCCTGACATGGCAGCTTTTACAAGCCCAGAGCAAGGTATGTGACCTCCACATCGCTGTCTCTGGAGCTGCCAATGATTAGCGCCAACTCTTCCCCTAAGCCCAGGTGAAGTCTGAACTAGAGACTTAACAACAGGGTGGTCACTAGAACCGAGCATGAGTGTACTGGAATAATAAAGATGAAATTAAAAACAACTCTGCAGTTCAAGGAAGAAAGGGAAAGAAGAAAATTTAAATTTTATGTTAGGAATCTCTGGTTCCTTCTAATATAGGGAATGCGGATTCGGAAGGAAACAACTCCTAGTGACCCTACCTTGTGCCAGTAACTGTGTTAGTTACTTGATACAAATCATATATTTAATTTCCGAATAACCCCCGGATGACATCACCGCTATTGTACAGTATGCACACTGATTCAGGGATTAAGTAACCCCTCCAAGTCACACTCTTAGTAAGCGGCAGAGCCAGGGTCTAAGCCTCAATTGTTCTCACGCCAGTACAGCCACAGCAGGAAAGAGAAGCTTCCAGTAAGCCAACCAAGAACTGAATGCCAAAACTGTGCTTCAGGAGAGAAATAATCCCTAATGTCCTGAGGAATTCACTGTCCATAACAAATTAACTTTTCATCTCCCCATCTAGAATGGACTAGTTATATGCCATCCTTTGGAGAACTGAGAAAACAGTCACCCACCTTATTGCCTGAGTCCTGTAGCTGATGAGGTATTCTGGTGAGAAAGGAAGGAATGGAGCATCTGCTGGTTTCCTAATAATAATGTGAAAAGACATTCTCTGAGATCCAGCAATGCTACTCCTAAGGAAATACCCTAGCAGGAACATGCCATGGGCCTTTGGCAATCTAATGAAGCCCATGGACCCTTTCTCAGAATAATGTTTCATTACCAATATTCATAGTTGAAGACAGTAAACTAGTAAAAATAGTGAAACTCTTGAAAAAAGGCTAGTGAAGATACAGAAAAAAATTTTTTTCCACCTAAATTCATGGACCTAGAAAATAATGAGACATATACTTTTAATTTAGGGATACATACATGTCTCACTGTTTTCTAGATATAGAAATGATACATAGGTATAGCAATGGGTATACATACATGCTATATAGCAATGATACACAGTGATGGATTTTAGGTATAATAACAAAAGCATGATCCATGAAAGAATTGGTAAGCTGACCTTGATGAAGATTAAAAACTTCTCTGCAAAAGACAAAGAGAAAGAGAATGCAACCTATAGACTAAGAGAAAATATTTGCAAAAAAAATACTGTTATCCAAAAAAGACAAAAATCTCTTAAAATTCAACAATTAAGAGAACAGACAGCCCAATTAAAAACTAGATCTGAACAGACACCTCACCAAAAAAAGATACACGGGCAGCATAGAATCACATGAAACGCTGAGATACAACTATGCAGCAATGAAAATGCCCCAAATCTAACACCAACAAATTCCGGCAAAAATGTGGAACAACAGGACCTCTCATTCGTTGCTGGACAGAGTGCAAAATGGCACATCCATTTTGAAAGACTATCTGTTGGTTTATACAACTAAACATGCCTGAATATCTGATCCGGTTATAATACTCCTTGGCGTTTACACAAAAGAATTGAAAACATGTCCACACAAAACCTGCTCACAGACGACTACAGTGGCTTAATTCACTATTGCCAAAATTCAGACGCAACCAAGATGTCCTTCAGTAGATGAATAAACGGACCTTCCATCCAGACGATGGAATATTGTTCAACACTGAAAAGAAATGAGCTATCAAGCCATGAAGAGACATGGAGAAACCTTAAATGCATATACTTAGTAAAAAGAAGCCAATCTGGAAAGGCCACATAATGTATGATTTCAACCATATGACATTCTAGAAAAGGTAAAACTATGGAAAGAGTAAAAAGATAAGAGGTGGTAGAAAATATTTGCAAATCATACATGTGACAAGGGGTTGATAGCCAAAAATATAAGGAACTCACACAACTCAGCAACAAAAAAAAAAATCCAATTTTAAAATGGACAGAGAATCTGAATAGACATTTTCCCAAAGAAGGCATATGAATGGCCAACAGGTACATGAAAAGAAGACTAATTAACAGGGAAATGCAATTCAAATCCACAATGAGATATCACCTCACATCTGTTAGAATGGCTATTATAAAAAACACAAGAGATAACAAGTGTTCAAGAGGTTATAGAGAAAAAGGAACCCTCATATACTGTTGATAGGAATTTAAATTGGTACAAAGTGCCAATATAGGTTCATCAACTGGAAGCCATGTACCACTCTGGTCAGGGATGTTGATAATGGGGGAGGCTATGCCTGTGTGGGGCAGAAGGTAGACGGGAAATCTCTGTATCTTCCCCTCAATTTTCCTGTGAAGCTAAAACTGCTCTAAAAAAAAAAAAGAACAAGGCTACTTTAGGGCCCTTCCCTGACAGTTCCATATCTGTATCTATATAATTTATACCCATATACTCACACACATTACCTGAGTGTAAAACTACATTATAGTTTTGAATGTATGCTTTATTTCATAATAAAAATTTTTTAAGTAAAGCTATAGTGACTTTAAAAGATAAATTATAATTATAATGATTTTGTAGCAATATATATGGGCAAATACTTAAAATGTAAAATTAAATGTAAAAAAAAAAAAAAGCAGCATATATATCTGTTAACCGTGAGAAGAAAGGAATTAGCCTTAACAGGAAGCCCTGGGAAAAGTGCCTAAGTCTGCAGGGAGCCCCCTCGCAGGTGGCAGAGCCCAAAGAGCAGCAGGTGGGAGACAGGTCTGATCTAATACTGGCAGGCTGTCTTTCCTCTTCCCTTTCTCCTCCAATAAGTGATGTTTATCAAGTAAGAGGAGTAGTTACTTTCATCTACACAATGATCCCAACAATTTTTGCCCTCCCAGCAGAAAGCAGGATTGAGAATAGACCCGGAAGTGTGGATTGGGGACCATGACACTTTGAACAATGTAGAATCTACACCAATAGAGTCTAGGATGACAAAAAGCATGTGTTGCTCTTATTTTTTTCATCATGTAACAATTTTAAAGGAAAATATTTCAAAACATGAAACAGCATATCCTCTTTGAATCCATATTTATAAACTAGATGGTGTGTGGTCACAATGAAGGTGGGAACATTGTTTTGTTTTTTTAAGTTTTCTTAATGATCTATTTCAAATATACAGAAAAGCATGACAAAAAAATTACATATTCCAGACAAATTAGACGTTTAATGTGCACAGAGTGTGTGCCAAGCACTATGGTGTTTGCTGGGGATGAAGAAAGGAACATGACAGTTTTGCCTTCTCCCTTTGTGAGCTTTCGCTTTAGCAGGGGAAAGGTATGCCTGTGAACATGTATGGACAAGTGTACATATTATTTTAATGGGATCCATACTGCACCGTTTACTTGCCCACTCCTAAATTGTTGTATTTTTTTATTGTTTTCCCTTTTTAGCTATTAAGAGGAACACAGCCTTAAAAAAACCTTTCTGCAAAATTTTTTTGTCCATTTTAGGGCTACCCTAAGACCCAGTGGGAACAGAGGTTTGGGCAAGATTATCAGGCCCACCCATTTGGGTCTGTTGTCAGATAGGACATAAGGAAACTGACATAACCTAGAACACTTCTTTGTACAAATGGAAAATGGAACTTAAGCAACACTCTAGATTTTTTGTGAAAAAAAGAGTCACTATTTTCTATGGGACATACATCAAAACAACTAAAGATACCCTTCATTTCCCTTGAATTTTGCCCACACTGTATTGACTCAACAACCTATGTTAATTGCACATTTTACGAGTTAGTAATGCATTTTATGGGCTAGTTCATCATTAAACTTGCATGCTTATAAGCAGGAAGTGATGGAACTTTCCTTATTACTTAACATTAAAGATCAGAATTATTTGCTTGCTGGTTATTTTATGTTTTCCTCCGTCAGCCAAAGCCTTGTAAAATACGCTTGGTTCATCTGACTGCTCTCCTGAAAGTCTGCCAGTTCATATTTCTCCATCAGTGTGAGAGGGCTTACTTCCACTTAGCCTCTTTTTTGGGGGTGGGGGAGATACATAGCCACTCTGAAAGCTCATAGTTTTCACATATTTTGGCTAAATTGGACAGACATAATGGCACACCCTGTTGTTTTAATTTGTAATTATTTGTGAGTTTTAACATTATATCACATTGGCTATGTTTTGCTTCTTTTATCAACCTGATTATTCTAGCATTTATATACCATGAAAATCACCCCTTTAAAGTACACCATTCAATGGATTTCCATATACTCCCAGAGTTGTGCAAACATTCCATAAATTCATTTTAGACCATTTTCATCACCTAAAAAAAAATCTTGTACTCCCCACTCCCCTCTCATGCCCTCATGCCCTTTTCCCCCAATCCGTAGGCAATCACTAATCTACTTTATATGCCTCTGTGTCTGCATATTTTGGACATTTCACATAAATGGAATGATACACTACATTGTCTTTTGTGACTGGCTTATTTCACTCAGTGAGACGTTTTCAAGGCCTATCTATGTTGTAGTCTGTATCAGCATTTCATTAATTTTTATGGCTGAATAATGATCCCCTATAGGGATATATCATCTTATGTTCATCTATTCACCAATTGATGGGCATTTGGGTTGTTTCCACTTTAGGCCATTATAAATAATGCTCCTATGAATACTTAAGAGCAAGTTTTCATGTAGTCATATTTTTATCTTTCCTGGGGATGTAACTAGGAGTAGGGTTGCTGGGTCAAACAATAACTCTATTTCAGTTCCTTGAAGAACTTCTGGATTGTTTTCCAAAATTATACATCATGTTTCATTCCCACCAGCAGCGAACGAGTTTCCAATACTGCCACAGCCTCATCAACAGTTCTCATCTCTTTGGCTCACAGCCATCCTAGCAAAATATGAAGCAATATTCACTGTGGATTTTCCATTCCCCTGATGACTAAGGATACTCAGCATCTTTTCATGTGCTTAGGGACCATTTATATATCCTTTTTCTGGGAGAAATGCCTATTCATATCTTCTGCCCATTTGTCAGTTGGGTTGTTTGTCATTTTATTATGGAGCTAAAGAGTTCTTTACATATTCTAAATACAAGTACCTTATTAGATATATGATTTGCAAGCATCTTCTCCCAGACTATGGGTTGTCTTTTCACTTCCTTGATGTCACCCTTTTGAGGCACAGAAGTTTGCAATTTGGGTGAAGTCCAAACTGTCTATTTTTTCTTTTGGCCTCTTATGCTTTTGCTGCTGTGTCTAAGAAACCACTGCATAGCCTAACAACATGCACATGTGCCCTGGTGTTTGTCTCTAAGAGTTTATTAGTTTTAACTCTTTCATTTAAGTCAATGACTCTCTTTGAGTTAATTTTTTTGTATGACCATTTCATTTTTCAATGCCCAAAGATTGCCTACTACTCTAAAGAGAGAAGATAAAAATGATAAAAGTGAAGCAGGAAAAGACAATCTATATTCTATAGCACTAGAAAATTCAAACCACTGAAAGCTTTAGCAGTAGTGTATATGTGTGTGTGTGATATGTAACATACATTTTTTATTTTATTTTTCTTCCTATTAAAGAGCTAGGTTTTATCCCTTCCAAACAGCAAAGGGCAGACAAGCTGCAGATCCACCAGTCATTCCTTCTTCAGTCACTGCTACAAGCTTTCTAGTCCTTTCTCTGATACCCCTGAAGCTGCCAGGCCTCCTTCTGAGCCTGGAATTTGTTCAAGTACTTCACATGGAGCTTTAGGCAATACAGCATCACAAAGTAAAGCAACTTCTTGAATCTGCCCTCCCTCTGGTAAGGGCAATATTTGGCTGCCAGTGTTCCACTCTGCCTGGAATTCCCGCCTGCCCCTGCTACCTGCATTCAGGCCAGCTTCACACGGGCAGCAAAGAAATTAAAGTACTCTGAGCCTGAGACAGAGCCATCTCAATATGAAATACACTGATATTGATTCAGTATTAAATTTTTTTCTAGCAGCTTTAGAAAATGTACATGTCAGTGTGTACACAAAATGTGACTTTCTTCTAAACATAAAACTGAAATACGACCATTGGGAAAAAAATGGAAAAACTAAAGACTATAAAGGAAAAGAAGTCTAGCCTTTTCTCACGCCCAAAGGTTGGCCACATTTATTATTTTAGTGTATATCCTTAGAGAGACAGGCAGACGGATACAGTTACCAAAATATACTCATATACATGCATATGTAATTTAGATAAATGTAAATGTATTATATACACAATTTCATGTAAAGCTTTTTTTTCCACTTCACATTTTCTAACGTCATTAAATATCACTTGAAAACATTAAAACTTCATAAACATTAGAACATTAAATTAAAAAAAGATTCATACATCGTAATGTATAAATCTTTTTCCACCTTTTATATATTTGTTTCCTCCATTATCAATAATACTGTGATACCACTACATCTCATATGTTGCTCAGATTGTTATTTGGTTCTACAATCTTTATACCTGACAATTCAATCACTCACAAATATCCACGTAGGGCCTATCCTGCTGTACAAAGCTAGGGATGAAAGCTGAACCTCAACAAGCTCACAGAAAACAGCTATTCCTCCTGTGGCCGCGTTCTGTCCTGCCTCCTTGGTGCATCACTGGCTTCCTGATTTCTGATTACTTCCCCTGACCATGACCCTTGCCCAGTCCTTGCCTGTCCACTGTTTTCAACACAGGCCTTTTCCCAAAGCTCACTTAAACTTATTTTTAACTCTTACTACCTGATTGTTCCTCTAGCAGGCAATTCTCAAACTTTTTTGATCTCAGGACCCCTCTATATGCTTTAAAATTATTGCAGACCCTAAAGAGTGTTTTGTGAGCTATTTCTATCCAAATTTACTGAATGCAAATTAAAGCTGAGAAGTTTACAACACCATAAAACACAAGCATATATTTCATCAGCCAACAGAGAGATGACGCCATCACGCTTCACAGAGCCTCTGAGAAACTCCGCTGTACACTCAAGAAAGGACAGTGTTTTAAAAAGCAAATAATGTCTTAGTATCATTATGAAAACAGTTTGATCCTCCCAAAGGATCTTGAGGACCCTGAAGCTACAGAAGCACATCAAGCCTTTCATCCTAGGACTTCTTGTGTTATCTAATTCACACTTGGCATTCACCGTCTCTTACGTCTGTGTCAACCACAGGGTGACTGTCTTCCGTTTGCATGGGCGCGATGCATGCTGATAGCGTGGCTCACGGGTCATGTGAGATAAAATGTTCCTGACTGCCTGTTTTCTGTCTGCAAAAAAAAAATGATTAACTTCTAAATCTTAACGGTTTTATTCAAGTAAGTGTTTCTAGGCTATTTATGTTCTAGGCAATTTAAGTGATGAAACCTTGAATCCCAGACTTCTTAGCAAATTTTAGGTAGAAGGGCAAGGAAGGAACAGGCAGAATATCAGAAGAAGCCTCTAAACAGTACTGCCAATCTCTCGTGTTAGGTGACAGCAGGGGACTGTCTTGTTCTCCTGGCTTATGTATATGCAAGCCAATTAATGAAGATACCTGCCTTTAGTTGGCCAAATATACAGAAAAATACAAGGGTGAGAAAGAAATAGGAATTAAAGGACTTCCAATGCTGTCTTAAGTCAAGTTACTAGTTACACTCAATTAGGTGAGCTTTGCTTTGCTTTTACATTTGCCCAATGGACAGTCACACTTTTTTTTAACATAACATTTTTGGGCATGGGTTCTTTTTCTTTTATATGATAACATTACAAAACCTAACTCCCAGCCTAACAACCCAATTAATTTTAACTCTTTTCCTTCCAATATTAATCCTCATCAAGGTATTTAATTACGCAGATACAAACTGCATACCTGTAAAGCTTTCTACAATAATTATAGCTGTACCATGCTCCTTGCAGAACACCTAAACAGAATCAAAGGGCAGCGATGCAGTCCTACCTCTGAACAGGAGCTAAAGCTTCTGTCATTTAGAAAATGCTAGTTTAAAAACCATTTTAGCCTTCCTATACCTACGCTTCCAAGATAGGGCATTCTCTGCATGAGTTCATCTTTTAGTTCTTTGTGGCCCTGGGGTGTCTCTGAAACTTTCAGTTTAACCACCTCCAAGTCATCCAGTGGAAGAGGCACACACGCATGCACACCGACACATTCACTCACACCGATCACAGTCATACGGCTAAACATTAGAGAAGTATCAAACTCGGTGAGATCCTGGGGACCCATCACTTTCACTTTGAGGGCATACATCTCTCTTTGTGGGGATCCTCAGTTGGAAAAAGGGCAAGCCAGGCTCAAGGAGAACGAGGGTGAGTCAGTGGGCCATCACCAACCGCAGCTGATCTCTACTTTGGAGAGCTGCTTTATTAGGTTCTTACCTATCTTATTCTCTAAAAGACAAGGTTTCCAAACTACTTCCAAGAATTTGTAAAACAAACAGTGCCCCCAGCAGGCAGTGTTTACTCTACTCTGAAATTGCTGTATTTACCTTGAAAAACCACAAAATGTAAACAAGGGCACCTGATCAGAGAAGCTCTTGAAACTGCTCACTTGCTAAATCAATACTTGCGACAGGAAAACAGTACACTTGAACTTGAATACACAATATACAAATCAGTCTTTTATATCAGCAATAGCTTGAATAAGTTAATGATTAGTAAGCTTTATGGAGATATAGAGACTTTCATAAACAAAATACAACTTCTATTCAATGATTTAATACTCTGGAAAGAGTAAAGCCCACCTACCAAAACACATGTTTCCACTAGAACAACAAATACGGATATGCCACTCTGTCAATATGTATGTGACACTCAAATATGTATGTGACCATCTTGCTGGAGACACTTTGTTTATGCTATAGAGTATGTAAAAACTGAAGTGATGTAACTTTTTAATATGCCTAATACATGACAAGATAAGAGAGGATAAGGGAAATAGTTTATTTAAAAATACCTAATATTTAATTCTTTGAAGAATTTCTGAGTGTACCACAGTTTCAGTTCTACAAACAGACCATGCTTCTCACCACAGTGTATTCCTGAAAACTGTATTATAAAAAGCATGCATTTCCCATAGGAAATTCCACTAGACTAATGTAATTGGGATTACTTGACTGAGGAATGGGACTAAGGTAATCGGGATTAATTGCCTGAGGAACAAAGTTAATAATGACTATACCATAGGCAGAAATACTCTAAATTTTCATATCATTTAAAAGAGCAAACATCCTATTAAAGGGATTAAAAAATACTTTGTTTATACTATCATAAGGACCATTCTTTTTCCCAAAATTAATACTATGTCATGTAAGTATCTGAAGACCTCCTCAAGGGCCTCCCTATGAGGGTAAAGAATCCAGAATGAATAAGGTCTTTCTCCACCTTCCCATGCAATCAGCCTCGAAGGTGAACAAAGTCACAGAAGTGTATAAAAGGAACATTTTCTTTCTCAGTGAAGTCAAGAGAGCATTTCTGGATCAAGTAAACTTCTAACCACCTCAGGGCTATTTTTCCTCCTTAGGGCTATTCTATTTTGAGTTGACTAAATGCACTTCCTCCTGTCTCAGCCTTTTGAAGAATGGCATTATCAAAGGAATAAGACATTATACAGACTTTTGAGACTGCAAGAGTCTCTCTTTCATTTAACATAATGCATTTGAGGTTTACCTGTGTTGCAGGGTGTATCAATAGTTCATTCCTTTTTGCTGTTGACTAGTATTCCATTATGAGACACACCATTGCATGTATTACTTATCCATTGACTAGTTTAAAGAGATTTTGATTATTTCCAGGTTTTGCTATCAACATAATAAAGATCTCTGTGTGAACCTAAGGGTTCATTGACTTCGGTAAGTACTGAAGAGTGAGATCTGAGGACCGCATGGTTTGTGTATGTTTATAAGAAACTGCCAAACTCTTCCAAAATGTCTGTAGCATTTTGTACACCGCCAGCGGTGTATGAGAGTCCTCCTTGATTGACATCTTTGCCATCCTTGATACTGTCAGTATATTTTTTATTTTAGCCATGTCTGCAGCAGGACTTCATTTTGGCTCTTGATATCATTACTTCAAGCACTGTAAAGATTGGTATTCCTAGGAATTCCAGTCAGGGTACTCTTTTCTTCTCACTCTTACAGCTTTAAATTCTATTCATGGGCCAGTTAATTTCAGATCTGTATTCTCTATCTAGATTTCTCTTCTGAGCCTCCAGATCAACATATCCAGAAATCATAGAGATTTGACAGAATCTGACAAAAAAGGCACCAGAACCAAGTTCAACACTGTGGTAAATTGCAAAACAGCTATGAATTCTTCCACATCCCCTATGCATGCCACATCGTAGGCGACTTTGCAGCTCCTTCCATAAAAAAAGCAGAGTCAATTTCTCCACTCTTTGCATCTAAACACAGCCATAAAATATTAGCAAATGTAACACAAGTAGACATTTGAATATTCTTATTAAGCATTGGGGTTTGCCCTTCCTTGCTGCTCTTACACTATCCCCATGTGAAGAACCTGAGCTAGCCCTCCAGATGGTGAAAGATATCTGGCCTAGACACCCCTATGAACAACTTATCAGTGGCAGATATGTGAGAACAGCCATCCTAGACCATCATCTGCCAGCTCAACACAGACACATGAGCAAGCTCAGCAGAGACCAGCCAAGCCATCTCTGAACAAAAGGATCAGCCAGCAGACCCACAGATTCATGACTTAAATAAATGGGAGCTGAGGGAGCCACTCAGTTTGGGGATGTTTTGTTACACAGTAAGAGAGAACTGATACAATTAATCCTCCCCTACCAAGTGGTTTCTCTTATTTTCCATATTTCAGTAAATGCTACTAATACCTATCACATTGCCCAAGTGTGAAACCTGAGAGAATTCTAGAATACATTCTCTCCCTCACCTCCACCTCCCTCCCTCCCTACTCCCACATACAATTAGTCACCAAGTCCTAGTAGCATAAATACATTCCCTTCTCACCATTCATCACTACTAGCTTAGTCCATGATCAGATTTTCTGAACTATTTTATCAGTCTCTTAATTGATAAGCCATCCTACATCTTCAATCCCTCCAGTCAAGAGAATAGGCTTTCAGAATTCCAATTCTGACTATGTCATAGCCCAGTACAACTCTTTATAGTTCTCCACCATCTGTAACATAAAGCAAATGTCTCAGTGTGGCATATGAAACCACGAGGCACCTGGACCCTCCTCCGTGCTCATCTCTGCCACTCTTTCACCTGCTCCTAAGCTTTAAACATTCTTAACAGCCACAAGCACAAACGGGTCATGCCCCTCCGTACTATGTGCCCCAGGCAGAAATGCCTCTTTCTCCTCAACTGTTCCTTTCCACCTGGTTGGCAACTGCACCTCTTCTACAGCTCCAGCTCACCTCCATCCTTCCTCTCAATTCCCAAGCCAGTCACCACCCTCTTCTGCGTGTTTCCCCTGCCCCTTGGGCTTAAAGGCAGCAAGGTTAGTCGTCAAGGGTCTGGATTCCTACCAAAGCTTTGCTTCCTTCTCATTATATGACCATTAGCAAGTCACTTAACTTCTCTGTACTTCAATGACCTCAGCTATAAAATGGGATGTGCCAGAGAATATTAAGTATTACTTCACACCTCCAATATCCATTCTTTCTTCCTTTAGGTAACAGAACCTGCGTTTTGTGGAGGCACATGGCCACCTCTGTCTCTGTCACTCAGAGCTTTCTCCTCTGCGTGCGTGCCTTCTCTTCTGTCTCTAATAAGGACATTGGTCATTGGATATGAGTCCCACCTGGGTAGTCAAGATGAGGTCCTTTCAAGATCCGTAATTTAATTACATTTGCAAAGACTTTATTCCTAAAAGTTAACGTTCACGGATCCAGGACAAAGACTTACCTTTTTTTAATTTTTTCAGCAGGGTGGGTGGGTGTGACTGTGGTTCGCCACCATTCAACCCAATATATGTGACTAAGAAATATAAGTGGCAGGGATTGATCTATGAAGTTCCCGACGTCCTTCTGGAAGAAGAACTACTTGTCCTGGATTCCTCCTGCCCCCTTTCTACTGACTGAGAAATGGAACATTGGAGCAACTTTGGGAGGCATGTGTTGAGAATGGTAGAGGTGCCAGATGATATCTAGGAACTATTAAGTGAGAGAGAAATAAACTTCTATCTTCTGTAAGCTATTGGTGTTTGTTGTTGTTTAGTTCTGCTGTAGCACCTTATCTAATACATGCAGATGATAATAATAATATCCTAATAATAATACATACCACTTAGGGTTGTGCTAAGATTACCTGGATTGACAGAACATAAAGCATTTTGTATATTACCTGGCAGGTAGTAAGGACCAAATAAATGGTTGTGATTAGCACCCATGGCAGTAAAGCAGGCTTACTACTTTCAGCTTTCATTGGTTAACTTGCCTATGTCCTGCAGAAGACCAAATGTCCTTACTGCTTTCATCTAAGCACTATATCGAAAAAATACCAAACATTTCTTACGGTTTAAAAGGGAAATTCAATTTAGCTTTGCACACCTGTTCTTACTCTGAGGACCCCTTTCATGAAAAGATGCACACTAGACCCGAGCAGCCTGGCTGTCTCTTTCCCACAAGTACGAATCTTTCAAGTCACAGGTTAAACGCTACCTTACTTAAGAAGCATTCCCCATCTCTCCGAACAGGAAATTGAAATCTATTACCTGCTACAATACCTACACCACACCTTTGTATTTAGCCATTATCACTTTCTACCTTGGTTATAATTATTTATATTCGTATCATATCTCCCTCGTTGGATTATAAATTCCCTAAGAGCAGCATTCACTTCTGACTCATTTGAACTGTAGCAATGGGTTCACATACTGCGTTGCATGCAGTGGATATTAAATAAACCTCTTCTAAATGTAGTTGTATTAAAAAAACACCAGCTGCAAACAAATCTGCCCCACTACCTACTAGCTGTACAACCCAGTTCTTTAATGTATCTAAAGTGTGGCTTCCACATTTGTAAGATGGGGCTATTGAAAATTAAATAAGATAGCATGGATAAGGGCCACCAAGTTAGGAATTTTAACATTTAAGACTTCCTATTCTTGGAAAGAGTAGTCTTGGCTATTAAAATTCTCACATAAGACATTTATTCAATATTTACAAGGAATTCATATACACAACTTCATATATGACATTGGAAGGGAGATTTTTTTATATATATATTGTTAATGTACACTTATAATTACTTGAACATTATGGTTACTAGACTCCCCTACTATCAAGTCCCCCCCACATACCCCATTACAGTCACTGTCCATCAGCACAGTAAGATGCTGTAGAGTCACTACTTGTCCTCTCTGTATATACTGCCTTTCTCATGTCCCCGCCGCCGCTACATTATGTGTGCTAATTGTAATGCCCTATTTTCCCCCTTATCTGGAAGGGAGACTTTTATACATGAGCCAGAGTGCAGGAAAATTGGCCGTGGATACGTAATTCATAAGCAAGGGAAGCGGGCAGTTGTTCTATCTCCACTAAAGCACACACACAAGTGTTAATTTCTTGCTCATCAGTTCTTACTCTTAAGGGAGAGAATTAAACTTCACAATCTAAAGCACATACTAAAGTTCATATGTGGTATACCTGTTAGATACACGGTTAATTATGAGTGCTGCCCTACACAGCAATTCGGGAGACTTCCAAAGTTGTCCTTTTTGACCACGCAGGACCACAGCGACTTCCCTCTGATAGAGACTCAAGTATTTCAAAGTGTACACACTTTCACAAGCCTGGCCTGCTTCAGCAGGAAAAGCGAAGTAGCAAAGCAATGAATACCTTTCATCCTTTGGCCCTTCTCTGAAACCTCACTGAGAAGAATAAACTTATTTCCCAATTTCCACTGCCACTTAAGAGTTTAATAATAGGGGATTCGCTGTAGATGCTTCTTGCGATCATGACTTACTATAAATACAAAGAATCAACACAAGTAACAGGCAACTGGAGAATTTTAAAGATGCCTCAGTATAAATCATGTAATTGTTGGCTTAGGAATCCATTGCAATTTTCAAAACTTCTTTGAGTAGCAGCAAACTACAAAATGCTATGACCTAAAAACCTTCACTAATACACATAGAAGTCTACATCTTCTGCTTTTCATACTACAGATTTATACATTAGAATGCACATTGGATACCAATGAACTTAAAGATGTAGAATTTAAGGTTATAACAGGTTTACACCTTGCTTTAACATAAAACAATTAATCAGCTAACAACTTTGGTACATGCTGGGTAACATTAAAAGCCCAAAAAAGCATCTGATGGCAGACCAAGATTACATTGCCTTTAAGAATTACAATATTTTTCTAGAACATTATTCATTAATTCAACGAAAATTTATTCAGCACCTATGGTACGGAAACAGTGTTCTTCATCTTGACGATTCTCCAGAGCACAAGGCTAACAAAGTCTTTTTACCCTCTCATAGTTTACTGCCTATTTGCAGGTCTTTCAAATAAAGAAATGAGTGCAAATTCTGAGCGAGCAAAAATAGTGTGATTATGTGTCTTCAGGCCCAAGTTCACTGACAACTGCATGGACAGTTTCCAGCATGCTGTCCTCAACCTCAAGCCCCTGCACCTCTCTTCTCTTCATGAGAGCTTTTCCTGATACCTGGAGAACTTTCTCGGCTGCAAGCAAGGGCAGCACAGAAGTGTACTATACGAGCAGGCGATAATGTCCTCAGGGGCGGTCTGCAGCCCAGAGGCCAGAAGCTTGCCCAGCCTTTCTGCCTCGGGAAGGAGATCCCGAAGCACGTCACTTGTGGTTTCTCAGAGGCTCCCAGCAGGACTGAGTTCCAGTTGCCACAGTGGTGGACGTTAATAAACAATTTATTGCCTTTTCTTCCCTTGGGCTCACCTCCCCCACTTCCTCATCCATGCTTCCAGGAATCAACTCCAAACCGATTACCTCCACCCATATCTGATTTGTAGGTACTCTGCCTACCACCATCTTAATCTCTTCCTCCTCCGATACAGTAACACTGGAATAACACATGAAACGATATCACACATGTACCTTTTATCAACTTAACAAATTTCAAGATGTCATGAGACTGGGAATTCGAATAAATAATTTAGATGAGTGGTAAAATCAAAAAGAGAGGATGGAGGGGAGTTTGGCAAGCTAGAAAAATGAGCCAAGCTAACAAGATGAATGTAGCAGATTCTCCACTTGGTTCCAAGGTACCAATTATAAAGCACAGGAGGAGAAAAATGAGGATTCAAAGATGCAAATGAAAAAGTGTCAGATGCAAATGAAAAAGTGTCATGAGTTTGAGTTGAGTTACAGCTGGGGGTGAGTTAGGGAGTCTCCCCCAGAACTCCTGGCTTGCAGGTATGGCATCCAAAGAGAAAGGGAAATTCTCATCGGACTACACCAAATGTACTATGTCCCATTCTTGCTACACCACTAAGAATCACACTGACAAACAGGAGCCTAACCAGAAAACAAACAAGGCAGTATGATGCAGACTAGAGAAATCAATGAAGAATCTGTAGCTAGAAACAAGTGAAAGAATTTTTTTAAATTAAGACTGTAGGTGAAAAGATCTGAAGAAAGATGATCATTCTAAACCAACACCTAAAAGGCTATTGTGTGGAAGAGGGATTAGATTTAATCTATGTGGTTTTATAGGACCAACAGTTAAAAATGCATGGGAGGGCATAATTCAATAGAGAGCATGGGATAGCAGTTAAGAACAAACAGCTCTAGAGTCAGACACACTTCACTGGAGTCCCAGCTCCACCACTAATGAGCCAGGCAAACAGTAAGACGGCGGCATACTTCTTCATACTTAACTCTCTCAACTGCAAAACTGAGAGAGCAGTAACTTCCCCTTTATAGGGTCAGAGTAATAACTAAATAATAATGCACAGGAAGCCCCAAGCACAATGCAGCATGTATTAAATGCTCCATAAATGTTAGTTATTTCAAATCTGAAATAATTTCAGTCTTCATCCAAAAAAATGACACCAACACCAAATCTAAACTCAATACAGCAATTGTTCAGCTGGCAGAAGAGGTATTTATCATCAGCTCCTGCTGGAGAATCACTGTGTTAGACAAGATAGACATGTTCAACTACACAGGAAGTCAAAGCTGCTACCCAGCAAGATGGCCTTTTCACTTATGTGCTTGAGTGTGTAACTGCCATGAGGATAGGCAGATGGTGATGGTCCCAGCCTTCAAAATGACTTCCCTGAATTATATGAAAAGGAACTGAGTTAAAGAAATGATCTTGTCATTGTTCCCCCAGACCCTGATTTTCACACCTGCTTGAGTGCTGCACTGCACAGTGGAGAAATTCTCTATCATAGCTCCAATTCCTGAAGCACTCAGACGTACCGCTTCAGAATGACTTCTTACCTGCCAGCCATGGCCACTTGGTAAGCATGGTATATTAGGAAATAGTCACATATCAAATGGCCACAGAATCTCCAAGTTGGAAATTTCAAGACCAAATGGTCCAACCCTGAGGAATATCTAATCAACCAAAACAGGGCCCATCTTCTCTTCCCTCAGCCCCTTGAGGTGTGGCTTTCAGGATTCATCATTACTTCTTTGTGTCATCACCCTGATGGTAAAAGAAGGACATAAACACAAACCTCTCTTGCTTCGATTTATACCAAAAAAAAAAATGCACATGTATTAATAGGCAGAGAGTTTTGGAAAAATCCTCACCAGAGAGGAGCTTTATTGAGAATGGGGAGGTGGGAGGATGCGGGGCGGAGCAGGGAGTAGGCATAAAGGAACTAAATAAGAAGAAAGAAAAACAAAAAGAATTTAAGGTCAACAGAAACAACTGCTATAACTTAGTGTGAGGGCGGAGTGTTGACTGTATATCAAAAACTAGAGTGAGCACTAAATCACGGTGCTATTACGTGCCACCGATACGATACAAGCTGAAGGGCGGTTAATCTCGGTGATATGCTTCTCAAAACCTTAACCCAGCTACTCCTGAGAAAAGCATCAGCAGACGCAAATCGAGGGATATTCCATGAAATACCTGGCTGGCGCTCTTAGAAAGTCTCAAGGTGGAAAACAAAGAAGACTGAGAAAGCGTCACAGAACCAGAGAAGACAAAGTAGTGATGACAACTAAGTGCCACAGGGATCCTGGGTGGGATCAGGAAAGGGAAAAGACAACAGTGAAAAAACTGGTAGAATCTGAAGAGAGTCTGGAATTTAGTCAATACTAATATACTAATAAATGGCAATTCCATCTGCCTAACAAATGCACCGTGGTGTATCCGCTGCTAACCTACGGGGAAGCTGGGTGAGGGGAACTGTCCATACTGCCTTTCCAACTCCTCTGTACATCTGAATTCATTCCAATATTGAAAGTTTATCTTTAAAAAAAATAGATGATATTTGGTCATTAAGGGAATTTTACACTCACAAGGGAAAGCAACTGTGCTTCAGTTAATACTGTTCTGACTGTGTGGTTTCCACTGAAAAATAGCTGTCCACCAGGTGTTAAATAATCCCTGGGAAGCTATTTGTTAAAACTTCGTTTCCTCTGTTCATATGTAAGGCGACGTGACACAGCCGAGAGAACATTTCATTGTACAATTGTGTGTGTCAGGAGGAATCATTCTGACCTTCCCAGGACTTCGGCTCCTCTTTCAAACAATTGGGGGCGTTGTTCGGCATTTACTTTTAATTGCCAGAAAGCTCTAAAGTTTTATAATTCACTTGAATAAATCCTAGAGTAGGAAAACCAGAAATCTTTTCAAATTAATCTGAGAATATCATTTGTCTGGCTGAAGCAAGAGGCACAGAGGTGTTGCTCAGCTGTGGATAAGCCATTGTTTCTCCATGTTATCTGAAATGTAACAGTAAGGGAGGGGCTCTGGAAACTTGGCAGAGGAGTCTGGAAATGCAAGGGTAGCGATTCTGGGAGGCAAATCTGTGAGATGATTTTCAAAGCCAAAGAATAGGGGAAATAACACTCAGGCAGAGAATGGTGCCTGCAGGAGCTGAGAAAGGATGAGGTATTTGGGACAACAAGGTCTGCTTGGGGCTATGGAGCAGTGTGCAGACCAGGGCAGAGACAAGCCCATCTCAGGGAATTCTCCTCTGGGGCTCTATCAGGTAGGGGTTCCAAGAATCACAGGAGAAGAGTCAGAGCTTTAAAGGGGAGCCCTGTATCCCCAAAAGGGAAGGACCCTCCTTCTCCAATGATAAATGGATCAGTCTTAAAGTAGAGGTAGAAAATGAGAGCAAACTAGTACAATGACCTACAGCATTAGATTATGGGAAAAGCCAGCCTTCCAGGGCAGAACGGAGCACCTGAGTGATCCACACCTTGACCAGGACTCACCAAATAACAGGGCACCAACTACCTGCACATCTATACGTGTCACCCCAGGGTTCCCTCAGATACACGAAAATAATCTTCCCACTTCAAGACAATTCACTTCACTGGGAAAGAGGAAAAGAAAAAGGCAGCCACACACTCTGAAAGTTTATCTTTGAAAAATTATCCTCCCCGGATGGACAGAAGAGAAAACTGCCCAATCTCATGGCAGTCAAGTATGGGGCACGAGGACCCACGTTTTATCTCATGATCCCAGGTGAGTTAGGGTCTTACATCCAAAAGCATCTAATGACTATTTTTTGAATGTCTACTGTGGGCAAATACCTGGAAAACACAAAAGTAAAAACCTAAAGCCCTTGAAGAGGTTATGTAAGCGTAGAGTCAAATATGTTTAAAGGAAATATATTATGCCTTTCTGTTGTAAGTTGACTACCATTTCTATAACGATTTGAAATGCTTTTACATATAGTCTTAGAAAGATTGCAAGTTTCACAAAGCCTTGTGTGGTAAGCCACGATCTTGTTACTATTCAACCCTAGTCCCAGCAGCCAATAACAAACATCCTCTGAGGCTCCAGGCAGTGAAGTGACCTAGTTAAAAGGACACAGCCAGCGAGAGGTACAGTCAAAACCTGAACCCATGCTTTTCCTGTTACAAATACAGATTTGTTGTTCCAGTTTGCTTTGAAAATGTTTCTTTTTATCTTTCATGTGCTCGAATTCACCAAGAAGTGTCTGTGGATTTGGCTTCATCATCACTACTCTGAATTCGACATGCCTCTTCCACATGAGAAACAGTATTTTTCCTCAATTTAAGGAAGTTCTCACCCATACGTCTTCACACAGGGCCTCACTGTCATTCTAGCCTCACCTTCTAGAATTCAGTTAGATAACTGCCAGACCTTCTCAGCCCAGCCTCCAAGCTTTTCATGATTCATTCATGCTGTCCTTCTGTGGACCACACTCTGGGTGATTTCCTTGGACCTCTCTTCCAAAGCACTAATTCTCTCCGCACCTTTATACAATATGCTAGTTCCAACGCGTTAGAACCTATCTGTTCTTTCTTTATATTTCCTGTTCTTCCCTTAGGGCTGCTCTACCCTCTTCTATCTCTGGAATCATCTCCGCACACCTACCACACCGTCCCTGGCAGATGGCTCTGGAGCACTTGTCTGTCCCAGCTGCTGACATTCATGGTAGTGTTATTGTGACTGCATCCTCGGGGGGCACTGTCTATTGCGAGAAGACCCTCAGTTGCCCAGGGTCAGGGGAGTGCCCCCACTGAGTAGTTTTATGGCTGCTTCTAATGGGCCGCGTAGCTCCCACAGCCTGCTTTATGTCATTGCTCCACTTGGGGAGACATTGGATCTCTTACTCAAAGTGGCCAATTTTTTAACTCAAAGGACATTTACTATGCTTGTGACTCTCTCTGCAAGGTTCTGAGTTTAAGGAAAATGAAATGTCTGTGATATTCCTATACTGAGAATTGTGTGGAAAGTGGCTATCATAGGGAGTGAACCACAGGGAACATTTCCCAGGCATTTCTCTCCCTTCCCCAGTGCAGTTGAGTAGCACACCCTGATTTGGGTCTGGAATACTGGGGAATCCCTTTGCCTCGCTCTCCAGACTTTTATCCCTTACTAAAATCGCTTTTCACCATTGTGAGAAGGAATGTTTGCACAGTGTATTCAAAATGAATGCTGCTTTACAATTATTTTTATTATTATACCTACACGCAAACTATGAAGTTGATTTAACAGAGCTCTTAATTACTGGTTTTAGTTGTCTATGATTCTTTGCAGATTCTATTAACTTTCTTTCATAGCAATCGAATTATAATCAGCCTCCTATTGTGACCAATTTCTCAGTTGATATTATCAAGCTAACTCTAAATAATACTTAGAGAAGTTCTAAGACACTTGTGAGTTGTTACACACCATCCAAAGTGACATTTTAAAAGCTAAGCTCTTATATCACTGTCATCCTGGAAATTTTACAAAGACATAGTAAAGAGCTATTAATAAAACACCAACATTTATAGTCACAGAAACACATAAATATGTATTACTTGGTTACATTTATTGGTTTGAATAGTGGCTTTTTACAGTTAAGTACCAAGATTTCCTTTGAACAGATAAGACTACCGTCCAGCAAACAACACTTAAAACTATTCTGTCATTGTAAATCTTTCAATGGGTAAAAGAAGAAAAACAAGGGAGAAATTTTTCAAAGAATTTTCAGTGGACATATTTATCTATGAGGGTTGCACACTGAATTAAACTTTAACGTTACTTATTTTAAGACACAGAAATAATCGCACCCCCTTAGGTCACATAATAAAAAAATACATATTTTTTTTTCTTACCTCGGAACTTCTTTGGAGGGTTGGCAAGGTCTCCTGCCTCTGGGTGCACTACACATCTGTCATCCACTAACCTAGAAGGAAAAGCATGTTTGCACTGTTAACACGGTCATGTTCATAAAGCACAGAGTGCACAAGGATACTGTACAAATATTTACAAAAAGCTTCAATGCCAGTCTTCACTAAGGAACTTTTTAATAGTCATTGATTTGTAAAAAGGTTCTGTTATAAAGATATTAAAGCAGGGTTTGTGAAACTGAACAATGTTGCTACGTGGTAAGAAACTGATAAGATAATCATGATAAAGATAAACCATGGAAGACTACAGGGCTATTGAATATTGTATTTTAAAAATGCACTAGCCTATTGAACATTTATAATATATTGTGAAAAAAATTAAGTAGTAACAAGTTAATAAGATATACATTTAAACACACACATATCCTCTACCTACACACATATAAAGAATGGAATTTAGTCATCAAAACATGAGCAGTGTTGAGATTACTTGTAGTTCTTGTGTTCTTTTTTTTTCCCTGGGTGTGTTTTGTTTTGCAGGGTTCGGGGGTTTTATCACAAAGCATGTGTAACTTCCTGAGATTAGGCTTGCGGAGTGACCATCCAGTGGGTGGCCATGAGCACTCACCCTGCACTCAAACCCCAGCCTGGTCACTCCCTAGGTAGGTGACTTTAGGTCTCCTTCATATCTGTAAAATAAGGATAAGAGTCCCTACCTCATACCAATTGTTAGGATTAAATGACTTAATATCTGCAAAGAGCCTAACACAGCTTCTGATATATAAGCCCTTAAATAAATGTTCAATAAACAAATAAAACCAAGGACCCTGCCTGCCTATTGCTCACCGTATCATCTGCTTCTAGAAGACCATTGACACCTGACAGACAGGAGGCATCCAATAAATAGCCATCAAGTGAATAAACTGCCTTTGTAGTTACAAAAACATGTTTAATCCCTATTAAACTGATTATGAGAAGCCAATTTCTAGGTCAATTCCAAGAGGGAGAAGCTGAAGCTCTGGCTTGGGAACCAAGGGGCATGAATCTCCTGTTCAAAGAGGAGTATCTAACTACCAAATATTTTTCTCCACTAAGTGATGGGAAGAACTGGTGATTTTTTCCAGGCTACTGTGAGAGTGCCTGTGAATTATTCTGTTTTTGTGAATCCATTTGAAGAGAGGTATCCAAGTTGCAACTTTGTCTTAAAAAATATGTGTATGTATTAACCCAAGTCACTCGTAGGTATCAACGCCAGCACAGAGTGAACCCCACTTGGTGATCAAATGTCCCCTTGAACTAGGATGATTAACCAAAAGAAAATGAGACTTCTCATTCCTAGTTTATCTGGGTACCAGAAGCAGACACTTTCTAAATCACCAGGTTCTTCTATGGGATCCGATTACCACAAAACAAAATGCTAAACTGGTCCAGCAAAATGGTTCTTTCCTTGATTTTTTTTTTTTGGTATCATTAATGTACAATTACATGAGCAACATTAGGGTTACTAGACTCCCCCTATTATCAAGTCCTCCCCACATACCCCATTACAGTCACTGTCTATCAGCATAGTAAGAGACTATAGAATTATTACTCATCTTCTGTGTTTCACTGCCTTCCCTGTGTCCCCGCCCCACCCCACATTATATGTGCTAATCTCAATGCCCCATTTTCCCCTTTATCACTCCCTTCCCACCCATCCTTGATTTTTGTTTAATCTACTTCACTCACACTAATTTACCAAAATGTGGTTTTATAAGAGTTGCCAAGCATGCAAGAAATTCCTTTCAAGAACCTTTACAACTCTCTTCTTAGAAACAGGAAGTCACATTGGATCAAGAGAAAGCAAACCCAAGCCTTCCCAATATCCCAATTTCAGCCTACAACACTGAACATAAAAAGCCCAAAGTCCTGAGAATGTCACAACATAATTTTTAATTTTTTTTAATTCTGTGAGAGAAAGGTCAGCTTTTCTAATTAGTTAGGACATGTTAAAAATTCAAAATGATGTTTGAAAAAAAAGATAGTCTTATTTACAGCACATAAAAACTATTAAAAAGTAGCCTAGACATTCTACTCATTCTTCGTGCCTACCCATGCCCACAGATACACAGGCTCCTACTAGAATGCCCCCTGAAAGTCCCCACCTGCATGGGCTAGCCATCAAGGAGAGCAAGAAAGGCCAAACAGAGAAATCACATCACAGTAAATTCATGTAGGCGCTTATGCCTAACTCTGTTATCTGATAGCCCAGATAAAAACACAGTAATTTGTCCTATTCCTTATATACTGACACACAATAGGTACATTTATTAAAAGTATTTTTAAAAAGCATTATTTTTTAAATGTCTGTGAAAATAAGGACACTCATTTCACTGTGCAGACTGAAATAATTGCAAGAAGTGAAAATGGAAGAAGGGAAAAAGAAGGATAGAAATGGTAAAAATTAGCAAGGAGTGAACGTGTTATAAGGACACATACAACCATCAATGTGAAAAGTCAAACAGGACTTTAACGGTAGCTGTTGGTACAGCTTCTACAATATCCCCCAACAGTCTCCCCTTGAATACCTGCAGGGCCTGAGTATTCACAATTTATCATCTTTCTGACAGTACCAATATTAGAAATGTGTTTGCATGGAGGTGAAATAGCGCCCTGTGTTTCCCATAGCAGATCACAATTCTTAAAATTGCTTGCTTAATTCTGGACCTTCCAATAACTGTAAATTCATGAAGTCAAGAACTGAATCCATCTTGTTTACTATTATATCCTTGGTATCTTCTTGAATGAGTTACAGTAGATACTAAATATTTGTCATATGAATAAATGGGTCAATAACAAATGAGACTTGCTTCCCAAAACACTTTCCCTCTTTAGTCTCAGCACTTTCTTCTGCAACTATATAGACTATTCTTGTGGCATGAACAAATCTCTTTCTCCCATTTCCTCTTTATGTGGATATTTACCAAAGAGCTCAGCATCCTTTCAAGGGTCAACATCCCCCTTAAACGTGATCCTAGACACTGTCTACGTGAGCCCAGATGTGCCCCCCAACAGGTACAGGGGGCATGGGACTCTGCCTGCCTGCCTTCTGACACTAAGCCTACAGGAATGCATCCCAAGATCGCAGTAGTTTCCCTGGCAGGCAAGCTCACCTCTAACTTTCACCGTGTTTATAGCTAAACAACCATTCCAGGTCCTTTTCATTCTGTACTACTGATAAGCCAGGCTCTCCCAGCCGCCACCAAGCACTTAACTTTTATAACCTAAGGCAAGAATTTACAATTGAATGGGGATAAATATAAAGACCAACCTTTGAACTAGGAGCAAAAATTATCTGAAAATCATCTCTTCCATCCCCGGCTAATTCATTTAGAGACACCAGCATGATTACTGGCCATGTGAATCATTCATAAACAGTTTTCCAAATTTGGCTAATTGGCCAAATCATACGGGGAGTTAAAATCATCATCATCATCATCATCATCATCCTAAGAACAACAACAAAAAGTTTCTTTGGTCCAAACCTACAGAATCAAAATTTCTGGGGATCAGGATGACAAATTTGTATTTTTGATTAGTCTCTTGACCTTTCTTAAGTGGACAGGACTGCCGACTCTGCACGCCATAGGACCCTAAGCTATCTTCTGTCAGCACAACTCACCACACCCCATCATAATTTCTTATTAATATGTATGTCTAACACTACAAATCATAAGTCCCGAGACAGCCCATTTCTGTTTTGCTCACCATAATATGCCCAACGTTAAATACTGGGCCTCAACATGGAAGGTGCTATATGATTAAAAACTGAAAGACAGATATTTTGCATCACTGAATAAATCAATATGTTATTTTGACAGGTCATAAAAACAGTAAAAATAACTGGAACCAACAAATGGTTACCTAATAGTAGATGGAAGAAAGAGTTCGAAATATTCCCCATCCATGTGTCTCAGAAAACTATCATAAACATCAAATCCTGAAAAGGATTGAGAGAGCCTGTTTTAAATAACAATATCTTATAGAGCCCTGCCAACTCAGTTTGTCACTGTTCTTTTTTAATGGGCTGCATTTATTTTCTCCTGTCAGAATCAGCAGGTAAGCCAAACAGGTAATTAGAGTCTAGCTTAAAATTCTCAACTTGTCACTGAAACTCAACTATCATGAAACCTCTTGTCCTTTCAATCTGCCTTCTCCTCAAAAGGTCATAATTGCAAATGATTTGTACATTTTAATCTGTAAGAAAAAAATCAGTCAACTACTGCACCTTTCAAGGCATCTACAAGGAGATTTCAGTACCTACTCTGAAGGATTTTATACTTATGAACCAAAAATATATGTGAATCAAACTGTAACTAGATAAATATGTCCCCCGGAGAAATTTTGCAAGCATGCATCTGGCGACAGGTACAGTGTTTGAGGTAACACTGTTCATGATAGTAAAAACTGGAAAAACCCAAATATCCACCAATAGTAGCATGGATAAATTATTACTAAATGAATAATTTCATACAATGGATAATATTTAAAAAGTGACCAAATTGCAGCTGCATGTAATAACATTGAAAATCTCAACGACACGACATTGAGCTTAAAAAAGCGAGTCCCAAGCTAATAAATGTTACATAATTCTGTTTACACAGAAGGCATAAACAGGCAAAACTAAATGGCATGTATCTTAGGAGTACACATGGGGTATAAATAAGTTACTGCATAAAAATTCATGGCTATCAGATAAAACAGATTTCCAAAAGAAAGCAAGTTATTCTTTGGCCTCCAGTCCCTTATTATTCCACAAAGAAAATGGCACATACTAGGTAAAAATACGTTGAGTCGGATCTTTTTCTTTATGAAACCATAAATAATCTTTCTACCTTGAATAATACACTTTGCAAAGTAAGCGTATTTTTTCCTGATGTTCGCTTACCACAAATATCTGATGCTTGTACCATTAGGTGATATTGCTCCTTTCCAACAAAATGACTCTGAAACGCATTTAAATAAAATGAATTTGACAGAAGACAGGAGGGTAGGGACTCCATAATGGACATTGTTAGCAACTGTTACTAAGGAATGGGGGTCAGGATTGTGACTAGGTTCATAAGGATGACAGAAGTGCCTTTCAAGTACTTACAGAGCTTTGTCGCCAATAACCATATCCCCAACTCTGGGACTTTCGGTCTGCAGGCCGGACAAATTCATTTCTCCCTTAGCTCCATCTGGTTTCTCACCCAACTCAACTGCCCCTCCTCCCCACACATCCTCACCACCTACCACCACCAGTCCCCACAGCCCCAGCCCATCATCCAACTCCTTCTTTCACTTTCATTTAGACGTTGCCCCAGAATAGAAGAAAGAAAAAAAAAATGAGTTCTAAGCCTTGGTCTTCTGCTATGTAACCAGCGGCGTGTACGGTAGTTCCTTACCCCCGCCGTGGCTTTCCATGTCTCTGATCCTGTTTGGAGGGTTGGCTCGCGGTATCATCCTTCATTTGCAGATTCTGACCTTTATCCTATTTTATACAGTCGCTTGAAAGTTTAACTTGGTATCGATTTTTTTAAGTTTATGCATTATTTAACCATTCCAAGCAAAGTACTAGTATGTGATTTTGTTCCATTCACTAACCATCATCTTAGAACACAGTACTTTTTAAAATCTGAAGATCTTTCCATTTTAGCAATATGGACGTTTTTTTACTTAACCAAATGCTCAAGTTGCCCAAATAAGGAGCAGCCTCAAGGCCTGTAGATTCCTGTTTGTGTGCCAATTCATTTGTCTCATTATTCACACTAATTTAACGGGAAATGTGAGTTTCTCCAAATGTCCAATTTCATACCTTTTATCTGATAGGTCCTGTGCACACACCCAGGCACAAAGCCACAAACGATTCAAATCACACAAAGAGGGAAATAACTTCATTGGAAAACGTCCTGCCAGAAAGTGTTCTTACTTGCACATGCACAACCACTGCGACTTATCAAATTCACTCTGAACTGTACTCAAATCTTCTTCTTGTCTATGACAAGAAGAGTTAAATTCACTTTTAGTTGCCATTCAGAATGTGAGGTTTTTAAAAGTTAAACCAGTGAAATGTAACATCATCTTCGTCTTCTAGATGTTTTGTTTCAGGAATGTTTTACTAACACAAATATTTGAGCTTGCATATTAAAAGCTATGTTTAATTCTATACATAAATTTTCCAACTATGTACAAGTTAATTGCTGCTAATATTTCTAAAATTAGTTCTTTCCAAAGTTGGAATTGTGCTGGCTCTTAGGTATTTAAAATGCTGCCTGTTATTTTTCCATGAAAGATAAAATCAAACCAAACCACATGTAAATTATAGCACAAACACTAAATTTTGAAGGACTACGATCTAGAAACCCCTAAAAACACTAGATAAAACCTTACATTTAAGTTTTTTGAACAGAGCTGTCACCTAGACCAAATGACTTAAAGACCTTGAAAAAAATGAGCAGCGTATGGACTACAAAGTGAATGATGTCTCTCACATATTAACCTTTTTAGAAATCCCTGCAAGAGCCATCATTTTGTGAAGCAATTTTCATCAGAGAATGGATGCTGGTGAAACCAGCGGGGGTGGGGAGGGAAATACTCAACAGGTCACACACATTACCCCTCAAACAGAAACATGCATATCCGACCATGATTTCAGAATGGATCGGTCTCTGTATTTCAAAAGCTTAATGCCCTAAGCCAACCAAAAAGAAAGAAACTGTGACTTTCTCTTCTCTGATTTTTCCCTTCCATCTAACTTCCTTTTCTAGATCCTCTCTACCCCACCTCCTCAACCGCTCTGAACCCAGTTCTATTGCAAGCCAGTCTGTGCGACATTTTCTCCTAGTCTGTGCCTTTCTCAGGATACGAATGGGCATCTATAGAGATCAATTATTTAGTGATTCTGAGTTACCCTTAACTCTCAATCATCTGCAAAGAGCTAAAAATTAGCACTGGTAAATGTGACCCACTAGCAGTTTAGTCCCAGGTGTTTATTATTACCTGTCTGTCATTCCCACCTGGGCTTTTGCCCACCTGGTTGACACCAATTTGGAGGTGCTCCCAGGAAAAAGGACATAAAATGTCAACTCACCTACTGACATTCTCTTCTTCCAAGTACAGACACCTTTCCACCCCACCCTGCAGATTTTTGACTGCTTTTGGTCATTCTCTCAAACCTTCACTTAGTTGTCTTTTACATTTTGTCCAGAGTGTATAGTTGCTATACTACAGATTAAATTCAAAGAAATAGGAGCTCAAATATTTTGAAAATCACTAGTAAGAGAAGGCACCAAAGAGAAGGCATGCTGTGCATGCATCAGTAAAAACAAACGTACTGTAATTATCAACTAAAAAATACAACTATTATGAACATTTAAAGACAAGAAATAATTTTTTAAAAGGAACAGAGAAAGAGCTCATCAAAAATGGTCAGATTTGATAAAGAATTTTTAGAAATGAAAAATAATTGTTGAAATAAGTAGGTGGGTATGAGACCATAAATTAGACACAGCTAATTAAAAATCTGGAAGATAAATCTTAAGAAATCACTCAAAAAGAAACAGGACAAGACAGAGAAAATACAGAAGAGGTGCTAAAAAATATAAACGTTAAGATGGGAAGGTTATCAGGCATATATAATTAGCAGCCTGGAAGGTGAGACTAGAGAGAGAAGGGAAGTGAGGAAATATTTGAAATGATAATAGCTGAGAATTTCCAGAGCTAATGAAAGAGAGGAATCCAAAGATATAGAAACAATGCACTGGCCTACAAACTTCTTAGAATCTACAGTACAAGCCTGAACATAGTGGAATCATTTCTTCAATTGCTGAGAGACAATTTAGCTGTCAGGTTAAAAGTGCGTGCCCAGAAAAATTAACTTTTAAGAACATAGGTAATATCAAAGTATTTTTAGATCAATAAAAACTAAGAATTGACCACTAACAGACTTCCACTCAAAAGGCTTCTAGGATACTTCAGGTAGTATGAAAATTATCTTAATAGAAAATATGAATTACGAGAAGAAATAGGGAGGAAAAAAACTGTCAAACATGTGAATTAGTTGAAGCAAACACTGCCAGTATAAGAGACTAACAATTACTAATATGTGACTTGAAAAAAAGGATGGCACTATATGTCAATGACACTTCAATTCAAAAAAAAGACAGTCACAATATGCTGAGTATAAAAAGAAAATAATTATAATACGATATATGGTATGATCTAATCTTTATAAAACATACCTAAGTTTATAAAGTGAAAAAAAAAATCTATAAGAACACACACCAAAATGGTAAATGCACTCTGTCTGGATGATGGGATATGGGGTGATTTTTACTTTCTGCTCTGTACCTCTCAACAGTGTATGAATTTCTTTACAAGGATGGTAAACCACATGAAAATAGTTATTGCTACTTCAAAAAATAAAAGGTCAAAAGCAAAAAAAGGGATACACTCAATACCAGAGAATTGCAGATAAGTAGAAAAGGGTGATCAGAATTAAATGGTTCCATGGTTCTGAACTGTACATGTACAAGTTTTCAATTGTACAGAAACTGATATTTTATCAGTTGACTTTGTACTTTGTTGAGTATGTATAATTTAAAAAAGAAACCACTGAAACAACAGAAACAGAGTATATAAATACAAAACCAATACATAGGAAAGACTGGAAAAGAAGAAAAGTTAACAGAAATTCAAACTATCTAAAAGGAATTAAGAAAAAAAGAAAAAAAACAGGGAAAAATCATGATTAAGGCACAAAGAGGGTAGAAATAAGTCAATAATAATCATAATAAATATAATTTTTACTTATCATTTAAAAGAGATTTTTTTAAAAGACAGATTTTTCAGATTCCATGAAAAAATCCAACTATGTGGAAAAAGACATAGCAGAGAAATACTAATCAAAATAAAGCTATGATAGCAGTGGTTATGTCAGAAAAATAGACTTCAAGAAAAAAAAGTATTATTTAGGGTAAGAAGGGCCATTATATAATGAGAAGTGTTTCAGCTCTTTAAGAAGATGTAACAATTCTAAATGTATATGTAAGAACCTCAAATTATATAAAACAAATTTTACAGAACTACAGAGAGAAATTAACACAGACATCCTCACAGTGGGAGATTTCAATATACTTGTCAATTACTGTTAAGGCAAAAAGATAAAATGTAGTAAGGTTACATGCTTTGAAACCCATAATTAACAAGCCTGATCTAATGGACATATAAAAAACATATAACTTCTCATGGAAATATATAAAACTCAACAACTGGAGAGAATATTTTCTTTTCAAGCATATATAGAACATTACTATATAGGTCCCTCAACTGTTGCTGTATCGCTATTGTATTTCTAAACTACAGCCTAAAATTACAGGTTTTTAAAAATATTATTCTCTTGGCTCATAGTGCACTTATGCTCAGATACAAAGCCCACATTCATCGAGACTCCAGGGGCTTTCCTTCTATGATCCCACCATATTTGATACCCACCCTTCCAAGCTGTTCTTTAGTGTATTACACCTCCTGGCACATGTCTCTCATAAACAGTGAGTTCCTTGAGAAATGCAATGGTATATTTTTAATCTCTATATTCTCAACACCTAGGACAGTGACTAACAGGTAGTCAGTACACACTCAAAAAAAATTATTGTTGAATGAATGAACTGATACTTGGATGGGCCAGAAAGGTAAAGAAAAGAAATAGCAAAAGACAAAATGAGGTAAATGACTATATAGCAGGAAGATCCTAGGAAGCAAGGATGAAGTATGCGATCACGATACAACTGCTTATCCTTGACTCATCCTCTCAGCAAACCATAAAGTAATTTTAATTATATATTCTAGAAGTGAATGGCTAA
Organism: Manis javanica; assembly: GCF_040802235.1. Classification (NCBI taxonomy): domain Eukaryota; kingdom Metazoa; phylum Chordata; class Mammalia; order Pholidota; family Manidae; genus Manis; species Manis javanica. The sequence goes on along the minus strand of NC_133170.1, from coordinate 9,816,583 downwards.
GAGACCTCAAAAACTAAGCCAATCAGTAGGAGCTCCTAGGCAGAACAGAACAGTCAGACAATGACTTTCTCCGAAGTCATCAGAATCCAGTGCAGTTATTAGTTTTATTGCTGCAAGAACTTGCCTTTTCCCTATGCCTTTAAGCATGCTACCATCTTCAAAAAGAAATGAGTATGAGAACCAACTACCATTTCCTGGCTAATCATGCATAAAAGAGAAACATACCTAGCAGGAAGAGGCTGACAAGGGAAATTCCCTGGTCAGAAAAACCTCTGGCAACTATCAACCAGTTCCCACAATTATTTCAGCATGAAAAGTTAGATTTTTCTTTCTAGAAAGTTTGAAAGTATAAAAGTTACCTTGTTAAAGCTACAAGAGATGACTTCTTTTGAGCATCAACAGCAAGAACGGTAGTTCTTTCATTGCTAAGAATTTCAGTTCAGGATATTCATTCATGCCACAAATTTTACTAAGCCGCTACTATGGGCCAGGCACTGTTCCAAGAGCAAACAAAACTAACACTCTTTCAGGGGGTAGTTGGGAAGAGAGAAATAACACACAATAAACAATAATAAACACATAAATTATATAGGATCCTAAGGGATAAATGCTATAGGAAAAAAGGAAATATAGAACTGGTGAAAGACTTAAAGGAAGTGAGGCATATATCCAGGAGAACCACATTCCAGGCAGAGGGAACAGCCAGTGCAAAGACCCTACCGTGGGAGCATGTTTGACATGTTCAGGGTCTGCAAGGAAATCAGTGTGGTGGGTGAAGATGGTGAATGACTGGAAAGGAGGTCAGAATGGGCAAGGAATGGAAGGCCAGGTCCTACAGGACTTTCTATGTCATAGTAAGGACTCGAGCTTTTACCTGAGTGAGACAGGAGGCACTGGCACGTTGAAGCAGAGAAAGGCCAATGTGATCTGGCTTATTTCTAGAAAGTTCTCTCTGGTTGCCAAGCTAAGACTAGATGGGGAGGAATGAGGGAAATAAAGTAGGGAACCCACTGTGGAGCTAACCCAGTAACCCTGCTGAGGCAGTGAGGGTCCACAAATGTGTTGCGTACAAACTATCAATAGCCTAAGAAGAACTGCAGGTAAATTCAGAAAAGATACAAATAGTTACTCTCTCTGTAGGGGATATAACCTTGGTTTTAGGGAAGAATTATACATGGCAATGTAGCATTCACCATAAATAAGGTGCAGGTGACAGTCAAAAAAATTATAGTGTTTGACATAAAACAAATACATAATAATCATTTAATCAGTAAATCTGAATTTACTCAACTTGGTGGAAAATGTTTATTCAAACATGATATTTAATGGGGAAACAATATGACATAAACCTGTTAACCATGAACCACACTGTTATATATTAATTTAGATTCACTCATCATTTCATTAAAGAAATACAACTGACTACCTACTCCGTGTCACATACCATATTAGATTCTAACTGAATCTCTTCACTAAGATGTCAAGAAAAAAAAAGAAGGAATAAAGGTGTGGCAATATTCCAAAGAAGTTCACATTTAGTTACTAAACATAAAAAGAAATTCAGGGTTAGAATCTGAATATATAAAAGATTTAAGGTTCAAAAGTTAGCATTCCATCAAGGAACTAATAATAGTCTTCTGCTGGGCAGAAGTCCACAATGAACCAGACAGAAATTAAGAGCATTTGTGCTTTTAAATACTAAACCATCATAACTTATCAAAATACATCTTAAGGTTTTCAATGTATTTGACTCTTCCTAAGTATGTTATCTCAAACCTGCATGATTATTATAGACAAAAAAAAAATCCTGTTCTTTTAAAGAAAAAAGTATATGTATCATTAGAAAACCAATGTTGAATGAAATAACATGTGGAAAGAATAACTGAAATTGTAGTCCTCTGGAATCTTGGTCATGGACATTGTTGTCTATTGTATGGAAGTAATAGTAAAGTATTTCAACACTACATACACATTTCAAAGCATTCCCTTCCTCACCCAAAGTCAGGCACTGGCTCCATTTCTGAGCCCTGACAAGCATGGTGTGTTCCGTCCATGCCAATGTCCTGCTGGAAGCATCACAGGGCAAGTGAGAAGCCAAGGTGAGAACATGGGGTCATGTACGGCAAACCCAAATTAAAGCCCCTGTGGTCCGAAGAGAGGAACTCCCTGTGATCTGTAATAGGATTCGCAAGGTTCCTGCGATGCTCTTCTAGCTTTTCTTCCTTTTGTACAAATGTTGGCATTTATTGTCTTAATTCTTAAAAGTTCTGCAAGAAAGAACTCTTTTCTTTGAGGAACTGAGTGTCTTTGATGTTATCATCTACCAAACCAGTTGCTCAGGACGGGATCCTCAGTGAACTAGCTGACACCCTAAAACATGGTTATCAACCTTCAATTAAACTAACTGCATAGGAAAGGTGCCTTGGGCATGTTGCTTTTTATTCTTCTTCTTACCGTTTTAGAAACTCTCCTTTCCCACATACAACTCTGAACATGGCGTGGTTAAGACCCAACGGGATCTCTCCAGAGCACCAGAGGGAGGCTATGAGACCTAGGCCGGTTGCTCTGTTTCCCACCACTGCAACACAGGGCTTGGTCCAGAGGAGAGTACATAACCCAGGCAGGACCACAGTCCCTTGCCACAGCAAGTACGAGTAGTGAAAGGAAAAGGGGGCAGTCCTAGCTCCTGGATCAAGCACGATGAGGGAAAGCGCAGGCTGAGAAATGCCAGGAACCACTTTTCCCCACCAGGAGTGGCACAGGTCTGCCAGAGAGTGAAGCCCACATGAAGAAAAGTGAAGGAAGAAACACACTCCTGATCCCTGATCTCATCAACTGAACCCCTGGTTCTAGCTGTACCTGAAGCCAGAACTTCCTCTTGGACTTCTCAGTAATGCAAAGCAAAAAGCTGCTGTTTTACTTACATAACTGGGTTCCTGTCCCTTAAGAAGCAAATGGAACCATGAAGGTCACATAGCCAGAAAATTCAACCAGCCACATACCAAGAAATGTATTCATTTCGTCACTGATTCATTCATTCATTCAACCAATATTCACTGAGCACTAGTTTTGAGTCAGGCACTGCCTTAGGCACTGGGGAAACTTTGGAGTGCTAGCCAGGCCAATCCCAGAGCTTATATTTTAATGTAAGAGCCATTATGTATCTTAGCACAAGTATTTCCAAGCTTGAATCCAAGGGGTGATCTTCATGTAGTCTTGAACACCCTCAAACATATATAAAATCTTGTGTTTGTATATATTCATATGAAGTTGCAACATGAATTTCTCTCAGTCTCAAAGGGACATGTGAACTGCCCCCTCACAGAGGATTCAGGAAAATTATTAGAGCATAAGCATTCTTAGGATTGAGATCTCCCAAAGTTTTTAATTAAGAGCTGAGTGGAAAAAAGGACAAAATAGATACTTTTCTTTAGATTATACACAGTCTTATCTTCCTGCTGTCTGTAGCCAACATATAGTTCAATGATTTTTTTTTTAACTCATGGGAAGCAAAGGAATTGCACATAACTTTCCAAAAGGATTCCCCCAACCATTAAGTTTTAAAGGGCCCAGTTTACAAAGGTTGCTATCATCAATAGTCGATTTTACTTTTTTCTTTTCCCTTAAAATCTGAACTTGAATCTGAACGTCTCTGTTATAATTAAATACAACTAAACAGCCAAGTTGCAACAAGCAAAATGTCAAGAACTCTGGAAAGTCACAGAGGAAATTAACATTTTAAGAAGTTTCTCTTGAAGTTATAGGCTTCATCTTTAGACTTTTAAATCAGAGTGAAATAATTTTACAAAGACAAACTCAAGAAAGGTATCATCTTCTGCATTCTAATCATTTGAATGGATGGGTATATCTCAGTACCTACTTTCTAATTTTTTGGAATCATATATAGAGGCTGTCCGCTTCACACTTGAATTTCCTGGACCTCAAGGGAAAGGTATCTCCTTTCATGTGCAAAATTGGTTTTCTTGTAAACTGATACAGATCAGATTGCTACCTGCTAAAAAAAAGAAAAACAGGAAGCAGAGTCACTGCTTTCCCTTACTCAAAAAGGTCTTCTGGAGATGTTTAAACTGAGATGATTCATTATAATTATTTTCTCACCAAAACTTCGTGTAAGAATGATTTGGTGGCCGTCATTTTGGCTGCTCCTAATTATAGGCTACCCAAAACAGACAGCTTTTCAAGGCAAAAGAACTTATTTCCCAACCTCCTGCCATCCTTAGGAGTAAATCCAAAGACCACGTAATCAACTGTACACAGTGTTGTTTTTCTATCCTGCCCCCAAAATTCCGTAATTCATATTCACCAGGTACCCACTCTTTCACTTCTCTCCAAAAGATGTCTCTCTAGGGAAATCTTCTGCATCCGTGGATGTCTTGCTGCCCTTGTCTAGCCTGGATTAATACTCAGTCCACAGGCACACACCTGATCATCTGATCATCTACATTTGCCTTCTTACAGCACTAAACTATGTTTTCTACCTTTATCTTGCATCTACCTACCACTTCAGCATTTTATTAAAAATAAAAATAATAATAATAATAGGAGAAATGTGGGATCAACATATAAATCAAGTACAAAAATCAAACGAATATTCATATTTGACCTGATTGTTTATAGGTCATAATGCATGATCAAAACCAAAAGTTTCTGTGATGAATGCCCTTGTACTGTTCACCATGTAAGAATTTATTCACTATGTAAGAATTCGTTCACCATGTAAGAACTTGTTCGTTATGCTTCAGAAGATTGGAGACTGACGAGAATTAGGCTTGAGATGGATTAATGATTGTACATTGAGCATTGACCCCCCTATACTGAATTTTATTGTTGTTAACAACCATTTGATCAATAAATATGAGAGATGCCCTCTCAAAAAAAAAAAAGATGTCTCTCTAGGGATAGGCAATCTCATTTGATTTCTAACCCAACTTCTAATCAAGATGAAAAATTAAAAACCTCCACCGTTACCCTATCTGACTGGATATGCCATAAGGAACAAATGTAGATTTAGTAATATACTCGCTCTCTCCCACAAGCCAAGAAAGCCTTCAGCTTTTTATTTTTAAAGTTATTTTAGCTTTGCACATTACATCCCAATGCCATTCATAATAACAAACTACATGGAAAAAAATACATCCATCAGGAGACAGACAGTTCTCCAACTGTGTGCTGTTTCTGGGTCGTACACTAAGGGCTTTGTCACCGAAGAGCCACATCCATGCAGGATGATGGCATCTCCTGCCAGGATAAGTCGAAATTATCCTAAAAGTCTCACTTGGCCCTGGCATTTGTCTTCTCTGAACACGGTCTGAAAGGTGTCTGATTCACTCTGAATTTAGGGTTAGGATTATCAGTAGAACTGTGAAAATTAATAAAAGGAAACCTCACAGATATGGTGTGGGGAGGCCAGCAGGAGAAGCCCTCATGTCCCCACCACGCTTCATCAATTGCAAACCCTCTCGGAAGGAAAAGAGGGACACCACCAGGAGAACCTGCTGTGGCTACTCCTTTATTCCCCAGCGTGTGGAAGAAAGGTTTCCACCCCACCTGCAACAGCCCAGCCAATGAAAATCCATGACACATGGGATTCCCACTTTCCTCCAATGGACGTTTTGCTTAGAAGAACCTCTTCCTCTATACGGAGTAGTCCTCTCCTTTGACCTCTGGACTTGACTGTGGTTTTGCCACAACTTGCTTGTGCCCAATTGCAATTCTCTGCTATTCCCAAATAAACCCATGTTTGCTGGTTTAATAATTGACCGTTTTAATTATACAGTTAACAGAACCATCCCGGTTCTTTTTGTAGTTTCCTCTCTCAAAGTAACTTTATGGATAGTCCCTATAGTAAATGACCTTCACATATTCTTGTAGTTTGCACCCCCCCATGGTGTCTATATTCTATGTTAAATTAGTGAAATGACATCCCTGCAGTTACCCACTGTATTCAATATTCTAAACCACTGGATTCTAAATGTAAAAAAGCCTTAAAGTAGGGATTTTGCCGCTCTCTCTGTGGCCACTCTTTTTAATTCTTCCCTTCTCCAGCCACAGCACCAGGAGGATCCCTTTCACACACCAATCAAAGCCTCTTCCATGACTGTAGAAAATAAAATAATAGAACTTGGCAGAGCTAAGGTTGTCTCTAGGCCAGACTCATAAGTATTCAAATGTGGCCTTGAGAATTGCTAAGCAGCAAGTCTTCTTTAAAGAACTTGGAATTTAAAAACAGGAAAAGATAGTACATGATAGGAAATGTTTTACTTTCCCCAATGTTACATTTCCCTTAATTTATGGATATCTTCATTTAGACACATAACTAATTATTAATCACCCTTTAAACTTCCCTGAATGCTACAGTTCAAAAGAAACAGTTCAACTGGATTTTTTTTAGCAATCAACAAATCTTAAATACATGTTTTATCTGCTCTCTTGTGTTTCAAGTTTAAAAGAAAAAATAATACTAAAGGATACATTAATGACACTCCAAAACCATGACTGATCTGTTGAATTGTGGTCAGATGATATTTGGAGTATAGTTTTAAAACCACTTCTTAAAACAAGATATTTAATTACATATACAGCTAAATTAAATTATTTCTCTTGTCCAAATATGCTTCTTCATCAATAAACACAAAATAAAATCAAGAAAAAACTGGATTATGTGACTAACTCAACATTTTCTTTTTATTTGCATCATTGCTACAAGGGAAACACTTTTCCGCTTTTCAAATTATAGCAAATCTGGAAAAACTAAGCCATTGATATTAAAAAGGTGGTTATATTATTCAAGTCTTGATAATTAAAAGGCTTAAGTGACATCCTTATGATTTTGTCATTTTTAAAATTTGGTACTAATTTTTAAAATACTTAGCATGTACAAGTACAGCTTTCCAAATACTCACACAGGTATAACATCATTTCATACCCCCAAAGGACCACTGAGAAACAGAAGACAAGCATTATTAGTAGTATTCCCAATTTAAAGATGGGGAACTGAATCCAGAGATTAAATGATTTGTCCAAGTTCTCAGAGCCTCTTCAGGGTAGAATTGAATTCTACCTAAGCACTAGAAATCTTAAACAGCTCTTTCCAAAATCCACATCGCCTTTAAAAGCTCATTGGAAAACATCTTTATTCAATGGTTTGAATTCAACCTTGAAATTAAATATGATTTCTAAATAGTTATATTATGAGCAAGCAATCTCTTCAATAGTTCAAGATGACCGAAGTTTTCAGTATTTAAGATAGAAAAAAATGAGCTGAAGACACTGACCTTTAAGAGTTAGAAATTCTTACTGTGCCACTTCTGAAAGGATTACACAAAGATCACATTTCTAATATTACGTATTAATTAGGAATTATAATTCATAGCAATCTCTGGCACAAAATATATTTGTTTTACTGGGAATTTTTAATTAAAAGCATTCTACCAACAAAATTTTCTTATTTTTGAGATCTAAACTAGCGATTTTTTCATTTTAAAATTGGTATTTTAAATCCTGCTTATATTACACCCTGGTTTGCTGCCCACATCTCCATCAACAGAATTAATTTGTGTACACTGTGTACACGTAAGGTGCCATACTTATTCCATAAAACAGATAAGCTACTTGTGTCTAAACAAAAGCTATCTACATTAAAAGCAAAAGCATTCACAATCAAACTTACTGTGAGAAATAGAGATTCAAATATATATACTTCCACAGATGGGATTAACTTATCAAAGGATATCTACTCATGTGTTTATGAATAATGTACTCACTTTGAAAAGGGCAGTTTTTATTTTGTATCAACATCACTGAGGTATCAATTAAGTACTCCAAACTTCTGCCTTCCATCTTAGACCCCTCACCATGACCCCCACCCTTGATTTCTTTAGAATCTTTCTTTCATGACCTGATACCAAAGAAAGTTTAGACCAGAGACCACTGATTTTATTACAGCATGTAAAAGTACTCAGATAATCCTCCTTTTCATCAGGAAGCAACCACCACCTAAAACCCTACTAATAAAAAGCCCAAAAGTAGTAAACTAGAAAGAGAATGGCCTTACATAAGTACCAGAAATAATGAAGGGATTCATATGCGACAAACTGATTGTAAGGACATAGGACAAATGGCTTCACGGAGGCTCAAGGAGCGAGCCTGTTTGCTGCAGTGGAACGTGTGGTCTTGGCCTTGCCAGCGTCCACTGCCTTCCTCTGACAGCAAAGCCCTGGCAGCAGAATGGAGCAGGGCTCTCCTCCCCCCCCACCCCCACCCCCACCCCCGCTCAGGAAGGATGATGTCATCTCTGTAATCAGAGCATCTCATCCCCTGGCCATCGTGTTTGGCTGAAGATGGGGCCATTATCCTACTCATTGCTCCAGTGATGACCGCAGCACTTCTCCTGGAGCTGGAGGACATGAGGCCCTCCCCTGTAAGCTCTGGGTGGAAGAGGATAGGGTGCTGGGAGGCTAAGCTGCTAGCCGCTGTGCCACCGCCCTGAGCAGATGGCCTGCCAGAGATGCTGATGATAAAACCATGTAGGGATCAAGACTAAGGGTGTAACAGTGCTATGCCTAGACTTTTCAGTTACCATGACTACAAAGTTCTCTTCTTTACCGACAATTGTTCCAATATCCAATAGGGTTTTCTGTTTCTTGCAACAACAAAAAAAAAAAAAAACACAAAAACCTGATTAATAAACAGTCTTCAGACTCCCAAGTTCTCTGCCATAACAAGGAATGTGCACCTTTTTGAGCTCTTATCCATTACCAGTTATGCCAACATGACTAAAAATAGCAAACTGGCAGAAACTGCATCATAAGGAATTTACGCTACCTAAAAAGTCTCTTCTCTTGGAGAAATTTTCAAACAAGAGTCTGCAAAGTGTATTTCTTTGAAGTGTTCTTTAGTGCTTAAGCTTGTGAGAGTTCCTCAATAGTTTGTATGCCCTTATATACTGAGAGTTCAGAAAATAGTAAAATCTCCTTTTATGGCATAACTAAAAGAAGGCTAAAGTATTTATATTTTATTTGTTCATTAAGTATATATAAGAGGTAGGACTAAGATACACTTTCCAAGCTTCTCAGATCCCTATTGTTTTTAAGTATTCCCAAGGTAATTAACCATCATGATTTCTAATCACTGTCTAAAATCTGACAAGGTTATCCTAGACAAATCTGTTCACTTGTAAATAAATTATTGAAATTAGATAAATGTTTGTGCTAATCCCTCTACTAATCACAGAAGTTCAACAGGAATTCTTGGCAATAGGAAACTTCAGAGAACGGACAGTGGCACCCTCTGCCCAGTGGAAAATTGTGCAAACCCTCTATTCTAATGGCTCCAAAGCAAACATTTGTTTTTGTCTCAATAAATAAAAACTATTTCCCTTTACCACTATGTTCTAGTAGGCAAGAAATGTTACCAACCAAAATAACATGTTGGCTTTATGTAAGAAGACTTGAAAATTCTAGAAAAGGAAGATATGGTATACACATGCCAAGCAATTTTAAGGTTCTTACTAATGTTGACTCATTCACATGTTTGCATTACATCAAAAGGATAGCATGCAGCAAACCACTGATAAAAGATAAATATAAGTGCCCACAACTTAGTAACGTGCATTATCAAAGTTAGATAGAAAAAAGAAATCCAAAACCAAAATAAATAATAGATAAGGCAGCCTGCCTTTGAACAGCCTACTAAACAAACACCAGCTTAAAGTGGTTTATGGCAAAATTTTATAAACATAATACAGCACAACTTTTAACAGCAATGCAATATGAACTCAGCCAAGTTTCCAAAAAGAGAATCCTGATAGGTTTTCATGATGCTAAGAGCCTGATGCTTACTAAGTGTTTTCCATGTGTTCACTGCCATTAATCCCATGGCAGTACTATAAAACTAGGCAATAATCCCACATTACAGATAAAGAAATTGAGGTTCTCTGTATTAAGTAACTTCTTAAGGCCATACAGGAGAAAGAGTGGGGCCATAATTTGAAACCAGGTTTTTGTGAATCCAAGAAAACCCATCCTCTCAACCATTATGCTAAAATGTTTTTCATTCATTCAACATATTTCTTAAGTACCTCCAACGGCACAGACGCCGTGCAAGCCACTGGGGACATTCACTGCGAATAAACACAGTGTCTGCCCTTACACAGTTTCAAGTCTAGTGTGAGACACAAACATAACTTAAGTCGTAGAAATAGAAGTAAAATTAAAACTACAACTGCCATCCGTTTTCCGAAGGAAGAGAATCGGCTGCTGTATGAGCGCCCAGCAAAGGAAAAGCTCGCTGCGGCAGTCACAGAGCTGAGATCAGAGTGATGAATAGGTATTGATTAGGTGGGAGGCATGAAGGTCCAGAAGGGAGACCCAGCAGACAGACGGAAACACATGTGAAAAGTCTCTGTGGTGACAGGGGGCTCAGAATGTTTGTGTCACTGAAAACTAGACAAGAAAAACAGGCAGTGTGCCTGAAGCAGAGAGCCAAGAAAGAGAGCAGGGCCCAAGGTAAGACCTGTATCTCATAACCCAGCCTGAAGCTACGCTGGGCTTGGTGGCATCTTGCCTCAATGTAAGCAAATGAAAGAGACACCCCTTTCAAGTCTCTGTGTCCTGTTCTTTAAAGTAATTAAGGCCCAGAAGGAACAATGACGATTTTGCACTGGTTACTAACTCTTTTTAAGGTCTGAAGGGAAGCACTAGCCGAAGATGACTACCCATCAATGACTCAGATGACAAGTTGCTTTTCATCCCCGCGCAGCTGCTGGATTCGGGCTGCCTTCACGTGTCCCAGGATCCTCCCATTCCTACCAAGTGCGGCTCCCTTCTGTGCTTCCTCTGCAGCACTGTCTGGTCTCCCCAGAACAAAATCATTTCACTTCCCCCCTGAGAATTCCCTCAGTGGCTTCACGTTGCCTGCTGAGGAATACATGATCTGGCCCGTGTCTGCCCAAGTAGTTTCATCTTCTGTTATAAGACAGTAGAGCCAGGATTTGAGGGTGTCCTGAAAACAGGCCCATTCCTTGAGGCTCCAAGATTCCTAATGTATTGGTATCATCGGCATGGTTCAAGACGGCTTCTCTGTCCATATTATAAATAACTGAATAGGGGCAGGCAGGGGTATAGGGAAGAGGGCAGTAAAAGCCTCCTTTAAAAGCCTGACCACTAAGTAGAGTCCGTAGCCACACCTGGCTGCAAGGGAGGCTATCGCGGCAACTGTGATCTTTAATCCGGGCACCCACAAACTCAAGTGCTTCTGTTAGTATGGAAGAAGGGGAAGAGGAATTAACAGTCTTTGATATAGAAATTGAAATTAAAATGCATTCTGCTAAGTTAAATAAGGTTCAAAGTAAATGATTCAGTTGATAATAATTCCTCAGAGTTTATTCATTATAACTTCCATTTTGAAAAAAAATGTTCATGTGCAGTATGAATGCTGATCAACTCTTGAGAAAATGTTTATAGTACAACTACTTTACGGATATCAATTGCCAAGGTAATTACTGCCTCTCAAAACTACATAACAATTTAACCTAAACAACTCTTTATTCATATTCTCCAATATTAACAAAGTGTTGTTATGCCTACAATTTGATAATATTTTTAAAGACTTTCTGGAAGACTCTTAAGCTGCTAAGACTTTGGAAATAAGCCCTTGATTTTATCCTAACAGATAACAATGACTTCATTTGTACTGATCAGGAAAGGAGGCTCATTCTTCACATGAGTTTAATATTGAACACAGCTATAAAATCATATCCTGCCCAGTAAACAGGGAAGAAAGGCAAAGAAAGGTCCTTTTCTCATTTGTTATTAATCCTAGAGATGGATTTATTTAGTAGTTTTAAATAACTAACACTTTTATTGGCAACAGGTTTTCATTTGACATAAAATGTGGTAATATTTAGCATTCCTAGCTACAAGGATAGAGCCCTGAATACAACAAAATTCCTTTCTTTACCTGCCTATTTTAACAAACCAGGAATGAAATTACCCTCTTTGAAAACATAGTTGAAGCCAAAAATCTACTTGAAATGCAAATGTTTAAATACTTATGTCCCTGATATTAGGGGTGACCTTGAACACTTTAGCCAAACACAGGTAACTAGGCCTTAAATCATTAACTCACTTTTAATTCCTAATGCAACTCTGTTTGGTGCTTTGAGTGATAGATTTTTTAAGTCACTGTCTTTACTTGGTATGATATACATCAACTGAATTAATTTCCACGTCACAGAAGTGAAGAAAATTCTGATAATATTTTGAATCTTTCATCTCAAAATTACTTTTCTAAAGATACTATGTTTTTAAACATTATAGAAATCATAGCATATGAGATCTAGAGGGAATAGAGTGGCATTGTTTTACTTCTTAAAGTCATTTTGCATGTACTATCTATATTTTTCACTTTATTTCTGTCCCATAACAAATACACACTCTCAAAGAAGTCCTCATTTGTACATTGCTACCAGTGAAAACTCATCAGTCAGAGTGAATCACACTGGAGAATTTCAAGCTCTTGAATAGCCAAACATCTACCTTTTGGAATAAGCTTGAGACAAAGCACATTATAACAGACTTAGTCAATAGAATGTGAATTAATAAAGAACAAAAATACTGACCATTTGTTCTCCTCAAACAGTATTTAAATGCTTATCCTTTTCCAGTCACTTATTCCTAAATTTGTAAAATAAAAATTACAAGTTGTTATATGCCCTCTTCTATTTTTCTGAAGTTTTATAAATGCCCCAACTATTGCTGGTTTCATATTAGCAAATTATTTCCAACTAAACTTTCCTGCCAATAGCAGTTAAAGTACAAAATGTCTCCCTGGATGTATCACAGATTTCCACTAAGAGAAAGGACTGATATGTATTAAGAAATGGCCTCATAAAACGCTTAGGCAAATTCACTCTTTACACACAAAAACAAAACTGGACTTTCAGAAATATCAACTTTTCTTTAGTGTGGTAATAACATGCAAACCATTAAATAAGGATATACGCATTACTATTTCCAGATTGTATGTTTTATAACATGTTGGGCTGAGTAGATGCACAGATAATGACCCAAGACATTATTAAAGTACCTCTTATAGCAAGATTTAATCCAGTGACAAGATTCATCCATTTTAAAATAATTACCTATATGGATTCTCAAAACATGTACTAAGAACAATTACATTGACTTTCTTTCAGAGAAGGACTGACATGAACAGCTACTTAGAGATTTGAGAATATGTATATCTTAATTCAACAAATATTCATTCAATAAATATTTATAGAGTCAAGCACTTGAGATGCTCAATGGCCACAAAAGATCCCTGTACCAGTGGTAGACAGATGACACACAGTACATTAAACAGTAACTTATATTGTGTGTAATAAGATGGTATGTGGGGGAAAAGGTGAGTAAGGAAGAATAGAAACGGCTGAGGCAAAACGTTAGATACGTTACCCTATCTAATCCCACCAATCCCACTGCTAGATATACACCCAGAAGAATTAAAAACATATAGCCACATAGAAACTTGTACACAAATATTCATAGCAGCATTATTCATAATGGTCAAAAGTAGACACAACCCAAATATCTACCAACTGATGAACAGACAAAATACAACACACTGTATGCTCACAATAGATTATTATTCAACAATACAACAGAAGGGAGTACTGACCCATGCTACAACATGGATGATCCTTGAAAACAGGCTTAGTAAAATACCCAGGCACAAAGGACAAACATTGTATGATTCTACCTATAGGAGGCACCTAGAACAGGTATTTTCATAGAGACAGAAAGCAAACTGAGTTACAAAGAGCAGGAGGGGTATTGTCTGAAGGGTACAGTGAGTGGTGATGGCTGCCCAACATAGTCAATGTACACAATGCTACTGAATTTTACACTTAAAAATGGTGCTAAGATGGCAAGTTTCAGGTTATGCATATTATTAAAATTGATTTGAAAATGCACCAAGAAGATATTGTTAAATTACCCCTTAAGCAATGACACCTAAGCTCATGCTCCTCTTTGCTCTTTCCCCCATATCACTCTGCCCCACATGCAGCCAGAAATCAGAGCCCTGCTCAGTGATCAGATCTGGCATTGCGACTTGCCACCATGGACATCTGTGAATAATCCAAGCAGGGCCAAATCCCATCCCTCCATATTCTGAAACTTAAGAAGACAGATGCAGAATATAGGAAGTGCTGGGTCCCAGTCATGTAGATGGCAGAGCCCAGAAGGACGGCTCTGCTGCTGAGATTCCCACAGCAGCCCTGGGCTTCTGCCTTTTCTTACAGCTCCGTGTTGAGATCATCATTCAGTTTCTTGGAGCTCATCCAGGGTCCTGATAATAAATTTCCTTCTTTGCTTAAGCTAGCCAAAGAAGGTTCTGTTCCTTACAAAAAAACAAAAGAAACCTACTTCTAATATAATATAGTATTTTGATTCTGAAGCTTTATCCATGTGAGAAAATAATATGCAACTATCCTTTGCTTCCCACATCTTTTGGGCTTTTGAGATCAGAGAGTAAGAATTAGGATAGGGATATCAAAAGATTGTTTTTTAAAGAGTTCCAAGATAATTCAATACAAGGCTGGCAAATAATGTAACTAAATGTGAGTTGGAACAGGAGTTGGAGAGCACTTTATTCTCTGAAATTTTTACAAATACAGGTTTCCCCCACTATCCAAAAGCAGAGCATTCCTATGAAACCTTTTTGAAAATTGAAATAAAGTGAAGAACCAATTACCATTCTGTAAAAGCAAAAATCCTCTTTGGCTTTCTTTCAGCTATCAAAAACAGGCACTAATGTGGGTCTTTCCTAATAGTGAAGTGGCATAAAGTGAATTTTCAGGGAGCAAGGTAAACGTCTAATACACTTTGATTTGCCAGAAGAAAAATTAATCAACTTCATGATCCAACTTTGTTTTTTGCTGGGTTTTGGTTTTTTTTGTTTGTATTCACTTATCTCTGATGACCCATATAGTTCCACATATAATTTGAAGAATCCAACAAAAAATAATATGTAGAGTAGTAATGCCTGCTTTTAGTGATCGTTTCATAATCAGTCATTACCACAAGGTTGTGGAGAGCTAGACATCTGGGAATTACTTAAAAACTTAAGTTTTCCCTCGGACTCTGTTGAATTGTTTTGGATAACTCATATATAATAGAAGTCTAGCATTTTGTAATTTTCACAAAAAGATTTTTATGATGATCTTTTAACAGAGGCTCAAACACCTTAGAAATAGACAGAACCTGAATACTGTGTTTGAATTCTGAAAATTTAGACAGAATATAGACTACATTTTGTTCACTTCCTAAGTCTTTCCTGGCATGGGAATCTATCTGTGGTCTTTACTGTTTTATTAAAACACCAAGGGCTCCACTCACACCAGAAAGGTTTTCTGTACCAAGTGGGAAATGTGTGTGTGGGTGGGGGGAACACTCATAGCCAGTATGAAGCAAAAACATTGTAAGCTATTTTCTATGAAAAATTGTCCTTATTATCTAAGTTTTTACGAGATCCTAAGTTTCTAAGGCTCTATGAGACTCCCATGTTTCATGAAGTAAAACTATGAAACACTGGGACAAGAAGAAATAAGGGGAAACAGTAAAAATATAATATCCAAAGCAGTGGAAACCTCACTTAAATTGCTCCAAAATGTTTCCAAGTTCTTCTTCACCAGACTTTACAGCCCTGCCCACATTTTCTCAGCTCTCAGTAAACTCAACGTACGTGAAACAAGGATGGGAGAAGGCAGTCTAAATAAACTCAGAGGGTCTGAACCAAACTTAAACCTCTCTTATTTGGTAAAGAAGCAGAAAATATGTTCTTAGATTATTTCTTCTAAATTTGGGTATCTCAATATTAAATGGTCTGTACCTTTTTTTTGTAGTTATTAAAATGGGTTGTAAAATTTTACCACGTTTTTTTTTTTAGTGAAAGAAAAAAGTACCGAGCACACACTATTAAATTATGGGTATGGATTTGAGAAAAGTATCCATCTTAATGATCCTTTAAAGTTCAGCTTAAGTATCACCTCCTCCCTGAAGCTCTCCCAGGTCATACCAGCCAGAAGTGAAAGGATCTGCTCCTTAACTCCCTCTGACCCTGTTTTTCAGTCACCTTTCTGGCATCTGAAAAGAATTGCCTTATGTTGTGATTTTTCAATACCAGTCTTATCTCCATGACTAAAAAATTACTACACCGATTTCACAAATATTTACTAAACACTACTATGTACCAGGAATTATATGAAGTGCTGAGCATATACAAGGATTAAAAAAGACCGTAGCAATTCTACAGCATCTTACTATACAGATAGACAATGGCTGTGATGGCAGGGAGGGTGGGTGCGGGATAGGACTTGATAATATGGGTGAATGTTGAAACCACAATGTTGCTCATGTGGAACCTTCAGAAGATTGTATATAAATGACATGTTAGTTTTAAAAAAAAAGACCATAGCATTTACAACACTGAGAGCAAAGAAGGTGTCAAATGCCTTTCTCTCTCCCATAGATCTTAGCCAAATGTCATACTACAAGATCTCAAAGGAAGCTTGAGTTTTTGCTTAGTATCTGGCATCTCTTCACACTGTCTCCCGAGTACACAGTCAAGGCTCATTAAGTATTTGTTGAATGAATTAATGATTCAATCTGCAGCATGCTCCAGCATAAACCACATCACCAGGAAAGTTCTATGGACTTGATTCATGATGTGGACACATCTCCAGTTTTGTGATTCAAGACTTTTCTGAATAACCTGATAATTTAACTCATATTTAATTCAGGGTTGGAGGTTGTGGGTGGGTGCTGGCAAAAACTATAAAATAGCTGGTGTTAACCAATTACTGATTAGAATTTTGAGAGAGTAACCCATCCATTTCAAAGATACTCAATAAAAACATTTAATCAATTGATTTTAATCACATAAAGACACACAAAAAAAAACTTCCTCATAAACTAATGCTATAGAAGGTGACTGAGGCATAAGTTTCATAATGAGTACTAAGATTATTAAAATGAACAATCAGCCATGCTAAAGTACATACTTCTTACACGTGTAAACAGACTTCTAAAATAAAACACACTATATATTTACTACCTGAGTTAAGTCAGCCATTCACAATTGCTCAGCATTACTGGCCAGCAAACGTCTTTTCAAAAGACATCTTAAAATACCAGTAACAATCAGTAACAAATTTTTTTATGGTAACATGTGACCATCTATTTCAGTAACATGCTGTTTCCTACTTTGTGGTTTTCCTTCATTGACCATGACCAGAGAAATGCTTTATTTATGCTTTTTTAAATATATATTGTTGATTAATTAACAGTAATAAGAAATTGAAGAACCCTTAAAAACATCATTTTCATTTTAGTTAACTTTTGTGACTATAAAAGTAAAAATGATGTTTAATTAAAGACACATGTAGAGAATTGAGAAATACAGGAATATTAATATTAAAATTAAAATCAACTATCCATTCATCATGCAGTGTCAGCACTGTTAAGATGTTGTTCTGTTTTCTTTCAATATCTTCCATGTATATTGTTCTATTTTTTCTTTTTAGAATTATGGTTTTCTAAAGGTATATCTTGAAAACTTTCCCATCTAAATCTGCATGGGAGTAGAAAGATAACCACCAAAAAAGCATCAGTATCTTTGAAAGGCACAGTTTTATCCATTAAGTAAATGAATGAATGGTTATCAAAGTTTCCCTTTTCTGATTATAATCTGATGATCAATTACCAAGTTCTGATGTTAAAAAAAAGAGAGAGAGAGAGAAATTCATTTTGTTATTATGCTATAAATGTCATAAAAGCCTGCTATTACTTCTTCTGGTAAACATGAAGACACACTCTGCTTGGATTTTAAGTTTTAAAGTTTGAGTCTATACAGTCCTGTCTGTACTCTGCAACGTATCTGCACACTATCTGTATAAGAACAGTTCCAAAGGGAAGATGTGATTGTGAAATGTGCTACCACAGGGACAAAAAGAGAAAAAGCTTCTGTTGAACCCAGCACGACACCAAGCAGTTGCCACTGAACTCAGTTCTATCCAAGTCAAGCATCAGGATCACGTGCAGAGGGGTGGCTGTTTACCTGACTGAGCTCTACACAAGAGTGGGTCTAAAAGCTGCAATGTTATTAATGGAATCACTTCTAAGTTTAAAAAACAGTCAACCTTTCAGCCTAAAATGACTTCATGTTCACCACTTCAGAAAGTACCTTTGTACCTGAGCTGATTTCAGGTTCCAGAGCATGACCCTACTAACTCAGACTTTCCAGAACAACTCAGTACTGAAGATTAAATTGTCTTCCTCCTCCCCACTGAACGCGTGCAAATGTCTCATGGATTTTTTAGATATTTTTACCACAAAAACATATGCCTTAAGCCACAACAAAGCTAAGTTTCTATACCTCGTTACCGCAGGAAATAATGGCTGTTACTTGGGAGGGTTCCATTTAGAAGATACTGAAGATTAACTTACAAATTTTGCAAAAATAAAAGTTGCCTATGACTCTGCCTTGCTTCATCTATGACTCTCCACTGATCAGACCATCCCAAACCATACAAAGAGAAAGGTTTTTAAAACTATAAAAATAGCATACTTAAATAAGTAAAAGAGAAGAAAATAGTAGGATAAATCTGTAAACATTTTAATATCAAAAATATTAAGCAGAAAAAAGATCAGGAAGCAAAATACAAGGAACTGTAATTGGGAACAATGAAGTCGAAGCATTTACAGTTTTGTTCACCTAAGGAATTAGGTCAGAATTATAAACTATCACCCTACCTGATGTCCATCATTGAATATGGAAACAAAGGAATTGAAAAATTCTTGAACTGGCCAAAATCAAGTAGGAAGTAAAAATAAGGGCTCCAATCTTTTGTCACTCTGACTAAGAGGCTGTGATGATGCTTGCGGTCACTGAATCAACGGGTGGTCAGCTGACAGTTTTCTGAGACTTAACTAGTGGTTTTGATTCTTGGTAGATCCAAGAAGGAACCTCAAGCCAAAGGCAGCAATCACTTAAACAGTCACATACAGACATACAGGCACACACAAACACACACATATACACATGTCATTTACTAACCTCTCAACCATTCCAAGAAAAGACAATGAATTATAAACCTTTTCACTCATCCTATCCCACCCATCCTGGGAATTCTAGGTTCACTCCCACTATTATGGTACCTAACCATTACACAAGTTGATGTACCCAGATATGAAGTGTCAGATGTGGCAAAACCGGAGAAATGAATCTCAGTATAAAGGAAATGGCAGAAGGGGGAAGGGGCAATTAATACCACATTTGACGTTGTACGTTGTATCCCAAAACTCCCTCTTCTCCTTTAAAAAAAAAATAATAAAACCTGTAACCCCAAAATGTACCAGAAGCAAAATATTCACTCTCTTAAAATATGTTTGCCATCTTCTTTCTGAAGGATTTAAGCAGTTTCCCTTAAGTCAGTGTTTCCTAAATAGATCTTTAGATGAAAAAGTAATACAAACTAGGCCCCTTTTGCACCTATCCAAACTGGGAGTAAATACTGTACCTCAGCAACAATTCAGGATTCAGAAACACCAGGTAATACTGGTTAAGGGATAACTGGTGAAAAAAAAGAGGAATACAAATCTTTGCAACTGGAGCATTCTAATTCCTCACTGACTGAGAAATCAAGTTTATAAGCTGAGTCAAACAGCCTAAGAAAATCCTCCCACATTTCCATTGGTCAGTGACTCTAAGAGCGGCCTGCTACACTCTTATCTAACATAGTGAAACTGTGATTTTTTTCTGCTGAAAAACTAAGTACCTTATTGCAAAAATTCCCAAAAACTAAATAATAACAATGCATATCCTCCCAAACTTACCTACACAATAAATATTAAAACCTGACAAAATTTACTTGTAGGCAAATAAATACCTATGAATTACTTTGAAATACTGTGTAAACTCAGTTCTCATTAATACTTCCTAGGCTGATTTTGAAAAACCATCATGCTATCAAAAGTGTCAAATAGATAAAGAGCTAAAATAGAAATCAGAAAGTTGAAGCCTAATGTTTAGTTCATCCACTGAGTACTTAACATTACAATGGAATGAACTGTTTGGGGTAAAGACACAATGCCAAAGTCACCAGTCCAGCTCTCTGATTCATTAACAATTCACACACCTCCTTAAGAAATGTAAGGGCCACAAAAATATAAGCATAATGTAGATTTTCCTTGCAACTTCCTGGAAAAAAAAATTGGACTCTTTCATTCATTTCTTCCTCCCCACAACCTTATGAGGTAGAAACTTACTATTCTCATTTTTAGACATGAGGAAACTGAGGGACAGGGTGATTATGTAACGTGCCCAGGGTCAAACGTTCACAGGAGGAGAAGTCAGGATTTGACAAGCATTCTGGCCAAAGAGCCCTCTCCTGCTGAACCACCAGCTTACACACACCTACAGTGTCTTTGGTGAGAAAGGGTGAAGTGCAGAAGAATTCATCTGAAAAATCTTCAAAAACAGACATCCTATGATTTCTCTCAGATGCAAATGCTACCTCACGATTTACAAACCCAACATTAGCCCTTGCCATTGTTATTTTTTTCTTCCACACTTCAGTTTCACAATTAACATTGATTTAAAGGGATAAAGTTATATTGACCTCTCTTCTTTCACCCAGTAGGGAAGGTGCACAAATAACCAACTGTTGAAGTACTGGTGACTTCCCTGTCCCCTGCTGAGTAGGCACCACTCCGTTATGAAATAGCAAGCCGTCACCGTCCAGGGACACTGCAATGTTAAGTCATGTGCCCTAAAACCGAACAGCAGAAAACAGTGACCAGCCAGGAGTGGACACACCAGTTCTGCAGCCTGAAATCTATTAAGAGTGCGGAGTCTAAGTACTGACAGCAAAAGTTTAAGAAAAAAAAAGGGCGCCTCAATACATACTGCGGTAGTATTCACAATCAGGACAGGGAGACAATACTAGTAATCCAGGAAGTTCTATTTAAACATCTAGCATCCTGTGATGCGTATATGTAGTATATGTATGTTTCCCCCATTCACAAATCAACTCGAATTTCAGGAGCCCCGCCCTTGGCGGAGACATCCAGGAGAGGTTCAGGACTTGGGCGGGCCAAGGCCAGGGAAGGCGGGCAGGTCTGCGTTCTGGAACCCTGGAGGCCCCCGGGCACCCCTGCGCTACCCCCGCCGGCGGAGACAGTCCCCGTTTGGCAAGGCCGGGAGGAAATTACTTCAGCGAAGAGGGGCCGGCGAGCTCCTCCCGCAGGCAAAGCCGCACTGGGGCTCAGCACAGCGCCCAAGTTTCAAGTCCAAGGCCACGGACTTGAGTCCACCGCTCCTACAAAGCCGCGCGGGGCACAGGGGCTGGAGCGGTAGCGAGCGCACAGGCGCGGGGCGGAGGTACTCGGTGTCACCCTTAGGGGCAAACACACACCTAACCAAACCGCCCCGGGGGGGAGCCGGCGAGGGCTTCCTCGCGCAGCCTGTCTCCGAGCTTTTGAATCACTTCCTCCTTTCCTGCTGCGGCTCTGGGCTTGAGATCACCACCAAGTCGCTGGGAGTCTCGCCTCCCGGGCCGGCTTCCTGCGAGCCCACGAGCGAGCGGGCCGGGCGCACTGCGCTGGCGGCGGGCGCAGCCCCGGGCCCCGCGGCCCGCCACCCGCGAGGCCAGCTGGGGGACGCGGCGGGGCGAGGGGGGCCCGGAGGGGACCCGAGGGGGCAGAGCGCGGCCCGGCGCGCCCCGGCTTACCCCAGGGTGCTGATGAAGCCGTTGACCGAGCCCTCCGCGTACAGGGACACGATGTCCCCTATGTAGAGGAAGCTGGACATTTTATCAGACATGCTGCCTCATGCTCCGCGGTGGGCGTCCCTCCGCTTCCCTGCGCCCCCGCCGCCCGCTCCCGGAGCCGCCGCGCTCGGCGGAGCGGCGCGCACCCCTGCGGCGCCGAGGGCGCGGGGCAGCCGGTCTGGAGCCGCGCGGCGAGCGTGCAGCCGGGCGCGCGAGAGCCGCGGCCGCCGCCTCCCGGCAGGCTTCCTGTTCGTCTCCGAAGTTTTCTCTCCAGCGCCTTTGCTCCTTCTCCGCCGTCCCCGCGCCTCCTCCCCGCTCTGTGCCCCGCTGCCGCGCCGGAGCGGCCGCCCGCAGAGCCCTCCAGTCCCCTCGGGGGAATTTTTGGACCAGGTGGGGCGGCCCGTTGGGCGAAGGGGAGGAGAGGAGGCCTGGGAAGAGGGTGTGGGGGGCCAATCAAGGAGCGGCTGCCGGGGGCGGAGCTGGCCCGGGGCGGGGCCACCCCGGGGAGGCGGGGCTCCCGGGAAGCCGCCGCGCGGACCCAAGCTGACCGGAGGCCGGGCGGTGGGCGCTCCGAGCCTGGCCGGGGCGTGGTGTGGCCTCCCGCGGGAGGCTGGACACGGGGTGCACCAGTCCGCGCCTGGGAAAGCGAAGGACGCGGGGCCGAGACGCTGTCCCGGAGCTTGACGGGGGCGGGGAGGGTGACGGGGGGTGGGCGTGGAGGACGCGAGCTCCGGAGGGAGCCAGGAACGCCTGGAGGCGGAAAGGTGGGGCCGCACTGGGCTGGGGAGGGGAGGGTAATTTGCTGATGGAGAGGAAGGTGTTGAAGTAAAGGGAAAAAAAATAAATACATAATAAATGAAATAGGGAGAAGGGAGGGATAAAGTGAGGACGGAAGGAGAGAGGGGAGGTCTATTTGAAGTGTGCAGTTCCGGTTTTTGCCCCAAGTATAGGGCGTTCGTGAAACTTTACCCTTAATGTCTAGGTGGACGCGGACCTCCGTGGAGGTAAAGGGCCCTTGGCCAACACAGCAGTTTTGGTAGCCAGCTGGCGGGGGCCAACCTTCTCTTTACGCTTCCAAGGCAGCGCCTCCTGCTCTTGACGCCGAGCCGAGGTTTAAGCTTCCACCTCTGGAAGGCTGCTCTCACCGTGCAGTGACAGTCTGTTTGCTTACCTGTACGGCTGCTGGCTCCTCAATCCCCAGTGGTCCTAAATGAAAATGATGGCAGGACACGTTTCCACACCTTCTCGGTTGCTTTTGGAGCCCGCATCTTGCTGGGGAGGAAATTTCCTCTGTCCCTGAAGTTCTAGCGGGTCTGGAATGAAATTGACATGAGATAGATTAACAGGAGAAAAAAAAAATTAATTACCTGCATACAGGAACCTGGGTTTCAAAGACAGGGAGAATGAGGTCTACGTGTCATCCTGAACCCAGGAGAAGGGGGTAGGGGCCTGAGACTTCAAAGGAAAAGGGAAGTCATTCACAGGAATATGTAAAGAGTAAATATTTGGTAAACAAATACTTGATGGGGCACAGAGAAGAATTATAACAGATTTAGCCACATCCCTCCTGCCTACCACACCTAATTTACACTATAATATAGCTCTCTGTGGCGATACTCTCCTCCTGAAGTAGTTCATCTAAATTATTTTTATACAGTTGGGCAGTAGGAGGTCAAAGTATCTTCTTGAGTCTTTTGGGCCTTGATGGTTTTCAGCTCAAAATAATCTGCATGTCACAATGGCACGTGTTGGGGCAGCCTGCCCTTGTTCTCTACAATCTCATAACATCATTTTAGAAGCCTTTTGCCCTACCTTTCTGGAAGACAAGGAAGAGGCGAATTCTTTGGGCGTTGGACTGTGATACTAGCCACCCAATCAAAGAATTACAACCTAAGTAATTTAAGAGCAAATTTTGCGGAAAGGTGGAGAAAAGATGTGCAGAGGGGTGTATGCCCAAAATTTAAGTTTACAGTTCAAAGATCTCTTACATGTCTTACAGGTCCTGGATGGTTTTGGTTAAGACTTATAATCCCTTAGTGGAATATGAAAGAAAAATAAGCTTGATATTCAAATGTGTGTCTTTGGAAAACCAGCAGGATAGAAAAGAACAGTGTTAGACCCAGAATCCAGGAAATGCCGGAGCAAAGCCTGTATGTGTTGAGATAAACTGTACCCAGTCATTTTCCTAACATGTAGCTGGCAGATCTCTCTTTACTTCTGTGTCTTCCTCTGGAAAAGGTTATTTAGCAACATGGAAATGCCTGTTACTCTTCGTATGTTGACAGATAGTAACTGCACTCGGAGTGAGGATTTAATAATACTGGATAACTGTTGAACCACTGTGTTGTACACTTGAAATGGAAGATTGTATATCAACTATGCTCCAATAAACAAAAAAGAAGAAATGCCTGTTGCATAATAGAAGCCCTCCTCTGTCTACATAAATGGGAAAGCACTCTTGGGAATCTCCATGACACTGAACACATGAGCTGTTAAAACCTTGAGATGGAACAAGATGATGACCCTGGACAAGGAGGTTTCTGTTAATCCAGGGATCTGTGTATTACTTCTGTGGCTCCGCATGCTGCACAGTTCTGGGCCAAACATCCAATGGATGCTCAACAATTCCTAGTCAAAGTCATGAATGTTTCTCTTTGTTTCCTCTCTGCACAAACTATCAACACATTACAAAAACAAGTGGGTGATTGTTTATGCTAATGAACAGATACAAACTTCAAGCTATGTACCCAGGTCTGTCTCCCTCCTAGCCCCATCCCCTCCACCCGCCACCAGCTTGTCCCATAGAATTTGAGGACTGAATCTGGTCACTGTTTTTCAGTAGCGTGGCAAAGATGGTCAGCCAGACAGCAAAGATTCAGGCCCTCCTTCCACAGCAGCCAAGATGCCTTCAAAGGGTCTTCCCAGCCTTACCTGTTATGGAATCTCTATCCTTCCATGTGCTCAGCTCGAAGCCCTGGAATCATTTTTCACTCCTTTCTCTTTCTCACACACCACATTCAGTTCATCAGCAAATCCTATCAGCTCTGTCTTCAAACTATAAACAAAATCCAGGTATTTCTCAATAATCCTACAACCCTGGTTCATGCCCCCATCATCTCTTCCTGGGCTGCAACAGACTCACCACTAGTTTCCCCTCTTCCACCTTTGCACCTTTAAGATCTATTCTCAGCCAAGAAGCCAGACCACTGCTATTAAAATAGAAGTTAGGTCAAGTCTCTGCTCAAAACACTGCAATGGCTTTCCATGGCTTACAAGGCCCTAAGTTGACCCGCCTCGTGGGCCGACATGGGAGAGCTGTGCAGGTGCACCTATGGGAGCAGCACAGCTGCAGTGAGCAGGTCACATCTGCACAGCCATTCTAAAAGCAGCTGGCAATCTCACACCACCTCTACCGCTTGTCTGACCTCATCTCCACCCACTGTCTTTACCTGCATTCTGACCACCTCAGCCTTCTTGCTCACCCACACAGGGGCCCAGCCTGCTCCCTGTAGAGGGCAGTACACTTGCTCTTCTCTGCCTGGCATGTCCTTCCTACATGTATTTGCAAGGCTCATTCCCTCTCCTCCTTCAGCTCCTTTGCTATCACCTTAGCAGAGGCAGCCTTCCCTGACCGCCCTATAGAAAATACTGCCTTCAGCCCCATTTGCTATCTCCCCTACTCTATTTTTCTTCTTAGATAATTTTATCACAGCATCTTACACATTTATTTATTTATTGTCAGCCCCTCCCATAGAATATAAGTTACATGATGGCAGAGACTTTGCCTATTTTCACTACTTCTCATTCCACTACTGTAAAGCAGTTCTTGGCACATGATAGGCAATCAATAAATATATTTTGGAAAAGTGGGAGAAAAAAAATCACCTAATGCAAATGTCTTTATGGAGTCTCAGGGACCTCTGTGAAGCTTGCTACCTCCGAGAGTAACCATACTACATTTGGGGTGCAGGTTCATCCTGATCTCAGATCCCTAAACTTTCTTGAGGTTCTATCATTGTCCCCTTTAAAGCTAATCTTGGGACAGAGACCCCAACTTAATAAACCTAATCCTAATCCTAACCTACCCTAAATTACATGTCAACAAATTCCATTAACCAGCAGTGACTTTAGACAACTCCCACTTAAGAGAAGAATGAATGAAAAGGAGAATCTGAATTTGCTGAGATTAAACCTGCAGTGACTGAGAAAACCTGAACACAGTACAAAAACAAGTGGGTGATTGTTTATGCTAATGAACAGATACAAACTTCAAGCTATGTACCCAAGTCTGGGACTTGTATCTAGCATGTAAAGAACCCATACAACTCAGTAATAAAAAGGTAAATAACTCAATATTTTTAATGAGCAATGGATCTGAATAGACATTTCCCCAAAGAAGATCTACAAATGGCCAACAAGCCCACAAAAAGATGCTTAACATCATTAATCATAAGGGAATTGCAAATCAATACAAAAATGAGATATCATTTCATACCCACAAGGATGACTATAATCAATAACACATGTTGGCAAGGACATAAAAAAATTGGAACTGTCAAACTCTGCTGTTAGGAATGTAAAATAGTACAGCGCTTTCAAAAATAGCTTGGCAGTTCCTCAAAAATTTGACCTAAAGCTACCATTTGACCCGCCAATTCTATCTCTGGGTGTATACCCAAGAGCAACGAAAACATGTATGTACACAAAAACTTGTACACAAATGTTCCAAGTAGCTTTTTGCATGATAG
Organism: Manis javanica; assembly: GCF_040802235.1. NCBI lineage: Eukaryota > Metazoa > Chordata > Mammalia > Pholidota > Manidae > Manis > Manis javanica. Next base: position 9,789,985 of record NC_133170.1, on the reverse strand, counting down.
CCTGCTAAGTGTTCTTTTCCTACATATATATACAACAATAATATATAACAATAATAGTAGTATTATACACAGCAGTAATACTAGTATAACTCCATTCGGGTTCCCAGGCCCGATTCCAATGTGTGCAAGTATGTGGGAGGGGGTCTTCCCACACAAACACCAGCAGGGTGACCAAGAACTCCACTCCATCCTGACGCTCGCTGTCTGCCCAGAGACTGCACCAGATCCCCCAGGTAAGGGCCCCATCCTACAAGACTGCCCTCCAGTCCCCACTCCAGATGCCAGTCGCAAGCTGCAGGCAGTTACCTGTGCTTCTGAACTACCAGCTGCAGATTGGAGGTTCTCACAACCTCCCCCTTAGGTTCTATTAATTTGCTAAAGCTATGCACAGAACTGAGGAAAACACTTACATTTACCAGTTTAATAAAGGATACCATAAAGGATGCAAATTAACAGCCAGTTGAAGGGCTACACAGGGCAAGGTCCGAAATAAAGGAGCTTCTATCGTGGAGAGACGGGCCTAGCTCAGTGGCAGACAGGAGCATTCTGATTCCCCACGTGCACACGCTCTCTCCAACAGAGAAGCAGGAGCCGAGAGAGCAGAGTGATAATCTCTTCTCAGGGGTTTTTGTGAGGCTTCAGTGCATAGTCACAGTTGAGTAAATCATTGGCCATTGGCTGAGTCAACCTCTAGCCCCCTGCCCTTGGGTGGGGGGGTCCAAAAGTCTGTCATTAACATGACAAGACATTCACCTTTAAGATTGTGCAGCATTTTCCGAACTGGAGATGAAGACCAAATATCCCTGGGAAATATATATTTAGCCATATGAAATGACCAAATATGTATTTCTTATGACTCATTTTATCTCACAGCCCAAAGTGAAAAATTTCCCAAATGCCCATCAACTCATAAATGGATAAACACAACAGAGCATTATTTGACCACGAAAAAGAACGAAATACTGATTTATGCTACAACATGGAAGAACCTTTGTGATATACTGATTTATGAAAAGTATGTATTTGTCATTCAGTTGGCCAAAATATATTTTTCGGACATATTTAGTCTTTGTCCACAGTTCCTGGCTCACAGCTCTTAAAACTCTGGGAATTTCAGAAGAGGTGAGAGTGATGAAGGTTCTTTTGTTAGGTTAGTGAGGTGACTTTCGGACCCCAGCCAAGGGTGGAGCTGTTGCCAAGGGCAGCCAACCATGTGATTAAAGGGTTGGAACTTTCAGTCCCAACCCCCGCAACTGGAGAGGGGAGAGGGGCTGGAGGTGGGATCAGCCAACGGCCAATAACAGTCAATCGCTATAATGAAGATTCCATACAAACGTAAGAGGACGGCTTTTTGATCCTTTTTTTCAGAGAGTGTCCAGGCCTGGGGGACCAGAAGGCTTCCATGTGCCACCAAGCCAGGCCCCGAGCTCCACGAGGACATATGTTCCTTTGTTCAGGACCTTGACCCTAGATATCATCCTCTGGCCGTTGATTTGTATCCTTCATCCAATCCTTCAATACACTGGTAAACACGTTCCCCTGACTTTTGTGAGCTGCTCTAGCAAATTAATCCAACCTAAAGAGACAGTCTTTGGAATCTCCAATCTGTAGCCAAGGGTCAGAAGCACAGGTGACAGCCTGGGGCTTGCAAATGGCGAGTGGTGGGGGAAGGGCCAATCTTGTAAGACTGGTTCTTCCCCTGTGGGATCTGATGCTATCTGCAGGGAGATAGTGTCAGAGTTTAGGTGAATCCTAGACACCCTGCTGAACTATTTGGTGTTCCTATGTTCAGAACCCTACCACCGTGTTGGAATTGGGTCCAGGACCTAATAGTACCTTGAAAAGATTATGCTAAGTGAAGAAACCAGACGCAACAGATCATATATTATATTATTCCATTTAGATGCAATGTCCAGAACAGACAAATCTATGCAGACAAAAAATAAATTCGTGGTTACCTAGGGCTTACGTGGGTAAGTAAAAGTCATAGGATTTCTTTCTGGAGTGACAAAAATGTTCAAATACTGATTCTGCTCATGGTTGTACAACTCCATGAGAATATTAACAACCATCGAATTATATACTTTAAATGTGTGAGTTGCATAGTATGAACTGTATCTCAAAAAAGTTGCTAGGAAAAAAAGCCAGTGGCAAAAAAATTAGTCCAGTGTTGGGAGGATGAAGAGGACCAAAAGGTGAAAAAAGAGCTCAGGGCAGGAGCCCAGTTGCCTGGCCTATGGCACATCTCTTTAAAGTACTGCTGAACACTTTTTACCTTGCCCTCTGGTTATTTCTGTTCAGCTTGAGCCTTACCAAACTAAAAGCCTCCTGAAGATGACATCAGTGTGTAATTCATGTTTTATCCCTCATGGGAATACCAGTACCCATTTAGGGCTTCAATAGATAGTCAATAGATAAGTGAAACAATAAATAACAGACATAGGATGTTTGAATGCTGAGGTGTTTGTATTACCTCTGATAGTGACAACAGTAGATGCCATAAACATCAATTCAATCAAATGGCAAAGAGTCTCTTCACTCGCTTTGAGTGGAGCAAAAACTACACTCATCACTGCCCTAAAAAAAATCTCCAGGGAAAGAAATAAATAGAGCAGAGTATAAATCTAAAGTGTTTCCCCCACCCTTAACTATTAAATGCATTAAAGATAAGCTTCCAATAAAGAGTTCTTCCATCAAGGATATTTTCAGGGTAATTGATATTCAGGGTTCACTTGGTTATCCTCAAATCGATGCTTGAAGTGGAAAGGTTTGTAATCTGTTACCTGTTGACTGAATTACTCTTTCAGGAAGAGCTTCCCTCACTCCCTTGCCTTGTGACAGATATGTTTCAATATGTAATGGTTTATGGAGCAGTCTGCCTCATGAGGGACAAACAATATATGGGTTTTACATCACTTCCTTGCAACAATGAAATCTACATGCTCTTTTCCTTAAGGACATTTCAAGGAGAGCCCTTGGATTTAGTTATTTTCAGTTACTAAACACACACACATACTAGCCAAGTCCAGTTTGCAATGTTGGTCTCCTGTCTTCCAGACCTCCTTAGATCAACTGCACAGCCTTGAGGAGGCGGGTGTGTTCTGTAGTTTTACTCCTGTGTGTACATCTTCCCATTTGAGCAACGTGGGTACTGGGATAGGTAAGGAGGACCGGGATGAAATGGGCCAACGTATTACTCTAAACTGAGTATGTGATCTCAGTCCTCCCTTGACTCTGGCTGCTTGTCTGGCCCACACTGACTGGTTACAGAGGTCTTCCTGTCAGGTGGCTGTCAAATATCAGCTCTCTGTTGGGCACAGGGGTGAGGTTTTTAGTAGCTCTGAGAGCCTCTTCAGGGCACAGTTCTTTGAAGTGGGGGAGCTGACCCTGGCCTGACTTCTTTCAAACCGCCTCTGCTCTACCACTGACAATATACCCCACAGGAAGCCCACCGTTTGGGGTGCAGCTCTAATGCCTTGTTTACAGTGGGAGATTCGGACAGGGTCTGGTTCCTGGTCAGACCACCAGAGCTGTAGCCCAGGGCCCTGTGTTGAGAGGGTCCTCATGCTTGGTTTGATGTTATGCTGGTGCCGTCTTGAAAGTCTTGATCAGTTTTGAAGAGGTCTTGCATTTTAATTGTGTACTGGGCCCTGCAAATTATGTAGCTGGCCCTGGATTCAGGCATCCTTACTGCACCAGTGGACATACAAGTGGACATATAACTGCTCCGCTGTCCCCCCTCATTCCATCAATCTTTCTCTCCCCAGTTCCCTTTGCCCCACTTAGACCAGCAAGTCTGGCGTACCAAGTACAAAGCTGTTTCCAGAGATTCAAGGCCAGGCTCCTCCCCTCATGAGCACTACCACCCTTCACAAATTTTCCTCCAAATATCCTCCGTGGAGATGAGGGAAAAGCTCTATCACCCCTCACTACCTCCCAGACTAAAAACGGACAGCTCCCCCAGTCCGCCATAATCTGTCTGTATTCATGGAGAAGTCTGTGGATGTGTCTTCCAGTAAATACACATTAGTTATATTTCCTGCCATGAAATTTTGGACTGAAAAATGCCGTGTCCTTGAGGCCTCCAGGTGGAAGCTGTAAGGAGAAAGGTGGATGGTAGAGGGGGGAATATAGGAGGAGAATATCATAACATCCTCAGCTGCTGTTGTGAGTTGCCTGTCTGAAACCTGATCACCTTTGCCCCGTATTTAATAGCCTGAATGGGGTTGACACCACCCCCAACTCCAAGCATGGGTCGTGACTAGTCTAAACCAGTGTTTCTCAAACTTTAGTGAGAGGCATGTATAAGAGCTTGTTAAAATGCAGCTCCCTGGGCCCCATCCCCTGAGATTCTGATTTAGCAAGTCTGGAGTGGGACTTAAATAGCGTTGCTGAAGGAGGGGGTTGTTTCTGGGCTCTGCTGCGGGGTGGTAAGGTTGAAAGAAACCTTGGCTAGTGGGAAAGCCTTGCTGAGAAAATGCATTGTCCTCATATTTGTTTTTAAATAATACCATACTCAGAAAAGTTATAAAAAGAGTAAATACTCTCCTCCACTGTTAGTGGGAATGTAAATTGGTGCAGTCACTGTGGAAAGCAGTATGGAGGTTCCTCAAAACACTAAAAATAAAATGCCATATTTTTATATGTCCACTTCTAGAAATGTACCTTAAAAAAACAAAATCTCTGATTCAAAAAGACATATGCACCCCTATGTTTATCACAGCACTTTTTACAATAGCCAAGATATGGAAGCAATCAAAGTGCCCATCAATAGATGAATGGAAAAAGAAGATGTGGTACATATACACAATGGAATATTATTCAGCCATAAAAAAGAAAGAAATTCTGCCATTTGCAACAACATGGATGGCCCCAGAGAGTATTTTGCTAAGTAAAATAAGCCAGATGGAGAAAGACAAATACCATATGATTTCACTTATATGTGGAATCTGAAACAAAACAAAATGAACAAAACACCAGTATATTGATAGACACAGAGAAGTAACTGGTAAGTACCATAGGGGAGGGGTTCAGATGGGTGGGTGAAATAGGTGATGAGGATAAAAAGGCACAAAATCTCAATCATAATATAAATTAGTCATGGAGATGAAAGTACAGCATAGAGAATACAGTCAATATAGAATTAACTATATTCTACATTCTAAAATCTTTCTCTGTTGACAGTAACTACCTTAGTTGGGGTGAGGATTTAATAATGTATATAACTGTTGAATCACTATTTTATATACTTGAAACCAATCTAATATTGTATATCAACTACACCTCAACTTTTAAAATTGCAGGAAATAATAATAAAACAACAAAAAGAGCACATACATACCTTTGGCCTAAAGTCAGTAATTTTTACAATTTGCCACATTTGTTTTATCATTTTCTTTCTCTACACACACACACACAAACACACAATTTTCAGAACCATTTGAGTGTAAGTTGCATACATCACCCCCATTTGCCTCCTAATGTTTCTTATTTTCCTAAGAACAAAGATATTCCCATGTATCTACAATATAGCGATCAAGTTCAGAAAATGTCACATTGATCTAAAACTTTGATCTAATCTGTCCATATTCCAATGTATCCATTGTCTAGATAGTGTTCTTTGTAGCCCTTTTATCCTACACGTAGAATCTGGTCCAGGATCACATGTCGCCATATAGCATTTAGTTGTCACATCTCTGTAGTCTCTTTTGATTCCAATTCCTTGGCCATCCTTTGTCTTTAATGCCATTGACATTTTTGAAGAATACAAGCCATTTATTATAGGATATCCCTCAATTTGTGTTTGCCTTGCATTTCTTCATAATTAGATAAGGGTAAGCATTTCCAGCCAGCATACTAGCCAAGTGATGATGTGTTCTTCCCCAGGTAGCTTGACCTCAGGCACATGATGTCCATCTGCCCTCTTGTTGACATCAGTTTTTATCACTGTCAAAGTGTTGTCTGGTAGACAGGAGTTAGGTAATAGTCCCAACCCAGCTGTCTTTTCAAGATGTGGTCCACAAGAAACAATCTCGTAGCCTGGGACAACTCTGGAAAAAGGAGACCAATCTCAAAGCAGCATGTCTGATTTTCCTGCCAAAAGTGCTGTCCAGCCCATCTCCTGACCCTTAACCTCTCTGTTTCCAAACTTGGCATCTGACATCAGTCTGCTTTGTTTCTGTAACTGCTGAGGACAAACACCAGGCTCCCAGATGGCACCTTTGAAGTTCTTCTCAGTAGCCTGGATATGAGAGCCAATCACCTTCAAAGTCCCACCCCCATAACACACCCACTTGGGACCTGTCCCACCGCAGGGAGGGGGTGCGGGGGCAGGACTCGGCATACACAGCGCTTATTCCCAAGCAGTCCTCATCACAGAATCCTGTCTTGTCCCAACAGTCTGGGAAAGGAATTTTAAGCATTATAACCCTGTTTTCAAATGTCTCCTTTCAAAATTTGCATCTTGGTCTTACTTATTGTATTTTGACACCTCCCCTGAAACTCCCAATTTCACACTGCATTAAAATATTCTTCTGACCTATTTCGTAGGGTCACAGATCTAAGAGATCTTTGCACTACCTGCCATTGAATAGCTGATGACCCAGTCTTGGTAACAGAGAAGAATGAGAATAGTAAAGAAAAATACATGAATATTTCAAATCTTTCCTACTTCATTTTACAATGATTCTTCCCCAAATACAATTTCATGTTCCCAGCTAGATATCAGGTCAACATTTATCAGTTGCTTAAAAGGATCCCATAACTGTATACCAGAATATTTAAGAATACAAGCATTGCATAGAACTGGTTTCACCCATGAACTTACCATATACCAGTCCTTATGGAAAAACTTATCCTCTGAGGCCTCATTTTCCTTATCTGTAAAATGAGGACAATAATAGTGCCTACCTTCTATGGTTCTTCTGAGGTTTAGAGGGCTTGACACATTTCTCGGCCCAAACTGAGTACAGAATAAATGTTAGCTGGTTTTGTGATTACAGTACCTGAGAGAAAAAGCAATATTGAGGGTCATAAGAAAACCGAGCAACAGAGATGTCGTGACCTGTTCAAGAAGACACAAGTGACTGAGCCAGCCCCAGGCCCGTCTCCAGAGACCCTGAGTCAACAGCTCTTTCATTTATACATCAGTCCCTTCAGTAAACAGAAGTAAATGCTTGATAATTATTGAACTTTCCATCTCTTCCAGAGATATGTGAATTTTTTTAAACGTTGTAAGGAAAAAGTCTAATTTTTTAATGAGGAAATTTCAGACATCATAGGAAAAACAAATTTTGAGACCAAAGAAACAGAACTACCTACATTTCCTTCCTGGTGCTACAAAATGTCACCTGGGAACTCTGCCTTCGACAAACTGACAGCTTTCATCTCTTCACAGAAGGGAGCAGATAAAACCCACAGACAAAACCAACACCAGAAACACTGTCATGCTTGAGGTCCCCTAGATGATAGCGGGGATGACATAACGCAGAACCCGGACTCTCTCTCACTGTTTGTAGACTTCCCGTGACTCTAAGAAGGGCAGCTTGGATGGTTAAGGTCCTAAAATCCAAACTAAGAGAGATTTCTCAAAGTGTCATCCAAAGTGTAAGTTCCAAGACCCCCTAAGATTTCTGGTCTGCTCTTAAAGGTTTACTTCAGGAATTTTAACCTGTTCGAATGAATGGGAGCAGACTCTTAACCCAAACTAGCCATGAGTGAAAGATTTCAGATCAAGCCTGAGTAGAGGGGAAAGAGATGGGCTGTGAGGCAGGAAACCAACATGTTAATAATTTTTATGTTGAAGCACTTTTCATATATTAGGTAATAACCTCCATGAGATAATGGCTATTATTAACCCCATTTCACAGCTGGAGGAATTGAGACCTGGAGAAGTTAAGAAACCTATCCAAGGTCACCTAGTTAGTTAAGATTCATGGGGAGAAAGGGAAAATGGCACCTAACTTAGAAAAGGGCAAAACCAGGGAGGATACATCCAGGGATGACTTCCGGAAGTCTTTCTCTCACCCCTTCCCTTGCACAAGTTAGCCCTGGGCTCCCTCTCATTTGTGCACCCGGTATGAACTGCAGTACCCCGGGCTTGCTCGCGTGCATTATTTCAGGCATATACAATCTGATTGTCCAACCAAAGCATGAGTTCGTTCAAGGCGGCAGGTCTGTCCTGGACTCCCCTCTCGTCTCTCCTCCTACCCACACACGTGCTGAAGTCATTGGTCCAGCGAATACCCCTGAATCCTGCTTCATACTACTTTCATTTTCTGCTCCAGAGACAAATGCTCTGGAAATAATAGGCTCGCATCCCACGGGCTTCTCTACCTTTTCAAGTCATTTGGAGGTACGTGGGCCAAGTAAATACATGAAAGGCTGAGAGGAGCAAGGTGCACGCTGTTTATTTAATGCTAGGCTCATTTGAAAGGCACCAGAGGAGTAAACCTCAGAGACTTCGGTGGCTTCGGTCTCCTGGGGAACGAACCCTAACCTGCACTTAACCAGTCTCAGAGGAAACATCTGGAGGGGAGGGGCTGTACCAGCTACCCCTTCCTAGACACATGGCCTCAGTCTTCAGGCCTGATTATTTGTAAGAATTCAATATATGACTTAAAAAAAGCATCAAAAATCAATGGGAAAGCATAAGATTATTCAAGAAATGATGTTGGAATGATTATTTACTTACATGGAGAATACCAGTTTAGCACAGTTTTAGAATATCACATGGTCTCTTTAGATAAAAATGAATTCAGGTGAATTGAATAATAAATTATTCAATATTCTCAAAATATCCCCCAAAATAGAATGTAATATTTACACTCTATAAATAAGGCATTTATTAGCTTAGAAATACATATGCATTAATATATAAACATAGAGCAAAATACTGAGGAAGTTTAATACATACAACTTTAAACTTTTGTGTCAAAACTCTAATAATAAAAGTACAAAGAAAAAAACAAAATGGGAAAATTATTTGCTACATTATGGGCAAAGGGTTGATTATAGGCAAGAAATTAAAGTAATATAATAATGACACATCACTTCTTATGGATAAGATTAGCAAAAATATTTTTAAATTATAAGAATCAATGTTGTTACTGAAATAACCAATCTTATATCCTGTACAACCATTTTAAATGGCAATATGGAACTATGGGGTATATCACAAATAAGCCTGTATATGAAATACATTTTCACAATTATGTTTACCATAGTATTAATAATAAACATTGAAAACAAAGTAAATATTGAACAGTAGCAAATTAGTGGTGTAAACTGTAATAGCTGACATGGTATATGAGTCTTATTAAGAATATGCGATAATATATAAAATGATTCATATCATGACTTAAAAAGTAGGATAAATCTAATCTAGTATTTTTCCTAATTCTATTGAGTAGAGTCCTCAAATGTAGAGAAAAAAATACTAAAAAGAAAAAGACTCGTGTGATGAAATTATGGGTAATTTTTCCTACTCTCTTGCCAATGGGTTCACTATGGATTCAGTGAGACCAAAAAATGACAAAGGAATGTTCTTGGGGTGAAAGGGTTTATACCCAACTTAATTCCCACGGTGGCAGGTCAAGCGCTAGAATCCCATCCATCTCAGGGCGAGTCTGCTTGCGGCAAGCCGGTCTTTGCCTCTGGGCCTCTCCATCCCCGCAGCCCTCTCAGTCTCTGCCCTGGGCACTGCCAGTCTCCAGCCTCTGCTCTACTGCAGCAGAGCAGCCCAGAGCACTGGGTGGAGCTCTTTATATAGAATCAATAATAATGTAGTGCCCACACGTGCGTAGTGAGCAAGCCGACCAGGGTCAGGTGAGAATCCTGGCCATAGGAACTTTCATTTTCTCTATATCTCCTTCCCTAATGTTTTAGAGAGTATATATTATTTTAAAACAAAAAATAAAAGCACACAGCAATAAATAACATCTGTTTTTAGGTGGAAAAATTCCAAGAAAAGAAGCAATCAGAAAGATTTTCCAAAGTCTAAGCTGACACAGTAGAGCAAAGAAGGTCAATAGAAAAAGGAATCAAGAGATTCAGCTGTGCAGAAGACACACTAAGAAACTGTCTTTTCATGTTGATATCTTAACTGATCTTTTCCTATTAATACATTTTTTAAGAAAGTTGATCACGTTCTTTGTAGTGAAATTATAACCAGAGCACATACAGCTTTCATGGCATTTCAGTAATTCAGTTTTTGCTGGGCCAGTATCTCCTGGCATCTTTCAGAACATATCAGTAGAAAAAGGTGCTAAGTGAAAATTCAAGAAACCTGTAGAATTCAAATCCACCCTTTTTGGCAGAGACAGATTTGAGGTTGGAATGTAGTTCTCCATGACGACTTTATCAGTGTTTGGATTCTGCTATATTTCTGGGTACCATGTTCCAGGAAAGTGTTGCAACTAAACTTGTTATCATTTTTGCCTTTGCTGTGGGCTAAGCAAGGATTTGGCCATGCTCACCAGTACAATCTCTGTTTATCAAACTGGAGCAGGTCATGCTATTGAATAAACCTTGCAAAAAATAAACACAGAAATGCTGATAGAGAGATAAAATGCTAAATGTTTCAGTACGAGCTTTTTGCAGATATGCAAATATATGGGTCTCAATTCGTCTCCCCCAAAATTCTCCCAAATCAAACAGCATCTACTCCTAAGAATACTTTCAGAGTATTGTATAAATCTAATCTAGTATTTTTCCTAATGAAGTAGGTTGACACCGCAGGGAACTCAGTTATCCTTCAAACCTGGCACCCATCACAGCTGCTTCCCGCAGACTTTCATTTCCCTGAGAAGACGGACACCTGCCTGGGGCGTCACTTCCTACCCATGTTTGTATGTAAACTAAGATAACACAACACCAGGTTTTGAACACATGCTGGCTTCCTTGTAGGCTGTGCAAAAGTCTGTCTTTGCACAGCAAAACTTCTGAGAGAATGTGTGGATGGCAATGAGTGGCACTTGAGGGTGGGTGGGGAGTAGTGGGAAAGTTTAAGAAGCTGTAACAGTATCTGTTCTGCTGCTGCTGAACATGCTCTTTTACTCACAGGCCACAATTCCTCCTTTCCTGCATCATTTGAAATCTTCTCCCTTAGAATCGTTCCATAATTGTCCACGTCTCTGATATTAATACTAAGATCTCTTGATATATGCCATATCCTCTAATACACAGGTATATGCACACCTAGAAAATGTGTACCATGCTGGCTTTTTGGAAGCTATAGTACAAATTTATATTAACTTTATTTTGCATTCTTGAGTTCTAATCATCTGTTTTTAGGCCTTAGTATTTTCTTCCAGCTTATTAGTCATCTAATTTTTTTTTTCCTGCACAGATTTTCTTACTGTCAGCCCTATTCTTGGTCCAAAGACTGGGATACAGAGAAAGAGAGATCTTATTCAGTGTACTCCCCCCTGCTGTGACAAGCATCACCACCAGGCACCATTCATGCCAATTTCTTATGTCGCTTTTGTCCTTTCCCAAGAGTCCTGTAAAGTTTATGTTGCATTCGATGCTTGTTATCATTTTTGCCTTTGCTGTGGGCTAAGCAAGGATTTGGCCATGCTCACCAGTACAATCTCTGTTTATCAAACTGTCATGTGGCTCCACTTTTAAATATCCACCCATTTCTTCCACCAAATTGTTGGAATTATCAGCCTTCATTTTTGCCCCCCAAACTGAGTTCCTCTGTGTTCTTTTCTCCCATGAACAGATCAGCTGATACCCAATAAGACACAGGATTTGGAAACATGAAGTTAATTGTGTTGTTATCTACCTGATAATGTTCTTACAAAGCAAGTAGACATGAACATTTTAAATGCAACAGTTTATTCAAAGTTAATGGGACACATTGGCAGCCATTTTCCTCATTCAGCAAATATTCATTGAGCACCTACTATGTGCCAAGAACTACACTAAGTGGTGGCTAGAAACTTTCAAAGTGCCAGGAAACTGTTTCTGCCTTTCTTGTCAGAAAGACAAGACCTAACATCCTTTAGAAACTAACATCCTTTAGAAAATGCCAGCCTGTTTTTCTAAGTCGTGTAAAATTGACTATGCAGTAAAAGAGAAAAATTGACATTAAATATTTATGAATTATACAATGCAGGTGCAGTATGTGTAAAGATTGAGTTGAAAGTCAGTGTTAAGGTGAAAATTGAATAAAGTAAAAAAAGAATTACCCTTTAAGCATTAGAATCTCACCAAGAACTGTCTTGAACACTCCTCCTCTCTAAGGTCTGATGCGTTGAGCCAGAGCAGGGCAGGTGAACACCTCCCCTCTCACACTTCTTCAGGAGCCGCACCCTATGAGAGGCAGACAGAATCTCCACGGCTAAAATCCTCGTTTCCCTCTTCATTTTCTGAACAAAATATTAAAGTCTAAATGACATGTTACTGTATTTCAATTTCACGGTAAAAATTAAGCTTCTGAAATACTTGGACTGCTGCTTTCTCCTAAAAGAGATGTGTGATCATGTACTTTATTAAGAAATCACTTACCAGGCAGAGATGAGAGTTTAGAAAACTGGTGCTTTAAGGAAAAATATCAAACCATATGAACAATAAATACAATGGCTCATGCTTTCCAGCATAGATGCAAAAATCCCCAAAACTTACATTTTTAAGATATTTTTTAATTATAGATCCTCTGGAGGATTTAAAAAAAGGCAGATTAGAGTGGTTGTATGGTAATTGAGTGATGTCAAGTATTTTCACCTTAAAAATATATTAAAATATATTATGCTCAGTGAAATAAGCCAGGCAGAGAAAGACAAGTACCAAATGATTTCCCTCATTTGTGGAGTATAGCAACGAAGCAAAAATGAAGGAACAAAACAGCAACAGACTCACAGACTCCAGGAAGGGACTAGTGGTTACCAAAGGGGAGGGGTGGGAGAGGTGGGTGGGGAGGGAGGGAGAAGGGATTGAGGGGTATTATGATTGGCACACATGGTGTCAGGGGGGATCATGGGGAAGACAGTGTAGCACAGAGAAGGCACATAGTGACTCTGCGGCATCTTACTACACTGATGGGCAGTGACTGTGATACGGTATGGGGGAGACACAATAGCAGGGGTGAATGTAGTAACCACATTGTTCTTTCATGTGAAACCTTCATAAGAGTGTATATCAATAATACCTTAATAAAAAAGTGAAATATTAGTCCAATAAAATAGCTAACCAATGTATTTAAATATCTCTGTGAACAATATTTTCTACTCATAAAAATGCCACTTTTAAATTATTTGTTTCCATCATTTGTCCTAAACTGAAATAGATCCGTGATGTTCTCTCTCTGTGTATGAGAACTTCTTACAATCAATATTATTTTGGTAGTGTATCTTGATGTTAACAAATGTCTCTTACCAATTCGAAAGAAGGCAAAGTAGGAATTTTTTTAGTTACACAAAAACTTAAAATGTATAGGAACAGAAGGGAAAGAAAAACAAGGAATAGAAGGAAATGAGTAGAAAGACAGAGGGGAGACATGCGAGGGAAAATATGAAAGGAGGCGGAGAGCGCATCTTAGAATGTGTGACACACAGTAGGAGACTGGACAAGAAAGGAGGCCAGCGAGGTGGGGTTCCCTGAACTAACTCTGGGACTTAAAGACAGATGGAGGGAGGGAGACTCACTGGCTAGTTTTAGGGCAACACTGAGGACAGACAAGGGGTTTTGCCCTGCTTGCAGCTAGGATTCCAGAAGGAGGCTGCTTCTCCAGGGATCCCCGCACTACATGGGGGAGTCAGGATGCATGTCGGAGGACAAATGCTGAAGTGGCAACCCAGGGTGACTGGGCAGAGTGAGCAGCTTTGGCCCCCCGCCCCGGAGTCTGCTGCTGCTCCGCGGAGTACCGAGAGGACCCGTGCGCTGTTCTCAACCCTTCCCATCCTCTCTCTTTGTGGTATTTCACCTTGCAAACTCCAACCCTGGTTCAAGACAATGCTTAGCTTGCTCTGCACCTCTACTGCGGACTATTAGTAGCAGAGAAAACTGTCAAACCGCCTGGAGCAGTTTCATTCTAAATTGGTAACGACTGGACCTTAAAGGACTGTAGCAGCCGTCATTCATTCTCGCGATCCTTTCACTCTGCCTCTCCTCCGGATGACTTCATGCCTGCTCCTCCCTCCTCCAAGGCCAAACGCTCCTCCCCAAGCCTTACGCTCATCCTGCTGGCAGCATGGTTTCCTATTTCACTCAGAAAATAGAAGCAATTGAAACAGAACTTCCACAAGCACCTGCTTTGGCCTCTGTGCCATTTCCTGTGTTTCTGTCTGGTTGTTATGAACACATCCCCACTCCAGCCGCCCCCTTACAGATAATCTCCTGGACAGACTTGTGCCTATTTGCTGTCTCCAGTTGTTCTCCTCTCATTTTCTTTAAAACTCTTTGGCTTTACCCCTTTAATCTGCTGAAGCTACTCTTGTAAGTCACTATATGACCTCCACGATGTGCTAAATCATTGGCCCCCTGGGACCGCTATGTCGGATAAGCCTTCCATCGCCCACATCTAAACAATGGAGCGCCTCAGGGCTCAGACATCGGACCTCTGCTCTTGTCAATCTACCTTCACTCCCAAGTTGAATTTCAAAGTCTGCATCCAAATGCCTAGACATGCATGCTTATCCATCTAATAGACAACTTTCAGTCCTACTCTTCAGCAGCATTTGGCACAGATTATTATGGCTGTGGTGTGAAAAAAGCATTCAAGAGGAACAAGAAGTGCTGTAGCGGCATCACTGAGAAGGCTAATGTAGAATCCAGGAGAACAACAATAGTGGCACTGACGTAGAGCAGGGACATGGGACAAGCATCATAGTTAATTTTTCCTGCTTGTGATTTAAAAAATGCAAGATATACATAGTATAGTAAGGCAGGAGGGGCTCCATCTTAAGGCTAAGATTCTATTTTAAAAACCTTAGGAGTTAGGACTCCTAACGTATTTTATGGTAATCAGCCGACAACTGACCCTGTCTGGAGGCAGGACAATGGTCCTAAGTGGTACCTTTCCTCTGCTTGAGGGTAACCACTACCTTGGAGAAGAACAGGGTCAATAGATTCCTTGTGTGATTACAGAGCGTCTAGAGGACTGACTATGGATGATGACAAAATATCTCTTGCTGGAAACAGGCATCATGAGACCACATGCCAACCCTACACACCCCTCCACCCCACACCCCCTCTGCCTTTTGCCCCATTCTTGAAATCTTTAAGACACTAATTCTAAATCTTCTAAGTGGACCTCCTCTCTGAGGTTGCCCACATTTCCCTTTCCTCAAGTGTGTACTTTGTCTTTACATAAACGTTCTAGCTATGCAACTTACTGTGTTTTGTGTCTCTGCTCTTCCAGTGGTAAATGTCTTTATTACTTCACTATTTCATTCAATCTTCTAGACTTGAGCATAAGTCTTCACTCTCTTTGTTCTACTTCAGACAAGTAGGGGAAGGCTACTAAGATCTCTGATTTGGGCTTGCAATGTCCCTACACCTTGGTGACCAAGCCAGGACTGCAGCTGTACAATCACACTCTTCAGTAGCCTGTCCAAAACTTGCCTTTCCGTGCCTGGGAAGTTCTCAGAATATAATCTCACTCCATCCAGTGCTCTGAGGCTCCCCCAAATCCTGGAATGGTAGGGGCTTGGTTCCCACGCTGTGCAGACTCAAGCAGACACTGGATGCCAGGTGACCCTGGCTTCAGGAGTTGGCAAGGCATTTGTCCTATGGTGCACAGAAGTCCAATGAGGTTCTCTTTCCCCCTCTGTTCTTCCTTGCACTCTACTGCCTGCACAACTGCTGCCATCCACTACTACTCTGGCTTTAATGAATTCCTTCCTTACCAACACTCATCTGAGCTGTTTGTGAATTCTTTCTTAATAAGAATCAAGAATCCTCTCCCCTGTCCATGTTGAGGTTTCACCAAGTGAGCAGAGAGAGACCTCCCTAGATGGAGCTGCCTTACGACAGCATGAGCTCTCTTGGTGGTGGTAGACATGAGGAAAGTGGACTCATTTAAAAGTATCTTAAGGGTAAAATAAGAAGACTAGATGATGGATTGAATGGAGATAGAGAGTGAAATATGTGCAATGACCCAAAAACTGAGAGAGACAGAGACAGAGACAGAGAGGGACTGATTGGAAAAGTTCTTTGTGGAATGGAAAATGAATAGGATGATAGAAATTGATACTTGCTGTGTGAGTGGGTGCTGGGATACTTCTGGGTAGAAATAAAGGTCTTATGCCTATTAATAGGGCAACTCAGAAAAGAGCTGGACACGTCAGGGAAATGATTTCATATAAAGATCCATATAAAGGATCCATATAAAGATTTTTTTAGGCATTATGAAAGCCATATGCCATGTAAACAAATTAAATGTAAACCTTTCTCTTGAATTTATGAGACTTTAGGTTTATTACTCTGAAACAAAAGCTACCTATTTGCCCGTGATAAAAACAATAAGGAAAAAATTAATCAGCAGGAATTCTGTTTATTGTCACTTAAGAAAAACTATTTCCTTTCTTTGAAAGCCATCTGGAAATGTTCACAGGGCAAGGAGTTTGCTGCAAGCCCAAGGTACAAACACTCATTACAGGACAAACAGAGGAAATTATTCCATCATAAATCTGTCAGTCATCAAAACAGCCCATTCAGACCATTACAAAGGCCTTCTCTGCTCACTGGCGCTCCTGCTCCAGCTATTTCTTTTCCTTTCTTCAAGAAGGAGAAACATTTAGTCACTGGAATCATGGGACTTGAAATGTGGCAGGGGCATCGAATTAACCTGGCTCAGGACTCAGCTTATATTTGCATTGCTTTTTATAAATCACAGCAAGTTTACGCATAAGAATCTCCAGCGAAGGAGAACTCAGTAGCTCTCAGAGAAACCCATTCAGAGTTAGACAACTCTTCCTTCCGTCAAACTGAACTCATTTCCCTGACGTGTCCAGCTCTTTTCTGAGTTGCCCTGTTAAAGGCTATCACAACTCTAATGCTTATTCCATATGCTGGCCCTTCAAAGAGGGAAGAGAGCAATCATATGCTCTCCCTTCTTTTTTCTAGTAGACATCTCAACTTTCTGATTCTATTTCTTCTTCCTTATGCTGCTTTGATTGTGTTCCTGTTTGTTTATATGTAGTGTTCAGAGCTGAACACAAATAGAGTGAAACTGTGACTTCTAATTTAGAAATTTATATTTCCATAGTATTATATTTAGTGTTTGTTATATGATTCATATGTTTATCACATATTATCAAAATTACTTCATTGACATATTCTACAGTGATTTTATTTTGCTTGTTTCATCTCATCCCTTCAACTATCAAAAATGTATTAAGACCTAATTCTGATATCCAATGTGCATAATCCTTCTATCTTCATGGAATCTTCTGACATTTTTATAAGCATTTCTTGGTGTATCATTAATCAAATCACCAATCAAAATCTTTACTAGGGGAGGACAAGGGGAAGAACCAAGGAAGATGTACCTCCCTCCAGATTTTGGGAACCATCATTTACAATGATTGCTTTTTTCAAATGTATGCAAAAGAATATTGTGACTCTTCACAGAGGGCTTGAACTGGTCCCCCACTTCCCTGACAGTAATTCTATCAAAGAAGAAGATGAGGTCAATCCAATATACCTGCTCCCTGTGAATCTGTGTTCATTTCTGGTGACCTTAGCTTTCTTTTCTATGTGTTTACTTTACTAATTTAACTCTTTTACTAACATGATCTAGAATTTTTCCCAGGACCAATGATGTATTCATAGGCTTCCATTTGGTGAGTACAAATATTTAATCCATTTTCTTACAATATTCAAGAGCTACCAGAATATCTGCACATTGAATATCTTTAAAATTTTTATTAAGCTTAACTTTAACTCCCTTTATTGCAGGTTATGTAGAGTTAGGATATTAATAATGACCTTGAAATAACAATTTTCAGTAGGTGTCCAGGTACGTCCTTTGTGAAATTTTTGTTTCCCTGAAAGGAAGGAAAACCAAACAAATAATTTCTACTATAGTAGAAGAGTATCTTTATGTTCTTTGTTTTGTTTGATTCTGAGATATCGACTTTAGTAGGTCAGTCAAAAATTCAATATTCAAAAGATCCCATTTACAACAATAATTTAGTGTAAAAATGCAACACCAGTAATAGATAACAATTATCAGTGTTAATATTTATTAATGTATTTCTCACATGATGCTCCCCCTTGCTGGCATTCTGATCTCCACTAAGGATACAGAACAAAGGAAAACGCAAATAGTTTGCAAAAATGTTCCGGGGTGAATTCTTGTAGATTCATCCAAGTTGTTGCATGCCTAATATTCCAATACATAAATGCACTACACTTTGTTTACCAATGTATCCCTTGAAGGACATTTCTTTTGTCTCCAGTTTGGGGCAATTAAGAAGAGAGTTGATATAAACATTCACAAACAGGTTTTGTGTGAATGCTGGTATTCATTTCTTTAGGGCCTACGTCCACTAGCGGTATGGCTGGCACACATGGTATTTCAGCTAGTCCTGAGTCTGTGCTGAGCAAAAGAGTTTTTAAAAATAGGTCAGTTCACTGCCGTTTTCACGTTACTTTAAATTCCAGTCTTCTTCCCCAAACTGCTTGTTTTTACTTTTCAGAGTCCTAAGAGCTGTTCCATGTCTGCGTTTCAGGTTTCACACCTGCACACAGTGGGAGAGGCAGGAAGCAGCGCGCTTTCTCCGTCCATCCCAGAACCAGGACCGTGACTCCGATTTTTTTTAACATTTGACTTTCAGCGGGTCAGTGGAAGATTTTTCTCTCCTCTTCTTTCTCACCCACCCCCAGCAACTGGAGTTTAAATTGTAGAGGGGACTGGAGAAGTGGCAGTGGATGTGACACGGTATGGCTTCTCGCCCTGCCCATTCCCAGTCTTTTTTTGTTGTTTAAGTTAGTTTTACGGAAAATTATGTATCCACACATAAATACTTCAGTGTAAACATCTAGAAAGGATACTTTCCAACATAACTAAAATAACATTCTCACATATAACACAATTTACCATAATTCCCTAAGTCTAGACCACATTCAAATCTTTCCAGTTGTCCCCAATATGCACCTGACCAAACCTTAATATTTTAAAGGATTATAACTGTAGAAGTTATCTTAGCTGGCATGTATTCAGGAAAGGTCATAATCTCCTTAGCATGTAGTCAAACACCATCTCAAACCCCATTAGCCAAATCACTACTTACATAAGTCTGATTGGAAAACAATGTTGATCATGTTTTATTTCTAATCGGTTACAGACCATAATCATTGCCACTTCCCATTTTCATCAATTCCAAACAAATATTCTTGGGTTTAAATAGTATTTTAAAGATAAGCTATTTCTAGGGTTCTTAAGGACATTATTCAACCCTGCATTTTATTTTATAAATTGGATGATGGTATTCCTATCTCATTCTTCATTTTCACTTTCACATGCAGGTCTGAGCCCCCCATCCTTGGGAGGGTGGTATGTGCATGTTAGACGGTGTTCCTTTCTTACTCTCCGTGCCTGAAATTGTTGCTCGGTTGGAGCCGCCGACGACAATGTTGGATGGTCCCTACGCCCCAGAGCCAGGCCCACAGCATCCTAAGAAATCTGGAACCCAAAGGAAAGGAAGACGGGGCATTTCTCACGGATGTGCGGCTGTTTTTCTATAGTATACCTCCAGTATTTATGACCTGAAACAAACCGGTAGTTTCAAACCCTGCTCTGTAATAAACATGATTCATGCCCAGCTCCTAGGGATAGCTAACTTCCGGAAAGAGGAACAATTAAGGCAGTTATATTCCATCGTTAGAATAAATCATGACGATTGCTTCCCTGAAGCCAACTTCCACATTTCAAAAAGTTTCATAGGATAGAATTTTAAATGAACATATTTTGAACAACTAGAGGAAGAGGAAAAATGTCAAGTAGAAAAGAGTGCCCTCTAGGCCTGTAACATTGAGCTCGATCAGTAGCTGAGTCTGTCACTGCTCACAGTGTCCTACCGTGGGACTCCCGGGTCCGTAAGACGGCTTTCCCTTCCAGGATTACAGGGACCAGGCCAAGGCATAGTACCTCTTACATGCTGCACATTCCTGTTGCTAAATTACATAAGAAATGTTAGTATTTCTCACACACCCTTGTGCTTCTTAATGTATCATCTTGAGCCCCTTTTCTCTTTTCCAGACTCATCTTCTCTTTGTAGAAGCCATTATCTGGCTTACATTAAAAAAAGTGTACTTTAGCCAGCTCACTGCCTAATTTTACCAAGGACAAAACAAAATATTTCACTGGAAATAAAATAATGAACTATTAAAGGCTGCTATCTTCAGAGCTTTATTTCTTTGATAAAGAAAGGACTTATTCTAATCATTTTTTTCTGGAGTTTTCTATCTTTTGTTCACAAAAGAGTGATTTTCTGTACCTCCTCCTTTCATTTCACAGGAAATGTCTCCACACAGTGATCATATTTTCCATCAGTTGGTCTGTCTCGATTGGGTTCAACCCAGGTGGGTGGACCTTTTTTTTTTTTTTTGCAGAAGTTGTTCAAATTGAGTACTGACTTTTCTCACACTGAAACCACAAGTCACAGTTTCTTCTAAGCTGAGGCAAAATGATTTCCTTATGTTATTAGCACAGTTTTCTGACAAACTTAGTAGTTCATGATCTTTCTGTTTCACAAACTTGACCATATTAGTTATGATTAACCCACGAACTGGCCAAAGTCTACCAGTGTTACCTGTATCTGTCATGAAGTAATTTCTGCAGGGAATCTAAAGTGTACATGGATGTTCCAAACAGATGAATGGAGTCCTCTTATCTGTCATAGGAGCTCCTGTCTGGCACCAGGGGGAACCATCTTTAGACACCTGTGTGTTCCCTAGCATCGAATCAGATTCATCCCAACAGTACCCACCACCAGCGGCCACGCAGTGCCTTACGCTAGAATCAGTCCCAATTCTATATGGGAATAACATGATTGGGGCACCTGCTGCAAAATGCCTCCCTGAGGAGCCCTCCAGAACCTCTCTGGAGAAGGCATTCAGGAGGCTGTCAGACACCATGTACAGGTGGGAGAACTGCTCAGCGCTAGGGCAGACGGGACAGCCCGAGTTCGGGGCCCGGTGCCGCCACTTCCTGATTGTGTGACTTGAGCACGTTGCTTAACCTCTCTGTGCCTCGGTTTCTTCACAGATGGGTTATTCGCTTTGTCCTTATCCCACGTTCTGAGCTCCATGGCAAGTGATACTTCAAGACTACATCATCCGGACCCCCATGACCTCAGGCTTCTAGTTTCAGCCAGTGGGAAATCAGCAGGGGGAAGGGAGTATTAGAGGATTTGTTCCCCCAGCACCTCACGGACCCCCAGCCGTTCACTCCACCTGCTGCCGCCACGCGCACACCCCTGGGGCTCTGGCCACATCCCTCCGTGATGGCAGATGGCATCTTGGAGCAGCTCTTCTGGACCAGCTCCTCAGCAGGCTCAGTCACACCGTCTCTTCCCCTTGCCCTTTCCACTTCGGAGAGGAAACAGCCTCCTGCTGCAGCTAGCGTCCTGGGGGCCCCAATATCCCCATTTGGTTCCCTCAAATCTGCCTCTACATCTGCAGATAGTCCCTTCCTTAAGTTCTCTTCAGAATTCCCTCTGTGTGTGCCTATTGTGTGCTGGAGCCTTGACTGACACACCTCTTAAGACTGCTGTAAGGATTAAATAAATTAATACATATAAAGTACTTAGAACAGTACAGGGCACTGACTAAGCACGATGTGATTAGCAGTTGTTATCACTAAGGCTGCCCCGTCTCCCTTTCCTGGGAGACACACCACTGAGGTTGCCAAAATAGGTAGGCGTCCTCTCTCTGGAATGCCTCAGGGGTCTGGAGGGCCTCTGCCAACCTCCCTCCATGAAGACATTAACAGAGGCTCGTGGGAAAGCTACAGTGAACGTAGCTCAGATGCAGATGTGAAAAACCATGGGCTGGGACAGGGCAGAAGCCGAAGGAACCTCAGGGGGTCTCAACAAATAAATAGGCAAAAGCTGAAGGACTCAGTCATTCTGGCAAGATTTGGACTCCAAGAATCAAGGTAGAGGTGTCCTTGGTTGACAGGATAGTTGAGGGTACGGCGGAGAGCAGAGAAGGATAAAATGTCCAATACAAACTTCATGTACTTCACAACTTGGCCAAGGGCCAGTCTAGCTGTTTTCTAAGTTTCTGGTGACCAAATAGACTTAAGTGTTTGGGACCAACAGGAGCTTATGTAAAAGAATGCCAGCTGGCAGAGCTCATGCCCTGTTATCCTGGTGAAATCCAGTGCAGGCAGGAACCAAGACCATTATGAGCGGACTGAGGATACAGGTAGAGGACCAGGAGGTTGTAAACAGCAGTGGTTGAAATCAGGACAGCCTGACTAGATTGGAAATCAGCTCTACCACTTTCTAACTGTGCAGCACTAAAAGAGTCACTCAGACTCTCTAAGCCTCCTATTTTCAGTTTGTAAAAATGTGAATAACAGATCCTACCCTGAAAGTGGTTATGAGAAGTAAGGAAGTCATTCAGGTGCAGTGTCGCACATAGTGCCAGACACATAGTAAGTGCTACAAAATGGTTGACCTCGTATTTGTCATCATTACTATGATCTCCATCATGGTTCTTAACTGTCAGTTGGTAAAAATCTTCCAGATATTATAAGGGAAACTGTAAGAGAATATTAAAGCAGCCAACTTATTCTTTCTCCTTTTGTCTCACAGTGACAGATATACAGAATCCAGACCCAGGAAAATCACAGTCATTAGCCAAACATCAGGGTGTATGTGCTCTTTAGCATAGGGATTTAAAAGTCAAGTTCTAGAACCAGACCAATCCAAGTTCAAATCCCAGCTCTGCCACTTACGAACTGTTGGACTTTTGGGCAACTCACTTCATCTCAATAAGCTTCCGTTTTCTCACCTGTAAAATAGAAAAGTAATAGTCTCTACCTCATAGACTCATTATGATACAGGCAAACCTCCTGGCAAGCATTGGCTCTCATTAGTTTATGTCCAACAGAAGGGAGTTATGAGAGTTCAAATGTTAAAAAAAAAAAAAAAAGTAGAAGCCATCCCTAAGAACATTTGGGAGCTTTCACAGTAAAAAAAAAAACAAAAAAACCTGCTATCCTGGAGGGTAGGATTGACTAGAAAGGGGCATGAGTGTAATTTAGAGGAATGATGAAAATGCTTAATTCTTGTTTGGGGTGGTAGTTAAAGGACTTATAGAATTACCAAACTTATGGACCTGGACACTTTAAGATCTGTTCATTTTGTTGTACGAAAATTATACTGCAATTAAAAGAAAAAGAACACTGCTGTGGCTCTAAGATTGTATCCCATCCATATTGGGCACATTTGAAGGCTCTGTCATTAAAGGTACTCTTTGTGCTCAAAATTCATTCACTAGAAACCAGTCAGGGCAACGGCGAGGCCTTGTCATGAGCATTGCTCATCAGATCCATGGGAACAGTGAATCTGGGGCTCACAGTCCCTGGCCTTACTTAGGGCTGACATCTACAACTGACTCAATAAACAGCGAGGGCAGAGTGGCCCCCACCCAATGACCTGTTCGTACAGGTTTGTTAACAGTGGCTGCAGTCTTGCTGTTTAGGAGTAAGGCACATGTACCTGATGAAAGAAAAGATTAACCCACAAATGGAGGGATCAATGAATGAACAAACAAGCATTTCTGAATGGCTCTCGTGTTACCTTATTTAATGCAATTTAATTCTCATAAACTTGTGAAGTAGAGGTTATTATCCCCACTTTACAAACAAGAAAAATCTATGCTCAGAAGGTGAAGTGATTAGCTTAGGGTTCTACAGCCAGATCATAGCAGAGATAGACTCCATATAATCTGATTATATCCTAAATAATTATTTGGTTCATATAATACTTTTTTCCTTAAGAGCTCCTATGCATTTTACTAGATCTTGTATGCATCACTTAGCAACAAAAAGTTTAGTTTTTGCTTCAGATGCCATTTCAGCCATCTCTGTCAGGGAATTACACAATCAGTGGGAAGTTATGAGGCAGGATACAGTTTTGAAGTATTAGTCAATCTTTTCCTCTAATATTTTCTCTACTTGTTCATTCTTATCATGTTTCAGACAGCAGGTGGGTTATTCTGAGTTCTAGTACCCCCAGGCAAAATGGGTTAACAGAAAGGAGAGAAAAAATGAGCTTCTCTGGCTTTTGAATCTCTGAGACCAGGCCCCAAGGGGAATGAGAAGCATGCAGGGCATAAACAAGACTTAGAATCGTACTTGGTAGTTAGACAAAGAGATCCCAGCCAAGAAAACACGGATTTCCCAGGTGTGGGGGAAGGAGACATGCTAGAAAGAAGTCAGAATATAGATGCTAGAGTTTCCCTTACCCAGAAGGGAACACCCCCTCTCCTTCTCCATCCCTTTTTCAAGTGTCAGATGGGGAGGAGGGACTATGGAAGCTCCATGTAGGTTTCTGGATCCCCAGCTCAAAGGGAAAAAGCAAGAATAACCTAGAAGAGAAATGACGACAAGGTGTGTCCGGCTGATAGATACCAAGGGTGTAGTCCCCGTGTCAGCTGGAGTGGCCTGAGGTTCTTCATGTTGCCACTGTTAGAGACCAGCACGGGCAAGTGATGACCAGGGGCCAGACTCAAGCCCTACACCCCTATGCCACATCTCTGGTCCCTTAGAACTTCTGCCAGAAATCAGAGTCAACTCTCGGAAGGGTGGAAGGAAATGCCGAAATGGACAGAGAGTAACCTCTGAGGCACTGGAGAAATAGGAGCTCAAAACAGAAATTAAGTTATCGAAAAATAAACCTAGATTTCTTGCAGTTCAGTTTGCTGGCTGTCAACCATTTTACTACAGTTGTACCTGTAATAGACAGTCATCCTTTAGATAGATTTTGAGAAGGGAGTGGTACTAGAAGCTCACAAATAGAAATCTAGAGGAAAAAGAAATTCATTAAAGTTAAAATGTCCCTTCCAACTTAGCCCCTGTGTGGCGTGCTGTCATATTCACTGAGATCATCCTATTTGTTTGTATTGTCCCACTTTTACCATTGCTTGAAAATTCCTGGATCTTATTCTGCATGAGTTGTATGACCTTCTGTTTGGACCTTTCAGAGTCTCTGATCACATGAAACCTTTGTCCTGGAACTTGTTCATTTTGAAGCCAAAGATTTTAATATGAGAGTCACTTATTGGTTGAATCCTTTGCAAAAATCCTCCTGTCCAACGTGAACTAGAATGTTCCTGTCATGGCTCTTCTCTGCATGCCCCACACGCCACAACAACCCCTCGTTCTCACTTCTGTAATCCCTGTGTCCTGTACATCACCTGTCAGGGGATGGCCCAGGGATGACCATCTAGATAAGGCAAAAACAAACTGGGGGAAGGGGGCTGACTACCAAGCCAATTTCCTTGAAAAAATTTTGTCATTTGAACCTTTGGAGACTCAGTGGCCCCACCAACAGCTGGGTGGGTGGAAAGGGGGAGTAAAAGGAAGAAACCGGCTCCCAGGTTACTTCAGTGGTCCGGAAACTAGATAATGGTGTTTGGACTGAGATAGTAAGGCTGAGACATTCTTGACTTAGAATATTCTATATTTTGAAAGTGGAACCGATAGGATTTTGACGTAGGGTATGAGGGAAAGAAAAGGGTCAGCTTTGATTTCTGTGCAGGCCACACTTATGTGGAATTTCATATGAATGGATAAAATATGCCTGAAGGTGGCTTTAAAAACTGAAATTGGCTATCAAGAAACCAGATAGAAAGAAAGAAAAGAAAAAGGAAACTTTAATCAACAGCGAATATTGAACCTGTCTTGGAATCACCAACAACTATCAAGCTATTTAACCTACCAATAAAGATCCATATAAAGCCTGAAGTTGCATCTCATTTAAAAGCTACATGCAAAGCTGAGGTCCCAGGTTAATAAGGAAAGCCAGTTGGTTTTCTTTCTCTGTAGAGTTCAAAACCCATCACCCAGCTACAGTCAGCTAGGTCCCCCTGCTGGTAAGAAAAATCACCTCTGGGTTAATGTATGCTAAGAGCTGTGCTAATTTTGCCCTGAGCAAAATATGCGAGATGGGCCAAGCTATCTTTTCTCTTGCCACACCCCTCCTTTCTCTTGATGCCTGACCCCCTTCCGCTAAGACCGTTACTGGCACCCAGGGCTTCCACAGAGCATGCCATCTACGGTCTATACCCTAAGAAATAACAGTTCCTTTTCCCAGGACTCATGAAGACATTCTTGTGTGTCCCATTTGTTAAGACAACTTTTCTGTGACCTGCCTGACACTCTATGGCAAAGGGACAGGAACTTTAAACTTAGTGCCCTCAATAATGTAATGTTGTCTACTGAATACAGATTCTTTTCTCAATTAGAGAGAATAAGTATAAAAATTTCAGATAGGACTAGTGATGAGAAGACATACGGAGCAGAAGATTATCACTAAAAATATGAAAAAGATGAAGGTTTCTCATCATGCCAGGCTATCCTGGTAAGCACGATGCCTGCAATATTGCCTGGTTAAACTGGGCCTTCCCTCTCCCACACCCACTCCCCTGCTCCCCTCAAGGAGAATGGCTCAGTGCCCTGATCTAGAGAAAACAATGCCTGGTGCATGGGCCAGAAGGCCAGGGCAGCTTGGGCTTCTCCAGGCAAGGTGCAGGGGGTCACAGCCTGGAGTCGGGCTTCCACTACAAACAACAGAGGAAAGAGTAAAGATTATTTCCTGCTAGAGTCACCATGGAGATGGTCACTAAAATACCTAACTATCAAGCTTCACTTCTGTACCCAGATCTCAAGCAGAGAAAACAGAGAAGCCCAGGTTCTCAGCGGCAGCCAGGACCAAATGAGAGGTGCACGTGGAGGGGAGCTCTGGGGCAGGGAGCCTGCGCGCGGGCTTGGCTTCTGCGGGGGGGAATGAATTGGTTTTCATGCTCGGATGAGTGTTAAGCTTTATTTAGCTGTTACTCCTGAGAAAACTGTAACACACTTTAGTGCCAGAGCCATTCCTATTCATCTAAGAGCCTGCATGTTGATGGGCTTTTTAGTCTGCAATGTCTGATTCACGTAGTGGCAGCCTTATAAGGGGGTGTTGTCAGAACTCACAACCAAGATGCAAAGTATTCTTCTTTTTAAAAATTTTTTTAGAGCAGTTTTAGCTTCACAGTAGAATTGAGTGAAAGGTAGAGATTTCCCCTATGCCTCCTGCCTGTATCCACAGCCTCCCCCATTACCAACACCCCCCACCAGAGTGGTGCATTTGTTACTTTGATGAACCAGCAGGGACACATTCCAATCACCCAGAGTCCAAGGTTGACCTTAGGGTTCCCTCTCAGCAGTAAATTCCATGTGCTTGGGCAAATGTATAATGACAAGTGTCCATCACTATATCACACAGTATTTTCCCAGTGCTCAAGAATAATTTTTACATAAGGATTTAGTTTTTAAAATAAGACTGCTTTATGAACATGGAAAATACTAAAATTTGACTTTGTTCCAAACTAAAAATTTTCTTCACTGCCTTTTCCCACTCCTGGCTAAATATGCCATGCAAATGTTCCAATGTTTCCCCTATTAAACAGCCTTCTTGAATATAATACATTTGAAACTTCTCCAAAAGGTCAAGAAAGGCCAAATAATTATAATATTTTCATCGGCATTCCTTGCGCCCACCCCCACCCTCCAAATCTCTTTAAGCTAGGGAGAGCATTTCAAGCATATGGGTGTATATGGTCTGTTTTGACATGTAATGCAATTTTGACTAAAAATCTCAGTGTGGAATCAGTAAAGTGGCACAGAGATAGTTTTAGGAAGCAGCTTCCACCACCCCTATCTAGGCCCTCATTAAATTCTAATAGTGGAATTGTCTTTTCATGTCTGTCCTCCACTAGAGGAATGTATCCCCCCACTAGAGATGGGATTGTTTTGCTCACTACTGTAGGCCTAACACTTAGAACAATGCCAAACCACAGCAGACACTCAATAACTATTTTTTTAAACTACTGAATAAGCTGTGTTTACAAGATTTTTACTCAGGCATTCCAAACCGATTAACCGTCTCGTTTTGACCAGCATTCTGGATCACCTACTTGAACAGGACTTCGGGCAGGAGTTACTCCCCCTGTAGTGAGGAGCCACATTCAGCTACTGCTTCCCAGAATCACTAGAAGTTTCTGTTACCAGCCTGCAGAAAATCAAAAAAGTGAAAGCATTCTGAAGCTGGAAGAAATCTTGGGTCTACAGGGGCTACAAGCAGCAGCAGGTGAGTATGAAGTTTCCCTCTTTCTGTTGGTTTGGCTGGGGAACTCTTACAACAGCAGATTTCATCGTGTCCCCTTAAGGGAGAAACAGGAATGTAGTCATTTGCCTTTTCTAGAAATGCAGTGTTTATGGTCTTGCTATTCGCATTCAAAGTAGTTTGTTCACATGAATGTTCAGAGTGAACTATATCCGAGAAACATTCTCAGAAAACAATACCTATTTCTGACCACAGAGCAACTAAGCAAAGTCAAAAGAGAAAATGGGGGGTGAGGGGGAAGACTGTTTCTTCTGGTGTCCGCACAGCACACCTGGCTACAACCCTGGGTGGAAGCTCACACCTTCCTACCCAGCATCAAGCATGAACCACTCCCAGAATGGATCTCACACTTAAATCAGGATAGCTTGTTTATCAACAGTAAGTTTCTAGGAGGGATTTTTCATCCAAGCCTCTTTTAAAACCCTCATTTTGCATTTCAAAGTCAGTGATACAGATCTTCAGCATAGTAAATCCAGAAAGCTGGCAAGCATCAGGTTCTATGTGCCATGGTTGCCTCGAAGGAAATAGAACTACAGTCCCCTTCACCTTGTAATAAAGTCTCATTTACTCATTCTGTTAAGCTTGATCCAAACTGTGTGCCTTTTTAGTCACTGGGCACTCTATTAAAAAAACGCTATTGATAAAAATAAATTGCATTCAACTTTGAATTTTGTAAGACTATTTCATATCCAGCCATATGGCAGATTATATACCGTAAGTGATTCTCCCCATAAAGGCAAATAAAGTGTTGGAGAAAAATATCTTTTTAAACTTGGAGAGAGCAGGAATTAAGAAATATTCAGATCTTCAAACCAAGTAAAAGAACTCTTTGACAGGAAGTAACAATTGACTCACAGGGATTTACAGCCTGAGTCCTTCTATACTGCCACTGAATAAAAAAATTAATAAAATAGTTAAGCTAAGCATTTTATTCAAAGTGGTGATATTGTCCCCTAGATG
Source organism: Manis javanica (assembly GCF_040802235.1). Taxonomy (NCBI): domain Eukaryota; kingdom Metazoa; phylum Chordata; class Mammalia; order Pholidota; family Manidae; genus Manis; species Manis javanica. Next base: position 9,760,673 of record NC_133170.1, on the reverse strand, counting down.
TCTGGCAGAAGAAATTAAATCCAGGCCTTAAAAATTCCTACAGATAAAGAGCTAATTACTCAGTTTTATATCACAAAATACAAGGAAGCAAGGCACTCCAAGTAAGAGATGGTGGAAACAACAGGGAAAAAAGCTTGCAAAAGGATTCTGATGTTGGAGTTATTAGACACAGAATATAACAGAACTTCATTTAAAATCCTTAAAGAAATAAACATGAAAACTCAAAATACTAGTAAAGAACATTACAATCTAAAGATGAACAAAAAGATTTTTAAAAGAAGCAAATTGAATTTCTAGAAAAAATTGAATCAATAAAAATATCACTGGATAGGAGTAATAGCAGGCTAGCTACACCTGAAGAAAGATCCTTCTTTAGTGACTGTGAGTTCATTCAGAAGCAAGATACACATGCACCTGTGGAGTCTTTCAGTGTTGGCTGAAGATCCTAGCATGTCATTCCTTTACAAGGTCACTCTGTACAAGTCCACTGGCCTGTGGGGTATGAGGTTTCTATATTCCTCCCTGAGCTAATGCAAGTTTTCCAACAGCGTGGAATCTAAGCATCTTGCACAGATTTTAGAATCTAAGTTTGAAGGTTGGAGATTACTTTAAAAATCTCCAAGAAGACCCAGACACGTAAGAGCTATCCCAGTCACAACAGTGGAGTCAACTCAACTGACAGCCAGACTGAGAAGCCTTTCTCTGTCTCATTACCCACCTTAGTAACTCATCGGATCCCTAAAGATGACACATCATCCTTTCCTAGCTTATGTGCTGCCTTCAGACTGATCACTCCTATACCTGCTCCTGACTTTAGTCCACATACTCTAAGATGCACAGAGATCACAAGGCCACTGCATACAGTAGGGTCACAGAACTCATTCAAGGAAATGTCCTTCACAGCAAACCTGGAAAATTCTTTTGCTTTCTCTGAGGTCATTCCGTCTATGGTATTTTAGCAGCTACTTCATTCACAGATTTTGACTTCCTTCAGAGTAGAACTTCTCTGGTATCAATGTTTCTAGAAAAACTAGACTCTACAGAGTGGGAGGTAAAGGGACACACTCTACTCCATGGAACAAAAGTACAAAAGCATCCTGTTTCAACTGACCTTGTCTAGAATCAGTTAGTCAGGCTTGCTGTTCACAAGCCCTCCTCGCCTTATCCAAGAACTTTCATTTGCCTGGGTTCTCAGTCTTCGAGGAAGTAATTCAGGATATAGCCACACATTGAGAAGGACTATCTTCAATGCAACATTGCTCAGAAAACGGAGCAGCTCCATTCCAGTCTACCTGGAAAGATTGGCACAGTCATCTGACAGTCTCTTGATGCCTCCAGCATCAGCAAGGGAGACACTGGCAACCTCCCACTTTCCCCATGAGTTGAGCCAAGTATCCCTGGCAGGCCAGCTGAAGTGAACGCTGCTTCATGAGGATAATCATATATCTGAGACACCCAACATTTCTCAGCAGATCCATTCATTTCTCATTCCTACAGAAACGATTTCGCCTCTTGGCATGAGCACACATACAAAATCTGCGTGGGACAGTACATCCGGCTCATTTCTTTTACCCTGGGAAACCTCTTGTTTCATAAGCAACCACTTAAAGGAAGGTTCAGCCTGTGATGTGATAATGAAAACTCAATCTTATTCTAAGGAGACCTCATCATTGACTCAGTTGCATGATTTTCCTGATGTGTCCCTTTCTGAGCTGTTCAAATTAGCCGATGCATTTGGGTTACCAGAAGGAATGAGCTCAAGGCTCCTTAGTGACTGGTACTCAGGCACAGACCACTGGGCTCTCAGCACATTCTCAAGAACTAGCAAAACTGTGCCAGACAGCACAATGTTTAACCTGGATGCTTCTGAAATGGTGACAAGTCACCCACACACCTCCAAAAGCATGGTGACTACAAGATGTGGGACAACTTCTGGTGATAACAGTATACAAGGTAGAGTTGTGGTAGTTGCTTCATTTTCTATTTGCTATATTTTTCAGTGAGTTTTTACACTAACAAGCAGTAATCACCTTTGGCTAGTTTAACCAATGTTGGTTAAAATATTAGGATTAACATAGTGTAAACATTAAAATGTTAAGATTAAAATACAGTGCCTCACAGAGAAGACAAGTAGTAACTCTATAGCATCTTACTATGCTGATGGACAGTGACTGTAGTGGGGTATGAGGGGGACTTGATAATGGGGGGAATCTAGTAAACACAATGTTGCTCATGTGATTGTATATCAATGATACCTTCATAAAAAATATAGTGTCTAATATCAATGGTGGTGAAATTATGAGTGCTTGATTTTCTTTTCCAAATATTCTATATTTCCCAGTATTTGTATATGTACCACAGTGATTTTTAAGAAGGAAAATATTTATATTTTTGTTGAAGTATCATGGATAGACAATCTTATATTGGTTTCAAGTCTACAATACAGTGATTCAACAGTTAGCCATATTATTAAATCCTCACCCCCACCAGTGCAGTTACTATCTGTTAAGATAGGAAGGTGCTACAGAATCATTGGCTCTATTGATTCTGTACTGCTATCCCCATGGCCAACTTATATTGTGATTGAGAATTTTTGTGACCCTTTATCCCCCTCACCCTCCTCACCCACCCATCCCAACCCCTCTCCCATGGTAACCACCAGTCCATTCTCAGGGTCTATGGGTCTACTGCTTTTTGTTCATTCTGCTTTGTTTTGTTTTATAGTCCACAAATAAGTGAAATCACATGGTATTTGCCTTTCTAGGAGGAAAACATTTTAAGAGATGTAATACCTGTCTTGTGCCCTATACACAATAAAATATTCAGATTTATCAAAGATTCACCAGCCTGCAAGAAACTCACACCATCACTTAGACCATGTTCTGTGTACTTATTATTCCTAAATTATCTCAGAAAGACACTAATCATCTGTTGCAAACTTGTGGTCCACCATAGTTGGAAAAACTCTAACAAACTCAATCTCTCCTGGCAAAGTTAAGACCATTTTCTTTCATTTAGCTTTTCTCTCGTGATATACTGCAAATGAGGCAATATTGTGACTAAGAACTATAGTCAGACAGGGGTTCAAAACCTAGCTCTATGATACACAATTTGTATGACCTTGGGTGGTTACTTACTTCTATTATTTCATTTTCATTGTTTATAAATAAAGATAATAATTATTCCAATATATTTGTTATGAAGATAAAATAAAATTGCATTTAGCGCCGTACCTGGCATATGGTGAATGATAACTGCAAGGTTTTATCATCTCTGCTTATCTTCCTTCTCTGAGCAAGATAACCCATATCAGAGTGATTTTCCTGGAACTTACTTCCTTTCAAAGTGTCCTTGTATGGTAATTTCCCTGGGAAATTTCTTCTCATTCTGGGGAACTTGCTATGTTTGAACTAAACATCTAAATTAAATAGAGGCTCACTGTTTTATGTGGATTTACTGTAGAGTTCCAGAAACATTATTTAGAAAAGATACAGTCAGTTTCAATTGTGAATTGCTTCAAACAACAAAGATTCAGACAACATGTGCTCACCACTCAGAATCCCAGAAACCTAAGGACATGTCCTTTCCAGGTAAGCAATTCTATCAGGAAGGAATAGTGAAGCTGATGAAACCTGAGCCTGTTTGAAGTTTATCTTCCTAGTAGTGAGAACATACACTGTTCATCAATCCCATGAAATATGCAACAGTGCTCATGTTTCACTTTAAAATAGTCTTTCTGTTCATCAAGTGATGGCCCATCTGTCTTCTAGATTGATTGTGACTTTTTCCAGTAGTACGACACTCCTATTCTTTCCAACTTAGTGCTATCCACAATATTGAAAGCCACCTGCCTTTGTTACAGTACAGACAGACCCATTTTTGGGATAATCAGTCACCTTGTCTTCCTTCTTAGATAGCACCAAACCATACCTACACAGAGCTTGAATTGTTTTCTAGCTTCTTGAGATTTAACTGCATTAATTGAAATTACAGGACTAGTTCATGACTGTCTCCACTCAATTATACAACTTTTTGTGTCCTGAACTTAAAAATATTTCCCTGTTGAGCTCTTAACCACATCCACAATCACATACATAAGACAATCAGTTCAGGCATTTGGGCCTACTGCCCCATAACCCAGATTTGGTTACTTGATGCCGCTAATGAGCTAATTTTAAGCTCTTTTTCAATCCTGTAGTTTAAGGCTGAAAGGGTTAGGAAATTTGGAAACTAGGAAACTCCATGGATATGTAGAATATCAAGATTATAATGCAAAATCTACCAGTTGGTGATAACAGGGAGAATGAAGAAGGGAGGAAGAGAGGGGAAGGGAAGAGGGAGAAAGAAAATGGAAGAGAAAGGCCAGACAGGGTTTGTGATGGATGAACCTGGTCCGTGAGTAGTTGAAGGAAGTGTCCCCAGATCAAAGGCTGAAAACAGATGAAAGAAGCCAGTCCTTTCCCTCCTCTCTGGAGCTATGTATGTGGTACCCAAATACCAAACAGGACGGCCTGCTGAGGCATACATCTGTCCATGGAGTACCAACAGATGCCTTCCCACTGTCCCACATAAATCAGGTCAAAAGTGAATATGGAGGAAACAAGTCAACCATCAAGACAGCCTTAAAAATTTAAATATTTATTTGTTGAAATGTTTTTCTTGTTCGCTCTTTCTAGGTCAATCCAACACATTTCCAAGAGTTGTTAATCCAATTGAATTGATAACAGCAACTACTGGGCACAGACTTCACTTCCCAATCCCTCCTGACACATTTTATGACCAGGAAGATGGCCACTCAGGTCGCCTGATGCTTGCCATAAAATCAGTAAATGTATACCCTTCAGGTTCAGAAAGCTGACTGCAACTTAATGCTACTCATCAAGTAATGCATGGATATTCATGAATTGGGCTGAACTGGATTTTCAATATTCCCCTCAGGAATTTATTCTTTGTGCCACTGATTCTGGGGGTCTGGTTGCTCGGATGCTTTTGACTGTTGAGCTTCCCAAATTACCCCCTGCCACACTTACTTACACTTGTGCATACAAAAAACAGTGTCTACTCATTCATAAAGAAGAGAGAGAGGATTGGTCTGTTTTTTTGTTAAACTCACTGACTATCTAAACTCCACTAGTCCTGAACAAATTGTACTAACCACCTTGAGACCAGGGTCTACTATTATATCCTGGTATAACAGAGCTCTATGTCCAGTTAGTGTCAGTTCTCTGAGACGGTGTCCTAACCACACAGTTCAGGAAGTGACGTTTTACCTAAGGAGGCCTGGCGGAAATGTCCATCCAATCTTCGCATCTGCTATGTTACCAGAGTACAAAATCAGTGCAGTTGTATCACATATAGTGGAATCTGCCTTATTCTGGAGCCAGAAAATGGGTTGTTAATTGAAAAGAGCATTCTTACCTCAACTAGCAAAGAAAACAGCCCCTGGATTAGAACTCTTTGGCTCTGTGGATAAGTCTATGTATACTGACGGTGACAGCCAGGGCAAGTGCCGCCTACATTTCTGTAAGAACTGTGGGGCTTCCCTCATTCCTCAGTCCCTGATATTTCAAGGAAGAACCTTAAGCAATACTGACCAGGAAATGTATGTGCTAAGACCCCGAAAGCCACCTACCCTGGGGTGTGATGTTCCACCTTCACCTCCATCATGGATAGGGGTACCACTGCCTTCTCTGCATCAGCCCTACAGAGAAACTGTGGTCCTTGCCACAGAAACAAAGATCCCTGCCATTGTCTCAACCTCCAACACATCAGCTCCTGTCGCATTGTGAAACAGATCTCTTCAGCCAGAGGAAAAGTAAGTTATGCCATCAGAAATCCAAGTGCATCAACAATTGCATGAAGAACAAGGCTAACTGATTTAGCAATTAGGTAAAATAAACAATTGCTGAATCAAATTGTCAAAAGATGAGCAATTATTTATTAATTGTATGAACACACAACCAATTAATTCTACTCCCTTATTTCCCCTTCCCAGCCTGGATGGCCCATTATAAATTTATGTCACCCAGGCCACCACTGCCATGAGGAAATCACTTAATGACTCATTTATTATGGAAAGTAATCATACCATTGGCAAAAGCATCTCCAAACGTGAAAAATACTGTAAATTGTAAATTCAAGTTACTTATTACAAACTTCAGCATATAGACACAAATTATTTAACAATAAGTAAATTATCCAGTGGGTCAAAGTTCTACTATGTATGAGCAAAGAAGTTTGGGTCATTCAGATGACCCAAAACATATTTTTCTCAGGTATATTTGGCCCTCATCCACAGTTCCTGAAAACATTTCAGAGGCTTAAACACAAGATGGGTGCCTTGTCACATTAATGAGACTTTTGGACCCCACCCAAGGGCAGGCCTGGAAGTTTATAATCAGCCAATGGCCAATGATTTAGTCAATCACAACTGAGCAGTGAAGCCCTCACAAAAACCCCTGAGAAGAGTATATCCTCCCTTTCTATGTTAGAGAGACACTGGGAACCAGACTGTGTCCACATGCCACCGAGCCAGGCCCCAAGCTCCACAAGGGTAGAAGCTTCTTTATTAGGGACCTTGCCCTGTGTCTTGCTTCATCTGGCTGTTCACTTTTATCTTTTATGGCATCCTTTACTAAACTGGTAAACCTAAGTGTTTTCCTGAGTTGTGTGACCTGCTCTGCAAATTAATAGAACCTAAGGGGGAGGTCACTGGAACCTCCTATCTGTAGCTGGTAGGTCAGAAGCACAGGGAACAGCCTGGGACTTTCATGGGCATCTGGAGTTGGGGGTAGAAGGCAGTATTGTAGGATGGAGCCCTTACCCTGAGGAATCTGGTGCTGTTTCCTGGCAGGTAGGGTCAGAATGGCGTTCTCAGACACCCTGCTGCTGCTTGAGAATTGCTTGGTGTTACGTGTGGGAAGACTCCCCCCCGCCCACTCGCACACACGCATTGGAAGTGGGTCTGGGAGCCTGAAAGGCCTTGGTGTGGGGCTCACAAACTCATCATACTGATGTTACAAGGCTACCCAAAAATAACAACAAACCTCCCCTCAGTTCTCTTCCCTTGTCAAGGTACCATAATGAGGCAAGGACACTTTTGTTACGATACTTCTGAGACAGCTGACCACATTTACATCCTCTTACTTCTAACTTCATTCGCATAACATTTTAGTCACTGCAGTTTAGTTTCTGCTCCCACCATTCCATGGAAATGGGTTTTTGGAAGTAATTACTAGCATCTTGGTTGCATATCCTTGGGTTGGCTTGATCTGTCTTCAATCTTCTGAACATCTCTGCAGGTCCTGTGACACTTTATTATTTACTATCTGAAAGATGTTACAGAACTATTGATTGTATTTTCTATGCTGTACTTTCATCCTTGTGACTAATTTATATCATGATTGAGATTTGGGGCCCCTTTAACCTCTTCACCTTTTTCACCCACCCACCATAACTCCTCTCCCACAGGAACCACCAGTGACTTCTCAGTGTCTTTTGAGTCTACTACCGTTTTGTTCATTTTGTTTTCAAATTCCACAAATAAGTGAAATCATGTTATTTGTATTTCTCTCCCTGGTTTATTTCGCTTAGCATAATACTCTGTTGTTGCAAATGGAAGGAGATCTTTATTCCTTATGGCTGAATAATATTCCGTTGTGTATATATACTGTGTCTTCTTTATCCATTCATCTACTAATGGACATTTTGGTTGCTTCCATATCTTTGCTATTGTAAATAGTGCAGTAATAAACATAGGGGTACATATGTCTCATCAAATCAGGGATTTTGTTTGGGTGAATTCCTAGAAGTGGAATTGCTGGGTCATAGGGTGTATCTATTTTTAGTATTTTGAGGAACTTCCGTACTGCTTTCCGTAGTAGCTGCACCAATTTTCAATCCCACTGACAATGTAGGAGGGATCCCTTTTCTCCACACCCTCGCCAACACTTATTTGTCTTTTGGATGATGGCCATTCTAACTGGTGCGAAGCGGTATCTCATTGTGGTTTTGATTTGCATTTCCCTGATGATTAGGGATGTGGAGCATCTTTTCATGTGTCTGTTGGCCATTTGTATTTCTTTTTTGGAAAAATGTCTATTTAGGTCCTCTGCCCATTTTTAAATCATTTCTTGTTGTTGATTCGTATGAGTTCTTTATATCTTTTGGATGTTAACCCTTTACTGGATAAATCATTTATGAATATATTCTCCCATACTGTGTGTGGACTTGTTTTGTTGGTGGTTGATCCACGGTTCCTGCTCCTTCTTGTGGTAAAATCTTGAAGCCTATATGCCTTCTCTGAGTGCTGCAACGCATGAGTGCGGACAGCCTGTTTTCCCCAAAGTGGCACTAAACCTCAAGTTTGTGGTCCCTCCTTGGCCTGCAGATTCAAGCCAGCTTTCTGCAGAAACTAGCTGTCTGTCAAGGCTCCTCTCACCACTGCCACTGAGAGCACAGCAGGCTGGGCACAGGCTGGGGGGGTGTGAGGCACGCAGAGGGCTGGGGGTTGCCCATGGCCAGTTGTGAGGGAATCCGTGAGGATGTTTCCAGCAACTTGCAGGCAGGCTTCAACAGTCCACAGTACAGCTAGTAGGATCCATGGCCCTTTAATGCCCAGCCTTTTTCTGCCCCTCAAGTCTTGTAGTTTGCAATTCAGTACTTGGCATGGGGCAAGAAAGAGAGGAAACCCCTTGGCAACACCCCGTGCAACCGTGAAGCCAGTGCTCACTCACCCACTCTCCTTCCCATGGGAGAAATCACGGACTGAGGGCTCTCTTGGCCCCAAGCTGTGCAGCCCAGAGGAAGGGTGACGGGGGTGAAGTCAAGCTGTTTCTCTAATCCACTTTAGTTAACTTCAGACTTGTATATATATCTATTTTTTTGCTCCAACGGTGTTCTGAAACTTCTCCTTTAGGAACCTGGATTTCCACAAAGGCTCTCTTGCCCATGGGTGATTGTTTCCCTGAGGCTCCCAGACTGTTGCCAAGAGGGACTGAATCCAGTTCACAAGCTACTGAGGTGTCCACAGCTGCGACTGAAATCTGCAGAGGTCCCCTGGCATATGATGGTGGATCCCACAGTCCCCTCAAAGGCACTATTGTACATAGATGGGTGCCAACAAAAACAGTTCATAAATTTTGCTTTTGTGGGGGGAGCAAAAATGAGACATCTTTTGCTACCATGATGCTGACATCAGAATGTTTTAATTGAAAGTGTCTCTGTTCTGTCTGGGGCAACTTTGATTTCTGCAATCACTAGGTCTGAGCTTAAGCTTAGATTCCAGTATTGACTGGATACCTTTTTTTAATTTAAATTTTTGTCCACTTTTCTTGACTAGAAAACCCTCAATATGGATAGTGTTTCAAAAGAACCAACAAGTAACAGTCATTCTTGTATTTCTGTCCTAAGATGGTCGCTTCCACAAAAGGCTAGGCCCTAAGGCAAGGCCAAGTATAGCCTGACCCTTTGTGGGGGTGAGAAGAGCGGGAGATGCTCAAAAGACCTCTGGTAAAGGAGGTGGAACGAGTTGGCGGGATAACTCTGATACCAACAGCATGGAGTAACACAGAAAGCTATTGGCACAGTAGAGTTCAAAATGCAGCCATAGACATCTTACTACACTGATGGATAGTGCCTGCAATGGGGTATAGGGGGGATTTGATAATATGGGGTAATGTAGTAAGCACACTGTTTTTCATGTGAAACCTTCATAAGAGTGTATATCAATGATACCTTAATAAAAAAAAGTGTGGGACATATACACCATGGAAAAAAAAAGAAGAAATCCTGTCATTTGTAACGACATGGATGGATCTAGAGGGTATTATGCTGAGTTAAGCCAGGCATAGAAAGACAAATTTGGTATGATTTCACTTATTTGTGGAATATAAAAGCAAAGCAAAACAGAAGGAACAAAACAGCAGATTTCATACTCAGAAGTGACTAGTGGTTACCATGGGGGTGGGGTTGTGGGTGAGTGGGGAAGGTAAGGGGAATAAAGGGGTGCAAAAATTCTCAATTCTCAATCATAATAGAAGCTGGTCACAGAGATGGTAGTACAGCATGGAGAATGTAGTCAATGATTCTCTAACATCTTATGTGACAGACAGCCACCGCACTAGTGGGGGTGAGGTTTTAAATAATATGGGTAACTGTTAAACTACTGTGTTGTATATTTGAGACCAATATAAGATGGTGTATCAACAATACTTCAATAAAAAGAATTTTTAAAAAAATGCAGCCATAGAAAATACCACCAGCTGGTAGAGCACAGTAAAAGGAGTTCATAAATAGTATCTAAAAATGAGACTGAAATGTGGATAAGACTGTCAACAGGTAAGTAGCACACTGGAAAAGGAAAAGCATAAAATGAGAGTAAAAATGATCCCAGTCTTTGAAGTTGGGTTGTAAAGGAAGATTTTGGATCCAGAAATAAACAGGGACTCCAATGGAGCACAAGCTGGAAAATGGGTATCAAGAATAAGACAGAGAAGATCAGAACCCAAACAGAAGCAAATATGATGTAATAATTCAGTACTGGATTATAGCTCCTTAAATCTTGCAAGTCTAAGGTGCTAATTAGGCCTGTCATGCTTGTGCATGACTTGTGTAGGTGTCTATCTAAACAGTGATAAGGAATAAAAATAGCTCTAGCCTAGGCGAGAGGGCTGGTGCAAGGGCTGAGAATGAGACAGTTGATACGAGAGAGGAATGTAATTTTCCCTGAACTGACAAGGCAGCCTGCTGAACCCTTGTTTAAATACCAGGTTTGTTGTTTATTTTTTTAATCGAAATACTGGATCTCTATGTTTAAACAAAGGGCTTTTTCCCTCCTCTACTTAACACTCAAGGGAAAATGGCAAGCCTAGAATAAACATTTAACATTGAAATAACATGAGATTCCAGATGAAGAAGCTTAAGAAAACTCACCAGACGTACCCCACATAACCATGACATTTCTACCAAGATTCTATCCAGGGATAAAAACAAATAACCCAGTGACTTTCTTCTCTGTGACATAATTTCCTTTATGCTTCTCCTTCAATATGATAAGTCAGTAGAGAGTAAGTGTCTAGCAGAAAAATATGTGTTCTAATATGGGTAAATATAAATTTATACCAACAACCTGAAAATTCTGCTTTAAAATGGATAACACATATGCAAAATAATTTAAAATACAAGATAAACAAACAAAAAAACACCCTTTTTTGAAAAGCACTGTATATATGCTGTAGGTGAAGAGGCAAGATTTTATTTTGAATATTGCAAAAGTCACCTAAATTCTGATAAATTTTTTTAATTTCTAAAAGTTGAGTCATTAAATGATTATCTTTTTCCTAAAGGAATACTCCAGTATTTTGCATTTCAGATATTTTAATAGTTTTATTTGGCAAAGAGAAGCCTAAGAATTTTTTAAAAAACATTTCCAGAGGGAACGCCCTTTACCATAAAATAAATTTGTGTGATTTAGGAGGACAAATCTCAAATGTATATTTTTGATATATGTGCCAATTTTACAATTAATACAAAAAAGATAGTTAGTTGAAATATTTTAAAAATGTAAAAACTAGTCCAGGCAACAAACAACTATACAATCTTGCTGTAAAAGTACTTGTATCAAATTCTGCCCAAAATATTTACGCAATGTAGTAAATTTAGTTCCTCAAGTCACTCTTCACTGCCGGCTGGCTTTTCCATTTTCTGTTGTCTCCATTCTGAAAAATAGGAGGAAAAGAAATGAATTGATAAAATAAAACATTCACCTATTGCCATTATTTTTTGTCCCCTTATCTTTCACATGAAACTAACTCTAATATATTCACAGAAGAACAGCAGCGCTTCAGAAAAGGAGTAAAGTTAGGGTTCCTCTGGTGAGTCTTAACATCCCAATTTCGCAGATGAGTGAAAATTAAGGCCAAGAGAGATTGAGTGAGTTTCCCAAGGTTATACGTCAAAGGCTACCTTTTCCATCACACCTTTCCAAGCAAAACTAATCAAAACAATCTCTCCCATTTAGTCAAGGATTTCCTTTTCCACTAAAGAAAAGCGTTTACCAATATATCTTCAAGAAGTCTTCTAAAAAAAAAGACATTAAAACAATCAAAACTGAGAGTTATTCAATTAAAATCAGTAATTTTATTGTGTTACTTAACAGGAAAATATTTTCCCCTGTTATTTTATACAGATTCAGGGTTGCATACTAAGTTTTCTCTATGATTGTTTTTCCCTCAATTGTGTTTACTGAGCAATGAAAAACAATGCTCTACGGAAAAAATATTTTTAGGGTTACAATCAACATAATCAGGGCTTTTTCAATAATCAAGACTCAAAGTTGTTAATTTTTTCTCTTTATAATAACAGTTATCAGTTTATAATATTAGTAATAAAAATTGTTGAACACAACAGAATGTTTATTATTTTTTAAACTTATTATAGTAAGGCAATTAATGAAGCCAACTTCTACAGTAAATAATACAGACCCATTTTCCTCTTTAAGATGTTGATATAACTCAGCTCTGTTATTAACAGAATTCAAACGTCCAGCAAACTCTTGATGTTTTCTGGAATTGGCAGTGTTGAGTCTATTACTCCACAAAGATAATAAGGACACAGGCCCTGGTGTTGTAATTGAAAGAAGAGAAAAAAGGTAGAATAATTCATTACTTCTAAATTTACAAATTTAAAAAACTTACCTTTAATTCTATTTTTCAGTCCGTACAATTACCATCTTTCTCCTATTCTAAAACTTACATGTGTTTAAGGGTCCCCAGGACCACCTCCTAGTTTGGTGACTTGCTGGAAGGACTTAAATTACTAGACACAAAGTGAGAGTCATGGCTAAGAGTCATTGCACGGTAAGCAAACAGAGTCACCAGTCTGGGGGAAGGAAACACCACGCAAAGACTGGAGGAGTCCATCTGCAAACTTCCCACGCTCTCTGCCTCCAGCGAGGGCTCACGCTGAGTGCGTTCTCTCTCCAGGTGCAAAACTGCAGCCATGTGTGCACAGTACTTCTTCCAGAAAACTCATTTGGGTCTCAGAGTCACTGGGGGCTAATCACACAGGCATTTTCTGCCCAAAACAACCAGGAAAATTCCAGACTCCTAGAAGGAAAGCAGGTGTTTGGTTCCGATGTTAAGGCAAAATGACTCCATCACTTAGGACATGTTCTACAAGCCAAGTTCCTGGATGCCAGCTAAGGGCAAAACATGCAAGCAGGCTCTTCTAATGAAAACAACCTGAGGCTTGCCATGTTAACTATTTTGTACACAATATGAAACAGGCCAAAGAACTAGAATAGCCACACAACTTCGAAAAGTAGGAAAAAGAAGACTCACTACCTGATTTTAAGACTCTACTTGCAGTGATGTGACAGTATTGTATTGGCAAGCGGACGCACAGATCAACGGGACATAAAAGAAAACCCAGGAAGGGACTCCCACATATAAAATCAAGTGATTTCTGTCCAAAGGCAATTCAACAAAGAAAGGACGGTAGTTTCAACAGATGCTGCTGAAACAAGGAGGACATCATATACAAGAAAATTAACACTGACCTACAACTTATGACATATTAAAAAAACAAACCTTAAAATGGATCCTGGCCTTAATATAAAATCCAAAATTATAGGACTCCTAAAAGAATACAGAGGAGTAAATCTTTGTGATTTTGGATAATGCAAAGGCTTCTTATACATAACACCAAAAGCATAATCTTTAAAAAAAACCTGATATATTGGACTTCATCAAAATTAAAGGCCTGGGCTCCGCCAAAGTTATAAATATTTGGCCACAGAAAACATTTGCAACTCAAATATCCAACAAAGGATTCGTATCCAAAACCCCAATAGCCCAGTTTAAGAATGCCAGAAGTATCTGAATGAGCCCTTCATCAAAGAGTGCATACAGCTGGTGAATAAGCAACTGAGAAGAGGCTCACCATTAGTTAAAAGATAAACAGAAATTAAAACCACAGCGAAATACTCCTACCTACTAATTGGAAGAGAAAAAAAGAAATCCTGTCGATAGCAAATGCTGCCAAGGACACAGAACAACCAGCACTCGTAACTGCTGGTGGGAATGAACCAGCCACTTTCGAAAAATGAGTTGGCAGCTTCTAATAAAGTTAGCCAAATGCAATGTAAAGAAAATCAACTGATAAACATACAGCACAGATGAATCTCAAATCATTCTGCTATGTGAAATAACCCAACCTCAAAAGCAGCACACTTTTATGATTTCATTTATATGGCACAATTATAGGAAGAGAAAACACATCAATAGTTATGAGGAATTGTGGTAGAGGGAGTGTAGGATAACCAGTAACGGGCAGTCCAACAGACTTTTTTGGGGTGATGAAACTGTTCTATACTTTTACTATGGTGGTAGTTACACAACTGTGAGCATTGTCTAAACTCACAGAACTGTACACGAAGGAGTTAATAATTACTGCACATAAATTTTTAATAACATTAACAAAATAAAAGCATTTTTCTTCTTATAAGACAAATACATGTTCATTAGATAAAATTTAGAAAGCAACAAAACAAAGAAGGAAATCAAAAGCACCCATAATATCACAGCTATCTTTTTTCAATGCCTATCTAGTACTGGTAAAGCTGTATTTTGGTGTTTCTGTTGGTGTATCACACAAAGATCACTGAATTGGTTTTCACTGTATCTAGAGGGCATGTTTGGAATAGCCCAGTATTATATGAAGAGTATACAGCAGGCACAAAATTCACTTTAGAGGGTCCTCGGAAGTCATTTACCAAAGCAGATGAAATTGAGGTATAATAAAAGGCCCATATAAGTTTCTGGAGACATGTGACTTAGGTTGTAAGACAGAATGAAAGAAAAAACACTTTTGTTTCAACACCCAACCTTGAATGGAAGTGAACAAGGGAAGACAAGACATTGATTTGCTATCAAGTTGCTCCCCATATGGGCCATTCTACATAATGTTTCAGGGTGAAAAGCATTAGGGATCTATTTAATTTAACTGTAAGTGATAAGCTAGTGTATATGTACATAAAAAATTATGTACATTAAACACTACCTTTGCCCCCAACAGTAACAATAAAAAGATCATACCTCTTGAAGCCCAAGAGCCTCTCTATTTTAAGAATGAAAAACAAAATGGAAATCAAGGTATATATGGTTTTGTAGCCTGCTCTTTTAAAAAAGCTTTATTCATTCAACAAATGATAGTTGAATTTCTACTTTGGGACAGGGACTGCATTGGGTGATACTGACATAATAATAAATTTTAAAAAGCTCCTGCCTTTAAAACGCCCAGGCTGCTAGTAGAGGCAAGATGCTGACAAGTGCATCAGTGCAGTTCTCCCAGCACTCCCAACAGCAGCAACCTGGGGTGCGATGGCAGCACAAAGCAGCACCTCACTTAACTTCCTGTTTTAAATACTGAGGTAATATAGGTGACATGTGATATTATATAGGTTCAGTTGTACAACACAGCAATTCAACATTTATATACATTACGAAGTGATCACCACCATAAGTCCAGTTGCCATCAGTCACCAGATATAATTATTACAGTATTACTGACTGTATTCCCTCGCTGTTTTTCACATTTCTCTGTTTAATAACTGGAGTTTGCACCTCTATAATCCCCTTCACTTGCTTCACCCACCTCCCCCTGTCCCTCCCCTCTGGCATCTAACTTAATTGCTAAGTTAGGAAGTCAGGGAGCTCTTCCCTGTAAAAGACTTGCTTAAGCTGAAATCTGGATGATATACATGAGCAAGAGGAAAAGTGGGCATTTGTGGCAATAATTATTTTTGTGCTATATAAATTCCACCCTATGAACACACACCATCACTCAGTCATTTTCTTATTAGTTATGTGTTCTGGTTGCTTGCAACTTCTTGCCACTCTAATAATTTTTAGAGTTCTACTTTCCAAGCAGTGTGGAGGCACTGTTCAGATTAAACCCAAATTTCTCATCCTACTCAACAGTGACATATTTTGGCATTTGAGAACAGGATAATTTATCAACAATTGTTTATTTCCCAGGCACTCTAACAAATGCCTAAAGGAAAATGTGGCGAGATCACCCTTATCTCAGATTTCAGAGAAATCAGTAAGCTGGAGAATATTAGCATGTATTATGATATATAGACTACAGCAGACGCATATAAAAATCATAAGCCTTACCTTCTTCCTGGGATGAGCTGCCAATACTACAATCTGGCCGGCCCTGAGTCTTACTGCCTTAGGACAGGCATAGTGACAAGATATCAGACAGTTCTCTGTCTTACCATTACCTATTTTTTCTGAAAGTATTAAATCTTTTTCCTGAAAGTAGCTTATCTTCAAGAAAACTAAGGCCTACAATGATTTCAGGAGCCCCCAACCCATATCATATCTGTGATGCCTAAAATTCCTTAAAGAGGAAATTAAGTATTTCAGCCTAAAAATAAGAGATAACAACAGGCTTTATAATGAAAATATTTTTCACAATACCTTGACTAAAACTTATTCACACATTTTGATTTATCAATAAATGGGTGCTATCAGATCCTTCCATAAGTTCATTAAGAGTTTAGGGAAAAGAGTTTGTCTTCAATAACCTAGGACTTACTATAGTTTCAGGAACATAAACAGATTCAAGATTACAAAGTTGAAATTTCTTTAAATACAGAACGTATAAAAGTGCTTATACTCCAAAGCCTTCATTAATGAAGGTCTGACACTAGTTATTCTTTAATGATGACAAATACACTTACTGCCTGTATTTTCCAAGGCTATAAACAATGAATCTCCTAATCACTTTCCAGAAACTGTTAGTACCTATTGCTCCTGTACACAACATTAAACGATACTGTACAAAGCAGAACTAAATTTGAAAAGCTTTTTAAGATACAGTGACCACACCTTTACTCACTTACCCTTTGATTTTTCCACTGGTGGAGTTTCATCCATTTCAACAAGGGGCTTTTTGTTTGGAGGTTCTGGGGAATCAGGTGAATCTTTTATAATCTCAGCTTCAGCCAGGTCTTCTTTTCCACGTTCTAAGATTCCTTTTAATCTTTTACAGAGGCAAACAATAAAATTTAGAGTTTAAATTTTTAGCAATTTAAATACTTCAAAATAAACTAGATTTTGCACAGCAAATAAAAGAGCTGCTCTCACAAAGTAAACCATCAGAAGCTAAACCTCCATCTAAAATCAAGAGAAAGAACTTAATGAATTAAACCCAAGTTTCCCTTTTCCTTCATCATAATCATGTAATAATTCAGTAACATAGTTAGCTGTAAAATATTTTAAATATGAATAAAAATTTAAGAAGCAAATATTTAAAAGGTCAGAAATGTGACCTTTGGAAGAAACTTCATAATTTTAAAAGATATGGACAAAATATTATTTCAAATTACAAATAAGATTAAGAAATCTACTATCATTTGTTCCCTAATTTATATGTTGTGGAAATGTATTTACATTCCACAAATTAGAAACTTAACTCCAAGTTTATTTTGAGTTTCATCAGAGAACAGAAACACTTTCAAAACATATAAAGATGTACTTGATGACCAGCCGGCTCTGAATGTGAGCACTTTTCTTTTCCTCTTTTTAAAAAGAGCCAATTCCATTTCAGAGACTCCGTAGCTCTGAGGAAGAAGTGAGCTTCTAAAGTCAAAGAGAATAAAAATGTTCTACTCATTTTTGGATGAAATGACAGGATTTCTAGAATTGGCCTGAAAATACTCCCATTGGTAAGAAGGGTGGTGGTGGAGGTGAGGGGAGTGGATGTAGTTACGTATGAAATGAGATCTGCCAGGAACTGATTAACTACTGGAAGTACATGATGGGGTAACTATTGCTTCTACTGTTGTACATGTTTGAAATTTTCCATAGTAAGTTCTGTTTAATTCTTAAGGTACTTACCACATGGCCATTATATATTTACCTAGTTCTTTGCCTGAGTTTCGGCAAGGGGGCAAAGGATGAAGCCAGCTTATATCTTATGATACTGTTATTTATAGGCCTTCATTACTTTTTATGCTTTTTTACATTTAACCTTGATACAGTTATAGTCATCACAGACTAAGGAAAAGGGGGTACTGCTGAGGAAGGTTTTCAGATTTAGGACTATGCTCCCAAGAGCATCCTGTGCCTATTTTTGTGACAGTATCTCCCACACTTTGCTGTCATCAGCCTTACTTGCCTATCTCTACCACAATACTGTATGATCTTCCAGGGCAGAGATCTTGTCAAATGGCTGGCACATCACAGGCATTCAATAAATATTTACTGAACAAAGAAATAAAACTATGCATAACGCATAAAGCAAATAATGACACCAACCATTATGCATTATGATTGTCATATGTTAATTAGGAAAAACTTAAACACTACCTTTGCCCCCAACAGTAACAATAAAAAGATCATACCTCTTGAAGCCCAAGAGCCTCTCTATTTTAAGAATGATAAAAAAACCAGTTATACAATAAAATAAACACATATTAAATGAACTACTTTAAATGAAGTCTGAATGTTTGAATGTGCTACACACAAAACGTGACATGCTAAAAAGCACCAGGGTGCATCTATATCAATGTCAACAAGTCACCTCTCTGAATCTTGCCAAGATTTCTCCTGCTCATAATCTTTCACTGCTTTCTCTGACTTGTCCTCTTTGTCCTCCCTCTTTCTTCCTCGTTTCTTTCGTTCTTCTTCTTCTGGGGGTTTGCTCCTACAGGCCATCAGACATTCCAAGACCCTCTGATGCTTCTCCGAGTTGCTGATATGGGCTCTGACAAGGGTTTCTAATTCATTCCACATGATACGGTATTGCTCATCTCTGAAGTAAAGATTTAAAACAATGTTCTTAGAAATAAGAACACTTTAAATAATATCGAAGTGTCACAACCGGTAAAGGAAATAAACGACTTTTTTTCTTTCTCAATAGTTACTGGTGCAATTCTAAGTTTAATGTATCTAATTCTGCTTTTCTGTATTTTATATCATTTCATCTCAGTTATATGAATGTAACTTAATAAGTTAGCTTAAAAAATAGCTTAAAAAATAAGTTAGCTTAAAAAAATAGTATGCATCAAATAAATGTGACATAAAGAGAAAGTAAGGCAAAACTACCTTTTAGGGCCTTTTCCTCTTGTACCAACTGTGGAAATAGGCAGAGGATCATTTTTTCTTTCCATATCAACTAAGTTGTATATTGTTTTTTGACAGTTTAATACATCTTCTTCTGTCAAAGATTCTTTCACAATAACACTGGCTAATGGAACTACCTGTTAGATTTTTTTAAAAAAAGAAATGAAAGTCTGTCTTGAAAAACAAATATCAAAGGATCCAGAAAAAAATTCAATTAATTTTAAATATCACCATGGCAAGATAATCTATGACTACAATTTTCTATTACTAATCTTTAACAAATTCATATATTTCATTTTTTGCTTGAGAAATGGTACATATAATTAATTGAGAAGATAAGTTTAAACTAACACTTACCGCTTGCATGTTAAAAATGGTGGTTTGTGAAATAATCATAGGCCAGTAACGGGTGTGTTTTTCTAACTGATCTTTTGCTCGTTCCAAAGGGATCTCAAGACTTCCATCGATTTTATATCTGGGGTCTAGAAAAGGAGTTAATCTGTTTTCCCTCATAAATTCACCAAAATCCTAATGATAACCAAATAAGATAAAATTAGAAACTATTTTCTAATGTTTCAGTACGGACTACATGTAATAGTCTGTCTTCCTGAAGTCTTCCATTCCATCCTGTGCTATGCAATGAACCATCTTGTCTACCTGTCCCTCCCCACTGATTTGTTTCTGAACATGAACCCTATTAGCCTGTATTACAATGGAGGTAAGAAAGCCTCAGACACCAATGCATTCATGGTTTTTTCCACTTTTTAAAAACCAAGGCACACTCATGTTTCTTTACTTCTGTGTTATACATATACACATACAGATAAAAGAATGAGCTAATTACACTGGAATACCCATTTGCTTACTTAAAAACTACCTTGACGTGACATCAAAATGTCAACAGTGGTTCTCTTTAAATGATGTAATAACAGGTTATTTACAGTCTTTGTTTTCTTCCCCTTTTTTTAAAGACATTTATATTCTCTTAAGTTTTCTATAAAGTTTATTAGTTTTCTCATTTAAGAAGATGTAAAAACAAAACAAAAAAAGCCTAGTACAATTATTTAGAGTATATAACACTTTGTAGTTTACAAAGTACATTTATAAACATAATCACATTTAATCTTTACAACCATCTCAAAAAGTAGACAGTCATGAAATATTGGATTTAAACCAGGGGTGGCAGTGAAAAATTAAAATCAGAACAGAATTTCTACTGAAAACAAATAAATAATTTCCTTGTATGCACCTTTCAAAATATAAACATTTAATATTATTTCAAAGTAGCAGCATCCAAATATTGCAGTGTTTTTGTTTGCCATTTAAGTTCCTAGAAATAAAATTCTACCTAAAATATTAGTTCCAATCAATTTCCATTCTTCCCTGTAATTCCAGTGTGTCAATGCCATCCAGATACTTCTCAGTATACACTGAATACAGTGATAAATAGCTCTTCTGATTAAGTAGTGCAGGAATTCACCTAATTAAATAATAATAATCTACTAATAATAACTTCTCCAAACCCATTTTTGTCACAGACCTTAGCATATCATAGGTACTTAATACCACTTGCTGAATGATGAGAGACTCAAAACATTGAATGTATACATATTAGAGTCTTACTGTGATCCGGTAGTCTGTAACTCTTCCTCCACATCCTTCACTAATGGAAGGCGGATCTTCTAGAATGGATCGAGAACTGCTAAGGACGTGCAAAAAAATCTCTCCTCCATGGCTACTAAGCATATGACTAATGACTTTGGAACCTGACTTTCGTGGCTGTTCCAATAAAACAGAACGACCTGTCAAAAGCAAGATCACTCTATCAGTAATAAAATTCAAATGAGCTCTTATGTTTTTCCCTTAAGATTTATGCCTAATTTTTCATTTTACTTATCCTCGTATTTTAACCAGCATTCAGCATTGCTAATTTAGTATATCTGCAGTTCACATTCTGAAAGTCATAATTCTAGTCACAGGATATAGTTGTACAGTTTTCCAAAATAAGTATAGTAGTCTCATATAATGTGTGGTTATATTTGTCATTCAGTTACAAAGTTCATACAAAATTTTCTTCCTGGACATCCAGAAGAAAAGTGAGATAACTGTTAATAATCCTCAAGTTATCAAGGCTATAAAACATATGGAGGAAAAAGCCAAGTCTCAATTCACTACCACAAAACCTCCTTATCAGCATGGTTATCACAATTACTTTCTATTCCATGTGACCAAATGTTGATCTGTATTTTACATAGTCTCATAATCAAGTCATACTTAATAGAACAATGAAATTAAATTTATGATAAAGCCTGACTTGTCATATCATTGGTTCTAAAACCTAGTTGATTATAAGGAATTTATATTTAGTAAATGGAATCCAGTAACTTTTTAAAAAAATTTCATGCAAGGAAACACAGGGGCCTATGTGAAAGAATCACATGGTATAGTACTGAAGATACAATGTTTATTTATGATAAAGATCTAATGTTCAACGATAACTAGGTCCATATATTTTGTAATCTAAAATTCAAAAGGCAAGATAATGGTCTATATTGTTCTATCTTCAAGAAAAAATCAACTTAGACTCTAAAGGTCAAATTTTTAAATTAAAAATACTTAAAAATATATTTTAAAAACTTATTTAGATAAAATAGTCTAAAAAAATGAGGTCATCTTATTTTTAAACATTAGTAAAACTGTTAAAGGGTATTCAAAACTAACTTTAAAACAATTTGGTGAAATAAAATGGTTAAACTATACTGAAGAATGAATTAGTCATGGGGACGAAAATTACACATGGAGAATATAATCAATGGTTCTGTAACATCTTTCTATGTTGACAGACAGTAACCACACTAGTTGGGGTGAGCATTTAGTAATGCATATAACTGTCAAATCACTATGTTGCATACTTGAAACCAATGTAATATTATATATCAACTATACTTTGATAAATATATATTTTTAAAAAAATTTATTGAAGAAAATAGCTTTTCAGAGTTCACATTCCACATATTCTCACTAATGATTTCACTTGGAGTAATCTCAGTCAAAACAATTCAGTGATGAGTTACCATTCAGAAGAAAATTCGTGAGGCAGGAGGAAGGTCTACTATTTACATCTACAGGTGAAATCCGGTAAGCGCCAGTACAATAGTGTAATTCTGAAAAAGAAGAAAATACTGATCTGAAAGAATATAAAGGAATGTTTCCACAATTTAAAGAGAGAGAGAAAAAAAAAAACTTGCTCCTTGAGCCCTTAAAACAAACACAAAAATTCAAAAAGAAAAGAATTAATGATCCCTATATGACACTTTAAGAACCTTTTGATTTATTCTTTCCTTTCATTTATTTTTAAATACTTACCAATGTTATTTGTCCTTGGTGTGCACCATTTCAATGTTATTGTTTCTTTAAATGAGCCTTCTCTGCTGCTTCCACCTAAGTGGGTGTCACCTTTAAAAATAAGCCAGAGAAATAGTGACATTACTGGACAGTCACAAACTTCAAATTGTTTACCCAAGATTTCCAAAGTATTTTAAACTCTGTAAGAGAAAATACCTCTGGGAGAACATCATTTTTACAAAGTCTCCCAGAAAAATAACAAGTAGTGTTTGGACATTAGCTATGATTAAAATAAATATGTAATTTTCCTTTAAATTTCCTCATTAATTAATCACATCAGTCACTGTACTGGAAGTCAGAAGCAGAAATTTTTAAAATTTCAACAATCTATAACTGCTTCCCTGGAACACCATTAAATAATGACATGGTTACTCAAAGCTTTACATGCACAACCTATTATACTGAATCCACATGAATTTATGAGAAGAAACATAAAATGAGGGATCTAGAAAGTAAACATGTGAGAAGATATACCAGTGAGCATTTTTTTTGCCTTAATGGAGTCTACAATAAACAGATGTTAATAAAATA
This sequence comes from Manis javanica, assembly GCF_040802235.1. Taxonomy (NCBI): domain Eukaryota; kingdom Metazoa; phylum Chordata; class Mammalia; order Pholidota; family Manidae; genus Manis; species Manis javanica. The sequence goes on along the minus strand of NC_133170.1, from coordinate 9,737,601 downwards.
ATGAACAAATGCAAAACCATAAAGCTGGCAAAGCTCTGAAGGAGAGGTACATGGTGCTACGAGTGTCTATGCACAGAGTCCGGCCTACTCTGAGAGCAGGGAAGGCTTCAAGAGGTGAAAACTAGTTCGAATTCTAAGAGGATGGATGGGAATTAAGAAATGAAGGAAAGAATATTAGATCAAAGAAAAACAGCAGATGTCAAGATACTACGGCAGGAGGGAACATGAAGAGTTTCAGCTCCGCTGAGACACAGAGATGAGAGGGGCTGTGCTGCGACATGAGAATGGAGGCAGGGCCAGACGGTGCAGGGCCTTGTAAGACATTTAAACAGTTCTGTCTTTATCCTAAGGGCAACAGAAAAGCATTAGAGGGTTCACACTAAGGGCAACATGGTCAGGATTAGCATTTTATTTTGAAAGTATTCTAGCTAGCAGCTCAAGAGGGGACAGACAGACCATTTAGGAGGGTACTATGGGATGGTAGGTAAGAAAATAATAGGCTGTTTTAGGGAGATGGCAATGGTAGTGGAGATGCAGGAGTGGGTATACTTGAGAGATACTTATTAGATAAAATCAAGAAATGTGATGGATTAGATATGAAGAATGACCGAGAGAGGTCTCAAAGACGACTCCCAGGTTTCTGCCTTATGTAAATGGAGAGACAACAGGGTCATCAGAGGGAACATTAGAAGACCTGCTCAGGGGGCAAAGTTCATAAATTGTTCTGGGTATGCTGAGTTTTAGGTGCCTGAGAGACAGCTAGGAGATATAACTAGGAAGCACAATATATAAATCTAGAGCTCAGGGAAGATATCTGGGCTAAAGTGTGAGCCTACTCATCAAAATCCAGCTGCACCATCATCTTCTCTGTGGAGCTCACCTAACTCCTGGACTATAATCACATGCAACCGTCACACTCCCACAGCACTCCGTTCCTGTTGCTACCTTAGCACTTTACACATGCCCTCCATGTGTCATGCGTACAACTACAGGTCAGTCAACTATTTTAGATAAATATTTTATGTTACAAAGGATATTTTCAAGCTATTTTCTAAGTTTGATAAATATTTAAAAGTTGACATTAACTCAGGTCCTTAGTGATTTCCATATTGTGTTTTCAAAAACAATTCTTCATATTCCTTTGTTAAACATTAACATATCTATTTATCTTAATAGTTTTTCTGGATTATAATTTCATGTCAGGTTAACTCCAAGATTCCTTATACATGAACAAAATTTATGATGGGTTCACAGTATTAACTTCAGGAAAAAAAAAGTAATTAAATGTCAAAAAACTGATTTTCATTCAGACAAGCTGTAAGTCTATCACTGTTTCAAGTCATCCCCTATTATTTTTCCTTTCTCAAGGTTCTTTGCCGACAAGAGAGAAACTACGACAAGGCTGTCTTTCTCAATACTTGTTCCATTAGCCTAGTCTCCCTCTTAACAGGTGATACTGTCAGGTAACTTTGGAGAGGGTTGAACTGACAGTCAGTCAGGTTTGTACTCTGCAGAACTTCTCAAAGCTGTCAGTAGGCTTCCAGATATTACATTTTACAAAATAAAACTTTAAGGCGTCGCTGACTTACCACTCTTCAGGAAATCTACATGTGCGTCTTTGTGATGAAGTAGCTCCACATCATAATTAGCAGATGTGTTAGCGTGTTGTTCTTCCTTAAAGTAAAATTTAAAATAACTTGGTTTTATTCTCAAAATAATGAAGTTTTTAATTATTCATTTTGCTTTCTGCTCAAAGTGAGATCAAATGCATCTGACAAGTAATAGCTACAGTAATAGAATAGTTCACTTAGTAATCAACCTATTTAAAGATGCAAGTTTGCCACAGCACTATGAACTCTATTAAAAAACTACTGGCTACATACAAGTAATAAGATATTTAATAACTTTTCTTATGTCAGAATTAACATAGATGACTAATCCAGGATTTTAGAGATTTTTTTTTTTACTGTGAATGCATTGTCTTGCCAATACTTGTGTTATATAAATATAATGTAATTTAAATAGCTGACACAAATTGAGAGTGAAATAGTTGTTTAAAGGAGGAAATAGCATCTTTAAATACCTACAGTAAGTTAGCAAACACCAATTACATAAAATTATATAAAACAGCAAATACAGACTAATAAACAAGTTTAGCAACTAGTTTTCACTAAATAGTAAACAGGACCTTCAATATTATCTATTTATAAGAGAAAGGTAAAGACTGAGTAGTCACACCAGTAACCCACCAATACGGTCACATTTAAAAAGCAAGGTATCTGTCACCCTCAGAGTATTTTTCTTATGACTCGTGAAATTACATACATTAAAGTACACCTATTGTGCTATTTTACTTGTTAACTGTTCTGCATCTAGACCATTCTACTGGGTAAGGCTATAATTTCTATTAAAGAGCCAGCCGATGGCATAAGGAAGAAATTAACAATGAAAATATTGTATTTTTCATGTAATTTAGTTTCATTTTATAGTGGCAAAACAATGAAATTGAACTTATAAAAAAGCTAATTTGAAATATTTTAAATTAAATCTTATTTAATAAAATAGAATGTTTTATTTGATACATTTATTTAATATTCATTTAATAAAAAATTCTTATTAAATTTAAATTCAACTCCACTCAGCAAAAATTCATTTAAAGCTTACTACAGATAGGGCACTGTGCTAGTCCTAAGCAATTTAATGATAATATAATAAAAACAAAGAGTAATAGATTCCTAAGAAAATCTGTCAATAAAATCCTGACTCACACTCTTGGCTTTTTAGCTAGAGTAATAAACTTATTTAAACCTTTTAGCTATTTTTCCCTAGTCAGACCCAGTAGTTACCAACATCTTTGTACTGGATGGGCAATAACAAAAACAAACAAACAAAAAAAGGAATAAAAGATCCAACAGAATACACAAAATAAGTAATATCTAATAACACAACTGTCAGGAAAAGAATCACAGAAAAAGTAATCATTTGAAATAGAGATTATATTTTGATGAAAATAACAAGAGCATAGTTAAAACAAAAATGCTGATATATATTCTTATTAGAAAGAAAAATACAGCATTTCATTCTGTGATCCTTTCTTGTTGCTTTTCGTATTTACTGACCTGGTCAAAGATACTGAATGTGGGCTGGTGAAACAGAAAATATGATATGGGGAGAAACAGTTAAGGTTCAATTAAAATAAATACTACATGTCAAACACATATTTTAAAAACAAAGCGAAACTTGCAAAATAGCAGGAAAAAGAACTGCCTACCTTCATTGGAATATTTGTAATAGTAGTTGAAGCCAAGTCGAAATGCTGCTGTACTAAAATGTTTAATTTGGTAGCAAGATGCCGTCCTGCACGAACACTATGAACTTCACTGGTTAAAACGGGGGACAACTATAGGAAGTATGAAAAAACCCACAAAACATTAATACCTTGTAACTTAGTGTTAAACATTTCACTTCAACCCATAAAAATAAACTGTTTTCACTTCTTAGAAATTTGAAAAAAATAAAAAGATTCATAAAAAAACCATGATCATTATTTTAGCAGGAAGTTCTCATCTATCCACTCACTGAACAGATAGGTAGTAAGCAGAACTCACTGAATTATATGCCAGGAACTGTGTGAGCTATTGGAGAACAGGGAAAGTTCCCATCCTCTTGAAACTTAGACTGGAATAGCCTTTAGCTTGAATTTATTTTTAATTAATAATTTTTACTTCTATTTATCTCTATGCAAAGTGGATTTGAAGTGGCCTACAGAAATACTGTAGAAAAAATAATTTGTTCAGTGAAGAGGACAGACACCTGCAGAAAAACTACTTATTACAAAGAATGTGGAAATTGCCACAAAGATTGTATTTTGTCAGTTTTTTCACCTTTAAATAAAAGTGGTAAGAGCCAAAAGTTACTTATTACAAGGTAACAGGAAGTTTTATTCATTCTAGGGTGACGATATTTATTGTAAATAAATTTTTTAGTTATCACAGAATGAAGGACACAGTATTGCCACATTATCACAAGGCAGAAAAAAGTAAACAAATAAGAGTTTACACCAGAAACCACTTAAAAACACAGTAGAGCTAATGACTTAAAAATACCATTTAATTACAAAAAATTTTATAGACTAAGGTAATAAATTTGTTTATATTAAATAAGGCTAAATGAAAAGCCAGAACATAAGAACATACACATTCAATATAATTATATAAGTACATATATATTTCTAAATATAAACCCCCAATAGAGAATATGATATGATATGAATCCATTTAACACTCAGTAGACTGATCTTTTCCTTTAAAAACGTTTATATTTATTTAAAAAGCAAAACCAAAGTAGGAAATTAGTTTTTCCCCCTCTGGATAAGTAAAATTAATTCCTTTGTTATTGGAGTATATTTTTGTGTATTACTTTTTTAATGAGAAAAAAAGACTTTTTATAGAATAGAAAGTCATTAAAGCAACTGAAATCCATTATAGTAACTGAAATTTTAGGAACAATAGTGTATGATTTTGCAACACATTTAATTAAAATAAATGTCGAGAGGCAAGCAAAACAGAACACTTCAAAATCTACAATTACAAAAGGACCAACCTAGTTATTTTGCTACATAGGTAATTTTGAAAACTCAAAAATATCTTCTTGGCAGAAACGGTTGGCAATATGATGATTCTAATGCTAACCTTTCTCAGCATTTGTTTTTAATAACCATGATCTTTTTCTCCATTACTTTTACAATTACCTCTTTTTTAGGACGATCAGATACAAGGCTGTCTTCACCAACTGGGTAGGTATGGATCAACACTAGCTCACACTTCTGAATCTGCATGAGACTTTAAGAGAAACTCTGTAGTTAGAATATTAGAATATTTATTATGTAAAGAATCCAGGCAGGTAAACTATTAGAAGTTTAATATTCTAAAACAGTGTATTTATAACCAGATACTACTATTAACACAAAACCTAAATATTTAGAACTGTGTAACTACTTTGCTTGTATGAACATTTAATTAATAATTTGTACTGATGTAATTCAAATGCAAAATGATAATTTTCTATGTGTTTGAAGGATAAAATAAAGGGAAAATTCTTATAAAGATATTCTTGAAATGTCTTCAATAGATGACTACCACAGAGAAAAATTATATATTGTGTATTAGTTTCCTTTTTACTAATGCCTTTTAGGGATAATATCAGGCAATACTATAGGTAATGCTAAAAAGTTTCCCTCTACTTTTCATTTTGAAATTTCTAAACCTACAGAGAAGTTGAAGGAAAAGTACTATTCAATGAATACCCAAATATCCTTAACCTAGATTCACTGTCAACTGTATTTGTTTTCTCTAAAAATGGCTCAATAGATGTACATTCTTTTTTTTAAATAAGCCATTGGAGAATAAGTTGCAGAGGAAATGATACTTCATTCCTAAATACCTCAGCATGCTTCTCCTGGTGAAAATAATACTACCCCTTTTACAATAGTATCAGTACTCCACTTAAGAAAGATGATAATATCACAATCTAATAGAGGACCCACATTTCAACTGTCCCAAATGTGTCTTTAATAGCTTCTTTTCTTTTTAAAAAATTCACATAATGCAGTTAGTTATGTTTTGATGTGTACATACTGAATAATGCCATCAATCATTTGCTCTTTTTTCTAACACAGAATATGAGCAAGCCATCAAAACAATATGCATTTTAAATATATTATTTTTTCCTTCAGAGCACCTTTCCTATATGAAAAAAGTAAAATTTTAAGGTGAAAGGAAAAAATGGGAAACAAGTTTCTGATCAAACATATATTTTTTTGACTAACTTGTAAAGCCAGTAGAAAATTTCAAGGAAATGCTACCAATTACTATTAAAATTATCAGTTAAATTACAATGAAATATACATGACTATAACACAAAACATTTATTTTGTTTCTGGATTATACTCACTGATCTGAATTTGCAGCAAGCTTATTATGCTCATGAATTGTTTCCTGGACACAGTCCTCAAGCATTCGCACATGACTGTCACTATGACATAGAAAAAAAAAATACAACAAACTTAAAGGAATAAACAGTAAGAGAAAAAATTAAACCCACTATGCAGCTAAGTACATTGTTATAGGCACTTAGAATTACTTCAGTAAGGATTGTCTTTAGCATGTTCACTCACAATACCAAATAACCAGCTGAGAAACAAGTGAGAAAGAATGTCAAATGAAACTACATGACAATAATCCAACCAGTTTTCACTGAGGTTGAGCCTTTATGTTACAATTGATAAACGCAGCATCAATCTTGGAAAGGCCTCTTGTGATATGCTTAAATGCTAATATGGCATCCCTGCTTTTTTAAAATAAAAATTGCAGTAGGACATTAACTTCCCTTCGTGAAAGGGTAACGTGGTTAACATCTCACCTTTTTGCATTAGTAATGCAAATTATTCGGCCTCTATTTCCAACACGTTCTGCATTCTCCATTAGTAGAGTACGAGCCTCATGTTGGTATTCTGTAATTTTACAGAGGGTTTCCACGGCTGCAACAAGACCATGCAGAATACTGCAGCATTCTGGATCTGCCCGTGGGTTAGGGGGCCCAACAGCAGCTAGTGCTGCCATTAGCTAAAAGGGGAAATAATTATGTTGGCAAGAGCACGTACAAGTCAAAGTCATCACAAGAAAACTACAGACCAGTGTAACTTATAAATATGGACACAAATATCCTCAACAAAAACTAGCAAACTAGCAACATAAAAAGAATTACATACCATTACCAAATGGGATTTATGTCTGAAATGCAAAGTCCATTTAATATTTAAAAATCAATTAATGTAAATACCATTATCAATAGTTTTTAAAAATCATATGATCATCGTCATTAACACAGAAAATGTTTTTGACAAAATCCAAGTCCCTTTCAATATAAAAACACCCAGGACACTGGAAATGGAAGAGAATTTCCTCTAGCAGATAAAAGGCATCTATAGAAAACCTACAAATAACATCATGCTTAATGATAACGACTGTGTGTGTTCCATCTAAGATCAGAAACAGAAGAAGGATGTCCACTCTCATCACTTCTATTCATTATCATACTGGAGGTTCTAACCAGAGCAATTAGGAAAGAAAAAGAAATAAAAGGAATCCAGATTGGAAAAGAAAAAGTAAAACTATCTCTATGTTGCAGATGACATGATCTTGTACGTAGAAAATCTAACGAATCCACTAAAAAGCTATGGGAAATAGTAAGCAATTCATCAAGGTTGCAGGATCGATGATCAATACAAAAAATCCGATTGTATTGCTATAAACTTGCAATGAACAACCCAAAAATGAAATGAAGAAAACAATTCCATTTACAACAGCACCAAAAATAATAAAATACTTAGGAAAAAATTTAACAAAAGAAATGCAAATTGTATACGCAGAATTACAAAAAATTGTTGAAAGAAATGAGAGATCTAAATAAACGGAAATCATCCCATGGTCATGGGTCAGAAGACTTAATGTTGTTAAAATGGCAATATTACCCAAGTTGAACTACAGATTAAACATAATCCTTGTTAGAATCCCTGCTGACTTCTTTGTAGAAACTGACGAGCTGATTGTAAAATTCAGATGGAACTGCAAGGGACCCAGAACAGTCAAAGCAATTTTGAGAAGGAAACAAACAGAAGGATTTTGCTTTGTGTATGCATAAAGATACTATGGAAGGACCCATAGAGAACTAACAGTGGCAGGGATAATCAGTGACGTGCTGGTAAACCAGCTCCCCAAGGGAAAAAAAACCCTATATGTAGTGTTTACCAATATCTGTGGTTAAATAAATGTTCCCACTGTGGCTGATCGCAAGCTTCAGTGAATGTGAAGAACTCAGCTCTTCTGAGTTGGTCTGAGCAGGCTCTGGTACACCACTAACGGGGACAGAGGATGAGTGGGAACCTTTTCTAGGTTTACCTTACACACACAGATGTACATGTGTATGTATGTAAATTTTATTTTTAAACTACATAGGTATTACCTATTCACAAAAATAAATCAAAAAGGGAAGAAAAAATACTATGTATTAATACTTATATAACCCCTGGAGCATAGGAGCAGCTCAATAAAAAGTAGCCATTTAGGGCAATGGTGGTGTGATCCTCAAACACCACAATGAAAATATGTTTAACTTCTGGAGTCAGATAAGGATGGACTGAAATTCCGGCTCTGCCTTGTAACACTGTGTGACCCTGATTAACCTCTCCTATCTCTTTTCCTAATCTGAAAGTGAAAGTAATAGCAGAACCTGTCCCTCATTAGTGTGACACGTTCTAATTTTGAGTTAGTTAACAAAAACAGGCCCCAAACTCCTGAAGTCTGACAATTTTTTTATAATAAAATGAAAGATATTATAGGATAGAGTTATGTGCTGAAACAGAAAGAACCCTAGACCCACATATAAACAACCACTGGCTACTATGGGCCTCAGTTCCTTCACCTGTGCAATGAAGGAGTTGAAGCAAAATGTTTCCAGTCCTTCCAGTACACAATTCTGCACAATTTCCCTCACTTGTTACTCATGATTATTCACATTAACTGGGGAAAGGTGTGATCTGGATAACAAAGCTAAACTTACACATGTTAACACAGATGAGATAATTTGTAATTTACATAAAATGTCAAACATTTTACATCACCTCAAACACCAGTGATTTACTATAGTTTGCCTTCACGACTGGAGCTTCCCCTTCTGCTCACAATTTAAAAGCAATGAGTGCAATATAATGTGCCCCACCTTCAGAAAGTGGAGGGAAGAAGTAATTCTCTTATAAGTATACCTACCACTAGCAAATGGACACCTTTTACTGCACTGCAGAGGTGAAGTAAGGAAAATCTACACAAATTTTTACTTATTTTTATGCATACACAAGTAAAGAAGCTTCAAGCTTCCTTCATAGTAACTCTTGAAAAAAGTAAAGCAGACTACATGCCATTTCAAAGACTACAGGGGGAATGTGTTGAGTCATTAACATTACTCTTCAAGTACGAAATAATAAAGAACATTCTGGAGTGAAATAATGCAAAGCCAAGCCAATAAGAGCCTACCCATCAGGTGAATTACTTCAAAAAATCAAAGGTTAGGTATACTAACCACAACATTTTAAGACCAAACACTATGATAAACATATTTTCTTAAAAAACGGGCATCCGCTCAAGGAATCTGGTGAACAGTAACAAAGTTTAATGAAATTTCAGGAACCACAGCAATTGAAATGGAGAGAGGAACCTACATACATACGTGGACTTACCAATGGCTTTTTACCCTGGGGGCTCCACATAAAGAAGCTGATGAGGGCTCTAGTCTGCCAGAGCAGTTTACAGCTGTCAAACTGTCTGATGCCAGTCTTTAACATTACCTATTTTATTAATCTGAAGAACTGCCCTGAAATCTGGCTATAGAAAATATTTTGGTTAAATTCAGATGGACTTGTCGTTGGGCATTCAGATGCAACGGGATCAAGGAAACGTGCGAATCAGTCTTTCAAGATGGGAAAATGGCTTTCCTGGCCTCAATTTGCTGCTTTATTGGATGCAATGAAGCAGGCGATAAAAAAAGCAAAAAGTCACATAGCAGAAGAAATGATAAAAGATCCTGTGTTGAAAGAGAGACTAAGAAAAAAGATGATATTCCAGAAGAAGACAAAGAAAATGTTAAACAGTGTGAAATCTTATGTGAAAAAATTTCAGAGCTTCCAAGACCATGAACTTCAAATAAGTAAAGAAGACAGTAAAATACTTATAAAGGCCCAAAAAGATGCATTTTTGTAAGAAAAACGTCTGGACAGGAGAGCTAAATTGAAAGCTGATAGATACTGCAAATGATCATGATTTCTGTTTCTGCCTTCTGTGTTTTTCTGAATAAAATAATTAATGGAAGTGTTTTTACAGAAAAAATAAGATAAGACACATTTGATGGGATTATTTCCACTGAGTGGCATCCATTAACAGAAAAACTTTTAACATAAAATAATTCAAATAATGTATTCAAAATCTCACTAATGCCTGTCTCTCATGTTCATGTTCATCAGTGAAGAACCTTCTATCTAAACAGGAGCAAAGAATGCAATCTACCATCAACTCAGTGCTGTTTATACAAATAATGTTTGAAAAGCATAAACTTGATGGATTGAGCATTGAAAGGATACGACAAAAATGGACATAATTACAGCATAATTACTTCTGCTTCCTCCTAAAACTCTACTGAAACTATAGTAAAGGAACTTAATTTTAAAAAGCACAAACCAAAGGGAAATAGAAAAACCTATGCAGATGAAGAGAATGGAGAAGACAACAGCAAACAAGATGTCAACAAGAGTATCAAAATGGATGAAGTTTGGTAATGGGTTTGTAATACTGAATAAGCAGAAATCTAAGCGGCTATAGGGGAGAAAAGGCAAAATGACATGTTTTTCAAAATCCAGAGGTTCAAGAGCTGGAGGCATCAAGTACCATACAAAGCAAGGGTGAGGCAAAATACCGACAACTATGAGTGGCTTGAAATTAGTATAAGGAGCAACTTGACTCTCTGATCTTACTCACACCCTACCCACGTACTACCCCTTCCCAATACCCCCTGGAACAGAATCACATTCCTTGGAGGAACTGAACCAAAAAGGTGCCGAGCATGAATACCACAAAGCACAGCAGAGTGTAAGGGGGACACACTGCCTCGTAGAACTTTTTGTGATGATGTAAATGTTCTCTGTGAGGTCCAGTACATAGCCAGCATCCACATGTAGCTTATAGAGCTATTTGAAACATGGCTAATGGTACAGAGAAACTGAATTTTTTAAACTGTATTTAATTTTAATTAATTTAAATTTAAATAGTAGCTATTTAAGTAGCCAATAGTAGCTACATATAGCTAGTAGCTACTATACCGAACAGCCAGCCCTAGACCAAAAACAAAGACTGAAAGTTTGCCTCCTGGGTGTAGAACCTACCATGTCCCCTACTTCCCAGAAAGCGGACCAAGTTTATACCATACAGATATAAAAGGGAGAGATTTCTGGAGACCCTGAACAGTCCCTGAGAGATGATCTGTCAATTCTGACATCTGAAGATCCCCCAGTGAAAACAATTAGATTAAACCACAGTGAAGCCCAGTCAGAAATACCTACATCACAACATGAGACCTTCTAATCTGCTATCAAGTGCCTTGCTTTTAAATAAGGTTGCACAGCCAAAGACCAGCAGGTATTTAAGGAAAGCCTCAACATGGAAAGAACTCCGAGAGCACAGAGATCAAAGGAAAACTTCAGACAAACTATTTTTAATACCTTTAGATTAAAAAGTTACACCCACAAAACAAGAAAAGGATATGACAAAAATGGACATAATTAGAGCATAAGTAAGAGTTCGTGGAAATTAAAAATACAATAAAATAAAAAGTTCCATAGGTAATGAGATAAAAGTTATTTCCAACCTGAAATTTCCAAGTACCAATGAAGTGTAAGGTAAGCTACAGGAATTCTGGAGGCTAATCTACCAACACAAGAGATTACACAACAAAAAAGGAAAAAGGTTGGGATCTGAAAAACAGGGAAAGAGGAAGATGACAGCAGTGCACTGGGCCTAGGAAGCAGCCAGTTCAAATGGGAGCGGAAGACTGCTCCAAAAAGTCATTCAAGGAAAAAAAAACCTGCTCAATTTCTAATACATTTATGATAACAATACTGAGAAGTTTTGTAAGACAGGCAGAAAAGCAGCAACAGATATGCAGAAAACTAAGCACAAAGAAAAAAAATAGTTTTTTTTAAAGGAAATACACACCTGAAACCAGTATGATATTGTATCTCAATTGCATTTCAATTAAAAATAAAAAAAGAAATGATAAATTCTAATAAACAATAAAGTTCTACAAAAAGGGAAATAACATCTAAGTTAAATCACTAGGATGTACACCTTAAACTTACATAGCGCACTCTATCAAATACGCATCAATAGAACTTTACAAAAATAAGAGAAAGAAAACAATCACATAAACTGCTTGGCTTAGCAGCGACTAACATTTTATGTAAGTACTATAATGCAAACACAGAATTTTGAATTAACCAAATATTTTGATAAAACAATATTGAGAGGACGCGGGAAGGTAGCAGGCATGAAGCATGAGTGCGATGAAATATAAAGGGTAAATCCTCATCAACAATAATGATAACAGATAAAGCTTAAATTAAGAACTCTAAAAATAGCAGTAAAAACATGTTATTTAGAAACCTAGAAGGAAATGCCAGATGAGCTAAAAGAGCTGAAGGTTAGCTTCTAGGAGGTGGGGAAAGAGTGGAATGGAGATAGCTATTTTTCTTTTAGTATTAGTCACGGTTTTAAAGGTATGTGCAGATACCATATTGATTTACACAGTTTTTAACCATTTTTAGTAAAATATTACCACATTCAGAAATGTTCAAAAATGGCCACAGCTCAAAACCTAACCATACCTCCTGCAAATTTTGGTCTTCTTGAGTCCAAGAATTTAAAACATGTGCTCCAGAGTCACTCACAATGAAATTCACCTAATAGATTTCAAAGAAATAATTAGTATTCAAATCTAATTCCACTCAATGCATCATATTTAAAATAATACACAGCCTCTCTAGCACTGGTTTGCTGATCGAGTCATTCATTCACTTTACAGTTATACCATGTCTAGTACATGCCAGGTGCTATTCTCAGCACTGGGGATGTGGGGATGCAGTCATGTCACCCACAATGTGGGGAAAGCTAGGGGCTCAGGGGTGTGCTAAGACAGAGGGTGGGGCGGGGAGAATACAAATAAATGAACAAGATAATGTCAGAGTGATAAATGCTATGAACAAAGGTTGGTTAACTACTTTAGGCTGAGTGGTAGGGGAAGGGCTCTAGAAGTGTGTCCACTGAGGGGAACTGAAAACCACTGGAGAAACCAACTGTGGAAAGAGCCGGGGGTAGAGAATTCCAGTTATGCAAACAGCAAATGTACCCTCAAAAGGGTGAAGGTCAGAGCAGACGGGGGTACAAAGAAGATAAGCTCAGAGAAACAGGCAGTAGCCACATCACACGAGTGCACTGAGAGCCAAAATAATGGATTTGGACTTCTAAATTTGAAAGTAAAATGCAAAGAAAAAAAATACTATTTTGTAAGATAATAATGATAAGACATATTAGAAAATAGATCAAATGATGACTATGCTCCCTTTTGGGAGAAGGGTGAGATTCTTTTTTTCCCCCTGGACTATATGATCTAATCCATGATTTTTTTCCTATTATCCACAGAACACTAATTTTGCTTCCCAAATAAGTTTGACAAGTAGCCTTCTCTCTTGAGGCTTATCTGACAAGGACATATTTTAAAAGCCACTTCACTGAAATGATCTCATTGAAATCTTGCAACAATCATAGGAAGTAGGTGCTATGCTTACATGGGAGGAAACTGAGGCTTGGAGAGATTATGTAATATCAAGGTCACACTGCTGATAGCTATTGATGCTGGGTTTGAACCAAAGCTTGTGCCTTACATTGCTACATTATCCTTTCTCTCCTGTTTTTTTTTTTTACCCTACATAACACACAATTTATAGAAGGACTAAAAACAACTTACATTTTAATCTGTAATATATCTGAATGTATAACATTAGACTCTATGTATGTTCAGCCTTCCTGTTACTGCCCTCCCTGTGCTGGTCTGAGAATTGGCCAGGTCCCAGCCTAGGCTGCTCCCAATGAGACAAAAAGGAAATCATCCACTGGGCTAACCAAATGACTTTCCCAAAATAAACCAGCTGAGATTTCGAAACATGAAGATAATTTTCATGCTTGGAATTCCTATCCATTTGCAATTTCTCTTCTTATTGATAAAAAACAATTCCTGCTTAGCATTCTCAAGATCATTTCTTTCTAATATGGCCAAATCCTGTAGCAGTTTAGTTCACAATCACTAACACTGTAGCCAGCCAGCCTGCTTATTTAGGTTCAAATTCTGGTTCTGCCTTTAGTTATACATGACTCAAGACAAATTTCTTCTCTTTACCTCAGTTTCTGCACCTCTAAGGGCAATAACAAGACTGATAATCAGACAGTACACACCAGCGCCATCTGACAAATTGCTTACAGCCAATAGCCGTTCTGTTTAGGCTGGCAATAGTTTTCAATGGTCAGTGCCCATTCCATTCCGGTTATTATACACTTTGAATATTGCCCCAGTGATTAAAAGGACACTGATGTGAGAATTAAAGGAGTTAATATGATGTACTTTGAAACATACCTGGCACGTGTAAGTGCTCCAAATTATTAGCTATTAGTATTATTGCTCTCCCCAATTAAATACATGTAACATGCTGATCCCAAGGGGGAACTCTACATACCACGTTTTTAAAGTAGTAAAGAAACATTTGTAAGCCCAATTATATACCAAACTCATATATAAAAAAGTGTTGTAAGCAGTTCAGTACATCCCCCAAATCATAATTTTGCTTATACTCCACACTCACCAGCTTTTTGAAAGGAAATATATCATACATTATTCTACAATATTCCATGGATGATTCTACTGAGCAAGTCCACAGTGATTTAGATATGGGGGCCAAAGGGATGATTCCTTGGGTCCTATTCTTCACCAGCATATCAAATTCGACATGCTGTCTGCATGATTCTGCCATGTAAGGGCAGTGATCCACAACAAACACTGTTTTATGAGATTCAGAAAAAATCTTCATTTTGTTTTAACCTGTAAGAGATAATATGTATTAGCAAGTGTCTTAGGGGGAACACTGAATACCTTAAATTATTTCTAACTAACGTGTCTTTTCATCAAGATTTGGTAGGAAACATGAATAATCAGTATTCAAAGAAATTTACCCAACTAAGGGCACGATTTAATGAGGTCATGAACAGAAAGTAACTATCAATTCGACGGATGATCAACACCATGTTAAGCTGTCACTCTACAAGTCACAGGCAAAATTACAGTCCATACATATTTTCTGCTTCTTGAATTAATTTGTCAGAAAGTATTTTTACAAATAATTGTACTTGATTCCCTTACATACTGACAAACGGCAAATACTCTTCAAATACACTTTTGATGATCCTTGCTAATTGTTATCAATTACATATAAACCCCCAAACTAAACCAAGTCAGCAGTTTGAGCTTCCCTTCAAAAAGTTTCAAGCCTGGAAAAAGGGTGTTGCAAAGGGGGGAGGAGGAGTTACCAGGAAAGCGGAGTGACAGCTAAAGGAAAACCCAAAACATAGTACCGCTCTAAAATAGCTGCATGTCGGGTCTTCTTATTAGGATAAGGACCCCAAATTCGCTCTCCCCCCAACCACCTAAGCTTTTGATACACCACAGTAATTTATCGCGTTGAACAGAAAAATATAGTTGCTCCCATCACATGGTGGGAAGGTGGAACTTCTAAAACTTTTTCTTATAAACACTCCCTTGCGTCGCTAATAAAATCTTATCTGAAAAGACAATCCACACTCTAAAAACACATGGTTAACAGTTAAAGTGTTCATCAAAACGAACTGACTTTACGATCCAGCTAGTTTCTTCTGCTTTCCAACGCATTTCCCCTTCATGCAAAACTCTTCTTTGAGAAACGTAGACACACTCTGGAGGGTGGAGGGGTGGAAAGCACAAGGTGAGTGAATAGGTTAGACCTCAGGATCGAGGTTCGCTTACTTTCGTGCCTGGTCCTGCAGTGAAAACGAACAGAGGCTATGGACCACAGCCTCTCTGGAAAAGGCTGCTGGCTGGGTGGGGCGGGTCAGCGCACAGTCAGGAGTGTCGGGTACCCGACACAGTGGACTAAGCTTTCCCCGCTCATCTCCTAGCACACCGGTCCTTCCCAGGCTTCCTAAAGGTAGGCGCGCGCGCGTGTGCGCGTACACACTCACACTCACACATTCGGACTCGCGCGTGCGCAAAGCACTCTTCGACAGCCCCGCCAAGCTGCCCTTCCCCCTCGGTGGGCCAGACGCCCTGGTCGCTGTACAGGAAGAGGGCGGAGCCAAGGGGAAAAAAATGCCTCCAACCATCAAGATTTTCTACCAGCTAATTCTTCCAATTACCCATTGGGAAGATTGACCCAGACGACCCGACAGCGTCCCCAACAGCGAAGTACCAAGAAGACCAGTTAAAGTGGCCACGGTCCCTCAAGCGTAAGGCCCTCCCACCCTGTCTCCCTTTCTCGGTCTCTTCCCCCAGGCCGGTGTTCCCTGGCAAAACTCGCGAGACTCCGTGAGAAGCCAAGCAAAAGCCAGGGAGTAGATTAACGGGGAGGGATCTAGAAGAGACACGCCCCCACCGATCCGCGCATGTCAGCAACAAGCGGCAAATAAACCTTTCGGCTCTGCCTCCTCGGTAAACGCGAGGAAGCAAGTCTCGCGAGGGTAGAGCTCTCTGGGAGGGTTGGCAGGAGGCTGTCCGGGCAGGTTACCCCGGGCGAGCGACGGGGCTGATCCCCGTTGACCAGCAGCTGTCACTCCGCTGACTATCTCTGCCGGCTTCTGCGTCTGCTCGCTGAAGAAGCTGAACAGGCGAGAGGAGTCTTTTCTCTTGGGTGCATAGGTCCCCCATTGGCAGAGACTTTGAGTCCTAGTCGCCACAGCCGTCGGCTGCGAGGATTGAGACCAGAGTAAGTGGCGTAAATCCAGGGACAAGAGCGGGTGTAGGGAAGCTGCCTGGCCCTGGGCCGCCCTGCTCCTTTGCACCCCATGGTCTGCTAGCCGCCAGGCCCTCGCCGTTTCCCTCCGCCGGTTACCCGCTCCTGGGAGGGCACTTCCTTTCCCCGCCTCATCGCTGAGCTTCCTTTCCGGGGCCGAGGTGCGGGAATTTTAACGAAAAACCTTGTCCTTAACGGTGTAGACACACCTTCTGTGTGCCTGCTACCTGCCTAACCCATCAGGAACCTCACCAGTGAGGGGAGGTAGGAGGGACCTTTGTCGGGTTTTCAGCTTGCCTCTTTGCAGCATATGACGTGGATAACCATTTCTTCTTTCTTTGAGAATGCCCGTAAAGGAATACTGCCCTTTTCCTAGTTTTCTTCCTGTCTGTCTTCTGTATCGCATCCCTGACAATGGTGCTGGGATCCATCCATCCTGCTATCCAGAGTAGACACCTTCGTCCTTGATTCTGCATTTCTACTCGCCCTGCCCTATTTCTTCTTTCACCAGAATACCGCAGTTGCCCCCCGCCCCTAACTAGGTGCACCCACCCTCATCCTTAGAGTTATTTTGAAATGCACATCTGTTTATATCACTCCTTTCCTTCAACTTTTTCAATAACCATATTGGTGACAGAATTTAACTCCTAATTATTAAGCATATTCTTCAGGACCTTTTACTATCGGTCCCATACCACTTTCAGGTGTCTTCTTGCTTCTCCTTCAAATTCCTTAATATCCAACCATACCGGACTACTGGCCGTTTCCCAAGCAAGTCACGTACTTTGTCACCTCTGTGCCTTTGTATATGTTGTACCATCTGTCTAGAATGCTTACTCTTCTTTTTTTACCCCCACCCGTCAAGACCCAATTCATAGATCACTGTCTTATCGGACTCCCCAGGGTGACACTAATACCCCCACCGTGTTCCCAAAGCACTTGAGACATTCCTTCTGCAGTATTTATTAGATTGTATTATTTGTTCATATATCTGTCTTGTGCCAGTTTGAGCTTAAGTCTGGCATCGTATCTTATTCTTATAACAAAAGCTAGTCCAGTGCTTGGCATATGACAGGCATTTTTTTTATACCCATCTATACACATTTATAATATAATAGTTCTGAAGATTCACTACAGGAGTCCTTAGTGCCCATAAAATCATGGAATTTCAAAACCGAAAAGAACCTGTATGTCATCTAAAAGACCCTGACCTGATTTGAATATGAGGAGCCCCTGTATCCCTAACACAGAAGTAATTGTAATTTTAGTATTTGTTGATTGAGTTATGCATAATGGCAAAAAGCTATGCTTTTAAATGACCTTATCTTTTATTATACTAGTATCTGTCTGTATTTGGAAAATATAGTGGGATATATGTGTGAAAGAAATATTTCAGACTACAGACCATAGTTGGTGTATGCATATCCATGCAGTTCTTCAGTGACTCCTTGGCCTGTAAATTAGAAATAACGTTTAGATTAGGTTAGTTCCTTCTTGAATTGTCATACCTGTTTGAACATATATGTATATGTAACTTATATTTAGCCACAATTCTAAGATAATAACTAAAAGAAAAAAATTCTTGTGATTGCTACTTTCCAATTCTGTTCCTTCCAACTTTAAAAATTCTTAGTAAAGCTGCTTCATAAAGCTCCAGGTGTATTTGTGCCATCATTTTAAAGAACACTGAAAATTTTCTGTGCTTTCAAATTTGTGATATATCTGTATAAGGTGGTTATTTTATGTGTAATTTATATGCATTCTTTATTGATCTCTTTATAAATTTTTAAGAAAGACATCTGCCTTTTTATTTTTCTGTTTCCATATGTATGTTAATATTATTTACTAATTAATGTTAACCTGCCTGAACAATCCTGAACTGTGAACACCTGAATAAAATTTTTTTTAAATAAAGTAGATTATTGACATTTAAAGACAGATTTATGATATATCAGTAGTCACAATATTTTCATGTAGGTTCAGCTGTAAGATAGTGGACTTATAGATGAAAGAGAAAGAAGAGTGACTTGCATTTCTGTAAATTTTTCTTAACCAAAATCTAAAACTAAAACAGCTGGCAGTTGCTGCCTTGGGTGGGTGGTGGTTTCCTTTCTCACCATCGGAATGTTCTGAGCCCTCTGCCAGGAGTCTGACTGCAAATGTCTGGGTTGCAAAGTGGGCAAGAATGTGCCTGATGCAGTGGGGGAGAAAAGAAAACCTGCTTTAGAAAAATTTCACCCGTAATTTGGGCCTTCCTATAGAAAATAATGTAAGTACCCAGTGACGTGTGAAGACAAGCACTGTCAAAATAGGCAGAGAAACTGCGAATATGCCTTTTGTAACGGGAGACTATTTTTAAAAATTTTAAACTTGTTAGAAAGCTTGGAAAACTGTCTTCCTCCCATTCTACTTAGCAGCCAAAAAGAGGAAGAAGAGCACAAGGATTTTCAAAGCAGGTGGTAAAGAAATGCATGTTATAAAATATTTTACACTTTTCTGTGGTTTTGCATATAGGAAATGAATGTGCAGTTTCTTAGAAACTGTCACTTTCTGAAGTAATAATAAAATTATGCTTTGAATTACCTGATGTTTATAGTTCCTTTCTCTGAATAGGTATATATTTATAGTTACAAAACAAATTTTAAATATAGTTCATTTTGATAGTACAATTTCATTGTGCAATCTAGAGAATGTTTTTTAAAGTGGATATTAATTGTAATTTTAAAAAGCCTATCAGTAAACATTCATTGGTCTTACAATGAATTGTTATGCCTAATTAAGATGGATGCTGGGTTTTTACTAATTATAAGGAAAAATACTTGAAATTTTGCTCTTCATTTAATGTTCATTTACACTCTCATTTATTTTCTATTGCTGACTTGAAATGCAATTTTTATAGTAGGGTCAGGGAATTTGCTTTATTTTTCCACCCAGGGAACCCCAGAGATGGTTTATATATAAGTAAAGGCCAACAGGGCCTTGTTGACCCACCTTGGTTCCTGAGTAGAGCACTAGACTGGGGATCAGAATTTTTATTTGTGATATGAGCTTGACTCCTTCCTTGCTGCAGGGTACTGCCATTCAGCTCCTTGCGTTTGGAGTCCCTGAGTCTGTTTCCTCATTGATAAAATGGGAATAACATACGTCCTGTTGGCCAAAAGAGAGTGTAAGGTAGTATTCTCAGGCTATTACCCAGCTAGCAATTTGATTTTACTCTGGAGGTCCAATTGGATTGGATTAGGCTGGAGAGGAGGCTAAGAGTAGGTAAAGCAGTGTTCAAGGAAAAAAAGGTGATTTGCCACATCAGACAGTAAGAGTTTATTTTACACCAATAAAAGTTGAGGCAGAGTGGTATTGATGTAGAGACAGATAGATAAATAGGCCCATAGACAGAGAGCTCAGAAATATACCCATACATTTACTGAAAAAACACAGTGGGGCATTAATATTCATTGGGGGTGTTCCAGCCACAAGGAAGAAATGATAGTCATGGGACTGGTAGAGATGCTAACTATTGCTACAGAGGCAATCATATTACAATATATAATGTGTCAAATCAACACATTGTATACCTTAAACTTATATAATGTTATATGTCAAATATATTCCAGTAAAAGTAATTCAGTGGGGGAAGAATGTATTATCCAATAAATGGAACTGAGGCAAGTAGCTGTCCCCATAAGAAAGAGAAAATGTAAGTAGATACCATCCTTAGACCATCCATGCAAGTAAACAGCAGATGAATTAAAGACAAGGGCAAGACCTGAGGGACAGGGAGTGATTTTTTTTGAGCTTTAAAATTAATGTATTATAAAATTGCCCTTTTTTGAAGTATAGTTCTATTCATTTTTCACATGTGTACACAGGGTCATTATAACCACCACCACCAGAAGTAGAATGCAGAACTATCCATCATCCCAAAATACTTCTTGTCCCACACGCTCTCCCCATCTCTAATTCCTGACAACTGCTGATCTCTTACCCATCACAACAGTTTTGTCCTTTAGTGCCAGGTAAGTGGAAACAGTATGTAATCTTTTGAGACTATCTTCTTTCGCTTAGCATAATGCCTTTGAGATTCTTCTGCGTGGTGACTGTACCAGTATTTCATTCCACATTATTACTGAGTAATATTCCGTTGTGTGGACTATATGTACCACTCTTGTTTATCCACTCAATTCTCTACAGTAAATACCCAAAAGTGGTATTGCTGGGTCATATGGTAGCTGTATGTTTAACTTTGTAAGGAAATGTCAAACCATATTCCAAGACAGCCGTATTATTTTGCATTTTCGCCAGCATTGTCTGAGAGTTCCTTGCCAGCAGATACGGCAGTACTTTTATTTTGTCCATTTTAATAGGGGTGTAGTGAATCTCATCATGGTTTTTAATTGTATTTCTTTAATAGATAATGATGTGTTGAAAATATTTTCATGTGCTTATTTTCCATCCGTATGTCTTTTTGGTTAAGTGTTAAAATCTTTTACTATTTTTAAAGTTGGATTATTTTCTTACTGTGGGTTTTGAGAGATTTTTTTAAAATGTGTTGTAGCTATAAGTCCTTTGTCACATACATGATTTGCAAATATCATCTCCCTATCTGTAGTTTCTCTTTTTTCAGACTTAGTCTTTCCCAGAGCAAAAGTTTCTAATTTTTATGTTCAGCTTACTAAATTTTTCTTTTATTAATCAAGCTTTTTGTATCTTACCTAACCCTGTTCACAAAGATTTTTCTCTGCTTTTCATTTCACATTTAGATCTATGGTCCATTTTGAGTTAATTTCTGTGTAAAGTGTAGAATTACATCAGGGTTAATTTTTTAGCAGCAAGATATCCAGTGCTCCAGTACCATTTGTTAAAAAGACTGTTCTTTCTCCTTTGACTTTCCTGTGTATCTTTTTCAAAAATCAATTGGCCATGAGGATGCAGAGAAAGGGGAACCCTTCTGCACTGCTGGTGGGAATGTAAACTAGTTTAACCATCGTGGAAAGCAATATGAAGGTTCCTCAAAAAACTAAAAATAGAAATACCATTTGACCTGGGAATTCCACTTCTAGGAATTTACCCAAAGAAAACAGCTTCTCAGATTCAAAAACACATATGCACCCCTATGTTTATCACAGCACTATTTACAGTAGCCAAGCTATGGAAGCAACCTAAGTGTCCATCAGTAGATGAATGGATAAAGAAGATGTGGTATTGTATACACAATGGAATACTATTCAGCCATAAGAAAGAAACAAATCCTACCATTTGCAACAACATGGATGGAGCTAGAGGGTATTATGCTCAGTGAAATAAAGTCAGGCAGAGAAAGAGAAATACCAAATGATTTCCCTCATTTGTGGAGCATAACAGTGAAGCCAAACTGAAGGAACAAAATAGCAGCAGACTCACACTCCAAGAAGGGATTAGTGGTTACCAACGGGGAGGGTGGGGGAGGGTGGGTGGGAAAGGAGGGAGAAGGGGATTGTGGGGTATCACGATTGGTGTACATGGTGTGTGTGGTCATGGGGAAGACTGTAGCTCAGAGAAGACAAATAGGGACTCTGTGGCATCTTACTACACTGATGGACAGTGACTGCAATGGGGTAGGGGGGGGAACTCGATAATAAGGGTGAATGTAATAACCATATTGTTTTTCTTGTGAAACCTTCATAAGAGTGTATATTAATGATACCTTAATAAAAACAAAACAAAACAACAACAACAAAATCAATTGGCCATATTTCTGTGGGCTTGTTTCTGAACTCTTATGTCTGACTCTGCCAGTACCACACTATCTTGCTTGCTGTAGCTTTATAGTAAGTCTTAAAATTGGTAGTATGCTTTCTCCAACTTTGTTTTAAAAATTCTTTTGGCTATTTTAGTTTCTTTGCATTTCCATAGAAATTTTAGAATTAGTTGCTCAATTTCTACAAAAACTCCTGTTGTTATTTTGATTGGAAATTGCCTTAACCCTGTAGGTCATTTGTGGAAAACTAACATTCTCTACTATGTTGAATCTTCTGATCTATGAACACAGCACATCTCTCCACTTATTTAGGCCCTCTTTGGTTTCTTTGATTAACATTTTGTAGTTGCCAGTATATATGTCCTGCATGTGTTTTGTCAGATTTATGCCCCCAAATTTCACTTTTTTAACTATTGTAAATGTAGTTTATTTAATTTTGGTTTCTACTTCATTGCTAATTTATAGAAAAACTATTGGCTTTTTTGTGTTGATTTTGTATCTGTGATATTGCCAAAGTCACATATTAGTTATAGGAGTTCTTTTTTGGATTCTTTGGAATTTTTTACATAGACAACATGTTGGCTGCAAATAAAGGCAGTTTTATTCCTTCTTTCCCAATCTATATGCCTTTTATTTCTTTTTCTTGTCTTACTACACCAGTGTGGTATTGAATAGGAGTGGAGATTGGGGATATCCTTATCTTCCTGATTTTGGAAGGAAAGCCTTCAGTTGTTCACCAATAAATACAGTGTTTCCTGTAGCTTTTTTGGAAATTATCTTTCTCAAATTGAGAACATTACCTACTATTTCTAACTTGCAGAGAATTTTTATTATGAAAGAATGTTTTGTTTTTTCAAATGCACCAATTGGCATGATCGTTTGGGTTTTTGTTTTTTTAATGGTGGTTCACACTGATTTATCTTTTGAGTATTGAAACATCCTTGAATTCTGGCTAAAACCTTACTCAGCATGGTATGTTATTATTTTTATGTATTGCTAAATTTGAGTGGCTTGCATTTTTGCATTTGTGTTCTTGGTGGATAGTGATCTGTGGTTTTTCTATTTTATTTATTTATTTATTTGGAGTGTGTGTATCTGGTTTTGGTATCAGTAATGCTGGCATCATTTTATGAGTTTGGAAGTATTTTTCTTCTGTTTTCTCAAAGAGGATGTGTAAGATTAGTATTATTTCTTCTTTGTATGTTTGGTAGACTTTTCCACTGAAATCTTCCAAGTCAAGATTTTTGCAGAAGATTTTTAACTACAAATCCAATTTCTTTAAGAGTTATAGGACTCTTACAGCATAGTTATAGGACTTTAGTAGTTATAACTATAATAACTGTACCTAATATTTATAGGACTATTAATAGGTATCTGTTTCCTCTGACTTCATGTAGTTTATGTTTTTTAAGGAATTAATTTGATTTCATCTAAATTACCCAATTCATATGTGTGGAATTTTTTATTATATTTATTTACCCTTTTAATGAATTAGGAGTCTGCAGTGATACACCTTGTTTTATTCCCTACAATAGTTATTTATACCTTCTATCTCTCTTTTTCTTGATAAATTTTGCTATTTCAAAGAACTAGCTTTTGGTTTAATTAGTTTTTCTCTGTTTTCAGTTTTATCAATTTCTGTTCTTTTATTATTTCCTTCTATTTACCTTGGGCTTATTTTTGCTTCTCTTTTCTTGGTTTCGTAAGGTTGGCTTAAATAATTGATTTGAGATCTTTCTAATGAAATAATTTAATGCTATAAACTTCCTTCAAAGGACTGCTTTATCTGCATACCAAAATTTTGATGTCTTGTATTTTCATGTTTATTTAGATCAAAATAGTCTCAATTTTACCAAAAAAACCCTCCTTTTTTGATTTGTAGATTAAGAAGTATATTGTTAAATTTCCAAATGTTTTTGAACTATCTTGTTATCTCTTATTAAATTCATAGTAGGTTTGAAGTAACTCATTGTGGTCTTGATCTGTATTTCCTGATAGCTGATCATGTTGAGTATCTTTTCATGTGCTTATTAATTAGCACTCTGGCTTTCTTTTGATTAGTGTTCATATAGTGTACCTTTTTTTATCCTTTTACTTTTAAACTTCTTATATCATACTTGAAGTGCATTTCATATAGAAAGCATACAGTTGAGTCCCATTTCTTAATTCATTCTAATCTATATTTTAATTAGTGTTTTTAGGACCTTTACAGTTAGTGTAATTATCAATATGTTTGGATTTAGGTCCACCATCTTATCGTTGTTTTCTGTTTGTTCCTTCAGTTTGTTCATTTCCCCTTTCACCTTCTTTTGGGTTACTGAACACTTTTAAATTCCTTTTAGTTCACATATTGCAGTTTTGACTATTAGCTCCATATAGTTTTTTTACAGGTTACTCTAGGAATTACTGAGTGTAACTTTTTAATAGTCTACTTAAAATTTACATAATTTCAAGTGAAATGTTGAAACCTCTTCACTACATAGGTCCATTTACTCTCCTACCTTTATGTTATAGTTATACTTTATGTAAATTGAAAATTACATCATATAAAACTATAGTTCTGGTTTCCAAACGTCAGACATTTTAAAGCATCAAAAGAGAGTACTGTACTGTGTTTGTTGGATATTTATGATTTTGTTTACTCTTCCTTTATTCCTTATACTCCATGCTTCATTTTGATATCATTTTGCTCCTCTGAAGAATTTTCTTTAGGATATATCAGAAGTGAATTCTTTTTTGCTTTTTGTATTTTAAATATTCCACTTTCTGTTGGCCTTCATAATTTCTGGTGCAACATCTGCAATCCTTCAAATTGTTGATTCTCTGTAAGAAATGTGTAATTTTTCTCTCTGCTTTCAAGATTTTTTCTTTGTCTTTAATTTTCAAAAATTTGATCACAATGTGTATGAGCTTGGACCTTCTTATATTTATCCTGTTTGGGATTTGCTGAAGACTGGGAATGGTGAAGACAGGAAGATTCCTAAGAAAGAGGCCTAATGTTTTAGAATTTAAATTTATATGTAACTGTTCCAGTTAGATATGTTGCCATATTACTTGGTTGGCAAGTTAGAATGTCCATGTAGGAAACACAAACTATTAGAGTATATATATTAACCATTGTGAGTGTTAACAGCTTTTCAACAGGGGACTTTTCAACCCATCAACTAGTATATTACTAGTATATTTAGGAATGGTACATATACCTAAACCACAGAGAGAGGCAACCCTATAAAACCCATAGAGAGATGTTCAAAAAAATCCTTCAAGAACGATTTTAGTCCTTACTTTGCCTTTATAATTGTTCCAGATTCATTTATTTACAAAGAAAGAATGAACTGGACCACCTCCTCTGCCATCCAATAAACATTCCCATCAATGTTTGATACTGTGACCAGTATTTCTCCTTCTGGAATGAGATGTTTTATGGAGTTTCTGGTGTACATTTGAGGTTTTACCTGCTGCTATCAGGAGCCATTCTAATTGTGGCAGCTCTTCTCATGGATTTTGCAACTTGATCATCCCATGTTTCAGAATTTGCCAGAATTTTTTGTGTGTCTGTGATGAAATCTTTGAACTTCTCTGGATTTGTTATGATTTTATTGTCTTATATGAGGCCCTTGCATAAGGACCTTTAGTCAAAGTAATCTGTTTATCGTGTACTTTAACTTAGTTCCATAGTATCTATAATATAATATAGTATATCGTTTTTACTGTGTATCTACCTCTATTATTTTAAGTACCATCAAGCCATCAAGTAGTTAATGTATTTATATTTTTTTAAGGGACGTTTGAGGAAGTGTTTCAAATAAGGGAATTATTCCAAAAATGATCCAACTATTAAGTTGTTTGACCAATTTGGCTTCTAGTAAGAAGTTGAGTTTTATCTGAGTGACTGAAGCACTTATTGTATATCAAGCCTGTGATTGTCACTTTTTGTGATTAATATAAAACCCTCTAGAGAATTCACATATTTGGTTTTAGGCTTAGACACTTCTTGATTTATGGAACACAGTCATAATATTTTCGTTTATTAGGTATGGTTGTTGAAATAACAGTGCTAAACCAGAGCATGGTAATATGAAAAGAAGAAAGTAACAATATTTCATAATTATTCAACTATAGAGTATTTTGGTTGTTTGCTTTAGCAATAGGGATTTGCTACATATGGTAACATTAGGTATCAAGACCTAGTACAAGCTCTGAAGATGCTTTGACTTACTTAGGCAAGGCTGTGATTTCTCTGACACTGAACCTTAGCTATGGAATTAAGGCTTAGGATTTAATAGATGGTGGGTCTTTGGTGCCATGTTGTTGAGTTAATATCCCTAGAATACATCATAACCTTTTCATAATTCAAAAACAAAGATTTTAAGAAGACTCCATCTAGATTCAGGACTCTATTCCAATTAATCTATGTGTCTGGATTCTTTTGCCCAGAGGATTCTGGGAGCATTGCTTTTTCTACCCCCCTCCCCCAATTTACTAGATTATACACAGTATAGGTATCTTCATATCTAGATCACCTATAATCTAATGATATGTAAATGACTTAGTGCATTTTATTTGGAAACAGATCCTATCAGATTTGTAGATGTTGTGTTATAGAGCATTAAAAAGTATTCTTCTGACGGTGGTTCCAATAATATCATTCATAGGTTAGGACCTAGGATTGTTAGAGATTTCTAGTACTTGAGTTGCTCTGTGAAACCAAGATAAACTTTATTTCTCTCAAGTCTTATAATTTTCTTAGACTTCCAATTATTTTTGTTATTTCTCTTCACCATCATTACAACCAATTATTTTTACTCTAAGACAAATATATTTTCTGGTTTTATTTTTACTTACAAGTCAGTTTATCCCCTTCTCCTCCCCCAACAACCCACCTGCCTTTTTTTTTTTTTTTTGCTTTACAAATAACTTCAAAATTTTACTCTGAACAATCTGGGATTCTATGTAGTGGGATTAGTGGATGGTATAGTGACTCATATAAATAAGAAAGATACATTATTGTCCATCTGTAATTTTAGATAATTATCACTGGAAGTTTAGAGGAGGGACAGGGCATTGTTAGATGCTAATGCATCCCATATTGGGTAGATTTGGGATAGTTATTCTTTTGTGTTTTATCTTGGATGGGACATTGAGTCCCTTAATGGCTCTTTTGCTTGCTGTATTGTTCAAGTACCCTGATCTTAAACCTCTCAAATCTTAGGAGACAAATCCTTTGATCATTTTACCTAGAGAACCAGAAATTATATTAATTTCCAGATGAATTCATTTTTTATTTTATTTTATGTTACTTAAGCTAATCTTACTCAGTATCCTCTGTATGTGAGGGAAGTTCTGCTTTGTGCAGTGCTTGATTATGTTGTGTTTTCCTTGGTGACTTGAACATCAAGATGCAGGGGGCAGATGTTTGGACTTCTGTTCCTGGTGGTTAGTGTGGTGATGATCTTTGCTCTCCTCCATGTGGCTGGAGTCCTGCCATGAGTACTTGGGTGAGCAGAGCATTCCATCCACAAGAGAACAGATTCAACATCTTGTACTGGTTGAAACATTTAACTTGACTTAGGATGGAAGCTGCTTTGCTCCATTGGACATGCTGCACATGGTTCAGATTGTTTAATTCTTAAAGCTCTATGGAAATGTCTAGTCACTGAATATTTTCTAAATAGGTGGTTTTACATTATTTGATTAAATCCTCTTATTCAGTTTGATCTTATTTATAACAACAGGACAATTTACCCTTTGCTTTAGCTATTGGGTATAACCAAGTATACTGTTTCTGAAATCTATCTTTTTATCTTTGTTTCATTTACAAATTTGAATCTTTGTTAAATATAACTTTAAGTGAGCACCTATTGAAATTGCCTGATATGCTGTATTTTCTTTTTTAATTTTATACAGTTGGATTATTTAAATCTTCCCTTTTCTACCTTACTGTAATTTTTTCTCTATCTGAGGGACAAATAATAATTAATTGCTACAAATCTATAGTCCAGTGCAGTGGTATCTAACAAAGTCCTGCATTCCACAGCAAATTTCTGCCTTCCTAAAGTTGATGAAAATCCTTAACTATAGCCCTCAATTTGAATCTTAACAGGAATTTTAATTCAACTTGTATAGACCTGGCTTCTGGCCTAGTAATTTTAGGTGTGATTTTATTTTTTGAGAAAATCCTGAAGCAAGAATGGCTCATATGGAAAGTAGGGCAAACTTAGTAGAAAAGAGAAAAATTCAATAACAGCAAGTTTCAGAAGTTTGAAGCTTTTGAGAGAGATTATTTTAAAATTAAATATAGGTCTCAGCATTACCAGTTGGAGAAGTTATCTATTGACTGTTTCATGTTTTGTCTCCTAATTTTTTTGAACTCTTACACATACCATTTATTGATGTTAGCATATGAAAAGTTTCCTATAAGGGCCTGTGTGGTCCTAAGTCAAAACTTTTTTTTCCATTTACTAAGGAAAATGCACAAGCTAGGATATTAATGCAACTTCATCTAAGAAGCAGAATTCCCTACAAAGAAGGACTATGTGACATAGATGACATAGAGGTCACTTTGGCTTGTCAGTAGTATGTGCTTGTGAACAGTGTGTGTATCAGGTTACCTGACCTGGCAGAGACTAGGAACGATCTTATGGTCAGAAACTGACAATCATGGACCACAGAATACAGACTAAGGGAGTGACCTTTTTCATAGATGACAAGATAGGGAGTGCCCTCATGGAAGTGCAGTTTCTGTACAATATAAAATGTATTCACTGGATATGTGCTCTTTTCCTCCCACAATAAATTCAGGGTGTTTTAAATACATTCTGATTATGGCTGCAAACCATTTATATATATATTCCAATTTTTTGGACTGTTATAAATTCACTTTCTAGTGTGTACCATCCTAACAGAAGCAAAACCACAGGTGTTCTTAGATGTTTCTATCCCCAGACAATAAACAGTCCTGTAACAAATGTAGCTTAAGTGTATCTGTGTTAACATGAAAGTAAAATAAGAAGATATGCTGGCTTTTGAGTTTTGAGTCTTGACTTTAATTGTAATTACAGGTATTCCTTTAGGAATGAGTTGTACAATTGAGAAGGCACTTGCTGATGCTAAAGCTCTTGTTGAGAGACTGAGAGATCATGACGATGCCGCAGAGTCTCTCATCGAGCAAACCACAGCTCTCAACAAGCGAGTAGAAGCAATGAAGCAGGTCTGATTTTTTTCTATCCTGTTAATTCCCGTTTTTTGAAAAGCACTCATTGACATTTGTGTATTGCTTGAATCATAAATTTCTGCCTGATTAGTATTTAAGGTTTTTTTTTTAATGTTCTCTAAAATTTTAAAGTTGCTTGACTTGTATGTTTTCAGTTTTAATTTAGAGTATAAGTTTGCCACAGTGACATGTATGTATGTATATTCTAAACCTGTAGACTTAAGCATTAGTTTTTCTGACAGAGGCACATTTGAGTTTAGAAAAGACATGAATTTACTGGGTCTAGGTATATTTGATAAGACCAAATATCTTTCACTAATATTGACACATATTTTACCCTCATATTTTTATCATGTATACATACTTATATTTTTCTTTGTAAAAGTACTTAGGTAATATTATTTAACAAGTTTTTGAAAATGATGGAGGGTAGTATCTTTGCTTATACTTGCTACCTAATTTCTCATTTAATGCTGGCAGTTAAAGAAGAAAACGACTTCACTTTTGTGTTATCTTTATTCTTGTATTATAAGAACTTTCCAGCGGGCCATGGAGTTTAGCTAGCATTTTAAGCCCTTTTCAGATAAAAATTTTCAACTCTAACACAGTTATAAAATCTCTGATATTATGATGAAAATCAGTGGGGGGAATTGTATATTCATAGCCTGCTTTCCTGGAACCCAAGCATTTTAGAAAAGGAAGCATCCCTGAGATGCTGCTTTAAGAAAGCTACTGGAAATAATGGAGCAAGCTTACTTACTTTTGCAACTCTGTTGCCCGGAGCAGATTACATACCTTTGTAACTTTCCAATTTGTCTCATGCATTTCAGCGAACATTTAATCTGGTATTGAGTTGTAAAAAAGGAGTTCGGCAACCAAACTTAAGAACCAGGAATGTTATAATGAATCTATTACTAACGGGTCATCAGAATGAAAGTAGAGTGCAGTTTAAAGTTAGATTCCCAGTTATTTTTTAAAAAATAGTAATTCTACATTTCTTTTGCACATATGCTTCTTTCTCTATTATTATTACTAGTGAGATTTAATTTACACACCATAGAATTTACTCCTTTGAGGACACAGTTCATTGGATTTATTATATTTACAACCATTATGTGCAACCATTATGACTAATTCTAGAATATTCTCATCCCCCATTGGGAGCCACTGCCTAGTTCTCCCTTCTCCCAGCCCTGGAAACAACTAATCTTTCTGTCATATGGATTTGTCCATTCTGGATATTTATTATGAATGGAATAATACACTGTGT
Source organism: Manis javanica (assembly GCF_040802235.1). NCBI lineage: Eukaryota > Metazoa > Chordata > Mammalia > Pholidota > Manidae > Manis > Manis javanica. Next base: position 9,706,697 of record NC_133170.1, on the reverse strand, counting down.
GGCTTTTGTGGTAATATTTTCAAGGCTCATCCATGTTGCAATATGTATCAGTACTTCATTTTTTTAAATTACTGAATAATATTCCATTGTAAGGATGTAGAGCAGATTGTGTCTATTCATCAGTTGATGGACATTTGGATTGTTTCTATTTTTTGGCTATTATAAACAGTACTGCTATGAATGCTTGTCAGGTTTCTGTATGGACATACATTTTCCGTTATCTTGGGTATATACCTGGAGTGGAATGCAAGAGTCATATGATAACTCTGTGTTTAACTTTTTGAGTGTCTGCCAGACTGTTTTCCAAAACAGCTGCACCATTTTACTTTCCCATCAACATGTGAGGGTCACAGTTTCTCCACATCCTCTCCATCACTTATTATTTGTCTTTTTGATTATAGTCATCCTAGTGGTTGTGAAGTGGTATCTCATTGTTGTATTGCATTGCATTTCCCTAAAGACTAAGGAGGTTGAACATATTTTCATGTGCTTATTGGCCATTTTTATTTCTTCTTTAGAGAGGTGCCTCTTCAAATCCTTTGCCCATTTTTTTCTCCTGCTTTATTGATACAGCTGACATATAACATTGTGTCAGTTTAAGGTGTTCAACATGATGATTTGATACACATATATATTGCAAAGTTAACACCTCCGTCACCTCATCTAATTACCTTTTGTATATGTGTGTGCTGAGAACATTCAAGATCTCCCTTTGTAACTTTCAGGTATATAATACAGTGTTGTTAGGTATAGTATACTAGGTTAGATCCCCAGAACTTACTCTTGTTTGCACATCTTTTAATGGGGTTATTTTTCTTACTATTTTGGAGTTGTAAGAGCTCCTTATATATTCTGGAAACCAGACCTTTCTCAGACAAATATTTCTCCCCACATGTTCTTTCTTAATCTTTTCATTAGTATCAGGAAGAAATTCAAGAACTTAATGAAGTTGCAAGACATCGGCCACGGTCCACGTTAGTTATGGGAATCCAGCAAGAAAACAGACAAATCAGAGAACTGCAACAGGAGAACAAAGGCAAGATATATTATCACTATGTATAGCAGATCAAAAGAGAACTTTAATCTGCAGTTGTATGGGGCCAGTTAATATTTCCAAAGCGGGAAAACAGCCAACTAAATTTACTTTTTGATATTAATCATTTCTAGTCCACTTGCCTGAATCATATTTATTCCTCTTTATCCTGTCCTACATATGAATGTCTGCCTTGCTTGGAATCGTATTAGATTCTCATCGTCAGTATCCAGTTTGTGCCACTGTTACCCATGAAATAACTCAGTTTCATTCTCTGCAATTTTATTGTTGTGGCCCCAGCTTAGGTGCTCATGGTCCTGAACTCTCCTAATTGGTCTCCCTGACTGCACTGTCTCTCCCCTCCAGTCCGTCTCAAACATTGGTAGCAGATTGATTTTTTAAAAATATATCTGACACCTTATTTTTTTGCACAAGAACTTTCATTATATGCTTACTTCTTTATCCAAGGGCCTTCAAATTCAACTCCAAATGATCTTTTCTGTCTTCTTTGCATACATCCTTTCTCCATCAAACCTTTGCTCTTGCCACGGCAAACTAGTTCCTGAACACACCATCCACTTTCATGCCTCCCTGGTTAAAATGCCCTTTCCTTTATTTTTTGAACTCAAGGAATGAAAGTTCATCTCAATACTTCTATGAAACTTTTCAACAGTTTCTCCCCACAGACTTCTCTTAGACAGTTGGCCTTTGAACAACACAGGTTTGAACTGCATGAGTCCATTTATATATAGATTTTTTTCAATGAACATATTGGACAACTTTCTTGAAATTTGGGACAATTTGAAAATACATTTTCTTTCTCTAACTTACTTTATTTTAAGAATACAATGTATGATACATAAACAAAATACATGTTAATCAACTGTTTATGTTATCAGTCAGGCTTCTGGTCAACTAATAGCCTGCTATTAGTAGTCAAATTTGGGGGGAGTCTAAAGTTATAAATGGATTTGCAACCACGGGAGGGGTCAGTGCTCCTACCCCCCGCATCCTTCAGGGGCCACCTGTATATATTTGAATAGAACTCCACTTTGCATTTACTCTGTTGTGTAACTATGTGTTTGTTTTCTCCACTGGACTCTGAGCTCCATGGCCTTTTCATGTTCCTCATATAGAGCATCCTTTGACACTTAATGATTATTTAGTAAATGTTTGTTGAGATGATTCCTTAAAAGTGAGTTTTAAATGGTCATCTAAAAAACTAATAAAGGACTCCATTTGGTGTCCCTTATTTCCACATGGCTAAATTTTCATTCGTCATGTTTTCTTTTTAAAATATCCTCTCTATAAATTGCTTTTTTCATAAATGCAGTGTGGAAGGAGAATGTTTTCTACATATTTACCTCAAGTTTGAATGAAATGTACCGTTATTCTTGATAGAATTACGTAGCTCCCTGGAAGAACATCAGTCTGCCTTGGAACTTATAATGAGCAAGTATCGAGAGCAAATGTTCAGACTGCTGGTGGCTAGCAAAAGGGATGACCCGGGGATGACGATGAGGCTGAAGGAGCACCACTCCAAGGTAACCGTTCTCTAACCACGACTCGAAGTGGGAAAGGAGCATCACCTTGTGTTCACATTGTTTTTAAGAATCACAGGTATCTAACACGATATTGAATACGGCATCTTTTTTTTTACATTTTCTGCTTTTCCGTATTTTTTTCATTTCTTGTTACATGTCATTTTGTTTGATTTACTCTTCTAACTCTTGTTGTTCCCTAGCAGCTTTAATATATATTCAAGAATAAACTTTATTTGGGAAATAAAGGTAAGGCTCTTCAATTCAAAAGTATTTTTATAAGGTTATTTTTAAGAAATATTTCTTCCAATAGATTTGTGTAAAAACAAAAATTAAAATGCTGAAAAATGAAAACATTCTAAAAATCTGAAAGTAGCTAAAGGTGGATTTTTTTTTTCTTAAGACTGTTTTCTGAATGAGGCTCATTCATCCAGACTGTAAATAATCCTGATTATGATGAAAAAACCATGGGGTGGGGTTGATGAAGGGGACCAACATATTAAAATTTTGCCTCCTCCACCCAAATCACGTATCAGTTAATGTCACTTTTAAAGATATAGCTAAACAGGTTAGAAATTAGTGTTTTCCCTTCTGTTCATCTTATTTGTCATCCCTGTATCTATTTCCATTGTGTGTGTCTGTGTGTTTGCTAGCAACTGCTATTGAAGACACAGAATAATTCTTACCTTTACATTTTATTTTAAGCTGAATTTTAGCTGCTGATGTAAAATAAAAAATAAATTAGACTGTGATTACTAGGCCATTATCTGTGTTGGATAATCGGGTGAGCTATTATTAGGTATAACTTATATTATTTTAAAAAGTATTAATTGTTAAAAGACATATTTTTAATCTTGCAATTACTGAAATACATTTTAAATTAGTTAAAATATTTCTTCTATCTGGGTACATGTGGATATTTTTAAGTAATTCTATTAAAATTATATATCTAATAGATCTTTGTGTGACAACTTTACATATTAAGGAAGTTAGTAATAGATACCTCTTGTGTCAAATAATAAAATAAATTAATAAATACAGATTTAACATGATCTATTATTCATTTCCCAACCAAAAAGAAAACCTATATTTAAGGGGCAATCTTTTGAATATAAACTGTATCTGTTGTTAATGAGATCATCATAAAAACATTTAAATGTGTAACTTGAGGGTTTTTTTTAATGGTACAGGGATGAATTAACTTAAAATTATTGGTAAAATAAATATAACCTTGAGAAATTCCAAAAGGCCCTTATGCTTAATAACCTAGGAAACAATTTTTTTTAAGATCTAAAGAGAATACTCTGACAAAAAAGTGCTAAGAATAAGATACTTCAGCTTGCTAGTCCTGTCTGGGAGCAACTATGATAGAAGCAAATGTTTTTTAGAACACATTAGATGTTATCATTCATCAGGCTGTTTTATTAATTAAGAAAGTTAAACATTTCTTAAGATAGCTGTAAACCATTCTTTTTCATTATGTAGATTGAATTCTTCATCTAGTGCTGGTCCTTGCCTTCCATAATATGACTATTCAGTTACTCGTTTTTAATTCTAACTAATACATATTAATGTTTGTGATTTTGACTTTTCCCAAAAAGGAGACACTTTGACTCAATTAAGCAAGCATTTATTAACACTTGTACTTAGTTATTAATAATAAGATAAATGAAACAATAAGTTCCATTACTTTACCATAAGGAGCTTACAGTATAATGGGAGATACAGATACAAACCTAACTATGTAATATAGAGTAGGATGTGATGAATCCCAGAACAGCGATAGAAATTAATACTGGAATACTAGAGGAAGCCAGAATGAATTCCTCAGAGGAGAATCTGGGAACATGTCAAGGAAAGGAAAGATACCTATCTAAAACCAGCCTTGAATTAATTGTGGACAGGATGGTCAACTAGCAGAAATGGGTGAGCAGAGAAACTTGTATGATAAAGGCACAGAAATACGAGACTCCAAGATGTGTTTAGGTACTAGTGCTCTGATAAGCCTAAACACAAATAATTTTTTAACACATTTAGGGGTAACAGTTACACTTAACAGCATTTGTGAGTAAGAGACCCTGTTGAGACACTATAACATAGAATTTTGCCCTCACCTAGAAGTTTTGGAACACACACTTAAAAATCAATAAAAAGTTTAAGAACTCATTTTCATCCAAATACTCACTTTTACATTATTTTTGAACAGATGCCTTTTTGGAAATCTTAAAAAAACAAACATTTCAAACAGTTGGCTAACACGCATGAACTAACACTCATTCAATTTTTAAAGTACGGATAATATCCGTATTAACATTATAATGACTCTATACTACAGATTGACATGGTGCCTCGTAACAGCTCCGAAGGATTCTTCCTTGATGCATCTCGACACATCCTTGAAGCACCTCAACATGGACTGGAGAGGAGGCACTTGGAAGCAAATCAGAATGTACACTAAATAAAACAGTCAACTATTGGGGTGTGGATGGAAGGGGGGAGGTCCATTTTAGAAGTTCTAATTTTCCTGCCTGATGAAGTCAGCACATAAAGGAAGGTGCTTTTAAAAATGCTGTGCTTTTGGTAGGCATGCAAAAATATTAAGTGTAGAAACTTTAAATCTGTGATTAATTCTTAGTGTATCATATCATACACTACCTGTTAGGATATTTGCAGGCCTTAAAGGTTGTTCAGGCCAGCTTTTCATTTTGTTGCTCTTGTTAGCCTTCACTGCAAAATTTTATTAAGTTTAAACCAGTTATTCTCTTTCTGGACACCAAAGAGGTTTTTGGCAGTAATTTTAATCTAATTTCAAAGAAATGTTCAAATTCTTAAATGTATTGTTTTAATTCAGATTCTTGATAGTTTCTAGTCCTTTAGTTTGAGTTTGCCATAAAATAAAAATGCCTTTGTTTAGGTGTTATGATTAAATATAGCAGTACACTTCCCATTGTGTTTTAACTGTCTTTTTTTAATTTTTTAACATACTTGTAGCAGGTCTTTATTGAGCAAAGTTGAAATAAACCTAAACAAAAATTACAAATGAAAGGCATTTCAAGACAGTACCGGGATTATGTTGCTGACACTTTTTGACTTTAAGACAGTTTTGAAAGCACAGTTCTTGGCTTCTTTGCCCATTAAAAGATCTATGATACTTCCCCAAAGATTTTATTGTAATAAGTGGACCATCCATGAAATGGGCCTATAAAAATACAGCTCTGTTTGAAGTATTGGTTTTGTTTTGTTTTTCCCCTTACAATGATTTTATTGGAACAGACTGCCCTGAAAAAATTAGTGGTATCTTGTTTCCTTCTAATCAAAGGCAGGGAATTATTTGCTTCCTGTGTCATCTTTTAACCTAGGTCAGTGCTGTAAGACACCAAGTGAAACTGTGAAAGCTGTTGGTATTCAGAAGTTTTACTCATTACCCCTAATTCAATTTGCTGCTGAGATTATCTATTATTCCTTCTAAGAATTATGTTCCCTTTACAGTGGGATTTTAATCACTTTTTTATAAAACTGTTGCACAATATGACAGATGTTTGTTGTAATATCATTCTTGCCACCATAATCTAATCCAGGGATGTCTAATAGAACTTGCTGAAATGATGGAAATGCTCCTTATCTGTGCTGTTCATTATAGAAGCCACCAGCAACGTGTGACTGTAGAGCACATAAAGTGTCACTAGCACAAATGAGGAACTGAATTGTTAATTTTTTTAAATGTTTGATTTTAATTTACTTAAATTTACATAACACCATATTGGACAGTGTAGATTAGTTATTTGTTTTGTCTCCTCCTGTGTACCATAGGTTGTATATGTTTCCCATTATAAGGATCTGAATTTCTGTTGGTTAAGAAGATATTAAATGTGTGGTTTGTTAAAGATATTCTTACTTGTTCTCCTTCAGTTTCTTCCATAGTTTACTAGTTTTATAAGTTTTTGTGGGGTCCGATTCAAATCCTTTTTACAAACAGAATATGTACAACTGCTTAAGAGACTTAATGTTTATTTGGGGGAGCTATTGGCTTATATGTTTAAGTTTTGGCCTTAATAAAATAAAATAACCCTCGATTGCCAGTGAACAATGGTCTATAGAAGCTGTTCATTGAAAATACGATTACTTCCAAGTTTCTGGGTTTTTTTTTAACTTTTTGTCTGTCTCTTTCATTTGACTGTAAGCTCCTTGAAACTGGGGAACATGTTTGAACAGCGTTGATACTCCTATTGTGTAGCGCAGTGCACATCATAGGCGTGCTAGAAAGAATAAGAAGATGAGATTGGAAGAAATTTATGCCATTTACTGGACCAAACAAGTGTGACGTTTAATTTATAATAAAACCATGTTTTGAACAGTTGGCAAAAAACACCATTTAGTGTTTTAATACTTAAAAGCAGAACCCTGTTCGCCTATCTTAATATTTATTATCCATTATGTACTGAATACTAGATAGTAGACAAATATAAAAAAGAAACAGTTCCTGTTCTCAAGAATTCAAATCTAGAAAACATTGTATATTGGACTGAGATCAATTTCTAGACATGGATAATACAGAAAAGATTTGTAAATGATGAAGACTTCAGGGGAAAAGAGATTGAATGTGTCAGCAATGTTTATCTTTCACATTACTTTGATCAATAGTATAGATGCAAAAAAGTACAGTGAGAGGAAAATGTGAAATATGAGTACTCTTCTTGCTGGTGGGTTTAGTTATATTGCACTGCTTATTCTTAATTTAATAGTAACAGAAATGTGATTTCAAAAGTACATTCATGGTCAGTCAACTTTCTTGGAAATATCTGTTTTTATGTATTCAGTGTCAAATGGCCATGTAAGAACATTACATTCATATTAAGTGGCAATGCAGGTTTTATAAATACAGGATCCAAACATAAAAATTGTAAAGAATTTCACTGACTGGCAACTCCTATCTCTTTTTTCAGGAATTACAGGCACATGTTGACCAGATAACAGAAATGGCAGCAGTAATGAGGAAAGCCATTGAAATTGATGAGCAACAGGGTTGTAAAGAACAGGAACGAATACTTCAACTTGAAGTAAGTTTTAAATTGTGATGTAAGTGAAAACTGTACATACAAAGATTTATTGCAGAAAATATATCCCACTTTTAAATATATAATATGTACATACACATTTTTCTGGGATACTAATAGTGTTCTTTTTCTTAATCTGAATACTGGATATCTGGGTGTATAATACATATAGGTATATGTATATATTAATGTACGTAGTAATGTAAGAATCTAGGGTAATAACTTACACCAGTATTGAGAAAGTTTGTTTTTTGAGCCTATGTTACTTCTGCTATTAGGTGAATATATTTCTTTAATTTAGTAATTTTTAAAATTTCTTCATTCTATTAGAGACCGTGATGATGCAGGGAATAAAATTTTAATACACAGTATTCTTTGAGCACTCATACTTTTCTGGGGAATATAAAAGCTCTGTTTCGTGTCCTTTATTTTGTAGAAGCAAAAGCACAAGTCATAATTGAATAATTCAAATTAATAGAATAGACTGTGTACGTTCAAGACTTCATTTTGAAGTCCTGGTGAAGAAATTGGCTATTGAGCACCAAAAGTGGTTTCTCCCTCTAAGCCTGTAGGGTTCCCTCCTTCTTTGTGATAGGGGTGAGCAAACTTTTTCAGCAAAGTGCCAGAGAGTAAATCTCTTAGGCTTTTCAAATCAGTCTCTGTGGCAACTGCTCAACTGCCCTTGTAATGCAAAGTCAGCCATAGGCACACAAGAAAGATTGAGTCTGTGTTCCAGGAAAATTTAATTTACAGCAACAGCCCTCAAACCAGGCCATAGTTTGCTGATCCCTGCTTTATACTGCTGAAACTTAATAAAACTAAAGACAAAGTGTTAGAAAATAAATGATAGAAGTTACTTTTAAATGTCCGCAAATTTACAAAGTAACTGCAAATTGCAGTAGCTAATCTAGAAAAAAAAGGCAAAGTTGTTTATAAATGCTAGGTTTGGTCACTTTCCTTCTTGAAGAATATCACAACCCTCCTGAGCCAGCCCGGAAGCAAACTGGACGCTCCTCCCGCATTCCAGGCTATCATGGGAAGTAATAAGAGTACTAAGAGGTCTAGCGCCAGGGCATCATTCACAGGCTTTCTGAAGTTACATAAATGTAAATCTAGATGTTATTTCCTTCATCTATACTGTATTGTAAAATACGAGGGTTTCTGAGATCCTGTCTACAATGACAGCTGCATAAATAAGAAGGCTTTACGATGGTGGAAGACACTGAACATGTGATTCCTACCCCTTTAAGTGTTCTTTCTCTAGCTTCAAGTTGTCAACTTGAAACTGCATATGTCATCTAGTACATTTCTGCCACGTATAGACCTTGTTCTTTATTTGTCATACCTGCATATGGTTGTCTTTTCTTAAGATGTGTTTGTTCTCTTTTAGCTATTCTGATGACCTCATCTTTGTTTTCGTTTGCCTTCTTATAGCAAGAAAACAAGGGCTTGAGAGAGATCCTTCAGATTACTCGAGAATCATTTTTGAACCTTAGGAAAGATGATGTGTCCGAAAGTTCGTCTTTGTCAGCTTTAGTGACCAACAGTGACCTGAGTCTGAGGAAGAGCTAAAGAGCTTCTTGGTCTCGGAGCTTCTTAAAAGGCTCCAGACTTTGGTCACTGGGGCTGGCCTACTGCAGTGAATGAGTGAACGGGAAAATCAGTCTCAAGCTACCTTTTGTTTTATTTTTTTTCTATAATATGTACAGTGCACTGGCAATGTCATTTTTGAGAGAGCAACAAAAAAATGAATGGTTAATGGTCAATAAACTTTATTCCATGATAAAACTGAAAAGTAGAAACTCAGCCTTTGTTAAGTGGTAAAGATTCCCACGGTGACTGTTGAGTGTATCAAAAGGTTTCAGCAGTGCTGTCGACCTTCTGGATGCCAGTGGGATCAACAAGGATATTCCCATAAATGTTTGAGAATTCATAAAATGATCCAGTTAGTCACAGTTTTGTGAATGGAGAATTGTCATACTGTTGTCCTTCCTGTTTGGTGTCTAAGTTAGCAAATAGCTTATATACCATGAGACTTCAGTTTTTTTAACGATTGTCTACCTCCATTAATTTGTAATTTTTTTCCAAGAAAATTCAGTTTGAAAGGCTGCAGGAATGTTTACATGAACCATAAACAATGGAAGAAATTTAATTTTAGCTAATTTACCATAATTAATACTCACTAACAATTGTCAACAACTTGCTTAAGGATATATGAAATACCATTCCAGGAATGAAGGCGAAGGAATACTACTTTCTAAGAAAGAAGATCTTATAAGAGACTTATTAGTAGGTTAAACTACTCCTTTGAAAGAATAAGTTTGGGTTCTAAATCAACAATAATGATAAGATTTTTCTCTTCTCTGGTTGATCTTTAAGGATATTATGTAGCTCATTTAGCTAGCGAAGTTGAAACGTTGATAGAGCAAGCTAGGTATGGTAACTTCAAAGTAAATTGGGAATTCTTCTGCCTCGTAGAACCTTTTTAAAAAGTAAATACTCTTAAATTTAAAAAAGATTTTTGATCTTTTCTTAAGCTCCATCCAGTCCATATAACCTGTAAGATTTTTTTTATAATCCTTCAGTTAATGGGGATAAAAATCTATGGGTTTAGAAGTATTTGTTTTATTTTTTACAGAAAATGTATTTAGTATATAAATTTTTTAAAACAAATCTTAAGTTTGGATAAGTGGGGTTGATTGAATAGGAAAAGGGCAAAGGGCCCAGACATTAAATAGATTTCTTTTCTCATTTAGAGGCCTTAATTGATATTTTATAAATAAATGATTTTTTTATTTTTAAACTTTTCTATTGGGTTTTTGGAAAGTATCCCTTAATTGATGGCATATTCAATCATACAGTTTTTATCCCAAGTCAGAATTAAAGAAACTACACAGTTAAAACTAAGTCTGAGGTAATCCATTGAGGCAGCTCTATTATAAAAAATCACTTCATAAATAATTATTTTTATAAAAAGTAAATTGAGTTAATTTATTCTTGGTTGTCTGACATGGGTATAATTTTTAAGATTCTGGTGTTTAAAGACATTTACTTTGTTATATAGTTAAGTTTTCCATCCTATACTTTTTTTTTTTTTTGTATCAGAACCTTAAATTTGTGTCTGAGAATATCTACTGCATAAGAACCTATTTTATCAATAAAGATGAGTGATTAAAATTGGCATGGTCTCCAAGTTAATTTGAAAACAGTACATAAAGCTTATTCTTATATACAGTTTTTTTCAGGGCTATTTTCTCTCTTCTAACCACGAAACTAGTACTAAGCAACAACTTCTATCTATATTTTTTAGGGATTGGCCAGCAACTCATTACTGCCTGTGCAGACTTTTCACCATCCATAGTGGTTTTTATAGTATCCCCCCACCCCCCACAGGCCCAGGTTCTGAACTGCTCTACCTGTGACTGTGACCATGTTTGTGATTTGAGTCTTTGCAGATTTAAGGATTTTGGCATAAGATCCATATCCAATGACGGGCAACCTTATGAGAGGAAGAGATTTGAAACACAGACACAAGGAAGAAGCCATGTAGAGACAGAGGCAGAAAGCTATGCAAGCCAAGACACCCTAAGGAGGGTGAGGTGCCACCAGAAGCTAGGAGAGAGGCATGGAATGAGCTTCCAGAAAGGACCAAGCCTGTTTGATTTTAGGCTTCTGATCTCGATTTTTATTAACTGTGAAAGAAAAAATTTCTCTTAAGCCACCCAGTCTGTGGTAGTTTGCTGGAGCAGCCCTAGGAAACACATCATCTATTATTTATCATCTATCCACTCTATTATTTATATAGGGAATATGATTCTAAAAAACTTCATTACCTACAACCTCACAGATAAAATGTTTCCTGCTCAAATTTATATTCTTTAATATCAAGGTGACTTCCAAAATTTTCTGTTTCTAAACGGCTTCATAGTATGAAAGATCACAGATCCATAAGTTTTTAGTGACCACTACCTTTTTGACAGAATAAAACAGGAATACATTTTTTTAATGAAATACTGATGAACAATAATTTCTAATCAGAATTTGAAGGGACATTTCAATCTCACAGGGCTGCCCCTCAGTCTCCTTTGTTCCCTTCCTCTCGCTGACTTTGCCATTAGTCACGGGGCTGCCCCTCTTCCTAATCTGTGCCTGCATGCCCTTGGTGATCTCACCTAGTCTCCTGGGTTTCAGTCCCACATGTATGCTGGATGACTCCCGAATTCACGGCTGTCATTAGACCTCATGAGCTCAACTCATCCAACTCTATCAGAGATACCTCAAACTTTAAGAGGTCCAAAGCAGATCCCAGTTTTACTCTGACCTTTCCATATTCTTCCCCATCTCAGTTGGTGACAATTCCATCTTTCCAGCTGCTAAAGCCAAAAGCAGTGATGATACCTTGGACTTCACTTCCTCTTACATCCTACACCCAATTTCACTGGCACTTCTCTTGACTCCCCGTTCAATACTGTTGACCCTTGATCAGTGCATGTTTGTGTGGCCCACTAACAAGCAGATTTTTTCAATAAATACAGTACTGTCAATATATTTTATGGTTTTCTTAACATTTTCTAGTTTGCACTCTGATATATATTACATACAAAATATGTGTTAACTGTTTATGTTCATCGGTAAGGCTTCCAGTCAACAGTAGGCTATTAGTAGTTAAGTTTTGGGGGAGTCAAAGATTATACTTGGCTTTTCTACTGCATGGGAGGTCAGTGCCCCAACCTCCATTGTTCGAGGGTCAACTGGATGTAAAAATCAAACACATAGGGGGAAATGTCCAGGAGCAGATAACAGTATACTTCCAACTAATTCCTTAGTTTACATATTCCAGCCAGTTAGTTTCTGTTGCCTAAGGACAAAATATTTTTGTAGCCATCACGTATACATGTCATAAATTAATCAACCATTTTCTCTATTCATGGATATTCAGAATATTTGCAATTTTTTGTTAAAACAATGTATTAAACATCCATATATATAGTTTATGCTCTGTAATTTCTGGTGTACAAATTCCCAGAAGTTTGGTAGGTTATGTTCCTTTTGGCTAAAATTTATCTTTTCATAAAGGAAAAGTAAACATACATGGTCCAGTATACAGAAAATAAGCAATTCAGAGTAGGTCAACCATCTCTATCTTCCCAGAGGTCGTTATATAAGTTTCTCGTGAGTCAGAAAAACCTATCTATAAACTAGGAATCTTCGTATACACCTTGGTTCCTCACCTTGGTTTTTTTTCTTTTTTCAGATAGTGATATCCCTTCCAAATCTTTTTCTATATGAGCAAAGGGAAAGAGCAAACCCATTGTTTTGGAATAACAAAAGCCCTCAGACAATTCACTGTATTAAAATCAGTATCAATAGGTAGAAATGGACCCAGAATAAAAATACACTGATCTTGAAACATAGGATACACTTCTTCAGTATCAGACACTGATAGGAAGGCTACACTTGGGCTTTCTATAAAATTAACAGGAAAGCTGGTTAGAATCAGTGTCCCCAAAGAGCTGTCCCTGTCATGGTTGTACTTAGCCCAGCCTCGGCTCATTGCTTTTGTTTGTACAAACAAGGAAGGTGGAAGGTGAATATGGCTGGCCCTTGGCTACTCTATAAAACACTGAAGGTTTGTCTCAGAGTTCAGCACCACTCAGTGGTCAAGTGCTCAGTCCTGTCAACGGCAGTGAGATCAAGGGAAGGAATTTCTCAACCGTTAACTTACACATTCCAAGATCTATCTCAATAATTACAAGATTTTTGTTCCTAGTTCATGCAGACTCTAGACCTACATACAACACAAGAGGTTAAAAACATCAGTATTCAGTAGAAAGAAAAATCACTGGTACATATCATTGAAGGAATTCAGGAAGGAGAGCTGGTTTGGAAGAAAAGTTGAGTAGCTCTACTGTGGAATAAAAGATTATCCTCTGTTGAAAAACCTTCAGGCATCAATAAGCAAATGAGAAAAGAGATTTTATTCTCAGAAGCCTTCAATCCTGTCCCTGAAATTAGTCATCCAGAACCCTAGGCCCAGTCTAACAATACAAATATCTTAGTTGTTTTAAGGAATTTTGATATATGGTCTGCTTCAAATAAGACAGCTGGTTTATTTTAAAAAGTTGAGGTCTAGGGCGCAAAGGCGCGCAGTGTTACCTCCCTTGCTTCGAGCTGCATTATTTTCTGACCCTCAACCCCTTTCATCAAAGGTCCCAGATAGAGATCTCCATGCCTCCTACCAGGAGGTCAGGCAGGCCAGAGCATGTTCAGGCCGGACTGGACAACAAAGAATCCATTAGCAGGAGCCCTGAACCTCAAGTGAGGCCAGAGAAGCCTTTTAGCTCTTAAGGACTTCACACTAAAAAGGTCATGTGGCCACTCTTAACCTCCCTTCAAGGGAAGGAATTCGCCCTGGGGCCAGTAGGATCGGGTCTGTTATATTCCTTTAGTATAGGACACAGGAATGAAGAAACGGTTTTGAGGGTCACAGCCTGTGGGTCACTCAAGTGTTCTGATCCACCTGTCATGGGGCGGTTGCTGAATTCCAGGACCTTGGGAGGAATTGAAAAAGGTAAGTGAAAAGACAAGGTATGCTCTATGCCGCTTTATAGTAGAGTTAAAATGTAATGAGGAAGAGAAGACTGAATAAAAATCAAACTACTATAATACCACTGCTGGCTATATATCCAAAGAAAATGAAAATGGGATATTGAAAAGACATCTATACTCCCATGTTTATTGGGGCATTTATTCACAATTGTCAAGACAGGAAAACAACGTAAGTGTCTTATCCACGGCTGAAAAAAGGTGTGTGTGTTGGGGGGGGGGGGTGTTTATAATAGAGTATTTTTCAGCCATAAGAAGAAAATCCTGCCATTTGCAATAGTGGTGGATGGGCCTTGAGGGGATTATGCAAAGTCAGAGAAAGACAAACATTGTATCAGATCATTTGTATGTGGAATCTAAAAATGCCCAACTCCTGGTAACAGAGTAGAATGGTGGTTACCAGGGATTGGGGGCTGAGGAGACGTTTAAGGGTACAAATTTACAACTAGAGATAAATTATAGTCAACATTGTAATTATAGTCAACAATACTATAAATTTTCAGAGTTACCAAGAAACTGGACCTTAATTGTTCTTCCTACCCCCAAAACAGATGATATTTATGTGACAGTGATAGAGGTGTTAGCTATTGCTGTGGTGGCAATCATAGTATAATATATAAATGAAACAAATACATTGTTCAATGTTAACAGTTACACATTATGTATCAGTTTTCTCTCAATTAAAAAAAAAAAAAAAGTAGACAACGCCTGCCTGGATTAGCTGCTCAAAATGTCAACAGCTGAGTGAGAATGTGAGCGCCGACCCCAGGAAGCACCAAAATGAAGGGCTGCAGTGGCGGGCGAGGCCGTCATTTAAGCCACCCAGTCCGTGCCATCTTGTTAGGCAGCCCTAGCAAAGGAATACACTTCACAAATCCCTTTGCCCTGATAGTTGATTGAAAGACCTCTGGGCAGTCTGGCCAGTTCGCGTGAACCACTCCATGAAACTGAGGGAGAGAAGGGCTTGAGTTAGTGGAAATTCAGGCTCGCCCGGGGACTGCCATATAACCGTTAGTCTGGGCTGTTGGCAGGCCTGGATTAAGCTACATCAGTGAGGGAGACCCCTCGGGACTCTCCTTGGTGAGGAGGGAGGGCTTCCTGGCTTTTAGGCATTTCCCCCGCTGCGTGCACTTTAGCCTCCTTGTGGTTTGACTACTTCTCCTCTTCCAAGTCCAGGTTTACATATCACTTTCTCAAGGAATTCTTCCCTGGCACCCCAGGTGCTTCACTCCGCTCCACTGTGAATTTTCATTGCACACTGGATCTCTTTGCTGAAACTATTTAGAGTCTGTGGCACTTACCACACTCCAAGCCTGAGGCAAGGGAGCATGCCTGCATTGTTAGCCATCTTCTTCCCAGTACTCTAAACAATGGCTGCCACTTAGGAACTCAACAGATACTTGCGGATTTAGTGAAAGTGAGATCCAAGTCAGACTCCATCACTGTATTATAATTTATTTTATTTTCCTTCTTATGCTGATGTAGCTTAATCCAGACCTGCCAACGTCCCTGGTGTAATAGTTATATGGTAGTCCTGGGTGAGCCCAGGTTTCCACTCAAGCCCCTCTCTCCCTCAGTTTCATGGAGTGGTTCTTGCAAACAGTGGCCTAACTGCCCACAGGTCTTTCAATCAACAATCAGGGTAAAGGGACTTGTGAAGTGTATTCGCTTGCCAGGGCCGTCATAACAAAATACCAGACATCTTAAATACATTTTTTTTTTTTTACAACAGGGAGTGGGTGCAGGGAAGAAGTTGTGTCAGTCAGTACACCAGGGCAGTGTTGTAAAAGAACAATGAATATTCTGATGCCATATGTGTAAGAGGAAGCACCAATTAGGGTTGGTAATTCTTCTCCTTAAGGAGCGACACAGCAACCAGACCAGTTTATCTTCTGTTGAGCATTCCAGGTTGGCTGGCTGTGGTGACAGGGCAGGGGTGAGGGAGTGTGAGGCTTGATACAGGCAAGACGGACGGCAGAGCATCTGCCCAGCACCCAGGGAGCCGACCTGCCTGACCTGGGGCTGCTACAGTTTGCACGGCTCGCTCTGCCTGTGGGGAACCAATCATTTCACTGTATTGCACAGTAGCTAACCTGCAACAGGTTGATCAGAACCAAAACATTTAAATCATAGTATGACTTATTTTCCAGTAATACCATTCTTCAGTTTGATACACCTGGAGTGCCAATAACAGCAGCACAAATTCACTGATTCAAGTGGCAAGGATATAAATTTTAACACACTGCCCTAGATTTCCTTCATTTCTTATTATTCTATTTATGCTCAAACTATTTTTTAAAAATAAAGAATTGTTTGTCCAATTAGGTAATTTTGTTGTTATAGCTATGAAACTGTTCCCTCAATGTCTTGTTGCTATGGTACAAATACAGTTGGTGAAAAAAATGTAATAAGAATTTTATAATAATGAAAATTTTGATCATTTTTTTCAAAATAGGTATTTATTTAAAATGTTATACAAACTGGCTTTTTACTACTTACAAATTACCATGAAAATGTTAAAAGATTTGTATACCCCTTTCAAAAAAATTATGCTGTCTTTATAATACTCACTGGCAGTGCATTTTGATGGTATAGAAAATAACTCACAAACATTCCCTATAACTTTCTTAAAATAAGTACACAAATATGGCAGATGTTAGAATCCCTACAGTGAATTATTTTTTTAAAAAAGTTTTTTCTTCAAGTGTTATTGAAGTTATATAAACTGAGGATTACAGAATAAATAGTAAAGAAAGTATCTATACTTTTTGAAAGCAAAAATTAGTTTTCTTTTTTCAGTATGTTTCAGCCTTTCCAAAACACAAATGTGGAAGTTGAGAATTTTCCACTTACCTGAAACTTCAAAAATCTATTGTACTTTGAAAAAAACTTTAAAGCAGCATCATTTAAATAGTGGTTAACTCACAAACGTGTATATGCGGCAACTACAACTGGCCTTGCTATTATCGCTCAACCGTGTCAGAGCCACCAGCTTGAAATCAAAGGCATCTGACCGGAGGCAGGAGTTCTGACAGTGAAAGAGAAAAGCAGCAGCCCAGGGCTTTCTTCTGGTGGAAAAAAGAGTCAAAACCAATGGGACTCTCCTTACTGAATCCAAGGTCCTAATTAACAGCAGTCTCACTAAGCGCCTGAATCTTTCCGACTCCCGCCTCATCACCTTGAAACACGGATCTGACCACGGCTTCACAGAGGAGAAATTTTTGAAACTGCATTTTCTATCAATGCTACTTAGCAACTAACTTAGCAGAAAGAACTACAAAATGCAAATATTTAAAAGATTTCCTTACTAATGAGACTATAGATTAAGATAGGAGCCAATTTATTTCCAGAAACAAAACAATTCATGTCATCTAATGCAGTTTAAATTCAAGATCAGCCGTCAACGTGATTTTAAAAGGCCCTGATAGAAAACACAGGCCATTATTTGGAAATGTCATCCATAGTTCTATCATCTGTATAAATGATCTATTTTCAAGTGACTGAAATAATTTAACTATTTAAATTACCATTTTAAGCAATAAAAGTCAAAAACAAAGGGTACCTCCTGAATAACATGCTTAAAAATGATTGATATGGGAAATGTATATTTTCCCACAATGGAATAAAAGAAGAAAGGTACCTCTTGATAATATATAATACTTAGAAAGATGCAGCTAAGTAAATCTGACCACTTTTAGTAAAAAATAAGTTAACTCTTTTTTAGTATTCTGATGTTCAAAGGCCCAATATCAAATCTCTAAACCTCTGAACATGGTGCCAAATGAAGTCTAACTCTTAAATAAACCCCCCTTCTGTACCCCCTCACCCCCATAAGTTTAGACAGACTCAGGTGAGAGGCCAGTTCATGGGCTTATAAAGAGAAACACCAGGGTTTTAGTGTATCTTTAATGGAATAAGTTGATCATATATTTATAGACCAAAAGGTTTAAAAATAAGGAAAACTTCCCTACCACTAACTTTTTGGTCACCTTTCTCACTCTTACTTAGAATTACCATAATCTCCCTGCCACACACTTACCATGTATCAATAAGACACCAGGATACCATGCAATGCACAGATACAGAAGCTGTTTTCTTAGCAGACTTGCTCAGGCGATGGCTGAAGCAGGCTGGGCACACACACCACAGCTGAAGCCAAGCCTGGGCTGTACGTCAAGATCATACTGGCCAAGTGCTCGACATCTAGAGAAGGAGGGGAGTTCTCTCACCAGTCGGCTGTTCCTTCTGAAAGAGCTCTTTGATCTGGGCTAATCGGCCACCGAGCCTCTCTCTCAAAGGAGGGACATGGTGGCTAGGATCCAGAATGTTCGTCACTCTGCGTTCCTTCTCTCGCTTCCATAACTTGTATGGGTGGGGAGGAAAAGATGGTCGCCCTCTTTCTCTTCGAATCTGTAATGTAATTCCACTTACAGCCAGCATCCCCCACACAGCCAGGATAATAAAGTCTAAAAAAACAGTAGAAAAGTACCGTTTGAACTCTCGTTATTTTAGAGCCTTAATACTTAAACCTTTCACAGTCTAAACCTGTGTCAGCCTTGCTCAGTAATATTGGACTTTCTGCTGACTTTGTCCAAATGGTTGTGTATTTCCTCACAAACAAAGGAATGAGTGAGGAGGCTACAGTCTTATATTTGGAAATAGAATTTTCTAATACAGGCACATCAAAGTCCATACAGCTGCCAAAGAACCAGTTGTGTGGATCCTGCGCAAGCCAATACTTTATGACCAGCGTCCACAGGCATGGTTGGTTGTCGCTGGTTGTGTTTTTCCAGAGATGACACCTCACAAGTGTCCATCATGGAACATTAGAGGCCTCCATGCTCTCTTTTTTTCCCATTTCACTCTATATGGGGCCCCACCCCACTCACAGAGTAGAGATAGAAATGCATGAAGAGATTCGACAAATTGTACTGAGCTTCTAGTAAAAGGCTTAGCAAAATGTTGTCTTGTATGTAAAACTTCCAAGGCATGTGGATTTCAAGGTCTCCGCCACCGACTTCTCATTCAATGAGGGCAGGCGCAGGAAAGAGGTGGAAAGACCTGCCCTCAAATGACTTAGCAATCATGGCTGTGCTTTAGGCCTTCAATTATAAGATTGCTTTGCCATCCTCCTTATTTCAACATTTCTGAAACCAACACATCTTACAATCTTCGGGAACATTTAATTTAGTAGTCATTTATTTTTACTCAAAAAGTTCTTTTTCTTCAAAAAAATGGAAAATCTTTCATTGGTAGGATCTTACAACTGAGGGAACAATATGCTTACTGATAGAAAGTCCCTTTCACTTTCCATTAGCAAATAACATGCGTCTTAAAAGGAGGTTGAGAATAACTTTAAAAAATATGACTTTCATTCTCAACCTTTATCCCACCCCAACCCATAAGGTGCCCAACAGCTTTATGCTCAGCACTTTTCTTAGAACTGGGGAGTTGATCAGGTAAACCTAAGTCTCATCCTAGGTAAGAAATTTCTTAGTGAAGTCCACTTGGTAGATGACCAAGTGCTCTCGTTAGGATAGGCGGGCCAGTATCCCTACGGGACCGTGGCTCTGTGCATGGATTTGGAGTCTTACCATTAGTTTGGAAAGGCTCATACATGAAAGCTCTGCGGAAATCCGAGTTGAGGGCTCTCTTGAGTACATTCAAAGTGATGTAAGAAAGGCCTGTGTATACGTAACTGTCAACAGCCAAGACCACTGAATAGGCGCCAGTGAATCCACAAGTCAGGATGTTCAGCTGTGGAAGAGTGGAGCCAGTCAGCATTGCCACTGGTAGGAAAACCAGTTCCTAACTCTCATCAGGGCCTCAGTCACAGGGAATCACTTATCCTTGCTCGGGGCCCAGGGAGAAGGACCAAGTCTTACAGCTGAACAAAGGTTATCTAGAAAGAGACTGAAAACACCTTCGGCATCCATAGGGAATTCTTAAAACACAGTTTACCTTATCAACAGAAAATACCTTCCCTGTGAAAAAGCTTCAACAATAGTCTCATTAGATGAAGAAGCGTTCTTCTGGAGAGACTGCTGAGCTAAGGGTCCACCAGGCTGTCACATTATGATAAAAGCCCTGCCTTCTCTGTCCCTCTGCTAGAAGCATATGGACAGGGAAGACCTGCTCCACTTGATGAAAAAAAACACTGTGATGATTGTAGTTAGAAGTTCTCTTGCTTTTACAGTAACAGGCTATTTAAAATCAGTCATCTGATGCAGGTTATCATACAGCTCTCCTTAGTAAGGAAATGCAAAATGATGCAGTAAGTGATCAACTGAAGGTCCGGGACATGGAATGAATACATTCAACTTGATGAAACACTTACTATTCTTAGGCAGCACATGAAAACCACCGGAATGAGAATTGCTATACAAGAGAAGGTCACCCAGAACACGCCATCATCCCGAAAAACCTTCAGGTCTCCTGAAAAGAGCAGAAAGAAAGAGTAAATAACAGGTCCACCAAGTTAAATTTCATTTTTTCAACATCCAAACACAGACGTACATTGAAGGTTTAAAGTAACAGCCTGGGAAATATGCTGACAATTAGAAATGATTTCTGATTTTTTTTAACTTAACCATGAATACGATCCCCTCTGAAGGAGGTGTCCTAGAAGGTAGAGGGGTGGGAGGAAAAGCAAGCAGGCAAATGCTCTGCATTTATTTCCAGGATAAGTTAGAAGAGGCTAGACACGTTCAAGATCTCCCATTCACCTGCTGTGATACTGGGCTTCAGTTTCCCAACCCATAAAATGCGAAGACGGAACCACTTATCTCCAAGCTCTGATTATCCTGTCTAGTTCTAAATGTGGATGATTCTATGATTTTGCACCACAAAGTAAAAAAATATGAGTAAATGACATTTGGAGCTCACCATACGGACCACCCACAGGATAAGCAACAAAACCCATTTAGTAGATTTTTACCATCAGTGCATTTCCTGCCCGGCAACTGCATTCTAGGAGATATGGTTTCCTTATGCATCAGGAAAGACAAGAGTAACCACTTTGCGGCTTCTACTAAACCCGCCTCCAAAATGCAGGATACCTTGAGGTGACCCAGGAAAAATACATTCAAACTCCTATTTATAAATTAAGTTTAAATAGCAAGAATATAAGCCTGACAGTTATTTAATACAGACACTGGCACCATCATTCAGTCTGCTGGTTCTGGCCCTATATCCGGAGACTCGTCTGGAAGAGTGGGGCTCTGCGGTGGGAGGACCTGACCTGGGGACCCCACATTCCAGACAGTGAACTGCAACATGCTGCAGGGAGAACAGAGGATCATCTTCTCTAGCTTAACTACATGAACTTTCACTCAATACATATACGGCTTCAAAAAAAAAGTCTTTCAAGGAATCTGGGGATTAAAAATAGTAGCTATGATGCAGGCACGGGAAGACTGACCCTTTCGGTGTATCAGCCACAGAATAAGGTGAAAACAGTAGTAATTTAATTAGACCCAAGAGGTTGGCCAAATCTTCTTCCAATTTTAATGCTTAAAAATATGAGTTTGCATCTACTATTGTTAAAGAGAGACTCACTGTCCTTGACCGATGAGCTGTTCACAGATAAACACATTAACTACTAAAAATTCCAACCTAATATCCTGCTGTCCTCCAAGCATTAGCCAAAAGGGAGGGCACTCCTTAAGTCCTGTTTTTTAGCACAGATGCAATAGGGCCCTGCATCTGCATTTTCAACAAACAGCCCTGTGAAATGTGTCATTTGGCCAAATCTAAACGACGCTACTTTGCTTCAGACCATCTAGATGAAAAGCTATCTGCAGGGGGTCTGGGGGGACAACTTGGTTCTAGGTTTGCAAAAATCAAAACAAAGGGCCTCACAACACTCAGGAAACACAGCGTGTCAGTTCTTTCTGGTCTTAAGATCTTCAGAGAGCCAAGTGCCTCTCACAGAGCTGACAGCCTCAGGAGACAGCCAGGCTTCCAGCTAACACTTCTGTCGTCTTCTGATACTGCAGTACAAGAACTAGACATTATCACAGAAGAAACAGCTGAATAGAGTAGGCTGGAAGGTAAATACTACTTTTTTTTTTTTTTACATTTTTGACAATCAGGAGATATAAGTCATTGCCCAACCGCAAGTGAAGAGAAGCAGGATATGCCAGTGCCACTTCAGCATGTGGATTATTTTGAGCTGAAGGTAATCAAGACACAGCAGATTCAGGAAAGACTTTTCTCTCTCCCTTAACCACCTAAAAGAATTTAAATAAATAGGGGGCCTGGCCCACAAAAAGAGCAATGGCCAGAGATAACTCTTACTGGAAAGACCTACCTTTGGGGCAGGGCAAACATCTGATTACCAAAGGTCTGCTCTTCTTATCTTCCTGTGGGGGTGCCCTCCTCTCCCTCTTTGAAGTCCCAGGCCCCTATCCTTTCCTTAGCTCAGGATGGCACTTAAACCTCAGCTGCATGACTGCCTCTGCTTCTCAGTTTTATGGGGTTCCTGTACATACAGAATTAAATTTGTCTTTCTCCTGTTTATCTGTCTTTTGTCAATTATTAGACCAGCCAAAGAACCTAGAAGGGCAGAAGGAAAATCTTCCCTCCCCTACAAAAGAAAGTTTACCGACAAGTTAACCCAATTTAAACAACTGATAGAAATTGAATTATTTAAAAGAAAATCCCTGCAACCACACTTGTGCTACTGCCCTGGGATGACTACAAGTAGGTACCTTATGAACATGTGGGGTTTGGCCCAGGGTGGGAGCAGGAATGAGGGGGGTAAAAGAAGACCAGGGACAAAGCACCAGGCTCCCCAACTCAGCTGCCATCAGAGCAGCACCAGATTTATATGTGGGATATACTGTTCTTTCTGTTTAAGACCTACTTGAAGAATGAGTTCCAGGGCTTTAAGAAATAAAAAACAAAACCCACAGCTATGCCATGTATTAAGAATCCCCTTTACCTCCACTCCTTCTAACTAACAGAGGCACACAGCTCTTATTACAACAAACAGGCACAAAGCTACCTCTAAGGACTCCGTAATTCCTCCACACAGGGTGCCTTTGAGGGGCACAAGATTCACACTCATGTTGGCCCTTCCCGGAGTGCCACGACATCAGGGCAGATTCCCAGGACTTCACAAGGTCCCACGTCCCCGAGGAGGCAGTAACTGTACCTAGGAGCCCAAATGCGTCCTTCACACAATGAACTGGACGCACAGAACAGCGTGCATCTCCTACCCAGCGGAGTGAAGAAAGTCACAGCCGAGACGAGGAACCCCAGCACCAGGCCCACACACAGCATGCAGAGCGTGAGGACTCCAAATCTCCACCAAGCAGCCACCAGGACAATGCCACCGATGCTTCCAGCGATGGCGGTCAGAGTCAGACGGACTGCACAGAGCAGAGAGAAGACCGGTTTGATCGGGGGCAGCCGTCCTGCTCCAGGCTTTAGGCACAGCATCCTTCCTGGAGGCAGCTCAAGCCTTTCTGCTGGTCAGGCACCAAGGGTTCTTCAGCGGCACCAAGAACCCAGCACGGGGAGGCCTTCTCTGGGCAGGGGCTGGTTTGAGCCGCGGAAACCAGCAGGGGAGCTAAGCCTCCCAGGACGAGGGACAGGCGTGCTATGGCACGACCTATAAATCAGAGAAGGGGAGCAGGGGTGGCAAGCGAGCTGTTCAACACGACAAGGAAGGAGGCGTTGTGCTTGTTTTACGGTAAAGAAAATGAACACTGTGATCATTATAAATCTCGTATCTTCAGTATGCCACATGGCTGGGACACAGGCTTATCATCAACATGGCCCTTTAGCTCCCTGAAAGAATTTGCCACGCAAATTAAAAACCAGGAGAGAAGGTCTGAATGAGTAATTTGGAAAAGATGTTTAGGATGTAGGTTGTTCGTTATTTTACACATACAGTAGGATGTCACACACACACTGGTCAGACTGGAGAAGGAGAGCTGGAGGGCAAACACGCATGTTCCTTTCTGGACACCCAGACTACATTATTTTCACTCACCATCATACTTAAGAGCTGTCAGTCTTGCAATCAGTATATAAAAGAAGAATCCCACGAAGATAAAGCCTATGAAGAATAATTCTAGTAGAAAACCACCAGAAAAAGAAAACAGAAAAAAAAGCTACGGTTAGTTTTACATTGCAATTCAAATATCTTATCTAGAAATACACGCTTAAGCTCCCAGAATTTACATAAGGCATTCAGAGATGAGAAATACTTAAAAGGAGAAATGTGGAAATCATTGGGAGTAAATATTACTATTATTATTGAATGGATACAAAATTAAAGTATTAACTATAGGATATGCTTGCTTGTTTATAGGTCAATTTCAATTGTTAAGTTGTTAATTGTTAATTTCCTAGCTCATTTTAATATATTCATACTTTCTACTTAAAAGAAGAGAAGTACTTTTGTCATTGTGCTCAATCAGAAATCACACATTCAATTTCATTACATGAGGAAAAAGAAAATGTGAAAGACAAAAAGAAACAACAAAGTATTGCAAAGCAAAAAGCAATTTTTACATATTCTTTTAATTCATCCTTTTTTGGTTAGGATAAACAACCAACCGTTGTCTTCATCCCTTAAAACATCTGCCAGGATCGCTGGGGGCTGGTCTACAGTTCAGCAACTAAACTCTTTGTTAAGAATCATTCTACACTTTGAGGAATTAAGTATTTAGTACAATATTCTCAATCAGGAAAAAAAGTATAGTAATGGAGGAAAGGAGTTGCTATTTCACATAATTCATTAAAACAAGTTTAAAGAGTTTCATGAGATCAGGGTTAGGGGCACCCTCCCTCTGATGCTCCATTTACTCCTTGTTAATGAATTAAATAAGGTTTTTTAAATAAATTGCAAACATTAATTACAAAAAAGGCAGCCCAAATAATTGAAATCAATTCAGTGAGCATAATTTATACAGCAGTCTCCCCCATCCACAGCTTCGTCTCCACAGTTCTAGTTCCCCTTGGCCAACCAAGGTGTGGAAGCGGATGATCCTCCTTCTGACCTATAAGCAGGTCAACAGGAGTCTAACCCTAGGTCATAAGACCTACATCATTCACCTCACTTCATCTCATCACTAGGCATTTTATCACCTCTCATCATCACAGGAAGTGTGAGTACAGTCCAGTATGATATTCTGAGAGAGTCCAAGAAAAGACCACTTTCACATAACTTATTGCATATTGTTATAATTGTTCTATTTTATTATTAGCTATTGTTATTAATCTTACTGTGCCTCATTTATAAATTAAACTTTATCATGTATATGTACGGGGAAGAATACAGGATATACAGGGTGTGGTACTATGTGCGGTTTCAGACATCCACTGAGGGTCTTGGAACACATGCCCGTGGATGGGGGGTGTACCATATTCTACTCCCTCCACGGTGTTTCACTGAGCAGACTGCAGAGCTCCTATTTGCTATCTGAACCTCCCAGAACTAAGCAGATATTTCAATCTTACTGTATATCACAGCCCTACAGCTTGACTTACACAAAACCACGTTGATCTCCACCACTAATATCCACACGTTTTTACATAGACAGCCTAGTAATTTCTAACCTCAGTTATCTTTAGTCAACTAGCTGATCTAGCAATTGAAGTTCATTGTGCAAATCAAATTATGTTCCCCTCTTAATAAGGGGAAGGTGCATTCCATTGCTGAGAAAAGGAAAAATTCAAATGCAGAGCGACTGAGTAGAATCTTTACTAGAAGAACTGAGCCACAAATCTATGAAGATAGTGGCGACAAGCAGTTGCGTACTCTCCTGACAGGTCATAAATTCCCCAGGAGAATGTATAAAAAGACCACAAGGCATGTAAATAGCAGCCACATCGGGCATAATACCTGTTTTCCAGAATCTGTGCCCAAAGAAACAAATGAAGAGACCAAGCAGGGCAAGCAGAGTGAAGAACACTTTGGTAGATACTCTTCCTGGAAATAATGAAAATTTAATAGATAAGACAACATTTCATACTTTGTATTTAATTAATAGAACGAAGCTTCATGAAAAAAGCAAAGGGAGCCAACAATAATTTATTCCATGCATACAAATATAAACTGATTTTAAGAATACCCTTGCCACCCGCTAATGAATTATTCTATGTGGGCAATGAGTATCAATGGCTTCTGCTAAAACAAAATCAGGAACCAGACAATATATGCTTCCTGATAGAGGTGGGCAACACTACTTACAGTATGTTCTTCTTTTTTGGGGGTGGGAGTGGTTGGGGAAGGAGTAAGTGTGGCTTAAAACAAGTAACTGTTTCTTCTAGAAAAAAAAGAGGGCAGCAAGAGCAGAACTATGGATTGGAAGAGATTTCAAAGACACACGAGCTAAACACAACGTACAGACATCATCTAATCCAAGATTCAAACAAAGCAATCTAAAAAACAATTGGGGAAATATAAACACTGGCTATTAATTTGATGCTATTGAGAAATTATCTTCAATATTTTTAATTGAAACTTGTGTTGATGATACTGTGACTATTTTTTTTAAACAGCGCATGTTTTTAAGATACATATACTGAAATTTTGTGAGTAAAATCATGGTCAGGGATTTTATTTTTTAAAATCCAGTGATGTCATACCTCTAGGTCTAGGCACTAATAGAACAGAAAGAGACTCATAAACACAGAGAACAGGCTGCGGTTGCCATAGGAGAGAGGGGTGGGAGGATGGGGGAAACAGGGGAAGGAGGGGGATCAGGGAGAATGTTTGGCATCTTGACCTGGGTGATGGTTACACCCAGGGTGTACATACATACATGTCATGGGTGACACACATGGATGATGTACATACATGTCAAAACTCATCAAGCTGTACACTAAGATTTGTGTATTTTGTTGAATGTACCTCAATAAAAATTCTTATCCACTTTAAAAATTAAAATTAAAAAACTCCAGTGATAAAGGAGGATGGGAGGCAGAGACGTGGGAAGGTATATATGAAACAAGATAATGGCCATGAATCAAAATTGTTAAGGCTGGATAACTGGTATATGGAGGTTCATTGAAACGTTTCATAATAAAAAAATTTTAACCAAAACTCACATTATAATAAAAGAACATGTATTACACTAAAGGTCACAGATGAACAAATTATTATCAATCTTAATTTTACGTTTTGCTTTGGGAAAAAAATGTAGCTTTATAACTAACTATAAAACACAATAAACTTCATGATGCCAAAGATCCCAAAATCCCATGATCCTTAATAGACATAAACGCATACAAATAACTTGAATGGAAAGACCCAGCTTACTGAAGAGAAAATATGCTCACAAAATTCACCACTGTCACACCACCTTGGGGTGAACACAAGAAAATAATCCCTAAATTAAAAACAAAAACATAACACCTATACAATCTTTTTTTTTAATTTAAAACTTTTATTAGAAACAAATAATACACCTACACAATCTTACATGAAAAATATTACAAACCTACCACAAATCAAAATGCATCAAATCCTTAACGTGCTCAGAGGGAGATACCACCAGACCAACATTTCAGTAAGAAACACAAGATAGCTCTTCCCATAAGCGGCCTGACGGGATCTCAGAGAATCGTTCACTATTCCCTTGACCCAGAAAGCCCCACAAAATCATGCAAATCAAGAGGCTCCAATCTTCATGTTCACCTTAAGAAAACTTGAGAAACTGCCCAGGCCATCAAGGGTATGCATAACTGAAAAGCCACCCAGGGTCTGAAGGATGTCACCATATAGAAGCAATGTGTGCCATTCCACCACTACAATGGTGGGGTCAGTCAGTGTGCCCGGGCTGAACAGTGAGGGTGGACACAGGGTCAGTCGCCCAAAAAGTGTTGAATTTTTACTGCACATGCTTAAAAATGCAGAAAGTAATGCTGAACTTAAAGGTTTGAACGTAGAGTCTCTGGTCATTGAGCATATCCAGTAAACAAAGTCCCCAGGATGCAGCGCAGAAATTACAGAGCTCGTGGCCGGATTAACCCACCTAGGAGCTCTCCCTGCCACGCTGACATGATCCTTGCTGAAAAACAGCAGACTGTTCCTAAACCAGAAGAGGCGGTGGCACAGAAGAAAAAGGTATCCCAGAAGAAACTAAAGAAACAGAAACTTATGGCCCAGGAATAAATTCGGCATAAGATAAGTACAAATAAAAGCAAAACCAGAAAGAAAAAAAAGAAACACAAGATAGAAGCACAGAATCTGCAGGCGTGATGCAGGCCTACGTTTCAGTTTTTCTGAGAATGAAGAGCCCAAAAGAAAGATGAAATGAAAGATAAAGCACCACCCACTGCTCATTTCAGACCTGTGGCTGATGGCTGTTCTAGGATTCAATCTTTATACCCAAACCAGAGTGCTCTGGGGTTCTTTTTTTTTTTTTTTTCAGATGCAAATCTAGTGTAAGTTGCCAGCAAGTATAAATCACCAAGATAACAAGGTTTTTCAACCCAATATAACTGCTTTGCACCGTTAGATATTCTGCCGTGGCACGAGGCAGCGGAGAGGAACTAAACAGAACCTCCTATACCAGTACCGGGAAAAGAGGAGAGAAAAACTGTACAAGTAAAACCGCAGAGGGGAGAAGCTTTCATAAGAAGGAGAATCTAGAGACAACACAAGAGACAAAACAGGCAGTCACTTTTGGGGACAATGAAGACAAAGGGGCGAATGGGAGGACAGAAGACAGTCAAAATTTAGAGGGTCTTTAATCATCCCTGCAGGTTAGGATACACAAGCCAAGGTTTTAATTAAAAGGCAATGTGGGACATCTTCCTTACTCCAAGCTCAGGGAAGTGTCCTCAGATGCACCATGCTTGAAAATGAAAGCAATAGGACGGACACCACTAGGCTGCTGGGTCAACTTGAGGCTGAAGACCGACAGGGTCAGAGCTTCCTTCCCTTCAGCCTAACACGGAACAACAGCCACCCAGGGGTAAGAGGGGCTCTGGGGCAAAGGGTTCAAGGGAAAGGGAACAGAGGAACCCAGTCAGGATTCAGGCTATCAGTCAAAAACAGAACTTTAATCTGCCTGGGCCTCTTACACAGTATCTCAAGGATCCTGGGTGTGGGAGAGGAAGCCAGGGTGGGATACAGCTCTAGCAGAGCAGAGGGAACCCTAACCCCCAGCTCAAACACAACTGCCTGACATTATTCTTTAGAGTAAAACTTGGAAGATCTGTTGAAACGCCTCTAATTTCTTTCCTATCTGTTCTTTTTTATTTTTATTTTTCATTTTTACATTTTGGTATCATTAATCTACAATTACATGAGCAACATTATGGTTACTAGACTCCCCCCGTCATCAAGTCCCCCCCACATACCCCATTACAGTCACTGCCCTTCAGCGTAGTAAGATGCTGTAGAGTCACTACTTGTCTTCTCTGTGTTGTACAGCCCTCCCCGTGTCCCCCACCCCTACATTATGTCTGCTAATTGTAATGCCCCTTTTCCCCCCTTGTCCCTCCCTTCCCACCCATTCTCCCCAGTCCCTTTTCCTTTGGTAACTGTTAGTCCATTCTTGGGTCTCCTATTTGTTCTTGAACATAACTTTGTCGGCTCTTACCACACTGGTTACCCCACTGACATGGCTCTCACTGACCCACAGCTTCCATGCTGCTAAATCCAGTAGTCATTGTTCAGTCTCTTTCTTAGCCGGCCTACCAGCAGCTGATCCTTCTTTCTTCCTCTAAATGCTTCCCTGCCTTATCTTCAAAAACAAGTGCTTTGCTTTTACTACCCTGGCTGCTCCTTCTCATTCTGCTTGGTGAGATCCTCTTTGATTTCCTGACCTCTACACAAGGGAGTACCCAGAGCTCTGTCCTCAAACCCCCTCCATTTTCAACATCATCCACAGGTGGTAACATTCAATCCATGGCCTTAAATGTCATCTACTTTATCTGATGACTTCCAAGGTAATCTCCAGCCCAGACCTCTCCCTTGAATTCCAGCAGACGTATAATCAATTGTCAATTCAACATCTCCACTTGAATGCTTAATAGGATTCTCAGACTAAATATGTCTAAAAACAAACCCTTGGTATGTCCTCTCAAACCTGCCCCCCAACAGCCTTCCCCACTTCAGTGAATGGCAGCTTAACCTCTCTATTGCTCAGGCTAAACACAGTAGTCACCCATTACCCCTCTTTCTCTCAAAACCCTCATCCAATCCACCAGTAGATATTATTGGCTCTATTTCAAAATATATGCAGCCACGAATTAGTCAAATCTGGGACAATCTGGACAATAATAATGATAGTGATGGGTTGTAACTCAGAGAGTTAAATAAGAATCCATAGGTTCATGTATATATATATAGAATCCATAGGTTTGTGTGTATATATATATATATATATAATATGACTAAGTAAATAGGGAAAAGGAAAACTTCTCCTTATGGAGACTACCAACTAATAAACATAAAAGGAATGATGAAATTAGAAAATACCATTTGGCAACCACCTAGTAATAAAGGTTTCAGGCAAGGATCATGGGATGCTAAAACGAGTAAGAGTTTGACAAGGGGATATTTCCCTGCACTTAAAGTATCTCCCCACAAAATACTTTGAGGGAAAAATAGTTACTTTACAGTGGAAAAATCTGGCAGATACCACTAACCAAATAATCAGGTTATTACCACCAGTAATGGAACAAACAGATACTAAGTGCCTCCCAAAAAGGACAAACATCACTTCTTTTGTATTCCTGTCCAAAATGCACAATATGAATTCAATCACAATGAAACATCAGACAAACCTAAATTCTAAGAAAATAAATGGCCTGTACTTCTCAAAAAGGTCAAGGTCTTGAAACACAAAACTGGACTGAGGGATTGTACCAGATTATAGAAAACTAGAGAAATGTGTCAGTTAAAATGCAATGCGTGATCTTCAAGTGGATCCTGGACAAGAAAAAAAAGGTGTTTTGTTTTTTTTTTTTTGGTTTATAAAAGACATTCGTGCAATAACTAGTGAAATCTGACAACATCTGTAGTTTAAATAACAGTACTGTATTAACACTGTTAGTTTTGTGATTTCAATCATTTTACTACGGTTATAGAAGAAATAAACAGAAGAGTAAAAAAAGTAGTAAAAGAAAGAGTATTGTGTGTGTGTGTGTATGTGTGTGTGTGAAAGAGAGAGAGAGAGGAGGAGAGAGGAAGGACACATTATAGACAGAAAATAAAAAGCATGCAGCAGAATATGTTGACATTTGAGGAATCTTCGGGAAGATTATGCAGAAATTCTTTGTACTATTTTTGCACTTTTTCTGCAAAACTATTTCAAAATTAAATGTTAAACATGCACACACAGAATGATCCCACAGCACCAATGCCACCACTCTACCTAAACACTCGTCACGGCATTAGCTGCTCAAAGCCTCCCACGCCTGTCCACTTGACTCCGAATAAAAGCTGGGGCCCGTCCTATGACCTGCCAGGCCACGGGTGAGCCCCCTGCCCTGTACCTGGTGCCCTCCTGCAGCCACTTCAGACTTGTTCTTGCTCCCAGTCTTCAGACACACCAGGCAGGCCCCCAGCTGAGGGCCTTTGCCCAGCTGTTCTCTCAGCCTGGCATGGATCCCAGACATGTGCCTCCCTGCCTCGCCTGGGGTCTCTCCTCAAAGGTTGTCTTCACAACGAGGACGTCCCTGGCCAAGCCACTTCAGATTCCTCTGTCACCGCCACCTGTGCTCTTCTTTTCCTACTGAATTTTTGCTTCTTAGAGCTCAGCATTTGCTCACATAAGTTGTATTTTCCAAATTTATCTTCTATCTCCTCTCCCCCACTAAAATATACGCTCAGAGAGGACAGGTATGCTGTCTGTTTTGCTCACTGCTGTATCCCAGTGCCTAGAACTGAGAGTGGAGTGACGCAGGCATTTGTTGAATGATTGAACAAATGAAGACTTGAAAAATGAATTTTTTAATATTCTTAAGTTCTGTATTAGTTGATATAGACTGCAAAGCCAAAGAAGACTGTTCAAAGTTGAAATCTATATACTCACCAAGGGAAGAACAATTATCCTCTACTGCATCAAAGCTGCAAGCATATGTGTGAGCAGGAACATAAGCAGCAGATGTATTTAGAAGTGGATCCCAAACAATGACATTATAAATGACATCTTGTCCAAGGAGGGAGGAGAAGGAAACACTTGTCTTATCATTAGCTGTTAGAGTAACCACCTGAAGCCAAAGACACCATATGATTAGTGTTTAGGTTAAAAAAATAAAACCTATTCTATTACAATCCCACCTATGTGTGATGTTAAATGGCAACATTAAATTATAATTGTTGGTTAAAACATACAGCCATCCATTTAGCTTTGTCCAAAGATCGTCCTCCAGTTTGTATGTCCTAATAAATTCTTACACAAAATGGTTCTAAACTTTCTGCATTGTTAAATGTTAATAATTTAAGTAAAATATATAACAATGTGTAAATGCTATTTAGATCGCACCTACCATTAGATTGAAGGATGACCTTGTATGTTAGACTGCTATCAGGCACCTTTCAAGACATAAAGATAAAACCTAGCCTTCCACAAAAATGTACAGCATGAGCCTCAAATTTAACATGCCTAGGAATCACCCGGGGATCTCATAAAATGGAAATTGTGATTCGGTAGGTCTGGAGTAGAGCCTAGGAGTTGGCAGCTCTAACAAACTCCCAGGTGATGCCAGTGTTGCTGGCCCATGCCCACACTTGGAGCAGGAAGAATTTACGGGGCTTCAAAAGCTAAGAGAAAATTTTTGCTCCAAGTTAGAGAATTTGAGTCTGGGTTTAACTATTAATGACCATGTGCATATCCTTAAATAGCTTCTCATTATTTTTTCCCAAAACACTATAACCTTCATATTTGCCAAAATTTTAAATCTAATAGTTATGGGAATACATAGAAATGTATCATCCATAGCTCCAGATTACTAGGCCACATAAGTGGCTACCACTGAAAAGTAACAAAATTTACATGCATCTCCTCAAAGACCAACATTACTTTGGGATGTCACCAGCAAAGACTCCCCAAATAGCAGAATAAAGAGAATGAAATTAGAATCCCAAAAGAAAACCAAGAAAACAGTAAAGAAATAAGTTCCTGCTAGTTTCTCAACTCTTATAAAGGTGTCACAATCCGGCCATGCAGATTGTGAGAATCAGATTTACCTTGATAGCATTGGCCTTCACCTGAGGTACCTCGGCCATTCTCTGCAGATGATTTAGGAAGTCCTCTTCAGCAAGGTCATTCTCAGGAAGAAAATACTGATAGACATCATACTGCAGCCTCCACCTAGAATCTCGTCCTGTCCCAAGGTCACATGATGGAGGATCTGTGCCTCTAAAGTCAACCAACAAAACTAGACATCAGTCTCTTGTGGTGCACATACCATCTATAAAAAGGAATCAAAAGCTCTAATTTCAAACTTCTGCAACAAGGATTCTATTTTGGCATTATGAGGAAAAGAAACACTGAGAGGCAGTATGGCTAATGTCAGTTGGACTGGAGTCAAATGCTAGCTTTGCCATTCGTTAGCTGCGGGTATGTGTGCAAATCACTTAATCTCAGTAACCCTTCGGGAAGCTGTCTATCAAGTAGAACAATTGCCTCTTCTTAGTAAAATAGGATTAAACTACAAAGAACAGAGAACACTAAGCATTATGGATGATGCTTGGGGAGCATTCAGATGTTACTCAAATATTAACTACCATAACTAATAAAGGAGAAACTAGGGAAGAGTTTTAATTAAGATACTAAAATCATTACAAAAATGTGAGGGTGTTTCACAGATGTAGAATGCTTTACACATTTAAAACTCTTACGGAATCTAAGATGTACTTCTAAGCTCATAATAAAGGCTCAACATCTGGCTCTCCCTAAGAATGGGAGGGGACACTGATCAGTAAATGACAGCTCAAGTATTAGTTATGATGTTTAAATTGCTTCCATTCCAAAAAACAAACAGTTCAATTGTACTGATGAGAGCTATGGATTTCGAAAGAGTTCACTGAATTATACAACTGCTCGCATGGTGTCCTAAAAGCAGTTACAGGAGTTAGGAGATAGACAGACCTTGCATAGCCTAGGTTCGCTGGGGCAAATTTGATGGTTGTTTCAAAGAAATCATACTCCAAGTAAATGTTGGGATCAATATCTAAGTCAAACTCCAAATTACAGCCTCCGGGGATAGGATCTGGATGGAAAAATAAGGATGTTATTTGACATGCAATTCTTATATAGTCAAATCATACATCTCATATAGAAGTTAAATACGTGGTAGAGCTTCTAGTTTTGTACTACTTCACGAACTGAGGCTAAGGGCACTAGAACAGGGGTCAGCAAGACTTTTCTGTGAAAAGCCAGACAGTGAATATTTTAGGCTTCGCAGGGCTGACGTCTCTGTGGCAACTATTCAGCCGAGCCCTCGTGGCATGAAAGCAGAGACCATCCATGAGGGAATGTGCACGGCTGTGTTCTAATAAGACTTTGTGTGCAATGCAGGCAGCAAGTTGAATCTGGTTCATGGCCTGTAGTTTGCCAACCTCTGCTCTTGAGTGAGTGGAAGAGGTCAGAAGAGACAGAGATTCTTAAGCTAGAATCCATGAATGGGTTTCAGAGGCTCCATGAACACCCTGAAACTGTATGTCAAATGTTGAATGTGTGCCTTTTCTAAGAAGAGAGGTCTTCTGTAGGTTTTTGGGGTCTATGACACCACAGAACAGCTTCAGAACCCAGGGACAGAGGAAAAAAACCACTTCCAAAGAGAAAAGGAACTCCACGGGTAACAGGAAGGAGAGTCCACTTTACATATGCTTTTTCCAACAGAGGGTACCACCCTCACTGCTGTAAGAGTCCATGTATATATAGAAGTGTAAAGTAGAAGACCGCAGAAGACTCCCAAGACCGTGTATCAGAATAGCATTTGGATATTTAATCAAACACAAAATAAATTGTGGGCATTTCATTTTCACTAATCATGGGGATAAAACATCTCTGCATATTAGGAATCCTGTCGTGACCTTTAAGCATGACAAAATTTAAGCCACATGACATTAAGTTCAACTCCATAGGAAGAACTATATATAATGGACTCAAGAGAGAGGCTGAGATAAGACAGAACAGGGTAAACCAATTTAAAGACTGATAAGACCTCAACTTCATAGGCTCAGCCAATCATTTCCACAGCTGGGTCTTGATTTCCATAAGATGTTGAAATTCCGATGAGTGACTTCCCTTGGCTAGATTCGGAATGAAGACACCCAGGGTACACATTATGTTTCAGTATCGTTTGGAGTACTTCTTGGAATTCTGTGTTCTTCTTTCATACTCTCTTTTTCTTGCATTTACAAAAATTTACCACACCCGGGAAAACGATGTGCAATTGAAGAGCCACTGCTCATCATTTTTCTTTGTACATTGTCCCTCATGGGAACTTAAAGTGTATGTTTTCCTGTTAGGTAATTACCCTGAGACAGATAACACTGTCTAAGAGTAAAAATTCCCCCACTTTTCCTTTACACCTCAATCTAGTTTTTATCCCCTTTGCGGCACTAAGATGACTCTGATCAAAGGCCACCACTGGCTCCCAGTTACACTATCACGTGGATACTTTGTCACCTCCCCTGGCCTCTCAGCAATGCTTAGGGCATTGCCCCCAGGCTCCGTACTTAGGGCAGAGCCCCCAGGCTCTCCTCTTACCTCCCTGACCACTCCTTTGTCTTACGCTTTTTCCGCAGCTGTTAGCATCCCCCAGAGACAGTGCCTTGCACGTGGTAGGCACTGTGAAAGCTATAACTTTCTGCTGCTATTCCCCCACCTAATCTTCAAGTACACGCCTGGACAATCTCACTCATGCCCAAGGCTTTTACAACAGTCTTTCAGTTGGATATCTAAACTCACCCCTTCACTCCAGGCCCTCCTTTTAAACTGCCTATGAATTTCAATCCAGACATCCTACAAGCATCTCAGTCACTGTATCCCAAACTGCCGTCTACGCAACCCCCACACCCTCCAACATCCAGCACCACACAGCTCTATCTTTGCCCCAATACCGCCTCACCTTCTCCCTGCTGGCCAAACGGAGAGCCTAAGATCCCTCCTTTTATAATCCATAACCACCACTCACCATGTCTTATCAATTCTCCCTTCCAAATATCTCAAATCCAGCCCCTCTACTCCATCCCCGCTCTCATGGTCTCTGTTCAGATCCTCATTCCTGACTGAAGCCCTCCAAGGTGTGCGGGTCTCACTCTGCTACACCATCTCCAACCCACTCCCCACACTGCTTCCAGAGCTAACCTTCTAAGAGATGACGTGTATCACATCATCCCAATGCATTCCCCCAGTCCCTTCCTGGGCTCCCGATCACCACACGTTCTTTGACTCCCCTTCTATTAATTCTTTTGATATACTGTACTTGCAATAAGCATTTTTAATATGATAGTTTCCCCTAAATTTTGATGAATATATCCCACATTCCGGAGAGTAAGAAGAGGGAGTCGAAGACAGGAAGGTTACCTCTTTCTGAGTAGGAGAGCGTAATGGCCACGTTTAGAACAGACTCAGCATCCGCAGTCTCCAAGTACCAAGTGCTCATGTTCTGCTCTGGCAGAAGAATGAAAACCAGGCCTCTGTCGGTGCCCGTCGCTGAGGCATTGAGAAGGGGGGTCTGCGACAGCAAAGAAAAGCGTCATCATGAATAGGGAGTTGGGCAAAATATTTAAATGCATGTCCTAGTCCAAACCTTCTCAAAACAAATGGAATTAAAGAATTCCTTTCATCTCTATGTGCATGTGCCCACACGTAAACATGCATAAACTGTTTAAAATATATGATTTTTGATCAGGAGTAGCAGATGCATGGTAAAGTTTCCAAGCTTTTCAACCCCTTAAATTAAGATTTACTATGTCAACCACTAAGGCTACAAAGGCTATGTGGCATTACAAAACTAAAACTTAGTAATGAGTTTGAGGTCTCTTAGTCAAGGGAAGACAATCCTTGGATGGGGGAAGGCAGGGCCTAACGAGCAGTGAGCGCAGTGCCCGAGGGATCTGGGGCAAGAGTGGGTATAGAGCGTTAGATGGGCCTGACTGGCTGGGTGCAAGCTAGGCTAGCAGAGGCTGAGGTGGATGATTGTAATGGGCAGATGTTAGATTTACTTGGTAGATTTTCCCCATAGGTGCGGGCTGACTCAAGATTTGTGGCACGAGCCAGGCCCCTGTTTTGCTCGTCCTGATATACAAATTAACTTTATCAAGGCAAAAAACATGAGCCCTACCCTCAAGGAGTTCAGTTTCTGGAAAGCTTTTTTTAAAAACTGAGTTGTAACTGACATATCATAAACTACACATAAAATATAGCATATGGTAAGTTTTGATATATGTAAACACCTGTGAAACCACGACTCCATATCCAGAGAGGGTACATAGGTGTCACCCTCTTTGTGCCCCTTTCTACCTTTCCTCACATCCCATCCCCCATGTGCTTGGAAAGCTTTTTGACTAACAAAACACTAGTCTAAGAGAATATTTTCTTAAACCTAAGGAAATGGGAAGGAAAAAAGTGCCAGATGGTTTTCACTTTGACTAGCATAAGGAAGACTGACTCAAATGCTAATTGATGAGCTATACCAACTGCCGCGATGATCCAAAATGCCATGCTTCACGAGAGAAGGCAGAGGAAACAGAAACAATTCTCTTCTCACAGACCAGCCGTTTCCAGAGCTGTGTGCACTTCTGGTCATTGTCTGCCTACTATTATAAACTCAGGGAGAGCTAAAGGCAGCCCAAAAAAGGGTCAGTGTTATGACTGAAGATAACTAACATCTGCTCTGCATGAAAATTGAGGCTCAAGATAATCTTCATCTAGTCCACTTCTGTCACATAGTTATGTTGAAAATCCCTTTGTGCAAGCTCCCTGTCCGCAGATATAAAAACAGGCATTATAACTACTTTGTTGAGCTGTCATGAGAATTAATGAACTATATATAGAAAACTAGGAGCCCCAGAGGCCCCATGAGTTTCCAGAGATCCCCAGGAAATTATACAGATATATCTGTACATTTTGCAAGATTTCAGGAGATTCAAAGTCTATGGCCCTAGGAGCTACTGGCCGAGCACACAGTAGGCATGTAATAAATACAAAAGCCTTCTTTTCTCCATCCTTTCTCTTCCTTCAAATGCCTTTGTGTTATGATGTTATTAAGAAGGAAATCATCTATGTGTCATGTACTACACCTCCTATGTAAGGGCCTGAACAGGAAGTTTCCTTTTGAATTTAGTGCCAGCAAAAACTTGGGTGTCCCCCGAAGGACTGACATGTTCCTTCCTTCTAAGAAAGCTATGAAATTTAACCTGCTTTGACTTCTGCTCTGGTTGCAAAGAAGACAGGCAAAAATCAGTGTATGGGTCATAGCCACCGTTATCTCTTATAATGACCATAATTTATTCTTTCATCTTTTCCTTGATCAAACCCTTCTATTTCTACTCCATTTACTAACACACACACATACACTTCTAAAATCCTCCTAGGAGAGGCAAGAAGGCAGGAATAAAAAAATACAAAATATTCATTTGAAAGATAATACGACCACTGCAGAGAAAAAGATACATGAACTGGACCAAGCTTTGCTGAGCCAGTTCCAGAATATTACAAGATAGACTTGGGACAAATAAAAAGAAGCACAAGTTCATACAGAGTGAAATTCATTTATTAGTCTAAGGGCTCATATAGGCTATATATAAATAGATTTGTAAAAGGTTAGCATAAATGACAGATCCTTAATAATTGAAGCTCATCTGCAGCAGCTGAAAACCTTCACAAAGCTGAGGTTGGGGGTAAGGAGTTGATGATAATCTTGCAATACAGTCTTAAACAAAGCTGCATGCACAGCCCTGGGCTAGATGAACTCAGTGTTGGGATTTCTGTGTTTTCATGAGACCCCAAAGAATAAAGTTGATCCTATAGGGATCTCAGTAAACTTCAACACTGAAGAATGGCTGAGCAGCAGAAACCTTTCCATGCAAATGTGTTCTCGGGTAAAAATCATTAAGGACCCAGGACAGTAAGAGAAAAAAAAAATGGTGGGAAATGATGAGGGAAGCTCAAGTGCGGACAGAGGATATTTGGCCCAGCTCCCCCACCCTCTGCAAACCCAGCACTCTGTCGTGCCCTCTTGAAGTCAAGGTCGCCAATTCCAGAAATGCCCTGAGGTATACCCCTCTCAGCCAGTCTAACTCACTAACCTGACAGGACTCGATCTGGACTTTTTTTTTAAATGTAAGACATAGTGTTAAGCATAAAGAGGTATCAAATCCTAATGTTTATACTAAACACAAGGCCCTAAAACAAAAACGGAAATATCATTCCTTGTACTTACCTTAAAAAAAGAAACTGTTGTATTCTGATACTGTGAGTGTATTTGGAAAATAAGAAAAGTCACATTGCTGGAAATATGACGCAAAATAGCTTCCTCTGGAAAGGCCCGGGCGAGCCTGAACTTTCTAAATTTCCCCAAAGAAAATTCAAGAAGACCTACAGTGGGAGAAACATTGCATTGTAACATTTGTACCTCTAATGCCAGTGTGTGGAAATCACATACATAAACTTACATGCACTGCTACTGTAATCCTCAGAAAAGCCCGCCAAGATAAATATTGTTATTATTTCCCCTATTTCACTGATGAGGACAATTAGAGAGGTGAAGCAGCACCCCCAGGGTGACTCAGCTAGTAAGTGGGGGAACTGAGGACTCAAATTGGAAGAAAAGTATTTCAAAAGATGTGAACAATAATACTTAGGATGCTCAAGGAGCCCCACTCCCAGGGCCCAGAAAGTCACCCATCTGGTAGCAGCAATAACAATTCTACGTAGAACAGAGTTCCTGCATTTAAGGATTTAACAACACTGAGGAGTTACAAACAACCGTGAAGGCACTGGTATGAAATATAGTACCATCTAGTGACTTATGGAGTCAGCCCAGCCTAGGGAGACACAGGTAGCTTCAATTTTACCCCACCATTTACTAGCAGTGTGATCCTATGCAAGTTACTTAATTCCTTTCAATCTCAATTTCTTCATCTGTCAAATGGGACTATACTATGTAGCTTGCAAAGGAAGGTGCTGCCAATATTGGCAAAGAAGTCTGCCAAGTGTCCCCACCAGGTATTTCTATGTCAGGGGTGAACCACAGGCATTCTGGAGAAAGAAGCTTTTTGTTTGATTGTTTAAGGATCAAGTTCAGAGTCCATGTAAAAGGTAGTTTGTAACAGTTTTCCAACACCTCATCCAGGCGTTTCCCATCCGTCTTCTTGCTTCTACTGTCTGGTTGTGTTTTACTCACTCACATGGTTCTGTGTGTGTGTCTCCCAACTGCACACCAGTTCTTTATTTTTGCAACCTAATTCTCAAATAATTTATGAAATAGGGTGCTCTCACTTGTGTGGTCCTGCATTCCCATCTTACCCACTACCCTAGTCAGGACTTCTCTACATAAATAACAGGAGAGCTCCAAAGCACTGTATTAGTAGTCTTTGGGGTTCAAACCTAAAAACTGAAAAAAAAAGATTTGAATTTAATATAGGTGAAAAAGAGTTGATGAGGTAAAGATGAGAATTTACTGCAGTCCCATTACTGAACTATTATGTTTTATTTTAGAAGGAAATTAAGAGTCAGGTGGTAACAGAAAATACTCCAGATACCTAATAATTCATAACTCATTTTGATGTCTCATTTCCCAACAGGGCTAATTTTTAAAACATTTTTTTAACACAAGTATTCCAACTCAATAATTAAAAAAGAAAAAGACTATCAAGAATGGCTAACAAAGAAGACAAACAGAACATACAAGTCGTGCTAGGACTAGAATAAAGGTTACTCTTTATAAATTTCCCCCAAACTCTGATGCTATTATATTACCTTTATAACTTAACGTTTTTTAAAAATTGATTATAGAAAGAAAGACAATTTAATGTCTAAAAATTCAGAGAAAATTTTAATAGTTGTAACAATGACAAATGAGGATGGTGTATCTCCTCCTATTTATGTCACCAGAAAAACTATACCTTTTATGTGGAACAAAACCCCAGCCACAATATAAGTTAAAATATTAAGGACTATTTAACAGAATCTAGGGAGGGAAGTCTGAAAAGTGAGTTGTTATTGTTTTTTTTTAAAGGAAACCAAAAAATTTTTTCTACATTTCCCAGGCCTTTCTATCACCATGATTACTTTATCAGAAAACCAAATTATATATAAAATTCATTGGGTCTCATTAATGGCACTAAAACCATTTCATCTATTGATCTTCTGATGCCATCTATCCTCCACCTTCCAATTCTTAAAAATATCCAAAGTCTAGCTGTTCAACTAACAGCAGTATGAGTTTGTTTTCCTAGGAATTCATTGA
The DNA here is from genome assembly GCF_040802235.1 of Manis javanica. Classification (NCBI taxonomy): domain Eukaryota; kingdom Metazoa; phylum Chordata; class Mammalia; order Pholidota; family Manidae; genus Manis; species Manis javanica. The sequence goes on along the minus strand of NC_133170.1, from coordinate 9,665,064 downwards.
ATTTCCATTCTTTAACTGTCCAAAGTACTCAGCTCATTGACCATCCTGCCTTTTCTAATTAACATTTGCTGCTTTTCCCTTTTTTCTTTCATTTCCTCTATTTGACAAATATTTATTAAGTCCTTATGGACTAGTCAATCTACCTAGTAAAGACTAAAACTAGTAAAGAAAATTCATAAAGGTTATTAACAGCTTCTGTAATTATCATTTCACTTTGCCCTGAGCGTATCTTAGAAAGTGTTTTGGTAATCACCATGTCTATCTCCGATTACATGGTCCTTGAATCAAAACACTACCCAGAATCTTCTAAAGCCCTGCAAGAGACTGAAGCTATCGATTAATGAAGTCTTGGTGGTAAACTTTCCTTACCCTCCCCCATTACCCTATCACACAGGGGTGAAGATTAATCACAACTCAGAGATACTTAGAGAACCAGAACTTTCAGAGCTTTAAAAGACAGTAAGGAAAGACAGGACCACAGAAATTAAAATGTATTTTTAAATAACTGCTAACTCAAGAAAAGAAGTAGGAGTATTAGAAGTAGGTATCGTTAGGAGCATTATTTTAAATGGTTTTTCTTTTCTTTGCACTTTGTACTGTGTGTAAAATGTCTATAGTGACAGTGAGGTGTTCTTATCAGAAAGAAATTGCAGTTTCAAAAAACCTCCATTCTTGATGGCATCAAAACACAGATTCTACTCAACTCTTCACCTGAAAGGTATAAAAAAAGGACACACCCGAGACAAAAACCGGTAACATTCTCTCAACACTTCTGTCATCTATTTTGTTATCCCTTAAAATGGTATTGTTTTTCTATATCATAGGCAATCCTTATTAAAGAAAGAAATGCAGAGAAAGCTAATACTTCCACCTTTAGATTAACAGAAGTTTGAATTTTAAGGGAGCCCAATTTCTCAAGTTTTTCCTTTACTCTTAGTCCTTTTTGTGTCATTTAAAAGAGTTTTCCCAGCATATTGGGAGATCATGAAGACGCATTCCCAAGCTAACTTCTGGAACAGTGTTTTTTCCTTCCACATTTAAGTTTAAAATTGATTTTTATGCATGGTGTGGGGCAGGAGGCCAAGGTTCATTCTGCCATGTTTATCCAGTTGACATAGCAACCTTTATTGAAAACACCACTGTTCCCCTACTAATCTGCAATTTCACCTTCCACATAGGTGATAATACCTGTGGATTTGTTTCTAGACTCGTAATTGTGTCCCACTGGTCTATTTGTCTATCCTAACGCCAATATTACACTACCTTAATTTCTGCCCTAAATTTGTTTTTCCTCTTCTAAGACGTCTTGACTATTTTTAATCTTTTTTCACTTCCACATAAATTTTAGAAAGCAGCTGTCACTTCCTGCAAAAATAGCCTATTGCGATTTTTGAATGGGATAGCAATGAATGTATTAATTTAGTGAGAAAAAATATCTTTATTACATAAAATTTTCAAACTTATGAATCTAAGATAGTTCTCTAATTATCTGGTTTCTCAACTTACCTCAGGAATGTTATACGGTTTCTCTAGGGGCCTTTATACATCCCATTACAATTATGCCTAAATAGATTGTTTCTTAATGTTCCTTTAATTTTTGCTTTTAAAATTTCAACTTCTATTTGTCTATTCACCCATACACCTTTTTTTTTTTAAAGTTCTCCAGGGGATTCGGATGTTCAGCCAGGTATGAGAACTCCTAACACAATGTGTGATGAATTAGGAAAGGATCAATATATTTTTGCCTATTCTTAGTTATCTTTACCTTCAGTGTGAAAATCCTTTGGCAGCATTACCTTGGCATGCAATAACCATTTCACAATTTTTCTAGAAGGCTGCATATTAACCAAACCAGTTGTGGCTTTGTCACATCTGACGTCTTAGTGCCTAGTGCAGTACCAGTCACCTAGTTGTCACACAGATGTTTGGTGAGTGATAATTTCTCACAGTGAAATGGAGATAACTGTGCTGCACACATCACTTGGCTGCTGAAAGTTATCAAGCAAACTGGAAAAAAAATTTTTAGCTGTCCAGTGCTTCCCCATAAAGTATCATTATTAACTTCTATTAGCTTGCCACTGTTTCAGAGGCTCATCTCCTTATTTAAAAACAAGTCAAGCATTCAGCATAGCCCTATAAATAACTAGTAGGAAGAAAGGGACTATAAATGCCTGGCACATTCATCATAAGCATCAACATGAGAACTGCCATAGAGTGACAAGGAAAGATACTGCAAGTCGAGACATCGTTAACAATAGTCTGGCAGAAACTGCAATTAAATTTCTACTCACATGAACACACAGCACAAAAGAAGACACGTATCCAAAGTATATCTCAAAGAAGTTAGCAAGACCTTAACTTCACCTCTAACCCATCAGGAGAAGGATTCACCAGAGACATTTTATGGGGCATAATGAGATTTTATGACTGTGGGGGTGGAAAGGAAAAAGCACATAAAGGGATATTACAGAGCAAAGGCTAACATGGAGACAGAGTCCTCTAAAATGCAATGGCTCTGTTTTTTCTGCCAAAAATATTTTTTGCCACCTGACCCATAGCCGGGTACTATACCCTTCCTCCATTCCTACCCAGAGTCCCTTTTTCTGACAATTCTATTCTAAAGAAGAGCTGCCCAAGCCTAATCTTTTCCTTTTCTTTCCCAGTCACATCCTAAACTTGCAACCTTCAAATTTTCCAACTCTTCCTTTTTCCTATTTTACTAAAATTTGCCTCCATTGTTTGTGCTTTGACACAACCGCCACATTTTAGGAGAGATCTGTGAAAGCTTGGTGTTCGTAATTCTCTTCGGATGGACTATTAAAAACAAAAACAGTCAGTTATTTGAGCTCATCAGCATTCAACTGCCCCTCCCAATTTCACATTTATATCTTCTTATGAATTTTCATTAGCCCTTAAAGGTGAAAGGGAAATACAAAAATGTACATGCTACCTTTCACATGCTTTTGAAAACAATCGCTTACAACTACACCAGAGGCCCCCATGTTACTAAAAGCACCATCAATAGCACAAACACTAAAAGGCCTGAATGACATTATGCTCAAGTCCAGCTCTATGTAATTCCACGTAAATTACTGGATATGACTCTCATACAAAATGAGAAATGGCAATGGTAGCAGAGAACTGGGACTCCAAGGCAAGGGAAAACCGCGTAATGTATGATTCATTTCCTGTGCCCTGCCGGTCATGACCACCTTCTTCAGACATTCTAGGAACTTGATCTGCCACCTTCAAAGACTCACTCAGCTTTCAAGCCACTAAAGATGGGTGAATCCTCCTAAATTACAGCAGTTGCTCAATTTCTTGTTGGTATAATTATCAGAATCCTCAAACAGAAATCCAGCCATTTTCCAAGAGGATCAGTCAAGTCTTGAACAAAGTCTTTTCTTAATTTCCATACTGACTTTTGCCCAACAGATGTGGAGAGTATCACCTTCTCTTATCCCTTAGCAGGTAAGCTCCCATATATTGTCCCTCTCCAGAACAGAATAACAATACTAATGCAAGGCAAAAAGAATAATGTGGTTGAAGAAATATCAGTGCTGTAATCACAGAAAAGAGGCAAGAAATAGTGTCTAAAACACATTACTTTTTCAAATTATTACCAGGATTTCTCAACTTCCATGTAAAAATTTCTAGATATTGTTAGATACTAAAGTACAGAACAAGAAATGTAAACATCTGGATCACAGCCCTCCTGACTCAGGGGTCGAAGTGTGGACCAACTATAAACTTACTGTCTCAAATTCTTCACCTGTTAAAATGGAGACATCTCTGCCACCTCCCTTAGGCTATTCTGAGGTGAGAGAACGCACAGAATTAAGGGTAAAGCACCATATTAGGTAAAATACTCTTATTGGAAGGCAGCTTTGTTGAAGTGAAAGGGCCGTGAAATGTGCAGCAAGACACAACTTGGGTTCAAATGCTGCCTGTGCTCCCATTAGCTGTTCTGGTGTGTCACGAGCATCGTCCTAGGCTTCAGCCTCATCCTCTGCCAAATGAGGACAATAATTATCTCAGAGGGTTGTGGGGATTAAATAAAAAGCACCTGGCACATACTGCACGCAACGAATGTTAGTGCCTGATTATCAACAAAGCTATTTTTTTTTCCTGCCAAAGCTTTGGCTTTTCAGCTTTGGCTTTAAGCCTTGTGCAAAGGGATTCTAGTTTGTACAAGAGCTTTTCAAAGATTTGCATTTAGGAACACAGTCACGTTATTCAGGGAAGATTATGTTTCAGAAATGCAACTGGTCTCTTAAGCTCAAAACTAAGATTGTACTTAACCTCACGGAAAAGCACATGATTTTCAATGTGACACAAATCGTGCTTTTTAAAAGTTTATATTAACAAACCACGAGTTATTCAGCAAGCATGTGACCTACGATCTAAAGTAGGTTCACTTTTCTCTGCAAGCCCCGAGAGCGTAATCAATTTGAAAGCACCTAGATTTTGGAGGGTAAAAGCCTGCCGCAGCCTTCAGGGACGTTAGTCACAAAGCCCTAACTTCTGCCCCATGCCTCGCGGTCCATTGGCTCAGACACGTCTGTTGGAAGCAAAGAGGTGCTTCGGTATGTTCAATTAAACCCATAAGCATGGCTGCTCCCTGAGATGATGTGTCTGAATAGGGGACTTACTTATCTCTTCCCACATCCCCAGCCTAAGTTAGCAGGTTGACAGTAAGGCATCCTTAGCAATGGGAGTTTCTTTCTGCTGGAACGGACCCTGATCCTTTCCTGCCGATTCTGAACTTACTGCCTCCCATGTTAGGAGGACAGACCCCAGGGTGCGTTTTGACCTTGCAAGACATGCAAAACCAACTTTGAGATGCAGAAGTGAGGTGCCCGACCTTACCCTCCGTGGAGTTCCGGAAGGTCTCGGCTCCACCAGCCACCCGTACTTCCGAAGCCAGCACCGCCAGAACCAGCAGCCAAAGGAGCCCCATAGCTGCCCGGGCCGAGCCCCGCAGCACCGCCCACGCTACCCCGGGGCGCTCGCGCCCGGCGTCATCGTTCGCCAGGTACACGCGTCGCAAAACCGCCAGCCCACAGTGCTGGAGAGCAGCCCGGCCGCGCTCCCGCCGCTGCAGGAGGGTCCCCCTTCCGGCGAGTGCCCCGCAACCCGGACCGCGCCTCCGCCCTGCCCCCTACGTCACCGCGGCGGGAGCACTCCGCCTCCTTCCCACCCCCGCCGGCAGCTTGCGCCTCCTGCTGGCGCCCGGCGGACTCGCCGCCCCACCGCCGGGGGCCCCTCGCGGGGGGCAGAGGAGACCCCAGAAAGTTCCGTGATGTTGTAACCTGTACTTCTCACTTTTGTATCTTGCCCACTAACGAAAACCACCGTTAGAGTGGGAAAAAGCCCTGTTGCGGCCTAACGTCTCCAGGCTCCTGTTCTGGTGTTTAACGGTACTTTGCAAAAAGAAAAAAATAATAAGGGAAATCGGGTACTCAAAACGAACAACAATGATTTCCTCTCGTGGCAATTGCCTTGGCTGCCCAGGCCGATGATAATATGAAAATGCGGGGGCAGTACGCTTCTGGAGTGGTTACTGCGCTGCTGATGAGCATCACATTTAAAAAGTTTCATTTTCTCTAAGCAAAATATCCTCGAAGACTCAAGCCCTGGATCTGACCTTCCTCTCGAATTTTATATCTGAGTGTCGTTTAAAGGACAACAGTCCATGTGGCAGGTGGCTCAGGAGATGATTGTGGAATTAGAGACTCCAAGTTATTTGGGGAAGATCGCCCCGCTTTCTTTTCTGGCTCTTTAAATTGTTCATTTATACCCCTAACCTAAGAACTATCTGAAAATGACATATCCGGTTCATCTACTACTAAGCTAAAAATCGATAGCAATCGCCGTAAATGTTAACAGGCACAACCCTCTGCATGGTCCAAACGTTAATACCTTTGGTAGCAACATCTATTCCTGTGGTGCTTATTCACCGTCCCACACGCCTCATTCCAGTAATGCTCAGTAGATGAAATCCCAGGATCATGATAAGAGTGGTTATGATAATAAGGGTATCATTTGAATCAGTAGATGGATTATTCTATAAATGGCGTGTAACTGAGTAGCTGTACTGTACTGGGGAGGAAGGATTAGAACTCTATCTTACACTGTTAAAATGAAATCTCAAGTAATAATTAAAACCATAAAAGAGCTGAAGAAAAAAATTTGAAAACCTGATCCCAGAATGGGAGGAACTTTTTTTTTTAAAGAGTTTATTTAAGCAAAAATATATTAAAACCTGCAGCACCAAACTGGATGTGGGTAGAAGCATTCAGGGGAGGAACTTTGTGGGCAAAAAAAGCAAAGGAGGCCCTAGAGGAAAAGACTGGTAGACTTGGCTACTTAAAAATGCATATTTTATGAAAGCCACAAAACATCATATATAACAATATGAATAGTCAAGTTGATGACCAAAAAGAAAAGGACATGAATACGGAATTTTACCAAAAAAAAGGAAAGAAGTACAAATGGCCAGTAAACATGAAAAAAGTTCAAACTCACTAGTAACAAAACAAATCAAATTAAGAAACCAAGATGTAAAGATTTAAAAAGAACAACCAGTGAGGATGAAAGACAAGTCAACATTCTATGATTGGACTATGAGAGGGTAACCTGATACACAACTTTTTAGTGTTATTTGCATGAAAAATGCATAAACAATAACTGAAGCTTAAGGAACAACTGTGGTGAAGATCAGCAACAATGAACTTATTCTAGGGTTTCACAGGTTTTATAAAGAAATATTTAAAATAAGGTTTGAAAGCTGAGTGGACAATCGGAACAGACGGAGGTACGGATGGAGGTGTGATCGTTTCATACAAGGATGAATTACATGTGTCTTATATGGTGTGCGCAGAAGTGTGAAACAGCAGAGCATAGGGAATTGCAAGATGTTTACTATAGCAAATGCTTATGTATAGTATTTCAGTCCAGTGCTTGGAACATTTTAGATGTTTAATAAACTGTGACTGAGTAAGTAACAAAGATGGTTAAGGATCTAGAATGTCAAGTTAAAGAATTCTTAAAAATTCTTTTTCTGAAAAAATAGAGTCACTATTAAAAGAATCAGAATACCACAAGATTGGCTATAATTTGGTAAATGAAGCTGGGTTATGGGTATACCAAAATTCATACTGTACTACTTTTGTATATGTTTGCAACTTTTAATAATGTAAAGTTTAAAAGAACATACCAAAATTATGTTTAAAAGATATGAGCTCAGTAATACTTGGTTTCTGTTTTTAAAACCATTATAATCCAGCTGGGAATGCAAGAAAGGCAAATAAAGAAGCATATGAAAAAGTGTCAAATCATGAAGAGAAGAAAGAAGAGGCCTGTGTGGGCCTTAATACTTCATAAAAGTTACTTGAAAAGGTAAGACTTTAAAAGATAGACTATGAATTAAATATCAGCAAAGAAATTAATTTCATAAAGAGTGAGGAAAGAGTTCAGTGGTTCTTAATTGGGGGAAGTCTCCCCCTGCCCCCCAAGATATTTGGGACTATCTGGAGATATTTTGTGTTGTCACAACTGGAGATGGGTTGGCTACTATCTCATGCAGAGATGCTGTTAAACATTGTCCAGTACACAGGACAGCCCCTCAGCACCAAGAAAACCCAGCCTAAATGTTACCAGTGCCACTTTCGAGAAATCTCGAGCTGGACACTGAAGGTGTTTTTGGCAGGGTTATTTTCCAAAGGCCACAGCTTCAAGAGATTCATAAGACCTTGATGAATGTGTGCAAAATTCTGAGAGCCTTTCCTGGGGAAAGCGTTCACAGTTTTCAACCAATTCTTAAAAGGGTCTATGGCCAGAAGAGGCTTAAGAAGACAAGGAAAACCAAGGGTCACTGGCCATGGCTGAATAATCTGAAGTGATTATTTCACTTGGAAAATTATTGGGAGAGGAGACTGGATCTGTTTGCTAGGGCCAGATCATACTGAACCTTAAAAACCAGGCAGCGATGGCTGGACATCAACCTGAGGTCTCTGTGGAGCTACTGAAAACCTGCGGGGAAGATAACGACAGGACAAAAGCTGGGCCATAATATGAGTTGTCTTGAACTGGTTTCTCTATCCCAGGGCCCAAGTTCTCTTCAATCCGGGTACTAAATATTATTCTTTAGTGGGCTCTCTCATTCATCCCTCTGTATCCAATCAGGCACCAATCCATGTTAATTTTTGCTTCAAAATTAGCCTTTTTTCTTTTCTAATCAGGGTCAACATCCTAGTCTAGGTCCTATTCATCTCATTTTGAGTAACTACAAAACCTTACTCCCAGTGAGCCCCCTGGCTTATTCATCTTTGCCAACGCAGCAGTCAACATGGTTCCTGGCACATGGCAGGCATTCAGTAAGGTACAATCTCAACTGGGGGTGAGAGGAGAAAGTCACAAGATTACCCCATATTAGAGTTAAAGCAAATGAGAGTCCTCTCTCATTAATCCCTTTATGGGAGGGCACTCACCTAATTAGGTTCTAGCAGGTATGTAGATTGGGGATCTGTGGGGTGGAGGACGGTGGGAAGTAGAAATGGAACTTCCAGTGGAGGGTTGAAGTAAATCCAACAAGCAGAGTTCCCAAAGGATAGTTTCTGCTACACTCCCCCAACCCCAGGGGGGTAATTAGGGATAATCAGCCCAGAAAGGAGGGTATATGAGTTCTTCCCAAGTCCACAAACTATCATTTGCTGATAGTAAGTAGGCTTATATCTTTTCCTGTCTAACCTTCCTTAAATACCAAGTTTCTATTACCACTCTTCACACCTAAACCCTCAATAGGTCCCAAGTCTAAATCTAAATTGCACACCTTATCTTTTTAAAAACTGAACCTGCCCGACCTACTCTGCTGGAACCTCCTCTCTTCTGACTACACACTGTGCAACCTCCACTCTCCTCTCCACTAACCCTCCTCTGTTCCTCGCGCTGAATTCCTTGCTGTCACACAAACAAGAGATGCTTTTAAATTATCTACACTCACACCTTAACTCTTAACCCCACCTGCTCTTCTCTAATCTTAGCCCGCAAGACCTCCGTTTTCCTGCACTCTTCTGACAAGTCAATACAGTTAGTGTAGTAGTTGTTTCGGACGCTTTCTATCTTACGTATCAGCTTCCCCTGCACACCCACACTAAAGAAATTAAAGCACCCTGTCTCCGCTTGGGTAAGGCCTTCTGCACCCACCCAAAGCAACAGAGGGGCACCCCAGCCTAGCCTTTCCTGATTGCCTGGTGAATTTTAATTTGGATTTGTTGAAGTTAGAGTCGGTATCCTGAATCCCAAGCATTTTTGTTTGCTTGCTGCGTACGTTTTTGTGGTCCACCTAGAAAGCAAGAGCAATGTTAATTGTTAGTTCAAGGAGATGTTTAAAAATGAATACAAGGTAAAGTAGGGAAATTTGCTCTATAAAAACACAGAACCTAACAATCTCCGTAAAGGGTTTAACACAAAGAGGTTTAACACCTCGAGATCCGGATGTTGGCCTCAAAAGCGAGTTGCGCCCCAGCTACCCACCCACAAATTACTCAAATGAGGCCCCGAGAATGCTTTAGCTACACGCGGATCTAGTCTAAATAAAGCCTCAGGAAAGCCCCACCCACTCCTCGCGGCGCGTGCAGTTTCTATTGACTCCACCCCTTCCAGGAATGCAGCCCTGTGATTGGCCACGACTGCCCTGGAGGCCCCCAATCGCAAACGAGCAGTTGCTCCAGCGTCCCGTCGCTTGCGGGAGGAACATGGCGGATCGGCTCACACAGCTGCAGGACGCTGTGAACTCGGTGAGCCATTTCTCTCGCTTAGTCTCAGTCGGCCTCTCTCCTGAGGTAAACCAGAGAGGAAAAGGGGCCGGGGAGGCCGAACCCAGAAGTGGGGGCCAGACTGGCCCGTGGTTCGGCAAAACACGCTCGCGGCGGCGGGAGGCGGCGCCTGGGAGGTTTGAGGCCGGCTGCGGGCGGGAACAGCCTCTGCGCCTGAGAAGTGGGGAATCTCCCCCCCGGGACCTAACGCCTCCCGGCCTCTCCTGCCCTCCAGGAACAGCCTTCCGTTCTTGCCAGTGGTGCCAGGGGACAGGGGAACGCGGCAGCAGGTGCTTCTTCCTCACCACTTCCAGCCCGCGAGGCTGCCCGTGCGCTTCACGGTCGCATCTTTGTCCTTAAATGTTAGCGGAGAGTATTGCCTTCGCTCCAACTTTCTTGTTCGGGCGGCAGGGTGGTGAGCTAAGTTGTAGCTTAGTTGTTGCCAATAGACAAAGGGTCTCGGCCCACCTCTTGGCCACGCCCCAGCGCAAATCAGTTCGAGGAGAGCTGACATCTTGATGACAGTGTGCAATGTCCCCCCAAAACGTCCGCCCCCTAGTAAAGGTCAGATCTTGTAAGTAGCCTCCTTAACTTTGATCCTTCTGATTATTTTTCCCGTAAAGCCTAAGTGGAAAGGGTGTGCACGTCAAAGGATTCATAGACTTATTGCATTAAGCGTTAAAATAGTTTTCAATTTAGAATTTTTATTTCTCATTTTCGTTCTATTTATAATGTGATGTCCCAGGCAAGATGCCTGTAGAAAGAAAATACGTTGGCTGGAAAATCTTAAGGACTTGGTGCCTTGCCAGTGTTTTCTCTCACTGGAAACCAAGAAGTTGGGATTCTTGGTAATACCTCAGTCTCTGCATGCTTCGAAAGTGTGAATCTACCTGTGGGAAACTTACCTGCTCAGTGTGTGAATAAAATACGACCTTCCAAGGCTGACTGGGCCAGCCCCTAATGGTGATGAATTCACCAAGATAAGTTCTACCTTCTGGTGACTTGCCTGGGCTGCCAGCCAATCTCCCTCTGGAAGATACTCCTTTGAGGTTTTAAATAATCAAATTGTAATGGTGCCACAGGATAGAATTATTATTTTAGGGGAAATGTCTAAATGTTCACACACGTCTTGTAACCAGAGGATAAATAGTAAGGACAGTGAATATGGCCTTACCTCAAAGTGGGCATGTTGATAATTGGATTTTGGAGCAAAGCCTCAAGTTTAACTAGAATGAGCTCCTACTGTGAATGTAAGCACCATTATGTTTACCGAGAGTACTCCTTAAGGAGTTTGCAGTCTGATTGGGAAGATGTCATGTACTCAAGAGACATTTAAACAATGCAAAAGCAGTATGCGGTTACGGAGTATGAATCGAGTGTTTTCAGCCGTAATGTAAGTGCTGAAGTACATCGGAATATAGAATGATAGGAATTAAATTAGGAAGCCTTTGTAACATTTATCTGAATCGTAATTATTTGCAAAATTTTTAAATAACGTTTGTTTCTTTTTCTGAGAACTCCATGAGGTTAGAAAACATGTCGTGTTCACTCTGTCTCTATAATATCTATATGCATTGCTTGTCATAGAACTGATTTTTAAAAAATATTTGTTGAATAAATCTGGAGAGCTTTTGAAGGACAAAGCAGATAGCCACTGTGTAGTATATTTTTGTGTATATTCTCTCTTGTTTCTCATAACAATGCTATAATATGAGAGTGTTTCCTATTTAAAAATGAAAAACCTACTCAGTTTACTAGAACCAGAACTAGAATCTACGTTTGTACAGCTTCTGAGCGCCTACTGCTGCTCCATTACAAGTAGCAAAATGTGAGCAAGGCATCGTAGTCAGGAATGAATTTATTACCTGTGGGGTATATGTGAGTAGTAGTAGAAAATGAGTAAGTAGAGGTGACTTAGATTATTGGAAACTTTGAAACAACCTGAAGAGTTGGAAATTTATCTTAAAGATGATGTGGGGGTGAGCTGAAAATTTTTGAGAAGGGTAAAATAACTGAACTGGAAAATAGTAGGGAAGTTACTGTAACAATACTGGTGTGAGATAGTTGATTAAACTAACACAACAGTCACAACATCACAACAGTAATGATAGAAGGAAAAGGGAAAGATTGATATTTTTAGGATATGAAGATGAAAGAATCTGAAGTTAGACTAGTTGACTAGGAGATTCCCAATACAAATTAGGTAATAAACAAAGGAAACAGTTGACTTTGAGTTCTGTCATTCAGATAATGGCAAAGAAACTTAGAGGAGATGCTTATTCATTGATTGGAAATAAGAAATTGAGGTTTGAGAGGTCCGGACTATGGAGAGAAGTTGGTGGGGATGACAGGAGTCTTAAATTTGGACATGGTAAGGACCTGGTATTCTCAATCTTCAAAATTGCTTAAGGAATACTTCTAGAACACCAGGATTTTACAGCTTGTGTCATGGAGAAAACCATTTCTAAATACTTTAAGTTCAGTCTTTTTTTTAAATTGAGATATCACTGACATATAGCATGTTATTTTCAAGTATACAACATAATGATTTGGTATTTGTATATATGGAGAAATGATCACAGTTATAGTTAACATATGGCACCATACATGCATAGTTACAAAGTTACAAATATTTTTCTTGTGATGAGAACTTCTAAGGTTTACTCTCAGCATCTTTGAAATATGCAATACAATATTAACCACAGACCCATACTATACATTAATTACATCCTTGTGACTAATTTTTTTTATAATTGAAAATTTGTACCTTTTAACCCTCTTCATCCGTTTAGCCCACCCGCACCCCCTCACCCTACTTCTGGCGACCACCAATCTGTTCTCTGGTTTTATTTTGTTTTTTGGATTCCACATTTAAATGAAGTCATACAGTATTTACTTTCTCTGCCTGACTGACTTCACTTAGCATAATGACCTCAAGGTCAGTCCTTGTTGCTGCAAATGGGAAGTGTTCCTTCTATTTTTTTTATGGCTGAGTAATATTCCCTCTATACACACATAATACACACCACAATTCTTTATCCATTCATCCATCTATGGCCACTTAGGTTATGTCCATGTCTTCTTAAGTGGGATCTTTTTTCCACAATTTCTTTATGCTTGTAACTCCTCTGAGTTCAGAAATGGATCATATGCTCTGTACCTGAGTCACACATTTTTTCATTTATTGTGGGACCACACTTAGATTGCCAATTCACTTTGCTCTTTCCTATCACTATTACCCTCCAAACAGCCCCTGCTTGTGCTTGCATATATTTATGTGTAACATAGGCACTAAGACTATGCTCAGGTCACTATCATCATGCTTGTGGGTAACGAGTGACCTCAACCAGGCCCGGAAGGTGCCCAGGAAGAGGCTCACATTGTCACTGAAAACAATGGGCTGCTATTCCTGGGGACCTCAGCCCTGGATTCCACCATTGTTGAGCTGGCATTTGAAACTGTCTCAAAGAGATTTTTGCAAAGGTGTCCAAGCAAAAGCAGAACAGTCCCTGGACCAGTGCCATCTCCTCTGGGCAGTACTTACCTGGGGCAGGAGCTGGGCTCTGGCAAGAGAAGGACCTTGGCTGGTACCAGCTCTGCCCCCACTGGTTTTGTGGTGCCCCCTACCTCACCCCAGCTCCAGTACCTTTCCTTGCCCTGTGGTTTCAGCTGTCAGAGTGACCAGTTCCCTGTTCACAGCCCTGCAGCAAAGGTCTTTCTGTCCCCACAACATATCTCTGTTATCTGTCCATCCACTCACAGACTGTGGCCCACAAATAAAGCTGTGTTTTGTATTAAAAAATTTTTTTTTGCATGTATATGTGTGCTTGGCATAGATTTCTCTTATCATTCTATTATCTTGGGAAGAAAAGAGATTATTTTATATTTCTTTTTAACTAGATTGATACCAAATGTTAGTATCTTAAAAATAACTAGTTGAACATCTAGTTTCAGCTCAGTTAATACCAAACCTAGTTTCTTTGTCTGTTTAAAATACTTAATCATTGTTTATAATAACTGGCTTATCCAGAATTTCTCCTTTGTGTTTTATTCCCTTGTTCCGAGATCAAAATTGTAGAAACTTGTTGTTTTTACCAATAAAAGCCTTAAGATTGATGCATCCTTTCTGACTTTTATGTTTCTTGGGCCTCAAGCTTGCAGATCAGTTCTGTAACGCCATCGGAGTGCTGCAGCAGTGTGGGCCCCCTGCCTCCTTCAGTAACGTTCAGACAGCAGTTAACAAAGATCAGCCAGCTAGTCCTACAGAAGGTAAATAGAGTTTCTTGGCGTTTCTTAGTTTGACTCTCTGTGCTACTTGTAATCCCTCAAAATTAGGTTTATTGAGAAATTCAACTTGTGGATGGCTTTCTTAAAATGTCATTATTGAGAATATTCCAAGTTTTGATTGTCATAAAGAAATCAATTTGTTACAGTCAATTTACATAACATCTGATAATTCTGTTCATGTCAAATAATAGGTTGTTATTCCCTTCGAGGAGGATTTGTATGTATTTAGCTGGATTTTAGTTGTAAGACCTTAATAAGAAAGGTGTCCCATTTATAAATTCCTTTATTCAAGTGATCACTATATTGTCCTAAACAATGAAATGATATACATTATGCTTAAATCCTAATTTAAGTTAATATTAAAGCTAATTCTTAAACATGTGATAGGATTGGTGTGTTAAAATTACTTGTATTCTGCATATGAAAATAAATGCATAACCATTAAAAAAAAATTGCTTGTTATTCAAAGCCCAGTACAGAAAAAGTATGTGAAGTTTTCTGGTTTCATTAATTTAAAATTTAATTTCTGTTTCTAAAACTTTCAGATTCTGTAATATCCTAAATTAGTAATATCTTTCTCTAGAATATGCCCAGCTTTTTGCAGCACTGATTGCACGAACAGCCAAAGACATCGATGTTTTGATAGATTCCTTACCCAGTGAAGAATCTACAGCTGCTTTACAGGTACAGAGTTCTTTTCCTTTAGAACTTGGCTAGAAGAGAATTTTGAAATGGAGAGAGACTTAATACCTTTTGTTATAATAATCAAGTAAATTTAAATTTTACTTTGATTAAATTTACAGATGCATTTTAAAATGGGAGTTTTATTAATTGTGAACTAGTGTAGTCTGTTAAACACTGCAAATATATATAGTTTGATTTTGAGTTCTAAGGAAATTTCCCATTTTCCCCAATTTGGCTGTTTCCAAGCAGAGAATGAGAGGAGGGTGATGTCCTGGATGTGAAGTATAGTAGTGTTCAAAGCAATGTGGAAGTGAGTCACATACAGACATCCAGAAATTGCTAACTGAAAGTTCATTTTTTTAAATAATTCATACAAAGAAAATGCTTCAAAGTTAACTGATTTTAAATTTCTGCCACTGAAAAATCTACAGTACTTGCGTGATTATTGGGATGTAAAAGTAAATACTTCTACTGCAGTTGCTTTCCTTCTCAGCTCTTACTAATCTCCAAATTTTTCATTTCTCAAAAAATTTTATTTATTTCTGTCTTATAAAGGCTGCTAGCTTGTATAAGCTAGAAGAAGAAAACCACGAAGCTGCTACATGTCTGGAAGATGTTGTTTATCGAGGGGACATGCTTCTGGAAAAGATACAAAGTGCACTTGCTGATATTGCGCAGTCACAGCTGAAGACAAGAAGTGGTACCCACAGCCAGGCTGTTCCAGACTCATAGTACCTGAGCCTACCCAGGGGCCGAGAAAAGGACTATTCCAATGCCATTAAGAATTCTGCATCAGTTTAGATGTAAGCCTTACCAACAGTTACAGGAACAGTAAGCACTATGATACGTGTTATCTTTTTAGCTATTTTTAATAGTCTTCTATTTTCACTCTTGATAAATAAGCCCCCAAATTGTGACTGAATCAGTTTAAACCATCGTTATACCAAAATTTTTTATTATCTGAAATTATTGAGGCAGATACTGCATTAATGGTCATATAATTAAACTGATGTATTATAGAACTCTGTTGTGATATAATTCTATCTTTAGTTTTGTCATATTTCTACAATCGTTTTACAAATCAGAACAATCCTCAAGCAGAGGAGAGGTGGCAAGTTCAGAGAGATGAGACATCCCAATTTAGGCTGATGTTCTTCTGCTTCTTAAAAGGTGACACTATATAAAAATTTTTATATAAATTTGGGGATCTTGAGCAAGGCAAGTTTCTGAAACTATGTTGCTGTTAAGAAGCAGGATTTATTTGACTGGATGAGAGATTCAGTTACTTTTATGGAAATGTTTCCCTCTTTTTCCAGAACCTCATAGCCATTCTAGTTAAATCTCCATACTTGTTTCTACTAAGAAATCCTCTTTTCTTTGAATTTCGTGCTATTGTGAGGAGATTTTTCTTCATCCTGAACTATTGATTCTCATATCTTTTCGCCTGCTCTTTTTGTTCTCAATTTGCATTGTGAAGTATGTTCCCTGGGTCCTCGATTCCTTCTCATTCTTTTAATTTAACTGAAAGTTCTATCTTCTGATTTTGTTAACCTCTCAGCATTTACTGTTGTATTCTGATCTTACTAGAACATGCTTCCACTCTATCTGTTACTTTAATATCATTTTCTCCATTCCACCTTAGTTTGTTATTGCTAACATTTATGTCACTATTACCAAGTATGATTATACATCAAACTCCTGGATTTCCTTGAATCCACTGAAAGCTGGAGTTGAAATGTTGTCCACATTTTAACTGGTTCTATCTCCTAGGGCTACATTTTTCAGAATATCTTCAGGTACATATATTTCCTGCAATGTGTTACTACCCAGAATTTAAGAAAGTGCAAGAACAATAGACATTCTGCCTGTTATTCCTATCATAATCAAGCTCTTTCACAGTTCTTGAAATACACTGCTTATTTATTTTAGAAGCACATTTTAACTCGAATAATACAATTTATAGAATCATTTAATTTATTTAAAGTTACGTTAAATCTTATCCATACTAATAGATATTTCATATGTTAGGCTTATTGTCAGTGACATCACTTAAAATGCATTTTATTTTAAAACACTGGCATGAGGTAGAAGATAAGAAACTCACAAAAGGAAGTAATCTTCAAAGTACTGAACCCTCTTCAATACAGTTAGCCCTGAGAAGAAAAGTTAACAACCTTAAACTGGTACACTGACTATTCTTAAAACACTACCTTTGCTTGAGAGAAATTTCTTACATTGAAGTTGTCTTTTTTTAAAATCCCTGATTGAAAGTATTACAAAAAAAGACAATACATATGCTGAAAAGTTCATAAAGATTGTATAACGTAATTCATAGAGAGTGTATGCAGCTCTTCTCCTAACCATTTTTGTGAACATGACCATTAGGTCAGGAGGTCCTTAAAGCTGAAATGGTGAATGTATGGGCAGTGGTGATCTTGCTGCTTAGTACACAGCTTTGGGAGGACTGGAACCAGTCGATGTCTGTGTCTTTCATCCCCTGATCCGTCTTTTCCCTTTACCCAGATCTAAGTTGTTTTAAGGAGAAAAATCCTTAGAGGTGGGGCCACAGTCTTTCTCCCTAAAGGAATTTTCTGGAGACCTTGGAAAGGAGGGACATAAAACTTCATGGCTTTGTTGGATATAAATGCCCAAGTGACTATCATACTACCATACTTCGTCCAGTGGGGAGAAGGGGCATCCGAGTTCAACTCGGGCTGTGGTCTGGGCAAAGTAACCAGTGAGGGGCCTTGCTGTGGTCATAGCTTCTACTGTGAATGTGTTACTGGAATGGACGTCCTGTGTGCTTGTAATTCTCCCTCATGTCAGAGAAAATATCCCATCCAGGACATGCTAAGTGTAGAGAGGTAGTAAGTAGTGTGACTTGTAAAACAATCCGGCAGCCCATCCCTCTGTCCTTTGCCTTTGGGGCATCTTGCCACTGACAGTTTACTTGAACCCTGTGCTCCTGGAAAACAGTAGCAGTTAAGAAATCCCTGTATCCTATTGTATTCCAGGAAATAGCTTGCTGCAAAGAACCGTCCTTTCCCCATGTGACTTAAGACCTATTGGATAACCCTTTTGTATACTTACGACAGAGCCAGACCCAGACCCTCCAAATTCCCATTCTTTATTTCATAAATAATTAGTTTAGCTATTTTTACCCAAAAATGGAGTACAAAAGACCAGTACAGACAGAATGCCCTCTAACTTGACTTGATCAAACTTTAGTCTTCTCCCCAAGCTCCTGAACTTTAATCCACCCTCAGCCTGAGCTAACACTGGAATGTGGAATAATCTCAAAGATACCCTAAAAATTCACTGACCACATAAAAAGACATTCCCTAACCAACTGTCCCATTATGTCACCTACTCACTACCTCGCCCAGATTTTTCTATCCTTGTTTCCTTCTTCCTATTAAAAAAAAGCCCTTACTCACCTGATCATTAAGATGCTTGCACATCTATGGTCAGAGCATTTTCCGTTACTATAGTAGTTACTATAGTCTCCCTGCCCCTCTTGTGGTATTTTCCTCTCTCCCTATTGCCATATTTTCAAACAAACTCTTCCTGTACTTAACTTTGGATTTGTTTTCACTTGACAAGATACACTTATATAGAAAAAAATCCTATTGATGCTCATCAGATAACCCCAGGGCTAAGGATGGGGCAAAGGGGGTGGAGGTACTTACTGTGAAGTAGTAAGAAATCTCTCTCTGACTCAGAACAACTTGTGTGTACATTCAGGATAATGTTAAGATGAGTAGTAAAAACTATGAGCAGGGATCAAAAAGGAAATCATAATAGAGATTGGGATAATTCAAAACTTACTGAAAACAAACTACATACAGAAACTTGTGGCATTCCATCCACTAAGACAACATGTAGGAGAAAATGCAGTACCTTCCTTCCTTACATTAGAAGAAAATTTGAAAATTAATGAGCTAAGCTTTCAACTGAAAGAAAGAAAGAAGTAAATAATAAAAGCAACAGAAGAAATTAAGAAAACTGATGCAGCAACACTATAAGGAAAGCCCAAAGTTGAGATTCAAGAATAATAATAAAGTTGACAACTTAGGCAAATGTGATCAAGGAAAGAAGAGAAATGGCTTAAGTAAACAATATGAAGAATTGAAGAAAAAGTCATGTTTTTTAAAATATTAAGGGAATACCTGAGTAACTTTATGCCAGTGAACTTAAAATTTTGATAAAAAGGATGTATTCCTAGAAAAAAAACTTAGCAAGTAGGGTCAAGAAGATACAAAAATCATAGTCCTTCAACCTTTAAAGAAATTCAGTCAATAGTCAAAACTCCCACAGAGCACCAAACCTAGAAAGTTTTATTAGTTTTATTAAATATTCAGAGAAAAAAATTAGTTTTACACAAAACATAGTTCATTACCAAAATTACAAGGAGACATTGCAAAAAAAATTACAACTGATCTCTTCAACTGATCTCTTTCATGAACGTGCAATAATACTGGCATGTTAAAGCTAGTGGGTATTAAAAAATCGAATATATCACAAATCTGTTTAATTCCAAGCATGCATGGCAGTTCTGTCTTTTAAATTATTTTGTTTTTTATCAACTCTTAAGATGCCCACTTTTTTTTCTAATTGTATCCTAAGGTGGAATAGTCAATGGTCAACTGTTTTTTCCATATTGAAACATAAAATAATGCTGTGTTTTACAGTTAATGGAATCTTTGATCTGATTAAGAGTAGTAATTTGTCATTAATAGATTAGATTAAAATCAATCATATCATCTGACTTGATGCAGGATAAGTATTTGATAAAATTCATTTATGAAAAAACTTGGCAAAGGGAAACAGTTTTTAAAATGTGAAAATATCTTATAAAATATAGGGGATATCATAGTGAAAGTTCAAATACATTCCCTTAAAGTTTGGGAACAAGACAAAAGCTGCCTGCAATAATCACATCTCATTTTTGTGCTGATAGCTCTAACCAATATATTTCAAAGAAAAGTAAAAGTTACAAGATTAAAAAAATAGAAACAAAATCCTTACTGTTTAAAGTTGAAATAAGTATATGAAGAGAAAAAATCAAGATTCTATAGGTAAATTTCGGAAAGGTTTTGGACATAAAAACCACAACATGTCAGCAACAAGTGTTAAGAAAAAGACTTTTTAAAAAACATTTTCAATAGAATAAAAATGAGATTTCAAGGAATAGATACAATGAAGATGTAAGATATTTAGGGAAAAAATAACAAAAAATTAAGGAAAAAATTTAAAACTGTTTAAAAACATTTTTAAAAACCTTAATGGGAGTAATACCATGTTTGTGGAGCAGAAGAGTCAGTATTATAAATGTGCCCATTTTGCTCAACTGGTTGATAGTTTTATACAATTTTAAGTTCCCAACTGGGATTTTTGTGAAAATTGACAGGTATTTTAAAAAATTATATAGAAGTATTAAGTGCTGATGGAAATCAGGATACTCATGAGGAAAGAGAATGATAGTTTTCTTTGATAGTAAGTAGTAGTAAATGTTAGGGTCTGAATAGACAAATAGAACAAATGGAGGAGAATTAGGGAACCTAACGAAAATACACAGATATGAAAACTTGATTTGTCGGGAAGATGATGTTACAAATCACTGGGTAAAGAATAGACATGGTGCTGGAACATTGGTTATACATATGCCATATGTTAAAATGAATGCCTATGGGGTTTCTTTTGGGTGATGAAAATGTCCTGGTCTTAGGTAGTGATGAACAACTGAATCTACTGAAAACACTGAATTATGTACTTGAAAAGGGTGAATTTTATGGTACATGAATTAATCTCAAAACCATTATAAAAGAAAAAATATGTCAGGTGGATTAAATACATGTGAAGGGCAAGTATCTAAAAGACATTAATTGGAAAATACCAGTGACTTCAGGGTTAAGAAAGGATTTTAAAAAAATAAATACAAAAAGTTCATAAAAAGGAAAAAAAATTGCAATAAATATGTCTCATACACTGGTTCGAACTTCTGTACACATTAAATTGAAAAAGGTGGATAAACTCAACTGCATTAAAATTTACATTTTCTGTTCATCGAAGGACTCCAAAGAGTGAAAAATGCAAACTCAATCTGGGAGCAGTTATTTGCAACTCCTGTAACTGGATGAAAGGTTAGTATCTAGAATATATGAAAATCTATGAATCCATCAGAACCAATAAGAAAAAGAATCCATTAGAAAAATTGCAAAATAATCATCTCACAGTAGAATAGCCATAGTGTGCAAAATAGTCAACCTCACTGGTAATCAGATTTGAATCTGGCTTTGTAGGTCTTTAGGAAGGTCACTTTTCAAGACAGGAAGACAAAACATACTTAGTTTTAAAATGAACACTTCACTAGCTTGATTTATGCTTTACACATTTGGATATGTGGTCCATGGGCACCATGTATTCTTGACCAGAGCTGCATATGTTCAGGGCAGGGCTATAAATGTATTATTATTATATAACTAAAAGAAAAGCAAGGAGATTCCAGAGATAAAATTCAGGGCAGTGATTACCTCTCTGATGGAGAAAACAGGATGTCATTAGGCAAGACCGAAGAGGGACTTTTAGGTGGTGTAATAATATTTTTTTCTTGAACTGGGAAATATGTATTTAATGTAACTCCATATTTAATGTAAACTGTAGTTAAAGGTCATGTTTTCAATAATAAAGTGTAAGGCCACACATTTTTAAGCAGTGTAATACACTGTTTCATCTGTGTTTGAATTCAGAACTTGCTCTTAGCCGTGATAGACACTGCCGGAAGAGGCTGTTTATGTAGTCTTCCTCCATGTGACTGACCCACATTCTGTCTTCCGTACTTCTCAAAAATTCAACAATAAGTAGAATTTAGAAAGATGAACTTCTTGCTACCATGTTCCTGCTCCTCATCTTTGCCCCCCTGCCTCTTTAGGGTGGCCATTGTTTTTCCTTCCCAGTGGCTGAGGAAGGCCTTAGGTAATAGGAAGGATCCCTTAGGCACAGA
Organism: Manis javanica; assembly: GCF_040802235.1. Lineage (NCBI taxonomy): Eukaryota > Metazoa > Chordata > Mammalia > Pholidota > Manidae > Manis > Manis javanica. The sequence goes on along the minus strand of NC_133170.1, from coordinate 9,643,272 downwards.
TGCTTGCAGGTTGGAGCTTCTGAGACTAAACAGCAAATTTTCACCACAAGAGGGCAGTTTGACTGTGAACTCTGGTTTTATTTAGATAAAGGTTGTCTAGGATGTTTTGTGACCAGAGGGTACCTGAGTATTAGCTAGCTTGGTAACAGTAGCCACAAGTTAGGATTCCGCTGGAGTCCAGTCAAAGCTAGTGTTATGATTCTGAATTGAGCTAGTGTCTTCCTGGAGCAGTAACTTGAATGTGATGACCAAATGTTTATTTTCATCTGAAAATAAAAGAACAAGGCCACAGCTTCATGGGTAATCATTGAGGTTGTTAAATATTAACATCAACCACAAAGGAAGTTATGTGAGCACTTGAGATGGTAAATTATCTTTTAAGTGCATTTTCATATGTGTGTGTGTGTGTGTGTGTGTGTGTTAGACCATACAGAAATCTACTTCCTAGCTGAAGAGCAGCCGTTTACGGAAACACGATGTAAAAGGTGACTGACAGTATAGGCTCATGTGCCACCCAGGTTAAGCACTGCTACTTATTGTGTGCTCTTGGGCAAGTTGTCTATGTATCAGTGCAACTGTGAAATAGGGATAGTATTACTAATGACCTCATGGTGTCCTTATGTGAGGTGAACGTGTTTATACATGGGCAGTTGTCTAGCATCTTTCTCCAGGATATATGGTTTTTGTAGGGGCCAGACTAGCAAACTAAATAGAGATGTGATGGGATCACAGTGCCTGCATCTTTTGGGTCTTTAAGGGTGGTTTTTAATCCCAGCCATAGTTCCAGACAATACTGTTTTTATTAACAGTATTTATAATAAGTATTTATGTTTTTTCAAATTTTTATAACATTTACAAATACTTGCAATATTTGTTTTTGTTTATAATATTGCCAATGAAATAATGTTTTTTAGTTACTCTCTTGGCCAAGGCAGAATGGGTGGGACAGTTTCAGAGTTTCCACTTGGCTTTTTCTCCTTCCATGGCTCTTACGCCATGGGTTAAGGAACTCCGGGAGTTCTGCTAACTACAAAGTTTAGTGACTGGGAAAATGATCCCTGGATGAGTTGTGGAACCAATGGCCTTACTATGCTTGGGATCTTGGCCAGGATACCATTTATTATTTATTATTACCCTCCCCCACAAAGGGGGGCCATGATAAAGCTTGAATTCTCAGATATTCATGTCATATCAGACCCTACAGCCAACACTCCTCAAAATACCATAGTATTTCTCTTTCCCTTGTATACAGTTACCTAAGTAAATGACCATGGGTCTCTTTGGAATGGGTCTGGGAGAATTATCATCATAAACACTTGCTGTGGTGTGTAGAGTTTTTCTTGTGGGGTATCTGCATGAGATGAATGACTTCCGAACTTGAAAAAGGGGCTTCAGGTTCAGAAATAGGGAAGAAAACATGACTTTTTAATTGGGGCTGCTACTCTCCGTATTTTCATCATCCATCTATGGTTTCCTTTGCCTGTAGGGATTGGGCAATGCTACCCATCCCTCTTGCCCTCAGGGTCTCAAGTTCTCTCAACAACTTCCATTGCTCTCTGACAGTCAGGGTCCCCATTGCTAGTTGATCTGATTTTGCTTCTCATTATGATAATTGAGCCCATCTTCTGATAGTTAAGCATTGTTTCCTGGCCCCTATTTTGGGGGCTTCCTAACATTTCCATTGCCAGTAAGTAGCCTAGTTTGGTGTCTGCATCTCCTACCATTAACCTTAGCCAGTGGTGTTCTAGACTGGTTCCGATCAGCCCTTATAAGAACTGATTGTTACATTTTATGAGTCATGGAATCAATGGAGCTGGTTGTCAAGCACAGTATGTTAAAAGTTATATGGCAGGAGAATGATCCTATGTTGATAAACTCTTCCTTATTTAACTTTATGTTTTGTCACTTTGATTTTGTATCCTCATGTCATGTCCCAATCTTAGACATATATTCTTGGCTCCTGCCAATACACCTTTGCTAGGTCCTGTAGCACCTTTTCCTTGTTAGCAGGCCCTCCTCAGCTGTGTTACACTGTGATTGACCCTAGTTTATTATTTTTAGCCAGGATATAAGGTGGGATATATCGTGGGCAGAGGTGGGTAGGGGATGGCATTTGTCTTGCAAAGCAGAGGGCTCTGCATCATCTTCCAGGAAGTGGGTAGCTAGCCTTTAATGGGGAGGAACGGGCCACTTGTGTAGGCCCAGAGGAATCTGAGGAGTCAAGATTTTTTAGTACTTTAACCAGGAAGGCCCCATTCTAAGTCTCAGGGTTACCCTCCTTCCCAATCAATACCCTGACCTTGGTGAGGCTGGCTTGTCCACATTGAAAGTGACTTTTAATAAACTGCTACCTGTTGATTCTTAGTGCAGTATCAAAATAATATCCACAATTATATGAAAAGACTGTTAAAATACTCCTCTTGTTCCAATTACATATCCATATTTTCTTCACATACTTCACCCAAAGCAATATATCATAATAGACTGAATGTAGAAGCAGATAAACAATCCAGCTTTTGCAAAATCTTTCTGTTCTCATGTGGGGAAAAGGGAAGTTCCTCTGGCCAGAATCCTCACCTGACCCTAAACTACTGGATGATGTAACTGGCCCGCTGCCAGGCTACTGCTTCCACACCCACAGGCAATGAGCCGTTATGGACTGAGTCACTATATAAAGAGCTCCATCCAGCACTTGTGTGTATAAAGAGGCAGAGATGGAAGTGGATTACGGACCTGCAGACTGCTGGAAGCAGATGTGATTCTAGTGCTCAGTTTACCACCATGAGAATAATGCCAGGTATAAACCCTTTCATCCCAAGAATATTGTGTTGTCATTTCTTGGTCTCACTGAATCCATAGTGAACTTGCTTGGGGCTGAAACCTCAGGCAAGACAGTTGGCATAATTGACAGGGTTCACTGGAGACTGAAGAACAGCACAGTCTCTGCCCTCATGGGAGGGATGCTTCAGCAGGCTGTCCCTATAGATGGGGAGACATTCAAGTGTCCCCCAGTGGACATGTGGTTTGAGGTGGTTTGCCTCCTAGAGGACTGGGCTCTGCTCCAGGACTGGGGGCAGGTGGAGGTGATGCCTGAGGCCATAGAGGTGGTCCTTGGCATAATAAAGAGGTCCTTCAAGAAACAGAGTACCCGCGAGGTGGCAGGAACTCTGGGTTAACTGTTTCTCACAGTATTAAAAAAGGCTGCAGATGAGAAGAATGTGCTCCTTTGAGAGAGACAAGAAATGGCAGCATGAGAACACAAGCCTGTGAGGTGCTGTGGAGGAAATAAAAGATTTGTTAAAAAATGAAATGGCGTTGCTGCGAGGCACCATGGAAGGTAAAGGCCGTGAAGAAAAAGGGCATACGTACCCCTCCCTCCACAAGAAGAGGCAACATGAGAATGTGAGTGTGAGATGCTGTGTAGTATAGAAGGTCAAAGATTCTTTGCAGAATGAGACAGCAGCTCTGCAAGGCCCTGTGGAAGAGGCAGAGGCCATGGAGGAGAAGGATGCACTGCGAGAAGCACCGGAAGAGGCAGTACAAGAACAGCAGCTATAAGATACCGAGGTGAAGCTAAGGGAGTGTTGAAGACTGAGCTAGTGTTGCCACGAGGCACTGTAGAAAAGGTCAAGGGTGTAGCAGAGGAGACACTAGAGGGAGTGGCGAGAAAGGTGCTGTCAGCAGCCCTGGAACGGAGGAGGAGCCAGGGAAGGATGCAGGGGTAGGTGCCAGAGGCACTGACCCCTCTACGGAAAGCCAAGAAAATGAAGACGTAGGAACAGTGGGTTGAAAAATAATAAATTCATAGATGAGGATTCTGATGTTCACTCACCCAAGTTACAAGCAGTCAACAACAGAGCCAGGCTTTTAACTGAGGTCTCTCTGAGCAAAACACATTTCTCTTTTCATTTTGCCTCTATTGACCAGTAGTTCTCAATTTACTGTCTGCTGAAGGTTATCAGGGCCTCCTGGAGGAGACTCCCCATGGAGGTTTTATTATTGCTCCGGTTTGCTCCTTGACGAGTAAGAAGAATATATACTCTTGTAGTGCTTCCCTGTGGGAGACTAGGCGTACCCGCCCACAAGGCCCACCAGGGGGTTTGCTTAGGTTCCACCGAGTGTTCAGGTGCACAAAACTGCAACTGACCACTGGCGTCACATTACAGGACAGGGACCACAGTTTGCTAGCAGGGCAACATCAACATCACGTGTCCCTCTTCGGTGGGACATCAAGTCATACAGCTGTAGAGGGACAGCTCCAATACAAGAAGACGAGGTCCATCTGGGGCAGGTACAGGGACCACTATGACTCAGAGTCTCTTTCCTCAGAGGAGACACTATCTCTTGTAACAACTTCAGAGATACAGCTTCCAGCATCCCTCAAGGACATCCTCAGTTAAAACAGTTGCCACACTTGAGCTAAAAGTTACATAGCCCCCGTCAGGTATCTATAGGGAATTTGTAGTTCCTTCCAGTCCAGATGCAATTTCCAACCAGAAATCATTTTTATTATAAGCAACATTGCTGAGGAATATTGTTAACATAGTAGTTTTTGGTTCCTGGGGAGCAGAACTAGTGAGTTAACTAAAGTTCAAATTTTTACGCACCAGGGAAAAGATTTTGTTAACCCCTTATCTAAACTGCCATGAGGCTAATGGGTTGGACCATCTGATTTACTTTGACCAACAGAATGCAAGCGGAGGTGGCTTACACCTCCTCCAAGCAGAAGCCTTATGAACCATTGTGTGGTTCCACTCTCATTCCTCTTTCTTCTGTCAAGGGATTAGGATAGAGGCAACACCTTTGGCCTGGGTCCCCAAATGAAGAAGATGCTTGGAACAGAGCTGCAACAGATCCTAAGCTGCCAGAAAATCTCCAAGTTGGGTAAAGATTTACTGTTGTAAGCCATTGCTAATCAGAGTTGTCTGTTATTGCAGCATAATGTATTTCAGATCAATATATCCCCTTTGAAAAGATGTAGTCTGGCAGTCCCTAAGGAGAGCCTGCCAACCAAGCCAGCTAGTTCTGTGTAGTCACAGCTTTAATTCTGGCAATAATGCCCAACTCAAGAGGCTGATGGAAAGCTGTTTCCCCTTTTTGAGCACTTTGGCTGTTAAGGCAGTACAAGTATGCCTGAGAAATACCATGTATGTAGATTGTGGCACTTTATTGCTTTAATTCATGTTCCTCTTTGTACCAGTCAGGGTTTAATTGAGAGACAGAAACTACACAAAGTTATTTGGCAAAGACAATTTAATATAAAGGACTGTCAAGCAGGTATAAAATTGTCAACTTGGTAACTAAAAAGACAAAAAGAGAAACCTAATGTACCAGAGGTAGCAACCGTGGGAAACTTAATTACCTACAGAGTTGAGGGAATGAAGTCAAGAGGTTGAAACTGTTAAAATACAGAAACTAAGAGGAGGGTCCCTGTGGAGCTGAAACTCCGATGTCGGAGGAGGCTGCTGCTTGGTTAGTGCTTCTGTCTCTGAGTCTGGGGAGGCACCTCCCTGAGCTGGGCCCAGCTCTTGGGAAGGGTCTGGTGCCTGGTGTCTTGAGGGGGCACCTTGCAACTAGCTCTGCCAGTATCGGGAACACTGTAAACTGGATCTACCTGCTGCGGTGGTGAGGAAGCATAAATGTGGCAAGAACCACTGTAAACAGGAAGCTCACAGGAAAGAGCAAATCCCTTCTTCCTCCTGCAGCTCTTTGGTTTTCCTCTAGGGTCCTCTACTGTCAGAGCCTAACAAATAGCCCTCTGGCAAAGCTGAAATGTGGTTTGCAGAGTCCCAGCTGCCAGGGAGAGTGACAGTGCTGTTGCCAAGCGCTAAGCCCTTGTGCAGGGCTATGTCAGCTAGGGGAAGTGGCATCTTTTTCTAATTTGCACACAGGTGCCATGTAGGCTAGTACACACTGATTCAAACATCAGCAACCAAATCTTCCTTGCATCTTCTGGCTGTTGGAAGCGTGTATTTTTATTGTAATGTTCCAGGCAAACTTACATGGCATCAACATGCCACTTACACGATGATAAATAACCCTCCCTTATATATTGCCAAAGATTTGTGTAGATTTGTTTGAATACAGTTCCCTATTCTTCCGTATTTTCTCAACATGATTGCTGCTCTTGATACACAGCATAGAGTCAATTCCCTCCATTCTTTTATGCTGGACTTCCAGCTGTGTGACCGGAACAGTCTTCACTGCATCTCTAGTAACTTCACGTACTCTTTCTCAAGTTGTCTTTTCACTGGAACTGTCGTAGCACTCTGCTCTTGTCCTTTCTCTTTTAGCCAGCCTTACTATATCCTGCAAATGTTTTGACACTTTTACTAATGATTTAAATGAAGGCTTAGAAGAAACTGTTTTCAAATGTATTAATGACACAAAAGTAGGAGGGTTAGCTAAAATGACATCATGAAATCAGGCTCCTTTGTGATTTCTGTAAACTGAAGTGTGTCGAAAGCAAATGGATGACATTTAGTAGATAAAGGAAAGACCCTGTAGGATTTAAAATAAGGATAAGAGAAATTAGAGTAAAATAACGGAAAGGAAGACAGACCTCTGTTTTTTAAAATCTGGTGGCATTATTACTTATGTGGCAGCTTTAGAAAGGAATCATGCCTCATAAGATTGTTTATCAATGATACTTTAATAAAAAAATAAAGAAAAGAATCATGCCATTGTTTTAACAGGTACACAGTAGCTACTCAAATGTTTATATGTAATTTAATATTTATGAAAGATTATAAATGGGTTATTAATTACATTTGAGGGGAAAAGTGCTGTCATCTTTGCTAACACAACCACCTCATGAAAAGTCTGAGGAGTCATAATGAATTATATGTACATATAAATATACATAACAAAATAGGTGTATAACAAAATATTAGTGGTGCTTGTTTCTGGCTAAGGGGCTAGCAAATTAGAGATGATAAGCATTTCCATTTAGATGAGAAGAAACACTTTTGGTGGGGAAAAGGGTCAAGATGAAATTTTATTTTGCTCACCTTTAGAATCAACAAATAGGCTGTTTGTTTGGCTTGCCACGATACTCTTATGAAAAGAGACTACGTCTTCGGTTATAGATCCAGCCGATTTGGTTCTTAATCTGTTGTTTTCTCAGAGAAGCCCTACCTGTGCCTGTAGTGTAGCTGAGCTTCCTGTTGTGTGCATGCTCTAGGACTGTGCAGTTTTTTTCAGAACATGAACCTCAATTCATAATTATACCTCCATTAATCTGAGTGTATGATTAACATCTGAAAGCCCCATTTAACTATCAGCTCTATAATGCAGGGTCTGTGCTCCCCATAGTATCCTCAGAACTTAATCCAGTGACTGAAATGTAGCAGGCAGTCAATAATGCTTGTTGAATAAATAAATAAATGTATTAATGAAAAAATTTAAATGTAAATAATTAGAATAGATTCCTGGGGGCAAGTAGAAGAAAATATTGTAGTTAATTTTTAGGCACTGTAAGAGAATACCTTTAAAATATTTCTTGTAGATTTAGCAAAAGGAAATAAAGAACCAAGAAATTTAGGGGTAACAGTATATCAGAAAGAATATGAAGAACTCTCAGTTTCCAGAAAAATCTAGTAAATTCCTTATATAGATTGATGGAATGTAATACTTCCCATTCTGAGCCATAGATCTGAGTATTTTTCTAAAATACCATTCTTTCTTTATATGGCATAATAGAGCTACCTGTTTTCTTGAGCAAAATACTTTCTTAACTTAGTATCACTGGTTGATAAAATATCTTTATATTGTAGGACTTGGAATAGGAAGCCACCCTAAACCTTTCAGTAAATAGAGAAATTAGGTTACAAGAGAAACAGACTTTGCTTTATTATTATTTTTAAAAGTCTTTTTTGAGTTTTCTGGCCTTTCTCTACTGATTCTTGGTTGGAAGATATTCTAAGTAAGATTTTTGACATCTTTTATTCAATACTTCTAAGTAAGAAAAAAAAAATCCCCTCTCCCACTGTCTTACAGCTTTGAAAAAAATATGTAGGATTTCTGCTGTGAGTAAAGAAAACTTGTATTCACTGTGGAAAACTGGGTCATCTTCTTTTCAGAACTCTTTTTCCCCTCAAATCTGAGAACATATTAAGAGAAGCAAGGTGGGAAGTTTTCAGCAATCTAGTGGGGAATTCCTCTTAGGGACAAAAGAAGTAAGATAGCTGGAGAGGATGGTCGCCCAGAGTTAGGCTGCAATAAATACCTCTGTTGGTTTAAAAGAAGTATGAACAGTGGATTAACAGCTGATTCAATGAGACATAGAAAGTGGGGACTGAGTTCTGCGGAAGAACAAAAGTAAACGGACTTCCTTTGAATTTTAAATGTATTGATTTATCAGTTCCTCAAGGTACTGATTCACTGTTGCCTTTAGGTTTATAGTTCTTGGTAGGAGAGGAAAGATAAACCCTTTTGTGGTTTTTAAAAAAAAGGAGAAAGCTGGCTTTTTCACAAGGATTTTACTTAAGAATCTGTTAAACACTTTAAAAGTCATACTTGAAGAAGGGCAAAATCAGAAGTGATCCGTAAAATCTCCCTAATGATAATACTGGTAAGATGGTATGTTTAACTTTTCTCTCTAACTCTTAGAAATGTATCTAAGTAGTCATCTATCTTGTCTCATAAATAATACCTTAAAATTTTTCATTTCTGTTATTTTCTAGGCTGAAGAAAGTTAATAAAAATTATTTTATTCACAGAATGTTCTACTTCACTTCTCAAATTTAGTGTAATGAGTTGTTTTAAAAGTTTGGTTATATAAAATAAACCAATATTAAACTAATTATTTACAAGTAATGTGAGATAAAAGTGAGAACAAATGATTAAAATATCCAAGCTAATAAAAGCAAGATTGCTTAAAATACCTTCCAGTGTCTTAGGATATCTAGAAAGGAAAAAAACACCTTACTAAATTTGAGGTTTACAGAAGTTATGATGGTGTTTAATTAGAGGAATTCAAGGTATTTCTCTGTTTTCTTTAGAGATTCCCAGGGAGAAAAAAATAAATTCCCATAACTATAATGCTTCATTTTTACTAGTTTTTAATTTCCATTTATTCATAAGTAATGAATATTCTGGGAGATAATTTGAAAGATCCATATTTTTTAAAAATAAAAATAAAAACCATCCATCCATCCAGCATTTCATCACCCAAAAAAACGGTTGTGGACATTTTGATGTCTATCTACTCAGACTTTTCTTTTGTTTTCTTATATAATACATATTGTTTTAATAAAAAAATGAAATAATAATACATATTATTTTTGTGTAACCTGCTTTTTTTCTACTTAAAACACATACTGAAAATTTATATTAAATTAAAAATTAAATATTACCTTAATATTTTAACAATTTGTTTATTGTTGGGCACCTAGTTTGTTTATAATCTGTGATGAAGATACTTATTAGATATGTCATTTATATAAAAGACATTTAAAATTACAGTTTCTTCTACTGGATTTATGAGATAAAAATACTTCTAACTTTAGAGAGAAAAAATAAGCCAGAATTAGACATTGTCAGATAAAATTACATTTAACAGCACTCACATCGGACTTACTACCTACAAGCACTTTTCAAAGCACTTTAGAAAGATGAGCTCATTTAGTCCTCCTAATAACTCTATGAGACATGCTATCCCCATTTCACAGATGAGAAAATGAGGTCCAGAGATCTTAAGCGACTGGTTCAATGTTACACAGGTAGTAAGTGGCAAAGCCAGTCTGGCGTCAGGGTCTGTACTCAGCCTTTCCCTTATAAAGCCTCCATCTCTTGTTTTCTGGGTTATCTGAGAAAGGTTTGAGATGTTAATTAGGCAGCATGGGAATATCTTAGAATTTGGTGGGCATTGGGAAGGATCTGGGAATGGAGTGAGCTTGCTCAGTCTTTTTGAAATTAAAGGAACCTAGAACTTCTTAGTTCAGGAACAGAATGCAAAGCGTCAATTATTTTTTTAGGACCAAAAAGGGAAAAATTGTACCAGAAGAAATCTTTATTACCCTGTCTTAAAATCTTTTGCGATTTTATAATGTGGCTTTCCAAAACATAGTTGTTAAGGTGGAATGTAATTTTTCTCCTTCCTTTCACCATTTCACTGTGATGTAAACCTAGTTAATATAATTTATTTGATGAGAAGTGATTTTTAAAGTGCATTTATAGAGATGTACACTCTTAAATGCCCAAGAAGTTTCCTATCTGGGCTTTGATATAATGATTTCCAAGAAATCATGTGCTTATAGAGAAGTGACAACATAATATTGCTTGTTTTCCATCAAAGTTAGTAAATATACAGGTTAATTTAAAAGTCATCTATTCTAAAAGCAATCTCAAAACTAAAACCAGCAGAAGACCTGCCCACTGACAATGAAACATGTTAGGAGCAACTAAAGAAATGCCCAAAGAACAGAGCTCGCAGAAGTCTCTGGGGTCGCATGGGAGGCAGTGTCAGCAAGAGAGCTCAGCTGTTCTGGGAAGAACAGAGGCCCCTTCAGATCCTGACGGAGGCTGCCCTTCTACGTGGAAGTTTGCTACAGCTCGTTGCTACTATACTTAAAGGTCCTGGATTCTTGATGTTGTTTAAAATTGTCAGCACAACATATAAAAAATTTAATTCTGACAAGCTCATAAGCCCAGTCAGTGATGAACCAAGGGGAGGAGAGGAATTCAACCAGGCAGTGGATCGAAGAAGCACAAACAGAATAAATGAGCAACAGGAATAAGGCATATCTTATTTTATCACATGGTAAAATATTTTTAGAGCTAGCTCAGATCACTTATACTAAATCAGGGCCAATTACAGGAAAATTAAATTTGCTGAACGGAAAACATTGTTTTGTTGGATTCCATTGAAAGTTTTGCTTAGGGGAAACGTTGATTTCCATACCTCACCACATCCCTACTTTATCACCCAGGAAGACTGTTCTATAACATAACTGTGATGCTAACAGTGATGTTTGATTCTCCATTGCACAGTTGAGAAGGGGGAGGAGTCTGCATGGCTCAGAAGAGGTTCTTCTAGCACAGAAACTTCTCTCTCCAGGCCCTGTTCTAACAGCTGCCCTCACCAGCCATATACAGTTCAGCAAGCTGAATGTACGGTACCAGACCCATTCTGCTAATTCAGTGTAGTGTAAAGAGTCAATTGAGAAATTAGATAATGAGACTGACACCATTTATTTGCTTTAGTTTCACTTCCACCAGGCCAGAGGACACAGCTTGACAAAGACAAGCTTGGAGGATCTGTGAGGTTGTCATTTGTTTGGTTTGACGCTTTGAGGATTCTCACTCAAAATTTAAAATGATGTTTTGTGAACATCAATCTAGATTTATTCTCTAAGTGTCCTCAAAACTGATAGAAAACATCTGAGAACTGGTGAACTGAAACCAACAATGGGAAGATACTCAAAAAGTGCTCCAAGCAGAGGGACTGCTATAGATGGAAGTGTTCCTAGGGGTGGATAGCTGTCACCAGAGGTAGTAAAATCATGGTAGGGAGGGTGGAACAGCTGATTGCGAGGCAAATGCAAAATTAAATTGACTATCCCCAAAGTCAATCAAGGGATAGACAAAAAGTACAGAATTTGATACCTAATATATAAAGAATGAAGGAGGAAGAAAAAGGAGGAGAAATAGAAAAGAACCTTTAGATTGTGTTTGTAACAGCATACTAAGTGAGTTAAGTTAGACTCTTAGATAGTAAGGAAAGTAATCTGGAACCTTTGGTAACCACGAATCTAAAGCCTGAAATGGCAATAAGTACATACCTATTGGTAATCACCCTAAATGTAAATGGACTGAATGCACCAATCAAAAGACATAAAGTCACTGAATGGATAAAAAAACAAGACCCATCTATATGCTACTTACAAGAGACTCACCTCAAACCCAAAGACATGCACAGACTAAAAGTCAAGGGATGGGAAAAGATATTTCATGCAAACAATAGGGAGAAAAAAGCAGGTGTTGCAGTACTAGTATCAGACAAAATAGACTTCAAAACGAAGAAAGTAACAAGAGATAAAGAAGGACATTACATAATGATAAAGGGCTCAGTCCAACAAGAGGATATAACCATTATAAATATATATTTATACACAGGAGCACAAGCATATGTGAAACAAATACTAACAATTAAAGGAGGAAATAGACTGCAATGCATTCATTTTAGGAGACTTCAACACACCATTCACTCCAAAGGACAGATCCACCAGACAGAAAATAAGTAAAGACACAGAGGCACTGAACAACACACTAGAACAGATGGACCTAATAGACATCTATAGAACTCTACACCCAAAAGCAACGGGATACACCTTTTTCTCAAGTGCACATGGAACATTCTCCAGAATAGACCACATCCTAGGCCACAAAAAGAACCTCAGTAAATTCGAAAAACTTGAAATCCTACCAACCAACTTTTCATACCACAAAGGTATAAAACTACAACTAAATTGTACAAAGAAAGCAAAAAGTCCAACGAACACATGGAGGCTTAACAACATGCTCCTAAATAATCAATGGATCAATAATCAAATTAAAATAGAGATCAAGCAATATATGGAAACAAATGACAACAACAACATAAAGCCCCAACTTCTGTGGGATGCAGCAAAAGCAGTCTTAAGAGGAAAGTATATAGCAATCCAGGCATATTTAAAGAAGGAAGAACAAACCCAAATGAATAGTCTAATGTCAAAATTATCAAAATTGGAAAAAGAGGAACAAATGAGGCCTAAAGTCAGCAGAAGGAGGGACATAATAAAGATCAGAGAAGAAATAAACAAAATTGAGAAGAATAAAACAATAGCAAAAATCAATGAAACCAAGAGCTGGTTCTTTGAGAAAATAAACAAAAGAGATGAGCCTCTAGCCAGACTTATTAAGAGAAAAAGAGAATCAACACACATCAACAGAATCAGAAATAGAAAGACTGACCCAACAGAAATACAAAGAATTATTAGAGACTACTATGAAAACCTATTTGCTTAGAAGCTGGAAAACCTAGAAGAAATGGACAACTTCCTAGAAAAATACAACCTTCCAAAACTGACCAAGGAAGAAACACAAAATCTAAACAAACCAATTACCAGCAAAGAAATTGAAGCAGTAATGAAAAAACTACCCAAGAAAAAAACACCCAGGCCAGATGGATTTACCTTGGAATTTTATCAGACATACAGAGAAGATATAATACCCGTTCTCCTTAAAGTTTTCCAAAAAATAGAAGAGGAGGGAATACTCCCAAACTCATTCTATGAAGCCAACATCACCCTAATACCAAAACCAGGCACAGACCCCACCAAAAAAGAAAATTACAGACCAATATCCCCGATGAACATAGATGCAAAAATACTCAACAAAATATTAGCAAACCAAATTCAAAAATATATCAAAAGAATCATACACCATGACCAAGTGGGATTCATCCTAGGGATGCAAGGATGGTACAACATTCGAAAATCCATCAACATCATCCACCACATCAACAAAAAGAAAGACAAAAAAAACACATGATCATCTCCATAGATGCTGAAAAAGCGTTAGACAAAATTCAACATCCATTCATGATAAAAACTCTCAGCAAAATGGGAATAGAGGGCAAGTACCTCAACATAATAAAGGCCATATATGATAAACCCACAGCCAACATGATACTGAACAGCGAGAGGCTGAAAGCTTTTCCTCTGAGATCGGGAACAAGACAGGGATGCCCACTCTCCCCACTGTTATTTAACATAGTTCTGGAGGTCCTAGCCACAGCAATTAGACAAAACAAAGAAATACAAGGAATCCAGATTGGTAAAGAAGAAGTTAAACTGTCACTATTTGCAGATGATATGATATTGTACATAAAAAACCCTAAAGACTCCACTCCAAAACTACTAGAACTGATATCGGAATAGAGCAAAGTTGCAGGATACAAAATTAACACACAGAAATCTGTGGCTTTCCTATACACTAACAATGAATCAATAGAAAGAGAAATCAGGAAAACAATTCCATTCACAATTGCATCAAAAAGAATAAAATACCTAGGAATAAACCTAACCAAAGAAGTGAAAGACCTATACCCTGAAAACTATAAGAGACTCTTAAGAGAAATTAGAGGACACTAACAAATGGAAACTCATCCCATGCTCTTGACTAGGAAGAATTAATATCGTCAAAATGGCCATCCTGCCCAAAGCAATATACCGATTTGATGCAATCCCTATCAAATTACCAACAACATTCTTCAACGAACTGGAACAAATAGTTCAAAAATTCATATGGAAACACCAAAGACCCCGAATAGCCAAAGCAATCCTGAGAAAGAAGAATAAAGTGGCGGGGATCTCATGCCCCAACTTCAAGCTCTACTACAAAGCCATAGTAATCAAGACAATTTGGTACTGGCACAAGAACAGAGCCACAGACCAGTGGAACAGAATAGAGACTCCAAACATTAACCCAAACATATATGGTCAGTTAATATTCGATAAAGGAGCCATGGACATACAATGGGAAAATGACAGTCTCTTCAACAGATGGTGCTGGCAGAACTGGACAGCTACATGTAAGAGAATGAAACTGATCACTGTCTAACCCCATACACAAAAGTAAATTCAAAATGGATCAAAGACCTGAATGTAAGTCATGAAACATGAAACTCTTAGTAAAAAACATAGGCAAAAATCTCTTGGACATAAACATGAGTGATTTCTTCATGAATATATCTCCCCGGGCAAGGAAAACAAAAGCAAAAATGAACAAATGGGACTATATCAAGCTGAAAAGCTTCTGTACAGCAAAGGACACCATCAATAGAACAAAAAGGTACCCTACAGTATGGGAGAATATATTCGTAAATGACAGATCCGATAAAGGCTTGACATCCAAAATATATAAAGAGCTCACGCACCTCAACAAACAAAAAGCAAATAATCCAATTAAAAAATGGGCAGAGGAGCTGAACAGACAGTTCTCCAAAGAAGAAATTCAGATGGCCAACAGACACATGAAAAGATGCTCCACATTGCTAGTTATCAGAGAAATGCAAATTAAAACCACAATGAGATATCACCTCACACCAGTAAGGATGGCTACCATCCAAAAGACAAACAACAACAAATGTTGGCGAGGTTGTGGAGAAAGGGGAACCCTCCTACACTGCTGGTGGGAATGTAAATTAGTTCAACCATTGTGGAAAGCAGTATGGAGGTTCCTCAAAATGCTCAAAATAGAAATACCATTTGACCCAGGAATTCCACTCTTGGGAATTTACCCTAAGGATGCAGCACTCCAGTTTGAAAAAGACAGATGCACCCCTATGTTTATTTACAATAGCCAAGAAATGGAAGCAACCTAAGTGTCCATCAGTAGATGAATGGATAAAGAAGATGTGGTACATATACACAATGGAATATTATTCAGACATCAGAAGAAAAGAAATCCTACCATTTGCAACAACATGGATGGAGCTAGAGGGTATTATGCTCAGTGAAATAAGCCAGGCAGAGAAAGACAAGTACCAAATGATTTCACTCATATGTGGAGTATAAGAACAAAAGAAAACTGAAGGAACAAAACAGCAGCAGAATTACAGAACCCAAGAATGGACTAACAGTTACCAAAGGGAAAGGGACTGGGGAGGATGGGTGGGAAGGGAGGGATAAGGGCAGGGAGAAAAGAAAGGGGGCCTTACGATTAACATGTATAGTGGGGGGGGGCACGGGGAGGGCTGTGCAACACAGAGAAGACAAGTAGTGATTTTACAGCGTCATACTATGTTGATGGACAGTGATTGTGAACCAGTATGTGGGGGGGACTTGGTGAAGGGGGGAGCCTAGTAAACATAATGTCCTTCATGTAATTGTAGATTAATGATACCAAAATAAAACTAATAAAAAAAAAAGTGCTCCAAGCAGATATTTCTAAAGATATTTTTATTGCTCTTTTCAAAAAGAAAAAGAAGAAAAGTAAAATTATCCTTTCATTCATTCATTCAATCAGTCATTCAGATATTTATTAAGTGGTACTAAGTGCCAGGAACATCCAGAGGTAAGACACGTTCTAGCCCTCATAGAAACTACTGCGGGAAGCAGATTCTGTCAGAAATGGGTCCTTCCTTTTGTGACCATCTTTATCTTACAGGGCTTGGGTTCTAGTTTTAGTTTAGGCTTCATTAATTGAGGGACTTGGAGACAACAGAATGTAATAACAGTTACCATTTATTACTAGTGACTAGGTGCTTTACATATGTGATCTCATTTAAATTCTGAAAATACGCAGGCCCAAGGTACTTTATGGGTGCCATGTGCAAAATAGAAATAGGTGACCTTTGCGTGGTAGGTGCTACTCAGCGATCTGAGCCCAGGCGGGATGTCAGCTGCTGCTTACCTCCTTGGGACACTAGGAGTTTTGTGCAGTTTGTGGGCTGCACAACTGTACTTGGCAGGAACCTAGTTACAATCTAGTTAAAGTATCATCAACTTTGTTTCACAAAGAAGGAAACAGGTTCAGAGAGATTAAATAACTTTTCCAAAGTCATACACTTAGCAAGTGGCAAAGCCTTGACTCAGAGGCACATTTGTCTGGGTCTGAAACCTGTTGTCCTTCAGCTATTTCAGTTTGCCTTGTTCTTCTGCTGAGGTGTACCAAATCTCCCATCGTTGAGACCATACTAATAGAATTCCCCAAAGCCTGTGACTTCCTGTGTATATTCTCCGTATGGTCTTGGAAGTTTTCCCTTTCTATTCCCTCTTCTAGCAGCATTCACACAGGTATCCCCTGCTTTTTGAAAATTTGCCTTACACTACTTTGCTTTTATGAAAGACCTGAATCAGTGTCTGTTTTCACTAACCCCAAGACACCTGAAGAGGACTTTTGCTTTTATAAAAAAAAGGGTGAAAAGCAAAAATAGTGTTGAGCGTTTGTGCTGCAGCGAGCAGTTAACAGAAGCAGCCCAGCAGCAAGCCTCCAGAGCTTTGACCTGTGTGAGCATCTGTGCTGCATCTCGATTTATTTTGTGCATCCATTAGCAAGGTGTGTCCTAAAATACCAGAAAGAACTAAGAGAGGTTCTTTTTTTGGCCTGAGAGTGTTAAAAAATGTTCAATATAAATTAATAGCAATTGCTTCTTAGCTTTACATTATTTTGGTTTACGAAAGATTTCATGGCAACACTCTACTTTTGGATTGGCTGGGAGCCTGTAGTAATAGCTAAATCCTTAATTATTATTATTGATCAATTTAACTCCAGGGAATACCAATTTTTTTTTCAAGTTTAAATGTTCTTTTTTTTTTTGTTATCATTAATCTACAATTACATGAGGAACATTATGTTTACTAGATACCCCCCATCACCAAGACCAATATTTTTTTTTATGCCCTGCGTAAATCCTGTGGGTAGAGGTAATACATTTAAATTATGTTCAACAATCAATATGTAAGTATATACAAAGACAATTTAATGATTAAAAAAGTAGTCTGCCCTTTGAGAGGATTTGTCTTCACCACTCTCTCAAGGTCACCGCTGAATGCTATGGACAGCAATCCCTTATCAACCCTCCAAACTTCCCCAAGCTAATCCATCTGTGAAAGCTTGAGTTTTTCTTCCTCTGTTAGCTGGTCACAGGAAAACCACCATGAGGCCATATGTGTGAACTGAGGAGGAAATGCCAGTCAGGGCGCCAGGGGCGTCCCGGGTCATCTTTCATGCAGCTTATTTCTGCTTTCTGCCTCTGCTCAAACACAGACCCCAGGGCACTGTTTCTCTCTTACAGTAGATTGCTCCTGGGCCCGCCTACCCTTGTCACTTTGGGATTTGAGAGCATCCAGTTCATGATGAGCAGTTATGGCCACAGGGTCACCTAATGTCCCATGGTGAGGCGCTCAGACTTTATCATGGCCCAGTGGCCTGCCACGAATTGTGTTTTCAGTAATACATAGTTCTCTGCAGCAAACAACACAGCATTGCTTTGAAAACCAGAGGTCTGCACGGCAGTCCTCCTATTGGGACTTGCCAAAGAAATCACCTGGCATCTTTTCTTCCCCCAGTACCCCTGCTACCATGACATCGACATCTGCTGGGTTGTATGTCTCAAGAAGCATGTCTGCTTTTCCTGAAAACTGGACCTGTTGCAGCGCCCTCTCTTTCAGCCCAAAGCTAGAACCTTCCATGTCATCTTATAAATGGATTGAAGCAGTGTACCTCAGTGTAGAATATTCTGCAAGCAAAACCTGGAGAGGCCTACCAAGTGGTGTGCTTTGAACAGGTAGGGAGGAAATGGTGCAATAACCATCCTTTACTGGGGCCTATCCCTGCATGTCCTGCGCTAATCTGGCAGGTCTCTGGATCTTTGCAGGGTTAATTTCTCAGCCTCTAGATGATACATATCTTACAAGGCTTCTAGAGTGCATGCTACATCTTGCTCACTAATATGTGTCCTCAAAATAGCCTATGTAATTTTTGTAAGATATACAGATAATACAGGTTCCTGTGACCGAAAATGGGAGAACTAACATAGTCTTGGGGTAATCCTGTGAATATGCCATTGTCATTCCATGAGAATTAAAACTACTCTGATCCTCTCTTTGATTGATAGGGAAAAGAATATATTCACCTGACCAATACCACATACTACATACTCAAGGCTGTTAATCTGCTCTAGTAAAGATACCATGTCCAGCCTAGCAGCTGCCACTGGGATACTCCTTGGTTAAGTTCAAGTAGTACACAGTCATCTATCATATGGGTTTTGTAGATGTCAGAATGTCATTAAGTGGGAGCCACCATCCCTGCATCCTTTACATATTTGAAGGTGGCTCTGATCTCTGCCTTGCCCCTCTGAGATGGGATATAGTTTTTATGTACTATCTTGGCTGGAAGTGGAGATGGGTAGTTTTAGGGGCTTCCACTCAGCCTCTTCTTCTATAGTAGTTCTTATCCTAAAATAAAAATAAAATAAAACTTAGGTCTCACCACATTCTAATTAAGAAGAGTCGTGACTTGAAGAACCAGGTATTTCAGTCTCTAAGCTTTATACAAAGCTGTGTAAGGGACACCTGTTCACCCAGTCCACATCCTTGCTTTTTTCACTCCAGTTGCATTCCAGCACCTGCTTCAGCTGGTCTGTAAAGCTCTGGCTGCCCTGAGGCTTCTCTGCTGTGGCTAGTGGGATGCCTGCAGCAGCCTTCGAAGTCCTTCTGGCAAATTTGCAAACCTGGAAATAGGAGAGACTTAACACCTTCAACCAAATGAGAACGGCAGACATGTGTATATACTTTGGACTCCTGTTACCTCAGGCAGACAATTGTGAGGTTCATTCTACCTGGCTCTGTAAAGAGATTTCTAGAAAGAACACCTCAGTTTCCCACAATGCTGATCAACTTTATAACCCACCCACACCTTTGACCTGGCTTTCCTTCCATCCCAATTTGACTTTTCCGCATCCCCACTCCTATTTCCTGGGATCACTTAACAAATCAAAGTAACTGCATGCAAGCTCTTATTTGAGGATCTAGTATGTGAACTCAGAGTTGCATTTTTAAATATAGAATTTGTATGTTATTATAGAAAACCAGAAAATACATGGAGGCACTTAGAAGAAAAACTCATGCAAGATCTCCCCAGACAAACTTTCTTCTCATGAGCCTCTTTGTAGTTTTAAAAAAATGACTGCATGTGCATGGTATTCTATCTTATAAGTACTACCACTACTGATTTGACATCCACATTTGAATATTCATTTTGTGTCTCTGTTTTGTTATTCTGAAGTTGTGCTATGATTTAAATTCTTAAAGCTATTTAGGAAGTAGCAGGTATGGTATCACTTATTTGGGGGCTCTGAAAAAAAGCCATTTTCATATAAACAGAAAATAGAATGGGGTCGCCAGGGGCTGGGAGTGGGAGAGGGATGGGGAGATGTTAGTCAAAGAGTACAAACTTTCAGTTACAAGAGTATGTTCTGAGGATCTCATGTACAGCATGACGATAGGTTAATTGTATGGTTGTACACAGATGGTCCCCAGCTTATCATGGTTCCACTTTACGATGGTGTGAAAACAATACACATTCAGTAGAAACTGTACTTTGAATTTTGAACTTTGATCTTTTCCTGGGCTGATGATAGGCAGCGTGATACTCTCTCATGATGCTGCGCTGTGGCAGAGAGCTGCAGCCCCCAGTCAGCTGCATGGTCATGAGGATAAACAACTGATGCACTTGTAAGCATTTTGTACCACAGAACCATTCTGTTTTCACTTTTATTATAGTATTCAATAAATTACATAAGCTGTTCAACACTTTATTATAAAACAGGCTTTGTATTAGATGATTTTGCCCAGCTATAGGCTAACTAAATGTTCTTAGTACATTTAAGGTAGGCTAGGCCAAGCTGTGATGTTCAGTAAGGTAGATGTATTAAAGGCATTTTCAGTTTATGATGGGTTTGTCGGAAGGTAAACCCGTTGTACATCGAGAAAGATCTCTCCTTGCTGAGAGTAGGTCATAAGCATTCTCACCATAAAAAAAGAGTTAATTATGTGACGTGAAGTGATCGATGTGTTAATTATCTTGATCTTGGGAATCATTCAACAATGTGTGTGTGTCTTTTAGGATTCCTGGTCCCAGTTCCAACAGGGGGTTGGGGGTTCCCACACACAACATCCCAAGTAATTCCAGGCACTGTCTACCCAGAGATAATACCAGATTCCACAGGTTAAGGGCTCAGTACTACTTGACTGTCCCCCACCCCAACTCCAGACACCAGTCACGAGCACCAGGCTGTGCTTCTGACCTACCAGCTGTAGACTGGAGATTCAACGACCTCCTCCTTAGGTTTGATTAATCTGCTAGAGCAGCCCACAGAAGTCAGGGAAACACTTACTTATGTTTCCCAGGTTATTAAAGGTTATAAGAAGGATACACATCAACAGCCAGATGAAGAGGTACACGGGGGCAAGGTCCTGGACAAAGGAGCTTCTATCCTTGGGGAGTTTGGGGCCCTGCTGGTGGGACATGGAAGCATTCTGAAAAAAAGAAAAGAAAAGGACTAGATAACTATCCTCTTGGGGTTTCATATAGGCTTCAGTACATAGTTAGGAATGACTGAATCACTGGCCCTCGGCAGATTCACTCTCTTGCCTCTTGGCCCTCCCCAGAGGTTGGGGCGGGAGGGTGGGGAGGGCGCGGTGAGACTGGAAGTTCCAGTCCTCTAATCACCTGGTTGTTCCCCCTGGCAAGCAGCCCCCCCACTGGTGGGTAGGGTCCAAAAATCAACTTTATTAATAGCAAGATACCCATTTCACCTTAATGGCTCTGAAGCATTTGCAGGAATTGTAAATGAAGACCAAATATATCTAAGAAACATACTTTGGTCATCTGAATGACCAAATACGTATTTCTTATAAAGCATTACATCACTCTGTGTGTGTGCGTGTGTCTCTTCTCTGCCTTCAGATCCATTATCCACCCCTTGGGGATCTGCTCTGTGCCCTGGGGAGCCGACCCCCTACGAATGCATCAGCCAGGTTTCCTGGTCCCCCGACTTACCGTAGAGTGTGGTCAGTATGAGGCATCAACAGGAAGTTGAAGGCAGGAGAAGAGAAAGGGTGGGTTATTCCGCTCACCCCTGCAACTTCCCCTGGTTTCGAGCTGTAACTAGGGTAGCGGCTGAATCCCTTCATAACTACAGCTCCTGCTGGAAGCCCCTCCCCTGGGTCTTTTTCTCTCACGGGGCTTTGGCAAAACTGCTTCCCCCTCATGCCCCGGGAGGCAGGGATGGTAACGGCTGCTCGCCACTGCTGGTCTTTGGGAGCCGCAGTGTCTCTCTCTTTTTTTAAAAACAGCTTTAGTGAGAGATAATTCACATAGAATACAGTTCACCCACTTAAAGTACACAATTCAGTAGCTTTTAGTATATTCACAGATTTGTCAGCATCTCTGTTTCCTTAAACTTACACCTTTCAAATAATTCCTTCATTGAATTTTCTTCAGATTTGCATCTAAGTGTGTTTTCTGTTTCCTGGTGGCATGCTCTCTGATTGTTTACATGTATACATATATTTGCTATGGTGCTGGCTCATATCAAAAAATGAGAGCCAATTGCTTAATTTTCAGGAATTTTGTGAGCTGGTTTTAAATGTAGCCACTATTAAAAAATAAATAAGTTTACAATTAAGTAATAAGAAAAGTAATAAATACTAAAGTATTATCACTTCCTAATTATTTTAC
Source organism: Manis javanica (assembly GCF_040802235.1). Taxonomy (NCBI): domain Eukaryota; kingdom Metazoa; phylum Chordata; class Mammalia; order Pholidota; family Manidae; genus Manis; species Manis javanica. Next base: position 9,621,039 of record NC_133170.1, on the reverse strand, counting down.
TACGTTTCATTATTATATATGTGTCATGAGATTATTTGCATCTATTATATTTATATGGTGGAAATACTATATAATGGTGTTTATGTAGGTATGTGCATCTCTTCCAACTCTGTATCAGTGCTGTCACATTGGGAGCTTGAAATTGGCCATTGTGGGTATATTTCCACCTCAGAAATCAGCCAGTGATACAAATTTGGACTTAATTTTTTGTTTCATTGATTGTCTGGACTCAAGAAAATGATGATAAAATATTAATAATACAAATTAAACTTTAAAGCTTGTCATTGTGAATATAACAAAAAATTGAGGAAATATTCTTCCAGTATTTGAAGTTATTATCCAATTTTTTAGTTACTCACATCACTGATGAACCAGAATACATCTTCTTTATTTCACTTTTATCTTACTTGTTACCAGCATTCATAGACTACTCTTGAGTAGCTAGTGGCTGAGCGTTTACCAGCATGCCACATATAGTTTAGATATCATTCCGTATCACCAACAGAGCTTTCTCCACATTTTTAGGTTTGCATTGTATATACCTTGATGGATAGTTAGACTATCATCTGTGCTCTTACAAAACCATGTTACCATAATCTCCTATGAATCATCTGTAAATGCATTTGTAATTTCAATAGATATTGCCAAATTGCTATGAAAAGTTTCCTCAATTGCTACTTCCACACGCAATATATGAGGATATCTGTTTTCGCACATGCTCATCAATCTAGTGTGTTGTCAAATGCCTTGTGTCTTGCCATACCATCATTGTTAATAATCCATCTAATCCATTTTTAAAAATGCAGTTTCAGCTAATAAAATGTATTAGTTATTGCATTTAATTATCATTAAATTATTAATATTAAAACTTAGTATTAAATTAAATATTAGCCTCAAAGTGATCTGTATGAGAGACAGCAACACTAATTCTTCGAGATGTAGGAAGCCACCTAAGGACAGACTGATTATGCCAGGAGTATAAGAATAGGCAATTGAAAAAAAATATTTTCAGGTAGCCTGAAAGTAGAAGGGCAGAGCACTGTTTTCAAGAATTCTGTTGAGAATGGAATAGATTGATAAGAAATTAAAATTTTGGCTCTTCCACCTAAAAAAATGATATGGGAGCATCTTTCTAGGAGATGCTGGAAAAAGAAGAAATGTCTGTGTAAGTGAAGTGATTGTGTGGCTGTGCTCGTCAAGCCTGTAGTAGAGTCGCCTGAGGGCCAGGCTAGAGGTCCCCTGCGAAGGTGGCCGAGCGATCCAGGCAAAGGAAGAGGTGTCCCTGCTGGGACGCGGTCAGACCCGCTGTGAAGGGCCTCAGGGATTTTGAGCACAGCCTCCACCTATCCACACATACTTACAGCCTGCGGATTGGGCAGGAAACTGTGCATTCGTGTAATTCAACTCCCTTGGCATCTTCCCCTTTCCCACTCCCAATTCCACTTCAGAAAGAAATAAAGTCTTTAAGTCCATATGACTGACAGAGACTCAGTCCTTAAGACTGGGCCAGAAGAAGGTGCATAAAGATTAAGACCTGACCGGCCACATTTCCTTATCCACACTGCTTATGGGTTGTCACCATTCCCTTCATAAACAGGTGCTAGTAACTGACAACAAAAATGTCTCTGTATCCTCTAAATTCACTGGCATGAGACTCAGTCTTTGGCTCCTAGCTCATTGCTCAGTAGCTCTGACATAAGGAAGTTACTTGATCTTTTGAACTTCAGTTTCCTCGTCTGTAAAATGGAGATTAATAGGGTAATTGTGGGCAAATGAGATAATCCATGTAAGATATAGAGCCAGTGCTTGACATATACGTGCCATTGCTCAATATGTTACCCATGATTTTTGAAGAAAATACATATATGTTGTAAGTTTTATGTACCCTTATTAATCAGTGGAAATTTAATTACTTACAATATATTTTTCTGTTGGTTTTTTTGAAATCCTGAGCTAAACAACTCCACTAGATACTCCTATACAGAGATTATTTATGAAGTAGATCTTGACTGAATAGAACACTATAATGAGCTTTATTTCTGTCTGTGCTGGTTACATGATATATTTGAGTTGATCCAGTCTTTGTTTTAAGTAACCATTTATTTTGCTGAACAAAATTAGACCTTATGTGCATATACTACAACATATATGCAGGCCTATTTAATCTCCTAGGAGAAGTTTACTAAATGATACTCTAGTGTCCTAGAAGAGTTTACTCAACTTAATAGAATAGGTCCTTTGTTTGCAGAGTAGCTGAGGCATTCTGGTTCTTTCTTTCTGATGTTTATGCATTGGAATCTAACTGACCTGGAAGTTCATTGTGCATAAAAAAGCATGAAATGCCTTTCTTTTGCATACAGTTTAATTATATAGACAGTGTGGAAAAGAACTTTGCACAAAAGCCTAAATATGGTCTAAAATACATTTAGTTCATGGCAGAGATTGCATTTTTCTCTTTCTCTCATATAAGTAGCAAAGCAAATAGACCTGATTAGAAAAATGATCTTGAAAAATAAGTTCAGTTAAATTTAAGAAATATTTACTGAGGATGTAATTATCTGCAAGGTACCATGCTGGGTGGTATGAATAATAATTAGAAAAAGAGGTAATTTTCACTGCTCTCAAATTACCATTTAAAGGAACAAATAAGTGTAGAACAGACAGTAATAAAATGTGGTATGTACAAAATGTCATGAGAACTGTAAGGAAGCCACTAATTCCATTAGAGTACAAGGAGGGTGTTAAGGAAGACTTAGCAAATGTGGCATTTGAGTTGGATCTGGGAGGATCTGCAAGATTTTTAGAGATAGCGGTAGAGAGATAAACAGTGTGAGCTGAGAAGCTCAGTGGTGGGAGATGAAGCTCAAACGGTTTGCTAAGGCCAGATTATGAAAGGCTTGACAGTCTTCTTAGAACGTGCTTTATCCTGAAAGCAGTGATGAAAAGGGAAGGTTCCTAGTTGGGACAGTGACCTGAACAACTTTGGTTTTAAGAAGGTCATTGCGGAAGTGGTGGTGGAGAATGGGGAAGCTGGGAGTTGAGCTTGCCAAAGGAGCTTGTAGCCAGAGAAGAGGTTGGAATGATAGCTCCGTAGAACGTCCAAGGGTGAGTTGTAGAAGAGAAGCAAGTGAGGAAGGTTCATAAGGAGTGATCTTCAGAACGAAGACAATCATGATACAAGCATGAAGAAGCAAAGAGTGAGGGAAGGAAGAAGACTTGATCAGCAGTGCCAACCACTGTGCACAGTTTTTGTGGGAAGGAAATGGAAAAAAACCTATTAGATTGGGCAACTTCACTATTTTTAGTGGCTCTCTTAAGTCCAGTTTCAACAGAATGAGCAGAGTGGAAACCAGATATTTTGTCAGACATGGAAAAATGTTTATAACGTACAGGAAATTTAAAGACAGGCAGGAGCTGATGCTGCCTCCCTCAAGGAGGGTAGTATTTAAGGGCAACTGATGGAAATCTTGAGAAATAAGAGCCAAAAAGGTCTAATGCCAAAAACCAGACAGACGAGAACCATTTGCAGAATGATGTCATCCTGCCTCCTTGGATGATATCACTTTTTTTCCTCAGATGTTTCCCCCAGACCGCATGAGTCAACATCTATATTTGGGCATAAAGAGAACTACCTTTTGTGCTGTGTGCCAGTTCAGAAGTCTGTTTGTGCTAGTCTGGTTTAGCTCTGCCAAATTATTTTAGGCTTATGACCTCACTAACTGCCCACGATACTTAATCTGTTTAATATTTCACAGCTTCAATTCCATCATGCTCTTTGGTGTAATGCAATCTGAATTGGGTAATTTTCCCATTTGCATTTCGAAGACACTAGGTTTATATTCACCAGTACATTCAGAGCTGAAATAAAGAGGGCAAAAGTGGAAATGTCAGAAGAAACCATAAATAGATACAAGAGATTGTGTAAATTACTGGGCATGACTAGAATAATAGTAATAGCTTCCATGAATGAAGTGCCTAGTTTTTGCCAGATAATTTTTATAGATTGTCCCTAGTTCTCACTATAGTCCCAAAATGTAGCATGGCTTCCAGCTGAAAAAATTAAGTAATCTTGTTTATGTTCACACAGGCAGCAAATGGAAGAGCAGGGACTCAAAGCCAGACGTGACCCCAAGAGCCTGCGCTCTTTTACCACACTGTGTTCTCTTCTCCAAAATGTCATGGTACCCATAACTGCAAAAGAAAACTGAACCGAGTCACGTCAGGTATGTTCACAAGTGATGGCCTAGACATTCATTTCTAGAAGCTCTTACAAGATAGATGTTAATTTCTGATGTAACTTTTTTTGTAAAGGTAAATATTACAGATGATGTGTAGTCGACTGCACTTAATGGTGAGTGGCTATCTTCAGTGGGAGGTCAGAGGAGAAGGCAATAAAGGGAAGGCAGGAGCACTTCAAACAGGAACTATGTCTGAAGGGAAATTCCAAGTTAAAGAAGAGCTGGAGATGGCTTATAAGATCTTGAGGGGACACAACTTTTCTGAAATTTTCAACTACAGTGATTCTTTCTTTGGCTAAATTATAATGAGGTCATTTACCACAATGTGATATGAAAGTTTTATATGAAACTCATCGCGCTAACCAACAAGCAAATTAGGAAAGACAAGGAAACTAACATCTAGTCAGTGCCTCTCCCCCTGCCTGGTGCATAGTAGTGGCTCAGTAGCTAAATGAATGAATGCCTGTGTTGTCTTGGACACTGTGCTGTGTGTTTTTGTGCCGTGGTATAGGGTTTTATACAGACGTTAAAGGGAAGGACGTTGAGGCATCAATTTGGAGCACAGTAAGTGTTCAAAAAAATTATTGAACTACTGATTGAATAACATTGCAGATGCATAACTTAGAGTCAAGATCCTTACTTAAGAGAGAAATTCTTTATCTGCCCTAGAAAGGGGAAACAATAATAGGGATGGGGAGTGTTTTTTCATGTTAATAGGTTATAAAAGGAAGACTAGGAAAGATGAACATGTGAACAGAGCTGATTCTGAAGAATCTCCTTCCTCCTGAAAGTGAAGAGTCCACCTACACACATCCCAACTTATCTTGGCTCTAGCGTGAAAGGATGCTTAGTTCAAGGCTTCCTGTTCTGTAAAGTAGCCGGCATGTGAAAGTCCAATGATATGCTAAGTATATGAAAATAATGAAAATGAATTACTGACATTCAGACCTGATGTTATGTTAAATTTACTAACTATGCCCAGGGTTTCTTCTTCCTCTTTTTTTTTGTTTCTCAAGTCATAATTTTAAAAGCAATTCTGAATAGAAGGAAGTTTTTATCCTGCTAGGGTCTTTCAGGGTGGAGTATCTTATCGGCTCTTAGAGCTCCATATGCCGGGGTGCTTCAGAAAGACAGAAATAAGCTGGTTAGCGCTCCTAGTTGACGTGGCTGGATGCATTAGGCAGGTCACCTTTTATAAAGTAGTGTATTCACTGAGCTAGACAACACCGCCAACGTACCTGACCAGAACGGGATCCATCGGTCAGAGGCATGTGAGCTCTTAGATGCCTTTATATTTCTCTCTAATAAATTCCTGCTTTTGCCAGCAGACAACCTGGTATGTTTTTGGACAAGTCTTTGAAAAAGTATATCTTCCTAATGAAAAATGTTTATTTTTCAGAAATTGGGACATTTCTGTGGGACAGAAATGGGAAACCATACACACATGTGCATTTTTCCATCATATTTTATAATATTCATAAGTCATCCTAACTGATCACCCAGGCATATTATCAAAAATTGAACAAGGGAAAATTGAAGTATGAAGAAGTTAAGTGAAAGAAAGCAATACAATTAACAAAAGAGGGAAAATCACAGTCAAAGACTCTGATGTTAGTTAACAGAACCACACTGTTTTATCTAATGCTGAATAACAAACCATCCTAAAATGTTGTGGCTTAAAGCAGTAACACTCATTTGTTTATGATTTTGTAATTTGATCAGAACTTGGTAGGCAAGCTCATCATTTGATGTAATTTGGGTGGCTTACTGCTACTGGGGGGTGGAGGACCCACTTTCAAGGAAGCTCATTCACATGGCTGGCAAGTTGGTACTGAATGTTCACTGTAGCCAGCTAAGGTTGTCATCCACAGGTGGTGGTTATCTTCCACATGGGCCTCCCATGGCTGCTCGGACTTCCTTGCAGCTTGGCAGCTGGGTTCCAAGAGGGAAAAATTAGAAGTTGCCAATACTCTTAAAGGTTAGGCTCAGAATTAGCAAGAGTCAATTCTGCCTTATTCTGCTGGTCATATCAGTTGCAGGTCTGTCCAGATTCAAGGAGGTGGAGAAATAGACCCCAGCTTTGGGGGCCCTGGAGGGAGCATGACAATTTGCAATCATCTTTAATCCATTATTAGCTAATCTTTTTCAAAGACTTATTCTGTGTTGGCCATTGCATAAGATAGCCATGGAAATTAATTCAAAGTTGAATAAGAAACAGTTTCTATTTTCAAGGAGTTGACAGCCTAGTTGAGGTGGGGACAGATGCATAAAATGATATGATAGAGGGAAGCTTGGAGTTCAGAAGAAACACAGAGAAAAAGTATCTTACCTAAGCTTGGCTGGGGCTGGGGGTCAGTAAGGATTTTCTAAGGGATGTGCGTTCTGGCCCGAATCTGAAATGATGAGATAAAGCTAGCCAGAAGAAGGGGGTATGTGGAGGCAGGTGGGGGCACTTCACGTAGGGATAACTCTTTAGCAAAAGCACTGATTCTGGCAAAGCATGAGGCAGGAGGGGACTTAAAGCTGCTCAGTGGAAAGGGAGAGACGAGTCTAGCAGAAGATAAAGATGGAAGAGTTTGGTTTTTATTCTGTGGATCAGGAAAAGCGAAGAGACAGAATAAGGGCTGCCATTCTGTCTTCCCTTACCAATGACAGATGTTGTTCATTTGTCAACATCTGACATGGCTTCATAACCTGCTCAACACAAGACTCGGAAAGTTACCACCAAGTGATCTGAGTTGGCCTGCAGGGGAAAACTCTTTGCTATAACAGCTGCAGAAAATGAGAAAATATTGGGGGGAAGGGGTGTTGGAGTGGTGGGGTACAAAATTAAGATTGTTGAATTACTCAGAGCACTGGGAAGCTAATGGAGGATGAATTTGAAGAGAACAATACTGGAGGCAGAGAGAAACCGTAGGAGCTGCTGGAGTGGCCCAGATGAGAGATAATGAGAGACTCAACTTGGGCATAGGATCTTTGTTTAGAGAGGAAAGGATGGGTTTAAGAGATACTAGGATTTAGAGATTTATGCTATTGTTAGGATATGTAGGATATTTGATTCTGTGAAAAGAATAAACAAGAAGGGGAGATGTAAAATTATGAATTACATTAAGTTATCTTTCACCTCTAGCTTTGCTTCCTGGGTCAGACCTAGGGCTTTTGTGTGTGTAGAATGTAGGTAAAGGCAAAACAGAAACAAGGCCAAGACAGTGAGCGATGAGGTTAGTCGGCACAGTATTGAAAAGTCAGAGAGAGAAGGGGAAGATGAGTCTCCACGCAGAAATGGTGTCAGGAAAACTGGGGGACTTTAGCAAGAGTGAAGAAGAGAGGTTACAGTGGACAGTGGACAGCAGCTGTCAGGAATCAGGCATCATCTTTTACATGAGTCCATGAAGACAGCTGGGAAAGCACATTTCAACATGCTTGGGTGTGTACAGATTCTTGTCACTTGCTGTTCTTTGGGAGAACCCTGAGAAGATTCGAGTTGATTTTCCATGGTTTTATCTCATCAGACTAGTGTTGGCTGGAATATGATTGTACGTTTGGATTGAACCATGGTTGGCTTGACATTTCACAGCATGTAATTCAGTGAAGGACATGTGAGAAATCAGGTTTCTAGTTTGGATCCTTAAGGAGTGCCAGCACCGGACAATAGTGGGGATGAGGCATGTGGGGAGGGGAGGCTTGGGGTGCCCTAACTGGCAGTGTCTGTGCTGATCGATCCCAGTGAATATGCTGAAGAGGCAGATTTGCGAGGCTAAGGCTTTAGGTGGGGGTATAGGTGTGGGAGACTTAGTCCAGGTAGCTGTTCCAACTGCGAAGGTGTGTGAGATCTGCCAGGGAGGACGTGTAGAGCAGAAAGACAGGAGAGGTGGTGAGGAAGCGGGAGAACATTGAGCCTTATGGATTGGGATGTGGAGGAGCTGCTTATGAAGGTGGCCGACAGCAAAGGGTTAGAAAGGTTTAAGGAGCATCGGGAAAGTGGTGTCGCCAAAATCAAGTGTTGAGAATTTGGCGAAAGGACAATAGTTTACAGCATGACATTCGCCAGAAAGACCCACTAAAATAAGGTCAAAAGTAATCACTGAATTTCGCAAAAGAAGATCCCTGATCACCGTTGCAAACCGTGTTTTAGTGGAATGGTTGGGATGGAGCGATGCTGCAACTGTGAACTGAGTGGGAGGTGAAGAAGTGAAGGCTCTGGCAGGTGCGGACTCCTTCCAAAGTCTGGATGGGTAGAGGAGGAGACAGGTGGTGGAGATGGGGGACGGTGCAGGGTCAAAGGGAGGTTGTGGGGTCTCTAACACATTTTTAATAGAAAAAGATAATTTCTCCATTTTGAGCAAAGAAACTTGAACAGCATTAAGACAGTGCCTCTTATCACCATGCTGGTGTGTTGTTTTCTTTCTGTTAGAAATCTTTTTGGTAAACTAAACAAACACACACACACAAAGTAGAGTCTCATTGGATCCCAGTAAACACAGAAAAGCAAATATTCTGATTGTGTACTATTGTATTTTATTCGGAATGGTGTGTATAAATAGGTATACTAATTCAGCATGCCTTTATCTGTAGAACTCTGGAGTTGAAAGTCGTATGTTTACCTATGTACCTAAGAATTTGTTTTCCTGATTGTGAACATTGTAAATGATCATTGGAAACACACACACACATCAGAAAAGAAGGAAACCGTTGTTTTTTAAAAACTGCCTGTAAATGTGAAACTGTTCCAGAAATTCCATGACAGAAATTTCAGTTGTCTATTCAGAAAGGTAGATCCCTTATGCTCTGATATGTGCATGTTTACAGCTACTGGAGTCATTCTGCTGGTACCTGACTCTTAGTTTTTAATTTAAACAAGATAATACTCAGAACAGGTATAAATTTGGTGAGAATATAAACTATTAGAACCTTTGAAAGTACTATCCTCTAACCCAGGTATTCTAAGAATTTAGCTAGTGAAATAATTACAAGTTTCTACAAACAAGTACAGGAATTTCTATTGAACCTTGGGAAAACAACCTAAATAAATAATAATGTAAAATCATTAATGACTATGGTAAATCCATATGACAGAGCCAGTAAACCCAGATTTTTCAAGAGTATTTCATGGTGTATTATATCATGTGATATAATAAAAATTCAGGTTGTAGTTTTCCAGTATAATCTGAATTTTGTAAAAAGAAAGCACACACACTTTAGTGTCATATACAATTTAAAAATTGGAGATAAAATACATTTAAAATGCAGTAATGTGCTAATAGTTCTATTTCTAGGTGGTTCTATTATGGGTGACTTATATTTCCTTATTGTACATTTTCTGCATTCCTAAGTTTTTACAATGACATGCACTGTTTTTAGTAATCAGGGGAAAAGTTAATAATAAAAATGACATTGTGTCTGGTGTTTGATTTGTAAACTGATGACTGTGGGCCAAAGCCCCATTAAGTTCTGATTCAATGCAGTGGTATTTGAAGTGCTCTAAAAACCCTCAGAGCTCTGAAATGATACAAGGTCATTCTGTGAATAATGCTTTTCTTGGGAGTAAATACAGTAATACTTCTAGTTTTTTGACAGGCAGCCTTTACAGGGGACAACTTTAGGAAATTTAGCTTGTCCTGTTTAAAATTGGTAGGACATTGGCATTTCTGTTAATTTCTGGCATTCTGTTAATAATGTGTAAATAATTACACATTATTATGTGTAAAAAACTAAATTATTATGGCATATGCTTGCATTTACTCCAGAGCCAGTGATAAATGAGGCACAGTGGTTACTGGTTATTGCTAATGTTGACATTTTTTACCTCTATGGGCAGAATACTGATGAGTCTGGAAATCTGTGAAAAATGACATGAAGTTCCTTAGACAGATTTACACCTTAACCTGATTCTTTCTTTAATCCTTGAAGTTTGGGTAGAAGTTTTTTTCTCAGGGCTTTGTTTTATTAAGAAATCTAGAATGAGAAAGTATTTTTCTCATTTCTGAGCTATGTGTATATGTGGGTGGGTGTGGATATGTTTCTTGTTCCCGAGCCACAGCCCAGGAATTAAACAAGGGACAAACTTCTGGAGCCCCAATGTGTACCAGTCACTCTGCTGCCTGCCGAGCCAAGGTGCTCTTCCTCATCCCCACAATGCCCGGGACCTTCTGAGAGAGGGTGAGAGAGTCCACTGGGGGTGTCAGTCCCCGACCTTGAATACAGCCTGGTGAGACCAGCAGCAGTTGCTTTGACTCAGCATGCTTCTCAGTAGTGGGGAGTCAAGGACCTTCTGGAAGCACGGCCGTCTGTGAGCGGGGCAGTTAGCTGAGCCCACGGCCGCTGAGGCCTGTACCCCCAGACTCTCCTGCCCTTGAGGATGCTCGCAGACTTTGACCCCCTCTCCAGTTCTAGATCTCCCTCAGTTCCTCGTCCTGTAACCGCCATGCCTGCCGTGCCATCCACGCTGTTGGGATTGGTTTCCTGTAGCTGCTGTAACGAATAACCACAAACGTAATAGCTTAAAAACATAGCAGATTCATTGTCTTGCAGTTTCAGATGCCAGAAGTCCAAACTGGCTTTATTGGGCTAAGTCAGGGTGTCTGTAGGGCTGCTTCTTTCTGAAGATTTGGGTTGGGGGTGGGGATCTGTATGCTTGCTTTCTGGCTTCTGGAGCTATGTTCCTTGCACTTCTCAGTTCTTGGACCTTCCTGCATTTTCATAACCAACAGCGTAGCATCTTCGGATCTCAGCCTCTCTCTACTTCCATCATCACATTACTTCCTCTCTCAGAAGAACCCTTATGAGCAGATTGAGCCCACTTGGAAAATCCGGGAATCTTCCCATCTCAAGATCCCCAACTTAATCACATCTGCAAATCCCTTTTGCCACGTAATGCAACAGTCACAGGTTCCAGTAATTAAGATGTGGACATCCATCCTAACATCCACAGGGAGAGAGGGATGGGGGGTGGTGCCATTCAACCTGCTGCACCATTTGATGTTTGCCATCTGCTACTTCTACAAGACACCCAGAATCCACAGGCCAGTGCTTCTCGAGTGCTTTGTGAAACATACGCGAGGTGGCATTTTTATCCTGCAGCAGCAGGGCGTGAGGGCTGGACGCGGGGCAGTTTTGCAGGCTCGAGTCAGCCTGTCTGGATTTTAATCATGGTCTCTGTCCCTTAACCACTTACAAACTATGTGATCCTGGGAAAGCCGCTTAACCTCTCTAAATCTTAGTTTCCTCCTTAGTAAAATGACATCTGTATTCCAGTTATTGTGAAGGTTAAATGAAAAATGCTTATAAAGCTATTAGTATAGTGCCTGGCTTATAGAAAAATATTCAATACTTATTAATGCTTATTAGCATTATTAGTTTATCTTATTTACTTTACAGATGAAAGCAAGAGGCTTATAAATATCAAATGATTTGTCTTGGCTTCACACCCTTGACCTCAGAATCTATAGACAGGGAAAAAAACAAGTGAGACATTGGAGTTATTTGGACCCAGCTGAGAAATCTCCTTCTCCTGCCTGCCCTGAAACTGCCACTGCCACGTCACTAATACAGTCCTCCCAACATTCCCGAGTCCCCGTGCCACCATTTCCCCTTCAGTCTTCCTCTCCTGCCAAGTGGTACCTCTTCTTCTATGGACCCTCAAACCTGTCTTGGAAATGCTTGCTGCAGTCACTATTTTGATTAGAGGTCCACTAGAAAATCTCAGTGCTGCTGTCTACTGAATTTGGATGTCTAATTTACATTTCAAAATTAACATGCCCAAGACTCAACTTTTGGATAACCCTACCCCAATGGCTCCTTCCTGGATGTTCATTTCAATGAATGGTGACACCTTTCTCCCAAGTTGCTCAGAACAAACACATTAATGATTCCTCTTTTCTCACACCATGTGCCCAAGTTGACAAAAAGACTTGTAACTTACAACTTCTTCCCTTCAATTCAACTTCATCTTGCTACTCTACTGACACCACCCAGTCTAAGGCAGTGTCATCTCGTATCCAGAGTACCACCTCCCAACAACTCTCCCCGCTTTCTCTCTTACACTTATAATCCTTCTGCATCCTAAGTCAGATGCCACTTTACAGTTCAACCGTCTTCAGTGGTTTACCATTATTCTTTTTTTTTCATTATTCTGCATACTTGCCTCACATCTCCTGCTGGTTTATTTATTTATTTAAAGTGTCATTAATATACAATCTTATGTTGGTTTCAGATGGACACCACAGTGGTTCAACAGTCCCCATGATCAACTTGTATTGTGATTGTGAATTATGGTGCCCCTTTATCCCCCTCACCCTCTCCCGCTGCACCCATCCTAACCCTTCCCCTTCAGTAACCACTAGTCACTTATCAGTAGACTATGTGTCTACTGCTGTTTTGTTCCTTATGTTTTGCTTTGTTTTTATATTCCGCAAGTAAGGGAAACCATGTGGTATTTGTCTTTCTCCACCTGATTTATTTCACTGAGCATAATACCTGCCAGATCCATCCATGTTGTTGCAGGATTTCTTTTATTTTTATGGCTGACTTGTGTTCTATTATGTGTGTGTACCACATCTTCTTTATCCATTCATCTACTGAGAGACACTTAGATTACTTCCATATCTTGGCTATTGCAAATAGTGCGTCAGTAAACATAGGGGTGCATATATCTTTTTGAATCAAGGATTTTGTTTTCTTTGGGTAAATTCCTAGGAATTTACTGGGTCAAATGGTATTTCAAACTTATTTAGCTGTGTTTAGCTTTTTGAGGAACCTCCATACTGCTTTCCAGAGTGTTGTGCCAATTTACATTCCCACCAACAGTGTAGGAGGGTTCCTATTTCTCCACATCCTCGCCAGCATTTGTTGTTTCTTATCTTTTGTATAGTGGCCAATCTAACCGGTATGAGGTGATATCTCATTGTGGCTTTAATTTGCATTTCCCTGATGATTAGTGATATGGAGCATCTTTTCATTGCCTGTTAGTCATTTGGGTTTACCACTATTCTTACACAAAAGCTAAGGTGTTTATCATGGCTACAAGGTCCTATGTCATCTGCCTACTTCTCCGATTTCATTTTCTACCATTTTCCCTTACTCATACCTATCGAGCCACACTGGCCTTCTTGCTGTCTTGGGAACATTCCAAGTATGTTCCTGCCTCAGGACCTTTATATATGTGCTGTTTCTTCCGTCTAGAATACCCCTTTCTCCTGGATAGCCCCACGAGTTGTACCCGGACTCCATTCAGATCTTTGCCAAACATCATTCCTCCCTATGTAAAAAAGCACTGTCATCACCTTGTTTTCTTTGGAGTATTTATTATTACATGCCATTGTATTATATACTGTATTATTTATTGGTTTATTGTCTCTCACTCCCACTAGAATGGAAGCCCCATGTTCACCATTCTGTTTTCGGCACTTAAAGCAGCATTTGATTTATAGTTAGCACTTGATGCATGTTTTTTAATAAAAAATTCTAATAAAAAATTATTCCTATTTGTTAGGCAGCCTTCTACATACTTTATATGTACTAATTATCTTAATCTTCCTAATGGATTTATGAGATAAGTACTATCATTATCTTTCCTTTAGAGATGAGGCACAGCTCTCCTTCCTAACAGTTCCATCTAGAAATTTCCAGCATTACACAGCCACCTTCTTCAGAGTATTATAAAGCACGTCCTCTTGTGAGTAGATATGTCTAGTTCCAACCTAAGTATGATTTCTTCGGGGGAGATAACTCAGGGGATTTTGTGAACTCTGCTACTTATTTTTATTTTTCTTATTAAAGTATAGTTGATATACAATTGTGCTACTTTCCTATGCTTGTAAGTTTCCCCCAGTAAACTGTATTTTGCATTTATACTGTAAAGCACTATGGAGTGTGTGTTCATATCCCCTTTGCACAATATAACTAGATACTTCTGTATTAAATTACCATTGTCATTCAGAAAGAAAGCATGACCCCAAACCAATAAAGCATGCCATGAGGGCAATTACTGTATTTATGAAGTTCTTAAAATGGATTTCAACCCATTGATACCTTGTCTCTCCTGCTTTGTGCTCAAAACTGTAACTAGGATTCCACTTCCTGGAAGAGTAACGTGGTCACAGATCCCTGGACTTGACTCCAAGACCACCTGTATATCTGACCTGACCCTTCTGGAAGCTCTAAGTGTTTTGCTTCCCATCTGGGCCCAGTGAACACTATCTTCACAGGGAAGATGTGTTATGAGGGAAAGTCCAGATCCCCTGCTTTCTAAGAGGCCAGTACATCTGAGTGAGATGCTGATATTATTTGTCCTTCCCATAGATTCTAGAGCCTCTCTTTCTGGAAACTACTTCTGCTAGTTCCAAGCCATTTGGTTTGTTTGTTCCCCGCCACCCCATGCTCCCCACCCCAACCCCCGAGGCTTACAATTATCCTTGAAATCCTCTATTTTTATTTGCTGTAAAAATATGGAGCAAAGAATCCCACACTCCAGATAGGCTCCCATCATCTGTGTGCTTCACGGGCCAGTGGATATTTTTTCAGACCCCAAGGCCTTTTGGAGGCGATGATGTCATCTGTTGGTTTTTCTGCAGTTCACATTCTTTGGTTTCTTAGGACAATTTACAATTTCCTACTGGATAGGATTTTGTCCTGTTAGAATTCTATTTATGGTGTTTTTCCTATTAGTTTAAAAATACCCATATACACACAGAAAGCCTTTCTCTCCCACCACCCGTCCTTTCCACTCTTAGCTTTGGCTTCAGAGGCGTTGTGAAGCGTGAGACCTTCCAGTTCTGTCTCGTTGGCTGGAAGGCTCATGCCGTAAGGGAGAAAACCCTAAGGGGTCAGAAACGTACGGGGTGCAGAGGGGAGGAGGGCAGGACGAAGGTGGCTGCTGGCTGCTGTGCTGGCTTGTGGGGGGCAGGGCCCCCTGCCTTCCCCGGCTGTGGTTTGCTTCAGCTGAAGCACCGGGGGGAGAAGTCAGGAGTGGGCATGATGGGGGTACTAACTGGGAGGTGGGCATCAGCAGCCCAAATCTAGTCCTGGCATCAGTGGTTATGGGATGTTCTACTTCTCTCTTTTCCTTTCTCTCTTTCCTCTCTCTACTCCTCCCTCCCCTTTCCTCTCCTTGAACCTTACGCTGTCTTCCTAGCTCTCTCCTTTAATGTAGAAGAAAATGGTAGCATGAAGACACACTATTCAAACAGTAATATATTTAATTGCAACAGAAAATCTGGTGCTGCTCAAGAAAAAAGCAGCAGTGTGGCAAAGCTGTCCTGTTGAGCTTTGGTGTACAAGGCAGGTCATGACTGTGGTCTCCTCCCTTCTCCTCGATGCCAGTCCCAACCACTGCAGGGAAGTAAGAGGTGCGTGGGGGGCGGCAAGAAGAACTGCTGGAATGTAAGTCTGGTCAGTTGCAGAGTCCATCTCTGTTTTCCCAAACCTCTTTCATGGGAGGTTCTCTCTTTTATTCATACTGTATACCTACTGTGTGCCAAGTATTGGTGCTGGGGATATAGTGATAATCAATATAAAGCAGTTCCTTGTACCAGCTGGGAAGAAAATGCTAAAGTAATTGCAAGAGTGATGAGTGTTACCCAAAAGCATATCAAGGAACTGCAGGGGCGCACAGTGAGGGAGCCCTGCCTGTCATATGAGCCCTTGCCCATCAGTTCATGAACCCTTACAACTGGCCTTGCCAAGGATGACCTAGAAAGCTGGCTCCTTTCAGTCTCCTCGCAGACCCACGAGACTACAGCCTTCCCCTGTCTTCTGCCACTTTATCTGCTCAAACCCAGCTCAAGCTGGCCCTGGACCACAAATAGTTTCCAGAGATGGTTTGGGTGTCCCTTCTGTCTTTCCTCTTCTGATGCCTGGTGTCTCCCACCTTGATTTCATTTTGACCAGCAGGCTTTGTGGCTAACTCTTGAGTCGTGCGATCTTTATCCACAGTGCCCTGGATTTGTTGACAACTGAATACTTATTGATTTACTCTTTCTTCCTTGAGCACAGAATTAATATTGACTGTTCATTTAACAAAAATTTCCCAAGACCCCATCATGTGCCAGGCACTCTTCTGAGCACTGAGGAAATACCAGCAAACAAAGCAGAGATCCCTGTCCTTCTCCTTCTACCCATGTCCGCTCTGTGTGTGCAGTGAATGCAGACCTGTGATACACACACTGGTAGAAGGTCGGCTGGTCCCCCACTCAGTGCGGAAGACCCTCTGTGCTTCCAAACTCCAGATTTCCTCAGATGAAAGAGCCCAGGGATTGCCTTAATTCCATGCCTCTCACTTCCTCCATTGAAAATGAGTCCCAGTGCGGACCTTTCCCAAACCACCCTGCTGGAAGCATGACATCAACTCACAACTGCTGCACCACGTTTATAAACTACAACTGATAATGAGCTTCAGGCTTGGAAATCAAATAATTGCCCCTTGAGACTTGCAGACTAGACAACACAAATTGCTCATTGCTGACACAAAGATTCCAGGCTAAGATTTCTCATTGCAGAGACTTAAACCATGCTATTTAAGGGAAAACAAATTTGACTTATGCCCTGAATATAACTTATTATAATAAGGTGGATCACTGTTGAATAAGTGCTTCCTTATTCCTCCCTGTAATAGGAATAATAATTTGGTGGTAAAGATACACACATACAGACACAGGTCTGTATGGGGTTTGTGTAGCCATGAATGTATGTGTAATTGTCTATGCTCTATCTTAGCTGTTTTATTCAATGCTTTGCCTCTCTTCCAGTTTCAGAGTTCTACTGACAATCATAATTACTGAGAAAACAGAAATATTACCTATCAAGAGCAATTCCAATTAAGCAGAATTTTGAAATCAT
Source organism: Manis javanica (assembly GCF_040802235.1). NCBI lineage: Eukaryota > Metazoa > Chordata > Mammalia > Pholidota > Manidae > Manis > Manis javanica. The sequence goes on along the minus strand of NC_133170.1, from coordinate 9,603,967 downwards.
GCCCTAGGATTGACTTTCCTTGAGCCTGGAGACACATGTTGCCTTACCTATTAGTTGAGTAGCAGACAAGCTCAGGTCAGGGCAGTCTGCCTGGCTCCTCTGGCAAGCTCAAAGACGTGCTGTCGATGTGAGGCAGAGCGGGCCACCATCAGATAGATGGAGTGGGTAGCTGGCCATGTGGTGTGATGTGAGAGGTTTCCGAAAAAGGTACTGGGTTGAGAAGGTCCTTCCTCTTAGCTACAGACAGGCGCGGTGACTTCTGGAATTGCTGTCAGATAAACCTCACCACTCTGAGTCTCCTCGCATCTGCCAGCATCTCATTCAACAGGAAGTAAATCCAGGGAGGAGGTCTCTATCCTCAGGTCTCTGGCGTGGAGCTGCATGATACCAGCGTCTGTCCTGGATTCCAGGCTAATACACCTGGTCTCCTAGATGGAATCCCCCTTCTTTTCTTCCGTCCTTACTTTCACAAACATTTACAGTGGCTGCTAAGAGCAAGGCACAGCGTAAGATCCTGAGGACACAAAACCAAATGACACATGTGTCCCTTCTCTCAAGGATCTGATGAGAATAAAAATGTTTAAAAATATGTAGAAAGAGATATGCAAATGAGGGAGCTCTTTGTGGTGAGGAATAGTTATCTTGGCTGCAGTGGTGTCTCCACAAAGCTACACAGTTAGGTGGTGGCATAGAACTGCACATGTTGTTGAAATGTCGATTTTCTAGTATTAATATTGTACTATACTTATGTCAAATATAACCATTGGGTGAAACTGGGTACCAGGGACCTCTTTATACCATCTTTGTAACTTTGTAACTTTCTATGACTCCATAATTAATTTCAAAATAAAAAACTATTTAAAAGGACATAAGAGGTAGGTATCTCATTTCCATTTTACAGCCTAGAACATCAATTAAGGGAATTTCTAAGGAGTGACAGGAATGAGTGTGCATTAAGCAAATATATATTTAGGTCTGGAGTTCAGTAGAGAAATCTGGGCTACTTCTGTAGGTCTAGGAATCATCTACCTTAGCATGGACATTAGAGGCATGGAACTGGAGGGGACCACTGGTGGAGAATGTTGGAGAGCTGGGACAACATCATTTAGGAGACGAATAAAGACCCTGAAGGGATGTGGCCAGAGAGGAAGGAAGACAACCAAAAGAATTAGGTATCATGGAAGCTCAGGGGAGAAACTAATCTGCAGAATCAAATACCCCTGAGCAGGCAGGAGAGAAAAGGATGGGTATCCTCTGACTTTTGCCACAAGGAAGTCATTGGTGAAAGCAGTTCCTAGAGCAGTGTGACATGAATGGCAGGAGAGGGACTGAAGGCCACACGCATAAGATGCTCTTTCAAGAAATCTGGTGTGAAGACGAGGAGAGAGACAGGAGAGTAGATAGAATGGGACTTGAATTCCAGGGAGAGAATTCTAAGATGGGAAATGGGAGGCGAAGGAGACAGGGAGGCTGAAGACTCACAAGAGGAAGGAAGCAAGCAGTTGAGGCCAGTCACCAAGAAGATGGAGAGGACAGGGCCAAGAACAAGCAGAGATGTTCCCCGTAGACAGGCGAAGGGCTGCCTCTTCTCTTGAAGAGAGAAGAGAAAGAAGTGATGGGTATCATGTAGACGGGGTATAGAACTGTTGGTGGAAACTTAGTGAGTTCCTTTCTGAGAACTTCAGTGTTTCTCTGTGAGCCGGGAGTGAACCAGGGGGCAAGGTCATCTGTGAGCTGAAGGGACAGCAAATGGCATCTGAGGTTTGAAGTGATGGGAGGACTTTGAAGTGGTTGCAGGGAGGGGAGATGAAGGTAACTAGGGTGGCATGTAAGGATACTGGGCCACATGGAGTCTGTAGCATGTGCTGTTGGCCGACCAGTAGCCCCTGGGCGCTCAGTTTTGGTGCAAACGTGCTGATAGCTTCCACGGGCAGCACCTAAAACTCCGGGGGTGTTCCCTGGCTAGGAGCTGCTGTGGCCTGTGTACAAGGCAGCCCGGAATGAGAGGGAGCTGATATCCCTGGGAGCAGTCCTCGGCCAGCGACAGTGAGGAACAGGGAGAGGGGGCACCCAGGTGGGCTCTGCGTGGTCCTCAGAGGTCCCAGCGGAAGTGAGCTTCCGCTTCCCCCAGTGGTGATCTGCTCATTGACACCCTCGGCTGATTCCTTACCCGCACCCTGTTCCTCTTTCCTGCTCTTTTCCCTCCTCTCCTTTCCTCTCTTCCCTCTTCATTCCTCTGCTAGGGATTATCTACAGATAAGCCATTTATATTCAGATCTTTGTCTCAGGCTCCGCCTTTGTAGGAACTTAGCCCAAGACAAAGGCCCATTTGGAATTAGTGACTGTCAACTTTTAGTGGCACCTGTCTGCCAGGATGCGATACTCTAGGCATTGCTTGGTAGCCAGGGTATGAACATAACAAACAGATAATCTAGACTACGAAGGGTAGGAGATTTTGCATCAGGTTGAATCAGAATAATGAGGCAAAGGGTTTAAAATATTGGTAAGAGAGTGTTTAAAATGATCAGTCTTTAAGTCTTAAGATGAATGGGGTGTGTGTACTAGAGGATGTGAAGTAAGAGAAGAGCAGATGGTTGAACAGGCTCTCATTGCAAGGAGCTGTGAAGATAAGACAATGCGGCCAGAGAGGGAGGCCAGATTTAGTTCCTTTAGAGACGGGGCAGTTTGTGCATACGGTAGTCGTGAAAATAGGTGACTGTGGAGTATCAGTCTGCTGTATTTTGTTGTAAATGAGGAATTCAAGAATTCCTAAGAGTGGGATGGGATGACTTGTCCACATGGATATTTAAGTCTCCTTGGGTGATAGTGGTTTGGAAGACTATGAGCCAGGTGTCAAAGTCTATAATTGATAGAGGGGAAATTACCAGAAACTCTGTTTATGAGGACAAGTAGTAGTCAACCCAAGGGAATGGCAAGGGCCTCAGAGAATCAAGAATTGAAGCCATCTTTCTGCATCAATAGATTCACCCAGTTCATTTTAAGGGCTGTGCAGTATTGCCTGGATGCTGTACCACAATTAATTAACCAGCTCCTTCTGAGGGACACTGAGGTTGTTTCCTGTTTCTCAAAATAATGAACAAAGTGTGAATGTATCTTCTCAAATTTGTGTAATTATCTCCTTGGAGCAAAATCCTACAAGTAGAATTGTTACCAAAGAGTATGTCTATCTTACGGCTTCATACTTCTTGTCAGTGTGCGCTCTGGGAAAGATGTACTATTTTACATGCCTACAAGAAAAGTATGAAGTACATTTTTCTACTAACCTTGTCAGTGCCTGAGCTTGAGAAATTTAAAACAATCTTTGCCAACCTGATAGGTGAAAATCGTCTCAGTATTGTTTTAATTTGTTTCTTTGAATATCAGTGAAGTATACTTTTTCATATATTTGTTGACTTTTGCCCATTTTTTTCTACTGAAGTTTTATTTTTTCTTTATTTGTACAAGCTCTTTCAATATTATGGATATTAACCCTTTGACTTGCATTATTGTTGTTATCGCTGTCCTCATTTTGTCATTTGTCTTTCAACCATATATGTCTTCTTTTTTTTTTTTTGGTCATACAGTAGTTTTCATTTGTACTCAATATTATTTGTCTTGTTTTTTTCCTATTTTCTATTACATGTATGTTTTACACTGTTCACATTTAAATCTTTGCCTTGTCTATAATTTATTTAGTTGCAGTGAGATAAGGATCTAATGTTTTCCCCTAATTACTAGTCAACTTTCCCAGTGTTTTTGAATGGTCCATTCTTTTCTTCAGTGATTTGAATGCCACTTTTTGTCATATACTCACATAACTAGTGCCTGGTTATTTCCTGTTTCCCTGCCCCCCTGCAATCTTGAGCATCTATTGTATTATCCGAATATGAGACCCAGCCTATCTCCTAATTCATACATAGCCGGGGGAATTGGTGAGTGGTGTTTCAGACCAGGTCCAGGAAGTAGGGTAAGAGGGTGGACTGGATGCAGAGTTGCAGCAGCTTTTGGGGAACAAATCTGACTCATGCAGTGACTGGAACATTCATGGGCGGCTCCTTCGAAGCACAAAAATAAACAGGGCTCTGACAGCACAGAGGCAGGCTGCCTGGCATTTATTCCCTGGGCTGCAGCACTGGGGTGATGGCTCCTCTGTTCTGGCTACTGCTTTCACATGCTGGCATGGTGCCTGCTTGCAGATGAGCTGTACCCTGATCATTCAGGGCTCAGGGTGACCAGGACCTCGAGGCTGAATGCCTATCTCCAGCTCATATCAGAAGACACACCCAGATTCCGATGCCCCCTAAGACTCTGATCCCCATCATTTCCTATCCCTCTGTTCCTGCATCAGGGTGCCTTTGCTTGCCCCTCCTTTGGGCACCCATCCCGGTGAACTAATTCCTCCCTCTTCTGGGACACTGGGGGTGTGACTTCTCTTCTAAGAGTGTCTATCCTACAAGTTTGAATATAAACTTATAAAAATGACATTGCAAAATCCTCACATTAGGTTTTCTAAGGATCGCTTCCTTAAATCCTTCCACAACCATCCCCTTCAGAAAGTGGTTATTTTTAGTGTTTCAAAGTAAAAAGAAAGGAGACAAAAAAGTTCCATCTCTGTCAAGGCATTCTGCTGCTTAAGGTCCTGATTTAACAAAACCACAAAGCCCTGTCCCTAATGGGAGAGACAAGCGTGCACAGAGCCTCATCACCACTGCACCCTGAATCATTCCAGGAGCTCCCGGGGCTGGTACTGCCCATGTTGTTGCTCAGTCAGTAGAGGCTGCTGCTGGTCTCCCCACTCCCAGAGACGTCCCTGTTGCTCCAGAACCCAGAGGTATGTTGTCCATCCCTAGAGCCCTCTGAGTTCAGCCATTGTTGCCTTTCCTGCTGCTTTCTTTCACCAGGCCCAAGCTACCACCTGAGCCTCACTTTTATTGATGTTGGAAGTCCTTGCTTTGAGAAGGGATAGGCTGCCAACCCCCTATCCCTCCCCGGTAGGGAGGGAAGCCACAGCTGCTCATGCAGTTTGGACCCTGCACAAGGGTATCTGGCAGACTGGTAGGTGGAGGCTGAAATTCAGCGCTCCTGGCGCTAGGGAGGTGGGTGGGTGCTGGGTCCGCCTAGATGAGGGTGCGCCTTTCCGATTTGCTCTCAGGCACTGTCCTGGCTGGCAGCAGTGCCGGGGCAGGGCTTGGAGAAACCTTAAGGTAGTCTGGATTTACAGCCTTTTTCATGCACAAAACAGACCAGACAGACCCCTCAGTATTTAATGGGAGGCTCCATTTCGGGTGACACACATTTTAGGGCCTCCTTGCTAGTTTCTCTCCCTGCTTTCCAGTGGGAGCCTTTTGTCACTGACTGTATTTCAAATGAATGTAAACATTCCACCTCTCCTTGCCTTTAGCTGCCTTTAGGGTTACCTGTGCTACTATAATGAAAGTCTGATACTTCTCTGAGGTCAAGTAGCCAGTATATGGTTCTTTGCTAGCCTTCTTTTCTGTCTTTTCAGAAGCCTAGGAATTTGTAAATAGGATAGCCCCTGTCCTTAAAAATAGCAGAGAACATCTATGGAACTGTCAAACCAATACCCTTCCAGATCCTTCCTCTTATGAACTGTCTCTCCTCCCTCCTCCCTTCCTTCTTTACCCCCACGACTATGTCAGGAGGGTCATTTTCTTATATAACACATCTCCTGTTAGGTTTGATCCAACCTGGGCCCAAAGGGATTTTCCCTGGGATTTTTCCAATCAAAATTGAGAGGGACTGTCCCTCTCTAGGAATAAAACTGTAAGATTTAAAAAAAGAAAAAAAAGGAGTTGTGTAAAGTCAGGTTTCCTCCTGGTGGACAAGGTTGATCTGCATGGAGAATGAGGGCAGCATGTAGAGAGAAGCAGAGATTCCAAATGGACAAAGAGTTCTGGCAGCTTTCCAGTCCCTGGTACCCATCGTTCCAGAGGCTCACCTGCATCCCAGTTTTTCCCCGCCATTTCATTACTCATCTCCTTGGATTTTGTGAACCAGAAACCCATGACCCCCCATCCCTTTTTCTTGGGCTAGTTCAAGCTGTGTTTCTCTACCACCTTGCAAACAAGAGCTTTACATACACAAAGGCAAATAAAGTGCCTGAGGGATGCTTCGTTTTTCTAGTTAATCTCCTCTGGGCCTGGACTGTAAATACTAGTTCACCTAGATGAAAACCAGAGGTCTATTGAATCATTTGTCACTTGGATTGCTAAATAGGGTTCATTATCAGCTGAAGTTTAGCAGTGAAGTGATTAGTTAAGGAAATAAAGTCCAAAAAGGTTTTCCGGTTCACAATAATGCTAATTTCCTGAGAAAGCTGTTGACCCCAGACAAGCCATGTACTTTTTAAGACAATTGTTTTGTTTGGTTTTTTTAAACAACAGAGTGCTATTGTATGGTAGGTATTCTTGAGATGATTTCCTTTCTTTCATATACACATGATTTCATACACACACATAAGAGCAAATTAAACCAGGGATATAAGCAGAATAAACAGGATGGAATATATGTACACCTGAAGCACACTATGAGGAATTTCTTCTGAGGTTTTGTCCATGGCTGCATAAGATCTACGTTGCTGTAAACCTGTTTTTCACATTTGCATTAATGATATTCATTCAATCACCATTTATCAATACCTGCTTTGGGAAAACGCCATGAGGGCTATAGATTTGGACAAAAGAGTGTTCCTTACACAAGGTGTTTATAACCCTAGTCTGGACGTTCACTCATGAAAATAAATTTATATAAGGCTAACTGAAACAGTTCCTGTAACAGAGTGAATGGAGTATATCAGAAGCACGGAGAAAGGAGAGGCTAATTCCAGCGGGGGTGGAACACAGAGTGGGTTCACACTATCCAGGCTCAGAGAAAATGATCTACAAATCTAAAGTGTCAACTTACTATTTTTCAATGAAAACTATTTATGACAAGGTTCTAGACAAACCACTACTTTGGTTGTAAATGAGCTTACTACAGGGCCATTAATGGACCCCTGACACTTCCTGAACTGAGATCCCATTTTATGATGAATATTTCTAAAAATATTTACAGTTCTAATGTTTGCAGTTTTTATAAGGTTGAGAGGGAAGGCAGTAGTGGTTTGGAGAACTAAATCCAAAGGGCAAATCTCTTTTCTTACTAAAAATGAACAAGGGTTGGCAAACCCTTGTTGTAAAGGGCCAGATAATAAATATTTTCAGCTTTGCAGGCTGTAAGATCTCTGTTGAATTACTCATCTCTGCTGTTTTGGAAAAGCAGCCACAGGCAATGTATAAACAATGAACATGGCCTTGTCCAATAAAATTTTACTTACAAAAATAGGTAGAAAGCTGGATTTAGCCCACGAGCTATGAATTGCTGACCCCTAAACTAAAGGAAAGGGGAAAAGTTAGGAGCAATTATAAAAACAATCTGCTTGTGCTATGTTGTACATTGTAGAGCGATATAAAGATACAAAATACACAAGGTCCAAAATCCAGAAGGTGGAAGAAATCTGTAGCAAACAACCAGAATACAATGGGAAATGGCATTTTTAAGGGAAGACCAAATATTCCTGGCTTAGAAAAGCCAGAAGGTGTAGGATATGTTCACCTGTAAAGAGGGAAAGGGCTTATAAGCAGGAGGAGCCGTGTAAGAAAATGAGCAGGGCCAGGAAAGTAGTAGGAGGGAACAAGGAACATTTAGAAGGAAAGGCTGATACGTAGTTATGAGCCCACACCTTGTCTAGCTTGCTCTCTTTCCCTGTTGGCCCTCTGTTGCAGGAACCCCACATACCGTGTGTCTGAGCCCAGCTGCATTAGCGCCGTATAACCAGCCTCATGCCCACCCAGCCTGAAATGGGCCAGGCTGGGATAAGGGCAGCTTCCAAGCCATCCTCTGACTCTGTTGCCAGTCCACAGTCAAGATTCCATTTGTCAAGTTAAAAAAGGTAAAACAAAAACCTCCACTGATTGGCTGCTAGCAGCTTTCATCTACAATTATTGGTAGAGACCATCTGGAGCTTTTTGAGAAGGATTGTGGAGCTACACCTGGGCTTCATGAGAATATGATTAATTCGCAGTAGGTCCAGTTTACCTCTCTGAGATGGAGCCACCATCTAAGAACTACCTGGCTAGAAATCTCAGTTATTAGACCCTGCTTTGAGACCTTTGTCATCAGACCTTGTGGAAGGATGGCAATGGGTGTGGCTGCTTGAATGGGCGCTCCTCCATGAAGAGGAAAATACCCATCTCTGCTCACCTGGATCCTACCTACTGTCATGCTCTTGCCAATTGCAAATACCCGCTGTCTACCTCCTTTGCTAGATAGTTGACAGATGACGATACTGGAAGTACTGTGTTTTGGAGCGTTTGGAGGCACATTTGGACTTCTCAGAAAAGGCCACCATGATGAATTAGCAATGTCTGCTGTGGGCTGGGAGGGAGGATGGGAGGAATACTGGCGCTCATACCACGTATTTGCCATCCCTTCCTGAGACCAAGACGGCAGTCTCCGGAGTGGTGTGTGTCGAGAGAGGAGCAGGTTGCTGCAATAGAGCAATAGCAGGGCACCCCCTGTGTGGTGCCAGGACCTTTGCGTGAGGCGTGAGCACCCCGGCAGAACCCTGAGAGCATTTCCTTCCTGAGAGCCTGTGGGTGCTCACTGGGGCTATCAGTTGAGATCATCTTGGAATATGTCCAGCAGGTCAAGTCAAATAGCAAGGTGGATCTTCCCCTCTTAGCACTTTTATTCCAATGGGCCTAAATGCCCTTTGTAGCCTGTCATAACCAGAGTGAAAGACTCTACACTGATATTCTCCCAGTGTGAGCTTCATCTCATGAGTATCTCTGCCTCAAATGAGTGTTCCGTGATAGCAAAGCAACGAGGTGCATGTGGACAGCCAGCCTAGCGCACAGAATGGCTCGGGGAGCAGGGAAGCTCTGAATCCCCCAGGCAGGAGGCTCTGTCGTGTGCATTGAGAGTTTTTACTCCAGTCATCATCTCGGAGGACATTATACACCAAAGCCAAGGCCGACTTTCTCTTGTAAGGTAAAATAATCAAAGAAATATAAATTAAAACAGAAATGAAATAATTTTATCTACTGAGATTAGCAAAGATTAATTTTTTGAAAAATGATCCAGGTTGACAAAGCTATAGGAATATATACATTCTCATTTCTACTTGTTGGGAGCACTAACTGAAGCAACCTTCTTCAAGTACCTTTTGCAGCTGGTATAAAATTTTAAATAGTCATGAATTTTGGTTCAACAGTTTTTTTTTAGAAATTTATTTAAAAATATTTGGACAAGTTTATACAGATGAATGTATGTTGATGTTAACTGCAGCATTTTTTATTAAGAACAATAAATGTCTGGCAATAGACTTGTTAAAATAAATAATGGTACACTTAGATGATTCCAGCAATAAAATTAATATTTTAAAGAGAAGTTCAGTGTGTTGAATGTAAAAATAATTTACAAAATAGTGTGATAGTATGGTTATAATAAAATATATATTTTACATAAATATTTATTTTTAAAAGACTGCAAAGATATATATACATAAAAGGACTGGAAAACAAATTGTGGTGTATCCACAGCAATGGAGCATTATGTGGGTACTAAAGGATGAGGTTGGGTCAATATGTTGATGGGCAAAGATGTCTGTGGTATATTTTTACATGAAAAAAATGTTACATAAGACTATACATAGTATGAACTCACTTGTATTTTTTTTAAAGTTTGTTAAAATTTTCACAAAAACTCTTTAAAGATATAGTCTCAATTAGTAACTGCAGTTATATTTTGGATGAGAAATGAAGAGGCTGTTCTGTTTGTCTAATGTTACCTAACAGCTCTCCTAAGACAACTCTCCTTAATTTTCTTTGAAAATTACAATCTGCCACAGTACATTGCATACACTTTTGTTGTTCTAATTTTTACAATGAATGTGTGTTATTTTAGAATGAGCAAAACAATGTAAAATCACTTCAATTTTAAAATCTGTAAACCTAAAAAAAGAATAAAATATTTATTTTGTTGTAACAACATGAAGAGATTTAAAAATCAGAGTACCAAAAAAAAAAATCAGACTACATCCTGCCTATACTGTCATATAGTACTGGAGCAAGTCTATTGAAAGTAGAGGTGAGGATATACTTTATAATTATTATAAAGTGATCGATTTCAAAGCAGTCCCTATTAAAATTACAATTGTGTTACTACCTGATTTAAAATAAGACTCTGAATTAGAAGCTTTTCTACTCTGCCCAAGACAGTGTTAGTTGTTTTATTTTTAATTGTGAAGTTAAGTAATGTTGGGGAAATGATCTTAATTCCTTATAAGAATCATATCACTCAACATTCTAAAGCAAACAAATGATTCCTAGCATGACTTACAGCCTTACCAACAAGCAAAACTTACCTCAACACTTCTTTATTGTGATTTCAGGGTTACTAGGAAAGATTACTGGGAAAACTTGCTGTCCTGGAGTTTTTCTCTACCAACTGAGACCCAGATCTGCCCAGTTGTGCTTCTTGACCTTAAAAGCTTCCTATCTTTTCAACTAAAATATCCATAAAATAATAGCCCTTTAATCTTCTTTTTCTCTCTTTTTTTGGTATCATTAATCTACAATTACATGAAGGATATTATGTTTACTAGGCTCCCCCCTTCACCAAGTCCCCCCCACATACCCCTTCACAGTCACTGTCCATCAGCATAGTAAGATGCTGTAAAATCCCTACTTGTCTTCTCTGTGTTGCACAGCCCTCCCTGTGCCACCCCAACACTATACATGCTAATCATAATGCCCCCTTTCTTTTTCCCCACCCTTATCCCTCCCTTCCCACCCATCCTCCCCAGTCCCTTTCCCTTTGGTAACTATTAGTCCATTCTTGGGTTCTGTGATTCTCCTGCTGTTTTGTTCCTTCAGTTTTCCTTTGTTCTTATGCTCCACATATGAGTGAAATCATTTGGTACTTGTCCTTCTCCGCTTGGCTTATTTCACTGAGCATAATACCCTCTAGCTCCATCCATGTTGTTGCGAATGGTAGGATTTGTTTTTTTTCTTATGGCTGAGTAATATTCCATTGTGTATATGTACCACATTTTCTTTATCCACTCATCTACTGATGGACATTTAGGTTGCTTCCGTCTCTTGGCTATTGTAAATAGTGCTGCAATAAACATAGGGGTGCATCTGTCTTTTTCAAACTGGAGTGCTGCATTCTTAGGGTAAATTCCTAGGAGTGGAATTCCTGGGTCAAATGGTATTTCTATTTTGGGCATTTTGAGGAACCTCCAGACTGCTTTCCACAATGGTTAAACTAATTTATATTCCCACCAGCAGTGTAGGAGGGTTCCCCTTTCTCCACAACCTCACCAACATTTGTTGTTGTTTGTCTTTTCGATGATGGTGATCCTTACTGGTGTGAGGTGATATCTCATTGTGGTTTTAATTTGCATTTCTCTGATGACAAGCAATGTGGAGCATCTTTTCATGTATCTGTTGGCCATCTGAATTTCTTCTTTAGAGAACTGTCTATTCATCTCCTCTGCCCATTTTTTAATTGGATTATTTGCTTTTTGTTTGTTGAGGTGTGTGAGCTCTTTATATATTTTGGATGTCAACCCTTTATTGGATCTGTCATTTATGAATATATTCTCCCCCTTTAATCTTCTTTGGTAATTTACAGTGGGGTAGATGGGTTTCTGATCCTTGCAAGTGAGAAGCTTCTGAAGAATGAAAATATTTGCTCTTAGGTGGGCAGAAAAGAGAAAAGTTTGTGAAAAGAAAACTGTGGGGGTTGGCGGGTACCAACTGCAACCTTTGCCTAGTTCATTGATTACTAGGGTCCACTCTGTGGTCACTGTTATGATGGCTCTCTTGCCACACTGTCCTGTTTACTCCAGGATAAATTCCTGTGCGTGGTCAGTGCTCTCCTCTGTACATTTTAATTTTCAGTGAAGTAATTCAATCATAATATTTAAAGAAATCAAATAATACACAATGATTTACATTGGAAGGCAATAGCTCCCTGCTCCACTCCACCAAAACCCACAGGAACCCTTTAAAGTAATATGAATTTCAAACTATTTATAATTCGTCAATGTTAAGCATGGTACCTGTATATTGACATTTTATTACAGTGGGTGATGAAATAGTTCACTTCCCAGCACTTTCCTTGATTTCCCCTCTGCTCTCCTTGTAATGTAATTACACCACCATTTTTGTTCCTGTACTGGTTACCTTAAAATTAATTATTGAAACACAGAGGCAAATAACTAATAATTAATAAATATAAACTAATAATATATATAATATATATATTAAATATAATAAATATAAACTATAAAACACAGAGGCAGTAAGATAAAAGACATTGTACATAGGGAGGAGGATCCAATGATTTAGCCTAGGAGTGTAGTTAATGTGACAAATTATATTAGAATTCAGTTGTCTTTAACAGTCAGTTTGAGCTAAATTCCTCTCTCTCAATTCACATCTCAGGGGAAATTTCAAATACACAATGGAGTTCATTGTGTTGCTAAGAATAAATGCATTTTAATATTAGAAATTTTAGTAGATGAGGAACTCTAGTAAAAACTAAAACTGGCTAATACTCTGGGGATAGGGAGGGGAAACAACATACATTAAAAACTGAAAGACCAATTTGACCCAGGAATTCCACTTCTAGGAATTTACCCTAAGAATGCAGCAGCCCAGTTTGAAAAAGACATATGCACCCCTATGTTTATTGCAGCACTATTTACAATAGCCAAGAAATGGAAGCAACCTAAGTGTCCATCAGTAGATGAATGGATAAAGAAGATGTGGTACATATACACAATGGAATATTATTCAGCCATAAGGAGAAAACAAATCCTACCATTTGCAACAACATGGTTGGAGCTAGTGGGTATTATGCTCAGTGAAATAAGCCAGGCGGAGAAAGACGAGCACCAAATGATTTCACTCATATGTGGAGTATAAGAACAAAGGAAAACTGAAGGAATAAAACAGCAGCAGAATCACAGAACCCAAGAATGGACTAACAGTTACCAAAGGGAAAGGGGCTGGGGAGGATGGGTGGGAAGGGAGGGATAAGGGCGGGGAAAAAAGAAAGGGGGTATTACGATTAGCATGTATAATGTGGGGGGCGGGCAAGGGGACGGCTGTGCAACACAGAGAAGACAAGTAGTGATTCTACAGCATCTTACTATGCTGATCGACAATGATTGTAGTGGGGTTTGTTGGGGGGAGTTGGTGATGGGGGGAGTCTAGTAAACATAATGTTCTTCATGTAATTGTAGATTAATGATACAAAGAAAAAAAAACCACACACAAAAAAACTGAAAGACCAGCCGATAGAAGAAAACAGAAGGCTCAACATAGCAGAGACTGCTAATTGACTGCTCAGCTTCCCATTTGACCCTCATGCTGGGTATGTCAATATATCCAGCCAAATAAACGTTTTAAGGTTGGCAGCTTAGCAAAGGAAAACACAGGACTCTCCTCAAAGACAGGTTAAATTAGTCTTTCAGATAAGCAGTGAATAACTTCTTAGTATAAGCATATCCCGTGCACTATTTTATCTGACAGCCTTCAAAGTATATTTACCAACTTCTCCCACAGATCAGGGTGGTCAGTGAGATATCAGAGGGAGTCGTTGGGTGGGGCACCTAAGAAATCTTAAAAGGGGATTTACTCACCTGGCAGGCACCCACTTCTCCTCTTCCCTTCCTTCTTTCTGCCTGGAATGCCCAAGCTCATGTACAGCAGCTCTCTGGTAATCACGAGGCAGCTTTGAGGATGGAATCTACCGCTGTGGACAGGATCACAGACTGAGAAAGGTGAGACAGCTGAGCGCCGAGGATGTCACAGAGCAGCTCTACAGCCTGGACTTACCTCATATTAGGAAAAAACAAATTTCTTTTTTTACCCAAGTTATTCCAGCTTTCTGTTTTATGTAATTAACTCAATCCCAACCCAAACCCTTTATGTTCCATGTTAGCAAAAGGTCAGAACCATTGTCAAGGCAATCATCTCTACCAAAGCAGTGGAGAAGAAGAAAGGATAAGAGTTGCAGAAAATGAGCAAAAACCCATATGAGCAAGTGACTGGCATCAGAGAGGTCTAGAAACAGGCATCAAAGACCTGGTCAAGGAAGCTGGAATTCAGAACAAGGAAATTTAATCCTTATGGAAAATGGGGTGGAAGGCAAAGACTCCCTCCTGGAGGGATATGATCATGGATCAGATCAATTTTGACTAAACACTACCTTGAGGGTCATCTGACTTCTGTTGTCCCTACCTGAGTCCCCACCTAGCTTATGGGGAAAGAACAGGTTAAATGTCTCAACTGCTCATGTCAGAGAACTAAGCTGCAACCAATGTTTGTACAGCTAATAAGGACTTATTAAATGCCAGGCAGTGTTCTAAACGTCTTTTGTGTATTACCAATGTGGTGTCATCACAGTGCTGTGAGGAAAGCACTATAATTATCTCCATTTCACAGATGGATAAAGTAAGGCACAGAGATGGTAGAGCTGAGATCTGAACTCAGACCATTTACCTCTAGGGCTTTTGTGTTAAGTTTTGGGGTGTGCTGCTGCTTAGCACCTAACCAGCTCACAAACTTGTGTTGAACTGTCACATGGTTTTCACTAGTATACAATTAAATGAAATCAGGAATGATAATACAGTGAGTTTTTTAAAATGAAGCTACATTCATTTAATGTAAAATGCCAGAGTGGGACACCAATCTGGAAAACTATTTGCTAGTTCCTTGAAAAACAAAATATGCAACTACCATATGCCCTAGCAGTTGCACTTTTGAACACTTACCTCAGAGAAGTGAAAATGTATATTCACAAAAAACCTACACACAAATATTCATAGCAACTTCATTCCTAATAAACGATGGTACAGCCATACCATGGAATACTACTAACTCATGAAAAAATAAATATTCATACATGCAACAACTTGGATAGATCACAAAGAATCATGTTGAGTGAAAAAGGCCAATATCAAAAGGTTAAACACCGTATGATTACATTTATATAATGTTATTAAAGTGAGAAAATTATAGAGAGAACAGATTAGCGGTTGCTAGGGTTAGGGGTGGTTAGGAGCCATATGTGGCAACAAGAGGAGGGCATGAGGGGTGCTTGGGATGGAACTGCTCTGTATCTGGACTGTGGTAGTGGTCATACACGTCTAAACTGCCAAGAACTAAATACATACACACACATACAAATGAGTACATGTAAAACTGGTGAAATTTGAATAAGGTTGGATGGATTGTATCAATGTCAGTTTTCTGGCTGTGACACTATACTATAGTTATGCAAGATGTTATCATTAGGGGAAACTGGGTGAAGAATCTATGGAATCTCTCTGTATTATTTTTTGCAACTGTAGGTGAATCTATAATGACCTAGGAAGTGTAGGTAGTTCAGGGATATAGAACTGGATTTGAAGAAAGCATTCCAGTACTGAGTCGAATGTAGGGCCAAATAGATATATGTCAAACTCTGAAGATTCTTTTCTTTCTTTTTTTCTTTCATTCTCTCCTCTTGCTTTCTTCTTTCTTCCTTTTTCAAATATCTGTTTTCTACGTACTAAGATAAGCCTTAGACTTCCCACTGGAATCCACCACCATTGCTTTATGGAAGAAAACCAAAAGCTGCTCAGTTCGTCCCCAAGACCCTCCATAATCTAGTCTCTACCTAATTCCCTAGCCTGAGAATCTGACAGTCCTTCACAGTCCAGAAAACCAAACACCAGCTGCTCTGCTGCCAGATACCCAAATCCCACCGCCCCTGCTTTCTTTGACTTGCCCTTCTCTGGAAGACTCCATGTGATCCTTGATTTCATTTGTGCCACTTTCAGCTAACTCACTCTCAGTGTTAAATTAGTCAGTCAGCTACACAGGCATGAATCTGTAAGTGGCACAAAGTATGCCCCCCAAACACTGGAAATTTGGTGCAGGTAAACCTAGATTTTAACATGACTCTCCTTATATAATTGAAGAAACTGATATTAGCCCACCTCTTATTTTAGTGCGTATAGTAAATCCACCAGTTTGCATTTGAACATGTAAAAGGAAAATTTATTTATTATTTGGAATTCTTCACTGACTTCTAAGAGAAATGGATCTCAGTTAATGAGAGGATCAGTCTAAGAGCCTTTGGCATTTTGGAAGACAGGAAAAAGTAGCAACAAATGGTTGTCATGCAAATTTGGAGCAAGAAGCTGGGCAGAGGGGAAGTGTTTGGCAAGACAGAGAGTTTGGGAGGAAGATGGGGAGAGCTCCAGGAAGGCCTACTGCCGGAGGGACAAAGAGTGGTTTTAAGGCTAAATATAGAGATTTGACAGAGGAGTTAAAAATAATGGAGTCCCTCCCTCCCTTCTTCTTCTCTTTTTTTTTTTGTGAAAAGCTGTGCACTATTCCCCAGTGGGATTTTCCAGGAGAAAATCTACTTGAATCACTTAGCTTATTGTTACATGGAGTTTTGTTTTGGGAGAACTTAAGAGACGATGATGAACATTACACCTTATTCTGCTGGTATAAGGGTTAAAGACGTAACGAAAAATATACAATTTCGGTTTGCAGAGAATCACTTTATCTCTTCAATCACTCCCTCTCTCTCTCTCTCTCTCTCTCTCTCTCTCTCTCGCTCGCTCTCTCACACACACAGTTAAGCAAATATCTTCAAGATATTAGATTGAAGAGGCATCAGATGAGTGACCTCTCTAGATGTCACAGATACCTTAAAACAACCCAGACAGCACTTTTTTGTACATTACTCTCTAACGCTTTGCTTTTCATATGCTAAATATGACTGTGGGATAAGGTTTTCATTTTCACCTGCTGGTAAGCTTGATGACACTGTTATTTCTCCAAACAATAGTTTGTGTAACTCAGAATTTTTAAGTTGCATCTTGTCCTTACTATTTGATAAAGATGAGAAAAAAATAAAAATAAAGGTGCTGATACTTGTCAAATGTATAAAGCCATCAACTTAATACAATTGAGAAGTGTGATCTAGGAAATAGAGGATCCAACACAAGAAAATGACAAAATTAAGTGCCTGGATATCAGTTGGTGCCTAAAAACCAATTAATATTGGAGCAGGTGGATGGGAGACCAGAGTGGAGGGCTTCAGAGAAAAAATGGATTTGACTGAGTAAGTGATGCAGCTGGTATTTGAAAATAACCATTGCTACAAGTACAGCAGATGGATAAAAAAAATTAAGGGTTATGAACATTGGAAATTAAGAAAATTAAAAAATGAGGCAGTGGTTAACTCTAGGAAAAATAAAAGGGTGTAAAACAAAAAACACTTATCGATAGTAAACAACAATTGCATAGTTATAATACTAGTGATTCATCCCCAAATTGTGACCTAACTTTATTGAGTGAGTGAGAAGGGGAAAAGTAGAATTAGAGCTTTATCTTTCACTAGAAGTCCATAGATTTCTAAAATTAGTAAGTCAATAAATAACAATGTAAGCATATTGTTTAGAAATATGCCCAAAGAAATAGATAAAAAGTGCAGAGTTGCCCATCATGACAGGTATTGGGGATTGGTGAACAGTGAAACAGGAATGGCTGTTTTTTGTTATAAGTCTTTTTTCACTATTTGATTGTTTTAACTGCACATGTATTATTTTGATAATAATTTAATTAACTCATTAAACAATGTATTTTTTTTAAGTAGAGAACTGCCAGTATCATCTCTTGTACATTTTTTATCAATTGTTTAAGAAGTTTATTTTCAAAAAGTTTAGGACAACATAGGTGAAGGGAATAAAGAGGTACAAATTTCCAGTTGTAAGTCATGGGGGTGAAAAGTACAGCATAGAGAATATAGTCAGTAATATTGTAGTAACTTTGTATGGGGACAGATGGTAACAATGCTTGTGGTGAGCATTGTATAAGGTATGTAATTGTCAAATTTTTGTTATACATGAGAAACCAGTTGATATTGTATACCAACTATACTTCAGTTAAAAAGTTTTAACTATCATCTGCTAGTTTGCTCTCCTTTGACCTGTCAAATACATGATATTGACAGATATCTTGATTAAATTTCTGAAGGTGTTTTATCTGCTGGGAGTCAGCAGATATTTCAAGACCTACCTGTGGGGAGACGTGTAGGAGAGCAGCCCACCTGTCAGCAGCTAATTTTCATCTCTGCCACTGTCTGAGGACGTTTGCCCTTGTTTTCTGACTCTGGCTCTTCAGTTTGGATAGTTTCGTTAGCTCCAAAGTCCAGTGTTTTCTCAGTTCTGGATATTTTGGATTGAATTTATGGGTGTCTCACCTTCTCATTGGGAAATCCCAGATGATGGCAAGGTAGAAATGGGGAATTCTCCCTCTCTGCTGGGAACAGGTGATTGGCTTGAATTACAGGCAGTATTTGTTTTTTTCCGGTTTCCTGGGAAACTCAGTATGTGTATTATGCAATTGGTAACTTGCACAGAAAAATATTCCACATGCTGATTGTTTTAGTCCTCATAAGTCAAATTATTGTGGGAGACAGAGAGGGAGATGAACTGGAAGTCACTCTCAATGCCCTGTTTGATTGGATAGATGGGTAACATCCCCGTTTTCTTAACTACATCTTTTAGCCTTACATAAATAAAATGTGTATAATATGTGTAAAAATACATATATAAAAGATATAAGTATGTGTGTATATATCTATATATGTAAACATACACGTGAGTAGCTAATTGGGACCATGCTCTGCATATTGCTCTGTAACTTGCTGGTTTTGCTTAACCAAGTACAAGAGATGATACCAAGAACATTTACCTATGTCCTGAGAATTAGCAAGATTTGCATTCCACTGTAAAACCTGACATATCAAGGCTTAAATAAATAAGGGGTTCTTTTCTTGCACAAAATTAGAAACTTAGAGGTGGGCATTCAAAGGCTGGTATGACCTCTTAATGGTGTCTTCCAGGCTCCTGCTAGGTTTCTACTCCTCAATCCTAGGCATGTGGTTTTAGACCTTATACTTGTTACCTCATTGTCACAAGACGGCTGCACCACTCTTCAAAATGCATCTGTATCCCAGACAGAAGGAAGAGAAAATGCAAAGAGCAAAAGGTGCATGTCGGTAGAGACTACTTCCAATGAAATAGCTTTTCTAGAATCCCATCTAACAACTTCTACTTACATCTCCCTGGTCAGAACTGTGCCCAAAGCCACAAAGGAATCCAGGTGTTGCTGGTTGTGTTCTTCAGGAAGTACCTGCTGAGATGAAGACAGGAGTGCAAAATGTTTAATGGGGAGTAACACCTGTGAAAGAAGTGGGGAGCCACACTGGGCAAGGAAGGAAGCCATCATTGCCTGATACAGACCTGACAATGTGCAGCTCCAGAGCCAAGATTGCCCATTAGGGGAGTCTTGTGTTCGGTAGAAATGGCCAGGCCTTTTACTACCATCTTGCTTGATCTTGGCTGGGGCTGCCCCTAGGAGAGCATGGACTGAGCTTGAACATCACCAGGAGCTAATAAATGCAGGTGGTCAATTAGCCACACTCCTTGAAGTGAATACAAGTCTGTTCCTAAAGCAAGGGGATCTGAGCAGCACATCTCTACATACGTCACCCTGGAAAATGTAGGTTTTAAGCTGGGCACATTGCCATCCCAAAGACATTTGTAGTTATGTTAACTGGGGAAAAAGAAAGGATATTGTGTAGATGACTGTTGTATCTGGTACACTTTTAAGTTTCCTACTCAGGAGACAAGAACAGTCTAGCCAGATAAAAGCAGACTGTTCATTGAACAAACTTCTACAAGTAGTTGTGTCCCATGGTGGCTGAGTGTCAAGAAATAGAAACGTCATCTTCATTAGAAAGCATCTCATAGTCCTTCTTTCCATGGCATCAAGCTGCCTCTCGTGTTAGGTGGTTCAACAAGAAATGGGGCTGGATTACAAGTGAAATGATGGGCACGGGTAACCATAGCAGTAAGGGGACGTGAGAGTTGCTTTTTGTCCTGCCTCCTAATTTTGTACTTCTCGAAAAGCCACTGGCATAATCAAGGTCTTCCCTTTGGGATTATAAAGATTTGGCTTATTTGTGTTTTTGGTTGGTAAACTGGGGAGAGAACAATTATTAAATCCTCTTTCCTGAGGTTGGCTGATATAGAGGCTCTTTTGATGGTGCAAAGTCTCCTTCAAAAAGGGGTTCTCCAGGGAAAGCTGCAGCAAGGGGAGTAAGCGGTCTAGGAGCTGTAGGTTTGTTCATTTAGGATGTGTATTGCTCTTGGCTTTGCTGAAGCATTTCCTCTAATCTGAATATTTCTAATGCAATCAAGAGAAATTCCCCATCTCTAGAGCAGGAAATGCATTCGCTTCCTCCAGATATTCTGAAGAGTAATTGTGAAGCTGAGGAAGGGTACCCTAGTCTCCCCTGTGCTTTGAGCATGGATCTGGCTGGCTGATTAATTCTGAAAGATTTAGTGGTGTCCATACAAATAAAGCCTCAAAATATGGAAATGTGATATAATGGAGAATACATTTGGGTCTTAGTTAATCTTAGAAAACTGGTGAATAATTTATTCTCCTAATTAGACTACTTAAAAGTCTAACTAAAATTTGCTATTTACAAATAATTAGGATCTCCATGTCAGCTCCTTCTTTCACAGAAATAGCATGATCAGTTTTAAATTAGTAGTGAGGAACTCAGTTTTTCAGAAATGTTTTTTAATTAAAAAAATGCATATTTACTGTAGAAAATAGAGAAAAGTACCAGAATGATTAAAACTCCTAATTTCACCAACTAAACTAATCAACATAATACATATTTTCATTCTTTCATAACATTTGCATGTTATGTTTTATATAGATAACATGTATATGTGTAAAAGTGTGTATAAATTGGAGCCATTCTCCGCATACTGTTGTTATGATTAACAACATACCATGAACACTTTTTTATGTCATTGAGTTTTCTTCTACAATATACTTTTCAAAGGCTGCATAGTGTACCATTGTGTACCTGTACCATACTTTATTCAACTCATCCCTTATTACTGAACATTTCAATTCTTTGTGGTTCCGCATTATTGTAAAGAATTCTGTGATGAATAACTTTTAAACTCTTTCACACCGATTATTTCCTGAGAGTAAATACTTAGAAGAGGATAAATATTGAATACAGATATCCTTTCTTTCTGCCCATCCAGAATTCCTTCCTTTTTTCAGGTGCTAGAACTGACCTCTTTTTCCACTTACCCATTTCCTTTCAGGAATTGCTTCTCCCCTACCTTATTGTCACATGGCTGAGATTAATCAGAATGCCCTGTTTCCTACCACCCCAGACACAGTGACTGGCCCAGGAACGGACACAGGATCCACACAGGGCCAAGAAGAGGGAATTTCTCCAAGTCTTATCATGATGCTTCCATAGAAACATCTCTTTTCTTTGGAAGTTATGGACACCAAGGGCCATTTAAGATTGGAACTGACGAGGGCCATCTCTGCCACAATAATGCCAATAGAGAGCAAAGCAGAGCTGAGAGAGAGAGGAGGGAGATTCATGATGACACCATTTGAGTTCCTGGATCCAGAAGCAAGATGCTCTCCTGGACTTTCCCAATTACTTGACCTAATAAATCCCTATTTTTACTTAAAATAATTTGAGGTGGCTTTCTGTCTTTCAGCAGCTAAGACTCTTGACTAATATTGATATTCTTAAGGTTTTGATACAGATTTCCAAATTAGTACCAGAATAATACTGCCAAAATACTCGCAGAACGTGGAATTTTAAATTGAATCATAGTTGATACTGTTGCAGTTGGTCACTGTAGAATTATAATATGAGTCAGTCTTACCTCTTCTTTCCATACTCCCATCCTCCACTGACTAAAGGAGAGCATCCCAGTCAAACCATCACACTCCAGTGGGGATTGCGATGAATTTAGATCAGGCTAGAGTTATATTATGTCCACACATCTGAGTAAGGGCCCTTGTTGTTAAGAAGGGGGTAAAAAGGTCATTGTGCTCCTTAACCAATTACCTGATGAATCTCTAACACCTTTACTTTCTTCCTATCCCCAGAAGTGAAGGTAAGAGAAGTCTTAAGAGGAGGCAGTTCCAAGAAAGGAGTTCAATTATTCAGGAGTTAGTTGTCAACTTCAAGTTAGTGAGCCAAGGAAGAATATTTTAAAAAGAAACTGTATGACTGGATGAGGTGGGAACAGTGTTTTGGAGGCAGATTAAAGAGGCAGGCCAGTGGGCAGACATGGGAGGAGATGGAGGGAAGAGGGGTGATTTTAAAAGGATGCTGAAATAACACTGGTAAAGACAAATTAACTCCAGCATGTTCCTGGAGTGAATTGGAAAGTGGTGTCCTTTAACTCTGGCTTTTCTATCCATTCCTTATTGCAGCTAAGGAAATGAATATTGGCTCTAGTCTCACTGCTGTAGACCCTGCCCTCAAAGGAAATGAAAACAGCACTCTTTATTAGCATCAGCCACCTAATTTGGGTAGTTTTGAGATGCCCATGTGTACTAGTGGCCAGCTGAAATTCCTCAATCCACGTGTGGCCTGGTGGTGTTTCTTGAGAATGAGTACTTTGTTTTACTCACCCTTTCATATACCTCTCAAAATGCTTTCTGGTTCATAAAATTACAAACAAGCATAACTAAAGAGAGTAGAGAACTTCAGGAAAGTGGGAACTGATTATTAAAACATTTTTGGAAAATTTCCTGTTCTTCAGCTAGGGGAAGTAACTTAGTAAGTCAGTCTGTTTCTAAATATATGTTTTATTGATTTAAAAAAAAGCTTATCCATATCTTGACCAAATCAGTGTTGAACACACATTTGTAGAATATTTGCTTGTAGGGACCACTGGACATGGCCTAGGCTTTCCAGGCGTCTTTTTTTCCTTTAAGTTCCTAGATTGCTCCATTGAGGACATATGTCTCTGGGGACCAGCTGGGTAGCCAGCATAGCAAAAGAGCAAACTTGGGGACTAACCACTTCCACATTAGAAATTTTGGAAGCATTATACGAAGCCCTGAGAATGAGATGGCATCTCCAGCCATGTATGATTGTTTGGGTTAAGAAAGCATTTGGGGAAGCAACAGGCAAAAATCAGGCGAAAGATTTGAAAAACTGGTGAAGTAACTACCTTATTTACACACTCTCTCATCACTTCATCACCCTTCCAAGAGCCTTGACCTAAACACAAACTTGATCTGAATTACAGCTCTGCTTAGTTCAGTCTGGGGATTCAGGGGAAAAATTATCTCTGCCCACAGACCTCTTTCCCCAGCTCTGCTGCTCCAATGGAAATAGCTGAAATAAAACACAGGTATAGCACAACTTAAAAAGAACATAAGTTGTCTATGTAGAAAATCTGAAAGACAAAAAAATCCTCTGGAGCTAATAAGCTATTTTAGCAAGCTTGCAAGATACAAGGTTATTATACAAAAGTCAGTTGCTTCCCTATATACCTAAACACATTCCCATTTAGCACCCCCCAAGAGAAATGCTTAGGTGTACATCTAACAAAATATGTAGAGATCTATATGAGGAAAACTGCAAAACACTGAAGAAATACATCAAATAAAAGCTAAATAAATGGAGAGATATTCTACATTCATTGGTGGGAAGACTCCATGTAGTCAGGATGTCAGTTCTTCCCAACTTGATCTGTAGATTCAATGTGATTTCAATCAAACCCAACAAGTTACTTTGATGTGGCAAATAATCAGTGTTGAGTAGCAGAATCTAGTTTTCATCAACACTGCCCTACTAAGGAAAGTTTGCTTTGTTCCCTACATTCCCCACTCCATCCCTACCTCCAGCTTTTTATGCATTCAGTCCCTTTGTTTTTCTCCACATGCTGTTTTTATCAGTCTGATGTCATATTGATAGTTTCAGGTTTCAGGGTGGATACATTCTGTAGCTTAAGCTATGTATCCATGCTCAGAGAGTTCCAGAGCAATGGGCTCATCTTTAGTTGAACAAAATCCATTGTGTCTGATTCCTACCTATTTGCTCCAAACTTTCCTGTCCCCTCCCATCCTTTCTTTCTGTCTCTGGCTCCCAGGAGCTCTGAATCTCGAACCCCTGGGCCTGATATACAGCAGACAGACAGGCCTAGCCTGGCCTGGCTTGACCATTGCCAGCTCCAAGCTTCCAAGTTTCTTTGCATTCACGAACACACCTAGCCACCTAATCCCGGCCATTTGGGTGGCAGTGGGGCAGCAACAAAGATATGTAATGCTTCTTTTTCCCATTAATTATGTTCCACTTCAGAGGGCTTTACCAACTCCTTACGTGAGCTGATTTATAGATGTTCTCAGTGGGCATGTCACAGGTTACAGGTGTCTGAAATACAGGTAGCTTTAAATTTTTGCAGTCTTTAAAACATTTTAAACCATTTAAGAACTATTAAAAATTTTACAGCATTTAAAATTATTTGTGCATTTTTGTAAATAATAATTATACCATACAAAGAAAACAGTGTTTTCACCAAGTGTCCTGTAATCTACACCCCATCTCCTCCAGGTTACAAATGCTGTCTGATGAATTGAATCACTCTCCTGGAAGTCAACATTCCTGGGTTTAATCTTAGTCATTCTGTTCAAATTTAGCTTCTTCATATATAAAAAGAAGGGAGAGGGATTAGTTGTTCACTTCCAATTTAAAAATTTTATGATTTCTCTACTTTAAATATAAAGACAGAGGGTGACCACTTAAGCCAGCAGTTTCCTCTTGTATCGTGTTTCTCTCAAAGTGAAACCTAAAAGCCTGAAAAAGCTGATTCTAAGTGGCTGCATTTTAGATTTCATCAACCCCCAAAGCAGATTGTCTATGGATCAGAAATCCTCATCTTGCAAAGGGGTGATCCTAACTTGTAAAGATGTTCCTTCCACTCAAAGGCAGAACTGTTATTGTGGTAACAGGAGAAGAGTTTAGCCAACCAGACGCCCCAGTCTGAGGGGATTGAAAAGGCTTCCCTGGCGACCACTTCTGAAGGTGAGCGGAGTTTCTGTGAGTTGCTTCCTGACTCTGCAAACAGTCCCTCCAAGCCTTGGAGGCTGAACTGGTTCTGGGGGACCATCTTTGGGGATCAGGTCCATGACCGGGGACAGTGAGCCTTGGACAAAAATAAATGTGAAGAGTGTGGTCTCTGAGGTCTGATACCATGGCACCCCAGAAATAACATGGCTTTTCAGTCTGGTAGTAATGAACTTGAGCGTGTGCTGATCCTGGAATCCATTCCCTGGTCTGTCCTGGATCACATGTGTCAGTGTGACACACACAGGGCCGGCCCTGGGGAAACTGGAGTCAGGACTCTGTTGGTTGAGGTCTAGGTCTTGGCCAAACTGGGAGGTCGTTTCCTTTCGGTTAGTCTCCTTTTGAACTGTCCTCTCCTCTCCCCTGGCGAGGCAGCCCCTCTCCCAGTCTCAGCTGCCATCATGCTGCCTTTGTGCTCAGACTAAGATCAAGGTTGGAAAGGATTTGATTAATTCAAAGAAGTTAAATTCTTAAATGAAAATTTAAGATGTCATTCCCCTCAAAAGAACTTTGACTTTACAGGGGACTTTAAAAGATTGCAAAGCCTACAACAAAATCTCAAATAATGAAGTTTCATACCTTAGTGTTATAGTAGGTAGATAACCAGACATGAGCAGGGAAGGTATTGGGGACTATGGCCACTGTTTACATTTTGTTAGATGCTTGTTTATATTCTAAAAATTCCATATAAACTGTTCTCGCGGGATGTGGGGCGGGAGGGTATGGATAACAGATCCACCAAAACTGACGAGTTCCAACGTGGAGGATGCTGACCCTAACTTCATCTCAAAGGACATTATATGCTCATTAGCATAATAAAAATCACACCCCTTGGGTCATGACAGTTACCAGGCAGACCATCTAAGGACAAAAAGAGGGTGTCACCCTATTTCCTGGAAATCCCTTCCCTCTTCTGAGAAAACACCACCTAGCCCAGGAATATTCCACCCCTGCTTAAACTCCAGCTGTAAGGCCACCCAGCCTGAACCGCGGTGCACTTCTCCTCTCTGGAGCACGCCCGCACCCCCTCCTTGAGTGTGTACTTTGTTTATTAAACTACTCTTTGCTTGTACCTGCTCAACCTGCTCTTGAGTTCTTCCTAGAACAGAGTCAAGAATTCTTCCCTGGGTTGAGGTCTCACCTAGCACCCAGGGAGATCTCCCTGGATTGGATTTCCTGACAAACATATGAGACAGATTTGGATGGAGCACTTTTCTATTGTCCTCTAATCATACCGTGGGTTATAATTCAAAGAAACACTAATTTAATGCCAACCATGTGCAAACACTGCTCTATTTACATTACAAACATCAATTCATTTACTTGTAGCCATGTGAGGTAGATGTTTTTATTATACTCATTTTACAGGTAAGGAAACAGAAGAATAGAGAGGCTAAATAGCTTTCCCAAGGTCACACAAATAATAAATGGCAAAGCTGGGATTCAAAGTCTGCGTCTAGAAGCCATGCTCGTAACTATTGTGCTATTCTGTTTGCTCTGTTTAGTGCCTCCGCCAATCCCATCCTCCAAGTTGAAAGTCAATAGTAATTATATTGCTGTGTTGAGTTAAACATTTTTAATGGAGAGTCCCATAATGGGCTACAATTACATTAATTTTCTTGTACCACCTATTTTCCCTATTGTTTCAATTTGCCTTCATTTTTTTCCCTGCCTTGGTCCTTAATATTTTCCATCAATTCATTCACCCCTTCCAGCCCATGAAATCCCCCTTTTCCTGTATTCCTCCATTGTCCTGCTCACTTCCTTCTCTTACTCAAAACCCTCCAATGACTTTTGACCACAGTTAACACTGCAGGAAGGGCCCTCATGGTCTGGCCCTTGCTTATTTCTCTGACATCATCTTCCATCTCTCATTGTTTCACTCCCAGCATTCCAGCCATAGTTGCTTTCTTCCCATTCTTCCAACACAGGAAAGTCATTGCTACCTCTGGGCCTTTGCACTTGTTTCTTCTTCCTGAGGGGAAGTACTCATTCCCTAGAGTGTCATATGGCCCAGGTTTTCATTTCACTGAAGCCTCACCTCAAGTGTCACTCAGAAGGTTTTGCTTGTCCACCTACCTGAACTAGCACACCTCTCCATTCCTGCTTTATTTTCTTTCATAGCACATATCACTTCCTACAGTTACATTATGTACGTCTTTGTTTACTCTTCATTTCTATCCCCCTCATTGGAACGTAAGCATTATGGTGACTTTCTTGTTCATTGCTGAATCCCCAGCACCTAGAACAGTGCCTATCATGTAGTAGGTGTGCAATAAACATTTGCTGAATAAATGAAGGAGTTTCTCTCTTGAACCTTCTGAGTAGATGCCATTCTGGTACCTCCCCTCATTGCTCTCCTTGACTAGTCTTATGGATTTCTATTTTTATTTTGCTGAAGACTATATTCAAGTACTTCCTAAGAGAGGATGGGTTGGGAGTAAAATTTCCAACATATTTGAAAATGTTTGTATTCTGCCTTCAACCTAGTTGATAGGCTGGACATAGAATTCTAGGCTGAAGCTCATTTTCTCTCAGAATTTTGACAGCACTATTGCTGATAAGAGGCATGCCTGCCTTTCATTCCTTTGACGATGACCTTGTGTGTGTGTGTTGTGTATGTATGAACTCTCCTTCTAGAAGCTTTTAGAGTTTTATCCTTACATATTTCCAGTGATGTATCTGGACCCTTTGTCCTCCCTCCCTCCCTTCCCCTCTTTTTTTCTCCCCACTCATGCTGCTCTGCAATCAGTGGGTTTTACAACATGAAGACAGCTTGTTTCTCCACTTAGCTTTTCTATCACATTGTTGTTCTTTCTTTCTGACATACTTTTTAGCCAGTTTGGACTTTCTGGAATGATCCCTTATTTCTTAACTTTTCCTCCTATTCTTTACCTTAATATCTTTTTATTCTATATTTTGCCAAATTTCCTTGCTTTATCTTCCAAGCTTTTTGATGTCTGGCAGTTGTATTTTCAAATTCTAACAATGAGGTTTACTCTCCGACTTATCTTTTCCATAGCATCTCACTCGTGTTTTAGGAATATGACAATTATCTCAATTTCTCTGAGGATTTTATTTGCCTTTTTTGCCTATTGCCTGCATTAGCTGTTTCTCTGGGTCAGTTTATCTATTATTTACCTTGATCTTTCTCTTTGATGTTCTAGGCTTTCATCAAGTGTCTGCTTAGCTATTCATACTTAAGAATGAAACAATAGAAAGTTTAACCGTGTATCTGGTTGGGGTTTGCTGACTGGCTGACTTCACTTCAGGAACCAGCTGTTACACTGGTGGGCCTCAAATTCCTGAAAGCAAAGAGAAACAGCGTGGAAGCGTAACACCCACACTGGCTGCCCTGTTCTCCTTTTAGGAAAGAAATCTCCATTTTGTGGCTGATGGTAAGAATGCCAGATTTAGCAAAAACAAAAAACAGGAAACACAATTCAATTAGAATTTCAGACAAATAAGGAATTGTTTTCTAACATAAGTATGTCCCGTGCAATACTTGGGACACAGTTATACTAAAAAAATGATTCACTATTTATCTGAAATTCACATTTAACTGGGCAACCTGTACTTTACACAACCCTACCACAGGAGTGATGCGGATGGGAAGTAAATGCCTGGCTGCCTGACATGCCTAATGCATGAGAGAGGAGAAAAAAGAGAAAGTGATGGTTCAACTTACAGATCTTCAAAAGAATCATGGATTTTCATCTTATTTCCTAGGCTTATGGCAAGAAAATGATGAATTCTGGGCAGCTGGTTTACTCCCTCTTAGGCCACAGCCCTTCTGCATGTGTCCCAGGTTGCAGGGTAGCGTTATTTTCTGTGACTGTACTTTTTCACTTGATATAATATAATTACATCAGAAGCAACCAATATGATTACCTACAACTGCCTAACATGCACCCCAAAATTTTGTGGCTCAAAATACCCACCATCTTTATGATCCCATAGGTGGACTTGTGTGGCTCAGCTGGGTAGTTCTGCCAGTCTCACTCGGAGTCTCTCACGAAGCTGTAGTCAGAGAGCGGTGAGAGCTGCAGCTTGGGCTGCCCATCTGCCTTGATGGTTTTCCACATGTCATCTTATCCCCATGGCCCATCAATCTCCATCAGGACTGAAGCTTGGAGCTCCAGGAGGGAAAAGTGGAAGCTGCCAGGCCCTCCTAATGCCTGAGCTCAGAAGTCCTAGAATATTACTTCTATGCATTGTATTGGTGAAAGTGGTCTAGGCCCAACCAGATACAAGGAGAGAGGTCATAATCTCTACCTCTTGATGGGAGGAGCAGATTGTGTGTATAGGAAGTGGTGGAATTGTTTGGAACCATCTTCACAACTAGCTACCACAGCAACATTGCAAAACCAAATTCATCTCCCTACAGTTTTTTTGAATATATAGCTATAATCTTACTATGCTGATAGACAGTGACGGTAATGAGGTATATGATGGGGACTTGATATTAGGGGGAATGTAGTAACCACAATGTTGCTCATGTGAAATCTGAGCATAAGATCGTATATCAATGATACCTTAATAAAAAAATATATATATATAGTTATAACTTCTTTCACTAATTTATCCAGGCCTAAGAAGGTAATTACTTACCTCTTTCCCTCCCCCTGCCTATGCCAAAGCTACTATACAGATTCTTTCTTCAAAATCGCTCCTGAATACATGTTTTATGATAGGATTGCAAGCAAAACATCTCCCTCATCTGCCCTTGCTTTTTTCTTTTCAAGGCCACCACCCAAGTTCTTGTCTTTTTTGACTTGGACCATTGCCCTGGCCTTTTAACTCATCTCTGTATCTTCCCTTCCCTCATTCAATAAATCCATCCATTCCCTGCCACTACACTTATCTCCCTAATGCATTTCTTGGCTTTTATTATCTCCTGGTTCACATCTTTATTGCCTTCTTTCTGCCTAAAACATCAAAATAGATATGCATCTATCTATCTCCTTTTAATTGTTCTTTTCTTGAATAGTCTTTAAAATTAGAAGAATAATATGCAGTGTACTAACAGGAGTGTTCAATTTCTTAATTAACACCTGTAAATTGCTTTGGGCACATTTTCTGAAAGCACTAAATAACTGTAAAGGTTTATAGCAATATTATCCTATTTTATTCTGAAGAACTCAGCGTGATTCAAAGCACCGTAGATTACTATTATTTAGATATTAGAATTCCCATGAAGGTTCACTAACAATATTTACATAATATGGAATTAGTTCACACAAAAAATTATTCTTTAAAAAAAATAACAAAGGAGGAAGGCAGGTGATATGGGGTTTAGACCTAAAGAAAAAATACATGGACAGGAAAGAGGTAGTTGCACAAGTCTGAAATAGTTGAAGTTACCTGGCTTTTGTAAGAAACTAAGAAAGGGCCCTTTTTGAAAACAGGATCTATTCTCCTTGTATGCAGTCTACGTAAACATATGTCTGTGAGATGCAATTAGTCCTGGTTACTGAAAATGTCATGTTCTCTATTGACAGATACTGTGGTTTTTCCAGGGCAAAACTGGGACTGTTTGATATAAAAATCAATGGTACTGTTCAAATGGAACATTTGACCCTTTAATGCTTAAATATTCCTGGGTATATTTCTTAGGAACAAGAACATTGTCTTACATAATCACAGAACAATGATGAAAATCAGAAAACTTACTTAAACATTATCTGACTTATAGATTTCAGTCATATTTTTTCCGATTGTCCCAATAATGTCCTTTATAGAAAATAATAATAGAATTCTGGTCAAGGATCTAATTGGGGATTAAATGCTGCATTTAGCTGTCTTCTCTCTTTTATCTTTTAAAGTCTGGAACAATTTCTTTGTTTTTTTTCTTCATGACTTCTACATTTTGAACAGTATAGGCAGTTACTTTGTATAATAGCCCTCAGTTTTTGTTTGTCTGATACTCTTCATGATTAGATTGAGGGTAAGAGGGTAATCAAAAGTGATGTGACCTTGGTATATCATATCAGGAGGCAAAATGGAACATCTTTAAAAAGCAGTGTTTTACTGGGACATGCAATGTCAAAGCCTAGGACTGAGATGAAGACCTTCAGTGGGGTGGGCTGGTGGTGGACGGGCAGGTTAAGACCCGAAGCCACAGCTTCTGGGAACACTGGCTCCGGAGAGCCCACAGCCAAGCCCCTCCCCAGGGCCTTCAGCCAAGTGGGCTGGCCGCCTCTCCCGCGTTCAAGGCTGGAGAGTTGAGGGTCACGTACAAAGGCCTGGCTCTGCTGCAGTCGGGAAGACTCTGACAGGTCATCCCAGTTCCCAGAAGGCTGTGGAATAGGGTGAGTCCTGTGTCACCTGCATCTGAACTCGGCTTCTCCCTCTGCCGGTCCTGCTGCCTTCTCTCTCCCCCCTGCGTTGTTCCGGAGGGCACTCCCTAGGAAATCTCCAGCACAATAATCTGAGAGCGTCAGGGTCTTTTCCCCAGGAAACCTGACCTATTATGAGGCCATTTGACATATGTGAGCAAGTCTTTTAATAACCATTTTAAGTATTTAAACAGGCTGATTGTAAATATATTAAAATTATTAAAGTAGTATGCATATTAATCCTCTTATAAGAATTTTACCTCAGCATGATTCTACCATAGGAACTGTTGTTCAGATAATAACAGATGTTAACAAGAGACTTTGTCTAGATTGCTTAGGATAGAGCTTGAACCCTAGGTTTGCAGGTCCAGAATTTTAACTTAGTCACAGAAGATCAAACTCAGGGAGAGTAATACCCAGTAAGTGTAATCTAACTCAAAAAAGAGCATGTAGCAATTTACGATGAGAAATGTAATTGCCTAGGAAGCAAGAAATTGGCTGATTGGCATCGTTCTAATCAATAAGAAAATCTAAATGGGAAGCCAAATCAGAAATTTACTTGATGAGTAAGATGATTTATCTGACTTTAATTTATCTGATTTATCATATCTGATCACCTTTGCACCATTTAGCCCTATTCTGCCTACAAGTAGATCAGATATTCATTTCTGCTTACCATGGTATTCTTGCCCCAGACAGTTCACAGTGTATAACTTACTACTTAAAAATACAAAACTCAGTTTCCTAATGGTCCACTAATATCTACTCTGGTTTCCCTTCTACCAGTTCTCCGTACTAATGTCAAAGTATCTTTTTTTAATGCAAATTTGACATGTCACCCCTCTGCCTAAATCACTTCAATGGCTTCCTATTGCTAAGATAAATCTCCTTTACCCTGTCCACAAGGCTCGGTGTGGCCTAATGAGAAAAAAAATATCAAATTTTTGAAAGCCCTATATAGGTTACTTCCTCCAGGAAACCAAATCAGCATAAAATGCATAAGATTAACACTGTGAAAACACCCACCTGACTCACAGGCCGGCTGGAAAGTGTAGCAGATGACAGGCAGATCCAGTAGCTTCTTCCCGACAACCCCTGTCTCTACATTTATAAAACTATCCTGCAGTAAGAAAATCCTCAACTCAGCAACAGTCAACACTAGTAATGATCTTGCCTGCCTCCGACCCTGCTTGAGTTCACTATGTTCAACAAGCCACAGGTTTTGTGACTTCCTTTTATTCTTGTCCTCAGCCTTAGCCCAGAGCTGAAAGGAAGAGAAACTTAGATCTGTGCCAGTGAGGTAGCTGTTATTTTACATGTCTTATCTAATTTAGTTTCCACAATTCTATCAGATTGAGAGAGAGGGTCCTCCTTATCCAGGTGTCCATTCCGCAAGTCCTCATTGTTGTAAGGTTGAGGAGTAAACGGCATTAAAACATGAAAGTGGTTACTAACCAACTGACCTATTACAAAATGATTCTCCCCACAAGCTTCCCTTCTGATTAGCACTAGGGTCTGTACCTAATATCTTGCCAAAGTCTTAGTCTTTCTTTCTTGGGTAAAATTAAAAATATGGACAAAGACTAGTGTAAACAAGCATATGGGGAAATGGGAATTTTGAGCAATCTCTGGATGGTTGTTTGTAGATAAATGGAAATATAAAATGTGTATTCCCTTTGTTCCACTTCTAGGAATTTGCTCTAAAGTTAATATTCTCTAATGGGAAGAGATAACTGAGAAGGAAGTTCAATTTTTTGACTGTTTTAACATAGTGGATATTGTTGTAGACAATGGTTTAAAATAGAAAGATGTGAACATCAAAAGATGTCAGAGAACAGATGTTTTTCAAGAGCAACCAGCTATATGATTGTGACGTAATGCCGAATGTAAGTTGAGGGATGTCAATTCATAATATCATACAATTGTGTCAGAAAAATTATGCTAAAAAAATACCTGGTGTGATTTAGCTTTTGTTCAGTCGACGTACTGCATGGCTCCAACTGTAACCAAGATTCTTTTTCATTTTTTTATTATGGTGAAATACATACAAGATAAAAACTTTTCCCCATATTTACTATAAAATACTGACTCTTGAAATATAAAGTTTGTTTTTTTTTTCAAGCAGAGAAAGAGAAATACCAAATGATTTCACTCATCTGTGGAGTATAAGAACAAAGGAAAAACTGAAGGAACAAAACAGCAGCGGAATTACAGAACCCAAAAATGGACAGGTACCAAAGGGAAAGGGACCGGGGAGGATGGGTGGGTAGGGAGGGATAAGGCGGGGGAGAAGAAAGGGGGTATTAAGATTAGCATGCATGGGGGGGAGGGAGAAAGGGGGAGGGCTGTACAACACAGAGAAGACAAGTAGTGATTCTACAACATTTTGCTATGCTGATGGACAGTGACTGTAAAGTGGTTTATAGGGGGGACCTGGTATAGGGGAGAGCCTAGTAAACATAATATTCTTCACGTAAGTGTAGATTAAAGATGAAAAAAAAAAAAGAAAGAAAAGGGGGATTACTCTTTGATCGGATAAAACTAATGGTAAATCAACGATTAATGCATGCTTTAAATATCCTTAATTTTGATCAGTTAAAGGGTGTCAGATGATCGGCTATGGAGGTACATTTTTCTGATAATATTCCTTTCTCTTAAAAAAAAAAAAAAAGCAGTTCCTGTGTGGTGACCTCCAATGAGTTCTACACAATGGTATAAAGGGCATATCAAAGTGTGGGCAAAGGGTCTGTTTGTGTTTATACAGAGGATCAAAGCCTAATTTGACTACCCAGAAAATGAACTAAGATACGATATGAAGAAGAACTTCCAACATCAGCACTCTCTGGAAGAGTCATACCAGAAGATGATCATCAAAAAACCTACACAAAGATCCAGGCCATGCTGCAGTTGTAGCTGCATCCATCCCACCAGTTCCTCGACTTGCCATTGGAATGAAAAAGGAGATGTCTAAGCTGGCCTGTGCATACAGTAAAACAACAAATTTGACTGGATCTATACTGTTGGAACTCAACCAAGAATTAGGAAAAGTGCAAGTTGTAGCGCTCCAAAATCTTATGACTGCAGACTACCTACTGTTAAAAGAACATATGGGATGTGAACAGTTCCCAGAAATGGGCTGCTTTAATTTGTCTGATTTCTCTCAGACTGTTCAAGTACAGTTGGACAATATCCATCATATCATAGACAAATTCTCACAAATGCCTAGGGTGCCTAACTGGTTTTCTTGGCTTCACTGGAGATGGCTGGTAATTATAGATTTGCTTAGTTTATGTCACCGTATTCCTATTATGTTAATATGTGTGCGCAAGTTAGTTAGTAGTTTAAAACCTATACATGCTTAAGGTACTCTACAAGAAGATATGGCAAAGAAATAATCAATCCTCCCATGTTTTCTTCCATCTGCTACCTCTATAGCTTTTCTTCTTCCTTCCTAATTACAACCCTTAAATAGAATTCATGCCTCATATCGAATTTACCGAGCATCATAATTCCTCCAGGTGGTAAAGATACCTCGAGACAAGTGCTGGGCATAGAAGCCACAGGGCATAAATCTGCAAAGAAGTAAAAAGCTAACCTTTTCAAACAATATGGCTTCTCTCTCACTTACCAACTTTACATCTCCCTGTATGGCCCCAGAAGATGACTGGTTAGCCAGAGACGGGTAAGATTCCTCAAGGGAGGAACAACCTAAGACAGGCACTGTCGCAGGGGGGCCATCAGGTGAGAAATTGGGGATCAACAGTGGTGAGGCTTAGAACCTCACCTCCCCCGTTTTGAGAGAAATCTTTTGCATCCGTGGATGTTTTAATGCCCTTGTCTAGCTTGGATTAACACATAGTCTACAGGCACACACCTGATCATCTACAATTGCTCTCTTACAACACTAAACTATGTTTTCTACCTTTATCTTGCATCTACCTACCACTTCAGCATTTTATTAAAAATGAAAATAATAATAATAATAAAGGGAGAAATATGAGATCCACATATAAATCAAGTAGAAAAATCAAACGAATAATCATATTTGACCTGATTGTTTATAGTTCATAATGTGTGATCAAAACCGAAAGTTTCTGTGATGACTGCCCTTGTACTGTTCACCATGTAAGAACTTATTCACTATGTAAGAATTCGTTCACCATGTAAGAACTTGTTCATTATGCTTCAGAAGATTGGAGACTGACGAGAATTAGGCTTGAGATGGATTAATGACTGTGCATTGAGCATTGACTCCCCTATACAGAATTTTATTGTTGTTAACAACCATTTGATGAATAAATATGAGAGATGCCCTCTCAAAAAAAACAAAAAAATTAAAAATTAAAAAATTAAAAAGTTAAAAGGAACAGGTGAAAAAAAAAGAAGTATAAAGTTTTTTTTTCTGGTAATAATTATCCTCTGATAATGAGGGCCTCCTAAATTGTCCCTATTTACACATGAGGTAATTGGGATTTAGAGAGTTTTAAGAAATATGCTGAAGACCACAAGACTAAGGACTCAGCCCTTACTCCAAATGTGGACCCCAAATGGGATTCTCCTTCCAATATACAGTGTGACTCAGTGGAGGCCCTCTGCCATACTTGCCCATTGGTCTGTGCTGTTCTCCACCTCTGAGCATGGACAGATTACTTCAAACCATGGAAGAGAGATCTGCCAGTTGCCCCTCTGTCTGACTTTTCTTCCCAACTCGGTGCATGGCAGGAACATCTACTGGCACCTGAGCTACTCTGGGCATGAGAGTTAAAGGCATTTGCCATCTGGCTTTTCCCTCTAGTCCCAGGAGTTTCATCTAAAAACTGAAGGAGTAGAACCTGCACTTAGAGTCACTGAGTAGGGTAGTTGTAAGAAAAGGAAAAAATCCCCACCCCAAAAGGTGGGAGATGTAGAAAAGAAACCCTTTCTGAACCCTCTTCGTTTATAGATTTTCTGAGACCTAACACTATCTCTAAAGAGCTAATTCTAACAATTCAAATAAATTTTGAAGCAGCCATATCACTCATAAAGAAATCAACTTAAAAAAAACATATTCTATTTTAGAAGAGCTAATAAATTATAGAGGAAAACAAATAAAGCATAGAACTCTAGAGCGGATCCAAAACCCAAACTGTACACACACATGGCTTAGAACTAAATATAGGGGTGGTTATCACTAAAATTCCATTTAAAAGTGGAAAGTAATGATTTTTCAAAAGTATAATAATTCTAAGTGAATAAAATCACAGGATATGAATATATACTGTATAACAAAGTGACTGTAATAATTTCCTAGAATGTATTCAAATCATTTTAGCTTTCCTTGGGCTGCCTAAACTAAACATCAATGGGAATTTTTATAAGTTGAATTCTACTACTGTGATGAAAAACAGCCTTTCAGCTGGGGCAGGGAGATACTTTCTCTTACTTGAGAAAATGAGTATTTTAGACTCAATCCTAAAATAAAGAATGAGAAAGACAGTGAGATTTAAGAAAAAAAGCAAAAACACCTTTCAGTTTTAAGAAAGAAAAGTCTTTAAAAAATTTAATTAGAATGTTACTGAATTTTGAATGTCAATGAAGATCATTTTTAGAAAACTGTAGACACCAAACAAAAATTTATTTTTTCTCTTTTAATTTGGTATTTTAAAAATTTGCACCCTATTTAACATGGCATATAAGATCACAAAATATTACAGTGTCTTGCACTTTTCTTTTGTATATAACTTAACTGTCAGTTTTTCTTTAAGAGGTGGAAAAAGAGAATCATATAATATGTAGTA
Organism: Manis javanica; assembly: GCF_040802235.1. NCBI lineage: Eukaryota > Metazoa > Chordata > Mammalia > Pholidota > Manidae > Manis > Manis javanica. The sequence goes on along the minus strand of NC_133170.1, from coordinate 9,566,790 downwards.
TTTGGACAGTGTTTTTCACATATACAATATGTTGTCATCTTTAGTACTATTGCCAAATATCTCTGTTTTTTCTCTCTGTCCTGGAATATCAAAAGATTGTACCTCCTGTCTCCCTTTTATTTGTTTTTGGTCATGCAATTAATTCTGGCCAGTGCTTGTATGGCATCCTTCTGACATGAAGATTAGCAATGTCCAAGATCATGGCCGTTCCAGTGCCCTGCAACCCTGAGTGGCTCTGGATGAGCAACGGCTTCCTGCTGAGCTGCAAAGGACATAAAGCATTAACAGGAGATAAATCGTGCCATTTTAAGCCACTAAAATTCTGTGATGGTCTGTTACAGCAGCATTACTTAGCCTCATCTTACTCAAGCACTATGCACTGTATTTCCTGTTTCACAGATGCAAAGTCCACTGACTCTGCATCTCTGTTAGTATCAGGAATTTGTAAAAAGTAATAGAGAGTAAACAAGAATCAAAGCAAGAAAGTTCTGACAGGGACTTTTTCTCTCTTTATGGTGGTAAGCATTACCAGAAAAGTGCTTAATTGCAGAGAATCCATTTGATTTGTAGCTGACAAGAGAAAAGGGAGTTCCATTCTGAAACATGTTTTTGTCATATCCCTAAATAGTATTGTTAGTCATAATGATAGTAGCTAACTTGAACTGAACATGAATATGTTCTGGATCCTATATTAGATATTTAGTTTATCTTATTTAATTTCTCTTAATCCTGACTGTGATCCTAAGAGGTAGCTATTCACACAGATCTATTATCAAACCAGTATTCTTTCCATTGTGGCAGTGGTATTTTACAGTTCTCAAAGTGCTTTCACCGTACAGAAATCGTATTTCACCTGTGCAGCAACTATTGTTGATATTCATTTCACAGATGAGGAGATAGGACTTCAGATCAATTCTTTGATCGGTGCTAAGTCATACAGTAGTAAGAGAGCCAGGTCCTTGGAGTACAAATCACATGTGGCTCTCCGTTACACTTTGCACAACAATAAACATAATGCAAAGAGATCACTCAACATAATAGATTTTTCACCTTTCCTTAATGCCATCCTTCAGGCTTCTGATTTACATAGGTACTTTTCACTTTTTGGGAAAAATAGCCTAAACCTTGAAATGCTTTAAACCCTAAGTGATACATACTTTGCAGCTTAATCATGCCAGTTAAAAATTAAAGCAGGGATCAATTAAAAAGTCATTGTTTCTAGGTTTATATAGTGCTTTGCAGAAGGCAGTCTGGTGAGAGTTCTGAATGGCCCCTGAAGCTTGTAAAACAGAACCTTTATTTTTTAACAAAGAAGCTCAGTTGAATTTAGCATGGCTGGGCCAACCCCTTTGAAAGTAATGGCTGTGGAAAGAGGAGCCAGGAGTCAAGAACTCTTGGTATCAAACTAGAAGAGCCTATTCACTTTTTTTATCCCCTCGACCTTACAGTTTTTCCTTAGTAAAAAAATTAATAGATTTCCATAAGGCAGTCTTCCAGGAGAACTGATAAGCACATATTCTTCCTCTTTCTCTTTTAAAAAAAAAACTTATTATCATAACATTGTATGTGATAAATTTTTTTCCATAATCACACTGAAAGAAACCCTTTAATGTCTTTCTTTTCAGTCTTCAAATACACATACAAATATATGTATTATGAATATATTTACATACACATATTATTTTTCAATTAATTTTTATACAAAAGATATTAATTACACTGTTGTTAACCTGCTTTAAAAGAACCCCTAAACCTACCAATATATTCTGAACATCTTCCCATGTCAGTCACTATTTACCTACGTATGATTTTTACCACATACATGCTATTACACTGCATGGATCCACCTTAATTTATTACACCAATTTTTATCTTTAGACATCTAGGTCAGTTCCAATACTAGCTCTAGAATTATTAAGAGTAGATAATACTGGAATAAGAATCCTTGAAAGTGAAATTCTGCTTACATTTCTAGGTGTTTGAGATGGTTGTCTTTTTAAACCCACTTAAAGTATGGGGGTTATTGTAATAATAGTAACAGCTAACATTCATTGAGCATGTTGTAAATAGGCAAGTGACTTAAAGCAAGCTTCTCTGTCTCAAGATTCCATGTTTTTGTTTTTGTTCAGTAGTGCTTCTTTTACCTAGTATTTGGAATCTGGGTTACTGGCTTTGCCATTTGCTATTCAGGGTGGCTAGAGGTAAATCACTACAGCTCCCTGAGCCTCAGTTTCATCATCTGTACACTGGGGATAATAATAACCATCTCACAGACTTATTGTAAGGATGAAACAAGATAATACAAGCAAAGAGCACTGTGCTTGGCACACAGAACTCAATAAATATTAATTTACTAGTCTATCCATGGAGCAAATCAAGAATTAACATCATTCTTTAATTCACACAGAAGGGAATGCTCAACCAGCTTGTCTTGATAGTCTCTCTCTCTTTTTTTATCATAATTTTTTGTGCTTTAAAAAATCTCCATAGTCTGAAGTTACATCTTTATTATCATTCTTATTATTTGTGTCTTATCTTTTTTCTTGGATTATTAGTCTTGCCAAAGATTTTCCTACTTCCTTGACTTTGCAAAGAATCACTTTTTGGTTGTTATTGGTCATTTTCTGTCTTTTAAAAATTCCCTATTGCATTAATTTCTGCCTTTAACATTTTAGAATTGTATTTGAACTTGTTAATCATAACAGAATTTGCATTCATTTGAGAAATAGAGTTATATATAGGAGCGATTATATATTATAGGAGCTATAGTATTTGGTACATATAAGGGCCATGCACCTGTGGAGGGGATTCTGTTCTAATCTTTGCATTCTTATACTTTTTGGGGATTTATTTTGTTCTCTTTTTCAGGTTTCCTGAGTTGAGAGCTTGGTTCACTTATCTTCACAATTTAGCATTTTCTGTTAAATGCATTTAAAGCAATAAACTATCCTCTAAATACTGCTTTGGCCCTATCTCACAGTTGCAGAGTTGCATATAGAGAAAAGCATTTTTTCTCTGTAGAAAGGTTTTATTAATAGTTTCCTTCTGTTATCATTTACTACTGTCACTTGGCATTCATTGGTTATTTACTGTGTAGGCCTAGGAGAGTAAAAGTAATACTGAAAAATCCTTTTGGTCTACGAGCTTACAATTTCACATGTTGAGAGTGCTGAAAGGTTTTCACCATGATTTTTTCTCACTCTCTCTGGCCTACAATTTTAGCCTGTCTACCCACAGCACAGATTTGGAGAAAAGGGAATAAAGGAAAGATAGGGGATAAAAATTCATATTTAGCTGTTGGTGAATAAAGTTAGTAATATCCATGGTGTATATCTGTTACTTGGGTTTATTACCTAAGCTTTAATTCTAATGTCCAAGAGTGTTGATAAGAAGAGTTTTAGACGTACCTACAAATAATATATTATTTGGGTCAAGCATTCTTAATCTGAGTCTGTGAACTTTGACAAAAAATAAATATATACATAATATATATACTTGTATTTTAATATATATAATATGTACATTTGTTTTTTTCACTAATCTCTACTTGAAAATTAGAATTCATTCCATTTAGTTAGCAAACCACAGTAATATTAATCTGTGACATTGCCTGCAATAGAAACCACCCATATTTTCTGCCACATTAAAGTTGTAAACATCCCAAAATATTGTTTATATGCATCACTACTGCAAAATTACTGCAGGTCTTGATCTTTTTAATACATTAATAAAGAAGCAAATATATAACTATTAGTTATCTGTGGCTGAATAATAAATTATCCCCCCAAATTAGTAGCTTAAAAGAACATATTTTTATTATATCACAATGTCCACAGGCCAGGAATCTGGCCTGGCTTACCTGGGTCTGTAGGCTGAGTATCCTTTACCAGGCTGCAGTCAACTCAAAGCTCAACTGGAGAGAATCTGCTTCCAAGCTCACTCATACGGCCTTTAGCAAGATTCAGTTCCTCATGTGGTGTTGAACTGAGAGCCTCAATTCCTTGGTGGCTGTTGACTGGAGACCTTGCTCAGTCCCCTGCTGCCTGGGCCTTTCTGTTAAGACAGGTCACAGCATGGCAGCTGGCTCACATCAGAGTGACAAAGAGAGCAAGAGAGGATAAGGATGGAAGTCAGAGTCTTTTTACAACTTAATCATGGAAGTGACATCCCATCACTTTTGCTGTATTTTCTTTTTCAGAACAAATCACCAGGCCCAGGCCACACGTTAGAGGAGAGGGTTGCACAAGACAGGAATGCCAGAAAGCAAGGATTATTGGGAGTCATTTTGGAAGATGCCTATCATATAACAGGATTGCAAGTTCACTTATTAGCATTTGACAAATTTATGTTAATATAATCAATTTCCTTTGTAGCTCTAGGTAGTTTATTTTATGCGTTTAAGAATACTTCTGAAAAAGGGTCCATAAATCTCACCAAACATTAGGGCACATGGCTCTAATTTGTTTCAGTTCAGGTACCTTCAACAGCTTCTAGGGGAATTTGCTTAGAATGGGTCCAATTTAAATAAGTCAGACAGAGAAAGACAAATACTCTATGATTTCACTTATATATGGGATCTAAAAAACAAAACAAATGAACATTAACAACAAAGAAAACAAAGACTCAGACACAGAGAACAGGCTGGTGGTTGTCACAGAATGGGGGAAGGAGTAGTGGGATGGGTGAAATAGGTGAATGGGGAAAAATTAGTGAGGATGTTTAATATGTTGATCTGAACAATGGTTACATGAGTGTATATGTATATGTGTCAAAATTCATTGAGCTGTACACTGAGATTTGTGCATATTATTGTATGTACCTCACTATAGTTTTTGAAGAAAGTAGAGTGGCCTCAATTTAGAAACTGAAGATCAAAGTTTTAACCTACTCCATATTATCCTAGTCCAATACCCTTGACTAGACCATAGTGCCATGAAAAAAGCATGGCATAGTTGATAGCACAAATTTGCTATAGAACACTCCATAAACTGTTCTGCTCACTTGAATTGGAATATGTATGTATGGTTGATAAAGAAGGGTGTATAGTATAGAAAAGGGTATCAACTACCTAGAGCTACAAAGGAAATACATGTTTGACCTGATTGACAATGTCCTCATCTCCTATATGGCAACTGTCATTTGAGCCTCAAAATGGCCGTATGATACGAGAGGAACTGATTTCCCCAAGAATACACTAATTATCAGACTAGTGCTCTTTCTGCTACCAAGCTATATATGAGAAGGCACAGCGTAAAACTAAGTAATAAAAAAAGAGAGAAGTGATCCTTCCCTGTCTTTTGCATATGTCATCTGCTCTTGGCAACATTAAGAATAATTGTATTTTCTGCAAGCACAGTACCAGCTTCCTATATTGTTTTAGTAGTCCAGAAGCCAAGAGAATTTTATAAAAACCTCCAGTATTCAGATTGAAAATAAATATGTCAACAATAATTGTGAATGATTCTTTTATTTGGTCAATAAATTTTCTCCTAAAACTCAAATGCATCATCTTCCCCAAACCATCCCTTCTGAATCATTCTACAAGGTGATTTTCCTCATTGTTCTCTGATTCTAAATAAAGCAGCCCAGTATTGTCGGTTATTTTAGATTTTCCAAGATAACCCAAGCAAGTTTTTCACGTGTATCCCCACGTTTTTTGTGGCTTTTCCAGATCTGAGTCCCTTTCAAGTCTCTAGAGTCAGGGCATGTGAAACAGAAAAGGGCCGAAGAACGTGGGTGGTTCCAAGATCCCATAGCTACCGACTGTGCAACGTGGTCAGCCAAGCCACCTTGGTTGACCACATTTTCCTAATCCACAAAAAGTGTGGATTCGTGGGGATCATCTCTGAGACCTTTTCTATTTCTAAAGCTTTGCGTTACATTGTGAAGTACTGAGAAAAACTCTTGACATTTAGGACAAGTGATTAATGTGGCAACACACTTGGCTACTCTGAAGAGAGGTCTGAACCAGCTTTGGGTACAGAGCACGAAAGTGAGGTTTGATTGCTGACGGAGGGAAACAGCAACCATCCAGTTCAGTCCATTCAAGAATTCACGAGGCGGAGGTGGGCGGGGCAGTGGGGCCGGCGTTGACGACAGAAGGCTACTTCCGGCTGTAGTGCGCATGACGTCAGGGCGAGTCGGACCGGCCCAGCCACCGAGAAGCCGAGGAGGGAGGGCTCGCGAGAGTTCTGGGAGGCCGCCCCGAGATTCCGGCGCGGCCGCGGGTCCCACCTCCCGGGGGCGGGGCGAGGGCGGAGCGGGCAAAAGGGAGCGGACGGGCGGCGGGCCGGCTGCGGTGCGTGCGGAGGCTGAGCCGGCCGCGGGCGCGACCCGAGGCAGGTGAGTACGCGGGTGCCCCGCTCGGCGGCCGCGGCAGGGTCCCGGCTCGCCGCGCCAGCCCCGACTCTGCAAGCAGGACCTGGAGGGGAGCTTATGGATCTTCGGGGGTCCAGGGAAAGCTGGGCTGTTTCGCGGCTGGAAATGTCCCCGGTGCAGCTCCGGCGATGGCCTTGGCCCTCTTGTTCCCCGGGTGATGCCGGCCTCAGGAGTCCGGAGAGGTAGCCTCGAGCCCGGGGAGGAATCTCTGTCCTTCCCTGCCCCTTTCGCCTCCACTCCTTGGCCCCCCCAGCACCCCGCTCCCCGTGGCCGCCCGGGCTCCATAAACAATAACAGACGTCGCGGATCCTCTCCCGGTTTCCCCTGCCCTCCCGTCCCGTGCCCTCCGGCCGATGTCCCCAAGAGGGAGGATTCTAGGCATGGCTCTTACATTGTGGGCGCTGTTTGTGTACCATTCGTAAAAACGGATGCGTCAGATGGCTGGATATTTCTCTGACAGACACAGTGGAGCTGCCCAGCTCCCAGAAGCCACAGAAGGTTCAAACCCCGTCTCAGAATCAGTCCCTACGACCAGAACCGTAGATTCTTCTTTCCAACATCATTTTCTCCCGTCCCCCTTTTTCCATCTTTACTATCGGGGACAAATGAGTGGCGATAGGAGAGACCGCACCCGACTGAGTAGGAGACTTTTCACCTTTAAAAAGTTGCCAGGTTGTCAGCAAAAGAAAAACTTTTATTTTCAGAACGAGTGGCCTCCCGTTTTCTGAAACTACTTTTGTTTTGTGGGATCGCTTTTCAGATTGTAAGTTTAGAGGAAAGGCAGAAAAAGAAATGGGGCGGCGGAGGGAACAGCTGGTGGTGCTGGAAGTAGTGGCTTGTCTAAAAAGTGATGCTGTTCCTCACTTGATAAAATGCAGAACCAGCGCTCTTGTCTGTTTCATGTAACTTGTGTTAAGTTTTGACAAAAGGCAATTTGCTCAGAAAAGACCTGAGTATTAGCTTTATTGCTTCTCAAATCTGAGGAAACAGCCTTAAGTTTAAATTTATGCCTCCTGGTCCTAAGATGGGAATGAGACCTTGTCTTTGCGGGATGGGGACTTAACTTGAGGGCTCCCAACTTTAAGCCCAACTTTGTATATTCAGTGCAAATTTTTGAAAGGGCTTTGTCTCAGTAATAGATGTATAAAAAACCCTGGAAACCTCTTTGTGTTTGGCCTTTCTTTGTATGCCTCAGGATATATAAAACAATTAAGTTTATTATACTCTTCCCAATAGCTGAGAGGTATTGTATGTGAATTAGCCACTCTTGTGACTGTTTGAGGGGAGAGAAATTAGTCCAAAATATGATGTTAAATTATGATGACATTTGTTCATTGCAGAGGTTCATCAAAGTACTTATATGTGAAAAATCCTGATCTCAAAAGAAGTCCATGAGATTAACAGTTTTGGGGATTTGGTCTGGTCTGGCTTTGTATTCTTCTCCTTGTTAAGATGGCTGATGGTTTCCCATTTAGTTGGGTTGTTTTGAATGTGCAACTAATTGGGTATTAGTTTTTATATTCCTTTGAAAGGCCTTGCCTCTGGGGGATGAAAAATTAGATTTAGAAAAACCACATTAAATGGATGCAATTATTTAGCCTTTTGTTTTATGAGTTTGCTTTAAAATAAGTCAAAGAATAGAGACTGGAAATATTTGTGTGCAAATGAATAAGTGTCCTCAGCAGTTTTTATGCTGAAAAATTAATTTCAGAAGGTAGGACAGTATTAAAAACATAGGAAAAAATGGTACTTTGTAGACTATGGTAACAAAGATGAACTCAGCTCAGCCATTTGTCTGCAGAGAAGTTTTGTCCTTTCAAAGTAAGGGCAACAACATTGTGTTAGCAAAGTTGGATAACACTTTAGAAAGTGATTTCCTGGTGATCTCAGATAAGTTGGAGGCTTTTGTGTGTGTATGCATGGCACTTTTTTAAGAGGGAAAAGAGGGCACAAATCAAAACCAGAAAGACTTTATCTCAATGTCATGTTACAATGATTTTATTTTACATAAATACTGTAGGGTGAATCAGGCAAGCGTGCTGTCTTCTAGCATCCCCAGGATTACATTAAAATCAACAGATGGGCAAGTTGTGATTAGGTTAAATTTGACATATGCAGAAATGCTACTGTATTTTTATATTAAAAGCACCATGTGAATGAACTTTTGAAAACTTTTTTGAATGAGATCATGAAAGTAAGCTTTTAAAGCATAAAAAATTTTTTTTAATTTAAAAAGATATTCATGGTCAGTAGTTTCAAAATATTAAGAGAATCCTTTCCTGCCCCCACAGTCCCAATTTTTTAAGTCTTAAGAGAATATTTAGCAAGGTATGACCAGTACCTAAGCGGATTGGTTACATAAAGCTCCTGTCTCCAGGTAAAGATTTGCTAATTGACAGGGTAGTATTGCTCAGAACCTTTAGAGAGAAGGAAATGAAGGGCAACAGTGAGCATTTGCTGCCCAGGATTCAGATGAGTTGTGGTCTCTGTCTTCAAGTAGATACAATCTAATGGGAGGGAAACACACCCACATAACTATAATACACAGTGCATTTTGTGGAGAATCCAAGGAGGGAGGGATTAAATTCTACGAGACCAATTAAGGAAGGCTTTGAGTAGAAAGAGGCAATTTGCAGAGATGACTGGACACTAGTCATGATAATCATAATAAACACTTTACACAGTACCGCTTGATGCTAAGCCCTTTCATGTAGTCATTTAGCTGGGTGGAATCTTTACAACTACATATGGGGTAGTATTTTTTATTATCCCCATTTTGCAGATGGGGTAACTGAGGTACCAAGATCAGATAACTAGAAAATGGTAGAACAAGGTTTCCAACCCAGGCATTCTGGCTTATTCCTGTATCCCTGTGCTTAACCGCCATCCTTATATTCTTTTCCATTCTTGATGGTCTTTCTCAGGTCTGTAGTATCAAAGAATTAATTTGGGAAAATATATTCCTCTGGCAAATTGACCCAGGCAAATAAGTTGTTTTTACCATGTTAGATATTTAATGCATGTTTGGAAGTTGCTGTTGGTGCAAATTAAATGTAATGATTGAGTTGGACTGTTGATAAATTTTACTACCTAGTAGCATACCCAGAAGGATTTAGAAGTGAGAGAGGTCTTAACTGTATTAACTCCCTTTGCTTTATGGAATGTTTGAATCATTGTATATTTTGGCTTATAGTTTAAACAAATTATTTGGCACTGAGTATGAATTAAATTGTGAATTTGAAATTCAGTTAATGGTTGAATGTCAGTCTTAGCCCTTTTAGTTTTTATTTCCACAGACACCTAAATTTATAAAGCCTGAATCGGATTTGAATAGAGTATTGTACATGTGTAAAATGGGAGTTCAATTACTGATACTTTATGGTAGGGCAACTCTGAAACTCTTTGGGATTGTGCAATCAAAGGTGCTATTAAAATTCACTGTGCCTACTATAGGCCTACTCAATAAATCGTTCTTTATTGAATGAATTGGCCAACTTATTTTATTTATAAAGTTTAGGAATAGTTCACATCTGTTATTGGTTAAGTATTGCGATCACAATAAACTCAGTTGGATTTAAAGGGTCAGAAAAAATGTGTGTCTAGGCAGTGGTAGGGGCACTGTGTGTCCTTATCTGTCTGGCAAGATGCGGACCCCTCAGCCACTCCGGCGGTGCCCCCACTGACCTGACTCGGGGGGAGTAAGTAGAGCTCCAGAGGCGCAGTGTCTGTGAATGAATCTAAGAAGTGTTCTCTCCTTGTCTGAGTGGGGTGGGTTCTGCAAACCCCACGGTACAACAGCTGTGCTTGATGAGCTTGAAACCTAAGGGGAAAGGTAGCAGAACTAAAGCCAGGGTTTAAAGCCCATATGCTTATGTGGTTACAATAAGACAGAAGTGGCAAAAAAAATTTTTAAACAAAAACAAATTTTTTAAAGTTTTTTATATTTAAAATTTTTTACACAGCTTAAATTAGTAGTGATGGTATATTATTACCACTTCCCACCCCCTGACGAACAAAATTTTCAGGATCTTCAGCCTCTAATTTCATGGAGCTGCCTACAAGTCAACTCTGCTTTGTTATAAAACAGTACCATGTTCCACTAAATACAGGTTAGATTTTGAAAGCTTGTTCTTAGTATATAAAAAGGAGTGTGAGTCTATCAAAAGGAAATCAGACATACTCTGAAATCAGAAAAAATTTGGGGGCATCTTTTCCCATAACAGACTAGTTTTATCTACATAGAAAGTCCACTGAGACAGGTAGCCTCCCGCTTAGATGATCTCTGTACAGATCTTGGGGAAGACTCAGCAGTTACAGGGCATCTGGTGAGCTGACGATTCTCGATTATTTGCTGTCTCCGTGTCTCATTCAGGAGGAGATTCTTTTCTTCTTCTTAATTTTGGAATGCTTGTACTGCTTTTGCTATCACTGAATGTAATGGAGTTAATAATGTTTAACACATCAAAATCAACCCCAAAATAACAACTTCCCTAGAATCTTTATGGAAGATGGCAGAAATCTAAATGACTCTGCATGGTTGCTAATACCGCCTATTTTTGGCAAGCAGAGTTACTGTGCCTTTGCTACGGAGCCTAGCTGTCATTCGTTCTATGAAGATTTAGAAGATTGAAAGTTTGCAAACAGGGAACCTTCTGTACCCATCACTAAGCTTTTTTTGGGGTCTTGTTCTCTACTACACAGTCATCGCTGTTTTGCTTTTATGACTCGGCGATTTCGGCTGCGGTTCTCTAGATCCTTCAGCAATCCTGGAGACACAGTAAGTAATTTGTCTATTTAATATGAAAAATGCTTTATGTAACCCATGTTCCTCAAACTTTGTCTCACAGCAGTAATATATAGACTGAGCTCTCTGTAGATCATCTTTTCCTCTGACATGTTCTTGGCTCCTTTTTTCTTCCTGAATGTCACCAGTCAGGGTACAGCTCTAAATTTAATTTTATCAACAGCAGTTAACCATTTACGTATCACTTCCTATGTACCAGGCATAGTGCTAAATCCTTTATGTAAACATTATCTCATTTAATCCTCACAGCAGCCCTGTGAGTTATTCTCTCTCACTTGCAAATGAGGAAACTGGAGCCTAGCAAGGTGAAGTGACGGGGTGGAAATTGATCCCTAACATCCAGCTGTGCTTTCCCTTGCATTGCTCTATTTTATTTTAAAAACTTTCTTTGGTATTTAATTTGCCTCTTTCTTCCAGTCCCACCTGAGTTTTCTTTCTTCCCTTTCTTCCCTGCGTCCCTTTTCAGGAGTTATTTATAGTTTTGCATATCAAACAGATTCTCCTGGGAAAAGTATACAGAAATAACTTAGTTCCATTCATATTTCCTATAGATTGGGTGTTCTTGGTGAGAGCTTATTGTAAGAATACTACTAGTAACATGTGTGTATTTGTATGGTGCTTTAGAGTTTTAGAAAGCATTTTTACATTTTCTTACAATTCTCATTAGCAAATTTAAACTCAGGTATTTAGGTGAATGGCTGCTACAGACATTCGCTAAGGACTCTGCAAAATTAGTTGATGAGATACAGTTCTTGTAATTTTAATGCTGCTATAAATGATATAATCAAATGTTCTGATTTCAAGCATAAGAGCAAATAGGTATCATTATAACATAGCGTTTTCTTAAAAGGTGTTTAGTTTGCAGCTGAGCTTTTCTGGTTGAAACCGAAAAGTTGGTATTTTAGTTCTGTTTTAAAATAATTATGATGAAGGAATGGCGTGGAGGGAGAGCAGATATAGATTCAGTAGTGAAATGCAAGAATTGGGGATCCTAACAAGGACTTGATGGGGTATCTCATAGTATCATTGTTATAGGAAATTGGATGGAAACTTTAAAGAATGGATACACTGCCAAGTATTCACCTCTGGAAAGCTGTATTATTTGAGAGCTCAGAGAGCTTACTTAGTGATGCATTTTTGAGATACTGTGTCAGTACCTTGTTTTATTAAATTTAATTTTTGCGAAGCTATGTACATTTTAACTTAGTTAACCATTTGCCCATTGACTTGCCCCCGTTACGGAAATACCACACCACGTTTGCTCTTCCCAGTTTTTCTTATTTGTCAGCAGAGGTGGGTTGCCTGGTTTATGGCACTAGGGAGTTGCCTTTTGTTGTGTTTTTATAATAGGGACCCATTTCATTTGGACATAACTTTCAAATCTGGTTGAGGATAGTCTCTATATGTCCACTATTATCTAGCCAAGCAGAATAGACTTCTATTTTTGTGTCTAGAGTGGAAAAATTTCAGTTCTGAATTGCATGTATTTGACCCATTGATATTCCATTCCTGCCTGAGTGGCAAATCCTGAAGGAATCACAGACCCATAATGTTTTAGTGAGGTTCATTATCATAATTCAACGTTTATCAGCTATTTGCAGGGTGCTATACTAGGTACCATGGCAAATTTAGAGATGAGCAAAATATATTGCCCTTCCATTTAGAGAGGTTCAAGCCAGTAAGAGACATAATGTATGGGTACAAGTAACTGTAGTTCAAACAGAAAGTAATAAGTGATAGGGCGCTTGGGAGCAGAGGAAGGAGAGATTGCTTCTGTCTGGAGAGATAAGGAAGGCTTCCTACATAAAGTGAAATGTGAATCCACCACTTAAGAATGAAGGACACGCCAGGCAGAGGGGTTAGCGTGAGTTGGATGTATCTCTGTAACACCCGATAAATTGTATATTAATTATTTACTTCTCTCTATGTCCTCTTGGATTTGAGCCCATTTTACTTAAAGAACCGGTGTTTTTCAGTTTTTCATTCTCTGCATTATCAACTACTCAACCTAGGACATTTAATTTAAGTTGTACTTTTGGGAGATTACAGTGGCAGTAGTGTACGTGGAAAGGCTTCAAGGGAAGAGGGAACCGAAATGAGAGTGCCAGAGAAGAGACTAATTTAATCATCTGTAAGATAGATAATCATCTATAAGATCTGAACTAGGTGGGATTGGAAAGGAGAGACTTGGATGGCCCGGCATCGCCCCTTCATATTGTGACCAGGGGAGTTCTTTCACTCAGAAGCACCCACGAGGTACAGGCCGTGCACCAGGGGAAGCAGCGATGGAAGGACACGGGGCTCCCTCAGCAGGCAGGTGACTCCACAGCCACGCTCACGGGCACAGAAGTCACGGCAACGCACGTAGGTGCTCCTGGGAAGGAGCAGCGAGAGCAGCACCTGAGGGAAGGGGGCGCTTCCTGGGAGAATCAAAGCAGCCGTCCGGGGAGGAGGTTGTGTTTGAGCTTAGATTTGAAGGCTAAGTAAGTAGCAGGTTTTCAGGCCGACAAGCAGCAGGAGGGTACAGCCTAGAGACGCGAGAGACTGTTCAGGAGCCGCAGAGCCTCGATTATTTTAGTGCTGGGACACGCGCCTAGATAGGATGAATGAAATTGTCTTCATAAAACAACTTTTATTTGCCACGTTTTAAAATATTTATTTTATCCAACCTCAGCACCCTGAGCTCTTGTAAGGAAGTGTTCCTGTTGCCTCCGACGGCCTGGCTGGGGGTACCTGTGCTGTGCTTCCCACTCTCGGCTGGCAGGTGTCCTGCCAGTGATGAATTGCCTCTTTTGCCTCTTGCTTCCATTTGTGAAATCAAACAGAAAAGGTAATGATACCATTAGCCAGGGAGACAGAGAAAGGAATCCACTAAAACCTTTTCTTTGATGAATGCCCAGAGCAACTAGGATTGTCGTATAAAGAGAATGCAGCCTCAAAGCATAGCTTCAGGAGCACGTGATGGAGGGGATGGTGATAGGAGCATAATTATTTACTTTTCCCATGGAGTTTTATGCAACCCCTAAGAATTTTCCAGAACTATGATGTCTAGCGCTGAAGTCTTTTTGTTCTGGTAAATATCTGCCTCGATGTATTTTTTTTCATCTTCTCTACTCTGACCCTTACTATATTTTAATACCTTAGCATGGCTCTAAACTTCAAATGCGTCCCCCCATCCTGCATATCTTGATCATTCAGACACCTGCATCTGCAAGTCGTGGTCTGGGACTTCGTGCGTGTGTGGGATCCGTGTCAGACTTCTTGAGCAGGAAAGCACTCTAGGTTTCTTTTTCATTTTAGGTTTACTTTCTACAGCTGTTCATTTTTTTTCTATCCTCTGGTTTGGGCCACTGAAGCGGAATGTAGTTAAGCTGTTTTTGAGGACAACCAAAAAGTTAACTAGACGCCAGTAAGAACTATATCCACAGTATTTCTAGGCCAGCGGCTGGTAGCTGTGTTGGCATCTGTGTCCTTCGAGGTAACAGTAGTTTATGGGTGCTGCTCTGTCACGGTCACTTCCAGATGGGCTCGTCCTGCTCAGACCTCTCTTCTGCACTTGAGACTCCACTGCCGCTGTCTTTCCTAGGTCATCAGCACCGCGGTGTGTTCCCAGGTAGCTAGGATGCAGCTTGCCCAGAGCTGACTTGTCTCCTCCCGTCCCAGAACCTTTCTTACGCTCCTTCCCCCCTCCAGCGTGTGACAGTGCTCTCTGGTTGGTTGCTCGGTCGTCCTAGAAGCATCATTGACTCCTCCTCCTTGTTTATCACTCGCATCCTGTCTTCCTCCTTTTGGCCTCTTGAATTCTGCGTCTGTTTGCTCTTTCTCCAGTGTCAGTATCTTCATTCAGGCTCCAAATTACCGAAATACCCATCTCCCTGCTACCTGTCTTGCCCACTTCCAATCTCTCTTCCATGTGGCTGCCAGAAGGGTTCTCCTCACATATAAATCTGTTTAACCCCCACATTTAAACTTTCCAGTGACTTCTTACTAGCCTCGTCCAGACCCCTTAGCACGGCATGTTAGTCTGAGTCCCTCTTAAGAGGTGGTGCCTTTGTGGTTTTCTAGCCTGATCTTCCATTACTCCCTCCTACCTCTCCAGCTGTACCGAACCTCCAACTTTCTCTGACCATAGGTCTGCACACTGCGTCCTGGAATGCCCTTTCCCACAGTCCTTTGGGTCATTTCGGTGCCTTCTTGGGCATCTCCACTTTCAGGCCTTCCTTCCTTGGCCTCACACCTCCACAGGGTTTTGCTCTCCCACAGCGCCTTGGACATAGCTCTTTGCTGACCCATTTTATATCCTAAAGCACAATCATGGCCAACACTGTAGATACCATGTACCAAAACTTATTGAGCATTTACTGTGTGTAGATATGAAACAGTGTTAATTGGGAAGTTCTTCTGCAGCTTTCAGCTGGTTCTTATCACAGAATTAGAGGTGATTTCATATCATTGCAAGAGTGAAGATGGCTGTCTTCTATCTTGTCTGTTTCAGTCTCAGTATGTTCATTTAATTTGTTCAAATATGGATTCCAGACCTTTTACCTTCCTGGCCAGTATCCTTAATATGTGTATATTTTGTTAATTTTCTCTTTTAAAGTGTGTGGTCCAGTTTTAAATAAAATGGATTTATCAGAAAGAGAGGCAGGACTTCACCATTATGTAGTATCTGGATATGGACTGTCATATTTAAAGTACAGACATTTCTTTAACAGGTCCAGCAACATGGATTTCTTTCTGTATGTGCAGAAATAATCAGGATTATGGAAATTATATTTAGCATGTGACCAAGAGACTAATATAGAAAAATGCCACTTAATAAATGTATCACTCCAGCTGCGAGGAACATGGTAACTTGCATCATTTGGCCACCAGACTGTCACCGCAGTAGGACAGTCTGCACGGGAAGTCAGTCCTTCCCATCAGAGTGGGCCATCCTCACGGGGAGGGGTGCGAGGCCGTGTCAGCCTGATGGGGACTCTTCTTTGTAAGAATGCACCCGCCCAGCGCTGCTCTGCATATGGTCGGCCCGTTTTCACTCAAGTGTTAGGGGAACACAAGCAAAATCTTACTTGTTAAGCCCTGTTTCCCTCTCTGCCATGTTAATGTAACAGTCTTCTGATAACGTAGTCTTTTCTTTAGCATGAGGAAAACACAGTTGACAAGCTTTTAGCTTTCCTCATTCATATCCTCATCCTACCTCCCAGAACTATACTCTCCTCACTTGGGAGGCTCTTGGCTGTTTACAGATATTTTCAGTTACACCTTTTTTTGCTTTCGGGATGACTTGCGTTGATAGCTGCTTTCTACCACTCCGTTTGATTGATGCTGATGTGCCCCCAGAGGGCAACTTAATTTTCAGATTGTGGAGGTGTTTTGTTTTGTCCCTTTGTACTGAGTATAGGGTATTGTCAAGTATTGGGAGGTTCTCCAGGAATGAGCCGACCAGTACAGTGCAGACTGTGTCGCCTTCCCTGTTCCTGACCTTACATGTCTGTTAACTCAGCCTAAGATTAAGATTGCATACATTTTAAGGGCAGTCATTTCAGACTTTCATTTTGTGTCATGCTTTCTTCGACAAAAATCTGAGTTGTTATGTATATAGCAAATTTTCACAATTTATACTTAGCATTTGATTTTTTTAATCTAAATAAAATTCTTTGCCTTTTCTCTATTAAATTTCACTTGTCAAAAAGTTAATCTGTGTTAAAGTTGTTTGGATTCTGACTCTCCTGTCCCACTTTAGATTGTTCTGTCTAGGTTCTAGTCTTCCTCACATTTTGATAAAGATGTTATCAAAGCCGTATCTAGTTCTTTGGTAATATAATTGCCTACGCCTAGTGAGTCTTCCAGAACTTAACCGTGAATTACGAGTTCTGTTGCTTAATCAGTTAGTTATAAGCATATTTATTACTCAGCCAATTTTTCTTCATCTTTCTCTCCCCACTAAAAAGATTTGGAGAGTGGAGCTTGTTAAATACCTTTCAAAGAGTCACATAAATTATTTGTCCTGTAGAAGTAAACAAAATTAATAAAAATAAACAAAAGAAATAAAATTATTAGACAAGACTTGTGCCTCCTGAATCCATGCTGATTTTTAGTGGTCACCCATCTTTGTCTGTTTGAAAGGCATCTATCTGCTTTATTATTTGTTCTAGAATTTTCCTTGGTCTGGATGAGAAGCACAACAGTATTTTGTAATGCCCGTGTTCTTTTGTAATGTTTGTGTTCTTTCCTCATTTTGAAAGATTGGGCAATTTGTCTCCTGTCTTTCAGCAAAGCTTTCTGGTCTTCATGATTTATCAGAGTACTCCTGGCATTCAGTAAAATTCGTAGGCGGGCTTGTAATGTGCGAGCTGGTCAGCTGACCAAGTCAGAAGAGCTGCAGAGCATGGGGGTTCGCCCTTTCCCAGTCTGCGTCCTAGGCTTCAGCCCTGCAGAGCTGCCATGCCCCTTCTGCCTGTCATTCCAGGCTACGGCAAGAGGCAGCGCTCAAGTGTGAAGCGCACGCTGGATTGAGAGTTCCCCTCCGCAAGAAAGGACTTGTAGCGACCTCTCAAGGACATTGTACTACAGAATAAGTAAATGTAAGGTAGTATTCAAGTGACTTAAAAAAGCTAAAGTGGAGGTTTCCCTTTTTTTTGTCCTATGATATGTTAACTACACCATTTCCTTAACCAACTTACCCCCGCCTTTTGTAAATTTTCTCTTCCAAATATAAAATTCCACATTTTAATTGACTCAATACAAAAATGGGTAAATCAAAATACCTTCTTAAAAGGGAGAAAACAGAAATTTTGCTGGTAATTGTTAGGCTAAACATTCTAAAATGTTACATTTTCCGCAGAAGAAAAACTCATACAATCATTGAGCACTCACATTTTGCAGTACTTGTTAATTTTAGAGTGATACAGGTTAAATGTATTTGAAGTAGAGTCATAATAAAACAAAATATTTATTATTTATGAACTCTGTTTTAATATGTTTTGTGTTCATTCCATCCTGTATTTAGGAAAGGTCAAATAGTAAAAAACAATGTATAATGCATGCCCTTCAAGGGCTCTAAAGAACCTCATAAATGTGGACACTACAGCTGTACGTATGGAGGTATTTTTACCACACGTTGTTTACCGTCTTCTAACCAATAGCAGCGTGGCTCCTCTTGGTGAAGGAAGGCTCCACAAGGTTGGGTGACTAACTGCAGTGTCATCTTATGAATAAGCAGGACTCTGCTCAGGCCTTTTGTTTTGTTATGCAATTCTCTTTGACATTCAGTGCAGTCACAGCACTCTTTGAAGAGACCTAGTGCCTTTTCTCACAGAAATTGGAAGGTGTTAGAGATCCTCATTTTTATCCCCTGGAAGATACTTATAGAGCCCTAGGGAAGAACTATGTTTCTGTTTTCCCTGGAGTGGGGCACAGAGACCCTTTGTCATCACGACCGTATTATACCTAGTGGGCCTCCATAATAATGTGCTGATGTAGTCTCCTATTCTGTCCCTTAGGACGGTGCTTGACCTGCCCGAATCGCTACATACATGTTAAAGAGAGGCTGGGGTTGAAGTTGATTATTTCTTGCTGGATCAGTACAGTCAACAAGTATCGAGCACTTCCTGTGTGCTCTGCCAAATGCTGTGCTGAATACTAGAGAGGTTGGAATAAGGTATGGCTCTTATTCTCAAGGAATATGAAATTTAATAGATGACTAACATACATGACAGTAAATCCACCTCCACAAGAGTTATGGAATCAAATGCCTAACTGTGAGATTCATAAGAGCTAGACAAGTTCTAAAAAGTGAAACATAAATGACATTGGAGAAATCAAGAGAAGCTTTGTAGAAGAGGAAAAGTACATTAGGTTCTTTCCAGGTAGAGGGGAAAGGAAGGAGCATCGTTTAAGCTTAGACATTCTCAGCTCGGTGGTAAGGTTGGTTACGGTGTGTCTGTCGGCTGATGAAGGAGGAGACTGCGGAGTAATGGAAAATAACGTAGTTAGGGTGGAGCCAAATTATGGGGTTTAATAAAAGCCAGGAAGAGAGGTTTAGATTGGAACTGGTAGGAAGGAAAAGGCTCGAAAAGGTTTTGAGCCAAGGAATGGCCGTGATTGGAGGTGGGAGAGCAGGCCTCCCGGAATCCCCACCGGAGGCCGAGGCTGCTGTGCGGTCAGCGCCTGGGCCCGTCCCGTGATGGCCGTGGGGACGAGGGGGAGGCGGGTGGGAGAGTGCTGATGACAGGCTTCATTAGTGCACTTACAGTGGGAAAGGGAGAGGACTTAAGGCCGTTTTCCAAGCTTTCTGATTGGGAGAAAGGTTAGTGCCATGGACACAAATAGGGTTGCTAAAAGATTGGCTGTGGGGGAAGAGTTATGCATTTACTTTTGGATATAATTAAATATAACTTACCTATTATAAGACATTTAAGTTGAAATGTTCAGCAGACAGCTGGAAACCTGAGACTGAAGGCTGAATGAAAAGATAGAGGGTGTTACTCATTCTTGTAGAGTATTGCTTAAAGGCAGGGGGAAGGCTGAGCTCTCCTGAGAGTTCAAAGACAGGTTCAAGGATCTGCATTTACGGATAGTTTCTAATAGATAAACCCAAACTGATCCTAGTATTGTGTTGATTGAGATTAACAGTCATTTTTTTCCTTGGTGATAAATGCCATTTTAGGAAGTTAGAAAATTCAAAAAGATATCAAGGAAAAAAATAAATTGTTAACAGCACTTTGGTGACTTTCTTCCTAGTCTTTTTTTTATGCATATAAATGGATAGGGAATTTTTACATATATGTATGTGTATGTGTCTGACACATACATGTACATATGACCATGCACTACATACACTTACGCAGCTTGTGTTTGTCATTTAACATTGTATCACGGTGATTTTCCCATGTCATGAATTACTGCTTTAAACTACTATTCTTAAAGAACTGCATTTTTTTCTTCATCTGAAATTATCATTATTTAATCACAGCTCTGTTGTTGAACGTTTAGATTGTTTCCACAAATTTTTGCTCTTATTAATATTACAAAAACTTCTGTGAAATATATACTCTTCAGCTGTCACTTCAATATGAGCTTTCTGAAAGCAGAGACTTCTGTATCCCTAGCACTTAGGAGAGTATCTGGACAAAGTAGGTTACTTAGTTAAAAAAGCGATTATTGACAGAGTGAAAGAAGGCCATTATGTACTCAGTTCCTCTTCCTTGATTGTGATTCCATGTATACTCAGGGCACCTTCTGATCATGACTTGGCTGTCCACCTAAGTCTGGCTATAATGAAACTAAGTGGCCGTGTACAGCTATCAGCAGGCATTCATGCTTCTGTCACAGGTATATTTGTCATGCTGTATTAATGTATTTGTATTCTGATTTCTCTGGAAGCTTGAGTAATTTTTGTTTGCTTCTAAAAGATGGAGCTACTATATTGATGCTAATAAAAATCAAGTTTCTAAACCTGTAAGGCTGCAGACTGAGCCTGGGTTGTGGCAAATGACCAAGGTAATGAATGCCACTCTGTCAGCAGCCCTCTGAAGAAGACAGTCTGCTGCCTTTTTACACTCTAGAAACTCGTGGCAGTACCATGCTTCCAGCTTGAATCCCTGTGGTGCCCTCCAAAGACAGATGTTTGACTCTTTTCAAATAATATCTTAACATAGTTGAGATACAAAGACATTGTATCTGGGAACTTCCTCCTTAAAAATACATCTCATTACCACCCAGAACTTAGTTTCCAAGAGGAGTGAGGGTGTGCACAAGTTTATGACAGCAGTCTCGTCCTAAAGACATTTAAAGTAAATGTGCTATGTTTATATTTTCTTTTGGAGAGCATTATATGTACAATCTTATTTACCAACAGTAATAAAAGCACATTATAAAGAATTTTCAGATCTAGTTCACAGATACATTGTACCTAGGACACCTTTAGTAGAAAATTAGAGAATTTCTGATTTTATTAGGGAAGGACTAATGGAAAAACTTAACTAAGAGATCTGATTTGAAACAGATTTTTTTTTTTTTTTGCTGGAGACTTCTAATGAACTCTACCTAATCAAATAAGACACTCTGTTAGTCTACATGACACTAAAAGCTGTAGAAATGTTTCTTTATATTCCATCTACATCTTTTCTGTTGTATGCTATTGCTTACATCATGGCTTACCCCCAGGGGAATCATAATAAAGCTGTGCTTGTTTATACAACACACAGAACAATTGTTCATTTAGTTCCTAAAGGGTTCTATTTGGTTATGGGTTTTTGATCCCAATTCTTTAGAGTTTGGTTTAGACAGATCAGCTAATGAAGACTTAGATATGTAAGTATCTTTTAACTCGAGTATCTCTCTCCTGCTCTGAACTCAGTTTTGGGGGCAATATTCTATTAGTATTGGCTCTGTGTTGTAAAAAGTTTCCCAATTTGTGTTATATGAAACACCAGTCCTAAAAGAATCACTGTGTAACTCACCATGTTAAAAGATTCCAGAGTCAAAGAGTTTGGGAAATTGTGTTCCTTCCTTAGGAGATTTACATGTTTAACTCATTATTCCCCAAATTTATTTCACCCCTAGAATTCATTTTTCCTCATGTGTCTAAGAAAATATGTTCTGTAGAATACATTTGGACAAATGATACTTTTTATCATTGCTCTTTTTCCTGCTTGTGAATTAGTTTGGCTCAGTTTTTAAATATCAGAATTTTGTTGTACCTAGGATAACAAAATTGTTGCAAGTTTTAGTTTTTCTTATGTTCTTTATCCTAAAATAGTTACTTTCCTAGTCTGACATGGCTACACTGTTTCAATGATGAATTCAGTATGTAGACTTGCCCAAACTCATCCAAAAGGAGATGTGAAATTTTTTTTTCATTGAACTGTGTCACATAATAAGAGTATAAAATTTATCTCTACAGTGTAAGGAAAATAATGAACAGACATCAAAGTGTCTTTTACAGAGGTTAAGAAAAAACTTTACCAATATCCGAGAAACTACCAGTTAATCAGAAGTTAACAGTATGATTGTCATGTTAACATCAGTGATGGGTGGAAATGATAATAATAGTGTGTTCAAATTGATCACTTACCATGTATCAAACACTGTTCTAAATGTATTACATGTATTAACTCACAAGAATCCCTTGCATCAATGAGAAAACCAAAGCTCAGACGGATGAATATTTTATGTATAAAAAAGTAACACTGCCAGCAAGAGTGGAATAAGGGGGTCAAGGTCTGACAGTCTAGTTGCAGAATCTTAGAAGGAAATGCATAAGATATTTATCAACTTGGTATCTGAAGAAGCAGTGATTCATTTTTAGTTTTAAGAGAAGAATTTACCTAAACTCTGTTTTGTTTTTTAATGTAATGGTGAAAGAAAGGGAAACACCTCTTGAGTTTGGTAGGGGGGATCGAGGACTTTCAAGGTAAGGCCAGGGCTTGGAGCTGGCATTGCTTGGGGTGTCAGGCATCCGTGATGAGCAGTTTTGCATCTTTGTGAGTAAATGATGGCCTGCAAGAATTCAGCAAATTAATAGCCCTTAGTTCAATCCCCCCTATGCCATATTCAGATGTTTGGAGAGTGGTTGGTAGAGAATGGTTTTAAAAATACCTCACGGCTCCATCAGATTTTTGAGCTTGGCTAGTGAACTATCCAGCAGAGACCTCCTAAAGAACCGCAGTGTAGGAGCTCTTATACAGCTGTTTGGTAAATAGCTAAACATACTTGAAAAGTGTTCACTCATAAAGGTAGGTTAAGAGAAATTTCCTCCTCATAACCTTTATTTGAGATTGAAAACATTCTCATTGGTCCACAAAGCAGTTCCCTTTAGGTTGCTATTACTGCTTTGGCTGTTGGCAATTTTCAGATGTAGTTTTCACTCAGCTGTGGTTTCTTTATTCATTTAGCTGTGTGAGTTAAGGTCAATGCATGTACTCTAAAAATTATAGGGCTAAATGACTAAGAAAAAATGAAACAAGTTACAGCTTCTTGCCCATTCTGTTTTGAATAGAATTAGCAGAGTTGGGGTGACCGTGTATAGGAAAGGTAGCCCTGAGGTGACCCACTGTAGGATATTACGCTGATGACTCAGCTAGGGTGTGGAACTTCATGGAAAAGTTTTAAAACATTGCTATGGGATTTAAAGATTATGCTTTTTCCTCTCTTGCTTCCCCCTTAAGGAAGGAGCATGAAGGTACCTCTCTTCCCTCCCTTGTATGGTCATAATAAAGGGTTGCAAATTAATTAGCTGCATTCAAGACATCACACAGATTGAATTCCATATTTGTCTTGGAGGGAAGTACAGACTTCTGTTTGGGGTGATTGAATCCTGCTTTGTGAGACTGGGTGCAACTTCCTTGTATTCAAGGCCAGGATCATCTTGTCAGCAGCCAAATGCCGTATGAGATGTAAGTCACTTAGAAATGTGGTTTGTTTTAAATGTTTGTACCCCCTTTCATCCCCCCACCCAACCCTCCTGCCCCACAGTGTTTCAGAGAAATACTGCACCTGCTTGCTGCTTGGCAGTAGGATTTATTGTAGGCATTGTTTTCTCTGTGGGTTGGGGACAGAAAGTTGCTCTTTAACCTTTTCCCAAGTCTTTGATAAGTACTGAAAACTGGCAGTTGAATGTGGTCCATAAAAGAAACACATAAATAAATATTGGGAAAACAAATAATGCACACAGAAATCTGAAAAGCATTATTTTCTAAATTAGCTCTATGATTTGAGTTAAAGGTGGCCTTGATGTGTCAGAAAGAAACTTTACTGACTTTTTTTTGAACCTTATGACCTTTATTCTATGTTGACAAAGCCATTTGTGTTTGACTTTTTTTTGTAAACAAGGGTGGGGATTTTATACTTTGCTGATTCCCGTGGGGTGGTTATGACCTGTTTCAAGAACAGATCCAGTATTAGAGGTAGAATGGTAGAGGCCCTGAACGAGTTGCCTAATGCTGTAGCTTAATGCTGGCCCCATTTCTAAGTGTGTGACCTTAAGCGGCTCTTGTCAACTTGCTGAGCTTAGCTTTTTCACGTTTAAAAGAGAGGTAATACCTGCTCACTTACTTCAGTGGTTTGGAGAGGCAGTGCTGTATAGTGTCAAAGAGTTCTGGGCTCCTGAGTTTGATAGGCTTGTTTGGGTTGTATAACATCAGATAAGGTCCGTATCTTCTCTTGAGCCCCATTTTTTCCTACTACAAAATGGCAGAACTTTAAGTATCATTTCTTAGGATTATGTAAGTATCAAAATCAAATGAGGTAAACTTCTAGAAATTTACCTGAAGAAAACAAAATCCCTGATTTAAAAAGATATCTGTACCCCTATGTTATAGCCACTTTACTTACAGTAGCCAAGATATGGAAGCAACCAAAGAGTCATTGATAGATGAATGGGTAGAGGAGTTGTGGTACATATACACAATGGAATATTCAGTCATAAAAAAGAAAGAAATCCTGCCATTTGCAACAACAGATGGAGCTAGAGGGTATTATGCTCAGTGAAAAAAGGCAGGAGGAGAAAGACAAATACCATATGACTTCACTTATTTGTGGAATAAAAAAACAAAACTCAACTAAATGAACCAAACAACAGTTGGCTCAGAGACACTGAGAGGTGATTCCTGGGTGGGTGAGTGGGTGGAGAGGGCAAGGGGTGTAAAGGGTCACAAAATTCTCAGTCATAATATAACTTGGTTGCGGGGATGGTAGGACAGCTTGGAGAACATAGCTAGTATTTCTGTAACATTATTAAAAAAATCTTCAAGTTAATGGGATCTTCACAACTCCTGAAGTATGTAGATAACTATATATAGATGATTTATTTCACTTCTAAAGATGTACAAGCCACCAAATTATCCCAGTTTCACTTAATACAAGCTGTAGGATGTGAAGTGATGTTTTGATTTACAATGTTTCCTATTAGAAAAAGAGTTCTGAGGCTTGTGTGTGGAGACTGTACATACCCTGCTTAAAGTTCTAATAATTACCTTTAAAAAGTATAAACAGCATAATAGGACTGAGAGGAACCTCAGAGAGTTAAATAGTATTAATTCCTTATTTTAGTGAAACTGCCTTAAAATGAACCACAGGTAAGTTTTCTACTCATTTTCAAAGAAAATACCCTTCCCATGTAATGCTTCCTGACATGTCCAATTGGTCGAGAAGTTTCTGAGATATCTTGTCTTGCATTATCTAATAATGATTCCAAAATTAAGTAATAGTAGAGTTTGCACATGATTTACATTTTTTAAAAAAAAAGGTTCCATCAAAACAGCAGCGGAATTACAGAATCCAAAAATGGACTAACAGGTACCAAAGAGAAAGGAACTGGGAAGGATGGGTGGGCAGGGAGGGATAAGGTGGGGGAAGAAGAAAGGGGGTATTAAGATTAACATGCATGGTGGGGAGGGAGAAAGGGGAGGGCTGTACAACACAGAGAGGACAAGTAGTGATTCTACAACATTTTGCTATGCTGATAGACAGTGACTCTAATGTGGTTTTTAGGGGGGACTTGGTATAGGGGAGAGCATAGTAAACATAGTATTCTTCATGTAAGTGTAGATTAAAGATTAAAAAAAAAGAAAAAAAGAAAAGGGATTACTCCTTGATGGGATAAAACTATTGGTAAATCAAAGATTAACGCATGCTTTAAATATCCTTAATTTTGATCACTTAAAGGGTGTCAGATGATCGGCTATGGAGGTACTCTTTTCTGATAATATTCCTTTCTCTTAATAAAAAAAAACTAAAAAATTAAAAAAAAGCAGTTCCTGTGTGCTGACCTCCAATGAGTTCTGCACAGTGGTATAGAGGGCATGTCAAAGTGTGGGCAAAGGGTCTGTTTGTTTTTATGCAGAAGATCAAGGCCTAGCTTGGCTACCCAGAAAATGAACTAAGATACGATATGAGGAGGAGCTTCCGGCATCAGCACTCTCTGGAGGACTCGTGCCGGGGGATGATCATCAAAAAGCCTCCACAGGGATCTGGGCGATGCTGCGGTTGTGGCTGCGTCCACCCCACCGTTTCCTGGACTTGCCATAGGAATGAGGAGGGAGATGTCTAGGCGGGCATGTGCATACAGTGAGACAACGAATTTGAGTGGATCTGTACTGTTGGAACTCAACCAGGAGTTGGGAGGGGTGCAAGTTGTAGCGCTCCAAAATCTTATGACTATAGACTATCTACGGTTAAAAGAACATATGGGATGTGAACAGATCCCAGAAATGGGCTGCTTTAATTTGTCTGATTTCTCTCAGACTGTTCAAGTACAGTTGGACAGTATCCATCATATCATAGACAAATTCTCACAAATGCCTAGGGTGCCTAACTGGTTTTCTTGGCTTCACTGGAGATGGCTGGTAATTATAGATTTGCTTAGTTTATGTCACCGTATTCCTATTATGTTAATATGTGTGCGCAAGTTAGTTAGTAGTTTAAAACCTATACATGCTTAAGGTACTCTACAAGAAGATATGGCAAAGAAATAATCAATCCTCCCATGTTTTCTTCCATCTGCTACCTCTATAGCTTTTCTTCTTCCTTCCTAATTACAACCCTTAAATAGAATTCGTGCCTCATATCGAATTTACCGAGCATCATAATTCCTCCAGGTGGTAAAGATGCCTCGAGACAAGTGCTGGGCATAGAAGCCACAGGGCATAAATCTGCAAAGAAGTAAAAAGCTAACCTTTTCAAACAATATGGCTTCTCTCTCACTTACCAACTTTACATCTCCCTGTATGGCCCCAGAAGATGACTGGTTAGCCAGAGACGGGTAAGATTCTTCAAGGGAGGAACAACCTAAGACAGGCACAGTTGCAGGGGGGCCATCAGGTGAGAAATTAGGGATCAACAGTGGTGCAGCTTAGAACTTCACCCCCCCCCTTGTTTTGAGAGAAATCTGCATCCGTGAATGTTTTAATGCCCTTGTCTAGCTTGGATTAACACATAGTCTACAGGCACACACCTGATCATCTACAATTGCTCTCTTATAACACTAAACTGTTTTCTACCTTTATCTTGCATCTACCTACCACTTCAGCAGTTTATTAAAAATAAAAATAATAATAAAGGGAGAAATGTGGGATCCATCTATAAATCAAGTATAAAAATCAAACGAATATTCATATTTGACCTGATTGCTTATAGTTCATAATGCGTGATCAAAACCGAAAGTTTCTGTGATGATTGCCCTTGCACTGTTCACCATGTAAGAACTTATTCACTGCGTAAGAATTTGTTCACCATGTAAGAACTTGTTCGTTATGCTTCAGAAGATTGGAGACTGACGAGAACTAGGCTTGAGATGGACTAATGGTTGTGCATTGAGCATTGACTCCCCTATACAGAATTTTATTGTTGTTAACAACCATTTGATCAATAAATATGAGAGATGCCCTCTCAAAAAAATAAATAAATAAAAATAAAAATAAAAATAAATTTTAAAAAAAAGGTTCCATCCCAATTCATCCCAACTAATATTCCCAGCCAAGTTTAACATTATTTATTTCTTTATTTTTACTGCTTGGAAGGAGATAACAGTGCCCATCCTGTTTGTTCAACTCAAAAAAATTCTTTTTTCCTTTTAAATAAATCTAGTGCTGGTAAAAATTTCTGACTCAGTAAAGTTGGAAGGAGCTACCTCGATCCACAAATAGATGAGCCCACATACTAGGTCTTCTGAGTGAACTAGAAAATTTCCATGTTGTCAGGAAACTAGGTGGAGTTTTTGTGTATCCAAGTTCTGTGGCAGAGGGACTTTTTAGGTTGAATATAGGGGAGTAGGCTCAGGTTCTGGTACTAAATAGCCCTCAAGCCACAAGGTATTTGGGGATTTCCCGCTGGGTTAACCTAGTGCTGGCCACAATCGGCACATCATCTGGAGGGACTGCTGCAGGAACAATGAGAGGTGCTTGCTTATAGGATCTCTGCCTTTTAATTAGGATGTTGTAAGTTTGGCTCAGTCTTTATTTATAAACCAGGTTGAGATCATGACTGTTTTTCTTCACATTGGCTTCTAAGAGCTGTCATTAAATTTTGATTTCCACCAGGCATTCAGTTAAGCTAGAGCTGAACTACCCAACTTACTAGTTTTACTGGGGATTGCAACCCACACTTGATTTTTCCCTGTTCTAAAGCTGTGCTTATATCAGAAAGGCTTGCTTCTCAAAGGCACTAATTGTCTTTCTGGGTTAGTCTGGCTCTCTTCAACAGTATTCTAGGGTCTTAGGGTACTTGTGGCGTCCCTCTCACTCTCTGGGTCTCTTTCTGCTAGCAGAGCATCTCATGTGTAACGTGCTAATGATGCCACTAAGATCAGCCTTACCTGAAACCAGTGGAACTATTAGTTTAGCTGGTTTCTTCTTTCTATCTTTGGTCATTTGGGCACCCTAACTGTCTTTCAAACACCACCTAATAGGTTTGTTGAATATCTTACTTTGTTTTATTCAATAACAGACACTATGAGTTTGGATGTACCTTTTTAAAAGGGACTTTCAAAACCTTAACCTTCAATTTGGATCTCGGTCCCCCAAGGGGCAGAAATACCTTGGCAAAGAACTGAAATCAAAATGTTAATTTTAAGCCTCTGACTGAGGTTCATTGATTCAAACCATTTTTTCCTTTTTTCAAAAAGATGACACCTAATCAAAATCCCAACAATATTTTTAATTGAATTTCACAAACAGATTCTAAAATTTATGTGGAAGAGTGTAAAAAATTATGGGTAGAAACAAAGGAAAAGGGGGAGAGGCTTTTCCAACCAGATGTCAAAATACATGTTACAGCTCTGAAAATAAAATAGTTTGGTTTAGGTGTAACAATAGATAAATAACTAGATATGAAAGAGATGAGGAAAATAACAGTTAAGTATGGGCCTTGATGCTTTCAGGCGCAAAGTGCTCTCGGTACAGGGAGGCGACCCCACTGGAGAATGAAGGGCAGGAGAGAGACGGTGGAGCTGCCCAGGCCGGGAGCGTGGGCTCTGGCGCGGCAGGGAGCGCTGCACTCACCAGGGTGTCTTTGGGGTGGCGGCCTGCCTTCCTCCTCCATAAATCTGGGAAGCATCTCCTTCACAGGACCGTGAAGATGAAAGAATGCCACACATGCGAAACACTGAACACATAAACACACGAGTGTTTGATAAAGGTTACCTATGGTTTTAGTTTTATTAACAAAGACCTTTAAAAGCCCTGGGAAGTGTTTCTGTTTTATAATTTCTCAAGTAAGTACTAGACATGAAGATTTCAGAAAGGCAACTTTATTTTCAAATCAGTTTCACTTGAGGGAGACAAGCAATTCTTCTCTTAGCAAAATGGCCTGAAAAGTTAAGAACTTGGGATGATGCATGAAGAGTATCAAAGAAAATCAGTACTGATTTCAGCTACCTTTTCTTATTTACAGTGAGAATTTGAGCAATTTAATTGCTATAGTGAAGTTCTAAATTCTTACAGAATTAAGAAAAAGAAATGGGTTTGAATTTCAGTAGGAGAGATTTAGGTTAGATGTAAGAACTTTCCTATTGTAAGGCTGCCGAGCAGATAAGAGGGACTCCTTTGTCACCACTAGGAAACCTTTCTGGCCTTCTGAGGTTATTGCAGGGCTCCTGGGAACCCGTCTAGAAGCAGCTTTAACCTGGACTTCAGCGCCACTCCGCGTGGGTTAATCCTCCTGCTCATACAATGGAGCATTCTGATACACTCCCCCTGTTTGGATAAGTAAATGAGGACACTACAGCATAGACAATATGTATTTCAAATAATCTGTAAAATAATTGCTGTGGTTCCCAGAAGAGATTATAAAACTCTTTAAACAGTTTATAGTGCTGTTTGGACAAGAAGGCAAATTGAGTGGGAGGAAGGTTAACAGTTGTGTTTCTGATACAATGAGTGAGTTGATTCTTTTGAGTTTCTTTAAAATCAGGAATTACATAGTTATTTAAGATTTATCAAGAATAAGAAAGGTGATCATGTAAGAAAAGAGCAGTAATTCTCTTGAGTTGTCTTTAGGAAGTTAACAGATTTATTTTTGGCTTCAGCTTTGTTTAACTAATTGAGTCTGGTCATAAAGGGTAGGCGTGTTGTTAGAACAATAGAACAATAGCCCTGGAGTCAGACAGTGTTCAAATCCCAGGTCTGCCACTTTCTAGTTGAGAAGCCTCTGGCAAGCAGCTAACCTCTTTGGGCCTCACTTTCTCTTTTATAAAGTGGAGAAGTAGTCCCTACCTCATTCAGCTGTTGTGAGCATTAAGTGAGGTAACGCCACAGGACTGTCTGGCGCAGAGAAGGTGCTGCGCGTGGTAGCGACGCTGATGACAGTGATGGTCCTGACAATGATAAGGGCGCTTCCTTCTTCCCAGGGAATCATTATTTAAGCTGGGAAGTTATTTAAGCTAAAGAGTAAATAGGCATTACTTAAAAAAGGAAATTACATATGCTAGTCCAAGCAAATAGGGTCCAAACAGTATTCAGATGTCACATCTGAATAACAGAAACTCTTACTTAGTTTGGAAAATTCTTTCTTCTTACATTCTCAACCTTTGAGTTGTATGTCAGTAGTTTTGATTTCATCTTACTGATTTAAAGGAAAGTGCCCTACTTTTAATGTAATAACTATAGTTCCTGTATGAACTAAAGCATAGTATGATTTTTTCTTATGTTGCATAAATTGATATCATTTAAATTATTGGCATTATGGTACGATTTAAACTATTTACAATAGCTAAAAATGGGCTGTGATAATTATACTGTTCAAATACAGTCTGAATCTCTTGAAGAATGAATTTTTCAACACAGAACTTAGCTTATGAAATAAGAAATAATTACTTAAAATATATGAAAATATGCATAACTCATTTTAGTCCAAGAAATGCATAAGCAAAATTAAGATGCTCTTAAACCTCTCAGATTGGGAGAAATGGAAAAGATGGCCAGTGCTCAGTGTTGGTTCTCATGTAACTGTGGATGGTCAATTGGCACTCTCTCTCTGGAAAGCAGTTTTGCAGTATATAAACATTTTAAATGTGAGTAGTCTTTGATTGCATGCACGGTCTGTGATCTAATATGTTCACTGCAGCATTGCCAAACATTCCCCTAAAAAATGGAAGCCATCTGAACATCCGTTAGTGGACACTGGTTTAAAATAGTGGCCCTGTAGAAAATGGAGTGTGCCAGGGCACTTAGTTTCAGAGGGACCTAAGTTCAAATCCTGGTTCCACTGTGGTTAGCTATATGATACTGGGCAAGTTACTTATCCAGCTAAGTCACTTAGCTCTTCTCTAAATAGGAATAGTAATGCCACACTTTTTAGGGTTTGTATAAGGATTAAGTGAGATGATACATGTAAAGCACAATGTCTAGCACAAAACAGTTCACTAATATGTTAGAAAATATTATTACCATGTGCTCCTTAGGGAAGATATAGTGGATCTGTATGAAATCCATGTAATATCAAAGGATGTCTACAAGATAGGGGAAAGGAAATTATAGTTTACATGAGTCCATTTATATGAAAACCTTATGTGTGTATGTGCTTATATATTCATTAAAATTTTGGGAGGTTATAACTAATTCACACTTAAATAAGCACTCAGCTGAGTCTCAGGTACTATTCCAGGTGCTTTACCATATTTCAGTCAACAATGCTCTTAAAATTGGTGAATGTTTTAAGTGTTTGAAACAATACCCACACTTTGTAAAGTACTTAATAAATGCTAGTTATGAATTCTCACACTCTGTCATTATCTCTGTTTTGTAGATAAGGACTCTGACCCCCTGAGAGTTCGTAAGTGGCAGAGCCAGAATCTAAATCCAGGCAGTCTAACTCCAGTGTATCACCCACAGTTAAAACTGGATATTATGGGAGGTAGGAATGTGAGGTCACTTTCACTTTGCAATTTATATGCTTCTGGATATTTTCACATTTTTATATGAAACGTATTTTACTTTCATAAATAGAAAAAGACATTCCCAGTTTGGAAAGAAAACAAATGCATTTTTATATTTTAGAAACTTTATCTCATTTGTTGCAAAATGCATGTGGCAAATTCTGGAGCTCTGAATGTGGGCACACAGCGTTTGCCCTCGTGCTCAGGCGTTCTGGACAGGGAGTGCCCGTGATCCACACCAGTGTAAGGTTTGGAGAACCTTACTGGGGGCGTATTTTTTTAAAAGGAAATAATTATAGATAGATATTGAGTTAAATTTACATCACTTAATGGTTAAATTTACATCACTCATTACACTTCTGTAATTAAAATCCTACTAGCCTTCAAGAAGTCTTTAGTTGTCACATACTGGTTTTCAAGAAGTTTGGAGTAAAAATGTCACTCTTCAGTCATCTGAAAAGCAG
Organism: Manis javanica; assembly: GCF_040802235.1. NCBI lineage: Eukaryota > Metazoa > Chordata > Mammalia > Pholidota > Manidae > Manis > Manis javanica. The sequence goes on along the minus strand of NC_133170.1, from coordinate 9,534,269 downwards.
GCGGAAACCAGTTATTTGATCCACAGATGCGAGCTCATAAGGGTAGGATGCAGTGACTTAGTGTGTGACGTGGACATCAGTGATGGAGCTGCTAGATACCAGGTAGGCCAGGACAGCGGCCTGGCTGCCAGCGTGCTGAGCGCAACTTCTCTGCAGGGGCGGCTTGGTGTCCCAGAGCTGCCGCTGTGCTGTGGCTCTCCGGCTGGCCTGGGAGTTCCACCCAGCCACCCAGTGACTGACCTGCTGTCTCCCGAGCTTTTCCAGCAGAGAGCCGAGTGACTGTGCACTTCATTTCTGTGAAATGAGGGAGATGGATCAGGTCTGTAGTTGCTGTTTGCAGGTTCTATGATTCTAAGCGTCTTGTCTGTTGGTGAGCTAAATTTGTGACCTTTGACCTTTAATGGAGTCCAAAAAAGTGCTGAACAAAATGGAATTCATAAGCTGATTGACGGAAGGCTTAACCAGTACACTTCCTTGTATTACATGATGTCCTTGATGACAACAAACTATACGATTTACTTTTTATTCCATTTTAGGCCTTTTTTTCTTTCTTATATTTGCTTTCCAAATAAAACAATTGTGTTCTTAAGATCACAAGTCAATAAAATGGTATGGCCCTGTTTAATATTTAGATACAAAGCTGTTGGGTATTAATTATAAAGGTCACTAGCACTAAAAAATTTTTTCTGCCTGAAGTTTTTTGTACTCTGGTGTCTCAGTGAGGTGGATACCTTCTGGATTCTGTCATGGTTGCAGAAGTCACGTGATCTGTGTGTTCAACACAGTGTCACATGGTGTGTCTGCTTTTAGCTGGGAGCAGTGTGTGCTGGTCACTTGTAATGGCCAGAAAGTCTCCTGAGAGAGTTTAAATGACTTAAAATAACTCAAAGTAACTCAGAGCTACTTATAGCTTAAAATTGTAAGCTTGGTGATATCATATTTTAATTTTAGTCTAATCCAATTTTTTGCCCTGGAAAAGGACTGCTGCTTCTGACTCTTATGTTGTTAGGTTAGTCTGATCTCTTTCAAAAAGTGGTTGTCATTTGAAAAGAAGTGGCCAACAAAATAACAGTAATTTAAAAATTATTAATTAAGAAATGGGTACAATGGAGGAATCCATATGAGTCTCTCCTGAGACTCCATTCGGTGATATAGAAGCTTTGAATATTTTGAATTAGTGGGAAAATTAAAATATAAGTTTATATTTTTAGTTAAAGTCATGTTTGGGAAATTTATATTTTACGCCCTCAGTTAAACGCAACAGTTTTCAAGTTTCATTTTTTTGTGTGAATGTTAGTCTGTTTCTCTCTCTCTCTCTCTCTCTCTTTCATTCGTTTTGGATATTTGCTTTTAAGTGAAAGGCAAGAGTTCAAAGATGATGAGACTTTTTATAGTTGGGCCACTAGTGATTCATATGTTCGGGCTGCTTCCCAAAGCTTGCTCCTCCCTTTCCTTTACCTCATGTCACACCACCTCTCACCACCTCTCACCACCCAGTTCTCCAGTCTTGTCCTATCATTGGTTGTTCTCTGGTCAAAGGTCACCATACCAGACCTTTTGGCACAGAACAGGCATTTTTGGTTATATTGGTGTTTTGACTCAGGCATTATCTCCTTTAAAACAGGCAAAGAAGGAGTAAGGGAGAGAGAGGAATCTCCTTTAAATTTAGGGCATTGATTTTGTTTCATAGATTTTGGAGGAGTAGTTCCCTTACTTTAAGTAAGGCGAGAAGTTAATTTGCTGCCCTGCTTTTTGACTTTGAGATGGGCTTTTTGAGCCATCAGTTAGAAGAGCTATTTGAGAAGACAGTGACAGTTTGAGTCCTTGTAAATATGCACAGGTATGAGACACTAAGAAGCTTTTCCTAAAAAGAAGTGTAAGATATGACTGAAAACTTTTCAGAATTCCCATTAGTCCTTTGGTTTGTCTTTAGTTTTATTCTATGACTTCAAATTCCTTTTGCTGTTCTTCATAATCTTCTGCTACCCCAAAAGTAAGACTTTGGTCCCCAGGAAAAAGATCCAAGTACAGTTGGTACCTGGAAAACCACCTCCATGGGCTGAAAACTGCAAGTTGATTCCCTCTTACTGCTTCTGTGGCCACCATTGGACAATTACTCTTAAGTACTTTTTCTCATTATAAAATGACTGTTTCCCTTGATAGAAAAATGGGAACATTAAAAAAATGATAAAGGACAAAATTTAAATCATCCATAATTTCACACCATAATTTACAACCTCCCCCCCTCCGTGTGCATAGTGTTGTGTTCATTTTGTATCCTGTTTACTTAACATTGTTTCACATGTTGTTAAATTTGTTTGGAAAATTCTCTTCAGCATTATTTCTGTAGTATTTTATGCTATTTTCATTCCATCACCATTTCACCTAAACATTTTTTGTGTTTGCTATTTTAAATAATGCTTTGATTTAAAAAGACTCCATAAATCTTTGCTGCAATTTTGATTATTTTCTTATCTTAGATTCCTAAAGAAATTTTTATGTCAAAAGATTAAAAAAAACCTTCAAGGTTCTTGGTACAAATCACCACAGCCCCTGCCAGTCCCAAACGTTCCCTTCCAGCTGCATAAGCACAGGGGTGACAGCATCAACATGGGACACAGGTCATTCCCAATCTCAGTCCCCCTCACACAAAGACTTACTAGCAACTGCCTGCAGATAAGACAGCATTGTAAGAGCCCAGAACCCAGGCCTCAGGCTGAAGCAACCCCCTGTGCTGCAGAGGCTGAGCAGGACCACATGGAAGGTTAAGAGGAGTGGCTGCACTCTGACCACAATGCCCCAGCCTCAGAGCAGCACAGCACTGCACCCAGGGAGCCCCCTAGACTTAGAGCTTTTCCAGTGAGAGAAAGAGGGGGCAAGGTGGACATCCAGCCCCACGGTGCTGTGGCCCACATGGGTCTCAACTCACAGGGATCACTGGGAAAGTCTGTGGGGCTTGACCGCTGGGGATAAGAAAAGGTGGCCTTGGTTTACAGCAACCAGAACTCAGATCTTGGCAGACCACACTTTGGCATGCATACAGTGGTGCCTCAGCAGAGAGCCCAGCCCTGCTCTGCCATCTGCAGTGCCCAGCTGGTGGCCCTGTCTGGCTATAGTGCTTGGCTGGCAGCTCTGCCTGATTTGGGTCCCCAGCTAACAAGCCATACCAGCTGTGGAGCCTGTTCTGTGGCCTTATTTGGGCAGGGAAGCACATTCCCAACGCTGCCTGACTGCAAAGATTAGCCTCCTGTCCTGCCTGCCCAGGAGGCCTGGCAGAAGAACCCGTGCAGCTGCAGAGCCCATCCCACAGCCCTGCTTGGACAAGGAGTCAGGGCAGCAGCCCTGTTAGTGTGCTGTGAAGTACCACCTCTGGCCCTGCATAACCAGGCACCCTGAGCAGTGAGCCTGGGCACCCTTGGAGCCAAGCCCATATTCCTGTCCAGCTGTGGAACCTGCCCTACAGCCCTGCCCTCTAGCAAAGCACAGCCTATGACCCTGCCTAATTATTAAACCCAGCTTACGGCCTCCCCAGGCAGGGAGCTCAGCAAATGACCCTGTCCAATTGTGGACCACAGCCTGAAGTCCCACCTGAGAGGGAGCCAGGACAGTGACCCTGCCCATCTGCAGGCAGCACCGTCTTGAGCCCATCCAACTGCAGGATACAGTTGGGGGTCCTTCTCAGCCAGAGAACCCAGCCAGGGACCTTGTCTAACAGAGCACAGCACATAGCCTATCTGATTGTGAAGCCCATTTAAGACCCTGCCAAACTTCAGGGCACAACCTGTAGCCCTGCCTAACTGCAGAACATCAGAGGCCCTGTCCAGTTGTGTAGCTCTGCCAGGGCCTTTAATGTGGAGTCCAGCCAGCAGCACCATCTAGCCAGCAACCACAGCTTGAGACCCCACCCAACCAGAAGCAATTGCAGGGTACAGGCCGTAGCTAGGCCCAGGCATGGGGTAATCCAGTGGTTCCATCCTGCTAGGGAACACAGACTGTAACTTTATTTAATCAGAGGTGATTGCAGAACCCAGCCAGTCAACCTACCTAACCATGGGTGCAGGCAGCAGCTCCACCTGATCAGGGAGCCCTCCCACTGGCCCTGCTTGAATGCGGAGCCAGCAGCCTCACCTCACTGCAGAGCCCCGCCAGCAGCGTCCACCCTGACTTCAGAGCATGGGCAGCAGCCTCACCCAACACACAGACCCAAGAGCACTGCCTGAAGACACTGCCAGCTCACCTGGATCCTGGCCGTGGTCTGAACTGACTGCTGAAGATTTTTCCCTGCTGAAGGGAACTTGTAAAGTCTGGAAGACAAGACCATTTACCTAAAGGTGCAGATACCAACGCAAAGAATCGGAACACAAGGAATCAGGGAAACATGACACCACCAAAGGGAACTAATAAAATTCCGATCACTGACCCTAAAGTAATGGAATTCAATGAACCATCTGACAGAAGAATTCAGAATAATCCTCTTAAAGAAGTTCAGTGAACTATAAGAAAACACAGACAAGTAAATGAAATTAGGATATAGTACATGAATAAAATGAAAGTTTCAACAAAGATTTTTGATAGAAACTCTTAAATAGAAATCTTCAAATTGAGGAATGCAATGGCTAAAGTGAAGAATTCAAGTGAGAGCTTCAACAACAGACTTAACTAAGTAGAAAACATTCGGTGAACTGGAGAACAGGCCATTTGAAATTGTCTAGTCATAGGAGCAAAAAGAAATGAGAATGAATTAGTGAAGAAAGCTTACAGACTTATGAGTCACGATCAAGATATACAAACATGCATTATGGAAGTCCCAAAAGAGGAAGAAAAACGGACAGAAAGCCTATTTATAGCAATAATGGTTGAAAACCCCCCAGACTTGGGGAGAGGTGCACATCCAGATTCAAGAGGTGCAATTGAGCCCAAATAGATTGACCCATAAAGGTATGTACTGAGACACATTATAATTACATTATCAAAGGTCAAAGAAAAAGAATTTTGAAAGCATCAAGAGGAAAGCAACTTGTCACATCAAAGGGCACTCTCATAAGAACATAAGCAGATTTATCAACAGAAACTTTGCAGTCCTGGAGAGAGTGAAACCATCTTTTCAAAATACTGAAAGAAAAAACTGTCAGTCAAGAACATTCTACCCTGTAAAGCTGTCCTTCACAAATGAGAGATAAAGACATTCCTGAACAAACAAAAGCTGAGGGAGTTGACGACCCTTAGACCTAACAGGAAGTGCTAAAGGGTGGTCTTCAAGCAGAAATAAAAGGATGCTAATTAAGGCTGTAAAAGCCTATGAATGTGTAAAACTCACCAGTAATGGTAAATATACGGTCCAAGTCACATTCTTTAATATTGTAATGGTTGTATGTAATTTACAGCTCTAGTTTGGAAGTTGAAAAACAGATGTATTAAAAATAGCCATAACTGCAATAATTTGTTACTGGATACACAATAGAAAAAAAGAAATCATAACACCAGTAGCTTAAAATGTGAGGGGGAGAGAAGTAAAAGTATAAAGTTTTTATATGCTGTTGAAGTTGTTCCCAGCTTAAAATTGAATGTTATAAATATAGGATATTTTATGTAAGCCTCATAATAACCATAAGGGAAACCCTGTAGTGAACACACGAAAGAGTATGATAAAGGAGTCAAAGCGTACTGCCATGAAAAAGTCTTCATTCACAGAATAAAACAGCAAGAAAGGAAGCAAGGAGCAAAGGATCTTCAAAACAGAAAACAACAAAATGGCAATATTAAGTCCTTACGTAACATTAATTACCTTAAATGAAAATGGATTAAATTCTCCAATCAAAACACAGAGAATGACTGAGTGATTGAAAAAACAAAATCCAATAATATGCTGCCTACAAGAGACTCATTTTAGCTTTAGGGCACATGTAGACTGAGACTGAATGGGATGGAAAAAGCCATTTCAATTAAATAGTAACCAAAAGAAAGTGGGAGTACCTCAGCTTACATCAGGCAAAATAGACTTTAAGCTAAAAATGATCAAGAAAGAAAAAGAAGATAATTAGGATAAAAGGGTCAATCCATCAAGAAGATCTAACAATTATAAATAATTATGCACCCTGATCAGAGCACCTAATATATAAAGCAAATACTAAGAGAACTAAAAAGGGGAAGTAAACAATCACACAATAATATTTGGGGACTTTGTTACCCCCTCAGTAATGGATAGATCATTCAGACAGAATCAGTAAGCAAACAGCAGATTCCAATAATGATGCAGATCAAATAGACCTAACAGACAAAACAAAACATTTCATTCCAAAAGCAGAACACATTGTTCTCAAGTGCACATGAACTTTCTAGAAGAAATCATATTTTTGGCCACAGGACAAGTCTTAACACATTCAAGAAAATAGGAATTTTTCAAATACCTTTCTGACCACAATGGTATGAAACTAGAAATCAATCACAGGTGGAAAACTGGAAAAACAAATACATGAAAATTAAACAACACACCTGTGAACAGCCAGTAGGTCAAAAAAGAAATCAAAAGAGAAATTTTAAAAATATGAAACAAATGGAAAAGGAAACAGAACATACCAGATCTTATGGGATGCAGAAAAGGCAGTTCTAAGGCGGAAGCTTATAGTGATAAATGCATACATTACGAAAAGAGAATGATCTCAAGTAAACAACGCTACTTTATATCCAAGGAACTAGAAAGAGAAGAACAAACTAACCCAAAGTTAGCTGATAGAAGGAAATAATAAAGTTGAGAGAATAAATGAATAAAATAGGGAGTAGGAAAATAATAGGAAAGTTTAACAAAACTAAGAGTTTGTTCTTTGAAAAGAAAATAGAGAATCCTCAAGACTAACCAAGAAAAAAACAGTAAGGACCCAAATAAGTTATAAGCGAAAAAGGAGATGTTACAATTGTACAACAGAAACATACAGAACGTAAGAGACTACTATGAACAATTATATGCCAACAATTTGGACAACCTTAGGAGAAACGAATAAATTGCTACAAACATGCAACCCACCAAGACCAAATCCTGAAGAAATAAAAAATCTGAACAGACCAAGAGAAAGTAAGGAGGACTAAATAAGTAATATCTCCCAACAAAGAAAAGCCCAGGACCAGAGGTTAATGCAAGGAAGTCATTCAGCTCAGTAGCAAAAAAGCCAATTAATCCAACTAAAAAATGGGCAAAGAGCCTAAATAAACATTTTTCCAAAGAAGATATTCAGATAGGCAGTTGGTATGTGAAACGTTGCTCAGTATCACACTAATCATTAGGGAAATGCAAATCAAAACCACAATAAGGTATCACTTCACACCTGAATGGGTATTATCAAAAAAAACGAGATAAGTGTTAGCAAGGATATGAAGAAATGGAACTCCTGTACACTATAAGTGGGACTATAAATTGGTACAGCTGCTATGGAAAACAGTATGGAGGTTCCTCAAAAAATTAAAAATAGGACTGCCAAAGATCCAGCAGTTCCATTTCTGAATATCCAAAGGAAATGAAATCACTGTCTCATAGAGTAGCTGCACCCCATGTTCATTGCAGCATTACTTACAAAGCCAAGTCATGGAGGCAACCTCAATGACTACCTGTGGGTGAATAAAGAAAATGTGGTACAGTTGATGTAGGAGTTAGGGGAGTGATCCCTGTGCAGTTAAAAATCCATATACAACTCTTGACTCCCCAAAAACGTAACTACTAATAGCTTACTATTGATCAGAAACCTTACCAATAATACACAATTGAGTAATGCATTTTTATGTAACATGTATTATATACTGTATTCTTGCAGTAAAGTAAGCTAGAGAAAAGAGTTATTAAGAAAATTACAGTGAAGAGAAAATACATGTACAGTACAATACAGTATTTATTGAAAATAATCCACATATAAATGGACCTGTGCAATTCAAATCTGTGTTGTTCAAGGGTCAACTGTATGTATAATGGAATATTAATCAGCCATAAAAAAGAAGGAAGTCCTGTCATTTGCAAGGATGGATCTTGGGGGTATCTTGCTAAGTGAAGTAAGTCAAAGAAAGAAAAATACTGTATGGTCTTACTTACATGTAGAATCTACAAAAATCAAACTCACAGAAACAGAGCAGACTGGTGGTCACCACAGGCCAGGAGAGGGAGGGGGTATCTCGGGGAGTGGGTGAAGGTGGTCAAAGTGTACAAACTTCTAGTTTTAAGTTCTAGGAGTGTAATGTACAGCATAGTGACTGTAGTTAACAATACTGTATTGTATATTTGAAAGTTGATAGAGTAAATCTGAAAAATTCTCACCACACAAAATAATTGTAATTGTATATGAGGTGATGGGTGTTAACTAACCTTCTGTGGTAACCGTTTCACTATGAATGTATAGCTTAAGCTCTTTATCTCTATAAAGCTGTGGGGGTGGGGGGGAAACAAGCACAGGTGGTATATGAGAAAGGCGGCTCATGATAGACTTTACCAGGAGTGTTTTCTCCTAAATTAAGGCTACTTTCTTATGGGGAACATACTGGATTATTTTAAAGTTTCCATGTCTTCGATGTACTGGTAAAACTGAACATTTAAAAAATGTTTGTTAGCTATTTTTATTTATATATTGTCAATCAGTATTATCCATTTTTTATTAGGGTCTTTATTGTCTCCCTTTACAACTTGAACATTTAAAAAGCTGTGTTATGAGCTTTACGAATATTTTAAGAAATATAATTTGTTATTTTTAACATATTCCTTTAGTATATACTTTAATATATACTTGTAATGTTTTGCTTTTAAGGCTGTTATTTGCAGTTTTCCCCAAAATTACTTTTAATCATATATATATATATATTCCAAATTCAAATTCCAAATAAACCAAGCCCTATTTATATTGTGTTGATTTCCTTTTAATATAGTCCTTTTTGTTTTAAAGATCAGATAGTTGTATATTATCTTGTGATTTTTTTGAAGCTTAGTTTTTCTTTTTATTTCCTTTTTCCTTTCCTCCCCTCCCCTCCCCTCCCCTCCCCTCCCCTCCCCTCCCCTCCCCTCCCCTTTCCCTCTTCCCTTACTTTTTATGTTTACACTTTTGAACCATTTGAAATTTATTTGCCCTTTGGAGTGAAATGAATATCTGACTATAACCAGTTGTTCTAACACCATTAATTGAATAATTCTTCCCTTCCTTCCACCATCTATGATTATCTATTTCCTCATAAAAAGACCAACTTTTTTTTTGGATTAGTTATTCTTAGGTATTTTATGAGCGCTCTTCTCTAGTTCCTTCTTGCTGCTTTTGGGAACAGGATTATTTTTCCATTTCTAAATGTGTTGTCTTTAGAAGTAACATTGAAAGCATAAATTTTAAACTTTAAATTGTCATAAAAAAATAATTTGTCATATTTTCACTGACCCATATATTTTATAACAGAAGTAAAAAATACAAAAAACTCATATTGTCAATATGTAGGGAGTAGATGGAAGCACGTCTGGCCAGGTAAAGGTAGGGACCGTTGCTTTGGGTGCGCGGATACCTTCTTGTTCATCTCACTCCTCCAGGCCCTGAGTTCAGAGCCACGGGCTGAGCGACTCTGGTAGCCTGGGATTCTCTGGGTCATTGTGATCTCTCATTCTCTCTCTGTCCAGGAATTTCCCTCAGCTAGTAAATTCATGCCCCTCAATTCTATAAATTTCTAGATACATAAATTCTATATATAAATAAAATATGAATGAAATAGATATATTGTCTACATTTATAGTCTAAAAATGATTCTTGTGTTTTCCCATGTTATTCTGGCTGTTTTGTTTACCTCTGAATAGCCCCTCCTCTGGGGGGAGCCGTGAAGTCCCCACTCGGGTCCTACGTCTCCTGCCCTCCCTCCCTCTGGGCCCCCGCTTGTCACATTGCAAGTTGTGATTTTATTTTCCTTTTTTAGCCTAATAAAGTGTGTGTGTTCCTGTGTGTGCTTGTTTGTGCTCCAATAGAAACTGACTTAAAATTCTTTTAGGGGTGCCACTACTGTCTAAAAGTCAGTATTTTTTTTCCCCCATTGTAGTGCAAAGTTATAAATACCTGAAATTGGCATTTCAGCTGAGGATTTTTTCTTTAGTTAATTGTGACTCTGTGGATTGAGCTGAGCGTCTAATGCATTGCCAAATAGGGGTACAGCACTAGAAAACTTCAATTATGTAAATTTTATGTTATAAGAATAGATGGCTTCTTTCTGATTATTTTTGAGAAAAATGGGTTGCTACCTTGCCTAAACATTACGCTTCGTAAACAGGCCAGTGTTTAGATAAAATTACTGCTTTGTTTAGCATATTTAACTGCTAATTGTTCACATCTGATTCATAAACACTTCCCTTTCTCCATGGCAAGTTAAAAAATATAATGTTCAGAGGGAATTTTAATAATTACTTGTATCAACATACTCATCAACAGAGTGGTCTGCCCTGTTACTATAGCCGGATAAGCTCCTGGGAGTGCATCCACTGAACTACATTTTGGTCAGCAGAGAACATGTCTCTTTGTAAAACAGTTCTGAAAACAAGAATTTTTCCAATTTAATAACATGAACTTGAGCACCACTGCACCACCAGCACCAGACTTTTGAATCACAAGAAAAGCAAAGACAACTGTCTGAGTCTGCTCTTCTGAACTAGAGAACAGGGCACACACCCAGTGGAGAGTCACGGTAACTAATTAAAAATGGAAACGAAAGCTCTTGACACTAAACACAGTCCACAGATTATAAGTAAACTGGATTCTGTGTCTCCATGAGAATTGCTCCACCTTGTGAGACAAATGGTTCATTCTTCCTTGGGACACTGTCTTCTGCCCCCAGATCACTGCTGACTTGAGTGAGCCTTCCTCCAAGGGCTTTTTGTTCCTTCAAGTCTTTCTGTATGCAGTTTTTGATACAATTCTCCCCTCTTTCTATTAAAAGCGGTCTAATCTGTCAACTCAAGTAGGTTTTAAGATTAGGAGAGAGAAGGGATATCCATTAGAGACTAAATTTACAAACTAACTTACGGGAACAGCGGCCCAAGACGGAGGCCTGAGCTTGAAGATGGGGCAGGAACGTAGGAAGATTAATCATTTTTTGCACATTTAATGTGAGCCAGAAGATGGTTTTAAAATATTTTCTCACCTATTTATTGATTTATCAAATGCTTCCATGACATTCTCTGTGCCAGACTGTTGTCAGTCCTTCACAGATATTCATTTTAGCAATTCTTGTAAGTCTTGCATAAACATAATAAGCGTGTATGCATGATGGCCATTGTTATCTTTATTTTAATCAGCAGGAAACTGAAGCACAGAAAGTTTAAGTAGTTTGCCTAAAGTCACACAGCAAGTGTCTCGGCCAAAAATCAGCCCCAGGCAAGCTGGCCATTCATTCATCGCGGTGCTCTGCCATCACTGAGGCTTCACAGAGGCCCTCTGAGGTTGGCGTGTATTATCTCCACTTCTTGGTGCAGATCCTGAGTATGGTTAAAAAACTCAGGATTGGCCTTGAACTTCCTTTCCTCGCCGAGTTGGCTCTTCCTCGCCTTCCTCTTCTCACTGATGCCATCACCACCCACCTAGACATCCAAGTCTGAAACCCAGAGATAATTATGCTCTTCAGTCTTTCCTGCTGAGCATCTGAGCCCTTCTTTTAATCTCCTCCACCACTCTCTTAAATAAGGCCCTCATTATTCTGTAATAAACCAAGAATTGTAATCTCAAACGGTAGCCGAAAGCAGGCAGGTGGAGGAAGCTGGGCCCGAGGCAGCAGAGGCGTAGGCTCTGGGCGGATGCTGTGCTGCAAGGGGGCTGCTGCCTCTCTGGTCCAGCGGTCCGTCTCCAGGGGGGAGTGTGGGCTCCTATTTGACAGACCTGATTTTTAAAGAGGAACCAGGAATCTGGATTTTTTATATGAAATCTTCCAATTCTAAATCGGTGCAAGCCAAAAACAAAAAACATGGCTGCAGGCTACCAGGTTGTAACCCCTGATTATAATTGAGCCCCCAAACTGATTTGCCCTCTTCCATTCTGATCTCCTCCAGCCTTTTGCCACCCTCCCTACACTGTCATAATCTATCCAAGATGCAGTCAGATAAGATTTTAGGGGCTGTCAGGAGGTTTAAATGCATTAAAATATGTAACATTCTTAGAAGAGTTCTTGGTAGTGGGTAGGCACTAGATAAAGGTTACGTGTTGTCTGTTCTTCACTTAAAAGCCTTGAATGACTCCCAGTGAGGCTCTGGATATTTTTTAGTGTGGCAGAAAAGGTGTTTTATTGTTAGTCCTGTCTTCTCACCTTCATCTTTTACTGTTTCACCACATGGCCTCAGGCCATCCTCTACACCCACATGTGCCCGCACGCCCCTCCCTCCTCTGCCCTGTCCAGCTGAATGGCGAACTCCTACTTTCCCAGCCATCCCAAGACGCAGTTCAAGCATCTCCACCTCTCTTGAACCTTTAACTGCACTTCCCCTGGGAGAGCTGACTTCTCCCTTTGTGTTCCCATAAGGTTATGAACCCCTAAGTGCAGGGACTATTTCATTAATCTTTGTATTCTTACTGCTTTGTGCAGAGCTGGCACATAGTATATGTCTGTGGTAATATTGGTTGGAAATAATAAAAAAGTTAGTCTGGGACTTACACTCCTACATAATTGTGAATTTCTTGCTGTTTGGATTGTACCTTGTAAAGAAAGAAGCTGTGGCTGCTTTATCGTTAGGGACCCAGCACCTGCCTATCCAACCTGAGGACCTGTTATAGCCCAGGGCATTACGGCTGCAGTTGATGATGAATTTAGGACTTTTACTCCAAGGCAATACAGTGGCATTAAGGATTCTCTTCCCTCTGATAAATAGTATGTGAAAACAAAGGTGAAATCACCAGTTAAATAGTGTGTTTCACCAGTCAGTGAAAGCAATTCTGTTTTCCTTCTTTAGAAGTTTGATGGTAAATGGTTGGAGACACTACCTCTATTTATAGATGTTCTCAGTGCCAGATTTGTTATCTCCTTTCCCCAGGCTTGATAAAGAAAGAATGTTGGACTCAACTATTGGTAGTGTCTCCATTAATGAATAGGGGAGTCTGGAGAAGACATGTGAGCAGGAAATTCAAGGGAACCTAGTGTTGTTTTTATCAGTCCAGGAATTCTAGACTTGCAAATTCTATCCTGTTCTCTTTTTCTGGCTAAAGAAAGGGCTTTAATGAACGACAAAGAATAGTGTTAAATTCTTTAGAGGAATACATTTGCAATATAATAGGTGCCAGTCATCTAGATCATTCTTTGTAATAATTTGGTGACTCCTGTTGTTAGTTCTGGTTAATTTGAAATTTTTAAAGCTTATTTTTGTCTGGTTAGAAGGAAATAATTTTTTCTTAATTTTAAAGCTCATCTCTAAAAGATACTTACTGGAGAGTAAGGGTGGGCTCTTTGGCTTTTCTGCAATTGTATCTCTCAAGAAGGATTTGTTTCTGAAGACTGACATAACACTGAAGGAGTCTGTAGTTTTCAACACAAAGGAGATTAGTGTATATGAAACATGTAATTTAAAATCTACTAGATTTGAGTTGTTACTAACCATCGTTTACAGGATGCCTACTGTGTGCTTAGGACTTTGCCAGGTGCTGTAATACTTGAGTCACAAAGATGAATAGACACAGGATTTGCTCTGATTTGGTTTTTAAGCAAAATATAAAGTTTATACATAAACTTACATGTATGTGTAACTAGAATGGAAAGAGTCATGATTAAATTATCAGTTTCAGATTAAATAGCAGTAATCATGATTACATTATATATATATTTCTGGAAGTTATTTTTCATTACTTGATATCCACTTCTGGGTTTTGGAGTTAAATTGGTTACATCTTATGATGAGAGAAATCTGTCTTCTGTTTATTCCTTTTTTTTACCCAACTTCATATTTATTTCTGTACTGTTAATGCAAACAATTTATATTTAGAATTGTTTCGAATTCCCTAACAATTTTTTATGTTTCACAAAAACTTCCCCGAAAGTTTTGCTCAGTGATATTTCTTTGCACCTCTAGCCCCCCAGGTTTGCCTCGTTCTGGGAAAGCCCAGGCAGCAGAGTTCAGTCCCGTCCGCCTCCAGCTGCTTTAAAGTGGGCAGAGGTGCTCTGGGCAAGGTATCAACCAGTCTTTATTCACTTACTTTAAAGGTTCCGCCAGGTCCTGATGCCATTAAACAGTTAAACTGAATAGCAGTGCTCCTTGTTTTGATGCCAGGCTCACCAAGCAGCCTTCTGATCCCAATTAAGGCTTTGCACCTGACTTGCCTGCAAGGATGGGGGAGGCACTGTTTCTTATTACTCAGTTTATTGGGTAAATCAGTCAATTGCTATTATGTCTTATATATCAGTCCCTTGTGGACTTTGTTAGGATAAAGTGGCTTCCAGAATTTGACTGCCCTGGGCCACTGGCACTTGAAGGCCAGACCTTGCCCACCGGCAGGCGGGAGCAGGGCAGCCTGTTCTAGCAGCCGCTTGGCAGCCAGTCGGCTGCCCTCCCAGGCTGCCCTCTGCACTCATCACACATCTTTTTTTCTGACTTCTACGGGCATTACTTATTGTTACTACTTTGTGCTTTTTTCAAGAGGAATTATAAAAGATTTTGTTTTTCACCATTTACTTTTTGAAAGGAAAATACAGGCCTTGGACAACTATACTTGGGTCTTGACCTTTTCTCCTCCTGGGCATGGGCAGACCAATTTGAAATTCTCTCTCAGCTGCAGATCTTCTGGACAAATCACGAAGCACTCTAAAATCTATTCTAAGGTACTGCTCTTGTTGGAGCATCTGAGTTCTTGTCTTTTTTTCCCTAAATGTTTGTTGAAAAGAAGTAACAGGTACTTTTTTCTAGTGTTGGAAGAGAATTATCTATAAACTTAAATTTTACATGCCTAACGGAAGCTCCCTAGAATGCTACTGCAAATTGTATACCTACCCCCCTTTTGGGGGTTTGGGATGCAGATAGCCTGATATGATGCTGGGAAGTGTTGCAATAAGAAGCTTGTTTAAGTTAGTGTAATCTAGATTTCCTAAATTTATTTCAATTCCTCAAGTTCTGGTCCATCCCCTCCAGGGCCTCCCACCCCACCTCCTGCCCTTGCCCCATCCCCAAATCCCAGTCAACAAACATGATTTGAGATGTCTGCCATATGCCATATTCTTGTTCCGCTTTCCTTCTTTGACTTTGATGCATCTGGTTCTGAAACACAGAACATGAAGCCAATGATTCTGAGATTTCCAAAAATGGTTTGGCAGCCTTGCCTTAAATAGCATCCCAAGAGGTCAGCTTAGTGCTTAAGAATCATTTGGCATGATAACTCTTGTTTCATTTATTTTTAATATTTATTTTTTTAAAAACAATACTCATTAAAGCATTTAATACATTAAAAAAATTAAGCTAGGTGCCTAAAATAGTGTCTTACATTTGTATAAGCCACTGTGGCTTCATTGTGTATTATCTCAGATGGCTTTAGATTACACCGGCGAACTAGGCCGAGCAATAATCCCCGTCTGGAAGCAGAGTGACTTCGGCGTGTTGTGGTGATTTGAATAAGGCCATACGATTGACCTGCAGAGGCTGGATTCTGTCTCTACATTTCTGACTCCTAGGTTCAGTAATTTCTTATTCCATAGCTGTTTATTAGCCAGCCTTTAGAATACTTTACTTGTTGCCCATCTTTCAACTCTTACTAAACGGCCAGTACTAAATGCACAGCACCATTTGATAGGTTGACTCAATCATTAATTCGTACTGTGCATCAGATACAGTGTAATTGTTGTGCACACTCACAACTCACAAATGAATCAGGACAAGTACTTGCTCCGTGGCATTCCTAGTTTAGTGGGAAAGACAAGTGGAATGATGGGACCAGTACCAGAGACCTAAGGGTACACGTGCTGGCAAACACGCACGCACGCACACTGACTGTTAGTTCTCTTCTGGTAGGGAGTGTTAGAGAAGCCCCCACAGTGAGAGTTTAGCCAAACTAGGCCTTGAAGGATCAGTAGGATTCTTGCAAAGAGAGGGCAGGACCTGACTGATTCGGGGATAGGTCATGCGAGAGCTTGAGGCGTGACAGACCAACCACGTGGGTTGGGAGAAGAGTGAGCGGTGAGGAAGGGATGCCGCCCAGGCTGGGAAGGCAGGTTGGAGGCAGCACTTGGACTGCGAACTCCTGATCCACAGCTCACTGCAGGTGTGGCTCTTGTAAGCCTCAGTTCTTTCTAGGGATGCTGTGAGGACGAAATGCAGTCATGCCTAGGGAGTGCCACTGTCAACTCCGCGGGAGAGAAAAGGGAGAACTCGGTAAATAAAACACCACCAAATTCCTGATACATACCAGCACTCAGTGTGTGTAAGTTGTCTTTATCAGGCTAAGCTAATTTGACTTGCTGTTGGTAGTGAAGACACACGGATGATTTTAACAAGTGAAGTGATCAGCTTCTCGTTATAAAAAAATTTAGAGTAGTCAGCAAAGGAACAAGCTTATAATGCTAAAAGAACAGATTCCATTTTAGACATTAAGGTAGAGGCTCATTGAGTATGTTGATGTATAAACCCACTAAGATAACAGTCAGACTGGGAATTTGCCAGTTAAATGTTTACCTTAAACCTGTACTTTACTTGCTTGACGCTGAAGAGCAAGAAAGGTTTTTTTGTTGTTCATTCCATTATCCCTGGAGTCTAGTCCAGCTCAGGTCCACATACAAGGGTCTGTATCTTCATGGAATTAAGAAAAGGAGGGTGTTGGGGAGTAGGTGTCAGGTTTGGGGAATACTTTTAGCTAAGAATGCACCGTTGGGCTCTCCCTCGGGCAATCTGGATCTTCTCTCGGGGGGTCTGTTTGACCCCCATCCAGATGATAGAATCATGCTGGCTTTTTGGCCCAGATGTAGGCTGTGGCAGGCAGAACTCACGGGGTCAGTGCCCACCTGTGGCACCCACCGGAGTCTGTTCCCCTGTGAAGCAGCCATGCTGGTACCTTCCTTATCTTGTCTAATTGTCCCAGTTATCTTCTTCAACCTAGTACTTAGGCTAGCCCAGTGGCTTTTAAAAGCTGGCACTTGAATGGCTTTAAGTAGATACACTCTGTCATGTTAAGGCCACAGAATTTCCCTTTTATCACCTGGCTCGGTTCATACATTTGTGTCTCCTTCCTGCTTCCTACAGGCATTTAATTGTCATTTGAAAGTGAAATGGACCTCATAGCCTGTGGAAGTATACTAGACTTTGTTATTGTACTATCTGAAATGACATAGAATTCAGGATGAAACAGGGCAGCCAGGGACTCCTTCTAAAGGACCTTGTTTCTAAAAGTAGTTTTCTACAACATAGTCATAAGCATTGCTTTAGAAGATGCTTGTGTGCATACTTGATGCAGCACATCACGTTTTGTAGAATTTACATGGCAGAAGCTACTTACTATTTAACTAAAACTACATTATCTCTTAGGGGACTTAAATTTATTGTGGACACAAATATTCACAAAATCTTACAGATCTTATTTAGTAATCAGTAAAACAACAAAATAGAACCTTTCTTGTTTTGAATGCTTATTGAATACAACCTTCTGTATATAAATATGTTCCTATAGTGTGGACAGCCATTGGTGCCTCTTTACTGTTTTCACCGTGTGTTGCCACACAGAGTTCATTTCTCTTGCTTTGGGAATAGTACAACTTTCTCTCAATTTACTAGCATTGTATTATTTATAATGTGAAAGACTTCTAATGTGTTAGGGTAGAATTTTGCCTGCTAGAAATGAAATAATTTCCAGTGTTTGTTACAGGGATAGAAAGTTTATTTCTCCAGAGTAATTTGTGTTGATATGTTGTTTCAGCTTCTGTTACTATGGCAATGACGGCAGGGACTGCAGCCACCTTTCCTATGAGCAACCATACCCGGGAAAGAGTCACTGTGGCCAAGCTCACGTTGGAGAATTTTTACAGCAACCTAATTTTACAGCATGAAGAGAGAGAAACCAGGTATAGTAAACACTAGTCAAGTTAAATAAGCAGTAATGCTGCAAGTGGAGTGCAAATACATTGTACATTAATAATTTAAATATCATGGGTCCATGTATGCTGTTTTTAAGTTTCTGGTACCACCAGTGTACCCAGTTAATTTTTGTAGAATAGTTTCTTGTCCCATGCACCCACATTCTTATATCACATGTCAGTTGATGTTTTAAACAAAACTTTTCCAACTATGAAATCATGAAGTATCTCTATACTTTCCTTTAGAAGGATGCTTTATGAACATTTTGACTATAATCCCACAACATTTCTAGTGTGTGTGTACAAGTGGGAATGGAAGAATAAAAACATGAATGACATGTTATTTTGCCTTCAAGAAACTTATAGTAAGGGAGACAATGCACGTAAATATTATATGAAAGAGTGAAAAGTATACTAAGGGCAAAGAAGGGAGAAAATGAAGGCAGTTGGAAGGGCTTCATAAATGGGAGTGGTTTCAACAGAGCCCCAGAGGAAGAGGACTACTTCTGCACGCATAAAAGGGAGAAGAAAGCGGTAAAAGATCAGGGGGAAGCATGTCAGAGACGGAAGAATTCCCGTGTGTGAGGTCAGGCAATGTCCACTTCAGCTCAGGCTGGATTTCCGCATTTCCTGGGGGCCTTGGGTGTTCTGTTAACACAGCCATTCCCATGGGAGCAGACAGCCTTGAAGGTTTCTGAGCAGAAGAATTAAGGGATTGCAGGAGTGTCTCTAGAAGACTACTTCATTTGTGATGTATAGAATGGACTGTGGGACGGGGGTTGGAGACAGGAAAGGCTAGTGATGGCGTCCAGCAAATGGAAAGGAGGCTTGAATTAGGCTTGAATTACTGTGACAACACCAGTAAAGAAGACCTAATGGATAAGAAAGATTGGCAAAATGCGGTAATTGGCCAAATGTACAGTGTGAGAGAATTAAGTTAATACTGGCCCTGAAATTTCGTGTCTGGGCAAACAGTGGTGCACCTTAGTGAAATAGGACTTGAGAAGAAGAATCAGGTTTGAACCTAATTCTGGACAGGTCTAACTGCAGATTGGACATAGCTGAAGAGAGATTGGAACTAGAAAATAAACTTAATTATTCAGACATCATCCTAGAGAGAGTAAGAGAAATGAAGGAGAGTTACGAAAACATGAGGAATGGTGAGAAGAGCTAACGTATCTATAACCAAAGTTCCTAAAGGAAGAGACGGAAGAGAATGGAGCAAAGGCAAGTTAAACTGAAAGTTTGCTATCAGCAGAAATTCCAGAAAGTTCATTTGAGCACACAGAAAGTGATCACAAATGGAAGATCTAAGTGGAAATGTGTGGGTGGAGCTCAACTAAAATTGACTGAGTAAAAGCAACCGCAATAATAATAATAATAATAATAATAATAATAATGATGATAATGTTTTATGCATTTAAAAAAATAGAATTAAAATGTTTTCCAACAGTAGACTATCAGTCAGGAGGGAAGTAAGTAGAATTAAAGTGTTCTTAGAGGTCTTTGTTTCTTTAAGGGTAGCAATACAACATAAGAGAAGGGGATATAAAGACTGATTAATTCCAGATTTTGACAAATTAAGTTTACATGTTGTAATTTCTAAGGTAGCCATTAAAAGAATAAAAGAAGGAAGGAAAAAATGGAATGAGGGGAAAAATCAGTTCAAAGGAAGGCAAGGGGAAAAGAAAAACTGAAATACCAAAAAGTAGGTACAAATAGAAACCACATAGTAAATTAGAAATAAATCCAAAAATATAAGTAATTATACTAATTGTAAACTTAATGAAAGTCATATATATCTATATAAATTTAATGAAATATATATATATATATATATATGAGAAATATGTATATATTTTTTAAATTATTCATTGGAATTTTAAAGGTTCATTGTCTTCTCTTGGTGAAACGTTAAGGTAATCCAGTTTTGCCCTCTATTTCCAAACAGGAAAATAAGAATAAAAGTATCTGCTGTTATTTAAAAACAAAACAAAAACAAAAACCGTCTCAGCTTGGCAGTGCCATGGAAGTTATATTAAACCAGCTCATGTTTTCTAAAAGCCTATACTTCAAGGTGTCACTAGTTGGATAAACACATAAGCCAAAGAAAGTACGAATCAAAACAAAATGTCAGGCCATTTTTGGAGGAGAGCTGTTTTTTAAAATAGGTACAAGAGAAATCATAGGCCTTCCCATTTAAATATAGCAGAAATGGATGGAGGTTACTGCCTCCCTCCCCAGGACGGAGGATGAGTTCAGGAAGTGTCGGTCTTGGCAAGGACTGACGGAAGGGGGCGCTGGAGATCTGACAGGAATAAAGGGGCTGCTACTCTGTCCCAGATTAACGGTCCGCTTACACTTGGGATTCTTCCTGCGAAGGAGGAAATTCAGACTCATTCAAGAAGCAGCTCTGCAGTGGCCCAAAGTGCAGAGCTGATAGATATTAGGGGCTCATTACACTCCAAAGGCTGGGCTTAGTGGTAAAAGTGGTGAAGAAAAGACCATCAGTGTGACGTGCACAGAGGTGCCTATTACAAGTGCACAGGAAGTGGGTGCAGAAAAGTCTTAGGTCTCATCTTTTCCATTGGGGTGCTGATTTATGAATAATCTCGGTGCTTTGCTATCAGTTTTCAGTAAGAAGTGAAGAGAAGTGATCCTAATAATGGGTTTGGAAAGAACTTACCTTTGGACATACTGTATGATGGTTTCAGTCAACCTTTATACCCATGTGGGTTAAACCCTGGGAAGTTAGTCTTTCTCTGACACACTCCAAAACTAATTAGGAAGAGATGTCTCAGGTTTATCTTTAGGAAAAACCAATACAATAGCAATACAGCACTTAATACGCACTTGGAAATCTGTATCAACCATCTTTAGTTACTAGTTATTTCCTCTGTCCTGGCCCTACCACCCTCCTCCCCACTCCTGCAATGCTTATTAGCTTAACTAGCTTCAAGGGTGCTATTTAAAGTAATAAATTTAAAGTAATGAATTTGGCTATCCCTAGAAAAGCAAATGTCCTGGTAGTTCATGGAGTATTTTTTATATAAGTATATGACTTTCTGATTTTCAAACAATTATGATAGGATACAATACACTGAGTTGCATTGAACATCTTTCCTTGATTAGTTTGGAAATCAATTTTAGACTTTAGCTGAAGGGCTTAGACAAGCTCATGCTATATTTAAATGTTGAAATCAGGATTCAAACAGGGACATCCACCTTAAAAATTATACTTTTAGTCCCTGTAAGTTAGCTTTATATACTTCTAACATACACATTGATAAATGTTTATGATTTTGGTTGTCTGACATTAGATAACAGAGAGTTTTCTTATTAGAACATTAGTCACTTTGGCTAACAATTCACTGGGTGGCTTTAGAAGTAAATTTTTTATCTGGCCAGTATGAGAAAGCTAAATCTGGGTTGGGTTTATATTTTGAGGAAGAATATTATTCTTAATGATTATTTTGAATCAACTTGAAAGATTTTTTTTTTAGCACAGCAAACCAAAGTGGTAAACATGAATAAATGTACAATTCTTAAATGGGAATAGTTAGGAATGTATTTAAAGTTTAAAATATTTTTCTTTGAAAAGGCAGAAGAAATTAGAAGTGGCCATGGAAGAAGAAGGATTAGCGGATGAAGAGGTAATGTGAGTGTGATCAGTTAACAGTACTGTGTTATGTACTTGAAAGTTGCTAAGAGTGGACCTTACATGTTCTCACTACAAAAAATAGTGGTAATGTGAGGCAATGGATATGTTAACCTTACTGTAATCATTTCACAATGTGTGTATATCAGACCGTCACTTGTATACCTTAAATTGATACAGTGTTGTATGTCAATTATATTTCAACAAAGCTAGGGGAAAAATGATTGCTGTACAAAGGCAATCCCAGTGACTTTTGCATTTATTCCTATCAGATGACTTTATAACCTAGATAATGTTCATCTCATTGTTAAATACGGGTTTCTTACTTTGTTACTATGATGGATATCTTTAAAAAGAGGCAGCTTTTTTTTCAGTGAACAGTATCTACAGGATTGTGGGTGTGTGGAACAAGATAAGAGGGCTCCAAGATGAAACAGTCAAATGCCAAACCTTCTCACAAGTTTTTCCTAAATATTTCTTAGAACTCTCCGGCTCTCTAGTGCAGTGCCACCAGCCTGTTTAAACTACTGTATATTTCACCTGAAGAATAACTGCCCACAGCTGGTCTTTCCTCCTCCAGGCTAGGCCCCACTCCTTCCTCCAATTTTTCTGCACATGCCAATCAGAGTTATATGTCTAAAAACAGGTTTGGTCATGTCACTCTTTTGAGCACTCTCAGGATAAGGGCAAACTCATTAACGTTGGAGTACAAGACCCTTTACAATTTGGCCTCTGCTTCTTTTTCTCTGGCCTCATCTCTTCTCACCCCTCCCCCCCCCGCCCCATGCTGACCAACAATATTGAATTACTTTCATTTACATTATCTTGCCTCTGGACCTTTTCACAAGCTGTTGCTGTGCTTGGAACTCCCCTATTCCTGCCCGACTTCCATTATTCTAGAGGAAGTTTTACGTTTCACCATAGGCATTGCTTCCACTCGGAAATGTTTCCCAATCACTTGAGGTTCTCCAACTTTATTGTACATTAGCATTATTCCTGTCCCTGTGTAACTTTAAAATATCATCTTCCCAGAGTAGAAACTCCATAATGTCTTAATCAGCATCACATCTCCAGAGCTGGCAGAAGGCTAGAATAAATACTCGGCAAATACATGAACAATGGATCTTTTCTTCAAGGAGTTTATAGTTTAGAAGGAGAGATTACATGTGTGTGTGTAAAAGTATGTACACATGATAGAATGTGGTAAACTTTGAAGATAGAGTTTTTCCCCCCAATTCAGGAGATCAGAAAAGATTTCATGGAAAAGGTAACAATTATTTATTTGAATCTTTAAAGAATAGGTAAAATTTACATTACAGTTAAGAAGTATGTACATAATAATGAATATATACACACAATAGGGAACTATAAAGGGTTCAGTGAAGGAAATAGCAAAGTGAATTGACAGCACATAATTGAAAACTAGGCTTGAACAGTTTACTTAGGCAACAGGGAGACACGACCTAGAAAATTACCTTAATAGTTTTCAGTGATAAGGAAACAATTTCTGTATTTAAAAAGTAGTCTTCCAAAAAGATTGAAATTGTACCAACCAGCTTCTCAGACCACAAAGGTATGAAATTATAAATAAATTACACAAAGAAACACAAACACATGGAGGTTTAGTAACATGCTGCTAAACAATTAATGGATCAATGACCAAATAAAAATAGAGATCAAGCAATATATGGAGACAAATGACAACAACAGTTCAACACTGTAAAATCTGTGTGACAAAGCAAAGGCCGTGCTAAGAGGGAAGTATATTGCAATACAGGCCTACTTCAGGAAAGAAGAACAATCCCATATGAACAGTCTAAACTCACAATTAACGAAACTAGAAAATGAAGAACAAGTGAGGCCCAGAGTCAGTAGAAGGAGGGACATAATACAGATTAGAGCAGAAATAAATAAAATTGAGAAGAATAAAACAATAGAAAGAATCGATGAAAGCAGGAGCTGGTACTTTGAGAAAATAAACACAATAGATAAACCCCTAGCCAGAGTTACCAAGAAAAAAAAAAGAGTCTACACACATAAACAGAATCAGAAATGAGAAAGGAAAAATCACTACTGGGACCACAAAAATACAAAGAATTATGAGAGAATACTATGAAAAATTATATGCTAACAAACTGGATAACCTAGAATAAATGGACAACTTTCTAGAAAAATACAACCTTCCAAGGCTGACCCAGAAGGAAGCAGAAAATCTGAATAGACCAATTACCAGCAAGGAAATTGAATTGGTAATCAAAAAACTACCTAAGAACAAAACCCCTGGACCAGATGGTTTCACTGCTGAATTTTATCAAACATTTAGTGAAGACCTAATACCCATTCTCCTTAAAGTTTTCCAAAAAGTAGAAGAGGAGGGAATACTCCCAAACCCATTCTACAAGCCAGCATCACTCTAATACCAAAACCAGGCAGACACCACAAAAAAAGAACTTAGATGCAAAAATACTCAGCAAAATATCAGCAAACCAAATTCAAAAATACATCAAAAAGATCATCCATCATAATCAAGTAGGATTTATTCCAGGGATGCAAGGATAGTAGAACATTTGAAAATCCATCAACATCATCCACCATATCAACAAAAAGAAGGACAGAAACTACATGATCATCTCCATAGATGCTGAAAAAGCATTTGACAAAATTCAACATCCATTCATGATAAAAACTCTGAACAAAATGGGTATAGAGGGCAAGTACCTCAACAAAATAAAGGCCATATAGGACAAACCCACAGCCAACATCATACTTGACAGTGAGAAGCTGAAGCTTTTCCTCTAAGATCAGGAACAAGACAAGGATGACCACTCTCCCCACTTTTATTCAACATAGTACTGGAGGTCCTAGCCCTGGCAATCAGACAACACAAAGAAATAAAAGACATCCAGATTGGTAAGGAAGAAGGCAAACTGTCCCTGTTTACAGATGACATGTTATTGTACATAAAAAACCCTAAAAGAATCCACTCCAAAACTATTAGATCTAATATCTGAATTCAGCAAAGTTGCAGGATACAAAATGAATACACAGAAATCTGCGGCTTTCCTATACACTAAAGATGAGCTAGCAGAAAGAGAAATCAGGAAAACAATTCCATTCAATTGCATCAAAAAGAATAAAATACCTAGGAATAAACCTAACCAAGGAAGTGAAAGACCTATACTATGTAAACTATAAGACACTCATGAGTAATTAAAGAAGGTACCAATAAATGGAAACACAATCCCATGCTCATGGATAGGAAGAATTAATATTGTCAAAATGGCCATCCTGCCCAAAACAATCTGCAGATACAGTGCAATCCTATCAAAATACCAACAGTATTCTTCAATGAACTAGAGCAAATAGTTCTAAAGTTTAGATGGAACCAAAAAGACCCCAAATAGTCAAAGCAATCCTGAGAAGGAAGAATAAAGCAGGGGGTATTGTGCTCCCCCACTTCAAGCTCTACTACAAAGCCACAGTAATCATGACAATTTGGTACTGGCACAAGAATAGATCCATAGACCAATGGAACAGACTAGAGAGCCCAGATATAAGCCCAAGCATATATGGTCAATTAATATATGATAAAGGAGCCATGGATTTACAACGGGGAAATGACAGCCTCTTCAACAACTGGTGTTGGCAAAACTGGACAGCGACATGCAAGAGAATAAAACTGGATCACTGTCTAACCCCATACACAAAATTAAACTCAAAATGGATCAAAGACCTGAATGTAAGTCATGAAACCATAAAACTCTTAGAAGAAAATATAGGCAAAAGTCTCTTGAATATAAACATGAGCAACTTTTTCCTGAACGCATCTCCTTGGGCAAGGGAAACAAAATAAAAAATGAACAAATGGGACTACATCATGCTAACAAGCTTCTGTACAGCAAAAGACACCATCAACAGAACAAAAAGGCATCCTATGGTATGGGAGAATATATTTGTAAATGACATCCAACAGGGGGTTAACATCCAAAATATATAAAGAACTCACACACCTCAACACCCAAAAAGCAAATAACCCTATTACAAAATAGGCGGAGGATATGAACAGACACTTCTCTAAAGAAGAAATTCAGATGGCCAACAGGCACATGGAAAGATGCTCCACATCACTAATTATCAGGGAAATGCAAATTAAAACCGCAATGAGATATCACCTCACACCAGTTAGGATGGCCAACATAGAAAAGACAAGGAACAACAAATGCTGTCAGGGATGTGGAGAAAGGGGAACCCTCCTACACTGCTGGTGAGAATGTAAAATAGTTCAACCATTGTGGAAAGCAGTATGGAGGTTCCTCAAAAAACTAAAATTAGAAATACTATTTGATCCAGGAATTCCACTCCTAGGAATTTACCCTAAGAATGTAGGATCCCAGTTTTAAAAAGACAGATGCACCCCTATGTTTATCGCAGCACTGTTTACAAGAGCCAAGATATAGAAGCAACCTAAGTGTCCATCAGTAGATGAATGGATAAAGAAGACATGGCACATATACACAATGGAATATTATTCAGCCATAAGAAGAAAACAAATCCCACCATTTGCAACAACATGGATGGAGCTAGAGGGTATTATGCTCAGTGAAATAAGCCAGGCAGAGAAAGACAAGTACCAAATGATTTCACTCATCTGTGGAGTATAAGAACAAAGCAAAAACTGAAGGAACAAAATAGCAGCAGCCTCACAGAACCCAAGAATGGACTAACAGTTACCAAAGGGAAAGGGACTGGGAAGGGTAGGTGGGAAAGGAGGGGGAAGGGGAATAAGGGGCATTATGATAACCACACATAACGTAGGTGGGGGTGCACGGGGAAGGTAGTATAGCACAGAGAAGACAGTGGTGACTATAGCTTCTTACTACACTGATGGACAGTGACTGTAAAGGGGTATGTGGAGGGAAATCTAGTAACCACAATGTTGACCATGTGATTTTATATTAAGGATAACAAAATTTTAAAAAAATTTGCCATTAAAAAAAAAAGTAGTCTTCCAAATGATGATTTGAAATCAAATCATTATCTAATCTTCCTTGTACCTTTCCTAGGACTGTACCTCTATTTTTATATTTGCAGAGTTTAAATCAAATAACAAAATACTTATGATTTATACCAAAGATGGCCACTTTATTAATCAGTTGACTCAATCTAGAAAACTCTCCAGTTTTTTCTGTAACACTGTTATAATAAATATTTTTAAAACTCATTTCATTTATATGTTCTTTAAGTTTTAAGTGAGAAAGATAAGGATTTAGATATGTATTATAATCTACATAGAAAAAATAAAGCTGAGCACATCTTCATTTATCATTAGTATTAATAAATTTCTTAAGAATCTTGTAACTTTATTGATGTACATTATACATCATTATATTGAAGTAGAAATCTTAAGCATGAGATCTTCATCTGAAATCTGGAGGAGAGATTAAAAAAACAGATGCCCAAGGGTCACGCCAGGTGACAGGAGTGAGAGAAGCTGGCCAGATGGGTTTCATGACATATTCTTTCGATCCAACATACTTTGTGTGCACATTCAACTCACATGAATATTTTTTTCACTTCCATGAAGAAACAGATTCTTTTTTTTGCTATTTCTAAAATATTTGCTGATAAAATTTATTTGCTGATGAAGACATACCACTTTTCACTTTACTGAAAGAACACGAAGGCACAGCCCAGGCACACACGTCATCCAGTGACCGGCACCGTGTGGAGACCGTGACAAGTCAGAGAGCTGCCGCCCATCGAACAGGGGCAGCCAGTTGCCCTGTATGGCCAAGTTCCTGTTTTTCAAGAGAAGCCGGAAATCTGGAGTTGGATATAAAATGCCCTGCTTTTTGAGATAGCAGCAAATAATTTAAATGTGGAGGCCAAACCAAGTGCATCCGTAGGTTGAATACAGTCTGTAGCATCTGGTTTGCAACCTCTGGTCTACACCAGGAAGTACCGCTACATTTAGAGCTGGTTTCTTTAATTCATCTAAATAACTTACAGGAAATGTTTCATGATTTTACCGCTAAAAATAGTCAGTGGTATTATAATACTAATAATAGAATAACTACTTATGAAACTTCTAAAATTTTTCTGTAAAGTTATTTTAGTTCCACAAATGCTTATTGTTAGGCCCTAGGCAAGATCCTACATTGTGTCAAAATTCTATGGAATAGATATATCCTCTCAATATAAAATACGTTTGTTGAAACTATCTTTATGAGGGGTGGATTTTTCAAAGGAGAATTGTTTTGTAAAAATACAAATATCATTTTTAATGGAAACTAGCTTTCACCCTTAACTCTTTGTAGTATAAAACTACTTGTGAAATACTTTGTGTAAGTTACTTGGAAAAGCTGACGCCTGTACTGTAGCCATGAAAAGCTTGAGATGAAGGTGTCAGCTGGGCCCTCCACACCTCAGAACCTCTGCGCACTTTCACGCAGAAACGGAGCACCTCCAGACTGAGGGTTGGAGGAGTTCCAATTTAAAAAGGAATGGAAGAAGGAAGAAAATGATACATTTCTGGCTTCATCTCTCTTAAGAAAATCCCACCAAACAGGGAATATTATTTACTCTAATGGAAAACCAAAATAGGCAAATTTAAACTGTAAAAGTGAGCCACAAAATGTTAAGCCCATTCAGATTTTTCTTGTCGCCTTTGGGGAAGAAGGAATGGTCAGCACTAGAGTGTTCTCTGTTTTTCTGGGTGACTTGATGTACATAAGTCGTGAGCGGACATAACCACATTTCTTTTTTTAAATGGGTTTTCTTGCTTCAGGTACCTCTGTTCTATAACATGGGCTTTTAAGACTAATGTCACAGGTTTTTCAAAAGTAATGTTAACAGTGTTACAGGCGATTTCCCGTTTCTCTAAGATTGTATATTCCATATGCTTGCGATTCTCCCTTTTGGCCACTACCTGTCCCCAGACCACATAAGCATTGTTCACTGGCTGCATTACACAGTCAATCAGATATTAATGAACATAATTTTCTTTAGTTGCCTCTCCTCCATCTTTTGATTTTGAACATAATTTATGGAACTGTAATGATGTCCTGTTTTCCTTTCAGATTAGACAGGTTTCTGAAACCACACCCAACTGTAGTCTGTTATCGTAATCCATGTCAGAAATCCAGAACGCCTCTCAAAATTCTTTCATCTGTTCGTTTATGTAATTTTAAAAAGGGCTTTACTGCTTCCAAAGACAGCACTATAGTGCCACCATGTGGCTTGGCTAAAAATTGAAGGGCTATTTTTTGAGTTTTACTAGTAATTCAATTTTTTAAATTCTTATTCAAAAGGAATTTTTGAACAACAAAGAAAGTAGTTTGCACTGTTCCCACCATTGATGTGCCAGAGTGGATAACCTCATTTAACTGTTTGAAGATGTTTAGGTTGAAGACTTTCATAATTGGATCCTCTTATATTAACTTTGTTGGAAGTATCAGAATTCCATTGCATTGATGATACATATTCACACATTTCTAGTCCACAGTTCACCTTTCCTTTTTGAAAACAGGTGTCACAGGGTAGGAGGAGACTGCTTGGTGGTCATACCTGGAGGTGCATTTAGGAGCGGTGTTTCTGAGCTGTTAAGGCCATTTGACTCGTCTCTTCTCAGAACTGAACCACTGAAAGTTTGGTAGGATTCAGTTGAGGATGAACAGGGATTTAATTTTTTCACCTATTTTATTTCCCACTCTCTGTTACCTCTACTAGGAGCTATGTCAAAAAACAGGAATTTGTTTGGTGAGGGGAAAAATGAGGTTTAGAACAATGAAATCAATGCCCATTCCAAATGTAACCTTCAGGTATTTCACAGTGTTTCTTATCAATCATAGTTATTTTTGTGATCTTTGGAGAAAAAATTATGAAATTACAGTGACTTGAATATTTTAATGAATTCATATCATTATTTTTGTTGCAGTTGTATATTTTCAGGAAGTTGTGTTCCAAGTCTAAAGCAGTTCATTAAAATTTGACCAAGAATAAATCCTACCATAACTGTATCTCTATGGAACACCAAAGCTGTGTTATTTTGATGTCATAAGTCTCAGTGGTTGTAACAGAGCAGTCTTGGAAATTAGGGAATTAAAGCAAAGTAGATTTCTTGACAGTAAAAATCAGTATCAGAATACTGTTAGCATTTCCTAAGGTTAAATTTTCATTTTTTAAGTAGGCATATAGATGAAAGAATATGATGAAGTACTTAAAATGAAATATTTAATGCAGTCCACCTCAAGAATAAAGATTTATCAATTGTTAAACATTTTTTAATGTTTTCTTTGGATTGTTTTGTTCTTAACGTGTTTAATAAATAGTCAACTTTGGCAAGTAAGCTGTAGTTACCACACAACTTCCTGGAAATATGAAATTGCAACAAATATTAAACAGTAATTACACTAGTAATATTTAAGATTCTTTACCCCCATTTTTATGTATTTCATTTTTAATACTATAGGCTTCTTTTGAAACAATCTGATTTTGAGGTCATCCTTTGAAACTGTCTTTTTTTAATAGAAAAAATTACGCCGATCTCAGCATGCTCGCAAGGAAACAGAGTTCTTACGTCTCAAGAGGACCAGACTTGGCCTGGATGACTTTGAGTCTCTGAAAGTTATAGGAAGAGGAGCATTTGGAGAGGTGTGCGTCTTTTTTAAAGTCAGTATTGTTGAAAATATATCTTAAGATGGTTTAAAACATCTGTTGTTATTAAACTATCAGTAGTTTAATTTTAATACAATTGCTAAAATACCAGCAATGGCAAATTGCCACACTGCTTTCTTTAAAGGAACATATCTTTTGCTCCTAAATAATAGTAGTGACTTTTTAACATTTATATGATCAGTTTTTACATTTTTACGTTCTAGGTGCGGCTGGTCCAGAAGAAAGATACAGGCCATATCTATGCAATGAAGATACTGAGAAAAGCTGATATGCTTGAAAAAGAGCAGGTACGAGTTCTTGAGCATGTCACCAAAAGAACACGCTCTTGCTTGGTGTTAGACTGTTAATATGGGAATTTTTAAAAAGAACTTTCTTTGATAGCTAATTTTTTGATAGCCGATTTCATTTCTCAATTCTTAATAGTTAGTTTCTTCCAAATGTATTATCTAAATATGTGGTAGTCTTCCCAGGCTGCCATAACAAAATACCGCAGAACTTGGGAGGCTTAAATGACAGAAATTAATTTTCTTAGAGTTCTGGAGGCTGGAAGTCCAAGATCAAGGTTCTGGCGGGCTTTGGTTTCTAAGGAGGGCTGTCTTCTGGCTTGCGATGGCCGCCTTCTCGCTAAGTCCTCACATAGCCTTTCCTCGGTGTGCGGTGAGTGTGTGAGCTCCCTGGGTCTCTTCTTATAAGGACATTAGCCCCTGCCCCCAACCTATAATGTCATGTGACCCCAACCACTTCCTTAGAGGTCCCACTGCAAATCCAGTCGCACTGGGGGCTAAGACATCACCATAGGAATTTGGTGGGTGGGGGCCACAAACATTCAGTCCAAAGCAAAATACCTTCTTTTCTGACTTCAATGCAATAAAGGACAGTTCTCAGCACCTTGAATACCTATCACATATCAACTAAGAACAGTCTCCTGAGAATTTGCTGATTTTATGTACTTCCAAATTCTATAATCATCCAATTTCATATTCCCGGTCTCTCTCCATGTTTCCTGTGATTTAATGCAGTTCATGGAGTGGCCATAAATCTAAACGCATCAGTAGTGTTATTTTATGCATTCACCTGTGTTTCCAGTCTATGTAGACACTCTCTGAAACCCTGAACTGAAAATGCTAGTGAAGGACTCAACAATGGGGGTGTGGAGGGAGATGGCACCTTTTTGTACCTAATGCTTTATTTCAGTCTTTTAGTCCCCACCTGAAGCTTATATAGCAATAGAATATTGATTTTTATTTAAGTATGGCCCACTTGAATTTTCACTGCCTTCTTGCATTTAATTCTACTTTATTCATTCAGCAAGTATGTATTGGGTGCCTGTGATGTACCAAATACTGCTCTAGGCTCTGGGAATACAGTGCCTAACAGGACAGACCTGCTCCTTGTTCTTTTATAGTAGTAAGGAAAATGGGCAGACAGCTATTTCACAGAGACATGATTGATAAGTACTATGAAGAACATTTTTACAAAAGAAAAAAGTGATGCAGGTGATACGGGTTTAGGAAGAAGAATTAGATCAGGGAACATTTCTCTGAGAAGGGAGTATTTGATGTGACCCTGAATAATGAGAAAGAATGACATACAAAGGTCTCGTAGAATAAAGATCCAGGTGGCAAATGCAGAGGCCCTAAGGCAAGAATAATGGCCTGTCCGAAGAAGAGAAAGAGGCATTTTGACTAGAATCAAGTGAGGGAAAGAGTGGTTAGAGATGAAGTGGGAGAGAGAAGCAGGGACCAGATGTAGTGTTTTGAAGGCCAAGATAGAGAGTTTGGGTTTTAGTCTAAATGCAGTGGGAAGACACTATTTTGTTTATTCAGGGGAGTGACACGTCTGATTGATGTTTTACAAAGATGCATTAATCCCTTTGCTTGCTGATAGGAGAAATAAGAGTTGAAGCAGGGAGGCCAGTTACGAGACTGTGTAGCAGTTCCAGCCAGGATGTGACAGTGGCTTATACTAGGTTACGACAGTAAAGCTGAAGAAAAGTCAAACAGATTAAGTTGGCGTGTTAATGGAAGAGCCCACAGGATTTTCTGTGAGGCCCCCTAGGCTGGGGGGCGAGAAGTGAAGGGAGAGACCAAGGGAGTAAAGGATTCTGGGAAGAGTGACCATATTGGAGTCTATGCTGGGTAGGGAGAGAAACAAGGTTATAAGGAGAATAACAGAAAAGTGGTGGGGCCCATAGAATGAAGGTAAGTACAAGAATAAGAGGCCTGTAAGGATGAAAGTGGGTATCAGAAACAGAGTTCCTTCAAGTTGAGATTGTAGATAAGGGGTTCAGTAGAAGGGCAAGAAGATTACCGCGGGTGGCTGAGGTGTCCTGGAGGAAGAGGTCATGCAGGTGAGGAAGAGGTCAGACAACTGGGCAGATAGGGTCCGGTAGTTCCTCCTTGAGCAACTGGATGGACAGTTGCAAGAGGTAAGCTTGAAACATGTGTAATGTGTTACAATCATTTTTTCAAAATACGTTCATCTAGGTGGCCCATATCCGAGCAGAAAGAGATATTTTGGTAGAAGCAGATGGTGCCTGGGTGGTGAAGATGTTTTACAGTTTTCAAGATAAGAGGAACCTTTATCTAATCATGGAATTTCTCCCTGGAGGTAAAAGCAAACACGAGAGCAGAGACTGAGCCGCACGTCTCTAAATGTCATTCTGCTTTTGTTGCCGAGGTTCATTTCTCTACGCCTAGCGCCTGGGCTTCACGAAGTGAGCCATGGTTTTCCAGTAGTTCCTCCATAGTCATGCTGCCTTTGACCACATGTCAGATTATTTAGAAAGACTGATAAAGTTGGCACAGTTTAAATACTGCCATTCTGGTTTTACTGTATATAATTAGAGTATCATAAATCTAGGGTAAAGAACAGTAAGGCACTAAAGAAAAAGATAAAGAACCCAATGGGCAAATGATAGACTGTACAGAGAAGAAAAACTCTGGCTAGTCTATAAATAAATATTTAGGAAGATGTCACTTTGCCCGTATTCAGGGAAATGCAAATTAAAACAATAGTGAGATACCCATTCACACTCACCTGATCGTAAAAACATTAAAAGTCTGAGAGAGAGAGACGGGTAAGATTCCTCAAGGGAGGAACAACCTAAGACAGGCACAGTCACAGGGGGGCCATCAGGTGAGAAATTGGGGAACAACAGTGGTGAAGCTTAGAACCTCACCCCCCCCTGTGTTGAGAGAAAGTTTCTGCATCCATGGATGTTTTATTGCCCTTGTCTAGCTCGGATTAGCACATAGTCTACAGGCACACACCTGATCATCTACAATTGCTCTCTTACAACACTAAACTATGTTTTCTACCTTTATCTTGCATCTACCTACCACTTCAGCAGTTTATTGAAAATAAAAATAATAATAATAATAAAGGGAGAAATGTGGGATCCACATATAAATCAAGTAGAAAAATCAAACGAATATTCATATTTGACCTGATTGTTTATAATTCATAATGCGTGATCAAAACCGAAAGTTTCTGTGATGACTGCCCTTGTACTGTTCACCATGTAAGAACTTATTCACTATGTAAGAATTCGTTCACCATGTAAGAACTTGTTCGTTATGCTTCAGAAGATTGGAGACTGAAGAGAACTAGGCTTGAGATGGATTAATGATTGTGCATTGAGCATTGACCTCCCTATACAGAGTTTTATTGTTGTTAACAACCATTTGATCAATAAATATGAGAGATGCCCTCTCAAAAAAAAAAAAAAAGTCTGATGAGAGTGTGGAGAAAACTGGCTTCTCGTATGTGTAAGTTAATCTCTAACTCTTACAAGGAGCAATTGGTAAATACCTTACATTGAAACGAATGTGCCCTACAGTCCAGCAGTCCCACAACCAGTGGTGTTCCCTAGAGGTTCTTCCCTATACGTGTGCAAGAGGCTGGTAAAAGGACACCCACCGAGTGTTCTCGTCCCAGTGAGCGCTGGATTTGAGATAAATGTCCATCAGTGGAAGCACGGATGTATAAAGTGTGGCATGATTATGTGGTGAAATATGTGACAGCAGTTAAAAGTCAGGAAGTACATCATTTCAACAGTAAGAGCACAGAAAGAGAGTAAAGTAACAAAGCAAGCTGCTACTAGGTACAACTGATACCATCTATGTAATTTTTAAAACAACACATAAAAGACTAAGTTCATAGATTAATACATATGTATGAAAATAAATTTTTAAAATAATCTGGAAGGATACACACCAAACCAAATCTGTGGTAATGGTTACTCAGCCACCAGGGAAAGGGGACTAGGATGGGACTGGAGGACAGAGAATACTTCTACCTGCTGTTGTTTTTCAAAGACTTGAAAAATACTAACAGTTGTCATTTCCAAGTTGTAAATTCACCAAGGTTTACTCTTGCCCTCTTTTAAATAAAAAATCTTTGAAAACAAAAGAATGCCTAGCGATGACTGAGTGGGATGATGTCCTGTTTTGCTGGCCCATAGAGCTCTGAGTGTTTTTGAAACTGAATCTGAAAGAATATATCATATCCTGTTTCCAGATGTGCTTATACTGATTCATTTACAAAAAATTTGACATATTTTCCTTAGCCTATTCCGATTTTGCAAGGTAGATATTTCATCATTATCATCTCTTCTCTCATCTGATTTCACACACCCTTTATACCTCAAAACCTTTAAATGTCATGACACTTTTGCTTATGCAATGACACATTTTTTTTATTTGGCCTTAGAGATAGATGGGTAGGGGTATACTGAGTGACTTATAAAATACAAAAATCAGGCATACCATGTATAGATACAAAGAAAGTTCTTACAAGGTGTTCTCCTTTTGAGGCATTTCTAATACATGTTACTTATTTTCCTTTATTCAGGTGATATGATGACTTTGCTAATGAAGAAAGATACCTTAA
This sequence comes from Manis javanica, assembly GCF_040802235.1. Classification (NCBI taxonomy): domain Eukaryota; kingdom Metazoa; phylum Chordata; class Mammalia; order Pholidota; family Manidae; genus Manis; species Manis javanica. The sequence continues at coordinate 9,499,027 of NC_133170.1, read as the reverse complement.
CAGAAGAGGAAACGCAGTTCTACATTTCAGAGACTGTTCTGGCAATAGATGCCATCCACCAGTTGGGTTTCATCCATCGGGATATTAAACCAGACAACCTTTTATTGGATGCCAAGGCATGTGAATAAACTGGTGAATTACTCGGTTGCTGGTTATTTTATTGAGTGATAGAGCTGACTTCGTCTGGAAATGGGCAACTGCAATTTATATTATTGCTAAACTACTTTATTTCATAGAATGCTGCAGACGGAGAGGACCTGAGTGAAATGATATCAAGGGAATATGGCTTGTCTTTTTATCTTCCATTTTCTTCTTTTTAAAATCATCATCACCAAATATTTCTAATTTTACATTTCACCTATGTGAATTCTAAGTGTTTTTATAATAATTGTATTTAAAAGAAGAGTTTATAATAAGCCTTCTGTTATAAAGTTAATACAATTATTGATTTTACCAGTTTTGTTTTTTTTAGGGTCATGTAAAGTTATCTGATTTTGGTTTATGTACGGGATTAAAGAAAGCTCACAGGACTGAATTCTACAGAAACCTTACCCACAACCCACCCAGTGACTTCTGTAAGTGTGATGGTTGTTCAGGTTAAAGTAGTATAGCCGGTGTGACTCAGTGCCGTTGAGAACCTCTCCCCACGCCCTGAGCCAGTGTCTTTTTGAATGGATGTTGTGAACTTGCTTTTTGGTGAGAGTTCTTCCCTCATGACCACCACTCCGTCTTGTTGCGATTAGCATTTCAGAACATGAACTCCAAGAGGAAAGCAGAAACGTGGAAGAAGAACAGGAGGCAACTGGTGAGTCAGCCACGTTTCTGAGAAAGAGTTTTGTGTCCTGGTCTCCCGGTCCTAAAATCACATTTGGCTTTCGCTTAATTATTTTTAGCTTCGCAATGATTAGTAATGATTAGTTATTTGTAACAATAACAGAGCTTGTTCTGGGGTTACAATTTTCTTAGTTTCTCTCTAATGTTTGCCTGGAAAGTGAAATGCTAATTTTTCCTTTATGATTTAACTTTAGAGTACCTTATTGAGCACACCTATGCTTAAGTAATCTGTTCACTAGTAATTAGCACTTTACAGTAAAACTTAGTGAGGTGAGCGTGATTGGCGTGAGTGCCTCGTGACTTCCGTTTGTCCACTTTCAGTGCCTGTCCTGATACAATAAATATCAATCATTGCAAATAAGGTGGTTGTGTGTTTCTAAGAACTTGGCAAGTAAAAAGGACATTTGGCATGTTGAACAGTGTTACAATAAAATAGATAAAATAAATTTAGAAAGCCGTCCTTACCACAGATAAACTTAATTACTCCTTTAAGGTGGAATAACACTATTTCTAACCACACACTGTCTCTCCTCTATTACGTAGCAAAAATAAGAACTGCTTATCCCTTTTCCTTTTTCCCTTTGTCTTGTTGAGTAGGTCCGTGAACATTCTCAAGGTTAGGAATATGCCTTTGACTTTGTTTTCCTAAATTCTTGCGTAATGCCTGGCATGTACAGACGCGCTACACATATTTGTTAAATTCAACCAAGTGGCGGAAGGGCCAACTAGCCCAGCATTCTCTCAGGAAGGTGAACGGACTGGAGGGTAGTGCAGAGGCTGATGCCTTCTCAAACCAAATGAAATGGCCTTTGCATTATTGAGCTCATTCTGTCGTTAGCCCAAGTAATTCAAGCTTCCTGTGCTTGTAAAACATGTTCAGTGTTTTTAATATTTTTTTAATATTTAAAAAGTGTATTGAGTTATGCATTAATGACAAAAATTTCCTACTACTTTTAAGTGTGTTACTTGTAGATCGTATTTTACAGTTGTGAAACTAATTGCAATATTTCCTACTTTTAAAGGGAAAAATGAATATTGCTTAAAAATATGGTGGCAGTTCTGTGGCCCCTCCCGCCATGTACAGAATATTCACAAGGGATTCCTCAGACGCTTGTGGCCATGACCACGACTTGCTCGTTTCGGGGTTTCCCAAGGGAGAACTAGGAGGAGCTGTCTTGCTGTTTGGGCAGGAAATTCCTTGAGAAACTGTGCTCCCTGGCCGCCAAGTGCCGGTCATAACCTCCCCTGCGTCACTGAAGTGGCAAAATCTGCTGTCACACATTTTCACATGGCCCCTAAAGTACTACCCTTAGCTGAGAACTTTGCCTTAAATAAATCATTTTTGTAAGATTTTATATGAATTAAGAGTAAAGAACTGCTTTGCTTCCCAGTGGATAAGGTGTGCCCTAGAATTAGGTTCATAATGAAAATATGTGATGTGTATGTAGTGGGTTATAGATTACAAAACATATCCCTTTTCTTGTTTCATTCTCATAACAACTCTGTTAATGCTGGTGTTATTACCCTGATTTTACATTAGCAAAAGCTGAGGCTCAGAGAGGTTGAATGACGTGCCTAACAACACGTTAGTAGGGAGTGGGGAGGCCGGGCCTGCTAGGCTCAACCATTTAATTCTTTCTGAAATGGATTTAGGGCCAAGTATATGACTTAGTTGAGCTTCTTGGGGACAGAAATCATATACCTTAAATAATGTATTATCTGACTCAGTACGTCTCACTAATCCTTACATATGATGAACATGTACAACAAGTATTAAATGAAAACTAACTTCTGTATATATTGCTTTTCTTAGTAGTGAGCCATACTCAGATCTTTCAAAAAAAAATTCAGAACGCTGGTTTGATGAGTGGTTCCTTTGCAGGCATATTCCACAGTCGGGACACCGGATTACATCGCTCCTGAAGTATTCATGCAGACCGGCTACAACAAATTGTGTGACTGGTGGTCTTTGGGTGTGATTATGTATGAGATGCTAATAGGTATGTTTTATTATTCATTTATGGACATAGTATAGTATATACATTTCCCTTAGTGTCACTGATTGAACATATTGTGGATAATCATGGTGGACTAAAATATCTGAGCCCTTTTAGATCAGTTTCTGACATCCCCAATGTAAAATAAGCAATGATAAACACCAAAGAGCTCTCTGGGGATCCTGTTTCAGGAAGGGGGTAGTCAACCGGAACTCCCGTATATTGGAATTGTATCTCATTGGTCTTTCAAGTAAAAGGGGAACAGTGCTTTAAATCCTTTGTTTTATTGACTATATTAGCAATTTTATTATAAATTGATGAATGGCAGCATTTTTTTATTGTTAAATAGAGCCCTCAGGGCTATTTCATTTCTTGTGACATATATATAGATTGTATAGGAGATTTGATCATAAAAGCTAATGAAATTTGTTTTCTCTGACACATAGGATATCCACCCTTCTGCTCGGAAACACCTCAAGAAACATACAGAAAAGTGATGAACTGGAAAGAAACTCTGGTGTTTCCTCCAGAGGTGCCTATATCTGAGAAAGCCAAGGACTTAATTCTTAGGTTAGTGGTTAAATCCCTGGAGGAGTTGGTGGTATTTTAAAACTTCACAGGTATCTAAAAGACTAAATTGCCATTTCACTTTTGTGGGAGAAGGACTGCCATTCATCTAATGCAGTCAAAGATATCAAGAAAGAAAAGGTGTTTTTAAAAAATGCAAATTCTTAAAAAGAAGTATGCAGGAAAAAAAGTAAAGAGTTAAGAGGGAAGAAGTCTTGTATTGTGTCAAAGGTCACTCCTGTAAGAATGCAATGTCCCTATCTTATTAAAGAGAAAAGGGAAAATAAATTGTTAGTGGCAGTTCCTATCACAAAGGTCAATATTGTGAAATCTTTCCTAAGCAGAAGATTGCACTCAGTTTCTCAACCAGGATGAAGTGTTTGGCACTGTTGTGAATGGCTGGAAGGAATATAAACTGGGGTAACTGACGGGAGTAGCCAGTTGGCAGCAGATTATCAAAAATCTTTAAACTGTATGATCTTTAACCCAGCAGTTCTACTATTTCTAGGTATTTTGCTTATGCAGATAATGAGGTGTGTGTAAAATTAGGTACAGTATGTTTAGCATATTGTTTTTAGTAATAAAAAATTGAAAACCCATCTATGTTTAACAATAGACTAGCTAAATAAATTGTAATATTAACATATGCAAATTTTATAAAATGAAGTTACAGAAGAATATTTAATAACTTGGGAAATTGTCTCAGTATATTAAGTGAAAAAAAAGCCTAAAGTAGCAATTACTATATCAACACAATTTTTTAAAAATTATAATAGAGAAGGAAGTGCCTTCAGCTGTTTAGAGTAGTTATCTGAATAGTGCAATTACATATGATTTCTGATTTCACCCATGTTTCCCACAATAAACAGTTAACTTCAGTAAACAGAAAAAAAGTTTGAAATGATGCAAAGAGAATACTTCAGATGTAATTTGCATGTGGTAATTTCTGTTTCCACTTTCCAGATTTTGTATTGATTCTGAAAACAGAATTGGAAATAGTGGAGTAGAAGAAATAAAAGGTCATCCTTTCTTTGAAGGTGTAGACTGGGGGCACATCAGGTGTGTTCTTAGACTTTGAATAGAAGAGGTCTGAGTAAAAATGAATTTTTTTTTACTAGATTTAGTGATTAATTTCTGTCATTCTATCAAATCAAATACAAAAACTAACACTGTTATTAAATCTGTGTTTCTGGATTATGTAAGTGAGACTGTAGTGTCTATAGCTAAATGATGTATTTTAGCTAATGCCCACTTTAAGGGAAAAACCACATATTGTGCACCTGTTTGTAGACTTTTAAATATTCAGAGTTACATGATGAAGGCTGTATTCCACTTTATGAAACAGCATGAAAACGTTTTGGTACAGAGAAATAAAAACTCTAAATAAAAATATTTTAATAAGAAATTATATTCAACTCTGTATCCACTTAACTATTTTAAAATCCACAATAAATTTCCCTGGCTCTTCTACTATCTATAGGGCAGCATGCAGAATTTGCAAGTCAAATTATTTTGGGGAAAATTAAGAGTTCCAGAAAATTTACTATGGTTACTCAATACCTTTTTATAGGGAAAGGCCAGCAGCAATCCCTATAGAAATCAAAAGCATTGATGATACTTCAAATTTTGATGACTTTCCTGAATCTGATATTTTACAACCAGGTGAGAAAATTTACACCACAACTAACCCTATTTCAAGTCTACGAAGATGATGACATTTTCACTAATGAAATGCATTTGCTCTTGTTCAATTTCTCTCTTTCTAGTGCCAAACACCACCGAACCGGACTACAAATCCAAAGACTGGGTTTTTCTCAATTACACTTATAAGAGGTTTGAAGGATTGACTCAGCGTGGCTCGATCCCCACCTACATGAAAGCTGGAAAGCTGTGAAGGAAGATCACACTCGCCCAGAAGCAGGAGAACTCAGGTAGCTGCATCACCAGCTTGCTTGGCCGTAGGTGACGACACGCGGAATACTTCCGAGGATGGGGGTGCTTATGACCACCAGAGGGAATTCTCGGAAGGGTTTCTCAGACTACAACATGAATTGGTTGGCAGTGCCAGCTGGCCTTTTTTTTTGATATTGTATTATTTTTGTTAACTTTATTATACGAAGGTACTGGAATTAAAGGAACACATATCCCTTTCTAAGTGCACTGCCTACATGCGTATCAAGGTCCATTCTGCCTGTGTGTGCTGTGGCTTTGTGCTGGAACACCTCTAACCAATTCAGGAGAAACACATATCATACAATGCAACATAGGCTCACCTGTAGGTACCGCTGCATATCGCTGTTCCACCGCAAACCTTATGGGTCTAGATCATCAATAAAAGCCATCTTCCATAGTTGGCGTTAGAATCCTTGCCCTATTGGTTTGGACATCTGTAGAATATATGTGAAGACAATTTCTGTAATGGTTTGAAGAAATTTAAAAAAGGAAATACACTGGTTATTTAAAAAAAAAATAGAATTTATCATGATGTTATTACACAAACTTCACACTAGGAGTGACAGGTTTATAATAAGGAAGAGCTTAGCACCTTCCCTCAAGCACTCCACTGATATATTTACTTTGCATTCAGAAGTACTGATGCCCTTTATGTATGTAGTCTGTATACTCCTAGGGAAATGTACTGTATTATATAAAATGTAAGGTTTCTTTTCTTGTGACAAGAGGACTTCTTTTTTAACAAAAGGACATGGCATTATTTTAATTTGATTTCGCTGAGTTGAATTGAAGAAATGACCATGAAGGCTGCTTGTAGAATTAGTGTATTTTTATTAAACTATTTTTTTAAATGTCAAATTTCTGATCATGTAAATGGACTTACAGAGAACAAAGCTATTTACTTTGGTTTCCTAGGAAGTTGTTACATATCGTGACAGGTTAACATTTATTTCTTTTGGTGAAAATTTTTTCTTTGATAATACTTGTATCATTGTGCCATTATTTTCTTATACTCCAAATGTACCAAAGAACCTGAACAGAGTGGATGTTCACAACCGTGTAGAATTTCCCTTTCCTGCAGGAATGCTGTATTCAGAGATGGCAGATCTGACATGATAGAGGTCATCTTATTCAAGGGCAATATTGTTCATGTTGCGCTACATCACTGTGGTTAATGTAAGTGGAATTAAGGAAGTAAATGCAGGCCAGGATGTTTGTAATTAAGAGGATAGAGGAGATGATGTCAGCATCAAATTCATTGGGTATTTCCCTAAGAATTAAATAATCTTTTCTAGCTGAACATTTTAATTCTAAAACAACTCTGAGGTTTTGGTTTCCTAAGACTGGCTGAGGAATAATACTTTATCAAAGAATGGCCTACTGTGTGTCTTAACTGTTGACTGAACTTTTTAAAGATAGAATTATAACCATTACAAATGATCGGTGATGAAAATCTAATGTGATGATTTATTTGTAAGGATTTTCTTCTTAATGGGGAAGAATTGCATAGGATCATTATGCAAATCTACAAAAGCTTTTTTATAAATGCTGCTAGGTAGCTCCACAATGTTTCAGTAAGACCATCCTGGGTCCCCTTCCCCACCTTTCTTTCCTTCCTTCCTTCCTCTCTCTCATTCATTCATTGCTTCTTTCTTTCTTGTATTTATTTGATACTTAATTATGTGGTCACCCAGTAGCGCATCTCCACTTTTCTTAATTGGCCCATGTGGCTTAGTACCTAGGAGAGAGAACTATTAAAATTCTGGGGTTATTTCAATTCTAGTAGTTCTGGCTTTTCTAATTATAACTGCCTCTAATTTTTAAAAAATCTGTGACTTCTCAGTTTTATGAGGTTTTCTCATCCCACCTCACCTCCCTACTCCTTTTTATTTTTTTAAAAAAGGACTGTTTTGCTAGTGTGATAGTGAATGGGTAAGACATGAGGAAACTCCAACATTCTTTAATTCTAATATTGTAACCATTCTTGTACAGTAAAATATTAATTCAGTTTGACAGAGACAGAGAGATTGACATAAAGGAGCTGAATTACCTAAGTTGACTTTTTAACTGAGTAAGAATAGAGCATTTTAGTTTCTGCTCACTCATTCTCATTAACAGGAAGAATAGTTATGACTTCTTGGCAGTGGACTGGCAGGCAGTTCTGGAAAGTTTACTTTGTTTAGAGTCTCATTTTTCCCTGAAGTTGATAGAGTGAATCACAACCTTTGGGGTTTCCTCCTCATCAAAAGCATTTCTTAAGTGCCTATCTAAAAGCAATTAAAGACTGTGTCTGCCCTTTGAAGCTAAGAATTTGATTCATGATGCACATTAGCTAGATAAATTGTGAAGTACCCTTGAGATTGAATTTTCTCTATTATACACTGCCTGTATTTCAGGTGAACCACTTAATTTAAATGACAAAACCGTATCTGATCAACTGGGCATAATGACATTTTCTTTAAATTAGACTCTATTTTGAATTAAAAGTTTTATTATAAACTGCGTGTTTTTGGTTTTTCTAAGCACATAAAAAGCTTGTATAATTCAAATTTATTGATTTCCTGATTTAATGTAGACCTTGACTTTTTATTAAAAAACCTTTGTATTAAACCAAGTTGTGTTATTTTTCTTCTATGCTTTTCTTATTAACATAGCTTTAACTCTTCAAATTTATTGGAACATAGTGCTATCTGAAAATAAGGAACTTCTCATAACAACCTTTTCTGAATGGAATGTGTAACATTTAATCAGCTATTAGTTGAATGGAAAATAACAAATGTGGAAAATTCAAAACTCTTTGGTCCCTAAGGCCTAAGACTGGGTTTCATTTACTTACATATTAGTGTACTTTCTTTGTTGTTTGAATACCTATATAACTTTCTGTAAATATGTAAATTTTAAAATATTTTTAAGTACATTTATTTTTGGTGTTTTAGTGTAGAAATCTTTAGAAAATCATTATCTTCTGGTAGGAGAAACAGCTATCCATCTTTTAATCTCAAATAAATAAATGAATCAAGATTTCTATCAGTAGAAAGATCCTTGTCTACTAAACACTTTCTCTCTTTGAATTGCTAAGAGTCAGAACATTGAAAATTACTGTTTTACTGCAACCATAAATTTCTTCTTGCCTTTATTTAAATTTTATTTTCTGTTTAGAAGTGCACTTATTTCTGAAAAATTTTAATGAGAAACACTAAGAAAAAGTATAAATACAGGATACTTGAGACTACTAGAGACATTTTAGATTTTTCTGAAAAAATGTGAGGGGATATTGCTGCTTTAAAAGGAATGAAGTAATAAAAATAATCTTAATTATTTTTTTAAAAGCAATATAAATTATTCAGTCATGTAGAAAAACAATCATTAGGCTATTGAGTTCTGGGTTCAGTTACTGAGTTTCAAAATGTTTTGGTGGCATGAGGCCTTTTTCATTGATGGTAAGAAATGAATAAAAACTATGTTTATATTTCTGGTGGTGAGGTTTTTGGTTTTTATTTTTGGCTTTTTTGAGATAGGTATTATCCAAACCCCAAGAAAGACTATTTTGTAAATATATCCAATTTTTACACTTAAAACTCACATCAAGAACAAAATAAATATGTGAAGTTTCAGTTGTATCATGTTTAAACAACTGATATACAGGTTTATATACAGCTATCCACTATGCCAAAACCAGTTAGCAAGCAGAATTAAAATTAAAGATGCCTCAAAAATTGAAAATGCTTCAAAATAACATGGAAACCAGTGATGCAAGTGGTCCAGGTACCCAGGTACATCCTGTCCCGTGGAAGATGCTGGGTCGGATACTCTCTGCTGAGCTCAGGGAGCCGGTCCGAATCCTGCTCTTCCTGGTGGTGCCCCCAGCCGTTGCCTGGCTCCCGTCATTTCAGTAATGCCATTGTTAATGTTAAGACATGAGTGAAAACACTGTCAAAATTTGGACATTGGAGCAAAGTTGGAGACTATAAATTCATCTTAAAGCATCTTCTGATAAAAAGAACCTACATTTGCATATGAAACGCTTTGGCTTACATTATTCATTTTAGTTTTTACTACTCTGTGGAATAAGCATAATCATCATAATTTTACAGATGATGAATATGAGGCTGAGCGGGTTTTACCCAAACACGCGTAATGAAGCGCATCTGAACCCGTCTAGTGCTCCTACTACGCCAACCACAGAACGTGCTTGTAGACCTCAGAAAGACACGCAGGGGCTAGTGACTGAGCTGTCATTTGGGTACTTTTGACTGCTAAGTGTTACAAGATGCAGGTAAAAGTGGCTTCAACTGTAAGGAACATGAATATCTCTTGTAACAAGATAAGGAGCTTCCAGGGTAGTCAGTTTAGTATCAAAAAAGATCAAGAACAAAAAAGTTCTTTCCATTTTTTACTTCATCATCAGATGTTGCCTTTGTCCTTGGTCTTTTCTCAAATCCTTACACAATATACAAGTCCTGAAAAAGAGAAACTACTTCTTGTGACCCTTTTTTAAAAGCAAGGAAAGTCTTTTCCAGAAGATTCTAAGCAAAGGAACCCCCACGTGCTACTGGCCATGATTATGTCATTGTCCAATCCCACAACAGTACCTGGCCTGGTGATTGACTTAAAACCGGTCAGGATTCACATTCCTGCTGCTAAGGTAGGACTCATCTAAAGCGCACAGTCCCCTGATACCAGAACCATTGGGAGTTCTTTTAACAAGCTCTGGGATTACCAAAGGGGTGCCACACAGGTTTATAGCAATGGATCTTACCTGAGGCCACTGCACCTGGATTTTGTCGCTTGTTCTGCCATTTCCTGTGTATAAATTAAGGCTGGTCCATTAACGTCTTTTCTGACCCATCTCAAACAGGAGTACTGGTTCCACTTTCTAGCCCATGGCTCAGCTGCTGGGGCCCCAGGGTTCTCGTCCTTTGGAGAGCCAGGTGTAAGGGTGGGTCTCGGAACCACGTGCAAACAGAATGTATGCATGGCCCAGGGACCAGGGCTTGGTCTTTCCAGTACTTTTGTCATCCCTCCCGGCTCCTGTCCATCTCTTCTCTCCCAAAGCTGTTATGTCAGTAAGAGGGACGCTCATCAACTTACTTTTCCCCAACATCCAGCTGGGGGGTGAGGTGGCCTAATTACTGCGGCTCGACTGCTCTGCTCTGAATCACTTGGCTGTTCACAGTAAAACATTCCTTATCGAAACCTTCAACTTGGGGTGGCTTTTAAGTCTCTTCCAAAGGGAGGAAACAGTAACAGGAAAGGGGCACTGCCCCTTGCCTTTCTTGTCCTTTTGGGTGAGATAATTATGAGCAGAACGTGAACAACCCTCCTGCCCAATTCTATGTGCACCGTACGGGGAGGACTGACAAAGACCTGGGACACCACAGGCTTCAGGAGTGTCCAAAACCTGCAGAAGTAAAAAGTCAGCATTTGACACTTACACACACACACATGCACATAATCTCTAAGGGAAAAATAACTTCAGGTAATAACTCCATATATAAAGACATGTCTGCATGACTATTCTGTCATGCTTGTCCTAAGTTTTGTTCCCCCTGTTTTTCTCGGAATTTTAGGTTATTGCTATGTCTGTCCTGTGGCTAATAGAAATACGCACGACTTACCTCTCCAACAACCTAGGCTTAAGAAGATGGTTTTGACAAGTTGAAGCAGTATTTCCTAAACCGGAGTCCTCGGAGCAACTGTTTGAAAATCACCTAAGGTGCTTATTTAAAGTATGGATTTAGTGTTTCTGACCCCAGACCTATTAAATCAGAAGCTCGGGGTGGGGGGTGGTGCAGCTGAAATTCTGCACATTCTCAAGCCCATCTGACTTTGGCAACCACTGAGTTAAGAGAAAAAGGACACTGGTTGGACTTTCCCAAAACAAATGTCCCTGCCTCAGCCATTGCCGTGAGCATGTCTACGTGAAGCAAGCATGCACAGTGGGTGAAGTACAGAAGTCTGCGCTGACCTGATGCCTGGCACATTGTAGGTGCTTTATAAATAATCGTGAACGAATGTACTTAACAACTGCATTTTGTGAGCAGCCCTCCTTTCCATCTAAGGCTGATCTCAAAATGTTTTAGTTCTTAATAAAAATATAAATCAATATCAAAAGATACGGGGGGAGGATGGTAGCCTTTGTTAAAAGTCGTTATTTTCCAGGGAAATAATGTAAGAGGGTTTGCATTACACAATGAAGTTCCCTCAGTACCCGTTTAAAAGATCTTTCTCCAATTTCCACTCTGGCGGCTGCGACCACCTCCTCTCCTAAGTATACCCTCCCTGCAATGACCTTCTCTGCTTCTGTCCCTTCATAGGCTAAGCCCGAGCCAATCTCCCCTACACCGGAAGCCCACTACAGGTTCATCTCGCCCTCGGGAACACATTTAGCTTCCCTGTGTCTCCCAACTGCATTCTCATTCACGCATTTGTTCAGCACATCCAAGACCCGTCCCCAGTACTGACCTCCACAGAATGCTGGGGGCAGGTTGGGGGCTGGAGAAGAAAGGGTAGTTTTAAATATTAATAATTTATTAATTTTCCCCAGCCCTTAGGAGCTCATGAATGGAGAGCTATTATTTTTATTTTTAAGCATCACTAGAAATAGTATCTTCAAGTTACCTACACTTTGAAGCAAGTGGACTTTTTTTTGTCTTGGACCAACTAAAATATCTAACTGGACTTAAAGGAACCCCCAAACTAAATTACACTGTTACAATCCTAGCAGGAGATGGGTAAGTACAGGAATTTATAGTTTGTGTGGCAGTGGTTCTGAGTTCCCGTAACTGCTCCTGCCCGCGTACTTGGCAGTGAAGCAAGATTCATGAACAAACGAAGTTCACCGTTGGATTAGCGATGACTCCTAAAGGGCAAAGCTGTTCCTGGGCTTTTGGCAAGAAAACCACATTGACCAGAAGGCGTTATCCAATGCATTATGGAAGTTACGTTTAAAATCACTTTTCTCACATTTTACCCAACGAGAAACTATGAGAAAACCAGTGGCTGGAAATGAGAGATTACCTTCCTATCCATCTGTCAAGATACTGTGTGGCTCTCGATCGCTATTCCTGTGAAGTATAATGCAACTACTCTTAAAAAAAGTCTTAGAAAGTAAAGCCGCAGAGCATAATGACAAGGTAGCAAGTTGGGTCTAAACTTGAATAAGGGGAACACACGTTCGGCTATGAGGGTGCCTTGCCCACTGGGATCCTGTGGGCCTGGTCTCCTCGTGCATTTACACTTCCTGCTCCGTAATTTAGCTTCTGGATTCCTTCTCCTTTGCTTTTCAGGCTTTTGGTGCAAGTGACTCATGGTTTCTAAGAAAGGAGGACGGCAGTGACTCACTGACAAGCTGACCGGACACCACGGCGTGAACTCCTGAGAAGATCTGACTTTTATATTCTGGCCCAAATACCCCTTATCTCTGAACCTCTGTTTACCTACCAATAAAACATGAATTACAGGTGTTCGACCAGATCACAAAGGTTGTTGTGAGGCTTCCATGAGATGATAAAGAGAAAAATGCTTTCTAAGCATGACGATGGATATACACAGTCTGAACTGTACATTTTAACCCGGGTCCTGGCCATTCTGCTTCACCATTAAGGTGGCAGGTAACGCATGCCCGGGTCCAAGAGTATCTGACCCGGTCCCCATCTTGGTTAACCATCTCGGAACAGTTTACACTTGCCTGGAAGGCCAGGTTTTGAATATGTTCAGGGAGACCTAGGCCAGATTTTACGACTCTCTGCTCTGCTCTCTGTGGAATCTTCATGAGCTGCCAGCCAGTTGGTGTTGGTAGATTCGGACAGTTCCAAGGGAAAGCCAGGATTGAGGTGATTCAAGAATGGTTTGCGTAAGGGATGTCTTGGTGCGTGGTCCCCGGGGCAAAGCAGTTCTTAGCGCCTCCCTCCTCTTCCAGCAGCGCCCCCACCTAACGCTGCAGCAGAGGTCTGGGGTCATGCCCACTTCTGCCTGGGAGCGCGCTTCCAACCTCCTTGCCCAGGTGCGGCCCTATGTAGCCCTCGGGACATATAAGCAGCTAGTGAAGACTCCGTAAGGAAGAGTCCTGGTAGGAAAATTAACAGGCCGGTTGATGCAAAGGTTTGGAGTTTCTCTGCTGTTCCTTGCCTCCACTACCTCTACTGGGCAAACTGTGCCCAAAGAACGGGTCTGGGACCAGTGGTCAGGGAGCAGAAGACGGAGAGCTGTCAAATGATCCCCAGAGGATCTTGACTGTGGATTTACGCAACCGTTGCCAGGGCCAAAACAGCGTCCTGGAAGACCGCACCCCGCCCCGCACCTCCCCGCCGTTACCCCCAGTGTCCTCAGCGAGGCCCTTCCCTGGGCGGGCGGGAGAAGGCGCCGGGAAAGTGCCCCCTCCAGCTGCCCCCACCCGGCCACGCTCTCCATCCATGCTTCACCTTTACCCCCAGAGAGACGCCCCCCACACCCCCGGCCTTCGCACCCGGACTGCGGATCTCACCGTGACCGCGGAAACAGGGGGAAGGAAAGGCTCGCCCGCCCCCCGCGCTCTCCGCCGCCGGCCGGGGGTGGGCGGGGCGGGACCCGTGGGCCGCTGTGGCCCCGCCCCTCCCGGTGTCCGGCCTCGCCCGCAGCCCCGCGGCGCCCGCCCCGGCGGGCAGACGGGCCCCAGGCCGCATGCTCAGTGACCCGGGCGGCGAGCCGGCGCGGGCTGCCCGCCGGAGCTGCAGCAGCCCAGCCTCCCCATGCTGCCCGCCGGGGGGCTGCCGGGCCGGCGGGTGGGCTCCCGCGACGGCGGCGGAGAGGAGACAGCGACCAGAGGTGAGGCGGCCGGGCGGGCGCGCGGCGGCGCAGGTGGGCGCGCTCTGCGCGGGGCTCCCCCGGCGCCCGCAGCCCCCCGGCTGGCTCGGGCCGCAGGTGCGGCACCCCGCGTGCTCCGAGGGAGCGGGAGGCGGGGTCCCGGGACCGCCGCAGCCTGTCGCTCGGCGCCGGGCCGACGACCACCCGCCCTGGACGGCGAGCGGCCCCGCCGCCAGCCCGCTGCCCCTGGCCGTCCGCGGGCACCGCCGCGTGGCCGCGGGAGCCCGTCTTCCGCCTGCAGGGGCTGTCCGCGGCCTCTGGAGCAGCGCGGGCGCTGGGAGCCCGTCCGTGCTCCCTGCGTCCCCCTCGTGGAGGCGCGTCCTCCGGGGCCCGCGGGCGGCCCCGTGCGCCGCCGCCGCTCGCGCCCCGCGCCCTTGCCGCCAGGCAGCCTTGCTCCGTGTTCCGCGGATGGCTGTGAACCGAGTCGGACGCGCTGCTGTGTCTTTCCCTCCCTGGAGTATTTATTGCCTGGCTGCCTTCTGGGGCCTCCTCACGGGGCTGCCCGCAACGCGGGGATGGTTATAGAGTCGCTGTCATTTAGGACGGGAGGCAGGAAAACACCCGGACGTAATCGAAGAGAAGTTCAGGGAAGCCGCTGATTACATCTCCCCTTTGCTGTTGGATTGTGGTGATGAGTTTAGATTTTTTGAAATACGGCAACGAGTAGAGGTGCTTTTAGAAATCTAAGGCAGCTGTGGGAATTTGACTGCTGGGGAGCGTGCCAAAAACCTGTCATTTGAACATTTGAAGTTTTTCTGGGAAGTGGAGACGTGAGGCGGCTCCGGTTTGGAAGGAGAAGGCAGTATGCGTGGTGCTAAGCTCACAGCTTCTCCGCGCTCAGCCGTGACCGAGCTCTGCGCCTCACTGTGTCACTCGGGTAGGGTATTTATGCTTAGTCTCAGTTTCTTCACTTACCTTTTTGTTCGTTATTGCAGCCCTGTGACGTAACCGTAGTCGGCATCACCATCTCTTGATAAATGAGGAGCCCAGAGAGGGTAAGCGCCTTACCTAGAGCCACACAGCGAGGTGGGCTGTTGGACGACAGTGCCTCTCCCTCACTGCCTGGCTGCCCCGTGGTCGGCGGAGGCGGTGCTCTCGGCGTGTCGTGTGTGGGCCAGTGTGAGCGCAGCAGGGGCTTGAACGCGAGCGGGGATCCTGCCGGTACCTTACCAAGTACGCACAGTTGGGAAGCTCCTCCCTTAGAGTCATCAGCGATCAGCGCAGGTTGTCAGGGTCACCCCCCGTTCCCCCGGGAACAAGCAGGTGCCTCTGGCAGCCATGGGCTGTCCGCTGCCACAAGCAACAGCCCTTCATGGACTCAGATGCCACCGTTCCTGCCCAGGCATGAAACCTAACTAAGGCTGTCTGTCAGTTATCCAGAGTGGCATCTAGATGCGACCGAAGCCCCACGGCTGCCACTTTCTGACAGCAGTTACCCTTCCCCTTCCCCCCAAGAGAATCCTCTACGGGCCGGTAACCCTTGTGGGAAGTGTTTTTTTTCACTCCCTAGTACTGACCAGCAGACCTCTTTTTTACACAGTTTAAGGTAAGTCAGTCTGCAATCCTGTGCTTTTGATTAGAAACTCCCTGTCTTTTCTCATTAGGAAAACGTGAAAATGTCCCCTGAAAGTGGCTCAGTGTGCTCTCATATCTCCAGCTGCACAAAGTTCATGGTGTCAGCAGTCTGTGTTTAAAAAATTATCTAAGAAGGGCTGCGTCCATGAGTCCCCAAATAGTGGTATAACTTCAGCCTTTCAAAGACATACCCGAGGCTTGTGAATAGCACAAAACTTTTCTTGGTATATATATATTTTTTTCTGAATTTAAAATGGAAATAGTAGAAGCCTTGAAATTTTTTTGTTTTCAAAAACTTTCAAGGAAATATAAATGTGTTAACTATGTTTTTTATTTTCTGGGTTTTGATGCTTTGACATCTGGGACCTTACTGGTGCTGGGGGGGCCACCCCCTCCCAGATCAGCCCCTTACTAGAGAGGGTGGCTGGCATTTATTTGAGCCTCTTGCCATGTCCAGACATTCCTTACTGTCACTTAATGACCTTCGTTTAGGTTTTCTGTTTGTTTCACCTTCTTCTATCCTCAGTCATTCACCCCTTCAGGAAGCTGCCCCTTGTGTTCTTAGAGATTCTCCTCTCTTGCCCACCGCCCGATGCCATCATGGCTGACTGGTCCTTCTCCTCTTTTCCAACATACCCCGTCCTCCCGTCACTGCAGTAGCCCCTTGGGTGCCTCATAGGTGGACCCTTGAATCAGCTGGAGATTCTGTACCTCTGAGTCCCCAAGTCTGTCTCCCTGCTGATCATGGTCTCATATTTTTATGACTCCCACTTACACAAACACCCCAGCCACGTCCCTGTTCTTTCAGCTCCTTCCCGGTATCTCTCGCTTTCCTACCAGCCTGTACTCTGTGAAGCGCTGCTGTAAGCACCACTTACTCATTTGTCCTCTTGACCTTATGCATACGTCCCTGGCAAGGGCATGGCCCCGAGCAAGTAAAACCATCTCTTTTCTCTGCTTTGGTTCTCCAGCTGTATTTGATCATGGAAAAAAATCACATGCCAGCAAAGCTCTTCGTCCTTGGACTCCAGGAGTTTACAGTTTCCCCCTGACCATTTAGAACTCACCAGAAATTAACAAAGAGTCTTAAAATAAAAATCAGCAGAGATAATAAGCCCACGCACATTTTAGTTTGTGAAGTCTGACATAGGTATTCTTGGCCCCAGGGTTTTCCGCTAGGGTTGCTTTCTCGCCGTATCTGAGCCTTCCTCCCCTAAAATGACTTCATCTTAAGAACCATCCTCAGGACTTCCCTGTTAGACATCCTGCTACTTTTGAAGTCAAGGCCAAGTGTGTAAAATTTCCTCCTTACAGTTACGTAGAAGAGGTCAGTCCTTCTGTAATGTTTCAGTATCGTATCTGTGGTGTGTGGTAGCCCATCCACACCCAGTTGGGACCCTGATGCCGTGTGAAACGGTTTTTGGTTTTACCTGTCAGTGCTTGGCACAAAGCCTGATTTTCCCAGGGTTCACTTCGAGTACAGTCTTCATTACTGAATTAACAGGTAATGGTAAGAAGCCAGCCGTTCATGCTGGGCAAAGGTGGAATGCATTAGGATGAACGTTGTAGCTGTTGCCAGGAAGACTAATTCCTGGTAGGGAGAACAATGCTGCCCATTTTCCAAATTTGTCTCCATCCTTGAGAAGGTGATGTTAAATGGCGGGACTTTAAAATATTGTTGGATTGATTACCGTCCCCAGGGAGATGCATGTAGAACGCAGCGAGATTTAGTGCTAATCTCATTCTCAACAGAACTACAAACCTCCTTGGTAAAAGACACACAGTGTCTTTGTTCAGTCTAAATTCTGGATTATTTTACTGCGGGTTAAACAACACATACTACATTTGCCATTGAGAAGTGACCCAATTTGGTGAGGAAAGATAATATCAAAATACTAAAAGCAAACCCCTCCAAAATGAATTACATAAAAGCAGAGCTAAATTTCAATTCGTAATGCACAGTCTCATCTTCTAGATAAGTATATGTGGAGGCTGAAAGTACATTGGAAGGTCAGAAATAAACCTTTAGTCTTTAAATTAGGAGTTACCTCTTAACAAATAAAAACCCACTGTATCAAGGTTGAATTGTTTCCAAAGAACAGACCATTTCATCCAGAATGAATCAGTCCCACTAATCCGTATTTTCCTTTTGGTAACAGAAGCTCTCTGTTTTGAACACACTTCTACTGACATAGCCAAACTTGAAGGGCACAACTAATGATGGGGCAGTACACCCCCACCCACTAAGGAACATAAAAACAAAGACCCTTAGGGCTTCAGGTTTTGTTCTTGTGAAAAGAAGAATATTATTCTGCCAGCCTAAAGATGGTCCACTTACTGTTTTAAAGGTTAATAAGGAAGTCAGACTGAAATGGGGAAATCATGAGTGAGAGGAGAAAAAAATAATCTTTTTTTCTAATTGAACATATGTGAGGGAAAGAGTGTATTTTCTTGTGTGTGTGTGTCAGAGAGGTGGGAGGGGTGGAAGGGGTCTGGTACTGTATACACCAGGGTGTTCTGGGGTTCAGCG
The DNA here is from genome assembly GCF_040802235.1 of Manis javanica. Classification (NCBI taxonomy): domain Eukaryota; kingdom Metazoa; phylum Chordata; class Mammalia; order Pholidota; family Manidae; genus Manis; species Manis javanica. The sequence goes on along the minus strand of NC_133170.1, from coordinate 9,480,727 downwards.
TTGGTGAATTTTTCCTATTGAGTTGCTATTTCACCTAAGAGAGTCCCCACATTTTTCTGGGGAGACAGATGTCCCGCCATTCAAAGCCCATCAGAATGAAGTCCAGGCACTGAAACTGTAACCACTCTCAAGTGGGACCCGGTGGGCCTGGATCATCCCTTGGGAGTTCCCGACTCCCACACATCAGAAACTGGATTCCCAAGCCAACAACCAGTGATAAAATTGTTCTCCCCCTTTCTTTATTGTGACGTCTGTTATACAGACAATTAAAAAAATTGTATGTGTAGCTTAAAGAATCAAAACAACACGTCTGTGAGCTCACACCCAAGTTAAGAAGTGGAACATAAATTACTTTAAGGCCCTGTGTCCCTCACCGACTGCATCCTCCTTTCTTCCCCAAAGAGATTTCTGACCTTTGTGTTACCTGTCCCCTTGTTTTCCTGTATGGGTTGGCTACTATGTAAGTATCACTGAAAACATTTAGAATTAAAGTATCTCTTTAAGTAATGCTTTCACTGTCCCCACACATTTTGATGTATAATAGTTTTATTATTATTTAGTCCCATAATTTTATAATTTTACATTTGAATTCTTCCTTGTCCCAAAGAGTTATTCGTGTATATCTTAATTTCCAAGATATAGGGATTTTCTGGTTATTTTTTCGTTAACGTGTCTAGCATATATACACTTTAGTTAGAAAATGTTTTACATATGATATCAATCTTTTGAAAATGTTAGGACTTACTTGCTTTTTTGGTCCAGTATATTGTCAGTTTTTGAAAATGCTCCATGAATGCCCCAAAACAATGCTGGAATTTGAAGCTCTTGGGTACAGTGGTCTGTATACGTCTCGTCTATCAAGCTTGTCCACTGTATGGATCAAAAATTGTCTGTATCATTATTTTTGAATGCTCAATATATCAATTATTGCTAGAGATGTGTTAAAAATCTCCCACTGTTATGGTAGATTTATTGCTTTTTCATAAGTATTTCTTATATATTTTCAATTTGTGTTATAAAGTACAAATGACTCTAAACTTGCTTATGCATTTTAGTATGAGAAATATAATTATTCAGGGAGACCCAACTGGTCTATAGGTTATTTTCAGTGATTCTGATTTTTATATTTTATAAAACATTTAATAGACCACTTTAGGTAAAAAGGATTTTACTATCATTTTTAGCGCCTCAGTGTTAAAAATATTCTTGTCCCTTGTTCTTGTTAACTCATTTCTGGGATACTATCCAAAAGAAATAACCAGAAAATGAAAAGAAATAACCAGTAGATTAAAAACTTTATGTACCACAATACATATTTTGTTGATGAAGAAATGTGTGTACCATGATTCTAACAACAGAAGAGGGTCAACTAGCTATGACACATCTACGCGATGATGTATTATGCAGCCATCAGAATCATTTATGCAGAATTTGTAATTCTACTATAAAGTTATTTTCACAATGATACATAAAGTAGAATATACAGTGACTTCAATGATACAACTATAGAAAAAAATTCTAAATCGTAACATCAGTTGGTGATACTTGATTTTGCACCTTCCTTTCTACTATTTTCTACAATATTCATGTATTTTTTCGATTTCTAACTAATTAATCTTTTATTCTGTGTTATAATTTAGTTGGTATTTTTCAAACATCAAGATAGAAGAACCATTTAAAATGCGTGGTATGGATATGTATAAAAGTAAGTTAACGCTGACAATAAGATGCCCTCTTGTGCCTTCTCTCTCTTGTAGGTAAAGTGCTGAGAGAAGAGAACCAGTGCGTTTCCGGTCATGTGAGCCTTTGGGCAAAACCAACCGCTATTGGATCTTTCAGCCCACGTGTGACGGAGTTTCCAAGAAAGTGGAAAGGAAGTAATTCAGACCCATCTCAGGAGGTGAATTTGTTCCTGTAACCCCATGATATCTTTGACTCTAGGGAAAAGAGAAAGATTACTTTAAAAATCATTATTTTCAATTACATAATAACATTTGGATAGGGGCAATTATTTATCCACCCAACTGTCACTTCTGTCATTAAATTTTCCATCTGACTCTGAAGGTTATTAGGTATCCAGGAGGGTCAAGTAGAGTCTGAAAGACATAGTAACTAACATAAAGCTAATTCGCTTAGTAATTATGATCATGGCAAGATGCTTACCTCCCTAATGGAAATACCTAACCATGAGGAGGACATTTTCCTGCATGTCTGGCTTCAAATAATAATTACCACTTTGCTTCTCCCCTTACTCATCATTTATATAATAACCGATTGTTTCTGTGGTAGTGTCTCCATCCACCCTGCTTCCTGTCTGTCTGCAACTAGACAGGTTAGGGTACTTTAGCATGTGAAGATGCTCATGCTGTTCATTCCTGGCAGGTCTGGGTAGACGTAACCCAAGGCCTCCTTCCTTCCCGGTCAGGAATCATGACAGAAAAAGTGGTGGAAAAGCTTTCCTAGAATTCCTTTACCTTTCTTTTTTCAACAAGCATAGAAATATCAGCAGCCAGTGGCAGCAGGTAAGTCCTGGGTTCTCACTGGACATGATTCCTACTTGCAGAGGGTATGTAGGGGTGGAGAAAAAGAGTATGGACACCACAGATTTGCTCATTTCTGTCCGAGAGATCCTCCATTCTGACCCAGCCCTCCTTTCATCCCACCGTTTTCCATTCTCTCTAAGGAAATAATGGACGTCAAAGCACTTTATGTGTTTTAAAAGTACTGGTTGTGTAACATCCTTCCCAGAGACTCAGGGCATGTAAGTCAGTCAGTAGATAAGCAGTTGATTCCATTGATGGAGCTTCAGAGTGCTGGGTATTTTTAAACAAAGGATGTTCTAAAATGTTTATCCTTTCTATAGCACTGTTGGTTTTGAATGGAGAGCTGGTTTTTGAAAGGCATCATTGGTGAAGATTCCCTGGAATATAGTCATTAAACATATTTGCTGCAATAAACATAGGCATGCATGTACCTTTTCAAATTTGTATTTTTGTTTTCTTTGGGTAGATTTCCAGAAGTGGAGTTGCTGTGTCATATGATATTTCTATTTTTTAAGTTTTTGAGGAACCTCCATACTGTTTTCCATAGTGGCTGCACCAGTTTACATTCCACCAACAGTGTACAGGGTTCCCTTTTCTCCACATCCTCACCGAAACTTGTTATTTCTTGTCTTGCTGGTATTAGTTATTCTGAGTGGTGTGAGGTGATATCTCACTGTGGATTGGATTTGCATTTTGCTGATGATTAGTGATGTTGAGCATCTTTTCATGTGTCTGTTGGCCATTTGTGTGTGTTCTTTGGAAAAATGTCTGTTCAGGTCCTCTATGCATTTTTCCAAATGCAAAAAATCAGCTGATTTTTTTCTTTTTTGGTGTTTACTTGTATGAGTTTTTTAAGTAAATATTTTGGATATCAGTCCCTTATCAGATATATCATTTGTGAATGTATTTTCCCATTCAGTAGGTTGCCCTTCTTGTTTTATTGATGGTTTCCTTCATTGTGAAGAAGATTCAAGTTTGTTCCCCTTACCTGGGGAGATATAACTAGAAAAAAAAATTGCTAAGGCCAATGACCCAGAGTTTCTGCCTATGTTTTCTTTTAGGAGTTTTATGGCTTCAGGTCTTACATTTAGGTCTTCAGTCCATTTTGTGTTCATTGTACGAAATTGGTCTGGTTTTATTCTTTTGCATGTAGCTGTCCACTTTTCCCAAAACCATTTATTAAAGAGCTTGTGATTTACCAAGAGATTGTATATTCTAGCTTCCTCTGTGGCAGACAATTGACCATATAAATATGAGTTTATTTCTGGGCCCTGTGTTCTCTTCCATTGATCTATGTTTCTATTTTTGTGCCAGTACAATACTGTAGCTTTTAGTATAGTTTGAAATCAGGGACTGTGATATCCTCATATTTGTTCTTCTTTCTCAAAATTGCTTTGGCTGTTTGGGGTCATTTGTGGTTCCATACAAATTTTAGGATTATTTGCTCTAGTTCTGTTAAAAATGTCATTGGTATTTTGGTAGGGATTGCATTGATTTATAGATTGCTTTGTCTACTATGGACATTTTTTTATTAATTATTCAAATCCTGAGCATGGTATGTCTTTCCACTTATTTGTATCATTTTCAATTTCTTTCATTGATATCTTATAGTTTTTAGAGTACAGGTCTTTCACCTCCTTCATTAAATTTATTCCTAGGTATTTTATTCTTTTTGGTGCAATTGTAAATGGAATGTTTTCTTAATTTCTTTCTGCTAGTCAGAAATGCAACAGATTTGTGTATATTGATTTTGTATCTGCACCTGTATAGAATTAATCTATTCTAATAGTTTTTGGGTCAGTCTTTATATATTATGTGTCACATCACTATTTGTGACCATTTTACTTCTTCCTTACCAATTTGGATAGGATTTGTTTACCCATTTGTTCTTCTTGTCTGACTGCTGTGCTAGGACTTTCAAGGCTATTTTGAATGAGTGGTAAGATAAGAGTGGGCATCCTTGTTTATTAAGTCCTAATCTTAGAGAAAAACTAGCAGCTTTTCACCATTGAGTATGATGTTAGGTGTGGGCTCTTCCTATATGGCCTCTGTTATGTTGGGGTTTGTTCCCTGTGTACTCACTTTATTGAAAGTCTTGATCATGATGATTCTTGTCAAGTGATTTTTCTGCATTTAGTGAGATGATCATAACATTTTATCCCTCTTTTTGTTAATGTGGTATATTACATCGGTTAATTTGCAAATGTTTAACCATCCTGTGTCTCTGCAATAATTCCCATCTGATCAGGGTGATGATCATTTTAATATATTTTTGAATTTATTATTTTGTGGAGGATATTTACATCCATGTCCATCAGGAATATTGGTCTGTAATTTTCTTCTTTGTAGTGCCTTTGGTATCGGGGTCATGCTGGTCTCATAGAATTAATTTGGAAGCATTTTTCCCTCTTACTTTTTTGTGGAATAGTTTGAGAAGGATAGGCAGCTCTTCTAGAATTCACCTGTGACGCCATCTGATCCTAGACTTTCACTGGGAGTTTTTTGGTTGCCAGTTTAATTTTGTTACTGATAATCAGTCTGTTCAGATTTTCTATTCCTGATTCAGTCTTGGAAGACTTTATCCACTTCTTCTATGTTTTCCAATATTTTTTTGGTGTATAATTGATTGTAGAATTCTCTATTCTGATAATTTCTGTGCTGTTGCCTGTAACTTGTCTTTCATTTCTGATGAGTCTCCTTTTTCCTTGATTAGTCTAGCTAAACATTAAGTCAATTTTCTTTATCTTTTCAAAAACCAGCTGTTAGTTTCAATGACTTTTCTATTGTTTTCTTAGTCTCCATTTCATTTATTTCTGCTCTTATCTTTATTACGTGCCTCCTTCTACTTTTTCTAATTCCATTAGTTATAAGGTTAGATTGTGTATTTGAGATTGTTCTTGTTTGTTGAGGGAGGTCTGTATTCCTATGAACTCCCTTAGAACTGCTTTAGCAGCACCCAAAGATATTTTGAACCATTATGTTTGTTTTCATTTGTCTCCATGTATTTATTTCCTCTTTGATTTGTTCATTAACCTATTAGTTGTTGAGTGGCATGTTGTTTAGTCTTCATATGTGTTTTTTCAAGGTTTTTTTCTTATGATTAATTTCTAGCTTTATTGTGTTGTGATCAGGAAAGATGCTAGATAGAATTTCAGTCTTTTTTAAATTTACTGAGACATATACCTAACCTGTGACCTATCCTGGAGAACATTCCATGTGCCCTTGAAAAGAATGTGTTTTCTGCTGGTTTTGGATAATGTTCTACTTGTTAAGTCCATATGGTTGAATGTGTTTTTCTTTTTTTTTTAATGTTTTTTTATTAAGGTATCATTGATATACACTCTTATGAAGGTTTCACAAGAAAAACAATGTGGTTATTACATTCACTCTTATTATTGAGTCCCCCCCACTTACCCCATTGCAGTCACTGCCCATCAGTGTAGTAAGATGCCACAGAGTCCCTGTTTGTCTTCTCTGAGCTACACTGTGAATGTGTTTTTCAAAGCCACTATTTCCATATTGATTTTCTGTCTGGATAATCTATCCATTAATATAAGTGGGATGTTAAAGCCCTCTACTATTATTGTATTACCACTGATTTCTCCCCTTACGTCTGTTAATATTTGCTTTATACATTTAGGAGCCCCTGTGTTGGGTGCATAGGTATTTACAATTGTTATATCCTCTTGTTAGATTGATCCCTTTATCATTAAGTAGTACCCTTCTTAGTCTCTGTTACATTTATGTTTTGAAGTCTGTTTTGTCTAAGTATTGCTATGGTAGCTTTTTTTTTTTTTCTTCCATGTCAGGGGACTTTTTTCATCCCTTCAGTCTGTGTGTGTCTTTAGGTCTGAAGTTAGTCTTTTGTAGGCAGCATACAGATGGGTCTTATTTCTTTAATCCCTGAGCCACCCCATGTCTTTGATTAGAGCATTTCTCCATTGACATTTAAAGCAACTATTGATAGGTATGTACTTATTGCCATTTCAGTAATTGTTTTTTGGGTTTTTGGTTTGTAGTTACTGTGAAGTTCATATACAGCCTCCTGTATTTATATATAGCAGTCTGTATTAGGTTGATGGTCACTCAAGTAATAACACATTCTAAAAGAAGTACTTTAATCTTGTGTATATTTTGACTAATTTTTGTGTATAGAATTGATTTTAGTACTTTTGTCTTTTAATCTTCATACTAGCTTTATAAATTGTTGGTTTGCTGCCTTACTGTATCTTTGTTTTTACCAGTAATGTTTTTCCTTTTCCTAATTTTCTTTGAGTTATAGCCTTTCCTTTTCCACTTAAAGAACTCCCTTTAACATTTATTGTAAGGCTGGTTTCGTGGTGATGAGTCCTTTAATGTTGTTCATCTGGAGAACTGCTTATCTTTCCATGAATTCTGAATGATAGCCTTGCTGGGTGTTCTTGATTATAGATTATTTTCCTTTTAGCACCTCAATATTTCATCCCGCTCCCTTCTTGCCTACAAAGTTTCTGCTGAAAAGTCAACTGATAGGCTTATTGTATTTCCTTTGAATGTAACTGTCTGTTTTTCTCTTGCTACTTTTAAGAGTCTCTATTTAATTACTATGTGTCTTGGTATAAACCTCCTTGGGTTCATTTTTTTTGGGGTGCTCTCTGTGTTTTCTTCCCTAGGTTAGGGATGTTTTTAGCTTCTTTCTCTCTTCTGGGACCCCTATTATGAAAATGTTTGATATGAAGTTGTTGCAGAGATCTCTTACCATCTCATTTTTAAAAATTATTTTTAAAATAATTTTAAACAGCAGAATAGTCAGTTTGGTTGCCTTCCATCACCCTGTCTTCCAGTTTGCTGACCCCTTCTTCCACATCCTCTAATCTGCTATTGATTCCTTCTAGTGTATTTTTCATTTCAGTAATTGTATTGTTCAGCTTTGAATGGTTCTTTTTTATGTTTTCTCTTTCTTGGAGTCCTCCCTGAATTTGTCCCCTCTTCTCTCCAATCCAGTGAGCATCTTTATTACCAGTACTTTGAATTCTTTTTCAGGTAGATTGCTTATCTCTGTCTTGTTCTTTTATTTAGAACATAGTCCTCTGTCTCCTCATTTTATCTGGCTCTCTGTGTTTGCTTCTATGTATTATGTAGGTCAGCTATGTCTCCTATCCTTGAAAGCACTGTCCTTAAATAGTTGCCCTCTGGTGCACAAAAACACAATACCTCCTGGGTCACCAGAGCTGGGCACTCCAGGGATGTCCCCTTTGTGGGCCATGTGCACCTTCCTGTTGGGGTGAGAACGGCCCTCTGCACAGCTGGCTGAACGGCTGGGTGCTGCCGCTGCTGGAGCACTGGAGCGCAGGGCCAGCCCATCTGCCAGCTGTGCCCACAAGACTACAGATAGCATGCTGATGGCTGAGCCTGGCTCTTCCCCTCCTGTGGCAGTTGGCACTCTGATGGGGCACCTGCTGGGCTGGGTGTGTTAGGTGGTAGAGTCCACAGGGGAACACTGAGGCAAGGTGCTGGCATGCGGATGGAGTGTGTCAGAGCTGGCTCTGGCAAGCATCTAGCCAGCAAGTCTGTGGGAGGGCACACAAAGGCCCATGGCCTGGAGAAAGCTCTAGCAGGCTCCGGACCCAGCAAACATCCAAAGTTAATTAGTAAATCTCCTTTCAAACTGCTGCTACTGTGTTGTGTTGGGCCTCAGACTGATCAACTCAGCTCTCCCAGGTGTAAGCCCCACTGATATTCAAAGCCAGATTTTATGGGGTCTCATCTTTCCGGTGCTGATTCCCGGGGCCTGGTGTGCTGGGTCTGGGGGACTTTATCCCATCTCCCCTTCAGATTCACTCCTTCCCACTTATGAGTCGGGACGGGGGAAGGGCTTGGCTCCCAGTCCGTCATGGCTCTGCCCCTTTGCCCTCCTCTTTGTCATGAGCTTTGCCTGTACTGCTGCTTCCGGTCATTCTCAGATTTAGTTGCTGAGACGCGGTTGCTGCCTCTGTGTGTACACAGGACGGGGTTATCACAGAGACCTCCTGTTCTGCTGTCTTCCCACAATCCCCCTCAAAGCCTGACATTCTTTTCTTTTTAATTGAAGTATAGCTGATATACAATAAATATCTGAAACTCTTAATGCATATTTAGGCTAATACAGCTAGGATAACATTTTTGGTTAAGCCATCAGTTGTTTTAAACATAGTGTCAGTAAAATGCAATATTCTCCTAGGAAGGTTTTAGCCTTTCTCAAGATTGGCATGAGATAATTTCTTAATAGAGCACCAGTGATTGTTCTTTATTAGTCAGCATGGTTTGTATTACCCTGATGGAGATGTGCCTGTCAGCTTTACTAGGAGAACAGCTCATGTAGACAGTGATAATCATTAGGAGCTCAGGGTAGCATTAATAAAGACTAATAGGAATTAGGATGATTGGACTTAATCGCACATTTATTTTTCTCTCAAGAATTACAGAAGCTGTTTCACATAGTTTGATTTTTTTATCCTGCATTTTTGTAGAATGGAAGATGGCGAACAAGAAGTCCTTCAGGTGCATTGACCTGTTGAGATTGGTACATGGTGGGTGAAAAAAACTCACATATGTAAATCTGAAGCCCAAACAAAAGAAAATATCATGATAGAATGGATTCATGAATGTTAGGTTTTTCTCATATGTCATGTTCTGAGAAGCAGTGATTATCAAATACCGACCGTTTGCTGTTTTAGTTGAGCTTTGAGACACAGTATCCCTTTTTCCCCAGGAATCTAAGGAGGGAGATAGTGTGGGATATAGAGTCATATTTTGAGGGGCTGCAAAGCAAGAGGTCGTCGTGATACTGGAGCAGGCGGCCATGGGCGAGTTCGAGGGACTGGAGGTCCCTTTGTAGAGCTTGGCCAAAGAAGTGGGGACATATCAGCTAAGACTGCCTGGCCTGCCTTAAGATAGGCTGTTGGGCTGCTGTCTGACTACCAGAGAATATGCTAGGAATCGTACTTCTCAACTCTCTGCTTTTTAAAATGGAATCTTAGCCTTAAGATGGAGTTCCTCCTTTCCTACTCTACTGTTTATATCTCAGCGCTTTTCATCATAAGCAGGAAAAAGTTAATCACGATGCTTGTCCCGTGTCTCTGCCCCACCTCATTCGCCCCTCAAGGAATGTGGGCCCTTGAAATCTTTCAAGGAAAAGTGGGTGTCGGTCACTCTTCTGTATCTGCTTCCTGTTGAGTAGGGGTGCTGTCCCTGCTTGTGGGTCCAGCAGTTCCCTGCTGTCTGTCAGGGAGAGGAAGGGTCACGGAGCCATAGGCGCAGAGGCAGACAGGGACCAGGGCGCATGAAAGGAGGCGGCAACTGAGGTGCAGGGCTGCTCATGTGCGTCTTCATCAGCGTTGGGCTGGATTGAAATCCTCTTTTGAGCACATCTGGAGTTGGATTATTTGTTCTGGAGGAAACAAACTTGATGAGATTAAGAATGAATGGTTGAATATGAGGACTAGAAATAGTCCAACCCTAATTGAAATGGTGGCTGGACACTGAAACATTTGGAGTTATAGCCAGACACTCTGAGGAAACTAGAATCCAGGATCTAGTCTATTTTACAGTGAACAGTATTAGAATCTAATAGTGATAAGGTTGCACTATTGAAACACAATTCTTCTTTCTCTCTAAAATTACTCTCATTTTTATTAATATAAAATAAGTTTAGCTTTAATAGAGTTGACCTGATTATTTACATAAGTGCAGCAAGAACAGCCATTGATGGCACAGGCTCTTTCAGATGTGCTTCGCTGGAACTTTTATAAGGAATTTCAGATTGAGCTTTTAAAGGCCTATTGAGGCCAGGGGTTTTGACTTATTACTTCACTTAACAAAACCTTAAGGTTTCAGGTTACCACAAAGATTCTTAAGCTGTTTTTCAGTATACATAACACAATTATTATTAGCACAATTAATAAGTGAACTTATGTAGTTCACTCATTCCCAATTCCCCTTTTGTATGTTAACATATTTATAGGGTATTTCACTGCACAACTGTAACTGTTATACATGCCAATATGAGAAATTTAAGAGCTTATTCATTAAGAGTCAAATGCTCTGTTTTCAACTTCTGATTAGATCATAGAAAGTTCTGTACCATCCATTCATTGCACTGGTTACTTGAGAAGCTGGCCTCTGAATATTGTTGGACGGGAAGAAGAAAGGGACAGTAAGAAAGACAGTGGTGATCACAAACAGCGTTTTAGAGGTTTGAACCTTCGCAAGTCGGGCGTGGCCTCCAGAGCTGACCTAAGCCAGCGATAGTAGAATAGGTCACTGTGACTGCATGGTCTCAAAAGCACATGGACAAACCCTCATGATACAAGGGTCTGAGCGGCCAGGTTCCTAGAGCCAGGCCACTGCTGCCTTGCACAATAGCAGTTTTTTCTCTTGCAGGAGGAGTTATTCCCTAGACCAATGGGCAGATGGGTCAAAGCATTCAATTGGCTTTTAATTACCCACTAGAATATTTTTCTGTAGATCTCCTTGTCCTGGACCCATGCATTGTATGATACCGTAGCTCTTGCGAGTATAGTGTTTTCTTCAAAATGTATTCTACATTTGATTGTTATTAGGAATGACAGATATTTTTATGACTTACCCTATAGTACTTTTTCTCCTAATGTCCTGCCTTCTGGGGGAAAATATCTACCCTTTGAATGAAAGCATTATAAAAAGAGTACTCTGGGTTTTTTCCCCCAACCCTAAGAATTACCTATGATAACATAGTGGAGTGAGTGGAGTGCCTAGAATCAGAAGAGCCTGCTCAACCTAAATTTCACTGTGTGACCTCAGGCAAGCCATTTAAACTCTCTGTATCTCAGTTTCCTCATTTGTAGCAAGATATTTGATCTAAGTTTACTTCCAATTCTGATTCTGTGATTCTTTCCACAAGACTTAAGCATTAGAGTCAGAGTCTAGGACTTTGCTGTCCAGTACGGTAGCCACTGGACACGTGTGGCTGTTGAGCACTTGAAATGTAGCTAACAGAAGTGGAAATGAGCTGTAAACGTAAAATGCATACCTAATGATGAACACTGAGTATTAAAAGAGAAATAGGAAATTACATGAAAATGTTTTAGGAACACTGATATAAGTGAAACATTAGAATTTTACTTTTTACTTTTCTAATGTGACTACTAGAAAATTTTAAGTTACACATGTGACACACATTTCTCTTGGGCAGTGCTGGTTTAGAACACTTTATTTAGTGGGTATTATTGAAGTAAACCAAAGGTTATATCACAAGTATGATACTAACCTCTAAATGCTATTGTTTAAAGAATGATTGTTTATTGGTCCTTGATTTAATATAATCAAATAATTGTGAACTTCTAAGTATCATCTTTAAAACTTCTTTGAAATGAATAATCTTATTAGGAATGACAGATATTTTTATGGCAGATGCATTAATGATATATAATGATAGGCTGAAGTCAAGTAAAACTTGAGGTATATTTTGACACCGTACGGTAGTTACTAAATTGGTAAATCCATTGAGAAACAGAAAGACAAATGGGAAATTATAGACTAGGCACTTCTGTTCAATAATGAAATTAAATTATTTAATTACAGTGTCACAATGGGAAAAGGACATATTAGTCATATTTTTTATGGAATCTCTAGAGCCTGGAGTACAAGTAAATGAAACAGCCACTAGCTAGTTATTTGAGTGTGTTTAGTGGTGTCCGGTGTCAGGTCCATTCAAGCAGATCAATGCTGGGCTCTGGAACTGGGGATCCAGATTTGCCACGCACAGCGTTACGGGCAGAGCAGGGCTGACACCTAGATTACCAGAAGCCATAAAGAAAAAGTGCTAAGTGGCCACTAGATGTCACTTCTCCATTGCTATAGTGTTTTATTTTCATTAATTTTTTCAAGTTCTATGGGGCCTCAGAGAGACATTTATGACTTTTGTGTTTAGAATAAGTCTGCTTCTCTGGTGTGGGTTATTTTATGAGAAATGCTTTTTAAGAGAAGTCTGGGAAAATCCTTCCCACATAATGTAAGAACTTTGGTTTAGGGAACTTTCCAAATGTGGCTCCAGTAAAAGCTGACCTTAGAAAGAAAACCCTTCCAAACTGGAGTATGCTTTCGGAACTCATTTGAGGCCATACGTGTGTGTGTGGCCCTGCTCACTGAGTTCTTGAGTTTAGCTTTGTCTTTCATACAGTTTTTTAGCTCTTTTCCAGCTTATTCTTGCCTATATATTGGTATTTTAAAAAATTCATGGTGAGTAATTTAAAAAGTGAAATCAAACTGTATTTTATAATGATTACTAGTTGGAGTGTTTTTTTTAAAAAAACATTTATTAAACTCCATCCAAAAAAAGTTTATCCTTAGCCATTTTCTAAAGTGGAAACATAGACTAGATGACAGTCTGTGTTCTCAAGCCACTGGGCGGAGAGATACATTGAACTACGTCACTGTGTGCATTTTGGGGTGTGTTCCTCGGAGTACGCTGACTGCTGTAACAACTCTAAAACCTCAGTGGCTTAACCCCGTAAAGGCTCCTTTCTGCTCACATCACAGTCCGTGGCCTCCGTGCCTGCAGTCTCCGGCTGTCTCCTCCACCCTGCCCACTCTCTCTCTTTCCATCTCTCAGCTTTGCTTTCCCCTGAGCTGATTTTACCCTCCACCCCATAGTGATGTTGAGAAACTCCTAGACCGTATCGTTCTTATACCTGGCAATCTCAGTGGGAGGACAGCTTCTCTATTTGCTAGTAATTCACACAAAAATGTCCAGAGGCCTCTCTGGATCAACGTGGTTTATCCGGACTTCCCTGTGGTTGCCAGGCTGGAATATACAGATCAGCCGGGCTATGGGCACCTGCCCAGATCTGGATTTAAAGGCATCCTTGGAAGGGAGATGATGTGGAAAACAGGCAACAGCCTGACAGTCTAGGGCCAGAGGAAGGAATGGGGACGCATACAGAAGCGACAATGGAAAACTCATAATTCATGATAGCTGATGATTTCCTAGGATTGTGGGTTTAGGTATGGGAGCTGAATCTTTGTTTTTGGTTGGGATTTTTTTGGAGGGGAAGGGTGGGCTGAGGAGAGGCAAGTTGTGTCACATATTTTTAACTGGGACCACCTTTTTTTGTTTAATACCTCAGTAGTAGTCACTGTGGAGGAGTCTGTCCATTGCTGGAGTGTGTGTTTAGAGAGTGAAAGAGTTGTTTTAAATTCTTGTCCAGCTATGTGTTTCTGGAATTGGAATTATTTTATTAGGCATTCCTCATTCTTGGCTCACCTTTAGTCTGTATTTCCCGTACTTTTTCTTGTCCAAGAGAAAATCTGTTCCATTTTTATGTTGGAGGTAAATACATCAAAAATCTGTGATAAAATATATATATATTTTAAAGATAACACTAAAAGAGAAGCCTAAAGTTATTATTCTTGAAAAATCTCATTTAGTCCAGTTCAAGATGGCAATGTAGGAAGATCCCAACCTCATCTTCCCCCACAGACACACCAGATCTACAGGGGGGAGAGGAGGTGGCACATGAGCTCACAGAGTCCTTATCTCTGTTGTGCCCTACCCTGTGCTTCTGGAACTGTGGTCTGTGTCAGCTTGGGAGGGACGCTACCGTGGGCTGGGCTGCTCCAGGTGGCTAGATCCCAGCCCGCACCCTGCATGCCTGTCCACATCCCTCTAATGCAAGCCCATGCCTTGAAACATGGCTAAGATGCCCAGGCACTTGTGCTACGACACCCAGACCAGTGCCCTCCTGGCCAATGAGCAGTTCGAAGGTTTGCTGGGCACCCCTTGCAGCCCTGATGTGCTCTCCCTCTGTGCCACATACACAGCCATCTCTTCCACTGACTTCCAGCATGCACCCATCAAGCCCTGGAATTTGTGTGCAGTGGGCCCAGCAGGGCTGCAAGCCCATCTTCATGAAGTACCACCGCTTGAGCATGGCTCACAAAGAGCTGCCATTTATGACCAGGACATGTGCTTCTCTCCCAAGGCCATTATCCCTGCAGACAGAGTGAGTTTTCCTATGAATTCTAGTAATATAAATCATAGAGGGGCAAGTAGTAAATGCTACTAATGTAAGCTTATCAGGGCCATGTAGAAGACTTATTTCCAAAACAGTTGTAAGTACGTCATTCAGTCTAAAGTTAAGGAGGTAAAGACCAAGTGCCATGGCATGACTGCAATAGTCGAAGGAGATTCTAAAGGCTTCTCAAGTAAACGTTCCCAGGGGCACCATTATACCTTTATATCAATTCTGGCTTCCTGTGCCCTCTCCTTAGTGAGGAATACATCATCATGGGCTATGAAGATGATGAATGCTTCAGATTATTCTGGGTGAAAACTTCCACTGCTGAGAAATGGAATGATCAGCTTGCTAAAAAAAGATGTTTAACACTGGGATATGAAGCTCCATCATCTTAAACTGAGTAAAAGTGATTTTAGCCATCATAATTCTACTCAGAGTCAGAATTCTGGCAGGAATTCTGACCCTTGGCAAGCATGCCACTGAATTCTGAGAAGAACATAGTAGACCTTTATTGAAACTTGCACTGCTGGACTAGCCAAGGAAAATTGCGCTATTGAACAATACTATAATTCCATTATTGCACTATTCCATTACTTAGCACAAAAATTGTGTGATAACTGATATTACTTTTATTTTTTCACTTGTTTTCAGCTTTTCTCTCCCCCCCACACACACACACTTTTTGTGGTTGGGTACAGATCCTTAAATATATGTATTCTGTTTAACAATAACAGAGACATAATTTATAATAATTGTCAAAAGTTAAAGACAAGGAAAGAATCTTAAAAACAGTAAGAGAAAAGCAGCTTGTTAATGTAGAGAAGAATCCCCATAATCACAAGATTTTTTGGCAGAAACTTCGCAGGCCAGTAGGGAGCGACACTGTATATTCAAAGTGCTGAAAGAAAATAAACCCTGGTAACCAAGAATATTATACCCAGCAGAGTTTTCTATGAGAAAGAGAGTATTCCATCCAAGCAAAAGCTAAAGAGTTCATCACCACGAGATCAGCCTTACAAGAAATGCTAAAGGGACTTATTAAAGCTGAAGTGAAAGGGCACTAATAAATAACAAGAAAATATATGAAAGTATAACTCTCACCAGGAAAGATAAATATAGGTAAAATTTAGAATCTAGTGTTGGAAAGGTGATGTGTTATTTACTTCTAAAGCTAGTATGAAGGTGAAAAGACAACAGTAAAAACAACTACAACAATTTGTTAATGGATACACAAGATGTAAATTCTGACTACAAAAACATAAAACTTGCTGGGGAAAGTAAAAATGTAGAACTTCAGTATGTGTTCAGTATTAGGTTGTTTTCAACTTAGAGTAGACTGTTACTAGGTGGTGTATGTAAGCCTCGTGGCAGCCACAAAGCAAAAACTTATATGGATACACAAAACATAATGAGAAAAGGAATCTAAGTATACCACTAAAGAAAAAAAATCAAATCAGAAAGAGAGCAAGGAAAAAAGGTTTAAGACATCCAGGAGGCAATTAACAAAATGGCAATAAATCTGTACCTATCAATGATTACATTAAAGGCAATGGACTAAATTCAAAAGATATAGGGTGGCTGAATGGATAAAAAAAAAAAAAAACAGGACTCATCTATGTGCTACAAGAGACTTCTTCAGACCTTAGAACACACAGAGCCTGAAAGTGAAGGAGTGGAAACAGATATTCCATGCCTGCAGGTGGGAACCAAAAAGAAAGCTGGGGTAGCTGTACTCATATCAGACAAAATAGATATTCAGCCAAAACCAATAACAGTTGACAAAGAAGGTCATTATATAATGATGAAGTCACTTCAAGAGGATAACATTTGTTAATATTTATGCACCCAACATGGGAGCACATAACTGTGTAAACATTAACAGACCCAAAGGGAGAAATAAACAGCAACAAAATAATATCCCACTCACATTAATGGATAGGTCATCGAGACAGGAAATCAGTAAGGAAACATTGGCCTGAAGTCACAAGTTAGACTAGATAGACTTAACATATGCACAACATTCCATCCAAAAGCAAAATAATACCCATTTTTATCAAACACACATGGAACATTTTTCCAGACAGATAATATGGTAGGCCACAAAACAGATCTTAATGAATTTAAGAAGACTGAAATCATATCAAGCATCTTTTCTGACCATAATGGTATGACACTAGAAATCAATTACAAGAAGAAAACTGGAAATTTCACAAGTATGTGCAGATTAAACAACATGCTCCTGAATAACCAATGGGTCAAGGAAAAATACTTCAAGCCAAATAAAAATGGTAATACAATATGCCAAAATTTATGTTATGCAGCAAAAGCAGTTCTAAGAGGGACATTTAGAGCAATAAATACCTATATTTATTACACAAGGAGCCAAGAGGCTAGAAAAACAAACTAAATCCAAAGTTAGTAAAAAGAAGGCAATTAAGATCAGAGGGAATATAAATGACAGAGACTAAAAAGACAATAGAAAAGATGAAAGTAAAAGTTGGTTCTTTGAAAGGATAAAGAAATAGACAAACTTTTATCAGACTTGTGAAGTAAAAAGAGGGAACTCAAAACCAGAAATAAGAGGAGACATGACAACTGATACCACAGAAATACAAAGGATCATAAGAAACTATTATGAACTATAATATGCCAACAAATTGGACAATAAAGATAATAAATTCCTAGAAACATACAATCTACCAAGACTGAATCTTGAAGAAAAATAGAAAGTCAAATAGACCTACTACTAGTAAGGAGATACACTCAATAATCAAAAACCCCTAACAAACAAGAACCCAGGAACAGATGGCTTCACTGATACACTCTACCAAACATTTGAAGAAGAAAACCAATCTTCCTCAAACTCTTCCAGAAATAGAAGAGTAGGGAACAGTTCACACTCATTTTACAAGGTCAGCATTATCCTGATACCAAAACCAGACAAGGAGAGTACAAGAAAAGGAAATCACAGGCCAATAACCCTGATGAAAATAGATACAAAAATGCCCAACAAAATATTAGCATGCTGAATTCATCAATACTTGATCATACACTATGATCAAATGGTATTTATTGCAAGGATGGGTTCAACATCTGCAAATCAATGTATTATACCAGATTTAAAAAATGAAGGATACAAACCATATGATCATATCAATAGATGCATGAAAAGCATTTGACAACCTTTCATGAGAAAAAATTTTCCACACAGTGCAGATAGAAAGAAACTACTTCAAAATAATCAAGGCCAGATACAAGTCCACACTGAACATCATACTCAATAGTGAAAAATTGAAAGTTTTTCCTTTAAGATCAGGAACAAGACAATACCTACTCCCATCACATATACTCAACATAGTATTGGAAGTCTTAGGGCAAATACTCAAGAAAAAGACATAAAAGTCATCTAAATTGAAAAGAAGTAAAATTGTCACTGTTTGCAGATAACATGATACTTTATATGGAAAATCCTGAAGACTACCACAAACCTGTTATAATAAATGAATTCAGTAAAGTTACAGGATACAAAAAAATCGATATACAGAAGTCAGTTGCATTTCTAGACATTAACAACAAACTATCACAAAGAGAAGTGAAAACAATATCATTTATAATTGCATGGAAAATAATACCTAATAACAGAGTTAAACTAAAGAGGTGAAAACCTGTACATTGAAAACTATAAGACACTGATGAAAGAAATTAAAGATAGAAGTAAATGGAAAGATATTCCATGCTCATGGATAGGAATATTGTTTAAATAGTCATACTATTAAAAGTAATCAACAGATTCAGCACAGTCCTTATCAAAATTCTGATGGCATTTTTCACAGAAATAGGACAAATGTAAAATTCATATGGAACCACAAAAGACCCTGAGACGCCAAAGCAATCTTAAGAACAAATATGGAGACACCACACTTCCCAATTTCAAACTATATCTCAAAGCTATAGTAACCAACACAGTATAGTATTGGCATTAAAAAACACACAAACCAGTGGAACAGCATAGAGAGCCCAGACATAAATCCACAGGTAGATAGTCAAGTAATTCATGATAAAGGAGCCAAGAATATACAATTGGGAAAGGAAAGTCTCTTCAATACATAATTTCAGGAAAACTGGCAGCCATGTGCAAAAGAATACACCACTTACAAAAATCAACTTATAATGAATTGAAGAGTTGAACATAACAGACATTACAAAAAACTGCACAGCAAGGGAAACCATCAACAAAATAAGGCAATCTATTAAATGGGAGAAAATATTTGGAAATAATGTGATAAGGGCTTACTATCCAAAATATATAAAGAACTCAATACAACTCAATAGCAAAACAAAAACCCCAGACAATCCAATTAAAAAATAGGCAGAGGATCTGAATAGTTATTTTTCCAAAGACATAGATGGCCAGTTGGTACATGTGAAGGTGCTCAGTATCAGTGATCATCGGGGAAATGCAAATCAGAACCACGATGAGATGTCACCTCACACCTGTCAGAATGGCTATCATATGAAAGAAAAAAAAATAAGGGTTGGTAAGAATTTGGAGAAGAGGGAACCCACGTACACATTGGTGGGAATGTAAATGTGTGCGGAATCATAAGGAAAACCTATAGAAGTTCCTCAAATTCAATTAAAAATAGAACTACTACATAACCCAGCATTCCCATGTCTATGTATTAACTGAAGAATACAAAAACACTGGCTCAAAGAATTATCTGCACCTCCATGTTCATTGTAACATTACAGTAGCCTTGACATGTAAGCCACCTGTGTCCATCAATGGAGGAACTGATAGAGAAAATGTGGTGTGCATATATACATACATACATACATACATACATGTATGCATGATGGAACATTACATAGTCATAAACAGAGCTCCAGGCAACCACTCATCATCAACTGAGGCATACTTAATATATTTGTCATCCTGTCCTCAAAAACACTTCTAGAACCACATTAGGTAGAGAATTCCTCAAGCATGCCACACTGACAAAAGTGTCATAGCTGCAGCTTCATAATTACAAGCATATTAAACTGAGAAATCTTCCCAGAAAGAAGTTACTTAACTGTAACTTTGCTAAGCTGATTTGACCACATAACCCTTTGTTGCATTGTTCCTATTAAAATTCTTTGAAATTTCTACAGAATAAGTCTGTGATATTTCCCAAAGAGTGATCACTTATAACATTGCTATTAATTCCCTGAAAAATGTTAGTCGACTTAATTTTATTCTTATCTATCTTGTGGAATGTAGTCTCTACAAAAATATTTAATTTTTTAAAGAGACAGAAGAATATAGCCATATCTTCAAATTAGGAGTGAAAGATTCCAAAGCATGAGAAAATTCCTAAACAGTGATTTGTGATTTTAAGCCAAAAGATTGAACAAAATACAAAAAGGGTAGTGTCATTATTAATAGGATATCTACCTGGTATTTGATATAAATGAGGAACATGGTTGCTCAGGCCCGCTGCCTAGAGCCTACCTCTCATTTTAGCCCTAGATTTTAATGTTCACATACATACAATTTTGGTAAGCATTTATTAAATCCACTCTTTTCAAGAGGTTATAAGTCAATCAAGTCATGAAAAATCATAGCCATCTTAAGGCTTAGTTTTTCACTCTTAGATATGTATGTTCACAGGAATACCCATTAAAAGAACTAAGTCAAGTTTTTCTCTAACATTAGCATACTGTATATTTAAGAAATCATCTCTTTATGTCTGAGCCTCATAACCTAACACTGAAACAGAATTCATGAAAAATTAAAAATCCAATGATTCTCAGTATGTGGTCCTGGCATAAGGACCAGCATCACCTGGGAGCTTGTCAGAAATGCGAATTCTTGGACCTCACCCTGGGCATGATTCAGAAACTGGGGGAATGGGGCCCAGCAATCTGTGTTTCAACAAATCCTCTGGGTGGTTCTGGGCCTGCTAAGGTCTGGGAGCCGAAGCCCCATTCACACGTGCTGTTGGTTTGCCCCGTGTCACCTAGACTTGCGGAGGCTTCTCATGCTGTATGATCTTCATCATAACGGAGTTTCCCCATGTTTGGGGAGCAGAGCACAGAGACCGTTTTCCAAATATAACATCTAGTGAGCAATCACAAGTGACCCTCCCTCTGTAGCAAAACAGAATACAGAAGTTGTCTATTTTTAGAATGCAAGAAGAAAATTTGCTAGCATTTTCAGGGAAACAGACCAGCTACAAAAGATCCATTCCCTTTTGTCAGTAGATTTAGATGCTCGGTCTATAAATAACAAACAAAAGGAAAAAAATAACAGCATAAGAGTATAGCTGTGAAGTTGAATATCTGTGGCACTTTGAAAAAAATCGTGTAGCCATTCCCCAGCTATGGAAACAATCCAAACTTATATAAATAGAAAGAGGGCATTTTAAATAATGGGGGCTGCCTCCAAGTCAAGTAAGAGGGCATCTTTGGGGGCTGAAGGGACATGCCACACCATGAGGCAGACCCAGGGGCTGAGCCTCTGTCGGAGGGAATCTGTTACGTAGGGGTGACATCTGGTACCAGGCCATGGTGGGTGGCTCCAGTCACACCCACCGTCTTCTGAGGGATTCCTGAAATCTACCCGCCCACGCACAGACCTTCACATTCACCTTCACAGCAGGATAAACTTCAAGAAACTGGGGTTCCTTAGCCAGGCATGTCCTTAAAAATCATGCATAATGTTTTTATTTGGGGGGACACTTCACGTTTCAGGTTAGGACACTCTCTAAAGCAGGGTTCCTCTATGTCATCACTGTTGACATTTCCAGCTGGGTAATTCTCTGTTGTGGTGGCTGCCCTGTGCACTGCACTGCAGGAACCTTAGCAGCATCCCGGGCCCTTCTCCTCTAGGTGCTAGTAGCAACCCCCACTGAAACAACCAGAAATGTCTCCAGACACTGCCACAGTCCTTGGAGAGGGAGGGTGCAGAAGCCCCCACCCACCCAAAGGAGAGCCACTGCTCCGAGAGATACTTTCTTTGTTAAAGGAGGTAGGAGAAAAAATCCTCTTGTGCTTTAATCTTCATTTAGATGACTGCTCCTCTGACCCCTCTCATTTCTCCTTATTAACCGACTTCCTACATGTGCACATACAGACACACACACACACACACACACACACACACACACACACACACACACACACACACACACAGTCTTTATTTCCTTCCATACCCACACTGGTCTCTTAAGGCTACCATGTCTCTTACTTTTACTCTAGTAATCAAAACAGTATTATATTGGCATAAAAACAAATACAAATCAATGAAACAGAATAGAGTCTGGACATAAACCCATGCATATGCATATAGAGTCTATTAATTTTCCACAAAGGAGCCAAGAATATACAATGGTAAAAAAACAGTCTCTTCAATAAATGGTGTTGAGAAAACTGGCAAAAGAATGACACTGGACTTCTCTCAGAGCATGCACAAAGATCAACTCAAAATGGACTGAAAACTTGAATGCAAGACTTGAAACCATAACACTCCTAGAAGAAAATGTAGGAGGTAAGCTCCTTGATAGGTCTTGGCAGTGATTTTTCTGTATCTGACACCAAAAGCAAAAACAAACAAGTGGAATGATGAACTAAAAAACTGTGCTGCAAAGGAAACCACCAAAAAAAGAAAAGTCAACCTGTGGAATGGGAAAAAATGTTTGCAAGCCATTTATCTGATAAGGGACAAAGTAGCCAAATATATAAGGAACTGATGTAACTCCATAGGAAAAATAAGAACTCCGAACACCTCAATTTAAAAATGGGCAAAGGACCTGTACAGACATTTTTCCAAAGACAACACACAAGTGACCAACAGGTTCCTGAAAATGTGTTCCACATCACTATTATCGGGGAAATCAAGACCACAGTGAGATCACCTACACCCACTAGGGTGGCTCTTCTCAAAAAGCCAAAAGGTAACACGTGTTCGTGAGGATGTGGGAAAGGGAACCCTTGTGCGCTGTGGGTGGGAAGATAAATTGGTGCAGCCACTGTGAAAAACAGCAGTTTCCTTGAAAGCAGAACTACTCTGTGATCCAGCAATCCCACTCTCCTGGTTGTCTAGCTGAAGGGAATGGTATCAGGGTCTTGAAGAGATGTCTGCACTCCCGTGTTCACTGCGGCTTTATTCACAGTAGCCGGATATGGAAACGGTGTGTCTGTTGATGGATGGATGGAAATGAAAATGTTGTATATATGATATTATTTAGGCTTAAAAAAGAAAATTCTATTTGTGACAACATGGATGAACCTGGAGACCATTATGCTAAGTGAAATAAGCCAGACTAAAAAAGACAAATACTCCATGGTCTCAATTATATGTTGTATCTGAAAAACTCGTAACAGATTATAGAATGGTGGTGCCCAGGGGCTGGGGGTGGGGGGCAAGGAAGATGTTGGTCAAAGGGCACAAATTTTGTTATCAGTTGATTTAGTTCTGGAGACCTAATGTACAACATGGTGATTATAGTTAATAAGGTACTGTGTACTTGAAATGTGCCAGGAGATAGATTCAAAGTGTTCTTATCACACACACACACACACACACACACACACACACACACACACACACACACACACACACGGCAACTATGTGAGGTGATGGAAATGTTAATTAGCTTGATTTTGGCAATCATTTCACAATCTGTATATATCAAAACATCACATTGTAGACCTTAAATGTGTGCAATTTTTGTCCTGTCAATAAAACTAGAAAAGTCATTGTTGTCAAGTACTCTTAAAAAACAAGAACTCCATTAACAAATGATACCTGTATAACCTAAACATTTACTTAACCTAAAAAGTATCCTCCATTTTTTAATCTTCTAAGTTAGGACCAAGGCATTTTTGAAGGGGCCCCTTAATTAGAGTTCTGCAGAGGTCATACCAACGATTTATTATTTGTGTTATCCAATTTGAATTTCTTTAGGCGAAGCAAATGTGAGTGCCATATCTTACTAGATTTTTTAAATCCAAACATTCACAGTGTGCCACTCACAGCTACTTTAGTCAAAAAGAAAAGGAACAAAGGAGCAAGTCAGGGTTTTAAAACTTTTCCAAAGCTTAGCTTTCATATAAACATCCATTTTACTTCAGACCCTAGTTCCATCACTTTACATTGATCAATACAATATTTATTCGGTATAATACTCACAATACAACTGGAATGAGCAAGTCACAAAGGGAAAAGAATTCCTTAGGTGAGGTACGCCCAGAGCTCTGGCCCCAAGTCTGTTTCCTTCTACCGAGCCCACGAGTTCCCTGCACACACAGCATCCTGTCCACTCTCCTTCCTGCCAAAAGTAAAAAAGGGCTCCTCTTGTCCAAAGAGCCCTTCTCCCGGGCTCTGCATGTGGTCTGCCAACACTGCCAGTACCTCAGTCTGTCTCCTCTTTCATCTTGAACATCTCCCTCTTTTCTACCTATTTTCTGTGATCCCATCCCTATCTTCCTGCTTACCTGTGGGACTGTACCTCTAACAGCGTCCTGGTTTTATCTGCCTGTACACTCCAGACAGACTTCATCTCCGCATGTCCAAAATGTCACTTAGCACTTTGTCCCTCCTCCCTAATCAGCTTTCCCTCCAGTGTCCCTTACATTCCTGGAAGGTACCAAGCTTTACCCAGTTTCCAAGCCAGAAACCTGTAGGTCATCATTGACCCACATCACTCCCCTCACTGTACATCTAATTAGCCACATCATTCATTTCATAAAAATTCATCTATCTATATTAGTTCTTCATAGGTGAGGCTTTCCAGTTTAGTAAATAAAAATAAAGGACACCAGTTAAGTTTTAATTTCAGGCAATGAATGATGATTTTTTTAGGGGTAGTATAATCTGTGCACTATTTGGGATGTACTTATACTAAAAAATGAATTGTTTACCAGAAATTCAAATTTAACAGGGCATCCTATAATTTATCTGGCAACCCTATTATAGGTTTTCAATTCCAGTTACTCATACCTCTGCCTTAGTTTTGGCTACTAAGCAAATGAAACAATTGCACAATTGCAAAACTGACAGCTTGCAACCCAAGCTAGCTAAGCTCAGTTATAGCTAAAACTCAAGAGCACCAAGTATTTAACGGTAACTTCACAGGGACCCACATGTCCCAGTGAGACTGCTTACTAGTCCAGAAGGGTCTTAGCACAGATTGCCATAGCAGAATACCTTAGACTGAGTGGCTTTAACAACAGAAATGCATTTATTCACTGTTCTGGAAGTGGGAGGTCCGAGACAGACTTACCAGCATAGCCAGTTTCTGGTGAGAGCTCTCTTCTGGCTTGTAGATGGCTGGCTGCCTTCTTGCTACATGTGTGGTGGAAAAGGGAGAGAAAGAAAATGCGTGCAAGATTTCTGGCATCTCTTCTTATAAAAGTACTAATCCCATCATGAGGCCCACCCTCCTGACCTGATCTGAAGGTATTTCCCAAAGGTTCCACCTCCAGATACATCACAGTGGGGGTTGGGGTTTCAGCACAGGAATTTTCAGGGACACAATTCACAAGTCTACCACATACAAGCTTACTTCACCTTTAGTTGGACCAGTCCCTGCCCAAATGGCCCTTACTAATCCACTCAGAAACCACCCCACAACTAGCCAGCATCCAGCCTCCCCTGCGATGGGGTCTCTCTCGCTCAGCAGGGCTAATAAAGCTTGATATGGGGCTGAAACAGTGCCATCACCTCTTGGCTTCCTAATTGGTAAAGAAGCTTCTCCCTACTTTTCTCCTTCTAATCCAGTGGTTCTCAAATATTAGCTGCATCAGAGTCTTGGCAGTGGGGGAGTGGGTGTGCTTGTTAGATCCCAGACCGCTGGGCCCACGCTCAGAGGTCCTGATCAGTAAATCTGACATGGGGCCTGGGAATTTGAATTTCTAACAGGGTCCCAGGCTGTTGATGCTGCTGGGCAAAGTGCGACGCTGAGAAGATCCACTTTAGAGATCTTCCTTAATTTTCTGACATGGGGACTGAACATTGTTATTTTCTAAAGCTCTCTAGGTAATTCTAATATGCAGCAGGTTTGAAAACACCATTCTGATGCTTTTCTATGCTATAGCCAGGATGCTTTTTGCAAAGCCCAAATTGAAAAAAGAATTCATCCGCTAAAAACATTTAATGGCATCTCACTGCCCTCAGGGTTAGGCATTGCTCCTGACTAAGCCTGGGTAATGTACTTCGGCTTACTTCTTTGCTGTCACCTCCAGCCCCCATGTCAGGCTATATTTCACCACTTTATGCCCTACAATCCAGGCTGATGAGTGAGATCAACAGAAGTTCCCTGAAGTCAGTCTTATTCCTTTTCTCCCTGATTCGGTGCACAGTCTGCATCTTGACTGGGAAAGTTCTCTGAACATACCTCTTTACCCGGCCAACCCTTACCTTCCCTTTAGTCTTATAACCAACCAGTGTGATCCATGGACCTGTAGCATTAGCCTCTCCTGGGTGCAGACACAAAGGGCTAACCCCAGACCCACTGCGTCGGAACCTACATTTTTAACAAGATCCCAGAGTGATTCATATTCATGTGAAAATTTGAGAAGTACTGTCTTTTAAGCTGTAGACATATTTTGTCTGGATTGATGCCTCTGACCAACACAGACTCAGCCAGATGCCTCTCCTCTCTGCTCCCACAGTCATCTGCATGCACACCGTAACACATCTGCATCTGTGGGCACCGTCTCCTGCTGGCCTATGAGCTCCCTGGGGGCAGGACTGTATGTTTACTCATCCTTGTATTTTCCACCCCAGCAAGTCCCCGGCACATAGCAGGTGCTCAGTAGTTGTTGATGAAATACTGATTTTTGGAAACAAGTAGAGAAAGCATCACCTTTGCAATTTAAAGAGATTTGGACTTAAATTCCTGCTTTACCACTTTCTAGGTCTAGGAAGTTGGACACGTCTCTCACCTCTCAGAACTTGTGACCCACTGGCCAAATGAGAATAACCCCAACCACCCTACAAAGTTGTCAGGATTAATGACATCATAGATACAAACCCCAAATTCAATGGCTGCCAGGTCCGAGTTGCACCGCCAGTGTGAGGTTCCCTTTCCCTTGGTTCTCCCAAGCTGCCGGCCTTGACTGAGTTCAGCAGGGTACTACTCCGCCAGGCTCTGGGGCCCCTGAGGTTAGATGTTTTTCGTTTTTTAGTATTATTATGTTAGACCTTTGTTAACAGGTGCTGGCCATTTGTTGGCTTTTTTGAGAAAAATCAGGTTGTAAAGTTTTATTACAAATTGAAAATGAGGTTCTTAAAAATCTCCACTTGACCGGAGATGAAAACAATTTAAAACTTTTAAAGGTATCTTGAGAAAAACCAGGTTTTAAAAAAGCAAAACAAACACGTTTGTCATGACCAAAAAAACATCTTTAGGTAAGAATTAAATAAAACCCCTGCGACACAGGTAACGCAGGCAGTTGCGGCTGTCTGGTCGGGGGGCAAAAGGCCAGCCCAGTAAGGTCCTCAGCTCCACTCTCCTGCCCCTTTCGTATTGCTGGAATTTCATACTCAGTTCTTCTGGTTGGATGACTAAGCCGGACGGTGGGAGGGAGGGGAGGCCGGCGTGGACTCGCGCGCCCTGCTCAGCCCCGGGAGTGGAGGAAATGTCAGCTGGTGGATCGCTGCTGCTTGGCCATCTTGAGGTTTAGGGGTTTTCTGGGCTTCTGCGTCGTTAACTAAGTTGCAGCGGTACCAACGTTAAGGTGACCGCTGACCTGGGGTCCCCTCTCCTGGATTTTCCTTAGCCTCTTCCTTGCCCACCTCGCTAGGCTCTTGGGTGAGCAGGATCCTGCGTAATCGTGGCACATATGCTGCCTCACTGTTCTGTCCTGCTTCCTGCCCCTGGGTGTCAGCCACTCCATCGCTTCTCCCAGCACAGGGGGCTGGAATGCGGGGCCCACGCCCCGAGGTCTCCGCTGGGCGGAGGTGGGCGCCGCCGCCTGCAGCAGGGCAGGCGCTGAGGGCCTGGCCTGGTGGGGGGCACTCGCCCTCCCCCTTCCCTCCCCACCCTGGTGACTGCGGGCAGGAGCCCTGGACGTGCACAGCGTCTGGAATGGTCACCCTGTGCGCGTTTACCGCCTCGCCCTGGACCCTACCAGGGCCGGACACCCCTGCCGCCTCCGCACCCCTTCCCCCTGCACCAGCGCCGGCCTCCACAGCGTCTGGGTGCCGGGCGCCGCGAAGGTAGTGCCCGGGCTTCGGCCTCGCCGGGCAGCCTGCTGGGCAAATGCAGCCTCCTCGAGTCAGTCCTGCTGCTGAAACCGCATCCGTTTCCCACGCACACCGAGCCATTCGGCTGCTCCCAGAACCTTCCCTGCGATGACTCCTTGTTCCCGTTGGCGGGCGCCCCCCGATACCGCCCGCACCCCTGCGCGTGGTGACGGGCGTGGTGAGCCGGGGAGGGCGGCGGGGGCGCGGCTGGGTCTCGGCCTCGCCGCCCGCGGTGCAGGGACGGTGACTGGGGCTGGCGGGGCCTCGGCGCCTCCTCCCCGGGACCGCGCGACGGTAACCAGGCCGGGCGGTCGCGGGGAGGCACGGCTCTCTGGCCTCCACTCCCGGGGCTGAGCAGGGCCCGCGAGTCCACGCCGGCCTCCCCTCCCTCCCACCGTCCGGCTTAGTCATCCAACCAGAAGAAGTGAGTATGAAATTCCAGCAAAACGAAAGAAGCAGGAGAGTGGAGCTGAGGACCTTACTGGGCTGGCCTTTTGCCCCCCGACCAGACAGCCGCAACTGCCTGCATCACCTGTGTGCTCTGCTCCCGCTGCCGATTCAACTGGGCTAAATGGTTTTGCTCCCCATGTAAATAAGGCAGCTTTTTATGATGTGACTCCAGGTGGGGCACCATAAAATGGCCTTTATGCAGAATAACCTACTTAAGGTACACTAGGTGGAGGTGAGCACTTGCATGGAGAAGGGTCTCAGGCTTCATGATAATGTCGCTCTAGCTTCTTCCCGCCTCGTTCTCCAACCACGTGATTCTAATTTCCTCAATCTCCTGTTCTCGTGGGTGGTTCGTGGATCAGCTCAGCTAATGAGAGAAGGGTGGAATTATGAAAGCAGAATTAAAGGGGTTAAGAGGACGAATGGGATCTGGGAGGGAGACAGGGAAGGCAGGACCGGTACTTTCTACCGCAGGCCTGACTGTGTGTTGGCTGTAACCAGATCTCAGCCACTTCAGGAGTTTCGAGTGGGTCAGAAAACGCTATTACTTCTTCTGAAGTCACATTTTCCTCAAGTGTTGTGCTTGACTGGCTATTCTGAAGACGATTTTGCTATAGGTCATGTCACACACACCCCACTTCCATGATCAGGAGCAGAGAATACAGCGTTACTAGATAAACCACACATGTCTTAAAGATGTTTGTTTAAACTACTATTTACAAACCAAATACTTTGCTCTGAACTTTGCATAAACAACATTTGGACCCACAAACAGTTTGTGCTTTAGTTATCTTTATCTGTGTGAGAAACAAAGTACTCCATCAGCTGCTGCATGCTTCTGAAAAAATACTGGGTAGGAACAAGTTGGAAAGCTTTCGCAATTAAAAAAAAGACTTCTCGTACAAATAGTAAGTTATTGGCATTAACTGTGAATAATACAGATGTGATGGTTAATCTTATGTGCCATCTTGGCTGACTATGGGGTGCCCAGATTAGACATTTCTAGGTGCGCTTATGAAAGTGCTTCTGCATGAGATTAATGTTTGTATTAGTAGCCTCCGTAAAGTAGATTACCCTCCCCTGTACAAGTGCGCATCATCCAATCCCCGGGGACCCGACTGGAACAAAAGGCAGAAGGAGGGGGAATTCACCCCCTTTTCCTGCCTCGCTTACTGAGCTGGGATGTCTCATCTTCCCCGACCCCCGGACTTGGATGTCCACCATACGCTTTCCTGGTTCTCAGACCTGTGGACTCAGAAGATCTTGGATCTTCACATCCCAAGATTTATTATGAGGAATTGGCTCATGTGATAATGAAAGATGGCGATAAGACCTAAGCCTTCCCAAGCTGGGGACCAGGAACGCCCGCGGTGTGGCTCAGTACGCCAACAACGGAATGGACTATGAGCTCCACCCTGTAGCTTCTGTCCCTCTGAAGAACTCTGTTACAACAGGGACCTGTTTATCAAGTTTGGATTAAAAGACCGACAGAGGAAATAAGGAGGCTCCTCTCCCTGCTTTGCTCTCCTAGAAACTTTCTGCATAAAGGAAATTTGGCTTAAAAATCTGTTGTGCCTCTGACTGAGTCAAATATAACACCGCAGGATTCATACAGAATTAGTTCACATCTTGTCCCTTGAAGGGGGGAACATTAAAATCCCTGATATGAATCCATTGAGTAATCCATTGGTAACCCAGATATGTATCACTCCTCTCTGCATACTGTAATTCTATTTCTCTAAGTATTTCTCTTCTTCCTACGGTGAAACCACAGCTAAAGTCAGTATTTTCCCTAAACCAAAAGAATGACCCCAGTTGTCTTAAAAGCCTGACTGCTTGGGCCTCAGATCCCCAGCCGCGCCGCTCCAGGAGTGCTCAGAGGGGAGCGGCCGGCCCCCTGCTTCGCTCTCCTCTTCTCCCTCTCCCCTTTGTCTTTCCAGTTATCCGCCTGTTTTAGCTCCTGGTCTCCACTCGAACCAGAGCAGGCTCTTAAGGCAATCCTACCAAATGCAGGGAGCAATGAATTCTGTGGACCTCAGGCAGGGACACAGTGTTCATCCAGGGCTCAGTTCTGTTCCTTTCAGGTGGGAAGTCTGTAGTCTGTGCCCCTGGCAGCCTCAGCCTCAACTGTCCTGAGGATCCCTCTGGTCACCTAAGCAGATCCTCCTTAAAGCTTTGATCCTTTCTCTACTCCTGATTCCTTCCTCAAGTATGAGACAAATACCTATTTCTTTAGTATCGGCCCACCCCACACTACCCCTCACCCCGGCCCTTTGCAGACCTGGATGGGCTGACTGACAAACCCCACTTGACTTGACCTCTATTTCTTCTGATGCCCAGTTTTCACTGAACCACTTGTGCATTCATCATAAATGGATGTTAACAATTAGCTAAGGTTTCTTCTTACCTATGTAGGTGTGTTCGAATCTAACACTATTAAGGCTAGGACTGTTGCTTCGATACAAATTGCATGATGGGTATGTGTGTCAGTCCATATCGATCAACAGTCCCCGCCCTTCTCTGGGGTGGAGGCTCTTGGGAATTCACAGTCCAGGACTGGTAAATTAGCATGCTCAGAACTGTCACCTAGAGTCCTCACAGAGATGGCCACACTTCAAACCTTTATCTAACTTCAGAACAGAGAATCCCTTAATTACCTAGCAGATATCAGAAATAATATTTCTTAGTAAAGGATTGTTCCTCTAGTAATTTAGAAACCTTTATCTAACTTCAGAACAGAGAATCCCTTAATTACCTAGCAGTTATCAGAAATAATATTTCTTAGTAAAGGATTGTTCCTCTAGTAATTTAGAAATGGTATTTCAGGCAAACTAGCTTGTCATATAAAATAAAATTATGGAAATCGTAGGCAAATGTTCAGATAAAATGGATTTAAGTTTAAGGCTAACTCTTTCTGGGTAGAAGTCCCTAGGAAGGCTTCGTCCAGTGAGTACCACAAGGACATGCCAGCAAATGAGATTATCTTCAAAGGTAAAGAATTGCTGCCCCAAATAACTCCTTGGAGGAAGTTAAAGAGAAATTTTAGAATCTTTCTGAGACATTGATGTATTCCAAGGAATTCTCAATTTTGATAAACTTTATAAACTGCCAAACTGACTCTCTCATTCATCTTCTTATGTTAATAATAGAAAGACACAAATACGTGTCATTTTATCGCTAACGATAGTTTATTACTATTTGCCGTTTCTTCCCCTTCCAGAATTTAAGATCACAGTTGATTCTCATTGTTTGGGGTAATTATGTTCTATAAAGTTGCCATGAACACTGTGAATCTGCAAGTATTGAACCCCTGCTCCTGGGGGAAGCACAGGCTTAGGTACCTGGGAACCTCTGCTCACAACATTTTCATCGACCAATCAACACCTCACCTTGTTTTATGTGTGTTTCTTGTTAAAGATACCATATTTGATATATACTGTTGATCCATTATCACTGAACTCCCAGCCAGCAGTGCTGTAACTCATGCCTGAATGAAGCTCGTATAATAACATGCACATTTTTCTTTCTGTAAGGCACATTACAGCCTTCCTGTGCAAAGGAAGTCCAGAGCACTTTAGCACTGTGCGTGGGGGGCCTTTTTAAACAGTGATATCACTAACTGTACAATCTGCAAAAGGATCCTTGTTTGCAGTGTGAGAGCTGAAATGAAAAGGCGGAGCACCGCCTCGTCCACCCCTAGCTGGGACCACACGGTCAGGTGACTCCAAGTTTTCGCTGCTCTGTGAAAATCCACATATGACTGCCAAAGTGCCAAGGGTATTGATTTGGGGGTTAAAAATACATTCGACTAAGTCAATTCACAAATCTGGAATCTGTGAGCATTGAGAACTGACTATATATTCTTGGTCCCCAGCTGCCTCTCCCTTAAGTACACCCATTTTTGGCCTTCTAGAATCCTCCTGCGCCTGCTTTCCTGAGGTGAAGTCTTTAATAGGATTGTTACCCTCCCTGGTGCTGACGTCACCTAATAACTATCCCTCTCTGCAGGGAACATTTATGAGCCAGCAGGACCTGGGTAAGTGAACTCAATCGCATTTAAGAGGCCACAGCTGATAGGATACTGTTCCAGAGATAATCATAATTCTGTAAAATTGGATGGTTCCTTAATCATACAGAATGGAATGTTAATGGAATGACAGCAGAGTGGTGGGGTGGACATGAGATGAAATGGGGGTAAAGAAGACACATTTGTGATCTCACATCACATAAGGGACCATCTACTCTAGAACGGAAGTTTTCTTCTGAAACCCATGGTTGTAAACTGTGTGCTGTGACATGTACAATTCTGGAATTCTGTTTGATGTCGGTAATCTCAGAGTGTAAAAGGCCACAGCCCACGTCCCTTGGGTCTGCACAAGCATTTCAAGCTTCCATCTCAGTGTCCAAGGAGAGACGTACCTGCTGATTGGCCCCAAGTGTTCAACTGGGCTGGAGTTGAGTAACCATCACACCACAGGAAATCCCTGGTCTTGGGAATACCTCCCCCAGGAGCTGACTGGGTAAGAAAGCAGGTTCCATGCCCGCCTTTCCAGTGTGGCCAAGATTCTTCAGCACGGTTTGGCTCTGCTGTCTATTGTTTAAAGGTCTTTCCTTATGAAAAGATGATCTCACCAGAGCCTGCTGAGATAAAGGCTTGCTGCCCCATCCTGTGCTGGGGAATATGAGGTTATTTCAGGGATTCTGCCCCCAGCTCTGTAAATCTATACTTTGGACTAAAGCCCAGCCAGAGAAAGGAACATTCCCTTGCATGCATTCCCTGAAAAATAGTCACATATGCTCAGACATGAAGAACAGCGAGGCTGCCTGGGCAGTTCCCCACAGTGCAGAATTTCAGAAATGCCTCCGCCTCACCAAAGTGAGCCGCCTGAACAAAAGGAGGTAGAAAGAGTGAGAGGAGACAGATGTTGGCTGATTTCTCAGCCTCTCCTGCCTTTCATCCTAGCCTCCCTCCCTCCAGATGTTCTTGCTGAGCTCCTGGGAGCCTTCTCAGCTTACTCTTTGGCCTGCTCCCCAGGGAGCCGTATTCAAGCAAGTGCAGTAAATGCTGCAGAACCAACGAGAAAGATGGCCATTTCCCAGCGATGTAACTTTAGCTTTAGTTTATTTTCTAATAATTATGAAAATTATTACTTCTCTTAAATTACAAAATTGTTGGGCTCATTGCAAAGGATATTGAAAAATGGAGATAAGCCACAAAGCAAGCGATAAGTCTGATTCCCACCATTCAGATACAATCATTGTTGACATTTTTGTTGTTCTCTTCTAGCCTCTCTATGTGAATCAGTATAAATACCTATGTTTCTAATGGAATTATATTGAGCATAACGTTTTTGTATATAGACTTTTTCCTCAAGTGACAATATATTCTTAATATTTTGCCATGATATCACATGCCTTCAGACCATCATTTTTAAAACTAGATTTTATTTTTAGGGAGTTTTCAGGTTCAGAACAAAGGTACATGGAAGGTGCAGAGATTTACCATGTACCTCTCAACCCCATGCATATAGAGCCTTCCCCCATTATCAACAGCCCCCAGGCCACTGGGGATTGACGTGCATTTGATTGCATGGACTTGAGCCCATGGAGTGCCTGAAATCCTGTCATTTAAGCCATGACTTTTTAATAGCTGCATGGTCTTATAGCTTCATAATTCTCTTAACCAATTCCCATTGTTGAATTTTCACAATATTTCCAGGGATTATATTTAGAATATGTAGAAAGCATTTAGCAGCTGGTAGCCATGGACCAGCCAATCAGAAAGACACCAGCCAGTCAGATCAGAGCTGGGTTCTGGAGGCCCCAGAAGGTACCAGGCATAAACCTTAGTTCAGTGTTGGAACAGCAGAAAAGTCTAGAGGAAGACCCAGGAGGCAGAGAGCATATTGTAACAATTCTTATAGTTATAATGGTGCAAATGTTCTGAATATCAGAACATTTATCAATATTACAAATAGAACAGCCAGGAACATCTTTATAGAGATATGTTTACACAGATCTCCGATTATCCCTAGACACATAGTTGCTGCATCAAAAGATGATACATTTGTAGGGCTTATGTAGTTCCAAATGGTTTTTCAAAAGTTAAGGCAATTCATGCTTTTACCAAGATTATTATTATTATTTTTAACCAACTTTACCATTAAAACCTGTGGGCTGTAGGGTAGGTTTTCTGAAACTCAGTTCCTCTTAACCTAGCAAATCCACTTACAGGTATATACCCAGGAAAATACTCTTGTATGTGCAAAAGAGGCATGGACATGGACATTCATTGCAGTGTTCCTTTATCTTTTTAATTTTGGTATCATTAATGTACAATTACATGAGCAACATTATGGTTACTAGACTCCCCCCATTATCAAGTCCCCACCACATACCCCATTACAGTCACTGCCCATCAGCATAGTAAGATGCTGTAAAATCACTACTTGTCTTCTCTGTGTTGCACAGCCCTCCCCGTGACCCCACACACTATACATGCTAATCGTAATGCCCCCTTTCTTTTCCCCTCCCTTTATCCCTCCCTTCCCACCCATCCTCCCCAGTCCCTTTCCCTTTGGTAACTGTTAGTCCATTCTTGGGTTCTGTGATTCTGCTGCTGTTTTGTTCCTTCAGTTTTTTCTTTCTTCTTATACTCCACATATAGTGAAATCATTTGGTACTTGTCTTTCTCTGCCTGGCTTATTTCACTGAGCATAATACCCTCTAGCTCCATCCGTCATTGTAGTGTTCTTTATAGTAAGAACAACAACAAAAAAATTAAATATTCAGAAATAGGGGGAATGGATGGTTTAAATACTTTGTGGTAATCCATAATATGAAATATTATACAATGATTAAGAAGAATGAGGAAGATGTATAAGACTGACATGGAAAGTTCTAAGACATATTGAGATAGAAAACCAAGTTGTAGGCAAGAATATGCAGTATGAGCACAGTAATGTTATATAAAAAAAGTGTTTGAATATGTAAAGTAATGTATATATGTATACATAAATATCTGGGAAGAATACACATCAACATATTGACACCTGTGAAGAGAAAAATAGGATTGTAAGGCATGTTAAAGTTTTTCTCATTATCTAGTCTGTATATTTTTATAGCGTTTTAATTCTTACAATGACAAACTGTTATGTGAATTTTAACAATGTTCTTAACAATATAAAATAAAAGATTAAAGTTAATTGTTTTCCTTTTGTCTTTTGTTTTGTTTTCTTTTCTTCTAGCAGAACAGTCCCTTCCCCCCAGCCTTTAAGCGAATTCCAACATAAATGAAACCTAAGATCAGGGCTGCTCTCA
Source organism: Manis javanica (assembly GCF_040802235.1). NCBI lineage: Eukaryota > Metazoa > Chordata > Mammalia > Pholidota > Manidae > Manis > Manis javanica. The sequence continues at coordinate 9,445,166 of NC_133170.1, read as the reverse complement.
CGACAAACAAGCTTCAAAGGCCTGAGATCTGCAGACACACAGGCCCCACAGTGGGCTGAATGCTCTGCTGTCACTGACTTGTAATCCTTAGTAATTTTTTAATAAGGGGCCCTACGTTTCACTTTGCACTGAGCCCTGCAAATTATGTAATCAGTCATGACAGTAGATGAGACACAAGTCTATGCAATCAAAAGCCCATCAATCCTCGGTAGATCCACAGCGTGTTCATTGCACAGTATTTCTTCCCAGGTAGCTTCCTGATTTCAGAAGAAATTCCCTGAGAGTCCAGGTTAAATCAAAATCTGCATATGACATAATGAAAAATTTTAACCAGAACTTTTGGCTAAAACTGAAATGCACTATCTTCTTCTTCTTGTTATCTCATCTTGGAGGAGATAGGATAGCTGATGTTTCAGGAGAGGAAAAATAGGAGAAAAATCTATATTCTACTTTTTTTTTTTTTGCATTAGCAGAAAAATTTAATTTTCTTCTCATGGCTTACTTAGTGGGGCTTCCAAAGTGATTCTGTTCTTCTCATTCTGTGTCAATTGAATTATTAAGTGTTTGAGAGAAGATTTGGGTGCAGAAAAGACTAGCTGCTTCTCTGTCATGCAAAAGGGAGTGAAATGGGTCTCACAGTGCTTGTCTTGGAAAACTAACCCTACTGCCCAGAAACCACTACTTCTTCCCTAACAGCCTGCTTGGAAACCATCTGTTTCTTTCTAAACCCTGCCCGAAACTGTTGGGTTCCTATAGTGTGACTTGGGTAGTGTCATGCGCTTTGACAGGAATGCTCCCTTTAACTCCCATGGCCAGCAGGCGCATCTGTCCGCCTTCCTTTCCTCTGTTCTGAAATCTGTCCTGTACAGAAAATCACAAAAATTTCTATGAGTCCGAAAGAGCCACTTTTAACCTTTGGGTAAACATCCTGCAAGTTATCTTTCTATGTAAGGAAAAAATATAGATATGGCTATAAATAGGTATTGACATAAATGTGTTCTTCACTATTGTCTTCTTTTTTTCAACTGAAGTGTTGTTGATATACAATCTTACTTTGGTTTCAAATACACAACACAGGGGTTCAAAAGTCCCCCATATTATTAAATCCTCATCCCCTGTAGCGCAGTTACTATCTATCAACAGAGAAAGATGTTACAGACTCATTGACTATATTCTCCATGCTGTACTACCATCCTTGTGACCAACTTATATTGGTTGTGAATTACTGAGCCCCTTTGTCCCCCTCACCCTCTTCCCACAACTGTCCGAACCCCTCCCCGTTGGTAACCACTAGTCACTGAGTCTACTGCTGTCTGTGAGTCTACTGCTGTTTTGTTCCTTCTTTTTTGCTTTGTTTTTATACTCCACAAATAAGTTAAATCATTTGGTATTTGTCTTTCTCTGCCTGGCTTATTTCACTGAGCATAATACCCTCGAGATCCATCCATGTTGTTGCAAATGACAGGATTTCTTTTCTTTTTATGGCTGAATAATATTCCACTGGGTATATATACATCTTCTTTATCCATTCATCTACTGATGGACACTTAGGTTGCTTATTGTATTCTCTTTTTGTTTAATTGGTTAAAACATCAGTTAAATTATAGTTGAGTAAAATACAATGAAATTTGTCAGAAATAATATCTTCTCATCAAATTATATTTAAGTTAGAACTCCTCATGTTGGTATGTAAGACATTTCCTATTCCCTGGAAAATTTTCTTTCCTATGCTTCATTTATCTGAACAATATTTAAGTCAGGTCATACTTACTTTGTGAAACTCTCACCCCCATGTGGGCATCCTTCCAATAAACCCTTTGCTCTGGAATCCTATAGCAACCCTATATCCATCACCTAACATTTGCGATTCAACATACATTAACTGTTGTTGTTGTTTATATTTTTCTAAGTTGAAGGTAAAAACTGTCTTGGACACCCTTTTATTCCCTGCCTTATTTAGCACAGTGCCCTAGATTCAATAAGCAGCTGATGAATATTTGATAGTAGAGATGAGGATGCTATTACCAGCGCATAATAAGGGGACTACACACTGAGGTTTCATTCCTAAATATCTGTTCAGCTGTAGGTACTGCGCTCACTAATCTTGTTATGTGTGCTCGCTACCGATTTCTATAGCTCCAAGTCTGGCATCATTATTTTTTAGGGTCTAATGGGAGAGTTTGGCTTCCAAGATCTTTCCTTAATATCGTGATACCACATGGTTTTCGTTTCTATTTCTTTTACTTCCTTTCAACTCAATATCCTTAAAAACAGCGACTTTATCATTTTGCTTAAGGGCTGGAAGCCAGGGGCCTCCCAGGTGTAGAATGACTAATGATTCTCTGTGTCTTGGTGGTCAAGACCTCCGTCACCCACTATGCTTCTAGGCTGTTGCTTCTCTTTTTTGGCGCCCACCGTGTTCCAGGGACTGTACCGGGATTTTATACACAATGACTCCACTTCCCACTCACAGTAAGCCTGCGAGGTAGATGTTCTCCCCCTTCTCTGAGAAAAGGGAAGTTCACAGAATTAAATAACTTGCGATCTCTCCCTGTCCTGGTAACGTTTTAAGTGAGACACACTCAAAGCAGATTAGCTGACCTAACTACTGGCTTTATAACGATGTTAGAGAGTAAATAAAAATATTACAAAACCCTCCAAGGAAAGGTGCTCATGAACAGGTTCCGATTCCTTTGAGGATGTAAATAGATGCATATTTACTCCTTTCTAGGTTTAATTCCTGGAGTCTCTGGGCCCTCAGTGACAACTTTTGCCAACATACTCAGGGCTTAGGGTTTTCACAGGAATCAATGTCTTCCTGGATACTAAGTGCCATAGCTCGGGACTCGCTGGGCTGGGGGTGGCCTGGTGACAGGCAGGGAGGACAAGCTGGCACCACGATCATTACCCCCCCTGAGGACGTAAGGGAGGTAGTCTACTTCCGAGCACCTAGAGATTATGACATTGGCTGGAAGTAGTTCGAAGAAGCTGTCAAGGTCATAAAATCCAAGGTGCAAACATGGGGATGCCCTGCGCCTCTGGTTGCTGCTATTTGTAGGAGCTTCCTCGGTGTCGGGCACTTTACTTACATTCTCTGTAATCTTAAAAAGAGTTAACCAACGTGTGGTTCACGAACGGCAGGAAAAGCTCTGGGGTCAAATGAGCAGGAGAAACAAAGTGCCCTGTTTCCACCCCACCAAAGAAATTAGATTATTAAAGGCTCTAAAAATACCAAAATAAGCAAAAAAAAAAAAAAAACCCACATACACACACAAAACACCTTGCAAATTAAGAAGCCATCCTGAAAGCAATCAGGGTAAGAATATGTAGTGAGCAAGAGAGATGGCAACTGCAGTCCCTGAAATTTTGAGAAATGTTTGTGAAAAGAAAGGAAAGAGAGAAGATGGTGGCTCAAATACACAGAGTGAAAGATTTTTTTTTTCTACAAGAGGAAAAGACCAGATCCGCACACAGAGACCAAACAATAAAACAGAAGCAGAGCTTGAAGATGTAAGAAATACACTTACATGTCTGTTTCCTCAAAGAAATTGTGGGCTCCTTAGTGGAGTGCCACAAGAGGCACTCAGAGTTTTTGCGACTTCAGGAGAATTGATAATTCATGGAAATGATCCCCAAGAACGAACAAGGGTCTGAGTCAAGGGAGCCCAAGGAAGCACAGGGGAAAAGTGTTTTCTGTGAGCTAGAAGGAGGGTGGGAGGGGATGAGGACACAGGGATATTCTGCACGGAGAAGGGGCTGCCCAAAGGCCCTGTTTGGCAATGAGAACTCACATCAGGTGGCCTCCATCAGTGCAGTCACGTGGGAGGCTGGGTCGCTGCTTGCAGAGGGAGCCGGCAGCACTGGGGAGTCACGCGGAGCCGGCAAGGAGCTGAGCAGGACGGAAGACAGCTGCGGGAGGCATGTGTTCACCGAGTAACAGCCACAACCCGTGCAGGAGCAGCCATACGGAGGTGCTTCAGGACACGGCCCCTGGAGCCTGACTAACCAGGACTGGGTTTGAATCCCCAATCCTTCCCTTTGGAATGGTGGTAAGAATTAAATTAAGTAGTGTATGTAAACCACACAGAAGAGTGCCTTGCACATTAGGAAGCCCTTAATAAGTGTTAGCAAAAAAAATTATTAGTGTGGTTATTAAATTGTGGTGGAACCACTCACAAGAATGTTGTGACTTTTTCTTTGAGAAACACGGTCGCCTGGGATAGCCAAAGATAGGAGCGTAGTCACGGTAAGAGGCAGAAACCCGAGGCTGAAGATGGGCCCTGCAGGCACCCCGGAATCACAAGCTGACAGAGTCTGGGTCCCTAACTAGGTAGAGAACCTAGGGCAGGAGGCCCACACGGAGAAAGGTGAGACACCAAGTTTGGGCTTTTAACTGAGGAAATGCTTAGGGTGATGACAAGACCTAAAATGTCACCATAAAAATCATGGCTTCCATATATGCATTCCTTGCTGCTGACAAAATTTATTTGAGCCCTCTTATGTGCCAGCCACTCTTGTATTGCTGGGGACACAGCAGTCAACAGAACACACTAGCATCCACGTCTTCCTGGTGGCTATGTTCAGTGGGAGAACTAGCAATGGACCAGCTCGGCCCTAAATTCCTTCCTCACATCATTGCCTGCATTGTCTCAACAAAACAAGTAAGCAGGTATTACCAAACCTTTTTTTTTTCAAACAAAGAAATTAAATTTTGCTGCAAAACAAATAGCTAATACATGGCAAACCAGGTGTCAAACACCGATCTAAATCTAAAGATCATGCTTATGAAAATTCATCTTTGTGCTGCTGGATAATTTTGGTAGGTGATGAGGAAAGCCTTACGCATCGAGGCTTAGGCCTGTAAAGTCAGAATGTTTGGCCCCTCCTATGGGGGTTGAGTTTCCCCAAGAATGGTGGGAGAAGATGTGGTGCAGAGAAAAATGAGAACTTGGCACTGAAGTCCTGGAAGAAGGCAAAGAGGGGGTACGGAGGGCAGTAAGAGGAAGTGTGGACTTGAAAGGCAAGCAGGTGGCAGCCATAAAAGAGGAGCAGCCCCAATTTGCAAGATGGAGTTCTTCCTCATTCGGGCAAGGAGTGCAAGAAGTGGCAAATCCACTGTAGAAGGTCTCGGATGCTTTCGTTTCAGGTAAGGAGATAAAAGGGGCAGGTGTGGCAGAGACTGGGAGCCTTCTGTTGGAGGCTAGTAGATGACAGAGGGGCAGGCGAGCCCTGCCCACTGGGGCCTTGTGGAGGGGGTTGAAGGGCCGCATGTCCCACATTCCAAACAGAATGTCAGAGAGGGTAAGTCCAACAGCAGGCTTATCTGCCTGGGTGTGCCACACTCACTGATGGCCTCCTCTCGGCCTTTGGTGCTGGGGAAAGGTGGATCTGGCATCTCCAGAACTTTCCAGGGAGACCTGACTGAATTCAGAGGTATTTGTGATTATCCAATTGGGAGATTACCAGTATATACTAGTTCACAGCTGTACCATCTCATTATAATCTTGCCAGGAGCCTATGGTGATCAAATCCGTGATTTTTGGATCCATGCTTTAACATTTCTGAGACTCCCAAACTGTTCAGCTAGCAGGTACTGAAGAGGGTAGTCTGGGTGGTCTGGCCTACAGAAAATTCCCAAGAAGTGTAAGTTAAGAGATTTCATTGTCTGCGTTTAAAGAAGTTGATCTGTTGGCTTTGACTAATGCTTCCCCAGGTTTATAATTTTAAAAGTTTTGACGAGGCGAGGAGGGAGGAGGGATTCATTTCCATTGTACCAGTCCTTACAGGCCAATGGTGTAAACATACGGGCATGAAGGGATAGGCTGTAGTGAGGAGGAGAGGACTTCTAGTTTATAAGGTCTAGAGCGGGAGCACTTTCCAACTTCAATATGTATACGAGTCACCGGGGATCTTGTGGAACCGGAGATGCTTATTCAGCGAGTCTAGGTGGGGAGGAGGGGGGACCTGAGCTTTCTGTGTGATTAGCAAGCTCCCATGGGAGTCGGTACCACCCGTCTGCAGACCACATCGTGAGTAGGACAATATATACTCCGTAAGTTGATCAAAAGTTAGCTTCAAAAGACAGCTTGTTGTTAAGGTAAAAAGGCTATTAACCAATCTATTAAAACATATTGGGCATCAAATTTATGTATAATAATAGAATGATTGCAACATTTGTAGTCAGAATTTTCAGGTTTAAATCCTGGTTCTACCGTTGCCTAGCAACAAAACTTTGGGCAAATCCTGGGCTCTCTCTTGAGGCTCAGTTTCTTCATCTAAAAAATTAGAGATAATAAGATCCGCCTGGTCTGGCTGGTCACACAGGGACGACGTGAGGATCAAGTGAAACAACTTAGTGGAAGTGCTGTATAAACTGAAGGTGCTACACGTGTGAATAGTATTATTATTATAGTTCAAGCTAAAGAAACCTTACTAATAGCTCTCATTTCCACCAGTTTCATTTTCCTTTTTTCTTTTTTTAAATTTTATTTTAGTATCATTAATCTACAATTACATGAAGGACATTATGTTTACTAGGCTCCCCCTTCACCAAGTCCCCCCCACATCCCCGTTCACAGTCACTGTCCATCAGCGTAGTAAGATGCTGTAAAATCACTACTTGTCTGCTCTGTGTTGCACAGCCCTCCCTGTGCCCCTCCCCCCACTACATGCTAATCGTAATGCCCTCTTTCTTTTTTTCCCACCCTTATCCCTCCCTTCCCACCCGTCCTCCCCAGTCCCTTTCCCTTTGGTAACTGTTAGTCCATTCTTGGGTTCTGTGCTTCTGCTGCTGTTTTGTTCCTTCAGTTTTCTTTTGTTCTTATACTCCACATATGAGTGAAATCATTTGGTATTTCTCTTTCTCCACCTGGCTTATTTCGCTGAGCATAATACCCTCTAGCTCCATCCATGTTGTTGCAAATGGTAGGATTTGTTTTTTTCTTATGGCTGAATAATATTCCATTGTATATATGTACCACATCTTCTTTATCCATTCATCTACTGATGGACATTTAGGTTGCTTCCATATCTTGGCTATTGTAAATATAGTGCAGCAATAAACATAGGGGTGCATCTGTCTTTTTCAAACTTCCACCAGTTTCATTTTCATAATCACATGACATTGCTGAGTGTTTGCATCTGTCTGACACCGTATTAAGCACAATATGAATTATTTACTCTTCACAGCTCTAACACTAAAAGTGTAATGTTAGCTCCATTCTATGGATGAGGAAAGTAAGACCTACAACGTCTGGGTTATGCCCAGCTGCTAAGTGTTATGACCTTGGCCCGACTCTCCAAAACTCGAGCTCTTCCTCTCTGTGTTGTGTTGATTCATGGTAGCAGACACCCAGCATCATAGAAGGTGATGCTCTAGAACAGGGGCTGGCAAATTTTTTCTGTAAAGGGCAAGATGGTAAATATTTTAGGCTCTGCACATCACATTTAGGTCTTTCTTGCAAGCATTGAACTCTGACATTGCAGCACAAATGCTGTCACAGACAATATGTAAAGGAATGGGTGTGGCGCTGTTCCCATAAAATGTCATTTACAGAAGCAGCTGGCAGGATGGACTTGGCCTGCAGGCTATAGGTTGCTGATTCCTGGTCTAGAAAATTCTGAGTTGGCCAGTATGCTAGCCGCTAGCCACATGAGGCTCTTTCCATTTAAATTTATTTAAATTGGATTATAATTCTTCAGTTGCATTAGTCACATTTTCAAGTGCTCACTAGGCACATGTGGCTAATGCCACTGTATTGAACAGTGTAGCGAAGATTTCCATCACCCCAGAAAGTTTTACTGGAAAGCCCTGGTCCAGATCCTCCGTGGAGGTGGAGGAGAAGTCCCTTTTAGGTAGTTGTGAGAACAAGGAAGTTCTGAGTCCTCCCGGCTTTGTTGGTGAGCCAGTTACATGACTGACAGTGAATCACACCATCTCCTACAGCGCTGGCTGGTCAACCCGCATATCAGATGGCGATGACACCTTCCTCACCGTGCTGTTGAGGAACCTGTATAAGAAAACAGGTGAAAAGCACTTTGTAAGCTATTAAGAGCTGCAGAGACATAGGCCATCATTAGGATTCTAATTGTATATTTGAACTGTGAGAAACTGTATGGAGGCAGAATTTGTGTAGGTATCTGAATTGAGAGAAACAGATTTTCTTTTAAATCACCCAACAGAAGCTACTGGAACGTCAGAGTTATCAAAAGAAGGAAATCCAATTATTTGCACAGGATTATACATTTTGGACAGGAAAGAGACATGAAACCAGGCACACCTCAGGGGCCATTCATCTTTCAGAGCTCGGAATTGCCGTGGGAATGCTTACCACCTTCAGGAAACAGATGAAACTATCTGGATAGGAGCTGCGATGAGATTGGGCAGGTCACAGTGTCCTTCCTGAAAGAGGTCAAAGGTTTACTCTTGGTCACACTGAACATTAAGAAGGCTGGAGCATCTGGTATCAAAGCTTCCAGCCCTGTCCTGCTGCTTCTCCTTCACTGGGGTCCCCTTTGCCCTACATGCACTGCAGTGCTCCAGGACACTTGCCACAGGTCAAGGACCAGGCTCAGTTTGCCACAGAGTGATGGACCGGCCCTTGGTTGCCGAGATGATTCCAGTATCTCTGTAGATCCCAGAGCTTCTGTCCTTCTTATCACTGTTCTGAATTCCAGTCATAAATGACCTTTCTAGGAAAATCCCTACTGTCGCTTCCTTTTCTGTCAGCCTACATTCCCCTCTGTCCCTTAGGAATTCTGTCCCTAAGGGTCCTGGGGCCAGGCCACCCTCCAGTTTAGGCCCATTTACTACCATCACTTACTTGAGTATACAGAGGAAACAGATTTCTTCCTGTTTGGTACTGGGTACAACCCTTCTGAACTCTGCTGGTAATAAGAGTTATGTTTCACATGAATCCTTTTGATATGAGCTTCCTAGAACCTATCTTACACTTCTCTACTTTCTTTCCTATTTCCATTCATCTCTATTTTTCTCACTACTTAAATGTGCTAACAATTCACTTCTCTGCTCTCCAGCTAACGCTTGCCTATCAGGCTGGAAAGAAGGTTCCAATTCTCATACACAGCTGGTGTTGGAGTATATTGGCCGAACCTTTAGAAAAGCAATTTTGGAATATTTTTCTTAAACCTCCTTAAATCCTTAAAAATAAATTTCTTTTATATTTATGTATAATATATATTTATTATTTATATTATATATTATATTTATATATTATAAACATATTTATTCTATTAATAAATTAAAAATAAATTTCTTTGAATATTTTAACATCTGAATATACTTTGACTCAGTAGTTCTACTTCTAGGGAAGTATTCTAAATAAATAATAGAGATGCACTAAAAAATACTAAATGAGGATGTTAAGTACCATATTATTTATATTAGTGAAAAATTAGAAGTAACCTAATTGTCACCAATAGGAAAGAATATAACAAATATCAAATTTAGAAATGGAAAGATATAATACCAAAATATGAACAGTGATTTTGTCTGGATATCTCTGGTTAACTCTGGAGAACCAATGCTTTTTCTTTTTCTATCTTTTTTATGATGTGCATATATATCATCAGAAAGCGGTTATAAAAATGAAGGTTCCCATCTTTCTAGCCTGGCTATTTTATATAGCTCTATAATATTCCTATTCAGGAATTAAACACACATTTACAAGCTCAAAGGTCCTCACATTAACCAGAGATGTCTTTAGGGACAGCACAGCACAGACAAATCCTTCCTGTATGTATCTGAGCAGAGATACCTACAAATGACAGTCCCTTACATTTGCTGGCTGGTCTTGGAAGGAGAGGGGTTAAGGCCAAATTCCCTGAAATACATCTGCTGTCAGCAACCCAGTGTGGGGGATGAAGTTGTCAATACTGTCATGAAACCTGTCTTACTGTTGCCATTGTCCCTGCAGCGCTGAAGAAATGGCTCTTACGAAGCTAAGTGACACGATGTCTCTGCAGATGAAGATGGCTGGGAAGGAAGAACAGTTGACTGAGAAAAACAGTGGCTTTCTCCAAAATATCGATATGGCTGACAGCGTGGTGCAGAAGTAAGTCAGGGCTGAGCTCACACGAGCTCAGTTTCTGGGCTCCTATCTGGAGGCTTCATTTGGGCCATTAGGATGCAAATGATGAGATTTCCCAGTGCAGATTTGGGGTTGACATTTTCTACAATTCTTCTAATTTTGACTTCATGAATATTTATTGTGGTAGGTCCTGTGAGACAGTAAAAGGGTCTATGATCATCAACTAGGTGTACATCAGTGGACTAGAAATGTCCAAGACTATCTCAATTTAAAAACTATACTGATTGTTTTGTGCCTTTGCTATTTTTATGTGTTAAAGACATAGCCCACTTAAAATACTTTCTGCAGTAGAAGTACAAATATTCATAAATACATATATGCATTTGTTAATACATGATGAAAATATGTTCTAATATAAACCAATCACTAACAACCTTTTTAAATAAGAAGAACTTTTTTAAAGTAAGATTTTCCAGAATCCCTCATATGTCAGTAAAGATATTATATCAGAGATGTTTTAAAATGCATTTATGATTTATTAATAACAGTAGCATACACATTAAGTTTTTATTCATGTAAGCCATATTTATTCAGTCTATAGAAATGTATGGAGAGAGACCCCGTTCTATGCAGTGTAGGGATAGAGTGCTCCACACTTCAGGGTTCAAGGCCACAGACTGGGAACCATAGACCTGCACCACAGATGTATTGTAATTCATCCGGAAGTGTGTGTGTGTGTGTGTGTGGTGTACATGTATATACATATATGCACTCCAGCAAACTAATAGTCCAATAGAGAATGGGCAACTATATCAAAACAATTATCATAGCAAAGGAAGTACAATCAGGTTTTATATGTATATAGGCAAAGATGCTCAGTTCACTTACAAACGAATTAGAACTCAAATGATATACCAATTTAAGCATACCAGGATGGCAAGGATTAAAAAACTTTAATAAAACGTGGTTCTAGAAAAGGAGTGGAAAACACGCACTCTTTCTGTTTTTGCCAGAAATGTACTTGGATTCAACTTCTTTAAAGCATAATTGATAAAATGTATCAAAATCTGAAATACACATATCTGTTGACCCAGCAAGTCTATTTTTAGGGTTCGCCCGTTGATGTGCATATACACATCAATACAGAGACGTGTGAGAATATTCACGCAGTGTGAGAATATTCACGCAGCATCGTTCGTAGTAACTGATCAGAAAAAAGTACATATCCAATAATAAAGAACTGATTTCCCAATTACTATGTGATAGAATATTAATTATTTTTAAAATGAAAATTTTAAGCTCAGTCCATTCCTAATATGAAATGATCTCCAAGGTAGGTTATTAAAACAGAAAAAGAAGGTACAGAATAGTGTATATATAAATATCCTCTCACTGAGATGTAAAAAAGCATCTATTTACTTATATAAACATAGCTGCTTATTCATAGAAGCTCTGGGGAGAAATAGAAACTAGCAAAGGCTGTGGGAAGGACATCTGAGGGCTAGAGAGCAAGATGGTGTCATAGGCTTACTCCCTTCTGCATGGTCCTTTGAACCATGTGGCACTTTTTAACTCTACTTTGTAAAAGGAGATATTTATTTAGTATTTGTTTATTGTGCACACCCAGCTGCAACGGCTTTGGAACTTGGCATCTCACTGTTAAATCATTTATTGATTCGGTAATAAGTGTTTAACCTCTCTGTTCCTATTCTGTGCTGTGTACTGTGGTAGACATTATTCTCACAGAATGCAATCAGTATGAGGCTAGCAGGTGCTCCTTGGGGCCAGGAAAGAGCCCGGTGTCCTCCCTCTAGAAGTGTTTGGGGCGGGCCCAAGCTACAGACCCGGGCATAGTAACAGCATCTGTTTCAATTGTGTGGCTTGCAGTTTGCTAAGGGAATTTACCGAAAGAGACCACGTCTTGAACGGACCTGATGAAGAAGACGGCATTTTCTCTGAAAACCCTCAAAGCAACTTCCTTCACGAGGTGGAGACTACACAGTGGGTAAGGGAGAGGCTTAGATATCACCGCGGGTGAAGAGAGGAACATTGTATCTCATATCTCAAAGGGTTTCCTCCGAATAGGTGCAGGACGTTCATTTGAAACCAGAGGGACGTGAGGCCTGGTGTTGTCACGTGAGGGACTTACTAGCCTTCCCTGCAAAATGCGCATTTAATGTTATTTTTGTCCTTGGAGTTTGTGAAATAACTGACGTTTTTCACCTTACAGCAAGACACTGTGTGTAAAATTGCGCCCTGCTCACAGATCGTCTTCTAACAGCACAATCAGAGAGAGATGATCTGTTTGTTCTTAACTCAGCCTGAGCCTGTCTTGGACAGTCAGTCACCAAGCTGACATGGAATGGAGGGAATTTTGACAAACTCCTGAGACTGTCCTGGGCAGAGTTTATGTTTCCAGTACCAATTAGATCATGTTATTACCAAAGACAAAAATCTCTCCAGAGATTCCCCAGGTAACGGGCATCAGAGGAAGGTAGTTTCAACCAGCCTGAAAATCATAAGGGAAGGACAGAGTGGGAATTTCATCCTTCCAGGCTTAGGCAGGCCCTAGAGGAGGCACAGGATTCATCTCTTTGTCTACCTCTCTTTTGAATATATTCTGGCCTTTACCTTCAAGGACTCTGCAGTAAGTAAACAGAAAAACAACAAAATAGAAGGGAATATAAAGCATGAGGGGATATAGTTGGAGGTATGCAGAATAGATAATAATGAGATAGACAAAAAGGGAAAGGAGAGACAGCCATCCAGATATAATTTATGGAAAAAAAGAATAACACAAACTGAAATAAAAGGGGAGTTTCAGGATGGAATTTTTAGAGGGGCTGAGGAAGGAAAAGCAGATGGGGAAATGGAGGTGTGAGGGGCTGTGATCTTAGGGAACACGCGAATCGAAGGTGTTACTGTACAGTACATCATCTGATTCTTTGCAGGGGGCTTGTCCCAGAGTCTAGGCAAGGGCTGCGACCATTAGACCCGCTTTGCCCCCACACCGCCCTGCATTCCAGTTCAGTGTGCCCTGCTGAAGCCTGTTAGTCAGCAAAACGCGATACCATCACTCGCGGACCCAGGACAGGATAAGTCCAATTGGAGAATAAAATCATTCAGTCTGTAACCGTTTGTCCAAGAGTCCACACTCTCAGGGCATAAGGTATATAGTCTATTTCTAACAAATTTCAAGTCAGGGCATAAGATATAACTAAAGGTTTTTAAAATTTTATGATTGTACTTTATATTAATTTGTTTATAAGGAAAATTTTACAATTACATACAAATCACATGCAATTACAGAATTAACATAAGTAATAATAAATCAGGCTCTGCTGATAAATGTTTCTGGAGGAACATCGCACCAGAAGGTCTCTGTTTTGCATCATCTTACGTTTGCCTTTTTGTAAGAGAAGATTGTAAGATTTAAAGCTCAGATTCAGACAATGGGCAGAGTTAACAGAAGTTAAAAAAATTTTGTGGTTTAATTAACAAAACAGGCTGTAGCTAGACTGCCAAAGCTGCCGTATCTAACCATTAAAGACCCCCAAATAGTAAGAGATGAATATTTCGCTCTGATTTCACATTTCCTGATCCCTGACACTGCTATATCCAGTGCTGATTTCAGATGCCAGGGGAGTGAACAGACTTTTCCTATTTCCGGCTTTTGTTTGCATCTCTCACAAGCAGAATACATTTGCCTATTTCTGAAATCTATTTCTTCTTCTTTTCTTTTTTTTTCTTAACTGGAAGCTTACTCCTCTTTATCCTCTTCACCTTTTTCCCAATCCTCCCACCCCACCCCTTCAGCAACCACCCATTTTCTGTATTTATGAGTCTGTTTCTGTTTTGTCTTAAGCCTAATCATTTGTTTTGTTGTTTAGATTTCACACGTAAATGAAGTCATGTGGTATTTGTCTTTCTCTGCTGACTTGTCTCACTGACCATAACGGCCTCAGGATCCATCCACGCTGTTACAAACAGCAAGATTTCATTCTTTTTTATGGCCAAGTAATATTCTGTTGTATATTTGTACCACACCTTCTTTATTCATTCATCTATTGATGGTCGCTTAGGTTGCTTCCATAACTTGGCTATTGTAAATAGTGCTGCAGTAAATATAGGAAGACTATTCTAAATCTACTTATTAAGCATCTGCTATATTCTGGGCACTGTAAAGTGCCAGTGACACATACATATAAAATCCTTTCCCTTCTGTGAGCTCACACACTAGTAGGAACTCAGACAAAATAATGGCTTTGTATGCTGAAACCCACACTCAGAGTAGCAAGTGTGCTTCCAGTAGCTGGCAGGGGACGTACAGGCAGATGACTAAGGACTGTGACAACTGAGTTTTGAAGGATACACTAGATTGAAGAAAACATTTCAGAAAGGAAGGCGGCACATACAAAGACAGTGAGGCCAATGATAAATTGTGTCCTGAGAGAGGAAGGGTGAAAGAAGAGGCCTGACGGGCAAGCAGGCAGGCAGGACACTAAGGAGGTAGAGAGAGAGCAGGACGCAGACTGGAAGCCGAAACACCAACAGGAGAAGCAGCCCAAGTGTCCGTCAGTAGGTGAGTGGATAAAGAAGATGTGCTACATAAGCACAATAGAATATTATTCAACCATAAGAAGAAAAGAAATCCTACCATTTGCAACAACATGGATGGAGCTTGAGGGTATTATGCTCAGTGAAATAAGCCAGGCAGAGAAACACAAATACCAAATGATTTCATTTATTTGTGGAATATAAAAATAAAGCAAAACAAAAGGAACAAAACAGCAGTAGACTCGTAGGCACTGAGAAGTGACTAGTGGTTACCTGGGGAGAGGGGTTAGGGCAGGGGATGGTGGAGGGTGACGGGGGATAAAGGGGCATAATAATTTGCAATCAATCACAATGTAAGCTGGTCACAGGGACAGTAGTAAAGCATGGAGAAAATAGTCAATGATTCTGTAACATCTTTCTCCATTGGTAGATAGTAACTGTGCCAGTGGAGGTGAGGCTTCAATAATATGGGGAACTGTTGAACCACGGTGTTGTACATTTGAAACCAACATAGAATTGTATATCAAGAATACTTCAATAAGAAGAAAATGAAAAAGAATCAATGAGGAGCAGAGTAAGGCACAGAGTAGAGGCAGGGATGTCATGACAACCAGCTGGGGAGGACAGGGACTTAAAAGATGGGTGTTACTGGGCTTGGAAACGAAGTACATCTGACATGGGCAATGAAAGGGAGAGGACTGGCTCCTGTGAAAATTCAAGGACTTCCTGGTTTGGGGAGAGGCATCTGGATTGATGGGAGACCATAAGCAGGGACGGGGCACCTGGCCAAAGTAGAGGGGTAATATGAGGTGTCCAGTACTTCTCTCGCTGAGTTCCAGGTGCTTATGGACAGCCAAACGGAGACATCTGAACTCTTCAAAGAGCTGTACGAAATGGAAAATAATGCCCTCAGGCTGTTTATTTCATGCAAGCTCACTTCTAGTTTGTTATTAAACACATACACACACACGTACAACTCCATCCTGCAGATTTAAAAAGATATTTTATTTCTACTTCCTGCCTTTTGACTCTTTTGTGGCATATTGACCATTACAGTGAATTGATTGATGAGAACAAGAAATGTCATCATAGATTATTGGACATGGAAGCCTAGGGTTGATCTGGATTCTGTGATGATCTGGTTCAATTGTCTTGTTACAGAACAAAAAACTGAGCCTTAGAGTAGCCAGGGGCTTCAACACCCATGTCAGTAGGAAAAGCCTTAGATCACAGGCCCTCCAGTTTACAATGTGGTGTTCTTGCCCTACAGCACAGTGTGTTTGCTGTTTCTGAATATTTCAGCAAAGATTTGAAACTGAGGATGCTCTCTATTCAAAAAGAGTTCGCTAAGACATAGTAGAGTCACAGTCATATAATACTTGGAAAATCTAGCTTTAGTTTCTTCAGCTGTCGTCAGCCTGATCGTGATCCTTACATCACTGACGAGGTGCCCCTGGGCTGTGAAAGTGGCAGGAATTTCATAACTCTGAACCCAGGACTAGGGATGATGGAAGAGCCGTGGTCTCGGAACCAGAAAACCGAGCACAGGTTCCTGTGGCTGCTGGAAAAAAATAACTGCAAATTTGGTGGTTTAGAGCAATAACAAAAATATTCTCTCCTAGTTTCTAGAGGCCGGAATTCAGAAATCAGGGGGCCAGCCTTCCTCCAAAGGCTCTAGGGGCGAATCCGTCCTTGGCCTGCTCAGTCTGTGGCAGCTGCCGGCGCTCCCAGGCTGTGGCTGCGGGACACGTGGCCTCCGTGTCTGCGTTTTCTCTTCTGTCCCTCATTAGGACCCCTTGTTACCAGCCTGAGGGTCCACCTTGGTAATCCAGGATAATTTCATCCCAAGATCCTTAATTTAATTACATCTGCAGAGACTCTATCCGAAAATAGTCACTTTCACGGCGTCTCAGTATGAGGACAGGGACATACCTTTTTGGGGGTGGCTGCTTGATTCACTGTATTATATGACCTTAGGCAAATCAATAAATACGGATGGCCACGGGGGGTTTCCATACCTGCCTTTATCCACCTCAAGTCTATTATAATAATTAAAAGAAATAATTTCCATGAAAGAAATTTATAGAGTTACTTCCTATAGTTATTTGTTACAAATGTTAGTTATTTCTATTGTCTTAGTAATTTATATAGACGGTACAGTAACAGACGGATCTGTTCTCCCAACTCCAGCTTTTTCTCCTTCTAGCTTAAAACACTTTTGCTGAAACACAAGCATTTCAGACCAAATGTCTTCAAAGGACAGAAGAAACATTTCACAGTGTAGTTCCCTAAAAAAGAGAAATGTTCAAAGATAAATTATTGTCATTTGTGTATGCAAGCAGAGAATTGAAATACCAGAAAATTCCTTGGATGTTTTTCTAGAACAAAGCAAAGAAATAAATGTTGTGGGTCAAATTGATAGAGTAGGCATTTTTTTAATTATGAAAAAATTAAAGAAAAAGAAAAAGAATTATATGATGATTAATCATAGTCTTACACTTAGCTTTTTTTTCTCACACTTGAATTTTAAAACTTACCATTTGTCCTATTTGCTTAATCTTTATGTATGTAAGTAGATGGAAATTTGTGAACCATTTAAAAGTAGGTCAGAGAGACAGCATGACACTTCATCCCTGTTTACTTCAGAGAGCGTCTGTAAAAATGAAGATTTTCTTCTACATAATGAAAATACCATTATCACATTAGGAAAATTAGCAATAATTCCATAATATAACCTACTATCCTCAATTCTCCCAATATTCTAATTTTTTCAATTGTCCACCAAATGACTTTCATAGCCCATGTTTTTTTAAATCAGCATCTAAACAAGATCAATGCAATGAATTTGGTTTTTATATCTCTTTAGACTCTTTTAATAAAGAACAGTCTCACTTCTTTGTTTTCCTTGACATTGACTTTGTTGAAGAGACCAGTCGGTCACCTTATTTAAGTGGAGTGCTAGAGTCCATGGTCAGGTGGAAGTCTGTTACTTACTAGCCCTGAAAAGCACTCTCTTGTGGACCCTGACGTTTCTCACATTCCCGCCCCAGCCTTCCTCTGCCCACACAGCAGAAGGGCACGCCTGCTTACCTTACAAGTGCATTAGAAGGCTCCAGTATCCAGCGGGCTACGTACTTGCCCTGAGAGAAGGGGACATGGGCAGGCCAGAGGGACCACCACTTCTTGGGGTAACCCTTTTGCTCTGCTTTGCTTCTTCCATAGAAATAAATTTATTTCATAGAAAGAAATCATCTTTATCGGGGTATGTTACAGCTGGAGGCTGAGAATGACCAGGACCTGCTCAGTGAACAGGCTGAGCAAGGAGTGGATCAGGCTCAACGTGAGGATCCTCAAGTGTCCACATCTTTGTGGTTTTCAGAGCAGGACGTCTCTGAACTGTAAGCTTGGCACATGCAAGAGGGAACACTTATTGTGTTTTGTGGAGGGGGAAATGAAATTTAACAGAGAACTTATGGAAAGCCTAGAAGATTTAAAATCCATACATGTCTTGAACCATGAAGCACTCATGTGCCCAAGTGAGTAACCACCTATCTGTTCCAGCAACCGAGTAAGGACATTTCTAGAGATAGAGGCCGAGCCATGCAAGCTCTTTTTTTGGAACCTGAGACTTATACATACACACCTTGTCACTCTCAGATAATTTTCTCAATATGAAAAGTATTATAATTATCCTTAAAAATATATTATTAGGCCCCTGGAGACCCTTTACCCATTGTGTGCCTCTTCTCCCCCAACAAGATGCAACCACTGTTCTGAAATCAATACCTAACATTCACTCCATGCAGGAAAATGCAAAATATATCCATTTTTTAAAAACTAAATATAAAATATACTTTCTTTTCTCCAGCTTTATAAAAATCTGCTCAAGTGGGACATCAAATAAGTGCCCAAACTTGTTTCTTGAGGCCTAACTGCCTGTCTGGCCCATTTTGGTAACAGAAAATGAGTAAGCAGATCAATTGGCCATTCAAAGGAAAAAGGTTTGGGGCCATGTGAGATCTTTCTCATTTTCTGCCTTAGAACTGATCATAATACTATTTCTGCAGGAGTCAGGAGACCACGTTCTTCAAGTTCAACCATTGGAATACCCAGATGGATCTACAAGTGAAAGAACTCGGAGCTGACCACACAGGCTGGATGGAGAAAATGAACAATATTATACAAAAAATAAACCTAACAGAAAACAGTGAAGAGGTAATTGTAGGATCTCAAGATTGGTCAGAAAAAGTGAAAATTTTCAGAGCTTCAGAAATTTAAAACACTCAAGGTTGCAGGTGGGAAGGTCTTTGGGGAAGTCTTTAAGGTAAGAAGTACAACGTCTTAGGAACAGAAGTCCATGTCAGAAAACCTCAAAGCCTGCATTAAAGTTATCTGCATATCTGTTCTCCTCTCAAGGGAAGGATTTACCTCACAGACTTCCTTTGAATCTACACGAACAGTTACCAAAGGGAAGTCTTCGAGCCCCCAGTGACCCTTCAGCTTTTGCCAGTATTGTTCAAAGGGAGCCAACCAGCATGACAGGGAAACAGTTTTTAAGTATATTTGTTACTGTTATCTGAACGTAAGTGGAAAGCTTCAGAATGGAACAGAAAACATAAAAGTAGTTGTTATTTATCTGGTCACTGGTATAAAAAGAATGGGCTTTGAAGTCAGAAGGACCCAGGTTTGAATCCTGACATTGACTTGTCTTAAATAAGTTAGTCAAGCTTTTTTAAGCCTTGGCTTTGCTGTTCAGTAAAAAGGAATGAACAACAGCCCACCTCATTGGTGCCATAGTGCCTGCAGATTTCATAGTGGCAAGATTTTTAACTTAATAAATTTACTTTATTTAATGATATGTAGGGCTGCTCAGGCTACTAGCTCTTGAGTATGCTTTAGTGATAGACTGTCCTTTCAGGACTTTGCCTATTTCATCTAAATTGTCAAATGTATTAGCTTAAAGTCATTAATAATGTTCACATATTTTTTATGTTGAAGTAGTTACACATTCACAAAATGTTTCATATAAATTTCCAGGATAGCTCCATGCACCCTTCCCTCAGCTTTTCCAAATGTCTTGTACAGCTCTCGTATGCCACCAAACCCAGAAACTGACATTAGTACTACCAACGAAGCTTATTCAGACTTCACCAGTTATATGTGCACACTCATTTGTGTGTGTGTGTATAGTTCTGTGCAATTTAATCATATGTGTAGCCTTGCATAACTACCACAATCAATAGTCTCACCTGTACTTCCGCACAAGAGTCCTTTGCTACCGCTTTATAGCCACACCCATTCTCTCTCACCCAGCCCTAACCTTGGCAATGACAGATCTGTTCCATCTATAATTATGTTATTTCGTAAATGTTGTATAAGTCAAGTCATGCACTAGTGTCCTTTTGAGACTGGCTTTTTCACTTAGCATGATTTCCTTGAGGATCATCCAAGCTGTTGCTTGTGTCAGCAGTTCCTTCCTGTTCATTGCTGAGTAGTATTCTGTGGTAGGGATATATATATATCCTCACCCAACAGAAGACAATTGCATAATTCTAGTTTTTGGCTATTAGGAATAAAGCTACTTTGAAAATTCACATACAACTTTGTGTGAAAATGAATCTTCATCTGGGATACTTGTCCAAGAGTAAAATTGCAGATGATACGGAAAATCTGTCTTTAGTTTTGACAGGATCTGCCAAACTACTTTTCAGAGTGACTGTACCATCTTACATTCTCACCACCAATATAAGAGTAACCCCCAAGCTCCCCACATTCTCTCTGTCCTCACTGTTTTTCATCTTAACTATTCTTATAAGTTTCTAGTGATATCTCATTGTAGTTTTGATTTGTATTTCACTAATGGCCAGTGGTGCTAACAACCTTTTAGGTGTTTATTTGCCATCAGTATATCTCCTTAGTGAAATTTCTGTGCATGTCCTGTGTTCATTTTCTCATTTGTTTTTTTTAACGTTGAGTTTTGAGAGATTTTCACATATTCTAGATGTGACTTTTGCCAGATAGGATATGCAAATCCATTTAACAAATTATTTGACCAAGCAAAAGTTTTAAACTTTGATGAGGTCCAGTTTATCAATCTGCCCTTTTATGGGTAAGTGTTATTGGTGTGAAGTCTAAGAACTCTGCTTTGTCCTCGGTCCCAAAGATTTTATGTGTTTTTTCTAGATATTTAAATTTCCATTTTAACCATTTTAATTTTCTGCTCCTCTAACCAGTTAGGCCTATTTTTCTTTACTATTATTTAGATTATTTAGAGTGTTTTTCACTTTCTTAAATTGCATTCATGACTTCCCATTCCAACACGACCACTACCCAAGAGTGATCCTATATAGGAATAGGATTGCATTTTGATCAAGAAGATCACCCACTGGGTGTGTTTCTCAATTCACAGGACTCAGTCCATCTCTTGTTTTGTTTGCAGCTTATTAAATGAGGTGATGTCCCTGGAAGGACAAATTGAAAAGCTGGAGTTACAGCAGGACCTGAACTCTGATCAGGGGACAAACATGGAGGTAAGCTGGAAGCTGGATAAAGACAATCTGGGAGGTCATGGGAACTCTGCCACCTCTTTCCACCCCTTCTGCTGTTCAACAGGTCATAACAAGGATTAACAGCCATCTTCTGTCACACGGAGGAGGGCTCTTGGGCAGTCAGCTCCGAGCACCCTTCACCTGAGTATGACTTCTATTCTCCGATGACATAAAAAGGCTGGACTTTTCTATTCTACCTGAAAACTTGGTCAGACAAATTCTGTAGGCTTATATCTTGATGCCTTTATAAGATAATAATGAGTGCCTTAAGGCAAAGCTTCTCTTCTTAATCTTTGTATCCCAGGACTTTGCAGTACAGAGAACACATCCAGGAAATAAATATTCATAAAGAACCTCATCCTTCAAATGTAAGAAATATATCTGTTTGTCTTTGATGTTTTCATGAAG
The DNA here is from genome assembly GCF_040802235.1 of Manis javanica. Taxonomy (NCBI): domain Eukaryota; kingdom Metazoa; phylum Chordata; class Mammalia; order Pholidota; family Manidae; genus Manis; species Manis javanica. The sequence continues at coordinate 9,423,604 of NC_133170.1, read as the reverse complement.
AAAGAGTTTGGGGTTGTTTTTCACAGTCTGAAGTTTTCCTATTATTTGGTCTCCTTGCATTCCTTAGAGACTCTTTTCTAAGAAAGGTTTGATTTTTCTCTTTTTTTAGAGCCATAGAACGATGGAAAGGCAGGGACCACTTTTGGATAAAGAATTTGTCTTTAGAGCCCTGGTTGATAGTTTTTCTGCTCTGCTAAACTTCAGTCCTTTGAAGAAAATACTCTTAAAAAAGGAAAAAGTCTGTTGTCATTATACGTCTTTTCATTGAAATTGCCAGTCTCTGCTTGAGCTCAAATCAAAGAGTTTAAATGAAGTGGACTTTGGAAGAAGTAAAGGAAAAATGCCTCTTTTATTGTAGGAAGGTAATGTTTATCTAGACCCCTCATTCATTAAAAGCCATCTGCAGACCATCCCCACACACAGATATATCACCAAGGAAAAAATTACTTTGACCATGGTTTAGTCTAACATTTCGAAGTAGCAACCTCATTTTGTGCTAGTTGAAAAGTCAAGAGCATTTTCACTAGCTTTGTGCTTTGGAAATTGCAAACTGTGAAAGTAGGGAAGGTGACAAAGAAGGAGAATTACTCTGCTTTAGAAAATTTCCTCCAAAGTCAGCTCTATTATGGGAATGTGGATTTTGGTAGGAGGCAGGGCTAGGGAGTGATGACTGTCAAAAGAATGAGGAGAAAGATCAGAGAGCACAAAGATATATGAAAATGAGATTAAAAAGAAAACACCAACAAGGGGCTGGGATACCATGAAAGGGGGAAGGCATCACACATATGTGTGGAGATTCTCCGTGCTAGGGGTTCAAGGCTTTGTATGCATCTTGAAAAAACAGGCATGGACTTGAAAACTAGGAACAGCCCAAATATCTACCAACTGGTGTGCGAATAAATCGTGATGCATGTTAGATGATGGAATACTAGCCAGCAATGAAAAGGAACGGCTTCTTATTCATCGACCAACATGAACGAATCTCAAATGTAAGAGGCTAAGTGGAAGGAGCCAGGCTCAGACGATTACACACTTCATGATTCCATTTATGTAACATTCTGGAAGAGGCAAAAACCCCAAGAACAAGAAATAGATTAGTGATTTCTGGCATTGAGTGGGGAAAGGGAGGAAGGGATTCATCAAGGGGTACAAGGACATTTTGGGTGTGGTGGGCATGTTCCATATCTTGCTGTCGTCTTGATTACATGACCATGTTCACTTGTCACAATTCATAGAACTGTACACTTTGAAAAGGTGAGTTTTACCTTATATAAATTATATCTCAGTAAATATAAGTTTAAAAAATTGACACAAGTTCTGTTCTCAGGCTGATGGGACATGCCACATAAAACCAAATGCAGTAATATGATGAACAAGGAACTTTAAATATAATTGTTACAGAAGGAAAGGCAGTTAGAATGGCCGTAGGTTACTCTAGTGAAGGAAAAAGTGAAGACTGTCGGAACTAGATATAGGAACGGCAAACAGGGTGTGGGAAAATTAAAGGAGAAATAAGTTAATAAAGTTAATAAAGTTAATAAGTTAATAAAGTAATATCACATGTACTGACTCATTTATTTCTCACAAAGAAATGGAATGACTCAGGAAGGCACGAAGGGGGAGGAGAAAAATTGATAAAATCACTTTCAAAATACACACATACAACACACACAGATTGAAAGACCTTAAAGCCGAGGAAAAAACTTTGAGATGGCCTTTGGGTGAAGTCCATGAAGCTTTCTGAAATTTTCACACAAGTATCTAGATTTTCATTCTGAGACTAATTCCTACCTCAGTTATCTTTGATAAGTACTGTGTAAAGATATTTACTATACAAATAAGCTGGGGTGCCAAGTGAAATATGATTAGCACATCACAGCTCCTTTCTAAATAATTAAATCATGCAGTCCAAGGGCTGGTGGAGAATGAACTTGGTAGAAGGGTGTGGACTGTATATTCCCTATAAGCTGTTTGAGGCCAAACACGCTTTATTATTTGTATCCAGCCAGCACAATGCCTGGAGCAATGGCCGCTTACATAGTGTGGCCAATAATATCTTGTTTATATGATTTAATATTGATTTTGGTGATCCATACCCAGAACAGTATGGAAAAAAAGCTTCTATTAAATCTCAGTTTTTTTTTTTTATCATGAATGAGCTTCTCAAAATTGTCTTTTGTTTTGTTTCAATTCCACATATTCATTACAACTTTGGTTTTATACCCTTTTGTTTAAAGGAGAAGATCATGGAAATTAAGAAGCAATTAGGAAAAATAGATAACAAATTTGTCCAGGTAATGGTGAAATGGCTTTATAATTAAGGGGAATAAAACAGTTCTTCAAGGAAATCTCTGATTTAGAAAATTTTTGTGAATGAAATCTAAAATTTGATGAAAGATAGAATTTTTAACCTAGAAGGGAACTTAATGCCATTTTGTTTCTACCCTCACTTTCAGAAAAGAAAAGCACAACTCAAAACCATGAAGTAATTTGTCCATATTTCCAGATGGAAAGAACCAGTCTCATTCTTGCCCTACCATTAAAAAATATATGTATATTTTTCTTCTAACAAAAGTAATACATGCTTATTTTAATAAGTCTAGTAACCATAATGTTCTTCATGTAATTGTAGATTAATGATAATAAAGTGAATTTAAAAAAAGCATTATAGAACTATTTCATATAAAAATGAAAACTAATACCATCCTTCAAAGATAAACACAATGACCATTTTAGTATATTTGTATTCTTCCAAATTTTTCTAGACATACATTTAAGTATTGTTACTTTTTTAATGGGATTGTATTTTATATATTCTTTTGCAACTTGCTTTTTTTCACTTAGCATCTTCTCATCAACTTTCTATGCCACTAGATTTTACCATTGCTCTTTTCACTGTTTATTGAAAGTAGGATTTGAGTTTTTGATTTATTTTGTTGGCTATTTGGGGCTTTATAATCAATGTTTGCCACTACCAACTATGTATCAGAAATCTATATCTTAGCTTGCTTTTGCAAGTACCTCTTCAAGAATCAGTTTCAGGAACCCATCTTTCTTGAATCCCAGAATCTTGTTGTTCTTCCTATAGCTCCACTTTACAAGGTTTCCTGCAAGCCTATTATGGCATGATTAATTAAAAACCTTTTAAAAGCATTATGTACTCCTGACGTGTGTGCCGTTGGCATTCATGTCTTAGAAGGTTTGCCTTCAGCCCGTGTCTTGATCCTACTGATAGAAACCAACCAGAGCATCTGTTACACTACCTGCCAACATATGGGAGACCTGGGAAGAAAAGAGAAACCAGACACTTTCTGTAGACCGTTCCTTTGATAAACCATCAGGCCCAAATATTCTAATGAGGGCTTTCATTTACATGTTATAAATTTTAAAGTATTTGAAAGACATACAGTTTTTTCTTTTCTTCTCTGAAACATGCTATGGGTCTCCGATTAGTGTCCTGGTGGAAGTTTCTGCAGAAGCAAGGAAAGAAAAGAATGAATAGGGAGAATGATGATTTATAATAAGCTGTTCTTATGTAAATGTATACTTCTAAATTATTACAATAACTTTATTAATATTTTGGTCATTCCTCCTGCAGTTTATCATGATTACACTGTGAATTTGCTCTAAGAGGAAGGATATTTACTGACTACAAGTTAATTTCAGTGAAGCCATTTGACAACTAAGTGGTGTCCAAATGAGTGAGGTTTTATTGTGTAAGGCAGAAAAATATAATTTTTACTTTACCCCAAACTGTAGGTGTCTTTTCAGGCAGATGCTTATAAGGAAGCTCATGAATTAAAGGAGAAACTCATCGCAAGAATAGAGGTCAGATTTTACCATTACACAAGTTTAAGTAACAATAAAATAAAAATTTTCATCTAAATAAAATTCTTGCCCTAGAAGTTGAGAGTCTACCACATACAGTTCTCTTCCTAGCCTCACACCTCTTGTCCCCTCGTGGCCTTCTGATCAAGGCCAGGAGAACATTTCATAGGTCTGTACTCGCAAGCTCTCATACTCGTCTGCTGCTTCTACATCCCCTCCAACTGGAGCTCCTCCTCCGAGTCTACATCATCCATTCGTCAAGGCTCAGCTCAAATGTCATCTCCTCTTCCAGACCTCCCCTCACCTCTGCTGGAAAATGACTCCAGTTCTGAACCCCTCGCCCAAGAACTTACACACTGAGGTAAAAGTGAACGGGCGAATGAAACAAGGAATGAGTGAATCAACCTATCACCTGCTCAGAGATGCCTAGTCGTCTCACCCATCCAGAGAAGGTGTTCGCCACCAAACCTCAGCCACTCTGCCTTGTCAACTTGTTTTCTCTTTAGCACGTATCTATCATATCAAGCATAATTATGCATTTAGTTGTTTGTTGTTTGTCCCCCAGCCACTATAAATGCACATGTAAATCCTTGTCTATTTTGTTTAAAAATGCACATGCAATAGAATGCACATTCCTAGCCTATTTTGCTCACCACTGTATCCTAAAATAGTGCCTGGTAGGAGTCACTCAGTAAATATGTTTTGCATAGTTGAGCAAATTGAATAGATGAATTCAGTACAAGGGTAATTATCTTCCTACAGGAATAATCCAGTAGTTAAAGATTAGCATGTGGGTTTCGTTTAATTTTCTACCATGGTGCTACCTTACTCTGTGACTGTGTAAGTCTCTCTCTGTTGGGTGAGTGTGCACCTGCCAGTGACCTCCTCACGTGACTCATCTGCAATTTTTAACCTGAGGTGTCCTCGTGGAAAAGCATTCTGCATCACCTACAATAAGACTGGCAGACATCTGGGGTCACTTTTTTAAAAAATGATAGTTGATCACTCTTTTTGTTCCCAACTTTTGCAAGGATATAAGTCTGATGAATACAAAGCTGAGAATGTACCAAACGCAAGAAGGGAAAACAGACCCTCTGAGTCCTGAAGAAATGGAACCTCTGCTTCCTCAGGTTCTACCACCCCCATTAGGGCAGAACTCTCCTCCCCGCGTTACCACATGGTAAGTCAGAGAAAGGGGCCTGTGGGGGCTGGACAAAGGCCCCAACATGTATGGACTATAGTAAGACTGATTGTCTTCAAGCATTGACTAAAAATTTTGTTTTACCTTCATTTGTAATTTATCTAGTCCTGTCTTTAAAAGTCTATTTGTTTATTAGAGTCATGGTATTTTTCTTATTTTAGATAAAGATCTATTGCATTAGGTATCTATTTTTCTTATGGCTTTAAGTAACCATATATACATGAATCTTAAAGGATGGTGTCTGCAGGCTATGAAGCAGTCACTTCCCCCAAAGGAACAAGCCTGCCAAGCAGGTCTGAAAGCCTTTTCAGGGCAGGATGTCTGTCTTGTATAGTATTGAAGATGTCCCTATTGGCAAATTCTGACTCTTTTGATCCCTTTTTGGAGATGCCACACCATCATATATACCGTGAGCAATACCCTCCTCTAAGAAAACGTTTCTGGTTCTTTATCCCAGGTGGAAGCTCTATGTGTATACCTGGCACATAGTAATGACATAGAGCCCACAGCATATTATTGCAATTAAATGTTTTCAAATCTATCTCCTAATATTCCGTGGGTCACTTGGAGGTAGGAATCTTGATCTTTTTTGGGGACATGAAATACAGATGATGTTCATTGTGCTTAACAAATATGAATCAATAAATGGTAAGGAGTGATGTCAACAAAAATGGTAAAGTAAAGGTCTCAGAAAATTTCCTCCTCATAAAATCAATGAGAGAGCTGGAAAAAAAAGTCAGCACTAACTTTTTCAGAGCCCTGGTAGTTAAGGATTTAGTATCCAGAACATATATAGTATCTAGTATCCAGTTTAGTTATTTATTGTTTGTCTCCAGCTGCTATTAAATGCACATGTATTTCCATGTCTATTTTGTTTAAAAATAAATTAAAAATAAATCTAAAGAATCTGGATACTAATATTTAGTGTGCAGAATAAAGAGTTTTTACAACTTAACAACAGAAAGGTAAACAACCCAATTTTCAAAATGAGCCAAGGACTTGAATAGACATTTCTTTAAAGAAGACACACAAATGGCCAATAAGCACATGGACAGATGTTCATCATCATTGGTCATTAGGAAAATGCAAAGTAAAATCACAAGATGCCACTTTATGCCACTAAGGCAACCATAATTAAAAAGACAGGCAATAACGAGCAATGGAGAGGATGTGGAGAAATTAAAACCTTCAATCCCTACACTGCCCACTGAAGGAAAGAAAAAACTAGAAGGACACACTCCAAACCAAAAGAAAGACTAACAAAATAAAACAAAGTAAAACAATTCCAACCAAATAGAAAGAAAGAATGGAAAAAAAAGGTAAGGAAAGAAAAAAAATAGCTTACTATATTAAGGTGATAGGATTCTAGACTTTTCATTCCTCTGTTTTCCAAGCTATTTGTAATTCAGAAAACTGTTGGGATTCTAAAATGGTGCAGCCACTTCGGAAAAACAGTTTGGCAGTTCCTGGAAATGTTAAATATAGAGCTACCATCTGACACACCCCTAGATATGCACCTAAAAGAATTGAAAACATATGTCCACACAAAAACCTGTACATGAATTTTCATAGCACTGTTGTTCATAGTAGCTAAAAAGTAGAAACCATACATATATCCATCAACTGATAAACAGGTAAACAAATAGTGGTATATCCATACAATGGAGTAATATTCAGCAACGAAGAATATTGATGCATGCTACAACATGGATGACCCTTGAAAACATTATGTTAAGTGAAAGAAGCCAGACACAAAAGACCACATATTTTATGATTCCATTGATGTGAAATGTTCAAAATAGGAAAATCCACATAGATAGAAAGTAAATTAGTGGTTGCCAGGCATGGGGGTAGTGGGAAGTAGAAAGTGACTGTTTGCGGGTCCAGGGTTTTTTTTTTTTGTGGGTGATGAAAATTTCTTGAAATTAGATCCCAATGATCATTGTGCAATCTTGTGAATAAACTAAAAGCCACTGAATTATACATTTCAAAGGGTAAATTTAGTGGTATGTGAATTATATCTCAAAAAGAAACAGGCAAATGAGTGAATAAGTGAATGCCTTTCGGTGATCACTTAATTATATTATATGTGCAGATTATAATCCAGCTGAGTCTCTGCATTGATCACATCACCACGTTCTAGTTAAGACTGCCTGAGCCTTTGACCGATCTCTTGTCAGAGAACTGGAAACATACTGGCTCTGTTAAAGCTTATTTATACATTATCTTTTTGAGGACGTTTATCTTGCAAACTTAGTCAATTATCATATATCAATTTTGTTTTAGCTTCAGAGGGTGGCCTTCTGGTATTATCCACAGTCCCTCAGTTCCCTTTCAGTCCTCCCCTACCTATAGACCTCAAATAACGTCAACATTTGGAAGGTTAAATATATACATGGCAAAATTTGAATAAGGAAGTAGACATTCAAAAAATCAAAAGAATGTTTTTATTCTTTACAGAAGATAAATTCAAAATGAATGACATTATTAATGGCACTCATTTTTGGCTCTGTACAGGTGACATCATGAAAACACTTATTTCTGATTTAGTAAACATGATGTTTTCCAAAGAAAAACATCTGAACTTTTACGAATGAGTTTTACATCTGTTCTTTTATTTGCTTAATAATAGGAAAACATTTTTAAAGTAACATTTGTGTTATATTGTAAATAAAAATCAAATGATTCAGTAGTGTCAAGAAATAAATCTGAATCCAGCCATCCCTACACTGCCCACTGAAGGAAAGAAAAAACTAGAAGGACACACTCCAAACCAAAAGAAAGACTAACAAAATAAAACAAAGTAAAACAAAACAATTCCAACCAAATAGAAAGAAAGAATGGGAAAAAAAGGTAAGGAAAGAAAAAAAATAGCTTACTATATTAAGGTGATGGGATTCTAGACTTTTCATTCCTCTGTTTTCCAAGCTATTTGTAATTCAGAAAACTGGTTTTTCTCTTGCAAAATGTAACATTAAAATGCGTTTCTTTGAAAACGCTCCAGTTTAGTATTTCCAAAGTGATTAGTTTTGGGATTTAGGAAGAAGAGTATTTATTTACAAGATTCGTTTTGGTAGCAAGTTGTTTTCCTTTTCATAAGAAAGAACAAACCTAGGCTTAGTGCTCCATGAGGGCAGGACTTCCCTGCTTCGTCTTAGCCGCCCTCCAAGCCTCTTCTGCATGGAGTGTTTTAAGAATATTAGCACTTTAATACATGTGTGAAGTAGAAGTTGGCATTTGTGTAACTGCCAAGAGATAGCCCGTGGCGATAACACCAAGAAACTTGGCTCAGGTTTATAGAATCCACTGAATTGGTTCACAAAGTACAACCGTAGCTAGCTTTAGCTGCGCCGTAGATTTTTTTCTCTTCTGAAGTGTATTATAGATGATAATTACCTCCAGGGCACTGGATTATCTCTGACATCTCTTTTCTTCTTTGTGTTTTTCTGGATTCTCCAGATCTTCTACCCTAATCATGTGTTGCATTCACAATTAGAAAGTAACGATGCAAGGACTTAAAAGCACATAAATAAAATACATCATAGACAGGACGGAAGAGGAGTGCAGACTTGAAAGAGCCTGTATTACTTCAGAAGGGCGAGCCTGGTGCCAGGACAAAACCGGTGACAGAGCAAGCTGAAGTCCATTTGTCACAAGAAAAATCTAACTGCCTGTGACTTTATTTCCCCCCAAACAGGCCTCAGTACCTCACAAGGAAGGGAGAAGGCAATCTCCTGTTAGACTGGGGGAAGAGCCTTTCAAAGGAAAGAGCTCACAAAAGGCAGGGTTTCATTCTTTCATGGCTAGAGATACTTCTTGGAATTTCAATGCCAATGAACCTAAGTGCTCACCTACTGCATGTTCCAATGTTCCATCTTTTGCAGATGGTCGCTGAGGTCCAGAGAAATTCAGCCACGTACTTAAAGTTATAGAACCACCTGAGTGGGGGAGCTAGGAGTCAGTCACACCGCTGCGATTTTCCTCAAACTGCTCTAAACACGGATGTTTTCTTCCTTGTAGGAAACGCGCCCAGAGGATTTTCATCATATTTTATGGCCTCACCTTCGCTGGACTTTCATGTTACATCCTATTTCTTGATCCTACATTTGTCTTTGAAAGGACTCTCCCTACCGTATTTGGGCGCCGCAGAATGTGGGAACTACGCGAGATCATTGCGCCTTTCTTGAATTTGAAAGTGGAAGACTTGTTACCCTCCTAAAGATACAGGCGGTACTCTTACCCTACTGACTTGCTTCCCAGTAAAATTCTGGCTGTACTTGTAGTGTGGTGGCTCACCTAATTTTCAAAGAATACTATAGGGTGTCTAGCAGAGGGCATTGTACTTCTGTGAAAATTGATCAAAGTGATAATTATAGGTGGTCTTTCAGTCAGTGTTCCCTGTCTTCCTATTAACAAGAGTCAGACATCCTCTAAGTATGACAATTTTGAAAAGCATCATACAAAGAAGGAAAACGATTGGAACCTCACTTTTGTGAACTAGCCTACATCTTTTTCTGCTGACGTTAGCCGGAGTTGGTTCTTTTGCTTATAATCAGTGGAAGTCTAATTGATACAGTAGTTCTGAATGCCAGACTGGAGCATTTTTATCCCTAACTTGGTGAGTCATGGGGAAATAGTAAACCTTATTTGCAATATGAAAAATAGTTCTTATTGAACTGTGCAAGATTAATAGAGCCATAAAGAATTGGAAGAGAGCAGATGGAGTGTGAGAGATCAGGTGAAAGGCCATTTAGTGGTTCAGGTGAGATAAAGAGGTGGAAATGGGAATGAAAAGGAGATGATGGGTGGGTTTTATGATTTTTGGTTATGCAACACACTTGGGTTTGGCAGGGTAGTGCGGGTGATGTGGAATGATGTCCCAGTTCTCCTCACATTTGAATAGATCACGAAAGACAGATAACATGTTCTTGGCAGAGATGACGAAAAGGCATTTCAGAGATAAGAAACATCATGTGTAAAATTTAGAAGCCCTGGATGTAAGGTGGAGTCAGGGAACTTGATAGAGCATATTCTTCAACCTATCAGTTTATACATTCCTTAAAAACAAACACCCTGCCTCATTCATTTCTGTGGTCTCTGGAACAGTGATGTCCATACACTGGTCCATTGACTGGATGAATCAGAATCACCTGGGGAGCTTTATATATTAGATATTTCCAACTTCATATATTTGATATTTATATATTCAGAAATTTAGATTCAGAAGAGCTGCTGTGGGGCCCAGTAACTTTATTTTTAAAAGTCTGCCCAGCTGAATCTAATACAAATCCCAGTTTGAGAACTGTGCCCTGGTACACTTTAGGACAATGCTGTGCACATAGTAGGTACTCAAACCTGTTGATGTAAACTAGGTTATGTGTTCTTTGTGGCTTTCCTGTCACCTTACCCAGTGTTCATTCAATATTTGTTCAATGATTTCCATCCTAACCATTTTCCCAACGCCTCTGCCTTTTCACGACCGTGAATAATCTTCAACTTTTTTGCTATCTTTTTTTGTTTTAAAACTCCAGAAATCACCAAGTTCTTCCAATTCTTCTACAGCAATTTTTCTCAGATCAGCCCCCAATCTTTTCCATTTATAATGTTTGCATTCCAATAGGCCTTTTCATTCAAATGGATGACTGCTGGGCAAAGCAGTCTATTGTTTCCACTTCCACAGACTACTATTGTATGCACAACCTTAGAAAAGAGGAGACTCCAAATGCCACTTATCCTGATGTTCTATACCCAGAAAACGGTATCAGTTGCTAGAAATGTGAAATTTGCTTGTGAGTGGTTGTCAAGCTGTGATATGTAACAGAATTTCACACAAAGAGACATTCAATTATACACTTGAGCATCACCTCTAGAAATTCTGCACCTTTAGATCTAGGGTGAATCTCTAATATCTTCTGTTTTTATAGTTTCCCCTAACAATTCTTAGGACTCAAAGTTTAAGAACTACCATGCTATGCTAGGAGCAAAAGCTACCTGAGATTACAATTCGGCTAAGATTCCATACAAGGTTAATCAAGAAGTGACTAATTTTGCGGGGCAGGGAGGAGGGTTGGGGGATGGATGAGGGAATTTCCAGGCCACACAGAAAGGGAAGCCAAAAGCTCTGGGAACAGTGAGTAATAGATTCAAAAGTACTTGTGATAGTGAGAATATGCTGACAGGTTTAAAAAAAGGCACAGAGTTGTTTACAGATAAAGGAACTATGCGGACCAATTTGTAGACAGAACTTGGTGTATGTTTTTGATAATCTTCAGGTAAATTTCCATTGCTGGATACAGTATTAGCTGATATATTTGTGAGAGGAAAAAAGAAGTACTGAGTTTAAGTAGCTCAAATAAAGCAAAAAATCTTGTGATAATCATATAACACTAGGGATGAAGATAGGAAAATAGATTCTTTTAAAGTATAAATTGGTAGGTATCTTACTTCTAAGATATATCTTATTAGAATTTGACTAAGATGGAATAATTTTCCCTGGGGGATGAATATCTTTAAAGTGGGAATGATACTATTTTCACCTAGATATATTTTCAGTGTGTCAGCATCTCAAGCTAGAAAGCTGGGTGTTACAATGTTCTAGTCTACTGGGAGAGGGAAACATTTAGTAGAATACTGTAATATTAAGATGATATAAATGTCTGCATGTGGTAATTCAGTTAACTGCTTTGGTTAGTTGGATTTTATTTCAGTTCTTTTAAATGCCATATTCAATTGAGTCAACTGCTATGCTCAAAATCACTTAACTAAAAATGTCAGAAAGCACTTTACACATCTAGTCTTGGTTTTGGACTAGGAGGAAAGAAATGAGGAGTCACAAAATCTCCATTTGTCCTGGGTTTTTGAGTGAAGAGAGCTATGCTTTAAGAGAAAAGAGCTTCAAGTTAAAGTCATAATCTGCTGCCAACTGTGTGTTTGGGGGATTCACCTAGTGAGGGAATCCAAGCATCTGTTCCCTGGATGCTTAGAGTCTGGCTATTGCTATTTCCCAGTTAGCATCCTCCCTTGGAATTGCCTGCGGTCAGAGAGACCTGCTTCACCTAACGTTCCCCTCCTTTCCCAGGGACCGCATCTAGTGACCGATCCAGGCCAGGGTACCTTTCTGAACAGCCACCCCAGACTCAGAGCTCTTCATGGGATTGGTTAAGGCCTCTAGTGGAGCTGTGTTGCGTCTAACTTCTCTCTCTGCCCAGTCCCACTCCCATCATCCCCTGGACAGGTGATGACCTTCAGAGTCTTCCCCAGTAAATCTGCACTCAAGCCTTCCTTGCAAAGTCCATATCCCAGGGATTTTGACCTAAGGCACCTGTGAAAATAAATGAAGATGAACCAGATGAGAACAAGCAAAGGCTACCTATTCAGAGCCGGCTACAGCAAGGGAGTCAGCTAACATCAATCACTTGTGTTTTCACAGGACTCGAGGAAAAAGAGCAAGGTTTCAGGTATGTCTTGATTGGAGATTGTTGGCATGAGGAAGATGTAGGTGGGCTATCGAGAAACAAGGCATCCTGTGCAGTGGTCAGCGGTGCACATTGGATTTGTTGGATGGTTCTAAGTTGGAAGGCGGAACAAAAATTAGGGAAGCTGCCAGTTATTAATCTCATCTTTGCTTACTCATGTATAGTGGAACAAAATAATACCTGCCTCATGAGATAGTTGGATTAAAGGACCTGATGTTTAATAGGTCGTAGGGTACATTCTTATTATTATTACCATGGAAAGTATTTTTAAACATGTGAGATTACCTAATTAAGAACTTTGGGTCTGACCTAACAGAGAAGAAATGTATTTGAATGCACTTCCTGATATACTACATCTTGAAGTGAAAATGAGTGAACCACAAATTTTGACTCCTTTCTTTCTCATGTTCCACTCACAGTCTGGCAGGAAATCTTGTGGGTTCTACTTTAAAACATATGCAGAATTCAAGGACTTCTCACCACGTCCCTGACACCAACTGTTCTGCATGACACCATTATTGCAAAAATCTGATTTTCTCCCTGATTTCACCCTTGCTCAAATATAGTTCAGCCGAGTGATACTGTTATAATGTAGGTCAGATCACATGACCCCTCTGTACAAAACCCTTCAGTGGCTTCTATTTCTTTTAGAGGAAAAGCTAAAGTCTCTATAATGGCCTTGAACAACCTGTATTTGGCCCTCAGATAGCTCTGTGACCTCATTCTGTCCTGCTTGCCCTTTTGGTCACCTCCAGTTTCCCTGTTGCTCTTTCTCTTCCTGGAGCCCATCATGCACACTCATCTCAAGGGCTGTGCCCTGGCTGGCCCCCCTCCCTGGCAGTCTCTTCTCCTGAACGTCCATCCATACGGCCCACTCCTAAAGTGCCTTCAGAACTCAGCTCAAATGTCATCTTCTTGGCTGTGATCAAAAAGGCAGATAATAACAAGTGTTGGTGAGGGGATGAAGAAATTGGAACCCTGATGTATTGCTAACGGTGATGTAAAATGATACAGTCACTTAGGAAAACAGTTCCTCAAATAATTAATGTAGAGGTGCCATATGACTCAGTAATTCTACTCCTACATATGTACTCTAAAGAACTGAAAACATATGTCCACACCATAACCTGTACATGAATGTTCATAGCAACATATCATAACAGCTAAAAAGTAGAAACAATCCAAATATCCATCAACTGATAAATAAGTAAACAAAATGTAGTATATAAAAACAATGGAATATTATTTTACCATAGAAAAGGAAGTACTGATACATGCTTCAACATGGATGATGCTTGAAAACGTTGTACTATGTGAAAGAAGCTAGACACAAAAGGCCACATATGGTATGATTCCATTTATATATATATAAATATGAAATGTCCAGAATGGGCAAAGCCATAGAGACATGGTAGATTAATGGCTGGGGGTGGGGGCAGAGGGGTAGGGATTACTAATGAGAACAGGGTTTCTTTCTAGAGTGATGAAATATTCTGTAATTTGATAGTGGCAATGTTTGTGCAACCTGGTGAATTTAAAAATCACTGAATTGTATGCTTTAAAATAGTGAATTTTTTTGGTATGTGAATTATATCTAAATTTTTTAATATGTCCTCTTAGACATGTATGACCATCATGACATAAAATTGAAATCCTCCCTTTCCCACTAGACCCCTCCCAGTCTTCTCCATTTTTTCCCCATGACTTCGAACATAAAATATGTTTCCATGGCTTCTAATGTAATATATAATGTACTCATTTATTAAATTTATTGTCTATCTGTCTCTTACTATTGAAATGTAAGTTCTACAAGAGCAGAGACTCAACTAGGAGTAGACAGACACCACATTCTCTCTATATATAATATCAGAAAATGTGTCCTTTTGAAAGTGGGGATATTGGCATTGTAATTACTAAGAAAAATTTCCTGAGAATGATTATTTTGCTCTGAATGTTAAAAAGCCTTTATATCCAGGGTGACAGAGTCAAAATTTTAAAAGAGGAGGTAATCATAAGGGAGAGAAATGGCTGGATCTGAGAGGTTTGCTCCTGAATAAAGGATAAAAGGAAGAAGAGGAAATATGTTCTGTGTATGGCAAGTGTGTTTCCCAGTTATGATGATTAAATTCATTCATGTAGATTGTCTAACTGCTGAGACTGGAGGGGAGAGCAAATTGGTGGGAACAGATGTACCATGGTGTCTAGGACTTATTGGGTCCCAAGGAAGCAAAATTAAATTTATTGGCTGGTGGAATTAAGCCAAAGGCTACTCAAGAGGGATTGAAACTGGATGAGACAGGGTCTTCAAATTGAGGGCCCCCAGGCCTATGGCCAAGAAGAACTGGGGAAAGGTAGAAATTGCCGCAGGACATTTAGGGTGCAATGAGCGATGGTGTGTGTGAGGCTGGGTGGACGTGAGGCTGGCTAGATGTGAGGGAGGACAGCCCTAAGTCATTAGAGGGCCTGTTAGTTACCTAGGACATTAGTTTCAGTTTGGGCATAACTTCATGAAGTGTGAAACCATTTCTGTTTTTTTAATTTCAGTTTTTAAATCTCTTTTTCTAGAAGGATTTTAGGAGATTCACTAATATTCAGTGTCACAGAATAGTTACTAACCAAGTGACACGTGGCCTTTGTTTCAACATGACTGCTTGGGATGTTGGCCTTTTCTCTATTTTTCCTCAATTTGAAGCTGACTGACTTTATTGATGTAGACTGATCTCCAAGTGATTTTGGCTAATAAAGCAAAGTTCAGAAAAATGTAGCAGTGCCTAGACAGCTGCCATTCCTCATTCCCCTTCTTACTGTTCAGGTATCGACCCTTGCCCTGTATGACTCTGGATCAGATCCTAATTGGCCTAAGCCAATCACAGCGGCCTTGATCCCCTTGTTGGTGATTGGTTTAGATGTAAACATGTGATTCGATTCTGACCAATGAGGCTTACAGATATATCTACTCAAGAGAAGGGAGGTTTCTGGGCAAAAGTTTCCTTTATCTTTAAAAGAGACAGTAGGAAAAATGGTCTGATTTTTAATTTTGGGTATCAATGTGTGCAGATTTGATGCTTAAAATTCTTTAGGTCATCCTTCAACTATGGGGGGAAAGGCCAATCCAGTTTGAGCTTGCAACCATTAAGACAAGACTGATAGATACCACAGGAAGCTAGAAATAGCCTGGGTGCTCAATGGCATCAATGAACCACCGAATTAAACCAATCTACAGTCCTATTGTCTGTGTCTTTTTTATTGTTCAAGACTCAGAACTGTGGGGGGCATGGGTGCACAAGATAATTACTTTTCAAATTTCCATTTGGTACTTTTTAAAACTGTGTTCTAAGACCAATTTTTAAAATAAGATGGGCGATTTTTATTTTCTTTAGTAAGTGGACCCAGAGAAATCTTTAGCTTACGGATAGCTACCACCTTGAAATTAAATGGTTCCAAATTAAAGCTTTCATGGGTGTATCATCAAGCATATAATTAAACATATTTGAGTGAAATCTGGACCTAGGTAAAGGATGAAGCTATGTATGTTTGGATTAAGGGAGTTCTTTTGGTGGCTGAATGACTGCTTGATCAAATAGTTGTGTTGTCCGGGTGGTTATTTTGTTTTCCAGAATAAGAACAAGCAGTAGGCCTGTTGTGACATTTGAGTTTACCCGTGAAGAGCACTTGACTTAGTAAGTAGTCTCAGACCTGGCCCAGTATCCTGCTGATTGTCCCTGATGACTTCCAAGCCTTTTCAAAACAATACCACGTGTGATATTCTGTCTGCACTGCATAATGTTCTTATGAGTGGACAGAGGAATAATTTGTTTCTCGTTTTCATATTTTCTTCCTTGAAATATGGTCAGTGAGGCCCTAGGGGGAAAGAGGGAAAATCTTTAATAGCAGATCAAGTGCCTGAAAAGCCCTTGGCTTTTCAAGATGTTTAATCACACAAATTCCTTCCAAAAATGAAAGATGGTTTCTTTGCATGGGAAAAATACATTCTTACTTCTAAGATTGAGGTACTATCTCCTAGTAAGAATATGGCTGGTTTGCGGGGAGAATTGTCCTCAGGCTCCTGAGGCCCTCACGGGCTCCAACACTCAAGCTTTCTTGTGCTTATGTGAAAGGTGTTGAGGAAAAGAGAGTAGTGAATGCTCTGTGACTGCAAGGCTGTGAACACTTCAACCCAACTTTACCTCCTCCAGGGGCTTGGCAGGTAAGGCTGCTCTCAGGGTAAGGCCAGATTATCTTCAGCAAAATCCTATCCTCTTTGACATACAAGACCACAAATGTAAATAATAATATTAGAAAGAATGGTAACAAATATTGTTATTAACTAATAATATATCTAATATAAAATAGCAATAATAAATATAACACTAAGCATGTTGTGTATTGAATGATTACTATGGTCCATAAACTATGTTAAGCACTTCATATACATTGTATTATTTAATCCTCACAATTGCTTTATAATCCAGGTATTGGTGTTATCCTCTTCTTCACACATGAGGTAATGGAGGCACAGAAGGGATAAGTAGATTGCCTATGGTCCCACTGTAAATGGTGGTGTCAGGATTTGAGTCTATCTCCTGCTGCAATACCTGTAGCCTTTCATGTTATACACAACCTCCAAACCTGGATTGTGAACTCTTTGAGAGTTGGAACAATGCTAAGTTAAGCCTCTTATATTTAGTTAGCATCTAAAACATTACTCAGAAGATAGAAGGTGTTCAAAAATGTTTATTGATGAATCAATGAACTAACGTTTATTAAGTGCCAGGTATGGCTTCCACCCATGCTGTAGCTTCAAGACATCACCTGGCACATTGCCCCTCTGTGGCATCTCTGATCACAGCTTCCAGAAGCCATATGGATGCAGAGGCCATTGGCACAGGCTTGGAATGACCAAAGTCCACTCTTCACCCAGCCTGTATGTGAGGCACAAATACTGAGCTACTCCTGGGGCCACAGTCTTTTCTGCTTCTCTCGCTTTGTCTACTCCCCGTATTGAATCCTCTCTGGAAGCCAGAGCAAGTCTAAAGTGCCTTTAGTTTCTCTAGTACTCAAGGGCTTTCTGCACCAGAGGGTAAGGTTGGCTCCCACCTCTTTCTCACTTTCTGGGCACAAAGCCTCCACTGCCCGTCCCAATCTGGAAATGTGTGTTCCCTTTAGCTAGCTTCTGGCTGGTGAACTCATCACATGGTCAAAAACCAGATTTGGTCCTATGACTTTTTTTCCTTTGAAGCACTTTTGCTCCATGTGATTGATAAATGAGCAAAGCAAATGACTGCGTTATCTTGTTTAATAGCAGAGGTATAACAGGACACTTTTGTCACCAACAGAATACCTAAATAGGGACATTTATTACCTCATGTGATGAAACGCTTGCAGCTGGGTGGTTCCAGGGTTGGTGAATTAAGCAGCTCAGTGATACTGATGCTCTGAATCACGGAGCTTCCATTCTCTCGGTTTTCCCTCCATGGTCCCAAGATGGCTACTTTTGCCCTCAGTGTCTTCAAGTGACACAACATGCAACAAGAGAAAAGAACGGGGTAAAACCCTTCCCAGATACACCAACATTGAACATTTTGCCACATTTGCTTTATTTCTTTTTCTGTCTTTTCTGAACTATTTGAAAGTCTGCATATATCATTCCCCTTACTCCATAATATTTGAGGGTTTACATCCTAAGAACAAGAACATTCTCTTGTTATAACCAATAGTCTGGTTATAAAATTTAAGAAATTTAACATTGACATATCACTTTCATCAACTAACCATACTGTAATTTTGTCTATTGTCCCAACAGTGCTTTTTATAGAAATTGTTTCCCACACAGGACCCAACCCAGGATCATTATTACTTATTTGTCTTTTTTCTTTTTTTGAGGTATAACTGACACACTAGTTCAGGTACATAGCATAATGATTTGATATTTGCAGATATTGAAAAATGATCATCACAGTAAGTCACCATCCAACATCATACAATTTCAGATTTTTTTTCCTTGTGTTGAAAATTTTTCTATTCTCAACAACTTTCAAATGTGCAATATAGTATTTTTAACTATAGTCACTGTGTTGCACATTACCTCCCATGACTTATTTGTTTTATAACTGGAAATTTATTATAAAGCCATTTTACTCCTTTACCCATATTGTCCATCCCCTACCCCCAGACTCTGGCAACCACCAATTTATTCTGTTCCTATGTGCTTGGTTTTTATTTTGTTTCTGTCTTTTAGACTCTACTGTAAGTGAGATTGTATGGAATTTGTCTTTCTCTGTATGATTTATTTCACTTAGGATAACACCCTCAGGGTCTATCCCATTGTCACAAATGGCAAGATTTCATTATTTTCTATGGCTGAATAGTATTCCATTGCATATACATACCACATCTTCTTCATCCATTCATTCATCATTGAGCATTTAGGTTTTCTCTTATTTTGTCTATTGTAAGTAATGCTGCAGTGAGCATGGGGGTGCACAAATCTTTTTGAATTAATGTTTTTGTTTTCTTCAGATAAATACCCAGTAGTAGAATTGTTGTATCATATGGCAGTTCTATTTTTAATTTTTTGAGGAACCTCCATACTGTTTTCTCTATTATCTGTACCAATTTACATTTCCACCAACAGTGTACACGGGTTCCCTTTTCTCCACATCCCTGCCAGCATTTGTTACCTCTTGTCTTGATAACAACTATTCTGATAGGTCTGAGATGATATCTCATTGTGGCTTTTATTTGCATTTCCCTGATGATTAGTAACGTGCATCTCTTAATGTACCTGCTGGCAACCTGTATGGCAACCTGCCGGAAAAATGTGTATTCAGACACTCTACCATTTTAAAATTGGATTGCTTTTTGTTTGCAATTGTATGAATTCTTTATATATTTTGGATATTAACCCTTTATCAGATACATGATTTCCAAATATTTTCTCGCATGAGGTAGGTTGCCTTTTCATTATTTTGATGGTTTCCTTTGTTGTGCAGAAGCTTTTTAGTTTGATGTCCCACTTGGGTACTTTTACATTTGTTGTCTTTGCCTTTGTGTCAAATCTAAAAATTCATCACCAAGACCAATGTCAAGGAGGTATGACCTATGTTTTCTTCTAGGAGTTTTACAGTTTTGGTTCTTACATTCAAGTCTTGAATCCATTCTGAGTTCATTTTTGTGTATGGTATATAATGTGGTCTCATTTTGTTCTTTTGCGTGTGGCTGTCCAGATTTGCCAACACCATTTATTGAAGAGAGTGTCCTTTCCTTATTGCATTTTCTTGGTTCCTTTTTCATAAGTTAATTTACCATATATGTGTGAGTCATTTGTCTTTTTAATCTCCTTTCATCTGGATGACTTCCTCAACCTTTCTTTGTCTTTCATGCCACTGATGTTTTTTGAAGACTAAGCCAGTCATCTTACAGAATGTCCTTGATGTAGGTTCGTTTGTTTCCTCATGACTGGATTCAAATTATAAATTTGGGGCCAAAATATTACCCAGGTGGTATTATGTCCTACTTAGGGCATCACATCTGAAGACATACAAAATCAGTCTGGTCCTCACTGGTGATCTTAATTTTGATCACCTGGCCAAGGTGTTTCTCCACTGATGTATGATTTTCCTAATCATAACAGAAAATGTCATTTTTAAAAATAATGAATTATAAAAGATCACATTATTATAACTGGGAACTGATTGAAATGAAAAACTGTCACGTTCTCTCATTTGTGCAAAGAACCCTTACTACAGCTTATCAGTCTTACTCAATGTGAGAGGTAGAATGGAACTCTAAAGCATCATATCCTAGAAAAGAAACTAAGGTCTGGAGATGTAAAGTCACCTGCTCAGTGTTAGTATCAGAGCCAGGACAAGGACCAGAGTGTTCTGTCCCTGACCTGCCAGCCTCCCCTCTCCATCATGCCTCTGAACCAGAGATCAGCAAATGCTTTTCCTGCCTAGCTGGCACCAAAGAACTCTGTTCTTCGAAAGAAGAAACCTGGTGCCCCCCAAGTCCTTTGCTACTCTGTATAATAATACTCCCAGGTCTTCCATCCAGACTCCAGATCTGTTCACACTATCCGTGTCCAGCCTGGAAATGGGTTTCTCATTTTATCATTTAAATGAGTTACCTTACTCCCTAGTTATCTCCCACAAACTCACTTCTCACTGCTCACCGCTCGCAGCCTGGAGCCAGCAAAAGAATGAGATAAACAGGCTACATCATGCCTGTTGGATGCACTCCACAGAGGTGCCTTTGTATAACTTGTGAGTAGAAGAGTAATGATTTTTTTTTCTGGCTAGAAGGAGAGTCAACCGTGCTATTTTGAAATCTACCAGAGGCAGTCAGTCCACGAGCCTGTAATCGCAGAGGACAGGCTTTCCGGCAAGCGGTGTCTGCATGCGTAGGTTCTAAAGGCAGTACTGGCCCAGCAGTAGCTTCGGAGTTTGGGCCCAGTGCTATCATTACACTAATACGTTTCCTGTGTGCCGTCTGCTTCATGATCCCAAGTGCCCACCTTTCCATGCCTCTGCTGCTTCCTCTGGTGATGGGAAGAGACACTGTGAAGGGGCTGCTTGTGAAGACACAGAGAGCAGAGTGAATGCAGCCATTCCTAGGGGTTCTCCTGCCTTCTGGCTGCTAGGAGCTGTCATGGGCCGAGGGGTGTCTCCCCACTCCCCGCCCTCCCAATCCCTATGTCAAGGCCCTAACCCCTAGTATCTCAGAATGTGACTGTATTTGGAGATGGAGTCTTTACACAGGTAATTAAGTTAAAATGAGGTCATTAAGGGAGGCCCTAATCCAGAAGACCATGTGAAGACGCAGAGAAAGGGCGCGCACCTGCAACTCCGCGATCTTGCCGACACCGCGATCTGCCTTCCAGCCTCCACAGTGGAGAGAATACAAATTTCTGTTGCCCGTGGCACCCGGACTTGGTACCTTATTACGGCATCCCTAGCAGACTAATAGAGGGATCTTGGGAGTTTCTTAGCCTCTCTAGGAAGGGTAAACTACATAATTTGTGGCAGTTTGTGCAAAATAAAAACACGGGGTCCCTTTTTAAACAATTATGGAGAATTTCAAGATGGCAACAGCCAAGTATTAGACAGGTGTGGGGCCCCTAAGCACGGGGCCCTGTGCGACTTCACACATCTCCCACCCAGGAAGCCAGTTCTGCCTCTAGACTTCAGTTTCCTTATCTGCAAAGTGGAGATGATAATTGCACTTCCCTTCGGGGTTGCTGAGAAGATGAAACCAGATTCTAAGCTCTCAGATATGGTGAAAGGGTGACCGAGGGAGGTGGTCGAAGTTTAACATTAGATGTCGTGCCCAGTTGGGTTGCAGGATCACAGGAAAGAATAGCTTGTTTTCTTTTTCTCTGTTTACAGTCAATGAGCTGTTAGTGGGAGGAGAGAGTGTGGAAGCGTGGGGCGGGGGTGGTGGGGTGCAGAGACACTTCAGAGCTGAGAGATTCTGCTCTGGTGAATGATGCAGAGTGTTTGAAAATATGCTTATTTATAGCCTTAGGGTCTCTGCTGCAAGGTCGTCTATTTCTCTCTCCTCTTCCCTCTCTCCTGTCTGCTCCCCAGGAAGTATGCTCCACTGTAAGTGGCATTTGGACCCAGGAGTGTCTGTGTTGCTGCCTGACTTCCTGACAAAAGTGTTATTATTTCCACACATATGACTCTTTTATTCTATAAATAAATAAGTCTTTGGAAGGCAACTGAACACAACCCTCATGTGTCAAATAGGACAAGACAAATAGAGCTGATCCTTATATGATTAATCCTTATTAGGAGGTAAAGAAAATCAGGGGATTTTGCATGGCATTTTGGAAGGCCACTATTAATTTCTTTGACATATTTCTTACCTTCTAAAAGAATTTAGAAGCCAGTGGGTTGAATGGGTGAGAATAAAATGCCCAACACTAAGCATTTTTCAAACAATAACTTCATGTGGAAATAATTTTTAGTGCAAGACAAAATTCTACATCATCTGCTGGCACTGCAGGAGATCTCAATTTTTTGCAATTCACCCTCCCCTAAGGCAGGGTTGAACCTGGGCTCCAACGCTTTTCCTTCTTAACATGATGATGGAAGCACTGATTCACGATATCTATTGATTACCCTTTTGATAGCAAAGCTCAGAACCTCAGAAATGGGTCCTACAAGAAAGCGGCGCCTGTCCTCGTACCGGTGGTCATTCTCACAAATGCGCTCAGTAGAAGCGAAATGGTGCTGATGGAGGGAAGCTTTTCTGTTTCTCAGTGAGACAAGAAGATGATAGGGACATATGCCCTGACTGTGTTCTCGTAATTAGAATAAATCTAAACATTTTCAAGACCCCAGTGATCTGGCCACTTCTGAGGCACAAAGGTGGTAGAAAGATGAGACAATGTTCACGATCCTTTTCTTTTGGCCTCTGTTCACTGCCCCTATAATCATAGCCTCTTCATTATAGTTGCTCAGGGGAGGAAGGAAGTAGAACCGGGTCGTGTAATGAATGTAATTACATTTAATTAACATGTAATGATAATAACATGTTGAATACTAATACACTCTAAAATTCCTGCTGTATGTGGCAAAATATACTACCAAGACAGACTAAGCAGGCCCCAGGTAATGTCACAAAGAAGCAAGACGAAGAAACAAACTTAATGTTGATCACCAGACAATCTTCAGAACTTTAACCGCATTTCAGAATGAAAACACTTCACTTTGCCCCATTTATTTCGGGGAAGGTAAAATGCTCTCACATTTATTATCTCATTTGAAGTCCCAGTATTAGTCAGGCCCTTTCAAGTGGAAAGGAATTAAAGAGTGTTCAGATTACTTCAGGTGATAAAGATTTAGTGTGCGACTGCCCAGCAGATAAAGGAAATGCAGGAAACCGTTGAGCCGTCAAGCCTCCTGAGAATTGGAACATGTTCAAGGACTGAACAGAAACTCTACATGCTGATCATTCTTGTAGCTCAGCTTGTCTCTTGGCACAGATGCCAGTGCCAAACTTGAGTCATGATTGGCTGAGTCTGCTTAGGGTGGAATCATGCTCCTTTCAAGCATGTGATTTTGGGCATGATGCTGCTTTTCTCATCTGTGAAATGGAAACAGACCTCACAGGGTGGCATTAATACAGACGTAGGGAGCTCTGCTGAAGTGTTACCATGCTTGTTTGCCCCAGGCTGCTAGCAAGTTTATACTTGACTGTCTTTGACTCAAGTGGGAATCCTTGCCCAATCGATGTGGTCAAGGGGGCAAGGATCTCAGGCTGTTAACTGAGAATCCTGTGTATAGAGGATAATTTTGCACTCTGTCCGAGGGGCCATGGGGGCAGCTACATCCAGGGTTTTATGGCTTTACTTTAGTACTCTTTCTTTAGCATTATTGCCATCCCATTTATAGATGGGGAAACTCAAAAATGTCAAGTGACCCTAGGTTTTATAATAACTCAAAGTCCATGCAGTTCTTTGTTGGATTTTACCAAAGAAGAGGTGCTATTTCTTTCTTTTTTTTTATTTATTTTTATATTTATTGGAAGGTTTGACCAAGTACCAACATCTCCCCTGAGAAGAATTTACATTTACAGTTTAATCTGATTACCCCTCTACAGGGCACCATAAAAAGGATTTTGTATGTATAGACACACAGAAACAGAGAGAGGGCAGCAGCGTGGTGCCTTTTATTGTGGCGGATCTGCTAGGCCTGCTGTTTTGGGGGAGGGTCGGAATGTTTAGAGATAAGGCGGGGTCAGCCCAGCAAGCCCCAGGCATAATTCTCACCGGCTTATGTGCTTGGGACCGTGGGGCAAATGGGGGATAAATTACTATATTCTTACATTCCTCCCTTTTCTGTTTTATAAGTGGTGGAGGATTCGGGAAGGGGTGCAGGTCAGTCTTCAGGAGCTGCTTCCTGCTGATTAGGGGCGATGAAGTTCATTTTTGTACTGATGGGGGACGGTCTTCAGATGAGCCCTTGGTCTGCAGTGGCGATGGCATTTTCCTGGTTCAATAAGGATCATCGTCTTTGGAGAGGGGTTGGTAATCCTGTAATATAAGCTGGTTAAAGGTTTGGTTAGAAATTTTTTGCATTTGGGCTGGTTGCTACATTTACATAGGGTGGCTGAATTAATAGCATTTTGGGGGAAATATGTGTAGGCAGAAAAGCGACCTGTAGGGCAAAGGGAATCCTTGATGGTGCAATCTTTTGGACAGTCTGAAAGGGAAGAAAAGGCTGGCATTGGGAAGATAGGTCTGGTGAGAGAGTAAGCGTTGAGACCAGGGTTAATGATCCTAAGGCATGACACATGGCTGTTGTAAGGGAGGTCTTAGGACTCTGTGCAGGCAGAAACTTCTTCAGTGATGAGTGGAAGCGGAGATGAGCAGCGCGAAATGCGGGGAGTAAGACGTCCCGTCAGCGTGGAGGGTAGGAATCTGTGGGAGATTTGGTGGGAGGGGAATAAGCTGAGACAAATGGCTTAAGGTGGGAGTTGTGTAACCAATGGGGAAGATCCTGGAGTTCAACTGCAGTTGGCGTGGAAAGGATTACTGTGTATGGTCTTTGCCATTTGGGAGTTAGGGATGGTGTTGCTTGGTGTTTGGAATGGGCATGGTTTGGAGTTTCTTCCTGTCTATGGTAATCCCTTTGTAGGGAGAGGAGAGCTGAACTCCCAGCTATGTGACCTGAGCGGCAGACAGCTGACCTTTGGAGGGTGAGACCTGATAGTTGTGTTCTGAGAGAAAGTTTAAAAGGAGAATAGTAACCTGTTGAGAGGTTTGTAGGGAGGGACTGCACGGGAGGAGATCTCATCTACATATTGAAGGAGGGTGGAGCTCGAGAGAGTAAGGGATTTGAGGTCTAGTGGTAGCGCCTGTCCAAAAGGTGGGGACTATTTCTAACGCCTTGGAGAAGAACTTGTGAAGTGTTGTTCTCTGAATATTAAAAATGAACTTAACATAGGAATCTCCTGCCTTGATTTTTCTCTGGGATACCGGCGTCTTGGTCTGGGAGCATTATCAAAAGGCTGCCTGCTCAGCTCCCAAGGTGGGCGGAGGTATTGTCTATTTGCTAAAGAATCCTGCCTTTTACTATGCCGTCTACTGCTGGGTCTGCAGTTAGTTGCTCAGTTTGCAAAATTACCTCGTCAGATCTGAAGGAGTAAAGACAGCACATAGGCTTGGGCCTTTTAGAATGCTAAAGTGAATCTTATACACGATTACAAATGATTAGCATAATAAAGCATGTACTACTCTTCTTTATCTGGGGAACATTAACTGATCTCACTGAAGAAAGTTCAACAGTTTTAGTAGTGGGCGGTTTCCTACCATATAGTTACATTGCTCTGATTGCAAATATCCTGCCTTGCTTTCTCCAGAGGCTCTCACCTTATTCTAAACCTATGGCCCCTGTCTCATTCTCCCCTCTACAGATGGAGACCCTAGCTGCTACTAGGGAAAAGGGGTGATGACGGCTCTGGCTGCTTCATGCTGAGAGGGGGTGCAGTAAAGGGTGCAGCTAGGTCTCCATCACTGGTCAGTTGAGAGGGCCTCGGAAGCTTGGCACTTCTATTCCGGGTTTCATTTATATTATTATTTGCAGTTTTGTGGCTTTTAGGCAAGATAGAACAAATTGTTATTAGGTTAAGTAGCAACATCTGGAGTTGGATTTTCCATTCTGGAAGGACAAACTTGACGAGATTAAGAATGCATGGCTGAATATGAGAACTAGAAATATGAAAAGTCTAATTGAGCCATAGCCAGGTTTCATGGGGAAACGAGAATTCTGGATCGAGTTTACATCTCAATGAGTAGTATTAGGATTTAGTACAGATAAGACAGCATTATTGAAACAATACTTTTCTCTAAAATCACCCTCATTTTTATTAGAAGTATCCAGATTCAGAAAATAATTAACAGTTGGCTTGATTATTTGCATAAGTGCAGCAAGAAGAGTAATTGATTACATGGGATCTTTTAAATGTGCTTTGCTGGAACTTTTTGTAAGGAATTTCAGATTGAACTTTTAAGGGCTTCTTGAGGCCAGAAAGCCAAGCCAGACTTGCCAGCAGCTTGTGCCTGCAGTACCTGTAGATTTGGGTGAATTCCTCTCTTCCTGCACCTGCCAGGAAGTGACCTTCCTTACTCACCTGGTAAGGCTGCTGGGAACTCTGTAAGCAAGGTACCAGGCCAGTTCTTCCAAGGGGCTTTGTTGGCTTTATAAAGTCAATCTTAGTTCCTTAAAGCTGTCTGTTCATATCTGAGTTTACACACGAGTGTTTCTCAGGTATGACGTTCCAGTCAAAGCCTTGGTAATATAACCAGTGTTTTTCATTAGTCCTCTTACAAGGAAAGCAGATTCTTATTGAACTTGTGCAAATAAACATACTGCCATGAAATATAAAAGTAGTCACTGAGAGTTTTTAAATTTTGGAGGGATCAGGTAGAGGGAAAGATAAAGTTTCAGTTCTGCTTATAAAGGCAGTCATTTACTAAACTGTTGTCAGCTTAAGAGAAAAAGCTTAAAACACTTTATCAACAACATTTGAAACAAAAGCCACAAAATTATCTTCCTTAGTTTACTTAATCCTATGTAACTAATACCTGTTCTGCTGAAATCTAGTTTTTTACTAGTTTAGGAGTAATAAAACATTGAGTATAGATGACAAAAGACTTACAAATGACAATGGTTAAAGATCTGATGAGAGCTTACTGTAAGACAGTTGTCATAAGGAAATTTGGATATTTCTGTAACATAAAACATTCAGTAACAAAGTTTAGCATCATTCCCTGTGACAGTGCCTTCTAGGTAATTAATCAGGTAAATAAGCCAAATTAGCCAAATACTTTCTCCAATGAGAAAAAATTCCTCTGACATGTTCCAGGGGCCCTCTGGAAAATATCAGAGTTAACTAGAGGTAAAAGCACTTGCATTTGATTCTGGGATGCTGTTAAAAGTTTTAAGGCACTTGCTTAAATAGTTACTCACATTAGACAAAGCTACACTTCACTTTAAGCATTTTTCTTTGAAAGATTTAACAGATACCATCAACTTAAATGACTTTACGTAAACTTAGGCAGCTGATAACCATAAGGACATGTCTATTCAGTTCAACTGAAATTAGCATTAATGAGACAGAAAAATATTGTTCTTTTACACACTTAGACACACAAACATACA
Organism: Manis javanica; assembly: GCF_040802235.1. Lineage (NCBI taxonomy): Eukaryota > Metazoa > Chordata > Mammalia > Pholidota > Manidae > Manis > Manis javanica. Next base: position 9,395,930 of record NC_133170.1, on the reverse strand, counting down.
GATTGAGACGTAATGGAACAGTGAGAGGACAGACAGAGCTCCTGGCATGAGCCAGGAGGGGACAAGAGAGCCCGCGGTGGTGCATTGTCTAGGAGTTTTATAGGCAGTTGAGGATATCTGGGAACGTGAAAAAAGCTTAGGGGTGTGGACTTTAAGGCAAGTAGCAGGTGTTTAGGATTGCAGGAGGGACAGAGAGAGGGCTTAGTTCAGAGGTAGGAGAAAGCCTGGATATATGGGATCACTTTCCATTTGCCCGTATGCTCACAGAAGTTGTATAAGTTGCAGAGAATTTTAGGATCTAAAGAGCCATTTGGGGGCCATTTAGACTGATTGTCCAAGGGATATTGTGGCCAGATCTCATTACAGTAGCGAACAGGTTTGAGGTCTGGAGTGAGGTGGAGGGGCTTTAGATTATTGAGTAAGCACCCCAGTGGTGAATCTGCGGGAACGGAGGGGCCAGATCCCATGGTGAGAACGAGACTGTTCAGAAGTCGCTGAGGCGTCCCTGAGCGATTGAGAAGGACACAGAGAAGACTAGGCACAGTTAGGGGGTTGTCACCACCTCTAACTGTGGGGTCGAGGTGAAAACGCCGGGGAGGCTCAGTACCTGGTACCAGGAGTTTTTGAGTCAAGTAGAAACGTACATAAAGGGAGACCGGGCCTCAGTGGATGAGGATTCTCACCATGGGGAGGCAGAGAAGGGTCGACTATGGAGATCAACAGTGACTCTGAAAGTTGTGGTTGGGGGTGCCCCTGTCCCAGAGGAGCCCTTGGGAGTGCCGGACACTCAACAGTCACTTCCCAGGTTCCAAAGGGACATTTAAGTTGACCATGAAGGGGAGACTCACCAAATCAAAGGCTGGTGTTGGGCGAGAAGATGAGCGACCGGGAAAATGGACGGTGAGCCTGTGGAGGATCGGGCAGTGAGGGTTCCCAAAGCAGCTCAGGTTCCTGGAGGAAGACCAAAGTCAATGGGAGAGCCTCATCCGAAGTCACAGCACCAATGAAAGGGTATCTTGCCGCGGCCCTCCTTACCCAGAATGACTCAGGAGACACAGGCCCACGCAAGAGACTTTATTATCTGAAAGAGAGAGTGGCTGCCCCAGAGTGGGGATGGGGAGAGAGAGAGAGAGAGAGAGGGAGCAGCATAGAGAAAGAGAGAGAGAGAGAGAGAGAGAGAGAGAGAGAGAGAGAGAGCAGCGGGACAGAGAGACAGAGACAAAGAGAGGGAGAGGGCAGCAGAGACAGACACACAGAGACAGAGAGTTGAGGTGCTATTTCTTATCTTCCATTTATTTAGGAATAGGTGACAATCTTTTTCAGAAATGGCATCTTGCCATGTAAAAGGGTGGATGTTCTATGACTATTACATTATATCTAAATCAGAATTCAAGCACTATGGGGTCACATGGGAAATTATCCAAAGGGATGTAGGAGGAAAGAAGTTCAAAGCATTTAACTGACAGATATACTTGATAGTTGTGACACTCTCTGTGTTCACTTAATACCCCAGCTAGTTTAACAAACCACAGTACTAATTACCTGGCAAGTCAGAAGCTCCATAGCATCCTTCAGTACAAAGGCCTATCTGGAGATAGAATCTGGAGGGGCAGGGAAAACAGCAGAGAACCTCATTTTTATAGGATTTGGGAGATAAGATGTTCTAGCCTGAAGATATGTTATTCAGCAACTTGTTTCGACTTGCCAGAAAAATTCCTTTAATGAAAGCATTTATTTACACCAGTTGTCCCATTTTCATCTTATATCTATTTTCAGCTAACACTCAATGTTCTTAGTCCTCTTAGAAGTTTCTTGGTTGAAATCTAACATGCAGTTTTAAAATGCAATTTTTAGTTAAGCAGAAGAATTCTAGTTAAGGATTAGGATAGGCTGAATAAAGAAAGCAACAGTCAATGATTGTTCAGGTAAAAGGTGAGTGGAGTAGAACTTAATGGATTGGCCTGGGCCCGGGAAACATACGTGGCAGGGGTCCAGGGACTGGGGTGCACCACAATGTGAAACCGGGTAGATTTTGATTAATAGTGAGCCATGATATATTATTTGAAAAATGAGCTTTCCTCAATGTGGTGGCAGGGGAAAAATCAAAGTGGGAGTTACTGGTTATGAGTAATGCCCTGTTGTTGATTGAGCACGTTCCCCGCACCTCTTAAGAGGTCTGTGCACAGCGCATATTGGCAGGGAGGAATGGCAGGGATTTGTCTCCCCTGAAAAGGCCTGTTGTCCTGCGGACGGGTTTGGCCTGCTTTGGAAGAATGCTATGTAGATCATCTGCATGGGGTGGAAAATAAGGAATTGCTGGTATGTGTAGAAAGGGCTAACTCTCCATCCTGTTGGCCTTTCTCAGAGTGTAGGGATCAGATATATTTGTTAGGAAATTCGATTAACTCTGTTAGGAAGTGGTTAATTGCTTAAGGGAGTTAAATGTGTTTAGTTTAGACATTAAGTTAACATTAATCAAAGACCATTGTAGAGAAAATCAAAGTTCCTTGGGCAGGATTCTCACCTGACCCTGGTCGGCTGGCACGTGTGGGCACTATGTTATTATTGACTCTCTATAAGAGCTCCGCCCAGTGCTCTGGGCTGCCAGCTGCAGGAGAGCAGTGGCTGAAGTGGTGGCAGTGCCCAGGACAGAGACTGAGAGGGCTGCAGGGGGCAGAGAGGCCCAGAGACAGGGACCGCCTTGCTGCAAGCCGACTTTGCCCTGAGGCAGATGGGATTCTAGTGCTTGACCTGCAACGTGGGAGTAAATCTGGGTATATAATCCCTTTCACCCCAGAACGTTCCATTACCATTTTTTAGTTTCACCGAATCAAGAGTGAACTTGCCTGGGGCCAAAACCCTTTGGCGAGACAACCATGAAAAGCAATAGTCCATATGTTTGGGTTGCCAAGAAGGAGTGATTAAAATAAGATTGCTTGGAGCGAGATACTGGACCTGTTTCTAACCTGTCTTCCTGGGCAGGAAGGGAATAGAGATGAGGGGTGGACTCACAAATGAGGTCAGTGGTGATAGCTGAGTAGTGGCTTAGTACCCAACTAAAGGACATTAAAAAGGTGTCTGGGTCATCACCAGTGCTGTGCTTAGAATCAGCCCAAGCAGCAGTTTCCCTTAGAAGGAATTGTAAAGCTAAACTTGTTTCATTTGAATTTGGGTTCATGATTTATGCCACATGTTCAACTCACTCTGTGTTCAGCCATGTGACTGGGATGAGAACAACAGATCCTTTAAGATCGCTCTGCTCAGGTTCCTCCTGAACTTCTAAAGATCTAGCCCTAGCAGGGTGGAGTTTTAAGAAAAAGACACCATTCATTCATTCAGTGAATTTTTTTTGAATGTGTATGGGACAAAGCATGGTTTTAGATTCCCTGAAGGACATACAAATGAAGCAAATTGGCATGTGGCCCTCAGGGACTATAAGAAATGTATAGTCAGTGAGGGATATAAGCCACGTATAAAAATAATTGCATAATTGTTTTGTGTCATAAAAAAAAAGAAAATATGTTTACTGGTATCTTATGTGTCAGGCAATGTGCTCTGTCCTCCCGCACAAGCATCTCACTAGATCCTGGCAACCACCTTGTGAGGGAGATTTTAGAAATGGGCAAAAATCATCCTCCACTGAGGAAACATCATTAGGGAATATGGGTGCAAAATCATTCAGTCTGCACCCTGCCGGAGTATGAAGAAGAGGAGATGATAAATTCGGGAAGGTAAGTTGGGGGCCAGGATGTAAGGGCCTTTGAATGCCAGTTGAGAGAGTTTGGGCTTTGTTCCTTTGTAAAGCGAGGCCTTCAGGTGTTTTGAAAGGAGTTGGGAGAGATTTGGACTGCGCTTTGGAAAGCTGCAGCTGGGAGCCTGTGAAGGCCAGATAGGCAAATGACATGAGCTGGATGAACCAGGTGACCCTCTCCTGGTGTCTGCGTCTAAACTAATTAATTGGGGGTGTGTCCTTGTGCCTGCACAGGCCTGGGAAAGAGTCTATTCCCTATTACTCCAGGGATTGTGGAAATCAGCGCTCTAGACACATAAAGAAAAAATGCACTTCAGTCAAAGATCTTGGTTTCAATCCCAGTCTGGGTGTTTCTAGGGCAATTTTCTTATGTAACTTTGCTGAGCCTTTGATTCCTTATGTTGACATAGGGCTAATAACACTCACCTTAATGAGTGGTTGCAAGGATTAAATAAGACACAAGACAGAGGTCTTTGTGGGAAAAAGTCAGAAGAGCAGGATCTTCTTGCTAGGAGAAAGATCTTTCTTTGGTGGTGGGCTCTTCCAGCTTGACTGCTTCTGTTGACAGAAAAATTCAAGCAGGGATAGAAGGCTGCTGGTCAGCCATCCTGTAGGGAGTTCTTGCACCCGATAGATGGTTGCATCAGATGAATTTCAGGGTCCACTTCAAGTTCCTCTTTTCCTATTTATTCTCTACGGTTTCTCTCCTGTTTTGGATTCCTTCTCCTCCCCCATAGTGATAATTTCTGGCTTAATTTATAGGTACTGAAGGTTACACTGAAAATAAAAAAAGCTGGGCAGAAAATAGGTATGTAGACCTACCAAGATAATTAGTATTGAAACCATTGATGTCGTAAATGGACTTTTCCATGAAACCAGCTAGAGTCCAGGAGAGTGGGTAGGCTGGCTATCTGCTCATCAGGCATCCCATTTCACTTCTGTGGCATTGCTCTGACCCTCTGGGGCTACCAAGATACCCACAGGCCAGCGGTTTCAACATATTTATGTGTTAGACCCTCTTCTTAAAAGGAAGCATTATGGTGAAAGCTAAACAGAGAACAGAGAAGAGCTGTAACTCGGATTAAGGGGGAGGGAAAAGCCGGGAATGGAGAGAAGGAGTTTCCTTCTTCACTTACTCTGGAACCCCTGGGGATGAACTCTTGCCGCTGCAGCCCTGGCCTGTTTTCAGCTTTCCTTTTGATTCTTTTGTTTTCCGGACTCAGATGGCAGCTGTTATCACTCCAGCTGCAGAGGGGATGGGAGGCAACTTCCTGTTATTCTATCCCGCCATCCCTGCGGGGGTGGGTCAATCCCTCCCCCATCTGCTGCTGGTTGTAGAATGTGAGCCCGGACGCAGCCATCCCACGTCCAGGCTGGAAGAATGACTGGTAGCAGTCCAGCCACTGTTAGAAGGCATTTGGGTAGCAGAGTGTATCACAGGCATGACCACGAGTGTGTCTCTGAGGGAGAGGGAAAGATGAGTTGTTAAGGGGCAGGTTAAGTGGTTGGTGCAAAAAATATCTGAGGGGGTTAAAGGTTGTTGCCTGAATGGTGGGAAAGTGGGAAAAGGGAAGGACTCCGCCAAAGCATAAAGAGAGAGAGAGTTAGTTATGGTTTCTGGCTGTGAGTATGTGGGGTTTGGGTGCATTTAAAGAATGAAGCAGGACTAGCTGTGATATGATAGTCCGCCTTCTGTAGTCCTGTATTTTTATTGAGTCTTTTCTTTGAATTGGGTGTAAGGAATACAAAGAGATTTAGCATAAAGCTTGCTCTTCAAGGTTTGGGAAGATAGGAAATATAAAACTGGACACATTTAACCATATGTTTTCACACTTGTATAATCTCAGTAACCCTCACAATAACCTTTGATCTATTGCCCCATTTTAAGAGGAGGTGACTGAGGTTTCTGATGGATGTTTTAGGGACTTGCACAAAGTGAACATACCAAGTAAGTGGCAGAACTTGGCAGTGGACGCCACACATTTTTCTGTCCACTGTAACACAGTGAGGACAGGGGTTTCAATGAGAGGGGCGTGGGACTTGCACACACAGCAGCATAGGCATTCTAGGCAGGCCTGAAGGTGGGAATCCAGCAGTGATCTGCGAGGACACCAGTTTGTCTGCCCCAAAGGGTCTCCCAGGAGCAAAGTGGGAGATAGGGTGGGAAAGGTAAATAGATGGCAAGAGCAAATAGTGTTTAGAAAACTCAACTGGCAGGGGTGCATAGACAGACTTAGGGCTGGGGAAATGGAGCCAGAACTATGTCAGGAGGTTGGATTAGTACAGGTGTGAAAAACAGCACAACTGTGGTAATATAAAGTAGATCCATGAGAGTAGTGGTCTGGGTCTGTAGACTTTTTTTTTTTTTTTTTTTTTTTTAGCAATATAGCCTTTGAATGAGTGTAGATTGTGGGCAATCACTATCTTAAGAAGAAAAAAGCGGCTTTGGAGTCAAACAGACCTTGGTTTCTACCCAAATTCTGGGTGTTATGGAGCAATTTACTTAGGTAATCTTGCTGAGCCCTTGTTTCCTTATGGTAAATGGTGCTAATGACACTTTACAGGCTGGTTGTGAGGATTAAGTGAGACACTATGCTGGACTCTGTGCATCCGTCTACAATTTTTGGCAGACGAGTGAAATGTGTGACATGCTGTCATCAATCCAAAAACAAGCAATAAAAACCAACAAAATGAATAATTCATTGTACTGCCAGAAGATGATGGATAAATATGCCACTTTTTTCTCACAAATAGAGCCGCTTTTCACCATACAGTTCTGCCTTGAATCAGGTACTAGGCAGACTGAGAATCATTCTGCTCTGTCAGCCCATGGGATTAAGCAGCACCATATCCGTCAGGGGTAAATGTTAGTTAATTCTTAATTGATAGCTGGCCACTGCAACTGGTTCTATTCAAACAGTAATTATCCTCATGTGGCTTGTTGAACTCAGTTGTGAGATTTCCACTCCCCCCGCCCTTTTTAGTTGTGCATGGAAACAGCAGCCTTAAGGTCCTTAAAAAAGACAAATCGTAGTTTTTCTTATTCTAGGGGTTCAGTTTTATTCGCTGGAAACGCGTGTGCGTGATTTTCATCGCTAAAAGCAAAAGCTGCCGCATGGTTGACAACGCCGCCTGCTCACAGCTCAGAGCTGGGCGCGGTTTCCAGGATTCTCGTCCAAATCTTTCCTTAGTGCTCTTGAAGTTCTAAACTGCAGGTCTCAGGGAACCCCCAGCAGTCGCAAGATAAAGGGTGGGCGAGGGAGCGGCTCCTCCTTTCCGTGCAGGACTCTTCCGTGCAGGACTCGGGCAGCTAGCCGTTTTCTGCCCCCGCGCCGCCCGCCTCGTACTAGCCTGTGACACAGACGCAGTTGTGTTTCCTAAAGGGGGCTTTGGGGTGGGGGGGCTGGTTTCGTTTCTGCCCGGGGATGTAGTAACTACGCCCAGAGAAGCTGGAGACGCGATCCGTAGGGCGCGCCCCCAGACCATTATCTGCTTTCCTTGGAGATGGCAGGCGAGGCAGCTTTCTCCCCCGACCGCCCCTTCCAGCCCGAGCCTGGCTCCGCGACGACTGTGTGAAACGCGCTGCTCCCCTGAGTGACTGTTCCCGCGCCCAATCAGCGGGGCCTGGGCGCGGCCGGCCTGCCCCCGCGGACGCTGTTTGGCTGGCTCGCCCGGGGGGTGGGCGGCGAGGCTGCGCGGGGCGGGGGGAGGCACCTGGGAGAGAGTGATGTCAGCGCCCGGCGCTGCGGCCGCATTCCCGGCATGGTGTAGCGCCGAGCGGCGGCGGGGCGGGAGCCGGGCGGGCGGCGCGGGCGGCGCGCTCGGAGCGGACGTGACCCAGAACTTCTGGGCCTCGTGCCCGCGGCTCTGCACCCCCAGGTAAGGGCGCTGGGCTCCTCGCGGGCGCCGGCGGGCGGTGTCCCCGGTGTGCGGCTGCAGCCGGGGGTTGCGGCCGCTCTTCCTGCCTCGGGTGGATTTCCATTCCCAACTCCCTGTTTCCCACTGGGAACGGGCACTTCTGGGGGGAGATAAACAGCTGGGGCTCCCAGCTAGCTTATATGCGAAAAATACCTTCGGGATTAGACATGCAAGTCTTGTCTGTGCCCGTAGACACCCCTCCCTGCCCCGCACACACCCTAGTCTCCCAATAATACTTGAAAACCCCAGAGAAGTGTGTGGGGGGTGGGGAGAGGGTTCTTGAAGAATGTCACGAAAACTTTGTGAAATATCGACTCAAAAATCACGCTGAGAACAAAAGTTTAGTATTTCTTTTTCTTTTATCTCCCTTGTGGCCTATTATATATTGATTTAGTGAAAGAATGTCATTGTTATTCTTATATATCAACATAAAAAGATCCTTTTATATAGTCCAGTCAGGATGTGAGAAATTCAGTTGGGGTGTATTAAGTATGAGTTTGTGGGACAACCAGTCTCTTGGGGACAGACTTCTGAAACTCCAAATCTTTTTCACTTCCATTTTGACTGGGAATCCCTTTCGTTGCCAAATTTGTCATCTGGAGAGGTTAGGAAGGCTGCTGAGAATCTTCAGATCTGTTTTCTGCGACTGCTTGAGGAAAGGATGAGGGCTGGTAGTTTTGTTTTCAAGGATGATTTTAGGAACCTGAATTTTTCAACATGTGGGACCAAAACAAATCCTTCCTTTCAATGAGAAGTGCAGAGAGCAATAGAAGAAGGATTTGATTTTGCGTCCAAGTTTGGTATTTAGGGAAAGTAATTGCCTGTGGAGAGGAAAAGATATTTTGGGAAGTGGAAGTGCACAGTTCTGATTTTTGTGTATTTCCTGTTGAAGCCCTGTCTTTTTTCCTGCTGGGACAGTTTGTGTGCCCGGGTCACTAACTGGGTGTGATTGACTTTCTGGGGAAAAGACTAAACTCCATGAACCTGGTTTAGAACCCGCCTGATCAGTGCTTAATTAAGGCACTTTCTTAAAAACATAGGGCTGAGACTCCTGAGTCAAGTTTCTCTGTTCTCCAGCAAGTGAGGTCCGTCTGTGGCCAGGTCAGGAGGAAATGGGCGTCTTCACTGTGAGCCAAAAGCTGCATCCCAGGTTCCTTAAAGAAAGGAAGGAAAGAAGCCACAAGGTTACATCTAATGGGACGGGTGGAGCACTGGACTTCATAGATGGGTTTTTCCCTCTTTGTAGCCACATGAAGGGTTTCAGAGCTGGAAACAAGTGTTTTGTTTGCTGTTGTTTTAAGACACCTGGGTCTGTATTATTCTTAGTTCCAGAAAAAAAATGTATTAGTACAGGGTGGATAAAGAGCTGGCTTTTTGCAAAGGCAAGGTGCGATTTATTTGAAGGGCTAGAACATTTCAATTGTGGTTTGTGTTTTGGACTGAGAAACAAATTGCCTAATGGCTCTGAAATAATAGTGAACAAGTCTTTTCTATTTTATGTTCTCTAGGAAGTATGTAAAACATACTGTATTTCCCAGTGCACTTTTTCAGTAGGAAAGAGGAGGTGATGTGGAATTCCGTGGGCTAATGTGAGCTCTCTGGGGCCTTGGCTGATGGGGTATTCAAACGGCAGTTTGTAATAACAAGTGAAGTAAAGAGTATCTTTAGGATGTCATCCCGATGTGCCAAATTCAGATGAATATGCCAAAACTTTAAATTTTATTCACAGTTTGAGGAAATAACAGTAATTTTCTATACTTCATTTTAACCAATTTTTCTCTTCTTGGTCCATGTTTATGAGGCAGATGTGGGTTAGTAAAACTACTTTTTTAAAAATTGAAGTCTTGTTGATATGCAATCTTATATTGGTTTCAAGTACACAACACAGTGGTTCAACAGTTACCCAAATTATTAAATCCTCACCCACACTAGTGTCATTGTTTTCTGTCAATATAGGAAGATGTTACAGAATCAGTGGCTATATTCTCTCTTCTGTACTACCATCCCTGAAAACACAGTACTTTTAAAGGGCAAAGTTTGAAAGATGTTTGGGTTACTGAGAAAGGTGGGATCAAGTTTTGGTTAAATTCTCTTTGACCGGCAACTATCATGGTCCCGATAACTGTGTTAAAAAAAATAGGCTAATGTGGCCTTTGTGGACAGATGTTGACTTGAAATCCAGTACACAATGTAGTTCTAGATAATAGTGCCTAATTTCAAGGACGTCACAGACATTTTGGGGAAACAAGTGCGGTGAGGGGAGTCTCTAAACTGCTTATGTCATCTTTTTGTCACCCACTGTACCAGCATGAGATAACTAAGAACAAGGTCATTTTTCCCCCTCAGTTACTGACTAGCTGACTTCTTTTTAAAACCTCATTCATATTCATGGAATAATTTTTATTTTTGTACTTAATTTAGATTATGTTATTAATTTGCTACATTAAAACTAACTTTTTGTGTTTTCATCTCCCATTTTTAAAAGTGCCTATATCCCAAATGGCACATTTTCCTAACTGTCAACTCACAGAAGGCCTCGTTTATTGTTCTGTCTTTTCGAAGATAAAATTGTATGTTCCTGACCTGGTTTGAATTACCTTTTCAAAACAGTGAATAAGTGAGTGAATGAATGAATGAATGAACATCCGTACACATATGGGTCTGTGCCTTATTCTTTATTAAAGAAACATTGCTTCAAGGTGGGAACAGGCAAGAGATATTGTGTAATGATGACTTTTCATTCCCAGAGATTTCCCTAGAAGTTCATATCAGTTCTGAAATGAAGAAAAAAAAAAATCATAGTTGAGCAGCCAACTGTGAAATTTTTCAGGGAGCCATGATTGTTACTATTTGTTTAATCGCAGTGGAACAGATGGGGTTGGTATGAGGATAAAGCTGTTAAGGTTAGTGACCCTGGTGTTTGGGGTAAAGGGAACAAAGTGTCTGTTCTCTGGCCAGCATTTCCCTTCAGCTAAACGTTGATATTTTCACAATTAAATCAGTCGTAAAACTGTCCAAAAATGGACGCTATCCAAAAACTGCTCTGGGCTTGTGCAGCTCCTTGCATCTGTAGTGTTTTATGTCATTTGTTTCTTATACTCATCACAGTGCATGTCAGAAGCGTTTTCCTAGTCAAAAAGCCTACAGCTTTTGTCACATTTATCACCACCACAAAGATTGATGCATCATTAAATGGAATGAATGGCTTTAAAAAAACTAAACTGAACTTCCCACCCTACAGAATAAAAAGACTCTTTCTTTTATGTTGTTTATTTTAAATACAGTAATTATTGATGCCAGTTGGTTGTTTGTTGATGTTTCAAATGGCCGAGTGCTGGGGGTGTCTTTTTCAATGTTTTTCTCCACTTCGAAGGATCTAAAACACCAGACATCTGGATTTTAATTACAAAATGGGTGCTTCCACGAGTTTTAAGTTTGCACTCTTGTTAGGCAGTTTGCGGGAGGTGGGGATGATGGGGCTCTGAGTGAAACGCGTACTAGTTGGTACCCCTTGAAGAGTTTCTATTTCTGAAATGTGGGTTTGGACTCTGAGTAGTCTGGGTGCATGTATGTATGCAAACGACTGAACTTCGGTTTTGGGTCTGCCTAGAACTTGGTGTGACTCACATTTTGACTGGTTCATACGCACATCCTTGTTTTCATTGGCAAGTGTAATAGGTTCAGAATAGAAAGATCATTTGGTGGTTCCTGCATAGTGGTGCACCTAAAAATGTCCAGGACTGAAGGAATTGTATGAACTCGAATTGCATTTGATACCAGTCATTCTGGTAACGGCTCGTGTCTCAAATACGGATCATGGAGGAAGATCAAGTACTATACCTTTGGGACTGGGTGTAGATTTTATGGGTACCCTTTGAGCACCAGAGTGCAGCTAGGTATTTTCACCTTTCCTTTGATTTATAGAAATCAAGTGTTTGACATAAAAACAGATGCAAGTTCAAGAGAGCAGGCGTGCTGACTCCTAGTGTATGTATATGTCTGTTTAAAAGGCCAAACTGTGTTTTACCTGGTGGGAAACAAAAGGTGTTGCTCTCAGTGATAAGTCCATCCATAAATAAGTGGCTAAATTCTTTAGGCAGGCAAGGCTGTTCTTGGGAAGAAGCGGGTAGGCCCATTGGGAAGCCTGTGCTTCCATGCTGTGAATTAGATACGCATCATATCAGTAAGTAAGCTGACCTTGTTTTGTATTTTTGTGCCTAGGATCTAGCTTCTTTGCTGGCTCTGAGTCATTCTCTCCATCTATTGTACTTTGCACAAAATATTCATCTCTCCACCACAGATTTTTATGAGGTTTTTATGGGGAAAGTTTATTAAATTTACTTGGGAGAAAGTGAAAACAGGGCTAAAACGCTATGGCTGACTTTCTTAATATGATAACTTGATAGTGTGGCTGCAGTTGCATAAATAACATCCCTGCAACCGTTACCTGTTTCTTAAAATGCTGCCTCGTATAAAGACACATAGTAGAGAATTTTGTTTTGCCTGAATCAGAATCTGAACATACTCTACTTTTTCTTTGCAATGATAGTCAAGGGAGCCTGTAGGTTCTCATGTGAGCTGACTCAGGGAAGCGAGCGAGGCTGCGGAGGAAGCACTGCGTGAACCTGTGAATCGATCAGGGCAATGGTGCGAAGTCACCGGGGTCTCAGTGTTTTTCCTCCAGATCAGCTGCTTGGACAGCTTTTGTGAAACTTTCCATCCTCCACCCCCACCAGGTTGTGACTTTGCACAACTGAGAAAGCTTCTAAGTACAGATTTAAGGGTCTTCTACTCCTTTTCTCTCCTCGTGGTACCTAGATTCTCTAGGATGACTTGTGCTCTACCTCACCTGACCATGTGGGCCTGACCAGCATCCCACCCTCACATGTTGTCCCATAGCCAAACCCATTTTGTTTAATTTACGACCATGGCCAAAAAAAGCAACTTGATTTCCCAGAGTCCTTTGCAGCTGGGGGTGTCTAAGTGATGTAGTCCTGGCCAAAGAAATGTAAGTGGCTGGGTGGGGCTTCCCCCTTCCCCCACTGCCTCTCAAAACTCGTCTAAGGGGACGCTCTCCATATACTCCCCCATTAGGCCTTTTGCTCTATGAACTTTCTTCTGGAATGTGAACATTGTTTTCTAAGTGGAGAAGCCACTTGTGGCCACAGACTCGGTAAAGCCAGCTGAGAAGCTGACGGCATTCCGAACCTGCTGTTCCAGACCTCGTCTGCCTGTTTCTTGACGTTTTGTGAGCAAAATAAAATCTCTCTTTGATTAAACCCCAGGAGGTGGGTCTTATGTGTAGCTAAATGTAATCTTAACCGGGTCTAAATTTTAAAAAGTCAGGGTTCATTTTTCTCCAAGAATTAAAAGTCAACTTTCTGTATGACAAAAAAGAGGTGGGTTTTTGGAACCACACAGACCCGCAGCTTGAGTCCCAGCTCTGCTATTTATTACAGTCTAATGTCGGCAAGTAATTTAACTTCTCTGGGTCTCAGCTCTCCTGTCTTTAAAATGAGGGTACTGATATTTGTGTTGTAGAATTTTTGTAAGGATTATAAATAATTAGAAATTATTAATAGACATAATAGTGGTACATTTGACATACAGATTTTCAACAACTGGTGACAGCTACTACTGGAGGGGAATGCAGTGGGTAGCCTGTAAAGGGGGAGGCAGGTAATTCAACTTCTAGTAGACTGAATCTAGCAAACGTAATGGAATGGCTAGATGGTACATTAGCTTTCTAGCTCTAACAACTGCCTCCATCTATGCCATGCATTTCGGCACCCATCTCCTATCCTCTGTCCCACCTGCCTAAGCCAGAATGCGTGGAGCTCTAACGTTCTGCAGCTTTGGCTGAAAAAGGAGAGGATGTCCTCAAGAGAAATTTGTTAGTTGTACCATAGGGATGAAGGGTGTGGGCTCCAGAGCCAGACGAATGTAGATTATAGTCCCTTGTCTTTACTAGCTGTGTGATTTTTGTCTTTTGTAAAATGGGAAGAATGGGGTGTTGATGAGGATCAAGTGTGATAACATATATGAAGCACTAACAGCTGTTTTCCTGACACACAGTGAGCCCTGGATCAATGACAGATATTGTTATGTCCTCAAATATGTGTTAAACAACTCTTGGCCTTCCTATGAAGTCCTCATGGAGGTGTGAGGACAAATAAAACATGCTTTTTACCCTTAAGAATATCGGTATGCAGGAGATGAGAGCAGAAAGGGGATGACCCTCCTTACCCATAACCATAATAAAAGACAGATTTAGAATACGATTTAGCTGTTTAAAAGATTGAAAAAATACACTGATTTATAGAGATGTCTACTGTATATATAAGAAATATATATATAATATATAAGCTTATATATATTTATATGTATTAAATAAACTTATACATATAAATACATGTATGTTTAATAAATAAGCCGAGCACAAACATGTAGTTTATATGTCAATGCATGAAGAGTTACTAATGTGATTTATGAAGGATGGGATTAGGATGGCAGGAAAGATGAAGGGAGCCTTAACTTTTTTATAGCATATTAATGTTTGTTTTTACACTCATCTATTACTCTTGAAATATAGAAGAGCATTAAAGTTTAAAAAGCCAATTTGTTTGGTCTTTTGTAACTAGGTAGGGGAAGATCATGCAATGAATTAGATTAGTCACTCAAAAAACGGATTGGCCTTCGCGGGGTCCCATTAGAGGAGGTGGGATTTGAATGCACACTGAAGGGTGAGTAGGACACTTTGAGGAGGCCGTGGTGGGAGGTGAGCGTTGGGGCAAAACAGAATATAGTGAGATTCGTTTTACAGGAAGATAAGGTAGATCAATATTGTTAAGATAGGTGAGATATGGAAACAGATCTTCGAGCTCTTAAAGAGTGACCGGATTATGTTTCAAAGTGCATTTTGTTTTGCTTTGTTTCCTTAAGGCAGGGAGGGGTATGAGAAATATTTTACAACGATGACTTTGGAACCAGTATGTTCGATGTTACGAAGTATAAGAGGTGAGAAGAGGGAAGAGGGACGGAACACCTTATTCAAGAAAGGCCCACAAGCAGTTGAATTTTAATGGGAAATAGGATGAATTAATATTTGAACGTCCAGAGTTTGCGCTTCCATCGTGACCCACAATAACCTACCTTCATCCTTCATTGTGTAAGTGGGTAAAATAATATTACCTGTCTCATGAGATTTTTAAGAGGAAAACAGCAATGGTTCCTAATGCTTACAGAGCACTTGGTATATTCCAAGCATCTTACATATTTTACTTTGTATTGACTGTCTACATCAGCCCTAAGAAAGTGTAGTTATTATTCCTTATTGCAGTTGAGGAGTCAGCTGCACTGCGAGGTTCAATGAATTTCTTCCCCAGGTCACACAGATTGTGTCTGTTGGACTCAGGATTTAAATGCAGGTGGGTACAGCCTCTAGGTTTGTTTACTCAACCGCTTCATGTTATCGCCTCTGGCGTAGATCTGTACTTGACATGCGAACAGCCGTTAAGAACTGTTAGTTGATTTTATCCACAAGAAGCTATTAAGTAAGAATTTGAAATTTAGGTTTGGAGTTCAGGCAAAAATCTCATCTCTATAGGACGGGTACATGAAGAGTGAGAATAGATGAACTCACTAAAGAAGAAGATGTAGAATAAGAAGAGAAGCAAGCACACAGCCTTCAGGGAACTCCTGACATTTGGACACGGTCAGGCTAGTGAAAAGTTACGGGAAGTGATAGAGCGGGAACCGCCCAAGGAGGGGAGGATCGTGGTGGCAAAGGAAGGAGGTACGCCCAACGCAAGGGGGCCGTGCCATCCAGGGCAGTACACTTCTCACGAGGTTGGGTCTGAGAGACGGCCCTGGCCCAGCACCTGGCCAGCTGTGGACTTACAGTGGTTTTAGCTGCCCAGCAGAGACAGAATCCAGAGCGCAAAAGACAGGACTACATGGGAGGTGATGAGCAGCACCAGGTAGCCCTGCAGGCCCAGCCTTTCAAGGACTTGAACAAGCAGAAGCCTGCTCTGACAGCCTGGCTCTGGGGAAGGTGCAGCAGAGGGCGATGGGAAAGCAGCAAACGAGAGGAGGGAGGGAGTGCAAAGTCCAGGGGGGAGGATGCGGGTGGATGCAGTCAGGTGGAGAGTGGCAGGTCAGCCTTGAAACCCATAGGCACCCTTTTCAGATGGGGTGGAGGAAAGGATAGGAGAAACAGAAAAATGTGATAGGAAAGGGTAAGAGTTGGGTAAGTGCACTGCAGGCAGTCTGCACTCTGCATTCTTTCAGTTTAATAGGAGGCATGAAAGAATATTCATAGACAAATCACCCAGGCTCCTGAGAGGCTGGCTCTTGGGATTATGGGTACAGAGGAAAAATTTGTAAAAATGACAGAAGTCTCCCATCTAAACAATACAAACTGGCACATGTGCCCGGATGTGTCTCCGAGCAGGAAATTAATTTGCTGGAGTGGAAAGTGGTGGTACAAAAAGGAGGAGGAGAATGAAAGGAGACGAAGGAAAACTTGACTGTCTTTGAAGGAGGAATTTTTAGACAATCAGGCTTAATGGTTCGCAGAACAACTTCCCAGTGGAAACCTGGGCACTCAAGTGGTGAGAAACAGCCTGGGTTTGGTTACAACTGAACCACCAGAGCACCAGGAAGTACTCTATGGGAGGATTTCCAGCAGACAGGCCCCTGCATCAAATGCTGCTCTGGTAAGGTCTTCTTTAGCCTTCAGTTTAATTATTTCTAGAAAGATCTTTAGTTGGAAAGACACTGGGTTATGGTGCCTCAGCACATTTATTGTTGTAATGACATGAGGGGAAGGAATGGGAGGACAGGGTTGAAGCAATTCAGTAATTAAGGGCATGGTCCTAAAATTCGGCTTCACACTCCCATCATTCCTTTGGGGGGTCATTTGGGGGCTGTTTTAAAAGACATCAGGAAGCTGAGAGAGCTCCATGACCCCTCTCTCCCTGACGGGCAGCACGGGAACTGGAACTGCTGGACCCACAGGGCCAGCACTTCCCTCCGCAGGAGGCAGCGCGAAAGGCTGACCGACACCCACTTTCCCCGAAAGGCTTCAAGGGTCTGCGTTCCTTGAGGGGGAATGAGGTGGGGCAGGGACACGGACAGCCATCGTGGTTAACTTTTCCTGCCACGATGAAAAATGCTGAGATATAAACAGTATAGTAAGAATAGGAGGGACTCCATCTAAGGCTAAGATTCAATTCTAAAAACCAGGTTGTTAGGAGGTAAGATTCCTAACATACTTTATGGTAATTAGCCAACAACCTATCTTAAGGCAGGGCAAGCGGTCCTAAATGATATGTTCTCATTTCTTAAGGGTAACCACTATCTTGGAGAAGAACAGGACCAAGAAATTCCTTGTGTTAAGTTTATCTTACAGACTATCTAGAGGACTGACTATAGGTGAATTAATATCCCTCACCGGGGCTAGACATCATGAGACCACATGTCAAGCCTACATCCCCCTGGCCCTTTGCCCCGTTCTTGAAATCCTGAAGAGACAAGAATCCTAAGCCTTTAAGCTCACCTCCTCTCTGAGGCTGCTCACACTCCCTTTTTTCTTAGAGTGTGTACTTTGCCTTAAATAAAGCCACCTTGCTTTAAAAAAAAAAAAGACGTCAGGAAAAATTTAGCCAAGTGTGTGTAGCATATTTAGATAGGCATGATATTTTTGAGTTCAGAGGTTCTCAGTAGGGCTGGCCACACAATTTGTGGAGCCCTTGTACAGTGAAAATGTGTGGGGCTCCCTCATTCAAAAAGTTGGAAAAAGTGCCATTAAAGGTTGTAATATAAAAAGCTGTTCCTTTTCTTCTACATACCCTCTCTTGACTTGTCATTGTGTTAATGTGCTCTGTAATGTCTATGTGAAAAAAAAATTAAAAGTTAATGTTATTAGCATGGATTTTATTCATCTTTGTATGTTAAAAGGTGCAGTGTTAGTGTTAAATGCAAATACAAGTGCATTTGCTAGGTATGCAGAATTACTGAAATCACACACTTCATATTTTGTCATGTGTACATGCGTATGTGTATTGTTCCTATTAGAATAGGGGGCGGGGAAACACTGCATAAAACTAATCACTACTTTGATTTCACTTCCTGATACACATACTAGTCTTTGGCTTAGAAGGAAGAACTGGCTTAAGTAACCACTGAAAGGAAAACCATGCATTGCCCTGTGTTTCCTTTTCTTTCTATGCCACCATTTTTCAGTGTAAGTGGTTGGCTAATACAGGGAAGTCATAGGAGCAAGAGAGGATATGGTAGGATTCTTTGGTGTTTGTGTTTCTTAGAAAGACATTGCCCTGTTTCTACATGCAAACAAGTTCTGATTCAAATAGGAAGCGTGGCTTCTTGGAGCTGTCAGCGCCCACCCACCTACTTCCTCAGCTGTGTTTGTAACACCTTACCTTGAACTGGTCGCTGAACTCACATGTTCATGAATCCACAGAAGTTCAGTGCTCACGTGGCATTGCAAACACTATGTGTGAATGAGGAGGCAAGGAATAGTGCCCACACATATTAAATGGGATCTCCTCTGCACATATGAACCCTCCATTGTTCCACTGGACTTCATTTACAAAAACAAGTTCAGAGTTGAAATTATTAAGAGTCTCAAGATGATGACAACAGAATATTAAACCAAGCATAGCACTTTTCTGAGGGTTCTGTGTGACTACACAGGGCACAAGCCCGTGAAGATGGCCCTGTTCTCGAAAGTGTAAGAGCTCACTTTTAAGCCTCAGTTTCCCTTTGACCTTCAAGGCTCACCTACATTATCAGAGTTTGCAATGGGTCAGGTTTTTGTCTGTATCCTGGGGCCCCTCTCCTGACCATCATTTCCTGCCGTTTTCGCCTTTGAATCCCTCTCTGTTCCCTCTGTCACTGCCTTGGTTCACATCCCTGTCATTTCTGATACAGACCCTGCAATTGTCTTCTACCTGGACCTCTGCAGTTAGTTTCTTTGCTGAATCCTGCAGCTCATCACCAGACAAATCTTCCAAGGAAACCTTTGGCAGGAGGCCACCCTGCCTGCTCCAGAGCTTTCTTTGACCTCCTGTGGACTGTGGCTTTCAGCAGAGTTCTCTTACTGGTGGTCCTGGGATGGAGACCATGGAGGCAGGCTCCATGGTTTGACCTACACAGCATTTTAAGAAATTTAAGCCAATACTTAAAGTTTGGAGAGTTCATCCATTGAAATGCAGATCTTAAAAAGAGAAGATGTGGCTATTCTGGGCTCTTCTTCCCTTGTGCTGGGTGAGTGTCTTAGGAAACAGGAGGCCCTGTAGACTTGGGGAGGAAGATGTCTGGGTTTACTTTCAGGACAGATTAACTCTTGGTTGTGGTAAAGTCATTGCTTATGTAAAGTTAAAGCCCGTGTCTGCCTGTTGTTCTCAGGGGATGCTGTGAAGCCATCCCAATGCCTATCTTTCAGGCTGAGATACTAAGTTCTCCACCTTCAGAGTGTAAGTTGCATGTATGTTTTGAAGCAGACCTTGGTTGCTTTTTTATGAGGAATATTTCTTGGATCTCCCCTGGCCAGTGTCACCACGGGTCCCCTTGAGGTCACCTTGTGACCTCATCTGATCTTAACCTCTTTCTCCAAGTTGTCTTCCCCTGTTCTCCAGGTGCAGGTCCAGGCTCAGCACCCCTGGAATGCTTTGCAGCCACTCAACCTTTCTACTTTTCCTATTGCTCTGCCCTTTGCTTAAGCCCCTCCTCTTTCCTACAGGCCCGTTTCCAGCAGTCGAGGAAACCTTTGCTGAGAGCCTCAGTCACAGCTCAGCCCTTGGACTCTCCTGGAAGCAGGTAATTAAATTTTGGGGTTTTTAAATGCTCAGGGACCAAGTGGGTGGTGAGTTCAAAGATTCCTTCCAGCCCAATGATTAGAGATGCTTTGCTTCTTCCAGAGCTTGTGCCTATCAGCTGTTGTTTGAAGTTGTGCTTTGTGAAGGAACTTGACAGGCGCTGTCTCAGTTAGTTATGAGGGCAGCCCTAGCATTCTCTCCCTTGTACAGACGAGGGAACAGTTTGCCCCAAACGGCTCCCCTCTGGTGATGTCTTACTTCCTCAGGAAGACTGTCTGCTTGTTGAGGCCATGTGTGTGCCTGTCTTGTCGGGCCCTGTGGCCCAGAAGGGACTCAGTAAGTGTGTGGGTAACGAGGGCAGTGTGGTTCAGTCCGCCCATCGCTGAGGCCCAGGTGGGGTTTTGTGGGGATGCAGAGGGGATTCAAGTAGGGATGATGGGTGTGTACCAGTCACACTGTGATGTGCCTTCTGCCTAGGCACAAATCAAGTGTGGAGCACTGGATCTTGGGCTTTGCAGGTAGGTGGGCCGGCCTGTAGCTGTGTCTCAGTTTCTTCATTTGTAAAATGGGACAGTAATAGTATGTACTTTACAGTAGATGTTTTCAACTGGGGTGATTTTGCCCTGAAGGAGTCATTTGGCAATGTCTGGAAACACAACGGGGGTGGAGGGGGAATTGGCCGACACATGGTGAGGAGACGGGGAGAGGCGAGGGATGCCGCTAAGCCCCCTGCAGTGTGGGGATGGCCCTGACAATGAAGAATTACCCAGCCCCAAGGGTCAGCGGTGCTAAAGTTGAGAAACCCTGACCTGCCGTGTAGTTCTGTGAAGATGAAATAAGATAATGAATGTAGAGTTTGGCCTTAATTAATTGACTCTATGAAAACCATCTCAAAGATTGCAAAATCAGCTTTTGACAGGGTGAACCCCAAAAGGTTTAATTTCAGCAGCATCTCTGATTCTTGCCAAGGAAAAGCCTTACGTCAGGGAGGAGGTTGTGCTCTCCTGTTCAGAAGTGGTGACAGACACACTGGAGATTGTGTGTGTTACACTGCGTACTCACATGAGCTGCTGTGGATTTATTGGAGCTGTAAAAACAATTGTTGATTTTTAGGGTGTTCCTGGTAAACATTCTGCTTGCTGAACTAGCTTGTTCTGAGGAGATAATTTTGGTGTGTGGGTTGAAATCCTCTGATGGAAAATGTTTTGGTTAGTGAATTTCCCAAATATGTTTTGACAAAGTGGGAGGAGAAAAGTTTTTGTTTTCACATCAAGAAGCTTAGTGTTTTTCTAGCTCCACATTTAAAACAAAGGTGCTTTTCCCGTTGTTTACTGCCTTACCTGGCTGCTGCACAGTGATTCAGGATTTGTGGGAATGGGGAATGGCTTGGAGATCTGTTGGGTTTCCAGCTATTGTTTATTATGGAAATCCAACTATTATGTTCATTATTTGCAGTTGAGATTGTTATTTCAATTTCAATTCGTTTATAATTATGAAAGTAATATGTAATACTTGCATATATTAACATAGTAATATATGCAATATGTGCAAATAATATAAACCTTATAGGAGATTAAAGTAGTACAGAAAAAACAAAAAGAAGACACAGGTACAAAACATGTCATCAGTAGTCCTACCATACACAGGTACAACCACTGGTGGTGTGTTTCCTTCTATTTTTTTCCATATTTGAAATGTTCTGTGTATATGATTTTATGTCCCAGTTTTTTTTCTTTTTACTTAATATTATTTGCTTTTCCCCACACTAAAATATCTGTAAATATTATTTTGAAGGACTGTAAAGTGTTCCATCTATGGATCTTTCATGATTTGTTTAATCCCATTGCAGAGCATACAGCCTGTTTTCAATATATGATGAGCATCTATGCAGTCAGCATTTTCTGTATTTTAGATCACACTTGTTTTTTATAGTAGATGCTTCTCCTATTTTTACGACAGAAGAACCAAAGGGTGTGGACTCGTGTGGACATCTTGCTTGACATTGCTATCAGTTGCCAAACAATTTCTGCTAATTTTTACTTCCATTAGCAGAGTGATTTTCTAATTTTAATAATATTTGGCAATTTTCTAGGAGAAAAGGCATGTTTTTCTTATTTAATGTTAATAAGATCAAATACGCTGATGTGACTTGGCTGTATTCCTGTTTAACAAAGTGTTCATGTCCTTTGTTGATTTTATCCATTGGGAATTAGTCTTTTCTCATTTGTCATAAACTCTAGTTTATGTATTTCACTTATTAACCCTATTGACTCTCTCTCATAGTAATTGAAAGTATTTTCACCTGGGTGTTTTTTTTTGGTTTGTTTTTTAACCGTCTTTAGTTGTGTAGAAGCTTAAAATTTTTATGCAGTCAAATCTGTCAACTTTCTTTTCCACCTGGGGTCTTCGATCTTCCTTTGTCTGTACTGAAATGAACCCTTTCTGTTCTGGAAGTCACTGTGTTGAGTCATTAGTGTTTAAAATTCTATCCCAAAGTAGACCATGAGAGAGCTTCCTAATGAGGATAAATAGGCCTCAAGTGCTTGGTCTAGTATGGGAACCCTCTACATACCACAGGAAAACCTCTGTGCATGTGTGTGTGTGCATGTGTGTACGTGTGTGCATGTGTGTGCATGTGTGTGTGTGACAATAGGGAAAATCGATTAGAAAGGATGAGGCTTTTTTAGGCTATGGCGTGTTTGACTTTCCCCCAGGGTGGTTGTAAGCTACCTGAAGGCCGGGGGCTTCCATAGATTCCCAAGTGGCTGAGTAATTGGGACCAGCAGCTTGCTTAGCAAACCATGGCTGTTCCTGGCACAGAGCTGGCCCACGATAATTATTTGTTTAGTGCATGAGAAGGCAGACTGAGCAGAGACTGTGGCCAAGCCCCCTCCACTCCTCACCTCCAAGTTTTGTTCCCTTGGGCACCAGGCTCTGTGTTGCTCGGCCTCTCCAAAGGAACGTGCTGTGTTGTGTGTGGACTGACAGGCCCACAGCCCTGTTGCAGCCTCTGAGCTGCATTAGCTGGAGCTTGAATAGCTGGTAACAGTAACAGCTAGTGGGAACCTGTTCTGCAAAGCCCTTTCACTGCGGCTTTTATACGCTTTTCACCTCAACCCTGATGAGGTTAAACACTATTTTCATCTCTATTAAATTTGGAGGAAACCTCCATGCAGTAGAAGCTTAATTAAAATCTAGAGCTTCTGACTCCAGAGCTGATCTGCTGTCCTTATGAAACAATTCCATTTCTTTAATTTCTGGTTGAAATTTCACAATGATGCTATAGGGCAGAGGGTAGCAGCCAAAGTCAGACAGATGGAATCCCAATATCTGCATATGCCCACATTGTGACTTTGTTACTTAACCAGCATGAGCCTAGGTTTTCCTATCTGCAAAATGGGAACAGTAAAGTCTACCAGATTAAGTTGGGATGATATATGCAAGATGCCTAGCACAGTACCTGGCTCATTCTTTGTAGAAGCTCAGTAATGATTGTTTCCTAGTTTCAGAGCTGAAAATGTTGCTGTTCTTTTTGTTTAAAAATTTGAGGGTAACTGGTAAACCCGCTTGGACTTGTGAAACTTTGTTAAATATTATTTATATTTAAGTGCAAGAAGCATTTATCTGACCCACTTATTTTCCTGTTGAGTAGATTTTTTTTTTCTTTTGTGGATGTCACCTGCTTCTCTGTAGTTTTTCTGCTTGGAGAACTTTGTGATGAATCCCCAGCTTAGGACTCTACTCACAGCCAAAATAAAACATGTTTTGTTTTGTCTACCTATTATGTAAAAAGCACAGAGAGCTCTCTGGAAGAGCAAAACCCAGTCATTCCTTTACACATAGTTGAGATTTTTTGGCATCATTCGTGGAGTTGTTACATGTCCATGCATCATAAACATTCAGGTAACAGCATGAGAAAAGAGAAGGTTGCTAAATAACTTGGGAGGAAAGTTGTTAAGTAAGCCTTTGTTTTTCGTACCATGTGTAAATTGGGTTCCATTTGATTGGCCCTTAATGCTAGACCCTGTTAAACACATAAAAAGACTCCACTAATATCATTAAACTATTTCTGCCTCAAGAATTTCAACCTGAGGATTGTCTTTTGCCATTTAACTTCTATTAATTCAGACCTTTTCGTTTTAATAAATTGAGCCAAATAATTATAAATGTTGTCAGTTTAGGATTATATTATAATCCATTACAGTGTTGTTTCTATGGAGTTAAAGATAACACCCACTGGGAGTCCTCTTTAAAATGTGTCTTGGATCTTCTTATTTCTTTGGCCTTGGAGCCATGGTTGCGTTTTCAATGCTACATCATCATAGTATTGAAACAGGGGAAAGGTTAACGTGGATGGGGCTTTATTGGGTAAATAACCAACTTTCTTATTCCTATTCTGGGAATTTTATCTGTGTCTTTTGGCTTTTCCATTCCCTTCCCCCCTCCCACACCTGTAGAATGGAGAGACAAGGATGGGGAAAGTCTTTTTAAAAATAATTTACATAAATACATAAATTAATGTTTTTATATTATTTATTGCATATGTATATACTTTACATAAAACATGGATACAGTCAAGTATCAGTGATTAAGTGAAACTCTCATGATTTCTAAGATCCCTCTTATGTCTAGAATTTAAGAATCAAAGTGAGTGAACTCTTGGCCTAATCTCACGACCATTGCAAACCAAGTGTCGGACGTTGCAAAACGCCACACCCAATTTTAATGGTCAGTAGGCAATTGTTTTCCTAAAATTCTAGGCCTATTGTTTGATTTCTTACTTTGCAACCAAAGAGGACATTTGCTGGCAAGAGGTATTGGTGGTGATAATGGTGGAGAAAGTAGCTTAAGTCTGGAAGAATAAAATTGGTGCTAATTTGACTGTAGATATACAGGATGTAAAGTACTAAAGACTGTGCTTTGTGATCATGAGATAACAATCCAGTTGGGCAGCCCTGTGCGGATCACTTCAGCCAAATCATTTTGGCACCAGCTCTTTGAAACAAAGCCTGAGAACCCAGCGAGTTCTACCAGGCATTATGGAGTAAATAGAGTAATTAGCTCCCATTAACACTCCTCCAAGCTGGAATGCATCCACCTGAGGCAGAGAGATGCTTGCTTCTGTTCCAGAAGACATGCAAATCCCCATCTGATCTCTTCAGCCTGAGCATTTTTGCACTGCAGAAACGGAATGCCAACTTGGCAAAAGTAAAATCCACCAATGGCCTCAAATAACAGTAACAAAACCTATTGAGCAGGGTGGAAAGCTTTCCTAGGAAGGATGACTCTGTCTAGGAACAGTGAGCTGTTTAAAAGCCTTTTCTTCTCTTTCCCTCTCTTGTGTATGTCATTGACATGAACCAGGTTAGTCAGAGACATTGAACAGTCGTAGTCATATAGCTTGATCCCCTTAGCCACTTGTTAGCTGTGCTGCAGAAGTTGTGGTCTGTATCAACAGGGGTCTGGGTTGCATTGATCCAGAAAGAGAGGGAAAGAGAAGGAGAGACATTTTTGCTGGTGGCTCTGGCCCCAGTCAGGACCACCTGCTATTGAAAGTTCTTGCTCCTGTGAAACAGATCTGTAGGATGAAGGTGGGAACCAGAAAGGTAGAAGGAGGGAGTCAAGATTTTGGGGCTTTGTACACAAGCCCAGGGATATATAGGAAAACCACAAATAGAGAACATTTTCTAGGAAAGAACCCTGAACGAAGAATATCTGGAATCTGATTCCAGCATTGATGAGCTGTGTGATCCTGGTCAAGTCACCTCAACAGTCATAAAATTGCGATAATAATACCAGCCCAGCTTTCTCAGAGAGGCTGTGGGGGCCATACGAGACAGTGTGTATAAAGCTATAAAATGTGAAGCAGTTGTGAACCTTTGAATTTTTCATAGGAGTACATCAGCTACATTTTTAACATTCTGAACCCAAACCTCTGGTAATAAGTTAGAGACACTGTACAAGAACCTGTGTTTGCTCTGCCTTCTACCCCTGTGACCTCCCTCACCCCTTCCCTGGGGCCTAAACTGGACTAGAGCCAGCATGACTCCTGGTAGTTAGTCCTTGCAGGTTTTCGGGAAGCTGGTGCTGCCTCCTGGGCGAAGTGGTGATCTTGGTTCTGCTCCGGCCTGTCTGCCGTCTGCTCCTTGGGGATGTAGAAAGTACTACAGTCTTCAATAATCAGCTCCAGGAATTGTTTCTTGTTATTCAAAGTTTGGGATGTTGGGAATAAGGTGTTCAGGACTCATGCTCATGCCTGTATGTAGAAGCATTCTTTTCATATAGCTTTAGGATGACGATTTCCTAGGATTTGAGGTTATAGAGCAAATCTGTCTTAGTTCGGGAGGGGCACACTCTGAAACCCCCAGATCTGCCATCCTGGGCTCTGGTGTGGGTTTTCAGCCCCCCGTGATATTGTGGTGTGCAAGTGCCCAGCTGGTGATGTCTCACTCCCCTTCCTCGTGAGCCTGTAATACTCCTGTCCCTGTTGACTGCATTGGGTTGGTGTTCAGAAAGTGAGCTGAGCTGATTATCAAACATTTATACATTTTAAGCTAAATCATGAGTATTTTTTCAGAGACCGTTTTCGGCCTTCACAGGACCTCTGACAGAACGTGTCCCTCTAGGGCCTGTGAGTTCCTCAGTACACTTAAAAAAAATAACTTTCTGCACTTAGAAAACTGCCTGTCTTTGAATGGGTTCTCTGGAAGTGCACAGAGACCAAGAGTGGGGTGCTGAAGGATTCTAGGGGCGAAGAAGGAAGGCTGCAGGGTTGGGAGGAGGAGAAGCTGAGACAATGGAATTGCAGCCGAGGCCCCAGCTGCCCTCATGGGGAGCTCTGGAGCTGGCATGGCCCTCTGAAATTGTCCCCGTTTGAGGCAAGGGGCGGGACCTTTGTATGCCTGAATCCGCCAGTGTTTGGCAGCTCGCCGCACCTCCTAGGGGCATCACTTTAGGTGAAGTAGTGCCCTGCAGCTGGCTGGGGACCTTCCTGAGAGCCATCAGCAGCCAAGGATGGGTGCCCTGGCCTCAAAAATGGGGTCTGGGTGGAGCACACCAGTGTCTACCATCCTGTCCCAAAGAATCTAACCCTTAAAAAGAAACTGAAACTAACAGGTAGCACCCAAATCCCAGCATACGGTGAATCCTTTTATCGGCAGTTTGAAAGTTTGGAACTGCTACCAAAACTGAATGAAGGGGTCATACCCCTTTGGTAATGATAAATCAAACAGATCTCTAACCTCTCAGAAGTTTATGAGATAGATGGATAATATTTACACCTGATTTATGGCATAGTGGGGGCCAGCTTCTCTATGTGTGAAATGGCTGGCCCAGAACTGAGTAATTTTTCCCAAGCATGCATTCCTGCATGTTTAGAATGTCAGTCGTCTGTGTACAAAATTGCAGTTGTTTTCTGGGATATTTAATTCGTTGAATTTATACAATTGATGGGTCACCACCACAGCAGGCTGGGAAGCAAGTAAGGCACAGAAGCCTTCAAACCCAGGCCTTTCCAGGGGACCCCAGGGATGGAGGGCACATAGGGGAAAGTGTAGCCTCTGTCTAAATTCCAGTCATCTGATACAGTATTTTAGTCATTGTGGAGGACAGACATTTAGGAGTTTTATTGCCAAAGAATAAGATAATAGGCTTTCAAAAAATGAATCAGTTTTCTGGCATTTCCAAAAGCCAGTGTACTCAGCAAATGTCTGAAACTGGCATGATTTGTGGTTTAAGTGGGATGAGTAAACAAGGCCAGAGTTATACATAATATCTTTCCCAACTGCAGATTAAGTCATTTCTGCAAAAGTGAGAACAGTTCGCCTTCATTTTCTATCTTGTAGTAAGTGTAGAAGGCAGTAGGGTCTGCGGACCTATCATCTCAATAGCTGGAGTGTGCTGTGGGGAGGTAGGCAAGTCTGACGACTTGGGCCTGGCCCAGAGCAAAGGTGTCGGAGTGTGTATGTTCCCACCAGTGGACTTCCCTTCCTGGAGAGTCCCCTCAACTCCTTTGTAGCCCATGTATTCTTTGCCACACTCTGCACTGCGCCCCAGGAGCTCCGAAATGCCAGCTCATGGAAGATGTTACTAACCTGTTTCCATTATGGGTGTAGTAGAGAAATAAATAGGTCACTGTTCCTTATTCAGAAACTGAACACTTCAGCTGCCATGGGGACAGGTTCTGTATTAAAAAACATACATCTCTGAACCTCTGAGAGGGGTGTGGCCAGTTGGTGATTGCATGTGAAGGAGATGATCTGCCAGCTGGTTAATGTACTGCCTAGAAATGGGAGGTGGCATAAAACAAAAAGCTGTCCAGGCTTCCTCAGGTGAGGAAATTCATGCAGCGTAATGCCCGTGCTGCGGAGGAAAGGCTGAAGGTGAGCCTTGGACACGTGCCCGGTGTCTGCGGGAGTCTCCGCTCCGAGGATCTTGCTCACTGTGACCCCTTGAGTCTCAGGTGACCTGACAGTGCGAGGAGCGCACATCCTCATTGGGGACCAGGAACGTTATAATGTCGTGCAGGCCTTCCTCTGGCTTCTCCTTCTTCCCTGCATGCCTGTACGTGTGCATTTAATATCGGTATTCTGGGAAGTTCAGATGAGGAGTCTGCAACTGTGACTTTTCACGGTGACTCACATCTGCAAAGGCTGAATACAAAGAGTTTCTTGGGTAGGAAGTGCACTCTGTATGAAGAGAAATAACTGTTATTAGGAAAGAAACTTTTGAAGGACAAGAACTCTTTAAAAAGACAAAAGAAGAGATGGAGGAAGCCTGAAAAGGAAGAACCAAGAAAAGGAAGGATTAAAAGGTACAAACTTAGAGCTATAAAATAAATGAGACATGGAAATGCAATGTACAGCATAGGGAAGGTAGCTCATTCTCCTGTAACAGCTTTGTGTGGTGACAGTAGCTAGATTCATCGTGGCGATCACTTCATAATGGATGTGTATGTTGAATCACTATGTTTTGTACACCTGAAACTAGTATAATACTGTACGTCAACTATACTTCAATAAAAAATGAATTAATTTAAAAAAAAGAGAAGAAAAGGAAGGACCAGAAGTGCTCTGTAGGGTATTGCCTGGAACTTTGGGAATAAATCAAGAACAACAGCAATGGAAAAAGATCAAATAAAAGACATTGCCTGTTAGGGCTGGCAGGAGTCCAAGGACTGAGGCCACACATCTGGGTGTGGAAACCCACTCTGCACTGGATTGCTCCACCTGGCTGCCCCCTGGTGCCTCTACTCACCTGGAGCAGGAGGGTCTGACCCTCCTGGGGTGGGTGGGGGCTGGCGGGTGTGTTGCTGTTTGGCTGTTCTGAAGGCAAGGCCTCCAAGCGTGGGAGAGTCCCCCTTCCTGCTCCAGCTGATGTTGCATAACCTCCCAGAGAGAGGACACAGCCTTTGGAACCAGGCCACTTAGTAAGGTGTAACTTAAATGGCCAGTCTCCAAAAACAGGAATGTTGATGGAGTTGGTTATATTGTTAGGGTTATTGTGACGGGTTTAACGGAGCATAATGAATAAGTGCTCAAAACTAGGTAAGTGTTGTTGTGCCAGGAATGGTAATATGCTGGATTTGTGAAGATGACCCTCCTGTACTGTCTGGCCCCAGTGTACAGACTTTGAACCTGAGCTCAGTCTCCCCATTTGGGGTCTGGAGAGCAATCCAAGGTTCTGGGGGGCTTGTTAAAGCAGCTGTAGGTCCATGCAAAGTGCTCTAGGTGTCCATACATTGCCCCTCTGAGAGTTCCTGTACTTAAAGCCCCCAATCTTTTCCATAGGCTGCTCAGCAGTGATGTCCACACACATTAGCTTGGAATGGGTCTGGGCACCATTTTTAAATTTTCATGGATAATATGTAAATATTTATTTGCTTCCTGAGCATCTCCTGTACAGAAGACAGTGGACCTATAATGGTGCAAAGCGAATTGATACATCAGGGCAGCCTGCTGTGTGTTAAGGGTTTGCATAATTATGCTATTTGTGCCTTACTACAACTAGAAGAGAAGTATTACCAGTTTTCCAGAGATTGAGCAACTTGCTGAAGATCAAAGACAATACCCGCTGTCACTGAATGTAAGACACATTCCAGTTTCAGTGATATTAAAATGTGAAAAAAAACCTGTTTAATTAGGAAATGCAGTAAATAGCAGAGCCCAGATGCCACCCTATTCCTGTCTGATTTCAGAGCTTGTGTTTTTTTTTTCCCCATCACACACAGGGCTTGCTCTGCTCTCTAGGTGGCGAAGGTAGATCGAGCACAGATAACAGAGTGGCAGATGTGTTAGGGCAGGAAAGTGCCGCTGAAACAGTAACAGTGGCTGTAGACTTTCTCCTTATGACATGGCAGCGCTCTCCATGCCCTAATTCATAAGGACATTTTACTCTTTACATTGCTCTGTGGAGCATACTGTTACATTCTTTTTTCACAAACAAGGAAACTGAGATGCGTAGGCTTATTCCCGTTTTCAAAAGAGAAAACTGACACACAGAAAACTTCCCAGGGTCACACAGCTCGTACTAAAAGTTCTATAATGTGGTACATAAGAGTTTTGTTTATTTCTAATCATGACAGATCTGGTTAATGGTCCAGAAGTATGTGATCCAGCAAAAGAATGCTCATTGTCTTCTAGGAGCCTTGAACCTAGGGGTCAGGAGGAACTCCCAAAGCGATGCCACCTAAATGAAGATGGAATGTCCATCTCTCCACGATGATGCTACAAATAATTGTGGTCACCCTAGATTATAGACCTCTGCCAGTACTATCTTTCTAAACCTGGCATTAGCTAGAAGGAACTGGCTTTATTTATAATGTATATCCTTTCCACTTCCAAAGAGCAATTCACACAGTTTAAGAGAAGCATTATAAATTGGACATGTGTTTGAGATGGAGGAGGATGGCTGCCTGGAAGGTCCTGGAAATCCAGAAAATAGGGGAAAAAGCCCTCTCTGATGACACTGTATAACTGAAGTCACTTGCAGATGAGCCGAGTGTACTTTGTGTAGCCCTTATGTTGCGTCCCAGCTTCCCCGGCTCCGGGAGAGCGCTGTCATTGCTCACATACATGTTGGCTGACCCAAGTGTCTGTTGCAATTCAACTACTTGGATTTTATTTTTCTTTAACTCCTTTTATGAGATTCGTGATTTTTATCTTGAGTTGAGGTGTTGCTAAAGGATGTGAAGATTGTGCGTCAAGCTGCTATCCAGAAATAAAGCAGAATATTTTTATTGGATAAATTTTCTGGCATTTAAAAATAAATTTTGGCAGACTCTTACCCATAGTAAACAGAGATATTAGGAGACACAGAAACAGCCTGCGGAACAGAATTGTAATCACTGCATTCCAGGTATCTTGTGTTCTCAGGAACCTGGGCCCACAGCTTCCTTATCTTTAACACCAAGGACTGATTAGAAATTCCTAAACTTCTCAGGCTCTAAAATTCTTTTGACTCAAACATTTATAACCAGTTCTAACCTGACTTTTGTTCTGGCTGATCCGTCAGGGTGCCTGCCTAACACCCAATGCTGAATTTGCTGGACTCTGACTCCCAATGTCAGGGAATTGAAGTGGACGCTGTATTGTAAATTGTGATCACCTGCAGACAGCTTTTCATAGGGACAGTATTGTGGACATTTTCCTTCCCCATCTTTTGGATAGAAAGGCTTATTGTTCACGAAAAGAATTGATCTGCGGTAGGTTTTGGGGTCAAGATGCCCTTTCCCTGCCATAGTCCCCGACAGTGTCTCGCTGTGGCCAGGAACACTGACATTGTGTGCAGGTTTGTGGGAGCTATGCCAGGGGCAGAGAACAGCTGGCTTGTTTTGAGAGAGGCCCAGTGGTGGAATGGAACAAGATGGGGACTCAGGGACTGACAGGGCTGAGGATGGGAGAGGAAAAATGCACATTCAGTCCGTTGTACGAAGGGTGGGACTCATGATTCCGAGTCCATGTGTCACAGGAGAAAGAGGCTCTTCCTCTGGGTCAAGACTGGCAGCAGCGTGTGTGACGGCAAGACCCCGGCCACCGCTCTGGGTGGGGCAGGGCGTGACTGAAAATGCCCCTGGACTTGAAGGGATGTGAGGAGAGCGAAACTTTTCAAATTGGTGGCTGACAAGCCTGTTCTCCCCCCGCGGGCCTCTGTCATCATTCGGTCCTGCAGGACTGTGACCTGTGCTCTGCAGAGCGCTGAGCGAATACTGATTCGGGCCGGCCGTGTGCGTACTTCTGCAGCCCTTTCCGGCTTACGTGCAGGTTGCCCCACTGCTCTCTCAGCTGTCCCGGGGCCTTAGCCCTGATGGATGACCCGACTACCATGTATGAGCTGACTTAATGATTGCCCCGCAGAAGCCACGAGTGCCTGATAAAGCTTTCTCTGTGGATGCGTTTAAAATGCTGCATGGACAAGTGTTGGGAAAGTCCCTGGCTGCTGGTGAGTTCTCAGTGAGTAGCCGTCATGTGCTGCGGCTGACTCTCTAGGGGTCACTGACTTCCTGTGAGTTGCTAACCTGCGCATTGAATGGAAAACTGTTCCTGTCTACAGAGCTTACCTGTAACGATAAGGAGAAGGAGAAAGCTCGTGATCGCTTTGGGCCGTAAGCTCAGGGACTTGGGCGCAGCAGCAGAGGGTTGCTCACGTCACGCGGATGGCCAGCCCTCATTTGATTCCCTTGGTAATTCTCCGTACCTGTGAGAACATTTTCCGGGACACCCCCTATTAGAACAGGGAGAAGGGGGCTGGCTGTGGCCAGTGATCAGATGGTTCCCACTTTTCTCCCCTCCTCCTGGTCTTCCACATGGAGTAGTAGAATGCTTTCTGACTTATATGATGTTTAAGAAAATGATCAAAGAGGCAGTTCATAAGCAACTCTTACATAAATCTGCTGTGGCACAGAATTGAGTGGGGCACAAAAGGTGACTTTGGGATACCAGGTGCTTCAACAAAATTCAATTTGGTATGAAGGGCTGCTTAATAATACTTATCTGGTTAACATTGAGGGCTTAGATGTGTATTATGGTGTCTTCAAACTGACACCTTGCAGACATGACGGGCAGTACTGTGAAGACTCCCGTTTAGTTCTAGAGATAACGCATATTCAGTGTTATCAAGGTAACCAGGGAAGATGGCTATCACTGGCTTTTAAACCAGTTATCCTTTTACATATTGCCATTCACCAGATTTCTCAGCCTAGTGAAGCTCTTATTTCTATTTAAAATGCTTTATGAAAGTTTGTGTTTTCTTTGGCAAAAAAAGATGTGCTTTAGGAAGAAATGATTTGGAATTTAGAAGCACTCACTGCGGGGTTCTTATCCAACATTTTTATCAATGACTGGAGTTGTGATTGAAACAAAGCTGGGGGAGACTACTAATGACAGCCAAAATAATAATAATAAGAAAATAATCCTTATGGAATGACATAACAAAGGGAAGCTGATAATATTGTAATTATGGGCTATATGTCATATTGTGAATTTACATTTAAAAAAACCCAACTAAATGGAGATGACTTGGTTGGACAAAGGCTTGCTGGGAGTTGTAGTTGAGCCCAAATGTGCTCTGCTAAGGGAAAGTTAGGAATGTTAATGGTAGCCATGTTTAGTGGATTTACTGTAAGTTAGTGTCCAGTTTCTGGAGATAATGGTCTCTTTCTGCTCCTTGTGGGAGATTCTTGTGTTGGACTCACTATGCTCCATTTTAAGAGGAATGTTGCCAAATTGGAAGGTTTCCAGTCTTGGGTGTGGAGTTAGTGTGACCAGAGGTCTGGAAGTTGTGTCCCATTGGGAATGGTTTGAGGAACTGGGGCTTGATGTCCTAGGAAGTTCAGGGAAACAGGACTGCTATTATAACACTTCCGCCTGCTTGCCAAGCAGAGGAGGGACTAGCCTTATGCTGTTTGATCCCTGAGGACAGTCCCCAGCTGGCCATGAGGCTGGGTGGGGCAGGGGCTGTGACTCAGGGAAGGCCAGCCCTTCCTGTGACTGAGTCTAACCATTTAGAGGCGGTGGCAGACTTCATTGAGATACATTAGAAAATATTCAGGCTTTGAGCGGCAGCTTGGATATAGATGTTGGCTCAGGTCCTTCAGCAATAAGGTTCTATGATTTTGCAGACTAGCTGGCTCCTCGTGGTCATTTCAAAAAATATTTTATTCAGAGAGATAGAATGACAAAAGAGAGGCATGTCTTTCCTGTGACACAAGTACGGTATAGCAGTCGGGGGTGCTGGCCCCCTACACAGTCAAAAATCTGCATATAAATTTTGACACCCTGAAAACTTAACTACTAATAGCTTACTGTTGACCTGAAGCCTTGCTGATAACATAAACAATTAAAACATATTTTGTATGTTATATACATTACAACTATATTCTCACTATAAAATAAGCTAGAGAAAAGAAAATGTTCTTTCAAGTTGTTGCAAATGTCCAAAAATTTTTCCAATATATTCACTGAAAAAAAATCTCTGTGTAGGTGGACCCACCAGATTCAAACCCATGTTACTCAAGGCTCAACTGTAACTGCTTGTTTTTAATGAGATTTGAAAAAACTCTGGAAGTTTCTCTAAATGTGGCTTTTCTTGTTCCTTATTGTTTGCAGATCCTGCTAGGACTACAGATTCCTTATTTCTTTATTTGGTTTTGTGTTTTACTTGAGTGGGCTAAATAATAGGGATTATTAAAGGCAGAGAAGGTGGCTGCCATTCTGTCCCCCCGGATGTGAAAGCTGAGCCTTGTTTTCCTCTCCTTGGCGGAAGTTGTGGTTTTCTTTGAAGGAAATCATAAATCAGGATTGAAGGCAAAAGATATTTTAACCCAACTCTTTCCCCTTTTCCTAAGATTCAACAATCACTTGGCTATGATACAGCACTGCAAAGACAGAATTAAAGTTTTTCAACTACTAGAAAGGTAATTAGAAATTACCTATTGAAATTAGTAAATTAAAAATTTATGGAGAAATCACACACAGAATAGTGCAGGTTTTGTGTTTGGTTTGGGACATTAGATGGCTAATAGGGCCATTTGCATGGCCGTCTAGGAGTAACAACAAACATTAACATTCATTCCTGTATTTTAATGAAACACATAAATATTGGTAAAAATAAATATTGCATGAGATTCTTATCTTTGACAATGTTTCTATTCTTTGCCAATGATAATGTTTGTTATCACAGAGTGAAAAAACTGGTTTGGGGGTATCACCAAATAGAAGCTATCGTGGTAATACCTAGGAAATTGGTAAAAGACTAGCTGTTGTGGGCTTAGCTTGCATTACTGGTTATACAGATTTTGTAAAAGATTTGATATGAAGTTAGGTTTATAGGAGTCAGGAACTCAAAGTGGAGTCTCATGCCTACTGTTGCTTTCTCCCAACAAATTGAATGTTGTCCACAGTAGAACTGTCATCATTTACTGAAGGAACGGGAAGCTTCTGTTATGCTCTGCTGTTGGCAGTCTGGATTGGTCCTGTTTTAGAAGAGTTTTCTTTTTATAGGCTACTTTTAGGCAAATAAACCCTAACCCCCAGCAGTGACCAGGAGAGAGAAGGTGGGAAGAATGACTCACAGAATTGCTAATAATTCATCTAACCTCTCTGCTTCAGATTTCAAACAGGTTACTTCTCGGAATTGTTGGCTTGTTGGAGGCTAATAAATTAATCCACATAGGCATGCATTTCTACGAAGAGCATTATTTTACATTTGCTTAGGAATATTTCTTTGGAAGGAAGGGGAGAAAGATGGATTAAGAGTCTTAAAATCTCAAAGACTCTCTTTAGGTGTCTCCTTACTCCCTCCTACTGCCCCCCACCCCCACCACAAATACAACAAAAACAGCAGAACTTTGAGACAGGCTTACTGACTTGTGCAAGTGGCTTGGATTTTGTTTAATTTCAAAATCAGAAATTGCACTGAGTCCTTTCATTTGATAATCCTCCGTGACTGGCTTCATATGTATTTTAGGAAAAAAGAAGAGGGCTTTAGAAATCTCTTATAGATGGAGTCATTTTTATATTGATGACGAAAAATTTTTTCTCTTCCTGCTGAGCTTTAATGTGTCAAACTACAGCTTTTAGGAGTAACATCATAGTAACTAACAATAGTTATTTGTGTACAAGGAAAGGGAATCATCTTAAAATACTTAAACTGTGAAGGTATTTACCAAATATCCAAAACATCTGTAGAGCAACACTTGATATAGATGTTTATATAGGTACATTTGCTACTTACAAGAGTTCTTCTGCCTTTAAATATTAGCTTCTATAGTCATGTTATTTTTACTATTGGGTCAGTTCATAAAAAGTTTCCAACAGTGTAGACATACTACAGTATAACTAAATAACTAAATGCCACTCTATAGGTTCTGTATGAGAAAAGTTTTATATTGGGGACAAACCTTGAAGTACTGGTGTGCAAACTGGCTTCTTATATTTACAACTGCTGAGGGAAGTTCTCTCCCTTAGCGGGATTTCTAAACAGATTCGGTAGTTTTGTTTGTTTTCTGATAATCTTAGGAGCTGAGAATCACGCCCTTGTTTGAGGGACCCTTTTTATTTGAAGTTCATTGTTTCCATGGCTTTACGGTGTTCCATGACTTTGGGTATCTGTGTACATTTTATACATTCATAGGATTTTAGTAATGTAGCTAGTGTGTTTGAGTGGAAGTTGGCTCTTGAAATATTTTGGAATAAAATACAGTAGACATTTTATAATATTACAAATGCTTTATTGGCGTGTTTGCACATTCTGTTTCTCATCTTTGTCTTT
The DNA here is from genome assembly GCF_040802235.1 of Manis javanica. Classification (NCBI taxonomy): domain Eukaryota; kingdom Metazoa; phylum Chordata; class Mammalia; order Pholidota; family Manidae; genus Manis; species Manis javanica. Next base: position 9,359,654 of record NC_133170.1, on the reverse strand, counting down.
ACCGTAAAGACCTTCCGGGTCTTCCCAAGGTTAGTTTTTAGACCCTGTGACTGTTATTTAAATGTGCAGGGCTACTTCCAATAGGTCATAGAACCAAGAATTGAGAGTGCCTGTTTTCATGTTATCTCCCTCTTTCCCAGACTAGGAACAGTGCAGAAATTATATAGGATACTGTCTGTTGTATATCACACGCAGTATCCTGTATCAGTCAAGAGCTGTCTTACTCCTTTTTTGAGGGTGACTGGGGAAAAGAGCTTCAGGATATACCGTCACCCCCCACACCTCCTCCTCTCCCCAGAAACACAAACATGCTGCTTAGAGTGGAGTAAGACCTGCACATTGTATATGTTTCATCTTCTACAAAATACTAGCATAAAGGAGCATGTGTAAAGTGCGTTTTATGGCCTCAGTTAGGAAGTTGTGTCATTGCAGTCTTATTAGCACCACCAGAGGTATTAAAGTTAAACTTATTTAACCTAAACTTGGTATTAACCTATTTTGCTGGATATAACTCAACCATAAGAATGATTTTTAAGCATCAATAAGTGTGTATGAAATTGTCAGTGCTAAATAACTCATAACAGTTTGTATTAGCTTGGTTCCTTTATTCAAAAAAAAACTTTTAAATTAAGATTTTTCTCATGCTTTCTGTGGTTTGAGGAATGTGATTGCTTGAAATGGCAGAGGTGGAAGCCAGCCCAATAGACAGTTCCAGAATTCTCTGTTATTCTGCAATTGGATCATAGGGGGGATACCTATGGTATTTGAAAACCCAATTATAGTTATACCTCATGGCATAATTATAAGTTCCTTTCCTTCCAGACATGAAAATTAAATGGTGAAGTGTCTATGCACATACACAGCACCAATGTGGAACACACCCTGCTATTTTCCTACATGAAAAAAAAATGTAATTGGGCCAAGTTGACATTCTGTAGAGAGGACACACAGACTAGGAGATGTAGAATTGTTTATTCCTCCTCCTCAGAAAACAAAACACTGTACTTGTCATTTAAATTAGAATGCCGAATGCAAGTGGCCAAGGTTCTCCTTAACGATAAAATAGTCTGTGCAATATTCTTCATCTGTTGAGAGAATTGGTATTGACAGGTATCTATTACACACGGAAAATTTTACACATTTGGAATGTTTTAAAAATTTTCCCCCAGAAGTTTGTCCTTGGGTAAAACATATTATTGTTCTTTGTATCTTTGAAAATCCAAGTTTTTTTCCTTTATTCTCAAACAGCAGTCGATAATCCTGCATTCTAAATTCCTGGTATTGGCTGGCTTAGAGCTTGACTGAAAAACTTGAGAGAAATAAAAGATCATAAATTTTCCTGAGGAGGGATGAATTCACAAAACCTCAGGTTTGAATTAAATGCAAAGTAAGTCTATTTGTTTCGGTGGCTTGGCTTGGGCGTCCTTTGCTGCAGAAACTCATGGATTCTGTCAATTTGGGTTCTGGTAATTTTGTTTGGACCGGCATTATCTGTGAGAACAGCCTGCAGAGGGATGTGAAGGAAAAGGCCCAGGGTAACACATGGTCTGCATCCAGGCCTGCTACCGATTTAGGGCATTTTAGTTGCTCTTGAGGCAGGCCTGGCTGGATCTGTGCTCAGAGGTAACACTCAGATAGCACTTCGGGGCTCTTTTAGGAGGTCAGTACTGTGTGAGTGCTTTACTTACATCTAAACAGCCAGGGACGTGGGTATTATTACCTCACTTTCAAGCTACATATACTGAGGTTTGGCAGGGAATAGGCAACTGCAACGGGTACAAAGTCAGTGAGCAAATCTAGCCCTATTTCTCCAGGGCCTGTGAACCTAGCCATTCTGTCCCACCAGATCCACTGTGAGCGTGTCTTCTGTGCACTTGAAAACTAACTTGATATCCCATGTCCCAAAGCTTTTCTTTTAAATAAGTAAAACTGCAAAACAAAAGTTCCTAATTAATCATCTCATCACCAAAAGGTAATTATTGCTAGATTTTGTGTTTTGAACGTGATTCTTTAGGGTTAAATTGTGCCTCTTCTCTTGTCTGCAGAGCCCTCTGTGGCTTCTCCTCTCCCTCAGAAGGAAATCCCATCCGAAGTCTTTATGGTGACACAAAAGTCTTGCATTGTCTACTGCCTCCGACTTCTTTCTTTTTCTGACCGCTGTGCTGCTGCCCCCACCGCATTCACTTTGCGCAGCCACAGTGGCCTCCTTTCTGTTCCCCTAACTCTGCAAGCACATTCCTGCCCCAGGGCATTTGTACTTGCTGGTCCCACTGCTTGGAATGCTTACCCCCAGCACTGCACAGGTTAGGATGCTGTTCTGATGGCGCTGTGTCTGTACAACCTTCCCTGACCAGCTTAGATAAAATAACAGCCTCCTTTTCTGAGCTCCCTGTTCCCTTACTCTGCTTTGTTCTCTCCATGGTATTGTCGTACTCTCCCTTCTATTTTCACTTGCTTGTTTATTTATTTGCTCTTTCTAGGCAGGGGCTTTGTTTTGTTTATTGCTTTATGCCAAGCAACTAGACAAGTGTCTGGCACATAGGAGACGCTCCGTCAGTGCTTGTTGAATGAAAGAAATAGGTGAAAGTGTGTGTGAAAATGTACATATGCACCTTCTTGGACATGTACTTTGTAGCCTGCTCAACATTAGGACTAGTATTCCATTAGATGGCTCTTTTGTAATTTTTGAAATTAAGACTTTTGGTAATGTAGGTTGTCTTACCCACTCTCGAGGTAGAAATTACTGAGGTTTTGTCGGACTACTGCAGTTTGTCTTTCAAATGGCATTTGGCTTTAATTTCAGTTTTCCTTTTGCCTTCAATTTACAGAACCAATTATTTGCTAAATCCTGATGGCCTTTCTTTCCCTCCACATTAAACATCAATGTTCCTTATTCCTATAACTACTAACTAAGCATAATTTTGAGGCATAATTATGCCATGTTTTCAGAAATATCAAAGGAAGTGGACTTTTTAGACTGCTAAAACCGGGTTTAATTCTAATTTTCCCACTTCCAGTTCTCACGTTCTCAGGCATGTTCCCTAACTTCTGATCATACTTTTATTGATAAAATGGTTCTGGTAACACTTAGCAGAGTTATTTGCAGGGTTAACGAAATAACTTATGTAAAAGCACTGCCAGTGCGTCATCAAGTGCCAAAAGGTTTAGGGAGATGGGAATCCTGGGGTCAGTATTTTTTTCGCCCATAATATAAATGAATATGGTAGGCATATTTTTAAAGAGGTCTCCCCTCCCCAGGATTCCTGCCTCTAGTGGTCCAATCAAACACTAATTTAGGTACTGCTGTGCAAAAGCTTTGCTGATAGAATTTAGGTCAGTAATCAGCTGACCCTAGGTCAGTAATCAGTTAACTGTACAGTTAAGATAGGAAAGGTACCCCGGTTATCCAGGGAGGCCCAGTGTCAGTAAGTAATAAGCCTTTAAAGGCCGAAGATCAGTCAGAGAAATGAAACCAAAGGAGAGATGAGGCCAAAGGGGAAATCACAGAGACCGGAACGGGAGAGGCACTCACCCGCCTTCGTTGACCTTGAGGGAAGCAACACGCCAAACAGTGTCTAGAAGCTGAGAAGAACCCCTGGCCCACAGCCAGGAAGGAAGTGGGGACCTCAAGTCCTCCAGCCACGTGGAATGAACTCGGCCAGCCATCTGAAGGAGCTCATCCCCAGGGACTCCAGAAGGGCCAGGGCCCGCCCACTGCGTCTGCTGTGAGCTGTGGAGCAGAGCCACGCGGTGTTGACCCAGACCCACAGGACCTAACAGATAATAAACGGGCGGTGTTTTAGGCTGCTTAATTTGTTGGTCATTTGTTGGGGGAGCAATAGAAAACTAATACAGTGAGTTTGAGAAGAGCAGTACTGGAAGGATGTGTGGCCCCTGCGGCTGTGAAAGACATTTATGGATCTTCAGCTGTTTCTGAATGAACGTTGCATTCTCCTTTCTAGCTAATGCTCTGCTGGGAAGACTGGGAACCTTCCATGGCGTCAGCGAATGCATGCTTTCCCTCCATCGGCACTGGACATAGAGGGGCGCTAGTGCATTCTGATAGCCTGACTCCTCTTCTGTCTCAGCATTTACTGATGACAAATGTATGAAATGTTCTTGGATTAGTGTATCTCCTACAGTTGATGTCCAGGAAGGAAGTTCGGCTTTTGGCTGAAATTTAGAAAGTGGACCTTAGAAATATTTCTGGAGATAAACTGGAACTCCTAGATTCAGGAATACCTTTGTTAGAGCTCTTTCTTTCCATGTCCATCACCTGTCTTTTCCACCCCCAATATTCTCAATCACTTCGTGAGAGTTATTGAGTTGGGGTCTCTTAGAAGGCAAACTTGTATTTTGTGGATGACCGGGCTGTTTTTGGCCTCCCTTACCTGCTTGGGACTCCTGGAACACATGACTTCTATTCATTCCTCATTATTATCATGCTTTACTTCATGCCTGGACCTTTAGGGAAGCTCTTGAATATTAAGTCTGCACCTACCACATATTTGTCTTTTTAATAATATTCATGCAAAACATTTTTACAGATGGCTATTTTCATCCATGTAATACTAATTTCTGTTACCTTTATTTTTTTAGCTTAATTCTTAAAACTCTTCTTACCAAACCAGTATGTACTTGATGTAACATTCAAATAATAACAGTTTTAAAAAATGGAAATCTAACTCCTTTTCTTAATCCCTTTTCCTTTTCTATTTCTAATCCTCTGTCATTAACACAAATTAAAAATTGTTTGAATGTCCTACCAGACATTTATCATGGTCATTCACACATATGCATACCCAGAAATTTTTGTTGGTTCACTAAAACGTCATCATACTGTTGCTTTGTTTAGCAGTTTTTATTCCTTGCCCTAATGTGTCATGAAACATCTTTCCATATCTGCATATGTATAGCTCTCATGTTTTATAATGACTGTATAGTGTTTCTTTGGGTGGATATGCACTATTTGTTTACACTTAGATGGTTTCCAGTTGTTCATTATCTCTAAATCGTTGCAATGAGCATCTAGGCACATAGGTCATTTTTTGTATAGTCTTACAAGTGGAGTTGCTAGGTAACAAGATATGTGTATTTAAAATGTTGATAGAAGCTGCTAAATTGTCATTCAGTAAAATGTGTTGATTTACACTCCCTCCCAAGATTTAGTAGATTCTCTGAAGAACACCCAAGGAACCTCTTAGTGGTAGTTGATTCCAAGGAGAGGAACTAGGTATCGGGGGCATAGGAGAGGGAAAGAGACTTAATTTTTAGAGCAGGTCCTGTTGCATCTTCTAAATTTTGCTTTTAAACATGCATTATCTGTTCAGAGAAAAACAATGGCAACAGCATTGTGTTAGGCTTCCTCCTTTCCCTTACCTTCACAAATATTTTGTCTTAGCAGTCTTTTTAGTACATGAATAAAGGGTCTCATCTTGATTTGCATTTCTTTGATTATTGGAAAGACTGCTTTAGCTTCATTTTATGAAAGCTGAATTAAATTTTTTAAATGTATTCTCATTGCAGAAACAAACAGTTCAAGCATTGAAAATAAACCCTTAATTTTAGCTTAATTAAATTGCCATCGGTGCTTCCTCTCCCGAGAGCTGCCATGCTACCAGTCTGCAGGTAACAGTGTAGAATTATTCTCTATGTTTAATATGGCACTTTATAAGAAACACACACACACAAAATAAAGGAACTTAGGGAATATGCAGACCTCAAAAGTTCAGTCATTGGGCAAGCCGGTCATGAACACTGGGTTCCTTCCTTTTTACATGCATTTGCTGTGTGAGACATTAATTTACTAAACTTTGAACTTTTCACCCCCTTTCTTCTTCCAAACTTGAGATAATACATACAGATAGTGAATCGAAGAGCAAACAATGAGTGTACTTTTTATATCCAAAATCATATTTAAGGATATTTGAAAGGAACTCAAGTGTATAGTTTAAAAAATCATCTTTAGCATTTGCATGGCTCATTTCACAGAAATATAATTTGCTGAACTTATGTCATTATGATTTATGAAGTCTGGTTATGTTTTCACATTTTTCTGTAAAAGCAGATCTATTTTAATTTGTTTCTAGCAGTTAAATAGCAAAGAGATGGAGAAGATACACTAACCGTAAATTTTTACAGGACTAACTTTTACTTTCCTTCCATAGTCGCCCAGTTCTTCCCTTGGTCTTTGATGTGTGTCTGCCCTCTAGTATTTTCCTACAGAGGATACTTTCAGGTTCCCACTGGAAAGCTTCCAGGAAAACCCTTTTTATCTTGCCTTCCGGGTCTCTCCTGCCTCTGTCCCTGTCTCCTGACTGCTCTTTGCCCCCATGACGCCTCTCTTCCTTTCCCAGGCCACCAGCCCCTTGCCCTCCTCAGCACTTACCATCTGGAGATCCCTACCAGCACCCCAGGGCCTATATCTATCTTCCTGACTTACGACCTCTGCTTCCAGACCTTTGGGCACTGCCAGGCAAAATGATGAATCACTGCTCTCTACAGTGGACTGACCGAGAGCAATCCTTTGGTTACTCAGCTCCTGTTCACTGACTTCTGCACCCATTTCCTCCCGTGACTATTACACAGTCTCCTGGTCTCAGTCTACAGTCTCTAAGGAGGACATCATGTCCTTCTCCTATTGAAAAAATCGGGGTCAGGGGTCACAAACTCAACTGCCACCAGGGGCCTGGGAGCCACTAACCTGAATGTGGCAGCAGGCGGGGGCTGTGGTAGCTCCAGGTGCCAGCCATGTCCAGCTTGGGGGCAGCAGCAGTTGTCGCCCCAGGGAAGCTTGGGCCCAGCATTGCCCGTCTTCTTTGTTCTCTACAAAAATCAAATACCTGGTTTTCTAGGTGAAAACTCTACAAGTTTAAGTCACATTTTTTGAAACTCTATGTGGACCAACAAAACCGATTTGACAGCTAGTCATCTTAATTTTCAAGCTTCACTTTCTTTTCTCACCTTAATGTTTTCTGTATTTTCGTTTTCCACCATTTCTTTGTTTACATGGTTTCGTCCTCTCTCCTGTCTCACATTTCCTCCCCACCACCTTTTTCCTGCATAAAAATGTTCAGAAGGCCCCCTTTTCTAAAAAACTAGTCACTCTCTTCACTGATCTTGCCCACAGCCCCTTTTCTTTTGTCTTTTGTACTGAATTTATTACATGGTGATATCGCTGCACCCATTCCTTTAAGCTCGACCGCCCGTCTTTCGTCCCTGTGGCCCTGTGAAACAGTCATTCTTGGATCCTGTGATTTGTACTAACTTGAATCTTCTCTGTGCACTTTTCGACCCGTTTTCACTCACCTTACTACATACTAAATACACGATTTCTCCAAGAGAATCCCCACTGGCCCTCATTCCCTGCTTTCCCTGTTGGCTCTGGTTCTGTGCCCCCTGCGTGTGTTCGCTGGCCCATCAAAGTCAGCATATTCAAATGGGATTCATTATGTTACCTCTTCCGCAGGCCTCGGTCTTTGAACCAACTTATTATTTTGTCCATGGCACCACTGTTTTTTCCAGACATTTAGGTTCAGAACTTGGGCGCTGTCTTTGAGTTCTCTTTTACCTCTCATCATTGCAGTCACACCAAGTCATTTTTTCTCCATCCAGCATACAGCTGGTGTTTGTGTCTTCCTTCTTCCATGACTTGACTCAGAGGTCCTTGACTTCTGAAGCAGAATACAGGTGGTCTCTGTGTCTCCCTCTACTTGCATGCATCCATATTAATTTATATAAAACACAGCTCTGACCATGCCATTCACTGGCCCAGAAAACCTTAAAACCTCTCAATTCTTAGCAAATCTAGACTGACCTCCTTACCACTACTCATCAACGGCTTTTAAAATCTAGCCCCACTGCATTTTGCCAGCCTCCGCTCTCATTGTCCCTACTACCCTGCAGTCCAGCCAGCCCCACTGCTGTCGCCTGAACACCCTCACACTTCAGCCGAATGCATCTGTTCCTCTGTCTGAACTTCTCTCTCTCCTGGCTTCTGGCTTCTTCCATACCTTCACACTTTGTTCAGTCTCTCATCTTGTCTGTTATCTCCTTAAACAGTCCCCATGTCTACCTTTAACTGCAAGTCATTCTTCCCGCCTGACTTTTTCCTAGTATTTCATTTGTCCCTCTCATGTGACACTTATTATTATAATGTTACATTTTGTCACAGATCATTAATATACCTCTCTTCTCTTCTAATGGACTTTTCTTCCAGAGACTGCCTTGTTATTAATTTTTCACCTTCTACAGCACATAGCCCAGTGGTAGGTACTGAATACATATTTTAAATAAGAAGTTTTGGTTTATTAATAATTTAAACAAAAGATCATTGAATTTTTTTATCCCCTTAAAGCCAGCATATTAGAATTCATCAAGTTTCTCATGCTCTTAGTCAAAGGCAAAAGAAATCTCTGTCTCTCGCTTGAGTGCTTCCTAAATAGCCAAGAAGATTAGTTCTGCGACTGCTCAAGGACAGCTGATTGTACCTGCAGGCGCGGCTTTTGTTCAGAAGGACCAGGGACAAGAACTGAAGTAAGACAAAACCCTTTAGGGTAAAACTCAGTTTGGAGTAGTCACTTGGTGGGAGAATAAAAGTGGTAGCACCTGAAGTTGAGCTTTAGTTTTGAGGAGACTATGACTTTTAATTACAGATAAAAATGATTTCAAAAAGAAAATAATACCAACTTTTTTTTTGAGAGCTTCTGTGTGCCAGGCTCTTTTCCTGAATTATCTTGCTGAATTCTCACACAGCAGGTGTGAAGTATCTTAATTCTTTTGTGGATAAAGACCCTGAAGCACAGAGAAGTTAAGTAAGCTTATTAAAGGCCACACAGCAGGAGAGTGGTGGAGCTGGGATTCTATTCAAACTGCTTGCTCTGGAGCCCACCCTAACCTCTCCATACTATTAGAGAGAGTTGGGAATGGGAGGCCGAGGTTGGTCTGGAACATGTGTTTCCTTTCCCTGTTCCTATGATCTAAATACTATTTTATAAGCCCAGGATACAACTTCTGTTCCTGTCCTAGTTTTACAGCATCCTTGAGCATTGTCCCTCAGTTTGTTTTCCATGGTACTTAACGTCAGCAGAATAGAAAAGCCTGCTGGTTTGTTCAGCGTGCCGTGGGACATTTCTATTTATATAATGATCTATTGACGAGTGCAGGAAAGCACTGAACGAACCTGAATTTTAAAGGTGAGCTGAGACATGTTCTGTCGTACCTCGGAATGCAGTCCGACTGAGATACTCTACAGTACAAGCAACCCAGCCTCTTCAGTGAGCAACTGGCAAGGAGAGAGAAAAGAGATGAAGGGAGGAACTAGAGATTAAAGAATTCTTAACAGATCTGTCAACCAGCCACGTGAACTTTGGTGAGATCCTAATGCAAACAAATGGCTTTGTGAAATATAACTTTTATAATACAATTGGAAATGTGATCATTGTCTAGAAATATGATGGTATTGAAATAGAAATTCCTGTTTCTGACAATAAGAATTATTATTAATTTTGGGTGGAGTATTACAATAGTCTTACAGTGACATTAATTTTTAGAGAGATACACTGAAATAGTCACAGGAGAAATGATATAATTTCTGGGCCTTGCTTTAGGGTAATATAGTGGGTGTGGGTAAGAGAGAGAATAGATGGAACAAGATTGGCCCTGAGTGGTGATTGCTTAAACAGGTGAGGGGTGTCTGGCACTCATTATATTAATCTACTTATGCTTGTATATATTTGAAATTTTCTGTAATAAAAAACTTTGGAGGAAAGTGAGCTGGTGAACTCAATTTGCGGTGCTATTTTTATGTCTGAGAGGGTTGTCCAGCTTCATTTTATCCTGCCTGGCCCATTATTCAGACCAAGTAGATGTGGTTAGGACACTAAGTCAAACAAAAGATAATGTTTATATTCCTTTATGAATATGGAGAAATTCAAGAATAAAAACATTTTTAAGGGCATTGGAAAAATAGTAAAATTTGCCTTTAATCTAGCTGTTATCTCCTCTTTTTTTTTGCATTTTTTTAATTTAGATAATTATTTTTTATTGAAGGGTAGTTGACACACAGTATTACATTAGTTTCAGGTGTACAACACAGTGATTGAACATTTATATACATGATAATTGTAGGTACCAGCTATCACCATACCAAGTTGCTACAATATTTTGACTATATTCCTTATGCTATACATTACATCCCGGTACTTATTTATTTTACAATTGGAAGTGTGTACTTTTTTTTTTTTTTTGTGAGGGCATCTCTCCTATTTATTGATCAAATGGTTGTTGACAACAATAAAATTCTGTATAGGGGACTCAATGCTCAATGTATAATCATTAATCCACCCCAAGCCTAATTCTCGTCCGTCTCCAATCTTCTGAAGCACAACGAACAAGTTCTTACATGGAGAACAAATTCTTACATAGTGAATAAGTTACATGGTGAATAGTACAAGGGCAGTTATCACAGAAACTTTCAGTTTTGATCATGCATTATGAACTATAACAGTCAGTTCAAATATGAATATTTGTTTGATTTTTATACTTGATTTATATGTGGATACCACATTTCTCTCTTTATTATTATTATTTTTAATAAACTGCTGAAGTGGTAGGTAGATGCAAGATAAAGGTAGAAAACATAGTTTAGTGTTGTAAGAGAGCAAATGTAGATGATCAGGTGTGTGCCTGTAGACTATGTGTTAATCCAAGCTAGACAAGGGCAATAAAACATCCACGGATGCAGCAGATTTCTCTCAGAATGGGGGGGGGAGGTTCTAAGCCTCACCTCTGTTGATCCCCAATTTCTCACCTGTTGGGCCCCCTGCGACTGTGCCTGTCTTAGGTTGTTCCTCCCTTGAGGAATCCTTCCCGTCTCTGGATAACCAGTCATCTTCCGGGGCCATACAGGGAAATGTAAAGTTGGTAAGTGAGAGAGAAGCCTTATTGTTTGAAAAGGTTAGTTTTTTACTTCTTTGCATATTTATGCCCTGTGGCTTCTATGCTCAGCATTTGTCTTGAGGTATCTTTACCACTTGGAAGAATTGTGATACACGGTAAATTCGATATGAGGCATGAATTCTATTTAGGGGTTGTAATTAGGAAGGAAGAAGAAAAGCTATAGAAGTAGCAGGCGGAAGAAAACATGGGAAGATTGATTATTTCTTTGGCATATCTTCTTGTAGAGTAACTTCAGCATGTATAGGTTTTAAACTACTAATTAAATTGTGCACACACATTAACATAATAGGAATACAGTTACATAACCAAAGCAGACCTATAATTACCAGCCATCTCCAGTGAAACCAAGAAAACCAGTTAGGCACCTTAGGCATTTGTGAAAACTTATCTATGATATGGTAGATATTGTCCAACTGAACTTGAACAGTCTGAGAGAAATCAGACAAATTAAAACAGCCCATTCCTGGGGACTGCTCTCATCCATATGTTCTTATAACAGTAAATATTCTGTAGTTGTAAGATTTTGGAGCGCTACAATTTGCACTTCTCCTAATTCTTGGTTGAGTTCCAACAGTGTAGATCCAGTCAAATTTGTTGTTTTACTGTATGCACAGGCCAGCGTAGATATCTCCTTCTTCATTCCCATGGCAAGTCCAGGAATCGGTGGGATGAGTGCATCTACACCTGTAGCAGCGCGTGGATCTTTGTTGGGGTTTTTTGATGATCATCTTCTTGCATGAGTCTTCCAGAGAGTGCTGATGTTGGAAGTTCTTTTTCATATCGTATCTTAGTTCATTTTCAGGGTAGCCAAATTAGGCTTTGATCCTCTGTATAAGCACAAACAAACCCTTTGCCTACACTTTTATATGCCCTTTATACCATTGTGTAGAACTCATTGGAGGTCACCACACAGGAACTGCTTTTTTTTTTTTTGTTATCATTAATCTACACTTACATGATGAATATTATGTTTACTAGGCTCTCCCCTATACCAGGTCCCCCCTATAAACCCCTTTACAGTCACTGTCCATCAGCATAGCAAAGTGTTGTAGAGTCACTACTTGTCTTCTCTGTGTTGTACAGCCCTCCCCTTTCTCCCACCCCCCCATGCATGCTAATCTTAATACCCCCCCTCTTCTTCCCACCCCCCTTTATCCCTCCCTACCCACCCATCCTCCCCAGTCCCTTTCCCTTTGGTACCTGTTAGTCCATTCTTGAGTTCTGTGATTCTGCTGCTGTTTTGTTCCTTCAGTTTTTCCTCTGTTCTTATATTCCACAGATGAGTGAAATCATTTGGTATTTCTCTTTCTCCGCTTGGCTTATTTCGCTGAGCATAATACCCTCCAGCTCCATCCATGTTGCTGCAAATGGTAGGATTTTCCCTTTTCTTATGGCTGAGTAGTATTCCATTGTGTATATGTACCACATCTTCTTTATCCATTCATCTATCTATGGACATTTAGGTTGGTTCCAATTCTTGGCTATTGTAAATAGTGCTGCGATAAACATAGGGGTGCATCTGTCTTTCTCAAACTTGATTGCTGCATTCTTAGGGTAAATTCCTAGGAGTGGAATTCCTGGGTCAAATGGTAAGTCTGTTTTGAGCATTTTGATGTACCTCCATACTGCTTTCCACAATGGTTGAACTAATTTACATTCCTACCAGCAGTGTAGGAGGGTTCCCCTTTCTCCACAGCCTTGCCAACATTTGTTGTTGTTTGTCTTTTGGATGGCAGCCATCCTTACTGGTGTGAGGTGATACCTCATTGTAGTTTTAATTTGCATTTCTCTGATAATTAACGATGTGGAGCATCTTTTCATGTGTCTGTTGGCCATCTGTATTTCTTTTTTAGAGAACTGTCTGTTCAGTTCCTCTGCCCATTTTTTAATTGGGTTATTTGTTTTTTGTTTGTTGAGGCGTGTGAGCTCTTTATATATTCTGGACGTCAAGCCTTTATCGGATCTGTCATTTTCAAATATATTCTCCCATACTGTAGGGTTCCTTTTTGTTCTATTGATGGTGTCTTTTGCTGTACAGAAGCTTTTCAGCTTAATATAGTCCCACTTGTTCATTTTTGCTGTTGTTTTCCTTGCCCGGGGAGATATGTTCAAGAAGAGGTCACTCATGTTTATGTCTAAGAGGTTTTTGCCTATGTTTTTTTCCAAGAGTTTAATGGTTTCATGACTTACATTCAGGTCTTTGATCCATTTTGAGTTTACTTTTGTGTATGGGGTTAGACAGTGATCAGTTTCATTCTCCTACATGTAGCTGTCCAGTTTTGCCAACACCATCTGTTGAAGAGACTGTCATTTCGCCATTGTATGTCCATGGCTCCTTTATCAAATATTAATTGACCATATATGTTTGGGTTAATGTCTGGATTCTCTAGTCTGTTCCATTGGTCTGTGGCTCTGTTCTTGTGCCAGTACCAAATTGTCTTGATTACTATGGCTTTGTAGTAGAGCTTGAAGTTGGGGAGTGAGATCCCCCCTACTTTATTCTTCTTCCTCAGGATTGCTTTGGCTATTCGGGGTCTTTGGTGTTTCCATATGAATTTTTGAATTATTTGTTCCAGTTCATTGAAGAATGTTGCTGGTAGTTTCATAGGGATTGCATCAAATCTGTATATTGCTTTGGGCAGGATGGCCATTTTGACGATATTAATTCTTCCTAGCCACGAGCATGGGATGAGTTTCCATCTATTAGTGTCCCCTTTAATTTCTCTTAAGAGTGACTTGTAGTTTTCAGAGTATAAGTCTTTCACTTCTTTGGTTAGGTTTATTCCTAGGTATTTTATTTTTTTTGATGCAATTGTGAATAGAGTTGTTTTCCTGATTTCTCTTTCTGTTGGTTCATTGTTAGTGTATAGTAAAGCCACAGATTTCTGTGTGTTGATTTTGTATCCTGCAACTTTGCTGTATTCCTATATCAGTTCTAGTAGTTTTTCAGTGGAGTCTTTAGGGTTTTTTATGTATAGTATCATGTCATCTGCAAATAGTGACAGTTTAACTTCTTCTTTACCAATCTGGATTCCTTGTATTTCTTTGTTTTTTCTAATTGCCGTGGCTAGGACCTCCAGTACTATGTGTTATCTCTTCTTAAGAGAAGCCACTGAACACATTCATAGCTATCTGAAAAAGCCAAAGCCTGCCTTCACATTGTGATGAAGGAGGTCGGTAGGTCCGATGAGAAAAGAGGCATCAGCAGTTGCTACTGATCAGCAGTGAAGCACATATAGCAAGAGGAACAGCAGAAGTAATTTTCTCATGTTTTCTGGGCCAGGGGAGACTTTGTTCTTAATCTGAGAAAGCACATCCATGTATTTTTTTAATTAGTTCACTATAAAAATCAAGGTTTATAGGGAAGACATTCTTTTTCTAGTAATGGCATAGTCCACTAAGCTGTTTATCACAGTTTAATCCTGACTTTTGATTACGCTAATTCACTCATTTCTGAGGATATAAGGCTGCCAATACTGCACCGTTCTTTACCAAGCTCATCTCTTTCAACTTCCTAGATGAATAGGGGTGTGGAGTTGGTAGCAGAGGGGCCTCGTTTTGCTTTGGGAGCAAAGGTGATGCCAGGAGGCTCTCACATCCTGGCTGGTTGGCGGTACCGTGGGTCACTTAGACCGGCAGCCTGCCCCTTGCCAGCCTTCCACACACCACAGCTCCTGAACTTTCTCATTCACCCTCTCCGGGACCTCCCCCCTCTCCTGGGCCCTGTGCTCTCTAATGGCTTGGTTCTGTAAGTGCTGGCCGCCTTCTGTCCTTGGGCATTTCATCTCCAGTGCACTTACCAAACCCATCTTGTCAGTGATCACTTGTAAACTGATAAAGCTTGGCCGCGAATGAGCCCAGGGCTCTTCCCTGGACTCTGCAGACCTGTTTTACCAGCTGGCTAGTATGCCTTCTGCAATGTGTGGGTCCATGGGCATTGTACTCTCAATATGATCAAAGTTGAATCACCACCCCCACCCCCACCCCTTGCCCCCAACAAGCTCACTTGTTTTATATTCTCGTCTGGATTCTCTGTTGCCACAAGTCAGAAACCATAGTCATCATCAACGTCTGCTCCTTTATACCCATAAATGCATTTCTCAGCCTTCCTCTGTCCTCCATTCTCACTAATTCAGACCCTTGGAAACTGTAATTGGGACCCCTGCCTCTGGTTCATCCTCTGATCTTGTCTCTGGAATGATCTTTTTTGAAATGCAACTTTGATGGCTTTTCTCCTGTTTTAAAGCCTCGCAATGGTTTCTAAACATTTGATCAGGCTACTACTGTCATTAAATTTGTGGACATCTTCTCCAATATATTTATATTTATTATAAATAATGTACACATTGCACTAATAAATACATATGCACAAAAATGGGAATTGAAAGAAGATAAAAAATATTTTTAAAATAATGTTATATTCATTAATACTCTCCGTTTTAAAATGTTTTGGCTTTTTTTCCCTCTAATAATTTTAGTGAGATTAATATAATTGCATTTGCTTCCTTATTTTTAAAAATCGATTTCTATTTCTGCTTTCTACTACAGTAATTTTAAGGTTTGCTTCTAAGTTTAACTCATTTATATACTTATATTTTCAGTTGTCATCAGTGTAAAAGTTAATTTATATTGAGTATACATACAGATCAAATGGGAGCCAAGCAGTGTTCACTATTTGTTTGTATTCATCAGCTGCACAAAGGTTTGGTTGAAATCAGGCAGTAAATTGCAACCTAGTATAGTAATCTGAGTGGTTAGGAGCCAGCCTTCTAGAGTTAAATTGCTAGGTTAGAATCCTGTCTTGTTTATTTACTAGATTGGGTAATTTGCTTAATCTCTCTGTGTCTCAGTTTTTGTATCTATGAAATGAGGTAGCAATAGTCATTTCTCCATCTGGGGTAGTGTTGAAGATTGGATAGTTAACACACTTTGAACACTAAGAAAGGTGTCAGAAACCATGTATAATAAGCCCTTAATAAATGGTAGCTATTATTTTCTTTTTAAGAAAGATGTTCAATCAGTTCTTAAAAAAAATAATGGGAACATGCAGCATTTCCCTATTCTTTAGTAGGACTTTAAAAACTAAACTAATTTTAAATTAATCTAAAATTTTAAAGTTTTAAAAAAACAGTTTTGTTAATTTTAAGACAGGTTAGAGGGTTCTGTGTTCCCATTTTTAGTGTAGTTTTTATGGTTTAGTATAGGTTTTATGGTTGAGACATTATCTGGAAAAAAATGACACAATGGCAATATTTTCAAACTTCTATTTTCAAAATGCACATTCCAGAAAATGGTCTCACTGTGACAGTGTAATTTTAGAGGGACTGGGACTGCTGTTTGGGTTGTACAATCCGAACAAGTAGGGGTGTCAGATCCACTGATTTCCTATGTTCACTTGTGCTTACATTAAATTATCATTGTCCTTTTTCCTTTAAACCACTTGTCCATTTTTATTTTTTTGTGGGGAGTCAGTGTGGTTCAATTATAATGATAACATAATGCATCCATCCACCAACTATGTTACCTTGGAGCGCTCGGAAGGACTCAAGAAGTGAGGGTGCCTCGTGGCAGTGGAGTTCACGGTTTTCCCGGGGAGACCTCTTTTGTTTTGTGTGACCCGCTAGTGTCCGAACTGAGAGAAGGTACCATTGGCAATCCGTCGGTGAAATATTAGTGAGATTTGGTCCTGCCCTCCTTCCTATCTTCCTTTCTTCCTCCGAGATAGGAGGTCTGCTACTAGCCATGCAACAGGCATAGCTGGCACAACTGACCATGTCTTCTGGTCCAGATGCAGAGGGTGCCATGCCGGTCCACCCCTCTGGTTTTGTACAAACTGCTTCTCAGTCTACACGTCTCTCCTTCCCAGGTCCCACAGGCTTCTCCTCACTTCAGTTATTCCTGTGCACAGGTCTATATTTTCCATGGAGACAGAGTACAGATATTTTGGATCCTGTTATTTTCACTTAAAGTATATCAGACTATTTGCAATGTGACAACTTGATTTCCTAATTTTATTCCTTTGAGATGCCAAAATTAATTAAATCATTCACCATCACTTAACAATGGATATTCATATATTTCCAATTACTTATTGTTTAGGATTCTGTCATGAACACCTCTGTGTATATTTTTTGCTTTAGATAAATTATTTCTTGAAAGTAAGGGTGTTGGAGTGGAATTACTAACTCTTATTGCAGTAGAGCATTAATGCTTCCCTAGAGATTTTGTGTTAAAGGCAGTGCCAGTATCAGTGGATGATCGGCAATTTGGCTACAACATTGAAACTGTGTTAGGATTTTCAAACTGTGTTTGTTTTGGGCTATGTAAAATGGTAATGTAGGGCTGCTTTCTATGCACTTTTGGTTACCACTGTAAATGCAATTTCCCTCATGTTCTTAATGTATATTCTGTGAGACTGGGGTTTAGCTTTTTTTTCCATAAAAGTATAAACAAACGAAGTTGTATTTTATATAGTAATCATTTCCTTTATCCACTATGGAGGTTCTAGTAATTGTCTAATAAAAATATACTACCTGTAATTTTCTGTCCATCTGTTGGGTGAGGAAACTTGAGGCTTAGACAGGTCAAATAACTTGACCAAGATCATATAGCTAAAAAATTACGGTCTGGTAATAATAAACCCAGGCTGACCCATTATTCGAAATCACACACCTCTTCCACCACACAGAAAACCACTGTGAGCGTGTTGGAATATCATAGCATATCTCAGAGTGAGGCAGATGATCTGGCACAGAGACCTGGGAGTGGGCGAGTTTTGAGAAAAATGTGTATACCTCTCCCTTCATCCCTCCTCACACCGTCTCTCTCTAATTAAAGACATAAATGGTAGCCCGCTGGACAGACAGTGAAGAAGATGGTGGTGAAAACCATAGATGGTATCCTTCCTGACTTTTTGCCTTATGTATGTATTTACAAAAGGGATCAATTTACATATCGTGAATGTCTTATGTGTCATTAACCATGGGTAACCACCCCCTGCAACCTTGGACTGCTTAATATTCTAGTGGATGTACCTCAGTATGGCTGTTGGGAGACATTTAGACTGTTTCCGTTTTTTTCTTACAAATAACATTGTTGTGAAAATTATATACATTAATCTTTGCTCAGTTCAGTTGTTTACTTTAGCTTAATTAATGTGGAATCCCAGGTCAAAGGCTATTACATTTTTAGGGCTTTTGATAACCCTTGTCAGTTGCCACTTTACCCTTGAAAAAAGCATCTTATAATTTGGCTCCTGTTAAAAGGAGAAAGACAAAGAGGAAGGGAGGGAGAAAAGAAGAAACAATTTCTTGAAGGTATTTGAAAAGGATAAGAAAAGCTATGATGTTAGCGTCAGTGGTATGGTTTGAAAAAAAATGGGGTTATCTTTTACTGGGATAAGACCTTTTGTGATGGCGGTGAGCTACAACTTGTCCCTTGTATTCTTGCCCTCCTCTTATCAGTGGTTAGCAGTGTGTGGTGGCGAAGCCTTGAATGTTTCATCCTATAGCCTTTTTTAGACTTGTAGTCAATCCTCTTGAAATTTAGAAAATTCACAGGTCATCATGTCTTTCTCCAAATGGAAGTTGACGATCAAAGTTAGGTATTCTAATTGCTGTTTTTCCTAAAGGAATATATTCTATTCTAGCTTAAATAAGTCAGTAGAACTCCAGGGACTTAATGTTAGTAGACGGGATTTTAACAGGAAGCAGCAGGGCAGGACCTGTCTTAGAAAACCCCGAGCTCTGGATACACCTCTCGGATACTTCTGTGTTGTAAAATCGTCTTGTATTTGTTTAAATGTCACACCACGCCCAAACACACACACACACTCATTCATTCATTCACAGTTACTTACAATTTAGTAGCTTAATTCTTAGGAAATAACTTGGTCAACCCACATCCATATCTTTCTAAAACGCCCATGACATGGAGATCTGGCCCTCGACTGACCTGAAAATGCATCTGTTCCATGTGGGGCGGTTTCAGAGGAAGAGGCCTTGCCGCTCCTGTGGGTCGGCAATGGCAGAGTTCATAACGGGTCAGCCCACCTTCCAGAGCTATATCCCCCTCACTGGGATATGCTGGCTGACGAGTTCTACTGCCTTGATAAAGTGTCACATACCAGTGGGCTGAGGTCATGTTTTTATCCAGCAATCACTATAAAAATTTCACATGAGTTCAGGATGCTTGTGGGATCAGAGTGGTTTGATCCCACATATTTTTTAGTGTTACTTGCAATAACACATTAGTCAGTGATCTAGGTGAAAGGACTTGGTTGTGCAGCTTGGGTACGGGGGCCAGGATTTTAGGGTTAGTGCAGTTGTTTCTCCCACACTTCTGGTAGGGATAGGACATACTTCAGAACATTTATAGGATATTTTTCCATCTGAGGACATGACTGACTATAGTCTGCAATATCTAATTTTCTCCAAAAACTGTCCCTGTGTTTTCCAAGAAGTATGCAAATAGTGGAACTGTCTAAAGTTCTTGCCCAAAATTTAACTGAAATCCACTCTTAAAATACATTGTTAGGTAAATTTCACATTATAGACCGTAATGTTTTTCATACAAAGTTTTGATACATGGTTATATAAAACTTTCACTAAAGTCTATTATATTTTTCATATAAAATAAACTATTTGCTACAAAGAAAATTGGTGCACTAGGAAACTGTCACTTTCCTTCCATCACCTCCAGTGTACTGTCCTATGCCACATACAGTTGTGCATGTTTTTTTGTATATAAAACTTCTCAGCAGACTTAAATCATTTCAGTCAATTCATTCAGAACTTTCAAAGAATAACAGTTTTTGAATTCTAAAATCACTTAGAATCTTTGAATTAGAATATTTCTATTGGAAATAAAAATAATTGGCCAGTATTGGCAAAGAAAGCTATCCATGAAAACCTTAGCATTAACAGAAAAAAAAAATAGGCAAGCCGTTACTAAACACTACAAATATGATTGCAAAGCAACATGTTAATTTAAAACCATGGCTTTTAATGGATATAATATGTCAGTAGACATTGCAAATACTAAACTTTCAGAATCTTGAGGGAAATTTGACTAGATTGAATTTGAATTTGGCATGAGAAATGGCTTCACTGAGGACTTGGGACATCAGAGATTATCGGATTATTCTTTCATTTAGTATTTATAGCATGGTGCTTGGTATTGTGGGAACACATAAGAAACTGTACACTAAACCCTTTTCAAGCATAATGGGTGAATTCCAAGCCTCTTGTCCACCCTCAGACTTGCAAATATACTCTAACATGTAATTTGTTCAAGCCCTTAATATCTATTTATTTTTTTGGCTAAGAACCATCGCTTTCTTACACTGCTTGACTTGATCTTTACTTCTGTCATTAGCCTTAGCTGTTAGCTTTTTTCTGACCATCCCACAAAGAAGTAAGGTTTTTGTCTGTTCATGTGAGTAGGCAGAAAACAAAGCTGTGCTGGATTCCATATGTTTATGGTTGGCTGGGCCCCATGTAACTAGCCAAACAGCCCCAGAGTATAATTTAAATTTGCTTCTCAGCTAAAGTAGCACTACTTGTCAGAGACCTTGAACCTAAAATTTGAAAATGCCAAGAGTCTATTTGAAAGAATCCATTCTTTGATAACAAAGTCTTATTGAGGAGGCAAAATATACTTCTGGAATATTTTAAACAGTGAAAATCAGTATGTGATTAAATGCCCAAATGAGTGAATGGGTTGAAATACTAAATGCCATTGGCGGTGAGAGGAGAAGATTATGTAGGGACATAATATGAAAGGCTTTATTATTTGAGCAAGATATGAGAATTGGCTACAAATACGGTTTTCAGCATGGCTAGGCATCAACCTGATTTATTTGATTGTAATACCTACACACCCCATTTCCAGTGAAAGGGAGCCAGGATTTTTAAAAACCTTTGATATCCTATATGGTCACCCCTACAACTTTATATGCTCAATTACTTTCTCATATTCCGCCTTCCTTCAAGGTCTAACTGAGTGATGGCATTTCTCCAAAGTCTTGTTAGATCCCAAAGCAGAGTCCTACAGCCCTTTGAACCTCTCACATACAGTTTTAGTTTAGTCTTCTGTGCACCTGTTTTGTCTGCCAGATTGTGAGGATCCAGTCCTCACAGTAGGTGCAAATTATATCCCATAATATTTAGCACAGAGATTGGGCCTGTACACTGGGTGTGGAGTTACGAGTAGAAGAGAAAAATAAGGGAATACAGAACAAGTTGGCCTCAGTAGCAGGAGTAGGTATTGTGTGAAGAAAAAACAAGCCAACCTTGTATGAAAGACCAACAGTAGGAGGCGGTGAGATTGGCAGAGCAGGAAAGGGGTAAGATGAGGAGAGTCTTAAATGTCAAACTCAAGGACTTGGACTTTACTCTGCAGACATTGAAAACCAGTTAAAAACTATCCTGATGAAAAAGGTGGTCAAGACCATCTCTAGCTAACTGTGGAACTGGTGAGGAGTCGTTTACCGGTATGGGCATACTTCAGAGGTACTTAGCTTCAGTTCCAGATGACTGAATTAAAGCAAGTGTCACAATAAAGCAAGTCAAACGAATTTTTTGGTTTTCCAGTGCATATAAAAGTAATGGTTACACTACACAGTAGTCTATTAAGTGTGCAATAGTATTTTGTCTAAAAATATGTTACATAACATAATTTAAAAAATATTGATAAAGTTGGTAACTATCATCTGAGCTTTTAGTGAGCTGTAATCACTCACTCTAACAAGTGTAATGATCATGAAAAAGTTTGAAGTATTGTGAGGATTGTCAAAATGCTGCACGGAGACATGAAGTGAGCACATGCTGTTGGAAAGCTGGTGCCGATAGACTTGCTCAAAGCAGGGTTTCCACAAACCATTTTGTAAAGAAAAAATGCAGCATCTGTGGAGCACTATAGAACAAGGTGTACTGTACAGTCCCCCTTTATTTTATTTGAATCATATAAGTCTGTCTCTTGCTGGATTACGTGGAGGTGACACATTTGGTCCAGATACTTTGGAGGATTTGGGGAAGTGGTGGGGATGACTCAGCAAGGGCTGGCCGTCCTGAACCCCTGTGATGCGTCCTGTCTGGGCAGAGCCCTTCTTACCAGGCTGCGGACAACAGTCTCCAGCATTTCTGTTGATGCTCATGCAGCCTTTTCCCAGATGGAAACTAGGCAGAGGGTAAGCCTAGGTGGGACCAAATTTGGAAACTTTAGGGTCCCACCGGTAAGTATCCTAAATAAAAGCTTTCTGAAGGGCCTAAAATGTACAGAGAAGCCTTACTTACCGAAGTATTATGGGCTGTTACATTCCCCATACACCAATGTTCACTCTAATCCTAGAATCAGAAGGGTCTTGCTTAAAAGGAAGTCCATTTATATTCTTCTTTTAGGTATTTTATCTTAAACTGTGCAGAGGGATACTTTACTGTTTTACCTAACATTACCTAACTTACAAGCCTCTTGCAATTTCCTTTTATTATGTGGGACTTCTTTTACAATTAAAGTTATCATCAGGGTAGCACAGAGATTAATAGTACCAGCTCTGGACCCAGATTGCCTGAGTTCTGATCTTAATTTTTCCCCTGAACAGCAAGGTGACCTTGGGCAAGTTATTTAACCCCTCACTTTCTTCATCTGTAAGATGGGGATAATCATTACTTTCCTCACAGGGTTTTTGCCAGAATGAAAGAATCAATTCATTGTATATTTACTAAAAGGAAAGCCCTTAGAGTAATGCCGTGTATATAATTTCCCAGTAAATATTATCTATTGTACTGTAAATGAGAAAAAGCAGCTAAAGGTTAAGTAATTTAGTTATCCAGCAAGATGACCAAACCAGTGTCAGTTTTTCTTAAAGATAACAGTCCACTTAGGTAGCTTTTCTTAAAATCAGAAAATAAGTATTTTATACGTGTCCTGCAATCTGTCATACAACTAATTAACTCTGTCATTGTGTCTTGCAGAAACAGCCATAGACAAATGTAAATGAATAGGCATGACTGTGTTCTAATAAAAGTTTATGTACAAAACCAGATGGCAGGCGGTATTTGTCCTGATCACAGACTTCTGCTTTAGATACTTAAGTCATACCTGAATAGAGACTTCGAATTCCATTTAGTTTTAAAGTACTTAATATTGCATTGTTACAATAAACAGTGACTCCTCATCCAAGTGATTATGTTTTACATGTTCCTCTCAATTATGATGGTCATGATTTAGAATAGCCAAGGGATTTAGAAAATAAGCAATAATAATAGATGTATTCTCCATCTCAAGGATACTAAAGTCCCTTCTTTAATGGTTTGGAGGATTTTCTTGAAACTTGAAATCTGAGATTTGGGCAGGCTGGTTAGGGTTTGTTTTATTAAAATGAACACAAATATAGACTGTTTTCTGTTTTTATTTTTTGTAACTTCCATATAGGAAAGGTTTGTGAGTCCAATAAAAAGCTATTTGTAATTATCCTTATCATTACACTATATGAGTTTTTTTCTCCTAGGAATGTTGTTTGCAGGGGTTTGGATTTTTTTGTTTTAATGGCTTTTCAGTTTAATAATGTGCTCTTGTGTTTGAATTAAAGTAGTCAGGGAGCCTTTTTGTAAGTGGCCGGCTGTGTTGGTTAGTTTGTGTTTATAGCTTATGTCTGTTTCTGAGGAAATGACTAAGTCTCTTGCATTCGATCAAAACTGTGTAACAAAGGACATCTTTGACTGACTTAAACAAGGCTCATGATGGAAACTCAAAAAAATCTAATGGTCCATGTTTATAAATGTTTTTATGTCTTCAGTCCTGCTTGGGCCAAATAACCAGAGCTCTGTGCAGAAGGAGGGATTGAATATACTCAGTGCCTCTTAGTTGTATGAATTCCTTTGGAGCAAGTTCAGGCAACACTTTCTTCTAATTCTCTTTAAATTTTTTAAAAATTGTATATGTTGTTTTGAATTGGGTCTTAAGGAATGTAGGTATTTTTTTTTCTTTTCTTTAAACCATTACACTGGTTTCTCCCTCCCTCATGTCTATCCAAGAGGCTCTGCTGGGAGCAGTATCTCAACTTTGCATATGTGTGATTTCTAGTAAGGAGGCTGATGGGGAAGGGGGCAGGGCCTGGGGAAGTGATTGACAAGCCACTTTGTCTTTCATACCCGATATTCCCCTGTTCTGGAATATCCAGGGGCTGTTCCCCACCTCAGTCACATCCCCTTGCTGTTGGTTTGGTTCTTGTGGCAGTGGACGTGTCCTTCCTTTTGCTGTTTGTTCCTGGGCAGGTGAGGAAGGCCCTGGGGAGGAAGGAAGGGGAGACCTAGCTCCTGCCTGCTCAGACCCAGCTGACCTGTGCCCTGGGGCCCAGACTGGGACTCACATTTCCCCATAAAGGCCCTGTTAGAAGTGGTGGTTAGATTTGGGTGTGATTATTGTTCTGTTAGGAGCTCATTGGAATTTTCTGCTCTAGCTTTTAATGAAATCATCATTGAGTTTCAACCTTTTTAGAAGCACCTCAAGGAACCACTTCTCCAACTAGATCTTGGATCAAAGTATAAACTAAAAAAAGGTGAAATTGCCGAGCCCACCACTATCCATCTACTCACTCACTCCCTGCCTCCATTCTTGGGTGCATCTATTGGGTAGGGTTCCTGGAAACTCATTTTGAAAACTGCTGATTAATATAACTGTTTACTTTTGGAGCACACACCAGTCTTAAAATAGGACTTGCCTATATCTGCATCATTAATTGCCTAAAATGTGCCTGGATTGTTATGTAGCCATATGGGTCCTATATGAAACTGGCTATAGGGGAGACTTAAATGGAGAGAGACTCTTATGAGTTGGGAAATTCCTTCAGGACAACCTCTGTCCCCCAGTCAGACGAATTCCATTGTCAGAATTCCATTGTCAGTAATGCGTTTTAAAGTGTTAAGCACCTGCTTCTTCTGAAGCTCTTTCTAAAAGGAAAATGTCCTCAGGAAAGATAGCCATTTAGTTACTGGAACCTTGGAGCTGAACACTTGCTTCCCTACTTACTTAAACATCTGGGGTCACTGATCCCTCTAAAGGGCAGGTAGAAGAAGGAAGCAGCTACTCTCCTGCTTAATAACTTGTCTGTGTCTTGCCCTGACCTATATGCGTGCTTGAAAAACACATGTGAGGTAGTACTGAGAGCATTTAACTCAGAGACAGGCTGCTTTCCTATTTGCATAGAGGAAGTTATGAGGTATTTGAATAGCAAAATTTCCTAAATATTCCTTCATTACAAAAACACATTTTACCACTGCAATAGTGAAGATGTACATGCCCATATACATAGAACTGGAAATTTTTTTCTAAGTATATTATTTAAAAGGGGTAAGGGAGTCAATCAGAATAGCAAGTCTAGAAAACTGTGTATATGTTTCTGCATATTGTCTGCATATTGTTCTTTTTGGGCAAGAAAATAATAATTTTTTTTTAACCTTACCAATTGAATGATATAAAACGATTGTTCATTCATTTATTCAACAAACATTCATGGAGGGCCTAACATGTGCCAGGTACTTTGTACTATAAAAATTAGTGGTCATGGTTTTCTGCTGAAATTCAGGATTCAAGAAGTATTTGAGGCTGTCCAGTAACTGAGGAAGCAGGAGGGGAGGGAGGGCGGGGTGCGGGGAAGTGGAGGTGGGGAGGGATGACGGAAAGACAGGTGGAAGGGAGTTGCTTGAATCTATTGGTCCTTAACACATTTTCTTGTTTTTAATTAAACACATGTTATGGAATTTGATGTTCTTTGTTTATACCATCTATGAATAATAATTTACCATCTATTTCTTTTCTATTACAATCTATAGGTTTTATTTTTTTCTACTGTGCTATAATTTGTAAGTTTTAATTTATCTTTTTTGTATTTGTTTATTTTTTCAGTATGAAAGAACTTTATGGATCAGTTTGCTAATAAGTACATGCATGGAGGGTTTGAAGAGCTGAAGGAAAAAAATCAGTCTTAAACTTGTTTGTGAAAATGTAAGTACACTTAGCTCCTCACCATTATTCATTTCTGACATCTTTAAGGCTGCAGTTACCTTTTGTATACTTGGTGTGTAAATGTTTTCCCAGTGGTAAAGTTACTTGACTATGTCAGTCTATTTATGGTCTGTGAGAATTTATGACCCACCTAACCCCCCCATTAAAATTTTTTTAATTCTAAAAGTAATATGACTAACATAGGTGACTGTCAAATTTTAGACGTGTTATGGCAGTCAGTGAGCAAACCTGTGTTTGGCCCCAAGAAGGAAAATACAAACCTGGGAGCACTTAAAAAGCAGCACCCTCTTCTCAAATTCTTTATTGCTCTTTAATCTCACAGACCATTTCAGTGCTGCACCTGAGTCAGAGAGAATTGTTGGTCAGCCCATTAATGACTCTATAAGCTTAGAAAGTGAGATGTTTTCACATAACTTATTTATTCTCTTTCTCTGTTTCTCTTGCTCAGTAAAAATAATAATTAACTGTTAATTGAACCTCTACTATATGACAAGTACTTAAGTCAAGATTCAGTCAGTATTCTTTCAACAAATACCTTTTTTAGGTTTTTGCCAAGTGCCAGGCATGGCAGCTCTGCCACTATCACCTTACATTATCCTCATGACAACCTTGCAAAGGAGGAGTTGATATTTCAGTGATCTGGAAGAGGATACTGAGGTTCAGAGAGAGGTAAAGCGCATCTGTCTGATGGTCACACAGCTAGGAAGTGGCAGAGCCTAGGGTGTGAACACAGTACTGTCTCACTTTTTCTGACTTAGCATATCCTCAGTGTTGAAATGCTCTTTCTGGCACAGCTGTCAGTGGGACACGAGAACCTTCTGGGTTGTGTTCTTAATAGGAGCGTGATCCTGAGCCTTCTAAATCTTGGCTGTCGTCACGACAAGGAAGGAAGTTAGGGAACCATCCTCCCGCATTTGAGAGGGAGCTTTGGTGCCTGGATCGGGAGTTAAATCTAATGTCCAGCCCCAGCCCTTCCATGGATTTCCTGTGTGTCCGTGAGATATTTAACATACATGAGAAATGATTACTTCATAGTAATTAAGGAGAGCAGACCAGATGTTCTCCAGGATCTCTTTTGGGGAGCTTTTTATTGAAATACAGAGAGAAGAAGGTGTGCAAATCATAAGTGGATGGCTTGATGGGGTAATTGTCATAAAGTGGACACACTTTTTTATTACATAAAGTGGATAATAAAAAAGTTACATAAAGTGTAACAGCACTCAGCTGACCAGAAAACTACCAGCACCCCAAACCCTATTCTCCTAATGTTGCTGCAGGTAACTGATTTTCTGAAATCAAAGCCATTCATTAGTTTCTCCTACTTTAGAAATTTATGTAAAGAGAATCATTTGCTATCTATTCTTTTTTGTCTGGCTTACTTTCCTTATTCTGTTTGTGAGATTCAGCTACAATATTGCATATGGTTTATATTTTTTATCCTCCTCACTATCACGGTATTCAGTTGCACATCTGTTGTTGGACATTTAGGTAGTTTTCCAGTTTGGATGTATTACAAATAGTGCTCCAGTGAATATTTTTGTGCATAACTTTTGGCAATGATTGTATTTTGTTCGTTCGGGGACTACTCGGTAATTTAGATTCTGCAGCTCTGCGGCATGATGTTGAATTAAATCTTGAGGGCAGATCAGTGGATTTCAAGCAGCCAGGTGATTTGTCTGCTCCAGCGCTATGGTCTAAGCATGACAGGCAGGAATGGTTGAAGATGTTTCCAGCGATCCTTCTTGGGGGTGTGGTTGGGTGGGAGCCCTCGCTGGTTCGTGTGTGATGGGGTGAGGTTCACCCCCTTGGCAGGTAAGGGCTTTGGGAACAGGGAGGGATTACAGAGAGGGAGAGAAATAAATCCAGGAGAGGGATGTGTCCGAGCTTCCCTACACATGATGAGGATGTCTCACCAGCCAGCTCAAGAGCCTGGAAAAGTGATGACCCACGGCAAGGACTGGCTCATGAGAGCTGAAGGGTCAGGGAAGATGAACCAAGGAGGAAGTATTGATCCCAACAGGCAGACTGGAGACCGCAGGAGGAGCCCTCGAATCATCGCTGAACAGATTTATTAAGCCCAGCTTTGTTTTTAGGAAGCTTTGAAAAACCCAGTCCCTACTGTATGAATCTTGAGCCAAGAATGAACTTAATCGATAAAATTACCCAACCAGAAAAAAATGTATTTTTCAAGCAAATATGGGATGAGAGCACGTGGGCTTTGCTGTGAGATTGCTCTGCATTCAGATCACAGCTCCAACACCTTTTCCCATGATCTCTCCGGGGCCGCTTGCTCATCTGCGAAACAGGGATATTAATAAGCCTACCTTATAAGGTTGCTGGGACAACTGAGCACAGCGGTGTCGGCCATGTGCTTCTGGGTGCGTTGCACGGGTGCTCAAAATAATAGCCATTGTTCTCACTATTTTTCTGCTCCTTATTATTATTGATCTTATTATCACTGATATTATCTATTTGATACTTTTTTCAGATCATTTTTTAAATATGAGACTGACTGGTTTCTTTTTTAAGTATGGTGAACACTCAAAATTTGTTTTTCTACTTGCCTCGCCTTAAGCTGAAACCCAGGGTAGGATGAAAGGAGACATTCGTCTGTGTGTCCTTGGCCTGCCCCTCCCAGGGTGAGTCATGGAGACACTCTATAAATTATTGGAACGGCTTGCCTTGGTTAGATCAAGAAGAGGCCAGTGGAGCTGAGATGCATGGGAAAGTTGGGCTGTTTTGCACAAAGAAAAATCATAATTTTATATATTACACTCTCAATTCTTGGCAGACACTTTGCAAACCAGTGTCCTTATTTACCAGGGGGCTTTGGTGGCAGGCTGTGTGGGTGATTCACTCAAGACCACAGCCGTTGTAGAGCCTGCTTTCCAACTGGCTGTGACTGGTGAGTCCTTCCTACCCGTTAGTGAATTCTGGACTAGCTATTGGGGCCTATGGTCAATTAAGCTGGATTTTGCCCTCACTGAGATTATGATCTCACAAATGAATAATCTAGTGTTCCAAAAAGGAAACTTTCAGGGTGACTTGGGTCAAAGAACATTTTACCCAAGACTGAAATTCTAGTTCTGACTTCTTTGCTAACCAGCTGTGGAATTTCAGATACATCATTTATCCTAGGCCTTGGTTCCCTCATCTGTAAAATCAGGAAGTTAGTTTAGATTGGAACTTTGAGGCAGAGGGAGAACCATTCTGTAAATCCTCTAAATGTAATATCTAGTTTTGGGTGTATTTGTGTGTTTCTAAAGGCTAGATTTTTTCACAGGTTCATCCCAGGTCCAAAGTTTTTGTGGCTGCAGATTTTGGTACTTATGATAGTGGGGGAAAAGATATGACATAAGTTCACGAAAGAGCTTTTATGTCCACAGCAAATAAAATACCGAATGACCAGAACATTGTGATTGATTTAAGGCTATTTGAGTATATATAAATTCATACCACACCATTTAATTTAGCCTGCTCTAATACACATTCACTATTCATTACAAGATGTGTGTATTTTCATATATAAACTACATAAGTGAATATACAAGACATTGCATTTAAGCAGATGGCATAGCTGGATTACGAAGACTGTATTTGGCCTTATCTCATGCCACTTCCCATGTCACAGTCACACAGTTGGGACTGTGCCAGGTAAAATTTGCATTTGTTCTGTTGATCACCTTTGCACTCAGATGGAGATGCAGTTGGGCTTTAAGAACTTTGTGTTCTTTAGGAAAGAATTGAAATGAATTAAGAACTTTGGTATATTTGTACTTCTGGTCATTTAGATGTTCTGGCAGCTGGCAAATAGAAGGAATATCATTTGCCTCAGAGCGCAGGCAACACCTTAGTCTCTCCCATGTGCATGGCCCTTGGGGTCACGGATGGCGGTGGGGAAGTCTGGTCTTAGCACTTTTGAGGCTGAGCAGACCCAGGCACAAGAATGAGGTGGGGCCGCTTGTCTGGCTCCAACGCTGCTGCCTCAGGAGCGCTGTGGGTACGTGCAGGTTGTCACCTGCCTAGTAATCACTCCACCTTGCGGTGTAGCGGATTCTGCGCAGGCATTTCCTAGCTGCTGAGATAACATCGTCCCCAGACAGTAGCCACCACCATCGCTCTGGTGAAAAGCCGTTCGCAAGGTTTTTCTCCATAACCTTGTCATCTTTTTCACTTAAATTACTATACAGGGATTGATCTTTTCTAGCTCCTGACTGCCTTTTGTGAACCAAACATTCTTTTTTCCAGGCAAGTCCTACTACAAATTCTGAAATGACTGCTTGGGGCTGGTGATCTTTGGAGTCACACGGCATGTATGTGGGTTATCTTGTGCTTCTTTGATTCATTCAGGGTAACTTGAGATGATACACAAGAATGTCTTTTCATTATAAAACTTAAAAATGATTTTCCTTTGTTTTCCTCTAGTAATCTCTCCCTCTCCTACCACATATCTCGGATCACCTTTACAATTAGATGGAGATGCTGCTGGACTTTAGAACTATTCTTTATTCTTTCCAGCAGACGCTTCCTTTGTGTCTGAGGGCGTAGATGGAGTTTGAGGGCTGCTCAAAGCTATTTTGCTCAACTTGCTAAGCCACCGCCATCTTTTTGTTCTCTGGTGCTTTGTTCACTCCTCAACACTGAGGAAACTGACAGTGTCAATCTTTTTTTCTCTTTAGAACAGATACGTTAGAGTGTAACTGTAGACAGAAAGGAAATGTTTATACATTTAGCATATAATGTGTGTGTGTGTTAGAGGGGTTGTACTGACTCTGTACCTGGACAGGTGACATATTTTTCTCTCAAGTTGCCATGCATTTATATGTTTAATTGGGAGGCCTTAGCATCTCTGATGCCGCATAGGTATCTAGTTTCAGCAGTTTTTTAAGAAGGAAGAAGAGGGTCCAAGGGAATTTCGACCTCCACCTAGTGGATCTATGGTTTAATATTATGATATTTTCAGCAAATCAGGGTTCTGGCACTAGACTTTGAATTAGCCAAGGCTCTCCATCACTTGGGGAGTGAAGAAGTAGGAGAAGAAATTTCAGAGGTTCTTAAGTCCATTACTTAGCAGTAGCTCAAGGCTTTGTGCCTCATAATCAAAGAAATGAGGTTGGCTCCCCGGGTGTGCTCGGTGTTGCTTGCATACCGTACATAATGCCCAGCTCAGAGTTGGTTCAGCCAAGAGGAGACTAAAATTAGGGGTGTGGTAATTTACAGCCATTGTAGCAGGGCCCATTTAGTCTTTAAGCAAAAATAATATATGCTATCTCTTTAGGAATTATGGTAGCTTTCAAAGCTTGAAAAAGCCTTGACAGCTTCTTGTGACCATTACCTTGAGCCAGAGGCGTATTCCCTCACTGAGGACTGCCTCTTAAGTACAGTACAATAATTGGATTTCTCTTCTGTGCTTTTGTTTGTATTTCAAAACACAAGTTGTACCATTAGTTTTTCTTGCTTGTATGTTTGTTTTTACTTTATTCCCTACTTTCATGGTTGGTAGTAATTATGTGTTTGGTGTTAGCTGCATAGGCCATTTGATACTGTGACATTAAGAGGTTTTTGGAAGAGAAGGTCATCAGCTGTCTTTCCGAGCTATTCTGGGTGTTTTGCACTGTATTTATTTTGGATCCAGCTTTTCTTACCCTTCGTTTCTGATTAGCTATTCCTTTCCTTGCCTTGGCCTCTCAGCTTGCTTGGAAGCTTTCAGTAGATCTGTGCTTGGATGACCGTTTTGCTCAGCAGATAAACACGGTCTCAACTTTGGAAGAGAGTCAAGAAGACTTAGGATGGGAACTCTCCGTTGATACTTCTGGTTCTGGGCGTGGGATTCCCGGAGCGGGGAAGCCGCCGTTTGGAGGTTGTTTCCTGCTTAAGGAAGTTGGCTTTTACAAATGGAAACATGAATCCTGGGGCATTACCAAAGTTTTGGGTGATTTGGTGGGATTTAAATTGTCTTATTGTAAAGAATGTGTTATTTGCTTAGAAAAGTAGGCTTTTTGGTTTCTTCCGGGTCTAAATTGGTCTTGATTGAAGTCTGGCATGGAGCATCCATTTCAGAAGACTTGTACCCAAATTGGGCCTCCTGTGTTGTTGGAACAGTGAAAAATACAAGTGTCTATCAGGAAATAAGTGGTCTTTAAGGAGGAGACAAACTTAAGAAAATTTCCCCCAAGAAAAAAATAGTAACACCCCAAAACACCCATTTACATTGACCCCCAGCATCTCCTGGCCTGTTGACCCCATCTCCTTCTTCCCTTTTTAGCTGACAGAGCAGCAATCATGCCTTGGGGAGACTGTGTCTGGGTGATTCTAGAGGGTCAGAGAATGCCAGCTATTTCTCCTGAAATGTTACAGGATCCAGAAGATGATTTCTGTTTCCTCACTTTATGGCCCTCCCGAGTCCTCATAAGGTAGACCTGAAAAGAAAAATCAGTGTGTTATGGCTGGTTCTTTACATTCTTTACCTGGTAGAATATAGTCGACTTGTTATTTGTAGTGATTACATTCTTGAAAGTCGCTATGAATACTGAACAGTTGCCCCTGGGAGATGTATAGGCTTAGGTTTCTGTGAGCCTCTGTCACAACATTTTCTCAACTGATCAATATAGAACCTTGTTTCTGTTTAAAGATACTTTATTAATATTATTGGTTCATTACCATTGGACTCATGGTCAACAGCATTATTAACACAGGCCTGAACAAGCTCATCTAACACAGGTATTTTTCTCTGCAAGGCCCATCACCGCCTTCTTGCACTTAGGAACAGTGGAGAGCACTTCTACCCGATGTTCTGTAAACACTTGTTCGCAGTATGAAAGCTGAGCTGGAACCAGAAGGCAGAGGACTGCCTTGTTTGACTTGAACCAGACCCGTGCTCCCAGACAACTCACATTGCTGCTTTGTGGCGTGTCCATGAGGGACCGCACCACTGGTACTGATTTTGGGGTTACAAAGTTTAGGGAGTGGATATGTTCATGATTATCTACTGTATAATATAAACAAAATAATCCCAGACACCTCCCTTAGTTCCTGATAGCAGAACAATCAGTTAAGGTAAAAATGAGTTACAAGCTGGTTTTGTGACCAATATCCAGAGCACGTTTTTAAACAGCGTCATGTAAGATGAAGCTGGTTATGGAGAACTTGACCAGATAGTAATTCCTGTTTGTGAACACACAACAATACCTCTGCCAGCCCTTGATCATCTAGAGAATAGGAACAATGCCTCGTGTACGCCCCCGTGTCCTTGGCATGAAAGGTAATAATGGCCAGCATGTGCTGGGACCTCAGCAAGTGAGTGAATAATAAATAAATGAATTAAAGAGCAAGGAGAAATCTGCTTGGTGGTGCCTGCCAGGCCGTCTCCGGGCACCTGAGGAGTCTGGTACATCTTTTCAGCTTACATAATTTCCTGTCTACTGTGTTCATGAAATTAACTCATGTAAACGCTCACCAATGGAGAGAAATAGTACTGTCGCAGAGTTGGTGTAGCCTGGAGGGTGTGGCGGCTGGGCCTGAGGGTAGAACAGGAAACACCGCCGGCCATGCTGAGAAAGCCACTCAGGGGCTAAAGCTGCATTTGGCTCTTTTCTCCCATTTTGCTGTACAGCCTGGCTGGCAGTTTGTTTTTTCTCTAACAATCCTGCTGTCAAGCTCTCCCCACTTCAGCTCTGCTCCCATACTGCTCCTATTAGAATATTCTCTATAGAACGTGGATTTGATGAAGTCAGACTCTCGCTTCAAAACTCCATGTTCCTTAGCAGACTCAGAACTCCTTAGCAGTCTGGCTCCGTCCCTGCCCTTCAGACGTCTGTGTCTCACCACTGCACTGGGATGGACACCTGGTGCTCAAGTTAAACTGGACGTTCCACTGTTTCCCGAGCACACCTGTTTGCGCTTCTGGCCTTGTCATAGGCCGGTCCCTCCGCCGCTGCTGTCTGCTCCTCTCAGCCTCCCTTTCAGTTCAAGCTTCAAGTGCGCCTCTGTGCCGTGTCGGGCGGGATGACAGTCTCCCCCAGAGCTACGAGCTCGTCAAGGCAGGGGTCTGTCAGACTCATCTGAGTGCGCAGCCCCTAGCATGTTGATGTTCAGTAAATATATTTGAACGAGAAAGAAGAGAGGATAGAATTTCAGTTTCTACGCAGACAGTAGAAAGATGTGGCTGTTCTTTTGTGAATTAGCTTTGTCTGTTGTACAACACTGAGCTTTTCTACTCAACTCAGGAAACATCCCTGGCCCCCCAGTATAAACATGCAGGGACAAGATTTAATTAAAGTAGAGGCTAGTTTAATTTTATGTAAGAGGAAATGACATTCAACTTCAGATATTATCTGTTTCAATAATTTCCTGCAGAGCAACCATTCATTTCAACGCCTATTTATCGCGGAGCTACTACGTGTAAGAAACTGGGCCGGGGGCCTTGGAGCATGAAAAGATAAGCAGGACACAGAGGGTTTTGTTTTGTGGGAGAGAAAGCCATGGGAGCACAATTCTGTGAAACAGGATATAACGTGCACTACCTGGTTCATAGGAGAACTTGAACTTAACCTGAGCCTAGAAGGGCGCATTTGGGAGTAGACAGGCGGCAGAAGG
The DNA here is from genome assembly GCF_040802235.1 of Manis javanica. NCBI lineage: Eukaryota > Metazoa > Chordata > Mammalia > Pholidota > Manidae > Manis > Manis javanica. The sequence continues at coordinate 9,325,076 of NC_133170.1, read as the reverse complement.
AGTAAGATGGTTAGGGCAGCTCCAAGGGGGTGGAACAGCGCAGCCGAGGCCCCGAAGCAGGAAAGAACAGGGCACAACAGCAGAGGACAGGGACTGCGGGAAGCGTGAGGGCTGCGGGTGGAGTGTTATCAGTCTCTGTAAGACTGGAAAAGGGTATCAGGATCTGCTCGTAGAGAGATTTCATAGCAATTTGCTTGGACTTAATTCTGTAGCCACTGGGGCCATGGCAGGTTTTTATAATAAAGAAAGTACATGACAGCAATGAGCAGCAGCTAAAATTTTTGAGCACTTTCTCTGCAAGGCACATTTGTTATTTTCTCTAATATTTCTGCTACCAACTTCTACCGAGCACTTTTGCTAAATCCTCACCATAGCACATTGAGGTCAGTACTATTAGTATCAGATTTTGTAAATTGAGATGGAAAGCCCAGAGAGGTTAAGTAAGTTTCCTTGGATCCGCAGCAAATAGATGACTGGGATCTGAAGCCAGGAAGTCTCTTTTGAGAAATTGGATTTAGAACCTGGATTGAAGAGTAGGATTCAGGGAGTCTCAGAACATTCTGAATTCCTTGCAAAGTGCTTAGTATATGGGAATGTGTGCATTTGTTTAAGAGAAGTACTGTGGCTTTACTCATGTAGAGGTATTAACCAAAATATGTTAATAAAGACTATAGCAGCACCTCCTTTTGCTCTCATAAGTCTCCCATATGTTCAATGAATTATTTGATGACTTTATGCTTATGCTGCTTCTTAGGTTGGAAAAGGCAGAACATTCTAGCATCACTCAAAGTAAAAGGAAATGTCAAAATGATTTGCAGAATTATTATTAGTATTAGAAGTGGCCACCTGTTCCTGATTTGTGAGAAACAGAGAAAATGTCCAAGAAGTTCTTTTGAAGATAAACATGCGATATCCAGGCCTGGAAACTTCTGATAACTTGGAAGAGCAGAGAACCTAGCTCTCTGTTGGGCAAAAGTATTCTTTTAAATTCAACAAGAGCTAAGTAAACTCCTGAAATCTGAAATGTTTTTGAATAATGCCTAAATGTTAATCTGCTTTCAGCTGGACCAACTTTTTACAGTAGAGGGACTTACGGATGAATATTTGTTGACCCATGAAACTGAAAATTCCTTGCAGCAAGTGGTGAATCCAAAGGCAGATGCCAGGATGTATGAACAAATCCAGATTAAAGAATTGCCCAATTTATATCATTTGAGAATCCAGTTAATACCTAAGTTTTGTTTAAAGATTTTTAATGCTTTTAATATGTACATCTCTTAGATACTATTATCACCCAAGGATAGCAAGTATAATACTTTATTTTCACAGCAGAGATCTGAGTTACCTCCTTGAGTTTTTCTTAATATTTTTCCCATCTTTGCTGTAGCATTTTCTGTCTTTTTTTCCTGGTCCATTTGAAGGTTAGTAACAGATACCATGACATTTCACAATTACATTCCTAATTACCAGGGACATTCTCTTGCACAGCCATAATTTTTCTTATTACACCCAATAAAATTAAGTAATATACAGTCCATATTCAGATTTCTCCAGTTATTAATAAATGCCTTTTATCATAGTTTTGAGCGTTTGGTTAAGGGTTCTATCATCATGTCTCTGTGGTCTCCTTTATGAACTCTCTTGTCTTCCTGACCTTCTTGTGTTTTCTTATTTTGTGCTTTATGATGTTAACATTTTTGAAAAGTCAAAGACAGTTGTCTGGAAGAAAGTTCTACAATCTGGGATCATCTGACTGTTGGCTTCCACACTAGATTCAGGTTAAATAAACGTTTGCTGGCAAGAATACACTGCTTGTCTTCAGAAGGTGCATGATGTTGGTTAGGCTGAGTTCAATCACTTGGCTAAGCTGGTGTTTGTTGAATCTCTCCATTGTAAAGGTGCCTAATCTTGATAGTTATTACGGGGTCTGGGGGGTAATTCTTGGACACCATGTGCATATCTTGTTCTTCAACAGTTATCCAGTGGTTTTAGCATTCATTTTTGATCCTTATATGAATCCGTTGTTATGTTGGTGGTTGCTGGAGGGCTCTAACTGAATTTTTAGTCACTTTACTGGAGAAAAATACTCCCTTTCATCCGCACCCTGTTTGGGGAAAATCTAGGCCCCAAAGGTGGATGGCAGTGGAGTTGATGAGAGTGACACTCAGCTAAGTGAAATCAGGCAGTCAGGAAAGATGAACATGACACGGTTTCCCTTACATGTGGTATCTGAAAAACAAAACAAAACAAACAAACAAGACAAATAGACTTGTAAACACAGAGATTAGACCATTCAGTACCATGGGGTTGGGGAAATGGGTGAAATAGGTAAAGGGAATAAAGAGGTACAAACTTCAAATTATAAAATCATTGTGCCACAGGGATACAAGTACAGCATAGGGAATGTAGATCATAATATTGTATTATCCTTGGTGACAGGTGGTAAGTACACTTATTGTGGTGAATGATTTAAGTAATGCATATAATTGTCAAATCACTAAGTCGTTCATCTGAAACCAATATTATATTGTATATAAACTATATTTCAATAAAAATTTTTTTTAAGAAGTGAGAGTCAAAAACACCTCTTCTGATATATATTCATGATTAAAATGTCCAACTTGTTCTCATTTGCTTTGTGAGTATACAGGAAAGTTCTGTGAGGGAGGGGGAGATCTCTAGTGGTGGGGATTTGCATTTAAAATAATAAATCTTTATTGATGTAGATGAGGAAAAACAAAGTTAATGGCCCTGATTTTCTCCTACATGAAGAATCCAGTAATAACGAGATGACTTTTCATTCAACAGCCACAATCTGAAAAGATATTTGATGTTTGCTCTCCCATTTGAAAATGCCTCAGAAGTAGTTCTTTATAAAGCATATCAGATTGAAATCAAATGGTCATCAAAACCATGGAATTCCGTTGAAAGGTGGGAAGATAAACAGAAATTGTTCAGTAGGGGATTTCTTGATCTCTGGCTTATAATCCTTTAGGGAATTTATTTTAAGGCTTTTGTACCCACCCAACTCATGACCGGTCACTCAGTGACTTCGTGTTATCTGATGAGGATCTTATTTCACTCATGAAAGCGGTGTTGTTCTCTTTGTTGGGATCTGTGGAGAGAGCAGGAAAAGACTGACTCCAGGCAGTGCAACGTGAAACCCGCCCGTCCATCTTGAGATGAGCCAGTGCCCCGCATGCAGTGTAAGTTCTTCTGCTTGCGCCCCATAATGCAAAAACTTCGTGAGGCAATGAACTATTCCTCCTGCCTAAACAAAATCGCTTTTAAATATTGGTATAAGGACCTTACCAGGAAGTCTCTATGAATTTATTTATGGTTGGTTTCATTTTCCTTTTTGTTGTTTTGAGAGGACACTGTTTTTATGCCCAGTTAGACCTGAACCTTGAGTCATGAATTTTCACATTCTTTAAGTATGGGGAAAATGATTTTGCCTCAGTTTCACTAGTGTGGTGGCATCATGTACTTTCTTCGTCATTGGGATCCTGCTGAGTAAGAAGTTGACTTGGCATTGGGTGGTCTGTAAAGTTTATGTTAGCCTGTCCGAATTCTGTGTTCGGAGAGAGCTGAATACTCCCTCCATTTGCCTGATACATTTTTCATACCGTATTCTGGCTTATATTATGATGGTGTTACAGATTCTAGATAATGCATATTTATGGCAATACTTTGCTGATTCAAGCAGGTGAGCTTTATGGGTGTCAAGGTTGAGCAATTCACTTGAAAGAAAGATTTTAGTTTGAGTCATGAGATCCTGGATCCCAGAAATTAAGTAGTTAATTAGATGAGCATGTGCTTGGCAAGGGCGATAATTTTATGAGAGGCCTGAGGTCACAGCGGACCTGTTGTCTCTCAGTGACTGTTTTCGGTTTGCTCTCAGTCCAGTGGTGTATAGAGGGCCTCCTCCAGCCACGGGCCCATGTACGTGACACAAAATAGAGGACCTGGTTGTAGTTTGGCAGCTAACAAGATTTGTAACATATTTGATGCTATAATGAATGAGGAGGTACTAAAAGTTTTCCAAATTTTAAACACTACCACTTGCTTTCTGAGATGCAGCATGAAACCCCCAAGGAATATTTCAAATTCTAATTCTATTTAAAGAATGTTTGTTGTAAAGCTGTGTAAAGAACACTGCTCAGATCTTACATGTAGTTAGTTACCTGTTGTAACTCCGGGGGGAAAATGCCGGGGCAAAATACTTTGAAACTGAAATCAGTCAAAGGGAGAAATAAATAGGAGAAACCCATTTATTTCTTACAAGCAGTCTCCACTTCTGCTCTCCCGTGTCTCTCACGACCCGGCTGCAGAAGAAGGGACCCCATCCAACCTCCTTGCGTGCCCTCGTAATTACCTATTGATATGGAGGTGGCTACTCTCCACCCCTTGGAAACACCTATCAATACGGAGATGCACTAAGGCCAGGTGAGAGATTCTGGAAATATTGCTGTTTTACCCATACCTGTCAAGCAGGTTTATATAACTGAAAAACAGACACAAATATGTCAGAAATCTTACTAATGAACAGGGCTTCTTAGTCACTGTGGGCAGTCTTTTGAAATCATTTTGTCTGGGTTTGACTTAATTACTAGAGAAAGAATTAAAATACAACAAAACTATGGTTACATGTGCCCTGAATGGCAGGAGAGATGGTCTTTCTTTTAGGTGTATCATAGCGCCTAGTCTACAGCACATTAAGGCTCCATGCGTATTTGCTGAATTAAATTTTCGAATTAGTTGGCAGATTCCTCAGGGCTTAGACTTCTCAGTCTGTAGGCCACTGCCTCACTTGACCTTTCAGGGTTGCTATTTCTTGTCGTCCTGTCTTTTCCTGCCCTGCCCCACCCCGCCCCATTCCTGCTCTTATTCCAGCTGGCCAGTAACTTTCGACTTGAAGAATAGCAACTCCAAGCTGTTGTATTTCACTCTTTTTTATTATATAGGAGAAAGTCCGGAGAAATAGGATATATTCAAATCATTCAAAAAATTATGTAGAGACAGACCACTCTGAACCAGACACTGTGTTAGGATCTTGTAGTAAAAAGGAACTGAGACCTGGTGCTTGCCGTCCAGAGGTCAGAGACTAGGTAAAATAGTCATGTAAAGAGAGCAGAAAAGTACAAGTAATAGTGTGAGAGGGGCTGGGCAGGGACTGGGGCAAGCTTAAGGAAGGGCCTGGTGAGCTTCCCCTGAAGGGTCGGTCTTGGCCTCACAGTGAGCCTGGAGCACAGTCTTTAAGGATGAGTTCCCCAGGCAGTGGGGGATGTTGAGAAGGTAACAGGGAGAATTTTCCAGGGAATGGCAAAGGTAATCCCTGTTTTGTGAGTTGGCCCTTATGAGAAGCATGAGTGTCCTGCTGGGGGATGTGGGCAGCAGAGATTGAAAGAGATCTGGGAGAGGAAAAGGCAAGGCTTTGTGAATGCTGCCAGGTGTGGTTAGAGATGCCACCATTTGGCAAGGGGGGGCATAGGTGGGATCTGGATGGAAGTGAATGAAAGTCGTGGGACAGGTACCGTGACGGGACTCACAGTCTTAGTGACGTCTAAGCGTGAGAGAGAGTGGACGAGGGCGCTCAGGTGACCTAGCCGAGTGGGAAGACATTCTGGGAGAGGTGGATGGTGTGAGGAGTCTGGCTGTGAAGATGCTCAGGGTGGGACTGTGAGCATCTATTACTAAGAAGGCCCTGTTTTCTTTCTTTCTTCCCATTGTACTGTCTTTTCTTGGGACAGTATCTTCCCAAATATTGCCCTTCCCTTGAGCAAATATCCCAAGATTGCCCACCTTCACTCATACTGATTTATCCAGCAGCTTCAAGTCTTTCACCTTAAACTAACCACATTTGTAACTCCAACAACCTCATGTGTGAAATCTTTTAAAACCTTCCTTCTCATGTTGACTTTTTTAAAGTACTGAATGTGTACCTGGTGAGACTATTGTCACCCCCAACCCTTTGTCGTCAGATGTTTACAAGGCTTATCTCTTAAATAATAAGCCACTTGAGCCAAAAGATTGAGTGTATTTTTGGTTTAGGGGTTTTATTTTATTTTGGTAAGCTAGAAAGTATCTGGCAATCCTGTGTGCTAAATGTTTGTGGAAGGAAGGAAGGGAGACAGGAAGGAAGGGGGTAAGGGCACTGGAATTGAGGAAAGGAAGGAATCTGAGATGGAGGAAAGGAAGAATCGTGCTTTACCACATGAACTCTGGGCATCATGTAGGATGGTAGCAGAGCCTGTGGGTGAGTAAGAAGGAAATTGGGCCGTGACCCTGGAGAGGTATGTTGGTACCAGTAATGGGGAGGTCAGGGCCAAGGGGTGAGTACTGCCTTCCTCAAGAAGGTAACATTTAGAGGAAAGTTTCATGACAAGTCAAAGGAATTTTAGAGGGTACAGTGAGGAAGGGGCTGGGAAGAGAACTTGGTTGAGTCAAGATCTGCTAAAACCCATAACTTCCAGTAAATATGGCTTCTGAGTGGGAAATATTTCAATGAGAATTGACTCTTAAACTCCTACTATTGGATGCCCCTTGGATCAGGGCTTCTGGGGAGATCCTTAGGAGGATGAATTACCGCACCAACAACAATAATGTTTACCACGTACTTGTACTGTCTCATGAATTCACACAGCGACCCTATGTATTATTACTGTCTGCATCTCAGGTATGTGGGAAGGTCAGCTAAGCATGGTTAAGTAGCATTTCCGATCCTCATGTTCCTCCTGAGTGGGCCACTTCTTTAAGCCAAGGTAACATGTGCTAGAACCTGTCAGGTCCACCGGGAACATCAGACCTGTTGTCTGAACCCTTGAAACAATGCCGATTGAAATCAGCTTCCTGAATGACTCAGGATCTTCTGCCACTTGCTCGAGCGCCAGAAGTTCATCCAACATGGCTGTACGGGAACCTGATGGGTTAGACTGCTGCCTTCCGAAAATGGGGATTTGGTTAATGATAAAATAGGTTAAATATATATATATAAAGTAAAATAGAATAAACTATATTAAGAAGGTGAGGAGAGAAAAAGAATGCCTTGAAGTTAGGAAGGATAATACTAGTTAAAATTCCCAGCAAATGTATGTCAGTCTTTTAGACGAAATACATGCTTTCAGCCTGAGTTAAGATGATGGGCTGGAGGAGGAAGACATAGAGAACAAGAATCTGTATTTTGTTTATTGGGGAAAAAAAATTAACTCATGGGGACTGCAGGACAGGGACTATCAAAAAGCTTAAAAATCTGGCGGTATAGAGTGTTCTACTTGAAGGGAGTCTTGAGGTTGGATTCTCTTTCTTCTGTGGGAGTCCTTTCCTTTATGCCGCTGATGGGTGCTCTCAGCGGCCGTCTCAGGGTGCCCTCTCCCCAAAAGCGAGGAGAGCACTTGCTGCCTCAGCCGGCGGAAGACCCACCTGAAGTTCAGACAGTCGAGGCTGTGTGTTCCTCCGGTGGGCCTGCGGAGGCTGAGGGCGTCCCTGTAGTGCTTGTCCTTGGTGACCGGTTGCCTGGCTTTCCGTCTGCCAAGAAAATGAGTGATGAGTTAGATCCGTGTAACCTGGACAACAAGGGGGTCACTATTTGCCCATTTATGGAAATCAGATTCACACACACACACACACACACACACACACACACACACAGCTCCCTTCCTGGTAGCCTTCTCCCGCCCCTGGCCGTGACAGACCCCGGGGCCCCGGCCCTGCTGCTCAGCACGGAGGAGTGCCCCATGCGCTCCAGCCCAGCGCCCATCACCAGGCACCTCGGTGCCCTCTCACCTCAGCAAGTTCATGCTCCTGCAGCCTTGAGGGATCTGTGAAGACCGGAGGACATCTTCATTGTTTGCCGGGTTGAACTCAGGCAGGTCTTATCGAGAATCATGTTCGTGGTAACTGACCCTGAGCTGTATCTAGCGGGGAGGTGGCAGCCAACCTTAAATCTTCCTCTGGAGCAGGTTCAGGGAACACAGAGTTGTCGTCATCATCATTGTGGTTTTCTAGAAGTTCCTCAGGCTTTTGCACAAGGCCATCCAGTTTGCTGAGAGTCGGTTGTGTCTTCTCTTCAGGGTTCTTGTCTGCCCACTGCTTGTCCCCTCTGAGGTCCCAGTGAGCTCTCCAGTCTGAACTTCAGGAGTCCACGTCAGCATCCCAGGCCAGGGGAATGCTCTGTTGGCAAAGCTGCTCCGGGTCATCCTGAATTTTGCCTCGTCTGCCCAGGAGTCTCCCTAACCTTTCAGTGTGCCGTCTTCCTTGGATAGGAGGGGCAGAGAGGACCCAAGGACCCGCAGGAGACGCGTCTTCACAGGGGAGTGTGTGCTCAGAGGAGGAGTCCTCGTGGGGGAAATAGCTCACGGAGAGGCTCAGGTTTGACTCAGAGGTGGAGTCCTCGGTGCCCGTACAACCGCTGCCGGAGGGTGAGTGGTCCATGGAGTTCGAGGGCTCAAATCTCAGATCGCCCGCATCTCAGGAATCTTCAAAAAAAATAGGTGGGGTTGGGAAGAAGAGGAGAGTCACGGTGCCTAAGCAATAGTATTTTTCATGGATTTCCTGTCTGTACCTATCCCATTCTGATAGAAGTTCATCCGTATTTGCATTCTCCAATGAAGGGCAGAGGAGGAGCCCACTCCCTTAAAAAATTTGTTTCTGTGTATAAATCCCTCTCCAGTAATTTGATTACTAGATACCTTGCTTCATTATCTGTTTTACTGTAGTTGAATTTGTACTGTAAAAGAAAATGATCACTGTATGAAACTGGAAAAATACAGAAATGTATAAAGAAGAAATTAAATATGCCTATGATCCCATAGTCCAGAGACAGTGATAACCATCATGAAAACGTTTCAGTGGATTTCCTTTTACATGTATACATATACATGCACACATACGTGTATATACATATGGATGTGGATGTCACATCGGCCATTGAAACTCAGATTGTTATATTTTATGGTACAACCTACAACAAACATATATGGCTATTCCATCATTTTTAGCCACTTTCTTATTAATGACCATTTATTGCAGTAAACTCCCTTGTCAATAAATCTTTGTGTCTCTATCTGTATATGGGTTTAATGTATCGAAGGTCACAGACATATTGTAGGCTCCTGATAGTGGATATCCAATTGCTTTCCCCAAAGGTTGTAGCCAGTTAGATGCCCATCCTCCTGCCATCTGCTTTTCCTGTGATGCCCCAGTAAGTAAGTGGGGGTGGACGGATGCACACCACACACACGCACACCTGGGTGGCTGTCCACATGAAGCAGCTGCTGCCCACTCCTGAGCCGTGAACTGGGGAGGTCAAAAATACTTCAGAACCTGACTCTCAGGCTAAAAGTCCAACTGCCGGAAGTCTGTGTTCTGGGCCTATTGGTTGCCTTATTCCTGGTGTTAAATCTACATTTTTTTACACCATTTCTGTTAACTGGACCTCTTCCTTGTTCCCGTATTATCTCTCTTAACAGCCCCTTAGTACCTGTGGTGTCTTGGTCCTTCTGGAATTGGAAACAGACTCCTTCGTGCTCACCAAGCCCTCCCACCTTGCAGGCTGCTCTTCCCTTAACCGCCGTCATTCTGGTGGCATCGTGAAATTGTTCAGGGTTTGGTCAGATTGGAGCTCACCAGCCTGGTCACTTTGTCTTCACTGCTGCAGGGTTCTCAGTGGGGACGTCATAGGTGGAAGTAGAAAATCCTTTATCGTCTGTTTCCAAATGTGCAATTCTGAGGACAGATATAGGTTACGCGAGGCTCTCAGTTGCACCGACTGAACCAAAAAAACTCGTTTCTGTGAGCACAATCATCTTGGCAAATTAAAGCCGCCTTCAGTCTGGTCTAAACTGTGAGTCTGTGCAGTACTGTTTCTAGGTCAATTCAGTGATTCTTGGGAAGGGAGTGAGGCACTTGCTCAGAGTTTCCGAGGCCTGGAGCCCCTGGGTACCTGAAAAAGCATATTCTTAAATTAACCTTGCTTTGATTGGCATTTCATCACATTTTAGAAATTTCAAGTTTTAAATAGCATTAAAAGAAACATAAGGTTTTTATGTTTATCAAAAAAGAGGCATGGATTTAAACACAGGCCCACACATGCTAAGGAAAAAAGCCAGGAAACACTGGTCTGACTTAAAAGAACCATAACTTGTTGGAATCTATTAATTACTTAAGATCTTTTCCAAATATTTTTCTCTGTCTTTATTTCCATTTAACAAGATTATATTTAAACTTTGCTAGGATTTGGGTTTTTTTTTTTTTTTTTTGCTTTTGTACAGTTTAAATCTCTAGGTTCTGTTAAGTAAGACAGTTTTAGGTGACTGTTTCAGGAGTTGTGAAATAGGCAGAGTTGGAGTCGGGGGGAAACTGTGTCCACTACCCAACAGAGGCCACCTGGCAAGAAGCCACATCTGTCATGAGTGATGAGGGACTTAGGCTGATCCTGGAGGTGTAATTCAGGAGCTACATACACCCTAGTGTTTACTGAGCACTTACTGCATGCCAGGACCTGTGGTAAGCACTTTACATTTGTTTCTTTATTCTGCACGGCAGTCCAGTATGTTAAGTATCATTATTTGCTCCCTTTTACAGATGAAAGAACCAAGGCATGAGCAGTTCTAGAACTTGCTCACATTCCCAAATCATAAACCCTAGAACCTGGATTTAAATGTAGGCGTCTGGCTCCAGAGCCCATACTCTTACCCAGTGGGCACGCCGTCTCTCAGGGGCTGACCCCCTTATCTCCTCCCTGGAAGATTCCTGGGAGAATTGACCCAGTCCAAAATCAAACATGTTCCGCTTCTTTGAAAGACACTTCTTGGAGGAGAACATCGTGTCCACAGACATGCAAGAGGTGTGCGTGGTTCAGAGGACTGGCCCAACCCAGTGGCGTCTGCATTTGGGGTGGGCTAAGGTGAGATTTCAGATAGGTATTGAACTTCCTCTCTGGTGTAATGAGATCTGGCCTTTCATGAAAACTGTGACTGTCTCCCGACTAGGAGCCTAGAGAAGAATTCATAAGTTGCTTTCTTTCCATGAAGCTGGAGTGAAGGCGAGGGAAAAGCGGTATGTTGTGCTGTTACCCCTGGAAATGGAACACTTTGAACTAAATATAAACATTTAAGTAAGAAAAAATTATTTTCAGCCTAAACCACTGAAGTTAAAAGTGATCCTGAAAATAAAAGGGCTTCAAATGGGGGAAGCCTCAGAAAATGTGAAAATTGATTTATATATCATTTCTCTTTCTCTTTCATTCTCTTGCTCTCAAATATATATAAGTACGTGCATGTGTATATGTATATGCTCATATATATTTCATTTTAAATATATAACTCAGATAGTGGAAGTATCTGAAACTCACCTTTTCTCCTGCCCCAGAAAACAGGATAGTCACTGTTACTAGTGTGATATATAGAATTCATTCAGTTATTTTTTATTAAATAATCATAGAAGAAGCCATGGCACACAACATCCTTAGGATGCCATGCTGAGGAGTGTATTTCTAAAAGATAGCTTACCTTTCATCTCTAATAACAGATCAGGGGATTTGGGGTTCTCATTAACAATACCACTTGTGTTAATTTCTTTAAGGCTTTGACTTGCTGGTCTGGCTTCTCTGGGATGGGAGTTGTACTAGCTAAATAGTATAAGCTGGATCATCATTATCTTTTCTTTGGAAGCAAAATCATCCATAATAAAACCTTCTGAGATTTTTTAAATGGTAGTGTGTTATGAATTTACAATATTTCCGGCCTGAAGCCAGTAATAATGGTAACTTTAAGAATTGGAACACTTCCTAGAATTCATTTGAGTTGATGGGATTTGGAACCTAAATATACAGAGTAGGAAGTTTCTAATTTAGAAGTTAAGCTACTGTTGTGGTTAATTTTATGTGCTGACTTGATGGGGCTACGTGCCACCCAGATATTTGGTTCAATATTTTTGCTGAGTGTGTCCGGGTTTCTGGGAGAGATTAACATTTGAATGGGTCGACTGAGTAAAGCAAATTGCCTTCCCCAGTGTGGGTGGACATCATCCCGTCCTTTGAAGGCCCGAAGAGAACAAAACACAGAGAGGAAGGGAGAATCTGCTCTGCTCTGCGTGTCTCTGAGCTGGGACATTGGTCTTTTACTGTCTTTGGACTCTGATGGGAGGGAGCTCAAATCGTCAGCTTTCCTGGCTCTCCCGTGATCGGTGAGAACTGGACTATGCCAGTGGCCTCCCCAGCTTGCAGTGGCAGATCTTGGGACCTTTTAACCTTTATAATCATACGAGCCAATTCCTTGTGATAAACCTGTTTAGTTATATATACGTGTGTGTATGTGTGTGTGTGTGTGTGTATGTATGTATGTACATATGTGTGTGTGTGTGTGTACATACTGTTCTGTTTCTCTGGAGAACTGAAACTAATATAGCTACTTAGTTTTGATGGACTCTGTGATACGATGCACTAAGCACACAACATCAGTTCTGGGCGAGTCTTATCCGTATGAGTACCCCTCAGCCTAATACTGAGATAGTATCTGACAAACCCCAATTGTGAGACATTCAACAAAATAACAGTGTCAAGGTCATAAAGGGTAAGGAAAGCCTGTGGAAATTGTCACAGAGGCAGAGGACTAAGGAGAAATAACTAAATGTACAGAGTGATTCTGAAAAGGATTGTGGAATAGAGAAAGGACATTTGTGGAAGCACTGGGGAGATTTCAATATATTCTTTATTTTAGGCAATAGTTATTATACCAAAGTTAATTTCCTGATCAGACCACCGTATTAGGGCTGCATAAGATGTTGGTATTAGAGGGAGGGGATAAAGCATATATGGATACTGTGTTTGCGATTGTTCTGTAAGTCTAAAATTTGGTCAAAATAGAAAAATTTTGTAAAGAGTACAAAAAACATATTAAATAATGTAACAAATACCTATATACATATAAATCTGTTGAGCCATCTTCACAGTTTACCATATTTGATTCATTATTTTTTTGAAAATAAATGAAACATTCTAAATAAAACTTAAGCCCCTTGTATTCCTTCCCTGACTCCCTGCTGTCACGATCACTCTCCTGAATTTGATGTTTGTGTACCCCATGCACATTTTAATGCCATTTTATGTATTAATATATTTTACATTTGGAGACAGAACCAGTGTAAAACTGAATTTACTTAATGCCACTGAACTGTACACTTAAAATGGTTAAGACGGTCAGTTTTGTGTTATGTATATTTTACCACAATTTAAAAAATTGACAGGGGGAAAAAAAAGAATGTAAGTGAACTACAAGTGAAGTTCTTCAGAAAAGAGGAAGTCCCCTTATTCCTGCAGCTTGTTTTGTTTTGTAAGAATTTTTGTGGCAGGGACATCCATCTTCCAAACCAGATTTTTTGCTGAAATATTTACTGTGTTGATTTTTGGGGAAGGGGGGAGGACAGTACGATTTCCTGTGCTCTCTTTATATGTTCACTCCCTAGCAGAAAAAACCTTCTTGAAGCTCATATGCTTAATTAAGGAGAACGGTGCTTTGATGTAAGAAGAGTTCAGTGTTACCAAGCCTCACGAAGGCTACACGCTCTGCTGGGTGCTTTTCACAAGCTTGGCCATTGAATGTTCATGACAACCATCTGAGTCACGTATTTTCATCCCAGTCGTGACTTCTGGTGCAGTTGAGAGAACCCGAATCTGTCTCCAGCATCCAGAGGCCACTCAGAGCTAAGCCACTGAGAACTGACCTCAGCCCATTATACAGCCTGGGTCGACATGGTTGGTCAGCAGCGGCAGTAGATGGGAACTGGAGGTCTCCTCTCCCACAGCCTCACCGCCTGGTATTGCCATTAGGCAGCTCATAGACCAAATCTTGCCACACAGACAAGCTTTTAATAGCAAGGAAGTACAAAAACAGAACACAACCTTCTTTTATAAGCTCCAGAACGGTGCTGTCCAATGGGGTAGCCACTAGTCATGTGTGGCAATTAAAAATTTGGTTCTTCAGTCACACGAGCCAAATTTCAAAGGCTCAGTGACCACCAGTAATTAGTGGCTACCTTATCACACAGGACAAAACATTGCCATCACCGCAGGAAGCTCTGTTGGACAGAACTGCCCCCGACAGTCCCTATGCTGGGCCCTCTTGTGCACTTGGGTAGCACTCTGAATGAAAGAAAGTTCCTTCTTAAGGGTCATAAAGTGAGACAATACGCTAGCATCAGAATTTGCCTAACTTTCTCGTTGGGATCAGGTGACATTTCCTCCAAAGTCTCTAGAAACAGGATGGTAGGAATCTTCAGCTAAGGGCACCATTTTGAAAGGCTTAGGCAATTGAGTTGGTTAGATTTTTATGTTCTGTTTATGCAGAAATGGAAGTATCTGTACAATACTCATAGCTTTTCAAGAACATCATTTGATTGATGAAAAATCATTTGTGACAGCTGTTATATACTAAATAACAACCCTCTTGTGTTCATCAGATAAACAGTTGATTTGACTTTCTGCTTATGTGAGCTCTTGATGAGTCATTCAGATGCCTACTGCCCCAGAGTATAGGTTAAAAATAATAATCACCTTCATATCACAACTGCCCTTTGTGAAGTATTTTGAAGAAAACAAGACAGTATAACAGTATAGAAGGTCTCATTCCGTCTTTACGACAGCCCTTCCAGTAGACATTGCAGGTGTTAACCTTATTTGGGGCTTGATTTAATTCCCCAAGGTCCTTGCTATGCTACTGAATGATGCAGCCAGTTGCTTCTTTATTTCTTAAATGAGAACTCAATGCAAATCACATACAGTTGCCAAACATATAGGCATATCTTGTTTTATTTCCTAATGTCAAGGCTCATACCTACTTCAGACTGAGACTGATAGTGCCTCATGGGACCCCCAATATGGGAATCTACAGTCCTCTCTTAAACAACCCTCTGTTGAAATACTTATTGTATTTTTCAGTTTTTTTAAAATCAACTTAATAACTGTGTGCCTATCAGTTGAGTGCCTATCAAATTCCAGGCCACTTATACCAGCAGCAAGTCCATTTTTAACCTGACTTTGCTTCATCTTATAAAACAGAGATAAAAATGTCTTCCTTACAGGAGAAATGTGGGATTCACATATAAATCAAGTATAAAAATCAAATGAATATTCATATTTGACCTGATTGTTTATAGTTCATGATGCGTGACCAAAACCGAAAGTTTCTGTGATATGACTGCCTTTGTACTGTTCACCATGAAAGAACTTATTCACTGTGTAAGAATTTGTTCACCAAGTAAGAACTTGTTCGTTGTGCTTCAGAAGATCGGAGACTGATGAGAATTAGGCTTGGGGTGGATTAATGATTGTGCATTGAGTCCCCTGTACAGAATTTTATTATTGTTAACAACCATTTGATCAATAAATATGAGAGATGCCCTCTCAAAAAAAAAATGTCTTCCTTACAGAGTATTTGTAATGATTAGAGATTATATTTGCAGGATGCATGGCAACTGGTTTATTTTCATTGATTTATTTAATTGAAGAAACTGGAACTGCCCAGATGCAATCCTTTTGGGGCATGGCGGGGGTCTAGTGAAATGAGTGCCATGCAGTCTGGACATTCAGATGCCATAATGCAAACTGTTTGAGGCCAACAGTGGTTCTTGGTTCTTCCTTTGGCACCATTCTACATTGCTAGACAGCACCCTTGGTGGCAGAACTTTTCCACAAGAAATCTTTGGGGGGATGATTGGGGAGCATGTAGACTCGCCATTAGCTATCTCACAGGAAACAAGAAACCACAGACCAAAGAACTCAGTTGGCGTTTCACTGCCCATCCTTAAAAGAAAGAGCAGTAAATGCTTAACATGCAAAGACCTGCATCCTAATTCTGTAGGGGATGCCAAGGAAAGGGGCAGCTGTGGGAATGCGGGGTGGAAATCTCAGGAGATCTGCTCCAGGTTGATCACCCAGAAGGACTCCAAGGGTTCAGAGGCACATAGACTGGCATTCAGCTCTCAAACCAACCCAGTGGGGGAAACTATGGATAGGAGGTGGCCTGTAGTGTTTTTCTTGTATTCTAGGAAATCAGAAAGATGGTATACAGTCTATGAGGAGGGAATGTGAGTAGGAGCAGGAAATGCGAATGCCTGTTAAAAATGACAGTTACCTCCAGTTTAATTTTGAAGGGAATTGGAAGAAAAGCAGAATGGAAACAGGTGAGCTGGGATAGGGGCTGGGCAGAGATGTGAGCTGGATGTCTCTCTGCATCTCTGGCCATTATCACCAGCCACCACAGAGTTGCCATCAGTAGACACTGCCTGCCTGCCAAAGCCTCCTGTCCCTGCTCCCCCTCCCACCTTTAAATGCTTTATATTTCTGTCCAGCACAGATAAAGCTTTCTCTCTACTTCCCTGAAGCTAAATCAAATTAAGCTAAAGGAGACTCCCCACCTCTGGCTCAGATCTCCCACAGCATCTGTGAATAGATGCCATTGTGCGTCTGCACAATGGTCTCCATTCAGTTATGAACCACTTGTGCACATCTCCTTTTGGAAGACATTTTGTTACCCAGGATGCATTGCATAGCTTACCAGCTTTGGAACTCGTTAATGGAAATGACATTGGCTAATGAATACTACAGGAAATGAGGGGGCAAGTCTTTTTCAAATCTTTTAAAGTTAAAAATAACTTTTTAAAAAATAACACACAATGATAATGGAAAATTAAAAGATACAAGGCAAAGAGGAAGTATTTTTAAAAGACCATTGAAAGAAAAATTTTAGGGATAGAAATCAGATCAGTGGTTGCCAGGAGCTGGCGGTGGAGAAATGACACCTGCTGCAAAGGGACGAGGGGTCTCTTTGGGAGCTAGAAATAATCTATATCAGCACTGTCCAATAAAGGTGGAATTTCAGCCACAGATGTAGTCCAGTGACTTTTAATTTTCCATTTTTTAATTAAGTACATTAAAAAAGAAACTGGTGAACTTAATTTTACTTTATTTTATTTAACCCAATATATGCAAAATATTATAATTTTACTGTATATTTATAATGTCTTTTGCTTTTTTTTTTTTTTTTACTAAGTCTTTGAAGTCTGGTGTGTATTTTATGCTTACAGCACATCTGATTTTGGACTAGCCACATTTTCAGGGCTTAGCCACACGCAGCAACTTATCTGGGCAACGCATTTCACCGTTTTGGTGGTGATTACATGACTGTGCATTTTTGCACAGCTAAAAAGACTGACTTTCACTGTATGTATGTATGTTATACTTCAATTTAGGGAAAAACCCCAGATGTTTTCCTGCTAGCCAGAATGAGCCAATACATAGAAGGTTCCTGCTATGAACATGTTAAAATTATCCTCTTAAAATCTCAGAAATAGAATTTGGTAGTTAAAAAAAAAAAACAGTATACATTAGAACCACCCAAGGCTGGTGATTTTCGTAGACTTCAGATGTATGTGTGTGGGGGTGGGGGTGGGTGGGTAGGTGCATATATGTGTCTGTTTTACCACTACACAGCTTAGTTTAGAAAGGGGTAGTGAAAATTTAATTAGTGCATATTTTTAAAAAGGATTGGCATGTGTTTGGCAAAATAAAGATGAGCACAAATTATTTTGAGAAGGTCCCGAAGCTAACTGGGAAAGAGCTTGTTATTTTCTCTCCTGCTGCACAGCTACTCGTGCAGCGGCATTAAAATTCACTTGTCTCTGGACTTCCCTCTATTTCTGTTATATTATGTGCTTTGTAGTAACTATTTTGACAGTGGATCCATCTGTCGGCGGGCACCTTGGGGCTGTGTGTGTGGGTCAGGGAGTGGAGCTCACGTACCCACTTGACAGGAGGAGGTTGTGGGCCAGTTGGTTGTGGGGGAGTAAATTTAACTTTCACAACTAAAGCCAGGAAATATTTTTGACTGTGGAACAACGTGTCACTAGTTATAAATAATGTCATCTGCCATTTGGCAGCTATTTTAGTGTTTTCTTTTTACACCTCAAATTCCACGTTTAAATTTTTGAAGCTAATGTAAACATTCACAATTTACAAATGAAGAAGTCTAAGAGAAACAGATGAAAAGGATATCTTCTAAATGGTCTTAAAGCTCAGATATCTGGGCCGAAAATAACAGACACTATTTAGTTGGGCTAAAAACCAATTACATAAGTGTAGGCTGTGGAAGACACACTGATAGGAAATTATCCCACAATATTCGTGGAGCACAAAGTGTGAAATCGTTGTTTTAGAATTTACAATATACAGAATGCATTTAAGAAATGGGCCACAGGTTGGGAACAAGATAAGCACTTGTCATTTTGTTTGATCTTATCCAGGGTTTAGTTCAGCATTCTGAGCCCCAGAAGCAGTTAATCTAAGCCTGCAGTTGTCAAGGTGTAGTTCCCATTTACAGCAGGAGTGGTCAGCTTTCCGTGTGCACTGAAGACGCGCATCCCTGTCCCCAGAAATGTCTAAGTTAATAGACTGAAATGGGGCCTGGAACTTGCACTCACCCGTAGATTTCTCCTTGAGAAACACTGATCTAGAACAGCCGTTTCGATTTTTCCTAGGTTTTCTGTCTGTATTAGACACTATGATGAACTCACAAAGGCAGGATCCTTGCTGCGCACACAACGTAGATGGCAGCACAAGGCGGTATTCCAGGTGGCGCAGCTGGTCCGGAGTGAGGGAGCTCAGAGCAGGAGGGCAGTGAATGCCCCCAGCACGTGATTCAAGGACCTGGGTAGGTTCAGATTAGTGGGGATGACACTGGGTGTCCGGGCACCTTGGGGGAGACAGTGTGAGATCCAAAGGGAGATGGCATCCCCTGGGGAAGGAGCTGGGCTTAGACACTGACTGCAACTTTGAAGTGCCAGGGAAATTTTAACAGGAGAAAAGAATTGGGAAACGTAGGAAATGGGCGTGAAGGAAATGTAATCCATCGTTGCCAGTGGTTCTTAAACTTGAGTGTGTGTTAGAATCAGCCACAGGACTTGTTGAAGCAGAGCCCCCTGGTCTCACCCTGAGTTTCCGATCTCATCGGACTGACGGTGGGACCTTGGAATTTCCATTTCCAGCAAGTGCCCAGGGGCCGCCGACGCTGCCTGCTCGGGGGACCGCGCTCTGAGACTCACTGCTCTTTATGAACTTGGCGTTTTAATTAATCAGAAATCTGTATGTGAGGATTGGAACAAACTGCAAGATGGAGAAAGGGATGGTCGTCGGGGTGTTTTATGACCTAGAACGCCTACCACGTTGGCTATGTTTTCCTCTCTTCCTTCTGAGGTTTTTTTACCCTCAGAACAACTGCTCAAACCAAAAATACCCTGGAGGTGGGCGGTGGGTCAGGAATGTGGTCGCCGAGAATAATTTGAGAACTACAGTCCTATTCACAATATTATCAGAGTGCTTCTAAAACTCTGATTAAAATTGTTTTTCTCAGATTTTACTTTAAAAAAGTGTGCATGTGGTGTATCATATTTTGGCACCAACGTTTTACTAGATGGCATATTAACCCACTGCTTTGTGGATGTCTTGAGTCTAAAGCTAAGCTCATGAGCTCGCTTCCTCAGCCTGGCTCCTCTCCCCATGTTCTTTATAAACACCAACATCTCTGCCTGGTTGTCTGTGGCACAGGCTGGGAATCATCCCGGACATCGTTCCTTCTCTCTCACGCGTCCAGCCCTGCGTCCGGTCACTCACAAAGCCCCATCAGTCCCGCCTCCTCCTGTATCTTGCCCACCTCACTGCCGTCACCTCGTCCACCCAGCAACCCTCACCTGGGCCTTCTCGCGTCTTCTCTGGCTCCATTCGGATTCATTCTCTACGTATGACCCAGAGAGATGTTTTAGAAACAGCAGTCATGTCAGGTCACCCCTCTGCCTGTGACCCTTCAATGACATCCCTCTGGGTTTGGGATAATCTTTAAATTCTCAAAAGGGCCCACACGGACTCTGTGTGGCAGGGTCCTGCCAACATGTCCACCCTCACTTGAGCCGCCCCCCTTCGTTCTTTAAACTCCATTCCCCTCTGACCATTTTACTTCCTGAATTAAGCCTACTTAAAACCAGTGCCCTTTGCTGAGGTGATTCTAGCCCTATATCCCAAGAATATCTACGGGAAAGAAGGTGAAAGTGGCGCTCGTCTATGGAGAGGCTTTGTGCATTTAGAAAATGGCAGCCCTCCAGGCAGATGCAGCCCTTGGCCTGGGACAGGCTGGATCTCAGCCTCCGCTTGCAGGGGCGAGGCCCCCTGGACAGGACGCGACCTGCACAGCCAGAAAGGTGACCCTGACTCAAGATGTCAGTTGGTTTGCCTCCAAAGTAAAATAGGTCTGTTTGTTCTACTTAGAAGCAAAATACTGGATAACTTCTGGAAATCCCTGTTTGCCCCGTGATTCAGTAATAATTGTAAATATTAAAAGTCTTTTATCATGAAGCTATTAGAAGTTGTCCTTTCATGGCTGGGATAACATGTCTGTGTCTTTCCAAGCCAGCGCAGTCACATCTGTGCTGCTGGCTCAGGAGCTGCGTCTCACAGTTGAAGGTCAGGAGTGGTGTACAGTCTAGAATGTCCCCGTCTGCTAGCTTCTCAGTTTGGAACTGAACCCTTAAAGCCCCCAGATACACTGTGGTTTTACCATGTGGAGGAGGGCCTCCACCTTGCCAGAGAGGCATGGCATTCTTTCACAAGACATGTTTGCTCTTGTGAAAACGTCTTGAAGTATTTGAGATCTGGCAGGAGAAGAAATGGGAGGGGACCTAATTTTTGTGGGTCGTGAGTCATCTTATAAAAATTTAAATCGAACACTTTATTAAGCAGTTTCATTGTTGGTATAAAAGTAATCATCAGTCGTAGATTGCTTTGATGTACATGTTATGTATCCATGTGTTCTTAGCCAGGATTCTGGCATGAATCTCTCTGTGAACAAACACTGAATAAATATCATTAGGATAATTTAACCTTTGATTTGAGAAGGCAGTTTTGTTTCTTGTTTTTACACAGCATTGAACATTCAGGGTTTTTTATTTTTTTTCTGTTTTTGATTTTTTTTCAGATCTATGGAAGTGCTTAAGTGTTTTGTGGGCAGGGGGGAGCCGGTATCAGAAAGTGTGGAAAACAAGCACACATATACAATACCTTGTAATTTCAAGCATTAGTGGACACTCTCTGGAACCAGTCAGTGTTGGGTCTCTGGGTAGGACAAGACTTTGAATCTGAGAGCAAGCAAATTGCTTTACAAATGTTTGCTACGATATTGTGATCATGGACTATGTTGTATCTAATTGAAATAATGTATCATGTTCATTACTGGGTCGCAGAGGTAGTTGTTGAATGTTCTCACTGAAAAGAATATAACATGGCTAGTACGTGATCACCTAGAGAACTGATTGCCTGTAGAGCTGTATCTGGGGTTTTCTGACCAGTCCGGTTCTAAGCTCTGCCTCACAGGAATCCCCTCGCCTTTGTAATCCTAGGCTGTCTTTCTTCTGGCAATTGTTCTGTCTGTTGCTGCCGAAGTGCAGCATCTCATGCTAGCCTCACCACCTGTAATAGTTTCCTAGGATTGCTGTAACAGAGTACCACAGACTAGGTGGCTTAAATGACAGAAATTTACTCCTTGCAGTTCTGGAGGCCAGAAGTCCAAAGCTGGAACCTTGTGAGGGCTGGGAGGGAGGTTCCCCGGAGTTCAGGCTTCCCTCCTAGGCTTGTAGATGGCGTCTTCTTTGTTTTCATATCACTGCCTGCCTCTACTTATCTCTGTGTCCAAATTCCCCCTGTCATACTGGGATGGAACCCACCCTAATGACCCCCTACCTTGATTATCTCTGTGAAGACCCTGTCTTCAAATACGGTGACACCCTGAGGTCCTGGGGGTTAGGACTTCCACACAGGAAGATCAGCCCATCGCACCAGCATCCAGTTGAGCTGCCACACAAACTCGCCTCAGAAATCTAGCTATGCTTACTGGAATCTTGTATAGATCACCAAAAGATCTCTGTAAGTCAACTGAATTTTGCCCCCTTTTCGCTGTCCCCACAGAGCGCTCAGCATTGGTGGTACCGGTTCTGCAGTGGACAGTGCTTGCTCTCTCTTCATCTCATCAGTCCTTGGGCCGCAAAGTGTTAGGCAAATGAAAACAAATATGAGAGAGCACCTTTCATAGGTGGCTTCAGCCATCCCCTTTCTTCCCAAGTCCATGACCTGTAAAACATCAAACCCATTCCAAGTTCTTTGCGTTTGAAATATAACATGTTGACCTGTCATGTGGTTTTACCTGACGCGTGTTTTAGTTACTGTTCTTGCATATCCTTTATTTTCCACATAAGCCTTGTTCAGCTGGGTGGTTTTGACCCTGAAAGCTCTCCAGTACTTGGGACTGTTTATTCCAAAATTGGTGGCTGAATTTTCTGGCAGGTCATTGTGATACTATCCAGTGACTCCACCAGAGATGTAGGTTCTTAAGCGGAAGTACGTCTTCCATTTCTTCTCTGGGTCTTTTCCAGTTTCTAGAAGATCCAGGCATCTCCCGTGCCTCTGTCTCTGTAGACACCTAGCCCCTCTTATACTCATATGTCCCATGTGTATTTTTAAGCTAACCCTACCCCCTGTTCCCAAGTGTGTTGTGTTAATGTGACTGGTAAGTACCTTCTAAGGCTTATTTCCTTTTTCTCAACCTAAGAGACCAGAACAAATGTGAGCTTTCCTTCCCTCTCTATTCAATGAGTCAGATTTTGTCTCCCTGCAAGTGTATTATAAAATATCAGCACTCTGTTAATGAAACTATTCATCCCACAGGAAATAGAATTTAGGGCTGGTGATGCAGCCTGGCATTGTCACTGTCCGTGCCTCTGTAAGCCTGTGCACTGTACAAGGACATCAAGGTCAAGAGTCCTTTCTGACTGTATGGGAAAGGCCCTAGTAATCTTTACTATCCTGAAGTAGAATTTAATAAAGTTTTTACTAAATAAGAAATATATATTTGTATATATATATTTCCCTGAGACAAAAGGTCAGTTTTCTGATCCTTCATTACATAGACAGCGCTTCCTTTCTCCTTCCTGTGACACCCCCCCCACCCCCCGCCACACACACACACACACTGAGTACCTTCTAATTCTAACCTGGGAGTTTCTCACAGGCTTCTTTGTTGTTTAGGGATCGCCCCTCTTTTGCCATGTGTCTTTAAGAGATACACCTCTTGGGGAATTCTCATGTGGACCTGGCATGTGCATCTTCCCCCCCACCTGACCTCTTGGTGTTGAAAAAAAAAGATTTAATGAATGAGAGTCATTTTCTCTACCATCCTTGTAAGTGATAGATTGCTTGGGTAAACCAGGATTTTCCTCCCCTTGTTAGCCAGCCCCAAGGCAATGAACCATATATTTAACAAAACTAATAAGCAATAAGTATATCCCCCATCTCAGCCTTTAAAAGGGAGTAATTGTTTAAAGTCAATTTGGTATGCCGGCAAGATTTTTCCATTTTTAAATACAATATTTCTTGGGTGCTGTATGAATGACAAACTATGAAACCTTAGTGCACAATATATAAGCTCTACTGCTGTAAAGTAGATCAGAATCATACGTGTTTTTCCTACTGTGATGCATTGTAATCAGACACATAAGTGGTTCAAGTACATGACTGCCATTGATGTTAATTTTCCACAACCAAACATGATTTTTATCTCACTTCTGAATTTAACCATGTGTCATCATTGTCAGGGCTAACTGTTCCACTTACCATTTAATTATATTCATCACTGGACATGTGTGGAGAGAGAACAGGCCTGAATTGTACGCCCAGCTGTTGGGATTCCCTCGCTCCCTGTTGCCCCTTCTTTCTGTCCATGGCCCCCAGCTGCAGTTTCCAGGCCAAGGTCTGTGTGCACATGGAACCCCAGGCCGCCTGCCTAGTATGCCCTCTAGAGCAGTGCTTCTCCAGCCATCTCTGCCGCAGGGCCAGGTTTTGTTCTTATTTCCAGTTCATCATAGATTGATTTTCTGTAAAATTCAATTTTAAAAAATTGGATGGGCCAGCAAAATTATCGCATACTTGGATATCACAGCAAAGTTTGGGTTCCTATAACATTTTCTAAGTACTTATTCTCAATTTCTGTACTTACCTCACTATAGGTCAGTAATACTTGGCAGACTTGTACCAGTTCACAGAACACATTTTAAATAGCACCACTGTAGAGCAGTCTTTTTCAAATGTCTTTGACCTTTGACACAAATTTTTATATATGGTGCAATACTATGCATGTGCGTGTGCACACACACACACACACACACACACACACACACACACACACACACTGAAGACACTGGAATGTCAACTACCCAAAGGCAAATATATTTTTCTCTTTTTGCTTGTTGTTCTTACTGTTCTACCTCCAGTACCGGGCACGTGGTAGGCCTTCGATCCATTTACTGCACGCAGACGTGTGTGTATATGTTCATATATATATATATAGCAGGAACTAGATTTGCAAGCTCTTATAAATAACATCATTCCAAAGCAGCACAGTGAATTTGGTTCGCCTACATCTTGAAGAGTGAGAAAATTCATTTTATAGATTATAGATAGCAAAGGTGACGGCAATGATCAAATTTGTCCTAATTTATCTCAGAGGTTAAGGTGGCAAGATACATTTCTGGCTTATGCAGCTTAACAGGAAGGTCACACAATTAGCCACAATAGGGAACGTAGGAGCTGGAATAGATGGGACATAAAAACGCGTGTGTCTGAGCAGCCACCAGAGCACAGCACTGCGCCGCAGGCAGGTGATGCCCATTCCACCCTCCGCCCTACCGGGAACGCAGGGATCCCAAACACAGCCTGGGTCTCCCAGGAGCTCACAGCTTAGTCAAGGAGACAAATACTATACAGTGAGGGCTCTCATGGAGTCATGCCCAGGATGCTCTGAGAGGCCAGCAGGGCCTTGGAGGAAAGGATGCCTGAGTTGAGTCTTGAAAGTATGTGATCCAAGCAGGGAAGGAGCAGCTTGTGTGACAGCACAGGAGAGAGCAGGGGTGTGTTCAGAGAAGCGTGTGTGGGGCAGCATGAGAGGCAGGCAGGGATGGGTGTCCTGGAGGTAGTATGTAATTTGGATGAGAAGCTCACGAGGAAGGTCAGAGCTGGTGGTCCTATTCATACCAGACACTTGATAAATCCCTACAATCGGTAAGAGGCATACTTAGGACCAACATGGGTTGTGGACTCGAATATTACTTCTTAATTGACCTTTGACACCTTCATAACTTTTTCATGCAGTCATTACAGCTAGCAATAGTAGTTAGGAAAAAAATGGGACATTCTCTCAATTTATTACAAGATCTTCAGATTTACTGCTGCTTAATACCCATCAGTTTTTCAAATAGTAGCAGTATCCTTTTATTTAAGAAGTCAAGGACCGTGGCTTATTGTATGAACCTTTCTATCACCTCCCTTCCGGCTACCATTCTGAAATATTAGTGGCATAGAGCTGAGAAGCTCCTTTCCCTTCATCTTGTCCTTGTTTCCCTTGCTGCTTCATTTATCTGAATACCCCCTCATCTTCTGTGGCTCTTCATTTTTAGTGAGCAAATAAAGGAACTTGTAATGCACAGTCGTGAATACTCCCTCTCTTATGCTTTGCCTCTGTGAGAGACTGTTTTTCTGAATGTGTGTTTGTGTTTTTGCAGGTAGTTGAAGTAAGTGTTTTCTTAATTTGGTTTGTAAATATTGGGTGAGCCCTTTGTATGTTTGAGGTTATGCTAGGAAGACAAAATATTTAAGGCAATATATCATGGTCACAGGCATTTGGAAATCCTATTGTTTAAAGATACTGGATGAAAAAATTAAATATGGAAAATCTTTAACATATAAAAGTGTAGATAGAATAGTATAATGTTACCCTAAGTACTTATTGCTGGCATCCAACTATTATCAAATCATGGCCAATCTTGTTTCATCTGTATTTGTACCCTTAAGATGTTAGAGTACACTGGAGACGAGAAGGATTTGGACTAATACAGTGGGGAGGAGAAAATATGTGGCGACAGATACATAGCAGAGAGCCAGAAAACAAGGAGGATTGCACAAGAATCTTACAGTGTTGGCAGACGTAAGGATTTAGCAGTTGAAGGTTAAAGGGAGAGGTTTTTTTGGGTTAAAACCTGAATTGCTTCTTCAGAGCTGTTATTTTTGGACCAAAAGAAGCGGGGGCCGGGAAGGGAGCCCTGCCTGTGTTTACCTTGGGAAGCCAGTTCCAACCTTGTCTGGGCGGGGCCTGTCCCAGAAGGAAAGACAGCCTCTTTGACTCTTACATAGTGATGGAGTGCACATCAGCATCACCTGGACAGCTTGCAAGACCCAGAGAGCTAGGCCCTGCCCCTGGAGTTCCTCATCCAGCAGGTCTTGGGTAGGTCGGGCCCGGGGATTTGCATTCTAGCAAGCTTCTAGACGCTGCTGCCGGCCCAGGAACCACATCATGAGAGCCACTGATGGTCCTTCCTAACCCCTTCTGGTCTAACCATTTTTAAGACATCTATCTATGCAGGATTGTGTTGCTGCATACATTGGAAAACACTGTGCAGTTAACCTCCCTAGGACACGTCTTAGTGGGGAAACTTGGTGAGAAAGCTGTGGCTAATTAATGAAAATACAGTGTTTTCATAATGACCACATGATAATATGGCACTGTACCAGTTTGGTGGAATGTATGTAAATATTCTCTCTTTCATTAAGGGATTTCTTCTCTTAAGTGTCTTAATCTCAGTGCACTGTGTCCGTCTCTGGCAGGCCAGTTAGAAGTGCTCTTTCACACCTAGACATTTTTCCTGAGGAAAGCTGAAAAAGCTAGGACAAATAGCATTCTCACCAAAGTTCACAACAAATTTTTATATTTTCTTACAGCCTTTCTTTCTTTCTTCATAGAGAGACTGGGCAGCTAGCCTGACCCAAACACCCAGTTAGTCAGCAACCCTGCAAAAAATTACCGACATTTTAGCCACCACACCCATTGCTTGAACTTTCCTTGGTATTTTACTGCATTCAAATCTGCTCTAACTGGGTCCCAATCAAACTTGAAATATGCTCAAAACATGCTTTCATTAGGTCTTTTTTTTTTTTTTTTCTATACTATACTAATATACTATACTAATATTATCCTCAGAAAATGGCTTTTCTAAGACTTTTCTAAGTTTATTTTTAGTAAGCCGCTGGAATAGGAAACCACCATACTGACGCCTCCTGCAGGCAGAGCTAATCTTCTCTGTTTGCATCACCGAACAAATAAGGGGTTTCTTTAGTTTGAACCATGACCTGGAGCCTAAAGCCCACTCTTGTAGTTTATTTCCTGTAGTTTGTTTTCCTTCTGCAAGTCATTCAAAGGAGTACATATTAGCTATTTAGAATCCAGAAATGAATTTGCTACCATGTGAGAATTATTGGATGTTGAACTTTTTAATTTTTCAAACGGTTTTATCTGCCCCCCAAAAAACAAATTATAATCAGCAAGTTTCTGGGTAAGCAAAGAACTAGAAGAAAGGTACCTGGATGTTCAGGGCATCTTCTTTTGGACCGCAGGTCTGTAATCGGATTGTTTGTATTCCTTGATTTCATTACATATTATAAATTCATGCATTTCCAACTTAGTATTAATCCATTTATTTATTCATTAAAAATGTAACTTCATTTCTAATTTGTAACAATTATTTTCCTTCCTGATTTCTAAAATTTGAGATGAAATTGGCATACTGTGAAATGCACACATCTTAAATGTGTAGGTTGCTGGGTTTGACAAATGTAGAAATCTGTGTAACCATTATGTCAGTCAAGATACTGAATAGGAATTCCCTCAGTTTCTCCTTTAATTATTCACCACTTCCTACAAGTAACTATTGTTCTGCTTTCTATCACCACAGATTGCCTGTTCTTGAATTTCATCGGAAAGGACTCATACAGTACAAAGTTGTTTATGTCTGGCGTCTTTTGTTCAACATAACGTTGCATTATCAGTAATTCAGTCTTTTTTATTGTGGAGTGATGGTCCATTGTATTAGAGTAACATGCCATTGTATTAAGTGGGTGAGAACACCCAGGGGAATCTTTCCTCTCAAATGCTTTTGAGGCTATAGGAAAATCTGAGAACATGGGCTTTTTCTGAAGCCTTTTTGTTTAGCCTTTCCATTTTAAAAAATACTTTTACCCAGCCATGAAAATTGATACAGCTTTGCCAACAACAGATGCTCATTAAATTAGGTTTCCCCTACAATAACTCAAGCCATGGGCAAGTCAGAATTTTAACAAATACAGGAATTCTGTTCTTCGTATTAGTACTCCACTACTTCAGGACGCTGTGCTCATTTTCCTGTGTAGTCCTTTAAAGCCCATTTGGAATTTATTGAGACTCACTTTGTGGCCTTGCATGCATGGCCTCATGGTGAATGTGACATTGGGACTTGGAAAGAATGTATACTGGAATGTGTACTGGTGTTCTGTTCCATAAACTGAATTAGATCAAAATGGTTAACTGTGTTGTTCAAATCCTCTTTGTTATTTTTGGATTATGTTCCTACCTTGTCTGCCATTCAAAAGAAGGTTGAAAAGGAAGAAAAAAATGACAGATGAGACAACAGAAAAAAGAAAATTGCAGGACAGGAGACTTTTATCTAACCGTATCAACAATCACATTAAATGTAAATGGACTTCATTAGTGTTGTTCTCCCTTAATTATGTTGGTTTTTATCTTGTGTCGGAAGCTCGTGTATTAGTCATGGAAACATTTGTTAGTGTGACTTACTGATGTATTATTGACTCTTATGGTTATAAAATATCTTTCTTTCCCTTAATACGTCTTGATTGGAATCCATTTTTCTTATGTTAATATATCCCACAGGTGAAAAGATTGCTAGCGTGATGCTCAGTCCTGGCCCCCTTCACTCAAGCTCCGCCTCTTTGGCCGTGCTCCACTCGCTTCAGAATTGTTTCATATTTTATCCAATGTTTGGTATTGCTATTTGTGCAGTGAGAAATCTATTCTACCATTATCTGAAATGGAATTCCCATTGACATTTTTAATAATGTAAGAAGCCCTTTCAAATCCATTACCTGACTCAAAAACTTGACAGTAACCTTCCTTTAACTGGGTCATTTTTCCTCTCCGCCTATCCCTCTCTGCCTCTGACTTGAGGTAGCCGTTATTCCTGAATTTCATATTATCATTTTTTTCCTTTTGTATAGTTATATCAAATCTCTATATATTTAAATATGTGTGTGTGTGTGTGTGTGTATATATATATATATATATATATTTAACTTTATAGAAAGTTTTGCCCAATTTATTGGAGATATATTTTTATTATATTGGATTGATCCATACTGCATATATATTGCCTTAGTTTGTTCTGACTGCTATATGTAATTCCATTGTGAATATACCGGCTTTTCATCTCTCCTTTGCTGGGCTTTGGGATTGTTGCCACATTTTTGCCCTTGTGCAGGGTCCTACAAGGAACATTTGTATATTTCTCATGACTATATACCTTGGAGTAAATATTGTGAGATGAAAATGAATGCTTAACTTTAGATGATAATACCAAACTGTTATTCAAAGTGATTAAACCATTTTACATTCCCACCACCATTCTTTAAGAGATTTTGTAAGCCCATATCCTCTACAATATTTAGAAGTACGAAATTTAGGGGCATTAAGCATCTCTTCATATTTTTATTGGTTGTAAGTTTTTTTACTGTAAGTCTGTTCATGTCCTTACCACTTCTACTTTTTTATTGATTTGTAGGAATTCTACGCTTTGGATACCACTGAACTAGACTACCTGTAATTTAACTGCCTTTAATCTCATAAGGAGCTCTTTGGCCTTTGAATCGGCCATTCTCCCTCACCACCCTGTGTAATTTGCAAACCCTTCCAAACTCCTGACCCCCTCATCCTGCTCCAGTTTTCCCCCTTGGTACCTACCACCTTTGCCGTATTGTACACATACTTACTAACTATGTTTACTGTTTGTCTTCTCCTTCCTCCTACATGCAGGCTGCTAACTGATAAATATAGAGATTGAGAGTAAGCATTATAAACTTTGAAGCAATTCAATATTATCATCATATTTTTATTATACTAAACAAAAGATTGATCTCTAACAAATTGGAAATTTAAAAAAAATTTGTTCTTTGCCACATTGAAAAGCGTGGTCTAGGTTCTTATATGTCCATGTTACAGCATTTGAAAACAGAGTGGAAAAGAAATACATAATGAACCCGTCATACTTGAAATAGTGGCTGACAAAGATGAACATTTGTTTTTCTAATTAAGTGAGGTGGTATGATCAGAGTTTTTCTAATATGAGCATTACTTTGTTTTATTAGCCTTCCCCATGTTTATAGCTGAGCCTGGCATGTGTCTCTTGTTTTACTTACATATATATATATATATATATTGTGGTATCTAGAACTCTTTGAAGTGCTGCTTTTAAAATGAAAGGGAATGTAAGCCACATAATTTATGAAATTCAGGGACTGCACACTCCTTGGCTTAATCCTTTATGTTCTCAGTTGTCACGTTTTGAGTTTTCCAGCCTGAAGTGTGATTATTAAATGTATGCCCCCTTCTCTGGATTGTGCACTTGCTGAATGTGCAAGAGAGTTTTTGAGAACAGCCTAAATTCAAAACCTAGCTTGTTAACCTGCTGATTTCTGGGTGACTGTAAACATGTGCCTTGGGTATTTTTGTGCTGTAGTTTTTCCACATAAAATGGTAGTGATACTTTACACCTTCTGAAGTAAGTAAAGTTTTGGGAAA
This sequence comes from Manis javanica, assembly GCF_040802235.1. Classification (NCBI taxonomy): domain Eukaryota; kingdom Metazoa; phylum Chordata; class Mammalia; order Pholidota; family Manidae; genus Manis; species Manis javanica. The sequence continues at coordinate 9,294,315 of NC_133170.1, read as the reverse complement.
TCTTAGATGAAATCTATAAAGCTGTAAAATCAAAGGAATATTTTACAGTGATTATATGGCATTTTATTAGAATGAATGCAGAGCCGAGAACTGATCCAAGAAGCTGTTCATCAGAACTGTAGATTTGTTTGTAAAAACAGACTGCTAAGTGAGATCTGCCTGCTTGGAAAGATGGGGCAGAGTTTTCTAATGAACAGCACACCCTGTACGTCCCAAGTATTGGCTACACTACAGTATATGCAAAGCAGCAAGAGATTTAGGCCTGCTGAGAGAATTTACCTGGGTGCTTAGTCTGGTACCTGAACTGTACTGATTAATATTGAAAATCACATGATCTTGACTTTTTCATGTTAATAACCAGCTTTTTTTTTGCAAGGATAACTTCAGCATAGTTTTTCACAGGTCAAAGATTAACTAGATTGTGACACAATTTCAATACAATCCTGTCTTTCAGAAATACTGTAGTGGAAGTCAGACAGACCTAGATTAAAATCTGGTCTTTGTTATATTTACTTTCTGTGTTTCCATGCAAAAATTAAAAAAACGACCAATTCTGATGTCATTTATATAATGGAGACACATTCATCCATTGTCATGATTAAGGATTATGGATAATGTGTGTAATTTATAAGGACCACTGTAGGCACTCAATACATGGTAGCTATTGTTTGTTATGTTACAAAATTCTAGTAGGTGTGTGTGTTCATTGTCAATGTTAGTAAATCGTTAAACAAGTGTTGCAGGAAAAAAAAAAAAGAGAAAAGGCACAATTAAAAGGGCAGAGATTGGGTGGGGCTGGTGCAGGGAGAGATTCTTATCCGCCCAGCCATCCTTGATGCCCTCCACAGCAGCCTAGAAGCTCTGTGGGGCACAGCCTGGAGCCCGCGTCCTGCATGTCACACACCTTGGGCGCAGGAACTGAAGCTCACTGGGTGACCGACACAGGTACAGTCTGTGGCCTTGCAGTGCAGTAGGCGTTGGCCCCAGCTTGTTAAATGATTCAGTTCCTTCAGCTCCTCTACTTCAGAAATTCTCGCTCCGTATTGACTGCCAGTAGAGTTATGATTTGAAGTTTAATTATTAAACCTGCCAGGAAACAGGTGTTATTTAAAGGATGTAATGACGGCATCATTATTTTTTCAGATCTGGGTTGGAATTTGCCCTTGACAAATAACAAAATGATGAGTGATGCAAGTGACATGTTGGCCGCGGCGCTGGAGCAGATGGATGGCATCATAGCAGGTGATCCGCCCCTCCGAGGGACGCAGTCGTGACATTCACTCGGCTCTCCTGGCCGTCTCACTGCGACTCTTTTCTTCCCTTTCCACTAACTCGTTTCCGTTTAATTGTCTTCCTTGAGGTCCCCCCTGGTTTCATCTTTGTCCCTCCTCTCCATTTTCAACTAGAATTATTCTTAAGTTTTATTTTAAAATGTCAAAAATTCCATTCCCACCCTCGGTATCTGATTAGGGATAGAGAATCTGCATGTCAGGTGGTCCTGGGGCAGGTAGTCTGTGGAGCGCTTGGAAGGGTTATTGCTCCACCCACCATCCATGAAAGTTCTGATGGGTTCCAGAATTCAGTATTCACTTTCCACCAGTGACTCTCACATCTGTTTACTTGCCCAATTCTCTGCTAAGCGTCGAGCCTCTATATTTAACTGCCAGTCAGAGATCTACCATAGCCTATGGACACATCAGTGTCATCATTTCAGACACTGAGCTCATCATCTTTCCTCAGAAGCCCCTCTAGTGTTCTTTGTCTTGACTAATTTCATAACCAAAGGAGGTCAGAGATTCTTCTCTTGAGGGAAGGGGCATGTCATGTTTGGCTCTGGCTTCCTTTGCTATACTTACGGCTCTGGAGACCCGACTTCAACTTGACCTCCTTGGTAGGTTAGACCACACCTTGAGTACTGTCCTCGGTTCCTGGAATATCATTTTCAAAAAGCTGCTGGCAAGCTGAAACTTACCTAGAGGAGGTGATGATGAGGGCAAAGAGTTTAACAACCGTGTCTGTTGAGAAATTGGTTCAGCTTAGCCTAGAAAAGGGATTCTTGCTTGGGGCATGACACATGCTTGCAAATAGCTGAAGGACTCTCATATGGAAGAGGGGCTGGGCCTACTCTGCCACCATTTCAGAAAATATAATTAGAGCCAGTTCTAGGCTCTTACTTACCAGAGGTTATAACCTCACACTCTCAGTAAAACTCCAGTCAAGAGAAGTGATATTTCTGGAACAGTAGTGGAAGGATTTACATTTTATATATTCCAATACATTTTGTTTGTTCTTAGCCCTGGCAGGACTTCAGGACCAACATTATTTTTAAAAAAAATCAGGATTCCCTGGGTCCTGCCTCAAACTAACTCAGTCACTAGCTTTGTGGGTAGGACCTGGGTCTGTGTTTACAAATTCACATCAGTGTTTCTCCAACTGAGGCAGGAGGGAGAGGAGAAATGACTGTAACTATTTGAGGAATTTCTCTAAATACACATCTCTCCCCTCTCCCCACCTTATTTTGTGGCAGACTTAACAGAAGGGAGGGTTATCAGGGGCACGTACATTTTCTAATCATATCGTCAGGTGATCCTGATGCTTGAAACTGCTGGGAAGGACATTATAGCCTCTCTGACTTTTAATGCTCTTCTGTTCCTCCCTTTTCCTGACATAATCTCCTCAATTTATGTTTCTGGGTTCTCATCTCAGCCTTACAGGGTTTCTGAGGGGATTGAATCCGAGTTACGTGAAGCATTTTTGCATTGTGCCTAGCTTATCAATGGTTACCGTTACTATGGTTTGGTAGATTTGGATCCAAAATAATTTCATGCAGTATTAGGAGGGTCAGTGGAATAGATGGACTGGAAGAGAATTCCTCTCCCGGTTGGAACTGATCAAGCCAGATGGCCATCTGGGGAGAAAGCTTACACACCAGTGTGCAGGCTTCTTCCAATTGTAGGGCCTTCAGATTAATGAGGTGATAGCTTAAATATAATTATTAGTATGTTGATATCATTGATAATTTTTAATATAAAGTTAGTATGTATACTTGACAGACCAGAAAATAAAAAAAAGCTAAAGAGGTACATTTGAATGGGTATGGGTCAGTTGCGTGGCTTAAAGTTGTAGAATGCTTTCTCTTGTAAGATAAATAAAAGTGCTATAAGATATTTTTAAAGCTGATGTTAGCAACAGCATTTGATGCTGGCCTGGAAACAAAATCGTGGGGGAAAGAGGGTCAGGGATACACAGACATGCTCACGCATAATATACAAATGTGTACATGTAAATTCATGGAGATTAAATTGTGGCAAATTAACTGGGAACTGGCCCTCCCACCTTTGAAACTGTACTATGCAATTTCTACCTCAGTGTGCAAATTCCCTTTACAGGGAATTTACGGTCCTTAAAATTTGCATTTTTGGAATACACAGCCCCACCAAAACTGATCTGCTACCTTCTTAGCCCTCATTTCCATGAGGTCTGCGCATCCCACTCCAAAGCCGACCATATTCTTACTATACCACACGCCTGGCCTCCCTCTTTGGTATTTGACCGTTGATATTTACCATCAGTTATATGGTTTTTATTCTTGCACTAAGTAACTATGACTTAGAAAGATGTACACACTCGCGCTATTATTTTTTCCCTGTTCCGTGTCTTGGTTATTCTTCACTGTGACTGGACTTGCTTGCCACCCTCAGTTTTGCAGTATAATCTAACATAAATCCCATTGCTCTCTCTGTGATTTTGTTTTTGTTTTGTTTTTAAACCTAGGTTCAAAGGCCCTAGAATATTCCAATGGGATTTTTGATTGCCAGTCTCCCACCTCCCCGTTCATGGGGAGCTTGCGGGCCCTGCACCTCGTGGAAGACTTGCGTGGGCTGCTGGAGATGATGGAGACGGAGGAGAAGGAAGGCTTGCGATCCCAGATCCCGGATTCCACGGCAGAAACGCTCACCGAGTGGCTGCAGAGTCAAATGGTAAATAAAGGTCTGCGTGTCACAGAGCCCGCGCTGTGACTCTTGTGTGGCTTCTTCCAAAATTCAGAACATAGAATAGCTGATTAGAACAAGAAAAAGAAAAAAAGTAGGGCAACAGGTTTGCTCTGATTTTACCCCTGAAGAGATCCAGTTCCCTTTGACTCTAAAGATAATTTCTTAAGTGCTTCCAGTTGACATTTCATGAGTTCCAGGTCACCTGGTTTTGCCCATAAAAGTGGAGTAGCTTTTAGATTATGCAGGTATAACTTGCTGTGGCTTAAAACAAATAGTCCTGTAAGTGTAAGACCCTCTCACATAATAGATGCTTTCTCAGTGATATTGGGAGGTTTACTATGAAAGGACCCAACAGCAATTCTAAATGGGTAGTGCAATGAATAGACGCTTCAAAAAGCAACAGGGGCTTGTAGCCGTTTTTGACACGACGCGCCATCTGGTGGTGTGTGGCCGTCATTTCAGTTCTGATGTGGGAGCTGAGCTCTGGAGTTGAGCTTCAAAAATGGTGTTCTTACTGAACAATGTGGCCTCTTTCCAGGCATCCGTCTCAAAAATTGGTGGTGTGCAGGTTTGCTCTTTCCATGAGCACAGTGGTAAATACCACGATTTGAGATGTGTTGGACACATGAAACCTAAAGGATCTCACAAAAATACTCAAAGGTGCAGATAGAAAAGTGGGTATTTTAGAAGTATTTAAAGAATACTCAGTTTTCAGGAAGATGCGTTTAACAAGCTTACTAACTGATAATGTTTATATAAAAGCTAGTGAAAATTGTATGAAAGGCTCAAGATGTGTTTTTGGGTCTGTGGTGGGAATGGAAGCTCTTCCCTTTGGGAACCTCAGTGGCACATCCTACAGCGAAAACAATTTCACGTGATGTGACGCAAATACTGGCATTCCCACCCAGTTCCATGCTGAATGTTCTTTGTCCCCTGCCAGTATCCCTCCCCACTTCTGAGTGCAAGCCCTCTTTCAGTGGTGGTGCAGCTATCCAGCCTTGGCAATTAGAGATATTTTGCTTTTTATTGTACATGATGCCTCCTTAGTGTACTTAATATCTGCTCTGCAAGTTTCTCCTCTCAAGATTGAAGCATCCAGCTTCCCTGAATTCTTTGGGGAAGTCTCCGAATTCTTGCTCTGAAATGAGTGTATTCCTTAGACTCTTCTACTTCCTCACCCCTTCTTTACTCCTTATTTTTCTGACTGTTCAGCGAATAGTGGGAAAGGAATAGCTTAAGGATACCTGCGGTTGAAATTTTACTGGTGTCCAAAACATTTTTTATGAATATGTCCTTGGTCTGTTCTGTTTAACTATTTCTTTGGAAAAGAGTAAAAGTAATGATGATCTGCAAACATCAGTTGTGCCATTTGCTGGTCTTACAGGAGCTTCTGATGACAGCCACATATCCCTCAGGGTAGAAGCCCAAGTTCTTACTGTGGACCGTATGACCTTTGTAGGAGTTGCTCCTCATTACTGTCTGACCTCACGTCTCATGACACTGCCCCTCGTTAACTCCACTCCAGCCAGGCGCACTGGCTTCCTCGCCGATTCTCGGACGTGCTGGGCAAGCCGGCCTCAGGACCTTTGCGCTGGCTGTTCACCCTGCCTGGAAAGCTCTTTCCCCTGATATCTGTATGGCTAGCTTTCTTATATTCTCTGGTATTTGCTTTAAAAGTTGTGTTCTCAGTGAGGCCTTCCCTGGCCACCCTATCTAAAAATTCACATTCTCATTGTTTGTATTACATCTCCCGGCTTTATTTTTTCTTATCACTCACTGCATTCTTACATACTATGTATTTGCCATATTTATATCTTTTGTTTTCTGTCTCTCTAGCCAGAATATAAACATCACGAATCAGAGTTTGGCCTGTATTAAAAAAAAAACACCATATCCACAGTTCCTAGAGCAATACTTGGCATATGGCGCTCATCAGCTTATAGTGAACAATAAAATGGAACGCACATTAGGATGAACTGGAGTTGTTTGATGTGTTAAATTTATTCCTTGGATGGATGATGGCTTGCTGATCTGTTTTTGTCTGCTCTCTATCTTAATATTTGAAATTTTTAAGTTCCCACAAAATGACAATGGATAGAGGGTCTTATACTTACAATGTAATGATTTGCTGATAATAGCTTTCTCCCATTTTCATATTTCAGAAGTTGTGATGTATTTTATGACCTTAAAAGTGGGATACATAGCATTTTAGCCAGGATTTTTTCTTTTTTTTATTTTAAATAATAAGGTACCTGGAGTAGTCAAATAAATTTGTAGAGACAGAAAGTAGAATAATGGCTGTCAGGGACGGGGCAGGGAGGAATGGGGAGTTAATATTTAATGGGTACAGAGTTTCAGTTTTGCAAGATGAAAAGAGTTCTGAGATGGATGGTGGTGATGGTTGCACAGCAGTGTGAGTGTACACTGAACTGTACACTTAAAAAATGGTCAAAATGGTAAATTTTATATGTGTATTTTACCACAATCAAAAGTTTAAAAATTAACAATGTGGTAAAAATTGATGGCACCCTTGCATTGAAGAAACACAGAATCCCAGCCAGTTCCCCCTGACATTGTACATGGGGAACTTGCCAAAATAACGGATGCAGGAGGTCCTGCGGTGTAAAAGCAGCACATGATGAAGGAGGCGGGATCACAGCTTGGAGTCACAGACGCAGGCTCTGAGGCAGCCGCCCTGAAATCTAATGTTGGCTCTGGCTCCTAGAAGCTCCTGTGATTCGGGGGATCCCCTCTCAAGCTGCTCATCTCACTTTCCTCATCTGTAAAGTGGGGGTGATGGTTTCCACCCCGCAGGATTGTGAGGATCTCGTGAGCTAATGAATGTTGAGGGCTTGTCAGTTAGCCTGGCAGGGGATTAGCCAAAAAGGTGACTGAAGAGTAGATTGTAAAGAAAAGAGAAAACATTTAACAGAATCCTTTTGCAACAAGAGAAAGAGTTGAGTCCAGTATAAGGGGAGTTAGGTTACAAAACTCATACATAGTTCATTTCAATGACAAGAACACAGACGTTTCTCAGACTGTAGAAAACCTTGCATACTATTTTAGAAAACCTTGTTAGTGATGCTAGCTGTATAATTAAGATTTCATTCATGTTTGGTGATGGCCAACTTGACAGTCCATGTACTTAAGACTGATACTAATCTTCTCATTAGAGCAGCTGCGCATTTGCAGTTCTAATTATTATTTTGCCCTCTCGTGGGAGATCCCCGGGCTTTGCTGAGGATGTAGCTTATTCCTGTGCTACTAATTTCTGCTGCCTATTCATTTCATATGATCAGAAGCCAGATAAGAAAAAAGAAAATAGGAAACACTCTAACTTGAAGCCTGTTACAGTGAAGGGATAGTAAATCTTTAAGTATGAACTTGTTTTAATAGGGTACTATAGTTGTAGCCTTCTAGAAATGAACAAATTTCTTTTAAGACACACAAGTTTGTTTCCTGTGGTAAAAAACAAATCTATTGAATATGACATATTTGTTCAATTACCAACGTAGAATTCTATTTCAGTTGTGAAATGTTATATTAATACAAGTATTAGTGCTGCAGAATTATTTGCTTTATCAAGGTTCAAGTTTAAGAGGGCAAATAGAAAAATATGTCTAATTGTTTGAGCCAAGCAAGTAGTTATCATTTACTCAAGTCTGAATTGACGAGTTGCCCTGGAGCATTCTTAACACGCTTTTTCCAGTAAATGAAGTTGAGGATCATGACCTTGATTGGCTCACGAAATCCCAAGTCTGTGATTATTTGGCAAGTTAAAATCTTGAAGCAATCCCCAAACCAGCAGAATTTACAAAAATACAGCTTTCAGCAATGTGAATGAAAATAGTGATGGTAGTAACTCCAAAATCAGGTATCATGAAATGTTCTTGACTGGCTTCTGACCTGTTAAATCACTACAGGACATTTCTATGTCATTTCCACATTAAAAAAAAATAGGTAATATTAATTCTAAATGCATCTTTAAAAATGGCCTGTGAAAATAAAAATGGTCATAAGGTAAGGAGCTCACCTTGGGGTGTGTTCCACCCCAGAGCAGGGGGCTGTTCTCTGCGAGGCCTGGGCTCTCAGCCCCACAGTCCATTCCAGCCCCACTGCCTTCTGCCCCCCGCCGCTCTCAGACCCGAGGCTCCTTTCCTGCCTGCAGGGAATGATTTCACGATCCTTGGCAAACAAGGTGCATCTTAAGACTGTATCGGATGGGTCCTAATTGTGTGAGCTCTGCAGTGTCTTACTGAGACATCCTGGCTAAAGGTAAAGCTTTTTGCCCTCAGGCTCCTGGTAGACCCCATGAACTGTGTCCACAGACACGGAAACACATGGAGTGAGTCGGCAGAATTCTCGGTCAAGAGAAGCCAGTGCAGTGTCATAGGCGACACACGCCCTTGTAGTGAAATCCCAGGCATCTGTTAGGATTAAACGGAAGGAGATTTCCTGTTCTTTCATGAAAGCGAGTTAAGAAAGAATAAGTGGCAAGAAATACAGGGACAGCATTTTTTTCTTGATTCCTTGCTACCCTTCCCCAAGGAGAGGAGAGATTTTCTTGTTAGATCTGCATCCTGTCACTCTGGCCCTTGATAAGTATTGAATGACTGAACGAACACTGTGTGCAGCTGGAACGGGAGCTGGGCCTTAGCTTCGAGGCATTTCCTGTTCCCTATCGTCCTGTAACTCAGGGGACGTCGGAGAATACTTGGGACCGGGATAGTATTATAAAGTCTCAACATGTGCCCCTCTCCCCACGGCAGAAGCTCCGGGGAGTAGGGGTGTGCGCAGAAATTAGGTGAAAAGAGGCCAGAGCCCATCTTCTGTATGCAAGGAAGGTGCCTAAAAGAACCTTTTTTAGGAGACCCTAAAGAAATCTCTGACTCACCCTGTTCTGGTCACGGTGCACAAGGAGGGGTTGCTAGCGTGTGTGTCAGCTGTACAACAGGATAGCCACTCTGCTGTGGCGGTGATGATTTGGCAACCGACACCCGAATACTCCACGGGGAACTGTCTCGAGATTGCCAATGAGACCGCGCAGGTGAAAGCCCTCGGACCTGTGGCTCTTGCCTGCATTTCAGATGTAGTGAGACTTTTTGAGCAGCGAATCCTAGAGGTTGGCCCACTACTGGGCTTTATCTTGCTCCAGAGCTCTTGTTTGCTCCCGTTGGCTGTTTAGTTAGAATGATATTTTCTGTCTCTGGAAAACAAGCACAGAGAAAGTGGAAACCCAGAAAGAAAAGCCATAGTCTGCTTTTGACCACATGTGCAATCTTGACTTCAAAGTAGCAGACTCTATTCAGGCTTATGCTGAGTTTTGGTCTGGGATGCCCTTGAATACACAATGATTAAACTGATGTCTTTTCTAGGAGAGGGTCTTGAGTGGGTTTTTGGGGTATGATGAAGTGTGTGTGAGATTTCCTCTCCTTTTGGTTTTCCTTTTGAGTAGAGATGGTGAGATTTTGGTATAAACAGAGGGCTTTCTGGTGGGGTTGTCCTTGTTCCCTTCGCATTGTATTTCCTATTTTGAGCAGTGACAGAAATTTAGGAGGAAAAATAAATGGGGTATTCCAGGATTGATTCAGCTGGAGGACCTCACCACCGTAATGCCACCACGTTGGGTAAGAGGACAGGGGGACAGAGCACTGTCTCTGTGGCTCGACTTCCAGCACTGATGGCATCATGTTCTTTGATTCTTTGGATAGTGGAGTGTGAGGTGCCTTACGGTGCCGGCCCCCAGTGTAATGTGACTGATAGGCACGGGTGAAGGATTCAAGTCTGACCTCAGTCTCTCCTCCTGGTAAAGTGTCTCGTGGGCAGCAGGCAGTAAATGTCTGCATGCAGTGGTAGAGATATCTTACTGGTTAGAACATGAAAGGCCTTTGGATTAGATATTCCCTTTGGTAGCGAGAGATAACATTTAATTAAAGGAACTTTGGCAGACTACACCTTCCTTTCCTTTCTTGATAATGAGTTTTTAAAAATAGAACCATGAACTCAGGACTGTATGGTGGCTTTTAAAATTAGTTTTAAAAATATATTGACCCGTGGGATGAGTGTATATGTAATAGTTCTCGTCCAGCTGTTTCTTAACATTTGTTATCCTTACAAAACTGGACCGATTTTCTTCTTCCCATTTTAATTTAGCTACTCACCATTCTGACTTGGGAATGTGATATTCAAAATGAGTTCGTTATAAATAACTACAATTGTAGCAGATGACTGTATGTTGATTTTGGATGTAGTCAGAATGACAGAGTTCAGCAAAGAATAACAAAGCAAAATGAGGGTTGGGGAAAGCCAAGTGTGGACCAATGTCAACCAACAGAACGAAGAAAATCAAAGGGAAACACACTCTGATGCTTTAGAAACAGCGGGCCAAGGACTCCCAGCAACCATGAATTAATGACTATTGAGAGTGGGCGATGGTTGTGTAGGATTCCATCATAGTGCTCCCTCTACTTTTATATATATTTGAAATGTTCAGTAATAAAACATTGTTTAAAAAAGCACATAGAGATTTATTAACATTTATTACATCTTTGTACTTGATAATGTACTTACAATACTTGATCATTAAAAGGAAATTAATATATGAACAAGAGCTACTCAGATCTAGAAGGAAGAGTAAGGTAGATGCTCCTCTGATGTTACGTGTAGCACATGCCATGCGAGTCCCGGCGATTCATATTCCCAGATGCGGTTCCTGGCCAGCTCTAGGGTTCTATAATTTGAGGAGGGATAAAGCTGTTTAGACAGTTTTCCTCCATCATGCCAGGAAAACCTGGCAAGCACCACGAGTTCCTTAATTTAATCAGAGCACAGCTATTACAGTCCCCCTGCCTCCCCTCTCCCGCCCTGCCTGGTGTGCGACACCCCCGCCCTGCCCACACTCTTAGTTGGATACTGTAATGTTGAAATCCCCCAGTGGATCCCAATTTTGGCTTAAACTTTCAGCTGGACTGAGTGTGGTCAATAAGAGCTTGCATTATGAGTTAAAGTAGAGATTTATTTTGAAGGCATCTCTGGGATTTTGAGTAAAGTAGTTGGGGTGGCCTTCAACACGTTGGATGTCAAACTGACTCATCAAGAGTGTATGTTAAATGTGTTTTTGGTTAAGTGCTCTGGATGGTGGGAGAGCATCGTGGGAGAACCAAATGTAAGACAGTTTTGCACTGACGAACCGTTAAGAAGGATAAGTGACCAACTCTCATAAAATGGCCAGGAAGCTGACCATGGCAGAGTGTGATGGATAGTTGCACTGTGGCGTCCAAGCCAGGCCCCAGAAGGGAAGCTAGGGGAGGTGGATGAGAATAGTACAATGTGAGGAGGAGGTGGGAACTGTCTCTGGAAGACGGGCTTATGCCAGCAGAGGGGAGTGGGAAGGGAGTATAGCGGTGGTCACAAGGCCTTGGAGTAGATGTTGGAAAGGAGAATGGAATAAATTCACTAAGAAGAAGCAATGGGGAATGATAAGGATAGAGATGATAATTGTAGCTAATTGCAGGGAAGCAGGAAATCAAGGTTCCAAAGCAGAGGTTGAATGATGAGCAGTTAGGAAGGAGTTGACTCAGTTCCCCTGACTGGCAGGGAGAAAGAAAGGAAAGGTGTAAGAGACGGTCTATATAGCATTGTGCACTGAAGAAGACAGTATACAAGGGAGGTCATGCAAGTTGGCCTCAATTATTGTCCGTTAAAAAGGCTCTGAGATCACCTCCTGCAGGTAGTGGGAAGAGGGCGTACAGGCTTGAGAGGAAAGGAGGCAGTCCAGAGGGCCACCACGGAGGGCCTGGGTGTAGAGGAAACATGGTGAAAGTCTTGCTGAGAAGGAAGAAGGTCAAACATGTTTTCTTCTTCCCTTCTTCCAATGTTAGCGAGCACCTTTCATTGTCATTTAGTTAGTGCCCTCTGAGTGTCAGGCGCCAAGGCGAGTCTCCGCACAAAGAAGGCAGAGTCCGTTGGAAGAGAGAGACAAGTATGGAGCCAACTCTGGCTGGTCCATTCGGTGGCATACCTGCCATCCTCGTGCTGAGGCTGTCCTGTGAGGGGATAGGTAAGTCACGGAAGACTTCACAGACCAAGCCCCGATTGAGGTGGGCCCTAGGGAATGAGAGAGGGAGGGGGAAAGGGTGGGAAGTATAGTCTATGCAGAAGGTATTAGTGTGCATGTGAGCTTGCCGTGTTTGGGGCGTGGTCTGGAAGGTGGAGCCCGGCAGGTAGAGGGAGAACAGAGCCATAGGGGATTGGCCTAATGGGATTTACTTCTAACACTTTAAGGCAAAGATTGCAAAATTGGTAGGCATATAAATAAATGTGTGAGTAGAATAGACCTTTACCTACTTGAATAAATCAACACAATGCTTTAGAAGTCTGTAATTATTCCAGTAGTGGCTCTTAACCTTTATCTTCCTATAGTGACTTGTAGTATTTTTTTAAAAAACCAAACTACTCTTGAGTATTATGAGTGCTTATAAATACCAGTACAATATGGAGAAATGTAAGTGTGCTCAGCATGAGTCAATTTTTAGTATTTCTTTTTTATTTTAGGATAATTTTGTAGAACTGGTTTTAGAACATCTTATTTCCATACCATATGAGGCAGCTCCCTGAAGCACTTCTAGAACTTGCCGTAGAAACCCTTCATATCTTGCTATCATTTCCTTCAGTCCGAAGAAAGGCGACCTTTGCTTTTTGTCCTCACTGAATAGAAAGCTTTTCTTTTCTACCCAATGAAATGCATCTGTTGCTAAAACATCGTGTGGGATTTTAAAAGCAGATGCCTGCTAATGTTCATAATCAAAATGAAGAATTAAAGACTGTAGAGGGCCAGTCTCGGTGCTTTCTCGGATTGAGAACCTGCGTTACATGTCCTGGCTCTTCGCCAAGAAAACTGTCCTCGAGAAAGTACGTAAATTCCATTCTCACGGTCACCCCCAGAGGTGGAAGTCCCCCAGGCCACCCCATCAGACTCCTCATCACACTTGTAATTTCATTCTGGGCCCTTTAGTTTATGTGAACAGAACTGTGCCACGGTGATAGTGCAGGCATGTGGTCAAGCCGCTGCTGTTAAAAATATTATCCACTCTAAATGCACATTGAGCGCTTACTAGATTAGCTTTTGATTCTTCTGTGGCCTCCTGGGAAATATATCCAGTGTGCCTATGTTTTTAGAAGAAACATCCTGCATTTTTTTGGGTAAAGCCCCTTTATGTGTGTGTGTATTTTTTTTTCCTTTCCAGTACATGACTTTTATTATTCCCTGAACTAATATGGAAAAATGCGTAAGTAAGGAAGACATAATAACATGTTAATTCTGAAATTATAGATGTCACAACAGTTGTGTCCTAGGTGGTAAGGGTGGACAGTGTGTATTTTCTCTGGCTCTTAATCTGCAGTTATTTGCTTTTTCAGTTGACCTCTGGATGGCCCCGTCTAACCATTTTGGACTGTTCTGGCTTTTGTTTCTCTTGTATTTGAAAGAGGAGTCAGGAAATTCTACTGGGATTACATACTATATGGTTAGGAACTATTTAAATGAGATAACAAGGGACACATCACATATATTACTGTATTTCAAAATGACATTTTTACGTTGTCTGCACACTCTGAGCCTTTTGATGTGTCTCCCAAATGACTGACTTACATAAGATGGCTGAGAAAAAAATCAAACTTGCTTTCCCAATCTATACTTCCCCTGGCATTTATATCATGCGTAAATAGACCCAAATCTGATAAACAGTGAGGGGGAGGAGGTGGGGGGAAGAGTGAGCAGTAGACTGTAGTGGGCGCTGGGCCAGATGCTGTGGAGGCTATGGGATGATACCACTTGACAGGCTCTGCCCAGGAGCTTGGCTTAACGTGATGTTAACAAGCAGACTCCCAAGAAGCTAATGAATTCAGGACGGAAAGTGATAAATGGCAGTGAGGACGCTAGTCAGTGCTGCTAGGGAAGGCCCTGCGGACTGAGTGCCCCAGCTTTTGGAGGAAGAGGAGCTTCCGAGAGGAAGGGAAGATTTGTCCCGTAACTTGGATGGAGGCTTGGGTTGCAGGAGGAAGCCCATGGCCTGCGTTGCCCATGCTGTCTCCCATTTAAAGGCCGTCATTTGCGATTGTGGATTTGGGACTCTGGGAGGAGAGGGGAGGAATGGAAGGGTGTCCTGGGCTATTCCTACTGTCCCCACCCAGAATTAGGGGTACTGAGCATTCAGGGGAAAATAAGGGTCTTGTGCCCGACCAAACACTGGCAAAGCTTTGCATGCCCCGGGGCTGCATCCACTGCAGTGAATGTCAGTAACCACTCTTCCTCTTGGGTCTTTATTTTCTGCTTGATGAGAAGTTGTTTAATTTGGTGAAAACATGCCTAAATGCCAAATGTGCCTGTTTTACCTATTTTGCAGTCAATGAACCAAGTTGCAGTCACATATTTTCTATTAATGGCGGTAACAGCTGCACTGGATTCAGTTTAGGTTCCTTGCATTAAAAACATAATCTAATTTTTATTTATCTGCTGTGGTTCAGTTTTAGCTAGGGTCAGCCTTATCCATGTTACTGTTGCTTTTTCAGACAAATGGTCACCTACCAGGGAATGGAGATGTGTATCAAGAAAGGCTGGCACGTTTAGAAAATGATAAAGAATCCCTCGTGCTTCAGGCAAGTGATTTTAAAATGGCATTCTTTCCTCATGACATACTTACAAAGACCATTTTGAATTGGATGACAAATTCAGATGCTTATAGGAGCCAGACTGCTAATAGAAATAAGTATAGTAGGCCATCTGCAGACAATAGGGAGTGGTGAGGACTGTGGCAGAACAGGAGTATGAATACCCCGTCTCAAATGAGCAGCACTTAATTAACTTCAGCTCTTCAAGGGCCAGGCTGATGACAAGCAAAATGTCATCATCTGATCTGACTTGTCATCTCATCTGATCTTTTTAAATATATAGCAGAAATTCCAATTTTATACTATATATATATTCTATACCATATGTGTGTGTATACATACAGTATATATCTTACATATATTTATATGAATATATGTTTATATACATAAATCAGAATAAATATTTCTGAATCTGAATATAATATTTAAATTTTCGATTTTAAAAATGATCCCATGAGCCAAACAAAGCACAAAGTGGGTAGTAGAGTCCTATTTGTAGGCTAAATTTGAGTTTTATTTTTCATTATGTTTTAAATGCTTGACAACTATTTTTACTTTGGTATTTTGAGCTAAATGAATTGAGAGTATATTTCAGTCACTAGGCCGGTGATCACTGAGGAAAAACTCAAGAGATTTGCAGAAGTGCCAAGAATGAATAATGAGCTCAATGCCTCCTCGTGAGCTTTTGAGTTACACTCTAGCTTTGAACATGTTTATGGACAGTGTGGTCATGAAAGAGCTCATGGGATTTATACTCCTGGGATTCTTTTCTTTATTCTTTGTGAAGTGTCAAGATTCCCCCACTCCCCCCAAACAGGGTCATTTGTGTACATGCCTTGTCTTGTGAATGGTTGAAATGGTTTTAACCTGTAAGATGTTACCCAACCCCAATCAGTCCTAAGTTTCTTAAAAATCAAATAGGAGCCCTTAAATCAACAAGCATCACCTACGTAGTCGTGTAGCAAGCTGCTGTTTTATTCGGAGATGTTTTTCTTTAAAACCAAATGAATGTCAACACCATTCCAGTTTTTGTTCCACTTAGAAAAATTAAGTTTGCAGTGGGACTTCTTCCTAATCTGATTTTGCTGTAAATATAGGTCAGCGTGTTAACAGACCAGGTAGAGGCTCAGGGAGAGAAGATCCGAGATCTGGAGTTTTGCCTTGAAGAGCACAGAGAGAAGCTGAATGCCACAGAGGAAATGCTGCGGCAGGTCGGTGCAGCGGTGCATTTTCCTGCTGAACTATTTGACGTGCTTCATTTATATGTTGTGCTCACTGTGATGCAGCAGGAGATTTCGTGGCACACTCAGAGTGGTATATTTTAAGCAAACACCTAGAGTAGCTGGGTCTCAAAACACATATGCATAATAGAAAGTGTTCATGTAATTTGAATCTGGAATAAAATAATAATAGGATTGTAGGTCATTTAAATTCTCTTCTTTATGCTTTCCTGTCGTTCCTAATTCCCAACCATGGGCATATAATTAAATGATTAAGAAAAAAGATAAGTAGCATGTATGACCTTGCAGTGCATGCACACACGTGGGGCTCCTATTTGGAAGGACCTACATAAAATACAGCAAATAGAGCCCACACTGGGGTGAGACTGCGTAAGTTCGAGACCCTGTGCTGCCATTTCCTTGCTGTATGACTTTTGGCAAGTTTCTGATGTCTTTTCCTCAGCTTCCTCATCTGTTGAATAAGGATAATTCATGAGTAATCTTATGAATTTCTACCTCACAAGGTCGTTTTGAGGATCGAACCACTTAATCCGCATCAGAACAGTGCCTGGCGCATAGCAAACATAGTTTCGTCATCAGCATTGGAGTTGTTATCAGCCCTAAAAGTATCAATAGTTACTGCTTTGCTCTCGTAAGTGAGGCCTATCCATAATGGCTGTTTGTGATAAGGCAACCTTTGAATGTGTCTCTTAAATTCTAATAGGAACTCCTGAGTAGGACATCCTTAGAAACTCAGAAGTTGGATTTGATGGCTGAAATATCTAACTTGAAGTTAAAACTGACAGCTGTAGAGAAGGACAGATTGGATTATGAAGATAGGTTCAGAGACACAGAGGTAAGTGACACCCTCTCTCTCTTAATAAACGTATGTTTGTGTGTGTATCTCACACCCACATATTCCCAAAGCAGAGGCCGTTAATTAACTGCTCTATGTCCTCATTCATCCAGGTGGCTTTTTAGGAATAAACTTTAATTACACTGACATTTTATCACTAAATGCTAATGGAAATTTTTATTTTGAAACTTTTGATACAAAATATTAGTTTTTCATTAGCTTTTAGAAATAGCATTTTGACTTTAGGGCATTTAGAACTTCTCTCTCTTTCTTTCCTTCCATATATCCATCCATATTTGTTTTCTTCTTTGTCGAAATAATGGGCTTAATTAAGTGCATGATGTTTCTAGGAATTATTTTATAGGCACTCTTATTTTTTTAATTAACCTATTGATATAGAATCTTACAAAGGTTTCACATGAGCAACATTGTGGCTACTACATTTACCCATATACCCCATTGCTGTTCCTGTCCATCAGCGTAGTGAGATGCTCTAGAGTCACTCCTTGCCTTCTCTGTGCTATACTGTGTAGGTACTCTTATTATTTACTGTGTAATGAGCAGATTTAAAAACAGGTATAGAAAACATGCTTTCATGACAAATCATAAAAATCATAGATCTTTAGAGATTATTTAGTTTGACCTACTTTTGGTCTATTCCGCCTGTAAATCATTCCAATTAAATGAAGCTCACTCTACTTTTGTGACATTTGGGGTAGATTCTGTAAGTTGAAGTACCCATTTTCATGGCTAAACATGCTTTCTCATTTTTTTCCCACCCACTTTATTGTTAAGCCAGTTCTTCTAGTTTGTTTATTTGCTTATTGTTTTCTTGTTGAGGGGAGAAAGCACTTTCATTTGAAATCTATTTATAGTTGACCCATGAACAACATGGGGGTTAGGAGTCCTGACTCCCTGCATAGTTGAAAATCCACATATAACTTTTGAGTCCCCCAAACTTAGCTGCTAATAGCCTCCTGTATATAAAACGGGTTAATTAACTTCAGATGGGACAAAGAACAGAAAAGTAGAAAACAAATGGGAGTGTTGTAGGGTCCAAAAAGAACAAGGGAGCAAGCCAAGGGTAAATTAGCTGCTCCATGGTCCCTGCCAGGGTTGACATCTGCATCCTGGCCTGGCTGGGAGGGGTCAAATGCTTCCTGCCTCCTGCCCCTGAGTTGCCCACGCAGGACTTCAGCTAGTGGCCTGTTAGCTCAGTGGGTTAGTACATGATGCTAGTAACACCAAGGTAGTGGGTTCAATCCCTGCAGAGGCCATTACTACAACATTTTTTCTCCTCCATTTCTGTGTATCAGCCACATCATTGGTGGAATGTGCTGCCTTATATCCAATCACAGATACTGTATAGTTATTGAAAAAAAATCCACATATAAGAGGACCTGCACAGTTTAAACCTATGTTGTTCAAGGCTCAACTATCTTTGAAAGAAATACAAAGAGTTGCAGGTATTCCTTCTTTCCTAGAGTTTAAACCTATGTTGTTCAAGGCTCAACTATCTTTGAAAGAAATACAAAGAGTTGCAGGTATTCCTTCTTTCCTAGGGCCATCTTTTCTTCTTTCTTTATTTTGTTTCCTTGGTTGGGGTATGGAGAGGTGTCATACTGGATTTAAAAACGAGTACCAAGAAGGAGAGAGGAGAAGAAATCATTTACTTATTTTTCCCCTCTATCTTCATTTCAAGCATTTATTTCATACTGCCCACATGCCATCACAATATGAGGTACATTATATATATTATCTACTACATGAAAGCCCTTCATAGATTTAAATCTAATGAGGTTTCTCCATTGCTATTTTCAAAATTAAATTTTCTGTCACAAGTGTAACTCTATTGGAGTCTTGGTGTGTGTATTCCTTTGTCAGGAGCAAAATGAAATCCCTAACTTGGTTCATGTTAAAGCTCTTTATCAGTTACCCAAGGGAGCATTCTCATTTGAGACCAAAACTCTTAAAACAGAGCCTAGAAAATTACCCAATTTCTGTAAATTCTTGCTTTTGTGCTTTCTGTAAAAGTCTGTTTGGATATTTTCTTCTTTTCCCTTCCCATCATTCTCTGACCTCACAGTTGCTATGTCGTTCAGTAGTAGAATTCAGCCGAGAAGTGGATGGCATATGTTGGAACTAAACTCTGGTGCAGGGAAAGAGGTTACAGTACTTGGGAACCAAGAGGTGGCTTTCTACCTTCTATAAAAAGTAGAAAGTTTGGGGGAAGTTTTAACCTGCATCACTGTAGCTAATTTGAAAACAAGACTTAACCAAACACTGAAACTAAATTGAAATAGATGTTTTATGATTGTTTTGTAAGACCCCAGAACAATATTCACATCTCTTGAGTTTGTCTACCTTTTTTTTTTTTTTGAGAGGGCATCTCTCATATTTATGGATCAAATGGTTGTTAACAACAATAAAATTCTTTATAGGGGGGTCAATGCTCAATGCACAGTCATTAATCCATCTCAAGCCTAGTTCTCTTCAGTCTCCAATCTTCTGAAGCATAACGAACAAGTTCTTACATGGTGAACGAATTCTTACATAGTGAATAAGTTCTTATATGGTGAACAGTACAAGGGCATTCATCACAGAAACTTTCAGTTTTGATCACGCATTATGAACTATAAACAATCAGGTCAAATATGAATATTCGTTTGATTTTTATACTTGATTTATATGTGGATCCTACATTTCTCCCTTTATTTATTATTTATTATTATTATTTTTATTTTTAATAAAATGCTGAAGTGGTAGGTAGATGCAAGATAAAGGTAGAAAACATAGTTTAGTGTTGTTGTCTACCTTTTTTATAAAACATTTTTTTCTGGGGTTCCCTTGCTTCACTCATGCATTCTGAATCATACACAAAATGATCTTGTAAACAAACTTCCAGTAAACCCAATTCCTGATAATTTTCTAAGAAATTTTCAACACTATTGGTAAAATATAGTATGCATATACCCAGAGATTATAGGATATTTTACAAATGTCATTATACATGAAAATAATTAAAACAGTCTTCAAAATTAAAACTGAGTTGACTATGTTCATTTTCCTATTGTTGTTCCCTTAATGCAAATAGTCCCCTGGCTGTTTCGTGAATCCGAAATTCTTTAACCTTATCTTAGAATTTTAGATTATTTGGAGCCTAATCTCCAAGAAAATATTGGAGTAGGGAACAATTATAAGTACTTCCAAAAAATTGGGGGTAAATGTCTTGAGACCTTAAAAGACAGTGCCCCCTTCTGGTAAGAACACAGATGTCGGAAATGAGTTTCAGTGGAGCTCAAGTTCTTTTAAAAAAGAAAGGTAACAGGTTTTCTTTTTTAAAAGAAGTAACATTTCTGATAAGAAATTATTGGAAATAATTTGTATTCCATTTTTTAAAGTTTCCTATTAATTTCGTAAATAGAAATTAAATTTCTATGTCCAGATTTTTCAACTTGAGTTATCATGGGGGGGGTAGGACTTATTTCAGGTTGGAGATTTACATTCTCATTGACAGTGTTGCCACAAAAGATAATTGGGTAGTTGTTTTTTTTTTTTAATAAAAAAGTTAACTCTATTTATAATTCTACTTTCTGAAGTTATTTCTTCCTTCTTTGCAAATTGCCAGTATTACTAAAGGAAGTGGTAAAATACCACAATACCAAATAGGAATTCAAAGCTGTTTCTTAACAATGAGAAAGTGGGAAAACATATTTAAAAAGGCCAGATTGGTGAAGGAAGATCACTAAGAAAAAGGATGGTTAATAAATGGGAGGTAAATATGTGGGAGAAACTGACTCCTTTGAACTTGAATTCTGAATGTGTAGATATGGAATCACAACAATATTAAGTGATGTCAAATAGTTCTTGACCTCATTCATAAAAGGAGAAAATAGATATCCTCTTTTTGAAACATATTAATAATAATTATAATAATATGAGTAAGTAATTATGATAAAGTGATGCTATATTACACGGCTGAGCAAGAAACCACAGTTTAAAAGCCTGTGGGTTTTCTGGCAAGTGTATTTCATTGTACGATCCCTTTCCTTAGCCTTTGTGAGTGAGGTTGAATCATTACACTTAGAAATTTAGAGTAATCCCTCCTTAACAAAGATTTATATCTTGCAGCATTGTTCTGTTTGTTTTCATGGTATTCTTGTATAATCCTGTGTCATGTATGACCTGTGGCTCAGGAGAGGAACAAAACCACAGTCACTGGTGGGGCCTTCATGACTTACCCTAAACAAAATCATCTCCTTCAAAGAGCATTTGTACTCTTCTTTTAGAGTAGTTGGTATTGTTTCACATTCTAATTTGCATTTCCTACTCTCTGGGGTCTGGGCAAAGTATCCTGTTTCTCAGAATATTTAGACAAATTTTGCAGGCAGATTAATTTTTTTTTTAAAGTGGCAGTAGAAGTCTCCAGTTGAATTTGTACTATGAAAACGTTAGGATTGCTTTCTTTTTTGTCTTCCAAATGTAAAATTATAGTATGATACTGAATATATTTGTAAACAAGTCCTCATCTACCCTTGAGTTGAGAGTCCTTGGTTTAAAGGATTTAAATTTCCTTCCATTCTCCCAGATTGCATTAATGAATCTGTATTTTTGTGGACTAGTGAAGAAATTATATAGACATTAAAAAAGATACTTTTCTATCTTTGAAAAGGCCCTAAAAGTAATTGGTTTTACTAAGGAAAATTTTCTGATGTATTTTAAAAGAGTTCATAGAATGACTTAATCTAGAAATATCAGTCAGTGATAGACAATGATTAGCTACCTTTCTTAATCAAAATAAAGTCATCTTTTACTTTCATAATCCCATCATTTTAGGGCAGAGGCTTTGGACATTTAAAGTAATATATTAACTGGAAAGATGCTTTTGGTTCTCAAGGAGATTCATTTATTTCCATTTGCCTGATTTGATTCATTCAACTTTCACCCAAGAGCTGTTCATTGAAAATTTCCAAGCTGCTATTTGCGTATGGATGAGAGTCTTGCTGCTTTCCTAATGTGTTTGTTCCCTTGTTCCTTTGGATAGGGGCTAATGCAGGAGATCAGCGATTTGAGGTTCAGGATCAGTGAGATGGACAGTGAAAGACTTCAGTACGAAAAAAAGCTGAAATCCACCAAAGTAAGTTTTCTCAATGGCAAAACATTTAAACAAATGGTTTACTACTTATCTAGGAGCAGTAATATAAATAAAATATGTTTTCTACTTAGTGTATGATAAAGAAGGTATTTTACAAGTAAGTGAAGTTTTTGCCCAAGCTGGAGACCTTCTTGAACGTAAACCCTACTATTCTGAATAAAGCTCAGGCTTAACTAATCTGATAGAACATAACCTGGCATTTCTCTTAATTACCTAATCTCCTTTATAAACTGATACTGCTCTCTTGGTTATTTAGCTTGTCTTTTTCTATCTGTAGTTTTCTTTCACTCCTCTGTCTCTCTACCAGTCTTTAATGGCCAAACTTTCTAGCATGAAAATCAAGGTGGGTCAGATGCAGTATGAAAAGCAGCGGATGGAACAAAAGTGGGAGTCCCAG
The DNA here is from genome assembly GCF_040802235.1 of Manis javanica. Classification (NCBI taxonomy): domain Eukaryota; kingdom Metazoa; phylum Chordata; class Mammalia; order Pholidota; family Manidae; genus Manis; species Manis javanica. The sequence continues at coordinate 9,272,024 of NC_133170.1, read as the reverse complement.
AAGGTGGAGTAGACTTTGGGTAACGGGGTCCATGGCCTGTTGCTTTCTGGCTTGTGTCATTTTGCTGTGATGGTGTTTTTAGTAGCGTGTACATTCGTTTTGTGTGTGTGTGTGTCACGTGTCTTTTAAAAATACATTGAATGCTAATTCAAGGAACAATGTGATCCCTAATATTAGTTTCAGAAACATATGAAATAATGAGTGAAAAATAATGAACAGGTAAAATAAAAGTCTTTGTTTCTAAGTTAAATCTCACTCTCCGAGCCTGTCTGACACCCAAGCATGGTGAAATAATTGCAGAACTTCACCTGTGAAAGAATTCTGTTTCCTATCAATAGTAAAGACTGCTTTCTTCCTTCAGGACTTTCTTGAAGGCTGTGTGTGCAGCAGTTAACTAATCATGGCAGTGAACAGAAATCACTCAGACAAAGCACAGTGAGAACAGGGCAGCCTTCTTCCAGTGCTACTGAAAATTTCCTGTACTTGGTGTCCACTTTGACTTTATCATAAGTAAAAATTCCGGGACCAACTTCTGAGCTTCATTGGAAAGCCTCATCTGCTCATAGTATTAAGCACAGTAAATATATCTAGAGACTGAAAGTAAAATGTTTATCAAATGTAAAAGTGCATCTATTAGCATTGCATAACTGTATTTTCTGTGTTCAAGTTTGCTAAAGCTAGTTCTTTACCAAAATGAAACTGAAAATTAAAACATTGGTAAATAGAACATTGCACTTGGGATCTTTAATGGTTGCATAGTAAAAAAAAAAAAAAGGACTTAAAATCTGTTTCTAAATCTATTTTTTTCCATTGTTGTAGGAGATTCTGTTCCTTTATCTTCTTAGTGATGAGGATGAGTTGTTTAGTCCCATGATTTGGCTAAAGTTGTTCATCACCTGCTACCTCACCCACTAATTAAGCTCTACCTTGTCCAGGGAACATGAGGGCCATCTTGAAATGCTGAATGAATCTCAAGCAAGTCTTAATATATATTTTCTAATTTGCATTTTATTTTGCTTTTATGACACTAAGCATCTAATTGGATTATCTTCCTTGATTAACTTGGTCAGGTTTTTTATTTAACATAAGATTGAAACCTAAGGGCTACCCTATTCCTAATCACACTTTAAAAGATTTCATTTTAATTTGGTCACCAAGAAACGTGAAATAATTATACCAGAATTATTCTACATTGACTTCCATTAATTGTCTTGCTTCCTGCTTACCATTGCCACTGTCTGATTTCTGGTTTGTGTCTGAATTCCCATAGTTTTCTGTTTCATTCTGATTTCTGGTTTGTGTCTGAATTCCCATAGTTTTCTGTTTCATTCACAAAAACTAATTCTTGATTTAAGAGTTAACATACTCTCTGAGTATTCTCTTTGAGTCATACTCTACTGTTTTAAAATGAATTTATCATTTGTAGGATGAACTGGCATGCTTAAAAGAACAACTGGAAGAGAAAGAATCTGAAGTGAAGAGGCTACAAGAAAAATTGGTTTCCAAGATGAAAGGAGAAGGGATAGAAATTCTTGATCGAGGTAAGTATATACATTTGACACTTGTCATTTTGTTAAAATCCTCCCAAGAAATTGATATTAATGGATGTATAATTTTAGCATCAAAGAAAGGGAAGAATAGCAGACACCATGCAAGCCAGGAGCACAGGGAACCCTCTGAGATGCCTTACTGTGTTTGGGGATCAATGAACTTCCCCTTCAGAAGCTGGAAGAGCAACTCTGCACTTTATTGCATGTTTATTTTAGGTTACTGAATTGTAAATTCTCATCATGAGAGAGTTCTGTTCAAACTGCAATACAAAGGGGTGTCAAAAAGAGTTAAAAGGAGCCATTACTATTCCCAAGATTATTTCCCTGTGAACTGAATTTGAGACAACATAAAGTAAGACCTAGTAACCTTGCCTGCCCTTGTGACAGAAGAGGGAAAGCTCTGCATCTTCGGAAAATCGATGAAAATTTCTTATGGATGGAGTCCTCAACTTTCTAGAAAGCAAAACGAGGCTAATTCTGTTTTTGAAAGTGTTTATGAATTTATCCCCCAGAAGTATTTTTCCTAAGTGAGGAGCTTTGTACTGAATATCCTATGGACTGTGGTTTTTAATAATGTATGTTATACTTGATAGAAAATAACTTGAGTGAAATGTGTTTTTTAAATTGTATTTAGAAATACAAATGCATATAACATCTGACAATACTAGATCTAATTTGACTTTTCTTTGTTATTACTGACAGCTACGGTGCTATGAGATACCAAAGCAACTTCTAATGCATTTGAAACAGAACAAGTTCAGTTTAGTGTAGCTTTGGGACATTTTTATCTATTATATGGGCCTTGGTAATGTTATTGTCTATCCAATGAAGGCTTGAATTAGATTATCTCTAAGGTCTTCCTTGGCTTCAGAGTACTCAGGTTTTATATACCTGTAGGGATGGCAATTCCCTGTGTATCAGAAAATGCAATTCATCAAATATTGAAGGACATGGATATTTTTCCCCTCTGCTATTTTGGCATATAGAGAATTTTGTGTCCTTAGAGGACATTCACAAAAAAAGTTATGCTTTTTAGGGTTGTAAGAATAAAATGGAATGAATCGTAGGACTTGTAGGTTAGGGGCTATATTAGCATAGTGCCACCCAGCACCTGATCTAAGGACTGATTCTGGTCTGTGAAGTGCCTGTTAACAGTGGACAGCCAGATAAATACAGGGATTGAGAACAAGTGTTTAGAAAGATCATGGCGATCTGATATTGGTATAATATCTAACTGCGTAATCAGTGGACTTACCTCATTGAACAGGAAATAGACCATTTCAGTGCTATCATACTCGAGTGGTGAGTCGAACAGGACGTAAGCAGTGGGCTGGTCACGTTCAGGAGGGCCTAAATCGAACAGTACTGGAAATGTAAAAACAACGAAAGCAATGTTAACTGTTTTTTTAATTGCATATAGTGTAAGAAGTGCTTGCATTCCACAGACCTGACTTTAATATGAGAAAATCAAGGCTCAGAAAGGTGACGTGTCAGATGGCAAATTTCAGTCTTCTGATTAATGACATTAGAATCTCTTTCTACCTCTGTGTGCATTATGTAGTATAGTTCCCATCCTAAAGTCACAAGATAGTGCTTACTATTCAGTCTTTGTAAGGTTAGTCTTTTTATTTTAGGTAAAAGGAGACTAAATAATCATGTTTTTAAAATATTATTTATTGTTGTAATATATGCTAACTTCCAATTCAATGGGTTTTCCTGCACAGATGAAAATTTTAAAAAGAAGCTCAAAGACAAAAGTAAGGTTCTTGGTGTATTTCCATCAGCTTTTACATTCACCAGAAGTACTACTTGGACTGTTCTTTGCATGTGTTTTAAGAACATTTCTCTCCCCAAATGTAAAGTTGCTTCATCGATAAGCTCTCCATTTCTTCAGAGTGTGCAAAAGAGGGTAAACAAACACTAGAAACAAGGCAGCAAAGGTCAGTTTTGCAGGTTTGTCTGATTCACAGCATTCAACAGGGCACCCAGAGTGTTGGGGGAGAGAAAGCATTTCCTCTGTGGCCCAGGAGATACAGGGTCAGAGGAAGATGATACTCCTAACAAAACCTATTGTTTTTAAGGCTCACCATAGTTGAAAGACCATTTTGAACTCCCCTTGTGCTCTGCAGTGTTTCGTAGCCCAGTTTTTCACTGAGGTTTGCATTAGGAGCTTCTCTAAGCGTGCCCTCTCGCGGTGTTCGCAAAAGGGTTTGACCCAGGCTGGTTAACAGGACCAGGCTTATATGAAGCAACGTAAAGATAAGTCCTTAATGGGCTCTTTCCTCCAGACATTGAATTCTCAAGTCAAGGGAATTTGCCCTCCAAAAGTAAATAAATAAATAGATAGGCAATTCATACCTTAACTGAAAATGTCACATTTGTGCTGAACGATGCACCACTGTTTTAAAAATTATCTTACATAGTATTTGTGTTTTCTCAGAAGCAGGCAACCTTAGCTGAATCTTTTTCTCTGTTTCAACCTTTTAAGTCTGTGATTTCATTTTAGGTTGAATTTTCATCTTTAAAATATTTGCTGTATTATTATCAAAGTATCATGCTTTTGTATTTGAAAGTCAAATTTTAAGGGAAGCCATACGCAGCTTGCTTTAGCCTTTATGTCTTAAAATCTGTTTTCAAATAGTACTAGAAATGAAGTTTATAGATGAAGCAAAGTACTTGTTATCCTTCTGTGTGGAACCTACAGCCAGCTTCTTAGCATGACTACTTGGTAAATAAATATCACATTCCGTTAGGCTCTCACCATTCCTGTCTCTGTCTTGATTATAACTGATCATCGTTATCTTGGCTCTTGTCATTATGTATAACGTGCAATGCTTTCACCCACTGCTTTATAGGTTTCTATTTTGAAAACTCCATGTTTTTATTGTTAAAGCACTGGAACCTCACCTTCAGTGTTCTCATGATGATTTTATTGTTGTTTTGAGGGAAGGTAGTCAGAATTGTTTTCTTTCTGGAATATGACGATTCAGATGAGAGAGAAGGTGTTCATTTTTCAGATTTTCCCTAAAAGAGAATGTGGATGGTAAAATGTGCCCTTTTAAAGAAAAAAAGAAAAAGTCGAACAAAATAATTCATTAGCATCTTTACCTTAAACTATTTCAGTCTAAAGAATCAGCTTCTCATTGTTGTTCCATGTTAATCAAACTGACTTCTGATTTGATTTTGTGGTACTTTCAGATATTGAAGTACAAAAAATGAAAAAGGCTGTGGAGTCTTTGATGGCAGCAAATGAAGAAAAGGTATCTAGATGAAATTTAAATATTTGTGTAGATGTGTCGCACCATTTTGATCATTCGATGCATTCTCTTGAGATATCCTAGTTCGAAAGAACACACTGGAACCGCACTAACAGTGGGAACAAATGCTCCCTTCCTGCCCAAGAGCGCCCCCTCTCTGCGGTGGCAGTTGTAACTGGCTGTGTATGTAGGAATGCAGACCGGCCACACTGACTCCCCTGAGAGTTCTCTGTCCCCTACCTGCCATGAACTTAGAAATGGTTGAAGCGGCCAGATCAGTTCTTTATTTTCAGGTGAGAAGAGATACAGGCCAGAGTGCCCCCTGTGGCCACTGGAATCTGGGCTAACGTGGGCTCTGAGGGAGAGTCCCCGTGACAACTTAGGCCACATGACGATGTTGATCATTTTCTCCATTTATGCATTATTTCCTTCACACTCCTGGCCTCTTTCACATCAGGGGTCGCCTCTGCTTTCCTGAGAGGTGAGAGACCAGAAACTTGAGGTGCAGACTCTGTGAAATAAGTATGGCCGCAGGCTTTGTTTTATCTGTGTTGGCCTAACGCAGAGGCCTCCAGAGTTCCTTCCGCTCTTTGCCTCTCTGCTCTTCATCCTGCCGGGAGCAGGGATGTGTACCCTCCCGAGGCAGCGTGTTTCCCTGTGGCCTGACCAGACGGACGTCCGCAGGCGGCCACGGCCGGGCCCAGCTCCGGTCAGCAGCGCTGCTCTCTGCTCATGTCCTTAATGAACAGAGCAAAGAGGAGGCCTTTCCCAGGCAAAAATAATTTCAAGGAAGTAAAAAACAAGCAAATGCCAAAGAACTTTGTCTTGGCCCTTTTCTCTCCTTATAAGTTTTTTTTTCTCTCTAGTTCTTGCCTACTCTGTTTTACTTATCTTTTATTAATTTTGGCCTTTCATTCTCTTTACTTGTTCTTTATTACATGGAAATAAACTAATTTTTCCACCCACCCACCCATTGATAGGTTTCTTCATTCTAGTCTTTCCCAGTGTTGAATAAAAAGAAAATTCATTTAACAAGCTGTCTCCATGTAGCTTTTACTTGAAACAAAAAAAAATCATGGAAATTCATTTTGTTTTAATTTCTCTCCCTCAAAAAGCAACAATAACAAAATTCCTGATGTTGACTGAGGGTTTACTAGATGTTCAAGCTTCCATAGAAGCACCAAGAATGACATAACTTATTAGTGGCTTCAGAATACTTCAAAGAGGACATTTATGAGCAGAATATGGGGAAGCACAAGATTTGTTCGTCAGGAAAATGAAGGCTTCTAGCAGAAGATCCATGAGTGAAAACATGTCTCAGAGCCAAAGCTTGAAACAAACAGCCCCGTGCCTGCTGGGAAGGCTTTGTTGCTGCATGAAATCTGGGGTTGGGACAGGTGCAGGGGGCTGACCAAGGAGCTGCCGTGAGGTGGTAGGCGACCTTGTGTGCCAGGCCAATGGTTTGGGGTCTTGGCTTATAGACCCCAGACAGTGACATAAATAGCCATTGTAGAAAACTAGCTCTGGTGTCAGAATGGAGGCAAGAATAAGGGAGGGAGAGTTAAGACAGAACAACTAAGAAGCTGTTGAAATCGTCTAGGTGAGAAAGGAAGAGGGGTTGAAATAAGACCTTGGCAGTGAAGTGGTAAAGAGGGAAGAGATTTTAGAGAATTCACAGGTTGACAAGATTTTAAAATCTTTGAATTTGAGAGTCAGTTTCTTGTTGGGCAACCAGGTAAATGATCGTGCCGTCTATGAATTAAGGGACTCCAAGCCCAGGCTCAAGTACTGGGAACAAATAATGAGCTTCATTTTATATGCGTTCGATTTGATGTGTTTGTGGGACATTTAAAAGGAGACTTCCCATAGGACACTGGAAATTGACTCTAGATTTTAGGGTTAATATAGAATTACAGATTGGTGGGGAGTGAACTCTTCATCAGTTTTAAGAGAAATAATAGAGTTGTAGATTGATGGGAACTAAACTATAAAAATAGTGATGAGTTAGTTAGCTTTTGCTCCATGACAAATCACATTTATTATTTCTCATGCTTCTGTAGGTTAGCTAGCTGGTTCTTCTGGTCCGGGGTGGCTTTGCCGATCTCTACAGTTAGCCAGTGGCTGGGATGGGGCTGGATGGTCTAAGATGGGGTGGCTCGTGTCTGGTGATAGACTGGCCTGGGTTGTTCCCAGCTGGAATGCCCCTTCTCCAAATGATCTCTCATCATCTAGTAGGCTCGCCTCTGCTTCTTCACATAGTGGCCTCAATATGCAAATACTTCTCAAGCCTCTCTAGAACCATATTTGTCGATATCTTATTGGCCAAAGTCGGTTGAATGCAAGCCCAAAAGACCCTGTGGGAGAAGTTACGGGGCCCATTTTTATAATCCACCACAGCGAGGGCACGGAGGAGAGTGTCGAGTATAAAACCTTGAAGTGCTGACATTCTACAGTCAGGGTGGAGAGGATAGCAAGGGTTAGGGACGTAGCATATGTATCCAGTCAAGGGATTCAGAAAATCAAAATAGAAGAAAAGAAAGAGTGGGGGGGAGGGCAGTGAAAGAAAATGGAACAAATGGGGTCAATCAAGTGCCAGATGGAGATCAAATTAGGAAAAGGAGGAAAAGCATTCATTGTTCTTAGTGACTAGAAGGTGTCTGATGAGTAGCTGGACCAGCTTTGATGGAATGGTATGGAAGGGGGAAGCCCGATGGTGGTTGATGGCGGCTAAGAAAGACCTCACTGACAGGTTGGCAAGGAGAGTCATTAAAATTGATTTTTTTTTCTTGTTTTGTATCTTATTACCTTGTTTTGTTTTTGTTTTTTAAAGATGGCAGCTGAAGGATAGGATCTCTAAATTTAGAGGTACTTTTTCTCTATCTCTGATGTACGTAGGAAAAATATTCTAGATATTACCAGTTTTACTAAAGTTTAGAAGTACTCTTTGAATAATGTAAATAATTCCCGTCTAGCTTATTCTTTATGTCACAATTACTTTTACTGTTTTAAAACCATAGCATTAAAAATGATCGTTTATTTTATTAATAGGATCGGAAAATAGAAGATCTTCGGCAGTGCCTGAACAGGTACAAGAAAATGCAAGACACAGCGATGCTAGCCCAAGGTAAAAAAGGTAGTATAGCTCTAAAGGTTTCTTTACCTTAGTTGATTTTAAGTGGCTACAGACTTTTACATTTGACCTTGATTTCTTTCATGAACCATCTCCATTATCCCAAACTAGGTAACTCACTCATTATTAATGCCAGGAAGTGTGTAGGCTAATGAGAACCCTGTAGATGGGCTGGTCAGTCAGGAAGAGCTTCCCTGGAAAGCATTTGAGAGGCAGAAAGAACAGCACGTACAAGATACAGGGGGGAAAGGAACTTGGTGTTTTAAGTAAAAGACCAGTGTGACCAGAAAGTGGTAAGTGGGGGGAGAGGATGGAATGAGATGAGATGATGGAGGGGAGAGCTGGTCAGGTCATGAAAAGTGAGGCGTTCAGCCGTTATTCGAACCCAGAGGGATCCACTGCGGGGTCTTAACAAGTCAGCACATCTTTGTGACAAACGGGAGCGCGTCTTACTGTCAGGGAGCCGTACTGGGAGGAAGGGGAGCCAATCAGGAGACTCCTGCAGTATTCCAAGTGGAAAGAGCTGATGGGAAGTATGTTCTGGAGTTAGAAACCACACAGTGGTGTGATGATTGAGATGAAGAAAGTGAAGAGGAAAGAATCACGAAAAAAAACACATTTCCAACTAAAGCAACCAGGTGGATAGCAGTTCCATTTACCAAGATGGAGAAGCACCGTGAAGGAACATTGATACGGTAATGGGGGATTGTGTTCAGCTTTAAACATGTTAAGTTAAAAAACAAAACTAAAAACCCTGTAAGGCATCTAAGTAAAAATAGTTATGCATTTTTGTTGTATTAATCATTATTTACCTGCACATGGGCCAGTGGGCCACCCTTAAATGTGGGAGCATTCTGGGGTCATTCAAAACAAAACAAAATGTTAACCTTGAAAGTCCTCTTGCTCATTAGCAATGCATAGATGGGGTTATTTGCCCTAAAAGTAAACATTGGAAACAAATAACTCTTTTGCAGTGTACTTGTGAAACATTCAGATTTTGAAATTCTAACATTGATGAGTTCATAAAGAAAATCTTGCTTTGGACTAGGAGTTTTGAAAGAAATGGATTTTCACCTTTTTGCCCACAGGGCCTACCATTTATTAAGACTTCATAAATAGATGACTGAGCAAATGAACCTCTAATAGCCCGTGTAGGTATGGCAATTCTCATCACTCAGCATTTTCTGTCCTGTCAGAAGAGTCTCTCTTTTAAGGAATACTGCAGATTCACAAGTGATTAATTTTTACATAATCATAGCATTTAAAATGTTAGATTTTATAGAATCTCAACATTATAATTCTTATGTTTAAAAATCAAGGAAAACGGATTAATTTCTGTAATTAGACTGTATTGTAAAACATTTAGAAAATAGAAAGAGTAAAAGTCACTCATGATTGCACTGGCATGACCTTTATTGGCTTTTGCTTATATTTCTTTCTAGTTTTTTTTTTCTATGCATAGAGATATATACCTGAAAGAGGTAGTTTTTAACCACCTTAACAGCAGGATACATTTTCATAAACTATTAAAAATTATGGCCTGTTCTAGTGAAGTTTCTAAACAATAACTTCTCACTAGAATTTATATTTATCTAGTTAATCCTTAGACAATTCTAATAATACGTAAATTTTTATAAATTTAGAATAAAAAATCTAATGGAACCTAAATAGTATCTTTAAACAAGTATATGATTTACCATTTTGTATTACTCAGAGCATAGAGTTTTAAACATCATTCCTTGTATTAAAAAGAGTATCTGGCACTGTCGTTCAGCACTTAATCCTTGTTATTTCTAGAAATGTAAAAAAATTCTCAAAGTCACTGCTTTGCTAGATTTGTGGTTGTATTTCACCTACCAGCTGCTCTTTCTGTTTTGAATGGCATAAAAGGATCCTCCTAAGGGATCAAAAGGTTGTCTATCTATTTTTTTTTCTTTTCCTTTTTTCCTTTCTATGTATTTTTCAAGAGCACAGCGGGGATGAACATTGAGTTGTTTAAGTGTTGCTATTTGGACATAGTTTGTTCCACTGGTGTTTTTCAGCTTGGCAGTTTCTGAATTGAAATTTGTAAAGCCTCAAATGTTGAAGCAAAATTACAGGAGGGTCATGGGACTAAATTAACTTAACTTGACTGCTGTGAGTCCCTGATGGTATCTATTAATACCATTATTAATTAATACCTTTACTAATTCCACTGCTGGATACTCCCATGGCCCAAGAGCCCCGGGACTGTTGGTGCTCACAGTTTAAGGTATTGTTTCCTAGTTCCATGTAGTTGTTTTTCAAGGGAAGCCCGGAGAAGTTGACTCTGATTGTTGAGGATCAGAAAAACATTTGTGTTCAATACAATTGGGATTCTTATCTTCCTCCGAAAGTGGAACATAAATGAAAAGCTGCTGCTGCCCTCTTTTTGTCTTGTCTCCTCCTAGGCCAGGACAGTGACTATGAAGGTCTGCTCGCTGCCAGTTCCCTCTCCACTTTGCTGGATGTACAGGGTCTCAGTGATCTGGAGAAAAGTCTGTCACCCACACCGGTAATGGGGTCTCCCAGCCATGACCCTTTCAATACAAGTGTTCCAGAAGAGGTATTTGCACTCAGTATTTCCTTCATGTTGAAGAGACTGTGTCTTTGCAAGTTAAAATGCTGTTGACAACGTGAAAAGCCCGGGTTCTTTTCTCAGTTCAGTTACTGACTCAGTTTGTCCTGGCAATTTTTGTGTCCTACAGGACATTATTTGAAATGTAAGTTTTTTCCTCTTTTTAATAAGTAAATGCCTTGGCAGTGTCAAAACTGCTTAAAATATAATTCTGGAAAAACATACAAATCCCTTGGAGATAGATAAATAAATACGGGCGATATGACACCATGATTGGTTTACACGGCTGACGGGATATTTGAAAGCTGCTAAGAGAGGAGATCATGAAAATTCTCATCACAAGGAGCAAAACTTTTTCTTTTTTTGTGTGTATACCTATATGAGGTGATGGATATTAACTGGACTTTGTGGTTTATCACTTCATGCTATGTGTAGGGCATTATGCTGTACACCTTAAACTTATGCAGTGCTGTTTGTCAATTATATCTCCATAAAATGGAAGGAAACAAACAAGGAATTAGTTAAAGAAAAGAAACATTTTAGAGGGAAAAAGACCCTAATTATTAAATATATGTTTATACTGAGGGGAAAATAACATTGACAGCCAATGTGCATGGTATGTTTATAGAGAGAGGCTGCTGTTACATGTAGGATACACCCAGACAATCTCAAGCCCTTAAAAAAAAAAAGTCTTTACTATGTGAATTGTAGTTTAGTGACAGATCTTTAGTTTGGAGCAAGAATGATATGATGAGGATTGAGGGTGTTCAGCCTCATTTTTAGAGAAAAGCTGGGATGGAGATTAGAGGTTGGGAGTTGAAGTCTTAACATTTGACATGAACTCAAGAAAATGGATCAGTCAGCTATGGAGCTATTTTTTCCTCCATGATTAGGAACCTACAGAGATATTATGAACCTTAGGAAAAAGCAGATGATAGCTAAATAAATTGCCTGGAATTAGTCAAAAGGATTCAAACAACAACAACAAAAAGACAGTGAAATAATCTTATATATTACATTAATAGGACTTATTGAAGAACAAATTCAACTGAGTAAATTTTAAAGATCTTACTGGCTTTATTTGGTGATACGTGAACTGAGCAATATCCATTCTAGCAGGTAGAATGTAATTCCAAGGAGCTGTATAAAATGAAGGGCTTTTATGGGCAGAAGGGAACAGGCACTGAGAGAAGTCACACAAGTCATTTGCTGATTGCTTAAAGCAAGGTTTTTTTGTTTTTTCAGTGTGTTCAGTGTTTTTTATATTAGTTCATGATGTCGCTCACAATCTCACTGCACTACCATTGTCAGAAACTGTGGAAAACCACAGTATAAAAATTCTTTCACAGAGTCCCTCTTTAGGATATACAAGGCGTTTGTTTGGGAAAATGTATTTATTACTCATTTTTTTTGCTATAATACCATTGATATTAAGCAAAGTATTTTAAGTGGTAGCCAAAGTACATTATAATTTGTTTTCATTATACTTTTCATCAATTCTGTTAATTAAAGTTAGTCAACTTGCTCACATATAGAATAATAATTGACTGGTTTGACCCATGTTCTATATTAGACTAGTTGTAGAAATTAAAGTGAAAATAATGCTTTGTTTACAAAGCACGTTACCCACATCTTCAGTAATTGCCCTGGGCTGCCACCCAGGTAGGTAAGTTGGTCAGAGCCAAGATTTCGACCAAGGCTGAAAGCGCTAGGGTTAGCTATTAACTTGCGGAATGGTTTTTATTATGCCCTATTCACGATATTTGGTGTCCTATTCAAACCAAGGTCAGAAATCACCTGCCTCCAGAATGTTTTCTCTGATCAACACTTCTAGAGGTTTATATCTTGAAACCATTTATTAGAATAGAGTTCTGATCAGAGGTGTATGGCATTTTATCCATAGACTGTTTAACTGTCTTACTTAGTTTCAGTCTCTCTTTGGCTTGTGTTTTGTTTTCTGTTGGGCTGGCTTTTGACCTTCTTTAATCACGTCACAGTTCCACACCAGCATCCTGCAAGTTTCGATCCCTTCGTCATTGCCAGCACCTAAAGGCTTGGACAGTTCCAAAAAAGCAGCATCGCCTCCTACCCTAGAGACTTCGTTTGAAGAGAAGTATGTCATTTATGAGCTAATGTTGCAATATCATGTTCAAAAAAGTAGATCAACCATAACAAGACTACATTTCATTTATTTACAGGCACAGTTTTTACCCAGAGAAGGAAGAAACAGAAAGGCATATGCCAAGAGACCCTTGATCAGTTCTGTATTATTTTAAAAAATGGTGTGAAACAAGAAGTACTAGGAGATGAGGCTGAGGACATGTGGTGGTCAGGTTTAGAGAGGGTTTGGGGGAACTGGGATTTTATATCCTGGGTCCCAGTGGCTCTCAAATGGTTGCAAGCAGAATAGCAACAGTCATGGACTTGAGGCTGTTGGGAAGATGCCATGAAGGACCCAAGGAAGGGGTGCAGTAGTTTCTCCGTAAGCACATTCACTTAGAACATATATGGTCTTTTATTCATGAAGCTCATAAATACCTTTTTTTACATTTTAGTGATGAAAAAATAATCCTCAGTGCTGCTGTTGAAACTCAACTGTGTGACGGTCATTCGTAAGTTATTTTTTTCTGATGTGAAATATGTGATTGATACTTGGGAGACAGGACATTTCTGTTACCCTAACAATAACCAGTATTAAAAGTGAATGACTCTGAGGCCTGAATAAATTAGTGCAGCTGTAATAATTGGATGGAGGTAAAGGGGAGGGTTGTAAGGTAACAAAGAAATTCTTGCTCCTTTCATTTAATGTCAAGTCTCTGCAGATCTTGAATCTTTTTCAGTTTTCATTTGAAGTCCAGTGCTTTTAATTTTATATTTTAAACCTAGCACGAAAGAGACAGAATGATGTGATGGCTGGAAAGGATGCAGTGATTTTTTTGCACTTTCAATTTAATAAACTGACCTAATTTCTATGTTTATCCAAGTTAAAGTCTGGATTAAATTTGGAAAATCTATTTTCAGTGCAATTCTCAAAGATGAGATCTTTTCTCTCCTCACCATTATCTCTTACTATATTTGGTAGTGGACAATTCTAGCAACTTACACATGAATACATGAGAAATGCCTTTAAAAGCTTGATTGTGTATTTACATTATTCTGTTTCTTAGAACAAACATGTTACTTTTTTCTCTCCCTCTTCTTAAACTGGTTACATATTCCTGCCTTCAAGTTTTGAGTAAGACCAACTCTACAAAACAGAATGCTAGTTATGTAAAAAAGAAAATCTCTGAATGTCACTTTGTCTTTATAGGGATAACAAATGGATTATTATGAGTTTTAATAGGGATTCTTCTGTTAAGCTTTGATCAGAACTGTTAAATAAAGTGCTTTACCAGACTCAGAAAATTGACTTCTTTGTCAATTGAAAAGCAAAACTTTCATCCTTTATTTTAATTAGAAGGATTCTATATAAATGGTACATGAGTGTTTAAAAAGTTCCTGGTGTAAATGTATACATGCAAAGGATGCACCACTAGTCCATGGAAAACACTGTTTTATTTTCAGGTATTGACATCACAGGGAGAGTCCTAAGTGTTTTTCCAGCTATTCTAACATGTGCAGGACATTTAGTTATTGGCAGGAGAGTTAACCACCCCTGCTATTAAAAGAACTAAATGTTATAATTCAGTTAAGCACATAACTAGCTGCCTGAAGCCAGATTTTCTTTTACTAAGAGGATTCAGCACACACACAATTTTAGTTTCTTTCCAAGAAATTCTACTTAGAAACAGTGGCACCAGAGCCTCTTAGTATTAATCCTAATTATTACTGTTGTTATTTTTAGAACTTCAAGTCTGCAGAAGTCCAGCAGCCTGGGCAGTCTGAAGAAAGAGTCATCAGATGGGGTTGGTTCTGTTTTTTTCTGTCTGTTACCCGGAGAAGAAAATATTTAGGCAGCTCCATTTTTTTCCCATTTTCCAAATAAAACTCTTAAGAAGAGTTTATACTTTCTCTAATGAAAAATTATTAGAATACCAAAGTTAATGTAAACATTAAGAAATACAACTATGAAGAGTTGAAAGTAGTATAAAAAATACACAGAAATGAAGAATTTAATAAAACAGTGTCAGATATAAATGGAACTATAGTTTTGTAGTTTAGAAGTAGATGTAAATTTAATTTATGGAATTGTATGTTGCAAATTCTGAATGTGTAAAGGATTCCTTTGACAGGAAAAGGAGTCCATTCAGAAGGCTTCAGAGGTAATTTTTTTGTTCAGATTACAGTGTGAAATGTTTGAGACTTCTGATACAAGTATGGGACTTTTAGTACGTAAGATTGCTTAAATGTCTCCAGTAAACAGAAACTCTCAGAACCTCCAAAACATGCTACACAAAGGAAGGTAGACACCAAAGATGACATGATTCCATTTATGTGAAATATCCAGAATAGATAAATCCATGGAGAGACAACATAGCTTGGCGGTTGCCAGAAGTGGAGGAAAGAGGAATGGGGAGAAATTGCTTAATGTTTATGAGGTTTTATTTTGTGGCGATAGAATGTTTTGGAGCCATATAGAGATGGTGGTTGCACGACATTATGAATGTATTAAATGCCACTGAATTGTTCACTTTCGAATAGTTACTTGTGTGTTATATGAATTTCACCTCAGTAAGTTATTGAAAAAAACAGAAAAACCTCCAACTCTCAATCATACTGTTGATGTTAATGACCATAGCTGGGCTTCCTTAGACCTCACAAAATGTCCTTCTTAGATCACCAGCAATTTATTTTACACCACAGTCTGTCTCCAGCAAATAGTTTGGTAATTTTAAAGACATCAGCAGCAGTGTTTCTGGTTCTTCCCTTTGATTTTTCAATTCTTAACCTTCTAAAGGTTACAGTCTGGTAGACAGATACAGTCTTGACTGTTGGCTCTTAGCGCCTTGAGTTATGACGTAAGGCATGGCTGATGAAGCTCATACAGTGAGCACAGCTGAATTAAAGTCGTCCTCCGTTCATTTTTGTCTTGCCAATTCATTACATGATTAAATGATTTTGACATCAGTGTTGAGACATAGATAATAGTACTACCAAATTGTGGCATCTGTAAACTTCTGGTTACTATAAGGAGTAGACATGTAGAGTAAAATAATCTCCTTAAAAGCCTACACTCATCTCCCCTCTTTCCACCTCTGCAAAGAAAGAAGCAGAGAGTAAGAGAAGGCAGGGAAAGGGGCACATGAGCACAGAAGCATCTTTGGGACACTAACAAACCGTGTTCCTCTAATTGCAAATTCAAATAACCAGAAAGTTAAAAAATAAGCAGTATTTAAAAGCATAACTTCATCATGATTGAAGTTCTTCATAAAGACCTTGAAATACTGTAGATAGCTGAAGTGGCTTGTGAATCAGCCCCCCAAAAAATTTCATTGTAGCAAGTTTAGTTTCGATGTTAAGTGTATCCGTATGTATTGTAATCTTTGAAAACTGGTGATCCACGTTAGGTAACTTGCAGACAAGATATGAATATTCCAGAATCCCATTAAAAAAATAATTTGTACAGTTGCTGATTTTTCATTTTATTGTTAATTATTTGAGAAGAATATTTAAAATAACTAGAGTAGACTTTCCATATACTGCTGGCATGGAAGCTTGAGACTGATGCCTACTTTGTATGATTATATTATGTTAGGCTTCTGCTGATGTAGTAATACTATAAAGACTGAACTGTATTATAGCCAAGTCTGTCATAATAGTTAGAAAAGTAAGAAATCTACACCTATTCTAGTTGTGTCATATTTTATCGCCATGTCTTTGGGAGAATGAGACAAGTAAAATCAAAATAAATTTGAGAATTTCTGTATCTTTTGTAATTTTTTTATCTTCTATTTCAGTTCCAAACACATGGATTATATATTAGCAATGAGTATATTTTTGTGGTTGCTGCTATAAGTAACTTTCAGAATTGACTTCTTAAACTTTTTCTATAGCATTTGATATTCGTGATCAGTGTGTTAGTTCAGTTATTCTTTTAAGTGAAATCATGTGTGTAACATGTATTATGCCTGGCATGTATGACGATGGTGCACATCTGTGCTGCGCCACATGCACCATCACCTCTGTCTCAGGATAATGCTCTCGCGGAAAGCAGCCCACTAGCGAGCCTCCCTCCTAAAGCTTCCGGACGCGACGCCTCCGTGGATGACAGCCCCTTTGGCACTCGAAAAGCCAGATCTTCCTTCGGCCGTGGCTTTTTTAAAATAAAAAGTAACAAGAGGACAGCAAGTGCCCCAAACTTGGGTACGTACAGCCAGAATGCTTTTGTCCTAATTCTTTCAGAATGAGGAAAAGATCAAGCTCTTCCCCCACCCCTTATTCATCTATTGATACAGTTCTCTTTCTCAGAAAGAAGGTGAATGAATTGGGGGGAAAGTTAGCAAAAATGCTTTTGTGGGTTTAATTCAGTGGTGAAAAAAGCTCTGGGTGGACTTTCTGCTCTCTGTCCTGGGGTCTAAAATGAGAGGAAAGGCCAAAATCCATGATTCTCTCTGACTTCCTTGTAAACAGCTTCCCATCTGTTTTCGAAGTGGATCAATTCGCCCCATATCCATAGTGCTACTGGAGTCTGTGTGTTAAGTTGGAAGCACAGTGCGGTGCTTGCCTTCCCTCCCACTGTGTGTATTTTGTGAGTAGGAGTTTGATTTGTGTTTCATTTTGTCGCCCTGTGTTCTCTCCATTGGCTGCATGTGATTGTGTGCGTTGTTGGGATATCTGAAGATCGTAAACGAAGTGCCAGTGCACCCACCTTAGGTATCGTACCCTGCATGCCGGCCTTCGCCAGTTCTGTGCTCCAAGCCGAGCTAATGCTTGCTCTTGGCGTCTGTGATCTCTCGAAAGCAAGCTGGCAGCAATCAGAAAATGTAGTTCTCTACTCCACAGTGTTCCTTCCACCTTCTGCTAAAGGGGACTTTCTGTAGGTTCTTTGCTTCCAAGCTGAAATGCTGTCTTAACCAATCAATGCTAATGCACCTTGCAAGTGTCTCTGGAAGGACCCAGATGTGCACAGCGTCACTCAGACTGCAGGGCACAAATGTCCTGGCTTCATAAATTCCAGCTCCTTCATCCCTGAAGCTCACTAACTCCTAGGTCCTTGCAGTTCCTTCTCCATGTTTACATTTTCCACAGCCTCCAGAAACAAATGTTTTTAGCCAAATAGGGAGGGAGGCCTGTGGAAGACTCTGAAAATGACCTTTTTAGACATCTCCTACGGGAATATTCTTCTGACATTTTATTGCTTTGAAGATGAAGGCAACATTTAATGGTGACAGAGGCAACTCTGTGTTATCTGAGGAGTCGCCCCCAGAGTGAACTTAGGAGAGAGGAGGCTCAGTTTTCCTCTCTGAGACCTCTCAGGGTACAGTAAGGAAAAAAGTCCTCAAAATAAAAACTAAAAATTGGATGCTTTTAAAACAAGGGTCATCTAGACAACATTTTCAGGGACACCCATACCCATCATGGTTATAGGGTTTGAATGGAAAGGTTCCTTTGGGGTTTCCCAATAGGTTCTGTTAACCTGGGATAGATAGTCACATCTCTATTCTTGTGAATCAACAAAGGTGGACTTCTCTCTCTTTGAAATCTTAATTGTCTAGAACACCAGATGAAGAAAATAAACTGACCTGTTCAGATAACTATTTTCAGACGTATTTGCATCTTTCTCAGAGAAGTGTAATGCTATGAGGCGAATGCTGCTTACTATAACCTATAATCACAGCTCTGCTTCATAGAAAAGTCAGCCTCTGCAACTTTCATATCTTGCTGAAACACAGTTTCTGTGATTTTTGTACAACTTCTACTTTCCTCTCTGAAAGTGTGCTCTCACTGAGGAAGCAGTGCCTCTCATGTTGGCTAGTGTGGATTGTCTATTAAGGGTCAACTAAAAGAGCTAAAGTAGTTCATTCTGGGAGATCTAAGAGAAGCAAATTTGGATGCCATGTCAAGGCAAAATCAACAGGCACTTGTCTTATTTCAAAAGAAAAATTTTGCATGTCCAGTTCTTCTCTGAGTGCCTAGGACACAACAGGTTGTTAATAGGAATGTATATCTTGAATAAAGAGTTGCTACTACTTGGTAACTGATTTGATATGAGTGTCAAAGGAGAGGAAGGAATGAAAAGAAAATGACAGAACTAGAACTAGAGTAAGAGGGACAATTGATTAGTACTAATGAAATATTAAGTAAGACAGTTTAAGAGAAGACTCTCAGGAAAATTGGATGGATTTGTTGAGTCCATGATCCTGGCACATGGAATGGGGAATATCCACAGACATTCAGGTACTGAGGCTGGGGACAGAAATCGGGTCCAGAGATTTTGATGCCAGCTGCCTATAAATCGATCATTTAGTGTTTAGCATAGAATGGTTGAGCTTGTCAAGATGTCCCACAGAGGGACCTCGAGCACAATCTTGGAGTGGGAGAGAGAGTGAAAACGGATGCTGCTGCAGAGAAGAAACGATCAGATGACAGACCCAGGAGAGTGTCAGGGAAGAAGCTAAAGGAGATGATGATTTTGAAGGGTGTAGGAGGGAGTCAACAATACTAAGTGCTACAGCAAGATTGAGAGTAATTTCGTGATGAATTCAAATCACGCAAGGAAAGAATATGGCAATTCTGTCACATCTTTGAATCTCAGAGGTTGTAACTAATCTCAGAGCATGTAAGTGAATTAACTTTCCACGCAGTAGAGTAGACTACAGAGCAGGGCATACAGTCATGTTCCGTTTTTTTAGTACCTGCTCAGTGCTGTTTGTAAATCACTCATTTATAGACCAACAGAAGAAGAATTTTTAACAGTTGCTAAAAACGAGGTTAACGTCTAGTCATGTTCATTTCATATTTTCAAATTCATCAATTTTGTATTCTCTTCTTGGAATAGCTGAAACCGAAAAGGAGACAGCCGAGCACCTAGATCTGGCTGGTGTACCTTCCCAGCCAAAAGATTCACAGGGAAGCGGTCCCTTCCAAATCACTCCTCCATCGCCAGACTCCAGAAAGAAATCCCGAGGTATCATGAAGCTCTTTGGAAAGTGAGTAACAGAGTGACACACGGAGAGGGCTTTGTTTTATGCTGCTCAAATGTAGAAATAAATGGGAAATGGGCTGCAAATGGGTACGAAAGTCTAAGGCTTCTGTGTTTCTTTTATGGAAGGAAGATTGTGATTTGAGCTTCATTGACTCATTAGGTCTCAGTTAACATTTAAATCCAAATGTCTATTCTAACCATATATGAGCACTACTTTAAAATGTTCTGATTAAAAGTCTAAAACCTCCTCAGATCTAATACAGGACAACATGTGTTATGTCTTCTGTTCAGGCTCAAGAGAAGTCAGTCAACTACATTCAACCCAGATGACATGTCTGAGCCTGAATTCAAACGAGGAGGGACAAGGGCGACCGCAGGGCCCCGCCTGGGTTGGTCTCGAGACTTGGGACAATCTAACAGGTGAGACCAGCCAAACGAACGGACTTCTGCCTCTCAACCCAAGAGTCAAGGCCTCCTGAGCACCTCCAGTGTTAGGACTGACCCTGGATTAAGAAAGCAAATCCGTTACTTCCTGCCCTGCCTAGTGGAAGGAGCATCATCTTTAGAGTGGTGCAATTTGGCAATGGTTGGTAACACACTATACAGAAGATGCGGGCTCTGGGAGCCTGGTGAGGAACCGGAGCTTAAGTGTCAGCAACATCTGTACAAGAATGGTTCTTGGACTTGAGTTTTGCATAGAAAATAATTAAAAGTACTCTGAAGCATAGCTCTGGAGAGATGGGATACTACCGTGGTTAAGAGTAAGTTCTAGAAGCAGACTGCTTGGATTTCTGTTGGTTTCTATACCACCTCCCACAAGCTGGGTGTCCCCGAGCAACCACCTCCATGCTCGGTGCCTCTATTTCCCATAGCATTAATCAGTACCTACCCCAAAAGATGACTGTGATGATTAAGTGAGTTAATTTGTGTTAAGTATCTGGCAAACAATAACTGTTCAATAAACATTAAGGATTAATGGAGTCTGTGAAAGCCCTGAAAGATATAAGTTCTATCAGAATTCTTAAGTGTATCAGGGCTGTGGAATGTTCTGTCTGTTAAGACTGCAACAGCTTTACACCCTTATCACAGTTTAGGGCCAGTTTGGAACTACACTGACCTACTGAGTATAGAGAGGGTGGGGTTGGCAAATATGTAGCAGGAGTCATTGACACTGAATCTTTGAAAAGTGATCATGGAAACCTTTTAACCGTGGTTCCTTCTCCCCCAGGCAGAAGACTGGGCACAAGTTTCATCAAGGAGGAACCTCTTTGGCCTTCTTCACATACCAGTCTCCATTGCCATGTGTTCTCTCTGTACACAGTAGAGGACTTCCTTGTGCTATTAAAAAAAAACAGAAAGTCTTTTCATCCACATTTTTTTTTTCCCAAACAAGAACACTGTGTGTCAGTTTAAAAGAAAAAGACATTTGCTTTGATTATGTTTTCCTATATTCAGTGCTGGCATATTGCCCTCTTCTCATTGGTTATCATCTAGAGGGAAACCGTAATTCTCCTAAAGTTAATTCAAGTTAGACTTGCGTATCCTTCCATCTGACCCAGTTTTTTCTTTTGGGAATTCGGTCTTCAAACAACATTGCTCGAAACTAATAGAATGACCTGACTTGTTGGTTCAACTCAGTCTTCTATAGAATGTGTTCTTGCTAAATCACATTGAATCTTTTGTGTTTTCATTTGAAATGAAAACTGGTCTTACAAGGCAACTTTCCACTCCAGTGTCACCTTCTCTTCCAAATATGTACTGAAAGTTAAGCTTTTCACGGTCAAGTGTATAACACCAGGGAATTCTCCTATCTATTGAATTACGGGTGTTCAACCTAGATGGTAAGCCGTAGGATTGGATGAATTGTCCTTCATGCAGCCGTTCATTTCCCTGCAGTGACTTGGATATGCCATTTGCCAAATGGACCAAAGAACAAGTTTGCAGCTGGCTTGTGGAACAGGGCTTGGGGTCCTACCTGAATTCTGGCAAGCACTGGATTGCATCTGGCCAAACACTTTTGCAGGCTTCCCAACAAGATCTGGAGAAGGTGACCACTTCTCTGTTTTGTTTACACAATAGAGACTGAGTGAGAGAAAGAGAATATGAATGTAAGAGTGTTTTATACTCCGGAAGGGGGAGTGGGTGGAGCCAGTATGTACTCTTCAAAAGTTTGGGTTTCCTGCTTCATGCTTATTTTATCTCATGGACTTTAAAGGAAGGGCCTGATCTTAATGATTCTTTATGGAATACTTAAGCCACTGGCATTTTTATGGAAAATAATGTATAGTCATACTAATAAATCTTGAGCTCATATTTCTCAGAATCATTTTGGGGCTTTGTTGACCCATCTTCTCAATGTAATATATGCAATTCAACTTAACTTTGTAAAAGGAAAAAAAAACACATTTTATGTCCAATTATTTAACATTTCTCCCCAGCTATTCAACGTTTAGTACGAAATAGGAGCATAATTCCTGTTATGTGTGTATAGTTCCAATCTTGCAAAGGAAGGAGCCCACTAGGAAATGTCTAACACACCATCCAACCGACTGCAGTGGGCGTGGCTTTCTAGGAGCCTTTTTTCCACATTTTCCTAGCCTGAGATAGGATTCTGAGTGAATGTAATTGTCAGGTCTTCAACTCTAGCCTCATTTTGGGACTTTGTGTTCTTTGCCAGTGTTGACACAACTGTAAAGCCAGTTTTTCTGTTTATTATTTCAGGAACTTGGAATCAAACATTCACTCCATCGAAAGAAACTCCAGCTGGCATTACAAGCCCTGGGGTCCGAAGAAGAAACCAATCACGGAAAGCTGGACTTCAACTGGGTCACTAGTAAGAGGTTTTAAATTCTTAAATAAGCAAATAAATACATATCGCTGCCTTTTCTTTTCAACCACAAGAACAGGCGTTCCATGGCTCATTAGTGACACTGATTTCGCCCCGTAGGATGGTTGGATGACATTGGCCTCCCGCAGTACAAGACCCAGTTTGACGAAGGGCGGGTAGATGGCCGAATGCTCCATTACATGACTGTTGTAAGTGACTTGCTCCTCGGGTTTGGGGGAATAAAATTGCTTTTCTCTGAAAAACACAGAAATAGAAGAAGAAAAATACAGTGTTTCACAATGATTCCACTGGAGTTTGAAGGTGTTGCTTTAACTTGAGGAGAGGGGCAGGAGTATTTCTGGTAAAGATAAAGTTGTAGGATTTGGGGATTGCAACAGCCTTGGGAAATTCAAAACTCTGATGCATGACGCTGATTTAAACTAAGCTGTCCAGGAAGTTGATTGTGGTACATATTTAACCCTGTAGACATTGAAGTGTACACTTTCAATGGGTGAATTTTATGGCATGTGAATTATATCTGATAAAGATGCTTTAAAAATAGAGGGAAGGTAGAGTTTTAAAGCCCTGACAGTTTCTAAGTTATGTATTCCTATATGCAGTGACCACTCAGAAGAGGTGACCCCCTGACCTGACATCCATAGGGACTTGTCTTTTCCCTTCCCTCCCACTCTGGAGAACTACTACCTGAAACCTGCTTCCCTTCTCGCTTTGGTCCAGTTCTGCTAGGGCAGGAGTCACTGGGTAAAGTGGGGAAAGGTAGACTTTCACTGTGATTCCTTCATTATTGTTTTGTATTTCTAGCTTTCCATCCAACGGGTTGAGGGACTTCTCCCTACTTTGCCACCGTAGGGAGAGATGGATTCCAGGAGAACTTGTTCTAGATTCTATAGCATGATTAGAAGTAGTAGTATACTATATATACACACGCACACACACACACACACACACACATATATGTATATATACATGGCATTAATATACTATTATTATAATATAAAGTAGTTAATATATACTTATGTGTTAATATTAATATAATACTTATGAAATATATGTAACCTATATCATGTGAATTATATACACTATTCATACATAGTGCTGTTAGTGCTTTAGGTACTTTTATTTCAATGGCTTTTTGTGAGCTAGGCTATGGATCCAGCTATGACAAGTATCTTCAAATTTAGGTTGAAAGTTTCAAGCAGCTAACTTAAATAGGAATTTTTCAGTATCAAAGAAATTTGGAATTGAGCTCACAGGATTTGGTTCCTTTCCTATCGTTGAACTGAAGTCCATGCCTTGATGGGCATATCATGTAAACCTGCATGTATTTATACTCAAATCTCAGCAGTCCTTGAATTAGCACTCTTAGCCCCAGGTTTTAGATGAGGAAAGGAAGGAGTCAGGAAGTTGGGTAACTTAAGTGAGTTATCCTAGTTAGCAGGAAGTAGGCAGTTAGTCATAGAGTCTTTGAGCCCAGGCTATTACCAGATCTGTGCTCTTAATAGCTCACTACAATGCCTGGGAAAAAATTCAGGAAATATTTGCCTGTCTATCTAGGTATAAATATTTTCCCATGGGTATGGGAGCAAATTCAGGCTTAAAATCACCAGAAGCACACCTATAACTTTGATGGCTATAAAAGAATAAATTACCTTAGAAAACTTAACCCCCGAAGTCCTAAGTCGCAGAATGTCTGTTCTAATGTGGTTTCCTGTTTTGGATATTGGAACAGAAAAAGAGCCTAATAGAAAAACTGGTGAAGTGTGAATAAAGTCTTTAAATTTTATTATTGTCTATATTAATTTTTTAGCTTTGATGACAATATCATGGTTATATGAGATGTTAACAGTAGGGGGAACTGGGTGAAGGGCATATGAAATTATCCGTACTATATTTGGTAACTGCGTAAATCTAAAATTGCTTAAAAATAAATTATTTAAAAAATCTTTTAAAGTCTGTATTGATTTAAAACAGTCTCTACTTTTAAAACCCCTTAAGCTGAAATAATTAACATTTAATTTACCCTGTAAACATGCATTTAGATTATTTTTCAATCTAATAAACATTAGTTAGTTGAAAATAGCCCACATAGAAATGTTGTGAGTGGATGTCTCAATCTTAGATTAAAATATGTTGAGTGCCATTTCTAATTTATCATAAGGCACTGCCTAAATTTAAGAAATTAGTCCAGGAAAAATTCAGGAAATGATTTTTGCTCTGTTAATAGATTTAAAGGATTTAAATTTCAGGATTCAAACTGATTGTTTATTTTTATTTTTTTAAATATTCCTAAATATCTTTTTTTCTACTCACAAGAAATGTTAAAAGCAAGGTGTGCCTAAAATGGATATTTCCCTAGTTTATTTTCTGGATGTGTTTGGGAGTAGACCAGTGCTTACCTTGACACTGCCCCCAGACCACCTTCTAAAATAGTTTGTTTTGGTGTGTTTCTGAAATGTTCCCAGTAACGACAGACTGGTGAGAGTTATTCCTTGAAGGAACTGATCTGTAGTATAAGTTGCTACTTATAACTTCATTTCTCTCCTCTCCTTAATTCTCCGCAGAACCTTGCATTGATTGACATAATTTTTCCAAAACTGTTCACATTGTCTGCTAGGTGAAGCATGATAATCTCTACTAGAGATTTTGTAAGGCTGGGGAGGGAGAGAGTATAAGAACCCTCTCTTCTGGTTTGCCCCAAAACTGTCATGTGCCTTGGCTCGGAAAACCAAGCTTGGTCATCAATGAACATTGCTTGCTCTTGGATATCTGCTTCATCAAAGCGGATCAAAGCGGATCACCCTTTGTAGTGACCCAGCAAATGCTTTTCAAACTGGGTTTCAAAGCCATGGGGTCCCACGACCCTATCTCAGAATGTCTGAGGGAGAAACAGGTGGAAGGCTGCTTTAGGTGGAACAGCATTAATTGTGGTTATCTTACATATTGGGGTCCTGGAGAGAATTCTCTTTGGAAGGGTTCTGTTACTAACCATGAGGCCTGAAAACATGGACAAGCCTTCGGAGCCTGATGTCAGAAAGACTCTTCTACTTTGACCCGCACGTTCTAAGATCTCCCTGAGAAGGTCCTCCTGCTCTAGGCCAGCTCAATGAGCCCCTTTTTCTTTTGTTTTGGGTTTTTTTTTTTTGCAGGATGACTTACTGTCTTTGAAGGTTATGAGTGTGCTACATCATCTCAGTATCAAAAGGGCCATCCAGGTCCTGAGGATCAATAACTTTGAACCAAACTGCCTACGGAGGCGACCATCTGACGAGGTAGCATTTGAGGCTGAGGTTCCTACAGCCTGCACTTCCCCTTTGCCTGACTGGCCGTGTGTGCAGACTAACACGGTTTCTCCTCGGAGCTGCCAGGAAAAGCCCCTGGTCTCTGCAGAGTCAGCTCCAGCCTCAGTTACTTCCTAGGCTTTGTTTTCCTATTTTCCCATCTTTCCCCCTATAATGGCTCTACCTGCATAACTGAAGCCAAGGATTGTTTCTTACTTACCGCCCCTCCTTGTCTTGGGTGTGTTTTGTGTTCCTGCCTCCTCCGGCCACAGGGTTGAGTATCACTGGAAAGCCTTCCTTGGCTGAAGTCCTGCTTTCTTAGTGGGTAAAAAAGCTTGAAACTCTGTGACCTAGATTCCTTACAAGAGAAGTCAAATTAGCTAAACGTGTGGTGGGATATTGAGTAGCTCTGCTCCGTGGGGCAGGCTTTTTAGACAGAACGTACAGGTTTACATTTGGAATCTACAGTCAACAGCTGAAGCTCTTGGTGTGGTTTGTTCCCACAGAACACCGTCACCCCATCAGAGGTCCAGCAGTGGACCAACCACCGGGTGATGGAGTGGCTGCGCTCCGTGGACTTGGCAGAATATGCCCCCAATCTCAGAGGCAGTGGCGTCCACGGTGGGCTCATGGTAAAACTGTTTTAATTTAAAATTGTCTTCCTAGCTAATGTTTCCATTAGTCTCATGAGTTATGATATTATCATTTTTCTTGTCATAATCCTGAAGTCATCTAACTGAACCCTTCTGCACTATTGCTAGTGAATCTACTTTCAGAGTACTTTTCCCCATATTATTTATTTTCCTTATTGATTTTCCCCCTATTTTTTATTTTTACTTAGATCAGATTTAAGCCCATTTCTCTCTTATTGCCCTCTTTTATGTTGGATAATATCTGGCCACTGGCTCTCTCCTATGACCATATATTGAAACACGTGCAAAGATACAGGTTGTATTTCTACATATTGACTCTCCTTCCGAAAGGCACCACTTCAGAGACATAAAAGCCCTAACTTTGTAATGCCCGGATGTCAGGACCAGCTCTACTTCTCACTAACTCGGGTGAAATAAAGAAAAGATATGTAAATTGAAGACCAGAGTCCATATTCTGTCACTGCGCTGTCGAGAGGGTCATTGGAGATAGAACTATGATGGAGCTCTGCAACTAATGAAGCACGGTGCAGACACGCGTGTTCTATGGTACCTTAAACAACCTTAATTTTTCTTATAGGTTCTAGAACCTCGTTTTAATGTAGAAACAATGGCTCAGTTATTGAACATCCCACCAAGTAAAACCTTGTTGCGAAGACACTTGGCCACTCATTTCAACCTTCTGATAGGTGCTGAGGCTCAACGGCAGAAGCGTGAGGCCATGGAGTTACCAGATCATGTTCTTCTAACAGCCACTGCCAGAGTGAAGGTGGGTTCAAGCTCATGCCTTCTAACCACTGCCTGTAGCAAAGGCTCAGTCTGGGGTTTTCTGGGGTTCACTAAGTGTTTTTACTAAGTGTTTACCAAGTTTTGTGAATGGGTTGAAGGTATATGCATCTTATTTTTTTTTTAATGCCCCTTTAAAATTAAGAAAATGCATTTTTGAGGGTTTTCTTCTGTGGGGAACGGTAAAAAAGAGTTAAAAGTAAAAAAGAGCATGATGTTGCCTTCGATACTTCATACATTGCCAATGCAGAGCGCCCATGACTTGGCCCAAATACTGCCTGCAGTTGTCCTATGGAGAGATCAAGTATAAGAGGAGGATTTCTCCTGGTACAGGTTAAGCTTATAATTGACCAACCTCACACGTTTGGAAAAGATACTTAACAAACGATTCAAGGTAGACAAGCAGAGAAGGAATATTTCCCCATTTACCTGGATTCATGAATCACACCAAGTTCAAATTATTTTCTCTTCTTTTAAATGTCCTCGGTGAACTCTTCTGAGTCTGTCACCCCAGCCAACTTAATGTGGGGTTAGGGTTTATCAGCCCCTCCACAAATACCAAGTTCTCTTTTTTCTAAACCCCCTCTATCTGCCTGACGCTTTCTCTGTTGCTCCCTTTCTCCTGAAGAGATGTACCAGACCCAAAACCGCTGAGAGGTTCTGGGCTGTTTAAATTCTCAGCATCAGCCTGGTCACTGTCACCTTAACAGATGGGCTCAGGGACTAACTTGGAGTTGCCCTTCTAAGTGTCACTGGGCATTCTTGCTCCAAGACAACAGGGATTCTTTAAGCAGACACCTGTCCTGTTATCGAATCATAACAGGCATATGACATCATCATACCCTCACCCCCAAAAACAGTACAGTAAGGACCACTTTCTTTTGCTGATCTTAGATTGGAAAACCTTGCAAAATTTTATTCTTCATTGAGAAATCCCATTGCATTAGTTGTATTTAATCAAAACTAAGACCCTCTTGCTTATCACAGTGACTACCCAGCTAGTTGGTGTGAATAAGGTGAACGAGCTTAATCTTCTGAGATTCATACTAAGGATCTTTTTTCATATTTGGATGCATGAATCATATGCCTACGATGCCTTGGTGTTTGTTATCAGTTATCATCCAGTTGCTTTTCTCTACAAGTGGAGTGAATAATTAAATTATACATGTTATTGGTCCTTTGTCATGAGTTTTACCCAATCCTTGGGTGGTTTTGTTTTCTTTTAAAGCCAAAGAAACTTACCTTCAGCAATTTCGGGAATCTGAGAAAGAAAAAACAGGAAGATGGGGAAGAATATGTTTGTCCAATGGAATTGGGGCAGGCATCAGGAGGTGCATCTAAGAAAGGATTTAAAACTGGTTTGGACATGCGTCTGTATGACGAAGATGATTTGGACCGGTTAGAGCAGGTAAATGCAACACTATATGCCTATGAAGTTCTTCCAGCGTTGAAACTAAAGGGAAACTTTGTGCACTCTGTCTGCTAATCAAAGAAGTTTTCTTCAAATACCTATAAATAAAGATAATGATAATATAGTGAACACTTACAGATTGCTTATGATGCTCCAGGCACTATCTTAGTTACTTAACAGGCGTTAACATTCATGGTAATCCTAAAGCACAGAGAGTGTTGTCCTCATTCTAGAGATAAGGAAACTGAGGCATAGAGAGGTGAAGTAACTTACCCAAGAAAGAAGAGCTGGTAGGAGAGTTGGAATTCCAACCTGCCAGGCTTGCTCCGAAGGCTGCCCCATTTACCAATATTATGCCCTTTCTGTATTAAGGAAATCCACATATTAAAACAAGTCAGGAATGGACAACTCATATGATCACCCTCTAATCCACGATCCTTTGGTGCCAATGTCAGAACATCAGTCTAGATGTGCCAGTAAAATGTTTCTTCTGAGTTTTAATTCCCAGTTGCAGTAGTGAGGGGAGGTTTCATCAAAAGTGTTCTTTTGCTCCAACCCATTCAATACCACTTGTATTGTTTCTTTATAGACTTCTGCTCATTTTATTGCACTTCCCTTGAAATTAGGCAGATGAGTGTGTCATGATGTGGTATATTCTTTGCAGATGGAAGATTCAGAAGGGACAGTGAGACAGATAGGTGCGTTCTCTGAAGGCATCAACAATCTGACAGTAAGTTTGTAAAATGAATTTAACATGTCAATCTAAAAGTGTATTTAAAAATAACCCTAAAAGACAGTAAAGGGAACGGAGAATGTGTTGTTCTGAGCTCTTGGCTTGCAGTGTGTGTAACTCCTGTATCCTTGTTTTGCAGCACATGTTAAAGGAAGATGATATGTTTAAAGATTTTGCTGCCCGTTCTCCCAGCACCAGCATTACCGATGAAGACTCAAATGTTTGACCCTAGCACCTGGATAAGCATTACGAGCCCTTCATCTTATTCCACTTTGTTCCTCAAACACTCACAGTATATCTATCAAGCCACAGATTGTATATTGCTTATCATTCCAGCTTCTCATTTAGAAGTGGAAATGTAAAGCGGGGGATATGTGCCTATTCTAAAGTTGCCATGAAAATCGAGACACTGGTGAATGAAAGTATAATTGTTTTTCCTTTATTTAATGTAAAAATCTGTGATATATTATATTTAAAGTGTTCCATTTAATATGAGTATTTTACCATAGTGTTCCCATTCACTTTCATAGTGCAGGGGGTTTGGGAAGCAGTAACTAGGATGTGAATGATTCTGTCACACCAGAGTGACAGCACTGCCAGCCATTAAAGCAGGACATTACATGCTTCCAAAATCAATGCGTGGAATTTCTTTAAAACGTTCAGTGTGCCCACTAAATGCCAGCCACACTTTCACTTGCCTTTTATTGTCCTATTTTTATATATTTTTTCTAAATATATGTATATACTTAGTACATAGAAAATGGAACTTTTATTTTGTAACATAAGGAAGATAGTAGAAAGATCCCATTAAAAAATGGTGATCAAAATGTTCACATGTCTGCTGGTCTCTGGAGAGGTCAGTAAGTTCTCCACAACAAAATTTTGATGTTGATCATTCAGATTAAATTAGTATATAGGAAATAGCCCTTCTTTGATGCCACATCAAAAAATTGTTGAATAGTTTTTTAAAAAATCTCGACCTTGATCTTGGGCCCTTTTATCTCAAAAAAGAACTCGAGGGACATTTAGATGCTATAAACTTGATGCATTCAGAAGCTGCCTCAAAATTTGTGGAAATAATTTCCAAAGAAACCAAACTGAAACAAAAATCTTTACAGTATTAAGCTTCTTATTTTCCCTCTTTGCTGAATACATCTTTCTATCAGAATACTAACAGGCTGCCTAATGTTGTTAATTATACATTTCTCAGACGATCAATGAGTGGGATTTTTTTTTCAAGCTGAATATTTGTCTGAACATTTTTTCTCAGAGTTCAACAACTCTGGGGCTGCAAAATTAGTTTTACAATAACTATATTGTGGTGATAAATTGTAGTTCACTTTTTCTCTATAGCACAGGGCCCAAATGTTCTTTATAAAGAAAATAGCTGCTGCAAAAACTGTTACTGTTCTTATCTTTTTTTTTTTTTTTTTTTTAGGGATATTAGAAAAAAATTCTATTTTTTATTTAGTACTACATCATTACTCATAGCCAACTGGATAAAGACAGGTTTTCACAAATTGGCATAGAGGTGGGCAGTTCAGTATATGCCAAGGGACTTGCTTATCAATGATATCTGAACATCAGAGGCTTGACCTTTCATGTTATCAGCAAGTTACCGAGCTTTTCTTCAAGGAACCTGTAATACTAAATTTATTCCTAACTAAAATGACTTTATGCTAAAAACAGTCTTTTGCTCCCTACCATTTCATTATTTGGTAACTGTATTAGACCCTTATGGTATCTGTGTTTTATTTTAATGTGAATATATGTTACCACTTGGAAAACAATTTGTTATTCAAACCTGGTTAAAAATACCAGGAGACTGTTATAGATGCCAAATATTCTTTATTCAGGACAGTGTAACGTTACTGATGAAACATGGTAAGGTCAAAATTTTTTGACGATATATATTTTATTTACAAAATGCTATATGCTGCTGGTAATACCATATGAAAAGAAATAAAGTCAACTGATAATTGCCTCATATTTTTATCATCTGTTATATTCCTTTTTTCAGAATTACTAGTAGGCTTTATTTCCAATATAGAAAACAATAACACAAACTCTTTACAATTCACAAAATTCCACAAATTGAGGCCTTTGTTTGAGAAACTTTTGTGTAAAAGGAAACACAGGCAGCTGAGCTGGGGCTGAGGAATCAGGGCAGAGGGGGTGTCAGAAAAGCAAAGGGCGACAACTCACCTGCAAATTTGCACAAGCTAGTTGTAGAAAGAGGTGAATGGTTCTTTAAAGAACTAAATACTATTTTTAACAACTCAAATTTGAAGAAAGGAAGCATATCTTGGAAGAAATTACCAAATACTGAATGTAACTGGAGAAGAACAATTCTTTTTGTGAAAGTTAGCATCTCCAATGTAATAAACCAGCAGGAATCCGTATGACTACAACCCACCCGACTGGCAAACAGGGAGACCTAACCTGTTTGTTTAGCTTTTTTATGTATATATGCTTAGCTACACCGAGTAAGCTATGGAGTTAGTGGGGGCCACGTTAAGAGATGTGACTTCACTACAAAACTTTTACTCTGAAAAAGAGGTCATTCCAAATGGGGTTCACATGTTTGCTCTTTGGAAGCAGTATTGATGAGGTGCAGAGAAAATGGGGCAAAAACCATCACAACAGTTGGCTCTGGAGGAGAGCGGAAAGGTTCTCAGTGTCTACAAGGTGGCCAGTAGAGCTATAGTCCATGCAGCTCAGAAACTGAAGGCGTATTTGGAATTTGAAGACCCTCTGAGCAATCTATGCCCAGCTCCAAACACTCTGAATGAGATCTTCTTAATCCGCTTCATTACTTTCTGCCAGGGAAAGAGAGCTGATGGGTGGCTCACCACTGCCTAAGTGACTAAGCGCCAAGCCTTACTGTTTGGGGAGACTGGACTCGGACCGCCTGGGGATCCGAAAGGAAATAAGGCTTCAGCTGGCAGTACAGACTCTGCAGATGTCTTTCTTCTCTGTCTCCTGGGAATCTAAGCCTTGTGACCTCTCCCATCCAGAATCCCGGGTGGAGGAGTCTTCCAGGAAGAGAAGTAGATGTGATACTTGTGGACGAGTTCTGCAACCTGATAGGAGAGGATTGTCTGAGCCTGTTTATCATCTTCGGTGTGCCAGGAAAACCCGAGGACATCAGAGGGGTTGTGCTGGACAGTGTCAAAAGTGAGCCAGTGAAGGACAGTCCGCCAGGAGGGAAAGCTGTGGCACGAGTTGTCCTGGAAACTGAAGATTGTGTCTCCATCAGAGAGCTGGTTGGAAACTGTATGAGTAAGAAAAGACGGGCTGAGAGAGGTGGGCAAGTTTTGTATTAGCTTCCTTTGAACTGGGTATGTGTGATGAGACTGGCCTGTAAGATGAAAAGAAAAAAACATTCCAATTAGCAACCTCACCTACATGTATCATCCCAGCGTGGGATCTTCCCATCCCCCACCCCTCACAGAAGGAAAATGATCACCTGGATCAAAACATAGCAGTGCCATGACCATGGGGAGAAAAAAACCCAGCCCATATTGTGGGGAACACACAATATAACTTAAATTCAATAACAAAAGGAGGAAAGGATAATAAAATCACTCTTAATGTTTCATGTACCAAAAAAAAGTGTCTTTGTTTGAAAGTCTAGCAAAGTGGAAAATGTCTTTTCACTGCTGCGGGTGGGAGGTGGGTGGGGAAGACTACACAAAAAGGTTTAATTACATTTACAAACCAGTTTGAATTCAGGTCTCCCAGGCAAAACCTCACCCCACTCTTCCGGCAGTCCCTGCCTTTACCCCCACTTCATCCCAAACTGCTTACTCTGTGTAGAGATGACTTGGTGGGATTCACCTTGTGACTCGCTGAGTGTCAGCTTTACCTGTGACTTAAACCCGTATGACAATCCCTTGTAATAATGATTAATATGTGGTTAGCATTTGCAGCATGGAAAGTGTAGTCACATATAAAAGCCACCTTTGCTTAAAAGCCTGGGTGGGATTATAACAGTACTGTAGGGGAGGAAAAATAATTTTCCTTATACCTTTGTAAAGGATAGAAGCAAAGACTGCTCAAAAGTGTAAATACAAGGTAGATTCATTCATTCAATTAACATGATTGCTCGATGCCTGTTACATGTTAGGCCCTGTTCTATGCTCCCTGCCAATCCAGCAGTAAAAAGAACCAAGTCCCTATTCTTGGGGAGTTTCCCTCTTAATGGTGGCAGAGAGACAATAAATGTACTACATACAAATATTTAAGATGCATATTGAAAATATACCAGGGGTGCTGTAAAGGAAAAAAAAATAAATGAGTAAGAGGATAAGAGAGTGAAGGAGGTGCCTTTTCATTTGGGTGGTTAAGGAACGCCCCAGTGACGGGGCAGGGGGCCAGAGATCTGAATGAAGGGGGAGTGCCTCATGCAGGTGGTGGGAGAGGGTTTCGTAGGCACAGGGAACTGGGATTGCAAAGGGCCTGAAATGGGATCTGAGTGGATGTGCTTGAGGCTAGCAAAGGGGGCTGGTGTGGATGGAGCGGGCGGAGTGACAGGACATGAGGTCACGGAAGGAGCCGCAAACAGGACAAGCAGATAACTTGTAAGCACTCTGGGTTTGATTCTGAGTGATGGGGAGAGAAATGCCTTGGTCTGGTTTGCACTTTACAAATCTCACTTGATAGCTTGGTGGAGGAGACCTGATTGCAGAGAGGAAAGAATGGAAGTGGAGCCCAAAGGGGCAGCTAAGAAGCTATTTATAATAACCCAGAAGAGAGGAAAGAATGGCCTGGACCAAGTGGTAGAGGAAGAGGGGTGAAGGGGTCAGAATTAGGAGGAGTAGAAGGTAAAGCGTGCAATGAAACAGATGACAATTAGAAAGTTGTTATTTCCAAACTTCTTATATGTTAAGAATATGCCCTTTGCAAGGGCAGAAATCAATCTGTCTTTGACATACGTCACTGCAGGAAACCAAGAGATCAAGGGAAGCATTTTAGCCCTCTGCCTCAGAGAGTGGGCATCACAGGAGACATACCGTGAGGTTGTTAAGCAGTAATTATTGCGACTTTGTGCTTGGAAGGTTGTAATCCCCGTTAATGTTCCCTTGGCACACAGTGACCCCTGTCTGTAGCAAGGCTGAGTAAGAGAGAGCTGTTGAGGTGGTGGTGCAGTGGAGTAAAAGGGACGTTCAACTCGGAATCAGGTGTGCACCGGCATCTCAGTTCTCTTAAGAGCAGGGTCTGGTGACGTAACCCTGTCTTTTCTCACCTATAAGATGGGAATGACTTCAACTAATTCAAAGGAGACAATGCTTGTGACAGCATTTTTTATACTGAAGTGTAAGCTTACCCAAATTTTGAATTCTGGTACAAATTCTAAGTATTCACACTATAAACAACTGGAATATATAAATCAGACTCACCATGGGTTTTTTTAAGGAAAATTAAAAGGTGAATTTTCTGCCGATTTCTTTTTAAAAGCTCAATTCTCATGTAAAAGTGCTGGTGCAGACGTGTAGAAAGTTAAGTGTTAGGGATCTCACCTCCACACCCATATCCACTCCCTCCAGTTTTCTGCTTATTCTTCCAGTTCCTGTATTGCATACTAAAAACATTTTATACCACCGGAATCATAGGATCCATATGTTTGACAAACATTTTTAAACGCACAGGACTCTTCAAAGTGCAGGTTGCTTGCCCATGAAACCAGAGTGGCTCATAGTTTGTTTGTTTCTAGTTGTTGTTACTATACTTTTGTACATTGGGCTATTTGGTCATGAAGGCTGAAGAAATTATTATCATGAATGAGTGATTGCCCTTTTAAGATCTTTTCTGACTGAAATATGTAATTCTCAGTAACTCCTGTGTACATAATACATGCTTTACTCTTTACACTGCATGAAACATATTGCCTGTGATAGCATTACTAATGAGTTTTTAAGTTTTCATGTACAGTGAACTTTATTGTACTTAATTCCCTGGAGAAAAAAATAAGTATTTCTCTGGCTCCTCTAACTCCAGTCGTATCTATCCATTTTAGTCTTAGGGAGAGAGTAAAACAAAAATACAAAAAACATGGAAGGCAGAGTGGGGACCTCTCTCAACATCTTGCTCAGAAATTGAGAATTCTCTGGATGAACTAATTCTATAAGGATTCATATTCCTTTTGCCCATGAATTTCCATGGTATAGGTCTTGCAGTTTATTGTTAATAAAATATACAAACCTGAAAAAGTGGCTGCTGTACTGACCCTGAACTTAATTCCAGTGGCCACCATTTATGTTACGCCTTCTGAAGCATAATTCACTTAAGCGCAGCAGTCCTCAGGAACATAACATTGTTTCAGTTTTCCTGGAAACTGAAGCTCAGAGATGTTAAGTGGACTTGCCCAAGATCACCAAGCAGCACAGCTTGGCATCGAATCACACATCCATCTAAAAGGCCATCCTTTTAACATTAGAATCAGAGGAGGGGGAAGAACACCATGTGAAGATGGAGGCAGAGACGTGTTTACAAACCAAGGAGTGACAAGGATTGCCAGCACCATCGTCAGAAGCTAGGAGACAGGTGTAAACAGATTCCCCCTTGGAACGTTCAGAAGGAACCAACCTTGCCAACATCTGGATTTGGGATTTATAGGTTCTGGAACTTTGAGAGAATGAATTTCTGTTGTTTGAAGTCATTCAGTTTGTGCTATTTTGTTAGAGTAGCCCTAGGGAACTAATACACCATTCTTGGAATAATCATGGAATGCTGAGAGGCCAGGAAAGATGAGGATGGTGTACTTTTACCAATACTTGTCCCTATCATGTCAGTTATTCCCCCCACATACTGAACGATGCCCACGGCACAGTGAACGCTCACAGGTGGAATACTCTGGGCTGCCTGCACACCTCTGGCTCAACCTCTGCCCTACTTGGTATGTTTACCATGAATCAGTCACGTTTGTTTCTACTTTTTGTTACTATACTTTTGTACTTTGGTTAAATATTATTCCTATTGATTGAAAAAAAACAGGATAATTTTATAAAGGATTGTATGTTAATCTGTCCTAGGCTAAAAAATAACATGCTCGTTAACGAATGACCATTATTTTCTAGATCTCCATGAGTTCCGACTTGTGATTCTAACCTGATGTACAAACCAGCTAACCACATCACTGACAGTTACAGCCCACGCACACAGGGCCCTTCACTGTATTCCAAAATTGCACCCAGACGTTTGTCTATATTAACTTGATTAGAATCACCCAGCCTAGAAATTGTACAGTCAAGTTTTTTAAAAAGTCTGTTTCAAGAGGCCATCTTTTTAACCAATATTGGATACCGCCTTTCCCCTTAGAATATATCACTCGCACCGGCTCAACACTTCCCTTCCCTGCTACGATTTAAAAAAAAATGTCTTTTGGTTTTCATTACTTTTTTTGTTTTGGGGGGGGGTGCCTTGCGTATTTGACCGGCCCTGACTGCGCAGGCGCACGCGTTTCCGGTTTCCCCTGGGGGGCGGGGCAAGAGGGGCGGGCCTGCGCGGTGGCTGCCTCCGAGCCGCCCGCTCGCGCGCGGTCGCACCTGGTCCCTCCGGCTCGCCGTCCTCGCCGCCATGGCGGCCGCCGTGCACCCAGCCCGGCGGGCGCTGCAGCCGGGGGCTGGGACCCTGCGCGCTCTCTCCACCGCGGTGCCCGCGGCCGCCTGCGCTCCGAGCCGGAGCCCGAGTGAGTGTCTGCCGCGCCGCACCCGGGCGTTGGGGGGACGTGGGAGGGCGGAACACCAGGCCCGGGGTGGCCGCCGCGGTGGCGGAGTCGACACCGCACGGGGGTGGCCAGTGCGTCCTGGCAGCTCGTCGCCGGCCCGGCAGGGGGAGAGCCGCGGCTGCGGGCGCGCTCGCGGCGTGCGCGTCGCTCCCTTGCCTGCCGGGCGCGCGAGGTAGCTGCCCCGCCCCCCGAGGCAGCTGCGCCGCCCCCCGAGGCCCGCGCGCCCCGGCGCCCGCGCCCGAGGCCTCGGCACGGGGTCTCTCTAGTCCTCGGTGCTTGGATCATGATTGTTGAGCAGCGCTGAACCAGAGGCGTTCCCGAACCTTACGGGAAGCCCGCAGCTATCGTAGAACAAACTGCGTCTCTGAATCCCAGGCAGAGCTGTGCCACCAAACAGGGTGACCTTCACTCGAGAGGGATCATAGGGATGCGCAGGACCGTTCTTGCCCTGGAGGAGTCTAATGGAAACAGGTTTTTTTTTTAACGGCGCCGTACTGTGAAGGGTGAGATGCTGAAATAGAAGCTTGAATAGAGTCACGTGAGCATTGCGGAGCCCACGCGAGTCAGGAAGAGCTCTGTGAAGGAGGGGCAAGGCCTGTCATTCACCAGGTGCCCTGTACTGACCCATAAAAGATCACTAGTGTTCGCAGTACTGACAGCTCAGTCTAGGCCACCTCCCACTTAGGCAGGTTTCTTTACTGGTCCCTGTTTCTGCTCCTGCTCTCCTACATGGAATTCCCACAACAGAGTGAAGTGTTCAAAAGGCAAATCTAATCTTGCCTCTCCCTTGTTCAAAGTCTACACGTGGTTTCTCATGGTTTTACTATAAATTATAAATTCCGTAATGTATCATGGTGACTCTTTATAGTCTTAACATGTCCCTTTGAAATTTTCCGTTCATTCATTCATTCTACAAATACATAACTCCTGCTGGTGCTAGGTGGTGTTCTAGAAACTGGAATACATAAAGTTCCCTCACCTTGTGAAGTTTACATTCTTTGGGGCAAGTCAGACTATAAACAAGTAAACAGTGTCAGTACCCTGTCCGGTAATGACTAGTGCTATGAAGAACAATAAAGGAGGGTATTGAGAATGATGGGTTGGGGGAGTAGTGGCTGTAGGGTAGGATAAGAGGGTAGTCAGGTCAGACCTCCCTGGGGAAGTGACATTTGAGCAGATCCCAGAGCCACGTGGAGATGTATGTGGTGGAAGAGCATGGTTGGTACAGGGAACTGCAGGGGCATTGTTAGCCCACAAGTGAGAACAAGCTTCGGGGTGTGATTAAGGAAAGAAGGCTGATGGGGCTGGCGCTTTGTGAGCATAGAGAAGTATGGTAGTATAAAGTGTCAGAAAGATAAGCAATGGCCTGATCGTGTAAAGGCTTACAGGCATTTAGCTTGGATTTTACAGTTTAGATCATACTGGAAAGTTTTGAACAGGGAGGCGATATAATGTGATTTGTACTTTTAAAAGATCTCTGGCTGCCTTGTGGAGAACTAACTTTAGGTGGGAAAGAGTGAAGACAAGAGATGAGTTTGGAAATTGTTGGAGTAGTCCAAATGAGATGGTGGTGACTTGGAGTGACCCAGTGGAGAAGGTACTGTGGTTGGATTTAGGATATATTTTGAAGGTAAAGCTAACAGGACTTACTAATGGATTTGATAGGATGCTTGAGGAAGTCTCAAAGAAGCATGTTAGATTATGTTAATCTTGAGCAATTGGATGAATGGTGTTACCATTTATAGGGATTGGGAAAACTGGGAGGAGATCAAGAGCTCTGCCAGTGATGTGTTATCGTTGAGATGCCTGTTAGGTATCTCAAACCTCTTCTCCATGCGTTCTCTGCTCTACTCCTAAATTTCAGCCATACGGAATTCTTTACTGTGATTTTCCATCTCCTCTTTTCTAGAACATTTTTCTCAGTCCACTTCAGGGAGCTTTTCCCTATGTAATTGACTGAGTTTGGCACCCTGCTGTATGTTTCCATTAATATTTATCACTGTTTATTCAGATTGTTAAATAGTTCTTATTTGACAGGCTCTGCTGTTCTGTGAGAGGAAGGACTGTGTGCTGCCTACCTAGTTTCTGATACACAGTATCACTCAAATAATTTTTGAGTGAATAAGTGAACTATATGGAAGGGTGAATAAATGAAGTGGGAAGGGGATAGAAGCCAGACATATGGAAAGGAGGCACATTCCAGGCAGGGAGAACAGAAGGTTCAGAAGAAGACTAAAGGGTCTGGAAGCTCAGTGTAGTTGTGGGAGCTCATGAAGGGAGATGAAGCTAGAGATTGTAGTTCAGAGCATCAAGTGCCTTTTATACTAATGCTGTTGCCGCCCTAACTCCTTCATCCCTTGTTTTCTTGGCTACAAATGACCTCTTAAAAAGAATAATAATAGTACTTCTAGTTATTGTGAAGAATAAGATTAAGTGAGATCATGAAAAGCATTTACCATGGTGTCTGTCATGTGAAATTGCTAATAAATATAGCAAAACATTTATTTAGAGAGGCATAAGTTAATATTTTGTAACTGTTCTACAGTTATGTGATTTATTAGGAATGACCGTGATCATTGTCATTACTGGTACCATTTTAGCATTGACAGCTGTAATATACAACAGAGAAGGAAAACTGAAAAACTGAAGGGTTTTTTTGGTAGAAGAAAACAGATTACAAGTATGAGCAGTATATTTATAATTTATCTTTAAAGGAGGCAAAATACTTCTAACTAGATATTTTAACTTGGGAAAGTGAGTTTATTTGACTATGAACCTCAAAGTATACTGAAAATAATACTTTAGATGATGAGTTAACTGTATCATCAGTCACAATACAGTTTGTATTTAAATAAGTGGAATTTTCTTAACTATTTCTGACTCTTCATTTTCAGTAAGATAACTTAGTACATAAGCTTACAAAAAAATGGATTGCTGTTTCTTTTTTGTACTACTTAATACTTTGAGTTATGTGAGAATTATGGCATCATGATCAATGTTGAGCAACTCTGCATTATAAAATTCTCTGTAACTCTTACGTTGTCTTTTAGGTGCAAGAGAAAGAACATCCAGACAGGAAAGGTCACTGAGAAGACAGGTAAACGATTAATGTCCTCTAGTATATGCTACCTTAATGGCTTTGGAAGCTCTGAAATGAGGCAGGTGCTTGTGCTGAGGCAGAAGGGTGCTGCCTGCCCCACAAGGCTTCATAGGGGGTGTTTACTTGGTGATTCCTGCAGCCCTGCCTCTTGTCTTCGATTGCATTTTATCAGTATCTTGAGAATGGATCATCTTTGAGAAGTGGACTCACTCACATGCTCCCAGGAAGTACGTGTATTGACCAGAATATAGAATTATATTGATGATGCCTTAAAGAGTCATGCAGCCTGGGACTTATGGATTAGTCTGACCAGATTGGTCTCACCCTGGACGTCTCTATGGAGGATTCCAAATTATAAGATCATGTAGAGCAAAGGCACATTAGTGGGAAGTTAAATGGCACCAAATTTGATTGTCTAGCATCATCATCTTCACAGGAATATTAGCTACTTCCAGGACATACACTACACTGGTTTTGATATTACTTTGTTAAACATTGCTGAATTTTGCCTTCCTCAACCCTGTGTTAGTATGCTGGCTATCCCCTTCTATTGAATATAGTTTTTCTAGAAGTATGTGTATATGTGAATGTGTATATGTGAATAGCTCTCCTCTGAAACTAGCAGACATATAATTTCTCATTTTGTGTTTGGTTAGTTAGTACAACCCTAATTTACTTATTTCCAAATTCTTTATTTTCCTTATTTCTTATTTCCTTTATTTACAAGTTCTTGGTGTCACCTCACTTCTATCAAATAAGTTTTAAAAATGATAGACAGCCCCTAACTTGTGTTTTGACTTAATGATTTTTCAACTTTATGATCGTGCTAAAGAGATATGCATTCTGTAGAAACTGTACTCCAAATTTTGAATTTTTATCTTTTTCCAGCCTAGCAAAGTGCAGACTAGCATATGATACTCGTGATCCTGGGCAGCAGCCACAAGCTGCAACTCCTAGTTAGCCGTGCAATCATGAGGGTAAACAGTTGATACACTTACAACCATTCGGATCCCATACGTCCATTCTGTTTTTCACTTTTATGTACAGTATTCAATCAATTACATGAGATATTTAATACTTTATGATAAAGTAGGCTTTGTGTTGGATGATTTTTGCCCAACTGTAGGCAGATGTCAGGGTTCTGAGCACATTTAAGGTGGCTAGGCTAAACTATGATGTTCATTTTTAAATAACTGAATACTTAAGATAGGTTCGGTATATTAAACACATTTTTGACTTACTGTATTTTCCATTTTAATGGGTTATTAGGACATAACCCTGTCATAAAACAAGGAAGATCTGTATTTCAGAATATGTTGTTACTCACCCTTTCATAACCAAACTGTGAGAAGTTTACTAAAAGTCTGTGTACATAAATAACATAGAAAAATTAAAGTGAAGGAAATGTTCTATTAAAGGGGTCCTTGCCAGAGAGTTTGTGGAAATAGTGCAAAGGTATAAGGTATATTTAGTATTTTTTCATTTGAACAGCAGCTTTGTGGGAGGTCAGATTTTTGTGTAGGTTGCAATTCTGTTTATATTTCTCTTAATTGCAGTTTTTTTGATTTAAAATTAAAAATCACATTCATATTTAAAATGTTAAACTGTTTTGTATTCCTTAGGCACTACCTCCGAGGACAGAGAAAATGGCTGTTGACCAGGACTGGCCCAGCGTTTATCCTGTTGCAGCCCCATTTAAACCCTCTGCTGTGCCTCTGCCTGTTCGAATGGGTTATCCAGTTAAAGGGGGGGTGCCCATGGCGAAGGAGGGAAATCTAGAACTTTTAAAGGTAAGATTAATGGCTGATTCATTGGCTGAGTCTAAATCAGTGCTGACCCTCCCTTCACACACCTCCTCCCCTGTTATACCTCAAAGTTCAATATATAGCAGCTTATTGTATTTTAGTTTAAATTTCTTTCTAGGTAATAATAGTTAATTGGTCCTTTTCTATATCTCTTCTATATTGCAGTTGTATCTCTTCTATATTGTGTCTTTCAAGTGGAATTAAGAATAATGAAATAACCTAATTTGAGATTGAGAATCAGGGTGGGGAGGTGAAAGTTCTACTTTGAAAGAGATGAAAACTTTCTGTACAGACAGGTAGAATATTTTTTAATATTATTATTATAGTCCCTAAATTTCTTTATTTCTTGATGCAAAATAGATAATATATTTTTACATTGGTAGCATCTATAATGATTTACAAACTATAGGCTTTTTAAAGAAAATATAAATATGCTTATCCTGGGAGTGCATATCTTAAGTGGTCTCCTTTTACATATAGTACAGTTATCAAACTGTTTTCCACTATATGAGAGTCTTCTTAAAAAGCAAAGAAAAATTTGCTGAAAGGTAATGGTAAAAATGAGACAGTAACATGGAGAAGGGGTTCTGCTGCAGGAGACAGGGATAAATGAAATTTGTAAATGGGAATGTTTCAAGAGATGTAAGAAAACAGGTATCAAGGAAACTAATCTTCAAATGAAAGAGAAGTGAACTTAGTTTAAAGAAAAGGTCTTTGGAAAATACCACTACATGAGAGAGATTAGCAGTCTATTTGTAATAAGGCTAATAGTTATAAATGGTATCTAATGTATATAAAAATCCAAACGTTTAATGCATGCTGCCTCTTTTAATAATTACCTATTAGTCCAGTGATGCGGTCTATGCCTCGGGGGTGCCATTGCATAAGCTTATTAACTGAGCTAATATATATGCAAAGTTTACAAAGAACAGTGCCAATATAAATGTTATATTAGCTATTCTTTCCCTTTATGATTTTAAGGTCATATTTTCATGTTTCAAAAATGAAAGTGTAGAAAATGAAGTCACCCAGTAACCCCAATTTTCAGTGCCTATTTTCTCTTAATGAAATAAACATTTTCTGATCAACATTCAGGATTCCAGGTATATAATATTTGGAGTAAATTTCTGTGTGTTCAAATGCATTTCTTTAAATTTTTTCTAGATACTTATATTATTCAAGAAATATGCTAAGAAATGTTAATTAGTTACTTGAAGAAATCAAATATCTGACCTTTCCTAAATTTCTATTTGTCCTGTGGATGATTAGGTAGCCTCTTAATGTATCATCGTAAATAAATTCTCTACTTCATTAAACAGTGTAGTTAAGATTTGCTGTCTTCATTTATTTATTTATTCAACTGATAAAATATCTTTTAAGTGCAAAGTGGAAAATACATCACTGTATTCTGCATTCCAGGGGAATGAGGATGAGTAAATAATGATCTGTCTCCTTAAGTACTTTCAGTTTTATATATATATACTTATAGATTTGTGGCAGGAAGAGTACTATAAAAATGTTTATTTTTTCCACTGTCACTGTCATCACTTATTAATTACTTAGTACTAAATATGTATTTTAAGGAATTCATTTCTTGAGTTCACAGTACATGTGACATAGAATAAATATTTTTAAAATGTATCACTTTTTATTTATTATGAATTTTGTTGGGACTATAATTTAGTTTTATGAAAAAATTGACTTTGATATGTTTTTAAGACATTTGACTAATTTATCCTTTAAAAAATTTGTCTATTTTAGGTCCCCAATTTTCTACACTTGACTCCTGTAGCAATTAAAAAACACTGTAAAGCTCTTAAAGGTGAGTGGTTGTTTTGTTATATGGACCTAATACTGACTTTGAACATAAGAATCTCATTTCTAATGATAAAGAGGGTCAGTTCATCAAGAGGATATAGTATTTGTAAAATTTATGCATTCAAAATAGGAGCACCAAATACATAAAACAAATACTAGTAGAACAGAGGGAGAAATAGATATCAATACTGTCATAGTAGGGGACTTAATACCATACTTTCAACAATGGATAGATCTTCCAGACAGAAAGTCAGTAGGGAAACACTAGATGTAACCTACTCATTAGACCAAATGGACTTAACAGACATTTGCAGAACATTCCATCTAACAGAAGCAAAATACAGTCTCTTTTCAAGCACATGTGAAATATTCTCTGGGATAGGTTATGTATTAGCCCACAAAACAAGCCTTAATTGAAGAATATTAAAATCATATTGAGCATCTTTTCCAGCATCAGTGGTTTGAAACTAGAAATCTGCAAGAAGAAAACCGGGAAGTTCACAAATATGAGGAGATGAAACAGTATGGCTCTAAATAACCATTGATTCAAAGAAGAGATCAAAAGAAAAATAAAAAACAATCCTGAGACAAATGAAAATGGAACAACAACATACC
Source organism: Manis javanica (assembly GCF_040802235.1). Taxonomy (NCBI): domain Eukaryota; kingdom Metazoa; phylum Chordata; class Mammalia; order Pholidota; family Manidae; genus Manis; species Manis javanica. Next base: position 9,227,633 of record NC_133170.1, on the reverse strand, counting down.
AAAACTTAAGGGATGAAGCAAAAGCAGTTCTAAGAGGGAAGTTTATAATCTACATTAAGAAAAAAGAAAGATCTCAAACAACCTAATTTACGTGTCAAGAACTAGAAAAGGAAGAACAAAGTAAGCCCAAAATTAGTAGAAGGAAAGAAATAACTGATTAGAGCAGAAATAGACTAGAAGGACAATAAAAAGATCAGTGAAACCAAGAGCTATTTTTTGAAAGGTAAAAAACATAGAAAAAACTCTCACTAGACTCACCAAGAAAAAGAAGGACTCAAATAAATGAAATTGTCAATGAAAGAGGAGGCATTACAAACATTCTATAGAGAATTACAAAGGATCATAAGAGACTACTATATGCCAACTAATTGGACAACATAAAAGAAATGGATACATTTTAGAAGCATACAACCTGCAGGTACAGAGACTGAATCATGAAGAATTAGAAAATCTGAACAGTTCAGTCACTAGTAAAGAGATTGAATCAGTAATCAAAAACTTGCCAATATAGAAAATTCTAGGACCAGATGGCTTTGCTGATGAATTCTACGAAGCATTGAAAGAATACCAATACTTACCAAACTCTTCCAAAAAAAGAAGAGGAGGGAACACTTCCAAACTCATTATGAGGCCAACATTACCTTGATACCAAACCTGGACAAGGATACTGCATGAAAGGAAATTACGGGCCAATCCCTGATGAACGTAAGATGCAAAAATCCTCAACAAAATACTAGTGAACCAAATTGAGCAGTACATTAAAAGAATCATACAATGGACAAATAGGATTTATTCCAGTGATGCAAGAATGGTTCAACATATGCAGATCAATCAATATGATAAGGCACATTAACAAAATGAAGGATAAAATAATCTGATTGCCTAAATAGTTGTGGGAAAGGTCTTTGACACAACTCAAAATACTTTCATGAGAAAAACTCAAAGTGGGTATAGGGGGATGTACCGCAGCATAATAAAGGCCATATGCCAGGCCCATGACTAGCTACTCAAGATGAAAAAGTGAAAGCTTTTCCTCTAAGACTGGGACAAGACAGGGATGGATGCCCACTCTTGTCACTTTTTTTCAACACTGCACTGGTGGTCCTAGCAGTTAGACAAGAAAAAGAAAAGACCTCCAAATCTGGAAGGAAGAAGTAAAATTATCTCTGTATTCAGATAACATGATCTTGTACAAAATAGACATAAAAAATATCAGTTGTGTTTCTATACACTAACAGTGAACTGTCAGAGAAATTAAAGTTTATTTATAATATCAAAAAGAATAAAAAATTTAAGAATAAATACAACCAAGGAAAAGAAAGATCTTTGCACTGAAAAATATAAGACACTGGTGAAAGTAATTGAAGAAGGCACAAATAAATGGAAAGATACTGTTCATGGATTGCAAGAACTAATACTGTTAAAATGTCCTATGACACAGGACAATCTATAGATTCAGTGCAATCTACCAAAATTTCAGTGGTATTTTCCACAGAAGTAGAACAAATAATGTTGAAATTTATATGGAACCACAAAAGACCCCGAATAGCCAAAGCAATTTAGAGAAAGAGAACAAAGCTGGAGGCATCACATGTCCTGATCTCAAACTATCACAAAGCTATAGTATATCAAAACAGTGTGGTATTAGCATAAAAACAAGACACATAGATCCCTGGAACAAAATAGAGAGCCCCCCAAAAAAAGCCATGCATATATGGTCAATTAATTTACAGTAAAGGACCCAAGAATATACAGTTATAAAGGACAGTTCCTTCAATAAATAATATTGGGAAAATTGGACAGACATGTACAAAAGAATGAAACTGGACCACATTCTTAAACCTTATGCAAAAGAAAAATGGATTATAAAGATGTGAATGTACAATTTGAAACACTGAAACTCTTAGGAGAAAATGTAGGGGGCAAGTTCTTTGGCATGAGTCTAGGCAGTGATTTTTTGGATTTGACACCAAAAGCAAAGGCAAGAAAAGCAAAAATCTATGGGACTACATCAAACTAAAAAGCTTCTGCACAGCAGAGGAAACCGTCACAAAATGAAAAGACAGCCCATGGAATGGGAGAAAATATTTCAAATCCTATATCTAATTCAAGGTGAGGGGTTAATATCCAAAATATATAAAGAACTCAAACAATTCAATAGCAAAAAAAAACCAACTGAAACACCACACATGGTCCAATTTAAAAATGGGTAGAAGAATTTAATACACATCTTTCCGTAGACACACAGATGGCCAGCAGACACAGGGAAAGGTGCTCAACATGACTCATCAGGGAAATGCAGATCAAAACCACAGTGAGCTATATTACCTTACACCTGTTAGAATGACTGTCCTCAAAGACAAGAGATAAACGCGTGTTGGTGTGGATGCAGAGCAAAGAGAACCCTTTTGCATCTTGATGGGAATGTAAATTGGTACCACCACTGTGGAAAGCAATGTAGAGCTTCCTTAAAAAAATAAAATTAGAACTACCATGTGATCCAGGAAGCACACTTCTGGGTATATATCCAAAATAAGTGAAAACATGATATCAGAGAGGTATCTGTACTTCCATGTTCACTGAAGCATTATTTACAATAGCCAAGACATGGAAACAACCTAAGTTGATGATTGCATAAAAAAGATGCAGTGTATATATGTATGTGATGTATCTTTCAGTCAAGACAAAGAAGGACATCCTTTCCATTTGCAACAACATAGACAAGACCTTGAGGGCACTATGTTAAATAAGTTAGACAAAGAAAGGCAAAATAGTGAATGTTTTCACTTACATGTGAAATCTAAAAAAGCTGAACTCAAAATAGAGAGTAGGATGGTGGTTACCAGGGGCTGTGGAGAAATGGGAGATGTTTGTCAAAGGGTATAAAGTTAACAGTTAAAAAATGAGTAGGTGCTTGGGATCTAATGGACAGAGTAAAGATTATAGTTAATAATACACATACTGAAAGTTGCCGAGAGTAGATCTTAAATGTTCTTACCGCAAAAAACGGTGATTATGTAATACAGGTGTGAGCTAATGCTCTTCTTGTAGTCATTTTGCTGTATGTAAGTGTATCACATCAATGCCTTGTCTTCCTTAAACCTACACAGTGGTTTATGTCAGTGATGTCTCAACACAGACAAAGGGGAAAAAATTTCCTTTCTAATACATCATCTAGCCTTGTTCTACACCCTTTCTTCTTCCCACATGCATGGAGGTACAGGCAAAGAACATTATTTTGTTCGTAGTTCTATATGTATTGTCAAACTACATACTCCAGTTTCTGATCTAATTTGCATTAAACTACATATGAAATAAGCAAACTTGAATTCTTTTAGATTCAGTTATTAGTGATTGTGCAATTTAATTCAAGAATTAGTGTCTTGGGATGAAGTAAAATTCATACTAATGAAAAAGTGATATATAAATACTCAGTAATACTTGTTAAGGCTGTTCAGGAAAGAAAATGAAACCCAGAAACTCTTCACAGGTAGCCTGGTTATGCTGGAAGGAGAAAGAGGATAGTGGTCTTGATTATGATGAGATCTGAGCTTTCAGGAGGGCCTTTCGTTCAAAAATACAAAGAAAAAGAGATAAAGTAGTCTTAAAAAGTAGGAATAATAACCTTACTCTTGACATGAAGAAAGAAAAACCTCTGTTCTCGCCTTTCATGTGTGTGATCTTCTGTTTCAGATCATCACGATGCGTTTCTGCCCCTGGAGGTTGTATGTGCTGTATTCTGGTATTGGGCTGACACTGATCACTGTCCCAAATCTCTGCCCCATTTGGCACAAACCATGTATCACTCTTTGATCCTTTGTAAAGCCTGCTAACAAATGCGTTACGCTGTGATAAATTCCATTTTTCTCCTTTTTTAAACATTACTTTTAAATGTGCATTTGTAATCTAGAAACTAGTCATTTTAATATTTATGAAATATTCATGATTTTTAAACAAATGGCTTTCATAAAGCACATTCAGAAGAGTAGCATTATATTTAAGTGTTTTAATCTTTCCTTAATTTTGCCTTTATACTTTTGCCAGTTTCTGGATTTAGATTATATCTTCCAAGTAACTCAAAGGCTTTTCAAATATTTCTTCTCAGTGTTCTTTCAAAGTAGGTCAGTTCAGACTTTTATACCTAACTTGCAGATGGAAAATCTGAAGCACAGGAAAGGTAATTTACCAAAACATTAATAATCAGTGGCAGTAGTTAAGTAAAAACCAAGATCTTCCAAAGTCTAGTCTATTGCTCTACCTATCAAATAAGTAAAGGCTAATAGGGTCTAGTTATATGCTTTCCAGTGGCTATCTTTTTTTAAGACATATAATTGGATAATTCAGTTAAAAAATGTAATTATCATCTGGTGATTGAAATGACTTCTTCAAAGTTAAAAAAAAAAAAGGCTTAGTAAAAATCCAAGAACTCATAAAATTCCCCAAATAGTCTTTCTTTTAAAGTCCTTGGCAGTGTTGTATCTTAAAGTGCAAGATTTTGGAATTCGCCCATGGGACTGAAATTTAACCTCAGTAATCATGCTCTTTTCATTTCATTTAAATATCAAAATGTTCTTAATTGTAAAAATATTTCTTTCCCCTTAAAGTATCTGAATATTGACCTCTTAAACAGCATATTTAGGGAATGATGTGAGTTATATTCGTTTGCTAACATATATTTAGTCACAAATCTTGGAGAGTCTCTGTAACCAGGAGTGACATTTTGCTGACTCTTATATTAAAGCCTAAATTGGAACTAAATATAGTACCTACTGTAAGAAAATTGTTAGCTCGGGAAAATGGTATTGGCAGAGTACCTCTCAGTGTCCCTTACATCATCACGAAGAATAGGTCCCATGTCTGCCTGTGAGTGTGACCGGCGTTCCCGGCAGTCATGCTCTTTTGGAGAAAGCATGGCTTTGTGAAGTCTGATGTGTTTGACCTAAGAAACCAATTACTTTTCAGTATTCTTAGGATGAGATGTTTAAGGAGAGATTTCTATTGATGGGTACCTTATAATACTCCTAATAGACCCCCGTTAGCCGATATTCATCTGACAGGGAGAGCAATGAACTAGAATTCGGAAGGCCTTGTTTTTTTAACTGCTGCCACTGATGATTGAAGTTTTGGTAAATTACCTCGCGTTCCTGTGCTTCAGACTTTGCATCTGCGCGCTACCTTGACAGGAATGGGCAAAATGAGATCAGCCACCTACCGGTGGAGCCCTTCAGCACTGGTAGCTGCAGGAGGCTGGGAGCTGTCTCTCTTTTTCCCCCCCAGTTGAGGCCTGAGTTTACAGCTCTGTGCTATGGCCATTGGCAGGGAGCCACGTTCCCAGTGCTTGGAACCCTATGTTGCGGACTAGACTGTTGTAAGCCAGGCTAGCTGCCTCACCTGAGTATGAGGGCAAGTCCGGCCCTCTTTCCAGGTAGCCCCGCTGGCACAGAAATCACACAGAGGAAACATGAATTCCTGTAAGGATCCGTTTAAGAATAACCTAGGCTTCTGTACCAGGTCTCAGTTCTCTCTTAGAGCTTTTTCAGAGCTTCTTGCTCGGCTCCCTTTAACTAATCTTTAATAACCTTTATTTAAGAGTTAATGAATATTAACTGTTGCTTTCGCAAAAACAGTAATGCTTTGAACACTATGAACTGTTTGCTTTTACTTAGTGCGGCCATCAGCTGTAACAACAGGTACGTGCAGAGCTAGAATAAGCTCCCATCAAGTCGCAGTTCCCTTTTATGTGAACACACCACTCCCCACCAAGCCTGAATTACCCAAATCATCCCCTTAATTAAATTCCCATATTAGGAGTCACCTGAGAAAAGGGATGAGGGATCATGATGTGTATGTAAAGTGCAGAAGAGAATCTGTTCTTACATTTCATGTAACCTGAAAGTGATCTCTCAATAATTTGATTTTGTCTGATAGCATACATTACAGTGAGAATATACTTGAAAAACTATAATTGAGATTTTTTTTAATTCTCAGATTTCTGTACTGAGTGGCCAGCTGCGCTAGACAGTGATGAGAAATGCGAGAAGCATTTTCCAATTGAAGTTGACACAGCTGATTATGTTTCAGCAGGACCATCTATTCGAAACCCCAAAGCACGAGTAGTAACCTTAAGGGTAAGAGATTTAAAAAAAAATAAGTTACTGTAGTATGTTTTTTAAAAATAACACTGTGTGATTATAAAATTAATTCATATTTGTCATTGAAAATTTAGAATATATAACAGTTTTAAAGTATAAAATAAAATTGCATGTATTTCTGCCCCTCATAAATAACTGCTATTGACTCCAGGGGCTCTGTTAAATATATGCAGTCAGCCTTTGTATATATTAATGGGATGATATGATATTTGATTAGTTATCTGCTTTTTTTGTTTAATAACATGAATTAAGATTTCCTAATGTTATTAAACATTCTTTATGTTATTTTTGATGGCTGCATAAAATAACATGTAAATAATTGGTTGTTATGTGCCAAGACAATGTTTGAGGCTGGCGGGTACAGTGTTTGTTCATCACTACAGACGTCAGTCTTTTTTCTGAAACTGAAGTGGGAGATACAAAAATCTAATTCCATAACAGATCTACCATGATTTATGTAAGTTACCCATGTCTGGGGACATTTAGGCTTTCTTGTACTTTTCTTTAGTAGAAAAAGGTAATGAAAATCCTTAGAGATTATGTTACATGTTTGTTCCTAATTATGTCCCTAGGATGGCTTCCTAAAAGAACTGTCAGGTCAAAGGATATATATCTATAAATAAACTTTTTTGATATACAGTTGACCCTTGAACAACACAGGTTTGAACTGCTCAAGTCCACTTATACTTGGGTTTTTTTCAGTGGATATATTGAAAAGTTTTTTAGAGATTGCAACAATTTGAAAACACATTTTCTTTAGCTTATAAGAATACAGTGTATAGTACATACACAGAATACATATTAATTAACTGTTTATGTTATCAGTAAGGCTTCCGTTAACAGTAAGCTATTAGTACTTAAGTTTTTAGGGAGTCGGAAGTCACACACAGATTTCCAGCTGTGCATGGGGTCAGTGCTGCTAATCTGGCCCCCAAGCTTTGTCCAAGGATTAGCTGAATATTGTGAAAGATATTTATTATGTATATTGTAACATTCCTGCAGGAAATGTAAAAGAATACAATATCAGCAAATTGGGAGGAAGCCTGTTTTCCTCTCCAGCCTAGATATTATTACCCATCAATTTGATAGATAAAAATATATCTTATATTTAAAATTTGCATGATATTGAATTCTAACAAGGGTGAGAATTTATTCCCTTGTGAATTGTTTTTTTTTGTCATTTGCCCATTTTGATAGTGTATTAATTTATTATATACTTAGTTTTTCTTTTTAATAACAGCTTTATTGAGATATAACTCAACATACTATAAAATTCATCCTTTTAAAGTATACAGTTCAGTCATTTTTAATATAATCACAGTTATGGAACCATCGCCACGATCTAATTACAGAAATTATCATAACCATAAAAAGAAACCCATTCCCACTGTGAGCCACTCTCCATTCTCTCTCTTCTTTACAGCCCCCAAGCCTCTGCTCCTGCCGATCTAGTTTCTGTCTCTGGTGTGGCATTTCCTACAAATGAATCCTACAATACGTATTCTTTTATGTAGTTTAATGCTTTCAGCGTTTCATCTGTTGTAGCGCGTATCAGTTCTTCATTCTTTTTTATTGACAAATATTCTGTTTTGTATAACCATTCATCAGTTGGTAGACAGTTGGGCTGTTTCTACTTTTTGGCTATTGTGAATAATGCTATTAAGAGCATTCACATAAAGGCTTTGCTTTGTTGTGGACTCACCATTTTCAGTTCTCTTGGGTATATATATATATATACATGGGAGAGGAATTGCTAGGTCGTATGTTTAACTCCATGGTTAATATTTTGAGGAACTGCCAGGCCATTTTCGAAAGTAGCTGTACTGTTTTACAGTTTCACCAGTAGTATTTGAGGTTTCCAGTTTCTCCACATCCTCACCAATGATGGCTATTGTTGTTGTTCTTAGTTTTAGACATTCTAACGGGTGTGAAGTGGTATCTTATTCTGGCTTTGGTTTGCATTTCCCTGATGACTAACGATGTTGAGCAACTTTTCATGTGCTTATTGACCATTTATAGATCTTCTTGGGAGAAATATCTGTTCAAATCCTTTGCCCATTTTTTAAATTGAATAATTCTTTTTATTGTTTAGTTGTATTTTCCGATACAGATGTACCTCAGAGATATTACAGGCTCAGTTCATTGCAATAAAGCAAGTCAGATGAACTTTCTGGTTTCTTAGTGTGTCTAAAAGCTTACACTGTACTGTATCTATTAAGTGTGCTGTAGCATTATGTCAAAAAAAGAAAAAAAGTACACACCTTATTTAAAAAATACTATATTGCTTAAAAAGTGCCAACATCATCTGAGCTTTCAGCAAGTCATGTTTACTGATCATTGGTCACCAAAACAAATACAACAATAATGAAAAAGTTTGAGATATTGTGAGAATGACCAAAGTAGGACACACAGACATGATGCAAGCAAATGCTATTGAAAAAATGGCACCAATAGAGTTGCTTGATGCAGGGTTGCCACACACCTTCAGTTTGTAAAAATTTTCAGTAATTCCTTGCTATCATCTAAAACATCTCCACACTCAAATCTCCCCAATTATCTCAGAGATACAAAAATGTTTATAGCTCTTATGTTTAAACTAGAGTTCAGTCAAGGACCATTACATTTGCTTGTTACGTCTCTTAGGTCTTTTTAAATCTACAACAGCCAAAGACCTCACTACTTTTCTCCCCACCCACCCTCCCATGACATTGTCTTATTAAAGAGACAGGTATTTAATCCTGTAGCATATCTTTCCTTCTGAATTTGTCTAAATGCATACTGGTTTTGTTTACCTTATTTTTCTATCACCTGTATTTCATATAAACTGGAAGTTAGATTTAAGAGACTAATTAGCTTGCAGTCAAATATTTTTGACAAGAATAATTGATAGATGTTGCTTTATATTTTATATCATGTGATATGAGAGGGCACGTAAAGTCTGGTTGCTTCATTCTTAGTATAATGTTGATAACTTGGTTAGGAGGCTGGCAACCCGGTCATTCCAGTGTGAAGTTATTTTTTGTTTGTTGCTTTGCTTTTTCCATGAACAGGTAATCTGTGGGTAAATATTCTTTTTGATGTCCAAAGTATATCCTAACTGGCTGGTGGAAACTCTTTTAAGAGTTTCTTACGCCCGTTTGTTATAGTCCATTAGCATTGGAAAAATTCTTTGCATTCTGGGACACCAAGCTGGCCCAGCTCACTTTATGTATTCCTTATCCCAGGCCTGGCCTCGGTCATTTCTCTAAGGAGCCCCGCCTGATACCTTTTAGTAGATACTCGTGGTTGGGGGCCAAAATCTGAATGCAACGACTTTTTTAACTGATTCTTTTGGTGATTTCTTAGGAAATAAATGATAAGTAATAGTAGTTTAAATTCCCCTTTTTATATATCTGTACCTTGTTTTTCTTTTATCCTTTGCATTAGACAAACTTTCTAAGATAATGTTTATTTGGTCCCTGTGCTGTTCTATACATTAATGGGTGTGCCTCTAGTGTTTAGTCTCTAAGTATGAGATTGGAATTGAGTTTGAGATAATAGTCTTTATTTTGTTAATGATGTATCCAATTCCTATAGCATTTTTGAAATGATCTCCATAGAATTATTGAAGTAATGAATTATGTTAATAGGTTTTCAGTTACTGAAGCATTTCTGAACTCTGATCAGTTCATAGTATATCATCTTTTACTGTGCCGCTGATTTGCTTTGTTAGAAGCTCATTTAGGACCACTTGTCCTAACCTCACGTTGCTTCGGAGGAACATCAAACCCCTGCTCTTGCTCACCAGGACCCTGCCACCTGCCATTGCACTGCCCACGTCTGCCCTGGTACCTGAAACCAGTTAGTTTCCTTTGCTCAGGGAGTGTTCCTACATGAGGCATATCTTTTCCACACAGTAATCATGGACCAGTTACTGATATACTTTCTTTGAATTAACTTTTTTTATCTTAGAATTGTTTTAGATTTACAGAACAGTTCCAAGGATGTTCACAGAGTTCCCCTTTATTTCATGCCGAATTTCTCCTGCATTACATCACATCACTAATCAGTACATTACTATGGTACATTTATTAAGACTAAGGAATCAATGTAGATACATTGTTAACTAAAGTCCATATGTTTTCAGATTTCCTTGGTGTTACCCGATGTTCTTTCCCTGTTCAGCATCCCATCCAGGGCACCAAACTGCACCTAGTCATCCTGTTTCCCTAGGCTCCTCGTGGCTGGGATGGTTTCTCAGAATTTCCTTCTGTTTGATGACCTTGACAGTTTTCAGGCGTATTAATTATGTATTGTGTGGAATGTCCTTCAATTTAGATTTGTTTGGTGTTTTTCTCATGGTTAGGCTGGCATATGTTTTGGGAGGAAAACGTCAGAAGTACAGTGTCATTCTCATGACACTGTAACAAGGGCACAGGCTCCTAACGACGTGCCGCTGGGGACGCCGCCATGGTCGCCTGGCCGAGGCACTGTTTGCCAGTTTTCTCCGCTGTAAACTGCTCTTTTTTCCTTCCTTTCCATATTGTATTTAAAAGGAAGCTTATGCACAGCCTAAATCTAAGGGGTTGGGAGTTAGGTTCTACCTCCTTGAGGGAGAAATATCATATATGTGATTTGGAATTCTTCTGTATGACAGTCTTGCCTGTTCTCCATTTATTTATTTATTCAGTCATTTATATCAGTTTGAGCTCATGGATATTTATTTTACCCTTTGGGCCCTAATCTAGTAACATGTTGTTGTTTTGTTGTTCAGATATCCGGCTTTGGCCGTTGGGAACTCTCTTAGTTGGTCCCTCTGTTCATTTGCTGTGCCTCATCATTTCTTTATAAATACATCCTTACTCTTTGGCACTGCAAAATGCTTCCAGTTCAGGTGATATATTCGCAGACCCAGTCGTAGAATCAGCTGTTTCTCCAGGGAGCCCTGACTAATGGGCATTTGATTCTTCTACCCTAGAGGTGCCTTCCAGGACCATCCAAATGTAGTTCTTTAAATCAGAACACTCCAAATATAATGCAAAAATATGTTGAAAACCTGCAACCATTTTTACATTATATGCAAATAGACTTTATTTATAGATGAATTTTCAGTGATAACAGCTGTAATTAACCTGTAGTTTTCTTTGTTGGGTTTACCTCTTTTTAATAATAATGATAACCACAACCCACAGTTGTTGAGCTTTATATTACATGGTAAAAAAATCTGAGATGTTTGAGTCAGGAAACCTAGATTTTGCCTTACTTTCTGTGCGCTTTTGTCTTCAGTATTATAGACATCTGAGGTTCCCATTGGTTCTAAGTTCGCTTATTTTACTTCACACAAAGGTAATCTCATTTTGTTTGAAGTAGTCCCCCAGATACCACTTACTACTGTATTGTGCTACCATCCTCCCTTGCCTCCGTGGCCTTGTGCCACCACATGACACCTTCATCACTGCCCAGGACCCCTTCCACCTGGCTCACGGCTGCTCTTCTGGACTAAACCATGTGCAGTCCGACATGATTTAAGGCAATACTGTGAAGGTAATGACATGCTGTAAAATATTATTTAGAGATACTCAAATCTTTAAATTCAGAGAAAGATGGTACTATATTACTGTATTTTCTTGATAGTCATAAAAGTAGTTCAAAATTAAGAACAACATAGTATTTATATAGGACTTTACTTTAAAAGTGCTTTCTTCTATTTAATCTCATTTATTCCTAACAAAAATCCTGTGAATCCTTTCTGTTTTATAAATGAGACACAGATGGGAAGATAAAATGATTTAAAAGGCCACTTATCTGATATGTGGCAAATCTATAAATCAAACTCAATTCTTGGCTTATGTGTAATACCAGAGTTCTTTAACAGCACTATGCTTGTAAATAGAGAAAATACTTCACATGTTTAGACATTTCTCAGTTTACATTGCTTTTGTAAATAAGGACATTTGAAGATACAAATGTATAACCACAATTTCCTATGATTTGAAATGTCAACATTGTTTGGGGATAATGTTAATAATACAATACTGATTCTTTAAAATAACAGCAACTTGACAAATGAAGTCTAAGGATTCTTTGGAGCTTTGGGAAAAGAATGAATGCCCCTCCTTCAGGTCGGAGGATTAGTGCCGGCCGAGGGCTGCCGTTCTGCAGTGCCTTTGAGTTCTAGCAGGTGGCGTGAGTGCACCACACAGCTGTTGCTGAAATTTTTATGAGCTTTTGGCATAAACTCTACATAAAATTTTTGAACATTAAAATGTTAATGTGAACGTGAATTCTAAAGCAGTTGTTTCAATAATATCAGCATTCCCGCCCCCTTTTTTTTTGACTATTTCTTAACATAAAAATCTAGAACACTTAAATTTCTTATATGGTACATTTTAAATTTATTGTTAAACATCATTATTTCATTGAAGGGAGCTTTAAAAGGAAAAGTCACTACATTTTCACTATCCTAATGTAAAAACCATTCATTTCTTTTTCTGTACCGTGTCTGTGTGCATGCATATGAGCATGTATTTTCATAATTATAATCACAATGTCCATACATATTAGGATTTTTTTATAAGTGATTCTCCATATTGTAAACAGTCAAGAGTTATCATTAAGCTGTTAGCCTGGTCTCTCTCCATGGACTGTGGTAGCTCACATTGCTCATGACACGTGACCATTCTGTTGGTTGATATTTAATAGTCAAGTGTTCTTCCTGCTTAGGTTCTTCAAGAGTGCATTTATATTTATTTATTTTCTCTTTTCCTTATTTCAAATGTAAGAGTCACAGTGCTTAAAATATATCCTCCCCTCTCTTCATGTTTGTATTCATTGTTCAGATACATGTTGCATGCTTTGTAAGTGTTAGACCATTGCCAAGAATGAGACGGGCATTGCTGCTGCCCTCAAAGGTTTGCAGTCTAGTGGGGAAAATAGAAAAACAAATAAGCTCTTGTGCTGTGTTGTCTTAAGGGAAGTGCAAGGTTATTAAAGCTACAGAGAAGAAGTGGATAAGATTTTAAAATCTTACTTAGGCTGTTCTTCTTCATACAGTTATGACTCTTTCTTATTAATGCTCTCCATGGAAAAATAATCTGGTTTTACCTCATTTAATTGTATTCTAGTGTCTAACCTATTTTCCTCTATCAAGCCTATCCATTTATAGATATATCTAAAGCCCATGCCTTAATTTTCTGCAAATTAAAAGTGTATTTGTTTGGCCCCCCATTCCCCAAAATATGTTTTAAGGAAGACTAATTACATGAAGTCTCCTTAAAAAGTGGAATCTGAGGTCAAACAAATTTGGGGATCATCGTATAACAGCCATGATTTTGAAATTTCAGAATGCTCATTAATTAGCCCATCTCCTCTTCTAAGTAATCCTTTCATAAGGAACCCAGTTTAACTCAGCACTTCCTGAATGTATTTCAACAGAAGTAGTCTTTTAAAGAAATAACTCTCAGCAGTCTGTGGAACTAGTATTAACATTTTGAGAAACATTGAGCTGAATTATTTCAAATGTTTGGTCCTTCACAAATGTTGAAATCCAGCAGCCACAAGATACCTGTACCTTTTCAAATAAATGCCACTAAACTAGTTGCATGATGTGGGTCTCATAATTGCATGGTAAAAATTTCTTAAATCCCTTAATGTTTTATCCATTTATTCCTATATTTCAGCTTTACTAACACTAGTTGAGTTTAATTCTATTAGTTAGTGCTGCTCATGAGCACTGAAGTTTCATTTATTTAAGAGACATGTGTTATTGGTTCTTTCAGGAAAGGTTCTAATGCCCAGTACTTGCAAAGAACTCCAAGCACTTTGCGCCCCCTCCCTTTTTCCCCCCCATTAGTCAGAGCAGGCTTCATAATGCATGTCAGTTGCTAATTCTGTATAGAAAAGAATTTGAAAAATTTCTTTTTGGTCAGCTTAATGTTCAGCTCCTCTTTTTTTCACTGAAGTGTATGAAATATATTTTTCAAATAATTTTTTTCTTATATTTTTAAGGTTAAACTTTCCAGTTTGAATTTAGATGATCACGCAAGGAAGAAACTTATTAAACTTGTAGGAGAGCGGTACTGCAAGACCACAGATGTGCTCACCATCAAAACAGATAGGTAAGGAGAGAAAAAAGCCCAGCAGGTCGGTTACTTATTGCTTTATGGTCCCCCAGTCTCCTGGCAATCCTTTTTTAAGAAATGACACTGAAAATAGGGGTAGCCTTTTATCTCAACTTACATTAACTTATTAGGTCAGATAACTTGCCATTTTTTAATGTCCTCACACTAGCTGTAGAGAGAGGCCTGCATAGCTGAGTTAAATCGTTATTTTTAATCTTGATTTTAATATATCCATGTATATAAAACTTACGGAAGGTGTTAGAAGAAAACAAAAGTATGATTTGCAAGTGGTTAATGCTTAAACAGGTTTTTAGAAGTCAAAGTATATAAAAATCTTATAGCTCAAAATTAAAATTATTAAATATGAAAATTTAATTTACCTATTTGGAAATAAAGCAGAATTTCAGTGCTCGCGTAGGCGTTCATAAAAGCGGTATTAAATTTATTTTATATGAATTTGTAAATTAGGTCACTTGAAGTAAAGAAAGGTTATTGTCATATTTTACTAAATGGTTATTTTATTTCTGGAAGTGTACTTTAGTTGTTTCTAAATTATGTCAAAATCTAAAGGATCTGCCATTAGAGAAAAGCAAGTGGGCAGATACCCTCTCTCCTCCCTATCGCGGTTTGAAAGCGTTTGGAGATGTCAATATTGGTTAGTTTTTATATCCTGCTTCTTAATGATGGGAGGAAAATAGTATGACACCCGTTAAGAGATGGTGATATGTGGGGGTGCAAAAAGCTTGGGAACCATGATTTCAGATTATTACCCTAGGGAGGAAAAAAGATTTGGAATATATTAGTAATATTCCTTTTTACCATCTTGAGAAAATGTAAAATAATGTTTTGTGTTTTTAGTTTGTGCAACTTAAAAAATACTTGTAAGATGTTATTGTTTGAAATTCACTGAGTATCTGATAATGTTGCTTTTTTTCTCAGTTTAAAACTGTCAGTGGATATATATGTTCTATGATAACAACAATTGAGGGTAGGGAACTATTGAACTTAAGTATAGAATAAATGGAGAACAGTTAAAGTCATTTGTCATATGGTAGTTTTCTATATTTAAAGAAATTAGAAGTAGTTGTTTCCTTTTCTACATTATTTTATTAAGTTATAGATATGCCATCTCATATTTATGTAGAAGTTTTACCTAATACTAAGTCAGTAGTTCCACTTTAAATACCGGAGCAGCAATACAGCCTTGTGTAGTATAGCTCATTTTTTAAATTATTGGCTCTGGAGAAATCATGATGAACATTTTGATTAGTGTTTGTCATCAGTCTGTCTCTTATTTTTAAAAATGAACTCAGCAGATACACTCATACCATCAAGCAGACTCTTAGCCTTGAGGTTGGAAGGCCATTGGATTGGCCACAATCATATTAAAAACAGGGTAAAGCCGTTATCAGGTACAGATAACTCCGTTAGTAATGAAGGCAAAGAGAAGAAAGAAAACACCAGTTTTCAGTATTGTCAAGAAATGGACTGTGACTATTCTTACTTCAAGAATAGAATTTTCCTAAGGGAATAACTGAATATAAGTCATGCTTTGTATTTAGTATTTGTGTAATTTGCAAATTATTCTGTGTACTGAATTTTTAGAATTTTGACTTCCTCCCTTTCTCTCTCTTAAAGGTGCCCTTTAAAAAGACAGAATTATGATTACGCAGTGTATCTGCTAACAGTTTTATACCATGAGTCTTGGGTAAGTGATTGTGTGTGAATGTTTCATGATTTTCTCAGTTTAGATGAGGTTAACCTTTCAAAACAGTCTGTGTGGCAGGTACTCAGTTGAGTATCTGGTGAACCACTAGGTGAGCTAAGGATGTATGAAATGTTAATAGCTTCTACTGACATTGAAAGCAGTCCATCTCAGGATCTTAGAGAAATCAGATGACTAAAATGCCTTTAAAATTCAGTTTCTGTCTTTGATTGGAAAATTCAAATAATCTTATTTTTTGTTTGACTTTGGCTGAAAGTTCTTAAAGTTATATTGGAGGTTAATCATCATCTGTAGAACTTGAGGATTTATGACTCAAATAAACTGCATACATAATAAAGCTCCAAAACTCTGTGAAAAGGTGTTTTAAAAGCTCATTAAAGTTTTTCAATATCACATATATAGCCTTTTCAGGTGAACATGTCACTGGTATTCATTAGGGACAATTAAGGGCAACTAAGTATTTAAGTAGTATTAAACACAGTCTGGTGTCTGAATTTATTGAGTTTTAGTATTGACTTAGTGATACAAAAGGAAGAAGCAATAATGAGAGAAACTTCAGTTCACTGAGTGAATTTCCTAAGAGTCACCTGAAGGTGGAGCGGATGACCCTTATAGGTGGAAAAGTTCCATGATTGGCTCCTTACTGGGCATCTGGCGCAAGGAAAATGCTCCTTGGATAGGCAGCCGCATTAGGTGGCCTTTGGAATGTCCTTTCTTCCCTGAAATATGCTAATTCTGTGAACACATGCAGCCACATCATTTCATTGATACTAGTATAGCAGTTGTAGCACAAGAGGATGAGTGGAAAATAAAACAAAACTTCGTTGTAGGGTTAGTGAAGAACAAAAAAATAGCTGGTAGCTCTTCTCTTCTTTAGAGGTATTCTTATTATTATAATTCATCTGAATTTTCTACTTCCTGGTTTCAGGGGTAACATCCTGATAGCAGTTAATCTCTCTTTCCTGTCAATTGATTTTATAAATGCCTTTGGCTTAAGGTAATTAAGTTCCCTTTTGAACCAGCAACATGGCTGATTTAGCTACAGCTCTAAGGCTGCCGCTTGTAAGAGTTAATACCAAACAATAAAAGCCAACTGGTTTTGAGTCTCTTTGCTAGCAGCCTGTAAAATGAATTTGCCCCAAAGGAAATGACAGGCATAAATAAATTCAGTGAAAGTTGACTTACTGGATTCTTTCTGTGGTTCCATGACATAGAATCCAAACACTCCTGTATTCTGGATTCAGGCAAGAAGCCTTTGATCTTTAATGCTAATTACTTTGATGCCAGAATAAGTAGCCACATACAAATGTCCGAAACAGATACAATGAAAGAATTCCTATATTAAACTTGGCTCTTGATCCTTCCTAAGCAAGTACCACCAGAGAGCATACTTAAGAGAGTGCAGATGAACTGTGAAATTTTGCAGAGCTGGTGGAACAGAATTTTTATTAAATTGAAATTCTTTTTTCCTTCACCAGCATGGAATTCATACTTGAAATTGATGTTACCACCTGGTAGTTAATCAAATATTTAGAAAACCCCCTTTTCATCCATTCCTTTATTTTTTAAACTAGTTTCATAGCATTTAATACCTAAATCCAAGCTTCCCTTAACTTCTTAGCTTTTCACCTTTCCGTGGAGGTTACCTCTGAACAGTGTTGAGAAGAAAGAAGTTGGCCATTTCATGTATTGTAGCACACAGCACTGAAACTTCTCTGAAAAGGTGTTCGTCTAGACTTCAGGGTAAAGACGTTACTGTTGTGTGCTATTCAAAACAATTTATAGAAGTATCAAAGCAGACTTGAAAAAGCATGGACTTGAAGAAGCGTAGACCTCCTGAAGCATAGACTTCAGGCACAGAGGCTTAGTGATGATTCAAAGAATGATTATCGCAGAGCCAGAGGGGTGGCAAGAGACAGATACACATTAGACCATTTATCCAGCAGCAGTTCAAAGAACCAAAGAGACTTGTAGAAATTTGGTTTCGTATTTCCTTGTTACACATTGTTAGCATAGGAGTGAATTAAGTTTTAACCTTTGGAACCACATAGACCTGGATTCACATCACACAGACCTGATTTCGAATCTCATCACCTGTTAGCTGTGTAGCCTTGGCCAGCTATTTGAACTCTGCGGCTGTTCTCTGGAAAGGATTTTTGGGTGGCTCAGGCAGAATTGATGTGAAATGTCTGGCAGATAGTGGGCTCTCAGTGTATGGTGGCTAATAATATTGTTGTTAATACTAAAATGAAGATTTATCTTAGAATTTCAAGCTCATTTTAAAATTTCTGTATACAGCTTCCATTTAACTTGACAGAGACATTATAAAGATAGGCAGATCTGTGCCCTATTGTATTCGAATTTTTAGAACATGTATCCTACTCACTTTCTGAAATAACTGATAATACACCTTTATTTCTATGTAATTTAGGCTGTTTTCCTAGATAATGGAGGTAGACACATAGGATCAATTCTCTCTGGAAGCTTCCCAGAGTGGTGAGTGGTTTTGGACGATGAATGGGAGTCTGAAGTAGATAAGTGAGGGGAGGGTTCTCTGGGCCTGTGGGCTCGGCGAGCAGGCAGTAGTGTGGGGTGGCCGGGGTAGAAGACGGATGACATGGAGATGAGATTGGAAAAATAAGCCAGAGCCAGACTGTGATTGCGTTGTGCAGCTTTTTTACAGAGCATAGACACATATCCGGAGGGCAGCACCGAGCTGCTGTAGCATTGTACCAGTTGAAAAGGCAACTCTTTCACTGTTGTAGTGTTCATGAAAGAATAAACTATCCTTATGGTAAATAAAAGCTAATTTGCTTTTATTAAAGTGAACCGTTGATGAATGGGCAGCGTTTATGTGTCGCCTTTTATTTGCTTAGTGTTTTTTGGGTATGGAGGTTAATACATAAGGGGAAACACATCATTTTTTCCATTAAGGAACACTAGTAGAAGCAGGTAGGTTTAGTAATAAGTACTACAAAAGTGTTATAAGGGTTATATAATTTACTATTTAATTTTTATTATTCTCTTGTTATTTATTTCTTACATATATCCTTCAAGACTTTAATGGATACCTGCTTAGAGCATCTTTTCTTTTTAATTGAGATGTAATTAGCATACAACATTATATTAGTTTCAGGTGTACAGTGTCATGATTCAGTATAGGTATTTATTGTGAGATGATCACCACAATGTCTGGTTAATATTCATTACTCCATGTATTTATAGGGTTTTTTCTTGTGATGAGAACGTTTAAGATTTTCTCTCTTAGGAGCTTCAAAATATACAGTACAGTATTATTAACTGTAGTCACCATCCTGTACATTACCTCCCCACAATTTATTTTTAACTAGAAGTTTGTACCTTTTGACATTTTACCCATCCTCCACTCCAATCCTGGCAACCACCAGTCTGTTCTCTGTTTCTGTGAGTTCAGGTTTTTTTGTTTTTTGTTTTTGTTTTAGATTCCACGAATAAGTAAAATCAAATAAGTGGTGATTACCTTTCTCTGTCTGACTAACCTCACATAGCATAATGCACTCAAGGTCCATCCATGTTGTCGCAAATGGCAGGATAGCCTACTTTTTTATGGCTGAATAATATTCCACCATGTACGTATGCACGTACAAACACACACACAGATACCACTTATTTACTCATTCTTCGATGGACACTTGGGTTGTTTACATGTCTTGGCTATTGTGAATAATTCTGCAGTTAACATGGGAGTACAGATAACTTTTTGAATTAGTGTTTTCATTTTCTTTAGATAAATGCCCAAAGCGGAATTGCTGGTTCATAGGATAGTTATATTTTTAACTTCTTGAGGAACCTTATTAGAGTTTTTTTTTGTTCTTCAGAGTATCTAGGTCAGTGCTGGGTGAGAACACTACATGTTTAATAACAGTTCTTAAAACATTGTTCTTTAGGACATCTGTAAGTAGACTTTTGAAGTAGAAGGTTTTCAACTTCAAAAGAAAGGTGACAAAGTAATAAACTCCCTTTTTCTTAATGTAAAATATAGCATATTTGTTAGATGTTAGCAATAATTAGCTTATTGGTATAGATTATTAATGGTCTGTTTGTAAAATTACTAATAATCAGCCATCACACTCATGCCAATTTTTAAGAAGTATCTTTGCCACACTTTGAGATACTTAATTTTCGTGGATGTGTGTGTAGATCCAATTTGCTCTTCGTTTACCATCCTTTTCATCACAGTCCTCTAACACACCCCAGAAGTGACCTTTCTCAGATGTTTCCTGCTCATCTTTCTCTCTTCCGCCCTCCTTCAGTTCGCATTCCTCTTGTTACTTGTATGGTAACTGTCTGTATACGTGTCTGCCTAACTGCGAGATCGCCGAGGGCAAGGACTGGGCATTTCATTCATCTTTATATTCCCAGCATCTAGTACAATGTCTGGCATAGCATCATGCAGTGAATTTTTTTAAAACCAGCCTGAGTTGAATTGAATTCCTTGTCATATTCAGTTAAAAATGTAATTTTGAGAACTGACAGAATTTGAAGTAACTTTTTCATCCATTATGGATATTTACCTCTTCCTATTTTTTATGATTTTCAATTTTTTTTTAATGATTAAACTGTTTTCCCTCATATAGCACAATGCCTTACTTGTAACTCTAAGAAGTGGAATATTACTATGATTCATGTCCTAGGCAGAGGGAGTTGTAAATAAGAGGGTAGAAGGCGACAAATGTGTGTTCAGTGGGACAGATGCTCCTTTGCCTTCCGTGGCACCTGAGTGCATTGACTGGTACATGAATTAGCTGTTTTGTGTTTTCTTTGTATTGAATTTATGCTTATAAGGGGGGAAAAGGATGATAGGTATAAATTAAATTATTCCTTTGTTCTTTGTATATTTATTTTGATTATGTCTCTGTATTCGTTGGAGAATGTTGTTCCACCACTAACGAGCAGTATGATTTGGAGCAAGTCATTTAATTTTTCTGGAGTTCAGTTTTCTTGCTCTTATAAAACAGATGGTACTAGTATTACCTCCCAGGGTTGCTGTGAGGGTTCAGTGAGTTAGTGTGTGGAAGGTGCTTAGCATAGTGAGTGTTCTGACAGGCAGACTGATCCCATGCCGCCTTCCTCACCGCCGTCGGCACGCAGTTCCCTGACTGTACTCAGCCCCTTGCTGCCTCCAGGCCTTGGTGGATGCTGTTCGCTCTCCTGGGACAGTCTTCGTGCCTGGCTCCCACTCACCTCCAGGTCTGCTACTGAACTGGCAGTTCCACGACAGCACAGGGCCTGGCACAGTAGTTGTGCAATAAATATTTATTGGGTTAAGGAAGGAATGAAAAAGTAATTGAGCCAACTGTCCAAAAGAGAACAGGATTGTGTGGAATGGAAGGTTTGCTTCTTCTAGAGTTGTCATCACAGCAGCTTCTCTCATTGTAGGCAGGGAAGAAAAAGGCAAGATAAGTGTGTGTATGTATGTGTATTACATCTACACTTAACAATTAAATGGTCAAATTACAAATGTTTAGCGGTCGAAGTATTAAAATAGGAGTCTGTAAATTAACTAGATTCTGCCTAAATGAGGATCAGTTTGAACTTACAATAGTACATCTAATTACCCCCCCCCGGTAATTTCAGTATGTTATTGTTTATGTTTTAAATTAATGCATTCCAACTATATTTCATATAAGAGACTACCCATTTCAATCCTGGGTGTGAATTTAGAAGCTAAAACTTTGATAGTAAATTTTAAGTTAGGGCACAAAATTGTAAATTGATCAGAACAACGTTTTTAAAAATAGATTTAGGATATGCACCAAGTGTCACAAGTGTTGACTGGTTATATTGGGTTGGTAGAATTACAGTGATCATATTTGCTTGTACTTTTCAGTGATTTCCATCTTTTCTGTGAAGATGTATATAGAACTGTAATCTGCTACAGAATACAGTTCTCCATTATTATCCCTTTACTCTTAACACCCTGTTGTTGTAACAATAAATTTTTTGCTTAAAGACATTGACATTTAACATTTAAAGAAAAAAATATAAAAAAAAGAAACTATTCCAAAAAGGCCATTTAAAGTCACGTAAATATAAAAATCTTATTTCAAAACTGATAGTTTTAAGTATAACATGCTGTAAAGACAGTACTTACTTACAGGTAATACTTACAGATAATCCATTTTTAACTGTAAAATTGCTGACTGGAATGTGTCATGTTTCTAGAAATGTCTGCTATATGTTTTAGTCCAAATCAGTCAAATTTCCTTGTTTCACACGTTTTGTCCTTTCCCTCTTTTTCCCTGTGTCCCTACCTTCTCCCAGGTGATCTGAATTCCATTTTGCATATGCTGACAACTGTGAACTCATTCCATCCTTAAGCCTCTGAGCACCTCTGTTAGTTGAGACCCCGTTGTTGTGAGTCATAAAAATTCACTCAAGCTGGTTTGTGCAGAAAAGTTTCAAGGGCAAGGATGCTGCAAGATCTCAGGAATGGGCAGGAGCAGAAGCTGGGACGGTGTGAGCGTGGGCTTGTTCTCTGGGCTGTCACTCTGTAGGCAACGGCCTCAGTCTTTTTTCTGAAGACTGATTTCTTCCCCCCTTCAGTCTGTACGTCAGAAAGCGTGACCTTGATTATTTCGTAATTTATAGGACTAGTCACCCCCAGGGAAGGAGAGGGGGGGGAATAAAACTAACAATTAAACCAGATTTAATTCTTTCTTTGGATTCAGACTCCGGAGGGACTCTGCTTCCATCAGGCACTGCCCAGTAACTGTGTCCAGATAGGCAAGACGAGACAGGGAAACACACCTGTCGGGGGCCAGTGATGTGGCTGAGGAATTGCTAGTTGGTAGAGCATATAAATCGAATGAGTGAATGAATGAACTGACCTGGGTTAGGCTCTCATCCATCAAAATACCACAATAATGTTACTGTGGTTATGATTTTTAAGAAACTGTATTTTAAAGAAAAGTGCTAATATATTGTGGATTGTAATGGCATTAAGTCTGGGATTTCCTTCAAAATAATTCAATGAGGGCATGGTAAGAGGGCAGTGGGTAGAGGCGTATATGAAACAAGGTCGTCCAGACTGGTTGGATGGGTACATGAGGGTGCATAGTGCTAATCTCTTTACTTTTGTGTATGTTTGAAATTTTCTAAAATAGGCTTTTTTAAACCACAAACACAAAGTTGTATCTAACCCCATATAAAATGATAAACTTATAAATCAGATTAATTTTATACTGGTATCACTATTATCATACTTGAATAATGAGGCGTTTTTTTTTGTTTTAGCCAACTCTGTTCTTTATTTCACCTGAAGGGGCATTTCAGCAAATGTCTAATATGAACAAGCAAATGTACTTTTTTAAAAAAATATTTGGATATGAAAACATTCATTTTTAGTGAGCGTGCCTTGAGACACCCAGTTTCTTCTAGTATCGCACATAGTAGGTTCTCAGTAAATGGTTTTTGAAAGAGTGCCCATAGCAGTCACGGACCAAAAGGGAGTTATCTCTGTTGAGCTGTTTTTCTTAGAATTTATTTGTTGAAGAAACCTTGTGTTTTTTTTGCTATAGGCTTTCCCATCATTTGAATTTTGCTGACTGCATCATCATAGTGTAATTTTTAAAATTGATAGTTGGATCTAGGGGCTTAATCAAATTCTAGTTTGACTTTCTTTTTTAACTACTGCATAATTGGTATTGTGTTCCTCCACCAGGAATTACATGATATCTTTTTGTTTGTCTTTTTGTGAACTTAGCACCATAGCTTTTTCAAGTTAGAAGTTACAGAAAAATTACAGGTTTTTGATAGTGAAAATTATAGGTTTTTACAGTAGTGATAACTACTGTAAAACAAATTCAAGAATCACTGATCCAGACTAAATTTCCCCAAATCTGGTTTCGCCAACCTTAAATAAAGTTAACTTTTACTTGTGTGGGACATTGTCTCGGCTGGTTTGGGCTGTTGTAACAATACCACAGACTAAGTGGTTCATGAACAACAGGAGTTTGTTTCTCACAGTCTGGAGGCCAGAGGTCCTAGGCCATTGGCAGATTCGGTGTCAGTGAGGCCCGCCTCCTAGTCATAAACTACCATCTTCTTGCTGTGTTCACATGGCAGAAGGGGCAAGGGCTTTCACGAGGGTCTCCACCCTCATACCCACACCTCCTGAAGGCCCTACCTCCAAGTACCATCACTCTGGGGGTTCATTTCAACAAGAATTTTGTGGGGTGCAAGCATTCAGTCTATAACGGATATGTAAGAGCGTTCTTTCCTGTTCTAGGTTTGTCGGAACTTATTAAGTAGGATCACTAGGAACCTTAATCATTATAATATAAAAAAGATTCCAGAATCTCACAGTTAGAACCCCATGTGATAGTCTAATGATAGTTTTCTGTTGCTTTATCTTTATATTCACTAACTCATTAATTTCAGATACTTTGTTTTCCAATTCCACACGGTCTTTTGATTGTTCATTCTTTCTAGATACCCGTTCTTTGTTGAAATTCTTCAATATTTAATCCCTGTTATCTTTTTCACTATTTTCTATATCACATTAAGTCATAGCTATTTTTACATTCTTGTCTGCTAGCTCCATTATCTGGACTAGCTGAGAGTCTGCTCTGTTGTTGTTTTCCGCCAGTTATTAATTACATTCTCCTTCACTGCAGATGTCTAGTAATTGTTTCTTGCTTGTAAGGCATTGTATTTAAAAGGCCATAGAAGCTCCAGTTGCTGTCATCCCACAGAAAGAGTTTCTCCTTTTCTCTTAGGCAGACAGGGTCAGGGGTTAGCATTTTAACCCAGTCAGGACTGAGCGGGACCAGGGCTAGGTTGCGGTTTCTGTAAGGTTTAGTCCACCTCTCATTTGTCCCTTCACTTCAGGCACAGCCTTTTATACTTTTGACTGGGAACTTGTGAGTCAGCCTCCACATCTCTGGAAGTCTGCTCAGCAGTCACCTGTGCTCTTCAGAAGTTTTAAGCTTAGCTTGGTAACCTCTAGCCTGTGCAGCAAAATCTGGCGGGTGTATTGAAAGGGAGATTGGTTGTCTTTTTGAAACAGGTCTTCCTCCCTCTAGTGGGACTTGGTCTCCTAAACACTGTGAATTATGGCAGACTTAATTCTGCTTTTTAGAAGCCTGATTCTAACTCCCCGGCTTCCAAGGGGTAGCTCCAGAACTAAAACCAATCATGTTTGGGGCTCTTCAATTCCAGTCTGTCACACAAGCCCTGGTAAGAGCCCCAACCTCACTCGCCGAGTAGTGTCCCCAAGTAGAGTCCATCTGCATGGGCGAAGCGCCAGTCTTGTACAGAATTGGGAAATGCCCTCAGGGCAGAAAATGGCTGGGGATTTTCACAAGGATCCTCGCCACATACCTGCAGCCTGGAATCTTACTTCATCTAGTCCTCATTGATTCTATAACCCTCTGGTATCTTTAACGTTTTGGAGTGAAGGGGTGGTTCTTTGCCTTTTTCCAGTTGTAGCTAGAGCAGAAGCCTGCTGTGACCTCTTACATCCTGTTTGAGAGTGGAAATCGTAATGTAACATTAAAATATAATTCTTGGAGGCCTTTCCCTCCCGTGGATTTTAAATTTTACCTCATAAATGAAAAATACTGTAAGGTGACAAAGCATTGTGGAAATTTTACCGCTTTTCTATCATTGATGAAGACTAGACGGTGTTTGGAATAGCTGCCCAGTGTGTGGTTTACGGGGCAGCAGGCCTTCCAGCAGGCGTTGCTCTGTCCTCACTGGCAGGCCGCATTCGGTTGACACCCATCTGTGAAAACTTACACATACTGATGCCTAGAAAAGATTTTCCTTAAAAGGTAAATATAGTGAAAATAATTAGCTTTTATCTTTCCTGCTTGAAAAACTGAGACATTCTTCAAGTTGTTGTAAAGATCTTTTCTTACATTTAACAAAGGACTTCAAAAAACTTGAATTTTTTTTTTTTTTGAGACATGTCTTTGTAAGAGGAGAATGCTCTCTATAAAGCCAAACCCGAGGGGAAGGGCACAGGGGTGGGATGTCCTAGAATATTCAAGTGTGTTTGGGTAGGAAGAAGAGTTAATAATAACGTGAGAACTGGGGGCGGGCGGGGGCCAGGAGTGAGGCTCCCCTGCACGGAGAGAGAAGGGGGTGTGGGGGATGCTCTGCGCCCGGTGCATGAGAGAAGGGGACACAGGAGGAGGGGGGAGGAGAGCGCGGTCCAGCCGCCCGGCGTCTGCCTTGTGCCACTGGCCAGGGTTTCAGCAGTCCTCACCAAAGTGCCGTCTCAGAGGGACCGCGCCGTGCTTTTTCATATCACTGGAAACCGTGGTGTTCACGTCTCTTGAATTTGCTGGGGAGAAAGGCTGCTTGACAAGGAGGATGTGGGGGTACTCATGGCAGAGGGGTTCCCCGGGTTTTTAGAAAACCAAGAAGACCCTCTGGCGGTGGACAAAATAATGGACGTGGACCAGTGCGCAGACGGCAGAGTGGGCTTCCCGAGCGCCTCGCTGCCGGCTCAGCTCTCCATGGCGGGCAGCAGCTGTTCCCATTGCACAGGACGCAGACTGGGAAGACGTGGGCAGCCCCGAACGGTACCCCGGCCCTGGCAGGAGTTCTCCAAAGGGTCATGTAAGGAATGATTTCATGAGCAGATCAGGACCCTTAGAAAATGCACAGATGAGGTCCAATCCCATCATTTGACAAACAGAAAGAAAAGTCAAAGCCAGCTAAACTTCATTTTTCTATTGCTTGCATCCTCTTGTCCTCAATAAACAGATTTCTTAGGCGAGGTGATTGCTGCCTTGTGTGTGTTCTCTAACCTGCGTTAGGTTAGACACGGAAAGCCTGCACCCAAGGGAGACCGCAGTAAAACTAGAGATAACTCAGTTGTTTTTAAGAACTGGCGATTTACTGAGAAACTTTAATCACTGGTACATTTATCAAAACAGGAAGTAACCAACCTCATGAAAAATACCTTTATTATTAGTGACAAAGAAGTAAAGATCTCGTTTCTGTATATTATTGTATCTAAATTTTATGAATATCAGTCATGATTTTGCGAGTGGGAATAAGGCGGCAGAACATTTGGACAATTGTGTATGTGCTTATATTTACCTTTAAAGTTTCAGTTTACTCCTTGGTAGTGATAGTGGTGCCCTTGACATAGGAACATACATTTGGAATGTAGGCTAAGCAGGCTTGAATCCCACCCTTCTCCATTCTTCTTAAAAAGTTGTGTTATTAAAGCAAACATTTGTTTAGTGTTTACTATGAGCCAGGTGCTCAGAGTATGTGGATGTTCCTTACCTCGTAACCCTCAGCACAGCCCTATGGAGTCAGTTCTTACACAAATACAGGCCTGTCACACTAGTGATGAAGCTAGGATTTAAACTCATTTCCTTAAAACACCAAAGCCCATGTAAGTACTGTGTCAATCCCAGATACTCCTCTGCTGTAATTCTGAAACCCAAAAAAGTTTGGCAATGACTAGTCTTTCCATAAATCGGTGGCAAAATGAGACCAGAATGAATGACAAATTTGTGGCCTTTGTTTATCCCTTTAGTGTAAATATTCATACATGTTGCTGCAAAAATAGTAATATACTGGATTTAGGGAATGCTGTTATAGAACTCCTATGGAGGTGTTAAAAAATGTATGGTATATATCCCACATTAACTTTCTAAAATATAAAAAATTCTCAAGTCTGAAACATTCCCAGGCCACTGTGGCCCTCTGACTTCCATAATACTTACTTTCCTTATCTGTAGAGATGTTCACACCTAATGAGCAGGTTTATAGTAAGAACTGTATGAAATAATTAATATAGGTAAGCATCCGAGGTACCTGGTATATAGTATTTGACTTGCTGGTGTTGTTACTGTCATCGTGGACTTTATGTTCACTTGTGCAGAGTTTGGGTCTAAAACTAGAATATGTTGCAAACATGAGCTT
Source organism: Manis javanica (assembly GCF_040802235.1). NCBI lineage: Eukaryota > Metazoa > Chordata > Mammalia > Pholidota > Manidae > Manis > Manis javanica. The sequence continues at coordinate 9,199,725 of NC_133170.1, read as the reverse complement.
TGCTTAGCTTGTGGCTGGAGCCCCACACTATATTGTATTGTGTAGGATCTGTGGGAAGCCATGCCTTTCACAGAACGTAGCTCCTTCTCCTTACCAGTGACTGTTTGGAACGGTAGTGACTTTTTCCTGTAGATGTGCATGAACCCTGAGAGCAGGATTTTGTGCTTTTTCATATCACTGGACACATGGAAAATTCTTGACTGCAGGAGAGGGTGCTCTGCCGGGCTCACCTGGCCGCCTGAGGGCTGAGGGAACCCACAGTACGGCACACTGCCAACACACCTTGGCAATCCAGCGTCTGTTAGGTACAAGCTAGAATTGTGTATACAGAATGTAAGGGGAGGATAAATGAAATGTTAGAAACTATTAGTAGATTTACTTTGGTTACCTCCTCTTTTTAAGCATGCACTTCAAAGCAGTTAAGAGAATCCGGAGAATCCTGGATGAAAGTTAAGTCTCTTAATTACCTGTCTTCTAGCAATCAAGAATGAGATGGGTTGACTATTTTATTTTACTTAACACTTTATAAAATATATTTGTTGACCTCTTAAATTAAATGTACTTCAGTTGTAAATTAGAATTATGAAGAGTAGATAGGACCAATGATGTATTTAATTTAGGGTTTTTCTTTTAAGAGGCTGACATTTATTCTTCTTCCCAGTATTACAGTAACAGTTAGGTGAGGTAGGGTAACTTTGATAGTTTTTTTTTCTTTATGTTACATACTTAGAGTTTGTCTATTAGAAGTTATTTGCACTGGGCTTGCAAGGCCGGGGTTGCTGGGGGGACACAAGAAGTTGTTGCACCTTACCCCCCCCTCTACAGCCAAGCCCAAAGCCTAACTACAGATGAAAAAGAAGCAGAGGGTGGATTCTCAACCAGATAAGATATTTCTGGAACGTTCTGTTAGGACATTGTCCTCAGCCATAAATTCAGAATAGGGAGGTTGGGCAGAGCTGCGAACACAGATGCCCCACTTTGGCTAATGAATTTGGGGGTTGGGAAACCACCCCACATGCTGTTGATTTCTGAAAGGAAAGGGTACTTGTTTTGAAGGATTAAAGGAAGATGATTTCTTCTTGTGGGTGTCTGAGGTGGGGGAGCCTCTTCACTGGGCTTCAGTGGTTTTAGGTGAGTCCGTGGCCTCCCCAGCAGCCTGTTTGCGGTTGGTGGGGCTCCTCTTTACCCTTTGAAGGACAGATTTCTAGTGCATTTCTCTCTTGCTGCAGTCAGGTGGGGGTGGGAGGGACGCAGGGGTGAGACCTGTTTTGCCGGCTTAGCTCTGAGCAGCCTTGGAGCTCTGCTCAGTCTGGGGTCTCTTTCCAAAGTAGTTTTCAGAGATTAAACAACATTTCTGACAGTCTTAACAAATCTGCCTCTTTTTAACACTTAAAACATTATAATTTTGGTGTTTCCACCTTCAGAAGTTGTAAGAATAGTGGGTGATTCTGTAATATCCTGTAGCTCAGAGTATTGTCATGTGTTAATTTGGAAAGAATGTGGCTGGTATTCAGCACTTCTTTGACGTTATTTATTAGTTGTATTGCTTGATTTTTCACAGAATGTTACATCTTCATTTAAATCATAAACCTGAATTATATTAGTATAAAACCTAACAGTAATAATTTTTGTAAGAAGAAACGAGCAGTAACAAAAACTGTTTCCCTTATTGGAACAGAAAATAAGGAAAACAAACATCAAAATTCCAGAATGTATGAAGTAATTATATCTAAAAATCATGTGTAACACGCATACTTCCTATTTTTAATTTTATCATAATAGCTCGTCTTCCCTGTCATCCCCCCAGGCATGTCACAAAGATAATACAGTCTCCCCTCGACTCATTATTTTTAACCTCGGAAATGTGAGGTGTTGACATGTTAAGAGTTCAAGGACTAGGAAGCTGTGACAATCGAGTTTTCTGTATTTTGGGGGAAGCAGTATTACTTTATAAGTGAAGTTTGCAAGGCAGATAACGTGTGAGTCATGTGGGTAGACCTCGTGGTGACGGGGCATTCGCATAATAGAATGCGTCGCCTGCAGCTGCAGGTGGTGGCCGCGCAGGTGGTGGCCGCGCTGGACGACGAGGCAGGTAGGGTGCGGGCAGCGCTGACCAGGGCTCTCCACGTCGCAGACCCTCTTCCCCTGCAGAAACAAAACGTGCTCTTGGGATGATTCTCAGAATTCAGAACTCATTTTTTTCCCTTTCAGAAAACTGAAGAATGGGAAAAAAATAAGACTGAAGCAGACATGGAAGAATTTATCTGGAAAAACAGCACCTCAGAAAAAAATATCCTGGAAACACTTCTCCGAATTAAAGCTACTGAGAAAAATCTGGAAGTAAATAAAGAAGAGCTCCTTGGTACAAAAGAGGTCGAAGCTTACAGAGAGTCTGTTGTTAATCTTAAAAATGAGGGGGACAGTGAAAACACCCTTTCCCAGTACAAAGAGTCTGTGAAGAGACTGTTGAATCTGGTGTGATTTATGAAGAGAAGTCTGCTTGATATATTAATTTTAGGGTTCATATGTAATCATTACCTAATCTAATAAAAAGTTGAAAATGTTAAAAGTTTTATATCTGAATTAAAATATTCCTTTCATATAATATATAATGGCAATGATTATTCAGTTTTCTTATACACTGGGGCAGTTGGGCTGATACAGGATCTCTGATTTCTTCTAGGTCTGAAGTGTTTTGATTTTATCTCTACCATTAACTTTAATATTCATATATATATACATATGTTGTTATTTTATCACCTGCTACATTTCTTTCCCTATAATTTAGTGCTTACCGATTGCTTTTAAATATGGATCTTCTTGACCTACATTGGAGTTACTTCCCAGTTAAACCCATTGTAAGCTGCAAATCTTAAGTCAAAATCAATTAATATACTTGACCTACCTTAAATGTGCTTAAAACATTTACATTAACCTGCATTTAAGCAAAATCTTCTAACCCACAGCCTATTTTTATAATGAAGTATCCAGGGTCTCGTGTAATTCACTGATTACTGAAAGTGAGAAAGAGAATGGGTGCATCTCGTTTACTGTTGCAGTCACGTGGCTGACTGGGACCTGCTGGCTCACTGCCACTGCCCAGCATCTTGGGAGAGAGCATCAGACTGCTTATTGCTAGGCCGGGAAAAGATGCAAATTCAAAGTATACAGTATCACTTTCACACCACCGTAAAGTCTAAAAATTATAAGTTGAACCCTCGTAAGTTGGAGACTAATGATTTTGGTTACTTAGACCCAGACCCCAGTCCCCTGAGTGCAGTTCAGTGCCTTATGTACTTAACTTGTAGCCACCCAATGCATTTTTCACAGATGCCGATTCTAATTAGAATTTGGTCCTTGGGAATATTTTCTAAACCATCAAGTTTGTACCATCTGTATTTTCTGGGCTCAGTATGTTGACTCAACTCTGTTCAGCATTCTACTTCTATCTCATGGGGCTCATTTCTGTAAGCCCAAGCTTGCAGAAAAGTGGAAATGGAGATGAGCTGTTTTCATCTCTGGATTCACCAGTTAGAGCTTCTTCAGCTCAGGAAAGAAACAAGTTATAAGAACCTTGAATTTAATTGGAGTAAATGACAAAATGAGAACTGCCCTAAAGAACATTACATTCAATTTAGCTGTCAATTCAGTATTTTTAAGTATATCTGTTAAGTCATTTATCGCCACTTCCAAAGTTGTCAACAAGTGATTGAATCAAAATAAAGGAATTGAGTTTATCTAAACTTACTTTCCTAACAGAATTGGGGAACATAAAAGTCTAAAGAAGTTTCAAAACAATTGCCCAAAAGTTTGACTAAGTTGAAGGTATGATTTAGTATCAGCAAGGTCAACAGTCCGTAGACTATAAAGGACAACAGTATGGCTTTGAGAAAAAAAAGAGAAGTGTGTTCTATTCCATTGTATGGAGATAGTGAATGAAAAGGAAAGTAGATAAAACTGAATTTTTTGATCAATTTTAAAGCATACTTTAAATATATTGGAAGGTTATATTTCTTACAGATTCAAGGAAAACACATGTAGAGACAAGATTGAAGAAGGAAACATTTGAAAACAAGCTGAGGAGAGATGATCATTTGCAAACATGTAAAGAGGTGGTAGATTACAGTCATGTGTCCTGTAGCAATAATACAGTGCAGATGAAAGCAGACGAGTAATGATAATGTAATGCGATAAAAAGTTGGACCTCGCCCGAAGAGAGGTCTGGCCTTTGCCCTCAGCTTCTGGGAGGTGTTTGTGTCATACCTCATTAGAGTGTCCTTTGCTTAGGGTAAGAGCCATCACGGTATATTTTAGGGTGGGGCTGGCCACACTTGATAGTCTTAGCGATGCCAGAAAAACCAACTGTGATTTAGGGTGGGGGCATTGAGTCACCGCAGCCGAGACGACCACCCAGGTAATCACTCATACCTATTTATTGGAGCCTCAAAAACAACACTGAGGCGTGGGCAGCTGTCCTCTAGGCAGTGTCATACCCTGGGGGAGGGATGTGTCCTGCCCCCAGCGGGGAGGACACCGGGAGGTCTGAGTCTGGAACCCTCCTGGACTTGATCTTGCCCTCTTCTTCCTTTGGCTGATTTTAATTTGTATCCTTTCCCCATAATGAACCATAATCACGAGTGTAACAGCTTTTATTGAGTTCTGTGGATTCTAGTGAATTGTGAGATGTGAGGGCGGTTTTGGTAATCCCCTCCTCCCACCGCTGGAACTCAGTCGGTGTTGGAAGTGCGGGCAGTCTTGCAGAGCGCTGTACCCTTCTAACCTTTGCCGTCTGGTGAGCTCCAGGCAATTGGCCTGAAGACTGAGGCTGCGGCATTGGCACCCAATGGCAAAATCTTTGGGCTGCTGGTCGTAAGTTCTGTTTGGTCCCTTTGGGTTCCGAGAAGGACATGGTTTCCAGGCCCAGTTGTTTTTGCTTCACGGCTGACTTCACTCTGCTTTCCTCTCCAGTCTTAAGTTTACTCAGTTTATCTCATGGTCAGAGATAGAGGCTGAACAAGAGAGTATTCAGTTTGTTTTCTTACAAAGATAATGTCTTCCCCAAATTATGGTCATTTCTATGAAATAATAATTTTAGGGAATGAAAAAACTGAGAAACCCCAAGGAAGAGAAAAACTTTCTTTTAAGCATCCTAGTTTGCTGGGCCACCTTTAAACAATTTATATGTATTTTAAAGCAAAGTCAGTGATCTTTTAGAAGAACATTGTACAATTAATTTTTGAAGACCATTTCCTGAATTAATTCTTTAAATATATTTTTAGGATAATTTCAATTTTGGTATCCTCCCTAAATAATATGGGATTTTTCCCTAATAGGAAATTGATAAAATTTATGATACTTAATATCATGACTAGCAAGATCAATTAATTTTTTTTAATTCAGATTTTTATTTGTGGCTAATACTCCACTGATACTTTGTGTATTTCTTCCTTCTCTTATACTAAAAGAGGAAATAGACCTTATTCCCCACCCAAAATCAACAATTTGGAGAAGTCCTGGAAAGTAAAGAAAAAGTAACATCTCTGTGTATGTGAGATTTTAGTTGAAATATAATTAACATATTATATTAGTTTCAGGAAAGAAACATCTAAGCCACTGGGCAATTTGTTTTCACATTTGCGAGAAGTACTACATTACTAATCTTGTAATAGCATTTCCTGGTATCCTTTATGCTAATAAACAGACTTAATATCTGTTACACTAAAAAGCTTTCAGTGATGAGGTTAAGGTCCTACAGTTTAAGATCATTAGAGACTTGAATTAAGTTCTCTACTCTTAAGAACCTGAATGTAAGATTTAGTGGGGTAGATCTGGTGTAAAATCTGGACAGAGCTGAAACACCTGGAGCTAATATTTACAGCTGGGGAAACAATGTATACAAGTGAGGGATGTCAACCCAGCCTCCCAAGCTCTATTCACCATCTCAGAGCCATAATTTTTGAAAGGCATGTCAGCTTTGGAAAATGAGATGGATGAAGATTGAGAAGAAATCCAATTGACCAGTAAACTGTATAATAATCAGGATACATTTGCTCATGGATTAGTAACTATAATAGTACTCTTTTTTTGTTCAAATCACTGGAAGATTTTATTAACACAGGTGACAATAATTAGACCTTGATGGGAGACAAATAGGATGTTTTACTCCTAGTATCTTTTTTCCATGCTTATTGGGAAAATGGAGGCTTCTCATCTAACTGATCTTGAGCATGGACTTTTGAGCCAGACTGCCTATTAAGTTCTGGCTTCATTACTAGCTGTGTGACTTTAGGCAAGATACTTCACTGCTCTTCTCTGTTTCCTCATCTGTAAAATCTGATACAGGATAATGGTTAAGAAAAATATAACTCAGTTGTAAGGATTCAATGAGTCAATGTTTGTACAGCACTTAGAATGCTCGCACAGTGCTAACAAAGGGGTCAGAATTTTGGAACTTTGGCAAAGGGTACATTATTCAAAAAATGCAAACTAAGAAAAGCTGTTAGGTTTATCAAACATCATCCTTTTTTAGGGGTTGGTAGGAGCATGCATCCTATGAAATTACTTTTTTTTTTTTAACTAAACTCCCCTGGTCTTTAAAAAAAAAACTGAAAATGATACTCTTGAAAGCTTACAATCTCTACAACTTTTACTATCAAAGAGTTCTCAGAATGTGTGACATTTTTTAATTTGCCTGAATCCTGACTCTCTGTCCTGGTTTATACTGGCCCTGCTGCTTTCGACAGCATGCATAGACCAGGATGGCTATGCAACAGCAAAGACAGATGACAGAGGTACAAAGGGCCACAAGAACCAGCCAGGTGTTTGAAGTCACAAATGCCCCATCAGGTGTCACATCTTCATTCTCAGACGTGTGGTTTCTCCTGTTGTACCTCTTGGTTTTATTCGGTACTTGTTTGCTACTGTTGAGCTGGGATGGAATAGGCATATGAAAAAGTTTTGTGTCCGTGGGCACAAAGAAAGGAGAAATAGTCTTGTTATCTGGGCTGCGGGTAAAATCATTACTGAGGGACATCTCACTGACCTTGGTGGCAATGGACTCATTCAGGGAAATGAATCTTGCCCAAGAATCTGTGGTGAATTCCTTGGACTCTGCGGTTAATTCCTCGGAATACTTGGTATTGTTTGTGTTTACAAGCCAGTCTCGATGGGTGGTTGATGATGGAGCCGCTCCTGGTGGCAGCACTTGGTTTACCACAGTGGTTTGTTGTTTATCTGCATTTGTAGCTTTTAGAATTCTTAGTCTGTCGCGTGTGTTAGATGAACGGGTATTTAAATATGTGGGAGGAGACTGTCCAAAGACCAGCAAATCTGGATCTATACCTGAAACATAAATTATGGCACTGTTACTTATTTATTTATTTTTTAAAGGAAAGGACGGGACCTTAAAGAACAATTTGGAGAAGTCCTGGATTTTGCCACTGAGTTATTGAAACTGAACTGCCAGTTTGAAGTTCTACTATTGCTTACTTCTGATAGGCTTAGAAACACACTGGCCACATTTGAATTTATCTTAACTTCCTAGGACATTTTCTGTTATGAACAGAAATTTTGCTGCATCATGGAGAATACTTTGTGGCTTCCAGGGCCTTGCCCTACAACAGCAGTGTTAGTACAAGACCTGCAAAAACAATAAGCGTTTGAGAGACATAGCATCTTAAAAGAAAGTTCCACTAACTAGGCTAAACCTGAGAAGTGTAACTGTATCCAAATCGTGAGCACAGGCCTAAATTTCATCCCTTTCCAGTCCCCGAGGGCCCTTGCTTTGTCTCCAGCATTTCCTCTCTCCTGGCAAATAAATTCCTTTGGTCCTGACTTCAGGCATGTGCAAATGTCTTTAAAACACCTCTTAACAGCTTTGCCAGTCATCCCTCTAGCAATCAGTCTCGCTCTCTCTCCCGCTTTACCTTCTGCTGAATTTTCGCTTCATCCCTCCCTCCATCCCCTAAGGAAATTATCCCCAGTCACTAGCTGGTGTCAGGGCGCTGACATCTGCATCGCCAGGTTTTCCTCTCCGTGGACCTGTCTCATTGTTCTGGTAGTCATCCCTCCTTTGCGTTGCCCCTACGATCATCTTGCCCAAATCTAGTATCTCCCTGTCTAGATTTTCTAAAGTGCATCTGCGTATAATTTTCCTAGACTAAGATAACCAGACTCACCACTTTAATGATGGCATTTTCTCATTAAATACATTTGTTGGTTCCCTATTTCTGACTAAGTCAAACCAAAATCCTACTCTATCAAAGCCCTTTTGTCACCTGGCCTACCCTGTCTTATGCATACTTTCATCACAGTCCCAAATGTGCCCTTATTCAGCCAGATCAGATTTCTTACTTTTCCTGGTGTGATAACAAAGCTCCGTATCTTGCCTCTGCCTGGCCTCTTCCAGGAAGCCCTCTGACTAATCTAGTTTTCTTTAGTCTCTCCTCCTTTTGAGCCCTTGAACTTGCGGCAATATCGTACATTTTTGTATTCAGTTGTATGTCTTCCACTAGTGAGTCTTGTCACATCAACTAGATTATAAGGAACTTGAGAGCAGAGCTATGGCTACAGTCTTCTGCAAGGCTGAGCACAACCTGGTGCAATAAGTACAAATCGGTAGGGATTTATCTCCTATGTATTTTGACGGCAAAAATCTACTCTTTCATGTTTACTTACTTGTACTCTGAGATTATATACGTGGGCAAAGACCACTTAAATATGTATTTTTCTGGAATCAAATATACTGGTCATCTCGGGCCCAATGGTATGCTCATGTATGTCAGTAAGTGGCATTTCCCTGTCCCTGACATCCATCTTTGTAGAATCCTTGGGAGGAATGTCAATGGACCTCAAAGTTGCCATTTAGGCTTTTTCTGTATTTCCTCGTGGCACCCTCAGCCACTGCAATAGAAATGCCTATTTTGGCTCTTGCTGAGGGCTCTTGGGATAAATGAAATAACATGCTGAAGCTTTTGTTCAATCACGTATGAATGTCACCATCTGGAAGGAACTCATCGTTGCTGGACATTGCAGACTGAAGGGAATTCCCTTTTAGTTTTCTGCCCTGGATGCCCAAAACTGTTCCAGACCGAGGTCACTGGGAAATACTGATTTGGGGAGTCATACATGGCTATTGCCAGCCAGTTTCTAGGTTATATATGTCTTTCCTAGAATATTATCAACATTCTTCAAAATCCATACACAATACATAAGTCACTACCATCTGTTATGTTGTATAAGATGGCACCGGTCCCGGGCTCTAACATGCAGCTCTCCAGTGTTGGGCAGTGAACGTGGAGGCAGTTGACATTGTCATGAGCAGGGTCATGGTAGAAGACAGCCAGGTTACAGGCCACTGAAAGGGAAGCAGGCATACATTTGTTGGTTCTCTATTTCTGACAAAGTCAAACCAAAATCTGCACAAGATCCTGATATCTGCGAGCTTCACGAGCTCTGAGTAACTTAACATTTCTTTCAAGAACACGGCATTAACAGCACTTTGCAGGGCCATGTTCAGACGTTTTACAGAACCTTATAAACTACACAGCAACTGTTTCTATAAATATAGAAAATGCCTTTTTAAAAGAAATGCCTACTGCTTTTCTCTGATCTTTCACACATTCCATCCCACACAGGATTAGCCTGGACTCATTTCTCAATCCCAGGATTTTATGTCTGTGAAAAATTCAATTGGCTGCAAAGCCCCTGGGGATTTGTTAGATCAGATTTCTGAGTACAATGCCCTCTCAGAATGCTCAGGTACTGGGAGTTCACTGGCGAAAAAAAGTGACAAATGCTGTAACAGAGGAGAGGGTAATGGGAGGGTAACGGGAAGAGCAAACACAGTGATGTCTGCGTTACTCGGAGAGGCCCAGCTGCTGGAAAGGCAGGAGGCTGGGGAGCATTGCCTTGACCCTGACTGCAGGTGCGCACCGGCCCCAAGATGCAAAGCCACAGGCAGTGAAACCTAATCAGTGTCATTTAAAGAGGAAGGGAGTGGATGCGCAAGCTGCGAGCCCTTGGAATTCAAGGGGTATCTCACTTGCTGATGCCGTCTCCCCATTTCTAAGTAAGTTTGCTCCTTGAAATGTACTGTGTTGGCTCTGGAAAACCGTATGTCAGATTTGTTGAATGCCCATCTTCGGTCCGTCCTCTAAAGTGCAGCACAGATTTCCTCCTGCTGCAGTGTGGTGGGAACCATGCGATAGGAAATACCCACTGGCCAAAGGTATCAATGTCTTTAATAAAATAAGATTACAGAGGGATAGTATTTGATTACCAGACCTCAGAGTTTGCCTGAAGCTGCTATGGGATTGCTTGTGGCAAATTCTGGACTGCTTCTGTGTAAGGTGAACTGCGGGGCGTTGCACCTCCCCCATGACTTCTGGGACATCCCATGGTTTCCCCACTTGTAGGAGAAAGACTAGGACAAGAGTTAATTAATAATACATTGCTATTGCATTATAGATTACAAATATGCTCGAGAACTGAGCTATAAAATTTAAGAGGAATAAAAAAGATTCAAATTTAGAAGTCTCAATTTCTGAAAATAGTTTATGGTATAGAGAACAAGTTTTCAAGGTGTTTTACATTCCTTCTCATGTAGAGTCCCAGCTCTGAGCAGGTTCACTGTTGCAGGATGGTGGCTTTTAAAGTTCTGGTTTCCAGCAGAAAAAACAGGGATTTGTGCTTGTTCTTTCTTCTGAAGGAAGAAAGCCACACCATGGAGTCTACACAAGTCTCTAAAATCATGGAATTCTACCAGATGCTCACGGTATCCCGGAAGTCTGGGAATCAACACTTCCTGGTGTGGAGTCTGATAGATTGATGCCATGGGAAAGTGCAGAAAAGCTGTCGCCCATTGCCCACCTCCTCCCAGGGAAGGCTCATACGAGTTAGAACCATCTCTAAGGTGAAAATCCGGATTGGCTACTTTTCAAAAAGATTTCCCTTTAATAAATGAATTGCTGTCTTCTGTGCCTGACGAACTTTTGAGGGCTTAGCCTGAGATGGCTTCTCACTCTGTGGTCTCTTGACAGTCAGTTTAGACTCTCCAGTTAGCTTCAGTTTGCATCCCAGAAATCTCATATATATAATTGGATAGGAAGCATTGGCAATTAATAAGTTGGCAAATGAAATTAGATAATTTTTAGCCATTACACATCTAATTTAGAAATTAGATAAAAGTTACACAATTGTAACTTGAAATTCTGCAACAGTGAAATGGTTTCCTAATTACAAGTCTTGATCACCTTATATGGATGATATTTAACCCTGATTCCAGGTTTCAGACAAAAAAAATCTGTCAGGGTATTTTGAAAATATGTTTTTTTCTCTCTCTTTCTGCTGTTGCCATATACGTCCCTATTTCTTTTCAAACATCAATCACAATCTCGAGTCGTGTTGGAACATCCTACGTTTGGTCAACACAAGACACACATTTCAAAAACTTGAAGTGATACCAGTATCACCAAAAGGACTTTGAAAAGGAAATTACCATAAATATTTTGGAAATCAAATATGCCATATTTTTAGGCTACAGAAATACCATAGTTAACTCTCAAGGAAATATTTTTATTTAGCACTTTAGTGAAGAAAAGAGGATTCTGTTACCTGCAGGTTCCACAGCGTTGTGGTCGTTACGAGCGTTGCCAACCCAGCCGGCCGTGGCCCGGTCTGCACGGTCAGTCTCTGCGTCCCCCCCATCTCCCTCATCCCAGCGTGTCTTCCCTAGTCCTTTCTGAGGACGTCTTCATTCTGGAAGTTTCCCCCGATCTGTGCTCAGGCACATCATTAATACTTACCATCCTTGCGAAGGCAGCAGCTCCTGCTGCATTTCCGGCCCGTGCTCTCAGCGTAATACTTCAGGAACTGGGCTCCCAGCTTCTGGGACTCCTCCAGGTCAATCAGAAGACCCGGGAAGCGACGGATCCAGCAGTCTCGGTAAAAGACGGTGGGTGAGCAGAGACAGTCTGAGGTCCACCCCAGGCTTAGGAGCAGTGTCACATCTGCTGCCACCAGAGCCACATGCATTTTGCTGGTGTGAAGGCTCAGCAGGAAGTCTGATTCTCAGGCGGAAGCAGGAGCTGACCATCGGGGCTGAGGACAGTTTCTGGAACTTCAGGGCTGTTGCTAAGGGAGAGCTTCTTTGAGACTCCTGGAGGGTCATCTAGAAAAAACGAGGCTGTTCCTTAACTGCACATTCAGTTTTCCTTTGTTTCTTCCCAGTTGATCCCTAGGTGAACATTTGACTTTCTGGCATTAATTGTGTACATTTTCCAGGCCATCTTGATCCTCTGTCCCTTACTTAGCCTCTTGAAGATGTGGATTCTCTCCTCTGCTTTTCTTCTTTCTGTGAAAGTGAATAGTCACAGACACCTTTCACTAAGTAAGTATAAAGACAGGTGGAAATCCTAGCCAAGAGCCTGTCTCAGGAAAACAATAATTTAGTCACTTGACATCAGATAAAGGAAGAGTCCATTTCACCAGAAACAAGACATCGTTTTGTAAGGGCACTTCTGTACGGTGTTTAAGGAACACGGGACAGCAGACTTTTTTCAGTCATTTATTTTCATCTTTGAATTTAAGTTCTAGTGTTCAGCTTCACTAGAAAACCAGTATGTGTGCTGGTTTACATTTTTTTCTTTTTACTAAAGAAAAAGACATGTTGAAAGTAAATGAAAACTGAAAATGAAATAAAAAATTAAAAAATGGAATTTTGCAGTGATTTTGAAAACATTGGCTATGAACCTGGTCACTTCTTGAGGTCAGACATTTTTTGCAAAAAGGCCAGTCACAAGCTTTTTTAAAAGATGAAAAGAGGACATGCTCCAGTGTAGACAGAATACAACACCCAGCAAGTACGGGGTATATTGTTCAATCAAGAATAAAAAGTGTAATTTACAGTGAAAATTGGGAAGAAGTTCAAATCGGGAGCTGTCTAATCTGCTTTCTGATATCCATGTTTGCAAGTTATAAAGGGGATTTCTTTGCGAAGCACATACATAAAGACAGAATGTTCCTGATGGAAGAAGAAGTTGCTAAGAAATGTGCATTAGGGAAATGGCAAAATAGGTTAAATTTTATAAATAGTAATAAAACTACTTCAGTTGCAATGCCAAAGCATTTGAAAAGGTATTAAAGGAAAATAGCCTGTTATACTTTTGTGAAGATAATGTGTTCTATATCCATGATATCCAAGATGGCAAATTTGTTCAAAGTTTAAAACTTGCTTTTTCTTGTCCATTTTTGTACAAAGCATCAGTGCCATAAAGTACTCTACTGTTCTTTTAAAAAAAGGTGAAACTTTTTCTAGCCTGTGATCTGTCTTTCATACCTTTTTGAGCAATGACTCATTCACTTACTTGACACATAAATGTTAACATTCTTGGAACTTTCCTTTCTGTTCCCTGGTAATAGCCTAATGATCACTTATCTTTTGTTTTAGAAACATAATATTAATAATAGATAATAAAGGGAAAATATTCAAAAGATTGAGTAACTTTAAAATTGAAATATTTCACCTTCTTCCAAGCAAAAATTGTATCATGGATTAACTCCTAACTTTGTATAAGCCACATAAAATACACTAACTTGATAAATATTTTATTTTAATAAACTTCTCATAGAAAGCAAGTTTCAGTTGCTTACCTGCAGACAAACTGTTCCATCTGTTCTGAGGGGAAAGGTAAGAGAGATTTCTTAGTAGAAGAGCAAGGGACAGATGAAGAATGAAAGACCACTTCTTGTTTGGCTTGAGATTCCATAGCTATTTCGCTTGGTATGTGCCCTGGGGACATAAACTGGAAAGTCTACTTTCTTACCTTCTAACCTCCACATCTTTCAGCCACATTAACTGTAGTTTCTTTTGTGTGATATATAATTTCTTGAAGTTTTCATTTTCCCTACAGGGATAATGGAACAATCCACAATTGTTTAATCCTTTTGCTGGCAAATGATGTCAAGTGGAGATCAAAGTTGCATTTTAAAGAATCTACAAGTTCCAAGGTAAAAAAACGTGCTTTAAATTTTTAAAAGGACATTTTTTTATGATTGCATAAACATTATGTCTGGAAACGGGTAACTTCTGGGAGCCAAGTGTTTTGAAAAGGATAAAAAGTGGACTGCAGGGGCAGAGGAAGGAATCCTCTATGGGCTGAGATACGTGGCTCTAAAGCATCTAGTCTCAAAACATGTCCATGTGACATGAAATTGCAGAAACCAGCAAGCAACTGTAACTGAATAAAAAACTATCTAGCCTTTGTACAAATTTATGAAAATACCCAGAACCATTACACTATTGCAATGCCATATGTTGTACTTACTTCTAACTGGGCACTCTTGAGAGGGGTTCAAAAATTGGATACCTACCTTAAAAAACACTCATCTTCCCTTAACAACTGATTATAGTGTGGGCACCAGAATCTTACTTTTATAAGTGTCCCAGGTGAGTTCCTACGAGGTTTGGAAAACACTGCTAAAGCACTGACTGAAATAAATGGAAGTTTGCCTACACGAAGGTGCTCAATCTATATTATTAAATAGAACCCTTTATTTAAATTGCCCCACATGATTTAATGAAAGGACGATATTTCAGTTTTGCCTGTTAAAAAAAGAAATATAGTTGTGTTAGGAATAGTGGAGGGACTGAAAAACAGATAATTTTTAATTTATTTTAAATTAAAATAGTGAATTGGTAGTGAAATGATAGGACATTTACTGAATTCAAAAAGTGTTTTGTAAAACAATAACATTCATCTTTATTTTAAAGATGGTGTATAGTAATTCACCAGTTGATGAAATCGATGGAAATTGTTTTTAAAAATGGGGTCTGAGAAATTTAAATGTCATTGTTTTCTTTAAATATTTTGCTTTTATTAAACTGATATACATTCACTTAAAAAATCCAAACCATACAGAGAAGTACAAAATAAAACTGATTCAAGATCTTACAATCTTAACATTTTAGCATCCTCCTGAACATCTCTAAAAAGATATACATATATAATTTTACATATGCATTTATACTGTTTTAGAAACAATTTTTTAAAACTTCAGTGCCAAATTACATTTTTCAGTGTTTGTAAAGAAAAATCTACATCCACAGTTGTAATGACTCTGTGGTATTTCATTCTGTATGTACCAAAATTTACTCTGCACCTCAGCTTCTTTAGCTGTAAAATAGTACAAAAACAGTACTGTAATCCATGGAAAACACAACAGTGCCTGGCACATTATAATAAACATTCAATAAATGTTAGCTACTATTATTATGTATTATGTTTCCAATTTCTTTTTATACCAAGCAGCGCTATGATAAACATCTTGTACTTAGATTTTTTTTTTCCATTCTAGGTTAATTCTAGGTATAGTTTCCATAAATTATTAAATAAATAGCTTAACTCTGTGTTGTCCATTACTCTAATCTTTTGTAAAACATCATGACATCAAGTGCTTAAAGTGAATCACAGTGCCACAAAGACCAGTCTTAATTGTTCCTTGATCAGTCAATAACTGATCTATAAAATTATACCTCCAGTTATATAGAAGCAATATTTTCATGAAGCTTACAAATAATTTTAGGTCTTTTGTAAATAAAAGAGTATATATTCCTTTGACTTTGTAGTGCTAGTTTAACAGAAAGCTTCCTGTGTGAGTTATCAAAATGATTTGCCCTTTTAAGATGCTTCCAATCCTAACTGACGTTATTACCCTGTCGGGGCCGAAATGCGTACAGGATCAGTCAGTGCCCGGTATCGTCAAACCAACACCGTAGATTCCCCGTCCAGGCTGTTGTTGCTCTGATAATATTACTGACCATGAATAGCCTTTCTAATGCACATCATTCTTTGAGTGTCATTTTTTTGGGTCTGTTTTTGAAAGGCACTAAAATACCAGTCTGAGGCATATCTATGACAGTTGGGAAACAAAAGCAACCATTGGTGAGAGATTCTAAAGACACCGAGCAGAGACTAGGAGCCTGTTCTCAGCTGACCCGATGAATCTGATGGAGGCACAAACAAATCCCAATTCCAAGCCTCTTTGATAGACAGCGTGCCTCCCAGCAAAGCTTCCTCAGCTACTGCCTAATCCTGGAGGTGGCACATTACCTTCCTCAAAGGGATGCTAGGTTCAAGGCCCCCCACCCTGCCCCAGAACCTTCAAACACCTTGGTTGCACCCTCACTGAGAACCGAAGTGAGAGATTGGTGTGAGAATGGAGTTATCAGTAATGACTTAAAGGCCAGGTGAAACAAGGTGAAAAGCTAAAGTTTTTCACAGAACCCAGTAACTGAGTGAGGCCCATCACATCCACTTTCTCTCCTTTGCTTTCCTCAGGTAGGCCAGGATCTACTAGAATTTTTTTCTATGTATTTAAAATGTTAGCTCCTTATTCATGGTGTGTTGTAAAGAAAATATTCACAACACCTCACTTGATGCAGGAACTACGTTATGTAGTAAGAAGCACAAATGTAACCAAACTATGTGTTGAAAGGGTTTCATCTTTTAGGGATATGTCTCTTTTCTCTGGTTTTTAACTCTCCCACTTTCCTAACATATAATGATCAGCACGGTCAGGAGGCAGGTACCTTTTGCTTGAATTACGGGAAGTGTATTTTTGAAAAAGGTAACAGTTAACCTGCCTCATTCAGGAAGAAAGCTGAAGCTTGCCAGAATAAAAACAAGTCCCAACACAGAGCCTCCCCACGGTGAGGACGATTACAGTTGGTTCTCCAATCTTGGGCTGGGAAAGTTTTCAAGTTTTTTTTTTCTGTAGGTAAGAGTGACCCCCCCCTCCCCACCTGCTTCCTCTCAACCCTTAGGCCTCCGTCTACCCGAAGCTGACCTAACGGCACCCCCACCCCACCCCCGCCAGGGGTAATTCATTTCTCACGGGCGACACAGAGGCCCAATGATCTGGGTGAGCTTCCTGTTTGCGGCGTTCAGTGGGAGAGGGTGGGGGAGAAGCGGGGCCTTCCTTAGGGAGTTCTCGGGCGGCGGGGCGGGCCGGGGGCCGGGGGGAGGAGGAGAGGGCCCGGGGAAGCCGCCTCTAGGAGCAAGAAGGAGCACGGAGGGCCACAAGATAAGCCTGGGTCACGGCCAGCCCGACCACACTGAAGTAGGGGCAGCCTTGGGTGTTGGGGAACACTTTAAGGCACGTGGCCCCCCCGTCTGGGAGCTGCACTTGTCCGTTTCTAGCCCAGCGCGGGTCACAGCCCGCAACGCCCCGCCGCCGTCCGCCCGGCTCCCTCTGCGACATGGCTCCCCCGCGGCGCCCGCCACCCGGCCGCCCCGGGTCCGCCGGGCGCCCCAGCCCCGGGACGCGAGGCCCGATGGGGCCCGACGCGCGGCCCCAGGCGCGCCGCCTCCCCGCCCGCGCCGGCCCGGCCGCCGGCCCTTCCCCCCGCAGCGCAGAGCCGCGGCCGCGCGCCCCACCCCGCCTGCCGGCGCCCGCCCCGAGCCGCGGCCCGGCCGGTTGACCGCAGAGCGCGGCGCCCGCGTGCGGGGGAGGCGGGGGCGAGGCCGCCGTCTCGCCCGCCGCGAGGGTCGGATCCCGGGCGCAGGGCCCGCGGGCGGAGGCTGCGGCCGGGTCGGGCTCCTCTCCCCCGCATGCCGCCGGGCCCCCCGGCGCCTCCCCGCTCCCCCCGCGGCGCCGGCCCTCGGCGCGCGCGGCCCGGGACGCGGCGGGCGCGTGGCGGCGAGCGCGCCGCGCTGGCGGGGTCGCCCGCGGCCCCCGGCCCCCCGGCCATGTCGGCCGAGGAGGTGGTGCAGATCCGCCTGGAGGACCGCTGCTACCCGGTGAGCAAGAGGAAGCTCATCGAGCAGAGCGACTACTTCCGCGCGCTCTACCGCTCCGGCATGCGCGAGGCCCTGCGCCCGGAGGCCGGCGGCCCCGAAGTGCAGCAGCTGCGCGGCCTCAGCGCCCCGGGCCTGCGCCTGGTGCTGGACTTCATCAACGCCGGCGGCGCGCGCGAGGGCTGGCTGCTGGGCCCGCGCGGGGAGCAGGGCGGCGGCGTGGAGGAGGAGGAGGACGAGCTGGACGAGGCGGGCCTGCTGGCCGAGCTGGTGGAGGCGGCCTCCTTCCTGCAGGTCACGTCCCTGCTGCGGCTGCTGCTCTCCCGGGTGCGGCTCACCAACTGCCTGGAGCTGTACCGCCTGGCGCAGGTGTACGGGCTGGCCGACCTGCAGGACGCCTGCCTGCGCTTCATGGCCGTGCACTTCCACGAGGTGTTGTGCAAGCCCCAGTTCCAGCTCCTGGGCTCCCCGCCTCCAGCCCCGGGAGATGTCAGCCTGAAGGAGAGGCTGAGAGAGGCCCGGATGACTGGGACTCCTGTCCTCGTGGCCCTGGGAGATTTCTTGGGGGGCCCCCTAGCCCCTCACCCCTACCAAGGGGAGCCCCCTTCCATGCTGAGGTATGAGGAGATGACCGAACGTTGGTTCCCGCTGGCCAATAACCTTCCTCCCGACCTGGTGAATGTCCGGGGCTACGGCTCCGCCATCCTGGACAACTACCTCTTCATAGTGGGCGGGTACAGGATCACCAGCCAGGAGATCTCCGCCGCGCATTCCTACAACCCCTGCAGCAACGAGTGGCTCCAGGTGGCCTCCATGAACCAGAAGAGGTAAGCGCCCGGCGGTGCCGCGTCTTTCCCATTCATTCATTCACTTGTTCATTGGCTTGCGCCCCTAATGCTGACTGGGCAGGCACGGGAGTTTGTGCTGAGGTGGGAGTGGCATCTGCAGGAGTGCCGCTGGCCTGGCGGTGACGCTGGCCGAGTTCCCAGCGAACTGCGAGCTTGCGAGGACGGAGAGTTCCCAGGGAGGCCGGTTGGCTCGGCAGTTTCCTCGCAGGTGCCGCGCCTGTGGGCAAACTGCTTTTGTTTTGCTTTTATCCCAGTGGAAAGAACAGATACGTGTGGTTCCTATAAGGATTTTAAAAGAAAGCTTCCTTGAATTTTGCTTTTATTTTTGCCTTTTTTATTTTTTAGGAGCTAATCCTGATTATGATGACACACTGGGCAATAATCCATAATGCCGACTTTGGAGGACCTTTTGGTTGTTAATGACTTTGAAGCTTTATGCACTGGGGCACCAGTCTGTCATCAGGAGATAATCGTTAGAGTTGTATTAATATTAACTGTATACGATTGCTTTCTTATTGTTTATCCTCTCTTTTGCATCTCACTTCCCAGACAGTCTTCATCATTGAGGCAAAATGTGAGCCTGGCATCTACAGAATTAGGACATTTCCATCTACTCCAACCTTCGCCCTTCCCACCCCGCAGATCTCTCCCAGCATGCACTTGGGTGACTTGAAGAAAAGAAAAGGAGGAGATAGGGGTGGGGTAAGGAGAAGGAGTGGGGAGTGGAGCCAGGAAGGGAATAGGAAAAAAGGAGCGAAGGGCATATTTAGGAAGAGGTGGTAGGAAAGAAAGATGGTAGGGCTCAAGATGGCCCAGAACCATTCCCAAGTGGGGAGAAAGTCAGTAAGCCAGGAAAGGGCAGGGATACCCCTTCCTCTGGTCCTCCGGTATTCGTTTAAAGCCCCACGATGGCCCCTACCCTCAAGTGCGGAACGGGGAGTCGGGAGACTCATAGCCAGGCACAGAAAGTGTTAACAGGAGTGGCAAGGCCGTTACACGTATCTACCTGCCTTAGGAGTTCCCCCCACCAGCGGGGACCCTTGCTTTATGTCTAGTATAATATGAAATTTATTCTGAAAAGTTCTTCTGATGATAAAAATAATGCATAGCTATTCTAAAAAACTGGAAAAATGGAGAAGAATGAAGAAGCATAAAGACTGTCACTCCTCTGCCCTGCTTCCTGGAGGCAATAGCCGTTTACAGGTTGGCATATTTTCTCTCAGCCCCTGTTTAGTGCATTATTTACACCGTTGAGATGGTACTCTACTTTCAGAAGTGTTATTTTAAAGCAAATTCTAAGAGCTTTAATTGAAATAACAAAGGAACATTCAATGGCTATGGGTGGTGCTCTGATTAGGGGAGGATGGTCCAGTGGGGTGTCTGTCACCTCCACGCATGTGTCTCCAGCTACAGCTCTTGGGGATCAGCATGCTACCTCTAGCTCCTCAACTCTTAACACCTCACAGAGTTCCTCTTTCTTCACAAATCCTTGGTGGTCTTTTTTCCCTAGGAATGCCTTTTCTGTCCTCTTTGAAAGAAGAAAACCATTTGCATAATGCATGAATAGATGCTTAGAGAAATTGCAAATGACATGAAAAACCACAGAGTAAAAAAAAGTATATGTACTTATAGACACATTCTATTTATTATACAGTTATAAGCATATTTATAAATATGTTGATAGCAGTTAACAGGGAAAAATGAAAATATGGGGGTGTGTATGCACCTTACACATACTTTACTCTAAAATTAATTAGGTTATGCTGATAATTGGGGCCCTTGATATTTCCACTCAAAGTTTTTTCCATATCAGTACATGCAGAGCCACCTCACTCTTGTTAAGGCCTGTGTAATAGTCCAGCCTGTGGATATAGCATAATGTAGTTAGCCCTTCCCTTATTCATGATCACTTAGGTTACTTCCATTTGCCATTATAAACAATACTATATTGAACTACTTGGTATGTGTGTGCCTATCTTAGGAGGCATATGTGTGTTAGTTCTGTATGGTAAATTCCTGGAATCCCTAGGTAGGTGGGGCAAAGTATGTACATTTTAAAATTTGATAGCTTCTGCCAAATATTTCGCCCATCCAAAAATTGTTCTAGTTTCCTCACCCAACAACAGTGTTTGAGCTTACGGGTCCCCTGTATACTTGCCAAGACAAGAGACTATCATCATTTTTTATTTTCACCAATCTAATGAGCACTCTGGTGCAAATGACTCTGCTTGGACGAGAGATTGTTCTTTTCATATGTTTATTGGCATTTGGGTATCTTTTGTTAAATGGCCTTTGCCAATTAAAAAAAATAGGTTTATCTTTTTCATATTCATTGCAGAAGTTGTTTATGTGTATTAATTGTCTCTTAGCAATGTTGTGTGGTTTCCCCCCCTGACTTTATTTTAGCATAAGGCTCAAAAAATGAAATGCCAAGCAGGTAAAGTCAAATGAATAGAGGGGTGGGTGTGAGTTTATGATAGACCAGCGAGCTACTGCCCACCGCAAGAGGGCGCCACCTCTCAGGTGTATCTGGTATTTCCGCAAGGAAGTGAGGAAGGATGTTGCCAGACATCCAGATATCCCAGTTTTTAAATGTTGTTAATTTACTCCATTTAAAGACAAACCAAATCAGTAATAACAACAAAACCTTGTAGCCCACATAGGTGCAACCGAGCCCAGCACTGGTCTTGGGGGCCTGCAGTTTTGGATTTCAGGTTATAGTGTAAATCTCATGTGAAGACACTGTAAATTTTTTGTAGTCATAATTACCATGGGTGCCTCTGAGGTTTTTATCTTGCATCGGAAAGGTGTCTCCAAGCTAAGACTACGAAGTATTCTATCTCATGACCTATTACTTTGATAGTTGTGCCTCTTTACATTTAGATCTGCATGTGGGATTTATTTCATATAAGGTATAAGGTTTTCCAAACGTCCCGGTAATTCAGTCCATCTCATGGTGACTTGCCAAACCATTTATAATCTAATTTTTATGTTTCCAAACTGGCAGCTTGGCCATCCCAATATCAATAACGCACTTTTAAATTATTGTAGCTTTGTAATCTATTTTATGGTTTGGTAGACAGAGACCTATTTATTCTGTTTTGTTTTAATTTCCTGGCTATTCTTTGTACATTTTCTCCTTTTCATAAATGTTAGAATCAGCTGGTGAAAGCCTGTTGGAATTTTGTGGGATTACATTATATCTCTAGATTAATTTGGAGGAGGAGTCACAGTTTGAGAATACTGGGTAGCTCAAACAATGGTTTGTTTTTTCTATGTATTTTGGGTCTTTTGGTCCTTAAGGAAAGATTTCTTTTATTCTTTTATTATCTTTGAATAGTCTGTATATTTCCTTTTAGGATTATTCTTAGGTAGTTTCTAGTAACTTTTTGTTTTTTTCCTATGCAGATACTTTTTTCTAATATATTTGTAATTGGGTGCCATACTTGGATTCGTATCCTTTGTTATCTCCCTCTTACTTTGACTCACATCTGACATAGTCTCAGCTGGGGATCCCTTCCTGAACCTTCGTCTGAGCTGAATATTCCAACTCCGATCTTCCCTAGCACACTGCTGTCCTGGAATTGAAATTTTATTTTGCTTCTCTCCCTTCTAACTGGGGCCACTTACTTATTCAAAGCTTGTGGGTATTCACACTGCTAACAGGGTGTCAGATAAATAATAGATGCTGAAAATCTGGGGTGTTTTTGAATTGTGGGATATATTTATATTGCTGTAATGAAAATGAAGGCATAACTTTATAGTCATATAAAATGTAACAGTATTTTTTTATCTTGTAACAGTCATTATGGTCATTGAGAATAGTTGAAAAATAATGACGGGTAACATTTCCTTGAACATTTCCTGTGAACTAGGTGCTCTGCCTACCACCGTGCATGTACTGTCACTTAGTTTTCGCAAGGATGTTAGGCAGGTTCCCATTTTACAGAGGCAGAAACTGAGGCTCAGAAAGTTAAGGAAATTTCTCAAGTAGAGTGACCAAAATGTAAATATCCATGGAATAGATATAACCATCTAGAATGTTTACAAGTTTTGGCTCCTAGACTTGCAGTGACTGTCTTCATGCAGATTTTAAAATTTTCCTTTTAAAGATCATTTTCTTCCAGGGAGCAGAGATATTTTGTGGTATGATGCTGCTTTTCACATTTGGGTCATGTGTGCCTCAGCTTCCCCACGGCCCTTGTGTCCAGCAGTTTTCTAGTCTCTGTTGGTTAAATAGCAAGGATGACATGGTTCCTGCCCTCAAGGAGTTTATAACTGAATTAGGTGGTGAAACAAGTAGAAATGAAACATAGAAGAGAATTGTTCCTATATAATAAATCCAACACAGAGTCAGGCAATACTGGAGAAAACTTAGAACCTTGAGTTGAAAAGGCAAGTGTTGGTCTCTGGTGACGTAGCATTTCACACCTGCCTTGGCCCACTGCCTTTGCAACGTGTGTGTAGCATTTTATTTAACAAAGGGGACCAGTGCAGAGCAGCCCACTTGTCCTGGGGATGGAACAGTGCAACAATCCCAGAATCTTAACTAACAAGGATCAGGCAGGAGCCGTAGGATTGGGAGATTTCATAAAGCCCTTTGCACCCTTGAGAAAACGGTGCTCTGTGACCACCAGGGGATCAAAAGAGAAAAAGAAATGTTTAGTACTGCACCCACATACTTGAAAATGGCAAGGTGGGTACACAGCGCTCTTTGAGAGGATGCTTTGAAGTCCAGGTATGCAGCACTTCCCAGTGGTCAGAAAGT
Source organism: Manis javanica (assembly GCF_040802235.1). Lineage (NCBI taxonomy): Eukaryota > Metazoa > Chordata > Mammalia > Pholidota > Manidae > Manis > Manis javanica. Next base: position 9,176,314 of record NC_133170.1, on the reverse strand, counting down.
GGATTCTATCTAAGGAGTTGTCAGGACATAACTCCTCACAAGTGAAAGCTTGTGCACCCACAAAATTGCTCGTTTTCCCTTCTCACCTTCATGAGCGATAACTTGCAGGGACAGGCCGCTGTTGCAGCAGCCAGTTCCTTAATTTCTCTGTAATGTTGGTTCTTGTCTCTTCCCTTGCCCTGCACTTTTGCTCTGAAATTGGAGTTGTGTGTGTGAATACAGCGAGGCTGGAAGAGCATGTGACAAACAAGAGTCTTCTGGCTTAGATGAAATTACAGTTGTCAGTCTTAGATGCCCCCTTGCCTGTGAGCGGTTTAGCATTTCAGAGCATTTATAGTGTCATGGAACCTTCGAGAGATTTTGTCCTCTGTGATTAATGTAGTGGAACCTGAGAATAGTGTGAAGGACAGAAACCTGTATGTTTCTTTGTCTCCCCCAATATAATTTTGGCCAACAGCTTTGATTGCTTTATGCCCTGGAGTTTCTCAGAGGTGGTAGTAGGTAGCAACCACAACTACTGCTGTTTTCTAACCTTTGTTCTCTCCCCTCTCTGGTCCCCAGGGGAGATTAATATGTAGGGAAGTGGCCGAAGGTGGGCAGCAGGAGGGGAAGAGGGGACAGAAGACCTGGATGGTCCACACAGGCTACAATCCTCTTCCCGGTGGTTGAGAAATTGCCATTCCACTTTAATTTTTACTCTAGTGATAGCAAATGTTTCTGTGTAGCTGTAACGAGTTAGTTTTCTGGAGCTCTCTGGACCTGTAGATGTCATTTCCCAGTTCATGCTCACAGCATCTCTGTAAGATAGGTGTTATTTATTAGCCCGTTTTTCCCAAAGGGGAGCCTGAGGCTTAGTGAGTTTAATTAACTGGTACATAATCACAAGGCCAGCATTCTAAGCCCCTAAGACTTCTGTCAACTTGCCTTCCTACAGCTGTACACGGCTATTATTAATCACTGATATTTATGCATTGCTGATCAGCATGTTTCATGTGACTTAGCTTTTAAGGATTTAAAGAGCTTTTTATTTCTTCTAAGTGAAGTAGAAATTAAATCGGCCTCGAATCTCATTTCCATTTCCTACAGGTATATCAACTATCTAGCTATAGCAAATTGTTATTTGGTTTAAATATTCTTTTTGCCTCCCGAATGTGATGATATGTGAGGGATTGATACTGAGAAAACACCATAGAGACAATCATTTTTTAAAATAACTGATAGCTAGGATTCATTCCTTGACCATTCAAGAGGTGAAGAGTAGAAGAGTTATTTTCAGAAGGTTGGAAAAAAGGCACTACTTTGTGAGAATTTAAGGATGAGAGAGCACTTGTACACAATTCCAGACTAATGTTATGGCCAGTGGCTGTGGCAGTTGACAAATGAGAAACCGACCCTCTTGAAGTTAAGAAACGTAGATTTAAGACAAGCAGAACAGCATTCCCTCTGGCGACGTCCTTCTGCAAGCGTTCTTCATCTCTTACTACGCATGTGTGATACTGTGCTCTTCTTTTCCCTACTTCACAGGTGGGGAAACTGAGGCTCAGATGAACTGAGATTCAGTTGCTTAGCCAAGGTCCCATGGTTGCTGAGTAGCAGAGCTGAGATCTCCCCGTGCAAGCCTAGGCTCACAGTTCTTAGCATTGGCCTCTTTATTAAATGGTCTGCTTTTGGGTGGAAATTTCATCTTAAACTCAGTATTGAGAAGTCTTCTCTGCAAGTGCATTTGAGCATGTTGGGGTCTGGAGAGGTGGAACTGTTTATTTTTAACTGCCTATTGAGCCTCAGTGGGAAGCCCCTTACATGTTTGCTTAGGACACATGATGATGCTGGATAAATATTAAAACTGTTTTGATCCTACAAAATTTACTATCTGTGTACCTTTTGGGAGCAAAAACAAATTGTGGGCTGGTAAAATTTAGTGCTCATTTGCAAATTTTATTTCCTTTGGTTCCCCAAATTTGCACACACAGAGAGGGCACCATGGTTAGATTTTAAGGACCGTTTCAGCAGGAAAGGTAAGCAGCATGTACCAGAGACCCCCCACTAACTGCCGCCCTGGTGAAGGCTGTTGGCATGAAAAATTGAACGGCTGGCTGGGTTTAATGGACAATATGAACTTCTCGATGAAGGTACTCTGTTCACTCTCTGATTTGAAAAAGAAAACAAAACTAAAGTTCATTTAAATATGAACATTCCAGGCACCTTGAAAAAAATCTTAATTTTTTAGTAGGTGGCTATTACTCACATATGTCCTACTCCATAAAGAATCTATGTTTATAAGCAGGTGCTGGGAGGTAAGGTCTGGACTGCTGGTTCAGAGCTCCTTAGGCAACCGTCTTATATACTTTCTCATTTGTAGCATCTACCCCTCTTTTTTTTAGGATATTGTTACTTTTGGAGAAGTTACTGTGTTGGCATTAGATGCAACCTCTAAATTCTCTTGGTCTAGCTTCTTTATTTCAAATATTAGAAAATGGAGAAATTATAATGGTAGTATCTTATCTCTGGGTGGTACTCTTGATAAACTCTTCTAATTGTCTCAACTGCCCTGGGATGGGTATTATCCCCAGGCTGGAGGGGAGGCAGATTGGTTGGGCCAGGGTCAGCCAGCCAGTCAACAGCAGAACTGGGACTAGGCCTGGGGGCTCTGGGTGCTGCGGTCACCCTATTGTGACCTTGAGACTGTTGCGTTATCACAGTGGACTGATTCAGCACTTCCAAACGTTTATCCTTCCTGGACTTCCCAGAGTCGATTAATCCCAGTGTGCTACATTGAAACAAATTACCTTTTTCTTACTTTTCAATTCAGAAGTCATGAGACTTTGATTTAGTGTCTGATGCTTGATGAGCAGTGTTTGATTGTATTACTGAGTATAGGGCTTAAACCCAGTGTATGTCTCTTTTTAAATTTATCATGATAGGTGTGCCTTGTTGATAGAAATATTCATTAACATGGGACTACCCAAAGAATGCTGGGTCAAAATATTTTTAATTAGTTTAGTGCTTACCTCCCCCTACCTTATGTGCTGTGAAGGAACCTACAGGGTGGAGGGAGGGCGACTGACCCTCTTGGTGCACTCACGGTAAAGGGGTCTCCGGACCACCCTTAGCAACCACCTTTGCATGTGCCTGTCTGCGTAGGCAGCACTACTGTGTACCTAAGAGGAGCTTACCCACTGGATAGGAAGAATGAGAAACATTCCAGGAGAGACAGACAAGGGAGGGGGGACGAATGCTTCTCCCTCACCACTTGCTGCTGCTCCCCAAACAGGTGCTGAGCTTAGTGATACAAATGGTTTTCGGTTCTTAGCATAAGGCTAAGCAAGAGTAGTCTTTATATATTGAGTTGCTTATCTTCAGTTGCCAAAGTTTGGAGGATGCACCATTCTCTGGACTTTTAAGGATAAGAGTGAAATTTGAGATGCCATTTGGTTGTGCCTCTGCCCTTAGGCAGAAGGGCACCCAACTCGTAGAGCTAATTTTCTTCAAATATCCAACAGATTCCACACCCTGCTTTAGCGGCTTGTGCCATTCATTGTCTTACTTCCTAATGATCGAAAGAACTGACGTGGTGGCCTTTGTGTCTCTCTTTCAGGTCTAACTTCAAACTTGTGGCTGTGAATTCCAAGCTCTATGCCATTGGTGGGCAGGCTGTTTCTAATGTTGAGTGTTACAGTCCTGAGCAGGATGCGTGGAATTTTGTGGCACCCTTACCGAATCCTCTGGCTGAGTTCTCTGCGTGTGAGTGTAAGGGGAAAATTTATGTCATCGGAGGATATACCACCAGAGGTAAGTCGGGGGGTGGGCCAAGGAGGCGGTCCTCTTCTGCTCTCCAGCCCTGTGCAATGTAAACTTCAGCAGCCTGGGAAGGGCAGCGGTGCTAGAGGAAACCCGATGCTGCGCACAAGTGTGATTTAGCATCCTACATGCTGTATATTTACATATCTGGACGGGGCGGTTTGGACAGGAGGGGCCTTTGATGCCTTTGGGTGGGCATTAAAATTGAGTAGGGACAAGGGAGCTGTGAAGAAAACAGGTATTTTCCTTCTGCTCTGGAAACCAGCCTGTGGCCAGCCTTCTTCTGACATGGCCTGGTAACTCCCACTCTTCTCCCAAACACACGATCCACTCCCATCCAGCACAGTGCGATTAGTGCCAGGGCGTCCTTGCGGGTCTTTGGTTTCACTCTTTCCACTTCTCTCCCCTTCGGTGGGCATTTTATAGCTAGTAATTTGGAAAAAGAAAGTTTCTGCAGCAGGGTGTACACCATCGTTCTCGGCAGAAGCGTTGCTCGTGGTAGCAGTAGGAAGCCGCTTCCTTGCGGTGAGAAGGGCAGTGGTGCGCCTCCAACGAGGAGGGTGCCTTTCCCGTCCTCTCCCCCGCTGGAAACCATTGTTTCTCAGTTATCTCTTGGCCAAGTATGTATTTTTTTCATTCGGTCTGACTGCATAATGCCCAGAATTTATAGAAAAGGTATAGCTGGACCGTAAGGAGGCACAGCCACAATGGCACGAGTGAGCAGGACAGAGTTCTCCAGCCCTGTCTGAACGTAAGCGTGGAGACGGATGCTGACGGGCCCACTGGGCTGCATGGAGCCGTGCATGACTTTGTAAAGGGCAGAAGCCATGTGCTAGTGTAGTGTCAGCAGCAGAAATTCTTTTCACCCTCACCAAACATGTCTTGTTTGGGGCATTAATGGTAGAGGAAGAAGTTAAATGTAAGGTGTTCTGTGAACATCTGATTACTGTGTGTGTGTTTGACAACAGTTATTTGGTGGGGAGGATGATGGGCGGTGGCTTTAGTTTCTTGCGGCTGATTTAAACCTCTACACACTTAGTGGCCTAAAACAGCGGAAATGCATTCTCTCATGTTTCTGGGGACTGGAAGTCGGAATTCTAGGTGTGGACAGGTCGACCCTGCTCTGAAGGCCCCGGGGAGACTCTCCTGGCCGCTTCCAGCCCCGGTGACTCTGGGGTCCCTGGACTGGAGGCTGCGTGGCTGCAGTCTCTGCGTCCGTGTCCACATGCCTTTTCCTGTGTGTGTCCTGTCTTTGCCTCTTCTGTCTCTTATAAGAACATGCTTCTCATTGGTTTAGAGCTAATCTGGATAATCCAGGATGGCCTCAGCATGAGACCCATAACTTAATCATATCTGCAAAGACTTTTTCCAAATAAGGTCCCGTTTGAAGGTTCTGGGGATAGGAGGTGGACATATCTTTTGGGGTGCCACCATTCGAGTCAGACAAGTGGTGTGTTTATTTATGCACTTAAGGAGAGGCCATGAAGAAGAGAGGCGTGCTGGGGAGGTGAGCTCTTTTTCCCACTCCAAGTTTTCACCACTTGGGTTGCTTTGCCTGATGTCCCTCCCTAGTGACCCTCCATTGAAGATAATTGGTCAACTTTGTATGTTTATCTAAACCGTAGCCTCCAGAGAATTCCCCTGCATGCATGCATATGTGCCTCTGTGTGTCTTTTCTCCTAAAGCAGCAAATGCATTTACTTTTGAACACTTCTAAGAATCCTGATTCCATGCAGAACGTACCCCGTGGGCTGACAGAATTCTGCACACACCCCTTGGCTTCTCTTCTGACCAGGAGCTGGGAATCACTGCCAGGCAGCCCTGTGCCCTGAAGAGTACTCTGGGGGTAGATTTCCTCATTTTTCCATGACCCTGGCAGAGCCAATGTTCTTTAGATTTGACCTGGAAAACCGTTGTTTGTGTGTTCTCTAGTCTCCCAAGCCACTGCTAATGTGCCTTCTGCACCCGGGCCACCCACCGTGATTCCTGCCCCGGATCCGCAAGCCAAAAGCCCACAATGGGATGGCTGGTGATGTGGATGGATGCATGTTTGTGTGAGGGTTGAAAATGGGTTTTCTAAAGTGAGAGGGCAGGACAGTACCTTGTACCCTGAAGCTCCCTCCACCCCTGTTTTGGCTCTTCCAGGAATCAGCGCTTCCAAATGGTTCTCTGTGTTTGAAACAAGTAATCCTAATTGTCATGAAAAAAAAATTCAGGACTTAAAAGTGAGTTCTTAGCCTGCTGTCTTCTTAGTTAAGACTTAAAATTCAGTAAGTTATAGGTCATGATTTTAATGATAGCTCCTCCATTATTTTAATTCTTTGGCTGGCACTGACAAAATTATAAGAAATCCAATCGAAGATAATAGCAACCACTAAAGGGAAGAAGGGCGATTTGTTAAACTTCAGAATCAACTTTAAATGTAAAAGCGAAAAGGTCGTTCCAACCAACTCAAACCACCTCATCATGGTCTGAGCTCTTGCTGGATGGGGAGAGAAAACATCCACAGAAGACCTGGAAGGACCTTCAGACTTTGGAACTGAGAAGTACACTGAAGCTTCACTAGAATAAGTCCTTTATTCGTGTGGTGGGAAGCCAGGTTACTAAGGAGCATTTTTTACTAGATGTGTACCGCAACTCCCTTGGGCTGTCTCCTGCATGAGCTTAATCACAATAGCTATAAAAAATATATATCTTGAGGGAGCATTAGTGTAGGTGGAAAGTAGAAGGACAGTTGCACACTTGGGGACATGTGCACACACAGGATTCGGCCCCTGTTACCTTCTGTGCCTTCTCAGCAGGGACCAGGAACATTGGTGGGCTCCTTGGTCCTCGTTCACTAGGGGCGGGTCCTTCTGTCTCAGGAGAAGGAGCGGATTCCAGCTTCCGCAGCCATCCCAGCGCCCCACACTGTGCTTGTGTGTCTGTTCCCAAGCTGAGCGCTTACACTGATGGATTTTGTTGTTTGTTTAAAAAACAACAGCAGACAGAAAGTTCATTCTTTCTGATTACTCAGAACATTTTTTTTTTTCCCTGCTGAGGCTAAAGTATTCCATTTATTCTTTCTGTGAGGAGTAAAAGAAAGGGAAAGAAAGAACAATTAAAGAAAAGAAACATAAAACTGGATACTTTAAATTTCCCAAACATTTTTCAATAACAGACTAGGCAATATTTTTCCTTAAAACAGCTATATATTTGAAATAATGTCAGAGCACTCTTTCATCTGCTGTCTGATTTTATCCACTCCGTAACTAACCGTCTCTTGTGAAATGGGCAGGGGAAGAGGGAAGGGCCTTTATTAGTGTGTCTCTGGTGTTACACTTGGGAAACAGATTCATCCAGTGATTCCATGGCTTGGAGGCCAGAGGTGAGGTTTTCTAGTATTTTTTCTGACCTGCAACTTTGTGTCATTTCCTTTAGGCGGCCTCTGAAGAGCCCGTTTAGCTCATTTGTCTTGTTTCTAGAATCCTCTGTCGAGAGTAGGTCCTCCTGGGGCTCAGCCTGTTATCTGTATTAAGTTGTTAGTAATTTTGTGAACATTGATGAGGGTTCTGAGGCTCTGATTCTTTTCACTGGTGGCTCTAAAAGGTGTCAGGGTACCAGGGAGGAGGGGATGTGTTCAAATCACAGCTGTTCACCTCTCTGGCTTTACCCAGGGAGCTGGCGTGCCTGAATGCAAGGTGAGTGGAGGTGATTCTAAATCCATGTCCTCCCAGCCTCAGCTATTCTCAAACAGCTTCGCTTCTGGGTTAGCAAATTATCCAGGAGGAAGTAGTAGACATGTATATACAGCCTCGCCAGTGGCGGTACTCATGGGCCCACCATCATTTAGCTTCTTTCTTCGTTTCAGACCGGAACATGGACATTCTGCAGTACTGCCCCTCTTCTGACATTTGGACACTCTTTGAAACATGTGATGTCCACATTCGCAAGCAGCAGATGGTGTCTGTGGAGGAGACCATCTACATCGTGGGGGGGTGTCTCCATGAACTGGGGCCCAGCCGGCGGAGCAGCCAGAGCGAGGACATGCTCACTGTGCAGTCCTACGACACGGCCGCGCGGCAGTGGCTCTACCTCAAGGAGAACACGTCCAAATCGGGTCTGAACCTGACTTGCGCGCTTCATAATGACGGCATCTACATCATGAGCAGGGACGTGACCCTGTCAACCAGCTTGGAGCACCGAGTATTCCTCAAGTATAACATCTTTTCAGATAGTTGGGAAGCGTTTAGGCGTTTCCCAGCCTTTGGACACAACTTGCTGGTTTCCTCCCTTTATCTGCCCAATAAAGCAGAAACATGATTGAATTGACTGAGTATTTTAAGAGAAACCTGGCTCAAGACAAAGAAAAATGTAGTGTCCCACTTCAAGAGAGACTCATTTCTAAAGGGAAAACATGGACGAAAGGTCACATGTATGGCAGCTGTAGGTAAACCTACTTGGACTAATGACGTGAAAGCTGTGGAGCAAAGAGACCAACTTTATTATTTTTTTAATTAATTGATTTTTAAATGACGGGAGCAAATCCATGATCATGTTTTCATCCAAATATGATGCCCTTGGGTCAATGACTGAAACTGATCATCAAAAAGAAGATTCATTGTGTAAAGGGCCAAAGTCAAAAATTGGCAGGAATGGTAAAGGTGATTTTAAAATCTGTTTCATTTAGGTCACTTGAAATATTAACATATTAAGAGAATTTTTGGGGGGTTATTAATTTACATGACCAACATTTATATTAATACTTTCATCCTTCCCTTCTTTCCCCCTATATACTTCTAGTGTGTTTAAAATAGAGTTCTGTGTTCAGATATTTTATTTGCACATTACTTTACAGGAAACTTAGAATGATGGCACCTTACAGGGAATCCTTGCAAGCATCCAGTCCTTCCCAAAACTTGCATACAAACATTCTCAGCTATTGTCCAGTCTTTCTTTTTAATCATGAGTATTGATTGAGTAAATAGGCAGATAAAACTTCATATTTCCTTTATGTGGCAGATGGCAGACTTATGTGGTCATAGAAGTTGCATTGCTAAGCATTCTTTGTTTAAAAGAAAAGATATATTGTTTAAAAGGATGGATATATGTATATATATTTTTTAAACTGAGTCTTAAATTTAAATGGAAGGGAAGGAAGCACCAAATAAGAATTGCCTTTAAGAGTTAATTTTTTTTAATGTACTTGACTTAGTTCTTTTTTTAAGATTCAAGAAAAAACTTTATCATATTTAGATCAAGCATCTTTCCAATTTAATATCAGCCTTTTAATGACTGTTCTGCTTTTGTGGGGGTAGGGTGAGGATAGTTGTGAAACATCTGAGCTGGAGAAGGGAGAAGAAGTTTCTGTAGAAGTGGCAGAGCCTCTGGTGGTATTTCTGATATTAGACACGGTTGCCTTGGTTGTTAAAGCAAATGGAACCCAGCTCAAGCAGTTGTTTGGTTTTAGTAAGTCAGTGAACAATAATCAATCATAGATCAGCTTTTCTTTAAAAATACATACACATATTTATAGCAATTTTACTGTGATTGAAAAACACTTTCAGAAATTCTCTGATCTTTTGTAATGGAATCACTTCGACTGGGAGCTGGATTCCATCTTTCTGTTCTAACATTCCGGTCACAGTGTGCCTCACTTTAAGAAAGTCCCATAGAAAAACAGAAACTGTCACAGCACATTTCACGCATTCAGCAGGCACTGACCACGCGCCTCCAGGGTGCGCCCCAGGTGCTGGTGTAGCAGGGGGCTGCTGACCGCTTCAGCAGTTCTTCAGTTTATCAAGGCCGGTGTTCTTTACAACCATGGCCTCTTGGTATATTTAAAATAAGGGTCTGGTTGTACAAACTCTATTTGCACAATTTTCAGGAATACTTCTATTAGGTAAAATGAGGTAAGCCCTTTTTGTGGACAAGAGACAGCTCTTTGTGTCAGGTCACCAAATAATCTTACCAGCGTCTACTTAACAGCACTACTTACCAGTTTCTAAGCTGTCTCCATTTGTTTTCAAATGCAAGCCTTTTTTTGATTTAAATTCTGAACTGAAATATTCTTGGGGATGGTACTTTAATAAGAGATTTATATAATTTATATACATTATAGAATTGAATATCCAGTGACCTTTAATTTCATTACATATAGTAAAAAATCTAATTTATTTTAGATAGTGTTAACTTTCGTTGCTACAGCACTTCTCTTAAGGCGTCCCCTTGGATATTCAGAAGATTCTAGCAAGTTAGATTAGTTCTGGACAAACAAATGGGCCTTAGCTTACAAATAACCACATCCCATATAACGCAGTATCACTCCTACCAACCAGTTCTCTTCCTGATTACATTCTTCGGGTCTGTTTTCCCAATGCCGACAATTAGATTCTTGGACCAAGGGAAGGCACACTGCGATCCACAAAGCCGTTTTTATAAACCAGGTTTGCTGTGTGTGTATATGTGCACGTGTGTGTGTGTGCTGGCATATTATAGATCTCTCTGCGATACACAGACTTTTAACAAGGTTTTGTTCCTCGGGGCTGCCAGCCCTGCTCGGGCGGGGGTGGATTTAGCAGTAGGAATGGCTCTGGGTCTGGGATTCCATCCTTACTGCTGTGCCCATCAGCTGTGGTGACATTTTGAGGCTGATTTTAACTTAGCTCCGTTCTTTTGTTGGCGCCAATATTATATTGAAGATTCTACCTATGATGCAGGCAGGACTTTGAAAAATCTCAGCCCCTAGGACTTTGCTCTTTGACAGTATTCCTTCATCTTCTTCCTTTTTCTAAGTGCTTTATCCTTCTTTTCTGAAGTGCTTCTGAGGGGCACCAAGCCCCCACCATGGAAAAGGGAGTTATTGCGTGGGGGGGCTCCCAGGGGTAGCCACTGTGCCAGAAGCAGCCAATTGAATTGGCAACGGTGTCACGGCAGAGAATGGGTCCTGGGTGTGTGAACCGACAGAGCTTGGCTCCTTCTGTCATTCTTGCTGGCTTTCTTCTCCACACCCTTTGCCTCAAAGGCCTCTCTCCTCAGCATCCTTTAGAAGTTTTTCAGATGAAGAGTAAGAGTTGATAATTTCAACAGTATTGGTTAAGTCATAACTGTGAAGTACTGAGAAGGTGGTGCATGCTAGTAAGAAATGAGTAGATTAAGGTTAGCCATGGATACCAAAGAGAATTTAACTCCGCCATTTTTTGGGGGGCGGAACCAAAACCCCAAGTAATTCCAGATGCCTTAGGTATCAATTAGAGTTGTCCTTGAGATGGGCCAAGCTCTTCTCCACAAAGGAGGTAATCAAGTAAATGCCGGCTCTCTTTGCATAAACTCTTACTGAGCGTTGTGGATGCCATGTTTTCAGATTTCCAGGTAAAGTCATGACCCCGCTTGTTTGGCTGCACAGGTAAGTCGAGTGGGAAGACCTTGGCCTTCAGCATTTAATGAGCAGTGGCTTAACGCAGAGCACCTGAAAGGCAGCAGAGCATCAGAAAGGGAACATGGGAGAGCTGTTGGATGCCCTTCTGCTAGACCAGGGATGGGCAGTATGACACCTGTGCTATGATTCTTTCAAGGTGGCAGTATGAGTGAGCGGCACGCCTTTCCTCTGTGCCGGGAATTGGGTCTCAGAACCCATGTCATCAGTGCTTCCGGGCGTCCATTACCCATCTGCCAGAGTGAGGGGAAGTCTGTCTGTCATCCCTGCCGTAGGCAGAGGAGGGAATGAATTAGGTGAGTGGCCATCACCCCGAATGGCTTTGAAAGCAGTAGCTGATTCAGCTCGGTTCCCCGGTTTCCAGAAATACCGAATGTCCATCATGTGCAGGAGAGGGGACCCAGACGTAAATAAGCCACCATCTCTGGCCTTGAAGAATTTACAGCCTTGTGAGAATGTTTGCCACAGCTGTAACAAGAATGCCCTAAAGGATGCCCGCTGCTGTCAGGCACACCGGGACCTGGCCTGGCCACCTCGGCAGCCCCAGCCCGATCTGCCCATTTCTTCATGAACCAGCTTTTCTCTAAATTTGAACGTCACAGCCTATGTTTTTATTTTATGGTATGCTTTTTTTTCCTTACTATTTTTCATAGTCTTCTCTGTACTTCATTTTTCAAAAAAATATATATGTATGTTATCTGCTTTATTTAAAAGTGCTTACAAGGCCCCACAGCCTGTGTAGCCGAGGGCTCAGCAGCAAAGCCAGAGACGTGAGAGAGAGAGGGAGCCTTCCGCGTGTTTCTATCTGTTCCTTTAAAACACTTGCATGAAACTCTAGTGATGCAACGGGTAAGACGCTAGTCCTCACCGAAAGTCAGTTGATTTGCCTTTGGAATAATTATCAACGAGTAGTTTTTCATCCTTATGTTTCAGTCACGTTAAGCCTGTTTTTCATTTTCTTATGTTAACTTAGGGACATGATATAAATAAAATACACACCAATTGACACATGTTGACTCCTGCACTTGACATAACCATTTTTATCCATTCCTACGGGGGACAGGTTAAATGTAAATATGCCCAATTTTGAGGAGCAAAAGGCACTGAAATTATTTTGGTGGAATTGGCTGCTGTTTTCTCAAACGGATGTCATAGTTTATTCCTAGTAAAATGGAAAATGTAATTTGCATTGTTGTGTCATTTTTCTAAGAAAAATCTTAATAGGGCCTCTTTAGATGTCTCTACAATGTTTTTCATATCTAGGGGTCATTTTAGGAAAAGTGATACTCTGTAGAATGAATAGTTACATTTTGTTATGACTGATGCTTTGTTTAAAAAGTTGTATTGAGTCTGCAATTTCAAGTGTGGCTTAAAATGTAAACATGATTCATTTAAACACAATGATGCCTATGAAGCACTCACTCAGCAGCATTCATGTGTTTAGAACTAGAACTACAGAAGAACTTCTCTTCAAATAAATCAGTTCTAAATCGGTTCTTGTTTGTCCCTTAGGTCCTGTGTACCAGCGGGCACTCAGGGCTGTTCCAGAGCTGGAGGGAGGTGGGTGACGGGAGGCCCCTGATTGCAGGGAGCGCCAGGTGACACTCCTGGGGCAGTGAGAGAGGAGATGGTGGGGTGGGACGGTGCCACGGGGGCAGCACAGGCCCAGAGCTGCTAGGGTTTGGGGCAGAGGGATCTGGGAGGAGGCTCTCTGACTCCTTATACTCAGCAGTGAAAGAATGTAGTCCGGATTCCCACAGTTCGGCAGCAGGGCCCAGCTCTCTGTTCCTCCCTTTGTTTTCTGACTGTTCCCACGGTTCTCGCTTAAGCACCACTCACCCCAGGGGAACAAGCACAACGCCTGGCTTTTCTATTGCTTTAGCTACGGCTGACTGGCCAGGAGGGGGCAGGGAGGATGGTGGGGGGCTTCAGTTCCCAGACACCCCACGGACGTCCATGCCCTTTCATCCTTTGATTGCCCCACATGTGGGAACATACACACACACACACACACGCCCTTCTTATACACACAATTTTAAGAATGACCCAACTAAAATACTACTACGAACCCATAAAAAAACCAAAGACACACCCACCTTTCCTCCGAAGGAAACAATAAAAAATCAGATCCAGCTTTTGCATCTGAAGGTGACATCACTGCTCACTAAGTCCCACGTCCAAGTTTGTCAGGGGATGTCTGTCCCTCCTAAGGGCCTGGGTGAACACTCAGTTCTGACATCCATGAATTAGTGAATACTCCTATTTCCTACACACCTAGACACAACAATGCACCACACCCGACACGACCTGAGCACTTACTCCTCTTAAGCATTTTTTGTTTACCTTACTTAATCCTTACAGCAATGTCATGCGGTAATACGAATATTATCCCACTTCACAGTTGGAGAGGCGGAGGCACTGCAGGTCGCACATTGCCCTGTGGTAAAAGGGAGGAGAGAACACTGCGCTCAGCAGCCGCTGGTCCCACCTGCGCACTTCCTCCTGCGGGTGGGGTTAGCAAGAGCTCCTCGCCGAGGCGGGGGAGTGGGCGCCTGGTCCCTGATCGCGGGCCCTCGGTTCTGCCCCGCACGGGATGTTCCGGGGCTGTGCCGGGGGCCATGCCCACGTGGTGGCCCTATTCCTGTTGGCGTGGACATGGGAGGCCCGCGGAGGAAGCCTGAGATGTTCTGTGGAGGCCGAGGAGGCCCGGGCCTCTGCCCTGTCGGATGCCAGCAGACCTGATCCGGGCATCTCTGGGGCTGAAGGCCCAGATCCAGCAGAGCCCAGCATTTGGACCTTGGGTCCACCTGTGAGCTTCTGTCTCAGCACTGGCTTCCTGCTTGTACCGTTCCCCCTAAGCTCAATGCCTCCAAGCTCTTCCTCAGCTTTGGGAAAACCGGACACAATAGAGGTCTTCCCTCGCCAGACCACATCCCACCTCCCAGGAATGCTGCTTTAGTAGAAATGATTGTCTCTGTGGGGCAGGAGCTGTTTGGGAGGGGCTTGGGGGATGAAGTTGCCCCCCTATTTCTTTGCCTCCTATAAGGGCCCTAGTATATTTTCCCGACTGTTCGCACACCTGGGACTGGAATGGCGTCTCTGGCTCTTGCTTGCACATTATCCGCAAGGCACGCACCGTCTGACCCACTGCTGCCTGGTGGCACAAAGAAGGCTTAGAAGTGTGCGCTCCAGAGCAGGACTGGCCGAGTTGGCTTCTCTGATCTGGAATTTTCTAACTATGTAGACTTGGTCAGTGTACTGCATCTCCCTGGGCCTCGATTTCTTTATCTGGAAAGTAGGAATGATGACAGTACCCACTATATGGGGTTATTGTGAAGCTTGAATGAGGAGAACCATGTAAAGCTCCCAGAATGGCATCTGGCCTGTAGCACACTGTGAGCACAGGTTGTTACTATGAAGCGGGCTGTTTCCTTTAACCTTCAAACCAGCCAGCTTGCTGGCAGCTTATGCTTTTCTTAAAATAGCTCACTGAAACCATTGAGGTAGCCAACAAATTCCAAGACCCTGACGTGTCTCTTCCTCTTCTCCCGAATAGCTGGGGTAAAGGGTCTGAACCCTAAGCTAGAGTGAGATAATCAGTTACTTTGCTTCCTACGTAAGGATAAGGGTTGGGAATCCTGCCCATCCCATCTCTCGCCTTTAGCTGGTCCCATATTTCAGCTTCAGATAGTTGCAACATTCCATCCCAAGTGCCAAACCTTTTATTAAAACTACTGGACCAGCTGGGGTCCCGCATCCATCTCTGTGGCCTGGAGGTTGGAGGGGAAGCTCAACCACGTGGAAAGGATGCATCTCAGATAATAGGGATTCTATTGACCAGAAGAAGGGGTGTCAACTGTTGTCTCTCAAAAGACCATCCAGACAACGTGTTGGTTGAGCAGAGCTAAGTTAGCTCTGCTCACTGCAGTAAGGGAGGGCACCACCCTGAGAGAGTGTTAGTGTTGTCTCCGAATGGGGGAGTCAGGTTTTCAGGCCTGGGCTGGACCATTAAAGCAGATCTGGAGACGGGGCAGAGTTTACAGTATCAGAGCTTTGGGGACAGCACTTTGTGGCATATTACCGTGAGAATCTTGAAGCTCATCTTAATGAGTAAGGTGTGAGTCTTGGTAGGCAAGCTAATCAGTTGGTCCATAGTGTTATGGAATATATTTTTTTATGACAATACTTGTTTCCTTTGTATCTCTCAGGCACATATATCTGTCTTATATAACAGTTCCTATGCGCATTTCTTATTCCTGTTCTAGATTGTGACTTCTTTAAGAGTAGAGAAAGTGTTTTATTTATCTTTTTATCACCCTAAGTCAGGGAATACAGCAAAGCTTTATACACAGCAGAATCTTAACATATTTGTTGAATTTGGAAAGTTTTGAAGCCTTCTTGAGTTTGCTAAAAAGAAATGTATGTTTTGGGCTTATCCAGCCATAAAATTTCCTTACAGCTCCTTTCTTGAACAACTTTCCCAGGAAAACCTTGCAGTGTACTTTTATCTTCTACCAATGTGCAAACAGGTGGGAGACATTTCAGCTTCTGGCTGCTGTTGGAAAGGAAATTTGCCCACAAACAGCAGCAACGCCGATGCCCAGGAGCCCAGGAGCACTGTGGGTAAATGAGAATTGAGCTCCATCATTTCATTATTTTCTTGCCAATGCAATTAACATTAGAGGTTGAGTCGTATTATTATTGCCACTTGTAGAAACTATTCCTTTTGTAAAATCTGAATTGAATGCCACAAATATACAGTTACCAGAATTTGAGTACTAGGTGGAAAGAAAAGTAAAAAAATTAGAAGGATGTTGTTGCTAAAAAGTGTGTTGGATTCGTGTCTGGTCTAAGGTCCTCTGTGGACTGGGGAAGGGCTTCTCAAGGGGAAGGAAGTCCATGGAGCAGCGTTGGCCCTGCTCACATCATTTCTAGTCCTGGGGGATTTTTAGGTAGTGCTGGGAGGAAGGACAGGAAATCAGAGGCAAGAGACCTAGAAAGAGGCACTGTTCTACAAGTGGTTTGTGGCTGGCGGTGAATTTTCTCATAAAATCTAATGTGTATGTATATGTTTGCCTGTTGGCTTTATTTTGAAGCAATGTCTTTTTTTTAAATTGAAGTATCATTCATTTACAATCTTATGTTAGTTTCAAATGTACAAAACAGTGGTTTAACAGTTACCCACATTATCAAATCCTCACCCACTCTAGTGCAGTTACTATCTGTCAACGTAGAAAGATGTTACAAAATCATTGACTGTATTCTACATGTTACATACTACCATCTTGTGACCAGTTTATGAAACAATGTCTTTTTATGAAGCAATGTCTTTTTAAAAGTCCAGGGAGTCCTATATGATTTTCCTAGATGTGCCATAACATAGTGTCAAAAATTGGGAGGCTTAAAACAACAGAAACTTATTGTCTGACAGTTCGGGAGGCTAGATGCCCAAAATCAAGGTTTCAGTAGGGCCAAGCTTTCCCTGAAACCTGTAGGGGATCCTTCCTCATCTCTTCCTAGCTTGCTGGTAATCTGGTGTCCTTTGGCCTGTAGCTGCACTCCACCAACCTCTGCCTTCATGATCACATGGTGTTTTCCTTGTACGTCTGTCTCCACATGGCTGTTTTAATAAGACACCAGTCAGATTAGATTAAAAGCCCACCTACCTTGAGTATGACATCATCTTAACTAGTTACATCTACCATAAGCCTATTTCCAAATAAGATCAAATTTCTTAGGTTCTGGACGTTAGGACTTCAATACCTTTTTTTTGGGCAGAGGGAACACAATTCAACTGATAAAAAGTACTAACTTTAGTTTCAAACCCTTTTTAAAATCTGCTATTTTCTACATAATGCACATTGCTTGAAATGAGGTCCGCTTTGAGTTGCAAACTTCTGCCAGCTCCCCACCTCTACATAATGCACTATCTTTTTTTTTTTGAATATTCGTTTGATTTTTATACTTGATTTATATGTGGATCCCACATTTCTCCCTTTATTATTATTATTATTTTTATTTTTAATAAAATGCTGAAGTGGTAGGTAGATGCAAGATAAAGGTAGAAAACATAGTTTAGTGTTGTAAGAGAGCAAATGTAGATGATCAGGTGTGTGCCTGTAGACTATGTGTTAATCTAAGCTAGACAAGGGCATTAAAACATCCACAGATGCAGATGATTTCTCTCAAAACAGGGGGGTGAGGTTCTAAGCCTCACCACTGTTGTTCCCCAATTTCTCACCTGATAGCCCCCCTGCGACTGTGCCTGTCTTAGGTTGTTCCTCCCTTGAGGAATTTTACCCGTCTCTGGCTAACCAGTCATCTTCCGGGGCCATACAGGGAGATGTAAAGTTGGTAAGTGAGAGAGAAGCCGTATTGTTTGAAAAGGTGAGCTTTTTACTTCTTTGCAGATTTATGCCCTGTGGCTTCTATGCCCAGCACATAATGCACTATCTTTTAATAATTATGAGGCTAAAAGAACAGGCTAGATTAGTCCTATTCTGTTAATGATATTTTGACTACTATTTTTAATGGAAAAGAGGTTTTGTTCTTAACTGAGTACATGAGTCAGCAGGTTCACATGTCAGTAAATGATGTTTATGGATTTAGTGCTGTCAATGTACCGTGTCCCACATAGGTTAACTTCTGCCACTCTTGGATTCCTGGAAGGTACCTATCAATCAGAATTCTTTTCCAAGCAGACACTGACTCAAGTCAATTAAAAAGGAGAAGAAGAAGAAGAAGGAAAAATTACTGAAAAGATATGGGTTAAAATATCTAAAAGGAAATCACAGAAGCAGGAACTGTGGCAACTCTGGCAATTGAGACTCGAGAACAATGTCTTCAGGGCTCCACTGGTGAGATAAATGAGCTCTACTTGACTTCAGGCCACATGTCATGAGCTCAGAGTGAAAATTCAAGGCGTGAGCACCCTAACTGTCCAGTTGGGGCTCGATGCCGAGGCCAGGACAGGGGACCGTGATGGAGAATCCCACCAGGACTGTACCCAGTATGAGACGGTGATTCTCTGGAGCAGAACCAGAAATTAAGCAGTGGGGTCAAGACAATGCTGGTCCCATCCTAGGAACCATCAGACCCACTCGCCTTATGTGTCTGAGTGCCAGGGTCAGTCTAAGCCTCCTGCTCTGTGGAGGCACCTGTGGGTAAAGGGAAGTCACGCGAGGCCTGTCCCGTACCTCTTATGTTACATCATGCAAAGACTGCTGTTTTAGTCACTTCTCTTATCTGAATAGCCATGAAGGGGAGAAGAAAGAGATGGGGCAATGTTCATTAACACTGTTTCTTATTATCATCACTGAATATTCTATAGCCCCCACCTCTGACAGTTTCACAGTCCTTCTGCGACATTATCTTGCAACACACTTTCTTTGACCAAAAGTGCCTAATTGTGAGAGAACGTTCCTACCTTTTTTCCACCTGGCTGGTACCCCCAGCAATGCCATCTACTCCTGCTACCATCACCTGGGCCACGTGATGACCTTCCTGGGTCCTTGGCACTCCTGCCTGCATGAGCCTGGTGGATAAAGTGAAGGTTCCTGTGGCCAGGATTCTCACCTGGCCCTGGTTGGCTGGCTCACTACACATGTGCGGGCAATACGTTGTTATTGACTCTATATAAAGAGCTCCACCCGCTGCTCTGGGCAACACAGTGCCATGGCTGCAAGGCTGCAGGAGAGCAGAGATGAGACTGGAGTGGTGGCAGCACTGAGGACAGAGACTGAGATGGCTGTGGGACAGAGAGGTCCAGAGGCAGGGACCGGCTTGCTGCCTGCAGACTCGCTCTGAGTGGACGGGATTCTAGTGACTGACCTGCCACCATGAGAGTAAAGTTGGGTATAAACCCTTTTACTCCAAGGACATTCTGCTCATATTTATTTGGTCACATTGAATCCATAGTGAACTTAAGCAGGGCTGAAACCCATCGGCAGGACAAGCCCATTTCCATAAAACATACTAAAAATGATGTTTTATGATTTTGTTGATACAAAGACAAAAATATTCCAGGAAGGATTGTTATGCATTTATATTTTTCTTCTGATTTTTAAAAGAAGTTACAATTAGAACATTTTTATGGGCCTCTAAAAGCGGAGCCACGTGCCTCCTGTGCCCAGGTCAGCCGTGTGCTCAAGTAGGCAGAGGAGAGGGTCCGCCAGGTCGCTGTGCCTCTGCCCTGCTCTGCGATGGAGCCGGGATCCCGTTCTCCAAGGGTCTCCGAGAAGTCTGTGCTCAAACAACCTGGATGCAAGTACCTGCTTCACTCTCCCCAGCTGGTGACCTGGACTTAACCCCACAGTCCTCAGCCTCCTCCTCTGTGGCACGGGTATATTAATACCGGGTACCTTCTCGGTTTCTTATCAAGATTATCCAAGAAAATGTCTGCAAACATTTCCCACAGGATCCCACATATGGTAGATGCTCCATACACCACAGCTGCACTTCTTGCGACCACTATTCCTAGGCTGTGAAGGTAATAACCATGCCGAAGGTGGCCCCGGAGGAAACCTGGTTGATTATCCACTGACTTGACCGCCCTCCGTGACCTGCTGCATCTGCAGAAGGGGATCCGATGAGAGCCCAGGTGGATCACATGGAATCAATGCCGTGACCCAGAAACAGCCTGTGCCCAGAGAGGCAGAGCAGGACCTTTATCTCAAAGAAATGCTGCAGTGAAGGGAGCTGGAGCAACGGGTGACCCCGACGGTGTTTCCTGGGATTGTTGGCGCCACTGCCGGGTTCCAGGTTCAGGTAGGGACATCAAACTGTTCTGTGACACAGGAGCCAGTGGTCCTGGTAAATTCCTGTTACAGAGAAAGGGGCGCCACTTTCCAGCGAGCTCCAGCCTCTGGGCTGGCGAGTAAACGGCCAGTCCCTTTGCTGCGGCAGATTCATGCAGTCATTCTGTGCCACTAAAACCTAAAGAAAAAGAGTCGGTCTGTGTGTGTTCCCAGCTCTGTTTTCAGAGAGGTGAATAGGTGTTTTCTGGTAGCACTGGTGTTTATTTGTTCTGAAGTCTTTTCTGCTCTGTTGTGGGTCTCGGACTTCACCAGCCTTCAGAAGCAGCTGTGTAAAGGGGCTTTAATGTCACACACTCCAGGATTTCTTGCTCTGCTTGAGGATATGTCCCATTAAGTACCTTCCCAGGCAAAGCACAGTGATGATTGTTTTTCTGGGACAGTCATCTATGTCCTTCTGCAGTTTTCAAAGTTATCCAAGCTCTGCTGTTTAAGGATCGGGGTGAATCTTACGGACAGGAGGCAGCCGCTGGGAATGATGTGTAAAGTAAAACCTGGTACCACACACCCGTTATCCTGCTTAGATCCTGATGCATCCAACACAGAAAAGTCCAAGTGAAGAGAATTTCAATGTTGAGAGAGGAAACTGGAGAAAATTACTATAGGATAGGTTTGTTTGCTTGTGATAGAATCCCTAAAATAAAAGTACCTTAAATAATGTAGAGTTTAGTTTTTCTCTGATGAAACTGAAGCCTGGAGGCCAGCAGGCCAGAGCTGGTAGAACCAGTGGTGTGCCTGGGCTTGTGAGGACCAATTGTTAGTATCTCTCCCCAACTCTGTGTTCAATGATGTCACATTGGCAACTTGAAATTAGCCATCATGCAATATTTATGTTGCAGGAATTGGAAAAATGCTACAAATCAGGGTTTTGCCCTCCAGAGAAACAATTGCTTAACATTTGCCAACATACCACTGGGTATGGCTCTATACAGAGTTAGGGACCCAGGATCTTTCTCTCCTACTGCTCCACTATTGTTGTATGTGGTTCCCATCCTTATGGTCATTCATGTCCAAAATTGCTGCCAAAGTTCCAGCCATTAAACCACATATTCCACCTGGCAAGGAATCAAAAAACAAAGTGACATATATTGGACATTGACAGTAGCTTAGGGTCATTTCTGGGAAGCTGATGTACAACATTTCTTTGGCTGGTACCTAGACACATGGCTATACCTAGCTATGCAGGAAGCTGGGAGATGTAGTCTTTATTTGGGGATGCATCTGTCAAGCTAAAAGGTGGGGGAACTGTATGACTTAAAATAGCAGAAACGTAATCTCTCACAGTTCTGTAGTTAGAAGTCCAAAATCAAGCAGGGCTTTGCTCTCTCTGAAACTCTGGATGGGAGCCTGCTTTGCTCCTTCCTGGCTTCTGTCTGTGGCCTGCAACCCTTGGCATTTCTTACCTTCAGCCATAGAACTCCAACCTCTGCCTTCATCCGCATATGGCTTTTTCTCTCAGAAGGACAATGGTCATACTGGATTAAGGGCCCATACTACTGTCATATGACCTTATTTTAACTAATAACATCTGCAGTGACCCCATTTCCAAAGAAGGTCATATTCTGCTGTACTGGTCTTCAAAGAATCTTTTTGGGGGACACACATGTGGGCCATAGAGGAGTGTGGAGTGGGCTGATCACTTCAGCAAATGTCATGGGCTCTACCTCTGAGGGCAGAGCTGAAATCAGCTTTTCTGGATGTTCATGTGAGCAAAAGCATATATGTATCTCTGTGTGTGTGTGTGTGTGTATGTCTATGTGTTGAGGGGGACTGGGGCAGGAGGGTTTGGGGAAGAGAAAAGGAGGAACTCGATAGCGGGTGGTAACAACAAATGCTCACGATGCTAACAATGAGCCTGAAGTAGCTAAAGAAGGGATATGTTATTTGGAGATGATACAGTTGGTTTTAATTTTCCAAAGCTGCCAGGAGCATGTAGAATATGAATAGGCCGTGAGGGGTGAAAGTGGGCAGACTTACTAAAGCTTTCAGTCCAAGAGAAACAGAGGACCACAAAAGTAGTGTGGATGGAGGTACGATTTTAGACAAATTTTAAACAAAGCAGTGCCATTTAGACTTGATGCTAGAGGCAGCTGAGGACCATCATAGTCTGGGCATGAGGGCCTGTGCAGCTGATGGAAGTGTGGAGACCTGGAGGCAGGAAGGCCAACTAACAGACAATCGAGGTAATAGACACAGGCTGGTAGCAGTGGAAATGGATGCTTTCTGGAGACATTATAAGGGAAGATCTCTAGGAATTGATGAGGGGTGAAAGTAAGGGGAATCAACTATTATTTCAAGATTTTGATTCTGAAAGAAAGCTTAAAGATGATGTAGTACTCCTAAAAGAACAGGAGTGCTTGGGAGGGAAACTGATTTGTGGGACAGGGAGAGAGCAGATAGTGGGTTTCAGCAAATCTGAGTAATAAGGGAATATCAAAAAGGACCCACACAAAGATAGCTAGAGAGCAGAGCGCCAGATCTGGGAGTGAACCTCAGGACAGCACAGTCAGAGGGGACCTCGGAAGAAACAAGGACAGTGTGATGCCAGGCGTGTCAAGAAAGGAATTTCTGAGCAGTGTGGTGTAGAAGAAGATAGAGTTCATGCTCTCTGTGGATTTAAGTAACAGCCTAGAGCTTAGACCTAACTAAGGAAGGTAATAAAATACCCAGGAAGGTAAAAAATGGTATGTACACACAAAAAATGAAATCAAACATAACTTGACTAAAATGGCAGAAACTGTTGCCCCACCATGTATTTCTCAGTTCTCCCTTGATATATTATCTATTGCTGTGTAACAAATTGCCACAAACTTTGTGACTTCACATGTGTTTATTATCCCATAGTTTCTATAAATCAAGAGTCTGGGAATGACTTGGCCAGGTCGTTTTGTCTATGGTCTCACAAAACTGGAGTTTAGGTGTTAAGTGTTATCTGGACTGCATTGTTACCTTTTTTGGTGTGGGGTGTGGGGTGGGGAGAAGGTGGAGGGTGAAGACAGCAAGAGAGTGGGGGAAGAACCCGCTTCTAAGATCAGTCAGGTTATAAGCAGGATTCATTCCCTATGGTTGTAGGACTGAGGATCCAGCTTCTTGCTGGCTAAGCTTCTAGAGGCCATCCTCAGCTTCTTGTGTGGGGGCCTCCCAACATGGCTACTTATTTCTCCAAAACTAGCTAGGGAGAAACTCTAGAATTAGTCTTAGCAAGACAGAATCATAAATAATAGAGCATAGTCTGTCCATCACTTTTGCCATATTCTATTGGCTAGAAGCAAGTGTGGATCCCACCCACACTCAAGCAGAAGGAATTACACAAGAGTGTGAAAACCAGGAGTTGGGGATCTTTGGGGGTCACCCTAGAGTTTGTGCCATGCCTGATGAGTTCAGGTTTGTTTGAGGTCTCTATAGATCATGGTCGATCTAAGTTGTATACTGAGAGGGTTGGTCGTTGAACCAGGAGTTACAATGCAACGAAGCAGGTACCTCCTGGGAGGATCGGGGAAATCTCCTGGGCTTTTCTGATAAAAGGGGAGAGACGCAGGTGACACCACTTTTTCTCCTTCTCAAGCCTCAAATGTGCATGTGATACCTGGAACTACAACAACGAGAACTACGAGCGAGAGGCCAGGAAAATCGAGGAGATACCTCACGGATGTGGCTCATCTCCAAGAAGAAATGAAAGGCTGTGTTAGATGTCAGATCTGTCAGCCTGGAGAACTGACTTGGAATGAACTTCGTGGAGAGAGTGGTTGTAGCTTTATGAGTGGATACCTTTTCCAAAGATAAGGATGAACGTAAGGGAATAGGGCATCAGGGAAAATGCTGGGAATGCCTACGTTATAGAGGCAGGCAGAGGAGGGTGCTGAGGGGATCCTGAGAACTCAAGAGCCGTCTGTCCACACTACAGGAGCACATCCTCATTTCAAGTCCTCATTCTAGTGTTTCTGCTGGACGTTTGCTTGAAAATTTTCTCTCTTTGGATCTCAGGTTCCAGGGAAACTGCCTATACTGCTGGTCTCAACACTTCCTCATTATTGTATTTGGTAATGTTCTCTTTACTACTCTGAGATGTAGTTTATAAATGATAAAATCTCGTTACACATGTCATAAAAAATTAATACGATGCTTTGGTGTTAAGAGAAAAAGGAAAATATTTATAATTAAGTAATACGTTTATCTATATGTAAATGTTTGGGCATAACTACACTGAAACAATGATGGAGTCAGTTAATTTTACCTACATAGAATCATTTGGCAACAGCTCCAAGGGTGGACTGACAAAGGTGTGTTGTACCAGCCATGCAAATATCTGCAGAGACCTTGCTGTTGGTGACGTGGATTTCCACGATAGTAAACAAATCTTGGCCAGATTTTGAGTGAATAAAAGGACAAGCTTCTCTTGATTTACACAATAGTTGTATTCCTGGAAAATCCTTGGTCTACTGAATTACTGTGTGAAAGATACTTGAGGCCAACATATAAAATGGCCTTAGATTCTAGATAAGAAAATTATAAACAGAATTTTTAACCTCCGAATATCTTTGGACCACAGAAAAGTTCCATGGGATGCTGGGCAACTGATTGTGTAACACCGTTCTGTTTATTGTAGAATATCTAACATTGAAATGAAACTGTGCCCTAAGTGTGGGAAATAGAGCCACCAACACACCCTCCAGTTTCCAAAGTGCCCTCTAGGGGGCAGTACTGTCTCCACTGGGAATCTGGTCCTACTCAGTGGTCCCTGCTTTTAATGGTAAAAAGGCAGAGGTCAGATGGCACTCGCCATGGTGTGTAGACACTTCCCATTTCTGGGGAACTTGGGGCAGATGCATCTAGGAGTCAGCCTGGCCAAGCGGAATAGATGGACAACCACAGCTTGGAGGGAAGTTTGTTCCTTCAAAGGTTAAGGGCCTTTGATAGAGACCTTGAGGGCTTGAGTTTGAAAACATTCTTTAAAAAAATTTATAATAGTAACAATGCAGTGCAAGCTTATTATTTAACACCACCACCCCCCACCAACCTAGAATCAGCAAGTTGGCAAAAGCCTTAAGTACAGATATCTCTTGTCCTTTCAATTTCTTCTCCTTCCTTTAACTCTTGAGAACATCAAGAAACATATATTAACTCTAACTCCTGTCATTAACTTTATTATATACATTGTAAAATATTCAGACAGATTACCGAACAGGGATTCCAGAGAGCTGTCATCTCGATGAGGTATCCTCAAGCCCCCAGCTTGCTCCCCTCAGTGCAGAGGGCGGCCTGGGGATGGATGCACAGTTTCCTGCCACTTCACCCCTTCTCTCTCGCCCTCTCATTACCAGTGCATTTCTTCCTATCTCCTCGAGTTCAAAACTGTTGGCCCCAATTTGGCGTCAGCTCTGGAGGGAGGGCGGTGGGACATGGGGTGACAGCAGCTGTGACCTCTTGCAAATCACCTCCTTCTCCAAGTCTTAATTTCACAAACACATACTTCCACAGCAGCTAAAAACACTCATTGCTCCTTGGCATCTAAAGAATGCATTTTAGTACTCTTTGGTTTTGATTAACTCTCTCAAATATTAAGGCTGTTTGTGAGGATGCTGATGAGCTGAGCTCAGATGCTCAAGTAACTCTCCCTACAATCCCCACCCTCACATTCTACATTTTCAGATTAAAGCATTGGGGTGCAAACAGGGGACATGCACAGAAGCAAATGACATGCATGAAGAGTTCCTGATGCATTTAGTCATGAATTAATCTGAAAAGGGGAGACAATTGAGTAACTTTGAATAGGCATCTTTGAAGAGAGATAAATTGCTGATGTATAATATTTTGTCCTTGGGATCAAATATTTGATGAAAATGCTTACTTGCTGATATTAGTGTTATTATGCTTTCCTTTGCATTAGGACAAGGAGATTTACTTTGCTCCAAGATCAAACAAGAATGACCCAAACCCTGTTATGTCTCACTCTGGAGAAGTATGATGCCAACACTTCATTAGTGGCCTTTTAAACTGCTTAGCTGGCTCTCCTTTATTGCTTATCAACTTCTTCTGGCCTTGCCACCGCAGTCACTCTTAATCCTAACCCCTTAATCATGTGATCACCTTCTAACCAAATGTATTGTGAAGGGCAGCACCTCTCAGAGGGTCATGTGCGTACAATTCTTTATACTGCAGATTCTGACTCTGTAGGTTGAGATGGAGCCCGAGGTTTTGCTTTTCTAGTAAGTTCCTCGTTAATGCAGATGCTGCTGGTCAGGGAGTCGTGCTCTTTGATAGAAAGGTACAGTGGAGGAGTGGCAGGTGGGGCAAAAGGGGGCCGTTCCCTTTCAGAACAGCCCCCCGGGAGAGTAAAGTACCAGGAAGAGGTAAGATTATGTGTTTGTGTATAGGAATTTATAAGATATGTATTAATACCTAAACTATCTCTGTTTAAAAATGACTTCATCAAATAGATGTTTTACAAAAACATTTAAAAGGAGGTATGGAGCTATTTAGGGATGTTTCATAATCTTTAATATTTGACGTATCATAGCTTAAAATGAGTTAATATAAATAAAATGCTTGGTATAGGACAACATATTTAAAGCACAGTGTAAGCACTTCCTCCTATTACTGTTATAGTTTTATACTGGTTCTAGGATTTAAAGGTCTAGGAATTAGAATGGAAAGGACTTTTCTGGAGAAAGAAACTGTTCATGATTGACTAAGGACAGTCATAGGAATGGTGACCAGGAAACAGAACCAATCAGCTGCTTGTGTCTTCCTTACAGAAGTCTTTCGCTGCACGATAGCCAGGGGACACTGAGGGGACTGGAAAGTGGGACCTTCCCAGGTGTCTAGGGGTCTGGACTAGCTGCAGAATCAGAGGCTGTAGTAGCTTCTAACTTCAGTCACATTCTCAGTCCAAGGCCCTCCTAACAATGGAAACTCTGCGTATGAAAAAAATGAAGTTAAAATTTCCCTCTTTAAAGCAGAATAAGTAAAACCAAAATTAGATTCAGCAACAATCAGCAGTATAATGAATTTTAGCGCAAAAGCCACTCAATGTTAGCAATTTGAGAAAGGTTTCTCTTTGCCCCAAATCAGATTAATTAGTTCTTATGTTTATTTAATAAAGGTTTTTTTTAAATACAAGATAGTACAAATCAAGTGGGATTTGGTACTACAAATGAGATTTCTTTATACCACATGGTTTTATTCTCTCACCCCTTTTAAATGATAAAGTCTTGTTTATAGTGGAGCCTGTAGTCTTTAATTAAAGCTGGTATAACTGACTTCATAACTAAATGTTCATCAGTTCCTGGGGAAAGCTTACCAGTTATTCAGCAAACCCATTAATATACAAAGCACTACCGTCCACCTAGCGGTAAAAATACAAATTGCAAGCATTGTGCTTAGGTTGAGAGGTTCCAAACATTTCTGGGGGGTTTAGCCAGACAAATCCCAGCCTGTGTAACCACAAGGGACTCATGTGGCCAGCCGCGGCTCTCTCAGTCCTGTGGGGGTTCAGCGGACCCCAAAACCCTGGCTACTCATGTGCTGTCTTCAAGCCTTGATTTAATACACTTCCTGGAAAGGTTTGCTGTTTATTCCCTTAAGAATTCACTAATTTGTGTTAGACCTCTGTGTATATGGGAGAAAAAGATAATACTCTAATTTTCATAACTGTACTCAAAATTGTGTACTTTTCCCAAGTTTGTGACTAGGATGGAAGAAATGAAATAAGTAACAACTGCGTTACTACTGATAAAGCCTATCTAAACTGAAGTGACAAAGAACACTGTGAACAGTGTGGGTAGTAGGCTCCCAGAATGCATTGCACCATTTAAATTCTTGATCGTTGCTTTTTCCTGGTAGGCAGTTGTAATAGGACAGAAAGAGCGCTTCCCAGTAATGCACCAACTTAATATGGGGCTTTGGCAAACTCTCTGAGCTTTAGTTTCTACACCTTTAAAAGGGGATGATAATAGGGAACGTATACGTTATGAGATTAAATAATACATATTAAGCAATTGGTACAGCGTGGTCACAGACCCTTGTTTAAGGAGTAGTGGTGAAGGTTGTAAGTTTTTCCTTAGTTTTTGGGTATTTGCGAGGAGTTCAGCACTGGGAACGTGGGATCCCCAATGCCACC
The DNA here is from genome assembly GCF_040802235.1 of Manis javanica. Classification (NCBI taxonomy): domain Eukaryota; kingdom Metazoa; phylum Chordata; class Mammalia; order Pholidota; family Manidae; genus Manis; species Manis javanica. Next base: position 9,148,170 of record NC_133170.1, on the reverse strand, counting down.
TGGGCTCATGAGCTCAGCACTGAGTCAGGGGAAAGGAGGTCGCTTTCTGATTCACGGTCCCACTTCCTGAGGCTCCTTAGTCATCTCAACTGGTCCAGACAAGGCTGCCCCTACTGAGAAATGTCCGTATTCTGTGTTGAGTCAAGTTACATTACATGCTGATAGTCTTGCCTGGATATAAATGGTGTTTGTGTATTGGTGCCCGATGTGGCCAAGGTAACACATATGTTCTTCCGAAGCTGGCTTTATTTTTTTGGGAGAAAGTTATGAATAGCCGCAGAGAACTGGAAACTGTCTTGCAGCTTGGAGGAACAGCGGAAGTTGGCGCTTAGGTGGAGCAGAAGCTGACTAACTTGTAGGGCGACCTCGGGGGTGGGGTTCCATAACCTCGGGGCTTGCCACCTGTTTAGGGAAAGTCCTGATTCCAGCAATGCTGCCTGGGAGGGGTGCTCATAGGGTGGTTTCCAAGCTGTTTTATTAAACATGAGCAGTCATAATAATAGTTGCTACATATCTGGCTGTCAGCACTATCTGACTGTGGTGGTGAATAATCTGAATTATGTGAATTTTGAGTTATGATTTGAATATAAAAAAATGCTTATCCACAAGCGTTGTAACTAAGAATGTCTTTGTTTAAAAAAAATGGTGCACAAAGTTCTCCCTCTACTTATTAAAACAATACATGCTCATGTATGAAGAGAGTCACACGATCAGGCCATACATCCTGGTTTAGAAGGACAGTCCCAGTCCAATTAGCACCTCCTCTCAGTCTCGAAAGTGTGACTTTTGGACAAGAGGGTCATGGCCCAGTGATGAAAGGCTGTGTTCTGGGGAGCCTGATAAACTGGTGCTGGAGTTTGCCTGGGCCACTTACTAGCTCTGTGAGTTTAAGCAAATGCTTTTTCTTTAAAAATACAATTATTTTTTTGGTCACAAAATGCACCAAATAATAAAGTACAGTAAATAGTTCCTAATGGTATGAAAGAGTACAAGATGCCTTCCACCACCCCACTCGCCCTCTCCCCAGAGGTAGTCATCTTTGGCTGGGTCGGTTACTTCGCCATGTTGCACCTCAAGTCTCTCATCTGTGAAATGGACATTATAAGTTCATCTCACATGTACTCATTTACACCGACCTTATGTGCCCAGCACAGGTCCTGATGTATAATAAACGCTGACAGACGGTTGTTGGTATTATGCTTACTGGCCTGCTCTTTTGTAGCCTGCTTATTTTCACTTAGCAAGTATACAGAATGCTTTCTTAACCTCATTTGTAATAAACAAAAATCCCCCAGTAAATATGGAAATGTGAATTTTCTGAGGGGCCTCTATTCAGATGTTGTTCTTAAGCAAATATTACCCGGCTCAATAAGCATAGAAATGGGACCATCATCCCCCGCTAGAAGCCGGTCCTTCCAGGTGGGGCTCGGGGCAGTCTGGGTGTGTGGGAGGCAGGGGGCGGGCCGTTTACACTGCTGCTTGTGGTGTACCTGTTCGGTCATAAACAGCTTTCCTTTCCATCTGGCTCCTCTTCCTGGCATGAAACTCACATTGCAAAGAAAGAGAGCAATGAAAAAGAAAGACATCGCAATGGCTCCCTGGTGAGGGTCAAAAACAAATTTGGTCCTGGGGTCCCAGGTTCTCACGTGGTCAGAAGGGGACAGTAGATGGGATTTTTTTCTTTTCTGGAATAAAAGACCCCAGGGGGGTGTATTTTGACTATGAAGACGAGTTCTCATCAGTTCTAAGAGCCCAGGGCTGCTCACTCTGTAGTCGGAACTTCCCGCCGAAGCTGGGGGCTGCTGACAAGGACATCCACCCTTTCCTGTCACTTTGTTTAGTTACAGTCAGTTACAGTTTATTTTGTCAGTCAGGCGCTAGGGAGATGCCTCAGTTATCCTCAGCAGAATGGAAACTTCGGTTCACAAAGTTGACTCTTCTTAGGCTCTCCAGCCCCCCGTCTCTCCTGTACCAGGCTCCACCCTGACTGTCTGTCACACTGGGTCTGGAAACCCTCTCCTGAGGTTGGGGAGCCAGACTGAGCCTTGGCAGTTAGGATGCCCACCCCCTGCTTTCACTCACTCCAGTGTCTTCCTGGGCTTTTTTAAGTGGATAAAAATCCAGTCTCTCCCTTTCTCCCAGGTGCGGGGCATGCAAAATAATAAACATTAGCATTTTTTCCACTTATAGAGCTGTCTGGCACCAAGGGTGTATCGAGAGGAGTTTATTCAGAAGACATTCTTGGCACACTGGTAAAAACAGAAGATTTTTACCTACCTAAAGGTCTGTGTTCCTTTCCTTGGAGGTGACACCCTGACTCTAGGGAGCGTTTCTGTATGTTCATATCATTTACAGACAGAGTGACAGGTAGCTGGATTTTAATTATTTTATTCTGTGTCTTAAAAATAAAATTATCTTTAGGTAATACAGACATTTGTTGTTTTTAACCACATTGATGCAACACTTTAAGGAAGTTTTTCTGTCTTAGCTATCTGTATTTGTTATCTATTGATGCATTAACAAATTACTCCAAACAGCTTAAAACAACAAACGCTTTTTTATTATCCATACGCTTTCTAAGATTCAGGGATCCAGGAACAAGTTAGCTGGATAATTTTGGCTCCTAATTTCTCCTGAGGTCTCAGTCATAACGTCAGCCGGGGTGCAGGTGTCTAAGAGCTTGACTGGGCTGGAGCACCCACTTACAAGCTCACTCACATGGCCGTTGGCTGGAGGCTTCAGTTCTTCACTCTACGTGGGCCTTTCCACAGGGCTGCTCACCACATTGCCATCGGCTTTCCCCAGAGTGATCCGAGAGAGAACAAGACAGAGGCCACAGTGTTCTTTATAACCTAATCTCAAAAGTGAGATAATACCACTTCTACCACATTGTATTGGTCGCACAGACCAATTCTGGTATAACTAGAAGATTGATCATGGGTGTGAATGATAAGGTGCCATCTTGGAGGCTGGCTACCCTCCTGTATCCTCTGTGTCATGATGATTTACATCCTTTCCACATGCAAAATACATTTAGTCCTTCTCAAGGGCCCCCACCGTCTCATCCCATTATAGCATCCGCTCTAAGTCTAGAATGTTGTCATTTAAATGGAGCCTGGGTGCCAGTGAATGTTGTCAGGTGTAGTTGCCTATGTATCGTTCCTTGAATACTGTTTTTCTCTGTCTCTGCAGACCTCAGGACTAAAAGACAAGTTATCTGCCCCTCCATGCTCAACGTGCAATGTTTAGATAGGCATAGGATCACCACCATAGATACTGCTGCTCAGAAACGGGGAAAATGGGAGGTGCATCAGAGTCCCCAGCAGTTCTGCAATCTAACTGGCAAACGTGGCAGTGCCTTGACCAGGATCCTGCCCTGCCCCTGACCTGGCGTTACTCCATGCCACTCTGCCTTCTGGGCTGGTGGCTCTGTCCTCTGAGTCATCCTCCTCCTTTCACAAAAATTAAAATGTGTTTGCAGCTGAGTGTTTTTCTCAACTTCCTTCTTGTCAGAATTTTTGGGCTCCAATGGCCTCTTTTCAGTACAGTCCTCTTCTTTTTGACTTTTGGTCAGAACTGAAATCATTCTTTAAAATATGTTATGGGCCTTCTGTGAATCCCATTGGGGTTTATTACTCCATTAGATTAAAAACCCATGCATCTCTGAGAGGAGCTCTTCTTTACTTGAAGCTTCTACTGAGGGACAACGTCCCCAAACATCTTAAAAGTCTTATTGTTTGAATGAATCTGTAAGTCAAACTTTTAAAATCCACAGGGCCTTTAGTCCAAATGAATAGTATTCTGAGGCACAATGTTTTCTAGGAAGGGTCCTGTATTTGATCTTTTCTCAGTTTTTTTAAGTCCTCTCAGACAGTTTCCTCAAAGTCCAAAATCACATGAACAGTGTATTCAAGGCAGCTTAATATTTCACTAACACTTTCCTCAAAATCCCTAGAGCTTTTCCAGTTTCCACCACATCTGCTCAGTTCCAAAGCCATTCCTGTCTTTTAGGTTTTCATTAGGGTACTCTACCTCCGAGTAACAAAAGCTTTGTAATGATTATTCCAGATGAATGTTTATTCCCAATTCCAGATTGGGAAATGCAGACCCAGGGGACCATGACTTGCTTAAGGTCACACAGCCAGTAGATGGGAGAACCAGGAATCAAAGCTAAGAATAATCAACTCCAAAGTGCATCTTTGATTTTCTCTCACCATACCTTGTTCGCCCTGGAGGAAAAAGGGCCAAAATGGAATTTATAAACAATTTGGAACTGCTAAATTTTTGACAGGAACATCAATGACATATAGGTGACACTTTTTAAGTTATATTCTATTGCTTAGTATTACCCAGTGCAGAGGCCCCAAGTCTGTAGATGGCTCCATCCGATGAAGAAACAGACTTCTCAGTGTCACATGGATGAAAGTATTAGGGACAGGATTAAAGCAAGGTCCAACTGACTTTAAAATCCTTCTCTCGTTTCAGTGTCCAATTGTGCACAGGACGCCTTATTCATTCACATTTGAATGGATGTCAGAGGCATCATGTTTACTAAAGTGGGACAAAATGAAACTAAATATATGCTCTTAAATCCTCTGTACTTGGAGCTCCTCATCTGCAAAAGGGACATGGTAGGTGTCCCATTGGGTATTGCCATGACTGAATGAGGCCAGGCCTGCAAAACTGAGCAGTGTGTGGCCTCGGGGAGGCTTCCTGTAAGCGTCCCTCTGAGTACGCAGGCAATGTGCATGTAGCCCCAGCACCAGCCGGTTACGTCAGTGACTCAAGGCCCTGCTGCGGAACAAGGAGAGAAACGATCTCTTCTGGACGTCACTCCGATGTGACAAGGGAAAATGAAATGATGTGCCTGACAAGCACTGAGTTCCACAGCAAGTCACCCCAGAAGGCTGGCCTTCTACGTCCCCATCTCAGAGGGTATGAAAACCTCATGCTGGGCCTGCAATGCCCCTCCAGCCAGGAGCCCGCGCTCCATTAAGAACTGTGAGCCGGGCCAATGTGTCTGGGGCTTTGTGAGGTGGATGGAAGGGGGCCTCCTCGGGGAGACTATTGGTCCCACCCTGGACCGGGCTGGGTGTGTGCCCCCAGACTCTTGTGGTGAGACGAGGGCACCAGCTCACCCACTTCGCTTCAGACTGGGCTGCCCTCGAGGGCCAGGGCATTGATCTTGCCCCAAGGCTCGGAATGTGGCTCAGCCTTATCCGCAGGGCCTCTTGAGGCTCCGCAGCCGGCCTCACACTTTCACAGGTTTATTCCTGGTGGCAAACTGGTCTCACAAGGTAGGAAAGTATGAATTTGGAGCTTTGCGGTCATTTTTATGGAACAGTGTTTTAATACATAAGATGTTAGAGTCAAGCCTTCTATGCTTTCCAAACGGTGTCTGTATTTTGCTTTTTAATGTGCTCCTGAACAAGGCTGTCTGCCAGCGCAGGCCAAATCTGGTTAAGAAGGGCCCCTGTACCTGGAAAGGGTCCCTTGAGAAAGCACTTCAAGTCATTTATCCAGCGCTGGCTGCATTTGCTCTTGGCTTAGGAGACTGTCAATTTTCCACGGGACCTGCCGCAGAGGACAGCACATCCTCTCTGGGAGGGCGGAGGGGCTGAGGAGAGAGCAGGTTGCAGGAATGACGGCTATAAAGCAGATGTTATTAGTGGGCCTTGGGCGAGGTTGGGAGGCTGAGTACAGTAGCTTTATTTCAGCCTCCAAGGTGGGCCGCAAGACTGTGGTCGAGGAGGAAAGCTGCTCACTTGGCCGAGCCTGGCATCCTGAGAATCCTCAGGCAAAGCACACTGCTGCCTGGCGTGTGAATCCAGAGCTTGGGTCTGGGAGGAGGGACGTCGATGAAATGCAACGTTCGGGGTGCAGCCTTGAGAGCTGCCCAAAAGACATCAGTTGAGAACGGGGAGCAAAGAGTGTAAATGTCTCATGACCACCCAGTTTTCATTTTGCTTTGACTATTCTTAAAGTAATAAGCCTGACTTAAAAAAAAAAAAAGAAAAAGACAAGAGAAAATCAGAATGGCGGAACCTGATTTTCATTAGCTTGTGTGAGTCACATGCACTGCTGCGTCTGGGGACAAGAAGCTCGTGTGATCGATGGGACATGCGCGCCCTATTTGATGCCTGGAGCTCAAGGTCTTCTTCCTGTTGGTCTGGTGGCTTCACTCTGAAAGGGAATCTCGGTAAATCAGTGCCCCTTCCACCCCCATGCCCATGGGGTCTAGGGAGACTCTCGGGATATGTGATAGAATCGGACTACCTGCTGGGTAACGGAACACTTTGAGCCTAGTGGTTTGCGTATGGATTTCTTTCTTCCCCTCCCTCCCTCCCTTCCTTCCTTTCTTTCTTCTTCCTCTTTTCTCTCAGAGAACTAAAATCAGGATAATTCTCTGACTCTGAATTTGAGCTGTAGACCAGACTAGCCCACTTCATCGGGGAATCTGCAGGTCCTCTGAGTACTTTCTGACCCAGCCCCTGGGTTAAAGTCCTTCTCTGGCACTTCAGCTGCCATGTGTCTCTCCTGCCCTCTGAGTCACACAGCCCCTCAGGAAGATTCATACAGAATATGCCCTGAAGATCATTTCTAGACTTGGAATCATACAGTGACATGGGGTGAAATATGCAGAGGATAAACTTACCTCACTGGGTTGTTTTCAAACCCACTGATTTCAAAATTCAAACTATATGACTGTGTATGTATAATGAACAACAGCCTGGGTGATCCCCAGGGCAATGTATGCATAATGCTGCATGGAATATACCGTGGATGGAGATGGTATTTCTCATAGATTTGCCTGTTGTGCAAAATTACATTTTCAGAAATTAATGATTCTATTTTTTTTTTTTTTGCCAGCCTTTTGCCCTTATGGAAATCAGGAACAGTTCAAGAGGCTCCTTTCTGTCTTTATGGCTAGTCAACAGAACCCTGTGTGGTGGTATAACTAGGCTGGATTGGGTGTCTGATCTGCAGAGGGTTAAAAGGAACTATTTCCCATTTTCCATACCTCCTCAAGAAGTCCAACTGTTGTGTGCCAAAGTCTAAATGTATGAAACAGGAAGTGCTGAGACAGACCGGCAGCTGGGCACATCCACGGGAAGTATGTTTGACGTCCCAGACTTCAGGGGTGTAGTGTCAAGCCGTCAGTTCACAGCCCTGCACAGTCAGTCCTTCTGTAGTCCTTTCCTTTCACATTCAGCATTGTCTGTTTCCATGTCCAAAGTGGTTTCTCTTCCCTGTGATGATTTGTGAAGAGACCTCATTAACTTTAGGGTTTTGTTGGTTCAAAGTCAGGAGTGGGTAGTCGACCCTTCCCAATAACAGAGGCAGATTGACCTAGTTTGAATAGGGCTGAGAGTTCGTATAGAGAGCAGCATGGAACTAGGGGGCTAGGGACAGAGCCAGGCCCAGGGGAAACCCGAGAGCCGGAGGGTAGTCTTTGGTCCCTTCACGCCTCCTTTCTGCAATGTTTTGCTCACATTGAGCTCAACTGTACGTTCTGTCTTTGTCCTGCCATTCTCAGAAACACAAGTTTACACTAAGATGACAGTGACAGAATGTACCTTCCTTCCTAGGGGTTTCAGAGATAGAAAGAGTATTGAGTGCAGAGGACCATGCTTCATTCCAGAAGTGAATGTTTAATGATGTTCTTTGCTTCTTGGGGTATTTGATTAACATAGGTCATTTGAAGGGTAGACCCCTAAAACCCACTTGGGAACTATCCCCTCAGGTCACTCGTATACCAACCTTCACAAAGAGCCTTGTACGTTTTATTTGTTGGAGTGCTGTAAAGGTCAACAATAGATTAGCAAATTCTCTACTATTTAACATAGGAAATTGTGAAACAAAGACTAAAAGGAGAGACTAGATACCACCACTGGTTTGTAAGCTGGTCTCTTTCTGCTGTGAGACTTAAACATGCCCTTGGTGATTTCCAGGGAGCAGATCTCACACTCTCTTGGATGAAGGCTTTCAGTGGTATGTTGGCAAATTAATATTGACTGATCACTAGCAGAAGGCCCTCTCTGTACTCCCGTTATGCTTACAAAAATTTTGAATTACTACTTTCTCTAATTATGCTCAGGTAATAACCATATATTTCTTTCTTCAGCTTATATATTCTGAGAATTTCTGATTCTATCGGAAATTTGTATCTGATCCAAACTGATATTTATAAATTAGCTGTTGAAAAATTATTGTATTATGGGTGAAGGCGAATGGTTCCAATACTTTTCTGAAAAACTAGAAACTAGCATATAGAATTCTTTGAATTTTCTTTCTTCTGGGATTGCGTTATCAGTGAAGGATTCCAGTAGTCTGATCTGCATTATTTTCAAGTGCCAAATCATCACATTTTTATTTGATGTAGAACTGTTATTTATTATTTAAAATAGCTGCAGTCTGAACCCATCTCGTCTCAAGATCAAGAGCAATGACTCAATCTTTCAATTGAAATGAAAAGAAAATCTGATGCATGGCCTACAAGTCTAGACAGATGAGTCTTGTGCAAGATGCAGTAAGCAACCATATTGTGTTGAAAACATCTCTTGCAAGAATATTTCTCATTCTCGCTCAGGGTTTTTAAAAACCAGTGGACTATAAACGTGAGGATTGAATTCTAAACGTGATGAAACAAAGAAGATGAAAAGCCTTAAATTCATTCTTTGAAACAAAAACTAGAGATTGCTTTCAATAAAAGACAGTTTTTACCAAAAAAAGTTCAAAAAGATCTTCAAATTCAAACAAAAGATGATACTATTTGAAGATGTAAGAACCAAGGGCAAGTATTTGAAGGTGGTTCCTCCCTAGTTTTCAGACCATTAAAGGCAGAAGAAGCTTTTTTCAGCAGCTGGAAAATTTTGTGTGTAAATCTATGTGTGATTTAAAAATGACACACTGCTTTTTTTTCCCCCAAGGTAGCATTAAAAAATATCAAATAATATAAATTCTTTATTTATTTTCTATTGTTCATTATTTTTTTCACTTTCATGTTAGTGACTTTGTATGTGAATTTATTTTTATTAGTATTTTTGACTAGTACTCTATTTTAGAATAACAATGTGTACTTAATGTTTACATTTATAAAAATTTTTGCTGGAGATGATTTTAGTCTTTAAATATTATATTTGAATGTGCTATATATTTTCACTGCCATTTTATATGAAATAATTTAAATAAAAAACCCCAGGGTTAAGTGAAATATTGTAATCAGTATTGGTTTCTACTTAGAAATATGCTAATTTTAATTTTTAAAAGGTTTGGATTTCAAAGTTATTTCTTGCCTAATCCACTACCCAAGTCATTTATATTCAGGGTTTAAAAGGATATCTGTTAGTACAATCTGTTCAAAGAAATTTTATCGTCACCATATCACCGATACAGAAACTGAGAGCTGTGGGATACATCTATGAGGTTGTCCATTTATATAATTATTGTCCATTTATATAAATATTGGTTGTCCATATATATAATTTATAAAATTATATAATTTATATAATTATTATAACAGTTTACAGTTACTATTTCATAAAAATGTATAAGTGCTCATGACGCTAGTAATTTTCCAACTAATTCCAGTGGATTGAAAAAGTTGATTAAAATTTTTATTAAATATCTATATGTAATTTAAAAAATCAAATAATGTTTAAAAGTTTATTACAGAAAATAGTATTTGCCTCTTCATCTTTACCCCTATCCTAATCCCCAGAAGCAGTAATTTAGAATTCTTTTATATATATTTTTTGGCTTTACCCTTGTATTCAATCTTTTGCTTATCAGTTTTATCTATTATGTATTGACTTCTTTCAGTATAGTCCTCAGTTTCTGCTCAAATACAATATTTGGTCTTTCTGTTGTTATGATTTTGTTAATATTTGTCCTCTAAGCCACATAGTGTGCTATGGTTATTTTCCCTATTGTACAACGTTTTCTTATACTTGGAGCTGATATTATTATAGTACCTTCATTTCTTCATCTGTTTAGTTTTCTAAGAATATGTGATGAGGTCTCCCCATACCTTCCAACAGTTTTCTACACGCTTATCAATACCCTTATTAATACACTCCAGCACTGTTAAAGCCGCTGGACACCTTCTTTCTTCCATCCCTCTCAGCCCTATTATCAGGCTAGGGAAGGGTCTGGTCACTCGGCAGAACATCACTCCTACCTCTCTGTGTTTTGTGTCTGGGGTCTTCCTGGTCCATTTTCTCCGGGCGAAACATTGCCGGAGCAGAACCCCTAGCCTCTGGCGGCCCGGTGGGAGAGGGAGACAGGCCCCAGTGTGGGGTGGGAGCCGGACCCGGGCCAACGTGTTCCTTCTACAGACTTTGCGAGACAAGCCTACGTTCTCAGTGCCTTGGCCTCATCTCCAACAGGTGCCTTCAATTCTCGGGGATTTTCCAGGGTTTGCTTCTTAGAGCCGTCTCTCTCCTTCACTCCCGTCTTAGTATTTCAGGCTCTAGTTTGCTGTTTGTCTTCCCAGCTAAGTGATTTTCAGTTCTTCTGTTCAGAGATCCCGCTCTGATTCAGAGCTCTAGAAGATTTTAGTTTCATCCGAACCATATGGTATTGTTTGCTTCCTGTTTTCCTTGTTTTGAGATGATTTTTGAGAAGGAATTGGAGCTATCTTTGCTCTTCCAACTTGGAACTGGATGCCTTTTATGCATTTCTTAGAAGGTGGTGTTTTTAGTCTCTGGCCTGCAGCCTATGGGGAGATGGTCCAAGCAGGCTTCCACCCAATGGGATTCATAGAATTCCTTTATATTCAGGAGATGTTTGGGTTGGTGCTCTTCGGTAGCAAATAACAGAGACCACGGTCTGGTTCCCTTAAGCTCACAAAATCCACGAACAAGCCTAGCAGCCAGTTCTCAGAAACAGCAGAGACTGGGGAATCACTAAGCATCTAGGAGCAGGAATTAATGGGCAGTTTCTCCATTGGGCTATTTTGAGAGGATTGCCCCCCAGCCATTCCTGTTCTTCTGTCACTTCACCCAAGAGTCAAATTCCAAGCAGAGAAACTCTAATTGTCCTAACTGGGATCACAGGCCCATTTTTTGGGCATTCTTAGCCAAAAGAAAGGGAAAGGGATGTTGGCAGGCAAAACAAAGCAAATAAATAAATAGATGTTCACCCAGGCGATAATTTTATGGGGTTGGAGAGGTTACTGGAAACTGGCTTTGCTCTTTTGAGATCTTAAGAGCAAAATTCTCCTTGGAAAGTATCAGTGCTACTGGCAGGTCACCTTTTATTACAATGTGCCTGGCTGGTACCCTTAGGAGAGACAGAGAGAGCTCTTGCCACCAAAAACTCATCAAAACTCATGCATCCTCTTAGGAGGGACTCTTGAGATGGCTTCCATAGGATGATGTGGGATGGAATTCTTTAGGGCAGAATTAAGAAATCTTTCAAGGAAGTGACTTATTTATTTATTTTCACTCAAGTTTGAAGTTTCTTTCTAGGAAGACTTCCTGACAGAATCACGCCGTTTTCAGTGGGAAGAGAGTTTTGTTCTTTACTCCAGGTTCCTGTGAGGACTCAGAGTCATACGTCTCAAATTTGCAGGGCAGTCAGTGGAGCAATTTATGACCCATAGCTTTGGGACTCCGCTTGACTTAAGCCTTTGAGAGAGGGAAGAACAATCAAGTGTGTTTTCCTAAGTCCTCTTTACAGATCAAATGGTAATATTTGTAGCCAAGCACCCATCTAAAACAACATCAATATTTCAGTCTCAAGGGGCAAACCGGGCTCAGAAGTTTGTGAATTGTCAGCATAATTAAACCAAGACTTTGGCATAGCACAAAGACATTTCCCAGAAACTCTAGGCCCCAGAGAAGAGTTATGTCAAACAGATAGAATAGTTTCAGATTTCTTGAGAAAAGGAAAATTGCAGTAATATTTATAAGGGGGAATCTGTACAAATCCAATGTTTTCCTAAAGTCATCACTTCTCAGACTCCAGCATGAGAGTGCTTTTGAATAAATAATCTGGAGTTAGTGTGAATTTTTGGTGTTTAGAAAATTTATTAGCACAGTTAACCTCAGGAACATTGCCCTCTTCTGGAAGTATTATTAAATATCTCTTCTGTGAGGAGATGTAGTAATACAATATAAATTTAACAAGGAACATATAGGCACCAGGTCTTTTTTCTAAGCCTTGCCAACCAAATAAACATGTTTCATCCGACCAGAAGTTGGAATACAAATAGCAATATCACATTTGAAATGCTGCCAATGTGAAGGCCTGAGAATTATAATACTTGCTGGCTAGTTTAGCCATTTTCAAAAGACTTGGCTGTTAGAAAATTGCTGTAAAACATCACTTATTTAGATGGCTCAGGCAGTCGACAATTCCATCCTCATTTTCTAGAACAGAAAAGTGAACGAGCATGGGAATATAAAAGACAAGTACTGGATCTAAGGAAGGAATGAAACAGGCACAGAACCGATTTGTTTGCTGTTCCCTAAGAAGACAGAAATCGCTTAAGATAATGTGGCTTGGAAGTGGCGGACCGGACTCAGCAAAGAACAAAAGTGGACTGATGGTTGGGGAGATCACCCAGTTTGGTAAATTTTAGTGAAAATAGGAAGTGATTTTTTTGTTTTGTTTTCTTGGTGCATTTTAAAAGGACAATGGCATTGAAAGGAGGTTCCGCCAGTCTTCTCAGCTAAGTGGCCTAAAAGAGGGGAGATAATTACATTCAGTTACAACCAGCTGAACAAAGTACCTTGCCCTGCTGAGCTACAAGAAGTCAAAAGCAAGGAATGTGTTCTTTTCTAATGCTAGCCTGATTCTGTGATGATAAGACGATGTCTGACAACTTCTGGATGAAAATAAACTCAGATGAATTTTTACCCCAAGTTTACCATGCTCTTATGTTTAACGTTCCCCAATTCAGTTCAATGTGTAATTTTTGAGCACCTACAATTTTTTTTTTACTAACCTTAGTGCTAATGTCAATGCTTCTAGAGTATTTATAATAATGAATTTCTTGTGAAACATAGCAGGCAGGTCATTAATCCCTTCAAAGTACAATTTAATGCAATGCTTCATGACAGGAAGTGAGCAGGATAATAAAAACCTTTACTGCTTAAAACCACACTTAATATTTTTATGGCCTAGTTGGCTTGACAAAATATTCTCTTATGAGTCATCACTTCAAAGTGAGGTCCTGGGGACTTATTAAAGACATAACTGCAGGCCTCATGTCCATCGTATAAGGCCCCCATGAACAGGCAGGGCCTTTTAAGTAATAGAGACACTCCAGCCCGTCCTCATATGTCCCATGGTCTAGGAAAACACGTGATTAGGTGCCTTTATTTTAAATCTTTCAATCATACTTCTGAGGGTTTAGCCTTATATGGTTTTACGTTTACTTATAACTGACCATGTTCTACTGACTAAAGAGATGATGAAAGCCTTACATGGTCCTATCTAGCTTGTTTAGAGTTGAAATTATTCTGTCAAGTTTGTTAAGATAAAGATTTAATTTGGAGCCACTTGCAGAGTATGGGTTGAGAGGTGAACCAATTCGCAGTGAGCTGGTCAGTGCCCCAGGCTTCAAGCAAGCACCAGGACAGCTGTAGCACTGCTCTTACATCAAAATAAGAGCAAAGAAGGGAATATACAAGCCTCTATGGTTTGTATACAGGACTTCCTAACCTTACTGCCACTATCATCAACAATAATGTTTCAGTCTCTTTTCTTATGAAGCTCTAGGGGCTAGAAATCATACAACTTATGCTGATACTCTTCATAATGTTTCAAATTGTTCACAGTCAGAAATATTTCCGATCCGCCTTATCTAAAGCTTACAATTTGAAAACCATTTCCTCCTCCCGTTAGATTTCAATGTACATAGATTCACCCAAATTTAAATATTTATTGAACATGCCCCATGCACCAGACACTATTGCAGACACGGGAGATTCAGCAGGACACAAATAGAGTCCCAGCCCTCGAGGAGTTCACATTCTAGTGAATGTTGTGTTATGTGGTTTATTCCTTCTTACCTGTGAACGTGACCAGCCAGCAGTGTCTGCTGCCCATCTGAAACCTTCCAAGTTCCTAAGAGAAAGCCACTTCTTAGATCTAAATGATTATTATCTGGCTTTCATCTCCTTCCTACAACTTTTCAACCTCTTTTCCCCGCTCTCTCCTACTGCAAATGTGGGCAGAGCCTCTTAGTTTTCATTCTTCAAATACCCTAAAAAAGAAAAGAAAGCAAAAGGCAAACACAAACAAATAAACAAACACAAAAAGCCTATAGAAACAGATGCTTGGGAAGGCTATTAGCCATCCCGTCTTTTTTAGAAAGAGTAGACTTTTGAAAACAGGAGCTAGGTCTATTTTCAGGTAGACGTACCTGGGGTCATTTGTTTATTGATTCACACATAACATTGAGTAAGCATTCACGATGATGTATTTGTAGAAATGTCTGAACTGTAGAAGAGGACAGGAGAAAACAACGCTTATCCCTATTCCTATTACTCAGAATAAACCACAGTTAATATCCTGCCATAATTGCTTCCAATTTTATAAGCATTTAATGTGGGGCAAAAGAATAGCCTTACACTAATAATAAATGCTGACCCTGTTGAATGGCACTTAAGTCAATAGCAGTACTATTAGGTGCTTACTTATAGTCACTTACCGGAAGCAGAGTGAATGGTTTTCATGGGACTTTCTAAGAACTTTGTTTCTCTGAGATGCAGCTCAATGACTTGTTGTAGGTCTTAACAGCAAAGTCCTCACAGCCCAGGTCCCACTCCAGGGTGCTCGCCACACTGCCCCAGAGCTATGTGTGTGTGCACACAAGCATAAGCTGGCAATGGTTCTTCTGTTATCTACAAAATATTTGGGTGTGGGTTTGGTGGTTGGACTCTACTGAACTCAAAGGCTCTTGTAAACGCAGACTTAACCGCACATGATTACAGACACACACACACACACACACACACACACACACACACACACACTGTCTCTCTTTCTGTAACACACACACACATACACATACAGCCCTATGGCTAAAATAATTATGAAATGTTTAAAATAAATCACTTTAGACAGTGATTGCCCCTGGGGGAGGGGTCGCAAGTTACACTGGGAACTGCCCCAATTTCTTCTCAAGTCATGTATCCACCGGCTGGGAGGAATTTCCCAGTAAGCCTCTCCCACCCATTTGATCCCCTGGCAGCCCTGTTTCAGGGACTGTGTGTGTCTGAGTCCAGTCCTGATAAGTGACACAGAGGGAGAGGATTTCAGGGCTACTTCTGACTCTCCCAGGGAGCGCCACCTCCTGCCTGGGTCAGGGTTGTGGTGGGGTCAGGGGCCAGTTAGCTCCAGGTGCAGCTTGCTTCATGCCTCATGTTGCCTCTGCTCAGCTCGGAACCAAGTGCAGGACCGGACATGTTCGGTTAGCCCTTCCCCCTGCCCAAGTGGGGGACGGCGCTCGTGGGGCCGATGCGGCCGACGGCAGTGAGAATCCTGATCTGAAGCCCTTCTTTGACTTCAGGCCAAGTGTTTCAAACAGCAGGCCTTTCATAGCTGGGAAAAGCCCTGCTAGGCCTGCTGGGCATGCCACACAACCACACATGGCTCAGCTCATGTCAACAGAGCTGATAACCAAATTGGGCTTCTTGGCTTCCTATCCCCAGTAGCCTGCCAACCCGCTACCCTCCAAGTCCCAATTAACACGCGGCCATGCTAGAACCATGAGGTGGGAGCTGAGGGTTTGTTTACCACGTAGTTAACAGGCAAATACAACTTAATCACAAGGAAAACAGCTTTTATGAGAATCATCTTGAAGTCCTTCTACAGCCCTAGTAAACCATCCAGGAAGCCAAGCCCTAGAGATCCCTCTTATTTCATCGCTGTTGGAGAGGAGGCCGGTAGGGCCAGGTGGAGAGACCTAGAGTCTTGCCTTGTGACTGTTCACAGGCTCCAGGTTAAGCGAGGGTCTCTGCCCATTCTGAAGCCCTCTCCCAGTGATCAACCCACATGAGAGTGTATGGGCTGCAGGCGACTTCAGACAGAGACAAAGGTTGGGGGGATAAATCTGTCTTTAAATCAGACCCCACTGAGTACCAGGCAGTTTTCACAGATTCTGTCCTTATTCCACCACTGTGTGAAGGACCTCTGCATTTATTATTCTCCTTTTATGAAGAGGAAAACCAAGGCTGGGGGGAGGTGAACTGTTTCTGAAGATGACACAGTTTAAGTGCAAAGCTGGGATTTGCACCCAGGTCAGATGGACTCTAAAGTCCATTTTTCTTTCCATTCCACCTTTCTTCCTGTCACAAGGTCTGGATTCTAGCTTTGGGCTCAGTAGTTATTTGTCATGGAAGGCTACATGAATCCCTCAATAGTTAAGCAGCAATTCTTCTATCAGTAAAATGCGGCTGTGGGAGAAATAGATTTGATGATGTGAAGTTGCCAAGCACTAATGCCAAGCCCAGGAGTATTACTTGCATGAAAGAAAGGAGTACTCAGGGTTAGGCAGTGGCCTTTCAGAGTCACAAATCATTACAGCAAGATTTGTTGGTTAAAAATGAAGAGTGGATATTCTGTTTGGGAATTCTGATTTTTAAAATTAGTACACATTTTAGTAAACATCAAGAACATATTTTAAGACATAGGTTACTATGTTAGTTCTGGGTACTTGTGAATAGAAATAATGTGTCTTTCACAGAGGGATATTGCAAGCTTCTGTAGGTATTGACTTCAATTATGTTTGCCATTACTGTGATGTCTCTTTTCTGGATAATACAGTTCTTAACACATAGTACACATGTATTAAGATATCCAATGCTTACTTCTGGATTCCAATAAGCAGACGATGTCAGAAAGAGCTTTCTTTCCTCAGTTGCTTCAAGGTTACTACAATTCTGGCTCAGTTCAGTTCTCGGGGGTCTTCTTCATCTCACCATCCTTCAGCATCTACTGGTCTGCTAAAGTGGTTATACCATCTGTCCATCCTGAAGGGAAGGAGAAAGCAAGACACACACCTACTGCAGAGTGAGAGAAAATTCCAGAAAAACACAGGGACTGCCTCACAGAGTCATTTCTGAAGTCCAGAGGTCAGTGGACATGTGAGAATGGCTCTCCCAGTGATGCCCAAGTAGATGTACTGTAAGCCAGAGGCACAGTCCTCAGTGGGCCTCCTTGGATTTGGGAGAGAACAAGTTTGAACAAGCAGTACCCCCTTGGGGTGTGTGGTTTGCAACCATTTACCAAGGCACTGAAAAAGCTAAGGACTTTGAGTGGAATCCAGAAGAGAAAGGCTTTCCAGCTAGTCCATGGTGCCGTACAAGCAGCTCTACCCCTTGGCTCTTGTCCTGGTGCACATCTGAATATCAAGACACTGGAATGGAACCTATGGAAACACTGTAGGAGAGTGACAGCACAGACACAAGAGATTTGGAGTAAGTCATGCTTCCTTCAGCAAGCAATGTTTCCCTTTTGAGAAATAGCTGTAGGTTAGGGGTCCTGATAAAGACTGAATGCCTGCCCATGAGAGGTAGGTTGCCTTATAGTCTGAGCTGCCCTTTACGGATGCTCACCGTCAGTGAGAGGTATCTAGAAGCATTCGTCATCACGTGGTCATATATGCAGGAATGGGCTGGAGCAGGCCCTGCAGGCAAAAGTAAGTAGTATTTGCAGGGGCTCCCACTCTTTCTGCACGTACTCCTGTCGCCTGGCACCTGCACCTGTAGCTTTATGGAGCATCTCCTAGGACCAGTTGACTGGTGGGGGGGGTGGGGGGAATGACGTATATCTTGTTTTTAGATGGCTTTGCCCAGTGTGATGGCACCAAGCAGAAGTAGACTGCCAAGGTATGACAGTCCCAAGGTGTGGCCCTTAAGGACAGTGGGGAAGAGAAATGCTGAAATTCTCAGTGGGGGCGGAGTGATGAACGATGCATGTTGTTGTCCAGTTTGTCTCAAGGGACAGGGAGGAAGGAGGGACTGAGAAATAGAGGTTATTGATTTGACCAGATAGTTTGTGATTTGGAATAATCAAGATTGGAGATTTAATGATAAATAGGTTTGGGGAATAGGCAGGAGTGGAATGAAAAATACTTAACAACTTTTGCTGTGCCCAGCAGAGGCTTCAGCTCCCATGATCAGCCATACAGAGGAAATTCTAGAGGAAAGCTAGTCAGTGGTGAGCAGCCAGTCTCAGGGAGCCCAGATGGTATTTACCTGTTCAGGTGCTCCTGGGTCTGGTCCTGCTTTATCTAGGGAGGCCTGCAGGGCGGAAGGCCACTCGGAGGAGCCCGGATGAGTTGGTTGGAGGGCGTGCAGCCTGGCAGGGGCTGGGGTAAGGTGCCCCGCTTGGTGCTGACCTAGGGCCTTTGGGACAGGAGAAGTCAGGGCAAGATGCAGGGAGTGAGCATGCCAGTGGCTCGTGGCAGCTGCTATTTACTAAGCAATATGGAACTATTTCAATATTTTAATAACTCACCTTGATGTACAGGTATATACTGCTGAGTAGCAGCCTCAGGAAAAGGGATGTAAATGGATATCTCAGAATAGGACAAGTGAGATCCATGTAAATGTTCCTCAAATAAACCTCAGCCACAGAGAAAGTTCTTAATAACCAGATGAACCAAATGATGAATGTGTGGCCATCAGTTGGCCTCTCTTCCCATCTCCTCCAGTGTTAGTTCAATGGGCTCATGAACAAACTAGCCATAGAGACAGTGACGGAGTCATGCGTAGGTCATGGATTCAACAAAATGGTCTTCCCTTCCAAGGAGGACCTGGCTCTGCTGCTTCTGAGCACTGAGGTTGCCAGCAACAGAAATAAACCCTGAGCCTCTTATGTGAGAGGACCAGCCAGCTAGAAATTACTCTGGACCCTGCAGTTGGCAAAGGCCATGCCTGCTGAGCTAAAACCTCATGTCGGCCCAATGGTGCAGCAAGATATAAAAACTCAGAAGTCTGTCCCTACGGTGCAAGGAGAAAATTCTTTCATGGCAGTAAGGTAGACCCTTGACCCCTTAGTGAGAACTGCGTGCAGTGCACACTGAATGTTGGGTATGCACCTTTAAGGGGAATAAGTTTCTGTAGTATCTTGGCTATTTCCACTGCACAGCGCCTTCTAGTTGATAGAAAAACAAAGTGAAGTTAACATCAACTGAGAGCACGTTGTGTACTAGTGTCAAACCTGGACCATCTCTACTGACCTGGCTTGAATAGAGTGATTCCAACATAGAAAGAGCGGTGATCTGTCCTCACCCAAACAGTCGCTTATTCTGGGGTTGGATTACCTTTCACTGCACATAATGTTTTTGGTACCATCCTTGGATTTAATGAATGCTTCATACACTGTCATGTATCCCAGATGGCATTGCTTTTGACCAGGGAACTCACTTTATAGTTAAAGAAGGAAGCCAGTGGCTGCTTGTTCACTATATACTCCATCACCCCCACAGCAGCTTGGGCACAATACTCGCGAGGGTTGGCTGATATTTGACAGGTTGTGGTATATGTCCTGAGCAGCTGGGCCAAACCTGAGCTTCAGAGTTTGACAAGAGGGGCAACTAGGGCTCAGTCTGAGGGTTCATTCACTTTGGCTCACCACTGCACTAGCCAAAAAGCACTGGACTCAAAGAATATGAATGAAATCAAGTACACATTTGAATGGAGCAGCGCCTTGTGGAAGGGGCCACAACAGTACTGAAGGGTCACCCATGCTACTGTGTAAGGATTTCTTGCTCCTCCACAGTTACCACTGTTTGTATTCTGTTTCTTAGATGCCCAGCAGGTCTTCGGCAGGCCTACCTGTGGCTACCACAACATGATCTATGTCCTGAGCTTGAAGGCATAGGTCAGGAAACTGAGATGGAATTGGAGTGGTGCTTTTCACTCTTATACCTAATGACCAAGTTGAAATGTGTATTCATCTTGCCCTGGAAATGGCCAGTTTTGCACGTTTAGAAGTTTTGTCACACAGGAAGGAAAGGTCCCATCAGGTTGTGCAGGTAGAACCCTGCCTACTCCATGGACCCTGCATTTTGCAGTTTGATAGGTCAGTATAGGATTCAGTGCTAATGGCTTTGGGTGGTCTCCATCTGCAGAGAGCCTGAATGGATTTTATATATATATATAGCAACAGTTGAATTACGTTAAGTCGAAACATTATTTTTGTTTTTTTGGTAGTTTAAAAATGGAAAGGTCGGTCTATTTTCATTGGCGGGTGTTATTTTTTAGCAGCTGCCCAGCATAGAAACATAGTTTTTGCTTTCCCATGAAACCTGATGGGAAGCTGAGTCTGATCCCATGACAGGGTTGAGAAAGCCACTTACCTGCTAGTCTGGCCCCTCGGAAGCCAGGGCCCAGTCACGTCACCTCACATGGCAGCCAGTTAGTCACACTCCCTCACTAATCGAATCTGGAGCAAGTGATGCAAATAAGAAAGAATTTATTCTGGAGGTGGCAGCAATGACAGCGATATCCAGTTTGCGGGGGAGACAGTGACGGCGGAAGCGGCTGTGTCCGATGCCCGGGGCTGTCCTGAGTGCCAGCGCCAGTGTCTAGTATTTGCTGCAAACGGGAGCTGTTCTCCCGGCACTAGCTTGGTAGAAAGGTTTTGGCTGTGGTTCTGGCTGCCTGGCTTCCCTTTGTTCCCACCTGTCTTCCGGAGGCTGGTTTTCCAGCTTTCCCAGAGATTCAGTGAGCTTCCCAATATTCTCTGAGTAAATTATTTTGTTTCTTAAATCGTCTAGAGTTGGTTTATGTGACTTGTAATTAAGAACCTTGACTTGGAGGAGTACAGAGAAAAAAAGGGGAAGCTAGAGAGGTACATTGGAATCCGAGTGACAGGAGTTTTGCATAACTAGGAAGTTTGGGCTTTGTCCTGACGGCAAAGAAAACTCAATGAGAGATACTAAGGAGAGATAAATCCAAACAGATGAGGCTTTTACAATGATGTTTTTTGGTAGTTATGTGTAGGATAGACTGGAGGAAAGGAGAAAACGAAGGCAGAGAGAGCAGATAGAACGTTGCAAGAAATGAGGTGACAAAGGAAGATGATGTAGAAAAATCACAGTGGTAGAGGGGCTGGAGAGGGTAGGATGGAATCAAAAGATATTTGGGAGATAAACTGCCCAGTACTTGATGACTGGATTTGTAGGGAACAAGGGAGTGAAGATTCGGATGACTTCAAAGTTTCTAACTTGACACTGTAGATGAATAGTGGTGCCTTTGACTGAGTTCAGAAGGAAAGGAAAAGAAAATGGATTTGGGGGAGAAGACAATTCAAGAGAAGTTGAGTTTGAGATGCTCTTCTTCGGGTGGAGATGCCCACTGAGTATCTAGAAACATGGAACAAAGATTCGCTGGAGAAATAGACGCTGCAGAGGCAGGGGCGGGAGTCAGGGCTGCAGTGTTAGGCGAAGCCAAGGAAGCAGATCCTCAAGGACAGTACAAACGCATGACCTCGTTTGTGAATTCGAAGCTATTAAATTGGTTAGAACCACTTAAGGCTATGACTTTGCATGTAATGCCGCAAGGGCCCACAGGGACTCATCATGACCTTTGTGGGTCCTCCTCGCCTCTGGATTCCATACATGTCCTGCACCCATCATGTCTCCCCAGCACATCCCAGGCCACATGATCCACAAGCACCAGTGACTCTGCTCGGGTGCCCAACGCCGCAGACCAGAAGTGGCCGGGAGTTAAGGTCTCCGGGAGCAGCCTGCCCACGTGAAGGATGAGTACTGGAGGAGAAATACCCCAGATTCCTCACTCCGCATGTGGAATGGCTTGGAGGCATATTTCACCATATCTCCCTGAGTTACACAGGAGGAAGGACTCTGGCCCACAGCCGTAAACTGCTTGATTAGATACTACTGGCCTTACGCACTTTCTTGTCCTGCTCCCATTCCCCACTGGCATTTCTTAGGATCACCGCCCTAGTAAACTACTTGCACTCAAAGCCCTGTGTCAGGACCTGCTTCTGGGAGAATCCAGACTAAGACAGTCTTTCAGTCCTTCCTTGTCTTCAGAGGGTGAACTATTGGAAATGTATAAACTGCTTATATCCTTTCTCATCTGCTGCCACATTTTCTTTCTTATCCTCTGCCATTTCCTTCAGTGCTACCTGTAATCTCTCAAAACAGATGTGGAATTATAAATGAGCCTCCTTGACCCAGAAGACACAAAGGGATAATAGACACCTGGATAAAAAGTCCCTCATCTGTTTTAGGAAACAGGTGTAATGATAATCGTATTTTGTATTTACTAAAATCTTTCCTTCCCAGGAGTTCAAAGTGTTCCTTATGAATCCCCTGTGGGAGGACTAGGATTGGCTTCTAGCACAACTGTAAATTATGTGAAATGTAAATGATATGAAATTGGGCTTTAGCAACCATTCTGTTTCCCCTTCAAGAGGCCGTCTCTGCCTTACACTCTGCTCCCTGGTACCTGGACCCCTTCCTGCCCATTTCTGTTTTCACCCTTACCTCCTTCCTTCCCATAGTGACTTGCTCTTTACCCACCTTTCAACCAATCTCAGCTTAAGGGGTGATTATTAATATTATTGACATGGCGTTATTTTCCCCAGGAATATTTACGTTTACATAGGATGAACTTTGAAAAATCCAGAGAAATGAAATTGAATAGCAGGACCATAGGCAAATAAGAATTTCTGGTCAAAGATAGCATTAGGCCATTTGCTATTCTACATGATCTCGAAATGACTGGTGGGTCATTTCAAGAGGAAAAACATGGGTTCATGAATCTCCAGCCATTTCTGTTTCAGAGACAAGTTTAAAGAACAGAAATGGAACCAAGAATGATGAGATGGTTCCATGTAAAGTGTTCTATACATTCAATTACTCAGAGTGAGTTAAACTTCGGTGTTTTAGTTTAAGCTCTGTTGAGTATTTCCTGAGTGCCAGGCACTCATAGGAAAGAGGGAAGGGAATGTAAAAGAATGAACATGTTTCTTGTCTTCACTGAGTTGCTTGCAGTACTTTCCCCTCTATCTCGGTTTGAAGAATGAAGACCTCAGCTCTCAAAATGAGCTGCAAAACTGGCCCATAGGACTTTGATCTGGTCACAATCTAGAATGTCTGCCTGAGTTAAAGAAAATAGTGTACTTCCAAATAGGAGAGTTTTAAGAAGGCATCTCCTTTTCTTTAAACCCCACTCTCGGGAAGAAAGAGTGTAATACTTGAAGAGCATGAAGAAGCCACTTCCTTCCACAACTTACTTTCAAAAATAGTGGTGGTGAGAGGATAGAATACTCTTCCCCAATATGTTCTCCCTTAAAAAATGCACTCCACCAAAGAAAGATATTGACTGAGAAATATCACAAATATATTGTTTTCCTCTCCCCCTCCCAAGTATGAAACATCGACTTCAGGGAAAAAAAAATATTATGCTAGCAACTTAGTAACACAAACAACCAACTTCAAACCCAGGAGGAATTTCCCTGCCTTGGGGAGGAAAACTCCCTTTTTGCTGGTATAATCAGTCCTTCCTGTTAGAGACAACTGTTCAGTGCTGCCTCGCAAGACCATGGAACAAATGCTTTGTTAGTCCAATACCCCAGAATGTACTCAGCAAAAAGTTTATTTTCAAAATGTTTAAAGGCTGGAGAAGCAGCCACTCTCTGCTGGGGCTTTCTACACCCTGAGGCCTTCCCTGACCAAATTGATTCAAACTCTGTGAAAAAATAAAAAATAAAATAAAATAAAATGTTTTTTCCCAGCGACCATGACAACTATTTCCATAAAGAGGTCCAGATGTTTAATTTTTCCAAAAGAAATTTTAACAAAAACAAAATAAAAGTAACTGAGGAAGGATCATTTTTCCATTGACTTCTTAACCCAAATGGGACTGGTTACGCCAGTCAAAACCACAGATTCACATCCCCCAAGTGCTTATCCTTTCCTCCCTCCTGGTCTTCTGCCCTGACACAGGTGCCTTCCCAGAATGCCTCTGGCCAGCCACTTGCAGCCTTTGTATTTAATTTCAAGAAGCTGTTTTTCCAAGGCCAGCTGGGGACAGCTGTGGGTTGTCACACTTTCTCTCCAACACTCTGGGCTTACTAATAAGTAGAACATGGTTTCATCAGTTTGAGCTACATTTTCCTAAATCAGTTAGGAAATCCCCTCACCCAGTGGTTTGCAAAAAACAAATGTAGCTTTAGACACAACAGGTTTCCAAATAGGCACGGACCCATTCATACCTCCCATAGGCAACAAGTGTTGATTTCAGAGGCTGAGAATTGACTGGGTTAAGTGCAGAGTGGGAAGCAGTTGTCTAAGTAGCATCAATCCAGCTATAAAGTCATGGTTTGATGGTTTTATTTCTCTCCCAAACAGTTTTGATGTCTGAGCTTAGAAGGAGTTTCTCCTCTGAAGATTCTAAACCTTCTTATGATTTTTGTTGAGATTAATTTCTGTGGGAACAGTGAAGGTTACAGGCCTCTCTGCGAGCAGTAGGATACCTGGACACCTACCTGGACCTTCCTGCCATCCAGCACCATAAAAATAAGAGAAGCCTGTGGGTGTCCCATAGCTTGTTTGGTTAATGTAATGGCTCATAACTAAAATGCCAGTTTAACCACCAGTTTGTTTTGCTGGTGTTTGGTTTATACATAAACATGAGTGGGAAGGGACCAACATTTTTTTTTAAGTACGAATTTCATTTTTATTACTGCTGCTTTGTTTTTTGTTTCAAAGGGATGGCATACACTCAAGGGTACAACAGCTGTATTCAGCCCAGCTGGAAGGCCCTGGAGTTTGAACTTCTATTTCTTAAAAAGGGGTTGTGTGTTGAGCATTCAAGTGCTGTTAACCATCTCTATTTTATTTGCCCTACAGCTCTTTGCAGAGCAGAATCCAAGACCACCTCAAGTCCAGACAGATGGAAATGGTTGGGCTGTGGAACTGGCAAAGGCACTTTAGACCATGACCTCTCATGAGGAATCGGGCCGCTCCCTCAAGGCCCTTCTTACATGCCCTTCCTACTCGGGGGCACACTGAAAATCTGTCTTGATGTTCCCTCACCCTAGTTTGTAGATTACATGCCTGAGGAACACAGTTTGGGGCCAACCTGGCTCATTATCTGAATATGTTGTGTCCACCAGAGGTGTAAGTGGAGCAATCTGGGACTAAAATGCAAAAGTAGGCACCCGAACGTAGGGACTGATTCACATGCTGGATCATGAAAGGGCTTGAATGATGAATGCTGTCTGCCCAAGAACAAAGCTCAATTTCTCTTATTTCCCAAGGCCATTCAATAATTCTTAAAAGATAAGACACATAGGCCTAACCCTGACCAAAACTGAATCTCTAAGTAGACCTGGAAAGAGATGGATTTGAGGGGTGCTGAATTCTCTTCCTTGTTTTCTGTTCAGTTAAAATTGTTTTTTAAATGTAAGTACCCTTTTATCAAATTAAAATCCTGTCCTGACAGGGTTAATTCAGTGACAAACAGGGTTTGTGAAAATAAATTTGGACCTAGATGAAATAATTTAGTACATTTTAGGTTAAGTTTTCTAAATGATCTAGTCACTCCTCCTGGACAAGAGGGAATCGATGTTCCTGTGGTCCAGAATGTGTTCCTACTGGGTGTTCCGGCCTGAGCCAAGACTTCTTGGCTGTAGCTTATATGTGGAGTGTTCTGCATTGTAGGCAGAAGACAAGGCCAAGGCCAACTTACCCAAAGAGCTGTCTGTTTAAAGAGGCAGGGAAGTCAGGGGAAAATCTGCGTACATGCTAATGAGATGAAAACCAGGGAGATGAGCCTAGAATGAAAGTCTAAAGCAGAGAATAAACAGCAAAATTGAGAAACAGCCTGAATGGTGATAGCAGCAATTTTTTTTATGGGGTGGTAGTGGCTTGGGGTATGGCCCAGAGGAGAGTCAACTTGGTGTGAACACTTCTTAAATTTGTTTCTAGGAAAAACAGATTGGAAAATCAATTAACTAAGAATTATGGGAAGATGAAAACAATGAGAAGTATCAAAAGAATAAGGGAAAGAAAAGAGAATACAGTTAAAAGGTGGCTCATACCACTGGAATAAAAATATCTCATGGTATGCAAGTGATTTTGTAGGAGTAAAGTCAAGTTTCTAGATAAGTGATTTCTATTCTCCTACCAGTGTGGACAAGTATAAGGCATATTTGGAGCTATTTGGAATAAGTAACCATATTAGCACCCTGAAAGCAAGCTATCCAATAATTGCCCTGTAGGGGAAAGACTTCAACTTTTATTTTATTTTTTTTTGAGAGGGCATCTCTCATATTTATTGATCAAATGATTGTTAACAACAATAAAATTCAGTATAGGGGGGTCAATGCTCAATGCACAATCATTAATCCATCTCAAGTCTAATTCTCGTCAGTCTCCAATCTTCTGAAGCATAACGAACAAGTTCTTACATGGTGAACGAGTTCTTACATAGTGAATAAGTTCTTACATGGTGAACAGTACAAGGGCAGTCATCACAGAAGCTTTCGGTTTTGATCACGCATTATGACCTATAAACAATCAGGTCAAATATGAATATTCGTTTGATTTTTATACTTGATTTATATGTTGATCCCACATTTCTCCCTTTATTATTATTATTATTTTTATTTTTAATAAAATGCTGAAGTGGTAGGTAGATGCAAGATAAAGGTAGAAAACATAGTTTAGTGCTGTAAGAGGGCAAATGTAGATGATCAGATGATCAGGTGTGTGCCTATGGACTAAGTATTAATCCAGGCTAGACAAGGGCAGCAAAACATCCACGGATGCAGAAGATTTCTCTCAAAGCAGGGGGATGAGGTTCTGAGCCTCACCTCTGTTGATCCCCAAATTCTCACCTGATGGCCCCCCTGCGACTGTGCTTGTCTTAGGTTGTTCCTCCCTTGAGGAATCTTACCTGTCTCTGGCTAACCAGTCATCTTCCGGGGCCATACAGGGAGATGTAAAGTTGGTAAGTGAGAGAGAAGCCATATTGTTTGAAAACGTTAGCTTTTTACTTCTTTGCAGATTTATGCCCTGTGGCTTCTATGCCCAGCACTTGTCTCGAGGTATCTTTACCACCTGGTTTATTTTATTTTTATACAGCTTTTTCTCTGTAAGTAGGAACTCTACTAAAGGGACTGGGCACATCAGGTGTAGACCTAAACACCACTTAATCTAACTTATAGTGACTGATGATATCTTGAAGGCAGGGCCCAGAAATGTATTACTTCATGATTGCTACTTACTAGAAGTTTTTATATTTGTACTGTTCTTTTCTTTGTGACACAAACATTATTAATTTCATATTCATCAGTACTTTTAATATGAATCTAATTCTGTGCCTTAAAAATGTATATTTTTACCTTAATCTCTTTCCATATACTAAGTTAAATTTGAATGAAGACCTATTTATTTCTGGTAAAAAAAGATATATACCTGCTCATTAAGCAAAGAGCCCCAAATCCAAATAATAAAAAGGCATATACATTTAAAAGTTTTCACTAATCATCATTGCTCCAGATTATTGTTACAGTTTAGGTCAATAAATATTTGTGGAGTACTTACTATGTGACAGGCTCTGGGCCAAGATCTAGGGACAAAACAATGAACAGGACACAGCTGCTGCCCTCAAGAAATTATCGTTCAGAATAGGTTTTCAATTGGGGATTCATATTAGAATCAGAGTCTATTTAAGAACACAGATAGCTCTGTCCCCTGAGATCTATTTATAAGAAACTTTCTGAGCATGCCAATTTAAGAACTACTCATCTCTCTGTTTCTTTGACATTAAACCTCTAGCCAGACTCATCAAGAAAATAACTAAATAAATAAGTAAAATCAGAAGCAAAAGAGAAGGTAGAACTGACACTGCAGAAATTTCAAAGGATCAGAAGAGACTACCAAAAATAATTGGAAGACTTAGAAGAAATAGATAAATTCCTAGAAACGCACAAACTTCTAAGACTGAATCATGAAGAAATAGAAAATCTGTATAGATTGACTACAAGTAATGTAATTGGATCAGTAATGAAATAACTCCCAAAACCAAAAGTCAATAACCAGATAGCTTCATAGGTGAATTCTACCAAACACTTAAAGAAGAGTTAGTAACTATCTTTCTCAAATTAGAATACTTTAAAATTCATTTTATAGGGCCAGAATTACTGTGATACCAAAATAAGACAAAGATGATGAAAACAAAGAAAATTACAGAACAATATCCCTTATGAACATAGATGCAAAAATCCTCAACAAAATATTAGCAGACTCAATTCAACAATACATTAAAAGCATCATACACCATGATGAAAAGGGATTTATTCCAAGGATGCAAGGATGATTCAACACCCACAAATCAATCCATTTGATACACCACATCAACAAAACAAAGAATACAAATCAAATGATCATCTCAATAGATGGAGTAAAAACGTCTGACAAAATTCAACATTGTTGATAAAAACTCTAAACAAAGTAGGTATAGAAGGAACATGCCTCAATATAATAAAGGCCATGTATGACAAACCCACAGCTAAAATCATACACAGTGATGAAAACATGAAAACTTTTCTTTTAAGATCAGGAGCAAGACAAGGATACTCTCTCTCACTACTTTTATTCAACATAGTATCGGATATCCTAGCCACAGCAGTTAGGAAAGAAAAAGAAATAAAAAGCATCCAAATTGGTAAGGGAGAAGTAAAACTGTCACTGTTTGCAGATGACATGATACCATATATAGGAAACCCTAAAGACACCACCAAAATATTAGAACTAATAGATGAATTCAGTAAAGTGGAAGGAAATAAAATTAACATACAGAAATTGTGTTTATGTGCACTAATAACAAGCTATCAGAAAGAGAAATTAAGAAAACAGTTCCCTTTACAATTGCATCAAAAAGAGTAAAATACCTGGGAATACATTTAGCCAAGGAGGTAAAAGACTTGTACTCTGAGAACTATAATACATTTGTGAAAGAACTTGAAGATACAAATAAATGGCAAGATATAACAGGCTCATGGATTGAAAGAATTAATATTGTTAAAATGGCCATGCTATAAATCAATCTACAGATTTAATGCAATCTCCATCAAAATACCAATGGCATTTTTCACAGAGCTAGAACAAGGAATCCTAAAATTTTTATAAAACCATATAAGGCCCAAATAGCCAAAGTGATCTTGAGAAATAATAACAGTGATCCCTGACTTCAAACTATACTACAAAGCTACAGTAATCAAAATAGCATCGTATGGCATGAAAACAGACACATGGATCAATGGAATAGAATAGATAGCCCAGAAATAAACCCACATATCGTATACGTGGTCAGTTAACCTATGACAAAGAACAACAATATACAATGGGAAAAGGATAGTGTCTGCTATAAATGGTATTGAGAATAAGGGACAGGATGCAAAAGAATGAAACTGGACTGCTATCTTACACCATATACAAAAATAAATTCAAAATGGACTAAAGACTTGAATGTAAGACATGAAACCATGTAACTTCTAGAAGAAAACATAGGCAGTACACTCTTTGACGTTGGACTAGTATTTTTTTGAACCAGTCTTCTCAGGCAAGGGCAAACAAAAGCTAAAAAAATAAAATAAAATAAAGTGATTACATCAAACTCAAAACTTTCCTTTTGTTCAGCAAAGGAAACTATCAACAAAATGAAAAGGCAACCTACTGAATAGAAGAATATATTCTCAATGATAATCAGTAAGGGGTTAATATACAAAATATATAGAGAATTCATAAAACTCAACTCCAAAACAACAATACAATTAAAAAAATGGGCAGAGGAAATCAGTAGACATTTTTCCAAAGAAAACATACAGATGGTCAATAGACAGATGAAAGGATGCTCAACATCACTAATCATTAGGAAATGCAAGTCAAAACCATAGAGAGGTATCACCTCACATCTGTCAGATTGGCTATTTATTAAGAAGATAAAAAATAACAAGTGTTGGAAAGGATGTGGAGAAAGGAAACCCTCATACGCTGTTATGGGAGTGTAAATCAGTGCAGCCACATGGAAAACAGTATGGAGTTTCCTCAGAAAAATTAAAAATAGAATACCATATGATCCAGCAATTTCACCTTTGGGTATTTATTTGAAGAAAATGAAAACACCAATTTGAAGAGATATATACATCCCTATGTTTATTACAGCATTGTTTACAATAGCCAAGATATAGAAGCACCTTGAGTGTTCATTGATAGATAAATGGATGAAGAAGATGTGGTATATATATATATATATATATATATATATATATATATAAAATGGAATATTACTCAACCTTTTATGAATGAAATCTTGCCATTTGCTACAACATGCATGGATCAAAAGGATATTGTGCTAAGTGACACAGGTCAGACAAAGACAATGACCATATGATTTTACTTATATGTGAAATATAAAAAATGAAATAAACAAACAAAACAAGCAGCCTCATAAACAGGGGAAAAAAAGGTTGGTTGCAAGAGGGGAGTGTTGGGGGAGTGTATGAAATTGATGAAGGGGACTAAGATACAAACTTCTGGTTATAAAATAAATGATGGGGATGAAAAGTGTAGCATAAAAAATACAATCAATGATGTATTAACTTTGTGTAATAACAGATGTGAGCTACACACCATGGGGATCACTTAATAACGCATAAAAATGTCAAATCACTTATATACACCTGAAACTAAGAGGGTATTTTATGTCAATCTACAAAAAAAATTACATAGCTCTAGAGTCCCATTAAGAAAGAGGTTACTGTTCCTTCTTATCAGATTTTACTTACATGAGTGGTTTCTAGTATTCTATAAAGTTTTGTAGCTCTTATACCTGTGGCTGTTAAAAAGGCTTGACATGACATTGTACTTGCTTAAGGAGTCAAGGATAGTAAGATTATTCTAGTGAGGTAGTATGCCCCCTGTTTGTATATGGGGGCAATGATCAGCCACAGCATTAAGTATAGAAAGAAAAGTTAATAAAGATTATGCCTGTATCCACATTAAAGTGCTAAATAAAGCATTTTAATAAACTACTCAATATTTATACCAATTCATTGAGTTATATACTGAACTCTAATTTCTTTAAAGACTACATTATTCCTCTTTACCGAGGAGCCTGTACTTTTTTTTTTTTTGGATGCCTTTAATTAGTGTACTTTTACAGTCTTTATAGGTAAGCAACTAAGAATATTATGGAAGAATTTGGAACATTTTACTAGACTACCTTGGATACTCATGTATTCATTTATTCAACAAACATTCTTTTGTATACATCACATGCCAGGTACTGTAGTAGATGCTGAAGAAATAGTGGCATAAAAGACAGACATGCTTCCTGCCTGCCAGAGCTTACGGTTTAGCAGCAAACAATCAAACAAGGTCTGATGGTGCAGTATGATTGAAAGGATGAGGTGCTCTGAGAACGCTAAGCGGGAGTCCTTGTCTGTCTAGTATGGTGGGCAGGGAACATCCATGAGGAAATGACTTTGGAGAGGAGACAGAAAGGATAAAGGCTATGGCTATGTACCCCAAAACATGAAGGTCATTTTCACTATTTTTTCATCACTTCTAGAAGTATGAGTTGTATTTGCTTTCTATATTTAGTAAGGAAGGTGTCTACAGGGAGGAGGGTTTTGATTCACTGTATGTACACTCAGTCGGAATATTTGATCTGTCTAGCACACTTCCTATTTCATCCCAGAAGACTTGTTAGGGGAACAAGACATTTAAGGGAAACTAAAGCTCTGTTCCTTTATCTCCTCTCAAACCAACTGAGAGATGGTTTCCCTGTATTGGGAGGAATCTCATTCTCCAATTTGGTGATTTATGATTCTGTTAGTTGCATCTGTTTATTTT
Organism: Manis javanica; assembly: GCF_040802235.1. Lineage (NCBI taxonomy): Eukaryota > Metazoa > Chordata > Mammalia > Pholidota > Manidae > Manis > Manis javanica. The sequence continues at coordinate 9,116,309 of NC_133170.1, read as the reverse complement.
TCTTGCAGCCAATTCATGTTGGTTTTAAAGAAATGAAGTGCAGTAAGAGGGGAAACACTAAAAGACAGAGGAAGGAAGATTTGGGGCTCTAGTAATGGTGAGAAGAATTTAGGAAAACAGAAGCTCATCTGGACCTGGGGGGAAAAAGGGCTGCTCAAAATACAAAGACCAGAAAGGTAAAGAAATAAGAGAAGGGGGAACTGGATGAACAAGTTGTGCAAAACCTTGTTGAACCAGGCCTGAATCCAGTCCAAACTCACCCCTGATCTCATCCAAGTACTGTCCAGCCCCTTACAGTTTGTAAGATGTGACGGAACCGCAGGCCAAAGTGGTGTGGCTGGAGGCCATGGGCCTTGGGGAAGCATCTTGCCAGTGGGGCAATGTGGGAAGACAGAGGGCCAAGCTGGCCAGACGCTGGTCTCTAATGCTATGTAATGAAGGCTAAGTGACAGACGGATATCCACTTAACTGCTGATTCCATCTCTCCACACCCTGTTATCATCCTTCAGCTGCTTTGGAGAAGGCAAACTGAGCCAGAAAATATGTTTTCGGTTACTTGATTTTCTGGTTTTCAATCATTAACCAACTTCCTTTCTCCCCCTCGGTGGATATCAAGGTAATAGCTCACGAGGGTGCCAGTCCAGAGCTGTTGCTCTAGTCGTCCCCCAGAAACTTGAGATGGTGCTTGGGGAAACTGCCAACGAGAGGTACTGACTATGTAGACAGGGAGGCTCTTTACACGCAGGGAGCCGTCTGAAGCCCAAGAGGCTTTTGTGGAGTGTGTGTGTGTGTCTCCCCTTGCAGAGGGCTGGGCTCAAACCTATCTATACCATCCCTTGTCTCTGCTTGTGAGTAAGCTAGTGTTGCCCTTGTTCCAATGACCTTGGCTTCTGTAATTTTGCTTGTGGGAGCTCAGTAAATCCTCCACCACTGGGGTTGGAGATGAGAGGGTTTCAAGAAATGTAAGAAGCTGAGAGGCTAAAAATTAGAGATACATCCCTTTCATGAACTCTCTTCTAGAACTAAGAGTCTCTCTTCCCTAAAGCAAAAAATAACCTTCCATACACTTTTGGTTATTTCTTTCTTATTTATGACCTTTTAAACATGAACACCTTCGTTTAACCCATGCAAACAACCCAGATCATGAGAGGACGCTGGAAACGAGAGTCAGGATGTTCACAGGAGTCTCTAGGCAACTGCAAGTCTTCGTGACGTGACTGGATGCTGTGCAGGAAGAAACAGAAATGGGAAATGCCCGAGGGTGAGGGTCCGAGCGGGCGGTGGGCCCTCCTGAGAGCCTGCAGCCTGACTCGCCATTCGTGAAAGGCAGCTCTCGTTTCAGTGAGGGGGCTGCAGACGCTTCTGCACAGGAAGGCAAGTGACGGAGCTATTTTTCTAATTAGTAAGCTTCGTTTACCACCACATTGAGTTCAGCTACTTTGCACCCTTTATTCTTGCTCTACTTCCCCATCGCCCCATTGTCTTTCTCTTTTTCTTTCCACACAAGGTTATTGAGTATCTAGTATGAGTCCAAACTGAGTAGGTATAGGGAACATAGCTCTGAGCCAGGCAGACACGCCTCTACGGAACTCACTCTCTTCATTTCTGGGATATTTTTTTTCTTATGTTTTTGATCCTTCCTTTAAAAATACCCTGTATATAAGTTCTCCTAGTTAGATTGCTAGTTCTCTGAGGGCTACTATTCTTTTTGTGTGCCGAATATATGCCAAATCAAAATCAGTGTTACAAAAAATAATGACTGCCATAATAATGTCGATACTTCCCATAATATGCAAATGTGAGCTCTGTGGAATGTTCATTGTAAGTATGCACTGCTATCATGTCAACTTAGAAATTTTTAGATAGTAGTATTCTCTAAAACGCCCTCCTTTTCAGTGGACACGCTTTGAGTGGCTTCCAAAATCCTTGGGGGACCATCTAAGGAGTTTGTGTGCGTGTCTTCCAGGGGTTTTCAGCGGCAAAGTGTGTTGCCCCCAGCGGGAGCTTTCTAAGAAGAGTCTTCCATTTTATACAAAAGGAAAGCATAATTTTGGGGCGACACCCTGTCTATTTTAAATCATTGGAGAGGGAAAAAATATTTGTCTCCAAGACTGTAATTTTCCAGATGATGCCATATTGTTGTACAGTTGCCCTATCATGAGAAAGAACATTCTTGTGGTCTCTGGACTGGAAATTCTGTAGGAATGCTATTTCTGGCATCTTTTCATAACGAAGCCAGGCAAGTATGGGGAACAGACAGGCCAATCAGATACAGTCTGTGGTCTCTTGGCGTTTTAGAAAGTCCCTTCAACATGGCACTTTTTTTTTTTTATAGGATTTCTCAGTGTATGAGGTGTTGAGTGGGATGGCTTATGAGGAGTAGTGGGTGGAAATATTAGTCCCGGTCAAATCCCAAAGCAGTGGTCTGGTCAGACATTTGGACTTTCATGTGATTATTGTCTCATAAAACTAATTTTGAACATCCAATTTCGTCTTTTAGTACGGGTATGAATATCTCTTTTCAAAATTAAATTTTGATACCGGGGGACCGCAAGTATGTATGCATTCTAATAAAAATAAAAGTGACTAGGTGGGGACATGGAGATTCAATAGTAGTTTTTCAGAGGGATTTTGGGTCCTGTGAAAACCTATTTTCTAAATCTGAGCTGAATGTCCTGTTTAAGGAAGTAATGAAAAATAAAAGAAAAATTCTACAGAACTCTTTTATGAAACAGGAAAATCATAATGATTTTTAAAACTCTTGCAATATTGCACCCAGGTAACATTATTTTTTCTCTTTAACTGAGAAAGTTACCTTGCCACACCACCTTTGAATAGCAGCTTCCAGAAATACTTCCAACTTGTATTCCGTCTTCCAAATCCTCTGAGGTGAAGATATTGACAAAGAAAGCACAATACTCTTAAAAAAGCTATTTAACCCCTAAGTACATAAACTGTTTTGGAGACAACTGTGTTGGACTTAGAAGGTATTTCCCGGGCATTTCTGACATCAGAGAATAGAACTGAATTGATCTAGCCCAATAACTGAGTCACAAATGAACTAAACCTCTATATTGTACATCCCACTCTTTCTGGCAATATAGCGGCAGAGAAAAAAAGGACCAGGTCAGGCTCGGGCCCCCAGGCTTGCTCTTCTTCCATCTCCCGCCCTGCTCTGGGCTGTGGGTCCCTTGGGAGATAGCAAGCTGAGGCCCTAGGGGAGGATGTGGACAGACCGTATGGTTTCTCTGGCATTTACTGGGAGCAGTGTTGACAGGCTTGGGAGAAAGCCAGGCCTGCGTCACCTGTGCCAGCAGGAGGGCCGCAGGACTGCCGCACCGCGGGAGTGAAGGAGGGAGCCCGGAGAGACCCGCGGCTCCGGAAGGCCTGGGCTTAATGCCTCAACGACTCAGGAAACTAACCTTTAAACTGAAAAAAAAAAATTCCACTCTTGGTACTAGGGAAGGTATCTCTATCTTTTCATAGACAAATAAGAAATAAGAAAACTGTTAGTTGCCTTTATTAGTATAATGACTATGGAATTTTAAATACTAGGAAGGGATCCTGGGTCGAATCGGGACTTTTGTTAGATCGATGGCAGAGAGGATGTGTACCGCTGATCCTGGTTGTCATTTGAAAAACCTGGACTTTTAAGAGGGAGGTGGAAAACACTTCTGAACTCCTCTAGCGCTATGGAGAGGAAGATGGCAAATTAAGATGTAAAGGTGTTAAGAAAGTTGGGGAAATGGAACTTGGGGCTGTACTTCCCAGTTTTTATGAGTAAATTCAAGCAACGACTGTGAGAAGTGATTAGCAACTGCCTATGCAAAAGGTGGGGTGTCTCAGTAAAGGTCTACCCGAAGGCTCGTAGGTAGGCTAACGGTCTGCTCACATGGGCCTTGGAGGGGTCTGTTAGCAGCTGAATTTCCCTCAGGAAGAAAGTGGCTCTCAGGGTGCCCGTAAGGCGAGGTAAGTTAGAAGACAGCCCTGTGGTGAGGCAGGCCATGATGCCAAGGTCTGGCTCCTGGCACTTCAGAGAGCCAGGGGGAGGAAGAGGGAGACCTAGGGGGACTTGGCATGGGAAAATTTTGGTCCCCTCAAGGGCCAGTCAGGGTCATACACCGCAGCCCGTTCAGTCTGTGGGCCCTGCAAAGATAGTTTGTCCCATCTGATTTGCATTGCATCACTTCCTCTGCTTGTGCTTCTGTCTTAGGTTATTATAAACATGGAAGGCAGATTCTCCCAGAAACCTGACAGAAAGGTGACAAGAAGAGAGGCAGAGGTTATTGTGTTTAGAGTCCTGGTCGGATTCTTTTAAGCATCTGCCCGACTTCCTTTTGGGTTGGCCTGCTTCCTTGACTACCCTAGACAATATAATTACTTGCATGGCTGGTCAGAAAGAAATGGCAGACTTCAATACAAGTGCCATTTTAATTAAAGTCACAGAAAGAAATAAGAAACTATCACAATTATAAGTCATCTATTTGCCAACTGGGCAAGTTTATTGTGCTATCTCTGCTGGTTGGCCAGCCAAAGAGTTTTCAAGGATTAACAGGCAGAGTCAGTGAGAAGATCTGTGGTCACATAGGAATTTGCTGCATATCTTGTGGGCTTTTCTGGAACTAGATTTGTTTTAGGGGAAAATGCGAGACTGGATTAATGCCACTTGCAGAATCTTGATACCTTGATCTCAGCTATATCTACAGGCCTGAATTTAAACCTATGTCAGATTGGATGGTGCTTCTGATGACAGCTTGACCAAAATATTATGAAATAACGGAATAATGGAAGAAAAAGTACAACTTAATGATAGAGAATTAGCCTCTGAATTTCTGGTTCACCTCTCAAAATGGAAAAACTAAGTACAATAGTTAATGATCTTTTTGTAGCTTATGGGAAAAAAGTTGTGAATGTATTTTTACTCATTGCAGTTCTTGATGCAAAGATTTACAAGTTATCATTGGAAAACAACTAAGACCATAGATATCACAGATAATCTTTGACTCCTAGAAGCAGTGATGTGTTCTTGAAGTGTGTAACATATTCTTAAGACTGCTAAATAACCTTGCAGGAAAGATTCATCTCTTTTCTGAGAAGGCCTTTCCTGCATAATGTGGGTTTTGAAAAGGATAGATCAATCTGTTAAGAGTTAATAATTTTTGCTCATTTAACAAGTTGGGACAAACAAAAAGAGAATGGTAAATTATGCAGAATTTTCATCATGACAAATTATAAGAGTTAAAAAGCAGTCCTCTTTTGTACATATGCATTGATTTTTCTCTTTGAGGGGCTGTTAGGTTTGTTTCCAAACTGAACAATTTTATTCACATCTTAATTAAATTGAAAAAAAACCCCCCAACACTCCAACCCCTAAAAATTCAGCTTCCTCATGTGACCTTGACCTTTTATAAGCTGACGAATATGCAAATATTTAATTATAATGGACTCTGGGAAATCAAGCACCTCTTTCTGTTTTGGTGCAATTAAATCCCTGTCAAATTCAGGCAACCCTCAATTTTCCTTGAGTGAAAGTAGTTGATGAACTTAAAACTAATCTTACCCTAAGACTTTCTTTATGAAAGCCCTATAATTAGAAAACAGAGGTCCATCCAACTTAAAAGGTTTATTTGTTTTTTTTGAAATATTTTTACTTTGAGACAAGCTGTAATATTTTGTACTTAGTGTTGATCAGAGCAACACTGATTTTAACCAGCGCTGCGAAGCAGACATGGGCGACCTGTGATTTCAGGGATGGAGGTGATACGGATCATTCATAATTGTTATCCGGGCCCTTGCTGCTCAAAGTGTGGCCCAGGACCAGCAGCATCGACCTCACCTCAGTAGAAAAACAGAACAGGTCCTGCTCCAGACCCACTTAATTAGCAGTTGCACATTGTTAAGAACCCCAGAAGCCTTGAATGCACTGCTTTATAATGCTGATTGTGGAAAAGGGGAACTTTAAAGTAGATAAGCTGATTGTTCTTTGGCGCAGAAAAGTTTATAAGTTAAAGACAGTCAGTTTTATTTCTTAGACTTTAACATCTAGGCGACTAGTGCTACCAGAAGGAGTTTTTTGAAGCTCCTGCTCTCTTTTGGGAGGTCCCACGAGAAAGAGCTTTTCCTTAAATTCTGGAAGATCTTTTATTTCCCAATCTGAATGAGGAGTCCAGATCTCTGGCCCAGAGGGTGTGTCTGGCTGTTAGTTACTTTTCTCACAGGAAATCTAATTTCCACGTGACAGCATCTGACTGAAAGTAGTTGTTCAGTAAGTCTTTTCTGATGACTCACTGAATACAGTCAGGTCATAGCCAGTTTTATGAGATGAAATGCACGTAACGACCTCTGTCCTCGGCACTCTCTCTCTTTCCTGGGCTATCAAAGTATTTGTCCATTATGGTGCTTACTGTTTTGTGATCATTTATTTGATGCAAAGATTTAAAAGTTATCATCAGAAAACAACTAAGATATTTTCTATGAGTTATCAGAGTCTTATACAGAGCTGGGAACATCCGGTTACTCAAAAATGTACTTAAAAAAAATCGTGGTAAAATATACCTAACATAAATTTTCCCATTTGAACCATTTTCAGGTGGGCCGTTCAATGGTGTGAAGTTTATTCACATTGTTCTGCAGCCACTGACACCCTCCCTTCGCAGAACTCTTCTCATTTTGCAAAACTGAAACTCCATACCCCTTAAACACTTACTCCCCATTCTCCCTTCCCCCAGCCCCTGGCAAACACCATCCTACTTTCTGTCTTTATGAATTTGACTACGCTAGGGACCTCATATAAGTGGAATCACATAGCATTTTGTGACTTTTGTGAGTGGCTTATTTTCCTTAACATAATGTCCTCAAGGTTCATCAGAATTTCTTACCTTTTCAAGGCTGAATAGTATTCCACTATAGTTGTATATCACATTTTGTTTATCCATTCATCTGTCAATGGGCCCTTAGGTTGCTTCTACCTTTTGGCTTTTTGTGTATACACACACACACACACACACACACATTTTCTCTTTTTTATTTTCTTTATTTATTTATCCATCAGTGGACACTTAGGTTGTTGCCATATCTCTATTACAAATAATGCTGTAATGAACATGGGGTGTGTGTGTGTATGCCTTTTTGAGTTAGTGTTCATTCATTGAGTTAGTATCATTTTCTTTGGATATATACCCAGAAGTGGGATTGCTGGATCATAAGTCATTCTATTTTTAATTTTTTGAAGAACCTCCATACTGTTTTCCATAGTGGCTGTGCCAATTTACATTCTTACCGAGAGTGCACAAGAGTTCCATTCTCTCCATATCCTTGCCAATGCTTGCTATTTCTTGTCTTTTTAATAATAGTCATTCTAAAAAGTGTGGGATGGTATCTCATAGTTTTCATTTGCATTCCCCTGATTAGTGATGTTGAGCAACTTTTCATGTACCTGTTGGCCATCTGTATGTCTTCACTGAAAAAATGCCTATTCATATTGTGCCCATTTTTAAAGTGATTATTTGGGTTTTTTTTCTATGAGTTATTTATATATTTGGATATTAACCCCTATCAGATATATAATTTGCAAATATTTTCTCCTATTCAGTAGGTTGCCTTTCGTTTTGTTGTGCAGAAGCTTTTTAGTTTGATATAGTCTCAGTTGCTTATTTTTGCTTTGGTTTCCCTTGCGTTTGGTGTTGGATGCAAAAAATCATCACTAAGACTAATACCAAGGAGGCTACTGCCTATGTTTTCTTCTAGGAGTCTATGATTTCAGGTCTTACATTCAAGTCTTCAATCCATTTTGAGTTATTTTTTGTGTATGGTGTCAGTGACCTTGTTTCATTCTTTTGCATGTAGCTGTCCCGTTTTCCCAACATCACTTATTGAAGAGGCTGTCCTTTCCCTATTGTATCAATTTTTATCTTTAAAGCATAGAGGTTGGGGTATTCAAAGATATGATTCCTCCTACAATAGTTGATTGCCTGCAGATATATGTCAGTATAGATTATGGCATTTGATTTATAGATGATAAGATTTAAAATGATTATTTTTTCAGTTTTTCTCTCCCTAAAATTTAGAAAAAGTCGTTCCTATAGTTTAGACTTTTGGGTTGCTCTGGTGATGTGAGAAAGTGGTTAGAGTGACGGGGCAGTTCTCCCTTCCTGAGTCGCAGGGTTTGGGCTACGAATATTAGCAGGAAGCGTGGCCCGCTTGTAAGACTGGTTGTTGCGCTCTTCATATTCAGCTCCACCCTCTCCCTTTTCCCAAAGTGATACACTATATAACAACTGTTACCAAAGTTTGAATCATGGATTAATGTGCATGTAGAATTCCAGTACATCTCAGAGTAAGCTTAGGTTCTCTGTGTAGAGCTTCACAGCTTTTCTCTGGTTCAGGTCTCTGGCTGTGCCACGTAGTAAGACTAGGCCCACTTGTTTATCTTCTCAAATGATGTTTTACTCCCTCATCCCCAAGAGCTAGCTATAGTGTTACACGCATGTTGTTTTTTCAAGTGAAATCATCCATTAGCACTGACTCCCAAAGTCAGCAGCAACCTCCCCTTTCATGTCTTAGCAAAGGAAAACGTGAGCTGAGCGGACTTGCATCTTTAGTCGCTTGCTCAGATGTGATGACTCTTCATCCACACATGTTATGGCTCAAAAGGCTGAAGACACAGCCCAGGCTTTGTCAACATGGTCAGCCAAGAATGTGCATGTGTGCATGTGTGCGTGCATGTGTGTGTATGTGTTTGGAGGATTCAACCCAAACACCCTAACCCAAACACCTTGCTACCCAGTTCCAGGTCCCTTACTTCTAGACTTCCATTACCTTCTGGGATAGACCTTATTTTTCAGACTGAAGTTTAAACTTAACTTTATATAAACTACGGGATACATGATAGGTGATTTACTTACCATACATATGCTGGAAAAGGTAGGATATGTATAGAGGAACTGGAATCTGATTTACAGGGTAATTTATTCAGCTATTTAAAAATATGTATTGAACACCCACTGCATGCTAGATACTGTCAGAGGCTCTCAGTAAATGGCGACTGAGCCGGGTCATGTAACACTGGCCTCACATGTGCCATATTCGTGCTGACACCTTCTGTTTGCCCCTCTGCTCTTCTTCATCCTGGTCTGGGCCCTGGGAGGCTGAACGGTACAGACTCCATGGACGGGCTTTTCACCCTCTGGCCTTCCCCTTCGCTGGTCAAGGGACCACCCAGCAGAAGACTGAGGGGGAGGGGTGTTTATTCCCCAGCTTCCTCCCTGGGGAGAAGCACGGCTCCTGTTAGGCAGCGCCCTCCACGCAGTCGTCCTCTGTGGGCTCTGTCAGGCTTAGGGCCCAAGGGTGCAGTGCAGCCTTTAATAGCCCAGAGGTACCACAGCCCAGGATTTCCCTACACCCTGTCTAGCTTCCTTTGTAAAAAAGCCCCTTATTGGACCCCCCTCAAATTGCCCCTCTGTTTCCTGCTAGAATCCTAGCAGGAGCCTGATGATGATGGGGGTGACTGCTGACCGTAATAATGACTAATACTGAGCGTGTCCCATGGCCCCGGACCTATGACTTCTACAAATACCATTTGATCATTTCCAAAACCCAAAGACGGTAAATAGTATTGCCTTGACGTTGGTAACTAAAGAAACCGAACTTTGGAAAGATTTGGTGATTTTCCCCAAGTCCGTACAGTGAGTAGAGGTAGAACCCAGCCCGGTGGCTCCCCAGTCGGTTCCCGTCGTGCCCCTTCCTGTGCGATGCGGCCCCCATCGCTGTCCCTGCCGCGCAGCCAGAGCAGGTCTGCCCGCTGTCCTGTGGGGTCTCACTGCCAGCGTCAGGAGCTCTGGTACGTTCTGTTCGGTCTTGAGATATGGAATAAGAATATACTCTTTCTTTTGTTGATTACCATAATTTCTGGATTTCAGGCCCTGGGACACAATTTTAGATGACACCTTAGACCACATAAATTTAATTACATGGCAAATCAGTAGACATAAGGGCTTTCCCACCATTAAAATCAGCAAAGTTAGAAGAATAGCCTAATAATAATCCTAAATGCAAATCTAGTTATTCAATCAGCACACACTCCCTTGCATTTCACAGGCGCAGATGACTGTGGTGATCGGCTTCGGGCCGCTGCTTTGTGTCTTTTGGGCTAGTGGGCAGTGAAGGATGATCTGCCACCAGAGAATAGGACATTGTCACCTTTCTCAGTAGAGGGAGTCCCCCAGGGTGTCAATGTCATATTTGATTTTTTCTAATACTATTCTGTTTGGTTTCTAGACAGATTTTGTAAATGCTCGTAGTATAGACAAAAATAAATTGAACTTCTTGCAGAAATACAAACACAGGAGAGAAAATAAGGGCCATTTGTCACATGATGGTGAAGCTGTGGCTCTTATTAAAACAGTCTCAGAGTTAAAAAAAAATCAGTCTTTAATACAGACTTGGACTCATGTAACCACACATACGTCTAATTTTTGCCCTTTGTGAATGTGCATTCCAGGCCTTTCCCTTTATTATCTCCTTTTCCTCTCTGTGTGCTTCAGTTCTAGTCTGAAGCCTCCTGGGAAATCTCTTTATCATATTTCAGGAGTCTGGGGGTGTGAGCTCAGAGATCTGGCTTTTAACATCTTTCATGTGGTTCCCTTCGTGTTTAGTGTGTTACCAGTCTCTACTGCAGGCGTAAGTACACATGGAAAACAAAGGGATACAGAGGGCAGGACACTGACACTAAGATGTGATGTCACCTACAGGACTACGGGGGATGTTCATTGCTCATGAATGTTCTTTAGCAGCTGGGGAAGCTGTCAATGCTGTATATTTTGTTTATTTAGAATGCTGATATTTCCTGTAAGATTGATGCTCATGGACATTTCAGACAATAAATTCGGCAGGAGAGGGTGAAGTATTTGGAAAATTAGGTCATTCACAGAAATGCCCTCTCTCCCTTTAGAGTCCCCTTTACCCTTTCTTTCAAAGACAATGGACGTCATCAAAGCAGCTTTCATTCTCTGGTTAAGAGCCCTTCCATAGCATCGGATCTGCTCCCTGTGCCATTTCCTTGTGTCTATCCATTATGTTTCTCCGTGTGTCTGACTGATGGCCCAGCTTTCCATCTTCATGTCTTGATTCAGTATGAATCAGTGGCAAATACTACAGGAACTGGCTGCACTTTACTTCTTTTTACTCTTCATTTTTTAATTCTTTTTGCCCTTGGCTGCTTTTGAGTGCCTCAGCCCCCAGGTGTATACACCCAAGTCATAGTAGGAGGTAATTTCTAAATAAAATCAACATTAGACCTTTGACTTTCCAGTAAGTGATTTTCCATGTTGGCTGGTGCTTTTCTCTCTGCCTGCCCCGTCCTCATGCCAGCGGAGGTTTGATTTCTAAGGTTCATATTGGAAGTTACTCCTTCGGTTTTTTTTCCTTGGTGCTTTCAAAGGCAGGAAAGAATTTCTCACCTCTGAAGTTCTACTCTGCTGCAGGTAAAGAATTTAACTGCTGGGGGTGGGGGTGATAATTAGAGCCAGTAATAATTGGACTGACCTACCCTGGTCACTAAATTGTTCAGGAGATCTTTCTTTCATATTGTAAGGTGGTTATTTAATTCTCTACATAGGTGGTTTAAGAGATCTACATTGTCTGCAAGTCATTGATAAGGTGATTCAGCCCAGAGCATACATGCAAATGTTCCCTATATAGATTTATGTGGGCAAGCTTCAAAGTTTATTTTGAAAGAATTAAAAAATATTTTCCCTGTTAAATATTGGAATGAAGGGGTGATTCAGAAGCTGGTGATCTATTTTGGCCCTAGTGTTAGCAGGAGGCGTTAGAGACCCTTGGACTCCGGGAGGTGAGGCAGCAGCACCAGGAAGATTCCAGAAAGAATAAGGAATAGGGTTCTGCAAACCCAAGCCAGAAGCCTCAGGATCTTCCTTAGTTTCTCTCTTTCCCCTCTTTCAGGTTCAGTGCCACCTCTGAAATGCCTGTGCAGGGCAGCTTCTTTGTCCATCCCTACAGCCATGGCCTTCGTGCGGGTCTCACTACCTCCCCTGGGGTTCATTACTGCACAAGCATCTTGGCTGATCCAACCACCTTTTCCTCCCAAGGAGCAGAGATGTTTTCTGAAATACAAGCATGGCAGGTACCCGGCTCTGCCTGAAACACACGCATGCTGATGTGCACACACGACAGGCCCATCTCAGAGATCCCCTAGGGCTTCACTCACTCGAGCAGAGCACAGGGCCTCTGCGGCCGTGTTTCTCCGCTGGTCACACCTGACGGCAGTGGTGCGCTCACTGGCCCCATGGCTGAGGGGAGGGCGGGAGGAAGCATGTGGTAAAACGGCTATGATGTGCATGGAGAAACCCGCAGCATAATTTTGATATACCTCTCTGAATGAGGAAGAGGTTCAAGGCACCATCCCTCCCAACTCCCCTTGTGAATAGCACCAGGAAAGAAACCCCATCCTCGGTCCCCCAAAGCTCTCAATGACACTAGACAAAATCTCCTCTGTGAGAAAAACCTTCCTAAGTACTAAGAGGCAAATGCACAACGCTTTCGCCCTTGCTGGGCCATGTGGGAGTCGGCCTGCTCACCTCTGTAGCTGCACACGCCTCACACTCCCTTTCTCTCCTCCAGCCACACAGACTTCAGCCGCAGTGTCTCTAGTGCCCACGTTCCTGGCTGTTGCACACACTGTCCCTGGCACCCAGAATGCTCTCCCCTTTTCTGCTCAATTTTCACTCATCCTTCCGGTCTGGGTGGGGTGTTCCCCCTATGGATTGGTGCTTCCCTGTGCCTTGGCACTTACCACACTATTGTCCCCAAGCCTGACCATCTCGGCCTCTGTACCTCCAGGAACACATCTGCCTTGCTTTTTGTGGACTTCCAGGCCTTCAGCACATTGCCTGGCACAGAGAGGGTGCTCAGTACCTGTTTATGGAAGAATGGGGATGACAAAAGGGACACTCACAAGCATGATGCAAGAAGCATGACATCATCTGAGTGACGTGTTTCTGACGCCCTCCTAGCTTCTTTCCCCCCAGGTGCCCCAGGCTCTGAGGCAGCCTGCATCTCGTCTCAGTCTATCATGCGCCAGCCGTGGAGGGCTGGGCTGATTCGGAAGGCCGCCTGTCTGCTTCCCAGTTCCTGTCCGACCTCTATGTGAGATGCCCTGCTGCGATTCTCTGGCTTTGGGGAGTGGATCTCCTCGGGGTACTTTGCTTCTTTTGTGATGGGAGGCGCCTTATTTTTCTCATGGGGTTTGGCTTTCCCTCTCGCGTTCCTGGGGCCTGTCACGGGAGGACGGTGCTCCTTGGGCTATTGCCCTGTCTGCCTGGAACCCAAAATGAAGGTGCATGGAAGGGACAAGACCCCAACCCCAGCCTGAGGCAGAGCCGCCCAGCCCTCCTGCAGACCCAAGAGTAAGAAAAGAGATGTCCGTGGTTGGAGGCCACTGAGATGTCTGGGGTTGTTAGTCACCTGGCATAATTACAGTAATAGATGACTGACATACCATCTGTAATAGAGGGAGCGACAGGCTCTCATTGACTGTAAAGTAAGATACATCCTTTGGAACAGAAAAACTAGCTTGTGTTACTCATCATCTGTTCCAGTCTCCTTCTAGTATCATAGTGGTTGGGAAAGCTATAAGTCACATTTCTAAAATGCAAATATGGCCACATATCTACCGCTTCCCGGAAACACCCACATGCTGGTGCGTGCAAATGCACATCTCAGAGTCCTCCCATGCTTCCCTTCGTCTAACAAAGCCCAGGGCCTCTGTGGCAGTGTCTCTCCACCTGTTTCTCTGCCCAGACACACCGAGGGAAGTGGCATGCTCATGGTGCCCGTGGCTGAGGGGTGAAGGGGAGGAAGGGAGAGAGGAAGCATGGGGCAAAACAGATTCCCCTGCAGCTAAGGTTTCAAATGTGATTTTTTTTCCATCAATCAGATGAAGTTGTGTGAAACTTGAATTTGAAACTAAGTGGAAGAAGGCAAACATTTTGGTTGGTGCAAATCATGGTGGATCATGGCAGAAACTTCCTGACTCGGTGGCTTTTGCATAGGAAATGGCAGCACTGCATGCTAAGCAGGGATCTTGCGAATCTGGGCCTGAGAGTTTTACCTGGATTCTAAATGCGGTCTGCTCTTCCGGTCCTTCCAATGTGTTTGTGAACTACCTGATAGGGTAGCAAACATTTCTTTCTGCTTAAATTAGTGAGAGTGGCTTCTGTTTCAGCTACCAAGATCTAATAAACATCCTACAGTAGGAATTTCAAAGGACAATCTCTTGAAAATCATACAGAAAGAATTTCAAACTAAAAATCAGAGGCTGATCTAGCACAGGCTCTCGGTCACCTATGGGATAAAATCCGCGCTTAGCCTGACAGACAAGTTCCTTCACAATTTGACCCTAACGTACTTTTACAAGCTCTTTTCTTGCATCCTTTCTCAGCTGTCTTAAGTACCAGCCAGACTGAGCTGCTAAGACCTTCCCAAGGCACAATCTGCCTAGTCTGTTGGCTTGGACATGCTGTTCTCTGCCTGCAATTACTTTTAACTCATTGGTTCATTTATTCAGCAAATGTTTGTTGACCGTCTACAGTACGCCAGGCCCAGTGTTAGGCACTGGAAATATGAAGATGAGTAAGCAAGACCCCTGTGTGCAAGAAATCCATGGTCTAGTCTAGTATGAGAGACTAACATATAAGTAAATGTAATGAATCCTGTGAAGTGCTAGGATTCGAGTTTGAAAAAACCGGGACAGTGGAAGAAAAGGGGCACTTGTTTACCTGAAGACTTGATGAAATTTTCCTGGAGAAGGAGATCTGGAGCTAAGTTTTATGATGTAAGTAGTGTAGAAAATGGACCAAGAATAATCTATTCTAGAAAATGATGAGAAACTCAGGCACCTAGAGGAGGGGAGTAAAAATAAATGAGGTTCTGGGCTGACTGCAAGTCCCTTTTTAAAGCTATGCTCTAGATTCTGGTAAGCAATGGAGAGTCCATGGACGCTTTTCTCTAGGGAAATAATGTGATTGAATTATACTGTTAGACTGTGTCTGGAGCCACATGGCATGTGGGCCAGAGTGGAGAAGACTGATGACCAGAACACAGTTTAGGGGGTGATTGCAGCACAATGAGACTAATTCAGAAGCAGTAGGGGTAGAGGGAGAAAGGGATCAGTTGTCATGAGCGTGTTCCTGGGAGAGAACGTACAGGACCTCGTGCACAGCTGGATGTGGGAATGAGAGGAGAGAGACAGGTTGCAATGCCTGAAGTGTCCAGCTTTGGCTATTGGCTAGAGGGGTGCAAGTACTTGCAACACCCTATAGATACCTGTTGACAAAATCAATGCAGTTGATTCCACTCATCAAGAAAGAGAATATAAAGGAGCGTCAAGGAGGATTGTGTGTGTGTGTGTATGTACTGGGGGAGGAAAGGGTGATGTTTTGAAATGTTTTCAGTAGGTAGGAAAAGCTCTGGGGAGAGACCAGAACTGGAAATAGGCATCGGATTTGGTACTGTCAGCACATGGGAAGATGAGAGTGGGTAAAATTTCCCAGGGATACTGTGCAGAGAAGAAAAAGTGGTCTGGGGATAAATGTTTGGGAATACCAACAGATGGAGGAAGAGGGGAGCAGAGGAGACCAGGAAAGACTCCAAGGGAGAAAACCACATGAAGAGGGAGGCGTCTGTGGGGCCAAATGCCGCAGAGTAAGAACTGTAAAGTGTCCCGTGGATTGGAAACCAGGAGAGCCTTGCCCCGTGGCCAGAGCAGGCTGGCTGCAGTCATGTTCCAGAGGAGCAAAGAGGGTCTGAGAGTTGGAGAGAGAAGAAGGTAATATATTTACAGTTTGGGGCCTGGGCGAGAATTGGTACAGAGGCGGGGTAGTTCTCCTAGGGAAGCTCAGGATGAAGGGAAGATTTTTTTTTCTAGCAGAGTGAAGAGAAAGGAAATAACACAACTGCTGTTACCCCCGCCATCAGCACCAGCACCTCTGCCAACACCACCATTTATTGAAGGGAAAGATGCATCGTCTTTCTAGAACCTGTCACAGTTTATATAACAAGCATCGTGCCACAAGCCTTTTCCTAAATTTCATAACAACTGTGCAAGTTGGGCATATCTATTTTCTTTTATCAAGAGAAGGGAAATGTTGTCCAGAGCCACTCAGTGAGGATGTGGTGGGCCCAAGACTTGAACCCTGGGCTAACAGACTCCCAAGTTGGGATAACAGTGACTCCAAAGCTGCCGTTCTTTCTAAAACACTGTTGTATGTCTTAGAGTGGGAGAAGTTTGGGCAATACAGAAAAGGAAGGATAGTTAACAGAACAGAAACGGAACAGGGTCTTAATCTACAGAAGGCTAATAATAATAGTAGTCAGCACTTACTGAGCATTTGTTATATGCCAAACCATGCAGTATTTATTAAATGATCCCAACAACATTCTATAGTATTGTGTCCATTTTACAGTGAGAAAAACCAAGATCTAGGGATGTTAAGTAACTTATCTAAGGTTCCTTAGCTCATGAGAATGACTCCGAAGCTCGTATTCTTAACTCTGTTCACTGGCTTCACAGGTGGAGGGTTTTCTTTGAACCTGAGGAGGGCCCCATGGTCTCTGAGAAGGAAGAGTGGGCTCAGGAAATGGGGATGTGATTGTTAATGAGCTTGATGAAGGTGAGGGTGAATGAGGGAGTTCGTGTCTGATGGCTTCTATTTTCTTGGTGAATCAAGAGGCAGTTACCTGTGGAGAGTGAGAAGGTTTAGTATAGGGAGGGGGTGGGCTAGAGGTTCAGCAGTGGCAACGATTTGGTTTGATCGTTGGAGAAAACAGAGATCAAGGCAGTACACAGTTCGACAGATGGTGTTGGAAGCTGGACAGAGATAAGGGACCTCAGGAACCTGGTTACGTGGTTCTGCACATTTCTCCAGGGCATGTGGTGGCCAAAGAGCAGAGAAAGCCGATTGATCCAAGCTCGTGGGTGTGCAGCACACCTGGGTGACCGCTTGTTGTATATAGTCCATCAATAAGCCCTGTTTTACCTTCTGAATACTTCTGTAATCTGTTTGCTTTTCTCCATCTTTAGTCCAAACTATGATAAAACATATTTTATTAAAAAATTTGTATAAAAAACTCTTCCCTGGACCACTCTATTAGCCTCCTAACTAGTTTTAGTCTACCTCTCTGGTCTCCTTCTCTTTCATTTTCCACACAGTAGTCAGAATGAATTTATCAGATGCTGCTCTGGTCCCACCATATTTTTCTTCAATGGCCCTGCACTACCTTAACCCAGTATGGGAAGTCCTGTGTAGACTCAGTCACAGCCTGCCCCCTCGCTTTTTCACCAGCCACACTGATCTTTCCCTTTTAAAACAAACTTGCCACAGGGCCTTTGCATGTATAGTTTCTTCTACTTGGAACACTTTCCCCTTCCATTTGCACCATAGACAGCTTCTATTTTTCTTTCAGATTTCACCTTTAATGCTGTTTTCTCAGGAAAACCCTCTCCAACCTCCTTCTTGGGTCAAATCTCCTTATTCTAAGGTTCACAGCACCTTTCCTTTATAGCGCTTGTCATAATTTTACATTTTTGCCTCTCTCCCCCTCTGGACCATAATCTCCAGAAAGGTAATGACCATGTCTAGTTTTACTCATTATTATCTCATCCCAGTAACTAGCATGATGCTCAGCACACAGTAAGTGATCAATAAATATTTTTAACAAGCGAGTGGTTGAATAAATGAACAAAAGCATTTATTAATTGCCAGTCATACTACATATAACACATTAGATAGGAATAAGAGATGATTTATAATGTCCCTTCAAACTTTTAGGTTCCATTTTGCATGAGGAATAATTCATTTTTAGACTTTATTTATCACTTCTTCACGACAAGTAGGGATTCTTGTGTCAAGAGAGTATGCCATTTATTTAGCCCTTGAGTGTTAACGCATGCTATTAACCTATTTATGCAATTCTAGGAGACAAAGATACGATTTGACATAAAGAGCAGAAAAATAAAATCCTCAAATTAAATTTAGAAAAAAATTCAAAAGAATTGTTTTATAAAAAGCAATTGGTCCCTTTGAAGAGAGGGCTCCAATGAGCTGGAATGGCCTAATAATAAGATATATATATATCATGATATGAATTTAACTGTTATGAAGCAAATTAGAAAATACATTATAGAAACTACCCCATGACAAAGAAGAGGCTTTTTTCCTTGTTGGAAGCCTTAGAATTATGAAAGAACCTGCCCATGAACAAACGGCCCCATTTTTTTGTGTAGGCAGAAGGGGCTATATTTAGAATAATATGTCTTGATAAGACATTTCTGAGAATCGAATACATATACATATTAACAATTCCATTAGTTGACAAGGAATTATCTATTGTATTTTTTGCAGGACCTAGGAAACATCTAGCGTGACAGAGTATATATGTGGGTACTTGGTATCATTTGATTATGACAGAGAAATAATGCACTAGGAAACAAAGTCAAGCTCTCTCCTTGAAAGGCAGCATGAATAAAAGCCGCAACAGCTGTCTGCTTCTGAGCTCTTCTTCAGTCCGCTCTCTTTTAAAGGACTGATCGGATGACTCTCACTTAAAGTGCTCAGTGCTTAGAGGCCGGTTCAATGGTTATTGAACTTAACATCAAGTAACTGGCTGCCTTGAATCGCCTCTTGTATGGCTTCACCCCTTTCTGCCACTCCACCCCAGAACTTTCTTTGGTGCTCAGACCTGTCTTTATTGGTCATTTTGTAGCTTTTCACAGTAGCATTTTGGAGGCAGTCAGTTGAAGCTCTCAGTGATGAAAATGAATATCGATTTCTCTCCTTTGTTTTTAAAGTCACAAATGTTTTTCATCATAGGTGAGCTAAGCCTGCAGATAATTCTAGCTTTAATCTTCAATTTAAAATGAACACGATACAGCATTTTTCACAGGCCTCCTATTTTTATTATCATCTTAATATGCTCACCCTCTGATTTCCCGGGAGCTGCTTTCCTATAATATCTACATGCAGTGCTCTGTGGGTAGGTCAGCACCTTCCTAAGGTCCCTGAGGACGCCTGAGGTGGGTAGTGGTGGCCTGGGGCACATCTCTCCACCCCGAGAAAGTAAGGGGCTCCCATTCCCGCAGCGTATAAGCACTGCAGCTGCATGGCTTTGCCTGGGACTCCTCTCTGTCAGTATAGTCTTGCTTCCAGCTCCTTCCCTGTCATTCCCCAAAGCACAGGGCAGCAGGGCCATCCCACACTGGGGATCGCAGAGGGCGATCGCAGCAGGGCATTTGTGGGATGTCTTTTCCCAATATCCATTGCGTTCATTTCATTCAGGCACCCTTGCTCTCCCAAGGTCATTTCTCCACCCCCTCTTCTGCTCTGGGGACCCCGGGTCAGAGCCATCTGAAGGCTCGAAGTCCCTATTATTATACAAAAGGGAGATGTTTGACTCTAGCCCTCTTCCTCAGTTCTGGGCCAAACTTTATGTATCTAAAAAGGCCTGTTAACATGCTCCTCTAAAGACAAACCCATAGAAGTGTTAAAACTTTTGGCAGAATTCCTCTAATGTAGGTCAAATCTAACTCATTTGCAGGGTCATCCATATGCATTCTCCTTCCTATTCTGCCAAGAATTCCTCTGGAGATGGATCTTGGTTGTTTTCTTTTACATTCAGATGACACAAATGACATTATTATCATGTGTTATCAGTCACCTGAAAAATGTAAAATGTTGTGAAGTACTGATTTCAAATGTTGAAATTAAAAGTAAAATTTTTCCTGCAACATAATTTCAATTCCATTCTAAGTCTAAAAGCTTTTGCTAAAGTGTATGGTACTCCTGATACTTGCCAGCAGGGCTTTCAAATCTTTTTGGTATTACATCTCTGTCTTTTCTTTATAAACGGAAACATTTGAAATATGTGAAACTGTAAACCATGGGCATGGAAATAGAAATGAAATGTGCTATCTCACAGGACACAGGGAATAGAGGAGGAGAGAGAATGAATGTTAAAGCATATTCTTTAGCCTTCAGAGGAGAAGGCTAAATCTAGGTCAGAAACATTAGAAAAAAAGAGTATTTGACAGCAGGTCTCTGGAGTGAGAAAGATTTGGGTTCTAATATCAGTTCTGTCCCTAGTTAGCTGGGCAAATAATCTTGTCTGTACCTCAGTTTCTTCATTTATGAAATGAGGATTATGCATCAGGGAAATGCAAATTAAAACCACAATGAGATAGAACCTCACCCCAGTTAGGACGGCCAACATCCAAAAGACAAGAAATAACCATGAGCCGGTAATTGTTGAACTTGGGTGATGGGCATAGGGCTTCACTACACTATTCTCTCTACTTTTGCATGTTTTGACTTCTTCTATAATTTAAAAAAAGTAGAAAAAAGATGATACGATTAGATAATTTCTTAAAGAAGTATGTCAGTTAATATGGCATGACAGATGACATTTCTACCAACAGGATTAATACTTGTCTTAAATGATTTTCCCTTCTATATAAAATGTTAATAATTAGGTGGAAATGCATATCATGGATCAATTTCACAGAAGAGATATAAAAAATAATAAGAGAAGGATGAGTTTAGGTTTGCATGAAGGAAAAATGTCCCAGGAAATGAGATTATTAAATATCAGGTTATGGCAAGTGTGGGACAGACATGCTTCTGTGTGAGAGGCCTCCCGAAATATCTGACGAAAGGCAATCAGGGGAACAGTAACCCTCTGACTATCTTTTATGTTGTAGAATATGGTTATGTACTTTTTTTTCCTTTTCAACACATGCTAATTATCTCTCCCCTTCAAAGGGAAAAATGACTTTTATGTGTGCCATGAACAAAAGATAATTTCTGTTGTTGGTAATGAAATATTTGTACATCCAGTCTGAGAATCCATGATAAATAAAGCCATGGATGTAAATAACAGGGCATTAACATCCAAATGTCTTTTTTTAAAATGAAAACTCTTATCTATAGCATTTTTTCTGACTGTGCTATCTCTAATTTGTGTGTTAGTTCCCACACTCTTTGTTAGGTGAAGTGGGTCATGCTAGCTGCAGCCAATGTTACCTAGAGCTCTATTCTATTATTATGACTCAGCAGAAAGACTGTCTCTGTGGGGGGCACTAAATGGATTTGAGGACAAAAACTTAAATTAAGGTTATAATCCACATTACTGTTGCAATGGTACAACAAGGTTGATTTGTGAGTACCGTGTGCATCATTAATAATTGTAAAATCTACCACTTCGCCCACGCTTCATGCCCTTCTGCGGGGGAGACTTGTCTTCACACTGAAAGGATAAAAGCACATCTGTTCCCTGGCAGCGCTGGCCTCCCTGGGGCCGAGTTTGGCCCTCTTCTACTTGGACCAGATTCCTCCCCAAATGGGATGTGGGCCCTGCATCCTCTAATTAATCCTGCTGTACGTCCTGCTCTTTGGATGGCTACTTTTCTCCTGACCTTCACTTTGGGTCCTCGTCTCAGATGTTATGCCAAGATAAGTTGAGAGAACCTATTGCTAGGCCAGGAGAAAATCCAAAGGTCTCATGGGTTTTCTGAAACATTAGGGTTTTAGACAGTGCTAAGTAGAGTCAAAGCAGAATATTAATGCTGATGCTCTAGAATATTAATGCTGACGCCCTGAACCAAGCGTCACTAATATTTCACTGCCATTATTGCAAATGCCCCGGTCAGTCACTACCGGGGAGGTTTGTTCTCTTTGTAACGGGCGTGCAGGAGGCCTGCGCGGGCCGCTTGGATGCTTCTCCCACTTCAGTCCTTGGCTCCTCCTGGCCATTTTCCTCTTTCTCATTGCCCTTCCCTTCCCTGCCTCCCCCGTCACAGCACAGCGCCCTCTCCCCCACCCCCTGCTCCCCGTCTCCTGCGAGCCCACCCACATTCAGAGTCAAGGGCTGAGTTTTGGACCCCCTTTTCCTCTCCTGCTGCCCGTACCCTTCTGCACAGCTGCCCGGCAGGGAGAGGTACTGGGCTCGTGGAAGCGCTGAGGTATCAGTATCAATACTGAGCCCCCATCCTTGATGTTTGTGTTTCAATAGTTGTGCCATTGCGCCCATTATTGGCACTTCGCCGCCCTCTACATTACCCACCCTTCCTCCTGTCCCCTCTGACTGCTCCGTGTGCCCCCTTCCCCGGCCCTCCTTACTGGGCACCTGCCTCCTGCCTGCAGCGCCTCCTGGTCCTCTGTGTGCGGCTCCAGCGCTGCGGGACGGCGGGTGGCCCGCCACCTCGGTGACACGACTCAGGGCCTCCTAAGACCTGCCAGCTGTTAAACACGGGGGCCTCCCTGCAGGGAACAGAAGTGTGTATTTCCTGGTACCTTGCTTTCCGGCCACACGGAGTTCTCAGATCATCGTCATGTCAACAGCAGTGGCCAGAAGCGGACGGGTTTGCAGGGGGTTCCTGGGGGCGCAGGGCTGAGAGACCACGGCGATCGGGAGGGAGCGAGACGCATCAGTCAGGGGTTTGGTTGTGAGAAAAAAAAAAGACACATTCCGGGCGTCCTAGGGCAAAGGGACGACGTATTGGAAGAATCTGGAGTAGGTCAAAGGAGAAGCTGAACGCAGGTGCCATGACGGGGGCAGGAGCAGGGGCGGCTCGGGGGCCGGGGCAGCCGGACGAAATGCCCTCCGCCGTTCCCCCAATCGCTGGGTCACTCTACTCAGGGTACAGGTGCCGAGGAAGGAGACTGTGGTGAGCCAGGCCGGGGTCACAGGCCGCCTTCCGCTGGGGACAGCTGTGGGACTGGCGGGAGGGGTGTATTTAGGCCCCTCGGGGGAGCGCGAGCAGCAGGCACCCAGAGGCAGGGGGGTGTCTGCAGTGAGGCCGCGGTGCTGCGGTCAGAGAGGCTCTCGGTGCTGAGCGGGCGAAGCCCACAACGGCCCCCAGACTTGAGAAATGTGGATTCAAGCAAGGACGAGTAGACGCAAATCCTTTTTTAAAAAAAAACAAACTATTTTCTGTCTGTTGAGAGTAATGCCCCCCTTTTTTTAAAACACATAAAGCCAATACACTAGGGTTAGCATTCAAATTCAAGCTATCCGGGAGATTCATGGAGAAGAGCATCGCGTATGAGTCAGTATATGCCAAGTACTTCCATTTATTAACTAATTCAGACCCCATAACAACCCCAAGAGGTAGGCATTATTATCCATACCATCTTACAGAAGAGGACACAGGCCCAGAGAAGTCAGTAACTCACCCAGGGTGGCACAGCTGGTACCCTGTGCAGCTGGGTAAGGTTCAAACCCGCGCAGCGCGGGTCAGGCTGTGCCCTTATCCACCATGCTAGCTACCTCTGCATTTTTGTACAACAAAATAGACTTCAATACCGAAATATCCGAAGAGAATGTGGGGCTCTGATAACCTTTCCTATAGTGCAGAGAAGGAACAACAGAAAGAGGGATATTTTAAATGATAGTTAGCAATCCCTCCCGATGGACCCGACTGGAGATTTTATCAGTCAACACCTGTTGCCCTTCAACTGTAACACACTGAGGCAGAAATCACTGGCATGTGAGGACATGTGTTCCCAAGCTGGGGGACCAGCTGCGTGGTTTTATGTCCTAAGGGCAGTTATTCGAAAGTATGGGTGTTTTATTTTTAGCTGCTTTCAGAGCACATCTCTTCACTGTCTCTCCCAGACACCCCTCTGCTTTTCAAAAAGAGAAACACTGAACCTTCTCTCCTCCACACTAAAAGGCCTTTGTCTGAAACCACACATGTCGATTTTAAACAGAAAATAATATTAAAGCACAGTGCTTCCTTTATGTGCCTCATGCAGCTTTCTGAGTTCCTGTGTCCCTGGATTTATGATGTGCTCCACACTTTCCACATATTCTCTGTGCTGTTTTCCCACATTTGAAGGAGAAATGATCAAGAGATTTGTGCTGGAGTAAATTTATTCTGTCTTGAGCTGGGTGAAGCTTCCAAATTCACCGCAGCATGGAAAATATAAATGCTGTAAGCATCGTGCTTCCTGCCCAGACACTGCAGACCAGCAAACGCCAGGCCTAGAGCAGAAGTGAACGTTGCATCCCTGTAATCATTCCTCTGCTCGAGCTGCTTGACTTTTCCGAGTCGGGTGACAGGAACCTGACCAGATTTCCTGACCCTCACACTGGGGAGAAAAACATCCTGTGCCCCTTTTCACACCCTCATTCTCATGAGAGATGCAAGACCTACAAACTGTGGGGCTGGATACTGGGCTGGGGATGGGCCCTGGGTCTCTAGGCAGGACACTGAGGGAGTGACGGGGTCTGTGAGGGGGGAGTCCATTTGCACCTTCCAGGAACTTAGGCTGTTGGCCCTCAGTCATCATGCTAGGGTGCATGTCATTCTACTTAAGAATGAGAAGCTTGGGCAGGGGAGCAGAAGCTTGGAAATAATGGTTGCTGAGTGGGATTTCCTCCCAGTGTCCCACAGGCCTCAGCCATACTTCCTGTTTCCTTCTGTATGTCAAGTAGCTGTCCGCCTGTCCCGTCCTGTCTGAGCCTTCCTTATCTAGTGGACTTGGACCTTCAGGGACCAGAGGAGGGCAGCCCCAGGTTACGGGGAGTGCCACTGGTGAACAGATCAATCTTCGGAGTTCAGCAAGGATATTAGCTGCCTTCTTGCTGGCATTTGAGTTGGGCAACTTGCCAGCATGCAGCGTCATTAATACATGAACTTAGTTAGGTCAGATGGTCCCTGTTTTTAAGGCTTTCATGCTTTGTTGCTTTCCTCTTGCCCCTTTATAACAAAAAAAGAAATCACTCATTCCATAGTTTCTTTCTGGGTCCCAACTAATAAGAGCAGGGCGAGGGCAGATGACGATCTGCCTTGTGGTGATCTGCTGGGTAGGACAATCCCATTCACCTAAAGAGGAGACCAGCAAGAAGGAGGCTTAAAAACCAATGGAGGAAGATCCAGACTGATCAATAAGGGATGCTGAAACTGTTGAATATCCTTGTGGAAAAAAAATAACATAAAGACCTTTGCTTATTATCATATTAAAATCTCAACTCCAGGCTTACTAAAGATCTAAATGGGAAAACCCAAAACTTTAAAGCCTTTTAATAACATACAACATTCTGTTCCAAAGACTTTCCTTAAGAGGATGCAAAAAACCACACACCAAAATTGAAAAGTTGATCAATTTGACTACATTAAACTTAAAGTTTCTGTAAAACAAACATACGTAAACTAACTGAGAAGGTAAGCTATGGGCAGGAAGGATACTTGCAGTGCACACACAAATAAATAAATCAGAAGCCTTTCTTTGCCTCCCTGACCTGGATCCTGTGTCTGTCTCTCCCTTCACTTTCTTATCTCCAGCCAGCCTGTCTCCTATTTCTAGAACCTACTAGGTGCTTCCTACCTCAGGGCCTTTGCTCTTGCTGCCTGGGATGCTCTTGCCTGGGATGCTCTTGCCCCAGGTACCCACTTGGCGAATGTCCTCACTCTCTTCAAGCCTTTGCTCACTTTCACAGTGAAGCCCACCCCAAGCATCCTGTTTAACTCAGCCAACCATCCTGTCCTGCCCATTCCGTCTCCTCACCCTGCCTCTTTATTCCACAGAACTCATCCCACCTCACAGCTTTAGCACCCGTTGCTTTATGCACTTAATACCTCTTTCTTATGTGTCCTTCCATTGGAAACAATCATTCAAAATAGGCACAATCATTCAAAGTAGTTGTAGGAACTCAAAGTAAGTATTTGAATGAGTGAAAGAATGGCCATCGTTGCAAGTGGGAGCTTACCCATCAGTGTGTCACAACCCTCTGATGTATCACCAGTGGATTGCAGCTATGCTGAGATAGTAACATCCTGAGCCCTTGAGGCAGCCTGACAGCAGGTGGGGCAACGGAAAACCCAAGCACTCAAGGCCTGCTGCAAGCTGTTGTCTCCGTTCACCCCACATCCTCATAATAGTCCCTCTTTTTAGGTACATGAGGGCATGAAGTGGTTCGGGAAGCACTGAGATGACTTAGCTGTGCCTTGTCTATAGACATGGTACACTGCACACCTTCACCTGTTAGAAATGCCTGTGTGCCCCCTGGAAGCACTCCTGTACCCCAACATCAGTATTCCCCAAGCTCAGTCAAACATTAGTTCAAAAACAGCTTCTGTTCTTGACACATGAAGTGTTCTTTTTAAACAAATGATTTCATGCCATGAATTGCATATTTTGGAACATACAGAAAGTATGTTAAATGAATAAAAGAATTAATAAATATGCAACAAGAGAATGGGAGAAGTATTTAAAATGTTAAAATGATTGATTGGTAGTTGTTGTGGAGGTTGGTGGTGAGAAAATCGGGAGGTCTGAAAGATGGTGCTAAGGAATTTAGTCCTAGGTTTTTATGCCTGGTTGCTCTTAAGTGGAAGATGCTTTAAGAGGGAGAAGGAGGGGAGGCCTTCCCTACAGAGACCTCGAAGACTGGAGATCTGCTTCCTAAAATATTCCTCCTGGGCTCCTTGTTTATCACAAAGAAAACTCTTAGCTTCATGTCTTGGTTAATCCTAACCTGGGTATAATAAAGAAGGTCATGGTGTTAGATCTGTCTGCAGGAAGTTCTTAGAAAGCATCCCTGGAGGACATACGCACTGTCTGAGCTGCTGGGTGAGTGGGCGTTAAACCCGAGCTGTGAAGGACTAGAGGTGATGAGCCGAGGTTGAGCATCAAGACGAGGAGAGCCAGAGGGATCTTGGGAGGAAAGATCAGGGCCAGACAAGGCAGTTAGCTGGCTTGGGGAGTGCCCAGGATCTGGCAAGCATGACATGTTTTGGAGCCAGGAATTAGGCAGAAGCCAGGAAACTCCGGGTTCATGAGGTGAAGGCTAAGTAGGGTGGGGAGAGAGAGTGAGGAACAAGACAGCAGGAACCAGCAGCAGGGATGTCTGGAAACCAAGGCAACTGCCTTTGCCAAGAAGCCTCATGTATGCCTCTTGCCAAGGCAAAATGCAGTGTCTGGAACCATGTGCCCAGGCCTGCAGGTGGGAGCAGAGTGAAGAGGCTGACATGGCTTGATGGCCAGGATGGAGCTACAGCCAAGAGGAAGCTCTGGCATTCACCTCTCTCTCTGAGAAGGCCATCTCTCCCTTGTCCTCTTTCTAGATCTTATGCAGCATTGAAGGATGAAAATTACATATACAATGGCAACCTATTAAGAATTCTTAGGACATTCATTAATCTCAAGCATTCCATCCCCTAATGAGTTGGCCCTGTGTTGGTCCCTCCCCTGGCATCTCTCAGGTTACCCTAGTCACTTTGAACCCCACGTTTGACTTAGAAACTCTAGGACAGACAGAACAGGAAGCCAGAAGTGAGGATGCATGATCTCTGAGGTCCCTTCAACAATGGGGTCAGGGTGGGAGAAGCCACAGCTGTCAGCCTGGAGGCCTCAGGAGAAGATTGGTGAAGTCCAAATGGGAGGAGTTCGGGATGGGACACCCCCATGATCTGACCATCACACAAAGGGCCTAGGTTCTGTTCTTGTGATTTTTAAGAATTAATGCTCATCAATTGATGTAATAAACATGGTTTCCTTCCTTCATTTATCCATCTAATATTACTGAGTGCCTGCTATGTGTCAGAGCTGTGGTGCTCTCTACCATCATTAGCCTGACTCTCCTGGCCAGCCCTGGATATTTGTATTCTGGCACTGAACCCCCTTCTCCCTTTAGCTGACACGTAACTCTCTGAATGGAGTTTGCTGTAACTTTATATTTCTCTTGCCTGCTGCAGATTTTTGCTGGTACTTGAATTTCTAACCATTCTGCAGGCATTCAGAAGACGATTCTTTGGCTTCTGAATGTTCTTCTACATATTACATATTGCAGAGAAGAAAGAGCATTCACAAGGATGATGAAAAGCCTATAAACAGTCACAATGTGGCCTGTACCCTGCTCAGGACTTGGCATTTCAGGTTTTGTGAGCCAGTAGGGCATAAACTATTTAGATGGCATGGCTGGGCCCTGGTGACAGATGTGTTAGATAGACCTGGCCTGCTCTAGCAAAGGAAGGAGAGAGAGAGAAAAAAAGATGATAATAAGATAGTGATAATTATATTAATATCAGCAATAATAGTTTGGGAGTCATTATAGCATATTTATAGGGTAGAACATAGACTTTGAGGTCAAGAAGACATGAGTTCAAATACCAGCTGTGACATTATCTGTGTAATCCTGCCAAGTTACCTAACTTTTTGGGTCTTAGTTTCTTCATCTCTGATATAAAAATAAGAATACCTGCCTCACAGTGAGAGTTGTTCTGAAGACTGAGCCAACAAGGTCATGTATATTTAAAATGCCTGGAGGACAGGTCGTGTGGTCATGACACAAAACAGGTGCTTAATAAATGGTAGGTAATAATAATAAAAATAACTGCTCTGTGTTGAGTGCTTATGAAACACTGGAGTCTAGAGCTAGAGCAGTAATATTTTCTCATTTACTGTCGCCTGTGGGATAAGAGTTATCCCCATTTTAGAACCTGGGA
Source organism: Manis javanica (assembly GCF_040802235.1). Classification (NCBI taxonomy): domain Eukaryota; kingdom Metazoa; phylum Chordata; class Mammalia; order Pholidota; family Manidae; genus Manis; species Manis javanica. Next base: position 9,087,793 of record NC_133170.1, on the reverse strand, counting down.
AATTCAGACTTAGGGAAGTTAAATAAATTACTCAGGTTCACGTAGTTAATGAGAGAGAACTGGGCTGCATAAGTAAGGGAAGGAGAACCAAATAAACTTTTATGGAATGCTTACTGTATACCAAACTCTGCACTAGAAGGATTACAAGCACTGACTCATTGAATTATTATCATAATCCTAGCAGAGAGGTGTTACTATCCCATCTTACAAGAGGAAATTCCAATTTTCTCAAGGGTGTACAGATGCCTGTATGCATGTATAGTCAGGATTCCAGCCCAGATCGGGTCACCCCCAAGGCTTTGTGATCTTTTTCATCTTGAAAGGAGAGGAAGAAATTAGGGCTCTGGTTTTGTCCACCTTGAGACAAAGTTTGGGTCTTTGGAATTAAAAATAAATGACTGATTTCAGGAATGGAGAACAGATTTTGACCTTGGTTTTAAAATTTATGAATATTTTGAGATCCATATCTACTCTGATGGTTTCCATTCTCATTCACTCCAGCTGTACTCCAGTAAAAACAGGAGCTAGCTGGTCTCCTTCCTGGGGGAATTAAGCTTTGTGGGCATTCCTGAAGGCTGGTCATTTGGAGAATCAGGGTCCCTGGCATGTGGGGTCCAGGTAAATGTGTCAGGTAATCAGGGCAAGTGGTTTCCAGGCCTGGGCACAGAAGAATGGCAAAGAGAACTCCTATTTTACCTTGAGAAACTGAGAGTATTACTTTTTATAAAAAAGCCAAAGCAAATAAAAAGTAAAGAGGGAATTCAGGTTAGATGAGGCCACTTGGTCTGGCGAGCCACCAATCTAGCTCATCCTGTTCCCAGGATGGTTCAATCCTGATTCAGAATCTTCTAGATTGGATCTACCAAGATGGGAGATACGACTGTTAAGAGGAAAGCAGGAAGAGAAAGCAGAGTGACAAAGCAGGGGGGTGAGGGGGTTGGGAGAGAAGCAAGGGCTCCTGGACAGACGCCATCTAATTCCCCTCTTTGTCCCTCACAGTGACAGGAGCGGGTTCATGGGTATGCTCAGAGGAAGGGGGTCTTCCACCCCAGGCTTGGGCTGCAGACTTATTTTCATTTATTCAACGTTCAACAAATAGCTATTGAGCACCTCTTACCTGCTGGCTAGGAGATAGGAGGAGTGATAGTCACTCTGGCCTCCTGGACCTGGCCTTCTAATGGGAAGGGGGCATGTATAGACCATCAACCAGACTTAGGACATGACGTGGAGTGTCTTACAATATGATAACTTCAGAGAAAAATAACGTTAAAAAATGAAGATTGGGAGTGCTGAGATTCTGAATGAATGGTATTATTCTATTAGTTTTCCAGATGTGGACACTGAGGCCGAGAGGAGTCTGTATCTTGAGGCCACACAGCTGAATGGTAGAGCTTCAAGTATAAAGCAAGTCTGTTTGAACAAAGCTCATTCTTTCTTTTTTTTTTTTAAAGTGCCACCTTTTTATTTTGGAGTAAAGAGTATTAAAAAAGCTACCATCTGTTATCACCATCATTGTATAAAATTAATGATTCAAGTCTTTAATTTTATCGCTCATTCTCTTCTTTATTGCCCTCTGCCTTAGCTGCATATGGAAACAAAGAAGACTAGAAAGTGCCAGGCTGTCTCTTACTTTGGAGTCTTTTCCAATCACCTGGTGAGCAGTTGCAGAATTCTTCAGCACATGGCCATGGAGAACTGATGTAGACTATGTGGTTCAGTTAAATGCTGTTTCTCCTGCTGGGAGCAAAGATGTCTTTGCCGTCAGCATTTCAGCCTTAGAGCTGAAGATGAGCTAGAATGAAAATGCACAAAAATTGTATTTGAGAAGATAATTTGTATTTCCATTGTGCGCAGACCCTTTGGAGAGCACGCATTGAAGTTCTGAACTTCGCTGTTGACAAGCATTGTTACCAATCAGCAGCCAATTGCCAGCCCTGTGGTTATCATTTGATCTTTTATTAAAGAAAATTCTTCCAAAAATATTAATTTAAAAATTAATGTCAACACTTTCTGACATTCCATCCCTGAATGCTGAAGAAGAAAAAAGTTTTAAAGTTTTTTAATAATCTTGGTAAATATTATTTGAACTTTACTTCAGGCCAAAACAAGTTTCATGGGGGAAAAAAAAATCCTTTCTTCAGCCATGGGTAATAAATTTGGCCAGGAGGGCCTGGAAGCAAGAAACTGAACAGGCTAAATACTAAGTGGGCATTCATACCCACGGACACCATGATTTTCACAGACATGGATTCTTCTCCCCTAAAATAAGAAATGTTTTCAAGCAAATCCTCAATTTTTGTCCATCGTCCCTTTATCTCCTGACTGGGTGTATGGATATACCAGCTGAGCACTTTTCTTTTTTTTCATATCCAGTGGTTAATAAAAAAGCCACTGACTGGACACATTAACCAGTGTTCCTCATGTTTGGTGGAAAGAAGAAAGGAACGAGGGACTAATGATTCACTCAAAATCCAAACGTCTCTCCCCAAGATCAAGGTTTTTTTAAGGATGAAGGAGGGTGTGTGTGCGTGTGTGCGTGCGTGTGCACGGGCATGTGTGTGCCGCACATATGTGTATGTGTAGCAACTGGAGTGTCAGCTATGCTTCCCCTTCTCTCCTGTAAATGGACCTTTTGCTTTTCATTTCTTTTCTCTGTGGCTTTTTAGGAATATAGCTCAACTGCTTGAAGTAGCAGAAAGGATTCCAAATGGTTCCTTCCCACCAAGAGAGTGTGTTTATTTTCTCTTACTTGCTTGACTCAGTGGAGGAGGAGAGGTGGAGAAAGCACAGCAAGGGAGGGAGAAGAAGACCGGGAGGGTGATTGAGAAGCGGGTGGGGTCCTGACGGCTCTGGACTGGCTCGGAGAACAAAGAAAATTGCCCGAAGAACCGGACAGTAACTCTACCCAGGCTCCAGCTAGACCTGGTCCAAGAAAACCTGGTATAGGTGGTGAAATGAATTTAGCTCAGCAACATTACTTGGCAAAGAAGGAAACAAGCAACTTTTGTTTTCTCATGTAGCACAAGTTAGATCTACTCACTTAACCTGGGCTTCGACACGACTCTGCTGCTCCCTGGCTGGGTGACCCTGGCCAAGCCAACCACAGCATGCTGACAGTATTATTACTTTTCATTCATGAGTCATGGGGTTACCTTGAGCATCAAATGAAAGAATTTATTATATATTCATTCTTTCATTCAGCAAGATTTATCAAGTACCTACTATGAAAAAATGGACAAGCGCCTGCCCCGTGAAGCTTATATTCTAGATAGATTCTAAATATATTTCAGTATATAACATAAAATTATGTATGTATACACACACATATTCATTCCACTCAGTATATACTGCAATATGCAAAAACATATTTTACTTTATTCTGTAAAGACAGTAATTATGTTCCTTTATATGTGGCTGATGTTAGTAAGAGCATCATGTGTGGATCACATGCTACATCTGTGTGTGTGGTGTGAATTATAAATTTAATTGAGCAGCATTTATCATTGCCACCTCCTTGATAGTTGGCTGCCACCCCCTGATCTCTATTCATTTAGGTTTTCTAGAACATTACTGTGCTACCAGAAAAAGAACACCTTAAAAGGGAGAGCGGGAACATTTGCAGGTAACCCAGACAGAAGGTATTAAGTGCTTCAGTCAGTTTGCACAGAACATTCACCCCCAGAAGGGCTCATTGTTCTCAGACTCACTGAGTGGGATAAACTGCTTTTCTTTAGCTGGGACAATACCGTACTTTGCAAAAAAAGCAAGAAATTCACTGTTACAATTGTTACTATCTGAATAAAATGTACTCAGAATAGGCTTGTGCATGAAATTGTAGGATGTCTGGAAAAGATCAAGATTCTCTTTTCTCCTTTTGGCTCCCATCCTTTTTCAGTTTTGTTCAGACAGTTTATCACAAGGTGGAGGTGGCAAAGGTTGGGGCAATGGGAATTCATCTGCTTCTAGAACAGTCACCAGGGACCCTCACGAGGCCCAGCACCGAGAGTGATGAGACAGAGGCTGGGAGTGACGATATTGTCTGGGTTGGAGAGTTATCAAATGGAAAACAGATCAGTAAATTATTTTTACTTCTACTTTATAGAAAGTATTATAACAGTTCTGGTTAAAGAGCTCAGGGTGGTGATTGTCAAGAGATATGTTCTCATAATTACTTTTCTTTGGCCACGTTCTGTTCCTGGAAGCCGGGGTGCGGCCCCATGGCGCTTGCGCTGCGATCTATAAGTCTGCTCTCTCGAATCACTTTTCTACCCATCCTGTTTCCATTACCACATCTCTCCCTGGACACCAAAGAGAGAAGGTCAGCATGTAAAACTGTAGGAATGGACTGAATAGAATGGAGCGCAGCACCGGTTCTGCCTCAGCCCGGTGAATCCCATCTGCCCCACTACTCCTGACTGTGGCCATGATCGGTACTGCTTAGTGACCAGTGTGGGCCAGATATTTGTTAATTGCTTTATAATGCATTCTTTTAATCAGTTCTCCTAACAACTCCGTCGGGTAGATTTGAGTATTAGTCCCACTTTACAGCTGAGGCAACGAGCTTGAAGAACTGGGCAGCTTGTCCAGGTCACCCAGCCGCAGAGCACGGAAGCCCGGATTCCAAACCATGACTTCACTCCGTGTTCTTCATGGTTCAGCCATTCTGCTTTGCCTCAAACTTCCTCTTTCGCCTCTTCCCTGGCACCACATGGCTCCTCTTCCTTCAACCCCTTCCCCGCCCCCGTCTGCCACTCACATCAGGTAATTAAAGAAACCAAATGGTAACCTTTGATTTAAACACAACAACTTTTGAAAAAGTAAAATCCAGAAACACACAGACCATGAATATTTTTTCTCTCTCTTCTGTGTTTGGAAATGTACTGTGTTGGTTTCACAATGGCTTGAGCACGGGCTGCTCTTCAGGTAGCCTGCACCAAATCTGGGATGGGTTTAAATGATGATAACATTTCTTCGGCATCTTCAAAGTGATATCAGGCATGGCAGAGAACTTGCATTTAATTCAAGGTCCAGTTTCTAAAGGCTTTTCCCTTGCCAAGAATAACACTGTAAAATGATTAGAGGCCATTAGTTTGTGGCAATCAAAGTGACAGGGCTCCTCGGTGCCCCCCAAGGAGAAAGACAGTAAATATCTAAAGACTTAGATGAAAAAATTTTCCAACTTGATTAAAAGAAGTAGAAAACAAAGAGGTGAGTGATACTTCTAGAATGGTTTGCAAATGTAAAAAGAGCAAATATAAATAACTGGGAAAAAAAGGAATACAGTACCCCAAAGAAAACTCTGTATTTACATTATGAATAGTGCCTTGAATATTTTTTTTAAAGCAGTGGTTCCATTGGCTTGGAGTATTGTAGCTTGTTCCATTGGGTTGGAGGTGGTCTAAGAAAGGCAAGGGCCTCCATGTTTCCAGGTTGGATGGGGGTATAAAGAGCATGGCTCCAGTTGAGGGAACAAGCAAAAAACAACATGGATTTACAATGCGCTAATCCTACGTATAGACCTTACGTAGAGGCCAGGCCTGAGTTAAGTTAGGATGGAAAATTCTGGTCTGCTCAGTTCACTGCAACTCATCTATGTGGGGCACTTAAGGTACATGTCTGACAGATGTATCGGGACTATTATTAAGTTATTTGGTAAATAGATAAAATCCATTTATAAAAAATGAATGCTTAATATTTTGCTGGTAATTCACATATCATCCACTAAACTGGAGTTGAGATGGTTTTATACACTTTACAAGCTCCTGCCCCTCACAGGCTCAGCCAAAGTTCTCTCCACAAGTATACAGTGACCTCCAGGCTCCACTTGATGAGCTTTCTCCTCCTTGCCTGCTTCTTGTTTGGACTTTCGTCTTGTTCTCCCCCTTGGTGTGGACGCTTGGGGTTTTCCCTTGCTTTCTGGACCACCTTCACATAAAGAAAACATTTCAGTTACCCTCTGCTTTCTTCCTCAAAGTTGAAAGTCAGCTCTGCCCACTTCCAAGATCAAAGTTCTTAGACCCAAATCTAAAGCAGAGACCTGGCCTGTCTTCCCAACTCAAATGGGGGAAGAAGCTACACCGTCACACAGCGCTCACAATGGGTGGTCTATACGGTAGTGAGTAGGTACTGACATGTGCCCAATTTTCATGGGTTGCTTACCTACAACTTCAGGGGAGCCCAAGAACCCCCCAACTCACTAAGGTCACAGAGAGCTCTCTTTCCCCTCCTTCATTCCTTCCCCCCACCCCCCTTTTCATTCCCAATGTATCTCCTCTGAGGGGATGGCTGGTATTGTGTCTCGGTGTTTTGGATGGGGAAAAAGAAGTATGAGAAACAGCTTCTCTCCAGTGCAGCTCTCTCACTGGTTTATTCTCCATGCCAGGGGCAGATCTGTCTCCATACTCTGAGCATGTGAACTGGAATAACGCCTTGCCATGACTGAGTGTTGAAGTACTTCTCTAACTTACTAATTCATCACCAGAAATAATACTTCATTGCATGTGTGCTTTCTTACTTGAGGACACAGAGGATGCTAAAGATTGTTGCCAAGAAGCTTCTGAGCACCTCCCATTATACTCAGCCACAGGTGTTCAGAAAAATACTCACCGTCTTTCTCTCCTTTCATTCATCTTTGTCTTATTTCCTCATTCATTTTACCTCCACTCTTCCCATTTTCCTTTTACTCATTTTCATCTTTTCTCCTTTCCTTCCTATGCCTCCCTGTCTACTAGTAGCTCTCTGGCTTAGAGAGGTTCTTGAGGTCTTCTGTCCTGATCTGTGAGGTCCAGAGTGGTAGCCATGAGCTCCTTGTGGCTACGGAGCACCGGACACATGGCTAGTCTGAATTGAGATGACTGTGGGAAGTGCGCACTAGATTTCAAAGATTTAGTATGAATAAAGAATGGAAAATATCTCACTAATAGTTTTTATAATGATCATATTGAATATCTTAGATATAATGGGTTGAAAAAGATAAATAACTGTTTTAAAATGTGACCACCAGAAAATTTAAGACTTTCTATATGTGGCTCACATTTTATTTCTATTATAAAGAGCTTATCTAGATTGCATATAGATAATTTTTTTCTTACTGGGAGCATAGCTATATATTTGAAAGACAGCAAGTTGCATTGCTCAGTCATTGGCAAATAGCGTCAATTTACATCACACCTTTGTTGGTTTATATAGACCTGGAGCTGGAAAATGATGCAAGATTATTCTCTGAAATTGTGTCTTCACATTATTTTTTGAGAGAGGGATAAATACATGTCCACTACAATGTTTTCTCATTCTATTTTTGGTATGTTCTGCCACCCCTGAAGAGTGTGTTGAGCTTTACTAACTGTAGCATGTATTAGCACAACAATAAAAATATTACGTGTCCTAAGCAGCATATATCTTCCCACCACTTTAGGTTATCCTACTGTCCATACTTGGGAATATTTCTCATAAATTAAAATTAAAATAACAATCAGACTTAGCCAACAGCTAGGAGCTTCTTCTAAGTTGCAGCTGCTTTGACAGATTTACATTACCAAAGTTGTAAATCTGTGGGGTGATATTCAACAATAAACCAGTATGGAGAAAAAAGTACTGACAAATTGATTGGCACACATCCCCCCCACCCCGACTTTTTAAAAAAAATCCAGATTACTAGATTGAAAGCATTGAGGTTTAAATGGCAAGATTCTCAGAAATAAACTTCATAGAAATTGAGATATTCAAATGTTTTTGCCACCTAGTTGGGTGAACTAGGTCGAGTCACATAATTGAACATCTTTGTGCAGTGTATCTATTTCAATTTTTGTTTAATTTTTTCAAGTGGAGTTAATTCCTGTTCTATTCAAGGAGAACAATGGATTGAGAAAAATACATGAACCATTAAGAATAGCAATTCAGCAAGGGAGGAAATGATCACTAAGTCGATATGCAAGCAATGAGCCATAAACCTTGAATTTGTTCTCTAGAAAAGCAAGTGTGTAAACTGTTGGTCTAAAATAATGAATGGGTTAGAACTGAATATTCTTTTGAGTGTGTGTGTTGGGAGGACAGTGGTGGAGGTGGTTATTCCAGGTGTTAAACTGATTTTAAAACAAATGTAATGAAAACCTCGTGGACCTTCTAGAACATGGAAAACACTGAAACAAATAATTGGCCCAGAAATTAAGTTCAATAGGGAAATAATCATGTTTTTTAACCAGTGGTGTTGGGACGACTGGATATCCGTATGCAAAAGAATGAAGCTGGACCTGTACTTCACACCATATACAAAAATTGACTCAAAATGGAGCTTAGACCTAAATGAAAGAACTAAAACTATAGAACTCTTAGAAGAAAATATAGGCATACAAGCAACTAAAGAGAGATAGATTGGTCTTCATCAAAATAAAAAAAGAAAAGAAAACACTTTTGTGTTTTAGGGGACATCATCAAAAAAGTGAAAAGAACTCACGATTGGGAGAAAATATCGGCACCTCATATACCTGATGAACTGTGGCCAGCATATGTAAATAACTCTTATGACTCAAATATAAAAAGATACATTACCCAATTAAACAGAAGAGGATCTTCATAAACATTTCCCCAGAGAAGACAGACACATGGCCAATAAGTACATGAAAACATGTTTAACATTATTAATCAAAACCACAATGAAATACCACTTCACGCCCATTTGCATGACTATAGTGAAAAAAGACAGATGATAGCATGTGTTGATGAGGATGGGGAGAAATTGGAACTCCTGCTGGTGGGAATGTAACATGATGCATTTGCTGTGGTAGGCGATATGACAGGTCCTTGAAAAGTTAAACATAGAGTTTCCATATGACCTAGGCATTCCACTTCTAGGTATACACCCAACAGGAAAAAATACAGACACACACACACACACACACACACACACACACACACACACACACACACGCGCACGCGCACACACACACACACACACACACACAAGAAGTTGCCCCTGAGTTTTGTAACTGCATTATTTGTAATAGCCAAAAAGTGGCACCAACCCAAATGTCTGTCAACTATTAAATGGATAAGCAAAATGTGGTCTATCATTACATTAGAATATTATTCAGCCACAGAATGGAATGAAGGATTGATACATGTGACCACATGGATGAACACTGAAAGGAAATGAAAAAAAAAATCAGTCCTAAAAGGCCACGAACTGCGTGATTCCATTTACAAGAAATGCCCAGAATAGGTAAATTCATAGACCAGATGCTAGAGGAAGAGGAGATGGAAAGCGGCGGCTGACAGGTAGGTGGTCTCTCTGGGGAATAATGAAAATGTTCTGGCATGAGACTCGGGTGATGGTTGCACGACTGTGGATCCACAAAAACTGTACGTGTGCGCTTTAGCATGAGTTATGCCTCAGTAAACTTATTTATGTTATTAAAAGTTAATTAAGTCATGCAAATGACTTTATATAATTGAGGCATTACAGAACAGTGAGGAAAGGAAAAATTATTCAATAAATGGTATTGGGACTATTTCACAACTGAAAAAGTAGTAAATTTACATCTATACTGTGCTTCAAAAGAACTCTTGGATTAAATATTTAAATATTACAACTGTATCAGAGAAAAACAAAAGATAGAAATAAATATCAGGTATTTACATATGGAGGTAAAATAAATTTTGATGCTCAGAAACAATAGAAGAAACCACATTAAATAGTCAAGATAAAAATGACCACATTAAAAAGAAATATGTAAAAATTAAGAATTATGTGATGTAAATAGGAAAAAAACACTAGGAAAAAGGAAAATGGATTGGCAAAGAACATATTAGAAAAATATGACTGATAAAGATGACTAGCTTTATTCTAGAAGAGATTAATAGTTTGATAAGATATAAAAATAAAACAATGGCTGAATATACAAAAAGGGAACTCACAAAAGAGATCATACAATTCAAGGCAGGAGAAAAATTGTATAATAATGTTTGTTTTGAAAAGGCTGTTTGCTGTGGTGGTGCAGAGAAAGGAAATGTCCATGTGCTTTGGGGGAAGGAAATAGTGAACAAAATGTGGGAAAATATTCCTCCATGCATGTAATCACAGATGTGTATTTAAATAATAAGCATATTTTCTTCTCCTATCAAATTAACAAGCACTGTAATTGCTTGAAGATGCTGTGAAGGACAGATGACTGTAGTATAATCTCAAACACAGATAATCAAATGATCACCCCTGGTTTTGGAGTCAGGCAAACACCATATTATTCTACTGATGTGAGGTATATAAAGTAGTTAGATTCATAGAAACAAAACGTGAAATGGTGGTTGCCAAGGTTGGGGGAAGTGGGAAGTTTTTAATGGGTATAGAGGTTCAGATTTGTAAGACCTGTTGCACAACAATGTGAATGTATGTAACACATTCACACTCAAAATTGGTCAAGATAGTACATTTTATGCCAGGTGGGTTTTTTAAAACTGTAATTTAAAAAGTTTAAAGTCTCACTAAATATAAATTGAGTGCTTTTCACGGTGCTGGCTCTGTAGCCTGTGAGATCACTTTGAAGAGAGAAAGGCCAGAAGGACGGACCATCCAGGGCCGTTTGGAAGAAGTAAGGACAAGTCATTGAAAAATTGAAAGCAGGCATATAGAACTATATCATTTACATTTGGAAAACATTGATCTGACCACAGTGTGAAAAATGGGTTAGATACATATAAAACTGTATGTTCACTACAACTATGCAAAAACATGCGTATGAAGGAAAAATCTAAAGGGAGTAAGCTTATGGGTGTCTGTTTTTCCTTCATTAAAAGAAAATTGTTCTTGTCTTCTCTAACCCATAGCAGGGATAGCCAGCAAAGCCACGCAATTTGAAACTTATAACAGAAGGAGAGGCTTGTTTAATCCCCTCTTGTACCTTTCTCTGGCCTCGGTTTCCCCCTTCATTCATGCTAATTGAAGTTCAGTTCAAGGGCTGACTGTCTCCTGTGCTGCCACCTAGTGGTAACTCGCAGGTTGTCAACAGAATTTAAGTTTATGCCAGTAACATTTTGTTTCATATCAAATAATCACAGCATGATCTAGGAATATGGTTTACATTATTCTAGTAATGACCTTGAAATATCTCTCTTTTGATATTAATCTTGATTGCAAGTGACCTTTTCAAATCTCTTCCAACTCTCTTTTATGTGGTTGAAATTGGAAAAAATACTTTTGAAACTCTGGAAACATGGCATAATTCACAATAATAAATTCTGATGGCTTGGGTTTTTAAAAATTTCAATATTTAATAATGATGAAAAAACACTAGAGGTTTTAGAAGAATGATGATCTTAAGACATAGATACAGCTAACTTTTTTAAGTTGGCAAATTCGATATTTTCTTTGTCAATTTATTAGTTTGTAATAAGAAACTTCCTAAAGTAGATGATCAGATAATCCTCAGTTTAGTACTTTGAGATTCAAACATATATATATATATTTTTTTAATTTATTTTATTATTATTTTTTATTTTTATTTTGGTATCATTAATCTACAATTACAGAAAGAACATTATGTTCACTAGGTTCCCCCCTTCACCAAGTCCCCCCCACATACCCCTTCACAGTCTATCTGTGTAGTAAGATGCTGTAAAATCACTACTTGTCTTCTCTGTGTTGCGCAGCCCTCCCCGTGCCCCCCACGCACTATACATGCTAATTGTAATGCCCTCTTTCTTTTTTCCCTGCCCTTATCCCTCCGTTCCCACCCATCATCCCCAGTCCCTTTCCCTTTGGTAACTATTAGTCCATTCTTGGGTTCTGTGATTCTGCTGCTGTTTTGTTCCTTCAGTTTTTCTTTGTTCTTATACTCCACATATGAGTGAACTCATTTGGTACTTGTCCTTCTCCGCTTGGCTTATTTCACTGAGCATAATACCCTCTAGCTCCATCCATGTTGTTGCGAATGGTAGGATCTGTTTTTTTCTTATGGCTGCGTAATATTCCATGGTGTAAAAGTACCACATCTTTATCCATTCATCTACTGATGGACATTTAGGTTGCTTCCATATCTTGGCTATTGTAAACAGTGCAGCGATAAACATAGGGGTGCATCTATCTTTTTCAAACTGGAGTGCTGCATTCTTAGGGTAAATTCCTAGAAGTGGAATTCCTGGGGTCAAATGGTATTTCTATTTTGAGCATTCTGAGGAACCTCCATGCTGCTTTCCACAATGGTTGAACTAGTTTGCATTCCCACCAGCAGTGTAAGGGTTCCCCTTTCTCCACAACCTTGCCAACATTTGTTGTTGTTTGTCTTTTGGATGGTAGCCATCCTTACTGGTGTGAGGTGATATCTCACTGTGGTTTTAATTTGCATTTCTCTGATGATTAGCTATGTGGAGCATCTTGTCATGTGCCTGTTGGCCATCTGAATTTCTTCTTTAGAGAACTGTCTAGTCAGCTCCTCTGCCCATTTTTTAATTGGATTATTTGCTTTTTGTTTGTTGAGGCGTGTGAGCTGTTTATATATCTTGGATGTCAATCCTTTATCGTATCTGTCATTTATGAATATGTTCTCCAATACTGTAGGATACCTTTTTGTTCTATTGATGGTGTCCTTTGCTGTACAGAAGCTTTTTTAGCTTGATATAGTCCCACTTGTTCATTTTTGCCTTTATTTCCCTTGCCCGGGGAGATATGTTCATGAAGAAGTCACTCATGTTTCTGTCCATGAGATTTTTGCCTATGTTTTTTTCTAAGAGTTTTATAGTTTCATGACTTACATTCAGGTCTTTGATCCATTTGGAGTTTACTTTTGTGTATGGGGTTAGACAGTGATCCAGTTTCATTCTCCTATATGTAGCTGTCCTGTTTTGCCAACACCATCTGTTGAAGAGACTGTTATTTCCCCATTGTATGTCCATGGCTCCTTTATCATATATTAATTGGCCATATATGTTTGGGTTAATGTTTGGAGTCTCTATTCTGTTCCACTGGTCTGTGGCTCTGTTCTTGTGCCAATACCAAATTGTCTTGATTACTGTGGCTTTATAGTAGAGCTTGAAGTTGGGGAGCGAGATCCCCCCCACTTTATTCTTCCTTCTCAGGATTGCTTTGGCTCTTTGGGGTCTTTAGTGGTTCCATATGAATTTTAGGACTATTTGTTCCAGTTCATTGAAGGATGCTGTTGGTAGTTTGATAGGGATTGCATCAAATCTGTATATAGCTTTGGGCAGGATGGCCATTTTGATGATACTAATTCTTCTTAGCCAGGAGCATGAGATGAGTTTCCATTTGTTAGTGTCCTCTTTAATTTCTCTTAAGAGTGTCTTGTAGTTTTCAGGGTATAGGTCTTTCACTTCCTTGGCTAGGTTTATTCCTAGGTATTTTATTCTTTTGGATGCTATTGTGAATGGAATTGTTTTCCTGATTTCTCTTTCTATTAGTTCATTGTTAGTGTATAGGAAAGCCACAGATTTCTGTGTGTTAAGTTTGTATCCTGCAACTTTACTGAATTCTGATATTCTAGTAGTTTTGCAGTGGAGTCTTTAGGATTTTTTATGTACAATATCATGTCATCTGCAAATAGTGACAGTTTGACTTCTTCTTTACCAGTCTGGATTCCTTGTATTTCTTTGTTTTGTCTAATTGCCATAGCTAGGACCTCCAGTACCACATTGAATAACAGTGGGGAGAGTGGGCATCCCTGTCCTGTTCCCAATCTCAGAGGAAAAGGTTTCAGCCTCTCGCTGTTCAGTATGATGTTAGCTGTGGGTTGATCATATATGGCCTTTATTATGTTGAGGTACTTGCCCTCTATGCCCATTTTGTTGAGAGTTCTTATCATGAATGGATGTTGAATTTTGTCGAATGCTTTTTCAGCATCTATGGAGATGATCATGTGGTTTTTGTCTTTCTTTTTGTTGATGTGGTGGATGATGTTGATGGATTTTCGAATGTTGTACCATCCTTGCATCCCTGAGATGAATCCCACTTGGTCATGGTGTATGATCCTTTTGGTGTATTTTTGAATTCATTTTGCTAATATTTTGTTGAGTATTTTTGCATTTACGTTCATCAGGGATATATTGGTCTGTAGTTTTCTTTTTTTTTTTTAGTGGGGTCTTTGCCTGGGTTTGGTATTAGGGTGATGTTGGCTTCATAGAATGAGTTTGGGAGTATTCCCTCCTCTTCTATTTTTTGGAAAACTTAAAGGAGAATGGGTGTTATGTCTTCTCTGTATGTCTGATAAAATTCTGAGGTAAATCCATCTGGTCTGGGGTTTTTTTTCTTGTGTAGTTTTTTGATTACCGATTCAATTTCTTTGCTGGTAATTGGTCTGTTTAGATTTGCTGTTTCTTTCTGGGTCAGTCTTGGAAGGTTGTATTTTTCTAGGAAGTTTTCCATTTCTCCTAGGTTTTCCAGCTTGTTGGCATATAGGTTTTTGTAGTATTCTCTAATAATTCTTTGTATTTCTGTGGGGTCCGTCGTGATTTTTCCTTTCTCATTTCTGATTCTGTTGATGTGTGTTGACTCTCTTTTTCTCTTAATAAGTCTGGCTAGAGGCTCATCTATTTTGTTTATTTTCTCGAAGAACCAGCTCTTGGTTTCATTGATTTTTTCTAGTGTTTTATTCTTCTCAATTTTATTTATTTCTTCTCTTTTCTTTATTATGTCCCTCTGTCTGCTGACCTTAGGCCTCATTTGTTCTTCTTTTTCCAATTTCGATAATTGTGACATTAGACTATTCATTTGGGATTGTTCTTCCTTCTTTAAATATGCCCGGATTGCTATATACTTCCTCTTAAGACTGCTTGTGCTGCATCCCACAGAAGTTGGGGCTTTGTATTATTGTTGTCGTTTGTTTCCATATATTGCTGGATCTCCATTTTAATTTGGTCATTGATCCATTGATTACTTAGGAGCATGTTGTTAAGCCTCCATGTATTTGTGAGCCTTTTTGCTTTCTTTGTACAATTTATTTATAGTTTTATACCTTTGTGGTCTGAAAAGTTGGCTGGTAGGATTTCAATCTTTTGGAATTTACTGAGGTTCTTTTTGTGGGCTAGTATGTGGTCTATTCTGGAGAATGTTCCATGTGCACTTGAGAAGAATGTGTATCCTGTTGCTTTTGGATGTAGAGTTCTATAGATGTCTATTAGGTCCTTCTGTTCTAGCGTGTTGTTCAGTGCCTCTGTGTCCTAACTTATTTTCTGTCTGGTGGATCTGTCCTTTGGGGTGAGTGGTGTGTTAAAGTCTCCCAAAATGAATGCATTGCATTCTATTTCCTCCTTTAATTCTGTTAGTATTTGTTTCACATATATTGGTGCTCCTGTATTGGGTGCATATATGTTTATAATGGTTATATCCTCTTGTTGGACTGAGCCCTTTATCATTATGTAATGTCCTTCTTTATTTCTTGTTACTTTCTTTATTTTGAAATCTATTTTGTCTGATACTAGTATTGCAACACCTGCTTTTTTCTCTGTGTTGTTTGCATGAAATATCTTTCTCCAACCCTTGACTTTTAATCTGTGCATGTCTTTGGGTTTGAGGTGAGTCTCTTGTAAGCATCATATAGATGGGTCTTGCTTTTTTATCCATTCTATTACTCTATGTCTTTTGATTGGTGCATTCAGTCCATTTACATTTAGGGTGATTATTGAAAGATATGTACTTATTGCCATTACAGGCTTTAGATTTGTGGTTACCAAAGGTTCAAGTTAGCTTGTTTACTACCTTACTGTCTGACCTCACTCGCTTATTGAGCTGTTATAAACACAGTCTGATGATTATTTCTTTCCCTTCTTTTTCCTCCTCCTCCATTCTTCATATGTTGTGTGTTTTGTTCTGTGCTCTTTTTAGGGGTGCTCCCATCTAGAGCAGTCCCTCTAAGATACCCTGTAGAGGTGGTTTGTGGGAGGCAAATTCCCTCAACTTTTGCTTGTCTGAGAATTGTTTAATCCCTCCTTCATATTTAAATGATAATCATGCTGGATACAGTATCCTTTGTTCAAGGCCCTTCTGTTTTATTGCATTAAATATATCATGCCATTCTCTTCTGGCCTGTAAGGTTTCTGTTGAGAAGTCTGATGATAGCCTGATGGGTTTTCCTTTGTAGGTGACCTTTTTACTCTCTCTAGCTACCTTTAATACTCTGTCCCTCTCCTTGATCTTTGCCATTTTAATTATTATGTGTCTTGGTGTTGTCCTCTTTGGGTCCCGTCTCTCGGGAGTTCTGTGTGCCTCCGTAGTCTGAGCAACTATTTCCTCCCCCAGTTTGGGGAAGTTCTCAGCAATTATTTCTTCAAAGACACTTTCTGTCCCTTTTTCTTTCTCTTCTTCCTCTGGTACTCCTATAATGCGGATATTGTTCCTTTTGGATTGGCCACACAGTTCTCTTAATATTGTTTCATTCCTGGAGATCCTTTTATCTCTCTCTGCATCAGCTTCTATGCGTTCCTGTTCTCTGGTTTCTATTCCATCAATGGCCTCTTGCATCTTATCCATTCTGCTTATAAATCCTTCCAGAGTTTGTTTCACTTCTGTAATCTCTCTGCGGACATCTATAATCTCCCTCCGGACTTCATCCCTTAGCTCTTGCATATTTCTCTGCAACTCTGTCAGCATGTTTATGATTTTTATTTTGAATTCTTTTTCAGGGAGACTGGTTAGGTCTTCCTCTGCAGATCCTTTCTCAGGTGTAACTATCTTGGACTGGACCAGATTTTTTTGCCTTTTCATGGTGATAGCAGTGGCTGTAGGCAGGTTGCGGGTGTGTCAGGGCAGAAGAAAGTCCTTTCCTGCTTGCTGGGTGCCTTGCCATTCTCGCCTGCCTGTGACGGCTACCTGCACTCCTGGAGCAGCCACTGGGTTAGTCCCCTAAGCTGCTGTGGGCGGGGTGTCCATCAGAGCAGTGCGGAGCCCTGCGGGGAGTGGCAGGCATGCCAGGTGTGCTCCTCCATGCTAGCGGTGACCCTGCCGGGCAGCTGTGTGGCAGCAGCGGCCTTTGGGTCAGGCCCGGGCAGCTGTGTGTTGGGCTGGGATTCCGGTCAGCTCCTGGGAGCGCACCTGCTCCCTCTGGCTCCGCTGCCGGTGCGCACGGGGCTTTTCTGCACAGGCTTCTACCGGGCTCTGGCTTCACTGCCACCGGTGTGCACGAGCCACGCCCCCCTGGCTGTTCGGTCGCACCGCTGCGGGGTAGCACAAGCCTCTCCTGAGGCGCACACATCTGCTCTCGGTTCCTTCCGGTGCTTCTGCCCCCGGCGTGCGCTCCCATTCTCCTGCTACTGGGCCTGTGTGTTGGGGTCTGTGCCAGTTGGAGGAACAACTGGCAGGTTGCCTAGTCCTGTGAGGGGCTTCAGGGCTGCACTGCCTCCATTTAGGGCGCCTAAGTTTCCCCGGTATTCCCAGCTGCTGGGACATCTTTGTCCAGCTATGGGGTCCCTGTCTCTTTAAGACTTGCAGAAAGCACTCACTTTTCTTTTGTCTCAGAGGTGCCGGTTGTGGGGACCTGCCCACAGGTTTTGCTTTTCCGTTTCCCTAATATCCAGCACCCCGTGCACCTTGTGTCTGCGTTCCGGGTGCGGATTTCTAGAGCTGGTTGTTTAGCAGTCCTGGCCTTTCACTCCCTCCCCATTCTGACTCCTTTCTTCTTGCCGGGTTTTGGGGTGGAGGAGCGTTTGGTTTCTGCCTGGCTGGGGCTTGTATCTTACCCCCTTCATGTGATGCTGAGTTCTCGCAGATGTAGATGTATCCTGGCTGTTGTACTGCATCCACTGGTGTCTCTTTTAGGAATAGTTGTATTTATTGTATTTTCATAAATATATATGTTTTGGGGAGGAGATTTCCTATGAACTACTCATGCCGCCATCTTTCCGTGATCCTCCAAAAAAATATATTTTAATATAAAAAACTGTGGTGCTTGCTAAGTAGTACCTTTTAAATAAATATGACACAAAATAAGAACTTTATACCGTAATTTTAAACCATTTTGTAATTAAAGAGAAATGTTAATTTTTCCTGAAGAAAAATATAGACCATACACATCTAATCAATGTAAATATTCCAAAATCTCACCTTATGCATCTGAGTTTTTTTCCCCTTTTCTTTTTCCTGTTTATCAATTGTAAAGCCTATGTAGCAAACTTTCCTACTTCTTAAATTCCCAAATGTTGTCTCAACTTATGACTGAATCTGTATTTTATGATAAATAGAGGATTTGGAACTCAGATGACCTGTTTTCAATTCTTACTATGACCTTTTTAGTTATATGTTCCTTGGATGAATGAATCTAACGGTCCTCATCTGCAAAATGGGATGAAAACCCTACTAACTCAGAGAGGTTTTGGTAAGGATTAAATGAAATTATGCATATAAGGCATTTGCGATGCCTGGTTCATAAAGAAATGCTCAAATAGAGCCAACATTATTACAAATGAAGGGAATTTTTGGTAATGAAATAGGTCTATCATTATCACAGCCTCATTACTCAAGTGTCCCCATCAAATCAGTGGTGTGATGTCCTTAAAACTGTGTGTGTGTGTGTGTGTGTGTGTGTGTGTGTGTGTGTGTGTTGAATGGTTGACATCTATGTCCAGTAACTTTTATTTAGGAGTTGTGCTTTTGAAGAAATCATGGTCACTATGGATGTCAGAGCCTGTTCTTCCTTAGATGTCAGTCCTGTACAGAGGGTTCAGAATAGAAACAAGGATATGAACTTGATCTAGAGTAAGACCTGTTTATAAAGTTTTAATTTAATAAATATAAGAATAATTGTAATATCACATGAAGTTTATTCCTACTCCAAAATATTTAAAACCACTTCTTGTACATCAGTGACTTTAAGGTAAAGCTTTAATAACTCTTGATTTAAGCATTTCTTGGTTAAAATTTAAAAATCATTTTAGTAAACAAGCCTCCTAAATGCCATTTTAGGTCTCTTAAAGCATTTATTGTTGTCTGCAATGTCGTTTAGGGAAATAGAATTGAAGAGTCTTTTGTGATGTGATGTTCCAGAAGTGAAAATACAAATGGGACAATTCAGTACAAAAACCACTGGGATGCAGAGAACAGTTCAGAGCCAGAAATAGAGTAAGGAACTAATCTATGGAATGTTCCAGAAGGGGGTATGTTGGCAAAGTTCTGGTTTGTTGGCTTGTTGGCTACAAAAACCGGCATCTCTGCTGGACCCTGAGATGCGAGGGAGGGTGGCCAAGGTATCCAAGCAGGGGCGATGAAGTGGGCAGAAATGCAGAACCTGAAATACCCATGGTGTGTGCTCTGGCTGGAGAGAGGGCGGAGAGGGTGCCTCTGCTAAACATCAGAATCCAAACTCGGCTCCCAGTGTCCTGACCAAGACTGGGTTCCCCTGAAGCCAGGGGTACAGTGCTTATGAAGAGAGCTGCTATGTTCCACTCACTTGTCAACACACATTCATGTAGCAGAAGCCATTCCCTACACTATTCCACGTGACCTAGACCTTGCCTCAGGAGCTTGGTGGGTGGGTCAAGTTGCAACTACAGAACGGTGTGGTAAGAGTGAGACAGACAACACAGCGGAATGCGTAGCATGGGTCCCCTCTGAACCCGAGTTCTTGCTGCGTGATACTGGGTGAGTTGCTTGGTCTTTCTAAGCCTCACGTTCCTTACCATAAAATGGAGGCACGAACAGAACCTCTTCATTTGGGTTTTAAGGGATTTACATGGTATGATGTCAGCCAAGTACTTAGCATAATCCTGGCTCATGGGGATTACCTAGTAAGTGTTAACTATTGCAAAGAAAAACACAGAGGGTGGGATACCCAGGAAACAGGCCAATTACGGGGAGGCCAGAGAAGATGTGGAAGATGCAACATAAGGCAGGATCCAAAGAAGTTAGCCTGATAAAGGTAGGAACACAGTCGGGTGGGGGGGGATTGGAGAAAAGGAGTCGTTCTAGAGAATTCTAGAAGTCAGAGAAATAGGAGGCATGCTGAGGGAACTAAAAATAATGGATAAATGAACATAAAGACATAAAGTGGAGTCTGGGTTGATCCTCAGGGCTTTGTTTATGCAGGATTACTGATGTTACAGAGTTCTTCAAACTGGCCAAGTGCACCTTCCTCACAACATTCCGTCTTGCGGGAACACCTTTCCTCCAGACGCCCACATGACTCTCTTGATTCCTTTGGGCTCTGCTCAAATGTCTTCGTATCTGGAGGTCGTCCCTGCCCGCCCTACCTATGGCAGCGTTCATGGAGCACAGACATGGGTAAAGCACGTAGATTCAGGAGTCAGACTTCTGGGGTGCAGTCTGCCCCTTCCCTACAGCAAGTTACTTAGCCTCTCTGTGCTTCCGTTTCCACATGTGCAAAGCACGATAATAATAGCGATGGCGCAATAGGGATTAAGTGAATTAATGCAAGTAGAGACCTGAAAAGAATGACTGGCACGTAATAAGTGCTCAGCATGTGCTGGCGTTGTTATGGTTGTTTCCGGTAATTGAGACATGCAGTAGAGGCCATTCCACCACTAAAGTAAGCACCCCTTTCCCTCTGCTCATGGCTTTGGGGAAGCTGCTAGGACCTAGAGTTCCAGGAAGGGGGTGTTTTTTAATTTTTTGTTTTGTAATTAGGAAATCTATCAAGTACACCAAAAAGGATATACAATTATAGGATGAATATCCATACACCCACCCCCCTAGCTTAAGAACTAAGATGTTACAAGTACAATCAATCAAAGTATCTTAAGGTGTTCGGTTCTAATTTCTTTGTTATTGTCCTACACCAGCTTTTTCCAATAAGCTACTTGGAAACTACTTCTGTGGGGTGTTATGTGGGGGGAAAGAAGTTGGGAGGTGAGAGTCAAATTTGTTTGGGAAGTACTGAGTTTTAATAAAACAGGGTTATTTTCTGTAGGATTATGCAAAGCACCCCAAACTGAACACAGACCCTTTTTATGCCATGTCTTTTGGGACTGTTTCATGCAAGACACTTTTGGAAACACTAAGTTCTACTGCAGTATCGCTCCAAAATGTACTAGTAACCTGATAATTTTCACATCATTCAAAGAGGGTGAATTAATTCTAAATATCAAGTAAAAAAATAGGGTTTAATGATTAATAATCTTAGTGCCAGTATCAGAGCTAAATGGGCAGCTCAACTTTAATAACCATGGAGGACTCTATGGCCCAATTCTTTACATTCCAGTTTTCTCTATAATCTTGTTGCTTTATTCTATCCACATTTTCCCCAATCTTGATATTTATTTTTAATTGTCCTTGTATGCCATGTGTTATTGTGATCTCACATCCCTTGTGGAATGAGGCAGGGAAAAAATTCATTAAACTCAAATGAAATAATTGTTTTCACCCGAATATGCTAAATTTTACAATGGTGACTTCATGACTCTCGGACGTTTCTTTGGTTCTTTCCAAATGTAACGTTGATTAATAGTGAGATTAGGCCATTAGTATTGACGTAAGCCAGAAGTTGGACTACGGCCACACCATACTTATAAATCCAGTCCTTTCAAGGTTATGTTGTGGTAGAAGCTGGGGTCAGTGATGGTCTGATGCATTGGAAGATGGGTGGGACAAATCTTCTCGGAGCCATTGGTCCTTGGGCTGTGATTTAAAAAGGAGAAACTTGTGGTTTGGTTGTTTTTTCATAGATATGGAAAAAATGGAGCAAAGGCCCACAGCCAGGAGAGGAAGAAGGAGTGGAAGGAACCACATGACAGCAAATATAGTTGGTTTGGGAGGTGAAGGCTGGGTTAGAGTAGAGGAAAACAGTCAAGAGGGTGGGTCCAGCTGGGAGGGGCCTTTGAAAGAAAACTCGGAAATCTCTGTTTAACTCAAAGTGTAAAAGGAAATCAGTATGAGGCCACAATTCAGTTGAGGATATGGTCAAACTGATGAACAAGGGAAGCAGAAAAGGAATGACTTTGGAAGCTGTAGCCCTATGAGCACAGTTTATAAGGAGTACATATTTATTATATCCTCTATCTGAAAATCAGTAAGCCGTGTGTGTTGAATGATGAGTGAACAAATGGCTGTGCTGATGGGAGTGAGCGATTCAGTTCACAGAACTCAGGTAATGAGGTGAGTGCCCAAGTTAGAAGGGGGGTCTGTCAGAGACTTTCTGTGGGAAAGCCAAAAGGAATAATAATGATAATAAATACATTATACACACACACACGTATGTGTGTGTGTATATATATATATTACTTTTTTCCTGCATGTCACACACTGCTCTGATGAATATATAGTGAAAGAGGTGAGGCAGATCCTTGCCTTTGGGGAACTTACAATTTAGAGGTAACATATTCATACCTGTTCAACAAATTCTTACCGAACACCTGATACTGGGCATGTCCTAGTGGTGGAATAAAAGATACAGTTCTCAAGAAGTTTACAGTCTATCAGGAAATGGAGAAGTAGGTAGGCAATTAAAATACAGTGAAAAAAGAATATCTGTAGGGAAAATCCAGAGAGCCAGAGCTAGGCTGGAGAGGTGGATAGCTGTGCCCGGTGTTAAAATATCACCAAATGTGTACAGAAGGGAGCAAGTTGTGTTTCTTGGGGAAGTATGATCGTGATTGAAGGACTATTTTGATAAGCATCTTGGAGTGGGTAAGTGAGCACACGGGGGCTGTGCTTGAATAGTAATGGATCACTAAATTGCGTTCAGAAGAGGCTGAGGCGAGTTATCTTTGGGGCTTTCCTTTCAGCAAACTGGGGATGCAAATCTGATGCTATAGGGGAGCCGCTCACAGGCAACAAAAGAGAGGCTGATTGCTGGCTACCTCGAGGGGTTCGCCCTCTCTACTTTTACCCCAAATAGTAATTGGCTTCTCCTCTATATAAATATTTTAAATGTTTATTGATTTGAAAAGGCACCATAGTGGGCTCATCTTTCTTGGTCCTGATTCTGTTCTGCAGTATGCTATAAGAGCATGTGAAAGGGGTGCAGTGATGGTTAATTTTATGTGTCAACTTGACTGGGCTACAGGGTGCCCATATGCTGATTAAAAATTATTTCTGGGTGCGTCCATGAGAGTGTTTCTGGATGGAATTAACATCTGAATCAGCAGACTGAGTAAAGCAGATTGCCCTTATCAGTATGGGTGGGCCTTACCCAATCTGCTGAGGGTATGAATAGAATAAAAGACTTGAGTAAGAAAGAATTCTTTCTCCCTGCCTGTCTTCAGCCTGGGGCATTGGTCTTTTCCTGCATGTGGACTTGGCCTAGAACTTCCCCCATTAGTTCTCTTGTTTTTCCAGCTTAGTGGCTGCAGATCTTGGGCTCAGCATGGACATAGCCGCCATGATCATGTGAACCCATTCCTTAGAGTAAATCAATCCTTATCCACATCTCTATTTATCTCTATCTTTGTGTCTGTCTCTATCAGTTGTATTCCTCTGGAGAATCCAGACTAATACAGGCACCCCATATTATTGGGTTAGGGAGAGGGGTGGGCAGAGCTTGAAGATGCAGTCATCTGTCTGAGATGATAAAAAAAGAACTATAATCTCAGGGGCCAAGTGTCAGAGGAAGTTATGGCAGCCTTGAAAGATGTGTGGTGACGAGAAACCCCAGAAGTGATTGCCTGTTGCTTTAAGCCTGTCCTAATATAGTGAGTAGTGTGTTACTCCTTTATCCCACTTATCTCTGCGGTCTTAAAATGATATGTTACTGCAACTTAGCTGCTCACCAACATTCTCTGGAGTAGATAGACTGCTGTGGAGAAGAAGGGAACACCAGAAAAAGTCAGAAGTCAAGCTCGTTTTTCAGAATCCCTTAGATCCAAGGGACAGAACCTAATGTAACAAGTTTAAGAAAAGGGGCACTGCTCCTGCTTCCCTCACCTCTTTCCGCTGAACCAAAAAGTTTAGGAATGAGCAGATTCAAGGCACAAATGGTATCAGGGTTATCTTTTTTCATCTCTGGTCTCTTCTTTTCTTTATAATTTGGCTTTTTTCCCTTTCATACTGGACAATTTCCTTCATGCCACTGGGGAAAATGATGAGCACAATAAAAATGTAAACATTTGTTTTACAACCCAAGAATGCAAAGGAATCAAGAATATTATTCTCATAATGCTCAACAGAAAAGTGCAGGGGGAACTCTGATTGGCCATTTCTGATTAGGTGCCCATCACTAAACCAATCATGGAGATGGGGAGAGTGGAGTTCTCTTTTCTATTAAGTGTGGGTCATTGCCAGCTCTGTGAACTAGGAGGCTGTTTTAACCCTCCTTTTCTCCAAATACATGAAATGGAGAAAGGTTGGATCCCTCAGACGGAAGACACTGGTGTTACAAGAGAATTAAAAAAAAAATCATAAGTCTAATATATAAATGAGCATATTCAAGATTTATGCTATGCGCTAATCAAGGAGGGACCAGATACATGTCAAAGATTGAACCAAATGTGCAAATGGAGGCATACCTATTTTTTCTCAGTGGGGGGATAGGGAAATCAGCTGAATCTCTACTAGACAGGACAAAATTATAGACAAGAATTATTTTGCATTGCTACCAGTTACCTACGCTTCACGGAACTGTAAGATAACCCCCACAGCGTCAGAATCTGATAACCCAGAGAAGTTTTCTCTAGAATCTAGTTGCATAGTTTTCAGCTGGAAGCACAAATATTGTCCGTCCACCTGACAAACCGCACGTGTTCCGTAAACAAGGGATGCAGCATCTGAAGGAGAGAGATTTCTCCCTCTGGTTCCAGGTGGCACCAGAAGAAGGCTTACCTAAATTGGATTGCTGTAGATAATCTACTGGTTCCTTGGACAGGGATTATGCCTCAGTTATCCCTGTGTCCTCTGGCCCTACCACATGAGCAATGTTCATTAAGGGTGTGTAATGAATGTTGAATAGGGCACCTGATGCATGCGGACTTTCTCTGGAACAATAGAAACCCTCCCTACCTTTATGTAACCTGGAACCATTTCTAGAGCTCTTCATTCTCTGTAGCAGAAAAGCCTGTACTTTTATTACTACAACATGCAGTATATACTCAAAACATTAAAAGTTTGAATTTTTATTATAAATTATCTGAGGCTAACTCTGGTTCTTCAAGGACATCATTTTTGTAGTAGTTAGCTGAACGCTAACCGGCATGAGGGATTATTACTATTGTTGCCACTGTAGCTGCGGTAAAAGCTGATCAAGACTGGGATTTGCATGAAGCTGCAGTCTATGCTGAATACAATGAAAGGCAATATCCAACTCCGATAAATAAGATGTTTCCAGGGGATCCAGTCATTCCCAGCTATCAATATATGTATTTACTAGCCAACAGGCTGCTGCTAGGCCAACCTTCAAAGAAAAACACAAAGTCTATAGGAAATAATGGTTAAAAACATAAATGGAATAAGAAAAGATAAAGTAAGCAAGTGTAGATTCAATATAGTATCCACACAGACCAGGCAGTGCATGAACTGCTGGCCCAACAGTCAAGTCAGTTTAACACAGTTTGTTCTGACACTTATTTTTCGAGCCAATTGCCTCTTGGTTGTGACACTGCAGAAGGTGGTATCAGTGCCACGTAGCACTCTATTACCCCCAGGGAGAAGATAGACTTTAGTGTGCCTTAAGTTCTCAGAGTAGCCTTCATTGCTTGGGCTTAGGAATCTAGGAGATTCTTGGGAAATGTGGGATGAGGAGAACTGTGGTAGGGAAATTATCTAACAGTTTAGCACAGTAAAATGTCAAAATATCTCTCCCCCAACCCCCATGCAGTCAGTCAGTACTGCTGTGCAGCCATTACCCTAAGATGTATGTTCCTTTGGGCAATAACATATTTAGCTGCAAATCTCTAAAAGATTCACTTAGTGTAAGATAAATGACAGCTTTGAGCAGGGCCAGAGTCTTCACAATTAGATGAAGAGCTGTAGAAATGGAAGATACATACTTGACTCCAAACATTAGGGAGTGTCAGACTGTCCACGGGAAAGTGGGGATAATGCAAGGGCCTTCAGTAGCCTGTGCTTTCAAAGCCAAGTCAAGCAGGCGAGTCCAGGAGCTGGTGTGTGATTTACACGTGGCCCCCAAAGGGAGAGAAGCTCAGCTCATCAGGCGGGGTTCATGCTTCCCACAGCGCCCTCCCGCGATGCCGGCATTCTTCCCCAAATCAAGTCGCCCTCAGTGGAAACCTTTTCTTTCTTCCCTCTTTCCCATGTAACTTAAAACTAAATAAACAAGCAACCAAAAGCTGCCCCAGAGATGAAAACCTGTTGACAAGAAAGGTTGACAGCATGCCCAGGGTTCGCCCCTGTGTGGCCCACGTACGAGGATGCGCAGAGTGTCTGCTCATCGGGAAATAATCGGCTGCTGAAATTATTTCTGACTGTGAAACGAGCGAGGAGAACTGCTCTGCAATGTGCCAAGGGTTCACGAAGAAAATCGGCATTCTCCAGGGAGGTAGGGGAGGGACGGCGAGACTTGGAAAAACTGAATATTGGCGTTTTGGAGCAGGTTGAGAGGTAACAGGAGGGGAAAGATTTCATCTCCGAGGTGGTCCCATTTTAAATATGTTTCAGCCTTCTTACAGAAAGTGGCTCTCTGTATACGTTTACACACCCGCCTGCCAGGCAGCCTCCCTCACTCTCCTCTGCTACCTTCTTTTAAAGCAACAGCTGCTCATTCATGGGACTGTGCAAACACCTGGGCTTCTTGGCTGTGTGTGCATGTGTGTGTGTGTGTCTAGAGAGAAGAGGGCACACTTTATGAGCTTTGTGGAATAGAAGGCTGCAGTCAGCCTCAGAAGATGCCATGCAGGACAGAAGCTGATAAAACGATGCCCTCGTAGGAAGGTAGAGAGTGGAGCAAGATAGGATTTTTTCAGACCTGTGATTTCACTGAACTCACTCAAAACAAGACAAAAATAGTTGGGTGAAAGAAGACGTTTATTCTACACCAAGCTTGACTGCAAGTTGTAGGGATGGCAGAGTAGGGCCTCACCGGGCAGAGGAGGTTGCTCTGAGTCCTGTCTCTTCTGTGTGACCGGCTGTGTGACCTTGGGCAAGTCATCCAGTCCGTCTCAGGGAAAGAAAGCTCCATCGTGTGAAAATACGGCAAATAATTTCTACCTCGCCAGATGCTTGGAAGGATTAAACGAGGTACAGCGTAAATTAAGTTAGTGCAGCGTGTGTATAATAAACTCATAAAAAATAATAAATCTTAGCTCTCTTACATGTTGGCTTGGTGTTATGCTAACTTACTCTTTCTGGCATACTAGTTGTTATAATGTTATAAAATGTTGCTATGGCATAAAATTTCCAGTTCTTGAGGAAGAGGGCAATTAAGAATCTCTCACTGTGTCCTCTGAAGAGAAAAAAAATTCTCCTTAAGAAAACACGCCTGCTTTCCAGTTTCTTTCACCTGCAGACAGTTGTGATACAACTCCTTAACATATTGTTTTGTATTCTACATCGACTCCAGGGTCTACTAAAACTCATAAGGAAAGAGTAATGTAAACACAGGATCGCTGACTCCAACGTGGCATGGTTTATTATTGCCTTGCGTTTATTTTGAAGACCATGGAACACAACAGAGCTACTTCCTACTTTTTTAATCACAACCCAGTTAGCTGTGACCATCAATCATCTTACTCAAAGGGAAGATGGATGCGTGATTTTGCTTTTCGGACCCCAAAGCAATGTAGATTGGCAAGGAGTCGTCGTCACCGTGAAAACAATCCATTTCTCAGGGGTGACACATTTTGTTTTCTGATTTGTGGGTGTCTTCCAAGTTGGCAGAAAATGTAAGGACATTCTGTGGAGGATAGTTCGAAATTTAATTAAAATGTTGTTTGAAACATACCCCTTGTGCTTTGCACTTGTAAATATGAGTCTATCAGGAACTCACACAGCGATGCGAATGTTCTCATTGTGACGTCGGGTAGCTCTGGTCGAGAGCTGTGTACATTCATCTTCTGACAACATAGCAGTGTGTCTCTTTTGCACAACTGGGCCCTGTGGGTAACTTCCGTGCAATGTATTCATAGTAAGAAAACCCGGTATTTTAAACTCTCCTCCTTTCCTCTGGGAGGTCGCTATATTTTAACACAAACCCTTGCTTCTTGTCCTTAGGGTTGGAAAAGCTCCTATTCAACCAGAGGCTGATAAACAAAGGGTGCTCTGGTGAGCAGATGATAACTTAAAGCAGTTATAAGCTAAGCTCCTTGGTACTGAAATTAGGGAATGGCATGATATAGGAGTCTGAATACTCAAAACGCTGATTGTTACCTGACTTCAGCAACTTTTTGCTTAATTCTGCTTCTCAGTTGATGCACCCAGAAACTCAAAGAACTTTGACACTGTGTTCAGTGGACATATATTGAGCACCTGCGATGGGTACTAATGCTGTTATTTAGTATTGGATGGTATGTATTGAATAAGACAAGGTTGCTGCCCTTGAGAAGTTCACACACAAAAAAGTAACATTAGCAACTTGGAAGGAATAGTGCTTCTGTTAACGGAGTTAACCCCAGGACACATGGTAATATAATTTATTGAAGTGATGCATTCGGCCTTTGGAATCTGAGTAGCTACCACCTTCTGGTATGTTCAGTTGAGTCATTAGGAGGAGCTGACTGTAAGGCAGCATTTTGCTAACTATTTGATAGAATATTTGGTAATAGTCTTATTCTTTACACCTTCTGGGTTATTAAATAAGGAGACACGGCAAACATTTGTGCTTGGAACTTCGGTTACCCTTTATCTGAGGAAGGAATGATGGCTCTGCTGGGGACACTTCCTGGGAACACTTAGAACTCTCGATAAAAGTACCCACTGTTTGCAGAAGATGAATCCTCTCAGCTTCAGCATGTTGTTTCTGTTCACAGCTGGTTCTGTTTCCATTGACTTTGTGGCCAAAGGGGAAAACAGCAATTAAACTGTGTGATACTCTAGAATTAAACTCAAGATTATCCTTAAGTTAATACTCTGTGATGGTATAACTATTTCAGAATTTCCTACAAAAA
The DNA here is from genome assembly GCF_040802235.1 of Manis javanica. Taxonomy (NCBI): domain Eukaryota; kingdom Metazoa; phylum Chordata; class Mammalia; order Pholidota; family Manidae; genus Manis; species Manis javanica. The sequence continues at coordinate 9,058,858 of NC_133170.1, read as the reverse complement.
GGCACTAACTCATGTTCTTTAAGCATTTATGGGCCTCTGTTAAACCTTATTTAAGTATTAATTTACTTAATGAATTGACTAGAGGTAAAATTGAAGTGATACTTTGTTCTTATTGCATCCATTAGATAGTGTCTTAGAAAGAACTTTTTGAATTTTAAAATGATTCACTGCCATTGTCCTTGTATGGTAGACACAGAAAGTTAAATACCTGATTTACTCAACTAGTACCAGTAATAGGTAATAGAAAATTAAAACTAAATACTTATCCATCAAGGTGGATCATTATGCTTTTCCTCAGGAAAAGCCTGTTTCTCCATATTTCTCATATTTGATGCTGCCTGCATTCCAAACTAATTTTTCAAACAAGGAAGGGAGATGCCAATATTGACTTTAAATTTTTTCAGGACCAATACTGTCAACACCAATCTTGATTCATAACTTAATGTTTGCCCTGAACACATTAGCTGCATTGTAAGCACAATGTTCTAGAATGCACATGTTTTACAATGATGGCTAAGAAAATAGGGTCTTTGCACTTAAGTATTACTACTTGTCTTTTGAATTGGCCTCCACAATGTCCATAAATACATATTATCTAATTGAATACGAAATCTGTGACTGAGTAAAATTTGAGGAAGGTAATAGCAAGTTAGTATATTAGGTTTTGTTTTCTCAATATCAGAATATTTAGTCCAATTTATCTTTGTTACTGCTTTATAAACATTGCTGAAGTCAGGAATGAACCATATTCACTTAGATTGCAATTTGCTAAGAGTTTATTTACACTTTAACACCTCTTATCTTAAATTTTGTATTTCAGTCTTTCTTCCATAGAAAATGACAATGTCATAAACATTTTTCTCTAAAGGTTTTCTTATTTCTTTCATCTCCCACTCTGTCTAGAAGACCTACAGTCTGACTAATGGCAATAATTGCATTGATAATGCTTTAATGAGAATTGCTAACTATACATACCCAGATTCCCCAGATCCCCATTTCCCCCTTTTCTTTTCAGGAATGGGCTCTTTGTGAAGAAAAACTTAAAGATGGCTTGAATCTGATGTGTCTGCCAAATGTCCAAGTGTTTATGAAGCTAGAGTTAAAAAAAACATTTTTTTCATGTTAAAAACTTTACAAGGATTTGGTGCAATCTTAAGATTTAGAATTTCAGATGGAATTTTGCAAAATGTGGTTGTGTTTGTTTTTAAGGTACTCCAAACTGGTTGCTTTATACAGGTTTAGTGTATTGGCCTCAAACTTACGAATTATTTCTTAGGTGTAAAAATTGTATCTAACACATTCATCGGTGAAGCTTAGTCCAAATGCTCGTATTTGCTTATTAACATAGATTCAGATTTCTTACCAAAAAATAGTACGATGGGTCCCATTTTGAAGGTTATGGGACTCAAGTGAAGATATGAATAAGATCAGTCTTGGAACATTCCTTCCAGAAATATTATCCTACTCACATCCAGCTCAGACTAATCTATCTCTATGTGTGTACCCCCCACAACCCCGTCTTTTAAAATGCTGATAGAATTGTGGATCATTTCAGTTTCTTAAATACAGCACTTAGTTATTTCATGTGTATGCATATATAATCTACACACTGGAAAGAGTCTTGAAGGTAGTTACAGCCTTTTAATTCTTGTGTATCCCATAAACATCTAACAGATATCAAACAGGATTTGGCCATAAATAGAAATACTTCCTAAATATGTATTTGCTTGATCCACAAGCTTTTTGTTTTGTTGTGTAGTGTTACTGATGTGTCCTGAGCTACAAGCAGTTAAAGAAAAAGAATTCTGTAGGAGGAAAGATGTTTGTGTTTTCATCTGACTATAGAGGTAGGAAAGACTAGGATGATACTCAAAATGGAGAGGGGGTTGCCTCAGCCATTACGTCCGTGCTCTTTGCAGCCTGGCACTGTGATGTCACTGGGAAGCAACCTTCACTGCTGAAGGCTTCTTGACCTGTCACTTATCTTCCACACCACAGCCTCTTTACTTTTGCTGATAGAATTCTCAAGTAGCTCTTTCATGCTTATTATTGTTATTGGTGAGAGCAACCTGTCTCAAATCAAACTTTACATTGGTTAAAATTACCCCTGGCCTTAAAGTGCCCGATCTGCCTCTATCCCTTTTTTCCAGCTCTGGCTGACTCCCTGGATGAAGTTTCTTTAATCTTTTCTCCTGACTTCTCTTTGCTTTTCTTCTGAGCTCTCCTGTCCTCACTTCAAATTGGATGTACTTCATAAAATGATGTCTATGTATTCAGCCATTCTGTTGAATTGAACTTAAATATTGGACAAAGTACATTTTAAGTGTTGTTTAACTAAAAGCTAATGTGAAAATGTTGGAGTATGTACCAATATAAACACATGAAACTTCAGACCATAATCAAATGTGGTTTAAAAAATGACGTCGTGTTCCTTCTAACTAGAAATATTAAAGGATATATATATAATTCACTTTCTGAGTCATGAAGTAATTTAGATTATATTTTATTAGACATTCTTTACCAATTTAAAATACTGCTATTTTTACATGCACAGAGGAAAATCAGTTTGGATAATTATATTTAGGCATTATTAAAATCAACCACAAAATAGAGACACTTTATTGTGTCATTTATCAACATACTTGATATGTATATCTAAAGTGCATTATGTTACAAAAAATATAGAAATTCAGCAGCACCAAGATACATTTACAAAATAAATACATCAATTGACAAAATAAATTATGGTAAATGTGATAATAATTGGATTAGCCTTGGCAAAAAAAAATATTCACAATAATCAATGTGCAGTTTCATATAGCAATGGGGGAGATAGTTTTATTCCAATGCATTTACAGTATTTACAGACAATAAATATTTCTAATACTTCCCATATGTTCACTATTACAGAATCCTGCAATATGTCCTCTGAAGGTCTTTGCTGAAAATTTCAATGCCTCCTGCAAAAAGAAAAGGGAACAGAAAGAAAAGGGGAAATAGGTTAATTCTCCTTACAAATGAGATATAAAATGGAGGGTACAAATTAAGGATCACAGAATTACAATGGATAGAAATTCAGGGACTTCTTGTAAATACCTACTAGTGGGAGGGATCGCTAGGATCCACCTGCCCCTTCCTTTGGAACCTCTTTTACAGGCAGAGTCTTTCATATGCCCAAATGATCAATGTGGTACAGAAGGAGAAAGGGCTTGCATTTCTAATTACACTCTGTCAGAGGCAGGAGACTCTGTGAGAATTTTCCAAAGTGGCCAGTTTGCAAATTTGGGAAGAGGTGGGCCAAATTCGAGAGTTTGGAAATAACGCTAGAGGAGGCTAGGCTGTGCGGTCCATCACCAAATACCCCATACTTAGAAGTTTATTCCCCAGTGTGGCCTGACATAGGTGATCCAAAGCTTGCTCATTCTGCTCAGGTTCTCATTTGGCCAATCTCTCCCTAATTTAATGGGCTAAGGTGAAGGCGAGGTGTATGATCTGGGGTGACTGTTGGAAGGATGCACAATTAAACTGTTTGCTTGATGATTTGATGATCTCTCATCTCTTTAACGGTCCCTAAACACTAATGAATAGAACTAATTTTGTATTTTAATTTTTGAAGGCCAAACTGAGTCTTATTTATCTCTCACTCTGCTGGTTTTTGAAATGGGCCTAGCATTAAACATTGGGAAAGTCGATTTTAAATTAGAGAGTAAGAATCACTTGAGTTAAAGGTACAAAATAGCAGTATTTCACACCACTGTGTTTGTTTTATTATTCAGAGGAAGTTACTTGGGATTGCTACCTTTTTTAACCCTTCTAAACACCGTACTGATAGTATTTTTAAATGGGCTAACAGCTTTTTTTCTGCTTTTCTCTTTCCCTTTCTCTCTTGTATGGTCTACTCCAGTGAGTAGGTATTGGTTCCTAAGGAAGCATCATAGAATGGAATTCATTGCATTAACAGCCAGAGCTGTGGGCAGTTTTACATGGCAGACCTACACGGGTGTAACTCTCTGGACTAAGTTTCTTTCATCTTTGCTACAAAAGAGCAAACTCCTGACAATTTAGGAAGTTTTCTGTGCAGCTTGAAGACAGAAAAGCAAGCTGAGCATTAAGAGTTTTTTTAATGTCTTAAGGAACTGACCTGTTCACCAATAGTTTTGGCTGCAATGGTAAAAAAGCTCTTAATTGCAGAGAAAAGAAGAATTTAAGATTAAAATTTGAAATGGCAGGTAGATGGGGATGGCTATTGTAAATAAAACCCCAAAGATGACTGTAAAACTCAATTATTTGTGTACAAGGCCAATTGTACGATGTTTCTGAACTAAATGGTATATAGTCATCCGAGTTTAAGAATAACACAAGTAAGGAGGGAATGAACAGTCTTTTGAATAATTGATTCCTTAGAAGGAAAGAAAGAAAAAAGGAGTAAACTAAAGGGCCAAGGAAAAGATACTTTAATTATATTTCCCTCTGCCTGGCCAGTTCGCTTGTTATTCTTCCTTCTATTTACCTTTAACAAGGCATGTATGGGAAGAGCCAAGCAAAACATGTATCATGACCTGAAAATATATGTGTATGTTTATTATGTGTGCGTGAGAGAAAGAGAAAGGGGAGACAGTGCTTTAGAGTCCTCGCTCCTTTTTGTATTGAGAAGATTTTATTTCTAGTCTGTTTAATGAGTCCTACTGTATCTGGACATCTCATTAGCAACATCAAAAATTCCAAAATGTAATTTCCAAAATTTAAAGCTATATATTTCCCATTGGTTCATGTGAGGAGGCCAGGTTTAGCTCAGTCATTTCTTTGAAGAAATACTACATCTATTATAATAATGTTCATGCTTGCCTTATCACCAGACCTCTTAATCATCATGTAATTATGCAAATAGACTGAAGAGAGGACATTAACAAACAACTGCTTATAAAACTTGAAAGTAGTTATTCTGAAAAGATTCTGTTTGGATTAGAAACTCCAAATGGAGCAAAGCCCCATTATGTTCTCACCAGCAGACTCCTAAATTTCCCCAATTTTCCCTGCATCTCTGTTGGGCTGTATTGGGAGAGTGCCAACATACAGCTGCCAAACAGAGCTTTCCATGAATGTCCCTTACAACCAGGGAATAGAGAGAATCAGAAACATTCTAGCTTTTTCAGTCCTAAGTCTGGATTTGATTAGGCCACTGCGTAATTTTCACTAGATCTCCTTTAATTCAGGGGTAGTTTTAGGGATAAGAATTGACAAGTGCTGATTTTCATTAATTCTCCAGATACGCAAGAGCATTGCAAATCTTAAATAAATATATAAGACCCATAAAAAGGTATTTATACATTTGTTTTTATGACTCTAATATGTGTGCATATGTGTATTTATATATACACACACACATACAGTAGGACAATAGATAAAAATAGGCTCTGGAAACAAAGTAAAGCCCTTGTATTACTTATAAACATGTACAGTTAGGATCATATCTTAAAATACATTGAATATTACCCCTCATAGCTCCATTACATTTTTGCAGAATAAGTCATTCACTGTGTTAAAGATTTCTCTAGTGCCACTGCCCATTGGTTAATGAAGCTGTACTACTTATCCAATTGTTATTTCATATGCTATTTAATGAATGGTTTTGTCAACTTAATTCAGGTAGAAAAGTGATAGTAAAGAGGTTAAAACTCCCCTTTGAAACCTCACTCTGTAATCCTATCTCTACCAGAGAAAAGGACTGGAGAAGAATGTACTCTTTAAATAAGGTCATTAGTTGCATATGATGCATTTTTGTGTTTCTTACTTTCAAATCCCTCAGAAGTGCTATACTGAAAAGTAAAAACACAAAAGATCCTATCAGTGGGAAGGCACAGAGCAAGAGGCAGCCTAACACAGCACTGGCCTCAGTGCCCAGAAATAAATCCATGTTTTAAATAAATGGATAAATTCAGTTCCAAGTCCTACCCCAGTTTCCAGGACTGCGTCAGGACTTCAGCTGCAGGAGGCCCTAGGTTTCTAGCTTATGAGATGAATACTTGTTGCTTTTATGCCTCACAGAAACATTTACACCCACCTAAGCAGGACAGAACAATTGGAACTAGATAAAAAAGCACCAAAATGTTGTGCTTTATTGAATGTTTACTACATGGCCAGCATTTAACCCTTGTAATCTCATTTAATCTTTACCCAACTCTAGTAGGTTGTTAAATTATCATTCTCCTTTCACAGAAGAGGAAAGTGAATCTCAGAAAGTCCATGTAACCTGCCCAAGGCTATAAATGTTAGTAAGTTCAGACCCAAGGCTTAAACCTAGGATATTCAACTCCTGAATCTGTGAATGTCCTTAGTACCTGTATCTGTGAACTAAGGATAAACAAACCACATACATGTGAAGTTTTATTATTCCTAGATACCCTAGAAAAAATATTTTAACTTGCCAGTGGATGGATTGATATACAAGAAAAACGTATATTCTTCCCAAGCCAATACCTAAAAAATTTTCAGAAATCATGACTTTTCTTCATGACTTGGTAGAAACCAAGGTTAAACTTAATTAAATAAACTTAAAATGTGTTTAAAATTTTTAATTTATTTAGATGAAACTTAAAATTTTAAATAAATTTAAATAAAAATGTGAACGGCTCAGAATTGTTTATGGTAAGATACTGTTCCGTCCTGTTTGTAAATCACATCAAAGGCTTCTATGTTCTCTCTTGAAGTGAAAGAAAAGTAAGAAATGAAAAACAATGAAGAAAATTTGCCAAGGTGTGAAAGTGGGGGAATAAATATACTTCTATAGCAAAGGAAGGAGGTGGTCATGAGCTTCTGAAGGTTGAGTAAGAAATGAAATAATTTAATAGGATGCTAAAGGACTGGCTTTGGGGTTGTGATGGTGGAGAAGGAGACATGGATTTAGTGAACTCCTTGAAAGGCAAGAAGACACTGCTTTGAGGCAGGCGGTATATTCTGAGCCATCTTGGTTTTGTAAGCTTTTAAATTGTGGAGCAATTGACAGAGGGACCATGAGGGAGAAAATTCTAGGGTTCTCCAAGCCAAGGCAGGGGAGCCTCTGCGGCTGAGAGTGCCCAGAAGCTGTTGCCGCGGAAGCCAGTTACCGTAAATTGAGCTCCAGCGACGTCGCGGAGACGTCAGACAGGTGGTCCCCTTCGAGCCCACTCCCAGCCATGCCAGAGTTTTGCCAGGCAGATCGAGTTCGCCGTTTCTTCTTTTCCTGCTCCTTGCGTTTCCCAGGCTTGCCTTTCTTCTTCTTGCCGGGCGTCTTCAGTGGCTGCTCCTTGTATGTCTCTACCTTGTTGGTTTCCTGAGTTAGGTATCTGCCCTCATCGTCCGACCCAAATCGGGAGGGGTGGTTCTTGGTGTTGGGAGCAGGCTTGGAGTTGGGGGAAACCTCCGAGGTAGCTCTGATCTCAGCTGTGTGGATTTCTGCGATCAGGTGGTGAAGGAAGAATCGTCGCCGCAGGTCCTGGATGGACTTCCCCTTGTCGTGGAGGAGCTGGTGCTCAGACACGGCTCTTTTGCTTTAAGGAAGAGACAGCAGGAGAGGAAGAAAACAGGGACATTTTAGTTATTGGTAGCGACCACAACCAAAGGACAGGAAGGCTCCTTAGCGTTCTAGTTGGCCTGATGACAAAGCACCACCTGGAAGAGCAGCAGGCCCGCCAGGCTGGAAGGGAGACTGCGCAGCTTAGGAGGTGCTTGCTCCACGTCCCAGTATGAGACCTGGGGCTCCCTAGGTCTGTGACCTTGGTGACAGCGTGAACATTCACGGGCCTTGGCAGCCTCATCTCTTTAAAAGGAAAGAGTCAGATTCAGAGACGTCTATGCTCTTTTCTCAATTTAAAATATAATGATTGAGTGATTCTCAGAAATGGGCAGATACCACTGTTTTTTAGAGTTGTGTTAGGGAAATAAATCCCCAAGTCCTGGCCTGGCAGATAAAAAGGAGGCTGATTTTATCTGACCTGAGTACTCATCCAGGCACGCCCACATGCGTGTGCATGTACACACTGCTCCCCCAATAGAACTAATGATACTGAATCTCCAAGAACAGCAAACTAAGAATAAAAAGCAAACAAAGGCTGCAGGATGACGTGAGCAGTGAAGCCTTTCTTGGAAACCACCTAAGAGACTGAATTTTAACATGATATTAGACTATGGTTACCAAGAATCTATATTTGAAGGCCAGCTGTCAGAGAGAAAGTGTATGTATTTTTCTGTAAAGTAGTGGGTGGTCTTTTTAAAATGGGTTTCTTTGTGTGTTTAAGTGAGAGCATTCTGTTTCTCTTCTGGGCCAATTTTTTTTTTATTTAGAATTTCAGAGGGCATTATCAGTACTTAATTGAGAAATTCACTACTTGTTCTCTTGGTCTTAAAAATATCTTTAGGAACACATTTGAGCCAATTTTTCTACCTAAACAACATTCCAGTAAAAATATAGTGAAAAAGTAAACTGATTCTCTATCAATCCTTTTAGATGGCACCCTGACTCTTGCTTAGAAGTCCATGCATGTACTCTTTTAATATTCTCTGCATGTATTATTAACCATTCTTAAGAATCACACTCATTAACCATTCATATGCCTGCTACAACTCTGCCTCCCCTAACTCCAGCTTGGACCACTGAATAACCCTTCAAAGTGGTTCCTTTTCAAAAGCATCTGAGGGTATTTCACAGGGCTACCTCCCAAGTATTCTTACCTCCCTGACACGACGGTATCTGGGTCTTGGATTGCCTTCATTATATAACTTTTTTTTAACTCCACAGAGGAAAATGACAGTCATAAGTAGTGTTAGCTTCATCTTATAGACAGAGAGATGAAATGACTTGCCCTTCCTTACCCACACAATGAGAACAGGCAGAGCCAGGGCTCCAGAAACTAGGTCTTCTGATTCTAAAACCCAGATTGCTTTTCAACCCTTTCTCTTGTCGAAGCAGAAGCGCACATCGATGAAGCAAGAAGGGAGGCGCCCAGAGTAGAGCCTGTGGCGGGAACCATGACACTGGGCGAACAGATGGCAATTTACCGGTTTCCTTGGAAGATCAGGTTTATTGCCCCAAGAAGTCCATTTTCATCATCAAAATAAGGAACCAGGGTCCCTAGAGTTTGGATTGTCTGAGAGATTGTCTAGTTACACTGTGAGTCAAAGAAGAGTAAGCCATGGAAATACAGACATTATTTCTCCAGCCCTTACAGCCAGAATGCCAACTTCATTGTAGCATTTTAGTGTGTGGACTGAGTTTGAGCCATGTAACTTGTTCAAAAAAGACATGGCTTAATGGAAAGGAATTTAACAGGGGCCTGGCTTAAACGAGGCATGAAGAAGTCTCTTCCTTTTTGAAGGGGTCACATGTGACTAGATTAAAACTCACTTACTTTTGTTTTGCAATAGTTAGTATTCTGGAAACTTTTAATAATCTACAAATTTGAGGCTTTGGTACAACACATTTATGTCCTTTAGTAAGTTTTAAAGAATAATAGGACTAATATAATTGCATACTTAGTAAGTATTGTAGCTTAATCAGTTACCTTTTAGCAAAATGTCACATTAAAAGAAGCTCTTAACCAGTGATCATTTATAATATGGGGGCTTTTCTTTCTTTCTCAATTCCTGGCAGATAACCACCCCATCTGTATTGCTCTCCAAATGTGTAACACAGCCCATTGTAGCTTAACTTGAAGGCAAAACTTTTAATGGTTGGTCTGTTCTAATCAGGCCCGCATTGCTCATGCCCCTTCTGACTGGCATATATGCCTGTCATCTTGGCCAGCCTGTCAACTGTGAGTCACAGTGCCTTCCTAAGTCAAGCACTGCACTTTCCCAGGATGATTCGCATGGGAAATAAGAGTGGTCATTCTACTCTTCTATTTTATAAAAAGCTACAATACGGTATGACTTTGTCCAGTTTAAAATAGTACATCTCTTGTGAGGTACAAACTTTTTTCTGCCTGGTAGAGGTAATTGTTTTATAGAAAACACAGATCTTCTTCAATGCCACATCTGAAATGTTGTTACATAATTTACTTCACAGTTCAAAGACATCTGCATTTAAAAATTGTGAAGAATGAATTTGTGATTGCATAACTGCATGAGAGGACCAAGTGTGTAATAGTATTTTTTATCATCTACAAGGCATAAGGTCCACGGAGTGTTCTATTTATTTTCAAAATAAGACATGAAATGTCACAAAGATAAATGACTGGCATGTACAAACTAGATGTACATAGGCAGTGAGGAATAAGTCAAACTAAGGAGGCTTTCAGTTTAGATAATTCTGAAATATTTAAGTTGTAAATACAGCCTCTATAATAGTCTGTCACTACATATGTCTGTAAACATTACACAGCACAATGGTTCACACGGTGTTTATTACATATCTAGACACCAACATGGAAAAACAAGTATGTTGCCAGTTTCCCTTGATTATTATAAAAAAAAAAACCAAAAATGGTGGGGGGGTAAGGGAAATGCTTACTACAGAAGACTCAAAATTCAGTCAAAATATAGCTCTTCTGCTTTAAAGGACCATCATGCTCAAGGGAGTTTTTGAGAAAGATTAATTTCTAAGGAGCTATCAAGGAACACAGGGAATAAATGGACTGATGGGAATTCCTCCCCAGCACAGGAAACAGCAGCAGGGTTGTGCTGATGTGAGTCTTCTAGGGAAAGAGTCTGGGGTTGAGAAGAAAAGTTCTGTGGTACATGGGAGAGTCAGGGTTAGGGTGTTAGAGTTAAGATGACTCACCAGAAGTCCCTTCCAACCCAAATGACTCAGTCGAAAGTTATGCTTTTCATTAAATGGAACAGACCCAGTCTGGCTCTCAAGAAAATCAGTCAATGATGTTTTAGGTATGTGAATCTGTTGGGGTTCCCCCTCTAACTTAGACACAAAGGTTGCTACCTGCTCAAAGCCATAAACATCTGGACAAGAATGTTGATTTTCCACTTCCAATTTACTCATGCTCTAGCCCATTAATTAAAATCTTTTGGACTATAACAACTTATAATTGCCACCTCTGCATGGCTTAGGAAGTGTTACGGTTGGTTGTAGCAGTTTCCTCTCTTTTAAAAGCTAGCCCCTAGCTAGAAGAACATCTCGAGCAGTTTTCCTAAGACTTGGTGTGAAAAGTAATTGAGGAGTAATATGGTTTGATTATATGTTAAAGTTTCTTTCAAGAAATAGGCTGATTTAGGGTAATAGTAGACGAATGTTTTGTCTAGCACACAACATGTAATGTTACTTGGCAGCAATGCAAAAATAATGACTTGTTTTTTTAAACTCCATTTGGCTGGAATAATTTGGTGAAACATCTTCATCTACTGATGATTTCAGTCTCCATGAAGAACCATGGCTGTAATGTGATGATGTACTAGCCATTAACTATAAGAATGTTTTGTGGTAGTTTTATAACCATCTGCTGAGAGTGTGAGTGTTTAACTACAATATTATATTTCACCCACAAACAAAACTGTAACAGAGTCTCTGGCTGCTAAATAGTTTCTGATGTGTATTTTGCAAGGTGCAACAAAGAAAGAGTTAAAAATAGCCTTCAGGACATCTTAGTACGATTTTTATGCCTTATCAGTGGATTTAATTATGGTCCATTAACTGTTTCTCAAAAAAGAAAACAGGTATTAAGCACCTTTAGAGAAAAATTGGCCTTGTTCCAAGACAATATTTCTTGGCTAATATTTAAGCATACTTTTAAAAATCCAGTCTTAATCTGTATTTCTAAATGGATTTTAAATAATACAAGTCTCAAAATAAGCAAAAATTCTGAAGACAATTTTCAGAAATGCATCAGCAAAACGTTGAAGAATACAATGCAGCTTTATCTTCAGTACAATGTCCTACACAATTTGCCTTAGGAGATTTGTAATAGATTTTCATTTTGTTGCCAAGGTTCAGACATGTCTAAAGTAATTTCATTTAAAGATTTTCTGCTCTAATAATAATGGACCAAGGGCACATATTAAATAGTTGCCTTTTTTTGTACACCCTTGGGAATTTACAAGGAAGCACCATGAATTTGATTGTAAATATTGGACATTGCTATTTTTATTGTTAGTGTGAAAGCTCCTTAATTCCTTCTCCAGAGGCAAACTCTTCTCAGTTCTCAAGCTTTAGCTTTATGGTTTCCCATTCTGAACAGAATCTGCAGCTTAAAGATAACCCAATTGGTATTGCATACATTGACAAACTGCTAGGTCCAACAGATAAGATAATGTTACTCTGCCACTCTTCCAACTTTTCAGTCGTATGACCTATTGATATTTCTCTGATGTGCTTAAGCATATGGCTATTTCAAAATCACAACTGTCCTTAAAAGAATCACCAAATGAGATTGCCAAAATATAAGCTTTCTGTCTACAGTGCAAATAGCTGGCTTCGGATTAAAGAACTGTTAGCAATAACTCCAAGAAAATGTGTATTTTCTTGGAATATTCATTTTGGAATCAAGCACACTAGCGTTCCTGAACTGTATCAATACGAACGCTGGAGTTGTGCCATTGCAAAGTTGTTACTTTATTATATAATACGCCTTCATTATGTAATGTGGTCCATTTTATATGCTTAAAATTATGTCATTCATAATAAAATTAGACGTAAGGTTTTTGCTTTTCAGACACAAACTGCCACCCACATTCAGCATGTATACACGCGTACGCACACCTATGTGGCCTGAATCCCTCGGCTTCCTCCGAGTTACATACCTCTTGCAATCCTAAGGGTTACAAATCCTCCCCAGGTCCTGAAAATCGCTTCTTTTCTTTCACTGGAGGCAGAGGATCTTTGCTTAGAGGAGATTCTGTGAAAAGCTTCCATTTATGGAAACTCACGCAAACTTTGCCTGTTGCCTGAGGTCTCCCGTTGGGGTTCACTCAGTTCTCCAGCCCGGTTAGAGGACAGCGGCTCAGCCCCCGGCAGGGAGCCCGTTCTCCGGATCTCCAACCCGGGCGAGGAGCGCCTGTGACCGCCGCGAGCCCTCGCTCGGCAGCGCCCCAGCCTGGCGGCCTCCCCCTCTGGCCTCCCAAGCCCGCGCCCGGCGCCCTGGGGAGGGCAGGGCACTTACAGCCGGCGGCCGAGCTCCTCCACCGAGCGCCCGCAGGAGGGCACCGAGTAGCTCAGCAGGAACACCGCGACGCTCCACTGCCGAACCAGCCTCCGCAGCATCGTATCCTCTCGCTCCCGGAACCTGCAACAGAGTGGAAAGGGGGCCGGTGTCAGTCCGGAATCTCCGTCACCCCGCACGGCACCGCTCCCCCTTTAGCCTGCTCTCAAACTGCGTCCGCAATCAAGGGCATCTCCCAAGTTGCAAAGAAAAAAAAGAAAAAGAAAAAGAAAAACTTTCTCTTGGAGCCGTTCAGCACTTACTTATTTAGGAACCAACTACTCCAACTGTGCTTTTTCCAAACCACACAGGCTAAAAGGGACCGAAAAGGAGGGGAAAAATCAGAGGCGCTTCCTCTGATTTAGTAACAAAAATGAAATGGCTTTATCTATGCATCAGTGAGAGCCACGAGCTGACATGTCTAATCTGGCCGGCCGTTCTCCTGGGTTCGGGGAGCGGGGCTAACCCCTTCCTAAAAAGAGAAGCAAGCTCCCCCCTCTGAAGTCAGCTTCTTCGCGAACTCGGCCGTCTGGTTTCAGGGGCGCTTGCAGAGACCCGCATATATATACATAGCCGCCTGTCTACCTCCTCGGGTGGGCTGGTTGCTTCCGGAAAGTTGATTCCACACACCCTGAGAACAAGTTTCAAGTGCGTGTGCCGTCCTTCAGGAGGGCCAGGTGGCCGCGAGGGCGGGTCAAGAGCGGCGCGGAGGGCGGCAGGGCGGCAGGGCCCCGCTTCACGGGCGCGGAGGCATGCCGGCCGCGCGGCGCAGGTTGGAGGCGAGCTGAGAGCCCCGCAGAGGAATGTTCACACGCTCCCAGGCAAACCTGCCGGGGAAGTGAGCGAGTCGCAAAGAGGTGGCGCCCTAGGAACGCGCGCAGGGCGAGCAGGGCGCGGGCTGGCGGGGGCGGCGGCGCGCGGCCCGAGCGCGGGGAGCCCCGAGCCGGGCAGGCGCGGCGAGTGGCGGAGCGCCCTGGCCTCCCGCCCCGCTGCCCCGCGCGCGGCCGAGCCCCACCCCAGAGCCCGGGGCCGGGGGCGTGGACGTCTCCGCGCGCTCCCGCCGGGTCCTGCGGCCGAGGACTGCGCGGCGGGTCTGGGCGCCGAGGCCCCCCGAGGGCGAGCGGCCGGCCCCGGCTGTCCCGGTCCCCGCGCGCCGCAGCAGCCGCGCCCGGGCGGCCCGGCAAGGCGGAGGCCAAGGAGCCGGGGCAGAGGAGCGCGGGCGCCCGGGATCCTCCGCGCGGAGGTCGCGGGCCATTCGCCGGTGGCTGTAAGGGGCCTTCAGCCCGCCCGGGAGCTCGGGGAGCGGGACAGGAACCCTCCTCCCTGAGCTCCTGCGTGGGGCGACCTGAGTGGGGAGCATCGGCTAGGGAAGTGGGGGGGGCATCCTTTGCTTAAAAGAGTAAAAGCGGTTCCAGACTTCAGGTCGAGATTGCATTTGCTGCTGTCTCAGAACAGCTGAGGACATCTGGACCCCGTCCAAGAACACCCCGCGCGCACCGACGGAGACCCCCTCGGGAACTGCGGAGGGGCCGCCACTCCTGCGGAGCGCACGCGGCTGTTTGCCCGCCCGCTGGAAGCTCACCGCCCTTTCCGCGACAACCTACTCGGTCGCCCTCCCTCCCCCAGGCCCTTGTTACATATTCTGGAACGACTCCTTGTCGCTTCAGCCTGCAGATGCAGCGGAACTACCGCTGTGTGCGGCGCTGCCTCGGAGAAGCGAAGGGAAAGCAGGGGCTTCTTCCCAAAGCGGTTGGGCGGGGAAGGAAGACTGTTGTGAATTACTGGGCAGTATCATCTGGGAAAGCATTGCGGCGGATGTGAGCGCCCGCCCAGCCGGCTCCTCTATCTTTCTGAAATGAACGCGGGTGGTTGGGAACCATTCAAGGGATGTTTGTCTTCTAGAGAGACAATCCTTTCGGTAGGTTTGAATACTTCCTAGGAGGCCGGTGTGATTTAGAGATTTGAGATGATTACGGAAACCTGACCTTTATCAAGCCTGGCTTTCTGGCTGATGCTCCACAGATTCCACTCGGGGTGGGTGAAATAGCGCCCTCTCACCGACCCTCGCTCATTTCAGCTCCCCTTTGCCTTCGCTTAGTTAACATGTGCTGCTGACTTTGGGTGGAGGTCACCTCTTCTCAAAAGCTCCTATCTCCCTCATAGGATTACTTTAACCTCCATACTTTAAAAAACTTGGCTTCCTCCTACTAAAAAAAAAAAAAAAAAAAAAAAAGGCTGGGAATTTCCACAACTTCTCTTGAACGTTTAAGAATTTCTAAATGTTAGACCTGTTTGTATGGCATGAAAAGACAGTATCAACCTTCAGAAATGTCAACCTTTGAACCTCTAACACTTTCTGATTTATAATAAATTCTTGCCAAAGAGCCTTAATGCAATAGTTAGTTCTGAAGGGGGAAATCTGTAAAAGAGTAAATCACAAATGAGCCTTTTAATTCTTGCAAGTTGTTTCACATTAAAATGATAATATTTGCTTCCACAATAAAAAGCCCAAAGGTACTTAGCCAAGTTTCAAACTACCCCGGCTTTAAAATATCAACCGTCCCTAATGAATGGTTAAAACAAAAATCAGACTGAAAAGATTAAATCACTTCTTCTGTAAATAAATCCATTATATTCTCAGAACATTATAAATTAAAACTGGCATCAGTGGACTGCTTTATGTTGCTTTTTCTACTAATTAAACCATATTGACCACCTGCTCTTTCCCTCCTTTCTTTTTCCCCCACACACTTTTCTGGTGTTAATGGCAAAACATCTATCATATATTTTTAGAGTTTCCTCTCCTCCACAAAAAGAGAAAATATATAGACACAGGAAAAGTAAATAATCTTTATATACTTGGAATACTGAAGTTTTCTCATAATCTAATATTCACCTTTTCCTTGATTTACAGTCTTTTCTGCTCTTCTGGCCAAAGGGGGGAGATCTTCTCAGCTTTCTATTCCAGAAATAATTTTTTTGTTGTTCTTCAAAAAGGTCTTGGATGAATAAAAACTTCCTGTAGTATTAGAAAGCAGGCACCTCTTTTAAGCTGTGGAAATTCTCCTCAATATATACCCAGGACCCTACTTTTTGCCTTTCTGAAAAGGGTATTTTCTGACATAATCTAGTTCCCAGTATAACTGAGTAACCTCCATGATAATGCTGAGGACACATGACTGCAAATGAGATGACTCCACATTAGGCTTTTTTTTTTTTTAAGGTTTAGGAATAGAACAAGTGCCAATTGAGATTGAATGTTTGCTTAGGCCTTGCTATCACATCAATGCACCTTAGCAAACAGGATTTGAAGGCCTGTCTTTAATGTGAAGTATTTCCACATGAAGACAGTTTAGCATTGTGAGATCTACACCTACACAAATGCCTAGCCCATGAGCAAGCCCCAGACCTCCATTTTCTCCCCAATGGTGGCATTATACCTAAGTTTTAAAAAGAGATGTTCTAAATTTTTAAGAACACTTTTACTGTAAAATCCATGTTTAAAATAACCAGTTGATGTATATCTCCAAGAATATCTCCTTTTTCAATTTAGAAAAGAAAACCCTAACATTTATATTTTCTTTTTTCATCTTTCTCCCTTTTCCCATAAGCTCAAACAACAAGCAAACATACAAACTAAAAAAAAGTACCTATGGCTCTTTAAACTGTGCACCTGGGCTCAGAAATTATCTCAGCTCATTGCCAATAAGCATCCAGACTTAACATTTGGCAATCGGTAGCTCCAAGCTATATTTCTAAAATCCCATGAAACCAAACACTAAACTCATCCCTTTTCTTCTCTGGACTTTCTCTTTGTTTCCATAAAGAAATCTGCCTCATTAGCTCAAGTAAAGTTATTATCTGATTCCATTAAATGCTGTTCGAATCACTTGCTTGGATTGAGTCTTGAGAGGAGGGTTTGCCAAACTGACCTCATAGTAGCAAAAAAGGGGATGCCTTTAAATCCTAGGTAGGAATAGGAAAGGGTGTGTTTTGTTATTAAATCTTTCTGTAGTTAAGTAAGGATAAGATTCAAATGGGGGATGTCTTCTCCAGGAATGGGACTGGCTCAGAGAGAAAGTATCTAGACTTGCCCCAAGCAGATGGGATTCTCTTACTGGAAAAGTGCTCACGCCATCCTCACCCTTCCTTACTTCTTGGGCAATGTTTGGCTTTCTCCCTAAGGGACGGGAAAGTCCAGTGGTGAGGCAGTTTGCCCCTGAGGGCCCAGCCATGGTGAGATGAGGAGGTCTTTAGGAAACAGGGGTCTCTAGAGGCTTGTTCTCAAGGTCAAACACTTGTGAACCTCCTCAGCCCATGACCATCAAAACACGTTTGAGAAGGAGCCTTCTGGCCAGGGATGGAGTGTGTGTGTGTGTGTGTGGCAGGGATGGATGATGTGTGGTGCACAAGCCCTTATCTGGACCAAGGCCTGCCGGATGCCCTTGGTGGGCCGAGTTCTTGGCTCCCGGAAGCAGGCAGCCCTGGACTTGTGCGAGACCACAGGGGGAGTTCCAAGTCCACCTGGCTCAGAGGACAACCTCTCAGCCTGAAACTGATCTCAGGCGGTGCCACACAGCCTTTCTGGCCGGCGCCCAGCTCCCCGGTGAGCAGAAGAATTGCCCTTTCTTAAAATGTGAGCCCTGCAGTCTGGAAGGCACTGCCTTCCTTCAAGAACTAAGGGGTCGCTGGGACCTGGGAAGCGGTTTGCTTCCCCAGCACCATTTTCCCCTGCTGCAAAACCGGCCGGCTTGCAGCCTCTCCCCAGGGCAGTACACGACCTAGGGTCCCCGTTCTGAGGTTGTGATTACGGTGTCTGCGGGCCCTGCCTGCCTTTCCTGGGATTCTTGCCAGAGCTAAGGCCAACGCCTGCCCTCGCTCTCTGGGTTCCCTCGCCTGGCGGCGCGCCGGCTGCAGCAAGTGGGTGGGGGCGGTAGCTGGGGGGCGTGGATCTACCAGGGCAGGGGTCTAACATGTTGGAAGTGGTCTGAGCACGACTGGACCATCCTTATCAGCCCCCCACCTCCAGCTCCAGAGTTAGGTCGCCCACTGCGGTTACGATCCCCGAGGAGCCCGCGGGCTTCGGGGAAGTTCAAAGGACTGGGAGTTACTGGCGGCACTAACTCCGTCCCTGGGCTCCCGGGCTGCTCTCCCTGGGAATCCGGGCGCTGGGTTGCCGCACAGAATCCGCTCGGCCCGGGCGGTAGAACCCGAGCCTTGGCGCTCGGCCGCGTCCCGTCGGGTTTGGTGCGTGGCTGGGCACCGCGGTGCAGTCGCTGGCCCGCCGGCCTCCTGCTCCCCGAGGGCCCGGCTTCCGGCTGCGGAGGGTGGAAGCTTTCGGGAGCAGAGTGACCCGAGGACGGGGACTGAAAGCGCGCGCAAACTTCCTCCGAGCGGGGCTCTTCCCTTACTTCTCCCTTTTATGCGGTTTGACACAAACTTGACTCGAGTCCCCAGCAGCCCGGGGACGCTCAATCCCAAGGGGGTGGAGATGGGGAAGAAGGGTGGGGCAGGTGCGCCGCGCCTCCCGGTGCCGTGGTGGTCCGGGGCCCGGCCGGGGGAGCGCGTGGCGTGCAGCCCAGGACCCGTCTGCTTTATTTCATTTAACACGGTTGGCGAAGTCAAGGCGGGGCGAGGGGCTGAGGGCGAGGGGGACAGGAAGGGACGGGGACCGATGTTCTCTCTGCCCACGCTCTCCGTCTGATTCTCAGAGTCCGGTGGCACCTTAAAGGATTTTTGTGAGGGCACAGAGACTGTTACTAGTTCTTGAAGCGCATTACTCTGTCCACATGCAGCTGCTCAGTGGCCTGGCTGCAGCGGCGATCTCGCGGGCGCGCACCGTGGAACCCATGGCGTGTGTCCGGGGCGGACGCGTCCGCCGCGCTGGGGGCTCCCGCGGAGCTTGCGAACAGCGCGGAGCGGGCCGGGGAAGCCAGTGAGCTGTCCATGGTGGTTGAGCCTCCCTGACGTGCGTGTGCGGGCCGTCCTGGCAAAGCGCGGCCCCCGCCCGCCCGCGGCCGCGACGCCCTCGCTCCGAGCCTGCCCGGAGACCGAGCCGGGTGCGCGGGGCACGAGGCTGGACGTGTTCGTTTGCACAACTCAGGGATGCGCGTCCACAGAGACAGAATTCCAGAGACAGACGGAAAAAAGCTCTCAAGTCCAAAATGGGGGTGACCTTTTAGCCCCTGTCTGAAGGTGTTCCTCCCCCTCTGGCAACATTTTACGTGCTTTGAGGACCACTGGTCCACCCAACAACCTACCTCCCTTCTGTATTCTAAGGTTCTATTCTCAAAGGACCGAGAAAACAAGCTGATAATATTGTTGGGCTCCTCATAATTCTTAAAAGCATGCATGAACTGACTATTGCTTTTGTATGGTGTGGTGTCGCTATGGTAACTTCCACACGCCGCTTTTATCCCATGGGAAAAGTTGCTGGAAGATGGTCAGGTGTCTCAGGAATCTCAGCAGTTTTCCTTTCCCTGGGGGCTGTAGTCCTTTGTAGAATCTTGTTCAGAGGAGGGACTTATTGTTCATCAGAGCCCTGAGCAGTGTCTCACTGCTACCCTTCGCAAAGGGGGAAGCAAAGAAATCGGCAAGTAATAGTGTAATATTGTAGGTCCAGTCTTTGTGAAATATGGTTCTGCCCAGTTCTTGTGACATGTCCTTATGATGAAGTGCTTATGAACTGAATTAATCTCTTGGGTATGTTTAAAGCAAAGAATGTTTTACCTTTTATATGATCACATTTTACCTTTGTCTTTTAGATTCTCTTGGCAATTTCCCCCCCTACTTATCTCTAGGAGATATCCCATTCCATCCTATTTGTCTGAATAACAAATTCCCTTAAATACTATGAAAAAAAACTACAAAATATTGTGAACATTTATAACTCTTATTTGAGTTTTGTGCCTTTACTTATGGGAGCACACCTAATTAACAGCCAGAACCCTTTATGTACCAGAACAGTTTATATATTTCCATACAAGACGTCAGGTTGGAATACACTGCTTGTTGTTTCCATCCTTCTTTCTTACTGTGGTGTGGTACTTTTTAAAAAAAGGGGTGTATGTGTGCTTATAAACAACTTTGGGATGCCTAATATAAAGTAAAAAGTATATGATCCTATAATTTTTCATAGTTCTCTGTTTCTAGGCTTATAAAATAAAAATAATAAGGAAAAATGGAATATTTCTGCATAATTTTCTAAATATTTTCCCAAGTCAATAAAACTGATAGAAAACACTTTACTTTCCCTTTCTCTATTTATAAAAATTAATGAAATAAGATTTGAATATGTACTCTGTTCCCTGAAAAGTATGAAATAAACTGGCATATTATTATTATGCTGCAATTTTAAAGTTTTGTTCTATGAACTCTTCAGAGCTAGTGTTTGCTTATACATCTCTGTATTCTCCTTTCTATGAAAGGAGAAAAAATAAAATGACAAATAAATTCTATACTTTTATCCTTTATGTGCTTATATAACTTAGGGAGCTTCCTTTTTGTTCCTTCTCCGTTGGTAGCTTAACATTTTCCTCTTTCCTGTGGTGATACCTGCAGAGAGTTTTCTCGATAATCTTCTCAGTAAAGTTCATCTAATTTCCTTCAGTTTTTTATTTTTAAAAAGTTTGTTTTCCCTATCTGCTTGTTTATTAGATTTTTAAGATCTCATTCTTTTATCCATTAAATTTGATAAATTTATTAGGGAGAGTATTAATTCTTCCTACTAGCAGTTATGTTAAAGCTGTTAGACATTTTTTTCAGCTTTTAAGAGGAAAGAAATCAACTGGTATAACTATGAGTCAGAAATTTTAAAAAAAGGAAAACCCAGCGGTCTCTTATTTGTGTCCTGCTTCTCTTCCCAATGTGCCTAGAACTTCAGTGAGCCCAGGGTGGGCCTTATGAAGGTATCTGTGGACTCAAACGGAATTGAGGTTCTTTCTACCTACATTTTTGAGAAATGAAAGCCTATTTTTAAATATTTTAGACTTGTTCTCCATCTTTTAGGTCTGTTTTCCATATGTAAAGCTCTTTGATCTGTTGCTGGGAGCCTTTCATAAAGCCTACTCTTTCAAAAATTAAGGTAGATTTGGGGGGCATCGGGTTTCTCATTCAGTCTCAAAAGTCTGTTTCCCTAATGCTCAGTGTTTGGTATTACAAGCTCTCCTGAAGACATTTCCCCTTTCATTTCATTTGTGCTTCACTTCCAAGAGGCTGGGAAATGAGGGGGGAAATGTGAACTCCTGATGCGTCATAATATATTATGAGAGATCAATTACTATGTGGGAGTACTTATGTTAAGAAAATTTAAGCTGACCTGAGCAGAATTTTGTTGTACTTTGCTCCCTTACTTTTCATCCTGCTAAGGTGTTAATTAGACGTAGAACTGCCAAGATACTTGTAATGGCTAAAAAAAGGAAGTGCTTTTTGCGGAAAGGATAAAAAATTTTTTTTTGTCCTATAAACACAGGTCATATTCCTTGTAAAGCCATTCTTAACAGGCAAAAATGTACATGTCGATAGCAGTTAAATTGCTCTATAAAAGACCTATGATGGCCTTAAATGGGGCAGCAACTCAAGTAAGGTTGATAGGGTTCCAAAATTCCAAAAACACCTCATTTTAAAAGCGTTTCATTGTCAAGGTTTACCAGGATGTACTTGTAGGTCTGTAATACAATCTGGGCACCACATTCACATATATCCCTCATCTCATTCCAACCCCAGTGTGGTAAAACCTAAGAGTCACAGGATCAAGGAGAGTCTGAGGATCTGTAGGGAAAGGGCTGTGTAAGTACCATGAGGACAGATATTTAAGATCTTCCCCAGTCCTCAAAACAGTTGAGAAGGTAGCTTTTGCTAAGTAGAGCAAAGTTTTTCCAGGTCTATCGCTGGAGCTGTGGACATAATTAATGATTTCATTCGGAGCCTGAAAGAAGGCACTTGTATTCCCTCTGGCATGGGCACGCCAAGTTCATGTCCAAACTCTCATACTTTGGGTAGATTTTAGCTAACAAGACTGTTGGTCCTCTTGTTGCACACCCAAAATTTGAGAACCAAATATTATATTAGGCTATGATACTTCTCAGCCTCGAGGAGGTTAACCCATCCTAAATATATAAACAGCCACCATTATCTAAAGATGGAGTACATTCTGGTGAGAGATTCATTACTCCTAGGTCAAAGTGGGAAAACCAAAAACCATAGAACATCCCAACCACCGCCAAATACACAGCAAACTACTTTAAACATCACTATTTCCCCCTAAACCTTATATGCAAACATTTTCTTGTCCCATTTTACTTAACCTATGAGGTTAATAGCAATCCTTGAAAATTAATTATAGTACTGAAAATACTTTAATAACATTTCTGCTAAAAATAAACTGGAGGCAAAGTAGCGCCCTGTATTCATGATTGCTGGCATCTGGATTCTATTTCTGTTTGAGTTTTGTTTGGTTCCCAGAGAGTCATTCGCAGTCATCACAGGCTTCCTGTTCTCCAGTGGGAGAACTTGTCTTGATGAACCATGTATTTTTCAGCTGAAGGCTGCACTTTTCTACATTAGGAGATGTGGAAATGGGAGAATGAAATACACATCAGGTGTCATCCAAGCACACTGAAACCTGAAGAGCACCCTTTAGCACCTAACTTATCCAGAATCCAGTGGTAACTAACAACAAAGAAATCACTCCTTCTTAGACCCTTGTAGACTGAAGTAGGAAAGAAACAAGAACTGGAAAGAAAGAAGAGAAAGGGATGATAGAAGGAAAGGAAGGGAGGGGTAGAATGGAAGGAAGAAGGAACTAAAGGAAGGGCTTCTTTATCAATGAGGACACCCATGCCCGCCCATTGGTGGTACTGTCCATTGTCTGCAGGACATGAGAAGGTATTTTTCTTTATTATCAAGGTCACTTTCAGCACTTTTTCAAAGAAGGAGATGAGCTGTATTGGCTGCTGGTTGAAAATAATCTCTTAAACTCCTCCACACACTTAGGGAGGGAGAGGTGGAATGTTACAGGAGCCTTGCCCCCTGCTGATTTGGACTTGGGTAGACCAGCTCTGCTCTAGCTTACAAGCCGTCCTATCTCATATCTTTGTCACCACTGAAAAGTCCCCAATTGTTTTCTGTGTAAGCCATACATACCTCATTTTGAGATGACTGTTTTATCTAAAAGTCCTACCTAGTTCATACTCCAAAGTTTCATGAAGCCTATTCTTTTCACCCTACCATAAGATTTTCCTAAATTTATTTGCTGCTGATATCCTAGAACTCAAGTGTTGAAAAATCCCAAATGCTATCCACCTTTAAAGCAATAATTACAAATATTATTGAGCTCCCGTACCTAGCACTGTGATGGCTGCAGAGTATTATTTTATTCACAATAGATTGCTGCATTACTTTGCCCATCTAGGGTAAATAATTACTAGAACTGGGAATTGAATTCAGTCTCGTCTGACATTATATTGCTCTCTAGAATGCCTCATCTCATATCCGCTGATCTGACTAATGGATGGGCTGATGTGACTGTGACTGTCTAGGCAGCTGTGGTCTTCTGTGGGTTCCTGAAAGCTGCACACTTAGCTGACGAGGTTGAGAAGAACCATTCTTTGATCAAGGGTTATTAAGATGCTGAACATCTTCTCTGAAAAGCAAGCCATAGGATGCTCTAACTCTACACACCAAAATAAAAAGAACATTGTTTTGTTTTGTTTCTTCTGCTGATTGCATGATCTTATTACCATGCTACCAAAATAGTCCAAGAACCAACTTTATATGAAGGTCTTATTCAACATTTGTTGAGATTCTACTTTATGCTGAATTCTATTTGAACTTCAAAGAAAACCACATGCATTGGATTGTTGCTGCTCTAGTGCCCATAGAAGTGCCTTATGAGGACATTTTTCCCCCCTTTTTCTTTCACAATCACATTTGGACCTGCACATCTCAGCTTTTGTTAAGGGATATAGGATATTTTTGAAAAAGTCATGTGAAAAACATGTATCTTTTGGGAACTAGCTATCAAATGTACTTTCATTTCATTTGTTGACCTACTGTGCTCTAGATTTATAAAAAAGCCATACACCATGACTAGATCTCTTCCTTCATTTCTTGGGCTATATTCTTTACCTTTTTGTTGAAAGTTGCTTCAAATTGTTTTTGGAAGTAAGCAGGCAAGAAAAGAAAATCTGGCATTAGGTTCAGATAGTGTCAAGGCTATTTCTAGAGAACATGAAGTCTGTTGATTTGTTCATTCAGTCATTCAACAAGCATCTCAATGCCTAGTAGGCCAGGCACTGTGCTAGGTGCTGGGATTACACTGATGTCATAGAATTTGCAGTCTCTTTAGAACTGTGAATTCCTTAATTCTTATTTATTAAATATTTGACTAATTTTATTATTAGGAATCTTTGAATGTTGAAATACTGGATATTTGACTCACATCATTTATTGTCTGTCTTCTCCCACTGGTATAAATGCAAATTCTGTGAAGACCAAGATTTTTGTCTGTTTTTGTTGTACCTCCAGAACCTAGAGCAGTGATTGACACATGGTAGGCAGTCAATAATATTTCAAAGAGAGAAAGAATGATGGAAAGGTGGAAATACTTTTCCTCTAAATATATCCTGGCACATACACATATATGCATATTTCTTTGATAAGAGAGATTTCCACTCTGAGTCAGCAATTTTCTTTATGATGGCTTGGCCATGCTCTTATTATTTTATATCAATAAACTAAAGGATTACTGATAAATGAAAATAATGTCAGCTTAAATCCAATTATCTTTTAAAACATCCTAAGTAATAATAAGTTACACTTGCCCAGAAATGAATTATTTTTACCACCAAAGGCAGGTCCTATTTTCATTCCTGTGAGTGTTCATTTTACCTCCCTAACAGAAACACAATTAGAATGCTCTCTATTATCAGATCATGCAGCCGAAAGTGGAGAATGTTATTTGACCACAGCCCAGTAATGAGTCCTCCTAATGGGAAAGACTAGTCATTGTCCTTTAGGTGGTTCCAACATAACTGGATCATTAATCAACCGAAGCCTTATGTCTGTTGAATCTGTCTTTTTTTCCTACAGGAAGCAAATATGTTTTATTGTCATGGCAGATGTGCTGGGCAGAATAGTGTCATACCTGAGTCAGTCCCCCATTCCCTTCCCTGACCACCACATTCAATTGTATAATAATGCCTATGGATGCATTTTTCAGTTATTTTTTTAAAAGCACATTTTCCCCTCAAGTGACCTGTTGTAGCTATGGTTTAAGTGCTACATTTTCCTTATAATAGCTCTGAGCAATAGCTTTCTACTTCACCAGAGAGCTAGGAACTTAATACATTTGCTATATTAATTCAGAAACATGCAGAATTATATTGAAAATCTAGAAGATATCTGATCTGTAAATTCTAGCTCTTGTATTCTATATGTTACCTGTCATTGGAGTTTCAGACATCTGTGAATGCATGAAGCCTTATCATTGAGTTCTTTTTCAATCCTGTCAAGAAAGGCTATTGCAAAGACTGATAGGATAAAAGCTAAAATGCAAGCAACATTTCATTGAATGTTGACAACACATCATTAGATAGGACTTGAAAATCACAGTTGCTGTCTTGTTTGGTCATCATAGATCTTGGCCTAGAATTCTTGGCAGGAAGAGTGTTTGAATGGGACTTATCTCAAGCTCTAATAGAAGCTTTTGGAAGAACATGAGTTGGCAATGTTTTAGGCAGAGAGCCCAGGGTAGTGGAAACTACTTTTATATTATGAACCGGAGATAATTGAGCAGCATGACCTTAAGTGTTGCTTGGAAAGGAACATCAGATCACCACATGTTTAACAAGGTGTCATACTCTTGATTTAAAGAATGGAACTCAATTAAGAAACAGTGAATGTATGAGCTGTGAGCATCAGAGGGAAATGAGTGCTTTAACAATTTCAGTGGGAAAGTACTCAATGGTGTCTCTCAGCCAGCCTTCAGCACATTACACCTTCCACGTCCCCTTAGGAATGGTGCTCCTTCCCAAATGCTCCTCAAAGGAACTTAATTGTTCTTACATTAAACCAAAGAGAAATGGACAGGAAGGCAAAGCCACAGGAAGGAGCCCCTGAGCTGCAATCTGTAGGCTTTGATTTTTTGCTGCATTTGTTCAGACAATAAGGAGCATATGTCTCTATAGTTTGTCATGAATGTCTATTGGTGATGTGGGCACTGAAAAGACCTCGATTTGGGGCCTGGCTCTCCCTTTTACTAGCTAGTTTTATATGCTTAAAAAAAGGCAGAGAACCTCTCAGAGTCAGAGTTTATGCACCTGTGAAATGGGGCTAGCATTAGCATATACTTCACAGGCTGGCATACGATCAAGGGAAATGATACAGGTAAAGTTACTTTATAAGCTGGAAAGCCTCACCGAGATCTTTGATTAAATGCATATATTACACTTGACCATATTCTACATAGAATACATAGATCTTAATCTAAATTATTCCCTCCTCAGGCAATCAGATGAGCACTTGATAACACTTTGGGACACTTAGACAATGAAAATGACCTCAGCAGTGAGAATTTTTGTTTGGCTTTTTACTCTCAGTATTTTCCTTCCATTAGTTATTAAATATTAGCATTGTGTAAATCAGTTCAGGAAATACCATCCTTCCTGATTCCCAGCATGAATGCCATACTGAATATCTTTTAAATAAAGGGTAGCTGATTGATTTGTAATAGGGGTTGGTCTTTTTCAATAGCTGCTATTCTCTAAGCATCTTTGTTGGGAGACCTATCTCAGCTGTGGCTCTAACAATCCCCATGGCATCCCATGATTCAGCAATGTGCAGCTGTGGAGAGAGTCAGGTTGACCCTTCGGGTAACCATGGTATCTAAGGACTTCTCAGACGTAACAACAAATTTCAAGGCTGGGGTCCGAATAGAGAGATAGGGATTAGAAGTCAAGGAATAAGAACCAGAGGACATGAGTCAGCATATTCAGCAAATACATTGTGCCCAAGGAAAGGGGAAAAACCCCAAACCCTTTAACTGGGGAGATTGCATAAGGGAACAAGATAGTGAAGAGAAAACCAGTAAAATCTTAGATTATATAGAAATTTTGTTTAAACGTACTATTTGTGTGTATATCACTCTGAACATGTTGAACTTCTGATATTCTCTCCTAGGGGATTTTCAACCCACTAATTCTTAAGAATGAGGATCCCTCTGATAGGCAAAGCTGGGAGGAAATGGATTGGTAAGGTCTGATCAAAGGATGAATTTCTCCAGGTATTGCTTGTGCTTTAGGGACTGTAGCTGCCCACCTCTCCCCCACTAAGGCCGTACGGTGATCTTAAGAGCATTAGAATTCCAGTTTGAAAGTTCCTGCTCCGGGGTGATTAGAGTCACAGAGAGAACAGTATCCGAGCCCAGGGATCTTTGCTGATGCTGACAGGTTGGACAAGGCCCACACTGAGTGCAAAGCCCCAACTAGCTGTCTTAAATGTTGAGGTTTATCCTGGAAAGAATTAATGAGATTAGCAATGCAATCCATCACTTATTTATTGAATTGAGTTCCTACTAGATGAGACTAGCTCCATGGGATATATAAACATGAAAAAGGTCCCATCTATTCCCTTGAGGGGTTTACAGTCTTAGGGGTTAGATTAGCCTATATAATATAATTAAGCCCTCTGTTTTTACTGCTCTCTCAGAGGAATAACTTGAATAAACATAATTCAACCATATGTACTGTCATTTCTCCAACAAAAAAGAAAGGGCATATTAAAAGCCTTTACTTCCTTTGGATGGCACCTGGCTTCCAGTGTGGAAGAAAAGAGCCCCATGTGCCATTGCACAATAGCATTTATTCCTGAGGACGAGGGTGCAGCCCTGACGCTGTAAGGTTTCTTTCACCAGGAATGACTAGCGTGTATCTCCCTAAGAAGAGATTACCTTCATAGTAGATACTATTGGTCACCTAATGTCTTTTGTCACACATCCTTCCTCCTTTCTAGGACCCCAGTTTTGTTCAGGCAGCTAACCCTCTCTGTGTGACCGCATGCTTTGGGGTGGGCAGGCTCCAGAGCTGACCCTCAGCCCTTGGGGTGTGCCCTAAACCAATCACGGTGGTCCTGTCCCTTTGCCAGTGATTGATTAGGTACAGGCATGCAATCCATTTCTGTTCAATAAAGTCTGGAGTGGAGGGACACTGGGAGATTCTGGGAAGAGTTTCTTTACTTCCAAGAGAAACGGAGGAATACGTCTTCCTTCTGAGCTGCTGCTGTATCTAGGTACGGTGCCTGGCTCTGTGGCAGCTCGCTTGCTCTTGGTCTGGGGACGAAGCTGACCTACAGAGGGAGGCCAGCCCAGGCGGGTGTCAGAGAAGCGGAGTCAAAGTCCCTTCCGCGATGCTTCGAGGTTGACTTACCTAAGAAATTATAAATATGTAAAAGGCCCTATCTATTCCCTTGAGGGGTTTACAGACTTAGGGGGTGGATTAGCCTATATAAAATAAGTCCCTTCCGTGATGCTTCGAGGTTGACTTACCTTAGGAGAGATAATAAATGTTATAAATATTAAGCCACCTTGAGTTGAGTGTCCTCTTCTTTGCAGCTGAGATCTTTCTGACAGATACAGTTACTGTGTGAGGAAACCGGCACATCCATAGGTCTCACCAGCCATCTGTGGTCTGGGAGAGCCCGTCTTCGCCTTGCCAGGAACCTGAAATTTACCTTTCACCCAGATGCCATGAGACTGGGCAGATGTGGATGTCAGTGTTGATTTAATTGGAGCGCAATTCCTTTCTTCTGAACTGCATATTATAACCCCTCAGTAAATGACTTTGAATTTGTGTCAGAGTCTTATGTGGTAGGCTGGTGGAAACTGTAGGACAGGTGGCCAGG
The DNA here is from genome assembly GCF_040802235.1 of Manis javanica. Lineage (NCBI taxonomy): Eukaryota > Metazoa > Chordata > Mammalia > Pholidota > Manidae > Manis > Manis javanica. The sequence continues at coordinate 9,029,840 of NC_133170.1, read as the reverse complement.
GATAGAGGTAGTTGTCCCAGTTTATGGTCCTTTAGGTGTCACCATCCAGCTTTTCACTGGATGGACTCTGACATACAGCAAAGGAGAGTGATCCACAACTCTGGAATTGCCAGTGGAGATGGAGCACATTTCACTGTTTTCTAAGACACTTTTTTTCCCCCTAACATATGTACTGCTCTAACATTGGACTTGATTTCACAATTGTTCTTGACCTAGCGGCAGTCATGATATAACTATCTTTGCCTGTTGATGTGCATCAAAACTCAGAGAATTGACTCTAGTGTCTTAGAAGAAATTCCTAGGCACAGTAGTGGGGCACTCTTTTCAGAAATGCTGCATCTCTAACAGTCCTGATGGCACAAATGATGTTATTGGTGCCAAAACATGGCCATGGTTGATTCTGAGTCTGAAAGTCATTCAGAAAAGTCAGGTTCTGCATGTGAATAACTTAACCAATATATTTTATGAAAAGCTCATGTCTATATGTCTTTTTTCAGTAAGTACAAAATAAAAATTCTAAGTTTTAAGAACATACTACATCATAGTTTGATTGACAATATGAAAAATTAGAGGTATGTGAAATAACGGTGCATCTGAGATTCATTCAGTGAAGGATAGTAACTAGAAGCTCAGATCCCATTGTCACTGAAAAACTAGATACCTCTATGATACTTGCTAGACGGTTCTTTCCTCTCAGCACAGTCGCCTCTCATTTTGTTCTTTTTTGTATCAGTGCATCAAGTGGGTACTCCTGTTTGGCTAAACTCAGTCACATGGCTTCTTCCTAACTATAAAGGAATCTGGGGATATGATTTCTAATTTCTTTGGTGGGGAGATGAGACCCAGGATATAAGAATATCCCAAATTGTAGAAAAGTAGCCGTTCTTCAATAAAGAGATGACATTTGAGATAGATTTCCAAGGTTAGTTGCTGTTTTTAGTAGGTAGAGGTAACTGGGGAAGATGTTCTTAGCCGAAAAATTAGTATGGAAGCAGAAAAGCATCTCCAATGTTTGGGGAAAGGGAGGAGTTGCACATTGATGGGCATTATAGGAAAGGTACAGTGGAGTTAAATAGTGGGAGGTCTTGGATTTCAGTTTTAGGAGTTTGTATTTCAGGGGCCATATGAAACTAGTAGTGTGGGGAAGTGGAAGATGCTGTGGCTCCATTAGTTTTAAATGATCCATGGACCCCAGCATATTCCCAGAAGGGCAATATGGATTCAAGGTTATTTCTGGGAGCTTAAAAAGGATCTGCATTCATACTTAATTTTTCTTTACTCATAGATTTCCTAAGGTACTAAAAATACATATATACTTAATTAGATACCTCATCTTCAGGGCAACTTTCTTTATGAAATACTTACATCATATAGTTATTTTCTAAAATGGTCATCGTGTCCGCTATGGACATGGGTTCTATCCTTTACACATTCCCCTATCCTTTCTTCTGCCCTCTGCCAAGAAAATATGAGGTGGTTTGAGGTTTGGAAGAAAGGTCAGAGGACACATGCTGAAGCATGCAAGTCTTCAGTATTGAATGGGTGTTGGTCTAACAATTTTATCCCTTTCTCTTTGTTTTTTTCTCTTGGCCTTCAAAGCAAAATCTCATTTCACGCTATAAAAATTATAAGTGAAGTTCCATTGTGATGGGACGTGAATATAGGTTAAGGGTTATAGCCAAGCTTGAAATAGCTGAGTCCAGTCATTTCAAGAAGAGCCGCCCTCATCTATTCTCATTACCAGCTTAGTTTTCTAGGAAGGATGCGCTGGCAGGAGTAGCGAGCCACAAGGATTCTGTCATCGATAAATCAAATGGTTGATGCCTCTGTAGCTACTTGGGATTTTTCTGCTTGTACTTTTCAAACACAAGCTATTATACATACAGTGTATTCTGTTCATTGTCTTCTTTTTTAAATATACTGCTAATGACAACTACCAACTCTGAGAGTATGATATAAAAAACCGATGTGATAAGCAATTTCTATGCCATGCAGTGTCTTTTTGTTCTTTAGAATTGCAATGGCTGTTACTATTTGCAGTTAGCATTTTAGCTTCCACACTAAATTGTATCAGTTAACTTTTCCTATAGACAAAGCACCTAAAACATAGTGGCTTAAAACAACCACCATTCATTATTGCTCATGAGCTATTAGTCTGTGATATGCTTCTGCTGATCTGAAGCAGACACCTGAGTAGCTGGACTCACTCATGTCTGTGGTCAGCTGGTGGCTGGGCTGAGACTGTGTGTGAGTGAACATGGCCTCACTCCTGTTTCTGGTGATTCTCTCACTGTTGATGGGGAGTATGGGGGTGACTGGGCCGTATACCTCTTACCAACCAACAGTCTGAAAGCTGTGAGGCCTGTGGAGGCCCAGGTGAAGAACTCTTATGTCGTAGCTTCCTCCACACTCTTTTGATGGAGGTAAGTCACAAGGCCAGGCCAAACTCAAGGGGTGGGGGAGTGAACTCTTCTTGATGGAGGAGGAGCTATCGTGTGTCATGGCCAGTTTTGCAGTTTGTCCCAATCAATCACTTTTTCTCAAGATAGAGTGACTGGCTGGTATGTCTTCCCCTACTGTTTTCCAGTTGCAAAATCTATGCTGGGCAAAGTTGTTTTTCTTCTATTCACTTTGCTGGTTATAGACTGGAAATTTTGCTCTTTTGCCTTCTTAAGGACCCAAGCAAGTATACTCTGGCCCAGCCACTGTGGGTGGTGGAAAGAGCACTAAGCCTTTGCTCTTTGTTTTGATGTGTCAAGAGATGATGGCTGAGTTCTCGCAAATAAAACTTCTGCCACGATTTGAAGTTATGGCCTTCCCAAGGTCACCTAGGTGAGGCAGAGGGGGCATTCCAATCACCAAATCAGCATCCCAGCTGCTTCCCTCTAGAGAAAGGGTAATCTTTTCCAATTCATACACAGGCACTATATAGGCCAGTGGCATCCTGATTAACAAAGCTCTCTGAGCCCCAGTGTGGTCAACTACATATTGAGGAGGGAAAAAACTCTTAATTCAATATTCTTTTATAATAAAAACTTTCTACAGACTAGATGTAGAAGGAATTTACCTCAATATAATAAAGGTCTATATGAAAAGCCCATAGTTCTAATACCGTACTCAACAGTGAAAAGCCGAAACTTTCCCTCTAAGATCAGCAATAAGGCAAGGATGCCCCACTCTCACCACTGCTACTCACTGTAGTACTAGAAATCCTAGCCTAGCAATTAGGCAAGAAAAAGAAAAAAGGCATCCAAACTGGAAGGGAAGAAGTAAAATAATCTCCACTTGCAGATATAGTGATCATATAGGTAAAAAAACTCTAAACACCCTACAAACAAAACTATTAGAACTAATAAACAAATTCAGTTGTGGGATATGAATAAACATACAAAAATAATTCCTATATACTAACCACAAACTATTGAAAAGGAAATTAAGAAAGTATCCCATAACATTAAAAGAATAAAATGTTTAGGAAAGAAAAAACCTAGCCAAGGAGGTGAAAGACTTGTATACTGAAAACTACAAAATGTTGATGAAAGAAATTAAAGAAGATAAATAAATGGAAAGGCATTATGTATTCATGGATTGGAAGGCCTCAAATTGTTAAAAATGTCCATACTACCCAAAGTGATCTACAGATTCAATGCAATACCTAACAAAACCTCAATGACATTTTTCAAAGACATAGAAAAAACAATCCTGAAATTAATATGGAACCACAATAGACCCTCAAATAGCCAAAGTAATTTGAGAAAGAAGAACAAAGCTGGAAGCATCACAGTTCCTGATTTCAAAATTTATTACAAAGCTACAGTGGTTAAAACAGTATGGTACTGGCATAAAGATAGAAATATAGATCAATGAAACAGAACAGAGATCCCAGAAATAAACCCATGCATATACAGCCAACTGGTCTTTGACAAGGGAACGAAGCATAGACAATGTGGAAAAGATGATCTCTGCAACATATGGTGGGAAAACGGGATATCCACATTCAAAAAATGAAATTGGACCTTTATCTTACACCATTCACAAAAGTAAATTAAAAATGGATTAAAGATTTAAATATAAGACTTGAAACTGTAAAACTCCTGGAAGCGTATAGGGGAAAGGCTTAATGACATCGGTTTGTCAATGATTTCTTGGGTCTGATGCCAAAAGTACAGGCAACAGAAGTAAAAATAGACAAGTGAGATCATATCAAACTGAAAACTTCTGCACAGCAAGGAAATAATCAATGGTGTAAGAAAACAACCTAAAGAATGTAAGAAAATATTTGCAAACAAGATATTCAATAAGTGATTAATATCCAAAATAAACAAAAAGCTCCTAAACTCATTAGCTAAATACATACATATATATATAGCCTGATTTTTAAAAATGGGCAAAGGACTCGAGTAGACATGTTTCCAAAGAAAGCATACAAATGGCCAATGAATATATGACAAGATGTTCGATATCCTTAATCATCAGGGAAATGCGAATCAAAACCACAATGAGATATCACCTCACACCTACTGGAATGGTTAACTACGACAACAACAAAAAAGGTAAGTTTTAGCAAGAATAAGGAGAAATTGAAACCCCTGTACACTGTTGGTGGGAAGGTGAAATAGACTGCTGTTCAGTATGGAAAAAAATATAAAGATTCCTGAAGAAATTAAAAATAGAATTGCCATATTATCCAGCAATCCTACTTCTGGGTATATATCTAAAAGAATTAAAATCTGTACTTTGAAGACATATATACACTCCCATGTTTATTGAAGTATAATTCATAATAGCCAAGATACGGATAACATAAATTTCCATCTACATAGAAATGGATAAAGAATATATGGTATTTACACACAATGGAATATTATTTGCCTTTAAAAAAAAGGAAATCCTGCCATGTGGGACAACTTGGGTGAACCTAGAAGACATTATGCTAACTGAAATAAGCCAGTCACAGAAGGACAAATACTGTGTGATTCCATTTATACAAGGTACCTAAAATAATCAAACTCATAGAAATAGAGGTAGAATGGTGATTGCCAGGGACTGGGGGTTGGGCCAAATGAGGAGCGGCTGTTCAACAGGTAAATAGTTTCATTTATGTAAGCGAGTAAATTCTGGAAATCTCTTGTACAACTTGGTGCCTGTAGTTAGCACTACTATACTGTGCACTTAAAAATTTGTCCAGAGGATGGATCTCGTATTAATTGTTCTTACCATAATAATTTAAAAAACAAAAACAAAACTTCTTTCTAACCTTTGTCACAAGGTTGTCCTGGGGATTAAAGGATGCAATTCCCATAAAATCTTTGAAAAACTATAAAGTGCAATAAAACTTCTTGGTTGCTATTCTTCTTGCTATTTTAATACAGTTTAATAGTGATGAACAGCTTAATATTTAGAATTTCCCAGTAATGATTGTGCCTTTGCTATGTTAACGATCACTAATCACGATCAATGAAACAATTCAGGAAGATGTTACAAAGTATTCATTGTCATTATTCAACCAAACAGCTATTTGCTAAGCTTCTATTGTGTGTTCAGCAATGTTCTAGGCACTGTGGGAAATAAAAATATTAGAAGGACATGATCCTGGTCTTCAAGCAGTTTAACAATGGAGAAAATGAAACTATCACATACAAGACGGTTAACAAGGAATGAAACAGTAATGAATCAGGTAATAAGCAGGCTCAGAGCCCACTAAAAGCTGGACAAGAGGAAAGCCCTGGAGGTGGAGTGCTCCACAGAATCTTGGGAAAGGTGGGAATCTCAGAGAGCTGGGAAGAGCTGGCTAACCAGAGAGGAGAAAGGCAAATGCAATTGCTATTGTTGGTATTATCCTGCTTTTTAGACTCTCCAAAATGATAAAGACCTCCTTGATTTAGTTGTCAGCCAATAGGTAGCATGTGGCTTAAAAGCAAACTTCCTCCCCTAGCCTGGGAAGAAATTTCTCCCTACATGCAAGGTTTCCTTGACACAGGCTTGTGCATGATGTGGCCCCTTTTATATTATATAATGTTTTATAGAATCTTTACAGCCAGCATCATTTCTGACAGGAGGATATCTCTGATCTTGTTGATAATCATCAGAAATCTACATTATTTTATTACGGTTTTAGAAGCTGTGCAGTCACTAAGTAGATTTACCCAGAGATACACACCAATCAGAAACCAAATTAGTTGGCATCCTCATTTCAGAGTGTTTCTGTCTTTTTCCTTCCACGGTTTCTTAATGCAGTGTTTCTCAAACTGTGGTCTGTGGGCCACCTACACCAGAATCCTGTGTGCTAGTTAAAAATGCAGGTTCCTGAAACCCCTCTCTGGCTTCTGAATCAGAATCTTTGCGGAGGGCTGGAGAATCCGCATTTGTTTGAGCTTCCCAGGTGATCTTCTGCACCCCGATGTTTAACGATCAGGCCTTGATGCTTGCTGAGCTTGTCCTCCCACATCCTGATGTCCCCTCCACCTCCCACATCTGTCCCCCAGTCAAATCAGATCTCTGATGTTGGGACCCAGTCACAGTGTTTTTAAGCCTCCAAGGCGATTCCAATGTACAGCCAAGTTTGATGACCTCTGGCTTGTAGCAATACTTTTCAAGCGTCAGTGCGCACAGGAACCCCCTGGGGGGTGATACTAAAATATGATTCTGATTTAGGAAGTCTAGAGAATGGCCTTAGATTCTGCATTTGCTCTGTTAAGGATCACTCAACATGATTCTGCCTTTCCAATAAGTTCCCAGATCATGCAGACGCTGCTGGCCCATGAACCACAATTTTAGTAGGAAGAGCTTAAAGAAAAATACATTTTTCTAATGGTTCAATTGCCCCATTCTTCCTTAATCTTCTGCGTGACTTATAGATGATTGAGCCTAATTCCATTATTAACTAATTTATGGCATAGAGAAACTGTTCCAAAGGATCCTTTCACTGGCTTCCCATAAATGCAGTATTTCTTTGCGACTTGAGAGCCTGCGTCTCTTCTCCAATCTCCTCTTTCCTCTCCCTCTAAGCTGGCTTTGTTTCCGTTCCCACCTACGCCAGCGCACTCCTACTCACGGCCTTTGCCTGTGGCTTCCTGGCAGTCTGGCCTCCCAGTTCATTGCAAGGTTGGCCCTCTTTGTTGTTTCAGAACTAAGCTTCAGTGGCACCTCTTTAGTGGGTCCTTCCCTGACTGCTTCCTCCCGTCCCAAGTGGACATGCCCCATGACCATCGTCATGTTTTGTTTTCTTTATAGAAACTACTATGTGAAATTCTTATTGATTTGTTCCTTTCTCTGTTGATTTGCCTGTCTCCCTACTCCACCCCCACCACCATGTAGGCCACACAGGGTAAAGGTCTGGTCTCTCTTGTTCACAGCTGGGAGCCCAGTACCTGGAACAATGCCTGGTATGTGGTGACTGATCCTGTGTCTTAGAAATATTGTTGAAGGAATGAATGACAGTCTGTAAAATCATCTGGAGGAGAGGAATCGTGAATCTGTTTAATGTTTGATTAAACTGCCAGGCTGGGTCCCAACCTCAGAATATCTGCTTCAGTATCATTGGGGTGGGCTCCAAAGACCCTAGATTAAGAAACAGAGTCCCACAGTGTGTGCTCCTTTCTTGATTGCCTGAATTGTCTTGGGTTATAGCTACAGAGTGTTCATAGCTATTAGACTTTCTTCATTCTTTTAGAAAGGGACTGTCTCAGATCACTCACTTAGCTCTTGAGATAGGATGGATCTTGATGTGGCTGCCAAGCCGTGAGCACCAGGTCAGGCTGCTCCTCTCATCTCCTGAAGCAATATTTCTGGGTATTAGTTGCAATAACTTCTATTTATTAAAAGATTTCCAGGTGATTCTGATAAGTATTTAATTTGTACAACCCTGGAGTGTGAGGGACTCATTATTAGGACAGATGGGACACAGGCAAGCATTGATATTAATTCTCCACATGCATATACATAAAAGTCTCTGAATACATGTTGTGTCTGATAGCACTGCTTTTGGGGCAAACAACATAAAAAAATCTGATTGATAGCAGATTAAATAATAGGTGCTTTTTTCCTCTCTCATGACAAGAAATCTGAAGTTAGGTGTCTGCTGGCACTGGCTCAGTAGCTCTGCAGTGCCATCAAGGATTCAGATCGGTTCTGCCTTTATCTCCCACCATCCTCATAGGCCTGCTTTCTTCCTCATGCATAAAACCAGCACAGTTTCAGGCATTGCATTCACATTCAGGCAAGATCAAGAGTGAAGGGTTCTTTTTTTTTTGTAATCTAGAAAGAAAAATCTGTCCCAGGAGACTTCTTGTTTCCTTTGGCGAGAACTTGGCCTTCTGCCCTAGCTGCACGGAAGTCTGGGGATGTGAGTAGATGGCTCTCCAGACCATGGCGGGAGGTGGCCAGTGAAAAGGGAATTGGGAATTGTTTTTAAGCAGCCAGGGAGTGCCATTTGCTGTGCATGCCTGTTATGGGAACATAATTCAGCCCAAGATGATGTCCAAGAGGGAGACTTCCTCTTTTGTTCCATTCAATCTGTACTTTTCTAGGATTAATTTTTTCTTTGCCTAGAGAATTTTCACCGAGTGATTCTGACTTCTAAACTCTTTTTTTTAAATTGAAATATAATTGACATATAACATTATATTAGTTTCAGGTGTACAGCATAATGATTTGCTATTTTTATATACGGCACAATGATCACCACAGTAAGTTTAGTTAACGTCCATCACCTCACATAGTTACAGTTTTTTTTTCTTGTGATGAGAACTTTTAAGATCTACTTTCTTAGCAACTTTCAAATATATAGTACTGTTTTATTAACTATAGTCTCCGTGCTATACATTACCTCCTCAGGACTTACTTATTTTATAACTAGAAATTGTACCTTTTGACCACCTGCACCCGCTTTGCCCACCCCCATCCCCTGCCTCTGGCAACCTGTCCTCTGTATCTGTGAGTTTTCTTTTTTTTCTGTTTGTTTGTCCATATATAAGTGAGATCATAAGTATCTGTCTTTCTCTGTCTTATTTCACTTGGCATAATGCCCTCAAGTTTCATCCACGTTGTCACAAATGGCAAGATTTCCTTTTTTTCAGTGGCTGGATAATATTCATACATATATATATTTATATATATAAATATATATATAATTTTCTTTATCCATTCATCTATCTGTATTCATTCATCTATTCAGGGACACTTAGGTTGCTTCTATATCTTGGCTATTTTAAATAATGATGCGAAGAACATGAGGGTGCAGATATCTTTTCAAGTTAATTTGTTTTTGTTTCCTTTGGATACATATTCCAGAAGTAGAATTGCTAGATCATATTGTAGTTGTATTTTTAAGTTTTTGAGGAATCTCCATACTGTTTTCCACAGTGGCTGCACCATATACATTCTAACAAACAGTGCACAGAGTCCCCTTTACTCTACAACCTCCTCAACACTTGTTATTTCTTATCTTTTTGATAAAAGCCATTCTAACATGTGTGAGGTGATAGCTCATCATAGTTTGATTTGCATTTCCCTGATGATTATCAAATGTTTGATTTACCTCTAATGGTAAAAACAACTTACTATGTGCCTGGCATTATTTATAAGCATTTTATATATATATTAACTCATTCGATCTTCACCACAAACTTACGTAGTAGATTCAATTATTATCTCCAGTTCACACATGAAGAAAACTGAAGCACAGAGGAATTAAGTAATCTGGCCAAGGTCACTCAACTGCTAAGTAGTAGATTGGGATTTGAACCTGGGCAATTTGGTTCTAGAGTCCATTCTCTTAACCATAATATTATAGCATACTCCCTTCCATGTGTACTTAGGTTAAAGTCCATAGACTAAAGGGAACATAACTTAGTCAAACAAAGTTAGGCTTTATTAGTTGCTGCAGGAAAAGGAAAAGCCTATCATGGAAATAGTGAGTCGCCTCAACAGGGAACAACAAGGTAAGGTGTGTCGTAGCGGGGCAGAAGTGTCGTAGGAAAGTCTTTGCAGGGATAGCTCAAGAGTGTGCAAACTGGGTGAGCTACTGGAGCACCCAATGGCCTTATCTTTGGAGCCCATGAATCCATATGGAGTTACTACTAAAGGAATTGGGTGTGAATGAGCTGGAGTTAAGAGAGCTTGAGCTTAGTTAGTCTTCATGTCATACTTTGGTTCAGTCTGTCTGTTTTGTGTGTCATGGCGTTTGGGAAGTGTGATTTACATTTCAATTCTTAGTACCTCCTCACCAGCAAGCTGCCAGCAGGGCCGTTTTCATCTGTCAATCTCCCCTCCAGCCGCTGAGTTTAAGTAGAAGGATAGGTCATTATTTCTCAGGGAAATGATGAATCTAGATCTGTATCCCTATTCAGTTGTCTGTGATCATATATTGTTTGCTATCTCCAGTGAAAGGCCTTCAACTCTTTTTCTTGGATAGTTATTTGTAGAATCTTGTGGAGTGAAAGTGGCTCTGGAGTGATTCACACTTAGTTACAGCAACGACTGAGATAAGAAATTACTTAAATGAAACATGATCCATATATCCCTTCTTAGGATAACCAAGTGATTTTTTCCTTAGATTTGATATAGGTAATTCAACCTTGCCCATGTCTAGAGGATGAATCATATTTCTAGTAGTTGCTGGGAGTAAGTCTATAGGGAGTATTGTGATTAAAGTATAAGAGTTGATTCTTGAATGAACAGAAAAGAAGAAAATAACCAAAAGATTAAAGAACAAAAATTTGTGAAGAAGCATGTGGCCATCAGTGGCTTTGGGCATCTGGGTCTTGGGGCCAAGCCATCCACTTCACATTGTCTTCTGCTTTGGGAACAAAACAGCCCTGCCCATCCTGACTCAGCATAGGCTGGGGTCCAGACTGATGGGGGCAACAGCATCAGCGCATTTATTCTCTCTGGTGTCCGTGGTCCTTTACTAGGATTCATGAGATGTTTGTTTTTTTTCCCTAGAAAACTCATTTCCTCAATACCTCAGTCAGCATTCTTAAAGATACATATTTTGGCCAAGAGAGAGGGTAACTCCATCGATCACCAGTACCAAGAAAAGGCTCTGAGTTCATGTTCTGTGTATTTAAGGCCAGAACTACATCAGTGCAAACACATAATCACCTATTTGAATATGCAATCCGTCATTAATTTCCCCGAAAACACACTTGCACCTGCAGACTTCCTGGAGGTTTTTTTTTCTTTAGGGGGCGTGTTGGGAAGCACAGGGATTCTTTAGCACCTGGGGGCCAACAACTGCAAATGTCTGCCTGAAGGCAAAGATGGGATGGGTTGATGAAACCAGCATGGTATGCCTTAACAAAACAAATGATCTGCAGAGATTATAAAGTTTAAAGTGGTTTTAATTTTGAAGATATGCAAACTCTATGCCTGCTAAGGGATGGGAGATTCCACAACAGAAGTATGGAATGATTTCCAAATGTGTACCGTCAAGAGCTAGAATTTTGGTTGACAGTAAGTGTTTGTTTTATGCACATTAATTCTATGTTGTTTGAATATAGTAAGACAATCTGCAATGCTCTCAAATACAGTTAAGTAGAGAAGAAAAGAAGGTGCTTTATTACAGTACATTCAGGATCTGTGGTATTGTTAATAGTCCAATGGTGGGATTCTCAACTTTTTATTTATTTAGACATGAAGAGAAAGGACAGAGCTCCTGGCTCATGCCAGGAGGGGACAAGAGAGTCTAGGGTGGTGCGTTGTCTAGGGGTTTTATAGGCAGTTGAGGATTTTTTGAGAACATGTAAAAAAGCTTAGGGGTGTGGACTTATTAAGTGGTCCCAGAATATTTTAGAATTAACTTAACACAAGTAACTTCCTGCTCTGATGATTTCTCCCTGAGATGTCAGCATGTTGGTCTGGGGGCATATGAAACAAGGCCACCCGCTCAGCCCCCAAGGTGGGCTGAAGTATTGTTTGCTACACAGTAAGTTAAGAATTTCTAATGTCTTAACTTCTTGGGTATTAAAATGCAATCTTATCTTTAAGGTGGAATCCTTCTTGCCTTTTACTGTGTTGTTTATACCTGGGCTTACTTGCTAAATTAGTTGCCCAGTTTGCAAAATCACCTCATCAGATCTGAAGGAGGAAAGATAGCACATAGGCCTGGGCCTTTTAGCATGCTAAGGAGAATCTTACATATGATTATAAATGATTAGCATAATAAAAACATGTGCTACTCTTCTTTATCTGGGGAATATTAACCTATCTCACTGAAGAATGACCCTAGAGCTGAATGTTTAACACAGAGTTTTAGTAGGGGGTTTCCTTGCATGTAGTTACATTACTCTGACTGCAGATATCCTGCCTTGCTTTTTCCAGACGCCTTTACTTACTCTGACTACACCCACGGTCCCTGTCTCACTACAGATGCACTGCTCCAAGTCAGATTCTTTATGGTACTATGTAGAAATTAAACATTTAGCAGGCTTAGTCACACCATGTAATTGCAAAAGTTCTTAAGTCTAGGTCAACTGGAGCAAGTTTGTTCTTGATTTATGTGCTACCTCCAAAAATATGTCAAGGTATTTATTCACTTTTAGAATAGCTTACATCTCCCTTTATAGAGGAAAGAGGCAAATGGAGGTTGGGACTGGTGCTCACCCATGCACCCGGAACTACAGCACTTCTGGGACGAGTCTGTTCTTGGTTCTTGTCCCGCAATAATAAAGAATTAAAAGGCAGAGACACAATAACGAAGCAGAGCCACAATTTCACTTGAATGCACTCCCAGGGAGGAGTGGGCCAGAGTTGAGGTAGACAAAGGCCCCAGATCCGTTAGGTTGGAGGCCTGTGTATTACATGCTGGTTGGGAGGAGCCTCTTTGAGTGACAAGGTGGGGCTATTTGATTGACAGGGCCATCTATATAGCCTCCCTCTCAGTGAGCAGGTCCTTTCCTGTGATGAGGCATAATCTGGACAGTTCCCAGTTCTGTTCGATTGTGTCCACATTGGGATCTGGTTGGGACCCGTTTGGCCTGGTCCCCAAAGGCAAGGAAGTCAGCTCCCTGCAAAGCCTTTGTTGTCCTCACGTGGGACCCCAACCTGTGCAGAGTTTGGGCAGGTTTTTCTTTGAACCTTATCTTTAACTCTTGTGATCACTTATTGTTTACTGATAGCATTTTCTTAGCTTTGTTCTAAATTATTTTCTTTCTTTTTTGAGCCTAAGAGCCAGGGGGCCAAAAGCTTCCACTCACCTAACCAGCTAAATGTAGGCAATTAGGTAGAAATACCCCTTTAAACACAGCCTTGATTATACCAGATGTAATTATCATATTTATCTGGATCCAAGGATGACCCTCAAGAATCTCCTGACATAGACTATGAAATTTTCAGAAATATTTACTGGGAAAAAAAATTCCAACTCTGAGCCAACTATCACATACTGTCTCTCCTATAACTTAAATTGTGCACTTAGAAGTCATCATGGCGTTCACAGCAGTAGGGCGATACAACACAGGACTGATGGACGACTGTTTATGGTAGTTAGCTTCAGGAGAGCTAAGAGGCATCTCATATTAGAGGAGTCAAAATTTTTTTTGCTGATTTCTAAACATTATTTCAGACAGATTTATTCTACTGCTGTCCATAGTGCTTTTTTCCCCCCAGTTAATTCCAGAGAATGATTACATATCTATCTAACCAACAAAATAGCATATTAAGAAAGGAACCCATTGCTTTTTGAAAGAGCATGGCATATTCTCCCAGATTCATCTAGCAACTGATAAAACGATCCGTCAGCAAAGATGCAAACTGAGAGTAGTAAATAATGGTTCCAGGCAATTCTGGGAGATATTTATGAGCGGTTGTTTCTCTAAGGGGTGGACTGGGGCTGACACCAGCACTTTCATGGTGCCTTGTGTTGAGTAGTAGTGGGAGGATGAGCTGCTGGATCACTTTTAGAGCAGTGAAGAGAGAACACACAATCTGTTCACCTCCCTGGAGTAGGTAGAGGAGTAAATTCCAAACACTTCAAACCCTTACGTATAGCTTTTTCATATCAACCCTGAAAATGGAACTAAGGAAATTTAAGAGTTAACTGCATATAATCAACTGAAGCCCTAAATGGACTCAGTGTTCTCTAGGAATAGACAAATCTTTTCCTCCTGAACATTTGATTACTGAGCAATCAGAAATAGAATATTGTCAAGCTAGTCTTGAACCGAAGGCTAGAGAAGTTTTGTTTTAATCAGGATTTTGGAAAAAGTGTCTTTTAACTGTATTTTCAAGTATGAGCAATGATTAGATCAAATCATTAGACCAAATGATTAGACCAAACAAGTAAAGAGAAACAGGTAAAATTAATTTTAATAGTATTTTTTATTTAAACAAATATATCCAAAATGGATTTGCTGTGGAATCAGCCTCTCCTGAAGTCACAGGAAATCTAGTGATAAGAACCTAACCCCCACCCACCTGCCAACCTCTTGTCTCATCCCATTTTAGTTTATTCTCTATATTTTGTGCCAGAGTTATCTTTCTAAAATCCCAAACTAACCAAGCATTTTTTTTTTCTGCTTAAAAGTCCTTGCTGGTTAAAATAGAAATACCATTTGATCCAGGAATTCCACTTCTAGGAATTTACCCTAAGAATGTAGCAGCCCAGTTTGAAAAAGACAGATGCACCCCTATGTTTATTGCAGCACTATTTACAATAGCCAAGAGACGGAAGCAACCTAAGTGTCCATCAGTAGATGAATGGATAAAGAAGATGTGGTTCATATATACAATGGAATATTATTCAACCATAAGAAGAAAACAAATCCTACCATTTGCAACAACATGGATGGAGCTGGAGGGTATTATGCTCAGTGAAATAAGCCAGGCGGAGAAAGAAAGTACCAAATGATTTCACTCATATGTGGAGTATAAGAACAAAGGAAAACTGAAGGAACAAAACAGCAGCAGACTCACAGAACCCAAGAATGGACTAACAGTTACCAAAGGGAAAGGGACTGGGGAGGATGGGAGGGAAGGGAGGGATAAGAGGTGGGGGAAAGAAAGGGGGCCTTACGACTAGCATGTATAATGTGGGGGGG
Source organism: Manis javanica (assembly GCF_040802235.1). Classification (NCBI taxonomy): domain Eukaryota; kingdom Metazoa; phylum Chordata; class Mammalia; order Pholidota; family Manidae; genus Manis; species Manis javanica. The sequence goes on along the minus strand of NC_133170.1, from coordinate 9,014,802 downwards.
GGCATGCGGAGGGCTGTGGAACACAAAGAAGACAAGTAGTGATTTTACAGCATCTTACTACGCTGGTGGACAGTGACTGTAATGGGGTTTGTTGGGGGGACTTGGTGAAGGGGGGCATCTAGTAAAAATAATGTTCTTCATGTAATTGTTGATTAATGATAACAAAATGAATTAAAAAAAAAAGTCCTTGCTGGGTTCCCACTCCCTTAGAAGATAAGTCCAATCCCCACAGCTAGGTACCAGAGGCCTTTCATAATCTGCTCTCAAAGTTTCTTCCCTTCCGACCCAACTGTCCTCCGCCACACTCTCTCCTGACCGCATTGATTCTTCTGTGTGTCTCTCTGCCTAGAATGTCATCTGTCCTCCCCCACCAAGGTCTACATATCCCAGACAACAGCCCCTCTGAGCCGCCTGTCTCTCATGTTACCTCCTCCCCTACTGTCCGAAAGGAGTAATAATGCCTCCACTCTGAACTTGGTCTGTGGCTACATACTCTGTCCTACCAAGACACGAATTCTCTGATGGAAATGATAATACATTATTCATCTTCATTCACCCAGTTCCTTGTACAGATGTGGAACATAACATATATTCAATAATGACTGAATTTCAGAGTGTTTGTTGAATAGCAAATTTGGCCATGATATGCTGCAGATGTGTGATAATAGTTTTAAAATACTGGCCTATTTATTTTTAGTTCCCATTACTTCTTCTGCCAGAACAGTGCTGTCCAATACAAATATAATGTAAACCACAGATGCAAGCCACATATATAATTTAAAATTTTCTAGTAGCCACATTAAAAAAGTAAACAGGTAAAATTAATTTTAATAGTATTTTTTATTTAAACAAATATTCCAAAATATTTTCATTTCAACATGGTATTAACATAAAAAATGACTAACAAGATATTTTACATTTTTTTTTCTAAGTCCTCAAAATCTAATATGTACTTTCTACATCTTAGGTTGGCCTAGCCCATCCTCAGTAGACTCACGTGAACATGCAGCTACCCTACTGGATAGCACAGCTCACGAGACTTCTATTTCCATTCAGGAAGTTCCTGGGTGCTCTATGAAAACTGTTAAAAGAGGGATGACAAACCAGAAAGAGAGGAGTAAGAACTTTTCTCCCTGGCTTTTGAATTTTAAAAGTCTAGGTCCTTACAGGGTAAGGAAAGCTTCATGCAGAGGAAGTGAAATAGACTGAGGAGAAAGCTTTTGCAAAAAGGAGGCTTCCTGCGGCATTGTCCCCCAAGTACACACCCCAGCAAAGAGTCCCTAGACCATGGAGTGGGGGACGGTGTAAAGGGAGGCAGGAAGTGAACAGGCTGGGGGGGAGTTCTTGAGAAAGAAAGGCTCTCTTAGGTTCAGAGTAAGACCATTGAAATTCACGTTGGTCTTGGGGATTTGAGAGCAGTGGAGGCCTGGGTTCCCTTTCTCAAGAAGGGCTTTGGGAAGTGGCGAGTAAAAAGGCTGCTATGGAGTGTGTCAAGGATGATGGACTGGAAGTGGCCTCACAGAATTTCCACAGGCTCTGATGCTATACAATTATCCCCGTGCACCCAATAGTAGCTCAGACATAGTGATAGCCTATGGATAGTCCCACTGGTTTTCCTGTAGCCCATCCTTTTGTAAGAGAAGCAGAGGTTCCCATGCCCCAGAAAGAGAAGCATGGATATTAGTGGAGAGAGACATAGCAGACAGACAGATGAAACACTCAGACATGAAGGAGCCTGGTAGACAGGAAGGGAGAACTACTGAGCAGAGACCTGCATGGGCATGAAGTCAGAGGCCAGCTAGAAACGAATCGTCTGGGCAGCTGTTATCATGGACAGGTGATGACTCAGATAAAATGACACCCCTCTCACATTGTGGTACTACATGAGACTTCTTGGAAATTAGGCACAACCCCAGGAAGAGAATAAGAGGCCTAAATTGAAAATGCTCTTTGCTGGTTTATGTTTCTCGTACCTGAAGCACAAGGAGCTATTATTAAAATTAAGTTTAGTTAAGACAAATACAGGAAGTTACGTCTCTTATATAGCTGATTTTGCGGACGGAGATTCATGACCGCCAACTGAAGGGTGTTCTTGAGTCCTGGTAACTTGGCTGTATATTTTTAACAGTATTTAGAATATAGTCTTACTCTTACTTTTAAATATTTTTATTAAGGGAGGCCTTACAGTCACAAAAACAATCTGAAAATATTTTCAGTCGTACATTATAATTAACCATAATTAATGGAATGTCTCCTAGATTCATGGCATCTAAAAATTGGAAGACAGATGCCTCTGCATGTAGTCAAAGAAGGAGAGAAATTAAAATACAGATGAGTGTTGAGTAATGCAGGTTCTGTGAAATTAATAATCGTCTCTGGTGCTCTAGAGATGAGCTGGTCATGAGCAGATGTCCTCTTCCTGCAGGGCTTCAGTGCACCACCTTGCTTTAGGACTTACTGGACGGAGAAGAGAAGAAAATCTAAACTGTCTGAAAATGAGGATTCTTCCACAGATTTCTCATGAGAAAGAAGTAGAGATTATTGGGCCTAAAGTTAGAGGGAGTAGGCGAGTGCCCTTTGCCTATTAAAACAGATTTTTGTTCTGTTCTAACCACTGTAGGTGGTTTGAAGTTAAGGGTCTGGGAAGCAATGCAGGTAAACTGAGTCAATATTAAGGATAGAATCTATTTAAGAACAGATTTGATAAGGTGAGACATAAACTCTAAAGTTGGCTAAGTCACAGCGTAAGACTTTCGTTATATACGTTTGACATCCTCTCCTCTTCTTAAACTAAGAGAGAGAAATAATAAAAATCTCACTTGTAGAGTAGAGATATTTAACCCACCACTTCTGGAAACACCTGGATTCTAATCATCCTGGAAGCCCACTTGACACAACTGGTCAAGAAGAAATAGAGATTCAAAACTTTCCAGTGAGTTTAGGAAAGTGCAAGAGAATTAGCAAGGAAGTGGCAAATTGAGCACATTCTGAGAAAACCTGCTTCAAATGACATGTCTCCTCTGGGAGTTAAGTATATTGAAAGAAGAAATTAAAAGCTAGAAAAAGAGACCAAAATGCCAAAAAAAAGAGTTGTTCCTAAATGATGAGGGTGCACATTGCCTCACAGGGAGACAATGCTTTCTTATTTCCCCCAGGGAAGTCACATTCTACCCAAGGCTACCACGGACTTGTTAAAGACTTTTCCTTAGATGAGAGGAAGGAGAAGAGAACGTAGATGTTCCCTTGTGGGGTGGGACAGAGGAGAATGGAAAAGTAGTGGACAGGCATTCTCCTTACTTTCCCAACAGAAATCTCTCAAGAGATCTAGTTTGAGGATTACTGCTTGTGGTGGGAATCGCAAATGTTCTTTGCTGTCTCTTGTTTCTCAGAAGTTGAAATGGTGAATTCAATGCTCTCAGCAGTTTCTTCAAAGCTAGCAGACAGAAGTTTGGGAGCTGGAGGCCCTGCAGCACAGAACATGTCTGAAGATACTTGTTCTGTGCCCATATCAATATCCTTGGGATGCGATTGATTTTTATGTTAGTTGTAGAAATAGTCATATCAGCAGTGGTGATAGTAGGAAGTGGAATATTGAATATTTATTGGAACTTTATTATGTGTCAGATACTGTATAAATACTGGACTGGTTAATTTTCATTATAACTATTGTTGTTATTGTTATTATTCCAATTTTAGAGATGAAGGAATTGAGGCTTAGAGAAGTTAAATAACTGCAAAGGTCAAATAAATAAGATAGCAAGTGGCAGAGCCAGGAGTCAGTAGCTGAACCTGTGTTGTCTTTTATCTTAATGTGTGATACTGAGTGCCTACAACAACCAGGACTGGATACGCAATTTACAGGACCTGTTGCAAAATAAAAACATGGGACCCCTAGTTCAAAAATTAAGAAAGTCAAGATGGCAACATAGAGCATTAAACCGAACTCAGGACCTTGTGTGACAGTACAGATCACATGCCCATGGTGCTGGTCCAGACTCTCCTAACTTCTGGGACAGAAATATGAATAATATTCAGTTCGTGTCCTCAAGGACCTACAGCCTAGTCAGGAAAACGGATGTTTCCTGACTAGGAAATTTCTATTGCTTATCAGGTAAGATAAGGCCCCAGAAGTCAGAGGCAGAGCAATCGCCGCTCAGCCCGGAGCTTCAGGGAACAATTCCCGTTTGTAGGGAATGCAGTAATGCAATGACCTCTCTTGGCTTCCTTTCTTTCTGAACGCTTCCCTTCATTCCGAGTGATAAATACAACACAGGAGTCTGGGAGATAGAGAGAAAATGCAGCTTCCTAGTGATAATCTGAGGGAGAAGTGGCTTCAGATACGTGGCCCAAGGGCTTGCTCCAGCCCCACTCCCGATGAGGCATCCTATCACCTGCTCCCTGGTGCCCGCCGGGGTGCTGTCAGGAGCCTGCAGTCTGCCCATGCCAGGGGACCTGCACCATTCAGATCATTGCCTGTGGAGAGTGGAACACACCTGCTCTGTGAGTCCAACAGCATCCACCAGAAATACTCAGGGTCCTTCTACAGCCAAACCACCCTGAGCATGGCTGATGGCCTCTGACCTCAGGAGCTAAGAAGGGCTGGGCCTGGTTAGCACCTGGATGGGAAAATACTCAGGTTTTTCTCCAAAACGGAAGTGGGAGTGAGCCTGAGAGAGAGGTCCGGAGAGCTGTCTCGCCAGATCCCTCCGTGTGAAATCACCAGGAGGGCAACGGGTGCATCCGTCCCAGTAGGTCTGGGGGTCTCTGTTTTAGAGTAGATTGGCTCATCTTTGAATCTGAGCACCAAATCTTTACATTCTGGCATTCAGAGGGTCCATCAAGCAGGATGGAAGTGGTCTTTTACTAAACTCCATGATCTTCCTTAAAATTCAATAATGATTTTTTGAGGAATGGGAAGAGAGTGTGATCAGGTCGTCATTCTCCCAGTTTATCTAGTCCTCAGGGAGTAGGGGAAATCTTTCTTCTCTCTAGACAGTGATGACCTTCTGGTTTATCCTTCTAAAGGTAAAGGGCTCCATTTCAATGTTCTGGGTTAGATTGTAGAATAAGTCTTGAAAAACAGAGATTGATTTGAGTGGGGTTAGTGGATGAAGACACTAAGGCCTTCTTTGTTAGAGATGTTATTATACTAGTAATTAGGAAACAAATGCTTTAAAATATTGGGCCCCACAGTGGGCTTCCTTCCTTTCTGTTTTTTGGTGGATGTTATGAAAGCATTTCATTTTTATTTGTTTATTAATGGTATAAGAAAATTCCAAGGAGAGTTTCCTCTGTGTGTGTGTGTGTGTCTAGGACAGTATCTCTAAAAGGATGATTCTTGGACCAGCTGCACCGGAGTCACCTGGGAAACTGATTAAAAATGTACGTTCCTAGATTCTGCTGTCCTAAATCTGAAGAAATTTACATCAATACTGTTCTCCCTAAATGAATCTTTGGCAAAATGAGGTTTCAGGGGCCCAGAAATGCAATACCAATGGCCCTCTCTGACAACATTTGGTAATCCATGGTGGATGTGGCTTGGGAGTGGAGGTGATCATAATATTAGGATCCCAAGGAGGGACCACTCAGCCTGGGTGGGCTGGCTGGGTGAGGCTTTGAGCAGAGGAAGGAAAATAGCCTTGAGCAGAGAGAAGGAAGCATATTTCAAATGGGGAGAGCAAAGGCCCTGGGGAACATTACTGAGTCATTCTCACGAGACAGGAGATCTGCCTTTCATTTGTGGTTGGGGCAGGAGGAGATGGGGCGCGTAGGAGTCACTGGTCCTTTCTGGGATTTTCTCCTTCCTGACTTAGAGTGGGAAACGCACTCTCTCACGGGCCTGTGCAGTGGTCACTCTCCTGGTCCTATATAGGTGGCATATGGAGAAGGAAATGATGAAGGTGGATGCTTGCTAGGAAGGAAGGTACTACAATGAGGCTGACTGACTTCATGGGATGGGGAGAGGCCCGGCGCCATAGTGTTCATGACCTGTTGACGATAAAGCCTCCTGTATCTGCAAGGCCGAAGGAAATGAATGGATACCTTTATCAGCCTTCTTTGAAACTAATTTGGGGATCTACTTTCACTACCAATCCACACCCTGTGTCTACTCCCCGAATGAATCTTTACTCACATCCCTGTACCCCCAACCTGCTGAGCACTTGCAGTGGGAGCCCCTTCTCTTGGGAAGCAGAGCCCAGCTGGAGGCCTGTTTTGGGCTTTGCTCAAAGCTGATCTGTAAACCAGCAAGCTAAAGGTCGGTAAAATGAGCCCGTAAACCAGGACCCTGTTTTAGAAACACATTTTAAAATGTATTTACAGGAATCTCTGACTCCCCCATTTCATATTTTGCAGCTAGGGGAGAGCCCTTTTTCTATTTAAGTTTATAGGATCATTAAAAGGAGAAAGGGTTAAGGCCACAATGAGGACTGTGTTTTTATTTTAATATTGTGTTTAAATATAACACATTATTAAATTGCTACAGACTAAGGTGGTGTTTTATTTATTTTCACACCACATTATGAGCCCAGGACCGAGCTGTGGCCACAAGGACTTATGAACAGCCTTGCAGAGCTGCCTTTCCAGGCCCAGGTGTGGGACCACGGAGGTGGCCCTGAGGCCCGAGCTGGGGCAGAGAGCACCTGCCGACTGCCTGGAGTCCTCTGACTTTCTCCACATCCCCACCTGTCCCGAGCAATTGCCTTTCTTTCCTTTTTCCCTTCTTTCATACAATGAATTCATTCATCCTGTACTTCCAGGGAAATAAGAAGAGTGTAAGTTGAGGGTGCCTTCTTTAATCCTGCATGACTCAGGACACCCTAAAAGACTTTCCTACTCACTGGCTATGTCTTAGGGTCCCTTGAGACCACCTCCACATTGAGTTCTTTCCCCCACGGCCCATCTTACCCGAATCCCCTTCTCTGCTCTACTTCTAAGTGTGTATGCAGGGGGTAAAGGGAGGCGGGTGGAGGGTAGTGGAAGGTAGGAAAATGGTCAGGGGTTGGTGAGACACTGACAGCACATCTTTCAATAAAGAGGAACCTGCATGTTGGCATTTGACCCTCCCAGGCGAGTCATCCTGACCGCTGCGCTGCTGCGGTCCTCCGCAGTTTTGGCCTTAGGCAGAATTGTAGTGCAACAGACATTTGTTTGAATATCCCTACGTCGCTTTACACACCCGGTGCTCTCCAGCATTCTCTGTGTTCTGTGGTGTCTTTTCCCTTCTGACTGACCTACCGAGAGATACAGATCAATGCAATGACATTTTCCTTGGACTGTGTAGTCTCCGCATTTTTCCAGCTCAAATGTTCTCCTTGAATGCAGCAAGTCTCTTTTGTATTCTTCTATAACTCTCAGGGCATATAGCACACACCTGAGCATATAACTTAGTAAATGCTCAAACATTTGCTCATTGAGAACAAAGAACTTTTTTAAACCAAACAATAAAATCTCTCATGGTGAAATTTCAGTTACTGTGACATGAAGATGCAAGGTATTTTGGGGTAAGAGAATCTTCTTTACACTTCCAGTCACATAATGGTGCTCTGATAGGATGTGGAGAACTACAAGTGTCTCAGAGGATGTCTGTTGAGACTGTGATGGTCAAGCCCTACTACAGCAGTGGTAGTAGAAAATATGAATCCTAAAGATCGGCTGGAAAATTTTGGTGGCAGGGGGAGTCTTCAGGTCTTCTAAGGCTATCTGAATTTCTTCTTAAATCTTTAAGAAAAAAATCTCTTCCCACAATCCAAAAATAAGCAGCTTTATTGGGATTAGAATGTTTGTGTGCTTATCCATCTGGGCCTCTGAAAATGATCAGATATATGAGATCTACTTAATAGCAATGAACGCTCTATTTTTTAATTACTTATATTAACACTTCCTGGAAAAAATGTGACTTTTATATCAGACTCTAAAATATTTGTTGAAGTGTCTTCGTTTCTTAATCTTAATTAGTATAATTAATTATTAGCCAATTCTTTCATTTTTGAAGTATTATTTTTATTGCCAGCTAAAATTACTCTTTTTGCTTGTATCACAAAACTCTTATGTGGTTTGGTAAGACATGAAAACATCACAAAAATTCCCTTGAGATGCACTGGATACATATTGGAATAATTTTTATTTCTCTGAGTAGATGGAGAATTTGGTGTACTATTAATTCTTACCTTAGAAGATTTTTGGGGGACAAGGGTAATTGCCATAACAGACATTATTTTTCTAATTCTATAAGGAGCAGTTTCTAGTTCAGAGTTCATTCCAGTGGTGTTTCTGCTTTACAAAAGGCATAGGAAATAAAGCTAGAGATCTTTGGAAATTCCAACATTGTATAGTAGCTTAAAAAATTGAGATAATTATTTCCTCAACAATCTGTGCAGTCTTAGTCACTGTAACAGAAAATGCTAATGAAAAAGCTAGAATGGTTGAATATGTGGTTTTCTTGTAGGTCTGCAGTGTTAATTAAAAGTTGAAGGAGAACTTTGCTTTTTAGTTATTTTTCATGGTTTGTAGGTTAAATTTCAAATTACAAGAAGTTCCTCATTTTGATTTATAGGTCTTCATGGAACTGGACCATATTTCAGTTAGAAAGAAAAACAGTAGGTCAAGTTAGTTAAAGAGAAATCAACAGGGCCTGATTCAGAGCCTTGAGGTCGATTTATTATCCTTATCATCCTTGGCAGAGATTCAGCTGCAGAACTTTTGATCATCTGTCTCCTAAATGCAAAGCTTGGCACTGCCCCATGCTTCCTGCTGCTGATCTATTCTCTTTACACTGTGTGCCTTCTGGAAATTCATTTTAGTACGTACCAAGATGAATAAATCTTACTTTTTTTCCCTTAGCAATCCCCCCATGAAGTGTTTTGTGGCACGAATGCCCTGATGAGCCCACTCAGAGGCTGGGCCTCCTGGGCATATTTGCAAACCGAGGCTCCGAGAGAACAAGGTAGAGGTCAATTTTTCTGGATAAGAAGGAGGTGGGCATAGATATAAGAACATACAAGGGAAGTGTCTCGGAAGAATGAATGAGACTCAACAGCCGGTGAGCTGATGAGTAACTTAGAAAGACTTATCTAATGGGGATCCTTGGAAAGAAATGACATGTGCTGAGTGATGGAACTACCCATGCCCAGTTTCAAATTGTTAAGAAAATGTTCTGTCTAGCTGATGCTCTGTACAATTGCTTTCCTTTAAGGGTAATAGGTGAAGTGCAGAATCTTTGAGTCTGACATGAGACAAAAAATGAAGTTGCCCTTCAACTGATGCGCCCTTTGTGTTCTCTCCTTATGACTCCAGAAAATTTCCTGAAATAGTGGTCCACTGACTGTCCACTTCCTCACTGCTAGTGTTCTTGATGCGCTCTCTCTAGTCAACTTAACCCCTGCCCGTGGCTTAACATACTATCAATAGTTCTAGATGTTTCTCAGGATTGTTCTCTGATCTAGTCTGCTTTCCAGAACTTCAGGCTTATATTTCCTGGAAGTTATATAGACCTGAACTGAAGATGAATCTTAAAACTTCCACGTTCTTCATCAAAGTCAACATGTCAAATATGAACTCCCTAACTTCCCCTCCTTTTCCCCAAAACCTCTCCTCAGGCTTTCTGCAACCAGTTGTTAGCAGCATTGATTGAGCGTTTTAAGCTAGACATCATAGCAAACTCCTCCTTCAACCATTCTGTTCAGTCATCAAACCCTATTGGATTTCCCTTCAATACCTTGATTTAACCCCTTACAATTTCTCCCTTAGAAAACTTGCATGAAACTGATGACCCCTTTTCCTTAAGGATGGCTTTGGCTTTTCTGTTTGTGTCCATCACTAGCTCCTTGATCGCATAGACTGTCTTACTCATCTCTTTCTTTGGAGATCTCTTTCTCTAGAGTCTAACAATTAACATAGTGTATCAGTTATCTGTTGCTACATAATAAGCCACCCCCAAAGTTGGAGACAACAAACAACATCTCTTTATTTGCTCATGGTTCTGTGGGTCAAGAACATGTGTAGGGCTCCTCTGGGATGTCTGGTGTCTGCACTATGGGGTATTGGCTGAGCGCTTCATGCATTTGCTGTCAGTTGGCACATCTGCTGGGGACTGGATGTTCTTATTTGGCTTCATGTACATGTCTGGCATGTACCCAGTTGACTGGGGCTGTTGGCTGGGGTGTCTTGGTTCTCTGCCACATGGCTACATGGCTTCTCATCTTTAAGACAGGCTTCCTTATACAGCAGTCTCAGAGCAGCGAGAGGGGGAGAGTAGAAGCTGCTAGGCCTCTCGAGGTCTAGATTCTGGAGTTGTATCATGTTATTTCTGCAACATTTTTACAAAGTTAAAGCAAGTGGCAAAGTCAGTCCAGATTCAATAGGTGGCGAAATAAACCATACCTCCTGATGGGAGGCACAGCAAAGTCATATTGCACATAGGGAGGAAAGATCCGTCGGGGCCACACATTGCTTCCGGCACGTAGTTAGCCCTCACAAAGGCCTGTAGTGTGAACTGAATGGCTGGCTGGCTGGATAGACAGATGGAAGGCAGACGAAAGATAGTATGGGAAACAGTAGTGAGAACACTGGATTAAGAATCCTAGTTTTGATGCTGTTTATCACTAATTTTTTGACTCAGGGTGAGCTGCTTTACCTCTCTTACTCATATTTCCTGTCCTGTAAAGTAGGGGTGGGAGACTCGATGTAGTTTAAGGGCTTTGTTGAGCTAGGATTTATGATTCTATAGCTATTAATCATATTATTATGCCACAGGTAGCAATAATTGCTGCCACATGCTTTCTTGAAGTGACTTCATTCATCCATGGGCTCACATTTCTAAGGAAAAATCATGTTGGTGCTCATTTCATGGGAACATCCCAAGCGGTGTTTCTTTTGTTAGTCAGCCAGCCAGAAGCAAGAACAAGTCCATAATAGGTATTTTCTCAGCACAATTTTTTTGTATTAGTGGTCCCTTTGAAATGACTATCAAGACGTTCTGTTTAACACTATTAAAAATGCAATCCATGTCCTGAAATATTAGGCAGAGGTGCAGGCTTCCACTTCATTCATCCTTTTTAATGGAGGCAGTTGGGAAAATATTGTTGGATACTTAAAACAGATAAGGTTTGCTTAGAGTTGAACCTACTTTGCAAAATATATTCTATCAACTCTTTTCAATTTTGACTCTGGTATAAATCAAGTAAAACACGTCAACTCTTGAGTTTGCAAAAGCTTAGTTGCCTGGTATCAAGTAAGTTATTTCCTTTGTTTGCTGAAAATAATGTTTAATCTTTCAAATCCTTGAAAGTTATTCAAATTATACATGAAGGTGGAGTCAAATCATATAAATATTGTTTGGGTTTTCTTTTTCCAATTCCAACTTTGATATGAAACACTATAATATGCTATTGATACTTTAAATTTTCTGTTCAATACCAATTCATATCAAAGGTGATAGAATGAATGGGAAAGGTGGAAGCCGAGGTTGATAATAACCCTAGGGGTTCATGGTCATTATATGTGCCTTAGTCCATTCAGATAATTAGTCTTTTGATATCTTACTCAAACTAGTCTTCTGTACTTTTTCAGGCTGGTTTTATTTAGATGGCATTTCTTCTAAAGAAACCTATATGGAAAGGGGTGTTAATAAACCTCAAAAGAGAATCTGATGCAATGAATCCTCATGTACTCTTATATAGTCATTAAGTCTAACAGCTGTGTTAAAATGAGCAACTTGGTTCCGTGAGTGGAATCACTTACAAAATGAATAACTGAGTTATGTGAGTCTTGCTTTTAGTGAATGACAAAACAGCTAAAAATACAAAGCATTAAAATGGAGCAAGAGGATTAAACTACGGGTCATATCCTGAGAGGAAAAGGGCTGTGGAGGAGGAGGGGACTGGTGGATGGGTGGGAATGGGGGGGTGATGTCCAGATGGGAGCAAATGATGCCGTGCAGTTCAGCTGACCCTCATACTCACAGCACATCCTGTGCTGAGGTAGTTGCTACTGTTACAAATTTTAAATAAAAAGCCATCGTGGGTAAACAATGCAGTAGAGTTTAGTGTAAGGGTTCATTCTTTTGGGGGGTAAGTGTAGGGGGGTGAAGTTTGAAAGAGTAAAGGAGTTAGTTTTCATTAGCCTTCAGATAGTTCTTCTAGACAGCTAATAGCATCTGTTTAATTCCTTGTGTAGTGTCATAGTATTTTGTGGCTTACTTAGTATATGGAAGCCTTTATTATTATTTATTTATAGTTCTTCTACTTCCAAAAAGGAGATGAAACAGCTTATAATAAAAGGCACAGATATAATAAAGTCCTCAAAGCATTAGCAGGAGAGTAAAAGGTAAGAACTAAATATTAATAATAGTAGAAGTAGAGGAAATAATTGCATTAGAAACAACTGGCCAAAGAAGTTACTGATAACTTGAAAAAACTTGAAGTTTTGATAACTTGAAAAAACTTTTCTTGTCCTCCAAATAATCTTATGAGCAATTTAGCTCATTTTTTGAGATGACTACAAGCCATTTAATAACCGCATTAAAGAAAATTGTGAGAGAGGATTAAAGAAACTCATTCTGCCACTTTCACAGAACTATAACTTTTACTTTTTAAATATATTAATTTTTAGGTTTTGTCTTTAATCAAACATATTTTAATAATAGGGCAATCACACTGTGTTTTGTATTCATTTTTTTCATAATGGCTAAATATTTTTCAGGCTTTACAAATTACTGTACATTATTATTTTTAGACTGTGAATAGTCAGTCAGGCTGTCGTAAGGTTCTTTGCTTAACCATTTTGTTGACCTGGTTTCTAATATTTTACAATTATAAATAATGCTGCCGTGTATATGACTTTTTTCTCTTCTGATGAATTATTTCTCCATTTGGTCAATGAATATTTGTTAATAGCTTTTCTGTTCATGCCAGTCACTTCCTATGTACTGGGGACCCAGATAAGTATGTTCGAAGTACAGAGAAAAGGTGCATAACTCCTCCTGGACAAGGAGACACCAGCAAAGGCTTCCGAGTGAACGTGATAATCAGATAGTTCTTAAGAATTAAAAATAAAAAAATGCTTGTCAAATTTCTTTCCCGATAGGTTTTGACAAGTCATAATGTCGATATTGTACAAGGTTTCCTTCTTCCTTATGTTTCCAAAACTATACTGGTAGTAGTACTATCATTAAACTAAAAAAAAATTTAGAATCCTTAAAACTTACCTCTGTTTGCTTTACTTGGTATTTAAGTAAGTCATATAAAAGACTATAAAAACTATTTAGTTTAATAGAGTCCCTATGTAGATTCTGGTCAGGGTCTTCCTGTTTTCACTTATACTGTAGGATAAAGCAGAAAAAAATAAGACTTTGGAGTCTTATTTCTAAGATGGCTATGCCACTTATTAGTGATATAAACTTGGGTAAATTACTTAATTTTGCTTAAGCTACAGTGTTCCCGACAGCCAAATTAGAATAACAATACTTACCCTTACATGATTATTGAGAAAATTAAATGAGAGGATGGATAAAGCATCTGAAACATAATAGGTACTTTAGGAACAACTATTATTGCTTACTGGAGTATTGATGCCCTCCTACAGGACTCAGGAGTTCTTCATACATGTTAATCCTATGCCCTATTTGGTGGAAATAATTCCCCCCCAAATGTTGCTCTTCTCTTTTCAGTTTATAAAATAAAAATTTTATATTTTAAAAGCTCTCTACTTTTGCTTTTATTTCTTCTATGTTTTAAAGTTGGGTAAGTTATTGTTTTATTAAATGTAAGTTTCTGATAGTTTTTCTGTTGTATGATTATATGCAATTCTCCAAGCCATCTGGGATCTATTTGTGCATAAAGAAATGTAATATTTGACATAGCAAATGCCAGGTGAACTTCTATACAAGTTTTTCTACATATTAAAACTACTGTCTCTAGACATGAGACTTTAACATTGCTGGTGTTTTCTGTACCTAAAATCAGAGAGTCCCCTCGAAGGTTGCAATAAACCTAGATGGGTTTATTAACCACACACTTGATGTGAGAGCGATGAAATCATAAAGGCTGAGATAATATTTACAGAAATATTCAGGTCAAGAAACATTTAGGTCTGTTCATTGTGTATGTACTTGTCATACTGCCTTACAGGAAAAGGTAAAAATTTTTTGAAACTGTCTATTATAGTCTGAGTCTAAAACCTTAAACAAAAATCATGGGCAGTTGTAAGGTCTAAGGTCCATAGTCTATACATTTTATTTCTATTTTTTGATATGACTTTGAAATGGTATGTTATTATTTATATTTAAGAGATGAAAGATAAAGGAAGGATAACCCAATTAAAAATTAGCATTTTATTTAATAAGAGAAAACTCTTTTGCAGTCTGGCTTTATCGATTTATCTAGCCTCAATTCCCACAACTTTGAAATGTATACCAGAAGTTCTCAGATTTGAAGAGCTTTTTCTATCCAACATGCCTTTGAATGTTAGTCTTTCTGCCTATAATGGGCTTTCCATTTTTCAACGTCTGATCAGCTTCTTATCTTTGTAGACCCAATATAAATACAAAATCTCTAAAATCTTCAGGCATCATTGCTGCCTCTTTCCCTTGATCATATCTGGAGTTTTTATATGCTTTCACTGTTGCTTTAAACCCACTGCCCATGCCTGGGAGGCAGTATTCATTGGCTTTGCAGTAAGAACTTTTATGTCAGACATGGGCTTGAACCGTAGATCCTCCATTTACTAACAATGCAGTCTTTAAGCAAGTCAAGTGACCTCTCTATGTCTCAATTTTCTCATCTGTAAAATGGGGATAATAATAATATATCCTAGAGTTATTGTGAGAAATAGATGAGGTGATGCAGGTCAAACCTTTAGTCTAGTTTCTGACACATAATAGAGACAATGCATATGCTAGTTACTTCTTGTTTATGTAACTATTTCCCTCAGCCCAGATGTCTATTGCTTCATCACAATACCTCAAAACTTGGTGGTTTGAAACAACAAACATCTGTTATTTCAGTTTCTATGGATTAGGAATGCGGGTGCAGCTTAGTTGGGTGTCTATGGCTCTGGGGTTCTCACAAGGCTTCAGTTAAGATGTTGTCTGGGGTTCAAGTCATCTTAAGGCTCACGTGGGGTGGTTACACCTCTAAGCTCACTCACGAGACTGTTGGCAGGTGCTATATCCTTCCTGCTGTTGGCGAGAGACACCAGTTCCCTGTCGTGTGGGGCATTCAGCTCTTAATGCGGCACTTAGCTTCCCTACAGCAAGCCAGTGAAAGGGGAAGCCCAAGAGAGAAAATACAGTTTTTTGGTAATATAATCTTAGAAGTAACAGCCTATCATTTTCAGTTTATTCTATTTGTTAGAGGTGAGTCAAGAGGTCCAGCCCATATTCAAGACAAGGAAATGATGCAAAGATGTGATACCTGGAGGAGGAAATCACTGGGGGCCATCCCAGAGGTTGCCTAGGACAAGGGGGGCTGGAGCTTGCTTAGAACTTTTGTATTTTAATTTTTTAAATGTCAGGCATGGTATCTGGCTCAGTAAATCCTTACCTTTATGCCTAAGAACTTTTTCTTGGTTCTGGAAAGTATGAGAGATTCTTAATTATCAGCTGCCCATACCATGTTGTGTTTATTGTTCTTTTTTTAGGGGCATAGCTATTACCAAATCAGGGCACCATAAAAGGTAGAAGGATACTGGCAGGAGCCTATCCCACACTTTTGCCATTGGAGGGATGGACTCCCAGACAGCATGTGTGAAGAAGGATAAGTAGGGGACATTTACATGCATCAGTTATTTATCTAAAACCTTTTCACTGCTGCAGTGTACTCCTTTAGATTGTGGAAGGAGAATGGGCTTTGTGTTTCTTCTAAAAATTATTAGATATTGCTGCATTTAAGGGAGAGAGAAGTCAAATTATCATTAACCAGTTAAGACAGGTATCTCATAGCATCTGGTTGTTATACATCTGATTGTACCCATGATCTGTGTTGATCAGCCTCCTATGAACTGGCCGACTAAGTTCCTGACAGGCCATTCTCCTGGGATGAACTTGCCTCAGAGAAGCCCTGGGCTCATGGCTCTTACACAGGACTCTTACTTCCTCTGACGTCATTGAGTGTGGAGGAGGGATGCTGATGGAAAGAGGACACTTAGCAACCAGCCATTTCTTTTCTTTATTTTAGTTTTCCTTCTAGATAACCACAAAGTCCCTGGGCAGGCCACTTAGGAAACATCCCCCTAGTCTCACAAATTTCAATTGCCACCCCCCTGTTCTTTTGAACATCTTCCCTGTTGATGGGTAGAATTTAATAAAGCCATTTCTGATAGCTATTTTTAAATCTTTAACCACTGATAGGTAGAATTGAGGAATTTTTTTCTTTCACAATCTTTGGCATAGGAATGGTACATGATAGACTCCATTAAATGGAAGTTACTATGCTTTTCTCAAAAATGATTCTCTCAAGGGATTGCTTCACAGCAATGAAGATACTGTTATTTCTGCACTGAGACAAGGACGGAGAATCCCAAAGTAATAAGCAGTAGACATATGAAGACCTCTCACTCAAGGCCCCCCGTGTCTGGGGTGCAGAAGTTTTTCAATTATCCGTGGTCCAGCTGTCTTCTCTTTCCATACATAGATGCTCATCATTCTGCTAGACTAGCCAACCTGCAGCCCACAGAGCTTCTTCCCATCCATCTCACACTGCAATTCCTGAGCACCTCCTGCTCTCCTCCTACAGAGTAACTTTAGATGCCAGGCTGCTGAGCCTCTTCCTTCCTCTCTGAAGCCATGGAGCAGCTATTTAAATCCATCCACCCATCCATTCATTCATTCACTTGTACGTTTGTCTAGTAGGCTTGAGGACGCCTGAGCATAAATGGCCGAGGCGCAGTGCAGCATGGAGGTGGCAGCACGAGGGAGCTACGCCCTAAGGGTTTGGGGAGGGAAGGCTACTGCTCCCCAGAATGATCAGAAAAGGCTTTGTGGAGAACATGTGACGGGGAGCATTTTGTCAGGTTGCAGTGGTGGGGAGGACAGTCCGCAGGGTGAGGAGAAGGTGAAGAACAGTGTGAAGATGAGCCATGAATGGACGATGGAGAGGAAGCCAGCCTGCCTGGGAGCAGAGTGCGGGAAGGAGCCCTGCGCCTGCAGTGTGCACGCTGGTTGGGGCCCAGGCCTCTGGAGGAAGAACAAAACAGAGGCAGGTGCTGAATGTAGCACTTAACCTTTCCAAATCCATTTCTTCCCCTGATAAGTGAGGTCGCCTACTGCACATACCTTGTGAGACTCAACTGCGGCAAGGAGAGTACTGTGGAAAGGCGATTTTTGGAATATTGACTATGTCCATCCCCCGTCATGTCCATACTCTCCCCTTCTCTGTCTGCACCCTTACTGCCTCCTCCCTGCAGCGGCTCGTCCTTCCTTGTCTCAGGGCATGACTGTGGTGGAGCAGAAAGAAGAGGAAAAAAGGTGTCTCTTCTTGTTTCCAAATCCCACAGCCTTGGGGGAGGGCAGAAGATTGTGGAATTATCCATGTTGTTGAGTCTTGTGAATGTTAGGGTTCTCCAGATTGTCACTCGAATCCCCATAGAAGAGATGGGGTGGGGAGAGCGGGGTACTGGTCCCAGATAGCAGAGATCCACACGGCCTCCTTGACAGCTGAGCCATTAAACCCAAAAGGACGTGCGAGTTGAGCTGCCAGAGGCCACAGAGAAGGGAATGGTTTTGCAGGGAGTCTTGACCAACAGGGCCATAGCCCCACACAGAATCCCACACCTCACCTTCTAAGGAAGCCGCAGAATGACTGTGCTCCTCCCAAGGGTGGTCCCTGAAGGGGCCAGGAGACGGGGGCAAGGTGTTTCAGGGCTAAGCTCGGGGACCAATGCACGAAGGTCCATAGATTACTGGTCAAAGACACAGCACCTAGAGAATCAGCTACTTCTCAGACCCTGCACCATCTTGGTAGTGGGCAAACCCTTGGGTCTCCCTTGTGAACTCTGAGTAAAGGGAATTTCATTGCACCAATAATTCAATTTCTGCAACCTCCAAGAAATGGGAACTCAAAATAGAAATTAAGTCGTTATAGGAAGAAAAAAACTAAAACATTTTCCTTGCATATCAATGTTGTGGAAAGAGATGTATATCCATTACAGTAACTTTAAAAACTTTGTATTGGCACACAGTGTTAAGGACTAAGATGGAAACCAAGCTGGAGAGCTAGGTGCGGCCTGGAGTGTGCACAGCCCTGGAACAGGACCCTGTGAGGACCTGAAATGGGGCCTGGCTCTCAGGGTTTGTTAATTTCCTATTCTCAGCCCCAGAACACTAAAAACTATGGCCCAGCTGTTCTGGTTGTAAAGGGCAGTTATGTAGGGCAGTATTCCCAGAAGCTTTCTGTCCTCCCAAATCAGCTCCATGAAAAAGTAAGCGTTCTAAATATCAGGCATGTCATTACTGAGAACCTCAGCAAATTCAGAGCCAAAAGTTTTTTATCATTGCTGCAGATGGTGGCCTGTTTGTGAAACAGCATTTCACAGAGCAAGGGTGTTCTTCAGTGCTTGAAATAGCTGAGGCCATATATAAACCTGAAAATCAGAAGCATCAGGTGCTGAGAAAACCTTCAGGGCAACTGAGCTCAGCACCAGCTGCCTTGCGGAACACCATCATTTCATATCTCGCACTTTCTTCATTCCGTAGCTGAGCATTATTCATTGATTCAATCTCTTCATATTTATTGACCACCCTCTCTGGGCCAGGCAGTGTGACTGGGCTGGTGATACCAGTTAAAAAAAAAGGTGCAGGGCACCTTTGCACAAGGAACTTTAATAAGTATAATATGTGTTAGTAGCTATAACCTATAAAGTAAGTAGTAGTATTTCCCTTGTTTTAGAGATAAAGGAATTGAGATTTAGGTAATTAAGAAACAGCTAAGGTCACAAAGCTAGAAGGGCAGACCAGAGTCAGATCATTCTAGATCCATGCCCTTCACCTCTACACTAGTGTCCAGTGAGGAATGAAGAGGAGCAGGTTGGGGGTTAGGGGACAGCATGATGGGCGCTCTGATTAGGTGCCATGAGAACTTGAGAGGGCTCCTTACTTATCACACAAAGGCAGGGTGGGTTCTTAGAGGAAGCTGCCTTTAACAGAAAGATTGTCATACTGAGCACCTGAATCAGAGGATTTGCTCTGGGCCCCTGGGTCATGGATGTTAGGATTTGTTCTTCAATCTCCTGTCTATGAAAGCATACATTTTCTCATATTTTCCCTTTGTGGAGCAAGGATCATTGCTTTTCATCAAGAATGCTTCTTTATTACCTCTCCTCTTACTCTGAAAATATAAAGATGGAATATTCATGCCCATTAGCTATGGATATGACCTCAGGGATGAGGCAGTGGGTGGGGCCAACATGGCCAAGGCCAGCTGGTCCTGCAGGCAACACGATGGCCATGACCCAGCCTGCAGCTCGTGCTACAACCTCTGGTCCTGGAGCTGGACCACCCATCAGCTAGCCCCCAGAAGCACTATGTGATGTTTTTCCATTTTTAAGTTTTGGAGGACCTCCACATCGCTTTCCACAGCAGTTGCACCAATTTACATTCCTACCAACAGTGTAGGAGGGTTCCCTTTTCTCCACATCCTCACTAACACTTGTTATTTCTTGTCTTTTGGATAGTGGCCATTCTAACTGGTGTGAGGTGAAATCACATTGTGATTTTGATTTGCATTTCCCTGACGATTAGCGATGTGGAGTATCTTTTCATGTGCCTGTTGGTCATCTGTATTTCTTCTATGGAAAATGTCTGTTCAAGTCCTCCACCCATTTTTTGATCACACTATTTGTTTTTTTGGTGTTGAGGTGTATGAGTTCTTTACATATTTTTTATGTTAAGCCCTTAGTGGATAAATCATTTATGAATATATTCTCCCAAAGTGTAGGATGCCCTTTTGTTCTGTCAATGGTATCCTTTGCTGTACAGAAGCCTTTCGGTGTGATGTAGTCCCACTTGTTCATTTTGGATTTTGTTTCCCTTACATAAGGAGATGTGTCCATGAAAAAAATTGC
This sequence comes from Manis javanica, assembly GCF_040802235.1. Classification (NCBI taxonomy): domain Eukaryota; kingdom Metazoa; phylum Chordata; class Mammalia; order Pholidota; family Manidae; genus Manis; species Manis javanica. Next base: position 8,994,747 of record NC_133170.1, on the reverse strand, counting down.
TCATGTTTATGCTCAAGCGATTTTTGCCTATTTTCTTCTAAGAGTTTTATGGTTTCATGTCTTATATTTAGGTCTTTGATCAACTTCAAGTTTACTTTTGTATATGGAGTTAGACAGTAGAAATCCATTTTCATTTTCTTGCATATAGCTGTCCAGTTTTCCCAATATCAGTTATTGAAGAGGCTGTCTTTTCCCAATTGTATATTTGTGGCTCTTTTATTGAATATTAATTGGCCATATATGTGTGGGTTTATATCTGGGTTCTCTATTCTGCTCCATTGATCTATGGGTTGTTCTCATACCAGTACCATACTGTTTTGATTACTATAGCTTTGTAGTAGAGCTTGAAGTCAGGGAGCATAATCCCCCTAGCTTTGTTTTTCTTTCTCAGGATTGCTTTGGCTATTTGGGGTCTTTTGCAATTCCATATGGATTTTAGGATTATTTGCTCTAGTTCACTGTAAAGTTCTGTTGGTATATTGATAGGGATTGCATTGAATGTGTAAATTGCTTTGGGTAGTATGGCCATTTTGACAATTTAATTCTTTCTATCCATGAGCATGGGATGTGTTTCCATTTATTGGTATCTTCTTTAATTTCTCTCATGAGTGTCTTATAGTTTTCAGAGTACAGATCTTTCACCTCCTTGGTTAAGTTTATTCTTAGGTATTTTATTCTTTCTGATGCAATTGTAAATGGAATTGTTTTCCTGATTTCTCTTTCTGCTAGTTCATTCTTAGCATATAGGAATGCAACAGATTTCTGTGTATTAATTTTGTATTTTGCAACATTGCTGAACCCAGTTATTAGTTCTAATAGTTTTCTGGTGGTTTTGGGGGTTTTCTGTGTATAATATCATGTCATCTACAAATAGTGACAGTTTAACTTCTTCCTTCTCAATTCAGATGCCTTTTATCTCTTTGTTTTGTCTGATTGCTATGGCTAGGACCTCTAGTACTATATTGAATAAAAATAGTGAGAGTGGACATCCTTGTCTTGTTCCCCATCTTAGAGGAAAAGCTTTTTGCTGTTAAGTGTGATGTTGGCTGTGGTTTTGCCATATATGGCCTTTATTATGTTGAAGTATGCATCCTGTATACACATTTTGTTGAGAGTTTTTACCATGAATGGATGTTGAATTTTGTCAAATGCATTTCAGTATCTGTTGAGATGATCATGTGGTTTTTATACTTCTTTTTGTTAATATGGGGTATGACATTAATTGACTTATGGATATTACATCATCTTGCATCCCTGAAATAAATCCCATTTGGTTGTAATGATCTTTTTGATATATTTTTAAATTCAGTTTGCTCATAGTTTGATGAGGATTTTTTTGTTTTCATCAGGGATGTTGGTCTGTAGTTGTCTTTTCTTGTAGTGTCATTTCTGGTTCTGGTATTAGAGTGACGCTGGCCTCATAAAATGAGTTTGGAAGTATTCCCTCCTCTTCTACTTTTTGGAATACTTTAAGAAGAATGGGTATTAGCTCTTCTTTAAATGTTTGGCAGAATTCAGCTTTGAAACCATCTGGTTATGGACTTTTGTGTGTTGGACTTTTTTTATTGCAAGTTCAATTTTGTTTTTGGTAATTGGTCTGTTCAGATTTTCTGTTTCTTCCTGGGTCAATCTTGGAAAGTTTTATTTTTCTAGGAACTTGTATATTTCTTCTAGGTTGTCCAATTTATTGGCATATAATTTTTCCTAGAATTCTCTAGTAATTCCTTGTATTTCTGTGGTATCTGTTGTGACTATTTCTTTTTTGATTCTCATTTCATTTATTTGTGTTCTCTCTCTTTTTCTCTTGATAAGTCTGGCTAGGGGTTTGTCTATTTTGTTTACTTTCTCAAAGAACTAACTCTTGGTTTTGTTGATTTTTTTCTATTGTTTCATTCTTCTATATTTTATTTATTTCTTCTCTGATCTTTATTATGTCCTTCCTTCTAACTTTGGTTTTCATTTGTTCTTCTTTTCTAGTTTCTTTAATTGTGAGTTTAAACTATTTATTTGGGATTTTCTTGTTTCTTGAGGTCAGCCTGTATTGCTGTTTACTTTCATCTTAGAACTGCTGTTTTGGCATCTCACAAATTTTGGACTGTTGCATTTTTGTTTTCATTTGTCTCCATGTATTGCTTGATTTCTGTTTTGATTTGTTCATTGATCCACTGATTATTTGGAAGCATATTTTTAGCCTCCATGTGTCTGTGGGCTTTTTAATTTTCTTTGTGTAATTTGTTTCTAGTTTCACACCACTGTGGTCTGAGAATGTTGCTTGATAAAACTTCAATCTTTTTAAATTTATCGAGGCTCTTTTTGTGGCCTAGTATGTGATCTGTTCTGGAGAATGTTCCATGTGTATTTGAGAAAAATGTGTATCCTGCTGCTTTTGGGTGGAGTGTTCTGTAGGTATCTGTTAAGTCCATCTGATCTAATGTGTTGTTCAGTGCCTCGGTTTTCTTATTTGTTTTCTTTCTGGTTGATCTGTCTATTGATGTGAGTGGTGTGTTAAAGTCTCCTAATATGAATAAGTTCCAGGCTATTTCCCCCTTTAATTCTGTTAGTATTTGTTTTACATATTTAGGTGTCCTTTTGTTGGGTACATAAATATTTATAATGTTCATATTCTCTTGTTGGACTGATGCCTTTATCATTATGTAGTGTCCTTCTTTGTCTCTTGTTACTTTCTTTGTTTTGAAATCTATTTTGTCTGATATAAGTACTGCTACTCCTGCTTTTTTCTCCCTATTATTTGCATGAAATATCCTTTCCATCCCTTCACTTTCAGTCTGTTTATATGTTTGGGTCTGAAATTAGTCTCTCATAGGCAGCATATAGATGGATCTTGTTTCTTTATCCATTCCGCCACTCTATGTCCCTTGATCAGTTCATTCAGTGCATTTACATTTAAGGTAATTATTGATAGGCATGTACTTTTGCTATTTTATTAATTGTTTTGTGGTTGTTTTGCAGTTCCTCTCTGTTCCTTTCTTCCTCTCTTATGCTCTTCTCTTGTTTGATAGTTTTCTTTAGTGTTGTGATTGAATTTCTCTTTTTTAATTTTTTGTGTATCTATTAGAGGCTTTAGGTGTGGTTTTCATAAGGTTCACGTATCACTTCCTAACTATATAACAGTCTATATTAAGTTGATTATTGCTCTATTTCAAAAAAACAATCTAAAAGTACTTCCTTTTTATTCTTCTTCCTCCTCCAGACTTTATGTATTTGATATCATAATCTGCATTTTTTTGTGTATCCCTTGACTGGTTTTGTGTATAATTGGTTTTACTACTTTTGTTTTAATTTTGTATTTGCTTGATAAGTAATTGGTCTACTACCTTTCCTATAAGTTTATTTTCACTGGTGAAAACTATTTAAGTTTAAGAACATTTTCATCTGCTGAAGTCACTTTTAACATGTCCTCTAATATTGGTTTAGCCTTTGTTTATTGGGAAATATTTAATCTCCCCTTCAAATTTGAGTGATAATCTTGCTGGGTAGAGGATTCTTGGTTGAAGGTCTTTCTGTTTCAATACATTAAATACTTCATGCCTCTCCCTCTGGCCTATAAAGTTTCTGCTGAGAAGTCAGCTGATAGTAATTCAAGTAAAATTTAAGCCAGTAAACCATTTCTCTCACCTTCTAGTTTTAAACCCTTGAAAGCATCCAGAAGTTTCCTTCAGCACTATTATTGCCACCTATCATCTTGTCTTCTCTCATTAGATCTACATTTCCTCAGGCATCAGAATTAACGATAACTAAGACCAGTTATTTCATCATGTTTTCAATATCTTTTAGTTACAAATGTCCTACACATTCTAAAAAATGCTGTATTTAAAAAATTATTTTTAAAATACATTTCATGGTATAGGATTAAACATACACTGATGTTTTAAGGGCAATGCATTCTGCAACATCTTTTTCTCTTTTTGATTAGAAATGCACATTATTTCAGCTACATGTGGATCAAATACATTCAAGAAAGAAGATAGTGTGGTAATCTCACTACTGTTTGCAATGTTTCTTTGGAAAGTATTAGAAATTAAAGTAACCACTTTATAATCAAATTTTAGTAACACATTAAATAGGGAATGGCATGCATATGTTAAAGTGGTTGTGATTTTTCCCTTATTCAGATTTTTCTGTGTCTATGTGAGAGGTAATTCAGTGATATGTACCAAATTGACAGTTGTTCTTCCACTGGAAGATGAAAAGAAGAAATGCTGTAGCTTTCTAGAAGTTAATGGAGTTATTTAATGCTCAGAGAGGAATGGGGCCCACCCTCTGGACTTTTGCAGCTTGCTTATGATGTTTTAAAGGGGTCTGCCAGGAACAAAACAGGCCATATTTGTGTAATTGTAAACAGATCTTCAGATCCTTTATAGCTGAAATAACTGTACAAGGAAAGGGGCTCTCTTTATTCTTCGTAATGGAACCAGGACCTTATTCACTCGCTCTTTTACTGCCCATTGAGACTGAGTAGTGTGCAGCCATGGGTTTTGCTGAGCAAATGGTCATAAAGTGATCATTTCTAGTTAGTAAAGTCTTCCTGAACTAATGGCATGAGATAGGGAACACAGTACTCTGTTTGCAATGTCCATACAATTTGGGTTAGGCAGAGTGCCCTGTATGAGGCCAGGTTATGGGAGGGAGAACTCTGAGGTAGGCATCAGAGAGGCAGTTTCCAGAACTCTACCTTTAACAAATTGCATGGCCTCCATCTAGTCCCTTGCCTTTACAGGAGCAAGTTTCCTATATTAGAGCAGTGTTCTTACACCGAGATGACTGGTAGGGTAAAGTTTGGTGGCTAGGAACAGACTTGAACCAGTGCAGACCCTGGAACTCTCACCCACTGTCATGTGATAGCTTTGTGACCTTCAGCAAATGACTAATCCCAGAACTTCAGTTTTGGTAAAACAAAACAAGATAAACGCTATGTCGGTTGTTGTGAGGTTTAAATGAGTTAATATTTAGAGTCCGGCACATAGCAAACTGCGTAAAGAAGTTTTCCCTATCATGGTTAACTTCTATGTTTTCTGGAATCCAGTTCTACAAATATATAATTTGAATATCATGTTAAATTACATTTTTGATTATTGAAAATAGCATGCAACAAAAATATGTTACATGTCAACATGCAAAACAATGACAGTGACAGCCTTTTAATTTGTGCTACCTGTTTAACTTTTTCTGTGTAGACACTGGACAAAGTTTCTGCTGGCAGATGTCATTTTTGTGTTAATATTGATGAAGAATGCTGATGCTTCTTAAAATCCAGGCCAGCACATGTACTATTGTAGACACATGCCAGAATCTCAATGAAATGACAAGAAAGCCAGCCAGATCCAGGCACTTCAGTGTCTGACACCAGGGTGGCTGAGCAATAGGAGGCAAAGCTTTGACATGTCACATCAAAGTACATATGGTTTAATGGAGACTTTTTATGCCCTTTGTGCATTTTGGATGCTTCTGATCTGACTTGTGTTTGTCATAAAAAAATGTGTTAGATAGTGTTAGTGATTTGACATTATGACAAACCTATTTTCTGCTTCTCCTCTTATGAACTTCTGGATCAGTCTAATTAGAAAGAATCTTGAACTTCTAAGGAAGACTATTATAATAACAATAACAATCATTTACAACTGCTTATTCATGTGAATCAGAATTTCTTCACAATTATGGAACCACCTCAAATTCTGAAATAAACTGGATTCCGAGGCTCATGAAAGAATACAACCACCACTCTCAATATTACATTTTCTCTTTTGTGGTCATGGAGATGGCCTTGCTTTTTTCATTGATTGGCTTAATAATAAATGAATATTATGAAGTTGTATTCATAAGAATACATTTACACCGGCAAAACAGAGCTTCTGTTATTTTATGATTGGGTGACCACTATCCTGGTTTGCCCTGGACTGTGCCAGTATTAGCATTGAATATTCTTCATCTATAAACCCCTCAACTGTTCTGGTCAAACTGGGACGGCTATTGCTCTGTCTGTATATCAGAGCCCCGTGTAAGATTTAGTTTTGTAAAAGGATTCTGCTGCTGAAATTGTTTTAAAATCACTTTTGATAAATGATCTAGTATAGTGAGCAAAGGATTTGTTATCCACACCTGGACATCCTTGCGAGTCTAAGTGCATGAACTAGACAGAATCGACCCTAGCTTTATGGTTCCTTCCAATTCTAAAAATCTAATATTCGGTTTGCAAATTAACTGAAAACCTTGTCGTGGAAATCATTCTGAATATCTCACACCACTCTATGCTTAATCTGAGCATAAATTCACATTCTTCATTTGATTATAAATATAAAAGATGAATAAGATGAGTCAGAAAGTCTTTACTAATACCTGGTTACACCTTGGAATTGTTGGTTCAGGGATAAATTCTTCATGTGAAATTCCTTTCTTGTGATTCACTTCATTTCTCATTGAAGCTACATGAAAAGGAAAAATGTTAATTAAAGGTTGTAGTAAACTAGGCTCCAGCTGACTAAGGCTTTATTTTGTCTAAGCCAATCTCTAAGGTGAATAAACTATTCCATGAATGAACAGAACTCATGTGGTCTGTTACTTCTGGATTATCTCAAAGGAAAAATACTTTAAAGCCGAACAACTTGCGAATTTCCTATCCCCAGAGGGATTGGTGGCAGGAAGGACACCTGGCAGGGCCTGCAATTCCTGCCCCTCAGGCCCACACCAGCTGCTTGTAAGGCAGAAGGCAGGACCCAGGCCCCCAGCAAAAGGGGTTTGCACGACCCTGTCCACACACATTTGACTCTTCACTGGTGTTACTTAAACTGCTTTGTCTTAGTGATCATTACTAACTTTCTTAGCTCTGAATCATCAACCCCCCCATTTTTTTTTCTGTTTTTTTCTGGAGGGATGCTCAAAGATCACCCATCCCCCTTCTGTTAAGGTAGAAATAATATCATGATAACAACAGGTCTGGCGCTATCACATCAAAGCAGATGAGATGCCCTCGATGATTCTGGCAAGGTGTTTTTTCTCCCACTTTCAATCTTTCACCCTAAATAGGTTTGGGGTACTTTTTAGGCTATAAAGAGAAGTTCTTACCCAGTATTATTTAAGAATCTATGTCCTGCATTTTATTTATGTATTTATTTTCTACAGCTGTACCTGCTTCTCATCTTTGAACATATTTAGGGACAAGGAGTCTTTTGCGGTAAATTGCACATTTGTGTGATCATTTTGGAAGATACTCCACATTTTTCATGTTTTTTTCCAATGGTGCACGTCAGAAAGTCATATAAATGATGACAAACTAGCACCGCACTCAAGCGTTTCCTTGGTGTTTCCCTTCTGTCAGTATTTGCATGAATCTACATCCTCACTCTGACGCACCAGTTCAATAGTCGCTTCTGTCTTTGGTCTCTTTTCCCCATCTTTCCAAAACCCTTTTCAGGACCCTTTTAGGAGATTACAAGACCCATTGTATCCTCCTCAGAGAAAGCACTTTTGCAAAATTTCTCTGAGCTATGAATTGAACTGTATGTGCAATTTATATGTAGATTTGAACATATGGATTCTCATGATTGATCCATAGATGAATATAAAGAACAGAAATATTTAAATGATTTATCACTAGATTAATATTAAAATAGATCAATCTATTTCTTCTGGCTAGTAATTCAGCTATTGGTAGGACCATGAGGTAGACAATGAGAGACTTGACTTAAATAGTTGCAAAAAAGGTTGTATATAGGACTGATATGTTAAGGCCACATTGCTGTCTGAGCAGAACCTGATCACCAATAATAAAAATCCCTCGTGTTCACTGAACGTAAACACATATAGATACTGTTTTGCCCACTTTACATGTACTAGTCACTATATCCGCTAAGCACTACTGTGGTAGGTAGTTTTCCCAACTGGCCAGTTATACAGCTAGGGTGCCCAGAGGCCCCAGTTTGTCACAGGACTGAGGGGGCTCTCATGCAATGGGATTTGCAGGGCTAAAATCAGAAAAGCCTCTGGCAAGCCAGGGTGAATTGTTCTCACTCTTTGTATCACCAGGCACTGAATCCAGGAAGTCGGGCTGCCGAGGGTGCCCTGCCAACTCATGTCACACCAGCTCTCTGGGTGAGTTCAACAGTAAGCCAGTTTACAAGGTGCATGCCTCAACTTCCCACCAAAGTAAATACCCAAGAACTTGAATGAGCTGTTAATACAGGGCGGACTTGGGAGCATTCTCACTGATAAGGTTCCCCTGCTTCTCTTTTTAGTGTCATAAACCCAAACATGTAAAATGTTCTTATGTAAGTCAACTCAAATTTACTACTTTCCCTTTTCATGGTGTAATTTCTTGAATCCCTTCTCTTGTGTTTCCTACCTTACAAACCCCCACAATTCCCTGGGGCTTAGTGCTTTCCAAACACCCCTTTGTGTGTTCTCACAGAAGGAGGGAGCTGTCTTAAAGTCACTCTGCTCCAGCGCTGTGCTGAATCAGGCAGAACATTCTGGTTGTATGTGACTTTTTAATCTTCCTGTTCACATGATAAAGGGTGCAGAAAACTCAAGGGTTTTCTCCCAAATCCCTAAAACAGGCAGGCCAACACGCTTGCTTGCTTCTCAATGGGTTGCTCTTCCTTGGATCTGAGCTCTGAATTGGAGTTCATCTATCTTTTCCAAAGGAGGACTCCCTGGTAACAGAACTCCTTAAAGACCCAATCTTTGTCTGAATACCTCCCACACCGGGGTCCTTGGAAGCTCCAGAAGCAACCCTCTACTTTCAGAAAGAACTACATAATTGTGGCAAAGTTCTTTCTTATATTGCCGAGATTTGTCCATCTGTATTATCCATCCACCCTCCTGCTTTCCGAAGCAACCAGCACAAACTCCTCTTTGGATGCAGGACGGCAGTTTACATACCTCCCTTCAGTTTTCTTCTCCACCTCAGGACCCCGGTTCCTTCGCTGAGGTCTCCATGTCAGTGGTTTTCACAGATTTTTTTCAAATGAAATCTTACATTGATATAGAGCTGAAACCAGCATTCAATTAATGTATAATTGTTTACAAGTTCACGTTTATAATATTTCCTTACTATAGTGTTACTTAAAGATAGCAATGGGACTCTACCTTCAAAACTAAAACACTGACATGGAGGTTCATAGCTTATTGCTATACGTTTGCATCAACATCCGGTTATCTTCTGAATTGAGGAGATGTGAGCGGAAAGAATTATAGTTTTTTTAAAGCAGGTCTCATTAAAATCTGAGGATTCTCTTGAATTAAACTGATGTAGGTGTTCGAAAGAGGATTACCAGGATGTTTTTGCTTCAAAATTTGGCTGCTAATCATATCTATCAACTGCTTGCTTTTCTTATGACGCATACATAAGTCATACAGGAAGCTTATGATATGGGCCAAAACTCTGTCATGTGATGTCACCATGACTCAACAGATCAAGGTAGTCTCTCCTTCTTATACAACTTGTTATGACATATACCATAACAAGGATATGCACTGAATGGATGTGCCGGCGCCTTACCTGACATTTATTTGGTTGTGGCATACCTGTATTCAACTCTCTGTACAAAAGGAACATACTCATAATTTTATGCAGGCAGATATATGCAGAACTGCATTTTGTGTGTGTGGTGGGGAAGGGTGGGGAGAGTTCTGAGTGAGTTTATTTCTTATTATTTTCTGCATTTTTGGAATGTTTTACAATAAGCATATTATATATCAACTTTACTCTTAAAAATTACATATTTCTTATTTTTAAGTCTCATCATATGCATGTCTTAATACTCTAATAAGGTAAAACTAATTGTATAACAAGAGACTACAGAGAAATCACTAATATAATTATGGGGTGAGAATATGGGAATATTTCTTCCTATTTTCAGGTTTTCTTATGGAAGATATAATTTTTTTGGCAGTTCAATAATCTTTAATAGGGTGAAATTAGAGAATTACTACTGGACATAGACATTTTATTTAGGACAGTATTTAAAAAAAATTAGTGCAAAGCTGTAACATTGAAGATACTATTTGCTGGTGATTAAAATACATGCACGGTGATGTGAAGAAAACTTCATTCTGAGAACTAACTACCTGATGCTACAACCCAGCAGTGCAAGTTAACGGAACGAAGACCTGCAACAGGCCAAATTTTGATGCCTACTAAATTTGACTATTTTTACTACAGTTTTAAAATATTTAAAATATAAAGTGGAATTCCAACTAGAGAGATGCAAAAAACCCAAAATACCACCATGTAAGCTATTTTGAAAACCTGTGGTCTGTCAATATAGTTTAAAATATCTATTCCATAAGGTAACCTAATTATATTTTATACCTCTAGACACGGTTTTAGGTTATGGAGTGTATTCATTTGCTAGGGTTGCCATAACAAAGCCCCAGAGACTGGGTGACTTGAACAACAGAAATGTATTTTCCTACAGTTCTGGAGGCTGGACATAAGATTAAGGTGTTGGCAGAGTGTTTTCTCCTGAGGCCTCCCTCCTGGGCTGGTAGATGGCTGCCTCCTTCCTGTGTCTTGACATGGTCTTCCCGTTGCACCTGAGTCTGTATCCCTACGTCCTCTTCTTATAAGGACATCAGTCATACTGGATTAGGACCCAACCTAATGACCTCATTTTAATTTAATCCCCTCCTTAAAGTCTGTGTCTCCAAATATATTCACATTCTGAGGTACAGGGGTTTAGGATTTCAGTATGTGAATTTTGCAGGGGGTACACAATTCAGCCCATACCAGAGCATTTCAGGGCTCTCCATATCCTGGTAAGGAACCTTCTTCCCTTCATGGAAAGCAACACCCAACTTCTCAATTTTTATGTGATTATGTATTTGTGTGTAGGCACATTTATAGATGTAAAATGTCCATATACTTATGCGTCACTTGCTCTGTATTCATACAAAATTGTTAACTGTCTTTAAACAATCATTTGATGTTTTAAGGGATAAAAAAACCTGTGTTGGGGGTTCTGGAATGACTTCACCTTTGGCTATTTGCAATTATCACACGGACTTGTATAAACCAACCAGTATCAAGTTAAAAGAAAATCAGATCAATGGTTAGAAAAATCAAAACAGATGCTCATTAGATTCGTCTAAGTCAGAATTAACTCCACCTTTCAAATTTTGTGGGAATTGTGTTTAACATCTGCAGAACAAAGCAAATACATTTAATTCACCACAGCCTCAAGTTTATAGTTCAAATTTGGTCTCTCTGGTCTATTATACTTGTGCTAAAAAGCTAAGGAAGTACGTTATAAAAGCAGAGAAACTAGAAATATTAATTTTTCTAGTCCAAGATAATCATCTTTCTTAGGTTTCACTTTGTGTAACTGGGGGAAGTTTTTGGTATTAAAAAGGAATACTGTCCATTCTCATCTTACCGACGAGCAATGTTCCAAAAATTCATTTGGAAGTCAGTTATTAGGCACTCTCAAGACATTTTCCCATAGAAACCGTGTTATTTATGAGGATTATACTCTTAAGCCAACCCATAAAACCCTGTTTAACTCCCATCCCACAGAGTATGGTATTGACAGGCTTGTGCTGTGAAACCTCCTTCCCAACTAAAATACTGCCTTGATGGAAAAAGAAATAGTGTCATGAGGATAATATACATTTTAAAATCAGTCAGTGTCCTTTTCTTGTTTGTATTTCTCTCTGATCTGCCAGAGGCGTCCACTCATACGGGGCGAGGTGGGGGTGCTTAGGATTGTTACCACAGGAGTACAAAGAGACTTTATGCAGTTTTTGATAACTGGAATAGAATCTTTGAGACTATAGTCTTGAACTCTAGAATTTATCCAGAGAGGGAGGGTTTTAAAAAAATGTCCTAACCACCCATTACATAGCCACATATCTATAGAGTTAGAACGTCGCGGTACCGTAAGCCAGGGCTGGGGGACCTCAGAGTACCAGGGGAGAGGCCTGCCTGCTGCCGGAAGGGTGGGAGTGCACAGCAGGAGACGGGAGGGGAGGCAAATTGTTAAGCTTGCCTGTTGAAGACCAAGGAGGGATTGAGAGGGAGTAAAGGAACCCGGAGAAGGGAGGCTGTTTCCTTCCTGCGGCCGTTTTGCATTTCCTGCAAGGAGACAGCCCTGCAGGGCAGCCTGCTGCCCTGGGAGAATGCCCTCGGGGGTCCTCACCAGGCCAGGCCAAGCGGAGACAGAGCCCCAGGGCTCACCAGCCACACCGCAGAGGACTTCAGCATGGCGGTTCCAGGGACCTGCCCTGACATTCTTCACAAGAGGGCAGGGAAAACCAAGGGCTGGACACAGACCCCCTAGAAGGCACGAAGTTACTGTCACTTGACAAATGGGTCCTCACTTCTCCTTATTCACCCCCCACCCCCAGCAGAGCGGAAACTCTATTAGGGTATTTGTTATACGACATAAAGAAGCTTTCTTTTCTTTGAATATCTTTGTACATTTCATAAATTTATGTCATTTATCATACTAAAAGCACCTACTGTGTGCTTAACCTCATCTAATCTTTAGAAGAGTCCTATAAGAAATTACACCCTTACCACTGAGGAAACTGAAGTAATTGTGCCCCAAATTAAACAGCTTCTGAGGGTAAGAGGCTGGGATTTGAATCAAGATGAGAGATGCTTTGAAATTCATGCTTTTTCAAAGAATTCAGAATTATAGTTTGGAGTATCTGTATCACAAATTCCCTTTATTCCCCTTTTCCTGGGCTGGGTCTAAAGGATGGTGCATAGAGTTGCCTCACAGGGCCTGGGGCTGGGAAAGGAGGAAGGTCAGGGTCTCTGGAGTGAAGCGTGAGGCTGAGCCAGCTTTAGGGGCCAATGCCTTAGGCAGATGTAATTTCTCAGTGATCATTTCTTACATCTAGGCTACTTCCTAGTTACTTTCATTATTCCTTCTGGAAATCATTTTTACCTGCTTTTTGTTTCCACTGCTATTGCCTGACCAGCACCTTGCTGTTCTGTATTCCCTGCATTCTTACACTCATTTTCCTAATACACTTTTGCAATGTGGCAGTGGTCCGAAGGGTATGTAATATCACAGGACAATTTGATGTATCTTCCTGGAGATGCAGCTTTACTCAATGGGAATTGTGCCACCTTTTAATATTCCAATAAGTCACCTATCTAATGGGGAAGGAGGGGCAAGCTTGGTGGGAAATTGAAGGGATAGTGCAAGACTGCTAGTGAGGGCTGCTTTGGGCTGCAGCCTTAGCCCCCTGGGGTACTCCCTTCATGAACCCTGCTGTTAGGGTAGTGTCTTCTGATGGGAAATTTAGAGAACCAGAAGTGCTAAAGGAAACATTTTTGAGGTTTACTTGGAGGCTTTTCTGCTAAGAATTAGGCTTTCCCCCAGAAGAGTAACTAGGGCAGGGATTTACCCCAGGAACCCAAAATATAGAGGGAGGGTGACAAGAAAAGAATGAAAAAAATTAAACAATGCTTTTAGAAGCTTAGGACGCACTTACCAAAAATAATTAGCTAATGTAGGCAGCTGCCAGATGGCGCAGCTTTTGTTATTAAAACCCACCTGTGAGCCACATCATCAACTGGGTTGCTTATTTGGGGCGTTTGGTCCTCATGTCAGCTGCTCTGCTCCAGCTCCAGAACTGCCAGTGTGGACTCTGCCGATCCCTCTGGGTCACAAATGCCATCTTTCTCCTCCTTTATCCTCCCCCAGCCTGGTTTGCTTGAAAAGGTGTGTGCAGAAAGGCTAACCTTAGGACTATATGTACATAAAGGAGTTAAGTCATTCAGCTGTCACATACATGGTGGCATTTCTTGCTTGTGTCTGGATACGAGGGGAAGATGGTCGGGGGAAGACAGAGTTGGGAGAAGCTGGTGTACCGAGTGGAGGCGGTGGTGGTGATCCTGTAACGAGTGGGGGTGGTGGGGGAGGACCAGAACCAGGTGGCACCGTGTGGGTTTGCCCACCCTTCCTCACTCTCTCCCCTTCTCTTTGGCAGACAGTCCTGCCCCATAGGATGGAAATGGACGGTCTACAGGACGACTGCCCTGCGCGGCAGCCATGGTAGGACGATCACGTGAAGTGACACACGGTAGGAATGCTTGTGTCTAGGCACAGGGTCGGCACCCCCTGCAGCCCTCGTGGCCTGGTACTTGATTCCGAACATTCCAACGACTTCACATGTGATGTGTATGGCTGATTAACACACAGAAGGAAGAACACCCCAAACCTGTTCAGGAGACATTTTGTTTACCAACTCTTAAGTGTTCTCAAGCTACGTGCCACCTGCAGGTTTCTGTCCTTACGAACTCTTTTCTCCCCTTGGAGAGAATGCCAGGTCATGAAACCTGCCACTCCTTGGGTTCTAAAGGGATCGGATTAGGTGAAGCAGAAAGAATGCTTTTCAGAGGCTCCAACATATGCTGAGAACTCAGTGAGTGTCAATAAATAATGAGTTGTATTTATTTTTACATGTCCTATATATTATGATGTTTTGACATCTTAAAGAAAACTTCCTGGGCACAGACTGGGAAGAGCCTTCCCCTCCCAGGGCTGGCCAGTTCCTAGAGACAGGAGAGGCCCCGCTGGGAGCATGTCTTTGGCATGCAAACCAACCAATCCAGAGCCACCCTTCTGTCTGGCCCTAGCACCCTAGGAGGCAATATTCCTCTGTCTTCATCATCAGAGGGCCAGGTATCTGACAGCTAGAGACCGCCCCTGTGGCCTAAAGCCCACTGTGGTGACACAGACTAGACAGTCCTAGACTGCTTACCCTGTCCTGCTTTGCTTTGCCAGCAGAAACTCAAATAAAGGCTGTGGCCTAAGCACTTTCCACGTCTTCCTGTCTTCGGTCTTCTGGTGTATTTCCCAAGTAGTCCTGTGTGCTGTGCTCTGTCTCCTGCCTCCAGGACTTGTGCATATACTACATTTTGTTTCTCTGAGCTTCTTGTCTGTCTCCTCCTGTGGCCGTACCTGACTGGCCATCTTATAAAAGAATACAAACACTTGGCATGAGACTGTTCGATTCATGGTAATTATTGTTAATGGTGTGGTCATTAAAATCTTCCTACGTTCATCAAATACCTGGTAGACCTAGATATGGTAAGAGCTAGAACAATGACAAATATTTATTCTAATCGTGGGGAAATCTCTACCTTTTTACATGGTATTTTCTTCTAGATGCTCTGGCTACAAACCATTGTTATAATAAAGCTATAACTAGTTAAGGAGACTGGCAATGTAAGACGTACAGTGTAAAGGCGTGTAGTGTCCTTTAAGCAATTATAAAGCGTATCAAATTTGGATTACAAAATCAAAATTTTGTAAGATTTTATCTTAAAGCGTTGCTGATAGAAAGGAGAAAGTGAATTCCAAGGAGGATAAAATTAACTTAAATAAAAGTGGGTGTTAACTTGTTACTGTCAGTAGAATGAACTTGGAAGTTATGACTAGTAGTCAGACAAAACCATGAAAGATATCCAGATTTCAGGTGGATATTATTTTAGTATTCATAAGACTTGCGTAAACCTACTAGGACAGAAATGAAAAAAGAAGGCAGAACTGTCAGGTTCAAAGGATTTTAGAGCTGGAAGCCCGTTGAGTGCCAAGGCCAGTCAAGCGGCCAGTCTGGGTAGGAGGTTCAGGCTCCTGTGAGGTACACAGAGGTTCCATATTGGGAATGAAGCCAAAGGGCTGTGAAATTGAAACTTCTATAGTTATGGACTCTTTGTTATAGACTAAAAATGGGCTCAGTATGTTCCCCAGAGTTGCCAGCAAGAAGCCAGGCAGTCATCCCAGGTCAAGTCTCTGGTGGCGGAGCAGAGTTAGTGAAGAAGGTGTCCTACTGAGATTTAGCATTAATTATAGGTGTTTAAGAAAATCACACATACAGCATGCTTGCTATTATGATAAAGAATCTGTTATATGTATTATTGTATCTTGGAATGTGTGAGACTCTTTGGGCCTACTGCAATAATAGATCTGCCTTGTAATTCCAATTTAAAATGCATAATTGCATAATGGATTTAGATTTGTGTTTCTTAGTTTAAATTGACTGAGCTTAGAGTACTCGAAGATACTAGGAAACATAAAGTTCATCATATTTGTAGATCTAATTCATTGGCGTGATAACATTCCAAAAATACTCAGAAAAAGTATTGCCATAGTAGCAGAACTTAAAAATATATACATATATTAAATGCATCAGTGCATTTAAATTATTTGAAAATCTTTAGTAAAGTTTATAAATGAAATAATATATTCTAAGTGTTTTTCTAAGATGTTGCTAGAAGGTTTAAGGCTAGTAAAATGAGCTTTCTAAGGTGAACATAAGGGGTTTGGGTTTTTTAATGTGTAATGTCAGTAAATTGAAAGTTTTTAAAAAATTAAGTGAGTTTATAAATAATCTCCTCTGCCCAACAAAATACCTGCAGGTTCCCAAAAGTCAGTTACATAGTTATGTACATTGGAAAACTAACAAATTGGTTTTGCTGGAATGAATAAGGTTTTTAGGTGAATTTAAAGAATGCAGAAATTCAACATGAGAACAGGTAAATGGTAGCTGCAGATCAAGCTGTCTCTTCCACTGGCATAAGGGGATCTATTGGGAGAATTCCTCCATATATTAAGCAAATCAACTAACACAAATCATACTAATTAAAGTGTCACTTTAATGACTAGCAAACGATAGCAAGGCTATAGTTGGGAGGTTAGAGTATGAACTGCTATACCTTTTCTAAAATAATGTGACAAAGTATTTCAGGATCAATAAAATATTCATACTTTATATCTCTGACCCAAATAGCACTTTTTGGCATTTGTCCTAGGGAAATGATACAAGGAAGGGAAAATTTAAATACATGAAGACATTAATTATGGAATTATGTGAGAGAAAAATTAGAATTCTAAACATGCAAGGGCTTCAGTGAGCCAACTGTGTGTTAGAAACATACAGGAGACTTATAAGGTAATTAAAATAAATATTATAAAGACTGAAGGAATCTGGGGAAATATATATGACATAGTAAAAAGGGTGAAATAAGGGAGAGATTCAAGAAACAACTCTCTGCTAAGGTTTTATGTGCATAATCAAGTATTGGAAGGAAGCATAGGAAAAAAATGGGTGATATTGCCTTTTAAAAATGTTTTGCATTGTTACAGCATATGTACAATAAAACTTTTTTAGGCCATGCTTTTTAATCCTTTCTTTATTAGCATCCTATTATGTATCTAACACATATGAATTTATCTACTTTTAAATCAGGAGTCTCGGAATTTCTAAGTGATTTTACTCAGAAAAAAAATGATAACTCTTACAGCTATAACATTCATTGCCATGCAACAATCTCTCTCTTTTTTTTTTTTCTGGTAATGATATAAGCACTGTGGTTCAGAGAACAGCCCCACCACACTGGGTTCAGCCTTTCTAGTATTGTCAGTCAAAGTTTGACCCTCTCTGACCAGTCAAAAAGCCCTTAGTGTCTGCATACCAGTGCCAAAGAGCTACACCAGTTCCTGTTGATTCAGAAATCTGGTTTTCCGACAGCCCTTTTCATTCTCACAGGTAGTCCATATCCTCTCAGTAGATTTCTATCTTTGCTTATGTTAGCTAGATTTTTTCCATTGGTATGTATACTTAGATGTCCCTTTGTCTCAGAATCTGCTCTAATATCTTCAAGGCTATTCATACAGAAGACATCAATGTGAGTATCCTATTATAGTTGGGAATATTAGCAAAATGGACATTGCTCCAAATCTTCAAAGCAGTGACTTCTGTCCTAACTATCAGGAGACAATCTATTGCCTAAGGTGAGGTGTATTTCTTCTGCCAAAAAGACGCTATTCGTGGTCAAATGTATGGGCTGAGCTCATATCCTGCCTCTGAAAACTATTATATGTGTGACCTTAGGAAAGTTACATCATGTGCCATAAAAGCTGTTATAAGGAGTGTATGAGAAGACACGTAAAGTGCTAAGAGCAGGACCTGGCATGTAGTAAGTATAAGCAGTCAATAAAATATCAGCTCTTGATATTTAGATAGAAGGTGCTTTGACTTGGAATTTTACAAAAGCTATGTAGTTAGATTCTCTTCTAATGGCTCATCATAAACTTAATGAGCAGGATAATAATTTTGGCATATTGATGATTTTATTTGTGAATATCTTATCCTTCCTATTTGATTATAAACTCTCTTAGAGCAAGCGCTCAAGACGTGCATGGACCTAACAGTGCCCTGCACATGTGTGGGTAAAATTGTAACATTTCCAGAGTATCTTGCCTGGCTTTAGTACATCTACATATCAATAGGCATTTGGTGGTGGAAGGAAGTATGGCTTTAGTGCATTTGCATCATTCCTCAGGGGTGGAGAGAAGTTTATCTCCATATCCTTGGGTAATTACCTGGGCAAGGAGGGCTTATCTGTACCAGAGAGGTGAGGGGAGGGCTGGTTTTTGGCTTCTGCTGGAGCAGGAAAGAGAGAAACAGCCCCAGACTGCAGTACTGTAAGCAATAAATGGGTTTTAAACTTTATTTCTCCCTTTGACTAATTTTGGTTTTTAGAGGTATTTTGCCCTGGGATTTCCCCTCCCTGGACTAACAACATGCATTAGTCATTCACTACTATTTACTGAATGAAGCAGTTCAAATCCATCACTTTAGTACGTGTCAAATGCTAGGCATCGTGCTGGGCTTGGAAGACACGGAAGAGCAGAGCGAGGCCCCTGTTGACAAGGAACTTACAGTTTGGTGGGGAGACACATGCATATTCAGTGGTGACACAGATTAGACTCTGGCAAGTGCCACCATGGAGATTTGTTTACTTATTCTTTTCATCACAATCAGTCATTCAACAAACGATTGTTTAGTGCTGACTTGGCACTGTGCTAGGAATAGAGAGATGTTGGTGGACAAGAGGGATGTGGTCCTGGACCTTCTTTTCTAGAAGTTACATGCTGTGGGAGGACACGTAAGCGAGTGTTCTATTCTGCCTTTGATGTAGGTAAAGGGTTCTCTCAGGAGGTAGCACTGATAAGTAGAATTTCTGCCAGAAACTATAAGGAGACAAGGGCAATTCAGGAAGACAGGGCAGTCCCACAACGGTGTGAGAATATATGACATTTGGAGAAACAGCTAACAGCTTGGTTGCCAGCACTCGGGAGGCTTGGGCAGCAGAGCTCCAGTGTTCAAGAGACTGTTTCTTTCATCCTTGTGATGCCAGCATTACTACGGTGCCCAACACTTAGATGGAGGTTCAATATATTTGTTGAATAAATATGGCTGCAGTAGGGGAATGGAAGTAGATTTGGGTGAAAAAATGAGAAGTAGAATATAAAGTTCTGAGAGTGCCATGCTAAGGCGTTTGTATTTATCTGCAAGCCACTGGAGGGTTATCAGTGTCTTGAATGGGGGAGTGAAATGTTCAGATGAATGAAAATATAGCCAACTGTATATTAACACAAATCTAAATGCTGGAGTTGTTGAAAAGCAGAAATGAGCCCTTCTGCAAACACGTGGGCTCTTTGTGTTGCACACTGATGATATTAAAGTGAAGGCTGGCCAGCCATCTGTTGATGCGTGCAGAAGATTCTCTCACTCCACTGAGGAGGAGTTTGGATGGGATGGCATTCCTACTCCTCACCCTGGAGACTTCAGTTGGTTTCTGAAGAATTCAGTCTTTTCTTAGACCCACTGGAAGCATCTCATCCTTCTGTCATGTTACGCACGATCCTATTTTCAGAAGACACTGATCTTTTTAAAGAGCAGAGTCCTTTAAGAACATGACTAATGAATTCAGGGAAAGGTTTGGAGGAAGAGCCTTCCCTCGTGCTGTTTTATGCAAATTAGTAGAAATGCCTACAACAATTGGATGCTAGAGTTGGGCAGTGAATTGGCTAATTTTTCAAGTTACCAGGAAATGGAAAGATTTTGGCTGTAAAGGTGATTCTCAGCTAGAAGTGTTGAGCAATGAGCTTCATTGTGCTGTTAGTAAGCCTTATTGCGCCTCCCCTGTGCAGGGCCGAGCCCGGAAATTCTGAGAACCGGGTGTCAGCAGTCCTGATAGCTACTTAAAGTTCCCCTTTGTCCTCTCCTGTCCCAACTTCCCTTTCTTCCAATTAACAATAAAAAATGGATAGAGGAAATCCTTAAGCACCTGTCTTCTCCGCCTACGTTCCTCTGCCCTAGGAAGAATAGGAATTAACAATTAGATGTCATTGTAGATACTTGCTTTTCACACAAGACACACAATGCCAATAAACTCAGAAGGAGAGCTGGCAGAAACCTCACCGTCCGTTCAGAGCTGAAGAGACGTGGAGCTCCGATACAGAGCAAGCACCCTTGCTGGAAAAGAAAGGCATCCCATCCAATCTTGAAGGATTTGCTCACTTGGAAATTGTGAAATTAATATCAATTCCCTGTTTCAACTTTTCTCTACTTAGAAATTGCATGAAAAGAAACACACATCGATGGTAGAAAAGGTAGCAATAAATACAGAGGATGATCTCCAAAAAACATAGTAAATATGAATCTTTTCCTCACTTAATTTTACTCTACAGTGTTGAATGAGCGGTAGAGCAGTATGAAACTAGAAACAAATGGTGTAGCCCTTAAGTTTAAAACAAAACAAAACAAAGACCCTCACTTTTTTTTTCTAAGTTAAATCCTTCAGTTTTTGCCAGTATGTATAGGATATAGAAAATGCAGCTTTAGAAATTACTGGATGTGGGCAAATGCAGAGGAGATTGACTGTATGATTGTGAATACATTCCTCTTGGTCTAAAATGATACAGTAAAGGAAGGTTTAATCCATGCACTATTATCTTTTTGGTTAAGATTGTTATTTCTAAATGTATTACTTGGGCTTAAGTGGGTGGTGCTTCCAATCAAACTGATGGGTGTCGTGATCAAAACCTTGGAAGGTGGCAACTCAAGAATTACAAGATAAAACTGCAGCCTCTGTTGTTGTGTTCTTGTTCTGGAGCTAAAGGAGGGGTCACTACAGATCCCTCCAGAGCCCGGAGTCCTCTTTGCCCGCTGTGGTGGGCGGTGGGTGTGCTGGTCCTCAACCCTTGTGGACCACACCCCGCAGGAATTCGCTTTGCAGGGAGCACTGCTTTCCACCTCAGGTGTACCCTCGCTCCTGGGAACGCGCTAGCTTTGCCACTCTTTTTTAGACTAAGAGCCTTGGTCCATCACCAAGCAACCTGGTAAACCGATGTGACCGTGGGTGTTGATGTGTCACCCTCCCAGGTAACCGTACTGGCATTTGAACCTGTGCCTCCTAGAAACTTGTCTTAACTCTGAGGCATGGCTAATGGGAGTAGGGGGACGGTGCTCACTGTCAGCCACAGTGGGAAGATATTTTGGATCAAAAACCTCCCAATAAAATGTTTCTGCTGCTTTTGCCTAGTTTTAGATCTATCGTGGCCCAAAACCAGACTGAAAATGAAACTTCTGCAGTGGAAAGTGTGATTTTTCCCATATTTCTTTGGTCTTTCCTTGGAGGAACTTTGACCATCATCATACTTGACTCTCATGGTAGTGACTACATTTTACCGTTCTGTTTATCAAAAAAGGACTTACCAACCAATTTAGGACAGGAGTCAACAGGAAACCCCCTGGGGTGGATTTAGTAGGTTTTTTTAACCCAGCCGCTGATTACCTATCTCCTGGTTTAGCCCCTCAACCTTAGATGGATTTCACTTTTCCTTGGGTTTTATTAAAATTGTGTAGCTTGCATGACAGGAATGAAGTGGCTTCCATCGAACCTTGGCAATAGCACATTTGGAAATAAAAGCAGACTCAAAGTACTCTAATTAACCTAGGAAAACAAGCCTCCTTCAGCCTAGTGGGTATGCCTTCTTTCTTGGCAGACAAATTCCTGATGCCAGAGCCTGATTTTAGGGATCTTTTTGGTCTTCCCCCCCCTGCCTCTCCCTCTCTCTCCACCACCCTGTCTTTTGTTTCTGTTTTCTTGGAAGAATGAACTAAGTACTACAGTCACAGCAATTTTCCTATATTGAATTAGGGTTGCGCCTTCTTTCCTTCTGAGCTCCCCCTGATCTGGACGTTTTAGCTGCCCTTGGGGTGAGCAGCTGCGGCGCACTGAGCAGTTCTCTGTGGGATGTCCCTGTCCCTGTACCGCCCGGCTCACTCCTGGGATATGAATGCACGCTTAGCATGGGACCCACACGCTCAAGCTCTCTACGAGAAAAAAAGACAGTCATCATAGATAGCTCACTACGAGCCTGTTCTGAGCAGCATGGTAATTTGGCCTGCAACTGCTACAGCTATGGCTAAATTGTACCAGATGACATGAGAAAAACTGAGTTAAAATAAATAGGCTTGAGCCCACGGATCCTTGCTGAGAATAATGGATTACATAAGGGGTGCTATTTATGGAGTCAAAATGCTAAAAATTTCAGCTACAAATGTGGTACTTTCTTAGTCCATTTCTGTTGTGAATTCATACTCTTTGCAAATATTGGTATAAAGTATAATAAGTAGAAAGGCCAGCTCATAAGCAAGCAACATTGCATATTATATCAGGGAGATGTAGGGATTAGCAGAGCTTCTGTTTGGGAAATGACTTGGTAGGTTGGAAAACAGACACCAAGGCTTTTTTGTGAGTAGGTCATCAGCATAAATTCAGCACAGCTGGTGGTGGATAAATGTCACTTCAAATACGGTCTGAGTCTTTTGGAAATGTCTATTATTTGTGGCCTTAGGAGGCAAGTATATATTGGCTGTGCTGTGCTACAGAAACATGTTTGAGAGAAATAGAGAGAGGACTTCTCTTACCTTCATGTCTATTAACTGATTTGAGAATCATTATTAACATCATTAAATCTTATCATCAACACTTTACAGATTAAGAAAATACAGCCCAAAGAGATTAAGCAACATGCCCAAGTTCAACACAGCCACATGGCACAGACATGAACTCGAGGTCTTGAGATGCCTGTCCGGATTCTGATCCAACTCAAGTAAAGAACAGAGTTTCTGTCTCAATTGAACTTTTCAACTTGTAGGCCGATCCAAGTCTTTGAAAAACCTAGTGCTACTATCAGGAGTCTAGGAATCCACTGGTGTACCAAACATACCTGTGGCTTAAAAATATCTTCTACGTATATGCATTGTTATTTTTCAAAAGTATATAGATGTTCTTATGGTTAAAAGAGAAATTTGTTTAAATGTGTCCTGATACCTAGTAGTAGCATCTGATGACATATTTTCCTAAATAACACACACTAAAAGTAAAACCATATGTGCATTTGGGGTCGGGGGGCGGGGTGTATGTGTTCATGACTGGTTTTCTTTAATGAAAAGGTCTTCATATAAAAAAAACACTGAGAATCAATGATCTAGTGTGGCAGTGCTAGAATGAGAAATTAGATTATTTGGTTGGCTCTTTTTCTTCGTCTTTGTTATTCAAAGTAGTGGATTATATATGGCAAGGGGGGTTGCATTTCTTTTATCCTCCTCCCATACCAATTCCCTCCAGCAAATAATGATGAGTCAGTCGCTCCACAAGTGTGAGAGAGAAACTGATACAGACACTGAATGAGAAGGTTCTCTGTGTCCTTTGTTAGCAACTAAAAACATCTGCTGGAGAGGGTAGATGCCAGACAAAAGCTCCCGTGCCTTTCAACATTCTCTGTCGCTGAGTATCTTCATACCTGTGCCACCCTGCAGCCTCTGCTCACAAACAGGAAACAGAGGGCGGGCTAGAAAGAGATGCAAACCATCTCTGAAATAAACAAATAGGTGGAAACTTAATGGGTGGAGAGACAATTTATGAACATGCATCTGTGTAGCTTGATGAGGCTGGTTTTCCCAAATTAAAGTTTTGTAACTTGTCCATGTTGGGCAGTCATAGCAAATAAAAAAGGCATTAAGAGCTCTGTAACTTACAAGTGCTGGAAGGCCAAAGAGACCTTTCTTCAAAAAAGCGTCCATCGTTTCGAGACCGGGAACTCTATGTGGTAATTTGGGTGTGTTGTATTGGACAAAGGTGGGAGAAACCTGCTACACCCAGAAATCAGCTTAAAGCAGCTTAAATCTATCTGCCCACAGAAAAGGCATCAGGAAAGCCTCCGTGAAAAAGAGACAGTGTTCTTCAGGACCCTTGGGGGAAATCGTCACGCTTTCTCATATTCCTCTTCAGTTGGGTATGACTTTAGATCCAATTCCCTAAGTGGGTGGGAGGGAAAAACCAATCACCCAACCTATTATCTTGGCTTCAGGGCCTTAAACTGCCTTCCGACTTGGAGCCTCTTTTTACCTACACCACATTTCACTGGACACTGCCTTTCTGCATGTGGTGGTGGGGTGGTTTGTTCCCCCAGTCCTGGTGTAAATCTAGAAAGCACAGAAATACTTGGTGTTCATTTGGGAATTTCAGATGCAAGGGCTTGGTGCCTTTGAACACATTTCTCATTTGTTTTCCTTGAAGAATAGAGTTCTGTCTGTCTTACTCATTGCTGAATTCCCAACACCTAGCAGACCTGCCAGGCCCACCCTAACATATAGTAGGCACTCAGTAAATATTTGTTAACTGGATTAATGAATCCATCTCAGTTACACATCTCTTCCGATGATCATGAGATGAAAAATGCAGGGGGAGGCCAGGCAACAATGATCAGGCTGGGTTGGCTTCTGCTGGCATCCTCTTTGGCTACAGAAGGGATAATTATACAGAAGGGATAATTAATTGTCCCCACTGCTTGATTTCTATCAGCCTTTCATCATGAAAACTGTCACTTTGCCTCTTTTGCCAGGGATCAAATTAGGTGAGATTAATTAATCAAATAGTTGTGAAGTGAATATTGTGTTTCTGATACCCTGCTTTTATGAGCGCTCACATGAAGCCTCTTGCCTTGGTGGGCTTGGAGAAACAGCCTAGAGGAGTTTGAGTTGATTTCTACCCTGAAAACTAAAGTCCTATGATTTTCTTGTATTTAGATATATTAACCAAATCAATCAATATGGATAACTTAATTTGTTCTTATACATTGTTATATTCTAGATTCATTATATCCTGGGTGTATTTTTCTGATCAGAAAGAAGTGTCCCACGCAGGACTTCAAACAGGAGGAGGCATTTGGAAGGCAGGGCTTAGTTTTCTTTGCTCAGCGCCTGAATACAGTGTCCGGTGGCACAGAAGGAAGTAAGACAACGTGCCCTGTGAATGAATACGAGACATGTGATCCCTTCAGCGATTGACCTCAACTGGCATTCGTGACAGTTGTTGTGGCTTCCAAACTCATCCATGGCCACATTGGCTATTCTAGTAGAGGAAAAAAAATGTCATATTTTATAGAAATTCCAGATTACAGAGAAAACACCTGGGACCAGATAAAGTACAATACCTGACTACATAGCAGACATTTTCAAGGCTTCATGGTGTGAGTACAAAGAGCAGGGGTTCTGTATGTGTTTGAATCCTGACTTTCTTTAGTACTCTGTGACTTTGGGTAACTTGGTTATTTTAGCTGAAGTATACTCATCTGAGGAGAGGGCATACTATTACTTCCCTTGAATCATTGTAAGGATTAAATGCAATAACATACGTGAAGTACTTATGAAAAATCTTGGAGACTATAGGCACCCAGCATATGTTAGTTCTCTTTGACTCTATAAGCATGTTCTAGATCCCAGGGAAGACATACTATGTCTATGATGCCTCCTTAAGGAGGACAGATCATTGGAAAATAGATATCCTAAAATATTTGCCTTCATTTACTCATGTGAAAACTGACTAATGCATTTCAAGGCTTCATCTGCATGTATGTGAAGGAGATATTCAGTAGTGGTTTCAATGGAATACTTTATGTTTTATTTCTCTCTAAGACTTACTACTTACTACGAACCTTTAATTACAGGAAAAGGGCCAGCCAACAGCTCTAGCTTTCCTCTTCTACTAGACAGAGGAGGAAATGCATTAAAAAATCTGGTAATCCTGCACCTTCTGCCAAGGAAATGCAAAGGAAGAGACCAATTAACTTCATTTTTGATTAGATACAGTTATTCCTGCTCTTTAGCCCATTGACATGATGATAAATGGGTGAAAATTCACAAATATTTTAGAAAGCTAGGACCAAGATGCTGAAATAACTTTCCATTTTTAGAGTGAATGCAAAAGGGAATAAAGGATATTACAGAAATGGTGGTGAGGATTGAGTGAATACATTCATGGTGCCAGAAATATGTTTATGAGGGAGCTCAACCGAGGGGGCAACTGTTTAAAGTTTTTCAATGTGCAAATTAATCAGAGTTGTTCAATTTTTGTTTCCTTGTAGTTTTTAAATATATAGGCATTTGCTCTTGTTCCTCAGAATCTAAACCTGTTCTGGTTAGGGTACACACTACTGGGGTTGAAACAAACGACTTAGGCTCAGCCACTTGGATGTTCCCACGTACATCTCTGAATTTTGACAGAGTGGTACAAAGGCACAAAGATGGTTCAGAAATGATTCCTGGGGCAGCAGTTGTTGTCGTCTGGTGTAGTGGTATCCAGCTACGGTGGAGGTCTTTGTTCCTACACAGATTCTTCATGTGAACTGATACATGGTTCCTAGCTTCTTTGGTTCTGGTCTTTTCCCCGTAACTTTTTCTTTTCCAGCCTTCCTATTGATTGTGCCATCTACACTGTACATACTGCTTATAATATCCTTTTTTGCTTAAGTCAGAATGTATTTTTGTTGCTTGCAACCAAGAGCTGACTAACAGATGTCAAGTTTTTAAAGATGACATTTACATTCAACTTTTCAAGAATACATGTTTTGTGAAGAACGATACAGTAATGATTAAGTATTGAGAGAACATAAAGGAGGGTAATAGACAGGATCAAAGGAAGTTCCTCTGTAGAGACTTCCCAGAAGTACATTTTAAAAGGGTTTGGAGGCATCCATCAATATGGATAAACCTGGGGGGATGGTAAGGTGGATCAGGTGGTGAGCATATCAATTATGCACAGCCTGGTTCTGACTCATGAAGATGTGAGCATTCTTTAAAAAGAGAATGAGAGCTGTTAAGTGCCCTCAAAAAGCCATCTCCTGTCTGACTGGTTGGGTGCCATTTCCTATCCGGTATTTGTGCTAACCTCACCAACTACCACTCAATTCAGACCTCCCATTCCTGGGAAGCACAACGGTGAAGGTGGAAATGAGCCAATTCAAAGAAACACCTGGAGACCAGCAGCATCTTTTTTCAATTATATTTTTGACCTGGATAGGGAGTGGAAATTCTAACGAGGACCCAGCAGGTGATCTCCTTTGGGCTATGGACAAAGGCCACATGCTCATGCTACTAGTTAAGCTACCTGTTTTTGTGTTCCAGCCAAACATAACACACTGTTTATCTGAAGAGAAGACAGTGAGTCATGCAGCCTCAGAGACTGATTTCGTGAGAGGATGTGTTTTTGTGCCTGTGTGTGTTAGCTGTGTGTGTCAAAATACCACTACTGGCTTTCTGAAAAGTAATTAAACATCATGTCCCTAAGGGTTTGGGAGAATCCCTCAAAACTGCTAGGAGAGATTGTCAAGTATCAGGGCTCAGGGTGCCTCTGAGGAATGAAAACCTCTGTAGCCGACAAAAATACTGGAGTCTCCTGGCCTCTTCAGTGGGGGTCCACACAGCCGTCTGGAGAGCACTACATCTACTTCCTCCTTACGTGTTTTCTGTGGTTCTGAGCAGCTGTCAATACCTTGAGTCAAGCTGGTTAGGACTGGGAACAAAGGATTTTTGTTTGAATCTTAAGATTTTTAAGATATAGAAATGACAACTTCAAGTGATGACAAGGGTATGCGATTGCTGTTGAAAGTCAACAGGAACCTTTAAGAGCAGACACAGGAGTCTTTGCTTTCCCAGACCTCTCTCTACATATCCTGTTACTGGGTGGGTGAAAACTTTGATGTCGGGGTGTTCAGGAGTGTTTGAGCATGCAGTAGGCTGTGTGTTTAAGAAATTGGTCAGTTCCTTTATTCTGTGTTAACTTTTTGAAACTTTTTTGCTTTGTTCTAAATTCAAAAATATGGAAAAGTTACAGGAAGTATGACAGGGAATTCATAGATAGCCTTTATCTAGATTCACTGATTATTTATATTTTGTCCTGTTTGGTTTATCACTCTCTCTGTGTGTTTCTCTCTCTCATACACACACATACATACATATCTCTACATACATATGGAGAGAGAAATAGAGAAATAATTTTATTTATTCATTTATAACTATTCATACTTTTTTCCTAAATTTTTGAAGGGAAGTTGGATGCATTGTGTTTCTTTATGCCTGAATAGTTCCGTGTGTAAGAAGAAGACCATAGGTTACATAACCATAGTGCAGCTATCAGGTTTAGGAAAATTAATGCTAATGTAAAACTTATCTAACTACTATCCATACTCCAATTTTTTTATTGTCCCAATAGTCTCCTTTACAGTATTTTTTCTCTGTGATACAGAATCCAGTCCTGGATCATGCATAGCATTTGCTTGTCTTTCTAGTCTCCTCTAGTCTGTAATAGTTCTTCAGCCTTACCTTATTTTTCTTGACCTTGATATATTTGAAGAATCTCTATATTATTCTTAAAAGCCTGGTTCCCCAGCTTTTGCCTTCTTGAATTTTCTAATTCTTCTCTTTGCTAAGTTCCTGCCATGTATTTCCACCATTTACCCTTTGGCTCCCTTATCTCTCCTAATCTTTGTGATTTCCTATTTCTTTCTTTTTTCCATCCTGTAATCAGATTTTCCACACTCATTATAGTAAGAGAGGAAATTTTCCTATCGTGTCCTGAAATACAATAGCAGGCTGCAAATGGTCCATGTGCTGATGTGGACTTAATTGTCTTACTCGCTTCCTTTAAATGATCAAATGAGTTAAGGGTACCTCTTCTTTGAAGGGCAGAAGTTTATTTACCGGGAAAACCCAGCACAGTATGTAGAACAGCCTGGTTCTCTCTCTAGCTAAAGATTAAGTCCATTTGTAAAGATGTTGGCAATTAGACACATTAGAGATGTGTGTTCCAAAAATTATTTGGGATCTGAATTCAACTGGGGTAAGTTCCTAAATATCAGGTAACTGCAACCACCCAGACATTCCCATCTTCTCTCTCCTTTATACTAAATAAATACACGGAACTCCTGACTTAATTCCCATGAGTTTTCTCCTTAAGCAGTTTCTCTTGGAAACTCCTGAGAGAAGGGGTGGGTAGTTCTGTCTCAATGGGGTTCAACTGATCGGTGCCTGGTGTTCCTTACTCTGCCTCCACGACTTTTTCTTAACTATAATGGTAACTCCGGGAATCGGTTCTTGGCAAGGCACACGATTCAACTCATCACTCCAAGGTCAGTAAACAGGAGAGTCATACGTAGAGATAACCTCTTAATAATTACCCTCGTTTTTATGAAACTTGAGCGTGGTCAAGATGGTCAGCGTCAGATGAGGAGCCCATCAGCCATCACTGGTCTTGGCGAGAACCAGGACTCAGTGTTCTGAGTGGGGAGGTCTGGTTTCTACACAAGACCCACATTTCCTGGGTAATCTTGGCAAGTTATTTTTTTCCCTGAATTTCTTCTTCTGCAAATGAAAATAATTGTATCAAATAATTGTATCACAGAACCATCTGTGAAACTGCTATGAAGGTGGTATTAAAGACCCAAGCAAAGTATTCATCAATATTCAATCAGGCCGTGGACATTGATGAGGCTTATTGTGAGCCACTGACCTTGTTTCATACAAAGGGAGACTTACGGACAGAGCTGTAGCAGCAGTGACTCCACTAATTTAACACAAATTCTGTAGGAGATTATGATGCACAATGCCTCTGGGTTTTTGCTGTCCAACAACCTGGATGAAGCAGTGTTATTCAGAGTATAGGCTGGCATTGTGATGAAACTGACGTTTGTGGTGGATAATTAAAAGGAGAGACTTATTTCATGAACATTCTTGAAGCATAGTGGAGCCCTGTCTGGGCTCGGTGTATGTTATCTTCTCCACTTCCCAGGTCTCAAATGCACAGATTTTTCGGTACAGTACACATGGTGGGAGGGCATTCACATATATACACACACACGTCACGCATGCGCATGCGCACGCACTCCACACACCAAGTGCCAAACATCGGCTTTCATTCAGTCCCGTGTCGCCTCTCCTTCCAACTGCCCCACACCTACCCAACCCAGTCGGCCTCCCTCTGTACTGCCCCTCCCCCACAAGCAGCCCCATGTAGCAGCCCCGTGTGGACCTCCCTTCCTTTCTATCCCAATTAAAAACATGCAGCTCATGTCTTACCCCTGCAGTCGTCTTCTTCCAGGTGACAGCCTCCTAAGCCATTAAATTACCTGCTCTAATGAGATAATGAAGCATATTGGCCTTAAGTGTTGCCCCTTCTCTCACCTTATTTCAACAAACATTTCTTGCTGTCAGTGCCTTAAAGCTTCATGGCGGAACTAGTAAGAAATACTTTTGGAACTTTCTTTTGCCTTTAAATCACGGGATTTGGATTGGTAGGCTGGCAGGGGCCCAGCTCTCCCGCGCTTCTGTGCTAGTTAAGGAAGCATTCTGACTAAGGGCAATTCCTGAAATAGGGCATCAAGTTCCACCATTCTTGGCAAAGGAGAAGTTGGAGTTCAGGGCCAAAACAATGAAAAGTGATGGTGGCCCACTTTGTTCTTGAGCTCCCAGGTCTGGAAGTTTCTACAAGATGCTCCGTCTTTACCTGGGATAATGTTCCTGCCTTAAATGAGGAAAGATATCTCCTAAGCCAGAGACACCCATTACAGTGTCAGTAAGATCCTCTGTTAGGTCAGAATGAGTTGCTTTTCTGAGATTGTAAAAAAAAAGACTTAGTAAAATAGCCCATTTGAACTGTTGAGGGCTTTAGAATTCCTGTATGTAATGACCAAGGATAGTGTTTGATGTTCAGGCTTAGAAGATAGAATAGTTTTCTTCATTCATTGATCTTCCCCTATCATCATCTTTTTCTTTAATAATTCACTTTTCCTTTCTCAGTTTTGTTTACAGTATTTTCCTTGTATTCCCTTTCCCTTATGTTCCTGAATTCCTTTCTACAATCATACTTTTCCTTTGTAGGAATGCTTGACCACCTTTTTTTACCTGATTTCCCAGTTCTTTTATCTAACAGTACTGGCTCTTCTTACATAATTTAAATGCATCTTCCAAACCTACAGAGGGTGAGATATATTATTTGCCTCATTATAGCAGGTTGTCCTAACAGGAAATGAAATAGTCAGTCCTACATTGGGACCAGCCACTTTGCTCCCATCACTGAACAAACTCTTCTAGAGTAAAGTCGTCCTCATTGGCACGTTGGCCATGGGGGGGCATTCCTAATTCACACCATGGTTACCTCCCTGCCTCTGAGCAGCCATGTAGACTGACTCATGCACACACACATATTTACTCTTATAAATGGGATTTGACATAGCCTTTAATTTGCAGTTGGTCTTCAAGGAATTTAGTTGCAGTACTTTTAGATATGCTCCCTTAACTAAATCAGCTTCAATAAAACATAAATTAGTGGATGGGGGCTTAAATTTGCCAATCCAGATAAAGTGTACAGGATCATTGTAATGTGAGCTTTCTAAATAAGAATTTGCTGGAATAAATATAATGCCTTGGGGAAAGGTTGGCAATATCATCAACTAATTAAGGAGAAAGAAACAGTGACACCACCTTTGAAAGGAATCTAAGAGGCCATGTAATCCCACTTCATTCTTGGGAAACCTTGATTACTATGACATAAATGATCCAGATAAAACATGAATTTTAAGACCTTAAAGGAGGGAGAAGATGACTTGTTTCCAGATCCAGGGCATATCGGTAGAGGCATCAAGACTTGATCTCAGTTCTTGGCAATTTGCAGTACAGAAATTTGGAATTTTTTTTTTTTTGTGTGTGTGTGTGTGTGTGAGAATGTTACCTTAAAGTTATTATGAAATTTTTTATTCTTAAGAATCTTGATGGAGTCTCTGAATAGAAGCATCTTTATGGTAACTATCTGGCCACCCACACCCTAATATTCATTGAGATGAACACGTATGAAGGCATGTGGTAGAAAATAAAACACTTGGAACCATTTGATCTGACATTGTTAGCATATTGATGACTTAGTCTTTTTTTTTTCTTCCCGGCAATGCATTCTCAAAAGGCTTCATAGATCTAAACTCTGGTTGAAAGAGAAATAACAACTTTATTTTGAAGTTGGGCAAAATTTCACTAACCTGGAAATTATTAAGTGGTTTGTCTCCTACTTATAGAGTGAGCAATCATTTATATAAAAATAGTGATAATAGGAAGTTTGTTACAGCAAATGTACAGTATACTATAATTTAGGTTCATTGGTTCATGTCTGTGTGCTTTTAAAGCAGGTTATAGCAGGCCTTATGTTGACTCATTAGCCCACCATAACAATTTCATTAACAGTTGTAAATAGGAGAGTAAAAAAGCAGAATTTAGAACAGGAAGGGAACTCTTTCTTCATGTGGTCTAACTTATCATAAGGTCCTGAGGCCCAGAGAGATGACGTGAGGTCTTCCAATGAGGACTTGTACCCCGTTGCCTGGTAAGAACATGTTTCCCTTAGTATCAGGAGGCTACTAGTCATTGCTTTGTCTAAGCTCAGCGGTTTTTCCACCCGTCTTTCTTAGGAAGAGGATTAACAATTGCTGGCCAATTGGCTAGGACAAGATACACCGGAGATGGCCGCAGAACAAGGAGTTTTTCCTGTGCAGGGTTTACCGGCCTCACCAGGAATGGCATCTTTGATTTCATACTAAGTTGAGAGTTTCATCTTCTCACAACTTGGCGTGTGGGGCCAGATATCTATGGAACACTCACTTGGTATCCATGAAAATGGCCAAGAGATAGATACCCTAGGAAAAGGAGAGTCACAAATAACTTAGTTTTTGGCTTTGGAATGCACTGAATTTGAAAATACCACAGGATTAGATTGATTTTCAAATCCAAAGAAAAGCTTTATTCCATTTCTATTTGTAAACATAGATAGAGCCATATGAAATGGCTTGTTTTGTAAGTCAAAAATAGTCAAATATCAGCAATGTCTTGCAACTCAATTTAAGGTACATAATAAAGACCTGTAGCCAGAATGTGTCCGTACTTTTCAAACGATGATGGTTTTTGCATTCATACGGATCTCCTTAAACGTTTATCGGACTATGGCAGGTTTTGCTTGCGTGCCATGCAGAGAATTATTGATCCTGAAAAGTAGAAGTGAGTGGATATGCCATGTCTTGGCCTGTCCTTCATATATGTCTAGCCTTGACCTCTGTAACTCCATTTTCAGCCCCACCAAGACATTCATTTCTTCAGGATAATCTCCTGGGCAGACAAGGAAGCCTGCTGACACCTTCAAAAGCAATCACGCCGCTGTTTTTTAGGTAGCGTGGCTGCCCTCAGCTTTGTCTTTCAAAGACCCTCTGGCCTTTTTTGCCCTCTCACTGTTGTGCTCCTAGAAATGCTCTACTGTCTCTCTGTTCCTAACTCTTCAGCACTTCTGCTTAGCTAAATGATGCTGATAGCAGTGGGACAGGCTGCCAGCTATTACGAGTACTTAGTTGGAGCCAACTGACCTTTTTATTATGTAAAGGTGTTAAGCCAGTTCTTAAGAGAAGAAAATAAAACACATGAACAAAAAAGAGGCATTGCAAACCTACTTATGAATCTGCTGACCTTTAATTATCTCGGAAGCAAGAACTTCCTTAATATGAATGACAGAAGAAAATTAAGTTGAAGGCTTATCACCTAGTGATAACCCTGTGTTGGCATAAACTATAGGTTTTCTCAGTTGGTGTACCAGGGTGTTGATTTCAGGAGCTCAGATTAGACAGTGGTCAAGAAAGCAGGTTACTGATAGAGTGATACAGAAAAGCTGATTCAAACATGGACTTGGCTGAAAAAGGGCAGTACTGTTCCACAAATCAGGTTTTGGTCTTAAACAGGTGATGTAACCTCAGACAGTACGAGAGCTGACATGTATTTGAAATGTCTCGATTCTACTTCAGTACTTTAAGTTTCCTGCCAAAAATTAAATTCTAAACTGTGCTCCCCTTCATCTCTTCCCCTTTCTTTCACTTCTTTAACATACAGTATAAATAAATAAATAAATACATTTGGAAAAATACCGACCTAGTTTCAGCAGAGAATAAGGAGAACTTGTGTGGATTTCTCAGGATGTGTTTTGTCCCACTCTTTGAGCCTTCGCCCAAAGCACTTACTAAACCAAACATTTTTTTGAGATTTGAAAGTGTCTGGTTCATTTATTATTATTATTATTCTTTTTCCATTGAGCACACCTGTGCATGGCAAGATATAATATCATAGATATTATCATTTCCAGGCCAAATACAGGCAAAAAGTCCTGGAAGAGCACACACAGTTTTGCAGACTAAAGGGTTTTTTAGAAAAAATTGGATAAGCTCCGTATGAGCATCTATATTTAGGGGTGCTTAAAATAGAAGGTTTCAAAATGTATCCCTAGCCCAAATCCTCATCTGGCCCATATCTTTTCAAAGTAGTAGGCTTGATGATTGCCTTCCATTAGTCTGTCAAAGACCCCCATATTCTATTCAGGATTGATTTTCTGGTTTTTATAAAATGCAAGGGTCGATTTCTCTAAGGAAGCTTCTGTTTATTTGGTAAGCCTTCCTAATCCTTTTCCATTATAACAAAAATACAATACAGTTATCAAAGAAGTAAAAACAGACCGCTGCCAGATATTTTCACATGCTAACTGGCACTAGAGTTTTGTACATTTTGTTTTTGTGAGATATCTAGGTTACATTAATAAATGCACTGGGAGGTTTGGGTGATTTCTCAAACATTATTTTTGGTAGTTACAGAAACTGAATCCAAGAGGAATATATATGTTTGTGAACATTTAATTACATTTCTATGGGCACAGGAAAGGAAACATCATCTAATCAGTACTTCAAAGCACTGTGTTAGGATGAAGCTAACCTGTGGTCTGTACATTTTGAATCAGGTTCTGGTTAAGCTTTTTAACCTTTCTGATACCGTCATTCAAAAATATTTTGTATTCTTTTCTTTCTCTATTTATCTGATTTGACGCCAATCCATTTTGTGGTGTTGGCTGGGTCTTTGGTTTGAGTCAGATTTTCCATACAGCCCCGGACTCCTTTGGTCTCCCTTGGAGAATGTTCCGTAAAGTCAAGAATAGAGCTGAGGAAGAGCTTGTATTAACCTGTCTGAGAAGCAAGTCTGTGACTTTTTCTTCCCACCCCTTCACCCCCTTCTTTTAATAAAAAACTAATGACCAGAGGTCTTAGTTGACAAAATGGAGATGTTAAAAGTGGATATGGAAATGCATGGTAGCTCTAATTGTGCTGAACTTTCTAATGGCTTTTTAATGGATGGAGCAGACATGCCGAGTGTTTGGAGATGGACCGATACCGTCTGGATTTATGTGGCTCCGAGGCCAAGTCTGTACTTGCTAGCTCGCAGGAGAGCAGAGGGGTCTCCTTCAGCTGTGGCTGTTGTGAAGTTCACTCAGGGAGAAAATTCAGTTTCCAAAGGGCAGCTCAGGCTGAAGCACAGCCACAGCTTCTTGTCCTCTGGTGCCCCAAGCGCGGAACCAATGTAATTATCTGGGTAAATGAAACCACGGCGTGTTTCATACTCTAAGGTCATTGTGAAAGGTTATTGATGGTGAGCCCAAGCAGGTCCCTTTCTTGACATAAACTCTGTGTCCCCCCAGACCTCATCTTTGTCAGTTCACCCCTCTTTCCTAAAAATAGACTTCTCGTGGTTCCTCTTGGGGGCATGTGAATCTGCGGACTCACTGCTTCTCCCCTCTCCCCAAATCAAATGTTGTCCTCCTTACAACAGCATTAAACTAACTGATCCCTTTATTTTAATTTATTAATGTAGGAGAGGAGTAACCAGTCGAAGGAAATAAAAAGAGGAAGGTGAGCTTATATTTACTGAGCGATTGCCTTGAGCCAGGCATCCTGCCTGGTGTTTTATGAATACCATCTCATAAACCTCTGTAATATAATTAAGATACTGTAGGTTTAAATCATGACGATAATTATCTCCATTCTCTATCTCATTTAACATCCTTTTACTTTAAATCTACCTGTGTCTTTATATTTCAGGTGGTACTTGTAGACTGCATATATTTGGGTCTTGCTTTTTAAATTTAAAAACCATTGCCTTTCAACCAGTACTTTTGTTACATTTACACTTAACATACTTAATAAAATAGTTGAGTTGTAATCTATCATCTTGATATCTTTCCTTTTTCATCTTTTTTCTAACTTCTTTTGGATTAATTGAATTTTTTGGTACTCTTTCTTATTTCATTCATGTATCCACTATTTCTCTTTGCTTTATTTTTTAGTGATTGCTCGCGGGCTTAAAATATGTACCTTTAACTTATCACAATCTACCTTTAAAGGATATTATACCACTTCATGTATAATTTAGGAACATTAAAAGAATATACTTCCATTTCTCCCATTTTTTGTGTTATTGTTACCATACATTTTACTCCAATGTATGTTATAATCCCCCAATATTTTGCTAGTATTTTTTATTTCAAATTTTCAATTAATTTTAAGAAATGAAAAAAGAAAATATCTTATATTTATTCATCCAACCTTTTTCTCTATATTACTGGTTTTTACCAATTTGATTTATGATATGTCTTGGTGTGGTTTTCTTTGTGTTTATCTCTTCTTTGAGATTGTTGAGCTTCTTGGACATGTGGGTTCACAATAAATTATAAATAAATATTTATAATTTTGTTTCTCTTTTTTTTCCCCCTGTGTAAATCTGAGTTTCCATATGATTTCATTTCTTTTAGCCTAAAGAACTTTTAATATTTCTTAGGAAGCAGGTCTGCTGGCCACAGATTCTCTCAGCTTTGTTGAAGAATTTTATTCCTTATTTTTAATGGATAGTTTCACATGATATAGAATTTACTTTTTTCTTTCTGGGGATGTTTTTTTATATGTCATTCCTTTATCTCTAGGCTTAAATTTTTTAAAATGAGAAGTCAGCACAAATTTTTATCTTTGTTTCTCTATATGTAATGCATCTTTACCCTTACCCCCTTCTACTCCGTGGCTGCATCCAACCTTTTTCTCTATATTACTGGTTTTTACCAATTTGATTTATGATATGTCTTGGTGTGGTTTTCTTTGTGTTTATCTCTTCTTTGAGATTGTTGAGCTTCTTGGACATGTGGGTTCACAATAAATTTGGAAAAAATTCATCCAGTATTTCTTCAAAAACTTTTTTTTGTCATTCTCTCCTCTTTCTGGGGCTTTAACTACACATGTTTGATCGCTTGATATTATCTCACATACTGAGGCTTTGTTAAATTTTGTTAGTCTTTCTCCATTGTGCTTAGGTTTAGATAGGATCTATTCTCCAGTTGATGATCAGATAGAGTTATAATTATAATTGAACAGTAACAACCTGATAATTTGGCTGTATTATTTCCCGTGGCTGCCATAACAAAGTATCACAACTAGGTGGTTAAAAACAACAGAAACTTATTGTTTCAGTTTTGGAGGCTAGAAAGCTGAAATCGAAGTGGCAGCAGGCCTGTGCTCCCTCTGAACCCTGTTGGGGAGAATCTTTTATTATCTTTTCTAGCTTCTGGTCTTTGTCATCAGTCCTTGGCATTCCTTGTCTTGTAGATGCATTTCTCCATTCTCTGCCTCTCTTGTCACATGGCCACCTTCTCTCTGTGGGTCTCTTGTCTCTTATAAGAACACCAGTAATATTGGATTAAGCATGCCTTCTATTCCAGCACAATCTCATCCTAACTAGTTATATGTGCAATGACCCTAGTTCTAAATAAAATCACATTCTGAGGTGCCAGGGGTTAGAATTTTAACATATCTCTTTGGGGGACACAATTCAGGCAGCAAAGTTATCATTTAGATATTATAGAAGTTCTATAATATCTTTTAAAAAAAAGATATTTAAAAAAAATTCATTTCTCTTCTCTCATTCACAATAGCTGTTTTAACGTCACTATTTGTCCACTAATTCCATCAACTCTAATGTTTCTGGATCCACTCCTTTTGACCAGTTTTTTTCTTGGTGATAAGTCATGTTTTCCTGCTGCTTCTTGACTGGATGTCAGACACTGCGAATGCTCTGTTGTTGAGTTATTGGTTTTGACTGTCTTCCTTTAAAGTTTATTGGACTTTGTTCTGGTAGGCAAAATACTTGTAGATTAGTTGAATCCTTTCCAGATTCCTTTCAAACTCTTTTTAGGGTGGACCTGGAGTAACCATTACTCTGGGGCTGGCTTAACCCTACTATTAACACGTGACTTTCTGGAGACTATTGAATGGTCCCAGTATTCAGTGAGGTCTCTCTTCTCTGATTGGTCAAAACATAAATGTCCCTCCCCTGTGTAAACACCGGGAAATTCATCCCATAGCTCCTAATAGTTTATCTTGCTTCATCTCATGGAGATTCACTGTATACAGCTTAGCGATCAACAAAATGGACAGTTTATTAATTAGCAAAAGACACAAGGGGACTGGGACCTGCAGTTAGGATTCTAGAGCTTTCTCTCTCTGCACACCTTCCTTCCCAC
This sequence comes from Manis javanica, assembly GCF_040802235.1. Taxonomy (NCBI): domain Eukaryota; kingdom Metazoa; phylum Chordata; class Mammalia; order Pholidota; family Manidae; genus Manis; species Manis javanica. The sequence goes on along the minus strand of NC_133170.1, from coordinate 8,956,172 downwards.
TGGTGCTCAGTCTCACAAAGTTCAGGGGCCTCACCCTCCTCCGATTCAGACTTCTGTCTCCTCTCCTCAAATTCAGATGCTCTGCACTGCTGGCTGGAAAGTGCTTCCAGGCAGAAAATCAGGGTGATTCTAGGTCTCACCTTATTTGTCCCCTTTTCTTAGAGATCAGTCTGTGCTGTCTGCTGTCCAATGCATGAACACTGTGTTTTACATATTTTTGTCCAGTTTCATAATTGTTCGTGTCTTGTCCTAGTAACTTTGTCATAGGCCCCTGGATTTTTCTGGATTTATCATCTTCAAGCACTTAATGTGTGTTACCGATGTTTCCAGAGTAATTGCTACTTCTTGCTCATCACATTCAGTCAGCATGATATCTTCAGTATATTGGGATGCAGAATAGAGAAGTAACCAAATGCCTGTGGATGAAATTGTGACTGAGTATAGAGAGCTGATACATCCCTGAACAGTGGTAGGACAGTGAATGTATACGGGGGAACGCTTCCAGCCAAACCCTGAGACTGAAAGTAAAAAGCTTCTGCCGGTCTTACTATCAAGCTCAAGACAAAACAAAATAACAGACAAACATTCACCAGCTCAAAACTGTATATGACATGTTAGAGATTGTGTTGATTTATTCTAGTAAAGAAAGTACATTTGTAATGGCAAATACAGTTTGAATCACCACCTGATTCAGCATCTGATCATACACTGTCATTCTCCAGAATCCATCTGTCTTATGCACAGGCTTAAGAGGTTCTTTGAATAAGGATGTGTTAGGAACCACTTATGCATCATTCAAGTCCTTAATGAAGGCATTAATCCCTATAGTCCTTCCAGGAATGTGGTATTGCTTTTGGTTTAATATTTTGTGTGTAAAGGAAAAATTCTAGGGGTTTCCAACTGGCCTTTCTTACCATAATAGCCCTTACCGCATCGGTCAGAGAACCAATATGGGGGTCCTGCCAGTTGCTGAGGATGTTTCAACTATGCCTTCTGGAATCTTGAAAAGAATCACAAGGTGATTTTGGAGATACACTGGGCTAAAATGACCTTGATCACCTAACCTCCATTAGCCCTTGCTCTGACTGGAGGGCCACCGTGTCTCTGGGTCTCAGGAATCAGTGTCCGTTTAGCGTTAGTGTCCAATAGTGTCCCCCCAAACACTGGTTATTTTCCCTTCCTCAGGGCACAGTCACCAAGTAAATGGTGTGGTCCCTTGGGGGAAAGTCAGGAAGAAGAATTAGAGTATAAACTGTGGGCAGGATATCGGGGTCCTTCCTCAAGCCGAATGCTGACTTCTAGAGAAATGCAGTATCTGCTGGCTACCCTTATCCCTGGTATCTTCATACCTGTATTGCTATTTCTATATATTCCACCCAAACCAAGCATCTTTTTCAAGGCGGGAGGTAGTGACAAAATGTGCATATGTGGCTCTGACCTCTTCACCTTACACCATCAGGTCTTTTCCTCAGAATCCTGCAAGCTGGGTGATGCATGCTTTCTGCTTCCTTTTCTTCTATGAAAGGGCCTTTTTCCTATAGCAAATTCATCTCTGGATGGCATTTAATCCTCCTCCTCTCCCTAATCTATAAAGGTAATAGGAAACAATGCAGATGGTCTTAAGTGTTGGGAAAGATGCAATAATATTATTAAAGCATTTACTCCACTTCATTTTGATTTAAACTAGACCATGCGCTCCTTAAAAGCATATTTTTATTCCATCCTAGTATTTTTACACCTATTATAATTTTGGGACACTATAGGCACTATTAAATTTTATTGAATGCTTGAGTGCGAATGTCAACTAGCATGATTATCAGCAAAAAACCTGAGTTATTACTGCAAAATTAGGGTACAAAATTATCCTGGGCTTATAGTAACTGTGGGACACACTGCTTTGAAAAGGTTTTTCTAGGGAACTAACCAAATCAGGAATCTTTCAATGTAGCCTAAGAAAGGTCTTGATACACTGAAACCAATTATGTGAAGAAAGAGTTATCATTGCTATTAAAACAAAGGGGGCCTGGCTCCCTCCACTTTTTGAGGACAGAACTCGGAGAAACTCCAAGAGTTTTAGTGGTTGCATGTTTGAAGTCTCAAGTTCTCTGAAGGATTCTCCTGGAGCATATATATAAATGTTTAACTCCTTTGCTCCTGGCAATTTGTTTTTGGAAGTATCTTCCTTATGGCTCCATTGGGGGGTCTGGAGGGTAAGGTCAGAGTTCTCGAATCAAAGGGAACCGTCTGAAAGAACTGACTTCCTCTCCCCTGTCTATTCCTCACCCACCCGGCACACCTTCTTCTATGGGAAGTTCAATTCCTGCTGAGGGAGGAACCCCAAAGTTGTTCTCTGCAGGGAGGACAGAAGGAATCTGGGAGGGATATGCAGGAAATAGGGAAGAGCCGGGCTTGCCTTGTATAGCTACCAAATGTCCAGCCATTGGGCACATATTATGTCCTTGCTTCTTTTTAAGTTAATTTTTTTGCAGAGGAATGAGGCACTATCAGAAAGGAGATCTGGGTTTTCCCTCAAGGGAAAAATAAAACTCCCCTTTATTTTCTCCTCTGTCATGCCTCTTTCTGTGCTTCAGAGCATTCCATCAGATGCTTCTGTGACAACAGGGAACATGTGCATCTCATTCACCATTTGTTCCCAGAGCCTTGTTCATATAAATAAAAATTTAATATACTTATTCAAGTTAAATTTATAAATGAATACATGCACGTACACACTTAAGGCAAGCAGCGCAAAAGAGTATAAAATACAAGTATTTTACCCCCCAAAACCACCAGACAATCCCTTGTTTTAGTTCTTGCCTTTATATTTATTGATTTATCCATTTTATATAATATCTTGGACTCTGTATTGTAAAACACGAGGAATTTATTTCACTTTTACCATTTCCCAACTCCCCCCCCCTGCCCATCTGTTTTAATAGTTATGTTACTCCTTTTGGACAACCAATGCGGGCTGGTAGATGAGTGCACAATCCCCCCTTCATTTTTTTGCACAAACAGTGGGACTCCCCCATTTCAAAACCCCTGGAAGCCAACCTTCTACACATGGATGACAGACTTTCCAGTGCTGCACAATTCACTGGTTCTGAGTCCCTCCAACACGCTCAGTGACATCCTGACCACTTGTAAGACATCACCCTTCCCAGGAATGTCTGCGTCTTAACAGGTCTCCAAGCCACGAGCTGAAGGAGGACCTCCTGACCCTGGATCTTTGAAAAGCTGAGCCTCACTCTTTAAATTCTCCAGGATGTCTTGTGCCCTGAAAATGAGCTGCTGATTTGGGCTGGGCAAAACAAAGACAGGGGATCTTGGCTTCTCTGACTACGGATCCTTGACTGTTTTATTATGTCTGTATGCTGAGGCTTCCTCTTTGGCTATTGTGGGATGTATCAAAACCAAACATCTCCAGGAAAAAATATCAAAGGACCTAAAATTAATGTGTTATTTCAGATTTCTCCTAAGCCCGCACAAGAACGTCCCTCTGTGTCGAATGTCTGATATACAAGCCTCAGGCCAGCCCCGCTAACGTGCTGATTTAGGGTTCATGCCCGTTTTCCTCTCTCCTCTTTTCATCTTTGTCTCTCTAATGCAATCAGCATGCTGGCCTTAGGCTCACCTCGGTTTTATTTTTTAAGGAAAAAAAAAACCCTCTTGGTTTTCCAAGTGAATTGGAGATTAAACTCTTCTCCCCTTTTACATCAGATTCCCTAGATCTTAGAGTTTGAAAGTCTTTATTTAAATCTAGCCTTAGAGTGGGTTACACGGAAGGAAGTTCTCATCAGTGACCCACTTTGGTAGTGCTGTTTGACTCTCAGATGTGGCGGCCTGGGAAAAGCCTTCAGCTCGGGATTGAGAAGCCCTGTTCCAGTCCCTGTGGTGCTATTTCCTTGCTGTGTGATTCTGGGCAGTTCACCTCCACTTGCTGAGCCACAGCTGTTTCATACAGAAAATGATGATAACACTGTCCTCAGCTCACAGAAGTGTTGTGCTTGGGGCTCCATAGCCTAACTCATCTCAGACCTCTTGTACAGTCAGATTGGTGATCCTGTTTCCCGATCCTGCTCCAACTCCAGTTTTTCCCGGTCAATGGCAATCCAGTCTTCCAGTTCCTTAAGGTCATGTCGATACTCTCTCACCTGATTCAACACACTAGCAAGTCCTCTTATCCCTGCCTTAAAACCATCTTTCCGGCCCAAAGCCTTGTGCTGCTTCCCGCACTGCCACCATTACCCAGGACGCTGTCCCCTCGCCTCATTACTTTACTAGCTGCCTAACCTGTCTCCTAGTTTTTACCTTTGCCCCTCTGGGGTCTGTTCTCAACACAGCAGCCAGAACCATCCTTTAAAAAGTGAGTCTGATCATGTCACTTCTCCACTCTGACCCAGCCATGGTCTGTTGTTCTGGGGCACCAGTTATGAAAATATTGAAATCCTTCTTGTCCCTCTTGGCAGATAAGCTCTCCCCAAAGTTCTTGCTCCCTGAAATCCATCAGGTGGGCCTCCCCAGAATGCACCAACACATGGGATAATGCCTGGCACTTCAGGAGGGCCTTCAGGATGTGGCTTCCGTGCTGTGGCCAGACCTTCATGCCGGTGGGTTGGAGTCTGCGCTAACCTGGTGTCAAGCATTTTGGGTAACACCTGTGTTTGCCAGCTCACTCAAAATAAAAACCAGTCTCCATGTTGATGAGATTATTTCCTACATTTGTGGCTGCATCTCCTATTACTTCCAGACTTGTTCATTCTTGCAAGCCAGGAGTGCCTCTGGGCACTTCCTCAATCAAGCTAAGTCTGCTCCTGCCTGAGGGTCTTCCTTGCTCTTTGCCCTGTCCCCTGCCCTAGACAGCTGTCTGACTAGCCCTTTTACCTCCTGTAGCTATCAGCTCAAGTGCCACCTTCTCAACATGGCCCTTTCTGACTGCCCTGCGTAAAATAGAAAACCTTCCCCTTCTCTACCATGATACGCTAGTCACTGTTCTCAATCATAATTTTTCCTCCATTCATCTCCAACTGACATGCGATCTCTTTCACCTGTGTATTCATTTATCATCTCTCTCCCTTCTTCCTGCCAACTAGAATGCAAGTCCTGCAGAGCAGGGATTTTGTCTTGCTCACTACTCTATGTCCAGTGCCTAGAACAGTGTCTGATATACAGCAAGCTCTCCGTAAATACTTGTTGAATGAATGAACTACTCAGTGCCCAGTTTTCTCATTTGAAAAATTCCTTGTTGATAAATATTTGCAAACTACAAGTACCCTTCTCCAACATTACTACCCACAATAGTCTCTATGTTTAAAAGGATCTCCAAATATTTTTGCCCTGGTGACCTGGCTGTCACATCTCTGAATGGCCCATGGTACTCATATGCCCTGAATCCTGAGTGGACCAGAGAGGTTGCTCAACAGGACAAGGTGTGCAGGTCAGCAGCCGTGGCAGGTACTGGCTCTTCTGTGCTTTTCCTGAGGGCACGTGCAGAGGCAGGGCTGGTGCCAGTAGTCATTTGCACTCTGGTCCTGGCATCAGTAAGCCCTATAAAGGGAAGACGCAGAAAAAAAGGAAGGAGAAGACACCTGCTTTATTGGTTTATTGCAAAATCCAGCAGCAACAATAGGCTGAACATATGGCAAAGTCTACATAATTTCACAGGAATTGTTCTTAAAATTTAAATATTTGCTTCAGGAGACCTTTTGGAGACATGACTAAGGGTCATGGGAAAGGCATGGAAAAGCATGCAGGGAGCTTTGGGTGGAAAAACATCTAAACTAACTGAAACCCCATATCATAGTTTCCAGTGAATTCTTATATCCATCCTCATTTTTAAAAATCACACACACACAAATACACATACAGTGAGTTGCACTGTGTGCTTCAAGTCTAGACGGTAGGCCTGTTCCCAAGGTCAACAAACCTACGGAAGACCCGTGAGACAAGTTGCCCACCACACTGAGGGAGGGCACTGCCGGGCCCTAGAACCGCATGCCCTCCCCTTTAATTCACAAAAAAGAGTTGACATCTTTTCTATCCTTAACATAAACACTCTTACTAAAGTTCTTGAGAGCAGCCTGCCTTGTGATAGAATCGCTTTTTCCCTCTGTACCTGAGGAAAGGAGGGGTTTGGGCATCCGCTCTGCGTCAATCATGACAACATGGCAAAACCATTTGATCCCGGATTGTGAGCAAGCCCTGCTTCCCAGAGCGTTATTGCAGGGCCTAGATCCCATCACTGCCATGCAAGCTCGCACATATGAAGTAGACATCCTTTCACCAGTTAGAAGATAAATATTTGATTCTACATGGGTAGTAGGAGTCTTCAGGTTTGCACAAAGATACATAGCTTTAAGTTAGTGGAAAATAATTTTGGAAAGCAGACCTCAGTTTCCATGTCATAAAAATATTTCTCTCTAGTATTTTGTCCTGACAGCTCAAACAAATAAAATCTGAGAATACTACCTGTGGCTAATTTTTTTTTTCTTTTGGTTTCTAATGCTGAATTTATAATCTTCTCTAACTTTGGGTGACCACACATATTTAAAATTCCTGTATCAATTGGATTCCCAGCCGCATTTCCTTCTGCGCACAAAGGAAGTTACAGACCTCAAATGGCTTTCACACTGTCTGTACGGTAAGGGCACCATATGTATGGGGCATGGGATGCCTCATTTCAAGGCTGCCCTCGACATTGTTGCTGCTAATGATCCTTCCATTTGGGAATATTTCCATTCAGTACCAAAAACCTATCTAAGGGGGGGTGAAAGTGGTGAAACTGGTCAGGGCACAGATGCCAGCACGTTTCCTGTTTGGTTAGGATCCCATCGTTCCAAAAGCGATGACTGGGGGTAGGGTGGGGGGCAGCGTAGAAATAAAAACAGATTTTGGCAGACCCAAGTTTAAAAGAAAAACAATACTTTCACCGAATTTAGCCTCTGCTCTCTGTCATAGAAAATTATAGTAAGTACAAGAGAATTGCATTCAATTTTGGTCAAGTATTATTCTTGGAATACGCATTCATCAGAATTGGCCTCATTAGGAGGATACTTTTTGAACAGCTATGTTCACAAGAAATGCAGACTCCTAAAGGGTGTGATTCCAAGTTGAACAAGCTTATTTCGTGTTTGATATCACTGACATTTCAAACCAGGATTCATACTGCAACTTTAAATGACAACAAGGAGTGCAAAACACATTTACATATAAACATGTAGTAACATTATCAAAATTGCCACAGCTTGTTAATTGCAAACAAAACTCTACCTATTGACACTACAGCTGGGATTCTGGGCTTTTTTCTTTCCCCCTTCTTATAAGTCAGCATTTTCCATTAAGCCTACAAGTGCATTGAATTTACATACTAGTTTATGCTGAGGCATATGTTTTTATTTTGCTTCCTTATTTATAATCTTTATTTTGAAAACAATGATTATGGTTTGGATTTACCATGGGGCTGAATTTTACACATGTAACATATAATATACTCATAATAAATACATATTTTTTCTGGAGGCTCTTCAATCATCTTTAGCTGTATTATTTGATTTGCCATATCCCACCAATAGGAAGTAGCGACAGCTTTCATTTCCAAATGCATTTAATTGGTGAGGAAAATGGAGGGAGAAGATTAAGTAGCTTACCCAAGCCGACAGTAAAATTTTAGGGGTATTCAACTGAGTTAAAATTGTGCTAAGGAGTAGGTCCAGAGAGGCATAGAGGAAAATCTTCTCTACTTTTTACCAGAGCAAAAAGACCGTGCAAATTAAACCTTGACTTATTTCGTATCTTGATACAAATGTCAATTCAGAAATTTGGTAAGCCAGAGCAGAGAACCCAAAAGCTCAGAAAAAAGCACATCTATTTATTTAGAAGGGATGCTCTAGAGAGAGTTCTCGGCTCCTCTGTTTCTAGCAGGTGGGACATCTCCCTAAAAACATTGTTTTTGCCCTTCTACAAGGTAAACAAAGAAACACAGGAGGTGCTGCCAAACTGTTTATTGCTTCACAACTGCAGCTGGGTCCAGCCGGAGGATCGAGGTACTTTTTCGGTGACTACTTACTGGAAAAAGAACAACCTCACTGAAACCTCTTGAACTTTTGTCCAAACTGAGGAGTGTATGTGTGCTTACTGAAAGCTCTCTGGGTCCCTCTGAGATAGCGGAGGGAATACCAGGGGAGCTTGGGTACTGTGCTGGCCCCGTCTTCCAAATTAGTCTTTCTCGTTGGGTTCAATTCTAGCATTCTCGCTCCTGCCTAAGCCAGGAAGTGCCCAGGTGTGTGTAACTCTGGACTAAAATTTAAATCCCTAAACTCTTTTAATCCTCACCTGTTCAGGTTCAATTTTATTTTGGCAGCTAGGTTTCAGGCAGGTTCTTATTTCTTTTGAACCTGGTCACCCAGCCCCTATTTTTCTCCAAGGAATCTTGGTTAACTTTGATTTTTAATTCTCAGACACCCAGGTCACTGCACCACCCATCCTGACTCAATGCCCTGCTATTTTATTCCATATAAGGCCTTGAAATGTACTCACCTTACTCAGTGAAAATCCCTCTGGGATGGGGACTTGCCAGCACATAAGAAATGTGATCTAAAATCACTCTGCTCAAGGTTGGGCATATCCAGGTTAGAAGATATCAGGTATAAAATAAGAAAAAAATATTATCTCACAACACTTATCAGACGATCTTCTTATAAAACTTTTTCTTGTTTAGTTTTTTTAGTTCATTTCTTGGTTTTTCTGGAAAGAATGCTGCAGTTACGTTGTTCACGCAGCCAAAAATCTGCACTTAATTGGGCACATAAAAAAATAGCAGACAGGAAGTCTATTTCCTCACAGAGAGATATTGTGGTTTAGGGACTCTGCTTTCGAACTGCAAATCCAGTGTGTTATTTTATGTTTTCATACACTCCTGGTAAGATGTCCCTGGTACCCAAAGAGCTGTGCCCTCCAGAATTAGTATCAGCCCAGGAAGAAGCGCTGGATCACAAAACATTAGTTTAATCTGGGTTTGATTTTGAATCAATCTTAAATTCTTGGATTTTTCTGGATGCTAGAGAAACAGAGAATTTCATATTTGTTGGTGCACTGAAAAATTCTACCTACTTGCAGGAGAGACCACTGCATCCCACAAGTGGGGCTGCCCGGACTCTCGGTGGGTTCTGGGAAAGCATCTAAGTGGCCCGTGTAACTGCCCTGTACACACCCTCGGCTCACTCCCCTGGGGAGCCACAGAGTGTCCCAAGGGCTGTCAAGTTCCTAGAGGGAAGGAAGCCTTTATCAAAAGGCAGACACCCAGCTCACTGAACCACCCGTCCTGACTCAGTGCCCTGCTATTTTACATTCGTCCTCTTTTCATTTATACCCTTCAAATTGGTGCCATAATAATTAAATTCCTAAGAATCCAAACTCAGACTTGTAGAGTCTGGCTTCCCATTTACAGATGAAGAAAGTGAGACAACACTGTTTGGTGATTTGTTTTCCTGCAAGGACATGGGACTCCAGCAGCAGAAATGGGGGTGACACCCGGTTCTTCCCTGACGCGCAACCAACTTTCTGTATGGGTGGAAAAACAGAAATCAAACTATTGTTCCCATGTCCCTTGGTGAACTGTAAGACTGAGTGCATTTGGTTCTAGTCCCTTTCTATCTGCCTGTCTTGGGCACAATGCCCCATAATTTGGAAAAATTACATAAGCTTCACATTTTTCCTAGGGCACGTGAGAAACTGTCATTTGTTTTTAGCAACATAGTGTCATAAAGTAAGTGTGGACTTAATCTCCCTTTAAAGGTAAATGACAGCTTTTGTGTCACTGCTCTGCCTTTTAATTCACACTAAGCCTCTGGTAACCAAGTCTTTCTCTAACACCCAGGCTTTATAGAAACTAAAACCCATCCAGTTTGTACAGGTATCATTAGCCTCAAACTGGCATTCTCCAATGCTCAAGGTCAACTCAACGCGTGGAGAGGATTTACTTCATGCTGGTTTTGCACTGCCCTTGGTCTGGGACTGATTTTAACATTTTTGCCTGCCAGAGAAAATAAAATTTAGGGTGTCTCTCCAGCTGCTGCCCAATCCAGGCTCTGGGTTGGGAGCTTGATCGAGGGGATCAGTCCTGAGATCCAGTCTCACTTTCTCAAACTTGTCTCTGATTCTTTGGCTCAGTCTTCAAAGGAATAAATTGAACAGGAAACAAATTAGTGCATATGGTCATAGCTGGTGGTCCTTTGATTTGGGGTACTAATCTCATCCTTTGATTACTATGTAGCGAAATCACGGGTGGGGCTGTATATCTCTGCCTGCTAATGTGGGGCTTTGGGGTTGAGTGTGGGTTCCATCTTATTTCTACAGGAATGACTAACCTGATTGTCTTGGATGGTTCTGTTCTCACTTGGTACCACCTACCTCATGCAGAAAGAGAAAGATAACGGTAAATATTATCACTTGCTATCAAGTTCCTACTGCTCATCAGGGCTAGTTCCAGAGTCACTGTCTTTATTACCTTCCAAATCCATGTATAAGGTGGGCTTTATCATCCTTATTTTATAGGATAATAAAGGGGAAAAATCAAGTTCTTTCCATCACCTTCAGGATACAATACGAATCTCTGAACAGGAAGAGACAGGACAGTGTAGCATGTAAGGGTGCGCACTGTACAGCTAGGCTACCTGCCTGCGAATCCCAGATCTGACATTTACTAGTCTTACAGACTTTGGCAAGTTTCTAAAGATTTCTGGGCCTCAGTTTACACATCTGTAAATGAAGACACACCTTGTGTAGTTGGTAGGGAGTTAAACATTTAATAAATCAAAAGTGGTTAGAGTGATGCCTATATATAGTTTTAATGTTAACTAATATTATTATTACCATAATCATTACCATTATTATTATTTTTGGCAACAGAATGTTAGATGAGACTTTCATGATCTCAGACATCGGGTGAAGCCTCAAAGTTGGAAATGCTAGATGATAAGCATTCCCATATTTTAAAGAGGAGCTGCTGGATTTTTCAAGACTTATTGAAATGTTGCTTTGTAGTCCTGATTCCATCAAGACCCCCTATTGCCTACAGAGAAAAGACTAGAAATTCAACAGTCCTTCGAAGTAGAGGATTCATAGGACTAGTACATGTTCCATCTAGTGGGTAGCGCTGTGGTATTTCCCCAAGACAAGTAATTGGCTCTAAAGCTGTGAGGTCCCTGGAGGGAGATGGGGACCTCCTTCCCCCCTGGAGGCTCGCCCTGCTGTGGCCTCTGTAGGCTGCTTTGGCATTGCGCCCGGAGCAGAGCACAAAGAGAGGATTCTGGGAAGTCTGAAAGTCTGATGAATTCTCTGGTTCACGCTTGCTTCTGCCCTGCTGGATTCTGGAGGAGCAGCCTTTGCAAGTGAGGAGAGGGGACTAGAAGAGCACAGCTGACAGGGTCAAGGTCTCATGTGCTGAGGACCTGTGAGCTCTCTATGGGTTGGAGAATGCCTTGAAAGCCAGATGTCTTGGATCTTCTTAAAATACTGGGCCCTAGCTGAAAAGTATCAGCAGTGGGAGACTGGAGGTGTAGGACCAAAGTCAAGGAGAGGATGACAGGGGTTGGGCTGGGACACTCATTAGTTACATGAACATGAACTTGAAGGTGGCTGGAGGAATTTCCTAAAGGACCTACATCTCTGCCCCACAAGGGGGCCCATATCTGACTCCACAGCAGTCAGCCTGTCCACATGACGTTCGTGCCAAAGGAGCTATAACAGCAGGACCGGTCGGGCTGGAACAGACACATTTATCTATGTTCCTCTTTCCTGACTCTGGGAGGGGAATAAACGAGGAGGGAAAGAGCAGAACATCATACCTTACCCGGTGCAGATCCTCAAGCCACAGCTCAGGCCCTTTGAGACTGAGACATTAATTAAATTTCATAAGGCTTTTTCCTAAAAGTGACTCTGAACTAATGAAATCAGACTGCTTATTTTTTTAGCTACACATAACCTAAATGCTATGGACTCTGCTTGAAATGTCGTCATCGAATAGGGAAGGGCTATTCAACAAAATGTGTTTGATTCTTAATGTAAGCAATTAATTATTTTTAGTAACTTGCCCCAAACTGCACAGCTGAAATGGCAGAATGTGAAATTAAACCCATGTCTGATTGCCAATGCCACGGTATTTTTACTACGTGGAATTTACCCTGAAATTTTATGGTGAAATTAACCAGAAGAATTCTGTTAAAATGTGCTACAACTCTTGTAAAGGGCTTTCTAAATTTGCATAACATATTTTAAGTGCCTTATAGAAATAAACAGGAATGATTAGAGAGCTATTTGGCAGTCCCTTAACATTTGACGCATGGTACCTTAGGGGGGAATGTCTAACCAACGAAGAGGAATTATAAGGACACCAGAACCAAGAAATATGTTTGTGTGTGTGGTGTGTATGCATATATTCACATACATTTATAAAAGCTGTAAAATAGAAACTGTAGGGACATGGAGGTCACCTAGTCGAAGGTGTCATTTTAAAGATGAGCAAGGTGCTGGGCGGAACTAGAAGAGACGTGTTTTTGGCAGGAAACCACGAAAGAACTGCTTTCTGAAGTTCTGGGAATGCCCTCTGTACCCTGAGGTGGTTGCGTGGACAAACGAGAGAGAGGATGGCCTTGATTGGGAGGCTTAGTGAAAGGAAACAGACTTTGCTGAAAAGTTGGTCTGAATGAGTGATAATTCTTTCCCAGCTCAGGCTGAGAGGTGACATGTGCTTGTGGGCCTAAGGACAGCTTGGAACACTGTGGGTCTCCATCCAGGGGCCCAGGCCGTGGCTGGGACCAAGTAGGTCACCCACAAGCACTCTTCTGATGGACCAGTGAGCTATGATTTAACACCCTTGTCAACGCAGAATGGAAAAGTGTAAGCGTCTCTGTGACAAATGAATCTTTCCTTTGGGAATCTAAGTGACACTGTGGTCCTTATAAAGACCAGAACCCTTGGTATTAAAAATCTGTATCAAGACCAGAGCCTTAGCTGTGATTACTCACACATGGAACTGAGCAGAAACAAATGGCCTGGAAGGCATTCTTATAATTATAAAGGAATTGTATTGCCAAAGCAGCCAGAAAACCAGCCTGCCAAAACCCTGTGACAGATCATCCCGGCCCCTGGACCTATAAATCGACACCAGCAAGAAGCAGAGCGTGGAAGCTGTGGTGGCCCCAAGAAAGTATATTCTCCAGCGTCTGCTTCAGATGTGGCCGTGGGAGACAATGGACAAAAGAAACCTTCCCAGAAGGCTGAAGCCACAGCTGCCAGATGGGCTGGCGGAGGGACTCGTACCACCGGCAGGCTCGGAGTTTCCACGGTTCCCTTCCAACACGACTTGATGATTCTGATAGATTGACGACAGCCGTGTGTTTCCCATTTTCCCTTTTCCAACGGGAATTTTATTTCAGTCATCCTGTCCCTGCTCCTTCCTTTTATTTTTGGTGTTTGGATGACCTGTCTGTTAATTGTAGGCATATTACACAGAGCTGCATTAGGGTCCTTGATGTAGAGGGCTGACCTCACCAGAGAATCCTCGACCTTGGTCTAGATGCAGAAACCGGAGGGAGGCTTTGGGATCATGTTCCTTGGGAAGGGAATGAGGGTATTCTCTGGAGAATGAATAAAGCAGACATGGCCAGAGGGATGGAATGTGGCCAAAACTATCAGCTGTCCTTCCAGATCTGTCGTCAGCCCCCTTAGTAGATACGTTGACTATGAGCAGTTCTACCTAGTGGGTTATGCACAGCAGTACAGAACATAATTTCTTATCCATGTCTCTCTTAGTGGAGAGGACCTGTGCTTTCTCCTTCCTCCTACCCATTGCTTGGAGTGTGGATGTGATAAGGAGCCACCCAGGACTTTACAGAGAATAACCTAGGATTGGCAGAGGACCAGATCCCTGGACAGTCTTGTAGAACCTTGGACTGTCTGGCTTTGGACAGTTACGTGAGAACAGTTTTCTATCTCCTTTTTGTAACAGTTATACTCAGATGGCATTCAGTCTTTGCTCCAGGCTAGTAATTTGTCATTTAATTAATCAATTTAAATATTTTATTAAGTATCCAGTATGTGTAAGATTCTGTGCCTAGAAATAATAATAATAACACTTATAAACACTCAGTGCTTAGGCATCGCTCCCGGAGTTTCACATGCACAGTATTTATGTACTTAATCCTCACCATAAACCAGTGAAGCAGGTTCTACTATCATCTCCATTGTATATATGAGGAAATTGAGGCACTGAGAAGTTCAGTGACTTTCCTAAGGTCACACAGATAATAATGGGAACATCTGGGACAAGAACCCTGGCAGTTTGCCCCGAGTCTTGCCTCCTGAGCACAGAACTCCTCTGCATTTCCAGGGTGGTAGGCATCATACTTTGCACTAAACAGTTAATTGAACCTCAAAAGGTCTTGCATTAGTCTCTCCAATGCATGCTCTGGAAAATGACAGTTCATATTTGAAAATCACCAAAACCCATTTTAGACAAAAAGTATTTATGCACTTGGTTAAAATAGAAATTATTTTGTCAGATAGTAATAGAACTCCCCCAAAGACTAATTTTAGTGCAATGGAATTAACTTTCTAGTACACAAACTCATTTTCTAATTTTATAAACCAGACAATTTAATTTCCTGGTCATTAAAAAAAGGAAATTGTAGAGTCTTCACGAATTGTTTAATAACACTTTTGGCAAAAATAGAATAGCCCTTTTTCCTTTAATAACTACTGTTTATATAAACCATGTAAAGGAATAATTGCCCTATCTGTAAATGATTGTCCAAAATTATATAAAAAGACGTACAAAATAATTGCTTTTCTTTAATCAATTAAAAATGATTTTTAAAGAAGGTAAACATAGTTGTTCAAAGTACAGTTCTCACGTGACAGATTGGTTGCTAAATATAAAACAGCTTACAAACTAGATGGAATTAAAAAGGAAATAGAAGACAAAGTGCTTGTATGCAGAACACTTAAAATCAACTGGATAATTTCCATCATGTAATTTTCATACCATGGCCTATTTCAAGCTATCAAGGCAAGGTTACTGAACGTAGAGTTGGGGAGAGGTCTGCGTGCTCTGATTTCTGAGCCCGTGTTTGGACTCCTGCACACCATGGGCTCGTAAGTCAACCAGCTGCCTTCCACACACAAGCGCAAGTGCTAGACATTTTAACAGGGACGATAAATAGAATGCATCTAGGACTATAAGAGTAAAGAATGTCTGTGTCCAGAGTCCAGAGAAGCATCTCCCTGGACAGAGGGATGTGGAAGAAAAATAAAGTAGTCTTTGCCCTCCAGCAATTTAGGAAGACAAGATGAACATACACAAAACAATGCAAATGCCACAGCAGCGTATTAATTAGCAGTGCTGATTGCCCAATTTAGGTGCTCAGACGTATGCACTGTAGTCCAAAATGATGATTATAATTTGCAAAATGTTTTGGGAGATCATTTAAACATTGTATTTGGATTTATGTACAGAGGTAAATACTACACTTACTTCAGCAATGACATTTTTTTGTGTGCAGGGAACAGGAAAGGAGTGGTATCTCACAGCTATCTCCATCAATAAGGATCCTGAGGTTTCACTGAATTTTTTTTTTGCGCCATTTACAGCTTTTCTTCTGACTCTATAGAGAAGGAGAATGGGGAGACAGAAACAATAGCTGCAACAATAACCTACCGCCTTTATTAAACAAAACTCAGAACCTCTGCCCCTAACTTTTCATTTAGCCCTGTGTCAGAGCAGCTCATGGGCCCAATAACCATACCCTTTGAAACAGTCTCCACATTTTTAATGGATGAGAATGTTCAGGTTTACTGGGTGCCCTTGGCCCTGGCAGTAGTCCATTCGATGTTCTGGAAATGCAATAATACTCTGCACGAGAGATGCACGGAGGAAGAGGAAGGCCAGGGAGAAAGGCTGGAAGCTGCTGGATCAGCTGTCTCTTTCCACCAACTCTTCCTTCCAAAGTTAACATAGGAATTGCCCGAACCCTAGGGGCCCTCAACTCTTTCCCCCCTACCTTGATACAGCAGTAAACAAATTCCTGTTCTCAGTTCATTAGAGATCAAACTTTTTCTCAAAGTACTTTCATAGCAATTTTACTCCTACCGTAACAGAAAAATCTATTCCAAAATTTAAAATTCATCAAAATGTGAGTTGACTGATACAGATTGCTTATCAAAAAGCGTATAATGTCCATTTGCCTTTAGTTTGGCTGGAAGATCTAATGGAGCATTCATACTTTATCTCCTTTCCTCAACTTGAATTGTCCAGCAGTGTGGACACTAGACATCCTTACACAAATCAGGGTGGCATGGGTGTTTCCAGTTATCCCTAGTGAGTAGAGATTTGGTGAGTTACCTCTTCTGGCCAAGAGCACCCTTAGGCGTTCTCTTCTCTGCATTTGAACTCCTAGCTGGTTGCCTTTGCACCCAGGATTCCCTGCACATTTGCCTTCTATTTCCTCAAGGGTCTGTCATTGCTTCTGACTCACTGGAAGCAGAAGAAATTTGCCAAAGATTTTTATCCTAGGCTTTAGTCCACTCTTAGCCCATACTAGGGATCTGTTTTTGCTATCCATTGACAGCCCCTTTTACCTCCCACATCTCCTAAAATAATTTATTTCTCCTGAGCCATTTGTAATTTATGTATAGAAATAAGATTTTCGATTGAAGAAGTTTGGAAAGCATTTGTGAGAGAATCCAATAACAGTTGCAGTGAATAGCTTATCAAAGAACTATTTTGCTCAGTGCCATTCTCTGTAGCCAGAGGTCTAAAGGAGAACCTTCTGGAACCATAGTAGCTACATGGAGAAAGTTCTTGTTCTTTTTAGTATGCCTACATAATCATTATTTTACTTCAGCCACTCAGGATCCTAAAAAGACAGTTTTACAGGTGAGAAAACTGTTGCACAAGAGACTGAATGTCATGTTCAAGATTATATAGGCTCGTATCCTATGAGGAGCACATTCTTGTATTGTATTGATTCTCTTCATCACTGATGGTCTCTTTGCACTATTCAGGTTGTCTGAGGCCTATTCACAAACTTTATATACATGCTGGATCTGCTCATGAGTCAAGCCCATCCAGCCTCCGGGACTGCTGGTGTCCTAAACGATCCAAGTGCTCTTAAAGGATGACACCATTTTCGGGGATCCTGTATTTCACATTACTTCTCCTCCAGGATTAACCATCAGCTCTGCACCCCAGTGAGTCTTCCATTTAATCATCTTTTTAGTTCCTGTTTCTGATTCATTCTTTGACTTTTATAGCTCAGAGTTTCAGCTTCATGGACTACCCCAATACTCTAATGATTACATTATTTGTCTTTTTGCTTCTTATAGCCAGAAGAAAGTTAAAAATAGAGAGGAAAAGAATCTTTCATGTACAATAATGGCAGTGCACATATAGCGGTAGGTGTCATTTTCACGATGGGCAAAATCATTTCAATTTTCAACATGTTGTATATCAGGTTTTTGGTGGTGCCTTGCAAGCAACCAAAACTTGAATCTGATAACTGAGTAGTTAAGTCTCAAATGTAGATCTGGAAGCATTTATATAGAGAAGGTAATTGAAATTATATGAGTAGCAAATTCATTGGTGCAAATAAAAGATACAAACAGCACTTGATCCAATTGAAATTATAGCTGAGATAACTTCCATTGTTAGTTTATGCCATCTTAATATTTGCCATTGTAATATTTATAGGGTGATAAAGCATATTATACTCATTTAGGAAAAAATTCACAGTGAACAGTGAATAGACTTTTAAGTCAAACTGACCTAGCTTCTTGTTATTGCAGTATAATTGACATGTAATATCCTATTAGTTTCAGATGTACCTCAGTGGTTTGATATATTTATACATTGTGGAATGACCCCCACGATAAGTCTAAACAGCATCTGTCACCATACACAGTTATTATGATACTATTGACTGTATTTCCTGTGTTCTACATTACATCCCCATGTCTTATTTTATAGCTGGAAGTTTGTATCACTTAAATCCCATTTATCTATTTTGCCTGTCCTTCCCAAACCCTCCCCACTCTGGTAACCAATAGTATATTTCCTGACTCTATAGATCTGTTTCAGAAGAAACAGACCTAGATTTAAAAATCAATCACTTCTCTCTTTTGTTAGATGTGTGAACATGCACAAGTTAGCTTCCTTCTCCTCAGCCTCAGTTTACCCATTTGTGAATAGGGTGATAACAGTACCTATGTAGAAGTTGCTCTTGCAAAATTTAGATTAAAGCAAATTTAAAGACACAACATGTGTACCATGCCTAGGGAGTACCAGTTAGTTGTATTTAATAAAGAGTAGATGCTATATCAAAAGGTAATTAATGATTTAAATATTTGTAGTCCAGATCTAGCTGTATTTTCTAAGACTTCTCATTTCTATAATCCCTTCATTGTTTACTACAAGTCATATTCCTACTCAGATGAGTGGTTGAGGGAGAGAAGGATGTCAGATATATTATTATTTTCCAATTTGCATGAGTCAGCAAATATGTTGCATTGTTCAAGTGATTTTCAGTCTACTGAATATTTAGACTCATATTTTCATAGTATATTAATTTTGGTATATTTTCTCTTTCAAGAAATTCATTCATTTCGAAATATATAAATATTAAGTTAGAGTTGAAATACAAATTTTGATTAATGCTGTAAGTTATCGATAATTTGTACTTTTGCTTGATGTTGATTAGGGACAATGCACGACCAGCGTTAATTGCTTCATCTTCCTGAAAACTGAATAATTAACGACACGAAGACACATTTATTCTTGTATTTGGAAGCTTATGTACAGGTCTAGCCCTCTGAAGTATAAATCAGTATTTACTAAGTGTGGTGGTACATATAGACAAATAATATGAGTGATTCAGTTTTCAGGTTGGGTGGCAGGATGGTGGAGTAAAAAGAAAGAAGTTGTATAGGCACTTAAATTGTAGATATTAATCAATTTTTTCTTACCTAAACAATTCAAAATGGAAATATTCTTTTGCAAATGTTTCTGTGGTTATAAATTCAATAACCAAAAAACCCAAAACATTATACTCATCCTGGCAAGTAGGTTCTCTCCCATTAGCTAAGAAGAAGTGATGGTTTATGCTGCGTGAGGAATATGCTGGTTTTATTTGCCAGTGCTTATGCGTCTCCTGGGATAAAAGAAGACGATTAAAATTTTAGTGGATTAATAAACATGTAAAGCTCCTTTTGAACGGGAATTTCTTCCAGTGTCTTACAGTCTAGTTTTGTGTTACTGTATTTAAGCATGATAGGGTTGGGCTGTCTCACTCTCTCAGGCCTCATGCCGCAAAACAGTATTATAGGTAGAACTGTGGTATAGCAACCTTCTTCTAGAACGTAAACAAAACTGAATCTCTTTGGATGAGATCCAAGAATAAAACTTTCCTATAACGTAACTTCACACCATGGTGGGCTGTGTTATAATGAGACTCTGATGTACACGCAGTGGTTTTCTTTGATGATGGTTTATGAGAGGATCTTGATTCCCGGTTGAGTAAATTCATGGTCAAATCACCTACCCTTTGAAACATTCGCAATTTATTTTTTTTGCCTCAGAGGATAATTTCTAGTCCCCAGGGTAAGTTTTTACATGATTCTTTGAAAGTTAAAATAATCTTTTTCCTCCCTTTCCTTCCCCATGCCAATAGGAAAAATTGATGCTCAGAGAAGTTTTAGGTCTAATGATTGGGAGTTCAGTATCCCTCCTGGAACATTTTGTGTTCTTAGCACTACCATCTCCATTTTGAAGGAAAGAGCGGGGAAGAGAGAGCTAAGAAAGAAAAATAAGTGGGCAAAGTATTGTTCCTGCAAGTTTTATCTTGTTGGTTTCCACAGTAGCTTTTCTCAGACAAGCTATTGTTCAGTGTTTGATGTTGCTAGGTTACTTCATTTAAATCTTTATACCCCAAATAAGCCACTGGGTGTTGATTTGTATCTTGCATTTGTATTTGTTTAAAGCAAGAACAAATTGCCCATTGATCTGGAGTGGCTTCTCAGTATATTGTACTCCTCCAAAATTGTCCACATTGTATCAAAATTCTAGCTGATTTTTTTTTCATCCTGAAGCAGTGATGTTGAACATCAAATGACTTAGTGGTTCTTCTGGCGCAAGTAACTGAAAATTCAAATGCTTATCTGAACTTCATCTGAACTACCCTGAGTTTTCTTGGGTCTGTAAAATTGGAACTGAAATATCATGGAAACTGGCTCTCTCAAGAAATGTTTGGTGAGCCAGAAATACTGTGAGAGCAGCCTTTCCCGTGGTGTTTTGGCAACTTTTACATTGGCCCCAGAAAGACCCAGGAAGTTCAGAGGTGAATGAGAATGAAAATAATAAAATGGTAATTGATCTTTTTCAGGGGTTGGGGCAAAGTAAGAACAAATTGAGTCACTTTTAGTAACTGTACATCTCATGCATTAAGAGAGACTAGAGATGTTATTGATAGTTCAGCCCATCTGTGGTAAAGAAGGAAATAAAAATGAGCATTTCCTCCTGTTTTTCACACTGTTTGACTGAAATGTCATTTACGGAATTGCAGAATCTTTAGAATGATTGGTCAGTTTAATTAGCATATTTCCCAGACATTATCAATGACATGGCAGGTATTTTAATGAATTAGTATCAGCTTCCCTTACCATCCCTTAATTCAAATCCTTACCACCAGGTAGACCTTAACTTACATGGATTCTCAAATTTAGAGGTTTAGGACCTATCATTAGTTTACCAGAGTTTTTAGCAGATGGATTATCACAGATTTTCCTGGAAATCAGGTTTCTATTTGTAAGTCAAACCCATCTAGAAGATGCATGAATCATATACACAGAAGCATCCTGAGAAGGGGATTCTTACATATTAAAGCAGGAGTTCTCAAAGCTTGGTCTATTTGTGGTACATTTAAGTAGAGGTGTCTGCCCAGCCCCTGGCTGCTAAGTGCAGATCGCTGATGGTGGAGCCCGTGTGTTATATTTGTTTCTCACTCCATTGGTCACTGTGGCATGTACCAGATTGTTCTCTTAGGCGTCATGAGCCTTCACCAGATCATACAAAGCAATTCAAAATGACAAGTTATATTTATAAAGGCCTTGACTACTTCATTTCATACATTATGCTCTCCAATCCTCACCAAAACTACATGAGGAGGTTCTTACTATCACCCTCATTTTATGGTTGAAGGGACCTGAGGCCCAGAGAGTTCCAGTCATTTCCCTATGTGTTAAGTGATGGAGTTGAAACTCAAATCATGCTCTTTTGCCTTGAAGCGCTGGTCTTTCTCCAATTCACCACCAATATACCGCAAGCAGAAAAAAGAGGAACACCTGTTTTCACTATTTAAAAAAATTAAAAAGGGACGTATTCCCCAAGAAAGATATACCATTATAAGTAACAACACCAATTATTTGACTGACATGTATTCCTAAATAACTTGAAGGCCAAAGAGACAGAAAAGTAATTGAGACAAGAGGCCACAAGATCACTTCTCTCAGGTAGCTATTCCAGTTTACAAGGGCTCAGTAATTCCTTCATGCTAGACTACTGACTTGAAGTTTTTGTTCTCTTTGTAAGCCTTTGCAACTCAGAGCAATGCATGTGGTAATTGCCGACGTGAAGGCTATATTTATTGCCTGCCACTGGGAAGTATCCATATGTCTTGTTAGCCATTTCACTAATTCTGTATTCATTTTTGTACAGAGACTTGGTCAACCACGGGACCAGAAGCCAGGCTGAGTTATTCCATTTTATCTTAATACTACATAAGTCCTGTACTGTTCTAAAAAGCAAACGTTACAAACTGTTACAAAATTTTGATGTAATCAGTGCCCCCCAAAGCGTCTTACTTCGTTGTGTTTGCTGGCCATATTTTAAAAGCTGTTCGCCTTCGGGGAACTAAAGGACTGCCTTTTGAATCAGTCATGTCTGCTCTATGATTTTTATGGGATTGGCATCCCTCAGCCTGGCTTTCCTCCCAGGGATTCATTTGGAATGCAGTCACATAGGACAGGGCAGGGGCAGGGGACATGAGGGCAAGCGGGGTGGTTTCCAAGCTCAAAGAAAGTCGGAGGAGAAATGTATCCCCAGAGGAGAAAAGTAAGTGGAGTTTGTATGTAACTAATATAAAAAGGGCATAAGATTTCTGGAACACACCAAAAAGTGTCTACAGGTAACAACAGACTACCCTTAGGTTTGGCAAGTGCAGTTGGCACTCGTACAAAAGATAACCTGACACTGACCCTGCCAGTAGTTCATGGATAATATTTTCACTTATGTGAACTGCTCTTGAACTGTTTCTGTAATTTATTTGGTGCAAATAGGCTTTCCTTCAACATCAGACATGCATGTCTTACGGCCACCCATTTGTTTATTGTAAAAACATATTTATTATGGCCAATGCAAGCAAAACCCTCCTTTCCACTGGTGTTTGAATTCCCCCGAAGCCTCCTCTGACTGTGGATCACAGCCCTGATGAGGAAGTATACTCATGCTGGTTCCAGACCATGTCCTGTGTTTTCTTTGGACTTATCTTCGAAACCCTATTGCTAAAGAGCAACTCCTAGTGTTTTATGACCTTTTACAATGATGGTGCTTATCCTTCGGCCTTGAAATGTTTTTCCTTCCCCTAATGAAAATGTCAAGTGTGCCAAGATTATGTGTCCAGAAAGTGGACATTGGGCTAACTGGAAAGAAAGGAGAATGTCTGACTGGATATAATAGAACAGACATGTTTTAGAAACCACAGGAGTGTAGTAAAGATCAGTTGGTAGATTCTATGTGAAGCACTACACTGTATTATCAATTTCATCATCACCTTTGTCAGTAATTATTTATCCTACATAAAGCTGTCAACACTTAGCTTCTGGACGTATCTTGAAAATAAAAGAAGCCTTGGGTACTTCTAGAGATGATGGTTTCTATGGACATTAAATCATCCAGAAATATTTTCTTAAGTGGCTACTATGTGCCAGGCAGTAAACAATCCAGAAAAAAAAATGTCATTTCCTTTGCCAAATCCAATTATTCTTTTTCTGTTTGGAACTACCCAGTCCCTATCTTGTATGAGTAAAGCAAATTGTTTTGGGCTCATTCCCAAACTTTTGGATGCCAACCATCTTTTAGGATGCCAGAAAAGTCCAAAGATCATTTTAGACTTCATTTAAGGGCA
Source organism: Manis javanica (assembly GCF_040802235.1). Taxonomy (NCBI): domain Eukaryota; kingdom Metazoa; phylum Chordata; class Mammalia; order Pholidota; family Manidae; genus Manis; species Manis javanica. The sequence continues at coordinate 8,932,944 of NC_133170.1, read as the reverse complement.
TGATAAGACAAGGAAATGGGAAATGATTCATCTATGCTTCTGGCCAAGGAACATCTCTGATAGAGTTGAAATGATTCTACAGAAGAATTAACACTTCCTTAATAATATATAGTAGGACTGTTGCTAACACATATGACCCCTCTGTGAAGTAGAAAATGTGCCACTTTCTCATGACACCTTAGTTCAAGGGGAATATTGTTATAATAAATCTGCAAATCCATGAAATCTCTGTCACCCTGTTAGATGTGCTACCTTGTGAAGTATACAACTTGCCTACCCATATGCGGTGGCTCCATGTAGCAGCTACCCTAGATAGTTTTGTAGGAACTGCAACCAAATTGGAATATCACATCAATATTAATGTGCATCCTCCTAACAAGAAACATCTACTAATAATATTCTGTCACCAAATTCCAGTAACTCTCCTTCTATATAGTTCTTTCCCAAGTGCATATTTAGTTGGGAACATGAGTTTATCTCCAGCGTTTACATAGGAGCTATTTTTACTACCCTCTCACTAATAATCCTTTCCTCTATGAATTTCCCTAGATTTTTTTCTCAGTTGGAGGCTCTGCTCCTCCAATTAATCTAATATTATTTCACTTGGCTGCTCATGAATTATAATGCACCCATATTTCTGGCTAAGTTCTTTTTGAGAGATCCTCTTCAACATCACTGGATGAGAAAGTCCATGAATTCTCTGACCATGAGGTACTAAATCACTAAACTGAATATCTAAACAGCATGTCATGGAAATTCTAGCATCCCAAATCCCAAACTAAAAAAATACATACTTGTTTTCCTGCCCTTACCCTAATAAGGTAAGGGTGAATATAAAATAAATGAGTGAGGGTCTCATCTTCTTTTTTAGCTTTAACATCTAGTACCAGAAAAACCATCTTTTAGGTTAAATACCTAAAACTGTAGGTTGCTTTTATACTCAGGCACTCACTTCACAGATTTTGATACGACAGAATGAACTGGTCTCTCAGAATGTGGCTGGCTTCTAAGGGTCACCTAAAATCGTGAGCTTATCCCTGATTTGTCTCAACCTTAAGACCTGTCTAGAATGCCGGAACGTGCACAGTGCATCCTACTAAGCACATGAATCCTTCAAAGGTGTGGAGATGTTTGCATAGTGTCCCCTAATACCTATCCAATCATTTGGGGAGATGGGAGGGGCAAAATTGGAAATAATTCTCATAACATTTTATTGATAGAAGTTTGGATTTGAAACATCTGGTTTTGTTTATCATCTATCAATTTGATTAGTTCTGTAATATGATGAGAAGGACTCCTTCCCAAGGGCCATCCTTCACTCCTTCTTTTCTACCTTTTCTTCATCCTCCGTTTAGTTCTACTTCTAGTTTAAAATCATACTCTAGTCCGCGGCATGGCCATTTCAACACACAGGGCGGGAAATTGCTACCTATCAAAGGCTAGTATACATTCAATAAATCCATCCTGAATTAGAAAATAAATTTTTATATTTACTTTCTCTTAGATGACAAAATAAATATGAGTCTGTGTCAAGTAAGGATCACTGAACTATGCTCTGAAAACCCCAAGAGCTTGCATAGAAGAAACTTAAGGGGGGCAAGGAGTTAAGATAAGGATCTGGCAGAAGATACCCATGGCGGCCCATTGCATTTCCATCAGAAGAGCTCGGCTTTTCTGCGTCCAGTAACTTCGACGTACGTATCAGATTTCATATGAGGAAGGATTCAGCCACGACAACCAATTTAAAACCCATTTGCCTTGGAAATGCTTTGGCATGTATTCCTTAAGCACTTACTGTGCATCTTGTCCACCCTGTCCTTCGCCTCCGTCTAAGTCCACATGTCCTCAAGGGCAGGCAGTGTGTCATAATCCACTTCTTGGTTGGCATAATGCTTCTTAAATAAACAGGAATACAATAAAACCCTTAAAATAATTGTATTAATATGCACTGAGAATAAACCAGCCATCGCATTTTTAATATAATTTCTAGGGATATTGATTAGGTTTAGGCTGATAAAGACTAGTAGAGAAGAACAAGGCAATTGTAACTATAAAGTGAATAATTCCCAAAGAACAATTGTTAAAGAGCTCTAAAGAATGCCCGACATGCCTCCATGACATTGTCTTTAAATGACTTTTCACGTTCTGAAATACTAGGGGACTCTAAAAACAGCAACAGTTTGAGGGGCGGTCTTTATTACTTAGTGACATTTTTCTATTTCCTTTTATGATGGTTCAGGCTTACTTATTTATCTGTCATCCTAGAGGGGAAGGAAATAGCTTTGCTTTTCATGTCTTGCAGAAATGGTCTGAAAAAAATGTTCCTACACATCAAACACCCAACCTGTTACAAAAAGAGAAAGTGGTGGATTGTACTGCTAATCTCTAATACTCTCTAATAATCTCTAATACCTGGAAGCCACGGGACTTGCTTTTCCCAATGGAATGTGGCAGGACATTCTCACATGTCCCTTCCCTGTGGAGCTGTAAGGGACAGCAGGTGCCCCCCCTTTTCTCTTCCTTCCTTCTGCAATATTATCAGCAGTGCCGTTTGTCCCCGAGTGAGGCTGGCAATGAGGAGCAGACCCAGCTGACCATCTCGGGCATATAGTGTAAGCAGCAAACTCCAGCTCCGACATCTTTGGTGTTCATGCTGAGGAATGAGAGGGAAAGAGGGTTTTGCGGATGTATGTTTTTATTTTTGCATGTGAAGTCAGAGTCCAAAACTGTTATCAGCCTCTTCTGTGATTCCGCCAAGTCTCTATGTACAGAAACAAACCACTCGGGTTTCTGGTCCTCCGAAAGATCAGAGCAGGCAGAGAGACGCGGTGCAGCAATGAGAACACCTTACTGTTAGGAGAACAAGGGTATCTGATGTGTAAGTGCCTGTGACGTGTGAGTACAGAGAAAAGAAGCTATACATCTCAAGGCAGAGAATTATCTTTCATTTATTTACTAGGACACCCTTCTCGTGTGCCTTTGTTGATTAGTTATTTTGTCTTAAAAACTCTGGATGTAAAATTTGAATCTCATTTTTACTAATTTAACTAGAATTACTGAGTTCTAGAGTCTAGATTTCATGCTGCAATGCGCCAAATTGCTTTAGTTATCTGGGGACTCAGCATTTAACATTTTCCAGCACACAGATTATGTGTGGGCCTGTGATGGGGAATATCTCAGAGTTCTTTTTGGTAAGCATAGTCCCACCCCCCACTGCCTCCCGTGGAAAACTTGCCAGGAGCCCAAGCCAGTATTTAGACTGTTGACATTAATTCTGTCCCTCTCCCTCTCTAAGGTGGTGTACAGTAACTTCTAAGATCAAACTGTTAGACAAGCAAAAACATTTTCAGATTTCCGATAATTTTATCTTTCATTTTATGCCAAAGTTAGAAATTTCCATCCAGCATTTGCTACAATCCCATGGCCCTTCCCAGCTACCCAAGCAAGCAGCCAGCAGAAACAGGAAGTTTAATAAAACCCTATACTTCCATAAAATGTAGCTGGAATGTGTCATGGACCTGGGCCTCCCCTACCAAACTGATAAACTAACGTTTTATTTTTAAAAATTGCCTATTAGTCTGAGTATATTTGATTCTTCAAGTGACAAAAGGAAAAGACATTTTCAATGGTTGTAGTCTTTGATATGAAAATGTATGTGGACATACTTTTTCACCATTAATTGCCATGCTATTTTAAAATAATGCCTTTTATATCAGCTTACCAATTTAAAATAAAGCATGACTCTTGTATAATGACCTTATGGTAATGTGTATATTTTGGAGTGAACTCTGACACTTCATCTGTACATTATACATCATCCTGCTTTCTGCTTATCATATAGGAAAGAAAGTCACAATTTCACTGTGGTCTTTTTATTGGATATATAATTATAAAATTTTCTTAACTGCAATTCCATACTAAGAAGTGATGATTGAGAAAAATAATACAATCCTGAAGTATATGCCTGAGTTTGTAAGTAAGCTGCTGTCCATGCTTTGTAAGGACTATGCCCTTATTTCTAAAATTTAATTGAACAGGCCTGAAATAAGATGTAGATCATCATAAACAAAGGAATGCACGTGACTAAAGAGTCATAAATGCAAACAGTGAAGCATTCAAAGGGAGTGGTTAAAAGTAATTCATCATAGAAACTCTTTAAAATTTGAATACAGGGTTTGCAGTTTTAAAATAGGTGAAACAAAGATATTTTCATCCTGGCCTATGAGAAGTTACACAGATAAACAACAACAAGAAAGAACAACCTAAAACTCATGTTCTGTGACACAAAGTGATACCTTTAACTCTGAACTCTGACATAAGAATAAGGCTGCCAAATCTTCTGAAGTAAAAGAGGTATGCAAGAAAATTCTGAGGGAGGCGACAGATCTAAATCAAGGCTGGCAAAGCTCAACTCTTCTTTGTCTGGGACAATATAGTTAAAAAAAGTGTCTAATGGCAAAATCTTCCTTAGGGCACAGTGGAAACAAGAGGAAGATGGAACTGAATGAGTCGATAACGAACACAAAGATAAACCCTATTGTCAGAAGCAGTCTGTTGTAGCAGGGCAGGGGGGAAAGGATAAATGTGAGAAGCCCTAAAATACCAACCTTCATTAGCTGGGGAGAAGTAACTCATTCGTATTCATCATCTAACATCTAAAGGAATCCTCCTTTGGGTCTAGAATATTGGAGTAGCTCCCCTCAAATGTATCATCCTATAGAGAGCTAGTTGCAGAAAATGTAACCTCACTCAAATAGGAGTATTTTTTTTAGACTGCCATACAACTACCCAAGTATATCATTTAAAAAAGGAAAAAGAATGACAGGTAATAAACCTCCATCAGATAAATATTTTTATAGAATTGTTTAAAATCTGTAAGCAAGTATTTGCCATGAATTCTAAATGTTAATTATACTATTATTTCTATTAAGTAGGAATTCTAAGTGTAGACATGAGAGTGTAGGAAAAAAATAGGATGAGGCGAAAGAATGTAATGAAACAGGTTGGCAAGCTCCAAAGAAATGGAAGAAAAAACCAAACCATCACAGAAATAAAGACCACATTGGAAGCACAAAAAAGGAAAATTAGACTCTACTACAGCACAGTAAAGGATATGGAATATTGTAAGGAGCAAAATAGAATGGAAAATTAGAGATTGGAAGGACTAGAGAGAAAATGACAGACCTGGAAAATGAATATGAATAAATACTGACTCAATTTGTGAGGCTACTAATATGCTATTGATACACAAACAAGGAAAGGACATTATAAAAAAAGGAATCTGTAGAATGGTTTCTATATACACATAAAAATCCTAAATAAAATGTTATAAATTACATTCTTTAGTTCATTAAAATTGCACACACATCATGTTCAAGTAGTGTTTATTCCAGGAATGCAAGGCTGTTTCACTATCAGAAAATCTATCAGGTATATTCACATGTGATCAAATCATAGATGCAGGAAAAAGTAAAAATATTGACATGTTTATTTATTTATTTATTTATTTATCCAATAAACATTGAGTTAGCACATACTCTGTGTTAGGCATTGCCCAAGGCAATGAGGGATATAACAGATAAGTGAACAGAAAAATTCTCTGCTTCCTGAATTTTATATTCAAGTGGATAAATCAGAAAATAATCAAATAAACAGCTAAGTTGTATAATGTTATGATGTAATAATTGCTACAAAGAAAGAAAAAGAAGGATAATGAGATAGACTGTGATCTCGAGTTTGAGCAGATACTTGGATGAAATGAGGAATTGAGACAAACAAAATTTTTAGTGAGAGAGCACATTAGGCAGAGAAAACTCTTCATGCAAAGGTTCCAGGGTAGGAGTTGGCTTGGACCAAAGTTCAAGGATGAACATTTGGAAGAATTCTTGGTAGGCATGAGGAGCTAAAGGAGGGTAGAGGGAGTGAGCAAAAGATAAGAGTTGAAACAGGAGAGATTGCTCTAACCCAGGTCGTGTATGGTTTGGTATGCCAAAATAAGGAATTTGTATTTTATCCTAAATCTAATGCGAAAATCTTGGAGGGTATTCAGAAGAGGAGTAATAAGATCTGATTTGCATTTTAATCAACATCTCTGGCCACTGTGTAGAGAATAATCTATACTAGGGTATGTATATTGATGTTAAAACCAGTCAAAAGGGGGAAACCAGTTCAGAGGAAATGGTAGTACCCCAGGTGAAATGATGTGGTGGCTCATACTAGGGTAGTTGCAGTGTTGAGAGTGATTAAAATGATTCATAGACAAAAATCTGGTAGCGAATGTATTGGTCAGGGATTTCCAGAGAAACAGAACCAATAGGAGATATGTGTTTGTTTTGTTATAAGGAATTGGCTTGTTCAGTTACGGAGGCCGACAAGTTCCAAAATTTACAGTCAGCAAACTGAAGACCCAGGATAGCTAATGGTGTGGTTCTAGTTCAAGCCCAAAGTCCTGAGGACCAGGAGAGCCCGGGATGTAGTTGCAGTCTGACAGATGGTAGACTTGAGACCCAGAAAGAGCCAACTGTTCCTGTTTAAGCAGGAAAAAGATGAAGGTCCCATTTCAAAGGCAGTCAAGGAGGAGGAATTCCCTTTACTCCCTAGAGGGTTAGCCCTGTATTCTATTCAGGCCTTCAGCTGTTTGAACAGGGCCACTGACATGAGAAAGTGCAATCTCTTTTACTTACTGTACTGATTAAAATGTTAAACCCATTCAGAAACATTATCACAGACACAGCCAGAATAATGTTTGACCAAAATGTCTAGGCACTCCATGGCCCAGTCAAGCTGACACACATAACCATCACAGCAAACTAGGAACAAACCGTAGTAAAGAATATGTATGAAAAACCTACAGATATCACATTTAAAGGTGAAATGTTGAAAAGTACTCAGCAGCGAGACAAGAATATCACTATCACCACTTGCTACACAACAGCAGTGTGTTGAAGGTCTCATCCAATGCAATACAAGAAGAAAAAGATTAAATGGCTTAAAATTTAAGAAACAAAACTGTCTTTATTTGCAAACAATGTAATTTTAAACAAAGAAAATCCAAGAGTTTCTTAGGTTACTAGAAATAATATGAAAGTTCCATACGTTTACCGGACTCAGCATACTAAAGCCACTGTGATGTCAACAAGCCAGCTAGAAAATTAAATGCAAAGAAAAACATATACAAAACCTAGTAATAAACCTAGTACATGATGATTTAAGACCTCCAACAGGAAAATAAAATATATTTGAAGAGCAAAAAGTTGAATACAGACATACACTCTTACATGCAGGAATTGTTATGATGTCAATTTCCCTCCAAAGTACTCTATAAACTTAATAAAATTATAACTAAAATCCAAAAGGATACTTTATGGAACTTGACATTCTTTGAAGGATAGCCAAGATAAATTTGAAAAAGAATAAGTTGGGGGGGAGGGGAAAATTTGTCTGACCCAATATATCAAAAATTTATAGAGCTATAGAAAATAAGACAGTGTGGTATTGGCATATGAAGAGTCAAATAAACCAAAAGAACAGCATAGAGAGCCCAGAAACAGATACTTGCATACTTGGAAACTTGAAATACGACCAAGGTGGTACTAGAAATCAACAAAGAAAGGCAAGACTATTCAATAAATGGTACGGGGACAATTGGTTAACCATATGGAAAAAATAAAGTAAAATTGGATCCTGTTCTCACACCATATATAAAAATAAATTCCAGATGGATTAAGATCTAAATGTTAAATGCAGCTTTTGGTAGAAAATAATGGAATATCTTCATAGATGTGGAAAAATTTCTTAGACAAGACACAAAAAGTAGGACAAAATGTTGGCAAATTTGATGACACCAAGATGAATTTGAAAAGCCTCTTATGTTCACCAAAGACACAAAAATAAAGCAAAAAAATAAACCACAGCCTGTGAAAAGATATTTATAACTCCTATAAATGACAAAGGAATTTTTTCAGAGTAACTGAATAAAAATGAACCGAGTCCATTAAAGGGCGATTCAAAGAAAAAGTAACTTAATAATAAGCATATTAAAAGATGTTCAGTCTACTAATAATTAGGGGGAAAATAACAGTAAGATAGTGTCACAGATTTAATTTAATTAATTAAATTTATTAAAATAGCAAAATTTAATTCAATTTATTAAATTTAAATTACTAAGAGTAGTCATGGTTGTAGAGTAATATAAACTCTTGAATACTGCTAGTAAGCGTGTGAATTGGTATCCCTATTTTGGAAAGCAATTTTGAAATATCTGGTAATGTTGCCATTCATACTGTCCAAATTACCAATTCCACTGCCAGGTATAAAAATTGGAGAAATTTCACATAATGGAAGGAGATGGATATAAAAATATTTATTGAAGGTTCTTAATGAAAAAAAACTTTTGTGGAAATGTCATTCAATGGAGAGTAGATTAATAAATTGTGGTATAATCATATAGTGGAATATTGTGTGTATATATATATATATATATATATATACACACACACACACATGCAATGTATCAGGTGATTGTGTATATATACACAATGGGATCCATATATATATATATATCTGTGGCTGTGGTAGGAGGTCAAGATAATGAGATCAAGAAGGTATACTCAGATGAGCTCAGCTGTATCTAAGTTTCAAAAAATTGTAGCAAATACTGACATTTTCTTACATTTCCATAAAGCTATGTGAGGAGTGGGATGCAAGGATATTCATCATTTGTTACTCTCCATAGAGGGCAGCCCTACTCCAGAGAGAATCTATCACATAATCAATGTGAAGGCTCTTCCGGGTTGCTGTGAGGTCCACAGCCTGTATGGAATAAGAGACAGTACATTATCTATATGTTCGAAATGTTTCAAAATACTTTTCAACATTTAATGAAGCAAAAAAAACCAAAGTGCCACATAGATGTATAATATCCTATTATTTGTTTTATATATATATATATATATATATATATATATTTACAAGCATAAAATACCTCTGGAAGAATAACAAGAAACTGCTAACAGTTGTGCCTGTTGTTTGTATATTGGGGACAAGGAGATGAGAGAAACTTATTTGCTATATATTCTTTTGAACCCATCGACATATTATTTATTTTAAAATTAAAATAATTTTTAAAATTTAAATATAAACACCATTTTTTACTATATACTTTCATTTTGTATTCTTCCATAAATCCTTTACCTAGAAGTCACCCATCCTCAAAACAAAAAGTCATCTCTCTCTTTCCCCCAGAATAAATTATATGTTGCCAATTTAATAACTGAAAGAAGTGTTTGAGTTTTTCATTAAATCATATTTGTATAGTTATTCAGTATGAGGCATTACTATAATTTGAAATCAGGTTTTATGACTCCAAAGCTAGAGCTATTAAAAGTATATGTGTGTGTGCTCATGTACACAAACCCTGGGATGGGTTTAAGAAATTAATAATTGACTTATTTCAGTCCCTCACCTGATGTTTTGAAGGCCAGGACAATTTCATATTTGTCTTTTTATCATCAGTATCTGAATGTATGAATACAGTAATGCTTCTTGAAGTATTCTGTAAATTGAGACTGAAATTGTCCATAATCTAACTAATGTCTCTTGGTGAATGAGTACTGAGAACCCTGAACTGCCTTCATGGAAGCTGATTTGGTAGAGGATCAGAGACTGCACTTTTCAAATTAAATATATTTCAATTAAAATGATTTAAGCTGGATGTACCAAAGTCATAAAACAATTTCCTAGAATGGCTATTTCCTTCTCAGTTGGAAATAAACTTGAAAGGGGAAGCTTAGGCTAAAATGTAGGATGGCGGAGAAATTTCAGAGCCTGAAAATAAATTAACCAAGCAGATTTCCCCTTTCCGCAACTTCTTAAGACAGGCTGCAGCCTTCATAAAGTACAGACTCGATACTGGAAGTCACTGAGTTGGTTCTTTTTGCCCCTGTCTACTGTGTGGCATCAATTTCTGAAGCTTTATTAAAACAGTTGTGTCAGAGGTCCTGAGTTCATGTCCAGCTGGGTTTTAAAGTCTTAATGCTTCATTCAAACAGTAAATTAAACTCCAAAGCTTAACTCAGTTAAGACTTTTTTTCTTCCATTGAACAGACATGTTTGTCACCGCAGGGGGTTCCTAAACTCGCTAAACCCGGATTAAAATATTTTTTACAGACCTAGTGTACAATCACCTGATATTATATAGTTGTTTTTTTTAATCTCATGGTAAAAAATGTAAGCTGATAGCAGCAAAAAAAAATTATTTTCTACTAATTTAACTATACTAATTAATTTCACTAAAGATTTATTTCATTGTAAAAGCAATTCCTACTTACTATAGAAAAATTGAAAATTACAGAAAAGTAGAAAATGGAAAATAAATTAAAAATCCATAGTCCCCTCATTTAAAGATAACTCCTATTTTAAAGTTGATGCATTCCTTTACTTTCCTTTAATCTTTTCTGTATGCACAGTTTTTTTGTGTTGGGTTTTACATCATTTTAACACCCCAGAGTTAGTTTCATTTTTTTTTTAAGTGATACAAACTTAAAAAAAAGAAAATCAGTCCAGTAGGGCTGACCTAGTTTTTTTCTTTTTAAGCAGAATCAAATAAATCAACTTTGGTTGCATTTTCTTTGGCGTGATTCTTAATTTCTTTCTTTCTTTAGCTCATTCTGGTGTAGGACTTCAACACTGTGTGTGGTAGCTTAAAGAATAGGGACTTTGGAATCTCACTAACCTAGCTGTGAATACTCGTTTTACCTCCTAGTAACTATACCTTAGGTGTGTTCAGTTTAACAAATACACATGTGGTCCTTTTATTTTTTTGCATGACAGACACGATTATTCAATCTGAAGCAATCAATGTATTTAAGCGCTGGGACCCTCTATTCTTTAGTTTCTGAAATGAGATAACGTACTGTCCCCTTGCAGGGCTAATGCAAGTGTTAGAAGATAAATAAGAACCTGTTTGAGTCATTTAGAAAAACCTTCATAGATTTTAAATACTCTAGCTTAAAATTACACAAACGAGGACTATTAATGATCAGACTAAAAGTAGTTAATTCCACGGAGTTAATTTACTCTGAAGAAAGTATTTTAAGTAAATTGACAAAAAGGGGTTCTGGAAGACTTCACACTAGCTGCTCTTTGAGCAGAAGGTCTGTTAGAAGACCAGAACGGAGAGGAAAGAAGAAGAGAAAGTTGGAGGAAGAGAGGAGGAGGAGAGAGGAGGGGAGGAGAGACACAAAGAGGGAGAAATTGAGAGCAGGAAGGAAAGAGGGAAAGGAGGAGCCCCAGGAGGCAGGGAGGGAAGAGGGAAGGAAAAAAAGATGGGTTCAACTCTGACAAGAGGGCTAAAGAAGTATATGCAGCATGAACTGATTAGAGAAAATACAAATGTCTATAGGCGGCTGAAGGACCTAAATCCTATGAGAGGAGGAATTCTGCTAAATATGAGACAAAACATATTAGAGAGACATCACATGGCTGGTGTCAGTTCCACAGGTGGAGGAGGTGGTCCCTGTGAGTGTTTTCCAGTTTACAGAACTTTTAGGAACAAAAGCAAAACATGAATTGCCCTCTCCTGACCCAGAAATCTGGAAGAAGCTTGTGTCACCCCCAGGTCAGTGGGCCAATTATCTTCTGGGCTAGTCGAACGCTAGGGACAGTGTGTTACTTCCCAGAGCCCTACCGCAGGCCCAACTGCCCCATATCACGACTTGACTCTGCTGAATTTTATCCCCCCAGAGCCTGTGAGGAGGCGAAGGTCTGCCTTCCTCCCACTGAAGTAACGACTGACCCGATCGTAATGAAATAAATACCCCTCATTGTTGGGTTTGTCTTCTTTCTGAACTTTTAAATAAACAACAAAAACAATGCCTATTTTAGGCAAAATGTATTTACATAACACATTTATTCAGCAATTGTGAGCTGTTGAATAATGCTGACACTAAGTTGCATTGACTAGGAATTTTATTTTCTTTGTTTTCTAAAATGCTCATTTAAAAATACAGGCGTTAAAATGCAGGTGGTGTGTAAATGCTAGTGAAGGGTGAAGCTGTGACCTTGGTCAGTTTTGGAGGCAGAGGGCTGCAGGGGCTGCTCCTGCGACCAGTGGCTTCAGGGGGATCCTCCTCCCCACCAAGCTAAGGCTGCCTTTACTACGAAGAGGTGGAAATCTTCTGATAGGTTTTTCAAGGTAATTATCGAAACCATATGTGATACTCCTCACCTAATTCTCTGGCTTATAAATTGCGATTTTATCTTTGTAAGAGAATTGCTAGCTACACGTATTGCCCACCTAATCAAAGGTATGGGCATCTTAATGGCACATTTAAATACGTGGTATGTTCCCTTCCACTTCCTTTGTCCCTGTCAAGCAGGTTTGACTTGGTCTCATGTAAAGAATAAATGGAAATCATGACTTTTTCTATTCCTTAACAGCTATAATTGCACCACTTTTAACCAATTTTAAATTTAGGTTTTCTTTCCTTTTTTTCTGAAATGTTAAAAGCTCCGTCTTTGCTACAGAATTTAATCTGAGGCATCTCTCCTGTGCATTGCAAATAATTTATTTTTATGAAATTTGGAAAGGAGCTTAAAGGAAGGCATTGATACTAAAAAAGTTAAAGATACAAAATAAATACAAAATAAAGTCTTTATAGTTAAGATAAAATTAGATTAGTAAGAAAACATCGTAACAGAAAAGCAATTTCTACATGAAGTCAAAAATTTTTTTAATATGTAAGTTTAAAAAGATCAGGTAGTTATGTAGACAAAAAATGAAATAAATGTATAAGAATTGAATATATTTAGGGAATAACGTTTAAAGACATGTATACAAAAAGAGGCAGATATCGTAACAGTTCTTTGTGATGCCTTGTTTCTAAATATTTCCTCTAAGAATGAGGTTTTAATTATCAAAGGAATGTTGAAAATTAATTACTACATACATGTATTACTTAAAACAATCTATTATGAATACCATGTATCAATCATCTTATACCTTTGAAGTTTATACTTTGACATCCTCAAAGCAATGAAGAAAAATCAAATTCAAGCCCCAGGGTATAAACAGTAACAGAGAAAGGTCAGGTCGAATTTTTTTCTGTGTTAATGACGGTGAGAGTGAGTTTAATTCTTTATTGAACAGAATGGACCTTTATTTCGGTAGTTTCTCTCCTTTAGAAAACTGGATGAAAACAGCAGATGAGAGAATTTAGAATTAGAGTAGATGAGAGAATTTCTTGCTGTCAGGAACAAATGTAATGTTTAATCAAATTTCTCATAGCTTGAGAAGTGCCACAGAAATCCACAAAGATAGGCTAGAATGCCAGCCGGCTTGGGCACACAGTTCCTAGCTTTGTTGAAAACATACAGTGAAAATAGGACATTTCTTTAAATATCTTCCTCTCTCTTTTTCAGTGTTTTGCAAACATTTTGATCATGGGTCTCCCCCCACAGTCTCCCTAATTTACTAATAGCTTCACAAATACTGTAGCTCTAAATTCCTTGGCTTGTTATAACTGGCATAATCTGTTTATTCTTCTTCCAAGAAATATTTTGTGTCTAACTTTTCTTCATATTCTGATGCATACTGATAACGAAAGGGTCTCTAGCACTTTTTGTGTTTCACATTAGAAAAGGAAAAAAAGGTATCACACATCACATACAGACCAAAATAAAACTGAAATGCTCTCAAGCATCTGGTCTGCTCTAGCTTTCAAAGTGCTGGGACTTTAAAGAAGATTCTTTTAAAAAGGACTTTAACAATGGGGTAAATTAAAGGAGTAAAGATTGTATTATAAGAGAAAATCTGGGGGAATTTCTTTTTTTAGTCTCTTACGCTCAGTAATTTTTTTCTCCATTTTAATTAAAAATTTTGTAAACAGAAAGTCCTTCAAATAATTGTGACAATGTTTTTCCTTGATTAATTTAAATTAAATTAATTAAAATGGTCCTCAATGATGACAGAGTTTAAGATCTAACACTGTATTTAGTCACAATGTCCAATTTCAAGATTAAGGAATTTTTCACTTTTAGCAAATACAATCTTGCAACAAAAATTGAGATAATCCCAGATCTCATTGTAAAGATACATAAGATATATATGTAAGTGTGTGTCAAGAGATCCCTCAAATGTTTTATTTTTTAAAACTAATCACTGAACAACATAGGACTATCTTGGAAATTATGAGTTCTTCAGATATCAGTTGCCGATTGTTGTGGGTTTTTTTAAGATTCGTGTAGCTATAATATTGTGATTATTGTGATAAGGCATTCATTCAGTTAAAGAGAATGAACAAATTTTTATATTTTAAACATTTTATATATGAATTATCATCAATCACAAAACAAGTCTCTACTGAATTTGAATGCTATAATAAATGTTCTTTGATTATAATTTTTTATTCTCATTTGTAGAAAAATTTTACTAGCTTACAACTCTTTGGCAAATTTGATGGAGAATTCGTCTTTGTATTCATTTTAACACACAGGTACAGCCATGTACGTAGTTGGTGCTCAGTAAGTAATTGTTCTTTGAAAGACTGTGAAGCCAGTATCATTTCACATAAAATTATCTCATGCAAACTTCCCTGTTCACTTCCTAGAAAAAAGATTTTATTGAATAACTTGGTCTCTGCTTGGCCTTCTTTCAACTGTAAATACTTCCTTTGGTAGTCTTCATTGTAGATTTTTCTCCAACTTCAGTGTTTGGTTGCTAATTAACTCACTCACATTTAATGTTTCATTTATTATGCTGCCATACATTTTATTAATTCCCTATTCCCCCCAAGAGACCATTAGGCAAGTAAGGGTGATTATCTGATTTATACTAATGACCTAAGGACCAATATCTTTTGCTTTCCTCTGCTTCACTAGCTCTGGAAAAAATTTGAACATCCTCCTGATGTGATAAAGGTAAAAAATACAGATCTATGTTTTCCCTTAATATCTGTTTTTTTTTTTCAGAAATGACTAAGTAGTTTTAAGTGTAGAAAAGCAATGAATGTCTTTTTTCACAATATCATACTATTACATAAGTATAAAAAGATGAAAAAAAAGAAACACCATTCATTTTAGAAGACTCTAGAATTCTAAATTACAGAATGCACACACATCTAGAATTAAAATTCTGTGTTTATGGACAAGAACCCTTGAATACCGCATCAGTTTCATTCTGCAGTACTGACTGTGGACCAGGGTAACACAGTTATTGAGGTTGACAGGTGCAACAGTGACTGTCTATTCTTGCTCTAACCATGAGGAGACTGATAATAGCACTCTCAGTTTTAAAGAAGTGTGAAAGAATTTTTCCATCAATTTCCATTTCATTTTTCACCTTTGGGGAAACTGTTCTGATGAAGATTTCTGGTCACCTTCTCCCTTACTAATATTAAGCTCAGGAAATTGGCACATGCAATTTATGATCACAGAAGACACAGGGGTGCAAAGTCCTGCTATCTCAGACTCAAACATCCTTACCTTCTAAATAGCTACAACACAAAAAAACAGGCCTTTCGTAATACACACCCAACAGCATGCTGGTTGGTGAAGGCCAATGAGGCAGAATAAGTCATTCAGAAGACATTCGCATGTCCACTTTCCCCCCAGCAACCTGACTCACTCCTCCTTGGGTATGTCATTAACTATTCTGGGCATGATGTTGCTCAAGTGAAACTGCTAACCGAGGTATCTGCTGACCACCTACCTCACAGCAGTATTGTGAAGCTCAGCTATTAAACAATCTGAAAACCTAAAGTGCTATGTAAGTGCGTTAATGGCACTGACTCAGGAAAGGGAACATGTTACTCTTGAATCACTAGCACTGTTTCCTTCTTTTAGTCTTTTGTGGGCATCTCCTGGGGGAAAAAGTACCAGGAGATTGTACTTTTCCAGGGTCACCAGGTCTGAGCCTGCTTCTGGAAGATAATTAAAGGAATTGCATTTCAAGTCCATAAAGCTGTGACCATATGACTTTCTTAATTTGGGGAAATTGAATTTTTTTTAATTAATAGAATTTTTTCCAGAACAGTTTTATGTTCACAGAAAAGCTGATCAGAAAGTACAGAGTTCCTACACACACACACACACACACACACACACACACACACACACACACACTCACACATACACGCACAGTTTCCTTTATTATTTACATCTTATTTTAGTGGGTATGTTTGTTACATTTGATGAACTAATATTGGTTTTATATTATATTTTTAATTTATATTATATATTTTTTACTACATATATATATAACTTATTTTATATTGCATTTGTATTTTACATAGTTTATATTAGAGTTTGCTCTGTGTTGTACATTCTGTGGGTTTGGAAATTGCTTTCTCAATGAGCAAAAGTGTGGGAAGAAATGCAGTTGAAATCACACACACGGTAAGTGAGGGAACAATGACAAAAGAGATCAGTCAGTTCCTAGAAGGGAGAACGCTTTGCATCATTTCCTTACAGTGTTACCGAGTGTCCTGGAGATGAGGGGGAAAAGCTGAACTAAGAATGCAGAGCATCCCAATCATTAGGATTACAAAAACTAAGAAACACTGATAGAAATTTATAACAAAAGAGTATTATTCTGGGGAGTCTGGAGTGATGTAAAATTGATCACAAGCAGATGAGCTAGATGTTCTTAAAACTGTCACCTGCAAGGGATGGATAAAAATCTAAAACTCAGGGTGGGAATTGGGAAGATATCAGGGTCACAGAGAAAGAAATGTCAAATAAAGAGGCTAATAGGGGAGCTTTGAGAGTCATTAGTGTCTTTCAAAAGTAAGAGCGTGGAAGTGTTTGAACTGTGACTTCATAAAGCCAAAAGAAATCTTTGAGAAAAGAAATGTCCAAGCAACATGCTGACCTCCTCATTTAGTTACCATTTTTCTTGTATAGAACTAGCCTAAATCTGTCCAGGGTAAGATATTTCCCTCCATGAAGTATCAGCTTGCCATTTATTATATCTACCAGTGAGATATGGAGCTTTGCGAATGAAAAAGCATTTTTGGAGTTTTCATTCTTTCCCGAAGCTCAACCAAGAGCTTGCTTGCTAGTAAGTAAAAAACAAGCTTGAAGGCTGTAATAATGAGCTCACGCAATAGAAAACAAATACACAAATACCAGTCTTTACTGGCTCTTAAGAAATCAGCTGTAAGAAACACTATTATCTTATGTATCACTAAAGAAGAGATAATTTTCCCAATTAAAATTTTAATAAGAATCTTAATTGGATATGTTCAAATATGGAAAAAAAAGCGTGCCTTAGAGTTGATGAAATACAGCTTATGGAGTAATTTGGAAGAGGAAGAACTGGATTCTTTCAGGCTCCATTTAGAAATGCATTAAATTATAGGTAACCCATTAAAGAGACGCTTAAATGGTTTGACATTTAATCCTCAATTGGAGAACTTTCTTTTTTTTTTGCCCTTATGCTTTGTACCATTAAAGATTTGCCGTCTGCCAAAATCGTTACTGAGCTTGCTCAATTTTAACATTCTACTTTTGAGATATACCTCTTATCAGCAAAATTTTACATTGTGAGTCAGGATCGGTTTGACTTAATGTTCATGTTATTTGAACTCACTAAGCTTCTGTTTTCTGAACTATAAAAGGAGTATCATAACAGTGCCTATTTTAAGGGTTATTGTGAGGGACAAAATAACACAGTGGCTGGCATCTCATAAGCATTGAATAAATGTCAGGTCTTATTATTATTTGGCATACAGGAATCAGATAGATCTGAGGTCACCTTCTTTCTCTACCATTTCCTAGTTATACTGACTTAGGCAAATTGATTATTCTCTAGGCCTCAATGTCTTCATCATAAATGAGGATAATGACACTGGTTTTTCAGTGTCTGAAAACTGGTTCAATGAGCTAAGTAAAATATAACATATGACCTTTCCTAGATTATGCCAGCTGTATTCTAATGAACTCAGATTGTGATACAATACATTGAGTGCTATGTGTTCCAACACTCTATGCTCATTGACTCAGTTAATCCTCACAATAATTCTAGGGGGGTGGCTACTTATTATCCCCATTTTATGAATAAGAAACCTGAAGCAAGGATTAGCTAAATAATGGTGACCCAGCTTTAGCACTGCCGAGCCCTGGGCTCAGGTGGTGTGGCCCTAGCGCTTGCAGTGCCACTCAAATTATTTCCTCACTCACCTTAACTCTACCATTAAGAATAATACAAGGAACCTATAGAATGTACAAGGTCTTCTGCGAGGGCAAAACACTGGAGAAATAACAATCCAAGACTGGCCACCCCCGATGTGCTTTTCAGCAGAAGACAAAGGAAGACATGGGATGTGCCGTTAAAAGGATTGCTCACAACTATAGTATTTGGCACGAAGCTGAAGTTGAGTCATTGAGAATTCTGCACAGCCACACAAGCTGGGGAATAAAATGGAAGGTATTTAGCAATCTGCATGAACACGTAAATGCAGTGTAATAATGAGCAATCCATCTCTTAAATTAACAAAGAGAGAAATCATTCTAAGCAAATTTGAACATTTATGAAGACAGCCATGTTTAAAGATGAAAAGAATGCAATACTTGTACTTGGAAATATTTAATAGATGTGTCAAATGAAGTTCAAGGAAAAGTAAGCAGACCGACTAAAACGGTCCAGGGGAATGGAAAGATTTAATGATACAAGGCTCGGAAAATCACAAGAGCCCTTAAGAATGGAGGAAGTATGAAAACTTTGAAAAATCATGTTAGTTCATGAACTCTGACCCCCCATTGTCCTTGTAAGGGGTGGAGAGTTTAGGACTGAATTTCTTTGTTTCGTGTGTGTTTTTGTGGATTTCTAAGTAAGACTGTCAGCTCTGCTGACTGCTGCGGTGCTTTGGAAAACGTTGGATCAGAAGAACGTTGTCTAGGACCTGGCTTGCCTCCCCAGCCAAAAGCCCACAGCCAAACCATCTCCTCGATGTCACAGTTTCCTATCTGTGAGATAAAGATAGGAATATCTACTTAAAACAAGAATGTATATGGAAGAACTGTATAGGATGCATACAGCTACATAAATATAAGGTATGCAGAGGAAGGGAATGAAACAACAAGGGGAGAAAAAAATTTGAGATCCAAAGATCTGAGGTCAAGACTGCCACTCAGTAGCTCTGGGACTTTAGCACAGAATAATTCAGTGATGCCCTTTGACTCTCTGAATATTAGGTTCCTTATCTGCAGAACAAGTTAATGGTGCTTTACTATTTCAGCAGACTTCTTGGTAGGTAGCATGATCCTCTATTTTATAGGCAAGAAAAATGTGATACAATGTTGTTTTTTTTCCCAATCCTTGTTATAATGATTCTCTGATCCTATAATGTTATAATGAAGTCTGTAACAGTTCTGGACACAAAAATAAATACTAGTCGGGTGATGAATTGAAGTACATACTCATCTTAGTGTAAGAGAACCATATGTCAAAGAGAGGATCTCTCATCTATCCAGGAAGGGCAGGTTGTAAAATGCCTTCCTGGAGTGTTTGATCCAGATGATCTCTCTGGGTTCCTTTCAGGCTCTGGGAAACAAATAGAAACTGAATGCAGAACATAATGGCAGAAGTGAAATTACTGCTTTTCTGGAGACAGGGTTCTGTCTGGAATTGCAAAATTTAGATGGGAAGGAGGAAATAACAGGTCTATGATTCATGATACTAAAAGCTAAGAAAAGGTGGGTTTTCTCTGTAGCTATAAAACCAACAAAGAAGTTTATAAACCCAATGTTTAAACTTTAGTTTGCTACAGCACACCATGTATTTATGGCAAAAATTTGATGGGAGCATAAGAATGAAAAAACAAGTCCTTTCCCATTGCTTTGTGCTTGTAAAGAAGATACCCAACTCGTTCCAGCAGTGTCTGTTTACATTTCTCAGGGTATATCCTGACCTCTTTTGCTGTGGTGATCATGAAATAATGCTTCCATGATGGGTAATACAGAATATTTCAGAACAAAGGAAAACCTTGTGGCTTCTTAGATAAATAAAATACTGCCCTATCTTGCATTTCTTGTTTATCTATTAGCCTGTGTTCCCTGGGTGCTGTGTGACGGGCCTTCAGACTTGCTCAATTCCCCTCATTTTAAAGTGGAAACTTGAAAATAAAAAATGCTAACCACGGTATCTTACCTGCTACACATGTTAGAGGAGTTCTGGCAAACATATTAACAAGAAATTGATTATTCATCTGGAATAATATCCAGAGACAGGACATGTTTCTCCCCAACTTTTCTTTCTCCTAACACCCTTTTATCCACTTAGAGTTTACCTCATACTGAAGCATTAATCAGAGAGGAAAAAAGAGCTCACAGAATTCCAGAGCATTCCATTTTACAAACTGTAATAACTAGGCTGTTCTATAAAATGTCTGGTCAGGGAAAAGGTTGCAACTCCTGACTAAAATGAGGTCTGAGTTTCTTCTGAGAATTAGAATTCCTTGTGCTCTTCCAAGTCCTAGATGACCCAGATAATGGAAAATTAATTTTAATGCTAATGACATGCTTAAACTGGCAAAGGTCAGTAGTCATAATTGACTGGTTTTTGTTCATCTTTTAATTTTGCCACTCTAAACCTTTGAGCAGATTTTAAATCACTTAATATAGCATTCCCCAGATTCCAGTATTTACATTCCTCCAAAAACCCATCTTCCCTTCCACATCAAGAAGTTAAGATGGCTTTGGGGCAAGACTGTGACTGCCTTCAAATTATAAGGTTTTTGCTAAGCCATGTGACTGTGGGCAAGTTATCTGACCTCTCTGTAAAATGGGATAATATCTCCCAAGACTGTCATTTTATGAGTGAGGATTAAATGAGATAGTATATATAAAGTGCTCCCAACAGGGTCTGGATTAACTTAAGGATCCTAACAAATGTTAATTATTATTCCACCTCATACATGACAGTATGTGAATATTTAAAATTTTGTCTAGTCTAGTTTTCTCATTTCTGGATTATACTTAAAGTTGGCCTGTCAACATCTACGTGAAAATGAGATGCTTCAGCCAAAGAAAACAGATCATATATGCAAATTTAAATTCTTTAATGAAGTGCAAACCTGAATAACCTTACTGAACTGTTGGGTATTTTTAAATTCCAAGCTCTTTTAAATCTCTATAAAGCATGCCTTCAAAACTCTTACCAATACGTGCATTTGGAATTGATTTTGACAGTGGTGGTAGGGAGGACATCTGAATAAAATAACATTTTAGAATCGAAAGGGACCCTAGACGTGCAAGTGTAACATGGAGTCTGGACT
This sequence comes from Manis javanica, assembly GCF_040802235.1. NCBI lineage: Eukaryota > Metazoa > Chordata > Mammalia > Pholidota > Manidae > Manis > Manis javanica. Next base: position 8,911,672 of record NC_133170.1, on the reverse strand, counting down.
CAGTCCGCCGGGCGAGAGTCCTGACTCACACTTAGGAGCTTTGAGACCTGGAGAAAGTTACTCAACCCTTTTGTCCCCCAGTTTTCTCATCTGCAAAATGAAGGTATTATTAGTAATATATCACAAATGTTAGCTTTTTTATTATTATTTTACAAATGAGGAAATCAAGGTCAAGAGACAAAGTGAATTTCCCAAGGTTGTTTTTAATTAACAGCACGGAGTAGGGCCCAGCATTTCTGATCTTCAGCCTACTGTCCTTTCCTCCCTAACACCGGTCTACTCTTCGTCTTTGGCCAAGCCTCTGTAGATACGCTCTGCATCTCCCGCCCTGGACAAAAGCTTTGCCTTGTGCACCAACATCAGAGCCAGTGGAGATGGGAGTTCTGGTCACTGATCTTTATTGCTGGGGGAGCAGAGAGATTGAGTTTGGACAGAAAAAGTGTTCAGTTCTACACTAGATGGAGCTTGATGTTTCTGCTTAATTGCTCTCTATGGCCTTTCCTTATTTAACCAGGACGTCTTTAAAGAACCATGACAAAGCAAGAGGTGAAGATTAAGAAAAATTTTCAAGAAGAAATAAAAAGTGTGTCTGCCCTCCCAAGAATTCACGAGGTGCTTGAGCAGACTACTGAAGACCTCTCCCCAAATCTGCAAAGTGTGGGTACACAGCAGGAGCACTTTGGGTGCAGGTGAGCTAGAGCAGGGGCTGGTCGGCATAGTTTCCCCCAGGGGTCTTCCTCGGAGGAAATGTGCAGCAAAGAGAAAGGGATGCAAGCTGCGGAGGGTGGGGTGGGGGGTGGGGAGGAATATGTTAAACCTCATTTACAGTATTATCTCTGCTCATCCCAGCTTCACCACCCACTGTTGCCCCTGCCTGCTTTACCTCTTGTGTCACAATTCCAGGGGCCCTCATAGGTTTGTAGAAACAGGAAGGTGGCTGTATTTGCATATGAAGATGGATAAATCAAACCTGAAAATGGATAATGGCATGAGCAAGTCGTCAGTTTCTGCTAGTAAACAACTTTTTAGTTAGGCCTGGGGAACGAGGAGCATGACAGTCTGTCTACCACCTAGTGTGGCTTTCTTATTTGAAGTCAGTTCTTTCGGTTTTATTTTGATGAAATATTCTGCATCTACCTTGTTAGACATTGGGTGTCTGCTGATGGGGAGTTGCTTGAGCTTGGATGTTTGCCTTAAGATTTCTTTAGCACAGTTTCTCTAACTTTTTCACCAAAATTGACCTAACCAGAGTCAAGGATGAATAGTTAGGAGAGGGTCAAACCTGAGGAGGGTGGCCAGAAGCAGATGTTTTTTCAGATTTCCCGTACATATAACAAAGAAGTTAAGAACATAGGTTTATGAAGTCAAATGGCCTGATTTCGATCTCTATGTCATCTCTTATTAGCTGTGTGACCTTGGACAAATAGCCTATCTTTCCTCTTCCTCAATTACCTTATCTGTTCAGTGGAGATATTAACATACCCTCTTCATAGGGTACTATTGGGACGATGGGACGAGCTAATTCAAGTGACCTACACAGGAGGCCTGGCATACAGTGGGCACTCGGTTTTGGGTGTCCTCTGATTATTTTGAAGATAATCACTTGCATTCTATGCCTCAATAGGCTCTGATTGTTTAAAATAAAAATAATAGGTCCCTACCCCCAAAAATGCATCCAGTAATTTACCTATCCAAAAAGAGTAGATAGAGGGCATATTGAAGACCTATGCTGTGGTGGGCATAGTATTTATAAATATTTATTTATCCTGGTAAGATAAATAAAACAAGCAGTTGGCTCTCAGGGAACTTAAGGTCTTCTAGAGGAACTGTGTGAAGTAGAGAATGAGCCAGTAATAAAAATAAATATTTATTGACCATGTACTATATACCAAGTTTTATGTAAATTAGCTAGACTCTGAACAATCAGTCCTGCAAGGTAGCTATTATTTCCACCATTTTACAGCTGTGGAAACACAGGCTTAGAGACATCAGGTAGCATGCCCAAGTCACGTGATTTGCTGGTAATGGAACAAGGATTTAAACCCGCATCTGTCTCAGTTCACAGCCCATGCTTTTCTGTTGCATTTCTGTAATTCCTATTTGTTCAATCTGTAGTCTTGGTCTGGAAGCTGATAGCCCCAGATAATGACCGGTAACCAAGGTGGGGCAGAAATGTGCAAATTTGTGTAGAGATGTTTAGAAAGTGAGAGGAGAAAATGATCTCAAAGAAAACCCCAATCACTGGCTCTACACCAGGGAGCCTAAGTCTGGGCAAGTCCAGGGAGAGAGGTGGGCATCCTCTCCCATGCCAGCCCTGCTTGGTGGTTGCTGCTGGGAACACTGGGAAAGAAGCGTTATTGAACACCTGGACTCAGTGGCAGGAGGGTCTGGTCTAGTCCACGATGTCTTCTGTGGGCACAGGAGTGGGATGGCAGCATGGTGTCTGCAAGCCCCAGCCTGGGGTAAACGGTGAGCCAGAAAAGCAATTAAAGCAGAAACAGATGAGGATAATTAGAAAGGGCATCTCCAAAGGGTAAAAGGAGGCAGTGAAACTAAAACAAAGGATTGAGTTGTTTCCATCCATCCCTTGATGTCTGGGAAAACAGTCTTTTTGGTCCAGACTATGGCACCACATCCTGGTAAGACTGAAACTCTTCTCAGCACAGTCCCCCTACTTTGGGTTCAATGGCATCTCTTGGATTCTGCTGCTGAATCGCCCTGAGTAGGACAGTGGCCTGTCGGGCATCTCTACCCGGATGTTCTGCAGATTCCTCAACGCTCAGCTCATCTCGCTTCAACAACCCTGCTCCTTTCTCAGGATTCACCCTTTTAGCTTAACCATACCAAATCCAGCAATTCATCTAAATTAGAAACTAGTCCTATTTTTTAATGATAAAATGCTTCCCTCAAGCTTTCTGTTTATGTACTAACCCCTCTCTTCTCTATTCAAATTGCCAAAGGAGTCAATTCTTTGAATGAAGAAATGAGGGTCAGAAAAATTGAGGACACCCAAAACCTTTCTAAAAAAGGAATGGAAGGCACTGCAAAAGGGGCATCTCCTACTTCGTTATTCTGCTGGGAGAAGTTGGTCAGAAACTTTCATAAATGGGCTTAGAATTTTTCAACACTGGCTGGAAAAAGGTGAAGACAGAAAAATGAAATTGGATGGTCCGCTTTCTTCTTTCATTCTCTTCTCTCCGCTGCTCCTTTCACCTCTTAGATGCATATTTTCATCAGACATGACAGAGAGGTGATCACTGCATAATTTGACTTTTCAATAAAACATTTATAAACTGAACTGTTATTGATGTAGTCCCAAAACCTTGGTGCAATATTTATATAAAGAAAGCCCTGACACCATTTCATATAATCTAGTGTTCTTGGCCTACTTGATTCAGAAGAGACCAGTGCCTGGGCTGCTGCAGGCCAGGCCAGAGGTTCCCTGGCAGGGCTGCCTGTGGGAAACTTCTTGGGTGTCTGATCATGGATAGATTACAGGTGCTACCAATTTCTAAATGGCATTTGCCTTAAGTTTACTGGTATTTTTAGAGGATAAATCATATCCATGGGTCAGAGTAAGGAACTCCTGGGATATAAGTCAGTAAGTGAGTTGCTCTCTTGAACGATCTTGCTTTTGTAAACTCTTGTTGACTTGCCACACCTCCTTGGGCAGGTCACGGGAGCTGCCCTGAGCTTAAGTTTCCTCATCTGTACAATACGGGCAAAAATAGTATGTGATCCACTTGACTGTTTTGCGGGTTAAATTAAGCGATCCTGATCCTGGCGCATAGTGAGTGCTCGAATTGTGTTAGTTGTCTAATGACAGTATTAATTCTGCCAATGGACTAGTAATTTTAAGACACAGGACTGACCCCTGGAAACCTTCTCTACCTCTCCTATTACAGGCAGGGGCAGGGAATGAGTATCTGCCATGTCCCCTTGATAGAAAAGATTTGGATTTCACCTCAACTTTATTGGCTGTCCCTTCTACTCCTTTTAAACCAAAGTACTGTAGGGACACCATATAAAAAGCATGTGATGATGGAAAACAGGGGCTGCGTACACGGTCCCCTCTCCACCCAGATCCTGCTCCCTAGAGGTGATCCCGTAACTCCTTTAGTTTGGCCTTTCCAAACACCCTTCTAGTGGTGACATTTTCCCAGTCTTTCCTTGCATTTCGATATTAGAATGTATGTATTGATCCAAATATGGGAGAGGAAATTGTTGCTATACACATGTGCACGCATGTGCACGCGCATACACACACACACTTTTCCTCCACTTCTACGAGGAGAATAGAAGACTGATTATATTTCCTTTATTACACAACGTTTTTGTTTTCTTTAGAGGTAACATAAACCTTGTTTGTTTGTATTCAGTTTCTTTGTTTTCTAGGTACATATCATATGCTCAAATTCTTCATCTTATCTATCTAAAAAACTGTTGTGGATACAATCTCAAACGTGCAGGGTAATTTATCAATTCCTGTTTTTTTTCTTTGAGTCATATCCTTGTCATTTTCTGCTCCTTTCCTCCGGTCTAAATGGAGTGTTCTTGGAGTGCACTACATAGGTGCTCTCTTGGGATTTCCTTTGCCATTATTTTAGAATTTATTTCTTCTATTGGAGCTCCCTGCCCTGTATCCTACATCTTTTCTATTTATGTCCCTGTTTTTGTGGCACATATACTCCAATAGCTGCCTAAGAAAGTTGCAGGTAAGGTATATTGTTTGAGTTCTTGCAAGGCAGAAGCTCCTAGCTGCTACCAATACTTCTCTCTCATACTGATGGAGTATTTTTAGTGGAGCCCATGGCTACCTGCTCAGAATGAAGACTGCACTTCACAGCATCTTAAGCAGCTATATGGGGACATTGTGACTAAATTCTAGAGAATGGACTTGGAGAAATAACACTATGTGGTATCTTCAGGGACCTTTCATGAAAGAGAGCTGTAATGCACCCTTTTTCATCCATAGAATGGGTTCGATCTTGGACTGTGAGAAATGGCTCAAACCTAGGGATGGCAGGGCAAGATGCCCTAGGGGGCCTAAGTCCCTGAGGGTGTCACAGAACCAGGCCTCCATGGCTGTCCTGGACTGCATAACCCTGTGTTTTCACATGAGAAATAACTTCTATTCTAAGGAATAGCCTGATCCTACTATTACAACTCCATATATAAAAATTTGCTTAAGTTCATACTTGAGTGAAAATTTGGTTGAGTTTAGAATTCTAAGTTGGAAATCATTTCTCAGAATTTTAAAGTCTTTTCTAGTTGCCTTTAGCTCCTAGAAGTGATTTTTTTTTTTTAGTTTACTGCTATTTGAATCATTTTGTGTTTTTTTTGGTTTGTTTTCTTTGTTTTTTTTATTAAAGTATCATTGATATACAGTCTTATGTTGGTTTAAAATATACAACACAGTGGTCCAACAGTTACCCATATTATTAAATCCTCACCCCCTCTAGTGCGATTGTTATCAACATACTAAGATGTTACAGAATCATTGACTGTATTCTCCAAGCTGTACTACCATCCCTGTGACCAACTTATATTGTGATTGCAGATTATTGTACCCCTTTTTCCCCTTCCCCCTTCCCCCACACCCTGTCTAACTCCTCCTTGGTAACCACTAGTACCTTCTCAGTGTCTAAGTCTATTGCTATTTTGTTTCTTCTGTTTTGCTTTGTTTTTATACTCCACAAATAAATGAAATCATATGGTATTTGTTTTTCTCCACCTGGCTTATTTCACTGATCATAATACCCACTAGATCCATCCATATTGTTACAAATGGGTGAATTTCCTTTTTTATGGCTAAATAATATTCCATTATGTATATGCACATCTTCTTTATCCATTTATCTATTGATGGATATTTGCAACCTTCCTCTTTTTAATCTCTCTCTCTCTGGAGGACTGTAAGGTCATTCTGTTATTGTGTGACAGCCTGCTTTGATATGGATCATTTCTCTTTCATTATGAAGGGAATTTAAGAGGCCTCTTCAAAATAGGAATTCATATATGTCAGTACTGGGAAACTTTCTCAATTTATTTCTTGGATAATTTCTTCTTTCCTCTGTATCTATTTCTGAAACTCCCATTACTTGGTTAGGACTGTCCAGATTGATCTTCTAAATTTCTTCTATGTCCTTTCATATTTTCCATCTTTTTCTATACAATGCAACTCTTCTATTGAATTAGTATTTCTTCTGTCATAGTTTTCATTCACAATGCATTTTTTCTTGTCCTCTAAATGTATCCTATTAAAATAGCAACCTATTTTTATCTCTTATTTCTTAAAGGATATTAATCATTTTTAAAGTATTTTTTATCCTCCCTAAATTACCTATTCCCTCTGCAATAAGACTTGGTTGCCTTCTGCTGACATTCCATCTGCAGATATTTAGGTTTCAGCTTCTCTTCTCTGTCAGGTCAGTTACCTCTCATATGTCTGTTTCCCATTTTTGAAAAAAAAAATTACAGTCCTCAATCCATGGATTGACAGTTAATTGACTACATGTTGCCCCTGCCCTCTTAGAGCTTATGTTCTAGGGAAGGAGACAAATATTAAAAACATTAACTATGTCTAATGGCAATAAGTGTTATGAAGAAAAATAAATTAGCATGAGAGAGATGGAGGTGATGGAATGGCTGTTTTACATGACAGAGAAGATCTCTCTTGTACAGTAACATTTAAACGGAAGCCTGAAGAAAGTTAGGGAATGAGGTACGCAGGTATCTGGGGTAAGGGTGCTCCAGGCAAAGACACATGCATTGCAGAACCTGAAGCCGGAGCCCTAGTGAGGCCTGTGTAAGGAACAGCAAAGGGGCTGCTGTGGCTGGAAAGGAGGTGATGTCAGAGAATAGTGGTGGTGACAACACTGTTGCAAGGTCTCGTCGCCGTGGCAGGGACTACAGACTAAGTGGGATAGGAAGCCTTTGAGTAGGGAGCGTCATGATTAGGCTTACACTTTACAGCCAATATCACCTCCTCTCGCATTTTCTTGGTCCTTGAGAACTCTTATCCTTTTATTGTGATTTTGGTGAAGTTTGCTAATGGTGCGCAAGAGTTTAACCCACATGTTGGACCGGAAGTCGTAGCCTCCTTATTTTAAGAATCTTCCTAACAGATGGAGTTGTCTCGAAAATGGAATGACTGGCCTGGAAAGCCAGAAGCTGGATTAATCACAGTCACTCTGAACTAAAAGGAATTTTACTTTCTGTGACTTCCCGTGGATCTTCACAGCTGAAATGAGCTAACAAGACAAAATGTATTCTTGGAATATCCCACAGTCAAGCAGTTCTCACCTCTGCTGGGACCTGCTTCCAGGGCTCCAGGAAATGTATCCACAGTCCAAAGCAGGCATTGGAAAGGTGTGGGGACTCTAGAGTTGCCATGCTGAAGGCCCCCCTTCCCTCTGCCACTGTTGCGCCAGAAAGAGTTACACTACCCAAAAACCCAGTAATGTGCTCACTGACAAATAGCTTCAAACCTTTCCTGGGAACCTGCAAGTCCCAGCTCCTCCATCATTTGGGGCTGTGAGTGAGCCTGGGTGCCTGGGTTTGGCCTGAAAGCATCTGGTTCCTTCACTGTCTTGATTTACACAAGCTAAATCAAGAGGTAGCTACTGCCATTGAGGTGTACTGGCTTATTAAATTACATCTATGTTTTTAATTTCAAGTCTTTACCCTCTCTAAGTCAGACCATGAGCTTTTTAAGGAAAAACAATTGGCTCTTGCACTCACCATCATTTTAGACACAGTAGTTTCAAAATAAATATTTGTAGGTAAACCTGAGTTTTGGTACTGATCTTACCACTGAGGCAGTACTTGTGGAGCATATGCCTTTAAGTGCACTAAGTCAGACTTCTGAAAATGAGCTTTTCTAATGAAAAATTAATATGGCACATATTACTATACCTCACATGTACATTATAACATATATAACGTATATCCTCTTCCCTCAAAACTCTGTGAGGAATAATTGCTATGTGGCTGCAAAGCACCATGAGAGTGTGAAATATTATGTAAGAAGGAGGTGAGTGGGTCATTATTACATAATGCAGTTCTTCCTATCACGGCTTGGCTGTGATGTGGAAGGCCATGGAGGCAAGCCACAGAGTGTAGACTGTCATCAACACGCATCAACTCTGAAAAATGCATACTCACCACTTATAATCACAGATACAGCCGAGCCCACAGGAAATACCTGGCCTGCCATCCATCTCCTTCTCACTGCGGTCTGGCAGGACAGGTGATGCCTGTCGTCATGAATTTTTGTGAAGGGAATTCATTTTTATTTCAGAATAAAAATCACAAACCTTTGTTGACCAGTTGGGCACATGTTGATTGGTCTATCACGCTTTGATTTGTTTTTATGACAGCAACAGACCAGCCGTGGTCGCTGCTATAGTTTTCATGGCAGCATTTTTCATGGAAGAAGTTATTTTCTTTCTGAGCACTGGCAGAGCCGGTATCTTGTTAGTCTTCCGACAATCTTGTGATGAGGTAAGTAAAGATGACCAGGCTGTGTGTGACAAACGGAGACTGGAAATCCCAGGGTGTTAAAACAGCGTGCTTACCATTATCATGAGGAAGGGAATAAATGGTTAACAAATCTATGCTGAAGATCAGTAAAAACATCACATTGCTTGTGAGATTACGGTGCTATGTCTTTGTTACAATATAAATATTTGGTTTGTTTGTCTAGCCATATTCAAGAGCCTGCCATGTGTCAGGAACTATAGCAAACAAGGACATGTCATATTTTAGATCACTTTTGAAATACCCAGACAATCCCAATGGCTATATAGAGTCTATGGAAACAGAATAAATTAATATCTCCATATTTAAAAAAAACATATATGTAGTGTATATAATTAAGAGACCATGCTTACAATTGACAAGAAAAAGAAGAGAAAAAATGAGGTAAAACACTATATTTTAATAGCATTAATAAAAACAGTAAGTGCAAAATGACTTATTTCAGTATTAAATGTAATGACCATTTAGACTGTTGAATAATCAGAAATTAAGGCTAGAATACTGCAGAATAATGTTTGCTAAAAAAAGAAGCAAAAATACCTAAATATATTTCAGATGGATTCAAGATTTAAAAGCACATAGAAATGATAATATTAATAGATGTAAATTGTGTTATAATTTTGAGTCAGGGACACCAACAATCATAACAGAAAGGATAAATGGATAGGCATCATAAATTTCTATTATCAAAAGAAAACCTATACAGACAAATGGCAAACTGCACAGAAGTTTCGTATCAGCATAACCTATGGTGATCACTAATAGACCTGATAGGTGAATGCTTTACAAATTAATACATTTTCATTTCAAAAAGTGAATCAAACAGGACACTTGAGGTCCTTGAAAACCACTGCTGGAGAAATCAGGTAACAGCAGCCCAATATGTAACCACAATCAAAACAAGCTAAAAAAAGTTCATGACAATGGCTTTTGTACTAAACCATAATTACACGTTTTAACCCAAGAAGTTAGATAAAGTCACACACATGGCGTAAATGATCTGGAGGAGCAGAAAAAGTTTAAGAATCTATGGCTGGAAAATGATGGCTGAGTGTCCAAAAAAGAAAAGCAACAAAGTTTCTAAAATCATGAAGTGTACTGATAATCCTATTAAAAAGGGGAAGAGCCCCATAAACTATGTGAAGCAGGAATTTAGAAGAAAGCACATATATATATATATATATAAGAAGGACAGAAAATTTGGAATTCATTACTGTCAGAAGGGAATGGAGACTATATATATATATAAAGGGGCTGAAAGAGAATTATTGCAAAGTAAAATTAACATTAGATTATAAAAAGAAAATGGAGAATTTGGGAGTATAATTCTAAACACTGTATTTTGACATTAGGAAATCCAACCCGCATGTTTCCCCATAATACATTTATTACTCCGAGAAAGAGCCCTGAGTTGATGAATCTGGGTCTGACCAAAAGCCCTTTGTTTTTCCATTATGAATTCCAAATTAATGGAATATGAAGTCATGACAACTTTCCATTTATTTGTACTCAAAATTGGTAATTTAAGGATATAAGTGAAAATATTAATTGAACAGATTTTAAAAATAATTTTGCTAGGAAGATTAAAAGCTAACAAAGGTAATGCTGCTGTATTTTCTGTTTTCTGTACACTTGGTGCTCCAATTTGGCTTATAGTTTAATAGCATTTGGTTATGCTTTTGCCTGATGCTCTGGTTTCTGAAATTAGTAGTCACCCTAAATAAAAAGAGAAAAATTATTGGGGAAGATATGAACAATTACTGCAGACAAAAGGGGGAAAGACCTGGGGTTAAAAGCGGAGTGTGGCAAGGGAGGAAGAGGGAACAGTATAAAAAAACATTTAAGAGGGAAAGATTCTGTTCAGGCCTGTGGCTCATGGAAGTTCCTTCATTTCTATTTCCTGTTCAGAGAAATATTCTTCTGGCTTGTCTCTGTGTTTCCAATCTGACCTCACATATCATCCGAAGAAACAAATTTCTTAATTTAAATGGAAATGTCTTTGGCAAACTGATCTTAATCTGCACTTTTGGTAGTATTCTTCACCCGTTCTTATCCAAGAATTAGTAGAAATCGTCTTCCTGAAAAGCTTTATCTGTCGCTACAGTTATCCAGGTATTGAATTGTTTAAGTTCGTAATTCTTTGTTCCAATAGTTCCCAGAACTATGACAAGTCATTCTTTTGTTAACATGTTTCTTTCCTTGTTCCCTTTTTGCATGAACACACAAATGCCTTTTCTATTTAGGAGTTCACCGGATCTAGGCTCTGTTCCCCCACAATCTCCACCCTTGTTGAAGTCGTAAGTGTCTGAATATGACCTCGTCGTCTAGACGCACCGTTGATGTGTTTATTGTCACGTACAGGATCTTATAAAATCAGAGACGTACATGTAGGTGCAGGCCTGCTAGAGGATTTTGCAAGGTGGATGGTGACGCACTCGTCCATGTTTTGTTCACAGGGTAGAACTGACCCCACAGGCTGTTAAAATGGGTTACTCTTTTCCAAATATTTCTAGTGGAAGAATTAACAATGAGAAAGCCAAACCTAATTGCTCTTATTTCATCAGTTAGTAACAACAGGAAAAAGTTTCTCCTTGAATTTAGTTTGGATATTTGTCTTCAGTTAAGAAAACACTTCTTTAGTTATAAAGGAGCTTGGTTTTCAAACTTGTGCTTTTTTTTTGTTCAGTGCCCTGCTTCTCTGAAACTTGGCTTATAAGAGATAAGAAAATTGTGGCATAGTATTACACACAGTGTAGTGACACAGGAAAGGGGTGTCAGACACCTTCAACCAGCTGGTCTCTGTCCCTCTAGTCGTTTTCTGTATTTACTTATCTGTCATCCATTCAACCAACAAGCACTGGGCATGTATTATGCTCCCAACAGAGTATAAACCCTGAAATGAAGATGAATAAGATATGTCTCAGGGACCTCAAGGGTTGATGGCGGCCCCCTCCTGGTATAACCTAGGACACAGCGAGGAAAATGCTAATGAAGACATGTACCTCCGTGGTCATAGGAAGATCCATGTTGTGGGGGTGGCGGGTTGATGTTTATGAAGTTTTACCATACTGAGGAGGAATTTCCCAGGTGCACATGCGGGCAAGAGTATTCTAGGCAAATGCTTCAGCCTATCGAAAAACTTGGAGATGGGAAATACATGGGCATGTTTGGGAAGCTGTGAGGGGACAGTTAAGGCTGAACCATAGGGAGCGACTAAGGGAAAGTGGGGAGATGCAGCTAACAAGCGGGGAGGAGCCCCACAGTTAAGGGCCTTTTATGTTCATCAAGGCAAGGAGCTGATCATGTATATTTTTTATACATGATGAAAAGTCATCGAAAAGTGTCAAGGGGAGAAGAGCCAGGACTAGTTTGGTGCTTTAAAGACCAGAGGCAATAATGGAGAATAAAGATTCAGGAGGAAAGAAAGGTGGGAAAGCCTGCAGGTGGGGAGGTCTCGTAGGGAGCCACCGCAGCACAACAGGCAAGAAATGATGAGCGTCCGAGGAAGGACAGAAACAACCGTCATGAACTGGATTTCAGAGACACCCACAGATGTAACAACTCATCAGTCAAGGCAGTAACAAAGAGAAGTGATTCTGAAGTTTCTGACTAGATGCTCAGTGGAGCAGAGTTGGAAAGGGGCTAAAAGAGGATATAATTCGGGATATGTTCAGTGTAAGGTGTTTGTGACAGATCTCGTTGAGATGTCTATTAAGAGCCTAGAAATACACATCTGAAGGTCAAGAACGTCTGTGCTAAGATAAAAAGTCGAGAGTCCTAATGCGGGTACATGAGACCATAGGAATGGATGAGGCTGCCGCGGGGGAGCCAGTGGAGGGGAGGAGAGGGTGCACACACAGTGTTTGGAGAAAAAAACAGAGTGACGTAGGACTGCATGTAGGAAAAAGAGCCAAAGAAGGTGAAGGAGAACAAATAGAGGCAGAAGAAGGCCAAGTGATTGCACCATAAATGAAGAAAGGCAAGCATTTCAAATGGAGTTTGCTGAATATTTTCAATTCCATAAAAAATCGGTTGGGATAATGATTGATAAGTTCCCATTTTGCAGCTACAGTGTCTTTGGAGTCCATCACAAGACCAATCTTCTGAGAGCGGAGGGAGAAACCATTCGCAGTGGGTTCAAGAGAGAAAAGGAGGGGAGGGTGGCATCTGGGTGGGTCACTCATCCAAGAACGGTTGAGGATGACTAGAGGTGAAGAAGGAAAGCTTTCTTCCTGTCTTCCTCTTTCTCTTCCCCATTTCATTTTTCCTCTTTTTCTCTTCTTTTCTCTTCTCTCTCCTCCTCCTCCTCCTTCTTCTCTCTTTTTTTCTAGGAAAGGAAAGATTTGTAAGCTAACCTGAAGGAAAGAGGTGTTATTCTACAGAGGGGCTCTGATTTGGGATTCTACTACATGCACCTGCTTTTGGAGACAATTCTTTCACATTAGGTTTTTCTCATCTGTAACTATGTTTTCAGGAGCACAGTGTGATCCATCGCCAGCCAGCCTCCATGTTCACAGTCCTTGGTCCTACAACAAGATCCCCCTATACTTAGAAGAGTATGAGCCCTGGGGCCACCAGCCAGGAAGTCCAAGAATACTGAGATTGAAAATCACTCAGCAAAATTAAGTCCTTTCACCTAAATGTGTAAGGGTGTAATACCTATCCTTCTATTTTAAATTATTACATTTTATTTAGTCCGTTTGATAGATGGAACCTTAGTTTTAGAAACTACTCCATAAGCATTTATGTTGTACAAAGTTGAAACATTGTGGATAATTTTATGACAAATATACACTAACATACTGGACTCTCTCTCCTCCGGTTCCTAACATATATAAAAAGAAATGTAATGCATAAAGTGTTTTGAATCCATATGGTTCTTATATTTGGGAAATTTAAGACCTCTTTAAGATATTACCTTAGTTATCCTCACAGCTTTTGAGGTTATTTTTTTTTCTGATCTCCAAATCATCACCTCAGGTGGAAGGAAAGATATATGTCATTATGCAAATTCTGCTTTCCATCCCGGGAAATACATTTTGCAGACAGTTTTGGCTGACTACCTGGTTTTGTAAGGCCCATGAAAACGGCCTTCTCTGTTAACTGATTATCCACTCACAGTCTCTGTTTTATAGATGAGTACATGTAAATGTATAGCTTCCTAGAAGTTTAGGGCTGAGAAGCATCTTGAAGATTAGGAATGTTTGTTGCCAGTTACAAAGCAGAATGACGGGAACTGAAAACAGGAAGCGTGTCTTTGACCAGGACAAACTCTATCCCTTATCTCTTGTCTCTGCCTCATTCTTCTGTGTTTTTCAGTCCTCCTACTTTTGTATCCTGGTCAGTAAGGTAGACTATGGCCCAGGTTTCCATGCTACAACATTAAATATTCCCAAATAACATTAAATATTAAATCTCTTTCTCTCTACCACCATTTCAAAGCCCTGGGAAAGAGACACTGATTGATGCCCACTCATAGTCCAATCGGCTGTGGTGCAGAAGTGAGGATCACACTGTCTAAACATGGCTTCCAAGACTATAGTCTATATAGCTAAGGGGACCATTGTAGGCTAAGCAGATGTTCCAAAGGCGTCCATCAGAAAAGCTAGTCCCACCTTGTCCAAATCCCCTGCCCCAAACACAGCATTTTATGGGTAAGGAAACATTCCCCAAATTCTACATTATTTGGCCAAGGTTGTAAAGTGAGAATTCCCAGTCCAGCTCTCTTTCGATGTGGGATTTGGCTTTCTTGACAGTAGGCTGGTTAACATTAAGCAAGCAATCCCGAAACACCAGTTTCCTTCTCTTTCTATCAGTCTGCACCCCATAGTCCCCTTTCCTTTCTTGTCTTCTCTGTTTCTCTCTACAAAATTAGAGAAAATGTTAGATGTAAGTTACCGAGATGATTTTTCAGAAGATTTTACCACGGTAAATGTATATTAATTTATCAGTTCTTCTTTATGATCAATAAACATGTTTGTATATAAGTGGAAGAAAGTCATCACTAGAATATGAGGACAGAAGAATCAAAACGCATGACCTCTGCTTTCCCCGAATAAGTTTCCTAAATAACTGAAAAGAGAACATATCCACATATGAACAAGATAGAGAGCAAAATCATATATGTAGTTCTCTAAGCCAAACTGCATTTAAATTATTGAAGGAATATTAAAAAAGGACAAAACATGGAAATTCTTAGGGAGATTTTCTGAAGACAGCAACTCTTAAACAGATCTTAAAGAAGATAATGATTATACCTCAGAGGCTGCTAATTTATGGCCACAGGCCAAATCAGGTGTGCTTATGTTTTGTTGGGCCAGCATGGGGCTTTAAGAAACAGTTTAAATTTGAATGCCTTTACATGGAATCTGCTCTTTCCAGTTTAGCCATACTTTGTGTCACTGCTTTCTGTTTTACTTCATCATTTACTCTGTCATGAATATGTTGCCTGCCTTCCCCTTGAAAATTTTTCAGTTTGCAGTCCCCAGGTATAGATTGCCACAATGAAAGAAGTAGGCAATCATTCATTTTTTGAGAGACCAGGATACACAAAGCCAAAGAGGTGTGAGCCATGAATATATTTGTATGAACTGGGGGTGTAATAGAAATGGCCTGTATGAAGTTCAGAGACTCTATGGGTGGAATAATAAAAATGAAAATGCATAATTCAGAAGGACCTGGTAAGAGAGGTCTGTAAGTACTAGATCAAAAAATGGAGATTTTCTCTATGAAGCCATTGTCTGTCCCTCTAAATTCTTGGTGGAGAATTCTTTGAGGAGAAAGTTCTCCACTACTGTATAATAGTCAAACTTGAATGAAGAGAAAGGGGTGAGCTCAAAACGTTTTCAGTAATCTGGCAGTATGGATAAAGGTGGGAATTCTGGCAATGGAAAGACAGAGAAAAGAAAACTGGCAGGTAGGGGAAAACGAGATTAGACAAGAACAGTAAAGGAAAAAAGAGTTAGGGGACTGTGCTTTCCACAGAGAGTAAGCAAATTGGAAAGAAATGGCAGAGTCTAACCTTCTGTTGCAAAGGTGATAAAATAAAGAAAAGCTGGTTTTTATATTAGCACATGGCGGCTCTCCATCCTGTTCATTGGTTGTCCCCCTGCCAGCGCAGTTACTTACGGCTCTAGCTACTTGTCTGCGTTGTTTCTCAAGGAAAGAACAGGCACCCACACGGGGTCTTCTGCATTTTATTCATTACAGCTTCTTTTATTTGTTGTTTTAATGTGTTTGATTTACTAAATTAATACAGATGTTTCATATTACAATGCTAATAAGAAAACTATGCAAAGATGCCCAACTTCTTTTAAGTCTAGTCAGAGTGGAAACATTTTTCCTTCTGCCTGTTCAAGTTTCAGTTGATCCTTTTTGAACACGTTGACTTGAAATGGATGGTCCATACTCAGTTTAAGTGGCGGGGAAGAGGAACAAATTTTAAGTGACATTTTGAAGAAATCATTATGTGTTCTGCTTCGAGAAGATTGGAGACATTGAGAATTTGGAAACCTCACGAAGATCATAAGAAAGATATTACTCTTTTTTCCTGGTATTTTCATTACTATTTGAGAACATTAAACCTTATAAGAAATACTTATAGCATGCCAGCATTATTTAGGGCTAGTATTTGTTGGGGTATGTGAAACATCTTAGATGCAGCTTTAGTGGGTGGTTTTTGTGGAATGTATACTTCATGTTTAATAATGGGAAAAAGTCTCCCCAAGAACTGTATTTATGTGTGATTCATATATGTGGATTAGAACACTTAGGAAAAAACTCCACAAAGAAAAGAAACTTGCCCTCTGAGCTTCATGATTTATATGAATTTACCATGTCACTGTTTAGATACAGAAGGCTCCCTTAAGATTGTGCTCCCCAAACCCTGGACTGCATTCAAGCTTACAATATAGCCACAGGTAACTATGTTAAGTTTTCTTTGAACTTGTTCTCTAACTGAAGTCCTGTCACTGCAGAAGGCAGTTGAAATTTAATTAAGGGTCAGGAAACTCCCAAGTCTAATTTTGTCCCTGAGCTGTTCTGTGGGTTGTCTCTCAGGACTTCAACAGCTGTTGAATGAAAGGTTTGGCCCAGATGCTAAAGCCAACCCCAATCACGATTCAGCATAACAGTGTCCTCCTGGATAGGCCAGCTCCCTGGGACATAGACACTTTGTGTTATTATGCTGTTAGATCCTCTTGGTATGATGCAGTTTTTAAGGGTCCCTTCAAATAAGGACCAAACTTAATCATGATAAAAGTTAAGTACTTCAACAAAGAACTTAATTTTTCTTTCTTCTATTCCAGGTATTCTAGTTGTTTTTGGTACCACATTCTCCCAAAAATAATCAGTTCATCTGAACCTAATGTGGAAAGCTGGAATGCAATTAAGTGAGAAAATACATGTAGAAAAAAATCTTTGCAGAGAGTTAGGAAAATTTAAGATATTATCAAAATACTATTTTAGCAAAAACAAACTTCCCAAAGACACATTTATAAAAAACCGTATGATTCATGTCAACAGGATGGCCGAACTCCACTTCCTCCATTAGTGCCTTGAAATAGGCCCAGTAGGTTATCTCAGGAGCATGTCTTCCCACTCTAGTGGGTTTCTTCAGCCACTCGCCCATGCATAAGGAGGATCCATAACTGCCTGACTGGCTTGGAATATACAGAACACATCCGATATTTAGCAACCCAATACGAATCTGCCAAACAATGTGCTGTATAAATATCATACCTGCTGTGCGGTGTCTCCAGGTAATAATAAAAACATTGTGTTCATCTTTTCATAATGCGAACCACTTAATTGCCCGTGACGAATTTCTACTTTATTATCTGATCTAATGTGTATATGACTACCTGCAGGTTAAACTGGACTGAATTTTTGGATTGGCTAAAATCCAGAAGGTTCAATTAGAGATGACAGAGTCCTGTGGTCGGGTAAAGGCTGGGTCTCAGAGTGGTCTTAGGACAACCCTTCAAATATAAAGCTGAGATTCTGAGTGCAATCCATTACTATATGTGCTTATGGACATCAAATAGAGCACAAGACAAATGTGGTACATTTTATCTAACGTATGACAGTAAGTCAGATACTGGAAGGCATTTTGGGGGCCAGTGCCAAATTCCATTAGCTTTTCCATTCTTTGGGAAATATAAGGGTGAAGGGGTAGGAATAGGAATTGTTTTGACCAGATTGCCTATAGAGGCTAGGGCTTCACAAGCATGCCGGCATGGGTGACTTGTACTACCCATGGATCTTCAACTTTTCTCAATGGAAATTATATTTGCAAATGGAGGAGATACAATTAGTAAATACCCCCAAATCATGCCCCCACATCAGACCAAATCTGACCTTTCCAACATTACTGACACTTCTAAAAATTGGGAGTTTTATTTCAAATGAATAAGCATTGGAGTAATTCAGTGACTCTTTCACTCTTCTTCCAAATATGTTGCTTTCAGAAAATACAGCTTAAGAATCTCGCTGACACATTGTTACCATGTAGTGTGTGCTGTAAATGCGGCAGACTGGTGAAAGACCCAAGTTCTAACCACAGCCACGTATTTCCTTTGTTTTACATATTTAGGTCAGATGCTAAACATGGCTTTAACATATTTTCTTTGTGGTTTAATTTCCTTTGTGATTATTTCTTTTATTTAATGGGAGTGTAAAAATGTCCCAAGGACTAAAAACAAATTGCAACTCATTTTTAACATGGGCACTGAGAGGTACTCTGTTAGTTTGCCTTTGGGTCAAGATTAAACTTTCAGGATCATTTCAGGTTAAAATTGCAACAGTGAGACATTTACATTTTCTTAACGAAACATAGGGCACTATATTCACGTGGCATTCTTTCATACCCCCTTGGGCCCAAGTCTCATAACAAACAAGGTATGAGAAACTGCGGGCTCCACAGTGACTCTTAGTGTGTCTCTGGGCTGCGCCTCCCTAGAGATGCCCACGAGGCGCCTGCGTGCAGCACCTCCACCCAGCTCATAATGACTCCCTGGACGTGTGGAGGGATTCCTGGACATATAAGAAGGAAAGGCAAGCTAAGTCATCAGGGCAGCACCCCAGGACCACCGTGAACTTCACAGCAGTGCAAAGAGTGATGTGTATCCATCTCCTAAGTGTTAAAGCTGCAAAAAGCTTTTTCATTCCATATTTACTATCCAGCCTATTAATATGTATTTGCTCCTGGCACTTCATTCAGTTTATACCTGGAGAGTGAATGGGTCTGTTTCAGTGGTATGTGTAATTCTCATTTCTCAGGAAAGGTGTTGAAATGTTTGTTTCTTAAACAAGACAGGAGGGTTGGTTTTTTTTTTTTTTTTAATATTCGCTTACCTTTTTGTTTAGGGATTCGCAGAAATACGATTTTTTTATGAACATAGAGTATTCATCAAATCCTAAAATGCATCCCTAGTAGAATATCCTTTGCTTTTATCCAGGACTTAGTATATCTAGCACGTGGATAAATTTAGAGTTCTTCTGAACTAAAAGAAATCCCTGAGAATTTAACAGTTACCAGGCAGATGTTAACAGTTTTAACAACTTCTTGCAGTTGCCCAGAGGGAGGAAAATGTGGCCCATGTCAGGTCCTTATATGTAAAATACAGTGAATTACAACAGAACCAATAGTTTAACCTTAAAGGAGATATCTGTTTATTTTTACAAAACTAGTATTTCAGTAAAAAGTTAAAAATCATCCTTTCCTTGAATTAAAAATAAGAATCCTCTAAGAAATAGACCCATCAAAAAAAATTAGCAGTGGTTTTCTTCCTATTCATACATTCTCATGGGTGGAAAATGTTTTGAAATGACAAAGATAACTGTTTTCTAAAAATATTATTTGAATCACAAGGTGAAATTTTTCTAAACTATACTGAAGATCAATAGTATGTTAAGTTAATGGCAAAAATAAACATATATGGACAATTTTAGATTCTGTCTTTTTCTATAGAAAGACAGGATATTTAAAAAAAGAAGACATAATTATTAAATTAGTATTACTCAAATACAAAATGATTAAGCAAAATCAGACTTAAACAGGTGGTTTTAAAATTTTAATATTAATTAAACTTCCCTATGTTCTTATTTTCTTCATCCAAGAAAGGTATAATCCACTGTACCACTTAATTTGTGATGTATCTTATTATATAACAAATAATTTCATATAATTACAATTAGGCAGATTTAATTCACACTGTATAAGACTAACCATGCTGATTTTAATAAAAAATATTTCCCTAAAAAATTCTTATTTGGCCAACTATTTTCACAAAACATGTGTTTCCACTACTACTTCCAAAGGTCTGGTAACCGTTCGTACAAATGAAAAAAAAGTATCTGTTTTCCATACAAGCATAAGTTGTTCCACAAACATCTGGTAACAAAACTTTGAAAGCTGGTGGAGTCTGAGCCAGCCCAGGTGTTCACTACAACATCTCTAGAATTCAGCAATTGCCTGCAGTAATTTGTTGCAACTCGTATTGGCATTTTTATGGTTATGATGAGGCAAAGGGTGATGACATCATGTACCAATGTTACGAAGGTGCTGTGAACTCAGTGTGAAAATTTCATCAATGAGTGATTGTTACTGAAATTGACTACATTGGTGGCCATCACATTTTGCCAACTGAAACATCTGGGCACAAGTTAGTAGTGGCGCACCTTGTAAATAACTTAATTGAAATTAATTGCCAGAAGTTTGCAGCACCCTAGGTGGTTTATAAGTACCATTTCTTACTCTACTGCAAAGTTTTGGGCTCAAGAATCTTATATTCTCAGATTTTGTTCTAGCGCTTGTGATGGAAGTGAGAAGTGTAGAAAATACGTAATAAAACAGCAGGACCACAAGGAAATAAACATTTATTTATTGAGGAAGAAAGCATTGCTATCTTCTACACCTACTTTCATTGATATAATATTTTACTTAAAGAAATCATTTGAAAATTCAGGTATAAAGCAGTTTTTTAAAAAAGAGGACAGTTGAGCAAATTAGATGTGAGTCTCTATTTGTCCGGAAAGAAATGTCCAGTTTTTTGCCCATGTTGTAAATAACAAATGCTTATTGTGTTGATAAAAATATTTGAAATCATTATATACTATAAAACCACATATTTGAAGAAACCAAGGGGCTGTTCTGTGGAAAAACTTGGAGACCGAAATATATGTCCTTATTTTTGCTTACAGAATCCAAAGGATTTAGAATAATTTTCTAAATTATTCATAGCTTCATGCATCATAAATCCAGGGCAAAGTAACCAAAAAAATGACCCAGATGCCATAGTCAACAAACAGGACTTGTTCAATAAATGTTAATGTCAATTCCTTGCTTCTTTCCTTCTTGCCTCCACTTCTTACTTTTGCTTTTTAAGAAAAGTTTTGCCAATGTAAAGATGTTTAAAGATATTAAATGTCAGTAGTTTAAAACTGACATGAAAACCCAATTAATAAATGAATTCTTTTTTGCCTTGAAAGTACCATAACTTCTTTTTAGATATTATAAACTTCCATAATGCCCTCAGTATTTCAAAAACTTCTATAAAATCTGTATTTTAAAAAAGAACTATTACCTTGTTCTGTATGCTCAATATGAAGATGTGTGTAAGTTTTTTTAGAGCTTAATGCTGGGAAGAAGTTTTTCTAACAAGTATTTTATTCTATAAAGAAAAGCTGTGTAACTCGTATATTCTTTTTTTTCCCCCCTTGCTTAGCTGTCAAGAAGGTTAAACCTGATTTTTTTTTGGTGAATCAGTAGTTATCCTGAGCTCAGGCTTTCTGGTAAAACCAAATTGCTTTTTGTGCCCTTTCCCCTTTTATATTTCTTGACTTCTGTGCTTTTATATTTGCTTCAATCATCAGTTATATCTGTGTTTTTTCTGTGTAAAGTAGGTAGGTTTTAAATGATAAATACTCTAGTTTAGAATATCTAGGACTACCAGTTCCTATTCGTTCACTTAAAACATCTGCAGTTCAAAAAGTCTGTTCTTCCTAGAGCTGTGGGATATTTCATATCTGATTTTTTCCCCTCCTTATAGCTCACTAGAGCAAAAATAGCACTTTATCAATGTTTTGCTTTGTTTTTGATAACAGAGACCCTTATGTTCACAAATGAGCTTTTGATATAGCAATACAACCTAGCTATTACCAAAAAGGATTTGAATTATTTTCCTGAACAGAAAAAAAAAATTTTTATCTCTACCCTCATTCATAAAAGAAATCTTGCTTTGTCATAATGGACATATTGTTCAGGCAAAGTTAAATGCACTGTCCAAATATAAGAAAAAATTTCATTTCATCTGTTTTTCTTAGGAACAAGCATGAAGAGTATGGGCAAAGCAGCAGCTTTAACTTATGGTTTTGATCATAAACGTTTGAATCCCTGTAAGTTTCCTTGAGGTTAATATTTTAATGGTATCAGATGAAATTATAAAAAGACTATGTGGAAGGGATGGTAGGCAATTAGCAGAGCCATATGAAATCAATGACAGTTGCTTTTTAGTCAGATTTTCACCCAGCTGTTTTTCACTACAAATGAATGCTTTCTGCAATAAAAATACATATATTTGGAGTTGTAGGTAAAGCTATATGATTTTAGGATTTATCTTTATGATTTAAGGAATAAAATAAAGTCTAGTTCTTAAGGATCTTGCTATTAATGACAGCAGCTACATTTATTAAAGCTATAAAAGAACCTAAAGCAGAAAAAATGAGTCAGGGATTTTGTTAATGAGTTGCAGAATTGACAGACTGTTCCAGAAGGTTGTTAGGAGGCAGTCGTGAGCAGTGTCAGAAATAACGAACAGGAAGTGATACAAATACTGAAGAAAGACGTAAGCTAATAGATGTGTCTCAACTAGAAATAAATGAATAGTTTTAATATTTTGATAAAGCATCTCTCTTGCCATATTCCTCCATTGTTTCTTTCTTTCTTTTTTTTCCCATACATTGTAGTAAGAGAATGATTTCAAGCCAAAGAAGTCGCAATGGCCTTGAGAAGGTCATACAAAGTTCAGGGAATAGAAAAACTGGTAGGGTGGCAACTGATTATCAAGATCTATTCTTTCATTCAATTAATTTGGTAACAACTCCACCAGACTATGGATATGCCTTATCCTGTCATTTGAGCTCATAAATATTCTGAGTTATGGAAAGTTTAATTAGATGAGTTACATTTTATTATAAAAGACAGGGAAGTACAGAAAAAACAAAGCTGATCTATGATGTTAGATGCCAAGATAATGGTTCAGCTTGGTGGAGGTGGGGGGCGGATAGACAAGAAAAGGGAACACAGAAGAGCCTGAGATTCTGATAGTTTGTTTCTTCATCTGTGTACTGGTTACATGAGTATATTCACTTTGTGAATATTCATTGAGCCAACCACTTAGGATTTGTGCACTTTCCTGAATTTATATAGATTAGTAAAAATGTATGTAAAATTGAAGAGAAAAAAAAAACCACAGGGAATTATTTAACACATATTTAAAGACATATCTTCCTTTCTTGTCTCAAGCTTCCTCAGCTTTTTGTTACTACTCAATCCACTACATCATTCTAGAAGATTCTGTTCAACAGTCCAGTGATATGGCTCTTTATATGATTGATAGTAACAGAATTCCCATCTTTCATGGCCACTTTTCAATCTTTACCTCCTGTGTTGGCTTTGGTATCTTTGACTCTTTGACCGTTCTTTCCTTTTAAATTTTTCTCTACATTAGGGTAGCTCAAAAATTTTTTCTTCTTAATTTGACTTCAGTGACACCATATTCTCCTAGTTCCGATTCTCATTACTAAACTGTTCCCTCTAACCTCCTTCACTAGATTTCTTCTAACCATTCTTTAGATCTTGGTGTTCTTCTGTTTTCTGTCCCCAGCCTTTTGTCCATGCTATACCTTCTGCCTGGGGGACTAATTCAGAGGTTTTTAAGTTACTGTCTATTGGTAATGGTCAAATTCCTACCTCCACCTCCAAAACTTGAGATACAGTTCCATATTTTAAGTGTCTATTTGACATTTCCACCTGTTTTTCCTATAATATCCCAAACTCGGTAAATTCAAAACTGAAACTATTTTCTAAATTCCGGAAGTCTGATTTTCCTCCTTTATTTTTTGTGTCATTTGGCAATCTATCCTTAACCCATTCATCCAAGGTAGGTATTCTGAATCAATTCTCTATTCTATCCTTTCTCTCTCTCAACTCCCACGTAAATAATCACCATGTTTGTTATTGGTACCACTTAAACGTTTTCAAATTGGCCCTTTCTTCACAATTCCATTGAAAAAGGCATAGTTTGGACCCTCAACCTTGTTTCCCTCAGAATATTTTTACATCTTCATCAGTAGGTCCCGCCTCCTAAGATGTGAACATCCCCTTTACCCAGTTTTCACACTGCTGCTGGAGTCATCACATTGCCCTCACGGCTGGATAGAGCACCATTCTAAGGTCACTTCTTGCTGATCCAGTATCATAAGCCCAGCTGCCTAACTCTTCTATTAATATCTTACTTTTGAGTAAGTTATTAATAGATTATTACAAAAAATAGTCTCAGCATCATCACTGGAACCTATGGAAGGGTACCACTTCCATGACATTCAGGGGGTTTCTACTGTTTATAGTGTAGGTGCAGCCATATTGGGAAAAAAGGACATCTCATAGGGATTTTAAATAAATTTCAAGAAAGTTTGAACTGCATAAGGGAGGAAAGATCAGAGAGCAAGTCTATTAATTGGGACAAAGATAGGTAATTTTTTAAAAAGGACAACATTTTGAAGTAGCTGAATTAGAAAAGAGACTTAATAACTTGATGATGTAATAGGATTTTTAAATATCTGCGAGCAAAGAAGAAACATTGCAGAAAATAAAATCAGTTTAAAGAAAAAGAATGGAGAGACAAAGACATGGGAGAATGATAGATCTATTTTTTTCTATTATAAACAAAGACTGTTCTTATATGTAAATTTTTGCATGATACCTGTTTAGTCCTTCGAACAAATTTCACTAGATGTATTTAGGAAAATTCTACAATGTGTTATCAAATTATCATATAAAATGATTAGCCATATTCTTTTACTTATAGTGTCTGACAAACTGACATCCAATCTCATAAGACTGTTATAAATCTCTTTAATCTTTGTGTTACTGCAGTGTTTTAAATTCTATTAGTGACTACCTTTAATCTTAGAAAATATTTTATATTAGATACATCTTGAGAATATTTTGACATTTGCACTGGGTTTGCATCAGTTATTTCAACAAATATTATTCTATGTCCAACTGCCCTTGATGTTCATGTCAACTCCTTTTTATTATCATTCTTCCTCTTTCATTTTTTATTTTGATGCATTTCCCTTTGAACAGGGACATTATCTCTGAAATTTTTTTCCTTAAGAATATTTGGGTAGTATACTTCCTGAGTCCATATATGAGAAAGTTTTTTTGGACTTCATCTGGAGAGAACAATTCAGCAGAGTTTAGAACTTTTGGGTAACAAAACTCTAGTAATTGAAACAGTGTGGTACTAGAATAAAGACACATATAATAGTAAAATATTATAAATATTATAAATAGAATAAAAATAGAATAAAAAGTCCAGTAAAATAGAATGAAAAGTCCAGAAATAAACTCTTGCATATATATAGTCAAATGATTTTTGACAAGTGTGCCAAGACCATTCAAAGGGAAAAGGACAGTCTTTTCCACAAATGATGTTGGAGTGACTGGCAAGCTACATACAAAAAGAATGTTGGGATAAACTAAGTGTAGTATATAAAATGGAGTATTACTCAGCCTTAAAAAAGAAAAAAATTCTGACATATGCTAGAACATGGATGAACCTTGAGGATGTTATACTAAGTGATATAAGCCTGTCAAAGAAAAAATTAATTCTTGATCCCATTATATGAGTTGCCTTGAGTAGTCAAATCAATAGAGAAAGAAACTAAAATGGTGGTTTCTAGGTACTGAGGGATGGAGGGAATAGAGATTTATAATTGGTCCAGAGTTTTGCAAGATGAAAAGGGGTCTAGAGATGGATGATGGTGATAGTTGCACAACAATGTGAATGTGTGTAATGCCACTGAACTACACACTTAAAAATGGTTAAGATGGTAAATTTTATGTGTATTTTAACACAATCAATCAATTAATTAAACATATACATACACAAATAAAGGTATGTTGGAGATAGATCTATGAAAAGGAAGACCAGAGATTTTAAATTCTCTTTTGCCTTCTGATCCTTGGGTAATAACTATAATGTCATTTCCTGATACCTTCCTTTTCCCCCTTTAGCAAATACCAGTCAGTGCTGTGAGCTTTCCCCCTGCTAGAAATCTTAGCACCAGGTGACTTTTTCACTCCCTCCTTGTTTTCTGACAAGTTGGTGCACTCAAAGTGTTTCTTAAACTAGACACTCTCTTTCCCTTCAGATGGCTTACATTCAGCAAGGGGTATATAAACGAAAGAAGGGGCAATCATAACCACGTGGTGGTGTCAGTTTCCGAAATTTCACCTGAAGTCTGATGGTGTTGAATAAAAGAGGCCTTCCTATAGGACCTTAGCACATCTAGGTGACTAAGCAAAGTGATGTTGATAATAGCATAAGCCTTACTGTTCTAATTTGACAAGATGTACACCAAGAAATACCACATAGAATAGCTCATCAAGATGAAAGGCTATTTTTTGTTCTAAATTATATAGGTATGAGGACAGAGTGGAGAGGACATGATCAACATGTAGAGGACTCCTTTGTGGTTTACGCAGCAGAGAACTTCAAGCTATACGGCCCACAAGTATGGACAAGAGCTATCTGATTAGCAGATGTTTCAAGGGTCAAGAGTGCAAGATAAAATTATAGAGCTCAATTAAGTGTGGAAAATTTACTACCAGATTTTTTTTAGCAACCAAGAAACAAGTCCATGCCGCTTATGATATCATTTATTTGATTTGAGTAGAAAAACTAACAGATGAACTAAAGGCAACTCCAAAACTTCCTGTATGATTGATTGAAAAACTTGCCTCAAAAGCAGATACTTTACTTGGAGAAGTTAATTTTTCTGCTTGTTTCTGAATTTTGTAACTGTCAACCAAGTTGGGGGAAAATATTACAATGTGCTTGAGCAAATGGGACTCCATCATAGCCTTTTTCAGTTAATATATTAAAGATGTTTAAAAATATTAAAGGAAGTTATTTTTTGTTCTTTCTGTTTCTTCAACAAGCTTATTACTGATTCCTTTAAATGTTTTACCATATTTTCCTATAAGAAAAAATGCATAGAACATGGTTGCATCAGTGTAAGGTTGCAATTCTTTCCTTTTTATTAAGCAGAAGTTCACCATTTGGTAAAATTGGGGTATTCTTAGATTTTTTAACAACAATAAAGTTTAACAAACTTTATTTTCCTCAGTGATGGGAGAAGACCTTGTAGTTCCTCCCAATAAATGTGATGATGTATTTCATCTGTTAACCTTGAGTACACAGTAAACTCCTCTTCAAAATTTTCAAACCATTTTAACAAACAAAAATATGATTGCCCCTTCTTTCGTTTATATACCCCTTGCTGGAATGTAAGCCATCTGAAGGGAAAGAGAGTGTCTAGTTTAAGAAACACTTTGAGTGCACCAACTTGTCAGAAAACAAGGAGGGAGTGAAAAAGTCACCTGGTGCTAAGATTTCTAGCAGGGGGAAAGCTCACAGCACTGACTGGTATTTCCTAAAGGGGGAAAAGGAAGGTATCAGGAAATGACATTATAGTTATTACCCAAGGATCAGAAGGCAAAAGAGAATTTAAAATCTCTGGTCTTTCTTTTCATAGATCTAATATCTATGAAATAGATATTAGACATAATATCACATGTCTAAATTCATCTGAATTAAATTTATTAAAAAAACCAGAAGTGAGTAGTTAGCTTCATAAATATTTTGACTAGGATTTTCTATTTAACATTTTTGGTAAATACTTCAGTTTCTTCCCCAGTCCTGCTTCTCTTGGGTCCTATATTTCAATGAATGAAGTCATCATCCTCCCACTTAACTCAAAACCTCTGTGTTTGACTCCTTTCTCTCTTTACCCAATCCCCATCTCCTTAGTTTTTGCTCAAACCATCTCTACTTTTATAGGACTCCTTGCTTGCTTTTTTTTTTCTTTAAATTTCAAAGCTTACAGGATTATTGAAATAGCATCTTTTTAAAAAAATTGAAATAGCCTTTTTACTTGGTTCCCTACCTTTGGACCCTTACTTATCTGATTCATCCCACACACAGCTGCTAGATGTTTTCAGTATACAAAGCTAACACTGACCTTTTGCTACTTTTACAACTTTCCCTTGTTAGTTCAGTATTTGGAGCCTGCCAGGTATTCAGTACCCTCAAGGACCTATTGACAATATAGCTCTCTTCATTTCCCATTACTCATTTTTATAAACTCTAAGCTCTTAAGTCCATTAGTTTTCCATACGCATGATGTTTCCTTTATCTAGGATGTGCTTTTATCACATGTCTAAACTGAATTTTGCCTCACCTGCAAGATGCAGCTGAGATTCTGAGCCCTTCCCATAAGCCTTCATCTCTTCATCCTTCGAATTCTCATACTGCTTTAAATGTATCTCCCCCTTTGTATAATTTTGATCATGTATTTAATTTTTTATTTACACTTTATCCCCTTGATAGATTTAAATCTCCCTTTGAGTAGAATTAGAAGTGCTTTATCTTATTATATCTCATTTGCCAATTGTTCCATAAATATTCACTGAATTATTTAATCTGTGTTTAAGATTGCAAACCGTCAAGAATTCAGAGAAACCCCTGAAATAGGTGAAGGAAGGCCATTTACCCACCTTTGAATAATATTATATTATCATTCAAATAATATATATGACAGAATAATATTATGCGTTTCTAAGTCTAAAGAGGACAGCAGAATTCAGTAATCCCAAAACTAGAGTCATAAATTTGGAACTAATACAGAATTTACTAAAAACTCATTTTATATCTCATGCAGTGATCAATTAACTTCTCAATAGTAAGAATTCCATGCAGGGGGCACATGTATAACAAACCCAACAGAGCGACTTCCGTCACCTATCCTCTTGCCTGTGTCTGGTTCTGATGCTTTGGCATTGGCTGTACCATAGGACACATGCAAGGCAGGAAGCAACAGGGCTGATCACCGCACACCGCCCTCTGGTGAGCCACCGGGGTAATCTAGAGGGGAAAATGCAGGGTGGAGAGCATTAACTCACTCCCCATGCCCAGAGTGCCAGCTGGTGCCAAAGGATGAGGTCACCTTTTGTGATGGGATCACTTCTCTCAATTGTGCTCTCCAGGGTCTGACGCTGATTCTTTCCATGCGGGTCATCAAACGGCCAT
This sequence comes from Manis javanica, assembly GCF_040802235.1. NCBI lineage: Eukaryota > Metazoa > Chordata > Mammalia > Pholidota > Manidae > Manis > Manis javanica. The sequence continues at coordinate 8,882,753 of NC_133170.1, read as the reverse complement.
CAGCTGGTACAACTTTCCTCTTCACTTGCCAAAAATGGATACAGCATAGTTGTAATGCGTCTTCCTAAACCAAGCTTTAAAGAAATATTATTACTTCCACCACACTTCCCTGCATCTTCAAGTATTTCCAAGGCATTTTGTGAGAACAATGGTAAAAAACATTCTCCTAGTTTTGTAAGGAAAATAGACTTAGTAATTGATGTACTAAATTCTCCTACATCCACATTAACAAGTCCTATTTCATCTATAAAAATAGAGAGCTCTCTCATACTTAAAGGGAAAGCCAAAATCCAAATAACTGACCTAATAACATTAGAATTACTGTTTGGCTTGGAAGGACCACAAGTATATCTGGCTTTTGACCATTTTAATACTGCCATATTGCTGGGTGATATTATTCATTTATTCATTACCACCTGACCAAATACCATCCATGACCAAATGATCAGAAGTTTCAGAATAGACATGGATCTACTCAAAACTCATATTCTAGGAAGGATACTAATAACCCAGCATCCACTGAGGTGTTGCATTGGCTTCTGTTACCAAATGTATTTATTGTTTTTACACAAGGATGTTTTGTTGTTTTTTTTATCCTGTTCCTAAATTTGGGGAACTACCTTTTGAAAGAGTGATACCAGTAATGGATCATTTTCAAGTAAGTGGAAATTTTCTCTCTAAAGAAGAAAAAGACTTGTAGAAACATGGAATAAGTACCATCTTGTTGCTTAAGGGAGTGCCAATCTTATTTTTTTAAATTCCCTTCAATTAGAATTTTGACTTAAACTCCAAGCTTCTGATCTTGCTTTAGAACATTCTAGCCTTCTAAAGTAGAAATGTATTTTCCCTTATATTCTTCATTGTGTAGCTGAAAGTTTAAATTATACTAGAACTAAAAATCCTTTCTTGAGTCTCAATCTTTTAATTTTCGGAGACCGTTTACATGCAAACTTGATAAACTGGTTTTTACTTATTGTTAATTTATTTTCAAATAAAAAAATCTTCTGTTGGTGGCTTAACACTGGTTTCTGCTAAGTTGCTTAAATGCAGGTAAATAGACTCCTAAATTCAGAAAGAGATTTACATACAATAGCATCTAAGGTCCAACCTCCAAAATTCTATGTTTGCAGTGATATCATACATTTTTAATTATTATTTTAAAAATACTTTGTGTATAAGCAAAATGATATGGTATTTGTCTTTCTCTGACTTATTTCACTCAGTGTAATGCCCTCTAGGTTTGTCCATGTAAGATGGTAAGATTTCATTCCTTTTTAAAGATGAGTAATATTCCACATGCTCTTTATCCATTCATCTATCAATGGACACTTAGGTTGCTTCCATATCTTGACAGTTGTAAATAATGCTGCAGTGAACATAGGGGTGCATATGTCTTTTCAAATTAGTATTTTCTTTTACTTTAGATAAATACCCAGATGTGAAGTTGTATGGCAGTTCTATTTTTAATCTTTTGAGGAATCTCCGTACTGTTTTCCATAGCTGGCTGCACCAACAGTGCATGAGGTTCCCTTTTCTCCACATTCTCACCAACACTTGTTATTTCTTGTCTTTTTGATCCTAGCCATTCTGACAAGTGTGAGGTGCCATCTCGCTGTAGTTTTGATTTGCATTTCCCTGATCCTTAGTGATGTTGAGCATTGTTTCATGTTTCTGTTGGCCATCTGTATGACTCCTTTGGAAAAAGGTTCAGGTCCTCTGCCCATTTTTAATTGGATTATCTGGTATTTTTGGTATTGAGTTGTATGAAGTCTTTATTTATTTTGGTTATCAATCCTTTGACAGATATTTTATTTGCAAATATCTTCTTCCATTCAGTAGCTTGCATTTTCATTTTGTTGATGGTTTTCTTCACTGTGAAAAGAATTTCTGGACATTAATGGAGTGATTCTTGCCCCATTATGAATCTAACTAAACTATGTAAACCCAACTGGTGGCCAATGACAATTAACAAAAGACTGAGAAGTTAAGGATCATGTATCTCCTACATAATGGAGATTTCACAAATGGGTTATATGTTGCACAGATTTCACAGGAGACCTGATTAAAAGAGGGACCAGAAAGATGCTTATTTAAAACTTTCACAGTTTGTTCTTCACATTCTTTATCTGTAATGTTATAGTTCAATATTTGAATGGCTTGCTATTGTTTTAATGTGGGAGATGGGTACCATATGAATTAGAAAGAATCGCTCTCTAGGACAGTAGCTTCTTTTCAATCTGATTCTGGCATGAACATGGACAAAGGCTGAAGTGGATAAGGCTCTTTTCCATTTTAAGAAGATGACAATTCATTTACTGACATTTAAAATGAAGCCAGGGATACAGAATCCTTGTACCAGTTAAAACACTTGGGATTGAAAGTAACAGAAAACCTAATTAAAATAGGATTAAATAATAAGCAGAAATTGTTTATATAAATGAAAACTCCCATAAAGGTGAAGGAAGATTTAGAAATGATTCGATCAACGCTTTAGCTCCATTTCTCTGAATTACATCAGCATTGTTCTATTATCTGTATTTGCTTTTATTTGCAGACCGGTTTCCTTTATGGTCACAAGACAATTGTTAAAAGCAATAGGAACAACATGCTTCTTCATTTATATCCTCAGGAAGAGACAAAGTTCTGACCTTTCAACAACCATTGAACAACTGTCCCGAAGCTTTGTGCTTGCTAGATAATCCCTGAAATAATTCACATGGTTAGGGTAATGCTGTAATTGATTTAGGACTGGTTTCCCACCCCATCCTCCCAATAGCCGTGGTAAGGTGGTTGCGAGTAACTTCTGGCTTACACCATCAGGACTAACCTTGGAAAAGATTAGGGTTGATCTCACCTGCTATACCTGAATGATCCCTGGTGGAGGAGAGTGAAATGCATGTTTGGATAGCAACTATCACATCCACTGTAGGATACCTTTTTGCTGTCTCTCCAGAGTGTGTTAGCTTCACCTGGCACTCCTTATGGTCCAGCAACCAATGGCCAGTTATTGGCTCCCAACAAATGCAAAATGCAACGTAAGAGAAATAACAGAGTAATGGCAATAAAACCTCCCAATTAAAAAAGAGGATATTTGGAAACATTATGCAGTGGCCACTGATCCTTGTCATATTCTGTAGACAGGAATAGTGAGGACCCTTGGCTGGTGGTGCTATGTGTTCTTTGATGAACACATCTGAGATGGCCACTGGGGAAGGTGCTCTTTAGAGGAGGTTACACTATTTTGGTAGCTCGTTTCCTATTAGGTTGAGTATAGAAGTCTGAGGATTGTCCTAAGATTAAGTAGTCACAGGCTATAATCAAATAGCCTTTAAGTTTACTTAACAGTATATTTTCCCTTTAATATTAGATTTTTCAACAATTTGCTTGTTGTTATTTTTGCAGGCAAGTAACCATGGCCAGGGACCTTATATAGGCAAGTTTTTGTATCTTGGATTTTATTTCTTAGTAGACCTTTATGATCTGTCAGTCCGGATTTAATGGCCCATCTTGAGATCTCAGTTTAATAGTATCTGCACTGGGGATATTCTAAAAATGAGCTTGCAGTTAGGAAGGAAAAACAGCAAAATTTATTTCTTATCTCTATAATAAGCATGATGTCACCCATCATCTCCATAATGCACGTGATTCTTATTTTAGTTAAGCAGAAATTAAACTCTTCAACCTTTGGCATGTTTAAGATTTTTAGGATTTTAGATATTTAGGTTTGAGATCTGAAGGGTGCTGTTCCTAAAAGTATAGACTACAGAGCTTGCTAGCTTCTTATATACTTGGTCAGGCAACATAGGGACTGTCTCTGAAACATTTATTTGATCTAATCTGCATATCATGAACACCTCTGGCTCATCAATGAGAGTCAATTTATAATATCTATTATGCAAGTCAGCAAACCCCTAATTTCATCTATGAAAGCCCATTTGAACATTCATTTTATTGATTACCAAAGCATCAGGTGTTAATGGAAGATAATGATAGCTGAAGCATTTATTTTTGCTATGTTTGGAATGCATTCTTTATCTTTAAATATCAGCTGAATACTTCTAAAGTGATTCTAAATGAAGGCAATTGACAATGATTAGAGGATAAAGCAAATTTAGTAAGAGCCATAGAGGATAAAAAAATTTAGTAACACACTGTTTATAACACATTCCTTACAGTATTTTGAGGTAAAGCCTAACAATAAGAAACTCAAACTGATTTACACATTTACTATAATATTCATTATTCAATACTAAGGATCACTAGAAGAAAAATCAGACTCTATGTTGATTTAAAGCCTCACGTAACTGAATAAACCAGTATAGGAAAAGGAAGGAGCCAGAAAAGTACTTACTGAAAACTTTCAGTGTGTTCTTTACATCCTTTCACCTGTACACAATGTTTACAGATCTTTATCTGATCAGGGTTCCAGCTCCATGTCTCTTCCACGTTCTTGGTCTCAGGATGACTGCCTGCAGCCACAAGGACCACATGCTTTGTTATTCACATCAATTTTTGGGCAAAAGTCCTGTGATTGGTACTCAATCCCAATCCATTTCTTGTGGCCAGGGTAACACCATAGGTCAGGATTAGATGATCCTGGTGGGATTAATTTTGGGATGAGGGGCAAGTTAATTCCACTCAAACCTCTCAGGTGTATTCTGCACAATGTAGGAAGAGTAGAATAAATGTTGGGAAGGCAAGTGCCCACTACAATCATTTTCAAAGCATTTAAATATATAACCACTATATTATTTTCTTTGTAGGTATAAAAATAACCCAAGTGATCCTGAGTGTATGTATTAAAGACTCTGACCCCATTTTTGAAGTTTGACTGTGGACAACTTTCAAGCCCTCACCTGTTCCCTTTTGCTCTGCATCTGGGCAGGCTGATAAGAAAGCCTGGGGGCTCGCTTTTTGGGTGACAGTGGGAAATTCAAGCCACACAAGCCCTGGTACCTACATGGAAATTCTCACCCTAGCTCCATGCCTTAGCCACCCTAAAACCATCAGAGGCCAGTCTCTCCTCTCACTTCTACTTATCCCCTTCCAGTTATTTTGGACTTGTTTGGTAAGTCTACCCTGCTCTTACTTGAAAGTCTCATTATGTGAGTCACAACCCTTCTTATACCCCCTTGATGCAGGTGTGGCACCCTAAGTCCTGAAGTAGGAGCCAAATTTTAGGTGTGTGTCCGTATCATTTCTGTGGGTGGCTGCCCACAGCATATAAACTGCAACAGTGAGTTGACGCCATTTCCTTGTTCTCACCAGCAAATGCACCATCTTCCTCCTGCATCCCCTGCCTCTTTGAATAATCATAAACTGGGGATACATCTTCAGTTATTTCCTATTTCTTTTTACTGCCCACATGCTTTTACAATTCCTCCTTCTAGTTATTTCATCAGTCTTCTACCTGGTTTCTCTGTTTCTCCAGTCTTGGCCACCTCTTCCTTCTCTAATAATCTATTCTCCACATTGCTGCTGAAGTAATTCTCCCACAGTGTTGCTTAAATAACCCATTTATTTTCCAATACCTTCAGGATAGATTTCAAACTCATTAGCAGTTTACAGAACTGTCTATCCATCTTGCCCCATATACAGTTCCCATTTCTCTTGCCCCATTCCCACCCACCACCACCCTCGCTTCCACTGAACCTATTCTTATCTTCACAGTTAACAGGCAAGGAAATACATACAAAGGTACGTGTTCTTTTGTCTAGAGCACACTTTTGTTCCTGTTTAATGCAGGTTGAGTGAGATATTCCTCCTCTGTATTTTAACAATAAACTTTATTTCAGTGCTTATTATCACTGTTTGATTTGTTTATACTTTTCTCCGAACTTGATCACCAGAGAGCAGGGACTATGTTTATCATCTCAGAAGGTCACAACTGGTAGGGTGATGGGCTTTCAGATACATACATAACCAAGATAAATATTAATATAAGGTGGCTTATGGAAAGTCCCCTGAAATGTAATAGAGCTGTAAGTTCTAGAGAAATAGAGCCATACATTTAATACATATATATTCTAGAAGAGATAAAAAGAGGTGTTGAGGAGAAATTAGGACATTCATACATTGCCAGTGGGAATGTAAAATGGTATAGCCACTTTGGAAAATAGTCTGGCAGTTTCTCAGAAGGTTAAACATAGGGATGTCATAGACTCAGCAATTTCACTCCTAGGTCTATACCTAAGTGAAATGAAAACATTATGTTGATATAAAAACTTGTATAATGAATGTTCACAGAAGCATTATTCATAATAGCTGAAACATGGAAACAACCCAAATGTCCACCAACTGATGAATGTATAAACAAACTTTGAAAACATGACGTGAAGTGAAAGAGGCCAGTCATAGATTGCATGATTTCATTCACACGAAATGCCCAGAACAGGCAAATCTATAGAGACAGGAAGTGGATTAGTGCTTGTTAAGGACTGGGGGACAGAGAATGGGAAGAATGGGGAGTGACCGACAAAGGGTTTGAGGGGTTTTTGGGGGGTGATAAAAATGGTATAAAGTGGATTGTGGTGATGGTTGCAGAACACTGTGAATCCTAAAACCCACTAAATTACATAATAAAAAAGAAAAAGCACAGATTACTGGGCAGAGGGGAGGAAGACTTCATGGAGGCATCAAGATTTGGATTCACTAATAAACACATGATGTGAAAAGCAGAGGTAATGTGTCGTAGTGACTGAAGAAACCCTTTTGTTGGGCAGACCTGGCTTTGAATCCTACTCTGCCATTTGGTCAAGTCAACCCCCCTCCGTCAGTATCTTCATCTAAAAAGTGAATATGTTTTTCATATACTTACTTTGGAGGATTCATGTGAAGACAAGTTAGATAATAGATTTGAAATATTTAGCTCAATTCCAGTCACTAGAAAGTGCTCAATAACAATTTCCATTGTTATTTTCCATTGTAAATCAGTTTAATATTGAATATTGGATTAACTGGGATGGGAGAGCATGTAGCTGTATCAGTGGAAACTCAAAAACTCATCTGAAGTTTCCAGCAGAAAGAGAGATGAGACCCAAAATGATATCTAGGTAATTGTACTCAGTTTAAGGAACACTTATTGAATCCCTTCTTCTAACCACTAGCTACTGCTAGACTTCTGGAGATACAAAGACAAATGAGAAGTAGATTGTCAGACACACAAATGAGATGTGGTCCTTGGCTTGGTGGTCTAGCAGGTACAGAAAGCACCTTATTTCCATAATATAAATGTTTGCTGTGTAAAGAATATGGTGGACAGGACAAGAGAGTATAAAAGATGACATTTGTGCTCAATATTGAAACGGCTCAATAACCACTTGAGCCAGCAATTAAGTGGAGAATAGATAGGATTCCTTGCTGAAGTTTTCCGCATCCAGTAGAGAGCAGAGATGATTACAGGCTGGCTTGAGCCAATTTTATTCAATGAAAAGATGAGAAAAATAATGCCCAAAATGTAAAAGAATGTCTGTCACACAATGAATGTTAATATTCCAAAGACTTCTGCTCAAAGTTCGAGGTAAAGTGTCTTTCTACTAAACTCTAAACTCCTTGAAGGCAAAGTTCTTGAATGTATCTTATCCATTTCTAGACTGTCAGAACCTGACCCAGCAAAGTACAAATTCAATAAAAAAATTATTAAATAAATGTTCTTCAAATTCTTCCACATCGAAAGTGGGAGAATCTTTAACAGCAGCCTGCTGGTTGACTGTTTCTCAGCTACTGACAGTCTGAATGGATAAAAATAATTTTATACAACCATGCTTCCTTCCAAATAAAACTGTCAGTTATGTCAATCTCTTTTCTCTTTCTTCAGGAGCAACTCTTTGAAGGCCTGGAAAAAAGGGGATGACAATGGCAGTTGAAAATTGTCTCTGAAACGGATGGCATATATAAATTGCTGTGATCTGGAGTCCAGGGCAAGAACAAAAATAATTCCTGAGCAGAAGTTCTTTAATGAAGTCATACAGTGGTGGTCTGGATAAGTTCTGGGTTCAGGTACATCCGGGGCTTGAGTGTTCAGATCTGCAAGGATGAGATGGATTTGTCCCGTCAAGTGTTTCTTGGGCACTTGCTACATGTCACTTACTACACTTAGTTTTTATTGAGCTGTGCTTGTAGGTAGGGACGAGGTTAGGCCGGGCTCTTCTCACCAATCCTCGAGTCCTAGTTGGGAGTATCATCGTTGTGGGGACGGTTTTCTTTGCAAGGATCAGACATAGACACAGGACCTGTCAGTCCAGTGTAATTAACAGGAGTTAGCTCCTGAATGGCCCCCTTTTACAGGGCAACCCTCCACGGATCACTCAACCCAGGGTTGGCGGGAGTCTGAAGATGGGCCCTAAACTCGGGGCGCCGCCTGGGGTCACGTGACGCGCGTGCAGGTTGAGTGACAGGCGCAGCGTTGGGCGGGCCTTGGCGGAAATCAACTTCCGGGGGCAGAGGTGATCGAAGCCGGGGGGTCCGTGGGCTACCACAGCTCGGGCAGCGGCGGCCGCGGAGCGTCCACGGGTGCGGGGTCGGGCCCGGGGGGTGCGCGTGCGGGCCTGCGCGCTGGGGGCGGCTCACCTGGCCGTGCGGGTGAGCGGCGCGGCGGTGGCGGCGGCGAGAGCGGGGAGCAGGTAAGTGGACGCTCGCCGTCGGGGCCTGGGGCCGGGGCCGGGCCGGCCGCCCGACCGGAGGCGGCCTGCGCGCGGGCCTGGAGCGGGGCCGGCCTTCCGCCGCCGTGCGCTCGGGCCTCGCCCCCCGAGGGCGCCGGGACGGGGGGTCGGGGGCGTGACCCGCCTGGGGCTGGAGTGGAGCCTCGCCCCCCGGCAGGGCGTGCTGACCCGCGCTCGCTCCCGCCGTTGGGTTTCGGCCCCTGCGCGTTCCAGAATCAAACGTTTTCGAAAGTCTGCGCACAAGTGCACGTGATTATTGTGTCACTGGCGCTCACACCGGACGGTGACCGATCCTCGCGGAGTTTCCACCGATCGCGCTTGTTTATGTTTTCCCTTCTCTTTGCCAAGTCCACCGGGTAAAAGCGCTACAACGTCCGTCAGCCACGTTTCCTTTTAGTTACTTAGGGCCACAGGTTGCAGTAATAGTGGCCTCTCAGGGTTGAAGCAGAAGCCAGTAACTTTCCGAGAGGCGAGGCATCCTGCATCCCCAAAGTGCGCTCCCTTCTCCCCGCAGTAGAGCTGTTTCTTCCATCTGCCCGTGCTGCGTACTGCGGGGGAAAGCTTTGGACAGGAAACGTATTTTTGGCTTCACTTTTAAGAAGTGGCAACCGTATTAAAAGCGCTGAGCGCTGTTTTGGTGGGATGCTGCTGCTGCTCCTCTCACTTGCTTCCCTGGTGAGATTTGGGGCAGAGCCTGGTTTCCTGGAGGGTCAAGTCCTGGCCACAGCTGTAGTGATGATTCAGCGGCCCCGTAAGAATTCCCACTCTTGTCCTTCCCTCCGCTTCTGAACTGTGAAGATACTCGTGACACCTGCCTCCCCAGATATTTATCCGGGCCGTAGTTGGCTGATTGCTTTTGGAAATAGTTTGTATGTTGCCTGGTGGAGTGAGTGGGGCGGGCTGAGATTTCATCTTGTCATTGGGGTACGCTAACATTTCACCCCATAATGTAAAGCAAAATACCCAGGATATTTAGTTGGGTGGGGTGACAAGGATTGACAATAAATTGGCTCTGTTCTCAGAACTTCGGTGAACTCTTATGATTGATCCCATTTGCCCTCTGCTATAGTTCTTGATGCAGTGAGGGAAGGAATTGGCCGTATGCCGTCTGTACGTGAACGGAGCATGTCAATATCAGGGAGCGTGCACCTGTGGTGCTAGCTCCCCTGTAAATTGTGTAGTAGAGAATTGCCCTGGTTCCAGGCTGGCTGGTGGTGGTTCTGTGGGCCGGGAAATCTTACTGTGAACTGGTTTCCTAGCAACAGTATAAGCCAAATGGAATAAACATAAAGAAAACAGTGATGAAAGTTACGACTTACCTCTTAACTTTATTAAATGGAAAAATGCATCTTATTATTGGAGTGGTTCAGCACAGAACTTATGAGAACTGTTTATTTTAATCATCTTAATACCAGACAAAAAGAAACTGCAGAAAGTTATTAGAGTGACAGCACTCCCCTCCCTCCCCTGCCCCCCACTAAGAAAAATAGAAAGGTAGTTAACAGTGAGCTGGTCTGAAGCTTAAATGCACTAATAGGAATTTGCCTATCAAGAGGCATTTTATTTTGTATCCCGAGCTGTAGATGTAAGATTTGTATATAGGTTTGTTACGAATAAAGAAAGCTGTATGAAGATTTATCTTTTTCTTGATAGCAGAAGTTGGGGTGGATAAGACTCTCTCCGTTGGTTAATTGAAAGGAGAGTGTTAGGTAAGTTGTTGCTAAATTCTAGTTCATAATCACAATGCTCCTTATCAACCGGTTCCTTGTGACTTTTGATCTTCCTTAAAAGTTCATCAGATTTTGTTATTTTCTGTCCAAACAATGAGAACTTAATAAAAGAGGCAACTCCTTTTAGATTAACTCTTGGTATGAATGTCTGTCTGTTTCTCCTTATTTACTAATCATAATTTTTTTTGATTTGCAACATTTCTAAGGATTTTTGTTTCCCCGCTATCTCCTATTCTCATGCCCAATAAGCTGGGTTTAGCTCATTTAATTTGATACATATTTTTCAAAAGGGCTTGTCCTGTGTCTTTTAAAATTTAGGCTTATTGTATAATTTACAAGTAAAAAAGTCAATCTTAGCATTTTGTTCTATAAACTCTGACAAATGCATATAGTCATGTAACCACCTCCAGGGTCCATAAAAAGAACATTTCCATCCTCATGCCCTTTGTAATTAGTTCCTTCCCTTCACCCATAGGTCCTGGCAACCATGGATCTGTTCTCTGCCCCTATAGCTTTGTCTCTTGGAATGTCATATAAATGGAATCTTATAGTATGTAGAATTTGTTTCTGATTTCTTTCACCTCATGCTTTTGTGACTCATCTATATTGATGCATGTATTTGTTCTTTTTTTATTGCTGAGTTCTATTCTATTTCATTGTATGAATATGTAATAATGTATCTATTCACCAGTTGGGCATTTAGGTTGTTATCAGCATTTAGGCATGAAGCTGCTATAAACATTTATGTACAGTTCTTTGTACATTCATGTACAGTGTTTGTATAGACATGTGTTTTCATTTCTTTTGGTTAAATATGTAGGAGAGGGATTATTGGATCATGTGGCAAATAAGAAATTACCAAACTGGTTTCCAAGATAGCTGTTTCATTTTGCATCCCTATCAATGATGTTTGTTCCATTTGTTCCACATCCTGGTCAGCATTTGTCGTTTTATTTTTAATTTTAGCTATTCTAATACATATTTAGTAATATCTCATGTTTTAATTTGATTTTTCTGTTGACTGTTATGTTAACATCTTTTCATGTGCTATTTGCTGTCTGCTATTTGTGTATCGTCTTTGATGAAGTATCCAAATCTTGTTTGTTTTTGGATTATTTTCTTACTGCATTTTAAATTTTATATAATCTGGATACAAATCCTTTATTTTATATATATATATATAGATACATATATTCACAAATATTTCCTTCAGCCTGTGATTTGTCTTTTCATTTTTGTATCAGTCTTTCAAAGACTGATCTAAAATTTTGAAGAAGTCTGGTTGGTTTATCATTTTTATTCTTTTCTGATTTGTGCTTTTGTGTCCTCAGAATTTTTTGCCTAACCCAAAGGTACAAAGATTTTTTTTCTTAACTATGTTTTCTTTTAGAACTTCTGTAGTTTTAGATTTTACCTTTAGGTCTCTGGAATGTTTTGATCAATTTTTGAATGTGGTGCAAGATACTGGTTGAGATTCTCTTTTTTCCTCTCCTTGTATATGCCCAATTTGTTCAGCACTGTTTATTGAAAAGACTATCCTTACTATCTTTTCTGAAGTAAATCTTTCTTGGTGCCTTTGTCAGAAATTAATGGACTGTGTTTGTGGATATATTTCTGGACTCTCAATTCTGTTGCATCTTTCTGTGTGTCTTTCCTTTGGCCAAAACCACATTGTCTTCATTACTGTAGCTTTGGAAAGACTGAGTCTTCCAATATTGTTGCTGTTTTTCAAAATTGTTTAAGGTATCTTAGCTCCTTTTCATGTAAATTTTTAGAATCAGTGTGTCTATTTCCATAAAAAAGCATTATGGGATTTTGATTGGGAATGCACTGATGCTATAAATTCATGGAGAATTGACATCTACATATTGTTTTATAATCCATTAATAAATAAAGAATCTTTTTCTCTTTATGTCTTTGATTTTTCTCCTTAATGATGTGAAGCTTTGAGCATAAAAATCTTGCATATATTTTGTTATATATGTATCTAAATGTTTCATGTTATTTGGTGCTGTTGTAAGTTGTAATCTTAAAAAAAATTTCAGTTTACTTATTTACTTAAATAAGTAGACATTTTATATTGATTTTGAATCCTCCACCTTGCTGAATTCACTTATTAGTTCTGGTAGCTTTTGTAGACTCATTGTGACTTTTTCTTTTATTTTGGTATCATTAATGTACAATTACATGAGCAACATTATGGTTACTAGACTCCCCCTATTATCAAGTCCCTCCCACATACCCCATTACAGTCACTGTCCTTCAGTGTAGTAAGATGCTATAGAGTCACTACTTGTCTTCTCTGTGTTATACTGCCTTCCCTGTGTCCCCCCCACTACATTATGTGTGCTAATCGTAATGTCCCTTTTTCTCACCCTCCCTTCCTGCCCATCCTCCCCAGCCCCTTTCCCTTTGGTAATTGTTAGTGCATTCTTGGGTTCTGTGAGTCTGCTATTTTTGATCCTTCAGTTTTTTCTTTGTTCTTATACTCCACAGATGAGTGAAATCATTTGATACTTGTCTTTCTCCACTTGGCTTATTTTAATGAGCATAATACCCTCTAGCTCCATCCATGTTGTTGCAAATGGTAGGATTTGTTTTCTTCTTATGGCTGAATAACATTCCATTGTGTATATGTACCACATCTTCTTTATCCATTCATCTACTGATGGACACTTAGGTTGCTTCCATATCTTGGCTATTGTAAACAGTGCTGCGATAAACATAGGGGTGCATATGTCTTTTTGAAACTGGGCTGCTGCATTCTTAGGGTTCCTAGGAGTGGAATTCCTGATCAAATGATATTTCTATTTTGAGTTTTTTGAGGAACCTCCATACTGCTTTCCACAACAGTTGAACTAATTTACATTCCTACCAGCAGTGTAGGAGGGTTCCCCTTTGTCCACATCCTCGCCAACATTTATTGTTGTTTGTTTTTTCTATGTTGGCCATCCTTACTGGTGTGAGGTGATATCTCATTGTTGTTTTAATTTGCATTTCTCTGATGATTAGTGATGTGGAGCATCTTTTCATGTGCCTCTTGGCCATCTGAATTTCTCATTGGGACTTTTTATGTAGACAATCTTGTCTGCCAGTAGAGACAGTTTTATTTCACATTTTCCAATCTGTTTACCTTTTATTTTATTTTCTTGTCTAATTGCCCTGTCTGGTACCTCCAGTGTGGTGAAGTGTGAAGTCAGAGCAGACATCCTTGCGTTGCTTCTCACCTTGGTGGGTAAAGCACATAGTGTTTTGACATTAAGTAGTTAGCTGTGGGTTTTTTCTAATACAGGTTTCATCAGATTGAGGACATCTTCATTTTCTAAAACTGCAGTATCTGAAGTGCAATAAAATGAAGCATGATACAATGAGATATGGCTACAATTACATGATTTTTCCACCCACATTATTACATTGCTGCCAATGCTCTAGAAGAATTCCTAGATAGAATGTGTTTTGTATAATATAAAGTACTACTTTCCATCTTTGTCTTTTGGTTAGATTTGTAGAAATCTTTCTGCCTAACATTGTGCAAAACCCCTGTATGTATGCTGTTTTACTGAATTCTAACCAGTATCTTTTGAGGTCGGTAGTATCATTTCCATTTCGTAGACAAAGAAGCCTAGTCTCACACAAGTGGGCAAACTCATCCGTGGTTGCATTAATAATAAGAAGTAGAATTTGATGATTAGTCTTCCTGAATCTGCTTTTATTCATAGGCTATACTACCAGTATTGAGCTTTTCTTGTAAGCATTTTGTATATATTGTGCTTATTCTGAATGTTTTATTTTAATGCTTAGAAGAAACTCTTTAAGCAAATCAAAAATCAATGTGAGACAGTATCAGTTACTTCTAATATGCTTATCCAAATTTATGTCCTTTCATATTTTCTAATTTTAAATTAGTTTAGACATTTCTTGACCTGTGCCTTGTTCTTTCCTTTGCCAAATTCCCAAAAAGGGGAAACAAAAACTATTCTTCATTATATGTCATAGAATCCTACTTAAATAATTTGGGATACATTTACTGCCCCTAGCAGAGGATACAACACTTAAAATTTTGAAGTGGGAAGAATTTTGTTCATTACAGGTGTAAGGATGAAGATCAGAGATAATGTTAGCTACTTTAAAATGCAGTACATTATAATTCAATAGAACTGTTTTCCTTCGTAGGGCATGTACATTTTGGTATGTATTTACATACTGTAGGCCAGTACATAGAGTCAGATATACTAACTATATGAGTGAAATTACCAGTTTTGTAAAGTGTGAAATCACTTTTTCCTGGTATTCAGACAGATTGACTTCCTTCCTTTTTGCCAGCCTTGCTAACATAGACCATGTGCATCTCCTACTAAAAGCAGGCCTAGGTAATGGGAGAGGCCAGCCAAATTGCCTTTTATGTTCTGTCCAACCTTGTGGTAAGAGGGTGTGCACAATCATTTCAAGATGCTTTTATATTATGATAATTTAGTACTTCTGCAATTGTAGTAAAGACAGTGCTATAGCATTATGCAAGATCCATCAATCTATCAATATGCTGCACTGATAGACAGGGGCTTACATGAAAACTACTGAAAAAGTATGTGCTTAGACATCAATAAAAGATAGTGAGATTAAGTATCATTTTAATTATGAATTTAATAAAGACAGCTTAAAATAAAGTTACACCTTTCATTCAAAGTTTGCCCAAATTGGGCAGGAAAAATTGAAAAACCTGTGAAAACTGAATAGCATTAAATGGGCCTTCCTGCCCTGAATCAGAAGACAAGTTGAAATGAATACTTATTTTCTATTCTGTTCAATGGGAAAAAGTGTTTGTTTAATAACTGCTGATGGTTTTCAGGGGGCATAGTATTAAATGGATATTTGCTACTGTAAGTCCGTGGAGAGGAAATCCTGGGGCAAAATACCTCTAAAAACTGAAATCAGTCAAAGGGAGAAATAAAGTTTAAAACTCGTTTATTGCTTACAAACTGCAGTCCACGGCCGTCTCTCTCTGCTCCTGAAGAAGCAAGCAAGCCAGCCAGCCAGCTCCTCCCCTTTAAACTCTCAGGTTCAGACATGGCCTCGGTTGCCCAGGTAATTACCCACTGACGTGGAGATGAACTTCTCTCCACCCCTGAGTATATGCAAATGCACCAAAGCCAGGCGAGATAATCTGGAAATGTTACAGTTTTACCCACAGTGTGTCATTTTAATTCCCTTGTGTCTTTTTTAAAAATATTTTTTATTTTCTTAATGGTTGCCTTGGTATTACATATAAGATCTTAATTTATAACAGTGTGTTTTGTATCTAGTTTGGATTCATACCAACTTAATCTCAAATTTATAAAAAGTTTGCTCCTGTATAGTTGCATTTTTCTCCCCTCCCTATGTGCTGTTGCACAAATTACATCTTTCTGCATGAATGCCCATCAATGCAGATTTGTGGTTTTTACTTTGTGCAGTTGTCTTTTAAATCAGATAAGAGTAAAAAAGAGTTACAAACAAATGTATGTCTGTATTGTTATTTATATTTACCTGTGTCATTACTTTACTGGTGTTCTTTATTCCTTCGTGTGGTATCAGGTATTGTTTATTGTCCTGTCTTTTCAGCACAAAGGACTCCCGTTAATATTTTTTCATAGATAGGAACTGCTGGTGATGAATTCTCTGTTTTTGTTTATCTGGGTAAGTCTTAATTTTTTCTTCATATTTTTTTGAATGTTATTTTGCTAGATATAGAATTCTTGGTTGAAAGTTGTTTTCTTTCGGCACTTTGAGTGTGTCATCCTACTACCTTCTGGTCTCTATGGGGGTTATTTATGAGAAGTCTGATTAAAAATCTTACTGTGAATTCCTTGTATGTGATGAGTTGCTTTTATCTTGCTGATCTCAAGTTTCCCTCATTGTCTTTGATATTTGAAAGTTTGGTAATGACACATAGAAGTGTTAATCTCTTTAAATTTATCCTACTTAGAATTTGCTGAACCTCTTGGTTGTATGGATTGCTTTTCATCAAATGTGTAAAGTTTTCTAGCATTAGTTCTTCAAATATTCTTTTTGCCTCTTGCTCTCCTCTCTTTCTGGTACTTTCATTATGCAGATGCATGTGATGGTATGCCTGATTATTTTTCACAGGTTTCTGATGCTTTATTCCTTTTTCTTTCTGTTCCTCAGACTGGATTATGTCAGTTGACCTGTCTTCAAGTCTCCACTGGTTCTTTCTTCTGCCAGCTCAAATGTGCTTTTGAGGCCTTCTAATGAATTTTTCATTTCAGTTAGTGTGCTTTTCACTCCCATGTTTTTCTATTTGTTTAATTTTTATAATTCCCAACTTTTCATTAATATTCGCTTTTGTGAGACATTATTTGCATACTTTCCTTTTGGTACTTAGGCATGATTCCTTTAGTGATTTGAGACTTCATCAATGAATGTATTTAAGTAGTTGAGTTTAATGTTTATGTCTAATAAGTCTAATGTCTGAGTTTCTTCAGGAATATTTACTTTTGATGGCCTTTTCCACCCCTCAGTGTATGGGTTATACTTTCTTGTTTCTTGGCATGTTCCATAGTTTTTGTTGAAAACTAGACATACACACACCCATATATATAAATGCAGCAACTCTCGAATTTCTAGAAATCAGATTCAGTTCTCCCCAGGATTTGTTATTGCAGTTGTTATTTGTTTGTTTAATGACCTGGTAAACTTTTTATGTTAACTCTGTATTCTTTTTCTTGTGTGGCCCTGGGCATTATTAGTTGTTTTATTATGCCAGTTCATCTTACATAATTGGGCCTATTTAAATAAAGTGAATCTTTAGTAGGGGCTTGTGAGTTATAATTAGAAAGTTAATTGAACTGTCAAAATGATTATGCTGAAAAAGAAAGTAAAGGAACATTTATTGAACACTTACTGTGTGTTATTCTTGAACATATGACTTGGAGAAATTGGATTTTCTGGTTAATAGGATTTTCTAGTAAAGAAAAACAAGCAGAAGCCCAGTTTTTTGTTTTTTGAACTGGTGAAAGTCTCTAGGATTTTAATGCCTTAGTAAGTGAAGGTGATGGAACCAACTCTTTCCCTATACCCCAGCTTTTAGTTGATTGGCTTAGTATCTTGTGGTACTGAGAGTCATAATTGGGAATGTTATTTCCAGTGCTGTAGAAGAGATTAGGGTGACTGTTGTGTTAAAACAGTTGATAAGAATATGAGGTTAAAAATGTAGTTATATCTTTGGGTTCTTAAAATGTGAACATATGTATTTTACTTAATTTACTCACCTTTCATTTTGAGGAAGACATAACTGGTTTGCTAATGTTGTAAATGATTATTAGAGATGATTTTTTAAAATGCAGTTTTAGCCTGTCCTGAGGTGCATTTATTTCTCTTTGCAGTGAAGCATGCTGACATTTCTTCAGGACATTGCACCGTTTTTGCAAAAATCAGCAACTCCCCAAACAAGCAATTTCAGGTTTCCACACTCACCATGAATTTAAGGATATATAAAGGACTTGCTTTATATTATTGAATTTTTTGCAAGGGAGAGTGAGATTAGGTGCTTCCTGAATGTGTTTGCCTTTTATTTTTTTTTTTAAACTTCTTAGTATGTTCGAATTATGTGTACTTCCAGGCCAGGTGTTTATTTGTCACCAGATGTCCAGTGTTTGGGTGGCATATATCATTGTCAAAGGGTCACCATAAAGCTACCAGAGGCGATAAGAGTAGGTTTCTAGAAGTATAGCTAAAACTTCTGTGGTGTCTAGGTAATGTAAAATATAAAAACACCAATGTAAGACATTGATACACAAATACTTAATATATAATTAAAGAAACTTAGTAAATAAAACTTAATTGATGTCAGTGCCAGCACCTAGTAGCTAGCATTTTTTTATTTGATTATGTATTTATTCAATAGAGAAACAAATAGAGAAACAAAAGGTCTAGCTTAATAGGCAGATTTTTTCCAATAAAAAATGGAAAATTTTTTGATGATTTGTGACAATTTGAGAAAACATTTCCTTTACCTTACTTTATTGTAAGAATATAGCATATAATACATATACAAAATAATAACTTTATGTTATTCAGCAAGTCTTCTTATCAACAGTAGGCTATTAGTAGTTCATTAGCTAAGTTTTTGGGGAGTCAAAAGTTTTTATATGCAGATTTTTGACTACATGGGGTCAGCATACCTGATCTCATTACATTGAATACATTATTCAAGGATCAGCTGCCTTTCTCTAATTTATAGAGACAAATTTTTGGAACATGTGTGGGAATGAATACTAAGGGTACAGGGTAATGGTGGAAGGAACAAAGTTGGATCAGGCAGAATTTATTGATATGGGCTCACTAAGCAGAGATTCTGCATTTAATGTTTCAGCTCAGGGCGTTAGAAAGGGCTGTGACTGTTTAGTTGGTTGTTGGGCTGAAATACAGACCAAAAAGTGGCCCACTGTGAGTGAGTTGAAAATGCTTGACCTGCTTTGGTTCAATGTAGAGGAAGGATTTTAAAAGGTTTAGAGAGATTGGAATGTTATAGCTGAATCATAAAAACAGCCATTACTCTTCAATCATTTCTGAGACTTGAATTTTTACAGACCCAGACAGCTCCTTGAGAAAAGTGGGGACAGGGTCCCTTTGAGGCAAGTCCCCATTATACCTCCAAAATTTTATACTGCCAATCTTTCTTCTAGCCCTCCCTACAAGATCCTACTGCTTTCTACCAGGGTAATTGTGCATTGAGAAAAGGAACTAATCAAACTTTTTGGGGACTGCTAGGCACTGGCTGTGAACTGACACTAATCCATGGGACCCAAACTGTCCGTGTGATCTACCAGTCAGAACTGGGGCTTATGGAGATCAGGTGATAATGAAGTTTTAGTTCCATCTCACATTGGGAGCAGTGAGTATTCAGGCCCTTCCTTTGGTTATTTCCCCAGTTCCAGAATGCTTGATCAGAATAGATATACTTAGCAACTGGCAGGATCCCCACTTTGGTTCCCTGACCAGTGGAGTGAAAGCTTAATGTGGTGGGAAAGGCGAAGTGGAAGCCACTAGAATTGTTACTACCTAGGAAAATAGTAAATCAGAAGCAATATCTCATTCCTGTAGAGATTGCAGATAAGTGTCACCATCAAGGACTAGAAACATGCTGGTATGGTGATTCCTATGACATCCCCATTCATTCTGTGTGTCCTGTGTAGAAGACAGGTGGATCTTGGAGAATGACAGTGGATTGTCATAAGCTTAACCAGGTGGTGACTTCAGTTGCAGCTACTGTACCAGATATGGTTTTATTGTTTGAGCAAATTAACACATTCCCTAGTACCTGGCATGCAGCTATTGATCTGTGAAATGCCTTTTTCTCAATCCCTGTCAACAAGGTCCAACAGAGGCAGGTTGCTTTTACCTGGCAAGGTCAGCAATATAATTCACCACCCTACCTCAGGGATATATCGATTTTCCAGCCCTGTCAGTTTAGTTTGCATGTATCTGTACCATCTTTCTCTTCCACAAGGTATCAGACTGGTCCATTAAATTCATAACATTATGTAGGCTGTGGGGCAGAGGGAGGAAAGAGTGGTGCCTTCATCCCTGGAGATGGTGGAGGAGTGTGGGGGAGATGAGGCAGGGCCATGGGCCCATCTGCTGCTGAAGCCACTGCCCCTGGTACCAGCCTCTCCTGAATTAAAGGCCCTCCCAGCTATAATTAAAAAAATAAAAACGGAACAACCGCGGGCTCCTCAGGGCGAGGAGCCGCCCCCTCCCCAGGTTGTGGAGCACCCCATGCTCCACCCCTACACCCAGGATAAGCTGGTGGACATGAGTGCTCAGTATAGGCAGGAGTCACCGGAATCTCTGCCTATTTGGCTTTTACATCTCTAGGATATGGGGTGGAAAACATTGTTATGTCAGGTACTAAGATGAGTAGACGGCTTCCCTGACCACTCACCCTTCCCTCCGGCAGCGGTTGCAAAGTTCCCATCACTCAGGGAATCAGACACTTCTGGAATTGCTGACAGCTGCTATCAGGGCAGTTTGGCTTAATCAGGGTGATTTACCATATTTTCCCACAGGTACACAAAATTATGACCTTATCATTGACCTTATTTGGAGATTAACTATGGTTTAAGATGTGTATGGAGCCAAGTTGATCAGTAGTGGATTAGTGATAGTTACTTTTATGTGTGAACTTGACTGGGCCATAGGGTTCCCAGATATTTTATCAAACTTTATTTTCAGTCTGTCTGGGTATCCGTTTCCCAATGAAATTAACATATGCATTAGTACAGTAAGTACATTGCCCTCTCTAAAGCAGATGGTCCTCATCCAGTCATTTGAAGACCTGAATAGAACAAAAAGCTGAGCAAAAGGGAACTTCTGGTTGCTTGCTGGCACTGGTGCATTGGTCTTCTCCTGTCCTGGGACTGGGATTTATGGTTCTCCTGGTGCTCAGGCTTTGGGTGCAGTCTGGGACTACATCATCAGTTATTCTGGGTCTCCAGCTTGCCAACTGTGGATTTGGGGACTTCTCAGCCTCTGTGCTCTCATGACCCAGTTCCTTTAAATCTGTCTGTCTGTCTGTCTCTCTGATTATATAGAAATATTCACCATAGAAGCAGAAATTTCGTTACCTCTTTCCTGGTTCAGGTTTATGTTTGGCATGGTCGAATATCAAATAGGGAGCTAAAGATTTTAAATTATGTTTGGCCCTCCTGCCACTGTATCTATCATGAAGAATGGCCTTGTAGTTTACTTTGTAAATTGGCTTCATTTCTTGCAGTAGCCGAAAGCCAACTTGATAAAGAAATGGCTGTGTATGCTATGGAGAAGGGGATGAAAAAACAATCAGATGCTTAAGATGCTGAGTCCTATAAGGAGAGACATTATAGTGAGACTCTTAGAATTAAGGCTAAGACCTCAGAATTAGATTATAGGTATGTTCAAATGATGTACCTGTAATTCCAGGTATACTGACATGTAACAACATTCTATGATGATAACTGACAAGTATCTGCTTTTAGCTTAAGTGTATTTGGGTAAAACTCAGGTACTGTTATAGTTTTTGTTCTTTGAGCTTATATTTTTACTACAATCTCATTTTAAGTTATGGAAAGATAGTCATTATGCCCCTGTTCTCCCTGTTGAAAGCTAGGATACCAATCAGACATACTGGGCGGAGGTTCATTGAGTACAGTACATGCTAGATAGGGTGCTGCTGACATGGAGAGAAGTGCGTGAGCAGCAGGGCTCAGGGCTTAGTGTGTTTGCGTTTTTGAAAAAAATAAAGTAAACTGAAGGAGTAATCATGAAGGCTATAGGATTTCCCCCTTCTATAAAAAGCTTTTTGGGGAAAAGAATGATTGGGTACTTCTAGCATTTAAAGCTGGTTAATTACCACACATTCTTTCCATTGTGATTGTGTAGCAATGCTGAGGTCTGGAGTCGTGCACATCATTTCAGAGTTTTTTCATTTAATCAGTTTTCAGTAGACTTCTTTGTGATGTTGGATTATATAGAAAATTTTTGTTGGTTCTCAGGCTTATTTTCTAAGCAGAGCATATCTTCATTCTTCCTACAGTTCAGTTACTTTAACATGGTTTCATCAATTAAAATATATGTTGTGCCTCAAAATTGTCAAAGAACTCAAGTTACTCTAATCTCAGGAGCCTGTGTATAATTGTAATGAATTGGTAGACTTTGTCAACCTTCTAGGAAGAAGGCAATCTTAACACTAGGATAGAACACCACTGCTTATGTGGAGAAGTAGGTGTGTGTTTGTGTGTGTAGGAACTGGAACGTTCTTTTATGTAGTTATTCTTATTCATTCCTAATAACATAATGGGCAATTGGTCAGGCAAGTGCTGTTATAACTGCTCTTCTGTGAAACTGAAATGGAAACTTACTGACAACTTCATGTGTGTGTATGTGTTGAAGAGAGTGTTGTTTTCATTTGAAGAGGTTCATTGTTTTAGCCTTCCAGAATATCATGAAGCCAGTATCCTAAGCATCAGGGAATCCCTTATAATGACGGTGAAGGAGCAGTTAGGAGAATTGCACTTTCGCTCACATCACTACCATTGCTTTCCTGTTACCCACAGTACATACAGCTTTCTCTCAATGAGAAAATCATGGCGCAGATTAAGCTCTAAACATATTGCCAGGGAATATGCCAAAATGAGCTGGATGGTAGGATTGTGGTACTGACAGTAGAGACGCTAGTACAGAATAGGACATACAGTTGAAAATATGTATATGTAAACACACACATGTGTATATATTTCACTTGAAATTGCCTGGGAATGTTGCAGTCCTCCAATTCATTGTATCCTTTAGATATCTCAGTGTAGTAGTAGTTTGCTTATAAATCGGTTTGTGCATATTCAAGTTGTATGTAGCTCTTGGAAAGATTTTAAAAAGTTGTCTGAAATTACAGTTTTGAACTGACTGCCTAATCTTATATTCATAGTTACAGGCATGCTTCAGATTTTTTTCCTGGATGTTTGGAAGTTAAAGTCAGTAAATCAGTAAAAAATACTTAATGTTTATTAATGAACTATTGTTCTGTGGGGGAAAAAAGGTAAACTTCAGAATGGCTGGAAGAGAAAAAATGATGAGATGTAAAATTGAGCCAAATTATTAAAGGACCCTAGGACCTCTAGGGATAGATTACCAACAAAGTAACATGATCACAGTGGGATTTCAGTATGTAATCATTCTGTTATGTAACAGTTTGAAAAAATAAGACTTTTTTTGGGAAAAAAAGATGGTGGTAAGGCAGAAACTTGAAAAATAAGACAGAAACTTTTACTAAGCAGAAGGGTGATTGTAATTTGGGTGTGCCTGACAGCTTCTCCAGTATGTAGAATAACGTAGAGAGCTTTACAAAAGTCCGATGCAGGTGACATCTTCTGTGTACTTACCATCTTCCTGTTTTCCTATTATATCTCTCCCTCTCTCATTCAGTTCCCTCGGTTTTCTGTTTCAGTGGCTGCATTTTTCATTCTCACTCCCCTTCCTGTGTTTGATCTTGTGGACACCCTGTTCTAAGTTTACCTGTGTAAATATCTTGAGGCGTTTTACATACTGCACACCTTTTTTCTCTATTTCACAGCCCCTCCCCTCTTTGATTTTGGTAGAAAATTGCTGGAAAAGAGGCAGAACTGAAATAAAAGCATTTATTCAGGGACCCAGAATTGCAATTCAGGGAACACAGATTTGTTTAGTAGCACAAACTGTATCCCACTAGGGAACAAAAATCATGGGTTTTTAAAGACAAATGGGTGCTTATCTGCATTGTTTACAAAGAATTTTGACTTGTGTTGGTAGCAGAAAGCTACTCTTGGCTCCACATCATTGGTTACTAGGGCCGTCACTAAGCAGAAGTCCGTTACAGTAGGCGTCCATGCTGTATCCATATACAGTTGCAGGTGTCCTTGCAGAGTCCTTGGAATAGTCACAGTTTGGCTGAGTTCAGGTCACGGTTCCACCTGGTGAGGACATGCATAAGGCCCTCCTCCTTTGTGGCCCCCTGGTTCCACGCTAAAACTCCTTGACACAAGTGATGCCATTTCATTGCACCTTTCACAGTGGCAACTGTGGTTCTGCCTAAGAGAAATATTTTTTCTGGCCTTACTTTCAAGAAATGCTCATGAGCTGTACTGTTTGACTAATGTGCTCTTTCTACTCCCACCCCTGCTTAGAGGAAGGTCCAGACTTAGCAACTTGTGACAAGTGTTGAGGCAGCGATAAAAGTCTTAAAAGTTCCTTTCCACTACCTACTTCTTGATACTGTGGTGATTTAAAAAATAAATTTTATTGAGATATAACATTTATGCAGTTAAAATAACTAATAATAAACCTGATAATATTAAAAAATGTTAAAAAAATAAATTAAAAACCACCAGTAATAATTTGATGACTTTTGGCAGACATTTGCATATGAGAAAATATTGTTACATTTATGTTATAAAACATTTCCATCACTCAAGAGACATGACCTTGCTCCTTTTTACAGTTGATCACATCCCCACACTCCTGCTCTCTGGGTACTACTGATTTGCTTTCTGTCACTGAAATTTTGCCTTTTCAAGAATTTCATATAAAAGGAATATCATAGATTTTTTTGTAAACTTGGCTTTCTTCACTTGGCATAATTAAGATTCACCCATGTTGTTGTGAACATTAGAAGGTTCTTCATTTTTACTGCTGAGTAGTATTTCATTGTATGGAACTACTACAATTTCTTTACCCATTTACTAGTTGATAGACATTTGAGTTGTTTCTGGTTTTTTAATATGGAGAAGACTGCTGTAGACATTCTCTTATAGGTTTTTATGTTGATGTATGTCTTCATTTTTCTTTGGTAAATAGGAGTGAGATTCCTGGGTTATGTGGCAAGTTGTATGTTTAATTTTTTTACACTACTGTCAAACTATTTTCCAAAATGGTTGTACCATTTTGAATTCTTATCAGTAGTTTATGAAAGTTCCAGGTGTTCAATATCCTGTCCGCACTTGATATTTTAAGTCTTTAATTTTAGCTGTTTTAGTAGATTGTACTGGTACCTGCATTTTTGTTTTAATTTGCATTTTTCTAATGGCTAATGATGTTGAACATCTTTTCAGAGTGTGCTTACTTACCATTCATACACCTTCTTTTAGAAAGTGTTTATTCTTACCTTTTGTTATTTTAAAAAGTCAGTTGCTTATCTTGTTTAGTTGTAAGGGTTCTTTTTATATTCTGGATGTAAGTCCTTTATCAGATGTTTTTCAGATGTTTTCTCCTAATCTGTGGTTTGTCTTTTTATATTCTTAAAGTTACATATGTTTTTAAAAATTTTAAATTATGGTGAAATATACATAACAAAATTTATCATTCTCATCATTTGTAAGTGTACAGTTCAGTGGCAGTTAAGTACATTCGCATTTTTTACAGCCATCACCACTGTCAATCTCCATAACTTCTTCATCATTCTTAACTGAAACTATGCACCATGAAATAACTCTGATTCTCCCCTCCCTCCAGCCTTTGGTAACCACTATTCTGCTTTCTCTGAATTTGATGATTTATTACCTCATGTAAGTGCGATCATACAATTTTTGTCCTTTTTTTCCTGGCTTATTGTACTTAACATGATGTCTTTGGGTTTATCCATGTGGATGGATGTATCAGAATTTCATTCTATTTTAAGGCCTGAATTAATTCAGTTGTATGTATGTATCACATTTTGTTTATCCATTCATCTATAAGTGAATATTTGGATTATTTTCACTTTTTGGCTGTTGTGAATAATGTTGCTATGAACATGAGTGTTTGATTACCTGCTTGAGTCACTGCTTTCAGTTCTTTTGGGTATGTACCCAGAAGTGGAATTGCTAGATCATAGAGTAATTCTGTTTAATCTTTTGAGGAACTACCATACTGTTTTCCTAGACCCACGGTATTTTAAAGTCTATTTGCTTTTTACCCTTTGGTTTAATGAATGGGCTTAGTTATTTTAGACAATGAACCACTGGCAAAGAGCTACCAGTATAGGAAGAGTGTGGCCAAAAATGCTTCAGACTTGCATACCTGTTCCTTTATTTCCATAAGAGCCATCACCTTTGTTAATGCACTGCTCTGAAAATTAGTGTTTCTCTGATGGTGGTCCAGCAACCAATGGAATAAAAAATAACTTGTTATACATGCAGGTTCCTGTTACAGGAATTTCCTGGAGGGTGTAAAGGAAATGCCATCCCCTGAATTATGAGGGAACCTGATGGGCCAAAGAATGACATGGACAAGTCCAGCTTGGCGAGTAAATGAGTTTTATTCAGGGGCTACTTAATGTAGCATGTATGACATCTGGGCAGCTCTCCCCTGAAGTTGCCACCCTCCTATATGTCAGGCTAGCTTTTATCAAGGAACGAGTGGTGGTGGGGGAGCGGATTATGTGCAGAAATGCAATCATTGTATGCTGGAAAGCAGGCAAGAGTGGAGTTCATTTTATCTTGATTTTTCCTTTAGACACAAAACAGCCCTGCATTCCTTATCCCTTGCCCCAGCTTAATGTGACCAGAGAGGAGCTCCCCGCTGATCCTGGAACATCCATCAGTCCAGGAGTGCAGCTCAGTAATTTGTTCTTAAATGGCATCTTTAAACAAAATGGACTCCCTCTGGCTAGGTTTTGGAGGCTCACCTCTGGTACAGTTCCCGAATGTCACCCCGTTTACCGATTCAGACTCTTTGGAAGTGAGGACAGGCAGATGTGTTTTTTTGAACAGAGGTGTTTAATTTTGATGAAGTCTTTTTTTATTTTTTTTGTTTATAGTTTGTACATTTTTGTTCTATTTAAAACATCTTTTTCTAAATCATGATCTCATGGAGTTTCTCCAGCATTTTCCTTTATAAGTTCTGTAGTTTTAGGCTTATCCATTTCAAGTTATTTATTTACTTTTGTAATATAAGTGTAAGTATCCTGATTCATTTTGCATATGGATATCCCACTGCTCAAAAGGCTATTGTTTCCCTGTTGTGTTATTTTGAAAGCTTTGTGGCATAAATGTGTGTGTGTTCTGGATTTTGTACTTACTGCACTATCTTGATTTATTCTGGCTACATAGTAAGATTCATAAGCCTGTAGTGTGAACTTTTTTCTTTTTCTTTTCATTGATAGCCTTTATCAGATTGAAGACATTTTGTTTTAGTCTTTGTTTGCTAAGAATATTTAGCATTCATGGGTTTTGAATTTTCTTAGAAAATTTTTTCCTCCATTTATTGAGATGATCATATGGTTTTTTCTTATGGTAAATTATGTTATGTTTGGATAGCCAATCAAGCTTGCATTCTTGGGATAAACCTTACTTTTCATGATATATTACCCTCCTTATGTATTGCTGGATTTGATTTTTCAAACTTTGTTGAAGGTTTTTGCATGTATGTTGATACAGGATATTATTTTCTATTGTGTTTTCTTTTAATGTGTTTGTTTATAAATTGCCCTCACAGCCCTGTTCTAGCTGTATCCCTCAAATTTTAACATGTTGTATTTTCAATTACATTCACTTCAAATTATCCTTCTATTTCTATTATGATTTATAATGAGTTATTTAGAAGTGTGTTGTTTAATTTTCAGGTATTTGGGAGACTTTTCATTGATAGTTTAAATGTCTTTTTTCTATGCTTAGAGAAGATACTCTGTGATTTCAGTTATTTTGTAATTACTAAGGAGTACTGAAATCTCTAATTATGGTGATTGATTTATTTGTCTATTTGTCATTTTAGTTCTATCATTGTTTCGTGTATTTTGAAGCTTTGTTATTAGGTGCATACACATTTAGGATTGTTAAGTTTGCTTGGTGAATTGACTTCTTTATTATTGTTAAAATCTCTATGCCCAAATGTTCTTTGATCTGAGTCTAATTTTTCTAATAACTAATATAGCCATTTCAGCTTTCTTTTTAATAATACTCACATGATACATATTTTGTAGCCCTTTATCTTTTTTTTGTCCTGCTAGCCAAAATGAATTTCTTGTGACATATGGTTCTCACATTTTCTTCAATCTGACAGTCTTTACTTTTTAATTTAGTTGTTTGGACTGTCTGCTTTTAATGTAATTGCCAATGTGGTTGAGATTCCCTTTTCCCCTTCTGCTTTTTCTTCTTTTCCTAATTTATGTTGGGTTTGAAGCTATTGTTATTTTAAAAAAATTACTTCATTTTATGCCCACTATGGGGCTTCCTAGGTGTCTATTTTCACTAATTAATTAATTGCTCTGCAATATATATCATTTAATTATCCACTTTCAAATAATATTCCATTTCACGTACAATGTAAGGGCTTTATAACAATGTACTTTCATTTTCTCTCTCATATTTGTGGTATTGATATCACCTAGTTCACTTCTACCTATTCTATAAAGCCAACAAGGTATCGTTACTTTCACTTTACGTCATCAGTTGTCTTTTAACTTTTTATACTTACCCACATATTTACCATTTCTGACACTCATAATTCCATTTGTGCTGA
Organism: Manis javanica; assembly: GCF_040802235.1. Taxonomy (NCBI): domain Eukaryota; kingdom Metazoa; phylum Chordata; class Mammalia; order Pholidota; family Manidae; genus Manis; species Manis javanica. Next base: position 8,854,363 of record NC_133170.1, on the reverse strand, counting down.
TCCAAATTACAATCTGGTTTTATTTTTCTTTTTCCTGAAGAACTTTATTAAAATTTCTTTTAGTGCAGGTCTGCTGGCAAAGAATTGTGTCAACTTTTGTTTGTCTGAGAAACATCTTTATTTCAGGTAAAAATTTTAAAAGGTATTTTCCCTGGATGAAGAACTGGATGCTGCCATATTTTTTTTCCCCTTTCAAAACTTTAAAGATATCTCTCTCTTGTCTTTTTACTTACATGGTTTCTGACAAGAAATCTGGTTTAATTATTATTTCTGTATATGTAATGTGCCCTTTTTCTGGCTTATTTAAAAATTTTATTAATTTTCTGTAGTAGAGTATGATGTGCATTGTTTTGATTTCATTGTGTTTATTTTACTTGGCTGTTGTTTAGATCTCTGGATCTAATTTTTATGAAATTTAGAAAATTTTAACTCTATTTCTTTAAATATTTGCCTCACACCCCTCCCTTTTTTTCTGGGCCTCCAGTTACACCTGTTTTAGGCTACTTGCTATTAACCCCCATTTTCCTTGGTACTTTTTCTCTCTGTGCTTCATTTTAAATAATTACTGTTGCAATTTTTAAATTTCATGATCTTGTCTTTGTCAGTGTTTAATCTGCTATAAATCCTGTCCTGTGTGTTTTTTGTTTTAAGTCTCCTCTGGAACTTCCATGTGAGTTTTTCATAGCTTCCATCATCTGTGGTCTTTTTTTCTTCACTTTCTTAAATACATGAAAGATATTTATAATAGCTGATTTCATAACCTTGTCTGCAAATTCCATCATCTCTTTCTGTTTCTGTTGTGAGAATTTTCTCCTGGTTATAGCTCATACTTTCCTGCTTTTTTTTTTTTTTTTTGTATGCCTCTTAATTTTTGATTTGTATTTTATCTTGTCGACTGCAGAATTTTGTTGTACTACTTCAGATAGTGTTGTATTTTTGTTCTGGCCATCAGTTACATTACTTGGAATCAGTTGGATTATTATTATTATTATTTTTTATTAGTTGGATTATTTTGAGGCATGTTTTTAAGATTTGTTAGTGTATGTCCAGAATGGCCTTTTGATGTAGGTTTCATTTAGCCCCATTACTAAATAGATGGTCTCCCGGGGATTCAGCTGAGCGCTGTACGTATGAAGAGGTTCATATACTCTATCTAGTAGGAGCACAAACTATTGACAGCTGTATGTGAGCTGCAGCTATTGTTCTGCCTAAACCCTTTTCCCCCTCCCCTGGCCTTGGGTAGTTTTCCTTCCTGTGTGTACAAGGTAGTCCTCAGCCCAAGACTTGAGCAGACCTTTCAAATCTCTGGAATCCTGATTTGGTCTAGTTCTCTCTACTCCAGTTCTTGGTCCTGCAAATTCTAGCTACCTCGTAAACATCGAACTCTGTCCCTTCAGCTTGGTGTTAGGCCAGATTTGCTGGGGTTCCCCTACCCATGCTTCCTGGCCCATAAACTGACTCTAGGTTGTAAGCTGGTCAATTATAATGCTTGTCTGTGTTTTCTCTTAGGAATTATAATTGTGTGCTGCCTGTTGGCCAGTATCTGAAAAACATTTTTCATATATTTGTTCAGTATATTAGTTCTGGTTGGGATATTAAATCTGTTCCCTGTGTGTCCATTTTGATCAGAGGAAGAATGCTGTCCATATACTATATATAAATTATCCTCCAACCTTTGTCATAATTTTACTTTGAAATAACTACTGTGCAGACAATAGTTGATACTCCAGGCATGGGTGGTAGTGAAGATGTCTGCAAGTAAACTACTGCTTGTATTTAGGAAATGCGTGTTTTATTTTTTCATTTAATCTTTCTGTCTTTTACATTATGAAGTATAGTTTTAAATATCTACTTCATAAAAAATAAAGTCTCTCCTAATTTGTCATTAAATTTTTGCATAAAATTTACACACTAGAATATGCACCATATTTTTTGGTAGTTTCCTGTCTTAAACACACTACTTCCTATTCTTTATAAACTTTGAGAAACCAGACATTTCTTATTTTTGTATCCATAATAGAGCATTGTACTCAGCAGCTATTTAGAAACACAAATAATGTGAAGAATTTTGGTGTACAACTTTTACCAAAAAAAATTGCTATTTGGTTAATTAGTGATCCTCAGTATAGTTATGGGCTTCTCTGTTTCTTTTCTAAAATGAATCTAAGTTGATCTTTCTTAAGATCTGTATTCTTTCTGACTAGGTGACAATCCCAGGGCTTTCCATTCTTGGCGTTATTGTTCTTTTCATTGTACTGAAACTGTAGTTTCAAAGATAGTTACAGCTGCACTCGGATGCCTCCCGTGCTTTGTTCTTCTTAGAATTCATGCGTGTGGTAATAAATACCACCAGTAACTTCATTTCTAAAGGATGAGGACTATAGATATGTACAATTTAAGACTGTTTCTCTTGGAAACTCCTCTATTTTTCCATTCTTTCTTTATTTCTTCTGGAAATTATATGTGTTCTTCAAGGTTATGCAAGTTTTGACAAGCTGAGTTTTGCCGGCCTATCCAAGAGAAAAGTCAGCACCTTACTTGGAGCCAAAACACAAGTGAAAAAATCCCCAACTTTTATGGCATTGTGTCAGAAAATTGCAAGTATGGTGAAGAGCATGTATGTAGGTATATGTAACTTGTAGCTTCCATGCTATTGGGCTTTTATTCTGTTCATTTATGTTTTGTAGGGTTGATACAATATAGGCCATGGCAGAAAAACTTCTTTTCCATATTTATTTAAAGGAATGGGTGAATTTTTTGTGGTGTTGAGGGTTAAGAGATAAACTTTCTATCTTGTTAATATATGTAGTAAATATCTGATATTTCTATACATAAATGAAATCCTTATGTTGTCTTTGCATTTTACCCTAGGCAGTGCTACAGGGTTAGACCGTGTTTGGCTCTGGGTGTTCTTGGATGCCTTTTTCTGGGTCTCTTTACCTATTTAATGTACCTGGCTCAGCTTCTAGTGTTCCAGTGCACCTATATGCCCCTTAACTCCTGCCTTCTCCTTTGCCAGTCTCCTGAGCAATATTTCTTCCTCTATATTTATCGTTTCCTCTTTTAAAACCTGCACCTCTGGTATGCCATTTCACTAGGGCATTATTATATAATTTGATAAATTGAGTAATCGTCATATATTAATGATGCTGCTACTGATAGTGGGGAGTTTTTGTATTTAAATTCACAATTCCAAGAGTCTTTAATTTATAAGTGTTTAATATTACTTTAAATACTTTGAAATTTGTTTTATTGTACCTTTGAGAGTTTTAAGGCTCTCCCTAGATTCTTACTGTGAGGAAAAGCAATGTCTTCTTAAAACAAGTAATTAGTCTCTTAAAAAAGTAAGCAGTTTTTTAAAACTGTAAGGCTTTTTTTGAAGAAAATTATTCCTCTTGACTCAGGCCAGCAAAGGTGTGGTTGCACTGTTTTCTTGGTAGGTCCAAATCAGGTATTTTCATGGATGTTCTGCTTGTCCCCGAAAGAGAGCCTCAGGTTGAGTCTTTCACCTGGGGAGTGCTTAAATGCTCCACAGATCAGTGACCAGAATTGTTCCGTTTTGTGCCCATGTGGTTTCTGTGGGTGGTTTGTTGTTTTAAAAAAACTGTTTCAAAGAAGTGCATTTTTTTTTTTCCGGCAGTCGTATGTACCCTGTGTAAGTATTTTTTGTTATTAATAATTTTGAGAAGAATGAACTCCAGGACATAATGCAGTTGGCTAAAGTAATGGGGTGTTACCCAGAGTCATCCCATATGATTTGAGTCTGATTTGCCAACATCCATTAATTTGAGGTTCCCAAAGGGCAGGGTAATGGTTTCCTCTTCTGTTTCTCATTGTCACCAGCCTGATTTTGGAAATTATTTCTATCAATTTTGTGTAAATAAACAGTCTTTAAGAGAAATTCATGAGACCTTTAGATTTAATTTCTTCTAGGTCTATATACTGGTCTTACTTCTTGGGGGTATTTCTCCCCCTGTTTCTTACTCTGCAGAAATTTCCATTTCTGATTATGCCTTGAATTCCAGCTTTTACATTGTGCTTTGATTTCCATCTTTTTCCTCATTTAGGCTTAGTGGTTAGAAATCTTATCTTTAATTGAATTTCAAAGAGGTTAAGTTTCTGTCATTTTCCATTGCCCTATCCACCCGTGAGGGTTTGCTTCTGTAGGTACACTGCAACCTTTTAATAATGAATTTGGGTTTAAAGAGAAATTAAATTAAATTGTTGAGTTATTTCAGAAGTTGTAACATTTCTGGCTACAGTGAAGGTTTTCGTGACAGTGAAATTTTGTAGGAAAAGCTTCATGTCATCGTCTTGTAGTCTTGGAGAGCATCTTTACGATTTGGCTTGCCCCTAATTTCAGCTTCGAATGGTTTGCGTAAATCTTCTAGTGAATATTATTTGTAATTAGGAATTAACCAGAAAGAAAACTTGATCACTTTTCCGAACTTGCTAATTTAGTAGAGGAGGAAACTGAAACCTAGGATGATCAGATGACCATCTGCAATAACACTACAATTCAGTGGAAGTGTTAGGATAGAGCTCAGTGCCCTGACTCCCAAGTCCAGTGCTCTTTCCACTACTTTAGGGTCTATGACTACAGGGGGAAAATATTTTCCCAGCCTGTGGCAAAATGCCTTTGAAACCGAAATCAGTCAAAGGGAGAAATAGTGGGAGAAACCCATTTATTGTTCACAAGCAATTGTCCACTTTTGCTCGCCTGTGTCTTGCAGTTTGGCTGCAAAAAGGGACCCTGCCTAGTGTCTCTGGTCCAGATATGCCCTCATTCCTGTTGATCTGGAGATTGACTACTTCTCTCTACCCCCTGGAAACACCTATTGATACGGAGATGCACTAAGGCCAGGTAAGAGATTCTGGAAATACTGCAGTTTTGCCCACAGGATCTCTTACTGTCTTATCCCCCTAAAAAATAACAATTTAAAGTGTATTTGATTCTGACTTTAAAACACCCCAAAATATTTGATTTTTGTGATATAAATTGGCGTGATAAGAGAAAGCTTGCAAATTCATACCACATTCTCTCTTTTGATCTGTAAAACAGTACTGATTATCTCTGAAGTTATCACTTGGTTATTTGAGAAGGGAAATTGTTTGACTTTATTTTATTCAGGTCTATTTTCCATTGTATTAAAGCAATTTTTAAGACTTTCCCAAAGTTAGGAAAGCTTGCAAACAAGAACGTCCCGTGTTGGCTACTGTTGGTTGCCTATTTAGCATCACTCCTTTCCTGTCTACCTTTATTCAGGGATCTAATCCTCCTTCATGTGACTTGGAGGAAGGGGTCCCCGTTCCTAGGTCCAGGATGGATTTTGGTAAGTCTAAATGAAACGTGGCAATTCCCTTTCTTTGCTAGTGACACGTTCACAGATGGGCTTTCAGCCTGTGGCTGAAGCTGCATAGGAGGTCAGATCCAAGGGAATTACAGAGACTTTCTGCAGCTCTGATGTGCAGTGGTTAGAGCCCGCTGTACCTATAGAATTCTTAACCGTATGAGATAATGGTTATACACTTCCTTATTGTTTAAGTCAGTTGTTTTGCCTTGGGAATTTTCTGTTACTTCCAGATGAAAGTATGCTATCTGATGAAGCTCCTGATTCCTTACACTGTGAAATAAGATTCAATAAGAATTAGGTTTTGGCAACTAAACTGATGTGAATTCAAGGAAGAGGAAAGACTTTCAACATATTTGAAAGTAGAAAAATCTCTTGAGATTTGTGACTGAGAATCACAGAACACGGTTCATAAAGGCACCATAAACCATGGTGACTTGCCTTCATCCTTGTAGTCTCACTGAGTTTTCATTCCTTTTACCAGTGACCTCCTACATCAGGTGGTTTCTAGTCATTTCTTACTGTCTTTGCTCTCTGTTATACCTATTTCCATCTTTGTATACTTTTTTCTTACGATTTCTAGAGCATTGATTTTTCTTTGTATTTATGGATAATTTCTTTCACTAACCTACTTTCTTTCCTCTACTTACCCTCTGAATAATAATGGTTTTCTATGGTTTACTTCTTAACCTAATTAAATAAATGTATTTTTTAAGATAGTATTAGGTTTACAGGAAAACTGTGAAGATAGTACAGAGAATTCTCACATACCCACACCCAGTTTTTTCTATTAATATCTTCTGTTAGTATGGTACATTTGTTAAAATTAATCAACGAATGTCCATACATAATTATTAACGAAAGTCCATGCTTTATTCACATTTTCACAGTTTTTATCTACCATCCTATTTCTATTCCAGACTTCTCTGTTCAGGATACCACGTTACATTCAGTGATTGTGTGTCATTAGGTTCCTCTCAGCTGTGAGTTTTTTAAACTTGTTTTTGATGACCTTAACAGTTCTGAGGAGTACTGGTCAGGTATTTTGTAGCTTGTCACTCAGTTGGGGTTGGTCTGATGTCTTTCTCTTGTTTAGAATGGAATCACAAGTGTTTGGAAGGAGGACAAGAGAGGTAAGGTGCTGTTTGAGTGACATCACATCAAGGGTACATACTGTCAACATTACTTATTGTTGATGTGGACTTGCGTCATTTGTCTGAGATGGGTTTTGTCAGGCTTCTCTGCTTTAAAATTATTCTTTGCTTCCCATATTGTAGTCTTTGGAAGGAAGTCACTGTTTGTAGCCCACACCGAGGAGTGGGGAGTTCCGTATCCTTGAAGGCAGTGTATGAACATAGAACTACTTGGAATTCTTCTGCATGGAAAATTTATCCATTCTTTTCCTTTTCTCCTCCTTTTCTTTACCTTCTCCTCCCTCTCTCCTTCCCTCCCTCCCTCCCTTCCTTCCTTCCCTCCCTCTTTTTCTTTATCAGTATAGATTTGTGGATTTTTGTTTTCTCCTTTGCTTGGCCTGGCTTTCAAATTGCTTATGTATATTGATAATTTCAAATATGTTTATCTTAGCAAGTCCTCTTACCTCTGTTTTACAAAAAGCTTTCCCTGTTGGACCATATTCCATTGGTCCTTCTTTTATTGAAACCTCAAACTAAATATGTCCATATTACCTATGCTCAAACTAATCGTTATATCTCATCTTCTTCATTTAATGCCTCATTTCTTCTACCCAAACTTGTTTATCCACCTGCTTGCTCAAGCTAGAAACCAGTGAAATCCTTTAGCTTTCCTTTTCCTGATTCCCACTCCCTTCGTAGCTCTCATTTGGATTATATTTGTCTGTTGCCTTTTCCTAAAACTAGCCTATTTTACTACACCCCCCCATTATCCACATTGCCTCATAGCCATTTTTCTAAAATAAATGTCACTTATTCAAAGCATTCCATAACTCATGTCCCTTCTCAGATTCTGTTAATGGATTCTGTCTCTGGCACTAATTTAACTGTGATTTTTAGGCAAATTACTTGGTTTCTTTCTAAGCTAAGTTTCCTTATTTAAGAAGTTTATGATAGGGATCTTCAGAGGATGAAAAGTGATAGTATGTCTAAGATGTGTGTCTGGTACAAATCTAGTGCACTAGTAAACACAGTTACCCTTATGAGTCTGTGGATTTTTCTAAACTCGTTAGCGTGACCCTTTGCAATTTGACTTCTAGCCACTTATCCAGCAGCTTCTTTTGTGGCTATTCTCCCAGCATAGCCAATTTATCCAGTATATTCCATACTATTTGTTGTGTTTTGGGCTTGCCATACTATGTGTTTTATATGCCTCTCCCTTCTCACATGTTCTTTTATCAAGAATGCGCTTACCCAATTAAAGAATGGGCGGAGGATATGAATAGACACTTCTCCAAATAAATTCAGATGGCCAACAGCACCTGAAAAGATGTTCCACATCGCTAATTATCAGGGAAATGCAAATTAAAACCACCGTGAAATATCAGCTCACACCAGATAGGATGGCCAACATCCAAAAGACAAGGAACAACAAATGCTGGTGAGGATGTGGAGAAAGGGGAACCCTCATACACAGCTGGTGGGAATGTAAATTATTTCAACCATTGTGGAAAGCAATATGGAGGTTCCTCAAAAAACTAAAAATAGAAATACCATTTGACCCAGGAATTCCACTCCTAGGAATTTACCCTAAGAGTGCAGCAGCCCAGTGTCAAGAATGCACTTCTATGTTTATCACAGCACTACTTACAATAGTCAAGACATGGAAGCAGCCTAAGTGTCCATCAATGTATGAATGGATAAAGAAGATGTGGTACACGTACATAATGGAGTATTATTCATCCATAAGAAGAAAACAGATCCTACCATTTGTGCAACAACATGGATGGAGCTGATGGGTATTATGCTCAGTGAAATAAGCCAAGCAGAGAAAGACAAGTACCAAATGATTTCCCTCATCTGTGGAGTATAACAACGAAGCAAAACTGAAGGAGCAAAACAGCAGCAGACTCACAGACTCCAAGAAGGGACTAGCGATTACCAAAGGGAAAGGGGTTAGGGTCAGTGGTTGGAGAGGGAGGGAGAAGCAGATTAACAGGTATTATGATTAGCACACATAATGTAGGGGGTCATGGGAAAGGCAGTAAAACACAGAGAAGACAGGTAGTGACTCTGTAACATCTTACTGTGCTGACGGACAGTGACTGCAGTGAGATGTGTGTGGGATACTTGATAATATGGGTCAATGCAGGAACCACAATGTTGCTCGTGAGAAACCTTCATAAGATTGTATACCAATGTACTTTAATAATAAAAAACCAAATAAATATATAAATATATATTTACTAAAAGAAGAAGAAAAAAAAAGAAAGCCTTTATGTAGAGGGGACATTGAAGCTGAGACCTGAATCACAAGAAATAGCAAGCCCTGCAGTTACCAGGAGGAAGAGCGTCTCGACCATCAGGAGGAAACTCAGGCCAAATTTCTAAAATGAGGATGAACTTGGGATGCTCACGAAGTAAGATAAGGCATTTGGGTTCAGAAGTTAGTAGATGAGGAGAGTTTTGTTGTCAGAAAGGATCTTCCCCCTTCTATGTGTAGTTGGAAACATCCCAAGGAAAGATGGGTTGATCCAGCTGGAGATAGTTTCTTACCCTTATGACCAATCATGGCCGACACATGGTGTTACGTTGTTTAGTTGAGCTTGAAATAACTGCCTGCCCTCACCGCTCGAAGAAACTAGGAGAGAAGGGTGTTGGGTTGACAAAATTAAGAGATGCCACTTTATATAGGCCTTATGGGTAAAAAGCTTTTCATTTTGTTAGCTGTTTTGTCTTAACATACTTGAAGATAACTATTGTGTCTTCGTTGATTTTTTATCAAGGTTAAACTTTTATAGTTTTTTCACTATCTCATCATTCTTCTCTGAAAGGAATCCTTTACAACATGTATTACTTTAACACTCCGTGGTACTGGTGAGGGTAAAAAGTGGAAAGAGAAGATGCAAGTCTCAGCGCATCTTATAAATATATCCATTCCATTCCCTGAATAGCCATTCATGTGTGAAAGGCATGTGTAATCTGGGGACTCTCTGTACTTTATTTACTAAGGCATGGAAATATAAAAAAAATATACTAAGGCAGTGTATTTTAGAAAGCATTTTTAAAGTTGAAAACAAAAGGGGTTTCCAGATGTTTCTGCATAACTGAGAAAACTTTAACCCATACTGTTTTATATTCCAAATATTCAGTGTTGTTTTTTTTTTGTAGGATTTTTTTTTGCATATTGGTTTTTGATAGTATTAAAAACTTAGATCCAATGTGGCTGTTTTGAATTCCTTACAGCAGTGAGTGGACTCATAGTAGTAGTCGCTGTTAAGGGTACTAGATTTTGATGTTTCAGAAATGATATAGTTGCCTCAGATCAGCATTATGTGATTTTGCATGGCAATCTAAATTCTTGATGTCACATGGAGTAGGTGTTGATAAAGAAGCAGGCAGCTAATTTCTCTAAAGAACTGAATATGAGTTATACTGTTAATAAACTGTGCAATAATTGTAGTATTTGATATCATGTTCTTTTTACAAAATCATGCCATTATTCAATTTACAGTGTATGAGCTAGGTTAGGTTTGATTCCTAACCAAGAAAGAACCCTTATATTAGAGTTCCAACGTGTGTTTGAGTACTTAATTTAGATGTTGAAATATATATTATGGATACTGGAGGCTTTAAAACATTCCTGAGAAATAGAGCTCTATGGTGAACTACTTTGCTTTACTATTATTACAGAATTTTAATAACGCTCTTTTAGGTGTAATTTTGGGTTTTGTACATTTGGGTTGTGAGAAATAAACTGGAAATCCTGTCTCTGTGGGCTGGAATCTGGTGTGGCTTCGAATGGCAAACAGAATATTTTAGCATATGTGTGCCAGGTAAAATTTCAGTGGACTTTCTGTAGGGTGCAAATTTCTGAAGCCAAATAATGTAAGTCATTTTATAGTTGCAGACATGCTTCTGTTGACTTTCATTTGGTTTTATTAACTTACAGTGGGAAATGAGTAGTTGATTATGCAAACAACTAGAGGAATATCTTTGTACATCCCTAGTACAGCTTGTTCTGTTCACTGTGACAGTTTGGGGAAGAGTTCTGACAAGACATGCCAAGACTTAATATCTTAATGGGCTTTTTCTTATCTATTTTCAATGACAGGTGTATTTCAATCTCCAGAATATCTTGATTTGTTTAAAGAACTTTCCCTACAATTGTAATTAGTAATTAAAAAATTTTAATTGTACTCAAATGAAGACATGTATGTTTTCTTCCTTCCTTTCTTCCTTCATTTGAGAATTTTAAGAAAGGAACAGTGTAGTTACTTTTAGGGTGGTCAAATGTAGAAAAGGTCTTTTTGTAGTTGAGCTTGTATTATTATTACTATTATGAGTGGCTGGAGATGTCACGTGTAATTTGAAGTCAACATCTGGTTTTATGTTAAGTGAATCTGATCTAGGCTTAGCTATCTTCAATGGTGATTTTCCTAGCTGTAAATTAGGAAGTTGGCATTGAAAATCATGTGGTTTTGTATAAGTAGAATTCAGATTGTGATGTTTTCTGTCACTTCATAATTCTAATTTTAGAGGTTCAGCTTTTAAAGCAAAATAGTTCACTCTAGAAAAGTCTGAAATCTGTGATTTCCCATGTATTGCCAGGAACATTGACTGTCAGTGGTTGGAATCAAACTGAATAACCTTCACTGTAAGAAATATGGTGGAAGCTTTTACTCACCCACTCATAGAACTGTAACCATGAATTCTTTATCTTTATTTGTAAAACTACAGCAGACTATTTATATTTGTATTCTCAAATTTCTTGGAAACACAAAGATATTTCCAGAATTTTCCTGCTCTGGTAATAAAAAGGGAAGAGTAGGGGATAAGCCTAGAGCATGAGCCACCTTTACTTTTAAAAAAATTTCACCTTTCAGTGTACTGGTATGATTGTACAGGATTTCAGTTTGAATATTGCAAATATTATCTACTTGTGCAATGCTATCCACTAGATTATAAATGCCTTTAAGATAGAGGTTACTATATATTCATCTTTGTGTTTTGTTAAGCTTAGCTTTTACATAATAATTTGCATAGAGTAAGTATAATGGGTTTGTTGAGTTAAATTGGATTAACTTGAAGTAGGGGGGAGGAATTAGGACTAACCTGAGGGAAGCTAAGTCTTGTAGTCTTTCTGGATATCTTGTTTTAGTTTAAGTAATCAAGAATGGTGATGCTTTATTTATCTTTAAAACCTTAATTAAATTACAGCATGTCCTTGTTCTTTTATTGACGAGCAGTTTACTTTTCAATAAGCGGCCCTGTGTAATAATTCTAGTGATAAAACATAATTATGTATTTTGTTTCAGAGGGAAACTCACCTGAATTAACTACTACTTTCCAGCCTTTTTCTCATCCCCACATTAAAAAAAAAGTGTAATTTGCATATATTGTGAAGTGTGCAGATTCGAGGCATATAGTTTGAGTTCTGACAAATTTGTAACTGTTCCCCAAAGTATGAAATACTTCCATTTCCCCAGAAAGTTCTTTAATTCTCATTGTGATCAGTCTCTCTCTGTAACACTGTGTCTCATTCTATTGATCTTCTCTTCTGATTTCTATTACAGATTATTTATTTTTATTTTTATTTTTTTGGTATCATTAATCTACAATTACATGAAGAACATTATGTTTACTAGGCTCCCCCCTTCACCAAGTCCCCCCCACAAACCCCATTACAGTAACTGTCCATCAGTGTAGTAAGATGCTGTAGAATCACTACTTGTCTTCTCTGTGTTGCGCAGCCCTTCCCGTGCCCTCCCCCACATTGTACATGCTAATAGTAATGCCCCCTTTCTTTTTCTCCGCCCTTATCCCTCCCTTCCCACCCATCCTCCCCAGTCCCTTTCCCTTGGGTTCTGTGATTGTGCTGCTGTTTTGTTCCTTCTGTTTTTCTTTGTTCTTATACTCCACAGATGAGTGAAATCATTTGGTACTTGTCTTTCTCCGCCTGGCTTATTTCACTGAGCATAATACCCTCTAACTCCATCCATGTTGTTGCAAATGGTAGGATTTGTTTTCTTCTTATGGCTGAATAATATTCCATTGTGTATATGTACCACATCTTCTTTATCCATTCATCTACTGATGGACACTTAGGTTGCTGCCATTTCTTGGCTCTTGTAAATAGTGCTGTGATAAACATAGAAGTACATATGTCTTTTTCAAACTGGGCTGCTGCATTCTTAGGGTAAATTCCTAGGATTGGAATTCCCGGGTCAAGTGGTATTTCTCTTTTTAGTTTTTTGAGGAACCTCCTTACTCATTTCCATGATGGTTGAACTAGTTTACATTCCCACCGGCAGTGTAGGAGGGTTCCCCTTTCTCCGCATCCTTGCCAGCATTTGTTGTTCCTTGTCTTTTCTATGTTGGCCATCCTAACTGGTGTGAGGTGGTATCTCATTGTGGTTTTAATTTGCATTTCCCTGATAATTAGCGATGTGGAGCATCTTTTCATGTGCTGTTGGCCATCTGAATTTCTTCTTTGGAGAATTGTCTGTTCAGCTCCTCTGCCCATTTTTTAATAGGGTTATTTGCTTTTTGAGTGTTGAGGAATGTGAGTTCTTTATATATTTTGGATGTCAGATATGTCATTTATAAATATATTCTCCCATACTGTAGGATGCCTTTTTGTTCTGCTGATGGTGTCCTTTGCTGTACAGAAGCTTTTAGCATGATGTAGTCCCATTTGTTCATTTTTTATTTTGTTTCTGTTGCCATAGGAGATGCATTCAGGAAAAAGTTGCTCGTGTATATTCAAGAGATTTTGCCTATGTTTTTTTCTAAGAGTTTTATGGTTTCATGACTTACCTTTAGGTCTTTGATCCATTTTGAGTTTATTTTTGTGTATGGGGTGAGACAGTTATCCAGTTTCATTCTCTTGCATGTAGCTGTCCAGTTTTGCCAAGTTTGTCCTGTTGTTGAAGAGGCTGTCATTTCCCTGTTGTATATCCATGGCTCCTTTATCATATAGTAACTGACATATATGCGTGGGTTTATATCTGGGCTATCTAGTCTGTTCATTGGTCTATGGGTCTGTTCTTGTGCCAGTACCAAATTGTCTTGATTACTGTGGCTTTTTTGTAGTAGCTTGAAGTTGGGGAGCATAATCCCCTCGCTCCCCACCCCCTCTGCTTTATTCTTTCTTCTCAGGATTGCTTTGGCTATTTGGGGTCTTTTGTGGTTCCATATGAATTTTAGAACTATTTGCTCTAGTTTGTTGAAGAATGCTGTTGTTATTTTGATAGGGATTGCATTGAATCTGTAGATTGCTTTAGGCTGGATGGCCATTTTGACAATATTAATTCTTCCTATCTATGAGCATGGGATGTATTGCCATTTATTGGTATCTTCTTTAATTTCTCTCGTGAGTGTCTTGTAGTTTTCAGAGTACAGGTCTTTCACTTCCTTGGTTAGGTTTATTCATAGGAATTTTATTCTTTTTGATGCAATTGTGAATGGAATTGTTTTCCTGATTTTTCTTTCTGCTAGTTCATTGTTAGTGTATAGGAATGCAACAGATTTCTGTGTATTAATTTTGTATCTATTTCTTCTAGGTTATCTAGTTTGTTAACATATGATTTTTCATAGTATTCTCTCATAATTCTTTGTATTTCTGATGTGTCTGTATTGAATTTTCCTTTCTCATTTTTGATTCTGTTTATATGTGTAGACTCTCTTTTTTTCTTGATAAGTCTGGCTAGGGGTTTATCTGTTTTGTTTATTTTCTCGAGGAACCACCTTCTGCTTTCCTTGATTTTTTTTCTATTGTTTCATTCTCAATTTCATTTATTTATGCTCTAATCTTTATTATGCATCTCCTTCTACTGACTTTGGGCCTCATTTGTTCTTTTTCTAGTTTCTTTAATTGAGAGTTTAGACTATTCATATAGGATTGTTCTTCTTTCCTGAGATAGGCTTGTATTGCAGTATACTTCCCTCTTAGCACGGCCTTTTCTACGTCCCCACAGATTTTGCAGTGTTGAATTATTGTTGTCATTAGTCTCCATATATTGCTTTATCTCTGTTTTTATTTGGTCATTGATCCATTGATTATTTAGGAGCATGTTATTAAGCTTCCATGTGTTTGTGGACTTTTTCATTTTCTTTGTGTAATTTATTTCTAGTTTCAGACCTTTGTCATCTGAGAAGCTGGTTGCCACAATTTCAATCTTCTTGAATTTCTGAGGTTCTTTTTGTGCTCTAGTATATTATCTACTCTTGAAAATGTTCCATGTGCTCTTGAGAAGAATATGTATCCTGTTGCTTTTGGATGGAGTGTTTTGTAGATATCCATTAGGTCCATCTGTTCTAATAAGTTGTTCAGTGCCTCTGTCTCCTTACTTATTTTCTGTCTCTTTGATCTGTCCTTTGAAGTGAGTGGTGTGTTGAAGTCTCCTAAAATGAATGCATTACATTCTGTTTCCCCCTTTAATTCTGTTAGTATTTGTTTCACATATGTAGGTGATCCTGTGTTGGGTGCATAGATGTTTATAATAGTTACATCCTTTTGTTGGACTGACCCCATTATCATTATGTAATGTCCTTGTCTCTTGTGACTTTCTTTGTTTTGAAGTCTGTTTTGTCTGATAAAAGTACTGTAACTCATGTTTTTTTCTCCCTGTTTGTTGCATGAAATATCTTTTTCTATCCCTTTGCTTTCCATGTGTATATGTCTGGGTTTGAAGTGAGTCTCTTGTAGGCAGCATATAGATAGGTCTTGCTTTTTTATCCATTCAGTGACTCTTTGTCTTTTGATTGGTACATTCATACCATTTACATTTAGGGTGATTGTTGATACGTATGTACTTACTGCCATTGCAGTTTTAGATTCGTGGTTACCAAAGGTTCAGGGGTAATTCCCTTACTATCTAACAGTCTAATTTAACTCATGTAGTATGCTATTACAGACACAATGTAAAGGTTCTTTTTTTTTTTTTTTTCCTTCTTTTCCTCCTCCATTCTTTATATATTAGGTATCATATTCTGTACTCTTTGTCTATCTCTTGATTGACTTTGGGGGTAGTTGATTTGATTTTGCATCTGCTTAGTAATTAATTGTTCTATTTTCTTTGCCGTGGTTTTATTTCCCCTGGTGACAGCTGTTTAGCATTAGGAATACTTCCATCTATAGCAGTCCCTCCAAAATGCACTGTAGAGGTGGTTTGTGAGAGATAAATTCTCCCAGCTTTATCTTATTCAAAAATTATTTAATCCCTCCTTCAAATTTAAATAATAATCTCACCCAGTAGTGTATTCTTGGTTCAAGTCCCTTCTGTTTAATTGCATTAAATATATCATGCCATTCTCTTCTGACCTGTAAGGTTTCTGTTGAGAAGTCTGATGATAGCCTGATGGGTTTGCCTTTGTAGGTGATCTTTTTTTTCTCTCTAGCTGCTTTTAAAAGTCTGTCCTTTTCCTTGATGTTTACCATTTTAATTATTATACGTTTTGGTGTTGTCTTCCTTGGGTCCCTTGTGTTGGGAGATCTGTGCACCTCCGTGGCATGAGAGACTATCTCCTTCCCCAGATTGGGGAAGTTTACAACAATTACCTCCTCAAAGACACTTTCTATCCCTTTTCCTTTCTCTTCTTTTTCTGGTACCCCTATAATGCAAATATTGTTCTGTTTGGATTAGTCACACAGTTCTCTCAATATTCTTTCATTCTTAGAGATCCTTTTTTTCCTCTTTGTGCCTCATCTTGTTTGTATTCCTCCTCTCAAATTTCTATTCCATTTACCTTCTCTTCTATTACCTCTTCTTTGTTTTTAAATACCTCCATTGTTTGTTTCATCTCAGATATGGAATTTCTTAATGATTGAATCTCTGTCTGAAATTTGTCCCTGAATTCTTGAATATTTTTCTGTACCTACATGAGCATGTTTATGATTTTTATTTTGAATGCTCTTGAAGGAAGATTGGTGAGTTGAATTTCATTTGGCCTTTTTTCTGGTTTTTCTAAGATTTTTTTTGAACCAGATTACTTTCACGTTTCATATTTGTATGTGGTGTCCTCTAGTGCACAGCTGCTCTCGTCTCTGGAGCTGCTCAGCCCCTAGACTGATGTTGGGGGTTGCAGGGGAGCAGCACTGGTGCCTGGGGGAAGCAGAGAGCTGTTTCCTGCCTCCCGGCTGCAGTGCCCGTCTCCATGGTCAGAATCAGCGGGCCGAGTGCACAGGTGTCAGCCTCTTTGCTTTGCCTCTGTCACTGCCACAGGTGGAGTCTCCCTCTTGCTGGCCTGATGCTAGGGCAGGGACTGCTGGTTTGTGAGCCAGGCTGGCAGGGAAGGAGCAGGCTGCATGTCACAGTAGGGTACCGCGGAGCTGAGCAGCCAGCCAGGGTTATGGAGCCCCTGAAGCTCCTGAAAGTTCCCAACCTTCTGGGCAGAGCGTGCTGGGACAACCTTGTCCACCTATGCCTTGTCCCACCCAGCAAGCTCTGTGCAAACCCCAGCCCTTCAGCACCCGCCTCGCTGCTAGGAAGCTTCTCAGCCTACCTGCCTTTCCTCTTTCCCAGAGCAGCCGGATGTGGATCCCTGTCCTCTACAAACTGCTGGAATCTCACTGTCCCCAAATATTCCACCTGTCTTAGCTTTCCAACCCCACTAATCTCCAGAGCACCAGGCAATGGAGGTTTGTGCTCCCAAAGCAGACCTCCAGGGCTGGGTGTTCAGCAGTCCTAGGCTTCCACCCACTCCCGCTCTGTTTCTCTTCCTCCTGCTGGTGAGCTGGGGTGGGGGAAGGGCTTGGGTCCCGCCAGATCAAGGCTTTGGTCTGTTACCCTGTTTTGTGAGGTCTGCTCTGTTCTCCAGGTGTATGCAGTCTGGTGCAGCCTTCTTTCCTGTTGCTTTTTTAGGATTAGTTGTATTAACCAAATTTTCATATTGTATGTGGTTTTAGGAAGAGTTCTCTCTGTCTCACCTCTCATGCCGCCATCTTGAATCTCGACTTCTTATGTACTTTTATTTTTACGTAATTCATAGAAATAAATTAATTTTGTGGTCATTACCTTTTTCTTCTTTATTTCATAAATACTATGTATTAGAAGGTAGAGGCAATTTTCTATAGAATAATGTTTGTTTGGTTTTATAATTTTTATATGTAATATAAGTATTTTGAATAGTAGTATAAAATTAGATTTATTAGATTTCTAAGTTCAGTGCTACTGTTACAGTATGCTTTTTTGCTCTTCCATTCAGTCTTTCTTGGTAGAAATTACTTTATTTTGATGAATTATGTTAATTGTTGTATTTATGTTGAAGTATCATTTCTTTAGATGAAGTGAAAAAAAACCCCAAAAGACCTGAGACTGCTATATCCAAAACACTTAATATGAAAGTTTACATACCAGATTAAAACATTGCTCAAGTCATCTAAATTGATTTATAGTCATTGTTACCTTAAAATTAGCCACTTGGTGAATATAAGAGCCTTTCTCAGTAACTAGGGTATCTTTAAAAACTGTAAAATATAGGTGAGTCAAATTTAGGACCACATAAATTATGAAAATCTCATTAATGGAAACAGACTGGGACCTATTTTCATTATGGAATGTTTTTTCCCCAAAGTTTGTTGAAAAATATATTTTCATGTATAATATAGATATATAGTATGGATAATGTTTGTACAGTTCGGTGTTTTTCAGTACTTAATACTTTGTGCTTTTGCACAAGCAAACTATAATAATAAAAAATTTTAAATAAATTGTTCATAGCCCACCTCTGTTATGAAACTTAACACTTACCCCTTTAGTCTCTTTCACTTGAATATAATAGGCATGATTTTTAAGGGACTTTTTCCATAGAAAAGCAGTAGGTGGAAGAATCTAAAGCTATGATATTACACACTAGTCTGGGTCAGTCCAGTGATGTCTTTCTAGATCTACAGTGATCTAGTCAGTCTTTGTATATTTTGCTTTATAAATGATGTGACTTTTTACCTGAACCAATTGTTGCTCTGTTCTATGCTGTTTCATTTTGCTGACTAGATTTATTCATACTTCTTTGAATCACTGATACAGGGTTCTAAAAGAGAAAGAAAAATATGAGAATGTTTGGAGTGAGAGCTGAAGGTTTATCAATCATTTATTTTTTAAGCCTGTAAATGTGTATAGGTCGTTTCACTTTTTAGCGTTTCCAGTGTTCAGTACAAAGCAAGTCAGGCAGCTGTTTTTCAGTTATTGGATACTGCTTGCAGAGTAGTGTATAGGATTAGAAGGAGGCATATAAAGACGAGATTGAAAGGTAGACTCTCTCCTCATGGGAGCTGTATAGTCCATTAAGGAAAATTAGACAGCTATAATACAGATTTTAAGGGAGACATTATTTTATGATTGAGAAAACATGTTATGTAGTACTTCAAAGACGTCAACCCTGGTGGGTGTATTTGCTTTTGGCTAAAGAGGAGGGCAAGTGAGGATAATAAGGGTTATAAAAACTCTGTACTATAGTAAAAATTACAAATGTCTAAAAAAATGTTATAAATTATGAAGTTACAGGGGAAGACGTGATTATTTGAATTTTAAGCTGCATTCAATCATATACATCTTTTGGTCATTTCAGTGGGTTTTATTTTTCGATCTGACTATACCATCTTGCTTGTTAAGGTTGATATAATGGTGAAGTATTTTAGTGGCCAGATAGTTCCAGCTTTTTCTTTTAGATTTGTGTGTGGTATAGGGCAGTTATATATGACATAAGATAGATGTGTGAATGAAGAGGGGTGTTGAAGATTTTGTAAAATACTATGTTTTTGAATTGTCCTGCCTATCTGTTCTCCCTCCAATCTACCCTCCTACCCTTGGTCTTGAAGAATGAGTGTAATTGTATTAGATAGATGAGGTTCTTTCAGAAGGGGTATTGCAGAAATGAGGTGTGTGTGTAAGATGATGACATATACTGAGTACTCATTAAATGCTAGTTAGTTTTACAATAAACTTTTATTTTAGAATAGTTTTAGATTCAGATAAATATTTCAGTATAGTACAGAGTTCTTGTACACTCCACAACCACTTTCTTCTATTAGTATTTCACATTGATATGAAACAATATTGATACATAATTATTAAGTGAATATTGTATTTAGATTTGTGTAGTTTTTACCACCTGTCCTTTTTCTACTCTAGAATTCCATTATACCACGTTGCATTCAATAGTCATCTGTCTCTGACTTCTCTTGGCTGTGATGGTTTCTTAAAGCTTTGCTTGTTTTTGATGACTTGGAAGTTTTGATGAGTGTTGGTCCCGTATTTTGTGGATTGTCATCCAGATGGGACTTGTCTGATATTTTTCTCATGATTAGACCAGAGTTATGGGTCTTTGGGGAGAAGACCATAGAGGTAAAGTGCCATTTTATCACATCATAATAAGGATTCATATTGTCAGTCTGTTACCACTGTTGATATGACTTTGATCATCTGGCTGAAATAGTGTTTTTCATATTTTTCCATTGTAGAGTTACTCTCCTAACCTGTTTTCTGTACTACTCTCTAAAGATTGGGGAGATATAGTCTGCCTTCTTAAGAGTACGGTATCTACATAAATTATTTGAAATTTTTCTACATGAAAGATTTGTCTGTTCTTTCTTATTTATTGATTCAAGCATTTATTTATATGAGAATGGGCCCATGGATGTTCATTTTATACTTCGAGTTTTAATCCTGTATTATTTCATTTTGTTCAAATTGTTCTAGCTTTGGCCAGTTGGTTCTTTTCAGTTGGTTCTCTTTGACTTAACCCATCATTCAGTGGTGTGTGTGGTGTGTTTTAGTACTTACTTTCTGACACCCCAAGATTTTTAAGGTTCATCTTTATTTTTCCTGTGTAAGTCCTAGAATCAGACATTTTCCTAAAAAGCTCTCGTTTCTTTTATTGGAGAATGGTTTTAGAAACCAAGGTTTGCATGCTAGGTATTCTCACTGGTATCAAGGTTTGGATGCTTTTAGACTTTCTCAGATGATAGAGGAAGATAATATATGTGTATATATACACATATCTATAAATATTTCTATATGTAACCATCTGTATCTGTATTAAACTAAGCATGACTTCATACTGATTTCTCCAACTATAATCTATTACTGCAAGCGTCATTCTTGCTGCTTTCTCTTGCGTATTGGAAACCTCCTCTCCAACAGTAAGACATCTGCTTCCCACCAACCGCTATCCATTACTTAATTCAATTCCAGTTACATATATAGTGGTTTCAAAACTAGAATACTAGAATATAGTGCTTATGTACAGTTCTTTTTTGCCTTTATTGTTACAAAACATCTTCTAGTTCTTAGCCCCCTTTTCCTGCAACCCTCTTCTGTGAGGTTGTTTAATACATTTGTAATACAATTACAGGGTTTTATTTCATCACTTTCTGCATTCTACTCTGCAGTCCTTCAGCTTTCTAAAAGGTTTACAAAATCTTGCAGTAAGGTTCACCCTGCATTATAAAGTTCTGTGGATTTTGACATCATGCATCCACCATTACAGTATCATATAAAATAGTTTAATTTCCTTAAAAAAATCCCTTATGCTTCATCTATTCAACATTTACTAAATGACTACCTTTAACCCCCTGCAACTACTGGTCTGTTTTGCCTTTTTTAGAGTGTCACATAATTCTAATCATATTGAATGTAGCCTTTTTTAATGGGCTTATTTCTCTTAATCCTGTGCATTTAAGATTCATTCTTGTCTTTTTGTGTTTTGATAGCTCATTTCTTTTTATCACTGGAAGGTATTCCAGTATGTGGATGTACCATAGTTTCTTTATTCTTTCCGGTATTGAAAGACTTCTTGGTTGCTTCCAATTTGGAGTCATTATGAATAAAGTTTCTATAAACATTCTCCTACAGGTTTTTGTGTGGATATATAATTGTTCTTTTTAAGGTTTTAGAGTCCATATTAGTTCTGTGTGGAAATAATATATTAACTTTCTACTTATTAGGCCTAATTGTATATTGAGATGTCATTTTCTTAAATATATTAGTTTTAGATAATATATTAACTTTCTACTTATTAGGCCTAATTGTATATTGAGATGCCATTTTCTTAAATATATTAGTTTTAGATAATGTATTAACTTTCTACTTATTAGGCCTAATTGTATATTGGGATGCCATTTTTTAAAATATATTAGTTTTAGCTGAAATGGTTTAGAATAAAATTAGTTACATACCCTAAATAGACTGGATTCCATATTTGGGTATTTCCTTTAAATGTTAACTCATAAATAGCCATAGCATTATAAATATAATTTATGGACAATATTTACATGGTTGGTAAGACTATCTTAACCCTAAGGAGATATCCGTTAGATTCTAGGGACTCAACAAAGTTAATGAACTTTAGGAAACAAAGTGACTTCTTAATAGGGAACCATCAAAATCTACTTTGTTATTATTTATTTAATTATCAAATGTTTTATGCTGCTGTATGTGGTGGATAGAAGTGGGAGCAAAACATACACTTACAAAGAAAATAGACAAGGCACTGTTATCAAGTAGCCACAAATAAAAAAATATTTTATTTGTTTAATAAGGTTAGTTTTTTCATTTTGCAAATAAGGATGGAACAGTTATAGCATGTCAGCCACTGGGCATGACACTGAGGATATGATGGCCAAGAGGATATTTGATAAGTAGTATTGAAAAGCATTGGATTAAAGTAACTTGGGAGGAACAAAAGCAATTTTAAAAAAGATATTCATATATACAGGAATGTTATATATGAAAATTCGATTCAGGAGAATGAGTTCTGGCACATATGGCTATTCATTTGGGGGAAATAAAATTGGATCCCTATCTTACACAATATACAAAAATAAATGCCACATGGAAAGACTTAATAACAAAAATTATGCTCTAAATATAGGAGATTACATGTGCATTCTTGGGAGATCCTAACCACAATTGTAAATCTACAAACTATAAAGAAAGATACATTTGACTGTCTGAAACTTAACTTTCACATGAAAAATATGCCATGCGAACAGTGGTGTTAGTAAATTTTGCAGTGCAGAGGAAGGACAAAGTTGATACCTGTCATTTGAAATAACTGCTTTGACGTTAAAAAAAGCGAACAAAGGACAATGTAGGAAGAGCAAAGGATATGAGGAAGCAAATACACATGGCCAACAATATATAGGAAGATGTTTGAACTCACTAGTAGAGGAATGTAAAGTAGCAATGTAATAAAACTTTGTATCACACTGTCTCCTTGAGCCCTGTCCTTCTGAAGAGAAAAAAAAAGAGAAACAATAATCTTTTGCTGGCAGGGACCTAAGGAAAAAAGTTATTTTTATATTTTGCTGGTAGAAATATGGATTAATAGAGCCTTTTTGGAAGAAGATCTGCAGGATGGAATCTTAAACAACATCTATTAAAAAAAAATATATATATATATACACTTGTAAACCTGGCAATCCCATTCTTTGGAATCTTGCCCATAGAAACATAAGTGCACATGCAAAAGATTCTGTATAAGCATTTATTTGTAGTGGCACACATAAAAAAACTGGAAACAAAGTACATATCTATCAATAGAGGAATGGTTGGATAAATATGTATTTATTATGCATCTGCAGGATGGAATCTTACAGCAATTAAAAAGAGTGAATCAGACACCATAGTCCAGGAGGGATTTTTGTTGGGTATTATTATGTGAGAAAAAATAAGTTAATGAAAAATGTGTGACATCTTAAAATAAAATACAGGGTAGATAAGTATTAGATTTTAACTTGGACTATGTGGGTGGGCAGGTGAGTGGAGCTGTCATGTGGGGCGCAGAGAGAGGAGTGGTGTGTGAGATAGGAAACGATGTCCACAAAGGAAAAAGACTGCATTGAAAACAAGCTTTATGATGGTATGATCATATTTATTCTTTAAAGTTAAAAGTACACATTTATTGTATGTTAAAATGTTTTTTAAAAATTGCACATAGTGGTGTTAATTAGTATATAGTTCCTTTGAGAACTGATTCAACCAAGTTCACCAAGCTTGCTCATACTCTTTGAGCTAGTCATTCTGTGTCTGGGAGTTTATGCTAAGGCAATACCCAAAAGGAAGAAAAAAGTTAATGCATAGAGAGGTCATTGTGGTGTTAGCTATGTGACAGGGCATGTGTTTGATAAACCTAAATGTTTAAAAATAGGAAAATGGTTAAACTGTCACATTGATGGTATATTATGCAGACATGAATAATACAATTATGAAGAGTATAATTGTGAAGCCATTTATAACATTTTTGATGTAATATATGAAAAAGGAACTTATAATTTCATGTATGATTTAAATATATGTGCATATATTTGAGTAATGGAAGTGAGTAGGTAGTATAAAATGAAAACAGTATGGGGAATTATAGTGAATTGGTTTATTTTGTTTTGACAGTAAAATTCTGGAGGAAAGTGTACCTCAAATATTATAAAGCAAAATTTAGAAGAAATACTTGTCTTAAAATTAACTTATATTTAAAAATTAACGTTTAGCTCTGTAATGGGTTTTATTTGTGATAAAACAATTTTCTAAATTATGCCTTAGGCATTTGCCAACTGTTCAGAGTCAGCTGGGTATTTTGCTCAGTAACTTATTGCAGAAATTTCAGTCTCTTCATTATTTATTAATAAGAAATCTTTGGTTTCATGTACCATATTTCTTACTAGAAAAAAACTTTAAGTCTTTGGAAGTAATTAGCATAATTACATGCTGCTTAAGTCACAATATTGGTGTAGATTGAGACAGCCAATTCCATAACAGTTTAACTATTGTACCTTGATTATTTAATGATTAAAATCTTTACACATTCTTTGGATCTGGAAAAAGGTATAAGGAATAAACAGCAGAGATATTTATCATATATTAGAGGAGAAAGAGAATTTGCTTTTAATCTCCTATCTTACTTTGAGCGATCTTTCCAAATCTTTCATATGCTTTACTGTTTTGGGGTTTGTAGTGTATCTTACCTCACATTAGGTTTTATGAGCATTTGTGCACACTTTTTACCTGGTGTGGTCTCTGAATTTTCTTGAATTGTGTTTCCTGTGTTTAAGTGATTTTGAAAAATTATCAGCCATCATCTCCAAATATTTATTTGTCCTATTCTCTGCCTTTCTCTTTCTGGGATTTTAGTTACACATATGAAGACCCTCTGATACTCTTCTGCAGTCTGTGGGTGAATGCTTTTTTCTCTTTTTCATCAATGTAGTGTTTGTGAGTGTTTCAGTTTGGATAATGTCTATTGATCTGTTTTCAAGTTCACTAATTTTTTTTTTCTGTTTTGTTCATTTTGATGATACGTCCACAGAGGTATTTTCCTCTCAGATACTTTGTAATTTTCATTACCAGCATTTCCATTTTATTATTTTTGATAGTTTCTATCTGTTGATAGTCACCCATGCATGTTTTCTGCTTTTCTGCTATATTCTTACATTAGTCACATTTTTTTTTTAAACTTTCCATCATCTGAATCATCTCTTTGTCTGGTTTTGTTGGGTTGTCTCTTGACAATTTTCTTTCTTTTTTGTTTGTCTTACGAAATTTTTGTCACTGTAAAAGACAAATTATATTTATGTCACAAAATGGGCACACTTTCTGTCAAGTCATTGGTGTTGGTGTTTCTAAAACATACTAAATTAATGTATTATGAAACTAAAGCAGATATTTGATAAATCTGAACAAATTCAAAGGAAAATGCAGTTGAAGCATTTTTAAAAAGAGACAGTTACATTTTGTTATAATAGATACTTGAATTTTTTGAAGATATGTAGAATTAATACTTTTCAGTTTTGAAATACAAATTTCAATCTCAATATAAAATACTTTTCATTTTGAAATACTTATAGATTCATAGGGAGTTGCAAAGACATTAGACACAAGTACTGCTCACTTTTCCTTTAGTTTCCCAAGTGGTTACATTTAATACAACTATGTTACAGTATCAAAACCAGGCAACTGAAATTGGTACAATGTGTGCATATAGTTTCTTGTCATCTTATTACATCTGTAGATTTGTATAATACCACATCAAAATACAGAACTATTCTGTCACCAATATGATCTCCCTTGTTCTACTGTTTTATAGTCAGTCCTGTATCTTTCCTCCCCACCATCCCTAACCTCTAGAAACCAGTAATTTGTTCTCCATACTAACAATTTTGTTATTCTGAAGATGTTATATAAATGGAATCATATAGTATATGATCTTTTAGGATTTGCTTGTTTTCACTGAGTATAATGCCCATTAGTTCCATCCAACTTATTTCATGTATCAATACTTCTTTCCTTATTAATGCTGACTAATACAATGGTGTGGATGTGAAACAATTTGTTTAATCATTCATTTATTTTAGAATATTTTGGTTTCAGTTCTTGGCTATTAAAAATAAAGCTGTGAACAAGCATTTGTAGATTTTTGTGTGGACACAAGTTTTCAGTTTTCTGGGAAAAATGCCTAGGAGTGCAATTAGTTTAACTTTTAAAGAAACTGACAATATATTTACCAGAAGGCTGCACCATTTCATATTTACACCAGCATTGTTTGAAAGATCCAGTATCTTCACATTCTTGCCAACATTTGGTATTGTCACTGCTTTTATTGTAGGTGTTCTAATAGGTGTGTACTGATATAATGGTCTTAGTTTGTCATTTTTCTAATGACAATGATTTTGAAAGTCTTTTAATTTGCTTGATTACCATCCCTTTTATATTTCTTCTTTGGTGAAGTGCCTATATATTTTATCTACTTTCTACTGGATTGCTTGTTTTTTTTTAACCATTGAGTTTTGAGAGTTCTTTGTATGGACTTGTGTCCTTTGTCAGCAGATATTTGATTTGTAGATATTTTCTCCCAGTCTGTAGCTTGTCTTGGCATAGCATGGTGCATTTTTTATATTTTAAAGTAATTTCAGACATACAGAAAAGTTACAAAAATAGCCCAATTGATTCTTGAGTACTCTTGATACAGATTTCCCTAATGTTAACATTGTAGCTCATTTAAAAAAGTAATTCTCTCTTTCTCTGCTTCTGTCTCTGTCTGTCTCTCTGTATATATACATATGTAAGCACACATATTATCATAATTTAATTTAATAGGAAAACAGATTGAATAATATAGATAAAGTAAACCAAGGAACTTGCTGAATTTGGCAATGATGGAATAACACATTTTGGATTACCATCTAGCTGTAAACAACTGTAATAACTGGGTAAAACATGTGAAGCAACTATTTTCAGGCATTTGAAGACAGCACAGATGTGGTCCTTGAGAGACAGGAAATAAATGAGGTAAAGATCATATTCTTCCCAGCTTTTGGCCTGCGAGCACTTTCCCTCACAAAGTCCAACAGGGGAGTTGCGATTTTGATGGGTGGAGGAAACCTTGGAATTTGGGAACTCCTGAGACAGTTGGAATTTTCAGTTAGGGTACTGGAGAGGGAGATGGAGAGAAGTACAAGTTCAGAAATTTGCAAAGGATTACCTTTAAATATTAAATCTTAGATATGTATGCACTTAATAACAGAGCTTCAAAATACATGAAGGAAAAGGTGACCACTTAGGAGAAAAAGACAAATTTGCAAGGTAGTTAAAGATTCTTACTCTCTGTCAATATTTGTTAGAGGTAGACAGAAAATAAAAGCGGTGTAAAAGACGTGAACAATACTTCAAACCAGTGACCTAGATGACATTTATATATACATTCTCTTCATGTGTGCATAGAACTTTTACCAAGAAATACCACATGCTTGGTCATAAAATAAAACCCATAAAATAAAATGTAAAAAGTTGGGAAATATTCCCTCTCCTTTTAATCTGAAAAAGTTTTTGTAGAATAAGTATCTTCTCTACTAACCTAAGCTTGGTTTGATAAGGTGGGAGGGTTTTCTGCCTTTTGCCTAGGTGGAAGCTTACTTTTACTTTGGGAAGAATGGTTCTGGGATATAGGTAGCCAGTCATTTCCTCCCTGCCTGTACCATCAGAAGTGGTGTCTTTTTGATGGGCATTTGAGTAGTTATCTACATTTTAAATTTGTTGTGTTCATTGGATATGGAGTAGCATATTACTATTTTAAAATTTGTATTTTCCTGATAGTCTCTGAGGTTGAGAGCCTTTTTATTCATTCACTCAACTAGAATATATTAAGCACCACCTCTGTGTCAGGCGCTTCTAGGTGGCAGAGGAACAGTGGTGACCAAACTGATAACTGATCAGTGCCTGACCTTGTGGAGCTTATTATAGTCAGTGTGGGTGTGGAGGAAAACACATTAAATGTAATAATTAAAGAAATAGATAAAGTGTGTTAGAAAATCATGAGTGCTGTGGAAAACAGAACAGGGAAAGAAGAAGCAGGAATGCGGAGGGGAGGGCTATGTCATTCAAAACTGGATAATATAGTGGAAGTAATATTTGAACCAACATCCGGCGGAGGTAAGAAAGTTAGTCAAGTGACTACCTGTGTAACAAGTAATCTCTCTGTCTAGGTAGAGAGAACAGTCCATAAGAAGTCCTGAAGCATTACCAAAAAGAAGGCTGGCTACCTGTATTAATAATACCCCACATCAACTAAAGGCCATATTAGTACTTGATCATTTTATGGGGATGGAAGGTTAAATTCAGAAAAAATGTGTATCATCAAATACACAGCAAAAAATGAAAAGAAACAGGGAGAAATTGGCACCTCTACTATTATAGTGGGAAATTTCAACTTACTTTTTAAAAAAAGAAAAGTGAGGATAGAGACCTAAATAATTTACTTCATGGACATAAGCAGAACTTAATATGTATAAAATGAAAAGAAGACTTAACCACAGATAAATCAGAGATTAAAAAGATAATGAGAAATAAAAGGCATCTAATTTGAGAAGAAAGAAGTAGAATTATCTTTGTTCATAGATGATATGATGTTATATGTAAAAAACCCTAAGGATTCCACAGAATAACTGTTGGAACTAATAAATGAATTCAGCATAGTAGCTGGGCACAAAGTCAACACACAGGAACCAGGTGCATTTCTATACACTAAATGAACCATCTGGGAAGATGGAGGAATAGGAGGGAATGGAGAAAATCTCCTCCCATGTATACACCCAGGAAGCAATTACATCAAATACATCCAGCCCTGAAAATGACCTGAAGAGTGCAGAACCCATATAAACCTTATAAAGAGAAGACAATATTGAGAAGGAAAAGGGGCAGAGATGTGATCAATGGGGAACAAGCTCTTCCCCCATCCCAGCCTATAAGCTGGAGGGAGAGGAATAGATAAATGCTCAGGCATCGAGCACAACTGGCTGTGGAGATCTGCTCCAGGAATATGATTCCACATTGCACTGGGCTTTAATGACTAATGGGGCTAGACACCAGAGAGAGTTGAAGCACTGTGAGGTCCTAAGACTCCTGTCACTTCTGAAGGATGAGTGTGCTCTCTCATTTACACCTGAGACCCAACACAGAAGCAGTAGTTTGAAATAATTGCTAGCTGGAGGTAGTGTGCTGGGGGTGGGGAGGCAAGGATCTATGGTCTGAGGGTTTAAGCTCTCTCTGGAGGAGAAAGGGCAGGCAGCAACATTTGCCCAGCCCCTCCTCAGCCCACGTGCCCAGATGGTTGCAGGGACTAGCTCTGAAACTCTCCACCTGTTCTGCTGGCTCAGTGCTGGCATTTCCCTGAGCAGCCGCCCCACCCAGCACGCTTGGCTCACCAGTGGTCTGTGGCTGGCAGGCAGGCAGAGGGCAGCTCCACCCACAGCAAATCCCACCAGAAGTGCCTCACATCATACAAAGGGCACCTAGAGGCTAACTGTGGGGATCTGCCATTTCTGGCAGACAGGGAGGAAGGTGAACTCCACCCACAGTCCACCAACAGCAACTACCAACCACAACAGAGAACTGGGCTCTGGTGAGCAGAGGATATTGAGCCTCTGGGCATTGCAGGATGCCTACCTACTTCTTAAAGCTACTACTTTCAAGACCAGGAGGCGTAAGTGATCTATCTAATACAAAAGAAGAAACAAAGAGACTTAGACAAAATGAGGAGGCAGAGGAAAATGTTCCAAGCTAAAGAACAAGATAAACTACCAGAAAAAGGGTTAAATGAAATGGAGATAAGCATTCTTCCTGATAAAGAACTCAAAGTAACAGTCATAAAGATGGTCACTGATGGGGAAATCAATGCAGGAGCCCAGAGAGAATTTAAACAAAGAGATAGAAAATATAAAAGAGCCATTCAGAGGTGAAGAACACCATAACTGAAATGAAAAACAAAATGGAATGAACAGTGGGCTGCAGGAGGTGAAAGAACAGATCAGTGAGATGTAAGATAGAAAAGTCTAGAGTAAATAAGGGGGAACAGAGAGAAAAAAAATTTCTGAAAATGAGAAGATGCTAAGTGAATTCTATGACAATGCCAAATGAAGCAATATTTACATAATAGGGGTGCCAGAAGGAGAAGAAAAAGATAAAGTGGCAGAAAGTCTATTTGTAGAAATAATAGTTGAAATCTACCCCAGTCTGAGGAAGGAAATAGACATGCAGGTTCTGGAAGTGCAGAGAGCCCCTAACAAGATGAACCCAAGGAGGCCAACACAAGATGTATAGTAATTAAAATGACAATGACTAAAAGATAAAGAGAGAATCCCAAAAGCAGCAAGAGAAAGGCAGACAGTTATTTTTCAGGGGAACTCCATAAGGCTATCAGCAGATTTCTCAGCAGAAACTTTAGGCCAGAAGGGAATGGCATGAGATATTTAATGTACTCAAAAGGAAAAATGTACAACCAAGAAGAACACACTATGCAGCAAAGTTTTCACTAAGAATTAAGGATGATTAAAAGCACTGCAAATAAATGAAAGTTAAATGAATTCAGCACTGCTAAACTGGTAAAGGGACTTCTTTAGATGGAGATGTTCTTATATCTAAATATTTTCCATCAGTGAAAATAAACCTATATTAAAGGAAGTAGACCAATTACTTACAAAGCAAGCATGAAGTTAAACAAAATTAGTACATTCAACTACACACAAAATTAAGGAATACAGAAAAAGATGTAGATTATGACATCATACACATAAAATGTGGTGAAGGAAAAAAAATTAAAAATTAGTGCTTTTGGAATGTGTTCAAAATTAAGTGACCATCAGCTTAATATAGATGGTTACATACTTAGAAAGCAAAAATGAACCTTATGATAATCACAAACCTAAAGCCTATAATAGATAAATTAACAAATTTAAAAAAGGAATCTGGGCATACCACTAAAGACAACCATTAAAGCACAGAGAAGAGTGTAAAAGCGGAAGAAAGGTACAGAAAGGATCAACAAAAGAACCAGAGAACAATTGACAAAATGGCAATAAGTACATACCTTTCAATAATTACTTTAAATGCACATGGACTTAATGCACTAATCACAAGACACAGGGTTGCTGAATAGTTTTAAGAAACAAGACCCATCTATGCTACCTACAAGAGACTCATTTCAGACCAAAGTCATACATAGATTGAAAGTAAAGGGATGGAAAAAGATACTTCATGAAAATAAAAGAGAAAAAATCAGGAGTAGTAATACATATATCAGACAAAATACATTTCAAAACAAAGTAACAAGAGACAAGGATGTTACATAATGTTAAAGGGATAAGTTTGACAAGAGGTCGTAACAATTGTAAATATCTATTCATCCAACATAGGAACACCTAAATATATAAAGCAAATACAAGCCTAAGGGGAAAAATTGACAGTAGCACAATAATACTATGGGATTTTAACACCACCTTCCTAAATCAAATGGATATATTATTCAGGCAGAACAAAATATGGGAACAGTGGCATTGAATGACACATTAGACTTAACAGATATCTACAGAACATTCCACCCAAAAGCAACAGGATACACATTTTTCTCAAGTGTACATGGAATATTCTCCAGAATAGATCACATAGTAGGCCACAAGAAGAGCCTCAGTAAATTAAAAAAGATTGAAAGTGTATCAGTCAGCTTCTCAGACCACAGTGCTATGGAACTAGAAATAAATTACAGAAAGAAAACAAAAGCCCACAAACACATGGAGGCCAAAGAGCATGCTTCTAAATAAACAATGGATCAATGAACAAATCAAAACAGAACAAATCAAGCAATATATGGGACAAATGAAAAAAATGCAACAGTCCAAAATTTGTAGGACACTGCAACAGCATTCTAAGAGGGAATACTGTAACAATACAGGCCTACCTCAAAAAATAAGAACAATCCCAAATAAACAGTCCAAACTTACAATTAAGGAAACTAGAAAAAGAAGAACAAATGAAACCCAAGGTTAGTAGACGATGGACATTAGACCAGAGCAGAAATAAAATAGAGAAGAATAAAACAATAGAAAAAATCAACAAAACCAAGAGCTGGTTCTTTGAGAAAATAAAAGAGATGAAGCCCTAGCCAGACTTAGCAAGAAAAAAGAGTAAACAAATAAAAGCAGAAAACATAAAAGGAATAGTCACAACAGCTACCACAGAAACACAATGAATTATTAAAGAATTCTATGAAAAATTATATGCCAATAAATTGGACAACCTAGGAGAAATGGACAAATTCCTAGAAACATAAAATCTCAAGACTGACCTAGGAGGAAACAGAAAATCTGAACAGACCTATTACTAGTAATGAAAGTGAATTGTTAATCAGAAAAACTCCCAACACACAGAAGTCCAGGACCAGAAGGCTTCACAGCTATATTCTACCAAATATTTACAGAAGAGCTAATACCAGTCCTTCTTAAAGTATTCCACGAAGTAGGAGAGGAGGGAATATTTCCAAACTCTATGAGACCAGCATCACTCTAATACAAAATCAGACAGACACTACAAAAAAAGAAAACTACAGACCAATATCCCTGATAAACATAGATGCAAAAATCCCAAAAAAAATATTAGCAAACTCAATTAAAAAATACATCAAGTGTCATCATCATGACCAAGTGGGATTTAGTCCAGGGATTGAAGAATGGTGCACTATTTGTAAATCGGTCAATGTGATAACCCACATTAACAAAAGAAAGGATAAAATCCATATGATAATAGATGCTGAAAATGCATTTGACAAAATTCAACATCCATTCATGATAGACATTCAGCAAACTGGATTTAGAGGGAAAATACCTCAACATAATAAAGGCCATATATGGCAAACTGACAGCTAATATATTCAATAATGAAAAGCTGACAGCTTTTCCTGTTATATCAGGAACAAGATACAAATGCCCACTGTTGCCACTTTTATTCAACATAGTAACAGAAGTCCTAGCGCTGCAGTTAGATAAGAAAAAGAATTAAAAGTCATCCAGATTGGTAAGGACAAAATAAAACAGTCACTATTTGCAGATGACATTATGCTATATATAGAAGACCCTAAAGACTTCACCACAAATCTATTAGAACTCAGGAATGGATTCAACATTGCAGGATACAAAATCAATATACAGAAATCTGTTGCATTCCTAAATACTAGTAATGAGTTAGCAGAAAGAGAAATGAGGAAACAATTCCCTTTACAACTGCATGAAGAACAATTAAATACCTAGGAATAAACCTAACCAAGAAGGTTAGAAGACTTGTTACTCTGAAAAGTATAAGACATTGATGAAAGAAATTGAACAACATAAAAAAATGATAGTCTATCTCATGCTCATGGACAGGAAGAATTAATATTGTCAAAACGGCCATCCTGCCCAAAGCAATTTACAGATTCATTACAGATCCAGTGCAATCCCCATCAAAATACCAATTGCATTTTTCAATGAACTAGAGCAAACAATCCTAAAATTTATATAGATCCACAAAAAACTACAAATAGCCAAGGCAATCTTGAAGAAGAAGTACAAAGGTGGGGTATCACGTTCTCTGATTTCAAGCTATAGTGATTCAAGTCAGCATGGTACTGCACAAGAATCGATGCAGAGATCAGTGTAACAGAATAGAGAGCCTAGAAATAAACCCACGCATATACAGTCAATTAATATATGTCATAGGAGGGAAGAATATACAATGGGGGGAAAAGACAGTCTCTTAATAAATGCTTGTGGGAAAAATGCACAGCTACAAACAAGAGTATGAAACTGGGTCACTGTTAACACCGTACACAAAAGTAAACTCTAAGTGGATTACAGACCTAAATAAAAGACATCAAACTATTAAACTCATGGAAGAAAACAGAGGTAGGAATCTCCTAAGCATAGCATGAGTACTTTTTTTCTGGATAAGTTTCCCCAGTTAAGGGGTACAAAAGCAAAAATAAAGACGTGCAGTCACATTAAACTAAAAAGCCTCTGTACAGAAAGAAAACCATTAGTAAAACAAAAAAGCAACCTACTGTATATGATAATATATTTGCAAATGATTTATCCAATAAAAGGCTAACATCCAAAGCACAAAGTGAGCTGATATGACTCAACACCACAACATTAAATTAACCAATTAAAAAATGGTCAGAGAACCTGAATAGATACTTTTCTAGAGAAGACTTACAGATGGCCAACATTCACATGAAAAGATGCTTTCCATGACTAATGAGGGAAATGCAAATTAAAGCCACAATGAGATATCATTTCACAGCAGTTAGAATGGCTACTATCCAAATGACAGTAAATAACAAGTATTGGTGAGGATGTGGAGAAAAGGGAACCCTCCTGCATGGTTATTAGGAATGTAAATTGGTCCAGCTGCTATGGAAAACAGTATGGAGGCTTGTCAAAACACTAAAAATAGAAATACCACATGACCACGAAATCCATAAAAAAAAAACCCAAATCACTGATGCAAAAGGATACATGCACTCCTGTTTATTGCCACATTATTTACAATGGGCAAGATATGGAAGCAAACAAAGTGTCCATCAGTAGATGAATGAGTAAAGAAGATGTGGTACATGTGTACAGTGGAATATTGGTCAGCCATAAAAGAAGAAATTTTGCCATTTGCAACAAGGATGGACCTATAGGGTATTATGCTAAGTGAAATAAGCTAGGGAAAGAAAGACAAATAGCATATGATTTCACTTACATATATAATCTAAGAAATAAAACGAAGAACAAATAGACTAACAGACACTGAGAAGGGACTAGTGGTTACCGTGAGGGAGGCATGCAGTGATTTTTGCAGAAATAGAAAGACCCATCCTAAAATTCACATGTAATCTCAAGGGACCCTGAATAGCCAAAATAATCCTGAAAAGAAGAAGAAAACAGCCTAATTTGAAAATGGACTAAAAACCAAATAATGAAAACAGTGTAGTACTAGACATATAGGTAGGTCTATGGAAAAGACTAGACAGCCTAGAAATAAATCCTTCCATGTACAGTGAAATGATTTTTGACAGAGGTGCAAAGACCATTCAATGAAGAAAAGAAAGTTTTTTCAACAAAAGATGCTGAGAAAAGTGGATATCCATGTGGAAAGAATGAAGTTAGACTCTCAATGCCATATACAAAAATGAACTCAGAGTCATAACCTAAGTCTAAAACTTTAAAACTTTAAGATAAACATAGGGCAAAACTTTATGACATTGGATTGGACAAGCATATCTTGGATATGTCACCCAGGACTCAGCCAACAAAAGAAAATTTTTAAAATTGTACTTGATGAAAATTTAAAAGATTTGTGTGTCCAAAGGTATAGACTACCAAACAGTTCAAAAATCCACCTACAGAATGGGAGGAAATATTTACACATCGTATATCTGATAAGAAATTAATATCCACAATATATAGAAAGCCCCTAAAAATAAGAACCTTCCCTTCCCCCTCTTCTCCACCAGATGAAAAAATCTGGGCAAAGGAGTTGAGTAGATATTTTTTTAAAGAAGATATATAAATGGCCTGTAAGCATATGAAAAGATGCTCAGCATCATTAATCTTTATGGAAATGCAAATCAGAACTGTAATGAGCTACCATCTCACATCCATTAGGGTGGCTACTATTAACAAAAAAAAACCCCAAAATAGTAAGTGAGGACGTAGAGAAATCAAACCTTTTGCATTGTTGGTGGGACTGCAAAATAGTACACCTGTGGTGGAAAACACTGTGGTTGTTTCTCAAAAATTAAAACTAGAATTACCATATGATTTAGCAATTCCATTTCAGGATATATACTTAAAAAAACTAAAAGCAGGGTCTTAAGGAGATATTTTTTGTACATTCACAGTCATAGCAATATAAGTCCCAGTACTAAAATATGGAAACAGCCAACGGGTTCATTGATAAGTGGATAAGAAAAATGTGGTATATACATACAATGCAATATTATACAGCCTTAAGAAGAAGAAAAATGTTACAATATAGAAGACCTTTGAGGACATTATGCTTTTTGAAGTAAGCCAGTCACAAAATAAATACTGTATTATTCCACTAATGTGAAGTACTTGTAGTAGTCAAAATCATGGAGACAGAAAGAGTGGTGGTTATCAGGGACTGGGGGTGGGGAGAACAGGAAGTTACTGTTTAATGGGTATAGAGTTTCAGTTTTGCAAGATTTAAAGAGTTCTGGAGATGGTTGCTGGTGATTGCACAGCAATTTAAATGTACTTAATACCACTGAACTTAAAAATGGTTGATCATAAGTTAACTATTTTTTTTAAAACTCAGAAGTAGACACATTTCTAGAAAAATATTACTTAACAAAAACAGGGAGAAATTAAGTCTGAATCATCCTATAATTATAAGAAATTATATCTTCCCACAAAGAGAGCAACAAGACCAGATGATTTGTTAAGCAAGTTTCTACCAGAATTTTAAGAAATAAATTATTCTAATCTGATGCAATCTCTTTTAACTAACAGAAATAGAGGGACATTGCCATATCTAATTCTGAAAGCTCCACGATACCATGATATTCAAATCAGATAGACAATTATAAGAAATAAAATTACAGATGTATGGCACTCATGAATGTAGATGTAGAAATCTAGAACTAGGTATGAACAAATTGTAACCACCATTCACGAAACACTATTACCAAGGTGGGTTTATTTCAGGTATGATGAATGTCTTACTATAAATGTAAATGATACTAAGAGACTATAAGAGGAATTCATATGATAATTTCAATAGATATGAAAAAAGCATTTGGTAATCAATGTAAGTTCATGAGAAGAATGCTTAGTGAAAAAGGAAGAGAGGGAAATTCTTTAACCTGTTGGGACTATTAAAAACCAACAGTCATCAGCAAATATCTTTTTAAATGGGGAAATATTAAAAACATTCCCTTTAAAAACGAGAACAGTTAAGCATGGTTGTTGTCACCTGTTCTAGTTATTGCTACATAATAAATCATACCAAGCCTAATGGTATGAAACAACTATTTTATTATGCATATGAATTCTGAGGGTCAGGAATTTAGACAGTGCGAAATAGCAAGGCTTGTTACTGTTCTACCCTTTATTAGTGCTTCAGTGGGATGTCCTGAACACTGGATGTGACTTGATAGCTGGGGGCTGGGATCATTTGAAATACCTTGATGCATATGTCCAGTGATTTGCTTCTGGTTGTTGGCTCAGAACTCAAGCAGTCGGGGAAATGGCAGGTGCCTTGTCCATGTGATCTCTCCGAGTGGGCTGGTTTGGCCTTTCTCACCTGGCAGCTAGATTCCAAATGCAGGCAGTACAAGAGCACAGGGCAGAAGTGCATTGCAGTCTTATGACTGAGCTGAGGAGGTTACACAGTGTTGATTCTGCTGCAATATAATGGTTGTGGAAGCCATAACGATCTACGTGTGTTCAAGACAAGAGGACAGAGACCTTACAACTCTTGGGGAGGAACATTTGTGTTACATTCTTAGAAGAATATGTGTATTGGGAGATATTTTCAATAATCATTCTTTGAAAAGTAATCATCACATTACCTTTCGTACTTAGCATTGTACTGGAGGACATAGCCAGTGCTTCAAGATAAGAAAAAATTAGACATATAAGACTTGCAAAGGAAGAAATAAAACTTGTTATGTGGATGCAATATGATCATTTACATGTAAAATAGAAAAATACAGGTAAACTAAGTTTAGCGAAGATGGATAGATATAAGATTAATACACAAAAGTAAATTGTATTGTTATACAATGGCAGCAAAACACTAGAAAATATAATTTTAAAGAAGACATTAAAATAGTATCCCAGAATATCGGTGTCTAGAAA
This sequence comes from Manis javanica, assembly GCF_040802235.1. NCBI lineage: Eukaryota > Metazoa > Chordata > Mammalia > Pholidota > Manidae > Manis > Manis javanica. The sequence goes on along the minus strand of NC_133170.1, from coordinate 8,816,714 downwards.
TAAACCTAGCAGGAGAGGTGCAAGACTTCTTTGGAGAAAATTATAGTACTTTATTAATAGGCATTAATAAAAAGACAATCATGGTATATCTTTGTCATAAGTCACATGCACTGGATGGCTCAATATCTTTAAGATTTCATTTCTACTGAAATAATTCTGTAGCCAGAAACAGATTCACATGTTTATGGAACTGTAGTATGTGATAAAAATGTCTTATCAGCTTAGTGAGGAAAGGAGCCTACTATTCAGTAAGTGAAGTTAGAAAAAAATTATCCATATTGGCAAAAAAAAAAAGACGGATTTCTGCCTCCACCACATACAGAAGTTAAACTGTGGATTGGCTAAGTACTTAAATTTTAAAAATAAGGTTTTAACTTTCTTTGTAGAAAATACAGGTGTATGTCTTTTAAGATTAGGGATAGGAAAGGATTTTGAAAATAAGACTAAAAACTGGTAAGTTGTAAGAATAGATGGATACAATTAACAATTAACCATTACTAATTTTTGTTCATTATAGCCTGCCTTAAAGAAGGTGAAAAACAAGGTGTAGAGGCTGTTTGCAGTTTGCATAGCCGACAATGATTAATATCAAGATTATTTTAAAAAATCAGACAAATAAAACAGTGCAGATAATATAGTTGAAATAATGAAAGCTATAAGTAGATATTTCACAAAGGAGGAAACATGTAAGATGAATAATGATATGAAGAGATTTCAACTTCATTAATACTTGGGGAAGACAAGTACATGAGATACTATTTAAAACTAAGCATTGGAAAGTATGAGGATTCACAGTACTTTTTTTAAAAATTAAGGTATGATTGATATACACTCTTATGAAGGTTTCACATGAAAAAACAATGTGGTTATTACATTTACCCATATTATCAAGACCTCACCCATACCCAAATGCAGTCACTGTCCATCAGTGTAGTAAGACGCCACAGATCCCCTGTGTACCTTCTCAGTGCTGCACTGTTCTCCCGGGATTCACAGTACTTTTTTTTTTTTTTTTTTTGACACTGAAATTATTCTTTTATTAATGCCAGAAGCAAAAATCTAAACAATAGCATTTGTCAGGTGAATTTTTTTTTTTTAATATAATAAAATTTTAATTGGCCATCTACTTCATTCCTATTTTTTTTTTTTTTGAGAGGGCATCTCTCATATTTATTGATCAAATGGTTGTTAACAACAATAAAATTCAGTATAGAGGGGTCAACGCTCAATGTACAATCATTAATCCATCTCAAGCCTAATTCTCGTCAGTCTCCAATCTTCTGAAGCATAACGAACAAGTTCTTACATGGTGAACGAATTCTTACATAGTGAATAAATTCTTACATGGTGAACAGTACAAGGGCAGTCATCACAGAAACTTTCGGTTTTGATCATGCAATATGACCTATAAACAATCAGGTCAAATATGAATATTCGTTTGATTTTTGTACTTGATTTATACGTTGATCCCACATTTCTCCTATTATTATTATTATTTTTATTTTTAATAAAATGCTAAAGTGGTAGGTAGATGCAAGATAAAGGTAGAAAACATAGTTTGGTGCTGTAAGAGGGCAAATGTAGATGATCAGATGATCAGGTGTGTGCCTATGGACTAAGTTTTAATCCAGGCTAGACAAGGGCAGCAAGACATCCACGGATGCAGAAGATTTCTCTCAAAGCAGGGGGGGTGAGGTTCTGAGCCTCACATCTGTTGATCCCCAAATTCTCACCTGATGGCCCCCCTGCGACTGTGCCTGTCTTAGGTTGTTCCTCCCTTGAGGAATCTTACCCGTCTCTGGCTAACCAGTCATCTTCCGGGGCCATACAGGGAAATGTAAAGTTGGTAAGTGAGAGAGAAGCCATATTGTTTGCAAAGGTTAGCTTTTTACTTCTTTGCAGATTTATGCCCTGTGGCTTCTATGCCCAGCACTTGTCTCGAGGTATCTTTACCACCTGGAGGAATTATGATACTCGGTAAATTCGATATGAGGCACGAATTCTATTTAAGGGTTGTAATTAGGAAGGAAGAAGAAAAGCTATAGATGTAGCATATGAGGGAAACTTGGGAGGATTGATTATTTCTTTGCCATATCTTCTTGTATAGTACCTTAAGTATGTATAGGTTTTAAACTACTAACTAATTTGCACACACATATTAACATAATAGGAATATGGTGACATAAAGCAAATCTATAATTACCATCCATCTCCAGTGAAGCCAAGAAAACCATTTAGGCACCCTAGGCATTTGTGAAAATTTATCTATGATATGATGGATATTGTCCAACTGTACTTGAACCATCAGACAAATTAAAGCAGCCCGTTTCTGGGATCTGTTCACATCCCATATGTTCTTTTAACCATAGATAGTATATAGTCATGAGATTTTGGAGTGCTACAACTTGCACCCCTCCCAACTCCTGGTTGAGTTCCAACAGTACAGATCCGGTCAAATTCGTTGTCTCACTGTATGCACATGCCAGCCTAGACATCTCCCTCCTCATTCCTATGGCAAGTCCAGGAGACGGTGGGCTGGATGCAGCCACAACCGCAGCATCGTCCGGATCCCTGTGGAGGCTTTTTGATGATCATCCCCCGGCACGAGTCCTCCAGAGAGTGCTGATGCCGGAAGCTCCTCCTCATATCGTATCTTAGCTCTCCCCTATATCAGGTCCCCCCTAACAACCACATTATGGTTACTGTCCATCAGCTTAGCAAAATGTTGTAGAGTCACTACTTGTCCTCTCTGTGTTGTTCAGCCCACCCTCCCCTTGCTCCCTCCCCCCCATGCATGCTAATCTTAATATCCCCCTTCTTCTTCCCCCCACTTATCCCTCCCTGCCCACCCATCCTCCCCAGTTCCTTTCCCTTTGGTACCTGTTAGTCCATTTTTGGGTTCTGTAATTCCACTGCTGTTTTCTGGGTATCCAAGCTAGGCCTTGATCTTCTGCATAGAAACAAACAGACCCTTTGCCCACACTTTGACATGCCCTCTATACCACTGTGCAGAACTCATTGGAGGTCAGCACACAGTAACTGCTTTTTTGTTTTTTTTTTTAAATTAAGAGAAAGGAATATTATCAGAAAAGAGTACCTCCATAGCTGATCATCTGACACCCTTTAAGTGATCAACATTAAGGATATTTAAAGCATGCGTTGATCTTTGATTTACCAATAGTTTTATCCTGTTAAGGAGTAATCCCCCTTTTCTGTCTTTCTTTCTTTTTTTTTTTTTTTTTTTTAATTTTTAATCTACACTTACATGAAGAATACTATGTTTACTATGCTCTCCCCTATATCAGGTCCCCCCTAACAACCACATTATGGTTACTGTCCATCAGCTTAGCAAAATGTTGTAGAGTCACTACTTGTCCTCTCTGTGTTGTTCAGCCCACCCTCCCCTTGCTCCCTCCCCCCCATGCATGCTAATCTTAATATCCCCCTTCTTCTTCCCCCCACTTATCCCTCCCTGCCCACCCATCCTCCCCAGTTCCTTTCCCTTTGGTACCTGTTAGTCCATTTTTGGGTTCTGTAATTCCACTGCTGTTTTGTTCCTTCAGTTTTTCCTTTGTTCCTATACTCCTCAGATGAGTGACATCATTTGGTATTTCTCTTTCTCCGCTTGGCTTATTTCACTGAGCATAATACTCTCCAGCTCCATCCATGTTGCTGCAAATGGTTGGATTTTTCCACTTCTTATGGCTGAGTAGTATTCCATTGTGTATATGTACCACATCTTCTTTATCCATTCATCTACCGATGGACATTTAGGTTGCTTCCAATTCTTGGCTATTGTAAATAGTGCTGCGATAAACATAGGAGTGCATCTGTCTTTCTCAAACTTGATTGCTGCGTTCTTAGGGTAAATTCCTAGGAGTGGAATTCCTGGGTCAAATGGTAGGTCTGTTTTGAGCATTCTGATGCACCTCCATACTGCTTTCCACAATGGTTGAACTAATTTACATTCCCACCAGCAGTGTAGGAGGGTTCCCCTTTCTCCACATCCTCGCCAACATTTGTTGTTGTTTGTCTTTTGGATGGCAGCTATCCTTACTGGTGTGAGGTGATACCTCATTGTAGTTTTAATTTGCATTTCTCTGATAATTAGCGATGTGGAGCATCTTTTCATGTGTCTCTTGGCCATCTGTATTTCTTTTTTGGAGAACTGTCTGTTCAGTTCCTCTGCCCATTTTTTAATTGGGTTATTTGTTTTTTGTTTGTTGAGGCGTGTGAGCTCTTTATATATTCTGGACGTCAAGCCTTTATCGGATCTGTCATTTTCAAATATATTCTCCCATACTGTAGGGTTCCTTTTTGTTCTATTGATGGTGTCTTTCGCTGTACAGAAGCTTTTCAGCTTAATGTAGTCCCACTTGCTCATTTTTGCTGTTGTTTTCCTTGCCCGGGGAGATATGTTCAAGAAGAGATCACTCATGTTTATGTCTAAGAGGTTTTTGCCTATGTTTTTTTCCAAGAGTTTAATGGTTTCATGACTTACATTCAGGTCTTTGATCCATTTTGAGTTTACCTTTGTATATGGGGTTAGACAATGGTCCAGTTTCATTCTCCTACATGTAGCTGTCCAGTTTTGCCAGCACCATCTGTTGAAGAGACTGTCATTTTGCCATTGTATGTCCATGGCTCCTTTATCAAATATTAATTGACCATATATGTTTGGGTTAATTTCTGGGGTCTCTAATCTGTTCCACTGGTCTGTGGCTCTGTTCTTGTGCCAGTACCAAATTGTCTTGATTACTGTGGCTTTGTCGTAGAGCTTGAAGTTGGGGAGTGAGATCCCCCCTACTTTATTCTTCTTTTTCAGGATTGCTTTGGCTATTCGGGGTCTTTGGTGTTTCCATATGAACTTTTGAATTATTTGTTCCAATTCATTGAAGAATGTTGCTGGTAATTTGAGAGGGATTGCATCAAATCTGTATATTGCTTTGGGCAGGATGGCCATTTTGACGATATTAATTCTTCCTAGCCATGAGCATGGGATGAGTTTCCATTTATTAGTGTCCCCTTTAATTTCTCTTAAGAGTGACTTGTAGTTTTCAGAGTATAAGTCTTTCACTTCCTTGGTTAGGTTTATTCCTAGGTATTTTATTGCTTTTGATGCAATGGTGAATGGAATTGTTTTCCTGATTTCTCTTTCTATTGATTCGTTGTTAGTGTATAGGAAAGCTACAGATTTCTGTGTGTTAATTTTGTATCCTGCAACTTTGCTCTATTCCGATATCAGTTCTAGTAGTTTTGGAGTGGAGTCTTTAGGGTTTTTTATGTACAGTATCATATCATCTGCAAATAGTGACAGTTTAACTTCTTCTTTACCAATCTGGATTCCTTGTATTTCTTTGTTTTGTCTGATTGCCGTGGCTAGGACCTCCAGTACTATGTTAAATAACAGTGGGGAGAGTGGGCATCCCTGTCTGGTTCCCGATCTCAGTGGAAATGCTTTCAGCTTCTCGCTGTTCAGTATAATGCTGGCTGTGGGTTTATCATATATGGCCTTTATTATGTTGAGGTACTTGCCCTCTATTCCCATTTTGCTGAGAGTTTTTATCATGAATGGATGTTGAATTTTGTCAAATGCTTTTTCAGCATCTATGGAGATGATCATGTGGTTTTTGTCTTTCTTTTTGTTGATGTGGTGGATGATGTTGATGGATTTTCGAATGTTGTACCATCCTTGCATCCCTGGGATGAACCCCACTTGGTCATGGTGTATGATCCTTTTGATACACTGTTGAATTCTGTTTGCTAATATTTTATTGAGTATTTTTGCATCTACATTCATCAGGGATATTGGTCTGTAATTTTCTTTTTTGGTGGGGTCTTTGCCTGGTTTTGGTATTAGGGTGATGTTGGCTTCATAGAATGAGTTTGGGAGTATTCCCTCTTCTTCTATTTTTTGGAACACTTTAAAGAGAATGGGTGTTATGTCTTCTCTGTGTGTCTGATAAAATTCCGAGGTAAATCCGTCCGGCCCCGGGGTTTTGTTCTTGGGTAGTTTTTTGATTACTGTTTCAATTTCTTTGCTTGTAATTGGTTTGTTTAACTTTTGTGTTTCTTCCTTGGTCAGTCTTGGGAGGTTGTATTTTTCTAGGAAGTTGTCCATTTCTTCTAGGTTTTCCAGCTTGTTGGCATATAGGTTTTCATAGTAGTCTTTAATAATTCTTTGTATTTCTGTGGAGTCTGTCGTGATTTTTCCATTCTCATTTCTGATTATGTTGATTTGTGTTGACTCTCTTTTTCTCTTAATAAGTTGGGCTAAAGGCTTATCTATTTTGTTTATTTTCTCAAAGAACCAGCTCTTGGTTTCGTTGATTTTTGCTATTGTTTTATTCTTCTCAATTTTGTTTATTTCTTCTCTGATCTTTATTATGTCCCTCCTTCTGCTGACTTTAGGCCTCATTTGTTCTTCTTTTTCCAGTTTTAATAATTGTGATGTTAGACTATTCATTTGGGATTGTTCTTCCTTCTTCAAGTGTGCCTGGATTGCTATATACTTTCCTCTTAAGACTGCTTTCGCTGCATCCCACAGAAGTTGGGGCTTAGTGTTGTTGTTGTCATTTGTTTCTATATATTCCTTGATCTCTATTTTGATTTGTTCATTGATCCATTGATTATTTAGTAGCATGTTGTTAAGCGTCCATGTGTTTGTGAGCCTTTTTGTTTTCTTTGTAGAATTCATTTCTACTTTCATACCTTTGTGGTCTGAAAAATTGGTTGGTAGAATTTCAATAGTTTGGAATTTACTGAGGCTCTTTTTGTGAGCTAGTATGTGGTCTATTCTGGAGAATGTTCCGTGTGCACTTGAGAAGAATGTATATCCTGTTGCTTTTGGATGTAGAGTTCTATAGATGTCTATTAGGTCCATCTGTTCTAGTGTGTTGTTCAGTTCCTGTGTGTCTTTACTTATTTTCTGCCCGGTGGATCTATCCTTTGGGGTGAGTGGTGTGTTGAAGTCTCCTACAATGAATGCATTGCAGTCTATTTCCCTCTTTAGTTCTGTTAGTATTTGCTTCACATATGCTGGTGCTCCTGTATTGGGTGCATATATATTTAGAATGGTTATATCCTCTTGTTGGACTGAGCCCTTTATCATTATGTAGTGGCCCTCTTTATCTCTTGTTACTTTCTTTGTTTTGAAGTCTATTTTGTCTGATATTAGTACTGCAACCCCTGCTTTCTTCTCACTGTTGTTTGCCTGAAATATGTTTTTCCATCCCTTGACTTTTAGTCTATGCTTATCTTTGGGTTTAAGGTGAGTTTTTTGTAAGCAGCATATAGATGGGTCTTGCTTTTTTATCCATTCTATTACTCTATGTCTTTTGATTGGTGCATTAAGTCCATTTACATTTAGGGTGACTATTGAGAGATATGTACTTATTGCCATTTCAGGCTTTAGATTCGTGGTTACCAAAGGTTCAAAGTTAGCTTCTTTAGTATCTTACTGCCTAACTTAGCTCGCTTATTGAGCTGTTATATACACTGTCTGGAGATTCTTTTCTTCTCTCCCTTCTTATTCCTCCTCCTCCATTCTTCATATGTTGTGTGTTTTGTTCTGTGCTCTTTTTAGGGGTTCTCCCATCTAGAGCAGTCCCTGTAGGATGCCCTGTAGAGGTGGTTTGTGGGAAGCAAATTCCCTCAGCTTTTGCTTGTCTGGGAATTGTTTGATCCCACCATCATATTTAAATGATAGTCGTGCTGGATACAGTATCCTTGGTTCAAGGCCCTTCTGTTTCATTGCATTAAGTATATCATGCCATTCTCTTCTGGCCTGTAGGGTTTCTGTTGAGAAGTCTGATGTTAGCCTGATTGGTTTTCCTTTATAGGTGACCTTTTTCTCTCTAGCTGCCTTTAAAACTCTTTCCTTGTCCTTGATCCTTGCCATTTTAATTATTATGTGTCTTGGTGTTGTCCTCCTTGGATCCTTTCTGTTGGGGGTTCTGTATAATTCCATGGTCTGTTCGATTATTTCCTCCCCCAGTTTGGGGAAGTTTTCAGCAATTATTTCTTCAAAGACACTTTCTATCCCTTTTCCTCTTTCTTCCTCTTCTGGTATCCCTATAATACGAATGTTTTTCCTTTTGTATTGGTCACATATTTCTCTTAGTGTTGCTTCATTCCTGGAGATCCTTTTCTCTCTCTCTATGTCAGCTTCTATACGTTCCTGTTCTCTGGCTTCTATTCCTTCAATGGCCTCTTGCATCTTATCCATTCTGCTTATAAATCCTTCCAGGGATTGTTTTACTTCTGTGATCTCTTTCCTGACATCTGTGATCTCCTTCCGGACTTCATCCCACTGCTCTTGCATTTTTCTCTGCATCTCATCCCACTGCTCTTGCATTTTTCTCTGCATCTCATCCCATTGCTCTTGCATTTTTCTCTGCATCTCTGTCAGCATGTTCATGATTTTTATTTTGAATTCTTTTTCAGGAGGACTAGTTAGGTCTATCTCCTTCTCAGGTGTTGTCTCTGTGATCTTTGTCTACCTGTAGTTTTGCCTTTTCATGGTGATAGAGATAGTTTGCAGAGCTGGTACAAGTGACCGCTGGAAGAGCTTCCCTTCTTGTTGGTTTGTAGCCTTTTCCTGGGAGAAAAGCGACCTCTAGTTGCTTGTGCTGAGCAGCTGTGTGCAGACAGGGCTTCTGCTTCCTGCCCAGTTGCTTTGGGGTTTATCTCCGCTGTTGCTGTGGGCTTGGCCTGGCTGGGGCTGTTCCTCCAAAATGGTGGAGCCCCGTTGGAGGGGGAGCAGGCAGGAGGCTATTTATCTCCGTAAGGGGCCTCTGTGCTCTCTGCTGCACAGGGGGTTAGAGTGCCCAGAGATCACCAGATTCCCTGCCTCTGGTCTAAGTGACCTGTCCTGCCCCTTTAAGACTTCCAAAAAGCACTCTCCAAACCAAAACAACAACAGCAACAATGAGAGAGGGAACAGAAAGAAAGAAAAAAAAAAAAAAAAGGAAAAAACAAGCGATGTTTTTTTTTTTTTTTGTCCTCAGGTGCCGGTCCCAGGCACCCGCTCACTGGTCCTGCTGCCCTGTCTCCCTAGCACCAGGGTCCCTGTCTTTTCAAGGCTTCCAAAAAGCACCTACCCACCGGTCCCGCAGGGAAGGAACGCTCGATATTCTTTGTCCTCAGGCACTGGTCCCAGGCACCCGCTCACCAGTCCCACCGCCCTGCCTCCCTAGCACCGGGGTCCCTGTCCCTTCAAGGCTTCCAAAAAGCACTCGCCAAAAAGAGAGGAAAAAAGGGGAAAAACGCGCGATTTCCTCCGTCCTCAGGTGCCAGTCTCAGGCACCCACCCACCGGTCCCACAGGGAAAAACGCGGGATATTCTTTGTCCTCAGGCGCTGGTCCCAGGCACCCGCTCACCAGTCCCGCCGCCCTGCCTCCCTAGCACCGGGGTCCCTGTCCCTTTTAGGCTTCCAAAAAGCACTCGCAGAAAAGAGGAAAAAAAAGGGGAAAAACGCGCGATTTCCTCTGTCCTCAAGTGCCGGTCTCAGGCACCCGCCCACCGGTCCTGCAGGGAAAAACGGGGGATATTCTTTGTCCTCAGGCGCCGGTCCCAGGCACCCGCTCACCAGTCCCGCCACCCTGCCTCCCTAGCACTGGGGTCCCCGTCCCTTCAAGGCTTCCAAAAAGCGCTCACCAAAAAGAGAAAAAAAAAAAAAAAAGGGGAAAAACGCGCGACCTCCTCCGTCCTCAGGCACCGGTCTCAGGCACCCGCCCCCCGGTCTCGCAGGGAGAAACGCGGTATATTCTTTGTCCTCCGGCGCCGTTCCCAGGCACCTCCTCACCGGTCCCGCCACCCTGCCTCCCCAGCAACGGGGGCCCGTCCCTCTAAGGCTTCCAAAAAGCGCTCGCCAAAAAAAAAAAAAAAAACCGCTCTGGTTTCTCTCCACCCGCCGGGAGCCGGGGGGAGGGGCGCTCGGGTCCCGCCGGGCCGGGGCTTGTATCTTACCCCCTTCGCAAGGCGCTGGTTCCTTGCAGGTGTGGATGTGGTCTGGATGTTGTCCTGTGTCCTGTGGTCTCTATTTTAGGAAGATTTTTCTTTGTTATATTTTCATAGCTCTATGTGTTTTTGGGAGGAGATTTCCACTGCTCTACTCACGCCGCCATCCTGGCTCCGCCTCACAGTACTTTTATACGTTGCTTCTGCAAGTACAATTTGTGCAGCCATTTTGGAAGATAGTTTTTCATTAACCTGTGAAGCTAAACGTAGACAAATCTTACAGCCCAGTGATTGTGCTTGAAGGCATATACCTGGAGGAATTCTGTGGATACACAAAAGTAGATGTGTTGGAGAATGATCATAGCAGCTCTGTTCTCAAGAACAAAATATTATAAACCACTCAAATATCTATTGGCAGGAAAGTGACTAAAAAATTGTGATATAGTAGTCAAATGAATGGTATCTGAAATAGTAGTGTAATGTTATGTGAAAAAGTAAAGCCCCTCAAATTTATATGTCATAAGATACCTTTTAAAAATAGCTTAAAAAATGCTTTATAATAGTAGGTATAGATAAGATGAAACTTCACTGATTTGAAAGCAAGAGAATTATGAAAAATACATTGAGGATTGTGAGTTGAGGGAGGTACAGAGAGGAGTTGTATGTAATTTATTGTTGGGGTATTCAGTTTTATGCTGGGTGATGAGTTTACATATGCTGATTTTATTGAATAGTAAGAAAGCAACCAGATGCCTTGAGGCAGGAGTATGAGTGGGAGATTATGTAGTTAGAAGAGTGAGTCAGGGGAAGTTTGGTGAAGTCAGAGGGATACTGGAGACCTAATTGTATCTAATAGAAGAGCAAACAAATTTCCAACAAGTGTTCAAACTGTCTGAATAAAGTATTTGAACACTGATGTATTGCATTTATAATCACTGTTGTCTACCCAAAAGAGTTTGTGCCTACAGTGTCAGAATAGCCATGTTCCAGGTAGCTGTGATTATTAGATATATTTGTCCAGATGAATGACTTTATTATAAATAAAAAAACAGGCAAGAGCCTATAAGACCATGAGAGATATGAAGTATTTTCTTAGAACATTGTGATCTGCACTTGATAATATTGTCAACACTGATTTTTACTGAGCGGTCACCCAATACTTTATTGTATAGAGTACTCTTTTGTGTCTTAATATTGTGATATAATTGTGTAGGCTTTTTTAAGAACATGTTTTTACTTTTAGTCATTAGTGCCAGTGGAAGTCACAACTTTGTCGTTATGCTTATAAAGGAGGCTTCCAAGTTCATGTCCATAAGAGGCATGGATTTGTCATTTTTATTTTGAAGTATTTGGTGTTGAGATTGACATGATGATGGTCTTACAGTTTAAAACTTTGTTGTTTTAGAAAGAGTTACTCATTGTGATGAGTGGATTGGAGAGCAGAATGACTAGAAATAAGCTTTGGTAATGTTCAAGAAATAGTGATAGATAACTGAGTCCCAAGGAAAGTCACGGGAGGAGAAAGGAAAGGACGAGTGGGCAAAATAACATGGGTTGAATGGCATATGGTGTAAAGTGTAAAGTGATGAATAAAAGGTGATGCCTAGTTTCTGCATTCAGGATGGATTAGAGAATGATAATTCTATTGACATTCAGAATCGAATTAGACCACAACTCTAAATAACATTCAGAAGAGAAAGCATGTAGAAAGTCCTTCATGAGAAGAGAGGAATTTGATTTTAGTCATAGAATATTATATTTAGAGGATTTTATAATACAGTATCTTAGATGTCATCTAATCACCTTGTTCATTTTACATACGGGCACACTGTCGTCGAGAGAGGTGTGGGGATTCGATCAGAGTCGTCTGGCTCAAATACAAATTCCTGGAAGACTACAAGATATGGATGTGCTAGTGATGAGGATGGTGGTAGCAACTGGGTTACAAAGGTTCATTAGTTCATGTTAAGAAAGAAGTTTGGCTTCATCCATAAAATGATGAGGAGCCACCAAAAGATGTTCAATTTAGAAGAATCACTTGGGTAGCAGAGTGGAGAGTGGAGTAGAAAGGGGCAAACAGGAGCAGAGAACTGTTTTGAAGGCTGTTGCTATAAACCAGATGAAAGATAATGATAGCCTTAACTGAAGTGAAGCTATTGCAGATTGAGTGGAGGTGATGGATTAAGGATTTGGTGATTGACAGGATATATAGAGTGAGAGGGAGGAGACAGATGACTCCAGGTTTTTGTCTTGGCCAGCTGCGTTGTATAGATGGTAGTACCAGTCACAGGGTGAAGGAATCCTGGAGGAAGAGTAAATTTGAGGTTCATGGGAGAGATCTTGAGTTCAGTTTTGGTTGTATTGAATTTTATATGCCTGTTAGATTGAAAGAGAAATTGTTTGATTGTCTGTTGTGTGTGTGAAGCTCAAGAGATGGATCTGAACTTAGCTTATAATTGTAAATGACTTCAAAGGAGTGAATGAGGTAGTCCAGGGAGGGTATGTGAGTTGAGATGAAAACGGGGCTAGGTTGCAGTGCTGAGCAACACCAGCGTTTAAAGGTTAGGTAGAAGAACCTGTAGAGATTGGGAAGAATCAGTCAGAGAAATAGGGAGTCTTGCAAACCGTGGAGTGAGAGTGTTTGGAGAAGGAAAGACTGGTCAAAAGCTGTTAGTGTTTAAGTAAGACAAGGAATTGAAGTGTGTTTTTGCATTTGGTGTAAAGGAATAATTGGTTGCAGGCATGGGCTGTAAGAATAGAACATTTATGAAGTTGAGCTGTGAACAGGAGAGGGCTGTGGTTGAAGAAGAATGTGTAGTTGATGGTTTTGCTTTTGTTTTTGTTTTGTTTCATTTTTAAAAATGTAGGATCTGGAACATGTCTCAGTGTTTAGGGAGGAGCCAAGCAGTAGGGGAGAGTTGGATATTTAAGAGAGGGTGCAGTTATGAGAGCCAGGTCTTTGAGAGCACATGAAGGACTTAGCCTCAAAGTAGGTGGAGGGATTCCTCTTTCTTTGTCAGCAGAACGAAGTGGAATAGCTGGTAGGTAATAGCTTTGGTAGAAGGAAGTTAAGGAGCTTCTCTTGAAATGACTTCTGTTTAGCAGGAGGCTGGTCATGTGCTTTGATGCCTGGAAGGAATAGAAAGATAAGTTTGAGGAGAGAGAAGAATCTTTGAAGTAGCTTCTGGGGAACGAGAGAAAGAGCCTTAGAGAAGTGGGTGTGATAGGCAGCATTGTGAATCCAGTTGAAGATGCGGAACATGAATTGTACAGTGAATTCTCTGATAGTTCTCAGCAGAAGACGGGTTATTGGATATTGTTGGTAGTTCTTGGGGGGAACCGTTTCCATTGCCTTGTAACTACTTTGGATTCTGAATCAGCTGAGAAATGGAACTGAGTCATAGGAATCAGGAAAGTGGCTTTATTGTTAAAGGTTTAATGTAAATGTGGCTTGGACTGAGGCTGAAATGGGGTCTCCCACAAATTCTCTGCTATATTAAATTGACTCATCCAGTCACAGGTTAAAAAGGACATCCCTATGCTAAGAAAATGAACTTTTTCTTTGGTGGAAGTCTTCTCTCATTGGAGCTAGACTAGAGGAAGAGTACACTCTTTATGGTCACAGAGTTCCAGTGATTCACCCAAAAAGCTTGTACTGTGCATGCATGTTGACTAATTGATTGCAACAAACCTATGGATGTTCTGCTCATATCATTATTACTATTATTTTTGTCTTAGTAAAGAGAATGGGATTGTGGAATTTCTTCAGTCTTGTTTCCTTCTATCAGGAAAAGACCTGTGTCCTCTTTTAATGTGAGAATGTTATTGAGTCCAGTCTCATGCCACTCGCCACATGACACGCCAGTAGGTTGAGAGACCGGGTGTTGGGGCAAGGAAAGTGACTTTCTTTGGAAAGCCAGCAGACTGAGATGATGTTGGACTTATGTCCTAAAGCCTCATCTTAACTCAGGGTTGATTGCAAGCTTCTTTTATGTTAGGGGAAAGGGGAGCAGTATGGGGATTAGGTTAGTGGGTGACTGAAGGCTGCAGATATCTGGGTGCCATCAAGGGTCTGAGGAGAGCTGAGAAACTCTCTGTCCTTGGTTAGTTGACTCACCCACCTAGGTCTGGTCACAATGTTCCTAAAACTCTGTGATGAGGCAGTCATTATTTCCATAGGTATTTCTCTATCTCCTGGAGAAGGCAAGATTCAGGAGCTATTTGCAGAAACCCCAAACTAAACAAAATTCCTTTTGATGATCAACAAGCCCTGTGTGCAGGGCTGCAGGGATGAGCAGAAGCCCCCTCGTTTCCTTTTTTTCCTTTTGGACCCAAGGGTAAGGCAGCAAAGGAGACAAATACAGTACGGAAAAGAGATGCCACTTTTTTACTCAGTTAACAAGAAGAGGTGATGTATTTACCCAGTAACATTCATTGAGGCTGATATTTTGCTGTACAGGAGTACAATTCATACAGGGAGAATTTTGAGTTGACTTGGCAGGATGTCCACACAAGAATATTCATTATTTGGTTGGGAAATAATGATTAGCCCAAGTGAGGTGGTTAATTCTGGAAAATTTGGGCAGTGCAATAAGATTATGAGAGTGAGTGCACTTTGTGAAAGAGAGGATAATGAAATAGGGTCACAGGTACATCGACCAAGGGAAAGATTGCTGCTAACAAGTTGGAGGTGGCAGAAGTACTAACCAAAGAGGTTGCAAAGTAGACAAGGGTTTGCAAGTCTTTAAGTACTTTCCAATTTTTGATTTTCCTTATCTTCTGGGGCATGTACATTTTCTGAATGAAATCTGCTAAAAAGAAAAAGTTAACTGATAGCACAGATGAAAATTATGTAAATGAAAATGCTTAGTTATTAGAATTATTAGTGGTTAGGAGGTTTTCCTTTCTGATCATTTATGAACAGAATATTTTTCAGATAGTGAATACATATCTGCTATTTTTAAATATGATAATGTTTTGCCATTGGCAGTAGTATTTATAGTTAGCAGTAGTTCTTTAATTCAGCTTTATATAGTAAGTTTCAAAATTATCATTAGCCCCAATAAAAATTGGATCCTGAAGAGAGGAGTGTAGCAATACAATTTAGCTTCAGATGTAGACCTTCAAGCTAATGCCTTAATATGGGTAGAACTGTTAGTGCCAGCAACTTGATCTTCTACTGCTCGAGCTCCTACATGTTATTTTTGGAGAAATAAGAGAGAAAGGGAAGTCATGTGGGAACTATTAGCTTCTCCTTTGCTTTCATTCACTTATTTATTCCAAAAGCATAAATTCAGAAGTGTTCTTTGAGCCCCTACTATGTGCTAGGAGCTGTTCAGTTCTAGTTGCTAGGGTAGTAAAAAAAAAAAAAAAATTAAAAAATGGTCCCTATACTACCTCAGAAGAACTTATTATAGAAGTTTAGGTAAACAATTTCCTTGAACAGATAAACCTGAAATTCTGATTTTATAAGATTAGATAATTCCAATTAATTCAGTCTTAATAGCCATTCATTTTTAACCTTAACTAAGAGAGTGTGTGTGTTTGTGTATTTCCTTTGTTCTGTTTCCTTTTAACAATTTATGTTTGCTTGGGACAGTCAGAAAAAAAGAAAATCACTTGGCTGTTGCTTCTAGGAAACATGGCATGAAACAGGATCAAATGGAAAAATATTGTGATCATGAGGATGTTGGTAGCCAGTAGTTTCCCAGATGGGATAGAGATTGAGTTAAATGCTAAGTGGACAGTGGTAACTAGTAGGGCACTTTGGGATGACTGATAAAGTTCGATGATCTCTGGAAATTATATTTTTTTGAAGTCAGTTACCTAAGTGTCTTTTTATTTTCTCTGTTGGCATTATTTTTCATTTTGTTACGTTTTGAGGAACTTCAGTGTTTGAAATGTGCTTTTACATTTTGCATAAATAGTTGTAATATGGGAAAATGTTTTAAAAGACATTCATATGAAAATTTGTAATTTAGTCACTGTTTAAATGCTAGTTTGAAGCATTTAAGCCTCTTTTAGTGTTAGTTTTGTTAAAAAAATGATTTTTTTCCCGAGTATTTAGATAAAAATAGGTAGTTGGCTCATTGTGCCATGATATTTTTTATACTGTTATTTATGAAACGCCAGTTATGTGCGTCCACTATTTAAAGTTTTAAAAGGCTTGTTATGAAGCAGGACCATCTCCTGTGCCCTTCCTTCTTTTCCATCCTCTCTATTTCTTGCTTTTTAGAAGCAAGCTGTCAGCACACAGAGTTGATTCTGTTTATCTCTAAGTAACCAGTGTGCCTCTAAATAACATCCTTATTATTGCTGCTTCTTGGTTTTTCAGTTTTATGCCTGTCAGCTTTCCAGTTTGGACGATGAGGCTTTAGCTGTCTTTCGCCACTCCCTCTACCCTGTACCACCTACTTCCTCTCCTTTCTCTTACCTTCCCAATATGGTTTTATTATAATTTTGGTGCGGTTGGTTATTTGTTGTTTAATTTATTACAATTTTGTAAATGTCACAACTAAAAAACATAGTATATAATATTTACATTTCTTGTGCAACATATTGTATTCTGTTTTCCTTTAATTTTCTAATCACTAATTTAACCCTAAATTTTCCCTCAGTTGTTTAAAATTACTCTTACTATGGTTAAAACACGTGAGACAGTCTATTAATTTCATTTGCTTGAATGCATCTCCCCAGAGCTCTCGGATCTGCCCTAATTAGGATTGCTTGTTCTCTATTCTTGCTACTTAGGTATCTTAGGAACCTACTCAACAAATATTCTGGGAGAATTCCCTTTGCTTTCTACTTTATTTGCTGTTTCCTAATCCTGTCTTTCTCATGTTTTATTCCTTTGGTTTACTCCATAGCTTTTTAGGAAAGAGTGTTTGGGAAATATGTATTTTTTTTAGACTTCGCAGGTATGAATATGATTTTATTCATTCCTAAACTTAATTACTTGTTGGTTTGGCTGATTTTACAATTTTATGTTGTAAATCACTTTCCGTGACAACTTCAGAAACATTGCTCTATTTCTTTCCCTGTCCAATAATGCTGTTCTGAAGTTAATGTCCTTATATTTTTTTATCTTTTGTATGAAACCTGTTTATTTCTCTGGAAGCTTGTAGGATCTTCTCTTGTCTCTGCTGTGCTTTAGTGTGGGTTTTTACCTCTCTTTTCTTGGATACTTGAGGAATAGTCAAGTCTGGGAATCATATCCTTTAGTTTTAGAAAATTTTCTTGAATTATTTTGCTGATGATTTCTTCATTTTTGTTTTCTCTGTTGTCTTTCTAGAATTCCTAATAACTAGATACTGCACATTCTGGGGATTGGATCTTGTAATTTTCTTATGTTTGTACTCTGATTTTTGATTTCTTTTTTAAAAATACTTTTCCTTTTAAAGAAGATTTCCTTAGCTTTATTTTCCATCCTGCAGTTACTCATTTTGGCAATCATTTTTTATTTTCAAAACTTAGTCTTGGTGCACCCCTCCCTTCTGCCCCTTGCCTCCTAAATAAATAAATGAGTGAGTAAAGTAAGTAAAGTAAGGTTTGCTCTTCTTATTTCCTGATGAACTATCTTCTGTTACCCTTCTAAAGGTATTATAGCTTTTTTTATTTCTTTGAAGAATTTCTCTTCTGTGTAGTTTCAGTTTCTTCCATCTTTTTGGTTTTTTTGTTTTGTTTTGGTCTTTGCTTTTCATATTAGGCACTTCCTTCACATCTTTGCAGTCTGCTCATATGTAACAGTATGGTACTACTAATAAATTAGTAAAAAACAATTATTTATATAATACATAGAATGTGTCAGATACTATTCTAAGTTCTTAATCTATTTTATTTAATCCTCATAAAGACTTCAGGAGTTATGTTACCATTATTATCATCCCTACTTGACATGAGGAAACTGAGGCACAGTACGTTTTAGTATCTTGCCCAGTGTAATGCATTTGGTAAGTGGCAGTGATAGAATTTGAATCCAGGGAGCCTGATTCTTTTAACGGTCCTTTTAACCTTTATACTCTTCTGCCTTTAGTGAAATCAGGGGCAAATTGGAAGTTATGTGCAGTGGGTAGGGTTTGTTAAAGTAGTATTACCTGAGTGAGCTGTTTATCTTTGGAACCTCTGATGAGGCCCTTTGTTATGGGTTGGTTGACAGGGTCCAGAGAAGAACCTAATATGCTGACTAGAGGTTGAAGCCTAGCTGCTGGCAGACTGGTTGCTGAGTGCTGAAAGAGGACTGGGGCAGTGGGTGTCAGCATTAATACAACTTAGACTTAGTTCACCTGTCTCAGTGTCCAGAGACCCTTAGCTTTACCCTGTCTGGGGAGTAAACATGCAGTCTTTTGTTACAATGAGGAGTTGTAAGGTGCCCAGTTGTGCAGATTCTAGGAGGGGATTTGGGGATATATCTGCAACTTTTACTTTGAGTTTCACCTTTACCCAACTTTGCAGTGCTGCCCATGAGCCTTTTGTGGATTCTCTCATACAAACATGCATTGATTCTCATTTTGCCCACTGGCACTGTCCAGATTCATCTCCTTGTATTTGATTTCAGTTATTTTATAGTTTTCACATTTCATATTTGTTTGACTCTATGTTTATGCAGAAGTAAACAGTCAAAACAAATCTTTGCTGTCTTTTAAGAGGACCTTTTGAGCAAAATACCTGAATAAAATGCATGTTCTTAAAGATCATCTAAAACTGTTAGGTTTGTTGAAATAGATCTCAAATGTCTCCTCCTACCTGAAGCATATACTTTAGCTCCAGTGAGATATAACACTGTCTGGAAATCTCTCCTCCCACACTGGATGTTTTTCTTCTTATATAGGTTCGTTCATGTCTCATCTCTCATATTACTTGTATCTGTATGCTTTTCATGCACTCTTGCTTTCCCTCCCAAACCAGACCTCCTTGAGGACCCTTGAGTGATTTTGTCTACAGAGTTGCTCAACAAAAATTTGTTGCATTGTCTGTCTATGTTTTTCTTATAAAATATCAGTAGCATATTGATACTGAGGATAATAAAGGAGAGAATTGATACAATAGTGCAACAAAAAAGATTAAATTCAGATGGAAAGAAGTCCAAGAATTGTAAAAGCTAGAAATTATGAAATCTTTCAATTTAGATACCCAATCATAGAAAAATACACATCTCATTTTTTGTCATGCCCTGAAAGAATGAACTACATGATCTGCAATTTTTTGGCGAGGCTCATGATTCTGTAACTTAGATAACAGACATATTTGGTGATGTTATATTGTATCTGTAGTTTTATGGCATTCTTGTAGTTGAGTGCTAGAAATATTCTAAAAATTTTATAAATGCATTGTATAGATAAAATAATGTTTTAAATGTATTGGAGTAGCTAAAGCTGTAAAGAAGCCCACATTGTAATATTTCCTTTTAAAAACTGATTTTTAGAATTTGTATTTTGTGAAGTTGACTTTTACAAATCAGTGCTGTTAATTTTCCTTCCTTCTGTGCTTTAAAATGTTCAGAAAGAAACAAACTATTGTAGGATTTGAAACTTAATTATTTGAAGGAAGGTTTTTGCTTTAAAATAATTATGGTTATTAGGAAACCAAGGAGACATTTGTCTTTTCTAATGTATTAATATTTATTTGAAAATAATGTAGAGGAAGACTGTTACCTGTATTTTAATATGTAAAATTGCAGGGTAGAGAAAATAGCCATCATTAATATGTTCTTTTGTAGAGCTGAGTCAGTACTTATGAAACCGATGGCATTAGTTCATCACCACAGGTGAAGAAGCTGAAATTTAAGCACAGGCATTTGCTTTTGTTTTCAGATTTTCTGACACCTTACAAGTAATTTATTGGGATGTGACTTACAAAAACACATACAAGCATTACCCTAGAAATTTCATTCTTTTGAAACCGTATATTTGGGTACAGTGTTTGTAGATGCTAAAAATACAGTTTAATTGTCTCCTGAGATTCATGGGATACATATGGGCAAGACAAACTTGGTGTTTATAGTTTGACTTGATTAATTCTCAGTATCCATATCACTCATTTCATAATTTCTTCATGAAAAAATATAATCACATACAGATTTCTGTTTGCTTGCAATACAAAATTAATGTGAATTCCATTTCCAACTAACCACCATAAGAAGTTTTTGAAAGTCTGGTTTGAATTTTTAAGTGTTGTATGTGAATGACTTGCTTAGTATTGATTTTTGGAGAAATACATCTTAAAAAAATTTTTTACCAGGTAGTGAAATTGTGGTAATGGTGACAATACTTGTATCATGTTCTGGTTAATGTCCTTCCTTTTTATAATGTATTTCTGTCTACATAACTTCTTTTATAGTGTCATTACCTAGTGAATTTCTATGAAAATAAATTTTCTTTGCCTATTAAAACAATCCTTGAGATGTTTTTTACTGTGTTTTTTTTGACTATTTTTTGAGTTATGTTTGAAGGCATTATAGTATTAATTTCATTGACAGGGCAAAATATGGCTATAGATTACTATTACTTTCTCACTCACAGCAAAATGCCCCAGAAAGTGCCTTTAGAATTATTGCCTAACATATGGTTTAATTTGTTTAGCTGTTTTTTTTTAGAAGTTGGAGAAGATTGTTTCCTGTAATCAAATCCATCTTGTGTTAGTGAGTCAAAGAGACTATAATTAATATTTGGGTATGTTCACTTTTGAAAGATAGAAAAGGAAACCAGTTATTACTGACCAGAGTATCACTTGAGGCTACTGCTTCACAATTTATTGTGAATTAATTTTTCATTATAATGTATACCATCTATTGTTTAACCTTTTCAGGTTTTTAGTTCTTTTATGGGTCAGATTAAAAACTTCTCCTTTATCTTCTTTTCTTAAAACCCAGGTACTCATGGTTTTCTCCTATTTTTATGACATACATTTAGGACAAAATAAAGCATATATTATCCTACTGCTTGTCTCTCACATAGTTTAAGGGCAAAAAGAAGAGAGGAATTCTGGGTATTCACTTGTGTTTTTCTCCTCTTTGGTCTCCCATGAATACATGGCTTGATTTATCTTGATCAGCCTAGTAACTTGCTCCACATTTTTCCAAAAGTGCAAAGCAGTTTCAGCTAAAAATACACATATCAAAATGCTCCAGAAGTTGTGGCCACAGCTCAAAAATGCTGATCAATTTTGAAAATCTAAATCAACCTCGGCCATGAAACCGAGGGAAGAACCTTTGTGGTGGGGGACAGATTTCCAAAAATTCACCACAGTCCTGTTCTTCGCTGGAGTTTGTGCTGATGTTGCCAGACAACTGAGGAAAAGATGCAAAAAGCAGGAAGCATTATTGAATTGAGCCCTAGCGCCAATTTGGGGAAAGCAAATTAAAATGTAAAAGAATATTTTTCCACTCCTGGCATCTCAACATAAAATGGCAAAATACATGGTTGCTGAAAAAGTCACACAAGTTGCTCATTTTGCCAGAATGGTTAATTTAACCAAAAACCCCCCCAGTCTTTGTGTTAAAAAATGCATCCACATATAGTCAAAACCTGTTTTTTAACCCAAACAAAAATAGTTTTAATTAACAAATCAAAAGGTATATATTTTAAGTCAGAGAAGTGTTTTGACATGTAAATAAATGACTCTGTGTGGGGGCCTCTTTCAATGTCTTCTGCTATTTTTCAGGTGAACTTGAAAAATGGATGATGACGACTTTGGTGGTTTTGAGGTATGCACTGTTATTACCTTATTTAGTTTTCGTCAGCAGTTTGGCTTTGTGGAATCATGATGGAGTGCACTATTTTGAAGGTGTATTGTTGGTCATTGATGTTCGTGATTCTGATCATTTTGAATGTAACTCCGGAATAAAACAAGTGAAGTCACGGACAGTTAACATACATGCTTTCCGAAAGTTAAAACCGATTTATTATTATTGAACATGCCTGTCAGAATGATTTAAATTGAGTTAATTAAATGCTACTACTAGTGGAAGCACTAAAGAGGTCTTAAAAATTGTCAGCAGATGACTGTACTGGGATATATGTCTATTAGGAGATACTGGTGAGATGAGGGAGGGGTGTTGAAGATTTGTGCCACATTTTCGTGTCTACACCTGTAATAAGCCTGATGTATAAAGTTTGTTACCTACATAGTCTTTTGGTGGTTTGCAGAGCTACAGTATGTTTGTGGTGTTACATTGTTCTCTCAGGTTTGAGTTGGATGCTTGTAAATGGAAATTGTTAGCTGAGGAAGCGCTATCTTTTCCTCAGTACTTTTCAGTGTGTATTCATTTTATTGAAATATTTGTAACCAGTCATTTTTATGGAGCCAGTATAATTTTGCAGGAAAATCTCTGGATTAGGAGTCAGGATGCCTGAGCTCAAGTCCTGGAACTACCATCAAGTGAGCTGTGTGAATAGGGAAAAAATTTTTTTTTTTTTTCTCAGTAAGGCTTTCACCTAGTTTGGAAATTGGTAAAAAGGAGATTGTTAAAAATAGAGTATAATGAATGTGTTAATAGGAGAAATAAGATACTAAGTATATATTCAGTGTTCTGAAAGAAAGGTGTGAGTTTTTTAAGGGTAGGATCATTTTCTCTTTTGTTGATCTTGAATATCTGTCATGGAGATGTTTAAAATATGAACATACTTTCTGCATTTTCATCTGAAACTGGTTTTGTTTAGCACATTTGTAGATTTTCTGCATTTCCTTTATTTCTGCATTCCTAATATTTTGATTTTTGGATGATGGCATCTTAATTATTGAAACATAACATTTAAAATTCTGTTAAGATTTCTTCCATTCTGAAGAAAATATATGTTTCAGATACCATCTCAGTTTATTATTTAGAAGTCAGTTATTTGCAGGCTAAAACTTAGTATAGTGTCCTTTATTTAAAACCATGCTTGATAAAAAATCGAGTGGATAGGCAGTGCTTGTTAGAGTAACAGTATACCTCAGTGTTTTAATCTTATGGGTCTATTCCTTTCAGTGTGATATAGGTTCAGTGTTAACCAACCATTCCAACCTCACTGTGACTATTAGATTTCTTTCTTTCCATATCCTGTTGTAGAAATGTGAAAGGTCTCTCTTCCTGGTTATATAAACCATGTTCATTTTTCATAGTTTGCAGAGAGTAGCTACTGTATTCTCTGTACCTTAGCTCCTGTGGCAGATTTGCCCCCATGACTGTTTCTTGGCTAACAACTCAGTGCAGAATTCAAACTGAAATTCTGGCTCTTGTTTTCAGTGACAGTTTTGCTGTGACTTGGACAGTTAAGAGACAGAAAACTCTGTACTCTTACCCACAAACTCAATACTCAGTAATTGACTGTCCCGTACTTCTAACACTGTTTAATATGAGGACCTGTTAATTTAAAATGTCAGCTTTAGGGATACTCTAAATGTTGAATGCTAGTTAAATTGAGCTGGTAGATCATTCAAGAATATAGACCAATCCTGTTTCTTTTAGATTGACATTGAGTTAGGTCTTGTGCTAATTAATGAAAATGATTTTTTCTCTAGATTTTTTAAGAAAAATGATTTTTTAAGTATATATGGGTAAATATAGTGAGTTAGTTTAGAGTACTGGGCTATAAAGTATAAAAGTGTAAATGTGATTAAGGATATATAAAAAATAACAATTTCCCTGGCAGGGCATGTATTTGAGAAAGGAAGGAAAACTTTTACTTAAAGATAGTAGAGCATGAATGCTGGGATGGAGGGTAGTGGTGGGGGTCATAGCAGTGAAAAATGAAGAGTAATTCAGTGTTCAGAATGAATCTGAGGATGTGTGGTGTATTACAGAGAGTATGCTTATGGAAGTGAGATGCTTTATAGCTTAAATGGCATTTTTAACTTCTCCTAAAATTATTTTATCTTTGTTTTCTAGGCTGCGGAGATTTTTGATGGTGGAAATGGTGAAACCCAAACTACATCTCCTGCCATTCCTTGGGCTGCTTTTCCTACAGGTACTACTATATAGTGACGAGGAATTTTTTTTTCCTATGTAACAGTTTTACATTTTCTTTGAAAGCCTCTTTCTGCATTTGCACTTGGCCTTCTCTGATCTGAAAAATGGAATGACCCAGATTTAATCCAGGTTTTTTTTTTTTTCCTGTAACGAATTGCATGACAAATTCTCCAGTGGTGGCTTGAGGCGTGACTCCAAACATAGTATCATGAACATTAATTGAAATTAAAATACAATTTACATTTCATAATTTATCTTAGTTTTAGGAAGGTAAGGTACCAAATAATTTTTTTAGGTTGCCCAGTTCATTAATTAAGACTCCTTTTTATATTCTAAAAATATTCTAAAATAATTTATCTTCACTGGTATTTAAGTTTAGAAGTTATTGTGCAGAAAAGTGATTCAGAAGTATTAAAAATTAAAATTAAACCATCTAAGAAATTAAATACAAAGATAAATTCCATTGTTGAGAGAGATTTTGTGGAAGACCTAATGTTTGATATTAAATATAATTCATGTCTAAATAATATTTTGAGCTTTCTAGACATTTTGTTCTGCCAAATCACTGTAAAGTCAAAAGTAGAAGATGAAATATTGTTTAACAGCTCTGCTAATCTTAGGTTATTGAAATTATTCATCCTACAAATATGTTTTCAGTGCTTATTAGGAGGCACTGTGGGGATAGGCCCTTTATTTCAAGGGAGGATGGGGCAGGTACTTCATACATGTAATATGAAGCAGATTTGTGATTTGGGAACAATGATGATTTCATCACCCAGTCGTTGAGCACATATTTAATTCATGTGTACTGTGAGCCAAGTATTATCCTTTAAGCTAGGTATATATTGTTGATCTGGGCTTTGAAGGGTATGTATAATTTCAGTAAGTAGAGATAGGAGAATGGGAAAGATTTTAACGGGAGACAGATAAATGGAACAAAGCTGTAAATGTGGGAAAGAGGTTGGTATAGTTAGGATGCTCATTTCTGCGTGAGGTATTTATATATGTTGTTTCCTTTGCCTGGAATTGCCCACCTTGCTTATTAACACGGCCACTCTTCCACTTTCTCACCATACTGACTCCTATTTGTTCTGTGTGTTGTTTTTTGCTTGTATATATTTTTTTTGGGAAGCTTTCCTACAGATCCCTTCTAAGTCTATGTATGTATACCTAATTTCTAACTTTAATTTTTGGCTATAAATTTTGTGGGGTTAGTCACTCTTATCTGTTTGTCCTATTGTTGGTCTTAAATGCTGAGCATAGAGCCTAGCTTACAATTGGCTCTGAGGAAATATTTATAAAAAGAATAATGAAATCAAAAATAGAAAGAACGAATGAATAAGTAAGTGAATGAATGAAGTAGACTAGGGTGGCAGTTGAAATCAACAGGAAGATTTATACATGATTAAAGATTTTCAGTGTGCTGTCATTTATTGTTTATTGTGAAGGAGGCAGGGCAATTATGCTATGCCTTCTGTACAGATGACAAAATGATGGTTTCTGCATATTTAGGAGTTTGATAAAGATAAAATATGTTTAGAAATGAAATCTAGTCCTTTGGATTCTACCTCAGTTCTTTTTTAGTAACTGGTTTTTGAAAAACAACAACAATGTGAAGACTGGCTGGCCAATTGGATTTAAGGTTGAAGGAGGAGTTAAAATTGATTTTTGAGGTTTCCTGTTTTGGTTCTGAAAGAGTACTGTTACTATGAACAGAAATAGAGAATTTAACAGTTAGTTTGGGACAGCAAGAGGTCTTAATGAGTTTGTCTTAGTCATGAGTATTTAAGGTACCTGGAGTTCAGGAGAAAAGTCAGGGTTGGAGTTCTTGATTTTGGAGTTTTTCCATTGATAATGACAATTGACATTATAGATCAGTGGAGAAAATAGTATGTAGAGAGAATAGGTTAAGTAGAGAAATTGGATGTCCATAATTAGTGAGAAGGAGGAAGAAGAAAACTGAAGATTTGAGAGATAAAAAGAGAATGTGTAACTGCTGCAACACTAGTACAAGATTTCAAAGAAGGTATGGTTACTGGTGTCAAAGGCTATGGAGAGGTCAGTGAGATTTGAGACTGAGAAAAAACACACAATTCTAAATGGATTTTAAGGAAATGGTTTCAGTATATGGGAAGGTGAATCCTAATTGTACTTCTCTGATTTGTATGAAAGTGGGAACAGTCTGTTTTCCTATAATTATTATGGCAATGTATAAAGAATTACATATTGTGGGTAAATTATGTAACTCCTGTTCTTCAAGATTGAATATTATATGTCACATGTACATAAATCTGTGTGTTTGTAGGTCATGATCTTAAAGCCTAATGAAATGAGAATTAAAGAAATCACTCTAGTTACACACACACACCCCCACACTCAGAGTCTTTCCCATACTCCCTTAAAAAAAATCAGATCTGAAGAAAGTACTTTTTGTGGATTTCCTCACTGACTTGCAGAGCTGAAGGGAACTGAACGTGTCCAAGAGCTGAGGTTACATGTGTGATAGGTTACCATGGGAGCCAAAGTGATCTTTCTCCTTTGTTGAAGGAAGATCGCCTTCCTCTAGGTGTTGGAGAGTTTGCCTCTGATGCAGATAACTGGAAGTTATTTAGACAAGATGGATGTGTGCAACTAATTAGCATAACAATTTAATCATTTCTACACTGAAGTCCAGAAAAGATAGGAACCTTTATGATAGCTAAAACAGATAGGAGGATTAAAGATGGCGTGAGAGGTGAAACGGAAACCTCCTCCCCAAACCACATATAATATGAATATATAGCAAATATATCATATCCTGAAAGAGCAACAGCAAAGAAGGCTGCAGCAGACTGCCTACACCTGGGAAACCAGCAGACCTCAAGGAAAAGGGTAAAGTATCAAAGACGTGATCCTGAGGGACCCAAACCCTTTCCCCACCACAGCTCACCGGAGGGAGGAAGAGAAACAGTGTGGGGAGGGGGTGGAGGCCTAGGACAGCTGAACACCCAGCCCTGGAGATCTGCTCTGGGAGCACAAACCTACATTACATGGTGCTCTGGAGATTAGTGGGATTGGAAAGCTAAGACAGGTGGAATACTTGGAGAGACTGAGATTCCAGTCGTTTGTGGAAAACAGGGATCCACATCCGGCTGCTCTGGGAAAAAAGGAAGGTGGGCAGTCTGAGAGACTTCCTAAAAGTGAGAGGGCTGCTAAAGGGGCAAGGATTGCACAGAGCTTGCTGAACAGGAGAAAGGACAGGTGGGCAAAATTGTCCAGGTGCGCTCTGCTCATCAGGTTGGGAACTTTCAGGAGCTTCAGGCACTCCATGCCCCTGGCTGGCAATGCAGACATGAGGCCCCCCACCATCATACACAGCCTGGTGCACCTTCCTCTCAGCTGGCACCAGCAAACAAACTGGCTCCCCCCCCCCCCCCCCAGTGTGCCAAGCCAACCAGAGGGTGACCCTGCCTACGGCAGCTATAAGTGCAAAGCATAGAGGCTTCTCCTTGTGTGCTTGGCCAACTGGCCCTGGCAGTGGGGGCAGGCAGTGTAGCCAGGAAGCAGGAAAGAGCTCTTTCCTCCCTCCAGGCACCAGAGCCACACACCTGTGACCCCCACTGTCACTCCAGGGGATGAGCAGCCCCAGAGCTTCTGGGAACTAGAGGGCACCACATACAAACATGAAATGTCAAAGGAACCTGGTCCAAACTAAAATACCAGAAAGAGGGCCAAGAGAAACTGAACTCATTAATATTCCTGAGATTTCACAATAAAAATCATAAACATGATCATGGAACTGCATAATTCAAGAACTCAGAGAGGAATTCAGGAATGAGATATAAACATTGAAGAATTCAGTATCTGAAATGAAACATACATTGGAAGGAATTAAAAGAAGATTAGGTGATCACTGTGTTGTACACCTGAAACTAATGTAATACTGTGTGTCAACTACCCTCCAATAAAAATTAATTAAAAAAAAAAAAGAAGATTAGGTGAAGTAGAGGAGGCAGTAAATGAAATATAAATTAGAGAACAGGAATACAAGGATGCTGAGGCACAAAGAGAAAAAAAGAAATCTAGGAATGAAAGAATATTGAGAGAACTGTGTGACCAATCCAAATGGAACAATATTTGCATTATATGGCTACCAGAAGAAGAAGAGAGAGGAAAAGGGATAGAAAGTGTCTTTGAGGAGGTAATTGCTGAAAACTTCCTCAGTCTTGGGAAGGAAATGGTCTCTCAGGCCATGGAGGTGCACAGACCTCCGAACACAAGGGACCCAAGGAAGACAACAACAAGACATATAGTAATTAAAATGGCAAAGATCAAGGGTAAAGACAGACTTTTAAAAGCAGCTAGAGAAAAAAGATCACGTACAAAGGAAAACCCATCAGGCTGGCATCAGACTTCTCAACAGAAACCTTACAAGCTGGAAGAGAATGGCACAATATATTTGATGCAGTGAAAAGGAAGGGACTTGAACCAAGAATACTCTATCCGGCAAGATTATCATTTAAATTTGAAGAAGAAATTAAACAATTTCCAGATAAGCATAAACTGAGATAATTTAGCTTCCACAAACCATCTCTATAGTGTATTTTGGAGAGACTGCTATAGATGGAAGTGGTCCTAAGGCTAAATGGTATCAACAGAGGAAATAAAACTGCAGTAAAGAAAGTAAAACTTTTAATTACTAAGCAGATGCAATATCAAATCAACTACCCCCAAAGTCAGTCAAGGGATAGAGAAAGAGTACAGAATATGATACGTAATATGTAAAGAATGGAGGAGGAATAAAAGGAGAAAAAAAAAGGATCCTTTGAGTTTGTAATTGCATACTAAGTGAGTTAAGTTAGAGTGTTAGATAGTAAGGAAGTTACCCTTGAACCTTTGGAAACCACAAATCTAAAGCCTGCAGTGGCAATAAGTACATACCTATTGATAATGATCCTAAATGTAAATGGCCTGAATGCACCAATCAAAAGACATAGAGTCACTGAATGGAGAAAAAAACAAGACCTGTCTATATGCTGCCTACAAGAGACTCAGACGAAAAGTGAAGGGATGGAAAAAGATACTTCATGCAACTAATTGGAAGAAAAAAGCAGGGTTTGTAGTACTTGTATCAGACAAAATAAACTTCAAAACAAAGAAAGTCATAAGAGACAAAGAAGGACATTACATAATGACAAAGGGTCAGACCAACAAGCAGATATAATCATTATAAATACCTGGGCACCCAACACACAAGCACCTACATATGTGAAACAAATACTAACAGAATTAAAGGGGGAAACAGAATGCAATGCATTCATTTTAGGAGACTTCAGCACATCACTCACTGCAAAGGACAGATCAACCAGGAAAAAAAGTAAGGATAAAGACAGAGGCACTGAACAACACAATAGAACAGATGGACTTAACAGACATCTACAGAACACTACACCCCAAAACAGTAGAATACACATTCTTCTCAAGTGCACATGGAACATTTTCCAGAATAGACCATATACTGGTTCACAGAAAGAGCCTCAGTAAATTCAAAAGATTGAAATTGTACCAACCAGCTTCTTAGACCACAAAGGTATGAAACTAGAAATAAATTATGCAGAGAAAACCAAAAACCCACTAACATGTTGAGGTTTAACAACATCAACATGCTCCTAAATAATCAAAGGATCAGTGACCAAATAAAAAAAGAGATCAAGCAATATATGGAGACAAATGACAGCAGTAACTCAACACTGCAAAATCTATGGGATGCAGTGAAAGCCGTGCTAAGAGGGAAGTATATTGCAATACAAGCTTACCTCAGGAAGGAAGAACAATCCCATATGAACAGTCTAAACTCACAATTAATGAAACTACAAAAAGAAGAAAAAAATGAGGCCCAAAGTTAGTAGGAGGAGGGACATAATAAAGATTAGAGCAGAAATAAATAAAATTGAGAAGAACAAAACAATAGAAAGAATCAGTGAAAGCAGGAGCTGGTTCTTTGAGAAAATAAACAAAATAGATAAACCCCTAGCCAGACTTATCAAGAAAAAGAGTCTACACACATAAATAGAATCAGATATGAAAAAGGATAACTCACTATGGACACCACAGAAATACAGATTTATTAGAGAATTCTATGAAAAATTACATGCTAACAAACTGGATAACCTGGAAGAAATGGATAGCTTTCTAGAAAAATACAATCTTCTAAGGCTGACCCAGGAAGAAACAGAAAATCTAAACAGACCGATTGCCAGCAATGAAATTGAATTGATAATCAAACAACTATCTAAGAACAAAACTGCTGGACAAGATGGCTTCGCGCTGAATTTTGTCAAACATGTAGAGAAGACATAATCCCCACCCCCCTTAAAGTTTTCCAAAAAGTAGAAGAGCAGGGAATACTTTCAGACTCATTCTATGAGGCCAGCATCACTCTAATACCAAAACCAGGCAAAGACACCACAAAAAAAGAAAACTACAGGCCAATATCCCTGATGAACATAGATGCAGAAATACTCAATAAAATATTAGTAAACTGAATTCAAAAATACATCAAGAGGATTGTACACCATGACCAAGTGGGATTCATCCCAGGGATGCAAGGATGGTACAACATTCGAAGATCCATCCACATCATCCACCACATCAACAAAAGAAGGACAAAAACCACATGATCATCTCCATAGACGCTGAAAAAGCATTTGGCAAAATTCAACATACATTCATGATAAAAACTCAATAAAATGGATATAGAGGGCAAGCACCTAAACATAATAAAGGCCATATATGACACATCCATAGCCAACATCATACTTAACAGTGAGAAGCTGAAAGCTTTTCCTTTAAGATCGGGAGCAAGACAAGGATGCCCACTCTCCCCACTTTTATTCAACATAGTTCTGGAGGCCCTAGCCCCGGCAATCAGACAACAACACAGAGAAATACAAGGAATCCAGATTGGTAAGGAAGAAGTTAAACTGTTACTGTTTGCAGATGACATGATACTGTACATAAAAAACCCTAAGAATCCACTCCAAAACTACTAGATCTAATAACTGAATTCAGCAAAGTTGTAGGATACAAAATTAATACACAGAAATCTGTTGCATTCCTATATACTAACGATGAATTAACAGAAAGAGAAATCAGGAAAACAGTTCCATTCACAATTCCATCAAAAATACCTAGGAATAAACCTAAATAAGAACATGAAAGGCCTATACCCTGAAAACTGCAAGACACTCAAGAGAGAAATTAAAGAGGACACTAATAAATGGAAACACATTCCATGCTCATGGATAGGAAGAATTAATATTGTCAAAGCAATCTACAGATTCAATGCAACCCCTATCAAAATACCAACAGCATTCTTCAATAAACCAGAGTAAATTCTTCTAAAATTCATATGGAACCATAAATGACCCCAAAGAGCCAAAGCAATTCTGAGAAGGAAGAATAAAGCAGGGGGAATTAAGCTCCCAGACTTCAAGCTCTACTACAAAGCCAGCAGTAATCAAGACAATTTGGTACTGGCACAAGAACAGATCCATGGATCAGTTGAACAGAATAGACAGCCCAGATATAAACCCAGGCATATATGGTCAATTAATATATGATAAAGGAGTCATGGACATACAATGAGGAAATGACAGCCTCTTCAACAACTGGTGTTGTCAAAACTGGACAGCTACATGTAAGAGAATGAAACTGAATTATTGTCTAAATCCATACATAAAAGTAACCTCAAAATGGATCAAAGACCTGAATGTAAGTCATGAAAACATAAAATTCTTGAAAAAATCATAGGCAAAAATCTCATAAATAAAAATATAAGCAACTTTTTCCTGAACACATCTCCTTGGGCAAGGGAAACAAAAGCAAAAATGAGCAAATGGGACTACATCAAGCTAAAAAGCTTCTGTAAAGCAAAGGACACATCAGTAGAACAGAAAGGCATCCTACAGGATAGGAGAACATATTTGTAAACAACATATCCAACAAGGGGTTAAAATCCAAAATATATAAAGATCTCACATGCCTCAATACTCAAAAAGCAAATAACCCATTTAAGAAATGGGTGGAGTATATTAACAGACAATTCTCCAAAGAAGAAATTCAGATGGCCAACAGACACATCAAGAAATGCTCCACATCGCTAATTATCAGGGAAATGCAAATTAAAACCACAATGAGATAATCACCTCACACCAGTTGGAATGGCCAACATAAAAAAGACTAGGAACAACAAATGCTGGTGAGGATGCAGAGAAAGGGGAACCCTCCTACACTGCTGGTGGGAATGTAAACTAGTTCAACCATTGTGGAAAGCAATGTGGAGGTTCCTCAAAAAACTAAAAATAGAAATACCATTGACCCAGGAATTCCACTCCTAGGAAGTTACCCAAAGAAAACATCTCAGGTTCAAAAAGACATTAGCATCCCTATGTTTCTTGCAGCACTATTTACAATAGCCAAGATATGGAAGCAACCTAAATGTCCATAAGTAGATGAATGGATAAAGAAGAGGTGGTGTATTTACACAATGGAATACTATTCAGCCATAAGAAGAAAACAAAATCTATAGGCAACAACATGGATGGAGCTAGAAGGTATTATGCTTGGTGAAATAAGCCAAGCTGAGAAAGACAAGTAACAATGAAGCAAAACTGAAGGAACAAACAGCAGCAGACTCACAGACTCCAAGAAGGGACTAGGGGTTACCAAAGGGGAGGGGTGTGGGAGGGTGGCTGTGGAAAGTGGACGACCAGGATTGAGGGTATTATAATTGGTACACATGGTTTGTGAGGGTTCACGGGAAAGACAGTGTAGCCCAGAGAAAACAAGTTATGACTATGTCATCTTACTCTACTGATGGATAGTGACTTCAATGGTATATGGGGGGGGACTTGATAATATGAGCGAATGTAGTAACCACTATGATTTTCATGTGAAACCTTCATAAGAGTGTATATCAATGATACTTTTATAATAATAATAATAAAAGTAGAGCTAAAGAAGATCCTTTTCAGTTTTAGAAAGGACCGATACTCTTTTTCTCTGTTTCTCTATGTATACTCTAGGTATCTGTAATATATATGAAAAGATATTTAGAAGAGATGAATACTAACCAGGTTTTGCTGCAGGTTAAAATCCAAGATTACTCTGAAACAGTTGGTTTAAGTTTTTATAGTACTCGGGGAGAGTTGAAATTTTCATTCTTGAGATTAGGGTAAAGGATTTTGTTAAGAACAGTATAGTTCACTTAGTGGGCCTTGTGATTATCCTACTTGAGGGCTGGCAATATATTGTAGGAGGGGGATTTCATAACGGCAACTGGGAAAATTAATCTCTCTTTGTTTAGAGCCTGCAATACAGTTAGGGAAATAAAGTACTTCAGGACATTCATGTCACTATAATATTAGTTTTATTTACATAGTGGGACCTTTTAAAATGCTATATTTTGCACAGTCCCGAAATTAATAAATTGCCAGTCAGAATAAATGAAATACACATGTTTTTATCTCATTTGTGATGGCATCTAATGTACAAGATATGTGTCTATGCTTCTTGTATCATAGGAGCTGAAGAATGTAAATAAGAGAGGAATGCATATGCAATTGCAGTCTCCTCCTCCTGCCATCACTTTCAGTAGAAGAGTGGTGGTTATTACTTCATGTCAGTGAAAGCTGTGCAGTGAGAGGCATTGCCTTATTCAAGCATTTTCTTCTGTATTGTGTAGCCTTTCCCTCTAGATTATTTTCTGTGGCTATTGTGTTTGAAGACTATTAGCCAAACTGTAAACTCCATTGTGTGTCTAGATGATGCCTGTTCCCATCTCCTTGCCATCGCTCCAGATCGTAATACCCTCCTCCCTCATGTCCCATCTATTTGCTTAACTCTTACATTTCTTCCTAGAAAAGGTATATAGTGTTCACTGAATTTGATCTGTATCTCCAACTAGTCCTTCTTCTGAACAACTGTATCATTTTTTGCTGAATTTATCTTATGCCAATTTGATTTTTTTAAATTATGGTACTACACAGATAACATAAAATTTACCATTTAGTCATTTTTAAGTGTACAGTTCAGTATTGCTAAGTATATTCACATTGGCATGTAGCCAATCTCTATGACTTTTTCCTTTCGTAAAACCGAAGTTCTAGAGCCATTAAACAATAGCTACCCTCCCGCCTCTCCCCAGCCCCTGGCAACTCCCTTTCTACTTTCTATCTCTGAAATTGACTACGCTAGATTGCTCTTGTAAATAATCACACTGTATTTGTCTTTTTGTGAGTGTCTTATTTGACTTAGCATTTTGTCCTCAAGGTTTTTCCATGTTGTAGAATATGTCTGAATTTCCTTCCCTTTTTAAGCTTGAATAATATTCCATTGTATGTATAACCTACATTTTTTATGCATTTATTTGTAGATGAACACAGGTTGCTTCCTTTAGCAGTTGTAAACAATGCTGCTGTGAACATGGGTGTAGTAATTTGTATTTTTTGAAATACTGTTTTATCAATATGATTGCCATCTCTCTTTACATGTCTATTTTAGTCCAAGCCTTGGAGGGCAGAGACTGTGTTTTAAACCCTTTTCAACCCTAAGTACTGGCTACAGCATTGTGCGTCTTTAATAAATAATGCTCAGTGATTGTTGGTAGAGCAGATTTACTTTGAAGTAACTCTTTTTGGCTATTTTTAATTCTTTGGAGGTAATTAGTCTTTACCTCATAAGTTAAAGGAAGGCAAATCTGAACTTTCTCTAAAAGATATAGTAATCTTGGAAATCTTAGATAATTACTGAAAGACGGCTAAGACGCTATTTCCTACTAGTTAACTTTTCTCGTCATTCTTAACGCAGACTAATGACTAGAACTAATGATTAACAAGAGGTGTAAGAGATTCTGAGAAACAGACAACAGCTATTTTGCTGACTAAACTTTAGTTCAAAATATTAGAGGTCTAGAAACAATAATAGTAGTGTCCAGTTTGTTCATCTTTCTTTTCTTATTTTTCTAAACATATTTCTAAAGGAAAATCATTCCAAATTTTGCCTAGCATATATCAGAAAATTTTTGAGTTGCCACTTGTAGAACTGAATTTTTTAGACAAAGATTATTTAGGCTAAAAAAATCTTTTTTTCAAATGATTCTCAAGTAGTTATTTTTCATAAATTGTTGTAAGATTGGCAATGCTCTACTTTTTAGGAAGTTAATGTTTTAAAATGAGTGTCCCCTAATACACACATGTATATTTGTACATATAAATGTAAATGTGTATGTGTCTGTCTCTGTATCTACTTGAGACTATAGACATATATACATAGATACTCTGATTTCATCCCTTTTCCCCACTTTTACCTTCCCGTGCAAGTTCTCTTTCCTATAGCACCCTTCTGGAGGAAGGACTTTATCTTTACTTGGCCTTACAAGTTCTAAGAACATTAGAACATTAGTTTGGCTTCAGTATGTTTTTTGGTTGTATTTTCTGGTCACAGTAGATTCAGAGTTTCAGAATTAATTCTTTAGTTTGTTCACCCATTTATTCATTCATTCATTCACTAATTTACTCATTTAACTTATGTTTGAAGGTGTACCATGTATCAGACCCTAAGTGCTGTGGACTTTACTCCATTTTCAGTGATAACCATATAAAAATTGTCATCTCAGATGGCAAGATGCTCCATGAAATGTATTGTTAATATTGTCAAGTGCTTTGCTCTCAATAACTTTAGCTTCAGATCTTGGATAGGGGTTGCATGAAAAGAATACTAGGTCAGAAAGTGTTGTGTATTGCCATTGTGTACAGTGTAGGTGGTGCTGTTTTAGAGGCAAATGGCTGCTCACTTTTTACTTTTAACTGTAGAAATATAAATTCTCTAGAAGGTGAGGTGGGAGGCAAAACCTTGAATACTGTCCTTTCCAATGTGTTTCTAAGTTCCATGTAGCACTACACAGACCACATTAGAATGCATTGACCATCAAAGGAAAAAACAAGTGGTCTAGATAGATACTTTAATCCAAATTAGCTCCTTCAAAACAGCTTATATAGAGGGCAAACTAAACTGTCTGTCACAAGCCGACCCTTTAGAAGGAATAACGGGAATTGGACCAGCAGATGTTGAACCAAATAACTTAGATGTGGTTCACTTTGCATCTGGAGCTATTTGCATATAAAGCCAACAGGAAAGTTCAAACATTTTTCTCAAGACATTGGCAGAGAGAAACCTGGAAGACAGATGCCTTTTTGATTTCATGGTTCAGTTTTTCCATTCTCCATTCTCCTGGCCAGGAAAACTAGGACAACAAACGGTCATTTTATTAATATCCTATTACCCTCCTAGCTAACCCTGTTTTTCCAGTTGAATCTGTGTTACACATCTACAAGAGTTCAGAACCTGAGTCCACACATTTTTGTTTGAGAAAAAATTGTCATGATATTTTTCTTCAAATTAATCTGTGGTTTGTACAAAGTCATAATAAACATTAACTGAATTCATTGGTCTGATCTATATTTGAAGTAGAATTTGAAGGTGACTTATTACATATTCCCATACCTGTGTTATAATAGGCAATAAGGGTAATGTTTAAAAACTTTCCATCCCTTCCTTTTTGTATCCACTTTAGACATTTTTGCCAGGACATAAACTGAATTTGCATTGTAGTGTAGTAATTTTTTAGTATCTTCATAAAGATTATTGAATGGAAGGTTGCCAGATAGTTTCTTGTACTTTCTGTTTTTTTTTCTTACCTCCCAGGTTATTACCTCATCTTCTTTTATTCTGGAGCCAGTTTTTATAAATGATAACTAAGATGATAGCTTCTATAAAGCTGTGAGTTATTATTACTCTACATGTAGACAATCATCCTTATGTGGGCTCTCACCATTTATGCTAGTTCCCGTCTTCATTAGTACGTAGAATAGGGAATATATCAGTGATGATTTGTTGTGACTTTGAAGATTAGGTTTGTGGTGTGGTTTAGAGTCAAATACCTCTGACTGTTGAGTGAGGAGTTCTGGCTTTGCCTTCAGCTAACTGTGTAACTTCTCTGAAACTCAATTATTTAATCTATAAATTGAGAACTAGACCATATCTAAGTGTTCTTCCAGATTTTGAGTTCCAAGTTTATTTTTTAATTTTTTTCTGGTTAGGGTGTCATAATATGAGTAGCTTCCACTAGGTGAATCATAGTGCCTGGTTTTAACTGTGTGGTCCAACTGACAGGACTAACCTAAGAAATTCCATTTGCCCCAAGAGCAGCTGTAAACATAGAACACAAATATTGATGTGAAGAATTACAATACATAAGAGAAACTTGATCTTTTTCTATATATTTTAATATTTATTAATTGCTCTCTAAACTGATTTTTCTTATATAGTATTTTATGGCACAATCTTTATCTGTTCTATCTGATTCTGAACTTGCTTTTTAGAAAGGCAGTGGTTTGACTTTTAGGATATTATAGAATACATTAAAAAATTTTTAAATAGAGAGTTGTAAGAAACTTTTCTTGTATTTCTTAAAAATGAAGGTTTGGCAGCAAATCTCTTTTTTTTAATTATAAGATGAAGATAGTGCTCCGACTCTATTATCATGATCCAGAGTTATCCCCTCCCCCCCAAAATATTTGTATTTGGCTCAGTAACTAATAGTAGAAATCATTTTTACTGTTATACCAATTTTTATAAATTTCTATTTAGCTATCATTCTGAGTTATGTTCTTTGGCCTCAGAAAATATTTATTGTTTTTGACAGGCACATACATACACATAGTACAAAGGCATGAAAGGAAAGGCAAAGCATAGTAAAGATACACAGTGAAAATTTCTTTTCTATCCTCATCACCTAGTCCTACTCCCCTGATAAAACTAGTTTTACCTTTTCTGTTCAACCCCCTGGATATCTTCCAGGCATATAAAAATGTGAATGTATCCTTCTTTTCACACAGATGACAGCATTTTGTATATATGTATGCATACCAGCACCTCTTGCTTTTTTCCCCATGTTCACTTGGAGGTATTTCTTCGGGACTGCATGTGGGTCTTCAGACTCATTGTAGTGCTTGCACGGTATTCTCTTGCGTGGGTGTGTCTGCTCAGGTAACCAGTTATTTTCCTCCCAATTTTTGCTGTTAGAAACAACCCTGTGGATTCTTGACATTCTCATATCATATTTTAGTAAGATTTATTTTACAGGAGTACCTATTTTTTGGGGTGTTTGGAAGCTCCAGAGAATCACGTGCTGTACTTTATTACCATGTTCAGGATTGTTTCTGGGGAGAGATCCCAACACGGATTCAAAGAAAGGGATGTGAAGAATATTCCTGTACATATTTTCAGCAAAGCTATTTGAATTTAGATGATCATTTATATAATTTTTGTGACTTCATAGAAAGGTTATTTAAAATTAATACATAATTTACTTACTTATTTTGCTCATATAAGCATAGAGAAAACATGTTTTCTAAGTCAAAATAATGTGAAATTTCATATTTATATGGTCAAATATAAGAAAACACTGATTACATTGAAGGTGTTGGTAATTTTATGAGGACACTGAAAATTAAATCTTCAGTTGACCATGGACTTTAGTGGTAGTATGGTAAGTTGAAATGCTCTTTAGTTGTCACATTGTATTTTTGAAATGTGTAAAATAATGTTCACTGTAACATTGTTTATAGTAGCCTCAAACTAGAAACTACCCAAATGCCCATCAAAAGTAGAAAGTTTAATATTTTGGGGTATATTTATATAGTAGAACCCTGCATACCTGGAAAATTAACAAACTTCAGCTATGTGTAACAACACGAAAGAATCTCATGAACATACGTACGCTCCGCATAGTCTCTTTAAGGGATCAATAAGAGGTCTCAGCTGACAAACTGTTACATACTTTCAGATGCTAGTTCTGGAATCTGTGAAGTCTAGAGCATCAGCCTCCCTTTGGAGCTTGGAATTACTGTTCTTCATGAAGATGAGGGCTCCACATTTTGGCTTGAAAGCCAGGCCTATGACTGGTTCAGAGCAAGCATGACGTCTGAATCTTCTAAGGCCAGCAGTGCCATTCTGTTGACTCAGGATGGCATGGCATGAGGCAGGGAGGGTAGAGTAGACTTCAGCTGTAGGGACTGTATGTGAACAGTGCAATATGAGACTGGGGTCAGTTTCCGTGTGCTTCAGTTCTCTGGTGTGGAGGTTAGAGAGAGGCCAAGGCCAGACCTGAGGCTTACAGATCTAGGTGCCAGTCTTTCCTTCCCTCCCTTCAGCTCTGAGGAGATTCTTAACGCCTGTCTATAGCTGGAAACAGTTCATTTTCCTGCTTGAGGCTTCACGAGTGGCCAGAGGGTTGAGTGGCCCACAGGAACATGAGACGGACGGGACAGTAGGACCAGCATCACCAGAGGCTTTGACTGACCTCTGCTGCTCACACTTCTTTGATGTCTCTGGACTGGTGTCTCTAATGAACACTGTTGTCAGTGAAGATGTAATCTTGCTAATAGGGATTTTATATCAGCTTGCACTTTGTGCCCAGCCAGGTTGAGTTCTCAGGTACTTCCTCCATTGTTCTGAAGGTTGGGTATTTGATCTCCTCAGACAGTGTCTCCAAGCCCTCGC
Organism: Manis javanica; assembly: GCF_040802235.1. Classification (NCBI taxonomy): domain Eukaryota; kingdom Metazoa; phylum Chordata; class Mammalia; order Pholidota; family Manidae; genus Manis; species Manis javanica. Next base: position 8,777,205 of record NC_133170.1, on the reverse strand, counting down.
TGCTCTTCTCATCTGTAGACACTGCATTCCTGGTACTTCTTCTCTGGGGAGTACCATGGTTTCTTGAGATTCTTGAATCTTCGGATTCTTTTCTGCTCCTGTTTCCTACTGTGTTTATCTATTCTACAACCCATCTATCAGCAAATTCCATAGGTTCTAATTTTAGTCAAATGTGGGAATCTTTTAAGTTTTTCTCTACTCCCCTGGGTAGGACCCCAGGAAAGGCCACCGTCTTATCTTTTCTATATGACTAGCAGCCTTTTCCCTGCATATACTCTTATGCTCTTCCCTCCTTTCTTTTAGTGATAGCGCGGGTCTGGGGCACATTGAATGCTCAGTAAGTGTTGGTTATTTGTGGAATTTCATTTTAACGTTTAGAAGTGTTGAGGATTTTTTTCATTTATGCAGATTCCTGACTATCAAAGTATAAAACACATTACTTGACTAGTTTTGGAGGTTTTAAATTTGACCTATTACTATGATACCCCTGTGAATATTTTGTTGTAATCTCTACATCAGGTATAAAAGTTGTGCCTATTAGGATATTTTCTTGAATAAATCATATAAAATAATTGCAGTTATAAATCCTGCATACTTTGGGCATTGCTGTTATGCCTAATCAAAGTCTTTATTAACCCCATTCTGATTTCTGCAATTAATTTACATTACTCTATTGGCTTGCAGCCAGTTATGTATTCAAATTTTTGTTTGCTGTAAAGCCTTGCTAAAGTGAAGATATAATCATTTTCAGTAATTTCATTGTGAAAATTTCTGTTGTTTAAATTAAAATTGAAAATATTTTGAGGTTTGTTTTCTTGAATTGAATGTGATAAAGGCTAATGTTATTGTGGACTGCCTCAGATAGATTGTTGTGCATAATGGACCTTTAATAATGGCCAAGTAATTTTAGAATAAATAACACAGTGACTACCTAAAGTACTTAAAAATCAGAACAGAAAGATACTTAGGGATATAGCTTGAAACTGTGCTTAAATAGTAAAATTTTCACCTAATTAATCCTATAGAAATTTTGCCTGACATACATGTTTTGATCATTTTGTGTCTGTCAAGTCTGAAGTCATAATAAAGGAAAACAGACCAAATGTGATTTTCAGCTAATGGGATAGGAATCTTAATTTAATTTGGCTGACCTCACAGAGGTGACAAAACACTATAATCAAGCATTGCATTAGTGTAGTTATTAAAAAACCATTTAGCCAACAAAATTGCTCTTTTTTTTTTTTTAAACCATTCTCTTAACATTGTGTGGAAAACAACAGCAAGTGAAATAAAGGAACTTTTTGCTGAGGGAGTTGTTGATTTGCCTAGTGAGTAAACATTTACTGGATTTACCAATCCAGTAGTTTCCTAAAAGAAAAATCTTCAGGTATTCTAAATCTTTGGTCTGATGATCTAAGCATGTACTTTGCTTTGATGGAATACGCCTGATGAAATTTGTGAATTGTATTTTTCCTAAAATTTTAAAGATAGATTAGATTCTCATTGGTTATGATCCTGTTTGAAGTTAGGGGTAAGACTACATTCTGCTTTGTCTTTGTTGATCTTTTAATTTTCCTGTTCAATAATTATTCATTGTTTACCAAGAATAGGGGGAACAGTGGATGACAAACAAGATAAACGATGCCGTAATTTGTTACATTAACCTTTGTTAAGTGGAGCACAGGGTGCTAGAGGATGAGTTGTGGCTTAACAACTGGCCAAAAGAGAAATTGAAATAGAAAAGTTTATTACTCACAGGTCCTGGAGGAAGGACACAGCATGACTCAAGAGGCCACCCAGGAAGGTCAAGGTAGAGTGCAAAGAGTGATAGTACATGGGACATGTGCCATTATTAGGGTCTGTGTGTGGAGCCTTTGGGGTTCCCAGGCTAAGGCTGGATCGGTCAATTCAAACAAAAGAGCAGGATTTTGGTAATCTCCATGAGGGTCTTATCTAAGAGGTGCACACGGGGAAGGTCCTGGGAGGCAGGGGACACTGTTATAAAGGATGTTGAGGAAGTCATATCAGGAATTTACATTTGCTTGTGACTCTGTGGGTTATTATGCAGGGAGCGTGCTTGCGTGAGAGGGCTAGTGTTGGTTTAGGCCCCTGGGGCTGCTTCACCAAAATGGATGCTGAGGCAGCAATACCACGGAGCAGCTCAGGCTGATCACAGAAATTAAACAAATAATTACAGATAATTAATTAATTATAACTAGGTGTAGTGAACATTAAAGTTCCTATGGCCAGCATCCTCACCTGACCCTAAACTACTTGCTGATGTAATTGGCCTTACTGTAGGCTAGTGTTTACATATTTGTTGGCAATGCGCCATTATTATTGGTGTTAGTATGTAAAGAGCCCTGCCCAGAAGCAGAGACAGAGACGGATTGTGAAGGCCCCAGTGGCAGATGTGATTCCAGCACTCAACCTGCCACTGTGAGAATAAAGTTTGGTATAAACCCTTTTACCCCTAACATCCTGCTGTTATTCTGTCTTACCGAATCCGGAGTGAACTTGCCTGGCAGTAATCCCCCCTCGGGCGGGACACTGGGATATCCTTTTAAGGCTCGATACAAGGTGTCAGAATAGTGGGAACAGAGGGTGAGGTGGGCGCTGCATTATAGCCAGAAAGGATATTAGACCACTACCTGAATCTAAATAGGGGCCAGGAGGGCAAAGTCCTAGGATGTTTCAGGAGGGGAAGGGCTTGTCTAATGGAGGTGGAAGCTTTGCAGCAGAGAAGAGGGAAATGGAAAGAACATCCTGCTTTTTTTTTTAATTTAAGTATTATTGATATACACTCTTATGAAGGTTTTACCTGAAAAAACAATGTGGTTACTACATTTACCCATATTATCAAGTCCCCACCCACACCCCAGTGCAGTCACTGTCCATCAGTGTAGGAAGACGCCACAGATTCACATTCACTGTGTGCCTTCTCTGTGCTACACTGTTTTCCCCGTGATCCCCCACACCATGTGTAGTAAACATAATACCCCTCAATCCCCTTCTCCCTCCCTCCCCACCCACCCTCGCACACCCCTCCCCTTTTGGTAACAACTAGTTCCCTCTTGGAGTCTCTGAGTCTGCTGCTATTTTGTTCCTTCAGTTTTGCTTCGTTGTTATACTCCACAAATGAGGGAAATCATTTGGCACTTGCCTTCCTCTGCCTGGCTTATTTCACTGAGCATAATGTCCTCCAGCTCCATCCATGTTGTTGCAAATGGTAGGATTTGTTTCTTTCTTATGGCTAAATAGTATTCCATTTGCATATGTACCACATCTTCTTTATCCATTCATATACTGATGGACACTTAGGTTGCTTCCATATCTTGGCTATTGTAAAAGTGCTGCGATAAACATAGGGGTGCGTATTTCTTTTTGAATCTGAGAAGTTGTGTTCTTTGGGTATATTCCAAGAAGTGGGATTCCCAGGTCAAATGGTATTTCTATTATTAGTTTTTGAGGAACCTCCATACTGCTTTCCACAATAGTTGAACTAGCTTACATTCCCACCAGCAGTGTAGGAGGGTTCCTCTTTCTCCGCATCCTCGCCAGCATTTGTTGTTCTTAGTCTTTTTGATGCTGGCCATCCTTACTGGAGTGAGGTGATCTCTCATTGTGGTTTTAATTTGCATTTCCCTGATGATTAGTTATGTAGAGCATCTTTTCATGTGTCTGTTGACCATCTGAATTTCTTCTCTGGAGAAGTGTCTCTTCATATCCTCTGTCCATTTTTTAATTGGGTTATTTGCTTTTTGGGTGTTGAGGTGTGTGAGTTCTTTATATATTTTGGATGTTAACCCCTTGTTGGATATGTCATTTACAAATATATTCTCCCATACTGTAGGCTGCCTTTTTGTTCTGTTGATGGTGTCCTTTGCCGTACAGAAACTTTTTAGTTTGATGTAGTCCCATGAGTTCATTTTTGCTTTTGTTTCCCTTTCTCGAGGAGATGCGTTCAGGAAAAAGTAGAACATCTTGCTTTTTAAGTATTAACTTTTGACATTGAAAATACTCTTAATTTTTTATGTTTATTTTCTGAATTTTTAATTAATCATCTGATTATTTGCTCTGTTTTGTCAGGTTTATTCTTCTATTTTTCCTAATTTAAAAATATTTGATGCTTGTATCATTTAACCTTTCTTTTTAAATATTTAAAGTAATAGCATTCAAGCCTATAATTTTCCCATAGATAATTACTTTAACTGCATCTTGCCAGTTTTGATTTTTTTAAAGAAATCCTTTAGTTATAAATATTTTCTAATATTTGTTATGAACTGATGCTTGTGGTTTTAAGTATTTCTTATTTATAACTATAGGAGTTTGCTAGTTATTTTTATTTTTATTGTTTCCTAATTTGATTGCCTTATGGCCTGAGAAAGTAGTTCAGTACAAATTATTTTTATTTTGATGAGATTTGTCTTGTATCAGGTGCTATCTGAGGCTTGACATCAACTGGGAGCTTGGGTTCTAGGATCAATATATTATATTTAGTTCACTCTTACTTTGAGAATATAGTCCTTTGTGGGCCGAGGTTTGTGGGGGACAGTCCTTGAGTAGGTCCTGAACTTCACTTTTGTGTCCTGTGTCTTTGAGGTCATGAAAACCAAAGCTGAGGTTTACAAAGTTTGGCAGATGTCTTCAATGCAAAAACTTGCCTATTTCTTTTTGTCGCATAGTTTACTTAGCTTTTGCCTGAGTATTTCTGTTTTCACCAGATCCTCAGTTAAGTTGATTTTAGTTTTTTTATATTACTCTGTACATTAATTGCTTTCTTCGGAGGTTAATCAGGTTCCCAGTCTCCCATACATTTGGAAACAAGTTCCAGGATTTTTTAAATTAAAAACTCTTTACACATATATTCTACTCTTGATGCCTGTTTTTTGTTGATTTCATTGAAAGTGAAAAAATATTTACCTAAAAAATTAAGCTTCTGGTGCTTGTTTGCTAGATTTTCATAATGGATATGTTTCAACTGCTAAGACATGTATGTATCTTACTGTGTGTTAGTCTTGTATCACTGCAATATATTTGTTAATTAGACATGCCAGATGTGCTTGTATTAAAATTCTTTTCCTCTTATATTCATGAATAATGTAAACCATAAATTTATGTATCCTGGTTATCTTTAAGAATGGTATCTTCACATTAATTGAATGTTTTGTATGTATGATTCTTACGATTTTTGAGTTACATTTCTTTAGAAAGAAAAGGCATTGTTAATGGTCATGATAATAGTGTTTAGAGTTTAAGCCTGATGTATGTCATTTTGGATTCAGTGGGTATAAACCAAATATTGTTTCCTATGTTTTCTTATGGTTAAAGTGAACTAAACAGTCAACGTACATCACATGTATCTAATGAAAATAATAGTTGTCTTCTTTCCCTTGATGAGAAGGATATGAATTACATGAACTGTTCACTTCTGGAAAGTAGTTCACACATTTTCATATTTCTTTTGTACACATATTATAGTTTGGTGTGTATCCTGTCAAGTGCTAATGGCTGGACTGGGGGTAGATTGTAATTTTTGCTCTATTCAGAGTGCTGAGTCAGTTTCTTAGGTTTTTGAGTTTGAAGCAATCTTTCAAGTTTTAGTTTAGAAGAGCTCTTCATTGTTTTGCTTATTGTAAAGACTTCTGTGTAGATTAAAAAAATATGATGTAACAGAATAGTTACTGTAAACATTTTTGCATTCGTTGAAATTTATATGTATATTTGTATGGGTTAATATATGGTTAGTACATGTGTAATTTAGAGAAATTTCAGCTTTTTGTTTTTAGATTTTTAATTTTATAATTATATTTTACTTTCCTGCTCAGGCTTACGGGAAATTAAATTTCAAAGATACGCTAGTAGTTCTCCTAAAGGCTAATTGAAGCCATATTTCCCAAGCCCAAAACTTACAGTGATGTATTTATAGGTTTGGTAAGTAATATAAACATTTCTATGTAACACCATGTAAAGTGGACATTAAAATTAATAAATGCTTCAGAATTGAAAAGATTTATGTTCAAATATATTTTTATAAGAATAAGTCTTAAACTCACCTTCATAGTAAGGGAACAATTTAGAGACTTGTAAATGAATTATTGTGAAAGAATATATGTAATATTCATCAGGAATTCTATAGATAATATGTGAATTAAGTTAATGTTTTTTTTTAATAGGGTAATCAGTTTCTGGTATATAAAATGCTCTTTATTTTATAGCTGTGTCTTGAAATGGCATTGCCTTTTTGGTTAATCCATTTATTTAACTTGAGCAAAAGCTGAATATAATTGCACTGTTCAGTGCTCAGTTTATTGTGTTTAATAAACAGTTTATTCTGTTTAGTACATCATCCCCCCTTTTTGCTTTCACTTCTCTCAGAGAGTTCACATTTATATAATATCTCATCTAAGCTATTATAAATACTATCTTAACTGTGTTCTGTATCTTCTGTATTATTGTATACATGGTTTCCAGAACAGTCTTTATAGAGTCCAAACTCCATGTTCTCATGTCAGGCATTCAAGGTCCACGATTATTTGAATTTGGCCTATGTTGACTTTTAACTCACTGCTACCCCTGACATTCCCGTGGTCCGGTAGACGGAAGTGACCTGTGCTTCCCAGCATGTGCTCCCGCTATGTTCTTACTCTGGTTCTCTGGTCTGATTTTGCTCTCCAGCTGAAATATTCTTCTCTGTTGCTGCTCACTGGTTCGGGTCACATGCTTTCTTCAAGGCGTAGTTTAAATGTCCTGCACTGAGCTTTCCTCAGTCACTTCTCCAACTCCCTTGATCCTCACTGGATCGGGACATGACTGTTCTTTTCTGTTAAGTCCTGTTTTTCTGAGTCATTTCATGCTGTTAGCTATTCTCTCCCAGGTTGATGGTTATGATGCTGCACTCTTGTTCTCTCCTACCTCTCTGATCCTTTCTTTTGACTTCTTCACTTTATTATCATCTTTCTCTCTTCTCCTTAAAAATTGTTTTCTATGGTTCTATCCTTGACCCTTTTGTTTTTTCACTGGTGAAATCTTTCAATTGAGGATATTCTGGTTGGTGCTTTTATGCTTGACTTTCTTTAGAGCTTCAAGTTTACATTTTTAACTGCCTTTCTGGCTCTTTCAATCTGGTAGGTTCCATATATATCTTTTCCTTTTTCTTTTTTTTATTTTTTTATTAAGGTATCATTGATACACAATCTTATGAAGAATTCACATGAGCAACATTGTGGTTACTACAGTCACCCATATTGTCAAGTTCCCCCTATACCCGATTGCAGTCATTGCCATCAGCCTAGAAAAATGCTGTAGAGTCATTACTTGTCTTCTCTATGCTATACTGCCTTCCCTGTGACCCCCCTACATTATGTGTGTTAATCATAATTCCCTTTAATCCTCTTCTCTCTCCCTCCCCACACACCCTCCCCACCCGTTCCCTTTGTTAACTGCTAGTTCTTCTTGGGTTCTGTGAGTCTGCTGCTGTTTTGTTCCTTCAGTTTTGCTTTGTTGTTATACTCCACAAATGAGTGAAATCTCTGGTACTTGTCTTTCTCTGCCGGGCTTATTTCACTGACTGTAATACCCGCTAGCTCCATCCATGTTGTTGCAAATGGTAGGATTTGTTTTCTTTTTATGGATAAATAATATTCCATTGTATGTATGTACCACCTCTTCTTTATCCATTCATCTATTGATGGACACTTAGGTTGCTTCCATATCTTGGCTATTGTAAATAGTGCTGCGATAAATGTAGGGGTGCATATGTCTTTTTGAATCTGGCATCTTGTTTTCTTTGGGTAAATCCCTAGGAGTGGAAATCCTGGGTGAAATGGTATTTTTATTTTTAGTATTTTGAGGAGCCTCCATAGTGCTTTCCTCAGTGGTTCAACTAGTTTACATTCCCACCAGCAGTGTAGGAGGGTTCCCCTTTCTCCGCATCCTCGCCAGCATTTGTTGTTGTTTGTCTTTTGGATGTTGGACATCCTTACTGGTGTGAGGTGATATCTCATTGTAGTTTTAATTTGCATTTCCCAGATAATTAGTGATGTGGAGCATCTTTTCATGTGTCTGTTGGGCATCTGAACTTCTTCTTTGGAGAAGTGTCTGTTTATATCCTCTGCCCATTTTTTAATGAGGTTATTTACTTTTTGGTTGTTGAGGCATGTGAAGTCTTTAAATATTTTGTATGTTAACCCCTTATCGGATATGTTGTTTACAAATACATTCTCACATACTGTAGGATGCCTTTTTGCTCTGCTGATGGTGTCCTTTGCTGTGCAGAAGCTTCTTAGGTTGATGTAGTACCATTTGCTCATTTTTGCTTTTTGTTTCCCTTGTTCAAGGAGATGTGTTCAGGAAAAAGTTGGTCATCTGTGTATTACAAAGATTTTTGCCTATGTTTTCTTCTAAGAGTTTTATGGTTTCGTGACTAACATTAAGGTCTTTGATCCATTTCGAGTTTACTTTTGTGTATGGAGTTAGGCAATAAACCAGTTTCTTTCTCTTCCATGTAGTTTCCCAGTTTTGCCAACACCAGTTGTTGAAGAGGCTGTCATTTCCCCATTGTATGTCCATGGCTCCTTTATCATATACTAATTGACCATATATGTGTGGGTTTCTATCTGGGCTGTCTATTCTGTTGCATTGATCTATGGGTCTGTTCTTGTGCCAGTACCAAATTGTCTTGATTACTGTTGGCTTTGTAGTAGAGCTTGAAGTTGGTGAGTGTAATTCTCCCCCACTTTATTCTTTCTTTTCAGGATTGCTTTGGCTATTTGGGGTCTTTGGTGGTTCCATATGAATTTTAGAATGATTTGCTTTAGTTCACTGAAGAATGCCATTGGTATTTTGATAGAGATTGCATTGAATTTGTAGATTGCTTTAGGCAGGATGGCCATTTTGACAATATTAATTCTTCATATCCATGAGCATGGGCTGTATTCCCATTTATTGGTATCTTCTTTAATTTCTCTCATGAGTGTCTTGTAATTTTCAGGGCATAGGTCTTTAATCTCTTGGTTTAGGTTTAATTCCTAGGTATTTTATTCTTTTTGATGCAGTTGTAAATAGAATTGTTTTCCTCATTTCTCTTTCTGCTAGCTCATCTTTAGTGTATAGAAATGCAACATATTTCTGTGTATTAATTTTGTATCCTGCAACTTTGCTGAATTCAGTAATTAGATCTAGTAGCTTGGGAGTGGATTCTTTAGGGTTTTTTATGTTTGGTATCATGTCATCTGCAAACAATGATAGTTTAACTTCTTCCTTGCTAATCTAGATGCCTTTTATTTCTTTGTGTTTTCTGACCTCCAGTACTATGTTGAATAAAAGTGAGGAGAGTGGGCATCCTTGTCTTGTTCCCAGTCTTAGAGGAGAAGCTTTCAGCTTTTCACTGTTAAGTATGATACTGACTGTGGGTGTGTCATATATGGCCTGTATTATGTTGAGGTACTTGCCCTCTATACCTATTTTGTTGAGAGTTGTCATGAATGGATGTTGAATTTTGTTGAATGCTTTTTCAGCATCTGTGTAAATGATCATGTGGTTTTTGTCCTTCTTTTTGTTGATGTGGTGGGTGATGTTGATGGATTTCCAAATGTTGTACCACCCTTGCATCCCTGGGATGAATCCCACTTGATCATGGTGTATGATCCTCTTGATGTATTTTTGAATTCGGTTTGCTAATATTTTATTGAATATTTTTGCATCTTTGTTCATCAGGGATATTGGTCTGTAATTTTCTTTTTTTGTTGTGTCTTTGTCTAGTTTTGGTATTAGAGTGATGCTGGCTTCATAGAATGAGTTTGGAAGTATTCCCTCCTCTTCTATTTTTTGGAAAACTTTAAGGAGAATGCGTATTATGTTTTCTCTAAATGTCTGATAAAATTCAGCGGTGAATCCATCTGTTACGGGAGTTTTGTTCTTGGGTAGTTTTTTGATTACTGATTCAATTTCATTGCCAGTAATTGCTCTGTTTAGGTTTTTTATTTCTTCCTTGGTCAGTTTTGGAAGGTTGTATTTTTCTAGAAAGTTGTCCATTTCTTCTAGGTTATCCAGTTTGTTAGCATATAGGTTTCTGTGGTGTCCATAGCATTCTCTAATAATTTCTTTGTATTTCTATGGTATCCATCGTGATTTTTTCCTTTTTCATTTCTGATTCTGTTTATGTGTATAGATTGCCTTTCTTTCTGAGTAAGTCTGGCTAGGGGTTTATCTATTTTGTTTATTTTCTCAAAGAACCAGCTATTGGTTTCATTAATTTTTTCTATTTTTTTTTCTTGTCCATTTTATTTATTTATGCTCTGATCTTTATTATGTCCCTCCTTCTGCTGACTTTGGGCTTCATTTGTTCATTTTCTAGTTTCAATAATTGTGAATTTAGACTATTCATTTGGGATTGTTCTTCCTTCTTTAAATAGGCCTGGACTGCTATATACCTCCCTCTTTCAACTGCCATTGCTGTATCCCTCAGAAGTTGGGGCATTGTGCGGTTGGTTTCATTTGTTTCCATATGTTGCTTGATCTCTGTTTTAATTTGGTCATTGATCCATTGATTATTTAGGAGCATGTTGTTAAGCTTCCATGGTTTGTGAGCCTTTTTGTTTTTATTCATACAGTTTATTTCTAGTTTTATACCCTTGTGATCTGAGAAGTTGGTACAATTTCAATCTTTTTGAATTTACTGAGGCTCTTTTTGTGGCCTAGTATGTGGTCTATTCTGCAAAGTGTTCCATGTGCATTTGAAAAGAATGTGTATCCTGCTGCTTTTGGGTGGAGAGTTCTGTAGACGTCTGTTAGGTCCATCAGTTCTAATGTGTTGTTCAATGCTTCTGTCTCCTTACTTATTTTCTGTCTGGTTGATCTGTCCTTTGGAGTGAGTGGAGTGTTGAAGTCTCCTAAAATGAATGCATTACATTCTATTTCCCCTTTTAATTCTGATAGTATTTATTTCAAATATGTATGTGCTCCTTTGTTGGTGCATAGATATAATGGTTATACACACACACGCACATGCCCACATATATATAGCTTCATCCATTTTCTTCAAATCTCAACATTTTATCATATTTGCTTTATCTTTATTCTTCCTTTCCTGTCTCTTCATTTTTCTTTTTTTCTTCCTCTTCTCAGTGTTTATTTATTGTACTTTTATTCGTATGCTAAGGCTGTATAGTCAAAGTACTGCATCCCAAAGGGAATTGGGTTAGTTTATGCCTTCCACCACTGTGCACACTGCCAGCCCCCAACCTTGTAATGTGATTAGATTATTCATTTGAAATATGGTTTAGTTAATTTGTTGGTCTGTATTTTCCATTTTAGAACCCAGTCCCCCCATTCTGCTTTTATTTCATTGAGTATGTAAAACACTAACTTAGTTCCAAAAAATCAGAACCATATTAAAAAAACTACACTCACAGAAGGAATATTTACACCATTCATTTCTTTTGTCTTTCCACTTCACTCCACTCATCCTCCACTCTCAGTCTCATTAATTCTGGCTTTACCTTCTCTGTGTTTTCTTTATGACAAATGAATGGATGCAGGTATCTGTTATCTTTTCAGATAATTAAGGGTCTTTGTGTGTTTTCTTTTTTGTGAATTATGTGTTCTCATTTTTTGTCCATTATTCTATTATTTTCAATCTTTTTCTCCCAAGTTTTGAATATTGTTTGTATGTTAAGAATATAACTCTTATCTGTGATACATATTACACATAGCATTTTTTTAAGTTTGCCAGCTATTGCTTAATTTTATTTAAGATATTTTTTGTTATTAATCTACAATTACATGAAGAATAAGATAATTTTTGACAGAAAAAATTTTTATATACTCTACAGCCAAATTTGGCAATTTTTCCTTTTATTGTATCTCGAATTGTGTCATAGTAAGAAGCCTTTTCTTATACCCAAGGTAAAGAGGAACTCAACTCAAATTTTCTTTTAATAGTTACATTGTTTCATTTTTTTATATTTATATCCCTGAACAGTTTGGAGTTAACTTTTTGTCTATAGTGTGAAATATGAATGTTATTTCATCATTTTCCAAATGTCTAATCAGTTGTTTTGGCACTGTTTATTAATAAGCCATCCTTGCTTTGTGGTTTGAAGTGCCATTTTTATCCTATATTTTAAGTTTCACACACAATGCATTTATTTCTGGACTTTCTGATGTGTTCTTCTGGTCTGTTTATTACTCTACCAAATAAATACACTTTTAATTATAAAGTACTTACCATGTTTTAATATCATTTATTACAGTGTATCTTAATATAGTCATAAGTATATTTTAAATAGTATTTTTTATTAAGCAGGGCTAGAATCCTTATACCTCTTCTTTTTAGTATTTTCCTGTCTGTCCTTCAGTTTTTAGTTTTTCCATGTGAAGTTTAATGTCCATTTATTTAGATCCTTTGTAAAAAACAGCTTATTGATAGTTCCATGAAGTTATTATTAGGCATATAAACTAAGAGAGGACTGACATCTTTATGAGTTTAGTTTCCATATCCGTTTAGAAGAGATGTCTTTACCTTTGTGAGGTCTAGCTTTGAGTCTTTCAGAAGTGTTTAAAGGTCTTCCTTATATTTCCTGCCAAGTTTATTCAGACTATTTCATCTTCTTTTTTGCTATAGAAAATAGTATTTTCTCCTCCATTATACCCTCTAAATAGTTACTGTTTTTTCATATGAATGCTACTGATTTTTTTTTGTTAAGTTTAGATCCTGCTACTTCATTGAATATGTTGTTTGAGTTAGTAGGAACATGAGATAGTTTTCCCCTTTGCTTCTATTTAGTGTCTTTCGCTTAACTGCATTGGCTCATGCCTTTAGTGTGGTGTTAAATGGTATGGAAATGGTAGGCATTGATTGTTTTGTTTTTGATCTTAGGAAATACCTTTAGTTTTTCTCTGTTAATTAACTTGCTGACTTTAGGCCTAAGGTCTATATCATGTTGAGAAAGTATCCATCAATTCCTGTTTCTTGACTGTTTTTAACAGATGTGGGTGTTTGACTTTATCAAAAGGATTTTCAGAGTCTTAGATGGAGATCATTACATCATTTTGTCTTCAAGTCTTTTAATATGTAATGTTATATTAATGAATTCCCTAAGAGTGAACTAGCCTTGCATTCCTGAAGCAAATCTGACTTGTTCACTGCATATTATTTTCTCAGTATGGTGTTAGATTCTGTTATTAATATTTCATTTAGAATTTTACCTTGACAAATAGAAGTGATACTCTAAAAATCTTGTCTGTTTTTATATACCTTTTTAAAAATCAGGCTTAACTATCAATGTTATGTTAATCATGTATAATGCTGATGACATTTTCCTTCATTTCACAAGGCTCAGGAATAATTTTAGAGCATTGAGATTATCCATATTTTGAATTTTTGGTAGAAATCCAATTGAAATTCTTTATCTGTGCGATAGTTGCCTGATAACTTTGTTTTCCCCTAGGAAATAAGTTTATTTTTAAGAGTATTTCATTAAGCTTTAATCAGAGTATCTTCTATAAATTATATTTCTGTGGAGAATTGCCCATGTTATCTAGATTCTCAAATTTATTTACTTAAACTTCTATAGTGGAATTTTATGATCAAAAATTTTTTTTGGTTTAAGTATGTTCCTCTTGTCATTTAATTTGTATTTTTGTACTTTTTTTTATAAATAAGTTAACAAATTTTTTTTTAGCTTTTTAGAAATTTGGGATTTTGATTAGATTTATTTTTTTCTTAATTTACTTAAATATCTGCATTATCTTTATGTTCTTCATTGTGCTTTTAAGTTATTAGTGTTTCTATTTTAGTTTATGAACTGGGAGCTCAACTCATTGCTCTTTTTTCATTGGTTGAAGTATTCGAGGCTATAGATTTTTTTCCAATCACTGCTTTAAATGTATTCCATAGATTGATATGTAATGTTTTAAATAACATTATTTCTTATCTGTAATATATTGACAGTGGGAAATTAAAATTATATTATTATTGTTGGGGCGATAGAGTAGGTGAAAAGATTCCCAGAAAAGCTTGTTTTGAACATTGACAAATGATAATTTCCAAGACAGCCTACATTTACTGGATGTTTACCATGTACCTATCTAGTACAGCTAAGTAGTTTATATATATTATCCAATTTAAGCTGCATGACATTGTTTTGAGGTACACACTATTTTCCTATTTCAGAAGAGGAACTGTAGCTTAGAGAGGTTTGATAATTTGCCCAAGTCTTTATAACATTAAGTTGTTATTCAAATTTGAATCCATTTCTGACTCCACAGCCATCGGTTTTACTTAGGCAGTGATATTGTGATGTCACAGAGGTACTCAACAGTATGGCATAATCAGGGAACTGTTAGCACATGTGACTGGAGTGAAGTTGGCATTAAACGGTATCATTTCTGGCTTGGCAAAATAGTTCGCTGAGGGGCTCTTAACTAAGGTGGAAAACATGAAGCAAAGCAGGTTTATATAACATGATGGGTAAGTGCAGTGTACCTACTACACAGCTAAATGTAACTGTCTGGTAATTAGGTGAGTTTATGGATCTGGAGGTCTCTAGAGTGGTTTGTGCTAGAGATGTGAATTTAGAAGTCATTGGCTTATAGGTGATAATTTAAATAACGCATTTGAAAAATGGTGAGAATAATGTGAACATAGAGAAGCTTAGAGGTAGAGAAAACAACGAAACTTAATTGAGTGGAGAAAGAGCCTAAAACGGAAACAGGGAAAAGATAGTCAATATGTTAGGAGGAAATCTAGGGGCTGGAGCTGCCATGGTGCCAAGGGAAGAATTTCAAGGAAAAGGGAGGGTCATTATAGTCACATGGTCTAGAGAACTAAAGAAAGATAAAATAAGAAGTGTTCTTTGATTTAATAGTAACTGAAAGGAAATTTAATATCTTAAATGATGGGGTCCAGTGGAGTGATGAGGTTTGGGTGAGGAAACAGAAAATGGAGACAGGAATCACTGGAGACAAAAAATTTGATGATGAAGGGAAAGTGTGATAGGGTGATGGGAGCTGGTGGAGGGTGAGGCTGAGGGCGCCTCCCACCCACTCCCCCCATTTTCCTCCCTCAACCTCTCCCTTTCCCTTCCCCTTATTTATCGTGTCCTTCTTTTCTCCCTTTCCCTCCTTCCCTTTATTCTACCCACTTTCCCATCTTCCCCTAATATGATATACTTGAACATTTAATGTTACAGAATGAGAATTTAACTTGGGACAACATGACATCATGTCTTAGATTATGCTAATATGAATGACATAAAGAGATGTTAAAATATTTAAGTGTTAGATAGAATGATATTTTTAAGAGTTTCTTGAACCCAGGATCATAGCACACATACTCTTTATGCCTAGAAATAAATATACATGTCCAACAAATTTTAATCACCTTTGAAATAATAAGGACAATAGTATCATCATCTGGCTAAGAACTTTTAAGTATTTTAGTCCATTTAAACCTCAGCAGTAACTCTATGCCAATTTTGCAGATGAAGAAACTGAGGGAAGTTAAGTAAACTTGTCACTTGATCTACACGTGGTTTGGTAATATGGTCCCTGAGTCTATGCTTTTAATTGTAAGCCTGCATTATTCCCTCTTACTATACTGTAGTATTTATTTTCATGCCTTCAGAAATTCATTAGTAATATTTTTATTATAAATTATAATTCAGACTTAGAAGTTAGAATATTTTGATATTTTAGGGAAATCTGTTAGCATGTAGAATAGTGAAGATTACAAAAGAAGTAAGTTTCTGGAAAAGCTGTATCAAGTACAAACATGAGTTAAAATTCTAATTTTTCTGTATTTTAGTTAAAATAGTGAAATGCCTGTGGGGCAAGGTGGTAGAATACCTTATCCAGTATAGTACATAGTATATTGCTACCTTGCGTAGCAATAAAATACAATATTGCTACACAAAGAAAGTATATATAGTATAATGAAATGACCTCATAGAGTACTAATCAGAATTTGATACATTCTTTAGTGACTTTATAAATGTCTTTCTTCAGGGAAAAATGCAATTTCCACTGTGAGCTGCCTCCCATAATTTATGGTAGAACTTCGTTGACATTGCTACTGATGCCAATGTGGAATAAAGGTCTTTATAATTTGGAAAGTCAGAAGTATAAAAGGATTACTGCTAAAAATGAGTTACTCTTCTTAGAGTTTTAAAACACATAATACAATGTTTTTGAGTTTTTAGAAGGAATATTTGAAAATAAAGTAATATATATATATATGTAATCTATTTTGCCCTCATCAATGTTCTTATTTCATGCTTGGCGATTTATTTTCATGACCTTTTTCTGAGCCCTAATTACTATCTAATAATGTTTTGTTGTGAAACTAATTACAGAATTTATTTTAACATTAATTTTTCTATGGAAGTCACTCAGCAAACTAAAGTTGACGTTAACATCAAGTCTTTTGTCTGTTTCAAGAGAAGTAACACACAGACAGTTGGATTAGTTATTTTAAAGTAATTGCTATTCCTCTTAGCTCACTTTATTGTAATAAGTATTTGATGGATTTGCCTTACCTCCTGGGCCAGAACATCACTGAGTGTCTGGGTGCATCTCTCTTGCTCACCGCCGTCTCCTCCGTGCCTGGTGTCCCTGCCTGGTACCAGCAGGCGCACTTGTGCTTTTTCTTAATTAGCTGAATAGACAGGTAGTGTGTTTGAATACTTTCCATCAGTTGGAAATGCACTTCTTAGGATAATGTGTTAGTATCTACACACTAAGGCATTATGAAACAGTTCTGTTTGCCTTGGTCTCAATGGAAATCTATGTTAAATTTAGAAACACTAATTTTAGATTTCAAATAATGTTCCCTGAGGAATAAGGATAAAATCCTCATTTTCAGTCTCATTGCTTTTACTTTCCTTTTCCTTCCCCTCCCTCTACTCTCTTTCTTCCCTTCAGCCTGTCTTGTATTTTCTCTTTGACAATCCTTTATGTTCCCCCCCCTCAGTGTCTGGAGTCCATCTTTCTCCAGCTTCTCCTGAGACTGTGCTGGACCATGACGGCTGCTCCCCTTCCGCCGGCTGCCCTTCTTCTGAGCCCATCATTCCGTCACCAGAGAATGCGTGCGCAGACAACAGCCTGGTCAGCCAGACTGTTCCTAAAGCACAGGTAGGACAAGCATATTTTTATAGGAAGTTTGCATACTTAAATTGCGTACTGATTTAATTGAAGGTTCTCTGACTCTGATTTCTTTCTTTCTTTCTTTTTTTTTTTTTACCACCTTTTCTAATAAATATTTCTTTGGGTATTTTAACTTTGAGGCTTATATCTAGAATTTAAACAACTAAATAATATCTTGTTTTGTTCCACAAATACGAGTTACCAGAATATGGTTTGAGTATGTCATTTATTGAAATTGATTTAGCTTGCATTTAAATCTTGAACTTCAAAAGGGAAAATAACTACCAAAAAAACAACAAAAAACAATATTTCCTTTTCTATGTAATATATCTTTTGCCATATGTTATCAGGTACTAGTATGTTCCTTGCAATTTTAGAAGCCAAAAAGACAATGGTCAATAGGGCTTATTCATTCAAATATTTATTGACCTAAGCATTGTGCTACATGCTGGTATCAGTCCAGATTTCCAAAGTGCTGTACATAATCTTGAGTCACCTGTTATCTTTATTAGAAAGTGATGATCAATTAGAGGTAATTGATAAATTTAAAATTCTGATTTGAAATATTTGTTTATGTCTGTCTAAAATATAAACAGATTGTGTGTACGTGTGTAAATCCCAAAATTGGTATCATATGTATTTATATTCAAGTATATACTTTTAAGCATAAGAAAAAGTTTAAAAGTTTTTTAATGCTTCGCTTGTATAATAATATGCCTTAGACTCCAAAGTTTATAGGTAATTGTGTTTCTTGCTACAAAGATGGGGTTGTTGTACCAGTTTGAGGCCTTCTGTTGATTTATTTAAAGGATGAAATAATTTTGGAACCTTTTCTATAACTTAATTTCCAAATGTGGTTTCTGGTGCCCTTTGGATGTTTTCATTATTGGTACAGTATAAACTTTTTCTCTTGTGTGTGTATGTGTTTTTTTAATGTGGTTTAGACTCAGCAATCAACACGTACTCATCTGGAAATCTCCCTTTTCCCATTACATTTAACTGATGAGAAAAGTAATGGAACCATAGCTCTTGAGGATGATTCTGAGGGCCCTGGAACCGATGCCTCAAACATACAGCTTCAGCAGAAAATTTCAAGTCTGGAGACTAAACTCAAAGTTTCTGAAGAAGAAAAACAGAGAATTAAAAAGGTATATTTACATTTGCCTAAAAAACAAATATTCGAGTTGCATGTAGTAGAAATTTGACATAATCCCAATCTCTGATTAAAAACTCTCAGCAGTGGAAGGAGATACTGTAGAAGATACCAACCCTTTGCTATAGGTTAAATCAGTTTTAGGAGTTTATCACTTTGGAAAGTCTTTGTAAGAAATCTTAAGTTTTAAATATGTACTTTTAACATATGAACATTTTCTACTAGATTTTTTTCAACTCTAAATAATGCTTTCCTTCTGGTTTGCTTTTACTTGCTTCAAACACAGGTAGTATTATGTCTCTTATGCAGAACAGAAGATTTGTAACTTTGTCTTGTCCCTATGGGAAGTCAGGCATCATGGGATATTTGCTAAGAGTACTTAGATATACAGCTGTTTTAGTAAATTATTTGTGTATGTTCTCCTACCTATAAAAAGACTCTAGAAAATTTATAGAAACTATACATAGAGATAGTTTGTGTTGACTGTATTTAGTTTAGATGCTTTTAATCGTTTATCAGCATGAATAATTTTAGTGTTATATAAATGTTTGATACTGGTCTGGAAATGAGAGGGAAGCAATACTGTTGAACTTTAAATCATATTTCCTATCAGTTCTTTCCTTACCAAATATTTTCTGGTATGTTGATTGGAAAAACTATATTTTATGCCATGGAATATTATACTATTTATGCTTGGATTTTTCTTTTAGGATGTGGAATCTTTGATGGAAAATCATAGTGTCTTAGAAAAAGATTTCCTTAAAGAAAAAGAACAAGAGGCCATTTCTCTTCAAGATAGATACAAACAACTTCAGGTAAACTCAGTGAATTAAAAATACTAATATGTAGGCCTTTTGATGAGCATATAAAATAACTTTGAAAAGTACTCAATAGATGCTTTATGAGTGAAGGATCAGATACTTGCTTAAATATGTAAAATATTGACCAACATGGATGAAATGAGTAAGAAATGGCATTTTGGAAAGTATGAATCTGTGAGAAGCTGAGGGTTAGTTGTTTGAAACTCAGTTTGGTGAAAAATATTGTTTCTGATGATGAAACTTGGAAATTAGGCATTCTAATTTTTCTTATTGTATTTACAGTTGAAATGAGCTTAGAATCCTGTAAACCCTAAACAGAGATAGATCGAAACCAGTGTCTACTCTTCATCTCCACAAATTTCCTTAATAAACTTGTTTCTTCTGCAGTCTTTCCCATCCCACTAAATGGCAATTCTGTCTTTCAGTCGCTGAGGATGAGACCCACATTTATTCCCTTTTGTGCTTACTCCATGTCTATTCCTTTAGCAAAACCGTTGGCTCTACCTTCCAAATACCCTGGGTTCGACTTTGCCACTATGGTCGCTGCTACCAGCCTGTTCTAGGCCATCCTTATTTTTCCCTTGGATTCCTAAAAGATCTTGTAACTAGTCTTTTTGCTTCTGTCATTGCCTACTTTAGACCATTCTTCACATTGCAGCCACTGTCACCTGTTTAGTCCTTAAAGCTGATCGTGTCATTTCTCTGCTCTGAAACCTTCAGTGGCTTCTCATCTCACCCAAACTAAAAGTCATGTAAGTCTTTAAGATGGTTTGCAAGGCCCTGCATTCTCTTTTATCCCTTCTCCCTGTCTGTTCCCTGCCTCTTTTCCCTCGGTTATTTTGCTTTATCCCTATGTCTGAAATACTCTTCCCTCAGTTGTTCTGCATGATTTTCTTTTTGATATCATTTAGATCTCTATGTAAATGTCACCTCAGCAGAGAGACCTTTCCAGACAGCGCTGATGTCCCTTACCAACCTTCCCATATTCTATTTTTCTCCACCTCACACTTTATATCTGACAGACTTGTGTATTTACTTGTTTATTTGCTTAGATCATTTTAATAGTTTCCCAAGAGGTCCCGTAGCTTCTACCCTTGCCCCTCTCCCTAATAAGTCTTTGTTTCAGCAGGTAGTGTGTTGAAAATGTAAATATTCTCCCAACCTCAATCCTCGTTCTTCTTCCAGTGTCCATCTCCTAGCTTCTCCAGCCTTTCCAGTTCACCCCCAGCTATTTACGTGCATCAGGCTTCATGATAAGGTCCAGGTGAGTGTGCTGGGGAGGACATTCCTTGGCTGTTAGAGTGCTGAGTGGAGGCCATGGTCTGTGACTCACTCACGGGCTCTCCCACCCAAATGCTCTGCTTCCAGATAGCTGCACAGCTCTGTTAAAAAAAATGCAGAGCTTAGGGGGGCCATCAGGTGAGAAATTGGGGAACAACAGTGGTGAAGTTTAGAACCTCACCCCCCCCGTGTTGAGAGAAAGCTGCTGCATCCATGGATGTTTTATTGCCCTTGTCTAGCTCGGATTAGCACATAGTCTACAGGCACACACCTGATCATCTACAATTGCTCTCTTACAACACTAAACTATGTTTTCTACCTTTATCTTGCATCTACCTACCACTTCAGCAGTTTATTAAAAATAAAAATAATAATAATAATAAAGGGAGAAATGTGGGATCCACATATAAATCAAGTATAAAAATCAAACGAATATTCATATTTGACCTGATTGTTTATAGTTCATAATGCGTGATCAAAACCGAAAGTTTCTGTGATGACTGCCCTTGTACTGTTCACCATGTAAGAACTTATTCACTATGTAAGAATTCATTCACCATGTAAGAACTTGTTCGTTATGCTTCAGAAGATTGGAGACTTAAGAGAACTAGGCTTGAGATGGATTAATGACTGTGCATTGAGCATTGGCCCCTCTATACAGAATTTTATTGTTGCTAACAACCATTTGATCAATAAATATGAGAGATGCCCTCTCAAAAAAAAAAATGCAGAACTTGAAAATAAGGAAAAGGATGACACTATGTTCTTTCAGTGTCCTATGGGGACATTGTTTCATAAACCTACCCAAGAATTATTTAGGAGAATCTCCTTTATTTGACTTACTGTTTACTATTGATTCAAAGTCTCAGATGTGTTGACACTACATATTAATTTATTCATTTTTCAAAGAAGAGATGCAATTTGTTAGAAGAGGTAACTTCAGAGAATATTGTTTATTCACCTATAGAACGTGTCATCAATTTTGTCTCTAATCTAGCTCTCTTTCTTACTTTAATGGTTATTTAAATTTTATATATTGCACACACACACACACACATACACACCTTTTCAAATGCTCTTTTAACCAGTCTTAGCATTGATTCATTCAGTCTTAAATAATTCATTTATTAGTAAGTAAATAAACTGAATCTTTGGCATGTCAGTTTGTATCTGTATGAGTCACATTGTAACTTTTTGAAAATTGTAACTCAGCGAGCCCTGGCTTCCTCCGGATACCGCCCCGAATGCTCCCTTCTCGTGGGGGCTCTGCCTAACCGTGCTACAGAAAACGGACCCTGTGTGCAGTGTGCACATGCTTAGCATTCCCTAGTCCCCTTTCTTTGCTTTTACCCCCTCCTCATAGCACTTATCTCCATCTGTTATTTGACTTTGATCTGCTTATTTTTTGTTTTCCTCCCGCTCTAGTGTAAGCTCCATGAGGTTAGGACCTTCCCTTCCCAGTGTCTAGAGCAATAGCTGTGCAGTGTGGGCTTGGCTAATATTCTTGAATGAGTGAATAAATTCACTAATGTAATGCACTCTGCTCCCCAAGGGCTAATTACATTGTATTCGGCCACACTTACCACTCCCATACTTGGAATTACAGTGTTTATTAGAAGGCACAGTACTGAATATTGAGAGAACTTTCTGTTTTCTTCCACTTACATTGAATGACTTATTCTGAGCCCTGTAGTGAGATATACCCCTTTGCAAATTCAGTTTCTCTGTGAGTAGAATGACAGCTCACCTGAGAGGCTTACAGCTGGCGTACCACGCTGTGAGCTTTTCGTGGTTAAGACCATTACCCAGTAGTATTATCGTGGTCCTCTCTCTGCTTTTACTATTAATGTAATAATATAAGAGTAACAGCTTGAGTCTTCAAAACTAATATTCAACTTGAAAAGATCTTCTTTTTACAGGAAACAATACTTTCAAAGAATACTTTTTTCAGATGATTTTACTTCAGCACCAAGAAGTGCCTCTGTCTTCCTTTTTACACCATGTACATTAAAAAGTAAACTAACTTATGGTATATTTTATCACCTTGTCTAAATAAGTGATAGGAAAATGTACTTGAAGGTGTCATAGCCAAACTGAACTCAAAGGAAGGCATTTTGTTTAGCTTGTATGTCTGTTCACCATCTGAGGAAAGAGTTTTGTTATAATTCCACAAGTCCTCATTGTTCTGGACATTTTTTTGTTATTTTTTTAAAGCTTTTTAAAGATTGTTCTATCCTCTAGTTTATTGAGTCTTTCCTCTTGCCTCTATTGTGCTGGTGGGCCAGTTCTTTGTTTATTTACTCAGTTATTGTATTTTTCTGTTCTAAATTTTCTATTTGGTTCTTCTTTATGTCTTCTATTTCTTTGCTGAAACTTTTAAATTTTTTCCATGTCTAAATCATGTTCATAGTAGCTTGTTGAAGCATTTTTATGATGGTCACTTTCAGTTCCAGTCAGATAATTTTGTCATTGGTGTAATCTCAGTGTTGCTGTCTGTTCACAGTCTTGTCTTATTCCAGTTGAGATTTTCCTGATTCTTGGCATGATGGGTGGTTTTTAATTATA
This sequence comes from Manis javanica, assembly GCF_040802235.1. Taxonomy (NCBI): domain Eukaryota; kingdom Metazoa; phylum Chordata; class Mammalia; order Pholidota; family Manidae; genus Manis; species Manis javanica. The sequence goes on along the minus strand of NC_133170.1, from coordinate 8,754,240 downwards.
TCCTATGTGCTTTGGATATTTTGTCTGTTACCTTCAATCTTGTTTAAGTCTCGTGTTTTAACAGGTGTCCTCTGATACTGCACAGGTTGGGGAAAGGTAGAGGGTATTTTGTTAATGTCAGGTGCGGGGTAAACTTCTGTTTCCCACTCAGCCTCCTTTGAGGCCCTGGGCAGAGGGAGTGCCTCTTTACTCCTGGGAGAAGGTAGGATTTCAGGCCCCTTGTAGGCCTTGGCTTATCCCACCCTGGCTGGGAGGAGAAGAGGCACATCGTTGTTCCCATGTGCATATCCTGCCAACATGGAGAGGAGAGGCCTTGTTACTTCTGAGTGGTTTTCAAAGTTCTAGCTCCCTGCTCAGCTGCATCTGGTGCCAGAAAGAGTGGCGGGGAGAGAGAGAGCCTCTTTATCTGTGGGTGCAGATGCAAATCCTAAAAGTGCCTCCAGATCGCTTGGTTTTCTGTTACCACCTCAGGGTGGGGTGGTTGTGGGGAGCACCTCCTCACAGCTGCGTGAGGGAGGTTTGGGCTCAGTACTCTGGCCTTTGCTCACAGAGCTGCAAGTGGGGCCATATTTTTTTCTGTGGGGTTTAGTGATCAGATGGGATGTATTATCTAAAAGTTTTCGGTTCTGCTAGATTGCGCCTTCAGTGGTCCTTTGGCTAGAGACGGACAGCTTTCCGGGCTGTGTGTGTTTGTGCACATTGGCCCTTCCTGGTTGCGGGCCATTCCAGTCCCAGCGTGGGATGTGTGAGGCTGAAGGAAAACTCGCAGAACTTAGGCTGTGACGTTCCTGGCCCCAGGTCCCTAGGTGGTCTGACTTCTTGCCACCTTCTAGAATCATATTTGTTTTAAATATATTGCCCAGGCCTTTTAGCTATACTTACTGAGAAAAATAGGGAGAAGTATGTCTGCTTCATTTTAGTCTGAAAATGAAATAGAAATGAACATTTAAAATTTTAAATATTCTTTGTTGTAGCTATAGCAGGAAATTAATTTCAATCATAAAATATATTAATTTAAAGCATATATTCAGTACGTTTTTAAAAGAAAAACAGTTTACAACTCATGGAGTTATTGTAGATAGAGAAGGGGCAAATAAAAATATGGATACGTCAGACTGGGAGATGATCCATGAAGTTCTGTATCTGCTTTATAGTTACCTAGTTTGTGCATGCACAGGTGTTTTTGTTAGACTTTCTGGAAGGTATCGTCAGTAAAAATATTTAAACTATATTGTAAAGACCTGATTGATCAAGACTTTAGAAAATCTTAGAATTCCTTTCTGTGATCCATTTCTTTCTTGGAATATAGCCTTTTTTTTTTTTTCAAACTGGTACTAAGTTAGTTCTATCTAATAATTTCTTAGGCATGGGAGATGTGATTAAATTTGTGAGTATCTAAGGAGGCCACTGTATGCCAAATATATATATGAAACATTTAGCAAGTGAGTTTTTTAAATAGTGAATATATATTAAATTTCTTGCTTGAATTTATGGTTGGCCAATCATCCCTAGATATTTGAAACTCAATATATTTATCATATATTTTCTGTAGAATATGGCAATCCATATATTTTTTATACTAAAGCATATATAACATCCAGGTGTCCTAAATATTTGCGGAGCTTAGTGAAACAGAAGAAATTCTCTGCTGTTCATGATGACAAGGATATTGGTGCCTGCCTCTCTGGTATTCTAAAAAAAGGAAAACACTTAGTAATACCAAAAAGATTGTACTGACAAGACTAGATTAAATTAGCTGAAAAGCTTTTCTCCCTAAACTATGTCAATATGCTTATGTGTTTATAAGGATAAATTTGTTTCTTGTGGAAAATAAAATTCACACTCACGCATCACAGTGAAAATCTCCAGTATTTTCATGTGATCTCAAAACACAGGGCTTGAATTTTCAGTTCTGTAAAGGAATCTACCTCGCGTAGGCCAGTGTTGGGTGTGCCTTTGTCAAAATTAGCCTGACTAAAGAAAGAGTGATTAGTCAGTGGAATGTTTGTAAAAGTTTTAAACAACGTTTTTTTAAACGATGAACTATTAACAGAGAATTCTTTCCGACAGTGTAGTTCTGTGTGAGACGGTGTCATTAGCGGGAGAGGTGGAGGGGTGTGAGTGTGCCGGTAACCGAGGGCCATGGCCAACACCGGGAGCTGGGCAGCACGGTGGGGGTGAGCGCCGCCTCTCCTCTCCTGCCCTCTCCAGGGTGTGAGCCTGAGAGGAAGGCAAGTGAGTCACGTGCATTCGTTGAGGTAGCTGTTTAAAGGCCTTTCCAGGGAACTTGAATAGAGAACTCACCTAAGTACGACTGGAATCCCAGTCTCTCTTGTCTTGTTTCTCTTGCCCCCCAATGCAAGTGAGTCCACACCTGTGATGAGCTCTGAAGAGACCTGACAGTTTATCAGACTGCACATCTCATAAAGCTCCCTACCACTTAAAAAAGTTGAATTAACAGACACGCTGTATAGTACATTATTATTTCTGGTAGTTGTCAATATTGGTAGGTATGCCTAACTTTGGATATTTTCTGTATAAACTTCTTAAAGACTAGGTTTATTCTTCCAAATGTCATATCCTATTGAAATGCATCCTGGCTATAGTGTGTTGATTGTTCTATTTCAGAATTTAGGAAAAAAACAGTTATGTGCAAATATAGTGTTTCAGAGGACCATGAATTGATCTTGTAAATGGACTTACATGCTTTAGATTACTACTTATGTTCTGTTGCTGATTTCACAGGTTACATTACTAAAATATAAATTAACATTATTTCAATACTTTTATGTACATTTTAAAGTGAGTACTAGTTAGGTATTGGACAGTTGGGCCCTTAGCTAGAGGCTACAATTGTGCTTTATGGCATTTGGTTAGAGGTAGATTAGAGCAGTGGCTTGATAACCCTGAGCATTTCACTTGATGTCCTGTTAGGTGAGGAATTAACCAGTTGTGCATGGGTAACCCAAAGTGTAGTTGCAATCTTACTTAGAGAATATTGATGGAAGTAGAAATTAAGCATAGCTTGAAGACCTTATATTTATTCACCTATCTTTAAGAATGATTAACAACATTCTGAAGAAGAGGGATAAAAATGAAAGGAAAATGAAAATTGGTCTCATATGCCTTTCATTTAATACTTTAATGTTTTAGCTTGGATTAGATATTGGTAAATGATTTGAGTTAAGAAACCCATCCGATTCACAACTCCCGTAAAGGGAGAATCATTCTGAGGGGGAGTCATAGTGAGAGATACATCTAAGTGTTCCAAAATGAATTGAATAATCGAATCATCAAATACATCTCAAATACTAATATTTGGATGATTTTCTTTGTCAGACTGTACCGAACAGTAAGTGTTGAAACAAGTTTATATATTCTAAAAAAGTTTGTACAAAATATACTGGTAGAATTAGTTAATAAGCATTTTGAGGACATTTCACTAAATGCATTAGTTTACATTTCTTAAAATTAAGACTTTAAGGTCAAGATAATATATTTAAAAATACTGCTTTATGTAGTAGTTTTCAGTTACCTCTTCATTTTATGTGTTTTTCTTCTCTGATTCAGCTTCCTTTAAATTAGAAAGTAGTCCTCAATTCTGATTCACATTAAAATCTCCAGGGAAAGCCTTAAAAAATGCTCAAGTACCATCCCACACCAGTAAATCAATGCGTCCAAATGGTTCAAACACTAAAAGTACATGTAGTAAAAAAGGTAGATAATGAAAATCCCATTTCTCATTTGATGTTCCATCCTCTAGCCTGTGCCTTTCAGTAGTGAGCACTGTTGGCCTGTTTTTGTCCCCCACAGTCTTTCATAGTGCGCACAAAAGCCAGCAGTAGGTAAATAGCCCCTCCCCTCTTTTCTATACAGATGGTAATGTATTTAAAACATACATTTTCATTATTTGTTTTATAAAGTCCCTCTTCCCTCCTTATTTAAGAATATTTCTTGGAGGCCCTTCTAGAGTGGTTGATTAGAGATTACTTATTCTTTTTTCATGGGAATCTGAATATATCCATTTTCTTTTATTGTAAAGTATTGCTGTCACAGTCTTAGTTTCAGTGTAATTCTTCCAATTTCTTGTTCTTTAAAGTCAAATAATTTTACTAGAATATGTCCTGGTGTTGGTCATTCTGGGTTAATTTCCCTAGATTTTCAATGTGTCTTTTTAATGTATATAATTCTAATTCTGTTCTTTTTTCTAATTTCAGTTTGCATTAATTATAAATTTAATACTTGTTTTATTTATGTGTTTTTTTCCTTCTAGTGACTCTTCTTTCTAAGTGTTGGACAGTCTTTGTCTTTTATGTTTGTCTTTAGTCTTGAATCCTTTTTATCTTTCTTCCTTTCTTTTTGATCTAAAATGCATTTCTCCTTTTACTGCTTCTCTTACAATATTTTTGCTCTGGGAGGAGGGGGTTCCCTGCTCTGGGCAAGTTCATTATGAATTGAGGGAGACCAAATAAAGACAAGGGCAAGTTGGGGGGTGTTAAAAGGGGTTCATACCACATTTATTCTCACGGGTGGCCAACTAGCTATGTACAAGTGGCAAAGACTTACCAGCTCTCCCAGCTCCGGCCCCGCTCCCTCCTGGTCCCCAGCACCGGGGCTGCACGGCTTCCCTCCACCGGTCTGCATTCTCTCCCAGCTCTCCCTCCAGGCTTCCACCCTCCACTCTCACCCATTCTCCATTCTCTCTCCATTCTCTCCCATTCTCTGCTGCCCCACCCCTCATGCACTGGGAGGGTCTCCATGGTGATGGGCCAATGCAGGACTGAGTACATAGCAGGAACTGCGGAGAGGAGAGAATAGGTGTTTTCCCTATCCTCCTCCCCTGGGCCAGTACTCCGGTGACTGACCAGCCGCCCAGTCCCCTGTAAACATCCTGCTGCCCATAGATACGCAAACAGGCTATGTATACAATGGGCAATATCAAGGCCACACAAGTATCCTGGTCAGAAGTTTGCATTTTCTCTGCAGGTATTTTCACTTTATCTTATTTGATCTTATGTTCTTGTTAGTTAAGTCATTTTTTCTGAAGTGGTAATTATGTTACAATTCTTTTCTGAAATTTCTCACATTTCTGAGTTTTTCTAATATTTGTTTTTTAATCTGTATCACTTTCTTATCCTTTTAGCTCACTTTGACATGTAAGTGTAGAGTTTTACGTTTCTCTTTTTAGTGTATATTTCTGTAGGGTTGTCATTCTGTTCTTTTTTTAGTATCACAACATTCTATGGAATTTGACATGAATGCTTTTCTGTTTTTTATATGGAATTAACTTTTCTTGAACTTATTAAATGGAGGAGTGGTTTAAGATTGTTTTCTTCCCCTCATAACTCTATAGGGCTCTCATGTTTTTGTCAGATTAAAAAAAATGGCAACATTTTAAGATTTTTCTGGTTCTGTTCCCTTCCACTTTTGTCTTGACTTTTTTTTCTCTGTCTTTTGTCTCTGGCTTGGTCAGTATGGACTCTGTTCTCAGCTATTTCTCCTCAGTTTGGAGCTTTCTTCTGCAAGTGTTTAGAGTGTATTGGGCCCAGTGTGTCCTGGGCCGTTGATACCTTACTGAGGACCACTTGTACATACTCCGTAACCTACTGTGTAGGCCCCTCCCTTTCAGCTGCTGTCCTCAGGTGGGCCTGCTGACCTCTCCAGTGGGTATCAGTCACTGCTTTGCAGGAGCATATGATCTGGTAGAATCTAATTTTGATGTTCACAGTCATGTTTATGCAATTATGATGTTTGTAGGTATATTTATTGCTTTGGTTGGCGGATGTACTGTTTTATCTTCTTTACTAGATTTTAAAGACCTAAAAGAATTCTTAGATTGTGTAGATTTTTTTCTACCCAGTAAATGTTTTTGAGAAGGGTTTAGTGATAGATTTTTGTGTGTGTACATAATGGTATTGCCAAAAAATAGGAAAACATGAACTTAGTGTGGCTAAGCCTTATTCTCATCCAGTGGTGAGGCAAACCTGTTATTTTTGAATATTCTAGTTGACATTCTCAAGGGATGTATTTACTGTATTTCCCAACTTATCTGAGGTCAAACTCTGACCTCAACCATTTTAGAACAAAGCCACAGACCTCAGCAGTAAATGAAAAGATTGGTTTGAAGCAAATTCTTCTAAAATCTGTGTACTTTATTTAGGAGGTGAGTTATGGAGCCTTTGTCTCTCAGTGACACAGTTGAGTGTGAAGTAGAGGAGAAAGGACGCATTTTCACGCAGAGCAGCCGGAAGTGAATGTTGAAGGAGAAGACACACCACAGCTCCAAAACCAGAGACTTTTGAGGGGCAGCGTTTGATGGCTCCCAGGGTCTGTGTTTTCTGTACATATGATGGATTTTTAATTTTGGACTTTTCTCAGGTAGAAACATTTAATGGAGAAAGAAGTGACCGAAGAGATACTTGGTCTGTGTTAAGAGTTGCTTGGAAGAGCTCTTTGAATGCTTACTTCTTGAGAAGGTCTTAATATATTCTACCTGAGGAAGAAAAAATGCTGTGCTTTTGAAGGGAATAGGCAAGAAGTTTACAGTGTAAAACTGTTTCACATTACAGAAATAGTGGCCTAAATCTGAAGCTTTAGGAAGATGATTATGTGGAATAAGTGCTTTCTGAGCATTTTGTAATTAATTAGCTTATTCGTTGCTACTCCACCTTCACACACCTTCTTGATTTAGCTCTCAACTGAAAGACCATTTCCTGAGAAAGCTTTTCATTGACTTCTCTGGCTAAAGTAGTCCCTCCCTGCTCCCACTCCTGTTGTACTCTCCTCGAACTAGTTAGCAGAATCTTACCTACGTATTTATTGTTGGACTATTCTTCCTTTTTCCTGGAATGTAAGTTCCTGGAGGGAGATGTTTTCTGTCTTATTGCAGCATTACATTATCAGCTCCACAGTAATTGCTGTGTTTGTTCTTTGGTTGGTTGGTTGAAATGTGTCCCTTGTGAAGTGCTATGGATTGAGTGTCTCTCCCCACCCCCATGCCCAAATTCATACATTGAAGCCCTAACCTGCCACGAGAGTGTGTTTTGAGATGGGTCCTTTGGGAGACAGTTAGTTTCAGTGAGGTCATGAGGGTGGGGCCCTTATGAGCGGATTCGTGACAATGAGAGACACCAGTCAATGTCTTTCTCCAGCTGCCATGTGAGGACACAGCTAGAAGGCAGCCTTCTGTAAGCCAAAAAGAGACCCCTAACTGTAAACTGATCATACTGGCACCTTGGTCTTGTATTTCTAGCCTCCAGAACTGTGAGAAAATAAATTTCTGTTGTTTAATCCGCACAGCTGGGGATATTTTGTCATGGCAGCCTGAGCAGAATAAGACAAGGAGTATAGGCGTTTCATAGTCAAAGCTGTGTGTATTGTTTCTTCCTCCGTTTAATGATCCGGTTGTGATCGTTTTCCATGCTAAAATTTACTTAAAATAATGAAAAATATATGTTTGAATGTACTTTTTCTCCTGAAATTGTTGAAAGATAAGTTTGTTCATGTGTTCATTCATCCAGGAAATGTTATTAGGTGCCTTCTATGTGCCAGATCTTTTCAGTTTTTGAAAAGATAAAGATGAAATACTTTTAGTTCATATTGTAAAGCTACTAAAGGAATTTATGATTTCTGAAGGAGGTTTTGTTTCCAGATACTTTTCAGTATCTGGAAGATACACATATTATCTTTGTATCCTATTAAATAACATCTTATAAGAAAATACTAAATTTGGTTTTAGCTGTAGGTACAGAGTAGAGAACCTTTTAATAATGAAAAGTATATGTTAATATGCTACCTACTCCGTCTGCTTCTAAAATTACAGACTAGCTGCCAGGGGGTTTCACAAGTTAAAGCACTGTCTGCAGTCACAGAGCTACAGGAAACCTGCAGAATCTGAAAAAGGCAGCCTTCACAGCAAACACTGACCTGGTCTTTACCGCACTGGAATTTATGCATGTGGCAGCTGCTCCAGTCATGCTTCTGCTTGAAACCTTCACCAGGGACCTCACGCATTTTTAAAGGCCTTGACCTTTTGCTTTTGGTTTCATGAGATCTTTTCTGCCTAGCATTTCAAACTTGTTCCCCACTTGGTTTTTGAACTCTCTTCTATTTTGTTACAGTTTATTTTTCCCAAATAATGTGCTTCTTAGATAGTTTCATTTTTTTTTTGCTATGTGTTCATTTTATATGTCTAAATATACCTTCTCTGCCTGCCTTATTAGTTCTTCCATCTTATGTTCTTTCATTTCTTGTTTCTGATGAGTTTTTTTTACTTAAAAGGAACATAATTTCTCTAGCAACATAGTCTAGTGAAAAATTCAAATATTATAGAAATTTGTGACTCAGTGGAAGTTGTCCGTAATTTCATACCTTACAGATTAGATTCAAAAATTTTAAAGTAGTAGAATTGTGCTATTTGTTATAATGTAGTGAGAGAATGAAAGTTCACAGTATCCTGTATTGCTAAGAAAAGGACCAGTTGCATTTGTTGTAAGGTAGCAGCTCTGAAAGGCTTTTCATTGTTTGAAGAAAGATATTAGATAAATAGATAGCAAAGTAATTGATTATGTGCAAACAGAGAAGGAGAACAGCGCCAGCACCGGGTTCTTAACCAAATTGGGTACATGTCTTACTTAATAGGTGATTTTCTTATACAAGAAGAAAATGATCTGCTGTGGGGTTTAAATGTACTTTTTCTCCTGAAATTGTTGAAAGATGAATTTGTTCATGTGTTCATCCATCCAGGAAATGTTATTAGGTGCCTTCTATGTGCCAGATACTGTTTTGGGTATTTGAGATACATTAATGGAGCAGCAAATCACTGCTCATGGACCCTACATTTTAGTGTATTGGAGTGTTTCTAAACACAGCAATAAGTTGATCAGGAAGTAGCGAGTGAGTAAACGATGAGAAAAATAGAGCAGGATAAAGGGGGCTTGTGAAAGGGTGTGTGTGTGGAGAGGTAGATCACGATTTTAAATGCAGCGATGAAGGTTTCATTTAAAAGGGGACATTTGAGCAGAGACGTGAAGGTTGTGAGGGAGAAGAGTTTAGGCGTAGAGAAGAGTCAATGAAAATGCTCCAAAGCAGGAACCTACAAGAAGACCAGTCTGGCCAGAGCAGCCTGAGTGAGGGGGACGTGGAGAAGGAGATGACGTCACTTAACAATAGAGGTGAACAGGGGAAGGGAGGGCTTATTGACTTTTATTTAGGGAAAATTATTTTATTTTTATAGAAGTGTGTTCTGTTTTACATTTAAAAAATGTATAGATATAATCAAATTGTTTTTAAAGAGTTTGCCACAGTAAGAAGTAGTTTTAAGAAATAACAGACTTTCTGTTCTGCAAAACAGGATGTCTGTTGTCATTTGATAGCATTATTTTCTTCCTTGCAGATGAGACCTGGCCAGCATCAGTAAAACTCTTTATGGGTAACTCACACATGGCTCGCCATCACTCTTTCTTTAAGCTCTTTTTTGTGTAAAATATTGTGCAATTGTATTTTTTACTCCTTTGGTTCTCTCGTTTTTTTTCTCTGTGCCATTATGAGCATGGTGCTTATATTCTGCTTACAAGTACAACACAAATGCATCTTTATTCCTCTTAAAATTGTGAGACATGGCTGTGACTCAAACTAGGATAGTTTTTAAGCAATATTGAACTCGATGGGGCATTTGGGATATTTCTTACATAACACATCTAGCAGATTTAATATTTTAATGATTTTTTAAAGCCAGTTTCTAAGACAATTTGAAATCTCCATTGTATTGAGATTAGAAAATTTATAGAAAATTATAGAAAATTTCATAGCTAGTATTTTTTAAAGAAATGCAAGGTGATGAGCAAAATAGGTTTTTTGTATATAGAATTCAAAGTAGCCTATATCCTTGATAATATAGAGGCAGTATGCTAATTTGAATACTGTGATTTTATTTTTAAATATCTGTACCTTTCAAAGGCATCACAAATTTAATTGATGTTTGCATTGCTATCAATCTTACAAAGACTACAGGAAAAATGGACCAAAGAAATTTGCGTATATCTTACATCATTATCTAGAGAAAGATATGTGGGCTACATGTCAACTGAAATTTCTATTTCAGCTTTTTGTACCTTTAGTTCTTTTCTGTCAGCAAAAAAAATTTACTGTAATTTTTTATATTTTCTTATTTATAACTCATTTCTTTCCACAAAAGTGTTGAGTGTCTCTTAAAAATTTTAAACAACAAGGTAGAAAACTAAAAAAAAAAGTTTCAGGGAGCGTGCCAGAAGAGTGGAATGCTCGGGCCAAGAGAGAAATCAGGGTGTACATAGTTATTTCTACACATTTATTAAAACTGAGCTACACGTTTTATTCTCAGATTACTAGTTTTGCTACTTAGAAAAGGCAACCTCGTAATTTATAAAGAACATCTTATTCCTTTCTTAGCAGAAGTTTCCCGGAAGTTGAGAAGACTTTGCAGTAATGAGGCCTTAGAATCTGGGTTAAAGGGCTTGTGCTTAGAAGCATTGTAGTTGTAGTGAGTACAAGATGTGGTGAGAGGATAAAACTTCTTTATCTATACTGATGCTCTGTTGTCTATTTTATGGGATAGGCATCTCATTATCCATATGCCTATCCAGTGGTTAATAAGAATTATTACTGCTGTGTTTTCTAAAGGTATTAGATGTGATGTAAACAGATTTCGTGTGTGTGTGTGTGTGTTAGCTTCCCTTTGTATTATGTGGTAGTGGGATTCTATATGTGGAATTTCAAAAGAACTATGTTCTTTTTTAAATTAATTTTTTATTCAATCATTGATATACAATCTTGTGAAGGTTTCACATGAACAACACTGTTGTTTCAACATTCACGCTATTATCAAGTCCTCACCACCCCACTGCAGTCACTGTTGATCAGCGTAGTGACGCGCTATAACTCGTTGCTTGTCCTCCATGCTGTACCTCCTTCCCCGTGACCTGCCTACATTGTGCTTGCTGATTATAATGCCCCTTATTCCCCTTCTCCCTCCCTCCCCATCCACTACTCGCTTCTTGGAGTCTGTGAGTCTGCTGCTATTTTGTTCCTTCAGTTTTGCTTCCTTGTTATATTCCACAAATGAATCATTTGATACTTGTCTTTCTCTGCCTGGCTTATTTCACTGAGCTTAATACCCTCTCGCTCCATCCATGTTGTTGCAAATGGTAGGATTTGTTTTCTTTTTATAGCTAAATAATATTCCTTTGTGTATATGTACCACTTCTTCATCTTCTTTATCCATTAATTTACTGATGGACAATTAGGTCACTTGCATATTGCTTTTTTTTTTTTTTTGCTGCCCTTATTGTTCAGAGTTTTTATCATGAATGTATGTTGAATTTTGTAAAATGCTTTTTCAGCATCTATGGAGATGATCATGTGATTTTTGTCCTTTTTGTTGATGTGGTGTATGATGATTGATTTTCAAATACTGTGCCATCCTTGCATCCCTGGAATAAATCCCCCTTGGTTATGATGGATGATCTTTTTGATGTATCTTTGAATTAAGTTTGCAAGTATTTTGTTGAGGGTTTTTGCATCTTTGTTCATCAGGGATATTGGTCTGTAATTTTCTTTTTTTGTGGCGTCTTTGGTTTTGGTATTAAGAGTGATGCTGGCCTCATAGAGTGAGTTTAGAAGTACTCCCTCCTCTTCTACTTTTTGGAACACTTTATGGAGGATGGGTATTAGGTCTTCTTTAAATGTTTGATATAATTCAGCCAGTAAGCCATCTCATACAGGAGTTTTGTTTTTAGGTAGTTTTTTGATTACCCGTTAGGTATCATGCTGGTAATTGGTCTGTTCAGATTTTCTGTTTCTTCCTGGGTCAGTCTTGGTGGGTTCTATTTTTCTAAAAAGTTGTCCATTTCTTTCAAGTTATCCACTTTATTGGAATACAGTTTTTCATAGTATTCTCTAATAACTCTTTATCTTTCTGCAGTATCCATCGTGATTTTTCCTTTTTCATTTCTGAGTCTGTTAATGTGTGTATACTCTCTTTTTTACTGCATAAGTCTGGTTAGGGATTCATCTATTTTGTTTATTTTCTTGATGAAACAGCTCCTGGTTTCATTGATTCTGTTGTTTTATTCTTCCCAGTGTTATTTATTTCTGCTTTGATCTTTATTATGTCCCTCCTTCTACTGACTTTGGGCCTCATTTGTTCTTCTTTTTCTAGTTTCATTGATTGTGATTTAGACCATTTATTTGGGTTTGTTTTTCTTTCTTGAGGTAAGCCTGTACTGCTGTGTACTTTCCTCTTAGAACTGCCTTCGCTGTATCCCACAGGTTTTGAGTTGTTGAGTTTTTGTTATCATTTATCTCCATATATTGCTTGATTACTGTTTTAATTTGGTCATTAATCCATTGATTATTTAGGGACATTTGTTAAGCCTCCACATGTTTGTGGGCTTTTTTGTTTTCTTTGTGTAATTTATTTCTAGTTTCATACCTAGAGTGAGTTTAGAAGTACTTCCTCCCTTAGAAGTGGTCTGAGAAGCTGCTTAACACAATTTTGATGTTTTTGAATTTGCTGAGGCTCTTTTTGTGGCCTTACATATGATCTATTCTGGAAAATGTTCCATGTACCCTTGAGAAGAATGTGTATCCTGCTGCTTTTGAGTGGAGTGTTCTGTAGACATCTATTAGGTCCAACTGTTATAATTCATTGTTCAGTGCCTCTGTCTCCTTACTTTCTGTCTGGTTGATGTGTCTTTTGGTGTGAGTGGTGTGTTGAAGTCTCCTAAGATGAGTGCGTTGCATTCTGTCCCCCCTTTTATTCTGTTAGTATTTGTTTCACATATTTATGTGCTTCTATATTAGGTACATAGATATTTATAATAGTTATGTCCTCTTGTTGGACTTTTTGGAAAACTTTAAGGAGGGTGGGTATTAGGTCTTCTTTAAATGCTTGATAAAATTCAGCCATGAAGCCATCTCGTCCAGGAGTTTTTTTGTTATCATTATCTCCCTGGCTGGCAAATTGTCATTATGTAATGTCCTAGTTTGTCTCTTGTTACTTTCTTGTTTTCTAAATCTCTTTTGTCTGATGTAAGTACTGCTACTCCTGCTTTTTCTCTCTATTATTTGCATGAAATCTTTCCTTCCCTTCACTTTTAGTCTGTGTATGTCTTTGGATTTAAAGTGAGTCTCTTTTTTATCCATTCTGCTACTCTGTGTCTTTTGACTGGTGCATTCAGTCCATTTATATTTAGGGTGATTATCCATAAGGATGTACTTATTGCCACTGTAATCTTTAGATTTGTGGTTACCAAAGGTTCAAGGATAGATTACTATCTAACAGTCTATCTTAAATCCCTTATTATGCCATTTCAAATACAATCTAAAGGTTTTTTTTCTCCTTTTCTTCTTCCTTCTCCACTCTTTATATATTAGGTGTCATATTCTATACTCTTTGTATAACCCTTGATCAACACTGTGAGTAGTTGATTTAATTTTGCATTTGTTTCTTAATTTTTTACTTCCTTTTATGTGATTTTATTTTCTCTGATGACAGCTATGTCGCCTTAGGAGCACTTCCGTCTAGAGCAGTTCCTTTAAAATACACTGTAGGGATGATTTGTGGGTGGTGAGTTCCCTCAACTTTTGCTTATCTGGAAATTCTTTAATCCCTGCTTCAAATTTAAATGATAATTTTTCTGGATAGAGTGTTCTTGGTGGAGGCCCTTCTGTTTTGTTGTATTAAATATATCATGTCACTCTCTTCTAGCCTGTTAGGATTCTATTGAAAAGTCTGCTGATAGCCTGATGGGCTTTTCTTTATAAGTGATCTTTTTTCTCTCTCTGGCTGCTTTCAATACTCTCTCCTTGTCCTTGATCTTTGCCATTTTAATAATTATATGTCTCTATGTTGTCTTCCTAGGCTTCCTTATGTTGGGAGATCTTTGCACTTCCATGACCAGAGTGACTATTTCCTACCCCTGACTGGGGAAGTTTTTGGAAATTTATTTCCTCAAAGAGACTTTCTAACCCTTTTTCTCTCTTCTTCTTCTGGAACTTCTATAATGTGAATATCATTCTGTTAGGATTGGGCACACAGTTCTCTTTTTATTCTTTTATTCCTAGGGATCCTTTTTTCCTCTCTGTGCCTCTGCTTCTTCATTTTCCTGTTCTTTATTTTCTATTTCATTTACTGTCTCCTCTACCTCATCTAATCTACTTTTAAATTCCTCCATTGTATGTTTCATTCAGATACTGTATTTTTAAAAGTTTCTGTCTCTTTCTTGATATCCTCCCTGAGATCTTGAATATTTTTCTGTAGCTCTATGAACATGATTGTGATTTTTATTTTGAAATATTTATCAAGAAGATTGGTGATTTCAGTTTCACTAAAGCATCTTTCCAGCTTTTTTTCTTGTGATTTTGTTTTAACAAAATTCTGCTGTGTCTTCATTTTTTTAGTGTTTCCTATGGAATAATAACTGTGTAGGCCACACTCTTTAGTGTCCAGAATCTCTACTTTCTGGAGCTGCTGTGTACCTGCAGCAATGGCAGGTGTTGCAGGTGAGTGATACTGGCATCTATTGGCAGGACAGAGATGACTTAGGAGGATTTTCTTCCTTCCCTGACTCCACTGCCACTTCCTGTGGGCCATGCTTGCAGGGAGGAGCCTCTGTTACTCCCCTGTAGCTGCCATAGTTGGGGCCACCCTCCGCTGGCCTGGTGTGATAGTGGGGGCAGCAGGTGAACAGGACTGATGCCTGTCGGGAGGAAGGAGCAGCAGGCTGCATACCACAGTCAGTGTCCTTGGGGCTATGTTGCCAGCCAGGGGGATGGAGCATCTGAAGCCCTGAGTCTTCCCAACCTCCTTGGCTGAGCATGCTGGGACAGTTTTGTCCACCTGTCCTTTCTTCTGGGCAGTGTGTTCTGTGTAATCTTTACCCCTCTAGTGCCCCCTCACTGCTGGGAAGTCTTTCAAACTGCCCAACTTAATTTTGAACCAGGGCGCTTGTTGTGCATCCCTGTTCTCCACAAACATCTAGAATCTCAGTCTGTCTGAGTATTCCTCCTGTGTTTGCTTTCTAACCCCACTAATCTCCGGAGCACCATGTGATGTTTGTTCATGCTCCTGGGACAGGTCTCCAGGGCTGGTTGTTCAGCAGTCCTGGGCTTCTACTCCCTCCTGGCTCCATTCTTTTCCTCTGGCCTGTGGGTTGGGGTTGGGGGAGAGCTTATGTCCTGCCAGATCCTGGCTTTGCTACATTACCCTTTTCTGTGGGTATATTACCCTTTTCTTTTTCCCCAGATGTAAGCAGTGTTTTCTCTTGTCTTCAGGTCACTTTTTCAGGAGTAGTTGTTTTTGCTGTATTTTCTTGTTTTATGTGATTTTGGGAGGGTGTTTTTCTGCCTCACTTCTCACGCCACCATCTTTTTTCCCCACCAGATTCAAGAAATTTATTCTTAATCTTCCTTTTTAGGCCACTCTGCTATAGGATAATTTAATTGACAATAAACGTTTAAAATAGGAAATTTTCTGTTAGCTGGTGGCTTGAGGGTAGAGGCAAATTATCAGCTTCAGAGAATGGAAAAGAAATGAGAAATGGTGGTGTTTCAGAAAAATTGTAGCCCATTTACTTTCCACTAACCTTATAAAATCAGTCTTTTCAAAAATAATAATACATTTTTCATACCTGGACTTTCCATATGGTACTGAGTGGAAAACAAGTCTTCCCAAAATAATACTCAAGAAAGCAAGTTAATGTGTGAATCAGATCCTTATTATGTAGATAATGATTCAGTTCAGCATTGGGCTTCAAGGGCCAAAAGGTTTATAAAAGTACTACTAAAGCAAGGTGTTTGGATTGGATTTTAACACCTGTGTCCTTTGGTTGACTTTCTTTGATTTTATTCATTTTAAAGCACTTGTTTATAGTATTTTGGAATGTATTTCGTTCCCAGTAGATTATCCTTTTGCATCCCTGGCACAAATGTAAATATACAGGATCTAAAACCTAAAGATAGAGTCCATAAAGGAACTGTTTGTCCATATGCTATCAGCCCCTTTGCATATATCTAAATGTACTGTATTGTATTTTATATCACTGAGTCCACATCTGCTTGGTACACTTTGTAATTGTATAGGAGCCAAATTAGTGACCAAAAGATGGCTATAGATAGTGAGTACATAGGTCATGGAAATTATCAGATATTATTTGGAAAATTTTCTCTAACATTGAGATAGGTGCTAACGCCGTTTAATAGAATACCTCGTTGGGCACACTGCTAGGTGTTGAGGAGCTAGATTGGTGAATAAGAAGCCAGGGGAACTGTGCTCTTGTGGAATTTATTACAATCTAATGGGTTGTAGGTAGTTAGCTACCACCATTTCTTATGCTTCAAAATTTTGCTTTAAAAAAAAAAACAACTTCATCATGGGAGAATGTCTTGAAAAGAGAATATTAGTCATCACTAGCAAGAATCATAAAATTGATTTTAGCCTGTTCTTTTTGTTATTTTTTTTATTTCAGCAAAAAAAGTTAATGTTCCCAGATTATAATTTATTTTTGTGTTTTCAATTAAGTATCCAAGTCAAAGTCCTCTGTCAGTGGTGTGATCTGGTAGTTTTTAAAGTTATTAAAAAGATCAAGAAATATTCTAAGGCAAAGATACTCATTTAAAGATTTCTTCTTCTATTTATTTCACCTTAACTGCAGGCCAAATACTATTTTCTAACCCCAGAGGCATGTTTGAATGCTGCCTTAACTCCATGCTTGTGGTTTCGAGTTGTCTGTGATCTCCAGGATGAATATTGTGCGCTGGCTGTTAGTAGCCAACACAGTGTCCTCCTGACAAAGGTTCATGTGAGGGAAAAAAGTCAACTGGGCTAAAATTACAGGACAAAAGAGAAGCAAAAGTATTGTATTCTATGAAAATGGTGATGGCGGTGTAGTTTTTGCCATAAACCCTTTTGGAAAATCCTTTTTAAAACACTGTAGAAATGTCACAGATCTTGAAATATAATTTTTTCCCCTTGTTTTGAAGCCTAGGACATTAAGGGATGATAGTCATAACAAATTAGTCTATTTTTGGAAAGATTACTTTGTGTGCCGGAGTTCTTTACCCTCATCTGGGAGACAGTTCACTGTTTTTTTGTACAGTTGTATTTGCCCTGATACATTTATTCAGTAAGCAAAAGGGAGGTAAAAATAGAACCAAGTGCACTTTCTTTGAGAACAGATTTCTTAGGCCTTGAAAAAATTCTTACCAACCTGTTTTGGTAAGTTCTAGGAATGGGTTATGAAGGATATAAAAAATGTGTAAAGGAAAACTACAAAGAAGTGGTACCTATTCTTAAAATCTAACATTGGAGGTGAGATAATACAAGATAAGCCAATACGTGATCAATTTTATACAATAGGGGCTGTGTTTTAAGCCATAATCTCTCCTTAAAGGAATTGTTCATTTCTTTCATAATTGAATGTTTTATTAAAGTTTGTACAAATTATTATATAAATTTATATACTTCACTTGGAAAGAAGGGATTCAGGATCATTAATTATACTTACTAGGAAATTAAAAATACAAGGTATTATAATTAAACTGTACACTGATTCTGTAAGTAAAATATTGATAGATATACAGTCAAACCAGGTGAGACTTATTCTTTCAGTAATGACAAAAAAAAAATAATCAGTAAATAAAAATACCAGCTTGTAAGATGGTGATATATTAGCTTGAGTTAGGATGTATTTGCCAGCTCTTGAGCATTTTAAGAATGACTTCCCTTGTTTTTTCAGTTTATATTTTAACTAAGACATTGAAAAATCTGGAGGGGATTCAGAAAAGAGTCTCCTAAAGAGTTAAAGGGGATCTTATAAATATGGTGAACTTTATCTTGAATTTTTCAAAATACTTTTTTTTAATAATCATTATTGAAAGAATACTACTTTTATATACCTGTTTATTACCTTTCACAGGAATAAATTAACAAATGAGGAAAAAAATCCTTTTTCAGACTACTTGTCTTGGTTTTTCATACTATTGTTTTTGAGAAATAATAAGGCCTGGGCATATTAATGTTTGATTAATATAAAATAGACAAATCCATTTTGGTGCCTATTCTTCCCCTGTAACTTTTCTAGGCTGCAGCTCCTCTAGTGAATTGGGAAGAGGTAGAGAAATCGGAAGGCCTTTGCACCTGACCGTTGGTGATGTGAGGCACATCTGTTCTCCCTCGGGTTAGCTCTGAATTTGCTGGCTGATGGTGGCACCTACTAAAGTTTTGGTTCCCATGTGGATGATGCATGGTTTTCCTTGAGCAGTGCTGACATTCACCTCAGCAATAGATTTTACTGAGGACTTCTTCAGCTTTGTCATCTACTGACGCTGCCAGCAGTGAAGGATGCCAGTCTCTTCTGTAGATGGTCGGGCTGCTCCTTTAGTTCAGCAGCTTCCTCAGCAAATCCAGGGAATTGGAGTCAGGAGAACCCTGTAAGATGATATGGGAGGTGGGCTCCATTTTTTTCTCCAAACCCATTACACAGCAGCTATCATAAATCCTGTTTTGACATGGGCTCTGAAAGGGTTTGATGCTCCCAGCTATGTTAGGTATTAATGCATGCCCACAGACTCCAGAGAGCTCCAGAGGACACACGTCAGCTTCTCCCAGCACCTCCCTCACTGTGCTTGGCTTTGTGCCAGGGCAAAGTGCATTTTTTGCATCTTAGCAAGGTTAGGGGAACACCAAGATGCCAGTCGCCCTTTCTTCACATACTGCTCCCTATAAGTGATTCTCTGCCAGGCCGTTCTTTCTGCCAACTGGAATTCAGTGAACATGCTCTAGAGGGGGGTCAGGGAAAGCTGTCCTCTAAGGGGTGACAGAGGCAGAGGCATTTGGGAGTGGTAGTGCCAGTTCTGCCACAGTTGGGTAAACTGGGAGTGAGAGGGCGCATTGTGTCTCTTGTCTTTAGTTTAGAGGCTTAACTGCAGTTCTGAGGTGACAGAAAAGATCCTTATCATCATCCTCTCACAAATTTTGTTCTTTTCTAGTCTTTGTGTATGTGTGTGTGGTGGAGGGAGCAGTGTTCATGTGTTGGCCTAGTTACCAGGTTCCTTTCGTTCTGTGTTGCTCATGCTTGGGTGGCTTTGTCCAGAACTTCTACTTGCTGAGATATAAACGCCTTGATTCTTTCCCCATGTTTATCTTGAGTTCACCTTCCTTTCCTCTGTGAGGTGCATCGGGAAGCCTTTCACATAAGGCAGCAGTTCTGCGGTCCAGCAACATTCAGCTGCACTGGCACTTAGTTTGTTAAGATGCTTGGCTCTGACCTCTTCGCAGATTTTTTAAATGTTTTCTGACAGGGTGCAAAGTGCCTATTCTTTTCTCTTGGTTTGATAACTTTGAGCTTTGGATCGATCTTTTTCTCACCATTGAAGGAGGCTGTATTATGAGGACTTCATTTCCATGTACGTCATCTAGCCGCTGTGTGCTCTCTCTTCAGAAGAAGAAAAGAAGTACTGACTGTTGGGAAAAGGCTTTCTAAGAGAGCTGACAGCCCGAGGGAGAGAATCCTGCCCCGACTCCGTTCCTCTCCCCAGACCCCACCTTTCTTTGTGACCTTGAGAGTGCCGAGTTTGGTTTAGGAATTAGGAGATCCGGTGCTTATAAACAGTATCTTATGTGGAAAGTCTGGGATTATTAAGGTAAGTTCTTCCTGAATAGTTGATAAAAGCCTCGGAAATAGGAGAGTTTTAGTCACAGTTTTTCCCAGATCTGAAAGGACCCCATGTACCTTAGCATAGAATCAAGGACTAAGGGAAACATTGTGCTTTAACTGCTCCTTGTTTAAGTGACCACTTACCTTAGGTAACTCATCTTTTCTGGGGTTATTGGATCAGGAAATGAAAAGGAGTCTTGTCTTCTGGTCAACCCATAATCTACCTGAAACATTTCTGATATTCCCCAGTTTGTTTCTCTTAAGAATATCAGTGAAAGTTCTTGGGAATTGCCCAAGAGGGACTGGGTGACTGGGGCTGGGTGCAGTGCCATGATATGCCTGCCTGTCTGTTTCTGTTGTGCTAATCTTCTACACTAAGTTACTCTGTTTGAAAACAAATCTCACTGATACTGGGAGAAGAAGATAATATGCTCTAGGTTACTCTGCTGTCTTAACTTGATATTTATTTAATTCTATGTATTGATTTGGTATTGATGAATAACAAGTTACCTCAAAACTCAGTAGATTAAAACCTCAAACATTTATTATTATTCATGAATATATGAATCAGCTGGTTCTGCTGATCTAGGCCAGATTCAGCTGATTTTGGCAGGGCGCTCCACGTACGTGCAGTCAGTTTATTGATAGGCTGGGGTATGTGCATTTAGATTGGCCTCATTAACGTGCTGTGGTTGGCTGGTTGTTGGCTAGGGTGACAGGGTGAAAAGGAACACATGTCTCTCATTATCTTGTAGGCTACTTTGAATGTGTTTATGTGGGGGCTGGGAAGGTTTCCAAGAGGCAAGTCCAACGTGCAAGCACTTTCTGAGCTTCCGCTTGCATCATACTTGCTAACAACCAATTCACTCAAGTTGGTCACATGACCACATCCAGAGCCCCCATGGAAAGGCATTACCAAAAGAGCCTGGGAGGTGTGAACAATTAAGGCTGTAACTGCAAAAGCACATAATTTAAAATTTTCATATTGTTAGACGTGTTTTCCCTATATTGTTTCTTTAGTATCTGAAAAGGGCCTTCCTCTGATGGTTTCTTTTAAGCTGAGCTTTTTCAGTTCAAGAAAGTTTTTCACTTTGTTCATCTTGTCCCTTTATTTTCTGAAATTTCTTACTCTAATACAGTTGATTTCCATTTTAGGGTAGCTATATTATATAACATCCCTGTAAACACTGAATTAATGAACACTGAACCATTGCTCTTGGGGGAAATACAGTGTTGGTTTCCTGAAAAAATTCAGTCACACACAACATTTTTATCAACTGACCAATGTGTAACCTATTTTTATGGTTTCTTTTAAGATCACCTTATTTAATATATGTTGTTGATTCATCAGCATTGACCTCATGGCCAACAGCCCTGTGACACATACTGGAACAAAGCTTATCTAACAACTGTTTTCTCTGTAAGTCATATCACAGCCTTCTTGCACATAGGGATACTAGACAGCACTTCAGCACTGTGCTTGGGGACAATTTAAACAATGAAATTAAATAATATGCACAAAAATGTAGAAGCATGGCAGTGAACAGACTATGAAAAAGATACTTTTTATAGAATAAGAGCTGAAGAAGGTAGAGACCATCACCTTGGTTGATCTTGTAATGTATGTGTTGGGCAACTCAGATTTTTCATGTATGTCCACAAATGACCAACCACAAAAGTACCTAAAGTACTGACTTTGGGGTTACAAATAAATTTTAGTAGGTGAATTCACATATATGGAATCTGTGAATACAGTAATCTCTGGTAATAAATGGCTTTATTGGTGCATCATCTTTTGTTTTTCATTTTAATTCTTATCTTTTTGTATTTCTGGAGACCTTTTCAGGAAATCTCATGTTTCATTATTTTATTTATTACATTTTAAAATCTGTTCGTCATAGCATCTGTTGCAGCTTTACATTTAGGACTTAACTGGGATCGTTTTGTACAGCCTCTCCTTACCTCAGAGCATAGAGTCTTTATGACTGTCTAGTTTCACATTTTTGTCCTTTAAGTTTTAATGACTTACACATTTTCCAAAATACTTGCCTGGTTTTTTATAGTAATATTTCTGTAGAAAACCTTTCCTACAATTACTTAGTTATTACCATTTAAAAATATATGTGATGATTTATTTTGGTTTCTATATGTATTTTTAAGGTGGTCTTCTGTGCTTGTCCTTTAATTACAGTTGAAATAATTTCTGGCAGAATTTGTGTACGTGTGTCTTTTAGTATTAAAGTCTCAAATGGGGTGAAGTGTCAGAACTCTGAGAGCCTAAGGAATGTGAGATGCTGAAGGTAGCAGGGGAGTTTTCTTCTATATGGAACAGTTGTTTTATCACATTTAGTGTGGGAGTCAATTTGTTGGCATGTTTCTGTTGCTTTTTTCCTATCTGATTGTCTCAAGCAATTTAAAATAATGATTTTCGAAGAAGAAAACTGGTTTTATTTAAAGCAGTTTTTAAAAAAACACCTAATATGAACTCATCATTTTCTTGGTATTTTAAACAAGTAGTTCCTTTCCTCTAAAGAGATCAGTTGGCTTAAAATCATGTACTTTTATTTTTTCCTTATCCCAACATACAGTATTCTCTTTACCTTGTTCTTTTAATTTGCTGAAAGCTTAGAAACCAGATAGCTAGCCTTGGGAGAGTAGTTTGAAGAAGGTTTAGTGGCTTCTGCATTAGGCTTTGGGAGTAGTCTCCTTTATGTAAAGTATATAAATTCTGGAGCACAATTTTTTGTAATCCATATTTGCTCCTTTAGCATGCATTTACTTTATTTTTTACTTAAAAAATGTTCTTCTGGTTTACTTAATGTAAGGAAATCTAGTGGAGTAGCATTATATATATTTAGGTTATAGGATATTTAACTTTATGTACTGGTAGAAGGAAAATCATTTGGGCCCTAAAGCAAGCGGCAAATATAATAATAAGAGCCCCTCTCTCCAAACAGCCAAATTAGCATGTGCCCAGAATGTGAAGCGGCAGGTGTAGGTGTGCTCTGCCCTCAGGCAGGCTGTTCGGAGCGTTTTGTATGCCATTAGCATTTTTCTCCATAGAATATGACCTTTTAATGAAAGTCCGTTAGTTCATCTGATGATTAGTGGGAGAGCGAATGATTTATTTTTAGTGCTAGAGAAGCCAGTTGTCTTGGATAATGAGAGAAGATACAGTGTGTTGAGCTCTAGTGTGTCTCTTTCCAAGGAATTGTCAGGAGTAATTTTGATGGTAGATGATTTTTTTCCTTGTGTTCTGACTACAGCCCAATTTCCATGTAAGATACCTCTTCACATCAATATTTCATTATCTGCTATACACCAAATACTATACTAACCACTTGACATACTTTCACCTAATTTCTACTGTAAGACAGTGTGATTGGCATTATTAATCCCATTTTACAGTTGAAGAAAGTGATAGAGATTGTAAATTGTTTGTCCTAGGTCAAACAGTTCCATTCCCCATATTTAAAATTGGGTTGACCTGACCATATGTGCTCTTTTTATTACACTGGGGGGATTAGAGGTGAAATTTTACTGTAATGATTTCTTTAGAGGAGATAACAAGTATTAATTACTGTTTTGTTCAGGGTTTAATTTTTGAAATAATTTAAATATTTTAACCATTTTGAATAGAACTCTACCATATGGCAAACATCTTCCCATTCCCGCCCCCCCCTTTTTTTCTTTCTGTTTTTATTTTGGGAATTATGTTAAACATCCGTTATGACTTGTTTGGTGGACTGACAGCTTATGAACACTGATTTTATACTGATATGTAAATAAAATTGCTCTCATGGACTGTAGAGGAGTTAGGACTGGCTGTCCATAAAAGAAAACCAAGAGAAAAACGTCACAATTATTTTGTCTTCATCTCATATATAGCAGAAATATTTGCATAAATTTTAGTTTGCTCAGAAATGGTTATTGGTTTATTGTCAGAGAGTAATGTTTGTGCTGAATTGAGCAGCAGATTAAAAAACAAGCAGTTCCTCTTGCTTTTTTCTTACCCCAGATCCCTTCCCAAAGAAACACAAATATAATATTTTATCTAATTTCTTAGCAATAAATGGAAAAAATAAACAGGCAACTGTCAGATGCTACTCACAGTGGGACACTCCCAGGGTGGAATTGGTTGGAATATTTTATTCTTGTCTAGCCTGGTTACCTGTGAGCGGAAAGTAATTAGTAATTGACGGCAGGGCAGGGAGAGAATCTGATTCATAGATACACTAATCAGAATAAAAATTATTGGAAAATTGGGACATATCCATATAATACTGCTAAATGTGATTTTTTTTTTAATGTTCCTTAAGTTCTATTGGAACAAACACATTTTATGCTCTGTATTATTACACATATTGGATATTTTAGCAGTGGTTACATGTGCTGATTTTTGTAATTGTGGTGACATTTCTCTTTAAAGTTGTAGAGGGCTTAATGATTCAACATTTTGTTTTAGGCTGACATTTGACAGGGTTGGGCTTAGTCCATTGTTGACTAATTTATTTTCTAAAGCTTGAATAGTTTTGTTCAAATCCGAACAAATTGTTATTTCTAGCTTACACGGTATTTTTTATTCCTAGAAAATGAAGAAGCATTTTGGGAATGATTACAAACATGAAAGTAGACAAGAGAATAGGAAGGTCTGTGTGTTTATGCTTTTGTTGCCACAGGTAATTCACTGTTGAAATGACCTTGAGGAAGAAGAAAAATACAATCCCATTGTGGGGAAAATTTTTTTCTAAAGTAAAATTCGATAACTATTCTAACTTTGTATATTATATGGGTCCATTGCATTAAATTTCCATTTTTTAAAGAGTTGCTTCTAGGTTAAAGAAGGTATTTTCAGTTTTTCAACATGCTTATTCAAATGAATACCTCTGTTTTAACAGCAATGTGTTTTATCTGGATGATATACAAAAGGCTTTTCCATCATCATTGGTTTGAGTTTCTGAGTGCTTATTAAGTCTCAGGGTTAAGTAGCTTTTCCAGGCCATTTGTCCTCAGTTTGAAATGGTTAATTTCACTGTAGTCTTTAGTTTATGGTATAATTTTGAAGGAATTGTTGTTCCTTGGAGAAGTGTCTTTCATATCAAGAATTATAAAATTATCCACAGTACTTTTACCAAACAACATTCATTTGATGTGTTTTTATTTTTAATGAATATTTTGAATGTGGCCACATGTCACCCTATTTGTATGTTATTATCCATCTAACATAACTTAAACATTTCCTGTATTCTTATAAATTCTTTACAAACATAACTGTATATAATATTCCATCATTGGAATGAGCAATAATTTTCAAAATCAGCTTATTGCACATTTAGATGATTATTTATATTTTCTTTACTATTTTAATATAATGTTATCTTTGGTTATCTTTATGTAGAAAAGGCCTGTTTTGATTTATAATTTTTTACTTAGTATCAATTATTAGAAGAGGAATTGCCAGATTAGAGGATGAAAATATAACAAAGTTAGTTTGGTTTCATGAAATTTTGGG
Source organism: Manis javanica (assembly GCF_040802235.1). NCBI lineage: Eukaryota > Metazoa > Chordata > Mammalia > Pholidota > Manidae > Manis > Manis javanica. Next base: position 8,729,034 of record NC_133170.1, on the reverse strand, counting down.
CCAGGTTACATTGTCTGTGCTTATCTCATACTTGCCTTACTCGTCAATTTAAATTGCATTTCAAAAAGAGCTTTGTTATTTGAAACTTTAAAATAGTATCATCTTTAAATTTTAATTCTCAAAAATTGCACATACTGTTGGACTTAAAAATACTTTAATTGGGTACTTTTTTTTGCTTTTACTAATCATCTATTCTCATATTTTGAACACTTTCCTTTTAGGATTGCAATATTTCTCATAAACTTAAGATAAATCCTTTTTATGTTATGTGTATTAACTATTGTTTTTATCGTGAAATTTTTCCTAGATTAATAACTTAATAAGTGATTAGCAGTGAGCACCAGCTCGCCAGACATAGTTAGGGGAAGAAGTTCTGAATCCAAGAGATGAAGTCCTGAGTTTATGGAGTCTACCTTTCACTGGGGGTATAGATGTGGAACAGATAAATGTGTAGTTTGTCAGGTCATGATAAGCGTGATGAAGAAAAATAACACAGATTAATGAATTGGAAAATGATAGGAGATGATGATAGGGTGGTAGTGAAAAGCCTGTCTGACAAGAGACCTTTTGTAAAGAAAGGTAAAGGCCTGATAAACCTCTGAGTGTCGGGAAGGCGGGGCAGACAGAGGAACTGTTAAGTGGTGAGGTTGTATTTGGTGTGTTTTTAAAAGGCGAAGTGGCCTAGTGGTGGGAATGAAGGCCTGTTGAAGTGGATTAGGGAGTGGAGACACAAAGAGGCGACCTAATTCTTCGGGGCAAGGGAGGTTGTTTTTTTTTAATAGAAAATATTACAGCATTTTATATCACTATAAGATTGAGTTGAATGGGAAAATTAATGATAAAGTGAGAGAGGTGCCAGGGAGTTCAAAGTCCTTGAATAGATGGAGGAGTATAGGATCTAGCAGGTGAGTAAGAAGTGTTATTTTCAGGTGGAACTGTTACCTTCAGTGCTTTCACAACAACAGTAGGGAAAACTGTGTATGTGGGCACAGACACAGGTGGACCAGGAGATGTGATAGTAGGAGTACGTGAGGAGTCTTTTCTGGTAGCTTCCCTTGTATGAGAATGTAGTGAGGAGGGTGGAGATACTGGAGGTTTGAGAGAGAAGGGAAGGTGTCAAGTAATAGGCTTAGATTTGTGGACAGACAGGACCACTAATATTGTGTGTCTCAATTTGGCAGACCTACTTGCCCTTTTATGTTGTGCAGCTAGACAATCTTAGATATTCTGCTTAGAGCCTGGCCCTGCAAATTTAAGGCTTTGAAGAGTAGAAAATACATGTGCTTTGCAATCATGAGAGAGAGAGATTGAGAGTAATATTGAGAAGGGGATAATGTATACATTAAGTCATATGTATGTACATCTATATATAACATGTACATATATATCCCCTCTATTAATATCCCTATCAATTTCTCATAAAGCTTTTAACTTAAGTGTGATATAGATGATGCACATGTTTGAGGATGTGAATACCCATAAACATATAGACAGATACATTCATACATACATACATACATAGATACACATACATACACTCATAGCTGTATAGGCAGGGTGGGAAAGGGAGAGATGAAAAGAAACAGCCTGAGAGAGAGTGGTGAGGGTTCTGAGTCACACATGCTCAACATTTTCCTACCAACTCAAGGATTATATAAAGCACCTCATCTTCTGTGTGTAGGAGAGGAGGGGGGTGGGTGGGTGGGTGGGTGGATGGGTCAAGAGGCCAAAAGAATTCCTGGAGTTTCTGATCACATGGAATAATAAACTTAGGGAAAAGTTTTTCCCAAGAGTTCAATTTCTTTACAACATTACCTACAGTTTCATTATTTATAAAATAGGAAGTAGGGGGGAGGATTATGTCTTTTTCATTATTTTTGGTATTGTCTAGATCTATAATTATGAAACTAAAGAATTCACTACTAAGGTTATTAAATAATAGTAATCCGTTGTGTAGATGTACTTCCATTTATTTAACAAGTTCCGCATGATAAACATGGGTTCTGACCTTCAACATCAGTCATCTTGTGAATATTTCCTTATGCATTTAGACACTTACTAAATATGTTAAGTCTAGGGTTTTGGGTTACTTACTTATTCATTTACTATCTAAAGTTAATGCAGAGTATGTGATCTAAGCACAGGTAATGTTTCCATTTTTGAAAATTCTTACTAATATTACAAATAAACATAGTTCAAAAAGTCATATAGTTCTAAATGGCTCATTATGGAAAATAGCATTCCCAGGTCCTTTCCCTGCTCATTGCATTGTCCTTGTCCCCCAACAGTAGCCACTTTCAACCTGTTAAATTTGTCTTTATGCCCGTATTTCTAAGAATATTGCTATCTCTTGATTTTTCAGATTTTTGTAAATTCTTACCTCCCATCCACACTTAGATTCCCTTCTTTTTCTTAGAAATGTTATATAATAAATTTGATTAGATCAGCATTCATTATTTACATTATATTGGTTATGTAAATGCTGTTTACACCTAAATCACATAATATATTACAATTAATTTTCCCTTCTTGAATAACTTTTAATCTTGAAACAAATATTGCCTTTTTGTATTCTGTGATATTTTTTTCCATGCAATTTTTGCTGTTGTTAATTCTTTTGAACTCATTTATGTTTCATCTTACTTGAATTCTTGGGCCCCATGCTTGCTTCTCTCGGGAGCTGGGGGTTTCCCTAGTCCTGGCAGGATGCTGGTGCATTGTGGGCTCTCCATTGTAGTAATTGTCTAATCTAGTTATTTTTATTAATTGCCACCCAGGACTTGCTTCTCTGATTGAAAAGCCTATAGAGTGATCTATGTTTTTGACACAACCTTGATGTTTAGGAATGATTCCCATATAAGAACTAGGTTTCAGTTCAGTTTTCCTTTTTATTTTCCTCTTTAGAAATTCCCCCTCTCTAGCCAGCAATACTGCAAACATTAAGCTGTGCATATGATTTAGTTGTGTTTGTACTGGAGGTACTTTTAAATATAAAATAGTTACTTGAGATAACATCCCTAGACTTATGTTTGTCAATTGAGTAGGAACTCTAAGCATCCCTCCATACATAATATTTAGATCTGGGAAATTTCTTGAATTATTTTTAATGAGTTACTTCCCTATTATTTGGATAATAATACCTATTATCTGTTACACCTATTATTTGGGTCCTGGATCCACTGTTCTGATTGTCTTATTGTATCTGCTTCATGTTTATTTCCCCTCTTCTTTCTGGATGATTTTCTTAACCTTACTGTCCAAGTCCTTCTACTGACTTTTTCTTATGTATTCTATATTGAAATTTCCCAAGAGTTTTTTGTTTGTTCTTTGAGTCTTTTCTTTTTATAGCATTTGGTTCTTGTTTTATGCACATTGTATCTTCTCGTTTCTTTGAGGATGTTAATGTTATTTTTTTATCCTTATATAACCTGTTTCTTCCAAGATCTCTTTCTTTTTCTGTTACTGTGCTCTGGCCTTTGTCTTCCACCTAGAGAGGCTTCCTTTAAATGGTGGGTGAGTCATAGCTCTCTGCCTTTAGGAGTGGAGCACAAAAGGTTGGTTGGAAGCTCAGTGCTGGTGAACATATTGTTGAGTAGGCCTCACTGTAGGGTTTTTCTGCCAAGGCTGTTGATTATCCAACCCTTTCCTATTGTCATTATCTTTAGGTAGGTCTGGCTGCACGCGCATTGGCACAAGGCTGTGCAGTTACACAGATCCCATTCTTGGTGTAATTGCCATCTTGAAATTTTGTACATTTTATGTAGCTAGTCCTATCTTTTTTGCTAGATTTTGTTACATGCCTTATTGAAGGCCCATTTGGTCTCCTGCCTGGTAGGGATAATACAGACTAAATAGAGAGAAATTTCAGGGGCTTAATACTTGATTATGTAAACTTTGCTGATTCTCTTGTTTTCAGTGGTGCCTCTTACCCTCATCTGTACCTTGTGTTCCCAGTTTAGAGATCTTAATGTATTGCCCTCTCCAGAGAGCAGACCTTCATTCTTCTACTTGTCATTGATTAAGAGCAGCCTCACAGCCCCTGCAAATTGGTGGGAGGGCTTTAGAGGGACTGCTTCTTAAAAGACATTCTGGCATTCCTCCTTTTTTTTAGCACTCCCTTCCCCTTCACTGCCAGAGTACTTGCTCCTGCCTGATCCAGAATATGTGGGGTTTCTGCAGCACGGTTAGCTTCCTTCTCAACTTTCCACACCGCTTCTCTGAGATGCAGCTTTCTTGGTCTTGCTGTTTCAGCTAGCACACATACATCTGCTTTCCATCTTCTGTTTCCTCAACTCTCTGATTTTTTTGCCTGTATAGCTTCATATTATTATAAACAAAACATGAAAGGAAACAAGAAAGGCAAGACTCCAGGTATTTTAAGTGACTGCAACAGTAAATATCTGTGTCATCTGCCATCTTTTCTTAAGATCTGCTGTTGTTATGGTGGTGGTGGGTGAGATTGGTATTAAATTGGTAATATTTTATTTAGGAGAGATAATGCATTAAATAATATCAGGTAAGGAAAATCTGGAAAAGGTTATGTTATGGTATCATTTGGAGAAATACCTTATTGTGTCAATATACTTGATGTCCTGGGACAAAGCAAAAGTTGAGGCATTTGAGGAATGTTAATGGAACTGTGGCTCTGATTTGGTCAGTATCTGGCCTGTGGCTGCAGCTCATTTGCCCTGTGTGCCCATGGTTCCAGCCTGTTCACCCTGCATGCTCATGGCTTTGCCACTCTCTGTGCCTGTGGCTCTACCAGCCTCTACACCTATGGCTGGAGCTCCTGCATCTGGGCCCATGGCCCCAGCCTCTGCACCCGAGGGTGGAGTTGACGATGGCAGCTGGGCTCTGCCTTCAGTGTCATTCCTGCTTTTTCTTGAAGCAGTGCATGTCGGCAGCCACGTAGCCCTATCAGCCTACTTCCTCACTGCAGAATCCTGGTATTCCAACAGCCTGCCTTCATTTCCTTCCATATCCGTCCACTTCAGTCCAGGCTTGCTGGATTTCTGCTGGTATAATATTCTGAAAAAACCTTGGTGATTTCCTGTATAAGTTGAAGGTATTTGTGTCAATAGACAAGTGGGTTCTTTCTCTATATATCCTTTCTACATAATCTTGTTTCTTTTTTTCTGGCTTTTGCTGAGATGTTTGATTGGACCCATGAGTCACACACCTAATATCTTGAGCAGAAGGTTGTTCAGTACCCCCTTGACATTTTCCCAGAGCACGTTTTCACAAAAGTGAGTTTTCTAAAGTTAGCATCCTTTGCACTCTGAATAGACTAACCTCCCAAATCATCAAGTCCTGGTCCCTTTTTGTTCAGCATGTCCTTTCTCAGTTTACCTCTTTCCTCTTGCATTTTGCTATAAGTAACAAGAAGAACCTTCATCTTCAATACTTTGCTTAGAAATCTCCTCAGCTGTATATGGAAGTTAGTAAGTTGTAAATTCTAATTTCCACATCATAGAACACAATTCAGCCAAGTTTTCTACCATTTTGTAACACAGATCACCTATATTCTAGTTCCCAATATGTTTCACCTTTCCTTCTGAGGTTTCTCCAGAAGCACCTTCAATGTTCATATTTCTACCAACATTGTGTTCATGATGATACATCTATTGTCTAAAATAACTTTCTCTACCATGTTCCCCACTTCCTTCTGAGCCCTGTACCAGGAGCACCTTTAACGTCCATATTTCTGCCAACCACACCTTCACAGCACGCTAGGCTTTTGCTATCTTCAACCTCAAAATTCTTCCAGCCTCAACCCACTATCCAGCTCCCAAGCCACTTCCTCATTTTTAGGTACTTGTTACAATGGCACCCCGTTCTTGGCACCAAAATCTGTCTTAGTTTCCTAAGGCGTCTATAACAAAGTTTCGCCGACTTGGTGGCTTGAAATAGCAGGAATTCATCCTCTCAAAGCGATGTAAGCCGGAAGTGTGAAATGGGCGTGTCGGCCGGCTCTGCTTCCTCCACAGGCTCCAGGGGAGAATCTTCCTTTGTCTCTTCCTGCTTCTGCTGGCACCTCATGTTTCTCTGGCTCACGGCGGCATTTCTCCCTTTCTGACTCCACCTACACGTGGCCTTCTCTGCTGTATCTCTGTCCCAAACCTCACTCTCCTTTCCCTTATAAGGAAACTAATCTTAAGACTTAGGGCCCACTCTAAATCCAATCCAGCCTAATTATATCTGCAAAGACCCTCTTTCCAAATGAGATTACATTCTCAGATACCAGGGATTAGGACTTGAACTTGTCTTTTTGGGGGTCACAGTTCAACTCACTGCAAGCTCCAGAGATGAATTTCAGTATATTTAAAAATGTGAAGGCAAATTATAATACTATGTACACAAACACTTAGATTATGAAGACAAATGACCAAAACATTAAAAAGTAATTTCATTAATAAGCTATTTTTCTTTTCTACATCAAAGTATTAAATATTTTGAGGAGCTATGTTATTAGTCGCTTTCTGTTACTAGACTGAAAATACAGTCAAATGTTGAAGAGTAGACATAAAATGGGAAAAGTCATAAACAGAAGAATTTCAGAGAGGTTTACATCCTATGATTGGGATAATGGTCATAGATTAATGTATCTATAATGCATAAGTCTCTTCTTTAACATGAGCTGGCCGGAAATTGTTCCTTGATACCCTCAGAGTAGGGATGACTTATTGTCCTAATACCAGTAGGTACAGCCCTTCTTATGATTGCAGACTGTCTGCTCATCCCTCCCTCCCTCTCTCTTTCTCCTTCCTTCCATACATCTTCTTCCCCTTTTTTCTTCCTTTTCTTCTTTACATTCCTATCATTTTTCCCTGCTTGGCTTGAGTTAGTTTTGAGCATCTGATTTTCAGGCTACTTTGCCTTTGAAATCTAACAAAGTTGAAGGTGAATACTAACGTAAAAAAAAAATCTGGTTATCATGGACTTTCCCCCTTTCCTGTTGGAGCAAATAATAAGACGACATTGAAGTTGCAGTTGGAACAGAGCCAATCAAATCAGCAAATTAGCCAGGATTATGCAAGTGGGCTATTCTCAGACTGTACAGGATTTGGCCTTTATTCTTTAACAAATTGTGGTTGGTTGGGAGGTGTGCTAATGGAGAAATGATAGTCACCCCAGTAATGATACTGGTGTAAACGTATAATTTTCTGTTAGGAATTTCACCTGAGTAGTTGTTTTCATCCTCAGACTGATGAATTAGGTGGGACCTACTTTATTTGATCCTCACTTGCTAACTGCTTATTTTGTAAAGTTTGGTCTACACATGGATGTGACATGGTCACATCTGGGTTTTTGTAAGCTAGCATTTAGGAAAACCAATTACTTCTGTACCAGTATGAAGAAATGTAGAATTCTTTGCATACTTTCATCATTGTAACTGCTAGGAATCTTCCAGAAGGAGTTTGTTTTGTTACCTTTATTTTGTTTGAAAAATTCCAGCAAAGATGATGACTACACTGTTGATGGAGTCTATGCATTGTGTTAAGGTGGCCATTAATGGGTAGGGCCAGAGATGAAATTTGATCCTTTGAAAGATTTTCAAACTCTTAAGTTAAAGGGACAGGCTTATTAAGGGTGTCTGTTTCAGTTCTGGATACGGTTTACTATGGCAAAAATACTTTATTTCCATATGTAATACAATTTTATTTATACCTTTAGACTGATTGTTACATGCTTTTGTTATTTTTTCCCCTCATTTTATGTTTGGCTAAATATTGGAATTAGTCTGTAAGACTGACTTGTAAGATTTTGAGGAAGTCTATCATGTGTTTTTATTTGTTACTGATTGTATGGAGAGACTAAGAAATGAGAGAGAATAAGTAGAGATTAAACGTTTGTTCAATGGGAAAGACTTCCTGTTTCATGCTGCTGTGTCACACCAGAGAAACCTACTTCCTTTAGACACCAACTAGGCTGCTTGTAGCTTTCAAATGTGGGATTGGTGAGAGAGAAATTGGTGATGTGCTGTTTTTGTTCTGTTTTGACAAAGCAGGTGTGAATGGGATAATTAATCTGTGTGCTTCCCTGACATTTACCGTTTACAAAGGCTGCTTTGGTATGTTACGTCTTCAGATTTTGGTGGTAACATTGTACCCCTTTTGTCAGAACCTATAAGTTGCATTGGTTGGATGTTATTCTCACTGTCTTTATTTTGATTTCTTGCAAATTTCCTTTTGGAATATTGGGAGGTGTTTATGGCTGCCTAATTCAATATAGTTGATTAGTTGTGAAAGGTAGTAATCTTGTGGCTTCAGAGGAAGTGGTGGTGAAGCCTGTATTGGAAAACCTTCTCAGTCAGACTAATTACATTCACTAATTATGTTCAGTCTAATCATAGACTTGCTCTTGGCCAAAGAATTTAGAAAGTGAGAAGCCACTTCTTTCTAAATAGGTGAATTATAATGGTTGATTGGCCTTTGGCTTTTCTTTCTCTCTCTCTCTCTTTTTTTAAGTGCTATAGTAATTCATTCCAAATACATCAGTCATGGTGGCTTTTAATCATTTTTGTCGCAGAGGATTCTGCACTATGGATGGAGTAATTTGTTACAGGTGATTAATATGGATTCTACTTGGTTTGGCAATGGCCAACAGTGATATAATGTGAATTGAGAAATGTTTCCATTTGTGCTGTCAGTGTGGGCTTTAAAAAAATTTGCATAAATTTCAGTTCAACTATCTGAATTGAGTTTTGTCATCAATATACCAATGATAATTACTTTAAAAAATTTGCTGAGTTCTCATTTTTGTGTTAAGTACCTCTGTTTGTTAATCATGTGATACCTATTTACAAACATATTTATTCAATAAATAATTTTTCAATACGTCATGCCCAGGCATATTAAGGGTATTAGACTTATGTATATTTCATAATTTGCAAGGAGTTGGTATTAGAGTGGAGAATTGGTTGGAAGATGCTTGAGTAAACTTTGAAAAGTACCTCCTTTGCACTGTTTTCATCAGACTCTAATTTCTGGTTGACAGTAATGAATTGATGAATGAGTATTTCAAGTTTTACCAAGAGTGTGTCTTTCTTTCATCTGAAGGCATGGCTTATAACTTGTGATTCTTTGTATTACTGAATTTTACATAGAAAAAAACAAATGTTCTGATGAGGAGTTGGGAATAATCTCAAATAGTTTAGTCTTTCAAATGATATTGTTCAGAGAACCTTGGGCTGCCTCTCAGGATCTGATTTAGGCTTCACCCTGCCCTTATTGCACTCAGGGATCTTGAACAAACTTCTTGACCTCACTAGGCCTCCGTTTCCTCATTTATAAAATGAGTACATTGGAATAGCTTACCTTTAAAGCCTCTTCTTGTTTAAAATGTCTGTAGTTTTATTTAAGTTGAGGGCATTTTCCTGAATCTTTCTTTTCTAGTGATAGCTTTGGGTTTGACATTTTGAAAGAAAGCTATCATTGTGGTCAGATGGTTTTTACTTTGAAGATAGGTTGTAAATTTTTGGCTCTGTATTATTCTTGAAATAAAAATTTCAGGTCATGTCTGACTATTTGGTTAGTCCTGTGTTTTCTTTTGGTCACTGGTTTGTTACAATGTGGTTGTATGATTGCCACCAGTAGCTTTGAAGTAAGCAGAGGCGGGGGGTGACTGATTTAGTTTTTGCACACCGTATCACAGAATAGTATTAAGAAAGTTGGAAGGGTATTTTAAAAATTATTTAATCCAGCTCTCCCTCATTTAACAGATAAAAATGCCCCAAAATGTTTGTTAATTTATATGCTGAGCATATAATTATGAAAAGAATGTTGATCATAATTTCATTCACTGGGCAAACATGTTAACTAACTGAAGACAGGTTTTAAATACATTTTTAATATTTTTATTATGATGTTAAATAACTGCCTCTTTCTGATGAAGAATGGAACATCTTTCTCAGTTCCCAAATGTATCTGGACTTCAAGTCCTACTCATTCTCTCTCTTCTTTATTCAGTCCTTATTTACTAAGCTTATATTATATATAAGCACCATCTGAGATACAGATATTCATTAGCAAGTAAAATTTCACCTTCCCAAGTTGAACTGAATGTCAGACTTTGAAATCTCTCTAGCGGCTGTCTTTTCCTCACCTTCTCAAGGACCGTAGTGTTAGGGAGTACCACCATTATCTTTCCCAGTGGAAAGGAGAAGGCAGCAGTTAATGATAAATACAGAACAGTAAGTAGTGATAGGTACTATGAATAAAAATAAAGCATGATTATTTGGACAATGATGAGTGTGCTCTTTTATTTATGTAGTGTGGGTCAGGGAACTTTTCCCAGGTGTTATGATTTTTGAGCAGTATCTAGAGGAAATGAGCATGGGATATATGGGGTAAAGAGTATATCAAGCATAGCAGATGATAACCAGTTCAATAGCCATGGAGTATAAATGTGTTTGTAATGATTTGAGGAAAGCAGTGGTAACAGTTGGAAGGACTTAGGGAGAGAGTGGTATACTTTTGGGCTATGGGAAGGATTGTAGAGTTTATTTGCAGTAATATGGAAGCTACATGGGAATTTTGTCAGATGTGTGGTTATTATTCATGATTCAAAAATATTTATTGAATATCCACACTATGCCTGGTACTATTTTGGGTGCTGTGGATATAACTGAAAAATTCCAACCAGGAGATTACATCTTGCATTCTTTACAATCACCCTGTTTTAAAAGGGTTGTTTTGACTACTTTTTGCAAGAAGGGTAGAATCAAAGAGACTAGGACGTTATTATGGTAATCCTATTGAGAAATGATTGTTATGTGGACTGGAGAAAGAGCAGTGGAGATATTGACAAGTGCTCAGATTGTGGACGTGAGATGGGGATAATAGGAGGTTTAAATAAGTAAAGCAAATGAGCCAATATTTGTAAGGGGTTAGAACAGTGCCTAGCACACAGTCATAGTATTTAGGAGTTTGTTAAAGGAATAAAAATAAGGATCAAGCCAGTAGGATTTTCTGAGGCATTGCATGTGGATTGTGAGGGTAAAAAGGAAAGAAATTAAAAAATGATTTCAAGATTTTTAGTTCTGAGCAACTGAAATATTGTTAGCGGAAAATCAGAAGTTTGACATTGGACATGTTAACTTGGAGATTCCTTTCAGATACCCACTTAAAGGCCATAGGGGGCAGTTTTAATTCAAGGTTAAACAAATTAAAGAGGAGGTCTGATCCCTGGGGAACTCGTGCATTTTGAAGTCTAGGCAAGGAAAAGATAAAAGGCGAACCAAGGAAATACTTCAAGAAGGAAGGGGCAGATTTGACACGGTGATGGCAGCAACAGAGGCTGCATAGTTTTTGAATCTTCCCAAGTTTTCTTTAAAAATTATTAAGACAGACAGAGAAAGACAAATACCAAATGATTTCATTCATTTGTGGAGTATAAAAACATGGTGAAACAGAAGGAACAAAAGTATCAGGAGACTCGTATACACCGAGAAGGGACAAGTGGTTACCAAGGGGGAGGATTGGGGAGGCTGGGTGGGGAGGCTGGGTGGAGAGGGAGAAGGGGATTAAGGGGCACTATAATTCTCAGTCACAGCATAAGTAAGTCACTGGAATGGTGGTGCAACACAGAAAATACAATTAGTGACTATAACATCTTACTGCGGTGATAGACAGTGACTGCAGTGGAGGGGGTGACGTCTTGATAATATGCGTGAATGTTGAACCACTGTTTTGTATATGTGAAACCCTCATAAGGTTGTATATTAATGATGCTTTAATTTAAAAAACTAGACTAAGATAATTAAAGAAAAATTCATAGGCACACCTTCAACAAAAAAGTAGGTTACAGTTGTTTATATAAATTCTAGAGCAGAAGATGGTGGAGCCGAACTATTGACAGCAAGACTTGAGTGTCTATCATGTCTATGCTGGAGAAACAAAGAGGAACATAAATGGGATTAAGGATGGTGCCAGAAGCCTAGGGACCCAGACATTGCTACCCTAAAAGGAATAGTTCAGTCAGAGTAGAGGATTTGGAAGACAGATCTGAAGACAACAGCTGAAAAAAATTTTTTTTTGTAATAACAACAGAAGAGGGAACCCTAGAATCATAAGGTTAAGAAAGCTGTTCAGGCTCACCTCACCCCTTATTCAGGAACCTCTTCCTAAAAGTAAACAAACATAGGTAATCAAAAAGGTGTGTTAGAACTGTGTGCAAATATGCAGGTTTTTGAGGAATAGTATAAATCAGAAGTAGAATAGTTCAGAAATGAGAAAAGATAGTTAAGTAAGAAGATACAGTTGACACACACACAAAGAGAATTAGAAATAAAAACAAAACTTCCAAAATGAGGCCTAAGCTAAAAAGAGTAAAAGTGAATGTAATACCAGAGAGAGGAAGGAAAAAAAATAAGAGGAAGCAAAAAGAAAAATGAAAAATATCAAATAAATGAAGAAAGGATTAGAGAGAAAGGAATAATCATAGAAAACAGCAAAGCTGATCCAGTATGTGTATAAATGGAGTCCCTAAAGAAAAAAACCAGAGGTGAAATCAAGTTATATGAAAAATGTAATTCAGTGAACTTCCAGGAAATAAGAGGAGGCTAGGACCTTATATTTTGAAAATGTACATGCGTACCTGGGAAAATAGACCCAGTCAGTCAGTTATGACACACATTCTAGAGACTTTAAAGAAAAGTAACTTTCAAAAGAACACCTCAGATATCTATAAATACAGTGACTTTTTGCTTTGCCCAGAACAGTCTGTATTTATATCTATTATTAATAGGAACCCCTTTAACTCTCAAAAATGACACAATTTAGAAGGTGAATTATATAGTCAACCTAAATATAAGGTAAAGAAAATTAGATCCACATCACACTTTAAAAAAACACATTCTATCAAAAAATGTGACATAATTAAGATACTCAAGGAAAAAATGTGAATCTAGTATTTATATACTATACACCTGATTTTTCAGTTTTAAAAGTTGCAAATGGTTCTCAACATTAAAGAATTTAGAGAATGTTATTCTTATGGTCCTTTTATGAGGAAACCTTGTGACATCTCAATGAATTCTAAGAAATAAAATTAGAAAACCAGCATTCTCTGATCATAATGAAACAAAATTAGAAATGAATAACAAAATCAAAGAACTAAACACACCATTCATCTTAGAAATTAAAATTATGTAAACGTACTATTTTTTCTTGCACCAATTTTTTTATACTAAAATAAAATTCACTTAACACTAAATTCACCATTCAAACAATTTTAAGGTATACAATTCAGTGACTTTTTAGTATAGTCACAGTATTGGTGAACTGTCTTAAGTATCTAATGCCAGACATATTCATCACTTCAGGAAGAAACCCCATGTGCATTAAGCAGTTACTCCCTTTTCTCTCTCACAGCAGCTATTACTTGCTAATTTCCTTTCTGTCTCTGGATTTGCCTATTTTGGACATTTCATATAAAACGGAGTTATGCAATATGTGGACCTTTGTGTCTGGTTACTTCCTTAGCGTAATGGTTTCAGGGCTCCTCTACATTGTAACATGTATCAGTACTTCATTCCTTTTATGGATGAATAATAATTCCATTGCATGGATAATACTCCATTTTGTTTATCTTTTCTTTAGTTGATGAACTAATGAAATCTGCATTGTTTTTGCTTTTTGGCTATTACTAATAATGCGGTGTAAATTTTATGTAAAGTTTGTCTGTGTTTCCAGTGCCATTAGGTACTAACTAGAAGTGAAATTTCTAGGACGTTTGGTAACTCTTGTGGTTAATTATTGGAGGAATTGTCCAACTGTTTTTCACAAAGGATGTACCACTTTACATTTCCAAAAGCCATTGAGGGTTTGAGTTTCCCCACCTCCTTGCCAACACTTATTTTCTGTGTTTTTCTTAGAATCTTCCTAGTGGACATGAGTGGTTTTGTCTTGAATTTCCATAATGGCTAATGATTCTGAGTATTTGTATTTTGGAGAAATACCTGTTTGAGTTCTTTGCCCATTTTTAAATTTGCTTTTGTTTTTGTTGCTGAGTTATGAGAGTTGTTCTTACATTCTGGGTCATCAGATATATTATTTGCAGATGTTCAGTGGGTTGACTTTTTGCTGTCTTGATAGTGTCCTTGATGCACAAAAGTTTTACATTTTGATGAAGTCCAATTTATGTGTTTTTTTCTTTTTTACTTGTGTTTATGGTGTCATATTTTTAGAAAACATTGCCTAATAAAGATATGCACCTACTTTTCCTTTAATAAGAGTTTACTAGTTTTAGCTCTTACATTCAGGTTTTTTATCCATTTTGAGTTAATTTTTATACAGTGTATGAGATGGGGTTCCAGATTTATTCTTAGCATATGGATCCAGTTGTCCCATCATCATTTGTTGATAAGACTATTCTTTCCCTATAAAATTATCTTGTCACATTTGATTTGCTCTTCATTTGATTATAGATGTATGGGCTTATTTTAGGACTCTCATTTCTATTTGCCATTGAACTAAATTTCTATTCTTATGTCAGTACCATAGTTTCAGTTACTGTAGCTTTGTGCTAAGTTTTGAAATTGGTTAATATAGGTGCTCCAAGTTTGCTCTTCTAGGTTGTTTTAGCTATTTCATATCCCTTGCAATTCTATATGAATTTTAGGATCAGCTTTTCTGATTCTTCAAAATAAGGCTGCTGGAATTTTGATAGAAATTGCATTGAATTTGTAGATAAATTTTGGGGTAGTGACATTTTAAACATACTAATAAGTTGTCCAATCTTGGAAAACAGGATGTTTACCACTTACTAAGACTTTACAATATTTTGTGGTTTTTAATAAATGTTTTGTGCTTCTTTGGTAAAATTTATTCCCAAGTATTTTGTTCTTTTTGAGGCTATTGTAAATTGAATTGTTTTCTGAATTTCGTGTTTGGATTGTTCATTGCAAGTGTTTAGATATACAACTGATTTTTGTATGTTGACCTTGTATCTTACAACTTTGTTAAACTTATTTATTAGATCTAATAGTATATTGTTTATTATATCTAATAATTGTGTAGCATTTCCTATGTACAAGATCATGTTTTATGCAAATAAGAATAGTTTTACTTCTTCATTTCTAATCTAGTATTGTCTAAGGTTAACTTTTATTTATTTTTCTTGTGTAATGTCCTTGCCAAAATTTCAATATAAGGTTAAATAGAAGTGGTAAGGGTGGACACCCTTACCTTGTTCCTAATGTCAGGAGAAAAGCTTTTAGTCTTTTGCCAATAGTATGGTGTTAGCTGTGGGTTTTCCACAGATGTTCTTTATCATTTTGAGGATGTTGCTTTCTATTCTTAGTTTATTGAGTATTTTTATCTATGTTTGATCTTGTTACTTTTTCTGCATCCTGAGATGATCATATAGGTTTTTTTTTCTCTTTACTATTTTAATATGGTATATTAAATGGATCAGTTCTTTAATGTTGAATTGCTTCTGCATTCTTGAGATTAATTCAAACTGGTCTTAGTGTGTAACCCTTTTAATAGGTTGTTGAATTCTATTTGCAGTTCTTTTGTTGAGGATTTTTGCATCATATTTGTAAGGCACGTTGCTTTATATTTTTCATGTTAGTGGCTTTGTCTGGCTTTGGATTAGTGTGATACTGGCCTTATAGGATGAGTTAGGACATGTTCTCTCACCTGTTTTTAGAAAAAGTATTACAAAGATTGATGTTAAATCTTTCTTAAATATTTGTTAGAAGTCACCAGTGAAGCCATTTGATGCTGCGATTTTCTTTGTGCAAGATTTTTTGATTACTGATTCAAACTCTTGATGTAGGTCTATTTGATTTTCTATTTCTTCTTGAGTCAGTTTTGGTAGTTGCATATTTCTAGGAATTTGCCCATTACAACCTGATTTGTTGGCATACAATTGTTCATAATAGTCTCTTCTATTCTTTTTTGTTTTCTTAAATTCAATAGTAGGTCCTTTTTTCATTTCTGATTTTAGTAATTTAAGTCATTTTTCTCCCTTTTTTATTTTCTTCAGTCTAACTAAGGTTTGTCAATATTGTTCATTTTTTAAAACTAACTTTGGTCTGATTGTTTTTCTCCATTGCTTTTCTATATTTTATCTATTTTCTTTCTAATCTTTTTGTTTCCTTCATTGTGCTTGTTTGGGTTTAGTTTTTTTCTTCTCTATCTGGTCTCCCAAGGTGAAAGTTCAAGTTACTGATTTGAGATTTTTCTTTCTTTAGTGATTTCTTTACTCATTGATTACTTGGAGTGTATTGTTTAATTTAAATATAGTTATGAATTTCCCTATTTTTTATGTTAATTATGTCAATTTTTTTTCCTTTTTGGTCATAGGACATGTTTTCTATGTCAGTTATTTTAAACTTTGAGACTTGTTTTATGGCCTAAGTTTACTCTGGACAATGTTTCATGTTCATTTGAGAAGAATGTGCATTATTCTGCTGTTGAGTGAAATGTTATTGTACAGTTGTTTGTTCCTTGTTGGTTTATACATTGTTCAGTCTTTTTTTTTTTTTGCTTTTGTCTAGGGGTTCTTTTCATTATTGAAAATTAGGCAAATGTAATACCAGTGGTAGTAGTAGTAACAATACTTTATTTTTATCTTCACTAACAAAATCACTGTATGCATGTTCCTCACTTTCAGATCCCTTTATACAGGTTACTCAATCTTTTATATTACCAGTCTGAAGATAAATGTTATATTGTCATCATCTTTTATCCTAGAGCTTATCAGAGTTTGGCATATAGTAATTGTTTAAATTAAACATAATATTTACTGAGAAAATTTGGTATAAAATAATCATATCTGGGAAAATTTTAGGTGATAAATAACTAAATTTCATGGTATTTGGAGAGTCTACATCATCCACCTTGAATTATGATAAATAGTAACTGAGTATCTATCTCTACATTATTTAAAAAAATTTTATGGTATACATTTTTAATATAGTAGCCAGTATTTTAGTTGTGATACATAAAATGATGGCAGAAATCCATTATGTCAATAATGAGAATTTCAGCATAAATCCTTAAATGTTTGTCAACAGCTATTTTGTGTACTAAGTCACTATGCAAAGCACTAGATTTCTGTTCCTTCTAGCTGAGAGGCTAGTCATTGAACAAGTGTTCATTTTCAATTAAAAAATATGTCATATAACATTTTGATCATCTGTAAAATGTCTCTAAGAAAAGATCTTTTATATGAACTTTATGCTTAATACATTGCACTCTGTGTGCTCCTGTGTGTCGTTATTCAGGACCATAGTTACTGAACGATCAAACTTTATAATCGAAACGGTGCATATTCATCTTCAGTTTGTAATTAATTAGATGAAGGAATAATACATTCTCAGTTTTACGTAGTTGGATCTAGGTTAGTTTGCTTTGCTTTGTACTACTTAATCCTAAAAAGCTTTTTGAATTTTCTGGTCCTCAGCTTCTCAATTCTAAATGGAAGAGATTGTTTAGTAAAGGGTATTGTCAAGAGAGAAAAAAAGAAGTAAATATTTAATTTTATTTATTTGTTTAGGTGTCATTAATATACACTTACATGAGCAACATTATGATTAATAGATTTCCTCCATTATCAAGTCCCCACCACACACCCCATTACAATATTTGATTTATTAAATCCTTAAAATGCTGATTTTAGTGAAGTTCAGCTTGTTTCTTTACTTCTGGGGTATATTAGAGTTTAATATGTTAATATATATTGTTAATGTCCAAAATTTGTTTGACTGTGGTAGCCTGTTTTATGTATGCTTCTCATATAACAGTGGTCCTAAGGTAGTTCTATATACTTCCCAATAACTGCCTAAGATACTTTATTGTAGTAAAAAAAATTACAGAATACCAATTTGTATTTACTTTTTTAAGACCTTGAATAGGAAAAAAAAAACTATGTTAATACTTAGATCATGGATTGATGTCTTTGCCTTCCCAAGTCCATACCAGTTCCGTACCATTTATGAGATAACCTGACAGGAATGGGAGTTCCAGGGTGATGAGTTGGCAGCGATTCTCTCGTTTGCTTGCTTGTTTTCAGTGTAATATAATGCATGAGCTTGCTTAACCCAGGTAATTGGAGTTAGCTGTTATATTCTCTACTAAAACAACTCTCACAGAAATAGAAAAATGACTTTCAAAAGATGGCTGCCATGAACCATAGATTGATCGTCATAACAAGTACCCCTGATGGTTCTTTATGTTTAGGTAATTTGGGGAAATAGTGGTTTCATTGCAATAAGATACATAAAAGGGGTATACAAGAAAGGGGAAATAGATGCTCATAATGAAGTAGAACCTGTTCAATCAAAAAGGCATAATGACTGAGCGGATTGAATGAGCAAGCGTTTAGCAGTAAATGAACAAGAACAATTGGCATTTTCTTTTACATAGAGTTGAAATTGAATTTGCTCTTTAAGTCCACTGAGGTGATGATGTAGTCATTCCTTGCAAATCATTCAGGGTCCCAGGCTGGCAGAGGCTGTGCTGTTTGCTACAAGTGGCTTTCATTGTCATCTTGGGACTTGGCATGCAGCGAACAAATAGGGGAAGAAAGGATTGTGTGGGAGGTTTTTGTAATCCAAGGTTGAAGTGGTGTACATCACTTCCACCAACCTGACATTCCTAAAATATATCTCAGTTGGTTGAGTCCCCACCACACACTGGATTCAATTTGATGGTACTTTGCTTTCAACTTTAGTTTCTATATTCATAAAAGAGATGGGTCCATAATTTTATTTTCTCTTAAATATATTTCAGATTTTTAATTAAAGGATAAGCTGTCCTAGTAAAATACATGGGGAAACAGTCTTTCCTTTCCTATTCTCTGTAAGGGTTTGTGTAAGAATTCTGTTACTTCTTTCTTAAATGTTTTTTAAAATTTACCTGCTAAGTTATCTCAGTTTAGAGACTCTGGCCAGTTTTGTTTTTTTTTTTTAATTAATACAGCTTCAATTTCTTTACCATATATAGGATTATTCAGATTTTTTTATTTAATCTTCTTTTAGTTCAGTTAAGTTTTTTCATCTAGAATTATATATTCATTGATATAATATTTTTTAATATCCTATTTTTTTAGAAATATCTGTTGGTTATATAATAGCCTGAATTTATGTATGATGTTGGAAATTTGTGTTTTCATTTTTCATCACTTTATTTTATCTGTTTACTTCATTTCATTTTTTTTCTCCTTTTCTTTGGATTATTTTTTAAAGATTCTTCTGTTAAATGTCTATTTGATCATTTTACTCTGTCCCATGCCTTCTTAAAGTTTTTTTTTTTCCTCACTGTCTTTTTGTTCTTTAATCTGGCATTCTGCTGTGTCTCATTACTGTTTCTCTCAATATTGAATGTATATTTCTCAGCTGTGGAACCTCTATTTGATGAATTCTAGGTCTCTGTTGAAAATATCCTATCCCTTTTCTCCATTTCTCCTCCATTTTTTTAAACATATTAATCACACATATTTTAAGCTCTTTGGTAACTAATACTGAGTCACCCACAGGTCTATTTCTTCTTTCTTCTCTGGGCTTTTTGGTTTCATCTGTTGTCATCTCTGATGCTTCTGTCTTGAAAGCTACACACTGTGTTTGAGAAGTTGGAGAGGCTCCTTTAGGATGTTTACCTTCTCCAAAGAAAGTTCATCCTTTCCTTTCCTAGGAAGGTAAACTGGAGGGTTGATAACCTTAATCCAGTGGCTTTCAGACTTTGTTATATATTAAACTATTGGTATGTGTGTTTCCTTGGAAGCAGTTAAAAATATGAAGAGGCCCAGGCTGGTAGAAGTACGACAGGGCCACCTGTCTCTTGATCGCCCAGTGCCCCAAGGGGTGACACCACTGCAGTATGTTACCTCACCTCTCAGCATGGTTTTCCTTTCTTAGTTACTGTTTCTCTCTAATTTCTCTTTGCCACAGCCCTCCATAATGCTTTAAACAGAACTTTTTTCTTTTTTCTCTTTTTTTTTTTAAATAGCTTTTCTCTTTGTTTGGAGCTGCAGAATTGGTGTGCCCCAAGCCACTCTATCTTTCATGGAAGATAAAGTCAATGGTTTTATTGTTAAGTAAACATAAGAACAAATCATGGTTTAGTTTCTTTTTTCTTCCAGGAAAAGCATAAACAAGAATTGGAAGATATGAGGAAAGCTGGTCATGAAGCCCTCAGCATTATTGTGGATGAATACAAGGTAGAAGTTTGAGAATCTTTATTCTTTTAGTAAGAAACTTACACACATAGGAATATGCAAACATATGCTACTAATAGAGTTACGGTGTAGTCTTATTTGGTGCAGAATTCCTTCCAGTTGACTAATGATTGATCATTGAAAGCACACTTGGTAGATTACAAAGGTTATGCCAGACGTTGCTTGAGAAGTTACAGAATATTTGAATACAGGATAGGCAGCTGAAGAAGTTCGAAAATGAAACACTATAGAATTAATTGCTAGATTAGCTTTTTTGTTCTTTATTGTGGTTTCACCTCTTACAGAAAAAAAAGACATGGCATAAATCTGAAAATTTTTGTTATACCTTTTCTTTTTAAAGCAATTTGGATAGACTTGGGTGCACTTAATTAATAACAGAAATGATAAGCGTCAATATCCATGATATATGCAGTACTCTTCTTTTGATTCTATACCTGCATAAGCTTAATCATATAAAGGGAATGGCAAAACCCTCCTCCGCTGAAATTTCATGTTATATCATTTTTTCCCACAAGGGATAGAGGAATACATTCTTGTTGAAATCAAATTTAGATAATCCTCCCCAGAGGTAACTTCTGGTCACAATTTGATATGCATCCTTCCAGAGGTTTTTCTCCAGGTTTACTCATATATGCTCATAGCTGCTATGTAATTTTGACTTGCTTTTATAAAAATGTTATTTACTCAATCTAGTCTTTTGTTTCTTGCTGTTTTCAGTATGACCTGGAGATATTTTCATGGCAGTATATATAAACTCACCCTATTTTTTTCACTGTTCTATATTATTCCACAGTGTTTGTATGTGTGTGTGTGTGTGTGTGTGTGTGTGTGTACTATAATTGGTTTTAGCATACTTGTATAAGTAAGCCCTTAATTTGTTTTCTATTGTTCATTATCACACTAAATATTTCAAAAGTCCTTTTATCATATGTAGAATATAAAAATTTTTTGTTGATTAAATTTCATCCCTAGACTTAATAGAAGTTAATGTCATTTTAGTTAGCTGATAATTTAATGTCAAAATGTTCCTCTTAACAAGTCACTTAGATAAAAGTAGTAAAAGAATTAGTTTCAGAATCAATTCAGGTAAAATTAAGTACGATTTCTTGTTTTAATCAAAGATATTAAAATAGTCTGGTACATGTATCTTGGGACATGAAAGATCATTTTCATAACCATACGCTATATAGAAACTCGTGCTGTTGTTGAGAAGGTCATTAAAAAATACCTGGTTTTTACAGCTGTGATTATTAGCTCTTTTTTATAATGTTGTGAATTTTTAGTTCTGCTAATATAAACCAGCTTTACACTAATTGAGTTGGGAAAAAGTATAGGATAAATTTTGAACTGTCTTCTTTTTTTTCCAAGGCTAAGGGTTTGAAGAATTAAGATATTGGAACTTGCATAATTTTCCTGGCATATAAAGTAATTTATTCATCAGTGGATTTGAATTTTACTTATTTTTGTTTATGAATTCTAGGTTAAATGTTTTGAAAGTATTTACGTGTGTGTGTTCTTACGGATTTTACTGTATGGCTCATTATTTCATATCTTAGATCCTCTTTTGGTTCTAGTTCCATATTATTTTCTATGCTGAAAACATGTTTATTTTGTATTACATTCAATGCTGGCAACTATAAAAAATTAAAAGCATATTGCATTTTGAAGAAACTTGGTTGAGAAATACTCATTTCACCTCTGGTCTGTCTATAATACTTTGTCTAGTATCATTATTTGATACTCATTTAGAAAGAGAGGATTTAAAAGTTTCAGGCATTAGGTATTCTGATTTGCTTAAAACAATTAGGAATCAAATCAAGTATTCTACAAAGTTAATTAAATTTGTTACTGTAATATGCGAACTATATGAATTCTTTTATAATAGGAAACTTGGGTGTAAATACATTTCATATTGATTTCTATATTGATTTACTGATGAGCTTCATATTTACACAATGATGTTAAGGTAACTGAGGAGGAATAACATCTGATACATTAATTATATAAAATTTTATAACCAAGGAGTTCTAATATATATTGAAAATCAACTTCATAGTAATGTGGAAAAAAAATAAAGCAATTTAGATAGGAAAAACAGTCACTTTCCTGTCCTGGTAGGGTAGACACTTTTATAATGTAAATGTTGATGATTTGTCATCCATTATAGAATAAGAAACAATTTTTCTTTCCCCACTCTAAATTCAAGGATGAGAAGTTCATGGGATAATTATTTTATTATGCTTCTCTTTTAGGCAGCAACTTCTTATATCTTTTAAAGCTTTATTTTATTAAAGTACATAAACATTTGATGGGTGATTCATTAAATCATTAGGTAACTTGAAAACAAACCAAAATACTTCTAATTATTATTCCTAACAGAAGTTATGTGAGCATTCTTTGCATTTATTCATTCCCTAATTCAAGAAATATTGCTGAGTTCCTTCTCTATGCCAGGGACTGTTTTAGATAACAGCACTGACCAAAATAACCAAATCATTTCTTCAGTGGAGTATATATTCCACACTCATGCAGTGGTGCACATATGCAAACGATAAACAGGAAACTGAGGAGCCTAAAAACCCTAGCTTTTGGTTTTAAGGACTTTGTACTTTCACCTCTCTTACCTGTGCGGGTGTTTACTCAAATATGCAACTGAATGAGAGAAATCAGCCACATTCCTACCACTGTTTCTGGCCTCTATGTTTTTCTGGTTATCCTGGACTAGATAGGATTAGTTATTTTCCCCACTTCAAGTTGAATTAAGACATTTTTGAGTTGGAAAAAATGTTAGAAAAGATAGTGAAAATTCCAAATAAAGTAAGATAAAATTGACAAAATCCTAAAAAATGATGCATGTTAGGATACATTATTTTTGCAGTAACCTCAGCTTCCAGAAATATGAAGTAGACCTTTTCCCTTCCTATTCTTTTTGCTAAGTACAATTTAAGAAACGCTGGACATTATATATGAAACACACATAAGACCCTGAGTTCGAAGGAAAAAGACAGACTGTCCAAGAATTGGATCCAAGTAACTACATAATGCTGGGTACCCGGGTTTTCTTTTTGTCTCATTTGTCCCAGACTAGTTGCTGCAACCCTAGATGCAACCAGAAATACCAAATACCAAATGGATGCAGGCAACAAATCCCAAGAAAATAAAAAACTAGGAAAGCCTCTGCCTAGTAAGACAGAAAACTGTTAGATAATCATCATTCTACTCCCACTAACTGTGGCCCCACCCGTAGCCCTACCAACCAAGGCTGGCTAGGGAGCCTAGACTTCTGCAAGGTACCCTCCTCTTCCCCATCGGGGCAGTCAGAGAAGGCTGAGTGGCTGAGTGGGGAACCAGGACTTCAGTTCCTTTTGGGTAGGAAGTCCTTTTCTAGCTGAGTGTCAGGACAGGCCCTGTAGGAGGCCTAGACTTCCACCCTCCCCTGATGATACTGAGATTCTCTTCCCTTTCCCTGCTGCTAAGTTGTCAAGGGATGTTTAATGGACATCAGGACTTTAATTACTGCTCAATACTAATAAGGTCAACCCCCTGCAGTGTCAGTGAAGGCCATTTGGGGAACACCTTACTTCTCCCACCAGAGTGATAATCAGTGAAGGCCTAGTAGGAAGCTGAACTCCCGAACATGTCCAGCAATAATGCAGCGATCGATCCTTGTTCCCCCATGCCCTGGTGTCAGTGGGGAGTGAGTCAGGCGCTTGGACTTCTGCTATACCTAGCTGCTCCCCTCTTTCCCTGCTGGTGTATTGTCATATCAGAGAAAGTCTGCTCAAACAGTATTTTAAATGTCCAAGTTTCAGTTGAAAATTGCTACCCATACCAAGAATCAAGAAAATCCCATTTTCAGAGAAAAAAAGGCAATGAACAGAAGCCAACACTGAGCTGACACCAAAGTTAGAATTATATAACATGGATTTTAAAGCATCCATCATAAGAATGCTTGATAAGCAATTATGAACATTCTTGAAACAAATGAAAAAAATTTGAAATCTCAGCAAAAGAGTAGACAGTTTTAGCAGCATAACAGATTATGTAAGGAAGAACAAATGGAAATTTTGGAATTAAATACAATAACCAAAATAAAAAAATGCATTGTATGGACTGAATAGCATACTGGAGAAGCAGAGGAAAGAATCCGTGAACTTGAAAATAGAGCAATAGAAATCACCAATTTGGAAAACAGAAGAAAATAGACTATAAACAAATGAACAAGGGATATAAGGACCTGTGGGATTACAACAAAAGCTCTAAAATTCATGTCTTAAGAGTCCTGGAAAGAGAGGAGAAAGAGATTAGAGCTGAAAAAATATACAAAGAACCAGTGGCTGAAATTTCCCTTAATTTGGCAAAAGATATAAAACTACATATTCAAGAGGCTACGTGAACTCTAAACATGGTAAAATCTACATGAAGACCCATGGTAATAATGGTTACTTTTTTATTCCAATTTGACTGGGCCGCAGTGCCCAGATGCTTGGCCAACAATATTCTGGATGTTTATGTGAGGGTATGTTTCAGATAAGATCAACAGTTAAATCTGTGCACTTTGAGTTGAGCAGATCACTGTCCGTAATATACGTGGACTTCATATAATCAGTAGGTCTTAATAGAACAAAGTCCGACCTCCACGAGCAAGAAGGTACTCAGCTAGCCGACCGCCTTTAGATTGGAACTCACACTGGCTCTTCTCTGGGTCTTCAGTCCACCAGCCTGCCCTACAGATAGTGAATTTACCAGCCTCTGTAACTGTGTGAGCCAATTCATTAAAATAAATCAAACTCTCACACACACACACACACACACAGACACACACACCACCTCACATCCTAGTGGTTCTGTTTCTCTAGAGATCCTAACGAATACAACATATATAGTCAAACTTCTGAAAACTAAAATCTTGAAAGCAGCCAGAAAAAGATGACCTTTTACTTATGGAGAACAACTATTAGAATGACAATGGATTTTACATCAGAAACCTTGGAGTCCGGAAGGAAATGGAACTAGTGCTGAAAGAAAATAACTGTTAACCCATATTTCTAAATCCAGTGAAAATATACGAATGAAGGGAGGAAATCTAGATGCTCTATGATGAAGGAAAACTAAGAGAATTTTTCATAGTAGACCTACCTTAATAAAACAGCTAAGGAAGTTATCTAAACAAAAGCGATTGATAAAGAAAGGAATTTTGGAACATTAGGAAAGAACAAAAGAAAGTGCAAAAATAGACTTTGTATTTTTAAGTTTTCTAAATTATGTTTGGTAAATCAAAAACTACAACACTGATGTGTTTCTCAGTATATTTAAAAGAAAACTTTAAGAAAGTTATGTTGAAACAAAGGAGAGTAAAGGACATAAAGAGAAGTAAGCTTTCTGCACTTAACTTGAACTGGTAAAATGCTAATATCAGTAAAGGTGTAATTTTTTTATTATGATTATTCCAAATTAATTTTCTTCCAATTATCTATTCCATGATAAAGCTTAGAAATTTATTAGACAAAGTTTTATTAACAGACTTCAAACTATTTAAACAATTAGAGCTAGTTTCCATTTACACATATATCTATTTCAGAGGCTATAGTCAGTTTAAAATCTACAGAGAAATCTTTTATTTATTTGTCACTGTCATTTCCATGAACCTGAAGTAATAACCCAATAAAAATCACTACAGAGGAAAGTTTATTAATCACATTATTTTGATTTAGCATAGGCTAGTCATACTATTTTATTTTAATACTTTAGGAGCTTTATTTTTGAATGGCTTTGTTGAAGTATAATTCATATACTCTAAAATTCACCTGAAGTTTATAATTTATTAGTTTTTAGTATAGTCACAGAATTGTACAGCCATCACCACAATCTAATTTTAGAGCATTCTTTCATTACTCCTGATGGATTTCAGTTGGCATTTTGACTTAATTATTGTATATGTTGTGGGGAAGGGATGCAACTTCATTTTTTTCCCCCATGTACATGTCCAGTTGTTCCCAGCATCATTTTTTGATAAGATTGTTCTTTCCTCATTGAATTGTATTGGGATACTTATTGAAAAGTCAATTAACCCATAAATGTGAGAGTTTATTTCTAGACTCTTAATTCCTTTCCATTGAACTATATATTTTCTTCGTGCCAGCACCACATACATGTTAGATTACTGTAGTCAAAAGCACATAGGTTATAATTTCTTATAAATTGTTGGTATCAGGAAATGTGCATTGTCCATCTTTGTCCTTTTTCAAAATTGTTTTGGTTATTCCAGGTCACTTTGATTTTCATATGAATTTTAGGATCAGCATGTGAATTTTAAAAAATGTCAAAATAAGATTTTGATTGCATTTGCATTAAATATGTAGATCAGTTTGGCAAGTATTGCCATTTTAACAATATTAAGTTTTCTGGTCCATAATCATAAAGTGTTTTTACATTCATTGTATCTTCTTTAATTTCTTTGAATGTTTTGTAGTTTTCAGTATACATTTGATTTTTCTTGATAGCATTAGAAATTGAATTATTTTCTATATTTAAGATGATGCCTTCTGCAGGTAGAAATAATTTTACTTCCTCTTTTCAAATCTGGATCCCTTTTATTTCCTTTTAATTACCTAATTGTCCTGGTTAGATAGTTGGTACAATTTGAATAAGAGCTACAAGCATACATTCTGGTCACTTTCCTGATCATAGGAGGACAACATTCAGTGATAAGTTTTATTTTATCAGTGAGTTTTTTATAGATGGCTTATCTCAGGTTGAAGAAGTTCCCTTTTATTTCTAGTTTGTTGAATTTTTTTTAAATCACGAAAGACTGCAATGTTTTATCAAATGCTATTTCTCTGTTGAAATGATGATTTCTGTTTGGTTGGTTTTTTCTTTATGTATGTGGTGTGTTCCATTTGATTTTTGGATACTAAGTCAGTCTTGTATTCCTGAGATAATCATACTTGGTCATGGTGTATAATTCTTTTTATGTGGCACATGAGTGAACTTGCTATTTTGTTGAATTTTTTTACATCTACATTCATAAAGGATATTGGTCTATAGTTTTCTTTGATGTCTGTATCTGGTTTTGATGTCAGTATAATAGTTGCCTCATAAAATGAGTTAGGATGTGTTCCCTTCTCTTTCGTAATTTGAAAGATTTTGTGAAGGATTGGTAGAATTCACCAGTGAAACCATGTGGTGCTGTTTTTTGTGAGATTTTTCTCTTTTTGTAAATTTATTCAATCTCGTTGCTCCCTTTAGATTTTCTATTTTCTTAATTTTTTCTTTCCAGAAATTTGTCTCTTTTATCTAAGTGATTTATTTTCTTAGTATATGTTGTTAATAGTATTTCCTTACAGTCCTCTTTATTTCTGTAAGGTAAGGAGTAAAGTTTCTTCCTTCATTCTTGATTTTCTAATTTGAATCTTCCCCTTTTTTTAATTGGTCAGTTTATCTAAATGTACATTTTGTTGGTGTTTTCAAATAATTTTAACTGTTAGTTTTGTTCATTTTCTTTCATGTTTTTCTGCTCTCTAATTCATTAATTTCCACTCTAATCTTTGTTTTGAATGCCTTATGCTAGCTTTGGCCTTAGTTATTTTTTCTGGTTTGTTAAGATGGGTAATTGTTACTTATTTGATATCTTTTTTTAATATAGACATTTAAAGTTATGAATTTTCCTCTGAATCCTAGGGTATTTCATCCCATAAGTTTTCTTGTTTTCTATTTTTGTTCTCATTCTTATAAAAGTATTTTATAATCTTCATTGTGATTTCTTTTTAACCCATTGTTTCTTTAGAATTGTGTTTAATTTATACATGTCTGCAAAGTTTCTCAGTATTCTGGCTGTTATTAAAATTGCTAATTCATTGTGGTTGAATTTTTTTCAGTGATTTTGATTGTGGTGGACTGTGCTATAGATATCTATAGGGGCAGTTGGTTTAAACTATTGTTTAAAATCTTCTGTACACTGTTGATAATCTGCCTGATTTTTTAATCCTTTATTGAAATATCCAAGTATTAATATTGAATTGTTTGTTTTTCTATCAGTTTTTGTTTCATGTAGTTTTGAGATATTTTGTTAGGTACATAAATGTTCTTAATTATTAACATCTTCAGAATTTATGACTCTCTTATTATTATGTCTATATATATATATATTTTAATTGAGAATGTTTTTATTAAGGTATTACTGATATACACTCTTACGAAGGTTTCACTTGAGAAAACAATGTGGTTACTACACATTCACCCATGTTATCATGTCACCCCATAACCCATTGAAATCATTGTCCAACAGTATAGTAAGATGCCAGAGTTGCTATTTGCCTTCTCTGTCTTCCCCGTGTGTGCTACACTGTCTTCCCCATGATCCCCCCCACACCATGTGTGCCAGTCGTAATACCCCTCAATCCCCTTCTCCCTCCCTCCCTTGCCCCTCTCCGTTGGCAACCACTAGTCCCTTCTTGGAGTCTGAGAGTCTGTTGCTGTTTTGTTCCTTCAGTTTTGCTTCATTGTTATATCCCACAAATGAGGGAAATCATTTGGTACTTGTCTTCTCTGCCTGGCTTATTTCACTAAGCATAATATCCTCCAGCTCCATCCATGTTGCTGCAAAGGGTTGTTTCTTTCTTATGGCTGAATAGTGTTCCATTGTGTATATGTACCACATCTTCTTTATCCATTCATCTGCTGATGGACACTCAGGTTGCTTCCGTATCTTGGCTATTATAAATAGTGCTGCGATAAACATAGGGATGCATATGTCTTTTTGAATCTGACAAATTATATTCTTTGGGTAACTTCCTGGGAGTGGAATTCCTGGGTCAAATGGTATTTCTATTTTTAGTTTTTTGCTTTCCACAGTGGATGAACTAGCTTACATTCCCACCAGCAGTGTAGGAGGGTTCCCCTTTCTCCACATCCTCACCAGCATTTGTTCTTAGTCTTGTCGATACTGGCCATCCTAACTGGTGTGAGGTGGTATCTCATTGTGATTTTGATTTGCATTTCCCTGATGATTAGTGATGTGGAGCATCTTTTCATGTGCCTGTTGGCTATCTGAATTTCTTTGGAGAATTGCCTGTTCATACCCTCCACCCATTTTTTAATCAGGTTATTTGTGTTTTGGGTGTTGAGGTATGTGAGTTCTTTATATATTTTGGATGTTAACCCCTTGTTGGATATGTCATTTACAAATATATTCTCCCATACTGTAGATGCCTTTTTTGTTCTGTTGATGGTGTCCTTTGCTGTACAGAAGCTTTTTAGTTTGATGTAGTCCCATGTGTTCATGCATTCAGAAAAAAGTTACTCATGTCTATATTCAGGAGATTTTTGCCTATTTTGTCTTCTAAGAGTTTTATGGTTTCATGACTTACATTCAGGTCTGGTCTTTGATCCATTTTGAGTTTACTCTTTTGTATGGGGATAAACAATAATCCAGTTTCATTCTCTTGCATATAGCTGTCCAGTTTTGCCAACACCAGCTGTTGAAGAGGCTGTCATTTCCCCATTTAATGTCCATGGCTCCTTTATCATATATTAATTGGCCATATATGCTTGGGTTTATATCTGGGCTGTCTAGTGTGTTCCATTGGTCTATGGGTCTATTCGTGTGCCAGTACCAAATTGTCTTGATCACTGTGGCTTTGTTTGTAGTAGAGCTTGAAGTTGGGGAGCATAGTCCCCCACAGCTTTCTTCTTCCTTCTCAGAATTGCTTTGGCTATTCGGGGTCTTTTGCAGTTCGATATGAATTTTAGAACTATCTTCTCTAGTTCATTGAAGAATGCTGTTGGTATTTTGATAGGGATTGCATTGAATCTGTAGATTGCTTTAGGCAGGATGGCCATTTTGACAATATTAATTCTTCCTATCTATGAGCATGGGATGTGTTTCCATTTATTGGTATCTTCTCTAAGTTTTCTCATGAGTGTCTTGTAGTTTTCAGGGTATAGGTCTTTCACTTACTTGGTTAGGTTTATTCCTAGGTATTTTATTCTTTTTGATGCATTTGTGAATGGAATTTGTTTCCTGATTTTTCTTCCTGCTAGTTCATCATTAGTGTATAGGAATGCAACAGATTTCTGTGTTTTAATTTTATATCCTGCAACTTTGCTGAATTCAGATATTAGATCTAGTAGTTTTGGAATGGATTCTTTAGGGTTTTTTATGTACAGTATCATGTAATCTGCAAACAGTGACAGTTTAACTTCTTCTTTACCAATTTAGATGCCTTTTATTTCTTTGTGTTGTCTGATTGCCATGGCTAGGACCTCCAAAACTATGTTGAATAAAAGTG
The DNA here is from genome assembly GCF_040802235.1 of Manis javanica. Lineage (NCBI taxonomy): Eukaryota > Metazoa > Chordata > Mammalia > Pholidota > Manidae > Manis > Manis javanica. The sequence goes on along the minus strand of NC_133170.1, from coordinate 8,698,558 downwards.
AGGAGAGTGGGCATCCTTGTCTTATTCCTGGTCTTAAAGGAAAAGCTTTTAGCTTTTCACTGTTAAGTATGATGTTGTCTGTGGGTTTGTCATATATGGCCTTTATTATATTGAGGTACTTGCCCTCTATATCCATTTTGTTGGGAGTTTTTATCATGAATGGATGTTGAATTTGTTGAACACTTTTTCAGTATCTGTGGAGATGATCATGTGGTTTTTGTCCTTTTTTTCTTTTGATGTGGTGGATGATGTTGTTGGGTTTCCAAATATTGTACCATCTTTGCATCCCTGGAATAAATCCTACTTGATCATGGTGGATGATCTTTTTGATGTATTTTTGAATTCGGTTTGCTAATATTTTGTTGAGTATTTCTGCATCTACATTCATAAGGGAGATATTAGTCTGTAATTTTCTTCTTTTGTGGTGTCTTTGCCTGGTTTTGGTTTTAGGGTCATGCTTGCCTCATAGAATGAGTTTAGAAATTTTCCCTCCTCTTCTACTTTTTGGAAAACTTTAAGGAGAATGGGTATTAGGTCTTCACTAAATGTTTGATAAAATTCAGCCGTGAAGCCATCTGGTCCAGGTGTTTTGTTCTTAGGTAGTTTTTTGATTACCAATTCAATTTCGCTGATAGTAATTGGTCTGCTCAGATTTTCTGTTTCTTTCTGGGTCAGCCTTGGAAGGTTGTATTTTTCTAGAAAGTTGTTTATTTCTTCTAGGTTATCCAGTTTGTTAGCATATAATTTTTCATAGTATTTTCTAATAATTCTTTGTATTTCTGTGATGTCCATAGTGATTTTTCCTTTCTCATTTTTGATTCTGTTTATGTGTGTAGACTCTTTTTTTCTTGGTAAGTCTGGCTAGAGGTTTACCTATTTTGTGTATTTTCTCAAAGAACTAGCTCCTGCTTTCATTCTTTCTATTGTTTTATTCTTCTCAATTTTATTTATTTATGCTCTGATCTTTATTATGTCCCTCCTTCTACTGACTTTGGGCCTCATTTGTTCTTCTTTTCCTAATTTCATTAATTGTGAGTTTAGACTGTTCATATGGGATTGTTCTTCTGTCCTGAAGTAGGCCTGAATTGCAATATACTTGGTATTATATGTGGTTTTAGGAGCAGGTCTCTGTCTCACCTCTCATGCCACCATCTTTAATCTTATCTCTGTGTTTCTGTATCTTTAGTAAGACTTTGTCATTGCTGGTCTGAAGTCTGTAAATTTCCTGAGATAATGAGAATTTTCAGTTCTTACTGATATTTCTTCTCCCAACTCAAACCTACTACTTAGAATCTCTGTAATTTTTCATATTTTTTATTTTACTTTTGCACTCCAGAATTTCCCTTCGTTTCTTTTGCGTAATTTCTCTTTACTGGTATTCTGTATTTCATGAGATGATGTTATCATGCTTTCTTTTAATTGTTTAAGAATTCTTTTCTTTAGTTTGCTAAACATTTTTGTAATTGGTCATTTGATGTCTTTTTCTCCTAATTCTAACACCTGGGCCATTTCAAAGGCAGTTTCCACTGACTCCTGTTTTCCCTGTGTATGGGACACAATTTCCTATTTCTTACCATTGTCTGGTAATTTTTTCATGGAAATTTAGACATTGTGGGTAATATATTGTAGTAATTTGTGTCCCTAAACCTCAAAGGACTACAGAGCAAATAGATAGCACATACTCTTCCTGACTTCCAGAAATGTCTGTTTTAAAGCTGCATTTTCTTTAACCATCTGTTTCCCTGACCACCCATTTGTGATTCTGATTTGTCAGTATTTCATCATATCTACTTGTCAGTTTCCATTAATTAGCAGAATCAGCTAATGTTCACCTGCTGCAAAAACCACTAGGAATGGTCTTTTGCACTGATAGGTTGGGGGAGGTAGGAGTTGTTACTTGGGTGCTGAGCCTGTTGAAACAGTTCTTCTGCAAGCCTGAGCTCTGGGTGGGTGAGTGAAGTCTCTAGGTTGAGTATGTAGCCTCCCACTGTTCTTATGAAGTTTGTCCAATTTTTATTGAATAAATGCTACTCAGTTTGTTGTAAGCTTTTTGATCTGCTTAAAAGGTAACTCTTTAGGGTGGAGGTTTCTCTGAGCAGCTAATATCACCATTCCAGAAGCCTCCCCCTCCCCATTTTCTTTTAATTCATGATAAAATAATAGCTACTTGATTATATATATGTTTTTCATTTGCAAAATTATCGTGATCAGTGAATAGCCAGGTGTCAGGATATTCTTTCTGTTCTTACTGTATAGACAAGAGTTAAAAGATTGGTTTACATCATCTTGCCTTATAAGAATACCTAAACCTTTGGATTATTTCTGACTTCTTTTTTTAATGCTTTTCTAAGATATGGGACTGTTCTTTTGCATGAGTAAATTCTGATTTTATACCCATAGAAACTTTACTATATGTTTTCAGATTTTGTTTCCGCAAACTCCCATGGCTTAAACTATTAATTTAAACCTTAATAATCTAAATACCAGTCTTATTTTTTACATTGGTAATCAGTTTAAAAAAAAACCCTAACGTTCTTATACATTTTGGTTAGTATATTTTGTATACCTAAAACCATTCAAATGTGATTTATGTTTTAAAGCTCCCAAATGATATGATCAGCTGTTTGTGATTTAAAAATAGAATAAGCTTTCTTGTGATTCAAACTTTTCACAAGGAATTACAAATTCTGATTTACTTTGCATTATTCCTATGTTTAAGGGATCAGTTGACCACATCAAATTGGAATTCAGCCCATTTAGTGACTCTTTATTCATACAACTTCAACTAATTCACTGAAGGAACTGGGTAAAGAAAATCTGCAATCTAATCCTATATTAAAACAACCTTAAAACCCAGAGTTATTTTGTGCTACTATTGTATATTACATACTAATTTTCTTTTGTTTTTCTACTCTTAACAATGGTGTACAGCAATTTATGTATCTTTACTAATCCCTGAAGAAGTGTGGCATTTCTGCAAAATTGTCTACTTTGGGACTGCTGAGTATTTCTCTTTGTAACACTGATAGATTAATTTGAAGTAAGACAACCTGGATCAAAACCCCCACTCTGGTACTTAAAAAGTTTGACCTTGGGCATTTTTTTCTATATAAATTTTGGTTTCCTCCTAAGTAAATGGGGAGTAAACCATATAACCCATTCATAGGAGTGCTGAGAGGATCCAGTGAGAAAACAAATATTGCATAATAATAATACAGTTAATAAATATTAGCTATTATATTATTTTTATGTTTAACATCAATTTCTAGCATAGCAATTTCAGTGCATTGCCGTTATCTTCTAGTTAGTTATTAATTAGTTTGCTCAAGATGATACAGTGTGAATTCTTGTGTCAGTATTTTTAGAAAAAAACCACTTAAGAGAAAGAGATTGTGGTTTAGCCCTCCATATTTCCTGGGCTCCTGTTAAAAAGCCAGCATTCTTTTGTTCATTTAGAAAATAAATAGCTTGCACAGATTGATGAAAAGGACATGTGCAATTTTGTTAAAGTACAGAAGAAAACAAAGCTAAAACTAAGCTAATGTGCTACATATGCCAACTTTTCCCATAATGTTTACTTAATTTTGTTTGTTTCTTTCATGTCATGATTTTAAATATCTTTTATCCTGGTAATTAACAACAAATACAGTAAATGTAGATCTTGGAAGGCTTTCCATAGGAGCATGCCACACTTTAGATTGTTTAGTGCAAGCAACATAAGAATTTTCCTTTACTTGTTTAATTGAGCTTTTGTCTTGAAATCGTCATTCTCCAGTATATATATACTGGCTCAGACTTAGCGATTCTCTGTGTTTGTAGTTTTTTCTTTCAAAGGCTAGTATCCACGATGTAGAGTATCTTAATTTTTGTTTAAGATAATGAGCAGTTATGTTAGTGTGATGCTGATTTGTTTAAGGTGGCTTCAACATTTGTCATTGATCAGCATATCTCATAGCCTCATATTTCTACCATTTTGCAGCACATAATAAATTACATGTGTTGATTTTTTAAAATGCATATACCAAGGCAGGATTCTTTGAAAATTCTTTATCAGTTGACGTATGTGTATTTTCTTTAAAGTTCTAGGAGTCATCCTGTTATCCTGAGGGGATTGTTGATTATTGTCTTATCCCTTCATATTTATTTGTCTTTCAATCTTTTTTACCTATTTCAGCCTGTTGCCAGTTTTTCCTCATTTTTACCATCGAATACTGAACCTGTCAAAGTTGTGTGCAAGTGGGTGTGTGCATGTGAATGTGTTTTGAAATTACTAGAAAATTTTTCCATACAAGAAAGATGAGAATTCTCTAACAAAATCTAAATGACTATAGAATGGATGGCTCTCTACTTTTAAAAGTTAAAAAAAGAAGCAAAAGTTTTAGCTGTTAACTAAGAAATTGGAATTTATCCTACATTAGGATTTTATTTTTAACTTAATGTCTTGTTTTTCTTTATGTGGGACAGGTGACCAGAATAAGAAAAAAATTTCTTTATAGTGGTGGATTGGTGTGATAGCACAGAGGGACTATCAAGGAAAGTCATACATGGAAATAATACAGAATACTTGCCAAAATATATGTAATTCTATAACATAAAGAATAAGATGTCTTCTAAAGAGAAAGTATCCCACTGTCTCCACCTCTTGCAAAGATTTGTCTGCTTCTTGTTTTCTTTTCAGAAGTAGCTCTGTGTACATCTATTATATATATATTTAATACAAATATAAAAATAAATATTTATATTTAAGCCATTTTAGGTGCTGACACATTCTTAAAATGACTTTTCTTTTTGCCCTAACTAAGTAACTTCTGGGAAGAATTTTCCAAAGAAGGACTACTTGACTCAGTATGTTACAGTTCAAAGCTGGAGCAATTGCTAGCATGCTATAACAGTGAGTGGGAAGTGCTTAAGAAATGAAGTTCAACATGTTGTTTTTATTTTATCTTACTTTGAGTCCAGTTCATTAAACATTCCAGTTTGACATAATAAGATATGAACATATTTTTTGGTTAAAATTTTTGTTATGCTACTGTATACAGAAACTTCTGTTTCAAGCAATGACAACAGACTCCTCCCACCATCTCCCCCTCCTCTTTTTTTTAAATGTGGTGTTTGCTTTCAGACAGATCACTTAGAAAAAGATGTTTCCCTTTTGAAACTCTTCCATACAAAGTATTCTTATTTCATCCTGAAATTACATTTACAAGTTCTTTTCTTGGTTCTTTCCCAATTTGTTTATTTTTCTAATTAAATTACACTCTTTGTTTCTGTAGTTTAAACTTAAGGGATTAGACATTTTTTCAAGTCATAGCAGATAGAGGAAATGTTGAAACATTATTGAATTTTGACATCATTGACAAAGTAGCAAAAATGGTGATTAGAAAAATAGACTGAAGAAGGGCAAAAAAGAAAATGTATTTTTGTTTAATATTTATGTGCAAACACCAAATAACTCATAACTGTAATGACTTAAGGTATATGTTTCTTGGCTCTCCTGTGTGTGCCTAACCTAAATACTTTCTTTGTCAGTTTTTTGATGATTGGAAAATTAGTTCATGTTGAACACATTCATCTGAAACTGGTAGAGCTTCGTATACCCTCCTGTCAAACTCTAGAGGTGTCTTTCCTCACCCTGGTGTTCTGTGTGCCTGCATTTTTGAGCAAATGGAGTGAGAACCTTTACAAGACTCATCTTTACTTAGAGATTACTACATACCAAGGTATCTCCACTAACCTAGAGGTATAGACACACACATCCATTTTTCTTTTACAGTCTTTGTTTGTGAAGCTTGACTGAATTGATGATGTTTAAATTTGTGTATTAACAATCTAGATGCCAGAAGTCAGTGAGTACTAGGCACATGAATAGTGCTTATAAAGAGTTGACTGTTTTAATGAGAAATCAAAGAATAGGCAGATGCTTTTCTGAAGTCTTAGAATACCTTATGAAGAGAATTATCTGATTTTTTTCTCTTATGTTTAAATTTCAGGTTATTGAATCATATACATCAGAGTTTTAACTTATTAGGCACTCAGATTTTCTGTTGTTCGTAGTGAAAAATGATGCAAAATTGCTACATAAACTAAGTTCTTCTGAAATTATCTTGTTTAAATGTTTTGATATATTCATTACCCATTTTAACCAACCTTGGTTTTATTGAGAATTTTGGTCCTCTGTACATTTTCTTTAAAGGTTAACTATGCCTTAAATAACTTCTGGTAAGGATTGCTTTGAATTTAGCAATATACCATATGTGAATTGTCAGCTTGGAGTATCACATGGCTGCTGTGTTCCATTTTTCAAAAGCATCTACTTGCTAGTATTTTATTTGAACTCTTTAGTTGTTTGTACTGTTTTATAAGGGAAAACATTACATTTAGGAGACTAATTTTTCCCAGGGTTTAGAATTACTCTATTGTATAAAGTTCTGCTCCAAGGAGGGAGAAACAAGTTTTTTTTCCTCTTCTTTTGATATTTTCCCTTTGATTAGAGATTGCTAACTTAATGGGCAAAGAGGGGAGAAGTAAAAACTAAGATACGTGAGATCTGTCATATATCTTTTTTGAATTCCACCATTTTGTTAACCCAAAGGTATGAAATAAATTTACAGTTTTAGTTATTCGATTGAACAAGGATTCTCATAAATTCCAGCTTTTATCGTATGATCAGATTTTTCCTGGACAAATAAAGATGTTTGCTGTTGCCAATAAAGTTTGGCCTAACAGCATGCTAGATACTAGTGATTGGTTTGGAACTAACCACTTGGCTTGTCCATTCTTATCCCTCCCATCTAACTTAACCTCAGCAGAAGACTGAGAAAGGTTTGGTAGTTGAGAATAGTTCTTGTGTGCCTCTGAGTTTCCTAGGCTAAGCCAGAATTTTGCATGCAAGGCTATTCTTGTGGTTTTTCCAGCCAGGCCAAAACCAAAAGGCCTTGAAAACCTTGGAAGAAAAGTTTTTTAATACAGATTTAAGGCTTGCCTTTATATTGTGACTGGATCATCAGCTTGACAGTAAAGGAATGAAGGGGAAGACTTCATTTTGATATTGAAGATATAATTTCAGAACTGCTGCTGCAGAGCAGACCTTAAAAAATAACCTCTAAAGATAAAACAATTTTAAGTGAATAGACTTGATTTAGTTGGTTGTTTCTTCAGACATGTGAGAGCTCCCTATTCCCCTTGAGTTATTTTTGGCTTACCTTCCAAAATGCACTTCTAATGTATGGGTTCCTTTTTATATTATGTCAGGTTAATATTTGTGGCTAATGTTGATCAGAGTTGAAATTTTATCAATACTAGTTCTCTCCCATCCAGATATAGATTAATTGCAGATTTCTGCTTGTTATCATAAGAATTCAAGTTGCTCTATCATAAGTATTTTCCATCCATAATATTAACTCTATAGACTGACTTGAATGAGGCTTGACCTTTTCTGATAGGGTCAAATCTTTCTTTTAGCCAAGCTTATTCAGTGGATTTCTTATGATAGTGATAATGCTGAAAGAGTGATTATATACTAGTATCTACAAAGAATATCATTTGTGTAGCCATTCCAATCAATGTAATATATCAGTTATGTGGTTCTTAATCTTTCACTATTATAATGAACCAAATTGTTAGTAAGGTCTCTCTGGATTCAGGCATTTTCAGTTTATCTCCACTTAGAGACAGAAAAGATAAACCAATGAATGTTATTCTTATATTCATCTAATTCCCAGACCAAATGAGAATATGTATGTAAAAAGCTACTTTTAATTTTTTAAATTTCTTGCCTGTTTGGAAGGATATAAGGGAGGACTTGTTTTTTTTTTTTTTTTTTTCCATTGAACTCTGAAACACAGACGATGAGGAAGGAAAGTGGAGTCATAAAAACCAGTGACATTTGGGAGAATCCATTTTGAGATGTCTATCATATTTCTAATTAGTGTGCAACCCATTGTCAAAATAGAAGGTGGGTTTTGAGTATATTCTTAAGTTATTGTGAATCGGTTTTGGAGAAACTTGATATATGAGAATATAGATTTTATACCGAGGATAAATTATTAAGGAATAGAATGATTTGCCCTATGATTTTCAGAATACCTTGTTTTTGACAAAGTAACACATGCATCCAATACAAAATTTAAAAGGAGTAGAAATATACATAGTAAAAATTAGTTTTGCTCCCATTGCTCTCTGGGTATCAGTCCCCTTCTGCTCCGCACCCTTTAGCTTTTCCAGAGTTGGGACAATTAATTAAAATTGTCATGTCTCTCATTTGCAGTGAATTAATTGTCAAGTTGCTCTATAGTAGTGAGAAAGGAATTCTGTTTGAGGAATAATCCATATGCAGTCTGATTCGGTTCATGTAGTGAGGAGCGCCAAGTTCAGAGGTTATAGTATGTGGTGTTTTGGCAGGGTATTCACATAGCTAAATTTTTTGGCAGTTAATCCATCATAACAATCTAATCTGGGCTAATGTTCAGTCAGCAAGTACAACTTTGTGCCATCTTAAAGTGAAAAAATTCCCTATCAGTGTATTACCAAGTCCTCTGAGCCACTTTGAGGACTTTCACCCTTCCCAGGTGCTTTTCCCCAGCCCCACAACAAAGCGAGGGCCTCTGGCACCTGCCTCAGTACTGGGGGTGGGACTTCTGATTGCTCGGCGCCCAGTCCAATGGGGTTTAAATATTTTACATATCACCCTGGACATTATCACTTCTGTAATATATGGTAACTTTTAACTCAAAGAACCCAGTTGAAGTATCTTATATTGTCATCTAGTTACACATTGTTAATTCTTTTTATGATCAAAAAGAAAACAGAGAGAATTTAATCTTTGTAAATGTGTGCTTTAATAAAATTGATTTTAATGCAACTTCTAATCCCTCTCTGGTGATGGCTTTTTAGTGTAAAAAGTTCTTTTCTAATCTTTGAGATCCAGATTTGAGGACTGGATCTCACTTAATAATTTTGGAGGAAAGTTATTCTCTTTAATGGTCTCAATTCTAGTAATTAAAAAAAATAATCTTGATCCTAACTTGAATCCACATGGCACAAGTTTTATTTATCATAAAAAATGAGGAATTTAGTTCTCAAAATCAAATGGCTAAAGCAATCCTATTTTGAAATATCAGTATAAACATTAAATTAACTGTCATAATTTCACAGAATTCCTCCATTGTTGGCTGAGAAAAAAACTACTATTTTTCCCATTTATTAGATAAGAAATCCATGACATAGAGAAAAACAAAGCCTTGACCGAACACCTTTAAGCAGGGGAGGAGTTTTAAAAAATAAAAGCCAGGCCACTGAAAGCTTGATGCAGAGCTGTATTCAACAAATCATGCCGCCTCTTTGAGACATTGACATATGTATATTCAAGCCAAATATATATGACATCTCGATGGGTTTCTTTATTTCCATGGTCTCTGGTATTTCAGAAAATGAGAGCTTTAGTGTCTGGTAACCTTGTGCTTTGTTTAATCCTATGAAAGATTATGGAGATCATTTTAGTCAGAATTCCTTTTTCCTTTTCCTTCCTTCTTTTCCTTCCTTCCGAACTGAAGCTGTAGCTCTTATTCAAGTCACACAGAATAGTATTGTGGCATCTGAGGGAGGGGCATATCCCTGTGGCAGTTTTTCAGAAGTTTAAAGTATCTGGAAGGCAGACATGCAGAGTCTCTGTGCTGTACTTAATTTTAGAAACTTCTTAATTTTAATGTGTTGTCAATGGCACAAAAGAAATTTTCACTGGGAGACTTCTGTGGTGTTTGAGGTAACAACTCTTATGTTACTAGAATCCCTTCACAGCAAGGCCAATAGGAATGATTCCCTCTGTCCGGAAGATTTTCTTTGGCTTTCACTGCCTCCAAAGCACTTTATAGCATGGCTAGACTGTATTGAATTTCCATGTTTAGATCTACACCCATAATTTAACCTTCTTGTTTTTGAATCTTAGAGTACCGTGCACTGTGACTCTAACGCGTAGGAAAACCTGAGGCTCACTCACTCCAGTTCCAGACACGGAGATCTGTGACAGGACACATTCTCAGCAGCCTCAACATGACCTCACTACTTTTCCTCCTTTTTTAAATTATGGAAAAAGGAAGGGAGGAATCTTTTGTTTTTGAATCCATTTTTTTTCCATAATTTTAGGCAGTAGTTTCTGTCCTGCTTTCTAAAAAGAAAATATGACCAAATCTATCACTGTCACTCCCCAGACATCTGGAGTTTACTCTTGAGAAGCACTCGTACCTCCATCCTCCCCGAGGATTAAATGTGAACCTGTAGGTCTAAATGTTGCCTATCTTTTGCCAGCCTGGGTTGCAGAAGACCGTGAACCCAAAGTTGAATTTGGAGCCGATTTTGAGTAAATGAAAACCTTCAGTCCAGATCACAGTTTTTCCTCTAGAGAATTATACTCCCTAGTCCTTTTTCCATTGTACTTTTAAATCCCCTCGTGATAGGTTTTCATCACATTCTTTTTGTATCCCAACAAAGTTTTCTAAAACATCTAAGTATTGTTTTCAGAGATAATCTAATGTTTCTCTTCTAACACAAACCAGATCTATGCTTAAGTTAGATTACTAGCTCACTGATCAGAGGCCTAAAAATTGCACGCACGAGCACACACACACACACACACACACACACACACACACGTAAATAAGTTTTAAAATGTTATAAATATATATGATATATCAGTTTGTATGTTTGTATGATATATCAAATTCTCAGTTTCTCTGCTTGAAGTGTAAAAGCCATAGATTGATGTTGTAGACCCCCATATTGGTACAAGGTAGCTTTGATTATCCAAGTCCTTGAACATTAAGACAGAAAGTTGGAAATGAAGGTCAATGTTCAGAACCAAATCTAGTCAGCTGCCCTCATTTGGACACTGTGTCTTCTTTTTCAACTGTCTTTTTTGCCAGCCTCTTCCCAGTAAGATGGGCAATGTAAGTATTGCGGAAGAGCTGCATACTGTCAGATAGCGTCCAGGTGAAGTTTAAGTACCTGCCAGATACACTCACTGTACGCAGTGCATCTATGGCACTTTTCTGTGAGAACATGAAAGACACTCAGCTAGTTCATAGTAGGATTCACTCCTTCATTACCAGAGAGGGTAATTGCACTGCTCCCTATTCTACTGCATAAAATGCTGTCCATGCATGGGGCCTTGGTTGTAAGCTACTAATGTACTTGTATACGTGGGGGCCACAAACTCCGTGCTACATATTTTCATTCTCACAAATTATCCATTAGTGGAGAAAGTTTTGATAGCATTTGAGTGCTTTTGGTACTTTGCATCACTGTTTGAAGGTATTAAAAGTATATCAGATTATAGAAATATCGTTACTTTAAAGCTTTTAGGGGTTTCACATTGCAATTTGAATAAAATTAAAATGCCTTTCTGTGGTTCTTCATGACTCTGGTACTCTACCTACTTCTCTGATCACTTTCAGGAATAAGGGCGCAGCAAGACCACAAGGCCTGTGGTGAGAAGTTTCACCTATTTAAGGATAGGGGAAAAAAAAGGCCGGTGTAGCTATAGAATCTGATGGAACTCCCTGGTTTATATGACCTACACTGCCCTTTTTTCCAGTTCCTAAACTCATCAGCCATGTTCCTACCCTAGAACTCCGCACTTTCTCCTTTGATGGAGATTCCCCCACCTCCCCCTGCCCCAGACATTTATGTGGCTCAAGGCTTTTTCTCCCTCACTTGTGGCATCTCAACTCTGTTTATGCTTCTTCAGAGAGCTCTTTCTTGACTATAATCTCTAGACATTTTCTCCTCTGTATTACTTTTTAGCCTTATTATTTTTTTTTATTTTCTTCATAGGATGTAACACCACGAGAAATGGTTTATTGTCTGCCTTCTCTTCCCCACCCTCCCCAGCCCCTTGCCAATAACGTAAGTTCAGCAGAGTCAGGCTCCAGTCTGTTTTGTTCACTCTGTAGCTCAAGTACGTAGAACAGTGTCTGGAATAAAGTGTGCATTCAGTAAATATTAGTTGAATAAGTGAAGAATGAGTCAATAATTTAATGACTATAAAAATAGGACTTAAATTCTTAATTCATAAAGAGAAATCTGCTTTACTCAGTTAGAACAGCTAAGACAAATTGGGACCAAATGGATGGATCTGAATTCAGTGCTCTCTTCCATTGAGTCTTTTCATGTGATTTTGGGTGCATTTCTTGAGTTCAGTGTCTTTCTTTATCTGAAAAACAGGTATATAGAGTTCATGGGAAAAGGTGAACGATTCAGTGAAATTACTGAGATTAATCAATGTATCTCAGTCAAGAAGGCTCTTCTTTTGAATAACATATTTGCTTATAATATGTGTGGAATTTTGAGGGTATATTATAAGACATACTAACAGCCAATAGCCTTTCAAAATTTGAAGCAATACTTTGTTCAAAAAGAGCACATAGACCAGAAAAAACCATTACAAGTGTCTCTTCAAGAGTAACTTAGTCTAGCCAAGAAATAGAAGCAACCTAAGTGTCCATCAGTAAATGAATGAATAAAGAAGATGTGGTACATACACACAATGGAATATTATTCAGCCATAAGAAGAAAACAAATCCTACCATTTGCAGCAACATGGATGGAGCTAGAGGGTATTATGCTCAGTGAAGTAAGTCAGGCAGAGAAAGACAAGTATCAAATGATTTCACTCATCTGTGCAGTATAAGAACAAAGAAAAAACTAAAGGAACAAAACAGCAGCAGAAACATAGAACCCAAGAATGGACTAACAGTTACCAAAGGGAAAGGGACTGAGGTGAGTAGGTGAGAAGGGAGGGAGAAGGGGGAATAAGGGGCATTACGATTAGCAGACATAATGTAGGGGGTGAGGGGGGCATGGGGAAGGCAGTATAGCACAGAGAAGACAAGTAGTGATTCTATAGCATCTTACTACACTGATGCACAGTGACTATAATGGGGTATCTGGTGGGGACTTGATAATGGGGGGAATCTAGTAACCACAGTATATTAATAATATTAAAATAAAATAAATAAATGAAAGAGTAACTTACTCATTCTGAGGGTATCTTTTAGTTTCACTTATTTTCAGTTAAAAAGAAGAAAAGATTTGAAATAGAAGAAAGGTGAAATTGTGCTTGATTTCAAAAGGCCCTCTGGATTTGATGGGACACTTGTCTGTAGTTTGGCTTGCAGTAGTCCACTTTGGCAATACTTTTCCAGTTAAATTCCAGCATCTATCAGTTCCATTAAAAAAAAAAATCTACTGCTTGTGGGTATTGGTTGGGGTGGGATGGTTTTTAACTTAATACCTTCATTTTTTATCAGTCTAATATTTATAGCATACTTTTCCTTCCAAGGAGTTTGTAGTCCTTCTCATACTTTATTTAGTTAAAATTTATCCTATGGTGTAGAAAGAATGTACATTGCTAGTCTAAAATAATATTTAAAAAATTGAGATTCCTGAGAGAAATTAAATATACTCAAGCAACAATTTGGTAACTGAACTTGGTAGTTAGAATTTGAAGCATAGTGAATTTTCCAGTAAATAGTGGTACCGTTCATACTATGATTTTTTAAAATATTAATCTTAATAAAAGGATCATCGTTCATCAAATAACTATTGGATATCCCTACTATGTATAAGAAACTGTAAAAAGCTATGCATGACACATAAAGGTGGGTAACATATAGTTCTGATATTAATGGAACCCATAATCTTGTTCACACTTATAAGATCATTCTTAAAGAAGTGTGGTAAATAATTTACCTCAAGTTCAGTGAATTAAGTCTTCTGCGATGATACAGAAAATCTCTGATAGAAATGAAGCTAAAACCTTAAAGTGTTGAAATTTAGCAAAGTATTCCCTGCTTTTGGTAGCATTATTTTCATGGTAGAATGTTTGTATACATCTTTGTTTTTCTGCCTCTACATTCTGTGAGATTCTCAAGTATTTTATATATGTTGAGAATAGTTTAAAATAGCTTATGAAGGAAATGATCCTTCCAGATACCATTTTAGAGTACATATAAGCCCAAGGGAAGGCTTTCTTTTATCTTTGGTATCTCTAGAGATAATTACAGAGGAAAAAAAAATAAACTGGAGGGAAATGTTAAGATTAATGTTGATTTTTATACTTGGACAATATGAGAAAAATTTAACAGCAATTTTTTTGGTATATTACACTGGAAAATAAATATCCAGTTACTTAACATCAAGCCATAAAAGCAGGTGGATAAGACCAATGTGTATTTTCTAAGTATGTCCATAATGCTTAGTGTTCTAGTTTAAAGGGTAGTTTTTGGAAATGACCTCCGATGTTTGGACTGTCACACTAATAATCCCACAGCCAAATGGTTTAGGCCAGACTGTTGAATTACCCTATTGTAGCACACAAGGTCCTTAGTATCTGATATCTGCCTACTTTTCTACCTTCTTGCCTTACCATTTGCTCCCACTTTTAACTCCAGCTAGTCGTATCTATTTACTGTTCTCTGTGTATAGCAGTGAGCCTGACAGGAAAGCTTTGCTCATTTCTTTTCCTTTGGTACACACCTTGTGTATATACGGCTGTGGTGTGTTTTTATCTAGAGAATTTCTCTTCAACAATAGACTAAACTTAACGAGGACAGCCTTTTAAAAAAATCTTTATGTTCCCTGTACCTGCCTTCATATCCCTTTTATAGATGTGTGGCTTTAAATAATTGAATGGGGCTAAAAGGAGAGGTTTGAACTGTATGAAAGGCTGGTTACTTTTGCATAGCTTTTCTCCATATTCCAGAACCACAGCTTTGGCTCTTAGCTAATTATCCTATAGTACTGACTCAATATCCTACAGATCCGATAGTGTTTGTCTCTTTGAAGGTTGAAATATGGTGTACAAATCAATACCTAAAGGAAAAAAAATACTGTTCCATTGTGTCAAGTATGGTGAGAGAACATGATTTTATTTCATTAACTTTCCTATCCCTGTCCCTGTCCCAAAGGGGGAACAGGTATATAATCTACTAAAACTCTTAATTGGACATATAAACAGTGGCATTGTTTGGAAATGTGGCCAATAAGGAAGTGAAGACTGTTCTTTCCACTAAAGCAAAACAATTCTGTCATATCCCAAGTCCCCCAAAAGAATGGCATTTTTCTGTCTACAAAAGATGTGGTAAATGTGCCCAGGAGAAATGTCTCTAACTCTGCTGTTCTTTAAATTTTTGAAGTCCAACAACCATTATATTTTACCAGAGGTAAATTAGAGCTTTTCATTGTCTAGTCACATTTTAAGAGGTTAAATTTTGGTGCCTTATATAAATAATCACAGTGGAATCTTCACAATAATCTACACATGGAGGGCTTAAGCAGTTTTATTAAGCAGTTCTTTATATTTTGGTTAGTTAAACTCTAGACCTTTATTTTCCTTTGCTAATTTTATTAGTATTTCTACAGCTTCAGAGCGATGGCTGTAGAACTATAGGAATAGTAGCATCATCAGTCTAACATTTGCAAAAGAAAGTTAATTATCTGAAAATCTGGGACTTACCCAGAGGTTGTAAAAATATTTTTGTCTCAGTTTTTTTAAATACATGCATATTTATTTAGCTTTTAATGCATGTTGTTTCCAACCAAGTAAATCTATTTTCAAAATAGAGATTATTTAAGAGATTTGGCTAATTTTTCTTTTCTTGATGAATGTGCCAAAGGTCTGTTTTCTATAAGACATGTGTCTGTTTCAACTTACTATTTTGATTATGAGTAATTTATTATAGACCTTCAAAAATAGAATATTTGCTAAAGAGTTCTTATATATATAGTTGAGTACATACTTTAGAATGATTTAGGACTTACAAATAGCATGTAAGATAATATTGGGACCATGTTAAGTGTAACACATAATGCTTTAAAAAAAAAAGAGAGGAAAAATGATAATACTCTAAGCATCTCCATTAAGGAAGTGAGGGGTGGAACATCTTCAAATACTGATTTGGCTTCCTTTAGAACAGTGTTAACATCTTTGTTTTTAACTGACTGAGGTTCCAGCATTTACACTACCCACTTAAATTTGTCCAGTCTCCTAAGTTACTACTCTTTATGAATACTGCCTTGAGATTCTGTCTTCCACATTCTGACTTCTACCTTTCCACATTAGGGGCGTGAACTTCCTGGGGGGTAGTTCTTTTATGTTTGAAATTACTCAGAGTTTCCATCTGCTTTTACTTGACTTGTGGTCTTGAAGATCTTGCTTGGCCCCTGGGATATTACAGTGTGCCGAGAGGATGTGGAGTTTTGTCAGCCAGGGAAATATGTCTGTTTTTTTTTTTCTTCTTCTTCTTTTTCAGCTTTCATACACTCCTCATCCTGTGTGGTCTTCACTAAACTGAATTTATATTTAACAGAACTACTCACCCTCTTTATCATCTTCTATGTCTTGGCCTTTTTTAAGGAGAAGGTGTGTGAAAGGAACATCTGAGCCAAAAAACTGTAGTCTTGGCAATAGGAAAACTTAAAACCGAAAGCTTAAAGCAGTGTTACATATGAACGTGCTTCCATATCCACAGATGTGTATTTTGTGTTGCAGCTCGAGAAGATCAGATCTCAGCTATGTACAACTGTCAAAAACATTTTCATGCCAACAGTAGACTCAAGTTTTGTCTTTGATCCAAACGACTTTTTTGCTTTTTTTAGGCACTCCTGCAGTCTTCAGTTAAGCAACAAGTAGAAGCTGTTGAAAAACAGTACATTTCTGCAATTGAGAAACAATCACACAAGTGTGAGGAGTTGCTAAATGCTCAGGTAATAATATTGCGGACCTATTATATGTTTACACCTTTCTTCTGCCTCTCCTCCCCTGGGAGCTCTACAGCTGTGTACTCAGTGTCATGCCATTTACTTTCCCTGGTGTATTTCAGAGGAAAAAATATGCTTATGTAAACTCAGTGTTAAAGTTTGGGAATTTTATGATAGACTAAAAATATGTGGGTCTCCAAGTTAATGATAATTCTTATGTTAATTTCTGGGTTATAATATTATTCATTAAATAACAGAACCATAGAGGTGACAATAAACATTTTATGGCATGTGAAGTGATTTTTAGTGGTATAAGATTTATAAATAATACTGTGAAGTTTAATTATGTTTTAATTACCTTTTGTTGCATATCGGCATTGGTTTCTATTTGAACTTTTCTGTTGATTTTAAAAAATTTAATGTAGAGTGCATTAAAAATATGATTAGCTGATTTACATTTAACAATCAATTGAAGACCATTCATGGATGTATCATAGTATAAATAATATATGCAAGAAATTCCCAGTAATGCTTTTAAGTTGACATAAAACTTGGTAGGTCAAAATAAAACCTACTTTATTTAAAGGACCTTATTTATATCATGGGAAGAAAATACACTAAGAATTAGGAATCAAAATTAGTTGTAGAATTCAAACAGAGATTTAATGCCACCCACCCCCAAGATTTTTCAGTGCCATTTTAATAAGTGGTTTAGAAGAGGAAATATTCAAGGAATTTTATAAATCCGGTATAACACTTACACTCTTCTGGTTGGTGAAATACCAGGTTATCTGAGGTACGAAATACATGACTTTGTAAATGGAGAGAAAAACTCAAGAGAATTAAAGTCATAAAACTGAAACAACATAAGGCATGTGTTAGCAGAACAGACCAGTTTATGCCCTGAACTCTCTAGCTTCAGTGGCAAAGATTTACATCTTACCCATATGCTGTATGTCCATTGAGGATGGTTTTGGGGCTGAGTCTCATGTTGTCCTCACACTAGGAACTAGCCTGAGAGTGTAGTGCCTGTATCGAGTGTTGCCTGTTAGCATCACTTAATCAGAAGCCTGATGAGATTTCCTACCAGTAATTCAGTATTCTGGACTGGAAATGAAACTTGCATTTCCCATTTATATCCACATTGCCCTACCCAGGCATAATGGGGCCAGGTAGTGAGATCTACTATGTGTCTGGAAGGGAGAGAACAGGAAATATTTGATAAACAGCACTGATATTCCATAGTCAACACCTTGGTCGTCAAACACTCAGTCTCTGTCTCACAGGCAAATTTGCTCTTCCTGTCTCATGGGAGAAAAACTGAAAGTCCTGTTGAGCTATGAATAGTCCAAGATCTTTGAGTGATGGGTGGGGAATGATGTGCCATAGTCTCTACTTTATCAGGTCCAGATACAGGGTCCTTTTCACCTAAAAAAACTAGAAACTAAAATCTATGTTGTTTACCCCTAATGTATGCAGTAGTAAGCTAAAGGTAGGGTATTTACTGTAAACACTCTCAGAGGAAAAGATGAAGAATGAGAGAGACACAGCTCAATTAGTATGAGCAATTCTAAAATCTCAGTGGACAGTTTAAATAAAAATCTGTGCCATGGGGGTGGGATTGTTCTTTGACTTACCTTGATCCTCATTTTGAGGCTTAGCAACAAGTTTCTAGTCCATTGTTCTTTATGATCCTTGTAGGTTTTAAGTTTTTTAGTGTCTTTGCTGGCTACGTCTAATGCAGGTTATGGAGATTATACCATTTCTCAGCCTGCTTCCTTTCCATATAGAAAATGGGAGCCATGGGTCATTTTAGGTAACAGATAGTCACAGTTCAGGGTAATGGCTCTTCTGGCTTCTAACCTGTTTGATTATGATCAGCTCCATTTGTCAAAGGCAAACCCACAATTATTTTAGAGTCCTGTTTCCTAGATTTTAATAAGTTTATATGCTTTTAACCCTCATGATTGTCTGTGTTTCTTTCTTTCTGATTAAAGATAATTTATCAAACCTGGGTTGAAGAAATCCCTTGTCTCTTTTCTCCAGACCATTTTGTCTTAGAGAAAGTGTATACAGGATAGTCACAGCCTTATTGGATCTTTGCTTGGAGACACTTTGATGAACTGAGTCTTTATCAGTGAGTGTAGCTGATGTAGACTTGGTTTATTGCTTACTGCCAGGCTGAATTGCAGCCTCGGTCTTTGTTGCTCAAAGGCTTTGTCAGTTGTTTCTTTATAAGGTGAAGTTGAGAAGGTGGTTGTCCCTGCAAGTCCCCATATTTCTAAACTTTTTCTGTTACCTGTAATTTGTACATGTGAATTATCTTTTTGTGAATTCACTGTTGGCATTTGCCTCTTTCTCATAATGTCTTGTCAAAAGTACCCAACTGCAGAGCTAATAAAAGAATACAGCAAAGTTGCAGGTTAAAAGATTAACACAGAAAAATCAGTTGTGTTTCTATACACCTGCAAAAAGAAGAAATTACAAAAGCAGTTCAATTTTTTATAACGTTTTAAAGAATAAAATACCTAGGAATAAATTTAACCAAAGAGGTAAAAGACTTACGTACTAAAAACTACAAGACATTGCTGAAAGAAATTTAAAAATAACCTAAATAAGTGGGAAGACATCCCATATTCTCCAATTGGAAATATTTGGTTTAGATCACTCAAGACTATTTAGGACATTTAAAGGATCATAGGAAGTTCAGTATCATGAAATGCTATTAAAAAAAACCCACAAAAACTGAAAGGGTATGTGATTGGTAAGTTAAATCATGTAAAGTGTAGAAATGGTGATCCCATTTGTTTTTCAAATCATATTTGTTGAGATGCCATCTGAAATTTGAAATAAGTGTTTTTAACAAAAATAATAGCGGAATGTTTCCCTAGGAATAATTTAATTCTACCTCGTGTGTGTGTGTGTGTGTGTGTGTCTTTTTTTTTTTCTTTCAAATTAAGAATATAAGGGAAAAGCAAGTTAACAGTAACAGAGTAGTTAACAAGCATGTCCTCTGGAGTCCAACCATCTGAAGTGATTGCCAGCTTTGTCTTAACTGTGTTACCCTGCAGTGTCCCTTAACTTTTCTGTGCCCCATTTTTCTCATCTAAAAAATATTAATACAAGTAATTCCTATCTCAGGATTGTTATGAGTATTATGTGAGACCAGATTTGCATAGTACTTAGAATAGAACTTGGCACATTCTAGGTGTTTAGTTGATATTGGCTGCATCATTATCATCTTTCTTATTCTTGGCCAAGATCATTTAGCTACTATCAGAACCAGGGCTAGGACTCACATTTTCTAATTTCCAGTCTATGGAGAAAAGGTTACTTCTTTGAAACTTATATTTTGTCTTGTGTTTGATAGAAAACTAACCATTAAGTCTTTAAACATTTACCTTTGGGCCACTTCTAGTATACGAGTGCTAGACCAATTTTGCCCCTTTTTTTCCTTATTTAATGAGGGCTTTACATAACTGGCAATCGGCTGGATTGTATGGATGTAACAATGAGCAAGACAGTCCAAGTAGGCTGTGGAGACAGATGTTATAGTTGCAAAATCGCATGATAAGTTATGGTGGAATAAATAGTTACATGAGAGTACATTAAAGAGCTATATAACTCCATACTGGATAAGGGAAGAGTTAGTTCTCTCAGGGTTAATGGATCTAAGTGAGGTCAGAACTTAAGAACTTCACTTGAGAATTTGGCATGTGTAAGGTAGATGGAATAACATCTTCAGAATCCTTTAGATGAGGGAAAATAATGTAAATATTTGGTGGTGGGGAGTGGGAGAGCATGTTGAGGCTCTTTGAGACTGCCAAATGAAAGACCATCTTAACATCATAAAAAGGATCATAAAGGATCTTTTCTGCCCCATTGTCTGACCAGAAACTGGGTGCTATTAAAAGACATTAACTAGAGAAGGGACATTTGCTCAGATTTGCATTTTAAAAGTATTACTCCGGCTACAGTATAAAAAATGAATTGATGGGAGGGAATATTAGAAGCACATAAATCAGTTAAACAGCTATTATAATTATCCACATGAGAATGTTGGTGGCCCAAATCTAGGTGGGTGTGTGGGAAAGATATTTTGATGGTTTGAGTGATAGTAAGGGACCAGAAACTGGAGAATTTGTTGGAATATAAGAAGAGAAGTAAATGGTGATTGATAAAGGATATATGTACACACACACACACTTCTTTCTTTTTTTTTTTTCTTTTTAAGGTATCATTGATATATACTCTTATGAAGGTTTCACATGAAAAACATTGTGGTTACTACATTCACCCATATTATCGAGTCCCCCCCCATACCCCATTACAGCCACAGAGTCACTACGTGTGTTCTCTGTGCTACACTGTCTTCCCCATGATTACCCCAACACCATGTGTACTAATCATAATACCCCTCAATCCCCTTCTCCCTCCCTCCCACACCCCTTCCCCGACACCCCTCCCCTTTGGTAACCACTAGTCCCTTCTTAGAATCTGTGTGTCTGCTGCTATTTTGTTCCTTCAGTTTTGGTTCATTGTTATACTACACAAATGAGGGAAATCATTTGGTATTTGTCTTTCTCCACCTGACGTATTTCAATGAGCATAATACCCTCTAGTTCCATCCATGTTGTTGCAAGGTAGGATTTGTTTCTTTCTAATGGCTAAATAGTATTGATTTGTGTATATGTACCACATCTTCTTTGTCCATTCATCTACTGGTGGACACTTAGGTTGCTTCCATATCTTGGCTGTTGTAAATAGTGCTGCGATAAACATAGGGGTGGGATAAGATTCAAGATGGTGGCCTGAGAGGTGAGACAGAGAACTCCTCCCAAAACCACATATAGTACAAAAATACAGTTATTACAACTAATCCTAAAAGAGCAACAGGAAAGAAGGCTGCACCAGACTGCATACACCTGGAGAACAGAGCAAACCTCACAAAACAGGGTAACGGACCAAAGCCTTGATCCCGCAGGACCGAAGCCCTTCCCCCACCCCAGCTCACCAGCGGGAGGAAGAGGAATGGAGTGGGGAGGGACGGAAGCCTAGACCTGCTGAACACCCAGCCCTGGAGGTCTGCTTTGGGAACACAAACCTACATTGCATGATGCTCTGGAGATTAGTGGGACTGGAAAACTAAGACACGCGGAATACTTGGAGAGACTGAGATTCCAGCTGTTTGTGAAGGACAGGGATCCACATCTGTCCACTATGGGGCAATGGACAGGCGAGTGGTCTGAGAGGCTTCCTAGCAGTGAGAGGGCTGCTGAAGGGGTGGGGTTTGCATGGAGTTTGCTGTGTGGGAGAAGGGATAGATGGACAAAGTTACCTGGGCACACTCTACCTAACTGGTTGGGAACTTACAGGAACTTCAGGCACTCCATCCCCCTGGATGGCTACTCAGCTCCAAGGCCCCCCACTGTGCTAACGCAGCCTACTGCACCTTCCTCCTGGCCTACAGGCACCGGCTCACAAACTGGCAGTCCCTGCCCTGGCATCAGGCCAGCTAGAGGGAGGTCTGGCCTGTGACAGCTACAGATGCAAAGCACAGAGGCTTACACCTGTGTGCTTGACCCACTGGTTCTGACAGTGGAGACAGGCACTGCACTTGGGGAGCAGGAAACAACTCTTTCCTCCCCCCAGGCACCAATATACTTCCCTCTGAGCACAGCTTTCGCTGCGTCCCACAAATATTTGTGGTGTTGAGTTATTGTTATCATTTGTCTCCATATATTGCTTGATCTCGATCTCTGTTTTTATTTAGTCATTTATCCATTGATTATTTAGGAGCATGTTATTAAGCCTCCATGTGTTTGTGGGCTTTTTCATTTTGTTTGTGTAATTTATTTGTGTTTTCATACCTTTGTGGTCTGAGAAGCTGGTTGGTACAATTTCAGTCTTTTTGAATTTACTGAGGCTCTTTTTTGTGGCCTAGTATATGACCTATTCTTGAAAATGTTCCATGTGCATTTGAGGAGAATGTGTATCCTGTTGCTTTTGGATGGAGTGTTCTGTAGTTGTCCATTAGGTCCATCTGTTCTAGTGTGTTGTTCAGTGCCTCTGTGTCCTTACTTATTTTCTGTCTGATTGATCTGTCCTTTGGAGTGAGTGGTGTGTTGAAGTCTCCTATAATGAATGCATTGCATTCTATTTCCCCCTTTAATTCTGTTAGTATTTGTTTCACATATGTAGGTGATCCTCTTTTGGGTGCATAGATATTTATAATAGTTATATCCTCTTGTTAGACTGACTCCTTTACCATTATGTAATGTCCTCCTTTGTCTCTTCTTACTTTCTTTGTTTTGAAGTTAATTTTGTCTGATACAAGTACTGCAACTCCTGCTTTTTTCTCCCTATTAGTTGCATGAAATATCTTTTCCATCCCTTCAGTCTGTATATATCTTTGGATTTGGTATATCTTTTCCTTTGTATATGATCTTTTTTTTCTCTCTCTGGCTACTTTTAATAGTTTTTCCTTATCCTTGATCTTTGCCATTTTAATTATTATATGTCTTGGTGTTGTCCTCCTTGGGTCCCTTGTGTTGGGAGTTCTGTGGGCCTCCATGGTCTGAGAGACTATTTCCTCCCCCAGTTTGGGGAAGTTTTCAGCAGTTATTTCTTCAAAGACACTTTATCCCTTTTCCTCTCTCCTCTTCTTCTGGTACCCCTATAATGTGAATATTGTTCTGTTTGGATTGGTCACACAGTTCTCTTAATATTCTTTAATTCTGGAGAACCTTTTATCTCTCTCTGTGTTCCTGTTCTCTGATCTCTATTCCATTAATGGCTTCTTGCACCTCATCCAGTCTGCTCTTAAGTCCTTCCACAGATTGTTTTATTTCTGTGTTCTCCCTCCCTACTTGCTCCTTTAGCTCTTGCATATTTCTCTGCAGGTCTATCAGCATGGTTATGACCTTTATTTTGAATTCTTTTTCAGGAAGATTGGTTATATCTATCTCCCCAGGCCCTGTCTCGGGGGTTGTCTGGGTAATTCTGGACTGGACCAAATTCTTCTGCCTTTTCATGGTGATAGCGGTGACTGTAGGCAGGTAGCACGTGTGTCCACTGGGAGAACAAAGTCATTTCCTGCTTGCTGGTCACCTTGCCCTTCTCTGCTACCTGTGTTGGTTACCCGCACTCCTGGAGCAGCCTCCGGGTTAATCCCCTAAGCTGCTGTGGGCGGGGTCATTGTCAGGGTAGCCCAGAGCCCTGCGGGGAGTGGCAGGCGCGCCAGATGTGCTCTCCTGCAAGAGTGGCACCCCTTCATACCTTGCCCCAGTTTCTTCCCGTGCCAGGCAGCTGCGCACTGGCGGTGGCCTTTGGGTCTGGCCTGAGCGGCTGTGTGCCAGGAGGAGATACTGGGCGGCTGCTTGGGGTGCGGCTGCTCCCGGGCCACTCCACTGTCACCACTGCCAGCCCACAGGGACACTCCCAGGCCACTCCGCTGCCGCCTTGGGTGCACGTGGCCACTCCCCACTGCGGGTGCTCACAGCCGCCCTCAGGCTACTGGACTGCTGTGTTGGGGGCCATGCTGGCCGGGGGGAACAACTGGCAGGCTGCTTATTGCTGTGAGGGGCTTCAGAGCTGTACTACCGCCCAGGGGGTTAGGGCACCTGGAGTTCCCCAGGATTCCCAGCTGCTAGGCTGACTGCGCCGGGATGATTCCGTCCAGCTGCGAGGACCCTGTCCCTTTAAGACTTTCAAAAAGCACTCGCTTTTCTTTTGTCCCAGGGGAGCCGGTTGTGGGACCTGCTCGCAGATTTTGCTTTTCCATTTCTCTAATATCCAGCACACCCCGGTGCGGATTACTAGAGCTGGGTGTTCAGCAGTCCTGGGCTCCCTCTCCCTCCCCGCTCTGACTCCTCTCCTCCCGCTGGGAGCTGGGGTGAGGGGCATTCGGGTCCCGCCGGGCTGCAGCTTATATCTTACCCCTTTCGTGATGCGCTGGGTTCTCGCGGGTGTGGAGGTGGTTTGGCTGTTGTCCTGTGTCTTCTGGTCTCTCTTTTAGGGAGAGTTGTATTTGTTGTATTTTCAAAAATATATATGGTTTTGGGAGGAGATTTCCGCTGCCCTATTCACACCGCCATCTTGGTTCCTCAAGCCAACAGCTTGTTTTTTAAGCAAGATTTTTAATGTCTCTAAAGCTATGTCTTAGATATTTTCTTTCAGAAAGATTAGTATTTTCTTTAAAATATCCACTCTGGATAAAATTAATACATTGGTTAGAAATAATTTATCTTGAAATGTTGTTAGCTTTTAGAAGATAAAGTTTTGTAAGTAGATAGCAGAAATGATGGTAAAACAGCTGCTTATTATAGAAGAGTTATCTTGAAAACTAGTTTCTACCCACCAAATTTCTTTTCTTTGCCCAAAGATGGTCAAAATAGTGTACATTCTGTTTTAAATAACAATTTTGATGAAAAAAGGAGGCATGAGAAAGATCTTTATTAAATGGATTCTCTCTCAACTAAGGAATTTAATAGTTCAGACTGGAAAGCTATTAATTATTTTTGGTACCTTATGATTAAAGTTCATGAATCAGAAGATTGATGTTAGATAACACAGTTTTATTACCTGGACTCACAAAACAAAGCATTGTTTCAGGGACCACAAAGATGATCTGAATCACACTCTGAAATAATATTCTGCACTTAAAATTCTTATCAGTTGAACTACTTTAAAGGTCTGTTTCAAGAAATGGTAAGCCAAATTTGAAACATTTTGATAGCTCAAAAATGTTTTTCGTAGATATTTATGAGTTCTATGTCTACCCTATTGTATCTTATCCATTATACAGCCTTTGATAACATTTTAATAGTAGGAGTGAAAGAAAAAATACATAGGTGGCTTAAATGATGATTGAAGTTTAGATTATAAAGTCATCAAACTTACCACAAATAGCATGTCCATAAAAGCATGTGTAATTGCATTTTATATGTATGTACTCTAAGCATTTTACTCTGTTAACTCATTGAATATTTATATTTCACTTAACGTATTGTTGAAATATAACGAATAGACTACCTTGAAAAGAAGCTCTTAAAGACTTTGTGGTGGTGCCCTCAGCAGCATCCTGCCAGCTCTCCTCAGAGTGGGAGGGCCTGGAGTGAGCGAAAGGCTCTAGAGTCCCGGCAGCCCCCAGCTCCTGCTGAGCAGTCTCTTCTGTTTACTCCACTGTGTTGTGCTATCAAAGTCCACAAGTCAAAGGCTGCCTATAGTCTAGCGAACTTTGGTTTATGTAAACTTGCTGTGGCAAGGGTGATACATACCAAGGGACCTGTGAATGTCTCTAGAGGTGGAGTAGGAAGAATAATTACAGGATTGGGGGGCTACAAACAGTCATAAAATAGTCTTGCAGTGATTTGTCAGAATTTATTTTAAAAAGGTTGCTGTAGGAATCTATGATCTTTAGAACATATGATGATTCTGTCCACAGTTGCTGTTAGATTAGTTTCTCTGTGCTCTCATTTTGGAATACATGGGTTTGAATGAAGTATTGTTAAAAAATTTGAGCTTAGATAGTCTGTTACCCACAGCATGGCACATTTTATTTGTTCTGTGACTCAAGTGTATTTTGCAAAATGTGGTTTTTGTTTTCATTCACACTTTTCCCTCTTAGGCCAGTTGTAATACTGTTTTTCACTTTATCAGCATAATTGTAATCTTTTTCTCTTTTAACCTCCAGTGAAGAAAGCTAATCATACTCCTCAGAAAGTGTCATAGGTCTTACATGGCCTTTCCTCTGTGTGTATAAGTGTATATATATGTACATATATAAAATTTGTATATATGTGTATTTTATTCCCCAGGTCCAGTGTCTCCTGTCACATTGGGGGAACCATTTTAAAGTGTTAAATGTGTTCTTATTTGAATCTGTTTTACTGTTTTATATGCATGTGTTTCCATTTTACAAACATGGTATTATGTATAGAATTTATTCTGTTTCCTTTTTTTCTACTAAGGGTTATAATCTAAGATCCACTAAACATTATGCTTTTAAAATTAGAAACTGTTGCTCTGTGTACCTATAAATCCTATATTTTAACATCCATTTGTTACTATATGTAAATCTGCTTCATTTTTTCTTAATGGCAGAATCCTTGATATGAATCTACCATGCTTTTTTTTTTATCTACTCTTCCATAATGGACATCTAGGTTGTCTCTTAGCTCTTCACCAATCCTAAACTTGGATGTGGCCTTGTGATTCAGTATAAGAAAAAGCAAGAACAGCAACAAATAAACCACATCTGCCCATCCATGTATCTATCAACTGTCTATCATATCTCCCTTTAAGCATGTAAGTGCTGTATGATAGGTCATGCATATATGTAACTTAACTTGATGCTGCCAATTGTTCTCTAGAACAGGCTTCAGCCCTACCAGCGGTGCAGTCCTATAGCCCTGTTTTTCCCAGAAGACCTGATATTATCCAACTTCTATATTTTACTCTTTCAATAAGTGATAGTTCATTCTTGCATTTCTTATCATAAGTTTGTTGACTTTTGTGATTACCTTCCTACCAAATTGCCCCGTACATTAGCCTTTCTTACCATTGGGGTTGGTCTGTTTTTCTTGTCATTTTTCAGTGGTTCTTTATAAACTGAAATATTAATCCCTAAAGAGTTTCAGATTAAAAACGGTTCTTTCATTTGTAGCAGTTTACCAACTTTGTCTTCAGTGTCCATTGCTAAACAAAATTCTGAACTCTGATGTAGTCTTGTTCATCAGTTTTGGCCTTGTGGTTTGTACTATCTCCCTAAGAATTCTTTTACTGTCCTTACTGCTAACAGCTTACCTGTACTTTTTTTATCCTATTAACTTTATGATTTTATCTTTCCCCTTTTGGTATTTTATCCCTGTGGCATCTGACTTTGTATGTGCTTTTAGGTAAAATCCCATGCCCATTTTCATTTCCCTCTCTGCAGTCAGCCCCCTTTCCTAGTAGCCTATACTTAGAGAGCCTGGCTCCTAGTTAAAAACCTATGTGTGACTTTTCAGCCCTGACGATAGACAGTTACAAAGGCTTTACCTGGTAACCTCACTACTTCCCTCACATTAGACTTGGTACTTAGGCTGTGCACTGTAGTCTTTAAAGGGAGGTGGCATTCAAGTACTCAGGCCCCCAGGCTGGCCAGGCTCTCCGCATATTTGCATTCCTCGCTTGGCACCATCTTTCTTTATCTCAGGCTCTGGGCAGAGATCTTCAGGTGCTTCTGCCAAGGCCTCTTATTGCAAGGAAGAGGGTAGAACCTTGAAGACTCTTCTCCTGACTAAAACTTAGTCTTCAGGACTTTCCCCATTCCTCATCCTCTGTGCCTAATCCCCCCTCCCCCAAGCCCAGGGTCCGTAAAACTGCCAGAGACTTTTGTTTGAGGCTCCCACAGTAGGCAGAAGACTCCCGCATCTGTGCTAATTCACATGACCTTCACCTTGTATACCCTTCTATGGGGGAAAATGTAACAAGTCAGCATTCTCTTTGATTTTTAGTCGCTTGCTTTAACTATCACATTAAGTGATTAAAGCCTTCTGTGGTACTTTCATTTTGGCTTATTGTGGCTTAATCAGAAACTCCCACTCTATCTAGCTCAGCCGAGGTCCTGACAACACTAAGACCATAGTTCTTAGACCAGCAGCTTCATCAGCCTCACTCGGGAGCTTGTTAGAAGTGCAAGTTCCATAGCGCTACCCCAGACGGCTGGCTCAGAAACTGACCTTAGGCCCGTCAGTCTCTTAACAAATCTTCCAGGTAATCCTGATACGTTCAGAAGTTTAAGAACCACTGAACTGATAAACTGTGTCCTCTTTAAAACACTGTTTTTGGGTACTTCTTTATCATATTTTAAGTTCCCATATCTGCATGGGTCTGTCTCTGAGCTTCCTATTCTCATGCTTTAATCCATCTGTTTATTCTTACATAAATACCTTAGTCTTTTTATTACTGTGTTATGACAGTGTGGTGTATCTTAATATGTGCTGTGGCAAATCTCTGCTCCTGCTTCTTGATGTCTTTTTTTCTTTAAATATTTTGCTCCACTTTTTTTTTTTTTTTTTTTAGCTTGCATGCTTTGTGAAGAGAAGTCTATTGTAATTCTTATCCTTATAAGTAAATTTTCTCCTTATCAGTAAACTGGTTCCCCTCCCAACTCTGGCTTCTTTGAAGATTTCCTCTTTTTCTTTGATTTTTTGCCTTTAGACTATGATACACAAAAGTGTAGATTTTTTGGTATTTATCTTCCTTGGTGTTCTCTCTGCTTCCTGGATCTGTGGTTTGGTGTTTGTCATTAATTTCAGACTATTTGCTATTATTACTTGAAACATTTCTTCTTCATTCTTTCTTCTCTTTTTGGCATTGCATATGTTATGCTTTTTAAAATTGTCTCACAGTTCTTGGCTGTTCTGGTCTGTGTTTCTGTTTTACTTTTTTTTCTTTTCACTTAAGTGTAGGGAGTGTTTTTGACCTACATTTATACTCATTCTTTCCTTGGTGGGCTGAGTCTACTGATGAACCCATCAAAGGCATTGTTCCTTTCTGTTGTGATTTCCAGCATTCCCTTTTGATTCCTAGAGTTCCTGTCCACACAGTATCCATCTGTTCTTGCATATCATCTACTTTCTTCATTCAGTTCCTCAACAGATTAATCATTTCTATTTAAATTTCAGACTTACTAATTTCAGAATCTCTGGCACATCTGAAACTGCTTCTGTTGCTTTCTTTGTTCCCTCAGACTTTCAGCCTTTTAGCATGCCTTACAATTTTTTGTTAAAAGATAAGCATGTTGTATCGTATGTAAATAGACTTTTAGTGGGAGGTTTTATTAGTTTGTGTAGGAGTGAGGAGCTGTGGTTAATGTTTCCTGTTGCTGGAAGCTGGCAGAGGGTTCAGATCGCTAAGGGACCTATTTTCAGTCTCTCCTGTTGTCCTCTCCTTCCCGAAGAACTCCTCCTTGGGCAGGGGCTGCCTCTTGCAGCTCTTGCAGCTGTTACTGACTTAATATATCAGAGCCCTGGTGGTTTAGTGATAAGTGTTGGGGAGGGGAAACGTTCTATAATTTTAGGATTAAATCTCAGTCTCTTAGTAGGTTTGCAACCTTCCCGAAGTGTTTGTTGGCTTCCTCCCTCTCCTTGATGTGAGACGAGAAGGCTAGAGGGGGCTGGCATCTTGGTAAAGCCTTTTCACCTGAAGAATAGGCCTTTGTTAGAGAGAATGCCCTAGGCACATTTCACAGTGGTTGCTTTTTCTGCTCTCCTTGACAGAGCCATGAGGGAGAGTCTCTTGCCCTTCACGTTTAGATCCTGATGGGTTTTTGGGGAGTAATTCATAAAAGTGTGGGGAACTCCCTATGACATTGGCTCCTAAGAGTTCTCACTCTCCCTTTCATCCTCACACATCCTCCAGCAATTCCTCAAATTTACCAACTAAGTATTCCTTCCTGTTTATATTCCAGTGGCTTCTGCACTAGGTAAGAAGATCTTGGCTTGTGGCTCAACGCATCTGCCCGTCTCTGTAGGTCTTGGGGTGGCAGTTTGCCCATCACGGCTGTTCTGGTCGATCTGAAGCACATCACTGATTTTTAGTTTATTCAGTTTTTAGGCCTGTTTTAAGAATAAGAATGATGACTTCAAAGCTTTTCATGTGTTAAAGGTGAAACCAAAGTGGGAAATACATTTTTTCATTATCTACTTTAGCAAATTTGTTTTAGTCACATAACGTTTTCTTACATTTAAAGCTTCTCTTGAAGACTTTTCTTACGAATAAGACCAAGAAAGGCTTGGTGCCTCTAGACGAAGCAGGGGTGGGGTGTCTAGTGCTCTGCTGCCCAGAATTTGAGAAGGTTTCATTCCTACTCTAAACTGATCTGGACCAGCGCTCAAGCCTTCCGAGCACTCTCTTGTTGGTGTGTCAAGCATTCTTTTATTGATGTTAGTATTTAATATTGTATTTGTTGTTACATGATGTGCTCATTCAGGACCATTCACAATGCATACCGTGTGTGCTCATATACTTCATAGAAATATAGTTTATTTTGAAGGGAAAGAATGGAGTATATTGTATTTTATGTGACTGTAGAAAATTTAATATTCTGCTTGAAGAAATTTTCCTTCTCATCTGGGAAATATGTTTTTCTTACATATGGAAGAGAAAAAGGCATTGCCTTTTGATTTTATGCATTCTTTCTCTAGATGGAAGTATAATCTTTTAAGAAAGCATGTTAAGAAATCACCTCATTTCCAACCTAAAAGATATTTAAAGATGTGATAATCTTTCCCATGATGCTGTTCACCCAATCTGCATTTCAGGATAATTATAAGGTTTGTGTGAAAAAAGTGTCAGGCCTCTCATAAGCCTTCCAACAACTTCAGAGTCTTAAGACTCTCAGCTAAATTTTGAGGAGTGGGGCTGGAGTCTGATATATAATTCTTTTTATTGACTTTCCAATTTCTGTCACGTTATATATGCTTCTGACCTGTTTTTCAACTGAACCAGTAATTTAGTCCATCACTGGTCTGTGTAAATCTCAGCCACAGCTATTTCCCAAGGTGGTTTTGGGTCTAACAAGTGGTTGGCGTTGATGTCCGGCAGGAAATCTTGCAAACCAGATGATTGGTGTGGTTCATACTGTAACCTTGTTAAAGCGTTGGTCAGGTTGCACTTAGGAGAGTTATTTAATTAGTTTCCCAATAATATTTATGTACAAAGTTTAGATGACCACTACTTTTTTTTCTTTCATCATGGTTCAGGAGAAAACAGTTGCCTGCTGTTATCATAGTCAGATATTAACCAATACTCTTTTCTTTAACTTATCTTGAGGCAGTCATTTTAATAACTGGTAGAACTTGTTTTGAACACTCGTGTCTACAATGGTATCATAAACTTAAGTGAGAACGTTCAATATACTAGGCACTGTACTAGAATGTTTTTTTAAAAAAATAAAAACGTTCTCTGCCTTCAAGAAACTAATAGCCTTTTTGTGGGAGACAACTGTAAGATGAATTATAACACAATATAATACACAATGCACAGTGATAGAAACAAAATACTCTGGAATTACAGATAAGGGAGAAGGCAGTTCTTCCTGAGTTTTTAGGGAAGACTTAAAAAGAGAAGTAACGTTTTAATGGAACTTGAAAGATTGGTTTCTGACTAGAAGAAAAAGTAAAGACAATATAAATAGAAATGTAATGTAATAGTATGAGTTCAGGTCAACATATATGTATTTTTTTTGTTAGGTTTGTTAAAGTGTAATTCACATATGGCAAAATATACCTATTTTAGGTGTACCATTCTTTGAATTTTGACACTTAAAAAGATTTACAACTACCACCTAAATCAAGATGAGAAATCAGTTCTCTCACTACCAAAATTCCCTTTGTAGTCACTCTGAAAATGTGTTTGTAAGAGATATCAAGTAGAATTCTTGAATGGAAATATTTTGGGGTTTACTTTCCTGATACTGAATATTGTTATCCAATATAATACATTTTACCAGTGATATTTTTCTTCTAGCCTTCCAAATTTAGTTTATTTAGATGGGTGTCTTAGTAAGTTAATTTAGGAAATAAGTTATAAAATAATCATTTTATAA
The DNA here is from genome assembly GCF_040802235.1 of Manis javanica. NCBI lineage: Eukaryota > Metazoa > Chordata > Mammalia > Pholidota > Manidae > Manis > Manis javanica. The sequence goes on along the minus strand of NC_133170.1, from coordinate 8,666,211 downwards.
TTTACTGGCATGTATTATTGTAGTCTTAAATTACAATACTATTTCCATCAGTAAGGGAAAATGATTAAATATTTACTATAATATTAAATGCACAGGCTTGTTCTGTGCTTTTATAGTCTGAGATGTAACAAAAGAACAAACTGATGGTTGTAAAAAGGAAAGGGTAGAAACAGAACAGTGGGAAAAAATAGTTAAAATGAGTATTTTGACATACACACAACACACTTAACAAAAATAGTGCTCTATGTAGGATTCATGCTGTTTTGCCAAAGTCATTCTCAGCACATCCTTTCAGAAATAGATAAATTCACTGCTGTAAAGAAGCTCATAGGCTGAAACGGAAATCTGAGTTTAAGCATATTTAGTTATATTTATTTACGTAAAATATTATTAGAAAAAGTAGATATTCCATTGAATTTGCTATAAACAAATTATGTATATATTGGAAAGAAATCTAAGAAGCTGTATATAGATTCCATTAAATTTCTCTACATAAAAATAGAGTTCACTAGTTTTTTAGTGCAATTTTTTATCAAGGTATTATTGATATATACTCTTATGAAGGTTTCACATGAGGTTACTACATTCACCCTTATTATTGAGTCCCCCCCCGATACCCCACTGCAGTCACTGTCCATCAGTGTAGTAAGATGCCACGGAGTCACTACTTGTCTTCTCTGTGTTGCACTGTCTTCCGCATGATCCCCCCACACCATGTGTGCCAATCATAATACTCCTCAATCCCCTTCTCCCTCCCTCCCCACCCATCTTCCCCCACCCCTCCCCTTTGGTAACCGCTAGTCCCTTCTTGGAGTTTGTGAGTCTGCTGCCTTTTTGTTCCTTCAGTTTTGCTTCGTTGATAACAGAGTTCACTATTTAAAGGATAATGAACTCCATTACTGATGGATACTCCTTCAGTGAATTCCTCTATAATTAAGTACATACTTAGGTGTTATGATACAAATTATTTCATGCCCCTCTTTTTTCCACGTAAAAGAGAAATACTCAGCCCTTGCAAGGAGTGGCCTGTAGTTGCTCAGCCTGTAGTTTACTGTGACTGATAAGTATGTCTGATTTGGTATAAAATTGTATTTAGAATCCAAGGAAACCCAAGTATGACATTTTTCAGTCTCTTTTAATTATTAATTTCTATTTATTACATTGTGGTCAGAGAAGAATGTTTATATGACACTGAATCTTTGAAATGTAGTAATGACCCAGTATTTGGCAAATTTTCATAAATGTTCCAGGTATGTTTGTTGATATTAATATGACTAAGTTTTATCTTGGTTAGAATTTGCCTAAAGCTCTTTACCATTCATTCACTATCATTTTTTTCTGGGTTTAAATATCTCTCAGCAGCATGCAGCTGGATATTTATTGTCAGTTTAACCCAACAGTCTTTTTTTCTTAAATATACGGTATTTTAGAGCAGTTTTAGTTTCAGATTTAGAGCAATTTTCGGATTTCAGATTCAACAGAAAAAATGAACAGAAAGTACAGACAGTTCCGATATACCTGCTGCCCCCTCCACGCAACCTTTCCCACCATCAGCATCCCACACCACAGCACCTATATCAACACAGGATTATCATCAAAAGTCTTTAATTTACACTAGCATTCATTGTATCCTATGGATTTACAAAAATACATAATGGTGCACATCCACCATTGTAGTATCATTCGGAATAGTTTCACTGCCCTAAAAATCCTGTGCTCCACCTCTTCCACCCTACTCTTTGCAACTACTAATCTTTTTATTTTTCTCTGTTGTTTTGGCTTTTCCCCAAGGTCACAAAGTTGGAATCATACAGGATGTAGCCTCTTCAGATTGACTTCTTTCACTTAGTGTCATGCATTTAAGCTTCCTCCACATCTTTTCATACCTTGATCATGTATTTCCTTTTAGCACTGAGCAAAGCTCTGTTGTCTGAATGTACCACAGGTTATCCATTCACCTACTAAAGGACAAATTGTTTGCTTCCATGTTTTGGCAATTATGAATAAGACTGCTGTAAATAACTGTGTGCAGGTTTTTGTGTGTACGTAAGTCTTTAACTCCTGTGGGTAAATACCAAGGAGCAAGATTGCTGGATCTAGTGCTAAGAGTATATATAGTTGTATATAGTTGTATAAGCAACTGCCAAACTGTCTTCCATTTTGCATTCCAATCAGCAGTGAAAGAGTTTCTATTGCTGCACATCCTCACCAGCATTTGGAGGTGTCAATGTTTTGGATTTTGCCCATTCTAAAAAATAGATGTGTAATGGTATCTGGTTGTTTTAATTTATAATTCCCTAATGATGTGTGATGTTGAACATCTCTTATGCTTGTCATCTTTTGAGGCTGTTCTGGTGGTGTTCTGTCCACTTTTCAATCACCATGTTCATTTTCTTATATTTGAGTTTTATGAGTTCTTTGTATATTTTGATTAAATCTTTTATCACGTGTGTTTTGCAAATGTTCTCTTCCTATCTGTGGCTTGTCTCCTCATTTTCTAGGCATTGTCTTTCTCAGAGCAGAAGTTTCCAATTTCAGTGATGTTCAGCTTATGCATTATTTCTTTTCATTGGTCATTGTACTTTGGTTTTGTATCTAAAAAGTCATCACTATACCCAAGTTCATCTGGTTTTACCCAGGAAAATATACACACTCCAGACTTTGCCCTGCTTCCGTTTCCTGTACCTCCCATAGCAATGAAGAGTTGACTGACTGTGGAACATTCTTCATTTTGAACAATTTTAAATTTCTTTTCTAAAATGTAGACAAAGTATATTTTATAATTCAAATATTATCAAGTATTTTAAGCACCTCTTAGTCCTTTACCCTGTAGATTAATCCTGATACTTCTACTGCCATTTCAAGAATTGTTCTATTCTTTAATGTCTTTTGAATTTTTGTTTAAAAACATATTAAATTTAAAAAGAATAATATTCCATCCACCATTTCCTCAATAAACAGTGTCTTTTGTCTTATGAGCCCTTTTGATATTTATTCATATAAACATTGTATTATAGTTATAATCATGATGATGGCTTTAAATAATTTATAGCTTTTCTTCAAGTAACTTTTATAAACGTAATTCTATACTGAAGCATATTTTTATACTTGATGACATGACATTCCTTTTAGCTGACATACCTTCGTTTGTTGTATTGTACCCCCTGTTGGACATTTAAAATGTTTTGGGTTTTACACTTTTATAAGGAACGTTGCTGTATACATTTTCATGCATATTGCTTTTATTCTTTTGCATTACACTCAGTCCCTTACTTTAGTATGTAATGTCCTCTTTTGAAAATATGTAACACCAGTTAACAAGCTTATAGAAGAGGGTTTTCATTTCCCAGATAGCTAAAAATATTATGACATCAGTAAATAAACCTTACTTTTATAGACATATCCTTCAATTACATTATCTCAGTATTAGAGACCTTATGTAGACTGTCATTTGTTTGTTTGGTGAGTATCCATTCCTTTCAACAAGTTTAATTACATTCATTTTATAAAACCTGTGTTCCTATCACTTGTCTCATCATTTTCCTCTTTCTCTTATTTAATTCATGTGTATATACACATACACATATATGTATACACACTGTATATACATATATATAAACTGTGTATATATATTCCATGTTACATGTATGTTTACATATTATATAGATATAAACAGCTAATATATGTAAAATATGGACAAAATGAATTTTTGACACAGTAAACAATACAAACAGCTGTGCTTCTGAAATTGATTCCTGTTTGGCAGATCTTCACCTTGCAATAAGTTAGAATAAGCATTTGTCAACTTGTTAAAAGTGATTCTAACTGGCTTAAGAGATATTAATGGGCGAAGTACGAAAGTAGAGTTCATAAAATCAGCAAGAATGAAAAGCTAAGAGGCAACTACGTAGTATTTTCTGATGATAAATCTTAGGAGCGGGAAGCATAGACCGGACTTAATGACAATGAAATACGGCATCGAATTGTTTCTTGAAAAGCACTGCATCAAGTTATGGCACACTTTTGGGGAAGTGTTTCTGTTTTTCTTCATTGTTAAGGGTGTTGTTTTATATTATATTATATACATTATCGTAGTATATTGTATTTTCTCATACATTTATTGCAAGTGTCCGTCTGAAAGCTACTGTTATATTGAAATAAGTTTACTGTTTTCTGCTTAGGCAAATGGGTGGGATAATAGGATTGAGATGCATTTTCAAAATGCTGTTTCACTTGATAATGATTGAAGTAGAAATATTCTGCCTAAATTCAGTATTGTGACATACTCTGACACTTAATAAAATGTACATTATCCAAATATAGATACCTCATAATAGGAATAGAAACCAGTCCTGCCTTATGCATTTCCCAATTTTTGACTCTTTACTTAATATCACTTGCTCAAGTCAAAGGCCTATTTATGTAGGGGCATTAACTTACTTGCTTACATTTTTTTCATTCCTGTTAGAAATATGTCTGTTTGGGTTGAGGTAAATCTAATATGGCTTATATTATAGTTATACTCGCTTTAAGAAGTTTATTGATATTACTGGGCTTGTGGTTAACTGCTTTAAGTAGATTTAATCTCACAGTTTATCTTTTTTAGGTTTTCTTTCTAAACAGTATTTAGTGTATTGGCTCATGAATGGGTGAAGGGTCTGCAACTCACTTTTTCTTAAGACATTCATTAGTTTATTTCAAGTCATATTGAATGGAGGCATATACATTTATGTGCTTTAAGGCTACCTTACCAGATCACTTGACATTTTTCAATGTTCATGCTTTATAGAAAATGGAATAAAGATGCTAGTTGAGTTTGCATTATAGAATATATACTACACACACATACCACATATATAAAATAATGTGAAGTCTGTGGGTTTGTCGTAAGTGGATAACTGTATACCTGAACATGAGCTTCCATGATTGCTCACTCTAAAATTTAACATACACAAACTGTCCATGTGTGATTGTGGTTAAATCTCTTTACAGTATCTCTTGTGACTCACATTCCGGGAAAGAAGAGATTTTTTTCTATTTTCTTTCTTTTCTTTCTTTCCTTTTCCCTTCCCCTCTCTTCCCTTCCTTTTCCTTTCCCTCTTCTCTTTCTTTCATTTCTTGCCTTCCTTCTTTCTTTCCTTCTTTTTCTTCCTTCCTTCCTTTCCTAACAGAAATAAGTAAAAAACCAGAAAACCTCTATATTTATATTTGAGTCTGCATCAAACATTTTTCACTTGGAAGAATTTCTTCCAAAGAGAGGAAAAGATACATAACTTATTTCTGAATGCCTTTTGTTTTAGGCTGAATTTCAAAGAACTGTCCTTGTTTTTAATTTCAAAGAATTATTTTACATTAAGCATCTACTCTGTAAGATTAATGGAACTCTATAGTTTGCATTTATTTTTTCAATTTCCTTTAAAAATTACTAAAATTTCAATATAATTTTAAGAAGCAATCAATAGTGTATTTTAGGTGAGCAAAATGTAATAAACTCTTCACTGTTCTTATATGATATTTGTTGATATAAATTTCAATTAATTTTCATAATGCCTTTAAAAATACTGTAAGGCTATGCTTGCAAATTCTGTAAAAAGCCTCTCTTTGTTTAGAAATTATAAATATTTGAAAAGAGTAGTATGATCTGATGTTTCCATTGGTTGAATTTCGACTCTTGAGTTATGTAACAAAAGGTGTTCAGAACATCTCCACCTTGGGATGGTCAGCTGTGTGGTGGAGAAGAAAGTATTTACCATCCTTTATACTGTCAAAAGCCATGTGCACCATTTCCAGGGTACTGCAGCTGTTAGACTGTTAAGGAATTGGGGATTGAGACAGAAAGCAGGTATTATACAGGCAATCTCCAGATATGCTTCATGCTTTATTTTAGATAGAATAAAGGGAGGCTGAAGCCTTTTTGGCCAACCTGTCTATTGACATCATAATATCTAGCTTATTGTGATTAAATAGCTAAAATGATCTCTTGCCCAGAGAGCAAAGGCATCCTGACTTCTGGCAAAATTCCAGACATTGGATGAATCTCATATCCAGTGTGCTTCCTACTACAGTCTCCTTTAGGGCTTCAGAAAGCTCAAATCATTTGCCTTTTTGTGCACACATAATCCTAATAACAGTTGAGAAAGAGTAGTAGTAGTAGTAGTATCAGAAGTAGAAGTAGCATTTATAAAGATGTTCAACATTATTAGATCTAGGGAAATGCAAATAAAAACCACAGTGAGATATCATTTCATGAATACTAAAATGTGGCTGATAGTAATTTAAGAAAAAAGGAAAGTAACAAATGTTGTAGAGGTTATGCAGAAACTGGAACCCTTGTACATTGCTGGTGGAAGTGGAAAATAGTGCAGCAATTATAGAAAAACAGTTTGATAATTCCTCAGAAAATGAAACAAAATGATTACATGGCCAGCAGTTCTACTCCTAGGTATACACTCCAAGGAATTGAAAGCAGAGACTCAGCTACTTATATACAAGTGCTCATAGCATCATTACTCACAAGAACAACCCACATGTCCAGCAACAGATGAATAGATAAACAGAAGTGCAATGTAAATACAATGGAGTATTACTCAGCCGTATAAAGAGATGATGTTCAGATACGCACTACAACGTGGAAATGAGCCAGACACAAAGGACAACTGTTTGATTATTCATATATGAAATATCTAGAATAGGCAACTCATGGAGACAGAAGACAGGTTAGAAGTTTCCAGGGGCCAGGGCAAGGGGGAATGGGCATTACTGCTTAATGGACACAGAATTTCTGTCGGGAATTATGAAAAAAGTAAGAAGTTAATGGTGATGGTTGCACAACATTGTGAATATGATTAATGCCACTTGTCCACTTAAAAAATGATTAAAATGGAAATTTTATGTTATATATATATTTTACCACAATAAGAAAAAGGAAGTAGAAGTAGCAGTTGGAGTATAAAAAGAGCATTTGACAGTTTAAGCTCTTACTGTATAACAGGTGCTGTTCTTAAGGTATTTATATGTATTAAATAATCTTTTTCCCACTGTAGATGTAAGGTTAGTATTAGTAAAGAAAGGCAAGAAAATATTATTTTGACTCCTGAGGTCTTAACTATTAGTCATCTTGTGTTTTAGTGCTATCTGTTCCTCTAAAAGTATTTATAGCTATATTTTTTTCTTTTAGAACATTTGAAATTTGTTGTGTATTTTTTAAGTTCATGTCTATTTCCAAATTTTTGGTACTTTCTACTTAAAAAGTTGTTTTTTTGCTGATTTTGTTAATGTCTTTGTTGATGAAAATTTGTTTTATAAAATAGTTCTATAAGTCAAATGTAAGAAAGTGTTATTTATGTTGCATGGGTTGTGTATTACGCATTAATGTCCCTGAGGGCAGCATTCCTAGAAACTAGTATAGTAGTTGGTATTGGTAGGCACCAAGCAAATATTTCTGGTATGGGTAGTTGAAAAAATAACATTAATGAACTTAGAAATTTTTAGAGATGATAGATAGGTAGGTAGATAGATGTGAATGGATAAAGAAATTTTGTATAATTTACAAATTAAAAAAACAAGGGTAAGCTTTAATTTAGGACAATTTAATATGAAAGTTAGACATTAAAATATATAGTTGAATTTCTACCATGAAGATCTATAATTTAAACAATTTTAAGAGCTGATAGGAAAATGAGCAACCATAGGACAGTCTTCAAATTGTAGTCTTCATATCTAGAATTCTGTAGTTCATTTTTCATCTTAGTGAAAAATGACTCTGATAACTAAAAATTATTGTACACTTATTTTAGGTGTGATGTTTATACCAAAAACATTTAATGTTTTGATCAGTTAATCATCAGAACCACCCTATAAAGTAGATGCAGATTCCCGTGTTTCAGATGTTGATACTGAATCAGTTATAAAAAGTTGTCTAAAGACCACGCGACTAGAATAGAGCTAACAAGGAGAGCTAGTATTTGAATACATGTCTTTAAGAAAGACAGCAAGCATGCTGAAAACAAAAAAACATTGCCATCTTAATTTGTTTTGAAATAACATAAGAATTTAAAAAATTTGAAAACAAAATGTCTGGAATTACTGCTTTTACTCTTATCTTCTTTTCCCTGGATTTAGGTACTTTGTGCTAGGAATAAAGACCTTACTATGAAGTCCACAATTTAACAATAGCCACTGAAATGAAATTGGTATTGATGATAAAAGGAAACGCTTTACATTTTAGAGAGAGAGATTTTCAGAATTTAAAAAGTATGTGGATGTTCCTTCTGATGCCTTTAATTTTGAGTGAGGCTAATATTTTCCTTTACATGCAAAAAAAATTACTTTTCATAGGTGAACTTCATTTTCACAATTTTAGCAACTGACAGGAAGTTTAGTTAATATTTTTGAGAACAAGATACATGACCTACAGTACTTCATTTAATCCTTTTAAAACGGCATCATTAGCCTTACCTACATATTGAAAGAAAAACCCCAGAGGTTTAGGAAAGCTTAAGTTGCACTTTTAATAAGTGAAGAACTAGTGATTTGACTCCAGCTCTGTCTTGTCCCAGCGCCCACAGAGATTCTAGCAGAATATGTTGCTTCCCAGGGAGATGTCCCAAAATGTAAACTGAACTGAAGACCTTTTTTTGTCTTAAAGAAGTATATAATGCAGTTTTTGTAATTGTGGCTCATGTATTAGTTTATTCTTTGGGAAAAATCTCTTCCGCTGAAAGTGTGTTTTTGAGAAAACGAAAATGTGTTAGCTGAAATAGGCATTGATTGATGAATAAATATTTTGGCTCACTCTGTATGTTTCTTGGCATTCCAATGAGAGCAATTCAACTACCTAAATATTTTAAAGTCTTCCTTAAAAAAAAAAAAAGAAGTTTATTTGTCAAGGATGAGTGTTTTCCCTTTCTCATCCAGTTTTTACGGTCTTGCCATCTGTTACTTTCCCTTAAGGGGCCAGATGTGGGAGTGTGGGGTAGAGACACACCGTGACCATAACATAACTATAATTTTGCAAGTTACTCTGATAAATTGTAAGAGTAGGTGAATAATAGGAATATTTGACTGGGATCCAAAAAGTCAAAGAGTCCATAGAGATGGAGCAGAGAGAAGCAGTTACACATTAATTCTAGAGAATCTACCAAAGTCTTTGGATTTTGTATTCAGCCCTACTGGGTCCCAGTCTGTTTTATTAGTTCTGTTAATGTAAGCAGTTTACATGACCTCTCTGAAACTCAGTTTTGAAATGTGTCAGATGTAAGAAGTAGCACATACATTGTTGGGCTGTTATAAGGGTGACCAGTAATATTTGTCAAGTTCCTGACATGGTGCCTGCCACATAATGTTTAGTCAAAAAATGATAGCTATAATTAAAATCCTTTAAAAAGTGTTTTTTTAATATGGTGAATTAAAACACACTCATCTTCTGTACCTCTCCCCTGAAAGAAATCACTAAAATGACACCCAGAGGGATGAAAACAAACAAAAATGTAAAAACGGTAAACTAGAGGAGATAACAGATGGTCACGTATCCTGTCACTTAGCAGAGGCTAGAGAATTGTGATCCTAGCCTGCTGACGTGAAACCTTCGAAGGAAGCTGACAGGTCCTGCAAAACCGGGGGCCGCAGGAAACTGAAGCGCTAGGTAATGTGTAGCTCTGAAAACGGGAGGAATGGTTGCAAGTCTCCTTGCACAACATTCTTAATTCTGGGACTTACGGTGTGTCCTAGCAGAACAAAGGAACAGTCGAACCAGATAATCTCTGACCTCATAAAGAATAGGGGTAAGGCCATGGGACTGAAAACTGGGAGATTAACCCCAATTCCGTTACTTAACTGGGCTCTCCACTTCCTCTGCCTTAACCCGTATCACTTCTAGAATGCTGGTGGTTCGACTTAGTGGACCAGGCAGGATACTGGGGATTTATTTTTTTCCTCAGCAAAAAGAACAGCTCAAGAGAAAATGCTTATAGACCTGATGTAAGGCTGGAGGCACCGGAGGGAGGGCTGAGCACGTCGGACCCTGACGACGTGCCGAAGTCCCCGGCCGCTGCCCCCTCCCAGCCGGAGGATGTGCCTTGGGCCAGCCAATCCCCGCGCCGCTGTGCATCTGCTCTGCCTCCCGCTGCCTTCTTTAAAAACTGGCTGCCTGCCCTGCTGGGCGCGACTCCTCCAGCCTGTGCCGGTGCAGACCGGTGAGCCGCGCCCGCGACTGCGCTCAAGTAAACTGCCTCGTCCTTTGTTGCCTCTCGTTGCCTGCTTATTTCGGTTAGAATGTATCTTACACCTGACATTTGGAAATCGCCACCACAACTGTGAAAAGGCAGCATTTTGCACCTACTGTGAAGCTCACCCGCATACACAGAATTTCCTACCAGCATTTTTGTGTCTGAGATTTTAATATAAATGGACAGAAAATAATTACCAGACATTGTAGGAATAACTTAAATGAGAAAACTACTGACTCAAATACATAATAAGGAACTTCAAAGAAAACAGAGGTAACACTGAAGTAGAAGGACCTTTGCTCCCTCAAAACTACAATCAATACATTCAAAAAGAAGAGGAGGAACAAAATAGCTGCAGCAAAAATTCACATTTTTATAAGGGAAGAATGATGAAACAGACAGTAATGACTGGTCCATAGCAGCTACCAAATACTGTTGGTTTCTCTGTTCCAACAGTGGAGCAGTTTCCTTGATTAATTGCTCTTCCAGGCTATGATTCTGTTCTGGAGGTTAGTCTCCCTTGTCCTTTGTCCTGCTACTCTTAGGAAAGGTGCGATCTGGTATTTTCTTTCCTCAGTACAATGTAAGGAATATACATCAAAATATAAAACATGCTCAATCATCAACCTTCATCCAATCCTAGGAAGTTTTCATAAGGCTGTAGTACAAGTTCACAAAAATGCATGTACATTTTTTAAAGGTGAAATGCTACAAGCAACCTCAGTGTGTGTACATAGGATATAGTAAGACACTATATAATAATTGATAGATAAAGTAATTGATATAAGAAAACAAAAATAATAGCATAGTCACAAATACTGTTGTTCAGTTCAAAAAGATTACAGAATAGTATTATATAAATGTTTACTATATATATATATATATTTTTTTTTACATACACTGCTCTCCAAAAGGATGTTTGCTCAAATGCTATTGGTGGTTCTCTTCGATAATCGAACTTGGGGTGATTTCACTTCTTCTTTACATTTTTCACAATCAGCACATGTGAATTTTACAAGAACTGTTTTACTGAACTTTATATGGTTCTTGATTAGCTAGTTGTGGAATATTCATTTTACAAATTAATTGTGTTTAATTTTAAGACAACTTCTCCCATGCTGTTCAGCATTCCAAATCGTCCTTCCTAATATCAATTGCTGTTTGTTCAGAAAATCATCTTATTTTAATACTACTCTGAAAAAAACAAAATCAGAAGCATGGATTAGTCAAAGTCTTTTAGGCCAAATGGAAGTGACGCTTTACCTTCATACATCTTGAATTAAGTAGCTCTAGCTACTAGGTAACAACTAGTTGATACTGGGTTGCTTTTAGCAACTAGGTGACTATTACTGCTGATAATGAGTATGGATATGTTATTACTGAAGTGATTAACTAGAGACGTGGTGAGTTATTTAGCCTAAGTCTCAGATCACTCATCTGAAAATGAGGAAGAAGATTGCCTGAGGCCTTTCTTCAAAGTGCTAAAAAATGTTAGCTATTATTATCTGTATGTATGAGAAAAGTCAGTAACCTAACTATTTTTTCAAGTAGATAAATGATTTTAGAGTATATTTTATGTAGGAAGCTTTTTTCAAATGGCAATTTCAGGTTTATTCTTGCACAAGCAAACTAAAAAATCGATTATAGTGTACGGTCAGAGTTAAGAAATGACATTCAGGAATGGATTTACTAAACACCACATTGTCATTTTAGCTACTGGACCCTCTGACTAGTTCTTACTGAACCGCTGGAGAACCTTGGCCTACTTATAATTAATTACTTCCATTAGTTTTACTTATTTACATAACAGGTCTTGTTAAGGAGAAATCATTTTCAAAATTATTGACTGAAAAGTTTATTCTCTAGTTTAATTCCAATAATTTGTATTCTTGTTGTGTTATGTTTACCCCCACCCCAATGCCAAAATTAAATATTTTCCATTTCATATGAAAATCGTAATTATCATTTTTAAGTCTAATTATTTGCCTGATATAGCATTTTGTATATTTTCTCAGGTGTGTATCTTAAATAGTATTAGGTATTATTTCTGATTCTATGAAATTCTGTGTACATCTTGACTTACATAGAATCTAATATTAAAGTCTGAGTTATTGCATATCAGATGTAACTATTTATTGTCAGCTGCTTTTTACAAATTCATATGGTACCATTAATTTTTCATAACTGTGTCATCATTTGTATCATAGTTTGGATTTGTTTTTAATGAAAAACCGTATCTTAATTGTGACTTACTTTCTTGAAAGGTAAAAAGTAACATAATTAAAAATAGGAATAATAGATTAGCTTAACTAGACATGACTATTTACTTTAATGTTTTAAATGTTTTTAAAAGTGTTTTAAATCAGAACGACTTTGAAAGGCATAGATCTGTTTTAAAATATTGGGTATCCAAGTAAGTTCATATTTAAAGGAGGCTACTATGTAAATGGCATTCTAAGTCTGAGAAAACATCTTATTTGCCTTTAGTAATGAGAAATCTATGTAAGAATATGCATTTTCTTTTTTATTTTGTTTTCCTATCAGAATTTCCAGAACAAGTATCTGGCTTATCTGTATTGAAGATATTGAGGCTACAGAAGTTCAGTTTTCTTTAAAAACTCCATTCAAACTCCAAGTGCCTAGTCCATGACAGCTGGATAATGGTTTTGTGCTCTTTTTAACTAGCACGTTAGAATGAAAATAAATTCGTGAACTTGGTATATTTTAACATTACCTATCACATAATGTTCCTTTGTTTTCACAGATTCAGTTTTTGAATCTGTGAGAACAGATAATCTTTCAGTTTAATACTGATTTACTACAAACACAGATAATCTTGTATAATGGTTTTCATTAAGCAAGCATAGTTATTACCTCATTGCTTCTCTTACTTCTAACTAATAATCACTTTAGTAAGTAGTTTTACCAAATTTAAGTTAGTGAAAAGATACTTTTTTCTGATTCACTTTCCACTTTGGAATAGTGTTCTCAAGTTAGAGTTCATGTATGTACTTTGTTGGGTTTGAGGGCTAAAGAAAAGATACTATAGCTGGTTGGAAAGTGTGAATTCAGTGCTATTTTATTGGCTCCTAAGCCTTCATTTTAGCAAATTTCCCATTGTTTCCTCTAGTTAACTGTGTCAGTACTTCTAGACAAATGACTTCCACTAACTGTTCTTGTTAACAGACTATTGGTCTCAGAGCCATAATCATAATCCAATTATCTTTCCTTGTAGCATCAGAGGCTCCTTGAAATTCTGGATGCAGAGAAGGAACTATTAAAGGAGAAAGTAAAGGAAGCTTTGCTTCAGCAGTCTCAGGAGCAGAAGGTGACACTTTACACTTGCTCACAGTGCGGGAAGAACGTGCTCTGTTACCTCAAAGCATACATGTAATGTCTATCCAACTGTCTTATCATTTATAGGAAATACTGGAAAAATGTTTGGAGGAAGAAAGAAAAAGAAATAAAGAGGCATTAGCATCTGCTGCAAAGGTATTTCCATTTGTAATGTGTTTTTTTATAAGTGGAATTAAAACACCAAGTTCATTAATGGTTATAGTCAACCTACTTTTCATAGAATATTTCATTATAAAAAAATCAAAGAGTTCTTTTTCTTATTTTTCCCCTTAAATTTAGGATTCATATTATTATTAAATTCATGTTCTGTAAGATTAAGATATGAAATGCTTTACATTTAGATTATTAATTGTTAAAAAATGTTGAGAAACTAATAACCACTTGGTATTTGATAGGTATCATCACAGTGATGTGTGTGTATACGTTTATCAAGATATGTGGTTTTTGAAGCCACCTTTGAAGTAGCTCACCTAACTAGCGTACTCATAGATAGCAAATACACATATGCCCGCAAGTACACATATAGCACTAACTTTAGAGATTTGGATTTCAATTTACATATATTGAGAGTTTTATATGTGCAAATCACTATGCCAGGGGTGGAAATTTAAGCATATTATGATTTTATCTTACAGAATTTATAATCCCATAAGAAAAATGATTACTGCTAAGACACGGAGGAATGTATTAAGTTATTATGAGTGTATAGGTAGTATTTTCATGTCATAGGAGTTTTTGGCAATAAATTACTTTTGAAATGAGCTTGAAGGATGGCTGATATTCTGAATCGTTAGTCTGAATTATATTCCATTTGTAAGGACAGACACATTGAAATTTTTGATAATTAACATTAATTATTTAACATAATTAACATAATGATAGTTAACTTTAATTTTGGGGATATTAGGGGCAACGAAGGCTAGAGGGAAGGAAGGATTTAATAGAGTGTATAGGAAGCCTGGGTAAGAGATAGTGAGTAGCAGAAATAGAGTAGTAGAAGTAGCTTGGAAAGAAAAGAAATAGACAGATTCTGTAAATAGGAGATGTACTTAACATGTATGTTTGGTGTGGATAGTTATAGAAGGAGGCCAGGTTGTGAACCCCCTGAGTATTGGTTCAACAAAAACATGGAAAGTAGTACTGTTTCTCCTGCCTGTAATGTATCCAGATAATGTAATGTATCCTGTAATGTAGCCAAGTAAGTCGCTCAGTCTACCTGACATTTACAGCTCAGGAGAAGGGAATGACCTGATAATAGTAATATGCTTTTTTCTTTTCTCAGAGGATAGATGGTAATGGTAGCTATGGAAATCGCTGTCATTACTTCCCACAACAGCTTAGAGTAACAAGAGGTATAAGCAATGAGCCCTGAAAGAGCTCCAAAACTTAAAATCCAAAGAAAGGAGGACGTTACAAAGTCACGGTGTTATCCAGATAAGTGGGAGAAATAAAAGCAGCCTGCTGTCATGTCACACGCGAAAAGAGAGGGTTTCAAGGAAACAGAAGCAGTCAACTATGTAGGCTCTCACTTTGAGGTCAAGAAAAGCAAGGATTAAAAAAATATATATATATCATTTGGATTTAACAACATGGAGGGCACTGGTGAGCAAAGTAAGATATTTTAAGAGAAGATTGTGGAGTGAAACAGGAGTTCAGGGAGTGGTAACTCACCTTCAATTTCTGTCAAATCTGGCTGTTGCCTGGAAGCAAGAGTGAAGTGGTATCTGTGGGGTCAGGGGCGGGAGGTCTGCAGACTTTACTGCTTCCCGAAGTAAGATGGTTTTCTTGAGGAAAATTCTTATGCAGTTGTTTGAGTTGTAACTGCAGGAGGAAATTTTCATGGAGCACCATTTTACTGAATTACTCGGGTTATACAGACTTCAGTATTTAACAGACATTTTTTTCTCCAAAGTAAGCAGCATCTCAAGAAAACTGACAAATTTTGTTGCCAATGATAAAATTTGAGCTTTAAAGCAAAAATTAGAATTTTGGAAAATTTGTATCTGTTTTCTAACACTTAAAAGACTTTTTTGATGAGACTGTTGGTGATATTAACAAATGTGACCTTCTGTTTTGTTATGACATAACAAAATGTGTCAACGTCTGGAGAAGAGGCATAACTCAATTGAATCAATATTTTCCAAATAAAAATATTTTAAAAATCATGCCTAGGTAAAGCACTCACTCAGAGTGCAGGAAAAGGTGCTGATGTAACAGAGTACAAAAATTTCTTTGACATGATATGATTTTCCTTGTTGCAGCTAACTTTTAAGAACCACCCCTTGTTAAGTTTTAGTGTAGAATATCTTTAGAGATATAAACCGGCTACTAAGCACTTTTCCTTTTTCTGTTGTATATCTGTGTGAGAAAGTTTTCTTTATATATGTCAACCAAAAAGCCTGTCATTACAGGTTTAATATAGAAGATAGATACAAGAACCTAGCTGTTTTTTGTAAGTCAGACATTACAAACACCAAACATATAACAATATCATTTTCTCACTTTTTAATTTTGGAAAATATAGCTATTTTTCATAAAATGTGTTACTGTACAATGCAATTAGTGTTATTAATTTCAAATTAATAAATAAGTATACTTATTTTGTTTTGGTTTGAATTTCTAATATGGCATGGTAAATCTTAATGTGTATAGCTAGCATAAGCAAAAGCCCTTTGAAGTCCTCAATATTTTTTACATGCCTAAGGAAATCCTAAGACCAAATGGTTTAAAAATTGCTACTTTAAGCTGAGGCTTGGTTTCTTTGAAGTTGAGAAATGCCATGGAAACGTGTAGGACTATTTGTATGAAAACAAATAATTTATTTTACAACAGTTATTAAATCTACATAAAAAGAGCAGTGTCAGAACTAAACCCTATAGAATCAAAGATTTGTATCCTTTAGGTTAACCCAAATCTGTCTTATTCAAGGAATTACTGTGCAGTCACTCTTTGAAGTATTTTCATTTAGGTCATTATTTGTTTTGAAGCTTGAAAAAGAAGCAGTGAAGGATGCAGTTTTAAAAGCCATAGAAGAAGAAAGAAAAAATTTGGAGAAAGCCCATGCTGACGAAAGAGAGTTATGGAAGGCTGAGCACGCAAACAGTCAAGAGAAAGTATCTCAGGCAATTCAAAAAGCTATACAGGAGCAAAAAAAAATAAGTCAGGTTAGTGAAATTAATTCTCTGTAATATTTTCTTTTTTCTTATTTTTCTCAAAATGAAGTATCCTTACTATTGTTTTATTTTACTTAAAATCACCTTCGCAGACATAACAGTATTTAATTATTTTACCTTCAGTATTTTTTTAAACTAATAATTTTTAATTTAGCAATACTTTCACTTTCTGATAACTTACAATTCTGCCTTTTGGCTTTTCGAAAAATTCAGAATCCAAATTTATATTTAGTTACTGCAACTACATTAAGCCTCCTATTTAATATATGTTTTTCTTTTTCACACACACACACAATCAATACAAAGTAATGTATGTAGAAAAAAGTTTGGTTCAATTAATTAAGTCTAATTCATATGTCTGTTTATACATGAATATTAGAACCTCCCAAATATCCCTATGGTATCATAAAAGATACTGTTTATCAACAAGTATGGCCTACATTCAAAATCACTTGTGATCACTTATCAGAACAATTAAAAACTACATTAATTTCATTTTCCATAATTGAATTTGCACAGTTCTATTTTACCTGTATTTAGTGTTTTCTTTATATAAGCAATGAGATACCTGAATAATTTTTCCCTTAACAAGTATGAAAAGCAAAAAATAACATTTGTAGAAATCTTTCTTTAACATGATCAAAGCGTTACATATACTACTATTGTTCATTCAACTATGCATTATAAATGTAGCTAAAATGCTGAACCCTTAACAACCCAGAAGATTCTTTTATGACTTATTAACTAATCTTAATAAAGCCCTGAAAAACTCAGTGTTTCTAATATTAAGGATAAATGTTACACAATTTTTTTTTTAAAAAGCCACAAGTTTATTCTCAAGAACACAGTTATACATTTATTTTAAAAATTAAACAGATCTGTAGGTAACATATATGGTAAGGTAATAGTATAGCAACAGATCTAGCTTTTTTTTTTCTACTAGTGATTTCTTTCTAATTCTTTCTGTAATCTATTGTTAATATCAACAAATACATGTTGATCAGCTATTGTACGTAAGATGTTTAATTGTCTGAAAATTCAGTTGGTTGGAATTTCATGCCAGTGACATCAAGATCATTGGTTAAGTTCTGATTTGGGAGAGTTTCAACTTTTTTTGATCACAGATCATTCCTGTAACCTCACACAGATGTGGGCTGTTAATCACCATGAGTTTGAGCAAGAGAGCATGAATAAATCAGCACATATGCATCACCTAAGCAGAAAAATACATATCTTAAAGAGCACACTTCTCTACTGGTTTGGCAGGAACATTCTTACCTACAGGAAACACTACTCTTTATGATACACTTTAAAATTTGTTCTCCATAATTTCAGAGTACTGTTAAGATAATACAGGCATGTCCATGAATAAATGTATTGTGTGCATTTTCTTCCAAATTACTGCATATTTTGGGCACATGTGAGATAAAGAAAGATGTGTGTGTGGTGTGTGTGTTTAACTACCTGATGGCAAAGAGAGTGGAATAGAAAACATATAGAACAGAGAACAGTGTTTTCAAATAACTCAGGTTTTCAAATATGATACTATCGCATGTATTCAAGGATTTCCTGAAATAGTTGCTTTTATTTTCATTAGTTGTAGTAAAAGCTTATAGTCCAACAACTGTCATTCCGTGGGTACCTTGAAGTTTCATAATCCTAGTCTAGAAAATCAACAGAATTTCTTTTCTTGAAAGCCAGCTGAAATTCAAATATCTTTTGTTTATTTAGGCCAGTAAGATAAGCAAATGGCTGTAGTCACATTTGGTGTTTCACATTAATAATTGAAACTACTGCCTGCTATGTTCTAGGGAATGTACTTATTTCTGGGGATATAGTAGTGAAGACTGCGTGTGAAGACGACTGACAAGAAATAAGGATGTGATGTGAAATAGAGATCAGTTGCGTGAAGAAAAGTCAAGCTGTGTAAGGAGCTAGAGGGTGAGGGAACTAATATGTAAATAGGGTGTCACGAAAGAACTCTAGGGAGCTAGCATTTGAGTTGAGGCCTGCATTTAAGTTAGGAGTTTACCTTGTGAGTAGCTGGGGAAAGAGTGTTTCAGGCAGTGGGAAAAGCAACTGCAGTGGCTCTGAGGCAGAAGGATGCCGGGAGTAATTAAAAACCTTATGGTCCTTATATGGATATAGACAAACAGACCAGTGAAATAGTGTAGAATACAGAAAAACACACAAATTTTTCCATAATTTATAAATCTGTAAAGATGATATTACAAATAAGATGAAGAAGTTACCTTAGCAAATCAGGATTTTTAATCTGCATTGCATGGAAGGTTGTCCAGCCAATCTGAATTTACTGAAATTATGCAAAACTATGTATGTGTAGATTTTTCTGCAGAAATGGTTCATAACTTTTATTAAATTCTCAAAAGTATCTTTGTTACTGATTAACCCAGAAAAGATTAAACATAATTGCAACTGGCTTCCCATTTCTTTCTGCACTTTATATGCTACAGTGAATATCAGATACATTAAGTATTGAAATTATAAACTTAATGCACTAAAAAGAAATGGGGCAAATATTGATATCCTGTGAAAGGGAGAATCTAAGCACTTCTCCAAGGCAGACTAAGGACCTCTGCATAAAGGCAGTGAGAACAAGCAGAAATTGTCAAAATCAACTTTTTCAGAACTCTGGATATTAACCAAAGGCATCAACAACCCAAGGGGTATTTATTCAGGAAAAATAGTCAAGTCTCAGCAAGAATAGCAAGTTCTGTAGAGTTTTAACTTGCCTTATTCCCACCCCCTTGGGCCCAGCTCCATAGTAGCGTTAGGCGTGTCACTATCATGGTAGCTGTGAAAACCAGCAATGTATAAGCCACTGGAGGGTGCGGACCAAGTTGGAGCTTCACGAAAACCCCATCTATTTGGCCTGCCTGGCAGCTTCCTAGAAAATCTCCATTTGCAGGACTTGTTGATATTTGACCTGGCGCAGAGCTTATTCAGTGGGAAAAGCCCCATCTCCAGGATATTTGACAGAAGCAGTAAGTGGCAGTTATTTAACCTTCCAGCTCCCTGGGACAGAAATACCAGTTGCAAATATGAGCCTGACCAAAAAGAAGGAGGGTGGGAGGATCTGGGCAATGTGATTGTTATAAGTAGCTCTGAAAAGCTCTGGGAATATTTGAAAATATTCCTGGATTTCTTGAAGGTCACATAAGTGCCCAAGATCGTCCACATGCCCCGGAAAGACCTGAGAAGGCCCTAGTCTCTCGCCTCTGGCTGACTTTGATTCTGTGCAAACAGAAAGTGAAGGGTAAGGTAAAGCCGTACACTGTCCATGTTGAGGGTGTGCCCCAACACACGCAGGCCCTAGGCAAATGATGGGAGACTCACTGGTTAAAGGCATTTAAGGAAATTCCTTCCTAATCGTTAGCTGACTACTGTGCTAACCCAGCAGAGACTTCAGTGGCCACACATGATAAAGCATACAGATTTTACAGAATTAGTCCAGAAAAGTTCCTAAACGAACAGGAAATTGAGATCTGATTTCTAGAGTTGCTATATTACATCATCTTAATGTCCACTTTTTATCAACAACAAAATTATGAGATGTGCAAAAAAACAGAAAGGTATGGCCATATATAGAAAAAACAAAGCAATCATCAGACCCTACATTCATGTGGGACTTACTAGACAAAGCCTTCATCTGTTACTGTAAATAATGGTCAAAGAACTAAAGATCATTTCTCAAGATTTATGAGCCCTCATCTTATATATTATGTATATATATGGCTCTTTAGAAACTATCACTGGTGGTTTTTGAAAGACTGACTATTAATTTTTTAAAGTGAATCCTCTGCTCTAAAAACAAGACTGCAGATACATGCATGTACACTGCTGCACCTTCCACTGTACCTGCAGGCACAGGGTGTGCATTGTTGGGAGGAAAAGGCCCTGACCTCCTGTCTCAGAGTGTATATACTTCTGATACTTTGAATCAGCATACGTCTGATTCAAATACTTCCTCGTCCGCCCCACTGAATTGAGAGTCTCATGAGTGTCTCAATCATATTTATTACTTTTTTTTGAAAGGAGGTGGGGGAAGTTGTGCTCAGTGTATTTCACTTTTTATAGAACATGTACCTGTGTTGATAATATGAAACAATAATATACTTCCCCTTGAATATTTCTTTTGAAGTTTTATATGAGTGGAAGTTCTTATGTACGAAGCCTCCGTAGTTGGACAGTGATGAATCGATGTGTTACTTCACCAAGGGACTATTGTACATCCCCTAAAGCTCGAAGGATATAAGGGTCAGAGATGCAAAAGATTATTTCCCTGCAGTAGAAAATGTCAGAATTGCCTGTTTGAAGAGTGTTATATAGGCAGTAAAGTTTATATAAGAAACCTTTGTATTCAAAGACCTTTATATTTTGTATATGTATAAAATCTGAAAACTTTTTCAGAAAATACTAAATTAATAAGTACTTAGTAAGTTTCTTGATACAAAATCAAAACACAAAATTGTAGAAAATACCACTTGTGATTGCATAGTCTTCTGTTTACTAGCTTAGAAGTTAAATGTTTCTGTTATTTTGGTGGGTCCCCTAGAATTACAAGATGTATCTCCCACTTACCAAAGTAATTGATCAATATTTTTATCTTTCTTCCAGACAATATAAAGAACTCAAAATTCTTCAACTCAGTTTACTTTCTTCCATAATTTTATGCTATTGTTATGATTAACTCTGTATTTTCAAACCTTGCACTAATACAGTGTATCCTTCTTTATATTTATTATAAATAATAAAATACTTCTCTTTTTTAACCTACATCTCTGATCTTTCTGGCCTCTGTTGCCTCCACCTGAAGTGCATCCTTCAGAATTTCCTTTGGTGTCATTTTACTTGCAGGGACCAGCAAGCAGTTTCTGTAGAGGCTTAGATACTAAACATTTCAACCTGTGGGCTACACATTTTCTGTCACAACTGTTCAGCTCTGCTATGGTAGCGTGAAAGCAGCCACAGTGTGTAGTGAACGGATATGCTCGTGTTCCAGTAAATTTTATTTACAGAAACAGGCCCACAGGCTATAGTTTGCTGATCCCTGTCCCAGTTGAAAACTATCTCAGAAACTTAGGCAATACATACTATATATACACGCATGCACACATACACACAATATGTAGATACGTACTACATACACGAAATGTAAAGGAGCTATGTGTACATTTTCACTGTCTTCATTAAGTCTCAGTATTGCTTTATTTTCCATTTTTCTCTGTTATGCTTTTGGATAATTTCTTCTACTGTATCTTCTATATATTCATTAATTCTTGCTCTGATTTGCTTTGAGAATCTATCCGTTCCATTCTTAACTTTAGGTCTTTTTAGTTTTCTAGATTTTGGATTTATTCAAATACATCATTTTGTTCAATTCTACCACTTAGTCTCAGAATGGCAGATGCCCTCAAGACAAATTAGTTTTGTTCTCCCAGATCTTTTGCCACCAGTTTTCTGTATCTGGTAAGAACTTTGATGCTTTTAAAACATTTTTGCTTATTTTCTTTTGTTGGATCAGCTTGTACAGTTTTCTAAAGCAAGAGTTTTTGTGTTACGTATGCCGGTACTTGGAGTCCCTCTTTATCATATCATGAGGCAGAATTTGGAATCCCATATTTGTTATAACACAAAGGAAAAATAAAAAAATGAGATGGAAGACAGAATGTTTTGAGTTATTTGTTATGACACTTTAAATTTTAGTGTCAACATTTTTTGGTGAAAAGTGCACGTGGTTTGGGCTCCAACTTTGAAAAGGCAGCGCTAAGTTGAGGACTTACCGGACCATGTCTAAGTGAAATCGCTAAACATGGTCCTGGTCTTTAAAGCCCTAACACCCATCCTGTTTTCAGGTTTTATTCTCACCCTTGGGCCCATGAGGGCTGGGCCCTGGTATGTCTTTCATACAGTTGTTTTAATAGCAACATTGATGTTATAGTATAGCCTCACCGTACTCGACCCTGATTTGCCATTGTAAGGGAGCGGAAATTTCATGCCCCCAGACCCTATAAAACTTGTCACCTTCTCCCTCAACACATACACGAGCTTTCCTATCTGCGGCTGATAAGCTTGAGATATGGTCAGGGCATCGGCGCCTATCAGTATATGAAGTGTAGTCAAGCTTGTCTTATTTCAGTTCTTCACTGAAGGCTGTTGCTAGTAGTGCTCAAGAGAGAAAAACAAGCGATCCTGGAGCACCAAATTTGACGAACAGGGAAACCACGAATTGCCTTTTCCTTACACTTGGAGAGACAATTCTTAGTGTTAAGTTTCTGCCTGACATAAGTAATCACCATGTGGGTTATCAGAAAGTAATGATATTTTAATAGACAAATAGATAGGAGGTGAGGAATTAGGTAGGTTGATTATCATAGAAGAGTATACTTATTACAGAGTAAACTTTATATAATATGTATATTCTTAGATTTGGTCTATGTACAATTTTTCTTAGAGGGACATTTTTGATAGGAAGAAATTTCACATCATTCCCAAAGTTCAGGGAACACTGCATTAACATTTTAATTCTGGCATTTTAGGGGATCATCAAATACAAAAGAATTGTTTAAGTTTTTATTCTATCTTGAGAGAACGTTCCAGACTGCCAGTGGTCTGGGTAACACTGGTTTTCACTACATTTCAAAATAAAGTGCATTATGCTATAAAATAGAATAGAATAAAATTTAGATTGGTATTCAGATTGCCTTGCATTTCTCATAATAAATAGACTACCATCAGTGAGTTTCCCATCAGCATGTAAAATTTTGCTCAGCCAATATCTGGCACATAAGATACCACACATGCAGCATGATTCATGTTAGTATCGATGTCAATTTGTGACGCCCCTCGTCTGTCTCTGTCCATGTGTTTACTGTTGTTTTTTTCTTTTTTACTGAAAACCAGATGTCACTCTCTCAGTTCAATTTCAGTGTAATAAATGAAAATAATGATAGGCTGTGTAAAACATTATTACTCTTTCTTTTTCTTACGGGATAGACATACTTTAAGAAACAGGTAAGAAATAATTTAGAAAGTAAGATACCTGCAAGGAGTGATCATATTTTATTATTTTTCTAAATCCCCAAGGTGAAAGAAAAATCACATTTCTGTGATTAAAATAATTCAGAAAAACAAGGATTATGCTAGGTGTAAAATACCAGCTGCAAGGAAAATAGGCTGGTATTTCTGTAAGTAGATTTAGAAAAAAACATGCAATAAATATGCATGAAGTGAACACTTTCAGGAAGATGACTTTCTAAGATTTAGTTGTATTCTTCCAAAATTTTTAAATGAATTTCTAGACTCCACTAACCAATCACATTAATTTTCTAGAATAGCAAATTGGAAAAAGCAATGATGTATTACAACAGGTTTGTAAAGAATCCCATGCAATTAATTCATTACCCTAAATTTCCTTAGTTGAATGACTAGAAATATAATTTATAAGTAAGCTTTACCCCTGGGCTGCTAGTGATATGAATCTGAAGTCCTACCTTCTGAACTTGTTCATACCCTTGAGGATTTTAACTGTGAGCTTCAGATTTATATTTAATGTCCATGCTACTCCTTTTAATAAAAGATCTGGAATATTAAACATTATAAAAGTTGACAGAATGGTATTGTCTCTTATAACAATAAGGAAAACTGACAGTTCTCCATATTCAAGTTCATTTACTAGACTTTATTCTTAACAAATATTTTAGGCTATTAGCTAAGAATATATTTTTATGGGATTTTTTCTTCAGCTTTGGTGGTAGGAAAGAGTAAGCTTATGGTAGTGGTGACAAAGATGGCAATAATTAAAACAATATTGGCTATCATATATTCATTTGTAAGTGCAAGGCATTTTGCTAATTGTTTTACATATTTGATCTCATTTAATCCTCACAACTACCTTGTGAGGCAGAAACTAGTGTCCCCATTTTTACAGATGAGGAAATTACAGTTTAGGGAGATGATATAGCTTGCACAAGGCCATGGTAACTCCTTAGAAGAGGAAAGAGGCTGTATTTAAAACCAGGCAGTCCCCACGGAGAAGACAAGTAGTGATTCTACAGCATCTTACTATGCTGATGGACAGTGACTGTAATGGGGATCGTGGGGGGGGGCTTGGTGAAGGGGGGAGTCTAGTAAACATAATGTTCTTCATGTAATTGTAGATTAATGATAACAAACAAACAAAAAAAAAAACCAGGCAGTCCTGCTCCAGAGGCCTTGCAACTCGCCACCACACGCTTCTCCCTCCCAATGTTTTCATTGTAGAAAGAATTCATCTTATTGATCATTAATATATAGATAATTTAAAAAGGAAGAACTTTAAGGGATTATTTTCATTTCTTCTTTCAGTAGTATTTATTGAGCATCTACTGTGTGTTGGCATTGTTGAAAGTTTTGGCATATGGTGTCAAACAAGAGAGAGTCCTCAGGCCCTCCTAGAGCACAGAGTCAAGTTGAACAAGACCTACAGTACATATGGTAATTCCACATTGTAACGTGGGCTGTGAAGAAAAAAATCAGGATTATGTGTTTGGTTGAGAATTGGTGGTAGGGGACTTGTTTAGATAAGGAAAGAAACCAGATTCAAAATAATTTGCATGCTGCATGATTCTATTTATATTAAATTCTGGAGAAGGCAAAATTAATTTGAGAGGAAAGAAACCATTTGTTGCCTGGGGTGAGATTGGGGAGGTTACATTTTGAAGGTGATGGAAGTGTTCTCATTATAATTATAGTGGTACTTACACTGTACAAAACTTATCAAGTTATATATTTCATACTGATAAATTTTACTGTATGTCCATAAATTTTAATAAACTTTTATAATTCTTATTCATTTACTCTGGTGAGGAAGGTTGAGTTTTATGGGGATAAACATTGATTTGTGCATATTAAATTGAAGGTACCTATTCATAATCCTAGAGGAAATGTTGAGTAGGCAGATATACAGGTCTGGAGTTCAGGTGAGTTACAGAGATGGAGATCAAAACTTGAGATTAGTAGGCATATATTTGGGGTTTAAAGCCAAATACATAAAAAAGAAAAATTTTCTGGCCAGGACTCTATATGACATTGTTTTATGAAATGTGGCTATTTTTTACCTAGGAAAAATATGGCCACTTCAGATTAATTGTGTAGTAGTGGAAATAGTCTCACACTTCAGTTGTTACCTTTCCATGAAATTGTGAAGTTGTTAAGGATATCGCTGCTTTCTGTTTCCCACTGTTAGCCAAGATTGCGTGGCCAGAGCTGCATGTACGTTTTCTGGGAAGCTTAGGACCACCATTATTCCAGCAGCGTCTCCACCTTCTGCCCAGCTCCTGTCCAGTGTCAGAGGCCAGCGCTCGTTCTGTCCTCTAGTCCTTGGGAAGCTGGGTGGGATCCGTGGAGGCTGAAGGGCGACCATTCAGGAAACGACGGACTACTTGAATCCCGACCAAAGGGACTCGTTTTATAAAAACCTGGAAGCTGTTTTTTCCATCCTAAGTTTCATGGCACTTCAAAGCACTCAAGTTTTTCTTTAATTAAAGGAATTTTGAAAATACAACTTGTAAATAATAGAAATTAGCATCTTTGGCCACTAAGTCACACTAGAAACGAGGAAAGGATGCAGTATGGCAACACAAAAAACAATCAGTATAAACTTAAGCAAGTAAAATTACTTCTGAGAAATAAAAGGGGGAAAAAGTGGCATCTGCTTTAGAATTTACCTCAGGATTTTCTCTGTGTTAATACTGACCTTCCCTGAGGAGAGAAATGTTAAACTCTGACAAAAAGCACAATACCTAAGAATTATGGCATTTTTTGAGAGAGGATTTTGTTTGGCCTTGGTCATAAATTAAGACTAAGTCATAGTGTTGATTTTAGACTTGTACATTTTTTTTCTGAGAGATTCAGAAGAAAGTTTATGACTGTGGCTTTGTTTATTTTAGTATTAAATTAATACTGTGTTCCTTGAAAATTTTTGTTAGAGAAAGGAAAGTACATTTGTTATTGACACCAAAGTGGGTAAAAAGAAGAGAGTCATTAATTTTGCTGTTCTAGCAAAGTCCTGTAAAAGAACTCTAGTGCATACAGACACTTAAACTATGTCTGACGTTGGAAGCTCTTGATAATAGTTTTTAACCACAGCCACTATAATTTAGGGTTATGTTTTCCCCAAAAGCCACAAACATTATAATCAGTGGTTAAATTTTAAGAAATTTAGTGTTGCCACCTGACCCTTCTTTAAAAAAAGGAAATAGCATTTCTGTTTTAGCTTAGCAGGCTAGTTTTAGAACCATGAAATAACTTTTTGTATTGAATGATTTAGTTTTGATTCATTAGTTTGTCTTAAAATTTTATTTACAAAATTATCATAGTAATTTAATTATTTACACATGAAATCTTACACTTTTAATTGTTGAAAGTATTGTATTGATTGTAGAGACAAGTGAACAAATAGTACATCAACTTGCCTTCTCATCTCTTAAGACCTTTCTCTCCTGTTACATTTCCTACTTCAGTCAGTTACAGAACTGTCTACCAAGTTACCCAGTCCAGAGAACCGGAATTCCTCCTAGACACTCCCTGTCTCATCCTCATTTTCTTACCTTTTTAATCATTAAAACCTTCCCTTTTTACCTGTTACATAATCCTTAAGCACATGCATTTGCTTCCTACCTGCTATCATCATCTTAATTAGGGTTGCTTACCCTGAATTCTTACATTGACTTCCTTCCTTCCAGTTTTGTTCCCTTTCAGTTTAGAGTAAAAACCAAATGTCATTCTCCCACTTTAAATTCTTCAGGGCCTCCCCATAGCTTAGAGGATATCGTTCAAGCTACTAGTGCAAACTCTAAGTGCTTCAAAGCATGAAATACAAATCTTACAGTGACCTGGTCCTTGCCACCTCTGCTTACCTTCTGCCCCTCTGCTTCACCTTTCATGCTTTTAGTACCAAATTGCTGGCACACACACCAGGCTGTTTCTTCAGCCTAGGGTGTCATTGCTGTCCTAACTTGCAAAACCCACTCTTAGTTAATAATTTAGCTTTTTTTTTTTAATCTATGAAAGCTTATTTTTCCACTTGTTAGATTAAGTCACATGTTCGTCCTTCTTCTTTGGCAGTTGGTATATAACCTTCCCACTGCCCAGACACTATTAAAGTAAAAGGAGCTGT
Organism: Manis javanica; assembly: GCF_040802235.1. Classification (NCBI taxonomy): domain Eukaryota; kingdom Metazoa; phylum Chordata; class Mammalia; order Pholidota; family Manidae; genus Manis; species Manis javanica. The sequence continues at coordinate 8,638,276 of NC_133170.1, read as the reverse complement.
TTCTATGTCTTCTCCACTTGGTTATAAGCACCTTGAAAGTAGGAGCTGAGTCTTGAACAAATCAAAATAGATTATAAGATGGTGCAAGACCAGCACTGTTTTAAGGAAACATATTAATCTTAAAAAAATGGACTTGATCTCCAACAACACAATTTGGCTCTTTTAGAGTTTTGGTTGCCTTTAAATGGAACATTTTACTGAAAGTTAATGCTTTGGATGTTATGATCCCTTTAAAAATTTATTAATCAGATTGTCTGTTGGATGCCAGACTGAAATGATTCTTACCGTTATTCCAAGAGATTGTCTGTTGGATGCCAGACTGAAATGATTCTTACCGTTATTCCAAGAGATACTTAGAAAGTATTCTGGGAGAAACAAGGATAATTACTTTCAGCTCCAGAAAAAGTGTTTACTTTGAACAACTGGTACAGGTTTGCTCCAAGGTGATGAGTGGCTGTATGAGTCCAAATAGAATTTTTAGTTCATGTTGTTTCACTGGGAAGATGAGGGCCTCCTATTCAGCCCCACAGACTGTTGTAAGACAGACGTTTCCAAATCAGGAGACTATCTTAGACATTTATTGGTGCCACCTCAGCCTCTATTCCTCTCTTCCCAAACTGTTCTCTAGGTGAGATTTAACTTACTTTCTAATCTAGGCATAAACCCTTATTTACTTAACCTAATGATTATATCCTACCCCCAGACTAGTGAGTCCACTAATTCACACATTATTCTGAGTCAAGCCTCTGAGACTCCGTTTTGGGACCTGAGTCCTCAGGTATGTAAACACTCTTACTCACCGTCAGAAAATGAGAAAATACTTGTAACTGTTAGTGACCATCTTGGGACCGTATGTGTAGAGCTTTTGTGAAAACGGAGTCAGTAGCAAAGGCAGAGAGTGCTGAGAACTGGAGAGGGAGAGACTGGCATCCCGGCCACAGTTCCTGGGCACCGAATGGGGCCTACTCTTGGTTCTTTTGTTTTCTCTTATATGAGGCTGAAAGTTGTTTTTTTAAGTTAGTTCATGCTGAATTCACTGCTACCTGTGATAAAAAGGATTTTAACTGATTATCAAATAAATCTAATAAATCTAATAAATGCTCACTTGGGACTTAGATTTGAGTACTAGCTGTGCTCATGTATAATAAGGCTGCATTTCCAGATCTGTAAAGTAGAATTAATAATATGTGCTTTAAAGAGTTATTGTGTGGCCCTTGGAAACATGTTAAAAACAAGCATAAAAACTAAGATGGATGAAATATCTTTAGAGACTGTAAAATATCATGCAGGTATTAGATAGTATTGTGTCAAGCCAGCAGAAAACCTTGCCACATATTATTGGAGGAATTGGAGTATTTATTTAGGTCAGAGAACAAAAAAGTATAGATATGGCAAGATTCTTCACCTATTTTAAAGGCTGCTGTAAAAGGATTTTTTGTTTTATTTAGATGAAGAGGGACAGATTAGAAGAAGTAGGTGAAAAAAATCTCATTCAATACAATATGAAGCTATCAAATCCCACAATGTCTAGCAAAAAGTATATCATTTTTTTATTCAGGATTGTGGAGAATGGGTTGGGTGTGAAACTAAAGAATGTATGTATTGAGAATATAATTTCTATGTTCATTTTTTGCTCTGATGAGCTTTATTTCTATTCCTGTGTCATTAGAGGTATGTGGCAATTTACAACTCCCACAGATTTATATCCAATTACTAACATTCCAAAAATCAACCATTCTTGTAATTTCATTTTTGAAAATTTTCTTTCAGATATACTGTGAAATCCCTTAAAAATACTTATATTACCACTTTTTAAACATAAAACTATAGAATGCTTTAAATCTCAGGGCATACATGCCTCTGAGTGGTTACAAGGATTAAATGAAAATTCACATAGCTATTTTCTTAATTTCAAACACCGAATATTGCTTTTATGTTTTTATTTTAATACTTTTATAATATATTTTATTAAACTCTGCTATGTCTTTCACATAGATCTCTGTCAGGTCACAGAATCTTTAATTGTAAGTACCATTAACGAGCTTATAACCCAACTTAAATTCGTTTAACTTTCTTAGCATAGTGATTGGAGCATAGTATGTGTTGTTATTGTTGAGATGGCTACTGCTGGTGTTGATACTATTTATTATTATTACTATTACAACCATGTAATCACCTTTGTAGTTTTAACACATAGCATAGTGCCAGCTCACTAAGTTGGCAAGATAGACAAGGAAAGCCATTACTACAATTCTGAGTTATAGAGTATTTTGAGAGAGAAAATATAGGGTGTACTTTGAGCACATATAAGCAATACTAAATCTACCCACACTGTGAGGAGATGTGAAAAATCTGGAGCATTTCAGAAAAGGCTACTAGAGCTGCTAATGCTTAAACTGAATCATGCAGAAGAAGGGATAGGCTTGCTCATCAGAAGAGAAGAATTAAGGCAAATCATTCCAAGCTGAGAGAACATGATGTGTCCAGGGAACTGCAAATTGACTACTTACTAGGCGTGTGACAAGAATGGTAGTTTCTACAGAGGTGACAAACATAAATGAGAATCTGCCATTATCTTCAGGGATCTCAAAACGAACTAAGGAATATGTCAGATCCATAGATTGCTCTACTGGAAGGCAGAATGAGATAAGACAAGGCACATCTGGTCGAGGAATTTGAAAACATAAAGAAGAGAATAAGCATAGTTGATGTTGGATTTCAGTTTCACAGGAATTGAGGTGATTCTTGGAAAAGTATTATAAAACAAAGATGGAATTGTTTTGATATGAAATTGATATGCTTTGGTAGATTGTGAGAATCTTGAAATCAAATTCACATTTAGTATTATCAGAAATAGAATGCGGCTAAAGACTTCATGAGCATGAGTGACTAGGCCTAGATATCCTTTATGGAATATTAACGTGGCAGCCTTAAATGTGATACATTGGGGAGAGCCTGAAGTTAAGAATAGATTCTGAAAGTTGCCGGAATACCTTATATGCAAAATTAGGCAGCCTAGCCCAAATGATGGCAGTTGAAATGACAAAGAAAAGACAAACATTTTAAAGAGAAGAACACAACCTGGTGACTGGAAATAGAATATGAGATAAAACATGTCTCTAAGGTTTGAAATTTCACTGACTACTAAAATTTCATTCCAATGGGTGTAATTCAATAACTCTGTATCTGGAGCAAACAACAAAAAATTTACCATTTATAGTGTAACCCTGTTCTGAATAACAGTAAGTAAACAAAATAAATATATTTTAACAAACTGGTGAGGTTTAAGTGCTTCATAGTTCTATAATTATATAATTTATTCCTAATAACTTCATTTTCAAGTAATAGATAACCCTTCTATTCACATTTTACTTGCGGGAAGGAGAATATTTAATAATTTTTTCCCTCTATTTCCCCATCTTTTATATAGTTTACATTTATCTGACCCAGGTGTGGTTACCATTATATCCCATAGATATGTTAATGTGTATGTTTCACAAGTTTCAGTGTTAGGTTCTCTTTTACCACATCACTGCGGTTTCTGCTGAGTCCCTTGTGCAGTGATAGCATTATTCCTATCCACAAAAAATTATGTGAAAGGAGAAAAAATATATATTGAGTGACAAAAGAAACAAATATTTCAGATTCTGTGGAATTTAAAGATTAAATAATATTTTAAAGAACTCTTTTAAACAGGAGGCAGTTCAAGATGGCATCATAGAAAGATCCCGAAGTCGTCTTCTCCCATGGACCCAACAAATCTATAGCTACACATGGAATAATTTCCACAGGAAAAGTCCTGAAAACTAGATGAATAGTGCCTCTGCAGCATAGAATAAAAGGGTCACATTAGGTTGAGTAGGCAGGTTGAGTATGGCAGACACATACTCTTGCCAAAAAACTCTTCCCCAGCAACCACAATCAGGAGATAATCTCAAAAATATTGAACTTTTTCCCTGAGGAGTGAGGAGTTTGTGGCCAACATCAGGCACTCCAGACCTTGGGCCCTGCAAGAGAGAGACAGCTCCCGATACAAAACCAATCAGGATTATATCCAGGGAATCTTTTCAGTCGAAGATACAAGACCCATATATTGGTATCAGAAATTGCCCCAAGGAAACAGCCCAGCCAGATTGCTCCTCTCTTAAGATTACAGTCCATGAACAACTGCAAGGACAGATATGTTACTCAGCATTTTAGTACTCTACTCTAAACATGAGCAAATAGTCAAGTATGAACAGATAAGTCTTCATGAAAAGCAGATAATAAAACAAATTCTGTGGAGACATGAAAAGTTTTTAATTTTATATATTAATTAGTTATTATTATTTTTTTGGTATCAATCTATTATTACATGAGTGACATTATGTTTACTAGACTCCCCCATCATCAGGTTCCCCCCACATACCCATTACAGTCACTGTCTGTCAGAGTAGTAAGATGCTATAGAGTCACTACTTGTCTTCTATGTGTTGTACAGCCCTCCCCATGCCCCCCCCACCTACATTATGTCTGCTAATCGTAATGCCCCTTTTCCCCCCTTGACCCTTCCTTCCCACCCATCCTCCCCAGTCCTTTTCCCTTTGGTAACTATTAGTCCATTCTTGGGTTCTGTGAGTCTGCTGCTGTTTTGTTCCTTCAGTTTTTTTCTTTGTTCTTATACTCCACAGATGAGTGAAATCATTTGATACTTGTCTTTTTCCACCTGGCTTATTTCACTGAGCATAGTACCCTCCAGCTCCATCCATGTTATTGCAAATCGTAGAATTTACTTTCTTCTAATGGCTGAATAATATTCCATTGTGCATATGTACCACATCTTAATCCATTCATCTACTGATGGACACTTAGGTTGCTTCCATTTCTTGGCTATTGTAAATAGTGCTGCAATAAACATAGGAGTGCATATGTCTTTTTCAGACTGTGCTGCTGCATTCTTAGGGTAAATTCCTAGTAGTGGAATTCCTGGGTCAAATGATATTTCTATTTTGAGTTCTTTGGGGAACCTCCATACTGCTTTCCACAATGGTTGAACTAATTTACCTTCCCACCAGCAGGGTAGGAGGGTTCCCCTTTCTCTGCATCCTCACCAACGTTTGTTGTTGTTGGTCTTTTGGATGGTGGACATCCTTACCCATGTGAGGTGATACCTCATTGTGGTTTTAATTTGCATTTCTCTGATGACTAGTGATGTGGAGCATCTTTTCATGTGCCTGTTGGCTATCAGAATTTCTTTGTAGAGTTGTCTGTTCAGATCCTCTGCCCATTTTTTAATTGGATTATTTGCTTTTTGTTTGTTGAGGTGTATGAACTCTTTATATATTTTGGATGTCAACCCTTTATCGGATCTGTCATTTATGAATATATTCTCCCATACTGTAGGATGTCTTTTTGTCCTATTGATGATGTCCTTTCCTGTACAGAAGCTTTTCAGCTTGATATAGTCCACTTGTTCAGCTTTGCTTTTGTCTCCCTTGCCCAGGGGGATATATTCATGAAGAAGTTGCTCATGTTTCTGTCCAAGAGATTTTTGCCTATGTTTTTTTCTAAGAGTTTTATGGTTTCATGACTTACATTGAGTTCTTTGATCCATTCTGAATTTACTTTTGTGTATGGGATTAGACAGTGATCCAGTTTTCATTCTCTTACATGTAGCTGTCCAGTTTTGCCAACACCAACTGTTGAAGAGGCTGTCATTTCCCCATTGTATATCCATGGCTCCTTTATTGTATATTAAGGTGACCATATATGGTTGGGTTAATATCTTTACTCTCTATTCTGTTCCACTGGTCTGTGGGTCTGTTCTTGTGCCAGTACCAAATTGTCTTGATTACTGTGGCTTGTAGTAGAGTTTGAAGTTGGGAAGCGAGATCCCCCCTGCTTTATTCTTCCTTCTCAGTATTGCTTTGGCTATTCAGGGTCTTTGGTGTTCCCATATGAATTTTAGAACTATTTTTTCCAGTTCATTGAAGAATGCTGTTGGTCTTTTGATAGGGATTGCATTGAATCTGTAGATTGTTTTAGGCAGGATGGCCATTTTGACAATATTAATTCTTCCTAGCCAAGAGCATGGGATGAATTTCCATTTGTTAGTGCCCTCTTTAAATTTCTCTTAGGAGTGTCTTGTAGTTTTCAGTGTATAGGTCTTTCACTTCCTTGGTTAGGTTTATTTCTAGGTATTTTATTCTTTTTGATGCAATTGAATGGAATTGTTTTCTTGGTTTCTCTTTCTGCTAGCTCATTGTTAGTGTATAGGAAAGCAACAGATTTCTGTGTATTAATATTTTATCCTGCAACTTTGCTGAATTCAGATGAAAAGTTTTTTTTAAAAGATCATTAATTTCCTCAGAGGTGAGAGAATATTTTGCATTATGAAACAGAAGAGGATGATATTTTTCAAGTCAAATAAAAACATGAGAAACTATAGTAGAAGGTTAAAAAAAAAGCAGGAGTCAGAAGATGAATTGTAGAAATCTGAAGAAAAGGGTGTAAAAATACAAAGTAATGGAAAATAGGATTTAAAAGACCAGAAAATTAAGTAATCAGTTCAAGATATTCATTAGCTCTATCATATTATCTTGAGAAATAACAGAATTCAGGATTATTATTATTACTGTCATTCTCATTAGTCTTATTTCATCTCCCAGAATTGAAGGACATGAATTTCTTGATTGTAAGACATGAGCTTCTAGATAGGCCTATAAATGGATTTGTCATGAAACTTTAGAAAAACAGGGATAAAGTGCATAAAAGTTATTGTGAAGGGAAAAAATGTGTGCAAATTATGAGGAATCAGTCTTCTCAACAACTTTTAAAACTGCAGAAATTTCCAAGCTAGAAATCTACAGTTAGCCAAACTGTAAATTAACCATTCAGGAGGAGCTCCTTGAAAACAAAGGAGTAAATCAAGAAAGAAGAATCAGATGCTATCTAGAAAGATATAGTTCAAGAGAAATGTAGCAAATCCCCAGAAATATGCCTGAGGAGATCCCAGAATAGACATTACATAGCAGACATAGAGAACAACCAATACAGTTTCGAGAGATATCTAGGAGATATGTCTCTGAGAAGATAATAGAATAGAATACCTGATACCTTTGAACATTGAAAAAGTATTTAGACAATTAGATAAGAATTTGGGAATCAAATTATAATACCCATCTGCTCAGGCCTATATAATCTGGCTGTAGTAACATTGTGTAATTTCTGAACCCATGTTTTAAGAGACCTTAATGCTTTCACTTTTTTCTTTTGCAATTCTGTCTGGCTGCAGTGTGAAAAATCTTGAGCTAGTGTGCTGGAGACGGGTAGACCACAGGAAGGAGAAATAAGCCCTCCTATCTGAGGCCGTTCTAGTAGTAGCAGCCATGTTAGCCCCAGTAGGTGATTGCTGATACATGGAAGAGCTCAGCCAAGACCCAAAGAACCGTCTAGCTGAGCCCAGGTCAGATTGCCAGACTGCAGCCTCATGACCTAAACTAGGGATTGGCAAGTTTTTTCTGTAAGACCAGATAATAAATATTAGAGGCTTCATGAGCCGAGGCTTAATCAAGAATATTGTGTAGGTACTTATATACAAGAGAAAAAAGAAATCTTCATAAAAGATTTATTGATGAAATTTGAAATAGAGTAATAAGAATAATTTCTTATAATATAGATCTAGTGAATTCTCTTTGGGGAGGACAACATTTTGGTTAATTGTGGTTCAAAGTTAGGTATCTCAACAAAAATGATTGCAAATACTCATTAATGCTGGTATCTAAGGAGATTCTACATATTTCATCTTTAAAATTATCTCATACAGATGGGTACTCCAAATATTGACATAAATCAGTGAACATATGATTTTAATTGAGCATATTCATCACTTGAGAAGCATTTATAGAATTCAGTTATTCTATTAATATTTTCCATTTAGCACATCATGGCAGTGCAGATTAATTACTTCCAACTGAAGGTTAGAGGGAACCTCAGCTGCACAGTACATGGATTTTGAAATATGGAAATCTAATTTGCACTTGCATCAGTGTCTGAAAAGTACTGTTGGAACTATAGTTTGAGCTCATAAATTTGTGTAGGAATGAAAGTCTCACCTCTTTTTAACTGTTGCATAAGAATGTATAAAGCAGCTTTACTTATGATTCAGAGACTTATTTTCTAAGGTGCATTTCCACAACCACATGCAACTTTTAAAATAATGCTTAATGAGATAATATGAATACATCATGTATATAAACAGAAAGTTAGATAAGGACACAGTTGCCTCAGAATTTTTGATACTACAGTTTACAGCCCATGCACCAAAAAATTGAGTTGATTGCTGAGATTTGTTACATAAATAATTTAATTGTGTTTACAGTCCTTAACTAAGTTGTGCTAATAAAGAAGAACCACAGACCATTCATTAGTTCATCATGATCCTGTCTTTACTAGGTTGTGTGGTAGCTTTAATGGGTACGAAAGCATAGCTTTCCTCTAATCCTGAAAACTAAGGATTTTTGTCACTCATCTGTTGGCAAAACCTGACCTGAACCGACGTGAAGTTATTTATATTTTTAATTTACCCACATAGTGCAAATATTCATACTCTACTGCAGAACTTTTAGTGTGTTATATTTCAGGAGGTTAGTAATATATGCAACATTTTTTGCCTTTCTAAAATCTGAACATTTTCAAGTTCCAAACTAGAGTGAAACCAGTAGGAATTGTAATAGTAGATGTTTTTACTTTAAATAATCTTATTTATCCCTATTTTTTTCTTTTAAAAATTATTATAGATTTTCTACTTTAATCTTTCCAAATAGTTATAGAAACAATTCAGCACTTATTATTTTATAAATGGAACTAAAACTTAATGTACTCAGTGATTAAAAATCAAATAGTAACAATTCTCAAAGTTAGTATTACAGGGATTTTCAGATTTGTGACTTAATTTTATATATTAGGAAGGGAATCAAAAAAATATGAGTATACCAATATTAAAGTGGGAAGAGAACAAGCAAATGATGTGTATTGCTGATATTTCTAAGAAAAATGTTCAGTATCACATAATCTTTTAAAAAATGCAGAATAAAATTAGATGTCATTCTCCCTCAAGCATAAATGAGACTAAATGTAATCAAGGATGCAAGAAAACAGCCATTTTAACGGGCTGCTTATAAGAAAAAAATGTACAAATTATCAAAATCTATAGGAGAGTTTCAAAAATTATCCTTTGGTCAACATGAATCGACTTCTTGAATTGATTCTAAGAAAATGCCTGGCATGTGCCATAGATGCTTGTCACTGCTCTGTTTGATTAAAAAAGAACCAGAATACTCATGACTAAGAATTGGTAAAATAAATTATTATACATCCCTGTAATAGAATATACAGCATATTATAAAACAATAGATAAGGGCTAAAAATATTCCAAATATATTTTAAGTGAAAAATGCCAGTTAGAAAATAGTTTGTACAGTTTGAGTCCCATCCTCTGTAGATATTGAAGTCTGTGTGCGTGTGTATTGTTTTGTGTTCATATTTTTCTGTATTCGAATTTTCTACAGGAAATATATTCAGGAAAGGAAATTCTTAATATTACTTCATATTTTCTGGGTTATATATACATACCTAAATTTAATTGTGGAAAACTAAATGTAAACATACAAGCTACACAGGGAAGAGTCTTCAGAAGTGGCAAAATGAAGGAAATACTCATGAGAAATTTCAAGGCATTTATTTTCTCATCAGTTTCCTGTCTAAAAAACAGATGATACCTATACAGAAAAATGAAGTCAAGTCAGTTTATTTTGTGGCATTGATCCAATCCATGAAAGCTATTGTAGAAGAAAATCCATTACTTTTTGAGAAGTGTTCATTTTACCTTGCTTTCTCCTTATCTGAAATTCTGAAATCTCTTAGGTACCTAATTACTATTTCAGTAAAATGGGGAATACCACTTTTCTCCCAAATCTCTCATTTCAAATATCAGCACACAGGGTGGAATTTTTACCTTATTCATGGTGTCCAGCTCCCAACATCTTAACCTGGCAAGAGGACCAAACTAGCTGTAAATCTTACCACCCAGACCACACTTGATTATTGTATGATGGGAAAATTAAACGTGAATAAAACAGCTAGAGCATTAGGGTGTTCTTGGAAGAATAAACACAAGTTGGAAGTCTTATGTGGATAGTGCAAAGTACAGGAAGGCAATCAATCATGTAAACATCAAATGAAAGGTGGGTAAGGAAGCCATTGGAGACTGTCAGGCGCTCCCTTCAATAAATGGCTTATTCCAGTGCTTTTCCTTTTCACTCAGTTTAGAAAAGAATTCTGTGGAATCTCTAACAGACACCAAGAGATTTTGTAACTTCTTACTCTTGTTTAACAGTAACACTTTGAACAGAATGAGCTCAGCTCATTGAGGAGTTTTTAGTTTATATGAAATGGACACAAATATGTCATAGTGCAAACCTCCCTGACTTTTTTTCCTCCCACAAACAGGAAACTGTTAAGGCAGCAATAATAGAAGAGCAGCAGCGAAGTGAAAAGGCTGTGGAAGAGGCAGTGAAAAGAACAAGAGATGAATTGATAGACTATGTGAAAGAGCAGAAGAGGGTAAGTGTCCCCCTGAAGGATTTTAATTTGTGCTTCCATAAACTGACATGCAATAACATGAAATTTTAAAATATGTAAAATGTCCTTTATCTAATTTAGGAATCTCCATGTAAGATTATTTTTCTGATATAATTATATTTTCTAATAGTTACATCTGTAAACATAAAACCCATCTCATCAACCAAGAAGCAACACTCAGTAATTCTTTGCTAGATTCCTAGAAAATGACCTATAGCATTTCCAATTCAATGGGACACATGAAAAGTAGACAGTGTCAGATTTTTAGCTTTTTGCTGTAAGTTTGTTAATTTTTTCCACGTTGAAGTCTTTATGTCGGGCCTGTTAACACCACTGTGGTTCTAAGGACTTTGTAACAGCAAATTAAGGCTCTTTTGCCATAGCTCCATTTCCACAACGTAATTCAGAATATGTTTGTCAGGATTTAGCATGTATACTGAAGCTTTACAAAATAAATGTACAGTTTAATCATTTCAGTGCAACATGAAATTTACAAAATAAATTTCAGTACAACATGGTTTATTAACGTGTGAGTCTGAACAGTGACCAAAAATAATAGGTCAAACTTAATTGATAATCTTTTCATCAAATCTTTAGTCTTAAGTAATATCCAAGATGAAAATCCCTTAAGGTGAGATGTTTAATGTAAATTCTGAAATAAACATTGTATTATAATGTATAAGTTCTCTCACAGTGTTTTATGTTTTATTTTTATGTTTACAACATGCTATATAAGCAATATATTCTAGGATTATATATGATATTAGGTATAAATATATAATATAAACAATATATATCTTGTGTTATGTAATATTACATATGATAAAAACAAATAAAATATAAAACATACTGTTTGAAGAAACTTGACACATAATGCTTAGACTAAGTTAATGGAAGTCTAAATGGCAAAATAAATGGAAAATATAAGATTATCCTCAGTTGGCAGTTAAGTTGAAGGCATGGAGTGTAAAAAGCTTGTGACAACTCTTTAGTCCCACACTCTTCATTTGAAGTCAAATTTGATATGATTCAAAGAAAATTCTTACCTCCAGTTACTACCTTAGCATTTCACCAAAGGAGAATTTTGGTAAAAATTGCTAAGTAGGCTTTACAGATAAATTAACCATTCACAGAATTATTTTGTGTGGGACTAAATCTTTGTGCTTGTTACCAATATGTTTTTAAAAGCCTTGTCACCCAAATTCTTGATGACCAAACATTCTGAAGAGAAAATTCTGAGCCAAAAATAGTCAGTGGATTTTTCATGAAGTGATATATTCTCAGAAAATGCCTATTTCTTTATGTAACCCCCTAGAGTTTATTTTAAATAAGCTGGTTTGGAAGTCATCCCACAAAGGGTTTGCACACATACAGGAACTGCAGTAGTGAAAGAACATAGACCTGAAGTCTTGTTCTAAGAATCTAAGATGTCTTGTGGGCATATCCTTCTTTACCATGTTGTTTTAGTAATATATGACCAATCCTTATTTGAGTGCTAAATCTGCACAAAATATTACATAGCAAAGCAAACCCATTCATAAGATTATCTTAGATTAATACTTCTTTTATCAAAATGGGAGGTTTTTCATTAAAAAATGTAAAAATCATATTTTCCCCTCAATAGAATGATGTTACTGCCATAAAAAATATTTAAAATGAGAGCAAGAAATGCGTGTATGGGAGTTATTTGTTCCCTGTGTGAGGTGAATGGACAATGAGCTCTGCCATTTAATCTATATGTTCTTGCAAATTACCTTAAGGATTAGTATTCATTTGTATTGGGTATACTAGTCATCACATGTAGAAAAGTCCATTAATAATAACAAAATCATGACACCATTAGATTCTCTTTGCACCAAAGTTCCACTTCTCTGTGTTTGTTCTATCTTAAGGAGAATAAATTTAATATCTTAAGGAGTGTCAGAAATCAATGTGTGTAATAAAATAGAACAGCTAGAGTAAGGACTCAATAACTATGTGCTCTGATTTTTATCAGTGGTGCCACATTATTAAAAAAAAAAGGACACTCCTAATTGCATTATTTTTTGCTGATTAAAAAATGTGCTTTTCAGATTAATATTTGGCATTCTATTTTCTCTGGAGTTTACAGTGTGATTCTAAAAGTTTATTCTGTTCTTGTTACTAGAGTCACAGAAGAGTCGAACTGATTTAATCAGAGTACTAGTAGGAAGTTTATTACTTCCACTTTGGGATTTGGAGGGTTTTTTCATAACGCACTTTGTGGAATACTTCTAATATTTGAATCTTTCCATCTCTTCAAACAGAAATGCTATAAAAAAGGAAGTGGGTAAAATATCTGAAATGAAAGCACCAACTAATTTCTAGGCTTCTTTTTTTATATAACTTTTTAAAAATTAAGATTCTCAATACTCCTCTTCTTTCCCAAAATGTATTTCAGTGTTTCAAGTTAATTTTCATGAATATTTTAGGGCTTGGAAATTTTTCACCAAAAATAAGATATCTCATAGCTTATAAAGTAATATTTAGTAGAAACTAAAGTTTTTTTAGCAGATTCATAATCTTCTTGATGTTTTCCAAAAGACTAAATTCGGGCAACTCATCTCTACTTCTTCCTTTGTAAGACGGGTTTCTATTTGCATCAGAGAACACTTCTCCAGTGTTTTCCAGAACAGAAATTTTCCTTTCTCCTGTCCAGCTTTTTATAACTAGAGAGTCAACTTGAGATTTTCAACATTAGACACCTCAAAAACCCGGTAGACCTTGGTTCCAACTGGGCTTACATTCCAGTCTGTGAAGTAATCTTCCCCTTTTGAAGTTTTAAAAAATCTTTGAAAGAAAAGAAGTCCAATGTTTGTTAGTTCCTGTCTTTATGTCTTTTGTTCTGAATATTTCCTTTGACATCATCTTACCCTTACCAAATTCACTGAAAGACTGAAATGAAGACTCTTTTCCCTTTATTTTTTCTTCATTCTTTTACTTTTAAAAGAACAGAGTGTCATAAAATGAAAAATCCAAATGCTTAACTTTTCATGTAACTTACACTTTCCCTACAATATAAATGCAGTAGAATTACAAATCACCATAGAGAGCATTGCTTCTATGTATCTGCAGTCAACAAGTTTTTAATCAATTACCCAATCCTTTTGAATATTATAGTTATACTGAGAATTAAAATCAGAATCATACTGAGAAAATATTTTACTTTTAAATGTAATTTACCAGGCTTTTTTTTATATGTTTTGCATCAAATCGATAGGGATATCATCAAACTTTATAAATATTTACTATTCACCTGGTCTGAACACCTTGGACAGGGCCAAGGGGGCTAACTTATTCATGTGCTAATTAAATGAGTCATAATTTACACTGACATTGCATCCTACATTATTTACTAAGTCAGATACTTCATACTTATATTATTAGTCTGAGTTATAATAATTAGTATGTAATTAGTAATGTATATAATTATTAGTATGTAACCAAAAATTAGTATATGATCAAAATATCCAAACAAGAAGAATTTTTAAAATGATCAGCCAGAAAAAAAATTCAATAATGAATCTTTTCCAGTGATAAAAATGCTTTCTGATAAGAATTCTAAATGATAGTTATTTTTTTTAATTCCTCTGTAAATCTATCTTGTTAATCTAAGAAAAAATATTATTATATTCACAAATTTATTATTGAGTTGAAAGTTAATGTTTTGTAGCCTCAGCTCTCAAAGTTTCCATATTAGATCATAGTAATTGCCCAATTTTTAAATGACTTTAGAAATTCCATTGTAATTTGTACAATAGAAAAGAAATGGCAAATAAAAAAACCTGAAAAGCTTAAAAAATATATTTAATTTGTCTGAGAATCAGTTGGGTACCTACAAGTATAGTGGTTTGCATTGTCAGGCCATACTACATTTTATTAAAATTTAAATTTTGGTTCAAAACTCTCTTAAATCATTATAAATTCCAGTTAAGGGATTGCACACTACAGTGCAAGTGGGTCAAATCTGACTTGCTTCCTGTTTGTATAAGTAAAGTTTTATTGAAATACACATTCATTCATTTATATATTGTTCTTTGGTTTCATGCTGCAACCGAATTGAGTAGTTGATATTAATTGCCAGATAAGGTATTACAATATATTAGATCTGCTCATTAGTGCCAAAAATATTGTTTTAGTCTAAAGGAGATTGAAGAGAACTGAGATGGGAAAGACCACATCCCTTCACACTCCCCCAGGGAGGATGAATTTGTGGTTTATAATGACCTGTGGCCCTTGGATTAGAATGAAGTATTCCAACCCATCCCACAAGCTGAGCCCGTTACACATGAACTAGCTATGAGGGAGGAAGTGTGGATGACATTCAGCAAGCAGCAGCTGCTCACAGCCAGGCAGTGATTCCTAAAAAATAAAATCTCTTCCAAATGTAATAAAAGATTATTATTTTTTCCTCTTAAGATGCAGAATTATGGCCTGTGTTTTCTAAATCACCTCCAGGAAAATAATCTTCACATTAGAGGATCCTTTTAATTTAGATCTTTAGGAAAGAGTAAGGAGCAGTTATCTTCACTTCAAAGTTTTTGTGGTCAAGGCATTGTCAGAATTTCATAATTGTAAGAGGACCCACTTAATCCAGTTCTGCTGAAATATTCTTGAGTGCTTGTATCTGAAACTATTTATTAAGAAGAAATATTTGGCCAAAATGAACTCTCTTTAGTTTCTACTAGTTCTAATTACTTGAATTAAACATGATTTCAAGGCAAGTTATTGAACATCTTGTGGTGTCTTACTTTTCTCTTCTTATTGACATGGAAGTTGGACTAGCTAATCTCTAATGTCTCTTACAGTTCTCAAATCTATTAAGATTATGAGTAACGTTTTCTTTGACCACTCATGAGACTCCCAGCAGGTTTTTAATTCTTGGTATAAATCAGTTGCATTATAGTAATTATCATATAAATTATTTATATTTTAGTTCAGAAAAATGGCCCTTTTTTGGCATTCCGCAGCCTCCGGCCCCATTCTTCTTGTACTTGGTTAGCCCTGCTCCTACCCGTCGTGAGGCAGACAGTTCAGTTGGCTATGCCCGGAACAGCTCAGTAGCAATCCAGTGTGCGTGCTTGTAACTTTTGATTTGAATCTCATATTACAAAATGCTTTTATTTGACCTGAGCATAGGAAAGCGCAGTATACACCGTCATATGGAATTGTTGTCCGCACTTTCAGGTGAATTTCATTTTTTTATGCCAAAGGGAGTTTAATCTACTCCATACAACCTGTATTTTAATGCAAGCCATTAAAACCTTAAAACTTTGTAAAATTTCACCGATTTCAAGTGGTACAATAACAAATAAATGGAAATATATTTGGATTTAGAAATTGCTAGTACAAATCTTTCTGAAAAGTGGTGTCCCACTGGGTTGTAAATTTATCCTTCCATCTAAATTTAAAGAAGAATTTGATTCTATTTGGAAGTAGGGATTAGTGGAAACCAATAAGGTGAATGTTTTAAAATGTTTTGTAGTTTTACAAAGCTTATATAGGTATGGTTTTTAAAATTGTTTACAGTATTTCTGCCTTACACTTTACCTTTATCTTCTTTGAAAGCTCATCTTGTACAATATACTTTAAAATAAAATTTCTCTCTATCCCCCACTATACATTTTAACAATCTTCCTGATCCCCTTTCTTACTGTTTTGCTCACTCACTTGCCTAAGAATTACCTTAAAAGGACTTAGTGACATATGACAACCATGGACTTTGTTGAGGCAAATCTATTGATCATGTCCATTTCAATAGTGGGGTAGTTGAGAAGATACTGTAGCTAAAGCTTAATGCTTAAGTTAAATCCCATTAGTCTTGTTTCAGGGAGCACAACATATATTCCAATTTAAAATCAATGCCTGAGCACAGAAGAGCTGGGTTGGTACAGCAGTTAATGTACTTGAACTGTTTTAGGGGGTAACATTTTTGTTTAAAAAAAATTTCTAAATCAAAGTATAGTAAGTGTGAATACCTCTGTTTGGTTCATTTAGTTTCTAAATTTTTATCTCTCTGTGTTTTTGTAATAATTTAAAACGTTCATCTAAATAATTACTCAATCACTTGAATTATTGTAATATTAGCCTTATTCTATAGCAAAATGTTTTTAACTTTTTCATAAATATTCAGATTATTTTTGTCCATTAGTGCACTATACTAAACTTCTTAAAATTTAGATGGTGATAAAAATTGATTCAAATCAAAGACAAATCAATGAAGTCAAAGTGTCTACGTTGAGTCATCAGCTGTAGCAGTTAGGAATTACACACAGGATGGATACACTATCATTGAAGGTCTGCAGTGAGGTATAGCTTCTTGAGATGGGCCAAACCGAGTGAAATTTTGACTCCGAAGGCTAAATATTTCATAATATCAGTGGTGAGCAGCTGATATTATAAGAAGGAAAACCAGAGTTCAGACCTAGAGGAAGTGGTACCTATTAAAGGCCTTAAAATTGAAATGATTGTGATAACAATGATGATGAAAGCTAATGCTTATATAGCATTATATATGTCCCAGCACTAGTCTGGGCATATATAACAACACAGCATTATTTAAATGTATGTGTGTTTATGTATGTATGTGTATTCATTACTCACAGTAATATTAACCACCAAATCACAAAGCTGGAAAGTACAGCCTGGTTCTAGGAATCTGAGCTGTTAACCGTGAGGCAAATCATCTCTGTGGGCAAGATGCAACCATACAGAATAGGGACAAAAGTCTGTAAGTAGGTCAGAAATTAAATTTTTCAGATTAAAAGCCAAGAACAAAAGGATTACAGAGACTGTGTTCGTTAGCTATATGGTGCCATGAAGTATCTGCCAGATCACAGCAGCTATGGAGACCCAAGAGCACCGTGTCTTTAAAAAGCTGTCTTGTTTTTGAAGGAAAGTGAAAGAGCCTAGTACTTTAAGTAATTATGGGAGGTCAAAATAATGGCTTGAAGCTATAGCAGAACCATAGCACACAGCAGGCTTGAGTAAAGGTCAGAAACATTATGCTGACAGTAGAACTCCAGAAGCTTATTCAAGGCTGTGGTGATTGGAGTGGGCTTTTTTATTTCAACCCAGCTGGACTAGGCTATGTAGTTGAAAGAGAATGGACAACAGTCTGTCAGAAACCAAAGGTTTCCTCTTTTATAGAAGTAAGCGAATTTATAAAGATTTTTATTAAAACATCTATTTCTAGTTTCTTGATAAACTTTTTGGTTGTAGTTCTAGAATGTCTTGGGTTATAAAGTTCATATTGTGAGCAGTGGAGATGTACAGATTTTTTAAAAAGTTTTTGTTGATTTACCCTTTAGCCAACCTTAGAAGTTAAAAAGCATATATATGTGTGTGTGTATATATATATATATATGTACACCTTCATTTATTCATGAACTATTTACTAAAGGCCCACAATTGCTTTTCACTGTGCTGCCCCATCTCCAGGTATGATACTGTGTAGAAAACAATGAAAAGTGAAGTGGTATTCCAAATTTCCAGCGTCTTGATCTGTCCATACACAGCATGCATCTGAGCGTGCCCTTCCCTGTTCCTACGCTATGTACTGAGAAACTTCAGTATAAATGTTTCTTCCATTCTGTAAAGAAATATTAAGCATCTTTATGTCTCAATGAGGCAGTGGCTGTGGGTTTAGATAGAGTGGGGTGAGGGCCTCTGGGAGAAGCAAAACAGGATAATTACAGTCAGAACAATATAACAATGTACAAGGAAACTCTTATTGAAACTCAGTGTTAAACAGTAATAAAATTAGAGCCACAGAGATTCTTTAGGATTAAAAATACCAGATTAGGAGCATAGACAATCTTCAGTGGCATTGGTTAAAACAAATGCCCGCATTCGGGCGGGAGCCAATGGAGAACCTGCAATTCAGTGTAAGCATTCAGGCAAGAACCAGTAAGAAACAGACAACTCAGTAGGATATAAACCCCTAGACAAAGCCTAGCCATGGGCACTCTTGTCCCATCCCCCAGGAGCTCCGTATTTTCGCTTTCCCTCTAAATAAAAGCCTCTCCCTGACTTGCATACCTTGAGCGTTTGCAAAGTTCATTCTTCCACTCCTTGAACAAGAACCCCAGTATCATCACCACTGTGTGTTCAGGACGCAGGATAAATGAAATAGCCAAGAGAGTTTATACCCTAGTATCCATAAAGTCAATATATATTTGTTTGTTAAATATATAAACAATATATATATATATATTTGTTTATAAAAACTAAATAAACAATATATATTTGTTTATAAAAACTAAAATTTATGAAGATTTTTACGTATGTTATTTGACTCTTAAAAACACCTGCATGGCTATTATTCTGATTTTAAAAGCCAGAAAATGAAATATAATAGGAATGTTGATTTTTTCAAGGTTACATCTGGTAAATAGCACAGCTGAGACTTGAGTTTTCCTATCCTTGGCCTGTCCTCTTTCCCTCTACCTCACACCGTCTGGCCTTGCCAACTTCATGTGTACTATCAGTTTCATTTTATTATCTAGAGTGAACCTGGTATCTAAAGATGATTATAAAAGCCCACGGTAATTAGAACTGGTGAAGAGGTACAACCTTAGCACAAACAGCTGGAAGAATTAGAATGGCATGAGATCCTCGGTGATGCAGAAAAGGACCGATCATGGAACCAGGAGCCCATGTGTTACTGCTCTCTTCTCTTATGGTGCTTGAACTATAGAACTGTGCCCAGTTTTGGGTTCCATGTTTAGGGAAAAATGTTGATATTTTCATGGGTTCTTGGGTTCAGAGTGAGCTGTTGAGTATATAACCTAGGAAAAGAGTTTGAAAGATCTGAGTTTGTTCAGTTAAAGAAAAAATAACTCTGGAAATTCAGTCTAGAAACCAGAAAACATTATCTTAAATCACCTTAACACTAAAGGAATACCTAAAAATGTTCAGCTCTACTGGAATCTAAGTGAAAAGGAATGTTCTACATCAGAAAAAAAAAATATAAAACCACCACCATTTATTGAGTGCCGTGTTTGTCCAAGATACTGTGGTAGCTGCTTTATGCTGTTACACACAACCCTCAGAATAGCCCAGAAATATCATCTGCACTTTACAGACAAGGAAAATAGGGAGTCATCACTATTAGATTGGTCAGTAATTGCCCAGGATCAGTAAGAAAGAGATTCAAGATTTTAGCTTCGCTGTGCCTGACTGCAGACCGTGGAGGGAGGTTCTCAGTCTTATTGGATAATTTACTTTATGCATTATTTTTCATAGGGTATTCTGGGATTGTCAGTTTCTCCACTAACAGGTTTTTATTGTGCCTTTCTACTTTACAGGCTTCATCTGAGTAAATTAAATAAATTTACGGGCTTCATCTACATAGATAGATAAGCTCCATTCAGATAAATTAGGAAGAACAGTAGAAACACATGACATGGACAATGTGCATATACACACACCCTCATTTGGAGAATTACTTGAAATTATGTATTGCATTCAATTTATATATTATTTTTAAATACATTTTCACCTACTCTCAACTTTTGAGTTGGATATTGAGTAGCAAAGACTGTTGGCTCAGATACTTGAAATATTATTTCATTCCTGCAGGGTTTTAAGGTTTTGATTCATATATTAAAAAAACAGGCCTAGCATTTTCCTAATTGGCATGACCATATTAGGTGGTAGTAAAAGATTAATAACAAAATCTTAGGATGATGTTTCTATAAAATGTGCAATGTGAATTGGGCTGTGAAGTTAAAACCACCCTAAGTTTATATGGAACAATAGTTTTGTGTTTTTAAACCCAGTCTAGTTCTACTATTCCAGGTAATATTATCTGTACCTTTTATTCTATCCAGTCCATTAATACCAGTGTTTAAAACTAAAACCCTTAGTCAATTCTCTTTTTGTTCTCAGAAGTCCTCATAGGTATACCTTGGAATTAATGTACATTTCTGCTGACATACAGGCTAATGCCAAACTCCCTTAGATTTATATTTCCTCTAGAAATTAAAAAATAAAACTAACATGTCAGGGTTATTTCTCTCCTTTAAAATATATACAAATATACAAGTCATTTTGGCAAACAAGTTTTTTATGTAGCAAATTAGGAAAACTGAATCATGATCCCAATACATTCTATTTAAAAAAACACTCATTTTGTTAAATCTTGAAGTTGTGTTGGCTCAGAGAATGTTATTTTTAAAAACTTAATTTCACTCTATTTAGCATGGATCTAAGCAATATAACCCTCGTGTTTACTCCAGTCTGACACTTCTTTTTAGTGGCTTTTGATTCTTCATCTTGCTAGGTAGGGAGAAGAAATGATTTATGAGAAAGATAAAATAATTGAACAATAACAGTTCAGCCTTTGCACTTATGTACAAGAGTTTCTTGTAGAACATTTAGAAATATAGCATTTTCCTCTTATGTACTTTAAACAATTGGAGTATAGAAATTATATTTATGGAATTATGGGCATATTCCATTTAGGCTCATACTCTTAAACTACCTTAAATATTTATGAACAGTCTGTTGCTTCTTTTTCTTTGCCTTATTTCTCAATTGTTAAATAGCTAAGAGATGAGTTATTTTTCGTGTGGTACTTTGAAATGAAATGACTTTTTTTTATTTCCTTCCACTATCAAAACCTCTAACTTTAAATAGAAAGGAGGTGGTATTATTACTAAAAGACATTGGAAGTTTTTTAATTTGATTTATTGTATAGTTTTTTTCCATCCTATGTATCTCCTTAGCCATCAGTTCTTCCTTTGAAAAAAATAGCAAAAATAACAATTTGGTTTGTAACTAATAGTGCCTTGGAAATATCATGAAAAAATCATTTTCTAAAAGATGCGGTATTTTTCTTCTCATATGAAAACAAAAAAAAAACCTCCTTGACATTCTGGTTGTTGCTGATTCATATGCACCGACATGACCTCTTTGTGCTCCTGTCTTGCTCTGAAGCTTCATGCTCACCCTGTAGAGTAAGGCTGAGCCTCTCTAGTCTGACAGAGAGGAAACACATAACCATTTATACTGAGGTTCTTTTTGAATGAAACCCATTAGATTATGGGTGAATTACATGTCTGACTTAGCCTTTGACTAAATTGTCAGAGTATTTTTGTTATAAACAAGGAATACCAGATGAATAACGCAAAGCAATACTTTTGCCAGCACTCTTTTCCTTCTCTGGGAATGATGTACCAGTGTACATGTCTTCCCATTCTTTCTCTTTTTAAAGATATTTATTATCCTACAGCCTTTTCTAGTAATTTTTCATTCATTCCCTTCATCATTGATTGGTTCAGTTGAGATTTCATGCATGATATTCCATAATCCTCAGTTTTATACATCAAGTTCCAACTTTCACATCATTGTACCCTCTAAGAAATACTTTTTATCATTGTACCCCTTTATCAGATAATTTGAGATTAACCCAATATTAAGATCCTGTAAATATTTGACAGGCTGTTGGTCGATTTGAAAGCTATGTAATTTTTAAAATGCAGATCAAATTCCTCATGCTAAATAATAGAAGTTGACTTTGGTTAAGCAGAAATTTATTTAGTAAGGATAATAGTGGATGGGAAACACAGGCTTTGAAGCTCAGCTTCCAGAAGCAAAACCTAAAACCATGACATAGAACTGGCCCGACGAGGAAATGCTGCTGCCCCCCTCCCCTGCCAACCACTAGAGAGCCGTGGTCGCCTCCACTTGCCCACTTGCGCCTCGTGTGTTGAACTAACATCTCACAACCTCTGCTGCCCCCGACAGCCAAAGTTTCTACCACCCTCAGTAACCAAGGAGGTCCGCATGAGTTTCATCCTTAAAATTACTCATTTCTTATTAAAATCTCATAGGGCAAACCTGTTTGGTAGAATTTTGGTCACATGCCTGGGTATTGGGCATAAAAGAAGCTAAGGAAACCCTTTTGTGCATTCTGCCTTGCAGGAGCAGAACTTAGAAGCTTAGACGCCCCTGATATGTTAAGGGTTTTCAAAATGTATCTGAACAAGAAAACTTGACAAGTGTTCACTACCATTCAACATCAATATACATCCTTTGCCAGTACTTAATCGTAATTTTCAAAAAACACCATTCTTCCATACTTAAACATAGTAACATTAACTAAAATAATAAAATATTTTGACTATTCCTTTTAAAACAAAATAAGCCATAAAGAGAATGGTCTGAGGTCTTTGGGGCATCCCACCACCAGCAAGTATGGCCGAGGTTGTGACTGATCAGATCGTGCAACTTCTGCTGGTCAGAACTTTGCCAGCTCTCATTCCTTAGGTGTCAGGCACTTCGTATGGGTTGCTACCAGGCATGACTGATTTCATAGTTAGGTGAATCAGCTAAACCAAGGTCATTTGGGGCAGATCAGATCTCATTTATTGTTTCATAATCAAATATACAGGCTGGACTAGCACTTAGTAGTGAATTAAATGCTGCTTTTCAGAGGGCCAAGACTTTGCTGCCTGAAGACTTTGTCCCATAGCCTTCAGATCTCTGCTGGAACTCCTCTGTCAGAACTGGCCACAGGCTCCAAATAGCCTGCTGATACACTGTTGATGGTTCTAATACCCACTGAGTCCTGGAGGCCAGGTAAATACACTAGCTAGGCCTGGACTAACTAGGAATCATCCTCTTTCCTCTGGGGCCCACCCGCAATTAGAGGCTTTCGGGTCACTTCATATAAGGGTCAAAGTAACCCAAAGTTAGATATATTACCTTCAAAGAGACCCACCAAGCACTGTACCTTTCCTAGCAGCAGGAGGTGCAAGGCGCAGTAAGTTACCTTTGTCTTTGTTGAGGCTGTCCTGTCCTGGTGTGCTCAAGATCAGTGGGCCTTCAGAAACTTCACTGAGGTGTAGCTCTGGGATCTGTCTCCCACCTTCCTGCACTCATCTGGGACTCATGGGTGTGTTTTACGTACCTGTTCTTCACAAAGAATCCTGAGTGCCTGTTACTTCCTGCTTTCCAGGTCCTGCAGACACATGTCATCAATGTTATTTTCTCACATGATGGTGAGACAGGAGTGGTCTTTGTGAAATACATTGTGGGTTTGGAGCCAAGTAATTTATGTAACCCTAAGATAAAATGGTTTATTGCTGTACCTGTCATAGGAAAACAGCTATTACAGGTGTTCTCTATCTATTGGGATAGAGGGGAAAATGCATTTGCCAAGTTAATACTCATGTACCTGTGCTAAGAGCTCTAGTCAAGGCTGCACGTCTGCGGCAGCAGCTGCACTTGAGATCACTGTATGATTAAGCCTCTAGTAATCTGCTCTTCTTCTCAAATGCCAACCGTAAACTCTGTGCATGTTTAGGGCCCTACTGGGCTGGATACGAGGCACACTCAGCCTACAGCTCCATTCAGTTTCATTCCTACATGCATCTGATCTGACCACTGGTCCACAGTGGGATTTCAGGAGACCCCCGGTTTTCAGTGTGAGTTCACAGCTGTAGTACAACAGTTCACACCTGGTATCATACAGTCTATGGCTTTAAGGACTTGCATTCTCTTCTTCACTCACAAAACTCTGGGTCTGTGAATTGACTAAGGAGTAGAAGTGGGGGAAGAGTAAACATTTTTTGTTACAGTGGCTCAAGTCAGTCTACTCTTCATTAAACTAGATATCTTAACAATTTATTAAATTGGGGTTTTTGGATGCCCATCTCTTTGGTCCATATGGCTCATCCAATCATAGCCAAAGCTAATGGTCACTGCAGGTCAAAGCATTCTAAACAGCTCAGCCCTCACAGCAGTAACAGTAGCCATTTCCTCCTGTCTCTTGAATTCAAGTGCCTCTTCCTGAGGTCTGCCTCCCATCATCCCGTTGAAAGCAGTGCTTGATGTTGGCACTCCTGGCCTGTGGAAGATAGACAGGTCTGCTGACAAATGCTGGCTTGTCCATCCCAGGAACAACATGAACAACATTAGGGGGTACAAGTCTTTATATTCTTCATATTGTTGTTCCATTTTAGTAGCCACTGAATCTCTCAAAAACTTTCCACCTTTGGTCACTTCATTCAAGTGACTATAGTTAATAGTTTATTTTACTACTGTAGGCTATAGATTATCAGTTTACTTTTTTTCTTTTCTTTTCTCAGAAAACATAAATTTTTAGATCCATTAGCCCTTACAGAGTTAGAAAGCTAGTCATAGATTTTTTTATTTTCCTGAGGTTATATTGTCTTCAGCCACTTCTAATATCCATTTAATATCAACCAGGGCTCTTTTTTCAAGCAATAGAAGCTGCTTTTAGCAAGTTAAGCAGTAGAAAAGTTTATTAAAAGCAATTGAGTAGTTGACCAAATTGTTAAAAGCTGGAGAACCAGAGTCAAGGTAAAACTTTGGGAAGCAGTACCAAAACTACACCGCAAAGCTTGCTTACATGTAAGGCCCTCTTTGCTGCATTTCCCATCAAGTGCTTTGAGAACCCATTGTTTAATTAAACCATTATGATACCCAACAGTTGAGTGCATCTTGTCCCTGTGAGCTTAGTGGATGCTCCACGGAGCCTCCTTCCTCTCTGGTTCTCCTCTGACTCCAAGTCTTTCACAGTGGACTCTGACGAGCAGTCTTGAGAAGAGATAACTGAGTTTTTCTGGATATTACCTAGAAGAGTCATAATTCATAAGGCTAGAAATTCATCAGACATAGGAAGGGTATCAGAAATCAGAGAACATTATAAATGACCACTACATACTTTGGAAATTTTTTTCTAGGTTGCTATGGTTGCTGAAGAAATATTTTTCCAGATTTTTAGTCTTTTGGCTAATTCTAAAACTGATCCTTTGAAGCCAAACTACATGGATTTCATTCTTAATAAGACAGGGCTTTAGCAATCACCAAGTGCATCAGACATCTTGTAGAAAGGTTGCCACTTGGCCACCACGATTTCATTCTTTTTCAAATAATGCGAGGTTTCTATAGTTAATGCCTAAATTGTGTGACACTATTCAGAAGAAATGCAGTATTTTAGATAGATAAAATTTTTGTTTCCATGTACTTATGCTAAAAATAGTTTTAGAAGGTATATATAAATAGATTTTATTTTTTAGGTTTTTAAGCTTGAATGGTTAAACTTATCCTCGAGTTAACCAGCATTTTTTCCTCACTGGCAATTCAGGGGCACCTTATATACATTAGTTATAGCACTTGTTTCCACAGAATGATGGCCCCAAAGGTTACTAAAGTAAAAAGAGCTCGCCTTGTTGTTCTACTGCGTTCACCTAGATTAAATATTAGTTGTCTGTTGGGTCCTTGGCACCATCTTTGTTTTTTACATTTACTTTATACTCCTATCAGTGGGTCTATTTCTTCTACATCTTCTCTGTTTTCTTGCTATCAAAGTAGTGATCTATGACCTCTGCTGTTTTTTCAACTCTGATTATGTGTAAAACTGAAGAAAACAGTGAGAACCCAGACAGCAAGGTACTGTTGATCAAATTGTCACATAAATTCTAAGCCAGAGAAACAGGAGGCTTCAGTCCTTAACCATGTCATAACTATATAGTTTTTGTTACATTTATTTTCACCAGTCCTTTTCACTTCTATCTTTCTTTGAGATTCTGGTTTGTTGTAGATTATAGCTGCTCAAAACTTGCATGTCAGTGGAACATTATTATACTAGTTAATTTCAAAGTTAAATCCCTCCAATCCATTTGTGTTACTTTCCAGACAATGTAGATGACTTTCTACATTTGATTTGAAGTACAGTATTTTAGGATAAATCCTGTATCTAACATTCAGTGTACATTAAGATTGATTCATTAAATAATCCCACTATTCTTCTCACCATGGCTTTTCATATTTTTGTATTTTTTGCATGTATAATGTGATTATTACCTTGTACCAGGAACATATTAATCATAATTTCTTATTCATCTGTGGGGACATTTGGCATATAAAATAAGTATTTTCCTTTATTTTTCCTTTATAGTGTAGAGTGCTTACTCATTTAAGATTTAGTGTGACTGTAATATATTCAACACTTTGCTTTTGTCCTCAATATTTATTCCATTCCTGTGGTTCACATTTTCCTTTTCTTATGTATCATATGTTGAAAATGAAAACATCTTGTCTGGGGTGGAGCTTAGACACCGGACTAAACAAACATGCCCTCCTTCTGCCCTTGGTTGATTTTAGTGGTTAAATTACTAAGAAGTCCTATTAATAAAAAATAAAAAGTTTTACATCAGCCATTTTTATTGTGTGCTTTCATAGTTAGTAATATTTCCTTCCTTTCACCTCTCCACCAAAGCGCCACTTGTTCACTCATATTTCTTTTATATTTAAGACTCTCACATCATTAGTTGAGTGAAAGTAGCATAGACATTCAATAATCAAAGGCCTTGAATTTTGTGAAAGAAATTAAGCCAATGAACAGTTTCCAAAACTCAGAAGGAATCTGTGATGGGCTATCTAAGGCAAGTGTAAGAGGGAAAGCCCAAACACATAAACACAAAAAAAAGGTACCCCTTTCTCCTGGTTGTTTCATATCTCTGACATCTTGGCTAAAGCAAGTCACATGGCCAAACCCAAGACCAAAAGGCAGAGAAGCACATTCCACCCCCATCAGGCCGAGCATGTTGCATAGTCAGATTTAATGTTAGTGGAGTGGAAAAGTCTTGTCCTCCCATGGAGATGGGGAGAAAGAATGGATAAACATTGGCCAAATGATAATTTAATCTACCATACCACCCAATCTAGGTTAGCCATTCTCTTTCCTACCTCTTACTTTATCGTATCACTACCCTGTTTTATTTTCTTTTTAGCACATATCATTATCTGAAAATATGTTGATAGTTTAAGTTACATTATTCATTCAGTCAACAAATATCAAATGCCTAATAAGTGCTAGGCCACACTCTAAGTACTAGGGATACATCATTAAATAAAACAATAAAAACCATGTTATTTGTCTGTCTTCCCCTCTGAAATATAAGCTTGGAGAGAGAAAGGACCTTATCTATTTTGTTCACCACTATATTCCCTTTTTAAATTTTTCTTTTAATTAAGGTATCATTGATATACAATCTTATGAAGGTTTCACATGAGCAACATTGTGATTACTACATTCACTCATATTATCAAGCACCCCTACCCCATTGCAGTCACTGTCCATCAGCATAGTAAGATGCTATAGAGTCATTGCTTGTTTTCTCTGTGCTGTACTGCCTTCCCTGTGACCTACCTATGTTATGTGTGCTAATTATAATACCCCTTAATCCCTTTCTCCCTCTCTCCCCATCCTCTCCCACCCCTCCCCTTTGGTAACTGCTAGTCCCTTCTTGGAGTCTGAATCTGCTGCTATTTTGTTCCTTCAGTTTTGCTTTGTTCTTATACTCCACAAATGAGTGAAATCATTTGGTACTTGTCTTTCTCCGCCTGGTTTATTTCACTGAGCATAATATCCTCTAGCTCTATCCATGTTGTTGCAAATTTTGGTAGGATTTGTTTTCTTCTTATGGCTGAATAATATTCCATTGTGTATAAGTACCACCTCTTTTTCATCCATTCATCTACTTATGGACATTTAGGTTGCTTCTGTATCTTGGCTATTGTAAATATTGCTTCAGTAAACATAGGGGTGCATATGTCTTTCTGAATCAGGGGTCTTGTTTTCTTCAGGTAAATTCCTAGGAGTGGAATTCCTCGGTCAAATGGTATTTCTATTTTTAGTTTTTTGAGGAACCTCCATATTGCTTTCCACAGTGGTTAAACTAATTTACATTCCCACCAACAGTGTAGGAGAGTTCCCCTTTCTCCACATCCTCTCCAAAATTTGTTGTTTCTCATCTTTTAAAAGTTGGCCATCCTAACTGGTGTGAGGTGATAGCTCATTGTGGTTTTAATTTGCATTTTCTGATAATTAGTGATGTGGAGCATCTTTTCATGTGCCTGCTGGCCATCCGAATTTCTTCTTTGGAGAAGTGTCTGTTCAGATTCTCTGCCCATTTTTAATTGGGTTATTTGTTTTTTGGGTGTCGAGGCATCTGAGTTCTCTGTATATTTTGGATGTTAACCCCTTATTGGATACAATTACAAATATATTCTTCCATGCTGTAGGGTGCCTTTTTGTTCTGCTGATGGTGTCCTTTGCTGTGCAGAAACTTTTTAGTATGATGTAGTCCCATTTGTTTATTTTGCTTTTGTTTCCCTTTCCTGAGGGGATATAGTAAAGAAAAAGTTGTTAATATTTATATTCACCACTCTATTCTGTTATCTAGAATAAGCCTGGTCCATAGCAGATGGTCAGTAAAATTTAATTTCATCAGTGCAGGAATGCGATTAAACACTTATGTAATCTAATTTCATTTGCTCAGAGCTCATGTTCATTGAGATGATTTGTTTAGAAGTTTTTATAGTCAATCTGTGGACTTGAGTTACTCCAAGTCTTCTCTTGAGAGAAAGATCTATGCTTAGTATTTTGGCAAATCTGGGATCTGAACCTGCACAGCTGAAAACCAACCCTTGAATGTAGTAAACTCACCAAGGTAAAAGTACCCGGAGAAGCTTCTTAAGAGAGAGACACCATAAGCTAAATACACTTTGGTTCTCTTCTGAGCACGTAACAACATTAAAGATAAATGCAAAGGGATTTTATACAGAATATATGACACCCAGTGTCTCATGACAGTTCCACTCATTTATCTTCTTTGCTTCAAGGTTTCTACCAAAAATAGTTTTAAAGATAAGACACTATTCCTTTTTTTGTTAGGCTTATACATACTAAGCACAAAGAATATGGTGAAGAGCTAAATTAATAACTAGACACTATCAAGTTTTGAGTCATGAAAGGCCATGCTACTAATTTACTTAGGGCTTTTAAAGCTCTGTTTCAATAACTTTGTCTCAAAGTATATACTGTATAAAACCAAGTAAAAACAAAAGATTGTCAGAATGTATCTATTCCATAGAGACTTGAACTGTATTATTAATACCCAACATATGAATGCTCCCAATCCCCGTTTCTAAAGCTGTAATTGTTTTATTTTTGCACTCACCTTATTAGTGTCCAATAGTATATGGTCTGGCCTAGTTCACATTTCAAATGAAACCAGTCAAAGCAATTCTCATATACTTTAAGTTCTTTAAACTTTTTCTTGCATTAGACTATGAAAAATACTAGCTGCCCTTTACATGGTAACCAAGAGTTAATACCATTTGCTGAAGACTATAGTATTATTTAACTGCAGAGGTTCATAATAAAATATAAGTGATTCTGAACTATTTTATATATTGGTGATACAGCGCTATTGAAGAATAAGAACCAAGGTTCTGTATAGTCCTATCCCAAGAAAATGTTCGCAGTATTTTTATTGCCAACAGAGTGGTGAGTTCTATTGTATAGATTTACTTTACTCATTCATTAACAAATGCTTATTGAATATTTATATACTAAGTATATACTATAAACAAGCTAGACATGATCCTACACTTTCAAGGCTAATATGGATATGGGGAAATAAACAGAAATTGCCACATCTATGATAGTGCTATGAGAGAAGTGAGAAAGGGTGCTGTAGAAATAAGTACATGGAATGGGGACTTAATGAAGTCCAATGAGATCATAGAGTCCTTCCCAGCAAACTTATGTCTAAGCTAAAACATTTAGGAATTACCGCTCTCTCTCTCTACATACAATACGTAGGGAAGTCTGTCTTTAAAGTAGAGCCAGATTCTGTCCAACTTGATTGCTATCACCGCTGTGCAGGCCAGACATCTTTTGCCTAGACTTCTACAAAGCCTGCTAACTGGTATCTTCAAGTCTACTCTTGTGCTCCAGAGTCTATTCTTACTACAGTAGGCAAAGACCTTTTCTGAAACTTAAGTAGGCACATCACTTCTCTGTGTAAAACCTTGAAATGGCTCCGTCTCACTCAGAGTAAAGCCAGAGTCATTGCCAGTGGCCAGTAGGTCCTGCATGACCCAGCCTCCTATTTCTTCTCTCATCTTCTGAAAACACTAAACATGAAAACAAAACATGAAAATTTTTTCATGGGTTTTTAGTGTAATATAATATTTAATTCAGTGTCAAAAATTTCACTAAACTTAATCTATGGGTAAAATTGAGAATGAGAGTCATGATTTAGTAAGTACAGTTAACTGTACACTGTTTCAGAGTCGATCTGCCTATTGTTTTGAGGTATCTTTTCCAGCTACAATGGCCATTGAAACCAAGTATTAAGTAAGTAAACTATTATCTAGAGCCGAATTGCTGTATTCCAAAGTATTGCACCAGATTTTCAAATATAATGAAACCGTATTCATTTACATCAGTCTTACTTTTTTTAAAGTACATATTTCATAACATGTGTAACATATTAGTAGAAAAATACAATATGTATTCATAAATTAATAAGCATTTGTTTGGGGTGCAGAGTTTCTGTTTTTGACTGGTGGTTTCTTCACACTTATATCTAAAAATGACACCCTGGGAGATTTTTTTAAGAAGAGACAGTGTGGTGATGGGAACACTTTCATACATTTTTTAGAAAGTTTCACTGTCTTTTCAAGACTGTAACTGTTTGATCTGTTTTATTTCTCCTAATTGGAAAATATATTTGAGAGGGAGTTGGGGCCACCTCAGAGAGAGAGGCGCACTGAAAGGTTGGGGGTTCCCCCTTTTAAGGATTTTTTCAAGAATGTGACAAAGGGCTAGTGTTGTGGACTTAAGTGGTCTCAAGATGTTCACCTTTGATGAGACATTAGGTTTCTTTTCTTATCAGCCCTCCCCCATAATTCTGCAAAATTAACATAAGAAATTTACACTGATTTCTTCCCAGAATAGCAGCTTCCTGGTCTGGGAGCATATCAGTTAAGATCACCTACCCTACCCCCAGGGTGGCCAAATTATTGTTTGTTTAAAAGTATGTTAAAAATCTTATTTCTTAACTTCCTGGGTTTTAAAATGGAATTTTAGCTTTAAGGTGGAATCTTAATGTCTTTATTATGTTGTTTATAGCTGGGCCTTTTAGCAGGTTAAAGTAAATCTTACAATGGCATCATCTAATCGGCATAACGAAGACATGGGCTGAGCTCAGAAACTTTTCTTTATCTGGGGAATATTCAGACATTCCGGGCCAAGTTGTTCTTGGCCTTTTGAGCTTTGACTGATTAACTCATTAACTCTGAGTCTTTTCTGGCTCTCTAGTTTTAATTGGTTAACTTTGAGTCCCTTGTAGTGGGCTTTACTGGCCTTAATTCTCTCTCCATCCCACTCATATCTACTTTTGTACCTAAAAAAAGTAGTTAGCATTCAGCTTGGCTCTGTGAGAAAGGGCTAGTAATGTTTCAGGGGACTAGTGGGGATCACTGTGGTAGCTCATTCTTCTCCCCATGGGGAGTGAAAGGATGAATAGGCGTAGCTATACACTGGGGAATATTTGCTCTGCTTTCATAGCAGAAATTGGTGTATTCTACATCTCATTGCATGTTTTGAACTAAGCTATAAATTGCAAAATTAGATTATGGTTTACAAAGTACCTACTGACATAATTGTTGACAATTGACTTTTTATTATGAATAAGGGTATTACCATAAGACATAATTTGACAGTGTCACTTTAGAAATTAAAAAGATCTTTGATGAGTTCTGTTATGTGTTGGGTACAGCAAAATCCGTAAGAAGAGTAAATCCCTTGCAACCAGGGTCCTTAAACTTCTCATGAAATGTAGAATTGCTAACTAGTGGACTGAGAAAAGAGAGCTTACAACTAAGAAGAATGAATAATAAAAAGACCACCCTGAATCAATTGCTTCCTTATACTACCGGGGGGGGTAAAATACTTCTAGGAAAAGGGATAAATTATATAATCACTAAATATTTCCATGCCTTCCCCCACATTTCTGTTTGTTTTGAAACAATTACTACACTATATTCATTGAAATGCTCATGTCACTTTAAAGATTCTTATGCATATATTTCACTCATCATATATAGATCAAGAGAAAAATGCCCTATCTGGGCATTAAGTGACCTAAATGAAGGTTAGCAGAACAGCTTCTACGTAGCTATAAATTAATCTGCAGAGATCCTATTAGAGTTGCCATTTCAGTTTTAGAAACTTGCTACAAAATGACAGATGGGTAATGGCACTATACAACAACCTAAACTACACTTACTGTGATTACTAAAATCTACTTCAGTAAAAACTTACTTTACCCATGGTAGTATTTGCTAATAGACTTCTTTTCCTTACTTTTGTAAACAAAAAGCTGGCGTTTGGCATAACTATTCAGCAAGAAGCAAGGAGTCTGTGCCCTTCATTAGTATGTATTTAGTTTTTCCAGATTTCCTTTCTCGAAGAATTGTTACTGTTTGCCTTTGGACTCATTTAATCTGAGATTTGGGAAAGCTAGTGGAATACTGAATTTTGTATGCCAAGCGATGGCAAGGAGCGTGTTTTTGTACCCTGCACTGCAATGCTAACTTACTGGCTTCTTCATATTGCAACCCAATGGACAGGCATAATATTCCATGGCCTTGCAAGAGTTACTCTGGGAAATGAACCCCAAGGTAACTCAGAGAATTGCCATTCTATCTTCCCACCGTGAAAAATGAAATGGGTCAAAGCATCTGTAAAGCAGAAACCAAAGTGATTATTCATTTTATTCCTTGTTTAAGAAACATGCAGTTAGACTACTGCTACATACCCTGCTCTCCTCTGGCCCTGATGCCAGTAATTGCAAATTCGGATTGACCACCCAGTCTGCCCCAGAGCTATACCCGAAGAGCGACCACATCCAAGACGCGGAAGGGAAGCCAAAAATAATGAAAGCCTCTGTCTCTGAAAAGATTCTTATTTAAGATCTCAGGTGAGCCTATAGAATCATGGACTCAGGCGATCAAACATCAATCAGACATTCAGTTTCTTTTCATTTGCCTTGTATTTCTTGAAGTCCTACCAAGAAGTGCCCCAACAGAGAGCAGACAGAGACGACTGCTTAAACAGCACCTTTGCTCCACAGGAAAACTTTCTTTTAGGTAAACAGTCTTCAATTCCTATGTAGATTTCACTGCATGTGGATTTCACTATTTTAGGGCTAAAACCAAAAGACAAGTCAGTGACTAAAAGTATTTCTGAAAGCAGAGAGAAGTCACTAAATCTTACTTGCTTTTACTTTAATTAAATATTAGATTTAATAATTTGTGTAGATGTGAGACATAGCTACTATATATCTGGAGGATTTGTTGTTTACAATCAGTAGAACTGCATCAGGCTAACTTTAGGAAAAGGGATTTTCCTGAAAAGATATTGAAGGCTTGCAGAATTGATGGGAGGCTAGACACCAGACTTAGAAATGGGCCAAAGAAGCAAGTCATCTCTAGAAAGTTCAGAGGCAGCAACATTAACAATGGTGTCACAATGAAAAATAAACTGGTCAAGTACCACTACTAGGCGTGGACCAAACTAAGCATTTTCCATATCTTTGCTTCTCTGCTCAGTATGTAAGTTCCAGGGAGACAATACCTGATTTCCTTAGTTAGGGTTATATGCCTGCCCTTTGGCTAGGGCAGGGCAAGACTCCTAATTACAGTCCACCAGACTATCCCAGGGAGAAGAATTAATTTGCCAAAATGCAACAAATGTTCAATACAGCTTCATTTATTCAGTGTGTGTGGTTTATTCGCTGTTTCATGTGTATTGTCTTGTTAAAGCCTTATGAACAGGCCTTGTATCAGTTACTATTTATAAGTAAGAAAACTTAAGCTTTGAGAAAGTTTAGGTTAGGTAACTTGTTCAAGGTCACACTGCCAAAAATGTCAGAATTGGGACACCAGAGAGCACATTCTTCCTAACAACTAGACTCCATGCTTCCCACCTGACAGGTCTATACATCATCATTGGTGACAGTATTTCCTGAGCCTATTGCTTAGGAGTAAAAGACAAAACAAACAACGTTATTTTCTTAAATGTTATATATAAATATATTAAATCCACCAATTATCCTGTATAATGTGGAAGTTTTTATTAAAATCAAGCTTTGGGTATAAATATTATTTATATAAATGCAGAATGTGTAAGTTTGCAGTTATTTTCTGTGATGAAAACCCTAAATTCAGGGTTTAGTTTCTTAGTATAATGAAGAGTTTATCAGTGAATGACAGTCTTGAGCCTGCAGGTCAGGCTTTATAAATAGGCTTGCTACCTCTTGGTTTGTGGGGGAGAGATTAAAAGACAGTAAAAAGTTTCCACTGTTCTCCAGTTAGGTAGTGACTACCATCCGACAAGAAATAATTGTGTAAAATGGAATGAACTATTAGACCCCTTTTTTACTGGTAGATTTCTTTTTGACCTTTGGCAAATCAGTTTCCTTCACTGAGCCATATTCCCCCACCTGTAATGAAGCCATGCACATAATCCCTGTAATCCTGAGAATGAAATGAGATGATGAGCAAAATATACTTGCTGACCTCTAAAACAGAATTTCTCAGCATTGGCACTGTTGACATTTTGGGCCAGATAATTCTTTGTTGGAATGGCGGGGGACAAGGTGGGTGTTGTGCTGTCATATTGTCAGATGTTTAGCATCATCTTTAGCCTCTACCCAGTAGATGCTAGTAGTGCCCAACCAGCCCCTATTTGTAACAACCAAAAATCTAGCTCTAATTCCAAAACACTATCAATTTTCTCAGTAACATTCTTCTATTTGCGAAAATAAGTATTCTAAGTTATAAAGATATTTTTCCAAGGGACTCAAAAGTCAGTGGTCTTCCTACCCTCCCACTGCTTTTCTGAATTCATCTTTTGGAGGGGAAAGTGCTTACCATGGAACGAATGTTCTTCCTGATCTCTTCCAGCTGTAAGAGTTAATTAATATCTTCATGCCATATCCAGATCTAATAAGCAGCTGATGCTAGTATAACCCTGCCAGTTTGTCTTAAGTTGGATGCCTCCAAAAAAGAAACTCTCAGGTTGAGATTCGTGTGCAGGAAACTTATGAGGGCCTGTGTTTAGGGTGAAGACCTAAGCCGGGTGGAGGAAGTGGGACTGGGCAAAGGGAGGGGTTGCAGTCCAGTTGCACAAGGGCTTCAGCCAATCCCATAGAGCCTTGTGCTGGATGGCCCTTCCGAGTTGAATCACCTTGATTCTGGGCCTTTATACCCCTTCAGTGACGAGTCATTGAGTGTGGGAGGCTCTCAGGAGGAGGGCATGACCTTGGCCAAGGTAGCAGTTCCCACAGAGGGACTCAGCTGAGCCCCACCAGCTACCAACACTCCCCGCAACTGGAGGAATTGGTCTGTCAGTTCCGAAGGTGAACTCCAGGTGGCGCTCGACAGTCCATCCCTGGCACTACTCAAATCCACTTCTTTCATTTAAGTTCTTCGGGCAGTTCCTCTAGGATTCTGTTTGGTCTTCTGGCCTTTTGTGGGGAAACTTAAAAAAGGAGAGTTGGTGTGATGAGGTGTAACTCCTGCTTTTGCTGGCCTCAAGGCCACAACCGATTCTCATCTCCCTCCTCCGGTCCTTTTTCTAGATTCCTTTTATTCTTGGCTGAACTCTACCTTCTAGGGGCTTACCTGATGAGATAAACCAGACCCACATCCTCAGACCTAGGCTCTGTTGCCGTGTGTTTCTCAGGCTTTAGCTGCTGAACTTGCCTATTAATGGTCAAATCGATCAAGATGATTCTGAATGACCCCTGCTGGATCGCGGGGATGTCACCTCGCTGTGCCGCAGCCCTGGCAACGCCAGCGGAATAGGCTCTGTCCCCCCGCCTTTGTTTGCCTATAGTTCTTGGCATGAGAAGCCCAAAGTGACCAGATGGCGGTAACGGCCTAATGTTTAACGAGACTTACACTGTATCCTTTGGTAGAATATCACCCTCCCAGGAATTAAGACCTCTAATGCCTAGAGTTTGCAGGAGTTGGAAGCACAAATTCTCCAAGTCAGTCATTAGGAATGATGATAAGTAGGGCAGCTCCTACTGCTGTCTCTTGGTTCCTAGACCTACAGACTGGATTATAGGGTATGATCTTCAAGGTGAACACTTCAATAAACCATTCCATTACTCTGTTAGGCCAACAGCTTCTGGGGTGTGTAGTTGGTGATAGAACGTCCGCTGTCTGCCATAGCAGATAGTGTTTCTATTTCACATTATAGGACCATTGTGGACCATTGCTTTCTATATGCATCCAAGAGCCAGCATAGCAGTATTTTAGCATCGTCTCATGTAGTCTTGCTAGGGTATTAAATCCAATGAGAGAATGCTTCTATATCAATAAACTCCATTATGCAGACTCATATAACATCTCCCCTTGACCCAGCACTCTCTCATACAGAGCCTCCCGCTTCCTGCCTGTACATGTTGGTAGGTCCTACAGTTCCTTTCTTCCCTTAGCAGGCACAGCACTTCTCAGGTTGAATTAAGGTGTAACTCATCCATGGCATTGGCCTGGGGGCCCAGTCTTGACAAGGTAGGTATGAATCCTAGAGGCAGGGGAAGGGTGGTGGTGGTGGCAGTGCAGGTGTCATATTGCAGGGCAGATGGCTCTTTATTGTCTTCCAGCAACAAAGGAGTGCTAGGCTCTAGATAGAAGTTTTATATACTTTACAGTTAAATAGAGCTCAATTCTGGATGGTAACACAAGGGACTTAAAGTTTTTTAATCATTTTGTTTTAATTACAGACTCTAAAAATAAGTTTATAGATAATCGTTACATAATTAAACATATTCAGAGAGTTATTTTTAGGTTGTATGCTGTATAAAAAGAATATGTGTGGTAGCTAGCTAGCTACTATCCCTATATTTGGATTGCTTTTCAAGGCTGATAATTATGGGAACAGGAAGGGGAAAAATGGCTCTGAAGCCTAATTTACAGAATTTCTATTTTTTATGAGTAGGCATTAATATAGTATTGTCATGTTTCAAGTCTACTTCTAGTCTAAAATGTTTGGTGAAAGGAGTATTATTTTTACTTAGATGTAAAATTGATGTGTCTTGAACCAAGAACTCTTCTTGTATTTCTGGAATGCTAATAGTTTTGCAGACTTTAGCAATACATCGGTATTCGTTCTTGCATTCCCTCTTGAAAACACGGTTATATCAGCAGGGAGAGGTGCCAGTGTAGAAGGGACGATAGCCACCAAAATTTGAATCTTGATTTGGAAAGAGTGGAGAAACTTGTTTTTAGATAAGAAATGAAAGTAAGAAATAGTTTTCCTGCAAGCCTTTCGTGCTCCATATCCAACTTGCTAATTCTTTTCACATAATTAGACTTTGAAAAATAGTTGAATAATGATTTATTTAATAAATTATCATGTATATACTGAACCTGTACTATGTGCTTAGTCCTGTACATAATATAAAGAAATATGAGATAATTATTTTTCCCTAAAGGAACATAACACAAACTTGCTCTCCTGTGAAGTCTATCCTAGGATAGGGTTGGGGAGAAAGACTTAAATTGTCTAAAGCAGATTTCTTGATTTCTATCACCTATCCTCTGCCAGGTTTTCTCTTTCAGAAGTCTGTCTTATCTCAATAAATGGTACCAGTAACTCAAACCAAAATCCTAGAAGTCTTTTTTGACAGCTCCAAAAGTCTTCCAGCAAGACTGACAAAATCTACTCCAGAACAATCCGTTGGCTCATTGCCCCCTTTCCGTTGTTCGCTCTCTAACGCAAGGCAACATCATTTTTCAGCAGGTCAAATATGCATCCAGACTCTCTCTTGTATATGTCATTTTATCCCCATCTCCACCACGGTGTCAGAAGACCAAGCCACCATCATCTTTACCAGGGCTACTTGGTCCCTTCTCGTGCTTCCTGCCCCCACCGCGGAGTGTCTTCCATGCAGCAGCTAGTGTTCTGCCTTCTCAGAGCATAAACCTGATCATCACATTACCAGACTTGAAATCTTCTAAAGGTTTCCAGTGTTCCCTTTTCAGAAAGGCCTGCCCTGCCATCTAGGGTAAAATCTCTCCATGCTTTCCTCCCTCCCCCTGCTGTGCCCTAGCGTCAGTGCCTGACTTTTTTCCCCAGCACTTACCAGTAACTAAAATTATTTTGTTTACTGTTCAAAATGGTTGTTGTTTCACCCCAAGAAGAATGATGTGCTCTGAAACAAAAAAAGCCGTATGTTCCAGTACATACCACTAGTGCCTGATAACTAGGCATTCAGCAAGTATTTGCTGAGTAAATGAGAGTGGAGGTCACAGCAAGAGCTAGGCCTTGGTGTGATCCTGGGATTAGTCCTCTTACTGCAAAATAGTTGTTCTGGTCAGTAGAGTCTGAGAAAAAGCTGCACTTATTTTGTCGCTTTGCTTTATGAAGGACCCCTTGTACTGTGTCTGCAGCTCATGTCAATTTTATGTTGACAAAAAAGTGTGCTGGTGTGGCCCTTTGCTGTCGTCGTGTGCTCTGTGCATCTCCACCATGACCATGACCATCACGGTCACAGGCAGATGAACATGATTTTCAGCCGTGGGAAAAATAATAGAAGGTTCTTAGTTCAAGGATACTCTAGGATTTTTCATAATGCTTTTGGTGAAATAAATTAACCTCTGTTCTTTCATTTTATGGAAATGGCTCTGAATGTCATTAAAAACACACGTGTTTGTGACTAGATAGATTTCAGTACTGAACATCTTGTGTTAATCTTATTTTTTAAATCCCACTCTAACCACTTTTGCCTGGTTGGACCACCCATATTTGGTTTCTCCAGTGCCTTCTTTTGTGAAAAGTTTCTTTTTTCCAGTGAATTTTCTTACCTTATCTACAAATGTCTATTTTCTACCTTTAGGGGAAAAGATATGACACTGAGCACTGAGTTTTTGTGTTCCCTCATCAGGTTGAATTTCTTGTCAGATTTTTTTCCCTTTTCCTAGTAAGAGAAAACTCCTTAAATCAGTAGAAGGAAGATTCTATATAGCTCCAGAATCTGATTTAGGGGAGGAAGAGGTGCATTCCAGATTAGAAGCAGAGGAAATTCTTAGGAGAACTCAGAGTCAATGCCACTTCCTTCCCCACGTTCTGTGTTCCCTTTTCCAATGCCATTGGCTCTACCAAGCAAGATGTCTGACTGAGGCCAGCTCTCTGTTCAGCACTGTCAAAGGTATCATGGGACAAAGCAGGGATTGGCCATATGTGACGAATGTGCCAAATCCAGCTTGCTGCCTGTTTTTTTTTTAAATAAAGTTTTATTGGAACACGACTATATCCATTTGTTTACATGTTACTACTTATGGCTTCATGCATGCTACATGGGCAGAGGTAAGTAATTGTGAGAGATATATGCCCAGAAAGCCTAAAATATTTATCTCTATACAAAAACATTTGCCAATCCCTGTTGTATAAACTATGACCTCCTTTCTCATGGAGTTTATGAATTAACTGGATTGGTTGTTACAACAGGAGTGATTGGTGAGTTACAATGGTATCCATTACAAACTGTATGATCTTGAAAGAGAACAGATACCACAGAATGGCTATTAGTTGGAAATAAATCTCATTTACAAATGAGCTGATTTTTAAAGCAAGTTGACGTGCAGCTCAGCTCCTTACACAGGCAGGCATTCCTCATTGTATTGCTCTTCACTTCGTTGTGCTTTACGGACACTGCATATTTTTTTTTTGTAATGGAAGGTTTATGGCAAACCCAACCTCAAGCAAGTGTATTGGTGCCATTTTTCCAACAACATTTGCTCACTTTGTGCCTCTGTGTTGCATTTTGGTAATTCTTACAATATTTCAAGCTTTTTCATTATTATTATATTTTTTACAGTGATATCTGATCAGAGATCATTAGTGTTACTGTGGTCTTTGTTTTGGGGCACCAAAAACGACTCCCACATAAGACAGAGCTTAGCCAATAAATACTGTGTGTGTGCCGACCGCCCCACCAGCCAGCCGTCCCCCATCTCTCTCCCTCTCCTTGGGCCTCCCTGTTTCCTGAGACACAGCAATATTAAAATTAGGCCAGTTAATACTCTTACAATGGCCTCTAAGTGTGCAAGTGAGAGGAGGAGTCTCAGAACTCTCACTTTAAGTCACAAGCGGGAAATGATGAAGCTGAGAGAGGAAGGCTTGTCAAAAGCTGAGACAAGCGGAAAGCTCGGCCTCTGGGGCCAAATAGACAAAGTGCGAAGACAAAGGGAAAGTTCTTAAAGGAAATTAAAAGTGCTGCTCCAGTAAACACATGAATGAAAAGAAAGTAAAATAGTCTTATTGCTGATATGGAGAAAGTTTTAGTGGTCTGGATAGAACATCACGCCAGCCACATTTCCTTAAGGCAGGGATTAATCCAGAGCAAGGCCCTGACTCTCTTCAGTACATGAAGGAGCAAAAGGGTGAGGAAGCCGCAGAAGGGAAGTTGGAAGCCAGGAGAGGCTGGTTCCTGAGGTTTAAGGAAAGAAGGCATCTCCATAACAAAAAGGTGCAGGGGAAGCATCAAGTGCTGTTGGAGAAGCTGCAGCAGGTGCCCAGAAGAGCTAGCCGAGATCATTACTGAAGGTGGCTGCACTAAACAATAGAGTTTCAGGTGGACAAAACAGGCTTCAATTGGAAGAAAATGCCATCTAGAGGACTTTCATAGCTGGAAAGGAGACGTCAAGGCCTGGATTCAAGGCTTCAAAGGGCAGGCTGACTCTCTTGTTAGGAGCTGATGTAGGTGGTTGATTTAAAGTTGAAGCCCCTGCTCACTGACCATTCTGAGAAGCCCAGGGCCCTTACGAACTATACTCGCCCTACTGCCTGTGCTCTATAAATGGGGCAACAAAGCCTGGATAACAGCACAGCTGTTTACAACATGGGTTACCGAATATTTTAAGCCCACTGTTGAGACCTGCTACTCGGAAAAAGATTGCTTTCAAAACATTACTGCTCACTGACAATTTACCTGGTCACGCAAGAGCTCTGATGGAGATACGCAGAGAGAAGAATCCATGGATCAAGGAGCCATTTTGACTTTCAAGTCTTATTGTTCATGAAATACATTTGGTAAGGCTAGAGCTGCCATAGGAAGTGATTCCTCTGATGGATCTGGGCAAAGTAAACTGCAAATCTTCTGGAAAGGATTCGCCATTCTAGATGCCATTAAGAATTTATGAATCATGGGAAGGGGTCAAAATACCAACATTAACAGGAGTTTGGAAGGTAATTCCAACCCTCAAGGGTGACTTTGAGGGAGTTAAGACTTCGGTAGAGGAAGTCACTGCAGATGTGGAAACATCAGAAGAACTAGAATTAGACGTGGAGCCTGAAGACGTGGCTGAACTGCTTCATCTCAGGATAAAACTCTTACCAGTGTGTAGTTGCTTGGTATAGAGGAGCAAAGAAAACGGTTTCATAACATGTAATCTAATCCTGGTAGATTCACAATAATGTAATGTTGTTTTATCAATATAGAAGCATTTCTTTATTCCAGTGCGCTGATTATCAATAATAACCCATTAATATCTTTTAAATATCAAGAGAAATTAACTATGTAAGGCTGCATGTTCTCAGCTTCTTTCTTTTATTAAAACATTTTATTTTAATTTAACATCAAATTTAAGACTACCACTGAGTGACTTTTCACAAAGGAAACTCACCTGCATAACCAGCACTGAGGTCAAGCAGAATAATACCAGCATCGCAGACCACTCCCCAGGCCTCCTTCCATCACTACCAATCTGCAACAATCTGGTGCAGATTGTTGAAATGACAGCAAAGGATCTAGAATATTACATAAACTTTGTTGATAAAGCAGTGGCAGAGTTTGAGAGGAGAACTGGCTCCATTTTTTGAAACTTCTCTTGTAGGGGAAATGCTACCAAATAGCATCACATGCTACCGAGAAATGACTTGCGGAAGAAGAGCCAGTCAGTATGGCAAACTTCACTGTTGTCCTGTTTCAAGAAATTGCTACGCCAGTCCCAGCATTCAGCAGCTACCACCCGATCGGTCAGCAGCCTGAGCGTCGTGGCAAGACCCTCACCCAGCAAATGATTAGGACTCACTGAAAGCCCACATGATGATTAGCATTTTTTAGCAATAAAGTATTTTTTAATTAAGGTACACACATTATATTTTAGATACAATGCTATTGCACACTTAATAGATTGCAGTGTAGTGAAAACATAACTTTTATATGTACTGGGAAACCAAAACGTCACCTGATTTTATTGCAATGTTCCCATGATTGCAGTGGTCTGGAATCAAACTGTAGTATCTCCAATGCATGTTTACACTGCCTTTCCTCCCTCGTTCTGTGCTTTCCTTTGTCAAGTCCCAGGTAGTCTATAAAATTAAAAGATATTCAAAACTTTGTTAGCAAAACTTTCCCAAGCTATATGTCCTCCTAATTCCCCCAAAGAGATGAATCAAAGAAATAGGACAAGATTCTTAAGATTGCAGCATTGCTTCAGAACCATGGTTGACATACCATAAATCCTCAGCTCTGTTTGAACAAATGAAAGAACATGCAGACTCTGTAAAGGAAGAGAAATTCCGTGCATATAATACCTAATGTTATTGAGTATTGATAATGTGCCACCTCAGGAAGGTTGTTTCTCAGCAGGAAAGATACAGGTTCTTTAAAGAGTAAGTCGTAGTACCATGTAAACCACTTAGCTCAGTGCCTGACACATGACACATGATAAGTGCTTAATAAGTCTTTGCCATCATTTAGAAGAAATTGTGTGTTTTCCTTCATAGTACTAATTATATTGATATGCATGAAAGTAAGAAAAGCATATAGGTTAGCTCTTGATTGATCACTCCCTAGTATTAAGAACACATCTGTATCAGGAAATACACAATAGTGATTCACAATAATGTAATGTTGTTTTATCAATGTAGAAGCATTTCTTTATTCCAGTGCGCTGATTATCAATAATAACCCATTAATATCTTTTAAATATCAAGAGAAATTAACTATGTAAGGCTGCATCTTCTCAGCTTCTTTCTTTTATTAAAACATTTTATTTTAATTTAACATCAAATTTAAGACTACCACTGAGTGACTTTTCACAAAGGAAGCTCACCTGCGTAACCAGCACTGAGGTCAAGCAGAATAATACCAGCATCGCAGACCACCCCCCAGGCCTCCTTCCATCACTACCACCCCCCAAAAGGAACCACTCTGTTATGATACAAACTACATTGCAAAGACTAATCAGGGAGATGTAAGAATGTTCTTCTAGTAAGTCCACACACCCCTTTAGGCCTTTGAGAATAATCTCTCATCTTAAGAAGACAATAGTCTGAAACTGAAGTATTTCATGTTCAACACGTCAAAGTGCTTTTGACATCATTGGTAATGTGCTTTGACATGTTTAATATGAAAGCCTTCAGGGGCAACAGTTATTTTCCTCGCTTAAAATTGAGAGGCAGGACTTAACTACGTGAAAAAAATTCACGATTAAAAACAACACTCAATCTGTTGCAGTTTCACTATAATGCCCGTTAGTCAGTCATGCAACCTTAGCTAGACTTGGAAATGTGGGAGGCAAACATGAATGAATACCTGTTCTGCCATTACCCTATGCATTCAGGTATTTTCATTTTTTGTAGTTTTCAACGTCTGTGAAGGAATCATCTCCCCGTCTGTCTTCTCTGCTCCAAAGGCCATGCTAACCTATACTGACAATTACGTATGTGCCCTGAATCAGTATCCAAGAAAATGCTTTGACAGATATCGTTTCCTGTTTTTTAAAGTTGTTTCCCATCCTAATTTTTCTGTTTTACTTCATGTTATATATCTTTAAATTCCTTAAAACAAACA
The DNA here is from genome assembly GCF_040802235.1 of Manis javanica. Lineage (NCBI taxonomy): Eukaryota > Metazoa > Chordata > Mammalia > Pholidota > Manidae > Manis > Manis javanica. The sequence goes on along the minus strand of NC_133170.1, from coordinate 8,593,934 downwards.
AATGAGAGAAAAGAGGTCATTACAATTCTTACTGCCCAATGTTCAACTTGGCATCTGAGGCAAGAGTACCCGAAACTCAAGCTGAGAACAAGAATGTGGCCGGCAGGCCAGAAATCTGAGCTCAGGAGGAGCGTCTCTTTTCCCAAGGGTCTCACTGGCGAGAGCTCGACGCTGAATGTCACCGGCGTATTTGAAGTGGCTGCCGTTTCTGTTCTGTCGAGTGTCAAGTGTGTATACCTGTGAGCAGCTTTCTCTTGCCTTTCAAATGCGCTTTAAGCTACTACAGAAAGTATAACAGGAAATTTTTATCAAATTAGAAGTTGTGCTTCTGTTCAGTATCCCATGGCATATAATCACACAATAGAGTTTTATTTTTTGATACTTTCAAAATTATAAACGACCTAAATGCCCATCAGTAACGAGACTGGTTAAATGAGTAGCGTTAACAGTGGAATGCTGTGTGTCCACCTAAAAAGTGATATTTATCTGTATTTGTTGGTGTGGTTTCAAAACTGCCTGAATGATATGATGCTTTATATTTAAATATATTTTGCTATAGACCTGTATATTGTATGGCAAATATATCTAAATAAGAAAAAGACAGAGGTAATTCTCTTTTCTGGGAGGTGGGATGGGAGAGATTTTGCTTCCTGCTTTATACTCCCGTGTTTAAATATATGACATATTGATTATATCTTAGCTTTAAAAAGAGAAAACCAATTTAAATAAATTGTGCTGTTTTGTGTCTGTTTTGTATATGTCTAGTATTTCATCCCTTCTCCTTTAACTTTTAGAAGTATATTCAGAATCCTCTCCAGAGCTTGGTCCAGCACAGCATGCAGGCTGGCCTGGGGTACACTGGGCAGGAGAAGGCTGGAGTTCGGGTTTCCCATTTGAATCTTGCTGTTCTTAGAGGGACAGGCTGACCCATGACGTCAGTGCCCACGCTGACAGTGGTATTCAGGCAGGAAGAGTTCCTGAGCTCAGTTTCCTACTCATTCATCTGGGTCTGTTTTGTGGGTATAATAGGACTAGAGAGACATTTACATTGAGGCTTAAAGAGCATTTTCACACTGGTCAAGTCACAGAGCAATATAAACCCACAGGATTAAGAACGGATTTCTGTAAAGTCTGTAGGGTAAGATGAATAAATGCACCTGGGTCTCTCCTTGTTTGCTACTTGCTGAGGAAGGCACTCTGCAACAGTGGGGACAGAAATGTGTGTGTAGGCATGGGCATAATTTTCAGAGAGATGTGATGTATTCTTAAGGAAGTTGTTTCACCTTTTTTAAGAAAAGCAAACCCAAGTGCAAGTGATTTGTTGGAAATAAGATTAATATGGAAAATAATGTATGTCTCAAACATATGATTTCTGTCATTATTTGTTTTAAGCTTCCATATATATTACTTCTCAAGCTTGCTTCTTCCTATGCTTTGAGTCAGTAAAGACTGAGGTTATTCCTCCTGACTACAATTCAGAGACCCATAATTTACCTCCTACATTTAGGTGAATATTGACTTACTCTAACAGTTATCTGAGCAGGAGATAGGATTAACACCCTAAGGAAATTGAGAATGCTAAGAAATAGTGTCTAATTAGGACTGTGGCAGGATCTAGTCTCCAGAAACGGCCACAGCAGTGTTCCCGGTCCAGCGTGCCCTTGCCCCTCATTGTCAAAAGCAGAGCCCCTTGAATCTGCTTTGTGACGGCCTCAACAGATAGGACGTGGTGGATATGACACTGCGACTTTGAGGCTAGATCTTTAAAGGCAATAAGGTGTCCACCTCTCTCTTTCTCTTTTGAAACACTCACTTTTGGAATCCAGCCAGCCTGTGTGGGTGGGGAGGCCCTCATGCGGAGGGACTGAGGCCTCGCCTCCGGCCAGCGTCAACCACCTGAAGTGAAGAGCAGACAAGCTCACTCAGCCCCAGCCGAGGTCCCAGCCGTCATGGAGCTGAGACAGTCTGTCAGAGCTCCTAATTCAGTGCCACATTCAAACGCCTCACCCACGGAATTCATCATTCAGGGTGGTTCTACCCCCCTGAGTTCTGGGGTGACTTGTGCAGCCACAGTATCTGGTTCAGGCCACTCCTCCACTCAGAGACGGGTTAGGAAGTCTCTGCAGGCAAAATTGTTTTCGAGAGATCATCTCTCTCCACAGTGTGACTTGGAGCCAAAGAGTAATTTTTAAAAGGCATATATGTAGCTAATATTTTATATGAACTTCTCAGAGGAGGGAGACCAGAGGACTGGTTATTAAAAGTGCCTAAACAAGCAGAATGAATGCATCCAGAAACTACTGGAAGGAGCCTCCTGTAGGTCTGATGAACTGCTCCTAAATTCCAGGCTGTGTTAGCACTTGGAATATCGGCTGGATGGAAGGAGCCGCCCAGAGTACTATCTTTGTAGAGAGATTTCAACATGTCATTACTTATTGTTCTAGTTTCAGAAGTACAACTTCAATAATGCCATAAAGAAATTGAGCTGAAACACTCAGTAAATTAAATGTATCTAACAAAATTTAGAAAGCCAATGATTCTCAGTAACAATTTTCAGTGATAGATGTTAAGAAACTTGACAGATTCTTTTTCACTTAAGGTTTTCTTGTAAGTTTCAAAGTTACATAATTTTCAAGTAATTTTATAAATTATTATTAGTAATTATTTTATTCCCCCATTTATCTTAATTATGTTTATGTACCAGAAAAAAAAGGAGTCTACTATCCATTATTTAGTGATACAAACCTCCATTTCATGTAATACTGTATTTTATTAATAGATATAAATTTGAAGCATACCTTCACTGGTGTACTGAGTTCTTTATAAAATAATTTGCAATTTCTTTTAATAATTTTAAATCCTTTATACTGAAGGGGAAAATACGCTCTGACTCTTGACATTTATTAAAACATATTTTTTTCTGAAGCATAAATGCTGAAATAAATTTAGTAATGATCTCTTCTCTCTTTTTTATTTTATTATGGTATCCTTGATATACAATCACATGAGCAACATTGTGGTTACTACATTCCCCCCATTATCAAGTCCCCACCACATACCCCATTACAGTTGCTGTCCATCAGCGTAGTAAAATTCTGTAGAGTCACTACTTTCTCTGTGCAATACTGCCTACCCATGCCCCCCTACATTATGTATGCTAATCATAATGCCCCTTAATCCCCTTATCCCTATCTTCCCACCCATCCTCCCCAGTCCTTTTCCCTTTGGTAACTGTTAGTCCATTCTTGGGTTCTGTGCGTCTGCTGCTGTTTTCTTCCTTCAGTTTTTGCTTTGTTGTTATACTCCAGAGATGAGCGAGATCATTTGATGCTTGTCTCTATCCACCGGGCTTATTTCACTGAGCATAATACCCTCTAGCTCCACTCATGTTGTTGGAAATTGTAGGATTTGTTTTCTTCTTATGGCTGAATAATATTCCATTGTGTATATGTGCCACATCTTCTTTATTCACTCATCTATTGATAGACACTTAAGTTGCTTCAATATCTTGGCTATTGTAAATAGTGCTGCGATAAACATAGGGGGGCATATGTCTGTTCGAAACTGGGCTCCTGCATTCTTAGGGTAAATTCCTAGGAGTGGAATTCCCACATCAAATGGTATTTCTATTTTTAGTGTTTTGAGGAACCTCCATACTGCTTTCCACAATAGTTGAACTAATTTATGTTCCCACCAGCACTGTAGGAGGGTTCCCCCTTTATCCACACCCTGGACAGCATTTGTTGTTGTTTGCCTTTTGGATGGTGGTGATCCTAACTAGTGTGAGGTGATATCTCATTGTGGTTTTAATTTGCATTTCTCTGATGATTAGTGATGTGGAGCATCTTTTCATGTGCCTGTTGGCCATCTGAATTTCTTCTTTGGAGAAGTGTCCAGATCCCCTGCCCATTTTTTAATCAGGTCATTTGCTTTTTGGTTGTTGAGGCATATGAGCTCTTTATATATTTTGGATGTCAACCCCTTATTGATCTCTTCTCTTTTTGTTCTTTATTTTAAAAATGCAGGCATTTAGTTGAGGCCCTATTATGTGCCAGGTACTGCTGTAGGTCTTGGAGATACAGAAGTAAATGCATCAGGATCTCTGTTTCCCAGGGTTTTCTTACAGAGCCTGCATTTTACTGGGGCCTGAGACTGTCAAGCAAGCATTTGATATTTGGCAATGATAAGTGCAATGAGGGAGGGTCTGGTGGCAGGTGGTGCAGATGAAGAGCACGGGTGCTATTCTGGATACAGTGAGTGAAAGCAGGCCTCAGAGGTGAACTGAGTTGGCAGTTAAGAAGAGACTTGAATGTATAGAGTGATCAAAATGTGTACGCAGCTATCTAGGAGGTTGTTTCCGATGGAGGGAGCATCAAGTGCTGAGGCCTGATGTAGAAGAGGGCGTGCTTGTACTTGAGAAAGGCAAGAAAGACAGGGTGGCCGGGGCCACGTGAGTACAGGCAAGACTGTGAGAAGATGAAGGGAACAACGTTTGCCAGACGGGAAGTGGAGAAGCTGCTTAGGTGGAGGTCTGAGGATCAAACGCTGCTGCCGAGTCTAGTGTAGACTCACAGACGAGCGGGCCTCAGTTAATGACTGTCTGATCTCATAGTCAAGGGACTTCAAAAATCATAACAGTCTAAAAGGGGTCAGTATCTTTGTGATCACAACAGTTTTCAATTTTTAAATTTATTCATTTCAGAGAAGTAGGATAGAGTGATCAGTACAAGTGTTAAGCATAAGACATGAGATAAAAATAGGCAGGAACAGTAGATGAATGCATAATTTTAAGGAAAGAAGCAAGAATGTAAAATTTTTAGATTTTAAAGAAATGTGTATATTTTTTTACTGAGTGATGTGGAGCATATCTACAGGATATATTTAAAAAGTAATTGAATTTATGCTGTCAACAAGCATAATACACTGGAAATTCCATCTTTTATAACTATGTAACTTATAAAAAGTTCTAGATGTCAATCTAAAAATGTGTAAGAGGGCATACAAGGCCAAAATGTTTGGAGACCACTGAATTAAATCAAGTTGAGAACGGTGTCATGGATTTGTGAAGTACCGATGTGCAGTTCATTTTCTTCCTTCCATGTGACACGGTGTATCTCTAACCTTTATCAGCTGTTAAGAAAATAGGTAACATTGGCCATATGTGTGTCCAGGAATTGGGTGGGATGAGTCAATATGAATTCTATATGAGAAACTACTTGAAGCACATGGGTCAGTACCATTCATTCACAAAACTACTAAATATTTACCAAGAAGAAGTTACTACCACTATTATTTCCTTGCAGTATGTGATATTTATACACTTTTGATTAGTTATGGTGGCCCTAATGCCATATTTGATCTGAGGAATTGTATCAGTGCATATCTTTAATAATCATTTTGCAAAACACATTCACATGAAGCTTTAATCCAGTTGCCTGCTTTCTATAAGCATAATTCTAGTTTAAAATATTTTCGTTGAGTCTTTTTCCCATTTTTTGAGATTTGTACACAAGTTTATTCTTACTCAAAATCAGGCACCTACAATCTCTTAGTTAGAAGTACATTTCCAAAACAAATAGTCCTTATTTGTATGTGAAATCTGTTCATTTTCTAACAATAGTTTCTTGCCTGTAAAACACACTATCTTTGAAATATTTTCTTCCAGACTGATGTTTGTAGTTATGTCCATTTATCAAGCAGTTTATGATTAAGTTAATTTTTCAGTAAGTCACATGAGTGTTTGTTACTGGTAACTCTCATCTTGACATTTTGCTTATCTAATACATTTTTCAATTTTACTTTCCCTTCTCTGCATTACCAGAGATTATTTTGAGATGTCTGTAATTAAAAATAATGTGGTTCCCTTTATAAGAATTCAAGAATACAAAAAGTAAAGCCACTAAAAGGATCCTTAATATTTACTTACAGTACTCCCCCTTCCCCCTACCTTTTTTGGATAAAATAGCAGGATAATGAGAACCAGATTATAAAATATTGCCTTGTTGTGATTATTTTTTTTCAAACATTATTTGAAAGGTGTTTCCTTAGCCTTTCCAGCACCTTCCCTATGTGACCGGGACAACAAGTAGACTGTGGTCTTTACCACATATGGATATTTTGTTATAATTTTCTTATCACATGTTTGGCTGTATAGTTTATATGTATACTTTTCCTGTATAGTTTATATATTTTATGATCTGAATAGTCTTTTACAGTGTTATTTGTGCTTCCTACACAGCTTACTAAAGTTGATTTAAAATGATAACCTCCCCACAAGCAGTATTTTCTCTAAGTCTTCATCTTCTATCATGAAGTGTTGTACATTAATTCAGTGTGACAGTATGAATGTATACGCGGGAGTCAGGAACTTAAATGTTCTAAATAGGTGTTTCTACCAATTCTCAGATACAGAAATTTTTTTTTTTTGAGAGGGCATCTCTCATATTTATTGATCAAATGGTTGTTAACAACAATAAAATTCTGTATAGGGGGGTCAGTGCTCAATGCACAATCATTAATCCATCTCAAGCCAAATTCTCGTCAGTCTCCAATCTTCTGAAGCATAACGAACAAGTTCTTACGTGGTGAACAGTACAAGGGCATTCATCACAGAAACTTTCAGTTTTGATCATGCATTATGAACTATAAACAATCAGGTCAAATATGAATATTCGTTTGATTTTTATACTTGATTTATATGTGGATCCCACATTTCTCCCTTTATTATTATTATTTTTATTTTTAATAAAATGCTGAAGTGGTAGGTAGATGCAAGATAAAGGTAGAAGACATAGTTCAGTGTTGTAAGAGAGCAATTGTAGATGATCAGGTTTGTGCCTGTAGACTATGTGCTAATCTGAGCTAGACAAGGGCAATAAAACATCCACGGATGCAGAAGCTTTCTCTCAACACAGGGTGGGGGTGAGGTTCTAAGCTTCACGACTGTTGTTCCCCGATTTCTCACCTGATGGCCCCCCTGTGACTGTGCCTGTCTTAGGTTGTTCCTCCCTTGAGGAATCTTACCCGTCTCTGGCTAACCAGTCCTCTTCTGGGGCCATACAGGGAGATGTAAAGTTGATAAGTGAGAGAGAAGCCATATTGTTTGAAAAGGTTAGCTTTTTATTTCTTTGCAGATTTATGCCCTGTGGCTTCTATGCCCAGCACTTGTCTCGAGGTATCTTTGCCACCTGGAGGAATTATGATGCTCGGTAAATTCAATATGAGGCACGAATTCTATTTAAGGGTTGTAATTAGGAAGGAAGAAGAAAAGCTATAGAGATAGCATATGGAAGAAAACATGGGAGGATTGATTATTTCTTTGACATATCTTCTTGTAGAGTAACTTAAGCATGTATAGGTTTTAAACTACTAACTTGTGCACACATATTAACATAATAGGAATACGATGACATAAACAAAGCAAATCTATAATTACCAGCCATATCCAGTGAAGCCAAGAAAACCAGTTAGGCACCCTAGGCATTTGTGAAAATTTGTTTATGATATGATGGATATTGTCCAACTGTACTTGAACAGTCTGAGAGAAATCAGACAAATTAAAGCAACCCATTTCTGGGATCTGTTCACATCCCATATGTTCTTTTAACAGTAGATAGTCTATCATCGTAAGATTTTAGAGCGCTACAACTTGCACCCCTCCCAACTCCTGGTTGAGTTCCAACAATACAGATCCGGTCAAATTCGTTGTCTCACTGTATGCACATGCCCGCCTAGACATCTCCCTCCTCATTCCTATGGCAAGTCCAGGAGATGGTGGGCTGGATGCAGCCACAACCGCAGCATCGCCCAGATACCTGTGGAGGCTTTTTGATGATCATCCCCCGGCACAAGTCCTCCAGAGAGTGCTGATGCCGGAAGCTCCTCCTCATATCGTATCAGATACAGAAATTTTTATGTCTTTATTTCCTCATCAAAGTAGGAGTGATGACATAATTCAGTCAGTGCTTCCCTGAATCTTTTGAGACTTCCTTTGAAAATATTAAATTAACCTGATGAAATGAAGGAATGAATGCTGAATTCTAATATCAATACTTTGCATGACTTTTTGTGAAGAGTTGCCTAAAAATAACCATTGCAGATCGTTGGCTTTTTCAATACAAGGAACCTCTGTGGAGTGTTGATCATCAAATAGTGGCATGAAGTACCCCAAGGGAGGGAAATGCCGGTCAGCTTTCTTTACTTCCTGGGACTTCATCCCACCTTTTGATTGTTCCACGCGGTTCCTCAAACCAAGCAGCTGCGCGTTTGTTTCTTAGTTACAGGATACATGTCGCAACTATCCGTGATGTTCCCCAAGGCAGCATCACTCCTCCTCCTGCCGGCCTTAACTAAGCAAAACTCAAACATGCTCATTCTTAACTACGGTTTAAAACTTCTTCAAAAATGAAAATTACATTGGTAATTTTTAGAGTAATCCTGAACTAATGAACCTTTTGCAGTCTCAGCTTTACATCCACATTAAAGGAAGACAACTCCTGCAGAGGTCTCCAAGACGTTTGGTGGTCTTCCTCTCTGAACATTATCCCTACCTTTCCCCACTTTTTCTCAGCTAACAACCCACGCAAGGCTGCACACTTCTTTCATTTTTATATGAAAGTCTCCTATCACCAAAAAGACCGCTTTTTGGGGGTAAAGTTTGTATTTCTAAATATACTCTTTTAAAAATGTACTCCCATGTTTTATAAAGTGAACAACACAGCAGTAGACTCACAGACACTGAGAAGTGACTGGTGGTTATGATGGGAGAGAGATTGGGGTGGCTGAAATGGGTGGGTGAAGGGGATAAAGAGGTGTAAAATCTCCATCATAATATAAATTAGTCACAGGGATGAAAGAACAGCATAGGGAATATAGTCAACCATTCTGTGATATCATTCTGTGTTGACAGATAGTAACTATACTACTTGGGGTGAGGATTTAATAATATTTATACCTCTTGAATCACTGTTATGTACTTGAAACCAATATAATGTATACCAACTATACTTCAATGAAAAATAAATTTAAAAAAAGAAAAAATATATCTATATACACATTTCAGTGTTTTATTTAAAGAAATAAAGAAATGTAAAATGAGACCTTATAGCTTAAAAGAAACTTAATTTTTTAGAGTAGTTTAAGGTTTACAATGAAATTAAGAGGAAGATACAGAGATTTCACATATATTCCCTCCCCTGAACATGCATAGCCTCCCAAATCATCAACATCCCCACCAGATTAGTACATTCGTTACTACTGATGAACCTATGTTGGCACATCATAATCACCCAAAGTCCCAGTTTGCACTAGGGTTCACTTTTTGTGTTGTACATTCTGTGGGTCTGGACAAATTATAATGATTTGTATCCATCATTATAATATACAGAATATTTTCCCTGCTCTAAAAATCCTCTGTGGTCTACCTATTTACCTCCCACCCAACCTTGGCAGCCATTCATCTTTTCAATGTCTCCATAGTTTTGCTTTTTACAAAATGCCATATAGTTGGACTTGTATATCATATAACCTCGTCAGATTGTGTTCTTTGACTTACTCATGTACATTTAAGTTTTATTCATGTCTTTTCATAGTTTCACAGCTCGTTTCTTTTTTTGCATTGAGTAATATAGTCCATTGTCCACATTGTTATCCATTTGCCTATTGAACGACATCTTGGTTACTCCCAAGTTTGGACAATTATGAATAAAGTTGCTGTAAACATCCACATGCACCGTTTTGTGTAGATACAAGTTTTCAACTCCTTTGAGTAAATAACAAGTGCAATTTTCTGGACCATAGGGTAAGAATACATTTAGCTTTGTAAGAAACCACCAAATTGTCTTCCAAGGTGGCTGTGGCATTTTGCATTTCACCAGCAATGAGTGAAAGTTCGTGTTGCTCCACATCCTCACCAGTATTTTATGATACCAGTGGTCCAAATTTTGGCCATTCTAATGGGAGTATAATGTTATCTTGTTGTTTTAATGTTCATTTCTCTGATGATATGTGATATGGGTCATCTTTTCCTATGCTTATTTGCCACTTTTATGTCTTCTTTGGTGATGTGTCTGTTGAAGTCTTTGGCCCATTTTTTAATTAGGTTGTTCTCTTACTGAGCTTGTAGAGTTTTTTATGTATTTTGGATTACATAAAATCCCGTGGATGTCCAGTTGTTCCAGCACCATTTATTGAAAAGATTTATCTTTTCTCCATTGTATTATCTTTGCTTCTTTTTCAAAAATCAGTTGATTATATTTATGGGTATCTATTTTAGACTCTCTGTTCTGTTCCACTGATCTATTTGTCTGTTCTTTCACCAGCACCACCCAGTGGCTTTATAGTAACTCTTGAAGTCTGGTAGTGTCAGTTCTCCAGCTTTGTTCTTCTCTTTCAATATTGAATTGACTATTCTGGGTCTTTTGCCTCTCCATGTAAACTTTTGAATTAGTTTATTTGTATCCACAAAATAACTTTCTGGGATTTTGATTGGGATTGCATTGAATCTGTAATTCAAGTTCAGAAGAACTGACATCTACTGAGTCTTTCTATCCATGCATATAAAGTATCTGTCCATTTATTTAGTTTTTTGATTTTGCTCATCAGAGTTTTCCTCATGTAGATCTTGTACATGTTTATTAAGTTTATACCCAAGTGTTTTGTGTTTTTTAAGTTCAAATTCCACTTGTTCATTGTTACATAGGAAAGAAATTGACCTTCATATATGAAGCTTGTATCTAGCAACCTTGTAATAATTGCTTATTAGTTCCAGCAACTTTTTGGCAATTCTTCCAAATTTTCCACAGTCATATTTATTGTAAAACATGACAATTTTATGTGTTCTTTCTCAATCTAAATACCTTTTATTTCCTTTCCTTATTGCACTAGTAAGGACTTCTATTAGATGTTGAAAAGGAATGGTTGAGAGGGGACATCCTTAACTTGTACCTAATCTTAGTGGGAAAGCTTTGAGATTGTCGCATTAACTATGATATTAGCTCTAGGTTTTTTGTGGATAGTCTTTATCACATTGAAGAAGTTCTCTGTATTCCTACTTGGCAGAGAGTTTTTATCATGAATGGGTGTTGGATTTTGTCAAATGATTTTTCTGTATATATTGATTTGATCATGTGATTTTGTTCTTTTTTAATTTGCTGAAATGATAATTACATTAATTGATTTTTTTTACATTAACTGATTTTTTTTTAAATGAACCAGCCTTGCATGCCTGAGATAAATCATACTTGGTCATTGTATTTAATTATTTCTATACATTTTGGATTCAATTTGCTAATATTTTATTGCAGATTTTTGCATTTATGTTCATGAGAGATAATGGTCTATAGTTTTCTTCCCTTGTAAAGTCTTAGTTAGGTCTCTGGCCTCATAGAATGAGTTAGGAAATATTCCCTCCGCTTCTGTCCTCCAAAGCCATGTAGCTTTTTGTCTGTTTTCTCACAGAAAAATAGGTAAGACATCCAAGTGTTCAGAGAATATGATTAGATTTTTGGTTTGACATACTTAAATTTAATAGATTATTAATGTATAGTTATATGCAGCATTACTATCTTGGTAGTCCTGACAATTTTAAACTCCATTTTGTCTTTTATTTAGAATAATCTGTATGTACATCAGCAAAACTCTATTTTCATTCAAGCGTAATGATACCTGTAGAGTAAATGAGGTGGTAAGTCATTTGGATAGGTCATACCCATGGAATTCCTATATGGTAACAGTCTGCATTTGGTTCACCACACACCATTTAGATTACTTGATCCTTCCATTCCCTTGCATAATGTCATTTATTTACATTAAAATAAAGAAAAAGAGTTTCAGTGTTTTGACTACATTTGTTCACATTAAAATAGGGAGAAAAGTTTCAGCACGTTGGCTACACTGCCATGATTCTTTGGGTGCTCAGGTCAGCACACTGTGCGGCAGAGAAAAAGCCCGTCTTGGGACTGTGGTGTTGCTTTATGTGGTATTTCAGAGGCACCTCGACTTCAGTGTGCACTTACAGATAACTTTTTTTTTTTTTAAGAAACCTATTTCCACCTTGATTAATCTTACTAGTTCTATTTAATGCTTTTGTAATGATGCTTGGTAAAGACTGGTTATATAAAATATTTTAAGTAACTGCCAGATTTTATTCTTTAAATATAGGGAGAAATGGGAATTTTTACAAATTGAGATGTGTGTTTCTGTAGGAATTCTAGTTTTATAATCATTTGCTTCTTTTGGATGCATAAAAAGCAAGGTCAGTGTTACTTAGTTGACAAGAAAAGTAAATAATGGGAATAGAATTAAAACGTTATATAATAGTTTTTATACCAGGTTTACAAATGTCTCTGGGCTATGGACCGTCAACTTACGAAATTTCTATCCAAAATACCACCAATTCTTCTGGGCAAATTTCCCACAGATTTTTAAAGAGAAAGATTGTTGGCCTTATCTTAATTTGTTTAACATTACTGGATTGCCCTATTTTATGGAAGCCTTTAAACATTAACATTGCAGCATGACATAGGTGTACTTTTCATCTTAGTAAGGGAAACATAGTATCTGATTAGGGCTGTGGGTTTTTGAATCGGATTTCCTGGACTAAAATCATGCTTTGTTATTTATTAGTTTTGTAAATAGGCAAGTACTTCAACATCTCTGAGCCACATTCTATTAATCTATAAAATGGACATAAAAAACAGTACCTACTTCACATAGGCTTGTTATGATAATTAAATGAGTTAGCACATGTAAAGTGCTTACGCCTTTAACTAGCATATCAAATGTTCACTTTCAGTGTCAGTTATTTGTGCTGTGATTTTATTGTTGAAGTTAAGTTTTCCTAACAGTATGGTTTAGATCTCATATCTTTGGTTCTTCCCACTCTTTCTGGAATATTTATTAGTTTTAAATACCTCTTTGTTCCAGAAGAGATTTGTGACATCTTAAAATATATGTATTGTTAAAACTCTTGGTGAATGAAAAATAAGCATCAAATAATGAGTGTGAAACTGATGGAGATTCAGTGTACACATATACAAACCATAAGGTTCTGACTGCTTATCAAGTTAATTTGCAGAATCAATTTCAAGTTTCCTCGTGACAAAACTACTAGCATATTTTATTCATAATAGTCTCAATTTTTGATTGATTAAGTACTTGATATTTCTTTCCAGACATCGCAAGTTAACTTCTTTGGTTAGGTACATTTCATTGTGGTTTTATTATTTATTTATTTACTGCAAATGATTTTTGTTTCCTAGAATATATGTATATTTTAATTGAAATATAGTTAATATACAATATTATTATTGGTTTCAGGTATACATAGTGATTAGGCAATTATATACATTACAAAATGTTTGCCACAATAAGTATAGTAACATCTGTCAGTGTACAAGGATACTGAATATTGTTCACTATATTCCCTACACTGTACTTCCGTCTCTGCAACTCATTTTATAATTGGAATTCTATGCCTCTCTATCCCCTTTACCTGTCTCACCCATCCCACACCTGGCCGAGGGAGACCACCAGTCTGTTCTCTGTTGCCTCCATGTTTTTGACTATTGCAACTAATGCTATGATGATAAACATAGGAGTGCATGTATCTTTTCCAATTAGTGATTTTGTTTTCTTTGGATAAATCCCCAGAAGTGGGATTGCTGGTCAGATGGTATTTCTATTTTTATTTTTTGAGATGCCTATACACTGCTTTCCTCATTGCTATCATTTTAAATCCATCCCCATTACATGTTTTTTTTTCACACTTTTAGGAGTTTTTTTTCTTTTTTTTTTCACGCTCCTAGTTTGTGTGGGCAAACACTCCATGTAGCAGAGAAAAGAAAAAAGAGACACATGCCACTGTGACTGCAGACATATATGGTCAGGCGACTGCTATAACGTGGTCATCAGGATTATTTCATCTTTATTTTCTACCATTCGTACACTCTTAAGCTGTTGCAGGAGATTTTATCCCATTAATTGTTTTTCAGCCCCCAAATTAAAACTTCCACCTTGCCAGAAATTTCAGTCTCATTTGCTTAACATTTTGAGTTACCCTCCAGGAAGTAAATTTTAGTTTCCTGTGTAGTAGTAGGCATGCACAAGTTCAAATTGGTACCTTTTCCACCAGAATTTTTGTCTGCCTCCTAGTAATAGAAACTAGAAATAACAATGGCATAAACAAGTCCAGATGTAAGCAGTTTAGAGCTAGGCTAGGAGCTTAGTGCAGTATAAAGGATTCAGGATCCTTCTGTCTTCATATTTTTCTATCTTTAGCACTAGTTTACATCATTAAGATGCCACACAATGGCAGCTGGAGCTCCAGTAAACACATTTGTGATGGAGGAGAAGGGAAAAATGAACGAACCAATAAAGGAGAAAGAACTGGGGGCAGGTATCTGTCCCCTTCAGGAGCTCTCTTGGAGGTCCTGCCCAGTCACTTCCCTTCACATCTCCTCAGCTACCCCAGGCTGGAAGGGAGTCTTGGGAATGGCTTGAGGATGTTCACATTGTCCGTAGAACTAAACTGGAATTTTACTGGTAAGAAAGAAGAATGGATATTGGAGAGAGAACGCACATATGTATTTCCTGACTTCTCATATCCTCTGTTATTTTCCAGCATCTTCTGTTTGAGCAGGTGCTATTGCCATTCTTAGGCCATAAATCCAACTTTAGCTCTCTTAATTGAAAGCAAACCTCCTTTACTTGTTTACAAGGAGGAGGAAGGTCAGGGTTTTCCTCCGTTACTCAGGCCAGCTGGGAAGCAGCAGGGTTTCTAGGAGGACCGACAGGGCGTTTTCCCACTTGGTTCCCTCAGTAGGATAACTCTGTTTTAAAATGTGCCAGACACATGGTATTGTTCTTCTTTAAGGCTTCAGTGATCAAGCACACCCCATAAAATCCTGAATGATGAGAAAGAACAGTCCTATTCATTTAAAAATGGGAGAAAAAAGTCTGTTCACACTAACTTCCATTTGATTAAATGGCACTTTGTTCCACTGGTTCAGCTCTGGCGACTGAGGATTTCCCCACGGGAATCAGGTGCGCGTCACAGCCGTGCAGCAGCTCACACCTGTGCACCTCGCTGGTTCTGTCAGTAGTGGAAATGGGCAAGCAAGTAAGACTGTCTAGGCCTCAAAGGTGCAAGGTGAGATCCGTAGCACTCACTGCCTTATGTGTGTTTCCCCTTTCTTTCATTATGGACTTAGAAGGAAGTAGTCTGTTTTTTTTTTATACCCACTGAGGTTTACAGATTCTTTAAGGCAATGTATCTTATATGATGTATTTATGTGCCAGTTTTTCTTTAAATATTTCTGTTGCATTTTCAGAGGACCATTTGTATGTTAATATGACAGAAACCTTCCTGAACCTAGTGTTTAAAAAGAGAAGATAATCACATGTTTTAATGACTGTATCTCTAGGGCTTTTGGCATTTTGGCAGGTTTTTGCATTAGTGTATACAAGGCAAGAAACCCTTACATATTTATAGCAAAACAGACCTTGTGTCAAGGCGCAGTAAAAACTGAAGCTCTTATCTGAGAAGGCAATGGAGTATTGCGGTTTGGAAGACAGGTTTGGTATCATAGACAGCTGGATTTGAATCCTGGCCCTGCCTATTGGGCACGTTACAGTATTTCTAATCCTTGGTGGCCTCACATAGAGGTTCAAGGAATAAAAATGAGATGATACATAGTAGGTGTTTCCCCATGATGTCCTGCACTTACGTAATCTCTTCCACTTGAGCCTAGGCTGGACTGACTGAAACTGTGTTACTAAGAGATCGGGCTTCCGTCTTGGGTGCTCGCTCTCTTGCGCTCCTGGTGCGCTCTTGGTCTCCCTCCTCTCTTGGGGGAAGTCAGCTGCCATATTCTCAGGCAGCCTTGTGAACAAGCTCACATGAGCCCTGTTGGAAGTGGATATTTTGAGACCTGGCAGTGGCCACTGAGTGAGCTTGGAAACAGATTCTTCCCCAGCTGCACTCCGAGTTGGCTGCAGACCAGCCTACGACTTGATTGCAACCCCTCTGTAGAGAGCTTGACCCAGAGGCACTCAGGCGGCGCCCAGTTTCCTGACCCACAAGAATGGTGAGATGACGAATCTTTGTTCTTTTTTTGTTTTAAACCACTAGGCTTGGGGTCATTTGTTCCACAGTTAGATAACTAATTAACACATCGAGAGGCTCCCTGTGCATGTGTTGTGCACATCAGGGTAGCGAGCGCTGCCACGCAAGTGCTGGTGTACCAGGGCTCACAAAACAAGGGAAGGGCAGGTGGTCCTTTCTTCTGCTTCAAAATCAGATGAAATTTAAATTGCTGAGCAGGTGTTGTTCTCTAGACTGACAAAAAAGAATTGCTAAAATCTTTAAAAGTTGGGTTAATAAAAATACAACAAGCGCTCGTGTGTTACTTGACTAGTTTGTTACTTAACAGTATTTGCGTGGGATCTTTAACTTATAAAAGGCCATCCTACAGATTGCAAGATCTTCCACTAACCAAGACCTTGAAAAAATAATGTAGGCAAAGGTTGTTCCTGGTTTAGGAGCATGTAATAAATTGTATTAAAAACTTTCTGGGGAATGTCACATTTAAATTCTAGTGTGCCTCGCCAGAATCAACCCGTCTTGTATTTGAAATTCTTACTTGCCACTGAACACTAGGTAAGTAGGATGCAGCACTTATTGGTAGGTAAATATAACCTTGTGGGTCAGAGCCCTAAGGTAGGATTTCTGTCCAACTACTATACATTTCATCTGCCTTAACTGTCTTCTGAAATGTCTTTAAATCTATGGCTTTCTTTTTTTAAGTTGTAGACATTTTTAGATTTGCCTTGAAGTTGCCAGAGTTAGGAAAAAGCAGTCCTTACCAGAATTCTTTCTTTTCAAATTTGGAAAACCTCACACGTGGAAGCTTCTCCTGGGAAGTCTAGTGCCTGCTGTCAGGCAAGTAGAAGTATAACCTTCACTCACCACTACATTACCTCCTCTCCCGGCCACCTGCTGTGGCCTAAAATATGTGATCGATTAAGATTGTATTCCAAGGTCGTTTGTCTGCACATAAGAGTCTGGAATACTTATTGGTTTATTCTGCCCAGATGATTTAGTGAAGAGCAAAACGAATATTCCCATTTCCCAGTGGATTCTATGGTAGTTTGGGATAAAAAGGCAGAATTGCCCAAATATGTGGAACTTACTTTAGATGATTCAAAAACAGAGAATTTACTTACCCTAAGTCATCTTAAAACAAAACAAAACAAAGCAAAGAAACATAGCTCTTTAGTTGTGGCCAATAGGGTTTATGACTCTTTATACCTGTTTTTCATTTACTTTAAAAGAGCATCTGTAATTCATCTTGTGCATGATAGAAAGTTGCACAACTTCATTATGTGTTGGCATTTTTTTAACTACATAAATAGTTAGATAGGCTTGGAATATACTTTAAAGTTGAAAAGTAGTCCCAAAGAGGAAAGTAGATGTGAACTCTGGATTGAAAGCCTTCATGGGACATGAATGATGGCGTGAGTGTTCTGGTAAAGAGGCTAGACCTGCATTTTCTGAAGTTCAAGGTTAAGGTAACTGGTGCTGCCTTAGTTTAGACCACTTCCCTGATTTTGTTGTATCTTTTAGAAAGTTGGAGTATTTTATGTAACACTATTATCCTAAAGTTGGTTCAAATTTCCTTCAACATGATTTACAATAATGATATAGGTACATTCCCAGAGAGAGGATTTCATGTCCAAACCTAAGTTTATATCCAATCTATTTATCTCACAATCAAATTTAATGATCTGAAAATATTTTTTAAAAGGCTATTTTAAAGAAGAAACTGTTTATAGTTGTTAGTATGCCAGTAATAAAACAGATACTACAGAACTCTATTAATGCAACTAGTGATGTTACAGGTAAGTCTAAATTTATTAGGCTGAATGATGAGAAGCAGAATTTGATGATAAAGGAGCAAAGTAAAGATGGTGGTATTTGGAGCAAAAATGTTTAAGTATCACAATAAAAATAGTCACCTCCCAGTAACTTAATTTTCTTCAAGCCTGTCGGCCCTCATATGGATGATTTCATAAAATGAACCAGGTCATACAGTTATGTTTGCATATTAAGTTTTAATAATGATCCTTAGTCCCATGTCTCCATTGACATTAAGAGTGGTCATAGCACCCAGAATGGTCTTGAGCCCCTTTCTGGCTGTAATACTTGTCATCTGGGTATACGTCTAATCTGTTCATTGTCAAAAACCTAGTGAGGCCCTAGTATCTGTATGATGCATAGTAGGGTTTCTTAAGCAAAGATAAATTTGTGTTTATATTTAAACATTTTAAATATATATATATATATTTTTTTTTTCAAGTATAAGAGGACATAACAGGTTTGTGAAATTGGCCACTTAACTACTCAGCATCAGTTTTCCACAACCATAAAATGTAGATGTTCAACTAAGAAGTTTATCACAATTAAAATTCCGTGATTCCTTGTTATTAAGGAGATACTGAATCAGAGCAGTCTTCTCCCTGTATCTGCAATTTGAGTCAAGGGAAGTTCTCAAAAAAAATCAATTTGTGGGCATTTTCCAAAGAATGCTTTATGTAAATAGGCACATACAATTCCAGGGTTTAAACAGTTTGAGAAACATACCGATCCTATAGCCAATCTGGCAATTCAGAACACTCACCAGCACAGAAGCTTCGAGAAGCCCCATAGAAAGGAAGCTTTCTCGATCCTGCATTTCCCAAGCTTACCTGACTGAAAATACTGTTTGTTTGTTTGCTGTTTAAATAGAAAATGTGCTGCATAGAAATGGTGTCTTACACGTTGTGAGAAACACTCCTCTGGTGTAGAAGGGCCTCCGCAGTCTGGAAAAACCCTCGCCAGTAGTCCCCTAAGGCTGCTGTGACCAAGGGGATGGTTACTCTGGGTGGTTTGACACAACAGAGACGCATTCGGCCACGGTTCTAGAGGCAGGAAGTCTGAGTCCAGGTGTCGGCAGGCTGTGCTCTCTCTGAAGGCCTCGGACGCTCTGTTGTGCCTGTCCCCTGCCTTCTGGTGTTGCCGGCTGTCCTTTGCATTTCCGTGTCTGCAGCTGCGTCACCCGGTCTCTGCCTCCATCCTCACGTGGGGGTCTTCCTGAGGTGGTTTCTGTTTTGGTGCCTTTTTTATAGGGACACCAGGGGCTGGATTTAGAGGCCATCCTAATCCAGACCTCTCAACTTATATCTTAACTACATGTGCAAATAAATACCCCATTTCCAAATAGGGTCATGTTCACAGGGACGGGGGCTTAGGACTTGAACATATGTTTTGGGGGGACACAGTTCAGCCCCTTACAGTAACGGTCATTATCTGTCAAGCCTCGTATGTCGCTGCTCTTTTGACAGGTCATGTGTCTCAGTGCCCCGGGGCTTCATCTTCTGACCTTTTCTCTTTTACCTACATTAATTTCCTAGGCAATTTCATCTATGCTTTAAATGCCTTTCAACAGTTTTAGGCAGCTTCTAAAAGACTTTGAATTATTAAAGCTAACATATATGCACATAAGTTACAAAGTATAATAAAACAAACATTCATGAAGCCACTTGCAAGATGAATCTGTGTATCTCTTTGTGCCTGACTCTACCCTCCAAGTACAGCTCCAAATACAACTCTATCTCCAGTTTTGATTGTGGATTTCCTGGCTTAAACAGAAATGTTTTATTGCCATGTAACTCAAAATAATAAACTTTTGAATTTTGCTATGGAAAAGGGGTATCAGACTATGTATAGTCTTTTTACTTTTAAATTCAATTTCATTACAAGTGTTCACTAATTTATATTCTCCTAAAATATTTGATGGTATGATTGGTAATATATTAACATTTATCACAAAGTCTTAGTAATTAAGACAGCATTATATTTTTGTAGGGGTAGGTGAATTGTCTATGGGAACAGACTAGAGAGCCCAAAGATAGATTGATACATATATGAAAACCTGATTTACCATGGAAGTAACATTGCAGATGACATACTCTTTGGCTTAAGCAATTTCTACAATATATACTAGCATAGGTATGCATAGATCTGTATTAAAGAATGCTCATTACAATATGGATTATAATAACAAGGTTAGGGACAATCCAAATGTGTGTCAATAGAAGAAGTTTTAAATTATAAAATATCCATTACATGTATTCAATTATAAATGGACAGTGGGCAACTATACAGCCATTTAAAAAGAAGAAACTAGGGAAAGGGGGTCCTCTCATGCATTGCAGATGGGACTGGGAAATTGGTACCCTCATTCTGGAAAGTAGTTTGGCAATATCTGTCACATTTTGAAATATACCAGTCTAGTGACATAGAAATTCCACATATTAGAATCGTAAGAAAAACCCCTGAACATCTTCTGAATGGAATGTACTCAGATCGTAAATGTCCTTGGTGCTTCAGAAACAAGATGGAAGTGGAATAACTTAGATGTCTATCAATGGGAAAGTGGCCAAACATATCATGGAGTACAGTCAGATAATTTCTTAAAAATGAGACAGGGAAATTCCCAGTAGTGGCAGTGAAACAAAGTGATTGTGTGAACCCTCCCATAGTTTGCAAGTATAAGATCTCAACCACATATTTTTAAAAACCTGTCTTGAAATGCTTGAAAGCATCCAAAAGTAAACAGAAGCCCCTGGGAATGGACTGGAACTCTTCTGTACTATTTGAATTTGGACCAAGTATAAAATAACTTTTCAAAAGGCAAATATTTAGATCTCAGTGTTTTACATATTAAAATGAACCTTTTAATAATTCGACTATAATACCCTACACATCTTTTGGATTAGGTTAGCATGTTTTCACTTTTAGAATGAAAAGTGCATCTGTCATTTCCTAGGAGATTGCCTTGCTCTATTAGAGGTATTTATTGATTCATTCCATCTCAGCCAATATATACTGAGTGTCTAAATGCCAGACCCTTTTCTAGATGCTAAGGTACATAGTCCCCAAGACAGGCAAGATTTCTGCTCATTGGGTTTATAGTGTAATGAACTGTATTGTTTCACAGGGTCTTGTAAGCAGAAGGTAAATATTCACATAAAGATATCACCTGAGAGAGAATGGGAAAAAAAGAGAGGAAAAGGGATAAGCAGAAGTCCTATTCCTACATGTATATTAAACTCCCGAAGTGTTAGGGTTGAAGGGAGTCCTAGCAGTTGATAGGGAGTTCTTAGTAGTTATAATGTATTCTTTTCAGATTAATTCTTAGGATACTTCAGAATCTTAATCTTCCAGTTTTCAGTCATTTTAAATATCAGTGGCTCATAGAGATGTAATTTAACAGAGAATTCTTATTTAGATTCATTTTTTTTTTCTTTTATGTTGGGGGAGATTGTGGGAAGGAATATGTCAACTTTTATATAAATATGACAGGTAAATATTGTGAAAAGGAATTTATTTGGCTTTCTTTTGGATTCTTCCATTGCTCTGTAACCGGTAGGCAACGTGTTGTCATTGGTTATTTTTACACCAGGAGAAAATTTTTTATGGCAGCAAAAAGTTAGAAACTTTTCTTGAGTACAGCAGTGCCCCCTTATCTACGGGGGATACCTTCCTAGACCCTCCATGGATGCCTGAAACCACAAATTAGTACTGAGTCTTATATATACTATGTTTTTTCTATACATGCATACCTATGATACAGCTTAATTGTCAGTAAGAGATAATAAAGATATGATAAAGCTTCATCTCAGTAAGAGATTGACAGCAATAATAATAAAATAGAACAATTACAACTATGCTGTAAAAGAAGTTACATGAATGTGGTCTCTCTCTGAATACCTTATTGTACTGTACTCACCTTCTTCTTGTGATGACGTGAGATGATAAAATGCCCACGGGATTAAATGAAGTGAGGTGAATGGCACAGCCACTGTGATGCAGCGTCAGGCCGCTGCCGCCCTTCCGACCACACGGTGGGAGGAGGATCGTCTGCTTCTGGGCTGCGGTTGACCTCGAGCAACTGAACTGTAGAAAGCGAAACCACCGATAAGAGGAAACTACTGTACTCAGCACTCCCTACCATCCAGAAAGTTCTTTATTATACAACTTTTATAACTACTTGGTTTGTTCACTATATTAATTTGTTTTTGATATTACAATCCTAATAAGGAATCTCTAACTCAGCTGGAAAAACACGTCAGATAAGATTCAACAGTATCAGATTTTTCTTGAAGTACACCTTGCCCAAGAACTTTCTGTAACTTTGGGAAATTGTTTATCCCCCTTCTTATCCTTTGTGCTTTTCAACCCTATGCATGAGGTAATAATGCTGTTTTTCTTTTGTTTTTTGCCTCTGTTATATTTACATGATCTTTGTGATGTGTGGTCTGTATTTTCATTAAGAACTGGCATTTTTGTGCAATTTTATATTTTTTAAAATCACTCTTACCAAATTTCTGATATTTCTCCAATAACTGAATACCAAAATCATAAATATACCACAATTATAAACTTGCAATGATTATCAGCCCACCTTGGATAATAAGCTAGAAATATGATAATGAGTGACTGCACTGTCTCTGAGTTAAAAGCACTTACTTGATTTTCTAAATCATTATCTGAGAAGATTTCTCTTTTCTCCAGTAGGCTTCAGTGACATCATATTGTTTATCCCTCAACTAAGTGTATTTTCTCTTTCTCTTTCTCTCTCTCTCTAAAAAACAACAACAAAACAAACAGCTTGATCAAGTCATCCGCCAAAGAAGCCTGTCCAGCCTGGAACTGTTCCTCTCCTGTGCTCAGAAACAGTTAAGTGCTTTAATAGCTACGGAACCAGTTGACATTGAATAAAGCGGACATGACAAGTGAACCCACACTGGCAATGGATGAATCATTAGGCCTCTGAAATACACGCTGTGAATTATAAAGATGCTTCTGTTTTCTTTCCAAATCTTGATTTCCACTTTAAGAGTAAACCAAAACAAAACATTTAGAACTATCAAGAGATCTAAGTTATTTTCTTTGTTTTCTCCTTTTCATTTACTATCATTTTATTAGTAGTAATAGCAACAGAAAGTATGATGAGACCCAAAAACCATTCAAAATTGCCACAGTGCCATGAGTTAATTAAGTAAACTTTATACCACCTTGTGGCCTGTTAATACTGTAATTGGCAAAGAGAGTAAATATCCTTATTTATAATATCACAGACTCTTAGTAAGATTGCTGCGAATGTGATCCTTTGTTGGATTTTGAGGATGGCAACAGCATGGACTTCAGCATCACCTTTTTATCCGTGTGGCTTGGAACGAGCGCACCGCTCTGATGGAGAACATTCTGACATTACCAGACCTCTTTTCTGTAGTGAAATCTATGTATTTTCACTGGTAACAATTACAAACACTGAACGTTAGTTCAACTTTAATCTGACATACCACTTAAAGGAGTATGTTTGTAATATATGCTTATTTCCTATTTTTGTTCTTCAAAGTCAGTATAAATCAATAAAGTCATTTTTCTTACGGTGAACTCACTGTCTAGAAAGAGAATGTAACTAAAAATATGTACTTAATTCGAAGCAGTAATACTTCAATGCAAAATCATGAGTTTTTTTAATGTCAAAACTCAAATGTCATTAACAGGTATGCAAAGAATTTGTCTTGTTTTCTGAAATGCTTCTACTTTCATGGGCTTTGTACTTTGCTGGGATTTCTCGGTGTAATAAAACGAGCTGCAAAATTGTATTTGGTTATTACTTCTCTTCTTTAATCCTTTTAAAAAAATTAAGTGGTTTTCTTCTTTAAAATTTTTTCTTACTTAAACTTCTATATCCATGGATCCCCCAAAATATTTACAATAGTATTTACCAAGATTCTTTAAATGTTAATGACTGCTTAGTTTTCTCTTACAAATTAAATAAGAAATAAGGCAAGTAGGCCACTGACTTAAGTGCAGCACAGTAAAAAGGGGAGGTCCTGGCTTTTAATTCAGGAGCGAGCCAGTAACACAATGTTTTGGTCATATTAAAATCACTTGACTGTCATCAAATTTAAAATGATAGGGCATTTTACAAGTTACTTCATTTTAGATGAAAATGGAGCACAGAGGTCACTGAAACTGATTCAGAAAGACTTAGATGCAGAGATAGTAGAAATGTCAAGAGAATATAATAGTCTGCACTGCTCTTTCACCCCTTACCACCACAGAATGATTTTTTCTTCTTCCATTTGGGGTCACACCTTTGCTGTTGATATAGACTAATTGTTGCCCAAAGTAACTTGGAACAAATTGATACCTATCAGTCCATGACTATTTGCACAACACCCAGCATGCCCAATAATAAACTCTTGGATTGCTTTTTTTCCACAGAGCTGACCTTAAAGATAACTCAGAATAATCATCTGGGCATAGAATTGAATACATTAATCCTTCCAAACTGAATAAGCTAATAATCTTTTCAGTGGTGTTCAGGTTAGAGATTTCCACATGGAGAATAGTATTCGGATTTTGCTCTGCTTACCGGAAGTACATAGGCCATCTCAGGTAGTAGTCACTGAGAGAATTCGATGATTAAGTGCTGTGCTCTGACCAAAGGTAAGAGTTTTTCCCTGAAAAACATGAGCCCAAAGTCTCAAAGAGTAGTCAAATGTTTTATATTTAAGATTTTCTTTGTCCATTATATGGTTTCCTTAACTCTTCTTACAGAGCATTTCCGATCTTTATGTTGAATAAGGCACCATTTGAAAAGCGGAAAGTAAGGGAACCGTTAGATGTTTTGAATGATAAAGCCACGATCAGACAGTGCATTCTTAGTAGTATGCTTGATAGAAAAGTTCCTTCCCCCAAAAATGACTTCTTTATGCCAGCTCTTTTCACCTGTTATCTCAATAACCCTGTGAAGGGGAGGACACACCACATTTATTAGTGGAGAGGGTTAAGTGTTTATTTGCCCCTGGGGACCAGGTACAGTTGGGATTCCAGAGCTTTCAGCACATAGTTTTTGCTCTTTCTGGTGCCCTGGATTTATCTAATATTCTGTCCATGAGAAACCTTCCGGAAGTTCCTATCTTGTAGTCTTACCACATTATCTTAACCTTTTAAGAAGGACACTAGGCCCCCTTACTAACCTAGTGGGAATCCTAGCTCTGACACATTCTAGGTGCAGGGTGTTGGACAAATTGCCTAACCAGTTTGAGTCTCAGTTTTCTCATTTGTGAGGTGGAAATAGTGATTTTGACAGGCTTTTTGTAAAGACATTAAGTCTGTAAAATACCCCTTATAGTAGACCTCACTAGCGTGACCACCAGTTCACAATAATTTCCCTTTCTCTGGGAACTGCCTGCAAAATACAGGTGTGATTGCCCACAAACAATTGCTAAACAATATTATTCTGCCCCTGTGACCTGACTAACCCCCAGGTGAATACTTGACCCCAGCTAGGCCTCCTGTTAAGGGTCATAGATGAGACACTTCAGTTACTTTACCCTGGGGAGACAGACATGAACTCTACCTCTGAGGTCGCAAGGGCCCTGATCCCTGCCTATCTAAATACTCTTCCCCTATGCCAGGACCACTTACTTTTTTCCCTTAAACTAGCCAGAGCTAGTTTCTATTATGTACAACCAAAAAAAATACTAACCATGGCAATCCAGCCCAGAGTCGAGCACATAATCTCTGGATACTCAGCCCTCGTAAATTCTTCATTTCCTGCCACCATAATAATCCACAACCAAAATGGGAACACTCTTTGATTTATTTTAAGGAATGTTAAAAATATAACTAAACCAAAGCCCCTATTGTCTAACAAAGCTGAGTAAATCACAGATAACCTAAAACTGAGTAAACAGTACCCTGCTTAGTTCTCTGTTACTCAGAATCTAGAGTAGAGGTTTAAACTCAGCTTCGCTACATGCTGATTCATGTTCTGAGACAAAGGAGCCTCGCTCGTTGATGGCTTTGAAATCAAAACCAGAAGGACGTCCCCCTGACTGGTGTTACTCTGCACTGAGTCAGGTGTCTGCAATTATGTTTTTTTTTTACTTGACAGTTAAACCAAATGGAATTGGGAAATATCTACACTTTAAAAGAATAGAAATAAAAGAATTATTCATTCACTGAATTAAAAAGATAAACTTTGTGTAATAAATCCTGGATAAGAAGGGAAAAGCCATAAGTACAAACCTGGAAAACATTCTTAAAACTCCAAAAAAAAAGGATAGTTGGATCAAAGCACTTAGCTCCTAGTACTCTGTTTACATACCAGTAAACAACTCTACTGTAAAAACTCTGCTAACAAGAAGCAGAAAGCCAAAGTGCTCTGAATCCACAGGCTGCTCCTAAGAATCACCCCCAGCATCACGGAGCAAGAGCGCAGAAACAGCATATGAGAATTCACTGCTGTGACTGCCAGAATTCTTTTCTTTAAGCCGGGCAAAAGTAAAACTCTTCCCTTTATTAATTGAAAAACAAACACATTTTAGACACCCAGTCTGCCATAATGCAGGGGCTACCTGGCCGTCGGTCACTGGTATTGGTATGTATTCATAGAAAAGAGCTGGTAAATTTTTCTGTTTTTGTCTAGTTTTCTGTTTCTTTTTCGGAGGACCTTCCATTCTCATAAGTTGATCTTTAAATTCCACCTCCCCCTGCTGTCGGCACACATATTGGTATTTTCCTAGGGAGTACTCCTAGAATTAAATAATTTGTGTTACTTGTCATGAATAATAGTCTGTGTTATTTTTCATATCTCCTTCTGAAGGAATAGGTCACATTCTTTTTATTATGGTATCATTGATATACAATCCTTAACGAAGGTTTCACATGAGCAGCATTGTGGTTACTACAATCCCATTATCAAGTCCCCCCCACATGCCCCATTATAGGCACTGTCCATCAGCATAGTAAGATGCTATAGAGTCACTGCTTATCTTCTCTGTGCTGTACTGCCTTCCCCGTGCCCCCCATACTACATGTGCTAATTCATAATATCCCATAATCCCCTTCTCCCTCCCTTCCCACCCACTCTCCCCAACCCCTATTCCTTTGGTAACCACTAGTCCGTTTTTGGGTTCTGTTGAGTCTGCTGCTGCTTTGTTCCTTCAGTTTTTGCATTGTTGTTATACTCCACAGATGATGGAAATCATTTGGTATTTGTCTTTCTCCGCCTGGCTTATTTCACTGAGCGTAATACCCTCTAGCTCCATTCATGTTGCAAATGATAGGATTCGTTTTCTTCTTATGGCTGAATAATATTCCATTGTGTACATGTACCACATCATCTTTATCCATTCATCTACTGATGGACACTTAGGTTGGTTCCATTTCTTGGCTATTGTAAATAGTGCTGCGATAAACATAGGGGTGCATCTGTCTTTTTGAATCAGGGATCTTGTTTTCTTTGGGTAAATTCCTGGGAGTGGAATTCCTGGGTCAAGTGGTATTTCTATTTTTAGTTTTTTAAGGAACCTCCATACTGCTTTTCAAAGTGATTGAACTAATTTACTTCCCCACCAACAGTGTAGGAGGGTTCCCCTTTCTCTACATCCTCACCAGCATTTGTTGCTTGTCTTTTGGATGGTGGCCATCCTAACTGGTATGAGGTGATACCTTGTGGTTTTTGCATTTCCCTGATGATTAGGGATGTGGAGCATCTTTTCATGTGCCTGTTGGCCATCTGAATTTCTTCTTTGGAGAAGTGTCTGTTCAGATCCTTTGCCCATTTTTTAATTGGGTTACTTGCTTTTTGAGTGTTGAGGCATGTGAGTTCTTCATATATTTTGGATGTTAACCCCTTGTTGGATATGTCATTTACAAATATATTCTCCCATACTATAGGATGCCTTTTTGTTCTACTGATGGTGTCCTTTGCTGTGTGAAGCTTTTTAGTTTGATATAGTCCCATTTGTTCATTTTTCCTTCTGTTTCCCTTGCCTGAGGAGATATGTTCATGAAAAAAATGCCCATGTTTATATTCAAGAGAGTTTTACCTATGTTTTCTTCTAAGAGTTTTATGGTTTCATGAATTACATTCAGGTCTTTGATCCATTTCGAGTTTACTTTTGTGTATGGAGTTAGGCAATAATCCAGTTTTATTCTTTTACATGCAGCTGTCCAGTTTTGCCAACACCAGTTGTTGAAGAGGCTGTCATTTCCCCATTGTATATCCATGGCTCCTTTATTGTGTATTAACTGACCATATATGCTTGGGTTTATATCAGGGCTCTCTATCTAGTCTGTTCCATTAGTCTATGGGTCTGTTCTTGTGCCGGTACCAAATTGTCTTGATTACTGTGGCTTTGTAGTAGAGTTTGAAGTTGGGAAGCATAATCCCCCCCTCTTTATTCTTCCTTCTAAGGATTGTTTTGGCTATTTAGGGTCTTTTGTGGTTCCATATGAATTTTCAAACTATTTTTTCCAGTTCATTGAAGAATGCTTTTGGTATTTTGATAAGGATGGCATTGAATCTCTAGATTGCTTTAGGCAGTATGGCCATTTTGACAATATTAATTCTTCTTAACCATGAGCATGGGATGTATTTCCATTTATTAGTGTCTTCTTTAATTTCTCTCAATAGTGTCTTATAGTTTTCAGGGTATAGGTCTTTCACTTCCTTGGTTAGGTCTATTCCTAGGTATTTTATTATTTTTAATGCAATTGTAAATGGAATTGTTTTCCTGATTTCTCTTTCTGCTAGTTCATCATTAGTATATAAGAATGGAATAGATTTCTGTGTATTAATTTTGTATTCTGCAACTTTGCTGAATTCAGATATTAGTACTAGTAGTTTTGGAGTGGATTCTTTAGGGTTTTTTATGTACAATATCATGTCAGTTGCAAATTGTGACAGTTTAACTTGTTCCTTGCTGATCTGGATACTTTTTATTTCTTTGTGTTGTCTGATTGCTGTGCCTAGGACCTCCAGTACTGTGTTGAATAAAAGTTGGGAGAGTGGGCGTCCCTGTCTTATTCCCACTCTTAGAGGAAAAGCTTTCAGCTTCTCACTGTTAAGTATGATGTTGGCTGTGGGTGTATCATATATGGCCTTTATTATGTTGAGGTACTTGCCCTCTATACCCATTTTGTTCACATTTGTTTTTTTTATTGCATCCTGACAGCATTTCATAATGCCTAGCCTATCGTGATGGACTTAGTGTATAAATGAATGATTTCATAAATAATCAGATCAATCATTCATTGTACCTATAATGTAATAGATTGACTAATCCTGAGCTAAAAGATTCTGACTACTAATTTAAAGATTACCTAAAATTGCTGTGTTTCTAAATGAGGTCCCATAAGAAAGTTAAACTTAACTCTCATAAAACATCCTTCTGTGAACCAACAAAACTTCTGAACACTAAAATGAATTCTGCATTTCCAAATGCTACTAGACTAAATCACTAAATCACAGCTACTGGAGCGCTACTAAATTGATAGAAATGTGCTACCCAAATTTAGAAGATCCTCGAACAATGTAAGTAGGAAGAACATATGGAAAATCATATGTGAAATCATATGGTGTAGAGAGATGCCTGGCCATAAAAATAAGAATCTCCCACTGAGTGGTCTGTAGTGTAAACATCATACTCACTGGTCCTGGTCTATCAGGTTTCAGTTACAACAAGAAGGGTGGAAGAAAGTTCAGAGAAGAGAATGTGTGCATGGGGTTTTGTGATTGAGAGAAAGGGATTCAGAGGGCCCAGCAGGAGGTGTGAGTGAGGACAGGAGAGGTGTTTGGTTGTGGGTCACGTCAGGGTCTGTCCGTGGCAATGTGGTGTAAGAGTCCTGGTGATGCTGGATGCCAAAGAAAATCTGATAGTCTTTAAAATCCATCTCTGTCTCCCAATTGTGATACAATTGTAGCCTTCTATTTTTGAGAACTACACAGAAATAAAGGAACAAACTCATTCAAAAGGTAGAAAGCCTTGACC
This sequence comes from Manis javanica, assembly GCF_040802235.1. Lineage (NCBI taxonomy): Eukaryota > Metazoa > Chordata > Mammalia > Pholidota > Manidae > Manis > Manis javanica. The sequence continues at coordinate 8,564,033 of NC_133170.1, read as the reverse complement.
CAGTCCTGGCAGATATTCAGTTCTCAGAAGTCTGGGAGCTTGATTTAAAAAGAAAAAACTGAAGTCACAGAACATACAGATCACTGACTTCAACACAGCTCAGACACTGAAAGATTATAGGAAATTCCTTGTGGCAAAATATGTTTATGTAATGAATTTTGAGTATTTGCTCTTTTCTGTAGGTACTCTTTTCTAGAATGTTAGTAACCACTGGGAAGTGAAGAGAACTACCTTACATGAAACGTATTTTTCCTGTAATATTTTTATTTCTGTCTGCTTCCTATAACTGCCAAAAATAGAAATGTTTGATTTAAACTATAAAAATCTTAAGCAGTGATTCAATTAGTAAACTTTTCATTATTTTCTCAGTGAGCTATTCTTTAAAACTCATTATACTAGTTTTACAGGCAAAACAATATGTTTTTAGGTTCATGGACTTTTAGAGAGCTACAAATAAGCAACACATTTTATTTTTCTTGTAATTGTCTTTTTTCCCAAAAAAAAGAAACAAAACAGGGAACTTTTACACATTGTATCAAAATAGGCATGTTAGTAAACTAGGTAGAAATGTCAGGTCAGGTGTTTTAGAAAACTCTGTAGATTGCAGGCAGTCCAGGTAAATATCCAGCTACAGTAACTGAAAAGTAAGATACATTTACTTTTTTATGAATGACCTGCTTTCCGAGTGTCACAGCGATGCTACCTAACATAAACCCTTTATGTTGGCAGTTTCTCACATAAAGAATACTTGTGTTCAGAAATGTGTTTTATCTGTTCTCCTTCTTTATCATATATATTAAGTATTATCTGCATATTCTCTATCATATACATTAAGTATTCTACTGGAGAAGCCTATATATTCTATGTAACCCATAAAGCAGAACACTTTCTATAGACCTAACCTTAAACGTAGCACGATTGGTCCCCTCGTGTTTTTATTCTCTCTTCCTATGTGACCTCTTCAGATTCCATGGCTTTATATACTGTCCATATGCTTAAGGCCATCACATTTGTATCTCCAGCCCTCTTCTTTTAAATCCAGATTCCTATATCAGCTGCCTACTTAATATTTCCACTTCAAGATGTGGAAATATTAGCATATCAAAACAGTGCTGTCCATTGCCACCCCACCTCTGCCCCCAGGGGTCTTCTCTGTCTTTTCTAATATTTCCCATCCCAATGAATGTCACTATTACTCTTGCCCCCCGCCACTTCTCTCTCTTTCCCCCACCCCACCTACTTCAAATTCAGTCCACTTGGTGTTATCCTAAGACTTATCCTTAATCCATCCACTTTTTTCCATTCATTCTACTACTACCTACCTCATGAAAGCCTTTATCATCTCTTGCCTAGACTTCTGAAATAGCCTCATAAGTGAACCTCTGCTTCCATTCTTGCTCCTAAATAATCAGTTACCCAATTACAGCTAATGATCTCCTAGGACCGACATTTATTGAACCATCGAATGCCTCTCCAGAAAAAGGCATTCATGATTTCACTTTGGATGCTAGGAACACACACAGCATAGTAGGAATAGAAGTCGTCATGGTGGTTTCTGTCACCGGGGCAGGGACACTGACAGGACTGGGTGTAGAGGGTGAAATCACAAGGGAGTTGATGAAAAGGAGCAAGCTGGCAAATGAATGGCTAAGCGATCTGCCAGTCTCCGGCGGGTCTGTATGTCACTGCAGGGAGCTGGCTGGTGCCTTTTCCACCCCCTCTGCTTCTATATGGCTTAAAGTTTGACCTGCCCGCTTCTCTTCACTATTATGTACTTTTTAAACCAGAGTGTCTCTTTTTGAAGGCTTACTGTGGAACAGAACTCCACATTATAAATATCCACAGTCTCTTAGATAATCTTTTAAAGATTGGTTATGAATTTTATTTGTGATTGTAGGAAAAGTGGGATTAAAAAGGCACCCCCTTCTTTACCCTGTAGCCCTTGAGCTAATGCTGAATCTTTTTCATACAGAATCATATATATTACAGATGAATGTGCAGCTTAGGCTATTCTGGGCCTTTGCTGTAGAGTCTAGGCTGCATAGGACCTGGGTACAGGGAAGTGAAGAGCCCTGGCTTGGGGTGCAATGCACCAACATTCTCTCGGCCTTGATTAGCCTTCTAGGGGGGAGAGACAGAGGCTTCTCAGCCCTCATGGAAAGTTGATTATCTCATCTCCTTGCCACGTGGCACCATCAATCCTGCCATTATGGTGAACACTGACAACTAACAAGCTGGGCAGCGTAAACAAGATGGGGGTGAGGAAGGGAAACAGCAAAATCCAGAGAGACTCGAAGCAGGAGCAGTAGGTCCGGAAAGGGCCATCTCACTGCCTATCTATCTGGCTTAGGCAGCAGGTCCAGCCCCTTGTCAAAAGCTGCTACAACTATTACGTACACAGTTGACCAGTAGAAGTACTTGAGAGGCAGAATGTGCCAAGTAACCACTGGGCAGTCAGGCTCGCCTCCGCAAGCTGAGGTCACTGTCAGTGGCCATGCTTCCCTCCCCTGTGAAATGGAGAACCCGGGACCAGGAGGTGGTAGTGATTCCGTTCCATGAAATAATTTAAAGTAGTCCAAACAAGGAATGGGAGTAAAAGCATGAGATGGTGTTCAGCCTTACATTTTGTGCTATAAGCACTTTTGCATATTTCTGACTCTTAAAGAATAAAAGAAAATAAGAGGAAGCCCATATCTGAGTATGCTCCATGGGAAGGAAAAATTATAATTGGATACCTTTGCTACTATCAATCATTTAGCAATACTTCCAGATAGAACTTTCAGAGCTGATGGAAACTTTCTATATATGCATTGTCTAAAATGGTAGCCGCCAGCTATATGTGGCTATTGCACACTTTGACATGTGGCTAGCATGACTGAGGAAACTCAGTTTTGTATTTAATTTTGACCAAATTTAAATTTATGTAGCTACACATGTAACTAGTAGCTACCATACTGGAGTGTGTGAATCTCAAAATTCCCTTGGCAGGGAGAAACAGTGACTAGATTATGGCCCCTGATCTTTACCACAATAAGATTTGTTTCCTCTCATCCTTCTTAAGATGGGCGTGGGGAGGAGGCATCTCACTACCACAAGTGCGTGTGACAATGCTCTGAGGAAGGGTATCTTACCTCAGAAGGTGGAGAAGGCAATGCTGTTGATGATTGCTTAGTTTTATCACAAACAAAGTGTGCAAGAGACCCTTGAATAACCCCGACTACCATATGACTCTTGGAGCTACGAGCATTTCAGATTGAATGCCTGCGAAGAGAAGGCATAGCTCTGATCTTTGCCCAAAATAGTACTTAAAATCAGAAACTCATCTCTGAAGTTTGAGGAAATATGATAGATTCAGGTTTGGTTTGCTTCGGAGAGGGAGGGACCTGGAAAATCAGTATGACTTTAGCAGATTGAACAACCTCAATAATTTGAATACTTTTCAAATTAATTCAGAGTAGTAGTATTCAATTAATTCAGAGTAATTCAAACTATTCATTATTCAGAAATTGAATAATAAGGATTCAGATTTCTAATTAATAGGTTTTGATGAATGAAAAATAATGTCTAATTAGTTAGAAGTCTTCAAAAATATTCACACCTCTTCTCCAATAATTGAATTTGTTGAAAAGTAGCCTTTCATTATTAAAAAAATCAACTGAGCACTTATTATGTCATGCATTGTACCAGACATATTATGACTAGTTAATGCTTTTAACAGTTGTCTTAAAGAAGAGGAAACTAGAGCTGAGAGAACTTCAGTACCTCATCAGTGATCATTTTTGTAACGTGCAAAGCTGGGTTCCATCCCAGGTCTGCCTGATAACAAAGCGTGCACTTTCCAGATGAAGTATTTCCTTTGCCAGCTGCATTTACCTATTTGATCTGGCCATTCAGTCTGTGGATTCACTTCTGTAATGTATCTCCCACGAAAGGATGCCGATCGTTCTCAGTGCAAGCTCCAGGTACAGCCTCCTGGCAACCAGTCTAGGCTAAGCGGTTCGTCACAAAGCCTGCACTAAGCCCTGTGATTTATGGGAGTGTCAGGACTTACACTGACAGGTCAAAGTTGTGGGAAAATCATTTCCCTTCTAAGCAAAATTCCATTTAATTGCTATCATTTACCTGGTGGGGAAAGATTTATGACCCACAGCTCAAGCAAATCGATACTCCTTAATACGGTGATTTAACCTGGAGAAACATGACCTAAAGGACAAGAAAGACTGGTTGGAATATACAGTCAAAGAATCAGCTACTATGGTACTAACTCATATAATGTAACCATATAGATTCTTCCTGAAGACTGATCTTCTCCCAAGCTCGAATCAATTCTTAAGGGAACTCATCAGTCCAAATCAATACCTTGATGGTGTGATGAGCAGTACAACCTTGCGTTTTCCGAAAAGAAAATGAAAATGGCTGAATAAAATCACTTAATGCTATTTTAAGTCTGAGTCATAGAGCACAACACGGAGCCAAGAATCAGTAGCTCCTTTCCTCAGATTTTACCTCTTACTTGAAACGGATCCAGCCCACCGGTGATAGGAACATCAGAAATTACATCAAGAATTAAGAATTTGGAAATACATGATGGAGTATTTTTCCCAATGCAAAACTTTACTGACAGATTCGTGTCCTTCCCTTTTATAATTTGTCACAGTTTATGCAGGATGGAGCCGGGCTGTCTGGGTTCAAGTCTCATGTTCATCATTTTCCAGCCTGATATGTAACCTCCCCCCTGCCTCAGTTTCCTCAGTTATAGAGAGACACTAGAATTCACTTCATAAGGTTGTTAGAAGGTTAATACATGTGAAGGCATGAAAATAATGTCTGGCCCATAGTGAAGAGTTTATGTTCTGTATTCATAAAGAAAAAAAGTTGCTGTTTACATCATCTTTACTTAAAATATTTTCATTACCATTATTTTTGATAATACTTTCATATTGCTAGAATGTCATTTTTTTAGCTTTTAAAAGGACTTGCATTACATTGATTCATTTGTTCTTTCTGATAGTTTTTCTCTTCTGTTAAACCAGAAGAGAGTTTCTCTTAATTTTTCTGGGAAGAATTTATCTGTCATCTTTCAGCCAGATGTCCCATTAGCTGCTAAGTAAGAAGCTTAGACTTCTATAAAACATCTTCAGAGAGGGTGCACAATAATGCTTTACTGAATGAGCTTATTTTCTGGTGGCAACAAATATTTTGAGAATTCTGAAATTCTCTTTCCTTCTGTTATCTAAAATTAAGTGGTGAGCAATCTGTCTGTCACGTAACCCTCCTATTTCACTGTTGTGCTTGTCTCACGTATGTTTACCTCCAACAGCCTTGCCCCCTTAGTCTCGTCTCCTCCCCTCCCCTCCTCCTCCACCTCTGCTGTGTCCCTGTCTGCCGTGAAGAGTGGTGACAAATGCTAATCTGAACTAGACCACAGTCAGATGAAGTCAGATGGAGGCCTTGGCTTTGCATCAAACCTAACGCAGAGGGGAAGGGTGGAAACTGCCGGCTTGTAAATAGCGAGCCACCCAGGGCGGGAGCCCCGAAAACATGTAAATAACACTACGTCCCCTAAGCTTTATTTCTCAATTTTGTCATGCTTCCTCTGCCAGCTAGTTTAACTCAAGTATGATTTGCAGTGTTATTTTATTGGACATTTTTTTTGACAATTTGAGTACAGTTCTGAATGTAATATTAAATCCTCTTCTGGCTCAGCAGATTGCAAAATTGCACGCTCTGTCTACACATCAAATCCTAGGTCTGGAGGGGAATTCAGACTTTCCTTAGTCCAGCCCCAGAAAGTCCTGTGTTTCCCAAAGCAGATGGTATTTCAAAATATCCTAAAGGGCATCCATACAAGAAGATTAATTATGTTATTAAAGACTTTCACGCAAAGGTTAAAATTAAGTTTGGTTTCCTTTTCTTATAAATTCGTATAATTCTTTCTTTCTTGTTCAAGGATCTCTAGCCAACGCCAGTGGCTGAACCAGGAAGTTTAATCACACCTCTGTGACAAAGAAGGAAACTAAATATCATAAAATATGTTAACAATTTAGTTGTTCTAAATTCTTTGTGTCAGCTTTTAAGTGTCAGGTTTGAGATTGGTCCATTTTTTAATCCATCAGGGATCTAGTGTTGAAAACTCCCAGAGAAAAGCTATTCTAAAGAACTCAGAGAATTAACTCAGTTCTGGCAACCCTTTCTATGGAGATTTGGGGATGACCAGAAACTGCATTGTCACAACTCTTCAAGCTTTGGCCTAGTGTGAATTTAAATTTAAATTATATTACATTTTATTTTCCTAAGAATTCTCTAAGAAAAAAAAAAGTATATGATCAAAGGAAGGAAAAATTGCTTTAAGCAAAGTCCCAGTGGTTTAATACTATATATTTAGTGACAGAATGAAGATTTACTTTTGAACAGCATTTTAATCAGCTTTCCATTGGGCCTTCTATCATCACAGTTTATTATTGGAGTTGTTCATCAGCTATAAGTTGACAAAGAAATGATAGATTGCTATAAAATTTTAGATACATGGCATCTTAAAGTTGTTTTAAAATACACATATCAATTTTAAAGTTAGGTACATTAAAAAAGTATTCGTACTGAACAATTCTTCATAATCAGCATCTAAGATATTATTTTATATATGGTTAAGTAGTTTCTTCAATTTATCTTTTTATGATTTCCCCTCTTAAAAGAAGCTTATTGCTGTGTTATGTATTTCTTTAGAAACCATTTAAACTGTATAGGAGAGACTTCTGGTCTTACTCTATCCAGTTCTCTGTGTCCGGGACGTAAGACGGGTTGTATAGCCCTATACCACGGCTTGTAGACCAATGCTACAGCACCAGTGGGCTATGAGCAGAAACGATGCGTATCACATCCACGTCAAATATCTAATTACTGCTGCCAGACCCACCAGCCCAAACTGCCTTCCTGTGCTGGTTGACCGTGGAGGAGATCTTGTGTCAAAATTGTACAGACACGAGAAAAAAACAGCCTCCATCACTGAGTTGCCACATGAAGGGCAGTTGGCTTGGAGGGTCTCCAATGTCCACAATTAAATGGTTTTAATTGAATAAAATATAAACTTTGTTGTGTGTTAAGTCGCTGAGTTTTCTATTGCAGTGAAACCTGATCTATCTTAATATGACTAGCAAGATAACAAAAGTCAGGAGGTAATCTGGCCTATTTACATTTTCACTTCCTTGAGAATCTCACCAAGACCTGCCTAGGTCTTTGTTCTGAAGTTCTCATCACCTTCAACAATACTGAATATTTGTTCGGTGTCTAATGTTTATACATACAACACAAGATGCCTAGGATACAGAGACAATGCGGATGCATCCCCTTGCCCTCAGATTGCCATAAAAGTACTTCCCAGGATTAGGTGAGCCATTCAAAGTTGAGAACTATTACTGAAAACTTTTCTTACCAAAAAATGTTAGTCTGAAAATGGCGCACGCACAGACACAGACACACACACACACACACACACACACACACACACACACATAGTTTGTGTATGTCATACATTGGTATGCATTTGCCTGTATGAATGTTCTAAACATACATGTATATGTGCATTTGAAGTGGTTGAGGAGGGAGAAAGACAAGGCATTACATCCTTTATAGGTCTTTCACTGAATTCCAAAATCCAGACAAAATAAATTTGTAATTAGTGATGTGTATCTGCCTGACACCGTCTTGCACAGAATAAGAAGTGGCTCCCAGATAATAGGAAAGCTCACATAATTCACTTCCAGCCAGTCTGTAGCTGGTGATATCCCTTCTGCCCTCTTTTCTCTTGCAGAGTGGGTCAGAATTGTCAGACATGAATTTTTGAAATGAGAAAAAAATTGTTTTTGCTATTATTGTGTTTACACTTGGTAGCAGTTCCTGGCACTAAATCAAATGTCGGTTTTATTTAATTACTGTTAATGCCAGATAACTGCTATTTAACCACATAATTGTTTCATGATGGCAACTTGGCCTGCCTCTGGCCTAGGTGTGCTCCTGGGGGCCGACAAACACAGCCTTCATGCTTCATGTGAGTGAAACACTGATTTGTGGAAAATCTGGACTTAGCCTTTCTTCATTTAGTTGAATAATCTGTTCTTGAAATTGCCAGTGCTAAAGGGATAATCATTATTAATGTTTCTAGCCTACTTTTCATGAGTAAGGTGTTTTTTGTTTTTTGTTTTTAACATATTTCACCCCTACATTACCCCCTTGGAGTGACTGATGGCGTTATCATGTTACGTATTAAGAAAGTACAACTAACTAGCTTCTCTAAGAAACACAGGTTATCAAGTGAACAAACTACCACCCAAACTGAAGCCTTTGCTCCGATGACATGTCATCACATTTTTTAATGTTAAAAAAATCTATTTGCAAATATTCCTCTTTATAAAATCTCCCTCTTTAAACCATAATAAGAACCCTCCAAATTACTTGTAGAATTGCCTAAGTAATCTTTGGCAGCATGTCTGAAGGGTGGTCTGTGGATCATCTGCATCCGAATCATCTGGAATGTTTGTTCAAAAGTCAGATTCCTGGTCCCCTACCCAAACTTTCCAAAACAGAATCTTCTCAAAGCTTCAGAAATTTGTGTTTCTAACATACTTTCCAGATGACTCTAATACACAGTAAAGTTTGAGAACTTATGCTGAAACATAATTACAAGCATTATCCCTAAACAATTGGGGCGACATCTCTAAGCCAGTCTAGAGGAGACTCGGACTTGACCACAGGAATACCTCACCACGCCCCTTTGCGTCTGACCGCTCCCCTGACTCAGGAATCTGAGTAGTGGGATAAGTTCAGCTGATACTAGGGGCCAAGGGGAGGCAGGGGCGGGTGAAGGGCAAAGAGGTCACGACAGGAATATGTTTTTCTTAATTTGAAATGTAATTTGAAGAAACACTGAAAATGAATGGGTTAATTTTAAAATGTGACATTAATTGGTGGCTCTAGGAAGTATTTTTTTTTTATTTCATACATTTGCAGGCTTATGCTAAGGAAGAATTTGATATGAAAATGAAAATGAAGCCGGTGGCTGGTAGAGAAGTTGTCTATCCCTGGGTGGAGAGAAGAGAAACAGAGGCAAGAGGGAGGTGTGGAGGGCAGCGTTTGAAAACAGAAAATAACCTTTACACACATTCTTTTAATCTTAGGTTAAGTGTTAGTATCCTGTTTTGCAGTTTCAAAATTTGAGTCAGAATGAAGTTCCATGAATTGCCAAAGGTCAGTCGGTTAGTCAATGGCAGACCTAATTACACTCCAGTGACTTCAAACCCACTGCTTTTTCCACCTCATATATTGCATTTTCATTTGTTTTAAGCTTTCCATCTAGTTTGAAGTCCATCTGAGGATATCACATCTGTCCAACTCAATTAATGTGGCAGTGTGACCACATTAGTGTTTTTAAGCCTTTCCTACCACTTTTCTCCCCTTCAGAATATTTACAACTGCTGTGTTTTCATTAGAGTGACTTTTAGGATTCTCCCAAGTTCTTCCAAAGAGTTGTCTATTGTGCTTTCTTCCTTTACCTTTTACAAATTCTCAACTCTCCTGTACCCTACTGCAGTTTTTCCTTAAAAAGAAACACTAAATGGATGGCCAACATCCCAAAGACAAAGAACAACAAATGCTGGCAAGGATGCGGAGAAAGGGAAACCTTCTTACACTGTTGATGGGAATGTAAATTAGTTAAACAGTTGTGGAAAACAATATGAAGGTTCCTTAAAAAACTAAAAATAGAAATACCATTTGACCCATGAATTCCACTCCTAGGAATTTACTCTAAGAAAACAAGATCCCTGATTCAAAAAGACATATATGCACCCTATGTTTATCACAGCACTATTTACAATAGCCAAGATATGGAAGCAACCTAAGTGTCCATCAGTAGATGAATAGATAAAGAAGATGTGGTACATATACCCAATGGAATATCATTCAGCCATAAAAAGAAAAGAAATTCTACCATTTGCAACAACATGGATGGAGCTAGAGGGTATTATGCTCAGTGAAATAAGCCAGGCAGAGAAAGACAAGTACCAAATGACTTCACTCATTTGTTGAGTATAAAAATAAAGCAAAACTGAAGGAATAAAACAGCAGCAGACTCACAGACTCCAAGAAGGGACAAGTGGTTACCAAAGGGAAGGGTTTGGAAGGGTGGGAGAAGGATTAAGGGGCATTACAATTCACAATCACAATATAAGTAGGTCACAGGGAAGGCAGTACAGCACAGAGAAGACAAATAATTACTCTCTAGCATCTTACTATGCAGATAGACAGTAACTGAAATTGGGGGGTTGAGGACTTGATAATATGGGTGAATGTTGAAATCACAATGTTGTTCACATGAAATTTCATAAGGTTGTATATCAATGATACCTTAATTAAAAAAAAAAAAAGAAACACTGATACAGTCTACCTGAATGGCATGATAGAGGAGCCCAGAAATATGCTCTACTGAACGTCAGGTAGCTCTTGGCTGAAAGCTATAAAAAACAGTATTCTTTTCCAAGCCATTTGGAGGCACTTGACAGGCAAAAAGCAACATGGTCTACATAAACATAGTAATCCTGATCTCCATGTGTCATCTGCATGTTGCACAATGCTGTAAGTTATTCATAGAAACGGAAGTTAGGAAAAGAAAGCAATTCTGCAATATGCTGGGATTAAAAAATCCCTGGTGAGGATCTATGTTTGTTTATGAAGAAATATTCAGATGGAATGGAATGGCTCCTGCTACAATGTGCAAAGGTAATAGATAATGGTATTATGAAGGCAGCAGCACCTTTTCCATAAATAACCCCAGGATTGGGTTTTTCTTCCCAGAGTCACATTGCTATGGTGTATTTAGAAAAGAAAAGAGGTAATTGGTTTACATTTGCTTCGGAGTCCACCCTGATGGCTACTCACCTAAGATGTATAGTTCTCCTTTCTCCTTCTGGATGTGTCACTGCCACCTCGTCAAACGGTTCCATAGAAGAGATGGTCAAGATGGTAGTGGTTGAACATGGGATGGGCTTCACTTCTATTGATCGTTCTGTCATGTCTATCTTTTTTGCTATCATAGCTGTTGAGGTATGAATTACATGTAAAAAGCTGTACATATTTAATGTGCCCAACCTGATGAGTTTGGACATAAGTATGCATCATGAGACCATCACTGTCATCAAGGTCGTAGACACATCCTTCACCTCCCAAAGTGTCCTCCGACCTCCTTTATTATAATCATAATCCACGTGCTGTACTTAATAATAATTATTATTATTTTGTAATAAGAACACTTAAGATTTACCCTCTTAGAGAATTTTAAGTATACAATACAGTATTATTAGCTATAGCTCTGTGCTGTATAGTAAATCTCCAGGATTTATTTATCTTACCTAACTGAAATTTGATACCCTTTAATTATCATCTCCCTATATCCCTATAGCTCTAGACCCTGGCCATCACCCTCATACCCTCTGCTTCTATGGTTTGACTATTTTAGATTCCACATGTAAATAAGATCATGTGGTATTTATCTTTCTGTGTTTGATTTCTTTTACTTAGTGTAATGTCTTCCAGGTGTATCCATGTTTTTGCAAATGGTAGGATTTCCTTCTTTTTTAAGACTGAATAATATTCCATTGTGTGTGTGTGTGTGTGTGTGTATATATATATATATATATATATATATATATATACACACACACACCACATTTTCTTTATCCATTCATCCATCAGTGAATTTTAGTTTATTTCCATTTCTTGGCTACTGTGAATAATGCAGCAGTGAACTTGGAACTGCAAGTATCTCTTTGAAATCCTGAGTAAACAAGAAAATTGTGATGTACTTCAGAAAAAGTCTGACCATCTGCTTACTATTTTCCATAGTCAAAAAAAAACAACTAAAAACCCAGAATTTAAGTCTTAACAGGCAGTATTCTATAGCTACCCTATAGAATATAGGTTAGTTCTTAACTTTATTACTTGTCCCAAGTTCTACTTTTATTTGCCAGAAATAATTCCCTTTGTTATTCCTCCACCCTTTTAAATCAACACCTACTTTTGGGGAAATTTCACTTACTATCCACAAGGGTTATTATCCAAGGATTCATCTGGCCCAGCATTACATTTCCTTAACTCTAAGCTTATTTGTGGGACTGGTAAAAACAAGAAAGTGATCACAACAAAATCTCGGGGGTGTAGCAAAAGCTGTACTTAGAGAGAAATTTATAACAAATGCATATATTAAAAAAGAAGAAAGATATAAATTCAATAGTCTAAGTTGCCACTTTAGGAAACTAGGAAAAAAAAAGAACAAGTTAAATCCAAAACAAGAAAAAGAAAAGAAATTATAAGAATTAGAACAGAAATCAACGAAGTTGAAAACAGGAAATCAATACAGAATATCAATGATACCAAAAGCTGGTTCTTTGGAAAAAATCAATACAATCAATAACCCTCTTGTCAGGCTAACTAAGAAAAATAGAGAACACAAATTGCGAACACCAGAAATGAAAGAAGGGATCACTACAGAACCTATGGATATTAAGAGGAGAATAATATTTGATAACAGTTGAAATGGACCAATTCCCTGAAAGACACAATTTGCCAAAACTCACATAAGAAGAAATAGACAACCTGAATAGATATACATCTATTTAAGAAAGTAAATCAATAATAACCCTATGAAAAGAGAAAGTACTAGGACCAGATGGGTTCACTGGTTAATTCTACCAAACATTTAAAAAAGAAATTATGCCAGTTCTCTACAATCTCTTTCTGAGGATAGAAATAGAATGACTACTTCCTAACTCTTTCTATGTGTCTAGCATTACCCTAATACCAAAAACAAACTAAGACAGTATGAAAAAACTACAGACCAATATCTTTCATGAACATAGATGCAAAAATCCTCAACAATTTATTAACAAACAGTATTCAAAAAAAGTAGAAAAAGAATTAAACACAATGAACAAGTGGGATTTATCTCAAATATGTAAGGCTGATGCAACATTCAAAAATCAATTAATATAATCATCATATCACAGGCTATTGATAATATCACCATTAATCATATCAGTACATGCCAGTACTTTAGCACCCCCCAAAAATGAAATGCTTAACTATAAATCTAAAAAACATGTTCAAGATCTATATGAGGAAAACTATAAAATTCTGATGAATGAAATCAAAGAAGAACTAAATATACAGAGATATTCCATGTCTATGGATAGGAAAGCAATATTGTCAAGATGCCAGTTCTTCCCAACTTGATCTATAGATTCAATGAAATCCCAATCAAAATCCGAAGTTATTTTATGAATATGGATAAATTGATTTTAAAGTTTATACGGAGAGGCAAAAGACCCCAAATAGCCAGCACAATATTGAAAGAGAAGAATAAAGTTGGAGGGCTGTTGCTGCCCAACTTCAAGACTCACTATTAAATTTATGGTAATCAAGATAGTGTGATATTGATGAAGGAACAGACAAATAGATCAGTGGAATAGAAAAATGGTCCAGAAATAAACCAGCATAAATAAGGTCAACAAGTCTTTGACAAAGGAGCAAAGACAATACAATGGTGAAAAAATAATCTTTTTTGACAAATGGTGCTGGGACAACTGGACATTCATGTGCAAAAAAATTAATCTAGACACAGATCTTACCCTTTTCACAAAAATTAACTGAAAATGAATCCTATACCTAAATGTAAAATGCAAAACTATAAAACTCATTGAATGTATCATAGGAGAAAACTAGATGAACATGGGTATGACTTTTTAGGTACAATACCAAAGGTACAATCCATGAAAGAAATAATTGATAAGCTAGAATTCATTAAAATTTAAAACTGCTCTATGAAAGATAATGTCAAGAGAATGAGAAGATAAGACACAGACTGAGAGAAAAAAATTTTTATAAGACACATCTGATAAAAGACTGTAGACCAAAACACACAAAGAATTCTTAAAACTCAATAATAAGAAAATACCCTGATTAAAAAATGGGCCAAAGACTTCAACAGACACCTCACTAAAGAAGAATACAGATGGCAAATAAGCATATGAAAAGATGTTCCATATCACATGTCATTGGAATAATGAAACAAGATACCATTATATTCCTATTAGAATGGCCAAAATCTGGAACACTGATATTATGAAATGCTGGTGAGGATGTGGGGCAACAGGAACTTTCATTCATTGCTGGTGGGAATGCACAATGATAAAGCCACCTTGGTAGACAATTTGGTGGTTTTTTACAAAGTGAAACACACTCTTACTGTATGGTCCAGCAAAATGCACTCCTTGGTATTTACTCAAAATAGTTAAAAACATGTCCACACAAAAACCTGCACATAGCTGTTTATAGCAATTTATTCATAACTGCCATAACTTGTGGGCAACCAAAATGTCCTTTAGTAGGTGGATGGGTAAATAAACAGTGGTACATCCAGACAATGGAATATCAATGTTAAAAAGAAATAATCTAGAGGACCCGATGGGTGCCTGCACGCGGAAGATCTGGCCCCGCGGAGGTTCCTGCTACTGAAACGTGGGAGGCGGAAGAGGCGGCAGGTTGTAGATTTTGCTCTGGGCCCCAAGGGGTTCCCCTGGGCCATTTGAACCCAAGAGAGGAAGCAGAGGCACCGTGGGGGCGGCCGAGGGGCAGAACCCCCGACCTGTCCTCCAGGCGGAGAGTTGGGAGTGGGAAGGGGAGAAGTACTGAACACAGGGCTGAGGAGCCTCCGGGACCGGGTCCCCGAGCATGGGGAGCTGGAGCCACCGAGGCCGCCCGGCCGGGCCCAGCCTGTCTGCCAGCTCCTCGGAGCCAGCTTTGCCAGGGCAGCCGCGTTGTCTCTAGCCCGGCCCCGCTTGAGGTCGTCGGCCGAAAGACAGCAGCATGGGTTCCGCCGCTGCCTCGCTTCCTCCGCCTCCTTCCCCTGGCCCTGCCCTCCTCCTCCTTCGTCTCTCCTCTTCCCCGTACGTCGCCCTTCTTTTCCTCCCTTGCGCTCCTCTTTCCTCCCCTCTGCCCTCTTCCTTTCCCCCTTCTGTCTCCCTGCTTTTCCGTCTGTCCTTTTCCCCTCTTGCTCTTTTACTCCCCTCTTCTGTCCCTCTCTCCTCTGTCTACCTCCACCGCCACCTCGCCTTCCTTCCTGTCATCCTCCCTTCCTCATCCTCACCCTCCTTCCCTCCTCGCCCTGGATCTCCGGCCCTTCTCCGCCCCTTAGCCCCCGCCCCCAACTGCCAGCCCCCAGCAGCTCAGTCCTGCGGTAGCTAAGCACCGGGGGCTGCGAGCACTGTCCGCTGTGCCTGCCTGCGACGCTCTCACACGGCTCAGGAGAAAATGGAGCTGGACTTCGGGCCTGACACATCTGATGGCGCATCCTAAGGAGATCTAGCAGCGCTCCCCTGATCCATGGGCCCAGTGACCTTTCACAGGTTTTTCAACCGTACACATTCAGAACTTGGAGGAATAGTACAACAATTATGAGCCGTCACAGCCTGTTGCTGTCATCCTCCCCTAATTGTATTCCTAGGAGCAGACTGCATCAAATCAGGAGGGAGGAAGGCACGGATGTGATGAACAAAGAAGCTGCGCATGAAAGGAAGTGTAAACAGCCATGCAGATAAGCCAATCATGGGATGAGAGCTTGAGCCTGAGTGATAGTGATTTTGGCAAGCCGGAGAAATTATATTCTCCTAAAAGGATCGACTTCACCCCGGTTTCTCCGGCACCATCACCCACCAGAGGATTTGGAAAGCAATGTTTTTCACCATCCTTACAAATGTTTGTGAGCAGCAGTGGGCTGCCACCAAGTCCCATTCCTAGTCCAAGACACTTTCCCAGGAGGAGTCAGAGTCCAGTCAAGTGCATGAGGCCCAGCGTTCTTGGTCCTCTCAAAAGAAAAGGTGAAATGGAGACAGGAAGCCAGCCCAAGAGGCTTTTCCAAGGCACTGCCAATATGCTGTCTCCAGAGGCTGCACAGCTGTCTGATCTCAGTTCATGGAAATTCATTCTACAGCAAAGGAAACCCTCAACAAAACAAAAAGACAACCTACTGAATGGGAGGATATATTTGTAAATGACATGTCTGATAAGGGACTAATATCCAAAACATAAAGAACTCATACAATTCAACACGAAAAAAAACCCCAAATAATCCAATGAAAATATGGGAAAAGAACCTAAACAGACATTTTTCTAAAGACATACAGATTGCCAACAGATGCATGAAAAGATGCTCCACATCACTAATCATCAGGGAAATGCACATCAAAATCACACCAGTCAGAATGGCTACTGTCCAGAAGACAAGAAATAAGAAATAACAAGTGTTGGTGAGGATGTGGAGAAAAGGGAACCCTCCTACACTGTTGGTGGGAATGTACATTTGTCCAGCCACTGTGGAAAACAACATGGAGGTTCCTCAAAAAACAAAATAGAAATATCACACGACCCAGCAATTCCACTGCTGATAATTTATCCAAAGAAAACAAAATCACCAATTCAAAAGAGATATATGCACACCTATGTTTATTGCAGCCTTGTTTACAGTCGCCAAGCTATGGAAGCAACCCAAGTGCCCATCAATAGAGAAACAGATAAAGAAGATGTGGTACATGTACACAATGGAATATTACTCAGTCACATAAAAGGAAATCTTGCCATTTGCAACAACTTGGATGGACATCAATGGTATCATGCTAAGTGAAATAAGCTGGGCAGAGAAAGATACCATATGGTTTCACTTAAATGTGAAATCTAAAAAGCAAAACAAACAGAAAAAGAAATAGACCCCAAAATATGGACAACTAACTATTGTTTACCATAAGGAGGGTGGTTAGGGGATGGGTGAAATAGATGAAGGGGATAAAGAGGTACAAACTGCAAATTGTAAAATAAATTAGACATAGGGATGGAAGCACAATGTAGAGAATATAACCAGTAATATTGTAATATTTTGGTATGATAATGGAATAACTATACTTACTGTGGCAAGCAACTAGCAAATATAATTATCAAGTCACTATGTTGTACATCTGACATGAATATAATATTGTATATCAACTTTATTCCAATTTTAAAAATGCATTCCAGGCACCATGAAATAAATAATATCAATAAATGTTTGATACAAAAAAAAAGAAATGATCTATCAAAGCATGAAACGATGTTGAGGAAACAAGTCGATCTGAAAAGGCTCCATACTGTATGATTCCAACTGCATGACATTCTGGAGAAGGTAAAACTGTGGAGACAGTGGAAAGATCAGTTGGCAGGGGCTCGGTGGGGGGAGGTGACTAGGCAGAGCACGGACGATCTTCAGGGCAGTGAAAATACTCTGTATGATACCCTAGTGGATGGATGGATGTTACCATCCATTTGTCCAAACCCGTACAATGTGCAACACAAAGAGTAAACCCTAGTATAAACCATGGACTGTGGGTGACCATGTGTGTCTATATAGGTTCATCGATTGTAAGAGATGCCCTGCCCTGGTGGGGGTTGTTGATCATGAGGGAGGCCAAGCAGGTTTGGGAGCTGGAGGTTTATGGGAAATCTCTGAACCTTTCCTCAATTTTCTGCATACCTAAAACTGCTTTTCAAAAATACAGTATTTTATGTAAAGAAAAGGGAAAGAACAAGAAAAGACTTAGCTACCAAGCTTGTAATGCTGCTCCCATAGCCTAAAAAATTCTGGTCCCAGTTTTGAATTTACTCTCTGAATTGGCCTAATCAAGCCCTTCAACAGATGTTGCCCTTCTTGCCAGTCTCTGTGGGGTGGGCAGGCTTCACTCAGTTCTGAGCCGTTCCTCCATGGCGCCCTCCCCAGTCTCTGAGAGGCAGATGGCATGTGTTAGGTGGTACTAATGCCGCCATTGAAGAGATGATTTAGTTCAGTTAATAAATTAAGAAGTGTTAGTATATCTATCCTTAGCAATATAATCATCTTATGACATAAACCCACTCTTGCTTTCACTCATTTGCAGAAGGATAGGTGATATCAGAAGATTGTGTTGGGATTTGGACAAGGTTTGAAAGAAATGTGTTCAAAATTTAAAACAACGATATTTGAAAAAATGACTTGGAAGTTGCCATTATTTAAAAATAATTGTTAAGGGGGAACATATTCCCCCCCCCCCATTTCTCATGTGTCCTTCCATATGGAGAGAATTTGCATGTCTAACCCCAGTTTCTCTCCATCTCTTTACTTACTTGGCCTCCAGGCAGCTAAACTGCTTTTTAGATTGGTAAATTTGAGATAAATAAAATGGAGATTTATAACTCTGCCCTTCTTCTTGAAGGTGAACTATTTGAGAACTCGTCTCCACTGCTCCCAGGGGCCGTTTTCTCCCCAGCAGCGAGAGGCCTGCCCCATGGCAGCCCTGCTCACTCAATACCAGGACCCTCAGCTGACTCCCACCTGAGCTGTCTTCCGACTCAATCTTAGTAATTTGGCCTCTATCTCTGCTACTCTCGTGTCTTATTTTTTAAGTGTTCATAACTCTAACACAGACGTGAGATACTGTTTATTAGACTGGCCCTCATAGCTCCAGCCACTCTGAACTCCTGCTGGGGATCTAGTGAATACAGCTTATATTGTATTAGTGAATATGGCCTATATTCACCAGGCCACATAATCTGGATACAAATAGTGTAAGAAATATTGGTTGTTTTGCAAGGTTAGTATTTTGTATTAGTTAGAACAAAGAGCAGGCAGCCCTTCCCTCCTTCAAGGGAGATAATGTGTCACCACAGAGGGATAAGAAGCAGTAAGAGAGAGTCTGTGGGCCCACGTGAGTGGCACAGACGTAAGACCTGAGGAGTTGGAGCAGAAAGACGCTGGCCAGAAAGCCTGGTAGGGAGGTAAGACTTCAGCTGAGCTTTAAGGAAAGGGTGGTGTACACATTCCATAAAGCACAGTCTTCTATTAATGGAAAAGTAAGCACATCAAGCTGGCTCTGTTGTAAATACATATTGATAATTACACCCTGTAAGTAAACAAAAACTGTATCACTACACACACAAAAAAAAAAAACCTGCTGCGGCAGCCATGTCCGTGGCAGCAGCTTCGACATCAGCGTGCTCCTGCCCATCGGTGGCAGAGACACCGCAGCTGGCAGCGATGTTCACCAGGGACTCGGGAGACATTTTAGCACTACATAAGCATGATATTTAGGGAAGACAGAAAAGCTCCGAAGGCTGATGCAGAACCCGGGCCCCCCACGTCGCCACAGTGAGCATGCTAAGCAAAGCTGGAACTGGCCCTGAGAACGTGAAGCCCGAGGGCAGCTGGCTCGGCCTGTGTCTGAGCCGGCAGTGGCAGGCGGACCCTGACCTGGCATAACCCAGGAAAACCAGCTGCACAGCACAAGGGCACGCCCGTTCTCAGGGCAAAGCCTCAGAGAGAGCCCCGGTGTCCTGGCCTGAGAGAGGGTAAGATGAGGAAAGCCCCGCAGGAGGCGGGAAGTGAGCAGGGGTCTCAGGCAGGAACGCTGGGAGGTGCTTAGGGAAGGGGCAGTGCGGAGAGGAGTCTGACTTCCAAACCGGGTGAACCTTGGGGACCCATCTCCTAATACCAGGAGCCCCCGGTCACAAAGAATGGGAGCTTCCTGCGCTTGCTGTCCTGATGGCACTGTGACAACACCGTTCTTCTCGGTAGCCACAGTGATGTGTGTGGCTTCTGCACAGTGGTTACGTGTCTGTGCCACAAGCCCCACGCCCTGGCTCGGTGGTGACCAGCATCAGGCACTAGCATCGCCACTGGCCAAAGAGCCTGTGCTCATGCACCAGAGAAGCGATGCCCGTCTTTACTCCGGGAGACGCTGACAGTTTACGGGCTCCGGAGCGCTGTCGCTGCCCCCCTCATTTAGTCCTCGGGTCACATCTGGAAGAGTGTGTGTCAGGGAGGCGCATCTGGCCATATCCATCCCCCCAGCCCCGCCCCGTCCTTCCTCTCATTCTCAGAGCTCAGACCGGGAGTCAAGACACCTGGCTTCTAAGTCCTGGTGCTCCCGTTGACTGAGTTCAAGGGCCAGGTCCTGTCTCTTCTTGGGGTTTAATTGTGTATTAGGTGATCTCTGAAGTTTCTTCCTGCTCCAAGATACTATTATTCTGGGTCAACGTGCAAAAGTAGACAGGAAGGATATTGATACCCTCCTCAAAAATGGAGAGAAGCCAGTGATTCCTGCCCCAGAGTTATCTAGATGATAAATGGTAAAGCCTCTGGACGCTACATGTAGTGCTGTTTCCACTTTATCACACGTGTGTGTGTGTAGTGTTTTTTCCACTTTGCCATGCATGTGTGTGAGCACACATGTGGATAAAACTTGACCTGCTTAGCTCTAGCTCAGATAACTAGATGCAGATGAAAAAACCCAAGCTTTCAGCTAAAGTGCAGTAACTGCTTGGACAGTATGTGGCTAAATACCATTTCAGAAATTGACAGCTTGCAGACAGAATTTGTCCTAAAGCCCTGTTTTATTTGGCTCCCAAAGTGTTTTATAAAGAAATTTGACATGTTACTATATCTTCAATTTGACATGTTTTACATAAAAAAAAATCCAATTTTCAGATTCTCTCAAAAAGAAACAAAACATAATCTGGCACCATGACCATAACTGGCTGAAACAGGTTCATGATACTCTCTTTTTAGTTAGTGTTTTTTAACTTGGCACTATGACATTTTGGGCTGGAGCATTCTTTGCTGTGGGGGCTGCCCGGTGTATTTGGGAGGTTTGGTGGGACCCCCTGTCCTATACCCACCAGATACCAGCAGCAGTCCCACCTTCCCCCCTGTGGCAGCAAGTTGTGACATAGTCAAATGTCCCCAGGAGGAAGGGGCAGATTTCTTCAGGGTGGGAAACACTGCTACAGGCATTTGAATAGTGATCCCCAGAAAGCAGAATTTTAGAGCTGGGAAAAAAATGTAGGAGATCCCTCTCCTTTTATGGAGGAGGAAACTGAAGCCCATTCAGAGAGGTAAAGTCACTGGCCCCAAGTGCTTCAACTAGGAGAACTAGAGACAGAGCTCTGGCTGGAACCGCAGTCCTCTGAATCCTTGCGCCGTGCACTGTCACCTCAACCCACTGCCTCCAAAGCCCCCCACCACCTGCCAGCCACTGCCCACTGTCACTGCTGATAAGGACAGTCTGACGGCTGCTCTCCTCATGCCCGCTGATCTGCCTGTGTCCCAGAGCAGATGGAGCAGCAGGCCACTGCAAGGGAGCATCTCCGCTCAACGCGGTCCTATCGTTTCACACAGAGAGGGCGGTTTCATAAACATTTTCCTTGATCTCTGTCCCAGTCAGTTAACATAGAATTTTCCTCATTCCCAGCCTACTGAGGTCAGCCAGTCCCTCCTGCATTCAGCGTTTGCTCTAATGCCTTTTACAAAGTGTGCAGCCAGAACCAAATGTTTGTTTGAGGTCTTCTGTCACTCTGGAAACTCCTCAGGAATGTGGCCATTAGCCCACAGTTGAATGACAGTGTTTATACACTCAGCATTTGTTTCATCATCTCATCAAAAAGTCTCATCCTTTTTGATAATAATCATTGTAAGGTCATATTAATGATTTCCCACAAAATATATTTTCTTTGCAGAATGAGAGTCCTCTGGTGTTAGAATGTGCCCAACGAGGCTTGCTGGACCGTGAGCCCCCAGTACATAGGTTTTAATTTTGCACTGCCACTGTGTGGCCACGTGGGCTAAGCAGGTCCATAGCTTTCTCAACCATAAAACATTAATTTGGGAGGCCACTAGATCCCTCACACTGAGTTAGTTATATAGTCAGAATCCATAAGAAATTTCTCCCATTACTGAGTCCTAGTCTTATTGGTCAGACTATTGTACTTTTGACAGAAAAATCCATAAGACACCTGTTATACAATGTTACCCCTTTCCACACTTACAGGGAAGCACTCCGCAGTTTGATTTTAATTTTCTAGTTGTCAGTGGAATGTCTTAGTTAGAAAGTAACCTTGCCAAATGGCCAAGTAGCTTTTCACTCGGCTTTGTGGGTGTGTCCTGCTTGGGGGGTCCTGCTAGATGTTGAGAATCATTTGAACACGTGATGAGGCATGAAGCACCTCCTTCCACTACCATCAATGCTCCCCCCCCCAACACACACACACACACATACACAATATGGTAGGACTTAAATGTTTCCTTACGTTGTGATCGGGAACTTACGGAGCACCACCGTGTGGCCACTCAACACCGCAGAGACCCCCTGCCGCATGGCGGTTCTTCTTGTCTTCATTTCTCTTCTGGATGCATCCCTCTTGGGCAGAGTTTACAACTGCCTCGGCTGCTGATGGTCCTCGTCTTCGCTGCCCTTTGAACTGGAGGGAAAAAGAGTCCGTGTGTGAAAGCTGATGCTCACAGCACAGCAGTGTACACCGGGGCTGGGGGCAACGTCCCCTTGTGGAATGTGTTGGGTAGGCTTGTTCGCTGAGGTATGTTAGGACCAGTGGGGAGGAAATGCAACCGAAGCTTAGATGTATGAACTGAAGAAATGAACGGGCCTTAAAGCCAAGCTTCAGTCTGGACCCCCCGAGACACACTGGATCCTACTCATGTCGCTGTAAGGCCGCCCACCAGTGGGAGCCCGGTCAGGGCTGGTCGAGGAACGGGGCAGGGCTGGGCTGGTGGATGGGTCCTTCGCGACCTAAACTCAGCAGCAGCAGCGCTAGTGACTTCACCTCCGACCTCAGTCATTCCTCATCTGACCCACGCTGTATGTCTGTGTGGAGGTACACATACCTCTTTCTTTCATCTCTTCAAGAATAAAAGCAAACTGACTGATTTAAATTTTTGTTTATTAAAAAAAAAGTGATCTCCTACCAATTGAACATTGACTTTCTGTCAAACATTTTTTAGCAGAAACCACAAAGAACCCTACGGATAATTGCCAGCTTCCTTGAGTACCTATTCTCCCTTTCTTTGTTAGCAAGACAAGTCGTGAATTTTAGCTCATGGCATCCCCGATGGGGCCTCCCTCGTCCTGCTGGTCTTACAGCTCGACGAGGCCACGTGACGAAGGGCCAGCCAATGGGATGCGAGCCGGAACGATGCGCGCAAACTGGCAGGTCCTGCGCTCCCGGCGCTCTCCTTTCCCACGGTGTGTGTCAAGGCGAGAGCTACGGACAGTTTAGCCCAGAGATGAAAGCCGAGAGGTTGACAATGCAAAACAGGACTGGAGGGGCCTTTGCGAAACTTGAGCTGCCCTCTGAGCTCTGGACTGGTTATGTTCAGACTGTACCAGGACAGAAAAATAAATTCCTGCCTCTTTTAAGCCAATTATTTTGACTTTCGTTACAATAGCCAGACCTGTTTTCTAACTCATACTGTTCTCATTTTTATACTCTTTGTACAAATGTGGGCCTCAAAAAGACAAATAACTTGTCTATTGCGTAGAGCAGTCCCTTCAAGCAGCTCAAATACGATGCTTTCTCTTGGAATTCCTCTCTGATATGGAAATGCCAGTGAAATCATGCCACTGGAATGTCCAAGTGTGAGTGAAGTGGGCATTCTGGACATCTGGCTGGCTGAGCGGGCAGGCGTGCTTTGGCCTCCGTCTTGGGACTCCAGCCACGTCAGAGGCCGAGGTAGCTTTGAGATTCAGATGACCTATATAGTAGGTCAATAAATCATGAAAACGATCATCTTCACATGGTACCAATTTCATTACTAGTGCTTTACATGTAAGGGCTTAGGTTTGGAATTTTAGTTATTTAAAACAAAGTTGTTCAGCACCAAAACAGAGAATATGTTCCAAAGTATTTCATTTGTTCATTTATAATTTTTAAATATTGTGTGTTAGTAAGATCTGGATTGTGAGAGCTATCATAAAATCTTGGATTTATTTTCTTCTTGGGGCTACCAAGGGTCTACTTGCCCAAGAAGAGAGGGAACAGCCAGCACCCCCTTCAGTCACCTCTCACAAGCTTCCTTGCATCTTCACGGTGACCGAGGAACTTTTAGTGCCATTTGGAAATTTCCGGTCTTGATCTAAGAACCACTCAGACAGGACAGCTCCCTTCTCTCTGTGAGCCATACCTTAATATATCAGTCATCTTTGAAGCCATTTCCAAGTTAGTTGGAATCAAACGCGCGAAGGGAAGAGGCAGGAAGAGAGATTTCTTTCCCTCGTGTACAGCAAGCGCTCACTGAGAGGAGGTATCGTGCTGGGTGCACGAAGGTAAAAGTCCCTTCGCTGCTACTGTGTTCAGAAATTTGAGGGCTTACCTTTTCTTTCCACTATAAATCTCTTTAAATATTTTTCCCTCTTTCCACCGTTCCCTGCCGATTGTCAAATGCCATTTAACTAGAGCTTCTGGGGTTTTTTTACAGTTTATTTTTTACAGTTTATTATTCTTTCCCTGCATTTACTGAACTCAAAGATCTCACCCACTTTATACCACTTATTTCATCAGAGTGAAATGAAACATGGATCTTACATTTTCTCTTTCTTCAGCAATTCTTAATTGCTCAGAGTAATACACTCTTATAATAATGTATATGCGATGGAGGGTGGATGGCAAGGGGGAAGGAAGGTGATTTTTGAGTGGTGAGAAAGTAATGCTAATTATCCTTAAGGACTGTGTGCAGTGCCAACATGGGAATAAGGCAAGTTACAGGTATGCAACTCCACACATTCCTGAAGGGTGGCTACATGCCCCTGCCCAGGGATAAAGCCCTCATGAGTTTCTGTCTACCTCAGGAAGGTTCCAGTCTCTGGGGTAGCCCAGTAATGAGGGATTTCAGGAGAGTGCACTGGGGGATGTTGTGTGGGTAATACAGTTAGCAGTGACATCAAACAGCCTTGGCAGGATCAGGAATGGCTTCCTGGAGGAGAAGGTGGTGTTTGAATGAGACCTGAGTAGAAGTAGACCCACAACAACGCAGAGATTAGAACTGCAAGACTCCAGAGAGGAGAAAGAGTGAGTCTGGGAACCCAGGAGAGTCCCAGGTATCTGGAGCACAGAGTGGGAGTGGCTGAGTAATGAATACCAAAGCTTAGGAGGAGAGCAGAGGCCAGGTTCAATGCCCGGGACGTCAAAGTAGGTAGGGTCAGAGGTCAAAACCAACAGGGATCCAGCCAGGCTGGGGAGGTTATATCTACATCAGGGCTGAAGTTTGAGGCTAGGGGAAAAGGAAAGCATTAAAAGAAAATTTAGAGAGCCTTACTTGATACACTTTTATTGAGTGAGGGATAAAACTGTTTGCTAATCAGGGTACTTCAAACCCAAAACTGGTCTGAAGCTCAGAGGCGTGACATGATAGGAGGGCTTAGAAAATGGCAATGAGGAAGTTGTTTAACCTTTACCATGATTGGTTATTACAGTGGGGGTTCCTGGATGGCAGGGGATTGGTTAAAAGTGATTATTTTATACCACTTTAGGAAGATGACTTAAGTTTGTTTTATGATTATCAGAGGCATTTACAAGAAAACTAAGTAAAGTTTCTTTACGAAACAGCAAGATTGAGTTTTGTTTATGTGACTCGCGTGGTTTTGTCTGCTGGAGAGATTTTTTAAGCCTGGTCTTCACTTTATTGTATTTTAACTAAAAAGATTGTTAAGTGTATACTATGTGCTAGACACTGTGTATTATCAAATCAAATTCTCACATAAATCCTTTCGATTGTACAGTTATCACTACTTTCAGAGCTGAGGAAGAGGGTCTTAAAAGGCAGCCTGTGGCTGTCACGTAACTGATGAGTGTGAATCTGAAATTTAGACGGTGGTCTTATTCTAAAGCCCCCATTCTTTCCATCCACACCCATCTTTTCTGTGACTCCGGAGCAGGAGGCCAGCCGAGAGAAGGCAAGTGGTAATGTACTGGATAGAAGCGACAGGGAGGCTGACCGGTGCTTTATGTGACCACCTGGGGACAGGGCAACATCTGGCACAAGCCTTTTCAGAAGGGGGCTGCCTTTAGGAAGACACACTGATAAAGTGCCCTGAGTGTGGGACATGAGGTCCCGAGGTGCATGTCAGAAGAAGACAAAGGCAAAACTGAATTTCTTATAAAGGAAGTTAACTGGCATTGGGACGTAAGGAAGAAATTAGAAGAGGGGAAGAGTTAAAGGAAGAGGGTGACCAAGTTCATGGTGGGAGGCAGAAGCTACAGAGAAAAGTGGCCAGGGAGTGAGGGAGGGCCCTGGTGGGAAAGTAGCAGAGAGGTTTTGAAGAACAGGAATGTCTAATATTTCCTCATAAATTGTCCGGTTGCTGGACTGCAAACGCCAGCAGTTCCCCAGGTCTCCTAGGAAAGGGTATCACACACACTCACACAGCCTTGTGTCTGAGATACGTGTGAGTGGGATGTCCCAGCAGGAGGAAGAGGTCTTCTTGGTGCAAGGAACAGGGACCCCAGAAGGGAAAGCAGGTGAAGAAAGCAGAGATGTCCATAACTGGCATGATTAGGCCTGAGCCAGCAGCAGCCAGGACAGTCACAAACCACCTCCTGCCGGCTTGTGAGAGATTGACGGAGTTTGAAAGAGCTGCTAAATGGCTTACCTCATGAGGCATGCGAATTCAAAACAATTTCATTTAAATCTGTAAGGGCAAGTTGACTTTGGCTAACATCTGGTTTATGAGAAGCATATTTCTAAAAAGAGCTGCTTACGGCTGAAGTGGGTGAGTTGGAGCAGCAGTAATTTCCCATCCTTGGTAGTGTTTAGGTAGCGATGATACACACCCCACATACGGCAGGCTAGAGTGGATTCACGTGTTGGATGCAGACAGACTATGTAACCAATCAAGCTCCCTCCCAACCCCGAGAGTCCAGATTCTAAGTCTAGAAAAGCAACTTGTAAGGCTCCTAAATGAACTAAGCATCTAAGCAAACTGATTTGGATTTGCAAACACACAGTTGACAAAACTCAGGGTGAAGGAAGGAATAAGAAATCCTCCTAAAGGGGTTAAAAGGGAAGCTGCACCATGAACAGATGGATAAAGCTGCCTTGCTATTGAGACACATTTCTGGTTCCATCTACATGCTTGCTGCTTCCCCATAACCAGTGGCCTGGTTTAGGCAGCCCAGGATTGGCTTGTAGAGCAGGCGGGCAAATGTACGGTCTGAATGGGGGTTAAGGCTGCAGCATCTGCTGAAGACGGATCTGACCCATTGAGGATTTTCTTGTCTTGAGATTTATGTGTGGACCTAGCTACCCTTTGTCCCAGCTCATCCGTGATGTCCACAGGGCTGGAGGCGCCTCAAGGAAGTGAAAACTGCAGGAGAAGGGGAAACGAAGGTGAAGACAGACAGAAGCAGCCATCTAGGGAGAGATTCAGGGACTTTCTCTGCGGCTCTCCTTTCTCTGCGGCCTGGCCAGAAAAAAACCAACCAGATGCTGCTTTGACCCTAGACTGTTTGCACGGACAAAGTGTATACCAGTTGCTAAAACAACAACTGAAAAGATTATCCAAAAAAAAAAAAAAAGTTTCCTAGATTTTCTCTCAAAATGTACCCAGAATAAAATATCTATATGCAAGTTGGAGAAAAATACCTCAGTAAAGAGGACGTCCTGCCAATGCTCAAATATTATGTGTCAGCCGGAGATGAAGATAGCCTGAGTACGTGGTACTCACAGGTAAACCATGCATTTACAAAAAGCAGACGTCCTTGGTTTGAATTTCCTGGCCCAGGCACGGTGGAAGGACCGTGGGTAGTCGCAAGTCACCCAAGGAGGAAGAGACGCAAAGAGCCCAAGTCAGCCACAGGCTAGAGCACCAGCCCTGGGAAATCGGTCCCAAACAGCTTCTGGTATTTGGATTAAGAATAAAAGTTCCCATATGAAGCCAGTCTAGGAAAGGTGTTATTGGCGATTCTGTCAAACTGCCCCGTGTGCCAGATTCCTCTACCGCCCAGGATGGAGCACACCTCTGGGATCACACCCACTCGGACTAGGTGTGAGAGCCCCAGGAGGTCAGCTCGTGCCCAGGGGTGTGCCCTCTGTGGCAACTAGAGGTAAATTGACAACCTTACCTAGTAATTCCAGGCTGAGTCACATTCACGCCAGCTCTTGGCTTTAGAAATGTTTTTCTTCCAAGAAACCATTTTAAATTAATGAAAAACGTTAGAATTCATGCTCACCCATCCTTTTATTTGACAGACATTTTTGAGTCCCTCCTCTAACCCAGGCACTGTGCTAGATTCTGTAGATACAAAGATGATGGTTAGTGGTTTATCGACACCCCGGGACAGCTTGGTGTCTATTGGACAAAATGTTCACGCAGACGAGATGAAAGCTCGGTTTCCTAACCACTGAAGTGTGAAGCTCAGGAGGGTACCCTGTCCGTAGGTGTGCCTGGGGGTGTCGGACAGCCCTCACAGCAGCAGAGGAGACTGCACTGAGCAAGTGGACTGGGACTTCATCAGACGAGAAACAGCTGAATAGCATTTCAGGAAGAGGGACTGGTACCTTGAAAAGGTACCAAAGAGGAAGAGACCACTACAGTGGGTGACGCAAGTAAGTGATGCCAGGGCTGAAGTAATACCGCGCCCTCTCTGGCCGTGCAAGAGGTTTCCTGGAAAATGAACAAAGGCATGGTGGAGCTCAAGGGCTTTCCTGCATTAGAAGTTCAACAAATCTAGTTACTGATTCAGAGAAAAAGGAAATAAAAAATGTTAGCTGGTTTCTTTGTGACACCCCAAGACAAGTACCAAAGGACTGAGGGATTACTGTCTCTAGAAAGGCCCAGTGGCCCAGGCTCAGAAGCCTCTGCATTTGGATCTCTCCTGTTGCTGTCTGGAAATTGTTTAATACATGTTGATCAAACAGCCCTGAATTTTCACATCACACTGGGTCTCAGAAATTATGTAATGGATGCTGAGAATAGAACATTTTCAGAGAATGTGAAATAGTTCAGTATTGTTGCATATATAATGGAAAGGAGAGATGGCTGATGAGAGATGGGTGAACAGGTAGGCAGTGGCACACATCGAAAGGTCTGGAAATCTCGCTTAACATTTAAAATTTGCCTGTAACAGGGTAGGCATTGAAGACATTGAGAAAAAAGCATAAAGAGATTTGACGTTTTGATCACTCTGGGGTAATGCAGGTAGTAGAGTAGAAATGTAACAAAGTTTTCCTCATTTAAAATTAATGCCTTTTCACTGTTCAGATTTCATTAAATATTTTGATCCATGTCAGAATACAGATGTCCCTGAGAGAAATAACTACTATGATTAATTTACATTTTAGGGTAAATAAGAATAGCAAGATTCTTTTAGCACTATTGAGAACGGGAGGTGAGGAAAAACAGGTTGCAGAGGGTTCTGTGTGTAGGTAGGCGGCCATACAGGGGCTGAAGCTTCAGGAGAAAGCTTCGCCTTCTTTCCCTTTTGCACAAGACCAGCTTGACCCACATGTAAAGGCTTTTTCCTAAAATTGCTTTTAGCCCCCCCCAGCCATATTCCTTTTTTTGCCGTGTTTCTCCAAGTGTGGTTCCCGGGAAAGTAATATCAACGCCACGTGGAACTCATTTGAAGTGTGTTCCCTGCCCCAGTTGTACTGACCTGACCCAGAAACTTTAGGGGTGGCCGTGCAATCTGTGGTCACCAGCCCTCTAGCTGATCCCCAGGCAGCTAAGAACTATTGCATCTTGTAAGTTATCTACGTTCCTGGAACTCAGATATGACGGGAAAAAAAGGTGGAAATCGCCATTAGGATAAAAAATCAAAAGTGATTTTAATACCAAGACAAAGTTCAGCTTTGTCCTAAACATGCTGTTAATGGAAATATATTTAGTGAGTAGCCTAGGATATGCAAGATTGCACTGTCTTCATAGGTGATAACTCCATAGTTCCAGGATGACTTTAAAAGGTCACGTATTATTGCCCAGGTTCTGAATCATAGCTGCTGGAGTTCACAATGGTATTTAGCAAAGCAAGATAAAGATGATTCTCTTTTCCTAGTCATGCATGGTTGTTATATGGGAAGAATATTTAATTTATGCCATCATCTTTGAAAGGATAATCTCTGCTGATAGTGCTGGAATTTTTCATTTCTTTGTGCCTTACATTTGCACCAGGGGTATTGCGGCTATGCTAATACGTGTCCAAAAGTCTCATTTGTTTACATAGTGTATAATATTTCTGAAATGCAGTCGGAATTGCTGCTAAAACTAGCATTTCTCAGATTCTTTCCATTGTCTTCCATGAGTAATCCAATATACATGGAAGGATAAAAGAGTAAACACTTTTGTGATAATCCAAATTTTTCCAGTGGAACTTTAAACAGTTTGACAGTTCAGTCTTATTAAAAAGTGATGTAAAATAAATGCTTTTTAGCAAACAACTCTCCAGTAAATATAATTCTGTCTCATAGGATCACCGTGGATTGTTTTCTGAGTCTTTCAGTGGAATTCTTTCAAATTAGAGCTCAATGATCTTCTTTATATTTTATCCAAGGTTTGAAATTCATGAATCTCCCTCTACTTACTTGAACAATGGCCTCCATTATGGTGTCTGTTTCTTTAAATCCAAATATTATACTCAGCATTTTAGGAATTCCCTATCCCAAACACAGGCAATTAAATTGTCTATAAGTTATTCAGAGCCTTAGAAAATGAAATGAAATAGGAGTTTGTACTTTGAAATGAGTTCAAAAATGTGTACCATTTGTCAATGCTAGTCGGTGTCAAACAGCCCTCATTATCCTCTGGGTCTGGTGCTAACAGACAGAAGAATCTGACACAGACTTCTCTAACAGAGATATTTCCTTGTAAGAGAAGTCTGGCCTTTCTCAGCAATCAGAAATCAAATTCTTGACCTTGAAGTTGGGCCAGAGAACAGAAGGCTTCTCCGTGCCCCTATAAGTGCATGAAATTTGAAAACATCTCCCAGGATAAAGAGGGGACATACATGAGCATTTGAGTTGCTTTTACCAACATCTAGGACCTACTTGGAGCAGATGGCCAGGGGCTCTAGAATAAGAGGGCACTGAACCTGGAACTTTGGCGACCGTGGAGGTAACACCTGAGGACAGAGCCCACTTGCAGGGCTCACATCCCTGGCCTGGCTTTCCCTCAGCGTCCTGCCTGAAGATCGGGACCAGGATGAACGTGGTCAGTGTCCTTTCCTTTTCAGCTGCAGTTTACCCCAATCTTTGGGCTTGTTCGTACAATTTGGGGTCTTCAAAGTGTGGTTCTGTTTGCACCCTCTCAAAAACCTCAATGACAGGGAGGTAAACAAGCATTTATTAAACCTATACACAGGAAGGGATGAAAAAACTGATGGTCTGTCTCCTTAATCATTTCAGGATATTTGAATGTTAACCTAAATGATTCTCAATTGGGCCTCTTCTTAAAGCAAAGAGGTTGAGGTCACAAACTCTCTTTTCTCCTCCGACCATCCCATCTCCCCCTACGTATCATCCCTCTTGGCTGGGGGCAAGGGGTGTGCATTGATGCAGCCTTCTTCCTCTCCCATCAGATTCTTGCCTAGTTTCTGAAGCCCAGACTGTCCTGTCTTGACTTGATCCCTCAGTGGAAGGGGATAATGGGAGCTGAGGGGAGGTGCCCACCGAACAGTCCCACTTAGAGATCCTAGAGGGACTATAAACCGCACTTCAGAGAAAGTTGCTCCCTACACCCATCCCCTTCCTCATCCCGAAGGACCTCTGCTACCGACGGTTTTATCAGCAGTTGGCCAGGTGAAAAGTTTGGAGACACTTGATTCCCTAGGTGGTAGCTGAGATATTATGAGGGCCTGCATGGGGGGTTCTATGGAGCACAGGTGGGAGGAGAAGGTACTGCAGAAAACAGAGGTCAGGTCTCAGCCTGGAGCCGACGAAGGAAGGCAGGAGATGGGGACTGACAGGCAGGCTTGGTGCACGGGGTGTCAGGAGTAAAGCCCTGGAAGTGTCACCTAGAGAGGAGGGTGGAGGGGTGGGGCAGGGAGGGGAGGGAGCAGGGGGAGACCCACTCAGATGAGCCAGCGGAGGGGCCAGGAAGCTCTGCCCTCCATGCCTGGGGACGCCTGGGGAAGGGTCCCGTTCCTTTTCCTCCGCCGCTGCCGGTGTGAAGGCTTCCGTGCTGAAACACCCTGATGCATGGGACCGTTTCAGAAGCAGAACAAGGCTCTGAGAGACAGACGGGGGGCTGGGAAGCGCCAGGATTCCACACAACCAAGAGGTAATTGGAACTGATTTAAATCTTTATTCAAGTCTCCCAGGAAATAGTCAGAGGAGGGGCTGGGTTTGGGGAACTTCTTTTTATGCCATACAGATAGTATGGATAAAGTGGAGGCTCCTGTGGCCAGGATTCTCACCTGGCCCTGGTCGGCTCGCTCACTGAACATGTGTGGGCAGTGTGTTGTTGTGACTCTATTGTAAAGAGCTCTGCCCAGTGCTCTGGGTGACACAGTGACACAGCTGCAGGGCTGCAGATCTGCAGGAGAGCAGAGGCCGCAGTGGTGGCAGTGCCAAGGACAGAGACTGAGACGGCTGCGGGGGCGGAGAGGCCCGGAGGCAGGGACCTGCTTGCTGCAGGCAGACTTGCTCTGAGTGGACGGGATTCTAGTGACTGGCCTGCCACCGTGGGAATAAAGTTGGGTATAAACCCTTTCACCCCAAGAACATTCCACTGTCATTTCTTTGGTCACATTGGATCCATAGTGAACTTGCCCAGGGCTGAAACCCATTGGCAAGACAAACAGCCAAACACTGTACAAGTCCATGGTCCCATCTTCACCACTGTTCATATACGCCACTCTGTCTGCTTCTGTCTTCTGAAACTTCCCCCCTGTTCTCAATCGCCAATTCAGTTTCCAGCCCCTTTCCAACGGAAACCTTCTGGCTGCTCCGGGTCAATCCCAGGTGTTTGCCCCAAGCACCTTAATAAGGTCCAGGTGAGCACGTGCGTCTGCGGGGCCAGGGCCAGGGCCCTCCCTGGGTGGGGGAGGGGCTGATTCACTCGCAACCTCCCTTCCTGGGGCTCTGCCTCCTGCTTTCTATCTCCGTGGCTATTTTTTTTGAAAAGAGCAAAGCTGGAAAACAAGAAAAAGGTGAGCAGTGTGTCCTTTCAGTGTTATATGGGTACATTGTTTAGTAGGCTAAAGCAAGGATTATTTAGGGGGACTGTACTTGATTCAATTCACTGTTTACTATTGATTAAAAGTGCTGGGTGGAGTGTTACCTGTTAATTTACAGATTTTTTCTTCCAGGAGAGATCCGAACAATTTCTGTCTGTTAGAAAAGATAAACCCAAAGAATGTAGTTTATTGCTCTGTAGAACATTAACTAGTTTTGTCTCTAACCTGACACTCTTCTTAGTCAAACATTCCATTACTAAACATCTTATAAATACTACCAGATCCTTGAATGCCCTCTGAACAGTCTTAACATTTTATTGATTGCCTTATTAATTAGTGAGTTGAATAAATATTTGACATGTGTTCAGTTTCTATTTATATGAGTGTTACTTTCTGACTTTAAGAACTTTAACAGCTCTTGCTGAATCCTGGCTTCCTTCTGATGCTTTAATGTCCCCTCTTATGGAGGCTTTCCTTGACCTGCTGTTGAAAATAAGACACTGTGTACATGCTCAGCTTTCCATAGCCCCTTTCCTTCGCTTTATTTTTGCCACAGCACTTATCTTCACCTGATATTTATTTTCAGTTATTTTCAGTCTCCCCCTACCAGAACGTAAGCTCTGCGAGATTAGGGACTTCTCTCCCCACTGACATGGCATGTAATGAGTACTCAATGAATATTGAATTAACAAATAAATATGCTGATACCATGCTCCTCAAGGGCTAATTACATTGTGTACATCCATACTTATCAACCCTAAAATTGGAATACTAATATTAAAGGTACAGTACTGAATTTATACTCCATTGAGTGACTTATTCTGGGCCCTTTAGTGTGAGACAGATATGATTGTAAATTCAGTTTTCCCGTCTGCTAATGGGAACAATAACACACCTGAGAGACCATCTACAACCTGACATAGAGCCCTTGAACTTTGCACTAGATCAATCTAAATGCCAATATAAGAGGCATTATCATTTTTGTCTCATTGCTTCCATTATTAGTAGTGGTTATCTAGGAATGACAACTGGCAGGCAGTGTGAAATATTCAAAAGTCTTCAAGATGTGCTAAACCTAAACACTTCCTTCTCTTACCTACATAGCACTTCCAAGGAAAATTATTTTTTCAGATGAGTTTACTTCAGTACCAGTGGGCCTCACTCCTTATATAGCATGAATAAAAGAAGAAACTAACAAAGTATTTTATCACTTTGCCTAAATAAGGGATAGGAAGTCTCAGGACCAAATTGAACTCAGTGTAGGCATACATCTCAGCAACACCTCTGAGAAAAGAACTCTTTTTTTTTTTAAATTGAAGTATCATTGCTAATATTAAAGGTACAGTACTGAATTTATACTGAATTTATAATATACAATCTTATATTGGTTTCAAGTATACAACCCACATTATTAAATCCTCATCCCCACTAGTGCAGTGACTATCTGTAAACATAGGAAGATGTTACAGAATCAATGGCTATATTCTCGATGCTGCACTACCATCCCTGTGACCAACTTGTATTATGATTATGAGTTTTTGTGCCCTTTTATCCCCATTACCCTCCCCACCCACCTACCCCAACCCCTCCCCCATGGGAACCACTAGTCCCTTCTCAGTGTCTATGAGTCTACTGCTGTTTTGCTCATTCTGTTTTCCTTATTTTTTATATTCCATGTAGAAGTGAAATTATATGGTATTTGTCTTTCTCCATTGACTTATTTCACTTAGCATAATACCCTCTAGCTAAATCTGTGTTGTCCCAAATGGCAGGATTTTTTTTATGGCTGAATAATATTCCATTGTGTATATGGACCACCTCTTCTTTATATATTCATCTATTGATGGACACTTAGGTTGCTTCTATATCTTGGCTATTGTAAATAATGCAGTGATAAAGAGGTACATATATGTTTTCAAATCAGGGATTTTGTTTTCTTCAGGTAAATTCCTAGAAGTGGAATTATTGGGTCAAATGGTATTTCTGTTTTTA
This sequence comes from Manis javanica, assembly GCF_040802235.1. Classification (NCBI taxonomy): domain Eukaryota; kingdom Metazoa; phylum Chordata; class Mammalia; order Pholidota; family Manidae; genus Manis; species Manis javanica. Next base: position 8,528,984 of record NC_133170.1, on the reverse strand, counting down.
GTTTTTTGAGAAACCTCCATACTGTTTTCCACAAGAGTTATACCAATTTACATTGCCACCAACAGTGTATGAGGGCTCCCTTTCTTCACATCCTCACCAACACTTGTTATTTCTTGTCTTTTGGAAAGTGGCCATTCTAACAGGTGTGAGGTGATACATCATTGTGGGTTTTATTTGCATTTCCCTGATAATTAGCGATCCTGAGCATCTTTTCATGTGGTTGTTGGCCGTGTGTATTTCTTCCAAGGAGAAATTGTCTGTTGAGGTCCTCCATCCATTTTTTAATCAGGTTATTTGTTTTCTTGGTGTTGAGGCATATGGGTACATTATATATTTTGGATGTTAACCCATTATCAGATAAATCATTTATGAATATATTCTCCCATACTGTAGGTTGCCTTTTTGTTCTGCTGATGGTGTCCTTTGCTGTACAGAAGCTCTTTAGTTAGATTTGGTCCTACTTGTTCATTTTGTATTTCCCTTGCCTGAGGAGATGTGTCCAGGAAAAAACTTGCTTATGCTTATGTTCAAGAGATTTTTGCCTATGTTTTCTTCTAAGAGTTTTATGGTTTCATGTCTTACATTCAAGTCTTTGTTGCATTTTGAGTTTACTTCTGTGTATGGGGTTAGACAGTAAACCAATTTTATTATCTTGCATGTAGCTGTCTAGTTTTCTCAACATCAGTTATTGAAGAAGCTATCTTTTCTGCATTGTATATTCTTGGCTCCTTTAGCATATATTAATTGGCCATATATATGTGGATTTATATCTGGGCTGTTTATTCTGCACCTTTGATCTATGGGTCTGTTCTTGTGCCGGTACCATACTGTTTTGATTACTGTAGCTTTGTACTATAGCTTGAAACAGTAAGTGTAATACCCCTAGCTCTGTTCTTCTTTCTCAGGATTGTTTTGGCTATTCAGAGTCTTTTGTGGTTCCATATGAGTTTTAGGATTGTTTGCTCAAGTTCATTGAAAAATGCCATTGGTATTTTGGTAGGGATTGCATTGAATCTGTAAATTGCTTTGGACAGGATAGTCATTTTGACAATATTAATTTTCCTGTCCATGAACACAGGATAGATTTCTGTTTATTTGCGTCTTCTTTAATTTCTCTCATGAGTATTTTATAATTTTCAGAGTACAGGTCTTTCACCTCCTTAGTTGGGTTTATTCCCAGGTATTTAATTCTTTTTGATGCAATTGTAAATGGAATTGTTTTCCTGATTTCTTTCTGCTGGTTCATTGCTAATATATAGGAATGCAACATATTTCTGTATATTAATTTTGTATCCTGCATCTTTGCTGAATACCATTATTAGCTCTAATAGTTTTTTGGTAGAGTCTTTAGAGTTTCCTATGTAAAATATCATGTCATTCACAAACATTGACAGTTTAACCTCTTTCTTACCAATTTGGATAACTTCTATCTCTTTGTATTGTCTGATTGCTGTGGCTAGGACCTCCAATACTATGTTGAATAAAAGTGGTGAGAGTGGGCATCCTTTTCTTGTTCCTGATCTTAGAGGAAGTGCTTTCAGCTTTGCCCATTGAGTGTGATGGTAACCAGCTCTTGATTGCATTGATTTTTTTCTATTGTTTTATTTTCTATTTTATTTATTTTTGCTCTGATTTTTACTATGTCCCTCCTTCCACTAAATTTTCATTTTTTCCTTTTCTAATTTCTTTAATTGTAAGCTTACCCTGTTTATTTGGGATTGTTCTTGTTTCTTGACGTAGGCCTGTGTTGCAATGTCCTTATCTCTTACAACTGCTTTTGCAGCATCCCACAAATTTTGGGCTGTTGAATTTTTGTTTTCATTTGTCTTCATGTACTGCTTGATTTCTGTTCTAATATGTTCATTGATCCATTGATTATTTAGAAGCATGTTGCTTAGCTTCCAGTGTTTGTAGGCTTTGTTTTCTTTGTGTAATTTATTTCTAGTTTCATACCACTGTGGTCTGAGAAGTTGCTTGATACAATTTCAGTGTTTTTGAATTTATTGAGGCTCTTTTTGTGGCTTAGTATGTGGTTCAATCTGGAGAATGTTCCATGTATACTTGAGAAAAATGTGTATTTTTCTGCTTTGGAGTGCAATGTTCTGTAGGTATCTGATAAGTCCATCTGATCTAATGTATTTTTCAGTGCCTCTGTTTCCTTATTTATTTTCTTTCTGGTGTTCTGAGTTGAAGGGTGTGTTAAAGTCTCCTAATGTGAATGAGTTATGGCCTATTTCCCCCCTTTAATTCTGTTAGTGTTTGTTTTACATATTTCAATCTCCTGTGTTGGGTGCATATATATTTATAATGGTTATATCCTCTTGTTTTGGACTGACCCCTTTATCATTATGTAATGTCCTTCTTTGTCTCTTGTTACTTTCTTTGTTTTGAAGTCTCTTTTTTCTGTTTTCAGTACTGCTATTCCTGCTTTTATTCTCCCTAGTACTTGCATGAAATATCTTTTTTCATCCCTTCGCTTTCAGTATGTGTATGTCTTTGTGTCTGAAATGAATCTCTTGTAGACAGCATATAAATGGGTCTTGGTTTTTTTAACCATTCTGCCACTCTGTCTTTTGAACAGTGCTTTCAGTCCATTTACATTTAAGGTAATTACCGATAGGTGTATATTTATTGATATTTTATTAATTGTTTTCTGGCTGTTTTTGTAGTTCCTCCATTTCCCTTTCTTCCTCTCTTATACTCTTCTCCTGTTATTTGATGGTTTTCCTTAGTGCTGTGATTGGACTTCTCTTTTTCAATTTTTTGTGTATATCTTATAAACTTTATGTTTGTGGTTACCATAAGGTTCAAGGATAGCTTTCTGAGTCTAGAACAGTCTATATTAAAGTTAATGATAGCTCTATTTCAAACAAAATCTGGAAGTACTTCATTTTTCTTCTTCCTCTGCCATACTTTATGTATTAGGTGTCATAATCTGTACTTTTTGTGTACCCTTTGACTGATTTTGTATATAGTTGGTTTTACTACTTTTGTTTCAGTTTCATACTTGCTTGTTAAATAAGTGGTTTACTGCCTTTCCTGTGGGTTTATTTTACTTCTGAAAACTCTTTAGCCTTAAGAACATTTCCATCTACAGAACTCCCTTTAACATATCCTATAATACTGTTTTACTGGCTACAGATTCCTTCAGTCTCCATTTATCTGGGAAATGTTTAATCTCTCCTTCAAATTTGAATAATAATCTTGCTGGGTCAAGGATTCTTGTTTGAAGGTCCTTATGTTTCAATGCATTAAATATATCATGCCACTCCTTCTGGCCTGTAAGGTTTCTGCTGAGAAGTCTGCTGATAGCCTGATAGAGTTTCCCTTTTAAGTAATATTTTCTGTCTCTCTGGTTGCTTTCAATACTCTCTCCTTATCCTCAATCTTTGTCATTTTAATTGTATGTCTTGGTGTTGGCTTCCTGGAGTTCATTTTGTTAGGGGCTCTTTGTGCTTCCATGACCTGAGTATCTATTTGCTTCCCTAGTTTGGGGAAGTTTTCAGCAATTATTTCCTCAAGACTTTCTATCCCTTTGTCTCTCTCTTCTCTTTCTGGTGCCCCTATTATGCAAATATTGTTTTATTTGGAGTGGTCACATGGCTCTCTTCTCTTTCTTTCATTCCTAGGGGTTCTTTTTTCTCTCTTCCTTGGCTTGTTGTGTTCCTGCTCTCTAATTTTCATCTCATTGTGTCCTGTACTTGTAGCAATCTATTATTCATTCCCTCCATTGTATATTTCATTTCAATTGCTGTATTCTTTGGCTCTGAGTGGCTTTTCTTCAGCTCTTCTATCTCTTTGTTGAAGTCTTCCCTAGATATTCAGTGCTTTTCCACAGATCAGCGAGCATATTTGTGACTGTTACTTTGAAATCTTTATCCAGAAGACTGGTGGTCTCCATTTCATTTAGCCCTCTTTCTGGTGTCTTGCCCTGTAGGTTTGTTTGGAACATATTTCTCTGCCTCCTCACTTTGTCTGAGTTTCTGCTTCTTCCTTTGTATTAGATGGATCTGCTATGCTTCCTGGTCTAGAGAGTAATTCTTTCTGAAGAAAGTGTCCTGTGGTTCCCAGAAGCTCAAGACTCTCCTCTCCAGTGCCTGGATCGCCTTTGTGGTTGACCCCTAGTTGCAGTTGGTGAGTAACTGGTGGGGCCACTTTTCTGTCTGTCTGCCAGCAATGGTCTATCTCAGTCCACTGCAGCTGGCAGTTTGCCTTAGCCAGTCTTTTGTGATCAGAGCAGTGGCTTCTGCTGGGATTGTTGTGGGTGGGACTAGCCTCTGCCTGCCCGGCGTTGATGGCAGGGCTTGTGGGTTAATGGGGTGGACTGGTGGTCTGGTGGCTCTGGGGAAGGCCTGGGGCACAGTGAGTTGCACGGGAGCAGGGTGGTGGCGAGTCATGCATCCACATCTTGGTGACAGCAAGAAAGTGGCACCCGGCTTGGTTGTCCTCAAGGAGGAAGGAGCACTTGGAGCGGGCTCCTGTAGCTGCCTCTCTAACTGGGCTGATACGGGCCTGAGAAAGCTGGGAGAGCCTCTCTCTGCCTGCCAGGCAGCAAAGTCTGGTGCTGCTGGGCCTAGTGGGCTGGTGGGCCTGTGCTGCACAGGAAGGTGCCTCAGGGCTGAGCAGCCAGTGAGGGCGATGGAGCGTTTGGGTCTCTCAGGAGTGTCTGATCTACTGGACTGAGGGAGGGCTGGGGAATCACCATCCATCTGTCCCTTCTCTTACGGAGAGAGCTCTGTCCAACCCTCACCCGTCTGACTCCCCTGCTGTTGCTGGCAAATCTTTCAACTGCTGCCTCTGCTTTGGGTCTCAGTGGGACCGGTGGAGTGTGCCTGTTCTCCGTGAGTGGCTGGAGTCTCAGCCCCCCAGAGTGTTCCAACTGCCCCTGTTGTCCAGCCCTAATCACCAGGATCCCATGCAATGTGAGCCCATGTTCCCAGAACGGATCTTCAGGGCCAGGTGGGCAGAGTTCCTGGGCACCTACCCCTCCCCTCTCTGCTCCATTCCTCTTCCTTCCTCCTCTGGGCTGGGATGTGGAATGGCTTGGTTGTAGCTCTGCCATTTTACCCTTTTCATATGGTTTTCTCTTTGCTGGTTGTAGGTTGTCGGTTCTGCAGTCTTCAGGGCATTTTCAGGTGCAGTTGCATTTGTGTAGTAACTTCCTTGGTGTGTGTGTGGGAGGAGGTTTCTGCCTTGCCTTCCTACTCTGATACCTTTTTTCCTCCTCCTCCAGGAAAGCACTCTTTTAAATGCATATGTTTTATTGCCCCTCAATATCAGAAAAACTTAACATTTTCCAACACTGTTTTTTTTTTTTTTTTCCTGCCCAATACCTAGGAAACGTCTAAGGAGTGAGTGTTTTCCCTAAAACAACAAACTATCTTCTTTAGCTCTCTGCCCTCAGGGGAAATGAGACAACCTCAGAGATTTGAGTTTCCATAGCCTCAGCAGTTGTAGACAGTAAGCAGAATAGCAGGAGACTTTATACCAATGGTGACAACCTGGTAATCAGTGTTTCACTGCCTCACTGGAAATATGTTTTGAAGCTAAAATTGATAAGAAATCTTTGACTTGAGAAGACATCTTAGATAGCAGAGGTGGTAATATCTATAAAAGAGAGCTGAAGAAAAACCATATGTCAGGAAACACATTTATTAAACTACACTAGAGACATTCTAATGACAGTAAGCATAGAATGTCTCTATCCAGGGTCACCAGAAGTTATGAAGTTCTCAAAAGAACTAGCAGTCAGAAATTGGAATGGCCTGGAGTCTTTTCTAGAGAAAGATCAGAAATACCAGAGCATTCAATTAACTTCACCTCAAGGGATGACTCCTTAAGAATGCTTTCCCACCCCCTGTGGGTAATCTTTCTTTAAATTCCTTATCAACTGTCTCCCCTCTCCCAAGCTGATTCAAAGATTTTAGCAAGAAGAAAACAACCTCTTACTATAAAACAAAAAAGTTGAGCATTTCTGCCTTATGCTACCAGAAGACTGGCAAAGAGGTGGTTTAATTTTGAGTGTCTTAGTGTAAGAGGCTCATGCCGCCTGCACAGGCTGATGAATTAAACATTTCAGTAAGATGACAGCAGGCCTACTTGAAACTTAGTTCTTCCATCAAAATAATATGACAGAACAGTTACTATATATAAAGCATAACAGTAAAGAGCATAGGCCATGGAGTCAGGTGAAGTCCTGAAGCACTGCTAAGTGTCTGTTTCCTAAGCAAGTTACTTAACCTCTGTCTGTTTTAGTTCGCTTAATAGTAAAATAGAAATATTAACAAGGAAAATAATGGCAAATAATTTAAGTGTTTTCTAGGCTGTAAGCAATATTGTAGTGTTTTGCTCTAATTTAATGCCTTCAAGAACCCTATGAGGCCGGTGCTTTTGTTATGTGACTGCTGAGATTCCTCCACTCTCCTGCCTTGAGTACCTAGAAACACAGATTCACCCCAAGGATGATGACTTGCTTGATGGGCATTATTTCATTTAATCCTCATAGTCATCTTAGGAGGAAGTCACTCTTCTTTGACCCATTTTGCATGTGCAGAAACTGATGCACAGGGAAGTTAGGAACTTACCCCAAAGACAGTAAGGAGTGGTGCTGAAAGTTACCGTCAGACTCTCAATGCCATGCTCTTAAGTCCTGTGATTGGCACTGGAGCTCCCCCATTTGTGAAGGGGGAATAAAACCAACTCAGACCACGTGTTTGTGAATGGGAAACATGTAAAAAGGAAGGATGGCTGAAGAACTGCCTTCAGTGCTTGCATCAAAATAAACAGAACTGATAGACTTCATCAAAATCTCTGGCTTTAATTTTCTTAGTTCTTTTATTTTTCCACTGGTACAGGATTTTATGTAGAAGTTTCCATGAGAAAGGGATCCTGTGGTCATGTAAAATAATCAACAAAAAAAATGTAGGAAAGGGTACTGGTAAGCCGTATGAGGAAATCGCTAACAAGATGTTTGTCTCTATACTGACATGAAATTCCCCAAATGGTCTTTCATAATCTACAAGATGGCAATAAACTACCCCTAGAGGGAGCAAAGGGATCATCACGCTTTTGTTTTGTTTTGTTTTTTGTTTGTTTGCTTTAATCTGTTTCTGTAGATCTGACAGAAACGCCCCTGTGTCTTTGAGGGTTTGTGGATGGTCCTTAAAATGTTCCTCAGGGCTTTCCTCCAGTTTGGGGTGTCGGCCAAGGTCACCCAGAAAGCTAAATGCAACCGCTGGGTGATAAAACTCTTGTGGTAAACTGACTTGCAGCTAACCACTGGGCAGCAGAAAGCGTCTGGCGCGACCACAAAGTGGTTTGCTGGCACAGAACTGTCCCAACCTTTGGAACGAGACACCCAAGGGATACTGTTTAGTCACCATCTTGGAAATCTTTCTCTCAGCGAGAGAAAAATTCTGATACCCATCCGTCTGGAACCAGCTGGGCCCAGCCTTGTGTGGAGGCGAGGGGGACGAATGTGTTGTCTGTGGATCTCACAACCCCAAAACCTGTGACCTTAAGGGAGACGTTCACCTAGTTAAGTATGAAACCAGCATGCACACACATGCTGGACGGAATGACAAACTGTATGTAGAAGAGCAGAGCTTAGATCAGTTGCAACATGACTAATTTGTTTTTCTAAGAATGTTAAGAAAAACTGAATTTTAGCACAGAATTATATGTCCCTGGTGAACTTCTGGAGTCTCGTGTACACATGAAACACCTAGTAGGCTGCTGTTGGCTCGACATGGACTCTGACAGATGCCCGGCCGACGCGGTCCCAGCCAAGGTCACTCTGTTGAGCTTGAGCAGAGCCCTGGCCTCTTGCCATCAGGCTGTCTCGTCGGGAACCCTGTTCTGAAGAAAGTGAAGTTGACAGTGTGAAGACCTTGAGTTTTTCTTTAAAATATCGCCACTGCGTATTCTTTAGCACTGCCTTTGAGCTAGAAATTGATGCGCTTAATGGCTGGTACTGGCTGATGAAAATAAATTACGTGAAAGAATGGCTTTCATCATATTGCTCAATTTAGGGATTTCTTTCATATCAAAGGCAAGGTTAATTACCTTTGGAAAATGTTAAGCAATTATCCACTAATAATAGCAGGGAGGATGCTCCTGATGCAGCCGATTCAAGGAGGGGATGGGTTTGAGAGGAAGGGAAGAGACTTTTAGATCGGAATTAATGCTGAAAAATGAAAACTATGTTGAACTTTTAAGGACTTTAATGGGGAGAGAGACAAGACTGTTGCTTTAGCCCTTCAGCAGCCTTGGCCATCAGCTTATTCTGTTTTTTTTCAAAGACTTAGAGGAAAGGCCTATTTGATGCACATTCCATATCATTTCTGCCATTCCTCTAGTCACTCTAAGCAGTTAAAACCTAGCGTGGAAGTGGCTTAAATCTCTTACAATCAGATGTAATAGTGGTGTGAGCTCTGTATCAAAGGTGAACGAAAATCCAGCCTGGGGCTTTTAAATTGCTCTCTGGTTGCTCTGTATGAAAGTAGCCACGGTTTGGCGCCGTACTGTGGAGCTGAGTTCAGGGGAGAGTGGGGTCTTCCAAGAGCCTGGACCCTGTCGCAGTGCGCCCACACGTGCGCACTCACGCGCACAAACACACGCACGCACGCGCACACACACACACTGCGATTGTATCTCTCCCTCTCATGCCCAAATTCAAGTCACAGAAGCATGATGAACCTTCTGAATAGAATTCTCTACCATTTGCTCCACTAAAGCTCTCATGGCCGTGGACACAGCAAGCTGACCGATGAGCACTCTCCGGTCTTTCTTTGCTTCCTGCCATACAAGTAAGGCTGTACTTCATGTGGTAGAGCTTGTTAATGCACGCTCGAGTGCCCTCCGTGTGCTGGACACACAGCTCTCACGTGGTCCCAGCATTCCTTAGCACTCCAGGAGAAAGCTGTTCAGTAGACACCTGGAGATGCTTTAAAGGTGGGGGTGGAGGTGGGGATGACTCATCTGGCAACGGTGGTGCTTCCATTTCCGCACAAAGCTGGACAGAATGGCTTCCACCACCTGACACTGTGCACAGGCAATGACCCTTCTAACAGCACCACCGGCCACATGAATGCGCTTCAGTTCCTTTCTCTCCAAAGTGGTTGTCTAATTTGATGGGCTAACCATGAGATGGTCTTAGAACCCCCAAATTATAGCACTTTAAAATCTCAGTATGAATGTTGCATGTGCTTAGGCCTAAATAAAGATGTAGAGTTTACAGGAATTCACCTCTAAATTGAAGCTCAGAGTTTTGAGGATTCTGCAAGGAAGACAATAATTTATTTTCTGTTATGAGCATTGAGGTATCTGGATTCTTATTTCTCATAGGTAGCAGCCATCATCATACTGGGGTGCCCATTTTGGGTGGTTTAGGATGTATTCTTAAGGCCTATGAACATGGAGAATAAAGGAAAATAAGAATATACCATGTAACAGATCTGCCAGCTAATGCCAAGGGACATAAAACATCTCTAGGCAGAGAGTAAAATTAGTTGAGTTCACTTTACAGAACCATACACCCTCAACAGGCTTGTTTTCCTGATTTTTCTTCTGTGAAGTTCCAAGGGTATTTTGTCACTTAATTAGGCAAAGTTCAGTTTCCAACTCTTGCCTTTTTTATTTTTAACCAAGTTCTAGCTTGTTTCACAACTTTGGGCCTACCTGTCCCTGTTTATTTCCAGTTGTGAAATATCACAGAAATGTTAAATATTAGAGCTGGAAGGAACAGTCAGAAACTTTTAGTCCCATCTTTTCATTTTTGTAAACAAGGAAACAGAGACTTAGAGAAGTGAAGTAACTTTTGTAAGGTCACACAGCTAGTTAATGATGACACGGGGATTAAGAGCCAGACTTTCCGTCTCCCAAGCCCAACAAAGTTGAGATCCAAATGTTATGCATGACATGAGACCTTTCCTGAGATGTGATCAGCTGCCACAAGACTCCAGCAGAGAGAGCTAAGTGCAGCCACAAAGGAAAGGACCAGGGCAGGAAAAGGGAAACAGTTTAGATCTCTGAGGCTGCCCTTCTTTGCTCCCTCCTAATAGTGGCCCTCTGGGACCAAGTCCCATTATTCTGACCCTAGAAATCACCCTGACACTTCAGATATTGTACTGGAAGTGTTCTTACATCCATGCAAGATTCCGTGGAAGTTACTACATTTAAACCTCATGTAAGTAAATGCTAACCCTATGGTAAAATCTTTAAAGGCAAATTTCCTTAAGCATCGCAATAGTGACTTAACCTGTGCCCATAAGCTAATGAAGGTCCAGTGACTCTGTAGTCCTCGTTCATTCATTCATTTCCTCATTCAACAAAAATTTTATTGAGTGCTTAGTCCATGTCAGGCAATGTAGTGACCAAGGCAAGCATAGCCCTGGCTCCGTCAGAACTTGTAATTTGGTGGGTGGGTGGGACAGACACTGAACAAGCATTTACAGTAAATGTGGGAGAAACACTACCCAGAACTTCACCAGGAACCGAGCCACTAGACTGACATTCTAGCTCAGTGATTCTTGGCAATGGTCATTTTGAAAGTGGCGGAGACATTTTGGGTTGCCATAGTGATGAAGGGAAGTTACTGGCTTTTAGGTATCCAGAAGCCAGGTCGCTGGATGTGTCGTACTACACTGCCCAGGCCTGCAATGTAGGGAATTTGTCCCACATCCTTCATGATCTTTGCTGGACTTTCACAAAGGTGAAGAACTTGTTTATCATTACTTGAGCTGAGACTCTAACTCTGTCTTATAGCTCTACATGAGTAGAGTATCTTTTGCACAGCTTGAACATATATTGAAGGTTCAAGGAATGCATGTAATGTGGAAGACTGTATGTTGTTTTGCTCAGAACTTATGAGTGTTGTCCACAACTTTTTTTTTTTTCCGTGAAAGCATGCCGCTGGTAACGGCACTGCCGATTAAACACAGCTCCGTCGGTCACAGTTAGAGCTCTCGGTCACGGAGATGGGGCATGCAAGTGTATTGAAATACATTTTTAAATGTAAATTACTTTCTTTTTATTACTCCATTATGTTAGGACAATAGATTGACTTTTTGGATCCAAGAATAACTGTAGGTTATTTCATTTATGAATTTCATTTCTGGTTGGTTTGCAAATAGACGTGAACACTGCCTCAAGGACTGCCAGAGAGCGGTGCTGTCCAGTGTCTTAACGCCCTGGATGGCGTCCCTCAGCTGACACCACCATGTCCCATCTCTGTGGCCCTGCCCACAAAATGGCTACTTGTTTAGGGAGCTTAGGGGTGCTTCCAAATCTTCTCTTTTCCTGTTTCAAGGACTCTGGCTTGAGAAGATGACAGATTGAAGAGAAACCTAGGCACTTGAAAGGGTGTGGATGGTGTGACTGTCCACCTTGAGTAATTTTTCAGGCTGCGTGTCCTGAAAGCATGAATCAATTTATATTTTGGTTTGCCAGAACACAGCACTCAGGGGAGAGTTTTGTAACTAGTGTCTATGCTGTGGGGCACAACACAGGGAAGAGTACAAGATGACAGACGGGGGCAGTGAACGCAGAGGGACCCAGGAGGATGGGCGGGGAGCGTCCCTGCTTAGGAGCGTCAGCCACTTCTTGGGCTTTGCCTAGGACTCCGTTCTTACGGCTGAGGTGATGCAGGGGAGAATCTGAATCAGTAATGGGAGCAGGTACTGCACTGTGGCCTTACCAGTGATGCTTGGAGGGCCCCAGCATCCCCCAGAATGCCTCCTGGGAGCCCAGCATCCTCAGGCACCGTGATGCTCACAGGTACCCTCTGATGGCCCTTATGTGCTGACCTGCCAAATGAGGGCAGCAGGGCAGGGTGTAGCCGGCAGACAGCTGCCTTCTGCACAGGCGGAGACAGACAGGCAGCCTCTGCGCACTCCACGTCATTCTCGTTGCTATGCAGACTTGGCCATTTGATTGGTTACAGTTGGACCAGCAAGGGCTGAACAGGAAGGACCCAGGGAAAGCGGGCCTTAATGAAAGCAGGTCGCCCTGGGAGATGCCTTTCCTGGGATCCTCAACTGCTCTGGAACACAGGGCCGACTTGGCTCCTGAATAATGAATGCCTGATCCCTACGGTAGCTCACGGTTACCAAGCCACCATATTCCTTTCTTAAAGGAAGTCTGATTGAAGAATTAAATGTGCCCTAGAAGAGTTCTTCTTTTTTAACCTTTACCATCTTGCTCTGTAGAACTGAATGAGGTCCCTTCTGCTCACAGAGCTGGAGTCTGTGGTTGGAGTATCAACAGAATAACGTTAGAGGGACTCCCACTCTGCCGTGACAGGAAAGCCGGCATGACAATGAGCATCAGCTGGAAATCTGGATTTGGGGAGGTAGCCCCTGCGAGGGAGCTCGGCTGTCCTGGTCGCTGGGATGAGCTGAGCAGCTTGTTTGGCCAAGACCTCCAAACTGTTTCAAATGGCAACTAACTTTAGTTGAAATGGACCTACTCCAACTTTGGACCAGGACCTGAGCAGAGCGGGGCTCCGTATCCTATTTCCAGAGCTATCCAGATTCCATAATACTGTGTATTAAATCTTTAAAATAAGCTGCCTTGTAGGTCTTGGTGCCGCTTCAGTGTTTTCACAGCAGTGATCACCCCACGGCCTGCTGGCCGGCTGCAACTGGAGTCCTCTTTCCCTTTATGCATTTCCATAACGTCCAGTGAAACTTGCTGTAAAGGGCAGAGCTAATCTGTCACAGCCTGCCGTGCCGGCTCTGCCAAGAAACCTGGTGTGTTTCTTTCAGCTATTTCTTTGAGGTAGTTCATATCTTTGGAAGGATTTTAGCTCCTTTGAATTAGTGAACAACTGAGCTGCAAAGGACAGCTCTTCAAAACAGCCCCCCAAGCCTATCCGAGAAATGAGGGCCCCTCACCTAGACCGATACCAAAAGGGAGGCGTTAGTTCATATATTGGGTTTTAATATGTGGTTGCATATGAATATTTAGATATCTGTGTGTTGTTCCAAAAGGAATTTGCAGGAACTCTTTTAAAAGCACTGGGATTTGCTAATCCTTGAGAGGCAATGTTTCCTAACTCCCATTCTCCGTCCAGCACCCACTGCTCTGTTTGTGGCTCATAACTGTGCTGGACACTGACAATTGGGAGGGTATTAAGGCAATTCCAGGCTAGTAGGGCAGGAAAACAAGCAAATAAGTTAGACTTTTGTGTGACGTACACAGAGGAGCCAAAACAGCGCAACAATATCCATCAATTCGAAGAGAGCTCAGCGGTTTGCTTTGAATACAGGGGCTGGGGAGTAAACACCTTGGTGAGCAGCCGGAGTGTCCCAGACCAGGGACGGGCAGGGAGGCCGGCTCAGCCGGCACGCGTGATGGGGCCGCGGGCGGACACCTCTGACTCCCCCGCCCTGCAGCTGGCTGGCTGGCCGGCCCCGCACCCTTGTGTTTCCTCCAGAAGCCCATTTAGGGAACTTCCACCTCTGTGATCCGTCCCTGCCTCTATTGCGATTCCTTGGTGCCGGCTGCCCCAGGCCTCAGCCTGGCCCTGGGACCCTGTCTCGAGAACACGGGCCCTCTGGCTGGGCGCGCCCGGCTCCCTGATCCTCGGGGCCTCCGCCCAGGCTGGCCTCCACCTGATCCCGCGCCTCCGGGCTCCAGCACTGGGTCTGGTTCATTCCAGCCACACCCCGGCTCAGGTCTCCTCAGGGCCAAGGGGTTTGTTTGGTTTCCTCCTCAGGTCCCACCCTCACCCTTTTCCTGCCATTTTGAAAGAAAATCCAGGGCTCACAGACTCAGTAAAACAAACAAGCTGACAAATACGTTGAAGAGCCAAAGCCTGGGTCAAAAATCAAAACTAAACCAAACTACACCCTAGGACACTTTTCTCTGGTTACAGGGCTTGAGCCGTTTATTCCCAGCCCCCAAAACGTTAGGAGATATCAGTGTAATAGAGCCCCGAGAAGCAAGAGGCCAAAGAGAAGCTGCTGGTGGGGTGGGGTGGGTGGGAAGAGGGTGCCCCAGCTTTAACCTTTCACCCTGGAGGGGCCTCCCCTGGGCCAAGACCTTGCAGCCTGAACATCTAGGGCGCTCTGTGCCAGCACTGTCAGAAGAATAGAATGTTAGCCACAGACATAATTTTATTTTCTAATAGCTGCATTTAAAAGAGAGAAAAAAAAGTTATTTTAAATAATATTTTATTGAACCCAACAGAGCCACACTTTCACTGCAAAATACAATAATAATTAGCAAGATGAATTAGTTCGAGGGATCTGCCGTGTGCGGAGGGGCCTACAGTCAACAGGACTGTGTTGTACACCCAAAGCTTCAGCAGGGTAGATCTCATGGTAAGTGTTCTTGCCACACACACAAAGGGACAGACACAGGGAAACTTTTGGAGATGATGGGTATTCTGTTACTTTGTGTGGTGATGGTCTCCTGAGTGCATGCATATGCATTATATATAGTATATAAGTCTGGCTTTTTAATATGTTCCTTAGACCCCAGCAAAGCTGCTAAAAATATGAGACATTTTACATTCTTTTGTCATTTTACTGAGCCTTAGAAATATCCATTCAGATGCTGAATTTTCAACAAAGTAATATAGTCCTACCAAAACAAAATTGTGTTTCAAGGGAAAATATTATACATTAATTAAGCATCTCTATTTAAATTAAGTAAAACAAAATAAAATAAAACATCTCAGTGACACTAATTTCAAGCCCTCAATAGCCACCTGTGGCTAGTAAGGCATTTTAAGCGGAACTTTATAAACAGCGGTGCTTTCTCATAAACTGTATCTCACACCAGCTCAACACAACACGGAAGCTGTTCTCCCCAGGGGGCCAGTGGCAGCCTCTGAACAGGGGAGCGGGAGCTGGTCCCACCTCCAGTCTCTTGGTCTTTCAAAAGTCTCCTAAATGCTATCAACCTGCAAATTATTGCCCGTAATTTTTAACTTTTCTTTCTAAGCTTAACTTTCTTCAAAGAAAAAAAAAAAGGCAACTCAACTACAACATAAATGATATTTACTAGCAAAGTATAATTTCTTGTTATTCATGAACTTGCCATCTTGGCAACCCTGTAAGTTTGCCAATTAGGTCATGAAGAGTACACAGAGCACCCATCTCCATAGACTATCTGGGAGCAATAGTTCATGCCTGTGGTCCCTTTTCAGCATGCATTAGCTTTTGACCTAAGATTTCAGGCACTCCCAGACTTCACCTACCATCTGCTCATCCCCTAGTTCCTGAGAGCCTGCGACATGCCATTCTCTGCTCCTTAATGCTTGGAATCAGCACAGGAACTTGACATTTAACATTTCCCAAACTAACTGCTTTATTTGTCCCTCCATAGTTTCCACTCTCAGGCCTTCTCTTGAAGTCCTGTCCTTTTTAAATAAAGGCACTTTCATCACAGTATTTATTTGGATGACCCAAGAGTATAGCATGAAACAGAGGCCAAGGTGCAGGTGGCCTGTCTGCAGGATTCTGCCAGCAGCAGGCGTGCGGAGCCGAGCAGAGCCGGCAGGGATGACAGCCTGGTGAAGGATGTGCTGTCGCCTGGTTACTACCATTGGCAGCAGGGGGTCAGTCCCACTGGGCACCCTTAGGAACCACATACAATGTGCCTTAGATCTGTCCCTCCAAAGAACAGAAGGCTGGGACATTTATCCACCAACTCACATTCCTCCTTCGTTGATGTTACTCCCCACCCACGAGGTCATACATTCTCCCACATTTCTGTGCTAGGAATTCCCAAAGGCATGAGGCTGAAAAGCAGAGGCATTTAGCAGGTACTTGAAGTAGGATGCTGACAGCATACAGAGGACTTGCTCGCCATAGCTGAGGCCAAAATCACAGGGGGGCTGGAGGGATGTGCACCCAGGCACCATCCACCCCCCCAGGTGCCCAAGTTACAGAGCCCAGAGTTGTCCAGGCATTTTCCCTTGGTTTCTGCTGTCTTCTCTTCTCATCCTCTTCGTACCAAATCTGGATTGAGCCCACCTACTCAATTTATTCTCCCATTCATTGCTTCTATTCCATATCAGTGACCCTATTTCATGGCAAACCTTTATCATCTCTGGTCTCCAGGCACTTCCTGCCCCACCTTTTGTGACCATCCATTTACCAAAGCTGTTTTTCTAAAGTATGAATCAGTGATTTCAGAGGCTTCCCATTGTTAATGTCAGAGATGGTGAATAGAGGTGCCCATCAACTGCTCCTTGAGGGAGTGACGTCAGAAAGGTGTCTAAGGCCATGCCGCGGCTTGGAGGGTAAAAGTGAGATGACTGATTCTGCGCTGCCAGGGGTGAGGGAGGAGAGGTGAGCCTACGTAGACTCAGTTACAGGAAGCACCCAGCCTTTCCATGTAGCGCACAGGGGGGTTGGCCCCTGTCTCAGCCCTCTGTCCCTTGCCCCTCCCACCTCTTCCCTGCCATTCCTTCCCTCATGTCCTTCTCTCCAGTCACGGGAGCTTTGTGCCATTTTCCGCACTGGCTCTGCTCGTCCACGTCTCCATGACTTTGCACCTGGTGCTCGCCTCCGCCTGCAGCGCCTGCCCGACTCATGTCCCCTTCATCCCTCCAGGGTGGAGCCCTCTGTGACCTCTCCAAGAAAAAGAAGTCCTTATTGCTATAGTCCCTGTGATCACCTCTGGCTTCCTATTTAACTTTAATTCCCACAAAGGTCTTTGCATCATCTCTTTTTAATGGAGTACCTACCTACTCATTTGCCCACCATCAATTAAACAAATAGTGATTTTATTAATCCAGGTTGGGGATTAATGCATGATCCCCAACAGGGAATTCTTCGGTGAAATACAGATTTGCAGAACAGGGGTTTAAACATGAAACCAGTGTGTTCTCCTGTGCCAACCCTCTGAAATGGGCATACCTATTTCCACAAAATGGTTTTAATAACTCAACCCGGTCACTGGCAGGGCCAGCAGGGTGGTGGTGGCTTTTCCCTACACAGACACACACAGTGAAAAAATATGGGCCGCTCCTTAGCCCAGGCCATAAAGCAGCAGGGATAAGTATTGAAATATATAAAAAACAACAAGACAGCAATAATCTCTGTATCTTTTTTATGTTCTTGATAACAAAAATAAAAGAACATTTGAGAAAACAGCAAAGCAGATGGAGAAAGGGAGTGCGGAGGAAACCAAAAGTAGATCTTACATAAGCAGAAGGTACGGAAAGTGTTTGATATGATGCTAAGAAAACACAAGCTCTACTACATGTTCCATATTTAAGAATAATCACTAAGAAATGGGAAATAGAATTGTAAGTTCGAATCCAGCAAATGGAAACATAGACCCAAGAAAACATGGCCATTCCATTGGACGAGAGGAAAGGAGGAAGATTAAAATAGAAGTAGCAGAGAATTCGTGGTGAATTAAAAAATACCAGGTGGAAGAAGGAAGTTAGAATTTATTGTGAATCACAATAAATGCAAATAGGAAAAGCTTACTTATTTAGAGAGGGGAAACTCATGTCAAAAAATATCTAGCTCTCCAAGGTAATAGGCCGAGTGGATCCGCCACAATAAAAGGCACAACGCTGTGCACCACGCTGCTGCCCTCTCTCTCTTAGTCTCTGTCTGTCTGTCTCGCTGCCCTCTCTCACGTTGTCTGTGTCACTCTGTCCCCCTGCTCTCTGCTATCTCTCTCTCTTTTTCTCTCTCTCCTCCCCCCGCCCCTCCCTCTGGGGCAGTCACTTTCTCCTTCAGATAATAAAATCTCTTGCATGGAAAAAAATATATATATATCTAGCTCTATGTTATTGATGAGGCTCACTTAAGATGAAATGACACTAAAAGGGAAATAAAAGGATGGATCAGGATGCAGCAGACATACTGACTTCCCCAGATTTGATATTAACAATATATCCATCAAGATAGCATTTAATGTTGGGTCATAGTACAGCTACTTAAATGAATTATAACTACATGCAGCAATGAAGATAGATCTCAAAAACGTAATATTTAGTAAATAAAACAAGTTGCATAACCAATGAGCAACATGGTATGATTTATGTATGATTTGAAAACATACAGAACAATACCACAGCTATTCTAGGGTTATGTACATACATATGTAAAGTAAAATTTTTAAACGACATGAAGTCTGTGTACCAATTTATAATAGTGATACTTCTTAGCAGTGGGAAATATTTTGAAAAAGGGATACAGGTTAAGAGTTCTTCCATTTTCATCTGAAAGGTTTTCATTTTTTTTTCTTTTAAGAAGAAAATATAGTGGTCACAATATTGATATGTTCAGTTGTCAATGTTGAGAGTAAGAATGTTTCCACTTAATTCTTTGTACTTCTCTGTGTTTTTCAACTTTCCAAAGAAGAAAAAGAGAAAAGGGAGAGGAAAATGGCAGTAGATGATCTTTCCAGCTATTATATTCTCTGATTACACACTAGACAGACCCAAGAACTGAAACCTAGAAAATAAAGATTCACAATCTTTGGAATTCACAATCGGTCATGGAAGTGAACATTTCCAAGCTTCTCCATCATAGCCTGTCTAAGTAGTCAAAGCTTACAGTACTTCATGAAATGATGCAGAAATTCTGATTGTTTAACATTTTTCTTAATCTTTTCTCCATTCAAAGCCATGCATGTGCTTAATTAAAAGAATCTCGCTGCCATACTGCTGCTTTCAGATTTCAAAGATCCAGGGGAATAATATTTCATAAGCCCATAAAAAATGTTAAAAGTCTTTTACCATTTAATTACATTGCACACAGTTACGGCTCCCCACTTAATGGTTGCTGTACAAGAAAAAGAGGGTGCTGGTAAAGTTCAGAGTGGCCTAGTAAAACAAGGACTATAACATTTATTACTTCATGTAACTTCATTTACAAGGTATATTTGCAATAAACCTTGCAAAGTTTTTCATGACTGCATGTATAGGTAAAACTGAGAAAGTGGTTATAACTGTCTCATTTAAACCTCAGGAGCACATGGCTGTGTTCTAACTCATCATCTGGACTATTCGGCTGCTTTGAAATAATTATTTGGTTCTATTTAAAGAAAAGCATTAGCCAGAGTTTTCACAAATGCCTAATTAGTGTCCAATATTATAACAACTTTCCACATTGCTCTTTTCATATAATAATATAAAAGTATTATGTTCTATTGGACATTTTTTAATCAATCAGTCAATAATTTATTGAGCATCCACTGATTTTCCCTTTCCTCCCACCTCACAGAATCATTCTGTCCCAACTCTGTGTACGTGTGCCACATATTTTGAAGTGCTCATTAGAATGCACCTGCCTTTCTGTGTTCATCATATTTCTCCCCTGTACCAGGATCACTCCCCTCAAGTCCCCTTCCACAGTCACCTTCTCTACCTCCCAACCCCCATCCCAAACAACTAGGATTCAATCACCCAGTTAGGACATAAAAGAAAAGCAGCAATTACTCTTGCATTAATTTCTAAAACACTATTCTAAGTGTAAGACAACTAGGGAGATATTTGCAGAACAAGAATTTTTGGTTTGTTGTAAATCTCTAGAGAGCAAATTAAAAATTCCCCAGGTGCTGGTGAAGAGGGTAACGGGCAGGGTCCATGGCACAGGAGAATATGACAAGACCCTGAAGTGCACTGCCAGTGCCAGTGGAGGTTACCTGGTCCTCACTGTCCAGTACCCAGGGCCCCTGCAGGCCCCTGAGAAAAAGAGAGTTGCTTGAACACTCAGCAGGTTAGTGACAGCATAAAGGAGTAGCCTTTGGCTTATGTCCATTTTTGTTCTTACACAAGCCTGTATGATTAACCTCCTCATCCTCAAAGGCCTACTTTGTGAAGTCCTGAGGCTTATTGCAGTGCAAGCCTCATCTACTCCCCATGTCACCATGATTGCTCAGGGACATGGCTCTCTAACAGGGATCCTGATGGCCCGCCCAGCTTACAAAGGCCCTTCTTCTCACCACAGTGTATCAATGCATTAACCTCCAAAGCCCAAGTGCCGGCTGATTTCAGAAAAAGGTGGTTGGGGAGAGAACATTAATTTGGAAACTGGTCCTACAAACATTAATTTATTGCATAAAAAATGTATTGACATGAAACAGTTTGGAATCTTGATCTGGGTGGTGGTTACATGAGCATATACACATGTCAAATTTCATCAAGCTGTGCACTAAGATATGGGCATTTTATTGTACGTATCTCAATACAAAACAAAAAATCTTAAAAAAGGTTACTAATGTCCACTTCATACATTGGTGTGAGATGAAATAAATATGATTTAATTTTAGGACAGTACTTGGCACTATATTTGTTGTTGCTGGTTTATTAATATAGTTGCCATTATTTTAACAAAAGATTGGTGATACAATAAAAGCCATGTATAATCCTAATATTGGGATCATAGAAAAGAATAAATCCAGTGTCTGCCTTTGACAAGCTATATAAACAAATGATAAAAAAAATATGTGTTATTGTAGAGCTATATATCCAACATGGGGTGGGAGAGTGGGTAGAATTTCACAATGCATGGTCTTTCAAATGGGGAGGAGTTCATGTGGGAAGAAAGGGAGAAAATATAATTTCAAGGACTAGCACATGTAAAGTTATTTCCCTTTGAGAATCCCTATGAAAGTCAGAGGGATGTGCAAAGGTCTGACATGCCTGCAAATTAGCAAAGTTTAATATGGCCAGGGAGACATGTGCATTGAGCGCAACTACCATTATTGAGGTGAACATGGAGAGAATTTTTATCCAGAAAGGATATGATGGAGCTTCATGGGCCCTGTATATCATGCTAAGTTTAGACAACCTCTGTGTAGTGGAAAGTTATTGGAGGTTACTGAAATTATTAAATTAGTTATGCCTCATTACATTCCCTTATCCAGAAACTTGATAGAAGAAGCTTCTGAAGCTGTTCTCTGTGATTCTTGGTTCTCTTAGTTAGAAAACTGTCAATGCAAGAAATTTATTTCTAATCCAATTCTCCTGAAGAAACCAACCTAACTGCTCCGATTTCAGTTTTGCTCAACAGATATTTATTTAAGAGCATCCATGTGCCAAGCATTATGCTACGTATTGTGTGTGCAAAAATGGGTAAGGGAGTCTTCACCCCAGGTCATTTCATAATCTAATGGAGCAATACACGCCTGGCAGATAGTATCAGAGAGTATGTATCAAACACTATAGGCTTGTCCTAGTTGGACTTCCATGGGGTATCACGGAAGGCTTCTTAGGTCCTGGCACATCTGACTGTTTACTGTGGGCCATTAATACATCAGAGTGAGAATTCCAAAGGTTAATAAGGTTTGCTAAGAGTAGATGAGGACACAGATGCTAAAGTAATTTCTCTGTTTCTCATGCTGCTTTGTGAAAACATGTTTTAAAAAAGGTGATCTTCATTTGGAGACTGTGTAAAAGAGTAGACAGTTTCAATATCAGAAGTAAATTATGAATTTTGTGGGGTTGAGAAATATGGGCTTTTAGAGTAATTGAATTTTTAAAGTTGGAATTTATTTCAAAAATCAACTAGGCAAACTGCTTTATTTACCTAATGAGGGAACTGTTCCCAACTACTTTAAAATGTGTGTTTCAGATTAGACATAGCCCTTCTTTGTTCATATTTGAACGATTCATTCTAGTCACTAATTCATTGGTGAACACAATAGCCCTTCTGTGCAGTCAGTCAGTATACTCCCCCTTTAAAAATAAAAAAAAGAGGAAACACAGAGAGGGCAAGCAATTTACCCAAGGCCACACAGCCAGACAGTATTTGAGAAAGAGCAGAATCTGAAGGTCCTGCCTCCCAATCCAAAATGCAGTTCATTAGGCCATGCAACTTCCTTTTAAGAATAGTTATAAACACTGTAAGGTAGTTTTTTCTTGTTTTAACAAAAACATGTAGTCACTGTTTTTTATACTAAGCCCTTGGAAACTCTGGGAATGAATTAGTTTCCTTGCAAATACATTTTTTTTTTAATTTGCCCACACTGGTTTGTTTTTGTAGGGCTCTTCATGAATTCTAGGTTGCCAGTATTGTTTTTTTTATTTTTTTCTAAAGGAGCAAAGTCATTCGCTTTTTAAAATGTGGATCTAGAATAACATTGGTTTATTCTCCTATTTTGCATAAGAAAACTTGGGCTCTGTTGGATAAAGCACAGGGCTAGGTAAGGCTCTTTTGCTAGTTTTGGTTTGTATTTGGTTATTTCTGACCTTGTTCAAAATGTTCTCAGTCCAGGGTATTGGAATCTTATAAGAACATCTTACCTTCTCCCCTATTTCTTTCACTTATTTGTATTGGAAGAGATAAAAGCCAAGAAGACAATGGAACAGGTAACTGAGGTATCCAACAGCATGGAGGGTCCTGGGCCCTTGGAGGAACAGCATCTAAGCACCAAGCACTTCCTGTTCTTGAGCAGAGATTGCCTCCCTGGTCCCTTTGTTGGCTGGCACTGGATCAGTCACCAATATTTGTCTTTAAAACATGGTGATTATTGGGATTGTTTCCCCCTCTTACTTTTTTCTCCCATATCGCCACCCTCTCCCTTCTCCTCCCCTTCTCCCATCTCCCACCCCTTTCTTTCCCCTTTTTCCTTCCTTGCTCTTCCTTCCCCGAGCTTCTATTACATACCAGGAGCTCTACCGAGCATTTGGAAGTAGAGATTTAAGACATATATCCTGTTGACAAACATCTCATTATCTAATGGGGTTTTCAAAAAGCTTTTTCAACTTGACTGCTATGCAAAAGGCAACAGTTTCACCAATCTTAGTATCTGACTGCTATCACTTTATAGTAAAAAAAGAAAATGCTGATAACAAAGATTTAGAAAGGGAATAAGACAACACAAGTCTTGCTTAATTTTGTTAATGATTAAGAATGCAGATTCTTAGGCCCAGCCACTTGAGGTGTAATCCTGTCTCTGTCTTTTATAAGTTATTTCACCTCTGTGTGTTTTGGTTTATTGTTCTGTAAAATGAACATGTTCATAATACCTATATTGCTTGGCTGCTGGGGGATTAAAGCTTATAGAAAAATGCCTGATGCCTAGTAGGCATCATATAACTGTTAGTTATCATTGTAGTTACTATTATTATTAACAGTCCAAAGTCATTTGAAAAATAAAGTCATGTACAGAAGAAAGATTTTACATTTTAGCACATGGGACAACTATTGTGGCTGTAGGGGATAAGGGCCATATTTGAGAATCACGTATTAATAAAAAATATTAGTGTTGGACTGGGAAGGCAGTATAGCACGGAGAAGACAAGTAGTGACTCTACAGCATCTTACTATGATGATGGACAGTGACTGCAATGGGGTGTGGGGGGTGGACTTGATAATATTGGTGAATGTTGTAAAAACCTTCATAAGACTGTATATCAATGATACCTTAATAAAAAAAGTAAAAAAAATATATTAGTGTTGGAGATATACTAGAAGCGTATTCAGGACCAGTTTCTATGGGCGCACAGTGGAAAGAAAGAGATCTAGCCTTATACATATCAGGCATTCTAAGGACGGGCTGGAACTGCTCCGGGAGAGCACAGGGCCTAAGAAATGGGCACAAAAGAGGAGAAAATGCAGAAGGGGTTCACTGGCAGAAAGCCAGCAGAGGTTCCTATCCCAGAGGACCCTCGAGTGCAGGTTACAGAGACTAGGGACAGGCCTTACGGTCTGAATCCAGCATGATCCCTCCCTTTCTGCCTTCTTTCCTTAAATCTGGAGTGACAGTCCTATGGGAGATGCTGTAGGAGATACTCCAGAGGCTTGATGCATGGTCGGACTGTCGTCATAATATGTAAACAGTAGCTCTGGTCATTTTTGGTGGTAGCTGTCTTTTTCTCTTTTCATTTGAGTTAAAAAACCTCTTCTTATAATATTGAGTTGCAAGTAGAGAATTATAGGCTTACCCTTTACCTCCCTGCCCTCTCTCCAGCATTAAGAGAGGCAATGCTCCACAGACCCTGAGTGTTCCACACATTCTCAATGGATGTGCTAAGAATACACAGTGCTGGGCACTCTACCTGGGCCACTTGTCAGCTGTCTTACAGTCTTGTGTTGTGTCTGCAGTGAGTATAGTCTCAGAAGTGTTATTTGCAATGGTGACCTTGAGAGATGAGTTAACATCTCTGTTCAGGCAAAGAGTAGGCTTTCTTACCACACTCTACAAAAGTAGGAAATACCCAGAGCTCAGCTAATTTATCCTCTCCTATAATTCAATGAAATGTATTTTTAGAATGAAATGCATTTTCAGAAATCTGTCTAATCCCACTGTGTCATGCGTGGGCTTTGGGGAACATAGGGAATCAATGCAAGCCAACATGAAGCTTATGCTGCTAGGCTATGCAGTGAGTAATAAAGTCTTTGTCTCTGACCCATGAGTTTCATGTCTTAGGCCAACGTCTATAAAAAAGGAGCAAGCTAACTTGTTATTCACAGACCTTGACAGAAAGCATCTCTGGAATGTTACCACTGCGGTGTCTTCAGTGCAAGGATTATGTAGGAGTTATGTACATTATCAGCAGACACCTAAGACGTCTAGCCTCTATCTTTAAGAAGCATCCACTGTGGCTAGAGAGATGAAACAATGCTAATTCTTGACAGCTCAAATAGCCATCATTCTGGACACTTCATGTTTCAAGTTCTCCACTTATCCCACTTGATGGTGAATGTATGTATTGCATTTTTAAATGTTTTTACTCTCCATTCTTGGTTGTTATAGCTCCATAATCATTGAATTTTATGGTAACAGCTAAAAATAGTCTGATAAAATTACCTCACACTTGAGAAGGTCTTACTCATGGACCTAAATATGGGAAATCTGTGAGACATGGTACCAACTCGATCACCACTATAGGGACGGCCTTGCCAGTGGGGTGGGGAATTTGAAGTCCCCTGGCCAGCCTTTGTGTCCTTTTGACTGTCCTGGGATCCTCAGTGCACTCATCTGTCTCTCTGACACTTCTTTCTTGAGCATCTTTGGCTGACTGTTCTCCTCCCTTTTCTAGGTGACATAGGGTCCTTTGGAGAGGTTAAGCCACTTAAGAGAATTATATACACATTAAGGGATATGCACTTTGTTGCTCAAATCTTTTATATGTTGATTTTTTTCTCTTTAATAGTAAAAGAGAATTTTTTTGTTCAATTTAAGCTGTAAAGGGGCAGGAGTCCCCCTTTATCCTTGGGGGACACATTCCAAGGCCCCCAGAAACCACAGTTAGTACCAAACCCTATGTATACTATGTTTTTCCCTATACATACGTACCAGTGATAAAGTTTTATTTATAAATTAGGCACAGTAAGAATTAAAAACAATAGTGACCGAATAGAATAATTATAACACTATACCATAATAAACGTTATGTGAATGTGCTGTCCCTCTCAAAATATCTTCTTACAACAAGATTTGCCCATCTGTTGATGATATAAGACGACAGAATGCCTGTGTGATGACTGGAGCGAGGTGGATGACGCAGGCGTGGTGACCTAGTGTTAGGCCACCAGGGACCTGAGGATTCAGCCAGGAGGAGCGTCTGCCTCTGGGGGCGGGTGACGTCAGGTAGTTTGGACCGTGGAAGGTGAGACCTTAGATAAGGCAATGGGACCGCTGTACTACTTACAACAAAAATACTTATGCTTAGGACAAAAAAGAACAAAGAAAAAAATTCAAGCACTCTATAAAAGATATTAAATGAAAAAGAAAAGTTTATCCCTTCCCCTCTTTCTCTTTTGACATACCTCATCCTCGCCTTCCAATGAGAACAACCCTTAACTGTTCTGTGTAGTCCCCTAGGCATTTTCTATCCAATTACAAGTAACTATTTTTCTGTCTACTTTAAAATTTTAACACAGATGAGAACACTCTAAATGTATTTTTCTGCAAATTGCTTTCTTCCTCTAACAGTATCTTTTGGCCATCTTTCCAAATAAACTCAACCATATCAATTTAATTATTTTTATCAGATGTATGTTATTTTAACATTTGGATATACATTAGAATAAGGGCTTAACAACTGTGAATATCTGTGTGTATATGTAGGAACTATATATATGTATTTTAGTGTACCTATGTGAGTAGACTTGCTGGGTCAAAGATTCATGCATTTTTTATCGTGATATTAATATTGGCAGATTGGATTAAAGGGAAGTTTTATATATCAAAATGAGAACACATTATAAAAGGCTAGCATTGGTGATTCGGATCTGGCGCTGGTCAGAGGAAGGCCACTAGGATGGAGACTTTCGTAACGGAAACCTTGGAACATTAGGAAGGAAATGGGGATTTAGCTTAAGGACAAACTGAGTTGGAACAGAGGGGACAGGGAAAGCGAGAGAAGCAAAGGTAAGCTTTTGAAAAGTTGACATGTACAGGGGAATTCTTCTCTGGGGATAAAAAGAATGTGGGGGAAAAGGAGTTTAATGTTTTAAGTTTTCAAGAAAGGGAGTGTATCTGTATAAGTGTTACTTACGCAGATGCAATCAATAAAAAAGAAAAAATGAATCTGACTTCTCCATATGCAGAATAGTAGGATCCATGTGTGCAGAAGGCAGATTTCAGCTCCGTTGCGGGAGGAACTTTCTCATTAGGACTATTCATACACGGACTGGGCTTCCTGGAGTCCACTGGGTGGTCAGACAGAGGCTGGCTGCCCAACCCTCAGCCAAGGCCCTTCCTGTACTGGGTGGGAGGAGGCTGTGTTAAGTGACCTCTAGACTCTATTATACTATCGTTCCTTAAACTAACATTGATTGTTTACTTTGTACCAGGTGTTGGACTGGAGAGTTGAATGTGGGTTATCTCATTTAACTTCATCATAAGTCCATGAGGAAAAGAAATATTATTATATGCAGTATTTCCATTTAACAGACAATGAAATCACACTTGAGAGTCTTTTGGTTTGGTTTTTTGGCTTTAATCTGACCTTGTCCTCACCCCTTTTGCTTCCAATCCAAGTCTTGGTTTAAACACTGTGACTCATAGATAACAGCCAGTCCCAACATTGTGTGACTGGGAAGATACAATATACTGGGAGAATTTGCCTGAGGATATAGTTTACATAAGTGCCCAGAGAGAGGAGGGAGGGATTTTTTCCACTTGACACAATGATTGATCCCTGCTGTTGCTGGATACTGGGCAGGGTACTAGGGGTACCATGGTGACTGGGACCCAGTCCCTGTCCTCAGGGAGATGTCAGATTAGTGGGAGAGGCAGGCAAGATAAAGAAAATGACAGAATTGCCAGGGCTTGGCTTGGAGAGAAGAAAGATAGTGAACCTCCCTCAAGTTCTGGGGACTTAAGCAGGACATTCTAGAATGGAAGGACTGTAAAGCTGAAATTCTTACCTTTATTGAAGAGTAAGAATTGCCTAGGGTGGGCAGAGATGGGGTGGGCCTTGAGATGGGCATTCAGGGAAAAGGAAGGGTTGAGCAACCCTCTTGGCCGACTGCCAGAGGTTTGGTTTGGCCGTCTGAGCTGGAAGGGTAGGCAGGCTTTTTTTTATGGCCTAGCTAAGGGGTTGGGACCTCTTCCTGCAGGCAATGCTTACTTAAATTTCTGTGATAGCTTTATATATGTATTTAAAAAATAAAATCACAGTTACACTCCCCTATTTCCACCACGACCCCTTCATATTTGAGGTAACTTTAGATCAGCTGCATTTTTATCCGGAGGCTGAAGTCCAACCCTTTCCACATTGAGTTTAGGTAACGTGAGGACCTGAAGCTCATGCTCACAGTGACATGCTATCTCTTCAGACTGCTTCACTCGACAAGCTTAACAAAATAAACGTGAAGGCAGTCCTCACCAACCTTCGCAGAGGAGGCTGGCGTTCTGGGGTGCAGTAGAGAGGGTCTGTCAGGGAGGAAGAGGTGTGGACTTGATCCCACAGACGGCTCCTGAAAGCCCGGCGGCCGCTCAAGGATGGGTGTATCTTGGGGTGATCGTCCTGCTTCGTCCCATGAAGTATTCTGCAGCGTTTGACATAAAAGCCACCGAGCTGGTAGTCTGAGTTCTTAGAGATAGGAAGCACTTCTATAAAACGACCTCTAAATAATTCCGAAATGTTCTAACTGCCCTTCTTTCTGTCAAAGCTTCTACTGGCAAGAAAGCCTGTGGCTTATCCTTGCTTGGCTCCTAGTAAAGGATGTCGGATAATGCCAGTATTCTGTCTCCTTTGCTAATCTTCCTATTTTGTGATTTTCAGTTTTTTGAAGGAAATACATGGCAGCTGGTGAAATAATCTCGCCCTATCTGAATTTAATTCCTTCCATCAAGGGACCATGTAGATTTCCGCTGACTTCACTAAAAATGCTGCGTATATATCTTAGACCAAACAGTGCCCCCTGGTATGTATGTCATAAAATAATTTTTCCATGGAGAAGCTTGCACATGAAATATTGATATGACCCGATGGTGAAGATCCTTCTTAATCCTGTGTGTGTGCTGGAGGGAATGACAGCATGTCCTTCCCCTCCCCACCAATCACATCTTACGCCTGTGGAATAAACAAGGGATTCAGAGGGATCAATTCTGTAGTGAGCCAGGGGAGAGAGGGATGATTTTGAGTGTAGGCATGGGACTGTGAAGTCAGTAAAAAAGCTCCAAGGAGGAACATGTGGTGTGTGAGCAGAGCTGAATGTAAATAAGTTAAAAAGTATATATACACACATCCCTGGGAAAGAGATGAGAAAAATAGAGGCGAATGGCAGACAATTAGAAGGCCAGCAGGTGTGAAAGAGGACAGAGGCGAGGTTATCTGTGAAGTGACGCAAGCTGTGAGCCCTGCCTGATGGTTTTCTGTCCAGGCCGTGGTACTTCAGGAGAGAGAGACAGACTTGGCACGGGGTTCTAAGCACAGAATCTAGGTAATTCCCTTGGTGGGTCATGTAAGTATAGACAGGGCAATTCAGCGTGGAGCTGAAGATGCAGCTTGGAGGGGATCTGAGCTCTGAGTTCTTTCCGGGAGGTGGTCACTGGTTTGGGAGATAAAGTAGATTTGAACGATGAAAGTGAATATTATGTTATGAAGTTAGTTTTGCGGCAAACTGAATATGTGTGCCTCATCTGTTCATTTATATTTTTATCCCTAAATGCTCCCTAGTGCAGTAAAGTACAACACATATTCAGACTGTCTGGTTCTAGAATAGACTGAAGTGCATCTATGAATGGGCAGGATGCAGAGGAGAAGAGAAGAGCGGAACTTGGGCTCCAAATCTGCAGAGATAAGAACCAATACTTACGTTATAAGCAGGATGTATTACTTTCCTAATGTGCTGTAGCGGAGTAAAAACCTGGTAGCTGAAAGCAATGGAAATTTATTCTTTCACAGTTCAGGATGTTAGAAGTCTGCAATTGAGATGGTGGCGGTGTTGTTCTCTTCCAAGGAAGGGCCCTGGGGGAGAGTCTGTCCCAGGCCTCTCTCCCAGATGAGGTGACAGCTGGCTGCCCTGGAGGTTCCTCGTCTTGTGGCTGCATCACTCCCGTCTCTGCCTTCAGCTTCACAGGGCATCTCCTTATGTCTCTGTGTCTTTACATGGTGGTCTTCTTATAAGGACACCTGTCACACGGGGTTAGGACCCACTCTACTTGACCTCATCTTAACTAATTGCATCTGTAATTATCCTATTTCCAAATAAGCTCACATTCTGAGCTACTGGGAAGTTGCCACTTCAACATATCTTTAGGGGACTACAATTTGACCCACAAAAAAGGTCAATGGCAAGCACAGGAGCCTCTGGGAAGTTGTGTCATAGCTGGCAGTTAAGAAAACTCACATTTCTGTCTCTGCAGCCTCAGTTTGAACCTGAAGCTATTCTGATATGCAATGAGCTGCTGAAGAATCTATATAGAGAAATAACTATAGAGAAACAGGAAAAAAACATGGATGGAAAATAAAGATAGGAACTTCCAAAACACTTTCTTACTATCACAAATGTTGTATCAGCTCAAATTCTAATATTCTACTAAGATTTATGAAATTTCAAAAACACAGAAACAAATCTACAGTTGAAACAGAGAAGAGGGGAAAAGTCCTCAATAAAAAAATCATTGTAAAACATTTCAAAAGCACACTGTGCCATAGTATGACATTCAAAGCAAGTTTTAGAATTTCTGTTTTCTGGGAAAGCCTCACAGCTAAAGTATCACAATGGTGAACAAGTATGGGCTCCCGTCATGGCAGCTGCACCATCATTAAACCACCTTTTTGATCTTAACAAAATATGCCAATGCCGTCTCTTCTAGGAGGAGTCCAGCCTTCCACTTCCCATGCATGGTTAGGTCCTAAATTGTGCCTGTAGGCCCACGTGTGCAATAGGTACTACATTGTTGCACTCAAGGGTTTAATATAAATGTAACATCATGCTGTGCAAAAAGAATTCCACCATGATTTAATCACTAATGTACTCAAAGGGAGCCATTATTTAAAACAGCGTAAGTATGCAAGAAGCATTTGGCCAATGAGAATTGAGCCAATTGGGATCAACTACCCCGTCATCATTCCTGCAGCAGAACATAAATATGGATCAGATGTAGGGCAATGTGCAGTTCAGATGCAACGGGCTGCTCTGGACTGTCACACTGCAACATAATGTTTGCCTGAGAAGAGAGGAAGAAATAAGTAGGCATTTTCCAAACATTAAACACCAGAGTGAAACCAAAGTGTTTGAACCGAAGCAATTGCTTTAGTTTAATGACTTCATTTCTGTCTTGTAACCTGGGGAAACAAGATGTCAAAAACAGTACAGTAAAAACCTGAGCAAGAAATGTGTAAGACCTGTATGAAGGAAACTATATATCCTTACCAAGGACATAAACGAAGATTTAAGTAAGTGTTGGGACATGCTTGGTTCTTGGTTGCAAACACTGTAAAGATGTCAAATTACTCCAAAGCTATCTGGAAATTATACATGATCACAAACTTCTAATGGGATATCCTATGGAACTTGATGAGTTGTTTCTTAAATTTACCTGAAAGAGAATACTTGCAAGGATAGTTAATAGAAAAAAATTAAAAGTAGAACAATTATGGGGGTCTTGGTTAATTAAGATAGGGGATACTAGTGTAGGAAAAGGGAAATTGAGCATTAAAATAGGACAAGGTTCAGTAATTATTTTTTTATACACATGAATTTTGATTATGATAAAGGTGGAATTTTTGATCAGGAGAAATAATGCTATGGGGAAAACTGTCTGTTTGGAAAGTACTGCATTCCGATGCTTTATTTATCTAGCTCACATCATTCATTTTACAAAATCCAGATGGATTACAAGTATGAAATGTAAAAAGTGAAATTCCAGAAGTATTAAATAGAAATGAAAGATACTTTCTAAAAGCATGTGAGGGAAAGGCTTTCCTCCCAAACACAAAACCCAGCAGCTATAAAGTAAAATGATAGACTTAATTGCATAATATTTTTAGAGTACTGTACTCAACAGACATAAAAATGCGAGACTGATGTGGAGAAAATGATTGTATCATATAATATATAGATTAGCATTCAGACTATATTAAAGCTCATACAAATCAAGAACAGATAAGCAATCCATGAGGAAAAAGATAAGTTCCAAGTAAGCACTTCACAGTAAAACAAATAATTCACAGAGAAGAAATAATAAGAGCCAACTAACGCATGAAAATAATGCCCTATTTCACTATCAGTCAGAGAAATTCAAATTAAGCCAAATAAAATATTTTGCCTATCAGATTAGCAGAAATGAAAGTAATACTGTCTATTATTAGTGTTATGGCTAGGATACAGACACTCTGCTTATGAGAGAGAATACTTAAAATCTTTCTTTGGAAGCAACTTGGCAGTATCTATTAGAATATAAAATATGCATATCCCTTGATTTTGCAATTCTACTTCTAAGACTGTATCTATTCTAAAACAAATCAAATATGCATAAAGATAAATACAGAAGGATGTTCATTTCAGTATTGTTTATGATATCAAAACATTTCAGCTAAACAGAAAATGGCAATCTATATGGAATGGTTGAATAAATGAAGGTTTACTCTTAAATATATAATACTGTATCAGGCAGGATGGGCCAGGTCACGCCGCTATGAGTAAACAATCTCAAGTTCTCAGTAGGTTAAATTAAAAGCAAAGATTTATTTTTCACTTGTGCTACATACACTTCCTGGCTCTGGGGCCCGGAATGATGTAGCTGCCACTGGCTAGAACATGGCCAGTTACTCTGACAGAGGGAAAAAGAAAGCACTGACTTACTGACATTGCAAATTGAAAGCTTCTACTTAAAAGAAACGTTTTACTAATGTCACATTTCATTTCATTAGGCCACTAGGTGGCTACGCCTGAATCCATGGGGCAGAGGAATCGACCTGATGTTGAACTGGAGTAACAGCATATAACACTAATAAGTATCACAAACACTATGCGGTCACTTAACAAGAATATGTCAGATCCCTATGCACTCTCTATAAAGTGATGTGCAAGCTAGGTGAAAAATATTAAGTAAAAACAATTTGCAGACTCTGTAATTACACTAACAGTCATTGATTTATACACTTAAATCAGTGAATTTTGTGATACACTCATCATCTCAGTAAAGTTTTTTTTTTCTTTTTTTTTTTTAAGTTGCAGAGCATGTAGGTATTACTTCATACTGCATTTGGCTCATGTAACAGAAACCCAACTCCAGTGGCTTCACCAAAGGAAGTGTTTGCTTTTCATATATAACAAAAATGTCTGGACATAGGCAGTCTAGGGCTTGTTCGGCTGCTTGAGGAAGTCCTCAAGGATCTAGGCTCATTCCCGCTTCCCACTCATCCACCCACAACGTATGGCTTTTATCCTCACTGTTTCAAGATGGATGCTTTATCTCCAGACTTTGGATCAGCATCCCTGCAGGCGGCTTCAAGGAATAATAGCAATTGCTATCTTTTAGTAGGGCGTATTGTCACTCTTGCCATATTGTCACTCTTGATAAAGTTGCGGTTTTGTTGATAGAAGCAAGAGGAGGGTGGGAGAACAGACACTGGGCAGATAACTAGCCTTCTTGTATCGCACTCTTCTCACTGGTAAATACAGTGTGAACACTGTCCCATAACATTATTGTTTCCTTGCCCCATAATTTATTATACTATTCCCCAGTTCTTAGAGAATGAGGTTATTTCTCCTTATTTTCACCATTTTACATAATGCTGCAAACTAACATTCTTGTACAAAAATTAAAGCTTCTGATTGTTTCTTTAGTATCTTTTGGGGCTGATGTGATGAAGTTTTACAAAGTGTTCAAGATTTCTCTTCTTCTCTTTTTAGTTCCAAGTTGTTAGATAGCAAAATTTAAAAACCTTTTTAATACTTGCCAGTTACTTAGGACTTGAACACTTCCCTAAGTTAACACAAGAGCTGTAAGTCCAGGACTAAAGGTTCTATTTATTGAGAAGTGTAAATACTCAAGAGGCCACATTCAGGAATAATAGAGCTTCGAGACTCTCTCCACGACTGTGTGGCTTACGTATGGTAGTGGTGGCTGACGGTGGCAGTGTGATCTAACAGCGTTGGTGACAGCACAGAAGGTGGAGGGAGACGTACTGGCTGTGCTATTCACGGCGGGTGGTGGAGGTGGGAGCTGGAGATGGTGTAGAAGTTCTGTTACAGGGACAAAATGATGATCATGTTGCTGGCTGCTGTTATTACCACAGGATCATCTATAGGCTATTTCTTGTGCACTTTCTCAAATCCTCCCTCAGTCATTCCTTCCTGCAACCTGCCATTGTTGCAGGAATCAGCTCTGGGTAGGCGTCAGCCCTTTACCAGGTGTGATTTCAAGCATTGTATCCGGGACCCTTCCTGCAGAGCCCCCACTCCCTGCCCTGGGCTTCTCTGATGCTGCGACCATGGACGCTCGCAGACCTAGGCTGGGCTTTTGTGCACTCAGAAGACTCCGGAAATGCAGGCAAGTTCATGCTCAGAGGGGTTATCCTTGACCAAAGTGTGCTGTGAATGGATGCTTTGCAATTTTGTTCCCTGGGCAAGCCATCCAGACACATATTTCAGCAAGCTCTCTCGAACAGTTGCACAGAACTGAGCTCTGTTTTCCCATACTGGGGCCAACTCAATAATGCTTCTTACTAGTGGCTTTTTTTCCTTCCCTGCCCTAGTTTACTCCTGCTTTTTATATATAGCTATTTTCTAGAATCCTAAATTTAGTAAGCCTTTTCCTTAGGCTCTGCTTTTAAGGAAACCTGGTTTAAGGCAATCAGCAAGGCTAGGGAAGGTAGTTCAGGAAAGACTTTACAGAATGACACTGACTAGACTGGCCATCCATGGTTGAAAAACATTTATATTTTTTCCCACATTATAAATTTAATTCATGGCAATTTACCCCCCCAGTGAGACCACTAAGAATCTTCAGGTCTAGGACAAAGTAGGTGCTCAGCAAACACCATGAATGAGTACAGGAATGAGCTAAAAATGGCTGGTTTTAGAGCCCGTGTGGAGCTTACATCAATACACACATCTCAATCAGGGATTGGCATCTACTTGTGAAACCTAATTAAAATTAGAAAATTAACTAGTAAATCAACTAGTAAATTAACTAGCATTAGAGTGGGTAATATAAGAAATAATGCCATGAAACAAAAATTGATTAACAGACAAGCCACCCAATCTAACATGATCCACTGTGTGACTCATCAAGGGCACCTTCATCTCTGGAAAAAAAACTACGTAAATATAGAATTTCTTATTCTAAAATGTTCTTTTCTTTTTTTAAAACTCCATCAGCCTAGCATGTGTTTTTACTCCTCAGTTTGGTAGAGATCTTATCATTTTCAAGCTTAAAAAGACCTCTTCGTTACATTTTAAGGGTGTCATTTTTTGCCTCTGTGTCATCAAAGGGTGATTCCAAATTGCAATACTAATTGAGCCATCATAGGCCCATCCTGCAGAAACCGTATCACATAGACTCTACGTGAGTTCTTGCATCTTGCCCCAAATTTTGGCATATAAAGCTTACTGTTGATTTCTCCTTAACTGATGATTTTAGACTTATAGCCCCATGGATCACCCCCTGCTGGAAAGGATAGACTCTCTCAAGTTTTTCTAATTGCAGAACATGGTAACTAGGCAGAGACCCACTGGACCACCTACTCCACCACCACCACCACAGACAGACACGCCTTGAGAAATATCTTCTTAAATTAATATCATTGTTGAGCTTACAATTTAAAAATATTGTTTCTTGTATTTTGATATAAATTCAACAAGTAAATTAAAATAAGCTTTCAAAAGACATTTATTTAGGCTGAATTTCAGAACCTATTTTGTAATTGGCCGCAGGACCACCTAGAACATACAGGACCATCAGTGGTCCTGAGACCACAATTTGAAAGGCATTTAGCGATTGTACTTTCTGGCAGAGAGTGGAATGAAATAAACATGTTACGTATTTGTTCATTTAACTTTCATCCTCTTTTTTAAAACAAACTTCTTTATTCTTCTCGATTGGGTTGCAAGGAGTCAACCTTAACATCCTCATCTCCTCCAGTTCTGGGAAAACAGAATGTAGAAAGAGAAGAAAAAGGCTAACAGTAGCCTTAAAGATCCCACTTACTGCTGACTGGGGGATGTGATGGTGGTGAGTTCACCATTCCGGAGAGCTGGCCGAGACAACGTGCTACATGTTTCTGAAGGTGATGACTTTGCTCCAGGAGGTGTGTTTCGGCCATATAATTGCTCGTTCAAATGCACTGAAAAATGTGAAATGACCTGTGGCCAGGACTGCCGGGTGCTACTCTGACACCCATTCTGTCACAGCTTTGGCTGTTTTGCCCACTAGAAGTCTAGATTTCCCAGCTCTCCTTCCCCATTCAGTTAGGTGTGTGCATTTGCCTAATGTCTGACTAGTTAAGATGAACCAGGTCAGGTTGTGCAGGGGTTCCCAGGAAGCCTTCTTGAAAGGAAACGGGGAGCATGAGAGCTTCTTGGTTGCATCCTTCTTCCTGCTCCCTGAAATATGGATGTAAAGCGTGAAGGGGAGGCTGTAGGAGATGTGCTCCTGGCCTTTGGGTGGGCTGAGGATGATGGAGCAACGTGTAAGAAAAAGCTGGCCACTGGCAAAACTGCCACTGAATGGGAGACACTTTTATCTGGCTTAAGCCACTGTTACTTGGGTTTTTCTGATCTGTGCAGCCCAACATAATCCCAGCTGACACAAGGGACGCCAGCCAGTGTGTCACTTGGGAGAGCACATGGTGACATAGCTGCTACTCCTGTTCTGCCACCAAGCGTCTGGAGGCTGTAGGTTGGGGGGCGGTTTCTTCTCGGGTCATGATTTTGGGAACGCAGGGCAATCTCTTCCTCTTTCTTAGGTTCATGTGCCACTTTCTGTAGGAATTATTGTAACAGTAACATACCCAGGCTTGCTTTTCCTCTCCTCTCTCTCTCTGTCTGAACTTCCATACTTTGTCTGGGAAATTTCTCTCTCTCTTTGAGTCCTGGCGGGATGTAAAGAGAACCAAGCCCAGCAGTTTCTCATTTTCCCCGCTCCTGTAGGCATCAGTCAATCAGATATGCCCACCTGGGGTTTTGAACCTGGAAATACAGACACGAAGAGGTAGATATGGGAGATTCTGTCTGCACAGTTGTAGGGACGGCAGCATCCTTCAAGGGCAGTGCTGGCAGGGAGCCAGCGGTGACAGCTGCTGATGCCCTTGAGCCAATGACATCAAGGGCCACTCTGTAGTTGAACAAGTTGAGTTTATTGCAGTGAGAGGTGTGGAAATCATAGAGATCCATGTGGAGTCTCAATAAGAGGGCGTCATAACCTAATGGAGGATTTGGGCTTCGGTCGACAATTTCAGGGATTGGCAAAGAAGGGAGGGCTCACTCTGGGTAGGATAGTGTAGGAGCAGCGATTCTGTGATTGAGTATCTCAAAAAGTCTTATAGGGAGGGCAGGCTAGAGCAAGGAGAAGGCTGTAATTGCAAAAGTAGCAGGTATTTATTTAGTAAAAGGGAAGATGTTGCATATTTTGTGTTGCACGAGAACCTTGTCTGAGATGGATGTTTTCTGAGATTATGATGTCCAACGGGAGAACAATATGGCTTAACTGCAAATGTCAGATTAGAACAGTTCTTGGACATCAGAAGCTGGTTTTTTTTTTTTTCCTTGTCACCAGTATCTGATGTCAACAGTATCAGTGGTATGAACTGTGGCATCTGACGTCGGTGCAGTGTCCTCCTTGGATAGATTCTGTATTGTCATTTTCATCACTGTTCTTTGTTCCTGCCCATTTTCTGAGACCCAATCTTCCAGATAATTCTGTGAACTACCCAGAAACTTATCAGTACTTTTTTTTCGTACTTCAACCAGCCAGAGCCAACTAAGATCCTTATCACTTGCCAGTCTGTACCCTTGAGTACAGTAAAAATTATTTTACAGGAGAAAGTGAAAGTATATAAATTACTTAAAAGTGAAACACCCTTAGGCTCTTTAAAATAATGATGCTTTTTTCTCTAGGTGGGAGTATATGCTCTAATATTTTTTATTGCCTGCTCAAGGAATTCTGCTATTTTAAAACTATATTATTCTGGCAAACCTCTGGTCTCCCCATGAATGATGTCTTCCAAGGGAATCTGAGAGCATGATCGGAACTCTTAAACCTGAGTGGGTCAGTCTGAGTTTCAAGGAATGTCCCACTAACCCATTCGTTAATGGCAGACTGTGTATCTTAGATACGAAATAGAAATCTGGAGTGGTACCCTGAAAGGGTGGAAGGCTCTGAAGGCTTTGTGTTCCAGCTTTCAGAAGCAAGTTCAGGTTAAGCCTGCAGCCCTCTTACATGCACTGGACCTGCCCACTGATTGTGGCTGTTTGTGAGAAGATTCAGCGCCTGAACCAGGTCTTAGTCAGTCCACAGAATGGATGGTAATATCAGGTCTATATATGGTTCGTGTTCTTGGAATTTCATGGAATTTCTTTTTCTCTTATTGGCTCACCTGAGCTTTATAACTTGCTACATTTTATTTGTCTTCGCTTAAGTGATTCTATTCCACAGAAAGCAAAAGGGCTTAACTAAGATACCCTACTCCCGGCCAGGGGGTGTTCCAGGCCTGGGGGGTGCTCCAGGAGAGGGGTGGATGGTGCATGGGGGGCTGTCTCCTTGCCCAGGCTTACGGGGGGCAGACAGCAGGTGGCCAGCCAGTAGATATAATGAAGGGACAGCAGTGAGGCAGTACTGTCCCTGCCCGGGGGTCCTAAGCCCCCTCAGCTCAGCCACCATCCTGTGTGTGGCGCTCTCCCCTTCAGGCATATGGGTGTCCTGGGGCCATGGTATGGGGGGGGCAGGGGAAAAGGGCGGCAGCGTCAGAGGAGGTGGAGGGGACTGTGGAGGCACAGGTGGCAGTCACTCCTGCGGACCTGGCAGAAAGAGAGGACACAGACCGAGGCATCCCTGGGCTGTCAGCGCGGGCTCACCTGGAGCGGGGACAGTGCTCAGGCAGGGCTGATCTCCTTCCGTCACCGCGGGGAGCTACGGCCGTGACTCAGGGCCCTGTGCGCTCCTGGGTCCTCAAAGAACACCTCCCCCCAGCGGCCCTCCGGAAAACCTTTCCTCTGGGTCTCAGCTCTCTTCCTTCTTGGCGGTTGTCCCCTCACTTCCTTCCCTTTCCTCTGATATTGGGGAGCCTCCCCCACCCCCTTGCCCTGTTTCCTCTTTGCAAATCTTTCATTATCTTTTGGATCTTTCCACAAAAGGTTCTGAAGATTGCTTAAACCCTGAGCCAAATCTTGGGGGGCTGAAAACCTGCTTCCCGTTGCTCTAGCGCAGGGAGGGCTTATTTTTTGAAATCCTTTCAGTAGTAGAGGAAATATTTGCATTCCATCATTCTAATGTACTGAAGAATTTCAAGACAAGCAAGTGAGCTCTCTCCCTCTCTCTAAAACTTTTTATGTAAATGCATATATATAACTCGACCGTCCATACCTGTCCCAAGAGCTCCAGGGAGAAGAACTCTGGGAACCTACAGAAAGACACCAGACTGACCCCTGTGCAAGGTGACACTTGGAGAACAAGCAGGGTGTACAGACAAAACCAAGCCAAACCAAACAAGAAAAACCTAAGATCATTCCAGGTAGAGGAAGGGGAAAACTACACGTCCTTAGGCAGAGAGGCACAACAAAACAGACATTATTTCCTCCCAAGAGCACGACATAAACCACTTTGGTTGAAAACAAAGAAGCTAG
The DNA here is from genome assembly GCF_040802235.1 of Manis javanica. NCBI lineage: Eukaryota > Metazoa > Chordata > Mammalia > Pholidota > Manidae > Manis > Manis javanica. The sequence goes on along the minus strand of NC_133170.1, from coordinate 8,489,811 downwards.
GAGATGTGGGTGCTGCCTTTACCAACTGGGTAATATGATTTGAGAATGCAAAATATACACTCATTTAAAGCAAACAAACTCCATCACATGCACATGATAGCTAGCATTATTAGGTATTTACTAAGCATTTAAAATTACTGCCCTAAAATAAAAGCAACGCTGTATCTTGTTCAATCCCCGCAGTAAGTATGGTGGATGGCTTTCATCAGTGCTAATTCACAAATTGAAGAACTGAAGGTAGAGAGATCAGGTCCTGGGTCTCTTAGTACAGGGGTGGCAGAGGGAGAAATTACAGCAACCTGCCTGCACGTGAGCAAGCGAATAGGTGACATCAGGAGAACATGTGGCCCTGACTTTCAGACCACGCTTCAAAGAACGCAGCCAGATGGAGAACTTCCGGGGCCCGTGAGCAGCTGACTGGACACGTGGGGTAACGTTTGCTGAGCAAATGTGTCCACGTGGTTTGTGCCAAGTTCTTTTGCACCCTCGCTGGTCAGGCCAGGAGGAGAGGCCACCAAGTGTGAAGGGCACAGGGCTGGCTGAGAAGCAAAGGCCAAAGCTTTAGACATAGAAATGTTTTGCAGTTTTCCAGTTTGGTTCACAAGGCAATGAACAAATTGTAACATTAGGTTTTCTCAGTCTGAGCAAGGTGGGAACCACTGTGTGGCAGGCAGACAGTGATATTCTGACTGGGGAACACATTCTTTAGACTGGCCTTGCAGGACAGCTAGACCCTCTCTTTAGGGGAAGCCGAGAGTCATCGTCACCCCCAAGCTTTTCTCCAGCACACCAGAAAAGGATGCCTGGGAAGGGAGGGCCTCGGGAGAAAACTAGAGAGGACTTCCATTTGAGACCGTCTTTGCTTTGACCAAGGAGACACCCTTGAGGGCTTAGCCAGTCAGACCCGGAAATGGACAGCAGCTGAGAAGGCTAACTGTCTACCTCATGCATGCTTTCTCTGTGCAATGCTGTTTGTTTCTATACGTAATGATGTCCCTATATGGCAACAAGAGCTGCTACTATACACCACCCGCTATGTAAATAAGGCATTGTTCGAAGCAGCTTTCACAAACTGATTCAGTCATCAAAACTAATTCTTGACAAAGAGTACCGTTACTTCCCCCATCTTACAGATGAGAAAACCGAGGCCGCCAGAGGTTAATAAATACTCGCCCATACTCACAAGCTAGCAAGGAGGCAGAATCGTGGGTCCTTAGGCGCTCTGGCTCTGCAGTACATGCTCTCAGCACTGTCTCTCTTTCAGTACTTTTGTGAGACTCCAGGAATAAAGTTGAGAGTAATGAAAATAATTTCCTTTCTAGTAATTAAGGTCTGACTCAGCTTCCCCTTCATGAAATGGGTTACGTACTCACGCAGTCTTATATATGCTCACATAATCCATCACGGGATTTTGGAAACATAGTTGATGTTTGTACAGCACTTGGAGACTTGTAAAATGTGCAATAAAATGTAGACAAAGAAACATTTTGGCCATTGCTTATTGATGACTGGCAGTGGAAGCTGAAGTTTCCTTTAAAGGTTTTTACTGCTCCAGTGACTCCTTCCTCGTAGCATTTCCTAGGGCCCATTTTTCTAGCTCTTCCCATGGAAAAGAAAATAAAATGGCTGAGTGAGAGCTCCCACCCACATGGAGTCAGCCCCACTCATACTTAACTTCCTTAATCAAAGGTAACCCTCCTTTTCTGATTAATCATCTTTTTCTAATACACTTAAGAGGAAAAAGAACCAAATGAAAATATTAGGTTGGAGGCAACACAAACTAATTCGATAATATTGCCATTACAACTGAGTAAAGAAATGCAAGGAGCTACGCTGGAAATATTTTTCCTGTCAGAATTTATGTCTTTTCTAAAGGGTGTGTGCAAGGGGGTGTTTTTCTTCATGCCTCTATGTGGATGTAATGAGTAAATGTTAGCTTTGTGTCTTTTTTTGGCCCATTAAGAGTTATGCACCACGGCAATTTACAAACAAGAAGGTGACCAGGTAGAGTCTCAGCCAAACGAAGTTTGATGAATCAGGAGAAATTGACAAATGATTTACAAAACCTCATCTGGAGGCTGAAATTGTCAAATCCCTCTTTAGTGGAATGCCCCCTAAGTAGCCACCTGGTTGGTTTGGATCAGCTATTATGTTTGATGATTGGGGGGCCACGGATTCACCCACCATTGCAACAAAGCACTCCAATATTTCTCAGGAGCAAAAGCACTTTTTCACTGGCTGCTCCAGAGTAGCTCATTGAAGTAAGAGCCAAGCGTGTAAACGACCTCCTGAAAGAACTGGCAGCCTGGAAGAACACGGAGCCCCAAAGCGTGGGTTGTTTGCGAGGCGCTCCTCCAGCTGAAACCCGGGGAGGGGAGGCCAGCGAGCAGGGAGGCAGGCGGAGGGGGAAATGTTTACACAGAGCGCGCTGAAAGGTGGACAACAGGCAGATCACCGTGTGGGGCTGCCCTAAGAGTGGACTGGGGAGGTACCTACTCTGCTCCCAAGAGAGGAAGATGCTAAAGTCAGCAGCCTTTCAACCCCAAAGCCTCTCTCTCTCCCGTTCAGGGTTAAAATCTTTGCTTCTTTGCAAACTGGATACAAATTCTCCTGCCCCCAATTCCCCTGGGCACAAGGAGTGCAGAAAGTTTTACTTGGTAGGTAAGTTGTTTTTATGTGAAACCATTTTGGCCAAGGTGGGGATTTTTCACTTGGGTGTCAGTGGTGCCCCTCTGATGTTTATAAAACGTAGCACATGTACAGTTTGAACAGTTATTTTAGGTAAAAATGTCAATTTCTTCATGGAGTCAGGCACTCTAAGTTCTGTGTTTGGGACAAATTCTTAGATTTTCCAGTGTGGAGAAAACTTTCACCTTGCTTCACACGGTTCTCGAGTTATGACCCTGCCATCTCTCTGCTCTCTAAATTACACTGATGGAGGTCACTTAAAAGCAACGAATAAGAAGAAAATGTAATATTCTATCTCGTGGGGGTGGGAGGAGGACAACACAGATTCTTTCTAGGTGGAATCTCAGCTGACAAGTGCCCTGAACATTCACTTCTCTTTGACATGTGTCCACCTTGCTGGGACCACCCCCTTGGGGGTCACTGCCTCGCATTCTGTGCTTAAACCCAGTTTCAAAGCGCTCTCCACCTCAGCTCTGCGTACTTTATGAGCACTAAAATGTCCAGATGACATTGATAGATGGAGTCATCTGTCTGAATCATTTCCATTGTCCCTCTAGGTTTTTTGTGACATCGTCTGGTCTACTTCAAAAGCTTTAAGTGGGCTCCTGATCTAAATTCTTCATGTTTCTCTTTTCACGTCTTTGCAAAGCTATTCAGTCATCTTTACTGGATTACATTACTCTGTTGGGATTTGAGGGCAGAGCTCTGCAGCATCTATGCTATCAAGACTAGAGCTGTCAGTCCGTTCCACGGAGTCCCGAGGGAAAGATTTCATGACATCTCTCATCAGTATGACTTAGAGCTTCTCATGCTCAGCGACTCATTTCTTCTTCCTAAGACTAAACTTCTTTTTTCACATGAATTAGAGAATGGCTTTTCTTCCCTCTTTCTCACCTCATTTATGTATTTAAGAGTGATTAGGGTTCTTAATTAACCTTCTTTTTCACATTAGGTAATTCTGTTTTCCTTTTTTCCTTTTGCCACAAAATATATTTCTTGCCTCAAACTGCACGCTGCAATCTTAGGTGATCCAGGTAGATGTTGAACATAGGGTTTTATAGCCATGTGCTTTCTTATATTTGCTCAATTTTTACCCATATCCTTTTGCAAAGAGCTCTAACTGGGGTTCCTACAATTGGCTGATTCACTGCATGTTTTACTCAACACATTTACTCCTCACAGTCCTACAAGACATATATATGATATATATATGTATGTATATATATATATACACACACACACATACACACACACATAAGTATATATATGTCAATATCTCTATTTTGTAGAAGAAACATATTCAGAATGTTCAAAATACTTACCAAAGATTCATGGCTAGATTGAGCACAGCGGATTTCACACCCAGACCTGCCTGCTTCCAGCGTCTGTTCTGTACAGTTGTGACCGGTATGACTGATGTGTGGTCAGAAATCGTTCTAAATGAGAACTCTTCTACTCCGGTTCAGCTGTGACCCTCTGTGCTTACTCCGGACACTAGGTGAACCCAACCGTAATCTCTGTCATTTGTACAGGTTTTATTTTTTGTTTTGCTTTTCTTCTTTTGTGGTGAGTTACATAGCTGCATTTCCCCCTTATTATGGTTCTTCTGTCTCTGATTGTCCACTTCACCAGTAAGTCCAGTTAGATGTCGTATCTTGTTCTCCAAACTGAGGAGAGAGAACAGCATCAAATACTGGGAGAAAGTCTGTCTCATAGGTATTTTAAGTCCTTAAACATTTAAATTCCCAAGTAATACAAGAGTATGTGCTCTTTGTACAAATTTCAAAGAATACTGAGGCAAATAGAAGGAAATTATAAAAATCCTTCTACACCAGCTTGCGTATCAGTGTGTAGCTGCATGGGTATCAATTTCCTATGCACTTTAACTATTTGTGGAAATGACTAGAGAATGAACAAATAGTAAAATATTCCCATTTTCACTTTCTAATCAAAACTAACCATGAGAGACGTGAGGGGGCCCCAGAGCTGCTTCATTCACCTACTAAACGAGAAGCCGGTAATGTCATCTTTGACCAAGTCTGGAATCTCTTGGATATAGTCTTTTCCGAGTTCCTCCTGTCCGATCCTCTCCCACAGCACCTTAGCCCCAGCGTCTGTTGGTCAGGGGCTGGAAATGGAGATGTATGCCTTCAGGACAGCAGCAGGCAAGCACCCGAAGCAGGTGGCTCCCAGATTTCAGGGAGAATAAAAACAGACTCTATCAGAAACCCGTGATCTGTCTTCACCTTTGTCTTTGCTTCTGCGCCTGCTTGGTTATTGTCTCTCTGGTTCGAGTCCTCCTCGAGGTGCCAGCCTGCGCACCCTCAGTGGGATGGTATTTAGAAACTCTCATTCCCCTCGTTATACGGCCTTCACCCCTGCCTTTATAACTGCAGAGTGTACTTCTCATACAAGGTCCCAATGACTGGGCTTTACGTAGTGATATTTTCCCCAATTGTCTCTTCAAAACATCGTCGTCCCTGAGGAAAATGAAACCAATTATTCACTTCACACTAAAGAACATTCTGACTATGTGGCTATATTTTATATATATAGATACACATATATAGATACATACATACATATACACACATATAAGTAAGCCTGATCCTAGCTATACAATAATCACAGCACATTTGGGAATCCCTCATAGAGGGAGATGTGTTCCCCACCCTCACTGTGTCAGGGAGGATAGGCCGGGTTCTGCTGCAGTTACAAACAGCCCCCAGCTCTCGGGGGCTTCGGTGAACACGGGTGTATTTCTTGCTATTGCTGTATGTCTCTCTGGGGCCATCCGGGGGCCCTGCTCCTCAGTATCTAAGGGAATCTCACTCGCCCTCCAAACGCTTCCTTCGATCGGGATAACTTTGCATAACAGGTGCCGGCGGTGCACTACTTTGCAATGCTTGTTAGGGATTCTGTATTTGAACTTTGAATCTTATCGTTTCAGAGCTGTTTCCTACCCTTCTATCTTTTGGGGTCCTGTAGTTCAGTAGTTATTTTATTAACCTTTTTAATGTAAATACAGTTGTAAAAGAAAACAAAGGCTTCAATCTTGCTTTTTTTCACAGTTTTAAGAATTTCCGTATCTCTCAATTAAGGCCTTTTTTCCATTTACCATATTCTTCTTCATCTGGCTCATTATATTTATGAAATATTCTGACATTGTTACAATTTTTGCTTTTCAGTCTTTTCATCCATAAATGCCTTCTCATTATTTATAGCCTTATAAAGAGACATGTTTTGTTTTCATCCACATTCTTATTCCAATTTCAATAGGCTCTGTTTGTGTTCTGCATACAATACCACTGAAGTATATTCAGCTTCTCTAAAATCTTTCTGATACTTAAATGAATGACTTCCTTCTTATGAAGTCCTTTTATGAATGACATCCGTTTCCTAGTTTTCTTGTTTGTTCTTCTTTCTTTCTTCATGATCATTAATTCTGACTCATTTTGAAAAATGATTTCTTCCATCTCTATCACCTGTATTTTCTCCCTGCCTGTTAAATGTCATGTCACTATAGCATCATAAACAGAATGACACATAGCCAGTGTCTTATGTGTGTATATATACATGTGCATAATATACATAAATATATGTATATACATGTATTTATGTATATATCTGACACTGTCAAAGATATACACACATTTCTGGCATACTGAAAGAATGTGCTCACAGAGATTAATATTTTGAGTGTTATTTAAAATGTTTACAAATATTTCTTCTGCTAGTTAGTCATCGTCTATACTTATGCCTCTAGTTCCCCATGAGGTAGTACCTATGGTTTGGTTATGTGTAGCATTTCTGTAAAAGTTGCATCAGTGTGTTTGTTAAATAATGGTGAAGCAAAGACAAAACACCCCTTGCCTGGGGGCTTAGAAACTCTGTGTGTTATTATCAACCTGTTGTCATGTTGTTGACCTAGTGTCATTAACAAGATAAGTGGCTGCTTTAATTTGCTGATTTAAGAAGTTATGTCATGCATTACACTAATGTAATTCATTTGGCTGTTTTGTGATACAAATATACATTAATTTAGTATGAAATTTAATATACACTTTAAGATCTAAATACGATGAGATCTAAATATAAGATCCAAACAATTGAATGGTATTATTAATCCATTCCCAGTCCATTTGCAGGAGCTCATGCTTTCTGCCTCAGATCATATGTGGGGTGATTCAATCAAATAGAATTTCTGCCCTCTATGTGCTTCCTGATTGAATAATATGTACCAAGGCAGAGAGATCAACGGGTGTGATCGAATAATGCTAAGTATGTCTCAATACCTTCATCAACATATATATCATATGCAGTGTGGGTGGGTGTGGATGTGTGTGCCCATGTGTATGTGTGAGTGTTATCATTTGGAAGTGCCTAAGAGTGACATCTGGAGCCCAACTATGCAGCAGTAATTTTTGCCCAAACGGCAAGAGTGATCCTTGGAGACGGAGCCCTACTTGAGGTTAGTGGGTGAGGGTCAAGAGAGGCAGGACTCGCCTGGGTGCCTCTCGTCTTTCATCATCATCACGCATCCAGGCTGTGCTGTCACATATGACATTTTCCATCCTTTTCCCCCCTGTGCTCTGGTCCTGCTCCACAGCAGCCACCTGTTGATTCTGGACTGCTAGGTACCCCTGGCTGGCATGGGAGGCCACAGCGTGACTTAACTGTGGGAGACAGACAGAATTGTTTCCAATGTACACCTAAGGAGGCCCTCAGCAAAGCAAACATTGATTTTGGAAAAGTATTTTTTTTTTCTCTCTCTCTGTTTGCTTGCTGCCAGGGGCCTCTAAATAGGATCTCTATTTTTTTTTCCTGTTAATATTAACCCATTTAGAGGCCAAACGATAAAGTTCAAGCAGGATGTTGTAAGACGCCACCACCTTCCCAAGCAGAGCAGCTCCTAGTGAGGGTTCAGTAGTTGTTGGACATGAACTGAAACCTTGGAAGCGGCCCTGAGCACCTGGGTGGCCTCCGGTTTGCTGCTGGTTCACTGGGTTCCTCCTGCCTCAATGGGCCAACTCCCAGCATTATAAATCATATAGATGTGAACTTCTTCCTGAAGTAACTTGTTTGCTTTATTTATTTGGAAAATTTCGGTAACTGGCCTCTCAACGGCCAGGCTGTTGAACTTGCCATAACTGAGGCTTACTCAAGAATGTTTAGTCTTAACACCGTGTGGTTTCCTTTAGTGACTGCTGAGCCGCATTTTGAAGAGAGACGTGCTGGTACTGAAGTATGGTGAATTCACTTCCAGGTAACCCAGGGGCACCTCAGAATACCTTCTGTTTTTACACAGAGTGGGTGGCGGTGGTGAAGTGGAACTTCTCCGTGAACAAACCAGGCCCACACAGCCGTAAACATACCCACACCCCCATAGACCTTGATGCTTTAGGGGTTGGATATGCAAAAAAGCGAAAGCAGTTTTTAAAAAGCAGTTTTAGGCACAGCAGTTTTTAATATTTTCCATGTAGAGGTCGTCATGTAAGTCTCGCTTCTGAAGCAAACCTATTCTACTTCCTCTCGGTGTGTTGCGTGTGTCTTAAAAAGTGTATTTGAATAAAAGAAACTAAGTGCCTTAAAATGAATAAAATCATTCATCGGTAGCAGTGATGTGAGTTTACATTTGGCCTCCCAAGCCAAACTATCAGGAAAGACCACATTATTCTTTGTAATTTGCCAGACAGTTCTCTGGTGGAGAGCAGAGTGAGATGGAGGGGTGGCGGTCGGGGAAGTGGGTGCTTTACCTAAGTGTATGTCAGAAATGGGGAGGCTACTTACACGGCTTCTGTGCCTGGGATCTGTAGGTAAATGAGGACATTTTGGCAAGCCCTTCAATCTGTGAAAAATGTCCTCTAGCTTTTTAAACTACAGCATGGTACAAGCTAAGCAGGAAAATGTAGTCAGTTCTCAACTTCATGTGGATGCACAGTGACATTTTTTGGTGCCTGGATTTGGGGACTTTTCCATGCACTAAATTGCATTACAAAGAAAAAAAATGGAGGGAAGAGGGATGCATTTGTTCAAGGAATTTGGTGCTTCAAATGTGGAGAAGGAGGTATTTTCCAGGATTGTTGCAAGAACATCCCTTCTGTTGGTGTTTATGGTTAAGGCTAAGGGGGGCCCTGGTGCCCCCCTTCTTGTACTCACCCTTCAGTACACCCTGCAGTAGCCTGCAGTTCTTCAGATGGCCTATGTACGTTACACTCTCAAAGACTGAGCATCTTCCTGTGTCTGTATCCCTTCTCTAACTCTCTTAAAATGCATATCGCTGTCCAAAATGCTATGTTCCAATAGCCAAGAGCTCATTGTGGAGAGAATTAGAAACACCAACTTTATGGTTTATCAAGCAGTCTTGAGTTCCTTGGGGGCTAGTTGCATTATACAATATACTTACTGTTTCGAGTGTGCACGGGATGATAATGAGAAGGTAGGGTATGGATGAAGGAATGAGGATAAAAACAAGACCGAGAGAATTGTAGCAGAGAGCAGGAGACGGCAGTCCAATCAAGAGCAATAGTTTCTATCGCATGTACTCAAAGTCTCTGTATAGGCGACTCTGAGGAAAAATGAATTTTCTCTTGCACAAACAATCCCTTGGATTTCCATGTGTGTGAACATGCTTGTCTAAGAGTAGCATTTTCTTTCAGAAAATGGCTGCACTTTTCAAATCTTCTAACAACTCAGAGCATAATTAGGGAGTTTATACAGAGTAGAATTGGACACCTAAAGAAATAGAATGGCTCCTTGGTCAAGAGAGAATAATAAACTGAAAAATGAATCAACAGCTTTTCCAACATTTCTATTTGCTGAAGCAAATTTGACATATGGGTATTACGCATATCTTGAAAGTTTGGTCAAAGTCATCACTGAAGTTATTTGGTACAAGGTAACTTTTAGCTTCTTTAATGGTTTTTTTGGTTTATTGGGTTTTTATCTATCTTCTTGAATCAGTTTTAGAAAATGTTGACACAAAACTTTTTCATAGTATTCCTGTGATCTTTGAACTCTATTTGTCTTAGACATTTTTCTAAAGGTATTTTATCCTATGTTTTTAGAAAAGAAGGGGCATGGGTTCCAAATATACACCAACCAAGAAACCACCCATTTTCCACAGTACTCTGCAATCCAGGTCAAAACCTAATCATTTCATCTTCAGATTGACATCTTTGTGAGAAAGATTAAGTCCAATTTGATGATTTACATTAACCATGGTCATACAATAATGCCACCTTTATATATAAATACAGGATTTCTTCAACTAAAAAGTATATCCTTGACAAATTTAGAGAATATCGCTATGACACCATATAGTTACATTTTCTTAAAACACTTTCCAGGCAATCTATTAGTTATAATTCATTGGACTGTAAATTACATGGAAATGAGACAAGATCTGAAAAGTGAAAGATGAGCGTGGTCAGGCAGTGAGCGCTAAGTGCCAGCGGGGCATGTAAACGAGATGAACAGTCCTAAGAAACAAGTGGAATCTTCTCAACTAATATTCCATTACTAGACATAAACATTTCAAAATTAACTCTAAACTATGTTTTGAAGAAAAATCACTATACACCAATCTGACTAAGTTTGCAGACATTTATACAATTTGTTCCTTGGCCAGAATGGATGCATGCTGTTTCCTTTCTCAGATCCCCAAATACATAGGGTTCAAGTGTTTTCATAACAATGACATGTCCATTTTTTCTTAGACATGTTATACCATTGTCCATATTAGCCAGGAAGAAAATTTCTGGCCATTTTTCTCCAACACCGAGACAGTGTAATCTCTTCATCTTCAAATTATGACATTGATCTCATCAAGATTCCTAATTGAAAAATACCATAGTTTGGCCTTTATGCAGTGATTGGGAGTTCATGGCACTGATCTGCTTATAATCTCTGAGAATTCTCTGAACCACCCACATGTTATTTGGTAACAAATGAAAGCAGATTGGTGAAAATGACTTAGGAAGCTCCTTTTGGAACATTTTGGGATGTAAGTCACCAAAGCAATGGTGGAACTTGGATCAGGACCTCTAAGGTCCTTTCCTTCTCTAATAGTCTATGATTTTATGATCTGAACAGGTAGTGAACCCGGATTTACTTTCAAAAGGAAATGGCGGGAAGCATCTTACCATCAATTTTTTGCCTGGTGACTGACCTTTTAATTTATGTAGTCATATTTTATTTTAAAGGAGAGTGCATTGAAGAATGTTTTATTCATCTGCTTTACCTTTATTATCTCATCTATACTTTTTTATGATTTTGGCTCCTCTTCATATTTGTTCTCCTTTTTATTATTTTTTTGCTCCCAATTTGTTGCCTTCTCATTATTTCCTTTTTGTTGTTTACATTCATTTAGGTGTCTTTCTTTGGAAAGACTGTGAAAAAGCATTGTTTGCTCTTAGTAATGCTTGTAGTATGTGTCTTCCTAGATACTTTCTACACAATGGCATAATGTGGGGGCAAAAACCCTCAGTAGAGCTGGTATGTTCTTTCTGGAGAATGGTTAAGTTCTATCTCTGCTGGTTGGTGGCTATGTAAGTTAAATTACTTAACCTCTCAACTCCACAATATGATATTAGTAATTACCTTATTGGGTCATTGAGAAGAGTAAGTGAATTAATGTGTGTAAACCATGTATTTGCCTTTGACGCCAGGTTTTGATTAATTGTATGGAGATACTCTCAGCTTCTTGATTTAGCACAACAAATTGAGAATCTCTCATGTGTACAAGTTGATACATTCAGCATGAAACAAAATTGTATATTTCCATCCCATTCGAAACCCTTAGAATTCATCTCTACACATATTCTCCAGTTTTTCTTTTGCTATAAATGAGTGAATCCTTATAAATCTTTTAGGGACTGAGCCTTACCTCTCAAGTTTGACTTTCCAGTTGGTCCTTGGGAATGCTAAGGGCTGAGTATCAGTTTAGGTGTGGGGCTGGTAGGTGGAAGGATGAAGCTTAGGAGAAGTGGCAGTCCCTTGCAAGGGACCATCTGTAAGATCACTGTGTGTCTTCCAGTTGGGAAGGGCCCATTTCATTAGAAAGAGCTAGGGAAGCTCACTGGGATTTGGGGTTTGGAGATGTCCTCTCTCCTCCATATCTAACAAAACTTTGTAATTCTATTTCTTGGGGTTTCACTTTTTCCCAGTCAATGTCCTAACTTTCACAACCTTCAAATAAGAGATCGATTAAACCTTCATATAATTCAGGTATTTGAATATTTGTCTCTACTTCTGATTTTTGACCACATTAACACTGTGGCCATTTGACATAGATCTGTCTGAACTGTCATATAATATTCCTAATTCTTTGATCATCCTTGGGACTAAGAATTTAAAATCCTAAATCTGTAATTAAGAAGAGAAAAAGTTCCCTGGGGCCTTTGCACATGACCACCACATTCCACAGCCCTGGGTTCTCCACTCTGCAAACAGCTGCACACCTTCAATCAGCATCTTATCCAGGTGAACCCAGGTAATCAGTTACATTTCCTTAGATTATCAGTAACTTATCCTTTAATGCTACCCAGATTTTCACTGCTGAAAACCTACAGGTGAGATACAATTTCAGACCCTCAACCTTGAAAATCTGTCACTCACAGTCACTTCTGTGGTACCACATATTCTACTGGTCAAGGTCCAGCTGCAGGTATTGGAGATCTCTCTAGCTAGTTTAAGGCGGAGAAAGATATAATATAGGAAATTACATGCTTCCAAAATAATTGGATGATCTATAAAAACAGCCTGTAGGCTGGGCTCCTATGAAGGATTCCCAGAAGAACTGTGCACTACTAGCCTGTCAAAGGGTCTGTTACTTCATGGTTTATTAGGTAGGAAATCAGAAGTCACCTCCCACAGCTGTTGCTGGTTGACTTCACTGCTACTGGTGTGATTCATGCCAGCAAATCACATGCCCTGCGACTTGCCTCTCAGAATGCCTGAAGCCTGGTGGCCAGGCAGCGGACAGAAAATGCAAACATCTGTGCAGGCAGAAGGAGCGAAAGTGTGGCCTCCACCTCACATCTGCCTTTCAGTACTGAGTCTGAGGCTTCTACCCATGTTAATACACTCAGGCCTATGGCATTTTTTTAATAACTAATGCAGAGTAATAGGCCAGTTATATTTAACTACTCCTCTAGGATGGAAACTTAGGTTTGTTTTCACTTTGACTAGTGTAAACAGTGCTAAAATGAACATCTTTGTGCAGACCTGTTTTGGCACAGATTGAGACTTTTTTATCCAGCACAGAAACAAACAAATGCAATTTTTGAATCATGGCCCGTGCTCATCTGGAGTTTCAAAGATATGACAGAATTGTTAAATTTCCTTCCTGTGTGATTATGCCAGTTTACTTGCTCACCCATAATGTCTAGCAGTAGCTAGATAAATTTTGTAATTCTGTTTCTCCAGGTTTCACTTTCTTGCCAATGCTTACTGTAAATTTTTGCCAGCATTGACTTTGCCCCACATTGCAGAGGCCCGGACACATGCATGTGAGCTGAGGAGGTAAATAAGATGGCTTTGGTGACCTCATGAAATTGCCTCCCCTACCTGCTTAGAAAGTCCAAGAGAATCAACTCAAAACTGTTAAAACTAGTAAGAGAGTGTAATAAAGTAATTGGAACCAAGATAAGATTACAAAAATAAATCTTATATATGTTAGCAATAACCAATAAGAATTATAACAGCTTATATGACAAGAGGCCTTTCTACCTGCTTTATTGATATTGTCTCCAAATACTGAATATTTTGGCCACTCCTTTTGAAGTTTTTAAATCTTTCCTTTTTATTTAAAATTTGAATACTGGACTATTTCATGATAGGAATGGAATGGGACTGTCTCATTTGCGATAATAAAATATCAGCTGGTTAAAAAATAAAATAAAAATGCTGGAATGCCACTGGCTGGATTTCTGAAATGTGTGTCTTGATGGAACTTCTCCCTTCATAGTGAAATAGGTGGTTTTAAGATCTTTCTCTAGGTAATGAGCCCTTACTTCTGTGCCTTTGAGCTTTTTTTCCCCAAAGAGATGGTGTTCTTGTTGTTGAGGTGGATTCAACAAGTGATTCTGCCTAAAGGTTTCTAGAAATTAAGGTTTTTTTTGGTATGATTTTAGAAAGTAACAGTTGAATGACAATCTTAATGACCATTTAAATACTGACTGCCCAGTGTAGCCTTTCTGTTAGAATTGTTTCTGCATTTCTATGCGCATGGTCTATAGGCTACCAAACTATTGTAAAAATGACTACTGTTATTGCTCACTAATGCTGGTGGAAATCGCAAAATTTGTAGGCAGGAGTCTAGAATCCAAGCTCCTCTTTCATCATTTATTATTTATTGAACCAGCTACTTATATTTTACTTGTCTTGACTCAATTTTTAAGAGGGACTAAAAGCATATTTCCTGCTGAATGGTGCGGACTGGACAGACAGTGTCTTTCCTTTCGGTTTCCATGATTAGTTCATCTTTCCAGGTTTTTTACTACCACTTTAAAATGGATAGCTTCCCAAATTTTGTGTTTGGCATTGATCTGCCTACACAGATCCAACTCAGATTTTCAAATCCGTCCTGCAATCTCCATTTCAATGAAGTTCAAACACCTTAAATATACTTTGTCCAACGTACAGCATATTGTCTGACCCATCACACTTGGTCCTATCCCTGTTCTCAGCCTTTAGATACAGCATTATCAGTCACGTGGCTCCTGAAGAATAAATGATCCTGTGAATTTGAAATATTTTCTTTATCTCTCAGTTCAGTAATGCTACTCCATGCCTTGGCAAAGCTGTTTTTACGGTTTTTCTCATATATATTGGGAGGCTTTTATTCAAATCTGCCTGGAGAAGATTCTCTCAATCTTGTTGAGTTGCTGCTGTGAACGGCAGCCCTTTCTGCGAATGAATCAACGGGCCAGAAATCTAGGACACATCAATTCTCAAGTGGATAATTTGCTTAGGCATCTTAGACCAAGGTTTCTTTCCACTGTTCTGTCCTGTGAAGTGACTGCTGTCGCAGATAAAGCGCCGCCCTGCCTCACAGGCTGGTTCCCTTCTCTTCTCCTTCTACTTGGCTCTGCTCTTCACGCCTGCAACTTTAATTACCATGTGATTATCAGAGCCTCCCACATTATTTCTCCTCTACAGACCCCACGCTGATCTCCAGAGCAGCAATGACCAAAGGCTGACTGGACACTTATATGTGGACATCCCTCAGGTATCCAAGTGGAGGTCATTATTTCTTCTATCCTATTTGCTCAGATGCTAAGCCAGAAGCTTTCTTGTCAACCTTGATTTCTTTGAATAATCCACTCCCTATACCAAATCAATCACCAAGTCCTAGTCTCCTTTCTAACCACCTCTGAGTCAGGCCCCTTCTCTTCATCCCTACCAGCATTACATTTTAAGGTGGTCATCTTTTCTCACCCAGATTTTTGCAGAACCCAACTAACTGCTCTTGCTGCCTCTGGGATGATAGGAGACTTAGAGACCTGAGCCACTAGTTAGCCCTCCTCAAGCCCTGCTACAGGTGGACAAGTTGAAGGTGCTGGAAAATCTGAGAAGCCAAGAATGTCCAGCTACAGAAGTGTGCTCCCTAAAGGGGATCTTGTGGGGATGTCTATGGGAAGTCCCTGCTCTGGTGTAGATCCCACACCTGACGGCTGACCTGGAGTTACTCTCAGAGGAAAGTCAGCCATTGGGAGAAGAACTGGACAGGGAGCAGAAGAGAGCAGGTCCAACCTGCACCTGCCAGGCACTTGTTAACTAACACTGAACACACAATGTTTTAGTTAAACTCAAGTAACTAGAGAAACTTTCTCATACTGAGTATTTCCTATATGCAAATTCTTGAAGCATCTGTCACTGAAATAGGTTTAGCCCAAATGTTAAGAGACTTGAGGCCAATGTTTTTGAGATAAATGCTTCAATTAATCAAGTCATTGTTCTAGGCTGAGTTGAGTCTGATGTTTAAAATATTCAAGAGAACTGGAAAACAAAAGATTAGAATATAGTTTGAAAAGACGAAAGTACTCCCATCACTGAGCAGGAAGAAGTTTCTACCATAGAAAATTATAGCCTTTTCTCAAACTATATGATTAATAAACAATTATGATTGAGGAACAATTTCCGATTGTGACCTATGAATTTTGAGACAATATAGACATTTTAGGAGTCTAGTCATTGGGTAAAGCAATATTCCTAGAAAGACATTAGAACATATTCTTGTTTGAGATCCTTGGAGATTGTGTAAGGACGTAGACCCCTAATTACCACTCAGTTTCATCCTTGTACCATTGTACTAAGAGCAAAGAGTAAATTAATGTATAGATAGATGAAAGATAGATGGATAGATAGAGGGATGAATAGATGGACAGATGATAGTAGATAGATGATAGATGGATAGATAGGTGTAGATAAATAGATGGATGGATGGAGAGAAGGAGAAAGGCATGGAGAAGAGAGGGAGAGAAAGAAAGAATAGCTGTGTGACTCCTGAGCTTCTTGTTCTAAATACTTAAGAAGCCAGTCTGTGCTTCCTGCCACTGAATTCCATAGATACTCAAATATCTTTCCAATATATCCCACCTCAGCAACACCTGTGTTGCTATGATCAACCATCTCAACTTTCTTGAAAGGCCTGAGTTTTAGCAAAAAAAGCCCTGCATGCTGGGAAACCCCTCAGTTGCAGACAAATTGAGACTGAAAGTCAACCCTAATCTGTATGTATTTTCCTCCTAAAATAATGTGTTGGGAGTTTTGGAAAGTGTCAACTAGGAAAGCCTTCATTAAGGCAGAAACTTTAAGTCAAATGCAGCTGATGAATGACTATTGCTTCCAAAACCTCTGTTATGCCTTCTACCTTCTGAATTCTATTATTTACAACTCAGGACATGGTGTGGCTGTGGGCAGGAGAGCTGCATAGCAGAGATGTGTTAACTGTGGGCAAATAAGGCAGTTCAAATGCCTGGTGAGAGGCATTATTCTCAAAGCACCAATCATTAGAGTGTGTTGCAATTTTCAATGTCTTCTAAGTAATAACATTAGGCCACAACGTTGTTCTTGGAGTGCAAATTTCATCAAGCAATTCACTGTACTGAAATAATACTCTTTTATTTCACCCTTCTTTAATCAAATATTTTGGTCTTACTATGTAGGTATGCACGCTAAATCAGGGTAGGTGGACTTTGTAAATTGGTTTTGTGTCCTCAAAATCATTTGACTATCAATATTTGCAGCTAATATAGTTTAATAACTGTATGATCTGCAAGAGAGGTCAATGAGTATGAGAGGCCAAAGCCACAGCAAAGCTGAAGAGATGATTAAGAAATGAGAGTAGCGTCTGCCTGAGCAGCAGCAAACAGACCACCAGAGAGGCTGCCTCTCAGCTGGGGACCCCCCTCACCACACCCAGTTTGAGAAGAGAAATGATGACAGCTGCCACAGAGGCAAAACCCTCCCCAGTAAAAAGACTGTCACAGATTTGCAGATGGGCTCAGAAAAGCCTCTTAGCTCCCAGTCTGTAAAACACGTCTCTCACTCCCCAAATCTCTAGCTGGCTACATCTTTATTAGGGTCATCAGAAGTGAAAAGCAGTGGGAACCTGAAAAAAATACGATCTAAAGGAGAGATCTTGTAGCCACACAGCCCTTTCATAAACATTTGATTTATCTTCTCAGCACACTGTGAGGGAGGCGACGGCGTTGCAATTTTTCTATTTTGTTTTGATCAGAAATGAAGAGGATCTCTCTTGCCTGGATCATCTGGTTAATTCCACTGTTTTATCACTACTAGCCAGTATTTATTGAGCAATTTTATCTGTTGGGCACTGCCAGTTAAATACTTTCAATGGATTATCTCATTTACCTTGATAAAACCACCTCGGAGCAGATAATATTATTGTTGCTGATGTGATGGATGAGAGGATTTGGGCTCAGGAGGTTATAACAACTTGTCCGAGAGGAGTCAGAATTTAAGCCTGGAGGCTAGAATCTATGCTGTCCACCTAGTCCTGAGCCTACAATATAAATCAGTATTTTGAATGCCTATTTATCAAGAAAAGCAAGAGCCTTCCAATAAGCAACCCCACACTAAGCAGGCTTCCTCAACCCTCATTGAGAAGGGCTGGGTTATACAACCTTATATTCAAAGGAGGTTGGAAAGTCTGATATCTAACAAAGGGGGCCGGGATTCTAATGTTTGATCTGTGTTATGAGTGAATTGTGTCTTCCCAGATTCATATGTGGAAGCCCTAACCCCCAGTCCCTTAGAATGGGACTGTATCTGGAGATACAGTCTTTAAAGAAGTAATTAATTTAACAGGAGGCCGTTAGGATGGGCCTTAATCCAATATGATTGGTATTCCTGTGAGGAGAGGAAGTGTGGACATACAGAGAAACACCAGGGGTGGGCACAGATCAAGGACCATGTGAGGGCACAGAGAGAAAGTGGCCAATGGCAAGCCACGGAGAGAGGCGTCAGAAGAAACCAAGCCTGCTGACGCTTGGGTCTTGGACTTCTAGCCTCCTGAACTTTGAGTAAATAAATTTCTGTTGATTAAGCCTCCAAATCTGTGGCATTTTTGTTACAGCAGCCTGAGCCGACTAATACAGCTTGGACATAGTCTCTCCAGGAGAACATTTGGAAATGGTCATCATTTGATTATAATGACTGGGGATACCACTGGCCTCTCGTGTGCCCTGGCAAAGGGATGCCAAAATTCTTGCCATGGGCAGTCGATAATAAATAGCTCCCACTCTTCTACTGATTGCAGCATTCCTTCTCAGAAATGATGCTTCAAACAATCAAACTAGGACTGTGTATGTTTTTGTCCCTAAACAAAATCAAGGGTCCCATTAGCAAGCAAAAAAGAAATGGCTCTTAAGTAGAAATCACTGGTGTCTGATGTATCTGCCACACATCTCTTGATGCTGTCACTCCTGATGTGAGACAAGAAAGGGGAGTTAAAGAGCCACAGAAATGGAGATAAAGTATCAGTGTTTCTCTCATTTAAGAGGTACTATATTACAAGCTGTTTAAAAAATTCCTTTTGAAGCCAGTTCATTCTTTGGAAGACCCATTTCTTTACAAAACATAGGGGTACATGACATTTAGCTTCCTTTCAATCACAGAATTTGCCAAGATCAAACTTAATATTACAGTTTTCAAGTTCATAATTTTCTACCAAAACTTGTTCGAAAAAAGAAAATAGGTAGTAAAGGATGTAATTCAGCGATAACCCTCTGCCTAAAAAGTGAGAAAAAATCAAGTGAAAATTCATTAATTTTGCAAAGTAGTAGTAATTAACTTTTCCTTAACTGAGGAATTCACAGTGTTTTAGGGAAGTCTATGTTCTCATTCTTTCCCAGTAAGACAAGGATTAAAACTTTCAAAAATTGAAGTAAAATCAAGCTGAGTGGGTGACAGGCTTACGGTGTCAGCCAATGGTTGAGCTGGGATGGAACAAGCAACTATTGGTCCTTAAGCACTGGTCGTCTGTCCGCTGTCCCCAGTCCCACAACAGTCTGGAGAAAACGCAGCGGTTCACTTGTGAAAGAGTGCAGCACCGACTGGCAAGTGGCTGCTTCCCCCAGAGTTCTACCTTCCCAAGGGTTTCACCCATGCTCATTCAGTAACTTAATCTGACAGGTGGAAAAAGACCCAGGTACCCTCATTTGTGGAGTTTAACAACAAAACAAAACTGAAGGAACAAAACAGCACCAGACTCACAGACCCCAAGAAGGGACTAGCGGTTACCAAAGGGGAGGGGTGGGGGGATCACAGGTAAGACAGCACAGCACGGAGAAGACAAGTAGGGACTCTGTGGCATCTCACTACGCCGATGGACAGTGACTGCAGAGGGGTGTGGGGGAGACTTGATAATCTGGGTGAATGCAGTAACCACAATGTTGATCATGTGAAACCTTCGTAAGAGTGTATATCAGTGATACTTTAACATAAATAAATAAATAAATGACTTAATCTGAATTTCCACCCCTATAACTGACCCTATGACTTAGAAGAATATTAATATATTAAAAATTGCCGTGTTCAGCCACTTGATGCTTTTATTGATATAGTTGGATTTAAAACCCATCATCTGGCTTATTGTTTTGTATCTGTTTCATCCGTTGTTTGTACTAATTTTGCTGCCTGATGTTGGGCTAGCTGATTATTTTATGCATTTCATTACATCTTCAAACTGAACTCATTCATATTCCTCACATATTTTTTTCAGTAATTTCCCAAAGGCTTACAATATACATCTTTAAAACTGAAATTCAAATGTTATACTACTTTATATGAGTGTAAGAAGCTTATAACTGTGTCTACAATTCCTCTTTCTCATGTGTTCTGTTATAGTTATCACATTTTTTACATTTACGTATGCTCCAATCTCATAATACATTGCTACTATTTTTGCTATAGACAGTTGAATTCCTTTTTAGTCTCCAGTTCTGATAGTTCTGGCAAATACAGTCATGTAACACTGCAATCAAGATACAGAACAGCGCTATCACCCCACCTGCACAAACATCCCTGTGGTTTTTGGTAGTAAATCTCTCCCTCTATCCCCAGTCCTTGGCAACACCAATCTGATTTCTGTCCCTCAGGTTTTGTCTTTTCCATGAAGTTATGGAAGTGGAATCATAAACCCTGTAGGCTTTGGTGTCTGGTTCCTTTCATTTAGCATAATGCATTTGGGATTCATCCACGTTGTTATATATGCTGTTAGTTAATTCCTTTTTATTGCTAAGTGGTATTTTATGATATGACTATACTACTGTTTGTTCATATTAGAGTCAAGAACCATTAGGGTTGTTTCCAGTTTGGAGTTATTAGGACCAAAGCTATTACAAGCATCTATATACAAGTATTTTTATGGACTTTAGTTTTCATTTCATTTGAGTAAGTACCTAGGAGTTGGTTCCTGGATTATATGGTAAGTATATATTTAATTTTATAGGAAGCTTCTAATCTTTTCCTCAAACTCAGTGTACGATTTTGCATTCTCACTGACAAAGTCTAAGAATTTCAGTCACTCTATTTCTTCAGCAGCACTTGGTATTATCAGTTTTTCTTTTATCTTTTAGCCATTGTAATAGATGAGTAGTGATATCTCATCATTTTAATTTGCATTTCCTTAATGACTAATGATGTTGAGCATCTTCTCATGAGCTTTTCACCATCTTATATTTTCTTTGACAAAGTGCTCAGATTTTTCTGCCCATATTTTTATTGGATTTTTCATTTTTTTATTGTTGATTTCAAATGTTCTTTATATATTCTGAATTCAAATCCTTTACCAGATATGTATTTTGTACACATTTTCTTCCAGCCTGTGGCTCATCTTTTCAGTCTCTTAATAGTGTCTTTCAAAGAACAATAATTCTTAACCTTGATGAAGTTCAATTCATCATTTTTTTCTTCTAAAGATCATGCTTTTGATACTGCACCTAAGAACATTTTGCCTAACCAAAGGACATGAAGATATTCTCCTATATATTCTTCCAGAGATTCTATAGTTTTGCATTTAGCTATATAATGCATTTCTAGTTAATTTTCCTATAAGGTGTATGCTTTAGATTAAGATGCATTGTTTTGCATATGGACATTCAGTTGTTCAGCACCATCTGCTGAGAAGATTGCTGTGAGGGTTAAGTCTGTGTGTCAGCTGGGCTCGGCCAAGGGATGTCCAGATACCTGTTTAAGGGTTATTTCTGGGTGTGTCTGTGAGGGTGTTTCTGGAATAGATTAGCAATCGAATTGGTGGACGGAGTAAAGGAAGTTGCCCTCCCCAGCATAGGCAGGCATCATCAATCCACTGAAGAACTGAATGGAACAAGAAGGCAAGGAGGGTTGAGCTCTTTCTCTCCACCTAACTGGCTGAATCGGGACATCAGTCCTCTCCTGCCCCTACTCAGACCATCCAGCCTTTGGTTCTCAGCCTTCAGACCCAGACTGAGCTGAACCATGCAACCCTGCAAACTGGGTCTCCAGCTTGCAGATGATATGTTTGGACTCTTTTTTTTTCATTAACCTAACTACCTAGCCTTTCTCTAATACCACCTTCAGTTAATTAGCTGTTAGAATGACTAAAAAAAAAAAAAGAAAAAGATATGTTTAAAAATTTACATTTCTTTTAACCATATTTCGGAACCTTCGTGTCTTTGTGTAGGTCCAGCTCCGGTGTCATACTCCTGTAGGAAGAATGTCCATTACAGCACTTACAGCCCATCATTTCTTTGTAGTGAATTCTCTCAGATTTGTCCATCTAAAAAAGTACTGTGTCTTTATTTCTTAAGGATTTTCACTGAATATAGAATTCTAGGTTGATGGGTGTTTGTTTCGGTTTTGCTGTCAGTATTTTAAAGATGTTGCTCACTGTCTTCTTGCTAACATTGTTTCTGATGAGACATCTGTCATCTTAATCTTTGCTTTTCAGTAGATACAGAATATATCTTTTCCTTCTGGCTGTTTTAAAGATTTTTCTCTTTATGATTGGTTTTCAGCAATTTGATCACAATGTGCCTTGATATAATTGTCTTCATGTTTCTTATGCTTGGCACTTGTTGAAATTTTTTAATCTAGGGCATTGTACTTTTCATCAAATTTTGAAAATTTTCAACCATGATTTTTTCAAATATTTTTTCCTCTCCACTTCTACTGTAACTCTGATTATATGTGTATTAACTTAAAGTTATCTCACAGCTCATTGATTCTTTGTTCATTTTTTAAAATTCTTTCTTCTTTGTATTTCTTTTAGTGTAGTTTCTATTTCTATTGCTCTGTCTTCAAGTTAATTAACCTTTTCTTTGGCAATATCTAATCTTTTATTAGTCATACCCCTTTTTATCTTAGATTTTATATTTTTCAACTGTGGAAATCTGAGGACCTTTTTTAACCTTCCATCTCTACTTAACTTTTTGAACAAGTGAAGTTGAATTATAGTTGTTTTAATGTGTTCTTGTCTGTTAATGAAAACATCTCTATCAACTCTAATTGACTTATTTAAGGGTCAAACTTCCCTGCTTCTTCAGATGAGTGGTAATTTATTAAAATTGTACCTTATTTTAAATAAACTTTCCTTTTTAGGACACTTACAGATTTACAGAAAAATTGTGACGATAGTGCAGAGAGTTCCCATATACCCCATACTAAATTTCCCCTGCAAGTACCATCTTACATTAGTAGGGTATCTGTGTGATAATTAGCGAACCAATATTGGTACATTCTTTTTAACTACATTCATTCTTTATTCAGATATCCTTACTTTCAGCACTGTCATCTTCTGTGTCAGGATCCCATCCGGGACATCACATTCCATTTAGCAGCCTGTGTCCTCAGGCTTCATTTGGCTTTTACAATTTCTCAGACCTTCCCTATTTCCAATCACCTCGACAGTTTTGAGAAGTATTAGAATGTCCTTCAACTGAGACTTTTTTGGTATTTTTTCTCATAACTCGACAGGGGTTATATTTTTTTTGAGAGGAGAACTGCCATTCTCATCACAGTTTATCAAAGATGCATGTCGTGCACATGACAGCACTGTCGATGCCACCCTCCATCACCTGGCTAGGCAGCGCTTGTCAGATTTCCCCGCTGTCAGGTCATCTTACCCCATTTCCGTAACATACTCTTGAAGGACGTCACTAGGCATAGCCCATGTTTAAGTAACGGAGAGCTGTGTTCCCCATCCTCGAGAGTGCAGCATCTGCATAAATTGTCTGGAATTCTTCTGCATGGGAATAATTTTTATTGGATGCCAGGCATGTTGGATTTTACCTTTGTTCTTCAGCTTTGCTCTGGGATGCAGTTACGTTCCCTGGAAACCACTCCATCCTTTTGCTTTTGCTTTTAAGATTTGTTTGGTGGGACCGGAGTGTTGTTTAGTCTCTGCCAAATTATTCTCCACTCCTGAGGCAAGACCCTTCTGAGGGCTCTAACTAATGCCCTCTGCATTATGAGATTTTCAAGTCTGGAGTCTGGCTGGTGGGAGCAACCGATATCCCCAGCCCTATGGGAATGCCAGGTATTGCTCCCTTTAACTGTTCTTGGGTGATTTTTTTCCCCTGGCTTTGGGGTGTTTTCTTACATGAATGTGGTAACCAGTAAACTGTGCTGAATGCTCACGCAGGACTTTCGGCTGATCTTGTGAGTTCTTGCTCACAGCAGCCCTTGTCTCTCTAGTCCTCTGTCCTGCTAACTCCAGCCATTTGGGGACCCTCAGATTCTCAGCTCGGCCTCCCCAGCTCAGGGACTGTGCTGAACCTGCTCGTGTTCTCTTTCTCTGCTCTGAGGTCTATAGACCAGCTGAAGCCCTAAGCCTGGGCAAAAATAGTATTCACTTCATTCGTTCCCCATTTCATGGAGACCATTGACCTTTATTATCAGATACCCAGACAATATTTTGAAAATATTATCTCATCTATTTAGCCCAGTTTTTTTTTTTTTCATGCAGGAGAACAAATCTGGTCTCTGTTAGTCCATCTTGGTCCGAAGTGGAAGTCCCATCTACTGCTTTCATTCTCTACCTGCAAGTAACGTGGAACCACCTGCCATTTCCAAAATAGGCTGGGTTGTCACCCGTCTCCAGCCTCTGCAGCTTCTGGGTGTCTCCTCTCTTTCATGCTCTTTCTTTCTTTCTCAGCTGACACGTTCTTATCAGCTTTTACATCCTATTATGGAAATCTCTTCACTCGTTCAATTGATTGTTCTTGAAGCTTCTCTAGAGGCTGTCATATTTGATTCTCACATTTACAATTTGACTTTCCTAAATGTATCCAGTCACGAAGTGATGGGAGAGGGGTTCTAATTCTCATCCGTACCACTCTGCTCAAGGTTTTTTCATTATGCATAATTATTTTCCTTCATAATTTGTTTAACATTTATGGTTTTTCTAGCCTCAAGTCAGAGTGCTTTAGAAGTAGACCTCATTCTAGAAAATATGACCTTTATCCTCAAATATCTTAATATATGACTAAAAAGAATATGAACACACAAGCATTAAATGAAGTAACACAGAGGATCCCTGAATGGCTTCTTAAGAGAGCGTAATAGGCTAGAATAGTTGAGAAGTGGTTCATGGATGTCACGTGAGAGGAACAGGATTTTGATGGATAGGGAGGATTTAAGTGATCACATATTCCTAATTACTTTGCTGATGTTCAGGTGTGTGCCACAAAAGGATTAGAGCTATGTCCCCATATCAGTTCCCTCCCACTCAGGGTACCTGACGAGGACTAAATCATCCATTTATCATCAGCGCCAAATAAATATTGTCATATTTTATGAAGTGAAAACATTGTGAAGTACTGGGACAGATGAATGGAAGATGACATACAGGAAAAGCAAATGAGGATAATAAGCAGAGCAGAGGGGAGAGGGGTACAACAGCTGTGGTAAGTGATCCTGAGAAGGTTCAGATAAGCAAAGAATTGGGAGACTGTAGAAGACCAGTCACTGTATGACTCTATGTCTATTCGTAATGCCATTTGTTCAAAAAAAGAAGAGAAGGAGGGAAGAAAAAAGTAAAAGAAAAAACTAGAATAATACAGAGGATGTCTTTCAAATAAGAGTCTAAATTCTTAAATTCATCATTTCCAGTCCAGTGTTCTTATCTTCTCTCCATACTTTTCAGTAGAGTTTTATGGCATTAATTCTTTGAGGTAAGGGAGAACAGTAAGTATTTGGTTTTTATTTAATGACCTTATACCTATTTTACTGTGATAGGGCAATGTTCTGAAGGATTAAAGTATCTGAGAATATGTGTTTGAGCAGAACAAGTTCTTATCTCTTTTGCCAACTCTTCAGATTAGATGAGAATCCTTGTGTTTTGGTGATGGGAAGAAGAGCTGGACAGGAAGAAAGGTCCTTGTGTAGATCTTTGAGCCACTGTTCATCCTATTATGCCCTCCCTTCTTCCCAAAGTAACCCCCATTGGGAAGGTGGGCAAGCTCCGAGTTCCTTGCTTCCCGGTGGCATGGGGGCAAAGTCAAGCAGCTGCCTGGTGTGTCTAAGGGACCTCAGGCATCCTCTCAGAGATTCCCCCAAACCATGGTAAATGGGCAGATACTGAGAACTGGAAGACCCAGAGGCTCTCATGGTCAAGGTAAGGGAATGCCCGCAGCAGATGGGAATTCAGACATCTCAGTGGATGCAGCATCAGAGGAAGAGCAATTCCGAGGAGCTAGATTCAATACTAGGCATAATCAGCTGATTTTTGCCTCTCCTGGTCCAACTGAAATTCCATCCACCCAATCCGGAAGGCCCCGTGGAACTTGGTTCCATTCTAGGGAGAAAGAGTCATAGGGGAAATTTTGAATTTACCAGTGATAAATCCTACATTACTGGATTTACCTGGAATTGATCAAAATTACATTTCCTAAAACAGGCACAATCGGGATGAAAAAGAGACCTTATATTGCTTTGCAAAAAAAAATAATAAAGTTCTGCACATTTGAATATATGTCTTGAAATTTTGCATACTCTGGGAAGTCGATTAAACTACCTGCTTGAAGAGGTTAGGAAGAGATTTCCCTGGGTCATAACTCTAACGTCTCTATCAGTTCTTTATGAAGTTTTGCCTCAGTTTCTCTACTTATAAAAGGAAATTTGGCATGTTTTGTTTTCATACACTGGTGGTACCATGTGGTTTCAATTTTTCATAGTGCTGGTTCAGCCGTTTAAGTTTCAGCCTTAAAGATAGGAAGAAATTTAAATCAGACTTTTCCTGGAGTTGGCATGCATTTTCCAAGATTTTGCTTACTTGGTAATGTATTCCTGCAACCTTCGGAAAGATGTATATTCAAGGTCAAGGTTTATGTGAAAAAAAAAAAATCTTGAGTTTTGTTTTTTGAGAAACTACGATGCCCTACGTCATATTTGTATATGAATACCCTTGATTCTGGGTTTTCAGGGTTGAAAGATGCTAAATTGACCCACTTGGGCATCTGTGATTAAAAGCTGTAAATGTCTAACATACATCAGATGCTTCTGTTGACTCGGTTAGGATTGGCCCCTAGCTTGGTGGGAAAAGATTTCCTTGTACAGAACATTCCCTGCCTCCATTCAAGGAGGGTGAGCCTGGGGAACTGGCTGTTTATTTTGGGGCCCGTGTAAAAAGAGCTCCTGAGTAGACATGTCCTGCTGCAGACCAAGCCTGGCAGAGGTCATCTTTGTGTTACAAGTGTTTGAGGAATTGCCTCCCCTGCTGATGATTGGGGATATTTTTAGCTACAAACTGAAACTTCTCATTCTTGAAATTGTTTTCATTTCCACCCAAAAAGGCAAACTGCATGGGGGTGGGAGGTAAAAAAAACAAAATAGGAGGCATAAGCACTAATAGGAGCCGTGTGTCCCGGGTAAAAAAAGAAATCCGATGAAATTACTTCCCTTCAGTGTTGACAGCCTGGTCCTGGCACCACACGTGGTTCTGATAGCTGTAGGCTAAAAGAATCATTTCCACAATGCAGCTCATAATGATAATGTAAATTTCACTTAAGTATACATGATTACAGAAAATTGCACAGAATTGCAACAGACTTTGTGCTGTACTATTTATGGAGCAATATAGATTAACCAGTTTTTTTCCCCCCGCCTAAATTCAGGGGAAGACAAACTCTTTTGAGTCCAGAAACAGGTAAAGGTCCACAGCATTGCATTCACGTGTATTAACATTCTAATGCAGGCTTACCACACTTTTGTTGAGTGCCAACAGTGAGCTGAGAGGTGGGAGCATTCTGCCTGCCAACTGCATGGCTCCCCTTGGAATGACGTGTTTCATGAAGTTACCGAGAGTCCTCAGTAGGTGTGTTCTCAGCGGTGGAAACCCTTCCAGGGCACTGATAGTTGCAGAGCTGCATTAAGACACTTCAGGCTATCTGTTTTGCCATGAACTCCTGTAACAATATGTGTGCATCTCTTGCAGCACTTCTGTGTCCCATCATACATTACTTGAGTTGGTGTGCATGCTGAGTACCAAGCCCTTCTTGTATGTTTCTAAAGAGCAAGCACTGGGTTTTTCTTATTGAGATTGAGTTCAGTACCTTATGCCTGGTAGGTGTTCAATAACTACTTGTTGAATGAAATCGAATTGGAATGGGATGATTCCTTATGTTAAAAACACAGAAACACTTGTGGTGTGAATGTTTAAATTATTATTAAAATTGTATTTAGGTTTTTACAATGCAGGGTGATCTGTCAGGTGTGGCAGAAGGAGACGCCAGGTGAGATAATGTACCCATGGAGCGTTTTGAGCTGGCAGAGAACAAACACCTGAAAAGAATGGGAAAGCAGCTAAACTTATCAAAAAGATTATTTTACCCATTCACTCATTTAATCTTCACGGTGCTGCTTGGTATTAGGTACATTAGTTCTCATTTTACGGATGAGTACATTGAAGTTAAGAGAGGTTAGACACATTTCCCAAGCTTGGATTTGATCCCCTCTCTCTCTTCATCCCTGTCCCAAGCCTCCTCCACCACAGTGCCCTGTTCCTTGAAGAAGAGGAATGTCTTACCTGTGTCCAGTGGCAGGACCAAGCTTCCATCTCCATTCCCATTTAGTTTTCCTAAAATTCCATTAATCAAGCCATATTTGGAGGGAGGAACTATAAGATACTGACAATAATATTTCAGCCAAGAATCCAGGAAGAATCCTCCTGATTTCTCTCTGTTGATGACTGACTCATATCCTGAGTGGTTCCTGGGAGTCACGAGGCCTGTGCTCACAGCTGGTTGACCCTTGACCTCCTTGTGTGCCCTGGGCTACAACTCCTGCTTCTGGGCTGTCAGAACAATAACCCTTCTTGGTGGAATAATAGCAGACAGGGGTGCTGAAGCTAGGCAGAAAACTTCTCTGTGGGTATTACTGGATTGAATACTCAGAGAAAAGTAGAAAATGGGGAAGGAGCCTCACATAGATTATGCACAGGATCCTGCTGTAATAGGGAAAGATGACTTTTTGGCCACGAATTGTCTTTGGGGAAAAAAACAAAAACAACAGGCAGAAATGCAAAGGGAATATTTCTCCACCCCACATACATCTCATTGCCTACCAATATACACAGTAGTTAGCATGTTCATTTCATTTTCCAGGTACAAAAGCAAAAGGCCTTGTACAATTTTTCCATAATTAGCTGGAAATCACTATGTCATAAGTGACTATAAATATTTCTAGACCTTCCAGGTGGCTTGGAGTTCTTAAGAGAATCTGGGATCTTTGAAAATGCTTTCCAGCAGTATTTGTTATGGGTGCCCCATGAAACAGGAGTGTCACTGAAATGCATGGTGATTGGGTGGCATTTTAGTTTTCAGGCATTCCCAGGTGTGTTTTAGTATTGCCACCAACCAACTCTGTGCATTGTTTGAGCTACATATTGATATAAAATAAGAACCAATTTGAGGCATGAAGATAGAATCCATTAATTTCCTTTTCACAATCAGAGCAGACACCTCACTATCTCCTACTTGGGTGGAAAACCAACAGAGGTGACCAAGTGTAGGTGCACAGGAAAGAAGTTGTACCCGCCTGTCAATGACATGGCACCCTGGGTTCCCTGAGGAATTCACTCCCCGGGAGGCTTTCCATCATGTCATATGGAAGTTTTCAAGTGTAAGGTGATCATTTTGGAAAACGGGAATGCAATAGAAAAATGCATTTATATTCCAATCCTGCCTGACACAGAAAAATTTTCAAGGGTCAAGACAATCGCTTACTCATCTTTGCATGTCTTCTTTGTTAACCTTTGTGCAATTCTTGCAATTCTGTGGTTTCAGCCCTTAAAAACTTGTTGCGTGTTGCTCAGTTGAGACTAGCTGCTCACTGAGTGATGTTGGTGTGAACACAGGAAGGGAAGAAATGAGACTCAGAAGAAGTACCATAATTACAGCAGGGCGGGCGGTATTCTGAGAGTCAACAGCTTAAGTCTTTCTGATTTGCAAAAGAGGAGCGAAAGCTAAAAGCTTATTTGCAAAATTTATGAAATGACAAAAGAGCGGGGGTGGGGGGATTGATGTCTAAACCCATTTTGTGACAGTAAAGAATTAAGGGGGGATTTGAACTTTTATGGAATACCTCATTACTTTTGTTTAAAGACAGGTTTCTAACATGTATATCAGATATTTTAAAACATTTGTTATAAGATCTCATGTTCAAAATTATGTGCTCATCAGAATTTGACATGTTAAAATTCTTGTGACTTTTCGACTTTCTAAGGCATTTACTATTTTGACCAGTAAGTTGTAAGCAAATAGTTTTCATTTTGTCGGGTCCCTTAGAGATCAAAACTGTGCCCTTATTTCTTCACAGCAGAGGTTCTCAAACTTGTTAGTTCCAGGGCCCTTTCATGCTCTGAAAAATTGGTGAGGATCCCAGAGTCCTTTTGCTTTGTGTGGGTGATGTCAATATTCAACACACTGGGAACTAAAACCAAGAAAGTTTAAAATATTTATATATTACTTCATTTAAAATAACAAGAAACCCATTAGATATTAACATACATAATTTTTAAAAATTTTATTAAGGTATGATTGATATACACTCTTATGAAAGTTTCACATGAAAAAACAATGTGGTTACTACATTTACCCATATTATCAAGTCCCCACCCATTCCCCAATGCAGTTACTGTCCATCAGTGCAGCAAGATGCCACAGATCCACTATGTGCCTTCTCTGTGCTACACTCTTCTCCCAGTGATCCCCCACACCATGTGTACTAAACATAGTACCCCTCAATCCCCTCTCCTTCCCTCCCAACCCGCTCTCCCCCACCCCCTCCCCTTTGGTAACCACTAGTCCCTTCTTGGAGTCTCTGAGTCTGCTGCCGTTTTGTTCCTTCAGTTTTGCTTCGTTGTTTGTTTCCCTCCACAAATGAGGGAAATCATTTGGCACTTGTCTTTCTCCGCCTGGCTTATTTCACTGAGCATAATGTCCTCCAGCTCCATTCTTGTTGATGCAAATGGTAGAATTTGTTTCTTTCTTATGGTTGAATAGTATTCCATTGTGTATATGTACCACATCTTCTTTATCCATTCATCTACTGTTGGACACTTAGGTTGCTTCCATATCTTGGCTATTGTAAAAAGTGCTGCAATAAACATAGGGGTGCATATGTCTGTTTGAATCTGAGAAGTTGTGTTCTTTGGGTATATTCCAAGGAGTGGGATTCCCAGGTCAAATGGTATTTCTATTTTTAGTTTTTTGAGGAACCTCCACATTGCTTCCCACAATGGTTGAACTAGCTTTTATTACCACCAGCAGTGTAGGAGGGTTCCCATGTATGTAACATTTTTAAAGAAAAATAATTTTTAAACAAAAAACATTAGTGAGAAGATTGACATGTGTTTTATAGTGTGGCAAAACTGTTTAATTTCTGGCTTAATAGGAGACAGCTGGGTTCTTCTGGTTGCTTCTGCGTTCAGTCTGTTGTGATATGTTGTTTCATTGAATTACATGAAGCTAGAAAAGTGAAGAGTGTTTTACAAGCTTTCCAGATAATAATGGATGTGCATTTGTACTCCAGCAAAACTGAACAAGTGGTAGTTTCTTAAAGCTTAGTGTTATGGGAAATTTGGAACCATATCAATGAACTCTTCATACTATATTATATTAAAATCAACTAGTGAATCTTGTACTTTTTTCCACATTGATGATTTTTTATCGTCACTTATTGGGCATTTACAAAAGACTGGTTTATTGAGTTATTAAGATCTTCTAAATATTGACTCCTTTTATTGTAGAATGTAATAAATTAATTTGTTAATAACCTTACTTATTTCATCAGAAAATTCTTCGAGTGTAGGAAAGCTGTTAAACTACCAAAGGTGGGAAAAAAAGTTCACTGAAAAAAAAACTATATTGTTTTCCATTTGTGACAGACTCATTTATTTTTCATTTTTGAAAGATTATGGATCAAATGCCCAAATTTGAATAGTCATAGTTTGTCTATAAGTTAGTCTTTGAACTGAAAATGCTGTGAAAAAAAATTCTGCTTATTCAGTTTATAATATAAAAAAATATCACAGAAGAGCTTCTCTTTGAAAATTTTCCTACTTCAATATGCAGCAGATATGAATGACTCTATGAATACTTCCCATTTCATCAAAAACCACAAAATCTGAGGAGTTGGTGTTTAATAAAATTAAAAATGCTTACTGCTTCATCAGTGGCATTCTTGGCTTTTTGTTTTTTGCAAGCATGTGAACATGAACAGCACAACTGCTAGTCCAGTTTAATGTCATTGCTTTGATTTGTGCTAAGGCAGAACTTTCATGCATCAATGCCTTTGCAACATTAGTGAAAATGCCACCCCAGTGAAAAAGCAAATCATATCTTTGTATTATCACAAAAATAGCTTTTAACTTTCTAGACCCCTGAAAGTAGAACCTCAGGGGACCCAGACTACACCTTGAGAACAGCTGTTCTACAACAATTACACATTAACATGGGATTAAGTTTATTCACAAAATATGTTTTCCATATGTATTCTGTAGAGACAGACAGTGGTCCATCAAAAAGAAATATAGGATGCAGGTTTTTTCTTCAGTGAACTTGCCACTTGAGAGGAGGCTCTGTTGAGCTATAATTTAAAGCCACATTACTTTAAAAGCATCATAACTCTCTTAAAAATATTTATGGGTTTAATGCACAGTGAAGGTGAGCACAAATATTTAGTTGACAGGGTTTTGAGAGACTCACCTTGTGACGATGAGGTTACCTTCACTTAGAAGCAAAGAACATGTGAATTTCTTAAACAATCAACTTCTTGGGGGGATTTGGAAACAACAAACAACATTACCCAGCTACACTGATGAATTTATGATACTGGTATCTTCCTACTTAGAATGAGCCAAATTAAAGCGCCTACCCACAAAATCATCAACACAGTATCAACTTCATAAGCTTCCCATTGTCATTCATATATATATATATATGGGGGTGTGTGTGTGTGTATGTGTATAGACACACAGATTTTTGTACATGTATGTGTTGTATTACCAATATTACCAATGTATTTGTTAGATTCCCAATGTAGGTAATACAGTGTGATAAGTTTTGAAGAGAGGTCTGTGCAAGACACATAGGCCCATGTAAGAACCATCGGTGGGATCTAGATTGACTGAAGTCTCTGGCTATGATTTTTCTCAAAGGTGAGAAGGGCGGCCTCTGCAGGTCACCCATTTGCTATGCCCTCATCTCGAAGTGTGTACGTTCTTCTCCTGACCCCATCTGTTGCACTCATCCACACCTCATGTTTCAGCTGTAATTCATTCTTTGTCTAAGCAATGAAAAGCGCAGTTTATTTTTTCTTTCTCAGTAACCTGATCTTATGCACATCCATGCACCAGACAAAATAAGTGGAATTGAGCTTCCAAAACTATATTTAAACTATTACAACCTTTCCACACAGTCCTCTTAGAAAGCATTGCCTTCTCTGTATTCTTCTCATACCACTGAATAGCTGTGGAGCAGTGAGACACAGTTATTAACATCAACAACAAAAGAAAGGCCATCATTTGATTCTTTCCATTCCAATGTTTTAAAAATTAAGATATATTGATTTCAATGACAGAAGATAAGCTAAATATTCAAGCACTCTTCAAGTTGTGGTGATTTACTTAGCTTTATGTAATTCTCAGATTTCTGTCTTTATTAACCTCTCACATTTTGCCATCTCCTGGTGCACATCAGTTCTGACAATGAAGACATGCACAAAATGTGTGTGTATGTGTGTGTGTGTGTGTGTGTGTGTGTGTGTGTACACATGAATGGCAAGATGAATGACAATGGGAAGCGCACAAAGTTGATATGATGATTTTGTGCGTAGGGGCTTTAGATTTGGTTCATTCTAAGTAAGAAGATACCAGTATCGTAAAATCATCAATGTAACTGGGTAATGTTGTTTGTTGTTTCCAGATCCCCCCCAAGAAGTTGATTGTTTAAGAAATTCAAATGTTCTTCACTACCAAGGGGTTGTCTCTGGTTAGTTTTGAGATGTACATGGATGGGTAAATTCCCTTGGTTGGTTCCTACTTATTTTCCATTTTTAATGAAGAGACACCTAAGATTCTGTTACTGTAGCCAGCACTTCCGCTCTTGTATCAGAAAACACTTTTTCTCATAGAGGCAGGTGTAGTGGACAGACGAAACGCTTAACTGCAATAACAGGAGCCTGTCTTTTCGCTCCTTCTTTTTGCATTTATGTTCCCCACCCAACTTGCTTTCACAAGGAACTGGTCAAGATCATTCACAGCAAAATATGAGTTCGTTGAGTTTGGCTTATTCTGCTGTGTAGAAGGTGCGACAATTTTTATTCCTAAAACGAAAGAGACAGACTTCGTAAGCCAGAACACACAAGGGAAATCCACTTTCCTTGAAAAGTCTGGCATCTTCTTAAACTGGCACTTAAAGCAGTTCTACAAAAGGTCTACTTTCCATTTCCACACACTGCCAGAGAAGTTCAAAACAAGCGGAAGGCGCCGCTGCATAATACGTACGTGGGGTCATCAAGAAATGAAAAGTATGCACCCGGCTTATGCACCGCTTTGAGGTCCTTAGAAACTGCCCCTGCCCCTCTGGGGCTCCCTCTGCACTAGCTTAGGTACAAAGATACCATATATTTCCAAGACAGTCCCCACCCAAACAGTATAAGCCTTTATCTTTGTGTGATCGCTAGAGACAACTGCCTGATTCCTCTTACCCACCAGTACCAACATATTTTCCCCTAGAAAGTTGTACCACTTCTTATTATTTCAGTCTGGCACTGCTGTGGGGTTTTCTCAAGCTTGCTTTGCTAGGTTATTATAATATGTTCAAATAAGAGATCGATGCTAATAATCCACTTCCGTCTTTATATTCCTTCAAAGATTGTTGGAATATGCTCAACATATTAAATCATGAGACATTTCTGAAAACATCACTAAAAATTTTATCTGTAAGAACCCTGAAAATGTTGATGATATTTGAGAAAGCAACTTTTATATCTATCCAATCAAACATTTTAGTATCTTGGCCTGAAAAACATAATATTCCAAACAGTTTATTAGCATGCTGTACAAAATAATGTATACAGAGATGCCTTATTCAAAGCTACAAAAGATAAGGTATTAAACCAAAACATATCTTAAATGTCTGTCACTTCAGTGTTTTGGGATTATGACCAAGGGCAAAATACCAGAAATGTAAAAACAGCTCGGTAGGCATTGTACTGAGAGGCTATGACTGATGGAGGGATAACAGGCAATCCTTCTTAGCATCCTTCTACAGGGGTATTAAAATTCAACTAAGCTTCAAATTCTGAACTGTTTTCTTTTCTTATTAAAACTTCATGCTGTGTAGACATTTGATTGTGGTCACGTCTAAGTGACACGCATGCAACTAGTTGAAAAGTGAGCGCTTCGGTGCCAGGCCACTGGTTTGGTGGACATTCTTTAAGTGAATTGCCAGCTTTTTTTCGTGTAGACACAGTCTAAGAGAAAAATAGCTCCACTATTTCCTTTGGCACATATCAGGCAAATAGGTTCTTGTAGGCAAGTTGTTCTCCAGTCATGGAACAGCTAATACACCTAACGTGTCTGGCAGTAGAGCAGCTAGTATATCTTAACCTGAAGACTTCTCAGGGTACCAGTTATCCCTGAGTGTGGAGCCTTTTTTTTTATCCTCTCACAGTTTATAGCAAACTTGGTTTTTTTACTATTCATAAACCCCTACTGTTCTTGGCTGTATATGGATAGAACGTGGTACTCTGAAATTTTAGGGTCTCCAAATATAAAATGTAATTTCAAGGAACTGAACATTTGTTACCTTAATGGCTTGATCTATTACTTTTAACTCTCATTAACCATCCCTAGGCATGAAATTTGTCTTCCTGATTGACTCACTAGAAGATCAGATCAAGGCAGAAGCCAACTCTTGGTTCTAACACTGTCACAACCTTTCTTTTATCTTGATGTTCCCAAAGAAAGAACTAGCAAGCTCCTGCTGGACCAAGCTCATCTTATTAGAGTCATAGTCTATATAATATTGTGTTATTAAAAAGATGAGTTCTGAGAAGTAAAAGTTGCACATGTAAGGCTTTCTGTGTTTGCTACATCACCGTAATGGGACCTCAGCATTACAATGATAATGTGTATCATAGAACGTTCTGTTTACACAGTGATTCTACCTATCAGCAAATCCCTTTATCCTTACATTAGGAAAGAATTCCACATGTGAGCCTACTGGTTATTTCAAAGCAAGGGCCAAGTGGTTTGGATAAAACAAGATCTTAGTTGAACCTTTGCCTTAAACTGAAATTGAACCTGAATCTTGTTTGAGGTTCAAAAAGTTGAGTTAACTTTTTCCCCTTCATTTTAATTTTTGTGCATCTCTGCACTTCCTGATTTTGGTTGGGAGTAGAAACCTAAATGCCACAAGAAAAGCTATTCTTGTTGCATTTCCAGCCTTTCAAAGCCAAAAAGCACTAGAAATCTCAGGAAGAAAACAGTTCCCACCTAATTTCTAGCCCCAAAAGGTTCAAATCAGTTTGAATAAACTTTGGATAAGGTTGCATCTATTACTTGGAGACTATCTAAGACAGGCAGTGATAAAAAGCTTTAGGATGATGGAAGGAAGAAAGGAATCAGATGACCACAAATTGGACCATACTTCAGATTAAACTAAGGACACTAGTTTAAACCAGTGTACTTTGACATAGTCAAACCAGGCTTTTGTTTGCTTCCTGGCAAAAAAAACAAAACAGAACAAAACAAAAAACGCCAGAATATTATAAATTTGGATGAAAATTCTCAACTCGGCTTTCTAACTTCTTAAGCATTGCCATTCATAAAATACTCTTCACATTTAGAGTATCATAGCTAAACTATTTAAAATGTAATCACCAAAAGCCATTTTAAGGTAATCTCACTTATTGCACAGGAATCTGCAGGAATAAATCATAATGTATAATTATAATTGTTCTCAAGCTTAATTGTATAATTGTCCACTGGCTCATGCAATTTCGTACAATATCTACTCTTCTTTTCCACAAGTATTGATTGAGTTCTTACTAAGTGTGACGTGCTGGAGAGCCGATGATGCGTAAGATACTTTCCCTCGAGAGCTCTTGCTCTGCTGGGAGAGGCAGGCACAGTAACACGTGGGATCTAAGAATGTTAGCTAAGGGCCGGGATACAAAGAGGCAGGAAGGGTTTGGGGAACTTGGGGCAAGGAGGTCCCTAACCTGGCCGGGGTGCTCATGTACAGTCTCCTGAAGGAACTGAGGTCTCAAGGATGACAAATGACCACAATCAAATGTCTATACAGCATGAAGTTTTAATAAGAAAACAATTTGAAATTTGAATCTCAGTTGAGTATTAGTATCCCTGCAGAAGGACCCTAATAAGAATGATTGCCTTCGTTTTCCAGTGACCATTCATAGCCTCACAGTACAACTCCTAGCAAACATATTTGTTTTCACATTTCTGATACTTTGACTTTGGTCTTAGTCTTAAAACATTGAAGTGACAGACGTCTAAGGTATGCCTACCAAAGGCAAAAGGGAGACTTGAAACTCCAGGTGGGAGTTTGGGGGAGGAAGGGGTCAAGCAGAGCAGTGCCAGGAGCTCCTGCCACAGGGCGGGCGCTGGGAAGAGAGGCAGAGCCCGAGCCGACGAAGGCTGACCGAGGGGCAGAGGGCCAGCTCCTCCTCGGGCTCTGCACAAGCAAGATTGTTATGACGATCACTGATATTATTCTTTAATGTAGATTGGGGTCTGGAAAATGACAGGTTCTGGAATCAGACACAACTTTGATTTCTGGCCCTACGTCTTTTAAGTTCTGCAGCTTTGGATAATTTACTTCACTTTCCCTTCTGTGCAATGGGGATGCTGGTGGCCTGTCCCAGGATTAATGTAAGAATCAAATGGACTCTGTTATACGAGTGGGTCGGCCGTGCTGCAGCACAGCGAAGGAGGAAATGTTTGTTTTCGTCTCTCTTCTCTGAGGCCCATCCCTTTATCCTCTGTGCAGAATTTCCCTCTGAAACGCAGGATGCCCCATCTACCTGCTCACTAGCACTCTCATTTTCACTCCTTTTTTTTCACTGCAGAATTTGCTCTTGGAGATTTGCAGTGGTTTCTACTCCCCCAAATACCCCTTGAGAAGTGAGGAAACAGAGTCAGACAAGTCAAACAATTTGCCCAAGGGTGTAGCTGATAAACTGTGGTGTTAGCATCAGACCTGAGCCAATATGGATGCAAAGTTGGGGTTCTTTTTCGTCAGGCTCTCCCTGAATCTGTGTAAGATGTACGAGGTACGTGTCCTGGGAAACTGATTCTGCCATTTGCTGTCTGTGCAGCAAAGCAGACTCCAGGAACACGCACACTAAGAAGTCCCCTTTTGGGGTGGTTTCCATACATTTCCTTATTCTACCAATGAAGTGAAAACAGGGCAAAGGGTGTGTATCTTCATCACCTTTAGTAACACCTGGGAGGGGCTGAGCAGTCAGCGACCCTGTCCTCTTCTGCCCAGGCAAGGGAACACTTCATTCTTTGGAGAAAAATGTGTCTCTGTTTAAACATATTCTATAGAAGCTATTTCAGGTATTAAAAATGTGCAAGGCAAATAACCCAACAGCCAGTATTCTGGCCAAAAAAAAAGGAGGAGAAAAGGGCTTTACCCTGAATAGAGAGAGCGTATGTTGGCCACCAGAGCAGAGCTGAAATTTAAGTCTGTCTGAATTCATTGCATGAATTTGCAGTTTTGCCCTGGATTTCTCTGCTCATTTATAGACAAGGAGAGCGTTATCACCAACAGCACCAGAACCTTCCATTTTCTTCTCACAATGAATGAGTGCTTTGTCCAAGGTAAAACATTTTAATTTTCTATGACTTTGTGGCTGGGAAGGTGTCACACAGTAGAGAGACATATTCCTAAACAAATGGTATGACATGTATCTTTAGTCTTCTTTCTGTATTAACATTGCCTAGATTTTAAAACTGAACTTATTCCTGTAAGAGGACTCATTCGCTCTTGCTACAGAAAACTTTTAAGTGAAGACACACTCATGGCTTTCTGCTTGCCAGAAGCGGCAGTTTCAGGTTTCTCCAGGGGAGGGTGACCACAAATGCCAGCCACCAGCTGAAATTAAAGTGCTCATCTATAGCTGGTGTTTGAGGTTGAGCCATATACAAATAGAATTAGGGCCAGCCTTTACCAAGATGACTCAAGAGACACGGACTGAGTTCTGCACCAGGCAGGGACTCTCATGTACAGTGGCCTGCCTTGGTTTTGTGGTGTCCCAAGCAGGGTGTTTTGTGGACAGAGGGTAGCTGGTGGAAGACTTAGGGAAGGAAACTGCTCTTCCTGTGAAGGAATCTCAGATCTCCGTAGTCTTTTCTTGTACCACATTGGCCCATTTTGACCCAACTTAAAATGATTTCCTCCATTTCATGGGAACATTTAGAGAGAATAATAATAAACAAAACCTGTTATGGCTGGAATTGTGTCCCTTCAAAATTCATACACTGAAATCTTAAGCCCCTGTATCTCAGCATGTGACTTTTTTTGGAGAAAGGGACTTCACAGAGGTAATTAAGTTAAAGTGAGGTCATTAGGGTGGGCTCTAATCCAATGTAGCTGGTAGCCTTATAAAAAGGAGAAATCTGGACATAGAAATATGCATAGATGGAAGACCACATAAAGACAGAGAAAATGGCCATTTGCAAGCCGAGAGAGAGGGATGCAGCCTTTTCCTTCACAGCCCTCAGAAGGCATCAATTCTGCTGACATCTTGACCTCGGACTTCTAGCCTTCAGAGCTGTGGGACAATAAGGTTTTGTTGTTTAAGCCACCAGTTGGTGGTACTTTGTTGCAGGCAGCCCTAACCAATGCACGCAATTTGCTGTGCACTTATTATGACTCAAGGACATACATTACCTCACATACATTACCTCATCTGATTCTCACAAAAACCTAGTAAGTTGATAATAACCCCATTTACTGATGAAGAAAAGGGGGCCCAGAAAATCTAAGTAACTTATCCAAAGTCACATATTAAAAGTGGAAGGCCCAGGATGCCAGCCCACGACGTTTCTGAAATCCATGTGGTTTCCATTATGCCATGCATGTCATAAGGGCCTAAGGCCGATGCTAGATTGTATCAGAATAACCCGCATTGTTTCTTGTTATGGAATTTGGTGTTAAATTCTGAGGACAGTTCCTTGTAACCACAACTCCTCTGAATTGAAAGCCTATGATGACTCCCCAGGTTTATTTTCTGGTTGATATTGACCAGCACAGGCGTGATGAGATTATTAGAGAACTACAGTAAAAAAATGTTCTCTAGGTTAAATTTTTCTTTTCTTTGCCAGATTCTTTAAATGCAGTACAATTGCTCTCTTCCACAAAGAAAAATTTAGTATATACTACTCTTTTCATAATTTTTCATTGCAGATATTTGTTGATTGGTCCTCTTGAATCTCTGATTTGCAATTTTATTGAGGACGAGGAGTACAAAGATTCAATTGGTTTGAGTTTATTTGCCTACCTTC
Source organism: Manis javanica (assembly GCF_040802235.1). Taxonomy (NCBI): domain Eukaryota; kingdom Metazoa; phylum Chordata; class Mammalia; order Pholidota; family Manidae; genus Manis; species Manis javanica. The sequence continues at coordinate 8,449,577 of NC_133170.1, read as the reverse complement.
TTGTGATTTCAAGTGTAAATTCCTTTTTTTCCTACTGAAATACAGTTAAACTTGTCATTGTTTAATATAATGTAATAATACTCCTTACATTCACTTATTCACACATATAGGGTTTAACTCAATTGCACTTACTGTAATTAAAGACCTGTTTGACCTCATTCCTGACGTTTTATGTTTCCTATTTTCTATCCTTTCTTATTTTGTATTTTTCTATCTGTTGTTGGAACATTTGATTTTTCTTTGTTCTATATTCTTTTTCTTTTAGTGCTTCGGATATAATATATTACATTCCTATTGTTTTATAGATACACTTGTGATTTAATAAAAATACTTATTAAGGATATTGAGGGAGCCTAATCATTTTCCATCACCTCTTTGGATTTTGGGCTCACTGAGAAACAGATGTAGCAGCTTGGTAGGAATTAGAAGATAGGATCCCCTCGATGTTGGTATAACTGGATTAGAGAAGGATCGGACTCTAAGGCTGAAACAAAGCTTTCCCCGCAGAGAACAGACCTGCCCTTAAGGAGAGGAGCAGGGGCAAGAGACTAGCCTCAGGGCCGCAGCAAGCAGAGCGATCAGGAGCAACTTCTTCTAGGCCGAACTCGAATTGAAGGCAGAGAGTGAGAGAGCCGGAGACAGAGCGGGAGCCCCAGAGACTCAGCCAGCAGCAAACGGGACCCCACGCAGCCTCGTGGACCACATGCGTCGCTGCTGGACCTGGACTAAGACCATCACAGGCCCCAGCAACTTCCATTTTGGAGGCCCCTATATGTCAGCTCAAATGGATGTAAACATTTATTACTTCATATTTTTTTCTTTTACAATTTTTTAAAGGTTTTTGTGACTTTTGATTTTGAAAGCATTTAGCTCTGAATAAATCTTAGTTTATGCTCCGCTTATGATAGCTTGGCAATCATTATGCAGTCAGATATTCTGTGAATAAAATTAATCTGAGTTCTTCCCAAAAGTAATTAATTTTTGAATACCATATTTAACAATTCGTAAAGTTAATATATGGTGTGGAATACATATTTATGAAGATTTCAACTTTTTAGTTTTCTTTTTTAAGAAAAAAATTTTTTTTCCAGTTCCAAAATAGGTCCTAGACACGGAACCTGTAGTTGCTAATGGATAACACAGCAGGATACAGTTTCATAGGAAGGAGCTGAGGTGGGGTATGGAATGACAGGACATTTCCAGAACTTCCCAAAACATTTCTGGAATAATTTCCTAGAATTTCTCTGAGAGGATAAAGATTTCTGTTGTAGGGCCAGAGGATGGGACACTTGCAGAGTCAGGGAGCCTCCAGGGACAAAGTTATATTTCTCTATTACATCTTGACTAAATCAACATCTATATTCTAGCACATATAAAACAAAAGTACTATGTATCCTGCTTTTACGCTGTCCTGGGAACTGTCATGTTGAAATCACTTAAAATGTTCAAATCAAATGCTATCTTTTTATTTTTATATTATATATAACCAATCATTTAGACCTAATAAGACTTACTGACAGATGAATGGATAAAGAACATGTGGTATGTGTATATGTATATATATGCACAATGGAATATTATTCAGTTTAAAAAAGAAATCCTGCCATTTGTGACAACATGGATGAACCTGGGGGACATTATGCTCAGTGACATAGCCAGACACAGACAGACAGAATTGCAACATCTCACCTACATGTGGAATATTAAAAAAAAAAAAAAAAGGCTGTACTCATAGTAACAGAGTCTAGACTAGTGGTTACCAGTGACTGGGGTGTAGAGGGAAAGGGAAAATGGACAGGGAGAGAAAGAAAGGAAGAAAGAGAGAGAGAAAGAGAGAGAGAAATAAAGTGAAATGATGGTGTCTGGGGTGAGGGAGGGGGTCCTGAGAAATTATTGTTTAATGGGGGCAGCAGGCCGTTTTTGCAAAATGAGAAGCTCTGAGATGGGTGGTGGGGGTGGCTGCTCAACAGTATAAATATGCTTCATACCACTGAACTGTACACGCCAAAATAGTTAAGATAGTAGGTTTTATGTTACGTATATTTTACCATAATAAAAATAAATAAATAAATAAAGTTTCATTCTTTATGCATGTTGCTAGATTTGGTTCGCTAATATTTTGTTTGGAACCTTTGTGCATAGGTTTAGGAGTGAGATGGGCCAGTATTTTTTACTTTCTTGCAGTCCCCTTGCCAAATTCTGGTAGTAAGAATTGGCCTCAAATAAAGAATTGATAATAAGTGTTTGATTCTATGTGGAAAAGAAAAGATTACTGACTTTCTTGTTTCTTAAACTAGATTTATGGCTGGATTTAGCTTTTGTTGCGTAAATCTTTTCTAGAAAGTGGATCGTAAAGTTCTGGGCATACAGAGTGTGTCTAAAAGTATAGATTCAAAATTACTATTGAGACTGTGAAGTTACTGCTCTGTGGCCTTTCACATCGGTGCTGCTGGTGAAGAGCTCGGTCATTAATTTTTCAGTCCGTGGTAGACAACATATGTTTTCTTTATCAAGACTCTTAGGATTAACTTCATATCTTTAATACCTGAAGATGTAAATATTGATTGATTAATTCATCCTGCTCAATACTTGGTGGACTATTTCAATCTAAAGAGTTGCGCTGTCTTTACTTCTGAGAAGTTTTTCTGTTGTTTCTTTGATTTTTATCCTTACCCCAATTTTTTCTATGCTCTTCTGGAACGATGATTAGCTGGCTGCGAGCCGTGCTGGGCCTTCCTCTGCCTTCTAACTCCTCAACCACATATGATTTGTTCCCCTTCTGCATTGCATTCTCAGAGAGTTATTGGGCTTAATCTTTCAGTTCTATTTTTCTTTCTAACTGTATCCATTCTGTTGCTTAGTCTAGCTTTGAAATTTTTTTATAGTAATCATCCTATCATCCTTTTCACTTCTGAGATCTTTGGGTTTTTTTTCAGAACCTTTTGTTATTGTATTATAAATGCAAGGTCTTTTCTTATTCTTCTCAAGATGTGTTATTCTTAAAAAAAATCTTCAGTGAATTTATTGACAAGGAATTAAAATATCATTGTCTATATTTTGTTTGTGGATACCACAGAGCTACAAGTCTCAATTTCTTGCCACCAAAATCTCCAGTTTTTTTAAACAGCAGCCATGAACTTGCACTTCCCTGTGGTCTGTCCTAGCTAGCGTCAGTCCCCTTAAGAACAGCGCAAGGGTTTGCTGTTCTTACAAAGTGCGTCTTCCTCTGGTGAGAAAGTTTGCTTCCTGCTTTGGAGCTACTGGGGGCAGTGGCCCTCCTCTCTCAGAGTGACAACCTTGCTCTATGAGCAGAGGGATGCCTAGGGCGATAACCTTTGGTCATTTTAGCTCATCTCTCCCGGTATGAAACCTCTGTTCTGCAGGTGAACCAGGGCAAGGGTGAGTACGGATCAGTACCACAGGTGGGCTAGAGTTTCTGCCGTACAAATGGGTCTGAGAGGAAGAAGGGAGGTCAGACCTGTCAGCTGCATCTGCCTGACAGAGAGTCTGGGAGTAATGAGAAACACTGGCAGCCTGCTTCTTCTGGAGAGAAGGTGTAGCTACGGACTGAGAGCTGTGGGGAGAGGGAGTCCCGTGTTCTTGACTGCGTTCAAGTTCAGCAGATCTACTAGAGGGTGGGGGAGAGGGCAGGTGGTGTTCAAAGGCCACAGACTCTTCTTGGCTTACCAATAGTTAGTGTAATTTCTTGAATAACTATTTCTCCATTTGTTGTATATCCTTAGGACACTTTCCAGAGACTTAGAGTCATTCTTTTTTTTTTATAATTTTCACCAGTTGTAGTTGTTTTGCAGAGGAGAGGGTCCGCAGAGCTCCTCATGCCTTATAACACCATTCTGGACTGTTACTATTTTCTTAGAATCATCTTATGTTGGCTTGATTAATGATATTTTCCATGGCATTTGTTCTTCTAGGAACAATCTTAGCTGCACAATGAAATGAACAGAAAATCTTTAAAAAATACTGATGCTTTGTTTCCACCCCAGATATTCTTGTTTAATTTCTTTGTGGTACAGTCCGGGCATCAGATTTTTAAAAAATATTCCTCAGGTTATTTTTATGTGCATGAAGATTGAGGAGCATTTTTCCGTGTGTGCAGTTTTATGTCCTTTTTTCATGGGCTTCTTTTTTCTTGTTTTTGTGTGTGTTTGTTTTTTGCTTTTGTTCTTCTTTGTACTCGTTATCCCTGCTTACCAAGCGAGGAATGCTGCTTCAATTTAACATAGCCTGCTTTCCATGATTGTGGGGAAAAGAAGATTATTTCTTGAATAAATATTCTGAACATTTCCAGCCATAGTGTCCATCTCTGGAATGGGGGATCCTTATTCAGTATGGCTCTGACCATTTCTCTACGGTCTTTCTGCTACAAGTACCCACACTGTTTTCTTCAGGAAGCAAACATTTCTGTTGACTACTGCTTGGCACAAGGCAGAAGAGAGGGCGTATCTGCCTAGGCACCCTAAATAGTCCCCAGAGAGACTCCTGCCCCTTGCATTCTTTGATTCTAAATATGTAGAATTCTCAGATACCCTCTAACCTTCTTTCTCCTAACTTTCTTTTTTCATATTTAAGCTCTAGGCTGTGGTTAATTAAACCAACCTGCTTTTCATCTTTCAGGGGTTCCTCCAAATTTCTGGACCATTTCTGAACCCTTTTCTTGTTTTTTAGAGCAGTTTTGGAAAGGTACCTTCTCTGCTTTTTCTAGAGATTTGAGGTGGGAGATGTAGGCAGGCATATGCTTGTTCCAAACTCACCCCTTGATTTATATAGCATGTTCATATCTATATCATAAAGTATTTTAATTCACAGAATCTCATTTAATTCTCATAATATCCCTGTGAAGAATGTATTGTTCTTATTTTATACATAGGAAAATTAAGGATCTTAAATGTTAAATGGGTCGCCTCTGGTGCCATAGCTAATTGCTGGCATTGTGGGGATGCAGTTGAGATTACCTGAGTTGAGTTCATTGTTCTCACTGTACCACACAGCCTTATAAATATTTTTAGATAATTTACATTTTCCATAGAAGTTTGAATAAACTTGCTGATGTCTTTGTTTCTCCTTCAAGTCTCTGGACAGCCTTATTAGGGCTGATGCTTATTCTAATGCACTTCATACAAACAGTCAGGTTTGATATCTATTTCTTGAGTGAACAGTCAAATTCAATAAAGATGGAAAGTCAGTGAACATTTTGAAACCTAATGCCTTTCATTTCTGTGTATTAGAAGAACAGGCAGCAGCAAAATTCTGTTTTGGGGAGAAAGTCTTCCTCAGGAGCATGGTGATGTACCCACCCATCTGCTTGAGTGTACAAGGACCATCACCCTCTTCTATTTGGATGGTTAGAAAATAGCAGACAGGCAGATAAACACAAATGAGGGAAGGCAGGTGTTTATTAGGCAATGGCATTCTTCCAGTGACAGGAGACAGGGACTAGGTTGTACAAAAGATACATTTTCTTTCTTCTTTTTCGGAGGGCTAGGGGAGAAATGAAAGGCCAAACTGGAAGAGGAGAATCAGAAGTCTTGTATACTACAGACAGAGCAATTGTTACTTTTGAAATTCAAACTCTCCTTAGAGTTTAGAGCTTAAAGGGCAATTGACTGAAACAAAAACAACTTTGATTAAAAACAAGTGGTGATTCAGTTTAAATGCTGAGCAAAATGCAACTTAAACTCTTTCGAGACCCAGCTGAGCTATGCGACGATTCGGGTATATTAGAAACCAGATCAGGGTCTCCAGTCTTTACCCAAAGAGATCGATTTAAAGAGTTTGACCCCTTCCATCCCTCTCATCCCTGGATGAAAAGGAGATAAATGGGGATAAATGGAGGTTTAGCCAGACTTCTGTGGCAAGTAAGTTCAAATAGGTTTTTGAACTTTTTATAAAGGCTCGGATTGAGTTTTGTTGGTCAAGGTCAAAACAAAAGAAAAGTATTTGTCTTTTATTAAAAACTCATGGGGTTCAAGTGAGTAATGGTATTCAGAATCTCTCAGTGGAAAGTTGGGGTGGAGAGGGGAGTCCTTTAGTATTCTTATCACACAGCCACGCAGTAACTATTTAGGCATTGCGTCTTCTGTTACGCCCACTCACCACAAAACACCTCCGTCCAAAGCCATTATTCATCTAGACACAGAGATAAATAGGGCTCCGTAGTTGGAAAAAATTATTAAATAGATGAGATTGGTCTTTTTTATGTTCAGCTTATTTTTCTGTATTTAACCACTCAGGTGGTTGATACTCTCCACTTACCCCATAAGATCTGCACTCTACCCTTTTCCACTTTTCTCTGTGTCCAGGAGATCGACCTACCTGGAATTCATCAAACTGGAATCCTGCCTTGTTCTTCCACTTGCACCTGCTTTTGACCATGAGAACCACTGACAGGAGGTCAGAAGGTAGCAGAGTCTGGGGCATCTTCCCTGCACCGACTCTCTCCCTGGACAGTGGCTGCACTCCTCAAGGAAGCACTGCTTCTGTCCGGGACCCCCTCCGACATCCTCGGCCATAGCCACCCTTCCATCTGCAGTTCCCTTGCCCTTCCAGGCAGCAGGCCTCTTGCTGTTGCGAGCCTCTTAATGTCTCTCCTCTTATTCTTTTCCTTAGACCTGACCTCACCTCTGCAGATAGTCAGTCCATAAAACTCTATTCCATTTTGGTAGGTACCTTTGGACTTTTATATACTGAGTGAAAGTGCCATTTATTTCTTCTCAGGATTGGATGTTATACCACCTAAGTGGTATCTCCTATAGATGGAAAAAGTAAGCCAGTAGCAGTTGCCCTGTTACTGAAACATGTGTGCCAGCAACCACCATCTATTGTGTAATTTCCCATTTTAGTATAGTGGGCTCAGAATAGTTCATTTATGTTCCCGTGGGAAATAACTTTACCAACTAAAGTACAGTACTTATGTACAGTTCCTTTTGTCTTTAGTCTTACAGTCTGCATTTATTTCCATAGTTACCTAGGTTTTGCTAATTTTAACCAATCTTTAAAATTTTTATTTTATTCAATTAATCTAATTGGGTGCCAACTATGAGTCAGGCATGAAATTCATAGTCCAGTGGGAGAGATAAACTGGTACACCTAACCCTTACTTCATGACTCATTCATTCCTGAAAACCTTGCCAGTAGGTCCAAAGCGGTTAAATGAAGAAACAATTTCCATCTATTTTAATGGAAAATTATTCATTCCATCTTAACCCAAAGTGCACAATTTTCACAGATAGAAAAACATATCATTTTAACAATTTAAACGAGTTTATATTATTTTGAACAGCTGAAGTTTATATATGAAGTGTAGTGCTATAAAGATTATTGTCCTTGTCCAACTAGGAAGAAAAGGCTTGATGACACATGATGACTTGTTTGGAAGAGCATGAAAAATTATTCTTTAGAAGATGCCAGGTGACCCTCTGTGACACACATATTTTATTGAATAAAATTTCTATGTAATCTTTCTACACCACTTTTTTTTCACCAAATTCTTCAACCTTTGAGTTATTATGATTTTCTTGCATTCACACCACACTTAGCCATAAAGTTAAAGCACAGAAAATTACTTTAGGGAAAAATAAAGGAAAACCACAAGAGCATAAATATATGCCAATAGCTCTTACAATAGACAGAAGAAACCAGAAGAAGCTACCATTTTTTTCTAGTCTCTTTTTTATGTAGGTGAAATTCAAGTAACATAAAATTAATCATCTTAAAGTGAACAATTCAGTGGTGTTTAGTACCCATTTAATGTTATATAACCACCACTTTTTTTTCTAGTTTCAAAACATTTTCGTTACCCCAAAAGGGAACCCTGTATTCATTAGGCATTTACCCCCTGTTCCTTCCCATCTCCTAGCCCCTAGCAACCACTATTCTGCTTTCTGTGTCTGTGGATTTACTTCTGTTCATTTCATATAAATGGTGTCATAGAACATGTGGCCTTTTGTGTCTGGTTTCTTTCACTTAGCATAATGTTTTTGAGGTTCATCCACATTGCATTGTTTTTCATTCCTTTTTGTGGGTGAGTTTTTGGCCCACTGTGTATTGCACAATGATGTGTCCATTTACCCACTGGTGGACATTGGGTTCTCTCCATCTTTTGGTTACCGTGAAGAGTGATGCTATGAACATGCATGCACATGCATTTGTTTGAATATCTGTTTTCAGTTCTTTGGGGTATACATCTAGGAATGGAATTTCTGGCTTACATGGTAATTCTGTCTAACTTTTCGAGGAATAGCCAAATTGTTTTCCACAGTGGCTGAACCTTTTTACATATCCGCCAACGATGTACAAGCATTTCTTATTTCTACATAGAATTTTCCCTCATCTCCATCCTTTCAGACCTTGGTCAGAACACTTCATTTTACAGCTAGCATATGGATTCTGAAAAAAAGGACCTATCACTAACTCATTGTATAAAAAGCCCAAAGGTACCTACCAAACACAGCCTTAGGTTGTGTTTTTTGGTGTGGTTGTAACCATTATAATTTTATGAATTTGATTATTGCTCAGGATATTCCAAATTGATATTTTAACTGATGGTGTTGTCTTTTATGTTAAGAGTTGTTCAGAACTGATTTGACATCGCACTATTCCTAAAGATCTGCTTTGAAACAGAACCATAAAATCACATAGTTCAGAATACGTATACAAAAATTAACTTGATCAAATGCTCTGAAACCTCATATCCAAAGTAATGTTTTAGAGGCTCCCGAAACAGATAAATATCTGTAAATGAAAACATTTCTTATAACCCAAAGTAGCAAGATCTCCTTTCATAAACCTCAAGGAAAACATGTCCTACAAAACAATGAATATTTGAGTCAAAATTAGTGTAGCTCTTCTCCTCTGTATTTCAGGTCTGTTTTTTGACTGCGTTAGGATGGCATTTTTCTGTAATTTTGGGAGCTCTTAAAAGTATTCTCAGATAAACAGGCAGAGAACAGGCAGCTAAAGGGAGTAATTTCTTGTATATACACGAATGTGGACAAAGAAATGAAAAGCTTAAAGGTCATGCCATGGAGTGTATCTGCAAGACCTCATCAGAGAGGAGAAAAACTTCCCCAACGAGGGGGGAAAGCATGTGAATAATGCTGGCTGAGCCATTTGAAACATGATTGAATGCCTTAGACTGCAGAACAAATACACAGTTGTCCAATATGCTGCTCCAGATGTATCAGGTTATTTCTCCTCAGCTGGAACAAGCCAGCACTTCACTGCCAGAGTCTACATGGAGCAAAGTCTACATGTCTTCTCCACAGTTGGTATATGTAACCTGCCATATTTTTGATTTTTAAGAGATGTTATACAAAAATATAATGCTGGGTCCCTGATTTTAAAAGAGTGCATCTGTTTGCTCTGATCCAACATTTGAATCATCAGTAGAATGAGGGCCCAAGGGCTCATGACTAAGAAGACCTCAGGTCCTTCATCTACAGGGGCCTTAGGTGAACTGGGGCCAGGCAGGTAGCATCATGGGAAGTTTTTGTTCTCATGATTTTCTGCTGCCTCTAACATTCCTTACAACTTCTTTTCTCTTGGCACTGTCTTGTTCTGTCAGCCCATTTCTCTTCTGTCTCCTTGTGTTTTAAATCATTTCTCCTACTCCTGGATTTTATATCTGGCCATATAAACTTGATCATTAAAACAATACCTTTTCAGTTCATGTTCCTGGGATTTCAGAGTATACAATCATAGGTCAAATGCAAATGATGATAATTTCTGCCTCCTTTGCAAAACCTTATTTCTTTTTGCTGCCCTATTTCTTTGCCAAGAAGCTAAACAGTCTTAATAGAGTTGAAAAATTTGAAACTTCACCACATTGCTGATGCAGTGAGCCCCTCTCTTCCCCACTGCGCCCCAGTAATTGTCTAGAGGTGCAAAGAACTGTGGTATGTCACAGGGAGTGGTGGGAACCCAGTAAAGCCATGTAGTTGTCAGAACCCAGTAATGCCTCCTGCAAATAGTCTAGAGGGAAGGGGAAAGTTTGGAGAAATCACTGTAGAGATTCAACTCCTATTGCTTGAAATGCCCGAGAGTTATTACGCATGTGCCCAGGTGAAACCAGAGGAAACCCTTCAGCAGTAGGAGGGTGCCTCTTGAAGAAACTAAGATGGCTCAGCCTCCTCAACACCGAAATGAGGGACCACACCCTGGTGATAAAGGGCTCCCTCCCTCTGGGCATCAGGCCTCGGTGAACTTCACTGGCTACACCTGCCATTTGCTTTCTCAAACCTGCTTATTCCCTCTTGTCTGCACTCTTCAAGGAAGCGGTGGTCCCTGCCCGCCTGCTTGGCCCCTTGGTAACCGATGCCTTCCTTTTCTGCGACTGTCTCACCTGAGATGCGGTGTGTAGTTTCTCTTTTGCTCCGCGTCCTGCAGTCTGGACCTGAGAATCAGGACCTCCGCTTCCCTAGGAAGGGAATGTAGACAGATCTTGTGAAGGAACAGGATCACAGAGTATTTTTGATTTGTTAATATTCTGTTTAGATTTAAATCCATATTGAATCCATATTTGAATCCATAGAGATGTTCGTTTATAGTTACTTTTTAAAAAAGAGGGTTCAGTCATTGCCAGTTTTGCTGCTTTCTAAAGAGAATTTTACTTTTCATCTTTTTTCTCTTTATGCCTCCTTTTTAAAAGCCAAGTTTAAATATTTCTTGTAGTTTTTGTCTTAATTGGTCTCCTAAGGATTTTATGTACTTCATTTTATTCTTTCCTATTCAATTGTTTTCAAAGATGCTGCCTTAAGTTTTTGTGGTATATGCTTTCTACTATTTTTGTTTTATTTGTCACCAGTTTCACCTTTAACTTTATTAAATTCATCCCACTGTTTTCTTCCTTTTTATATGTTGCTCTTATTTCTTACAAAGAAACTAAGTACCATTATTGCTACCCTCTCTTCAAGACATATAATGCTGTACATTTTCTTCTGAGTAAATTTTTGGCTTTATTTTATAGGTTTTGTTATAGATTTTCACTTTTCATTGCTTTTAGTTGGTTTTAAATTTTAGTTTTGACTTATATTGTGATCTAGGTCTTATTCAGGAGCATGTGTTTTAGCCTCCAACAAAGCTAAAAAAAAAAAAAGAAGTAGTTTAAAGTTTTAAATCAGTGTCATGTAATTTTGATCAGAGAATGTAACCTGTAAAATCTGTTTAAAAAATAATTGAAACTTTGTACAGATTGATTTTTGTAAATGTTGAATGGATGTGAAAAAATTTTATTCCTAATTGTTAGGATACACACACATAATTTTATTCATCATATTATTATTTATTGTTGGCTAGATCTGTCCATGCCTGAAAAAGCTTTATTAAAAATTAACACAAGAATGAATTTTGAGTTCTGCTTGAGTATCTAATAATTTTATGTTTTTGGTACAGTTGGATTTATTTCTTACAAATTTTCTTCATAAATGTTGTCTTTTGTCATCACTCATGTCTCTCTTTTCCCACTTTGAAACATTTAACCTTAAAAAAACCAGCAGCCAGAACAGCTTTCTTTTTGTTTGCATTTACACATTATTGCTTTATTATCTCCACCTTTTTCAGTTTTCCTTTACCACCTAGAATTAGTGTTTTTCTTAAACAATGTAAAGCCAGATTTTGTTTATTATATTTTGACCATTTCTGTCTTTCAATAGAGTAATTGAGAGCAATAAGACTTTTGGTTTATCCCCTCTATATTCCTTTATGACTTTTATTTCTAGTTCTTATATCACTTAAATTTTCTTCCTTTTCTTATTTTATTGTGATTAAAAAAAGTTCATTTATACTTTTCTATTATTCATGTAGAAGTTACATTATGCTTTTCAATTTCACTAATAGTTACCTTCTCATTCCAGAAATTCGAAAATACTTTCTAGTATTTAAAAAAGTGCCAAATCATGATATCCTGATTTGAATAAAGATGTCAATGTGTACAAAGAGCTCAAAGTCAGGATAGTTTTCTTCCACTATTTCTTTTATTATTTCTCTCCCATTTCTCTTCCTTTTATTCTTTTTGAAGATTTTACTATTTGCATGATTGGTGATCTATGTCTGTTTTCATGCATATTTGCTCAATGACCATTCCATTTTTAGTTCATCCATTGAAATTTTTAATAAGAAAATCAGGAGTTTAATTCCATAGTAGGATCTCAAGTGTGCGTATTATTGTCATTATAATTTTGTTATTATTATCACCCATCTCATTCAACAATTCTGTTTCATGAGAAGTTTCCTAGTCTAGGTATTGTACTTGTTATTTTCTCTTTTGTATTTTAGAGTCCCTTATGTGTGTCATTATTTACCTTTATCTAATGCTGGTTTGCTCTAACTTAGGGTTTACACCAAGCCACTGGAGTTTACTAAACAGTGGCAAACAGACATATGGAGACAGACACAACAATCTGTGTTCTGGTTAACTGTAGATGTACCCCCTAGTTACCCAGCGGTCCTTAGCTGAGTCACCAGGGGTAAGCTCTTTGTCCCAGTACTCCATGACTTAAGGTTTTAACTCAGTCTCAGGGGAAGGGATAGCTCTGCAGAGGTCTGAGACATATAGCAGGTCATCGAGGAACACATAAACTTACATGTGGCTCCATGGACCTCTCTTGAGTACAGAGGGCTCTGATCCTTATCCCTGCCATAGGTTCTCTGACTCCCATCTAGTCCAGAAACGGAACAAAGTCTTGTTCCTCAGTAGAGATTATGATCCAGCACATATATCCAGACTCTTTTAGTGCTGCTGTGCCACTGAAGAGGATGATCAGAGTTGGAAGATGAGAGTAAGAACAATAGAATACTTCTTAGCATAATTAGTCTTTAATATGGCAGCTGTGCTTATTTACACCGGTAATTTCCTTTATTTTCTTTTTTTACATGGACAGTTACTTATTTAATCTTTTGGTGTGACATGCAAAGTAGAAGTATTATTGTAAAGTATGATTATGGTTGCATTTGAGTTAACAGATATATATTTAATCCTACATTCTAATTATCAAGGCATTAAATTTTGTTTAGAAAGAGTATGCCTGATGATTACGGGGGTGGTCTCTGGAATCATACTCCGTGGATGGAGTTTGGTGCCTACTTACTAGCGGTACAACTTTATTAGTTTCCACATCTACAAAATGGGGACATACAGCTCACAGGGTTGTTCTATGGATGAAATGAGATACTGCAGGCAAAGAACGGAGACCAGTACTAGAACATTATCCAACACATATGTATTCAAGAAATAGAGGCATTATCTTTCTTCTTAATAGTTACAACCATTGTTTCTTAACCTGATGTTCTATTTTGTTTCCATGATTATCTCCAGTCCTTTTATATAGAAATTTTTTTTGACATTGCGTATTTATAATATTAAGTGGGGAGAATATTTTAGATTAAAGAAAATGCTTTTGGTCATAAATTTGTCCAGTAGAGCTCTAGCACTAAGTGTTCATGGAAACAAAACAGAACAAAACACTCTTGCTTTGCAATACATCTGTTTATTTTTAATGGTGTAATTTATCATGGCAATAGATGGTAATGGTGAAGATATGTGTAAAGCTTTGTTCTGTGCTACTGTTATTGGTGACAGGAAAAGTTTACTGTAATCTAATGGAACTCCTCCATAATGTTTATATTTCATATTTATAAACTGTGATGGCTCTAAATTACTTACTAGATTCCTGTAGAAAGGTAGCTCACACCCCAATCTCCTATTTAAAATATTGTTTTTATAATGTGTTTTTCAATAACCCTATGTTATTTATAACCCAGTTATCACCTTACATATATAAACTATACTGTGACATTTCTGCTTTTGATTTTTATTCATTTCTTGGCAAAGGGGGATACATAATCAAATCATTTTCTTAGGAAAGTTCTGTGTTTTTAAGTCTTTGGATATGAAAATATCTTTCTGTTGCTTTCCCTATTAATTGTAATTTAATCACAGAAAAATTGGGTTGCAGATGTTTTCCTTTTTGGAAGCTAAGAAGATATTTTTTCTTTTCCTTTAAATTAAAAAGCATCTCTGAAATTTACCTGTGTGTGGGACCCAGCCCCTTCTCCACCCTCTCCAACGCTGCCCATTAGTTTACATGAAAGTCAGGAATCCTTTTAATATGAGCACTCAGATATGTGCATAACCAAGGGTATTTTTCTTATTTGCTGTATTTTACTAGTTTTTTCTAGTGTTCTATTCCTGTCTCTTCTGGAATACCTATACTTTTTAAGTGGGCTCTCCCTTTTCCATCTTTCAAATATAATGTCTCTTTTATCATTCTTATCTGAGAACTGCAATATCCCCTATAAATTCAGCATCTTCTCTGAACGTTTTCATCTCTTTGTTGCCTTGACTAAAACCAGGCTGTCCTCCAAGGTCAAGTTTTCCATGAGTTCTCTGAAGCACACTTTTCTTTTTCTCCTAACATCCCACATACATCACTGCCAGAAGGTTAGGGGTCTCCCTGCTTGGATTACTCTCAGACAATCTTGTCTCCCTTTCCACTGAAACAAAGACCAGCACAAAAACAAGGCTAAACAAAATGTCTTCTTTGAAACTTAGGCCACCTGGCTACCCTTTTCCCTGCCCCTGTTTGCTGCTGTTCCCTATTATAGCACGATCTGTCACTCCCCTTCATTGACTGAAGAGACCGACTCTAGTCAGCCCATCTGCTCACCTCTGTGTGATTAGTCTTATTTCTCTTGATTCTTTTACAATTATCTCACACTCTGTGGCTTTTCACAATTGGACTGCGATGTCTCTAGAAGTGAATCTCTTAGCATCCCTCCCACTTTGACATCACTCTGCTTTTTAATGCTTAAAACAGGAGTTGAACTGGAAGTGTTTTCACTTATTATTTTTTAAAATAACTTTTCTGCCCCTTTCTGTCTCATCTCTCTTTCTGGGACTTTTATTACCTTTATGTTTGTATGCTTTAGTTATTTAGAAGTTCTCCATTGCTCTTATAATAATGCCCTTAATATTTTATGATGGCCTATCAAGGCCTGGTAGGGTTTAACTTCTGTCTGCACTTTCAATTTTTTTTCCAGTCAATCTCTTTCTTTCTCACCCATTACTCACCAGTTGCATGGCATTACTATTGCTCCAAGAACAAAATTGATGAAGGAGGAGATGTGTGCCTAACAGCCTTTTTAGTCATTATTAACTGTGCCTTGCGTGGTCTTTTCTTATGATAAGACATAAATCTTTTGTCTTATCCTTATCATAAAGGCCATTCTCAGACAGGCCTTTCCTGGCTACCTTACATATTATAGCTTCTCCTTTGCCCAGATATTCTCTACTACAACATCTAATTCATTTCCCTCTTGGCACTTAAAAATATCTGCATTTTTTTCTTTTTTTTTTTTTTTTTGGTCTACTCTTTATTTGTGATTGTCTACTCTTTCACTAGAATGTGAACACTCTGAGCTTGGAACCAAACCTATCCTATTTATTCTTGTATCTCCAGTGTCTATGAAGTGTTTGGCAATCAGTGTTAGCATTTGATTGTTATATAGCAATTTTACTACAAAGTTAGTGGCCTAAGATAACACACAATTATTATTTCACATTTTCTGCATGTCAGGAGTCCAGATCGGTGTATTTCCTGCTTTATATCTCACAAGGCCACAATAAAATATCAGCCAAGGCTGTGTTCTCATCTGAGATCCAGCGAGGAGAGTCTGCTTCCAAGCTTATTCAGGTTGTTGACAGAATTCTGTCTCTTGTGGTTGTAAGGACTGAGGGCTTCAGTGTATTGTTGGCCAGAGCCCATGCCCAGCAACTCATTACCATGCACAGTTTCTATCATGCCAGGTTTCCCAAGATTGTCTCTTACTTCCACAGAGCCCACAAGGGAGACAGAGAACAAAATGAAAGGATACTTATTAAGTATAAAATTCTATTGGCAGGAAGCTGACTAATAAAACTGCCTGGCTGCAAACCTGTGCTACCGTTCATAGAAGAAGAAGATGAGTTGG
Source organism: Manis javanica (assembly GCF_040802235.1). Lineage (NCBI taxonomy): Eukaryota > Metazoa > Chordata > Mammalia > Pholidota > Manidae > Manis > Manis javanica. Next base: position 8,433,593 of record NC_133170.1, on the reverse strand, counting down.
ACGATAGAACCAAGAGCCCAGAGGGAGTCAAGAAGCAAAAAAGAATTATTCCCTGGCTTGAAATTTAATCAAGAAACTCTCAATATTTGCCTAGCTAGATTTCAGAATTGCTATGGAGCAGCTGCTGCTTTGTATTTTATATTATACCCTGTAAAATGAGAATGCTTATAGTTGCTTTCCTATATCTATCCAACTGTTAAATATTGAAGATATAGGGGCAGACAACTTGTCTGTTTAGTTTTACAGATGCACAGATAAAGAGGAGCTATTCCCAAGGAGTTTCATCTCTACCTGGACCTGATTTCGATGATGAGATTCTGGATTCTGAGTAGATACTGTAATGACATGATATTTGGGGGGTTCTTGAGAGAGAGTGAATTTGTTTTGCAGGTGATCAGGGCAGGAGTCATGGGGGAAAAGCGGGAAGATTGTCGTAGATGGACTCTTACAGTGGCTCTCCACTTGCTGATGTTTGTGCCTTTGTGTGATTCCACCCTTGAATATGGCAAAGACTATAACTTGCTTCTAATAGAATACAACAAAAGTGAGGTATGTATGTGATCACAGGTAAATGGTTATGTAATTACATTATTCAGGATAGTAGCTCTCATCTTGCCGGGGCCTCTCTTCCTTGCCGGCTTTCTGAAGCAAGCAGCCATGAGGGAGAATCTGGATTGCCAACAACAGCTGTGAAGAGCTGAGACAGGCCTCTGGCCAAGAGACATTGAGAAGCTGAAACCCTCAGTCCGACACCCTCAAGGAACTGAATCTTACCGGCAACTGAGTTAGCTCAGAAATGGATCCTTCCCCAGCCAAGCCTTAGATGACAGCACAGCATACCTCCATTGCAGTCTTGTGTGGCACAGAGCAGAGGGCCCCCTTATCTCATGCCTGGACTCCTGACCCATAGAAACAGTGAGACAATAAGTGTGTTTTGCTTTAAGCTATTAAGGTTGTGGTAACATTGTTACAGAGCAATAAATATGTTATACAGTATGCTTTTTATTTTTATGTATCTTGAAATATTTATAATAAATGATTTTTAATGTTTCTTTTTAACTTAAGAACCCTGTTCCATTTACTTTATGTTGTTGGCTTTTCACAGACTTTACTTATTTTCTTAATTTTGTTTGAAAACTCTTCATTGGGAAGAGGTCCCTCCAAGCCTTGGAATTGCTCTCAGAATAGATGAAAGCTGTAAACCACTTTTCCATTCCCACCAATGGCAGAAGCTCTGTTCATTCGCACCCCAGCTCAGCGACTCACATTAAGGCTGGTTTTTGCTACCTGCTCGGTAAACATTCACGTATTGTGAATCTGCAGGTCCCAGTTAGGAATCTTGCTCAGATGGTCTGGTCCTGCAACTAAGCTAGAGAGTTAAATGCAGATACAATTTATAAGGTTCCTTTGAACAATACGGTACATGAAAAACTTCACCCCCAGGGCCTGCTATGCCCAGGGCGCTTTCTCTTGCATACCCCCTCTTACCATATTTTTCCTTAAGTGACTGAATTATCCCAGGACATTGCCTCTCTGCACCTGTGCACTCCACTCAACTTGCAGTGATGTCCAAGAATGTTAGTCTCCAAATGAAGATGAGCAAAAGCTGCTGATTTGGGAAAAGGGCCAAATGGGATGGGAAAGCAGAGAACAGCAATGACCTGACATATAGTTTCTAAGCATTTGTTGAGTGGGCTCCTTTTTTCTGCATAGTACACACTCTCAACTTCTGGGTTGGGGCAAAGTTTTTGTTACTCTCTTAGGGACCTTCTATCCAGTTCTGATTCAGAGGGTGGGGTATATGTCGGGTAATCCAAGAACATGCATTTCATTCCATTCTCATGTGTGATTCATTCAGTGGAAATTCTTCCTGCACTTTGGGCTATTGTCTGTTCTTATTTTTTATTTACAATACTGTCATCACTTTGTATTTCTGCTTAAATTCAAGGATATTTTAATTTAATGGGAAATTTGGAAAAGTTCTATTAGACATAGTGTCTACTAAAATCTTAACTTTTAAATCTTAGCCTTTTTTCTGTTTTTAATGAAAGGCTGTGGGACTGAGAGAAGACACTGAACTTTTAGACATTTTGTACTGAATCCAGGTTTGTGTCTATCACTTTTTCCCCTGTTTTCTTTTATTTAGAGAAAGGTATGAAGGAGATACCATTCCCTGAATATTGAGTACCTCATAATAAATGCCAGATATGGTACAAGGCATTTTCACATACAATTTTGCATTTAATCCTGACAAAACCTTGTGAGTAGGTGTTTTTCCATTTAAATGAGGAAACTAAGCCTTAGAAAATGTAAAATGTTTTTCATAAATGCAGATTTTGAAAATGGAATTTAAACCAAAGTCTTTTGATTTCAGCTGTCATAGTCAGAAACTCCACTGTCTCAGTTACGTGGACAACTTTCAGTTATTTCTTCTGCTCTCCCATTGAGCAGGTGTGGGCACCACCTTGCCTTCTGTGAAGTGGGGCTTATGAGTATCTTGGGTCTTTGAATTGGTATTTTACAGATGGAATGGGCAGGACAGAGCTACTGAACCACATCTCTGGCTCAAATGGTATCACTCAGATGAACTCCATGTTACCTGGATCACTGCCATTAAGGCTCCTCCATTTGGACAGTAAGGCTGTTGGGCCAAGTTATTTCTCTCCATACTGATGCATTTTGACCAATCCAGATTTTGGATCATGGTTGGGTCGGTTGGGTGATGATGTTCTTCTGACCTTCCCATGTCTGGAAGGGCTCTGCCTCCTCCCTTCGTAGCAGGTCCAGTTTCTGTGTCCATGCCGCTTCTCACTCCCACCCAAGCCATAGTTTTGTTTTTTACCTTCTGAAGCTCAATCAGGAATCCTGAATTCTCTTCTTCTTTCCTCTCAACAAGTTCTCTCTTATGGTTTAATCCCACTTTTCTCCCATGAGAGCTCTTTGGGTCTCCGTCACTTCCTGTCGTGTGAACACTAAAACCTCCACCACCTTTTCCAGCCACATTAGAAAATAATTTTTAATTGAGCAGCTCCTTAGCTATATGTCTTCTGTTTGTTGAAATACCAAAGGGGGGGAAAAACCTGTTTCTTAAAATACCAAAGTCTGACAATCTGAAGCTTCCTGCAATGTCTTTATCAGAGTCCTAGGTATTTGTACAGTTTCTGTGTCAGCATGATTCTCAAGGTGAAGGCATCACTCGTATTAGCTTTCCTTAGCGGACTGTGGGCCTTTGTTTAATGAGTGTTTCAGCCAGCTTTCCTCCGCCCTGGCCCGTGTGCAGGTTGTATCTACAGCAGAGGAGAGACCCTCATTTTTTTTGTCATTTGTTCCATGATAAAGTCATCTTCTTTTCTGTGGGTAATGCTGTGCTATAGATCTCCAAGATACCCAAGTATGATTTGCACACTGCAGATCACAGGCAGAAAAGTCACCTAATTTTGGATCAGTCCCTCCTTGGCCCAGGATGAAGATCAATTCTTACTATTCCAAGTCCAAAATCTGCTAAGGGTTTACAGAATTGGCTGAGAAACACAGAAGAGGGTGTCAGACTATTCAACCCATTAATGCATGAGTTGGTAAACTTCTCTGTTAAAGGCCAGGTAGTCAATATTTTCAGCTTGTGGGCCATGTAGTCTCTGTCAGAACCGCTCAAATTTGCCATTGTAGTAAGAAAGCTGTTATAGACTATGTGTAAATGAATAGACTTTCATGTGTTCCTATAAAACTTCATTTTACAAAAACAGGAGGAAGTTTCATTTGTCCTGTGGGCCATGGACGAATGCCTGTACAGATGGAACACAGAAGCTCTTCTGAAGTGATCTTTCAAAAGAACTAAAGAAAGCAAAGATTCTTATGGCCCTCACCTAAACCCAGGGCTCAAAGCATGCATCCGGGCTTCATCAAATGCCTCTAAGCATGCTTTTGTTGTTTATTTTATTATTTCTTGTCTGAAAGTTCCATTCTCTGTCTTCTTTTTCTCAAAATTCATGGCCCATTACACCAGATATTGGGGTCACAGTGGGAAGGACCACTAATAACACCCCTATCCAAGTTCTCAGCCAATTAAAAACTACAAGGAAGATGACATGTAGAGACCAACATTTTACTTTTATTACTGTGAGAGGTCATATGAGAGATTGTGGCTTTTAACTGTAGGTAAGTGAGTTTCCTAGTAGCAAGTCCCAAACTTGGGCAGCCTGCTCCTGGTAGGAAGCTTTCATTCAAGGGAAAGGAAGGGGAAAGGGGCCCTGCTGACTTTTTCTGTCTGCACTTACCATCCAGGTAGGTAGTTCTGCCGAGCCTGGGCAGGAGTAGGCAGGGAACCAAGAGAATCCAGAGGTGTTGTGCCAATTGGAGTTTCCTCCAGAGGGGGAAAAAGTATACCCCACAAACAGTGTCAACTCAAGCCATGAGTTCAGATGGACTGTTTTGTGTTGAGATAAATAAGGCGACTGATGACACAGTAGCAGATGGCGAAAGACAGCAGGATTTTTAGGCTGAATAACATCTACAGATCTATTTAAAATCTTCATCTTTTAAAGAGAGGTCCTGCTCTGTTGCTCCCCAAACGGTGTGGGAAAGTCAAGAACATTCTTACAATAATTGTTTGATGAAGTTCTAGGTTTCTTATCATTACAATCATTTCTTCTGCAGTTACCCCAAAGCCTTGAAAGCAACTCTTATGGGTCTGCAGCCTCATGACTAACAACCCTTTCTCTTTCCTTCTACCACTTCTTAAAAGTGGTCAAGTAAAAGCTCTCAATAAATCCGGTTTAAATAAAAAAAATAAATGCAACCTTCTAAAGTCTGGATTTCCTACCCTCATCATCTTGTTTAAACTGTTAATAATAAGTCTCTCCTTAACAATAGATCACAGTCTCTTAAAGTAGTCTGTTGTTCAGCTCATAGAAATTTAGATTCGTTTTACTAGCCTTTCAATTCTAGTAATTGCTTTAGGGGGGAAAATAATGGCAGTATCCTCTCCAGAGGACACAGCCAGAGGTGATGGTGCAGCTGACACTGACAGTAATTTCTGGGCATCCACTAATGTTGCTAATTTGTGTTTGGAAATGGATGTTGTCTCTGAAGCCTTTAATGAGGGCAGGAAAATAGAGTGGCTCCTTTAAAAAGGGAAAATGAAATAAAAAAATAAGTTTCCTATTTTCCTTGGTCTGTTGCTTAAGAAGCTTACTGTAGGAAATGTAAACAGACCACAGGAAGCTTTAGAAAACTCAGCTCCTTGATTGGAAAAATGGAAATTCTGTTTTTTATGGCAATCCAGTAATTCTATGAAAATACAAAATACAGTTGGTTATCATTTTAAAAGGGTCAGTCTTTCGGATTACGGTTTCTTTGATACAGTACAACTCAGGCACAGGCTATTCCAAGTACATTTCTGAAAGCAAAATAAGTGGAAAACTGTTTTCTCTCTTCATTAATGTCTTGCTCTGTTCTATTTGCGGAACGCCGAGGAAGGAGCACACAGTTTCCCTGGATCATTTTCAGAGAGGATGAATGGGGTTAGGGAGGTGACCCCGAAAGAAAAGAACCACTCAACTTGAAGAAATTGCTTCCCCAGGCTTAGGGAAGGAACATTTAGATCCTCTGTTTGCGAGAATAACACCTTTCCGAGACCTCCGGTACCCTTCCCCAAAGTTAAAAGAATCCAAAAGAACACGGGAAGTAGAGGAGAAGATTTTGTTTATTTGTTTACTAACTATAAAGCCCTCATGACCTTACCAGGCCTGTAAATTATTCCTTGGGGATTATTCCTTTTGTTTCCCCTCCAAACACACATTTCCTTTCTTCTTTTCCTCTCTGTTTGCCTTAAACTTCATACCATCTCTTGGTAAATGTCAACTCAACTTCTTTTCTGTCTTTGATTAAACTTTAGTGTGCAAATTGTAATATCTTGAAGAAGATATTTTTTCAATCAATACTTTTTTATATCAGTGACAACTTGCCAGGGCCTTGGGACACAGTGGAAAATAAGTCAAAGTCCTCTCTGACCTCATGGGGCTTGCTGGCTTTTTGCAGCATCTTGAGCAGGGGTCAGCAAACTACAGCCATGGGACCATTCTAGTCTATTGCCTGATTTTGGAAATAAAGTTTTATTGGAACAGAGTCATGCTCACTCAGTCACATATTGTCTACCACAGTAGAGCTACCACCATAGTTGTAACTGAACCGTTGGGTCAACAAAGCCTAAAATATTTACCACCTAGTCTTTGACAAAAAAAATGTTTGCCAACTGCTGTTCAGGAAGGAAAGCCAGTTCCTATGATACACAGGGCTAAGGAAAGACACAGCCCCTAAAGGACTGCTGTTGAAAGGCATGTCAAGGTTTACCTACTGGGTGACTCAAATATTCTTTCTTTGAAAAACAGACCTGATTTTCAATTGGGCATGTATCACCTGGAATGCAGACTGTATTTTCCAGTCTCTTGCAGATAGAGATGGCCTTGTATTAAGTTCTGGCCAATGGGATGTAAGCAAAAGTATTTTGTGTGCTTTCTGGAAGGTTCCATAAAGGAGAGGATGGGTTCTTCTTCTGCTTTTTCTTCTTCCTGCTGGAGCTTGAACAGCCATCTGAAAGCCCGGGGCCCAAGAAGAGTGAAGCTGAAAGAGAAAGGAATCTGATTTAAGGAGATTAATCACACTAATTTTGGAATATCTCTTTCAGAATTTCATTTATGTGAAAATTAAATAAACTTCTATTGAGGTTTGGCTACTGCTATCTTAAGTTTTCTGTCAAATGCAATGAAACTCTAGAAGTATTTCCACTTAATATCCATTTTTTATTCCCTCTCTTTGGTGTAAACCTTTGACCTTTTATTTATTTACTTTTATTGAAGTGTAGGGCACATCTAGGAAAGTGTATATGTCATGAGTGTACCGTTCAATGAACTTTTATGAACTGAACACATAAGCATAACCAATACCCAAATAAGAAACATACTATTACCGGTACCCTAGAATGCCCTCATTTCCCCCTCTAGTAATTACCCCCATCTATGAGTTAACCACTCTCCCGGCTTCTAATATCCTTGATTACCTTTTTCTGCTTATGTTTATTATACAAATGGATTCACATGGTTAGTGTTCTTTTATGTCTAGCTACTTTTGCTCAACATTATATTTGTGAATTTTATCCATATCATAGAATGTAGGTGTAGTTATTCATCCTCACCGCTACACAGTATTTCATTGTGTGAACATACCACTTCTTGTTTATCCACTCTGCATTTGAAAGACATTTGAGTGGCTTCTCATTTTTTGACTGCCACGAATAGTTTTATAAATATGTTAGCACATGTCTTACGGTGAAAACATACACAGATTTCTGTTTGGTATATACCCAAGAATGGAATTACTGGATGAGAGGGTATGCATTGGCTCAACTATAATTGTTTTCCAAAGTGACTGAACCAAGTTACGTTTCCACCAACAATGTATGGAAGTTTTGATTGCTTTAAATTCTTGCTACCACTTGAGATTTTCCTTCTTTTTCATCTCAGTACTTGTGGTGTATATGTAGTAGCATTGCATTAAGTATTTATTCATCTTTCTCATGATTAATTGTTTCAGTTACCTTGTGCTATGCACCACAGATACCCACAAAATGTTAGTGGCGTTCCGCAGTCAGCACGTGTTGATCCCAAGTACGAAGTCAGCTGGTTTGGCAGCTCTGCTGCTCTTGGCTGGTGTTGTTCACATGCCTGGGGGTGTCGGCTGACTGTCAGCTGATCTAAACTGGCTGCAGCTGGAGTAACAGGGGCTACACATCTCTACCACATTTCTCAATTTCCAGCAGGCTAGCCCCAGCATTCTCATGGAAATGGCACAGGTGCAGAAACAAACAAGTCCAATTGTGCAAGTGCTTTTCAAACCACTGCTTGCATGGTATTTCCTAATGCCCCATTGGTCAAAGTGAGTCAGTCAGCCAAGCTCGGATTCAGAGTCAGTCAGTGCTACCAACTTACATGGCAAAGTGCACAGAGACAGGAATGGAAGAAGCAGGCCATTTTTGCCATCTGTTGCGATAAATAAAGTTCAGAACTTTTCAGATGTTTATTGGGCATTTAAGTATCCTCTTTTGTGACATGGCTCAAGCCTTTCCTGTTTTCCTTTTGGGTTTCAGTCTTCTTATTGATAGACAGATCTTTGTATTTCTAGATATGAGTCTTTTATTGGATATATACATTGTGAATAGCTTCCTCCCCTCTGTGAACTGCCTGTTTATCACTCAATCATGTCTTCTGAAAAACAGAATTTCTTAATTAATATAGTCAATTTATCAATTTATGGTTAATGTTTTCTGTGTCTATTAAAAAGTCTCACCTCTTAAGTTATAAAGATGTTTACTTATGTCTTTTCTAATATCCTTATTATTTTATCTCTCATATGTAGATCGTTCATTGGGAATTTATATTTATGAGTAGAGTAAGGTAGGAGTGAAACGCATTGTTCCCTTATGGTTATCCAGGTAGCCAAGTAGCACTAATTTAAAAGACCACCCTTCTCTTACTGTAACACATCTCGCCTTTGTCATGAATCAGATGGCCACGTGTGTGCCTGTTTCTGTGTTTTCTTTGGTATAATCTTGAAAATATTATAGCCTACTTTTGGCTTCTCTTTGGGAGTTAATATCTAGATCTGTTTCTATGCCTAGAGAGCTGTAGTAAAGGTTAAGTTGAATGAGCTTGCAAATTCCTAGCTGAAGTGAACTTTTAGTGGGGAATTTGGATTTGAAACAGTGTGAAAGTTTGTTTCATACTACTTATTGACTGACTAGGGATCAGAATAAACATGTCATGAGGAAACCTATTTTTCTTTTCTGGTTTAGCGGATTGGGAAAACTATTTTTAAAGTATTTGTAGCTCAACATTTTTCTTTCAGTTTAATCCACAAACCTGCCTGTGATTACATCTATTTCTGGGGTTATATCTTATGTGTATCATGGCTTTTGATCGTTTTCGTACCAAGATTTAGGTAGGCACCAGTGTATAGAAGATAAGCTTCCTTTCCCTCTGCCCAAAGAGAATTATATAATAGAATAATTATTATTTTATATAAAAATAGAAACTTTCTTATTTGTATAATAGGAGGGCTCTAAATTTCCAGATAGAGAATCAGGGATAGAGAATGACACTCCAAATTTTCCAAACCATTTGAAACTGTAGCCTAATGGGCCAGAAAGGGAAATTTTCATCATGAAATGCCCCAGCTAATCTGATTCTTATTCAGGCCAGAACCTGAAAGGTTTTACTTTGTACATTGTCTGCCAGGAGTGGCTGTACACCAGAGATGGTATAGTATTAATCTTGTATAAATACCAATTTTTAAAATTTGTTATCTGGTCAGATACTTGAGGCTATTTTATTGGAGAAACAAATGGCTGAAAATACAAGTACCTGATTCGTAGTTGTAAATATTTCAGTAAGAAGAGCTGAGACAGTCTTAAAGGTCTGAGTCTAATTCACCCAGGAGATATTTTCCTTGAATAGGTGTCCCCTTTTTTCTGGCATAAGGATGATATGTTTAAAAATTATTTTTAAATTAACACATAGTAGATATACAATATCACATTGGTTTCAGGTGTACAACACAGAGATTTAACAGAGATTATGAAATGCTCACCATGGTAAGTATACTTACCAACTGTCACCATAAAAAGAGATTACAGTATTATTGACTATATTCCCTATGCTGGAGTTTCAGCCCCCTGATCTTATTTGTTTTGTGATTGGATAAAACAATATCTTTATCCCCTTTACCTATTTCACCCATCCCCCAATTACCCTTCCGTCAGGCAACTTCTAGTTTGTTCTCTGTATTTATGAGTCTATTTCTGTTTTGTTTGTTTGTTCATGTGTTTTATTTTTTTAGATTCTACATATAAGTGAAGCCATATAGTATGAGAATAACAAACTCAGGGAGATACAGTTAAGTTACATCTATTGCAAGTAAAGAACTAAAAAACTGAAAGGAGGCAGTCCTCAAGGCTGAATATAAGAGAACAAGGCTTTTTTTCATAGAATTTCCTCTTTGTGATGCAATTCAAGGAAAAAAAGGGGAAAGCTCTTTATCTAGTGGCTTAGTGTTTGTCTTTATCCATAAAAGAAGGGACATTCCTTCATATTTATTTAGTAACTAGACTCAACGGTGTTATTGAGTGAGTGGTCCTTGACAATTGCTGAATGAATAAATTCTGCCTTGGGTCACTTTTCAAAAAGCTTTAAAGTATATGTTGTATCTCTTAACTAAATTGATTATCACCTTTCAGAAGACAGAAACTATCTTCGTTGCTTTTGGATTCTCTTCTATGTTTAGCATACTATTGAGTAGAAAGCAGATACTCAAAAACTATTTAAAAAGATCAAATTGCAATAATCAAAGAGTCAGGAAATCCTAGTGTTCTTTTCCATTCTCCCAACTACATTTATATCCAATACCTAGTGAAGAGATGCATAGTATATGGTGAAAAGTTGGGAGGACTTAGGAACGTAGGAAGCAGCAGTAGTAGTGGGATTGAAGAGGCTGGGGAGGCGTTACAGAAGATTTGGTAAAACAAAGGGGAGACTGGCAATGGATAGTTTCGAATTCAAGAAAGAAAAGAGTTTTAGAGAGAGAGTAATCAATGATGTCAACGTCACAGAGAGGTCAAGTTGAGGGAGGCTCAAAATAGACCCGGAAATTTGGTAAATAGAAGGTCACTTGTGATTTCAGGGAGAGCTATTTGCATAGAATGGCCAACGGTGATGAGGTCAGCGGCAGTGAGCTAAGGAGTGAGTCAGAGGTCAGGGGAGACACGAGGAGAGACATTCTCTCAGAAAGCTTTAGGTGTTTTGAAGAACAATTCGTATTGCAGGAGTTCATAGAAGGAAAAGAGCAAGGAAACTTCACGGAGGAGGTGGGGTGGGGAAGAGAAATTCATGACTCATTGGGAAAAGACTGTAAAGAATAGTTTGAAGTTAAATGGCACATATAGGAGTGGCTTCAAGAAAGTAAAAGGGGAAAGATACTAGAAAATCACAGAGATAGAGGCTATATGACATGATAAGTGAGTGCAAGGAGTTTGGGAGGTGGATTATTTAGACATTTTAAGCTTGAGTGACTAGCAGTGTAATGGTGCCATGAACAGAAATAGGGAACTCTGAGGAACAGAAGGAGCTTGCAGGAGGTAGGTATTGAGTTTAATCTAAAAGATATTAAACATGTGATGTAAATGGAACATCGTGGTGTGAATTTTTTTAAGATGGCAGTTGCAATTGCAGGTTAGATGAGTGATTTTATACCACCTGGTCATTTTATCCAGTGCTTGATTTCCAGAGTTTGACAAACAGTCTCTTTAATTCATTTCATAGCACTACTACTATCAACTGATTCCAAAACACCTTTTCCAGTCTAGCCTTTATTGACAGTTGATCTAACAGTCATTTACTGTACAAAAGGACCTCTTCTCTTGTGGCATGAGGTATGAAAAGCATTTGACACAATGTTCGCTACAATAAGAACTCAACAATATGTCCCCTGACTGCAAGACCCTCCTTAGGCCCGTGTTCAGGTGAAATCCTACCACTTTGTATCCATTTTCTATTTTCTGCTGTAACAAATTACCACAAATTTAATGGCTTCATACAATACAAATTAATTTTCTTATAATTCTGGAGATCAGAAGTCCAAAATGAGACTCCCTGGGATAAGATCAAGGTGTCAGCTAAAATCAGGGCTGCATTCTTTTCTGGAAGGGAGAATCTGTTTCTTTGTCTTTTCCGGCTTCTAGAGGCTTCCTACATTCTTTCTTTCATGGTCCCCTTCCATTTTTAAATTCAGAAATATGAGTCTTTCATATAATTTGTCACTCTAACACTGACTTTGCTCCCACTTCTAAGAATCCTGTGATTATATTTGGCCCCCTCATAATACAGGATAATCTCCCCATCTCAGGGTTGGCCAAATTAGCAATTATAATTTCATTTTGATCCTTAATTTGCCTTTTCCATGTAACATAACCTATTCACAGGTCCTGGGCATTAGGATGTAAGTATCTTTGGGAGGCATTATTCTATCTACCACATCCTTAAAGGTCACATTTAGGTATCACCTCTACCATGAAGCATAGCGTGACTCTCCAAGATAAAGTGGCTCATATTCTTCTTAGCATTTCTTCCATGTAATACAAGTGGCTATCTCATATTACACCTCTTAGAAATTGTGCTGTGATTATTTGTGTAATAGTCTGACACCTTTACTCCAGGGGAGCAAGGCCTTTGTGTCTGAAAAAAAGCAAGCTCTGAATGAAAAACTATTGAATTAACAAATGTGGAGGAGATAAAACGAATCTTTGTAGGGCTCTATTCCCAGGGAGAAGAAGCATTTATGATCGGGAAGTGAGTTTCAGGGCCATATTGTGATATGGTAGGACATATGAATCAGTCAGGTGAATCCCTACATTTAGAGACAAAGTTGAAGTGTCAGACTCAGTGGGTACCATCAACTAACCACAGGCAATGGCTGGAATTTGTATAATTTTATTTTGTAGTATATTGCAATTTAGTGATTGATTAATGAACAATCCTTAATGACTTTATGATTATTTATGAACTCCTCCCTCATTAGGAGAGAGCCTAGAATAAAAGGAAGGCTCTGTAATAACATGCCATCAGGAAATGCCATAATGACTCAAAATATGGAAACCAATAAATGCTCTTTTTTTTTTTCGGTAGTAAGAAACTGACACAAATAAATAATAAAAAGAATCAAGCTTGTTTATCCATACTCTCCAGGGAGACTGGTGTTTTGATTTAGGTGATAAGGACAGTCCTATTTCCTTCTTGGTCTGAGCTATCCTTGGGTGGAGTAGGTCAACCTTGGGTTGTACAAGTGACGCATTATTTCCTTCAGGCAACAATCAATTTCCTTTTTCCGATTCTGGGCTCCCCACACACCCACTGATAAACAGTCCAGTCTCCCGAGGGGAACCACTCACCAGGAAGGGAGTGCCTGGATCGCATCTGACCAGTCCTGTTCCCAGGCCTGGTGGTGGCTGGCCCACTAAAAATGAATAAACTGTGCCCTAGTCTGAAATGATCTTTGTGCAGTGAGTAGAATGAATCCATTTTCCAGGCCTCATGGGAAGTCTAATAAATATGATGTATCTAAAAACATGTCAAAGCCCAGCCCTTGATCACAATGAGCCCAGGATGGTGGAACCCTCTCCGAGGCCTGTCTTTCTTGGCTCGGTCTGAGTGCCACTGTGGTGGTCAGTCTTTGACTGGCACAGCTCTGAACTGCCTGGGTGATGGTCTGCTCCCGCGTGGCCAGCAATAGGGGGTCCCTGGAGCTTCTTAAGTCATCAGAGAAGTAAGGTGTTGACAAGGGAGCCAGGGAGATTGATCTGACATTGCTGTGCACAAGGGCTGACGCATTGTGAAAGACAATGTAGTCAGTAAGGAGGTTGTGTAACTGGTGCCTGGGTGGGTGGGTGAGGGCCCCGACTAGCAATCGGGCAGGGCTGATGTTCAAACCCAGTGAAGGAAGAGACAGACCACTTCCGTGGAAACTGGCACCCAGCCGAAGCAGCAGCCCAAGACGAGACTCTGATTCTGCTTATGGACCCAGAGTGAAGCTCATCTGGCAGAATCTGTGCTGCATCAGATATCTAATAACACCTTTCAGTGGCCCATAAATTAGAAGTGTGAAATAACTTCAATATCATTTTATTTTTTTGAAAAAGAAAAAGTTCAGATAATTTTTTTTCAAAAGATTTATTAAAGATTAAAAAGCACCCAGACAGACTCTTGAACTATGAGAGCAGATTCATTCTTTCAAAACCCAGCTCCCATTGCTTTTTTATGAATTAGTAATAGCCGATAAGTTATTTCAGAAAGCAAGTATAAAGCTAAAAAAATTCTTTGAAATATGATGCTTAGATTAGTAGATAATGATAATGGCATTTTTTTAAAAAGTTCAATTGTCCACCAGGAAAAACCAACTTGAAGTGATGGGTATGTACCAAGTCTCTTTCTAGGTTATTCTAACTGTCTAGAATCATGCAAAATACATTTTGCAAAGCCACCTGGAATTCTAACCGATACTTAGGAAGCGTGACTTTTAGGTGACATCTGCACAGGTTTTTAGAGCCCTTGACAGCACCAAACCATGTGGCATCTGCAGGAGACCCACACTGCACTTGCGACTCAGGTGACATTAAATCCTGTGCCAACGCTCTTTGGCTGGGCTCCATGTCCAATACTTGTTTCAAAGTCGTATGAACACAAAAGTGAAGCTCAGATAAATAAATGATATTCATAAAGAACAAAAGCCTCATTGTCTGGCCTGGCACACTCACCCGGAGCTGTGTGCTCTCTCTCTTTACACACGCACACACTTTTCTTTTCTTTTTTTTATTCTTTTTTAATCCTTAATTGAAAAATTGAGCCTCCAGGAGCCAAAACACACACTGCGAAGCTGGAGACGTTTGGACACGGGCACCTCGGAGAGCCTGGCGTGTGTGACCGCCGTAGCTGGTTCTCACACCGTGAGGCCGCTTTTGATTTATTGCTGTCATAAAACAGGAATAGGTGTAGTGTTATGATGATTTGCGATTTGTTCCCAACTCAGAGGGCTCTGGTGGCCTCTTAAACTTATTATAACAACTCATATTAGGAAAATGGAACTAACTTGACAGGATTCATTCCTGCAGGTCACACGGAAATCGGGGTGGGGGGACTGAGAGGGGGGAGGTCTCTCTCCTGCATTTGGGGCTTGAAGGAAGGGGGAGAATGGCCAGATGGGAAGAGGCAGAACGTGGCCCCTGGGTGCCCTTCCTCTAAAATGATCAACTTAAGGGCTGGAGGGATTGAGCGTTAAGCATTTAGGTCTCTTCATGTGCAGTTGAAACATTTCTCAGAAGTATTTGCAGTGCCCAGTTTACTCACTCGTGTTTGTATTTTTCACTCTGCTGTGAGGGTTCCATTGGGGCAGGTTTCCTGCCAACACTTGACAACAACATCCATGCTGGCTCATGGCAGCCTGACAGGGCATTAGGGAGAGAACAGCCCAAACGGGCTGCCCCAGACCGCAGCGGGAGTGAGTCATTGTAGAGGCTCCGCACCATGTGCGTTAATACTTAGAAATGCAGGACTGGATGTCAACGCCTGGCCTCTCCTGAGAGCCCTCAGATCTGACCTGGAGGCTGAGCGTGACTCCACACCTACCTGGAGTTCAGAAAGGAAAGCATATATTATCTGTGTTAAATCACTTGTCAAAAATGAGTTCTCCTTGAGCTGTCTTCTTTGGGGAGAGCCTCTAGCATCCGTCACCTTGCCATGCCCTGAGTGACAGCCACACGCACAGAGACAGGGCCCGCGTCACAGAATGGCTACCACATCCATCAGTACTCCACAGCAGGCATCTGGAGATTGAAGATGGGGTGGGAGCCCTCATTCCGCTGTTCTGATCCTTAGCAATCCTCAAAACTCTCTAAATTCCAGTTTTCCCACTGACAGAGTATAATCACTCTTAGGGATGTGCGTGTGTGTGTGTGTGTGTTGGGGGTGGTGAGGAGCTTTTGCATTTTGCAAAATTGCATGGACTTAGTGGAGTTGGAAAGGGACCCCACGCCCACAGCGAAGCTCAATCAACACCACAGTAAAATCTAGCTCTGGCTAGAATATTAACTGTCACCTGAAGAGGCAGAAGCATTAAATCCCTTGGCAACATCACAGTTGCTTCGGGTCCTACCCCGCAGATTCCTTTGCAAAAGAAAAGTTAAATTGCAGGAAAGTGATGTCTGCCGTGCTTCTGCTTTTTTCCCCCAAAGCACATCCATCAATCAGCATGCCAAAAGAAAGGCTGGCACCGTTCAGAGGCCCTAACAATGGTCCTGGTTGGCCTGTCTGCCCTCTGTGCTCCTTTATGATGGTTCTCCAAGATGGGCTGCACAGAGCCCTCTGCCCAGGTTCGATCAGCCTTGATCACTACCCGTAAGATAAAGTGGCTTGCCTCGACTTGGTTTAATGGAAATTACCCTACATCAGGAGCCAGGATAACCCAGCTCTATCCTGACTCTGCCACTAACTCTGAGCAAATCACTAAAGTCTCTCTGAGCCTGTTTCCTAGTCTATAATATGTGATGGGTCAAGGGAAGGGGGATCTAAGTGTGGGAGCGGGCTAAGTGTTCAAGTTTCTCCTCGGTTCAGACAATCCTGATGGGGAGGACCTAATGTAGGATGGTCAGAGGGAACCGCTAGAACATGCTTAGTCTAGTAGATGGGAAATAATAGAAGTACCTACAGTAATTTAACTCTGTGCAAGGGCCTCTTCTAAGCAACTTATGATGCATATTATCTTATTTCCTCCTCACAACAACTGTGAAATAGCTGGCATTACTGGACGTAATTTACAGATTGAGAAATTCAAGGTATAGAGGAAGATTGATTTTCCCAGTACCTCTAGGAAGCAGTAAATAAAACACTGTGAGCCTACATCGTTTGGCTCCAAAGTTCATGTGCATGAACTTCGAAAGAATATGAAAGCCTCGGTAGGAAAGAATTCTATGATTGGTTATTGATGTTTGCCAGGGCTTAGGAGTGGGAAGTAGAGGCACGCAGGCTGAATGTCTGCTGATCCTGGTTATAGCACAGATCCTCTAGCATTCCCATATCAAACCTGGAGGAATATTACGTTTTTAATGCAACACCTAGATATCTTTCCCAGGCCTCCTAGCAGGCTAGGACAGACTGAGGGCAGATACAACCATGCCTCCCACTGAAAAGATAGAGGCATGTGGCATAAGCCCTTCCCCAACTGTCCATCCCTCTTTTTCTTCAATATGTTTCTTTTTTTCCAGAATACCTGGTCCAGACTTCTCATAGCACTAACTCACTAACTATATCGCACCATTTATGTACACATCTCGTCTACTGATCCAAAATTTCTCAGGGGTAGGGGCTGTCTCTAATTCATCTTGAGATCCCCAGGGCCCAGCACAATGCCTAGCACATAAAAAAGTGTTTTTGTCAACAATTACTGCAAAAATGCTGTGTAGCCAACCACACTAACACTCAGCATCACACGAAATTTAGCTCTTACATGCTCCACAGCATGGCTCTGAGGTTAACTGCGGCTCAGAAGACCCAGACTAAGCTCGGCTGGGCAGTCTTGTCTAGCAGTGGGTCAGGCTGACTTGGCTCTGTGCCCTAGGCTGTGCTCTGGTCTGTTTGTGGAACCCAGGCTGAAGAGACAACAGCTGATCAGAAGAAAAGATTCTCATGGCAAGACAGGATGACAGGGCAAACCCACATACATACATTTCAAATGTTTGATTATGTTCATGCCCACTAGTAGTTTATTGGCCAAAGCAAGTCACGTGACAAAACTCAACATAACCGATTGGAGAAATATATTCCCAATCTAGTGGAAGAGACTGCCAAGCCACATGGCAAAAGGTGTGTATACAGAATAGAGGAAAAAACTGGAAATACTAATGCAGTCCACCACAGCAGCTACTCAATAGAAAATTAGAGAATTAATGTGTTCATGTTTCTACTCTCTCTCTTCACACCTTTTCTGAGTTCCTAACTAATGACTACATCAAATACTGTATTTTTTTTTCCCCAGAATAGTATTAGTGGTCAGTAAATATTAAATCATTGGAAGTCCAGAAATTATTCCAGTGTGATCTGAACCAGAGAGACTTACGAGGGTGGAGCTGGAAGCTCCGTAAATATTCTTTCTGGCAGAATGTACCATTTCTTTTCATGATCGAGACCCGAGCCAAAAAGAAAAAAAAAAAAAGGAACAAAAATGGAAAAGATTTATAGAAATGCCCTCTAGTATTTGAGCTCATAAACATGTAGTCTCTGTTGTTTTGTTCTTTTATTTGAAGGAGGTGGTTTGAACCGGTCGGTTTATTTCACCTACCCCCCCCAATCCCAGGCACAACTAACCGGTTTTGCTTTGCAAACGGTGGTTGCTTACGACACTGACACGAGCAGTTAGCACTCTAACAGCAAAGGCCCTCCAGGAAGTTGCTGCCCTGCTAGGAGCCTAACCTTCCTTCCAGAACCATTGAGTGACTTCTGCCACGTTTCTAGGGGGCCGACACACCTGCTTTGCATATCAGTTTGCTTGTGCCCCTGGATTTCCAGGTGGTGATTTTTATTGCTTTCCAAAGCATGAAATCTGAACTTGCGTTTTCCCTGATGTCAGATTAGCAAAAGCCCCTTAATAGTGAGCTTTTTAAATACAGCAGTTATTTCTGGTGGTTACCTCATTTTTTAAAAGCCCATTAGAACTATATAGGGAATTTGCTAAAAGGCAGGGAGAAGAGTGTTAGACCTTTAAAGTTTCAACTGGTCATCTCTCCATTAAAATATTAGGTGCTGACTGGTTTACATACTTTGTAATGTTACAAACCGCATGTCTGAAGATAGAATAATAAGCCTCAGAGGCCCAAAATGGAGTTTCCTTGTCTACTTTTCAAAGAAAGAGTATCTTTTATGTCGGAGGGAAGGGTATGGAGAAAACCAGTTCAGGGCCCTTCCTGGTGGCTGCACTGTGAGGTCATTTAGCCCTGGGTGAGGTCAGAGAACAACATGATCCTTATAAACTCATAACCTGTTTTAGCAAACACGAGTAATTACAAATAAAACACCACACAAGTTGAAATTTTACATGGTGCCTCATTTTACCAAGGCTGAAATGTAAAACAAATAAAATAAAATTCTGTCCCACTTGCATTGCAAATTGGTTGCCTGGGGTATAGTTACCTGATTAGTTCTTGCAAACCCCTGCTTGTACGTGCAAATTTGATACAGAACCACTTTGTGTAAACATCGCCTCTACTGAACAGAGCCCAACGTTGAGACAACTTTTGAGATCTGTTATGGTTGTTCTATGTATGAACCAAATGGAAATTGCAGGAATAATCGAGGCAGCTATAAGCATACAAACAGTTTTTACTGCCCACTTCTATTCTCCTAGGAAAACATGCTTTTGAACCACTATTTATGTTTATAATCTTAAGTAAAATTTTTCCCACAGAAAACCCAAAGCATTTCTGGCATCTCCTTAAAGTTTTATTTCAAGTAAGTAGATTTCTAAGGTTTTTATTTATATCTCTGTGAAGCTGAGATGGAATACTGAGGTTCTAAAATTTTGGGTTTTTTTCAATGTATAGTTTTTGTAATAATAGTTCTAATAATGTTTAATCATTTTAATAATGTCTTGTCAGTGACGGGAATGTAAAACATTATGGCGGGGAATGCCCTCACATCTGTCGAGCTCAACGGTTTCATTTTGCAGCCTGAGAAAGCTAAAGTTCAGGAGAGACAAGGGCCTGTCCAGGTACTAGAACACCCAGCCGAAATTTCAGATCTGCTGTCCCCTGTCAGATGCTCTGCCCACCGCCCCAGGCTGCCTCTCACGGTGAAACCTCAGTGCAATTTGTGTTGGATTTATTGGTCCACCAACTGAAACTGAGTAGCATACAACGGATACAACTGGAAATTTAGCCTGTAAATGTGGTCCCACCCATTCTTCACTCAAACCCTACCCTCCAAACAATTTCTTTTTCCCCTTTCCTTAGGCACAGACAGTTAAGGATATAAAAACATCTTTGCCACTCCACAACTGTTCTATCCAGGGTGATAGGCACTAGCTTCATGTGGCTATTTAAATTTAAATAAAATGAAATTTTAAAAAATCAGTTCCCCAATTGCACTAGCTACATTTCAAATGCTCAGTAACCACATGTGGCTAGTGGCAACTGTACTGAATCGCTCAGGATATAGAGAACCCATCCACCCTCACAGAAAGTTCTACTGGATGAGGGAAAGTTTTGGGCTTTCCATTCTCTGACTCAGGCCATTGCCAGGAATGTATTTCAATTATTAGTGGGCTGAAAAATTCCTCCCCGAGAGAGTCCTGTATCTTAGTCTACTCATGCAGCTATAGTAAACACTGTAGCCGGGTGGCTTATAAATAACAAATTTATTTTTCATAGTCCTGGAGACTGGGAAGTGAAAATCAAGATGCAGGCAAGAGACATCTTTCCAGTCCACAGGCGGTCCTCACTCACTGTGTCCTCACAGGGCAGAGGGGCAAGGGAGTTCTCTAGCGTGCCTCTTACAAGGGCACCAATCCCGTTCAGGAGGGCTCCAGCCTCATGACCTGATCACTCCCAAAGGCCCGCCTCCTGACACCATCACAGTGTGGTTAGGATTTCAACGTGCGAACTTGGGGGGCACAGACATTCCATCTACACTTCCTGGATGTGAGAGTTAATACCACCTACTCGTGAAGTTTACTCATGTGTGCTGGAGTTTCTGTCCACAGGCCCTTTATGCTCACATCCATAGTTATTTCACAAACATAAACAAACATACACATTTCCATTCAGTCAGATTCCTAAAGAGGGGAAACTAGGGACTCTACCAGAAACATACTTTCAGACTGTCAACTGAAAATTCATCCCTTCTGTTTTGCCTTCCAGCAAAAATAATCAAGGGATTTAAAAACATGAAGCATTTCAGTTCAGTTCAGGCTTAATTTTCTGTACAAAGTCTGGGTTCATGAGAAACTAGATTTTTGGTACTTTGCTGATGAACTAAATGCTATTGAACCACAAAGTTCCAGTGAGAGTTATGTTGTCATCAGTATTGCCCATCGCAAATATCAAATGTCACAGCAGACATTGGTATTTCTAGGTAAATGAGTTTTTTAAAATCATTTGAGCTTCAAGAGCTGCATCACTGTTGCAATAATTTACCTCTCTGACAACTTGAAATGTGTTTGATCTTTCAGGCTTTAGGAGAGAAAATAATACCCTAGTCCTACAATCTACTAGAGTAAAAAGTCATTGTAAAGTAAGGGAAATTAAAATAGTGACAAAAATAACACAAGAGCTGCCAGGCCATTAGAGTATTAGAAAAACATAAAAATAATTAAATATAGTTATTTGGTGGAGGAAATGATGGAAACATTCCTATTTGGAGGCAGTATACATAGTTATGAAGAGGGCCGACTCCCAAGTCCATCCTACTGCCTAGATAGATTCCCAGCCCAGTTTTGCAATTTTCTGACTGTGTGACTTTGAGGAATTTAATTGACCTCCCCGAGGCAAATCTACAAAAGCTCTTATAAGGAGGCTGCCACTGTAGATGGGCCGAACTTGTAAAATCATCCCCAAACCAGATTTTCACTTATCAGAGCCTCCTAAGGTTTCTGAACTCTTCCTCATTTTACTTTTTCTCCCAGGTACCATCCATCCAGCTTTACCATCTACAAAGCAGCCGCCCATTCTTTGGGTCTGGACTGTCTGTGTTACACGTGCAGGGCGGAGCTGCCCAGCTGAATGTGGGACTCCCCGGCAATTTTTCCCTGGACAGCAATTAAGCGTTTGCCCCCGTGATGAAGGTGGTCCTTCAGGATACCTTGAATGGGTACCCTAATAATCTAGTCCTGTCACACAGATGCCTTCCTCCCCTCTGTGCTTCAGCGTCCTGACGCTGCAAATCAGCCCAGACGCCTGTCTTGTCTTCTTTCCCCCAAGGCCCTGAGGACTAATGAACCTGTCAACCTTTCCCTGGCTCAAACTAGGGTGCAGGAAATGTTAACTGAGGCAACAGTGTTCAAAATTTTCTGATCTATTACTGTTCATAGAGTTCTTCATACAGTGACTCGTGCTGGACGCTTTGTGGAGTGGAAGGCACTTAAACATGGTCATTCCAGGAAAGAACTTAAAATTTTCTTGGGGAGGACAATCATACAGTTGAAAAGCGTGTTGCAATAGTAAAGATAGGTTTCTGGACTCCATAGCTATTGGGGAAAAGTTCCAAAAATTGGCCTACAGGAAATTTCCACCAGCTTGCTGGGAGCAAATATTTCCCTCCCGCAACATGGAAACGTCTTTATGTATTTATGGCCATGGGAGATTCAGGTCCAGCCCAGGAGAAGGTCTGGTTCCCAGGAGATAAGCTGAGTTTATGATTGCGAGGAAGGGAGTGAATACAGCTAGTCTTCCTGGCACCAGAGGAAGAAGGGTGAGGGGAAAAACGGTGTTCCCTTATTAATGTCAGTAAGGCTATACAAATGGCCAAGGGCGAATGCTTTTAAATTGATGACGTCAGTGATCATTTATTGAAACTTGTAATGTAGTAAAATAAATGGCTTTTCCTTCTTGGTAGTTTGTGGGTGGCCCATGTGGATTTGTTCTTTGGTGGAGATCACTGAATTGGTTTCAGACTTCCAGCTCCTGAGACTGACCCCAGGAACCAATCCTGCTGGGCTGGGAGAGGTAGGCCAGGAGCTCCCCAAGGCGACTAAAGCCTGCGGGGCCCTGACGGAGGAGAGAGTCTATCGGCGAAACAGACAGCGGGTATAACAGGATGAGATGACCAAGCACTGGAGTAGTTACACGAAGTTCGCCGAAGGATCAGAGCCCTGGAGGAGGGCATGTGCTTTACAATGAAGGGAATTTAGCACAAAATTAAGAAAAACGAAAGGAAGTTGGACAAGGAAAAGTAAGTAGCATAAAACCTCACATTACAAGGTCTAGGTTTCCTCGTCATCTTACCACAGTCACCTTCCATACAGAGTTCCCAAGTCCTGTTCCCTCCCACACTCTGCCTGGCAACTCTCCTTCCCACCCCCTCGCCGCCCCTCCCTTCCACAGGGACGTCTTGGTCACACAGTAAGAGTGGGAGAGAGGCCGGGCAAAGGATGAGGTCACCCTATGTGTGCACATTTGTATAATTGCTGTAGGATTTTCTGGAATGTCTTTTCCGTGGCAGTTTCCTTCATGACAGAATGGAGTCAAAACAAATTCAAATCTCTCCCACGGGCTGCTCTTGGGTCAGATGGCCACGGTCAATTTAATCCTCCGAGGCTAAGCAGCTGCTCTTGAATAAGGCCAGAATCAGGATGGAAGAATGAAGCACTCCCCTTGGGAGCATACGTGAATGCCCAAAAAGTCAACAAACAATAGTTTAATATTTAATGCAATATTCAAAAAACAAAATGCAAAAAAACCATGAGGAACAAAATATTACTATTTTATATAAAGATAGGGTGGTGTTGCCTGCTTGCTTTTTTATGCCTGTTACTGTGCAACGGGGGAGAGCCCGTGGGGCCTACACTCTGTGGACCTTACCTGACTCACCGGGTAGGTTTAGGAGGATTGACGGTGACATGTTCGCAGATCGTGCGATGCGCAGCTTTATGTGTTGTTGCGTTTGATTGCAGGGCTTCCCTTAACTTCTCCCCCTCAGCTCCTACTATGGAAGAGTGTTTTGATAAGTGCATGGGAGGGCACACACTTTTCTTGTTGCCTTAGCTTTCAGTGTGACCGGGGATGGCGCTGATACTGAACCATCCATTCACCTTTTAAAGAGGGCAGCGAGTAGGGCAGCTTCCTCCAGAATAGGCTGAAGGCAGGGCAGCCGGTGGCAGACATCTCTAGGGCATTACTCGTGTGTGAGTGCCCCCGGAGCAGTGCCCTGGGAGGGCCCGCATGACAGGCGAACCTTGTGAACCGAGGGTGAGATTGGCAGTGATGGAGGCGGGGCCTGTTGGTAAGCCCACCCCTCTGCACTTGAAAATTCCTTTACCTAACTTAACAAAAAATCAGAAAAATGCTAAGTTAGCAGAGGGATGTATCGTTTTATTGAGGATGTTCCAGGACTAGGGAAGACTGTGAATTGATGTTAGGAGAGAGAAAAACACTAAACAATTTCAGACAGAGAGCAAATGAAGAATAGGGGAAGGGTCTGGAAGAGGACACCCGGACCAGCTTTTGAACACTTTAAAATGCTGATGTAAGAAATTGTAATTAGTGCTGTAACTTAGGGCTTCTGATTTAACAGAGTCATCTGGGTAATCAGTTCAGTGCAGAAGAAAGAGCAGAGGATTAGGGATCAGATGTACCAGATTTGAACCTCAGCTCTGGTATCTACTCATTGTGAAACCTTTGGCAAATTATGTGTGTTTTCCAAATTTCAATTTCAACATCTATAAAGAGAATGCCTAAACCACTGATGATCATACAGATAAAATAAAAGCCTGGCTGACAAAAATCACTCCATAAATATTAGCTATTCTTATTAATAAGTTCAGTCATATCACATTTAGTGATTGATAACAGTACCTAGAAAATGAAGAAGACTGAGACAGTGGTGTTACCATGGCTATTAAGTGATATCAAGTGTATTAGTTTCCTATGCTGCATAACAAATTCAGCAGCTTAAGATCATACTAAGCATGTATCACCTCCCAGTTACCAGGGTGGGAAGTCTGGGCACGGCTTATTGGGGTTCTTTGCTTAGTTCACAAGGTCATCAGCAAGGTGTCAGTTGGGCTGCATTTTGTCTGGAGGCTGGACTGGGGAAGAATCCACTCCTAGACTCATTCAGGTTGTTGGCAGAATTCATTCTACGGCTGTGTAGTGGAGGTGCCTTGTGTTTTGCTGGCTGTCACCTGGAGGTGGTGCTCAGGGCCAGAGGCCACCCATAGTTCTTTGCCATGGCTGCTCATTTCACCAAGCCCCAAGGATGCCCCCTGGCTCCAGTCTCCTAAACTGGAGTCCTGTAACATCACGTCATTACAGGAGTAACGTCCCATCAGCTTTGTTGTATTCTGTTGGTTAGAAGCAAGTCACAGGTCCTGCCACATGGAAGAGAGAGCACCACACATCACACCAAGGCCTGGATACAGGGAGGTGGGAAATCACCAGATGCCACTAAGGTCTGTGTGCTGCACTGAGGGAGTAGAAAAGCCAGAAGGAAAAAACCAGTCTCAAGTTTCAGATGAAGAATTTGGTCTTAGAATGCTCTCTTCAGGGTTATAACAAGAGCAATAAGCAATACAATCAAATAGAGTTGTAAGTAGGAAAGAGAATTCAAAAGAAAAATCAGGTGTAGACTGTGGATCAGGTGGTTACCCAATATAAACAATCACTGAGGCTACAGGGGCAGATCCAGTTCTACAGAAGACAGGACACAGAAAGCAGGACAGAAGAACAAGGATTGAACTCAGCCTGGATCTCTGACATGTGGGAGGAATAGATGCAAGACAAACAGCACTTACAAAGTAATACCAATAAAACATAATAATAACAACCAATAATAATGGTAGAGTATTTTTTTTTGGTATCATTAATATACAATCACATGAGCAACATTGTGGTTACTAGATTCCCCCCATTATCAAGTCCCCAGCACCTACCCCATTGCAGTCACTGCCCATCAGCATAGTAAGATGCTATAGAGTCACTATTTGTCTTCTCTGTGCTGTACTGCCTTCCCCGTGCCCCACCTACATTATGTGTGCCAATAGTAATGCCCCTTATTCCCCTTCTCCCTCCCTTCCCACCCATCCTCCCAGTCCCTTTCCCTTTGGTAACTGTTAGTCCATTCTTGGGTTCTGTGATTCTGCTGCTGTTTTGTTCCTTCAGTTTTGCTTTGTTCTTATACTCCACAGACGAGTGAAATCATTTGGTACTTGTCTTTCTCTGCCTGGCTTATTTCACTGAGCATAATACCCTCTAGCTCCATCCATGTTGCTGCAAATGGTAGGATTTGTTTTCTTCTTATGGCTGAATAATATTCCATTGTGTATATGTACCACATCATCTTTATCCATTCGTCTACTGATGGACACTTAGATGGCTTCCATTTCTTGGCTATTGTGAATAGTGCTGCGATAAACATAGGGGTGCATATGTCTTTTTCAGACTGGGCTGCTGCATTCGTAGGGTAAATTCCTAGGAGTGGAATTCCTGGGTCAAATGGTATTTCTAGTTTTAGCTTTTTGAGGACCCTCCATACTGCTTTCCACAATGGTTGAACTAATTTACATTCCCACCAGCAGTGTAGGAGGGTTCCCCTTTTTCCACAACTTTGCCAGCATTTGTTGTTCCTAGTCTTTTCTATGTTGGCCATCCTAACTGGTGTGACGTGACATTTCATTGTGGTTTTAATTTGCATTTCCCTGATGATTAGTGATGTGGAGTATCATTTCATGTACTGTTGGCCATCTGAATTTCTTCTTTGTAATCCTAAGCCCATTTTTTAATAGGGTTATTTGCTTTTTGGATGTTGAGGCATGTGAGTTCTTTATATATTTTGGATGTTAACATAATAGAATATTGATGAAAACTATTAATGAGCAAATCTTCCTAAGGTATCAGAAATACTCAAAGGATATCACCCATATCGGCTCATATAGTACTTACAAGGCCCTGTTAAAGAGATACTAATCCTACCCCCATTTTACAGAAGTGAAAGCTGAGGCACACACATTTCAGTAGCTGGTGTGAGGTCACATGACCAGCTGACACTAGAACCAGGCATTTGGCTGCTGGAGATGAGAACTGGCAGGGCAACTTCCAAGAGGCCCACTCCTCACCCCGTAGCAGCAACTCGCCTTGTCAGGATGGCCGGGGCCAAAGAGCAGTCCCTGGATCCAGTAATTAAGCAGCCATTGTCAAGAGCTCTGTCAGCAGAGCAATGGGTGAAGCATGCAGGGGCAGGGCAAAGAGAGGACAGATGCTGGACAAGAGAGGAGATGTTTTAATCACTGTGGGCTTAACCACAACCCTCAGAAAAAAGGGGAAAGAAAACACAAGCCTTCCCTGGAGACTTCAGCTACTTCTGAACTTCATTTTATTCTTGAACACTGGGTATTTACTTATTTGCATGACTGTATTGATCATATTGGTAAATATTATGACATTATGATATATCTCCAATCACCCTCCTAAATTTAATTGCATAATTACACAGACTAGATTTTGGTTGGGACTGCCAAAGGATGCTCGAGACAAAGAGGCAATCCCAAGAAACAGGTCTTGTTCCCCTGGGAATGACATCTTGACTCGGTGACCTGCAGAGAAGGAGCCTGAGGAAGCCTGGAATGCCGGCCCCTTGAGCTTGGGGAGGTCACTTCCAGGATGGCTCTGCCTCAGGGCCCCCCGTGGAGAATGGGTGACTGCCACTGGGAAGGAAAATGGAACACAAGTGCCAATTGCTGCTTTTCGTTAGTCTTGTTACCTGAGGAGGCTATTTTCAGTTGTTGGGTTTTTTTTTTTTTAAGAGGGCTAAATTACTTTTCTACTTAGAAATTATCCTTTGGGTGCAAGTCAGTTGGGAAAGTTAATATTTGTCTCCTCATCTATTCCTTCCTCCAAGTCCTCTGACCCCCCTAACCACCACCACAACCACTAGCACACATCTAGAATCAGCCCCCATAAAGAGAACCTTTTCAGGAAGAATGTTTTCACCTTGAAGAAATGAAAAGTTTTCTATAATTCTGAGCTGAGGCAAGAATTACTAGATAGTATCAGGTAATAACAGTACCTATTCTTCAGAGGGCAGGAAGTACACATAATTTTGTGTGCCAAATATTCAAATACAAGCAATAATGATACAAACTTTATAACTGAATTCTGCCATATAACTATTTTGGGATTAATAACTTATGTAAATCATTTGCCAGTTGTTTCGACTTAGATGTATTTTCAGGTGTACTTAATGACCCCTGAGATTTCACTTATTTATAACTGCTCTTTGCAGCTCAATGAAAGTGAACAAATTTCAGATACAGAACACCCCTGCTTTGCTTTGGATAATACATCAGTAAAGACATGATTGGGTTTTCCTGAATATTGAGAGTGAATATGGCTTGGCTAATAGATCATAAATCATTAATATACTATTTCACGCTCAAAGATATTGTCCCTGCTGTCATTAAATTTGCAGACCCAGTGACAGCACAGGCGATGGTTAATTTTATGTGTCAACCTGATCAGGCTATGAGATGCCCAGATATTATTCTGAGTGTTTCTATAAGGGTGTTTTGGGTTGAGATTAACATTTAAATTGATGCACTGAGTGAAGCAGATTGCCCTCCATAATGGGAGTGAGCCTCATTCAATCAGTAGAAGACTGAAGTGGGACAAAAGGCTGATCCTTCCACAAATAAGAGTAATTTGTCCTGCCCACCAGCCTTCAGACTTGAACTAGGATATGGGCTCTTCCTGGGTGTACAGCAGCTCCTGTCCTTCAGACTTGAAGGGACATGATCTTTCAGATTTTGGACTTGCTGTTTTCTGTAATCACATAAGCCAATCCTTGTAAGTCTCTTTCTATATATATATGTATATCCTATTGGTTCTGTTTCTCTGCAGAACCCTGATTAACACAGCATACCATGGTTGAGATTTTGCTATTTCTTGGAGTATTATATCAAGTGTGTAAGTGGGGGTGCTCACGATTTTAATAGAGATCATACTATATATACAGATTTCATTATAATATTTCATTATATGGATATACCATTTCTCTCTTATTGGACTTCAGGTTATTTTTATGTTTTTTGCTAACATAAATAAAGCCTCAGTGAACATTTTTGAATGCAAAATTTGCCCCTCATTCCCGATTGTTTTCTTGTGGTAAGATTCCTAGGAAGGGAATTATTAGGTTTGGTCCAGGCTCTGGCCAGCAGTGCCTGGAAGGATCGGGGTCATCTGAGCAATATACCCTGGCTCTAGTAACTGAGCAGCCCTTCTGATAGGAAGGATGATTAATTAAGATGCAGGAAAGTGACTTAAAGATACTCACCTGACCCTCCCCACCATCCAAATCTGCTAAGAGTAGATAGAGCCCAGGCATTTGTATTTATAAGACCTTTGCAGGCGTTTAAATGGTCAACCATGGCTGAAAACCCCTTGAGAGCCTCATACATATTTTTTGAAGTCTAGACAATATGTATACTCATATTTTCTCCTTAGTTACAGCCAGCTACAATTGTATTCATCAGTGACTCAGCTCCAAAAGGGATTCAGTCGATCATTCACATTAAGCTTGCTTCCCTGTCACTCCTGAAACTGCACATGTTCATCGTTCTCAACTTTCACTTTTTCTATAACCACGTTCTCGGCCCTATTTTGAAGCTCTTCCTGCTGATCCTATTGATGTTCATCCAATGTCAAGACAGTGAACAACATCCCACTGTCTGGACTCTATGGGGCCAGACTTGGAGATCCGTTGCCGCCCTGCTCAAAAGCTGATTCTGTCTGCCTTGAAGAAACGCTCTGAGTCAAGACTCCCTTCCTTCAGAACTGGCGAGCCTTTCTTCTCCTTTCCAGGACCATAATTTCCTCTTCTGAGGTCACTGAACCATAAAAGACCACTCCAGTCTTCCTTTTGAACAATACTTAAGAACCTGGGTCCTTTTCTTTATCGCTGTTATTAAAACAACTAATGGTCAGTGTCTTTCTCAAGTCTGAATTTGGATTGGGTATTTGCATTCCAAAGAAACATTACCAGAGAAACAGATCTTTAATTTAAAGAAACAAACCACAGGGGATATTTCACAAACTGTGTGGTCTGTTAGGGATGTGGGGGAGAATTTTGATAAGAGTGACCCATAAAATATCATCAAAGAAATGATAGCCTTATGCATGAATGAATGAGAAGGTCTTGAATTACAATCATAGTAGCTGACATTTTTAAGCATCTTTTAACATCTGAAATGCTGTGCTTTTATGTGGTATGTAATTTAAAGTTCATCACCCACCACACCCACACAAGAGCTTAATAATGCAGGAAACTGAGGGCAGATGGGGAGGAAGTAAATAGAACTCCCTGTACTTTCTGTTCAGTGTTTCTGTAAACCTAAAACTGCCCTAAAAAGAAAGTCTGTTAACAAAAAAAAAAAAAGGTCCAGCAACACTGTAAGGTAGGAAATTTCATCTGCATTTTATAGATGAAGCATCAGGTATAGAGCAGAGCTAGTGGCAAAGCCAGGTCGGACTCAAAGACGGAGCTCATGACCCCACTGGTCACTGCTGTGCTTCCTCCCCTGCGGAGGGAGAGCCCCAAGGATGCCTGTGGATACTTTTGCTCCCCATTCATCTTCAAGGACCTTGGACAAATTTGTTGCTGACTTAAGGAGGGAAAAAACCAACCCGCCGATCAACAGAAGCAATGTTGAGCGAAGAGTCCGCATGTGAACCTGCAGAAGGATTGTGCAAGCTCAGAGGACCCCAATCTCCTTATTTACCCTGTGCTCTCAATGGCAGGAACATGACAATGTTTTAGAGTTTCTCTTCCCTCTGAGTCAGATCTGAACAACTGAAATCAAGCGACTCCACCTTTGGGACAGAGATTTCCTTGTGCCGAGGATAAAGAAAACCATTCTTCTCAGAACCCTAGGGTGTAATCAGTGGAGAAGACGCCAGCACCTCTGTTGAAAGATCCACCATTTGTGTTTGTGATGGCAGGGCAGGCACAGAAAGCCTCTGAGAGCCTGTGATCCTTTTAGCGGGCATCTGGCATTTGAGGCAAGACCATTTACCCAGAAAACTGCCTCCTCTTTCAGCTTGGTAACCATGGACGACAGCCAGAAGTGATTTTGGCTCATACTTGTCCTTTCTGAATTCCTCCAAAGAGTGAGGGAGAGAAAGAAGGAATGGGCTTTCTTTTTTTTTTTCCTTTTTGGTAAATTAAATTAAACAAACAAAAATATCTCTTATGTAGGTTGAAAATCCTAGAATAAGTACAAAGTTCTGATTGTATTGGTAGAAAGCTAGCTATTTGATGAACATAAAATGCACACACACCTTTTTTTTTTTTTTTTCACTTTTTAAAATGGATTGAGACCTCATCGTTCTGAAGCCAGAGCACACAGATTTTAGCTTACCTTCTCTGGCCTGGCAGCTTCCTTCTGCTGGCATCAAGTTTGGCTTGTACAGTGAGATTTTGAAGAGAGGTCTGAGTTTGATTAACTGTGCCTTTATGAATAACATCCTCAGAGAATTCCAGGCCGTGTTCAGATTCTTGACCGCTTCAGCCGTGGAGCGTTAGTGTATGGCTAAGCTGTTCCTTGCGACAGAAGGTTCTGACAGATCATAACTCTCTCAACCTATAGCAGTCATCACCTTTTTTTTTTTGCAAGGTGCTATTCCTCACATTTTCATTTTATTTACTCTTCTGCTGATTTTCCAGTGTCCTGAGGAACATCGGATTTGTTTTGCTCTGCAGTCTGCTTGGTGCTGGAAAGTGGGTAATCAGACCGAGACTTGGAATGTTCTCAAAGGATGAGGAGGTGCCTCCTTAAAGGGTTAAGACACAGAGAAGAGAAAGGGAAAATCCCTGCTTGGTATTTACAGCCAGCGTTGTTTCCTACTAGTTCAGTCAGTCTTCCCTTAATGAGAGTTGTTCTCTGTGAACTATTCAGATCGTGGAGAATCGGCCACAGTAACTTGCCCGGGCCACACCCGTGGCATATCCGGCTACGGGAGGGAAGAACTTTTCCTGTTGGTCTGTCTGCCAGTTGGTAAATGCAATTGAGTGGAAAGTCAAATGGCAACTAATGTTTTTTCCTCCTCAACAGAGACCACCAAAGGGAAAAAAAAAAAAAGCCATTAATCTTTCCTGTGTTAATTGAGAACACTGGATGCCATTAGAGAACCATTTCCTTTGGAGTCACGCTACTCATTTGATTCCTAGTTCCCGTTTGTTGTAATTGTAATGGTAGCAGGCGTTATCATGTCACAGGGTACCATTTTGCAGCATGACTGCTTTTCATGCTACATGGTTCATAAAGCAAAATAAATTTCGAGCAACCAATGGTGCAGGTTATAATTGGTACATGAGTATGTATTTTCAGGAGAAGAAAATGTTCCACTTACAAAATACCGCACTGGTAAGTCTGTAAGTTTTCTCGTCACCGTGCTGTTAAGGATGCAAGCTGTTCACCTTCACTTCTGATTTGCCACCTCCTCTTTTCAGGAGACGCAAAAATCTCAGCACTATCATATGTCATATGCGTGTGTATTTTGGAGGGTAAAAAGACTTACTGGTTTCCTAATCAACAGTTTCTCTAAGACAATGATTTCTAGAAGATCAGTCATCTTTGTGGAGTTCACCGTAGGGGAAACTCAGTGACAAAGCAGTTTTCAAGCTGATGAGTTTCTTTGAAGTTCCCACTCAGTCTTCTTTCCTATTACGAACTTCTCTCCTGCCCTTGCTGCCGAAGATACTACACTAACTTCTGCACCAGTCCCATGGCTCTGATCAACTTATTTGGACAATATGTCTTGCTCTGAACCTCTCCTATTATTATCTACATCCCCCTCTCCATCCTCATCACACTGGATCATTTATTCCTTCATAAATAGTGACCAAAAAGAAATAAACAGGATTTCATTCAGCACCAGACATCTTACCAACAACGATGCATAAAGACCTTCAGCTTCTATATGAAACCTATTTTCAACTCAGAACTTCATATTTAGCCAAATTATCAATCAAATGGAAAGCTATAATGAAAGTCTTTTTGAGAAAGTCAAGGCAAGGACCCCAGATTTTTATATACCAAAGACCCTTTCTTAGAAAGTTACTTAGACATGTATGCCTATTAACCAATTCCCCAAGTGGCATGGTTTCCTACCCCACCAATTTTTGGATACCAATTGGATGTCCTGCAATTCAACTCAGTTCTGACACAATCTACACAGAGATATCATCAGTTTCCACAAATTAAAGCTTCAGTCCTTCAAGACTATGCCCCCATGCCCCCAATACCCCTTAGATGCCATCACAAGCCCAGTCTCTTACCTGTATACTTCTGACCACTGGCTATAAATCAAAGGTCCCCATGACCACCCCCCCCCAACCCAGAGTCCAATTAATTTGCTAAGAGCAGCTCATAGAACTCAGGAAACCCGTTTACTCACTAGATTAGTGATTTACTACAAAGGATATTGAAGGATAAGAATCAACAGCAAAATGAAGAGATATATCAGGTGAGGTCTTGAACAAAGAAACCTCTGTCCTGATGTACTTTGAGTCATAGCACGTAGGTATGCAGAAGCCTCTGCTTCCCTAAGCTGGAAGCTCGCCAAACCCCCTTGTTTTGTGTTTTCATGGAGGCATCATTACCTTGGCCATTGGTGACTGAGCCAATCTCTAGTCCCTCTCCTCTCCCTGGAACTTGGGGTGGTGCTGAAAGGGCCAGCCCTCTACTCAGGGTTGATTCCCCTGGCAACCAGCCCCATCTTTAGGTGCTTTTCAGAACTTTCCCTCATTACCATAAACACAGTTGAGGTAGAAATGGACTTGTTGGGAATAACAAGACACCTATTTTACCTTTATGGCCCTGAAACAATTACAGGAACTGAGGACGAGAGACTAAATATTACAGTAAGAGATGTTCCCACTCTTATCACTCAGGAAGTTCCAAGGCATTTTGGAGCTCTATGTCAGAAATGGGGATGAACAATGAACAAAGACCAAATATATGTATCTATGTTTATGTATATTTTCTGTATGTATATATATATTCTTATGAATCATAATGTCATATCTATAAAAAAAGGGTATATCAAGAAAAGCAAAATGTGGATGCCAGGAACCACAGAATTAAAAGCAGGAAAAAAGCAGCATCTTATCTCAGATTCATTGTAGCAGCCCAGGAAAATCCAGATTGGATCAGAAGGTGAGAGTCCTCTAACTATGGTGGGAAAGCTTTAGTTTCTGTTAGGGGCAAAAGACAGATTATAAAAACAAAAAGAACTCATTCGGTTTGATGGCAGGGTCATTTTTATTTGAGAGGCTTAGGGATCATGATATGGGGTGATGACATCTACGACTTACAACACTATGCTCTCAGAATCAAATAATTTGTATATGGGCACAATGTAAATGTTGTTGACTGGTTTTCAACTTCCAGAATCAATTTATAAACAGAACACAAAAAGCAGCTATAATTATAGAATCAAATAGAAATGTTTGTATTTTAGAAGAAGTGGGAAGCAAGGATGAGATTACTAAGATCTTCATTTCACAAAAAGCAAAGCTGAAGCATTCTCGGAGCTGCTTGAAAGCAGGAACACTTAGCGGAAGGCTGGAATTTTCAGAGTAACCAGTGGATGATCAGGGTGGGCAGCAGAGTTCGTTTATCTGGATTAGGCAAGTGTATTCTTCAGGATTCCTGGCTGTAAGCCGCAGAAACCACCAAACTGACTCAAGAAGAGAAGGAAAGCCTCCCTTGGAGGGCTGGAGAAATTGGGACTTGGTGGCCAGGAGCAGTTTAAAAAAATCACAGCAGAAGTGGTCCAGCAGCTGAATTCCTCTGTTAGCTCAGCACCAGCCAGACGGCTTGTGCTCCCATCAGCCCTGCTGCCACTGTGACCCAGGAAGATAAGCCCTCTGCAGATGCACCTCTGGGTCTTGATACCACCATCTGAGAACGATGGGTCAGCTTTTCAGGGTGCTGACATGCTCTGGGGCCACTGGCCTCTTGTGCCTGGTGGGGAGGGTGGGGAGGGAAGTCACCCCTGAGTGAATTGGGGGGTGAGTCTTGGGGATGGAAAGAACAGCCTGTGCTCTGCACATGCTTTTCCAGTTTGGACGCAGAGCTGTGGCATGAGCTCGGTAGCCTATCGCCAGGGAGCACTTCTCTCTTTTGTCGCCCACCGTGGGGTGAGCCCCGGCCTGGGAGGGGGCGGTGCAAACTCGTCAATCAGAGCCACGATTATGTAACCTCTTTTATCACCACGAGGCCGTGTCTCCTAAAGCTGGCAAGGAGGCCATGAATAGCTTTCAAGTGTTTTATTTTGAAATCTCAAATAAATACATTTCTTATTTCTTTTACTCTGTGAGGCTTTTGAGCTTTATTATAATTTTTTTTTAACTTGGGAGCTAACCCATCAGTGTTGGAAGTTAGAAGAGAACTAACTTTAAAATTTATTAAAAAGTAGAGAACTAATAAAGCTATGTGGGCTGCATGGCTAAACAGCAAATTATTTTCTAACTTGTGACTTTTGTTAGGTGGGAAAAGTTTTTGTCAATTAAATCAATAGTTCTCAAGCTTTTTGATCTCAGGACTCATAAAATTGCCATCTTTACATTCATTCTCATCACGATTCTGTCATTTAAGAAAAATGAGGAAACTGAGGCTCGGGAAGGTAAGGGACTTGTTCTGAGTCAGGTGGTGGTGACAGCAGGAATGGGATTTGTTCCAGGGTGGTTGGCTGCCAGGTGGGAACTCTGCCACCACACATGTGCAGCAGTTCACACCATACTTAACAGTCATATTTCCTCACTCGTCTGCAGTTGATGTTGATAGGGTGCTGTTCCCCTTCAACTTGTATGAAG
This sequence comes from Manis javanica, assembly GCF_040802235.1. Classification (NCBI taxonomy): domain Eukaryota; kingdom Metazoa; phylum Chordata; class Mammalia; order Pholidota; family Manidae; genus Manis; species Manis javanica. The sequence goes on along the minus strand of NC_133170.1, from coordinate 8,398,428 downwards.
AACTTAAGAAACAGGAGTAGTTATTAATTTTTTCCAAATGTCTCAAGACAACTTTCTAATTCTTTTGCATTGAGAAAAAGTATTTTAGAGTCTCACCAGTTATCAAATGACTTTTCTCATCCATACACACTGTAAGTCATTGGAAATGATCATAATACCGGCAATAAGAGCTTGATTTAATTTTTTCTTTAGTTTCCAATGCAGTCTGTTCTTTGTTAACACCTAATAGATGTTTGACATCCTAATAAATTTTGTTTTACTAATAGCAAAACAAAATGACACACTCATTGTTTCTATAAAATACGAAGGGGGATAGAAGATAGTTTCAGATTCACAGTACTTTTTCTCATGCAGGAATTTTAATAAAGTTTTTTTTAAACCACAGGTAGATAGCTTTAAAAGCTACAATTACTGAGCAAAATCAGGCTCTGATTATATCCTTCCTTCTTACAAGAGCAATGTCTTTTCCTGTTAACTGCCAACACTAATCAGTGCTTCTAGCATGTGCTCGCTACTTTATCACTTATAATTCTCCTCGTTATAGCAAATAAAGCCCCAAGTCACAAACGAAGCAGCCACATTGGTTGATGGGCTGTTGTTATTATTGTTTGTATGTTTGTTTTTGTGTTTCCTTTTGCCTTTTTTCTTAGGTATCAGTTGCAAGTCCTGGGTCCCTCTTATATTTTGAGGAATAGAATGCCCACGTAATGTAATTTGTGCTCACTCTTTATTAGGTCAAATTATAACTATTTGTGTTGTGAGAATTCAGACCTTGATTTTTGCTTTTTTGGACTCAGCTTTTTCACGGAGTATGCCGATGATCTTATCAACAGCTCTGCTGCTTCTCATAATGCAGGAAAGTAAAATCTTTCGCCTGGCAGGGCATCATGTTAATTCTAGGACTTTTATGGAAATATCCTACCAAAGTAAGAAAAATGGCTCTTTTATATATGTCATGAATGAATCTGAAGAAATAGTAAAACAGGACGTTTTCCTAATCCTTGTTGCCAGACTGTTTGTTTCTATAACATTACACACAATTATTTCACATTCTGTTTAAGCAAAATAAAATTCTCTAAGTGGGGTTATGCTTGGGGAGCAGTCTAGACTGGACATGGTAACTGGACCTAATGGTGAGATACGCAGTTTCGGTTTTCTTTGCCACAATGTCTGTTTTAATCTAGTTCTATTTTTAAAGGAATTTCTTCTTTGAATCTTCGAGATCAAAAGAGCTGAAAGTGAACAGACATTTGTTGGAAATCTCATGTGAAGTCTAGATTTCTACCCCAGTTTACTCACTCAATCACATGCCAGTGTTACCTTAGAGCTATTACATTTCTTCTTAAAAGAACAGCTCTTTTACACAGCCTTATTTAGAGTAGATGTAAATGGCCCTCAGCACTTATTTTGTCACTATAAAAGTTTGTCATTACTTTCAAAAACACACCTAAAACAATTGTGAACCACAGGCAAAAAGTCCCTTGAAGGTTTATGCCTAGATAGAAATCCACCTTCATCGATTTTGACACCCCCATTAGGTTCACCTTCTTACAATTGCATAGGCATTTACTTGTTTTTTAAGGCAAATAATCTTGTGAATTATAGAAATTTAAAATACTTCTTTATTTTTTGCTTTTCTTGATATTACTTTTTTATAAAATTGGGTATATTTAAGGTGTACAACATGATTTGATAAACCAATACAGAATGAAATGGTGAAATGGTTATTACTGTCAGTTAATAACTAATTAATATACTATTTCCTCAAGTACCATATTTTTTTGACAGTGAGAGCACCTGAGATCTACTCTCACAGTAAATTTCCAGTATTCAATACAATATTTTTAACTGTGCATTAGATTTCTAGTCATCCTGGTATATATTCAATCTCTAGACTTATTCAGCCTACATACCTGCAACTTTGCACCCTTTGACTGACATCTCTTTTTCACCCACCTTCCCCCTCTTGGTAACCCCTGTTCTATTCTCTGCTTCTAAGAATTAAACTCTTCTTAGATTCCACATGTAAATGAGATCATGGAGTTTCTTCTTTCTGTATTTGCCTTATTTCACTTAGCAAAATGTCCCCCAGTTTCATCCATGTTGTTGTGAATGGTAGGATCGCTTTCTTTTTTTAAGGCTGACTAATTTTCCATTGCATACATACCCCACAATTTCTTTATCCATTCATCTCCTCATGAGCAGTTAGATTGTTTCTGTATCTTAGCTGTTGTGAGTGATGCTGCAGTGAGCATGAGAACACAGGTGTCTCCTGAAGGTACTTTTAAGATACTCGTGTCCTTTGGGTATATACCAGGACAGGGTGTGGTGGGTCATATACAAGTTCCATTTTAATTCTGAGGAACTTCCATACTGTTTTCCATAATGGCTGTACCAATTTATATTCCTACCAACAGTGTACAAGGGGTCCGTTTTCCCCACATTCTCACCAGCACTTATTTATGGAGTTTATATATATATATAATAGCCATCCTAAAGGTATGAGGCACTCCCATTGTGGTTTTGATTTACATTTTTCTGATGATTAGTGATGTTGGTTTTTCACATGTTTGTTGACCATTTGCATATCTTCTTTGGAAAATTGCTCAGGTCCTTTGCCAGGTTTTAAATCAGGTTCTTTTATTGCTGTTGAGTTGTCTGAGTTTCTTATGTATTTTGGATATTAATCCCTTGTCTGATATATGGTTTGCAAATATTTTTTCCCATTCCATTGGCTGCCTTTTCATTTTGTTGATTGTTTCCTTTGCAGTGTAGAAGCTTTTAGCTTGATGTTGTCTCACTTGTTTATTTTGCTTGTTTTTTTTTTTAACCTGAGCGTTTGTATCCGAAAAAATCATTGCCAAATGTCAAGGAGCTTTTCCCCTGCATTTTCTTTTAGAAGTTTTATGATTTCAGGTCTTACATTTAAGTCCTTAATCCATTTTAAATTGAATTTTGTGTATGGTGTAAGCTAAGGGTCCAATTTCATTTTTTTACATGTGGATAGCCATTTTCCCCAATCCCATGGATTGAGAGACTATGTTCTTCCAATTGTGTATCCCGGGAGCTCTTGAAGAAAATTAGTTGACCATATATATTTGGGTTTATCCCAGTGTCAGGGTGAGTGTGACCAGAAAGGCAAACTTATGTTGCTGGTTGGAGGGCAAATTGACACAATTTTCTAGAAGGTAGGTTGGAAACCGATGACAAAAATCCTATAAGAATGCAAACCTTTTATCTTAGAAATCTCACCCCTAGGAATTTATGCTCAGAAAGTATTGAAGAAGTAGACAAATTTGTAAATACTAGAATGTTCATTATGACATTTTATAGGGGTCGAAACTCAAGACTCCATTGGGGGCAGACTGGTCATAGAAATTGGTGAAAGGGCAGGATGTCTGACCACAGTAAATAGTGGGGATTGTTGTAAGCTATTATATCTGAAGGATTTTAGATTTTAAAAACACTGTAAGGACCAAATTAAACACCAGTTTTCCACGACTTGGTTATCATAACCGAAGCTTAGAAATAATCTAAATACCTGAAACTATGTGAATTTGTTAACCAAATTATAGTGCCACCACCCAAGAGAATACTCCTTATATATAAAGGGGGAACACTGTGCCCTACAACTGTGAGCTCACATGAGAACATGTCCTTAAACTACCTGGCAGTCCGTAGGTGTCCATAAGTGTTAGTTTTTCTTCTTGTAAATACACACTCACCTAGAGAGAGATGTACTCTTTAGGGTTCTTCTAATTGCATGCTACAGAAACACCACTCACTCAAGTGGTTTAAGTAAAAAAAGAACATTCATTGACTTACGTAATTGGGAAGTTTGAGAGGCTGAACTTCAGGAGTGGGTGGATCTAGAACTTCAGAGAATATAGGGTCTCTCTTTCCCAGCTCTGTTTCCCTTTCTGTTGGCTTTATGCTCAGGCAGGCACTTCCCATGCTGTAGCAAGACACCCAGGTGTGCATTCTGCCAGTTTTGCAACCTGCTGTGAAGTTAGATATCTCTTCTTGAGTGGAGCTACAAGAATCCTACGTACAGCTCTTCACTGGCCCAGCATTTGGTCCTATGTGCATCCTGAACCAATCACTGTGACTCAGACTGGCTAGCTTTGGATCAAGAAACCAACTTGAAGCCAGGGGTTTTAGCCCCTAAACCCGTGCCCTGACAACTGGGGGATCTCCCGAAAGTGAAATCAGAATATTGTAGCCAGGAGACGGGAGACTGGATGCTGGGCAAAAATAGTAGATGTTCACTGTAGGAGATAATCAAATCGTATCTTTAATCCTCTGCTAGAGCCTCATGTGTATCTGTGCTCACATGCACATGGCAGGGTCTCAATAAGCAGCTGTTGTGCTCATGTTTAAAAACTTTCAGGAGCCTCCAGGGGTGTCCTTTATTTTTTTTTTCTTTGTAGGTGGGTGTCATTAATACAGGTGTGCAAACCCAAGTGTTAACAGTGACTCCCGTCTCAGCTCCCTTGTTTATCCCTACAGCGCTATTGCAAATTGTTACCGTGAGAATATAGGTTTTTCTTGCAAGCATATTATTATCACCACCACCTGCCTGTTGCGCAACGTGTGATAATAAACACCACCATAATGGGAGTCACAGAGTGTACTAGATGCTTCTAGCACCTTATCCAAATAGATACAAACAGTTAAAGATGAAAACATTATTTACATGGACATATTTAAACCAGATCACAGAGTCACCTTTTACAAAGACAGGGCAAACACTTGCATCAAGCCAGCTAATTATAGGCTGACTTAATTACATATGTGTTCAATATCGTAAAGGAAAATAATATTCCTGTATAGAGAATGCTCAAGGCGATACTTTTTTTCTTTCTTCTGGAACATAATTTCATTCTGTGGCGCATGTTCCTAGTGTTCTAATGAGCCAATTTTAAGGGAGATGAAAGCAGGGAGAATGACAAGATTGGCTTCGAGGACTTTATTTTCACAGATTTCCATCATTTCTACCACGGCATTCCTTTTGTTAACCTCAAAAGATCATGCATGATCCAGTTTGGGGGTGGATATTTTTGCTCCATTGCATATCCTACATAATAAGCCATTTGTGTCATGAATTTCTCATCCCATCCTCCCACCCAGTATGAGTTAATGTCTTCCCTAAGCACTAACCTTTGCAACGCTTATTGTGTGCAGGAGGAAGGAATGCCCCTTCTGGCATCTACTGGAATTAAAGTCTGTGAGGCCTTAGAAACTGTGTTCTGCCTTTTGGAAACAAAAAGCAAATAAAGGTATGCGCAGAGCCCCAGCAAAAACCCTAGGAACATTCCGTGTGCAAAAGAACATTTCTCTTAAGTTCCCTTACCCCTGTGCCAGATCCCTGCCTCCCAGAAAAATAGTATACCACCTTTTTTTTGTTTGTGGAAGCAGTTTCCCTGAGCAAATATTTTTTGCATCAGTCAGCTTACTTCCATGAAAAAGGCCTTTTTTTCCAGTTGCTCTTTCCTGTTAAGGAAAACATCCATTTTTCTCTTGTAGTCAAATTTAGGTATTTATGTAAGTTGTTTATGTTCTCATTAGAACTTGCAAGATTGATTATATTTTTCTCCTCTTTTCCATTCAACCCTCTGGAGGAAAAAGTCAGATTTAGAATAGTGTGTTAAGACTTGTTTTGAACATGCTCAAAGGACAGTTGATATTGGTCAATTTCTTTCCTTTACCCCAGTGACCCATGGGACCCTGTGGGCTCCTGTCCTTCTTGGGTTCTGTCGTTTTAGATTTAGGATATTGGAGGACAGAGAATTTTAGAGGGCTGATTTTATTTTCAATGTTCTGTTATATGTAGGATTTTGAAATGCCTTATTAGGATTTTGTAAATGTGTTATTAAAATTAAATACTTAAGTGGTGTGGGTAAATAGAATTTCCAGAATCTCCCACCTGTCCCTAGCCATTTACGTATCAATGGGTATTTACCGCTGCCACCTCCTGCCACCTTGGGGTAAGGGGTGGAGAGATGACAACCATTCTCTCCTCCCATACATTCCTGTTATGTAATTGGTCTGTCATCTGCCAGTCACCACGGACCCACCAATGGAGTTCCTCCCAGAAGGGGCGGATAGGAAGTAGAGAGCACCAAAGGTGGCAGCGCATGAGTGGAGGCCAGAGGATCTGGATGGGACCAGGCCTCGCTAGAGAATGTGAGCAACCTGTGAGCAATAAAAATGGTTTCTCCTAACCTACCCTCTCTTGTGACTTATTCTGGTTTCACCTGTTTCATAGGGGGTTCACCCCCCAGCCAGAAATACCCTTCAGCCCCACCTGGTAACAGGTGTTTTCATTTATTTACTTTTAAGAGTAAGAACTAAAAGAGAATAATTATTTTGTCAAGTCCTTTGCCAAGAAACACCCCCCCTATCCTTATGGTACCTTTAGAGCCTGTAGTGTATCCTTCACGCCTATAACCCCTCTGCCAGCCTGCGGTCGAGGCAGGAAGAGCACAGTGGGTGAGCAAGAGCCCTCTAGGCAAAGCGGAGGGAATTGGCACTCAACAGATTTCATGCGTATGATCTCTTTTACGGCCTCACTTTTGAGGCAGGAAATAGCAGCGCTCCCCTCTGGGCTGCAGGACGCACAGAAGCCTCCGTAGGGAGGCCTTTGCGTGTCAGACTTTGAGCTCTAGCCCACGTCGCTTAGTCCTCCCTCCAGTCAGTCTTTTTTGAGGAATTAAGCTGGCACCAGGCTCCATTTCTTCTGCATTTGTATAGTTATTTTAGTCTACCACATAATTTAAACCTCAATGATATGCTTTTTTATGTTAATCTTGTTATAATTGCATAATGTTAGGAGTTTCCATGACATTGGAAGGAGAACAGAAAAGCTCAACTTTATTGACTTGCTGTTTACTATCCATTTGGATTTTCCCAAATCACCTCTTCTCTGAACCTCCATTTCCCATGTGAAAAATGAGAATGAAAACTTACTTTTCTGGGTTTTGGGAAGGATTTTATATAAAAGTACCTTTTGCAAAGTATTCCCTGAATAAATATTAGCTATGGTTATAAGTTGCCATATATCTTATTTTATCTCCTCCAACATAAATGTAAATAGTATATTCAGCAGGTACATATCAAAAATTGTGCGAGGTCTGAGATCTTACCCTACTTGCAAGCTAGTGATTTAGTCTACCGTGGTGTCATGGATGCTAATAGAAGACACGACATTCCTGGGTCAGAGACAAAAGAAAATTTATTACAGGCAGTAGACAGTCTGTCAGCATTGTTTCCACTGATTCTTCAAGCCCCAATTCCCACAGTAAAAGAGGTCCAGAAGATGCCTGTAATTACAATGAGTTGCTTTATAGGACAGGAGCAATGAGACTAAGGACCCCAGTTCTTTAAAGACAGGTAAGGGTGTCTGCCATTTGCTCCAGAGGGAACACTTCCAAAGCTGTAAGGAAACCTACCCTTTGTTCTGAGGGGTATTAACTCTATCTTTCGTATCTGTCTCCTTTGCAAACATCCTTAAAAATACAGTTGGAAACAAAAGGCAAGCAGCGCTTTGCTCACAAAACATGTAGAAATGTCAGAGACACATGGAAAATTGTCTCCAGCAATATGAGTTATGGGATATAATCAAAAGACAACTTTAAGGTTGAATAATTAGTGGGTTTTAACTCTGATAGAATAATTGACACTGGGTTTATTTTCCTTTAGTAAACAACCAGAAAAATGGGGAAAAAACACATGGTACTGTTCTCCATGCATTGGACAGCAGACGACAGAGGACACTAATTCCTGGAAGGGAAGTGAATGAGGGGAGTCCTACAACTGCCCTGGCTGTCTGCTTAGAGGCTCCTCTGGAACTCGGTGCTGAAGGTGGTATTCCAAATAAAGTGCAGCAGACTTGGTGAAGTAAGAAGAGACAAGAGTTCAGGGAAGCTGAAGTGCCTGGCACTTTTAGAGAAGACTATTCAAGGAAGAGGAAATACACGGAGACATTGCCAAAAATCTGCCTGAGTTCCTTTTAGATGGCAGCTGAATATTATGCATATGCACAGTCTCTTTCCTGTGAGACTAGGCCAGATGATCTATGTTCCTAGAGTTCACCTAGGTTTGGAAGACATTCAAGTCCTAAGCTCCCAGAGTAGACAGTCCTCATTAAACACCTGAGCCATCAGTACAGACCCCAGAAAAATCTTGCTTCAGTAAAGGGGCTAAACTGTCATTCAATTTAAACTACTCTAAATGTCCTCTTAAAAAGCTTGAAAATAAGCCTCAAAAGGATTAATTGATCACAGTAACTTACTGTCTGCAAGAACAAAAGCCAACATTCTTTAAAGAATATAATAAAATCCAAACTTGAATACATAAAAATCACAATCTAATAAAAAATTACTGCACATACTAAGAAAATGTGATACATTAACAGAAGATCTGATAGTGTTAACTGTTATATGGACTCAGCTATATATAAATCTTTCAGATGGATGAAGTAAAAACCTGCAGACCTTAAAGGGGAAACAGACAAGCTTTATCTCTTAGGTGTTGGTAGTAGAGAAAGTACACATAAATCAGAACTTGGAAGCATTGATGAACACTATCAACTTCTTTACCCAGTTGACATTTCTGGAATACTACATCCAACAGGTGCAACATTTCACATGTGCAAAAAGATGCACATGGGTTTTTCACCAAGATAATCCATTCGATTGTCAAACAGATATGAATAAAAGAATTGAAATTAGTGTTTGTTTTCTCATCTATATGGAATTGCATTAGAAATAAGTAATAGAACAATATCTGGAGCAGTCTATAAGAACACTCTTCTATTAATTACCCTCGGGTCAAAGAAGAAAAGTCCCACTAAGGGGACCAATAATTTGGACCATTATTGAGGTCCAAAGAGGCAAAATGGTTTGCCTAGGAGAAAACAGTTAAGTTTGGAGCAGAGCTGAGACTGGATGGCTGGTCACCTTCTCCGCTGCTATGTTCAAGTCACTGGAACATAGTAGGATGATTTCAGTTGTATTATGTCCCATTTCAGATTCCATATTTTTTAACAGTTCCAGAAGAAATGGAGGGAAATTAGACAAAAATAAGCAGAATGAGATTTTTTTAAAGGGTTATATTTAAAAGAATAAGTTATTTCTTTTGTACTTTGGATTATAAAGTTTTGATCAGTTACTCAACCCTCTCCCAATAAGTGAAGGACCATTTAAGATAGAATGGTGAGCAGCTCCCTGGCATCTCAGCTGAGGTTAGCAAAGAAGAAAGGAACCTCCTATCAAACGATTTTGGGCTGCGAGTGGAGAAGTTTCCAACCCCCAGAGCTGGAGAAAATACTAGGTTTTTTAAATAAGATCACAGAAGTCCCTTCTTTGGAGATTTTTTACAGAACAAGCCACCACATCATGACCATGCAGCCCTATGGAGGAGGAAATCGATTTGGATGACATCTGAAGTCACTAATTTATAATTCTGCAATGTTTCCAGTTGAAAAGAATAAATTCCCATGTGCTAACTTTCAGACAATAGCTGAGCTGCCTAGAGCTGTGAAATAATGCCAGTAAATTGCCATTATTAAAAATTTTGATACCTTTTAAATGAGACACTTTTTACATAGAGGATAAAATATCAGCATCAAATGGGTACAAATAGAAAATATAAACTTACATTTCTTTTTTGGCCTTTAACCTTTGTATACTTTAAAGACAGATAATGAAGTCATCACATGTAAGATTATAAAAATGTTAGAAAAACTAAAATAATTCTAATAATTGTAAATGGCATATTACTGTTTTTAAAATGCCTTCATACATATTAGAATATTTTTTAACCCATGTATGTACCCTATGTGGCATGTGGGCAAATACTATTCTCATTTTTTTTTTGTGGAAAACAGCCTTAATATGACAATGGTGATTTCTCCAATTCTGCCTTTAACAAACTATTGAATTGATATATCTGGCTCCACATTTCCAAAATCTTTACGTCCTAAATAATTTACTGGTTCTCCAAGGCACAGACTCCCAGCCAATTGGGTGATCCTTGAAATTTAAAACCAACTCTATATTTTGAAATATATGAGTTCAGTTTAATCCAACAAGATCTTTATAAGGTATCCTATTATATGAGAGATACTGGGATTATAAAGGTCAATAAAATAGAGCACTTGCCTTTAAGAAACTGGCTCTGTAGGAAGGGAAAGAGAGGCATATATACTGTTATTACATCTAATGGTAAGAACAAAGAAAAATGGGGTGAGTGTGAGGGAAGTGGATCCTTTTGGCTGGGAAATGAGGTTTTTGTAGAAGGCTTTACAGAGGTGACATTTGATGTGGACACTTGAGACTAAGAAGGATGTCACAGGCAATAAAAGACCCAACTTTCCTCCACTAAGGCTTGAAAAAATTGTGTGAAAAGTAATTATAATGAAAGGAAACTATTTTATCACCTATAAAGAAAAAAAATAGCTGCAAACAAAAAGTCTCCTTCAGCTTAAGATGGATTTGCTTAACATCTACTTCAGGCCCTTCCTTAGAGAGTTTCCTTTCCCACTATGCCCCATCCATGAATTCAGGGAACTGGACACTGTACTGAACGCTGAAACTGGTTTAAGAAGAATTCCCTTTTATCAATACAGGCAGTGTCAAATGCAGAAGGAAAAGCCCTTTTGGGGATTGGAGTCCTGCTATGTGATGAAATATAGTGAAACCATTTATAATGAAGGAAAAAATCTCCTTGACGAGGCACGGAGTCGCCATACTTCAGAAAGAGCTCAGACATATTTATTCGTGTTTTAAATGAGAAGAAATAAGAATCTCTAGAATTTAAGGTCATGTCCTTAAGTAAAATGTTTACACTGGCACAACCTACTTTAATGGCCTGGAGCACATGTGATATTACTGGACAGTGATGGCCCAAGACTAGTCTTCTCTCCCTCTCGCTTTCTCCTGACACACCCAAGAATCTCCGTGGCTGTAGTCATGTCCAAAGAGCCAACCCTGATTGCTGACTGCTGATCAGATGAGCTGGAAGCAAAACGAGCCTTTTTGAGGCTGGAGAAATCCATCTTCAGCACCCAGACTAGATGACCTATGCACCCTGCCTGCTCTAATCGCTGTCACTAAAGCTAGAGACCAGCGAGAGCCACCGACACTCACAGTCTAAAGAGATGCCACCCTCCCACTTATTGCAGGCGCCATTGATAAAACAAAGCTTGTTACTGCCTCCTCCAGAAATCCTGTCAGTCTTTGGTCTCCAAGTTTGGAAGGTGGCGTGGCACCCACTTCTTGCAGTGGTAGATGTTAAAGTCACAGGTTGGTGTGGAACCTGCTCTAACCTTGGCTGCCATCAGAAGTGTGGCTTGACAGCAGTCCTGTGCTCAGGTCGCTGCTACTGAAATAGATCTATGCTCAGAAAGTAGCCGCTCCTTAGTGTTAGATGGTGGCTTCCTTTATGTCTGGTACACTAAGCTAAGGGTATGCTGAATCAAAATTGTCCTGGGCCCTGTGGATTCATCAGCACAGCCACTTCCCCAAGTACAAGTTGATGCTAGAAGGGCTGGGCCAGGGACACTGGTTTGAACATCTGTTTGCTTTCCAGCCCTGATGTGTCATGCTCCTCTCTTAGCGCATCACCTTGGCAGATCCTCTCAGGTGACTTCTATCTCAGTAATTTCATTGCCCTTTCTCCTTGGCCTTAAACTGAGCTATCTTAGGTGAACCAATGTATTTTAAAGACATGGGGTCTCAGTTCTTTTCCTCCTATAGATTTATGTAAATTATCTACCTCTCATAATTTCCAAACTCTATTTACAAGTGGGGGTGTCAGGGTTAAATTCAAGAGGCCATCCACAAACTAAATATCTTTTTACACACTTAAGAGCTGATCTCTGTAAATCTCTAATGAACTACAATTATTTTAGCAATAGGTTGCATAGAGTGTGTGTGTGTGTGTGTGTGTTCATACTGACAAGGGCAGGGAAGGTCAGCTCAGGGTTCTTGGTTCTAGCTGCATCACTCACTGCTGTTGACTTTGGATAACATGTAAAAGTCTCCATGCCTCACTTCCCTCATGCACAACCAATGGAGGGGTGGAGCTACACAGTTGCCATGGTTACTTCCAGCTCTAGATAATTCCATAATTCTTTTTGATGATCTAAACATAATCTGTAGGCAAACACACCCTGTGTGTTGTTCAGAAGCTTCATTCTTGGCCATTACTTTTATTTTTTGGTCATCAGCCTGATTGAGCCAACGCCCAATTGCGCATTCACAGGTTTTGTGGGCTACCCGGGGGGTGTCCAGCTCTTCATAAACAATAGGTTACACTGGGGGCTATCCCAGGGTACACCGTAGGTCAGAGTCATCGACACACACAGCCAGAATCAAGCCCACGTCCACAGGTCAGGGAGCCCAAGGCAGGGTCCCCCCAGCTCCCCTTCAGACTGTTTGTGTCAGACTGCCTCAGAGTTGGTTCACAAACACAAATTCCTATAGCAACCTGATAAAAAGGAATTGGAAGAAGAGGGAAGACTTCCTAAAATCCCTCTAGGCCCTGGACAGGAGCTGCTTTGAGAGACTGTCAAAACTCAGAGTGCAAGGGTGTAGCCCTTCCGTAAAATTACCCCGCCCTGCTTGTGTTTTTCTGATGTACGGTGCTCGGGTCAAATCAGAAATGAATCCAAGCCTTCACCCTCAGACACAACGTGAGTGTTTTGGGAGGTTCCAAACGTCTTTGGTTTGTTTTTAAATTTTAATAAGTTCAGTACTTCCTGGGTTTGGCCAGGCCAGACACACCACAGGACGTTTCCAGCCTGAAACCAGAAAGCGTGCAGGCACTCACAGACGAGACTGATGCAGCGAGCTTTCCATGCCGCTTGCCAGGCCCAGCAGCATCTGCTGTGGTTAGCTGACTCGCAGTCATACCTGCCCAGGGTGCAGAATACGCGAAGGGAGATTTTACGTATTGACTGCGCGTTGGTGCCCTACACAGGCGCTAACCCTCATGTATTTGCTCCCCTCATATTCCTAGGAAGGAAGGAAGACTGGACTTCTCATTAAGTAGATGAATGTGAGCATTTTTTCTGACAGCAGGGACAATGTTTCCATGTTCAATTTGCTATTAAAAGAACTCCAATAGTAACTGCTGCTGATGAGGAGGAAATTGAGGCACTGACATTTTGAATAAGCCGGTGTTATGAGTCACCCGTCCACAGCATTTGGTTCAACAACTACTTAACTGAATGCTACTGCCCGGGTACCAGGATAATTATAGACACTGTGGAGGATTAGAAACTTGTAAAATTTTAGGGCTCTGAGAACCAAGTGGTCATCCAGGAAACCACGACATGACATCTGGCCTCAAAGATGTTGCCCTCCAGCCTGGGAGACAGTGGTAACTCCCATGAATCCCAGGGCAAAATGAAAGGGGCAGGACAGGTGCCTCCTGCAGCAACTCATCTACCTGGCTTCTTCCCATCACAGCTAAGCTTATTTCTGGAGACGGTTGTACTGGCTGTCTCTAATTTCTCACTTCCCAGCTTCTAGGCGGAGCACCCAAGCCTTCTCCCTGTTAAGTCAAATGGGCACTTTACAGTCTGCATCTGACTTGTCCTCTCTGCAGCATCAGACACTCTTGAAAACCCCTTCCTTCTGGAAATTCTCCAATACCCAATATTAAGTATATCATCCCTCCTTTCTTCTCCACTATCCCACAATCCCCTAAACAAACCTTCCTACATTTCCTATCTTAGTAACAAACATCACCCTCTACCAAGTTACTGAAGCCAGAACCGGTAATAGGTGGAAGATACTAGACAGGGGGTCAGGACCTGTCACAAGTTATTCTTTTTAGTTCACCTTGTTGCCTAGTCAGTCCCAAACTCTTAGGGGATTTTCTTTATTAACATCATACGGATCCCTTCTTCTGATTCTCAATACTATTGCCTGAGCTCATGCCCTTATCAGATGTCACCTATATCACTGAAGAACCTATTATTTATCTGGCTTTTGACTCATTTCTCTGTCAATCCATCCTACAGGCTATTATCAAATTTACCTTTTCCAAAAAAACTATTATCAAGCTACTTCCCCATTTTAATTTGACTCCACTTTCCTGTAAGAAAAACTCAAGGTCCATAGTGTGCCATACAAAATCATTCATAATCTAGACCGCATTTATGTCTGCACCGTCACCCACACCCAAGTCATTCTCAACAACTTATGGCTGTGAGACATTGTGCACGTTATGTGTGCTAATCGTAATGCCCCCTTTTCCCCCTTATCCCTCCCTTCCCACCCATCCTCCCCAGTCCCTTTCCCTTTGGTAACTGTTAGTCCATTCTTGGGTTCTGTGAGTCTTCTGCTCTTTTGGTCCTTCAGTTTTTTTCTTTGTTCTAACACTCCACAGATGAGTGAAATTATTTGATACCTGTCTTTCTCTGCCTGACTTATTTCACTCAGCATAATACCCTCTAGCTCCATCCATGTTGTTGCAAATGGCAGGGTTTGTTTTCTTCTTATGGCTGAATAGTATTCCATTCTGTGTATGTACCACATCTTCTTTATTCATTCATCTACTGATGGGCACGTAGGTTGCTTCCATTTCTTGGCTATTGTAAATAATGCTGCAATAAACATAGGGGTGCATCTGTCTTTTTCAAACTGGGCTGCTGCATTCTTAGGGTATATTCCTAGGAGTGGAATTCCCGGGTCAAATGGTATTTCTATTTTGAGTTTTTTGAGGAGCCTCCATACTGCTTTCCACAATGGTTGAACTAATCTACATTCCCACCAGCAGGGTAGGAGGGTTCCCCTTTCTCCTCATCCTCTCCAACATTTGTTGTTGTTTGCCTTTTGGATGGTGGCCATCCTTACTGGTGTGAGGTGATACCTCATTGCGGTTTTAATTTGCATTTCCCTGATGACTAGTGATATGGAGCATCTTTTCATGTGCCTGTTGGCCATCTGAATTTCTTCTTTGGAGAGCTGTCTGTTCAGATCTGCATCTTTGTTTTCATGACCGCGTTAATGGAGATCCCAAATAATGGTAGCAGCTTTGTGCCATAGAACTCTAGAAATTCAGAGGCACAGGTTGGGTTCCCCCATAATACCCTTTTGAAAGAAAAAATTACTCAACCCTAATCAAACATTTCTACTCTGATGTTTTCCACTAATGTACTTTTATTTCATGACACTTAGTTTCGGGAGCCAAATGATTTCTATCCATCCAATAATCAATGAATGAGAACCTAGTATGCTCTAAGGCGCTCTGCTAGATACTGTCCTCTCAGTTCGTACAGTTATCTTCTTCAAAGGTGAGTAAGACAATGCCCTTGCCCTCAAGAATTTCATGGACAAATATTTAAAGAAGGAATAGTACTGTCAATGTAATCAGTACATTTGAATCATTCCATGATGCCAGCCTGGCTGGGGTCAGTCAGCCGTGGAGGACGCTGGGGAGAGAACATTTCATAGCTGTGTCACAAGCTTTCTTTTCTGGTTAGATGGAGTCTTGGTTCACGGGGCTGTCAGCACAACACCTTCTAAAATGTCACATTCCCTTTCCATGATGTGTGCCAGGCAAAGGGATGTGGATTTAAGGGAGGAAGAAAGTGATCTTATTAATTTGAATGAGGTCACCTGCAGGATCCTGGAAGGACGAGAACAGGGCCCACAAGAAATGCCTAACAGTTAAAATGACCTCAAGCAAGTCAAACATCTTGGTGAAGAAACAGACAGAATGGTATCATGCTTTCCTCAACTGGGCTTTTACATGGTAAACCCTAGAGACTTCTGAGGCTTTGACTTGAGCACACTGATATATGCCATGGCAAAAAAGCCATAAACAGCCCCCTGTGGGTGTCTCACTGCCACCCAGAACTCCACGTGTCTAAGCCCATCCATGCCCTGCTAGCTTTCTATCTGTCAGATTTGTCCCGCTCCCCATCTCTGAATTGAAAATGTCATCTGGGCCGTCTTGTTTCAGGATGCTTCTTTTGAAAAGGTTTATTTAGGGCTGCATAAATTTATGTCCTGGCTTTAAGCGCCAGCTTCTTTGCAGCTTCCTCAGCTCACGTCTCACCTCCACCCCATCCCCAGCTACCACATAATCTCCAAGACTGTTCTACAAGCATATATTCTGAAATTATTCCTCTTTTTCGCCTCATTCAAACTCTCCCTCAAAACTTATCTCTTTCCGAGACTAGCTTTCAGAGTTTGGGGTCAAATAAAGCAAAAAAAAACTAACAAAAACCAGTCATTCAGGGACGTACTACCAATCAATCAGACTAGGAAAGGGGTTCACACTCCAGCTCCTTGTTTAATTGGCTTCATAGCTAAATACTGTGCAGAGACCTGCAAACAGCAACAAGGAATATATACCGTGCTTCCTCTCCATTATCTCCGCACCCGCCTCCAGATCCGAGGTGAGCTGAGGACACAGATTCCAGGATGCTTGTGGCTTCTCCCTGACCCTCTGTGATTATTAAATAGCATATTTGGGTTGGGCTTTTTTTCCCCTGCATTGTGGTTCATGCCATTAAGTGATGTGCTACATAATGTTCTTGCAACTCCAACTGTCATAGTTTTCCTATTTATGAATATTCATTTTTTATTTTTCTTCCAAAATGGGAACTAGAAACAGGTATCTGGGCAGCAGGTAGAGATTTGTTGTTCCTTTTCTTTTCTCCTAAGATCTGGCAAAATCTCAGAAGTGCTCAGTGAGACATTGTTCTCAAAGTGAGGTACTTTTTTAAGTAAACAAAGGGAAACGTTTTATAGCAAAGCCACCCTATGGTATGTCCACTGTACCAGGAAATTAAAGTTTCCGAAGTGTGCATGTGTTTTCTCACTGGCAAGAAAAGGGGAAAAGGGAAGGAAGGAAGATGAGCAGGAAGTGGGGACTGAGGAGAAGGGAAGGGAAGAGGAGGGGACAGAAAGCAGTTGTGTAGTGACGGAGGCTGAGTTAGTCTAACATCTTCCTTCCCACCTTGGCCCCTGGGTCGCAAAGGTGGTTAATTTCCCATTTGCCCTAGGCCACATTATTGTGTCACATGATACCTAGTACTTCTGCATTTTGAATTAAAAAATAAAAAAACAGTACTGGTAAATATTTTGACATTGAGCTTTGCCAAACAGTAAGACACAGCTCTAACATTTTTCTTCACAGCAGTTAATTTATATGACTCTCAACACATTTTAAACGTGGTTTAGTTTCAAAAGGACAAATATTAAAATGAGCACATCCAATTCAAAATATGCTTGAAAATCTACAGAACGGATGGTAAGAAAAAGACCTCCTCAAGGTGGTACATTTTCTTGACATGGAACCGAAGTCCAGCACCACCTCCCTCTGTTGGTTCTGTTTTTCTGAGGCTATTGAAGAAAAGAGAGGTTTGCCAAAACTAAACAAAGCATACAACCATGTCTTTGAACCTGAGAACTCTCCAATGCCCAAATATGATTAAAACCCATCTTGGGTAAGCCTTTTTGATCAGGCTACCTGTCGTAAAACCTGTTCTGAGTCCCTGGCAATTTTATGGTCTCATCTGTGCGGTCCTTTCCTTTAGAGGACGCTCGGCCTGGTGGTGTTCTGCTGGGACTCAGCTAAGTGCTCATGGGAGATGCGATGCAGGAGCTCAGCGCCCACGGAGAATACTCCCATCAGTGCACCCATGGTCCCCAGCAAACCCAAGCCAACACACCTTCTCATCTCCCTACAAAAGAGACTTTCTGAGAAAAGGAAAGAGAAACAACTGGAAAGGAAGTTAAGTAACTTCAGGACAGCATAAAGAAATATGCCGACAAATGCGTGATGTTTTTGGAGTTCTCTTCATTAAAGACTCTAATTGAATTTCATTGACTGAAGTTGTGAGCCAGGTCCAGAGCCCACTGCAGATCTGTCACCTTCCCATTCTATTCATATGTCTATGAAGTAGATCATTGTAATGAATACAGATGGGCAATAAGCACAAAGTTATTGCATAATTTTTCAAAATTTTATGATTGCTTTTCCTACTTCCTCTTAGAATAATGGCCCCTCTGTGTAGCCTGTAGACCCTTCACTATATCTTCAGAATATTTTACCATTTCAGCAGATTTTAATTTATTAGAGACACACTAGAAGTGGTGTGTAAAGAATCCACAGAATGAAACTGATTTGTACGACATGGCCAGCCTGAACCAGGATTAAGTTACTTCTGAGATCACAAGTGCATATGTATTTTTTTCCTTTCTTTTCTTCCATGCCTGCTTCTTGATTTGGTAAAAGTTGGGACTTGGAGACCGGAGGAAAAACCAAATTAAAGCCACCCACCAGCCCATAGCAAACAGAACAGAAAATGTCAGTCTTATGATGGGATACATAATAAGATGGAAAGTTTCTCTATGGGTTTGCGTTTCTAAACCAGGCTTCAGGGAGGGTTCAAAGCTGCCAGCTCTGAGTAAACAAACACAGCTTTACAAGATGAAGTACGCTAATGGCTGCTCCAGCAACTGTGGGGTTGCCTTGGACAGAGAATGTCTGACCCATTGCTCTGTTCCGTTCCTATTCCTATTACTTTAATACTCCTCTCTTAGCTTGAATTCTTCTTTCGATATGGCCACAATGGGAAAAGTCTGCTGTGGCAATTCCAGGGCCTGCTGAGCCTACTTCACAGCCACTTTCTGGCAGGCTGTGTCCGGGCTCTCTCCTCCAGTTTAGGATTTTGATTGACTTTGAACTCATGGCTGAAGTGATGTTGATTGACTGTGTGTTCACGGCTCTAGACCAGAGGCTGACAGATGAGGGTTTCATGTACCACGGCAGCACCTTACAGTGGGTGATGGGCTCCGCCTGAGAGTGCAGAAAAGGCTTCGTGGAGAAGTGGCATTTGCACTGATCCTGGAAGAACTAGTTGAGGCACAGAAACCAGAAGCTAGGATGTGGTAGTTGGCAGACAAGCATGTGCTGGTTATGAATCATCACATAGATAAAGCTTAAAAGGGTATGTGTGTGCTTCAATGGAGATACCTACTTTCTATGAATGTGCTGTCTTGCCATTTTAAATACGAATATTCACATAAAAGGGAATAAGATATGGAAAGCTAGAATGAATTGCAGGAGATATGTGACGTGCATGTTTTCCTTGGCTTATAAACACAGTTAAAATCTATATTAAAAAGAATTTAAAACTTAAAATTAACAAGGTTTTGTAATACAGATTTAAAACTAGTAACGGCACATGGAAAGACTAGGGACAGCAGCAGTCGTAGGGCCTGTGAAGTGAAGCGGTGAGCCTCAAACTGTTTTTCTCAAATACTCCCTGAAAATACTGGGAGAAGCCATGCACCCTCTGGTACATTTTCAAGTTGACATCGAAAAATTTTCAAAATAAGTTTAAAAAGTTACAAAGGCTGTGAATTATGATAGTTTCTAACACTGATAGTTTAGCTTTGAAGTTAATCAAATGAAATCTAAATGGTATAATAGGTTGATAAATAATCATCCATTAAATTTTTTCATTTTATAATAAACTGCTTTTCAGTAGTGTTTCCTCTTTGAACTTATACTTCTCTTCCCCTTCCTCACACTATGTTTTCTAGTGTAAAGTTTTCAGACTTGAAATTACCACATTGCTCACTGTCCCATATTCCTCTGCAACCCAAAAGTATATAAATCTATTTTTTTAAATTTGTCATGAGATTCTAAGTTCTCGTGCTTTCTTTTGAACTGAGTTATTACAATTATTATATTACAAAATTGATCAAACTAGAGATATATTATAAATTTTGGAAAAGTTATTAAATATTAACATGAAGTTTTATTGGAAATGTATTCATAGTTAAGATGGTTGGAGTTTTGTCTTGCCAGTGAGTCCATGTGTTCAGGTATCGTAACAATGAGCAGTGTTCAGCATTACTTCTATTCCTATTTTTTATTGTTATAGCTGTAAGTGCCAAGAAAGCTTGTTCTCATAAAAGAGTGAAGAGAATAATTTAAATCTGTATTGCACTTTTATTATAGCAACATCACTCATTTTGAACTTCTGAGTTTGATGCCAAAAGACACATGATGGTATATCATAGAAATAGTTTTAATAGCTATTGGCTAATAACTTGATTCATTCTCCAATTTTATTGAAAGCAAAGAATCTTGATAGTCATTGACAGTGAAGTAGTGAAGCGCAAGGAGGGAAGAAGTCAAAGGAGAGGAATTTCCTGAAGCTAGAACCCTAAGAAATACTTATTTAAGGAGGTCGGTGATGAGAAGCAGCCCGTGAAACAAATCGAGAAGGGAAGTAGGAACCTCCGGAGTACTGGACCCGGTAATCAAAGGAGAAGGGAAAGCCGGAAGCAAGAGAGGTTCTTAGCAGTGACAAAATAATTCAGAGACGGCAAGTTTGAGGACTAATGCCGTATTCTTCTGAGGTTCCAAAAAAGAATAAAGAAGTTAAAATTTTCCTGCATGTAACCATAAATTTTGACATTTTAATCATGTTACCGAGGATCTGAGATTTGGGAAGTTGGAGTATTATTACTATTTTTTTTTTTTTTACCCCCAATCATTTTCTATGTGTAAGCCTCTTTTTAGGATTTTTTTTTTTCTGACTCAGACAAATAAATACTCTACTTGTCTATACCTGGGCTGATGATAGGTTGTCACACTACTGTTCTACACAAAATGTTGTTTTTGGATAAGACAAATCTCACTTTGTTCTTGTTAGGAACTGTCAAAATTATATCACTACACTCATGAGTTTTCCCATCCATGAAAACATTATCTCTGTCCATTTCTTCATTTCTTTTTTTATTTTCTTCAGTAATGTTTTGTGATTTTTTTTCCTATAAAGGTTGTGTGTGTCCCTTGTTATTTATTTTTAGCTACCTTGAATCTTGGTTGCAGTTGTGAATAGCATTGACGTGCCCATTGCATTTTTGAATAATGATCTCCAATGCTGATCTTCTAGTGAGTGCTAATGTGGAGTTCCCTTGGTTCTTAAAAACTTATTTCTTGGATTTTCTTGCATATTCTCACATAGACAATCATATTAACTACAAATAAGGATACTCTGGCCTTTCATTTCTGATTTTTTTCATTTTATGCCTCCTCTTATCTTCCTCCATTGGCTAGAAACTGCAGTAGATTGTTGAATCCAGTGGCATCACTGAGCCTAAGTTTGTAGGACATGCTTCTAAAATTTCACTATTAAATGTGCTTTTCATTGCAGGTCTTTAATAAATATCTTTATCACATAAAGGAAGTTCCTTTATACACTAAGTGGGCTAAGTATTTATATCACATGTCTATGTTGAACTATCAAATGCTTTCATTTATCAAACCATATTTTTCTCTTTTAATTTGTGGTTATGATTTATTACATTAAGAGATTTGTTGATGTTGGACCATCCTTAGATTTCTAAGCATAACACCATTTGAATATGATATGATTTTCTATTCACTAATGAATTCTACTTACTAATATTTTCCTGGGGACTTTGACAGGTACATTGTAAGTTAAATAGATCTATAATTTTGTTTTCTTGTCTTTTTCTTTCTTTCTTTGGTGTTAAAACTATATTAACTATAGAGAATGCTGTATGTCTCCCCTCTTTCTGTATTTCGGACAGTTTGTCCAAGACAAAAACTACTTTTCTCATGAGAACTTGGGAAATTTTACCTGTAAATCTTTCTGAGCCTCTTTGTGGAAGGAGATTTTGATCATCATTTCATTTAATGGCATTTAGTTTAATGATATACAGATAAACTGCACCTGCAAATTAACTGATGGAATTGTTGACAAGGTTTTCTTATTATTTTTTACATCTTAACTTATCTTTAGTTATCATTCATTTAAGGTCTGAGTATTGTTTATAGCTTCTTTTTTCTTTTTATCAGTCTCACTAAGTTTTGCTGAATTTATCAGTTTTCAAATAATCACCTATTGATTTTTACTGATTTTCAGCTCATGTCTTCTGTGCCTCTGTGATCGTATCTACTGTGCATCCTTATCTTTATCACTTCCTTCCATCTAGTTCATTTCGGTATGTGTTGTTTCCTGTCTTCTTACTTCCTGATTTGACCCCTTACTTCTTTATTTCCAGCCTCTGTTATATTGAAGAACATGCTTTTGTCAACATCTCTTCTCTCCAGTAGCTCTCACAAGTTTGTCTTTCTTTGTAGTATTCCTTAGTTTCCTAAAAATGTGTGTTTGTGTGGGTTTGTTTTAAACGTTTCCTCCCAGTGCTTGGAACGTTCTGTCAGCTGAAAGGCTCACGTGTTTCTTCAGTGCAGAACAATTCTCATCCTGACCTCTTCGCTGCCTCCATCCTCTCACTGATTCCACTAAGGTTAGATTTGAGATTTGGGATTTGCAGAATCACTTTCAATGAGAGATTTTGTTTTTGTTTGTCTTTCCTGTTTTCTTCTTTTCCTCTTTGTTATATGGCCCCTCTCACCTCACCCTTGGCGGTTTTCTCACTCTGTATGTCTGGGTGTCAGTTCCTTTTGGCGCGCAGTTCGGAACCAGATTCTATAATGATGCTCTGGGGTTCTTGTCCTGCAGTGACATTGGACTGTTGCAGATGAAGCCATAAGGCTAGTTAGCAGTTTGGCTTAATTCCTGGTTATGAAACTATGTCTTAGTATTTCTGTCACCTAAACCTATACTATTTTATAAAGCCATAGGCCCAAGCAACAGGCTGACAGCTCTTTGTACAACCTGTCTTGACATGTAGGGGAGCCTCTCTCCAGCCACTGATTGCAAGCCGTCAGTCTGGATCCCATCGTCCACCCTGCAGGGCAGACTGTTAGTACTGGCTTCCCTTCAGGAGCCCAGCCTTGGTTACCATGCCTCCTGTGGGTGTGGAGACCAGCATGGCTGTGACTTTTACCACACTTCCTGCTTTGCATTTCAGTTGTGTTTCTAGTTCACTGAACAGTGTATTTTGCTTTGGAGTATGCTATGTCTGTTTAGTTCTATCTTCTAAAACATTTTATTTATTATTGCTCTATGGATAAGAGAAGTAAAAACTGGATTGGTGTAGATTTGGGATTGATTTATAATGAAAATAAAATGAAATTTTGTGAGAGTATGTAAATTGGGATGCTGATTTTTTAAGCATCTTTTCATGTTAGGACTACCAAGGATGTTTGAATAAGCCCCTTAGGTGTCACAGTTTTGAGGAAGGGTATATTTATTTGGCCTAAAAATAACAAAGCTATTAAACATCAAGATTTTTTTAAATGACCAATTAATATGCAAGTCCATTGCCATCACCTCAGCTCTGGAGCTGACCAGGGGCCTTGCTCCTCTGCGTCCTGATCTTTACTTAAGGGAGCTGTGCTTAGATCAGCTAGGGTTGCACCGAACCTACAGGTAACCACCCAAAGCAAGTATCCTTACAAACCCCTTTACAAAATGAGATTTAAAACAAAAAGTCAAACCTCACTTGATGAACCAGTGTCTAGCACTCAATTGTAAAAAGTCTAAATGGTAAGAACTTTAATGTAGTCAGGTGATATTTAGGGAAATTTGAAGAGCTGATAAAGTGTTTTTGGGAAATCAGAGAAAATAACATTTATTCATTCAACAAGTATGAATTAGGTAAAACCCATGTCATAAGAAGCGAAGCCCATCTTCAAGAAGCCCATACCATAAGGAGTAGAACTTACCTAAGCACTGGATCAGTGGCTGAGAAATTCAAGCAAAGAGCTCTCAGCAGAGATGCTTTGATTTTGTTTGTTCCTCTGGAGCAAAGTAATCTTTAAAATTACTTAAAGTAGACAATTTTCTCTTTTTGCCTTGCTTCCATTCGGAAGTTCAGAGCTAAATTTTATTCTTAATTAGTATCTTAGATTTGAAAATAACTATCTCAATCTTCCATCCATTGACTTTGAATCCTTTTTTTCAAATGTTATCTCCATCATGAAATTCCCTCACACTCTTTTTGAAATCAAGATATTTAACGAGAGTGGGTTGAAAAAATGAATTTTTAATATTTGAGCTGTGTGGAGGAAAACTATAGTCAGTTCAGCACTGAGTTCTACAGAAATCCCAGCAAGCCCCCACCTCATCAACATACAATTGCCAAATGTGTTTCATTTGCAGTTGCATGTTATGTAATGTACATGAATAAGTCCTATGTTCTTACTGCCTCCCTTCCTTCCTGAGAACTCATCAAATGGAATTTTATGTCTGGTTAGGAGCGATACAATTTAGGAAGGATGTGGATAGACTGGAGAGGTTACAGTGGAAACTACGTGAAATGATGGGAATTCTAGAAACCATGGTCTGTAAAGGAAAACGGAAAGAAAAATTAGACTTGTTCAGCAAAAGGAGAAAAAGTGCTAGCTGAGGAAGAAGAGGAATGAGGCAAATTAGGGGGAAATCCTTCTAAATGTCTTAAAGGTAGATTGGATTTTTTTTTTTGAAAGATCCAGTTATTACTTTAGGTAAATGCTGAAAATAACAGGGAGGTTAAGAACTTTTTTGGAAATGGAGGTTTCTCATAATCCACCCTTCCCTTTGGTTGGGAAGAATATTCTGTTCTTCCAAGAATTCTGCAGCAGATGCCAGAATTCAGCAGGGTAGGGATGGGACAGTAGAAAGCGCGAAACACTGAGAGACAGAAAAACTGGGTCTTCCACGAGCTGTTAATTAGTCACTCAGCCTCTTTAAGCTTTGTTTCTTCATTTTTAAAGTTAGGTGGGGGTTGGGGGAGGTTCTGAGGGCTTTGGGAGTTCAGACCAGCTATGATGGCCTAGAATTCTGGGACTTGATATTGGTGGGGTCAAGCAGGAGCCAAGAATAAGGAATAGGATTTTTCTCCAACCACTTTTATCAGCGAACAGCTGTATAAGCATGCGAGCTGAAGCCAACAGCTTTGCAGGCTCCTGCTGTCCTTCTGCCCTCATCACTGAGCTTGGTTATAACCAGACAGGACGCTTCCATCGTTGGTGAACTCTGACTCATGCCCTTTCCCAGCAGAAAGCGAGAGACATTATCGGGTCGCTTGTCTCTGACCCCAGTCCCACCCTGCTCGGCTGACACCATCACCTCAGCACCCCCTCCAACCCTGAGACCATTATTTATGGTCCAATAAATAAAGCCTTTTACATACTCTGATAGCTACTTTGATTGCATGCAACTCTCAAAGTTAAACACAATCTCTCAGAGCCCAAAGTCTTCGAACTCTTTTTTCCTTTTCAGCATTGGCACACTGTGGCCCTGTGCAGTGTGGAAACGGCTTCCACATCCTTATCCCCTGTTCACACTCTCCCCATCAATCTGATGACATGAAACCGCTTGACTCATAAACAGGAGTTAGAGAAACAGAGGTTAAACCACGGGCACCAAAAGTGGTCGTGAGCCTGCAAGTGTGGAAAAAGTGGGAAAATCCACAAGCATGTGGCTTTCACCCTCTACCTTATGTGCTGAGCTGTGGAGCCGTGTTCAGCAAAAGCCTGCTGTTTCAAATAATTCCAATACTTTGCTGCCTTTTCTTTGTTAAAGAACACTGCTTTTTGCCACAAAGCACGTTCCTTTCTGAAGTTACCAGTATGAAAATAGATGTCAAAGCTGTCAATTTTCTTTTCCTTTTAATTGACAATGGGAGACTTCCAAGGCTCTTTATTTATATCAATCTATATTGCTAATGTCTTTCTTCAATCTTTTGTACATTATCTAGAGACCCAGTAGGGTAATACTATTGTCAATGCTATATAGTATATACTATTTAGCAGAAACTGTTCTAAACACTTTATGTATATTACACATTTAGTGCTTAAAACAACTTCACAGCATAGGTATTGTTATTATCCTATTTAACACACATGGGAATCAAGTATAGAGTGACCACAGGTCCCAGAGCTGATGAGTGGCAGAGCTTGGATTTGAACTTGGGCATGATGGCTCCAAAGTTTGTGCTCTTAACTGCCAGGTTCTTCTGACCAAAAAGATGGCATCTAAGAAAAAAGGATGGTTTCACACTGATGGCACCAAGACATAGAAGGCTTCTGCATAGACAGTAGGTCAGCTCTTCCTGGGAGGGCACACCCGGGACAACTAGGTTCTGAGCAGAAGGGACTGATTTTCTTGCTTTAATCTGTATGTGTCCTTGGAGCACCTTCAGAACAGCCCTGCACTAAACAGGTGCTTCAGACCCTTCAGTTCATTTTAGTTCATTTAATTTTACATGGAGAGGCCTGGTGGAAGGGGCTGATGCTGCAGTTTCAAAGCCAGTTTGGTGATGATTCCAAGATGCACCAGGGGAAAGGCATGGAATAGTTCGAATACTTGCAAGTCACTTGAGAGGTTTAAAACTGAGTCTCTGCCAGATATCATCACATAACTGGACTTTTTCAAGTGCTGTCCTGAGGGCATCTCAGTGAGGTCAGTATAAACAACCACGTATACACGGATCATTGTAAAGATCCCTGTGCAGGGAAACACGTTACATTGTAGACTTTAATGATTATGATACAGGTACAGTAACCATAGTACATCTCCTCTCTCCTGTTTACCCTTTCATCCTTCCACACCCTTCTGGTTTATAATAAAGAGGTCTCTATTTTACTTTTTCATTAGCTTTTAGTTTACTCCAATTCAACAAACATGATGAGCATCTATTATGTACCAGGGGTTTCCTGTCATCAAGAAATTTGTCAGTCCAGCAGGTTGATGTGTTTTTCATCCTTTGAGTGGTCAAACTAAGCCCTAAATTTGACACTGATTTATAACTATAAAGTAAATAAATAAAATACTTTGCTTTGACTGGTGACATTTGAGAGCATGTAAGAAAAGCCCTTTCTCTTTCAAAGGCAGTAAGCAGTATGCTGGAAAGAAAAGTTCATATATTTTTTTCTTCTGTGATTCTTTATCAATTTGGAGATTTTTTTGTGGAGGAGGAGGGTACAAATGGAATCAGAATACTTCCTTCCCTTGTATCTTCTCACATTACGTGGGTTTGTTAATTGCATGAGTCATATGGTTGAAACTTTTGAAAATTTCTGACCTAACAATTAACAGCAAGAGAACAGACCTCCTTTATCTCTGGGGCTGGGTCTCCTGTGATTTACAGACAGTTGGCCAGAGCTATGAAATGTTGAATGTGTGAATGACTGGCCGGGGAGGCCGGTGGGGCAGACATCCACCCAGTCTCCATCAATACAATTCTTGTCTGAGAGTGCACCTTCCACTTGTAACCTCAGCACATCTATGTCCCTGAACTGAGACACGTGGGAGAATTCAGAGGGGGTGTGGAAAGATTTTTCTCATTAAAAAAAAGTGATTTCATTTTCTAAGAAAAGGAAATGAGTAGACATGCTAGGATTTCTGCATTAATTTCCCAGGGCTGCAGGAACAAAGTACCACATACAGGGAGGCTCGGACAACAGAAAGGCACTGCGTCACAGCAGGTCCAGAAGCTAGAAGGCCAAAATCAAGGTGTCGGCAGGACTGGTTCGCTCTGAGGGCTGTGAGGAAGCTCCTGCCCACGCCCCTCTCCTAGCTCCTGGTAGCCCCAGATATTCCTTGGCTGATAGATGGCATTTGCCCTGTGTCTTCACATCATCTTCCCCTATGAGTGTCTGTCTTTACCCCTTTAATAAGGTCACCAATCTTACTGGTTTAAGATCCACTCTACTGATCTCATTTTAACGTGATTATGTCTATAAAGACCCTATTTCCAAATAAGGAAATCCATGACGTGCCTGGGATTTCACTGTATCTTTTTTTGAAGGAGACAATTCAACCCACAACAATCACCAAGAAAATAAAATGACACATAGACTTGGAAGTACACCTAATGAATCTGCATTCTTGAACTAAAACCCTCACGGCCCTTCCTCATGATACAGCTCCGGCTCTTAGACAAACCTCTGCCTGACTTAAGTAAGGGCTGTGCGAACATGACTGTCCACCTCCTGATGCCCTGCATGCATTCCGAGATGGCACCACAGGGACAAGAGCTCTGAATCAGAGTGCCAAATCTGTCATTAATTAGCTTGCTTCCCAAGCCACTTTTTTTCTTTTGGAGGCTCCATTTCCTCATCTATCAGATGGGCATCAGTATATGTGCCTTAATATCCCCCCAAACAGATAAACTCGGCATGCGTGGGGGCTTGACCATTTTGTTCACTGAAGTACCCCAAGCAGCAGCCAGAACGGTCCTGGGACACAGTGGACAGTTACTATTTGTTGAATTCATGAGTGAATAAACAGGCTTGATGTATGCATTAAGTTCATATCATGCGTGTAAAAAATTTAAAAGTCATCATGTATTAGAGTTTGTGGCAAAGGGGAAGAAGTGTGGCCACGGAAATCACAAGTGGAGGTTACTAACCTCAGCACCGCGAACTCACTATTTTGATCATTAACTGTAGAGTAGGGAAAGGTAACCTTTAAAGTCCCTTTCACTCTAAAATTCTAGACTCCATGTTTTTATGACATGTTTTTCATGTTCTGAAGTCCCATGTTCGGGAGGTGAGCCTCTGGTCACACTATGCTCACTCTTCCAAGCTTTAGAGGACTATTATTCATCTGAATTTCTCCCTTTGTGTATGGACTGAGCTCCAGACACACCCTTGAGAAGCAGCTGAAATGCAGCCCACCCTCAAGTGTTTGGACTGGAACCACGTGAGGAGAACAGCTATTTGCTGAGGCTTTTTCTCAGGTGTATTCTTCTCCATGTTTGGTGTAGAATTTCAAAGAAGTTTCATATGCAGGAAACAACCAGGAATGAAAATAGTGGGTCTGGCTAACTTTCCCGGAGTAGTGGAAATTTGGAATTCTTATAATGCAAATCAATACTAAGCCCATTTAGAATCAGACAAAGTGATGATTATTTTATGTCTCTGGGCCCAGAGCAAATCTGTTTCCAGCTAGTCTCATACCTCTTAACATTTACAACGTTCTTTCTAGTAAGAGACAAGTCTTTGGAGAATAGCTCATGCCTAGCCATTTCATGCCTTTTTCATACTTGGCACAAAGATACGTTTTGATGTGGAAATTTCTTCCTTATTGTAAGAATGCTGACCCTTGCCCTTTCTCTCTCTCTCTCTCTCTCTCTCTCTCTCTCTCTCTCTCTCTCTCTCTCTCTCATCTCTCTCTGATCTCTTCAAACTACCTGGTGGTGAAAGAAGTCAGTAGGGGTTAATTTTTTAAGCAGCACTAAGATTAGCCTACAAGCAAAATCAGCTCTGAGTTTGGAGTGATGACTGGCCCAGACTTCTGCCTGGGACAACGACTCTCATTGGCTCCAGACATGCGTACACAGTCTGTCCAGGACATGTTCTGGACACCTCAAGTACCTCTCTCTGCCTGTTTCTAATAATGTTAACTGTTCAGTTTCCCCTACCAGTCCAATTGCTTGAATAATGCATCCCCTCAAAGTGAGGATGGGACTCAAATAGGTATCATCCACCTCACGCTTACCAAGGTGCTTGCCTATGGGGTCCATTGGGAAGTGTGTTTCTTACCCCCTTGATGTATAGTTAAAAGTAAAAATGCTTTCAGTCCTGGCCTGTCATGGTATCTTTTGGAATATGGCCTCTTTGAGCAATCCTGATAGGATTTCTTGACAGCCTCATCTTCCTTGTCCAGATAAGTGTCCATGTGGCAGGGACTTTTTCGTGTTTTGGGAAAAAAGGTGAGCACCACATGAATTTGCCTTCAGAAATTTCATATTCCAGATGGAGAACAGATAGGTAAAGAAATAACTGCAACACAGTGTGAGAGATCGTTAGATAGATGACAAATAGGTGATAGAGATAGGTGATGATAGATGATAGATAGATAGATAGATAGATAGATAGATAGATAGATAGATAGATAGATAGATAGATAGATAGATAGATATAGATAATAGATGGATGATAGATAGGGCACATTATCTAGGGGAATATTTGTTCCAAGTAAGGGTTCTGGAATGGTAGGCCAGAGAAGGTCATATCCCATCTGGCTTTGAAAAATGGGATGGAAGTAACATTGCTACCAGAGAAAACAACAGGAGCAAAAGTTCTGGGCCTGGGAAGATTCTACATGGCTGGAAGATACAATATTCTAAGGGGAGTGGCCAGAAATAAACTGGAAAATGTGGACCAGCTCTTGAAGCTGCCTCTGGCCCTGAAAGAGCCCTCCGCTGGCATGGGATCTTTTGACAGCTCAGCAGCTACCCCTGCTGGCAAGGCAGAGCCGGTATCCAGAGCTTTGACTAGGGTCTGCCTGGCCTTTTATCCAGAACCGCGTTTCTAAAAATAGGTCCTAGGTATTTGCATCCAGCTCCCAACCCTTGCCCTCCTCGGCAAGCTATCCCATTGTGAAGCAATGTGAGGCCTAGCGCTGCCTCTGTGATCTAGGGCAGTTCACCAGCTTAGGGGTTCATGGTCAAAGGCATATGCGCAAAGGGGGAGTGTCCCTTACAGAGAGATATACTCAGGATCCCCATGGGAGTGGTGGAGGCTGCTCCATAACTTTGGATTCTGCCCAAGTAATTCACCTCCCATCATAACTACCAACTATCATTTCAAACAGAGAACAGGGACTCCCAGAACAGAATTTGTGTAGGTCTCTAGTTTTCACTTCCAGAAAGGACATAGGTACAGCGTGGCCGCCTTTCCTCTTAGCCTGTCTCCATCTCACTCATTGGTTCATTCCATTTTCAATACCAGTTAAATGCCAAGCAGGCCCAGAGCTCCAGATGAGGATAACTCTCCTGATTTTTGTTCCAACCTTCTATCTTTCCCAAAGTTAGCTTTCCCAAAATTTCCCGAGAAAAACTTCACTTTTCTTCTGGCCCAGTCTTGCAGCACTAGGGGGAAGGCGCTCCGGGTCAGTGTTTCCCCCGGGGCACAAGCAGGCTGTGTAAAGGGGTGAGGAAATGGGGCCTGAGCTGAGAACGAGGGATTCTCTCAGGGTTTGGGCCCTTCCGGTAAGCCCCAGTTTGATCTCAACTCTCACCGTCTAGGAACACTGGGAGCCCCGGGTTGCTCCGCGTCCAGGGCACAGGGGCTGCCTCGCTAGCTTAGGCGATGTCGTTCTGCAAAAGCAAAGCGGCTGTTTACAGGAGTCACTGCTCACCGTGGTATTCTCAGGAATGATGTCCACCCTCAGCCTGAGCTCTAAGAGAAACCGAGACGGAACAGGGTGGGTTTGGGGATGTTCCCAGTGTCAGGGCCCCCGGCAGTCTTCCTAGCTGTCAGTGAATTGTGTAGCCGTCCAGCCTAGGCCAGATTAGGGTCACTCAGGAACGTCAGAATGAAGCTCAAATCCAGGGGCTGCAGCAGAACAGACCACTCCAGGTGGCTGGTCTAACTGTTGGGCAATAAAGTACAGGTGTCAGCAGCTCCATAATAATAGGAGATGGAGTGAGAGCCGGAAAATAGTCTAGTACATTCCAGATTGTAACCCTCGTATTCACCTGCTCAGGTGGCTGTAACATACCATGCACTGGGAGGCTTAAACATAGCACGTTTATTTTCTTACGGTTCTGGAGGTTGAAAGTCCAAAATTGAGGTGCTGGCCACTTTGGTTCTTAGCAAGAGCTCCCTTCCTGGCTTGTGGACAGCTGCCTTCTTGTATCTTAACATGGTGGAGGGAGGTCGCTGTCTCTCTGCCTCTCTCTTTCTCTCTTCATCTTATTATAAAGCCATTAATTAATCTCCTCTTGAGGGCCCTACCCTTATGACCTCACCTAACCCTAATGACTTCCCGTAGGCCTCATCTCCAAAGACCATGACATTGAATGTTGGGACTTCCCCGAATGAATTGGGAGGCACTGGGGGTGGGGCATGGAGCGCACAATTCATCCCTTAGCACTCAGGTAACAGAGAAAAAGGCTCAGCGTGAAGATGGAAAGGAGAGGAGAGCCGGCCTGAGTAGGAAAGCCAGAGACCGTTACTTGTAACTGCTTCTTTTTCGCTGAGGGGAGAGTTGGGTTTCCCTTCTCAGCTCAAGTCCTTTCCTGTGTAAATCAAGAAAATGGAAACTGTTCTAAGTATTTCAAATAGAAAAGGGAGGTCATCAAGGGACACATGTGCTTCGAAAACTGTTGGAAAGGATGATTGGGAGAAAGCCCACCAGCATTCCCGCCTCCCCAGTGCAAAGTGTCAGGAAAACACCCGTGCACCCTCAGTTGGATGTCAAAAGGGCCCCCACATCTTGTTCAAAGGCTTGTTACCACTAAATGGTGATGAGTCTGTGCGGGAGGGAGTCTGAGGAAATGCGTTTCTAAGGTGTCTGGTGCCTGCAATAGAAGCAAGAATATAGAGTCAGATGGAAGTGCGTGCAGGAGGCCCGCGGGTGGCGTCCAGCAAACCGCCTCTGGGATGGTTTCTGCTACTGCATCGGTCACAGCTGTCACGTCTTGGCCTCTGCTGGGCTTACTCACAAGATGACAGAGGAGATGGGACTCCGTTGTTTCCTGTAGTCAGGAGACAGGGAGTCTTCACTGGTCAGAAGTGAATGTTTGTGTCCACATTAAATGGAATAGTCATTAAATAGAGCTTTCTTTGGCTTCGCAATTTAAAATTTTAAATTTTTCCTACATAGTTGTCTCTCTCCCTTCCCCTATCCCAAGCACTGCAACAAAATCAAACGGACTTTTACTCATCTAAAAAGAGCTGTTGAGCCCTCTTTTCCTTGCTGTAGGACTCCGTGCATGTCAAGTACTGGACAGTGGTAAAGAAAAAGATGGCTAGTAGGGAGGCAAGACAAGTGGAAAGAAGCTGGACAAACTGTGCGTGAAACAAGCATAGAAGGGGAGTTCCATTGCAGGCTGGTGCGCTCACAGCTGGCTTCATGGGATAGGAGAGATGACATGGGCTCAGAAGGGGGGATTCAGATAGACGGAGAGGGGAGAAGACATTCCAAATGGGTACATAGCTCATGGCAGAGGCAGTGAAGGACCTTCCGTGTGGGAGCTGCAGGTGGTCTGAAAAGGACAGGAAAAGTCACTGATGAGAACTAGGGAGCTTCTTGAGGCATCTGTGCTCCACGCAGGGAGCCCTAGGACCCACTGTGGCTTCTTCCCTGCTGTTACTCTCTGCTTCTATACAGAGCCAATATTTGCTTCCTTGTGGAATCAATAAACACCTTAAAATGATACCAAAAGGTGGTATGAGGAATTCTCAGTCAGACATGGAATTAGCTGTGAGCTCTACCCTTCACTAGATGTGAACTGAAGCAAATAATTTTAACTAAATCATAATTTCTGAAAGGACATAATGGGGAGAATATATATAGATTTTTTTTCCCTCAGTATTAATGTGAGAAATAAAGAAATGAGGCAAATGATGCAATTCTCACGGTCTCTAGCCTGTAGAAAGCATTCAAATATTGTTAACTTCCTCCTTTTCCCTTTAATAAGTAGAGAAACTAACCACCTCTAGGTGTGTGTGAACGTCTAGATACCAGAATAATCTCAAGAACTCTCCTCTTTCAGTTCTATTTTTTAACAACCCCAAACTTCCAAAATAAGGTACTTTGGGTAAAGTTTCCATAGTTTGGAATTTTGCAAAGCCTGCCTACGTGCCAGAGCTTCACTTGAAGTGTCTGCGTTTTGCACTTAGAGCATTAGCGTCTCCATCATGCACGTAAAACAGGACGCGTTTGCTTCTCATCAAGCCCTGGAAGAATGACTGACTGTAGAATGCCAGACAAGATAATCAGATGGTACAGACAACAGCTATTATCACAAGCGCTAACACATGTTAACTCGCATGCTACTGCCTCCAGAACTGTCAAGAATCCTCAAACAATATTCCCCTCGAATACACTGGGGAGTCACTTCATAGCCTGAGCATCTGCAGGGGCAAATGAGGGGGCAATTTCTTCACCTCCCAAATAAAAAGAGTGATTTGATTGCTTTTACATACACTTGCTTAACCTTCTTGGATGAAGGATAGCGTAGCACAATACGGAAGTGCCCTCAAACATAGCTCTAGGGACAAAAAATAATAATAATAATTGGCCGAGGGGGCGGGGGGAAACCTGGCCCCTGATACTTGCAGGTGTATTTTTCTTGGGAAGCAAGATTGCTAGAGAAACAAAAGATTTGGTTCGTTTGGCTTGGCGAGTCAAAAATGCAATTCTAGGGGAAGACTTTATTCAGAAACTTTATTTTTCCCCTATTAACTTGAATAGTTTATGGAGGGGAAAAAAACAACTATAAATGGTTCATAAACTCGGAATTATTTTTTGTTTGGGTTTTAAAAACAAAATACACTATCCCCACCCAGGTAGACCTTGCTATAGATTCATTTCACTTTTAATTGGTTACTATTCAGTTCCCCTACAAAGCTGCAGTTTAGGCTGGGAGATACTCATGTTAAAGCATGTTGAGTACAGAAAGGGGGCTCTGTTCCCTTATCCCTTAGTGTCACCACGCTGTCCCCAAGCTTCGGTGGCTCTCTCTCCCGTGGCCTTTGTCCTAAGTCTATAAACATGCCTTTCTCCCCTTTTCAACATGATCCTTCCTTGATCCTGCGGTGCCTCTTTCCAGTGATCTCCAAAGCATCAGTTCTTGCTTCCCTCCACCCTCCATTCACTCTTCAACTCGTATAATCCTGCTTTTGCCCCGTCACTACCATGAGACTGAATTTACTGAGACCGCTAGTCATTACCAAGCTCCACAGAGATGGTCCGTCCTCATTTCCTGTGATGCCTCTGAGCAATGCAGTGCTGGTGATCGCCACCTCCTTCCTGGCTTCCCTCCTCTCTACGGTCTTGCCAGGCAATCTTACCCACATTGATCTGACTCCACTTTTCCCTTATATCCCAGTAACTGTCAAAACAGTATTCCTAGTCCTTTTAGCTTCCATAAGCCCTGGTCCCATCTTTCTAGGAATCCTGCCTTCCCTGCAGGCACCTCCAGTCCAGCAGGTTCTAAACGGTACTCACCGCATTGTCTCGCAGCTCGCCCCCTTCCATACTCCAGAGCAACGGGTGGTATCGTCCAGTTGCCTTAGGCTAGCAAGCTCTGGTTATTTGCAAATTTTCTTTCCACCCCCAATATTCAGATCCAACCAATCATCCATTCTCATTAATTAAACCTCATCAATGTAAGTTGAATTCTTCTTCTGTTCTTTATCTGTTCTGCCACAACTTTTGTTCAAATTCTAATTATTTCTCATCTCAGATTACCAGACTGTACTGGTCTTTTTCTATGGCTTCCTATCCTCTAATTCATTCTATATGTTGTATAAGAGTTGATCCTTTAAGACACTTACTTTTTTTGTGTTTCTCTGCTGCTACAAAGAAGTATATAAATAAAAGCAGATGGTAGATCATAATAAATAAGACATAAATTCCAAAACTCTTAATTTAGGGGAGCCGGCAGAAAACTCCCCTCACAGTCTGGAGCTAAGCCATCCCCCTTTTCGCCATCCCCCACTGGCCTCCCCAGGCAAGCCTGCTTCAGCCACACCTTGCTTTATCACATTAAACTCATCCACGTGCTTGCCTCTCTTTTAAGCCCTTCTCTTCACCAGAAGGCACCCTCCTCCTCCCCGCTGGTGAACGCCTGCTCATCTCTCAAATCATAACTCAACTGTTGGCACCCCTAAGAAGTGACAGAGACCTCTGAGCTGAACTGGCAGTGACCTCCTTCCAATTTCCATCATAATCTTCTATACTTGCTACGTGATTATTGTATTAAGATGTTTACATGTAAATCTCCCACCTAAGATCATTAAATCCTTGAAATGAGAGAATATGTCTGATTTATTTTATACCTCTAGTATCTACTGAAATGCCTGCCATTGGGAGTTGGTGGGTCTGTGGAATGAATGAATGACTATATCCCAAAAAAAGGCAACATTGTAAACTTTGGTTAGACATTAAAAAACAGAACCAAAACCCTAGACTTCTCAGGTGTTCCAGTTCACAGGTCTTCATTCTTTCTCTGTTGGAATGGTCTTCTCTGGTACCGTTTTCTTTCTATAATTAGGCAAATGACTAGGCCTTGAAATTACTTTCATTTAATTAATTTATTTGGCTTTATTTAGATAGTGGATGAGAGCTCCTCATCTGTAGTTCCAGTAGAGTAAAATGGGAAAAAACATTACATAAATGAAAAGAGACAATTACTTGAGAAAGTTCCACAAGAAGTTGAAATTAAGCTTCCTCCACCCTCATTGTCTGGGATGAGGGTCCCTCAGTAGCTGCTCTGCAGGCTCGAACCTTTTCTACCCATCTCCCATTGTTTTCATGAATCCAGTTTCTTTAGAAGGCATTTCTTTTCCTCACCTTCTTGAACTCATTACAAAGTTTGTTACCTTAGTTAATGAGATCACTTACTGATCAATCATTTATTAGCATTTCCAAAGCCCATTTTTACACACAGTGTGTTTTTTCCACCTATTGGGAAGGACAGGGTTACTGTTCAATATAAAAATAAGTTGGGGAGAGGATTTCCTTTATTCCATTATTTTACTGTTTTTCTCCAAAGCCTTATAAACTAAATCCCATGTCGCTGATAAAGCAGCTCCATAGCTAACGGGCACTAATAGATTCCATTTGGTTCTAAATTGCAGGGCTGAGAAAGTAATTTAAAAGACCCAGAACTGAATTTTTGACCAGTCTCCATTAGCATCTTTAAAGGTCTTGGGAATTTACAGGAAGAAAAGATCCTGACAGATCTAATTAACCTGTGAAAGCAATGGTCAGGTGGGAGTTCTAGGAAGGAAACCTCCTGAAACTGATGTGTAAGTTTAGTGAGTGAGCCACAAACCATGAAAGATTGCATTAAAATATGTTCTTCAAAAATAAGTTATGCTTTTAACCAAGATTTGGGGGCATGTTTTTATTTATGATTGGAAATAATATCCAGCCAGGGAGTGTAAACTGTGTCCCTTCTAAAAGAAATCTCTGCAGGTCCTATACAAAATACCATCCATGTCATGGTAGTCAGGAGACATGATGTCTGTGCCAACCCAGAAAAACAGCAGAATTCAATAAAGGGCAGAGTCCTTACCAGCTGCCATCGGAGAGAGAGGTGGGCCCACTCCGGTCAGTGTGCATCTCTCCTTTCCCTCCCACCCTGAGCCAAGCCCCTCTGTGCTTCCCCTAATTCTGGGCCCCCAGATGGGCCTCTTCACATCACTTTCCTCTCGAGAATTTTCTCCAGTTTAAGCACTGTCCCCAAACAAGTTCACTGAAGTCCTTTTTTTTCCCTCCAGAAACAGAAATATTCTCATTGACATAATTTCCCTTGTGAAACAGGGCAGGGACATGGGATAAGCATCATGATTAATTTTTCCTGCCTATGATGAAAAATGCCAAGATATAAACAGTATAGTAAGAACAGGAGGGGCTCCATCTTAAGGCAAAGATTCCATTTTCAAAACCAGGGAGTTAGGAGGTAAGATTCCTAACATATTCTTTGATAATCAGACAGTAACCCACCCTGTCTTTAGGCAGGGCAGGCGGTCATAACTGATATGCTCCCAGTGCTTGAGGGTTACTACTATCTTGGAGAAGAACAGGATCAATACATTCCTAGTGTTAAGCTTATCTTACAGAATTACCTAGAGAACTGACCTTGGATGGTGACATAATGTCTCTCACCAGAGGGAGACATCATGAGACCTCATATTAATCCTATGCCCCCCGCCACCCTTTGCCCCATTTTTGAAAGCCTTAAAAGACAGAATCCTAAAGCCTTAAGTACACCTCCTCTCTGAGGTTGCCCACATTTTTTTTTATTCGAGTGTGTACTTTTGGTGTTAAGCAAAAACTTCTCACTGCTCAGCTTACTGCGTTTTGTCTCTGCGCTCTTCCAGTGGTAAGTGTCCGCTACTTTGCTCTTCATTCAGTTTTCTAGACTTAAGCATGAGTCTTCATCTCTCTCTGTCCCATTAAGCATGAGTCTTCATCTCTCTCTGTCCCACTTCAGACAAGTAGGGAGGGGCTACTGAGAGCTCTGATTCGGGCTTGCAAATTCCTATCACCCGGGTGCCCCAGGCAGGAGTACAGCTGTATAATCATTCTTTTTAGTAGCCTGACTAAAAATCTCCTTTCTTTGCCTTTGAAAAGTTTTCAGAACACAATCTCACTCTATCCAGTGCTCTGAGGATCCCCCAAATCCTGGGGTGGTGGGGACTTCGTTCCTATACCATGCAGATTCAAGCAGACACTGGATGCCAGGTGACCCTGGCTTTAGGAGTTGGCAGGGGATCTGCCCCATGCTGAGCAGGAGTTAATGAGCTCCCCTTTCCTCCCTCTGCTCTTCCTTGCTCTCTGCTGCCTGCACAGCAGCTGCCACGACTCTTGCTTTAATTAAATGAATTTCTTCCTTACCTATGCTTGTCCAACCTGCTCATGAATTCTTTCTTGTTCCGAGCCAGAACCCTCTCCTGTCCAGGTTGAGGTTTCTCCTAGCGCTTCTCCTAGTGCACAGGGAGAGACCTCCCCAGATGCAGCTGCCCGGCAACATTTGCCAACAGGATTGCAAAAAGGCAATATGAAAAATGATTCAGAAGAAAACCTCACTGAAAATGATCAATAAAAAAGAGAAACATGTTGACAGTGGTCCATTTTCCTGTTAGAAAAAAGTCAAAAATAAAACGGTTCTCCTTACAGTCATGTCAACTGTATTTCCTTTGCTTTGCAACCACCTGGTGAGGCCGAGCAAGGGGGGGGCTACTCACTCTTATGGGTCAGGAGCCTGGGAGGCTGGGTATTAGAGGACTTCACCTGAGCAGGTTCCGTCCCCAGGACAGTGAGCATTTGGAACGGAACCCAAGGTTTTTTTCTGCCCTCTTCGTAAGTTCCAGGGATCCTTGTCTGCAGAATGGCAGATTGTTTCCCAAGACCAATTCATTCCAGGATAATTCACAGTTATCTTGTCCTTGCAAAGAAAAATAGGACCAAGCAACCATATGCAAATAAGCCTAAAGACCACTTATTTACGGGAGAGGATGATTGGGCTCCTTAGTGTAAATGTGTGGGAAGTGCTCCAAGCCCGAAGGGCACTGCCGTGCTTTTCAGGAGCATTCAGTACAGCAGGACTGCCTTCCCAGGCCTGGTCTGTATTTTCTCCTCTTCTTCCTATTCTCCTTTCCCACCTTTTCCATTCTTCCTCTTATCTTTGTCAAATATGAAGAAAACCTGATTAAATTTATTTTCATGAGCGAATAACGGTAATGGTTGTAAAACTTACTGAATTCTCACTATGTGCTATGCACGTTTTTGGCATTTTAGGCATCCTCTCACTGAACCCTCACCCAAACTCTTCGAAGTAGGTATTTCTATTATACCCATTTTACAGAAGAGGCAATTGAGGCTGAAAGACGGTAATATAGTCCACAGTTTGTGGGTTCTGCAATTGGAAGAGCCAGGATTCAAACTCAAGTGTGTCTATACCCCAAACTATGCATTTCCCACTGTGTAATACTTTGTTTCAACTTGACCCTGTTCTTTTACCAACCATCTTCCAGTGTTTGGAACAGTATCATTCACTTGTTGTTTGGAAACATAGAAACAACTCAGTCATTTTGAGAGGGAAAGTGACACAGTATAGAGATGCCTTTCAGTACCCAAGATCAAAATTGCAATGCCCCGCCCCCCCAGGAGAGAAAACCAGGGGATGGAAAGCTGAAATCTCCACCTCTCAGCTCTTCCTTGCTTACATGTCCTCTTCATCCTTACCATGCTCTACAGACAAATTTTCCCTGCATGCCAGTTCAATTGGTGGTGGACAGGGCTGCTCGCTACACTTGGGTGACAGCAATTAAGAGATAAGCCAAAAACTAAGCCCAGAACCTTCTCATTCTGATTCAAAATTTTTAGAGGAGCAATTCTCATTGGTTTAAGTTATGTCATGGACCTGTATTCTGCACCCATCAACAATGTCTAAGGGACTAGGGTCACGTTGTACAAATGTATGCTCCCAGGGGCTCACCGCCATTACCTGTGTTTCTATAGGACATGATTATTATTCACTCAGTGCCTGTGGTGGGCATGTATTATACCTCCATGTAGAGTCGAGAGCGCATCCATGCATGGCAATGAGACACACACTATCTAAGAAGCTCAAAAAGCTTGTGGAATCCAGATGTTCAAAACTGAGGAATGTAGAGAAGAATATCCAGTTTGTTGTTTTACCTTAAGCCTCAGGCCAAGTTTAACCAAAACTGGTAGAGAAGCCACCTCCCTTTGTTATGGGTCAAGTTCATTTTCCTCAGTTCCTGTCCCAGCTGAAGCAAAGAACTGAAAGGCAGACACACCATAGGGAAGCAGAGTGAAAGTTTTATTTGAATACACTCCAAAGGAGGAGTGGGCCAGAGTCCGGTAGACAAAGGCCCCCATCTTTTAAGGGTGAGTCTATTTATCGTGTCCTAGCTGGGAAGAGCCTCTTTGATTGACAGGGTGAGGTTATTTGATTGACACCTCTAGTTATACACTCCTTGGTGCACATGTCTTTTCTCAGAATGCACACAGAAAAACCCACAGGGGGAAGGAAAACTGCAATTTTATTTTAATGAGATTATGATGAAGTGTGGTTTGGACAGTTCTTGGTTTTGTTCATTGCGCCTGTGTTGTGATCTGGTAGGGACCGGTTTGGCCTGTCCCGATAGGCAAAGAAGTTATCCCTCTGCAAAGTTTCTGTTGTCTTTAAGTGGGACCCCTAACTGGGCAGTTTTTTCCCCAGACCTTATCTTCCCCTTCCCTAGATACTCATGTGTACCCTTCTACCTAACACCTTCCTTTACATGCCCCTGAATTCATCAGTCAGTTCTTGAAAAATTAATGACAATTTAAAAATATCAGTATATTCCAATTACTATTATAAGCAAGGCACCATTATAAGCATTATAAGCAAAAAATGAAAATTCTCATCATTCATATGTACTCATCAGTAGGCATGACTCAGACTAATAAATGCTTATTATTTTTAACAAAAGGAAAAATGAGCCTAAGTAAATTGTGCATTAACATATTTTAGAAAATCCAAAGTTTGGGGGGGGAGGTTTGTTTTTTGGTTTTTTTTTTTTAGTTCAATGAGAATTCTACTTTCATCTTTTTCACATATGGACAAAGTATATTTTAAAGGTCTAGAGTAGTCCTTCACTAATGAGACTTATTTAACTTTGTTTAATCCAGCATTTTCCTAACTGACCTAATAAAGGACTATCTCATGGGTATTATTAACATGGTGAAAACACCAATGAAAAACTATGAAATAATCCCATATATGCATGGAGAGAGAGATTTCTTGTTGCTAATTGCAGTTTAGAACAAATTCTATTTTACTGAACAGAATTTGACCAGAATTCAGAACAATCAGTTAAAGTGGAGGTGACCATCTCTACTTGTAAAGATACAACTGTCAGGCAGAGAAAGTAAATAACTTCCCTAAGGTCGTATTGTACAATAAGTCTATAACTCAGGTCTTTTGCTCTTAATCTTGTGTCCTTTCTGCTGGTCAATACATGGAATACAAGGTTGTTTGAGATCTGGCAAAAGAAAAATAGTCAATTCAAATGACCTTTAACTTTTCCCACAGAACTCACTAACAGCTCTTATGACACAGAGGGTCAACTCTTCAGAGATCTGTTCCTACAGAAACTGTGGTTACTCAGAAACATAAACCCACCAGCTGACCAAGCCCTAACAATGTTCTAGACACTAAGACATTTCACAGGAACAAACATCATCATTTTTTTTTTAAAGCAGTTTTCAATTCATTTTTGTTTTTTCCATATAGAAGAAATGTTAGGTGAGAAGAGAATTTACCAGCTCACCCCCACCTCCCTCTGTAGGAAGCTCATCCCCCTGAATTTCTACACTAGGAATCCTGGGAGTCCCCTAGCTGATTCCCACAAATACCCTTGGTACTTCATCATTTGTATCCACCTC
The DNA here is from genome assembly GCF_040802235.1 of Manis javanica. Taxonomy (NCBI): domain Eukaryota; kingdom Metazoa; phylum Chordata; class Mammalia; order Pholidota; family Manidae; genus Manis; species Manis javanica. The sequence continues at coordinate 8,356,601 of NC_133170.1, read as the reverse complement.
CTTCCCAACATGGAGCCAAAATAAAAGTGACAAGTAAGCTACCACATGCCAAGTAGAGGTTGGCAAGATGCTGGTGCTGCTGAGATCTGCATTGAGGACATCAATGCCTAACACCAGCACGACACTTACTCTCCCTGCCCCGCTGGCATCCATGCCAGTGCTGCTGAATTCCCTGCCCTCTTCACCTTCATTCTCAATATCTCACAGAGATGGCGGAGAGCCAGCAGTGTTAAAGTGCACTTGTTCTTTGGTACAGTCCCTTCGCCCAGTGACCCTAATGGAAGACAGGTGCTGCAAGGCCATGGCCGGGGTTCTCTCTCTCAGGCCTCATTTATGCAACTTGATTTGAGTGAGCGCATCCCAGCCCCTTTGTTCCCTGGAATGAGGTCTTTCCTGAGTGGCTGCTTGGTTCTCTGAGGCTTTTTCCATCAGTCATTTCATTTTCTCAGACATAGGACAGAATTCTAGGATGGACACAGCAGAGAAACTGTCTAGATCCGGGCTGTCATAGCCTACACCCAGCTATTCTCATCCAAAATAAGAAGGAATCTCTCCTTCACCGACTGTCAGTGTCCAGCCGTCATGGGTTGGGCAAGCCCAGCTGCAATGAGAGTATCATTTTCCTGAATAAACATCAGTGTTAAAAGTAAGAGGCTCCATGAAGTGGTGAAAAAGCCCTGGCGGGAGAAGCGGGACATCTGGACTCTGCCTCTATTAGCTGTTTGGCCTCACCGGAGTCCTTGAATCTCTCTGGACCTCAGCTTCCTTGCTGGTAAAGCCCACTGTTCCCTCTGGTCACTAAGCTGCTCTCTTGCCCTGACATTCTCTGTTTGAATAAGTCAACCTAGGTCATCCATTTTCCACAAAGGATCCCAATGCATCTATTTGTTGCATTGAATAAAACATTTCCTACTGACCTGAGTGTGATGGGAAGCAAAATCATTTTCCCCACGGTTCCACTGACCCTCAGCATAATCTGGGAATCATAAAAAGATTATCAGTGATGATTTTTGCCCACTGTTTTCATTGAAGGTAACACAGTTATGACTAGTCAAAGATTCATAAGAGTTTAAAACATCAAGATGTATTAACTAAAAAAAAACATTTACTACTATGGTTCCATCTAAGTGATTATTATTTACCTTATTACATAGGTAAATAAATTGAAGTCCAAAAGTTTTATGTTAACCACATAAAATGCTAGTAGAAGGGTTCCATTCAGAAAAAAAAAAAGATGAGTTATGGCAATATGCAGTTGATTTTTTGTTTCTTTTCCACTTATGTATTAATGGTTCTGTATTGTCTGTGTCTTCCACCACCAACATTGGTCAGTATTTTGACAGCAGTGACCTTTGCATCTTTCCCCCGTTTGCATTCTCATAGCTTATGGTCTAGAAGGAGAAGAAAGATATTGATCAAATAAATGAAAAAATTTATAAATTACATTTATAAGGGCTACACAGTAGAGATATGTAAAAAGTGCCAGATGATTCAGAGAGAAAGACTACTTCCGACGGACGGTGTAAAGGATGCGTTGAAGTGGAGTTCAGTGAAGCTCGGCTTCGAAGACACGTCAGATTTGGATCTTCTCAATAGGAGGGAAATGTGTCTCAGTAGAGGACACAGACAGCACGAGACAGGGGCAAGGTTAATGAAAACGCAGTGTTCAAAGGCGTTTGGAGGAGTTAAAAGTAAACCTGTTTGCCTAATATGAGGAGAGCTGATTAGAAAAAGAAAAACTGACAGGTATGTTGGAGTCATATTGTCAAGAGTTTTGAATACCAGGTTAAAGAGTTTGGATATCATTCTGTGATCTATAAAGAATTTCTGGAAGTTTTTGAACAGTTGGGACATGATCTATGCTCAACAAAATTATCTGCCAGGGTTATGGAGGATGTGTGGGGGTTGGTGAGGAGCATAGAAGAAGAGACGCCTTTAAGAAGCTGCTTTAGCCATGAATGGCTTGAGGACTGAGTCAGGGAGGGTCCAAATCAGGCAGTGGGTCTGTCCTTCGAATAGCAACATTTTTTCCTAGAAACCAGGCCTCCTTTAGTCCTTGTCTACTGTTTTGCCCTCTGAAGACACTAGAAGGAGCTTATTTTGAAGTTTCTGGTCTCAGGATAGAAAAGCAGAATATATGTGGCAAATTTAGGGGGAAGAGCAGAATAGCCTCCATGTTCATACTTACATTAAGAAATTACAGAAAAGCCCTAAGAATTTTTTTCCTCTCTGAAGGCTTCTTCACTAAATAGGTATGAAACAGAGACTCATCACTTTTATTGAAACCAGAGACCCTTGTCTTTTTTTTTTTTTTTTTGTAAGACTTCTTGATCCCTACGTGGAAGCTCAAATCCAGATGAAGAGAAAAACAGCTCTTATTTATTATGCAGTTTGTTCTCAGTATGTTCTTCCCAGAAACGAATCTCTGCCCCTCTTGGACTTCCTTTCACAGGACGCTCCGATCTGGCTCACCCGCACAGCGCTCGGCGAGTTGTTTTGCCTGGCTTATTCCATCAATAGAAAGCTCAGCTGCCTTTTCTCACACTCAGAACCCAGCAGACCGTTTTCCTTGGTCCTCAACAGAGAAGTGGGGAGTCTCTTCTCTTAATGGGCTGAGCTCCTGCCAATTTCCCAAGTACTCTCGCCCTTGCTTAAAGATGCCAAGTAGTTTCTCCTTCCCCGAGACATCTGGATACCTTGTGTCAGTAACCCCTCCTGAGGGTGGGGGGCTGTTGGAAAGCAGATCATTCCAGTAAAAGACGTTCAGGCACTTTCAGACAATTCTGATAGAACTTGGTAACTTCAAACACGATCAAACAAAAACCTTCCCAGATGAAGTTTCTACGCGATAGCAAGGGACACAGTAAAAAATATTGAGCAAACAAAATTAATCTGTATCCAGAGAATTTTAATAAATTGTAAAACAAATAAATCCATAGATTTATAGATCCTGAGGGGCTTTGCCAGCAGGTCTTTAACAATCTGTTTTTAATAGCCAGCAATATGCTGCAATGGCAAGCATTGAAGAGAGGCTTTGTAAAAAATAAATAGATAAGAGCATTAATAATGCTGACCATGATTTCAAAAAAGAAGCAAAATGGTGACAGCAAACATGTTGGCTAAAACACAGAGTACCAGAAGTTATTTTAGTTAAATATCTATCAGCTAGGTAACTGAGTATGTTGGCCTTTGTACCCTTGCTCCAGACAGTATGACAGGTATGTGGCCTGATGACAACCTTCACTACTTAGGAGCCAGACAGAGAAAGGTTAATGCAGATCTTTTTAACAATTATATGGGAATCATGAAATTTGATACATTTTTCCATTTCTTTTTTCATAGCCCAAAAATGGCTTCAAAACTTCAGAAATAAAAAATAATTTTTAAAAAGACACTTTTTGCTAACCATTATTCCTCTAGTTTAGAGTAACACCTCATTTGTCCATCATCAGTGAGGGAATGCATGTCTTTCACAAAACAAGTTTAGCGTTCAAAGGAGTACATTTCATTTTTGCTGGAACTCTTTCTAAAAGATAATTTCATACTGAACAGGACTTGACCTTTTCTGATGAATCAGTTACCATCATGAGGCACCAATCACTGTGAATAGCCACCAACTCCTTCCTCTCAAAGAGTAAATGTACTGGAATCTCTCACAAGATAAAAGAAATGTTTCTTTTGAGCCTGTCTACCTTGAACTACTCCCTTTATTTTTTTTAAAGCAGCTTTATCTAGATATTATTCACATACCATACCATTTCACACATTTAAACACATGTACAACTGAATGGTTTGGTATATTCATGGGTATGTGCAGCCATTACTACAGTCAATTGTAGAACGCATTCAAAAAGAAACTATATCCTTAGCTATCACCCTCCCCACCCTTTGGCACCGCTCCCACCCACTCCAGCCCAAAGCAATACCCGATCGACTTATTGCCAAGTCTCTAGACTTCCCTGTTCTAGATTTTCACACCGATGAAATCATCTAGCGCAAGGTCTTTTGTGACTGGTTTCTTTCACTTGGCATGTTTTCAAGGTTCATCCTTGTTGCATTTATCAGTACTTCATTCCTCTTTATGGCCAAATAAAACCCTGTTGTGTGGATAACCCAGATTTGTGAATTCATTTGTCCACTAATGGACACTTGGGTTGATTCTACCTTTGATCTTTTGACCAATGCTGCTGTAAACACTCCTGTACACATTTCTGTGTGCACGTATGTTTTCATTTCTCCTGAGCATACAGCCAGGAATGAAATTGCTGGGTTATATGGCAGTTCTACATTTAATTGTTCAAGGAACTATCAGACTGTTTTCCAACGTGGCTGTACCATTTTTACATCCCCTCTAGCAGTATGTGAGAGTTCCAATTTTCTCCACATCCTTGCCGATACTTGTTACCTGACTTTCATGATTCTAACCATTCTGGTGGGTGTAAAATGGTATCTCATTGTGGTTTTGATTTGCAATTCCTGATGACTAATGATGTCTAGCATCTTTTTTGTGCTTATTGGCCACCTGTATATCAAGAAATAACTATGCAGATCCTATGTCTACTTTTAATTGGGTTGTTTTTTTACTGTTGAGGTGAAAGGATTTTGTGTATATATTTATATATAAGTCCCTTCTCAGATAAATGATTTGCAAATATTTTTTCCCATTCTATAGATTATCTGTGCACTTTTTTTGCAGGTGTTTTTTTCCCTTGCTTTCCTCCTTTTGTTGTCCAACTATTTAAAGAAGTTCCTTGTAGTCCCTAAGTCTCACTTCCCATTTAGTCCTCAAGCCTATTGCAGTGTGGTTTCAACACCCACCTTTCCTTTGAAACCCTCTTACTAAGGCCGAATTGCTCTTATTAGGGCCAAGGCGGATTTTCTTTTTGTCACATCTAAAGGCTTTTCCTGAATGCTTGTTCTACTTGCTGTTTGACATTTGGCAATGTACAATCTTTACTTCTTTGAAAATGTCTCCTCCTTAGCTTCCATATCACCATTTTCTCCAGCTTTTAGTTCTATTATAATAACAATTCCTTCTTTTCCTCCTCTGCTGCTATCATTCTACTTACACTTAAGTGTTGATGTTCCCCAGAGTTTAATTTGCCATCATCTTTCCAGAGTACATATTCTTCTTGAATGATCTCATTTATTCCCATGCCTTCACTCTGCTGATAACTCCCCAAATAAATCTCCAGCCTCCACTTGTTCTAAAGACCAGAACTATAATTTTAACTGACGATGAGTAGCTAACTCCCTCTTAATCACTTGGAAATCCTGCAAGCAGTTAAACCATGCCATTTATAAAATCCAAAATAAAGTCCCTCCCTAATGGTTTATCTCCCCTTATTCTCCTATCATTGAGGTAAGGAAGTTTGAACTCATTTTCCACTCATCTCTTTCTTTCATGTTGGTTTCACATTGATCATCACGTGATCTTACCGTCTGAGTATTTTTCTAATCATCTCCTGGTGCCTACTCACTGCTGTGATTGCCCTTCAATAAATTTTCATAACCACTTATTAGGGTTATTTTAGGCCGGTCTGATTCCCTTTTGTCATCTATCCTGTTCAATCTGTCTACATCACTTAGGCCAGCATGAACTTTCTAGAACATAAACCTGTCATCCCTTAATATTAACTACTTTGAGTGACTCCCTGTGACCCAGAGAATAAATTCGGACTTTTTATTATGTATCAGACCCTTAGTTCTTTTTTCCATTTTCTAAATTTCTCCTGTTGTCTTGTCCATCTACCCCATGATCCAGAAATTTTAAACTTGTTTCCCAAAAATGCTACATTCATTTTTTTTATGGCATGTAACAAATTACCAGAAATTTAACAGTGTAAAATGACATAAATGTATTATCTCACAGTGTCTGTGAATCATGCCTCTGTCACAGGTTATTTGGGTCCCTAGTGCAGGGTCTCACTAAGGTGAAATCCAGGCATCTAACCTGCATCCTCATATGGAAGCGTACCTAGGGAGAGACCCAGGTCCAAACTCCTTCATGTTATTTGTAGAATTTATTTACTTGTAGCTATATGACTCACTGTTGGAAGGACCACTGCAATTTTGCACCACTCTCAGCTCTTACAGGCGGCCCTCAGACCCCTCCAACAGGCCCTATCCACAATGTGGCAGTTTGCTCCTTCAGGGCAGGCAAGAGCATCTCGCCCTCTCTGAATCTCTTACACTCTTTTAAGGAGTCCCCTTATTAGATCAACCCCACCTAAGAAAATCTCCATTTTGATTAAGTCAACTGATTAGAGACCTTAATTCCATCTACAAAATCCCTTCTGACACAGAATTCAACATAACCATGTGAGTAATATCCATCACATTCACAGGCATGTCCTGTTCACACCAAAGGTATAGAGATTGTGCAGCCAAGTTTAGCAGGCATGGGAGTGATGGGGGCCATCTGAGAGTTCTACCTGCCGTACACAACATGCTCCTTCAGTCTGTGACTTGCATATACTGCCCTTTCTTCATATATCCATTCCTCCACTATCAATTTGGAAAGCCTCTGATGAGCTTTTAAGACCAACTTCAAATAGTACCTATCCATTAAGCCTTCAAGACAAATCAGTTTTTCCTTTCTCTCTATCCTCATTGCATGTGCTATCTTAATTGCTTAGGTTTCTTGCCTTCCCAGATGAACTGTAATGTTTTCAAGGGCATGAACTACCTTTTACTTATCTTTCTTTCCCCAATCCTAGGTGTCAAATAAGTTCTTAATAAATGTGTGTTGAATGAATTAATCCATCTCCTTGTTGTGCAGTAATGCCATCATAATCTCATGGACTTTTGAAGTAAATAGAGCTTTTGACCACTTAGCAAATGCCCTCAGATTGACACTCTTACACCAGAATTTTATTTTGTTTGTTTTGGTTTTGGTTTTCCCTCTCCCACTGTGTTATCAGATTGTCAAATGTCACTGCTTCTTGGAATCAGGGGACCTGGCTGAAAAACTGCTTCTCCTGAGTTGTTGCATCCAAACTGGTGTGACCAGGAAACAAACTAATTTAATGTATCGGAATTATGGGCGAAGTATGAATACAATGGGCTTTCATTGATTGTCAGAGAGTCTCTTTTATGGGTGTAATGCATGATCTTTGGAAACGAAACTGCAAATCAATTTTAGCTGTTTTTGTAGGCATTCTTTCAAGTACTTGGCAGTTGACTAGCAGAATTTGCTGGGTAAGTGACCTTTAAATAAATGAGGGCCAATTTTATGTCCACAAGGTCAACCATTTTGAAAGATAAGTTTTAATAAGAGACAGTTAAAAGCAAGAAAACTTGTCCACCCCTTTTTGGTTCTGTTTACATAATTATTAGCAAGTGAAGATTTTCAATGAACTTAACTGAAAGTCTTGAAATTGGAAAAATGAGCTCAAAATATTTCTTTTAAGCTTAAGTAACCTAATTGTTTTTATCATTTCATTCATTGGACCTCTCATGTGGAGAGATAAGATCATAAATATGTATTTTAGAATCAGGCATCAAGTCCCCAGGGGACCACAAAAAAGCAGAAGTCAATGAAACAGACCTCGATGGAAAAAGCTATAAATTTTGAGCTGCCCAAGTTCCGTACTTCCAAGGGCTACAATGGCAGCTTGCCAGGAGCCTCAGGGCCACAGTTAATTTGCACATAAATTTATATAAAATTTTAAATTGTGAGCATGCATGCACAAGCTTAGCCCTCGTTTACATGATTAATGGAAATGTCTTGCTTGCTTTCACTAGTTATGAAAACCCAGGACAGATAAGCTTTGTCCCCAGACCACTGTTATGCAAAAATGACCCAGCTGGGATTTTATTGTAATTGTTTTAAAATAAATACATGGGCAGCATTCTAGGGTTTTCTTGTTGCTGTTCCTGTTGCCCTGTTTAATGTAAAACATGCTTCAGAGATAACATTAATGAGACACCCCAGAAACCAAATATAATATTCATAGCATGTTCAATAAGGAAAAGTGTGATTCCATTCCAAAAGCAGAGACAAACTTTCAGTTTGGTTTGATGTTATCTGGAACCCCAGCCTTTCAGAGATCTTTTTTGAATGAGTTCTTTGGTTTAATTTTCACGAGTGATGGATTAGACTGGGCATTGACTATGAATAGATAGTAGTGACACTTAAATAGAATAATGTTTTTGAATAACACATCTAATAAAGCAAGTACCCAACTCTTACATTCATCTGCAGTAATGATACATAATATTAGAAACAGAAGATAACCATGAGATAAAGAACTTACATGGGGCAGGGAAGGAAGTGGGTCATGGCCCATCCAACTTGAATTGTTGAAAGTTGGGAAGATCTGCGGACCCTATTCCCTTTGGTAATCTAGTAATGGAAGCATTTGATAGTAGGAATTATATGAATACATTCCCAGAAGGAGAGAGTAAACTTCAATATTTCAATATTGAATGTGCCAGTACAGTATGAAATAAGAAAAATAGTTGAAACAACAAAAAAAGAGTTGATGATTTAAACATTGAACAACTATAAGCATAAAATTAAGTAATTCTCTACAGTCTCTATGTCAAAAAGGACACAGTCACTACAGTGTGAGCCCCATGAGGGTGAGGACAATGTCTAACACGATCATCATGTCATCTCTACTCCCTGGTCTGATCTCAGCACATACAGGCACCCACCAAATCTACACTGAGTGAAAGAAAGTGGAAGGTGTGATATGTAACAATATGACTCAGTGTGAGTCTCAGACTAAAGTATGTGGTGTCAGAAGGGAATCTGTGGATAATAGAGAATAGGCGTGAGAAATGAGGGGGAAGACTCTGACCCAAACTAAGAGAGATATTGTTCCCTTTCTAGCCAAATATTTCATCTTCTCTAGGGAGGGGAGATAGACAGTGATCGATAAACTCACATGCCAAGGTGCCTCTATATATTATCTGTAGCTATTGTGTTATATATGGATGTTTAGGTTAACAATAGAATCTTTCACTAAAGCATGTTAGTCCCTTTTCAATTCTCAGAAAGTCTTTTTTAAAAACCTAACCACACTGAACTTGAGTGAATCAAACAAGACTTTTCTCAGGACTCTGTTAGCCAGAATGTTCAGGCAGAGTAAGAACTCCTGTTAAGATGATTCAGTTAAAAAAAAAAAAAAAGGCCTATTCTTGTGTGGTACAATTTTGTACAGGCTGATCCCTTCAAGTTTAATCAGGATAACATAAGAAAGACACCAATCTGTGCCAGTAGACCTTATGGTATAATACTAATGAAAAAATTGGATAATTTTGAGTTTCTTTGAGTGAGTATTTCTGGGAATTTGGGAGGGGGGTGGAGAATCTTAGCTAGAGAAGTTTTATAGCAAATAACATTATAGCAAGTTGAATGATATATAAAAAATACATGCGACTGAGAAACAGGAGACATCTGCAAATAACTGTGTAACTTTTGCTTAAGAGTCATTTACACTCAGGAGGGCTCAGTTTTCTTGCATTTCTCTCAGTAAAATGAGAGTTGAACCACATAATATCTAACTTCCCTTCTGGATCTAACATTCTAAAACTCTAAGCCAGATTTGTCACTGTTGTTGTGCTTAACTGTTATTCCATTTAGTAAGTCCGTGGTGTATTTTTGTAATTCTCTTGTGTTTTTGCTTGGAAGGAATGGTTGACTACAGGATTGTTCAAAAGCTTAGATTGTTTCTCATGTTTGATGACTATACCTTGTTGAGTTAAATGCGTGTTTGTGATATCATATAGCTCAGCTAGACCATCAAGATTAGGCATGACCAAAAACTGGGCAGACATAAAAACAGGTGCCCAGTTAGTCTTGTAGAAGATGGGGTAATAATACCAGAAATGGAAAGCCTATGATCGACAGGGAGCCAGTGGCCATATAGTTGCAAGGTACATACCGAGTATAATATGTATTGTTGAGCATAAGATGTTGAACAGATCCTTCTGTCAGCAGTAAAGACTGAAAAGGCCTCTGAAATCAATGTCCTGTACAAGAAAAGCAGAAAACAATGTTGAGTACCTTTCTTCTCGAATGTAGTATGAACAAATAGGATTAGCATATTGTAAGAGTGGTTTAAAAACTTCTCAGACTTCCCAAAATATGTTAAAAGAAATAAATTACCCTGGAAGGATGAAGATTGTATCAAAGAAACACACCCAGGAATTCTGGATTCCGAGATACTATTCTTTAGGCCTTCTGTCTACTGAGCTGATTTCAAGACTATACATAGTTATTTCATCAAGGACCTTGGAATAAAATTTTGGAAGCCTCTAAAGATGCTTTGTGGAATACATTTGGCAACAAGAGATGTTTACGCTGGGAATATTTCATTGGGAAATTCAGTTACTACTTGGGAAAGGATCAACTTCTGCAATCACAGTCATTTTGATAGTATTCAGACCATCTCCTTGAAAGGTCAAAGAATGATGTTCTAAGAGAAATGGTCATCAAATAACAAGAGTCTTCCCATTTGTTTTGCCCCAGTGATTTCTGTCTTTGGGTCCCACTAGCCAGGGTTCCAATTTACTGGTGGGATTTCTGTGAGACTCAGCCTTTATTTTCACAGACTTTTAATAGTTGCCATTCATCCTATATTTTCTGTTTCAGCTCACCACCCTACATAAAACTCCCATCTAAAAATATAGCATAAAGTCACTGTGAGATCTCAATAAAAGTATTAAATTGAACTACAAACCTCCCCTACTGGCAGAGTACACATGGTCTTTCAGTAAACCGATCTGCCTTTTAAAATGATTTTTCCTAAACCTCCTGCTTTAATTATTTCTTGTTCTTCCCTCGGGGGCCATTGCTAGCAAAAGGCCATAGCAACCTTTTAGATATTTATAAACTATGTTTGTAGATACAGTAAAACTTGTGGTACAGTCAGCTAAATAAAGTGCCAGCCGGCTGCCATATCTTCCACCCTCTGAAATCGAATGAGATTAGTCCCTAAAGATTCTGAAGGGGATTTGAAAACAAACTGTATGCTAATAGCCAAATGGTTTTTCTAAATAATACCAAAGGTGTAACACCTCTCTTTCATGAAATAGAGTGAAGACATTTCTTATATCAAGTGAAATTTATTTTTGCTTTGAGCTCGAACATGTTTTGAGGAACATTAGTTCTGAAACTTCCTCCACAAAAACTAAGACGTCTAGAAATGCTACATACTAAATTCTCTTCTTTCAGGATAGCAATGTGTATTAGCATATTAAAAACTTTGAGAAGTCGTGTTCTAAAAAGATCCATTTTACTTTGTTTAAACCTTTACAAAAACTTATTTTTTTCCTTTCAACACCTAGTATTATCCCAAGAAACCATTTTTTTCTACAAATCATGCTCCAGGAAATGATGTCTTTCCCTTTTTGGAAATGAAATATAAGTATCCACAATTTCCCTTGCTTGGCCAAAATACTGTTAAACTGGCACAAAATAATAACAGATAACTGCATTCTTTTCATGACTTAGATCACCTCTTTCTCCTAAGGAAAAAATTAACAGAAAATACAGAGTTCATTCAGTCCCTCCATTCATCCCTCAACCTCCTAATTAGGAGTTATTAGAGTTTACCACTCAGTCTTAGAATTTTTGAGCCCTTTTCCTTCCCATATATGCCTGCCTACTAGGTGTGATTTTAAATGGTATCGAATTAATGGTGTCTTTCCTTATCAATAACAATAATAATAACAAGAATATGAAAAGTAATAGTACAGCTTTAAAATAACATCTTAGTGGAAATGGAAGACATGTGAAGAATCCTCCATATGGTATTCTTGTCTCTTTGCTGGAAAGAATATAGCCAAAATATCAAAATACTGTCTGAAAGGAGACAAAGAGTTTAAGAACTAAATCAGCAAAACAATGAAGTCCACCTACTGGAAAGGCCTACTCACCACTTTTTATTGTGTAACAAGTGTATCTGAACAGACTTCTCATTTTCTTTGCCTCTAATTATTTCTCATTAATCTTGTGTTCTTATGATGGTTAAGGGTCCGAGTGGGGCATTTTGCTTGTTCAAGGCAGCTCAGCTGGAATGATAAAACTGACCTCATGGTGAGCTGAAGGTGAGAGGAAAAGAGGGAAATCATTGTTATTTTATTACTAAAATTTTTGAAAGCACCCCAAAATGTGTTCCCTCTGCAGCTCTTGACATCCAGAAACCAAATGTCCCCTGGACCTGCTGCTCATAAATACAAGCGCAGGGACCTTTGAACGACAGCAGAGTACAGCAATTATTTCCAAGTGGCATTTAATCCTAGGCTCTTTGGAAGGTAAAATTATGTTTGAGGATGCAGACTTTAAAAATTCTGCCCTTTATTAGACTCTCCACAGAAAAAAATGGCACTTGAATCCTTATGCAATATGCCTCATTTTGAAATCAGGCCCTATAGGATAAAGGCAAAAAACAAGGTGGGGTATATTAAAAATCCTACTTCCAATATATGCCCATGGGACCTACATGAACTTAAAATGCTTATAACATATATGATTTACTATGGATTATTTCTACCTTCAATGATAGTGAAATTTTGCATGTTCCTAATTTATATATTGGGTACTTTCCTTCAAGTAGGTTTAATTGAATTACAGCATCAGAGATGTGTGTTTTCTAAGTTGATCATTGAATTTGGCTTAGATAATCTTGGCAGAGGGTTGTCACCTTCCAATCGTTGTTCCACCTGGCTGAAAACAAGAACCTGCTGCTTCTTTGATTAAAACCCACCAGAATCCCTTCCCCCTTCTTTTTCCAGGGAAGATTGTATAGTGAGAGGCTCATGGTTCAAATTCTGGCGCTGGGACTTAGTGTCTGTGTAACAGTCATGTTTTCATTTGTGTACTAAGTATAATAATAGTCATGCTTAGGACTGCTGTAAGCATGAAATCAAATATGTTTAATAACCAGAATGAGTTATGCATTTAGTCAATACTACTGTAACATTTGTTTTTATTACATCATACTTGTTTGCCGTCTTGCCTTTATTAATTTTAGTCTCTTAACCAAGAATGCGTTTTTCCTTCATTCTCTTCTTCTTTGTTTTTACCAAGTTCTAAATAGTATTTAAGTCCCAATCTAATTTTACCTTCCTCTCTGAGGCTTTCCTTAATGTCTCCTGGTGGAATTAATTGTTCCTTTCTTCTGGGTCCCTCCAGCTAATTAACCTATATTATTATTTAATTTTTACCAAAGATGTACTCTACATGAAGCACTGTATAGTACAAAGAGAAATATGACTTGATCTCTTTTCTTGTTATGTTACAAGGCTGACATATTACGTGGAGACTTTTTCATCTCCCTCACCAGCCTATAAATTGGGTAAGACATGGCCCAAACCTTATTCATCTTTGCACAATTTGCACAGTACATGCCACTTAGAAGCATTTGATAAATGTGGCTTGAATTAGGATGAATTACAGCAAGGATGGATTCTTTCCTCTAATGCAACTCTGTATGCATGGTTGAAGCATCCATAAGAAAACAGGCCAAAATGGTTCTGTGACCTGGCTGGGCTGTGAGCAGGGTGTGGAAGCCCAGGTTGTTTTTGGTATTGCTCTAAGGCAGGTGGCCATTGGCTGAACCCCTCTTCCAATCATGCTGCTCTCTAAAGAGGATAGAATAACTTTTCTTGGAATAAGGCACAGATCTTTTAACTTTTTTTCTCATCCTTCCCAAATTGTCTCTAGCTCTATGAACTAAAATAGTATTCATCATAAACCCTGAAATGGAACACAAACTTCCTCTCCCACGTCCCTTTACCAGGCCTCTTTGAGAACATACCCACTGTTCTGTTTAACTTGAGGGTAACTAAACTCTATTACTTTCTCTAAATAGGAAAGGGATGGCACTGAAGCTAAATGTTTTATTTTGATTCTGGATACAGATGTTTCATGAAAACCATAAAATCTCCATGGCAGTTCATTTTCACATACCCTTTGCCAGCCCAGTAGAACCAGTAAAGAGATAAATGGATGTTGAGTCACACTTTAAAGAACGGATCCAATCAACCTTTCCAACACAACCATTAATAACTTTTTGGTTTTGAAATATAAAGGAGACAAAGGCAACCTCAAGAATGTCTCATGGGGAACATCCATCGGAGAACTGATCACAAAGGGAGGCCCCAAGAGATCCTAGAAGTGACGGCCTGGAGAGAAAAGGAAACATTTTTTTAAAAAGAGAAATAATTTTTTTTATTGGAACACCAAGAGAAAGAAACAAAAAGCCTCTGCATTTGTTTGCAAGGGCCGCAAACCAAGATCACAAGCTGAGTGGCTTGAAATTAATTGTCTCGTGATTCTGAAGAGTAGAAGTCTGAGGTCAAAATGCCAGCAGGCTGGTTGCTCCTGAGAGCCGTAAGGAAAAGTCTCTTCCATGCCTCTCCCCTAGCTTCTGGTGGTTTTCTGGCAATCTTTGGCATTCCTTGGTGTAGAGAAATATCATCCTGATTTCTGCCTTTATCCTCACACGGAGTTATTCCGCTGTCTGCGGAGTTACCCACTACCATAGGAATCCCTTCCTCTCACTCTGCCGTTGGGGGCCACTTCAGCCAGCTTCTTGCCCTTAAACCCTCTTCAGTATGAGTTAGGTTCCGGTCCTTTGATCTGTCAAATGCCAGGGAGCATCTGTTGAGATCTCAGAATGGTGTCTGAACAGCAAGCATAGGGGGAGTACCCCCACCAATGGCACCTGGGAATGGGCGGCGCCTTATTCCACGCACAAGCCCCGGTGGTAAAGGAGAGGAGCCGCAGAGCATGGAAGTAACAGTGTCCAAAAGCATTTCTCCCGCCAACTTCTCTTAATAGATAATTAGAGTCGCTTTATATAGTGTGGAGGTGAGTAACAAGCTATGCGAGATTACATCTGGCATACTAACAAATTTACCCAGAAGGTCAAAGGCTTAACACAACAAAGGCAGGTATATTTCTCCCTTATGATTTATGTTATCACAGGTCAGCTAGGGACTTTGATCTGCATAGAAAATCCAAGACCAAACAGATGGAAATTTAACCACCTAGTGACTCTGTTATTTCGGTGTGTGTCTCTCAATTCTTTACACCAAAGAAAACAGAGATCTCCACTGCCTTAATCAGGAAACGACATGTTATGGACTGAATATTTGTATCCCCTGAAAATTCCTATATCAAATCTTAATGCCCAAAGTGTTGGTATTTGAAGGTGAAGGCTCTGGGAGGTGATTAGGCCATGAGGTAGAGCCTTACGAAGGGGACTAGTGCCCTCATAAAAGAGGCCCCAGAAAGCTCCCTCACTTCCTTCTGTGATGTGAGGACCTAACAAAAAGACAGCCGTCCATGAACCACAAAGTGGGTTCTCACCAGAACCCAGCCACGCCTGCCCCTAGACCTTAGACTTCCAAGCCTCCAGAACTGGGAAAAATAAATTTCTGTTGTTTATAAGCCATCCAGTCTATGATGCTATTTCATCAGAGTGAATGGACTAAGATTTGAGATATCTTTCTTCCAACATAGTTCATTGATAAGAACTACTCATGCTGTCCCATTGTCTAGAGAGGAGAAGACCACTAATAATCTGTACCACAAAGACTGACTGGACTTTTTTGAGCCCTAATTGATGATCTAATATGTATCTTAGAATGTGTGGGGTTTGACATTATCATCCAAAATGTAGCATCATCCAAAACTCCAGAATAGAAAATATCCTATTTGTTATCCTATTAATTTCCATGTATAACCTTCACTTGCAATATATTTCCTTCCTTTCTCCATCTGAAGAGCTCACTTCTATTTCAACATGATTCGATTATATTTCCTATGAGATCTCCTCTTATCCTTTATCTCAGTTGTATGCTCTCTCCATTCCATTTCCATAACCTCTCATGTATAAATTCATCAGAGCAATAATTATATTGCACAGTAATTATATATTTCCCTGTCTTTCCCCCAGAACGTAAATTTCTCAGGAGAAGAAAGTATCTCATTCATCTTCATAATTTCAAGGGTCTAGTATAGTACCTGGACTGTTATTTAATGAATGAGTCTACTGAATCAATGAATAAACTTATTGATTGAATAAATAAACATAATTGAAATGATTAGACTCCATGGTTAGAGTTCACCTCTAGGGAAGTTTGGGAAATCTCTTAATTTTTTAATTTTTCACAGAGATTATGATGTTAGAAATTCACTTTATATATGGCAAAAATAGCTCCTTTTTGATGTGTAATTTTTTCAATGAACATCAGCAAATAAAATTTTCTAATTAAGATGCTTTTCAGAGGCCTCAAGTACACAACAGTGTGTGACCTTTTCTGTAATATACTATGGGTGCATTATAATAAGGCTCTCTTTAGCAATAATTCCCCAATTAATTTCCTGTCTAGAATACACCTACAATATCCCAGAAAGATAATAGTTTTTCTTTTTCAAACTCTTCCAGTGACCTTCATTAGCTATATCAAAATAAAATAATACAGTAGTATTATTTTCCGTCAAAGAGTCAAGTGTCAAGTAGTTAGGGTTTAATGATTTTCCCAGGAATGATTAACCTACTGCCATTAAATAAGTGAGAAAAAAGAAAGAGATGTGAAAGACAGTTAGGGAGGTAGAATTTTTAAATGGTTATGTGGATCCTTTTTGCTCTAATATGATCCAACTTATATCACTTAAATTTAGTTAAGAATAAGTATTGAGTTGTCTTCCTAGTGTTAGAAATGTAGTGAACAGTATCTCTGCTCTCCCCAAAACTCAAGTTTTAGTGAGGAAGACAGACATTTAAGAGACAATTGCAATTTAATGTGATAGATGTTGTAACTATTTAAATTCTGGAAGCTGTGGAAGCATATGTTCAATGGTCGGGCTTCATTGTCAGGGACTGTATCTCAGAGAAATAGCCATCTAATTTGAGTCCTGAAAAACAAGGAGGAGATATAAAGCATATTAAGGAGTGATTTCATTGTAAGCAGGGAGAAATGTATACTCAGAGGCTTACAAACAAGAGGATCAAATTCATTCCATTCAGAAGAACTAAAAGTAGCTTATGTCTAGACTAAAATATAAAGGTATAGAAATAATTCCATATCTTTTCAGAAGTTAAGCACACATTCTTTTTCCCTTGCTCTAAAAATAATTGTTTTAAACCACCATTCAACAACCATTATATAGCACAGTCATCAAAAAGCATGCATGTAGGATTTCAAGTATTATTTATGCCTTTCCAATATTATATGGATTTATTTCTCTTTTATAGTTTATTATCATGTATGAGTATCTTAGTATCTTTCATTGATACACCATTTAAAAGTCAGATCCTTTCAGTGACATCCTTGAAAATGGTGGATTAAAGCTTCCAAAAATCTTTTCACCTATTAAAGAAATGAGAACACTGGTAAAAATCATCTGAATTAACCTTTTCAGAATTCTGGAAATTAACCGAAGGCTTACAAAAATTCAAGTAACATTAATCCAAGAAATGGCTGAATCTCACTAAGAATAGTGAGATTTGTGGCATTTTAATTAATCCAACTTCCTTTTCCCCAGCTCCGTGCTTCAGCCGATGCCGTCTACAGGAGACACATTTTATATTCAAAGACAAAAATAGATTGAAAGTAAAATGATGCAAAAAATATACCATGCAAACAATAACCTATCATACTAATATCATAAAGAAAGGCTTTAAGACAAATTGTTACTAGAGACAAAGAAGGGCATTTTATAATGAAAAAAGTGTTAATATAATTATACAGAAGACATAGCAACTATACCGAGATATAACAAGAGCCCCATATTAAATGACTGAAAGAATTAAAAGGAGAAATAGACTATTCAATAATAATAGTTGGACACTTCATATTCTACTTAATGGAAAGAATGACTAGACAATCATTAGGAAATAGGAGACTTGGACAACACTACAGAAAAGCTTGACCTAGCAGATATCAATAGAACATTCTGCCAGACAACAGTAGAATATACATTCCTTGCAAATACACATGGAACAATTGTAACTCAAAAAAAAAAGAAAAAAAACAGATAATTCATTTTTAAAAATGGACAAAGGATCTATCCAGATAGACGTTGCACAAAAGAAAAATACAAATGGACAAAAAGCACATGAAAGTATATATGATGTCATTTGGCATTAAGAAAAAATGCACATTAAAGTCATAATGAGATACCATTTCACATCCACTAGTATGGCTATAATTAAAAAGACAGTAACAAGTGTTGGTAAGGATGTAGAGAAATCAGCATCTCACACACTGCTGGTGGACATGTGAAATGACTGAGCCATTTTGTAAAACAATCACCGAGGCCTCAGGCAGACAAGGAGAATCAAAGGGATCCTAGAGACAAGTAGCCAGAGAGGTGGATAAGAGGGCGGCACTTCAGAGCTAGGAAGAGCCAACAGGGGAATAACATGAAAATCCAGAAGGTGAGAGGTGGGGTGGTTGTGGGCAAAGGACTCTCTCTGCCTGGGCAGTCCTGTACACAGATGACCTCCAGGACTGCAGAGTCGCCAGGAGGCTCTTGTGACTCTTATCAGTTCTGGGCATTTGCCAGAAAATAATTCCTCATGTGCCCCAACATTGTTGCTTCCAAAATAAAGAGACACAAAAGATTGGGAAGTTGCGTCTGAAACATAACCTGCAGGAACCTCTAAT
Organism: Manis javanica; assembly: GCF_040802235.1. Classification (NCBI taxonomy): domain Eukaryota; kingdom Metazoa; phylum Chordata; class Mammalia; order Pholidota; family Manidae; genus Manis; species Manis javanica. Next base: position 8,337,968 of record NC_133170.1, on the reverse strand, counting down.
TACCCTTTACTGACAAGAGCTGTGAACTGTGTGGTTGACCCCAGTAAGGAGGGGAGGGGATTCTCCCCATGACCTTCAACTCATCATGTTAATGGCATTCTCAAATCATCCTTTCGCACATCTGATCTTCTCTTTTGTAGGCTCAAAATGAGTGAAAGAGACGGACTGTAAATTGGATGTGGTCAACATCTCTTTTAGAATTTGGCTGCACTTCTTTCCTATTCTGGTCAGTTTTAGGATTTTAGAAAAAATTCCAAGGTAACAAAAAAAAAAAAGTCCCTTCAATTCATCAAATAACTCACTGATTCTATCCATGGTAATCTTGTAGACTCAAGTAGAAAATCAGCTTTTCTTCCTCATTTCAAGTTTTTTGTTTGTTGAGTCTAATGTATAACGGTGACGGGGGAGGTCCTATTGACAGAACCCCTCCCCCATACACTCTCTCCTGCATCTCCAAGTTTGCTTCCTTCGCAGTACTTCAGAACCCCTGAGGTTGTCATTTATCTTTATTTGTGTATTGTGCTTCTTTCCCCACATAATGAAATTAAAGTTTTGTTACTGTACGGGGATCCAACTGTCCTGCTCATTCTTGTGCCTTAAATGCCCACAATAATTTCTGACACATAGTGAATACACAATAAATATTTATTGGACGAATAAGTGAGTCAATAAATAAGAATTTTTTAAAAACATGGCCCAGTTTCACAGTTTCATTTTGCTCTCGGAATGTGTGCCCCTTGACAGATTGCTCATTTCCATCGCTCATTTCCAAATGTTTCCTTCTTCTTGACTTCATTTGCCCTCTGACCATTTCGTCCAGTAGCTGGTTTTATTAGGATCTTAATATGTTACTAAAGAGACCCTAATGTTCATCGAGCCCATCGGCCACAGCTGAGGACGGTACGCAGCCAGCTGCCAGGTAGACTCAATTGAGGAAATTTCCATGAGGAAATACAGCCTTGCCTGGAGCCAATTTTCAGAGCCCTTCAAGGCAGGTTTCTCGGTAAACTCTGTATTCAAGAGAAAACACAGAGAATATTTATTATTGAGCCACCCTTTTGTTTTATACACCTAATCATTTTCAGATTACTTACCTTTCAAAATAGCCCTCAAATCTGACTTCTTTCCAGCTTCACTAATTCCATCCTTGCCTGGATTCCTGCAACAGTACCCTACCTCCCTAAATCCAATCCACACTGCAGCCAGAATGATCTTTCTGAAACAGAAACGCCATTTATTTTCCTTCTTTAAAAACATAAAATCCTCAAATATTTTCTACTAGCTGTCAGGCTGAAGTCCAAACTTCTTAATATAGCTTGCAAGGAACTTGATGGGACACCCCTCCTGTGACCTCTGTAACGCTATTTCAAACCACTCTCCCAACTTCTTTCAGTTCCTAGAGGAATATTCTGTCTCAATCTCTCCCTGTATCTCCCTCTCTTCCTCCCCCCCCCTCCAGGAATATTCTTTGTAAATGGAACAATTATTGTAATTTCTTTGTTGGATTGCTCTTAATATATAAAACTACAACTGATTTGGTAAATTGATGGTTGATCTTGTATCCTGCAACCCTGCTAAACTCACTTACATTAAAATTGATATAGATTCCACAGGATTTTCTACATAATTATATCGTCTGCAAATAAAGACAGTTTTACTTGTTTCTTTCCAGTCCATACACCTTTCATTTCTTTTCCCCGCCCTACCTCCCTGGCTAGAACCTCCAGTGCAGTGTTGACTAGAATGGCAAGAGTGGACATCATTTCCTGATTCCCAATCTTTGAGGGGAGGAAAAACACTCAGGCTTTCACTACTAAGTGTGATGTTAGCTATAAATTTTATCAAGCTGAAGAAGTTTCCCTTTGTGTTCCTTATGTACGGCTTCATAATGAATATCCACAAACTCAACAGCTTATAGAATCACGCAGTAATTACCTGGAGTATGTTCAATGCATTCTTGAAAAGAATGTGTACTCTGCTCTTGTTGGGTGGCATTTTCTATATATGTCAGGTCAAATTGGTCGGTAATCTTCCTGGAGTCTCCCATTCTCTCTCCCCTGCTGGTTTAGAGGAAGCCAGTGGGCATGCTGGGGAATCCCATGTAGCGTAGCATGAAACGGAAGGTGGCTTCTGGCTTACAGCCCATAAGAAACTGAGTTTTCAGTCCAACAGCTGCAAAGAACTGATGCTGCCAACAAGCTAAGTGACCTTGGAATCAGATCATTCTCCAGTTGAGCCTGACTTGCAACCACGGCTCTAACTGATACATGGATTGCCCTTGCGAGGTCCTCAGCGGAGGATCCAGTTAGGACAGGGCCAGGTTTCCTATCCAGAGAGATTGTGAAGTATTACATGGGTAGGATATTAATATAGCTTCCTCACAGATACTGTTTATATCATTATTTGCATGGCATATCTTCTTCCATCTTTTTACTTTGAACTTTATTTGTGTCTTCGGATCTAAAGTGTGTCTCTTGTAGGAAACATACATACCATGTACACCCAGTGTGACAGTCTGTGACTTTTAATTGGAGTATTTAGTTCATTTATGTTTTGGTACTTGTATTCTATATGTCTCACCTCACTTTTGCTCCTCTGTTCCTCCTTTACTGACTTCTTTTTTGGTTAAATAAATATTACTTAGTATGTAATTTTAATTCCCTCTCATTTTATCAACTATATTTTTGAGATTTCTTTGCTCTGGGAATTACAAAGTGAATCTTTCACTTATCATAATCTCATCACAATCCACTTCAGGTTACTATTGACTTAATTCTAGTAAATACAGCAGTGTTGCCAATTTGTGAGTTTCCATCCCCTGTGACAAATCAAAACTACAAGTTTTGAGGCCAGTCACAAGCTCCTAAAACTATAGTTATCATTGAATTACTGGGGGGATTAAAGAAACTCTGAGAAATAGACCACAGACTCCCACATTCTTACCTGACACGCTAGGAGTTTCTCGACAGTAAATGCTTCTCAAGTATTGTCTTATGTGTAATCAACAAGAAATGGTTGCTTTGGCTATTTGTCCAGTTTTTGGGGGGCCTAGGGGAGGATGCAAGAGCATCACCGACCTCATCACAATACTATAAATAATGGAAGCTGCAGCTGCCCCGCTCCTTTGTAACCTTGCCTCCAGTCCTTCTTTAAGGATTGTCAGGTATGTGGGTCTATTTTTCAGTGGTGGAAAAAAATCTACTGAATTCGGTAAGCCTGCCCAGTATACAAATTATTAAACCTGGGGGTCATATCAGCAGGATGGCAGAATGGGAGGTCCTCTGCTTGTATCCTCCCAAAGAATCAAAACTCTGGCAGCCACAGGTACAAGTATCTCTGTGGGAACTTTAGGGTTCAGATAAAGGTCGTGAACCCTGGTGGAGCCCAGGGCTGAGGGGACTTGATAAGGCAGCAAGCCCAGGTGACAGGCTTGCCGACCGTGGTTTGGCTACACATCCCCCTGTGAATTCAGCCACAGCTCAGTTTAGCTTTGGTCCATCCTCCAAGCAATGAGGGAAGATCAGTGCCCACCTGCACCTAGGGTAACAGGCAAGCCAAGCTTAGTCCAGCTGTGGGCCTGGAAGCAGTCCACGGCCCAGCTCCAGCTCCTCCAGCCATGGTCTGGGAGCAATGCTGCCTTTCCAGAAACCTGGCAAGAGACATACCCATCTGTGACCCTGCAGTCAGCCCTGACCACAGTCTGATAGCAGTTTCCAAAGTGACTCTGTGACCTGACTCTAGCCCCTCGTAACCACTGTCAAAGGGCAGTCCTGTCCACCAAGGAAACCAGCAGAAGGAACACATACCTGTACCTTGGAGTCAGGCCTGCACACCTTGGTCCTGGCTTTGGACTCTGAAGCAGCACTATGACTTGGTTACAGGCCCCATAAGGTGCAGGCCAGGACCAGTTTTGCCCACCTAGCAACTGACCTAGTGATACAAGAAGTCCCCCCAGGGACCTTGTCAGAGCCACACCCATCCATGGATCAGGTAACAGGCCCACCAACCACAGACCTGTCTGTAAACCAAAGTGATGTGAAGTATCTTTTCTGACCACAGTGGTATGCAGCTAGAAATCAATGACAGGAGGAAAGTGGGAAAATTCACAAATGCTTGGAAATTAAACAACATACTCCTGATGACCAATGGGTCAAAAAAGAAATCAAAAGAGATATCCAAAGGTACTGAGATGAATGAAAATGGAAACAAAACACACCAAAACTCTTGGGATGCAGCAAAAGCAGTTCTTGGAGGGAAATATAGCAATAAATGCCTATATTAAGAAAAAAGAAAGATTTCAAGTAAATAACCTAAGTGTATACAATTTTAACCTAACTTTGTACTAGAAAAACATGAACAAACTAAGCCCAAAGTTAGTAGAAGGAAAGAAATTACTAAAATTAGAGAAGAAGTAAGTGAAATATAGTCTAGAAAACCCATAGAAAACATCAACAAAATAAAAGTTGTTTTTTTAAATTCACAAAATTCACAAAAATAACCAAGAAAAAAATAACCTAAACAAGTAAGATTATAAGTGAGAGAAGAAACATTACAACTGATACAACAGAAATACAAAGGATCATGAAAGACTACTGTGAAAACTCATCCACCAAGAAATTGGTAACCTAGAAGAAATGGATATAATCATAGAAACATACAACCTAACAAGACTGAATCATGAAAAAAAACAGAAAATCCTAACAGATCAATAATGAATACAGAGATTGAAGTGGTAATCGTAAACCGCCCAACAAGAAGAAAACAGACCAGATGAGGTCATGGGTGAATTCTACCAAACATTTAAAGAAGAATTAATACCAATTCTTCTCAAACTCTTTGAAAAAATTGAAGAGGAAGGAATATTTACACATTCATTTTATGAGGCCGTCATTACCCTGATACCAATGCCAGATAAGGATGTCACAATAAAAGAATATTATAGGCCAATACCCCTGATGAACATACATGAAAAACCCTCAACAAAATACTAGCAAACTGAATTCAACATCATATTAAAAGTATCATATACCATGACCAAGTGGATTTATCCCAGGAATGCAAGGATGGTTCAACATATGCAAATCAATTAATGTGATATACCCCATTAATAGAATAAAGAATAAAACTATATAATCATCTCAACAGATTCAGAAAAAGCATTTGACAAAACTCAACAATCTTTTACTGTAAGAACTCTCAATAAGGTATAGAAGGAATGTGCCTCAAAATAACAGCTAATATCACACTCAATGGTAAAAAGCTGAAAACTTTTCCTCTCAACATCATGAAAAAGACAAGGATGCCCTCTCTCACCACTTCTATTCAACATAGTGCCAGAACAGTTAGGCAAGAAAAAGACGTAAATGGCATCCAAATCAGAAAAGAAGGAGTTAACTTATCTCTGTTTATAGATGCCATAGCATTCTATATAGAAAACCCCAAAGACGCTATCAAAAAATTGTTACAATAAACAAATTCATTAAAGTTTCAGGATGCAAAACCAACATACTAAAATCAGCTGCATTTGTAACAATAAACTGTTAGAGAAAGAAATTAAGAAAACACTTCCATTGACAAAGCATCAAAATGAATAAAATACTTAGGAATAAACTTAACAAAGCTGTGTCTGTATATCTGAAAAACTATAAGATATTGATGATAGAAATCAAAGAAGACAAATAAATGGGAAGATATCTCATGTTTATGGATTGGAAGGATGGCTATTGTTAGAATTTACATATATTCAATACAATATCTATTAAAATTCCAATGACATTTTTCATGAAATGTAAATATAAAAATAATTTCTAAAAACAAAATAAAAATGAATTCTAAAAATGTTACGGAACCACAAAAGACTGAATAGCAAAGCAATTTTGAGCAAGTGGAACAAAGCTGGAGGCGTCACACTTCCTGATTTCAAACTATATTGTGAAGCTTTAGTATCCAAAACAGTAGAATGCTGACGGAAAAGCAGATACATAAACCAATGGAACAGAACAGAGAGCCCAGAAATCTTTGATGTCTTTGATGAGGATGCTGAGAATATGCATTGGGGGAAGGATAATCTCTTCAACAAATGATATTGACAAAAATGGATATCCATTTGCAAAAGAATGAAATTAGATGCTTATCTTATACCATATACAAAATGTAACTTGGAATGGATTTAAGACTTACATGTGAGACCTGAAACTGTAAAACTCCTAAAAGAAAACTAAGAGGAAAAGTTCCTTGGCATTGGTCCTGGCAGTGGTTTTTTGAATATGACCCTAAAAGCACAGGTAACAAAAGCAAAAAGGAAGAAATAGGACTATATCAAATCAAAAAGCTTCTATACAGCAAAGAAAACCATCAACAAAATGAAAAGGCAACCTACAGAATTCAAGAAAATATTTGCAAATCTGATAAAGTATTAATATCCAAATAAAATAAGGAACATACACAACTCAATAGCAAAAAAATATATATAAATTAAAAGTGGGCAAAGGGTGTGAATAGACATTTTATTCAAAGAAGATGTAGGAACCTGACCAACAGATACATGAAAAGGCACTCAACGTCACTAATCATCGGGGAAATAAAAATCAAAACCACAAAGAGACATCACCTCATACCTGTTAAGATGGTTTTTATAGAAAAGACAAGAGATAAATGTTGGCGAGGTTATGGATGAAAAGGAATCCTAGTAGACTGCTGATAAGAATGTAAATTGATACCTCTATTATAGAAGTATGGAAGGTCCTTTAAAAATTAAAAATAGAATGACCATATAATCCAACAGTCCCACTCTGGGTATATTTCCAAAGGAAATATGAGGATCTTGAAGAGTTACCTGCCCTCCCACGTGCATTGCGGCATTCACAGCAGCCAAGGTATGGAAAAGGAAATCCTGTCGTAAACAGCAGCATGGATGACCCTGCAGGACGTGAGGCTCAGCGAAATAAGCCAGAGAAAGACAAAAATCTGCATGATCTCACTCTTATGTGCAGTCTAAAAAAGTAAACCTCTTCAAAGCAGAAGGTAGAATGGTGGTTGCCAGGAGCTGGGGGTTGGGGAACTAAGTAAATGTTGGTCAAAGGGTACAAACTTTCCGTTACAAGATGACTAAGTTCTGGGGATCTAATGTACAGCATGGTGCCGTGAGTGAATAATACTGTACCGAACATTTGAAATTTCCCGAGTGTAGATCTCAGGTGCTTTCACCACACACACATACACACACACAAATGTTAGCCGTGTTACACGATTGATGTGTGGATGCACATCTACCAAATGACACATTGCACACCTGAAATATATTCAATTTTTTATGTGTCGATTATACTTCAGTAAAGCTGGATAAAAATTAATAGCCTTGATTTAGGAGAAAAGAACTGATTTATAAATCTATTTCTTATGGATATTTGCTATGACCAAATGACTAAATGATTAAAATAATTAAGAAAGACCTCTTCTTGGGTCTTTGGATCTTTTCAACATTCTCAGATGTGCTTTGGAGGCATATATTCAGTTTCTGGTTAAGTTTAGAACATCTTTTCTATTTTAAAATTTAAAGTGAGTTAAAAAAAGAATAGTTAAAATATGTCTGGTTTATAATGTCTGCAATAAAATATTCCAACACTAAGCATGAATATACAGACTTTTTACTCTCGATCAAAAAAGTGAATCTGAACAAGACAAATAACATTTACAACATTTTGTCAAAGTAATGAGAAAACATTTTTAGTTATAAACAATTACTGTAATCATTTTACTGGAAAAAATGTAATTACATTTCTTGCAGCATCTTCATAGGAGAATATATGGGGCGGAATAGGTAATGAGAATTCAGTACCTATTTCCAGCCATCTTTGTGTATAAGAAAAGGGAAAACAAATTACAAAAAGAAAACTTCAGACCCTTGACTGCTCTGGGTACTAGTAAACTTATCAAATGCAATTTCTCAGGAAAAATAATCATCCTAGACAAGGAAAAATCTCTGTAAACACTTATCAAATTCATAAGAATCATCTCCAGAGAGCTGCCTGATCATAGAAGAGTCGAAGTATCTGGGAATCCAAATGCTGACGGAAAGGAATTGAAACCATATTTAGCATCAAAGACACGTGATGGCGATGGGAGGCCAGGCATTGTGCTGTACTTTCTAATATCCGTGAACGCATCGGTATATTATGTCGATCAGCCTCCTCACCACGCCTGTGGGGACAGCCCATACTTTGAGGCGCATTTCATTGAGAAATGGATGGGCCCTGACCTCCCACCCTGGGGAACTCTGCCCAGCGCCACGGGACTGTCTGTGCGGAGAAGGCAGTTCGAGGCTGCTCTGAGCCTCCGTGCATTGCGGTAACTACCTGGAAACTTAGCAGCACAACACGACAGAGCTTACAGAAGCCTCCACAAATGACTTCAGTGTTTCCGAAAGAATTCCTCAAGCCTTAGAAAAAGGTCGCTTATTATATGTAAGCATTGCTGAGGGTGTTTTTGGTGGGCGAGTGAAGAGTGAAATGTTTGGGTGGGGGGACCTCAAGGGAACATTCAGGCCTCTACAAGAGGTGACCCAGGCGGGACTGGGACGATGAAAGCATGGCCGGCCCTGGAGGGCCCTGCAGCTGACGGACAGGGGTCTGAGGGCCCTTCAGCAAGCTCGTGTAAATAGAGCTCCCAGAAAGTGTTTGAAAAGAAAGAGCAAGATGAGAACCCTCAGAAGTTTCAGGAGGGAATTAGGTTACACACCCCAAAAATAGATGGAGGTGTCAGAAGTATAAGACCAGCTTTAAAGGGAAAAAATCATTGCCCGGGGATGATGGGGACCCCCGGAGTTTGACTCTCTGTGAGCAGTGGCCGGCCGCACACCCTAAAGAGCATGACAGGTGACAACTCCCGGCTGCCATCCCTGGGCACCTCCCCCCGAGAGCACTGGGGCCTGAAGCTCTCCGCAGAGGCTCCCCAAGCCTCAGTGTCGCTGCCCCCAGTCCTGCCAGGTTTTCACTGGGGAATGTGTTACTCACTCTCAGTGAGTTCTCTGAAGGATCAACAAAAACAAACCCTAACCTCATAAATGTGACTCACACAGGGAACGGCGAGGGGAGGCAGGTCTCCCCAGGCTACATGCCATCTGAGTTCCCAAAGGTGGCCTTGGACTGCCTCCCAGGACGGTGCCCGGGAGCGGCTCCCACACGGCCTCCAGGGAGGCAGCTGTTCCTGGTGACAGACTCGTCGCTGAGTCGCAGTCACGGTGGCTCTGGCTGACGGTGGCCCTGCATCTGCCTCTGTCAGCACCGTCCACAGGGCCCCCGCTGCTGTTCTGGGTCCCTTGCTGATGGTTATGCAGGGACAGTTCAGCACCAGCTCGGATGGCCGCCCGCAGCAGAGACCCAGTGGGTATTCCAGCAGCAGTTGCTCTACACGGATGTGTAAATGAGCTTGTTTAAAAGCCTCTATAGGTGTGATGAGGTGTAAACCTAATACCACCACCTACGTCATTTCCGTCATTAAACTCAGAGTCACTGATTCTGTCTTGGCTGAGGGCAAGTGCACACTCACAAAGATGCCCATGTCTCCACTTGTCAGAAGGCTCGGACCATGTGTGCAGGCCCCCAGATGTGAGTTTTAAGCCAGCCTACCATTTACCGTGTTACTGTTTAGTTACCTTAACTCATTGACTTGCCTGAGCCTTGGTTTCTCATCTAAAAAATGTTTTATCTCACAAAGGGGCTGTAAGGATTCAATTAAATGCAATAATTAACTTTACAGCACTTAGTTTAGTCTCTGGTTACACAGCCCTTTCCCCCAGTAAAATGAAAGGAACCCAAACATACAACAATTCCCTGGGGTCCTGATTCACACATGCCCTGAGATTAGAGCTCTCTTGGGCCACGTGGACTGTTAGTGGGAGAAGCCCCATCTCCTCGGTGCTGGCTCAGTTGTACCTACAGCAAAGGAGGTGGCTGGGGCAGCCCTGAGAAGCCCCCTCTGACCATCACCTAGAGCCGGGGCAGCCAGACCGGGCCTGACCTTCATACAGCTTCAGAATCGGTGAGTACAGTGTCTCAGGAGGGTAGGCAGCCTCCCAGGGGCTCCAGGGGACAAGCCTGCTGGGGAGAGAGGCAGGAAGTCTGCATCTCACACAGGTATGCAGAGAGAGAAAGGATGGCCATGCTACTTCCTAATTTTTAATTATATCAGTCTTGTAGAATCCATCCTCCTTGTTAATGGAAGGAAGTCCCTTTGAGAGCTTATGCTGTCTCCACTGAGGTGGCTCAGACATGTCTGAGCATCTCTGTGACTTGGTGGCCAGACCTTCCAGGTTAACATGAGGCACTACGGAGAATCAGTCATCTATTCAAAAGTATGAGTGTTTACTGAGCATCTGTGATGCACCAGGTGCTGTCCAAAGCCTGCAGATCCAGTGACGTAAGCAGTGTTGGACAGGCAGAGAGAACGGAGGAGGCTGGTCCGGCAGGAAGTCATAGGTGGGGGCTGGGGGGGCTGTCATGTGGTCACATGGTGTGGACTTCTGTACGAGCTCCCCAGCCATGTGGGGGGCGACCCCAAGAGACAGTGTCCTCCTTTTAGCAGGCTGCACAAGATACCACCTACCTTTAGGACTTCCAGAAACACTGTGCTGTCTGCCACCTGGTGAAAAGAGAAGGTTTCAAGGGAAGCCACAGTTGTGGCTGGCTGAAGAGCAGGATCTGTGTGGACCTTGTGAAGGGGTTTGGGAATAGAAAAATTGGGAGCGTACCAAGTGGCAACTGGTGGAACTTAGCTGTGAGCATGTCTAAGATACCTGTGGGGTTTCCTAGGTATAAATGGGAGGAGCAGGTGCCTTTATGAGAGTTTGTAGGACTATAGCAAGAAATGTGTTCAACCCCCAGCGGTGCTGTTCCGTTGTAGGAGCAGGACCCAGTCTCAGCACAGGAACTTCCTGTGGGTGGAGGGGAGTTAACACTTTGAGGTGTGGGCACTGGGGTGCTTGTTCCTTGGCATCTGGGCAGAGGGCACGTGTCTATGGAAGGATTCCTCTCCTGCTCATCCCCATAGGGTCTGCAACCATAATCACCCTCCCCCAATCCAGATTGACTTATATGTGATCAATGTGGTGCCCATTTTCATAGTCTTACCTCTCTTAGCTCTCTTATTTCAAAGTATGAAATAGTATCATTTACTTCCTAGGATATACATTTTCAAGCCTGCTTTATACTAACATTGACTAAGCCAGTATCTAAATGCATGGCCTGGACAACTTACACTAGTGCTACCCTCACATAAGACTCACCTAGAGATCTTGTTGAAAGACTGATGCTGACTGATTAGTTCTGGGGAAGAGCCTGTCTATGCATTTCTTACAGGCTGCCGGGTAAAGCAGTTGTTGCTGGTCCTGGAACATACTCTTGGTAGTGGACTCCAACCCTTCCAGCCCCAGGTTCCTCATTGCAAACTAGGGATAATAATGGCTAGGTAGTTGTGAGGATTGAATGAGACGATGCACTTAGCATCAGTGCCTGCAACTTTGAGGTTGCATCTTTCTGAAATCAATATTTTAGTACTACATGGTAGTTGCATCTTATGGAAAAACCCACAAATACATACCCTGTGTCTTTGATGTGAATGTGTTCTAAAACAGGTATCTCATTGCAAATTTTCTTTTGCACCTTTCCAAACATTGCAGTAATTCTTTTAAGTGGTTGTTTTTGGTTGCTTATATAGTCTCTCTGGTACAAAGAATAAATTTATTTTTACTGGCAATAATAAAAATAATAATGTATTTACCTTCAACATAGTACTGTATATGAATTCTCCTTGTAGTTAGACCTCTGGACAAGCTACAGAAGAAATCAGACCTTTATTCATCCCTTCGGGCCTTACCCCTACTCTGGTTTTGTTAGCATGTGAAAATGTTTGTTCTGACTTACTGTCTCAGGTTACCTTTTAAGTATGGAATAACTTAATTATGGATCCCCCAATACTAGTAACAAACTGCTATGAGATTTCTGTATTTTTCTAGACTGAAAGAAAAAGCCACGATTGTGTAGATTCTTCCAAAAAACATGATAGAAAACTTTAGAACTTACATTCATCTCAAAATAGCTTATAACTTTCTTTAGTACACTAAAGTATATTAAAGATTTTTAAATTCATTTCCCATATGAAGTTTTATAAAGAAGTAAACATGAAACATTTAAAAATTTCTGCATGCTGTATCTGTAAATGTATATGTAATAATTATTTTTGACTCATTTTAAGGGGCTTTTCCCCTTAATTTTACAACAAATTTTGTATGCCACCATGGTAGAGTATCTCTGAGTAATAACTACTGTAAACAAAAATATGTTTCTTTTTAGTCTTGCTGATATTAGGTCTCTCCTCTCTCCACAGAACCTATAAAACCATGTTCAGGGCATCCAAAGTTGCAGAGGAAAGATGGAAAAAGGTGGATGACTCTCTTCCGGCGTGGCTGATCGTAAGGGCAGGTGAGAATGCACCGATTATTTTTACAGTCCATAGATTTTCATCTTCTCTGTGGTGGCTGAAGAACTGCTAGCATTTTCTAAGTTTCCTAAGAAGAAGTTATTCATTGTCACCCTAGAACGATGATCACTACCGTGCACTGAGCTCTCGTAGTTCTGACACTGGCTGTGCTAGAATCCCCCGGAGAGCTTAGGGAGAAGTAGCTCCATCAAAGTCCCAAAGCCAGGACAAGTGGTAGATTCACACCTTCAATCCAGTGTATCTGCCTCTCAAGTCCATTCTAGCTCCACTATTGTAATATTTTTTTTAAAAAAAGGTAAAATATTGAAAGTGATTAAATTAAATGAAAAAAAATAGAGAACAGATATTACTGTTGGACGTTACAGTAATAGCAAGTACAGTATTTCTGCTTTCTAGAGAGTTTCATTGCAATTTAGACCCAGGAAGACCTAAACTGATCAATACTATCGGAAGCAAGGATCAAATAAGACATAAGACGATTTTAGGCAGAGCAGTAACCAGGAATGGCAGGTTAAAAAAAGAATGACAGGTAACAGGTAATAAAACCTTTTGATGGATTTATGCAATACTGAGCCTGAAACAATTTGCAGAGGGTTCTGGTTCACTGTGAAGCTTTACTTATGCAGAGCCTCTCTTTTTATCAAGTGGGATATGCAAGTCTGGGGCCAGAGAGGCCCTGCCACCCGGACCCTCTTAGCCCACCCCTTTGATACATGATTATTCCTCTCTTCCAACAGAAGTGAACTGAAATTTTAAAATGCCAGTTTGAAAAGGCCTGCCTAGAGCAAGGAGCCATGGGTCTGCCTGGGGCACTCGCCACTCCTTCTCGTTGCTGATTTTCCTACCTTGTCATCAAGCTATTGAACTAGACCTTAATTAAGATCACTTTAGACCAGATTCACTTTTATCCAAGGGAAGACTTATCTGGAGATTTTTAGGAGCTGACTCCGTGCCAGGCCAAAAGCAGAGTCAAGCTGTGAATGCAACCATGAGGAGCCCTCCGTCTAACCACGGCTGGCATCGGGGAAAATGACTGAAATTCTGAATCGGAGACATTGTGTGAGGAAAGTGGCAGGTGCACAATTCATCTCGTTTAATAGAAGAATTTTGCTGTAGTTGAGGAAGAATTGGTGTTTCTCAGTTAACAAAAGTTTCAAAGAATCGAATGTTCTCTCCTGTTGTTTCACTTGCAAACATCTCTGATTCTAAGTCACCCATTCAGCTAATATTTATGAAAATCTGTTGTGTTCTAGGCCTTGGGGGACAAGGAGAAGCTAAGACCGGCTAAACGTGGTAGATGGACCACAGAGTCACAACTGCAAACACACTTTTTAAAAGATATGACCCAGAAAGGATAAAAAGAACAGAAAAGGAGAAGCAATGAAAGACAGTCAAGTGCAAACTGGAAGGTAAGCTAGAAGGAGAATGCATGTATGTGTAAATGGTCCATAAATAATGCATCTCAGCTCACTTACGGGCACATTTACCTTAGAACCTGCTGCTAGTGCCGCCAACCCGACTTTAACTCGGAAGCCTACGCTATTTCACGTTCCTCATCTATTTATTAAAAGGCAGGGGGTGATGGTTCTAAGTCAGTGTTTTCAAAACATGGTTCAGAATTGATGACCTTAGCATCACTTAGGCTGTTTATTAAGAATATATATGACCCAATACTAAACTTCCCTTTTGTTTTTTGAGCACCTCCTTGCTTACTTACATTGCAAGATGCTCCAGATCCATCTTACCTTTTCCCTGTTTTAATTCCAGAATCAGCCATTTCTTTAAGTTATGTGTCTTTTAAAGGAGAATATTTCAGGACCAATACTATTATAATGAATCAGCATTGCCTAGGTGAAGGTTCCAGAAGAGAGATCTGAGACAAACCCAAGGACTTGAGTTCCTTCTCAATTAAAAACTGTAGTTCTGGGTGAACCACCTAACTTTACTTTGATCCAGTTCTGGGGCCCATCCCATCACATGGCCTATATCTTGGAATGGTTACATTATGGCGGTGGAGGCCTTCTCCTGGGACTGTGTTCTATAAATTTGGAAAACATCGTCCAGAATATTTCCCCTCTTACACACCTGACCTGCATGAGCAAGAATCTCAGGCATGTGTGCACTCCTGCCAAGCACACCTGCACATGCAGAAACCCCACCTCATTTGTGCTGATGAATGAAAAGCAAGGCAGTTTGTCTCTATTCCTTATCATCATAAAGATCGGCATTGTAACCTAAAAAAATACCTTGGCACTCTCAAGTGTGAACAGATTCATGTGACGTGAGCCATTCCCCTTTTTTGTTTATAAACTGTGATAGCATCTCTTTCCATCTCTTCCACTTGCATACTGCCAAGACTTATTACCCAACGTGAGTTCGTCATGCTTGGTACCGAAGGAGTTAGCACTGCCGTAACTTTAGGAAATTATTTGCGGCGTGATTTATTATGGATAAACAACCTTGCCTAGAAACATTCCAAAGTGAAAAGCAGGTTTGTAAAACTAAAATTTGATAATTAGATGCTCTCCCGTCTATACTCAGTGTTTTCATGGTAAGTATTCATTCATGATATTCAAGAATAAAGGAGTCAAAAACATTCATTCTCTGTTCTCTTTTCTGTTAGTTTTATTATTACTTTGTATCATAGAGAAAAGAGATTGAAGCATGGGTTGCCTGTCAAATTTTGGATGTCAGATGACTTATTGTTGCTTCCATTTTGCTCTGCCCTAGGCAGTCAGTCTTCAGGGTTGACGACTGTTTCATCGACAACATCAAGGAGGTGCACCCCTACTCTGACGTCTTGGAGGGTTTGTGCAAAGGTGAGTCCACAAAACTAATAGGTGTTCTTAAATGGTGTGGGGAGGATCGCCTTTCTTGGAAACTTCATTTTCAGAAGGATCTGGTTACCATGTTTTGATGTGTTACATCTGAACGGTGAGAGTTTTGGTGGAGTACCTCCCAGCATTCAGTTCTGCATAGAACCACAGTAGTTCCAAGTCAAGCCCTGTGGCTGAACAGTGTTGTAAGAGAAAAGGTATTACAGTCTGAACCTGAGGCTGCGTCGGGATCACCATGTTTCCCTGCTCACACTAGTCTCGGCACATAATGGGGATACGGTCCCAGTGAGCCTGATTCTGATTCAGCCTCCCCCTCCAGAATCGGGGAACCCCAGCCCAACTCTCATTCTACCTCACAGGTTCTAGCACCCAGGAAGGGCCTCTCTTAAAAAGTACTGTGTGAGCAGAAACCTGCATGAAATGAGAGAAGAAGTGAGGCGAAGATCTAGGGAGACAGCGGGCCGGACAGGAAAGGCAGTGCGGCGGCCAGGGGACAGCGCGGATTTGGCCGGCTGGAGCCGGAAGGGAGAGGGCGGGAGGGGACCGACCTGGTGAGGGAAGGAGAGGGTCAATGCACAGAATTTTGTTCCCCTCGGCAAAGAAGTTCAGCTTTATTTGGAGTGTGGGAGAAATCCACTGGGGGATTTTGAAGAACGGAGTAATGAATAATGTGATCTCGATGCAGGCAATGCAGCCTAAAATCTTCTGTTACTTCTTAAATGGTAACCATTTATTCTTGCATCATCTTTTCCAGTGTGTTCCTAGGACCCATTTAGTAAAGAGAGGGAAAAAAAGTCCTTTGTGTACATATATATACATATATATAACTAGTGTAGCACATAAACAACATCACCTTGAACTTGAATGTTTCTATCAGCTTTATCGATACAGTGCTACCTGTTAGGAGCCCTTCTCCCTGAATATATATATGGTCCAAGTCCTTGGAAAAATAAGAGTTTTCAAAGTCTTGGAAAAATAGAGGAACAAATATTCTAATATTCTCAAAATTTTCCTTTTAATTTCACCAGTAGTTTATTGTCCCTGTACTGAGGTTTCCCTGTGGGTCCTCTCTGTCTTTGGGGTCAAGTTTCTCCCTGGCATCTTTGAAAAAAGACCTCTGACCAGCCCATCCTTCTTGCCCTCCCGGTATAGGAACTTATGCTCCTCCTGTGCCATCCCTGCATGTTACATGTTCAGCATGAACCCTATTCAGTGTGGCCTTAGAAGAGTCTTGGCCTCTGGACTAGTAACTGATAGCTTCAGTCCATTAGGGTTCAAGAGGGTTCTTCCATGTCTTCTACAGAGGGATTCCCTCTAAGCTCCCAACAGGTGATGTCATAAGACTTCTTGAATAATTAACTGTCAAGACCAAAATACCTAATATTCTCCCTCTGGAAATTGATTGTTGTCTTCAGTTTCCTTACCTTTAAATCATCAAGAAAGCCGAGTGCTTCAACTTAATAACTGATTTCCACCCTGATATTGTTTGTTCACTAAGCCACTATTTGTTTATCAAAGTGACTGTATTTAACATCTGGTGCAGAATGAGGTTCAGGTCATAAGCTGAGAAGTCAGGAATGATACAGTAGCCAGAAAACACATGGATTTCTCAAGGTCAATGGTGCTCCTGAGGATTGGATTTGTGCATCTGTAGTTTCTGTTACTGTTGTCATTTTGCTTTTGGCAAGGAAAGACTTGTTAGTCATCTAGACAAAGACCCTTCTACCATTCTCTAGACGTACAGAGAAGGAAATGGTTCTCATTTTCAACCAGCAACATCTTTAGACATGATCATCTGTGCTGTTGACCTGTCAAGTTCCTGTAGATAGCAAAGCTTTTGCTTTTTCTGAGAAGCCCAGGGTGCCACACTCTTAAGGTCCTCAAATGCTCAGAAAGAATGCTTCCTTTCTCCCCAAGGAGAGGTTTTCTGCTAAATGGAGCCCTGACTTAGTACCCTGGTAGATGTTACGATCTTTTATTGGGAGCCTTTTAGAGTGCTTATCATTTTATACAAATCTTCAATGTATCTGTGCCATTACCAATAGCCTTTTGTTTAAGAAGTTAGTTCCTTCTTCAGTTTCTATGCCATTTCAAAGTTTCATTTTTCTTTGGTTTAAAATCTCAAGTATCATATCCAAAGAGGTCTTCATTTTCATCTCCATAAGGCTGTCCTCCACCTTCGTGCATATTAAATTCTGCTTCTGTACAAACAAGATACGTGTTCTTGCTTGACCCCTTCATTAAATGAACAGATACTATGACCGTGGCTAAGGGAATAATTTTAGAACACATGGAAAATATTAGTTCTGCAAAGCTACCTGAAATAACAGCAAATGATCCTGCATTTTCTCTAAAGCTCAAGCCGTGGTGTTGGCGACTGAGACACTGACTGGGGCCTCATCGGGGCAGCTCTGGCAGCGAAGGGAAGACCGTCTGCTACCAGCAGGCCATTCCCGCTGCCTTCATCAGTCAACACTAGGGCAAGACGCTAAAAACACTGCGCACTTCGGAACGAATTTCATTTTGAAAACTTCTCATTGCTGCCTTTTAAATATTGCTTGAATTGTCCAATTATGAATGCTCTGAAGTTGTGCTTTTCTGGTTCCCCTTACTCTGCTTTCATCCCATGCTCTTGATTTTAGGGACAATGACATTTAGGACATTTATTTAATTCTTCTTTAACTGCAGGTTTCTGAGTGCTGCAGTTTTACTCCATTGTGGTGGTGTGTTTTAACCTGCCACCAGATGTGCCATGTAGGTCTGGAACATACCTTCTGCCAGACACAATCCTGAATTCATTAACTTGCCATTTTCTCTAATTATCATGGGACCAGACAGACAAGCACCTCCATGAAAAGAATATTTACCCAACAGCAACACCTGCCAAGAAAAACAGAGAAACAGTAGGCAGAGAAGGTGGAACGGGTGGCACTATGCATGTATTTAGAGATTGGAAGAACTTTCTACAAAGCTATTTGTTTAGGGATCTGGGAATGTGATTCCTGCTGCTGCTACAACCATCCCGTCAGTGGCATATGGTCCAATATCTGAGCTAAGGGGAAAACCTCAAAGTCCTCACCTCCGAGACAAGCTGGATGAAAATCACAACAGATTCTGATAGGAAATGAACACTGTGATCTCAGTGGGAGTGTCTGCAGGGTGGTAGTCCACTGGATCACAGAAGAATCTCTGGCGATTAAACACATTGGGTCTCTTCGGTGTGTGGGAGAAGCCATGGATGAGCAAATGCGAGGATTTGATTTTCTGCTGGCAAAAGGGTGGTTGCTAAGGCAGGGTCAGCCACCGGGCATGGGGCAGGGGCAGAAACGTGTTGTTTGGCTCGCTGATATAAGCCCTGGATAATTAGAAAACTGAAATCATATCTTGACGTTCTCGCAGTCGCACAGTCCCAGCGCCCACAGGCAGAGGGGGATGAAGATGCGGAAGTCAGGCTGGGCTTCTCTAAAGCAGAGATCAGCCTCATTACTCTGCACCCCCAGGCTTCTCTGTAGTGGTTCCTCCTCCCACAGAGCCAGCAAATGACACACAGCCTATTTTTTTTCCTTCTTGTCTCTGACACTGATAGAAAAAGGACTTGCAGAGAGTGGCAGCAAATGCGCAAAATCAGATTGACGTCTTTCTTCCATTTCATTCCAGCAAATAGACTAGAAAACATTGTATTGGCTACACTGTACAGAATGATTGACAGTCACCATGGCAATGAGAAGCATGTTGCATGAGTCACACCTTTTAGAGACATTGTACTTCACAGCTACTTGTCCTTTGGCATGGAGAACCACCTAGACACCTCCACTCAGGAAGATTCCAGTTCAGGCCGGGACTGGCTACAGCTGCTCTGCTCTCTGTGGGGAATTGATGGTCACCATCCCCTGTACTCTACAGTCCTCTTCAGGGGCTACGAACGAGTGAGGAAGACCCCTGAGCAGCCGGAGACTCCATGTGTGGAGGAATGGAACCAGTAGACCCGGACGTCCTGTTCGTCCCACGTTACTTAGTCCCCTAGTCATGACAGCATCCCAACCCCTCCCGATGTTGAGGGGTTCTCCCGTGGGTGTTAGACCTTGTTCCCAAGCTCCCGAAAACTCTATAACTGCAGTTCCCTGGGACATTAAATGGTGTCTCATGGACACATATTTCATATTCAAGTAAGTCCCTCTTCACTGAGGGATTTTCCAAATCTTTATGATGCTGACATACATAACTAAGAGTTTCATAATAGGCAGCATCTTTAGAAAAAGTTTGACTGTGGAACCCCTGTTGTTGTTTCAACCCCAAATCTCTCAGGACCAAAGCTATGAGAAACACACATAAGTAATTTACAGGAGCTCCTGCCTGCCCTTTAAAAATACAGGTTTATGATTCAGAGGAGGTATAGTCCTAAAACCAGAGCCCTGTTGTGTTTGAACAATGAATTACATGAAATATGAAGAACCAGAGCCACTTCTTGAGATTTCAGTCTAAGGAGTTTTCCCTGAACTCCCTGACTATATATAGTCACCTAGTTACACAATCCCTTGGCTTGGATGAATAGTGTAGTCTGCTATCAATAGCTCACTAGAATATATACCTGAATCAAGCTAACTGTTATATTAATGGTAAGCTGGAGGGATCTTTATAGTGGTTTATATTAAAGCTCCGTCCTTGGTCATATTCTTTTCAATATCCTTATCAATGGCTTAGATGAAGTCAGAATGTACGCTTACCAGATACCCTGAGGACCCAAAATTGAAATTAATGATATATTTTTTGGATGACTGACAGACATTTGGTCCCAACAGACAGACAGGACTGATGGACCAAATCCAGCAAGCTGAGTTATAACCAAAGGAATTTAATTCCTCTCCTAAAGCCCCCAAATCTTAAGTCCAGGATAAAGATGTGACTGTGAAAAAATAACAAGTCATCTGCAGTTGGCTACATGGTCCATATGAGATAGTGATGAAGGAAGGGTTTGAAGACACACGTAGGTTAGAAAAAGTGCATAAAATACACATTTTGAGGCAACCTGCAGGCCATCTGCATAGTGTTTGCAACTCCGCAAGAAGGACCACAAGCTTGGGTGGCGTTATGTCCATGAACACCTCCTCCCTGAGGAGCAGAGAGACCAGTATGTTCAAGAGTGTGGATGGGCGTCACGTCCTACCCCTCCCGGCAGTCAGCGCAACTCACTGGAATTGTAATTCAGGAATTGTTACACATTTAAACAATACTCATAACATTCCCTCCAAAATTCTTGCAGTTCAAAATAATTCTGATTCATTGATGAGTCCCAACACTTTCCTTGGCAAACAATACGTCTTGGACTGGTCCCTACCACTTTATCCCTGTTAGAGTCTCACAACTGCCCTATTAAAGTTCTTACCTCTTCCTGCTTGCAGGGGTGTGTGTGTGTGTGTGTGTGTGTGTGTGTGTGTGTGTGTGTGTGTGTCTGTGCACGCGCATGTGAATTCTAGTTTCACCTAAGTTAAGATTACATTATATTCACAACCTAAAGCAATCATTTTCCCTTATCAGCACTCTTTGTTGGAGAGCCAAAATAAGATGAATTATAAAACCTAACACATTTATGGAGTGCTTACTATGTGCTAGGCATTCTTATAATTGTTTAAAACAGACTCTCTGTTTAATTTTCACAACAGTGTGAGAGAGGCACTGACTCTCTCAAAAAATCCCTCTTGCTGCTGACCAGTGGGAGACGCAAAGAGGTCAAGAGCCCTGCCCACAGTCACACAGCTAGTAAGTCATGCTGTGCGGTCTCCCCATCCCAGCTTCCTTCCTCGTCAAGATTTTCCATGTGTTTCTTCTTGGCTGCCATCTATTTAATTCTCTTCTGATCCCAAAGAACACTAGATTTGCCCACTGGTAGAAATATGAAGTCTTAATTTTGGTTCTTTAATCTTGATTAAGGAATTCTGCTATTTTATCCTACACTCGTTAACTGTAGTTCCCTCGTAGTCTGTCTTGCTTGCATCTCCCACCTAGCCAGGAGGATGCTTCTCCACGCCCAATCCCTTCCTAAAACATAAATATATGCTTACAACAGATGGATTATTCCTAAAAGCACTTAAGAACTCATCACAGTTCTTCTCCCTGAGGACATATTCCTTCATTGATTTAGATCCACTTATATTCCATCGTTGGAATCCAAAACATCTTTTGGCTTAGATGGTCAATAATAAAACATGCATGGCTAATTTATTTTCATTATATCTGTGTTTTGTTGATGTTCTTTCCATTAGATTATGAATTTCTAATGACAGCTTATGCACCACATTTATGAAGTTCAAGAAACAGATTGGTCTTCTGTGTTAATATTAGTAACACAGAAATTGAGATAACCTTCAGGAAATACCTGGCATATAGTAACTGTAAAAATAGCTGTTATATTTTTAGGATTTTGTCTACTTACAAGAATACCTACTTTCTCTCCTATTTACTTATTCTCTACACAACCATATATATTATGGTTAAAGTTTCTAATAAAAGTCTACTAATTTATAAATAGTGTGTGTATGTGTAAGAAGCAATAATTGCTTTACAGGGCAAAAAGAGGTTTTAAAGACTTCTTTAAAATCTAATTTCCTGGAGGGAATTATAATTTCTCACTCCGGCTTTCACATGAGCCTCAAATATTCAACATTGTACTGAAATAATCTAGTAAATTACCTTGATTCTCTCAAAAGTATCCCTGATGTCACTATTTTTTGAGTAATGTGTTTTCATAAGCTTGTTATGAGGATTTTGTCTTAATGTAAAAAAGTGCTTATAACCGCACCTGGCACATAATAAGATCAATATGACATATAATGTGTGTGTTACACATAACAATTATTATTGCTCCACCAACTACTCATTACACCCCTTTCATATTCCATTTCCTATATATACAAAGATTTGTTTCAAACTTCCCTGTTCTGGAATTTGGTTTATTTCTGCAGAAATATCACTATATTTTAGTTAATATACATTATTACGTTATAGTAGGTCTTTATGTCTGATAAGGCAAACTCCCCTTATTTCCTACAAAATTGTCTTCACTTATCTTGGTTTTTGACTCTTCCTTATGAATTTTGGGACAAGATTCCTCTATACAGAAAGTGTGGAGTGCGATTACTGGGTAATGGGGTATTCACATCTTCACATGCATAAGATGTCAAATTATTTTCACCCTGGTTTTAAATTGTTTACTCCTTGTATCAGCGCATAGTCGACTGTTCCCACTGATCTATATCCTCCCCCACTTGATATTTTTAGCAGCATTCTTGAGGTATAATTCATATACATAAACACCTGCCCATGTTTAATGTATATAAACTGTTAAGTTTGGACTTGTGCATACGCTTGTGATACTATCATCACAATAAAGGTAATAAACATATCCATCATCTCCAAAAGTTTCCTGTGTCCCTTTGTGTGTGTGCTAAGAACACAACATGAGATCTACTCTCAACAAAATTTTAAGTGCCCAGTACTGTACTGCTAACTATAATCACAATGTAGTATAGCTGATCTCTAGAACTTATTCCTCTTGCATAACTGAGACTTTATACCCATTGAACAAAACCCTATTTCCCCCTTCCCCCAGCCCCTGATAACCACCATTCTCTTCTCTACTTCTGTGAGCTTAACTATTTTAGAAACCTCGTATAAGTAAAATCGTACAGTATTAGTCCTTTTGAAACTGGCTTATTTCCCTTAACATGAAGTCTTCCAAGTTCATCCATGTTGCTATAAATGGTAGGATTTCCTTGCTTTTTTTTTAATTGAAGTATCATTGCTGTACAATCTTATATTGGTTTCAAATGTACAACACAGTGATTCAGCAGTTACCCATATTATTAAATCCTTACCCCCTCTAGTGCAGTTACTATCTATAAACATAGGAAGATGCTACAGAATCAGTGACTCTGTATCAGATGCTACAGAGTATATTCTCCATGCTCTACTACTGTCCCTGTGACCAACTTACACTGGGATTGAGAATTAATTGTGTCCCTTTATCCCCTCACTCTTTCCACGTACCCAACCCAAACCCTCCCCCTTGGTAACCACTAGTCACTTCTCAGTGTCCACGAGTCTACTGCTGTTTTGTTCATTCTGTTTTACTTTGTTTTTATATTCTATAAATAAGTGAAATCATATGGTATTTGTCTTTGCCTGGTTTACTTCACTGAGCATAATAACCTCTAGATCCATCCATGTTATTGCAAAATCCCTGACTCAAAAGATATATGCAAGCCTATGTTTATTGCTGCATTATTTACAATAGCCAAGATACAGAAGCAACCTAAGTGTCCATCAATAGATGAATGGATAAAGAAGATGTGGTACATATGCACAATGGAGTATTATTCAGCTATAAAAAGAAAAGAAAACCTGCCATTTGCAACAACACGGATTTCCTTCTTTTTTTTTTTTTTTTGAGAGGGCATCTCTCATATTTATTGATCAAATGGTTGTTAACAACAATAAAATTCTGTATAGGGGAGTCAATGCTCAATGTACAATCATTAATCCACCCAAGCCTAATTCTCGTCAGTCTCCAACCTTCTGAAGCATAACGAACAAGTTCTAACATGGTGAACAAATTTTTACATAGTGAATAAGTTCTTACATGGTGAACAGTACAAGGGCAGTCATCACAGAAACTTTCGGTTTTGATCACGCATTATGAACTATAAACAATCAGGTCAAATATGAATATTCGTTTGATTTTTATACTTGATTTATATGTGGATCCCACATTTCTCCCTTTATTATTATTATTATTTTTAATTAAATGCTGAAGTGGTAGGTAGATGCAAGAAAAAGGTAGAAAACATAGTTTAGTGTTGTAAGAGGGCAAATGTAGATGATCAGGTGTGTGCCTGTAGACTATGTGCTAATCCAAGCTAGATAAGGGCATTAAAATATCCACAAATGCAGATTTCTCTCAAAACAGGGGGGTGAGGTTCTAAGCCTCACCACTGTTGATCCCTAATTTCTCACCTGATGGGCCCCCTGTGACTGTGCCTGTCTTAGGTTGTTCCTCCCTTGAGGAATCTTACCTGTCTCTGGCTAACCAGTCATCTTCCGGGGCCATACAGGGAGATGTAAAGTTGGTAAGTGAGAGAGAAGCCATATTGTTTGAAAAGGTTAGCTTTTTACTTCTTTGCAGATTTATGCCCTGTGGCTTCTATGCCCAGCATTTGTCTTGAGGTATCTTTACCACTTGGAGGAATTATGATACTCAGTAAATTCGATATGAGGCACGAATTCTATTTAAGGGTTGTAATTAGAAAGGAAGAAGAAAAGCTATAGAGGTAGCAGACGGAAGAAAACATGGGAAGATTGATTATTTCTTTGACATATCTTCTTGTAGAGTAACTTAAGCATGTATAGGTTTTAAACTACTAATTAAATTGCGCACACACATTAACATAATAGGAATACAGTTACATAACCAAAGCAGATCTATAATTACCATCCATCTCCAGTGAAGCCAAGAAAACCAGTTAGACACCCTAGGCATTTGTGAAAATTTGTCTATAATATGATGGATATTGTCCAACTGTACTTAAACAGTCTGAGAGAAATCAGACAAATTAAAACAACCCATTCCTGGGAACTGTTCACATCCCATATGTTCTTTTAACAGTAGATAGTCTGTAGTTGTAAGACTTTGGAGCGCTACAACTTGCACTTCTCCTAATTCTTGGTTGAGTTCCAACAGTATAGATTCAGTCAAATTTGTTGTTTTACTGAAAGCACAGGCCAGCTTAGACATCTCCTTCTTCATTCCAATGGCAAGTCCAGGAACCGGTGGGATGGATGCAGCTACAACTGCAACATCGCCTGGATCTTTGTTGGGGTTTTTTGATGATCATCTTCTGGTATGACTCTTCCAGAGAGTGCTGATGTTGGAAGTTCTTCTTCATATCGTATCTTAGTTCATTTTCTGGGTAGCCAAATTAGGCTTTGATCCTCTGTATAAACAAAAACAGACCCTTTGCCCACACTTTGATATGCCCTTTATACCATTGTGTAGAACTCATTGGAGGTCACCACCCAGGAACTGCTTTTTTTTTTTTTAAGAGAAAGGAATATTATCAGAAAAGTATACCTCCATAGCCGATCATCTGACACCCTTAAAGTGATCAAAATTAAGGATATTTAAAGCATGCATTAATCGTTGATTTACAGTTAGTTTTATCCTATTCAAGGAGTAATCCCCCTTTTCTTTCTTTTTTTTTTATCTTTAATCTACACTTACATGAAGAATATTATGTTTACTAGGTTCTCCCCTATACCAGGTCCCCCCTATAAACCACTTTACAGTCACTGTCCATCAGCATAGCAAAATGTTATAGAATCACTACTTGTCTTCTCTGTGTTGTACAGCCCTCCCCTTTCTCCCTCCCCCCCATGCATGCTATTCTTAATACCCCCTTTCTTCTTCCCTCCCCTTATCCCTCCCTACCCACCCATCCTCCCCAGTCCCTTTCCCTTTGGTACCTGTTAGTCCATTCTTGGGTTCTGTGATTCCGCTGCTGTTTTGTTCCTTCAGTTGTTCCTTTGTTCTTATACTCCACAGATGAGTGAAATCATTTGGTATTTCTCTTTCTCCACTTGGCTTTTTTCACTGAGCATAATATCCTCCAGCTCCATCCATGTTGCGGCAAATGGTAGGATTTGCCCTCTTCTTATGGCTGAGTAGTATTCCATTGTGTATATGTACCACATCTTCTTTATCCATTCATCTACCGATGGACATTTAGGTTGCTTCTAATTCTTGGCTATTGTAAATAGTGCTGCGATAAACATAAGGGTGCATCTGTCTTTCTCAAACTTGATTGCTGCGTTCTTAGGGTAAATTCCTAGGAGTGGAATTCCTGGGTCAAATGGTAGGTCTGTTTTGAGCATTTTGATGAACCTCCATACTGCTTTCCACAATGGTTGAACTAATTTACATTCCCACCAGCAGTGTAGGAGGGTTCCCCTTTCTCCACAGCCTCGCCAACATTTGTTGTTGTTTGTCTTTTGGATGGCAGCCATCCTTACTGGTGTGAGGTGATACCTCATTGTGGTTTTAATTTGCATTTCTCTGATAATTAGCGATGTGGAGCATCTTTTCATGTGTCTGTTGGCCATCTGAATTTCTTTTTTGGAGAACCATCTGTTCAGTTCCTCTGCCCATTTCTTAATTGGATTATTTGTTTTTTGTTTGTTGAGCCGTGTGAGCTCTTTATATATTCTGGACGTCAAGCCTTTATCGGATATGTCATTTACAAATATATTCTCCCATATTGTAGGGTTCCTTTTTGTTCTATTGATGGTGTCTTTTGCTGTACAGAAGCTTTTCAGCTTAATATAGTCCCACTTGTTCATTTTTGCTGTTGTTTTCCTTGCCCGGGGAGATATGTTCAAGAAGAGGCCACTCATGTTTATGTCTAAAAGGTTTTTGCCTATGTTTTTTTCCAAGAGTTTTATGGTTTCATGACTTACATTCAGGTCTTTGATCCATTTTGAATTTACTTTTGTGTATGGGGTTAGACAATGGTCCAGTTTCATTCTCCTACATGTAACTGTCCAGTTTTGCCAGCACCATCTGTTGAAGAGACTGCCATTTCGCCATTGTATGTCCATGGCTCCTTTATCAAATATTAATTGACCACATGTGTTTGGGTTAATGTCTGGAGTCTCTAATCTGTTCCACTGGTCTGTGGCTCTGTTCTTGTGCCAGTACCAAATTGTCTTGATTACTATGGCTTTGTAGTAGAGCTTGAAGTTGGGGAGTGAGATCCCCCCTACTTTATTCTTCTTTCTCAGGATTGCTTTGGCTATTCAGGGTCTTTGGTGTTTCCATATGAATTTTTGAATTATTTGTTCCAGTTCATTGAAGAATGTTGCTGGTAATTTGATAGGGATTGCATCAAATCTGTATATTGCTTTGGGCAGGATGGCCATTTTGATGATATTAATTCTTCCTAGCCATGAGCATGGGATGAGTTTCCATTTGTTAGTGTCCCCTTTAATTTCTCTTAAGAGTGACTTGTAGTTTTCAGGGTATACGTCTTTCACTTCTTTGGTTAGGTTTATTCCTAGGTATTTTATTCTTTTTGATGCAATTGTGAATGTAATTGTTTTCCTGATTTCTCTTTCCATTGGTTCATTGTTAGTGTATAGGAAAGCTACAGATTTCTGTGTGTTAATTTTGTATCCTGCAACTTTGCTGTATTCTGATATCAGTTCTAGTAGTTTTGGAGTGGAGTCTTTAGGTTTTTTTATGTACAATATCATATCATCTGCAAATAGTGACAGTTTAACTTCTTCTTTACCAATCTGGATTCCTTGTATTTCTTTGTTTTGTCTAATTGCCGTGGCTAGGACCTCCAGTACTATGTTAAATAACAGTGGGGAGAGTGGGCATCCCTGTCTAGTTCCCGATCTCAGTGGAAATGCTTTCAGCTTCTCGCTGTTCAGTATAATGCTGGCTGTGGG
Source organism: Manis javanica (assembly GCF_040802235.1). Lineage (NCBI taxonomy): Eukaryota > Metazoa > Chordata > Mammalia > Pholidota > Manidae > Manis > Manis javanica. The sequence goes on along the minus strand of NC_133170.1, from coordinate 8,310,135 downwards.
TTTATCATATATGGCCTTTATTATGTTGAGGTACTTGCCCTCTATTCCCATTTTGCTGAGAGTTTTTATCATGAATGGATGTTGAATTTTGTCAAAAGCTTTTTCATCATCTATGGAGATGATCATGTGGTTTTTGTCTTTCTTTTTGTTGATGTGGTGGATGATGTTGATGGATTTTCAAATGTTGTACCATCCTTGCATCCCTGGGATGAACCCCACTTGGTCATGGTGTATGATCCTTTTGATATACTGTTGAATTCTCTTTGCTAATATTTTATTGGGTATTTTTGCATCTACATTCATCAGGGATATTGGTCTGTAATTTTCTTTTTTGGTGGGGTCTTTGCCTGGTTTTGGTATTAGGGTGATGTTGGCTTCATAGAATGAGTTTGGGAGTATTCCCTCCTCTTCTATTTTTTGGAAAACTTTAAGGAGAATGGGTGTTATGTCTTCTCTGTGTGTCTGATAAAATTCTGAGGTAAATCCGTCCAGCCCCGGGGTTTTGTTCTTGGGTAGTTTTTTGATTACCGTTTCAATTTCTTTGCTTGTAATTGGTTTGTTTAACTTTTGTGTTTCTTCCTTGGTCAGTCTTGGGAGGTTGTATTTTTCTAGGAAGTTGTCCATTTCTTCTAGGTCTTCCAGCTTGTTGGCATATAGGTTTTCATAGTAGTCTTTAATAATTCTTTGTATTTCTGTGGAGTCTGTTGTGATTATTCCATTCTCATTTCTGATTCTGTTGATTTGTGTTGATTCTCTTTTTCTCTTAATAAGTTTGGCTAGAGGCTTATCTATTTTGTTTATTTTCTCAAAGAACCAGCTCTTGGTTTTGTTGATTTTTGCTTTTGTTTTATTCTTCTCAATTTTGTTTATTTCTTCTCTGATCTTTATTATGTCCCTCCTTCTGCTGACTTTAGGCCTCATTTGTTCTTCTTTTTCCAGTTTCGGTAATTGTGATGTTAGACTATTCACTTGGGATTGTTCTTTCTTCTTCAAGTGTGCCTGGATCACTATATAATTTCCTCTTAAGACTGCTTTCTCTGCATCCCACAGAAGTTGGGGCTTTGTGTTGTTGTTGTCATTTGTTTCTATATATTCCTTGATCTCTATTTTGATTTGTTCGTTGATCCATTGATTATTTAGAAGCATGTTGTTAAGCCTCCATAAGTTTATGAACCTTTTTGTTTTCTTTGTAGAATTTATTTCCAGTTTTATACCTTTGTGGTCTGAAAAATTGGTTGGTAGAATTTCAATATTTTGGAATTTACTGTGGCTCTTTTTGTGGGCTAGTATGTGGTCTATTGTGGAGACTGTTCCATGTGCACTTGAGAAGAATGTGTATCCTGTTGCTTTTGGATGTAGAGTTCTATAGATGTCTATTAGGTCCATCTGTTCTAGTGTGTTGTTCAGTGCCTCTGTGTCCTTACTTATTTTCTTCCCAGTGGATCTATCCTTTGGGGTGAGTGGTGTGTTGAAGTCTCCTAAAATGAATGCATTGCAGTCTATTTCCCTCTTTAGTTCTGTTAGTATTTGTTTCACAAATGCTGGTGCTCCTGTGTTGGGTGCATATATATTTAGAATGATTATATCCTCTTATTGGACTGAGCCCTTTATAATTATGTAGTGTCCTTCTTTATCTCTTGTTACTTTCTTTGTTTTGAAGTCTATTTTGTCTGATATTAGTACTGCAACCCCTGCTTTCTTCTCACTGTTGTTTGCCTGAAATATGTTTTTCCATCCCTTGACTTTTAGTCTGTGCATGTCTTTGGGTTTGAGGTGAGTTTCTTGTAAGCAGCATATAGATGGGTCTTGCTTTTTTATCCATTCTATTACTCTATGTCTTTTGATTGGTGCATTAAGTCCATTTACATTTAGGGTGACTATTGAGAGATATGTACTTATTGCCATTGCAGGCTTTAAATTCATGGTTACCAAAGGTTCAAGGTTAGCCTCTTTAGTATCTTACTGCCTAACTTAGCTCGCTTATTGAGCTGTTATATACACTGTCTGGAGATTCTTTTCTTCTCTCCCTTCTTATTCCTCCTCCTCCATTCTTCATATGTTGTGTGTTTTGTTCTGTGCTCTTTCTAGGAGTGCTCCCATCTAGAGCAGTCCCTGTAAGATGCCCTGTAGAGGTGGTTTGTGGGAAGCAAATTCCCTCAGCTTTTGCTTGTCTGGGATTTGTTTAATCCCACCATCATATTTAAATGATAGTCATGCTGGATACAGTATCCTTGGTTCAAGGCCCTTCTGTTTCATTGTATTAAATATATCATGCCATTCTCTTCTGGCCTGTAGGGTTTCTATCAAGAAGTCTGATGATAGCCTGATGGGTTTTCCTTTATAGGTGACCTTTTTCTCTCTAGCTGCCTTTAAAACTCTTTCCTTGTCCTTGATCCTTGCCATTTTAATTATTATGTGTCTTGGTGTTGTCCTCCTTGGATCCTTTCTGTTTGGAGTTCTGTGTATTTCCGTGGTCTGTTCGATTATTTTCTCCCCCAGTTTGGGGAGGTTTTCAGCAATTATTTCTTCAAGGACACTTAGTATCCCTTCTTCTCTCTCTTCTTCTTCTGGTACCCCTATAATACGGATATTGTTCCTTTTGGATTGGTCACATAGTTCTCTTAGTATTGTTTCATTCCTGGAGGTCCTTTTCTCTCTCTCTATGTCAGCTTCTATACGTTCCTGTTCTCTGGTTTCTATTCCTTCAATGGCCTTCTGCATCTTATCCATTCTGCATATAAATCCTTCCAGGGTTTGTTTCACTTCTGTGATCTCCTTCCTGACATCTGTGATCTCCCTCCGGACTTCATCCCATTTCTCTTACATTTTTCTCTGCATCTCCATCAGCATGTTCATGATTTTTATTTTGAATTCTTTTTCAGGAAGACTGGTTAGGTCTGTCCTCTTCTCAGGTGTTGACTCTGTGATCTTTGTCTGCCTGTAGTTTTGCTTTTTCATGGTGATAGAGATAGTTTGCAGAGCTGGTATGAGTGACAGCTGGAAGAGCTTTCCTTCTTGTTGGTTTGTGGCCTTACTCTCCTGGGAGAATAGCGACCTCTAGTGGCTTGTGCTGGACAGCTGCATGCAGACAGGGCTTCTGCTTCCTGCCCGGTTGCTATTGAGTTTATCTCTGCTGTTGCTGTGAGCATGGCTTGGCTCGGGCTGCTGCTCCAAAATAGTGGAGCCCCGATGGAGGGGGAGCGGCCGGGAGGCTATTTATCTCAGTAAGGGGCCTCTGTGCTCCCTGCTGCCCAGGGGGTTAGAGTGCCCAGAGATCCCCAGATTCCCTGCCTCTGGACTAAGTGTCCTGCTCTGCCCCTTTAAGACTTCCAAAAAGCACTCTCCAAACCAAAACAACAACAGCAACAAACAACAACAAAAAAAAAAAATTAAATAAATAATTTTTTTAAAAAAAGAAAGACGCATAATTTTTTTTGTCCTCAGGCACCGGTCTCAGGCACCCACTCACTGGTCTTGCTGCCCTGTTTCCCTAGTATTGGGGTCGCTGTCCCTTTAAGACTTCCAAAAAGCACTCACCAAAAAAAAAAAAAAAAAAAAAAAAATTGGCCTCTCCCGTTTCTTTGTTCTCCAGTGTCAGCCTCAGGCACCCACTCACTGGTCTGCTGCCCTGTTTCCCTAGTATCCAGGACCCTGCGCATACACTGTGTCTGCACTCTGGTGCGGATTGCTGGGACTGGGTGCTCAGCAGTCCTGGGCTCCCTCCCCCTCCCTGCTGACTCCTCTCCTCCCCTCCGGGAGCTGGGGGGAGGGGTGCTTGGGACCTGCTGGGCGGAGGTTTGTATCTTACCCACTTCACAAGGTGCTGGGTTCTCACAGGTGTGAATGTGGTCTGGATGTTGTCCTGTGTCCTCTCGTCTCTATTTTAGGAAGAGTTGTCTTTGTTATATTTTCATAGATATATGTGGTTTTGGGAGGAGATTTCTGCTGCTCTACTCATGCCGCCATCTTGGCTCCGCCTCTGGATTTCCTTCTTTTTAAGGCTAATACTCCTTTGTATGTATACACCATGTTTTCTGTATCTATTCATCTGTCGATGGATATTCTGGTTGTTTCCATATCTTGGCTATTGTCAATAAGGCTGTAATGACCATGGGAATGCAGATATCTCTTTAAGATCCTGGTTTCAATTCTCTTGGATATAAGCTCACAATCCTTTAACACCTGTCTGCTATAGAGAAGGACACATTCTACTCTACTCTTCAGGCCAAGGTAACTAGGCCTTGGTCTGCATCCAGACTGCCTTCAGAGACTTATCTGGAGACCTGTAACTTTTCCCTTTAAGTCACTGCAGACAGCAAGGTACAGTTACCTCACTGTGCAGGCTAACATGGTTACATGGATGGGGCAATCCAGGGTCTTGACTTAGAAGTGGAGGAAGATGAAATGAGATAGCCCAGCTGTGGCCACCAGTACCTAATTTAACTTCATCCGTAAAAAAATTGAAGCTGATTTTTGTCCTCCAATTGTCTGACTCACAGGTCATATTTCTCAGCTGAATATTGGAGGTAGGCAGGAGATTTTAGATTATCAGCCTTAAATCGCAAGTTCTGCTTCCATCCTGGTCCTCTCCAACTTCCTTGTCCAACTTCCAACCAGCCATGTCTTGAAAATGCAGCTTTGATGGTGTTACTCTAACCTGCCTAAAGTATTTCAGGAGCTCTGTGTGCCCATGTCTGAGGCCTTAGTATGCCAGCATCTGGCACCTGCTTTCCTCTGCGCACTCACTGTTCATCACTTTTCCAGTCAGACTCTATTCCTCAGTCATATAAGTTCCAACAGAATCTAATCTCTAATTCTCCACTTTTAAACAGTTATGGCAGATTATTACTTTTGAACCACAGGAAACTTTGAAAATGACTTTTGAATAACCCAAGGAAAAAAATTAATGATTTTTGGCATAGACTGTGTTTTGTATGCAAAATATTTGACAATTCATCATTTGAATATAATGTATCATTTAAAACATTTTTATTGAAAAAGCAATATATTCATTATAAACAGTTCAGAATTATAAAAAGTAAAAAATAAGATCTCTGCTCCCTTTTACAACCCAACAAAAAAAAAGGAAATATTATATACCTTTTCAGATGTTTTCTGTGCCTGTGTAAATATTTAGAATGTATGTACTGAAGTCTTTTACTTAAATGAAGTCAGTCTCATACTGTTTGGCAACTTACTTATAGGAGATAAATATATATATATCCACCTGCTTTTCATATCAGTCATGGGTGACTGTGTGTGTACACATACATATGGACTCTTATTAGCATCTTCATATTGTGCAGATGACATTATTTATCATAAACAATTCTGATATTTAAACATTTTCCAATTTTTTGCTATATTAGTAGTCCACCTGTGGATTTTGGCTTTTGATCCAAGCTAACAATTTTTTTAAGTTTATCCAATTTATATCTATTATATTAGGTCTATTTGGTGACTTTATTTTATATTTCATCATATTATTTTATATTTGAGTTTCTTTTGATCACTTTCCTTTTTCTTATTCATCTCAATTTTAGACACTTAACAGTTCTTTGCCTTAATTTCTACATGTATTTCTTTTATTTTCCTGATAAGCAAGTCTATTACGGCTTAGCTTTAGTGTTTTAAATAATACACTTAAAACTTTTTTTCATTTCTTAATTTTAAACAATACATATTGACTCACTTTTAAAAAATGAGAAACAAATGAAGAAATTATTCCTTCGATGCAAGTGAGAGATAACTAACAATCAAACCATAGATTTTCAAAAATTTGTAAAATCTGTGAAAATTAGGATCAAATTGGAAGACTGCAAATGAAAACCTATGTATAATCCTCCATGTTACTTTCTGTTGGATTCAACAAATAATTTTTTATCTTTTATGATGGGTACAAGATTTTAGGAGGCCCAGAGAAAAAAGTGTGAAAACGCTATGGAAGTTTGACTGCAAAAACCAACTACATCTGTTATTCACCACCAGACAGGAAATAAACTCAAAGTCATCAAACCGAAGGACGTGCCATGACTTGGCTTCAGGGAGAGACGTTTTGGCTTCCTGCTGAGATGTGTTACTTCATCATGTGCTAAGGAAGGTATGGAAGGAATTCCAGGAAGATAAACAGAGGTGTTCCCCAGAAAAAGACCAGCAAATATGCTGAGAAATTGTTCTGAGAGGACAGACTCCGTTGCTGATCCAAATCACCCTCTGGACCCCTTCCCAAATTATTCAGGGGCAAAAAGCTCTAGATAGAACATCAGATATTGAAAAATAAGTAATGAACAGAAAGGATTCGGCCAGAGACCTAAGTACATATTTAACAAAATGAGCAACAGCCAGATGAATACACCCCAAGAATATACTGGGATAGATTATTCCAGAAAGACCACTTTCCAGATTTTCAAAGAAATTAGTAAGACAATAAATTAGAAAGGCTGCAAAATATCAAGATCTTTACCCTGTAGTTGCCAAGGCACCCCCCTCAGCCAGAGACTCCTTGGGAACCTTACATGACTTCTGGGGTCTCCATTCTGGCACCTTACCCTTTAGGTTCCTTCACATCTCTGAACTCTGATCTCTGCTTCTTCAGCCCAGAGAAATCCCTGTGTCTGCTTGGATTCCAGATTCGTATGTTGCACCCAAGAAATTGTATGCAGACACAGGGCTGGAGCCCTCATGGGTCTTACCTCGTGGATATCCTTTCCTTTAATGACTGCTGTGTCTTTATGGACTGCCTGTTGTCCAAGGCCTGAGCACAGTTGCCCATCTGAGGAGGGGTCCATTCCATGGTTGTTTACAGGGGACAATTTGTGTGGTACCAGTTCCTCGATCATAACTTGAAGCAGAAGAGATCACTTATTTTTATGTTGAAGTTGAACTTCCTTTCCTACCTAACACTTTGGAACTCCCCTTGCTTTTCCATTTAGTAGGTATAGCAGAGTTAATATTGTTGACAAACGTAAGAATATGCACAAACACAAAACAGTATGTCAGAGGCAAATGCCACATCAACACATGGCTTCTCTTGCGATCTGTGAGTGACAGACACCATGCTCACGCTATGTCTGGGGTATAGGCTTGTTCGCATTAGTGAAAATTCATAAAAAGTGAGTTTGTAAATAAAGAAGCTTCTGGATGCAAATGGTTAATTCTTACCCTGCCAATCAGTGGCTCATGTTACTAGTTATTGCCATGTGAGGTCAGAAGGTGTATGTGTGACATACATGTATCTTGAATCACAAAACCTGGACAACTCAGTAAGGTAAGAATACCCTCACTAATAGAAGTTGTTTCAGAAGAAAAGAGATCATGAGTGAAAATTGGAGAAGGTCATGAAGGCAGAAGAGTCAAGGAAGGAATCTGGGGCCCCGAAGCTAAGCCAAGCATCATGAAGGAATAGCTCTACCGAATGGCTGAGGTGCCTAGTCAGCTCCCAGGCAGAGGGCGGCGACCAGTCCACAGTGTGTGGTACACTTTGGTAAAGTGAAGCTTCTAGAATCTCAAAGGATGGCTTGAGGCTCTGTGTTTGGCTGTTTTGTCATCTCCCTTCCTGGCTGGTGCAAGTGAAAGTCTTCTTAGCACTAAGAATTGCCTTGGTTTTCTAGCCCACTGCTGAAGCTCTGATCACTGTTCCTTCCTTTCTAGAACTTTATCTCAAGTTAGTTGCTGCCCCAAATCAGCAATGGTGTCCCTCTGTGCAAAAACAGTCATTGTGATGATAGTTAATAGCGCTATGCACTAGACAAAGTGCTTTACATGTTCAACACATGGAATAGTCACCATATGATTAGGTGTTAGCCCAGTTTTATAGATAAGAAACGGAACATACAGATCGCGGTTTTGCCCATGGGTACATGACTAGAAAACGCCGAGCTGCAAGTCAAAGCCAGTGCCACCCCAGAGCCCAAGCACTTCACCACTCTGCTCTCTGCCTCTCAGTTTACCGAAGTGCTAAGTGCTGCAGATTCCTGGAGAGCTGGGATTTCTGCTCTACCAACGACTTTCCATAATATTCAGCTTGTGTTGTAGGTAAAAATATACTTTCGCCTCTGCCACAGCGATCACTTTTCAATGGACACCACCTATTTCCTTTTCCCTTCAATGAACATCTGTTTCACAGCATCTAGGTGACCTGGTTAGAATATTGCAACTGGAGAGAGGTGGGTGGTGTTACGGGGAACTCCAGCCAAGGCAAACCTTGAAACCCAGCAGCCTTCATGCTCTCCGACACAGTGCACAATTTTGTTCAGTGGACCAGTTTCGATGTAGCCATCCAAGTACCTTGTCACTGCCTGGTTTACCTAAGAGAGTGGACTGTGTGTGAGCATACATGTGCATAAAGCTAGACTTCTTTTTCCACCTTTATATCTCAGGCCAAATGGCTCCAGGGATATAACTTGAAAGCATTATAAGTGAAAACAATTCTACTTGCTTTCCTACTGCACACTTTCTATGTAGAAAGGGATTCTTTTCCATTTATAAAAATTCCTAGGGAACATTATTTTATTTTACATAATGCAAACAATTCATTACCTTTCACCTTTGAATCAGTTCACCGATGTGTGTTGATTCACAGCACTCCTGGTGTGTAATGTTAGTATGCCGTGTTCCACAGATACAAAGCAGAGGAAGTAATTTTGAGTTGGAAGTGGTGTTGACATTTAACTCATAACCGTAAAACTCTGCTCTCTGTTACAAATCAACTTTTACTTCATTTCTACCCCTGCACATATTGGCCTCTGTGTTTTCTCTGAAATCTATAATAAGGAATACTTATGTCTTGATTTTGTCTCATTTCTCCATTCATTATTCATTCGGATCCCAAACAGACATTGGAGACTTCAAGGTATATGTCAGGTGCTGTGACACAATTATGTTACGATTCTGGAGAATCCTCTAGTCTAAAAGCTGAAGCATACCTGTAGACAATGTCTACCATGTGCTCTCAGCACCGTAGCAGAGCTATGCAGAAAGTTCCTGAGTCACCGGGGATCGTAGAAGACGGACAGGGTAACTAGGGAGAGGAGGGAGAGAGCTACAGAAGGCTTCAGAGAACGTGAGGGTTAGACTGCTTCAAAGATGAATGGGAAGTTGTCACGGAGAAGGTGGGAAGGTTCTGTCGGAGGATAGAGCATGCGGATAAAGGACAAAATGGTGTGTGTAGCATGGCCCGTTCTGAAAGGTGGGTGGTGTGTTTGACTGGAGTGAATCCAGCATAAGAGATACGATAAGGAACACAGTCTGGGGCTAGATGATTATAATGAACCCTACGTTTTATGACGGTTTAGATTTTATTGTGTGAGTTCTAAGGAACTATCTGTGAACAGTGAGAGGGTGGGAGAAGACAGATAGAATAAGCAGTTGGATGGTGCTTACTTGTTCATAGAAAATGGCAACAAATTAGAAAATTGAGTGGAAATTATAATTTTTTTCCCTTCAACTTGAACTTAATTTTTTATACTAAGAAGCTATTCTATGAGGCCACATTATTTTTACATGTTCATATATATTCAGAAAACAAGGCATCCTTTAATTTAATTGCTCTGAACTCTAAAGCAGGGAGCTGGGTAGCCTTCCTGGGACTCAATTTTAATATTAGTGTCACAACTTCGTCTCAGTATATTCTGCACCATTGTCCAAAAAACTCATGAGGGCAAAACAGCTTCTTTATGGGGGTAAAATGTAACTAAATCTCTCTGTTCTGAGAGATGAAAGAAAATGCCTTTCTAGATACCTAAGTCATGTGTTTAGTACTTTCTGTTTGGGAATATACCAAAATGTTGCCCAAAGAAGGATTGGGGGTGGGCAGAATGGAAAATCAGGAACAAAAAGTGATTTTAAAAAAGAAAGAAAGAAAGAAAGAAAAGGGGGGAAAAAGCAGGATTTGCTTAAGCAGAAGAACTAAGAATTTTTTTTAATTTCTAAAAAATATTTTTATTGTGGTAAAATACATGGAACATGCATTTTTCCATTTTAACTGCTCCTATGCACACAGTTCCATGGCACCGAGTGCCTTCACATTGTTGTTTGGCCAACACCGCCATCCATCTCCAGAGCTTTTTCATCTTCTCCCCCTGACCCTCTGTGCCCTTTGAACCCCCAGTCCTTCCTTCCTAGCCCCTGGCCACCATTCTATTTTCTGTGTCTTCAAATTCGATTATTCTAGGAACCTCATGTAAATGGAATTATATGCCATTTGTTCTTTTGTGACTGGCTTATTTCACTTAGCAGGATGTCTTCCAAGTTCATCTATCTTGTAGCATGTTTCAAAATTGCCTTCTTTCTAAAGCTCAATGATATTCCATCATATATATATATGTATATTCCACATTTTGGAATATATATATATATATATATTCCACAATTTGTTTATCTAGCATCTTTCAGGGATATTTGGGTTGCTTCCACTTTTAGCTAATCATGCATAATGCTGCTGTGAACATGAGTGTACAGATACCTGTTTGAGCCTAAGAATTCTTTATCAGCACTGTAAGGACAAAGTTGAAGCAGCACGGTGGTTTGGGGAGATTTGGGCAACATTAGACAAAGTGCTATAGCACGATGCTTTTACAATCCTTGAAACACCCAGTTTTTATGAAAACAGAAAATGAGGCCATTTTCTTTCATGGGAGGGGGCAATATCATTGGTTGACTATAAAGATAAAAGTGAATATGAACAAAGTGTATTGAATTAGAGTAGGAGAAGAAATTAATCGTGAGTAGAGAAATCAGGAAATACTTCAGCAAGATGGTGGCTTTCGGCTACACTTAACTTTTCTCTGCTAAGATTGCCCCTGGATGCAAATGGCCTGGGTGTAATGGCTTTTGGAAGGTCAGAGGGAGAAGCTTCCCAGTGTGCCCGGGAAACCCTGCTTGTCTCATAAAATCCAACCTCTAGAGAGCATCAACTTTTCATTATGCAGCTTTGGCTGCACATGAAGAGGTGGCTCGGAAAGCTGACCTCCATTTTCTCCTGTCTCTTCTCCCCACTCTCCTGGCCTCACTTGGAATATTTGATTCCATGAAACACTTCTTCTGGGGGATACCAGACATATGAGTGCGTGCGAAAGCTTCCTTCCCCCACACCCTATGCCCACTTTCCAGCAAAATACTCTGAGGCACAACTTTTCCTCCATTTAAAGATGGTAGGTGAGAACTGACAAATGCCTGTAAAGGGCACAGGGGACTCTTTGGTAATTAAAAGTTCTAAATGTGTAATTTAAATAGGCTCCAAGAAGTAGAACCTTCCAGTCGTGTTTGAAATGGCAACTCTCTAATGCAATAGCAGCAGGCAGTAATGGAAAATCCTGCTTTGGCAGAAAAAAAAGAAATAGGTTTCATCGTTAGAGGTGTGGCAAAAGGTTTTAGAAATTAACACATAAATCAGCCAACTTTTATTTTAATTAACTTAGCCAAAAACACTATGAGAAAAAAAAATTTTGTTGGAGTTTAGAATGGACTATGAATCACTCACTAATTTAATGATGTATAATATACACACAGAAAAGTGCAGAAATCTAAGTATACAGCTCAGTAAATATTTAGAGGTGAACACACCCAGGTAACCACTGTCCAAATCCAGAGAGTAAACATGATTAGCACTCCAGAAGGTCCTGTCTTGCTCCCTTCACATAACTATCTGCCCCAACCCTAAAGGTAACAACTCTACTAACTTCTAACCACATTGATTAATTCTGGGTGTTTCTGAGTTTTACATGAATGGAATAAATATAGATGGAATAATACAGTATTCTTTTTGTATCTGACTCCTCTGGCTTACCATTATTTTTGTGAGATGAATCCATATTGCCTAAAGTCCTAAACTTTATTTCTTTCTCATAGCTATATAATGTTCTTTGGGTTAATAAACCATCATTTCATTATTCATTCTTTTATTGATGGACACCCGGGTAGTTACCAGTTTTAGGCTATTACTAATAGAGCAGCTGTAAGCATTCTAGTACATTTTATATACATGTATATACATTTCTGTTTGGGTACAAACCTAAGAGTAGAACTGTGGAGTCATAGATTATGCATATGTTCAGCTTTAGCAGATACTACAGAAAGTTTTCAAATGCTGTACCAATTAATATTTCTATCTTCAGTGTACAAAAATTTGAATTGCTCCACATCCTTGTCAACACTTGATATTTTCCATCCTTTTTATTTTAGCCGTGCTAGTGCTAATTTAGGTTTCTATCTAATAAATTATTTTATAAACTTAACAAATTTCAGCCAGTTGGATATCCTCTTTTGGGACATGGCTATTCAAATCTTAGCCCATTTTTTATTGGGCTGTCCATCTTATTGATTTGTAACAATTTTTACATGTTCATACATATTCAGAAAATATGTGTATGTATATGGATGTATGAGTCCTTTGTCATATAGAGGTATTGTAATTATCTTCACTCTGTAAGTTTCCTTTTTACTCTCTTAATGATGAATACATTTTTTAATTTAAAATAATGTACTTTATTACTTTCTTCTTTAGCACTTTGGGAGTCCTTTTTATATTTTTCTTCTAAAACCTTTTTTGCTTTACTTTCTATATTTAGATCTGGAATCCATTTGGAATTGATTTCTGTTTTAATGTTACCGAGGTCAAGATATATATGTACATATGTGTGTGTTTTTATCTATTTGCTGCTATCATTCATTGAAAACATCAGACCTTGCAATTTGTTAACATTAAATATCTCTCCATTTATCTTGGTCTTCAATTTCTCTCAATGTTTCTCATTTTCATTGCAAAGGTCCCACATTTATTTCCTACTTTTTTGTTACAAGTATGTCAAAGTCTAATTGATTTTTGCCAATCTGTCCTTGAATTTTTCAAATTCACTTTATGTAGTTTCTCTGTAGATGTCTTTGAATTTTCTATCTACACAATTATGAATAATTCGATTTCTTCCTCTCCTGTTCTTATGTATTTCATATTTTGCCCTTGCTTACTGACCTGTGTAGGATTTTATTCAGTGCAGTGCTGAGCAGAAGTGATGCAGGTAGGCATTCATTGTTCATTCCAATCTCAAGGCCAAACTTTCAAAATTCTACATTAAACATGTGCTTGCTATATCATTTTTATAGCTTTCTTTTATCAGGTTAAAAGGTTCCCATTATTTCTATTTTTCTGAGGAAATTTTGACCTGCTGTTGAATTATACTAAATGTACATTCTTCACTTTTGAGGAGATTGCATGATTTCTCCCTTATTCTCTTAATGCATTAAAATGTATTAACTGATAATCAATTTAAACAACATTTCATTCCTGGAATGAACCCAACCAGATTCTGATATATTATCTTTTCTATAGTTCACTGCTTACAATTTGTTTAGAATTTTAGTATTTATGTTCTTGAGAGATTTCTTGAAATGTCCTTGTCATGTTTGGGGATCAAGTTTATGCTGAGTCACAAAATAAAAAAGAGAGTGTTACCACCTTCTTAATTATCTAGAAGCATTTGTGTAGACTGGTGTTTGTTCCTTCTAAATGTCTGGTAGAATTCACTAGTGAAGCGATCTGGGTAATCCTGAAATTACTTTTTGGAAAAGCTTTTAATAATGCACTCAATTTAATACTTTTATGGCTATTCAAATTCTCCATTTCTTCCCCTTGGTTTTTTAAGTTGAGTTTTGCTAAGAATTCATCCATTTGCTCTCCTTCTTCAACCTTCAATAGCATGAAGTTCATAGTAATATCTTATTGTCTTCGTAGCATTACATGATCTGCCTTAGTGCTTTCATTCCTACTATTAGTAATTTCATCCATCTCTCTCTCCTTCCTTCTCTTTCTCTCTCTGCTCACTTCTTGGCCTCAACTTTTAACAGTATCTGTGCAGATAAAAAGAACCAAACTATGATTTTAAAAATAATTTTACATATACATTTTTTACATTTATCATTTTTATTTCTTCATTAATTTTTACTGCCTATTATTTTCTTCCTTCTACATAATTGTATTTAATTCCTTCTTAAGGTGGATACATTGGTTTGTAGTCTTCTCTCTTTTCTAATATATATATATGTAGTGCTATAAATATCCTTGTAAATCATGGCCTGTCCCACAAGATTTGATATGTTACCTTTTATTATCAGCATGAAATATTACCTAATTTCCATTGTGCATTCTTCTTTGACTCATGGATTATCTACAAGCAAATGTTTCTTAATTCCCAAAACATGGTCTTTTCTTATTGTATTCTGTTATCCATTTCTAGCTTAATTGCCTTATCGTATTAAGATTTCTAGTACAATATTGAAAAGAAGTAGGACTTTATTTCTAATATTGTGGATAATCATCATCATAATCATATTATCTCTCCAATAAGTAAGAAGTTTGCTATGGATTTTTGTAGATACACATTACCATGTCAAGGAAGTAGGACCTGTAATCCTAACCATATGATATACTTCTTACTAAGTAGTCTTCAGAGTATTTTCACTCACCCCATTTGTCTTCTAAACTTTGCCTGAGCTGAGAAAGGACTTCGTGGTCACTGAAGCCTGCCATTGTTCCTCGTGCAAAGCAGGAGAGCTTACACACCAGCACATCTCCCAATATCTTAATTTTGCACACCCCCATTGGATTTGTCTATACATGACTTCATTAGAAAGAAAATGATTTCTTCCTGTGCTGCAGGTTTCTTTGAAACAGATTTTTGGGTGATTTCGACTGCAGAGATCATGATTGATCAAGGGGTGGATCCTAGATGTTTCCCTGCAATGGGGCATCTGCTGCCTTGGCCCTCTCTTCTCTCCTCTCCATATACACAATTCCACCATCAAAGAAAGGGGACCTGACATCAGTCATCTCCTCCCTGCCTGGAACACAAGGCATGTTTTTCCTTATCCCACGGTATTTGCATTGTGACTTCTGTATTTATGGGCTAGAGAGATCCGGTCAGTCCCTTCCTACCTCCTCAAATGATTCTTGATTCTCAGCAACCAGTGAAAGAAATACATAGGCAGCACCTTCCACAGGTGCCTAAGGATCCATACTGTTTAATCCAGAGATGGCAGAGACAGCGCTTGTGCCACCTCACCCTCAGGCACTGCAGTGGGCATTGTTGATCTTGCACAGAAAAGTCTTACCCGCCCTGCCAGCACTGTGCTCTCCGCTTCCTCTGAGAGCATTTCTTCATGCCTGGGCTAGACACCTACTCTTCCCCCCTGTAAAAGATCTGACTTCATTGGGGTCCCTGAGGTTGGGAAGCCCTTTGGTGGAGGATGTGATTCCCCAGGTTGCTTCTCACAGGTAAGTACGGACTCTCTCCAGCCACCCTCTGAAGAGTGGAGAACATCGCTCTGAATACAGTATGAAAATACCTTCAGTTTTTTAAAAAGTGAATCTCACTTTTTATATATTGAAAAAAAATCAGTGTCTTCAAAAATGGAACTAATTGTCAAAACAAAAAGCCACTTTTTAAAACGGGGCAAGGGCCCCGGAAGATGACTGGTTAGCCAGAGACGGGTAAGATTCCTCAAGGGAGGAACAACCTAAGACAGGCACAGTCGCAGGGGGGCCATCAGGTGAGAATTTGGGGATCAACAGAGGTGAGGCTCAGAACCTCACCCCCCCTGCTTTGAGAGAAATCTTCTGCATCCGTGGATGTCTTGCTGCCCTTGTCTAGCCTGGATTAATACTTAGTCCATAGGCACACACCTGATCATCTGATCATCTACATTTGCCTTCTTACAGCACTAAACTATGTTTTCTACCTTTATCTTGCATCTACCTACCACTTCAGCATTTTATTAAAAATAAAAATAATAATAATAATAGGAGAAATGTGGGATCAACATATAAATCAAGTACAAAAATCAAATGAATATTCATATTTGACCTGATGGTTTATAGGTCATATTGCATGATCAAAACCGAAAGTCTCTGTGATGAATGCCCTTGTACTGTTCACCATGTAAGAATTTATTCACTCTGTAAGAATTCGTTCACCATGTAAGAACTTGTTCGTTATGCTTCAGAAGATTGGAGACTGACGAGAATTAGGCTTGAGATGGATTAATGATTGTACATTGAGCATTGACCCCCCTATACTGAATTTTATTGTTGTTAACAACCATTTGATCAATAAATATGAGAGATGCCCTCTCAAAAAAAAAAAAAAAAAAACGGGGCAAGGGTTAAAATACACTTCTATGCTGATCACTTCTAAATGGAAAAAACAAAAATGAAGCCAGATGAGTCACTGTATTGTGATTGGTTTTTATTTCATTTCTTCCTCTTCAGTTTCCAATATTCATCTACCCTCACTAATCTCATAACTTGGAAGTTTTTAAAAGTCTCTTTCCCATTTTTCTTTATGTCTGGTGCTCCCAGGGCTCCTCTTCCTTGATGAGTAAGTGGTAAACCTTTAAGGGCTAGTCTGCTAGGCAGAGGTTCTTTCCCTCCCCAGGCCCCACATGCTTCCAGAACAGAGCAAAGGCCTGCAGTCCCGGTTCCTCCAGAAGACGTACAGGGAACTCCATTAATAGCTTCACTTTCTCCTGCTCTTATACCAGTTTCCTGCTGCTGACTTTATGTTAAAGAACCAGTTCCCTTAGATACACTGTTTGCTTCTTTTGAAAATTTGGGGAGCTTCTTTGATTTATAGAATGCGTTACTTATACACAGTGGGTTGAATGACCCAGGGAGTAGGCAACCATGAATTCTGTGCAGAGGTGGGCAAATGCTTCTTTTAACAGATGTGAGAAAACGTAAGTCTTCTTTTTGTTCTTGACTACTGCAAGTTCGTTAGTAACAAGGCAATTCCCATACAGAGTCAGGTTCAACTCAGCGTTCCAAAGATATTTTTCACGGTAAACATGGAAAGAATAATGGTGGAATAGCAACTATTTTGCATGGAATGAGGTGCCACAGTTCTACC
The DNA here is from genome assembly GCF_040802235.1 of Manis javanica. NCBI lineage: Eukaryota > Metazoa > Chordata > Mammalia > Pholidota > Manidae > Manis > Manis javanica. Next base: position 8,293,240 of record NC_133170.1, on the reverse strand, counting down.
ATTCAGACCTCCATGACCTTGAAGATTGACTCTTGGATTGTCAAGGGAGAGGTCACACTGCCCAAGATGATCACAGTTGCTTTACTCGTGTCTGGGTCTGTGAATTGCTCTCTGGCTCTCTGTAGACTCTCTTCCCTCTTGCCATCTTCCTTCACTGGCATTCAAGAACAGGCACATACGGGACTGACCCATGAAAGCCCCCCCATGGTTATGAAAACATGAAGGGGTTGGGATGGAGTGGGGAGGCCAATGTGTAAGAGCCAGCTTCTGTTCTATTTATTGCATGTGTATTTCTCAAGAGAAAGATATTTCCTTTCAAAAGCCTGGGACCACCCAGGACAGTGAAGCAGTCTTGAGACAGACTCATCAGGTGGGCCTCTTGGGGCGCAAGTTGTCTTACTTCTCAAGAGATTGGCGGGGACATTCAGTCACATTGCACAGCAGATCTCAGGGATTCAAACCTTCACACACACAAATTCCAGGAGGCAGGGAGGGTGGGTGTGCAGCAATCCCTATCATATCTCCCTTGCCAAGCCCTCTGTTCTTCCTCCTGAATGCCCTCTTCTTATTTACTCCTTGATCCCCCACCGTCAGCAAGCCCTGTAACAGTGCATGGATCTACTTGAAAGTTGGCTGCGGATTTGAGAATACCAGTCCTTTCCAAGTCTCTGTGGTTGCCACATTCATTACTCATAAAAGAGACAGGGAGCCCCAACTCTCCACGGAGCCTCTGGCCTTTACTTTACTCTATTTATTTGTTTATTGATTTTGCCACAGCTCACACTGGAGCCCACGGACGGTCAGCCTACTCGATCAAGTCTGTGAGAGCCCCAGCTTTGCTAGAAAGAGCCCTCAGGTCTAGCGTCTCAATCAGGTGAGAGTGGGCTGGCTTTTGTTTGTTTTTAAGATCAGCTCAACAAAAATGTCACAGGTTTTCATGAGTGTTCATACATGTGTGATTTTTAAAACATGACTATTAGTGGAGGCAAAAGAAAAAAGCCTTCCTGCATTTGCAATACTTAAAAATAACAATATGGAATGTAAATAAAAAGGGAAGGTACTTCCTGTAAGTTTGTGAAGGATTCTGAAAATAGCTCCAAGGCTGAGCCAAGGTTAATACAGTCACACAGCCAGAATTTCCATGAAAGCAATGGTACCTTGGGTGTTTGTCTAGTAAAATTGTGCAAATATCTGCAGCCTGCATGCTTTGCTCACCACAGCTTGCCTGCCTTGCACACAGTGACTTGAGATTCCTTGGTTCTCATGCCCATTTTTAACCCCCAGCTAAAAAGGTGGCAGCCTTATACCTTCTGATGTCCAAAGATTTTCAGACCTGTGCTGTATTTTGTAAAACAGCATGAAACCCGGCAGTGTCATTAAACCAACACACTGAAGGGGTTTTCATCATTCTGTGAGTGTGTGTGTGTGTGCGGGTGTCCAGGGTGGGCCGGGGGAACTTTCCTCTCCTTCACCGCTGCCCTTTACAGTCGTTCTCTACATCGTACAAAATAAAAAGTCTTTCTCGATGTTGATTAAAAACAACCATGATTTTTTTTTCTCCCATGTTACCCACTTTTATTCAGAGCCTTTCTTGTACCTTTTTTTAAAATTAAGGTATCATTGATATACAATCTTATGAAGGTTTCACCTGAGAAACATTGTGGTTTCAACATTCACCCATAGTATCAAGTCCCCTGCAACACCCATTTGCAATCACTGTCCATCAGTGCAGTAACATGCTATAGAGTCATTACTTGTCTTCTCTGTGCTGTACTTACTACCCATGACCTACCTATATTATGAAAACAATCATGATTTTTAAAAATATTTCCACTTAATTATCTCACTGAATCTTCACAAAAATCCAGTGCAATAGAGAAGCCAGAAAGTACTCTTTTTACCTTAGAAATAAGGAGCCTTGGGGACTTAGAAAAGGTATAAAATTGAGTAATTCCTGAATTTGAAATTTCATGGACTTTTAATTTTTTTTAACTAATTAAGAAAGCCATTTAGGGTAGCAAAGCTAGTATTTTGCCAATGGGGACATGACATAAAAATGTTCACGAACAGTTACGACCATGATCAACAGTCTGACCTGTACACTCACCGGGAGCTGTGAGGTCAGAATTCCCTGGTGAGAATACCAGTTCCTCCCCTTACTGGCCGTGTGGTGTGGGCAAATCAACTAGCTTCCTGCTGCACCCATTTCCTCCCCTACAAGACAGAAGTAATAGCTCCTAAGTTGGTTGTGAGCATGAAGTTTGTATTTGTCAAGGGCTCAGAGCAACGTCTGGCTCAGAGTAAGCACTATCGCAATTTGCTAAATGAAAAAATAAACTCATTTAATCTTCACGACAGCCCTAAGAGATGACTAGCAAGGTTAACCGAGTCAGCAAAGGCCACGGCTCTCAGGTGGCAAAAGTAAAGCCTTGACCCAGAAAATGTGAGTCTAGAAGCCACAAAATTAAGGGCCATGCAACGCTAAACATTAACGTTTCGATTTTATTTTTAAAAGTGGACGTTTTTATCTCTGAAGTTAAGTAGGACATAATGTTAGAAAAAAGGACAGAATACATTTCCTAAGAAAAGACAGAAATTATGCAAATGCATATACTGATATTTCCATTTTTATTTACTTAATATATGCATACATATAAATATGCTTATATACACTGGATTGTGCTTCTTTAAAATTTTTATGACATAACAATAAAAACTTAGCAGTAAGCAGCCCTGGCCTATGGGGCACATTGGAACTATTGATTTGCTGCCTGTTCTAGGAGAAACCTGGACAAATTATCTCATGTAGGTCTGAAACCCACCCTATCGCTTCCCAGCAAGCAAGGCACAGTAGCACCTGTGTGCTATTTTCCTAGAAAGAACATTCCAGATTTTGGAACAATACAAGCTGTAATGCTTCTTCCATTCTTTTCATGTTACTCTCAGAGAAGAGAGAGTAACTGACTCACAGAACCTGCCTTAAATAAGTAACAGAACATGAGCGGATGTTCCCATGGCCTCCATTACCTTCCAAGGAGGTATTTGCAGAGTTCAGAACATGCTCAGATTCCTACCACCACTTAGAAGAGGTTGTCTGGTTGTCTCTGTCCTCCACCCACCAGAACAAAGGAAAAGGGAAAGTCTAGGGCTGCTCAGACTTGGCATGAAGACATCTCAGCAGAGGGATGGAACCTACGTGGATGCTTTCTGAGTGGGGTTTAACGGTGTGGGTAGAGAATAAAGGTCAGAGGAGAACTTTGTCCTGGTGTCGTAGTTCCCTGAAATGTCTTTGTCCCTGCTCATTAAAGGGACTCCTGATTTGGGTAAGGGCCTTTACAATTCCTGAAGATTTCATGGCTAACAAAGTAGGAAAAAATTCTCAAGGTTGAATCCTAGTATGAGGGGGAAATTATCATCCCAGGATTCTGGGTCTTGGTGGTGGTGACTATCAGGACTTAGACTACAGTCTAAGACTTACTAAAAACATTAATAATCCGAGAAGTCTAAGAAGGGAACCTTTCGAGAAGGACCTTGGGCTGAAGGTTAAAAATGTCTGTAAGAGCAGAGGAGGCAGAAGGCTGAAGGAAAGGTGCTCCAGGTAGGATGTGAGTGACACCAGCGAAGCTGGGGCAGGGAAGGTGCCGTTTATGCAAAGACAGTGGACAGATCCATCCGGAATAACAAACGTCTGTGCCGACCAGAAGGCAGAGGAGGCTGCTGGCAGACTGGGGCCAGATTACGAAGAACCAGAAGATATCAGTAGGATTTTATGTTGTTGCCGAGCAAACTATTAAATGTGTTTGGCAGAACAATAATCTAAAGGGTAGATAAATGATAGATGCAGCTTATTCTTCTCCAAGCTCTTGATAAAGATACAAAAGCATTTTGATCTGTTACCACTTTTATTTTCTTTCCCCCTCCTCAAGCCTGCTGCGCTTTCCTCCGCGCATAAACAGAGCAGAAGTATAACCTTTCAATTAACCTTTCTATTTCAGTAAATAATAGTATCTTTAGAAATGCCTTTTTTTTTTCAAATAAAACTTTTTGCTATTTAGAATTTGTTGGTCATGATTCCTTTGCTCATCCCCTAGGGGGGAAGAAATCATATTCATCTATCTTGTGATAAAAGATTATAATATTTAGTAACTTGAAAACCTTTATATCATGATGTTCTGTCTCATTTGGGAAAAATCATATTTACAAGTTTATTATGGGCATATTTTCTGTGTTTGAATTGTAGATGTTCATCCTTTTCATTGGCAAAGTGCCCCTACGTTAGAGACAGTGTTTTAGAATAACTATCGAGCCGTTGACTTTGACGTAATATTGACAGGGGGATTGAGGTTTGGACGTCCTTGAGAATCACACTCCGTCTCTAAAGCTGTTTGGCAGTTAGTTCAGTCACCCCTGAACTGTGACTTAACTCTTCTCTTTGGCAGTACTTGAAAGGAAAGAAACGAGTATTTCTTTAGAAACTTCTTGGCTTTTCTGGAACATTCTTACTCTGAAAACAAAGAGAAAAGTCCATTTAGTTACTTTGCCAAAATGGAAGTATAATATTGGCTAGAAGATAGTCTATATGGTAACAATAGGGGGAAAGTGATTTACATATGAAAAGGGAGATGGCAGATACTGTTTTGTTTTGTCTTTTTTTTTTTTGCTAAAACCTCTTTTCTCTCTTCCTAAACCTGAGTCAATATTAAGACTGCCAAATCCTTTAAATAATCCCATTAATGCCACCCAAATGCTATGTGTTAAGGGCATGTTTCAGTCCACTGTTCCTACTCTGAGGTTTGATTATATTGCTCCCCTTCTCCTGATGTATATTTATATATACACACATAGCACATGGGACAAGGACCCAAAAACTTAATAAAAAATCTTCTGAACCTAGTCACCTTGGAGATCAATAAATACAATACCCAGAGGAAGAAAAAGAATGACTACAGAATAATGGAAATGTCTTCACAGTGGGTATTTCTATACTGAATGAACTAGCTCAGAGGATCTTGTCTGACCAGAAGCAGCCAAAAATAACATAAAGACTGGGAGAGCTAAAGAAAGGAATAAGATGCTTTAGGCCTGCTCTGTAGAATCTGAATGTGTCTTGTATTCGAGATAAATGTATGATGAATTTGGATAGTTACTGCTCCTGAAACTCTGAAGAAAAAGGAAAAGGAATATAGACTTTGAGTTGATATTAAATTACCCCCAAGAGGACACTGGGACCACCACTACTGGTGTCAAATACCTGGTAGTGGTTTACTACAAAGGAAAATTCATAGGAAGCCTAAGGGAACAGAAGGGAAAAATCTGAGCATCACAATGAAGAACATCACGCCCATAGGTAAAGAAATTGGATCTAATCTTCAAGGATTCACCCTTTCCCAACTTCTCCCATCTTTCCAGCTCATTCCAGCCCAACCTTCTCCAATCTGCCTGAGTTTCCTTCAATCCTCATCCCTCTTGACCATCCCTTTCTCTTTATTATGAGAACTACATTTCTAAGTCACAGAATTTTCCTATTCTTGGGCATTTTTTAGATTAGAAACCTTCCAGGACCAATTACCCTGCTGTAATCTCTTCCTTTTGTTCTGAAGATATTTTCTCTGATGTCTAATACAATACCATGTGCATGGTAGATATTCATGATTTCCAAAAATAGCACTGGATTGATTCATAAAGTACCAGAATAAAGTGAGCTCTTATAAGAACACCGGAGTTCTACATCAACAGATTCCAGGTAAACACATTGATAATATATTTAGATAGCAGGCACTCGAGACTCCAGCAGTCCACACACTACTTATTTTCAGGAGCAGGAATCTAGACATGGCCAGCCTAACAGTTTACCGAGGTGGGGGTGAGGCTAGGGAGGAGGCTGTGGCCGGAGGAGATGGAATCCTAAGATGAGCCAAATAAAACTTTAAGCTGAATCCTTGATTTCTCAGCAGCAGGTATGGCTCAGCAAATAAGGATTGCCCTTGGAAATATTTAATAAAAAACAGCCTGTTCTGTTCTGCTTAGTAGTGTCAGGAAGACCACACTCTTGAATATACCCAACCATTGCCTTTGCTACCTGGAGACCTGGTTATTCTTTACAGCTCGAACCATAACACCCAGGAAAATTTCTGCCATGGCTTTTTCATCTGAAAGCTGAGTTTAAAAAGAAAAAATTGTGGTAGCACTTTTCTTAGCTGCCATAGAGTGGGGTTTCGAATTCAAATGATGAGACCCAGAGTTTAACAAAGAATAGGTACCCAGAAACCATTTGTCAGTGACTAATGAAAGTTGGCAATTTACCCTGACAGGTGAGTATGTACTATGCAAATTATTCAATTCAGTCCTCACTAAGTCAGGAAACAGAAGTAGGTATATTCTGGGACCTTTTTACATCTTACCTTTTTTCATGTTCTAATATTGCTGTTACTGTTTCTTGTGATTACTTGTGTATTGTGATTTAAAAAGCCAAGGCCAATTTCAAATGCTTTATATAAATACTGACCCCTCACAGACATAGAGCATCTTAAGGGTGGGCTGTGCAGCAACTTCTTTCCAAAGAATAAGCCATAAAAAGAGGTGAAAAGAGGAACTTTACAGTAAGAAATCAAACACTAGCTCAGCCAGATGATCAAGGTTAACCCCAGCAATGCTAAGTCACATTGATAGTATGTGCCCTCCATAGATGGGATGTGAATGGCATTTAAGCTCTGTCATCTTCCTCCCCAAACACAGGACTCAAGTCTTGGCATAAAGAAAATGAAAGCAGAGAGATTCTATTCTGTGTTCGTGGAATAGTTTATGTATGAAGGCTACATGTTTGTGCTGTAACATAGAACCTTGGCCTTAGATTTTTCTCTTTAGTCGTGAAAAAATTGTATTACTGAGGCACCAGGGGCTGATAAAGGTGCTTTTTGTCTGAACCTTCATCATCTTAATTGCCAGTCGAGAGTCTGGTGCCTTTGTGGATGTCTGTTAGAACCCCTTAATGTAATAACGCCACTAAAGAAACTGTACTCTGGGAACAGTCATTTAACATGAGTATAAACAGAATTTCCTTTAAGAAAAATCAAAGCAGTAATTCACAGATGATTCCCACAACTCTTATGGAGAAACTTGGGCAGCCGCAGTAAGTCTATCATGTCGTTGATCTATAGACAACAGTCTGAACCCCCCAGTACCCAGGGCTCTGTGGGAAATGAAGCCCCAAAGGTTGGGGTAGATGGGAGCTTTCTGGGAGAAATTCCTGGGCAACTTGCGAGTGTGGTTCTAAATGAGACTGGTGGGAATTTCCAAAGTAGACAACACTTCGGAGGCCAGGGCAGGAGGGAAGAATGGGAAATCTTTTTTTTTTTTTTCTTGGAGTGGGACTGAAAACATTTCTTATGAGCAAAAACCAAGCACCCACAAACCAGACTGGTTTCTTGGACCCAAGTTATAAATGATTAATTTTTATCAAGGAAAAGAAACAGTGCCTCTTTGCTAAGCTTTGTAACAGGGTTCATATAAATTTGCGTAAAATATTGTGTGGGGTTAGCACAGCCAGCCAGGAATCGAGCTCCCAGAGCCAAGCGGAGAGGCGGGAGATGAAGTGGATGGAGCATGCCAAGCCAAGGAGGGCGGCCAAACCAGGGCTGCAGTAGCACAGCAAGGAGAAGCGAGGGTCTGGCTCATCACGGAGGTGTTACCATTATTATTACTGCTGCTGCTGCTGTTTGTAAAATAAATTTTCATCAGTCTTTCCCCCATATGATAGCCTCACTATATTCAAGCTTGGTAAAATGTATGACTGCAAAGGATGGCACAGTGGGGTTTACTTGCCTTTCAGGCTAAGTTTGGTTTCTCAGGACTGAGCAGAGATGCAGTGGGTCGGGAGGCAGAGGATGGGGATACAGGCGGCCTCCCAGCCCCACAACTGCTGGAGGACAGCAGGGACAGCTGAATGCAGGACACGGGGTCCATTTACCCCAGAATCCCCTGCAGGAACCAGGTCCAGTCAGTCAGGTTAGTTTTGCCCAGAGAGGCCACAGGTTTTCACTTTTACTCTTCCCATAATGTCTTTCTTGGTCCATTTTCCCGAGAGTTTGGAACAGAAGCTGCTGGCAGTTAAAGCAGGGCCGGCCCTGTGACGTCTCCTCAGCAACAATCCCAATAATTGCGTTGCTCATGCATACCCCTGTTGGGACAAAAGCACAAGGGATTGGTCAGAACGAACACAGCTGGGCCACACACACGACATCAGCCACTGTGGCCCGATCGGGTCAGAAGCTGAGGGTGCGCCTGTGGACGCCAGCCAACCCCACAGTGGTCCTGGGCCTCTGGCAAGGGCTTGAGGCAGCGGCAGGTGTCCCACCAGTGAGGCCCTGCGCGCCTGCCCGCAGCCCAGCAGCTCCTCCTGCCCGCCCAGTGTTCCCCACACACGCTCCCCACGGAGATCTCAACTGAAAGGACCCCAGCCAGCTGTCAGCAGCAGCTCCTCCAGGGCACATGAAGGGGGAGCCACCCCCCGACAGAGCCAGTAGGAGCTGCCCTGCCCCGTCTCAAGAGGGAATTATTCCTGGCTGGACTTCCAGCCCCTTATTCACAACACACGCAGTGTACAAGTGCGCGGGGCGAACCCCAGCTCGGAGGCTGCCCCTCCAGGACGTGAACTGCACGGTGCCCCCCCCCCACAGACAAAGACGCAGGCACCCCGAGGAGAAACCCCCCCTGCACCCCTCCAGCCGCCTGCGGGCTCCGCTCACAGCCGAGGGGAGGGGGGGCGCTTTCAGCTGCAGGGAAACTGACGGTCTTCTCGTAAACACAAACTGAGAGATTCTTGTTTTCTGGAAAGAGACAGGGTGAAGTCTGGACTTTTTCCCTCGGCCATAGTGGAGGGAGTTTCCCTCCTGGAAAAGGGAGGCTTGCCAGCTGCGGCTGGCATCGCAAGTGCCTAGAAATGGACGTTCCCAACCAAGGTCCCTTTGTCTGCGACGTTTTTTTCCATCTAGTTCCGCCTCAGGGAAACCCACCCTGGACTTGCTGGCGTCCGTGAAAATAAGCTCGCCTGGTCGCTGATGCCTTCCGGGAATCTAGGGCCCGGGAGGCCTGGGAGGGCCCGGGAAACTCCCTCTGGCCCTGCCGCACGCCCGTCTTGAAGGCCTGAGTGCTGGTGGAGGGGTGCGTCTGCAGACGGGGTGGGTAGACAAGCATTTATTGAGAACGACGGCACTCGGGCATTTGTCTTTTTTTTTTTTTTCTCCTTCTCCAGACAGCTTTGTGTGGTACAAATAGTATTTTCATTTTACAGACGCAGCTGCGCATTCTAGGCACATAAGTTCCCGAAGGATGACTAGACTAGTGGGTTCTAATGGACTCCAGCGCCAGGATTTGAGCTCGGCTCTGTCTGTCTCCAGGCTCTTGCCGCTGTCTGACATATTTCTGTCCCAAAATCTGAGCCGTCCCACTCACCTCATGTGACAAATGAGGAAAAAGGCCCCACAGACGCCATGTGTCTGCAGACACATGGTTAATGAGCCAGGGAAGCAACATGCGAACAAGGCTATTAATTTATTTTCTCTTCAGCAGTCATTTAAGAGTGAAACAATATCACAGGAAGAGACTGAATGCGGTCCCCCCACTTGAACTGTGGAATAGAAACAGGGCCCCATGCTGCTACGTGAGCCGGCTTGTTTTCAGTCCTGGGATATTTCTTCTGCTGCTTCTGAACTTTCCATCTTGTCCCATCGTAGATACTGAGAGCTACTAGGAAGGAAAGATTTCCCGATCATTTAAAAGGATGAAAAAGCATCTTAGCTGAAACTTCAAACAGGAAGAAAAACCTTCTATACTTGCTGTTTTATGAAATTTCATGCCAGCTAAATAATCACATAAAGAGCAACCTGCTCTATTTCCTTTTTTATTAACTTCATTACAGCTAAATACTTCCATTGTTCCTCCAGTAGGTGGTCTTGTGCTGAAACTCTAATGTCCGATTGTTCTCTGCCCAGTAAACAAAACCGTTTCCCTGAGTTTAGAGATTCCAGAGAGCAAGATGAACCAGCACAATTTGCTGATATTAAGCCATAGTTCATGTCTGTGTACAGTCATCTGTCTGCATGATCATAGACTCCTTACAGGCAGGATTTTTTTCTTACTAATCTATATATTCTCAGTGCCTATGTCAGTGTTGTCAAAAAAAACAAGGATCAATCGATGAAAATTTGAAGGCTGAAAGATAAACAGGGCTGGCTGATACTCAGGTCATCTCTTCCCCTTCTCCAGGGAGTCAGGATCTTGAATTGAAAAAATCGGTTGGGAAGGAAACCAGACTCCTTCTTTAAATGTGAAGGAGCCATTTGTCCATTGACCTCTCTGTCACTTATCCATTGCATATGCTTGTTGACGCGTTCACCCACTTCTCCTGCCATGCACCAGGCACTGGGTGCGGTGCTTTCAGCAGCTCATACTCCATGAGAGGAGGCAGGTTAGCAAACACGGAGAAGTGCAGTGATAGAGAAGAAAAACATTTGACCCAGCTCTCAGGCCCCAGCTCTGCTTTAATCTTAGAGGAAGAAAATAATTTGTATGCATGAAATTGAAAAGGCACAAATACCTTTGGTTCTTGTTTGGTTAACCACAAAGATATTTTTCAAACTATTACCCCCGAATCCCAGGTAGCATAGTTATGGCTCTGCCCTTGATACCGTCATGTCAATACCTCTCTTCAGATGTCTTGATTCCCTTCCTTCTCTCTTACACAAATCTTTGCTGGACAAACTGCCCTCTTCAGTCTCCTTTGGGACCTCTTTTCCCAGTCACTTCTCCAACTGGCCCCTTGTCTAGTCAAAATCCTACAAACTCCTGTCAATGGTAGGTCCTCAGATAGCAAGGCCACAATGTAGGGTTCATTCAACATCCCTCTCTTTATTTCTCATATCTTGTAATTCCAGGAACATTTTTTAAAGCATTTTGATATTATTTTCATCATAAAAGTTTCCTAAATTACATTTACCAAAGTTGGAGAAGTCACAGAATAAATTAGTCAGTGTATACCTGGCTTATAGTAAAAAATTCTGTCTTTAGAATTACTCATTGTTTAAAGAGCACAGAATTGGAGGAACAAAGATCGGAATGAGAAATATAATTTTTACACTTGTGTTTTTGAAAAACACTTTTTAATCTAAAGAGTTTATGTAGGTTAATTTTATTATGTCTCTGGCCCACAGAGAGTTGGTTATTGTGTTTCCTTAATTGTTTCTGGGATAGTTTCCCTGTCTTAACTTTAAACTCAAAAAGTTCAAGACCATATGTCCTACTTACATGATTCTCCTATCTATATCCTAGCACATGCTGAGTTGGTGGTAAGTCCTTGGTAACTATTTGTGAGTGAGTGAGGCTGACAATGATCTGCTTTAATCAGAAAAGACTGCATAAGGAACGTGGGATTTCAGTCTGGCAGGGAGTGTAGGTCAAGTTGTTACTAGTACAGGAAATAGTGTAGGGAAAAACTAAATTAGGACCTAGAGCTTTTGACCTTCAACTAAGGGTAAATTTTCATGGCTGAATTGTCAGTCATATACAGAGGATGGGAGAAAACTGAATGGAGGGTTTGCTTGCTTACAGTAAAGTGATCGAGGAGATGGTAGCTTGAAGTGGAATTTTAGGACCAATGGTAACGTTGTAGAATCTATAAAGGAAGAGCTGATTTTACAAAGAGATTTGTTATTTTCTGCAGGAGAGGCCAGCAAAATGTCTCTACTCTGTATGAGGAGCTCCTCAGCATAGTATTTTTTTTTTGAGAGGGCATCTCTCATATTTATTGATCAAATGGTTGTTAACAATAAAATTCTGTATAGGGGACTCAATGCACAATCATTAATCCACCCCAGGCCTAATTCTCGTCAGTCTCCAATCTTCTGAAGCATAACAAACAAGTTCTTACATGGTGAACCAGTTCTTACATAGTGAATAAGTTCTTACATGGTGAACAGTGCAAGGGCAGTCATCACAGAAACTTTCGGTTTTGATTACACATCATGAACTATAAACAATCAGGTCAAATATGAATATTTGTTTGATTTTTATACTTGATTTATATGTGAATCCCACATTTCTCCCTTATTATTATTATTTTTTTTTTTAAATAAAATCTCAGCATAGTATTTTTAAAGAGAGTGGCTTTCTGGCCAGACCACCTGGGTCCACATCTCAGCCCTGCCATTTACCAGCTGTGTACTTTGGGGCAACTTAACCTCTGTTCCTCAGGTCTCTGATCTGTAAAATGGTGACAGTCATATCTATCTCACACTGTTATTCTGAGGGGGAAAAAAAGTGTTATTAAAGTTGACACACTTCAAAATTACAAGATAATTCCTACACATATGAAGTGGTTAATAAATGTTTACTGATTTTATTGCATAGTTTACAGAGGTTCAAATGGCCCTACCAGCCCGGAAATCCCTGCCATCATTAACTCTCACATCCTACCTGGCCCAAAATTCCCACCATGGAGAATTTAAGTGTAGAGAAGACAAATTCTGAGGATAGGTTTCCGCAAAGCCACTTTTAAAATGTGCATAAGTTATTTGAAAAGAGGAAAAAAATCACTGTATCGTTATGAGATCCCTATGTTGGTTAACTTTATGTGCCAGTGGGTGCCTGGATTAAACATTAGTTCTGGGTGTCTTGGAGGGTGTTTCTGGATGAGGTTAACATTTGAATTGGTGGACCCAGCAGAATAAATGGCCCTCCCCAATGTGGGTGGGTATCATCCGATCAGTTGAGGGCCTGAATCAAACAAAAGGTGGAAAAAGGAGTCATCATTAACTGTTGAAGTGAAAACTGTCCATGCGGGGACATGTCGTCTCTCATCTCGCCTTCTCTGCCCTCAGACACAGATCAACACCATCAGCCCCCCTAATTTCTAGGCCTCTGGACTTGACTGAATCACACCTCAGGCTTCTCTGGGTCCCCAGCTTACGGATGGCAGATTTCAGACTTCTCAGCCTCCATTATCATGTGAGCCAATTTCTCATAACAAATACACATACATAAATAAGTACATGTATCTGTATTTATGTATATATATTTAAATACATATCTTACTGCTTCTGTTTCTCTGGAGAGTCCTGATTAATGACAGTGGGTTCAGAAAAGTCTGTGAGCATCTTATCCAACCCCATCATTTTACCAATGAGGAAAACATAGCGCAGAAAGGGAAAAGGAACCTTTCCAAGCGTACTGGAGAACAAGATTATCATGCCATTTACGTACTTCCTAGCCCTTTTATTTATTCAGCCTCTACATCAGACCTCCTCCATTGATATCATTGGTATGACAGCGCACTGACTGGCCGATGAGCAAAGGCCTTCAGAGAAGATGGTAGAAGGTTGAAGGAAAAGTAGGAAGCCCCCTACCTGGCAGGCAAGGGACAACAAAAAAGATCTTCAACCAAGCAGCACCCCTGGACAACAAAGAAGAGGAGAGGAGGGGTGCCTAACCCAGAAGGTTTCTTTCAACATGTCAAAAGCTAAGAGGTGGCAGATAGAGATGGTCCCTGCATTTTCCAGGGATTCAGTTGAGACAATGAAAGGGGGAAGAAACAGGAATTAAGAAAGTTGGATGAATGGGTCTGGTTTTCTTTGGGGATTTCCAGAGCATCTATTCTAGAGACTTCACAGCTGGAGAGAAATAAATGCCCAAGCCCAGGAACTGTTCTCACCTCCCTACATAAGGTGTGTCAATGTCCGTTAACCTTTCACCAGAAATTGGAGCTTGGAGCCTTTATTTCCCTTGGCAAGATTGAGGGCCATACAAGAAGTCTCAAATCATGTGTAGCTTTTCTTCTGAAACAGCTGAGAGTCTATCAAGTTTTCATTTCAATAGTTAAAGATGACGGCAGTGGACTGCAGAATGCCTAAGCATGAGTAATGGTCTAGGACATCGAAATTCTTGACGTAATGGTTTTCTGCTTTCCTACAATATGGAGGCAGCATGTTTTATTGGCAAATTGTCTTTTAATATATATTTATTCTTTGCCACTACCATATTATGAGACTAGTAGTTTTCATAATTTGAGAGAGTCAGGACACCAGATATTTGCTATGTAATTTTCTCTATATACTCAAATGCTTTTAGACAAAACAAGAACCTAATTCAGCCGCCCACTAGCCATGAAAGCATGTGGGGCACATAGTATTTTTTTCCATGGGGCCTGGATGACTGCTTTGGGTGCTTGTTTATTTGATCTGGGAAAACAGCTCACAAACAGCATCTGGATTTCAGAGAAGGTTCCTATACTTGCCCCCAAATTCTCCCTTTCAGTCAGTGGTATCCACATGACTCATATGCAAGGTCAGAGAGTTGAATTGCTCGGCAGAGACTAAAACACAAGATTCTCTGGCGTGTTCCCTGTAACCGCCAAACCCCACAATCTCCTCCATGGGTGTGTGCCATGTTACCTGCGTGAGGTTTTGCCAAGACCACCAGGAACTGGGAAGAAAACCAGATCTTATAGCCAAAAGTGGGCAGTCCAGTCCTAAGAGGGACTGTGGAGAGGTTTTAGAACTTGTTTGTTTTATTTAAAGAATTCCCTGTTAAGAGCAGAAGCTGAGGTGGGGGAGGAGGAGAGAGTCCTTTTTTTTTTTAAACGAAATGGTGTGACTGAGAACTTGCAGTTTTTGATGACATGTTTCTCCCTGAGAGATCTTCACTGTTGGCAGTCCCGTTTAAGACACTGATGAAAAGTGGTGGGGCACAGCTTTCTGAGGTCTGCGAGAGAAACCCAACAGTTTTAACTTAATCCAGTTTCAGTGGAGTGAGTAGCTCAGAGTAAATGATGAAATAAACAGCAAGTGGTGCTTCTTGAACACTTGAGCAAAGGTGAAACAAGGCGAGGCCACGGCAGTGTCAGCTTGACCTGTAGCCTCTAATCAGTCTGAGAGTTATGACCTCCGTAATTTGTGCCCAGTTCTTTCATTTCCTTTATTGTACAACTTCTGGAAACAAACCACCTGCCTCGCTTGGAGCGCCCGTCACTGTGGGTTTTAGCCACACCAAACTGAATTCCAAAGCTGATTTCTTTATTGTATCATCAATACATACCTCATCATAAAAGGAGGCCTCAAGGGATACGGAGATTTCTGTCATTTTAATAAGTGCATGATAAAGCTGGACAAAGTGAAGAAACATCTGCTCACTTCATAAATAAGTTCATTAGCAGGTGACCCCAGTTAACATCAGCTCTAGGTTTCTCTTACCTTTTTGTCTGTTCTCTTTGTTTCTTTCTTGTTTTTAACTTCATTTTTGATGTAAGGTAGAAAACTCATTATTCTGCAATGTGTGAAGTCAAGCTCCAGGGATACCTACAAAACATTTGCAGATCTGCGAAGAATTAAAAAGTATTATGTTCAGAAGAATACACGAAATAAAGGCTATGCTTATACAGCAGTAATTAGATGGGGACATATCCTCAAGACAAAAAGAAAAAAATGTAAGCTCTTCTCTTCATCTTAGAAGTAGAAAAACCTAATATTTAAATTTCACAAACTTCCTACAAGGAGAGTCGATATTTAAATCCCTGGGCTTCTTCCAGAAATGGCTGGATTAGAGTCCTTTGCTTTTCTTACTTTTTCTTTTTCTCTCTCTGACTTTTTTCTCCATCTTTTCTTCCCATCTTTCCTTTTCTCTTTCTCTACCCGTAAGTTTAAACTTTTTAGCACTAGCGCACCATTCTTATTTGCTTATAATTTTTTGCCTGAAACAAGTCTTTCTCTTGTCTTCATGTAACATTATATGCCTGAGACTCGCCACTTTGTCATCCTAAAAGGAATCCCTCGGTTACAGACCAGATCTTGTTCGTTGGTGTATCCTATAGCTTTGAAGAAATGGGCATAGCATTCTGAAGCCTAGTTAGCATTCATCTGGAACCTTCCCAGTGAAAGCTCTATCCAACCCACAGCTGGGTATCTTTTATAACAGCCATGGTCTAGCCCTGAATGATAAGACTGCTAAGGGTAAAATAGAGGTGAATATACCCAACTTAATCTGTAAAGAAGTCCCATACTATAAGATTTCCTTCCCGAACAAAATGGCAGCAGACTCAGAGACTCCAAGAAGGAATTAGTGGTTACCAAGGGGAGGGGTGTGGGAGGGTGGGTGGGGAGGGAGGAAGAAGGGGACTGAGGGGTGTTATGTTTAGTACACATGGTGTGGGGGATCACGGGGAGAACAGTGTAGCACAGAGAAGGCACATAGTGGATCTATGGCATCTTGCTGCACTGATGGACAGGGACTGCATTGGAGTATGGGTGGGGACTTGATAATATGGTTAAATGTAGTGACCACACTGTTTTTTCATGTGAAACCTTCATAAGAGCATATATCAATAATGCCTTAATAAAAAATTTTAAAAAAAAAGATTTCCTTCCCAACATGTTCATAAATCTCATGATTAAGGGAGGCAGTACTGTAGGTTGAAACAATCACACCCTTTGGAATAGACAAACCTGCCTTCACACATTGGCTCTGCTACTAACTAGCTCAGTAGTCATGGTTGAGTTCTCTCTTCCTACCCTAGTTTCCTCCTAATGCCTACTCTGCTACTGTGGTGAAGATCAGTGAGAAATTTCACATAAAATAGAATGCCACATACCATGTGCTTAGTGGCACTTTAATGTGATGAGCAAATATTTTTCATTGATGATAATGCCATATCGAAACTGCCACTTACTTACTTAAATCACATTAGCTTAAATAGCATAAGAAAAAGGTTTTAAGATTTTAAGAAGAAGTTAAATTCAATCCAGGTGATTATTTTTCATGGAGACAGGGTCTTGATTTGAATCTTAGCTAAATTAGTATGATGATTGATTCTGGCTTTGGGAAGCCTGGTACTTTATTCTGGAGGCAAAGCTCTTTTCTGAATAAAGTCCACTCTCTACAGCGGTCACTAGCTGGTTGATGGTAAGGCAACATTAATCACCGTAATGTACTAAGCACATTACATGGCAATAGAAACCCTCAGGAAATGATTCCATTATCTGTCTAGCTCTCCAGGAAGAACTACCTGAGCTCATTTACAAGCCTGGTCTAGTCAAAATGTCATAAATAGAGCCCCAAAATCTACATTTCACCTATTTTTCCGGATGTTATGGAACCATAATGAAAGCTAAATGACATGCATCACTTTCCTCATCAGCTCCAAATTCATGGTCTGGATTTTTGAAGCTCCATAATTCTCAAGATCACAGGTGCTGAGTGTAATCTTTCCTGGTCGTCAATGCCTTCATGGAAGTGTTAGCACTTCTACCTTTGTGATATAGTCAATTGTCTGCTAAACTTGATCAATGGATCTGAATCTCAGTGAGAAACTTGGTTGAAATCCAAGGTTGGACACTGTCATGACCACACTGTGCCTCACTCTTGCTCAAATAGTCAAGAGGCACTTGTTCTTTATTCCTTCATTTGCTCCTAGCTATTCACCCCATTGAAACTGGTTAAGTTAAGCTGTTGGGTTTCTCTTGGAAACCTCAGAAATTGTGGCCTACCACTTTCTGTCAGTGTCTCAAGTGGGACTGCCAATAGTGAAGAGAGGATATAACTTTCAAGCCAATACAAGAAAATATTTAACCTATCTGAAATGAAGGAGAGAGAAAGGAACACAGAACAGACAGGACAAGTATTTCTGAGATGAGAGGTTTAAAACTGAATTTAAAAACAATCGCTTTGAGTTTAAGTGGATTAATGCTCCAATTAATTGACACCTTTAGGTCAGATTAAAAAATACTAATCTTCTGTTTTTGTAGACTTATTTGAATATAATGGTACAAAATGTCTGAAACTACAATGATGAGGAAATTGTATAAATACTAACCAAAAGAAAGGCAGTATATCAGGCAAATTTATTTAATGCTAGACAAAGTAAACTTTAAGAAAAAAAAGTATTATAAAAGATAAAGAAGGAAGATTATGATAAAAATCTTAATTCACCAGAAATAGATGTCAATTATAAATTTCGTGCACCTAAAAACATAGTCTCAAAATATGTAAACCAAGGTTGACAGAAGTAAAAAGAAATTCATGGATTTATAGTTATAGAAAGAGATTTTAACACACTACCCTCAGCAACAAGCAGTCAAGAAAAAAATGAGTAAGAATGTAGAAAATTTTAATAACATGATTAGTCAACTTAACTAGTTGACTATTTAGACCACTGCACCCAACCACTGAAGAAGACATATTCTTTTTGTGCACATATGGAATATTTAGAAAATATGTGGACACCCTCTTCAAATGTCCAAAAATTTAACCAAACATATTCACAAATAATTAAAACATAAGAAGAGACAAGTCATAACAAGGTAAGCATACTGGAAGGTGTGCTTGGGTAAATCAATGAGTAGCTTAAATAAAGCAACTACTTTACACCCAGAAGATTTCATGCCCAATGACAGCTTTGAACTACTGCTAGCCCAGCTCAAATATAATGCAACAACATGGAAACACAAATCAAAACATTTATTAATCTAAAAGTATAGGCAATAGGAATTATAGTATGGTGCTATAGAGAAAGTACACAAGGAAAAGATGAAAGAAAAAAATAACAGTACAAAATAGTAAAGCTTTTTACCCCTTTTGCCTTTTACATAATGAACTAACCAGAAAATTTTTGACAAGGAGACCTTGATTGTTAAAAATATGGGGAGACAGAAAACAAATCTCAACCAAATTCAAAATATCTAAATACAGAATATAATTGTTCACTACTTGCAAATAAGCTAGACCCCAACAATAAAGAGATAACTGGGAAATCCTCCTATGATTAGAAATCAAGAAATGCACTTCCAAATAACCCATGGATCAAAATAAATCCCAGTGAATATTAGAAGATACTTTGAATTGACTGGAAATGAAAATAATATTTCAGAATTTGAGTGAAAACTTACAGTGAAAACTTGGAAATATTTTGACCTGACTAAAAATAAAACCACATTTTGAAATTTGTGAAATGCCACTAACACCCTGCTTAGGTGTATATCATGTTGGATACATTTATTGGAAAAATGAAAGTTGGAAATCAGCAAGCTAGCATGCATACCAAGAAGTCAAGAGAAAACTCCAATTGAACAAAAAGGAAGCAGAAGGAAAAAAGTAGTAATAAAGATGAAAGGAATTAATCAAACAGCAAACAAATAATAGAGAAGACCAACGAAGGAGCAAGTGTCACTGACACATCTAAGAAAATTAATATATGCAGGCCAAGCCTTTCACGCAGTGAAGAGAAAAGGCCCAAATAAGCAACATCACAAATGAGCTAGGGACAGCTGTTCTAAAGATCTTGCAAGCATCTGAAAAAATCATCAGATGTAATGCAATGGTGTCAGAGATTTGCTTTAAAATAATCCAGGGGAAGGTGGGGAGTGGAAAGAAGATAGATGAGAATTGTTGAAGGTTTAGTACATTAGAGTTCATCGTACTCTTCTCTCCTATTTGGTAAAATGCTTGGAATTTATAGAGAGAGGGAGGGAGGGAGGGCGAGATGGAAAGAATAAGAAAGGAAGGGAGAAATTTATCAAAGAACATTATTTGTAAAATGACTCGGTGTCCCAGTTGGCACCATTTAACCTGGTGCTCCAACTACTTTGTATTGCACCTATGTTTTCCTTTTGTACCAAAGTATCAATTTTAATATTTGCAGTAAATAATCCTGGATGGATAGGGTAGACCTTCTGACACAGCTTTAGCTATTGGTTCATGAGATGTATGTTCAGCAAACAAAGTTCTCACTATAAAACTGAAGATGATAGATGGTAATCTGCCACCCTTTTGCCAACCCTAACCTGACACAGCATAGCTAACACCTTCCTTCACAGGCAACAAGCAAGGTGCTCACCGGTCAGATGAGGTGCACTTTGCTGACTCTGGGCCCTCGGGGAGGTAGGAGACAATTCAGCACTACCGTCTCCATCAGCTACTTGGTGTTCTAGTGGGTGACACCACGCCTCGTGCTGTGACCTAGGAGGTGTATGAAACCATCAGGCTGCCGGTGGTGGAGTCAGTGAGGGAGATGAGAAATTACAGGTTAAATGAGGAATCTAAGTGGGAAAACAGCTGTACAGTCCTGCCATAAGTCCACACTAGAAAAATCTGAGCTCTCTTGCTATAATGGTTTTGTCATTTACATAATGGTATAAAATCTATTACTGTGTGCTTCTTTTACTGTTAGGCAATGCTTTTTTATTTTCTAACGACTACTTCTGAATTTTAGAAGAGTATGTTTGGTGAGGAGGATAAAAATGTACAAACTCCCAATTATACATTACTCATGAAGATAAAAATACAGCATAGGGAATATCATTAATAATATCATAATACCTTTGTCTGGTGACCCCTTTTGCTTTTTACATAATGAACTAACCAGAAAAATTTTGACAGATGGTAACTAAACTTATTGTGGTAAGAATTTGTCATGTCTGTAATGTCTAATCACTATGTTGTACACATGAAATTAATATATTTTATATCAACGATACTTCACTTTTTTTAAAAGCATATTTGGTAAAAATTAAGTACTGAATTTCAGTGTCTCAAAGGTGTTGTTGATAAACATGTTACTTACTCAAAATATTAGTTTACATTTTCTAGTCATTATGGAAGCGTAATATTCCTGACCATACACACAAAAAGAAGACACAAATCAGCTGAATTATCAGTGTTATACTTCAAAATTAACAGTTATTTTGAGAAAACTGTTTCTGAAAATAAAAATTAAGAAAAGTAGCTACAGAAGGTATATTTATATATCATTCTGTGAAGCATGACTTTTCATTTAGATCAAATGACTGTTATAAATTAATTCCATTCATTTTGTTCATATAAGGTTTCTTGTATACATACGAAAACTGAAGGGGCAGCTATGAATATATTGGCTCTATTAATTCAAATTCTTCCCAAACATGTACACACTGGCTTTATATTAGCCTCAGTAGATGCTTCAAAGAGAAAATCAGCTAATTCTATAATGCTTCCAGAGAATCAAATTCTTGAGCATTCATTTATGCAGAATCAGTGCTTGGGAGTTCATTCTTTTGAAAGCCAAAACTGAAACATTTTTGTGAATGCTATTGCAAACTGTGTTTAAACGGTCAACAATGAAGACAAAAGTATTTGCTTTTGTGATAAAAATACAAATTTTGGTGAAGCATGACACCAATATAGGACAATATTCTTAGTAAGTTTAAAATTTGTGCCTTAATCATGGGTTATGATACAATCATAATTCATTATTAGATCCAAAGAAGCTGCTATATTCTACTAACTGAAAGAAAAGCTCCAGTTGTCAGTATTTACAGATATATGCAAATTTGACAATGAACTACAAAAATTGTGTGGTGAACTTGATATAGAATATATACATATCTGTAAACACACAGCATGGCAGGGCACATGTTTTGCCTTGCCTCCCGCCATCAGATTTTAGAAATGTTCAAGCCTTAGAAGGACTTGATCCATAATAATCCATCCTTGAGGACTTAAATGCTTTTGAAGTTATTCGTAAAGACCTTTATGAAAACTTAAAATTTTGTTTCCATTTTTCTCAAAATCAGTTGGAAATGTTTCATCAAAACATTCACTAAATGGAACAGCATAAAACTTCAGTTCTGAGAGCTACTAATTGCAACTTAGAAACAAAGCTTTCAGAGAGAAAGAAATATAAAGTTTCCCTTTAAAAACAAGAAGGGACTGGAAAAGTAACTCTGAGATTCAAATGGTGTACAAGATTTAACATTAAAGCATTATAATTGAGATTTGCAATATTTCAGCTTGTCATAAGAATCGTTTGATGGCGCTCCTATTTCTAATTGAATCAATTTATATTCTGAACTGGAATGGAATGAAGCTGAAAAGGCCCACAATTTTGCAGCATATAAATTTAGTGAATGCTCAAAAGAATCATAACCATAGACAACTTGTTTGATGAATTTTGCCTTGCAAAAATATTTTTCAAAGAAATGTACTCTGAATTGAAGCAAAAAGACATAACCTGCGAAAATATTTGGACTGAAATATTTATACATTTCATTATGAAAAAAATAAAATTTATTCCAGGAAACTACTATGAGCTTTGAGTTACCTCAAGACTTGTAGAAAGAGCATGCTCTCAATTAAAACAATTTTGAAAACACTAAAGGCAATGATATGAAAAAATTAAAAATAATATTACAAAAATATATTCATCAAAAAATATCAGTGATACAATAATATCAGTGACACAGTCAAGAAGCTAAGAAGTGACATGAATATTTACTAAGAAAAATTATTCTCCCATTATTTTATAAGATTAGATACTCAATATAAGGAATTTTTTTTCTGTTAACAAAAATAGTTTGCTATTTGTATTTTATAGAAATGATTCTACATAGACTTTCAATAAAATTGATTTAAAAATACTCCAAAATAGCAGTATCAAATTTAGGTCAATAAATAAATACTTTAAAAATTACATAACTTCAATTCTCTGTAATACCCATGTCACTTTCAAAAGTGTCCCAGGAGGGTTATAAATCATACAGTCACTATAATCATAAACAACTTAAAGAAAATGAACTTGGAAGCTTACATGAACAAATTCCCCCAAAAATCCAACTTACCTAAAAATATATAATTACCAAAGATGAAAGAAGGAATCAGAAATGTAAACAATATTTTAACTATTAATTAAATAAACTCTGCAAATAAATATCTTCACCCAAAGAAAACTCCGGGCCAGGAGTGGTTAGCAATGAATTTTAGCAAACATTCAGGAAGGAGTAAAGCCATTTGTACACAAACACGGAGGAAAGAAAAGATAGAAATTTTCACATTTTTATTTTATAAGGCCAGCATAACCTTTGTAACAAAATCTGACAAAGGCATTGTGGGAAAAGAATTACAGACAAATCAAACTCATGAACATAGAAGCAAAATTCTTTAACACTGCATTAGCAAGCCATGCAAGATTAATCCAGCGTGACCAGTGTGGATTGAGACCAGGAAAATAAGTGGCTGTGACATTAGAAAATCAATCAATATACAAATTACAGTATAATTACAGTATAATCATCACATTAAGAGAATTATAGAAAAAAAGACAGTTACATGAATATTTATGGAAGACATTTGGGAAGATTCAATATATATTTATGATTTTAGAAAACCTCCTAGCAAACTAAGACTATAAAGAAACTTCCTTCATCTGATGACATTACCTATAAAAATCCTTCAGAGACATCTTACTTTATGGTAATAAATTTTGAAAATTTTCCCATTGAGATTAGGAACAAGGTAAGATGCCCACAAGGACCACTTCTACTCAAAATATTAGTGGAAGTTCTAGAAAAAGAAGTAACAGGTAAAAGGATTGAAAAAGAAGTAACTAAATTCTTATTATTCACAGATGGTGTGATTATATAAAAATTCAAAAAAACAAGTAGCTTTTTTAAATTGCTGGATAAAAATCAACACACAAAAAGATCAGTTGTGTTGTGTTCAGTTATAACTAACAAAATGAGAAGTTGAATTTTTTAAAAGGTATCATTTTCAGTAGTACCATACTACCAAATTTCTAAGAATAAATTAAAAGCCTGTAAGACCTCCACACAGAAATTTATAAACTGTATAGCATAAAAATCAAAGAAAACCTAAGTAAATAAATAAATAGATGGATATATAATGCTTATAGAATGGAAGAATAAGTATATCAATTCTCCCAAAATTGATCTTAGTGATTTAATGAAATTCCCCAAAAAACCCTGCAGCAGTTTTCTGGATAACTTTGATGGATCTTAAAAAACTGTTTCTAAAATTTATATTAAAAGATTAAGAAAGCCCAGACTATCTAAGAGCTATTTGAAGGAAAACTAGGTAAGAGCATTTACTCTCCCAGATACCAGATGTCAAGACTTATTATAAAGTTTCAGTAATTAAAATAGTGCGATACTGGCTCAAGGATTGACAGATCAATGGAAAAAAATAGAGTCTCTATAGGCTTGGCCGTACAGGGACTAGATTGATGATAACAGGGGCGCTATGTAGTCATGGACAAATGGTAACTTTTTCAGTAAGTAATTTTGGATCAAATTGGATATACATATGGAAATATGAAATGTGCTCTACCTCAAATGACATGCAAGTATCTCTTTCAGGTAGACTGTAGATATAAATGTAAAAGGCAAAACAATGAAGTTCTAAAATAAAATGTATGAGAGCATGTGCATTACCTAAGGGAGAGAAAGAATTCTTAACCAGAACATAAACAGCATTATCCTTAAAGGCAAAAAGTAATAAATTGCATCATATTAAAATTAAAAACATATTCCTCAAAAGACATCATTAAGAGAGTGAGAAAGACAAGACATGGAAAAGAAGAGGTTTATAATCCTTAAACTAACGAAGGACATGGGCATATCTTAAAAGCATAAACATAATGGATACAGACAGAGCTGTACAAATGAGTGGGCCAATTCTGATTTCTGGAAGTTCCTAAAATTTCTAAGTGTAGAGAGTCTAAGATGACAGTTTTCCAGCCTTCTGTCTTTATAAAAGGGATTAAATCATGCCATGTATCACCCAATATGTATGATCAATTTTAAAGTGGAATAATCATTCAGAGTTGTCTTGTTGATGCAGTTGTAGGCATGGGAACCGAACTAGTTTCATCTATACCTACCTAGTTCAGCCAAATTACTATAATCAAAACCTATAGATAATAAGGTAAATTAGGCAGATCAGACCCCCAAAGTCAACATTTCAAGACAAATAAACCAGCGGGCAATTATTCATTGCCCAAAAGACCGTGTTTTTCCAAAGCATCCACCATACGATTTCTTCTTTGAAATAGAAGAGCTCTCTGGTGCATTTGAAGCATGACTCAAAAAAAATTATTTTTTACACCAAGGACTCAAACCAAGTGAACTATCAGGTCAGGTCAGGTTGGGTTTGGAGAGTATTTTGATGTTCTGGTTTTGTTCCATTTCAGTTCCTTTAGAAAAACTCATACTGTCAGTCATAGTTCGAACTGACTCAGAGGCTTTATTGAGTGAGTGGAGGTTTCAATTTTATTCAGACTCAAATATAGTAATTCCTAGGAATTATTAAGTTCTGTTATTAAATCCTAGGAATTCCTCCTGCTCTTTAGCTCATAGTTTGATTTTGGTAAAAATCTCTTGATTTACATACAATTTTCAAGAAAGAAAAATTGCCTCAACTGACGTAAATCTGGAACACAAACTGATCCTTCTGCCCTATGTAAAACTAGAAGCCAACAGAAAAAAGTGCCATTTTTATAATGATTTTAGGGATACAGTAAGTGCTACTCGACCTTCTTCTCTAAACTGAACTCAAATGCCATTAGTGTTTTCCCAGAACTCCTGTCTTCAATTTCTTCCATGTTTTGGTAGTTTTTCCCTAATTATCTTTAAGTTCTCTGTCTTTTCTTTAAGTCTAAATCAAATTTGCAGTTAATATGTTAGTAAAGGCTTTATCATTTCAGAGTACATTCCATATTTTTGTATTTTATTGCTTGGATTAAATCTTTGCATTTTTTTTCTATTCACCCTCATTCCATTATTAACATGTGTTGCCTTTTTCTTGTGAAAAACAATCTTCCAAGATATTATGATCAATGTCTTAACACAACATCATCATCCAGGAGTTTTTTGAGCCAATTTCTATGCTTATCATTCATGGCAGTGGAAAGCAGACGGAATTGCAAGATCCATGGTGATAAATCCAGGGCCCCATGCCCTGCAGCCACAGACCAAACTTGTTGTTTTTTGAAGGAGGACAATTGAGATTGTTTCTGCTGAAGAGCATGGAATTTGGAGCCCACAGACCTAGTTTGAGTCCCAGCCCAGCTACGCTCTCACTATGTGATCTTGGAACATGTACTTAACCTGTGCAAAGCCTAAGTTTCTGTGTCTTCAGTGCGGGGATCATTGAGCTACAGGGATGAGAAATGTCATCTCTTGGGAAACTGTGTGGCAGTGACTCTAATACATAGTATATCCTCCCCACTATTTTTATTATTTTTGTCATCTTTTTGCCCTGGGTATATGGTGCTGTGAGACTGTGTAAGTCTGGTAAAGAAGAAAGAAATTCCTTGAGGGCCACATGAGCTGAGAAGTCTGTCTCCAAAATTTCTGGGAGATTTTCAAATCGTCTCCTGTTCTAAAAGGTGCATTTTTGTCACTGGCTTTCCACAGAGGGTGATGTGGCACATAAGACAGCAACAGTCTGTTACCATCACTCGAAAGCATTAATTCATAGTCAACTACCCAATAGGCAGGCCAGTCCCTTCCCTCTCAGAGTTTATAA
The DNA here is from genome assembly GCF_040802235.1 of Manis javanica. Taxonomy (NCBI): domain Eukaryota; kingdom Metazoa; phylum Chordata; class Mammalia; order Pholidota; family Manidae; genus Manis; species Manis javanica. The sequence goes on along the minus strand of NC_133170.1, from coordinate 8,266,906 downwards.
TTTGATACAATACACGAACGGGCAGGAGAGAAGTCCGACCAGAACAGCGTTGCTGGAGTAGCGGGAGGAGAGTAGACGTCAACACACATGTTCCTAGTGAGTGGTTTGGGGACTGGGGAGAAGTACAGGGTAAGCAGAGAGATCCATAGGAATCTATGGTTCAACGAGGAAACAATCTTTTTTGTTCAAACCGATTGCCTTCCCAGTGTTCTTGAGTGACCGCTGACGGCACCAGAAAATCACGTGGCTTTACCCTGCGTGACGAGTGTGTACCGGTAGGAGCAGCAGTCGCAACAGGGCTTGTACGGCCTAAGTGTTTCCTGCATATTTAATCAGAACCTCCAAACGAAACTGCTCAGCTTTGGGGGAAGTGTAGTGGTGTTTAGAACCCAGTTTAGCAAAGGTACTAAATACTAGGCTGAACATTCCTGGGTTCTGGTGAAGGGGCCCCAGTGTAAAGTCTCAGACACTGAGCTTCGTCTGTATGGACTTTCGCCAGGTGACTTGCGGGGTATGGTTACAGTTTCTGAGCCCTTAGTGACCAGACGTCCAGGCATTGTGATAAAGTGCTCCATCGCTCTCTGAACCCACCAGCCCCCTTCTCCGCCTCAGGACTTCATAGACAGGGATTTGAAATCCAATTTTTCCTTCCTGTTGAATGAGAAGGGAAATACCATCAGATCCACCTCTTACTCTACTGCAGGGACGTAGAGTGTTGGAAAGGTAGAAATGCACATCCCATCTTTTATAGACACTGCTGGCCTTCGTTCTAATTTCCTTTTATTATTCTAAATACCATCATCTCATGCTTTTGAGAAAAGGCCCCTCTATTTCCCTAGACTAGATGTTAAGAATTCTTCTATCTTCATGCTTTGTCTGTATGCTTCCTTATTCCTGAGATGCCCTTCTCTTCTGTCTGTTGGCGTCTATTCATGCTTCGTACTAAAAAATAAATGTGTTCTTTTAGAGAGAGCATTCCATGCGCCTTCCACATTCCCCTGGCTGAGCAGAATCAATAGGTTCCTACTAGGCTTTCCCACTGTACTATTTACGCACCTGTCTGACCTACTGATTTAATGTCGCTTGTACTGTCCTCGTTCCAGTAAGGGTGTTGATGGACAGCGGTGGCACCACTCGCAGGGCCTGCAAGGGGTAGCACCTTTGGGGGCCAGCAGAAGCAGGGGCTTCGGTGGGTTTTGACAAAGCCAAGAGGCATTGCCACAATGAACTGGCCTAGGAGCGAATGAAACGATGTTTACAGTGTGGGGCGAATGGTTAGCTCGAGTGGCTCACTCCTAAGGAAGAGTTTGAAAGGAAACAGAGCCAAAGAAAAATGATTTTGTAAGAATCCTTTTGATCCTATTTTAACCCCTGGAAAACACTGGATGTATTTGTGGATTCATCTTTCCCCTTTAAATCCCAAATCTTGAGGACAGGGAATATTTTTCCCCCTCTATGTCTGGGAGGTGGTATTACACATAGAAGCTGCTCAGAAAAATCTATATTGAATCACATTATTTCAATGAGCTTCCTTGAATACTAGACCATTTCAAGTGTTCCTTTAAAAAATTTTTAGAAGTCATTCATCATAAGAAAAGGACCAGTGGTGATTGTCAGTATTTCTCAGATTAGAAATGTGCTTTGGCTTACATGCTGGGCAAACCAGAAGACAAGAACATTTGAGGTTTTACTTGTCTTTCTTCCTGTGTACTTAACTGATTAAACTTAATTTCCTATTGTCAGTTCCTTGTCCTTTTTCCCAAAATTACTTTCAGGAAAGATAGCTGGTCTTGGCATAGTTTTTTGTACAAAGAACTGCAGCTCTGCGCATAAGAATCACTTCATTAAATAATAATAACATCCCTAATTTACATATATCACTTTACCCTTGTGATACACAGACACAGTCTCTCATATGATTCTCCAACCTTCTTGAAATAAGCAGATACCTATTATTGAATCCATTATCTACATGGAATCTGAAATAATTAGAAGCCAGTAAGTCAGAGTTCAAACTAGGTCTTCTGTCTGTATATTTATTTTCTCTCCATTGCACCAGAAGATAGCCCTGCCTGGTGCTTTTCTCCAGACTTTGCTCCAGGAACATCTCAAAAGCACTTGTGGACTCAGGTTTCCTATTCACCGCCATCTCTCTCTTTGACCACATCCTTTCAAACTCTGCCCTTTACAGATTTTGACCTCTGAGTGTCTCTGGACTTACATAATGTATTTGTTCTTCCCAGAGTAACCAAGTGAAGTATAACAAACACAGGGAGCGGCAGAGTGGACAAACACAAATATGTATGAGCCCATTAAATCATCTATTCCCAGGAACAATGGTTCACAGAAATTGGAGATGGAAAAGTCCTATGAGGTCATGTCATCCACCACCAAGCCAAAGCAGGTTCAAGCCCAGAATGCTGGCAGCCAAGCTGCCCTTCAGTTTCCAACCCTGCGTTTTGAGGCTCCAGATTGTATCTGCTGCTAGAATCTGCTGGAGGGGAAACAGCAAAGTGATGTCAAAGTTGGAGCCCTCACTGGGGTCCCTTGGGCCTTCTTGCTCTGTGCAGACGACAGTGTGCCTGTAGGTGATCAGTGTTCCCCTAATAGATGTGGTCCTGATCGGGAGTAATTCCCACAGAAATTTCATAGGTAACTGGCTACGAATGAAAGTCCAAACTAGTAAAAAGCACGCAAGCTCAAATCCTTTCTGAAGTCAGAAGTGACCCAGGGGATTGTCAAATTACACACAGAGTTTAGGCAAGTAGGAAACATGCCCAAACCACGTCTTGATTCGTTCTCTATCATTTCCTAATTAATCTCTAAGGCAAATCAGTCAACCAGCTGAGGTGCTGGAAGTTACTGGAGGTCCCTATGTGTCCCCTAAAACATCACTTATTTGAGGGGCAGCATTAACATATAAAAGCATCCTACATGGACCTTTTTTCTTTAATTGTTCTTGCGTGAGAGAAGACTTCATTCTATGCTGAAGCAAAATACTAGTGAATGAACGCAGATTCAACTTTTTAAAGCATGGGGAAAAGGGAATACTGTGCTGAGACTTTAAAAAAATTCTGATCTCATCATTCACCAGCTCTGTGACCAGGAACAAGACACTTGCCTGTCCCTCCTATAAAATAAGAGCATACAACCATATCGCTTCTACAGTGTTTCTTATTTCTAAAACTTACAAAAATACCCAACTGTTTATCTTCAGCAAAAGCTATGGAAAAATGACTCCCTTTTTTTCCTGATTTGCCAAGGTGACCTTAACCTGACCCAGGAGGAGAACGTAGAATGTTAAGAGAATGGGCATCCCTTTTGATAGAATCCGGACCTGAGTAAGCCCACCCCCCATCTCAGAGAGACAGAGGTGTCACCTTCCCTGGGCTACAAGCGTCCTCCAGAGGACACGTCAGCCAGCCACAAGCCCACCTTTCCCCTGACCCATCAAAGAACCCGCCAAAGCCCTGGCCATAAAAAGCCTCTTGACCTGTTAGAGACTCTCTCTTGCCTTTGTTCTATGGGCCAGGATAGAGGGGGCCCCCTCAGGGTCAGCGGTAAACCTGCTGGGAGTGTTGAGTTCACATCCCCTCTCTTCTTTCACCTTTATGCTATGGCTTTCAGAGCTCAGTTACATTTGTGCCTTCGATGGAGAGGGATGTAAGAAAACAAACAGTGAGTTGAGAAAAACATGGTTCCTTGTATAACTTTGAATCTTTCCTGCAGACCATTCGGGCAGGAACGAGCTTCAAAGGCAGCACCCCCCCTCCACACGGCCCTCCTCTCCGCTCTCTTCCTCCCCAGGCCCCAGCTGGTCTGCTTCCACCACCTTTGGGAAATACTTTTCCTCTTTTGTACTCCAAGCACTTTTAAAGAACTCTTAATCCAAGCTCTCTTCTCATTAGAAACTGTTTTGTCTAATTGTGGCCTCGGTAACAGTTGAGAGTTATCTCTTTAAATAATCGATCTTTGGCCAGAATTGCAGGTTTAAACTCGGCTTCGTGTGAAGGCCAACTTGTAAAAAGTCTCTCTATCTTGTCCCTCTTCATCGTTTTTATCACGCCAACCCTTTTCCCCTGTCTGAGGGCTCAGGCCTCCCTGAGGGCTAGCCTCCGCCCCACCTCATCCCTCCCTGACTCCTTCCTCGCCCAGCTCCCGCGGCCTTACTGTCCCTTGAGCACCTGTCAGCAGGTGAGATTCTAAACAAGTTACCAGTACACCTCAAGGACTTCAGACTGTCAGGGAAGGTCACCTCTGCCTCCTTCAGGCCTCAACTGCTCTGTTCCTGAATCACCACGTCCAGAATATAGTCTGCCTTCTCGTCACTGGTCAACAGTGGATAAGATAATATATTCCACTTACACAGATTTTTTGTAATGCTCGCAGTTGTCTTATTAATAGGAGAAAGAGCACAGACTATTGAGAATGAGAGAAAGAAAATGATAATGGAAAAACTGAGTAAATGTTTTCTCAGTTCCTCTTTGGGCAAATTAAGAGAAGCGGAATCAAAATATAACTTGTGCTTTCCTTGAACCCCCTGAATATGCTCAGGGATAAAAAGGACCGACATCACTGTATCAGAGCAAACTGGAAAATGTTCGTGGGGCACAGCTAAGGCAGTAGGACTCTGTATGTGAGGACGGAGTTGGTGCATCACAGCCCTGGGGGCACCTGTCCCCACCACCTGATTTACCGAGGGATGTCCTTGGAAGACCTGACGCGGTGGGAGCTGACAGCGTGGGGTTCATGTTGGGAAGGAGGAGAAACACCAGGAAAGCACCTGGATTCTGTGTGGCAAATGCCCTCAGTAAAGTCAATGGATCTGCTGCCTTCTCAGCACCGTTAATTAACCAAGTACGAAGGCCCAGTGCCGCAGCCATCAGCAGGGAGAACTGAGACTTGATTCTCTTAGGATCCTCTTCCTCACTTGCTGTTTGGAGCAACTGCTTTAGTCCAGTGGATGGTTGTAAATTAGAACTGAGAAAATGAGATTTGGGGTTTTTTTTTTAAATAACAACATTTAGATTTGAGTATTTGAAAAGAGGTGGAAAAATCAGGAAGTATTTCCATTACTAACCATTCACACACACACACACACACGCGCACACACACACACACAGCACTCACAGGTTGGTCAAAGGGTGATTCCTGGAGCAGAAGCATGGATCCCACCAGCTCACGTGCTAGAAATGCAGGGTCTTGAGCTCCACCCTCGGCCTGTGGGCTCAGACTCTGCATTTTCACATGGGCCCTGGTGAATTGTTTGAGACGCAGTAGCCTACAGTCATCCTAAAGAGGGGAACGAGGGGCACAATATCCTGAGATGGAAGGGGGGTGGGGAAGGTAGAAGAGAATCTTGAATCCAAGGGAGAATTTTCCTAACCTGACTTCAGCATATGTCAAGCGGACCACTCACCTTTTGAAGAACTGCAAAGTCGGACAGTAATCAACACATTGCCCTTTGTTGTCTTTAAGTCAAGTCTGAACGTTAAGATCATCCTGGAAGCTCATCTGAAATTCAAGTAGGTGCCTCCAGCAGAACAGCGGTGTTTCACACACAATTGCAAAAATCACCCAGGAGGGGTTTCCTCAGGTAATATAACTGGGTCTCCCCCTTCCGACATGCAATCCAATCAGTGTCATTTTTCTAACTTCTAATTTAAAATAAGCAGAAGCGTAATTAGCTGCTAATGGAAACAACACACAATTTAGTATAAAATTCGAAGAAATACCACTTGACAGCTCTTTAAATAGTTTTCAATCACTGTTTAACCTAATTGCTTTGTTTCCATAGAAACAAAACCTACTACAACCCTTTCCTTGCAGTCAGAATAGCCTCCCAGAGCGACGGGGCTTCAGCAGCACCTTGAAGCTGAAGCACTGTCCGACCCTTCCTTCTTGCAAGTACCAGTTTGCCGTCTTTGTGCTCCCAGTCCCCTAGGTGCTCCCTCCTGCTTCGCTAATGGGAGACAGACTTTCAGATACCAGCCCCTGTCATAAAAAAATGCCTCCCTCTCCACATTCACCTCCATAACAGGCAACAGGTTTCTCCTGATGAAACCAGACATTCTTGCTTTTGTTCCCTCCAAACCTCTGAGCTCGCCTTGAGATTTTCCTCTTCTTACCACCCTACCTTCTACAGATGTCTGGGCATTTCCCTTGCTTTTCCAGAGACCTCAGCGATTTGCTTTCCATTAAAGGAGACAGACCATTTTCCCCTCATGAACACTTTAAATAATAGGTTTTTATATCAACCTGCACAGTCATTTTTCCACAAGAACACAAAGCATGTTTGCTTGAAGAAGTCTCTGTTGGCAGAGCATCTCGAGATGGCAAATTACAGGGAAATGTGTTTGTGTGTGATCTGCTTTACTTTGGCATAATTCTCTGCTTGTAAAATACATGAGAGGGAGAAAATTTCATAAGGATATTTTCAAGATCAGAGAACTCAGAAGTAGGATTAGGGTCATCTAGCCTGAAGATAAAAGTTCTTAAGCTTGTGGGAGGTAAGAGTTTGGGCTCTGGAGTTTACTGCTGTGGTTCAAAGCTTGGCTCTTCCAAAACTGTGTTGGCAAATGGGGCAAATTACTTATCTGTGCCTTAGTTTCCCCATCAGGATAATAAAAGAACCTACTTATTAGTGTCATTGTGAAGAATGAATGAGTCAGTAGGCACCAAACACCTAAAATCTCTGGCATATAGCAAGCGCCACATAGTTAATTATTATTATTAGTTGTAGGATACCAGGAGGTAAGAATGAAGCAATTTTCCTAACACATTCAGTGCTACCCTTGATTTCACCATAATTCTAGGCTTTGTACAATGCATCATTTTTTAAATCTGACAGCCTTGCCTTCAAGGACTTTGAAGCATTTCACAATATCCTCCCAGCAATTATTCAGCTAAATATACACGTTCATCCTTTCTGGAAAATGGGGAAACTGAGAAACTAATAGTATAACTGAGTCAATTAGGGGAAAAACAAAGGCCGGCCTTCCACCCATCTCTTTTGATGCCCAGCCAGATGCTCTTTTAACTAAAATCCACTTCTTTAAATCTAGTTCAAATCTCTTTTGACCTTGGAAAGACTACGAACCTCTGGTTCCCACCTTTCCATTATCTGAGCTTGCTCACCTGCCAGGAGTCCCACTGCTAGAATCCCCCTGCAGAGATGATGGGGCCTGTGTGTGACTAAGAGGGCCTGAACCCAGACAATCCACATGACGAAGTTGGAAACATTCTCCATCTCTTATTTCCCTGCTTATCTACAAGAAGGTGGCCAGGTGTTAGGTGATGGGGAACATGCTGTAAGCTGAAAACAGGAATCTTTGGGAAGGGACAGGGAACATCTACCTCACCTTCTAAAAAAGCAAACAGGAGGGAGAAGAGCGGAAATGTCTTGACTCTCTCTGGGAATTCTTGGTTTACTGGGAAAGTTGAACTGCTCAGCTGCCACACTGCCTTGGGTCCCTCACTCCCTTTCTAAGGCAGTTGTCTCATGCAGCAGGATCCACAGACCCCAGAGTCACCCTTCACAAGTAGGAGATTCCTAAGGAAAGCTTTTGGCCCCAAACACCCTCCAAATTGTAATGCTTCTGTGAACTGTATTCAAACGTCTGCCTCCAGTGACTGGAGCTGGAAATCTTGTGAGAACATGTTTCCTAGAGGGCGATTTTGAGATTTCTTGCTTCTGGTCTTAGCCAAGACCAGAAGAGGCAAAGTAGGAGCTGGACTGGAGAGGGAGAGAGACAGACAGACAGCTGGGGGACGTCTCCCTTCCTCGCAGTTGGTCCAGTGACCGTTGGGAGCAGAGGCTCTAGTTGGTTCTCATTTCATTGGAATCCATTTTATTATAATATCACATGCAAAGAATTGTGCTGTGTAATCAGGGTCAAAACACAGCCAGTTGATCTCCCTTCTCCGTTGCTCAGAGTTGAAATACTTGGGCAAGGAGGTGAGGCATGTGCTCTGCCCGGGGCTTGGACAAGCCCTGTTGGGTTCCAGGTTGCAGTGTGACACCGTGAGCTTCATGTTTCTCTGCCTGTACAAACACCGCCACGGGTTGGGACACGGGTGCCTGCCTGGCTGCGAGTTCCTCTTACCATCCCAGGTGGGCCAGCACTGTAGGTTTGAACTCTCTCAAACACCTCAAAGCGCTTTTCAGATGTTTTGGGTTCGGTAAAACCCTAAAGTGTGTTTGGCCTGCTTGTTCCCCTCCTTTTTCAAACCCCTGCATGTTTCAAGGGAAATGTAATCCATATGCTTCTGATACATTTACACTTAACTCATCAAAATATTGTTCTGTGAAAACCACCGGATGTCCAGGGCTCTTTCGGAGTTCTTTCAATGGAACTTTTTAAAGCTTTTTTTTCTTAGAAACAGGAAGTCACTTTGGTGCCAAAAGTTAAAAGAACTCGAACCTCAAAAAAAAAAAATTGGAATTGTATCTAGAGTTCCAAATCCGCAGGTTTCCCTGGGGTTCTAAACTCGGTGAACCGTGCCATGTTTTGCCAGCCTAAGGCCTATACACAGAACCGAGTGTTAGGTCCCACATTCTCTCCGTGGACACACCTACTTCTCTGCCACTTCATTTGAGATATAAAAATGTGCTCAGAAGGGAACTATGGTGATTTCACCGCACATGAAAGGAAACCTTAAATGCCTCGGTAGGACCATCAAAACCTAGAGGGGAGGATCTGAGCTTCATCCATGCCTTGGGGGGAAGGTGATTGTTTCAAGTGCCATGTTAATTATAGGCTCCCCAGGATGTCCAAATCCTCGCTTTTTAAAAATAGAAAGTGAGAGAAGTGGGCCAAAGGTGCTTTGTTGCGGCAAAGCCCCACAGAGCACCAGGGCCAGGAGCTTCTGTTCTAAAACTAGGGCTTTATGGCCGCTGGGGAGAATGGGTGGGAGACAAGGCTCCCTGCCAGGACGGTAACTACCCAGGGGGCAGCTCCCAGGCCCTGCGCTCCTGCCCTCCTCCTGAAGGTTTGCTGGCATTTCCCCCCACCCAGGCTCTAACCTCAACCCACTGGAGACAAGTTGGATGATGGGATTCCTCCCCAGATGCATCAGTCCTCTGCCTGCATTGTACTTTCAGAATCTCGTAGAAGCTACCTTACTCGAGATAGACAAACCAGCTAACCAATAAAACAAAACACAACTACCTATTACTGTCTTGACAAGATTTTCTTACAGTCACACCAAATTAAAGACTTCTCATCGTGGTAAAATACAAGTCTACGTTCCTGTTCACGTCTGGGGCAACCCTCACTCCCGTCTCTCAGGCCCCAAGGGAAGGGGAGCGTTATAGCCCATGTTTGCAGCCCTGTTCCCGCAGACTGGCTTTGCAACCCAGGGCCTCGAGAGAGAATCCTCACTGCTGTCTGACTTGGCTCTTCTGGAGGTGGAGAACCCAGGAGCGGCACACAGAGGTCGGGAATGAGCCACGTCAGGGCCGCCAGGGAGAGCTCAAAGGTTTCTCTGCATCCACCCACTGAGCTCTCCCTTCGTGGGGTGGACTGGATATATGTGCCCCCTTAAAATTCCATTTATTGAAACCTTAAACCCAGTGTGATGGTAGGAGGTGGGGTCTTCGGGAAATAATTAGGTCACAAGGATGGAAGCTTAGAAAGGGGCTCCGTGCTCTTAGAAAAGGGACCCCAGAGAGATCTCGCACTATCTCTCCACCATGTGGGGGTTCCCGGAGAAGTCAGCAGTCCGCCACCAGAAAGAGGGCTCTGACCAGCCCGCGGCCATGCCGGCACTCTGACCTTGGACTTCTTCCAGCCTGCAGAACTATGAGAAACAAATTTGTGCTGTTTAAAAGCCACCCAATAGTTTGTTACAGCAACGCAAACTAAGACACAGCTTCAGGGGCAGATCTTACCCCAGATACTTCAGGATCCCGAGCTGCCAATCCCTTGTATGTCAGGCAGCGACCTCTTTGCTGTGTCTCACTGCGCCTGACCTGTGCACTCAGAAATCCATGCGTTGTCTACACAGTGCTGCACCATCCATCAGAAATGATAGCTTTGCACATGTGTCTCCCATTCATGGTGTGGCCACAGGCAGTGCCCACCTTTTTGTCTCCATCATTTCCTGTGTTTCATACTCCAAAACTTGAAACAGTCTAAAAACTACTCCAGGAACCACGTGCGTGCTCTGAGGACTCATTTAGGGACCATGTGCTTGTATGAGACTCCACAAACACACATGCCATGCCTGCTCAAACACAAGCAACAGATCAGAACAGGGGGAGGCACAGGCCAGGGCTGCAGCCCCAGGGATGGAGATGCCACAGGGGGCGTTCAGTTGGCTTCAGGCTTCGCTTCATTCCCCACGCAGGGCCCCAGTGACTGCCAGTCGAGAGGAAAGGCCCCTGTCTGGGACCCAAGGCACCTTCCTGTTTGCTTGGCTGCATTTGCACAATCTCTTTGAAAAATCAACTGTCTCCCCTTTCAGCCCCTCCCGGGGAAGGCCCTGGCAATCCATGGAAGTACTGTGCACAAGGTCTGTGAAATGAAAAAATCCCCAGGAAAACAGCTTTGGCCCAAGCTACTTTGTATTCACCTTGGGTGTGCACTTCTGATGCGAAAGCAGGAGAAGAGAAATGCCATGTTGTTTCCTCTCAGCTTCTCTTCCCTTGCTTGGCATGCCATCTGCCAGTTTTAGACCACCTATCATGCAGACCTGCCCTGGAAGAAAAGGCTCTCTGATGACGGGAACACACCCAGGGATCTGCGAAGCAAGAATGCCCTCTAATGGACATGCAAAGGACACTGTGTGATTCACACTTATTTCTCCTGCCTGCCGCATTATTTTAATCTCATTGTCAACAACACAGCTCCAGATTTTAGATCCTGGACTCCGAGCTACTATTTACTTCGCATATGATTTTAAAAAGAATGAGTACCTGAATGGAACGTGACCTCTCAGCGAAGCCCCTGGACCTCATGGACTGGGTTCAGGGAGGTTCTTCAGGTTTCTGCTAGTCTTCTACGTCATTCCAAGCTCTGCTCCCAACAAACTGTCCAATGTGCTAGGACAAAGCAGGACCAAGCACCAAAAGTAAGTAGTCTCTGACTTGCCTAAATGTGTAGAACTTTCTGTAGAGATGGTTGCTCTTATCACATCCTCTTAAATCTGTTTCAAAATGTTTCCCTGACTCTGTGCCCTGGATGGTTTAGAAATATACACTTTCCATGCTCAGTTTCTTTCAAGCTCAGGACGGAGTACCCAATGCCTCGGACTCGTTTCCACCTGAAAAATCTCTATTTTTTTTTCATAAAGGCATATGTTGGCCATTGAGCCAATTTCTCTTGGCACAGCGTACCCCCAATACTGCAGGATATGAGTCCAAACGGTAACTGTGTCACACACAGCATAGAGGGTGTGTTCAGACTTGCTGACTACACTGACAGAAACACCCACTTACGCATTTTCCAGAAAGACTGGATTAGCTTAAATTGAATGTAGATCAAGGCTAAAGCTCTTCGGATGTTACCCATCCGTTTCTTATGTTAGTCAGTTTAATAATTTAATAACTGAGTGGGGCTGAGGCTGTCACCTCAGCACTTGGTGGCCTGTGCCTCATAGGCCTCTCTAACCTACAGCTCTTCAGCGGTGCTGATGGCTCAGGCGCTAGATGGAATCCAGCCAGGGTAGGATTCTCCACGTACCACTGAAGCAAAATCCCCAAATCCCGGCCGTGAGTGGAACTTTAGACCATGCACGGGCTTCTGAAGGTGGGGTTTCTCAAGTAAAAGCTGCAGAGATCAGTGCAGGCAATTTAGTGTCATTAGCACCGAACCACATAGTCTCTGCTGCTTACTTCTCCCCGACTGGGGTAGATAATCGCTGTCAGGCTTATAGGTTGGTGGGTGTTTACGTGATTTCTGACTGGACTAGTCAAACCTGAGCCAATAGTTTTCTGCCCTACTCTCAGGTTTTGATAAGTGGACTTGTCTCTGATTTCTGTGATTCAGAACATTAAACCACCTACGGGGTTCTTTGGAGAGCCTACCATCTAATCTTGCCTATAAAGGTCTCTTGCCAAAAGGCTTAAGGCATCTAAAGCCACTGCTGGAAGGGGCGAAGATAAAAAATACAATATCAGCTGGGCCTCATTAACTTGTGAGCAAAACACATGAGCTAAGCCACTTCCATTACCACCAACCACAAGCTGGCAGACCTGAGTCACCTGCTTGCCTGCCCTACACCTCTGTCCTTCCATCTCTGCAATGAAAATGACAGATATCAACTCATAGGGGCACCAACTGGTTAAACAGACCAATTACCTCCAAATGAGTAGACAATTTGGTTGGTCAGCTTGGAGTGAGCCTTTGTCTTGGAGGTCTGGTCTTGCACACACAGTAATGACCCTGGTAGTCAGCATTCCATCTTTCTTGATTTTTGTCTGCTGTTGCTGATTTGACGCTACAGGGAAGTACGTGGCTAGGTCTTGTGTCTGCCTGATTTTCTCATGAAGGACATTACCCTCTTCTGACTTCTGGTGGAAGCCAATAGCCGGTGGAAAGTCCTATTCGAGTTGGAGTGATTTACTTTTCAATGAAGGATTGTTGTTTAAACTTTGGCAGGGGGTTCCACTGAGAAGACCCAACTTAAAGTTCCACTCCAGCTTCCAAACAACTTCCTTGCAGGATATACCCTCTGAAATCATAATTCAAAAGTGTAAGTATACACGAAGAGCCGAACACAACAGTTTGTCATTCTTTTTGATACATTTTGGAGGGCTCTGAGTCTTTGCTCAAAAATTTCCTCTTGCTGTGATATGAAATTCTGCCATCACAATATATTCCATTCAACATTTGGAATTCAACATTTCCTCCTTTCTCTGTATTTTAAACCATAATTGCACTGGGCAGATACCATACTAAACAGCAGGGAAATGCTGTAGAGAATAGAGCATGCATTTTGCCTGAGGCCAGACTGGAACCTCCTTAATCCCTCTTCTGGGCCTCCCCTTGCTTAAAGACGGGGGCAAAGGGCCTGGAGGCCCACTTTGAAAAATATTCCAAGGTTCCAGCAGTGAACAAATTAGATCCTTGCTCTGGCTGAGGCCTGACCTCTGAGGACGGAGTCCAAGGAAGAGGACAGTGAAAAGCTGGTGGTCAGCAAAAGAGGCCTGATGGCGATGCAGTGCTGTAGGTCAGACGTGCAGGTGTACTGACTGAATTATGAGTGGGCCCAGGACTTGGGAAGCAAGGTGTGGGCGGCCTGGCCTCAGGGGTACATAAAGAACTGTGTGGCAAGATCCTTACGTGACCTGTGCCCAAAGTTGACTCAATATGTTTCCAGCCCAGTGTTATTCATCCCTCATTTTTAAGAGTGACATAGCCTCTCACCAACTCCCAAAGGCCTGGAATTAATCAAACTTCAGAGAGAACCCAGAAAAAGCTGTGCTTCAGTTAATACCTGGTAATTGTCTCTAAAGCTTACGGTGGGGAGCCCTCCAGTGGCCGTCGGAAATATTGAACGCTGGTCAGTTTGGGTATCAGATAATCTCTTAGTATCAACATGACAGAATTGCCTATTAATTACCCCAGTCATGTAACAGCATCTAAGATTAATCTGAGAAGGTTCTCAAGGAGGAAAGGCCTCTTGCTGTCCCGAGGATATGGGTCACAGCTGGAGAAAGAAAGGTGGACGCTGATGTTGGCTGCCTGAGTGTGTTCTGGTTCCCCTTGCAAAGTGCGTGACTTTGGGCCCTTATGCCCCTCTCTGCCCCGTTTCTCCGTTGCAGCACTGTTGTGAGAATTCAGTGAGACAGTAGCACGGAAGGGGTGTTCTCAGAATGCTTGCTCCATGCGCTTTTCCAAGATTGTAGTGTATGGTCACACCACTAGCTTTGAGCCTTACAAAGAACAGAATTGTTTTGTGGGTCGCCTGCTTCTATGATTATGTTCGTCTTCCCAATCTGCTTGATGACTGGCTGTTCACACTTCTCTGCATCCACTAGTTAGTGTCTATCTGGAACATGGTCAGCATCAGGCGAATGGGTTCATGGTTAACCGTTTATATAACAAACATTTCCTCAGGGTCTACTGTGTCAGGTATTCTCCTGGGGGGCTTTGGTTGGGATTCGCTTGCATCCCTAGCAGAAAAGAGGCATTCTCTAACTCACTTGCTCTCCTCTTCATTTACCTAAAAACAAAACAAAATCTCACCTGAGGAAGTTTGGACTAAGGAAACGATTCCATGTTCTTTACAAGGACCCTTGTGGACATCGGTGTGTGGGAAGGATCATGAATAGTACAACCAAACATTATGGAAATGAGAAAGGGATTGCTGTAATTCACATAATTAGAGAAGCCTTCACATCCATGGGGACATTTGAGCTTGGCTTTCAACGTAAGATGGATATTCTTTAAAGAAGAAATATCACAAACAAAGCCCCAAGGATGGGAATGGGACGTGGGTTTGTGAAGTGAAGTCTTTAAGCAACTGAACATTAGCTCTTGGTCTTCCCACTCCATGTCTGATAATTCCAGACTGATGTCTAAAGTTAAACTACCCACTAGGACACCAGCTAAACAATTCCACCAGAAAGAGCAGCAAGCCTTTGAAAATGCCCAGAACTGCCAGGGGACACTCTCCTCGTGATATCTCCAAGGCTGAGATTTGCGGGGATTTTTTAAAAATCTGTAGTATGGACTCTATAAAAACAGTCTTTGTAATTGTCTTTGGGACACTCACAAGAGAGCTAAAGATTCCCATTCCTCTCTTCTGTTCAGAATTTTATATGTTAAATGTTTATTTGCAAAGTAGCATAACTCAACCTTGAATCAATGGCAAATATTACTTATATTCCAGGATTTGATATTTGAGATACCCCCATTGTTTGATTTTGTTTTAAGACAATGTTTTGAAATTCAAAGTGATCTTTATTACTTATGTGGCCTTTTAATTTTGAAAAATAAATAATTCCTTCTCTTCCCGTTTTCCTCCTCCCCCTTTGAAAATAACCCACTTTACTATTTATGAACCTACAGCCATATCCTGGGTTTAAGATACTGCACAAGAGTTTTATTTTCAAAGTGTTAAAGGAAACATCACAACACAAAATAGATAAATGCATAAGAAATCAGCAATAAGTAAATAAGACCATTAGTAAAATGAAAAAGTTATTTAGACACCATGGTTTATAATGGCCGTTTTGCACAATGACAGAAACTGGGAGAAAAACACAGCCTGGGAGGGAAACATTCAAACATGGTGGATAAATCATGGAACAATGTGTTTAAGAGGCAACGGTGTCTGAATCCATCAACTAGAGTAGCTTTATCCAGTTGTGGATAAAGTCACATATGGCTGTGTAAATGTATTTAAACTTATAAATGACAATTCAGTTCCTCTGTCGCACCAAACCACACTTCAAGTGCTCGACAGCGCACGCGGCTAGTGGCTCCCACATTAGATGTGCAGATGTCGCGCATTTCCATCATCACAGAAAGTTCTGTTGAACGGCACTGCTCCAGAGAATTAGCTCCTTCCCTTCCTCAATATTCAGGCGGCAGTACGGAAAGGATTGGGGATGGAAAGGATCTAATAACTCTTGAAACACAAAGCCCTGTGCATTTGTTGGAGGAACACAGTAATGCCACGATAAACAGTCTTATGTGTGTATTAACTTTGGAAGGGGGGTTAATAAGTTTGAAACATGGCTGTAAACGTTTAATCATTTTGAAAATATTTATAAGTGTTTGGATTGTAAATATCCAAATAGTTGCTAAGTCAAAAAGCCAGGTTTGAACATGGAAGGTATTTAGAAATTATAACTTTATAACACAGATGTTACTTAAAATTAATATTTGTCCATAGCTTCCCCTCAGTCTTCCCAGACACCAAAAAAAAAAAAAAATTGAAACACAGTCATGGCTTTTTCTGAAATTAGCACTAATATTCAATATATAGACCAAGTCATTTGCCTTATTTTATATTTCAGTTTTCTCCAGTACTAAATTTTATTTGATTCATTTATTCATTCACTCATACAACAAATGTTTGACCATTATCTGTGAGATATTTATAGTAAAAGTTTCTCTTTTCAAAATATTTCATCCCATTCAAAAGAGAGCAGCCAGGATGGGGAAACCATGATAAGTGGAAGCAGTTGAAGACTTGAGAATGTTTTCTCTTGCAAAGAGAATTCTTATGGGGACTGCCGCCTTCTTATGAGAAGGACTTTCCTGTGGAAAAGACGTGAGACTAGTTCTTTGTGATCCCAATGCAGAAGTGGTGAAGCTACAGAGAAATTGATGTGGAATCAATGTTAGTTCCAACCTAGCTGGACAGAGAATAGACTCCTTCAAAAGAAATGAATTAAAAGCCCCTGAAGTCCAAGCTGCTTTTCCACAGATGTCACACACAAGAAATCCAAAGATCACGTGGGTGATTTTCCATCATCTCCTTTGAGGTCTTTTGGACTTCTGGAGATCTCTGATGCCAAGATTAATCTGCATCACAGAGGTCTTCTGAGAAATGATAGGTTGTTTTATGAGGTTCATTACTAATAATTTTTGCCTAGAGCTAGGTAGTATTTGTAGAATATCCTTTTCCCTTATGGTATTTGCTTTTATAATCTAGACACTCTACTCATATATCAAATTTAATCCAAGTATCTTCAAAAATATAAATGACAAGCTTTTGACAAATTATATTGATTGGAGTTTTAAATCAACAATATATCATGAGTCATAGATTCAACTCATAAAATTCAATAACACTGGGAAGTTTACCACACTTGGTCAATTTTTTTTTTAAGTTGTCAAACTGATTAGTTTGTAGTACATAAAATTTGGTAAGCAAGATGAAAGACCATGTTTCATCTGAGCAGAAGAAAAATCACAGTGCTATTTGAAATACTGATGGTGCCACAAATTACAGAATTGACATTGGACATTTCTATGCAACTTCCTTTTAAATTTCTTATCCAGATGTTTCTTAAATTTTAATCCTTTGACAATTTCTAGTAGAATCTTCAGGAAAGTATGTCAAAATGCAAATACCCAAATTTTTTTTTGTATCATTCATCTACAATTACATGAGGAACATTATGTTTACTAGGCTCCCCCCTTCACCAAGTCCCCCCCACATACCCCTTCACAGTCTATCTGTGTAGTAAGATGCTGTAAAATCACTACTTGTCTTCTCTGTGTTGCACAGCCCTCCCCGTGCCACCCCACACACTATACATGCTAATCGTAATGCCCCCTTTCTTCTTCCCCACCCTTATCCCTCCCTTCCCACCCCTCCTGCCCAGTCCCTTTCCCTTTGGTACCTGTTTGTCCATTCTTGGGTTCTGTGATTCTGCTGCTGTTTTGTTCCTTCATTTTTTTCTTGGTTCTTATACTCCACATATGAGTGAAATCACTTGGTACTTGTCTTTCTCCACCTGGCTTATTTCACTGAGCATAATACCTTCTAGCTCCATCCATGTTGTTGCAAATGGCAAATACCCAAATTTTTACCAGAAAGTCAGATTAAGTAGATCTCTGTAGGGAATCCGTGTTTTGCAAAGCCCCCCTAAATAGTTCTTAATATTGAAGTTGAGGAACCTTGTCCCTATTAAAAATTAATAGAGAATTAATCTATATCTCTCTGACTTCTACATAACTGCAGAAGTTATTGAAAATGGTGATGGTTATCTCCATTTGAAAAGCTAAATAAGTCAGAAACCGTTCCGCTTTCCAGGTGGCAGACTGAACCATTAATCAAATTTAAGATTATGGATAAATTCTGGAATGTCCCAAGTTTTGTCTGAATTTATCAACTCTTGTAAAAATTATTTTGAAATAAAGACACTGACAGAGGAGAGAAAACTGTTACGCAGTCAAATTACAGCAGACACATCTCATTTGAGTCATCAGAGCCTCTATCTATCTGAGTTTCTTAATAATCCCTGACTGTATTTCATTGAAGCGAGTCTCCCATTCAATGGCATGAACCATGAAACAAAGTGTAATCTGTATATTTTAATTATTTCATAACCATTTTGACTCAGGTTAATAATTCTTATAATTGATCATGAATTAATACTGAAAATATTTCGTTTTTAATGTTTTCATCAGAAAGAGAGTTTTAATGTTTTTCCTTCTTAGAAGCACTGGTAACAGAGGGGTAAAATTAAATACATAAAAAATCTAACAAAAGAAGAATTTAAGGCACCCGTATTGTTCTTGCATTTTTTTACATGAAGCCCCACAAAAAATTACATCTTGACAAATAAAGACACCGACAGAGGAGAGAAAAATGTTAAGCAATCAAAGGTTAAGTAATAAAATGTAATAAAAAATGCCACTTTCAAATGTTAAGTACTAAAATGCAATAAAAATTCCACTATCAACCTTCTTAATTTAATGAGCAGCTTCATGTGAAGTTTCATTTGTATATAGGTTTCTTGTCACCTATAGTTAAAGAATCTACCTTTGGGAAATATTGGCCTTAATTTGGAAAGCTGATAGACTAGCCCTATAAAACTTCTCTAAGATGCTATGAAAGTGTAAAATAGCACCTCATTATTTACATTAAAAGTTCCACAAGGAGATTCTAACTTTTCTGTCCAACTTCCCTTCAAATTTTTTATCCAGATGTTTCTTTAATGTTCATCCTTTGACAATTTCTAGCAGAATCTTCAGGAAAGTATGTCAAAATGCAAATGCCTAAATCTTACCACAAAGTCAGATTAAGTAGATATCTATAGGCTAGTGGCCAAGAATCAGCACTTTTCAAAGTACCCCCCCCACCCACCAAGTAGTACTGTATTTTGAAATCGAACAACCTTTCTCTATTAAAAATTAACAGTATCTTCATGTTCTTTTTCAAAGAACCATATTTACCCTCCAACCTAAAACTCCTTTTAAGAAACAGATAAAATATAACAAACAGTGAATTTCAGACATTGGGTATCAGCAGTGCGGTGATCTCTGAGAGAGGGGAAACAACACGGCGATCCAGGCCCCCGCACAGGGAGAGGAGAAGGCGGGAAGGGGCGGAGCTGGGAGTGTCCAGGTGTGCAGGGCAGGGAGCAAGAAAGAGAGGGCTGCGCAGTAGGAAGCTCTGGGGATCTGCAGGTCCACCTCATTTCTTCAGCTGAACACCATCCGACATCCCCAAGATTCTCAAGATAGACGTGATTTTTGAGTGAAAGCTTTTCCTCTTTTCTAATATAAGCATTAAATGCATGAACTTTCTTTTCCATGACAAAGCTCGACAAGCTGCGGGAAAACTCAGATAATCCCACAAAATCACCAAAAACTCAGGTTCAGCTCTCTGCCGCTCATTACCTTTTTCACTGGCCAAACTCAGAGACAGGGATTAATCCCACTTTATAGGTGAGGAATCTGAGGCTCTAAGAGGTGATTCGTTCAAGGTCATTTCAGCAAATAGTGATCAAAATAGGATTTGAATCTGTGTGCCTTGGCTTTACTTAGTTGTTTTTTTCTGATTACACATTGTGCATAATTAATGGATCTTAAAAATATTTGAGTTGTTTTAACCAGATGGTTTAAAATAAAACAAAAAAAAGATCTAATTCCATTGCAGGTAGTAATGGGAACTACTACTTTGGTAATGGTCACTTTTCTGTCAATCAAATATATAAACATTAGAGCATAAGGTCACAATGAATAATACATTTCCTATGTGGGCAATAGTCAAAAACATTTGAATGCTGCTAATAATTCATCCCTTCTAAAGCCTGACCACTCTCCTTGGAGATAGTAGTGTCCTTTGTCCTGGACTTCTGTGAGTGTTAAATAAAACAGTCCGTGGAAAGCCCTGGCACCATGTCTGACACCTGTAATCCTGCAGGCACTGTTAGGGCCCCCACTGTGCTGAGCATAGCTCCCCTTTTTGTAGGGCTGCTCAGTGGTCAGCCCATTCTACACCTGTGCCTCTTGTCTCTCTCCAACACGATCTCTCCCCCTCCCCCTTCCTCTCGCTCCCCTGCCAACATACCCACACACAAGTCCTTAGTGCTATTTGAGAAGTCCTCTTAGTCCTTCTCCCCTCTGGATTCTGAAGCAACTTGGAAAATAGATACAAGAATCAGAGGAGATCAAAGTATTCGTATCAGCTGCACTGCAGGCCAAAGCTTGTGCCCAACAGTAGAACAGGCTCCAACTTCTCTGGCCTGAGTTGGACTCGCCTACACTTCCTCAGGCACGGACACTGCCAACTCCAGCCTCTCCCCACCAAGACCATCCCAGAGGGCTTTCCATGGGGCGGAAAGGGGGATGCAGGCTGCTGTGGGCCACAGATACAAAGAGGGAGCCAGGGAGACCCTGGGCCATGCCTGAGCGATGAAGCTTGGGAAGAGTCGGTGGGGAGGGTGCGGTGGAGAACAACAGGAAAGCTTCCCTCCCACAATTGCCATGAGAGCAGAAATCCCTTTATTAATTCCCGTTGTGATTCATATGTTTCTCCTAGTGCTTCTGTGATTTTTGTTCTGTGATCTAGTAGGCCAAGCATTCCAGCCTGCTGCCTACGGCTGGCCCCCTAGGGGACCAGGTCCCAGAGCCTGTCAAGCAGTATTGCGTCTCTCCTTCTTCCCACGTGACCCTCCCTCCAGCCCAGTGACCCCTCCTCTACTGGCCATCCTGAGACCTGAGATATATAATATTCCTTTTGCTCTGAAATGAATCAGACCAGGGCATAGAGTAAGGCATCCACAAAGCCACTCTTCTCTAGAGACCAAAAATCCTTGATCTTTTTCCTGTCGCAAATGATGCTCAGCCATATTGTCCATTACCACTCAGTAAGAGTTATGTAATGAACCCAAATGACCTCATAAATTACTCTCTAACAGTTCAGTGCCAGCAATATTAAAATGTCCTCAAATTCGAAAAAATAAAAAGCCAAAAATAAAATCTTCCTCCTCTTGTATGTTAAAGCACAAAAACTTAAGAAAAAAAAAAAACATTCCCCATTTCTTCCTCTGCTCAGTCTTATCCAGAACGATTTCATTTAAAGATCTGGGTAAAATTGGGGTTCTTTACAGAGCTCCAGCCTAGGGTATGTCATCAAAACGGATATTCTGTTCAGCATCGAATTAATCAAATCCCCAACCCTTCTTTAGAAGTCTAAAATGTAAATCAGATATATGATTATCAAAGCACCAGCCCTTTGCCAAGAAAATCTAAACAGCATAATAAATGCTTACTATAGCGAAACAATATTCAACAAAGCACACAGGCTACAACCTTTCAACACATGAGGGACGCCAGTCACATATGGTAGTGGACGCTTGTTGAGCGCTTGAGGGTACAGGTCTGATCAAACAGGTCTCAACTCACCAGCGTCAAATATGCAATGGTTTTGCGTATTTTCAGTAATCGCTACCACCTTTGCTTTGTTGAGATCTTACCGTAATGGGTAACAAGGCTGCTTAAACTTCACAATTGTTTCTTATGCTTTGCATCAGTCCAATCAACAACTTTTTTCCAGCTTTATTGAGGCCTAATTGACAAACTTCTAATCCAATGACTTCTTAAAAGCATTTTGTTAATGTCTTGGTCTTGTCTTGGCTTGGAATCTCCTTCTTCTATCCCATACCTAAAAGCTCTCCCTTCTCTCTCTGTTCCAGGGTATCTTGAGCCGCAGGACTTTGTTTTTGGCGACTAACTTCCTCTGTCGTCCTCTTTGCCCTCGTCTGCCTGTTCTCATACCCCTGGAGGGATGTGGCATCCTCAAGTGGCCATTGTTTTATATAATCGCGTCTTGAGGTAGGTTTGCTCTCCTCTGTTTCTTTAAATTACTCTTTGTCTCATATACATTTATTTGCACACTTGCCTATTATCTGTCTCTCTCAATGTCTGGAAAAGAGATCCTTTGTCTGGTTTGCCAATGTACCCCTTTGCCCATAACAGTTCTTGGCAAACAGTAGATTCTCAGTTAATATTTTCTGTAAGCTCATGTGTATTGCTCTTCCTGCTGCTGCTGGAGTCTCCCTAAAAATCCCAATGAGAAGCAGAGACCCAGGCCATGTACTTATCCCCACACCTCACTTTTTCAGCTTCTAATCTTCATCAAGTAAACAAAACATGACTTCCCTGTGACAGTCGACAGCTCACTTTCCACTACCCATCACCCTTTGCGGCAGAACCAGAACTTCCCCAAAGGCCTGTCTCTCTACAGAATTGGTGCAGACTGCTGCTTGATTCACAAAGCTGAAAACAAAATGATTATTCTTTATTATCATATTGTCTGTCCACCTAGAAACTAGATAAATAGGGTGGGGGATTAAAAGGAAAAATCAGTTACAGTCTCACACCTTCATACTCAGCACACCACAAGTAAGGAACAGAAGAGGTGAGAGCATGCATGCTCCAGCTCAGGGCCCGCGCAGCCCCCCGCAGAAATGCCATAAAGGTGACCACGTTCAAGCTCTGCAAGGGTGTTTTCTCTCCCCATTTTTTGAAATCCTCACAAGATAAAATCAGAGCTGAGTCTTTTCTGACTGAGGAGAAGAAATCTCAATCTCTTCCTGAGTCCAAAATCTACTCACTCAATGGAAGGTTCTAATTACTTTAATCCTTACACAGAACCCCTTTATTTACTAGAGCCAGATAAGGCTCCACACTTGAAGACACCAGTAAAAATTGGGGTTGATCGTCCAAAACTTGCAATGCTTTTTAGAACCAATCACATGCCTGCAAACCCCAGCCACAGTAGAAACTGCCACAGGCCACCGATTCAGATTGGCAAGGCCTATGTTTGAAGCCATCCTTCCACCCAGGCCACTCCCAGACACGTGTTCTCACTCTTCTACCCTCTATGCTGATTTCTCAAGGTTTCCGGGCTGATTTACAATGCGCCGTGTTTGAGATAATCAGATTCCTTGTCTTTCCAGATTCTGATGTAGTTAAAATAAAAAGACACAAAACATTTGGCCAACAACATGGCGATAATTGAGTTAGGAAAGAATCATCAGTGGAAGCTGCAATCACTGCATCCCAGTTGGTTGCTGAACAGGACCAGCCTATCCACATAGAGATTGCATGTTAATTACAAAAGGAAACATGGCTCCTTTATTGTGGCAAAATCACATTAACCAAGTGATTGACATCAACATCATCTTGAATGGGACACACTGACATCATGTGCCTCCAGATGTGATAAACTGAGAACCACTGATCATCGACATGATATTCCTGACAAAGACACAAACCTAAGTCTAATCATGAAAAAACAATCATATAACCCAAGTAAGGAAGGCATTCCGGAAAAGACTGAACTATATTCTTCAATAATGTCAGCATTATGAAATCTAAAAAAAGGCTGAGGAATGGTTTCAGATCAAAGGAGACTACGGACACAAATGCAGTGTGAATCCCAGACAGGAACCTGGGCTGGGAAAAAACAATCGTTATAAAGGACATTTCTGGAGCAATTAGTAAAATCTGAATATGGGACTGTGGGTCAGGTAACAATATTGTGTCAATGCCAAATTTCTTAAATTCAAGAATAGTATTATGATTATATAGGAGAAAGTCTTTGTTCTTAGTGTACATATACTGAAATATTTAGGAGTGATGGTTCATGCTATCAACTTACTTTCAAATGGTTCTGAGAAGTAGCATAATTACATTAATATGCACATAGTTATGAAGACAGATAAAGTACATGTGACAAACTGTTAAGTGCTGACTCTAGATGAAAAGTAGATGGGTATTCATTGCCTTATTCCTGCAGGATTTTTCTAGGTTAGAAGTTTTCAAAATAAAACATTAAAAAAAATTCAAAGTATTTCAAAATATGAAAAGCTAAACTAAAAGATAGGTTCAAGAGTCAGATTAGGGATTCAAAGATCAGTCTTACTACTGGTAAAACTAGATGAGAGAACATGAAAAGCAAAACAAATTAATAAATGTTTCCTACGCCTTCCTGAAGTGAATTACTAGAGAGAGAGCAGCTGGACAAATCTAAGCACACGTGAGGACCTCTCCTCCCCTGAGAAAAGCACACTTCTCTAATGAGTTTACTTACATAGAGTATTCTGTCTTTTCTTAACTTCTTATATTGTCTCTTGAAACATATACACCATAGTTTTTAATTCCTAGAATCCCGGTTTGTTTTGAAAGTATGAGTTCATGCTTGATAAAATTGATATACTTGTCATTGTGAATGCACTTTATTGTGATATGGGAAATGCTTTCATACATAGTTTTTCTGCCTCCTCTCTCCGCCAATTCTAGTATCATCGGTCTTTTCATATCTACATGTTTTGTATCCTGTTTCTGTTGACAGGCATTCACTACGATTGCTTAACTTCTCATTTTTTGGCAATCCTGTTCCTGAAATATGCTTATTTTCATCTTTCAGAGTCCTATTCTGAGCCAATTCTGAGCAACTCT
The DNA here is from genome assembly GCF_040802235.1 of Manis javanica. Taxonomy (NCBI): domain Eukaryota; kingdom Metazoa; phylum Chordata; class Mammalia; order Pholidota; family Manidae; genus Manis; species Manis javanica. Next base: position 8,242,526 of record NC_133170.1, on the reverse strand, counting down.
CCAAATCATCGTCAGCCATGTGATTCCGCAGTTCAGGGACAGTCTCACACACTTCCATTATTTTGGCTCCTAGCAGGTGTCTCAGACTCAGCTTTCTCTCTCTTTGCTCTTTTGAAAATCAGTATCCCCCTATCTCTGGTGCTACAGGAATGTGGCCGGCTTTAGGGAAATTCTGTGTCCTTGGCCAGGAGTCTCTGCGACTCTGGTTTGGTGACTCCCACCCAGCTACCCAGCCATTGCTCCAAGCCTCTGGGTCACCAACTTCATACCACACGGGTCCGGCTTCCAAGTATTCCCACCTCAGCTCTTGGCCGTAAATATCCGGGCTCTGTCCTGTAGAAAATCCAGCCTTGTTTTTCTTACTATCATTGCTGACTCTGGGGATGTTCCTTCAAAGTGGTACCTTTCCTTGGGTGCTATTTAAACTTGGACTTTTAACTCCTCATCACTGTTTTTTCTCCTTCTGTGAAAGTCTTATGTGCCCTATGCTATGAATCTGTTCCTTTTAGGATGGTTTTAAACTTCATTCTTCCAAAGACCTCCCCACAACCCCAAGGTTTTAACTTCTGACCCATTTTCCAGCCTGGATTGCTGATAACTAGGGGTGACTATTTCCTATGCCCATTTCCAGGTGGATGATAAGCATCCTGTTGTTTCCTGTTCTCAGGTCTGTAGGTGGAGTTGTTTGGGTCCTTTTTCCTTAAATGGTTGGGACTTCGAGGCTCCCAGCTTTCCTCCTTGCATGGACTGAGACCCTTTCTTCGGCCCATACCTCATGTCTGGGACCTGTACTCTCTCATGCTGCACTGCTCTCAGCTCCTGGTGTGTCTTGCCTTGAGTTTCCTCTGCGTTCTGACCCCTGAGGATGTCTCAGTCCTCAGAGTCACCCTTATCCACATGTTCAGTGTGTTTGTAGCATGCATATGGAGAAGAGGCTGTAGTTTCTCCAGCCTATTTTATTTCAAGCCTCCATTTTTTCAGGTTATTCTCATACAATGTTTTTTCTGTAACACCATTTCATATTTAATAACCTCCTGGACTGCAGTCAGTTGGAACTGACAGTCTGGTAGCACGGAGCCAACCCTCAAGTCCATGGGTAGGCTTGTGCCAATTAGTGAAGCCCATTACCCTGGACAAGGTGATTGGTTTAAAGACAATTGCATTCACTTAGTACAGGTCAATGAGAAGAGAGAGGATATTATCCGCATGCTTGATGAAAGTTATTTACCAAATTTTGACTCCCACAAACCAGGCACTGCGAGCACGCCACCTCACTAACCCCAAGGCCCTGGGGGCTGAGGGCCGGTGCCCTCTGGTCTCATCACTAGGGCCTGGCTGTGTTCCCCACACGTAAATTCACAGGCAAACATGAATGGGTAGCAATGCAAGACAGTACGGGAGCAGAGCGGGAATCAGCACTTTCACCCAGGAAGCTTTGAGAGATGGCGTTTACTGCCCGAAGTTGTGACACTGAACAAACGAGATGAGTGTGGTGCTTTGCAAAGTGTGAAAGCTGCTGGTGAACGCTTCTCTGTCAGAAGTAACTGCAGTGGGTGAAGCTCCTGCAGGAAATCCAGGACTTGTCAACAAATCTGGTTATGACGATGGTCGGCTGATCAGGATGACATGGAGTCACCCTTCAGAACTAGATGACTACTGAGGGAAGAAGCATATGAGAAATACATAAAATCTCCTGAGGACTGAAAAAGGAACCCGTAAATAAACTAGTGTGAAGCAATTTAATCTAGCATAACTGTCTTGAATTACTGGTGGACAGAACATTTTCAACAGCAACTTTTAGCAGTACCAATGGAAACGAAATTACGTGGAACAGTGCTGCTGGAAGAAAATACCCCTTAATGTTCTGATTGCAGGTGAACCCAATATGTGTCTTTCCCAAAATACCCTATGGATTTTTAGCCTAGGCTACACTTACAGTATTCAGGGTCGCTAAAATTATCTGTGTAAAAACAAAGTATAAAAATTATGGAATTCAAGGATAACATTGTTGTCTTAAGCCTTATATCCTTATGACTTACAACTTGTTTATATCTTATAACCTTGTAACTTAGAACCTTATAACTTGCTTATATCTATCCCTGGAATTGGATCAAAATATTTAATGATCTTTCCATTGGGAATACCTGGCAATGGAGAAAAGTTCTTCTTGTATATTGTCAGATGATGTGACTCACATAGGACTTTAATGAAGGACTAACATAAGAAAAGGTTAACATGTTAAGTTCCCAAAGAACTAAAGTTATACCAAAATTTCTAACTCTTCTGCTTATTTAGTTTTTTTAAATTCAATTATTATTTTATATTCTTGGTATGCATTCATTCATTCATTCATCAAATACTTACTGATCATCTACTATGTGCCAGACACATTCTGTGTCAGGTGTTGAGACTAGAGCATTAGACTGTGACTGTACAAACAAGGTCACTGTTGTAGTGGAGTTTATGTTACAGTGCAAAAGACAAATGATAATCCCATGAATAAGTGCTCATATAATATAATGGCAGGTAGTGATATATGCTGTGGAAAAAGGCAGAAAAAGTGAACAGAGAATGACAGCAAGTTAATATCTCATGAAAGTGGTTAAAGAAGATACCCTCGAGCAAAGACCTGTGTGAAATAAGAGAGTGAAATACGAGGATATCTGTTGAAAGGGAATTATAGGTACGAGGAATAATTGCCAATAGCAAAGCCTTGCAGTAGGAGCACGGTTGGCTAGTTCCTTGGAAGAGCAAGGAGATAGTGTGATATGGTAGAACAAATGCAGATTGTGTAGTCTCGGACACATGAATCAACCTCTCCTAACTGTAGTGTCCCTTTTTGTGAACAAGAGACAACCTACTTTGTCATATGGATAAAAAGGGGATATAAAGCCTCTGACACACAGTGGGTGTTAGCCAAAGATAGTATCTTTCTTGTAAGTGCCCTTCACCTTCCCTGTGGGTCCAGTCTTCACCCAAGTCATCTTAGGACACTAAGTAACCATATGCTCAATTTGCCTTAATAAGCCCTTTCGGTTTGAAAGCAGCCACTGCTTTAAAGTGTTCCCGGTCCAAACCGTGTGGTTTCGTTACTCTTTTGTTCAAGATCCTGTTACACTAACCACAGTCCACAAAGGAGGCTGCAACGTGCTACCTTCTTCACTCTGCTGGTTTGGTTTGGTTTTATAAGCTAAGCAAATTGTGTGGGTGTCTGATGATAGCAGTCAAAGGTTCCAACCAGAACATAAATAAAATCCAGCTCTTGGTCAAAGAAGCCTGTGTCGATTGGTATAAACCAGACCATGAGGTGTACCATAAACCCTTGTAAACTATTGAAATCCATTCCCCATTAATGTTTCCAAAGGCATGAGAATATTTTCTATTTGGATTCTACATTGCTAACTTTTTCTAAGTAGCCAGGTCTCATTGTATGCTTAAGGGTTTCTTTTAAACATACGTATATTTTTTATTATATATGCATATTTTGTGTATATGCATCTGTGTGTGAATACTCGTGGGATATGTGTGTGTTGTAAATAGAAAACTGTCTTGTCTAGGAATGTTTATTTGCCTAGGCTTTTTATAGATCCCCTTATGGGACTGGTGCCCTATGTTGGAGGAGCTGGAGAGAATGGAAACGTATGTGGCCTGAGACATGGGCTGTATGCCATCACTCTTTCAACTGGAACTTTGCCTTTTATCTCCTTTACATAGTTAGTAATTCATATGAATAAAGAGTCCTGCTAAAAAATTAGAAAGAAAATGTCTTAGGATACCAGAACAAAACCAAAGTGAGATATGTTTGGAGATATAATTAAGCAAATTACACCCTGTTATCAGATAGCGAAGAAAACAGGGTGTCCCATTTGCCTCACTTCCTATAGTAATTGTCAGTAACCAGGACATGTCCCCTTCTTCTCTCTAATTTATTTTGTGAGGTACACTTTAGGGATAGGTCACTGAAGCATTTAAGTAAAAGAAAGAAAATCTGGACTATTGTGTAATTACTGTGAGAAAAGTAGTCAGTTATCACATTAATGGGATACATCATATTGAACTTCCCAATTAGCATGATTTCTGATTTGCTAGTTGCATTAACAGGGAAATGGTTTTGCATTTAAGAGCACCTGTCATCCCACGGAGCTACGGTGCTCCTTCAAAGTTTCAGAGTCAAGATTATATAATAAATAAATATATGAACTATTAAGTGAACAAAGTCTTAAAAGCAATAAAATTTTTGTTAAAATTCTGATTAGAGTTACATTTCCACCATGAAATTTATCTAAGATTCCTGTCTAAATACTTAGAATAATCACTTTTTTTTCAATGACACTGAATAAGGTCATTTTGTGAGAAAAATGCAATGACTTTCCAAACCAGCAGTGTTCCAGCCTGATTGCCATCCTTTCTGTTGGCCTCTTCAGGACATCCGCATTTAACACAAAGCACTGGTCCATTTGATCTGGGAGCCTTCCAGCTCAAAAATTCTACAATCCTATGAAATGTTGCCTTGTGGCTTTTTTCCACATCTCCCATGTCTGTGCTGGAGCACACCAAAGGGGTGGACAATTTCCACTTCTTTTTACAGATTTGTTTTGCATTTCCTTCCACCTGGATTTGGGGTAGGGAGGGAGGTCGGGGGGGTGTAATAGACTTGAACCATTTTTTTCTTAAAAAATAAAAAATCCTAGTCCTAAAAATAGCCTTTCAGAATGAATAAATTCTTCTTAGGCATTTCCTGTTTTCTTATACTCACTTACCTACCTTAGGTGCCAATTTCTGAAATCCAGGGAAGAAATGAACTGCATGGGGCAGGTGAGGCTACCAGGTGGAACCTACCAGCTGGTGCTGATAATAAAGAGTCTGTTCCACTCAGTTTCTGGGAATACAGCCCCCTGGTGAGATGAGTTGTTCAGGTTCATTATCTGTCCTGCCCAGATTCTTTCCAAAAGGTTATTTTAAATTCAGGATGTGTCTAAGCATCTGCATAGACACATTGAACGTCTAAAGCCCAGACAGCTGTCTGTTATCCTTCTTCCAATACCCCTGCCTGGTGTCATCCACTAACATTACAGGTGCTTTGCCATTTTGAACAAAGGGTTCCCATTTTTAAGTCTTTTTCTCCATTCCAAGCTCTGCCACCGTTTTGAATGATATGAAATGTACTCATATCGACACATATACTACCCCGAGTCATTGGTTTCTTGATTTTTCTCATCACTGTTGACTTTTGCATTTACTCCATTTCTGTTTCCCACTCTCATGACTGTAATGTGGTCCTTGTCATCGCTCTGGACGGGGGCCATCCCTGAAACCATCAAGTCCAATATGTAACCATAACTTGTGTTTTTCCATTCTTCCTACTTACAGTCACTGTGCCTACACTTTGACATTACCTCCATTTTTCACTCATCTACTTTCTCCCTGTTTATTGAGACTTTCTCTTTTATTCTTTTGCTATCCAGCTAGAGTCCATAAGCCATCAGTTCCACTAAATCCTGGCATATCCCAGTCATCTTGCTGCTTAGTGATTTAATTACTGTCCGGCAAAACCCACACTCCTGAGTGAATTCCTCTCGCTGCTTTTTCTTTTTGAATGTCATAAGCAACTGAAACTGAATGTATCCAACCTAAACTCATCACCCCCGACTCTAGCCTCCAGTGTGTCATCCTCACGGCATCCTCACGCCCAGGAGCACTTCCTGTTCAGTTGTCTTTCAGAGACTGAAACAACACCCTGGCCTTGCCCCCTCCTCCCCGACCCCCCATTTCCAGTCTATCCCCAGGCCTTGATGGTTTGGCCCCAGCCCTCATTTCCTCATTCTCCTCTCTACCCCCTTAGTCCAGTCTCTGGTTGTTCCCTAGACTTCGACAACAGCCTCCAAATTGGTCTCTCTGCATTCAGTTTGGCCTTGTCCAATTTATTCTGCACAGCAAAGCCAGAACGATATTGTTAACACACAACTCCGGTCACGTTGCTCTTCAATTAAGACCTTCAGTCACTAGCCATCGCTCCACGAATGAAATCCAAGCTAACTAAAATGATCACAAGCTCTCGCATGATCTGACCCCCTCCCCTTTTGCTCCCTTAAATAATCATGCCAGCAGGCCTTCATCACCCTGGCTTCCACAACTTTCTGTTTTCTCTTTAGACATCCAGTCTTATATTCTCTTTTTTCTTGACGCCCTCACCCAGTTAGCTGCCAATATTGAGTCAGGTAACATTTAAGCCTCTCAAATATGAGAAGGGATCTTTCCTCTATTCTAATAGCAGTCTTTACTTCCCTTACCATATCATTTATCATTATCTGTTGGTCGTAATTGCACCATCCATGCGCCATCCCAATGAGACTATCTATGTGGTCCACCAATAAAACCCTAGAAACTAACACACCTAGAGAACATCATAGACACACAACAATAGTTATTACATTAATGAATGATTCAAGGGGTGCAGTCTATCCATTAACTGAGCCATTCATTCAAAAAACATACAATGCCATTCATAGTTACAGGTGCTAGAAATACAAGATATAATCATTGGAACACATTAGAATATGTTTCTATAATAAAGGTAATGTAATAATAATAACAAACCTTTGTCAAATACATACTATGTGTCAGTTGCTGTTCCAAGTGTGTTATGTCTTGTTTAATCCTTACAATAGCATTATGAATAGGTAATCTTATCTGCATATTACAAATGCACAAACTCAGGCAAAGGAAGGCTAAACAATTTCTCCAACTTCAGGAAACAAGTGGCAGGGCCATGATTTGAACCTAAGTAGTCTGACTCAAGAATCTGTGAAATGCCAGTTCTTTATAGCAACTGTTTTATTGGATTATAGTTACTTCTGTGTCTATATTTATTTCTAGACCATTAGTTCGACTAAAGAGGGAGGTGCATTGCTGCGCTTTGTGGCCCTCACTATCTCTGGTCGGTGAGGGATAGACAGAGGGTAGACCTGTGCACAAAATATTATGATTTGTGTAATTGGACTGTGAACTTGAACAGTCTGGCATATAGTAAGCACTATGTACATGCCAACTATTATTATAACTTTCAAACATTTTTAGAAATGAAATCGCACATGGAATCCATGCTCAAAAAACAAATTTAAAGACAGGCAAATAAACAAGCTCCACCCCCTTGATGTTTCCCTTAGTTTGTTTCCTGGGGATCCTGCCACTCCAGGACAAGGGTTGGAAATCCTCCGTGGTAAACATTGTAGGGAAGCACCTAGTAAGGGCTTTCTCCAGCCTACTTATCACTCCTAAAACTCAAACCACAAGACCTAGTTAATATTTACTAAACGTACCTACGGTGAGGTCTAATAGGCATCTCTAACGTGCCTAAATGAAACTCTTTATTTCCTACCTTTTGCCCCCACAACCACCCAGAATCCATTTCTCTCCACCTTTCCCATGTAGTAAAATAAATGTCCCCACCATTCAACTGGTTGTGAAGCCAAACTCCTGGTTCTTTCCTGTGTCTCACCTCATATTTAATCTAACCTGCTTAAAAACGTTTTAACCTTATCCCGTTGCATGTAGCAGAGCATTCAAAGTGGGAATTGGGAGCGCTGGGAGCTGCAGGTGACTTGCTCTGAGCCTTGCCTTCTTCTCCACCATTGATCTGTGTCCCTCCCTGTTTGCTTTGCTTCCTAGAACATGTCACCCTGCTTCCTGTTCCGGGGCTTTTGCACTTGCTATTCCTTCCCATCTGTTTCGATCACTTTAGTAAGATTATCTGTTATTTGCAGAGGATGCATTCATAATGTCTGGAGCTCTCTCCCTGACCTGGTACTATAAGAACTGTTCTGTCTTGTATATTCATGACGGTTCTTCCAGCCAGCTTTTACGGCTTATAAATCCCTCGCTCACCTCACTTTGCAGCGTTAAGGGTTTGTCCAAGATAAAGCCAAGGGTCAGATCATGAAGGGGTTTTTGTCATTTACTGGGGAACCTAAACTTGAACCTGGAGACCTTAAGATTGCAAAGCAAGAGTGTCTTGGTCAGATCTGCCTGTGAGAAAGATTGCTATGTCATTCCTATGGAGGCTACTTTCATCTCCATTTCACAGATGAGAAGTTTTAGGTTGAAGATAAATAAGATAATCAATAAATGCACCGATTATAAGGGGAAGAAATCAGAACTGAATCCCGATTTTCTAACTTCAACTTCACAATTATTCCCATTATTGAGGGCAAGGAAAGAGTTTTCTTAGGCTAAATGTCTGCTTATTTTTTCCTCTAAAATCATTTACTAAAATGCTTACAATGTGCCTTTCTAGTCCTGGGAATAAAAAAATAAAAATCCAGTCTCTGTCCTTCAGAGTTCACAGTCCCCTTGTGTTTCAGCTTCAGTTTGATTTCCTGCCAGCCACCGCTTCTCTCCCCACTGAGGTGATTTCTTCCTCTTCTTCCCTGTGGAGAAGGGAACAGAGGCAATATCCTTCTGTAGCATTTGCATGGAGATCGTCCATGTTTCCGTCTGAAAGGAGCCTGACCATTCTTGTGGCAGCTAAATTGGGTTGGAAGACAAATAGGAATTTGACCGACAGCTGCGCTTGGTGTTGTTCCTACAACATGAACAAGTGTTCTGAGGATTCTGGTTACACAAACCATCACGTAGTTTCCAAGAGAAGAGAAACTGAACCAATGAGGCTATGAACCTCACCCCAAAGGAGCATTTGTCCAGAACATTCAATGGCTTCTTTAATATTAAAAGAGAGGAAAATAAAACATTTATGCATTCTCAGGGGTTTAAGCATTCTTTCACTGGGTCATCTCTGAAAATATTGCATTAACCCTGAGGGTCATAATAACATTTTTGGTTTAAGGACTATCTTGATTATAGGAAAGATGATCGTACACAGTAAATAGTGTCAGGTCATATAGCAGATGCATAATAAATTCAGTGATGGAAAAGAATGATTAATAGTGCTAATCACTTAAACAGGACTTTCAGCTTTCTCAAACCATATTCGTTTTAACCTTGTAAGAACCCTGTGGTTAAATGAAGAGCAGGTAACCATGTGACAACTGAAGAAAACTCCAGCACAGGATAAATAATAAATTTTAAGTATTGGTGGCTATACAGGAATAAAAAGGCACATCTCTGAACTCCCAGACTAATCTTTCCTATTAAACTATATTTACATGGTAGTGAACAAAAACACAATTTCAGATCTCAGACAGATCTAGGTATGGAACTTTTTACATACTGTTTCATCTGTTCCTTTAATATGAGACATCGGAGTAAAAAATAAAGCATACACTGAGACTTTTCTGAACACTGTACCTACCTTCACTCTTATTACCTTTGTTTTTTGTTTTTTTTTTTTACTTCTTGTTACCTTTTACCTCTTATTTTTCCTCTGCATGAACTTAGGCAAATTATCTAATATTTCCATACTTCAGTTACCACATGTATAAAACTTTAAAGTCTCTACTGTATGAGATTGTGAAGATTAACTGAGAGAATAATGAAAAATGCTTAGAAAAGAGGGGCAGAGCCAAGATGGCAGTGTGAGTAGGACAGTGGAAATCTCCTCCCAAAAACATATATTTTTGAAAATACAACAAATACAAATATCCCTAAAAGAGAGACCAGAAGACACAGGACAACAGCCAGACTACATCCACACATACGAGAGCCCAGCGCCTGGTGAAAGGGGTAAGATACAAGCCGCAGCCCAGCAGAACCCGAGCACCCCTCACCCCAGCTCACGGCGGGAGGAGAGGAGTCAGAGCAGGGAGGGAGAGGGAGCCCAGGACTGCTGAACACCCAGCCCCAGCCATCCACACCAGAGCGCAGACACAGTGCATGCATGGGGGGCTGGAAACTAGAGAAGCAGGACAGTAAGACCTGTGAGCGGGTCCTGCAGCCGGCGCCCCTGGGACAAAGAAAAGCGAGTGCTTTTTGAAAGTCTTAAAGGGACAGGGACCCCACAGCTGGATGGAAGCATCCCAGGTCACAGTCCACCAGCTGGAAATTCCAGGGAACTCCGGGTGCACTAACCCGTGGGCAACAGCTCTGAGACCCCTCATGGAGGTAAACAGCCAAACAGCCCCCCGTCCATTACCCCTCCAGGGCCCCACCATAGCAGAGCAGCAGCCTGAGGCTGGCCATGCCCACAGCAAGGGAGCTTCCTCCATACCGGCCGGGCAAGATACAGAGACCAAGTCTACACACAATTGCCCAACACAAGCCACTAGGGGTCGCAGTTGTCCCAGTAAAGGAAGGCCAGAAGCCAAGTGGAAAGGCTTGGCTCTCCCAGCTGACAGACTAGTCAATAGCTAACCATTGCATCTATCAACATGAAAAGGCAAAAAAATTTGATCCAGACAAGACTAACCCAGACATCTTCAACATCTACATCTTCCCCTGAGAAGGAACCTGGGGAGATAGATTTAACCAATCTTCCTGTAAAAGAATTCAAAACAAAACTCATAACCATGCTGATGGACTTGCAGAGAAATATCAAGAACTAAGGAGGGAGAATACAGAAATAAAACAAGCTCTGGAAGGACTTCAAAACAGAATGGATAAGATGCAAGAGACCATTAATGGACTAGAAAACAGAGAACAGGAACACAGAGAAGCTGATGCAGAGAGAGATAAAAGGATCTCCAGGAATGAAAGAATATTAAGAGAACTGTGTGACCAATCTAAATGGAACAATATCCGTATTATAGGGGTACCAGAAGAAGAAGAAGAGAGAGAAAAAGGGATAGAAAGTGTCTTTGAAGAAATAATTGCTGAAAACTTCCCCAAACTAGAGGAGGAAATGGCCACTCAGACCACAGAGATACACAGAACTCCCATGACAAGGGATCCAAGGAGGGCAACACCAAGACACATAATAATTAAAATGGCAAAGATCAAAGACAAGGACAGAGTATTAAAGGCAGCCAGAGAGAAAAAAAAGGTCACCTACAAAGGAAAACCCATCAGGCTATCATCAGACTTCTCAAGAGAAACCCTACAGGCCAGAAGAGAATGGCATGATATACTTAATGCAATGAAATAGAAGGGCCTTGAACCAAGAATACTGTATCCAGCAAGATTATCCTTTAAATATAAAGGAGGGATTAAACAATTCCCAGACAAGCAAAAGTTGAGGGAATTTGCCTCCCACAAACCGCCTCTACGGGGCATCTTACAGGGACTGCTCTAGATGGGAGCACTCCTAAAAAGAACAAAGAACAAAATACCCAATATATGAAGAATGGAGGAGGAGGAATAAGAAGGGAGAGAAATAAAGAATCATCAGACCGTGTTTATAATAGCTCAATAAGCGAGTTAAGTTAGACAGTAAGACAGTAAAGAAGCTAACCTTGAACCTTTGGTAACCACAAACTTAAAGCCTGCAATGGCAATAAGTACATACCTTTCAATAATCACACTAAATGTAAATGGACTGAATGCATCAATCAAAAGACACAGAGTAATAGAATGGATAAAAAAGCAAGATCCATCCATATGCTGCTTACAAGAGACTCACCTCAAACCCAAAGACATGCACAGACTTAAAGTCAAGGGATGGAAAAAGATATTTCATGTGAACAACAGAGAGAAAAAAGCAGGTGTTGCAATACTAGTATCAGACAAAATAGACTTCAAAATAAAGTAACAAAAGATAAAGAAGGACATTACATAATGATAAAAGGCTCAGTTCAACAAGAGGATATAACCATTATAAATATATATGCACCCAATACAGGAGCACCAGCATATGTGAAACAAATACTAACAGAATTAAAGGAGGAAATAGAATGCAATGCATTCATTCTGGGAGACTTCAACACACCACTCACTCCAAAGGACAGATCCACCAGACAGAAAATAAATTAGGACACAGAGGCACTGAACAACACACTAGAACAAATGGACCTAATAGACATCTGTAGAACTCTACATCCAAAAGCAACAGGATACACATTCTTCTCAAGTGCACATGGAACATTCTCCAGAATAGACCACATACTAGGCCACAAAAAGAGCCTCAGTAAATTCCAAAAGATTGAAATCCTACCAACCAATTTTTCAGACCACAAAGGCATAAAACTAGAAATAAATTGTACAAAGAAAGCAAAAAGGCTCACAAACACATGGAGGCTTGACAACATGCTCCTAAATAATCAATGGATCAATGACCAAATCAAATTGGAGATCCAGCAATATACGAAAACAAATGACAACAACAACACAAAGCCCCAACTTCAGTGGGATAGAGCAAAAGCAGTCTTAAGAGGAAAGTATATAGCAATCCAGGCATATTTAAAGAAGGAAGAAAAATCCCAAATGAATGGTCTAATGTCACAATTATCAAAATTGGAAAAAGAAGAACAATTGAGGCCTAAGGTCAGCAGAAGGAGGGACATAATAAAGATCAGAGAAGAAATAAATAAAATTGAAAATAAAACAATAGCAAAAATCAATGAAACCAAGAGCTGGTTCTTCGAGAAAATTAACAAAATAGATAAGCCTCTAGCCAGACTTATTAAGAGGAAAAGAGAGTCAACACAAATCAACAGAATCAGAAACGAGAAAGGAAAAATCACAACGGACCCCACAGAAATACAAAGAATTATTAGAGAGTACTATGAAAACCTATATGCTAACAAGCTGGGAAACCTAGGAGAAATGGACAACTTCCTAGAAAAATACAACCTTCCAAGACTGACCCAGAAAGAAACAGAAAATCTAAACAGACCAATTACCAGCAACAAAATTGAAGCGGTAATCAAAAAACTACCAAAGAACAAAACCCCCGGGCCAGATAGATTTACCTCGGAATTTTATCAGACATACAGAGAAGACATAATACCCATTCTCCTTAAAGTTTTCCAAAAAATAGAAGAGGAGGGAATACTCCCAAACTCATTCTATGAAGCCAACATCACTCTAATACCAGAACCAGGCAAAGACCCCACCAAAAAAGAAAACTACAGACCAAATCCCTGATGAACATAGATGCAAAAATACTCAGCAAAATATTAGCAAACCGAATTCAAAAATACATCAAAAGGATCATACACCATGACCAAATGGGATTCATCCCAGGGATGCAAGGATGGTACAACATTTGAAAATCCATCAACATCATCCACCACATCAACAAAAAGAAAGACAAAAACCACATGATCATCTCCATAGATGATGAAAAAGCATTGACAAAATTCAACATCCATTCATGATAAAAACTCTCAACAAAATGGGCATAGAGGGCAAGTACCTCAACATAATAAAGGCCATATATGATCAGCCCACAGCCAACATTATACTGAACAGCGAGAAGCTGAAAGCTTTTCCTCTGAGATCAGGAACTAGACAGGGATGCCCACTCTCCCCACTGTTATTTAACATAGTACTGGAGGTCCTAGCCACGGCAATTAGACAAAACAAAGAAATACAAGGAATCCATATTGGTAAAGAAGAAGTTAAACTGTCACTATTTGCAGATGACATGATATTGTACATAAAAAACCCCTAAAGACTCCACTCTGAAACTACTAGAGCTAATAATAGAATTCAGCAAAGTTGCAGGATACAAAATTAACACACAGAAATCTGTGGCTTTCCTATACACTAACAATAAACCGATAGAAAGAGAAATCAGGAAGACAATTCCATTCACAATAGCATCAAAAAGAATAAAATACCTAGGAATAAACCTAACCAAGGAAGTGAAAGACCTATACCCTGAAAACTGTGAGACACTCTTAAGAGAAATTAAAGAGGTCACTAACAAATGGAAACTCATCCCATGCTCCTGGCTAGGAAGAATTAATATTGTCAAAATGGCCATCCTGCCCAAAGCAATATACAGATTTGATGCAATCCCTATGAAACTACCAGCAACATTCTTCAATGAACTGGAACAAATAGTTCAAAAATTCATATGGAAACACCAAAGACCCCGAATAGCTAAAGAAATCCTGAGAAGGAAGAATAAAGTGGGGGGATCTCACTCCCCAACTTTAAGCTCTACAACAAAGCCTCAGTAATCAAGACAATCTGGTACTGGCACAAGAACAGAGCCACAGACCAATGGAACAGAATAGAGACTCCAAACATTAACCCAAACATATATGGTCAACTAATATTCGATAAAGGGGCCATGGACATACAATGAGGAAATGACAGTCTCTTCAACAGATGGTGCTGGCAAAACTAGACAGCTACATGTAAGAGAATGAAACTGGCATCACTGTCTAAGCCCATACACAAAAGTAAATTCAAAATGGATCAAAGACCTGAATGTAAGTCATGAAACCATAAAACTCTAAGAGAAAAACATAGGCAAAAATCTCTTAGACATAAACATGAGTGACCTCTTCTTGAACATATCTCCCCGGGGAAGGGAAACAAATGGAAAAATGAACAAATGGGACTATATCAAGCTGAAAAGCTTCTGTACAGCAAAGGACACCATCAATAGAACAAAAAGGTACCCTACAGTATGGGAGAATATATTCATAAATGACATATCCGATAAAGGCTTGACATCCAAAATATAAAGAGCTCACACACCTCAACAAACAGAAAGCAAATAATCCAATTAAATAATGGGCAGAGGAGCTGACTAGACAGTTCTCCAAAGAAGAAATCCAGATGGCCAACAGACACATGAAAAGATGCTCCACATCGCTTGTCATCAGAGAAATGCAAATTAAAACCACAATGAGATATCATCTCACACCAGTAAGGATGGCTACCATCCAACAACAACAAATGTTGGCGAGTTGTGGAGAAAGGGGAACCCTCCTACACTGCTGGTGGGAATGTAAATTACTTCAACCATTGTGGAAAGCAGTATGGAGGTTCCTCAAAATGCTCAAAATAGAAATACCATTTGACCCAGGAATTCCACTTCTAGGAATTTACCCCAAGAATGCAGCACTCCAGTTTGATAAAGACAGATGCACCCCTATGTTTATTGCTGCTCTATTTACAATAGCCAAGATATGGAAGCAACCTAAGTGTCCATCAGTAGATGAATGGATAAAGAAGATGTGGTACATATACACAATGGAATACTACTCAGCCATAAGAAAAAAACAATCCTACCATTCGCAACAACATGGATGGAGCTGGAGGGTATTATGCTCAGTGAAATAAGCCAGGCGGAGAAAGACAAGTACCAAATGATTTCACTCATATGTGGAGTATAAGAACAAAAGAAAACTGAAGGAACAAAACAGCAGCAGAAGCACAGAACCCAAGAAGGGACTAGCAGTTACCAAAGGGAAAGGGACTGGGGAGGACGGGTGGGAAGGGAGGGATAAGGGCAGGGAAAAAAAGAAAGGGGGTATTACGATTAACATGTATAGTAAAGGGGGGGCACGGGGAGGGCTGTGCAACACAGAGAAGACACTTGGTGAGGGGGGTAGCCTAGTGAACAGAATGTCCTTCATGTAATTGTAGATTAATGATACCAAAATAAAATTTTTTAAAAATGCTTAGAAAAGTGCCTATCATATACATGGTTCTCAATAAATGGCAGCTAGTACTGTAATTGTTGCAATTATATTAATAAAAATAGCTCTTTTCCTCATGTGTGGCAAACCCACCTAACTCTAATGACTAGCAGTTTTCTTTTCATTCTGATCATTTTTATTATGTTTAATTATTACCCAAGTGAGACCACATTGTGGCAGCCAGTTTTCAGATATTCCATCTTTTATGGACCTATTTCTAAAACCCCAGGCTTTATAGACTTAAGAGAGTTGACAGTGGTAGAGACCACCAACTTTATTTTAATAAATAATCTAATTAAAGATTTTAAATTAATTCAACTTCCTTGGATATTTTGTTGTGAGAGTAGATCATGCCAGGGCCATACTTGGAAGATATTTATGCATGCTCTTTATTCAATTCATTCAATAAACATCCATTGAGCTCTCAGTGGTCTCTGCCCTCAAGATATTTACAGTCCAATAGGGAGAAAACCATATCAATAAATAATTCTAGCACGTATTTCCTTCTTAAAGCTTACTTTGACATAAAACCTTGCATGCAGGTGGTTTCTTTGGTAATGTGGACCAGAAAGCAGATTTGAGAGACAGGGAGACTAAACAGGGAGAGAGGAAAAATCCAGGGAAGCTTACTTTGACATAAAACCTTGCATGCAGGTGGTTTGTTTGGTAATGTGGACCAGAAAGCAGATTTGAGAGACAGGGAGACTAAACAGGGAAAGAGGAAAAATCCAGGGAGGCATGTGTTATAAAGCTGACCACTTCAGGCAACTGTGCTTGATTTTATGGTACTGTCCAAAGAACCTTAGGAAATATGTCTCTGAGCTACCTGCCCAGGAGAGAAAAGAAGGATGCGTGTGTCCATTAGCTCCTGTAAGCCATCAGTCAAGTGTGTCCACACCAACTGAGCTCTCCTGGGCTTTCCGATTGCATACTGTGCGTGTTGATCTAATCCCCACAGACGTCTCATATTCTGGCATCAGAGAAACCGTGGAGCAGAGAGCTAGAGGTACATATCTTAAAGCCCAAGATGAGGCACTGTCAAGTTCAACTTCATGAATCTTGTCAAAATCTGAGCAGATCTGGTTGCCATCACAATGGTTGCTCTAAAATGTGTGGCTTAGAACATATAAAATTACACTAAAGTTGTCTGATACAGTACACCTCCTGCATCCCTCTGATCTACTCAGGGTCTGCACTAAATCCAGTATGTGGCAGAATGTGTATTGTGGGTGAGACCAGCTACAAAATTTGCCAAGACTTAATACAAGGGATTAGGTAAAAAATAAAAATAAAATTTACTGAAGTCCTTGTTAATTGATATTCATTATCTCCCTCCTCCACTATCCTTTTTAGATTTTTCTCACTTTTGTTAGCACTCCAACTTAACTGTATTTCATGGAAAAGTGACATAGGTCATCATCCCTTAGACATCCGAGCCCTTAGCTGTCTTTCTGTTGTCAGGAAGTGAATGTTATAATTGCCCATTCTTCATTAGCACTGGGCATGGAAACAGATGCACCCGGTGAGTACCCTGAGTTCCAGACATTCTCCTCTATCTGCATTTTGTAGAAACAACCCTAGCTCTCTCTACAAATGAGCCCGATCACTACCATCTTTTTAGTCATTTCATTCTTTGCCTCCTGGTCTGCTGGCATGTAGAACCAATGAATTTTTATTCTGTCCTCTAATGAAGCCATTCTCCCGAAGGAACTAGAGTCTCTGATCAAGCAGAAGTTAAGATTGTCAAGATAACACAAATTCCACCAGTGGTATTTGAAAATGATGGTGAAAGGGGCCAATCCTACTCCCATCTCTTGGCCATTTGACCCATCTAGTCTCTCTATTGAGGAGATTACCCCCAAGATATTCGGTATAGATTCAACACACATACTGTATCCTAGAGGATAGCACCCAGCCCAACACCCCAACACTTGGCCAGTGTTAGCCCCAAGCTGGTACCTTAGTTGAGCTTTTAACTGGATATCGCACCATTCTAATGTGTCATCTGCCTCAGGATGCTAAGACATGTGGTAGGATGAATGGAGTCCATTTCTGTGCACCCAATGTTATACCTCTTTTATCATAACACAGTCCACTTGGTCTGAAACAACATGTGCAGGGTATCAGGCTGATAGATGACTTATTCTGTAAGCTCTTAAATGGTGGTGCTGGCCAAGGTATTATGGGTAGAGAAGACAAGCCCAAATCCAGTAGATCATCTTGGCTAAGATAAATCACTTGTTTTTTTAGGGTAGCAGGGATCTGATACGATCAACTTGCTTTCAAGTGGAAGGTTGGTTTTACCATATGAAGAGCTCAGTGTTGTCCTCTTCGCTGGTAGTTCGGACATTCAACCATGGCCATAGCTAAATTGGAGGGATCGTGCACTTTAGTCCCATGAATAACCCCCATCACTGTCACCGTAGCTGCCTTCTTGGGTCCTCTGTATAGAAAATGATGTGCCCGAGGATAGAGGCTGGCTGACATCTGCTGTATTATTCTGCCTGACTGTTGATTGCCTCTCTGTAGTGGATGCTCTCTGTGAGCATTAATGCTGATGCAGAGACCTCACGCTTTGTGCCCATCCCCCAAAAGTCTATCCTCATCCTGTCTCCAGATCTCCTTGTCCTGGCCCTTGCTCCTTCCAAGCTACATGCCGCACTGCCCAGCATTCTGTTTGCATGCTTACCATGAGCTCATTCTCTTAGCACGCAAAGGATAGATACCAAATGCGACACTCAAAGATTTTCCCAACTGGTGGATGTCCCCACACTGTCTTTTCAGGACAGAGGTTATGGTTCTCTAGTATTCAAATTACAAGTACAGTATTTTCATAAGCCCATCTGTGAGCTCATCCCCTGTTTCTCCCTCTGCATCAGTTGACCTTAGGAAACCTTCCGAGAGGCATGCTGTGAGTTGTGGAAAAAACGTGTTGGATAAAAATGTGTGTCATGGGAGTCTGGGATGCCACGTATAGGAATTTATTTCTGCCTTCTGCACCTGCCCAGGCCCAGCCTCAGACACGTACCACCCATTGCTGCTGTGGCCGTGCAATCCTGTTACTTCATGGGTCTAATACTGTCCAGCTCACGATGGGGACCTCAGGTTTATGATAACTTCTTGGTGCCCCACGGCCTGACACCTGGTCTTTTCTAAGGTCCAGTGTGACACAAGGACCTGTTTCTCAAATGATGAGGAGTTCTCTGCCAGAGAAAGCACAGCCTTCCTCGAGCCCTAGAGGTATAAGTTGTGAGTGTTTTACTGAGCTTGCCAAAGACCCTATATTTAAATCCACCATAGAATATCGTATTAGTTATGAAACACTGCGTATTGCTGCAAAGCAAAATACTCCAAAACTAAGTGGCTGAAATTATTTTACCTTCCAACTAACTTTTTTTTTTAATTGAATGTCCCTGTGTCCAAGTAAGTTCATTGCTGGAAGCAGTATTCTTATTGTGCCTTCTCTTTCACCCATTCTCATTTATATGGGATGGGAACGGTGAAGATGTGGACCTCTCTTCCTTTTCTTACAAGGACATGAATCCTATCCTCATTTAAACCTAATTACCTCCTAAAGGTCCCACCCCCAAATACCATCACACTGGGGGGTTAAGATTCAATATATAAATTTGGGGAGACACAAGCATTCAGTTCATAACTCATCTTCCCTCCTTTACCCCCAAAACAGTCTGAGCCACTTCTCTGTAAAGTGAGCCAGGGATCTTTTCATTCATCCTACTTCTGACACCAATAGCATTAATTTTTGCTCATGGGGCCTTTTTTTAGTAAATTATTCCAGCCGTGTGACCAGCCTCAAATATTGACAACCCCCAGTTTCTATGGAAACCAGCTGCAAAGTCATCATTGGTGAATCCAATTATTATTACTAAACAATGCTGACAGGTAATTACATCCTATCTCCAAACAACTCACAGACTCATAGTTTCAAAATATAATTCATCTCAGTTTGTATATTCTACAGCTTTGGTTAAGGATCAACGCCATTCTTCAGGCAACTGTGGAGATACGCATGCAGTCAGTAAGTAGGCAATCCAGTCTGGCTGAGAGTAACCCATACTTTACACTAGGAGTCAGCTAACCTTTTCTGTAACGGGCCATATAATAAATATTTTAGGCTTTGGGGCCCATATGGTTTCAGTTGCAATTACTAAACTCTGCTGTCATAGTATAAAAATGGCCATAAACAGTGTATAAATCAATGCACATGGCTGTGTTTCAATTAGACTTTATGTGCCAAATGAGGCAGATTAGATTTATAGCAGGCTGATCCCTGCTGTACACCATCACTTCTGCTTACATCTGTACCTCCTCTGAATCCAACACAGGTGAGCATCTTAGTAAGTATGTTATATCTAGCCAGCACCTCTGACCATCTTAAAGGTCACCACCTCTCCACTGACCACCAGCAATAGCATACTTACTGCTCTTGACTGTGAGTGAACCAGTTCTATGATTCAATTCTGAGAATCGGTGTTTAAGGATCACTTCTGTGCCAGTGGTTGTAGTTTGGTTTCCTTGAAAGCAAAGGCTGAGACAAGAACCTGGGCAAGGATATTTTATTTGGGATATGATTCTAGGACTTAAGAGTTAAGTAATGAGGGGAATGAGAGAAAGAAACAAGAAAAGAAAATACAATGAGCATTGTTATCAAAGTCTCCACTGTGGGTAATAAAGATGTCAAGAGAAGCATGCAAAACGTTCCCTAGAATTGTCACTTAATGGCACAAAAGATGGTGGGGGGGAGGATTGTATTCTTTATATACCAACTTTCATCCCATATGTGTTGACAAATATTAATTACCCTCAATTTCTGAACTGAGCTGCACAAGCCAAGTGAGGTCTTGCAAGTCCCTGAAGAGTCGGAGAAAGCCCTGGAACAGAAAGTGGAAAAACACATCGTGCGCTTTTGAAGTGGGATGCTATCAGTACAAGGTGACTTGAAGGTTGTGTTGAAGTCTTATTGCTGTTAGGGCTGACATCAGAGGTGGGTCAGGGGAAGTGGTACAGGGTGCCAAGGGGTATCAAGGGTGAGCTGGCCCACAAGGGCAAATTCATTGGCAGTGCTAAGTCACAGCCATCTACATACATAGAAGCCTCAGGTACTGAAGTCCTGGTGTTGAGGAGGCTCACAGGCCAAGAGGGTGGGGCAGACACTCCAGTCTTGGTGGAGAGGCTAAAGTTACGACCAGTTGTCTAAACTGGCTGCCACTTCCCATGTCATAGTTACATCCAATTATATAATCCAAGGTTATAAGCAACGTCAAGACAAAGCAGATTTAAGG
Organism: Manis javanica; assembly: GCF_040802235.1. NCBI lineage: Eukaryota > Metazoa > Chordata > Mammalia > Pholidota > Manidae > Manis > Manis javanica. The sequence goes on along the minus strand of NC_133170.1, from coordinate 8,221,735 downwards.
CAGTTTCTACCTCTGAGTTCAAAATGAGAAGTGCCCACTATCCTCTCAACTGTCTGCACGAAGCCCAAGCTGCTCAGGCCTGTCCTGCTGCCCAGAGGGACTCTCTCCTGTGTCAGCTCCAAACAAACCAGCCCTGAGCGTAAAAACCTCGCAGGCTTTCTCCTGTTTTCTTCTAGGAGCCAGTAAACTGCTGCTCAGAACACCAGAAGTTCCTGCCTCATGTTTTATTTTTCAATTCTATTCCCAAAGAGCCTCAAGATACTATGAGATAAGAGAAAGAAAATTTAAAAACCTCTCTTAGCACTTTGATATATAAACCCAAGATAAGGTAGAAGATAAACAAAACAGAAAATCATTACAAATAAGATACTTAGTGTAATTCTATGTCAAAATGAAAGGAAAAAAAAGCTATAATAAATCTAAATGTTAATATTTAAGTGAATTGTCACATAAATTGTTTTGCAGTCATTTGACAATATTACATACTACTCAACTAATCTTTTTAGAAATATTTAAGGATGTTAAAAATGATCACAGTATAAATGCAAGTGTGGAAAGTCTGAATATAGAAGTACATATACTATCACTGACTCTTCATTTTAGATGAGTAAGATGGCTTATTTTCTTTTCACTGTAGGCTTGACCTTCTTGTTGGGGGCCTTCCCAGCACGAAATGATGGAGTAGAAGGAGATTGTTCACAGGAATGTTCGCTTAAAGAAAAGCGACCTAAGGGTCCTTTCTGGCAGATTCCCAGATGCGTGTGCCTCTGAGATTGAAGAGCTGGAACATTCTGTCCTGGCCTCTGACCACAGGTGAGGGGTAAAGGGCCCAGGAAGCCTCAGATGACTAGGAACCAGACACTTCCAAAATGTCCACTGGGCTTGTCAGATTCCCTGTCATGGAGAGTGAAAGATAGTACAGGCGTTTGGTGACTTGTTCTAAATGACCTCAGGGAAATTGGGGCACTCTTGTAAATACAGTAACAGAGAGAATAAACGTCTTTCATAGCCTGGGAATGCAGTGAGCAGGGGCTAATGTCTTGTGGTTCTTTCTAGGATAATAAAATGTAGTGTCTATGGAGTTCGGCCTGGAAATGGTTTCGGCTATTTCAGGAACACCGTCTCTGAGAATTCGTTGACACCTCGGTAAAAGAAGAATCATTCTCAGGTAAGTAAATCAGTTTCAGAAGGTAAGGAATCCTGATTTCATGAAATAAAGACAGTCTCCTTAGATCTAAGGGGAATCCAAGACTGAACAAGAGGAGGAAAGGGGAGACAGAAACTGTAGGCTAGGATTTTGAAAAGAGATTGGGTGGAAATTCTGTAATTGGAAGATCTTCATCTGGGGGTTGGAGGTCGAGCGGGCAGCAGCTAGTTTCACTTTGAATCCTTGCAGTGGTTCCTAACCTCGCTTTTTCCAGGGTTCTCCTTGGGGCCTCACGCATACTCTGCGCAGCACTGGCAGTAACGGAGGGGTAAAGCCACAGCCCTACGCCTCTGAAATTATTAGATGGAAATTCTCTTTCACTTTAGAGAGACTAAAAGCAGTCCTTTAATTCAATAACAATGTTGGACTTCAGTAGTATCTTTAGCAATCATTTTACTCCTACCCTAAGAATGTTTTTGCTCCTAAAATTTATGGAATTCCCAGGTTCTATGAGTGAGAAAAACTGCATCAGAGACATAATAACAAGAAATCTATTTTAAAAAAATACATTGCCTGAGTCACTTGAAATTTTTGAAGTGACAGGATAGATATACTCCTGAGGGAAAGAAAATTTGAACTACCATATATTTGTCTTAAGCTTTTTAGAAAATTAATACTCTCCCAGTGATATTTTGCCCATCATCTTTTGATCAGACTGTGTCCATTTAAAGTGTTGGCAACATCTTTGGACATCAGCAGGGTGCAGAAGTAATACACCTTGTGTGCTCTCAGAACCATTGAACCGCCAGTAGTTTTCCAGTCAGTGGTCGCCTCTCATTTTTTTACAGACCGGCTTTTCCATTTAATGTGAATCTGTTTTGAGTTAATTTTCGGTGAAGGAAAGGCAGCATTAACTATGAGTCTTCTTATCTGGAGCAAATGACTTACCAGAAAAAAAAGACATGAAGACACAGTGTTAATATTATATAGAAACACCGCAGTTTTATTAAGTCATCTTCTGTCTCCGCATAGAAAAAAGAATCCAATTCAAATACTGGCCATCACCAGATGGAAAAGGTGCTACAATGAAACCCACAAACACCAGTCATAACAAGTAACCGAGATCAGCAATGGAGCTCTCTGAGAAAGTTATGTTAATAATTTACTGGCCATCATGTATTTTAGTGCCCTATGCTCAGAATTCTTGGTTCCTCTCTGTTCTAGAGAACACCGTCCTTTTTCCTATTTTTTATTTTCAATGATATATCTAATATATAACAGCAGCAACAATTCAAACACAAAAGTGAGCTGTTCACCAAAAAACATGAGCATACCATTCAGTGAGGGTGCTTGAGAGGTTTTAGGAAATTTTCAATGTGGCATTGCAAGTGAGACATGCTCTGTGCAATCACGTAGAAGCAGGAATGTGCACGGCATGGTTTGAAGCTAGCAAGGAAAGTCACTTTGCTTTCTGGAGGAGAGTAGCTGGAGATAAGCTAGGGACAGGTATTGGCTGGTGTCTACTCTCTCGGAAAAGGAACCAAAGAACCCAATTCAGCTACTGGCTACCGGAGGACTAGATAATGTATAAACCATTATCACAGATCACATGTAAGGATTAAGTCTCAGCAAAATTGTCAAGGGGATGAAATGTGTCTTTGGTTCCACATTTTACCCACTTCAATGCCGTAAGGCTTTCTTTCCTTAAGCCTCTTTAAAATGGGCATGAAGTTCCTCGCTTCATTGCTAATTGCAAAATTTTGGTTAACATCTTCAACTGTTGCCTCAGAGATGCCCGATGTATATTAATTAGAATAAAAGGGTTATTAAAGATGAAATAGGAAATGCAAGCATAAATCACCGGATGAGGAAGAATTAGCTTTCCTAGTTTCCTAAAATGAGTTACTATAGGTAGGGTTAAAAGTTGCTCTATTACCTGGGATCCTAACCTTTCAGCTAGAATTTATTTTTCTCCCACGTCTATGTAAATCCTCCCGGGAGTAAATTTCTAACTTTGCAAAAGATGAAAAAAGAAGAAAATTAAAGAAGTTCTCAAGTACCTGGCAAGAGAGACGAGAATATTTACTGCTGGTTGGTTAGCCCACATCCATTATGAACTCACCTTCTTCCTTCCATGGAAGCTGGAGCATATAAATGGACTTATCCAGCCTTCCTTAGAGCTACAAATGGCCATGTCACAACCTTCGGGCCATGGAGACTGAAGAAAAAGTCTTCTGGGGAACATCTGACAAACTTCTGTTTCACTGCTAAAGGGGACAGAGATAGTTGGCAATGCCATTTCGTGACTTGAACGGGAACCTGGTGCCCAGAGCAGTGGCAGCTGTCTTGTGAAAATAAAGGACAGACCAAGGACTTCAGAAATGCCAGATCTGATATCTTTGAGCTGCTGAACACCAGCTGCCACGTATTTCTTGCTACGTGAGAAAATAAAATCTTTTTACTCAAAGCATGGTCAGCTGGATTTCCTATTTCTTGCAGCTAAATGTACTGTCCCTTTAACAACAAAGAGCCAACATTGTAATCAATTGAGCATTTTTCCTTAAATATGCTTATGTCAGTGCTGGGATCAAGAGGGAGTGGAAGTGAGTCATATCACACGAAACCATGAGGATGCGATTCCGGCGGACGCAGCTCCTGCCCTCCACACCCTCCCTGTCTCTAGGTTCACTTCAGGCATGGAGGAGTCTTTCAGTTTTTACTGAAATATTTAGGACCCAAAGCTTCACATTCTAGGTTGTTCAACCAGCTCAGAAATATCCACTTTACAAGGAAGCACATTTATAAGTACTATTCACAAGCAAAACTAGTAGACAGGACTAATAATTATTGAGCACCTCGTAGGTACAGATCCTTTGCTATTCATTTTACATATATGATCTCATAAATAGCATTTAGATCTGAGAGCAAAGTTTTTTGTCTTCACCACACAGGGGAACATAGAAATTACTTTGTTGTAAGCAATGGTTTCTAAGAAAGGACGCAGAAAACAATAACCCAGTAAAGTAAGATAAATTATTTAGATTTTACCAGAATGTAAAACTATATATAACAAAAGATGTCATTAGAAAAATGAGTAGAATAGCCTAGGGAAAATATTCACAAGGCTGGCATTTAGAATATATAAAGAAGCCATACAACTTTATAATAAAAGGACAAACAGCAAAACTACTTAAATGAACAAAATACTTGAACAGACACTTTACAAAATAATGTATATGAATGACCAGTAAGCAGATTTTAAAAAGTGTTCAGTGCTATTAGCCAGGAAATAAATGTAAATTAAAGTCACAATGAAACAGAGCTACGGGAAAAAGCTAAAATTAAGAAGACTGACAATATCAAGTGTTGATGAAGACATGGAGCAACTGGAATTTTCCTACACCCTTACATTGTCTTACAATTACTTAGGGTGGGGAAACCAGAGAGTTCTGGAAATTTATTATAGAACTAAAGCTACAGTGACCTAAATCCCAGAGACAATGAGAGAAGTTTCTGGGGTGACAGTATATGTCCTATATCTTGATAGATGTTTGGGTTACATAGATATATTCATTTGTCATAATCTAATAAACATTCATTTAAAATTTGCAAAGTTTATTATTTATAAATTGTGTCATGAAAAAATATATATACAGTAAACAAATATTGAACTTTCAAAATAAGCATTGTGAAGTATTTGGGTAGAAGTAAACTGGTGTCTGCTATTTGCTGTGGAATCATACATCATTGATGGGTGAAGAGTACAATGGATAGATGGCTGAATACTCTGTAAAGATAACATAACACCGATGGTAGAATCTGCATGGTGGGCAGCAGCATCCTGTGTGTTTATAACCTGATATGAACCAGCATTGGAAAGGTTTGATGATCTTATCAACAAAAACCTCTCTTTAGTGGAAAACCTTTCAGGTCTGTGCAACTCACGAATGCCTGCTACTGGTCAACCTGTCAGAATCTGCATTTGAGCACAGACCATTTGCAGTGGCATCTGGTGAGAAAGAGATGATCCTTGACAGTGCACTCTCAGAGCATTTCCCCAGGACTATTCATAAAATAGGCTCCTGGCACTTTGCTGAATGCACACTAAAGACAGAACCATCTGGAAAGCAGAGTATAGAATGATCTCTATTTTTCCAAGAATCAAAGCAAGGTGGAACATTTCTGAATGAAACCATGGATGTTATTCATAAAATCTGGGCCACATGAGGTTAGAGGCATATTGGTTTCCAGTCTAAGGATAAATTGGCCATCCTTGGCCTTTCAGGAAAATGCCCACAGATTAAGATGATGAAGAACAGATGCCACTATTTGAAGAAAGCCCTAAGCGGGATTGATTGGCAAGGCAACCATAACAGCTGTGTCCTGCCACAGATGGACGGAAGGATGACACATGTTTTAATGTGGTGAAGACAGATCCTGGGTCCAGCTGCTTCCGAACAAGCAATCCGGCCAGTTTGAAAAGGTTGGAAGGAACCAAACTTGCCAATCCTTATATCAAGTTCCAGGAAGGGCTTAGAGTTGAGCAATTCCGTGTTGGAATTCGGTTTGAGAGCAAAAAACTATCAAAAAATGTTTCCGTAGCAGAGTTCCTTAATGAGAATATCTATACCTAGCAGACCTTAGAGAAAACATAGATGTAGATCTTCCCCCGGCCTGTCTGGAAGGCTTCTGCCTACAGCTTCCTTTCTTGCAGCGACCCTGCCCCTTACCACTACCCAAAAGTCTCATCTTCTCATGATATCCTGGACTTCCATATACACACACACACACACACACATATGTACATATACACTATATAATGTACATATGCCCACTAAAGTGACAGCTGACTAATGTTGGACAATTTGCCTTTATGGAAAAATCTACAGCATTCAGTGAAATGTATACCACTAATGGTTGAATTTCAGGCATCGGTGATAAGTTGAAAAAATACTGGAGGCAAAAAAGCATTCAACCCATAGTCATTTATTCATAAAGTAGGTACTAACATCCCCTCTGAACATCTTTATGTAAGCTATGAGGAGGAATACAGTGACATAGAAGTCAGATTTCCTTCCCTCCAAGAGTCTGCAAATAGGGTTTAGATATGTACATAAATAACTAAATATTCAATCAGTGCCTGATAAAGGACATAGGACTCTAAAAGATCATTTATTTTCTACAAGTTCAGGGAGGGGAGAAAGAACTTCTAAGTAAGGTGCTCATGAGGGGCTTCAGGGTAGAGGCTGATAGTGAGTTTTCCCTGAGGGATTCAACTCAGGAGGCTGGGAATGAGGGAGACCGTCTTGGTAGGGCAAATGCCATGAGCAAAGGTTCAGAGGGAAGGAGGTCTGGAGAATGGGCCTCCCTACGTCTTATGTGAGTCATCATCTCAGGATGTGTCGACTCACATTAGATGTGTCGACTCACTTCTGCAGAACAGTGAAGGAAACTGCTATTTACTATTTTCTGTTCCCTGAATTAGCAGCTCTCTCACAAGCCATATTGTTCTTCATTCTATTACTTTTCATGTAAGACTCAAAATCTCTTGGGAACCATGGTCTACTAATTTATGGTCTATGGATGTGGTCTATTAAGTTTAAGTTACATTTGAAAAACAACAAATATACTTGAAGCAGGCCAGTCCTTTGAAAACCTAGTTTTTGTTTTGTTTTGTTTCTCCTTGCTGAAATCAAATAAACTCTATACATTCCCTCTGAGGTTACCAAACTCTTTGCTTTATTTCTTTAATAAAGTGGAAAACACTACCCATAATGTAGTCTCACAATTATCTTGAGACTATCCAATCAACACTTCTATTTCCAGGCATTAGTGCAGTCATTTCATTTCATAAACAAAAAGAAATATTAGTGATAATTAACAGTCTTGTAAATGAGTAACAACTTTGAATAATCTGGTCTTAGCATAATAACTAGGAAATTAACTGAGCTCATTATTTTAATTATTTAGATAGACATTTTTTATGTGCATGACAGATTCAGAAGCTTTGTCCTCTAAACTAACAAGAATATGAGGAATTATTATGGAGAGGGTGATTATCATTGTTGGTATTATTCCTAGCTCTGAAGACGTGCACGAATCATAGCACCTAGGACCTCTATAAGGGAAAGTTCACTCAAAAGTTAAAGGCCAATGCCTAGTTAGTTTCAGCATATTTATGCTCTGCAAAGATCCTAAGAGATCTGAGAGCAGAAGCAGTCATGGTTGACAAGTGCTGTTAGTTCCACCTCCATTTTTAACCTTAATTCCTGCCATTATAATCTCTGCCTCTGTGCCAGGGGTACCATTCTGTGGTGTTTGAAGAATCCATATTAGAACCCCAACTTGGGAGTAGAATGAGATGGAGATTGATTGGAGCTCCTCTGAGAGGTCGCAGTGTGCTTGAATTGTAGGCACACATCACAAAGCTTAGAACTTGCTGAGCAGTGTGGTCTGGCCAGGGTGCTGGCACTAAGGAAGTGAATAATCTGTAGGTCATTTTAAAACAGTCATAAAGATGGTTAAATGTTGAGCTGCTTTTTATCACCATATGCTGGTAATTCTAAACAATGCTATAATACCTTTGCTCACCAAGAAAGGCTGCTGCCACAACCCATCTCTTTGGCCACTACTATGCCAGGGCCTTGCAGGGCATCTGGAAATCTGCTGTAACAGCAGCATCCTATGTCAACCCAGCAGGAGCAGATGGGAAATTCTCTTTAATCACAGCATCTGTCTCCCACCCATGAATTCCTGCATCTCGTGGTCGGGGAAGGGATGCAGAGAAGAGACTAATTCACTTTGCTAAAGGCAAATTAAAGCTCCAGGGGACAAAAGTCAAGGAGAAGGAGATTCACAGTGTGAAGTTAGCTTCGTCTGATTTACTGAAACATCTTCATGCGTGCCTTTAAGCATTGATGTAATACAATTTGTAGCAGACTTGTATCTGTCTACAAAACCAGGGGTTCATTCAGGTATCAAAAAATGTTGTAACACCTGCCCTGTGCTGGGCACTATGATGTTCTGGAGGCCTAGATTAGAACAGTACACATGCAGATACATGTGAAATGCAGACACTTCTACTTTTTAAACTAGTGAACCTGCTAAATCAAACATAAACACTCCTTTCTATCAGAGACATCAATTTCCAGTGATAGGACAGTGTAACCCTCTACTGAAGAAGGAAATGTTTTCCCTTATTACCTCATAACTACTTCATAGTTTTCCCTGGAAACACCAAGGCCCATTCCCATGCAAAGCAGGGTTCCTGCTCTGTTCTCTTCCACCTGAGGACCTATCAGCTAAGAGGAACCACATTATTTTTCAACAGCTGCTTCCTTAGTAAACTCAAGAGGGGCTTCAGTTTTGTTATCCTTATAAGGATTCAGATTATTTTGCCTTCAATCTTCCAAGGGTAGGGGGCCGTTGGGGAGGTGACGTAAAGAGAAGGCAGAGAAGCAATTGCAGGTGAGGAAAGGCAGTAGAGAACTCTTCCAGTGACACGTAGATGCACATGATCTGCACTGAGGAGAGAATAGAGGAACAAAGAGAGTTTCTGGTATAACAGACACATTCCCAGTCACGGTGATGAGACTTAACATTACAAGGCCATTTGTCACTGACACTGCTATTTGATGAAGTATTCCCATTATGACACACAGAGAGTGGAATGTGCCTCGGGTTGGTTATTGATTTTTTTCCCCCAAAAAGCCAGCAAGACTTTCTCTTACTCTGATTCATTGAGACACCCAAGAATGTGGTTTTGAATTCCTCCAAAGGATAAAACAGATGCAAAAGAAGATAGTCATGTGAGCTGATGCCAATTAGCTAAGCCCAGGAGGGTGACTGTGAGTTCAGGGTTTCCTTTCCCCAGAACTGAAATGCTCTGCAGACAGGTGCCCTTGTGATTAAAAGTGACACCGCTGAGACGCTCAGAAAGCTTCTCTCCAAATTCTGCCTCGTTAAGAACCTTTCTAATGGTGAGATAACTTGCATAACTCTAGACCGTGGAGGATTCAAGCATGAGTGTTGTGTTATACTCGATGCTCTTTTTACAATTTCACTCTTTCAGAAGCCTTGGAGTGATTTAAATTGCACTCACTGAAATAAATACAAGTTAAATATCAGTCATGTAACCACCAACCATGACCCAAAGCACAGATCAAATTCAAATAGATAAATAGATTTAAAAAAAAAAAAAGCAGAGAATGAGAAGCGTGTGGCCTCTGTTTGTCAGGGGCATCCTATGACTAGAGAGGCGATAGCCACCCTTAAACTAAAGCAGTGGCAAGTGGCCACTGTGACTTAGTGGGTAGTCGGAGGTGACGTACTGTGATGCTTTCCACCACAGTAGAAGAGCATGAGTTTCTCATAGTTTATTGATTAAACAAATATTTTGTTGTAGATTTGAGGCATAGCCATATTCAGTAAGAAGTAGAGGGCTGCCAAGATGGAGAAATTCTGGGCACAGATTGGAAACATAGCTGAAGAATTCTCCAATAAGGAGAGAATAAGAAGACCTCATCTCTTCTGTGGTCCAAGCAAGATACTATGACTTTGTGGCATCAAGATTTCAGGTAAGAGGACAGGCAGTCAGAGAACATTACTCTTCTGTGAGGCCTGTGATAGTTAATTTTACATGTCAACTGGGTCATAGGGTGTCCTAAGATTTGGCCAAACATTATTCTGCTTATGTCTGTGAGAGTGTTTTGGCTGAGATTAACATTTAAAATAGTAGATTGAATAAAGGAGATAGCCCCTCTAAGGTGGGTGGGCCTCATCCAATCAGTTGAAGGCTTGAATAAAACAAAAAGGCTGACCGACCCCTGAGGAAAAGAGAGCTCCTCTTGCGTGGAACTGGAACACTCACTTTTTCCGGCCTTAAGATTTGAACTGCGACATCAGCTCATCCTGGGTCTGGTGCCTGCTGTCCTTTGCCTGGAACTATATCATGAGCTCCCCGGGTCTCCACCTTGCCAATTCGCCCTGCTGTAAGTTGAGACTTGTCAACCTCCATAATCATGTGAGCTATTTCCTATAATAAGTGAATAAATGCATACATACATACCTAAGCAGCAAATAAATGAACACACATATACATATATACATCCTATTGGTTCCATTTCTCTAAGAACCCTTACTAATGCAACACCTAAGGGTATTTTTCTCAGTCATGAGTTATTTTCCGCTCCTTCCCTCCCTTCTTCCTTCCTTCCTTCCTCCAAAGAAGAATACAGACAGATACTTACAGTTATCCCAAAAACATTCACTAAATAATTGATTAGATTTCTGATAGTTACTTTATATTTTATTAAATTTCTGTTTGCACTTGGGTACCTTTCTGAGTTTTCTATTCTATTTGATTATTCATACATTCAGACCACTCTTTTTTTAATTGTTTATTTTTTCAAATGTAGCACCATTCTCTTTAAACTATTGAGATTGTATGCATTTGAATATATGGTGTCCCCTTTCTCTCTTTTATTGCTCTCCTTTTCTAACTTTCTACCAGGTGTTCTTTTTTTAAAATTGTTTTGTAGATTGAGGTATAATTTATAAATAGCGAAATGCATAGATCTGAAGTGCACAGTTTGATGACTCTTGAAAATGTTATATAGCCATGCCCATTTCAGTATACAGTATTGTATTTTAATTTGTTTTGTTTTGAGAAGCAATATCCTTATGTTGTTGAATCTTCCTATCCACACATAAAGTATGTTTTTTCAGTGCTCAGGTCACTTGTGTGTCAACAAGCGTCTATTCTATCAAGCCACCAGGAATTTGGAGGTTATCGGTTACAGCAGTCAGCTTTGGTTTGTATTCTCTCGTCTCATCATGCCTCTGTTATATTTGGCTACATGCCCTGCTGTAAGTGCTATTAATACTCAAGGGTACCGTTTATCAGCATAAGGGAATTTCTGCAAAGCACCACTAGGTGTCCTCTACGAATAATGTTCCCTGAGCCGCTGAAGGACAGTGAAACTATTTTCTCCTGTTCATAAATCACTTCGGCTCTGCTGGCTGAACTCATCAAAAGCTGGACCAGGACTCCACCCTGCTGCCATCATTCCTAAAGTATGGACCAATTCATCGGAAAAAATGGGACTGTTTGTTCTTCTTTTAAAAAAAAATTGTTAAATAGATCATTCTTCTCAGAAACAAAAGTATAGCCTTTATTACATTATGAAGATTTACTTAGTACCAGACACTTGCTTATTTATCTGAGAGCTGGCTAAGAACAGATTTGGAAGAGACAAGTTCCATCGTCCACCTCTCTTCTCCAGCACTTCAACACGGCAGGAAAATGGTTCATACAGCATCGAGGTCGGCTTCAAAGGAGAGAAGTAACGAGAAAGCTGGAACATTCTGGAAGCGAGTGGCTGTTGCACATCCCTTGATTTTTATGTGTATGCTTGGAGGGAGGCATTGGAAATGGTTGACGATCATCTTTAATTGCTTTGGTTAAGCCACCCCATTCCCCACTGGCTTTAATATTCCTATTTGGGTAAGAAAAAACTAAGAATAAAGACAAGGAGGCCAGATCAAACAAAAGCTGGTGAAGTGGAATAGGCAAGACTTAGTGTCGTCTAGGCTTCAGGCAATGAGAAAGGGAGACATATTTGAGAGGTATTTACTTAGTCACAGTATTTATGTATTTACAGCAAAAGAGGTAAAATGCATAAGATTTGGCAGCTATTTGCTGTTTTGGGTAAAAGAGAGGGACATGGTCAAGAAAAACTCCAGAATTCCAGAGTTGAGGCTACTGGACATGATGTTACCTCATCTTCTTAAGGCAGGAAAAACTGAAGAAGGAAGAGAATTATGGTACAAGGACAGAAGGAATATGTTTTCACTTGTTAATGTGAACGTTTCACTTTTAATTTTGATACATCTGGAGGATGTCCAAGTGAGACCCTCGAACAGATTGAAATCATTCTGAAGAAGAGTTTGGTTCAAGAAGAAGGAGTAGCAGAATTTTTACTTTTCTCTGCTCCCTCAAACTCCACCAAAAACAAATTTAAAAAATAGAAGGAAAATAATCTTTCTTCAATGAAACATGGAAAAGGACAACCGCAAGCCACAAAGTAGGAAGGAGAGCTGCAAAATACCTCAGGTCTAGACTAAGGGTAGAGGGCCCAGAGAACCAGCCCTCGCCTCCTAGTATCCAGACCAGGATAACTCATTTCCTCAAAAAGTTTATGTCACGGACACCATAAAAGTTCCTTTGATTAGTGGCCTGAGCTCTGTGGGTATAGGAGTCCATGAGACAGGAGGGGTCCTTACAGAGACCCAGGGTGACATCTCAGAATGCAGGCAAGGTACAGTAGAAGGCCAAGTCATGCTGACCTGCCATGTATCTGCGTGAGAGGTGGGGGAAGAAATGTGGGTGTGTGTCGGTATGTGTGAGAGAGGAAAGGAGAGAAAGGAGGGGAAGGGGCGGGAAGGGACAGGACTCCCACTATACTGTCCTTGCCAGGGGAGACCTCTGGAGGTGAAGGGGGTTGAAAGACGAAGGGAAGCCGCTAAAGCCAGACCACAACAGCTTGTGACTTAAAAGGTTTGGCTGTTATCCTACCACGTGATTCATTTATTTATTCATTCATTTGCTCATTCTGAGCAAGTGGCTGCTTCCATTTGATGATGAGTAATAACTAAAAAGAAACCAGGATGGGCTGATACCTAAAAACATTGCCAAAACAAAGAGAGAGTCTGCATATGCAAAAGGCAGATGAGAGCATATTTTACCCAAAGGAAATAGACGGGTTACACAAGAAAGTGGATGAAGAGTAGTTCTCCACGTGATATATAAAAGTTGTGATCTCTGTTTAGAAAAGACAATAGGAATGAGATAGGACTTGTCATAGTTATTTTCTGATTTTGCTGCCTGGCATCCACTTCGCCTCCTCTTAGTAACAGTACCTGCCCTCATGAAACTGAAATGCTTTGAAAGAAAATAACCCAACCTTCATCTCTAGGGGTAATGTTTCAGCCACAGTGATTGGTTCAGGAATGGACCTGTGACCTAAATTGGCCAACTCAAAATGAAGCCATCATTTCTGTGCAACATTTGAGATGGAAAAACCTTTTACTCTTTTATTTCCATGTGAATGAAAAATGAAGTTCTGGAAGTTGCTGGTGGCCATTTCACCGCCACAAGGGGAGCTCTTGGCTAAGAATGGACCCAATGTCAAAAAAGCTAATTTGAGAAGTTAGAGGAGGAGAGAGAGAGAGAAACTAAGTCCTGAATAAGTAGTTTTAACGCTGGGTAAACTCATTTCCTGGTGTCTTTAAGATCCAGTCAATTTTCTCTTATTATTTAAGCCATTCAAGCAAGAGTTATTTATTGCCTGTTTCAGAAACATTCCTTATTGAAACACAAGAGATGAAGAAAGCACATTTATAGCGATAGGTGACATTTACTGAATGCACGTTTGGTGCCAGGCACAATACTAAGCACTTTATGTAAAGAATAACATTTAAACACCATAACAAGTCTAAATATAGGTACTATTATCATCTCCACTTTATAAATGAGATAACTGAGTGACCCAGATGAGATAAATAACGTTTCCAAAATGACAGAGCTAGTAACAAATAGAGCAACAATGTGAACCAAGTGAATCTAACTCCAAAGGTATGTTTAAACAGCAGCCAGAGTATCTTCTCTAAAAGACTATTTAGACAATATAAGAAGATAAATTAAGAAGATAAACGTAGAGTGGGACATAGTAAACTGTTCATCTTTGCCTGTTCCGTTAGTTTGGATTACTTCTTCTTGAACACTGCTGATATGGAAGTTGGATATACTTATCGTCTCCCACATTTGTCATCTTTTCTATAAAAATGTTTATATCCTTGTTCTTTTCCAGTTAATTTTGTGAGACTTCTTCAAGTTTCTTCAAGGAATTTCAGGGATATTTATTGGGTTTATTAAAATTTTGGTCGCTTAATTCTTCCTTTTCTGGCTTTTCATCTTATCTTTATTCACAGATGACATGATCACCCATGTCAAAATGTTAAGAGACTTGTGGAAAAGCTACTAGAATTAATAAATGAGTCTACTAAAGTCAATGGGAGGTTGATATGCACAAATCAACTGTATTTCTATATAGTAATAATCAGCATTTAGAAACCAACATTCAAAAGGCAATAGCATTGGCAACAGCATCAAATGATATAAAGTAAAGATCAATTAAACAAAGCATGTGTTAAGACTTGTATACTGAAGACTTTCAAGCATTGCTGAAAGAAGTTAAGGACGTCCTAAAAATGAGCCTATAGAATTAACAGATTTCCAATCATAATTCCCAAGAGCTTTTCTGGTAGAAATTTTCCAGTGAAATTGAAAGATTTATAGCAACGACCTTCAATATTTACTATAAAATTACAATACGTAACAGTGAAATTCTGACAGATATAAATCATGCAGAGTCCAAACAAATATATAACAAAACAGAGTCCAAAAATAGAACCATGCATACATAATACATTGATTTTCAACAAACCTACCAAAGAATTAAATGAGGGAAAGAAAGTATTTTCAACAAATCGTTAAGAATAGTTGCATCTGCATTTACAACCAAATGAGTCTCAACGCTATCCTCGCAACGCATACAAAAATTAATATGGATCAGATCATACAACTATATGTAAGAGCTAGAATGGTAACCTCTAAGAGAAAACATAGGAGAAAGTCATTTGTGAACTTGGAATAGGCAAGATCACAATCTTACATAGATTTCTTGAGGAAACGGTTAGGGGCGTACGTTGCGTATTTTCCTCTTTTCTTGTCCCCGCCATAACAAAGAACTGAAGGGCAGAGACACAGTAGTGAAGCAGGGTAATAGTTTTATTTAAAGTTACTTAAAGAGAGAAAATGTGTGGATGACCTCAGGGAGGAGAGGTGCCCTGAAAGGTTTAAGCTTTTTTTAAAGAGAGCAAGCACACACTCATAGAAGAGGTGCATTGAAGGGTTGAGATAAAGTTTTATGAAAGTTACACACTTAGAAAGTGTGGGTGACCTCAGAGAGAGGAGCGCACCTGAGGGCTTTGGGTCTGGGGTTTCATAGGCGGTTGACAATTTTCAGGAAAGCCACAGAGGGCCAGGTGTGGACCAGCCGAATTGTCCCAGGATGTCCATCTTTGTTAAGACACTGTTTTTTTTTTTTTTAACTCAACACAGGAAATATATACTGCTTTGATTCCTTTCCAGGATATCAGCTTCTGTCTGGAAGCATATCAATCAAGACTGTCTGCCCTGCCCCCAAGGGGGGCTTAGCCACCGTCCATTTGATTAAAATGCAGTCTTAGCTTTAAGGTAGACTTCTTCCTGAGTAAACTCGGCCTTTTAGCAGGTGCTAAAGTAAATCTTATAATGGTGTGGTCTAACTGATGCAGTGAAGACATAGGCTATGCTGAGATACTTTTCTTTATCTGGGGAATATTCAAACTTCTAGGCCAAGTTGCTCCTGGTCTTCTGAGCTTTCTATTTTTAACTGGTTAACTCTTTAAGTCCCTTCTAGTGAGCTTTTCTGGCTTTATTCTCTTTCCACCCTGCTCATATCTATTTTCCTGCCTAACAAAATCACATACACACACAAAATAACTCATAAAAGGAAAAGATGTGATAAATCACACTTCATGTAAATTAAAATTTGTGCCCTTCCAAAAATAATGTCACAGAAATGAAAGACAGCCCCAGACAGGTAAAAAAATATTGCAGTGCATTTATCTGGAAATGGACTAGTGTCAAGAAAATATAAAGGACTCTTACCACTGAATAATACAAAGATAATCTAATTTTTAATAGTCAAAAATATGAACAAACATGTCACCAAAGATATAGAGGTATAGCAAAAAAGCATGTGAGAAGATAATCAGCATCATCTTTAGGGAAATTAAATGAGATATCACTATATACTCACTAACATGTCAAAAATTACATAGATGAACAACACCAAATGTTTGCCAGAATGTGGAGCAACTAACACCCACTCAACATTATTGATGGAAATGCAAAATGATAAAGGCACTTCGGAAAACAGTTTGAAAGCTTCTTAAAGTGAATACCTGCAATTCCAAACCAAAGCTCATACCTAAGTATTTACCCAAAGGGAAAAAAATGAACATGTCCACAAAATACATATGGAAATGTGAAGGACAAAAACTAGAAGCAGCCCAAATACAAATCAACTGGTAAATGGATGAGAAAAGTATGGTATACTCATAACAGGAAACACCAATAAAAATGAAGGTACTACTGTACACACAGCAAGAATGAATCCCAAAGCATAATGGTAAGTGAAAGAAGCCAGACATAAAGGGCTACATGTTGTCTGATTTTATTTGTATGAAATTTTGAAAAGGCAAATGTAAAATGGCAGGAAACAGATCAGTGGTTACGAGGGACCTAGAATGAGGAAAGGCAATTTACTACAAAGGAGTTGGAAAAAACTTTTTGGGGTAACAGAAATGTTCTATTGTGATATAATGAGTTATAAGAAATACATATTTGGTCATTCATGACCAAATATGTATTTCCCAGGTATATTTGGTCTTTATCCACAGTTCCTAAAAACACTGAAGTCTTAAAGGTGAAATGGGTATTTTGTCATGTCAATGAGAGACTTTTGGACCCCACCACCCACCGGCAGGAGGGGCTGGAGCTGAATCACCCAATGGCCAATAATTTAGTCAATCACAGCTATGCAGTGAAGCCCTCACAAAAGTCCCTGAGAAGTTTATGCTCTCCCCCTCCCCCCTCCCCCCCTCCTCCCCCTCCTCTCTCTGTTTTGCTGTGCTTAGTTGGATCCTGTTTCTCAGGTGGGGGGAACATCGATGATGCTCGGGGAACCAGAACGCCTCCACATACCACCAGCCAGGCCCCAAGCCCCATGAGGACAGAAGCTCCTTTACTTGGGACCTTGCCCTATGCATCTGCTCATCTGGCTGTTAACTTGTATCCTTTACGGAGTCCTTTATTAAACAGGTAAACGTAGGTGTTTTCCTGAGTTCTGTGAGCCGCTGCAGCAAATGAATTGAACCTAAGAGGGACGTTGTTGGAACCTCCCATCTGTTGCCTGTAGGTCAGAAGCACAGGGAACAGCCTGGGGCTTGCGAGCAGTGTCTGGAGTGTGGGGTGGAGGGCAGTCTCCTAGGACGGAGCCCTTAACCTGGGGAATCTGTTGGGGTCTCCGGGCAGGTGAGTTTTCGGACACCCTTCTGGCATTTGAGAATTGCTTGGTGTCCGTATGTGTGGGAAGACTCCCTCCCACAGACTTCCACACACTGGAATCGGGTCTGGGAGCCCAATGGAGTTACACTACTATTACTGATGTGTATTATTATTATTATACATATATATGTGTGTAGGAAAAAAATACACCATTGCATTTGGTGTCGGAGGAGTGGGATTAACATCTGTATATCACAGCTGTAGTTGTCACTCAGCTGTGTACATTTGTTAGAATTCACAGAACTTTACATTAAAAATCACAGGATTTTATTGTATGTCGATTATGTCTACTATGGAGATCACGGAGATCTGATAAAAGGGTATAAACATTCAGTCATAAGATAAATAAGGTCTGAGGATCTAATATACAACATGGTAACTGTAGTTTAAAATACTGCATGTGTAACTGAAATTTGCTAAGATAGTAGAATTTGTGTCCCCACCAAAAAGAAAAAGTAAATATTGTGAGGTGATGGATGTGCTAAATAACTCCATGGTTGGAATTCTTCCACAGTATGTACATATATTAAATCATCACATTGTACACTTTAAGTATATTACAATTTTATTAGTGAATTATATGGCAATAAAGCTGGGGAGGAAACATTATATGTGCTGCTTACACTGATCTTCGTAGGTAAATATTGTTATGGACTTTCTCCAGGTGAAGAAACTGAAGCTTAAAGATGGGAAGCAATTTGCCTAAGTTCAGTAGCTGGTGACAGAAAGAAGATCAGAACCAGGTTCTAATTTCAAGGCTCAAACTCTGAATCATTACAGGATTTGTAAATATCTCCATTATGGTCCATGTCCCAACATTTTATAACTTCTCACACATGTATTTTTGTTTTAAAGTTAAAAGACACAGTAGCAAACAAGCAAACAAACAAACAAGGGTTTCCTCTGCTCCTTAGCTTGCGTGTCCTTTCCTTACCCAGCATTTGTTCAAAGTAAGATTCTCTTTTATCCTGCCTGGCTCTCCTTAAGTGACCTTTCTTGGTCGGGGGACGTAGAGTACACGTATATTTATAAATCTGTGTTTTAGCCAGAGACAGAAATGATGGAAGAGAAAGACCGGGTGGTTCTGACTCACCACCATGAACTCCAGGAGCTCAGTGAGATAAAGCACAGAATTATCTGTCTCTCTAATCCATGTGACACGTTTACTGGAAGTCACTAAAGATGTGATTCTGACTAGTTCTGTCCCTGGACCTGTGAGTCCAGATGACCCTCTCTCCCACAAATTCCTCAGACTCCTTAAGGATGGTGTTACAAAATGCCTAGACACCTGAAGTCCTTATTTTGGTTGTGTCGATGCATAAAAGGTCACATGGGACTCTGGCCAATTCCTAGATATGTCTTTAAAGTAAGAAAAACATCTGATTTTTAAATAATTTATAGACTTTATTCTTTGTATTTATGTGTCAAGAAAAAAAATGAGAAAAAGTACAGTGAGTTCCCATAGCCTTCTCCAACTTTCTCTATTTTTCACATCTTGTGTTAGTATGAGACATGTTAGAATTGATAAGACAATGTTGATGCATTATTATCAGCTAAAGTCCATATTTTACACTAGGTTTCACTTAGTGATGTCTTTTTGGTTTTGGCAGCTGTATCATGGCACGTATCCACCATTAGAGTATCCTAGAGAATGATAGTTTCACTGCCCTAAGTATCCTCCGCGCTCTGTCTATTCAGCTCTCCCTCCCCCTAACCTCTGGCAACCACTAAACTTTCTATTGTCTCCGAAGGTTTGCCTTTTCCAGAATGTCATATAGTTGGAATCATAAAGAATACAGCTATTCCAGACTGGTTTCCTTTTAGCCATATGCAATTAAAATTACTCCATATCTTTTTGTGCTTGATAGCTATTTTCTTTCCAACACTGAATAATATTTCATTGTCTGGATATACCACAGTTTATTTATCCATTCCCCTACTGAAGGACATCTTGATTGCTTCTGAGTTTTGGCAATTTGATACGAAGTTGTTACATAGATCCATGTGCATATTTTTGTGTAGATGTAGCTTTTCAACTAATTTGGGTAGGTACCAATGAGTATAATTGCTGGACTATAAGGGTATGTTTAGTTTTGCAAAAAAACTGCCAAACTGTTTTCCTAAGTGGCTGTACTCACTGGCATTCCCACCAGCCATGAATAAGAGTTTCCTGTTGTCCCACATCCTCACCAGCATTTGGTGTTGTCAGTGTTTTGGATTTTGACCCTTCTAATAGATATATAGTGGTATTTCATTGTTTTATTTACAATTCCCTAATGATGTATGATATTGACCATCTTTTCATATGCCATCTGCCATTTGTATTTATTTTTTGGTGACATCTCTGGCCCATTTTTTAAACTGCATTGTTTGTTTTCTCATTGTTGAGTTTTAAGAGTTCTTTGTATACTTTGCAGAACAGTCCATTATCAGGTAAGTCTTTTGCAAAAGTATGTTCTCAATCTCTTAACAGTACCTTTTGCAGAGCAGTTTTTCATTTTAATGAAGTTCAGGTTATCAAATTTTTTATTTTCTATATCATGCTTTTGATATTGTATCTAAAAAGTCATGACCAAGCCAGAAGTCACCTAGACTTTCTTTTGTGTTATCTTCTAAGGGTTTTATTTTTATTTTTTAACACTTCAGTTTTTAAACAATTGTTTCCTACTATGTTCCCAGCAAAAAAAAAAAAATGTGTTTCGGCCTGACTTTTCTGGCCAATTATTTTCTATTTTCTTTTATGGATTTAGATTATCAGAGTCTATAAGGCTGTAAAATAAAAGACTATTTTCCCTTGCAACAACTTTCTATTTCCTTTCTGTTAATTGGATGAGTTTAAAATAGACTGCAGAAGAACTGCAGAATTGGAGAGAACTAGAATCTTCATAAATAAGGAAGGATTTCCCGGTAAAACATGGCCTATAAATTAGTTCCTCTTTAGCACAACTAAAGGATTGACTCTAACAAGGAGTCTATCATTGTCCAGGTCCCATTTTCAAGGCTAGAACAGACCAGATTGGGGGAAGAGAATGTGAGAGTAGAGAAAGTATCTCTCTTTATGAAGAGAAGCCTTCTGAGTTCAGGAGTTTGAGAGGCCAGGCCTGGGGCAGTCATAAGAGAGTGTTAAGTTGGAACTTTGTGGAAATCGGGGTGATTATGTTCTCTTGCTGTTATTTTCAACTTGCAGTAATACTCTTAATGTTTTGAACATTTGGAAGTAATTTTTAAGAGAGAAAAATTCATAAAATTACAAAATTTAAATATTTAAAAGATTGAAAAATATTAAACATGTAAATAAATAGTTAGAATAAAATAAACTACCTCACATTTGTATTTCTCTGTATGGCCATCAGACAGACAAGGAAAGATGCTGTGTCATCTAATGAAGGCAGCCGGAAAGAACTGAGATTTCATTTAACATCTCTGGACAGTGAAGCCTTTCAAATATTGATAGAATCTGTAGTTACTGATGATACCAAATGTCTCTCATCATCAGTGAACACAACGCAGAAACAGTGATGGTGTTCTTTGAATTTTTTTCTCCATCTAACTTAACACAAGGCCAAGCCAATTACACGACTTTGCTACTTGAAAACTAGGTTACAGTCCATAAGGCCAGGATTTTGTCTTTTGCAGAAAACAACCAAATTCCTTTACCTTTTTCATTCTGATGGAGTTTTTACTTGTATGCTTCCTGGGATAAAAACAGTTTTTATATTTTTAGGTTGGAAGAAGTAGTTCGACTGTCTGGAAATGTCATTTATATTCTCACTATGCCACGTCTCTTTCATTTTTCTTATGTGATGATTGTAGCTAACATTCATAGAGTACTATATCACACAGAAGACACTGTGCTAGGCAATTTGCATTGATTACCTTCTTTAATTTTCATAGTAACTGATCATAGATCTTTATTTTTATCCTCATTTGACACACGAAGAAAATGAGACTTGGAGATTAATAATCTGTCCAGGGTCACATAGTGTTGAGCCAGAATGCAAATCCACGCTAACTGGCTCCAGAGCCCAGGCCCTACGTTGCTTCATTGCAATATTTTCTTACAAGTGTCATGAAACTGAACTTCAGTAATTTTAAGATAACTATTAAAATATCCACTTAAAGTTGTCTTGAACCATAGATCTCTCTTTCAAGAAAAAACAAAATATAGTATGCAGGAATCTACCCCCGAACAGTTTGCCTGCATTAGGTTCCCAGGCTGCTGTAATAAACTACTGGGGCTGAAAGCACAGGAACACTCCAAACTGTACATGTCTCAATCTCCCTCGGCCTTGCTCTTATAAAGGCGCTTGCTACTGGATTTAGGGCTCACCCAGATAATCCAAGATGATCTCCTCTCAAGATCTTTAACTTCATTATATATGCAGAGACCCTTTGATCCAAATAAGGTCACATTCATAGGTTCCAGGAAATTGTGCCAGGACATATCTTTTGAGAGTCACCATTCAACCCACTACATTGCCTCTTTTTCTAATTTTCTGTTATGGGTTGAATTGTGCCCTTCCTCACCCCCATCCCACCCAAATTCATATGTTGAAATGCTAATCTGCAGTACCTCAGAATGTGACCTTATTTGAAATACATTTGCTGCAGATATAATAAACTAGTTCAGATGAGGTCATTAGGGTGGGCCCTAATCCAATATGACTGGTGTCAGAAAAAAGAGGAAATTTGGACACACACACTTAAAGATGAAGGCAAGATCGGATTTATTCTTCTACAAGCCAAGGAAGACCAAAAATTACCAGAAAAACCACTAGAAGCTAGGTGGGAGGTATGACACAGATTCTTCTGCAGAGCCTTCAGAAGGAAGAACCCTGCAGATACTTTGACCTTGGAATTTTCTAGTCTCCGGAACTGTGAGGCAATACATTTCTGTTAAGCCACCAAGTCTGAGTACTTTGATGTGACATCCCTCACAAACTAATATATTCTCCATACATAGATATCATTCCAAATGGTGATAATCAAGTTATGATTTGATCACCTGTAATATGCATTTTATTAACTTTCCACTGAAAGTATGTTTTTTTATTTTCTACTTTAAAAAGTAACGCTGTAATAAACCTGTAACTCTGTCCATATGGCCTTTCCCTTTTTGTGAATTACTTCCTCTGGCTACCTTACAAGAAACGGGGATCCTTTATGAAAAGGTTCAAAACAAAAACATTTTGTGTGACTAAACATTTTATGCCTTGGAAATGTGTTGTCAAAGTGCTTTGGAAAGAGTTGTAACAATCTACCTACTATGTGACTAACGATTTCAACACATTCTCACCAACATTTGACAGTATCAAGTACTGCCATTCATGTTTTGAGAACCCATTCAGACTTACTCTGGAGAGTGGGTAGGGGGTAACAAAGTATATTTATTTGGTCCTAAGTTTCTCTCTGTCTTGTTTTTAGGGAGTCACCCGAGGAAATTCACCAGAGGCCGTTTAGGCTACTCTTTGCTTAACCTATTTAATAGAAGAGAGTCGACAGAAGAGAATTCAAGATGGGAGTGAATTTTTTTTTAATACTTGCTTCTTTCATTAATTCCAACCGTCATGAGTTAAATTTTACCTCTTTGTGTGCCCAGGGTTGTAATGGGGAGACTGAAAACAGCTTACAGGACAATATTCCTGTTTGGCTTTTCTTAACGCAGAATACTCTTTGGGGAATTAATTTACCTTCCACCTTGTTCAACGAATTAGGTCGGGCATTGGTCGATTTTAAGCAGTTCCTAGCTGAGGACTATAGGGGCTCCACTCACGTGCCTGCCCGTCTTTCTACAAGTCTTCCCCGATGATAGTCCAGTTTTCCGTTTAAAGCTTAACATTGACCAAACCAAATTCCCCCAGAAACTATCATGCTAAAATAACAAACAAAACATCTTTTTTTTTTTTTTAATCTGGAGAAGCGCTTCTGAGCAAAGCTGTCCTGTGAGGTTCCTGCAGCCCGCATCTCTGATCCCTTCTAGCCCCCCATCCACTTGCCCACTCCTACCGGCACCTACGCACAGCGCCTGATCTCTGCTCTCCAAACCCGGGGAATGGGTAAACCGCGCCCCCAGCCCCTCCTGGATTTTTGAAAGGACACTGCAGGCGCGTCCGCGGAGTCTGGAGCAGGTACCAGAGCATCCTTCCCACGGGCTGTGCAGACGGCCGAGCTGGGGACTCGGGTTTGGGGCTGCCCGTTCTGCTGGGTGGGTGGGGAAAGGTGTGCCCTCCCAGCGCCCCGACCAGACCTCGGGCTCTGCCCCCTCTTCCCCTCTTTCTCTCTAGGTGCGTGAGCTCCCCTTTTCCAGACCGGAGAGGGGCGCCTTCCTAGCCCCCTATCCCTTCACCCACCGATGAAAAGATGGGAAGGAAAACGAAAAAAAAAAAAAGCCCGCGCGCACACACGCGCACACACACTCACGCACGAGTCCGGCAGGAGCCGCGGGCGGCGGGGCGGGCGCGGAGGGCGTGGACGCCGCGGGGCGGGCCCGAGGCCCCGCCAGCCCCCCGCCCCTCCCGCCGCACGCGGGGGCCGCGGGGCCGCCGCGCGGCCGGGGGAGGGCGGCTTCCTCCCGCCCCGCGCCCGCCTCCCGGCCGGATGTCTGCTGTCACGCCCGGGAGCCCGAGCCGGAGCGGCGTCCGCGCGGCCGGAGCGCCCCCGCAGCCTCGGGAGGAGCGCGGGGTGCAGCGCCGCAGCAGGTAGTCCTGGGGCCACGCCCTGCCCCGCGGGGAGACCCGGCGGCGGCGCGGGAGGGGCGGGCAGGGCCGGGAGGCCGGAGAGGGGCCCGCGCGGGGCGGCCGCGGAGCCGGGGCGGGCGCCGGCCGGGTGTCGCCGGGGCCACGTGGGGCGCGGCGCTGGTCGCCCGGGCCGACCCTCCGGCTCCGGCCTCGCCGCGGTCCCGGCGCGGCCGGGTGGGGTCTGCTTGGGGTCTGGCCCCTGGCCCCTGGCCCCGTCGCAAGTTTTGGACCGTTTTCCCTGCGGCCTGGGCGTGGTGGCGGAGCCGGGGAGCAGGTACCCGAAGCCTCCGTCTGGAGCCGGTGGCTCGCGGGAAGGCTGCTCAGCACCCGCGGGGCAATTCCGTGCGGTTAAAAGAATGAATGACCAACTTAATTCGAGTGCCCAAAGGACCCCTGCCAGCCTCCTGCCCGTTCACCTTCCGACATGGGTAGAATTATGAACACTTCTTTTTCGATGGCCGAGGTACCTGGAGTGAGCAACTAAGGTTCCCGGGGGGGTCCGCAGGGGCGGCGGCGGCTGGCCGGATCACGCAGCGCGCTTCCCTGTGCAATGGGCAGGGACAGAGCAGGGACAGCGGAGTGACCGGGGGACTCGAGCGAATCTGCTTTTCGCGCGTTAGAGGCTGTATCAGGAGACGTGTGACACTGTGCAGATGGCAAGTGAAGAATGTCCCTGTGCTTTCAGTTACCCATCTCTCTTGACTACCGTTTCTGTGAGTTGGAGATGTGTCTGAGAAGCGCATTAGTCTCAAAAGGGCAAAAGGACTAAGTAAATGTTAAGGCAGCCACTCAAACTGCAGGAGAAGCTGTTCAGCAAAACCTCTCCTGGGATATTTATACGTGCGACCTCTAGGATGCGGCCATGAGGTTTTATCAGCCAGGCTTCAAGTGTGCAATAGTTCGTCTAGTATTTCTCAGAATGCGGTCTTTAGAGCACTCTTGTCTTCTTTCTCAGGGCATCTCCTGCACTTGTTTAGAAATCTCTTAATTTCTAAGTTATACTTCTCTATAAAACAGATATCACCGTGCATTGGTGTCTTACAGTGGTACATTTCTCCTTGATTTAAAGGAAGAGAGAAGCTTCCTGTAAGGGAGTGAAAATAAAATAGATCTTATTTGGGTGTCATTGGGAGTTTATAAAGCGTGCGGTCCTCTTGAACATGTCACTGACTTGCTTTCCTACCATCTGAAGATGCATTCTTGAGTGTATTTCTTTCTGGCAACATCTGGGCAGCCTTAAGAATTCTTTGTGTATTGTGTCCTGTGCACTCACAGAAATTCACCAATTCACCCAGAGCCTCCTGAAGGGTCCCGCACAGGAACTGCCAGCGTGCTTGAGCCCCCCAACCCGCCCCTCGCCCCACCGGTCCCTGACAGTGTATCCTGACATTGCAGGCTCTGGGAGAACAGTTACCACTCCTGAAGGGGCATTCTTAACACTTTATTTTGTTAACAAACCGCTTTAAGAATCTGTTAGAAGCTATGGCATATGAAAAACAGGCACATTACCACAGAATTCTGCCTATAAGTTCAGGAGTTCACAGTTTTCTTGATGCCCAACCACCCAAAAGTTAGCCATCCAGAGACCCCAGGCAGGAACAGCAAACTGCTGCCACACAGGCACTCTACTTAGAAGGGCCCTGCACGTGGCTTGTTATTCTGTTGGCACTGTCAGCTATCTGAATAATTTTCAAGCAAGGAGCTCCAAGTTTTCATTTTTCACTAGAGCCTGCAAATTCTGTAGCCAGTCCTGACTTTAGATTAACAGTGCTGTTCTAGGACTTACTGAATAACATCATTAGCACATAGCAATCCTACATTTCAGGTGAATTGTCCAACCCAAACCTGGAAGTTAGCTGCTATATACTTATGTCATTAAGCCCCTCTGTGCCTAGTTTCCTCACTGACTAAATAAAGACAACATACAATATCTACTACTCTGTTCATCTGAAAAGGTCCTTGTGAAGACACATTAATTAGATGGAAAGAGATAATAATTGTAAAAATAGTTGCTTACCTCGAACAGTTCTGTGCTAACAAAGGCAGTATTGGTACAGGCTTATATTTCTACTCCATGCTTCAGAAGTTGCTTGGGGATGTTTGAGTACATCAAAAGGGTTGGCAGAACCTTTATAACCCTTATATTTTGGTAGAAAAATAAAATAAGAAGTGGCTAAGGTATTCAGTACTTTAAATATTCCTTAAAAATCATTGTTTGGACAAGATTGGAATTGACAAGTAAAAATACACATTAAGTTCTTGGATCCCACAGAAACTTCCTGAATTAAAGTATGTTTGGGGCCAATTCATCAAGAAATTGAATAAAAAGGAACTGAGTCAATAATGGACATGTTTTGAGGAAGTAATCCTCCTTACTTCATTTAAGTTCTGAAAATTCGTATTTTCAAAATCTTCAGCAAGTCCCTCTTTTCAATCTTGTAGGAGATGCCTAGCAGTAGAAAGGACACTTAACCGCTTAGCAAGTTGTCTCCACCTCCTGTAATGCTAGGGGAGTTGCTGAGAAACCACCAAGCCCTCTGTCTCCACACTCCACACTTCACGACTTCTCTCTGACCTCAGAATTTTGCTTTAAGGCAGTTTTTCATTCCCAGCATGATGGCGACACATGCAAAAGGGTTGCAGAAGAAAACGGAGTGAAAGAAGATGAGTCAAATACCCATACCAAAAACTTAAAATGGGGCCACAAACGGGTGGGGAATGGAGAGTCCTTTCAGGAAGCCACTCTGTGCAGAGGCCTGCTGTGCACTTCAGGATAGGAAGTGCCAAGCCCTGCGCTCAGTAGACCAGTGACATCATGGACAAGACAAAAACACGTAAACCTAAGGTGTTAATTAACAATAGCAGCCAAGTCGCTAAAAGGCAGTGTAAGATTAGGCACTAACTAGATGAATGGTACAACAAATAAGTGCAGTGAATTCCCCAGAAGAGAATAAAGTCAACCGAAACAGATAGTGAAGTTTAAGAGGAGAGTTATATGGGATGCCCCTTATACGTTCTACTCCTAATAGAGATGAGTGAATGAGCCTTCTGGGTAAAAAGTGTACAGAAAATGAAAACCTGGCTGGAGATAAAGGTTTGTGTAAGGAAAGGCAGGAGGTAACACTGTAAGTGAATTTTCCCCTGGCTCGCTTCACTTATGTAATAAATAATTATGAAGTCCATCCTGTGACAAGAGGGCCAATTTTTCCACACTTAGTGTTAAATAAAGCAGATGTGTTCCCTATCATTTGGAACTTATGGACATTTAAAAAATCAAATGTAAAATAACAAATGGCAATAGTATTGAGAAGAACAGGATGCTGTTAAAATGAGCCGATTCAGATTTGGTGCTCTGGGAAGGTTTCTTTGACAGGTTTAAATTGATATTTGAGAGAGGCATAGGAGTTAGCTTGACAAAAAAAGAAAGAAGTAGAGGAAAAACCATCTGGGCAGAGGAAATAGCAAACGGGAAAGCTGGAAGGAGAGGAAATGACTGGATGTGTTCAAGGGACACAGAAAGGCATGTGTGGCTGCAGTTTGCTGAGAACGCTGCTGAGAGGCGGAAGATGCGTGTGGGAACGTAGGCAGGAACCTAATCATGTTAAATCTCACAGATCCTGATAAGGATCTTGAATTTTACTGGGAAGCCATTGAAGACTTGCAAGCCAGGAACTGTCTCATTTATACTTTAAGGAGATCTTTATGGCTACAATAAAGAGAAAGGACTAGGACAAAGGGCTGGAAGTGGGAAGGCCAGTCAGAAGTACTGACAGGGAAGATGGAGAGAGGTGAGCGGACTCGAGATGTGTTTTGAAAACAGCATTGATAAAATTTGATCTCTTGCATTGGCAGAAGAGCGTAAGAATGAATACCTTCAGTCGGTGCCGCTGAATGTTTTTAATCCAGAGCAATGGGTTCACATGCCTATGATGTAGATTTGCCAAAGGGAAAACCAAAAAATGCAATGAAAACCGATTAACACTGCTTAGTACCTCTGGCAAGGCTACCAGACTGGTGGGACAGAGGTGAGAGAGGAGAGGGAGGAGTCTTTTGCTTTTCATACTGTCATTTGTACTGTTGGGATTATGGATTATTCTTAAACCATGCTTGCATGCATTTTATCTTTTAGAAGGTTAGGACTCAACAAATATGACTCCTGTTTTTCTGGCTTAAGCACATGAATGGAATATGAGGTCATTTCCTAAACAACAAAAACTGGGAGAGAAAGGTCTGATCCTTACCAAAGTGATTCTTGTACAGCGTAACTCACTCCCCTGAGTGAACCTCTCTGTTCTTCCCCTCTATCTGTATCGGTGTTTCCCAAAATGTAGTCCGTGGATCATTACTTTTTTGGGGGATATTAATAACAGTAAACTGAAGAAAAGAAAACTCCCCTGATCATGTAAGTTTGAGAAACACTTGATGTAACCTAGTTAAGCAGTTTTATTGCAAGAATCCTCACAGCCTTTAACATCCAGATGCACAGTAAGAATCATCAAGGAAGAAGGGATATTTTATGCCACATTTCCTAAACTTATTTGACCTTGGAATTGCTTTCTGGCAGAACATCGAACAGAGTCAGCATTCAGCATAACACGCTTTGGGAAATACTGCCCTATATTAATAGATTAAATGTTTTTAACATTCACGGCTCTCTATTAACCATCAGCTTCTCTCATCTCTTTCATGCTACTTAGTTGGAAGAAAGCAGGAGATTGAAATTGACTCTGTTAATAGCTTCACGTGGATGATGAAAACATTTCTGCTCTATGGATGAGAGAGATTGGCTACAGGATCTGCAGTCTGATTAAAGACTAATTTTTTTTTAATTCTACTTTCCTGGCAAGTCTATGCAGGACCTCCATGAGGTCTATGACAGTCTATCAAGTCTAGGTTTGCACATGGGGAACCTGAAGCATGACCAGTGGGGAAGACTTTACAGAACTTCTCATGTCCCATAATAGGTCTGGGCCTTATTTGATGTTTGTAATGTATCTCCTGCAGGTACACACATTGTGAATACATAGGGTGTCTGTGGAAACAGTGATTTTGGAATGAATCTCATACACCTTCTTTCCTGGTCCCCAGTGCGTATGCATGGTGGTGTGTTAGACTGGAGGCAGTAATGCAATCTGTGGCTAAAGAACAAAGCAGCAGAACAGAACTATGGACGCTGACTATGGCTTCATCCATGCAGAGCTCTAGCCCAAGGATCAACAAACTATGGCCTGATGGCCACATCTGGCCCCTGCCTGTTTTTGTATATGCCTTGAACTAAGAATGGCCTTTCTGCTTTTAAATGGTTGGAAAAAAAAATCAAAAGAATAATGTTCTGTGGCACATGAAAATCATATGCAATACAAATTTCAGTATCAAGAAATAAAGTTTAACTTGAAATCAGCCAGTGCCATAGACCTATTCATAACACTGTCTATGGCTGCTCAGGTGTTCTACCCAGGAAGTACTTGTGAGCACCAAAGCCCAGTGTTTGTATCGTCTGGCCCTTTACAGAAAATGTTTGCTGTTTAGACTGTTAAACTTGCCAGTCATAGACAATTTTCATAGACTGGTTTTTCATTTGGTTTATGTTTGAGGAAGTAGTCATAGTTAGGTCAGGCAGTTATAACAAAGTATCATAGACTGGGTGGCTTATAAACAATTCTAACTGATTTGGAGGCTGGGAAGGTCCACTTCCTAGTTCATAGATGGCCATCTTTTCATTTTAACCTCACACGTGGAAGGGCCTAGGGAGTTCTCTGGAATATCTTTTTTTTTAACCGTTTATTTATTTAAGGTATAATTGATATCAATCTTGTGCAAGTTTCACATGAGCAACATTGTGGTTACTACATTCACCCATATTATCAAGTTCACACACATACCCGATAGCAATCACTGTGCATCAGTGTAGAAAAATGCTATAGACTCACTACTTTTCTTCTCTGTGACCCCCCTACATTATGTGTACTAATCATGATGCCCCTTAATCGCCTCCCCTCTCCCTGCCTACTTACCTTCCCAACCCCTTCCCTTTGGTAACTGCTGGTCCCTTTTTGGAGTCTGTGAGTCTGCTGCTGTTTTATTCCTTCAGTTTTGCTTTTGTTGTTATGCTCCGCAAACGAGTGAAATGATTTGGTACTTGTCTTTCTCCACCTGGATTATCTCACTGTGCATAATACCCTTTAGCTCCATCCATGTTGTTGCAAATGGTAGGATTTGTTTTCTTTTTATGGCTGAATAATATTCCATTGTACCACATCTTCTTTATCCATTCATCTGCTGATGGACACTTAGGTTGCTACCATATCTGGGCTATTGTAAATAGTGCTGCGATAAACATAGGGGTGCATATATGTCCTTTTGAATCTGGGATCTTGTTTTCTTCAGGTAAATTCCTTGTAGTGGAATTCCTGGGTCAAATGGTATTTCTAATTTTAGTTTTCTGAGGAACCTCCATATTGCTTGCCACAATGGTTGAATTTATATTGGTTGAATGGTACTAAATTTATATTCCCAACAGTGTAGGAGGGTTCCCCTTCCTCCACATTCTCCAGCATATGTTGTTGCTTGTCTTTTGGATGCTGGCCATCCTAACTGGTGTGAGGTGATATCTCATTGTGGTCTTAATTTGCATTTCCATGATAATTAGTGGTGTGGAGCATTTTTTCATGTGCCTGTTGGCCATCTGAATTTCTTCTTTGGAGAAGTGTTCAGATCCTCTGCCCATTTTTTAATAGGGTTACTTGCTTTTTGAGTGTTGAGGCATGTGAGTTCTTTATATATCTTGGATGTTAAAACCTTGTCGGATATATCGTTTACAAATATATTCTCCCATACTGTAGGATAATGGTGTCCTTTGTTGTATAGAAAATTTTTAGTTTGATGCACTCCCATGTGTTCATTTTTGCTTTTGTTTCCCTTGCTCGAGGAGATGTGTTCAGGAAAAAGTTGCTCATGTTTATATTTGAGAGATTTTTACCTATGTTTTCTTCTACGAGTTTTATGGTTTCGTGAATTACATTCAGATCTTCAATCCATTTTGAGTTTACTTTTGTTTGTGGGGTTAGACAATAATCCAGTTTCATGCTCTTGCATGTCGCTGTCCAGTTTTGCCAAAACCAGTTGTTGAAGAGGCTGTCATTTCCCCACTGTATATCCATGGCTCCTTTATCATATATTAATTGACCATGCATCACTGGGTTTATATCTGGGATCTCTATTCTGTTCCATTGATTTACGGGTCTGTTCTTGTGCCAGTACCAAATTGTCTTGATCACTGTGGCTTTGTAGTAGAGCTTGAAGTTGGGGAGTGAGATCCCTCCTTTGCTGTCCTTGATTCCTCCTTCTCAGGATTGCTTTGGCTATTTGGGGTCTTTTGTGGTTCCATAGGAATTTTAGAACTATTCTAGTTCATTGAAAAATGCTGTTGGTATTTTGATAGGGATTGCTTTGTTGCTCTGTTGATTGCTTTAGGCAGGATGGCTATTTTGACAATATTCCTCCTATCCATAAGCACAGAATGTTTTTCCATTTATTGGTGTCTTTCATTTCTTTCATGAGTGTCTTATAGTTTTCAGGGTATAGATCTTTCACCTCCTTGGTTAGGTTTATTCTTAGGTATTTTATTATCTTTGATGCAATTGTGAATGGAATTGTTTTCCTGATTTCTCTTTCTGCTAGTTCATCATTAGTATATAGGAATGCAACAGATTTCTGTGTATTAATTTTTTATCCTGCAACTTTGCTGAATTCAGATATTAGTTCTAATAGTTTTGGGGTGGATTCTTTAGGGTTTTGTATGTACAACATTATGTCATGTGCAAACAGTGACATTTTAACTTCTTCCTTATCAATTTGGATGCCTTTTATTTCTTTGTGTTGTTTGATTGCCGTGGCTAGGATTCCAGTACTATGTTGAATAAAACTGGGGGGATTGGGCATCCTTGTCTTGTTCCCAATCTTAGAGGAAAAGCTTTCAGCTTTTCACTGTTC
Organism: Manis javanica; assembly: GCF_040802235.1. Lineage (NCBI taxonomy): Eukaryota > Metazoa > Chordata > Mammalia > Pholidota > Manidae > Manis > Manis javanica. Next base: position 8,189,625 of record NC_133170.1, on the reverse strand, counting down.
AGTATGGTGTTGGCTGTGGGTTTGTCATATATGGCCTTTATTATGTTGAGATACTTGGCCTCTATACCCATTTTGTTGGGAGTTTGTGTCATGAAGAGATGTTGAATTTTGTCAGATGCTTTTTCAGCATCTGTGGAGATGATAATGTGATTTTTGTCCTTCTTTTTATTGATGTGGTGGATGATGTGGATGGATTTTTGAATATTGTACCATCCTTGCATTCCTGGAATAAGTCCCACTTGGTCATCATGGATGATCTTTTTGATGTATTTTTTAATTTGGTTTGCTAATATCATCTTGAGAATTTTTTCGTCTATGTTCCATCATGGATATTGGTCTGTAATTTTCTTTTTTTGTGGTGTCTTTGCCTGGTTTCGGTATTAGAGTAATGCTGGCCTCATAAAATGAGTTTGGAAATATTCCTTCCTCTTTTACTTTTTTGGGAAACTTTAAGGAGGATGGGTATTAGGTTTTCTCTAAATGTTCGATAAAATTCAGTGGTGAAGCCATCTGGTCAAGGACTTTTGTTCTTAGGTAGTTTTTTTGATTACCAGTTCAATTTCATTGCTGGTAATTGGTCTGTTCAGATTTCCTGTTTCTTCCTGGGTCAGTCTTGGAAGGTTGTATTTTTCTTGAAAGTTGTCCACTTCTTCTACATCATCCAATTTGTTAGCATGTAATTTTTCATAGTATTCTCTAATAATTCTTTGTATTTCTGTGGTGTCTGTAGTGAGTTTTCCTTTTTCAGTTTTGATTCTGTTTATGTGTGTAGACTACCTTTTTTTCAATAAGTCTGACTAGGGGTTTATATATTGTTTATTTTCTCAAAGAACCAGCTCCTGGTTTCATTCATTCTTTCTATTGTTTTATTCTTCTCAGTTTTATTTATTTCTGCTCTGGCCTTTATCATGTCCCTCCTTCTACTGACTTTGGACCTCATTTGTACTTCTTTTTCTAGTTTCATTAATTGTGAGTCTAGACTGTTCATTTGGGATTGTTCTTCTTTCTTGAGGTAAGCCTGTATTGCAATATGGAATCTCTTTTACAAGAGCGCTAATCTGCACAGCTCAGGTACAAAATGGTGGGAACACCTGGTGCAGGTGCTTGCATAGGACTTAGAGCTGGAAGACTAGATACTTGAGGCTTAATGCTTAAGTCTATCTTTGCAATCACAAAATCTTCCCAGATAGTGTGTTCTGTGGGAATCACAGAGTATAGAAACATGGCGTTCCTTGCCAGCCACGATGATTAGGAGATTTTCCAGGACTAACACAGAGATCTGCCTTTAGAAAAAGAATTGGTTTCAGGTGAGGTCATTCCTCAATAGGTGTTTTCCATTTTATGGAAGACCTGAACCAAAGCAAAGAATATTATATATTTCTCTGTGTAGCCAGCAATGTGATTAATAGACAATGAAAAAATCAGTCTTACTGTAATTACCAGACACTAAGAATAGCATTTGTTTATTGTTTTAGCCTGATTTATTTAAAAAGCCCTGGATAATTGTATATCCTTAACCTCTGCAGTCCAGCAAAAGCATTTTCAAGCTGCAGCTGACAAAATGTGTCCCCTGTGGCTTTGAGGCATACTGTTATCTTGTTTTTAAGGCATTTTAACTTCCCAGGCTTCTCCAGAGATGGCCCCAAAATGTTGAAGTGCACACTTGAGAGGAGAAGGGAAAGCAGAGAGTCCTCCCTGTGACTCTGTGTAGAAAAGGTAAAAAATATGGCCTCCGCTCCCCGCTCCCACATGCTTCCACCTCAGCTGAGCTGTTAGATCAGTAACACTTGATGGTGTAAAGCAGGATGACCGCGGGAGGCAAGAATAATATTTCCTGAGCCAAGAAATGAGAAAACGTCCCTGTGAAAATGCTCCACATTTTAGATCATTTTAGAAAAATAGTGTTTTACTCATCACAGATCAGTGAGAGAACACATCGCACAAAAGACAGCAGAAACCACAGGTATCCTTGAAGGCAGGATAGTTGGAAATTAGGAAGACCATCAGATTTTGTATCTGGTCTCAACATATTTGAAACCACTTCAGACCTTCCAGCAGAGTTAGATCTGCCAGTGCTCTGTCGGTCTGTCAAGAAACCAGGGGAATCTGCCCAGAAGAATTTGATAACTGAGCTAAAGAAGCTGTGTGTAACAATTCAGTATGTGTGCCTGCATTGAAGGCTTTGCTTATTATTTTCAAAGGATATTTAATACTGAAAGACGTGTGGATAGTAGCAATATGGTTTTATCCAACTGTAAAAGCAACTTAAAGATGGACAGTATTCATTTAACAAAAATAGAACCATTTATCTAAAATTAAATAGAAATTGTCCATTTAATTCTACATGAAATGTAAGCGTAAACAAGACACCCTGGTAAATATGAATGCAATCAACTTTATGTCAGTCTATGTATTTTTATTTCTATTATGCTGTAACCATTGTCTCATTCTGAATTGAGTCTTATTTCAATTGTGTTGGTTTTATACAAGACCTTCAGGACATATCTGCCCTGAGGCTAAGCATATGCTGTAAAAGATGGGCACTTGTTTTCTTACCAGAAAGCTTTGAGGGCACTAAGAACCACTTGGAGAGCTATTCTCAGAGCTGCAGGACTGTTTGGTTTGAAAGAGTTAATTTCTCTCACCCAAATGAGAAGTTTCCTTCTTTCCCAGCTTGTACCTGTCAAGACTGTCTCCTTAGTAGAATCGTCACATTGTTTCTTCCTTCTTGTTCTCCTATTTTGGACCCGTCCTGCCTGAAGCACTGATCATGCAGGTGCACTGAGTGCATTGCTGATCACAGGATTGCACATCAGGTAAATTTAGGTTTCAGTTGTTTTTAGGACACACCAACACCTTCTCCTAGAAATACTACGTGTTGGCACATGTCACGCCATCTATCTACTACCCATGGTGGTGACTGCAAATAGCTTTGCCTTAACTACGTATATTCATATTCTTAGTTGTAGAATGTTTGAGTGCCTTATCTGTATTTGGTCTGGTTCCTTCATTTTATAGAAAAGAAAAGGCAGACCCAAAGACACCAAGTGACTTCTCATGGATCTGTTTAACAGATGAGTATGGATTAGTATCTAAATCTTTTGACTACAAATCCCAAAATCATTCCATTCATTCATTCATCCATTAATTCATAGGATTTACTGAGTATCAGCCGTGTGCCAGGCAGGGTATTTAGCTCTGCAAATATAATGGTGAAAAAGTTACAATACCTGTTCTTACGCTTCAGCTCCCCCTACTCTTTGAGCGATGTTCAACCAGTTACAATTTTGGAGTTTGTGGATCGTCCAGTAAAGACGCTCAATGTAAAAAGAAATATGCATATGTTTTATTTTCCATTATTTCCCCTCCTTACCAGCCCCAGTCAATGAGTTAGCCTCCCCATAGCCCTGAACAGTTAACACCAATAAGGGTATGATGGGAAATGGAGTTAATATGAAATATTAAAAAGTCCATGGGGAAGAGAATGAAAAATCTTCCCAAGGGAACAATGTTCTCCTTTATCCACCACAAATCCTGAGGACTGCTTGGCCTGTGCTCCCTCTCTGTTCTTCTTTCCCCAAAGCTGCCTGTGGGGTAGGTTCCACCCTCAGGATTCCCCTTTCCTTTCTGCCCCTAAAGGTAGACACACAATCTCTTTGTGTTTGAAGTAATTATTGTTCACAATTGTGGGGAAAAGGCGGAAGAGCAAAAACAACCAGAATGGGGAGGTTAACAAAGTTTCCAGATTCATTCCTGTGAGTTTGGCAGAGGACCAGGAGTTAGTTGCTGACTTCCTCCGAGATGGCAAGTGGAAGCTCCATTATCTTCAGCCATCCATCTTTATTTCTAGAAGAGAGATCAAAAACCAATCAATCCTCTGCCCTAAAAATCCTTACCTGTACTTTTAAATCTGAGTGAGGACAGGCATTTGTCTGATGAGAGAATTTATAGATTTCAGCAGATTCTCAAAGAGATTGCAACCAAACTAAGATTGGAACCCTCGCTGCAGGAACGACCCAGAGGTCTCTTTGAACTGCTCCTGACCCTGGCCACTGCCAGGTCAGGCAAGATGCCTGCTGAGGGTTCCTCACAGGGACCATGGGACTGTTTGGTATGCTTATGTTCCCATGCCCCATCTAAAGTGTGTCCCATGATTCACAGCATTATGTTACGCTGAAACAGGACAAGGATCTTGACATGCCTGTGCGTAACACCTTCAGTTGCTTTGCATTCTCTAGAGCAGCTTCGCAGAGTGTGTGGGAGGCTAGTTGAGGTAGGTGTGTACGTGGGGGGCGTCCCTCGTGCAGGAGAGCCTTTAACATCACCTTCCCCTCCAGCTCTCTGGCTGGGTGTCCATAGCGAGCTACTTTCTTAGCCTTTTGGTGTTCTCGTGTGTAAGTTTGTTTGGGCTGATGTAACAAAAATACCACAATCTGGGTGGTTTAAATGACAAACTTACTGTCTCACAAATATGGAGGCTAGAAACCCAACATCAAGGTGTCGGCAGGATCGGTCCCCTCTGAGGGCTGTGAGGGAAGGACCTGTCCAGGCCTCTCTCCTTGGCTTGTAGACGGCCATGTTCCTCTGTGTCTTTATGCAGAAACTTCCCTCTATGCATGTCTGTGTCTGTGTCTGTGTCTGTGTCCAAATTGCCTCTTTTATAAGGACACCAGACATTTTGGATTAGGGGCCACCCTACTCAAGTTTGGCCTCATCTTAGTGACAAACAACAATTTTCAAATAAGGCCACATACTGAGATGTTAAGTTTAGCACTTCAATATGAGTCACGGGGGACGGGGGGACACAATTCAACCCCTAACACCCAAGAAACTAATACTTGACTCCTCCATATTGTTCTGTCGTATGGTGGTGAAACTGTATTTAAAAAGTACTTTCTGTGTTACTCAAAAAAAAAGGAAAACCCTATAATACATTTTAGGTATGAATGGATAATAATTAATGACTGTTGCCTTCACCAAGAGATTCTTCTCCATGTGATTATTTTTTATGAGGCATAATTTATATATGGAAAAATGAATATATCATGAACTCAATAAATTGAACATAGAAGCATCATAAGTCGAATACATCAAAATACTCAAGCATCTCTCAGATTCCACACCCCACCAAAAAAAAAGATTCAAAAAACAAAACATTGTGGGTACTCCATAAGTCTCCTCACACTCCCAAGCAGTCAGTACAGATCACCCCCAAAAGTACTATCTGACTTCTAAGTCATAAAGTAACTAGATTCAAACCTAGATTCGCTTTGCTAATTTTTGGAGTTTATTATATAAAGGAAATCATGTAGTATGCATTATTTTGTGGTTTCTTCCCTCAACATTATGTTTGTGAGATTCATCCAAATTGTGTGAGTCTGAAAAATATTCATTCTCATTGCTGTATAGTTCTCCATACCTTGAATATACATTGGTTTGCTCTACTGTTAACGAACACTTGTATAGTTTCCACTTTGGAGTTCTTAAGAATAGTGCTGCTAAGAAATTCTTGTGAATGTCTTTTGTTGAACCTATGTACGCATTTCTGTTGGGTATCCACACACATGGCATTACTTTAGATAGAGAGCTTTCATGAAATCTGCCGAGGGTTTTTTTCCAAAGTTTGTTGTACAATTTATACTCCCAGAAGCAGTAGTCAAGAATTCCCCTTGTTCCTCATCCTTATCAGCACTTCTTGGGTCCTGTCCTTTTCATTTTAGCCACTTTGGTGGGAGAGTATTTGTGCGGCATAGTGGTTTTGTTTGTATTGCTTTGTTGACTGACCAGCTTGAGTACCTTTTCGTATATTTATTGGCCATTTGGATATCTTCTCTTGAGAAGTTCCCAAGTCTGCCTGTTTGTTGATTGTCTTTTTCATAGTGATTTTTGCCTGTACTTTACATATTCTAGATACAATTCCCTTGTTGGGTATCTGTGTTTTGAATGTCCTCTCCCAAGATGTAGCTTGCTTTTTTCACTCTCTTCATTTTATTTATTTATTTTATTTTTATTTATTTTTATTTTTTATTTTTTTTGAGAGGGCATCTCTCATATTTATTGATCAAATGGTTGTTAACAACAATAAAATCCTGTATAGTGGACTCAATGCACAATCATTAATCCACCCCAGGCCTAATCCTCAACAGTCTCCAATCTTCTGAAGCATAACGAACAAGTTCTTACATAGTGAATAAGTTCTTACATGGTGAACAGTACAAGGGCAGTCATCACAGAAACTTTTGGTTTTGATCACGCATCATGAACTATAAACAATCAGGTCAAATATGAATATTCGTTTGATTTTTATACTTGATTTATATGTGGATCCCATCCCTTTATTATTATTATTATTTTTATTTTTAATAAAATGCTGAAGTGGTAGGTAGATGCAAGATAAAGGTAGAAGACATAGTTTAGTGCTGTAAGAGAGCAATTGTAGATGATCAGGTGTGTGCCTGTAGACTATGTGCTAATCCAAGCTAGACAAGGGCAATAAAACATCCACGGATGCAGAAGCTTTCTCTCAAAACAGGGGGGTGAGGCTCTAAGCCTCACTTCTGTTGATCCCCAATTTCTCACCTGGTGGCCCCCCGGCAACTGTGCCTGTCTTAGGTTGTTCCTCCCTTGAGGAATCTTACCCGTCTCTGGCTTCTTCATTTTATTTTTGATGAACACAAATTCTCAATGTTAATAGAGTCCACAGTTTATTGGCACTGTTCTTCCATAATTGGTGCGTCTGCCCACTCACAGGTCAGGAAGATGTTCTCTTCTCAAGACTTTCTTGTTTTGCCTTGCGTACTAAGATCTGCTGTCCTTCTGGACTTCATTTTATGCATGATGTGAGAAATAAAAATGCATTTTTTCCATCTGACTATGCAGTTGACTCAGGACCATTAATTAGAATTATGCATGTAATTTCAAATCAGGGGACCCAGTAGAAGTCTGGACACCTTAGCACATTTAAGCATAAAGTCATTGAAAACATATCGCACAGTAAGGATTCTAATGTTCCCTGTGACTATGAATACTCCAGGATCCTCTGTGTTAAGGGCTCAACAGAACTCATTTGACTTGCCTATGGGAACCTAATTTCTGGTCTAATGGGTTAAATAAAATAAAATAGTTTATTTCATATTCAAAAGTCAAAGTATAAAACTTAAAGCAAATTTGAAAAAAAGTTGCTATGTTTACATTTGGGGAACAGCAATCAGAGGGCTTATGTTTGGTTCCTAAAGAAGGTGAATGAAGGGCTCAGCTGTCTCCATGGCACTTACACACCAAATGTCTCACTCGGTTCTCCAACTCACTTCAAGAGGGAAGATAGCTGGAATAAGAAGACGCTGAAGGAAGATTAGTTAGCCTTCCTTCTAATCTTCATCCTAGTAAAAGACACTTTCTAAAGGTTTGAACTGAGGAATTAATGAGTTTATCTGTGTCACCTGCTAAAGATAGCCCATGACACATAAGAAGGTGTCATAGTATTTCTCTTACTGTTAAGGCTCTTAGGCTTGCTCAGAATCGATTGCACCAAGTTGAATTGGGCAAGAACAAGCAGGCATTGCATGGCATGTCAGTTTAGACCTCTTTCCCATCTTCAGGTTTCAGCAGGCATGATGCCGTGTTTAGGCAATCAGTCTGTAAAGGTATAATTGTGTATGTACAGTGCTGGCACCCACTGTCATTTTGCTTGTTTCCAGCACTTTCTTCCAAGCGGGCATTGGTTTCTACTCCAAAGGTAAATTTAACATCAAAGTTCCTGGGATGTAGCTAGCTCCCCCTCCCTCTGCTTCTGCCCTCAAGCCCCCTCTCTTCCTCTGCAGCCCTCCCCTTGACATCCCCAAGCCCTGTTTCCGTCTCCCTCAGAGTGTGATGCTGAGAGTGGCTGCTACCCTCTGTGGTCCCTCAGCAACCCCGAAACCAGGCTGGCCCTGCAGGGAGGGCAAAGGAGCAGGGGACATCTCAGAGAAGTCCTGGGTGGGGACCCAGAAGAGGGGAGACTGAGAGGAGGATGAAAGGACACCCAGCCCCCAGCCCTGAGCCAGGTACCGGGGAGGGAGACGGGAGCAGAGGCTGTTGCAGAACCTTCCTGCTGAAGGATGGCAGGGCTTTTGACAAGCATTAGTGTGTCAGTTAGAGGATCCGACTGTGCTTGAACCAAGATACAGAGAGGTGTTTGAGAGACAGCAAAAAGAAGAGAAAACTAAAAACATGCCTTTCCTGAGTAAGAGCGTTCTGGCTGCAGTGCCCAATTAAATTGTTGACGGGCCGTGTGGGGTCACCCACACGTTTACCATGATTCATATTATTGGGCTGATGTATATCTCGGTTTGTGGCTTGTCTTTTGACACTCTTTTTAATGTTTCTTGAAAAACAGAAGTTCTTACTATTAGTGTTGGTGAATTTACCAAATTCTTTCTCTTTGTTTTGAGATTTCTGTGCCTTATTTAGAGACCCTTCCTTGCATGGCTCTTTAAGAAATTAGTTCGTGACGACTCCTTCCTTAAACTGTGGTTTCAGACTGAAGGTTGCAATTGTCTGTTTGCTCTTGTTGATGTCAACAAGGTGATAACAATTCACATAAAGGAAGGAGATACTTTACTGGCGAAATGCAGGGTGATAAATCATGGTGGACTAAAATCATCCATATTATTTACTGAATGTTTAACACATCAAGGTACTGTGCTAGGCACTTTACAAAAACTATTGTCATATCAGTCTTGGAGATCACACATTTCACACATGAGGAAATTGTGGCCCACAAAGTTGAAAATATAGTCATTATGCAAACGTTAACATAAAAATATTTTTGAAACATTTCAGTTAAGGGAGACACTTGCAATTCAAAAACCTATTTTGTGAGTGAGTCTAAGGAACACCTTTGGTACTGAAACGCTCCCAGTGTTTGGGGAGCATAGACATGTCTGTAAGAAGAGTAGCCTTGTATTTTCCTGAAAATCAGTGAAAAATGATACCACATTCAATTTTGATGGGCAATTTCTCAGGAACAGAAACGTGGGTTTGTCTTTACTACCAAGAGATAGTTTGGGAAATCATTTTACCAGTGGCAAATATGTGAAGCCTCAGAGAGGAAACTGGCTGTTGAGGATAGAGTCTCCTTGCAAATTCAGTATCTTTGAGCTTCTAGAGTGCAGTGGTTAAGAAAACAAATACAAAGCAGAGAGTTATCAGGTGTATATGTGTCCTAGATGTTGTATAGGAAAAGCGGGGAGCAGATGAACGCCTGGTGAGAAGCTCCCTCTCCCTCATTCCCTGTGGGAGTTAGAAGACTTCAGTTTCTTTACTCAAAGTGTAAGTCTCAGCTCTGTCACTGGTACTGGCCTTGGGCCAATCACTGGCTGGCTGTGTTCCTCTGTTTCCACATCTATGGATAATAACATCTACACTGTTTACCTCCCAGGACTGTTGTGAGAAAATACTGAAATGTGCGCATGAAATACTTTAAGAACTGTTACATAAAGTGTGAAATATTGCAGGAGCTGCTAGTGTTAATAGTAAGTAGTATTGCTAGCATATAATGCTGATGGTTTTGTGTATGTATGTGTGTATAGGCTCTAATACCTAGATCTCTATGTAATTTTGTACACAAATAAGACTAATAGTAATCCTTTCCATTTAAATTATATTTTACACTCCTTGGAGGAATTTTATATCTACTATTTCATCTGAGCCTCAGAACAACCCTCTGAGGTGGGCCAAGTATTGCCCTGCTATTACAGGAAATGGGTCCTTGGCCTTGTGTGGAGAAAGAATTCAAGAACAGGTGAAAATGTGGGCTTCAGCAGTTTATTTGGAAAACAGGAGGATAGAGAAAAGTGAAAGTACACGCCCAAGGGTTGGGCATGGGCAGCCCCAATGGGACCACGTTGAGGAAACAGTCAGGCACCTTTTTAAGTAAAGGGAGTTAGTGGGGGCAGGTTTCAGGGGGAGCAGGTGTTGTCTTCTCAGAGTTAGGGCTTGCCCCACCCTCACATAGGACGTATGATGGGGGGAGTTGGCTGTCTGGTTCTGTCACAGTGTTCTGGCACATGAAGTGTGGTTTTTACTATGTTAATACGTGTATCATTTATTTCGGGGTGAAGTTTGGGCCAACTTCTCCATATTGGAACCAGCCAGTTTGGGCCAGTCTGTTCTCTGTACCCTCACTCCCTACATTCGAGAACAGCTTGCTTGGACTGGGGAGAATGTAAGCAGGTGTCTAGGCGTATGTAAACACTGGCCAAAGACCCCTTCCCTCCTTGCCCCTGGCGGGCTGTCACCTGCTCTGATACTGCTCTCCGCGTTACTAATGCAGGTCGCTGCTTTCTCACTAAAAGAAAGCCTCTTCTCTTCTGCAGCTTCTGCACCTTTTGTCAGTCCTTGTTGCTGCTACTTTTCACCTCTAGATCGTTCTGATACTCATCAAATGTATAACTCCCTGTGTCTGTTCCTTTGCAACTCGTGTGACCCTCTGGGAGTTCAGCATCCTCAGTGAAGAGCACGTGGCACCCCTGGGCTTGCCCTCCCATCTTCATCCGCTTTTGTTTCTAGCACAACAGCCCCTGATGTTTAGAAACCTGCTTCCGAGGCCAGTCCTCGGGTCTCAGCATCGCTCCAGACGGCTGGGTCTGAATCCAACGGTTCACACTTGGGCAGTGACGTTCTTTATTTCCAGCACTTATTTTCTTTCTCCCACCAAATCTACTGTTCCAGTTCGGCAAGACCTCAGTCATTTGACTCTTCTCATTCGTCTGCGTGTGTACACGCACACACACACACACACACACACACGTGCGCACACACACACTTTCCCATAGTGCACGAGCTCCTCTGGGTTTACTTTCTGTGCAGCCAGGGCCCATTCCTTCAGTGCCCCTTTACCAGCTCCCTCTACCTCCTGCATTTTCCATTTGTTTCCCCCTCAATCCATTGTTCATACCCCTACGTTTGGAATCTTGCCATATACCCATTTTCTCTGCTCCAACCGGGGACAGTAAGGTGTTAAGAGGGAAAACTAGGGAAGGGTCTTTGTGTGTGTGAAATAGGGGTGATACGAATCCATCTTTCACCTCAGCTGGACATTCTGCTGTTTTCAGCTCCTTTGCTGGCTTCTGGTCTGTTTTCTTTCCTATCTAGAGCAATGATTAGAAATGTACCGCTTTTCCAGAAGCACCTTTCTTTCCTTGCAGCTCTTTAACTGACAAAATGGATCTTGCCTCATACTCCGTAGAAAAATGAGAAATAACCAAAGATCTATCTCAGCTTCTGCTCCAACCTCTAAGTGTAGCTACCTCCCACCCACTCCTGCCCCTTTTCCTCCTTTCTAGAAGGCACAATGAGCTTCCTGTGTCCAGAAATAAAATTCTACCAACTTTATTACCTCTGAGCTCCTCCAGAACCTCAGTCCCACTTATTTTCATTCTCTCCTTATCTAATTTTTCTCTGACTGTGCATATACTCAAACATCCATTTTATTAATAGATGAACTCCCCCCCCACACCCAATTTTTTATATCCTTTTATTCTTTGATTGCTGCCCTGTCACCCTGTATCACTTTTCCTTCTACGGTTGGACTCTTTCAGAGGTAATTTACACTAGCTCTTCTAGAAATACTACAGTAAAACTGTTCGTGAATTATTCTGACAATTCAGTACTTTATTTAGTCACTTTCTTCTCCTGTGTTGACATTTCACCTTACTCAATCAGGATGTTCGCTTTGTGTGGACATAAGCCTGCTGCTTTGACCCAACGACCAGAGCACTAACTGGGAAACCTCGTATCAGAAACAAGAACTTAAAAATAGTGATGGAAATTGTGAAACAAAACAAAAAAAAATAAAACCATTTCTCATGATCCGTTTACTGATATGAATTTTTTGGAGAAATGGTGCATCAAAAATAAAAAGCGTAGTCAAAATAAATGTACATATCTTCAAAGATGCCATACAGTTTCCGCATTCAAGATTCCAGAAGGTACCAGAGGGTGAGTTCTTGATCCTGTGTCAGTCAAGAGTAAACACAGGTGTCAGGGAAACCTTTTCTTTACAGTTTATCCTGGCTTGAGACCAGTGGGGAGTTGCTGAACTTTGCTTCTTGCTCCATAAAAGGAGAGAATGCAATTAGATGAAGCCTCACCCTCTGTTGACAGAAATTCTTGAGATGTATGATACTGTGAGGAGGCACGGGGACCTTTTACTATTAGCAACTGTCAGGTTACCCTGATGATATGTCGGGTCAACTCATTTCTGGAGATGGCGAGTGGTCTGTCTACTGCCGGACCAGGCCTGCCCGGGCACCCTGATGACGTGTCTAGGTGCTGCGAAAGCTCATTTCTAAAGAACAGGCTCAGAAAGAGAAATGAATAGAAAGTAATTTCAAACTATAGATAATAATAATTTAGCATTCATCTCATAAAAATGCTAGAGTAAAAACTGAAAAACAAATACCAAAATTTAACGCCAAGGGTTAAAAACTAGGTGACCTCAGTTTATGATACCTTAAGAGATGGAAAATGTAAATATCATGCTCCTTTAGCTTTCTAAAACTATGTACATGTTACTTAGCTTTTCAAAAGTGCTAAATGTGGGAGGTCACTTTTTATAATGTTTGTTATCAAAAGAAAAGTTTAAGCTCCCTACACTGATTTTTCCTTATAAGAAAAATGTGGGGAAAATGCTTGGCAACTTTGTCTGAAGAGAATATTGAATTCCTAATAGATAAAGCTATTTATTTTTCAACAATAGCAAAAGGTCATCATTGCTATTAAAACAAGTATACCTTTTTTTCCCTGACTCATTGACTGATTGGGCTGCGTATCATGTCATCAAGGGCACTGGCCTGCCACTCAGCTCTGGGACGTCCCAGTCAGAAGTCCAGCTCAGTTCACATGAGAACAGCGAAGGCAAGCAGGGCATCTGCCAGTGCCGGTGACAACATCTTGGACATTTTTATTTAGTTTGCATTATTTTCTTCAACCTAGAGAAGGAAGAGCTCTTTAAGAAAAAAAACCTCTCATTTTTATTTAAAGAAACTGAAGCTTAGATAAAGCAATTGAAATTCTAGAGAAAAATGAAATAACTATAGCTAAAACTGTCACCCTTATATTAACACTTGTGATAACTGAACAAAAAATCTAAAATATATAATTGCTTGGGACAAAGGCTGAGGAAATGTTACTCTGAATATAATATATACACAATGTTACCCTTGCCCTGGATCTTTAACACAGTGTGTAATCCTAAAGGCTGTTTGATTCTGCCTTAGTCACTCCTTGTTCAGCTGGGCTTTTGACCAGGGCAGTAGAAAATGGCAAAGGGGAATTTTTACTGAATGCGTTTTCAGAGAAAAAATGATAGGTTTGGTTGTGCAAGAGGCAGCAAGTATAGGTTAAATCATTCTTTAACAAACTGCCCGTGAATTTCATGTAGCCAGGCCTACCTCCTATCCCTCAGCAACTCAGTTAAGCAAGAAAAATCTACGTACCGTGCTTACCTCACAAGGAAGTAACAGCCAATCTTATCAAGAGCCAAAGACCATCTGAAGTGCAATCTATTTAAAACAACCTGGGGTAAGAGCCTAAGGAAGTTTACAAATGATGTAACAATTCATGTAGCTAAATCATTTAGGGCTGATGTTTGAATGCCTTCAGAGGACATCCTGACACTTGAGCAAATCTCATCAGTTTTATTCCAGTCCTTTCTGTCTGCATTGGCTCCTGTATTGGCAGCCCAGGCCGGTGGAAACCTGTCTGTATGAATTCAAATAATCAGCAGAGGGAATAACAGGTAGCTGGTTGTAGCTCTGCTCTTGATTAGAAATTTTGAAGGAAAGCTCTTTTTTGCTTCTGTGCATGCTTTTATTAGAACATATTATTGTACAAATGCTTCATGGAAAAATATAGTTGGAAAACCAACGACCCTGAGAACTATGCCAGTGAATCTGTTAATCATCCCGGTGGCATTTCTCCAGAAAAAAAATTGGGCTGTTAACCAATGTTTCTGTAGCCAATACAGGAAGGACTGTCTCCTTCAGTTGGATAAGTGGCGATATTTGCAGATGATTAAAATGGGGACTGAGTTGAAAAATGCATTTACATGACATTACTGTGACGCACTGGCTGAACTATAATCAAATGCACACATTCATAGATACAGAGCTGGACATGACCTCAAGTGGGCATTTGCTCTGGGCTCTAGAAGGTATTCTTATCCTCATTGTATAGATATGTCTCCAAATTTCCCCAAGATTACAGGTAATCATCAACTTTATAATTTAATAGCAACTGTAATATAAGCCTAAAAACTTCAGCAACTGTATTTCTGTTCAGAAGACAGATTGTCTTCTGAACAGAAAATTGAATTTATCTGTGCCGCTGCTATGAAGGAGCTATATAGCAATATAAAAGCAGTGGACAATCTACACCTTGCCTGCAAAATTTCAAATGCAGTCAACGTTATTTCTTGGGAGACGTGTTGCTCGTGGTCTGCTGCATGGAAGTTAACCTAATGATTTTCGCGTAGTGGTCAGTGCAAAATTAACGGCCCTCAGAAACAGTGGTCTGCATGGAAGCAGATCTGTTATAACAATTATAAGAATACAGTAACCATAAAAAAAGAATTCTCAAAATTGATTCCCACTCCTGCCACTCTTTTATGTACTTAAAAGGTTACATTAAGTAATGATTTTTTTAATGTACACATAGGACATAAGCGTTTTTCTTAAAATAAAAAGGAAGGGTAGCTTTGTTTTTCTATCATGGAGAAGCCCAGGTCCTTTGACATTGCTTCTTGGAATATAAGATACAAAAACTAGAGATACCCTGTGCTGGACAACTTACTGAAAAGTTATCTTTGTGACAATGTATGACTTCATGTTTATTGAGTTTGTAGACATTGTTTCACTGGATGAATTGGCTAGGGTTGGCATAACTAGGCACCCCAGGCTGGGTGACTTAAACAGAAGAAACATTTCTTCTCACAGTTCTGTAGGTTGGATGTCCAAGTCCAGATGCCGGCAGGGGCGGTTCCTCCTGAGGATGGTGGCTGAAAGATCTGTTCAGCCTTCCTCGCCGTCTGGTCGATGGCTTCCTTGTCTCTGTGTCTTCACTTCTTTCCTCTGATGTGCCTATATTCAAATTCTCTTTTTATGAGGCTATATAAAAACCAGTCACTTTAGATTAGATTGCATCCTAATGACCTGATTTTCATTTAATTACTATTGTAAAGATCCTGTCTCTAAATTTGGTCACATTTTGAGGTCCTGTGGATTAGGATATCAACACTGAATTTTGGGGTAGGAGTCCCACTCAGCCTACTAGGATTACTTCTTTCTTCTACCTCCCTTCCCTCCCTTTCCTTCCCCCCTCTTTTTTTTTTTTGACAATACATACCACTAAATACCCATTTTCAGAAATATTCACCTCTTTATTCCTTTTCTAGTGCTGCCATAACAAAACACTGCAGAATGGATAGTTTAAACAACAGAAATTTATTTTTGAACAGCTCTAGAGGCTAGATGTCCATGATCAAGGTTTAAGCAGATTCGGTTTCCTCTGAGGCTTCTCTCCTTGGTTTGCAGTGACTTTCACGTCACTGTGTCCTCATGTGGTATTTCCCTGTGTGTGTGTGTGCGTGCAATACATGCACATGCGTGCACGCGCGTACACAAACAACACATCCCTGGTGTCTAAGTTTCCTTTTCTTGTAAGGACACAGTCAGATTAGATTAGGACCCACACTAAATAACTCATTTTATTTTAACTTTTAGACACTTGTCTCCAAATGCAGTTACAGTTTCAGGTATGGGGACCTAGAGCTTCAACATACAAATATGGGGAGTGGGGAGACACAATTCAGCCCTGACAGTATCTTAACTGCATTGCCTCTGAATGCTGATGCCAAAATTCAGGAAGTTCTTGAGATATGTAATGGGACAAGGAAAGAGGAAGGAAATCAACATTTCTATGCTTGTGTGTGTGGAACACCAGGCAGAGACTTTATACTGATGCACAGCCACCAGATGCGTACTTGCCCTGTGTCAGGACCTTTGCATGCATTCTCTTTAATTCTCACAACAAATCTTCAAGGGAGGCAGGAGTCCTACTTAACAGAAGACAGAATTGAAATGTAGAGGTGAGAGTGCTTTTCAGAGCCGGGATTCACACTCTGGGCTATGAAGCTAAGACATCTCTTGCTCACTCTTCATGACACCAGAGTGACACCCATCTACTCATTCTTGATTGGCAGTCCATCGCCGTTCCTACCTGTATAATCTAACTTCAGGAACATTTTCCTGTTATAAGTGGAAAAACTGAGGCCCAGAAAGAACCAAACCCATCCTGACCCCATCTGTCTCCTCTACTTTAGTGATGTGTTATTTGAATCCATTTGTCAGTTGTAAGCTATCCTTGCATTGGTCAGATATGGAGGTTCATAGCAGGGAGCATTGTTGATGAGAATGAAATGGGTCATTTTCCACATAAAATCTGAGCTCTGCTATGACTACCAGAAAAAGAAAAGTGGCTGATGGAAAATATTATGCTTTGAAAGTAGGTGGGTTGACATCCTGCCCAAAGCAGTTTACAGATTCAGTGCAATCTCCATCAAAATACCGATGGTATTTTTCAGTGTAGTAGAGCAAGTAATTAATCCTGAAATATATATGGAACCACACAAGACCCCAAATAGCCAAAGAAATCTTGAGAAAGAAGAACAAAGAGGGTATCATGCAGCCTTGTTTCAAGCTATACTATAAAGCTATAGTAATTAAAACAGTATGGTACTGACACAAGAATAGATGCATCAATCAATGGAACAGAATTGAATGCCCAGATAAACCCACACATACATGGTTAATTAATATACGAGAAAGGAGGCAAGAATATATAATGGGGAAAATATAGTCTCTTCAATAAATGGTATTGGCAAAACTGGACAGCTACATACAAGAGAATGAAACTGGATTACTGCCTAGCACCATACACAAAAGTAAACTCAAAATGGATTAAAGACCTAAATGTAAAACATGAAACCATATAACTCTCAGAAGAAAATACAGGCAAGAATGTCTTGAACATCAGCATGAGTAATTTGTTTCTGGATGTTTCTCCTCAGGCAAGGGAAACAAAAGCAAAAATAAGTGGGACTACATCAAACTGAAAAGCTTCTGCACAACAAAGGAAACCCTCAACAAAATGAAAAGGCAACCTACTGAATGGGAGAATTTATTTGCAAATGGTATGTCTGATAAGGAGATAATATTAAAACTACATGAAGAACTCATACAACTCAACAGCAAAAGTCACAAGTAGCCCAATTAAAAAATAGGCAGAGGACCTGAACAGACATTTTTCCAAAGAAGAAATACAAATGTCCAATAGGCACATGAAAAGATGTTCCACATCACTAATCATCAGGGAATGAAAATCAAAACCACAATGAGATATCACCTCATATCAGTTAGAATGGCCATTGCCCAAAAATCAAGAAATAACAAGTGCAAAGATGTGGAGAAAAGAGAACCCTCCTACACTGTTCGTGGAAATGTAAATTGTTCTAGCCTCTGTGGAAAGCAGTATGGAGGTTCCTCGAAAATCTAAAAATAGAAGTACCATACAACCAAGCGACTCCACATCTAGGACTTTATCTGAAGAAAACAAAAATCACTATCTCAAAAAGATATATGCACACCTATGTTCATTGCTGTATTACTTACAATAGCCAAGATATGGAAGAACTGAGGTGCTCATCAATGGATGAATGAATGAAGAATTGTACATATACACAATGGACTGTTACTCAGCCATAAAAAATAAAGAAATTTTGCCATTTGCAACAACATGGAAGGACTTAGAGTGTATTATGCTAAATGAAATAAGCCAGGCAGAGAAAGACAAATACCATATGATTTCTCTTATATGTGGAATCTAAACAAAACAAAACAGACTCATAGACACAGAGAAGAGACTTGGTGGTTACCCTGCTGGAAGTGGTGGTGGGGGTGGAGAAGTGAAATAAGTGAAGGGGATAAAGAGGCACAAAAATCTCTATTATAATATAAATTAGTCACAGGGGTGAAAGTCATAGAGAATGTAGTCAATAATGTAATATCTTTCTATGTTGACATATAGTAACTACACCTATTGTGAGCATTTAATGTAGATAACTCTCAAGTCACTACATTTTATACTTGAAAGCAACATAATATGTATCAACTTTACATCAGTTTAAAAATTAAAAAAATAAAGTAGGTGGCCTGAGGAGTAATAATATTAAAGATACTGGCATTTAACTCCTATTTACAATGGAAAATTCTCATTGAGAGGAACTTTAAGACAGTTATGTAATTTAAAAGATCAGTCAGAAAAGATGAAATCAGCTGACCTCAGAAGAGCCAGACACCAAAATCTACCAAAAGAAGGTGTAATGGGTATACCTAATCTAAGAGCAGATTCACCCTTGGTGAAATAACAACAGAATGCCTCTGTGAAAATAAAGATATTTCTTTTCTTGATCCAAAAAATAAAGATACCACTTCCCAATACAGGAAATGTTACTCATTACATCCTAAATGTTTCACAGAGCAGTAATCACTAAACGATTATTTTAAGAAAGTTGGTCTCTGAGAACCCAGTACCACCCACTGTAAACTAGCTCATAAAAACTTTCAGGCTGTTCAGAATGCCTCTGAGCTCTTTTTTGTTTCTTTTAAGATGAGTTTCCAGTGCCCTCATGCTGCCCAGGATCCAGTCCCCCAAACTGCCCTTTCCCCATGAAGCCCTTCATTGCACGCCCTTGACCTTGAGGGAATGCCTTCATCTAACTTCAGCCATTCACTCATGATCTTACTAAAATTGTCCCTCATCTGACCTGTGACTCTTTCCAGAGCACATATAAAACAGTTTGACCAGAGACTTCATTGTTTTCTGATAATGTTTTGAGGCCCCAAGGAAGTCTAAAGGACAGGTACTTAGACTGGGGGAATCTTTCCTCTTTTCTAACCACATGTACTTTCCTAAGATCATATATATTATTTGATGAGTTATCTATCTGTAAAAATCATGCACAAAATACAAAAGCCTGGAAATCTGGATTTCCCGAGAGAGCACTTGGTTTTCTCATTTATTAATCCCATGTGTACAAAAAGAACACCAGTGTGTGTTGTATCTTCTCTTGGTATTTTTGGTGTGAGAGTCAGATAGCTGCTTTTGCTATCTTCTCCAAGCATACATCCTATCTATGCTTGGAATAAAAAAATAATAATAACAAGCTTTGTTGCTTTTCAATGGTCATTAATTTGTACTTCTATAAAATATCTAATTCATGCTTTTTACTTGACTCATTAACCAGTGTTTATCTTGCCATTCTGATTACCATTTTTAAAATATGTTATGTGGCAATTGGTAAACAAAGAGGAATAGACTTTTCTACTAGTTTTCCTTAAGTTCACACACAAAAATACTCACTAAAGATTGAATTTTCTGCAGTTAACAGTAATCAGATTTTATTTGAAATGTGGCACTGGGAGTATAGTACATGCTGTCAGCTTTCTCCTGAAGCTAAAATGAAGCGGTAGGATTTTTTACCCCAGGACATTCTCTGATTAGCATTTTACCTTGGTGGCCAATAGCGCTCCAGTTTATCTTATTATCATTCATTTATCAAGTATAAATACATATCAGTCATGTATTAAGTGGTTATTTTATTTCCAAATGAAAGTTTACTGGAACCCTTCAGATTTTCAGAATCTGTAGCCCATGATGACTTCATTTGGAAACCTTGAAGCGAAATAGACCAAAGAGATAGTCCTGACCGCAAATATTAACAGAAGTTTAGAACTTGATAAAGGTGATGATTGTGTTCCATTGTGATATATTAAATGCCACCGAATAGTACACATCGAATCACATATTTTATGTTGTGAATTTAACTCCAAATAATAGAAAAATTAACACAAAGGTAGAAAAATCTCTGAGAAGTTCATCTCCCTCCTCCGTAAAAGAACCTTACGTAACTCCACTGGGATAATTGTCGACTCAGGCCACAGAAGTAAATTTGAATTTGCAGTTCTGGGAGAGATTAGGTCAGGCCTTAAATCAAGAAGCTGGAGGCAAGTGAAATTGTCACTGACTCCTTAAATACCACTTGGAGTCCAAGAACTGTACTTCCTCCAGGTTTTTTGTTCTTACTGTGATAAATTATGTAGCCTGGTCCCCAAGATCCATTACAAAGGTTGATCTATCGTCTTTGTTCTTAAAGGGAATTTTTAAGAACTTTCACGGCATTTCATGGAATTTTTTAACCTTTCATGGTGCTCTGACCCTCAGAGTTTGAGTGGCCGAGCTAAATATCTCCTTCAGATGGTAAATTCCATTTCTTAGGAATAGACAACAGCTGGTCTGAACCCATTGGCTACCACTTCAAAAATTTCAAAATTGTTGCTAATCTTAATTCTCCACATTTCACAATCTTCTCCTTAAAATTTTATAAACTAACTTTATTATCCACTTGTAGCCTCTTTTCCATATTTCCATTTCATCGGATTCCAGACTAGATATAATTGTTACTCTGAAATATAATGGAAAAATTAGCTTCTTCCAAGCATGCTAGCCTCTTGTTTTCTAAACACCTAATAATTACCACAAAGCACTATTCGTGCAATGTATTAAAATGTGTGTTTACACACATACCTCGTTTGTTCTCTATCAGCCCTTTGCTCTTAAATAGTGACACTAGTAGTGTCTATTCTGTAGCCCTGTGCATGAGGAATCAGTTTGAACTCTGTATCTTTGGGTTCTGTGGGACCCCAAAGCAGGACAGAGACACAGGAAGAGACACTCCAGTGATGTACAGGGACTGGAAGACCAACGGCCTAGCCGCAAATGACCTAAATTCAAGTTCTAGCTTCAAATTCTGGCACTTCCGTCATCAGATTGTCAACCTCCTTAAACCTCAGTTCCCTCTTCAGTACAATGGAGATTAATAATGTCTGCTCGTAGAGTTCTTCAACTCCTAAATTATAAAATATACATGGTGTCCTAAAGTGATTTTTAAATATTATTTCCATGGTCAGAGATAATTCTCTCCTCTCAAATAACTGTGTTTAATTTGGATAATGATAGCTCTTGTCTGAAATATTTTTAATTCTCTGTGTGTTGGTTTGCTATTAAAATCCATTCTATACACTTTATTCCAGCTCTTCCAACTCTTTTAAATTCTGATGCTGTTTCAAAACCTCCATCTACCTAAGTCCTGGCCGGGAAGGACTGTTCTTAAAATGTCCTTTTCAGATGGAAATGGATATTTTGCTGGCTGCTCATGGCTGTGGACAGTACTGGAACATCCTAGAACAAGGATGGGGGCAAAACCAGGAAGCAAGCAAGAACAGTCCAGCCGCTTTTCAGGTCAGAGCCCAGCCAGAGGCTTCAGCTTGATGAGGACCCTTAGGGGAACCACGGGCAGAGAGGGGGAAGCTCCAGGACAACTCGCACCAACGCCTAGAAAAGCAGATTCTGAGGCCTGATGTGTTTGTTTGCTATTGCTTCCGTAACAAAAACGCCACAGACTGGGTGGCCTCGATGACATTTACTTTCTCACAGTTCTGGAGGCTGAAAGTCCAAGATCGAGGTGCTGGCAGATTCCGTTTCTCTGGGGCCTCTCTGGCTCTGGCTTGCCGATGGCCACCTTCTCATTGTGTCCTCACACGGCCTTTCCCTGTGTTGACTCATCCCTGGTCCTCTTGTCCCCATTTTCTCTCCTTACAAGGACATGAGTCTGATTGGATTAGAGCCCACCCTAAAATCCTCTTTTTAGCTTAATTACCCTTTTAAAGGCCCTATCTCCAAATATAACCATATTTTGCAGTGCTGGAGGTTAGGGTTTCAGCATAGGGATTTGAGGGGACATACCTGAGCCATAACACATGTGTTTTACACCATTTCCAGTGTTTCCCTGAGAAATGAAGGCCTGTTTGCATGTGATAGTAACTGCCTTCATATGCTTCCCTTATCACAACCCAACACCCCTTCAAGTGTACTTTGCAACTCCCCAAATTTCCACTCAAATCCTTTTCTTGGGTTCTTCTGTGGGACCCCAAAGCAGGACAGAGACACAGGAAGAGACACTCCGGTGATGTACAGGGACTGGAAGACCAACAGCCTAGCCGCAAATGACCTAAATTCAAGTTCTAGCTTCAAATTCTGGCACTTCCGTCATCAGATTGTCAACCTCCTTAAACCTGAGTTCCCTCTTCAGTACAATGGAGATTAATAATGTCTGCTCGTAGAGTTCTTCAACTCCTAAATTATAAAATATACATGGTGTCCTAAAGTGATTTTTAAATATTATTTCCATGGTCAGAGATAATTCTCTGCCCTCAAATAACTGTGTTTAATTTGGATAATCAAGTTTAAATCTATGGAATTTTTATACTTCATAAGGCAGCATGTGGTTAGCTTCAAATAAATGATAGAGTCTGTTATCATAATCACTGCTCAGAATGTTAGCACCAGATCCTGAGTCAGTCCAGAAAATAACCCTGACCACTGGTGACCACTGGATCCCTTTACTTCACTGGGATCCATTATTTATTTGCTATGAGAGAGAAAGTTTGTATATTCTTGCCATCAGACCTTAGGATTCTGCTGGGAGCACAAACTTGTATACAAATGACCGCAGGAGCTAGATGAATAAGCTTCATAAAACCTAGAAAATTATACAGAGTAAACATACGAAGAACGGTTTTATAGTTCAGCCCTCAAGTGGGCTGCCATTAGACACTGGGTCAATATATTAAAAATATATGATTTTCATACAACCAAGATAAAAAAATAAAAGGAGCTTTATACAGTCATACTGTAGAACCATAAAAATTCAACACTGGAATTTCAGCATTGGTTTTCAATGTGGGCTATCACCCCACTTCACCCTTGGGGCACTTGGAACTATGAGAAGGATGGTTTCTGGTTGCCACAACCAGAGATGGGAAGCATTAATGTGTTGGATCTAGAAACGCTAAACACGCAGCAATGCAGGGGACACAACTACCCACAGCCTAACAAAGAACTATCTTGCCCTCATCCTACCCACTGATGCTCCGCCTCCCCCCCCACCCCCAATCCCCGTTGCATGGGAGAAACTGATGCCCAGGACAGATTCTCCCACAGTCCACCAGGTTTTGCATCAGTCTATATTACAGACAGTGCCACCCAATGGAAATACTGTGTAAGCCACAAATGCAAGCTACTTGTAACTCAATTCGTTGAGTCACAGTAAATTTTTTTAAACTGTGAATCACAATTAACTTAATAATATATTTTATTTAACCCAGTAAATACAAAATGTTATCATTTAGTATGTAATCAATATACAGTTCTTAATGAGATATTTGATGGGTTTTTGTACCGTGTCTTCAAAAATCTGTTGAATGTTTATACATAGTAGCCCATCAGTTCAAACTAAGCCACATTTCAAGTGCTTAATAGCCACCTGTAGCTGGTGGTTCCCTTATGGCACCTCTAGGAGATTCTGCGTGTTTTTCTAAAGCATCTTTGTCTTTTACAAGATTCATGCCATACAGAACTCAGTGAAAGATCTCAGTTCACTCCATCTACTATGCCTATCATTCTAACAATAGAAAGGTATGAAATGGGTCTAAATGTGTATTTCAGAAAGCGCAGCCTGGTTGGTACTTTGTATCTTCTGATCTTCTAGGCAGTTGAAACTTGACTCCTGGATGACTCATTTGAGTATTTTTGTTTTAGGTATAAAGCTAAATTGGCCATTTTATAATTCCAGGCTTGATTTTCTTTTCTGAAAAATATGCAGTCCTTTTGCCATTTGCCATAATTGTGTTCCTTATTCAGAATATTACCTTTACACAAATTTCCAGCCTTCTTGTCAGAATTTTAAATAGCTTAGTTCTTTTTAGGGCTGTTTTTTTTTTTTGAAGTTTGCCTAAATTTCCCTTGCTGAAACTGCTATAAATATTCCCCAGTTTCCTCTAGCTAATACAACTACTTATTTCTTTCATATTTTTTTTACAAGATCAATTTTATGTGTTAATAAGTTCTTTCTGGCATTATTTCATGCTGTATTGAATACAATTGTCCATTCTTATTTCTCTACAGATTGATTATTAAATGATAAACATTTTGCTTGAGGTAGTGTATAATTATTTTTCATAAATATTTTATTTTTACTTGACTTTCAATAAAAATTGAAATGAAATTACCCCGAGGTAAAAAAAAACATAGACTTTTTAATATTTGAATTTAAAATACAAAACATTTGAACTTTAAATCTTTAAATCCCACATACATAGATTTTAAAATGTATCACGCCTGTACATCAGTGCCTTAGATTATAAAAAAAAGGAGAAACCATATCAATTTTTCTGAAAATTTTTAAAGGAATGATTTATCCACATTTTAGTTGGAATTTGGTAACTTTATGGCCTGAAGGCAGAATGAAGTAAATGGTCATTTTAGTCCATGTACATATATAATTTTTTATTGTCTACTTCTCAGCTAAGAGTTGTATATTCCAGGCAGCGGAGCTGTGTGTCTGCTTTGAGTTTTTTGGCCAAGTTTTCCGTAAAGGTCCCCATTTTAAGTATTTTAGACTTTGGTAACCCAGTGGTTTCTATCCATTTGCCTACCATTGTAGCATGAAAGCAGCCATTGAAATATGTGAAGGTAGGGGCCTAGCTGTCATCCAATAAAACTTTATTTACAAAAACAGACCTCAGGCTATATTTGGCCCATGGGCTGTGGTTTGCTGGCCCTGGTTCTAGATATTCTAGAGTCACCTCAGTTTGACAACAGGCTGGCCATTTGATCTCCCATTATGACTCTGGCATGATGTTGAGTTGTTACACTGAGCTTTGAATACAAAGAAGACAGGTTCAGATATCACTAATTCTTGTCTGACTATTATTTATTGTCTTTCTGGTTTCCCTGCTATGTGTATTATAAAAATCATTTATACCTCTGCTTAAAAAATTAACTAATGTTTACATTGTTGTTTTATTTTAGTCATTTCCATAAAACTGCACCCTCAGTTTCGAGTACTTCACTTCAGAGCTTTTGGCCTTTCATTTTCTATATATTTCCTGCTTTGAGTTCATTTGCCCTGTGGTGAACACTCCTAAATTTGCCGCTTACACCATAGTGTAAAAACAGCCACCTGGGGGGTTTATCCTAAGTAGTTCTCCATGAAGGTGTAAGGATACATTTATAAATGCTACTAGCTAAAATGGACACTTGCGAGATACATGTGGCTAAAGTCATCAGCCCTGAAACAGGCCAGTTTGAAGAGCTTTTAGTTGTACAACCTAAATGTGGTGCTTTTGAAATACTGGTATGACTAAACACAATAAAACAAATGCAACATAAAAGCCAAAATTTTTCAAAAATAGGAAGGCCTAGAGCTGCTGCAGAAATGATTTCTCTGGTTCTGGTTACTCTGGGTTGTTACTGTTGAAGTGTTAAATGGCCAAATTACAGTTGCTATGGGAACTGAAGCTGAAACTTGACCTTTGATACATGTTCGGTACTGCTAACCTGGTGGTAACAGTCTTTTGCAATTACCTTGTGTTTGTAAGTGGCCTTGTTTTAGGCTTTCAAGGAAATTAACTTGAAAAGATTCTTTGGGAGGGAGAAAGCAGAAAGCTTGGTACCTTTCAGAATCTCATTGGCTCTTAGTATCAGAGTTTATTTCTGTAGAATTAGTTTGTAGCAATGCTTTTTGAAGGTTAAGTACTGGATTCCCAGTACTTAGAGAGGCTGCTCTTTAAAATAAACAATGAACTCTCAGTTACCAAAAAGTCAGTTGCCTGGTTATTTGTGTTGGTTGGATAGAACTTTGGCCACAGCCTCTGAACAGGCCTGTGACTTGTCAGAAAGCAACAGAAGAAAAGCGATGCCCGCAGTAGCCATGAGTTAGAAGTGACCATAGCTGATTCCTTTACCTTCTCCATTGCAACAAATTAAAAAATAGGTGAGTCAACAAACTGCAGTAATTCCTGCCATCATCTAATTATTATACCTCTACAAAGTAAATTAATTAAACTGTCCTTTATGATTATGCAAATGTGTATATTCTGAGTAAATATGAACTATGAGACTCGTGAAGCCCCTACGATGTTTCAGGATTCCGAACCCCAAAGGACCCGAGGAGACTTAAGAGATGAGAAGGGTTAACATTCGTTCAGTACTTCCTATGTGCTGGGCACTATGGTGGTTGCTTTCTCTATGCCATCTCATTTAATCCTCCCAACATTCCCCATGGAAACCCTGAAGTTAACCAACTTTCCCCAGTCACACAATTGTAACTGGTGGAGCTAGTATTTGAACCTAGTTCTTGGTAACTCCGAAATTCCAGAGTTCTTTAAAAGACCATCCAGGTTGTTGCAGGTTTCTAGTTCTGCAAATAATATTTGTTATATGTTTATCAAATAGCTCAAAGTTTCTATAAAATATTGCATTTGTGCATGACCGAAGTCAATGAGTACATCTGAGTTTACTTAAGGAGTGAGGGCCATTTATTGAGCCTCAGCTTTTATAACAATTAAGGCAGCATAAGGGTCTAGTCAACATGAAATAAAAGTACAAGTGGAAAGATAAAGCAGCAGAGAGTAGAAACAAAGGCCTTGGTTCCTTGGACGGCCCCCTTCTCCCATTTATAAACATACCTGTAAGTTGGCATCCATATTGCAGAAATCAAGAGTTTGTTTTTTCAGTTGGATAGCCAAGAGGTTAAAATTATTATATTTTTAGTTATGCAGCTTTTCAAGCTTAGCGTTTACAGCAGGGAGCTGAAAGCTGGCCTTACATTGCCTCTTAAAGTACAGGGAAGTGCTTTAATAGACTATACAGTAGAGCCAGGTTGTTCTGGGTTGTTAAGAGCCCCACTCGTCTATTGTCTCTTCCTGCTCCATTTAAGTTAAGTGCTGCCCCCTGCAGGCATTCAGGTTTCCCTCCTGTCAAGTAGGATGGTTCCTTAAGGTGGAGTGTGTGTTTCTAGCTGATAAATGGAAGCAAAGAGAAGTGTGCTTAGTGGTCCATTACAGGAGTTACCATATTCCTAAGGCCAGTCTTCAACCTATCAGTTTCTGAAATTGAGTCCGAGGTTCAATGGAATGGATTCCCAGTATAGGAACTCATAAGAAATGGATATAGAAACTAGAATCACGGTTTATTAATTTTTTTGATACAAGCTTCTTCCTAGAACTAAAATGATTCTGTCTTCCTCGAAAGGGACCTTCCTTCTTATATCATGGTGACTGGGTGTCGTGTCTAATCCATAGAGTTGAGATGGATCCCCACACAAAATGTGGTTTGGATTTCCACATTGTTGATGCCACACACACACCAAGAAGGTTTGAAAAGCTTTATTCTCATAATGAAGCTTTCTGGGGAGAGCAGGGCAGAACTCTCAGGCCAATCTGAAAATGGCTTGAAATATCTGTGGAATGAGAAAAGGAGATTGGCTCGGGGTTTTCAGGGTGGTTAGAGGTCGGGCTGAAGTAAGAATTTTCCTGTATGACTCGAACTGACTGCCGGTGACTAAGCACCTGGGCTTCCTTATCCGTTTGCCCAGATGTGGGGCGGAAAGGGAAGAGGGAGGGGTAAGGCTTAAAAGATGTCTGTAATCAGACATCAAATAACGGAGTCAGGACTGTTGGTTACACTGGGTCTCGGGTTTGTAAGAAAAACATTGTTCAGTTAACACAGAATTAGTGCAACATGCAGTGAATACTATTGAAATGGTTCGTACAAAGTATGGTGAATGGACTCCCTGCCCATCAATAGAATTAGCCCCCCAGGCTTCCAGAATATCAGGTTTTAGGTCTCTACCTTTTGATCACTTTTGGGGGAAAAAAATCTACAAATTCTTGTCTTTTACTTCTGCTCATGAGGTTTTTCCTGGAAACATTCTTTGATACTAGAGAACTTGCCAAGCTTGCTGGCCCAGTCCTTGCTTTTTAACATGTCTTCTTTGATGATTTCTTCAGATTAGCAAATCTCATCTGTTGTGGGCATGATTAAATTATTTTAACTCATACTATTCTAAGCAAATTGTAGTGTCTGCCATCTACAAGCACTTTAACATTTTTTTCTGAACTGGTTGTTTTCTAAACTGATAATGAATCTTTCTCCTATTGTTCATGAAGTCTCATCACACATGTTATTCAAGGACACTGACCTTATTCCCTCATATCCTCATTTAAAGGAAAATAATATGTATATTTTGGAATATTGGTAACAGCAGAGAAAATTTCTGTAAATAAGTATTTAATGCATGAAGAGTAAAGTGGGAAAGCTGAGATCAATTCTGAGTGTGACCAGCTGTGCTCTGTCTCTTGAGGCGGGAACAAAAAAATACACTCAAAAGGAACTAGAAAAAAATTCAGAATGCACTCAAAAAACGTCTGCCAAAACAAGGACAATTCAGGCCTTTTCTAAAGGGCCACTTCTATACAGTTTATTTTTAAACCTGCTTATCAGAAGAACAAAGTATGTTTCATGACTGCAACAGTCTAGGTCAGTGGTTCTCAGTCTAGGTGGAGTCATAGATCTATGGGAAAACTGATGAAAATCCTTGGTAGAGAGAAAATTCA
Organism: Manis javanica; assembly: GCF_040802235.1. Lineage (NCBI taxonomy): Eukaryota > Metazoa > Chordata > Mammalia > Pholidota > Manidae > Manis > Manis javanica. Next base: position 8,161,012 of record NC_133170.1, on the reverse strand, counting down.
CACAAAGCAATACTTGCCTTTGACCTATAATGTGTGTTACATTATTCAATACTAAGTTTATGATGTTGGTAGGTAAAAATCATTTCCAAAGACAAGAATTTGTTTCATAAGCAACTCAGTCCTTACTAGAGCAGTTTCTCATTATTGACTGGTTATGTTGTTCATTTAGAGTTTCCAGTTTTGTCTCTGAACCTGTCTTTGTGTTTTGTTGTTCAATTATTACCCAAATGGGGGGATTGAAATACAAGATGCACTGTCTTATATTTCTATAAATATGTTGCAGATAAAAAGCCTGATTAAGCAGACTTACAAGAATCAGATATGCAAATAATAGCAGCAACCTTTGATTCGATGGTAACCGTGTACCAGGTCCAGTACAAAGCACTATCTTATTTAACCTTCCAACAACTTTATGATATATCAAAATATTAATCCCATTTCATTGATGAGTAAACTAAGGCTTAGAAAGGTTAATTTGCCTAAGTATTTGTTGAGCACCTCCCTGAATGTCTGATACTAAAGAGGAATATACTAATGAAGTAAGACATGAATTCAGTACAATATTAAAGCTAAAACTTTTTTATATTTAATTGCATTTTAAAATGTCTGTGTTTGAAATTGTGAAATGCAATTTCCAACATTATAGTTTAATTATACACCAAACTAACGATTTGGAGAGTTGACTAATTCTAAAATTCTGTTAGTGTTCATTTAAGAAATGATGTATTCCATCACAGGCTCTGTTAATGATGGAAACTAAACAAACAGATATATCCCAGATATTTGAACTCAAGACAAAACAACATCTCAGACTTAACATCAGATAATTTTTATAAATCCAGAATTCATCTCCTTTGTTTGTACATATACGAAATGATCGATATAGCTTAGTGGTGACATTAAATATACTTTAAATAGAAGTGACATTGCTGCCTCTTTATTTATAGCTGTTGAACAGCTGTTGTTTTCAAAATAGCACTTTTTGAAAAAAAAAGTATAGAAAAGAAAAATGTGGTTGGAGCCTTACTTTTATATTTGTTATTTTGAAATAGCTTTCTATAAAGACAATTTATATCCTCTCCCATTATTCTTTTACATTTACAGATCATAGCACCTTTCCTTTAAGGTTTATCACTTATATCTACAGATTTGTCATAGAGGATAAAGATTTTAGAGTTAATGTTCTGAAGTAATTTTTGCCCCTTCTGGAGATTAAAAAAGAAACCGAAGAATAAAAATGTTAGGTGTCGCCCCATAGCTCAGTGGAACAGAATAGAGAACCCAGATATGAGCCCACTCATATACGCTCGATTAAAATACAATAAAGGACATACACATTGGGGAAAAGACAGCCTCTTCAATAACTGGCGTTGGGAAAACTGGACAGCTACATGCAAGAGAATGAAACTGGATCACTGTCTAACTCCATACAGAAAAGTAAATCCAAAATGGATCAAAGACCTGAATGTAAGACATGAAACCACAAAACTCTTAGAAGAACACATAGGCAAAAATTTCTTGAACATAAGTATGAGCAATTTTTTCCTGGACACATCTCCTCAGACAAGGGGAATGATATCAAAAATGAGTAAGTGGGACTACATCAAACTGAAAAGCTTCTGTACAGCAAAGGACACCACCCACAGAACAAAAAGGCAGCCTACAGTATGGGAGAATATATTCGTGAATGAGTCATCTGATAAGGGGTTAACATCCAAAATCTATAAAGAACTTACACTCCTCAACACCCAAATAGCCTGATTAAAAACTGGTTGAGGACCTTAACAGACATTTTTCCAAAGAAGACATGCAGATGTCATACCAGTGAGAATGGCCAGCATCCAAAAGATAAGAAATAACGAGTGTTCACAAGGATATGGAGACATGGAAACCCTCCTTCCCTGCTGTTGGGAATGTAAATTGGTGCAGCTACTATGGAAAGCTGTATAGAGGTTCCTCAAAAAATTAAAAATAGAAATACCATTTGACCCAGTAACTCCTCTTCTACAAACTTACAGAAAGAAAAAAAAAATCCTGATTTGAAAAAGTATATGCATCCCTATGTTGACTGCTGCATTATTTGCAATAGCCAAGATATGGAAGCAACTTAAGTGTCCATCAATAGATGAATGAATGGATAAAGAAGAATGGTACATATACACAGTGGAATATTATTCAGCCATAAACTGAAAAGAAATCCTGCTATTTGCAAGAACATGGATGGAACTAGAGGGTATTATGCTCAGTGAAGTAAGCCAGGCAAAGAAATACCATATGATCTCACTTATTTGTGGAATATAAAAACAAAGCAAAACAGAAGAAACACAGCAGCAGTAGACTCACAGACACTGAGAAGTGACTAGTGGTTACCACAGGGGAGGGGTTGTGGTGGATGGGTGGGGAGGATGGTGGAGATAAAGGGGCACAAAAATTCTCAATCAATATAAGTTGGTCACGGGGATGATAGTACAGCATGGAGAAAATAGTCAATGATTCTGTAACATCTATGTTGACACTAGTGGGGGTGAGGATTTACTAATATGGGTAACTGTTGAACTACTGTGTTGTACATTTGAAACCAACATAAGATTATATATCATTGACACTTCAATAAAAAATAAATTACAAATGTTAGGTGTCACCGTGAAACAATAATGCAATCAACTCTACACTTCCATCTACAAGGATAGAAAAAACAGTGATTCTTATATATGAAGATGCTTTCTGCATGAAGCCAGTATTTTCTTTCCTACTGTATCTCCTTATTCATGGTACATTTCCTGATCTTCCAGAAGCATTTGAAGTTCATAAATTTCCTCCTTTCCCTTTCTTTTTGACCTGTGCATTCATTCATTAGCCATTTATTCTGTAGCAGGTGCTAGAGGTACAAAGATAAAATCATATTCCTGTTCTCAAGGTACTGAAAGTCTAAAAGACAGGCAGATGTGGAAACTCTTGCAGTGTCCCCTGGTAATACCACTGGGGTTCAAGGAAGGGCCAGGGCCATAGGCCCAGTGGAAGGGGTGAGGCGGGTTTGAAGGGATGAGGTGGGTTTATCAGGGAAGCCAAATGTAACGCATATGACTAAAGTGTAGGCCTATGTTGTAGAGGTGGTAGAAGTTGAAAATGGAGAAGCATGCAGGGACCAGCTCGCCTATACTTCGTTATATGCCACAATTGGGAATTCAGATTTCATCATTAATCACATTAACAAGGTTTAAAAAATTGAAGAAGCTTCAGCATGGAGGGGGCATGATGATATATGCATTTTAGGAAGATCCCACCAGGAGCTTTGGGGAGGCAGAATGGACCAGATTGGCAGAAAAGATGGGTATTTAAGGAGAACATTGAGAGGTCCCGAGCAGCTGCAGTAAGAATGTGGTGCAGACACAGATGGTGAGGCAGATTGAGGCAGAATCTCCAGGATTCATCGACTGATGTTATGTGGGGAAAGAGGGAGCTAGAGATAACTCTCACATTCGGCCTTGAGCTTGCAGGGGGATGGTGGTGGTGGTAATCAGACTTCGGGACCAATTTTTTAATATGTTGTGTTTTTGGTGCTACTGAAACATCTCAGTGGAACTGTGTAAAACCTATTAGATATTAGTCTAGGGCTCATGTTATTTCAGAGAAAATCTGGGCCATGGATAGTATAAGAATTTAAGAGCCTTATAGGTAGCACGTAGGTGGTGGTGCAAACCATCTGTATGCATGAAGTCATCAGTAGCTACATAAAAAATTAAAACAAAGGGTGTAGGGTGGCACCCAAGGGAAGTACCACCTCCTGCCCTTCCTACCATTTGGGTCCCCCATGCATTATCTTCCTGTTTTACACTTTCCTGTTTACTGCTCACAATTGCCATCATCTCCCCATGACCTAGCACACCCAGTTTCTCTTTGGGACTTCAAAATGAATACTGATTTCAATCGAGTTTCTCTTAGTTATCTACTGCACTTTAGATCTACTTGTGAGCATACACTTACATTTGACAGCATATACCCTTTGAATAAGGAATAAGGGGAGGGTGAGGTCCCCATCCTATTCACCATCATTGGGATAAGAAAAATTTTATCAGCCTGATGTTACACAGTCATGCCACACCATCTGTCCTCTTTCTCAAATGAGATTTCTGCCTTCTTCATCTGTATATAAGAGTTAAGGACATAAATAGAGGTCAAAGAATGGACTCATCAAGAGCTTCACTTTCTAATGTCTATGACAGTGTCTATTAACTTAAGACTTAGTCATAAGTTATATGGTATCATTCTCTTCTTAATTGTGAGTGCTGACTTTGACATAGCTAGGTCAAATTTGAGCTCATTATTCTTCTAGAACCGCACTGTCCAATATGGTAGCCACACCTAGGTATTTAAAATTAAAATTTAATTAATTGAAATTCAATAAAAAATTCATTTTGTCAGTCACACTAGTCACCTTTCAGCTGCACAACAGACAGATTGGAAAGTGGCTACATATTGGAAAGCAAAGGTATAGAACACTTACTCATCACAGATAAATCGTCATGAAAAATCTGAGAATCACAATAGAAATAAATCTCAGTAAATTAAATTACACATTAGCCCCTGATAATTCATCAGGACAGAACAGTACAAATGATTTTATAATTCCCTTTAAAGATGACTTCAGAAGAAAGAAACTTGATATTTAGTATCTGCAGAGAAGAGAAACACTTTATCAAATATAAACTCGCTGGAGTTTTGGCTAAAAGCTGTGGCCTTGGATTCATGTGACACTCTAACACTCCTTAAACCATAGAAAAGTACATGAAATATAGTAACTCTCCCCCCAACAGTGTAGTTGTTTGGCCTTGATCATTTTCGCAGGAAAGCAGTTCATGCTGCACATCCACTCTCCCTTGCAAAGAATTATTACCTAAGTGAGAGGTTTCCTCGGTTCTTAGGTTTCCGTGGGAGAATCACCTAAGGGGTAAGCTCCTAATGTGACTCTTAGTGGGAAGGGTCTGCATTCTTACACTTGGGCCTCAGGAAGACCTCTGGGTCATGGCCAATTACATGGCCATCTACCTCTGAGGCTACTGAAGCCATTTCATTTCCCACAAAATTGTTTTCCCTGCATGAAACCTGTCTGTATCAGTTTAGGAATAAAGGCAGTAAATGGGTGGCACCTTGATCACCACCTGCACCTTACAAATTGCAGAAGTCTGAGTTAGAACATTTGTCAGAGGTGAAATGTAATCTTTAGTAGGATCCAAAGTGGTAAGAGCCAACATGATTTTGTAATAAATAACTGGACAGAAAGCATGGTTGACTCACAGCAGCTTGTTTCTTGAGCATAGCAGCAAATGAGAAACATCTGTGTGTTAAAAAGAAATGAATTTGTTCTCTGTGTAAGTGCAGATCTTAGCTTTTCTGCCTAGCTTTTTCTCTAAGCATCTCCTGTAAGCCAGGACTAGCCTGGTACTAGAGAGACAGTGAAGACACAGTCCCTGACCTTACACAGCCCATATTCTAATGGGATGACTGACAAAAGTGCATACAAAATGAAACAGTTAAAAATATAAGTTTTATGAAGGAAATTAGCATAAATCTGAAAGAAGGAAAAATAAAGTCTCCTGTACTATATGTAGGGTGTTCAGGAGGGCTTCTCTGGGCTTGTGGCTTTTAATCTGACACTTGAAGGGTAAAGCAGGGCTGGCTCTGTGAAGTGTGTTCTCCACAGACAGAGCAGCCAGTGCAAAGGCCCTGGGGTGAGATTATGTACCTACATATCTGCTACAAGCTTTCTTCACCAGGTCTTTTTTTCTTGACAGAATCATACCAATGAGTCCTTTATAATATTAAAATAATAGCAAGTATTTGTTACATTGTTGCTCTCATGAAAAAATTTGAGGTTTTCCTTTGAATTTTATTGTTATACAGTGAAACCTACCATTTGGAAATAATTCATTCCTTTTAGTCTATGAAAGTCACCCCGTATACCTGTGACTGGGTGAGGTAGTAAGTTTATGCATTTTACTATGTTCAGGAAACATTGCTCATTGGTGCCCTACCAGACCTGAATCACAGCAGAGATTTCCAGGGGTTGTGGACACAGATCTGTCAGATAGGAATAAAATGTTATTTTCTCTGGTCTCAGAAGAACAGGCCTGGTAATTTTCAGTGTACTGATGTGTTATACAACCCTTTGCTCTGTTGATCTGAAGGTGTGAAATTTCAACTTTATAGTGTTTGTTGACTGACTAAATAAAAGCAGCAAAATATGGATATTAAAATCTATGCCATATTTTAAGCGCTCGCTGTTTTGGTAGATATATAATAAAAGAACAGCCAAGTGTACAGAGTAGGCTCTGAAGAAAGGGAGACCAATGAATTAGGGAAAAAGCCCCACATGATCCTTTAAATCTGAATGAAATAATGGTCTTAGCCAAACTCAAAAGATCTCACATTGATAGAAGAACACAAGGCATCCTTAAGGCTTGGAAAGGTCTCAGAAACCCATGACATTCTCAGAAGCCTCAGTCTCTAGATCACGTAGCTAGACATTAAAGGAGGCTGCAGGCAGGGAGGTAGGGGTCCAGAGAATCTTGATTCTTACTTGTCTTAAAAAAAAAAACCTGTATTTTATATAACTTTATTTTTCTGACTTGTGACTACCAGATGCCCATTATGAAAACTTGTTTTTAAAACAATCATCAATTCCCTCTGCTTTGGTTAGAGCCTGGGGACTATGACTTAATGATAGCCTCTCCCAGAAGTAGAAGCATAATAAAAATGTGCTTTCTTAAATGGTGCCTCCCTTCAATTTACTCTTCGGTACTTGGCATCACTAGGTAGCATGTTCCCTGAGAGCTCCTCCCCTCAGCCCATCAAATGCTCCTACATCCCCTGTTTGCCCGACTTGTTTCCCAAGCACTAGATGAGAATCTCCAAAGGGTCCAGCAGTCCTCACTTTTGTGCAGAATTGGACCGAGCACCTATCATTCACCGTGTTTTGAGTCATGGATCATGATGACATTCATAATTTACTTGAGCTTTCTCAGATTGTTGCAATGTTCCTATAAGGCTCAACATCTGGAGTAAGACACCATATTCCAGAAGTGACACCTGGATTTACCTAACACAAATTCTTGCCTCATCAAAATTAGGACTAATTGAGAAACTGCTGAATTTCCTAAATATTGCTTGCATTCAACCTGACACAGGACTCAGACCTGAGGGCTGCACCCCAGCCCTGCAGGGCTTTACCATGAAGCTTGGCTTTGGCTGCCATGGATAAATGCATGTGTGGTTGGGCTTTGCTTTGGTGCCTTTGATCCCTCCCAGCCAATCAGAACTATGCATTGGCTCCTAACTAAATGGAAGGACCAATGGGATTTGATTTTTATTGCTTCCATCTCTGATTGGGGGACTAAGACACACATATATTTAAGGAAGGGAAAGAACAGTGAAGATGCTAAGTGTGAATAAAAGAAGATCATCACGTGAAATGACATCCAGCAGACTGTGGTCACGTGCCAAGAGACTGACGTAAAGCGTAACTGCGGTGGGGCTGGTGAGCAGCCTGGGCAGGTATCACGGATGAAGTGGGATTTGATCTGGGCTTCAGATAGGTCAGTGGTTCTCAGCTTCCCTGGACATGAGGGTCATGTTGGGAGGTTTTAAATGACAAGTGAGATTTCCTGGACGAACGTAAGAGGAGTGGGGTGCCATGAGAAGGAAAAGAAGTTTAAAAGAAACAAAGCTTCTTTGGCCACAGTAAAAAGTTATTAGTGTTGGAGGAAACAAAGAAAGACAGAAAAGTTACCTTCCTCTGATTTTTAAATAGCCTTGTGTGCCAGCCAGCCCAAGGAATTTTGGAGATCTTTGGCTCAGGATAGTGGGGTCTATCTAGCCACAACATCTGAATTTTATAGCTAGAGAAAGATATTAGGATTCCTCTGTGTCATGTAACTCCTCGCTTCCCATTTCTGCCCCCCGTTTGGAAGCCTAAGTTGGACAGAAATTAAGTGTAGACGTGCTAATGCTTCACTTGTTCCTCATTCTCTCATATGCCGGAGGCCAGGTGTTACCCTGGGGATGTGGTAATTCGTACAGTACAACTGCTGGGTAGGATTCCTGTGTACTAGCCAGAAGGGGGCACTGCTGAGGCAGCAGAGCCAGAGGCTCCGGCGGGTAACCAGGCCGCACTGGGCTGTCATCCCCCTTAGGAGGACGAGGGGCCTCTGCCCTGGCCCCTCCTGTATTACACCAATACTTTCACTTTGGCTTTGATCCACTTGCTACTTTGGTTTGTTTTGCCATTGCTCTTTTTTTATTTTTTTATTTTTTGGCATGTCTCGGCTTCTCTCTTTTTCCCCTTGGGGGTGTCTGGGTAAAGCTTTGATCATATTGTGGGTGATACTAAGCTGAGACAGACTGGATGAACGGATGGATGGATGGATGGATGGATGGATGATAGATATTTTTCTGGAGACCACCTAACTAGGAGAAAATGGCTCCGTTTACAGCTGGCATTTCATAAGATTCTTTGCAGATAAAAATCTGTCAGATCTTAAAAGAAGATAAATTTCACACTACTGCACAAATTCAGGCACTTGAACACAGCCTATTAACCGTAATCTCTGCTTATTCATTTAATAACTTAAAAGGTTATTTCGAGTACTTTATGTTTTAGCATTAAATGTATTTTCTCACAGCTGGCTGGCTAGCAGGTTAGCATCTCCTGGCTGAACAAGAGCGCTGAGCGGGATCAAACTCACATCCTGAAGGCTGCTGCCACCCTCTTCCTGTGCTGCTTCCTCTAAACTGAAGCTAAAAGACTGTGTGGCCACTTGCTGTGGCCTACATGGAAGCTTCGGTTTCTGCCATCTGCCCTCACTCATGTATTCATTACTGAGCAGCCGCAGGCTGCAAGGGGCAGTCTTTTGTCCAAATATCAGTGACTTGGGGACTTAAGGTCTGCTACTTGGTCCACTGAAATAAGAGAAATAGGCTTTATCAGACACTGAGAGTCAATGTTTCCTGGGATTTTTTTGTGTGTAGCCTTTCTTGTAGGTTGTGGCATGTTGGCTATGCAAGTATCACAGCTGTTATCTTGTTTACTCTTCATTTATATTTCTGCTCTCTGACTTTACCAAAAGGTGTACTATGGCCACTTTCGTAAAAAGAAATGCAACTCTCAGTTACTCTGCAATGAAATTTTTATTGAGTACTCTGGTCTCAAGCTAAGTGACGAGAGAAGAAAGAAAGAGTGGAGACAAAATTATATTTTTGTAAGTGTAGCCCTGGAGACAAACTTATAAAATACGAGCAATTAGAGAATATGTGAATACTACAGTGAGAGATACAACAGCTACGGTACACGTTCTGAAAAGGAAATGCTCATGTGCACTGACGTGTTCATCTGAAACCTGGGGCTGGACTAATGGGTGGGATTTAATTTCCAAAAAGTGGGAGAAAAACGAACAAAATCCTGGGAGAATGTTCCAATTGCAAAATGCAGCCCTGGTGTGACAAAATAGAAACCAACGTGGAAAAAGCAATCTGCCTTAGGTAGATTAATGCGGAAAAGATACCCAGAATACTCTATATGGGAGAGCAAGTGCCTCCTTCATATAAGTAGGGAAAGTCATTTCAGTTCTATATTGTTCATATGTATTTATATTTATGTACTAGCTGTGTATAGGTTTTCACGGAGCGGACTTGTCATCATGGGGCTCATCTTTAGTTTGGGTTCCGTTAAGGCACATTTTCCACTGATAATTTTAAATAACCCTCCTAGCCTCCTTCTAAGACTTTTACAAAGTGCTTTACATTTACAAAGTCCAGGCACATCATTGTATTTGATCAGTCTGTCATGTAAGCATATCAATAGCAAGGTAAAAAGATCTACAAATCAAAAAAACTGTATTCAGAGAAGTTGTGGCATATCTAATAAGTGGCTGGCTCAGGACAAGAATCCAGGTTTTCCACTCCTATGGCAGCAGAGATGCATTCATAAGCAAGTGACCTGTTTAATTTACCTTTAGTGTCATGGTAAATCACTAGAGAACTCACCTGTGTAACTTCCCTAATCATGGCTTTAGAAAATGTGATTGAAAAAGATGGTGCTGTGTAAATGATAAGAGTTGAAGTGTGTCCCCCCAAAATTCATAAGGTAAAGTCCTGACCCCAGTGCCTTAGAAAGTGACTTAATTTGGAAATCGAGTCAGTGCAGATGTAACTAGTTAAGATGAAGTCATACTAAAGAAGGGTGTGAGCTCATAATCCAATATGAGTAGTATTTTTATGAAAAGAGGGAATTTGGACACAAAGGCACACACTCAGGAAGAAAACCATGTGAAGCTTGGAGCTATGCTGTCTCAAGCCAAAGAACTACCAGAGGCCAGGAGAGAGGCCTGGGATGGGTCCCTCCCTAGCTTCTTCAGAGGGAGCATAGCTTTGCCAGCACCTTGATTTTGGCCTTGTGGCCTCCAGAACTGTGAGACAACACGTTTCTGTTGTTCTGAGCCACCCAGGTTGCAGTACTTTGGTATGGCAGCCCTAGGAAATTAATACAGTGAGTAATGGAGCAATAAGTGTGATGAAGTAATAGAAACAATAATATAACATGAATCAAGTAAGCTTAAGGTCTTTCTCTGAACATCAGTGTTAAGACATCCAAAAAGTAAATCTTTTGATAGAATCGAACACTTTAAAAAGATAAGTTCAGTGTTGTCCTGGTATCTCTCTAACTTGCATTAGAGACTAACCAACTTTTACGTTCAGAAGGAATAATAAGGTCACCTAGCTCAACCCTGTATTGGATACTTGAGGATCTTCAGCAAGGTACCAGCAGAGTGGCTTTTCAGCCTCTGCTTTGCTACAACGGCCAGCTCCAAAGGCAGCCCACTCTATCTTTAGCAGCTCTGATGATTAAAATATGATTTTTTATATTAAAATGAACTATCTATAGCTTTCACCCATTTGTTATAGTTCAGTTTCTTAAAGGAAGAAAGAACAAATTTAATTCCCTCTTTACGTTAGTCCTCTCATTGTTGGACAGCTACCATGTCCTTCCTAAGTCATTGGCTCTCTAAACTAGCCATTGAGTTCTTCCAACTGTTACTCGTATGACATAGTTTTTAGTTTTTTAACCTGTCTGACCAACTCCAGTAAATGTGTTCCAGTTTATCATATCCAAATATTGTTGAAGGTCACAATAGTACGGATTAGAATAGAATTAAATGTACTATTATTCTAGATACTATCCTTCAATAAATGCAACGTGAGGCTAACCTTGGGAGCATCACAGTGTTCAGCAATATTGCACTAAAATTAGCTAAAATCCCTCAATCATTTTCCCGCTAGATAAGTTGCATGATGATAACCTGTGGCTTGATCAACAAGCACCGTAAGTGGCCTGGCCAATGTAAGAGCTGACAAGCCGTCTAACGAGTGGATGAATGAATGAATATATATATATATATCCATTAGTACATATATACTAATACCAATCCATGCATTCCCCCCAAACTTGCATGGTCATTTCTTTTTATTGTGATGAGAGAGTACTTATTGTACTTTATTTTGTTTAGTTCTGCCAGAGATAAATACCATCTAGCCAGACAAGAATCCATCACCTATCTTTCTGACAGCAAATATCTTCCTTGTATTTACAAATTGTTTCTTCTCAACACTCCACAGCATTGAGGAAAATAGTCATCTTAAGACTTGTTTTACATCTGTTCTCCAGCCAAGACTTTCTCTATATCCCAGATTAGTATTTAAACCTTGTGCTTTCTCTATCTTTAAGGTACTGATACAACATGTAGCATGTGTATGAATTTAGTAGATTAGGTATGTAGGCATATATATATATATATACACATATTTATAGGTGACTACACCATCAGAATTTTGACAATAACTTAAAAGGCTGTGTTTAGTCCTTTGTTAGTAGTTACAACAGTGACTTAGGAGATCAGTTTTGTGCTTATATGTATACGACAACCGAAAACTACAACTGTATGTAAAGAAAGGAATAGTCTGACCTGCATTCCATTTCCACTTTCCCAGTGAATTATTCAATATCCTGAAATAATTAAGGAGGTCTCTTGCGCCAGATTTTCTATATATTGAAAGAAGAAAATTCTCTCCCTGACTCACAGGGATCTTAAAGGGCTCAGGGGATATATTTATAAAGCACTGTATGAATTAGAAGAAAACTAACTTTGACAGCATCTCGAAGGAGACAGGAATACCCTATAAACCAGGAAAAATCAATGTTTTAGATTCTTCCTTAAATAAGTAGTTCTCACAAGAAATATTTTGAACAGCTTGGGTTCTGTATTGGCTGGGCTTTGGTTCTCACAGTTGCCTTACTGTCAAGTTAATTTAATTATAGTCATTTTATTTTATTTATTTTAAAAAAAATTTTTTATTAAGGTATGATTGGTATACACTCTTATGAACGTTTCACATGAAAAAGCAATATGGTTACTACACTTACCCATATTATCAAGTCCCCCCCATACCCCACTGCAGTCACTGTCCATCAGTGCAGCAAGATGCCACAGATCCACTATGTGCCTTCTCTGTGCTACACTGTTCTCCCCGTGACCCCCCACACCATGTGTACTAAACGTAATACTCCTCAGTCCCCTTCTCCCTCCTTCTCCACCCGCCCTCCCACAACCCTCCCCTTTGGTAACCACTAGTCCCTTCTTGGCATCTCTGAGTCTGCTGCTGTTTTGTTCCTTCAGTTTTGCTTCATTGTTATACTCCACAAATGAGGGAAATCATTTGGTACTTGTCTTTCTCCACCTGGCTTATTTCACTGAGCATAATGTCCTCCAGCTCCATCCATGTTGTTGCAAATGGTAGGGTTTGTTTCTTTCTTATGGCTGAATAGTATTCCATTGTGTATATGTACCACATCTTCTTCATCCATTCATCTACTGACGGACACTTAGGTTGCTTCCATTTCTTGACTATTGTAAATAGTGCTGTGATAAACATAGGGGTGCATATTTCTTTTTGAATTGTGAATGAAATTGTTTTCCTGATTTCTCTCTCTGCTCGTTCATTGTTAGTGTATAGGAATGCCACAGATTTCTGTGTATTAATTTTGTATCCTGGAACTTTGCTGAATTCAGATAATAGATCTAGTAGTTTTGGAGTAGATTCTTTAGGGTTTTTATGTACAGTATCATGTCAGCCGCACACAGGGACTGTCTAACTTCTTTCTTACCACTCTGGATGCCTTTCATTTCTTTGTGTTGTTTGATTGCTGTAATTGTAGTCATTTTAATGAGAAGAGATTCCATGTTAGTTTTTTTCTTTTTAAATGAAACATGAATAAATCTTCAGTTTTCCATTTAAATGGCAATCAAAAATTCTAAAAACATAAAAACAGATGATCCAGGAGATTTTATTTTAGTGACATAAACTGAAACCACATTCATCAACTAAGAATACAGCACATATAATAACAAAGAGCACCTGTACAAGAAGTTTCCATTTAGTCTTTGTTAAAAGAGCTACGAAGGAGATGCTGACATGGTTTTTGTTTGTTTGTTTGTTTTTCACTCTCCTAGTTGGAAATCCAAACTTTGTGTTGGGATATGACATTCTCTATAAATCTCATAAAGGACATAGAAAAAAATCTTTCTCATAAACAGCCATTGGTGGCCCATTACTACAACACGTTGCCTAAATGGCTGTATATTTTAGAAAAATAGGGAACTCCCTGCCCCACACTACTTATTACCATGGAGCTTGCAGCCATATGTTATTTTCAGGTAAATCCAATTTCTAAATGTCCCATCATTTCTGTAAGTTTATCTTTATGAACCAGAATACAAGTCAGACATGCTATTAACATATTGACATTTTTCCCATATTATTAATTATGCCCAGCCACTTCTTAAACAACCGCATAGTATTTCATTATATGGCGAATTTCTTCACCGCTCTTCTGTTGAAAGACATTTTACCACGTGTTAAAAATATGGTAACTAAAAACTCCCGAAGTATGTTTAGAAATATTTTATTCTATTTATTGAGAATAAATGCGCACTCATCAAGATGCTACCAAACAAAAGTATTTGAATCTGGACCTGAACAATATAAGGCACATACTTAAGTCTCTGGCTTCTACTTGTACCTCTGCCCTACAAACAAAGCATATGTGTTCTCTTGAGAAAAAAAAAATAATAATTGCTAAATGTAGTGACCCATTTCCAGGCTTTGTTCTCGCTGACCTGCCCACCCCGTTTACCACTGGCCCTCCTGTCCTCGGAGGTTCTGCCTCATGGCTGCAACCTCTGCTGTCGGTTTCTATTTTATTTCTCTAGCTGCTCTTTCTCTGACCCATTTTTTTATCTTTTCTGTGTAGGGTTACTCAGGATGCTATCTTGTCTCTGTCTTCTTTCACTTTCACTTGGCAAAATTATCCTTTATATTCTATTCCATATGCAAGGTGACCCCCAAATTTGTGTCCAGCCTTCACCTGCTTCCAGATCCCCAACAGGGCTGAACACCAAAAACGGGACACCCAGAAAATTGCTATAAAGCAAAGAAAGAAACAAATCTTAAGAGCAACTGGAAAGGAGGAGAAGTTACGTTCAGGAAAACTACAGTTAAGAATTAGGACCAATGTCTCAGAAACAATGAGAGTCAAAAGATAATGCATGATATCTGTAAAATGCTGAAAATAAAAACCTGCCAACTTAGAATTCTCTACCTAAGGTAGATGCTATTATTACCTACCTCATAGGGCTTAGATGAGAATTAGGTGTGTTAATATAATAAATCACTTAGCACTGTATCTGGCCCACCATAAACTCTAAGGAATTACACAAAATAAAAAGTACATTGCACTTGGGACTGTAACTTGCTACAATCTCTCTTGGAAAAAAATTGCCTGAAGCAAAGAGCATCAAACATTCTAACATATTGTACTTTTCTCTAATCATGATTTGCTAATATTAAGACAGGACAGTTCTGATAGAAGGTATGCTCATGAGAACAGGGACTCCTTGTATTTCACTGCATACCTCAGCACCTTGAACAAGTACCTAGACAATCTATAAATTAGCTCACACCATGGGTATGAGAAAATCTTTTCTTAATAATAACTTATAATATATATGTTGCAACTAAGTAGACAAGAAAGAAAAAGACCAACAATTGACATTTAGATCCATTTAATCCTTAAAAACTGAAATTGGGTTGTTTGTATACGTGCAAGTAATTCTGCAAATGCCTGTATCTGCACCACAGTTATCAGCTCTTTCATTTTCAAAAGATCCCGGGGAGGAATGTAAAATCACCCATTGGGTTCCCTTTTTCCTAAAAGCTTTAGTGCTTCTTATAATTCAGGTTCAGAATGAAACATTGAAAAAGGCAAGCATTCAAGCCAGGCTTAGAAACCAGAAGTCTGAAATGTTTAGGACTAAATTGTTTATTCTGACACTTACTACTCATTACAAATCAAGAGTTTTAATGCTGGAAGGACCCTTGGAGAACATAATCCCTCCATATTACAGATGAGCAAACAGCTCAGTGAGGTTACGGTGCTAACTGGAAACAGAGCTGAGGCCAGAACCCAGGCCTTTTCTTTGACATTCAAGGGGAGTATTTAGTGGACCCTGGCCTTGGTAGTTTTCTTGACTAGCCTCCCTCACTTTCTCCACTCAAACCCTTTCTCTATTAGATTTTTCTTGCTGATGGATGTCAGAAATAGAGTTCGGTCAAGAGCAGTATCCGAATTCTTTCTGAGGATACAGTGCAAGGGTTAGATGAGTTTCTTCCCACAAGTTGAAAGCAATAGAATCCTGTGGGTAAATTTCTCCGGGCATTTAGGGAAGGTTTTTAACTTGCAGTCATCCTGAAGGGAGGTAGAGTTTGTTTGTGCTCTTAAATGAGTTGCACTATTTATCTCTTCATCTACTGGACAGCTTTGACAGTAGTAAGAGAGAAACCTACAGCTTGAGCTGGAAAACAAGGATATTTTTTGGCTATTTATAAGTACTACCTTCAGGAAAGTGGTGGCTTATGTATTAAAGTAAAAAAATCATTTATGATGACTTCTGTAAATACACATTTTTTTTTCTCCATTTTCTACTATTTCCTCTCTTTAACCTCTTTCCCATCTCCTAATTAGGATTTCTGGAGCCTGACTGATATATTTTGAATACTAAGTGTCTGTTTTCAATTTTTAAAAAAATCAACTGTCCTAGCTACTTTTTAATTCCTTCTTCTCTTCAAACTGTATTCAAGCTGAGCTGAAGTTTAACCACTTGAAATACCCCTCGTATTTGATTTTTTTTTTCTTTACAATTTCAAAACCATTTTTTACACCTTGTTTCCTGATAAACAGTCTGTCTCACAGTCAGGTTTCTCTCCTATTTAATCCTGCACTCAGGCATGGTGCTATATGCCTAAGATAATAAATCATTATTATTACCCCCAGTGTGAGAAAATGAATTCGTTTTAGCATCATAGGAGTAGTGACCTTCTATTTTAAATGGAAAAACAACTACATACGGATGGTGCTTGCTTTTGTGACCTGCCCCTTATCACCGTCAGCACCTGATGTCACAAGAAAATTTGTCTCTTAAGTACCACAAGAGACAAAAATTCAACCTATTTGAACTTTTTCCCCATTGCCCTATATAGAGACTTAATCATATTTCATGCAGAGTGATATTTCATTATTTCCATTGTTAAAGAGAAATTATCTTGACAGTTGCTAAAAATGGCAAGGAAGAACTATGCGCCACCATTGCGAAAGAGGTTAGGGCTGTTGCAATAGGGGAGAGAACTAACTCAACTCCAAAAAAAAAAAAAAAAACAACCCAAGGACAAGTGGGGACTTAGGCTGGCAGATAGGACATAGGAGAGGTGGGCAAATTACTACGAAGAGCTTGTTTAGATATTAGCTGGATCAGGTATCAAGAGAGGGGAGGACTCTGAATAAATTGGCTCAACAGAATTTTTTGCTAATACTGGCTTCAGTGGGTCCCAATATCAAGGCCTGATCGAGAAGAGGGCCCTGAGCAGCCTGACTGGTCAGGGAGGTAGTCTTTGTCACCATACCCTTTCTAAAGTGGGATTTGCCCACTAGTAAAGCCCACGTCAGAATGCTAGAGGTAGCATACTGGTTCTTCTGTAGCGCTGGAAAATAAGCTTTGTCATTATTCATCATGCTGTTACAGATGAGTGACACCAGGTGCCTTCAGAACAAAATCTTTTAGCAGAACTGCACACACAAGGGCAATTTGTTCCCAGTGAAATCTAGGAAATCTGATCAACCTCATGGATGGTGAGAATATTTATAATATTTATATGTTGCTATTTGCCAGGCAGTGTCCTGAGTCATTTATATAAATCAATCTCTTTAATCCTCACTTTAATCCAATATCTTTAATCATTTTGGGCAAATCCCCTTGTTATCCTAATCCCAGGAGTATAGGCAGAGAAAGTGAAGTGCAGAGCTCTTACAAACCTTGTCCAGAGTGGCTTAACTAAAATGTCAGGGTTGTGATTAGACCCTAAGCACATGACTTGATACTCAGAGGCATTCCAGCGTCTGTAAACCTCTTTCCCTCTGTGTCCCTAAGCAAACACATAGATTTGGGAGATGAAAAAGGGAAAGAGGAAGGATATGTATCTCCTGAAGTCCATATATTTTGGTGCATTTTTCACTTTCAGAACTCTTTATCTCTACTATCGAGTGCAGCGCTTAATACGCAGCAGGTCATTGATACTTTTCGTTGTTGATGTATGAATGATTGAATGATTTACAAGATGATATTCACTTCCTCATCACCAAGGAGATAATCACGTTATGTTTCTCAAACTCTGGCATGCCACGGGCTGCAATGATGGCATTGTAAGACAGGT
This sequence comes from Manis javanica, assembly GCF_040802235.1. Taxonomy (NCBI): domain Eukaryota; kingdom Metazoa; phylum Chordata; class Mammalia; order Pholidota; family Manidae; genus Manis; species Manis javanica. The sequence goes on along the minus strand of NC_133170.1, from coordinate 8,143,141 downwards.
TTTGTCTGTATCTCACAATACACAGGTGGTTGCAGTGTGCATGGGCACCCAGCCCGCAGAGCCTTCCCGTGTCAGCTTGGGGTGAGCTGGGCCTCAGGCGCATGGGTATAACCGTAGGTGAACCGTTGTCCCTCGGCGCTGGAGCTCCCCCGACAAAAAGCTGCTGCCCATGGGAGCCCCTTCCATTGCTCTTTAGACCTGATTTAAATTCCGCCCCATTTCCTGCGCAGCTCTGATCTATACATTCTGGTCCTGGAGAAACCCAAAACCAGAGAAATAAGAGAAACAGATAAGAGACAAACGAGCCAGGAATGAAGTCCCAGATTCTGGTAAAGCTAATAGTAGGAGTGACAAGCTAAATGAGTCTTGGGGTGAAAGACTGATCTTTTTAACCTCATTTTCACTTTTCCTTGGTCTGCACCTCACTCATCAGAGCTCCTTTATCCTAAGAAATCAATGACTAATTTCCTGTGAAGAAGAACCAATAGGCCTGCAATGTTCTACCTTGGTTACAAATGAGGCCTGGTTCACTCTGTGCTGTGAAGCATGAGCCAGTTACTGCAAGTTATTGGAAGGTTTGAATGAAGAAACATTGCTTTTCACTATAACTGCATGACATGAAATGCTGAACTTTTCGGGGAGGTGAGGAACGGGTGAGGTGGGGTGAGGTGGGGATGGTTGTCGCCAGGCTCCGAAACTGGATTCGGAGTGTGTGTGTTGTCAGTGTCACTTTGGCACATCTGGTGCAAAGACACAGTCTAAGGGTTTTCGTATGGAGTTCACCCACAGAGCGCAGTAGAAGGGGACCTGAGAGCCCCAGGGGAGAATATGATACTTCGTTCACATTTGATCATTTTATTAAGTTTGCCTGGAAAAATCAATTAAAAAGCAGAATTTAATTTTCATACTCAGAACAGAGTTTATTTCAGTTCATGCCTGACAGTAGATTTGTGTGTTTTATTAAATAATCAGCTCCCAAGTGCTCAGAAGGCTGTGATGGCTTTATTCTGTCGGGCATGGGGGACTTAGAATATGGCCTTCATTCCCTAAATATTTCTCCTTTTTTCTTCAACTGGCTTCTCTCCAGGAAACATGTTCAAAGCATATACATACCAAGGTAGTGATTTATTAGAATTAAGCAATATTTTAAAAAAATATATTAATAGTATGTTAAAGTTGCAAAGTGAAATTAGTACAAAAGTAGGAAAGATGTGTGGTTATATAAGCTAACTGTAGGGTCATCAAGTACTTAAAACTCCTGCATGTTCTTGGTTAAAGCAAAGGGATATAAAAATAATGTTACTAGCAAGCTATTAGTTAGCTTTGTAAATAAAAATCTTTAAGGAGAGTTGCTAACCTCTTTGAGTCTTAGTTATTTGTAATAGTCATGCCTATCTCATAGGATTATTACAATCCTATAGTAAATATATGTTATCCCGTTTATATAGTAAATAGGATAATACATGTGAAACCCTTAGCAGAAGGCTTGGCACAAAATGTCTTGGCTATAGTTACTGTGATTATTGTTGATCAAAATTTACAGTTACAGGACAAAGTTTACAGTTATATTATACTCTAAGCAATTAGCATATTTCTTTTTTTCCAGAGGGAAAATTGTATGAAGGTGCTCTTGGAATACTTTATAATAATACTTTCAGTGTCTCAAGGAAGAACCAGGTCTCCTACAGGTCTCTGGCTACTCAATTAAGATAAGATGGTAGGACAAGTGCTGATGTGGAAATGGTGAGATAAGCTGCAGAAGTTAATGAAGGCAGTCTGTTCTCACGGGGGGGAGAAGCTGTCAGAGCGCGGCCCCAACAGATGTCACTCCGTGCACCGTCAGCTGCCGCGGGGCCTCATCTTGTTCCAGTTCCAAACATGATTGAACCTCCCTTGTTTCCCAACCGAGTAACAACAGGTGGAGGTGAAGGTGCCTGCTCTCTACCATCGAGAATACTTAGGCAGGAGCATCTTCTGGTGACGGGTTGAGTTCATTCTCCTCGGTCCTTGTGCCCGCTAACAAGGAACTGAAAGGCAGAGACCCAGCAGTGAAGCAGATTGAAGACTGACGTGAGACAGATCAACAGATTAACCAAAATTTAATTACCCACCTACGGGAAGTCATAGACACGGGTTCCAAAGACAGTCAGAGGGAATAAGGTATATTGTCATCCTGAACCCAGGAGAAGGGAAGTCATTCACCGGAATATGGAAAAAGTGAACGTTTGATAAACAGAACACTTGATGGGCCACACAGAAACCATGGGGCCCAGTGAGGAATTTGAGCAGATTTCGCCACATCCGTTCCCATCCACCACACTAGGTTTATATTATGACATAGTTCTCTTATCTATAGTGATACTCTTCTGGAACAGTTTCTCTATGTACATTCTTTTCATAGAGTTGTGTGTGTGTTGGGGGTAGATGGGGGTCAGAGTATCCTGATTCTTTGGGGATTTGATGGTTTTTCATCTCAGAGTAATCAGCCTGTCACAATGGCCCATCTTGGGGCAGCCTGTGGTTTGCTATTCCTTGTCCTTAGGTTTCAGTTTCCTAACTTCAAGGCCTTACAGGCTTAGGTTTTGGTCGCCTTATGTAGGCTGCTGAGACATTAAAGCCACCTCAGTCTAATGGCTTCCTGATTTAATTATTTTAACATTGTTAGATATCTTTGTAGTTTTATTATATAGTTTCCTGCATGAGTTAAACTGACTCTGAATAAAAGAGTTGGGAGAAAGGGGAATTGGTAGTGTTGTTCCTAAAACCCACAGTCACGCCTCTGTATCGGCTTTATTCATTGATTTAAGAACAGGTGATCTGAGAGTTGCCTTCAGATTCAAACCGTTGCTCTTCACTTCCGCCAGGGAAGGCCCACAAAACACTGAGACCGAGTCTTTGTTACTAAAGTAACTGTTAGGAGTTAATTAGCAGAAGTTCATATGCAAATTTTGCTCATATTTAAATATTGTTAAAACTGTTAAGTCCCTTTTCCAAACTATTTTGGAAACAGACCTGCTTATAGTGATGAGTTTCTTCCAAAATGAAATTCTAATTCATCCAGAATCATTTTGATTTAGTGTTGTGGAGGAGGCGTATATTTTCTGTCCATCTTATCAGAGAGCTTGGCTATAAGTCTAATTTTCACACTTTGTTCATTCTACCTTGAATCATTTTCAGTCCTAGTCCCGTCCTGGTTTGGAACCAGTGTGTGGAGCCTCTGAAGTCCCCTAAACTGATATTTCGAATGATGATCTGTAGACCATTAGATTCTCTCGGAGCCCAGGGAGCCATTAGGGAGGACAGTGGAGATGTCCTGTGGAGCGCCGTGCACAAGCATGATGAGGTGCTGTACTTGAAAGAACCAAGAACATACTGTTTTTTGAAAACTTATTTTGCTTAGATCTTTTAAAAACAAAATTTCGAAAATGAAATTCAAAGCAAGTTTCAACTTTCCCTTTATATGGAGATTATTTTTTCTATCTTGGTGAAGAATAAAAGATCGCTTAGGATGTGCAGGTACCCCAGTCTCTGCAGGGCAGCCCAGGGGCTCTAACTGTTATATTTCTGATTTCTGGTGTTTGCCAAGCGATTTGGTTCCTTGGTTGCTAAGAGCTAGGAAAACATTTTGTTCAAGGCATTTTGATTGGCAATATTAAAAAGAAGTTACTAGAAAATTTTGAGAAGAGAAATGAAAGAAAATAGAAACATTATAATGAAGATTTCTGAAACAAAACACTGTCAGTATAAATGGATAATGATTTCTCTATTATACCTGATATAATAGTTCCTTATTATCTACTTTACTCCTGACAATTAACATACATACTCCCTTTCATCTTTCTTAGGGTTAATGAACAATGAATGGGTAATTTTAGATTATGGGAAGAAGTAGTCCCTTTTGTTTCATAATTTTCTCCTCCATGTATGTACAGCATTTGCCCCAAGACTTTCTGCATCAGCCTTTTGGACACTTGCCTTTCACACAGGACTATTCATAACTGATTGTCTCCAAGCAGTTTTATCCAGGCAGGTTGCTTTGTTAAACAATCAATTTTTCAAGAACACTATGAAATAAGAATTATTAGTGTCAGCCAAGGTAACCTGAAAAAGCAGCGTTCTCTTGACTTCAGGAAAAATTTTTTTTTCCCAAGAATTTTTATGTTCATTTAGTTTCCCAGGGCAATTAACATCTGTTTTTAACACTAGGACAGAAAAGAGCCACAACCTATGTGTATTCCATTGGTGCACTTAAATAAATTGGCTGCCATTTTGTTTTCTTTTAAATAACTGGTTTTTCAAACCTCATTACCTTTACCAAACTAATTTACCTTCTCAGCTAAATATTTCAATAATCACACCTTTGATATTGGTTGTTTTGTTTCCAAATGAAACAAAAAATAGTCAGGATTCTTCATTTTAAAATAATCTCTGCTCTCTCTCATAGGTCACACTGACTTTAAAAGTTTACATTTTAAACAAGTAATTATTTTTAAGTATTGTATTACCAAAAAACTTCACTGAGAAACTTGCTATAAAATTGATTATTTTTGCAGTGATTCATTCCAATTTTTTTCATTCATATTCTAGAAGGAAATCTTAGTCTTCCCTGAAGTGTGGAGATCCCTAAGTGGCACCTGTAGCATCGTAGGGTGAAACTCATAAAAGAATGTCTTTATCTTGGGTAGAAGAAAAGCAAAGAGGCTGTTAAGGTTGTTTTTTTTTTTTTTTTTTTTTTACCTTCTTCATTTTCAGGAACTCAGCATTTTTCTTTTTGCAGTTATTCAGTTTTGACATTCTTTGTAATTAGGTCAACAGTGGTTGTTTTTAAGAGCATTTCCACCCATGACAGAGTGTATTCTAACACCCATCTTCCCCACTGAGTATGGCGTGTTGAGCTTCCATTTAGGGTTTACCTGTTGTATGACCATTGATGTATTTTGGAGTTGTAATCCGTGTTTAATTCTTCCAATCACGGAGTAACATGATAGTATAAAGTGTGAGGTTCCTGAAGGTATCGATATCTTTTAATAAGTCCCTATGAAAAACTTACTGTGACAGTTGGGGATGTGATTTTTAAACCAGCTAGCTCCACAGGTGGTTGAGGTGGGTGTCACTTTTCTAGCAACCCCACTTAAATCATGATGTTCCTGCTGACCGTTTCATTCCTCAATGTAAAGAAAATACAATGAAAAATAAAGTTCTGAGCGACCAAAAGAAACTGGTTAGCGGAGTAAAGATGTCAGAAACTTTGTAAAGAGACCATCTCCATTTGGTCCTTGATCCATTCATTCATTCAAGAAGTCTTTATTGAGAGCCTGTCAAGGGTGGGCTGTGCACCAAATCCCCAGGATTCAGTGTTGAGCAAAAGCAACTCGTGTTCCTGCCCTCATGGACTCTAAAATCTAATGGGGCAGCAATTTTAATCAATATTATCATACAGAGAAGTGTGACTTATAGCTGTGATAAGTATGATGGAGAAAGGTACATGGAATGACCTTGAATTACCGAGTAGACCGAATATAGAAGGCCAGGGAAGGGGTCTCAGTAGAAGTGATAAACTGACCTCTGAAGGGTAACTAGAAGTTGATAAGACAAAGATGGGCTGGAGTATGTTCCAGGAAAGGGAACAACATTCATCGTGCGGACTATAAACAAATGACCAAGTAATCATAAATGATATCACGTAGCTGCAAGAGCCATAAAGAAAAATAAAGAGAGCTGACTAGGGCGTACAGAGTGTAGAGATGGCATGGGTATTCTGTAGGACATGGCTGGGGGGAGGTCTCCCTGACAAGCTAACTTGGAGCTGAGACTTGAAAGGGAGACAGCAAGTCATACAGCTGCGAGTGGGGAATGCCTCTCTGGGCAGGGGGCCGAATGAGAGCTGGGGCCTGGAGGACAGCACCCCTGGACAGGTTCTAGGAACAGGAGGAACCATGTCTGAGTGTGGGAGGGCAGGGAACGGCAGGGCAGTAAGAGTAGACGCCATCAGGAAGGGTAATGGGGTCAAATGGTTGGTCTCTTTAATGTGAGAAGGACAACCATTGGAAACTTTGAGCACAGAAGTGATAGACACTTGAGCTAATATATGGAGAATAGACTATTAACAGAGCAACAGTGAGGGCAGCAGGAACCAGTGAGAGGCTCTTGTGATAATGGTTTGGACCAAGTTGGTACAAGGAAAGATGGTGAGAAGTGGTCAGATCCTGGATATACTTTGTAGGCAGAGCTGAAGGGATTTGCTGAGGACTAGATATAGAATTTAAGAAAAAGAGTCAAGGATGGCCTTAACATCTTTGCACTGAGCAACACAAAGAATGAGTTTTTATATACTGAGCTGGGGAAGATGCTGAGAGGAACTGGTAAGGGGCGGTGGCTCAGGAGCTTGTCTGGAGGCATGTTAAGTTGGGGATGCCTCTTAGACATGCGCTATGTCCTGTGGTAGGAGGAGTTTGGGGTGTTGGGTAAATGAAAGAAGATGGTATGTCTGAGCAAAGCCAGCACAGGAGACCACACTTCCAATGTGCTGGGGAGGCAGCGTGAGGTCACCTTGGAGATTTCAACCTTCATTTTAAAAGCAATGGAAGGTAATGATATTTGGGGATATTTAAGGATATCAGTTTTCATTTTTCAAGTGAGATCTGGCTGCTGTGTGGCAAAAAGATTGGAAGTGGGGATTGACATAAGTAAGAATGGATGGAGGAAAACTTATTAGTAGGCACAACATCCAGACAGGATGTTATGGTAGCTTAGATCATGTGGTGTGATCGATGTGGAAAAGCAGGTAGTGAGAACAATTCACAAGGCAGCTGTTGGGACTCAGTAATGGTACATATGGAGGTGAGAGAGAAGGAAGTGTCAGAGGTGAATTTTGGCATTCAGGTTTGTACAACAGGGTGGCAGTGATTTCACTCAAGGATACAGGAAAAACTGGAACAAGAACCAGTCTTTAGGGGAAAGATCTTAAAATTAAGGTGAAGGTGTCTGCAATATCCAAGTAGAAATCGCAAGTAAGCAATGGTGCACTATGGTCTGAAGCTCAGGGTAAGGTCTGGGCAGGATAGAGAAATTCGTGAGAGATTTTTTCCAAAGCCGTAAGGAAGTATAGTTTTGAATGGGGCAGATTGATATGCAACAGAGGGTCGGGTTAACCAATCACACAGCTCGCAAAGAAGCCTGTAGGACATGGAATCCAAATTAACAAGAGGGATGAGCCCCAGATACAAAGAGAGTCGGCTTTTCTCTCTATTGAAAAGGATGGGTAGATACAAGTAGATTTATTTGTGTTCTTCACTCATTCACACACTGTGAACACACATTGTGTGTGCCTTTCAGGTGCCATGCACAGATCAAATTGCTGGGGATACAGAAATTAAAAAGAAACAACCCTCTCCATCAAGGAGTCAAATACAAGAGATAGTGTAGAGATGCAGCAGCAGAAGAGAGCTCTTGGAAGCCGGGAGGACACTGGGCACGGTCGGATGCACACCCTGAAACTTTGGGAACCCAGGTTTTCAAAGGTTCCAAGAGGGGGTGGTGTGATATGATGGCTTATGATGCCGAAAAAGAGCTAAGAGTCTCCTAAGGGGTTTCAGAATCCAGACCCAAGAAATAAGGATTTTGTGGTTTGTTCCTGGGAAGAGACAAATGCTGTTTCCGATACAAGGTGAGGGTTCCAGAACTGAAGTCATTGTTGCAATTCTAGGCTAAGATTTCTCCAAAGACATGATCTCACTTTCTCCTTGAAAACTGGAGCAAAGGCCTCCACCCGGGCACATCGTCAAGCTTCCAGCGCTCCAGGGATCTGCCCTGACCCTGAGTCGGCTTCAGGCTGTTCTCATGCTTTCCGCTCCTCCCCCGCCTCACCCCCATCACACTCGTCTCCACATTCCTTTGTGCTTTCCTCCCTGCTTGCGGGCTTCTTTCCCTACTGCGTCCCTCCCTCCTGACCTTCCCATCGTGTTGGTGGAAGCCCTCTACACCTCTGACCTCTTTGTTTCAACTGAAGTTTCAGTGTCTTGTGGGGAGCCGTCTCAAACAGTTTGCTCTTTCCCGTGGTCAGGAAGCTGTTCAGCATTCTCTTCTGGATGAAACATGGTACCCCCAGACACCTTTTCTGTAGGCCGGGCCATCTGATTATCATTCTGTCTAGTGTCACGGCCACCCATCAGCAGCTTGGGTATTCTTCTGTATTGTGTCATAGCTTTAGCACATGAGTCACCGCCTTCCTGTTCTCTCCAAATCTGGCTACATCAGTGTAAATGACCCAGCAAACCAACCCATCCCTTGGCCTGTGTTGCAATTCCAGTATTCTTTAGGTCAACTCCCCATTGATAACCATTCCCACGGCCACACTGTGGACGTTGACACCCAGAGCGGCTTCAACTCTGGAATCTTGAATTTCAGGTCCTACTCTCTAAAAGCAATCTGTTACTGCAAAGTGGGAGCCTTCAGTGTTATCACTACCCTTACTCTTTGACCTCAGTGAGTTTCTCAGTCCCTTGACGCGCCCCCCTCCATTTCCTCCCAGTCTGTCAGTCTTTTTCCCCCATCCTGGCTTCATTTCCATCCCTAACCAGTCTAGACTATATAATTTTTAATCCTTCTACTAAACCATTTTCTTAAATCATGCACTCAGTTCTCTAGCTACCTTCCGTGCTTTACCGCCAGGACCCACATCCTGAAAGAACTCTAATATGCAGCTTCTCTGCCCCAATGCGTGGTCCACAAAGCACAGCGTGGAAAATTACACACGTGTGCAGACTGATGCACTGATTGCCTCCAGTTTGGGCAGAACCCTCATTCTCAGCGGTACTTTTGCTGGTCATCTCACAATTCTCAACCGTAGCCCTTCCACTCCACCTGGCCACCCCAAACTCTCTAACCACGATTTCCCATGCTGTTTCCAGCACCTGACTTCCCTTCCTATTTCAGAAAATGGAAAGCTGAAGCTAGGAACTCTGTCAGGTCGCCGTCTCATGCGTAAATCGCACAATCTGTCAACTGCCCCCTCTTCTCCTTTGCCAGCCACAGATCCGCATGCACTTACATGTATTCACACCAAATTAGTATGAGCCTCTACTCCTGCTGAAAGTTAATTCGTGAATTTGGCCCTGGGTCGCATTTGCATTTGTCTCTCTCCTCTTTTTGGGGACTTCTCTCTGTCTCAATATCCTCTACTTTTTAGGCAGTAGGATTGATGTTCCTGGAGAAGCTGGGTAGGATTAATAGACTAGAAGGAGAACAAAGATCCCGAGTCAGGATGAAGGAATAAGCAGTGGTTGGAATTTTTTAAGTGCAAAGTAGAAAAGTCTCATCATATTTTCACTACAGCACCTGCTGGGAATGCAGTTTTAGCAGCTTTGTGTGTTGTGGAAATGTATCTTCATGCCTCTCTCGGTAAAAGTAAATGCACAATTCATTTACTTGAAAATTGGCTGTCACTGAGCCACTTCCTCTAATAAGTCCTGATGCTCGTGGCCACAAGAGGTACACTGAGGAGTCCAGTAATGGTAGGAAAATAAATCTAGAATCCATATATATTTACTAATGTTTGGGCTTTTTTCTCTTGGACTAAACCTGGAAGCCGTGCCAGCGCCATTCACCATAGGGGACGTGGAGTCCAAGGGCGAGTAGGTACAGAGAGAGGCCTTCACTCCTTGGAAAGTTGTGTCTTTGGTCATGGTGCCTTTGCTGGACACTTGTGTCTGGCCCTTCAGTATCTCCCCTTCTATTGGCCAAAACCCCCATTTGGGGCAGCACCTCTCTCTCCCCCTAGTGGGTAGACTTTATGGGGCTGCCACTCAAGATGCTCTGCCCCACTTAGCCAAAGGTAGGATTTTTAACTTTGAGGAAAGGGACACGGTGTTCAAAAAAAAATAAGGAGTTGATTTATCTAGTGGTGGCATGTTGACTAGATAATCTGGTCAATTAATACTTGTCTTCCTGATACAAGAACAAATCTTTGCGAGCTCTTAGGAAATGCAAACGGGCTTCCTATCTTTTCCATGGATAGTTTTCAGCCGTTCATTGTGTGGCTACCTCGTTTACTTTCAATAAATTTCCTATTTCTTTATATTGCTATTATAGGCAGAATTCAAAGAAGACCCTCAATGGTCTACACCCTATATAGTCCCCTTCCCTTGAGAAGGGGCAGGACTTGTAATTTGCTTCTATAAATTCCCTTCTCTAAAGTGAAGTGTAAAATGAGTGAAGGCAGAGCAATATTATCTTTTAACAACATATATTTATAAGAATTTTATTGTGTATTTAAAGGCTAGCTTTGAAAGTGTCATTTCAGAATTTGCACTAAAGAATTATTAAGGTATGTACATCACATATATATATGTTACATACGAATCTAATGTATGGATGTTTACGGGTATATGTAAACCTGTACTAAAATGTACTCCAGTCCTCTTTTAAATTCCTCTGGTTTCTACTGCGACTTTTTACTTTCTATTTCACAGAAATCTAAAAATACTTCTACAAGAAAATGAAGGAGGAATTTCTGTAAACTTTAGGTGTGTTTTATCTAGATATTCTGTAAATTGTGGTTTCTATTTTTGCGTGTATGTTCTTCTCTGTAGAGAAAAAAAAGTTTCTTCTCCCCATCTCTCCTCTTGTCTCTCCAGCACAATCCCTGTATTTCTTTTTTAATGTTCACATGCTGAGGTGCTTTTGCAAACCTCACTGCCACCTGACAGTGTTCCCACTGTTTCCTTTGATGTTATGTTCTGAGCTCCTTTTCCCAAAAAAAAAATGTGAAAGGTAAAATCCTTCCTTTCCTTCCGGTGTCAACATGTAAAATGAACAGCAAGCATCTCCGCTGCCCTGTTGCCCTCCCCAGCAGCGGGCCTTGTGTTTCTTGCCCACTTTCCTGGCTGTCATTTCTGAGGAGGAACCCCAGCTGCTCCAGGGAGTGGATGCTCCCGGGAGAACCGCAGAGGGGTGGTGGGGGCGGGTGCCGCTGAGCGCCGAGCACGCTCCCTCCCTCTCCCCAGTCTCTGCCGAGAAATCTCTCCAGTTGGTGAACTCAGGGACCGGAAGGGTGGCAGGTGGGGCAGAGTGGGTCCTGGGAGCACTCCGTCTGAACGCTCAGCACGCGCCTGCCTCTGGATATTTTCTTATCTCCCTCTCAGTGCCCAGCACTTCCTGTGGCACAGAAGGATTCACACCAGTCTTGACACAAAATTTCCGGGCTTCTGTGGGCTGGAGAGGAAAGTCTGTGTGACTTACAGGCCTTTCCCTTGGCACCTTTATTCCTTTTAGAGCTGGGTAACCCAAAAAGACAAATAAAATACAGGAACTAAAACAAAAAGCTTCTTCTCTTTGATTTTTTTTTTTATCCTGAACCAACTCTCCTGCTTGACCTCTGAACACTACTAAACTGGTAAGTTGACCCAGAACTTTAAATCAGTGAATGTGCACATGGTAGAAGTCTGCATCCGGAAGAAGCATGTTACTTTTAAATGCTTTTAAAGGCACCTAGAAGCCCACACTCAGTAAGTGCAATGCCCTAATTTAGGCACTGGGGTGCAACAGAAATGAGGGGCTCTGTGGTCCCAGGAATCAGTGACAGCACTGTCAGAACTATTTCCCCACAAAACAACTCAAGTCTCTCCACCTACTGGAGTCTGAACCTGTTCATATATTCAATCCATAGTAAAGAAATATAGAATTAGGCTTACCATTAAAGCCCTAGATAGATCCTTAAACTGCATAGTGCATCTGAGTTGAATCTTTCTGCTAAACCAGCAGGCCTGTCTGTAGACCAGTATCATTGTACTTGGGGTCACCTCCCTTTAAGGAGACGCAGAAGTACTCCAGAAGTTCAGATGAGGTTTAACAGAGGGCGGTGGAGGGAGTCTCTTGTCTTTTCTACATTTAGATAATGGTTAATGGAGTAAGTTTACAATTAGGGAGATCTTAAAACCTTGCTCTGCCACTTAGGTGACCCCCATTTAAAAGTTAATTTCTATAAACTCCCATATCTGTAAAATGAGTTGCAACTCCGTGAAGAGGAAATCCCAAGGCAAAATACCTAGCTGAGACCGAAATCAGTTAACGGGAGAAATAAAGTTTAAAACCCGTTTATTGCTTACAAGCAGCGGTCCAGGGGCCGTCTCTCTCCTGCTCCAGCCTCTTGGGTTCAGAGAAGCCCTCCATCACCCAGGTAATTTACCCAGGGATACGGAGATGCACTAAAGCCAGACAAGAGATTCTGGAAATACTGTAATTTGACCCACAGGAGTATAATAGTTGCATGGAAATAGATGAAGACCAACCAAATGGTAACAAGCAAAGGCTATTAATTCTGTGCAAGGGAGTTGGACCCCATCACTTGCCTTTCGGCACAGACTCAGATGCAGGCAGAAGAGTGGGGAAGCTTTACAGTTGGAAAGGGGGAGACTTTAGGGGTGCCCTGATTGGGGGCTGTTGGCCTGAAGGAGCTGCAGGAGAGCTCCCTAGAAGCAGGCCATCCCATGTGATTGGTTACTGGTACATAACCAATTTGGCTTTCCCTGGTGGGTACTGAGTTGGTAGTGGGACAAAAATTAGGGAAGCCGTCAATGGTGAATGAAGTCCTGGCTGTTATGGGCCAACTGTTACAGAAATTATTGTTTTGCTTCCTGGATTGGTACTAGAGATAGCAGTTTGATTTCCTGCCAATCGAATGTATAGCAGGCTGGCTTCATGAGGTGTCTCAGGCTGCATGTGGGGGGGTCTAAGTCCCTTGCCCGAAGGGTATGGCTAGTCAACAGTGGGGCTAAAATTGAAATCCGCCTCTGCCCTATGTAGGTGTTTGTACTCTCTCGTTATATGAATGTTTTTCACATATATTCAATCAGTGGACAACGTCATCCAGATCTGCCGAACCAGAATGGCACAAGGGGTGGGAAACATCCCAAATGGATCTGATTTGCACCAAAGTGTGAGACCACCACTGCCTTTCTCGTTGTTTCACTCCTAACCTCTGGCCCGGATCATTGAAACAGGCTCCAAATGTGTGTTTTCCTTCCATTCTCAGCCCCTCCCAAAGAGTACCATTCTGTTGCTCACAACTCTTCAGTCCCAGTGAAGTCCTACCTCTTTATCTAAGCACTGAAGTTTCCATAATCTGTTGCCATCTCTTCTTCGAGGCTGGGATTCCTCACCTTCTTTTTAGGAATTGTCTTCTACAGCCACACTAGTTTGCACTTCACTCCAAGTGGGCTTTCTCATAAACCTTTGCTTTCCCACCATCACTACTTCAAATACCTCCTGAATTTCTGCATCTCCAATCACGTCTTCTTAAAAACCAGTTTTGCAGCGCATGAATGATTTACTGTTCACTCCCTAAAGAAGTAACGACTCCTTCCTGTAGTTACCTTAATATTGCATATTGTTATATGTATAATGCATATTATTTTATATTATATACATTATACTTTAGATACTATTATATCTACACCACGTTTTGCCTTTTACCATCATGGCACATGGGCTTCCATCCAATGAGAGGCAGGCCCTTAGGAGACAGTTGAACCTGCACACTCTGGAAGTCTTGTATCTTCTCCTTCGCCCCACATCTGTTTTATAGCTTAAGGTGAGATATATAGAAATCAGAAGAAAATCAAAAACCGTTGATAGATAAGTAATCTTAAGTGTTTGTCCTAGATATAAAACAGGTTCATAATAAATTGCACTAGCCCATAAATTCTGAATAATGGTTCAGATTTGGAACAGGGTGAAAGAGGTTACACTAGGAAACAGTAGACTTAATAATATGAAAAATATTCAATCCTTGTCACAGAATAATATTTTATGGAGAGTGTATTTTACAGTTATGATTCCGGTTAATACTGTGAAAAGCATGTGGAACAGGTGATTTGATAGGATATTTATTAATTAGCACTATAAAATAGAGTTCCTATCCATATAAATAACATAGTAACTCTAGCAGAATTACTTTTCTTTTTAAAGTAATATTAAACCACTAAGCATGGGAGGTCTCGAATGCAGCTTTGGTGGACTAACAGCCTGCACTTCGATGTACAGAACCTGTGTTTTTCTTCTCATTTTGTGTAGTTACTACCTATAGCTTAATATGAATACAAAGTACTTTTTTCAGATCTGTAACTACCTTCTCTTAGATATAAATGCCTAAAGTGCTTGGTGATTTTTAATAGAATTCATTGTTTATGGCTTCTTGTTGTGCTGATGAGGAGTAACATCTCATGGAGAGAATTTTGACAGGGTGAGGATGAGCCTTAATTCAGAACTTAGTCCTTCATGGAGGCCTAACTGCATCATTCCAGATAGTATATTTACTCTTTTTCAGATGTTTCCAGAGAGGCTGTCAATTTACTGGCACAGGTGCCTTCCATTAGGAAATAAGGATTTCCAACATACTATATTATATTGATTTACATACACTTAACTAACCTTCATACTAACCTTTTAAAAAAAATTAATTTCCCACTTGGTGCAAGAATAATTAGTTGGTATGTGGCAACGACTAAACTTCTGGAATCTCAGGGCACAAAGGGACTAATACTGTGCCGTATCTAGGGGTGGGTATAGTTAGTACATACTGTGTCTAATCATTGACAGTAACAAATCTGGTAACTCATGTATCTGCAGAAGAACCATGTGTTTTTGTATCTAAACCATTATAATATTTCAGTGCAAATAGTAATCTGTGCTATGATTTTGTAGTGATTTTTCATTGTTATTCTATGAATTGATTGTCTTTTTGGTGGACTGAGTTTATGATATTAAATCGATCTCCTTTTAATTGGGCCTTGTTCTCAAAGATCTTCATACATTCCAACTATTTGGTTTCCATGCAGTTTCCTTGATTGAATAAAAGGTTGAGATATAGGTTCTATGGACTAGGAAATAGACATCTCCAACTTTATTTCTGCTTGAGTGAGTCTGAGTAAATCTTTCAACCCATATGAGTGGCAGACTGTATCTTAGAAGAAATTAGGACATTTTGATATATAACCCTTTCATGTCAGAACAATGCAGTATATTTATTAATCATTGGGCTATTCTATTATCTGCACGTATATTTGCAGTGTATTTTGTAAACATTTGTTTCAACCTTCCGTGTGGAGAAGCAGAAACACAGAGAAAAAGTAATGTTTAAAAGCTTTAGTTATTTATTTGAAAAGGTGTGTCTGCATTCCACTTCTTACAAGACTGTGTTTGTTCTTAGGCGTAACACCTGTGAGCTCGGATGTTTGTAGTAAATATGTAGGCAGTCTCTCTACCAAAATCACCTTAGCACAGGCTGGTCACTGAAGCTCAAACTTAGGCTCTGGCTGGACTGAAGCCCTGCTCTGCTACATCCTGTGTTATCCATATTCTACTGATCACCTTTCCCTACAAGATACCACGCTGGGCATTATATTGATGATGTTATGGGGATTGGACCTAGTGAGCAAGAAATAGCAACTACTTGTAAGACTTTTGTGTACCAGAAGGTGGCAAATACATCCAACAAAAATGCAGCAACCTTCATCTCAGTGAAATTTTAGGGGTCCAGTGGTGTAGGACACATTGAGATACCCCTTCTAAAATGAAGGGATAGTTGCATCTGCCCCCTCCTACAACCAAAAAAGAAACATAACCCCTCTGGGTCTCTTTGGATTTGGGAGGCATATATATTCTTCATCTGAGTGTGATACTTTGGTCCATTTGGCGAATAACCCACATTGCTACTGGTTTTGACTGGGGCCCAGAATAAGAGAAAGGTCTGTGTGGCTTCAGGCTGCCCTGCCACGTGAACCATCTGGCCCAGCAGATCCAGTGTGCATGAAGCAGCAGCAGCAGACAGGGATTCTGTTCGGGGCCCTCAGGAACCCTTGTTGGTGAATCCCAGCAAAGGCTCTCGGGATTTGGGAGCAAATCCCTGCCATCCCCCGTGGATAACTACTGTGCTTATAAGAAACAGCTTTAAGCCTGCTGCTGGGCTTTAGTAGACCCTGAACACTTAACCGTGGGCCACCAAGTTACCGTGCAACCTGAACTGTCCTCGGACTGGGGGTCATCTGACTCACCGTGCCGTAAAGCTGGGAGTGCACAGCAGCAACTCCATCACCGAGTGGAAGTTGTATATATCTGATCAGGCCCAAGCAGGCCCCAAAGGCACCAGTAAGTTGCATGAGGAAGTGGCCCAAATGCCTTCCTGTATTACCTTCCTTCTCAGCCTGCGCTGTGGCCTCAGGGGGAATTCTCTACAGTCAGTTGACAGAAGAAGGGCTGATATGAAGACACACCCAAAGCGGGCAGCCACAGCACTGCAGGGCCAAGAAGTGCGGCTGTATAGACATGGTATACGTACCATATTATAGCACAGTTTCAGGCAGATGCAGGATAGCTGTATCATGTTGGGCAGATGTATGACCTTGTTACTGTCTTTATTTGGAGATGAAGTATGTTTTAAGGAGACGTGTGGCTGACAAGTTGACAAGGATTGGATTTAGGATGAGGAATTCCATATTCCAATTTGGCTGGGCCACAGTGACCAAGTATTAGTCAAACACTCTTCTGCATGTTTCTGTGAAGGTGTTATTTTGTTGAGATGGACATTTAAATCAGTGGATTTAGGGTAAAGCAGATTATCCTCTATAATGTGAGTGGACCTCAGCCCTTAGTTGAAGGCCTTCATGGATCAAAGCCTGATGCTCCCCAAGAAAGGGCTCCCCCAGCAGACCGACTTTGGGCTCAAACTGCACCTCCTCCTCCAGTCTCCAATCTACATATTTTGTACTTAACAAGTCTCCACAATCTCATAATTCCTTAAAATACCACCCCCCCTCTCTGGCGCTTTCTCTCTCTCTCATTTATATATATTTTATATATAAATTATATATACCCATCCCTTTGGTTCCATTTCTCTAGAGGACTGCACTCAAATACAGTGATAATCTGTGCCATGTTGTCTCCTAAAAAACTAGACTTTAATTAGAATTCTAAGCAGAACACAAAAAAGTGGGTTGGCTTACTATCCATTCAGTTGGGTTCCTTTGGCTATTGTTTTAATTGATCAGTCAACTGTTTTACTTATAACCTGACCCAATTTTTAAAATTCACCAACAGGAAATAGGAAACATCAAGATTCATATTTGAATTTGACTCACCTGAAAGCATTTGAGACTCTTCACCTACTGACTGCTGTTTGACTTACCTACAAATAATAACAATACCACGCATTTTTGTAATGCTTTACCATTTAGCAAGAATGCTTACATATTAATCATCTGCACCTAACCTTGTGTTGCACATGGCAAGAACTCAATGCACCTATTTAATCAATTATGATGAAATGATGGATTTAGGTCATATCTTCCTTCTTTTTCATTTCTGTTAAATTTGTAGTTTTTGAAGATTTGCTAATGTGCTAAGAAGAAGCAAATTAAGAAAAATGTGTTGAGGTAATTTGCTAAATTTTGTTCTTAAACCCAGCCTGCAGTATCCTTCCCCAGACGGGACTGTTTCCAAATTGGTTTTCCTTGACTGTGGAGCATTGCGAATCCAATTAGTGAGGTCTGTGCCCCTAACAGCTGCCCACAGCACCCTGGGGGGTTACTGTGCCTCCATCAAGAACTTAAAAGTTCTTCCAGAAAAAAACTTTATATAACAAGCCCACAGTGAAAGGTATCCAAGTTTATCACTGAACTTTATAATATAGGAAACACTCAGGAAACTAAAGAAATCAAAGAAGGAACTCTCTGATTAAAAAAATTTTTTTTGCTAAATACTTGACAAACAGGTATGTGACTTATATACAGACTTTTAAGGCTTAGATTAATGAAGTTTCTGTGGTTTATCATGAAAGACCTGACCGTATTTTTTACAAACGTGTGAAAACTGAGAATCAGTATCCTACCTGTGTGCTGTAAAGATGGAAAACGAGACAGATGCATTTGTTCCATCTTAAAGGTTTACTCCAGAATGGAAAAGGTTGGTAGGAATTATTGTCAAGAGTTATTTCACTCACTTATCTAAAAATGAGTGTGTCTCTGTTGGTGTGCATTTGTGGGTATATTAGTCTGCTCAAGCCGCTGTAACAAAACACCACAGACGGGGTGTATTGAACAACAGACATTCATTCCTATGGTTCTGGGGACCAGAAGTCCGTGACTGAGGTGCCAGCAAATTGGGTTTGGGGTGAGAACCTTCTTCTTGGCTTACAGCTAGTCACCGTCGCATTGTGCACTCCTACGGCCTTTCTGTTCTGGAGCTGGTCACAGTGACTCAGGCTTCTCACAAACATAATGCGCGTGGGGAATAGGAAACTGCCCTTCTGCACTGCCCATCTGAGAAAACGGGGAAGGCAAGCCGTGGCCCCATCAGCTTTTCTAAACATATTCCTCCTCCTAGAGTTGCATATCATCCATTACTGAGCATAAAATAATTTTAATTTTTAAAATAACTAGCTTAATTATTTTAATGAGTTTTATCAAGGGTTAACAGTTCCTGGACTCTGCAAAGCTATTACATATGGTATGGATTTCAGGGAGCCAGATTTTTGTAGAGAAGTGTCTGGGCCAAGGACAAAGCCGTATCGAGAGTAGATGCAAAAGGGAGAAGAAACCTCTCCAGTGCAGCTTCCATCTGAGGATGAGGACTTCGCACTGACATTCTTCAAAATCACAAGACTCCTCAGCCACCTGCTCTTGACAGGGAGCACCAGGCGATACTGGCTTACGCTTTGTGTTCCTGTCGGAGGGCTCCGTGTGCTCTGCCGTGGTTCTTGTGTTTGAGAAGCATCCGGACTCCAGGCAGAGCGGGCACAGTGCATTCTCTGAGGACACCTCAAGCTTCCTTTGTCCCACAAGAACTAGGCTTGTTAGGGATACGTTACCTGCTCTTGAAAATGTTTATCACATGTAGCAAAACTGTGTCTGGGACCATAAGGTCTTAACAATATGTTTGCATTTCTACAAAAAAGTGTATTTTCCACTAAGACACATGATATTATAAAACAAGCATCTGACATCTTCAGAGAAAATGAAGCGGGGATGTCACCCTGTCCAAACAATTTCCATTCTGTATTTTTCCCAACAACCATGCTCATTTACTTATTTACTAAAGGCATATGGTGCTTAGGCATTTTTACATATGAAAGAATTGGCAAGATTTATCATCAAGGAGAGCTACATTTGGGGAAAACAGTTTACTTGGCTTGATGATTGATTAAGTTATCAGTTGTCTCTTCCTATTTCCAAAAGAGGGTATATAAAATGCATAAAACAGAACATTTAAAATAGATGGCAAATGGTAAGGCCAAAAAATCCTGAGAGGCAAAATGAGGAACCAGTGGCTTTATTAATGTCTAATACTTATTGAGTATGTATGGAAGTATATACATTGTATCGGATATATATATATGGTACCATATTACTGAGAGTTTAATGCATTCACTCACATAATTCACACCACAGAACTATTAAGTGCATACTTTTTTTAATCCCCATTTAGTGATAAGCAAATTGTCACATCGAGAGATTAACAGTTTGCCTACACATCTAACAAGTGCTAGAACTGGGATTTGATTTCAGACAGTCTTGTTTAGAACCTGCATGTTACCTAGGATGTTATACTGCTTTCCAAATGTGGTGACATCACTTTTCTGAGCTTCAAGGCGGGCAAGGCACGATTGTTCAATACTTTTCCCAAGGGCTACATTCTTGAGAAAATCACTGGATTGTAATAGGAGTAACATTATGTAACATAACAAACGTCATCCTTAATTGCTGTTTGCACAAAGCCCCAATGTGTTCCTGAAATAATATTTCTCACATCAGCTCTTAATAAAAGGGGTTTAAATAGTAACTCAATGAATATAGCTAATATGATGTGAAATCCATATTTCCTTAAGTGAATAGAATTGATGATTCGGTGCGATTTTTGTCATCGATCCCTGTTTTATTTGTGTTTACCACAGTCTGCGGTTATCTTGTTTATGTATTTACTTACCTTTGTCTTGCTAGAGTGACAGCACAGATCTGTTTGCCTTATTCATCCCTTTAGCTTCAGAAGGTAGCAGAGAGTCTGCATGACTGGTGCTCAAAATTATAAGTTGATTTAACTCACGAATAAACGGATCCTCCAAAGACATAGAGTCCTGCCCAAAAACACAGCTTCAAGATCCCCAAAGTATTAATTATGACAATCATTTAAAAGTTTGAATAACAACTGTGAAGTCACTGTTCCTCATGGAGCCGCTGGCAAAGAGGTCTTGCCTGGAGCTCAGCAGGCAGGGTGTTGAGCCTTTCACTTGTTTTCCTTCTTCCTTGTAAGCCCTGATGTCAGGGCCTGTCTCTGGGGTTGCGTTCTGCAAGGTCCACCCGAATCCCATCCAAGCAGAAGCCAAGGACTTGGGGCGGTCAGCGAAGTCAGGCAGACAGGAAAGTCCGCCCCACACTGCCAGCACCATTGCGCTCAAAGCTCTCTGCCACAGTTTCCGGTCAACAGTTACTAACCCAGGCTGGAGGACAGAGCATTTCATGTGGCGTTTGTACGGCATGTGGTGCCTTTTGCCGGGAGTCCCTGCATCTAAGTGCCGCATCTGGCTTCCCACCCAGATTTGCTAACTACTTTCTCGGTGCTCCTGACAACAGTGCCTGGAAGGCACTGAGCTCTGGCTGGTGCTGTTTCAGGGCTTCACAGAGCCTCCAGTCGGTGGCCTCACTTGTTCAGCTTCTCTCCCCTTTGTCTTTTGCAACACTTCAACCCCCTGAATTGCATATGAAGGAAAGGAATGCGCTTGACCCATTTTCAGCTCCAGGAAGAGGAAAACATATTTATTCAGGAATGACTGGGTAGGCCAGGACCTGTTAGTTCAAGTGAAACCAAAAGCTAATTGCTCCTATTTTCTCTAAATAGAACTGCAACTGAAATATTAATTGCATCATAATTTTAGAAATTTTGGTCACTGTTCTAAGCTTTGGTTGCACAGTGATGGGGCCGTTCCGCTTTACATTCCTGTAACACTGAATTCCTTTGATTTCCCCCATTCCTTGGACCTCTCTGCTTTGGGCTGGAACACCCTTGCCCAGCCCTTCCCGGCTTCCAAGTTTTACATCAAGTGCCACCACCTAGGGGCCCTCCGAGGGTTCCAGATGCTGCCATACCCTCCTCCTCTAGCACTTAGCCAGTCACATGGACCCATCTCTGCACGTGGCTGTCTCCTCCATCAGACTACAAGCCATTCCTGCAGAGAAGGAATCATGTCTTACTCATTTTTTGAAGTCTTGGCATGTAGAATAAGCTCAATAAATATTGACTGAAATGGATCGTGTTGCCAGTAAGCCAAGATGCTCTTGCTCTGTCTGAACTTTTTCTGCACTCGAAACTCCTGGAAGCACCAGAAACGTTTTAAATGGCTGCGTTTGAGATATTCTGAGAGTGTAACCTTTCATTATTTTCCTTTTCAGGAACCTCTTTCTGGAGCTATAAAGACAAAGGGAAGAATCATGTCCATGATCGCAGCTTTCTATGGCGGCAAGTCTATTCTCATCACTGGGGCCACAGGCTTCTTGGGCAAAGTGCTGATGGAGAAGCTGTTTCGCACCAGCCCCGACCTGAAAGTCATTTACATCCTTGTGAGGCCCAAGGCCGGCCAGACGCTGCAGCAGAGGGTCTTCCAGATCCTAAATAGCCAGGTATGCCTCACAAGAAGAGCCTCAGGCCAAGATGACTCCCTACCATGTTACCTTATTGTGCCTCAACTGCAAGGGGCCAGAATATCGGGGCAGATAGAGGTCAAGGGACAAAACTAGGTAGCAACCCACTGCTCAGGGAAATTTGTGGTGTTTTCCTGTAAGAGGAGAAAGAGCGCTTGGGCTCTGTCCAGGGCAGGCGAGCAGGTCATCTAAGTTCTGATAGTCACTCAGTGAGAATCAAAATGCTGACCCTTGCAGAGGAGGCTCCCCAGGCTTGATATCGATCACACGTTCATCTGAACTCTTCCCTAATTTTCTTCTAAATTTAAGGGGGTGTCCCCCAAAAGTTTTGGATATTCTAGTCTCTGTTCTGTTCTATTTCATACGGAACAGATAAGATGCCATGCAGTGTCTAAACTCCACAACCTTGACTGTTAGATACTTTATCTGTCCTAATTTGGTATTTCTGTTATCCCACTAATTCTTCTAAGGGAAACACTCATAATATTGAAAATGAAATATTATATGTGTGAGTCAGCCCTCTCACTGCTCCAAAAAAGTATTGTGCACAAGCTCTCATGTTTCAGTTTATAAATTTGAAGGCACTATAGGCTTCGGTCTCAAATATATCTGGGCTCACCTTCTGGCTTATCGGTTGGTTGTCACTTTACCTCTTAAGCTCCAGTTTGCAATGTTTAAAATAGAAACAGTGACAACGACCTCCCAGGATATTCATAGGAATTAAATGAAAAAATGCATGTGTATGAAGTATAGTTACCTTTGGAATGTACAGGGTTATTTAGGGTTGGCAAAAGGAAATTTTAAGTAAGATTTATTTTTAACAAAGTGTAGGGACGCCAACATCTAAGGGAAATGTGTTTCTGATATGCAGCACACTATAGATGCCCAGTAACTTTCATGATCACATTTATCTGCAGGCACCAGGGTGAGATTTTGTCACAAACTGTCATCAAGAGAATCAGAAAAACCTCCCCTGTGTATATGGCCTGGCTCAGTAGTGGGACAAATAATAGCTGACAGTTGCTGAGTACTTAGAACACGGCAGGTGCAATTCAAAGGTTTCTTTCATGCCTTATCTCATTGACTTTTGCAACAACTCTGTGAAGTAAGGATGACTAACCTCCTCCTTTTATAGATGGGAAGACAGAGACCTAAGAGTTAACTTACCAGAGGTCATACAGCTAGTAAATGGGAGTGTCAAATCTCTACACTGTGACTCCAGGGCAGGCACACTTGCCCCCCACACCCCCATACTGTCTGCATCATGACTAATGGTTCTGAAAAGTAAGACCAAGAGGCTGATGTGGCATAAAACCGAAATCTAGAAGAAACCCTCAGATCCCTTTTCAGACAGCTTTGCTCAGTTATATGTCCCTAAGAAACTTTGTTTTCATCAGACAGCAGACATACATCTGTCACTACATAGCCAGCTTATGGATTTCTAGATAAATATTAGGGCAGAGAGTCCTGTAGTCAGCACAGTCTTCACCTACTGGTCTTTGTGATGCACTACATGTGACAACTCAGCAATGTTACTTAGGTTCCAGAAATCTTGACTGTACTATGTGTAACTGATCTGTGAAACTGGCCTGCAGATCTTTACACCTGTTTCCACTATGGGGCTATTTATTGCCAGCTGTTGACTTTTTATAAACAGTGGTCTTGAAGTGTGGTCTCCAGACCAGCAGCAACAGTATCATCCGGGAACCGTCGGTTGTTAGCAGATGCCGCTTAGCATGGGCTTCCGTGGCAGGCAGGCCTGCGTCTGAATCTCAGCACTGCCAATTGTTAGCTTTATGGTGGTGGGCAAGATGCATACATAACTGAACCTGAGTTTCCTTATCTGTAAAATGAGATAATAATACCTTGCTCACCCAGGAGTGTCTGTCTGTCTGTCTGTCTCTCTCCCCTTCAGGTCTTTCTGGATTCAAATCCAGGTCTGCCATCATAAAATGCGGTTTTAACCACTAACCTGTATGGCCTCACTTTTTTCTGTCATGCTAAGTAGGGTTTATTTGTATAGATTTATTTTCTCCATTAATTTTCCCTAAAAGAATTGTGGGAGGGAAGGAATCCATTGTGCATTTTATAGCTGAAAAATTTATTATCTGTGGTAAAATGCCGTTTCTATAAGGCCATTTTGTGGGTACTTTTTTTGAGTAATAAATGAAAGTCCTTTCATTTATCGAGTGCTTGGAACACCTAGAGAAATTTACACACTGTGTCTGATTGTTTTTTAAGGGAACATTTGCTTCCATTATTTTTATCTTGTAACTGAAAGGTGTATTATTGAGAACAGATTCTATTGCCTATTAAAAACAAGCCTTTAGTTATGCAAATAACCTGCTTTCTTGACACTATATGGAATTTGATTCCTGTAAAAAGATTTTCCGTGGGAAAAAAAATCGATCTATTTTATTTCATTTCTGGGTGTCCCAAAACTGGAAAACTTCCACTACACGAATTATGTATGCTGGCCTCAGAGCGTAAGGATGCTGTCGATGATAGACCGTAGATGAAGTTCTATGCAGGTAAGGGATTACACAGTAATTAGTTACTGAGCATCTGAGAGATACAAAGTGTACTGTTCCTTTTCATTCTGAAGCTAAAAACTCAAAATACAGACAAACTAAAATTATGTATTTTTTAATTAGGTGACTGGACTACTTTGAATGGTAAAAGAAACCTCTAGGTTCTACTAAATTTTTTACTCATAGCATGTGGCTATTTAAGTTCAAATTAATTACAATAGTGAAATTTAAAATTCAGTCCCTCAGGCACACTCGCCACAGTTCAAGTGTTCCATAGCCACCTGTGGCGAATGGTGACTATATTGGAAAGGGCAGGTGTAGAACATTTTTGGTCTTATCTGACAGCATTGATCTAGATGATTATGTTGGTTAAAAAGACCATATTCTCATTCAGATTTCTGTGCTGCCCATGATTTTTGTTAGTTCTACAAACACTTACTGAAGTGCTTACTGGTCAAGTGTATGCTAGGCACCACAGGTATGAAGACGAAACAACATACCCAAGTCAGGTGGTGGCGGGAGTCGTGGAGAACACGTCCGCAGTGCAGTGTGGGTTCTCCAGGGAGAAGAAAGGACGAGGCAGTCTTGGCAGAAGTGTCATCCTTGCAAATGGATGAATGATATGTTGTATTTGGGAAACCCTGAGTGACCTATTTGGCCCCAAACAAGTGAGATTAAGGACTAGAAAGTTATACTGAGGCCAGATACTGAAAAACTACAAAGAATACAATAGGCGACTTGCATTTGCTAGAAAACCCAACTGAAACTGGCTTAAAAAAACAAAGATAATGTCTTGTTAGTGGGTTTCAGCCCTGGGGAAGTTCACTGTGGATTCAGCGAGACCAAAGAAATGACAGTAGAACGTCCTTGGGGTGAAAGGGTTTATACCCAACTTTATTCCCACAGTGGCAGGTCAAGCACTAGAATCCCGTTCACTCAGAGCAAGTCTGCAGGCAGCAAGCCGGTCCCTGCCTCTGGACCTCTGGCCTCGGTGCTGCCACTGGTGGGCAATACATGAGCTGCCACCACTCCAGCCTCTGCTCTGCTCTCCTGCAGCCTTGCAGCTGTGCCACCATGTCGTGCCCAGAGCACTGGGTGGAGCTCTTTATATAGAGTCAACAGCCATGTATTGCCCACAGGTGTGCAGTGAGCTAGTCACTAGGGCCAGGTGAGAATCCCAGCCACAGGAACTCTCATTTCGCCCACAGATGATATGTTGATTGGACAATGGAAAAGTCCAGGACTACAGTGATGAGCACGTACACCTCGACTAGAGAGCGCTGGCTGAATTGGGCTGTGACTCCCAGCTCTGAACCAACCCCTCTGGCACGAGGTGTGCCCTGTACTGATTTACTCAGAAACTCCAGATCTAAGCTACCCTGGTGTCTTGCCAGTGGGTTTCAGCCCCAGGCAAGTTCACTATGGATCCAATGTGACCAAAGAAATGACAGTAGAATGCTCTTGGGGTGAAAGGGTTATACCCAACTTTATTCCCACCGTGGCAAGTCAGTCACTAAAATCCCGCTTACTTCAGAGTGAGTCTGCATTCAGCAAGCCAGTCTCTGGGCCCCTCTTCCCGCACAGCTGCCCTCTGGGCCTCTCTACCCGCACAGCCATCCCAGTCTCTGTCCTCGATGCTGCCACCACTCCAGCCTCGTCTCTGCTCTCCTGCAGCCTTGCAGCCATGCCACCATGTCACCCAGAGCACTGGGCGGAGCTCTTTATATAGAGTCAGTAGCAACATATTGCCCACAGGCATGTAGTGAGCTAGCCAGCCAGGGCCAGGTGAGAATCCTGGCCACAGGAACCTTCACTTTATCCACACTGGGCATGCGGTAAGGGTGCATTTCCATCAGTAAGCCTTTCCCTAGAGCTGGGGTGAGACCACCCCCTGAGGAGCAGCTGCTATGTGGAGAATGGAGAACATCTGAATGGTTAATTTAGATGCCTGTCAAGGGACAGAGGGATGGATGCTAGGAAGTAAGCCTCCTGAGAGGAGCAGGATCTCAGGAGCCAGACAGCCCCAAGTTGGCACCTCTCCCACCACCACCAGGCGGTGGGCCTCTACATAGCTGAGCCTCAGTTTTCAAATGGGACACTACAGTCATTATCTTTTGCACCATTGTGAGATGTTAATACAGGAAAGGCACTTAGAATACTGCCTGGACCATGGTAAGGGCTCGGTAAATACTCGTTTTTTATATATTACTATTCAAATATAGAAGTTTGAGCTTTATCTTTTAGGGGATGACACTCCAATTGAAGGCCTTTTTGTCTTCTGACAGCTTGATGATCTCCTACCATTTAAATAATGATGATGAATATGGGAAATTAATTATGGGATCTGCAAGGAGCTGATATTAATGGAGTCATTGCAACAGAAACCATACCCTCTGGCCCTTGCGAACTCCTGGGATAGAGGATCAGAAAAATGCCTTCTGTTTCAGTATACCTAAACACGTTAGACAAAATATGTTTTCATAAAATAATATTAATGCACAGCTGAGCTAATTAAAAAGCGAGAGTAGTGATGACAGTGAAAATTTAGCCACCTGGGAGTTGTCAGGGGTCTTGGAGAGGACCTTGAATTGGAGGTGTAATAATTAATCATAGCTCAATTAAGTTGGCATATAGATTAAAAAGCATAGTAGAATTTTTCTATGGCTTTTGTTAATGTAAAACACAATATAATCAGCTTTTTATTTTGACTACTCCAATACATACCTGGCAATTGGTCATCTCCAGTGCAGAAATAAATAACCTGGAGCCGGGTGGTAATTCCTGAATGCTTAGAACTCTCTGTGTCTAATCCAGCAACCATCTTCCATGCAATTTTAAACCTTTTTTCAAATCTTTCGAGATAGCCCCAATAGTATCAAGTCCAGCATACAAATTTAGCTTTCTGTAAGCAGTCTCTCTACCCACCTTTGCTAAGCCTTCTTTCACACACACTCCTAAATTCAACCTCAGAACAAACAGTATTTTTCTTTTGACATTTAAAGTCTGTCCACTCAAAGAGCTTTTGTGTTACATTAAAACTTAAAGATATGTATAAATGAGTGTTTAAAGAGGAAACAATTACTACAGCATCAAAATACTTGAGAAATTGAAGTAATGGAAATTTCTTAAGTCTCTATTTCTAGTATTATAGCAAAAGCATTAATTTTTGGTATGTGGTCGAATAAAAAAGCATGCACAATGAACAGACCCTGGGCTTAGACCTAAAAAGGGGACGATGTAGTTCAATATATTTGCAGCATTTTATTTTAAAAGTGATAATATGCCATATGAATTCTAATATTCCTCTGGTTAGAATTTGGGGGAAAGGTTCAAGTTGGTTATTCTAAATATTCCAATTGATGTTCCAATATAGGATAATACTTCAGGGAAAATACTCATAAAACTTTGATTTCCTAGTAATTGTTTGCTTTTATGCTTTCCTAATTGCATATTCAGTAAGAGAAGACGAGTGTCAGGCTGACATATATAATACACCATTTTCTCAAATATATTGGCTTCGCCAAAACCAGTAACATGCGTATCACCCCAAGCTTTCCCCTGTAACTTTTCAGCCTCAGCCCTTTCTGTCATCACTGCTCTCATGTGTCACCCCTGTCCTCTGCATCTGGCTTGACCCTCAGTGAGGAATCAACCAAATTCGTTGGACGAACAAGTGTAATACATATGCCATTTCCCCACTGGTCTTGTCTGGGTCCAGCTTCACTTCACTCGTGTTGCTTTGCACACTCACTCTTGGCTTTTTAACTCAGAGGGACTTGCCTCTCTGGGTTAGACTTTCTTCTGGGAGGCCTTTGATTCTGCAAGTATTTATTGAATCTGTCTTATGACTCACGACCCAGTTTGGATTGTGCCATTTAATTTTATTTTGACACTGAGTGATGTAAATGCAGCCACACGGTAGTCCTAAGACAGGCACGGTATCCCTTTTAGCCATGTTTCTCTCCAGTCACACATAGTGATTGGATTCTAGCCCACCTGAAGTGATGCTGTGTTCTTAAAGGTGGATTAATCGTCAGGTGGATTAATATCAGGTATGTGAGAGTTAGAAATTTTCCTTTGAAACATAATAAACAAAAATGTTACCAGTTTGCCTTTGATTCTCACTAAGTCCCCAGGCAGTGTGGTCAGGAGAACATCTGTTCTGTCAATCACAATCCATGCATCTGCTTCATCTCTTTCCTCTCACGGAACAGACAGCTACCACCTCTGACTTCCTGTTTCCGGGCTTTCAGAGGGAGACAGTTAAATGGTATATGTTTTGGGAAGAAGGTTATTTTTAATACATTTGCCACAAAGGACTGGGGCTCAAGAATCAGGAGACATCAATTTCCTCACATATGACTAAGTTCCTTAAGTATTTTCAGAGCACTTAAAGGAACATATCAATAGAGAGAATGGTATCTGAATTAATGGCGGAGTCTTGAGGACTTTCTCACAAAGATAATTAAGGTGGTACGCTAAGAAAACAACCAGCCACACACACAAATAGTGTAAAAATATATTTATTGTAGTATTATTTATAGTAGCAAAAGCCAGAACCAACCTGAATATTCCCCTGTGGAGTATTGATTAAATAAACAATATATACATGTGTTAGACTAATATGTAGGCATTAAAACTCATATTTTATAAAAAATGACATGAGAAAATGCTTATAATATATTCACTGCAAAAAAAAAAAGATACAAAGCCATCCATATTCAGTGTAATCTCAACTACACCCTAAATGTTGATGGGATCTTAGAATAATTTTATTTTTCGGCACTTCTAAATTTTCAAGTTACAATTATAATGAGCACATGTTTACTTTTATGGAGAGGAAAAGAACACCTCTTTTCATAGTGAAAAAATAGGATGATTGATCTTTTTCCAAAGTTTTATAAGTACAATTACAAATGAACATGTTTTACTTTCATGTTGGAGAAAAAACATACACCCACTTTTTAAATAGTAAATAAATAACACAGCAAACCAATCATGGATTTTCAGAATTATGTAATCAGGTATAAGTTCAGTTGATTTTTACTTTTATCAAAATTAAATAGTTTGACTTTTTTTATTAAAAATATGATTCCAAGTCTTCAACATTTTTTTTTTAAAAAAAACTCCAAAACAAAAAAAAAAAACAAAAAACTTCTGTGCAAAGAAAAGATACAAAACCATATTCAGTATTATCTCACTAATCAGCCCTAAATCCTGGATTTGGGGAATAATTTTATTTTTTGGCTTCCAAACCTTCAAGTTACAATTACAATAAGCATGTTTACTTTTAAGGGGAGGAAAAATGCACCCTCTTTTCATAGTAAAAAAATAAAACATAAAAAAACTTAGTTTTTTTCCCCATAAAATCTGAGTCTTTTAGAATAAGCCGGATTGCACTTGTTAAAATGTGAATGTGCTCACCACAGACCCTTGCGATTCTATTTGTGGATCCCCAGGGTCTCAAGCTGACTGCTTTGTCTCTTACTCATGAAAAATGTGTTCAATTACTTATAAGCCAACCAGCTTTCCATTGAAGCAAAAATAGTTTTAGATAGAGACATTGATATTTTATCTATTTCGCTATGTTAAACATAGCTTTGTCTTACAAGATGTGGCCATCCTCACCATAACAGATGATAAGTTGCAAATATCTCATTCAGTCATGAAGTTCAAAGCAAAGTTGAGAATGTTTTGAGGTTCTTTAGTGCTTAAAGGTGTGTTTCTGTTTACAACAATCATGTCTCATTTATATCCATTTAGAGTATTAATTGGCCTTGGTCTACTCTAAATAACTCTTTAAGAAAACATCAAGAAGATGACATCCCGATCTGAAAAATAACACCCCAAGTAGTTGAAATTATATTAAGAATGAGTGTTGCTCCAGGAGGAGAGGGTTCCCTGCCCAGGGCAAGTTCCCTGTGAATTTGCCAAGACTGAACTCAGGCAATGCCAAGAAGTTGGGGACTTAAAGGGGCAGTTATTCTCAGGGCAGGTGTTAGTCTCTCCTCGCTCCCCCTTTCTCCAGCCACGTGCTACTTCCCCACAACTAGCAGCTGAGAGGAACTCTGTGTATGGGTCTCTGCTGACTTGTGCTTGGCTGACCAATTACATACCAGGAATTGAGGGAAGGAGAGAATGGGTGTTTCCTCTACACCTCTCCGCTGGGCCAGTACTCCCGTGACTTACCAGCTGCTATGTCCCCAGTAAACATCCCATAGATGTGCAAACAGACTCTTATATGTATATATAGTGGGCCCTCTTAAGGCCAGTTGGGAATCCTAGTCAGAAATCTCCATTTTCCCCACAGTGAGGTAGTTAATCAAGAGTGATTGTGAAGTCAGAATCTAAAATATGTTTCACTGAGAGAATACCGACAACAGTTGTGCTTTTCCTATTAATCTATAGTAATCCGATAAGGGAAGGGTTACCATGAAATTTTTCTGGGTTTAGAATTCATCATCTGAGAAGACAGGCAAAATTCAAGGTTTCCAGGGAGGGACTCTCCAGTGTGATGTCACCATGAGGTAGATTTTTAAAGAGATGCAGAGGTTGGCAAGTTGCACAGGATCTTTCAAGTCAGTTTCTCCAGAAAAGTGTAAATTACTCAATAAGCCCTAGTTTGCCCCAGAGAGAAACCAACTTTGAAATATCCTGGAGAGCTTTGAGTAATGAGTCTCGCGGGGTCATACACTGGGCCTGCAGTTCACAGAACTGATTAGGTGTGAGACAATACAAGATAGTGACATTTTACAAAATAGGTTATTGAATCCTTTCACAAGACTATCACTATTGAGTAGTTTCTAGATGACATTAGCTAAATCAGTTCCCAAGAGGAAAAAGAATGCATTTAAACAAATTAACTTTGAACTAAAAAAAATTAACTTTAAGCCAAGTAACACCTGAAAAGAAATGGCCGACAAGATGACATTTTTTAGTACTAAGAAGCACCAACAAAATGGTAATTTCATTTTATGTAAAAGTTCCTCATTAATTTTCAAGGACTCTTCTGTAAGGAAAGAAAGCATTGTTCCAAATTTCCAAAAATGAATTTCTGGTTGATGTTAATGATTTTGTTATGTCTTTATACAGCACAAAGGCAATTGGAAACAGAAGTTTGTATTTGAAATTCCCAAAGCCAGTTTTGTTCCACTATTATTTTTTATTTTTCCTAAGAAGCTATCCTAAACAGCTTCTTTTTTCCTAAAAAGCAAGAGGCTTCTATAAACTTGAGACAACTAGAGGGAATGTAATCTTGCCAGGAATTTAGATTTTCCATAATTAACAAACACACATTTTTGGAACAGTATAATTGGTCTTCAGTTTGATTGTCACTCAGCTCAGATTAATTGACTCATGTGAACCTTCTCCATTTCCTTTTAAGAAAAAAAAATTAAAGAAATTGATTTAGTCCCAGGGATATGCTAGCAGTGCCAGAAAGAGCAGCCATTTATTTTCTCAATGTCTTTTCTTTTACAGTACCACTTACTAATTAATTCAATCACAGGTATAATTTCACATGTCCAGCTTCTTTTCTTTCTTTTTAAGTTTCTTCCAATCACATCAAGTCTTTTTGCTTAAAAGCTTTGAATTGCTCTTACTCATTTCACTCAAAAAGTCACCAAACTGCAGGATTCTACATGACTCTGGAATACATGCAGTTTTCAGAGGTACCTGGGTCGCACGGTATAGTCATGGGATGGTCCAACACACAGGCATGCACATGCACACATATGTGTGTGTGCAGAGCTCTCTGATGAGCAGCTTTAGAAAACCAAAGACTAACATGGGTTCCATAAAGGAATTTTCCTATTATTGAAACCCCCTCAGTGGCATTTATTATACTAAGTGTCTGAATTTCACTACCCTATTTAACCCTCATAAAACCCTGTGGTAGGCTTTATTGCTCTCTCACAGATGGGAAATGAATCCAAGGAAGTGGTCAATTGTCTGAGGAAATGCCAAGGAAAAAATTTAAATACAGTTCTCTCATCACTAAAGCCCATGCTTTTCCCACTGCATGCATTGTCTCTCCTAAGAAATTGCTTCCTCGAAGCCCTGGTTATCTTTCCCAGCTCTCCAGACAGTGTGTTTCCCAATGATGAGAACTTCGTTAGGAAGGTGAAGCTATAGCCACTTCTCTATTCACATCGTCCCATTCCCCATCCTTTACCGTGGGTAATGCAGAGATGCTCCCAGTCCTGCTTGAAAGGAGAAATCAGCTTAGGACTATTCTCCACCTTCCTCACCACCTTAGCTCCTTTTTTGCCCAGGTGCTCATTCAAAGAACTCTGTGAAAATGATCTTGGGGGAACAAAGCATAACAAGATGAGGAACTGAACATTATGTTGCCTTTAGCATTTATTATAGATTCCCATGCAGAGTGAATTAAAATTTGTTAATGCAAAATTGTTTTAAAAATAGCAGAATATATGCAGAACTATGAGTTCTCTGAAATCGAAGAATGAGGTAGTTCAGTGATCAACAGTTTAGATAAACATGCAGATGAAAATACAGAGGCCCCAGAAGGTAAGTAACTTGTCCCAGTCATGCAGCTAATAAATGGCAGGACCAGGACTCC
This sequence comes from Manis javanica, assembly GCF_040802235.1. Classification (NCBI taxonomy): domain Eukaryota; kingdom Metazoa; phylum Chordata; class Mammalia; order Pholidota; family Manidae; genus Manis; species Manis javanica. The sequence continues at coordinate 8,110,346 of NC_133170.1, read as the reverse complement.
AACCCAGGCCTTCCTGACTCCAAAGAGTCTGAGATCGTTCCCACAGCAGCTGGTTTGCACCTTTGGTGTGGATCAGACTCACCAGAGAGCCTGTACAAAGTACAGATGCTCAAGCTTCCACTCGAAATTGTTGAGTCAGACTCTCAGGGTCAGGACATCCTTTTGTTTTTGTTTTCTTAAACGATTTCCCAGGCAACCCTGCTATATGCCAAAGTCTGAAGACCACACCACTACACCATACTGCCCTGTGCTCCTATAGAAATGGTTACTAAAGCAATAAGAACTTCTGGATTAATCCTTTCTATCTATGGGAGTTCTTAGTGAACTAGCAAAAATGATTTTTGTGAATCATTACACTGAGTATGTTAGATTTTTGTCTTCAGTTATATGCACTTACTTGTGTTTAATTGGTCTCAGATTATATCCTTGCTTAATAAGTATTGTTTGAGAGCTACTGTGCAGAATCCACTGGCTTGCTTTTGTTCGGCACTGTGAAACTTCTGTGATAAATTTTACAAGCTCTCTTTCTCTTTAGCACGTGGGATATTCCACAGAGATTGCCCTTTAATTTAAGGAACCTTACCCTTTTTTCCCAAAATAAAAATATTAAGCAAATTTTGGCAGATTACTGGGGCTAAATACTATAGTGCTTTTTGAAGAGAGGGATTCAGTAAACTGGGTACAGATCAGAATCTTATAATTATTAAAGATACGGTTACCTTCAATGGGCCCCTGTAAACAGTGACCGAATCTCCTATGGATACCTCCAAAGTGAGGTCATGTGGCTAACAGGTTGATTGTAGAAGTCCAAGTTCAGGACCTCCACACTGTTTCAGAAACACAGTATAAATGTCATGACCCCACCCCTTGCCCAATCCTTGCTTCCAATAAAAATACAGTCTTGGTGTCTGGCTGTAGAAGTCATACCCACAGAGTTTATTGAATCCAGAAAATTTCTTTCTGGTTTTCTCATGCTGAAGCTCTCATTCTGTTGAATTTGAAGTTTATCTGTTGCCTCCACTTTAAGTACCGACTGTCATAAATGCTGTAGTCTATCACGTTTAAAACAGAGAGTAATACTCGCGCGTGGAATGTCAGTTCAATGGAACACTCCTAAACTTTCCAGGAGAAGTGGACAGCTTTGTTCCTGGGTTGAAATGCTTCGCTCTCTTCCCAACTGTCACCTGTCAGGCGGCACAGACACGTGCCCTGCCCTGCCTAGGACTGGCTTCACCACAGGGAAGGGCAGCAGCCCCTCGGCTTGAGTCTCCGTAAAAGGCAAGGACTTAACTCCTCTGTTTACCGTCTCCATCCTGTGCCATATATGCCGTCAAACATACGAGAAGGAATAAGATAAACTCTTAGCACCTACAAAAATTAAATAAAGTTCCTTACTGGTGGACCTTCAATGAAATGTTTGAAATTATATTTTTTCTTCGCTCTTTTTTTTTTCTTATTTTTTCTTACTTTTAATTAAAGTCTCACATTAGCAAAGAAACTTTCAGAAGAGTTGGTGTCTACTGAGGATCCGTTTGCCTGTTTCATCTCATCGGTCCTGCAGTGTTCTTGTGCTTATGGAAGAGGGTCCCGCTCTGAGCCTTCCCAGCCCCCACTGGCTGTTAATCCAGGGGACTCAAGGGGACACTGTGTCAACCAGCAGTGACCTGCTTTCATCCACCAATACAGAAGAGCCAAGAGCCGGTACCTGAACAATTTCAGGAATCAAACTCCATTCATAGTTCTATTACTATTCTTACAGTAACTAATCTCAGTTTTAACAAGCAAACGTTGACTCTTTTCAATGAGCTGGGTGCTGTCAAGCATAAAGAAATAAACCAGAAAAAAGGAGTTTACAAACCAGAGAGTAAGTTTAAGCCCTGACTTTAAAAACGGACCTGAATTTTCAGAGTCTGTATTTCTCCAAGTATATGGTACATGGACCTTCAGACCTCTCTGTGCAGCTGGTTAAGAAATACAGCTTCCTGGGTTACATACCAAACCTACTGAGTCAGGATCTCAGAAGGTTCAGCTTCTGAGTAAGGAAACCATTTTTTAACATTTTCCTTCGGCCTACCCAGTGTGAAACCCACTGATGTCCTGTGACTGCCTGGAGCAGTTATAAAGGGAAATGAGTCACACACAGTTGTTCATCAGCAATTATCCGTGTTAACACTCCAACGGGAGAAGCTCTCCTCTTGGGATCAGTTAAAATCGACTAGGGAACTTGGTATGAAATGCAAACTCCTGGGTATGCCCCAGTAATTTCTTATTTAGTGGAGATGGGATGCGGTCCAGGAATATACATTTTTACCATGCATACTAGTGATTCCGATGTGGTTTGCTTGGTGGGTAACGCTTTGCAAAGCATCGACTTACCGGACGGAAGTTGGCTGGGATCTCTAACATTCTGTTTAGGATGTGACAACATTTAAAGAGGACTATTTTGTTGGAAATGATAGCAGTAACGTGAGATTCCAGACAAGGCAAATCATATTACTAGACATGAATAATACAGTAAAAAAAAAAAAAAGTAAAAAATGTAGCACTGTGGTTTGCATTGAGGCAGCTCATTCATTGGTTTATCTCAGCTGAGCGTAAGACCATCTGCATGAAAAGTGGACCTTTTCTCTTAAATTATACAACATTCACTGTGATACGCCCTCTCACCTGAAAATACATATCAATAAATGGAATATAGTTTGGGACATTATTTCCTGGATAGGAATGATCTCCTAAGATGGTAATGCTGTAAATGGGGCATGTTGGCACTGTTCGGTGCCGCACAGGGGGTCGGGAAGTACAGTGTGCTATCATCCAGTGTCCTCTGCCTTTTAAAGTCATAAAAACCAAAGGCAAAAAAAGAAAGCCTCTGTATGGCAGTTTAGAACCCCACTGCTAAAAGGGTGGACATTGAAGTCATCTTCCACCTTCTGTTCTCAAATAGCCAGAAGTTAACACAGGCCAAAATCAAAGACTCCACAGAACCCTAAATAAATTTCTCATGAATAAAATCTGTCCTGCAGACTCAAAAAAGAGCCTTCTACAGATTTAATTATTTAAAAAGGGCGAAGGTGTACGCATTTTAGTTCAATTTATCCCAATATATCCAGCATATGCTTGTCCTAACAATTAACAGGAACTACAGAAGGAAAGCATTTCACTGTGAAAGCACACATTCAGCAGGCTTATGCTCCCTCACCATGAGAAAAGCTGGTGGATGTATTCCTGGAAGAGCTAAAATGACCTGTGTTGAGAATGTCCCTCAGACATTTTAATCTACCTCATCAGTCTCGGGTGTCAAAAAAAACCCATTAAGGATTGACCTGACTTCCAAGTTATTTTCGGCAGTGTGGTGACCCCCTCCCGAGAAGGCTGAGCCTACGGTGCAGAAGAATCGTCACTGAGAGACGGGAGCGGATTCACCTGCCAGGCCTGTATGTGGATTGGATTTCCTTCCTAGTCACCTTCACTGAATTCCCAGGATGTCCCGGACACGGTCTTGCCTGATTCAAATGAGACAGGATTTCTCTGACTACCTGAGAACAACTTCCTACCTGGTGAAGCAGCCTGGGCCAGAGCTCTAATGGAGAGAAGACGCCTAAGCATCAAGGAATAGATGTAAACCTCTGGGGCTTAAAGAGGAAACCTCTGCTGCTATATTATGACTAAAGCCACATACTAATATTCTTTGCTCTTAACCCTTCTAAATATTTAGCTCTGTTTTGCTTTTCCTCGCTGTTGGCTTCCCATACCGTTCCTACAGTAAAATTCCATCGTATCAAAATATGTTGGAAACAAGATTGCTTTATTAAAATCGTATTTTCTGAGAAAATGGAAATACCAATTTAATCTAAGAACTTCTGTGTGGAGGGGAAAGTAGAGACTCTGTTCCATCTGAATAATTGTAATAAAAGCTAAAACTGCCAGGGCTCTTTCCTTTTCCCTTCATAAATAAATTAGAATATTTTTAAAAATCATTTAAAATCCCATAAAAATTACATGAACTCATGTAATTCTCTTCCTAGACAGTAACTGCCACTTCTATTAGAATGAGATTTTATAAAATTTTTATTTGTTTTACCCATTACACATTTGCTTAATTTGCTATTTTCTTGTTATGTTTGTGCTACTAAGACATCTTATTAATCTGGGCCAGTTAGACAAGTTGTTTCAAACCTGTGCTCATGGGCATTCTTTTGTAAAGCCTCATAATTTTACTGGTAATTTGGAAAGGCTGGTAATTTTGCACTGAAAGTAGTATTTCCCGGCCCCAAATGGAAAGAGTCACCATGTATAAATATGAAGCTGCCTGGCCAGGGGAAGAGGATGGGACTGGACATGAGTGACTTTCGGTTCCCCGCTTTGACCCTGCATAAAAAATTCAAAATATACTCCTTACTGTTTTTTGGGAAACTGACTTTTTCAAATGTTTATTAAATTAAGAGGAGCAGAAATTATACAAACTGATTTTCAATTGTGTAAAATACAGCAAAGGCCTCTTCCATAGATGCCTTCTTTGAGTGATGTTGCAACAAAAAAAATCAGTTTTTGAGAATTGTAATGAAACAAGTCAGCACAATGAGTACAATGTGATGGGGACAATAATCTTTGTGTATTGGTTTATGTCTATGCTTTAGCTGTTTGAAAAAGTCAAAGAAGTTTGTCCAAATGTGCATGAGAAGATCAGAGCCATTTATGCAGATCTCAATCACAGTGACTTCGGCATCAGCAAGGCTGACATGCAGGAGCTCCTCTCCTGTACGAACATCATCTTCCACTGTGCGGCCACGGTGCGCTTCGATGATCATCTGCGGTACGTGTCCGTTTTCCTCTCACGGACTGTGTGTGTGTGTGTGTGTGTGCGCATGTGCATACATGTGTGCCTAAGTTTCTTTATGGTTTCTGTTTAAAAATAAAAAGATACATTCTCAATGAAAACAAAAATACAACAGAGTAAACTTTCAAATCTCACCATCCAGAGATAACCATTTAATATTGTTGGGACCATCCATTCCAACATTCTTTATGCATCCATAATAAGAGATAGGTATAGTTTTTATTTAAAAAATGGCATCATATTGAGAATGATGGTTTGCAACTTGTTCAGTTGTGTTTTTGGACATCTTTCATTGTTGATAAATATTCTGTTGTAATTTGTAGTGACTACATGACATTCCATTGTACGTGTATCTAATCTCAACCAGTTCTGTATTGCTGGACATTTTTTGGATTGATCTAATTCTTCACTATTGTAACCAACTCTAATGAACATCTCTGTACATACATTTTGTAAAAAATACTTTGTGTGCTTTCCTTTGGGTAAATTTGCAGAAGTCGAATTGTTAGATATGTACCAGGTTATGGACAGTTCGTGTTTGGACATATAATGCAAAACTGCTTTCACAAAAGGTAGTTGGCGTTGTCCCTGTGCGTTCATTTCTGACGCCACACCAGTCCTGCATTATAATTCTTTCATTCTTTTTAATATTACCAGTATGATAATGGAAATGGCATAGCATGTTTTCATTTTTATTTCTCTGGTAATGTGAAAGGTTGAAGATGTTTAAATGCTGGTTGGCGTTTTATTCTTTTGTGAAATGCCTATTCCTGTTCTTTGCTTATTGTTCTATTGAAACTTTTCTCATTAATGTTAAGACTCGTTGGGAGATTTAGCATATGTATTCTTTGGCTTTTATAAGTCTTAAAATGTTTTAAGTTAAGTACTTGTTCTCACCTTTTGTTATTCATACAGTATTCATAATTATAGTATTTGTATTATTTTATCGTCATACTTAAATCTTTGGACCATTTGAAATTTATGTAGCTAGAAAAAGAATAGTCAGGAAAATTCTATGAAAAGAAGAATGGTGTAAGTCTAATTGTAGAGTAGCTGTTTAAAATTTTTTTACAGATGGTTACTTCTTGAACATTTATTAAGAGAGTTATTGTCACTTTTCATTTGCAATCAAAGTTTTATAATACATTAAATTCTCAGTTTTGAACTCTTTATTTTGTTCCATTAGCTAAGTTTGCTCTTCTAGTACCCCAGTATTTTATTACTGTAATTTTTATCTTAGTAGGCAAGTATAATGCTCTTCATAGAATTTTCCTGACTATTCTTACGTGCTTATGCTTCTTAAACTTAGAATAATTTTTCCAAGTTTTTAAAAGGTTGGGATTTTGATTGGCATTACCTTGAATATGTAAATGAATTTAGGAAGACTTAACATATTAAAAACATTGGTTCTTCCTATACAAGAACAATATATGTCTTTCTATTCATTCAGTTTTTTTGTTACGACCCTTAATGAAGTTTTATCATTTTATATATACATATAAAGTTACTAATTTGATTTTTTTAATGTTCTGTTTTGAATGTGTGCCATTCTTCCATTGTGTTTTCTAATTTTTGTTTCTATGTAGGAAAGCTAATGTTTTTTTAGCATAGCTTTTATAAATGGACACCTTATTGAGTCATTTTATTGTCCATCCCAGGATTTCTTTAGCTGCTTCTGTTTGTTTTCCAGATACACAGTTATGTAATCTGATAGTGATTTTTGTGACTACCTTCACAATATTTATATCTGTTAATTAACCTTATTTTCCCCTCTAATTGCAAGGCAGAAGTTCAAAGCAATGATAAATGGTGGTCATGACTATAGGCCCCTTTCTTGGCCCTGACTTGAAAAAGCAGTGCTCCTAAATTTTCAGCATTAAGCATGATACTGGCTAAAAAATTAAAATATGTTTTTAATCATTTTCTTTTCTTTTCAGTGAATTTTTTAAAAATTAAAAATTAAATTGGAAACGGATATTGAAATGTCACTTAAAAACCTTTCGAAGTATACATAGATGATCATATAATGTTTTACTTTTTGAGTTAAATTAGATTGATAGGTTTCCTGATATATAAGCCATTTATTTTGGGGATGAACACTTTCATTGTCATTACATACTGTGTTTATATAACTTTATCTTCTCTTGGCTAACATTTAGGATTCTGACATCAATGTTCATGCCTAACCTGGACCTTCACAATAGAAACTTGTATTTCGTGTTTCATGACCGCTGTTGCTCTCTTCCAATTTATTTGAATTTTCTAACTTCTTGAGTTAGATGCTTAACTTATTACCTTTATTCTTTTAATGGCTACTTAAATAGGCCCTCTCTCATTTCAGAAGATTGTAATTTTTTTCCTTTCCAGATGACTTGTAAATGCGATATGCACGATGCTTCAGTGATTAGGATTTATGTGCACAGACTACATCATCACCATATAACACCTGCTGAGTATCACACAGCTGGGTACCTGTGACTGACACCTCCGTGCCTGGTCCTCTGATGCAGCCACAGCAGGCGCAGTTCCAGCAGGACAGGATGCTGAGTTGCCTCATTCTTTTCCTTCTGCTTAATCTTCTCTAGACATGCTGTGCAACTTAACGTCACTGCCACCCAGCAGCTCTTGCTTATGGCCAGTCAGATGCCCCAGCTTGAAGCCTTCATACATATCTCTACTGCCTTTGCAAACTGCAACCTGAAGCACATCGATGAAGTCATCTATCCGTGCCCTGTGGAACCAAAAAAAATCATTGATTCTATGGAGTAAGTTGGGTCAAATGAGCGGGTCCAGGGGTGGACAGATTGTCATTCTCTTCGATTCTTTATAGCCATTCATTAATGAGGTAACAATGTGAGACGCGCTTGAAGCAAAATGCTTCGAGAAGGTGCTAGCTTCAGCTGCCCTGCGCCTGCTACTCCCTGCATCCCTGGGTGGGGAATATAATGCTTAGTAATTGGGGAGGACAGGATTAGAAAAATTCCGTACAACACTTTTGTTAATCATTGAGGATTGCATGAGGTGTTTAGGAGCGCTTTACACAGAAGTGTTTTGACACTTCGTAAGGAACTCAGCATTGTCACTAGATACATACATGGCTGTAGTACAGAAATTAGGAAAAGAGCTTTTGAAGTCCGAGTGACATGATTCTGTGACTTATTAGCTGTGTGACCTTGAGAGAGTTCCTTGGCCTCCCTGAGCCTCAGTCCCTTCAGCTGTAAAATGGGGCTAATTATAGTGCCCATCTTATAATTGTGATAATGAAGTGAGCTTTATAAAGCAATTATTTCAGGGGGTATTTAATAGCAGTTAATCAAAAGGTTAATTAACAAGAACTTAAAGAAGAGACGAATACCTCCCAGATCCGGCAGGAAGTGTCAGTCTTTTGACCTTTTCAGCCGAGATCCACTTTCCTTAATGTCCTACTGTGCAGGAAAAACAGTGGTTTAGGATTTTTCTCCTCTTGCCAATGAACAGGAACCATTTTCCTCTTAGAACAAGGCCCTTGCCTCAGACTAGCCATGTATCTGTTTTCTGCTCCTTTGTTCTTCTGTCCCATTTATGAAGTTTACCTTATTTAGAAGGAAAAAAAAAACCTCTGCCTAAAAAGTATTACAGCAGATAAAATGGACTGTTTTACACTTTGATGAAAGTGGGCTTTAGGGACACTAATGTGGTCATGGAGCAAAGGGGCATAGATTAGCATGGGGAGTCCCTCTTACCCGAGACGGAGTCGTGTGGAAGACTGGAACTCGGGGGGTGGCAACTGATACCAAAAATGTGTTTGGGAGAGAAAAACCAATAGGACATACGGGCTCACACATATCTGATCAGCTATCAGATTAGAATATTCACAATTGTGATGGCTTGTGTTTCTAGTACCAGGGATTTGATTCTTTTAAAGTTAATTTACTTGGAGTAAAGTCTTACTCCAAAAAGCAATGCCTTTTTGAGAGCCAATTCCAATGTATTCAAGTCTTAAGTTTGTGGAGGGGAGCTCTTGGAAATTAGAGGCTCCCCAGTTTGCCCGACCACAAGAATCACCAGGCCTTGTTAACAATACAGACACGCACGGCGTTGCTTTCTGAAATCTTCTGCAACTTTCTGCTTCTTTTGAAGCAACTTAAGTAGAAGTTTAGAATTTAGGACACGGTTCAAAACATCTTGAGTACACTGAAAGGCGTTTTGTTAATTTCAGCCATTATTTTGATTTATATGGTGTCTTTCTTCCATGCTAACTTATTTACTGTTTTAAAAACAAGTTGAGAATGAATGACAGCAGCAAATCCAAAGCTGGTTAAAGAAAGAGCATCAACAGGTTGTAGGTCTTGAAAAGGGCATCTCTTAACCCATGGTGGTTATCTCATCTCTGCAAACCCACAAGTGGCTGGATGAAGTGGCTTGAAATCAGCCTGTATTTCTTCTGGCCAGTTTTGGTAACCTGTATATTTTTGCAGGTGAAAGAATATGGTCTTCAGTCCATTAATCCACTGTTGACCCACAAATAAGATGGGGTGAAGATAACATTGTTACAAAGATGGAGAGGTGCCTGCATTATCCCACACTTTCTCCCAACCCTCCGGTTGCCATATAATTGGAACATCTATTTTTATAAGTTTTCAGAGTTGTTTTTAATTCTAGGAACTTACCAGCCTTTTCCTATTCAATTTAAATTAAAGGGCGTTTGAGTATCTCAAAAACACTTGGCCCTACTAGCAGCCAAGCAAGGAAAACCAAAACATTCTACACAGTCCTCATGTTTCACTCCCAACATCAAATCAGAGTTATTAAAATTGAGAGTTGTGTTTCTGAATAAGTCTTGGCATAAGTACATCTTAAATGCTCAACAGTTTGTCATGGGAGCAAAACTGTAGCAGTTAAGATCTTCCTACAGACAAAATAGAATGAATGAGCTCAATCCTATGCAATAGGAATAAATGTACTAAACACACTGATTATCAAAATCACACTATCATATTCAGGTAGGCTGATTTTTAAAAGTTGTTTATCAGAGGTAAAACCAAATCTACCAGCTAAGAGAAACATTCAATATTTAATTGATGATCACTTCATTGCTCTCTTTGAGAAGTACAGATAGACTTTGGGATTGTCAAAATGGTCCTGACATCCTTAAAACAGAACAGGCTGATGTCATGGTGACTAGGTTATTCATGATCCACGTCTTTTTGTAAATAGAGGCATTCAGTAATCACCCTATTAAAGCTCTTCAGAGTACTGTGATCATGCCACTTGACAGACTATTGATAGTTATTAGAGCACTTCAGAATTCATTGGAGATCTCTGGAAATAATTGCCATGTTATTAGCATAAACTCTAACAGACCTTCAGAATACATTTCATGGATTCGCTAAAACAGATTGAATGTAGTTGCTTTTATTTGTTGAGGCATCGAATGGGATTTTAAAAATTAAAAGTTCAAGGTTGCAAGACTGGCATGCTTGGTTTTAACTGGACAGCAGCGAATGAGGGGTTTTGCCTCTGACGCAGCTTGACGAGGGAGCCTCTGACCTCCCAGAATACAGCCCCTGGCATGTTCTGGGCACGTGATTGGCACTCAAATGTGTTGGATGAATGTACTTATGCACCTGCTAGGGAGGAAGCGCTTGGAGGTCATTAAAGATGATATGTAATAAAGCAGTAGATTGCATAGCTGTTGATCTGTGTAGGCAGCAGAAAGTAGGAATGGGCTGGCAGGACTGGGCTTAGCTGTGGAGAGCAGAGCGCATCCAACACACAGGATTCGGACGGTACACTCCTGAGACGGTTCGGAACTCAAGCTGGAGAGTGGAAGTTGTATCTGTCTGTGCCAGTTTCTTTTTGGGCTGTTGTATGTGCTGCTACAATTCCTTTTTACTCTGACTCGCTTCAGGTGGTTAGACGACGCTATTATCGACGAGATCACACCCAAGCTGATCGGGGACCGGCCCAATACTTACACCTACACCAAAGCCTTGGGAGAGATGGTGGTGCAGCAGGAGAGCGGGAACCTGAACATCGCCATCATCAGGCCCTCCATTGTGGGCGCGACCTGGCAGGAGCCTTTCCCGGTAAGCCGCTCCCAGGATTCTTTGCTTTGCCTCCAAACCAGCATCCTTCTAGTGCAGTCACTTCCTAATGTCCGTTTTCAGTTCGTCTCAGGATGTAGAGCTCATTGCAGCAAATCCGAGACAAACTCATTTTATGGGGACAAATGCCCACACTCGCTTCAGGATTTATCCAGTAGGAGGCTCCTCCGGAAGTTTCCCAAACTGTCTAGAGTTGGGGAGTAGAGATCTTAAATTAGCTTCTCATTACCTCTGGCCTGAGAATTCCTGTGGGAGATCGTTTTATTTCTTGGTTTTCCCACTATAGCTTAAATATACCAGAATGTTCCTGATGGCCACATTGGCAGTGTCACAACAGCCAGGGTAAATAGGGATCACAAAGATCACAAACGGTTCTCAGTTTAGGAATAATACCTTGTACCTCTGTATACTGCTATGTCCTTTTGGAAGTACTTTGAATCATACCATCTTTGAAGCAATTCTGTGGCGCTTTAGGTCCAGATAAATTTGAGCCCCGCTGCTTACTGACGGCACAGCCTTTGAGTTCACTCACCTGTGAAACTGGGCCGATGCCCCCTTTGGAGACTTGAGCAGATGAGGCAGTAAAGAGAGGGGCACTTAGTCCAGGGCCTGGTCCCCAGGGAAAGCCTCAGTGTATTAGCCCCTTCGTCCCTCTTCTCTCTCCTCTCCATTTTACACACATATTTTCACTCGTGAAAAAACAGACATAATAAAGCCAATTGACTTGCTTAGGGTTTAGGAGACAAACTCAAATAGACATTTTCCTCCCACTGCTCCGGAACAATCCTTCCTCCAATGCCACTAAGCAAACTAATATAGATATGTACAGGGATGGTATGGACGGTGTGACTCTTAAAATACTCAAGAAATGGGTAACTCCTACAAATTTTGTTGAAATGCTTCCCTGGGGAGTTAAAACCAAGCCCCAGATGGAGAAAAATGATGGTCGATGAATGAGTTAGCAGGTGATGGACAAGGTCCAACTTAGCCCCTAGGATGTCATAAAACAACGTGAAACTGTCCATGACTCCTGCTATGAAAAAATAGGTTGGCAGAATTTTAATTCTTACAAAAGTCAAGTGCAGAAAATATCTACTGCTTTGCCACCGTTTGTGATGTCAGAAATATTGGATTAGACAGTTCTAGCAGCTGGGGTCTCTATGCTCTTGTTTGAAATTTATTAAGATTAAACAGTAGATGTTCCAAAGGTTTTTGGATTTTCTGACATGTAACCAGTAGAGATCTTCTTTTTTTTTCAGGGCTGGGTTGATAACCAAAATGGACCTAGTGGGCTCATTATTGCGGTATGTATAATGATGTGGAAATAACTCCTTGAAATGTAGTGGAGGGGTAATAACAAAGCTTCATTAACCCAAAACCGTAAATGCTACTTTACTGACTACAATGGAAGCAACTTGTCTCAATTTTGCTTTTGGAAAATAGAGACAGGATGAATAATTGTTTTTATTATTTTTGGGTTTTATTATCAGGAGGACCGAGGTGCTGTGTGATACCATCATCAATCACCATTTAGGAATTTTTTGTAAAATCTGTGGAGAGGACCATGCCTGCATTTCCCTGTAGTTACCACAAGATGGGAGTGTTTCCTTTTTTTCATTTATTAATAAGTCAGAATTAGTGCAGCAAATTGGGGAGGCAATGAACAATCATTTGAAAAGATTATTTTTTATTGTAAAGCACACGCAAGTTATGTGCATGTGGATAGAAATTATATATATACTTAAAACACAAATAGTTCTTAATGGATGCAAGAAAGAATTACCAATTAGACCAAATTTTTCAAATATAAAAATTGATGAATATAGGAAACACTTTTCAGTAGTAATCCTCTCACGGGCAAGGAGAAATGTCCACGGTTCCTGTAGGTCAGCGGCCGTCTGTGTTCGTCTCCTCTGCAGCGAGGACGGACCCAGGGTGCGCCCGCCGTGCTTTACGGTTCACAGGGATGCATCTTAGGACCGGAGCCACGACTCGACTCTTTAGGACGATGAATAGGAATTCAATTCTCTGAGTTTAAATACTTTTAAAAGTCTCATGCGTCAGACTCTGCCTGTGTTCTTCTCAGAGCAAGGCCCGACATGAGCTGAAGTACAGATAAAAGATGGTGAGCGATGGCTATTTATTAAAGACAGGGACAGTGGACATCAACCTGGTTTCTATTTTTTTTTTCCTGGCAGATCCTCTCTTTATGTTCTCTACCTTCCATCAACTCTTTCTTCTTTAAGGTTTAAGGTTTAGTGAGGGTGAACATTTGGTAATTTGGAGCATAATCACTTTAACATGATCCTTGAAAGAGTTTTATTACTTTGTTTACAAAGCTTCACATTTATTCAAATTTTCTGGAATTTTCCAAACTGGTTCCCTATGTCCTAAGGAAGGGGAGTCGGCTACAAGAAAACAGAAATTAGGCACATAAGAAAGTTCTAACCACTGCAGATCAATGTTGGAAGTATGCAGGGTATAATCAAATACTTCATTAAATCAATAAACGTAAACATGACTATTTATTAGTTATTTTCTTATTGGCATGACTTCTTTATCAGTGTGAATAATTCCAATATCATCGGTGATCTGTGTGGTAAACTAAGAATGAAAAGTAAATAATTGTGATCTTTTCCCAAGTAATAAAAAAGTTTTTGCTAAATAGTAGAATTTTATTTTTATAAATGTTTCTTAAATTTTAAGTGTCTACTATTGCTTCCAAGTTACTAAGCACTAGCGGAAAACTTATTTAAGAAATGGTAAACTAATACTATTGGGAAAATTGAGACACCTTAATTCTTAAACTGTCTTATGAATTAGTTTTTAAGTAGTGAAAAACTATTCTTGGTGTTTGTTCATTAAATAAATATATTAACCTTTCACAAATATAAGGAATTTCATTCACTTCCTAAAGGAACCTGAGGACCACTAGTGGTTCATGGAAATGTCAGCACTTGAGATGAACTTGACTGAGAGATCGAGATATCAGACAGACTGAGAGAAGCCAGCCTTAGCCCAGTAACTAGAAGCATGAATCAGTGTTAGCTGTTATTATTAATCATTAGTATTAGCTGCAGCTATTACTGAACACCTGGTTCCATATTTGATGTTCTTTTTCTTGTGCAGACTGGGAAAGGGTTTCTTCGGGCCCTAAAAGCTACTCCGATGGCTGTGGCAGATTTAATTCCAGTTGATACAGTTGTCAACCTCACCTTGGCTGTAGGATGGTACACGGCGATTCACAGGTGTGGATGCTTAAGTTGGCTTTCAAAGATGTGACAATGGGGAGGGTGAAAGTGTTAGGCTTATTTTCAAAATATATGCCTTTTATCATAGAAGACACAAAGTATGAGTGGGTATCTGTTTCAATATTTTACATAGTTCCAAATATGATATCATATATGCAGAGTTGATTTATAAACACTGCTTAGTACTTTATTGATCATAAAGGAACAAACTCTTTACTCATAAAATCCTTGATAACCAAAAATTTTTCTTCCAATATGGTAATCTAAACTACAGCTTCCCTTTTTAAAGTGAAGGAAATAAAAGTGGATGAAATGAAAGATATTTTATTGAACTGCTCAGTTCCCAATAAATGCCCAAAGTTCAGGTCACCACATGTTGGGGGAAATACTAGTATAAAGAGAAAAATAGGCTTTTTGTATATTTAGCTGTATTAGTAAATGAGAAACAGAATTCAGTTTTTCTTATTTGAAATCTGATAGATGTTTTCTGATTCATTCGGGCATATCTGGATTCAGAAGAAAACATAGCCTATATTTTGCCCGATAAACATGTCTAGACGTTAAAAATATCCACTTTTTCACCATTGTGGTGCCTCCAGCTGCTCTGTAAACATTCATTCCTATTGGAGATCTTTTACACACACACACACACACACCCCTCCAGCTGCTCTGTAAACATTCATTCCTATTGGAGATCTTTTACACACACACACACACACACACACACACACACACACTTTAGTCGTCTTCCATTTCTAAATAACCCAAAGAAGGAGCAAAAGATGGAAGTGACATAGGTCGCCTTATGGAAATTATTGAAACAACCTAGACTAAATGTTCTCTTCCTTTACCTTTCTTTTCATTAGTTCTCCATTTTGTTGTATTTATCTAATTTTTATTTCATTTTCTAGACCTAAATCAACGTTAATCTATCACTGTACATCTGGTAACTTCAATCCTTGTAATTGGGGTAAAATGGGTAAGTCCTATAGCAGTGTAACTACGTAACCACCAGTGTAACTACGTAACCACCAGTGTCTGCCCCCGGGGAAAACAGACACAGTCCGTCGTGGAGCCGAGTCTCATGACAGATGACAGAAAAGACAAAAAAAAATAAGTACAGATATAAAATAATTGCAAATTGTAAATCTGTAAGAGTGAACTAGAATGTACTGGTATACCAAAGAGAGGGGCCAGCGGGAACACGGTGACCAGGAGCAAGAAGGGGCCCACTAGCTACAGAAATTAAAAAAATAAATCAAACCAAGTAAAACTCAGCAAGTACAAGCAGTGATAAAATACCCTTGTTGCTGAGGCAACTGTTCCCAGGCACACGTCCCCCGTGCTACATCACTGAGAATGTGAAATGACTGAAAGCCTAGTAGATGTGGAGAAGTCCAGTGGCAGTAACTTGTGTTACGGAGCCGGTGGGAGTCCTTGATTGATCCAGGCAGCCGCAAGCGTAGCCTTGGAAGAATCTTGCGGAGTTGAAATAATTCCTGCATATAATAGAAAATTGGAGAGCCAGCTTTGTATTCCTTTGTCATAGGGGCTGATTTTCTTGTGAATATATGAAACTCGCACATCATCTAGCTACTGTTTAGGTACTAGATGTCAACAGCTGAATTTATTAGAATCAGACTCCCAATTCAGAACACTCTGCTGTATATTGTATTTGCAAAGCTATTACTTCAGTAAAAATGAAATGAAATTACCTACTGCCATCAATGTCCTCAGGTCATATTCCCAGTTATATAGAGCATATATCTAAATAATTCTGAAGACATTTGGAAATAAAAATAAATCTCTACAGAATTAAGACCTCACTCATAAAAAGAGGCACTAATAGAAGCAAACTAGGTATCTTAAGCTCTCAAATAAAAAGATGCTACATGGACATTCCATTTCTGAGATTCAAAATAGCCTTTTCCCATGCTGAAAATTCTTACTGTTTTATTGACTTATACAATGTTAGTTGAATGTGGTCTTAAAAATAACCTAGTGGGCTTCCTTTATTTTACATATGAGGCTCAGAGAGAGTAGATGCTGTATTTAAATATGTGTGAGAAGCTGGTACCTGAAATAGAAACAGAAGACAGCTCTCTTGAACGTGCAATAACTACTGCACTCGTGATTCTTAGAAGTGAATATAAATCACTCTGGGAGGAATATAAATCATTCCTGGGCCAGATGTTTCTAGAGCACCCTTTCTGTATGGGGAATGTATTTTTCATGTTCCAGATAGTATCTTTTAATCATCTCCACTGCTATCATCGTATCAATAATGAACTGAGGCATATTCTTGAACAGTTCTACATAATTAAAAACTGAATTCAGATGAATATCTTTTGAAAATAATTGAATTTAAAAATGCCCATTAAAAGTTTTTAACTAGACTTTATCTAGTAATAATATAGAAATAAAAAGACTATTATGGAAAAAAAAACCCTCTGGAGACATGAATGGACAATTTTCTGACATATTCCCAAAGAAATAGAAATACCAATGAAGTAAAACACTGGTATTTAAAGCAAATCAACACAATGGAATCCTACCTTTATATTTTCTCTTCATAAATGTTTAAGTAAAATATTAAGAAACTTGCCTTATGTTCTCCAAGAAGGGATCCAAGCGAGGAAATCAGGCCCTGGGGGTCTGTCTTGGCGCTTTCAGAATAGAGTAGATACCCTTTGAATTGAAGGATGGATTTAAGTTTTTCTGAACAAATACTTCACTGTATTGATGACTGGGAGTAAAGGTTTTGAGAAAAAGACCCAATTCTTAACCCATTCGCATTGTTTGATTTTGCAGGTGACTGCTTTGCCTGGCATAAAAATCTTAGTATCGTTGTCATAAATTGATTCTTGACACAGCAAGTCCTTAATCCTGTTTTGACCCATTGCAAATTGCCCTCCGCGACACCGCACTTAACTCTGCTTATTTTCCAGGATTCCAAATCTTGGCCACCTTTGAGAAGATCCCGTTGGAGAGAGCCTTCAGGAGGCCGTGTGCTGACTTCACCACCAGCAACATCACCGCGCAGTACTGGAACGCCATCAGCCACCGGGCGCCGGCCATCATCTACGACTTCTACCTGCGGCTCACGGGAAGGAAGCCCAGGTGAGGGGCTCGGTGGGGACATTAAGGCTGTCGCCGCGTAGATCAGGGCCGCGCAGTCCTCAGCCCTCCCTTCAGCGGGAGGTCAAAGGTGACAACTGAATCGAACATACATGTATGTTTTATATATAAAATAATCATTTAGGGATGACCAAAGCAAGAGTGGTAAGAAGCCCACCCCAAAGACCCCTACCTTAAAAATCCTCCCAAATAATAAAAGTAGTTAAGTGCTGAGGACTTGCTTGGTGAATTCAGCAAATCATCATCCACAAGAAAAGCAACTGAGACTCTGGGGTTTTCTGAATTGTTAGGTAACCTTAAAATGTTCAATAATGATAACCTTCCTTACACGGAAGGTGCGTGGGGATCATGTTTTCATTGGCATGGCAACCCAAGGAGGGTGCCCGCAGCATCCTAATTCCACAAATAAGGAAACAGAAGTAAGAGAATTTAAAATAAGACTCAAAGAAAGTGATAGTGGAAAGATTTGGAGAAACCAGAACTTGATTTACTGCCCCCTAGAGCTGAGTGAGGGCATTACAGGGAACAGGTGGAGCGGAAAGCCTGCAGATGCTGGTGTCCTGTCGCCGTCTGTGACTTAGGACGCACCCCTTCCTGTCTGACTCACTCTGATACTATCATGTGTCTGAGGAGTCGCCATTGTAATTACTAAAGGCAGTTCCTGCAGTCAAGCTAGCCCCTTAGGCAATGAGTTTATCCAAATTTTGAGAGACCTTATTTAGATCTCAGAACTCAGTAATTGTCTGTTTCTTCTTAAACAAGGTAAAAAGGAGACGCTGGCTATGGGGAAAATATTTGTATGGGGTTTATTAAATAAACATGGGAGAAGGAAAACGCATATTGTAGACAGAAATGCTAAAGACCTTAACATATATCAGGGTTGGAAGAAGACCTGGGTAAAGAGAGGAAGAAGGGCCCCCAAAAAAACTCTTTAAGAATTTTGTAAGAAATTGTAATATTTGCGGGAAATGGGTAGGCTCGTTTTGTAATAGAAATTTTAATAATCTTTATGGCACAAAATGGTAGAATATCTAGACCCTTGTTCTCTCCAGGGGTGTTTGTGTGCAATTTTTTATGCATTTACAAATACATATGTACATATATAAGTACAGTTTTGCTTTGAGGTGTGTACATAAATCAGTCCTACTTATTTTCAGTTTTTTCACTAATGTTCCATGCAAATTAAGTCATTCTGCCTAGTGTTGTCTTTTTTCCCCCCAATTACAAATAATGGAGTAACGATTATCAGTGCACATGTACTATTGTACAAGATGCTGCTGGATCTGTGGAGAATACCGAGGAGTGTGACTGCTGGACTGGAGGGTGTCTGGATTTTGTGACTAATGCCAGCTTGCCCTAAAGGCAGGCTCTGTCACTGTACACTACCACAGCAGCGTAGGATGGTGCAAATGTTTTTTCTCACCCTCATCAATACTTTGAAAAAGTCAATCTTGAATTATCAAATGACAAGGAATGACATCTCTTTGATTTTGCATTCTCCTAATGGCTGGAGAGGTCAGGCTTTCATTTGCCCATGAGACATTTAAGTTTTTTCTTCTGAGTTGCCTGCTTATTTCTCACCTGTTTATCAGGCTGTACTTAACAATTTACGGTAACTCGTGTGTGTCTATGTGTAAATATATATTTAATGTATTTTCTCCAAGTCAGTTTCTTACCATGTAGCTTTATGAAGCTTTTGCTGATACAAGGGAAGCTACCCGTAATGTAGGTCTTAAAAGCATGTTGCTTACAGTCAGACTCTCGGCTTCACCAGTTTAGCCATGAGTCTTAGATAACTTGATCTCTCTAAATCCTAATTTCCTCACCTGTAAAAAGACGACAATAATCATACCTACTTTGTAGGTTTTACATAGAAGTGCATAGGCTAGTCAGTAATAATAATCAATCACTATTATTACTAAAGAAGTTTTAAATCTTTGTCATAAGGCATCACTTGTCTTTTATAATTTTGCATTTTATATATTAAAAAGACCTCTACTTGAGTAATAAATGTAACTTTTTAAAAATGTACTATGATGCTGATATAGTCCTGTACATGCAATGATGTCACTGTACAAGGATTATTTTTAGAAATTAAATATATATTGAAATCATGTCAATTACATCAGGATTATAGAGAATAGATTATCTTAGTCCATTTGGGCTGCTATAACAGAATATTGTAAACTGGGTGGCTCATAAATGACAGAAATATTATTTCTCACAGTTCTGAATACTGGGAAGAGTCTAAGATCAAGGTGCTGGCAGATTCAGCACCTGACGAGGGCCCTCTTCCCAGTCCCTAGAGAGCCGTCTTCTCTCTGCGTCCTCACATTCTGAGAAGGCCAAGGGAGATTTCTGGGCTTTTTAAATAAGGGCCATTAATCACTTCCCAAGGTCTCCTTCTCCAAACACTATCCATTGAGAAGGAACAGAATTCAACATATGAATTTTGGGGGGATATAAATATCCAGTCTACAGCTAAGATGTTAGATAATGAACTAAATGGAACCCTATTACGCTTGTATCAGGGAACAATGATTCTACCTCCTGCCTACGAATTTCCCATGATACAGTAAGAAGTATCTTATAAGTCATTAGGTATATAGGCTTTAGGATTCTACCAGAAATAAGACAAAATTCCCCAAATAGTATCCTAAGTCATTACTGGGTCGACTACATAATCGCTACCACCCGAATAGGCTTGAGATAAAAATCAAATGTTCTATAGGTCAAACGTGCTTTGTAGCAAGAAGGCCTAGGTTTGAGCATTAGCTATGTGACCTTGATCCTATTAATCCTTCTGTAAGATGAAGATAAATGGCATAGATCCTGACTGCCTCAGAGTCATATTTTGAGGATCGAGTAAAATCAAACAAGAAAGTGTTTTGTAAATTTTTGTAAAGTTTGGAAGTTAACACAGCAAAGATGGTCCAATTCCTGGCCACAAGTTTGGTTTATCTTCGGCAATGGGACAACAGGGTAGAAATCTCGAGAGGCTTTTGAAGTCCATCAAAAGATGGAATTTGGCATTGCCACTACATTATGGCCACTTACTTATTTTAAGCTCACTTTACCCATTCATAAAAATGTAGATAAATACCTACCTAATAGGGATGTTATGAGAATTAGCAGAGGTAACTTTTTTTGAAGTATTAGCACCATGCCTAAGAGTAGGTCATCAACAAATGATTTTGCCCATAAATCTACTTTACAATTGACTACTGCTTCTGGTTTGCCAGGTGCTTATACACAGTGACCATTTTTGCCCAGGAATTATATACTAAACTTCGGATCAGGATCAGAGAGAGAGAGAGAGAGAGAGAGAGAGAGAGAGAGAGAGAGAGTGTGTGTGTGTGTGTGTGTGTTGAAAATCACTTACTACTTTGTTATTTTTATATTGCAGTATTGTTGATATACAACATTATATTGGTTTCAAGTACACAACATAGTGATTCAATAATTACATACATTTTAAATCCTCACCCCAGCTACTGCAGTTACTATCAATGTAGAAAAATGTTACAGAACTATTAACTATATTCTCTATGCTGTACTTTCACCCATGACTAATTTATATTATGATTGAGATTTCGTCTCTTTATCCCCTTTACTTGTTTCACTCGCCCACCCCAAACCCTCCCCCACAGTAACCACCAGTCACTTCTCAGTGTCTGTGACTCCATTGCTGTTTTGTTCATTTTCTTTTGTTTTTAGATTCCAAATATAAGTGAAATCATGTAGTTTATCTTTCTCCACCTGGCTTATTTCATTAAGCCATCCATCCATGTTGTCCTGTGACTGAATAATATTCCATTGTGTGTATGTAGCATATCTTCTCTATTATTAATGGAGACTTTGGTTGCTTCCATATCTTGGCTATTATAAATAATGCATCAGTAAACATAGGGGTGCATATATATTTTTGAATCACAAATTTTGTTTTCTTTGAGTACTGAGAGGCATGGTATTTGTTTTTTGAGGAATCTCCATACTGCTTTCCAAAGTGGCTGCACCAGTTTACATTCCCACCAACAGTGTAGGAGGGTTCCCATCTCTTCACATCTTCACCAATGCTTCCTATCTTTTGGATAGTGGGCATCCTGACTGGTTAAATGATATCTCATTGTGGCTTTGATTTGCATTTTCCTGATGAGTAGCAATGTAGAGCATCTTTTCATGTGCCTGTTGGCCACCTATATGTCTTCTTTGGAAAAATGTCATTCAGGCCCTCTGCCAATTTGTAATCAGGGTTTTTTTTTTTGGTGTTGTCATATGAGTTTTTTCATGTATTTTGGATGATTCATTTATGAATATATTCTCCCATACTATAGGTTGCCTTCTTTTTCTGTTGATGGTGTCCTTTGCTCTACAGAAGCTTGTTAATTTGATGTGGTCCCACTTGTTCATTTTTTGTTTCCCTCGCCTAGGGACACAAGTCCAGAAAAAACTAACTCATGCTTATTTTCATGATATTTTTGCCTATGTTTCTTTTAAGAGGTTTATGGATTCATTTCTTATATTTAGGTCTTTAATCTATTTCGTTTACTTTTCTGTATGGTGTCAGAGAGTAATCCAGCTTCATTATCTTGCATATAGCTATCCAGTTTGCCCAAAACCATTTATTGAAGAGATTGTCTTTTTCCTATTGTATATTCTTGCCTCCTTTGTCATGTATTAATTGACCATATGCATGAATTTATTTCTGATATTCTGTTTCATGGATCTATGGCTCTATTCTTGTGCCAGTGCCATACTGTTTTGATTTCTGTAGCTCTGTAGTATAGCTCAAAGTCAGGGACTGTGATACCCCCAGCTTTGTTATTCTTTCTCAAGATTGCTTTGGCTATTCAGAGTCTTTTGTGGTTCCATACAAATTTTAGTATTATTTGTTCTAGTTCATTGAAAATGCCATTGGTATTTTGATAGGGATTGCATTGAATTTGTAAATTGCTTTGGACAGGATGGCCATTTTGACAATATTCATTCTTCCTATCCATGAGCATAGGATTTCCATTTATTTGTGTCTTCTTTAATTTCTCTCGAGTGTCATAGTTTTCATAATACAGGTCTTTCGCCTCCTTGGTTAGGTTTATTCCTAGGCATTTTATTCTTTTTGATGCAATTGTAAGTGGAATTGTTTTCTTGATTTCCCACTGCTAGTTCATTGTTAGTAAGAACATAACAGATTTCTGTATATTGATTTTGCATAATGTGATTGCTGAATCCAGTGATTCTAACAGTTTTTTGGTGGAGTACATAGGGTTTTTCATATATAGTATCATGTCATCTGCAAATAGATGTCTTTTATCTCTTTTTCTTGTCTGATCGCCATGGCTACGACTTCTAGTACTACTTTGAATAAAAGTGGTGACAGTGGGCATCCTTGATTCTGATCTTAAAGGAAAAGCTCTCAACTTTTTGCCATTGAGTATGACGTTAGCTGTGGGTTTGTCATACATGGCCTTTTTGTGACATGATTCACTTCTGATAGGTGGTCCATTTTGTTTTTAATGCAAGAACATAAATTAAGAAGAGACTATGCTTTCTAATTATCTACTTCAGAATTCAAAGAAGGAACAATGTCATTAAGGATGGATATCTGGTTCAATTTTTAAAACATTTGCTACTGAAGTGAGAGAGATGGTAGAAGAGATAGAGGAAGAGTTTGATGGGATTAAAAGGCCTGATAGACAAGCTCCTTTAGATTCAACCTCTTTCCTTCATTCAACAGAGTTGCCATGGAATGGAAAAAAGAAAATGTGTTTCAATGAGGAATTGGGGGAAAGAGGAGAGGGATTTTTTTTATATAGTCTCAAAAGTAAGTTGTCTTACATCCTTACGGAGAAACAGGGAAGTAGGCAGCCATGGCGTGCTGGTATTTGCATCTATCTGATCTCTATTTCAGGATGACAAAGCTCATGAATCGACTTTTAAGAACCGTTTCCATGCTGGAGTATTTTGTCAATCATAGCTGGGAATGGAGCACATACAATACAGAAATGCTGATGTCCGAGTTGAGTCCTGAAGACCAGAGAGTAAGTATAACGCTGACAACCAACAGGACAATCTTGCTCATTTGGCATTTAGACTTGTTTGACATGGAAAGTTGATAAGGGAAATTTTGGTCATTTAAACAGATTTTTTTTTTTTCACTAAGAAAATCAGTCAATGCCAATCGACACAATTGCAGGAAACAAGTTTTACGTGGGTAAGAGACCCAGGATCTTGGACTTTGGTTGGATCCTCACTGCTATACTGCAGTCACAGTTCCTATGCTTCAATCCTTTCTGCCCCCTCAATAGCTGTTGCCTTTTCAACAAACCCTCAGTACCTCTAGCTTTCCCCTAGCCCCCCACAGCATATAACGACTTCAATGAAAATAATTTTGCTCATAAACTCTCACCCACTGTTTTGTCAAATCAAAATCATTCCACATCTCCAAAGCTACAATTCCCTCATTTTTTTTAAAAAAAAGATAAGCTAACCCCTGCTCCTGTGCCTTTTAGCCCATCTAAGATCTCCCTGAAGTATTGCTTCTCTAGATATAGATGATATAGCTTTACAGTCTGCAGCATATATAGCCTCTCTCTCTCTCTCTCACTTCAACAATTCAGACTTTCATTTTCAAGGCATCAGTGCCATTTATTTCTTTAGATTAGCTTCTTGGCATTCACAAAAGCTAAGCTCTGAAATCTGCATATTCTGAATTCACAAATAATACAGAAAACTTTTGTACTTTTTGTACATGTTCCTGGGTTTTTTTTTCTTCTGTCATGTATTCCCTGAGCATATCCTGTTTTCAATTTAAGTCCAAAGTTTTTATTTTATTGACATTTTCTACAGAAATTTTTTAAAAAGAAAAAAAAATTTCTTGATTTATCATCTTGCACCTGACAGTATGTCAAAGAACCAAGTCATATTTAGAAGTAAATGTTGGACAGCAAGGTAGCCTCATTTGCCAGTTAAGAGTTTTACATCTATGTGTCAACCTCATAGAAAATGATTCAAATCCAATAGAGCATAACCTAAGGGTTAACTTGCAAAGTCAAACACCATAAATGTTGTTATATTAAATATACCAGGTAAGATTTAGGGGGATAGGTTAACTGAAATCATTGCTGAGTATATCTCTAAAACTAACATGAAGTAGAGCTATGTTCAGAAATGTTTACATACCTGATATAGACTAAAATTCTTCTAAGCACTTGTGTTTGAAATACATGGATAATGATCAAACCAGCTTATAAAAGAAAAAACTATTTTTAAAATTAGCTTCAAATATTATATAGGTTTGTCTTTTTTCTCCATGGAAACCCACCTAAATAATTCAAGATAATGAGCTTAGAGCTGCATTTTTGACATTTTACTATTTTAACCTAAAACAACTAAGAATTTTGTGAAAAAGAAAAAGATGCAGTGGATTTAACATATGCTTTCAAAATATCTTAGCAAAGGCAAGAATCCTGACTGCTGGGCTAAAAATGCCAAACTCTGGTGTGGCTCGGAATTCAGTTTGATTCACCATATAGAATGAAGAGTCCAAACTAGGGCCTCACTAAAATCTAATAAAAATAAAAGCTTCTCTTTATATACATGAATAAATAATAATACTTAGAGATTACTTTTGGAAAGCAATTCAGCTTTTGGCCAAGTCACAAAGCTCTCTGGAATTTGTTAATACTTCAAATTATTTTACCAACATCTGAGGTAACTTGCAATAAACATGTATAATAAAAGAACACAACAGAAAAAGATAACATCAAATCAGGGAAAATATGTACTAAAATGTGAAGTCAAGGATAAGAATGAAAAAACAATGTCCATATTTAGTCTACAAGATCCTAAGTCACTGCAGTTAAGCAGGGAATTTGTTCTTGAGCTTTCTGGGTTGCAAAATGAAAAGGAAAATATAGTTTCATTGCATTCTTTGTCCAAGAGGAGAACATATACTAGTCTTCCAGGAGAAACAAAGTCTTCATTACCACTTAACTCTAAAAGAAGGTTTTGAAGATTTTCACTGAATGGCACACTGACTGACAGACATAATGGATAACATCTGTAAAGCAAACACAGAATATTAAATTCCACTAAGCTATATTTCTTAAGGCTTTGCTCCCAAAGTTTACCTTACTATGCATAATGAAGTGATAATATTGTAGGAAAGAATGGTAGGCAAGGGGCACACCACCCAAATTTAAGCATACTTGTTTGGTCCCTAACCTATTCCATCACTTTTAACAATACTTAATCCTCATTTACTTGAAATTAGCTTTCACCAGTCTAATACCAGTTCCTTTAAATTTTCTTCCCAAGACTTCCTACAGGTCAAATGTTTGTGCTCTGTGTTTAAATGTTCCCATATAAATGATAATCCATATTGTCAGTGCCTTTGAAACAACAACACAAATAGCCCTCCTTTGGAGGGGTCCAAACTAAGTCTTCCAAAGTGAATTACTTTTTTACGTAAAAGAAACGTCATCAAATGAACAAAGTGATTACACAGCAGTACAATTGTGGCAAACCATAAACTCTTCTTGTCTTTCAGGTATTCAACTTTGATGTACGCCAGCTGAACTGGTTGGAATATATTGAAAATTATGTTTTAGGGGTTAAGAAGTACTTACTGAAAGAGGATATGGCTGGAGTCCCAGAAGCAAAGCAACACTTAAGAAAGTAAGCATAATCAGTCAGTTAATATTTATTGAGCACTTACCATGTGTGCTCAATATAATAGAGAAAGAAGGAAACGTGATTGAACTATTTTATACCAGATAATGAAATTTGAGCAGGGAAAGGGAAGAATTGACAGGTTTTATGTGTTGACCTCATTACAGGTCTCTCCCTGTACACTATGCAGTGTAACACAGTTTCATTTAGACTTCACCACACCTCTATGAGATACCTATATTGTTATCCCATTTTTATCAAAAAACTATTAAGACTATAAGAAGGTAAGTAACTTGTCTGTGATAACGTATGTTAAGTACAGGAGACAGATTTGAACCAAAGTTTCTGTTTCGTCTACCACATCTTGTCATATAATACAGAGAAAGAAGGAAACCTGATTGAACTATTTAACATGGACAGATGACTTAAGCACTCTTTAAGTCCTTCAACTGCTTTAAATTTCTTTCAGTCACCCTCTAAAAGACAAAGAATTACTGCAGGCTGGCATAGAAGCATGCCTGGCTTCTGGTAGAAGGAAAAGGTTTTTAATGTAGAGATGATGAAGATGGAAAAATAAACTGCAAACAGTGAGGAACCTTGAGTAGAAGACTAAGAACTTCAGAACTTACCCTTTAGTGAATAAGAGCCAGTGAAGATTAGTGATATGATCAAAGTATATTTAAGAAAGGTTGTTAGTCATGCTTGTAAGATAGCTTCAAGTAGAGGAAGGTATGAGAAACTAGTCAGGTGAATATTACGAAAATCTGATCATTCAGAAGGAATGTATGGGAATAAAAGACATAAAAATCAAAAGGCCATCGGGTCAGGCCACATACCCCATGAGCACTTAATTAGATAGTTTCCTGGCTCACAGCCAGGAAAAGGCACATTATGCTTCAGAAAACACAGCTGGGTGTCTGGTACTGCTTTAACTTTGGTCATGTACGTCTGTTCCCCAGGTTACGAAATATCCACTACCTCTTTAACACCGCCCTCTTGCTCATCGCCTGGCGCCTTCTCATCGCAAGATCTCAGGTGGCTCGGAATGTCTGGTTCTTCATCGTGAGCTTCTGTTACAAATTCCTGTCCTACTTTCGGGCATCCGGCACGCTGAAGGCCTAAGAACGTTTGACAATCCCCTTTTATCTGGAACCTCTCAGATGATACCTCTTAAAACAGCAAACTGTGGTTCTAAGGATTAGGAAGTAACAAAGAATATGCCCCAGCTCACTGCCTGTCACATGTGCCATCATGTATTCGACCCTATTTCTTCACTATGTTCTTTTTACTTCAGTGAAAGAAGGAAAGTCGTATCCTAACTTATGATCAATTATAATTTAAGAAAAAGTATTTCCAGACTGTTTCCTAGTTCCTCTAATCTATGCCCTTAAATATAAAACATGAAAGTATACCCATATTTCTATATCTAGCTATTTCTTCTTGAGAAGACTAATATTGATTCAATAAACATGGACGAACACATGCTAAAAGTTGAAATATGCTTAAGAAAGGCCTTTTTACCCTGGAAACCGTTCTGGGATACCCAGTGCAAAAAGGTTTAAAATCAAGATGATTAGGAGAATAGTCAACATCCTCCCATGTGCCGGGACAGGAGTAGTTTTCTCCACGGAAGTCTCCGCTTCCTTCTGTGTGATACCTGGGAGTACTGGTTGAGGGCTGGGAGAAGTAGAGAAAAGGGTTCACATGTAACATTTTCCTTAACTACACCGACTTCTGAAACCTAAAAAGAACAAACAGGTGTAAATAACTTTATACAATGAGGGCTCAAACATATTTGCACTGGAGCTCAGTTTATTATGCTTTTAAAAAATTGTGATTTGAATTTGGCCAACTATTATTTCTCAATCTTTTGGATCACCAATTTTCCTGATAACTTTCTGGCAAGCATTTCCTTCTTGTTCATTGAAGTTTCCAAATGCCTTATATTTAAGCTTGTTTTCCTATTCACCAGTTAGAGTAAGTAATGGGAGAAGAAGGTACTTGGCTAGAATCAGATAAAAATCCAGTCCCCTGACCTTTGTCATGGAGGAAAGCAGAATTTTAAATGCTAGTTTTAATCTATAAAGTGGGCATTACTCTTCTGTGATCACCAGAAATTTGTTAGTATCTTGAGCATTCCAATTGTACAATATTAATTGTACAATGTATAGCAGAAAAGAGACTTCATTAAATGAGTTGTTTAGGTGTTTTTATTTAAAAATATTACGTTTGCAGTATTGCAAATTAGTAAAAAGTATATTTAGTCTAAAATTCCTCTATTAATAATATAACTTAGCCCAACTTGCCTCATATTTGAGACCGGTACACATTAGATTGCAGTATTTCATGTTAAAATCATGGAATATTATTCAAATATAAATAGTATTTGGGGCCTAAGCAACTAAAAATAATCACAACTACAAGAAAGTTACAGAAGCATAAAATATTAACAGCAGTTATCTTTATGCTTGTTTTCTGGAATAATTGGTAATACTCAGAAAGGCACATTTAGGTGGCTAAAGTGCACAAGACCTGAGAGCAGCTTCTAGCCCAGTACCACTTGAGAATTTCCTGAACCCTATAACAGGCATTTTGGGGAAACTCTTCCGGGCAATGTCTTTCCCAATCCTAATCCAAGTTCTGGAAACTTTCCAGGGCAGACAACTGAGCTCTACAACAAAGCACCTGTTGATCTTTAGTTTGAGATGTCTAGACAATACTTTTGAGTTACTGATTTAAACTAAGATATGATAAAAATGAAATCAAGATATAATTGAGATTGGATAACACAGTTCTGAGAATTTACTATCTTTTGATGATTGTATAGTTTACCAATTCAATAAATTACATTGACCAAATGTTCACATTTTCACTTTTGATTATAAATGAAAATTTGAATTAAAAAATGTTTTCCTCTCTTCTAGTATTGTTATCTTTTAAGTGCTAACTACTGCAACAGATCTCTCTCCCTCCACCCCAAGAAAAAGGATACAATCGTCCAAAAAGAACCTACCAGATGAATATAAATTAACACATAGGCACATAATGCTTCACTTTCTCTGACGCCATTAGTCGGGTTACGTTTGCACGCTAAAGCACGTTCTATCTGTGACATTAGAGACGTGACAGGAATAAAGTTCTCTTGGAACGATTCATCAGTAAACGAAGGTATCTGCATGAAAGAAAATCCCTGATTATTTTGTATCATCAGTGAACAATTTGAGTGCCTAATATACACAATGCAAAGAGAAAAAGACCTACTCTTGTGGAGAAGGGGATGGTTAAGTATGTTTAAAAAGTTTTGGTCATCCCTATACTCTAGACCCCCAAGGTACCTGATTCAATAATGAATATTAGAGTTGAAGACAGTCAACACCTAGGCAGTTAATACCAGAAAAAGTTGAGGCAGATGGGCACACAACTCAGAAAAACATTTCTCACAATTTTATACTGACCTAACATTATCATCTCCAGTTAACACCTCATTTAAGTAGCTTATTCAGAATCTGAGTGATCTGAGAAGAGACTAATACCCAACTAGTGTTTTACCTCACAATGAACATGACAAAGTAGGTCAGCCTAACGTTTCCAAAAAAAAAAAAAAAAATCAGTGATTTTCCAAGTCCACAGGAATCACATGCAAATTTCTACATGGCTGTTGTTCTAGAACTGCAAATCTAATAATTATGTTCTAGGAACATAAGCAATAGTCAAGAATTAGTAATGCTGTCCCATATACCCCCAGAGGTGCCAAGAAATACTTTCCACCTAGATTATGTTTTAAAAGTACTTTTAAAAAATTTAACAAAATAAAACTAGCAATTGCTGGTTTCAAGATGTAACTGGCTTGAGAGCTGCTCGTGCCCAGTGAAGTGTAGACAGAGTTATGGCAAAATATGCTTGGGTTTGAATAGCTAGAAATAGGTTTCTCATACACAAATAACAATTTAGGTGTGTCCCTGTATTACCTGAAATACCGATTCCAACCTGGTACTGCAAATGGCTGGGAGATGTGAGATTGGACAATTTTCATCAATTCTAGAAAAATACTTCAAAGAAATTGAAGTATAAGAAATTAAGTTAATTTGCGTAACTACTTCTAAACAATAGAATTTACAAGGTATTTATTAGTTTTATGAGTTGTTGCTCGAAAGTCTGCTTATATAGCTTTCATTAATATGAAAGTATATTTCATATATATGTAATTTATATATAATTTCATATGAAATTATACTTCTCACACTTTCTCACTCTGAGTTTACCTTAAAATTACACAAAACATTACTACTAGCAGACATAATGTGAGCGGGGGCACGGGGAGGGCTGTACAACACAGAGAAGACAAGTAGTGATTCTACAGCATCTTACTACGCTGATGGACAGTGACTGTAATGGGGTATGTGGGGGGGACTTGATGGGGGGAGTCTAGTAAACAATGTTGCTCATGTAAAAAAATTTTTGAATTACACAAAACAACATGAGTTTTGATATTTGGAAGTTGCTAATCGAATTCCTTTTGATAAACATCCGATACAATTTGGAGTTGCTAAACAAAAGTAAATGTTCTGCTGATTACAATCAAACTCAACTGTTTACAGGTTTATAGATGAGTCTACTGCTCAATTTTCATTTTTAATATGAAACATATAAATCCAATCTCACACAGTAGCTTAGCTCCCATCTGGAGCAAATGCAAATATAATCCAGTGATAGTCAGATTGCTGTAGTTTTCGTATAAGGAAAAATAAATATTCCTCATATTCCTTAAATATGAGGAACTGAGTCTTACTTGGGGGCACATGATTCTAAAAGGACCAAGAAATTATTTTATAATTTAGTCAAAATGTTCAGGATGGAGACACTTAAGTCTTTTGTGCTCCCTCCTCCCTTTATAAACAAAAAAACTACAAGAAAACCAGTAACTCCAAGACAGTTTGTTTCCTACTCTTAAAATAATGAAAAGTGATTTCATTAATCAAGAAATGTTTCAAGAGGGGTAGAGGGCGAACTACAATAAGGAAATACTCGGATATTAATCCAGGCCTCACACGGTAAGGTAGGGAACAAAACGATGTTCTCTCTATTTGGACAGAGCTGACACAGGGCGACTCACCTAGGCGTGCTGAAGGTTTGCTACAGTCCAAACGAGGAGAAGAACCTAAGTACAACCAGGTTAAGGGCATGATGAGATTTTAAACCTAATGCTCAGGTTTAAGTAATTTTTAAATAATCAAAAATATGCATCTTGAGCTCAAGTTCAAAATTCAAAGTTTTAAATTTTGAAGTACAGGAGTTGCATATAAATTTACTTTTTGGTACTTCAATTACTAACCCAAGACATAAAAAGGCAATGCATAAGATGTCCCTACTTAGACCATTAAAAAATTAGGAGAGTAAACATAATGTTCTTCATGTAACTGTAGATTAATGATACCAAAATAAACATAAAAATAATAATAAAAAAAAATTAGGAGAGCTTAGTCTTACAAGTTCCAAAGTTAAGATTGTATTAAAGATTGTAAACTTTGTTTGCACCAGTAAATTATTATAAAAGTTCAGTGCTATCATAAAATGTATATGCAAAAAGTGTGGTATTAATCACATAGGCTGAGAACTAGTAATGATCTTGTAACTCTGATAGTCCAGCTTTCCCCAAGAGGCAGTCTGAAGTGCACAAATACTATAGCAGAGAATTTCATCTTTTTTTTATAAGCCAATGTATGCAAATACTGTTTTTAAAAATCCACTCCATGTAATTTGAGATCTTAACTTTTAAAATCTCTAGGCATGTGAATACATGAATACCCTAATAAAATGAAAAGGACCGAGTGATAAAGTTGTCTATCCTACTGGAGGTGCCCCCAAGGCCCCTCCCAGGCCACAAGCCAGAACTTCGTAACAGGCAGGTAGCACAGTTTCTCTGCAAAGGAAAAGAAACACCTGGTGAGATCAAAATCTAACAAGTCTTAATATCCACATACACATCACCACCCATCATTCAAAGAGCTGGTCAGAATCTTAATACTTTGCCAAAAACTGACCCTGACAATTCAAGTTTCGGGTGGAAACCTTTCTTAATTTCTAAAATGGAAACCAACAGCAAAGCAGGATTTTGCTTTAAAGAAATTCCTTTTATAGGCAGTTTTAATGGGGGGGGGATAAATTCCATTAAAATTTTAACATGGTATTTGGAAAACATGGAAACAAAAATAATATATAAATACCAAAATAAATTTTAAAATCCTTTAAAAAGATACCTGTTATAATCCTAACTGAAAGAAAATAATCTAAATCAGTATTGTTTTTCTTCCCATTAAAAAAAACCCTGAAACTTGACTGAGCTTTCTGACACTCACAGAACCAATATTCAGTCAGAACAGCTAAAATTCTAATTTTCTCTAAATAAAATTCCTCTCAAAAGATGTTCTATTTATTACATTAGTTCCTAGCCTGACTTCATTGGAAGTAATAGGTAACGAAAAGAAATAAAAAACAGAGAAGGCTTATTCATTACTTGGAATTCCCTGGATTCAAAAATCTTTCAAAGCATGTCACCTGTATTAATCAGTTAACTTAATGGCTGTTAATGATAAACTATGTATTTTAACCAATGACGCATGTTTTTTTCTGCAAAATACCATTCAACGTAAGTTTTACTGCAAAGTAGTTTTATCAGGATTTCTCCTCTCCATTACATTCTGTCCCAGCTGTTTTAAGGAAAACATTCCTTCTTCCCTTAAAAAAAAAATTTTTTTAACTCTAACTTGTGACATCCTGTTGTCTAAAAACCACCGTTTTAAATCTTGTCTTTTAGTCTGGTCCTTGTTACTTACCTAGCATTTTTTTTCTCCATTTCCCTGTGTGATTTAAACCATGGGGACTGGCTGATGATTCTTTCATCACTAAGTATTACAAAAGGAACAGTGATATTGGCACACATATTCTAAATAGAGCTTTTAGTGGCACCTGAGTGACACCTCCATCTCATTATTTTTAACCTTCTGCAGTCTGGAAACTTAAAACCACCCCTTACATAGTAAGAGGCTAGACCACTCGACCTAGCACAGCATCAACCGCATTCAGGACACTGGCTGAAGATGCTCCTCTCATAACCCGGCTTTATGTTTTCACACACATCATTTCGCAGGATAATACCTCAGATCTGACATTACCGTGTCTTACTTAAATAGGTGCCTCACATTTTCATCTTAAATTTACCCGTCATGCCCACTTAACACATGTATAAAATTTTCTACTTCTCATAATATTTTACAAGCTGGTAATTTTCACCATCAGTAGTGCATTTTTAGTCGTCCCCCCACAAAGTATATCAATAATAGAAGGATCAGATTAGGAAACATAGTATCTTTTTTAAAAAATGTACTTTCTTCTCCATGTCTAAGTGTCCATGATACAATCTGTGGATGACACCTCTGTTACATGTCACAGCACCAAAGTACCTGCCCCTGTAAGAACGCACTTTAGTCTGCCACCACCCTGCCTTGAACAGCTAGAAAAGTCAATAGCCAAAGTTTAAAGAAAAGCAGTTACCTTCCATAAAACCAAATACTGGATAAATGGTCTCGTCATTATGGCTTCACATTAATATGGCTATAACATAGGGGGCCATCCCTGTTTTATTAACAATGTGAGCTCATCACAACTTTGTAAAGTCTAGACTAGTATTCAATATGTTTTACATATTTTATTCCAACATCATATCTTTTAAAAACAAAAGGATGCAAACATTTGCACTTATCAATGCAATTTTCTTTAGATGGTTGGCCTCTTTCCTTCAGGCTGTTTGTCACCAAGAAGCAAGGTCTGATTTCAATACTGCCTGCGTGCTGTGAGAACATCAGAAGGGGTCGTCTTCAAAGCAACGCTCCCGGTGGGCTTAGTCACTCATGAGCTGCGAGATTTCTTCTAGGGCATTTGTAACAGACACGACACATAAAGGATTTCAGTTTGGGTTTTTTTTCTTTCTTTTTTCTAGGTGTGATTCCTGCTTCTCATTCATATTTTCTTTTTCTTTGAATATATTGCACAATATCTTATTATTAAAAAAGGTTTTATGTCTCAGGCAAAAAGTTTTTCTCCTTCACTCAGGAGGGGCTAAAGTGTATTATTTTCTAAAAGAGGTAAGTGGTTGTCTGTGTGGCCATCCTCAAAGGGCATCTAGGGAGAGACAAAGATCAAAGCGTTAGTTCTCGTCCTTACACCAGTTCCTCTAAACATGACGCTTTATTTCAGGTAAGCTCGTCCTGGGCACCGAAAGCTACTACGTAGATTTAACAATAATGGAGACCAGCACTGCTTATACTCTACTACTTACAGAATTGACGGGTTTGTAGGATCCAAGTCTAAAGCGACAGTAAATTATTTCAACTATAAATTTTCCAATCCCATGTAACATGCCTAAAATAAAAAATTTATTTTTAATAAAATTATTCTTTCAATAAAATTATTTCCTAAATTATTTTCTAAATTCCTATGTAAGAATAAAATACCCAACTAATTAAAATGGACTAGATTAAGGAGGAAATAAAGAAGTTTGCTTTATTCACATCCATGGTTAAACAGGACAGTTAAAATTTTTTTTTAAATGGATTTCTTTCAAAATCACAAGGCCACATAATCATGACCTTGGCAAAGTATTCTTTTCAAGAATGCTTACCACATCTCACACCTACATAATTTTGAAAAATATTATCAGTCCCATAAATTTAAATGAAACAGTGACAAAGACTCATGTGAAAAACATAATTCGAAGTATATAAACTCAATATAATACTGAATAGGGGTTGGGGATAAACAACGAACTGTTTCCTTTATTATACTTCATGCTCAAATTTTCATGATTACAATTCTGCAAGTTATCTTTGACAGAATCCTATCTCAGGACAAAAAGGACAAAAATCATAAGAACATGATTGACTGAAAAATTTGGTTTCACATATTGCATAGCTCAACATAAGATACGATTTACATATTGTAAAATACCTTAACTGAGAAATAAAATTTACAATCAAGTGTCTGCTATTTCTAGGCATTTTCTCAGCTATCCCTATAACACCCTTACAAGTTAGATATTATTCCCAATTGTACAGATGAGAAAATAATATCAGAAAAGGTAGGTGACCTATAGAAGGCACAACTTAGATTTCAATTCTAGGATTTTTCTAGCTTACTAAGTAATCTCCCTTAAACCACTGAATGCAGTGAGCTTAGCTGTTTAACACTTGATCAATTTAATTTTGTGGTTTGGAATTAAACCTTAAAGGGAAAGTTCTTTAATATAAAAATATGACAACAGATATATTCCTACCCTTTTTATGTAAAAGCATCTTAATTTCACTGTCAGCAACACTTTAAGAAATGAGACAAAAGAAGAATGAATCTTAACCTGTTGTTGAAAAGATTCCTCCAATGATACCACAGAGTCTGACAAAAAACTGCCAGAATGGCATGTGCTCCTCAGTAACTGTCACCATCAGAGAGCTGAGATCATATTTCATAAATATTCCAGAGACTCCGTGGCTGCCTGCAGCATGGTTAATGACACGTTCCTAAAAGGAAGGCAAAAGGAAAGGGGGAGGAGGAAGAGGAGAGGAAACAGCATTCGTGTCGTCTGGTTACTCGCATACAGTAAGCAGGGGGCCTTACGGCTGTGCTGCGCGAGGGACGGCCAAACCCCTACGGACTGTCCGATTAGACGAGGTTCTTCGGACAATCAACTCACTCAGGACTCCCTTGTTTGGTTAGCTTTTGAAGCAATCATTCTTTCCTATTTTCTCAAAAAAGAGCAAAATCATTCTTTGCTATTTTCTCAAAAAAGTCCCTTTACATACAAAGTTCCTACTGAGCTCAAGAGCCTATAACTGTATAGCAAATCCTTCACTGATCACGCCTAACATACTTTTTGTAATATTCTTTGGTAAGAATTTACAAAGTAATTATGTTTTCTTCCTGTCATTTAAATGATCATATTTAAAAACAATTTTACTTTGTTGTTCATTTTAAACTACATGAGATATAATAAAGGAAGAAAATTAAATGCATTAATTTGAAAGATATCAATATTTGAGCTCTGGTTCAATTTTTAAAGGATTTTTTTCTTTGAAGAAATGTAACTAATATCATAAACATACCAGTGTGCACACTCAGAAAGAAAATATTCTATTTTCTTCCCTCCTTTGCTTCAAAAATCAAGTTTGCAAATTTTCTAATAAATTTTCTATAGCTCAAACAGCTCTGCTACCAAAGTGTTTTGTTACAACTTCTGTGCCAGACCCTTCTTTTTTTTTTTACTAAGGTTACTAAGGTGTAACTGAACTATAAAGCTTTGAGAATACACAAAATGAAGGAAATTCAAAACAATTCCATATAGGGCATTACAAAACCCTTTCCCTATCACAACAGAGCCTAATAAGCCACTGATCAAGTCTAACCAAATGACTTCATCCTAAAGTTGCTTCACAGTTCAATACCATACCAAAATTATAAATATACTGTCACCACCTATACGGATAAAAGCTGTTCCAGGGGTCCAGGTGTCCATATAACAAAAGACTGATAATAATGATTCACTTTGGGTTCCAGGATGAACAAAGGTCAGCCTCTCCCTCTATACCCTATTTTACCAACTCCAGTTATTTCATTTTTTTTTTAAGTGAAACACACAATTTTAGCCACCTTATCAGCTCAAACATAACTCCCTCAAAGGTCAAATGCTCTGGGTTTTTTTTTTTTTAATTTAATCTTGTTATTTAAAATATATCCCAGAGATAATTTCATATCAGTATATAGGTATCTTTCTTTTTAAAGTTGCATGTTTCTCCATTTGCAGATGTACCATTTGGACCGTTTCTAGTTTCCTACTATTAGAAATAACACAATGAATAGCCTCACACAGGCATCATTTGTATTCTTTCCACTGTTTCTTCGGATCAGTTTCTGGAAGTGGGACTGCTGGGTCAATGGCGTTCTGCAGATATTGCCAAGCTCTCTTCCTTAGAGACTACGCCATTTTGCATTCCCACAGCAAAGCATGCATGCCTCTTGTGCCCAAAGCCTTGCCCCTGTGTGGACTGACACTGACACTCAGGTGTTACCAATCTTAGTGAGAAACAGCATCCACCGCACCCTCCAGAAATGCTGAAAAGCACAACATGTACTTATATACACTTAACCCAGTTTCCCTCCCTCTGTATGCATAAGCACAACACACACATGCACACACACAGATATACTTGACTTTTCCCCTGAACCATTTGAAAGTTATAAACACATGACACTTCATTCCTAAAAACTTCAGTAGTCAATCTCCTAAGAGTAAAAAAAATTCTACAGTTATTGAGGACACAGTCATGGTAAGTTGAAGACTATGAAAAGAAAACTCCATATTGAGAAAAGCAATTTTTTAAAAGCACTTAAATTTTGCCTAGGAACTCTTCCGGATACTAATATTTGAATATTCACCATTCTTAAACACAGTAACAAGGAAACATGGCCTCTCTCAGAGTAGATGAGCAATCTGTAAAACTGCCCAATTCAAAAACTCTGCTCCTCGCTGTCAAATGTATTTAGAAGCCCAGCGCACCCTGAGTTCGCCCTCTCAGTTAGAGGAATACGAGACACTAAGTTCGGAAGGCAAGCCCTGTGCATCTGCTATCTGAGCCACAGTAACCACACGTGCTTCACAGCAGGCACATTAGTTAAAAAATAAATACCACAGAAATCACAGAATGTGCTGACAGGTAAGAATTGCTCATACCAATACATGAGAAAACATTACAAAATCAAGATATTAGGAATATAATAATCCCATCATAGTTTAATAATTTTGTAATTGAATAGAGAACATTTCAGATTTTAAAAATCTTGTCTTGCTCTAAAGCACTCTAATACCTATTTCTGATATTTTATTAGCTTAAAATAAAATGCTAATGCATTTCGAATCTTGAATGGAGGAAGGCACCAACCAAAACTCCAACCTTCTTTTGCAGCAGGACTATAAAATGCTAAAAAATCATTCTGCTACTTGTACTCAACTTACCCTTTCTGTCACAGAAAACTGATGGGTGTCTGCTGAAATCTTGTATGTGTGTAGTTTTGTTGGCACAACTGTAATGAAATATTGGAACATCTGGTTGTCTAGAATAAAATCAAAATGTGTTTTCATTGATCTAGGAGCAAAAAAACTACTGCTTTCTCCTTTGATTAAATACACTTAACCTGAAATCTAATACTACTTATGACCTAGTATTGGACCAAAAAAGGTTAAGAGAAAGAATTAATGAAAGCAGTATACTCATACTTGGTAAGACAAGTTCTCAGTAAGCATAAAATAGTTACACACATCTATTAGATGTTTAAACTGAGTTAGTGACTTAGATATCCTTTATAATCGTTATCATCCTTTTATAAAATATGGAAAATAAAAGTAGCATTTCTTTATAATACAGGAACTCATAAGCATAAAATTATACTAATATAACCAACAAGATACGTTCTCAATTTCTACTAGTATCTAAAGATATATAAATAAATGAAAACTGAATTAGGCAGCCTTTAGGTAAGTACAAGAAATTGATACCACAGCAGGAAGATATCTAGAGAGACCACCCGGTGATGGCCTGGGGTTATTATGTAATCAAAAGGATCATATTTATATAGTCATTAGGGACTTCTAGGTTTAATGCAAGTCATTTTAGGTTTAATATCAGCATAGTACCAACTATTAATTTTAAACCATTAACAGTTCACATAATACAAAACATGTTAATTCTCTAAGTCTATATTCTAGAAAATTTAAAATTAGATACACCTAATCTATAGTTGCAAACAGATAAGTAATAGGGTCCTACTAAATCTGACAAGAAAACAGATGTAGTTCACACTACATGGCAATAATTGTCTGGGAAAAGTGTATACATGAATAAAATTATTCAATTTTAAATGTACAGTTTGATACATTTTGACAACTGCATTCATCCATATGATCACCACCACAATCAAAATATAAAACATTTTCATCACCTCAGAAAGTTCCTCCAAACCCCTTTGCAGCCAATTCCATCTCTGGCCCCAGGCCAAACACCAACCCACCTTCTGTTGTCCTAGACTGGTTTTCCTATTCTAGAATTTCACATAAATGCAAGTATACACTATGCACTTTTGTGTGTCTAGCCTTTTTGTTTTTATTTCCATCAGTCTAATTTCCTGTCTTGTACCTCAGTGTCATTCAAAATAGGGGAGAGGAAGGCAAAGAGAAGGGAGACCGTAAGCTTAATGGTCTCTTCAGACACTAACATTAAACAAGTTTCTAACAAAAAATAAAACCTGTTTCAATGTCACTACTTCTTATTTCACCTATTATTTGCACCATAACTTTCAAAAAACATGAACAATTTTGACCAGTTCTTTTATTATTAATTTCAACTCAATATTGAAAATAACTTATAGATAATATTAAGGCAAAAGGGTGTCAACTTCATCCACCACCAGTAGATGGCTCCTCCTTATAGATGGTCTTCAGTTTCATCCTTTGAGTTGTGCTTTGATATGTGAATTGCTCAAAATTGTGCTTAGTTTTGAGGTGTTTTACAGATAAACTCTACTGTGTCATAAACGGAGAAAGCTGAAAGTGCAGGGGGAAGGTCTTGAGGTATTAAGTACTTACTGAAAAATAGATGAAATTGAGAGGTGAGGCAATAACTGATGCTGTATACATGGGTAGGACGATTAGACTTGGAGGAAAAAATGCAGCACAACGGAAATCTCACCGCATGTGAAGAGGAAAGTGTCCATGCAATGAATAATAACCAACAAAGGTCAAAGAAACATGACAGGAAAAATTGGGAATGTTTTCAGAACAAAATTGGTAACTACTAAAACCTATTTGTCTAATGTTAATTTAAGAAGGCTCTAAGTTTGTTAGGTAACTTAATGGACAGGTAGGTGTGGGGTGAGGATGGCTGAAAGCAGTTAAATGGCATTTTGTTGCAAGCCACAAATAGCTCCAAAGGTTGTAGATCAGCCTAGCTCGACACAGCATTAGAGATGTGACTGCAAAGTAACACCCTCAAAACTTCTGGAGAACATCAAGGAGGGGGTGAGGACCTGGAAACAGATCTGTAATGCTGATTTTTTTTTTTTCTTTTTGGAAAAAGAGGACCAATGTGGATGGAGACAAGTTCACCTTTTTAAAAGCTCTGAATAACCTACTGATAATTGCTGGTGCCATTTTATAACTAAATACCTGTTTGTCTTTGTGAATGAAGGAACAAGTAGACTTAAACCTTTTAAAAATTAATCTATTTATATTTAGAACTGCTTCTGTACAAAAATTTATAGTTCAACTTTGGCATCCTGAAACAAAATATTAACCAACATATTTTTAATGAGTTATCTCTTAATATTTAGTGCATTTCTGTAAAGAATGAACAGAAATTAAAGATAAGATTACACTGAATATAAAGCTTTAATTCTCAGAATGTTTTGACTCTCATATTTCCAAATTGAGTACATTCAAGTTTCTTTAAGTGAAACATTCCCATACAAGCATAAAATACTCATGAATATAAGTCACTATTCTAAGTAAAACGTTTTTATCTTATTATAACACTAGGCCAAAAGCGTAAAATACTAAGAATAATATTAATAAATATATTTAAATTACAAGAAAATGAAATCCTTAATCACAGTTTTGCAAAGGCTAGAATTCCTAGTAGCACAGGAAGCTCTAGACATCATTAGGTCTTGTAAGTGGGGCACGTCATCCCATATGACTAAGTTGAGGCAATGCAATGAGAGCCCTTCAGGAAACAAGAACAAATTACTTGATACAGAAAGAAAATAATCCACCCGTATTTCAATAAACTGAAATTCCACATAGAAAAGAAGGTTAAAATAGCAATAAAAGGTGTCTGTGCTATAAGGTACTACTTCTCTGTGAATAACCAAATCATTCCAGAATAACTCTGGGTTTCTGATGTTTATAAAATCTCCAGAGGTTTTTAAAATGAAAAATATGCATTTTAGAACTCAACCTATACAAAGAAGAAAATTCTTCTTATAATGGTGAGCCTTCTTTTGTTCTTGTTCTTTCTTTGGTGGATATGGAAGGCAGTCATGCCCTGTCAGTCACCCACTGTACGATCAGAGAGCTTATCAGCTACTCCTCCTGCTTTTAACTCTAATTTCTTATTCTGTTCCATGACTTTTTATCCACTATTTAATATTTAAATTTTATCCACTATTAGGACAGCTTCTCTCTGTAAATGTCCATTTAAAAATTATCAACTATTTAAACCACTTAAAGATTTATCCGTTACAAAAGAGGTCCGGAAGAGGACTATTAAAAATGTATTAACATTAAAGTTATAAGAACAACTGCCTACATGCAAATTCCAACAGTGATTTTTAGATACTTACGATCTACAGCAATTTTTTCAGTTCCATCTAAAGGATTAATAATTGCTGGAACAAGCTCTCCAAAGGACAAATGATCTATTCTGTGAGAAAAGTTGTAAGCTAAAGGCAAAAAATAAAACCAATTAAGTGGAGAAATTATTCAAACCTTTATGTTACAGATTGGTTCACATTCCTATCGACTGCCAAATGAAAATATCTAAAATCTGCAGGTATTATAATACAGTATTTAAAGCCACATCATTGTGAGAAAAAAAGCATATGAATGTGGAATTAAATAAGTACATTCTGATAAAATGCTGGATCTCAAATTTCATAACTATATACAAATTAACTTCTAAGAAATATTACATCTAATCCTGGTAACCAAAACAGTAAGTTCT
The DNA here is from genome assembly GCF_040802235.1 of Manis javanica. Lineage (NCBI taxonomy): Eukaryota > Metazoa > Chordata > Mammalia > Pholidota > Manidae > Manis > Manis javanica. Next base: position 8,068,546 of record NC_133170.1, on the reverse strand, counting down.
ATCTCATTCTAAATCATCATAGAGTAATAGGATTGTGTGTTAGAACTGGGATGATGTCCATGTAGCCAAATAAAGAAACTGATCATATATATATTTTAATACACACACCATTGCTAAATGTGACCAAGCTGACCTTTTATGAAAATATTACTTTTGTTTTCTAAGGCCAATTCTGAAAACTAAGTTTTATGGCAATCATTACACAAAACTAACTTAATACTTTACATGCATATGCGTATACGTCCACATTTAGATTTACATGTTGAAGTTAACCTCAAAGATACCCTCTTCATTATGCAGAAAAGTTAGCAGAAAAGTATACAAAGTGGTATAAAACACACTAATCAAGGCTTTCTTCCTTGACATCAGCAGCCTGTGTGCTATGCCTGAACAGAAGTACAGGTAGCTTAAAGACGAGAGAAAATGGATAAGTCAATAAACTCAATCACTGACTTGCTCCTTCGGATATCTGTTTTCAAAACAGTTCACTTTCAAAGCCCTACCTTTGAAAGTTTAATGCACCTGCATTAAAAAGACAAAAATACTTTGTTTCAAGGACATCATAATGGAAAAAAATTTCAGAAACTGCTTACAGTCATGGCTGACAAGTGCTGCCAAATGTGCATGACCTCGGGGATGTGGAATTGCCCTAAAAGGAGGAAAAAAAGATTAAAGTAATAATATTTAAATATATAACTAAAATCAGAAAGGGGATCTCTCCAAAGTTATGTAATTATCTTAACATAATTAAAAACATAAATAATGTAAGAACATACTTAGCCGATGACTTAAGCAGGTAAGTCTACTTATCTCAGCAATGTAATAAACTCAGGACTGGCAGACATTTTCTATACAGAGCCACACAGTAAATATTTTATGCTTTGTGGGCCAAGATGCAACTGAAGCCATTTTGTAATTAGTTACATAACAAAAGAGAAAACAAATTTTCACAAAGTCATTAATAAAATTCAGAGTATAACAGTAACAACTGAGTACTATTTTCATAATACAAGTATCTTTGCTAGGAGACATCATTTTGCTTAATTGGGGTTTAGAGTTAGTGTTCCCTATTTTCAAAATTGATCACAAATATTTATTAATGATGGTCTATGATGAAATTTTACATATTTTTAACTTGGAAAATATTAATCCATAAGCATATGTTTTAATTGAGCATATTCATTGCTTGGAAAGCATTTACAGAACTCTAATTAGAATCTCTTGGTATTTTCTTGTAGCATGTCATCACATTGCCGATTGATCATCTCCAGTTGAAGGTGGAATTTTCTCAATTTCATAGTTAAATGAATTTTGAAAACATGGAAATTCTCTTTGCACTTGCTCCAAGGTTTGAAAACACCCTGGAGCTATAGTCTGAGGTTGGAAAATATATGCAAGTTTAAGAACAGAGATCTTGCTTCTTGTTTTAACTTTTGACAAGAGTGGACTGTTAAAGCAGGGAAAACACAGAAAACCACTTAGAATCATTTGACATTACTTATCACTAAAATAACTTTACTACATTATGTTTGTATATAAGTCCTCCTTTTCTCCTTATTTTTGGTTAAATTCATTATGAAACACTGCATAAAATATAATTTCCAAAGCTACTCAGTATTCAATAATGGTTGACAGTAGTTCTGTTATTCAGAAAAATCTGTCTCAGCCCTGAGCTCAAAAAAATCAAAATAAAACTGCCATTGCTAAGCTGTCAAGCTGCTGTACAAAAGGGCAAGTTGGAATATTCAGTTTTGACTTCTGACAAAAGTTCATGGAAATGACAGTGTTTAAGTCCATGACAGAAATGAAATTCAGCAATACTATTTTAGTTCAATACATATCAATTCAAACATTTTCTACAAATTACTGCTAATGAGAAAATGAATAACCACAAGCTTTAAACACCTTACATTTCTACAAGCTTTTGCAAATAAGCCTTTTCTGCTTCATACATATTTTTACTATGTTTAGTAGTGAGATCTCTCAACTTCTTCTTTTTTTACCTCCTACCTGAGGAGTACTAGGCACTCTTTTTTTTTTAGGAGAGCAAGGCAGAGGCTTTTATTGAGAGAAAGCAAGAGGCAGAGCTCCGGGCTCAGGCCAGGAGGGGCAAGAGAGTCTCCTCTCTCAACTTCTTTAAAAATATTTTTGCCTGTAGCTGTTCTGTGCTGAACATTCATAGACATTACTCAGTATTCATAGACATTAATTTTTCAATCACTTCAAATTCACACTGGTTCCTCAGAAAGACAAGCAGCACTGGTAACTCCTGTCACTCATCCAGAGCTAAGGAAATCACTCAAATCACCTGCCTTGCTTCTTGACTATTGGACACTGCTCTCAATTTCCTCAGCTGTTAAGAGGCCTTTCTCACTTCAAAAGGCTACGTATCCACAGCAAATTTATTCCTCCTGGATGCAATTCTTAGGTTGTCGCGATCAAACACAATTCATACCAGTAAATGGCCTTCCTTACTTAGCTAATGCCTGAGTCACTTGGAAACTTACTCTGGCTATTGTCTCATTTTCATTAATTTTTATATAGAAAGTCTACTTGTGTTTAGATATTCCATTTTAAATTTTCTATTCTATCCTATTTTCCATTTCTATTCTGAGAGTTAGGGACTTTTTTAATGAGTATGTAGTCCGGTAACATAGACAGTTATTGTATTCTTTTAGCACAGCTATAGTGTCACTGCGTAATACATACAATGCTCCAAGGTCAAATTTCATAAAACAATCCACACTCCATTATGTGGTAAAAGTCCATATTTCTTTTTTTGATGCAATAATGAAATAAATAAAATGCTGTAGGATGGCAATACACAGGCATTTGTCATGCTGTCGAGCTCTCACTGCATCACTGGAGTCTGTGGTACACCAACAGCAGCAAGAAGCAATGGGAGAGTCACGACTGTGACAGTCCATCCCAGTCATTCATCTCCGATGCTGCAGTACCAAAGCAGCCACATGCCAACAAATGAGCATGACTATGTTCCAATAAAACTTTATTTTTGGACACTGAAATCTGAATTTGATATATTTTGCATGTTATATATTATTCTGCATGATTTTCAGTAAAGAAAAGGCTGTTTTGACAATTGGCGGGGGCTAGCGGTGGGAATTTTTGGTAGTCACCATTACTGGAGAGGAGCTACTCCTGACATTTCATGGACAAGCAAGGCAAGCTGCCGGTCAGTTACGGAGAGAAGGGGTGCTGGCAACAGAAACAGAACAACAAAACATGAGTGGGACAAAGAAAACAGGACAGAATTGGTCTCATGCACACCAATACTGTCCCGTATCTTGCATGACTTCCCAACACACTGAATGGTGTGTCCATAGGTGAAAAACCTTTGTATAAAGATCTGAGTGTAGAACTTAACTCCACTTAGCTTTACAAAGTACTTTGTTGTAGTTTCAACATACACTGAATTTCCCAGGAAATGGAATATAGTATATGTACTTTTTTTTGGTTCAGCGTATTACAATGAGTTGTTCACTATTTTACAGTATCACCTGATCAACATAAATACCACCATGATATGCGAGCAGCCATATATGTCTCAGTCTGCATTTGCAGCAGTTGTACACCTAATGATTCTACATGTAGGCAGCAAGCATATGCCTGCTTCATTACCTTATCTAATGGACTCATGCTCAAGCATTTCCACGTTGAAATACATACTATTATAAATCATACTTTTTTTGTCTCCTTTGTATTATAGTTAAGAATAATACTGTGCCTGAGAGTGTATGAGGCCTTCAAAAGGACCAACACTGAACTTGACAAACCTAATACCAAAAAAATAAAGGTGGGCTTACAAGATAACCCAGAGACAGTCAGGATAAGACAAAAATCATACGCTTTTCCATTTGGCCTCTCTTATTGATGGCATGAGTTGTCACATGAAGAGAGAAGTGAAAATGCAAGTCAAAGTCATAATACAAAGGCTCATACAATATTTGTCAGTTTCCCTCTTTCAGGTAATTTTAGAGTAGGATACTGTTTTGTATCCAAAGATGCAATAAAATCTCCTAAATTTCTTTGAGGTAACTACTATTTGTTGCCTGTTTGATATATAGGAATTGGAAGGTTCCCAGCTGTCGGTCAGTTACGGAGAGAAGGGGTGCTGGCAACAGAAACAGAACAACAAAACATGAGTGGGACAAAGAAACCAGGACAAGTGCCTGATGTGATCACTCTAAACACTGAAATAACTTTGCATCAAAGCCTAACACTCTCTCTTTTTACACATATAAAATCTCCAACCATACTCTTCTGCCTTAAGGCCTTTCCCTCAGCCTGGATGCCCTTTTTTCCTTTAAATATGAAATACCTTATCATCCACAAGTGTTCAAAGGTTTTCCTTAATAAAGCCTCTGCTGACTTAAGAGGTCAGGTACCTTGTTATACATTTCTTATCAGCCATACTTTTCCTTTATAGCTTCAATACAATTATAATTAGATAATTATTAGTGCTGTTCACCGTTTATAAAGTTTGGATTCTCTCACGGAATGTCAGCACCAAAGGGCAAAAACCCTTTCTCCTTTTTTCACTGTTTCATCCTTAGTACCTAGAATGGTACTTGGTGCATAGCAAGTACTCAAAGAATCTCTTTAACAATGAAGAAATGTTCAGCTCTGCAACTCTAGATGGAAGGGAGGGAGGGAGGAAGAAGGGCAGGAAGAGAGGGAGGAGAGAATCACAGAATCCATTCATTCAGAAACTTACCAAGTGTTCACTGCATGACCTTTCTGTGTTAGGTGCTGCTCAGGAAGGTAGGTGGTCTGATATTTTTCCTTAACTTTACTAAATTTAACTTTATCGCAGACACTAGTGATTCCTAACTGCATCAAAACACTTGCCTCAAATTAATTAGCAATTACATTTAATGAACAAATTAATGAAATGTCTAGATAAGAGCTTTCTGGCTATTAAAACTTATGTTTATAAAATTATAAACTTTACATTTACCTAAAGTTCATTTGTATTAATATATGACATGACTGTTTCATTTTTGTTTTTAAACTTAGTAGTCGTCTCTATCCTTATATTAAAGCCCACAGCATCAGTTGGAGGACACCAAAATTACAAATACACACAATTTTAAGCAGTCCTTTAATAGGTGGTTATATATTATTTGATTAGTGAAGAATTTACTTTTAATGACACTGGCAACTTTAACGTATTTTCAGTAAGTGAAAAGAACATACTTGCCCACAGTTATGTGAAAATTCCCTGCTACTTTATTAACATATAGATGACCATGAATTCTGCAAGCATCTGGAGGCTGTGCTGAATCATCTTCCCTGTTACAAGAAGATATGTCAGGATTACTTTCAGCACATTCAATCATTTTGTCATAAGAATATTTCACAGTGGGAAAAAAAATCTGTGAAGATCAGTTTTTAGGTAATGTTCTAAATGTCAAGAGTAGAATAGCAATTTTTTTTGAAGTCTCTACATTTACTTAAAATCATACAGCTATAAATGGGAAAAAATTACATAATTACTATAGTATCATATTTACATAATTCTAAAATTCCATGGTTCTTCAAATCTAGCCAGAGGACTAAGTTCAATGAGAGAAGAAAGATTAAAAGTGATGAATTAATCCAAGCAAGACATACTTCCATCACCTGGTCTAGCACTTTAGGGGCAGGGGAAATTGGGAACAAGAATGAGGTCAGGGAAGGGCACGCCACCTAAATTCAAACACACAATGACATTTGCTTCCTGCACAAATGTAAAACCACTCTGCAGTTTTTATTCATGTTTATATTCATATTCATGTTTATAGCATTTCCCAAATATCAGAAGAGAAAAAAAGTGAAATAAAAACACAAAATTCCTGACCAAAATTTATACCTCCTCATAATGGTAAATGTAATTAATTTGTTCCTAAAATCTAATAGTTCTATATGGAGGTATGCCATACATACATAAAAGAGAAAAACTAAATGAAAACGAGTATCATTTATGATAATCCTATCCATATCACAGGCTACAAATGTAAAAGCCAGCATCATACAGAATGATTACAGTTTCTCTAAGAAATATGAGACTCGATGAACGAAACTAATACTAAAATTATGTCCAAATAAATTCATAACAGTTGAAAAATACATCTCACCTTGGTGGAAGTGCTGTTGATGCACTTTTAAAAGCACTTTTAAATATCACGTCTTGAAGCGAATGCTCTTCTTGCAGCCTGCTCTGAATCAGCTGCAGCACCCTACATGCAGCACAACAACAGTTGAGAAATACAGTAACGAACACAAAGAAAACCAACACTTTTTAAAAAATAACAATGGTTAGCTGACTTAGCTAAGCCACACATTTTATTATTATTATTATTATTACAGGACTTTGTTATAAAATAAACTACCAAGTTTTCTTTGGTCACTTTCTTGAAAGCAGGAAAGGCGAAGTGGGGCGGCTAGAGGTCTGACAGCTAGTTAGGCTCCAGAGCCTGCTGGGTTCCACAGGTAAGGGACATACACTCAGGGTCGCCAAGGAGGAGCTCCTTCTACTCACCTGAGCATCTAACTTCATCTTTCATGCATATAAGCAGCAATTACAAAATTCTTACTTCTCATCATATATTGAATAAGTATTATAGATAAAAAGAATAAGACAAATAAGGAGCCATACAATAGATGTGATGGAATTAAAGTGGGAGATAACTGAGTCATATAGACTCCCCACCACTGGCATCCAATTTCCATTACAAACTATCACAGTGCCATTTATATCACCTGGTGTCTCCTTTTCCAAAGAAACCTAAACTTTATTCTATGATATGATGACTCTAAATACAATATTATACTCTACCTATAATTTTTTTAAAGACTAGATACAGGATTATAGAGAACAAAGATTATATATTTGAAAGCCCATGCTTAGATTTTCTTTTGAAATATACCCAACCACAAAGAACAAGTTAGTTGCTTTTAGATTTTTTTTTACAAAATTTTTATGCTCACAATAACTTAATTATTTATTCCAAACAAAACCAAGAATAAAAGCTTCCCTCTCGCTAACAATTCTACCACTGGGCCATGGTATCTCCCATCATTTTCAGCAGAAACTTTAGATATAATCCTATTTTACCTCCTCTAATTCTCTATCTTTAAATAACTAACATCCAAAGTCATCTGTATTAAAGCTCAAACTCGGCAAATACAAAAATTATACACAGAGGAGAAGAAGAACAGACAAAACAGAAGACTTTTAGGACAATGAAACTATCCTACAGATACTATAATGGTAGATAGGTGTCATTATACATTTGCCAAAACTCACAGAATGTCAAACACCAAGAGTGAACCCTAATGCAAACTATGGGCTTTGGGTGATAATGACGTGCCCATGGAGGTTTACAGACTGGAAGAAATGTACCACTCTGGTGCCACACAATGACAATGTGTGGAGGTAGCGGGTATCTGGGAACTCTGTACTTTTTGTTCAATTTTGCTGTGAACCTAAAACTGCTCTAAAAATAAAGTCTTTAAAATATGTGTATGTGTGTATATATATTATTGGAAAAATTATAAACAAATACACTTAAAAAAATAAATAAATATAAATCTGACACTACTTCACATTCTACCATAATGATAAAATAAACATTTTCTACAAGTGCAAGTGTGAGATTAAACACTTATGCACCATCCACCAAAAACACTGGTAAAACAGGCCTAAGTAAAATAGTCATTTTTAATAATGTAAATTTAGTTCAGAAGAAATTTTAAATCTAGAAATAAAAAGCAGAAATCAGAAAGGCTATGTGCAGGGTTTGAGATTTCCTACCACAGGAGAAAGATTAACTAGGATCCTAAATATTTTAAGAAAGGAGAACAGCAATCGAGAGAAAACAAATCTTTTAGCAAATTCTACAGGAAAAGAACATTTTAGTATGCACAATACTCAGGATGTTAGGACTTGGGTATCTCTAGTCCATTCATAAGTATTTGTTTAGAAGCAGAAATGATAATCTTGGAAGCTTCAGGAAGCCAGATCCCATCTTCAGATTAATAGAGCTGAAGACTTAAAATCTTTGGATCTAATGATAGCAGCAATTGAAGGCTTCATATTTGTGTGTCTTTTATTTCCAGAGTTCAACTTTTAGTGCTGGGCAGTGGGGAGTGAGGTTGACGACATCAAACTGCATGTGTGTGTGTGAGACTTCTGCCTCAAATACACTAATAAATATCCAAGTTTATTCCATATATGAAGGCACACAGAAAACATTACTATGAAGGAAAATGTCTATCATTTTAACAGTAAAAACATAATCTTTGCTCCCACTTATTACTAGTCTTGAACACTGAATAAATATTCTGATGAAAGGAGATTTCTCACTTTAATATTTCTGGATTAAAGTACTGTATTTCATCTAAGGATGGCTTTCTCCTAAAAGCACTAGAAGCTCAGAGATACTTAACACTCAATTCTTTTAAAGAACTATGTTTGATTTCAACTTTAATTTCAAAATTTCTCCAAACAGTAAAGCTCAAAATTAATAAAGGCCTTTGAAATGTACTTAGGGACTAGAAAGAAAAAAAAAAAAAAGGATGGGTAAGAAAACTTTTTGTAATAGTCTTAAATTAGATAAACCTTTATAAGTACAAGACATGCCTAGAAACCAAAAAGAAAAAAGGCAATATATGGGTGTGGGGATGGGGGCACCATTTATTTTGCATTGCCTATCAAAACGTTTTTTTTCCCAGTTCTATTGAGATAGTATTGACATATGTCACATCAGCTTAATGCACACAAGATGACCTGACATACACACACACTGTGAAGTGATTGCCACAGGAAATTTGGTCAGTAACCATCATTTCATATAGTTGCAATTTTTTTCCTTGTGACGAGAAATTATCAAAATGGTAATTAAATAATCTCTGAAAGAAAATTCCATTTCTAGAAACTTTCTCTATATAGTCACATAATTACATAAGGAAATTAGGTTCAAAAGCTTTCAATGAGCATTGTTTTTAATATTAGAATCTTACAAGCAATCTAAATGTCCACTGATAAGGATCCAATTAAATAAACTATAGTTTATCCATAAAGAACACTACTATATGCACTAAGTGCCCTAAAATAGGAAGATGTCCAGAATATAAGGTTAGGTAGAGAAAAAGGTAGAGAAAAGGAATTTAAAAAACAAATGTATGGAATGCTCTCCTTTGTATTAGGAAAACATAAGCAAACACTCAAACATACAAAAAATTATATACAAACAAAATTTCTAGAAGGCTACACAGGAAATCAAACTGGTTATTATCACTAGTCAGTGGCACTAAGTTTACAGAAAGATAAGAAGACTTTTACTTTATATCCTTTCTATAAATCAAATTTAAACAATGATCACATATTGCTTTTTTAAAATTTTTAAGTTAATTTTTTAATGAAAACTAAAATTTATGATTTGAAGTGCACTTGAGAAAAGATTATATATGACTTGATAAAATTTCTGAAATTGTAATGCATATTCTGCTAATATTTCATCTAAAAAATGCCTAGAGAACTACGTTAACCTATGAATATTCACAATAAACAAAATAGACAAAATATGATCTAGATATCTAAGGACCACAATACTTTGTTTACTTATTACCTCTGCCACTCTTTTTGCTGTGGTGAAAGATCAAATACTGCCTGAAATAAAGGAAAACATAATCACTAGCACTGCCAATTCTCTTGGCTTTTACATAATCATTTTTTAAAATTTTCTTTGAGCAAGAAACAAATTTATAGTATTGTTAAAAACAAGTATTCACGATTCACATTTAACCTTCTATAAAAATTAAATATCTGGTATTTTACTCAAAAATAGTGTAAAGAAACCCTACTCATCTCCAGTGTTCCCCTGTTACAGTTATCTACTTTTATAGGAGTGGATAGAAGTTTGCCATCTGTCATATGTACAAAATGGCATTTTAGGACTTAAAATCCTCTCTCCCTACAAGCCTTCACTCTTCATTCAAAGCTGAAGACTCTCATTCTATGAAACGGCTCTACTTCTGCATCTTCGGTAATTTAATTACACCAACCTGGGATCTACCGCCCTGTAATTGTGACCCTCCTGTCTACCTAAATTCTACACACCATCCATTCCAGGTTAAACTGCCGCGTCGTTCCGATTACAATGAAATTACTTAGATATTCCTCTGGCCGAAGCTGCCCATAGTACGCTTTCCAACCTTTTTCATGCCATAGCATATGAGGAAAATGCTAACATCCGTAAAACACACCACGGCAGATGGATGAGGCTACAGGTGCTCCCCGGTTACCTAGTGAAGAAAACTGCTGACAGTAGACACGATGCAGTTCTTTCACTTATGAGGTTCTTCCAACTTTCCCAAAAGCCTTGGGCAACTGCTGAGTAGCCCACTCTGTGCTAGGCACGATGCCATCCACCTCACTGGACCTTCACAACAACCTTGTGGGCCTGTTATTATGCTTTCCTTTTTACAGACAAGGAAGGAGCTCAAAGGTTTAAAAACCTTTTTCAAAATCAGATAGAAAGGGTCAGTCTATAAACCCAGCTCTGTCAGATTCCTCACTTGCCCACACTTTTTAAATTATTTTCTTTAAATGAAGAAATAGTAATGACATATAATAGTAAATAGTAAAATAGTAACTATCATAACATACTGTGTGATCATGGCTTAGTAAACAGTCAAGTTATGAGGCTTTAGTTTTTAATGTTCAGAGTGCATATTAAAACAGTAAGATTGAAAATTTAAAAACAAGTAAAAATTATCTTACATTTACATTAATAATAATTCTTACTTAAATATTTTAATATGAATTAGGAAAAAGGAATGAGTACTTACCAGTATTTTAAACATTTTAAAAATTACTATAAAAAGTATACAACTAAATATTTTTAAGTTCCTAACTTTGTGGCTGAGATGTATGTTTTTATTATACAATAGTTCAATTAAAGTAAAACTTTCATATTCCACACAGGTGACTACAAGAGATGGCAGAAACTGTTTACAGTGGAGTAATCAGTAATTCTGTCACACTTGACATAAGGCTAACATACGTGTTAGTGCCAGGTAACTACAAGGCACTATGCTTTACATTTTTGAATTCTAAAGAAGAAGAAAGTTTACACTTCTCAGGAGCTTAAAATCTAGGGAAGAGAAGATATGTAAAATACACATATATAAATAAATAAGATAATTATAAATAAAGTGGGCACGCCAGACTCAGAATATAGAGAGATGTTAAAGCAGCAGCATAAATAAATTTTACAAGGTAAGTTCAAGATGATTAAGTCTCCTCATAACCAAATTCTCACAATGTCCAAAGAAACTTAAAAGTGAGGACACAATCTACATCATCATTTTAAATCATTTTAAATCACAACATGCTGGAAATTTTCAAGAACCTATGCAAGACTAAGTTGCAAAAAGAGCCCAACACATAATTTATCTCACGGGATAGAACAGTCTATGTAGGCAGCAAGTAAAATCCCCAGTTCAGGGTAACAAAGGAAATAGGTGATAAACAATAATAAGACACGAGGAAGAGGCAGCGTCCGTCCCAGGAACACTGTCAGGAGCTGCATCACGTGCCAGAGAACACATGCCGAGGGCCTTCCACAGCAGTGTTATTTCTGCTTTTTTTCTCGCTTTTATGCAGCCTGGGCAGCTGGCTGCTAATGAGGACAGTAACACTGGTTAAAGAAAGGAGTCACCCTAGCTAAATTTAGCCTGTGAAAACAAACACAGAAAAAGAAATTTTGGTAACCTAGCAAACCACTTTGCCATCCTGGACCCAATAAAGACTTCCTCCTTTCTTTTCAAAAGCGCCGGAAGCTCTAATACAATATGGAAGAAACAGCGTATCCAGCCTGTACCCTTCTCCTTTCATCTGGGTCTGGTAAACAGCGTGTGTGCATGTTGGCGGGGGTGGGAGTGGGGGTGTGGAACAGGGACTGACATACTCAATAGACTATTTCAACTCTCAGTCTCTAAATAGGCCACTTATTTCTCCATCTCAGAGGTGAATAAGAAAATACACAGAGATATAAAAAGGTTCATTAATTTGAAAGAAGTGTCAATCTGAGGTATAAGGGCTAATTTCCTCCATGATACCAATTTTAAAAATAAGAAAACTGTTAAGTTTTTCTAATTATTTCTCAATGAGATTTAGCATCAAGAAGACAGAATTTTAAAAATAGAGTGATCTGTGATATATTAGAGGTGGAACATATAATCATTGAATTTTAATATGTAGTGAAGGCACTGGAAAGAAGACTGACCCTGCTGGATCAAGGTGACCTATCAGAACTAAAGGGCAGAGTTCTAAATATACCTCTAATGTAGGAATTGATAAAAAGATATTGAGAACCATTCTACAAAATTCAACATTGTATGACAAGAATTTTAAAAAGGTAACAGCATTGCTTTGAACATCATTATAGCAAAGAAGCAAGCAAAAAAGATTTAAAAATTCAGTTCCTTAAGACCACTGAGAACAAAAAAAATACCAAAGGTGACCCACACTTGGATATATAGGATAAGTATTTGAATTGCAAAAGTAAAAGAAAAAAAGCATTTAAGTAGATAAAGTAAAGGCACTGCCTACAAAGGAAAAAATGATTATGCCAGAAAACAATGAAGAATGTATATAAAATATTCAGTGCAAAACACCATAAAGAATTCTATCCTCAGCCAACCATCCATGTTGGAATAAGAGAATGACAGAGGCAGTCAGGCTAGAGTCTGCAAAAGGTAACCCACATATTCTTGCTAATAATAAATTCTCAAAAATCCCCCCACAAAATGATAAATGAAAGCAAGGAAATTAAGAATGATTGAAAACAAAAGAAATAAAATATAAAGTTGAATAATTATTCTTAATATGAAATGTAATGCAAATGTTGAAGTATCTAATAATAATTATCTAGATCTGAATTTGCAGATAATAGTTCTATATACAGAAACATGGTATCTGAATTTGTAAGCTACCTCACTTCATAAAAAATTACCACAAAATCAATTTTTTGAGTGGGAATACAGGAGTTAGGAAGTAAAAAGGTTCAGAGTGGCAATAACAAAATTACTGTTTCTTTAGAGATTTCTATTTAAAAAGTGTGTATCCTCAACAAAATATTAACAAACAGAATTTAACAATACATTAAAAGGATCATTCACCACAATCAAGTGGGATTTATTTCAGGGATACAAGAATGGTTCAATATTTGCAAATCGATCAATGTGATACACCACATTAACAAAATGAAAGATAATAAGCATATGATCATCTCAATATATGTAGAAGAAACATTTGGCAAAATTCAACATCCATTCATTATAAAAACACTCAACAAAGTGGCAGCAGAAACATCCTTCAACATAATAAAGGCCATATATGATAAACCCACAGCTAACCTCATACTCAACAGTGAAAATCTTTTGTTAAAACGTCCATACTTCCCAAAGCTATCTACAGATTCAATGCAATCCTTATCAAAATTCCAATGGCATTTTCCACAGAAATAGAACAAATAATCCTAAAATTTGTATGGAACCCCAAGCAGTGAAAGCAATCTTGACTACACTAAATTTTAAACTACACTACAAAGCTATGGTCATCAAAACAGTATGGCACTGGCCTAAAAATAAAGAGATCCATCAAACAGAATAGAGAGCCCCCAAACAAACCTATATTATATGGTCAATTAATCTACAACAAAGGAAGCAAGAATATACAACAAGGAGACAGTCTATTCAATTAATGGTGTTGGGAAACTGAACAGCTACATGCACAAGAAACTGGGCCACTTTCTTACACAATATACAAAAATGAAGTAAAAATGCATTAAAGACCTAAATGTAAGACCTGACACATAAAAGACCTAAAAGGAAACATAGGCAGCAAACTCCTGGACATCTGTCTTAGCAAAATTTTTTTCTGTCTCCTCAGGCAAGGACAACAAAAAACAAATAAACAATTGGGACTACATCAAACAAAAAGCTTTTGCCGTACAAAGGAAACTATCAACAAAATGAACCAGCAACCTATTGACTTTCGTATTATATATCCATAAGGGGTTAATATCCAAAATAAACAAAAAAGTCATATAACTTAACACCAAATAAAAAAGAATTCTGATTAAAAAATGGGCCAAGGACCTGATGATAGACATTTTTCCAAAGACAACATACAGATGGCAAACGGACACACACTCAACATCACCAATCATCAGGGAAATGCAAATCAAAACCACAGTGAAATACTACCTCACACCTGTCAAAATGGCGAGTATCAAGAACACAAGAAATAGTGTTGGTGAGTGTGTGGAGAAAAGGGAACCCTCATGCACTGTTGGTGGAAATGTAAACTGATGCAGCTACTACAGAAAACATTATGGAGGTTCCTCAAAAAATTAAAATAGAAGTATCATATGATCCAGCAATTCCACTTCTGGGCATTTACCCAAGGAAATAAAAAACACTAATTTGAAAAGATATATGCACCCCTATGTTCATTGCATTATTATTTATAACAGCCAAGATATGGGAGCATCCCAAGTGTTCATCAATAGATGAATGGATAACGAAGGTGTGTGTGTATGAGACAGACAGAGAGAGAAAGATGGAATATTACTTAGCTGCTAAAAAAAGAACAGAACCTTGCCATCTGTGACAAAGTGATGGACCCAGTGGATATTATGCTAAGTGAAATAAGTCAGAGAAAGACAAATACCGTATGACTTCACTTATTTGTAGAATCTAAAAATCAAAACAAATGAACAAAGAAAACTGAAATAGACTCATAAACACAAAGAACAAATTGATGGTTGCCAAAACGAGAAGGGGTGGGGAGATGGGTAGAAGAGGTGAAGAGGATTAAGAGGTACAAACTTCCAATTAAAATACATGAAGGGAATATAAAGTACAGCATAGGAAATATAGTCAATAATATTGTAATAACTAAAAAAAGTGTATCAAAAGGCATAAATATACATTACTGGTATCAGCTAAAAATAATTTGGTGAACTAACTTAAGGGCTTCCTTTTTTTCTCCACACACTCTACTTCTAATCCTCCTACATCACCTTTTGTCTTCACTTTGCACTTTTGCTTAAAGAAGGGTTCACAACTGTCAACGATAACAGAAGAACTCAAGAATGCGTGGGTAAACTTAGGGACCACAAGGCCAACAGAGCAGCCAGCAACTCAGTTGATGGGAGTTGCACGCTTTATTCCCTAAAGCTTCTTTAGGGTTAGTTCAGATCGTGACTTGTTATCACCTGTCCCTGAACTGTGACGGAGTTTTCTGCTAAATCAATGAGAGTATACACAATGTGTGCTATGTCAAAAACAAGAGAGTATCAGAATTTCACTAACTTTGGGAAATGAAAGTGTAAACAAGAGGGAAATAAGTATATGCGTATGAAATTTCTCCTCTTAGATACTGTTTCTTGATTATGAGAGAAATATAGCTCAAACACTTTTAAAGACTTAAATTTGGTAAAAGTAGAATACAAACAGGACACAGAATTTCCAAACCATTAGAGGAAAAGAAGAAAAATTCATCACTACTGCAACTATAAGAAAAAAGAAAACTACTAGGAAGCATTAACAAAAAATATAAAATAAGAGTAAGATTGTAAAACAGATGTTAGAGGATTATCCAAAATGTTAAAAATGGTTATCTCAAGGATTTGGTATTAGGTGTAACTATTTCCCCATAAATTTTTATAAAGAATATGAATTACTCTGAATTAAGAAAATATATTTTAAAAACTAGCTCAGACAAAACTAAAAGCAAATATCAAAACTGTCTTCAAAGGACTAATTCCTGGAAGTATATTTTTAAAAATGTGCA
Organism: Manis javanica; assembly: GCF_040802235.1. Taxonomy (NCBI): domain Eukaryota; kingdom Metazoa; phylum Chordata; class Mammalia; order Pholidota; family Manidae; genus Manis; species Manis javanica. The sequence continues at coordinate 8,052,678 of NC_133170.1, read as the reverse complement.
TCAAACTTACTGGTTCATAAACTAGACCATCTGCAGATGCAACCATTGTTTCTGCTAAATCCAATACATCTGCTCCAACATCTGCACAAAGAAAATGACAAATTTTATATTTGTGCTCAGAGCAAAACTCTATTTGATAGAAACTAACAAATGGAGATGACTAACAGAAAACTCTTAAATATGTAGAACCACTTTCCTGTACTGCCTATTTGTTCAAAAGTTAAAACAGTAGAATTACTTAGTTTGGGTAGAGAGCATTCCAAAAATTAGTAATGCTTTTTTTACTCCTTTGTCAGTAAAAAAGATGGCTCAGTACCTCATGGTAAAAAGCATAAACTTTAGTGACCTGAGGAGATTTGCAAAAAATTCACAAGAATCTAATCACAAAGTACTAGATGGCTGCTAAATAAAATATTAGTTACAAGAATTCCTTAGAGTTTCAGAGAAACCTTAAGGCAAAGCTGCTGTGGGCTTTTTAAAAAAATCAACAAATAGGAAAATTTTATTTTGAAAAGGCTAAAAATTTTAACTGTATTCAAACATTTCAATTAAGGCCAAACATGACATATTTTTATTAACACTAATAGTTTAGATAAAAGCATTTCTTTTCTCTTAAAATCACTAAGATAAGGAAAAATAAATGGAAACGGAAAAGTGATTTTAAGGTTGTTCTGAGAGGCAATCTCCCAGAAATTAATCTCCTTAAGGAAAAAACTATTTCACACTTCAAAAAATGTCATCTGAACTACTGGATTCTTGGTCTCCACATTTCAAGCAGTGATTTAAAAGATACTTTTAATGCAAAAGCATCAAATACTGATTAAAAGATTATTTATCTAGCATATTAACATTTTTCCACTTCTACCAGTATGATCAAGTGAAGCTAGTGAAAAAAAGAGAAGGGTAACGTCACTATTTTATTTTTTTTTGAAGCATCACTGATCTACAGTCTTACATTGGTTTCAAATGTACAACACAGTGGTTCAACAGTTACCCAGATTATTAAATTCTCACCCCAACTAGTGCAGTTACTATCTGTCAACATAGAAAGATGGGTAATATCAGTATTAATTTAAAAGACCTGGATCTGTATTTTGAGATGCAAGAGTAAAAATAAAGGTGGTAAACTTAAACAGCGAAACAGAGTCTGTCTGTAGAACATGGGTATAAACACTGGTACTCCACACAAGAGAGACATAAAGGATGTACCTACACCAGAACTCTCACAAAAATTTCTTCCTATTTTCTTTTAATTATACCAAAGTGAAAATTAAACCTCTTTATGGAAAAGAGATTTAAAGAATATAACCTGGGGCAGGGGTAGAGGGGGGGAACTTGTATTACTAACATTGCAAAAGCATTTTAAGATATCATAAAGAAACAATAAAGTCACAGCACAACCAATGGTTTCACTTTTTACTAGCAATTGTCTGAACCATAAACTATATATTCAAAAAGTTAGAGGTGTACTTACATTGACACTTCATGGCAACAGTAATATCTATATTGATTCTCAGTTTGCTAAAACATAAAAAGGAAACATTACGACCTACTAAACAACAAAACATAAGAAATATAATAAATCAACTGATTTATGAAAAGTTTGGATTTCAAAAAGAATAAAATACGTTGATAGAACTTTAACAGCACTTCTTATGGCCACAACAAAGGCACTTTAAAATTTTTATTTTGCCATTATTCCAAAAGCCCTTCTGGCTTCACAGGTTTTTAATGGAGGATCCTTTATTTTAATAATTAACTAAATTAATAACTCAAAGCAACTCAGGAAAAAGTCACCCTCGGTTTACATAAACCTTATAGCAAATAGTCCTTTTAAGAATATAAAACTTTCAAAAATCAAGAGTTAGGAATTCTAAGTCTTTCTCCTCTATCAAATAAATACCATACATCAGTCATTATGCTTGATGCCCTATACATATTGTTTTCTTTATTCTTTGCCATGGGCCTTTAAAATGGACGGCTTCACAGTTTTGCAGATAAGCCAATGATGTGCAGGGCAGTGTAAATGCCTGGCTTAAAATCACATAATTGTTGAGCACCATGAGTAACAGAATGAATACAATCAACATCAGTCCTGTCCTGTGCTTCCTGTGAAAATATTTTTCACTCTAATTTTCATCTCGTTTCAAAAGGATTACAGATTTCTAGAGCTTCAGAGAGCCTTCAATTTGTCTAGTGTTCAAACTGGGCTCCAAATAACCTTGGGGTTTAGGCTCAGGTGATGGTGTAGGAACCCAAGGATGAGGCCAATTAGCCTTCTGGACATCCCCACAACATTTACATGGTGAACTACATGAGACTTCACTTGGAAAAAATGCAAAGTGTTTCACTGGTGTTAAAAACAAGTCAGAAAAGATAACACATTCCTTGAAAACTAACGGCTTCAAGAATAATACTCCTGTTATAAAAGAAAATGGAGGCCCAAAAGAAGTCAATTGTGTGACTTGTCCAAGACTGCACAGCAATTTATAAATGTTGACTTACTTATTTCTCATTAGCACCATGACGAAGGTACTATAGTTATAAACCCCATGTTACAGAAAAGGAAACTAAGCACATGTAGATATAGATTTAGTAATTTCCCTAATGTCACACAGCTAAATAAATGGAAGAGCTGGGATTAGAATTGAGGAGTAAATGTCTCCCCCTATCTACTGCACTCTTAATATTATAAACCTGCTATCTTCAATTTAAAAAATCCAAATGATTTTAATAAATTAAAATAAGGTATATTTTGTCTCCTAATCAAGGCACTATATTTTCAAAGGCTTAATGTTATATTATTTATATTAACATTTACTTTAGATATAACTTCTAAAAATCAAGTTATAAATGTATACAATGTATCTTTAGGCAATTTATTTTCCAGTTCTCAAAGATCAGTGAGATATTTCAAAATCTAAAGAGTGAACAGGTTCAAACATTAAACTATTTGTCACTTCAGCATCTAAGAAAAAACATATTATGTTCTCTTAACCTTTTTAAACCAGTGCATATTAAATCAGAAAATCTTTCTTTTAGAATTTAACCAGTATGCAAATGATTCTAAACTGTTTCACCTAATGCATGCAATTAAAGAAAATTTTTTAGAACTTTCTTCAGAACTAAAATAAACCAAGTATAAAAAAACTCAACATTTTTTTTAAAAGGTATGTTATCTTTAAAATATTTGAATTCAAAGGTATTTCAAGAAAAAAGTTACCTAGAAAAATCCTTGTCTACTTCATACTCATACTTCATCCATGTATCCTGATACACTGAAAATTCCATTATGGTTAATAAAGCCATAGTGGTAAATGCTATTAGAGAAACTGAGAAATCAAAGAAAAAAGAAAAACAATTAAAACAATTTTTAAAAAGAGAACAGTAAACTATTTGAGGTGAGATTAAAATGAGCAAAGCACGCCCTGATTGCTGTGAATGAATAGTATAAAAGGTATTTCTTAAAATGTTCATTACAGTTTCTCTAAAACAACTCAAAAATGAAAATTTAATGAGCACAAACATGAACAGACATTTGTACTATTGAGAAAGCATTTTATTTCTTCAATATTAAAGGCATCTCTCACTAAGCAGATTTGCCAAATGTTTACAAGACATGAAATTTCTACTTTTCTATGTAGCAGTGTCACAGCTATGGTAAATGATGAAAGTAAGCATTCGTTTTACAAAACAAATTTAAAAGTAGTTCCCTCATAATTAAAAATGTATCCATGCATGTGGCCCAATTAAAAAAAATAAATAAAAGACAAAACCAGCTTAATATTTTAGCTCCTGGGAAGCCACAACAATCTGTGTGCCAGAAACTCAAATATCTCCAAACTGCTAATAAAACTCTCATCTCCTTTGGATCTCCTAAACACATCACTTCACTTATAAAAGTACAAGAGCTGACAAAAAGGCAACTGTCATAATCTCTGACAAATCACCCTTAACATGGACTGTGCAATAAGAACTTGCACTATTTTCATTAACAAAACTGAACCACACAAGAGATTTGAAAAAGCAAGTGACTTACTACATTTTACCAAATGAAATGTCAACTTCTGTATGATATATTATTTTATTAGAACTTCACAGGGAAAGTAAATATTGCAATACTCACATATTTGTCTTATATATTTATTTAATTAAACAAGTAAATCTACCTGCAACAAATGCTGCTCTAAGCATTTTATAAATATTAAATTTATCTAATCACCACATCAACTCTATGAGGTAAATACTGATATCACTGCCATTTCAAGGAATAAGAAACTAAAGCATACCCTGATGAAGTAACTTCCTCAAGGTCAAGTAGTTAGGAAAGGGCAGAGGTGGGATTTAAATCCAAAGTCTGGCTCCAAAGTCTAAGCTCTTCAACTATTATCCCATGCTGCCTCTCTCCAGTAATGTGCAATTTCAGAATTTCTATTACAATGTCTAAATTTACTTATTCTTAACCAAAATAGGACTGAAGCAGTGTCAACCATTAAATAACTTCCTCTAAATTAATTATATTTACATATAATAATCTTTTAAAGCAGTAAAACTGATTTAATTTGCTCAGGAATGTTTTAATAAACATTGTTAAATGCATAGGCTGCACTGGGTTAGATACCAAAGAGAATATATCTAAGAATAAAATGAGGGCAAACAGCGTGACACGAGGACAGATGAGCTACAAGTTGCTTTCTTTGCTCCTCCTAAGGGCCACATTTCTGTACACTGTTCACTGGGCCCCCTGAAGTTACACTTAGGAACCTGAACTAACTCACCTGTACCTCCGCTGGCTGAGGTCTCCACATAGCTGTCAGGGACCTTTGGGAAGGCATCCAACTCTTTCACCAAATTCAAGGTTTTCTTCCGATTCAGTCGCCTCATCTTCAGGAAAACCTTCTTCCTCTTTCATATAGTCATGCTAAGGAGTAAGTAAGAAATAAATGAACCCTCTAAAAAGAGTTTTTAAAGTTTCCTTTATTTTAGATGAATGTCCTTGGAACAACTTAACATGCTCATTCCTCCTTGAGAAAAAAGCTTTACACTTACCCACACCTCTCCTTTTCTCACACCCATCCAGGCAGAAAGTACTAATAAAAGGCAATTTAGACACACAAACACATGAAATAGAAAAATAAAGTGGACAGCGATTCACATTCCAAGTATTTAGATACACAAATTTAAAAAATTTTTCTCCAATTAAAAAATATATAAAAATAGTACACACTAATGGATGACAATGATGTAAAATAGGCATGCTCATATACTGCTAACAAGAATCTAAATATTCACCACTCCTGTCTTGACTAGCTAAGTTTCTTTTTTAGGAATGTATCCTAAAGCAATCATCTGGGTTGTGCACAAAAATTTTATTATGTGGATATTTCTCATACTATTATTTTTAAATACTGAAGATAGAAACAAACTCCTGGTGTCCAATATACAAATTAGAGTGAATTAAAAGCTCTGAATCTATGTAAACAATGAAATTCTTATAAGAGAAAACATTTAATGACATAAAAAATACTCAAGAAATATTAAGAGAAGACTAGAAAGCCCCATGGATCCAGTTTTATGGGAGCTGGGAGAAAGACACTACATGGAGCAAACTGAAAGTTTGTTATACACACAAGTTAAAAGTAGATCAGGGAAGGATTTTCACTGTCTTCTTTACAAAATTTTGGACCTTACAATAAAAACATTATTTAAAAATTGCTTAGTATTTTCACTTTTATGTCAACTACATCTAAAATATATTACAAAGCCATAAGAATAGCTGAATTCTCAAATAATTACATAATTTTTATAAGATTGGTTTATATAAATACTATAGGTGATACTATAAAGCATCACCAGGAGTCAGTGTTATTAATAAACTAAATACCTAATAGCATAAATCAAATGGTTGCAGGAGTTACTAACAGAAAAAGAATGTCTCTAGAAGAAAGCAGAAGGACTTGTCTGAAATCCAATGCGTAGGATTAATATAGAAAGAGCAGGCTGTAGAAAGGGTGCTGATGGAGGAAAAGGAGAGTCAGAGAAGTAAAAACTGGCTGTGCTCATGAACATTGTCCAAGAGAGCGCAGGCCTAAGCCAGGGGCACTACCAGTCAGTCCATGAGGAAACTACTGCCCTAAAGTGAAGTCGGACACATTAATAGGTTGATTTCATTTGCCATTAAAAATATCCAACTAATTCCACTTGCTGATTTCATGCTCATAATGTGGCCTTGTGATGATACTTTTGCTTATTTATGTGGTTTCCCTAGAAAAGGACATGCAACAAAACAGATGACAGTTTCTGATGCCCATGACAGTTATAAAACCAGTATTCTCATTTGTAAATTAAGCTTATGAAGTGATAGGCATAAGCCATGCTCCCTAAGTCTGTTCAACTCAGAGTAATCAAATTTATTTTCCGTACTTGCTTAGTGGTAATGCACCAGGATCAATCCTTCTTCAATCTTCAATTTCTACTCATTCCTTCCTGTTGGCGTTAACTATGGGCAAGTCTCTTGTGTTTGAAACAAAACTGTCTACTCGGCTCCAACTCCAACTACAGACCTCTGGCTGCATACCTGTAGCCAAACTTAAAAGAATGACTTGCCCATTCATCCAGGGTGACTACGACAGCACGTGCTCACCTCTTAATGAAATTTGCTCTCACAAAGTCACTAACAACTTCCTTTGTACTAAATCCAATGGGACACTTTTTAGACCCTAATTTTGCCTCTGAAAAAATACACTATTTTTCACTTTTTCTTCACAAAACAGTCTCTTACCTTGGTTTAAGCAGTACAACATTCCTGACTTTCATTCTACCTCTACTTCCTTGACCTACTTTGCAGATTCCTCTTCCCTTCAGATTCTGCACTAGGCCCTTCTCTCCACCTCCACACTTTCCCCAAGTGGTCCCCCATCCCTGTAATTTCCAACTACATGCTGATTCCTTCCAAATCTTTATTCCCAGTCCAAATCTCTCTGCAAACATGTAGATCTTCTTGCCTTCTACTGCATTTTTATTGGGGTATTTCAAAGATAATTCAGACTCAACAAGTCCAAAATCAATACTTCACGTTACCAAACCTGTTTCTCCTCCTGCGTCCCGACCTTAATGATGAGACCATGTACCCAAATGCACAAACCAGAAACATGGGTCACATTCTCAGACTTAAGTGCTTCTAAAGTTCTCTCAAATCCGTCCCCTTTTCCAGGCCCACTGAGAAGTTCTTTACCAGGACCCCAGTCACAACTACCATGACACCATGGTAGTATGTCTGTGCTGCTTCAACAACTTCCAGTCTTCAATCATTCAATTCACTCTGCATACTACACCCCATAACCTTTTGAATACATAAAACTGGTCACATATATTTCTTTTAAAATCTTTGTGTACATTTCCATTACATTTAAAAAGTCTGGACTCTATCCTAACATGATTTACGTCTTCAAAAATCAGGTCCTACTTACTCTCTTCAAACCCCATCCCTCAAATTCTAAATTCCAGTCATATGAAATCATTTTCTATTCTATAAACACGCTGTTCTCTCTGCCAGAAAAATCTCCACCTCTACACTTGGCTAACTCCTACTTACACTCCAAGTCTCAGTGTAGACATCACTCTCTTGAGGGGAAAACCTTCTAAGACTTCAAACCTATTAGTTACAGCACGTGTTCCTAGAATGCTGTGACTTTACCACAGTGCTTGTTTACTTTTCTTCTTCTCCACTATGTTACAGGAAGAATTATAACTCGATCTTTGTATCGCCAATGTCTGGCACAGGAGGTACTCAGTAAACATTTATGGAAAGAAGAAAAGAAAGTGGGTGGGAAAATCCCCAAAGTAGGAGGGAAGAAAGGAAATTTTCCCAAACAAGGTAGGAAGGCAGTTTCCCCAGAAACATCCATGGTAGAATAGCTTTCCAATCAAAAGTGCCATACTTAAATAAGAAAATATATAGACATCTAAGATCCACAAGGAGAATAATTTGTGTTTTGTTCACTACACTATCCCTAGTACCTATAAAAATGGTACAGCATTTTTGAGCAAACTAATAAAACTGAATTTTACTTCTGAAACTTTATTTTTATAAGCTTTATAAAATGCTTTCTTTTAAATACAGTACAGTAAGCAGCAATTCATTTGATAGGCCCTCCAGCAATTCCTACAGCCTACTCAGCACTCCTCCCTTAGCAGTCTAGCAAGCGTACCCACTTGGCTACCTCCCAACCTCTAGCTTTCTCCATTCCTATTTTCTGATTACCATTCCACAGTGCAGCACCTGCTAGCTCAGGGCTAACCTACATCCATGAAGCCTCCATCTCCAATGCTTGACACTCTACTCTAGAGCCACTGTTCTGATATAAACAAACTATCCAGTAACTCTAATTTTTCTAAGAGCAACCCTTCTCCCGGCTCTTTATGAAATCTGACATTCTCCTGGTGGTAACTGCCTTCAAATGCTACTTCATTTCTGAGACTCACAGGATAAAGCAGCAGCATGTTTTATCATGATTTCTCAACCATCTCTTCCCCTTTCAAGCTTCTCTTCTTCTAATAATAAATACATATGCTACAAGGAATTTAACTTTCATATTATGTGCTAGTTAATATTTGAATCACTTTATATATTAATTTATTCTCTAAACACTTATATGAAGTATTATATTTCCAAATCTTTATTCCCAGTCCAAATCTCTCTGCAGACATGTATATCTTCTTGCCTTCTACTGCATTTTTATTGGGGCATTTCAAAGAAATGTTCTCATTTATAGACAAGGAAACTGAGGCACAGAACAGTCAAGTAATTTCTTGACTTTACCACAGAGCAGGTACTAGAACCTGGATTTGATCCCAAGTAGATTGGTTCAGGAGTCCACACTCCAAACCTCAATGTTGACTGACTCACACTTCAGCACTTGTTATCACCTTCTACTAACGTCTAGATACATTTTTAATTTCCTTAATGACTTCAGCACCTGGATCACTCCACCATACTTTGGAACCTATGACCCTAGGACACTTGTTCTATGGCATTCTTTCACAGTGACAATCGTTTTACCCTGTACACATAACCCATCTCCTGCCCCACTAACCTCTATCTTAATTCTCTGCAAAGCCCCACACAGGCAAGTCCATGCTTGGCTCCTTTTAACCTTGAAACTGTTCCACCTCTGAAACCCCTAAACACTAGGTTTCCTCTCTGACCAGAGCCAATTACCCTTCCAGTTCTCTAATTTCCTACTAGGACAGAATCCGCTCCTCATTTTCCCTGTGTTCTCAGTCCCTTGGACTCCTCCCACTTATCCAGTTCCATTGCTCCCATTCCCACTCCCTCTGCCTCTCCATCCAGCTGGTCAGCCATATTCAAAAATGCAGAGAAACGAATATTCATATTTGAACTGATTGTTTATAGTTCATGATGCGTGATCAAAACCGAAAGTTTCTGTATGACTGCCCTTGCACTGTTCACCATGTAAGAACTTACTCACTATGTAAGAATTTGTTCACCATGTAAGAACTTGTTCGTTATGCTTCAGAAGATTGGAGACTGACGAGAATTCGGCTTGGGGTGGATTAATGATTGTGCATTGAGCACTGACTCCCCTATACAGAATTTTATTGTTGTTAACAACCATTTGATCAATAAATATGAGAGATGTCCTCTCAAAAAAAAAAAAAAAAGTTAGCATTCAGTTAACAAATCAGGCTTTTTCAACCGCAGCATCTTTTTTTTTAATTGTATTCGCTTTTTCTAAGGAAAAATTTATTAGAAAAAAAAAATGCACTGAGAAATGCCCGAGATCAGTGGTTTCCAGAAGTCACTGACATTATGTTCCAAATTTTCTGGTCTGTACCTAAAGGAAAAAAACAAGGACAATAGAGGAACTTTTTAAAAACTAAATTTATTCAATTTAAAATCTGTCCTTTATTCTGAGATTACCTTCGTTTATGAGTGTCAGAATGACGTTTTCTTTTGTGAAATGCTAAAACTAGATAACAGGTTGTTTTTGGATGTCCTTCTTTACTAAAATTAAAAGCTGCAATTCTACACCAGTCCTTAAATCCAGCCCCTTTCTGTGTGTGTTTTTTTGTTTTTTCCTATATGTATTTGGTAGTGGTCCACAAAAACCTAAAAAATTAGGAGCTAGTGCATTAGATTCCTTTGCCACTGGTGGGTGCTGTTCTTCATACTTTGACAATCTCCAGTACCATTATCTGTTTTCTTCAGTTTCTCTCCTCAACTGCCTGTATATTAAGAAACAAAACAAACAAAGAAACCTCCAGGAAGTCAGTGATAATATCTGAGGCTAAGACAATGCCTTAAAAAACTACATAAAAAATAAGAACAACCTTTCACGCTGGAACACATACACACATTATGAACAATCTCAGTAATGCCATACAGCCCATACTGCATCACTGTGTCCATCTGAATATGAGACTATCAAGTGCTTTGCCAAATTACAACACAGAATGCATGACATTTTTTATGGGCTGCTCAAGAAGTTTTATCTCCAAATAATAATGGAAACATAATCTCCTGCTACCTATGCTTTATGAGCTAACTTCTATTTTTTAAATACATATTTGGCAATATGAGAAATATTTAGTTGGTTAATACATATGGCCATGTTGCAGGTAGAAATGTGTCCCCCAAAAGGATATACTTGTGTACTAACCCCTAGAATCTGAGAGTGGGCCTTACTTGGAAATATTTGGGTCTTTGAAGAAGTAATTACTTGAGGTCATGTAGGATTAGGGTGGCCCAAAATCCAATGATTGGTGTCCTGAGGCCATGTGAAGACAGCAGCTGAGATGAAAGTGATGCATCTCCAAGCCAAGGACTGCCAGGAATTACCCAGATGCCAGAAGAGGAGAGGAAGGATTCATTCCCAGAACCATCAGAGGGAGCATGGCCCTGCTGACACCTTGATTTCAGTCTGCTAGCCTCCAAAAATATGAGAGAATAAGGTTCTATTTGTTTGGGCCGTTCAACTTACAGTAATTTGTTATGGCAGCCCTAAGAAACGAATACAAGCCATTACTAAGAATGAGAAAGGAGACAGAACAAATATCACCCAGGCCATCACTAAATTTCAGAAACAAAAAGCAAAGTACAACTTACCTGTAATTTTATATGATTTAATTATAATGCATTAGAATACTTCACAATAAAAAAATTTTATGAACGGTAACTTAGTTTCACTTTACAAACACTAGATATCCAAAAAGGTACTTACCCTTTTACTTTAAACTCAAACTTTTTACAATAGTTAAGTGTTATGTTTTTTAAGTTGTTTACCCTAACATAATTCAAATAAATCTAATAATCTCTAAGTACTTTTTTTTAAAAAAAAGGTTTACTTGAAAGCTTAACAAGACTTTGAGTTTTGTGATCAAAAAAATTTGGGTTACTGTCTTGGCCCTACGAGCTGTGTGACAAATTTGGAAAGAGCCTCAATTTCTCAGAATCCTCTACTATAATTTTATTTTAAAAGGAGGGAAGGGGACATAATGGCTACTCAGTGTTTAATCAAGATAAAAATGAGTTATTTGATAAATGTTTCTAATTGTCAAAAGAAATGCAAAGATTTGTAGGATATCTGAGATTTACACTAAAGGCTTCTAGGAAAGTAGGAGAGTATCTGAGGCTAGTTAATACCATAAATAGACAAAGGATGATACAAATTGATAGAATAAACGTTAAGAGACTGGAAAGTGATGGCAACACAATTTGGAAGCGCCTGGGAGCAAAGGAAAGGGCAAATATAATTCCCCTCAAAGAATGCCCTGAATGTAGAAAACTATGCATTAAAAATGTACCAAACTGAAGTAAGAAGTAAACATGTGAGGAAAAAGGTCAGACATGTGTAATGTATTTACGATAGAATGAATTGCCCAGAAGCACGGACAATGGGTTAACCAGTCACCTGGAGCAGAAGTGACCTAGACTGAAATAAGACTGTACGGAAGAATAGAAAGGAGGAATTTGTGCCTTACTAATTTACTGTTAGCAATTAGGAGAAGATAATAGCTTAAGAAAGCAAGGAACTGGAAGGTGGAGTCTAAGGAAATATTGAGCATAGAGAATTAGGGTGTTTAGTGGATTTGGGGGTCATAAATTACTTTGAAAAGCATCTTCTTCAGTCTGTTCGACTAAGTACCAAGACAACATTTTGTGAGTCAAATTACAGAAGTTAGCTAACAATGAATGCTAACTGTATGCCAACCATTGTTCTAAATGCTTTGCACGTTTTAACTCCAACACTCACCAACCACCTTGTAAGTCAGGAGTTATTATTATTGCCATTTCGCAGATAAGGGAACTAAGGCACAAAGAGGTTAGTTTGCTCCTCCTGACATGAAGAGGCAGGGTCAGAATAATTATCGAAAACTGGTCAGGAGCAGGCATACAGTGCCTAAAAGTAACTTCTTTGAAAATAAGTTTCCTTGTTTCTTCTCTCACTAACCTCCCTGCAAAAAATAAATTTGTTTTTCTAATAATTCTTTTTTGTTGTTGTTCCAAACGAAACCTGATTTCCTTTAAAAGAGCTCTCAAGCCTGATATAGTTTTATGATTTGTCCCCTCAAGCCATTACAATACTCGTGAGTGTACTAAAGTTCATAAACAAAAAGAAAAAAACTCTTCCCCTCTCCTCCAAAGAGCCCGGCACTTCTTTTTCTCATATTTTTCCTATAAAAGAACTGGAATGATTTGCATCGATTTAAAGATATCAATAAACAAAACAAGCACACGTCCTGAATTCTTCAGTCCTGTCCTGACTCATTCTTTAGAAGGGCTGTATACTTGAGTTCAATGTAGCAGGCTAGGCAATTACCTGAAACACTTAAATACAACTTCAAACAAGTGAGTAAATCCTCTTTTTAACTGTATCCTTAATTGCTTCTGGAAACCAGTCTTGCAACATTTTAACAGATACGTAATTTCGCGTTAAGTATGCAGGGCACTATATCCTAAACATGTTACTTATACGTGTTTTCTCATATAACCTATCAACTCTTATATTAACCGACACCCGAGGCTATTTTCTACCTCCAGCTGACTGTTACTTTCCGAGGGTTTCTTAACCCTCGAGGGTTTAAGAAAAGTAGTGACACTGGGACCTGTCTCTCCTAAAGCGTCTCACCCTGCCCTGCCCCTTTGTCATTTTCCGAAGAGGCGTGCGAAACACTCCCTCGAAACGAGGCCAAGACCTCGGTCTTTCTGAGCAACTTGCTGCCAAGAACTTGGTATTTGTCCGAATGGGGGTGGGGCGCCGGACACCCGGGAGCATCGGGACACCAGCCAGCGGGTCTTCCCAGCGCGGGACCCTCCTCTCCGGCGGACCGAAGGCGCCACGGGGGCACCGTGAGGAGCAGTGGGTCACGGCCAACAGCTCTCCGGGAAGCCCTCAATCCCTTCGAGGTGCACGAGCGCGCCGAGACGGCCGAGCGGGCAGAGGGGAGCGCCCGGGCGCAGCGCTGCCCAGGGTCCTACCAGCGGCTCCGCGCCTGGGCCGCCCTCCAGGGCGGCGACGAAGTCACGCAGCCAACGCCGCGGCAGGCTCTCGGCACCCCCAAACACATTCGCGCCCTGGACAGCCCTGGACCAACCGAGGAGACAGCGCCCGGCGGGGTTTCAGTATTTTACCTTGTGCTACGGTCCCAGCCGACCGCCATGTTTCACAGAAGCCCGGGTCGCCCGGGCTCCCGTTTACCTACAGTATCGCGAGAGCACAAGCGACAAATACAACTGAAAACGTCAGAAAGGAGACAGAATGGCGTTCTCGCGATATTCCCTTTGTAGACGCATTGTTTAGTGAAACAAGGGGTGTGGGCACGAGGAGAGGGGCGTGGCTAAGCAGAACAGGTTGAAATTTATTTCAGGTGTAACCACGTGGCCAGAAGGAATCTCAGCTTCTCATACCTTACTTCATTGCTAATGAGACACTTGGGCGTACCACCATTTATGCCTTCTCTGTGTTTGCCTCATTTTCCCCCGTCAAGAACATTTAAACTTCCTTTTCTAGACATAAGATAACTTATTGTTCAATGTTTTTCTTGACTTCCACATAGTAAGCTCCGTAAGGAAACACATGTCTTCCTCACCCTTATAACCAATACCTGCTACGCACCCAAATACTTGTTGAGAAAGAAAATACTTGATTCACTTTTCCTAATGCTTCATAGCATACGAGGTAATAGAGGGAACTTCGGAAAGAGATTAAATGGGAACTGCTCGAGAGTAAGCCCATCTGTTAACCAGACTTTCCAATCAAACCTTGAAACTTTTTCTGATCTATTGATCAAAAAAGTCTTAAAAAGGTCTAACAACGACTAACGCTTACACAGTAAGCACTGTGTCGTCGTCCCTCCTCCGCACCCCCAGCACTGTTTCAAAGGTTTTACTTGCCTTACCTCATTTAGTCCTTACGATTGCCTATTATTACAATTATTACCAGTTTAATAAATAACGATATTGAGTAAAGTGATAGTTAAGAGATTTACCCAGATAGCTGCGAGAGGCAAAGAAAACTTGACCGCAACACTGAACTGCCCTTCAAAAAAGCAAACCACATTATTTTATTTAGCGAATTAACATTTGATGAAATATAAAATGTCATCAAATTGAAATTATTGTAGAAAATAAAGACAGGTAAAGAGTTTGCACTGATGCAATTTCATTTCCAGGCTTTCAGGTCAGGATTAATCCCAAAATTTTAAATTAACTTTAAATTGACTTAAAATTTCTACCTTTCTGCCTCCTTAGCGCAGTAGGCAGTGCGTCAGTCTCATAAAATTTCTACCTGCCTCACATATTTAAGAAGAAGCAATAGTGTAGTGGTTAAGATCATGGACAATGGAGCCAGGATTTCCTGGGTTAAAATTCCAGTCCAACCACTTACAGTAAGGTTACATGGGTACATTATTTCATCTCTTTGTGTCCTTATTTCCTCATCTTTAAAATGTCAAGGCAATATCTCATACAATTGTTTTAAAAACTAAGTGAGTTAATATATACCTAAAGTGCTTCTTTATCTTAGCCACAAAGGCACCAGCAGCCCTTCCTTCTCTAACATCGTATGGGCTCCTGTTTGGAAGGAAGCTGGTCGTTCTTCACTTAGTTATAACCATCCCTTGTCTCCAGAGTAGTCACCTTTTACAGTAACAGCTATCCCATAGGAGTTGGATTTCCCAGTATAACAAAACTAACTAATATGATCCTGCTTAGTAAAAAAAACAGCTCACTCTCTTCCAAGCTACCAAATGAAGACTAAATTAATTTCCACTAAAGATAGAGGCCCTGCTTAGCTCTAAAGAGGGGTGAGTACTTAGTCCTTTGTATGTATTACCTGTAGAAGAGCAACGACATTACTCTTATAACCATCACTACCTCATTATCACCTGTTAACGTTAGCATTTGTAAATTCATAAACCCAGATAACCTTGGAGGAGAATACTAAGGACAAATACATTTGTATATGGGTGCCTTCATATTTGTGTGATTTTTATGTACATGACAAACTATCATAATTAAAAAGAAAAATCAGGATGCTGAGAGGAAAAAAAGACTTTCAACTGAACAGAAGGTATTTTTACATTTTCTGGCATGATTATCTGACATTAGTATTGACTAAAAAGGTCAAATAGCTTCCACCCCATGAATGGGCTGTGTCCCTACAGGTGATTTTGTATTTAAAAATACATAAACAACTAAATATATAAATAATAATATAGTCAGAGTTCAGATTCTTTGACTAAAAATTACAAATAAATACATACTTTACTATTACTGTTCACTAGGGCCTAACTTGACAAATACTCTCACTTATTAAACTTGTTTTTCTAAGTAAATGATAGTTGAGCCAATAACAGTGAGGTCCCCCTCATCTGTCTGGGTCTTAGAAGCAGCACTGAGACATAAGCATTCTCCCTTGCCCTAGTTCTCGTGAACTAGGCTTTGAGCAAGTAAACTTGGTCAGAAGTCGATATTCCTGTAATGAAGGGTAGTTAAGTTGGAAGAAAACCATTAAGATCTGGGCCTTTGATACAGATTGGGGCTGCTGCTTTGATATCATATCCATCCTGTAAGGGTGATGCTCTGTAACATTGATCTCCTTTGGGACTTCCGTAATACAGAGATGGGGATCACTGAGCCTGAGTTAGGAGAAGCTACTAATACCACGTCTGTAAGCCAAATCCATGCTGAAGGAACACATAGGAAACTGCTACGGACCCAGGTAGAAAATGAGGAGTTTGGGAAATTAGTACCATTTCCATCTCTTTCTGTTTTAGTCCGTATACCAAGTGAATAGACTTGATTTGGTCAAATGGTGTGATTTGTCAAGGAAGAATTGAAAAGTATTATAACACTTACAAGGTGCAAGCAAAGGCCATACAGGACACTCCAGCTTCCCCCTCACTCTCTCTTAGGTCATCCTTTGGGGAGAGTACAGCTGTCCTGCCATGAGCACCTGCAAGAAGCCCCCTGGAGAGGCCCACATGGCAAAGCACCTTGCTTCAAATTCCTGCTGAGAAGTCTAAAGCCAGATTCTCGACCTGCTGCATGAGGTCTATTTTTCTCTGGGATCTTATATCATTTTCTTGCCCCTAGAGTTCCTAACTTTCACAGTAGTGCCTCTGATATGGGTCCATCTTTACTGTTGTTCAGTGACTCCATTTGGCCTGGCAAGTCATGCCCTTTGGTTCTAGAAGTTTTCTTGACTCATTTCTTAATTACTTTATCCCCGCCATTTTCTCTCTCATTCTAAAACTCCTGTTATTGTTATATGAGACATCCCGGATCATTAAAAATGTTAACTAGAAGAAATGGGAAAAGGATAACAGTGAAATATAGTTTGCTTTTTAAAACCGTAGTATTTTTAATTAACATCATTTCTTTTGTATTTGTTTCTAGAAAGTTGGCAAAAAATAAAAACAATGTATAATTTTTGGAGATGTGGGAGAGACTTCTGGTTGACTATGTAAATACTTTTCTTTTCGTACCAGAATCCTGGATCTAAACCCAAGTGAAAAACTATACCCCAGGCTTGGCAGGTGGGCAGCCAGATATGTAAGTAAAAGTCATTGAGTAAGGCTTTTATGAAAGACATTTACTTCCTTTTCTCCTTGCCCTCCCTCTGTTCCATACTTGGAATATGAGCGTGATGGCCTGAGACCAGCAGCAGTTTTATAACTTGAGGATTGAATTCATACCCTGGGGATGTTGGAGAAGGAAGACAGAAAAAGCCTCAGGCCTTCATAATTCTGTAGAGCTGCCTACCAACCTCATTTCAGTAAGAGAATAAAATCCTAATTCCTTCAAATTACTGTAGTAAAGTCTTTTTAACCAGTAGCCAGCAAGGAATTCCTAATAGATTTAAGGGAATGTATACTATTTTAAGCTGTTTCAAGAACCTCCTTTATTACATGTCTTATTTTTACCTCTGTACAATTTTTCATTCACATGTTCAAGTCTGTGAATGACATGAGTCCAATTCCATTCTCTCCAAGCTTCCAATCTCATCCCCCCAGTCCAAACTCCGTACTTTAGTTTGTATTATGTTCTGAAAACACTCATCAGCCATATGGTATGATAATTAGGGTCTGTAATCAGAAAATCCTATGTGCTAAATCTGCTTTAAAATCTGCTGTTTGATATAAACCTCTCTAGTTTCAGTCCCCTCACTGATAAAATGGGAAGGATGATGCCTTTCTCATAAAATTATGCTTAGAATTAAATTAATATATATAAAATAGTTGGCACATAGAAACCTAGTAAAGTAGCCTAAGGGGATGATCACTCCCCGGTTAAATCCTTATGGGAATTATGAAGAGAAATTATTGAAAAAAAATGAAGACATAAAAAAGAACTGAGTAATCAGAAATACATACCATAGTCATGACAAGGCTTAATAAAATCAATCTTTCCATAAAGAGCATAGTCTCTGCCTCCCACGAAGACTTTACTGCTAGATTTTGACTACATTCAAATATCAGTTTAATCAGATTTTACCTGTCCTGATGAAAATTCTGTTAAAGTAAAAACTCTGAAACTATTCCTTAAAATAAAAAAAACCTTTATAAGTGTGTACTTCAAGAATTTTAGTAAATTTATGGAGCTGTGCAATCACCACCATAATCCAGTTTTAGAACATTTCCATCACTCCCATTATTCTGTTTCCTGCTCTCACCAATAGCTTTAGCTAGTCACAGTTCTCCTTTGTTTATAAACTTGTCTTTTTTTAGACATTTTATATAAATGGAATTACAACACGTGGTCTTTTAAAACTGGCTTCTTTCACTTAGCATAATGATTTTGAGGTTCATCCACTTTGTAACCAATAGTTTGTAAAACTACTCTCTTTCAAAAAAAATTTTTTAAAGATCTGGGCATAGGGTTGATTCTCTTTAAAAGCTTTATTTCAGGAAAATGCACAATAATAATTATGGAAGGTAACTAAGTGCCAGCCACTCTTGCAAGTGGTTTAAACTTATAATTCTTTTAACTACAGGACAGCTCTATGAAAAGGTTTCTTTTTATTATCTCCACTTTATAGATGAGCAAATGGAAGCATGAGGGGGCTGATTTTCCCAAATTCATAATGCTAATTAATGTTGGAACCAGGATTTGAACCCATGAAGTCTGACTTCAGAACCAATACTTGTAGTCTTTATGCCCAGGGGTTATTAATATTACATTCAAAATGTTTTCATAAGGATGAGCTTTAACGATTAAATGAACTAAATGGAAATGTCAAGTAATATCTGGCATCTAGGATATACAAACACATGTAAAACTCTTTTCCCCTTGAAGAGAATGGAATGTAGGGTGTGTAACTGCCTGCGTTAATGAAGCAAAGTTAACAAATAGGCTGACTGTCACCAGCGACAGCGAACGCAAGCCACAGTGACTGTTTTCTAGGCAAAGGGAACCACAGAAAAACGCAAGGGTTTAATGCTCAGAATAAGTGTAGAACACTCCTCATTATGTGGACAGAAGGACAGCGTCTACTCTGAGGATCTAGTGTTATTAAAAAGGCTTTTAATTATACTTACATTATATTTGATATACACAGAAGTATATGTAAGTTACGGAGGAAGATACTAAACATCTGTAAAACCACCACCCAACTTAGAGAACTAATGTCATGGAAACGATGTGTGTGTGGTTTCTCCATCCTATCCCACTACCTCCCAGCGCTGTGAATGGTGGGTCCTCATTTCTTTAGATGTTTTGAACAATACATGAAGCCTAAATACCATGTTCAATTATGCTTTTTTCTGAGCCTTATATGGTGCCTAATCTTCCAAAACTTGCTCTTTTAACTCAGCATTCTAAGAGTCACCTCAGGAGCCTGTGAACTGTTTTACATATTTTACTGCTATGTGAGTATACTACAGTTATCCATACTTCCGTAGTGGGCATTTGGAGTTCCAGCCTTTTGCTGATACTGTTTCTATAAACATTCCTGTACATGTTCAACAGTCAGGTTGCAACACTGGTCTCAAACCCGAATGCACATTAAAGTCATGAAAGAAGCTTTAACAAAAAAAATTCCTTGCGCCCCAGGTGTTTACATTTAGCTGCAACCTTGCCCTGGGGCATTACCTAGAGGGAGACTTGCTGGCCCCGACCCACTTGGCATCTTCAGTTTTACTGCTAGTGTCTGAGTTTTCTAAGCTGGAGTTCGCACCAGTTCCCAGTTGAAGATTATATTCCACCAGCAATTAGAAGAGTTCACTCATTCCACAGTCTCCTCATCTGTGTATGTTGTCACACTAGGCAACTTTTTGCCAACTTAGAGAATGTAAAACAGCATCATTTCGTGCTTTTGTGTTCTGTCCTATTGGTCAGCCTTCTTATCTCTGCAGCAGAACTACCCTGTCTTAATTACTACAGCTTTTATATATAATTCCTTTAATATAATTCCACTTTATTCTGCCTCTTCCAGAGCTTCTTAGATATTTTGGTCCCAGCAGTTGTTTGTTGTTATCATTATTTGACAATTTGGTTAAAACTTCCTCTTATTTTTATAAATATATGTGAAGGGTAGAAAAAATGGAAGTGATAATGCTGATAATAAAGTGGAGTTCATGATGAAACCAGGGTAAGTGCCAAAAGTTGCTGAACTTTGGTGAGAATTAGGTATTTGTTAGACTTAAGTTGTTGACTATTTATTAAATTAACAAAGAACGCATATGAAATGTTGGAACCACATTGTTGAAACTTGGATGAAAAAGACAAGGCAGGGAGGGCTACAGGGAATGAAGTAATGAAATGCATGGCTTAAGAATGAATAAAAACTTTCCCAATAATCCAAGTGACAGAAGAAATTCAGAGTATGTGGAGTTGTTGATGGGAAATAGCTGGATGCCGATTTTTTTAACATGAGGGATTAGTGTATAAAACATTAAAATATAAACCAAGAATCAAGCCAACTAATACTTGGGTTTTAAAACTCAGCTCAGTATTACCTCTGCAAAACCTTCATCCGTCCCTGCAGAAGGCGCTGGTTGTTCTCTGCTAGGATGCGAGCCCCCATCACATGCTGAATAGTGATTATCTTTGTGTTGAAGAGTGACTGATTAGCTGCTCTGCTAGAATGAGGTTCTAAATATAGGGGCAACTCCCTCTCTACTTTCCTGTACTTGCCGCACAACAGGTCTTATTTTAAGAAATTTTTTAATGACATGAATGAAAATTTAGGTTGTCAGATCCCTAATTTCTTTAACTATGTGACCCTTACATCGTATCAATTCACACAATTGACTGTGATCTATAACACAGGTCTATATACCTTGAAATGCAGAGAGGATAGCTCCTGGGAAGAAGAAAAGGTCAAAGAAGAAATAAAATTTGTATTCCTCCTCAATTAAATTGGCTTTCAACTGGAGGAAGGGCAAGGAAAAAGTCTAACAGTCCTATTGAACAGAAAAAGATTGATCATAGAAGAGTTTAAAAATTCTTGCCAACTGAAGCCTGAAACAGAGCACCAAATAGTCTCTGACTATCGTAGGGAAATCAGGCAGCTTCTCTAGGTAGTCATGGAATCCCAGCCCTGCATCCTCTGCTGACAGAGCCCTAAAGCATCACTACCAGATCACTGCCCCAGGAGGTCACCCCAGAGATTGTGCCAGCAGCAAAATTAACCACAAAATCATACCATGCAGAAAAAATGCTTTAGACCGGCCTGGCACTTTGATACAGCTCATCTTTCCCCTTTAATGTCATCTGATAAAAAAAGATGGGAAAAATCAATGAGAGAAAAAGTAAAAATGGTACAAAACACATAATTAGAGAATGTCTACTGCAAATCTCACCTTTCATTTTTTTCTCAGAGTTCCTCATACTTTAAATCAATGAAAGCAGTTCAGACTAATATTCATGCAAGGAGTTTTTACTAAATACTAGGATATTTATAACTCTTTCCATTTTAAGTATTTGCAAAAGAGATGAGAGACTGAGAGAAAAAGACTGGGGTGGGAATGAGGGGAGACAGGAAAGGAGGTCATAAAAATGTAATTTTTTGCCTCTTACCTCATGAGTTGCTGTTTCATTAGGTTATATGTGTGCGTACCTAAAGTTGAACTACACTCTACCTATAGTCTTGGAAACCAAATGATATTTTGTATAAAATAAGAAAAAAAAAGTTGCCTCAGGCTCTCACTCATTCTATATATTTCTGTGACAGACGTCAGCATTCAGTCTTCTGACTCAGGAGTCTGGTTCAGTTCCTTATTCCTTAATTCTTGGCCATGGCTTAGATCCAAGAGGATATTGGTCTACCGAGGTGCAGATAAATCAAATGTTTTGTAAACCACTGACATGTCCTACAAGTCTATCTAAAAATTATTAAGTCCAGTGATGAGCCTAATAAATAACTTAAACATCCATTGCTCACTGACATTGTGAAACTTACAGGGAAACTTCCTATCTGTAACTGTGCTCAGGGCACTGTTCTGTGTGAGTAAAATTAAGAATTTTAGGGCCTGAATAACGTTTCCCTTCGTATCTTCTAATATTTACTGAACTAGAAAAATATAAAGTGTATATGATGGTATTCAAATAATGACATATATGGGTGCACTAGACATGACTTTGATGACATTTCAGACCGGAAATTCCCAGGAGGCAGGAACCCACATTTACTTCCTGTGACTGGCGTTCAATAATGAATGTATGTACACACCAGGTCCCAGCTTCTCAGTGTCAAAGGTTGGGGGAAGTGACGCTGAGTTTTTGAACACTGACAAGAGACTTATCCGTCAGTTATAAGTCATGTATTTCTTTCCCATTGATAAACACAATCCCATCATGCTGCTCATTTCAGGGATCACACTTCTCCTCTGGTGACAGATGTGATCCAGTCCCTGTAGGCGGAAATTCTGGTGAAGACTGTTGGCGCAGTGGGATGGCAGTTACTGCTGCCCCAGCTCACGACACCTATCAGCTTGTACTGCCCGTCACAGACACACTGCAGTGGTCCTCCGGAATCTCCCTGCAACCAGCAGAAAGAGAAGTTCTCCCGGCTGCATGATTTCACGGTTGACACCAACCCCAACTGCAGAGGGTGACCAAATGGAGCGGAAGTCACTCTCTCCTCTCTGAAGGTTTCAAGCATCAAAATATAAATGACTAAATGATGGTTTTGAGTTATAGGAAAACATCTTTGTATTTTCAGTATTCTCAAAGTTGGTATTTTGAGCTACCTAATTCAGCTACAAAGTCAAACCATAAGAAATTATCATTCTATAGGTCAAAAATAGTTGAATATTATCAATTTCACATAGTGCAACCAGGCAAATGAACAAGTAATTTGTTTTGAAAATTGGGTGCACTTCAAGTATCAGATTAGCAATCACAGTACGTCCATTTTGCAACTTTCTATTTTGCATGCATTGAAAATGCAATTTCTCACTTTTCATTTTCCAACCATCATATATTTATAATTCCTTCTGGTCAAGAAACACCCATGCAGGAGACACACTCAGAGGAAACTCATGCCTCGTCAACACAGCCCCTGAATTACCATGCATGAGGATGATCCTGCAGCCCCTCCACATATATTGGTGTTTTTAATATCCAGTCCCCAGTACCTTCGACAAGATGTGGTACTGATCAGTGGAACCTTTGCCTGCTGCACAGTTTTAGGAAATTCACTTTCTAGTAGAAAAGGAACAAGAAACACATATAACCTAGGCAAATGCTTTTCAAGGATAAAACAAAAATGGCCCTATATACAGACAGACTTCAAGGGTTAAAAATCACACCCATTCTCCTCTCTTGGCCTGTAATGTTGCTGTTAGGTGATTTGAAAAGCTAACATTATTACCCATGCTGGCTTATACTTTAGAGACAATAAAACATTTTATGTAGGCTCTTTGGTCTTTTAGCACAGTCCTAAGACGATAGAAAATTAGTATCACTTTAAAGAAGAAAAAAGGCGAAGTTTACACCCAAGTCAGTTATTGATAAATGATACAATTCGCTTTTAATGTGTTAAGTCTATGTACTTCATTCCCCTCGTTTCCCAGTGCCCCCATTCCTTGACTAGACTTTTGCTGAACAGACATTGCATGTAAGTGCTGACGGCGCCTGGAGGCAGGCAGACAGGCGTAATTGCTCTCTGACTTATTCTTGCGTTTATTGGTTATTTGTAACTTGTTAACTCAGCTGTAGAATGTGGTGCAAGTGAGACCAGAGTCATGGTCTGATCTTCCTACGGACTAGGTATTTTCACATCATCTTTCCACCCATATGCCAAGAGTACCAGCCTATCATTTCAGGGAAATGCCTCACATCTTTGGGAATTGGCTCCTATCTTTAAGTAGGGGTTTCCATGGGAGCAGCATCTATACTGTTCCGAAAAGAACTGCACGGGAGAGTGTGTGTGTTCACAGAGCAACTGGGCAATCGTTACATATAAATGAGGCACCCGAATACCCGGTGATAAAGTCACTAGATATTCTCCAGTGCAAGTTTTACAATTCTCAATGAACTAGCATCCATCAGTATATCCTAAAACCCAGCCAGTCACCTTTAGATACATTATGAAAAAGACTTTTTCCACTATCCTGCCTATTTAAAAATACAGAAATATAGAAAACAGTAAACAGTATACTCAGACTTCACATGTACTTATTCAGTTTCTCATCTTGGAAGAGGGAGAGAATATACTCACGATGTGGTTCAGTTATTCCCCATCCAGCAGTCATACATTTGGAAAGTAAATTTATTTTCTCATTGTTCCTTGGCAAACAGATTGGAGATATAAACTCTCCTAATTAACAGGACGAGAAAGAAGAAAGGCAAATGGAATTTAGTCCATAGAATTGATATTAACATTGGTCTATATTATTTCTACAAAGATAGCTCTAGAAATTCCTACTTTTACCTGACAGTACCTTTTCTAACCCTGTAATTTAATAAATAAGTCTTCCAGAAGACTCCACCTATTAATTATTCAGAAGGGATCATCCCATTTTGCTACAGGTATTACCATATCCTCCTACGACAATAAAAACCCAGGCGCTGCACTGAGATGTGTGGCTCTTGGTTTCTCATTCCTTAGACATTTTTAAAAATGCAGCTACCCTTTGGTTCATGTGCCTCTAAGACATCTCCATGCTGAATTTGAGATGACAGTGGAAAAGAATATAATGATCTTTTTTCAACGATATTAGTTGAGGAATGGAGAAAAGCCACACTTGTTGCAATGTAAACTCTATAAGTATTTTTACAGCTAACAGGTATTTTTATATCTAATTCTATCTTCATGGGTATATTATAAAATACATTGGTATGTTATATATTTAAACATTCACATTTTTTCTTATCACCAAAATTTGTATATATATAAATATTGTGGGTTTCTGTGAGTGTACACACACACACACACACACACACACACACACACTGAATACATTGCTCCTGTTTCCCCATCCTATTTCACTTGATTTTTATCTATATTTTTACACACTTAAATTGCTTCAGCATATCTGCTACCTAAGACCATTTATTCCAATGATTTATTCTTATTTTTACTGCTCTCTCTTAATAAAATCACATAAAAATCTTTGTAGCATGTCTATTCTCCTATTCATCTCTCTCCACATACCAACTGCTCTGGAATCTTATGTTATGCTGCCTCACTGTTTTCTGCCAAATTTCCTTGAGATAAAACATTTTCCCTTGACCAACAGATTTTTATAATGAGCTGCTTTTCTTAGTCCTACTTTCTTTGTTTACTATAGTCATACCATTTAAAACATTGCATATAGATCTAGCACATAATTTTTAAAAACAGCACACAGTATTCAGATGATGAATGTACCACAATCTGTTAAATTCTACTGGTGAACATTTACACTATTTAAATTTTTTTCCCTTGTAAGTGGAGGAATCCCAGATCTCAAATCTGTGCATTAGTGCCAGTCTTTCTGGAAAAGAGCATTGCTGGACCACAAGGCACACACTTCAAAAATGGACAGACATTGCCAAATTGTCTCATTTTGGAAAAAAATAGAAGAGATGGTTGACTTGCACTCTATGTTTGTAATTTAGAAGTATGTCAGGAATCTTGACATAGTTATACCCTCCATCAAGCAATTCTACTTCTGGGAAACTTATCTTAAGGCAGTCCTATGCCTGGAAAAATGTATACACAAGGATAGTCAATTTAGCATTATTTAAATAAAGGAAACCACCTATTTTTATAAGAATTGTGGAAAGGCTATGGTGTTAGCCATTAAAATTATATTTTAAGAGGATCTTTAATAATATGAAGCAATGTTGATAATGGTCAGTGAAAAAGCAGGATAAAATAAAACTTATAATAGGTACATCACAATTATTTAAAGCCAAACATGCAGAGTAAAACAAAAAAGAAAGAAATAGGCCCAATGGTCACATGATAGTTACGGTGAGTTGCTGGGGCCAAAAATTCATTGTCTCTCACGCAAGAAACGACATCTCTTACTCTTAGCACAGAAAATCAATGAATGGGAACAGATACAGACAAGCTACTACATCCCTAGGGGAAGAGGAGCAGAGAGTATCATGCTGAGGTTGACACTGGGTGGTGGTAAGTGGAAAGCAAAGTCCGTGCAGAACAGAAAGAAAGGATGAAGGGTGGAGGGTAAGTACATGTTGAAATAATTATTTACCTTCGAAAGTACACACAGCACTTCTAAGCAGGATATGGAAGATAGAAGAAATATGGCAAAGATTCAAAATATGGAAAAGTAATTATACATACTGACCTAGTTTGACAGGTCTTTCCAGATGCAACAAGGATAGGTCATCATTAGGAGGAAATTGTGTGAAGCCAGGGTGCGTGTGTACAGCTCTCACTGGTATCCAGTCACTCCGTCCTATATTCGAGAGGTAACTTCTTCCTATCACCAGGCTATCTGTCACAGTGCTTGTCATAAGAAAAGGGAGTCAGGAAATAGATTCCACTTTTAATGAGGCCATAACTTCTCAAAACTACTGAAAATATGCATTATTTAACATTTCTAATCTACATTAAAATCCTTATTATCTTGAATTCCTAAACAATGGGGTTTCTCATTAATTCAATCCTTGAGACATATTAAAATAACTACTTTCTTGCCTTCATAACATCAAATGGAATATGATTTTCTTGACATGGAGTATTTATTTCTTGACAATTACAATTCACGATGTCTCAAGGTAATGATTCTGCATAGTGTTATGATAATATTATTCATTATATGATGTTCTTATATAATGGTCACTGAAAGCTATACTGAAAGTTATTGATGCCCTACTCCTTAATACAATGTTTCTCAAAGAAATGTCTAGGGACTATATGCATTAAATCTGGCATGTGCACTAAAAATGCAGAATCCCAGACAAAACTCATCAAATCAAAATTCAGGATTAAGATTCCAAGGTTCCATTTAGAGCAAACTCCCCAGGTAATTTTGAGCACACAGAGGAATGCAAACTGCCTTAATAAGATGCCTTCTTGTGATTTATTTGTATCAAAAGTAAGAGATGGAAGATAGTAAAGCAAATGAGTTTTTGATTCATTGAAGGTTCCTGCTCACTAGGTTATCTGAACAGATACTTTTATTGTAAAACCCCTATTTTAGAGACACTAAAAACATTTTATCTCTTCATTCAGCAGTGACACATCATGCAATGACAACTATGTCCCTGCTTCTGGAACACCCATGTCAAAAACAGTAACCTGTCTTCTCTGAGCAAAGAGTTGTTATATATCTCTGTATCACACTGAGGCCATTATTGAGATAAAATCAAAGAAAAAAAATGTTTCCTTTAAAGGACATTCTTTGAAGTTCTTTGAAACTTTAGATATTGATTTTGGGACTAGGTATGGTGATCAGACAGGACAGGAGAGCAAGGGTGAAAGGAATCCACCTCTGGGCAACCCTTTGCTTTCACTGCAGTGTGAAGATGCTCAGACGTCAGGACCTCCGTTTCACAGATGGGGAAAGGGGGAGTGCTCTTAGCGACCTATTAACTAAATTACGCCTAAAGCAGGAAGCAGCTTTAAAATTAAATGCTACGAGAAGTGCATTAGTGAAGCACAGAAAAGGCTTCAACATAATATGCACATCCATTGGCAGGCTGGGGACTGTTTCAGAGGAGCTTAATGAGCAATGTTTGTTGAGATGTGGTGAGAGCAGGGGGCACCCGTTACAGGCCCCAGGCAGCTCCTACCCACCTGAAGTCACAGTGCGCGGCCGTCAGCACCCACTGAGGGGCAATCAGGGCGCCTCCACAGTAATGCTGCCCTTGGCGCTGCAGACTGGCCAGCCAGGGCCATGACAGTGCAGGGGCGGTTCGGCCACCAACCACCCTGGGCTCCCCAACCGCAGCTGGCAGCCCGTTTGTGTTTCTCTCTGACCCTTCCATTAGAAATGGGTCGATGACGGGAATCCCGCACTTGTCTTGGGCTGGCGGTCTTCCTGTCTTGTTTTCTGTTGTTACCCCTTAGAAAAATGACAAGAAATATTTGCTAGAAATGCTTATGAGGGTCTATCAGCATCTCCGAATGGAGGTGTTCATTATGCTTTGGTAGGTTCAACACGAGGCTTCTTAGCAAGAGGAGAGAACCGTCTTTCCTCCCATTGCATTTAAAATGAGCAAAAATCAACAAACTTAACAGAAGCATTCATATACACATCTTTAGACAAATCAGAACATAAATTAGTTTTGAAAAGGAACAGAAATATTGCATTTGTATGCAGAGAAGTTAGTATATGTTCAGCAAAAATATTCTTTTTGGGGGTCTTTATGCAGGTTGGAGGGTTTACTGAATAAAAGTGATGTGGTATCACAGACATGGGAACCCGTGAAGCTCTACCTTTGCTTCAGCCTGAATGTCTCTTCTAGATCTTTTAAATAGCAACTGACTGACTTTCATGGTTATCATTATTTCTTAAATAGAAATAATATACAGCATACAGACACACATATAGACAGACACACATACACACACACATACCCCAGTTCACTTTGCTACCTTACATGATCTATCTAAACCCAAGCCTCATGCCTTAAACAATGGTTTGAAGTGAAATGATCTTGTCTTTAGTACTGGAATGGGGTGACTCCCAGCTGCCTTAAGCCAGCAGTCCTCTGGTTCTACTTTAAGTCATATGTGGTCCTTCCTTAATATTTTTAAATAATGACTTACCATTGATAGGCAATTTGGTCCCAATATTGCTTTTTTGTGATCGTTTCTGGACAATGTCTTCTAAAAGAAGTTTAAAACCTCTTTCTCCCACAGACTCATCAGTCTTAAAATTCACAGTCAGGTAAGCACCATTAGACATCGGGACAAATTCTTTCTTGGAGCCGCATAAATGAGCTGCAATGTGAGATATACTCGATAATTAAAATACTTCTCCTACACAATAACACAGGTAAAAGAGGGCAAAGGGGGGACATTAAATTCTGAACTGTTAATATTGACAAAGGAATAATTATCAATATCACAAGATGGAGACTTAAGAAAGGGAGGGCGTGATTATTGCAGCAATGGACAGGTACAGATTTTAAAAGATCAAAGAAAAGACTAGGCTAGCAATTGATATGAAAAGGATATACAACTGTATGGTAATCAGTGATCATAAGGATGGGAAAAAAAAGCATTTTGGTAAAGATAAGTGGACAGAGAAACAAAAGTAATGGGGCTGTTATGGACCAAATGTTTGTGTCCCCCTGCAAATTCATATGTTAAAATCCTAATCCCCAGTGTGAGGGCATTATGAGGTGAGGCCTTTGGGATGTGATGAGGTCATGTGGGTGGAGCCCTCCTGAATGGAACAACTACTATCATTAAAGAAATCCAGAAAGCTCCCTCACCCCTTTTTTTGCCCTGTAAGGACATCCCAAGAAGACGGCTATGTACCAGGAAGTGAGCCTTCACCAAACACCAAATCTTGGACTTTCCAGCGTCCAGAACTAACAAATAAATGTTTGGTGTTTAAGCCACCCAGTGTATATAGTATTCTTGTTACAGCAGCCTAAACTAAGAAAGACAGGCTGCCCAAATAAGGACTAATGATAATACTTTTCTTAATTCAGAAACACCGAAGTTGGCCCAAAGGTGGTCCTGACAGTGACAGGACATTTACTGTTAATTTATCTGTATATGCTGTAATTTAAATTCCTTCAAAATAAAGCAATGGTACACTATTGATTTGTCTTAAGGACACTGTTATTCAGATATATGAGAAAGAAAGAGAGCAGGGGAATTGTGAATGTCTACATCATTCTTATCCCCAAAAGAATCTGGTGAACTGGAGTTGATGGGAAACTTTTGGGATGCACTATGTCATGTCAAGTAAAGAGATTTGGGGTAGACATTCCAGAAATGTTACTCTGTTTTTCAAAAAGGAGATCAGGGGGTGGACAGGTGACAGAGAAAGCGAAGAGGGATCCGTGAAGTAATGCAGCTCAGGGCTCACAGGCACAGATTCCGGTTTGGACTAGATTTGCTATTTCACTATGTGGCCCTAAGCAAGTTATTTAATCTCTCCTTGTACCTCAATCTTCTCGACTGTATAATGGAGATAAAATAATACTCACATGGAATCATATGAATGGGTATTTATAAAGTATGATAAGTTTTGTTAAATATAAATAATCCTCAGCAGAATTTTACAGTTAATTATTGGACAGATGGTTTTTGAACACTTGAAGGAGGAATCAGTGGTCACGCGAAGCCAGCATGGGATGCTTAACATGCCGCATTAAATTAACCTAATTTAATTTTTTGAAAGAGCTAATTAGATGGTGGCTAGGGAGAATGAGATAAACTTTATTAATCTTGATTGCAGTGAAGTACTAATTAAAATATCTTATGATATCCCTGTGAACAGATATAAAATGTAAGTGGATGATTATATAGCTAGGAAGTTTTGCAGCTGATTAAATAACCACATAATGTTAACCTAGAGGGAAGATCTTAATGATATGGAAATGGTTCTATCCTTGATTCTGCCAAGTATAGTATTTCTAGTAATGACTTAGACAAAAATACAAAAAAAATGCAGTTACAAAATGTATAGTTTTAGGATGGGTGGCTGGATGAGAGGTAAAAGACTCGTTTAAGTATAGAATCTTGGAGATCATTTAGTTCAGTCTTTCATCTAACTGAGAGTTCCCCCTAAAACAACCCTGGACATATAATGCCTGGTCTTGGAGATACGACATGTCACTTAGGGACATTTTCTCTTTTTGAACAGTTCTAATTGCTAGACTGCACTTCATGGGAATCAAAAGCCATCAATGTAATGACTGCCACATGGTCAGCATCATGGCTAAGCACACAGGCGTCTGAATCAGAGTGTGTTGATATGAATCCCACTTTCCCTACTTATTAGTTATGTCACTAGGGGCAAGATACTCCCACTTTCCCTACTTATTAGTTATGTCACTAGGGGCAAGATACTCAATCTTGATTCCCTGACATTTTAAAAAAAAGATAAATGTAACCTGCCTCTGTAGGACTGTTACAAAGATTAAGGAATTATAAATTCTTAGGACTGTGCCTGAGTAATAGTAAATAACAACTGTTAGAGATCATTAGGCTGAATAAATCTCATACATGGCCTTATAGCCTCTATAAGAATTCCACAAATATTTGAAAAGAATTATGATCCTTCTGTATTCTCTCTTCTCCCAGAGGTCAACATGCCCGGTACCCAGAGCCTTCAATATCCTGGTCATTGTGCTCTATGGCTGTGTTCCAGTTTGTCACCATTCCTTAAAAGTGTTGGTCGATCAAGGCTGATATGTAATAGTCAGTATGGCAGGGGCAACGGCCAGATTTGTCATTGACTGTGAAGATCTGTGAGACTGAGCCAGTGCCTGCCAGCTAAGTGTCAATACTAACTTAGCCATACAAGGGAAAGGGTTCCCTTCTTGTAATCCTTCACTAAAACTGCTCTGAAACTTTGTAATCATTTGACATCTCTGAAATTATTCCAAACATCCGACTATCTAAACCACCCTGTCCTATCTCTCCAACTCTACCGGTATTTCTCTGCTACCACTCTTTCACCTCACCATCACCTTCTAGCCATTAATCCCATAAACTTTCTAACCTATCAGCTCAAAAAAGTGAGGGAGTTTGCTAAAAAGTGAAGCAGAGAAATTTGTTTTAAATGATGGGTAATAATAGAACGTGTTTGAAACTGATGAGAATGATAGAGGAGACTGATGACGTCAGAGAAAGGCTAGCCAAAGGAAATTTGTGAGAGGCTAACAACTCTCAAATGTGTATCTCCAGCCCGAACTCTCCCGCTAGCTTGAGTTGTACTTCTAACAGCCTATTGCCAACTCAGCCTGGATGTATCATAGCATTAAAATTCAACATGCCCAAAAGATCTCTGAGCACAAATCTCTTTCTCCCCCTACTATTTCCCATCTCTAAAAACGCCACCCCCTCCAACCTCTCACACGATAAACCTAAAAGTTATCCTTGAGTTGCATATTTAATTTCACATTCAATCCATCAAGAAATCCTATCAGTTTTATCCCCAGATCTGTTCACTTCACTTGATTTCCATTGTTACCATCCTCTTCTTCAGGCAACATCGTCTACGGTCTTAAAAAAGAACTACCAGAACATTCTGCAATGATGGAAACTTCTCTATAGGTGCTGTCCAGTGTGGGAGTCACTCACTACATAGAGCAACTGAGCTCTGGAAATATGGCAAATACCGCCTTTCATTCTTTTTAACCTATTTAAATTTAAATAACAACCTGGATTGGACAGTGCAGATCTAGTTTACCACAACAGCCTCGCTGTAGACATAATTCACCCCATCACCCTAAAGTGCCTCCTGACACAGCAGGCAAAAGAGACTTCAAGTTATTCTTTTGTCAAAAAGCTTCCTGACAGAAAATAATCTAGAGCAAAGTCTACCTCTTTAGACCTTCTCCCAAATTACCCAACTAAACCCCAAATCCTACAATAGGTTCTTCCTAACAGCCTCTTTCTGAGCCACCCCCTGGTTTTCCATGGTGTGCGTTCTCCTTCTCTAAAATGACTAATGAATCCGGCTTGCTTCACCCCAGCTGTGAACCAGGCAGGGGTCTTTGGCTGAAGGGCACCGATGAGAGTTGGGGGTTTAGAGTCTGAGTCTATAGATGCCTCATATTCATCTTAAGGAGAACTAATAGCTTGAAATTTCGTATCTTCTCCTCCTCCATACTCCAAATCACTTGGGGATCCTTGAAAAAAACCAAACTCACTGATAAGGAAAACTCTAGAATTTCAAAGCAAATTGCTGAACTTATCGGTGTTATAAATCCTGTAATATCACAAGCAAGTCAAAGTCCCAGAAAAGATATCATCAAAACACTCCTCTTGCCCTTTGTGACAGGTAGAGTATAAAGGTGTCCTGAGTGGAAGAACAGGTTGGAGACGCAGACGGTGATGCAATACTGAGCTATAAAAGTTTCCATCTCTGAAACAGTCTAGGACAAAATACTGCCTGACATCCAAGCATGATAGACACACTGTGATCAATAAATCTCTAAAGATTATTCAAGCTAATAAGCCTTTTCTTCTTTTTAATTTATCCTGGATATAAAAAGTAACATCTTCACTGTGAGGATGAAACTTGAGGAAACAAATTATTAAAAACTTACCTAAAAATGCAGGTTAGGAAGCAAAACCTCTTACAATGCATGAGGACCTCTTGAGAAAAACAAAATTAGAGCGCCCTCTAATGGTAAAATGAGATAGGAATCGCTGGGCCACCATCAAGAAGAGCTGGGATCAAAGGTCAAAATCCACTGAATTGTGGCCTCACGCTCATCCCATTGGGCAAAATAATGTTACAGAATTCTGACGAAGGATCTAATGGAAAGTCACTGGCAACAAATGATTTTGTTCCCAGGGCAAAGTCAGGTCATATTTTCCACACATACGCATTATATAAATGCCACTTAATGTAGGCCCTTTAAGAAAAACTGGTTTACCAAGTAATCTTGATTGCTGATCTGGTCCATCATAAATATTGAAGTGATCCCATTCACAGTTCCAAGATTCTTCTGTTATAAAGTCTTTAATGACTGCTCTCACTTTATTTCCTGACATGGAATACAAAGTCCAAGTGCAGCTCAGCATATTGGGATAAATGAGGATAATTGGGAGACGTGACCTCAGCAGAGCTCACTGGAATCAAGTCTAGTACTGGACTACAACTAGGTCATTAAAACCTAAACTGCAGTATACTTTTATTAATTTCTATCCCTGTTTCTTTGCATCCGTAGTTCCTTCCATACATTGACACAGGGTTTAAGTGACTTTTGTTCTTGAAAAACTGACCCCTCCTAAATTAAGACAGGCAGAAGTTCTTTCACTTTAACTCACAAATGGTGAACCACTAAATCACCCACATGTACATTTTTGTGTAAGTTTGATGCTCATATTTTACACAATCTTATAATATTCACAAGCATGAGAAGTAGATCGTTTCTTCTCCAGTCTGGAGGTGAGTGATCTAATGCTTGGCATTCAACAAATATTTCCTAAGACTTCTAGGATTTCCCTAAATTTACAAATGCCAAACCATTACTTCATTTCCTCCACAATGCAGTAAAAGATAACCACAGTATCAGGAAAGGTGAGTAGAAAACAAAGCAAGCAGGCTAAGTAGATCTGGGTACTTGGATAGACTAAATTCCCGCGTAAATTCATGCACTCCTGAAGTTTAGCCTCACAGCACGTACAGTTCAAATTATAAAAATTTATTAGGAAGGGAAACTTGGGTCACTCAGTTGAAACACTGATATCAGGTTCACAAGGGCCGTGGGGCTACTACATTAGAAAAGAGAACTAAAGAATTCAGTGACATTTTAGGTCTACTCTAAATGCTTTAGGTATTACCCAGCCTAAAATTAATACCATCCAAAATTTTATTTAGTTTATCAATAACCTTAACTCACCACGTCCAGCAAAGAATAAAGAGAAAATATATACATAATACAAGAGACCTAAAACCTTTGTTAAGAATGGCAATGAATAGACTTAAAATAGGTGCAAGGATTTACATAAACAAAAAAGATGCATTTCTCACCCATTTACCAAATAAGGTGCTAATTTTTTACTCTCTACTCTTTAATCTGCCACAAGTCTCCACCACCCCCGAAGTTTGACACTGAGAAAATTAACACAAGTCCATATTTCACTATAAAGTGACCAGAAGCAGGCCACAAACGGCTAAAAGTTTGGACAGAATTCAGAGTACACTTCTTACTAAACAGTGTTAACCAGCACAGATATTCCCCACTCTATTTTTGTAATATTTTATAACTGAAGCCAAGCCAACTGGATTCCTTACCTCTTTTATGGGTCCTACCTTTATCATTAACTTTAATTTCTCCTCTCACACAATCTAGAATAAAAGAATATTCAGGGGTCAATACATCTAACTAAATAATTTATATCTCTTTATTCTTCTGATTATAAAAGTGCTTCATGCACATTGTATAAGTTTCAAAACACAGAGTTCAAAGATGAAGATAAAAAGTCTCCTGTGGCCCCCTTCCTATAAGCAACCAATATCCATATTTTAATGTAAATCCTACCAGGCCTTTCCCTATGCTATATATACATTTTTTAAAAATTGTATGCTGCTTTACACTGCAATTTTCCCCGAACTTAATTTATTGTGACCAGTATTCCATACTACTAAATCATCCATATAAATTTGAATGATTTTGTATTAAATCATAACAGTCTCCTGAGTGAACTCCCACTTACATGTTAGTTCTCAGCTGGGGAGATGCCCATGAGCAAACAGACATGTTTCTTACCCATTCATTGGATACAGAGCTACCTCCTTACTCTCTACTCCCTAATCTGCCCCAGCTGAAATGTCATTTCCTTTATTCAGACAATTACTGAGTGCCAGCTTTTTATGAGGCATGGTTGTAGCCTTTGGAGATAACAGTGGGGCTTAGGAACAGCAAAAAATTTGGGTTGACTTAGGAACAGCAAGAACTGGCATGGCTCGTGTAGTGAGGACTGCGAAAGGAAAAGAAAAACAGTAGGAAAAGAAGGCAAGGAGATAGCTGCGATCCGACTCATACAGCACCTTACAGGCCACTGTGAGGATTTTTACTACGAATGAGTTGGGAAAACATTGGAGAATTATTAGCGCAGGAGTAACGTGATCTGAATCATTCATTTCAGAATGATCGCTCTGCCTCTTATGAGTAAAACAGACTAAAGAAAGATTTGTAATCAGGATGCCATGATGAGAGATTGTTCAGTAGTTCAACTATAGATTTTGCTGAAAAGCTTAAAATTAACTATATTCAATGTGATATATGAAAAGTCAGGGATGACCAAGATTAACAGCCTGAGCAATTAATTAGTAAAATGGAGTTGCCATCTATTGGGTTGGGGAAGGTTGGTGGAGGGAGAATTTGGAGGCAGCAGTAAGAAATCAAGAGTTCAACTCTGGTCATGTTAAATTTGAGATGCTTATTAGATACCCAAGTGGAGGGGCAGGCAATTGGTGACACAGTGCTGGGGTTCAAAGAGTAAGCTGGGACCAGACATGTGGGCCTTCTCTGTGTACAGATGGTATTTAAAGCTAAGGAGGATAGACAAAGCAGAGAAGAGAACAAGGACTGGGTCCTGGGACACCTGGACTGCAGTGTGGTAGAGAAAACGAGGAGGAACCTGTCAAGACTGTGAAGATGAGTGAGGTAAAAGGAGCACCAAGGGAGAGCAGTTTCCTGGGGGCCAAGACAAGTGAGACCCCAGAAGAAAGGAAGAACGGAGGGCTCATTTGTGCCAAACACTGCTGTTAGGGCTGAGAAGTGACCATACTGGATCCGGATGTGCGCAAGTCATGTGCAACTTTAGCCAGAATAATGTCCGTGGAATAGTAAGAAAGTAAGTCCTATGGGAATGGACTCGAGAACAAATGAGAAGGCAAAAGGGGAGACGTAAGTAGAAATAAATTTCATGGAGCTTTGCTATAAGACAACAGAGGGATTAAAGTTTACCTAGAATTCCATCCTTTACCAAAATACATAAGATCCCTCTGATACATA
This sequence comes from Manis javanica, assembly GCF_040802235.1. Lineage (NCBI taxonomy): Eukaryota > Metazoa > Chordata > Mammalia > Pholidota > Manidae > Manis > Manis javanica. The sequence continues at coordinate 8,016,089 of NC_133170.1, read as the reverse complement.
TTTTCATTGCACATCATATTTTCCCTTTGAAACTTGATACAGTTGTTTTTTTCATTTTATACTTGTCTCTATGATTATTTGATTATTGATCATCTCCCCCACTAGATAATAAACTTTACTAGGGCAGCGACTGTTACCTGACTAAACTAAGTAAAATATCTTTAGCAGAAATCTCTCTCCAACTGTATTACAATTAATATTTTTAATGAGTATGAATTGATTAATCTTAAGGATTAGAGTAATTCTAATAACTGTTCATAATTAAATACAATTGCAAATGTTTTCATCATGGTACCCAATTTCTATAATTTGCAATAGTTCTCATTTTTCATGATGCCCTCAGTACCTTTGCCCAAACCATGGGAATGTTGGGCAAGGAATGTATTTCAATTATCTGGTTGCAACTTATATATATAGGAACTACCCATCAAACAAGGGCACAAGAAGTACTAGTTATTCTTGAATAATTTTATTCAAGAATATTATTCAATACATTAAGAAACTCAACTTCAAAAAACTACCTCCAACCTTCCTGAGGGATAGAAATTTTCTACTGTATTATCACAACATTCCAAATATCTAGAAAAATAGATAAAATTCTTAGGTGCTATAGGAAAAAATGAAAAATCTGATTGATCTTATGCTTTATAGAGATTTAGCTTGAGGCCTCTACAGATTACAGGAGTCACACCCCTAACCTGTCTTTTTCTTCTCCCCTCAAGTTGACGAATGAAGTGAAGAATTCCCATCTGTTTATATGATGACAGATTTTTCCCTAAAATAGCACAGTGAAACAAAAACATACACATAAACAAATGTGAAAAGAAACAACCGACTTATCAGGAATATGAAAAGAATATCTCAAAGAAAATTCTTCCATGGCCAAACTGACATCATATGTGAAATTCAACATCAGAAGAGGACCATGAGATTTTAATGAAGGTGACTCTCCTTCACATAAGTCTCCTAGCCATAAACAATAAATGATCTTACTATTCATCAAGGCAAAGGTTACTGAGCAAAATAAGAGAAAAAAAATCCTACTTTTGAAACTGAAAATTCTTATCATAAATATCCCAACAACATAACAATGAGAAAATTAAGCAGAACAAAACTCAATTAGAAGAGAGAGAGAGAGAGAGAGACAGATGTCCCAGACTCCAGAACCTAAGCACTTCTGAAGAAGGGGTTCTGAACCAGCTAGGAGACAGTACTGAGCTTTCATAATATCTGAAATAACCTAAGTAAATCTTTTTAAAGTGTTCTAATATGAGACAAGGTAACATGGTCCAGCTAGGTCTCCAGGGAACCAAAAAATTATTCTTGCCACCAGCCCGACATAAAATAATCAGTTACAGGGAATGTAACTGAGCCTTAGCCCCATACAATCTTCATTTATCCACAGCACAGCCAGACAAATAAGAGACAAGGTACAATAATTGGCATGCAATTCAAAACCATTGGCTGGTCTAAATGAAATTTTTTAGGCAATAGTTTTTAGAAGTGTCCTGTGACTCAGATTCTCGGTGCTAATTAGTAATAATGTTGTTCAACCTCCTGCTACCCCAAGATTTCTAAAGCACCACTCAGAATATAGAGTCTAAATTCCTTCAGCGATGGTTCTCTGTGTTGTGAGGAAGACGGCTAACAGCCAGACTACCATCATGAAGTTCTCTATAATGGCCACCCTATGACTTTGGTTCAGATTCCAGAACAAAGCATTTTTTATTCCTCTTCTGCTTTTCACAGTTTTGTTTAAGGTCACAATGTGTATTCATCCACTGGAGAAAATTTGGAGAATTTCATAAAAATGACTCAATCTTACAGTTTAGAAATATACACTTATATATATTGGTTATGTTTTCCTTTAGACTTTGTTCTCCCAGCTGACACATGCACCACCTGCCTGCGACCACCTCTATCGCCATGAAAAGGCAGAAGAATCTGGTCCAGTCAAGAATCACTCAGACAACCCCAGAGAGAGGGCCTGGGGAGACAGATATAACCAATCTTCCTGAAAAAGAATTCAAAATAAAGGTCATAACCACGCTGATGGACCTGCAGAGAAATATGCAAGAGCTTAGGGATGAAGTCCGAAGGGAAATAACAGAACTGAAACAATCTCTGGAAGGACTTAAGAGCAGACTGGATGAGGTTCAAGAGTCTGTTAATGGAATAGAAATCAGAGAACAGGAATTCAGAGAAGCTGAGGCAGAGAGAGATAAAAGGATCTCCAGGAATGAAAGAATATTAAGAGAATTGTGTGACCAATCCAAATGGTCAATATTTGCATTATAGGAATACCAGAAGAACAGAGAGAAAAAGGGATAGAAAGTGTCTTTGAAGAAATAATTGCTGAAAACTTCCCCAAGCTGGGGGAGGAAATAGTCTCTCAGACCATGGAAGCCCACAGATCTCCCGACACAAGGGACCCAAGGAGGACAACACCAAGATATATAATAATTAAAATGGCAAAGATCAAAGACAAGGACAGAGTACTAAAGGAAGCCAGAGAGAGAAAAAAGATCACCTACAAAAGAAAACCCATCAGGCTATCATCAGACTTCTCAACAGAAACCTTACAGGCCAGAAGACAATGGCATGATACATTTAATGTAATGAAACAGAAGGGCCTTGAATTTCTGGGGCTCATGATTATCATTTAAATTTGAAGGAGGGATTAAACAATTCCCAGACAAGCAAAAGTTGAGGGAATTTGCCTCCCACAAACCACCTCTACAGGATATTTTAAAGGGAATGCTCTAGATGGGAGCACTCCTAAGACTAAATAGATGTCACCAGAGAAAATAAAATCACAGCAAAGAAAGCAGACCAACCAAATACTAACTAAAGGCAAAAAATAAAATCAACTATTCATAAAAGCAGTCAAAGAAACACAAAAGAGTACAGAATAAAACACCTAACATACAAAGAATGGAGGAGGAAGAATAAGAAGGGAGAGAAATAAAGAATCATCAGACTGTGTTTATAATAGCTTAATAAGAGAGTTAAGTTAGACAGTTAGATAGTAAAGAAGCTACCCTTGAACCTTTGGTAATCTCTGCTGCTCACATCCACTAAAACTTCATGGGAATACAGTGAAGCTGAGATTTAAGGTTCATTTCTTCAAGGGGATATACTTCTGCTTCCACTGGAAGCCCCAGTTACTCACCTGGAATAACTTAATTAAAGTCTTGGCTTGGAATTCTTGGACACAGGTAATGTGAATTCCAACATCAAACAACCCTCCATCCAGGCCAAGGTCCAAGCAGGTAAGTTCCTTATTCCCCTACTTCATATGGAGTATTTCCCTCTCTCTTTCCCTCTCTTTCAAAGCATCACATTTTAGGAAGTCCCAGGTTACACAGAGACTCCAATCACTCTCCCATCCCCCACCCCTACTTCCATGCAGCCTCCAGTTAAAGCTCTAAATTCTTAGAGATCATTTAGATGACCCTACAGCAGTTGCTTACTTCATTGCCTAGCTGGCGCCTCTGCATTTGTGTTGTTTCATTGTTTGGGGACAATGAACACTTTTCTTTTTTGCATTTAAGAAAAAACAAAACAAAACAGGTTTTAATATTTTATCCAGAATGTTTAAATTAGATACCTATGCTGAGAGGGTGTCACATATCTAATCTACAATAATAACAAAAAGAAGTCTCTCAGGACGTTTTCAAATGTTTCAGACTCTTCAGCTAGATATACACATAGAAATTAAAGTTAACTAGTACAGAAGTAATAAACACAGTTTTCTCCTACATTTTTTATATTCTCTCTTCCTACTTACCAGACCTGACTTTGCTTTTTAGAAACAGCAGTGCAATATTATGACTCATATACTGAAGTCTGCTGTATTCAGGATGGATGACAACTTTTGAGACACGAATATTCTGTTCTTGCTCATACTTCTGAAAGAAGTTGTTCTCAACAGCCGTCACCATCAGACTCTTCATTTGCATCCTAAAGCCGAAGAAAATGTTTCCGTAAGTGTGGTTATTTTCCCCAAGACAGACTGTCTTGGTTTTATGTAACTAAATGGAAAATGATTCATGTACCTGTCAGTATTTCTGTACTTAGATGAAAAATGATTAATGTACCTTTATTAGTGATTACTACTGTCATAACTCCCCATAAATCATAGGGACCTATGAAAACCCCCAGTTTCAGTCGGTCACAGAGTGTTTACATTCTGTGATCCCTCACCCATACCATCAATTCTTTGTTCATAAAATATTTAAGTATGGCCTCCTTTTCTTTTGTACATAGACCAGTCTATATATATATACACACTCTACCATTTTTTAACAAGATATAAAAATTGTTCCTAGAACTGTCCTTCTTTTCCTCCTATTGGTGCCCTCTTTTAATCTAGCTAAGTATCTGTTATTTCCACAGCATTTTTTCCCTCCTAATGGCTGAAGCTCAGATTAAAACTTTGGAGTATCCATTCAACATTTGATGCTAATATTTCATTATAACAAGTAACTACCATCCCCACCCTACCACTAACTCCACAAACTATAGATGATGTCTGGGATCTCTGAGGTCTCTGATTCGTAGAGTAGGAAGTGTGGGCAATCTTGAGACACATACAAATTTCTGGGGCTCTGAAAGCTCAGTGGTTGGGGGGACCAGGTGGAAAAATTATGAAGGGGACTGATATTGAATTTTGCATGGTATTTGGAGCATCAAATCTCCCAGTCCTATCGTCATGAACTGGGTTTTGATAAGTAATGGAAATCCAGAACTTACTCAGAGAGGCTACCCAGGCAGCGCGCCGCTGTAACAACCAGATCATCCTGAATCAAGCTTCCTCCACAGAAGTGGTGCTCACCTAATTTTAGGGAGACCTGCCCAAGAAAAAAGTCACAAACACAACTAATGTACATTTCCTCATAGTGAGACAGGGACCATGGGTGTAGTCAGAGTAGGGTGAGGGCCTCCGGAAAAATCAAGGCAGGATATTTGCAGTCAGAGCAATGTACCTACATGCAAGGAAACCCCCTACTAAAACTCTGCTTTAAACATTCAGTTCTAGAGTCATTCTTCAGTGAGATCACTTAGTACACCCCAGATAAAGAAGAGTAGAACATGTTTATTTTATTCTAATCATTTATAATCATGTGTAAGATTCACTTTGACATGTTAAAAGGCCCAGGCCTACGTGCTGTCTTTCCTCCTTCAGATCCGATGAAGCGATTTTGCCAACTGGGCAAACTAATTTAGTGCGCAAGCCCAGCCGTAACACAGTAAAAGGCAAGAAGGATTCCACCTTAAAGATTGCACTTAACTTACTCTTTAGCAAACAATACCCCAGCCCACCTTGGGAGCTGAGCAGGTGGCCTTGTTTCATATGCCCTCAGACCAAGATGCTGGTATCTGAGGGAGAAGTCAACAGAGCAGGAACTTACTTGTGTTAAGTTAATTCTAAATATCCTGGGACCACTTAAAAAGTCCACCTCCAATCTTTTTTTCATGTTCTCGAAAAATCCTCAACTTAGAAATTCTATAAAACCCCTAGACGACGCACCACCACAGACTCTCTTGTCCCCTCCTGGCCAGGAGCTCTGTCCTCTCACTTTATCTCTAAATAAAAGCCTGTACCTTGCTCTCCTACCTTGAGTGTTTGTGAAGCTCATTCTTCGGCTTCGTGAACAAGAACCCCGGCATCAATAGATGCCCCGTCCTTCAGAGATACATTTGAGATCAACTCTCCTAATGTAACAGTCTTAAGATACAGATATATGTTGGTTCGTAAGATACTTCCTATGAAGTATACTTTTTGGCAGACAGGTTGAGTGGGGTCATGACAAAAGTTACACGTCAACTTGGAGTTGTGCTTTTGAAACCAAGGAAGTAATTCACCATTTCTCATTAAGAAATCAATATATTTGTCATACTGACCTGCCACGAATGTCCGCCAACTGCTGAATTTCTCCAACGAGTGATTCTAGAGAAGAATCCAGATTCCAAGACAGTTTCCGTACTTTTCAAACCAACTGCCCGGATCCCACACTTCAGTCCTGTGTGGGAGAGCACACGTGTGCACGCACAGACACATACTTACGTAGGGGTTCACTTCATCAAGACTCCCCTTCAGACGTTCCTGACCTGGCACAGCTGTTCTGATTCTGCTCGGCTGTAGGTAATCCCCTTTCTTTTCTCAAGATAATCCTGAGACTATCCCACCCTCACCCCAAGTTGGCTCACGACTCCCCTGCCCTTTGCAGCAGCAAAGACCTGGGCGCAGGATGAGCCCGCCCTCCGTCCGGTGGCTGATTCGGGGTGCACTCTCGGGGGCGAGCACAGCCTCTCAGTTGAGGTTGCTACACAATTCGGCTCGGATTAAAGACACCGGAGGGCGACCCGTGCTCCCCGGCAGGGAGATCCTTGCTCTAGTTCCTTACATCTGTTATGTCTCCTGGGAGGAGGCTCCTCAGCGCCAGCGGGGTGAAGTGAGGCGCCTACACACTTGGGCTCCAGAACCCAAACTTCAGAGCCACCCCGGCCCCTGTGCGGGACCGCCGCCCGCCCCGCCCCCGCCGCCGGCAGCTCAGCGCCGGGACCGCGTCCCCTGCGCCCGGGCCCGCCTGGGGTCCGGCTCACCGCGGCTCCGGGGCAGGCCTGCGGCCAGCAGCAGAAGCAGCCCCACCGTCCTGGCCGCCGCCCGCATGGCCCCGGCGCGAGCCCGGCCCGCCTTCCTCCGCCGGCTGCGGAACCCAGCGGCCAGCGGGCCCCGCGCTCCTGCCCCGCCTGCCCACCCGCGCCCCGCGCTCCGCGTGCCTAGAGCCCCGCACGCCTGCCGGACCCCGGGCCCCGCCTGCCTGGAGCCCCACCCGCCCGCCCCGTGCTCCGCACGCCCTGCGCGCCGCCGGCCTAGCCCTGACTCCCGCCAGGGAAGCGCAGGTGTCGCGGCGCGCCCGGCCTCCTTCCCAGGACACGGGAGCGCGGGGCGCGCGGGCCCTCGGGCAGGTGCGAGGAGGGAGCCGCGCAGGTGAACGAGCTCCGCCCCGGGCCAGGAGTGCGGCCCGCGCCCCAGGCAGGCCCACTTCTGCAAGGAGGACGCCCGAAAGCTGGCTGGGCACTTAGCAGGACCGGCCCCGATGCCAAGCAGCTTGTTGACACCTTGGACACTCAGCTTTCAAAGAGTGGCTGAAGGACCGCGTCTTTGTGGCTGTGCCTTTCTTTCCTGGGTGGCGGCGTTATCACCTTTAATGGAATGGACTAACGTTGTTGTAGGATCCCTCATTCAAGATTATTTAAATGAATGCAGGGATAAGATGAACATGTCAGCCTATTTTCCCTAAATATTTCATAGTAAGTTAGCTTGAGGTTGGGGGTGCAATAAAGACAGAATTTGTCATGGATTTATATCTTACCAAAAAAATTAGTTAAGTGGGCATTCTATACATATGTATCAAAACTAACAGGCACCAATCTCCCAGGCCCAGTTGTCTCTCTGCTGTGTAAAATAGAGCTGAAAACTCTTTGAGGTGGGAGGGCACACAAATTAGGGAGAGAGGCAGTGGGCAGCCAGATGGACAGGAAGACAGTCGAGGTGGAGGATTAGGTGCAGAAACAGGCAGGTGACAAGCTGCGTGCAATGGCCCCTGGGACTGTAAAGGGAGCAGAGGTGATGGGCGCCTTTTGGGGAAAAAGCTTGAAGAATGTGACTGCACCCAGACTTGAAATATACCGTCTCAAACCTTCCTGTCTCATGAACTCGAAGAGGATTTGTGTTTGTGTTTCTTATGTTCCATGTCTTACATTGAAAAGTTCTAGAGCTGTGCTGTCCAATATAGCAGACACTAGCAATATGTGGTTATTTAATATTAACTGAAATTAAAAACTTAATTCTTAAGTCCCACTCACTACATTTCAAGTGTGGCTAGTAGCTACCATATTGGACAGCAAAGAGAGAGGACACTTCTGTCACCACAGACAGTGCGATGGGACTGCACCTCTCTTGAGGGTAGCACCGTTTGATTTAAAGTGTGCATTTTAAATAAAGACAACATGGGTGACACTCTGAGTTTGATGACTCCTGGATTTCAAGCCTGGGTGTCTAAGGGACCCTGGAGGCTTAGGAAAAATGAACAGGTCTTCTGTGAAAATAACATGTTGTATCCCCAGGCTTGAGCCACCATGAAGGAAACGCCCAGGTATGGTGCTGCCCGGCCGATGGACCCCTCCACTCTCATCTGAATTCTGCTTTCAGCGTTAGTGATCTCACAAGAGTGCTCCCATCATCCTTGGCTCCAGGGGCACACTACTCTCCAAGTAAGTCTCAGCCCCTCCAAATGCGCCCAAATTCCTCTTTATTCTTAGCAAGAGGTCAGATTAAAACCACTAGGATGCTGTTACCAAATAAAATGCGAAAAGAAAAAATGTACATGTTCTCTGTAAGTACAGTTGGCCCCACAGTGTTCAAGTGCATGACTAACCTGCTCATGGGGCTCATGTCCCGGATGCACACACAGCTCTGCAGGATCCTCAGTGATGGGTGTGACCCCTGGGAGTCTGGATGGGGTCAGGTACTGCCTCATTTCCTATTACAGGGCAGCCCCCTTTCTTTGCAGAGTTCAAAACTCACAGCCTCAGGTGAGCCCTGTTCTTCTACCCAGAGGACTGAACCCCCTTATGAAACGCCTTTCCATTAAACAGGAAAAGAGCCAGGAAATACGAATTGCATAATACCCAACAGCCAGATCCTTGGTTTTAGATTTAAATTTGCTAGTAAGTTGAGTTTGCAGCAATGTTGAACAGTCCAAATGGAAGTATTCTCTTATTTAAGGTGGAAAAAAAAAAACACTTTAGAAAAGATGTCAAAGAAGGGCAGAGTGGGCTGGACAATCCCAGGTTGGATTTGTTATGTATGGATAATCTGCCTTTAATAGGAACATATTTTCATTTGTACGGGATGACCATCTGCTACTGAGGGCCCTCCAAGACTCCTGATGGAACTCCCGACTCTTCAAGGATAGCTGTAAAACCAGGAGTGTTAGGTGACTAACCCATGAGCAATGAGCGAATTACGGGGAAATGTTTGTGTAAAAAAAGTTTCTCCATTCCTGTGAAACTACTGGTCTAACTCTAGAACCCTCTCCAAAGTCCCACAAGGCCTAGGATTCAGCACTAAGGGGATTGTTGGTGACCTCAGGAGACAGCAGTCTCACAGGTTGCGTGTCTCTTGCAGGAACAGAGATCACTGATGCAGCGGGAACGTGAAGGATGGAAGGACAAGAATGCAGGAAGGCAGTTCATTCAATTTGGCTGTGAAGGGCAGAAGGAGATGTGGTAGTAGCTAGCGATGAACAGGAATACAGGAAGGATGTTTTTCCCAAATGCTTTTGATGGTGGTTTCCTGTGTATGTGTTTTAAAATAGGAGAGAACTGACAGGAGGATCCAGAAGGAAGATGTGAAAGATGAAAAAGAAAGAGGTGAAGGGATGGAATGAAGATACCATATGAGGCAAAACCCAGAGCCTCAGACCCTCTTCTCTAGCAGGTAAGTGTGTAGATGGGTGCAGGACATTGAGGGGACATTTGTTTTCTACCTTTTATTTACTCTGAAGAAGGAGGTGAAGGCATCTACTCAGCGAGATGAGGGGAGATCTGTAGCAGGCAAGGACTGAAGCGGGATTGTGGGGTATGGGAAAGAGCTACCACAAAACACACAGGAAGATGCAATAAATGGATGAATAAGGGCAGGAGGCTGGTCTTTCTTATTTTTAAGGGCCACACCTACTGGAGACATGGATTTCAAAGGGTATTAACCACGGAGCACTTGAGAGACTGAAACGACATGATTATTTTCATTATATTTTATATAAAATAGACATTTACATAAACTTTATTTGGAAGGACCTAGGCATGGTATACATAAACTGACTTAAATGGACGAAATACTTTATGGGAGATATATTTCTAACTGGCACAGCAAAAGTTAACAGAAATGTACAGTTACATACAACTGATCAAAGTACAAAATAAAAGAATTATGAACAAAGAACACAATGTAAAAATCATTTCTCCCTGACAAAAGGAGGGATTAGGGTGAGTCACAGCAAGTTAAATGATCTCCACATTATAAAAGCAAGCCGTGGCTTCTACAGATATTCTAGTGCCTTAGGAGGAAATTTTTAAAAATGTTTTCTTTTCCCCTCAGTAATCACAACAAAACCACTAATTTTTATGTGCGCAAGAGTGCAAAATTCAGAGTAGTTTCCCCTGCCAAGTTAAAGCACCTGGGCAGTGCATTTACTTTTAATGTGTTTTGGTGTGGTGATTATCTTAAGAATTTCTAGAACAAAGGGCAACATTTATCAGGTATCTCTTTAGATGTAGAGGGCTCTCAGGCTAGTTTTAGGGGACTCCTAGGGCTTGACAGTTCCACAGAACTAACCAGTCCTTGACCAGGTGACAAACAGACTGAGATACTCAGTCACCTGCCCAGGGTAAGGCAGCTCCTTGCAGCAAAGCAGGACTAGAACCTGATCTCCTGCTCCTTGGACTGGGTCACCCCTCCTGTGGACCACCCAGACTGCCTCAAAAGGACTAATGCACACTGGAATCTTCCAAACGTGATACAAATACATTGACTGAGAATGAGAAGGAATTCCTGGATTTCTGCACACAGACACATCTTTCCAGTTTGGGGAGTGAATGGTAGTCTAAACTAAGAAACTGGTAAAAACCACATATCATGAAGGGTATAGATTTTATGGGGCTACATACCCTAAAGGTTTCTATTAAAAGATCTTTGGTGATTAAACGGAACATTTTTATATGAGCCAATGGGCAGATATGAATGGCATCAATTCTGTTGTGCCATTTTATTTTACTGATATTAAAACATTCCTTTGGTTGCTCTTTATTTATTCTCCTTAAGTTATAGGGCTACTACAAACAAAACCAACGAGGGAAGTGCTATTTTTAGAACGGTCCAACATATTTTGCTTTTATATCAAAATTTCAAGAATAATCATAAAAATCCTAAAGTCCAGCCAGGGTTGAGAGCCCCATTGTGTGAGGGAATAGATCTCAACTATTAGCTGAATGCAGCTTTTCTATCTGAGGGGCCTGCAATGTTTACTAGGGACAATAAGAAACCACACATTTATTTTTATTCCCCATCAACTTAAAGTATTTGTAGGTGGGTTTAGAAAGCCTTGGATTTTCTCAATGAGTCTTGTTGAAAAGCAGTTGCATAGGAGCATTTGTACAACCACTGCAAAACCCTGCATCAAACGGTTGCTACCTGTTAGGAGCGCCAGGAGCTGGTGCAGGGCTGCGAAGTACGAGTGGGAGCTGGAATTGAACTGCTGGTGATCCTCTTTGTTTTGTGATAGACTTCAAAGTAAACAAGCCCCAAAGAATCTATCTCAGGATTCATGAAACTGCCTTTCCCTCTAAGGTATCTTTGGTCTAGTTCACTTATGTTACATCATCGAACCATGTTTTACAAATACCATCAACAGATTGAAAACATGAATCATTTTAAAAATCCTGAATAATTCTAAAGGTTGAAATACATTTGCAAAGCCATTCTTATGGCCCCTATGTCAAAGGACATGTTAAAGGACTGCCATTATCGGGGACTTTGAAGGCAAGGAGAATTGGCTCTAGGTAGGACGGAAGAACAGGTTAGAAAGATTGGCAAGATGGGGATATATGTACGCAAGGAACTCAATGTGCAGCGGAGATAAAAACAGCACGTGCTGCTCAGAGACACACTCCCATGAAACTCTGATCACTGGATCAAGTGTTCAGACACACTAAAGCGACTCCTGTCTTGTCCTCAGGGCCTAGTTAAGGACCCAGTGCAAAGCGGAATTGTGGGACCCCCTTGTTCAAAAATAATACCTTACGAACTTGAGGCAGAGCATTCAACCAAGCACGAGGGGCTTCTGAGGGCAAAGCCCCGAGGGGTGCACATCCCCGAAGCTGGCTGTGCAGTTCCAGCTCGGAAGGGGCTACCAGCCCACGCGCCAACATGCTTTCATCAAGGGCGACCAGGGTCCATCCCCACGACTAGCCAGGGCACTCCTTTTTTAATTTGGTATGGACAAATTACCCATATTATTTCATGTTACAAGAACAAATAAGAAGTTATAAAATATACCTAATGTCTTTGAAAAATAACATGTGGTGTATTTTCTTGTAGGCACAATTCAACTATGAAAGCTATTCCACTGGCCACATCTCAGTGAAGGTATGAACACAAGACAGAAATACCCGATCCAACCAACAGTGTTACTGTTACGTTCAAAGAGATGTGAGCAGACAGGAGACAGAGTGACAAAAAAGAGATAAGGAGGAAGAGAAGTAGAGAAAGGGACAGACAGAGACAGAGGAAGAGAAAAGCACCCAGAAGGCATAAAGTCTCCTGAAGGCCACGTGACCCTTTTCTTTCGGGAACTTTTAGGCCATAAATCTGTATTATCCTACCGAATGTCCTCTCCTACCTTTAGCAGCACTTCAATTAAGGCATAATTGTTTTCCAAAATTTGGGGCTCAGTTTTTTTTCCATTCACTTTCTAAGCTTGAGTTCTGGTTACAGATCATTCTTAAAAATTGGGATTAAAGTTCTAGATACTGTTTTTAGCTAGGCTACATGTGTTTCCATTTGGGGGTGGGCTGGTTACTTTATCGTAAGCACTGTAGTACAAGTCTGGGCCTTAGGACTATAGAAGTATAATTTTGGAAGGAAGAAAACTATTTTAATACCATTTTGGATAAATTTATGATGTATAGCATTAAAAGGCATTAGCAGACGATTATAATGGTAACATATAAACATCATTGATGCACATGAACACAAGTACGCTAATTCAAATTCCATAATTGTTTGCATTTAAAATAGCCCTCCCATCATCCCTTTCCAAGGAGGTTTCCCTTCATTTCACCTACACTTACCTTGACAAAGACACAAGAGAGGGGCAGCGCTTCCTGACACTGAGTTGAGAAGACAAGGCTTTTTACCCTGCCCCCGCCTGGGCCTGTGCGATTCCGTGCCTCCAGACTGACACATCTATATGACGCCCGGCTCAGCACCATGAACAGTATTGCCCAGAGCAGGTTTAAAAAAAAAAAGTTTATGACAATGGCCACCGTAGACTCAGGTGTTCCGATTTGTTCCGATTTGAAATTAGGGCTGATTCCTAATTTCTTTATCTTTAGCAAGTGAATAATCAATACACATTTTTTAAGGGGCTAAGACTCAACTACTTTGTAACTTACATTTATAATTTTTGTATGATCAGTTTTGAAAGCTGCTATTAAAACCACTAGGTACAGAGAGGAAAATGTGTGTGCATACATATATTAAATAGTTTATAAGTTATGAATAAATAATGCTAAGAAACAAATGTCAAATTTTAAGTTCACCTTTGCCATCCCTATCTTTTAAATATAAATATATATATTTAAAATTATGAATTTAAACTTTTTTCCTAGATTTTTTGAGTGTTTTCCATAAAAGCTCCAAAAATTACAGACCCAGAACTAAGAATTCTGAGTTTCTATAACTAGGGTTCTATGCACAGAATTCTCACTAAGCCTAGGAAGACAAACTAATAGCGCTCCCTTTATCTATTTAGACTCTATGAGATCTTTGTGATATATTGTAAAGATTCCTCAACAGATAAATATCTTTTTCAAAAAAATAATAAACCTCAGGATGTCTGAATGTTAAGATAATAAAGTAGAACATTTCTCTGTTAATAGCTTTAATATTTCTCATGTAGAATATACTATTTTTTTCTCCACCAAAATAACAATATATTTGGAGGCAGAAATGTTTATGATTTTAAAAGCACTTTTGAAATTGTAGAGTGGAACAGCTACTCTAGTAATACTTGTAATAAAATTAAAATAGTCTTAAACATTTTCATGAAGAATTAGGGGTACCAAGATCCTCGATTTTCCCCTACGGATAAGAATATCCACACAATTCTAGAAGCTTACTCTGTGATACATGAGGCAAAGGGGAAAGCTTGCACCAGAGTGGAATTTAATTTACTCTTCAACAGGGTTCTAGCAATACCTTTAGGGGGCCATTAGATAAAACTCACTTAACAAGAGCCCTTTCCCCACATGTTCTAGAAGGTTCTACAAAAACTTTAGATACTCATTTCTGGTTCTGGAGAACTAAACGAGCCACCTCTTTTTAGAATTCCCCAGGGGCTTATCCCAGATTTCTCCTCTTTGAAGTATCTCATCTCATCAAGAAGAGATGCTTTGCACTATAGAATTTCAAGCATCTGTATTTCTGGGACACCAAAGCCCACACGAAGAGATGGAATCAGATTTCCAGCTTGGAAAAGCAGGGAAATATATGAAGGGAAATCTGGAATGAAAGCCAACAACCACCTGTCAAAGGTGTAGGACTTGTTCTCTTTCCCCCTCACACCTCCAGCGCGCTTGGTCTTCTTGTCTCCTGTGGAAAATACAAGTCCCTCAGCACAGGGTTACCAGCTTTCCCAGTCGCACCCTCGGAGCTCGCATGAGGGGAAAGCTTCACTGGTTGAGTTTCTGATGATAGGTGAGCAAGGCTTCCGCCACTTCCTCCTTAGCCAGAGACACTGGCGCTGTCCCTTGAGACTGGGTCAAATGCTGCTACGGTTGATCCTTTTCTCGAATTTCTTGTAATCGTTTTTCCAGGCGGTCCAATTTGGCGAGGTTTTCCTGTAGCAGTTTGCTGTCTGGAACCAGCTGTAAGGCTCTCTCATAATAAGCTCGTGCAGACACATAGTTTCCCTGTGGGAGAAAAGAAAGGCGACAACTATATTCTTATTTTATTAAGGTATTATTGATATACACTCTTATGAAGGTTTCACATGAAAAAATAATGTGGTTACTACAGTTACCCATATTATCAAGTCCCTGCCATACCCCAATGCAGTCACTGTCCATCAGTGCAGCAAGATGCCACAGATCCACTATGTCCCTTCTCTGTGCTACACTCTTCTCCCTGTGATCCCCCACACCATGTGTACTAAGCATAATAGGGGGACAACTATATTCTGATCTATCAGAACACGTTCTCCGACGCTAAGAAACAGACTTGGCCCAGTTTACCAGGAACCCTGGCAAGAGTAACAATGATGCCATAGTTTAAGAATCCACTAAGCCTCCTCACTAGCAGGAGTTTTAATTCTAATCTTCAACTTAAAACATAAAAGTGACTTTTGCCTAATAAGGCTTTAATGTAAATGTAAGTTTTTATAAAATGGAAACTGATAAGAATATGGAGTCAAATGTACCCAATACTCAAGGTGTGTGACAATATGTACCTGCTGGATACTCTAAAGCAGGAGGGGGGGCAGGCCACTCCTGACCTGATAAAGGCCTCTGCCTTCTGCTGGCCCTGATGTGCTTTATTTCAGTGACTCCCCAACTGGTAAACCACATGTCCCAGATGGTCCTTGGTGAGTAAGTTTCAATTATTAACATTTTTCCATGCCCTTTTCTGCCATTAAATGTATCACCTTCCTTATTTGCTCCACCATCTTTCAGATCTATGTCCTACCAAGTCTCAGAAGTATGACTGAGTTCTCTTTATTCCAAAAAACAAAGAATTTGCTCTACTTTATTGTAAGTTACAGCCCCATGTGGATGAAAACTTGTTACTCTCTAAATTTCCATCAAATGGTATCTCTCACCGTGACAGTACAGTGCAGAAAATGGCAACTACTATTTACTGATGCCGAATTATCTGAGACACCGTCTGACACGCACTGAGCACTTAATCTGATACTGTCGCTATTATCGTCATTGCTACTATTAAATGACCATCCAGGCTCTGTAAACGCTGTCCATTTCTTATAGCATTCAGCTGTCATATTGTCGACAGAACAATGGAAATGACAGAACAGGAGCTTGTACATGTGGGAAACCAGGCTCTGGTGTGTGAACAAATGAAAACATTTCCAATTATTAACACTGATTCTGATAAGAGACTAAAGAGAATTCTGAAAAAGTGAGGACCTGGGTTTGCCATATTAAATGACTGTATTTTCAACATAAGTATGTATCTTCCAAGTGTCTTTGGAAGCTCATGAAGCTTAAGCACATTTATGCAGACAACCAGATGTCTGTAGCTCTCGGCACTCTCCAAATATATTTCCACGGCAGCTGATCTTGAAATTGTCAAACTAAGAGTTTTCTCTAAATTTAAGCCTCAGCCCAGTGCCTTGATATCTCATTATCTGATCACCAGCTTTCTCTGTCCTTTCATACAAAATCTAATCAGAGTTATTTTCTCTCCCTCAAATTACTATTTTCTTGACTAGATTGGAAGACTTATTAAGAAAAAAGTTATATCCCTTAGTTCGAGGTCCTTAATTCTGAGATGCTATGTAGGCAATCTGAACTTATTGAATTATCTTATTTCTGAATGTGCTACCTACTATGATAGCCACCCATCACCTGTCTACTTAAATTTA
Source organism: Manis javanica (assembly GCF_040802235.1). Lineage (NCBI taxonomy): Eukaryota > Metazoa > Chordata > Mammalia > Pholidota > Manidae > Manis > Manis javanica. The sequence continues at coordinate 7,999,638 of NC_133170.1, read as the reverse complement.
AATTATGATTAAGAATTCAGCTGCTTTGTTGTACCAACCACATTTCAAGTACCCAATAGCTCCGTGGGGCTACAGGCCACTTGACTTGAGCGCCACAGATACAAAATATTTCCCTCATTGCGGAAAGTTCTATTGGACAGCACCATTCTAGAAAATGTATACTGATGTCACAAAGCAGTACAGAACATAGTGCGTCGTGTTATGGCCCCACTGATGCAACTCTTTGATTCTGAACAATGTAATTTAGCTTTTTTGACCCATCACTTCTCCTTTATAAAACTTCATAAAAATGGTCATCTTTTATATCAAAATAGTGTGAGCAAGAGACAACTCCCTTCTCCTCATCTCTTCAAGTCACCTCCTTGCAGAGCCTTATTCCAGCTCGCAACCTCTCCTGGCCCTCAGTGCTTAAGCTGCACCCAGGCGTGGGGAACGAGTGAAGCCAGGAACGGGATAACATGGCCTGATGCACACACCACCTGGCATTGGAAAGACAGAAGGTCAAGGTTGTTCTTTCAGGCTGATACAGGTGATAATCCTGCATCCTAATTGTTGCGTCACAATGACCACATCCAAGCCTATGCCCAGACTATATTTATATTGGATTGCACCACATGAATTCACTGATATTACACCAGTTTTAAACTGTAAACATGGCAATTTTATACTGTTCAACCTAATCCATGATGCCCACAAAGATGAAAAATAGGGTAAACCAATTTTTAGCCAGTGAGTTCACTACATTTTAAAATAATACACTCAATAGATCCTTCTTCAATCTCCAGACACCTTCTCAGGGGAAGTACCTCCAGATTTAAAGCAATAGGTTCACTTGTTAATATGAAAGAGTTCAGTAAATATACTATTTTCTCTGTTATTTCCAGACTTTTTGGAAAAGTCTTCAGTGGACTTATTGTACTTTTTCTAATTAACAATAGAATCCATTGCTTTAAATGCAAGTGCATTCCATCTAAAAAATACTGAGCATATTATTTTAAAATATAACTATTTAGCATAATTTTTAAATTTTTTAAATGATTTTACTATTTTAAAAGGAAGTTCATTCTATGTTTTCCCAACTAGATGTTGCTGGCCACCCTAGATGACCATTAAGATCAGAGCTCAGGACATTCTGCTCTGATAAATGTCATGCTTGTATTCACCGTTTATGTTCCTCTGTGAGGTCAATGCTGCCAGTAACTATCACCTTATCCCCTCCCAGCTATGTAGTCATGGGTTACCTGTTTGTTTTGTTGTATTTCTGAGTGTGACCAGTTTCCACTCAATAGTAAACCCTATTAGACCTTGTTTTAAATTCTAATCACTAAATTGCTATGTTATCAGCATATTGATAGAAGCCTGAAAGTAATTAGCTAAACAAGCGTGATCCTTTAAAAACACGTCAGAATAGGTCAGACCATGGCATTTCTCTGCCCAAAGTCCTCCATGGACCCCAACTCATTTGGCATGGCATAAAAGCCAAAGACCCTACAGTCCCCTCAAGTCCCTTCATGATCTTTCCTGTGACCTCTCTGATCCAGCTTCTCCTATTTCATCCCACTTGTCTCTTCCCTGTTCTCCAAACACAGCCAGTACTCTTGCACCTCAGGACCTTTGCACATGCTCTTTCTGTATTTTGCCAGGTGGCTTGCTTCCTTCAGCTTTCTGCTCAAATGTCACTTTTTAACTGAGGCCTTCCCTAACTACATTACTTTAAAATTTCAGCCCTTACCCCTGGTACACCCTATCGTCTTTTTTTCTCCATAGCACTTATCATCATCTGATATATTTTATGTATGTAGGTATGCATGTATGTGTTTATTTATTGCCTGTCTCCCCCCTACTAGGATTCTAGCTCCAAGAGGACAGGAATTTTTGTCTTATTTGTTCATTGCTATATTCCCAGTGCCTAAAAGAGTACCTGGCACACAGAAGCTTCCCTATAAATGCTTGTCAAGTCAATGTGTGAATGAATGATGGTCAATCTTTGATTTCATTAGTTATAGATGAGATGGCCCCCAAAGATCATTTTCAATGATTCACTTATCTTTTTTCAAACAAACAACCTTGTTTTTCAGTAAAATGTCAGGGAGTAAAAGATACATTAATACAAGAAACAGTGAAGTAATATTTAAAGTAACACATTAATCTTGACGTAGGTTAAATTGCAGGAAAGTAAGCTACACTAAGCTCCAACAAGATTTAGTTCACATACGCTAATTACATTTGTTGTATGCAGATACTTCTCTTTAGGTACATATATTCTCTGTGTTAAGTAAAATCATGTAATTTATAAATTCATTTTTAAAATGGCTTTATATTTAATATCTTGATAATACAAAGTGAACATAAACTGTGCTAATTTCTCTTTAAAACACCTGTATTTTTGGTATTCAAATAACTCAAAAGAAGAAACTAACAACAGTTTCTCAAGCTTTTAAGGCAGAAGACAGACAAAACCCAAAGGAAAACCCAGTTTACATGGAAATGCATTATTATCCTCCTACCTTGATGTGCTGGATCCCACCCATGTTCATCCAGGCCTGTGCTTGATCTGGATTCAGTTCCACGGCTGCTTTGTAGCTCTAAATATATAAGCAATATCTTCAGGCTGAGAAATGATAACCCATCTTTAACGCAACAGGACTGCAGAAACCACTTTCTTCATATGTGAAAATCTAAATGGTTTAATACAATGGAACCAGCCACTACTAGTTCACAGGTGTTCCCGTTTATTTCTATTATTTTTCAAAGGTGATGGTTCTAAAGTAGAGGAAATGGAACTGTGTAATTTGCTTGCAGAGCTAACCTTTGGACTTGAAGACAGTGAAGACGCCTGCGGGGAACATGGGTGATTTCTATTATTTGCATCATTTCCTGCTGGCCTTGACCTGCAAGAGAACTGGGCTTTTTTGGCTTTTTCCACTATAAATGGAGTTTTAAAGAAAACTTTTCTTTATATAGTCACAGAATCTTCAAACAGTTTCCCAAACAGCTCAGCCCTAGTGGAGAACCCCCTTCTGCAGTATCACTGATCTGGGTACACATCCCATGCTCTAATTCTTGCAGTGACACGATGGCCATTACTTTTTTAGGACATCTATTTTCCTAGGGGATCATTTTAATCATTAGAAAGCCTTTCTTTTTCTTCTGTCATATGAAAGGTCTTCAGATGTTTAAAGAGTTACCTGTCCCTCAAGTCTGAAAACATGAATCCCATTAAATGTAATAAATGTGAGAACCTCTTTTAATATTTTGCACGCAGCATCAGAGGCATGCTCACCACTGCGTCTTGATTTTAAGGGCAATCACCTTAAACGAAGCTAACAGCTTAGAGTGCTACCTTCAATTACAAAGCTAAGTATCCATGTGTATATTTCAATGCTCTGTGCTATTTTCCTTAGCAAGAATCCCCTGAAAAGCTCCATAAAGTAAACAGAATCTGGTCCATCTCTCCTCTACTTCAGTTTTAGGAGAAACAAGCAAACAATAAGAAAGTATTCCCTTAAAAAGCTGCTAAATAAACTTGAAGGATGTGTCTCTCGGGTTAATTTAAATCAACAGAGATGGGAGTTTAGGGTAGAAATTAAGAACCTGGATTCAAATCCTACCTCCATCACTTACCCTCTGTGTGACTTTGAACAAGTTACATAACCTCTGAGTCTCAGTTTATTCAACTGTAAAATGGAGACAGTAACCATGCCTTTCTTACATATTGTTGTGAAGATTAAATTACTTAATACATGTGAATCATACATAAAAATGCTAATACATTTTAGCTACTATTATAAGCCAATGGCCCTACTCTTCATAAATCTAGTCACTTTCTGATTATCTGATCCACTGGCCAAGCAACTAGAAAATATTTTGTTTCCATTACAGTGTATAGGCAAATCTATCTATAAATTAAATACTCATAATCAAGTTATCATTAATCATTAAATTGCCATGTTAGTTATTACACCACTTCTGTTTTAAGGGTTCACATTCAAGGTGTTTTTTTCCAAATGTCTTTACATGTGTTTTAAAAGCCACTCACTATTTATTTTCAAGAACAGTTATATTATTTGGAATTTTACTCTTGCCATAATATAGTTAGCATAATTTTACAACTTCACTACTTCCAAGTTGTGGCTTTATCAGGTACAAGGAAAAAGTCTGATATTTCAATTTGTAGTATCTTTATTATTTCCAACTATATATAGACTTTATTTGAAAGCTGTGGATATTGAACACCTCACATGCAAGATACCATGTTTCTGAGCACAGAAGGAAGCAGTGTCTTTCCACAGAGAAAAGTGCCATCTAACTGGGAGCTACACCACACACATGCTTGTGCACAGAGGCAGTGTGTCAGGGAAAAAGGAGAGGAGAGAGAAAGACACCTAGCAACGCAATTAGTATATGACACTTGCAGACGACTGGTGCAGACAGTTAAGTGTTGTAAGAGTTGGGAGGGAACAAGGTCATGGAGGGGAAGGGAGGTCCCGATGGGCTCCCGGGAGGACACAGGCTGGGTACTGGCAGATGAGAGGGAATCCGCGAGGGGTGCAGAGCACGAGGGCGTTACAGGGACACGTGGCGGTGCCCGAAGCTCTTCAGGTATGGGTCCCGCTGGGACAGAGGGTCACTGCAGGCTGGCACGGAGAGAAGCTGGTATGAGGGGGAAATGTGGGGCTGCTTCAGACAGAAGCTGATCATCCAGAAAACAGTGCCCGGGCATCGTGGAACTCTGAACAGTCAGAAGCCAGAGGTCCAGTTGTGGAAAGTATAACATCATGCTAATCAATCAGAAAATTCACTCCACAAACATGCCAATGGTCTTAAATTGTACTGGATATGCTTCATGAAAAACTGAGGGATTAATTTTAATAATTTTAATTTAATAATTTGATAATTTATTTAAACAGCTAATCATTAATAAATAAGTTTAATAATTAATTTAATCCACGCATTTAATAACATAATTTTAGTAAGTGTTTATACCTCAAAAGCTTTATCCAGAAGATTCTGTTCTCTTAGTTGGTTTCCTTTTGTGAAAAAAAGTTCAGAGATGACTTTCGGGTCCTTTGGTTTCAGCTGGAGGGCCTTGTCTATAGCATCAAGTGCCTGCACAGGTTTGAAATTAAGATAGAATAAATGTAGATTTGATAAAGAAAAACTAACTTAAATAATAAAATGTATACTTTTTTTCCTTATGTATTAGCTGGTGTCGTGAGTACAGTCAGAACACATCCTTCTCTCTGATGTTCATTGAAAAATAATGTGGCCCTAAAAAAATAATATCCCTATACTCCGGGTTTCCCATTTACATTAGTGACACTGACATGTCCTGGAATCACTTTATAGGGAGGTTGTGTGATAAAGTTGAAAGGAAACAAGATCTGGGGTCGGTTGTTTTGCCCTGACCATGTGTCCATCTGGACTTTAGGTCCCTGGTGCCCACTCTAATCCAGCGCCCAATGCCCCACCCCCTGCAGCCAGAGAGCTCTTCAAAGTACACATTTCTTATTGCTTTTCTCCTTAAACCCTACAGCTTCCCCCACAGTAAGGAGTGAAACCCTTTCCCTGGTCCCAGTGGTCCCAAGCCTGGTGGGTCTTAGCCCCAGCAACCTCTGTGGCCACATTTCACATCACTCCTTGCTCCCTCCATGGCCATCCCTCAGACCACTCACGGCTGCCACAGTGCCTTTGTGTGTGCTTTATCCTACCTGGAATACTTTTCACTGCCCCCTAGAAACTCCTGTTGATCACTCAGCCCTCACCTTCACATCACACTGCAAGGAACCTAACTTCTATGCCACTCAAGTGCCCTCGCTTGTTGGGAACCATGTCACTCTTCATAACATTACTGGGCACAGCTATAACTGTACATTTGATCATCATCTCGTTTCGTCTTGCCTCTCCTTCTGCTGTAAACTCCATGACAAAGGCAGTGATTTTTTGTTTGTATATCATGTTATTCCTGGGGCTGAGCGCAGTGTCTGGCATATGGCAGGCATTTAATAAATATTTTGTTGAGTCAGTTCATAGATTTCCTGGTTATTTGACTTTTAAAATGGAAATAAACAGTAATAGTTGCAACACACAGTCACTGACCTGCCACAAGTGTTGCTATGTGGATTCTATAAAAAATATATTTGAAGGGACATGGAAATGATAAAGCATTCAAATGCTAGCCTTTATAGAGTTAGCTGAATACTAAGATAGTATCACATAAAATCTTTAGCTCAAGAAAATACTACTTCAAGGGAATATCTTAGGAGTTAAGTGTTATCTGCAAAAAGCGTCCGTAGACGGTAACTGATGGCAACGACGGCAGTCAGGACTGCTCAGCCCTGTAAATGTGCAGACAGCAGAATCACTGAGGGGCACCCCGTCTGCTCCCCGTGAACCCAAACAACCCCAACAGTGTCCTCTCTACCTTGTCATGCCGCTCCTGCTTGCTGTAGATCGCTGACAGCAGGCGGTAGCACTCCAGGCACCCAGTCTCGTCGGACACAATGTGATGGGTCATCTTTTCAGCTTCTTTCGTCTGACCCATCACGGCCAAAACCTGGGCCTGCAAAACCACACTGGCCTTGGCTTCGGGGACACTCTGCTCTTGCCTCGTCAAATAAAGCGCCCCTGAGTCGAGGCCTTCTGGAACACTCTTGACACAAGCACTCAGATTCTATTTGGGACTCCCAGACAGGGAGGAGTTACCACAGCTTACAGGTTTTAATTTTTTCTTGTTTGTTTCTCTGTTTATTTATTTAGGTATGTGCCCGCATTTGTGTGTGAATGGTGGGAACACCAAAGATACCCAATGAAATGACTAGTGGATTTTTAAAACGTTGACTAAATATACCAAAAGAGAAATTATTTCTTGTGATTTCAACAGGACGCATGTTTATAACAAGATAACAATTTGTTATAACCATCTATAACAAATTTTATTTATTGCAAATCTAAGGAAAAGAGTAATGATCCAAAAATTGAAATAAAAAATGTGGTTGACATTAATTTTCCTGGATTTGATGACCATACTGTGGTTATGTTAGAGAACGTCCTTGTTCATAGGGACTACATGTTGAAAGTTTTTATAAATAAAGGATATGAGACCTGTAACTCTCACATGGCTCAGGAAAAAAATAGTATGTAGCAACAATATGTATCTGCCACATATCTTCCTACCTAAATATACACATATATACATATATGTACATACAAACATATATATATGAGGGCGTGATAAATTCATCAAAATGTTAAAAACCCATGGTTCTGGGTGAAAAGGTATACGGAAGTTATTTACTATTCTTGTAAATTTTTGTGAGTTTGAAATTATTTGAAAACAGAAACTTAAAAGTATTTTTAGTGTCCACGTCTGTGGCAAATGGCTCTATCATTGGTTATATGGCTATTCATAAACGCATCTATCACAGGTAGCATCCTCGGTCCAGTTCTGGGGCTCACTGACTGCAGCGCCCTCTACTGCCTGATGTGTGCATGTTCCCCGCTTTGTTTTCTTGAGTCCGTCTACTCACCAGCGCCAGGCGGAGTTCCCTTTGCGAAGGCTGAAGTGCGGCAGCTTCCCGGTAAATGTGCAAAGCCTCTTCATACCGGCCAGTGTTGTAATATAATGCTCCCAAAGGGGATAGTATCTCAGCTTTGCGTGCCACCTGCAGGGCGCTGAGTTTTGAGAAAGACGAACGGATACTTTTCTTGTAATATGTACATTTACAAAGGTCAGAACTTAGATGCGGGGTGCCTGTCCATGACTTGAGGACTCTGCGGCAACATGATCTTTGTTTTTATAATCAAGGAGGGAATGTTTGAAAAAAGATCATTATGCCACCCTCTGACTATTAGAATGTCTCTGAGTGACTATCAGTATGGAAACTGAGCTTCAAGGACCTTTTCCATTAATGGTGATACACTTGGTCTGATGGATGCACAGTCTTTCACCTACGTCCACTTTTGAAATTGCTATTTGTGGTTTGGGTTGCAATCCATAGATTCAGAAAACAATGGACTAAATAAAGGGAATTAAATTACAACCTTGGTTTGGCACTGCAGTCTAAGAAGCAGTCAAGAAATCCACTGATCAGGATACCATTTATAGTTTGGTGGTGTTCTCTTTGGAGGTGATGATGGGCAAAATTTGCTAACATTTTGAGAGTATGTCTGTTTCAATTACTAAAAACTTGATGGGCAATTGCTGAAGTTTTGGGCAATTTACAAAGTGAAGAAAAGGAACTATACCGTTTGTACCATTCTTCAGCCACGCGGTTGTCTCCCAAAGACCTGTACAGTCTCCCCAGGTTCACCATGGCCACATGATGACTTGGACTAAGTTTGATGGCCTGCTGGTAATGAGCCACTGCCTTCTCTGGAGAGCCTGTAACCGGTGGTGGTTGGGAAGAACAGATCATGCCTTAATTATAAAATACATTTTCTCTTTAATTTCCCCTCAGATGTATGCCTCGTTCTTCCTCAGCATTGCTGAGTGACACCATCAGTTAATCAGTTTGTAAATTAGCTCGCATTTTGGCTTTGTTGCCTGGTCACTGCCAAACTTTGGACCATTTTATAATTCATTCCCAATTCCAAGGAAATTGATAATAAAATAGCAATAAAAAAAACTAAAACCTGTTTCTCTTATTATGTATATTATGTTAGTCAAAGTGTTTTCTGGCCTTTGCCCTAGCCAATAGGATGTTTTGAGATTAACTTAAATGATTGTGGTTTATATAAGACATTGAGTCTAGGCTATCTTAGAAAGTTGTCCTGAAGCAATTTCTAAGGGTTGGTCTCAATATACTGCAGCTTAATAACTGAGGCACTGCTTTAAATAAGTATGTACCAGCTACATCTAAAAATCTCTTTAAAGCAAACATTTTTGTTTAAATGATATTTATTTAAAATGGCACTTCTTTATTTATATATAGTAATACCACCTTGCATGTGTCCGATGAATTACACATTTTAAAACACTTTAAATAAATGAACTCATTTGACTTCAAGTGTTATGGATATTATTTAGCCGCTTTTTTGATATTGCTTAGCTGCCTCTTGAGATTCAAGAGACATTTAAAAATAAACAAACTTATTACTTCAGAGTTACAGACACTAACGTGCAGAGACATTAAGAGACGTGACAGAAATCCCAGGGCAAGTGTGGGTAAAAGCCAGAACTAGAATCCTGTCTCTTTAGTTTGATAAGGTCCCCCAAAGAGGCCTCCTAGTGAAATTATACCTAAGTGACGGAAATGTAGAGCAGTCTGAAGTTATAAATGGAAAGTTTATTTAGAGTGTTTCCTACCTACACAGAAATCTTCTCCAGTGTACGTGCTTTGAATGCAAACTTTACTAGGAGGCACCGAAAGAGACTACGTGTATGTTCAGGTCTGTTACTGATGTGTAGGTTACTGATGATACAGGGAATTTTACCAGTATGAAAACTGTAATACAAAGGGAGTGGCAGGAAGAGATGTAGTGTGGTTAGTGAGATTTTGGGGGGTTAGACGACGGTGTACGATTGTTCGTGGTTAAGAGAAGAAAGGCCAGGCCAGGCCAAGTGGAGGTCTCTCCTGGTTTTTTGATCTTTACACCTGATTTATTATTATGTTGCTTGTGAACCAGCAGGTGGCAGCATAAAACAATCTTACAGGCAAAAATAATGGACGTTTCCTAAGTGAATCAGAATGCAGATTTATATTCTATAAAACAGAAAAACTTTAAATATCCTAGAAAACAAAACCCTTTCTGGCATCTCATATGGACAAAATAATTAAAATGGAATTTGCAAAGCAGATAGTCTAACGATCAATGAAAACACAACTGTGCCTTTGCATTAAATTCAAATATCTTTTCATTCTAAGTATTCATAACATGCTAACAGTATATGAGATTCAAATCAAAAAGAAAACAGACTCCCTACCCAGTAAATTCTCGTATTAAATAAGATGGAGTAAGTGTATTTTATAGAGCAATTGTCATAGAAGAGTATTTTACCAATTGTAATAATACAGTTTCTATCATGTATACTAATTAAGAACAATGAAACAATTCTAGAGTCTTTTCTTATCAGCTGGAGGGAAATATTTGCCCTTTACTGGTAACTAGATTCAGGGTCCTGTATCACTGCTGAGGAGCATTCGCCATAGATTTATGAACTTGTACAAATGATACTCAGAAAAGACTCATTCATCAAGATTACTTCCTCCTACCCGAGGAGTTTCAGAGATATAAGGACTGGGCATATTTTACTAAACTGAGCTTGAAGATTAAGAGAAATGACATCCCCAACGTGACTGTCAATAGTGTGACGTTCCTACTGTAAAATGAGAAGCCCAGGGCTTACTATCTGTGAGGTATTATTTGGGTGATGGCCATTTTGATTGATAGGTAGCATCATCTAATCTCAGCAGAAAAGGTTCTCTTTAACTGTACTTACCAGTATCAACTAAGAAAACCCCATAGTTGTTATGTAAGTCTGAGCTGTCTGGACAGTTCTTTATTCCAGCCTGGTATATTTCCTCTGCTTCCTTGACTTTCTCCTTTAAAAGAGAACAAAGAAAAACAATAAATGAGAAAGCTAAAAAAAAAAAAAAATCAACAACAGCCTGAATAAAGTGGGAAAAGCAGAAGGTATTTGCTGAGTATTTACTGTGCAAAGGACCCTGAGGGCCAACCTGGTGCGCTTTGTTTGAGTTCATGTTGATCCTATCCGCACAAATACCTCCAATTCATCGGCACTTAGTTTCTTTATGGCCAATGGAGTGAAGTTTACGAAGAAGGGACATCCGGAAGGATTTGCCCTACAGGTGGTAAAAGCATCAAAACGGTTGTTTGAATGGGATGCCCTTCACCCCAGTAACTGTCTGAATAAGACGAGTGATGCCTCTATACAGGACTATCACCTGAGGTGACAGTCTGACTGGAGGCAGGGAGGCTGGCCATTTGTCCTCCTGACTAGCATCCTCTTTGCCTACGAGGTGTGGCTGATCTGGGTGAGGTTTCTCAGGGAAGTGGACAGGGAGGCTGACGCAGATTCTGGAAGGGCTTTGCCTTTCCTTTTTTTACAAGAAATATTTCCATAGCCCACCTAACTTTCACTGCTTCTCTGATCCAGCCTGTGTCTTCCACCTCTGGGCTGTTCCCTGCAACAGGAATGTATGTCCCCTCAACTCCGACTTCTGTGGTGAGCCCAGATCAGTGGCCAGATCTCTGATGCACCATTTTCTAATTGCCCTGGTCTGCTACCTAAAGGGGCACTTTGACATGCAAATAATTCTGAATTAGCTATTAGGTCCATGTTTCACAGCCATCTGAGATTGTCATGTTGCACTTTCTTTCACAGAATAGAAGCTAAAGCCTACTTAGTGAATCAAAGCAACCCAGATTCTAAGTTATTCACACGTTAACAATCTCCTAGTTTCCTGGTACTGCTGGGAAGGCCAGGTAAGAGGAAATGACTTGCCACAGTAAACTTTTCCTTTACTATATTCTCTGAGCATGGACATTTTCCACAATTTTATCGCAAGTTACTACTACTATGCATTCAGCCAGACACACAGAAAGGGAATGTACAACATCAATTTTCTCAGACATGATGCCTTAAGCTCGTGAATGCACTGAGTTCTGAGCAATAAGCCAAGAAGCCTAAATTTGATTTGACCCAGAAAGATAAAGACGCTTTTTACCCACTGTAGAATCACCAATGCTATCTATCCCTTTGAATCCACACATTTAATAATCATTTAAGAAACAAAGTGTGGTTTGAATTTGACAAATTTCACTTATTTGATTTATAAATCCACAGCTCAGCAAGCTAGGGATCCACGTTTCTTAAAAATATGTTTTTTTATTGCCAAACAGCGAAGTTTCAAATTCAGAAAAGGTAAAGATGAATGAAAGTCTCAAAATAATCTCTCAACCTATGGACGAGAAAAAAAGTTTTGTGGAGATATCATCCATTGTAAAACTGACAATTTGTGTGCGTGTGTGTGAGAAGTGGAGACAGAACAGAAACTATATAAGATGCCAATAAAATCAATAGCTACAGCGTGCCACTGGCTATTTCCTCATTTACCCAGCCATTCAGTGCACGTTTAGTGCGCTGGCTATAGAGTACAGCACGGTGGTTACAAAGGGGGCTGCCTGCACTTGACTACATGGGCTGGAATCCCAGCCCCACCATTTACTGTCTGCATGACCCTACTTCCCCTCTCCGTGCCCAACTGTAAGATAGGGATGATAACAGTACCTGTATCTCCTAGGGTTGTTACAAGGATTAAACGGACTGAAATGTGTGGAGCGTTTAGAACAATGCTTAGTACGTTGTCATGTTAGTCATTATCCTTATAATTATTACTTGAAGTACTATTAGTGTTAACATGCCATAGAGACACACAGATGATTAAACACCTCCGTCTAAGGAGCTCAGAGGCAAACGAACTAACAAGCACACGGTAGTGTGAGTGGTGCTTTAAAGAGGTTAAGTGTGGCTGCTCTAGAGCTCAGGTGTCCCACAGTTGTTACTGTGGCCACACAGGCATCATGACCCTGTCTAAGTGGCATATTAATCAAGTTTCAAGTTCCTTTCCTATCACACCTCTTTAATTAACTCTAAGTGAAAGATAATTAACTTCAGTGTTTTTCCTTTTAATTTTTCTTAATCATCTGATACAGACGTCAATTAACACTGCAAATCTTCAAGGCAACCAGAAAAGAATACCCTGGCTAATCCAAAGCCGGGTAATCAGTTCCTGAAAATCTTGAGTTTCCTGTATTACTGATTGACCAGAGTTGGTGTTTGACGTTAATGCCTTCTTTGTTTTCAAAGGACCCTATTTTCTTTGTCACGTGGCACTTTAAAAACACACTAACATAGTTCAAGTAAAATCAAAATTCAAAAAGTAATTATTAAAGTACAATGGATGAGATTTTCAGCAGAGAAAATAAAAGAACATTAGCACTGGAAAGAATATTGATAGATGCTAATTACCACCATTTTTAACAAATGAAGAAACCTGGGTACAACTTGGTAAAGAGACTTGCCCCAAATCTCATACCTATACGGGGGCAGAGAACAAAACGGGGTGTTCCGTGGACATCGGGCAGTTGGAAGGCTCTGAAAAAAAGCTGTATTTCTGGAAATACACAATGGTGTCTCTGCATTCAAAAGAAACAACTACACTTTTGGATATCCATGTGAGTCCTCAACAAATGTTTCATGAGCACCATATACGTGCCAAGCATAGAGTGGATTGCTATCGCCCTTGGGATGCAGACAAGGAGACACTGCACTGTGTACAAGACGCTGTGCTGTGACAGTGTCACGGGAGGAGAGGCCCAAGGTACTTGGGAGGCAACCAGAAGTGACTCTCGGACTCAGGGTTAGCTTCTCTACACTTGTCATGATCCAAACGCCAAGAATGCTGGTTGCCATTAACTCCAGCAGCTGTGCAATTTAACGATGTGCTTGAAAAAAACGATGGTTTACTTGACATCTTAAAAACATCATTATAACTTAACTGTGGAGACTTGAAAGGTGTTTTTTTCTGAAAGAAAGAAAACAGATGTCCTCATATTCTAACTTTTTAAAGTCAAATACAACAGTTAACAATGGTTTTCAAGTGCAATTACCGTTTTGCCTGACTTAATTGTACTTTTTTCCCATTTTCATGCTGTTCCAAAATAGGCAGAGACCACCTTTTTCATCTAAAACTTCTCTTTTGTGCATATGAGCTGGGTTCCCACTAGATATGCAATTTTCAAAGTCCAAGGAAGTAATGGGATTTAAAAGACCATGTCTGTCAAGAACAAGTGATCACAACCCTGTGTCCTTGGTAACCCTAAAGGGCAGCCTCACAATCCTACAAAAAATGTCTTCAATATCTACCTTTGTTTTCTTTTCCCTTGGCTGTAAACTTCAAGGAATGATTAACTCCACTCATTCAATAATGAGAGGGACCCACCACTGCAGGGGAAAAATACCTTCCAGGTGTTCAGGTAAAATAAATTCCACTTTCTCTGGAAAGGACAATGCACATATCTTAAAAAGTAGTAGCACTTCATGCCTGAAGCTCAGTTTCAAGCACTCACTTTCATTTACCTCATCCAGCTACATGTTCTGACCTACGCTGATCATTCCTCATCTACACGGATTCGTGTGACCCAAAGGGAATGGATATAAGCTATTTATAGGACAACTTTAGTTAAAAATGCTTGTGGCCCAGAGGGTGGTCTTGACAAATAATACCGTCGGCCGTAAGCAGAGTCCCTGAACACTGTGTCCTCTGCATGAGACTGCCTTTACGAGCAGCGGTGAGTGACAGGCCGCATGCAGCAGGGGATCCTCCCCTCCAAGGCTCAGAAGCATTTTTGGTGGGATGGGAATCAGCTGCCCTTGGGGGACAGATAAAAACACAGTCAACATCTCCACTTTTTACATGCTGTGATTACCCAATATGGTTTTGTACCTCAAGGAAGGGACAAGTGAACAGTGGGTCTTCTGAAGAAGTGCCCCTGACTGTGATTTACTCCGCTGGGCCAATGGATGTGTTTGGAAAACACTTCTTATCGTTCAAGTTGCAGCAGCCAGGAGGACAAACGGACGTGGCTTCCTGCAGCTATCCTCAGACTTCTTAGTTTTGCACCCTAAAAAATGACCAAGGACCCCAAAAAGTCTGTGTGGATTACACTTATCCACATCTACCCCAAGAGAAATGAAGCTGAGAAAATTTTAAAACATTTCTTAGTTTAAAATAATAGGTTCAAACACAACACCTTTCTGTAAAAAGGTGTATTTTCCAAAGCAAAAAAAGAAACTGGTGAGAATAGTGGCATTATTTTCTGTTTTTGAAAATCTCCTTAATGCCTGGCTTAATGGAAGATAGGTGGACTCTCCTACTTTGGTGCTAACCTGTTTTTGTATGTTTGAAGTACGTGAAGAAAACCTGGTCTCACACGGCAGCAGCCTGATACAACGGTCACTCATCTGAACTGCTGTCCGGAGGTCCTTTCCCTCTGGTCAATGCCATGAGCACACATAAGGTATCTCCCCAGTAGCCAAATGACTTTATTTACCTTTACAAATCTGGGAAGTTTAGGACCAGTGGACATTTGAACTCATGTCAATAACTTCTCTGAGAAACTCATCAAAACACAAGGCAGAGATGCTTATTTTCTCAGCCTCTCCTTTGCTTTTATTTTCTTTACAAAAGAGTTCGTCCACCCGTCAGCCATCAAGATGGACACGTACGAGGAATGTGCTATCAGCCTCGGATGTCCAATTCTCTTTCTCATTCAGCTGAAAGGAATCAATTAACCTGGCACTCCTCCTCACCAAGGAAAGCGTAGGTATTCACGATCCTGAACTATTTTATCACTCAGCAGACTGAGATCAACAACTCTCTGTCACGATTCATGTACAAGAGAAAGAAATCACTTTGAAGAGGAAAGGCAGTGGATCATAAAACAAAAGCCCAGCTGGAAGTCTGACAAGACTAAGCAACCACGGTGAGTAACACTGTCAGGAGGCCAGGAGGCTGGAGAGACCCACGTTGGCGGAGACCTGCAGCCTCCTCCACCTCCGGACTCTGCTCATGCCACGTGGTCCTGATTCTCTGCACTTCCAGGCACGGAACTTTCTGTTAAAGGAAAGAACCATACTGCTCCCCACCCCCAAGCCCTCACATGGTCCATTTTCTCCACCAGATAGCTTTTCCTTTTCCTTTTTACCTTGTGGATATCTATAAATTCATCAGGCATCAGATTATAAGGTCACTCTTGGGTCACTGTCCCCGCTCCGTGTAAGCCCCTTCTCACATCAGGTCAGGTCCCTATAACATTCCCACTGGTAATTGCTTTTTGCACATTTGCCAAAATTGTGTTAGATATTGGGGAGGAAGCCGTAATTCCTTGCTGAGGGGTAGCCTTCCCTTCTAGGCTCTAAGCTCCATGAGAATAACGCCCACATCCTGCCAGTTCAACAATCTCTAATGTTTGGTGGTACCTAGGTGCTCAATAAATATGTGCTGAATAATTATATCAGTAAATTCTTAAGGTAGGTTCCAGTTCAAGTTGCCCTGGCCATGCATGCAATACTATACGTGGCTAATTTTACCCAAAACATGGCATTTGGGGCAAGAGAGACACTGACTCTGGGACTCTCACTCTTGGACTAAACTTCTTAACTTATATTTTATTATTCCAATCTTCTGTTCATTCTTGTATCAGGTGAAATCATATCCTCAAATACATAAAAGGAAAATATTTTATTTTAAGTGTTATCAAATTAATTAATTGAGCTTTTCAATAGGCTATAAACCTAGGGCCAGCAATAATTTACAGTGGGTCGGAGTCATAGACAATGTTCATTTTATTTCCTTTACTGTGAGTGTAATGCAAGCTATATAATCTATGGCATGAGAGGGCTGGTTAAAAGTGATGGTGGACTTATAAATGTTTATAATCTTATCGGTGAAGCTGGAGTAGAGCCAGTTCTGAATGCTAATGGAGAACCAGGAGAGAATGGTAAGCTAGAGACCACCTTGACTGAATCTGAGATTTTCTTTTGTCTTTTCTTTTTTATTTTCTTGCTGCAGTGGACATACAGTGGGCATCAATTTCCTGGTTTCGTGTAAGTATCTAATTTCTATGACAACTCACCTGCTGGTTCCCTCTATACTCTTCTTTCTTCCTGCCCCTTCCACACCCAACCTCACTGACTATGGCCTATTGCCACCGTCCAATCACGGGACCCCAGGGTCATACAGTGAAGAGCAGGCTCTAGTCTTGCTCTTGACATTAGTTATTTGTGTGACCTCGGGCAGTACCAGTGGGAATGTTATAGGGACCTACCCTGATGTGAGAAGGGGCATACAGGGAGCGGGGACAGTGGCCCAAGAGTGACCTTTAATCTGATGCCTGATGAATTAATAGATATCAACAAGGTAAAAATGAATTCTGCACACCTTGCATTTTTATCTGTAAAATGAGAAAGGGAAAAAGTTCTTTAAGGTATTTTTCCCCCCTTACACTACTCTTCATCTTCCCCTCAGGGAACGCACCTACTCATGGTATGGTTTCATTATTTGAAGTCCTAACAGCCCTCATCTCTCTCACTGTCATCTGTCCATATGCTCTTTCATTCAAATGTCCCACTAACATTCAAGACTTAAAGGTTGTACACGGCTGGGGGCAGACCACATCGATACCACTCTTGGAAAGAAATGCAGTGACGTATCTCAATGAAATATGCTGCTGTGGGAATTCTACTTCCAGGAAGCTGTCATTAGAAATGATTCAAAATCCTGTTTAAAAAAGCCGTAAGGAAGGAAATGTTCAGTGCCACACATACATACATACACAGAAATGCAGAGGAACCCAAATGACCAACATCTGGGGTATTATTATGTAAATTACAAGGCAGTACTTTGATAAACTGGCAAATAGTTATTAAAATGGTATTTATAAAGGCCATTTAGCACCATGAAAATACATACAATATTATGTATAATTTAATGGCAAGTGAAAAGAACAGGATACAAACTATAGATGAATGTCAGTTTGAAAACAAAGTAAGTGTATTAAAATGACCTGCAGGATATTAGCAAAATGACAGCATTTGTTGTTCCGTGTATTATATTATGGATGAAGGGTCTATTTTATTTTCTATGATTTTTCCACACTTTCCATGTATATAAATACTACTTGTGTAATTGGAAAAAATATTGAAGCTGATCTCATTTTTTCCCTTCCTAATATCCTGGCTTCCCCGTGGCTCTCAGTGGCCCCGTGTCTTCTCAGCCTGTTAGACCCTCTGCCCTGGAGTTATCATTTTCTATTTTTCTTTTCCTTTCAGCTTTCGCATGGAGACAGTCTCTAAATACAAAGGATTCTTTTCCCACAGGAGAGTCCACCCATTCCCACACTCGCTTCCTGAAACAAGGCTCTTAACTACCCATACTAGGGTGCATTCAAAAGCCCCTCAAGACTATCCCACATATTTCCACAGGATTTTCTTCCTCACAGGTTTTAAAAACCTTCCCTCAGATGCTTCCCTTTGCTTCCCACCATCTATCAGTTTCAAATTTAGGCTCTATTGTGGACCTTAATATAATCCACGATGTAATGTCTTTCAACTTATTAACCTATTTGTCAAATTTCCTCTTCTCAGATCCTCTGCTGTGTCTAAATAGCATTACTTGCTACCGGCAGGTTCCAGCAGGGTAAGGAACACAATATTAGCTCCAGACAAATCCTAGAAAGGATTATTAACCTCATGGTTTTACTGGCAGTGAGGATGGGACACCGTGACAACAGCCTGAAGCATGCTTACAGTAAGAGCTAGGCACACCAAATGAACCCCATTTCCATTTTTTTGGATAGAATCACAAATTAGATCAGGGGGAGGATTTCAGCAGGTATCTGACAAAGTGCCTCGACACCCTTGTAGACAAGACTGACTGAGAGAGATGAGCTAGATGATAATATAATTTGATAAGTTAATCAAATGTTGAAAACTTGTACCAGAAGAGACTTGTTTAAAATAAAAGTCAACTTGGAGAGAAGATTCTACATACAGAATGAACTTTTAGCTACTACTAATCTTTCCAGCGTTGTCTATCAAAAATATAAATAAGTAACTAGAAACTATTCTTATTCAATTTGCCAAGTGAAGTTATCTGGAAAGAAGAGTTAATATAACTAATGGCAGAAAAAAAGGAGTATAAAGTCCTAGAACACCTGACATTTCAAACCGATATAAAGAAGCTGAAATTAAATGCAGATAGAGATGAATCCTTTCATTCAGGTTATAAAAAGTTGCTTGCAGAATGAGTGAGACCTAGATTGTAAGCATCCACATTTTTTTGGGGTTTCAGTTGACTGCATCTCCATTCTGAGCCAGAGCACCACGTGGGTGCTAACAAACCAGTATCATTCATTTTAGGGTGACAAATGGACATGGCTTCCTGCAGCTATCCTTAGACTTCTTAGTTTTGCACTCGAAAAAATGACCCCACAGAATGTCCTGATTTTGCTGTTGGTGAAACCTCTCAAGTTTCCTGAATGTGAATTACACACCTATGTAACTGAGGTGCAGTAGCAAATCGTTGATTATATTTCAGCCAACTGAATGCTACAGGGTGCCTTTCAGAGGTGTCGAGTTTGATTCTAAAGACAACCTGGCAATCGCGTGGTGGCAGAATCTCTCCTGAGGACACTACACTCTGCCAACGAAACTACATTGTGAATTTAGAGATGACAATTTACATTTTTACCCCACAGCAGGGGACGTACATCCAGGACACTGCAAGGAGGTAAAAGGACATTTAGACACAAATGAAGAGAAGGAGGGGAATAAAAATGTCCCTCTGTTTTATGCCATAAGGGATGTTTTCTTTTCAGAGCTTGTTCTACAAGCCTCTGTGATCTTCTAAGAAGAATGGAGACGCAGGATCTATATGATTATTGGTAACTGGTCCCATACTGAGTTCTGACATCTTAGTCTATTAACAATTCCCCAGAAAAGTATGATTAAGTAAACAGTAATAAAACCAGCAAATGTTGCATATTGTTCTTGACAGATTTTTGTCCCAAAGTGCAGAGAATAGATAAAGGTCTAGAATGGTATATTTACCCAAAAGTCACCTACACTACACAGAGAATGACAGAGAAAACCAGGCTTGTGATTTCTGTAAGAAAAAAAACTGACAAAGAGATTATTGCCTGATAGGAGTTTACAAATTAAACCATCAGTACAAGAATCTGTATTATATTAATTTACACATTCAACAGTCGAAGTTTTAAAAAAATATTATGTGAAATTAAATAGAAACAATTACCTGCTCTGCCAATAATGAAGCTAAGCTTGAATATGCATCTGCAAATTCTGGCCCATATTTAATGGAATCCTTCAGTAAGGTGACTGCCTCTTCTTTTTTCTCCTGGGACCTGTAGAATATAATAAAAAGGGAAGAAAAAATATCTTTTAATAACATTTCTAAAAAAATCCTCTGATTAGACTTTAACATCTCATGTCTTTTAGTAAAGACTGGCTGATTCACTCTGGATTTTACTGCAAATGAATTAAACCAGACTGTCTCAAGGTCCGAACAGTTTCTCTCTTGTCTCTGAATTCTCAATGCAAAGAGATGTTACGATGTAAACAATGCTGCAGGTTGCTCTCTGATTTTTCTATGTCTATTTCCTGCCCTTATTGAGAGTTTTTCTTAATATTTTGTAAGTTTGGTAACCAGGAAGTCCCACTGTCAGAGGAGCAATCTGGGGACATTACTGGGGTGGCATAAGAGCCAGCTGGCAATAATTCGAGAACCCACACTAAACACACCACCACAGGTCGGGCTCCTAAGAGGGTCTGGGCCGCCAATCAGGAACAAGCTAGACACACTGCCCATGCTCATCTTTGCCCTTATGTCAAAGAGAGATACATTTTGTACATAACTTGTGAAATTATAAAACACTGTGGCTACCGGCTGGCAAAGAATGACCAGCTATGTTATCACCATATTATTATTGCATGGGACACAATGGGGAAGTTAAGCATCAAAGTGACTGACAGGGAACTTGGGTTCTTTATGGAAACTACCTGTTAATCTCTTGAGGGGACACTTTTAGAAAAATGCCTCATCATGTAATCTCATTTAGTATTGCAAGATGCAAAGACGTGGGCAGACAGGACATTTCCTTTTGGCCCTGCTTTCCTCGGTAACTGCTTTACCCTGGGACTCCTTGAGAGCCATTAGATACCAACCAGAATCAGGTATAGCTTAATAGCTATTTCTTAATGTTTTCTATGAAAGCCCAAGAAATCGATAAAGCAGTCATTTTGTCCTCTCCTAGGGAGAGGACTAGTAGGAAAGAGATCTTTCTTCCGTAGTCTCTGGTTTGCTCAGCCTTTTGTGAGAGCTTATGGAATAGGTGAGGTTTTGATGTGAAAATTTACAGCTGCTAATTCACCTACATAGACCCTTCCTTGGTCACACTGTAAGGAGGCTGCCACATGGGAACTGGACTTCCCATTTAGGGGGTTCTGATTTCAGTAGCATCCCATTCTCATATCCACCTTACGGCCCATGTTTCTCTACTAATTATCCCATATTTAAAAACAGGGGCAAAATTCCTATAATTCTATGGGTTATGGTGGTCTCAGTGCACCTTACTCAGTTTTGCTTGCTAACATCTTAGGTCACATCCCTAGTTCACAAGCTGTTTCTAGATCTTTCTTCTCCTTTTACAACCTACAGAATCTCGAGGATGCTTTTCTTCAAGAGCATTGCTTTCGGCACATTCCCTTACATAAAAATCTTCGTTAATGCCCTCTGCCTAGAGATAGACTCTTGATTTAAAACGCTCTACAGTGTGGCTCTGACTTGATGTTCCACAGATACCCAGGTGCCCAGTAATCCAGCCAGACTGGGCGCCTCTGGCATCTATTCTACAGAACTTGAGAGATGACCAACTGCACCTTCTCTACCCTCACTGTACTGTACGCACTTGGGATGCCTTTAAAGAGACCTTCGTGTTCTCAGGTTGGGCCTTTCAGTACACAGCTCTCCATAGGAATGTGGCAGCCGTCCAGATTTGAGAACTATGGATATAATCCTCCTTCTGGATTTACAGTAGTGGAAAATGAGACTCAGAGGGCCTTGGTGATTTGCTGTGATCCTAAGCAGAAAGGAAGGCCTCCGCCCAGTTCTGGGCCTCTGGCCTGGCCCTCTTGCTGTGCCGCTCACAGCTGGCCCACCTCTCCCTTCCTGTCAAACTCTGCTCCCCCTGTGAGACCTTCCTTCACCCACCCATTCAAGGAAGTGTCATCAGAGTATGAACTCCTCATACGGCCCTTACATGTCTCAAAATTAAAAAACATACATATGCTACCTGTCTTACGTTTTTGATTGCTTCTTGTACCTCCATTAAGAACAAAGATGATAGGGGAGTTGCTGTCTGGACACCCTGTTCTGGCCCCCAAAGGGGCAGCTGCCCTGTGTTCTTCAGCTCTTCATTCTGGGAGGTAACTGGGCTCGAGCTCGCTTTTCTTCCAGACCCTGAAACAGCAGCTGGGCCCCCGCCACTGCCTCCTGCAGGGGGTGCAAGTCTGCCTGTGCAGGCATGTGTTTAAAGCCTCACATTTCCCAACAGTTATTTGCTGTACATTTATGCTCTGCTGCGGACAGACTAAGTGATTCCTTTGCATTATTTAATTCTCCTTAAGCATAATGAATTGATATAATTCTCTCCACTTGGAAAACAATAATCAGTAACCACCACCCCAACGAAATAAAACACTGAGCTTTGGAAAGCTCGGGTATTCTGTCCCCCAGCACACAGCTGCTGCCACCCCAGGTTCTAATGCAGAACTTCAGATCTAGCCTGTTCCACTGACAGGCCAAACCCGGAACTTCTGTATTTACTGTCTTAAACATTAGCACTCTGTGAGCACTACTAGGTTTTAAGCTCCTTCTCAGGCAAGACCCATGTCTTATTAATTTTGCTTCTTTTATCCCAGTAATCTGTACATAGAAGAAAAGTCAATAAATTTAGGACAGTGATCTGCATATAACAGAAATTCAATAATTGCTCATTTTATTTTTTTTTTAAAGCCATGGTTTTACAATTTCCTTTATTCCCAGATCTTTGTAAATCTCCTTAAATAAGCATTGCAATACTCTAATAATATTTGACAGAGAAGGATAACTGTCCACTTCATATCTGTTTCTACAGCTCTTTTAATATTATAGAAGTGATCCTAAGGAAGACAGAAGAATCCCAAGCTTTAAATCATAAGAAAACTGTAAGCATAGTTTCTATTTATCAAGCACTTCTTGCTTCTCAGGCCCTGCTAAGCAGCTTCTCTACCTGACTCTGCACAGCAGTTAAAAGCACAGATTCAAAAACCAGAAGACTGGGTTCGGACTATCCTTCTGCCACTGACTACTCGTGTTTCCTTAGGTAAGTCACCTGACCTCTTTGTCTCAGGCACATAGTTGGTACTATGTATGTTTTGGCTTTTATTTCACTAGTTTAATGTTCTACAATCACCCATTAAAAATCTATCTCCCTCTTCTTTAATTTTTAAGATAAAGGAGAATGTGGTGTTTTTGAAATTCCCTCAGAAGCAATATACTTCCCCATTTCAAACTATTCACAAAATATGAAGGTTGGATATCAGACTGATTATTCCTCTACCATATTTTTAACATACTGTGTGTGATATCCTCTGATTATGTAATAGATTTTTAATATAATAATGACCACTAAATACATCAAATAATATGTTGCACTAAATGTAAACTAACATCAGCAGCACGCAGTCAGTTCCCCTCATTTTAAGCAAACCCCAGGTGGGGGAGGCCTAAATGGCAGACGGATAGTTCAGAATCCACTCAGCTGATGGACAGCCACAAAGGAGGGCATCAGCATCTTGTAGGGGTGATTGCTAAAGTCACCTTTATTATATTTAGGCAAGGAAGAATCAGAAGCAATTTTGAGCCTTTTCTTTAGCAAAGCCACAAGAGTTTCTTAGAAAAGAAAGGTTGCAGCAGTTATTTCCATTAAAGAGATACAGAATGAGAGGTGGAAAATTTCAAACAGAATTCTGTCTTAATTCCGTCTAAATCCAAGTTTCAAATTCCCATCTTAATGGAAATTCTCTATGTACTCTAAAAGTACAGCTCATCCCTGGGCCAGCAGCACACAGTATTAAAACTTCCTAATGCATCCATTTTTGGTGCTACAATAAGTCAATTAATTAAAGGAAACCAGAAGCCTATCATCAGTGTCAGCCCATCCATGTAAGGCTACTCTGTTACCGTTCAGACTGAACGACAGGTCAATTCGAAAGGGGAAAAATAGGAAGATAACATTTGCCTCTGAACTGACCAAGCACGTGATTTAAAGCACCATGCCCACAGGTTGTTTCTCTGAATTACACAGAAAAACTTGAGTTAAGTAGACAGTAACTGAACAAATAGATAAATCAAACCTCAGCATACACCTCTCCAATCAGCCACGGGCACACCTTCAGGCAGGAGGCACAGAGAGGAACAATCGGAATCCCTCTGGAAACGGGACACAGGGCTTCTGTTAGGGAATTCAAACAGCTTTGATGCTACTATGAGGGATCCCTGGGAGGTGAGGGAAGCTGGGAGAACCACTGCTCCGGGCTTAGGCACTGTGTCTGTATTGCCTCTCAGCACCCTGCATTTCCTTAAATGCCAAAAAGTCACCAGCTGATGGCTGGTATCCCCCATGACCTAAAGTATTTTGTCTTCACTTTTCCCTTAGATCAACAGTTCTCAAATTTTAGTGCTTAAGAATCACTGGGTGCTTGGTAACATGTGGGAGCCCAGGCCTCATAAGATTCAGCAGGTCTGGGGTGGGGCCCAGGAATCACTATGTTTAATATGCTTCTCAGGAGATTCTCCTGAGGATGGTCTTCAGCTCCCACTTTAAGACTCTGCCCTGGTTACTATGTGGGATTCCTGAGCAACTGATCCTTGATAGAAGGCTAAATGGAACAGGATGATGAAAGCTTAAGAAAAAAGGAGAATGAAGACTTCCTGGGACAACTGGAGTCAAGGAGAAAGATGACGGTGGCCGGCTGATCTCCCTGGATGATGGCTACCTCTGGATGCTGGCGGATGCGGGGAGGCTGCAGTGGGGTGGGCAGCGGGGGGCACTGGGAAACACTGCAGCGGGAAAAGGCAGCTTTCTCTCTCACAGACGCTCCGTTGTGAAGGTCCTCTATTGTGCGTCTAAGTCTTAGCTCCTGTGTTATCCATATGGGCATTACAACATAAATAAAAATCTGATACTCTGTAAGCCAAACTCCACCCTCTTAAGTTTCCCCCAGGAACTTCCAAAGGCTAAAATTCCTTAGAAGGGCTTCCTGGGACCAATAACATCTTCATCACTGATTTCGTGAGGGAAACATTAAGTAGAAATTAGATCTTCTCCATAATGTGCAAATTTTGCCATTAAACACTTGTAGTTTCACAGGGAATTTTCTCTCTGGTTACACAGCAGTGGGTCTATTTTTCTTGTATGTTAAGTAAAAACATTCGCATCATCTCACTTTCCTGGCTCTGTCTCAATGACAGATACTTAGCAAAAGCAAATAAGGCTTCACCATATTTTCTTTTAGTAATTAAGGACCTGTTAAGATTGTCAGTTTAGGAAACTTTTTGGATTCCTGTCTCGAATCTCATGACACATTTGCTTAAACTGAAAGCAGATGCTTGCTTTGAAAAAGTATTGACATTTTGGGAGAATTTAGGAAATGCCAGTAACAGATATAAATGGATTTGGCAATCCACTTGGCAGCAGTAAAATTTCCCATTAAGCACAGCATGAACTTGGAGAGTGCTGGGTGGCTCTCTCAATTATTACTCTTATGTTGGAGATTTTCTTGTTGCTGGATCAAAAAATGATGTCTCTCACAAAGGAAAAAGAAGATTTGGGGGTCGGGGGGTGGTGCTGGTAGGCTTTACCAGCCCTTCTGAAAAACTGAATTGTGAAAGTAAAAAATTATCAGTGTCTGATCGAAACGATCACTCCAGAGCACACATCTTTCTATGGCTTTAGCACCTTTCCTGCTCAGGAAAGGGAGACATTTGGATCCTGTTCTGTGTATCTGTTTTACGTCAAATTTATTAAGCACATCCCTAGGTGGAGCAATGGAAATATAGGATCTGCCTTACTGGTGTTCACACTAGTTTTTCTGCTTGACTGCTTCCAGAAGCCACAAAGGAGAACTGTGTGGAGGAAAACTGACATTTTGTGGTGGTGAAGAAAGAAAGCAAATTTTTTAAAATTCAAATCACACTACAGTCAACATTAAGAGATCACCAGCAACCCCCCAACACCACCCCAAGCAAAGGTGGGTTTGCAGTTTCAGATACAAGTCACTGCAGCAGTGGGAGGCAGCTGGGGTGCCCCCGACTCTGAGTGGAGTTGGGGGTCAGCTCTGGTTGCCTTAATACCTCTCTCCCCAGCTGGAAGCTGAGGATGGAGTGCTGGGCAGTTTGGACTGTGTAGTTACAGAGCAGCAGAGATGGAGACCCAGCTCACACAATGACCTCACACAGGTGGTACAGTGAGGTCCGGAGTCCCCTCCTCCTTCGCTCCCTTGGAAGGCTCTCGAGGTCATCAACGGCTCGGTGAGGTCGCTGTCCTGGAGGCCGGCAGCAGGACACGCCCCCGATGGCCTGGCTCCTGCACGTACAGAGCCAGTTCTGCCCCGTGAGTGCATGGAGGTGGGCTGGGGAGGGGAGGGCCATAGTCTCAAGTCAGCATCACTTCAAGGAGCAGCTAACCATGTATGCCGAGCTCTTCTGGGACTGGAAGTGACGACAGAAGCAGTGCTCCCAGGTTGGGGTCTGGAGGAAGAGGGCGGCTGGGAACAGCCTGATTCAGTGAGGATCCATTTACCCCACAGATGAAGGGTTGCTTTGATGATGCAGTTGTATGCTCACCCCTGATTTTAGGCCCAGGCTGACTGCTGTCTACATCCCGGCTCTGCCCTCACCAGCTGCATAACCATGAGCCTCAGTGGTTGGATCTGTGAAGTGTGCACAGTCAGCCCTACCTTGCCGGGTTCCTGTACGGGGGCGGGGGTGGGATAACCACACATGGGCAGTGCGTTTGGCAGAGTGTCTGGCACAAGGGGCGATGCAGCAGATGTCAGCTCCACCGGCTCCTCCCCCACCCTGCAGCACGACTCCCACCTGGAATTCCCACCAGAAGCCTCCCTGGCTGATTTCTCAGCAAAGGCGGGGGGGCTGCGCTTCTGCAAGGACTCCCTCTGAAGAGAACAGGAACTCCCACGTTCCCCTCTGGTCTTCCACATCAACTTCAGTTAAGAGATTAGGGTAGAAACTTGGAGTCGGAGTTAAAACCACAGACTCGTTCTGTCAGAGAGCTTGACAGGAATCACCTGGTCCCGTCCCTTACTTCCAAGAGCAGGAACCTGTTTCATGCAGGCTGAATACTGCCTGAAGCTGTTCAACAGCAGGGATAGAAGGTGCATTTACTTTGGATTTATTAATTAATTTTATACCAAGAAGCTGAGCTTCAAATTGGAGGCAGGAAATGATGTCCTTGGACTAATAATAATTAATAATAACTAAAACTTACATCACCTTCATTGGGGGTAGATCCTATGTTAAGTTCTTACATGCAGTCTTGTGTTTAGTACCCATGAAAGCCGAGTTACTGGTATTATTTCCACTTTTTAAGTTAGTAGTTGGAGGCACTGCACAGTAAAACGGTTTTTGCAAGGCCACCTGCTACCACACGGGAGAGCTGAGATCCAAACCCCCTAAGCTCAACAGCTCCTGGTCCTGAGGAGAGTGCGTGGAGCCGGTCAGCGTGGCTGCCTGATGCGACCGAGACCCCAGGTTTAGGGGTCCCGCTTCATGGCGAACTGTTCACGACGCTCCCTCACCCGTGTCCCTGTGTGTAGGAGGGGAGCGACCACCCTGGGTGGGCAGGCTCCCGACAGGAGGAAGAGCTTTGTTATGAGCCATTCAAGTGTCAGCTGGAGAAGAGGTAGCAGAAAGGGTGAGGGCAGAGGGCCCTGCCAGGGCCCTGCCAGTCATTCAGGGTGCTTAAAGGCGCCAGACCCGCCGATGAAGCCAGGAAAGGCTGGTGAGTGTTGGGAGGGGTGCGAAAATGATGGTCAGGCCACGGGAGACCACTGAAAACTCTGGTACCTGACAAAGCAGTCTGCCCTACTTATCATCTGTCAGAAACATTTATGCAAGGAAATAAAATTGTGACATTCCAATTCCTTCAAGAGAAGGGAAACAGAGGCAGGGTTCCTTACAGCCTGCTCTGTGCACCTGTGCAGAAAGGACCACCCGCCTTCCCACCCGATTGCAGCCATCACAGCAGAAGAAAGGACAGAGGAAAGGGACGCCTCCCTGCCAACCACACTACGGATTTAAAACAGCTCAGGCTCAGTTCACTAGTAATCACAGCATGAAGGAAGAATATTTTGGGAGAGAGATGCTTATGAAAATATTTTAACAATGCGCAATCTGTTTATATACAAACAATCCCTAAATCTTGAAGAAAAAGGTAAACATTCCCATTATTTCCCAGATAGTTCAGTTTTATACAGACAATGCATGTAAGATGATAAAAATGCAAATGAAATCATACTTTAGAAAACTAGAAGAGCTCCCACTTTGAAACCTTTGTAGTATTCTCTCAAACGTAGTTTGCAGGTGTATGTTTCTCATACATTGATATTTGGTCAGTTTGGCTGGGAATATGAATGTATACAGTACCGGAGGAGAGAAGCAGAAAAGAAGGAGGGAGGGGCAAGATTATGGAAAGTCCTTACTGCTAAGACATGTGGGCTCTACGTGTGTGTGTAATGGATAGTTAATGAATTCCTCAGGTGCCCTGACATTTACGGGAAAGGGTAACAAGAGTAGATGGATCTTGGAAGCAGAAACAAAAATAACGTGTTACGGTACAAGCAATAAACTAAAGAGCTTCAAAAGCCGGGGGAGGTCAACAGAGTCATACTCATCACTTCAGAGGAATCCAGGGGAATGAGAGCTGAAGCTTCAGAATTCACAGCTGATGTTCAAGACAGCAGCACCACTAAAGAGCTGAGTGAACAGCTCAGGAAGCAGCATGAGGTGTTCGCCGTCCTTCTTGCACTTTGATCAGAGAAAGGAAGGAGTTAGGAGAACTTGAGGGACTGGCTGAGCTGGGAAAGATTCCCTATGGGAATCGGGGACAAAGACAAGTTTGTGGAATGGTAAGAATCTGAAGACTTAAAGAGAGCCCATGACAATGGAAGGGGGAAGGGGAAATAAATAAAATCAAGGACACATTCGGATTTCACACTCATGCCTACGAATGGCTAAGAGATGAGACTGACATCACCAAATGTTAGGGTAAGAAGGAACTGAATCTCTCATCACTGCTGATAGAGTGTAAAGTCACACAATTACTTTGGACAACGGTTTGGCAGTTTCTTAAAATATTAAAGAAACAACACTCACAATTCTATCCCTAGATACTTACCCAAGAAAAATAGACGAAGACTGGGATATGAATACTCACAACATGACTATTCATAACTCAAACCTGTAAACAGACCAAGAATCCACCCACAGGAAGATGGATAAGCAAATTACGGCATTATTATACAATGGAATACTACTCCACAATCAAAAAAAGTTACATGGAACAACAGGGTTGACTCTAAAAGTTAGGTTAAGCAAAAATATCCAGATGCCAAAAAAGTACATAGTAAATGACCACCTTTAAATGAAATTTAAAACAGGCTCATTCCACGAATTTTGGCGAACAATGACTGCCTCAGGGGAGGGGAACATTTACTGGAAAGAGGCATGAGGGGTCTTCCTGGGGTGATGGAAATGTTCTATATGCTATTTTGGGGGTAATAACAGAATATGTAAAATCATCAAAAATCCCTGTACTGAACACTTAAGGTCTATGCATTTTCTTGCATGTTAATTATGCCTCAGTTAAAAGAAAACCCCATAAACATGGGTCTAAGCACTAGCCTTGTTTAGGAGGTAAGACATTTCTTTCTCTTGCAGAAGAGCACAAGGAGTCTGTGAACATAAAGAAATTTTTGAGGTAAGAGACAGGAAAGCTGCAAAAATCCCCCTTGAATGACTTGCCTTTCTGGGTAAAATTATGGGATGATGCTGTCTTCCGGGTGTGTATATGGGCACTGAAGAGGGGAACAGAGGATGTACCTATTAGGAAAACAGAACCTATTTGGGAGATATTCTAAGACCTAAGGGATGAATCTCCAAAGTGGCTGCCTGATCCTGTTTAGTTTCATTCCTACTTAGATTTGTGTTTTCACTTCCAATTCTTGACAGACTGGACGAGGGTCCAAGGGGTACATTCCCAACAGAGGAGAAAACTGCCTTATAGTGGGTGTGGTGCAATAAAAAAGCATTGGGTTACATACAACAAGAATATCAGATATTGCAATAGTTTGCTGTCTCCCAAAGCTCAAATCTTATTCCTGAATATTCAATTGTCGGGAGGAGCTGACCAGGAAAAAAAATGCTTAAAAAGGCTCCTGGTAGGAATGGAAGGTTGAAAATGGAAAAGACTTGAGAAATACAGGTGCAGGGAAAGCAGAATGAAGGCAGTGGGGTACCTTGGGGTGGAGCCCAGTCGGGTTGGTAAATGGTGATCAAGGTGTGAAAGTCTACGTCAGTGTCACATGCATTAATGAAACAGACAAGTTAGAGATGGAACGTAAATTATGAACATAAAAATCTCAGCAAACAGATGCCAATAATAGTAAAGAGCAGGGTCAGCAGAAATGAGGGAGTAACAGAGGAGTGACGCTCATCATGGAAGGTATGTCAACAGTGAGGTCTAAAGGCTCAGAGGCACTAAAAAGGGGCCGGTGGTCACGGGGGGGGGGGGCAGCTGGAGTGGATGGGAGGGGGGGAGTGAGGGGGATAAAGGGGCACAAAAAATTCTCAGTCATCATAGAAGCTGGTCATGGGGATAGCGGTACAGTGTGGAGAATACAGCCAATGATTCTGTAACATCTCCCTATACTGAGAGATAGTAGCCGCACTAGTGCGGGTGAGGATTTAATACTATGGGTAACTGTTGAGCCCCTGTGTTGTGTGTTGCATACTTGAAACCAGTATAAGATTGTATACCAACGACACTTCAAAAATAAAAGCTCCTGCTCTGAGAACTTTAAAAAAAAGGTCTAAAGGGGGAACCAGGATGGCGGTGTGAGTAGAGCAGTGGAAATCTCCTCCCAAAAACACATAGAGCTATGAAAATATAACAAAGAAAAATCTTCCTAAAATAGAGACCACAGGACACAGGACAACATCCAGACCACATCCACACCTGCAAGGAACCAGCGCCTTGCGAAGGGGGTAAGATACAAGCCCCGGCCCGGTGGGACCCGAGCGCCCCTCCCCCCGGCTCCCAGCGGGTGGAGAGAAACCGGAGCGGTTTTTTTTTTTTTTTTTTTTGGCGAGCGCTTTTTGGAAGCCTTAGAGGGACGGGCCCCCGTTGCTGGGGAGGCAGGGCGGCGGGACCGGTGAGCAGGTGCCTGGGAACGGCGCTGGAGGACAAAGAACACCCCGCGTTTCTCCCTGCGGGACCGGCGGGCGGGTGCCTGAGACCGGTGCCTGAGGACGGAGGAGGTCGCGCGTTTTTCCCCCTTTTTTTTTTTTTTTTTTCTCTTTTTGGCGAGTGCTTTTTGGAAGCCTAAAAGGGACAGGGACCCCGGTGCTAGGGAGGCAGGGCGGCGGGACTGGTGAGCGGGTGCCTGGGACCGGCACCTGAGGACAAAGAATATCCCGCATTTTTCCCTGTGGGACCGGTGGGTGGGTGCCTGAGACCGGCACCTGAGGACGGAAGAAATCGCGCGTTTTTCCCCTTTTTTTCTCTCTTTTTGGTGAGTGCTTTTTGGAAGCCTTGAAGGGACAGGGACCCCGGTGCTAGGGAGGCAGGGCGCCGGGACTGGTGAGCAGGTGTCTGGGACCAGTGCCTGAGGACAAAGAATATCGAGCGTTCCTTCCCTGCGGGACCGGTGGGTGGGTGCTTTTTGGAAGCCTTGAAAGGACAGGGACCCTGGTGCTAGGGAGACAGGGCAGCAGGACCAGAGAGCGAGTGCCTGGGACCGGCACCTGAGGACAAAAAAAAAAAAAAAAAAAAAAAAAATCGCTTGCTTTTTCCTTTTTTTTTTTTTTTTCCCATTCTCTCTGTTCCCTCTCTCATTGTTGCTTGTTGTTTTGGTTTGGAGAGTGCTTTTTGGAAGTCTTAAAGGGGCAGGACAGGTCACTTAGACCAGAGGCAGGGAATCTGGGGATCTCTGGGCACTCTAACCCCCTGGGCAGCAGGGAGCACAGAGGCCCCTTACGGAGATAAATAGCCTCCTGGCCGCTCCCCCTCCAACGGGGCTCCACCATTTTGGAGGAACAGCCCCAGCCAGGCCAAGCCCACAGCAACAGCGGAGATAAACCCCAAAGCAACTGGGCAGGAAGTAGAAGCCCTGTCTGTGCACAGCTGTCCCGCACAAGCCACTAGAGGTCGCTATTCTCCCAGGAAAAGGCCACAAACCAACAAGAAGGGAAGCTCTTCCAGCGGTCACTTGTACCAGCTCTGCAAACTATCCCTATCACCATGAAAAGGCAAAACTACAGGCAGACAAAGATCACAGAGACAACACCTGAGAAGGAGACAGACCTAACTAGTCCTCCTGAAAAAGAATTCAAAATAAAAATCATGAACATGCTGACAGAGATGCAGAAAAAAATGCAAGAGCAATGGGATGAGATGCAGAGAAAAATGCAAGAGCAGTGGGATGAGATGCAGAGAAAAATGCAAGAGCAGTGGGATGAAGTCCGGAAGGAGATCACAGATGTCAGGAAAGAGATCACAGAAGTGAAACAATCCCTGGAAGGATTTATAAGCAGAATGGATAAGATGCAAGAGGCCATTGAAGGAATAGAAGCCAGAGAACAGGAACGTATAGAAGCTGACATAGAGAGAGATAAAAGGATCTCCAGGAATGAAACAACACTAAGAGAAATATGTGACCAATACAAAAGGAAAAACATTCGTATTATAGGGATACCAGAAGAGGAAGAAAGAGGAAAAGGGATAGAAAGTGTCTTTGAAGAAATAATTGCTGAAAACTTCCCCAAACTGGGGGAGGAAATAATCGAACAGACCATGGAATTATACAGAACCCCCAACAGAAAGGATCCAAGGAGGACAACACCAAGACACATAATAATTAAAATGGCAAGGATCAAGGACAAGGAAAGAGTTTTAAAGGCAGCTAGAGAGAAAAAGGTCACCTATAAAGGAAAACCAATCAGGCTAACATCAGACTTCTCAACAGAAACCCTACAGGCCAGAAGAGAATGGCATGATATACTTAATGCAATGAAACAGAAGGGCCTTGAACCAAGGATACTGTATCCAGCACGACTATCATTTAAATATGATGGTGGGATCAAACAATTCCCAGACAAGCAAAAGCTGAGGGAATTTGCTTCCCACAAACCACCTCTACAGGGCATCCTACAGGGACTGCTCTAGATGGGAGCACCCCTAAAAAGAGCACAGAACAAAACACACAACATATGAAGAAGGGAGGAGGAGGAATAAGAAGGGAGAGAAGAAAAGACTCTCCAGACAGTGTATATAACAGCTCAATAAGCGAGCTAAGTTAGGCAGCAAGATACTAAAGAAGCTATCCTTGAACCTTTGGTAACCACGAATCTAAAGCCTGCAATGGCAATAAGTACATATCTTTCAATAGTCACCCTAAATGTAAATGGACTTAATGCACCAATCAAAAGACATAGAGTAATAGAATGGATAAAAAAGCAAGACCCATCTATATGCTGCTTACAAGAAACTCACCTTAAACCCAAAGATAAGCATAGACTAAAAGTCAAGGGATGGAAAAACATATTTCAGGCAAACAACAGTGAGAAGAAAGCAGGGGTTGCAGTACTAATATCAGACAAAATAGACTTCAAAACAAAGAAAGTAACAAGAGATAAAGAAGGCCACTACATAATGATAAAGGGCTCAGTCCAACAAGAGGATATAACCATTCTAAATATATATGCACCTAATACAGGAGCACCAGCATATGTGAAGCAAATACTAACAGAACTAAAGAGGGAAATAGAATGCAATGCATTCATTGTAGGAGACTTCAACACACCACTCACCCCAAAGGATAGATCCACCGGGCAGAAAATAAGTAAAGACACACAGGCACTGAACAACACACTAGAACAGATGGACCTAATAGACATCTATAGAACTCTACATCCAAAAGCAACAGGATATACATTCTTCTCAAGTGCACATGGAACATTCTCCAGAATAGACCACATACTAGCTCACAAAAAGAGCCTCAGTAAATTCCACAATATTGAAATTCTACCAACCAATTTTTCAGACCACAAAGGTATGAAAGTAGAAATAAATTCTACAAAGAAAACAAAAAGGCTCACAAACACATGGAGGCTTAACAACATGCTACTAAATAATCAATGGATCAATGAACAAATCAAAATAGAGATCAAGGAATATATAGAAACAAATGACAACAACAACACTAAGCCCCAACTTCTGTGGGATGCAGCGAAAGCAGTCTTAAGAGGAAAGTATATAGCAATCCAGGCACACTTGAAGAAGGAAGAACAATCCCAAATGAATAGTCTAACATCACAATTATTAAAACTGGAAAAAGAAGAACAAATGAGGCCTAAAGTCAGCAGAAGGAGGGACATAATAAAGATCAGAGAAGAAATAAACAAAATTGAGAAGAATAAAACAATAGCAAAAATCAACGAAACCAAGAGCTGGTTCTTTGAGAAAATAAACAAAATAGATAAGCCTCTAGCCCAACTTATTAAGAGAAAAAGAGAGTCAACACAAATCAACATAATCAGAAATGAGAATGGAAAAATCACCACAGACTCCACAGAAATACAAAGAATTATTAAAGACTACTATGAAAACCTATATGCCAACAAGCTGGAAAACCTAGAAGAAATGGACAACTTCCTAGAAAAATACAACCTCCCAAGACTGACCAAGGAAGAAACACAAAAGTTAAACAAACCAATTACAAGCAAAGAAATTGAAACAGTAATCAAAAAACTACCCAAGAACAAAACCCCGGGGCCGGACGGATTTACCTCGGAATTTTATCAGACACACAGAGAAGACATAATACCCGTCCTCCTTAAAGTGTTCCACAAAATAGAAGAAGAGGGAATACTCCCAAACTCATTCTATGAAGCCAACATCACCCTAATACCAAAACCAGGAAAAGACCCCACCAAAAAAGAAAATTACAGACCAATATCCCTGATGAATGTAGATGCAAAAATACTCAATAAAATATTAGCAAACAGAATTCAACAGTATATCAAAAGGATCATACACCATGACCAAGTGGGGTTCATCCCAGGGATGCAAGGATGGTACAACATTCGAAAATCCATCAACATCATCCACCACATCAACAAAAAGAAAGACAAAAACCACATGATCATCTCCATAGATGCTGAAAAAGCATTTGACAAAATTCAACATCCATTCATGATAAAAACTCTCAGCAAAATGGGAACAGAGGGCAAGTACCTCAACATAATAAAGGCCATATATGATAAACCCACAGCCAGCATTATACTGAACAGCGAGAAGCTGAAAGCATTTCCACTGAGATCGGGAACCAGACAGGGATGCCCACTCTCCCCACTGTTATTTAACATAGTACTGGAGGTCCTAGCCACGGCAATCAGACAAAACAAAGAAATACAAGGAATCCAGATTGGTAAAGAAGAAGTTAAACTGTCACTATTTGCAGATGATATGATACTGTACATAAAAAACCCTAAAGACTCCACTCCAAAACTACTAGAACTGATATCGGAATACAGCAAAGTTGCAGGATACAAAATTAACACACAGAAATCTGTAGCTTTCCTGTACACTAACAATGAACCAATAGAAAGAGAAATCAGGAAAACAATTCCATTCACCATTGCATCAAAAAGAATAAAATACCTAGGAATAAACCTAACCAAGGAAGTGAAAGACTTATACTCTGAAAACTACAAGTCACTCTTAAGAGAAATTAAAGGGGACACTAATAAATGGAAACTCATCCCATGCTCATGGCTAGGAAGAATTAATATCGTCAAAATGGCCATCCTGCCCAAAGCAATATACAGATTTGATGCAATCCCTCTCAAATTACCAGCAACATTCTTCAATGAATCGGAACAAATAATTCAAAAATTCATATGGAAACACCAAAGACCCCGAATAGCCAAAGCAATCCTGAAAAAGAAGAATAAAGTAGGGGGGATCTCACTCCCCAACTTCAAGCTCTACTACAAAGCCATTGTAATCAAGACAATTTGGTACTGGCACAAGAACAGAGCCACAGACCAGTGGAACAGATTAGAGACCCCAGAAATTAACCCAAACATATATGGTCAATTAATATTTGATAAAGGAGCCATGGACATACAATGGCAAAATGACAGTCTCTTCAACAGATGGTGCTGGCAAAACTGGACAGCTACATGTAGGAGAATGAAACTGGACCATTGTCTAACCCCATATACAAAGGTAAACTCAAAATGGATCAAAGACCTGAATGTAAGGCATGAAACCATTAAACTCTTGGAAAAAAACATAGGCAAAAACCTCTTAGACATAAACATGAGTGATCTCTTCTTGAACATATCTCCCCGGGCAAGGAAAACAACAGCAAAAATGAGCAAGTGGGACTACATTAAGCTGAAAAGCTTCTGTACAGCGAAAGACACCATCAATAGAACAAAAAGGAACCCTACAGTATGGGAGAATATATTTGAAAATGACAGATCCGATAAAGGCTTGACGTCCAGAATATATAAAGAGCTCACACGCCTCAACAAACAAAAAACAAATAACCCAATTAAAAAATGGGCAGAGGAACTGAACAGACAGTTCTCCAAAAAAGAAATACAGATGGCCAAGAGACACATGAAAAGATGCTCCACATCGCTAATTATCAGAGAAATGCAAATTAAAACTACAATGAGGTATCACCTCACACCAGTAAGGATAGCTGCCACCCAAAAGACAAACAACAACAAATGTTGGCGAGGCTGTGGAGAAAGGGGAACCCTCCTACACTGCTGGTGGGAATGTAAATTAGTTCAACCATTGTGGAAAGCAGTTTGGAGGTTCATCAAAATGCTCAAAACAGACCTACCTTTTGACCCAGGAATCCCACTCCTAGGAATTTACCCTAAGAACGCAGCAATCAAGTTTGAGAAAGACAGATGCACCCCTATGTTTATCGCAGCACTATTTACAATAGCCAAGAATTGGAAGCAACCTAAATGTCCATCGGTAGATGAATGGATAAAGAAGATGTGGTACATATACACAATGGAATACTACTCAGCCATAAGAAGTGGAAAAATCCAACCATTTGCAGCAACATGGATGGAGCTGGAGAGTATTATGCTCAGTGAAATAAGCCAAGCGGAGAAAGAGAAATACCAAATGATGTCACTCATCTGAGGAGTATAGGAACAAAGGAAAAACTGAAGGAACAAAACAGCAGTGGAATTACAGAACCTAAAAATGGACTAACAGGTACCAAAGGGAAAGGAACTGGGGAGGATGGGTGGGCAGGGAGGGATAAGGGGAGGGAAGAAAAAGGGGGTTATTAAGATTAGCATGCATGGGGGGGAGGGAGCAAGGGGAGGGTGGGCTGCACAACACAGAGAGGACAAATAGTGACTCTACAACATTTTGCTAAGCTGATGGACAGTAACCGTAATGTGGTTGTTAGGGGGGACCTGATATAGGGGAGAGCATAGTAAACATAGTATTCTTCATGTAAGTGTAGATTAAAAATTTAAAAAAAAAAAAAAAAAAAAAAAAGAAAGAAAGAAAGAAGGAAAAGGGGGATTACTCCTTAACAGGATAAAACTATTGGTAAATCAAAGATCAATGCATGCTTTAAATATCCTTAATGTTGATCACTTAAAGGGTGTCAGATGATCAGCTATGGAGGTACTCTTTTCTGATAATATTCCTTTCTCTTAATTTAAAAAAAAAAAAAAAAAAAAGCAGTTACTGTGTGCTGACCTCCAATGAGTTCTGCACAGTGGTATAGAGGGCATGTCAAAGTGTGGGCAAAGGGTCTGTTTGTTTCTATGCAGGAGATCAAGGCCTAGCTTGGCTACCCAGAAAATGAACTAAGATACGATATGAGGAGGAGCTTCCGGCATCAGCACTCTCTGGAGGACTTGTGCCGGGGGATGATCATCAAAAAGCCTCCACAGGGATCCAGACGATGCTGCAGTTGTGGCTGCATCCAGCCCACCATCTCCTGGACTTGCCATAAGAATGAGGAGGGAGATGTCTAGGCTGGCATGTGCATACAGTGAGACAACGAATTTGACCGGATCTGTACTGTTGGAACTCAACCAGGAGTTGGGAGGGGTGCAAGTTGTAGCGCTCCAAAATCTCATGACTATAGACTATCTATGGTTAAAAGAACATATGGGATGTGAACAGATCCCAGAAATGGGCTGCTTTAATTTGTCTGATGGTTCAAGTACAGTTGGACAATATCCATCATATCATAGATAAATTTTCACAAATGCCTAGGGTGCCTAAATGGTTTTCTTGGCTTCACTGGAGATGGATGGTAATTATAGATTTGCTTTGTTTATGTCACCGTATTCCTATTATGTTAATATATGCGTGCAAATGAGTTAGTAGTTTAAAACCTATACATACTTAAGGTACTATACAAGAAGATATGTCAAAGAAATAATCAATCCTCCCAAGCTTCCTTCGTATGCTACATCTATAGCTTTTCTTCTTCCTTCCTAATTACAGCCCTTAAATAGAATTCGTGCCTCATATCGAATTTACCGAGTATCATAATTCCTCCAGGTGGTAAAGATACCTCGAGACAAGTGCTGGGCATAGAAGCCACAGGGCATAAATCTGCAAAGAAGTAAAAAGCTAACCTTTGCAAACAATATGGCTTCTCTCTCACTTACCAACTTTACATTTCCCTGTATGGCCCCGGAAGATGACTGGTTAGCCAGAGACGGGTAAGATTCCTCAAGGGAGGAACAACCTAAGACAGGCACAGTCGCAGGGGGGCCATCAGGTGAGAATTTGGGGATCAACAGAGGTGAGGCTCAGAACCTAACCCCCCCTGCTTTGAGAGAAATCTTCTGCATCCGTGGATGTCTTGATGCCCTTGTCTAGCCTGGATTAATACTTAGTCCATAGGCACACACCTGATCATCTGATCATCTATATTTGCCTTCTTACAGCACTAAACTATGTTTTCTACCCTTATCTTGCATCTACCTACCACTTCAGCATTTTATTAAAAATAAAAATAATAATAATAGTAGGAGAAATGTGGGATCAACATATAGATCAAGCACAAAAATCAAACGAATATTCATATTTGACCTGATTGTTTATAGGTCATATTGCATGATCAAAACCGAAAGTTTCTGTGATGACTGCCCTTGTACTGTTCACCATGTAAAAAAAAAAAAAAAAAAAAAAGCTACCTATAATCCTAAAAAAAAAAACAAAAAAGGTCTAAAGGGATACAACCAAGCACAGAGAAGAGCTACGAGGTGGCAAGCCATACTCATGACCCCATCAAAGGGGCAGCAGGAATGAGAGAGGAGGGCCAGGAAGGGCGCGAACAGGGAAGTGGTTAAGGTTAAAGAGGAACATTCTAGAGTCCAGGTACCAGGGAGTGAAAAGGTGTGCATAGATAGAAAGCCCAGGGCACGGCCATTTGGTGAGTGCCTCACACAGAGCAGGACTGGAGGGCCCTGGAGTAGAGGTGGCAGAGGAGCTGGGAGACTGACACAAGGTGAAGGGCTGGGGGACTGTAATGGGGTTGAGACTCAATGAGTGGGGTTGGAGCTAACTGGGTATTAATAGGTCACCCCAGGGGGAGGGGGAAGGAGGGGAATTTCACTCCGAGAGGAGGATGCCAAACTTGCCCACCCGAAGTTGACACCCTAGTGTGGTGCAAAGAGGCATAAAGAGGTTTTCTTTACCCAGTGGGATGGCATTTTGGATTCTGTGGGGCTTCAGTTAACAAGTAAAGAAGGAGAGAGCTCCTATCATAAATCAACCAATTTCTTTTTCATGAAATAAAAAGTGTGTGGCTTGTGCCAAAGCTACAAGGAAATTTATACCGAACATTTAAATATATTTCAAAGTGAATGCTACCCTTCTTTCTTTGTCCTTTCATTCTTTAGAAGTTCAACTTACTAAAGGATCGGACTAAAGAAAATCAAATGTATGCTGTTACCAAGTTCATCTTCTACCTAGTTCAATTACTAGACATTCTATTTTGTTTTCTTCTGAGTTTAGATTATAAGATTTATTTTAACACTCATATAACACCCACATCCTATCATGTGAGTGGCAGGCAGTTTGGGTGGTGAAGGAGGTATGACAAAATTCTTTCAGGGGTTCTTTGCATCCTGTTTGAGAAACAGACACCAGCAACTCTATCCCGCAGTCAAGGAATATTTTCCTGTGCCCTGAATTGAAGTCTCAGTCACAGTCTCTTGAGCCATTAGGGCTCCTTGCAGCCATAAAAAGCTCATGCTAATCTTGCCTATTTTCTTCTATATTTTAGGTTCCAAGCAAAGTCAACCACAATTAATATAAATTAAGAATGCTGGCATGGAAAGCTGTTCTTAACAATCTGTCACACTATAAATGTGCTACACAGAATCATAATCAAATCACTTCAACGTCCAGTGAAATGGTCATGAAAGAGGCCAAAGATATTTGGATAACACCCAGTGAAGTCTACCACTATGACCACGTAATGCCAAGAATTCAAATGGAATGTGTCCACAGTGCCGGAAGATTTCTGGGATGCTTTGACAGAATCACATCTTATTTAGAGCTTCTTATTCTAGACACAGACTCACATTTCTCTCAAAGCCAAGGTCATTAATAAAGATCTGTGTTGTCCAATATAGTAGCCACTCACCACATATGGCTACTGAACACCTGAAATATGACAGGTCTGAGATGTGCTGTAAGCATAAAGCATGGTGGACTTTAAAGATCATAAAAAAAGAATGCACAACTAACTCGATGACATTTTTAGATGTTCAATTTAAAAATTAACTTTAATGTTAATTACATGTTAGAATGATAATATTTTGGATAGATTGGGGCTAAGTAAAATAATTATTAAAATTAACTTCTTAAAAAATGTTTTGAAATGCGACCACCTGAAAATTTCCAGTTACAGATTCTGGTGCTCAGTATGGTTCTGTTGGTGTGGGTCAAGGGTGTGTCCTGTTTGGAGGGTTGAGTCACGAGGAGGCAGTCAAGTGTTGGGATTATGGGCAGGTACACTTGGACACTCGTAGGTTTAATTCCCACGGCTTCTACTTCCTCAGAAAGGGATTTGGCACAGTAGTTTTCCAAATCCTAGTTTCTTCATTTATAAAATAGGGACAATGACTAGGGCCTTCCTCTCAGAGATGATCAAATCTAAACTGCTTATATCTAAAGAGATAAGTTGGGTCCTTAGAATGGGCATTAAGTTCTAGTTTACAAAAAAGGGTACCATTAAAAGTTAACTGCCTCGTAAGTACTAGGTAGGGTGCAAATCTTAAAGAGTAAAATGGATCAAATCAAACCAAACGTAAAATATTCTTACCCTCTTCCTGCCTCTGATCCACTGGTACCGGGTAGCAGAACTACATTAAGGAAAGCAGATGTAAAATGCAAGTTATCCGAAGGGACTAGCTCTGCTGTTCGCAGGCCGCCTCTCTCTGCCAATGCAAGGTACAACGCAAACACACTTCACTGTTTCCTTCGGGCAAACAGGAAGGGCCTTTCTCCCAAGAGGCAGTCACATGCCATTAAGTAGCTAAACATTAAGTAATCTGGGGATTGGCAAGCTTGCTGGGCAGCATGGGAAACGGAAAACAAATGGGACAGGAGTCCACAGGCAGGGACTCAGTCCGGGATCTGCCAGAGCCCAGACCCAGGTCCCAGGAAATCTCACCTCGGCTCCCTCACTGTAAGATGGACATAAGGACGGCCATGATTCTCACAGTAGATTGGTTTAAAGATTGCATTAAGTAATGGATCTAAAAAACACCTGGAAACTGTGAAAAATTACATAAATGTCACCTATTATTATGGTTTTATCCTACTGGACTCTAGGAATACTCCACACAGATACAGCCACTTGGCTCTGTGGGGCAAAGCGAAGGAGCAGGTGGGAAAGAAGGTGACCTCTGTCCAAGGCACCTTACTTCTCAGGATCTTGGTGACCTCCTCTTCTTCCCTTTTTACTTTACAGACAGTCATTGGGAGGGCTTCATTAAAAACAAAAAATACTCAGAAAACTACTGTGTTACACTGATGCAAAGCATTGTCCTGGTTTGGATAACCATCGAGCTGATCGTACTGAAAGAGAGCGAAAAAAAATCCTGTTCGTTATCTAGGTGTCCCTCCTACCGTGAAAAGTAACCACTGCCAAAATATATTTCCTTGTATTTTTGACTCACATTTACTAGTTCAAGATAATAGATGGTGGCAATAACATGTGAATTGGAAAAGGAAGGGCAGAGTGTATATCTTCTGTTCGGGTCTT
This sequence comes from Manis javanica, assembly GCF_040802235.1. Lineage (NCBI taxonomy): Eukaryota > Metazoa > Chordata > Mammalia > Pholidota > Manidae > Manis > Manis javanica. The sequence continues at coordinate 7,957,406 of NC_133170.1, read as the reverse complement.
GGCAAGATGAAATTTACAAGAATCTCTGCCTTCGTTTTCACGTATAGTCACATTCAGCACAATATGATAATCATAGCTGCAGGACATCATTCCTAACAGCTGTCATTTTGCATCCAGGCCATTAAAGCTGGCTTCTTTGGAAAAAATACTCTCCTATATGGTTTTTGAAATCAGTCTCTATAATCTAGATACCTCAAGAGACATCAACAGGATTTTATCTAGCCATTAAGTTTTTTAGGCTGTAAGTAAGTTAGGACATACACAAATGTAACAATAATTTTAAAAGAGGAGTCCTCAGAGCTCCACATACAGAAATAAGAGCTCAAAAAAATATTATAGTAAAAGCATGCTATTGACCTACAACTAGTTATCTATAGTAATTAGGACTCAATTTCCCCACATCTCTTGTTAAAATTGTTAAAGGGAGTTTACTAGTACAAAAATTGCTTTTCTGTCATAGTGTATACTTCATTTTTAATCGTCTCTGATCATTCTCATATTTGTATCAAACTTTAACAATGAATTCTCTACTTTGAGATATTAAGCTTATTTAGTTTTTGCTGATTTATACTTTGATTTCTTTCATTTCAATTGGACTTTCCTTGCATTTATTTATTTTTGTGTAGTCTTCCCTTGATCTGGTGTTCCGGTATATGGATTAAAGCCACTCCTAAACATAAAACTTCAGACTCAGGAAGGCACCCATCACTTCATATGATGTTAGAGATTGTTCTGTGATTAATTCACTCTAATGCTTCAGTTCAAATGGGATTAGATAAAAGCATGAATTAACACTCACAAGAGGAAAATAGACTAATATCTACCATCTGAATATACATGTAAAATTCAAGGAGTTGACAAGAAGGTGAAAAAGATGCATCATGCTAAGTGACGGAGGCAATCAAGACAACCTGTTAGGAAGAGGATGAAAGAACAAAGCCTTAAAGGTCTCAGATATGCTCTCTAGAAGCTGAGAGGCATGTCGGTAAGTGTGTGGATTGTCCGCATGACAACAGCACAAACACATCACTACAGTCTGATTCCAAACATTTTCACCTTTCGTTTCTATTTCTGTCAGCCTGCTTTTTTTTTCAAGTTTAAAAGTTAGATTCTATAATTATCAACATTTTCACTACAGTTATTACTGCTCCCACTATTGCTAGTACCGTCACCAACAGGCCCAGAAGTCGTATTAGTAAAAAATACATGATGCCAAAAAGTACCTCCTTGTCACTGGTTCAGTATTAGCCTCCTGTAAGGCAGTGAGCAAAAAAGCAAATACCAGTGACACTGCCTGGAGGGTCGTTCTAAGAGCCAAGGTTACTGTTACTGATTCCACGCAAGCCTGAATATTTCCTACCAACAGTACAACTCAGGCACACGGTGGGGTTGTGCATTTGGCTACCCCGTCGAGCACACTGCTTTTTCTAAGCCAACAGTTTTCCCAAAGTATATTCATGGAATATTTGGGAGATGCTCTACCAAAAAGAGGCTACTTGGAGAAATGCTGTATCCCATATTGACTTCTTGAAGACTCACAGGGCATTTATCATATTAAAGATTCTTGCAATAAATAAATACAGTTCATTGCCTAACTGTACCTCCTAAGTTCATTTGACCACGTAACCCTTCCCTACTCCTATCCCTCAACAGACAATCCTATGAACCCATCTCAGAAATAATACTGCTAGGGAGACACACTGGAAAATACTCTTTTTGACCGACAGGGATAGAATTAATTCAGATGGATGTAAGATCCTCCCAAAGCTTGAAAACTTGAAAGAGGAGACAACAACGTGGCCAAATGAGTGTCGAGAAGGAAAGGATTTCCTGAAATGACACAGCCACCTGATCAGTGGTACACGTTCTACTTACTTAAGGAGATTCCCGAGATTGAAAAGGGCCCGGTTGTGCTGTGGATTTAGCTGGAGAGCCCTTTGGTAGTACATCTTTGCCTCGGCTGTGTCTTTTGTCAGTGTTCCCAGGTTGTTCAGGGCACTGGCATGGCGTGGATAGAGCCTGAAAAATTAGAAATATTAAGTGATGATTGCTCAAAAACTTCTAAGTTAGGCGCAATGTGCTTGCTGTCCCCTCCACCTCCCCAGATATGATGCAACCAAAGAAAACACTGAATTCATTTTAATGGAATGTCTATGTCAAATCTTAGTGGTGAACTCTTTGGCATATAAATATGGCAGAGAAGCACATATTTGACAGTGGTATAAGTAAACTGCCCCCTAATAATGCAAAAATAAATAATATGCAAATCTACTCAGGTTAAGGAAATTTTAGTCTCTTAGAACCTACTGTGACTTTCAACTTCCTTTGAGGGAAAATCCTCACTGCCTCCGTGGTGAGTTTCTGGTCTGGTGGGGCTGCTGACCGGCCGCCTATACAGTGCCCACTATTTACACAAGATCCTGGAAATCCCTTGGATGAGGGATCTTCATAAACATATTTGGATTGGAAGATCAGTAAAACTATCATTATTGAGGAATGATGACACGTATACAACCTTTTCCCATAAAAATAAGCTTTATACCCCAGATGGGTTCCCTATTTTATCTCCTTTGCCTCCTACTATAATTTGGTACCACCTGGCCTTATAGTTCTCAGAAAGAAAAACTTGACAAACACTTAAAAATAAAAAACTAATTACACAATGAAGGGAGCATAGAATTCCTATGTTCAAAGGCCAAGGCAAAGGAGGATTGGGAATCCATCAGCAAACCAAATTTATGCTGATGAAGGAAGGAAGGGAATCAATTTACTTCCTTAACTCAAAACTATAATGAAGGCAGATCAGCATGGTCACGCAGTTTAGTCGTTTCTGCTGTAGGTAGCGCAGACATATTTAGCTGTCTGAGGAGCTCTGCTCCACCTCTGTCATCCAGAGTACTTTCAGTAAGTCTGTGAGGCTGGCTTTTAACATAGAATGATGGCCAAGTAATAAAAACAGGATCTGTACTTGTGAAGTCTCTTGACAATCAAATGCCGTGTTTGCTTCCTCCCACTCTGTTCCGTACCCTCTAAGATCAGTTTAATTTGGGGACAGAAGAGGTTGCTATTAAAAGGCCAAAAAAGATAAGTTGCATAGTTTGCTTGTTTTTAAGTCTTGCTAAGTTTATGTGACCACGTAACCCTCCCTTCCCTACTCTCAGCTATGAACAGACCTCAGCACTACTATTTCCAGGGAGACATTCTGAGTAACGCTCCTTTCGGCGGACAAGGAATAGCATCGGTTCAGCTCAGTGTTACACCCCGAAGCTGAAGAGCCCTGATTACTCATAATGGCTATGGAGACTGTTGGGAGAGACAGGAGTTTCTCTCACGCAGCATGTGAGCTGTGGCATGCATCTTTCTGGCCACCTTTAATTAGCAAAGGCAACTTGAGGGTCCCTGGTACCAGTCCCCCTAACAACCTACCTCGCAATCCTGAGGGCCAGCAAGTCCTGGGCTCTCCCTCCGAACTGCCACGAGGATACCAGAGCTATGCGGAGAGGCCAAATGCCCTCGTTCCTGCCCACTCACTACAAGCCCGGGAAGCTTGCGTCCAACAGTCACCCTGGAAGTGGTTACAGAGAGCCCAGTATGGCCTGGACTCAGAACTCAAATTCCCTAGAGAAACTTTCTTTTTGGATGTTGGGGAAAGCTCTCTGACTTCCCAAAGATTTAGGAGCTGTCCAGTAAACATGGTGAGAGCAATTCTCATCATCTCCCTGATGACAAGCAGTTGTAGCCATCATGCCAGGGACATGTGCTTTCTCAGAAGAGGTGATTTCCTAAACGTTGATCTTTTCCTTATTTTCTTAGGCTTTGGGGCCCATGAAATAAATGCCTGCGGTAAAAGCACTAACTATGGGGAAGGGGAGTCTAAATTCCGCCTCTCCCAGCGCCCGTCTGCACCCGCCAGCAGCTGGTTCTCAGCTCACCTTCCTGGACTTCCTAGTCACTCCGATCGCAGTTATTCAGAGGAACGGTTGGGTACTTGCAAAGTTCACTGACTACAAAAATGTCTGTCTCTTTTCTTTTTTCTAATCAGAAACAGGATGTAAGTCCACACTTAACTCAAACACAGAAGCAAGCAGTGAGAAGGGAAGCAAAGAGAAACAAATATAAGCAGAGTGAGGTAAAGGGCTTCTAGAAGGCCCCGGGGCTCCAAGAACCGTGGAACTAAGAACAGGGACTCGCTGCCAGCCAGCGCCAGGAAAAGGCCCTGCGCCCAGTCCAACCCCCCGGGGGAACAGGCTGCTGGCATTTACATGCTTCACTTAATCTTTTTCCACTCACACCTCTCCACTTGCAAAAATGTGTGATATTGTTTATTCCTGTAATAGGAAGGGTCTGCTAGCAATATCCTCTTTGCTGGGTATCTGCTTAGGTTCACTAATCACAGGCAAGCATTGCATTCGTTACTTACGAAATAAAGCTGAATTTCATGAAGAGGATTTTTCAACAACCAGATCAGAAAATAGAATCACTTTTGATTTTGATTTTTATATAGATGTAGATCTTTTCTTAAGACATATACTCTTGTTTACAGAAGATCTATGCAGGGACAAAACATATTTTGCATGTTGACTTTTAAAATAAACTTGTATTTGAAGTAGCTTGGGTCTAATTGAATCCTGAGGTCTCCAGGAAGGGAATTTTCTACAGGAAAAATGAATGATTTAAGAGTTGTCTATGTTGCTATGTCAACTGTCAGAATAACCTAAGTCCATCTGGACTCTGCCTTCTCCAGGTACGTTTTATAAAAGTTCTGTTAGTGATTATTCCTTCTCCCATCTAGAAAACCTCAGTGAAAGGTTCACTGAATTAGAGCAGAGCAGAAGGGCGATCTTCAGGTCTACATTTTTAAGGTCAGCGTGAACAGCCATTGGATTTTCTTTCTCACAGCTCTTACTGAACATTGTATTGTTTATAGGGGTTTTATTGCCATTTCTTTCTTGTTAGCATCATTTTTACTTCAGTGAGGTAAATATCTTAAAATTTATTATAGAGAGAATGTGTTCTATTGTGAAATAGTTCTGGGGTATAAGGAGCTCTAATTTTTCTCTTTACAAAAGAAATCTAAGTATAGAGATACAGTTCTAGGAGCTGGAGAGGTTTTCTTCAAATATCCAGTTATATACATTCTTGATAAACACACATCCATTTGAACACGCAAGGGGTTCTTCATTTTTCTCCAGTGGAGTTTCCTTTAGCAGAGTTCATCCAGTAGGCAGTTAAGGACATTATTATTGCCCTCAATTCCCTTATCTCTGTCACCTTATCTCTGAGAATCAACATCAGCAACATGTTTACGAGACATCGCCCCTGGCAGGGAACACTCACCTAAGTACACAGAAGGCAGAAACCAAAGGACCCAAGGTGTATTAGTGACCCTTCACATTTTAGACTAATTTCTTGTCCATTATCTCACTTAACCCACCTAATTCTTTAAGTATAATTATTGCATTATTCTGCAGTTCAGCAAAGGGAGGCTGGGAGAAATTAAGTCACAGATTATTAAAAAACAGAAAGAAGTATCTTCAGAAGCAGTTGTGGTTCTTAACTGTTAAGAAGTCAGATGGTTCCTGTAATTTTTTTTTTCCTAAACAATATGAGTCATTCAACAGTCAGCAAATAAATACACTGCTGCAAATTAGAGCTTCCATTTAGAATAATTTCTCCTTTTTCTAATATTGTCAGTCCATTCAACTCTGATCTTACAGGAACTAGTTCTCAGTGACTAAATGAGGTAATACTCAGGAAAAGTTGGCTACTGAGATTCGTATGCACTGGAAAAATCTGTCACCTGCCATACAAAATAATCATAGCATCCCTGAAAAGCAGTGTTATGGAAAGCTACTTATAAACAAGAACAGTGTGCAAAATGTATATACATTCTATATTTATGCTAATCTACTGTTTTTAAGTTTTAACCTCAAGATGGACCTCAAGATTCATAGACACAAGATGTTTAACTAAACTTTTGTTTTATATTTCATTTACTATAAATTTTGTGCAATCTGCTCAAAAGCTAAGGATGCTTAGCTTTTGAACACCTTAAAAGGCACCGCATTGTTCAGTAATATGTCATGTGCTCCAGTTTGCAATTTCCTTGCGGAATATACCCACCCTGATTTATTTGTCTGATTTTCATTCCACACATTAATTTATTTGAGGTTAACTATGCTAAGGTCAAATGTTTATTTTCTATTTCCTGTTGAGGGAAAAAAAAAAAAAGAATCCAAAGGAAAAATATGTCTGGGAAAAAATTCAACCATAAAACCTGAATTCCAGTAGGCTAAAAAAATACCCAAGTAAACATTTCAGAAGCTGGCAGCACATTTTCAATCACATTAGTCTCTGGTTTTCTGAAGTGCTGATTCTTTCATTTACAAAATTTGAATCATCGTGTCGCTACCTTGCCCTGGGTGACACTGCCGTTAGTTATTGGTCTGCCTCTGTAATTATTTGAAATTGCACGTTGTCTGCACTATACTCCTTCCCGTCCATTACGGCAGCCTTGGAAGAAAACCTCAAATGCAATCCAGGCAAATGGGACACTCTCTCCCATGTGGGGCCCCCTACATTATCTGACCTCTCACAGTGGGTGACCTCCAGCGTGATCCAGGGCTCCATCCAATTGATTTTCCAAGACAATTTATAGAGTAAAACCCTGCTCTCTGGTGCCCTCAGGAAATGAGTCATTTTAAGTGGCTGCGTTTTTCTGATCCCTGAGAATTTAACTCTAGTGGTCGAGAAATGTATTGACTTCAATACTTCTCCACTCTTCTAAACAGAGAATGGTGAATGTAATTTAACCTTGCTCAGAGGCTTGGGGCGATCCTGGTGCCATTTGGTTTTTGTGGCAGATGGTGGGGAATGGCCTGGTGTGGAGAAAGAACAGTATTTGGAGTCAGCAGCCATGGGTGGCTTTCTAGCTGTGCTTTGGAATTTACGTGGGGCCTGTAGTTGCTTTCTCTGTAATAACAAGGTCACCAATATGCTGAGACCTTCAGTGTGGCCAAACAAGCTGGTGGGTAAAAATACCCACCATGCTACCTGTCACCCTACATACATTTATGTTTCGGGGTCAACTGAAGGACCTCTGGGTGGTTTTACTCGGCTCCCTCTACAGCCCTAATAAACTCATGCCAGGCCAAAGTTGCCAGCTCTGTTTCTTCATAAGGATTTCCCATCCTCCAAAAAAATCATTTTCTTCACTGCCATCAAAGGCCAATGACTTGCTCCTATCAGTCAAAACAGCCTCTGTTATTTCTTCACCACTAACCCAGGGAACACTCCATCATCTTGCATCCATTTGTTTCTCCCAGGCTGTGGCTTCTCAGATGTGAAGGACGTGTGACCCTACCCACTTTAAGAATGTAGGCATGTTCTTTGTCAAGCACTGACTCCAAAGCCCATTAATCCTTCATCATTTGAGGGAAATGAGCCCCACAGGCACCAGGGCAATTTCCTCCAAGCCTTTCTGATAACGCTGGACACCAAATGCAATTTCAGACACGTGCAGTTTTAAAAGTTACCTCCAGGGTTTAAGGAGACTCAAAGTCCCACGTGACAGGTCAGCGGGCGCGTGGGATCCTCTCTGCACTAATGCTCTGCAGCATCAACGGCAGTCTGGTTGGATCAACTTGGAAAAAAGACAATGGTGGCCAGGAAAAGTGTGTCCATAACCCTCACCAATTAACTGCAACCAAGGAAATCATGAGGGGTGGGGAGGGAAGAGGGTGTGAACACCCACTTCAGAAATGGGGGTCACCACTGGCATATAATGGGCAGGAGCCAGGTGTCAAATGTCTGTCACGTGCAGGACAGCCCTGCACAACGCGGTGTTCCGTCCATCAGGGAATGTCCCTCCCATGGAGACACACTGCTTGTCATCCCGGTGGTGTCCTGACTGCAGTGGGCCTGTGGTCGAGGTCTTATGTATCATATTCAGTCCACCTTTCTTTCAACAGACATTTATCAAGCACTCACGAAGGCCCGCGGCAGAACAGAGCAGGCAGTCTTAGGTGTCAAGAATGTCCACAGGAGAGGAGATGGAGGGAAAAGGACACCAACTAACTTGAACGCACTGTGAGGAGAGCATACAGGGCAGAAAGGGGCCAGGCAGAATGGGTGGGCCTGAGGTGACAGGAGCCCTTGGGGGGAGCCCCGAGAAACGGAGCCGTGGCATATTTACCAAGGGTTTTCCAGAGGAGATGACGCTTTACCAGGAGGAGGAGTGATGGTTGGGGGGCTGGAGGGGAGGGGGTAGAAGTAGGAAGAAGAAGGAAGGTGTTTCAGAGAAAGCAAAACCAAATGAACTCTGGGAACAGAACAGTTCGCTCCGGTTAAGCACAGACTAGAAAGGAGGACAGTGAAGGACAAGGAGCAGGTTTTGGAGAGAAGGTGGTGAGGTGCGTTTCAGATGCGGAGGGTAGTATGTGGAGATGCCCAGCAATCAGCTGGAGAGATGGCTCTGCGGATCAGTCAGGGCAACGGTATGTAGTGCAATCAGCACACAGATGCCCACTGAAGCTTTTGGAACCGAAGAAAACCCTTGGGGAAAAGGGAAAGACTGAGGAGAGAAGACGGCCCGGGAGAGAGGCCGGAGAATGCCTCCATTAAGCGGGTAGAGGAGAGTGCGGAGAAATAGAAGAAAAGCCGACACAGCAATGGAGCTCAAAAGGAATTAGCTCTGAGCAGGACGGCGTGGCCAACAAAACCACACGCTAAGGGTCAAGGGGCGTGTGCCCGGGGCCCTACGTGGCTGGAGCTGAGCTAACAAGCAAAGTGCTAGAAATGAGGTCCGAGAAGGGCCCCCGGGTGCAGAGCAAGGAGCCCTCCCCGGGGCCTGCCTGTCTCTGTGAGTGAGATGCGGGCCAGCAGTGTTCTGAGCCCAGGATCGCTATGAACAGAACATTCCTGTGGCCGGTTTGTTGAGCACAGACTGAAAGCGAGGCGGGGAGGTGAAAATGGGAGGCCAGAGGATCCTGGAGAAATTTAAGGGAGACACGGTGGGCAGTGGCGGTGGAGAGAAGTGGTCGGGTTTTGGATATGTTAGTAACATTGGCCTAGTTTACCACCATGCTAGGCGTTTAGACACTGCTGCAAGTGTCTGAATTAACTTATAAGAGTCCAACCCTATGAGGGGGATAACACCAATTTCGTTTTCACAGAAAATCTAAATGCTTTTCTGTGAAAACAGTCATATTTACTTATTTCAGACATCAGAAATTAAGCCGGGGGAGTGGATGCTGTTTCACACCCCCAGATGTCCCCAAGACTGAGGCACTGGTGTCCCCAGTGGGGGCAGCTCCCAGCTGAGTCGGGCATGGCTCCAGGCCTCAGGTGATGGCCTCTCTCCGGCTGCCCACCCTGTCTGGGGACAGTGATTGGTTGGAAAGGGGCTGTAAAGGTTCCACCTCTTGCCTCCATTCATGACAACCTTGAGAGGCCATTCCAGCCCCAGAGCCTGCTCAGGGGTCAACTGAGGCCCCAAAACTGCACTATGTGTCAACAAATCCCTCTGCCTGGCCTGCTTCCCTGGGGTTCCAGAGGGCACTTCATGCACTTGCTGCACGCAGGCCTCTGCCTTAGAGTCTGTTTCCTGTGGAACCTCTGTGAGGTTTTGAAGTGAAAAAGTGGTATAAGACAGGAAAAAAAGACAGAGAAATGCTTTTCAATATAAATTAATGGAACTTTCATTTGGAAATCTGGTCCATAAGTATGACTGCAATGTGACTAAAATTCTACGTGAAATAATGTTTGATGTCTTGCATTCAGTAAGTAAAACTGCTAGACATAATTAACACAAAATATATATAGTGAGAATGTAATTTCATCAATAAGAAGAAACAAAAAAATTTCAGATGTCTAGTTGTGATACTGGAAAGCACATTTAGACTCTTAAAAGTGATAATACGACACCAGCAGAACTCATCTCCACTTGGCAAACGTGGCTAACAAACGGCATTGGAATTTTAATTCTTTCCAGAAATGCATGGCAGCTGGTATCCAAGGCCACCTGTAGTCATGAGAGTTATTTTAAATGTTCACTCAAAATGGACTGTGTAATGAAGGATTTTAAAAATAGTCATTAAAAGCTGACTTTTTTTTTAAAGTTCAAACTCCACCAGTTTTATAGATGGCATTTTTTGAAGGAATTATAATAATCTTATTGATAAGCTCAGGACAGCACCGAACAGCAGGTTAATGAGACATAGTTGGATTTCTTTAGACTCTAATGATATGGCGTTTCTTCTGCACTCACTCTTTTATTACTCACTTTTTCCAAATACACTCATCACCCTCTAATGGCATCTCCTTGCAGTCTGTTACCCACGCAGGAGGGAACACAGAGTGTTAGCATGGCAAGTCTCTCTTTCATACATTAAAAATGCCAATCAGAAAGATTCTAGTTCCATCCTTGCTCATGTGTTAGCTAATTAAATAGTGAAGGCAGATTGCTTTTGCACAGGGCCACTGTAAGCATCTTCTCCCCTTTTAGTTATGTCAATAGGAAAGAGCCTGGCCAGGGACTTCAACCCCCTGTGGCTGCCGTTTTCTTTCCCTTTGGATTTTCTGTTTAAAACACGAACAATAGATACACTAGGAGTGGACCAGGCTGCTCCAAGGGTCCTATGCTGCCCAAGCACACTTGAATACCCTCAGGGCAGGGCGATGTATCTCCTGCATGATAGGACTATGGGAGGGGGGAAATCTTAGATGATTTCCTGGGTATTTCATGTTGAAACCATACCTGTGGAAAGAAAATAGCTGTCTGGGTAACTGAGGCTCACAGCCCTTTTATCAAGATGGAATCTTACACACAGCTGATTCCCAACCACCTGGGACACATCAGCAAATCAGCATGTGGCAGGAGCTTATTGCAGTGTGCTGGGAGGAAGGGACATCTAAGGGAGCAAATGTTCAGAGGAACAGGGGACAACTGGCTGCTGACAGTGGAGACACCTTCCTGAACCCCCTGGCCAAACCCCTTTTCTCATTCCCAGATGCAGAGTTCTTGACGACCAGCCCACTTTAACCAACCAGCAACTGAGTAGTGCAGGAAATTTAAATAAAAGATGAAAAACAATTTCTATGACTTGGTCACCTATAGTGAAAACCCTTTTAAAATGGCCTCTTAATTGTAACATCAGATTTTCAAATATTCTCTACTCTCTAGAAAACATATTGGTGGATACCCACAACTTAATAAACTTTCTCTGTAAGCCTGGGCCCTTTGCTTCTATGAGTTGAGTTACATGACTGCTAAGAGTCAGCTGTATTTATTAACAAATCTATTCCAGTTGTAGTTTTCATTGCAATTGCACAATACAATGAAATATGTCGTAAACTGATAAAACCTGTGAAAAAGAGGATTATCTCTATGAAAACGAAGTAAATACTCTGGAAATACTCAAAAAAGGAAAACTGTTCAAAATAACTGCTGTTAAATTAGATGTAAAGTTAATTATAGAAGACTAAAAGAAAAATATCAGAAAAACCTTCAGTCTTAATTCCACTTGAAAGTATCAAAATCGATCATCCTAGCGATGGATTATGAATGTGGTTTTTGCAGATTCTAATCAGTAGACTTCCTCAAAGAAAAGGACTTGATTTGGCATTAGAAGACTGGTGAATGGATGTTCATGTGAATTTTCAGGATACAATAAAACATTCAAGAATGTGCACAACTTATTTTATAATTCTCTAGTTATTTACTGACTTTTTAAGCTAACCAACAAACCACTGGCATGTACAAATTCAGTGCCTTCTGCACTTGATTCAGGCGAGGCCACTACCCCTCCTTTTGGGCTTTTGGGATGTGTTATTTCATGGCAGTTTCTGTGCAGAGGAGCTGAAGTGCTGGGTGGTCTCTGGACTTCCTACTTGGTCCTATAAGGCAGAATGGTAGAAGCCTGGACAGTCAGGAGGCTCAAGAGGCATATGGCAGTGGTCTGATTTTCCAGCACATAGAATCCTAAGCTAAACATACCCCAACAGGTATAAACATGAGAGCTGCTCCCTCATAGCAAAGTGAAACTAACACTGTGTTTGTCAAGGATTGAAGGAGAGAAACTTCTAACATTTCTTTTTGATGACTTGGGTCTTAATCTGAATCCCAAGCTTCAGCTGCAGCATTTCAGGGGAGATTTCCCTTGTAATACAGAAATGCAATCAATGAGGCACCCCAAAAGGCAAAGAAGTCAGTGGTACGAACACGTTGTTTAAAAAAATAGAATAAAGTTTACAAGAAGCAGAATACACATGCCATGTATAACTCCCAACTTGATACAGTGCTATTTTTAGAACTGTCCAGCCAGCCAAAGAAATACTGGTATGGATACAACCTTAAGGACTAATTTCACCACTGCCTTTGGGATCCACACAGTCATTACAACAGGAATGGAAAACTCTTGGGGCCGATTCCTGATAATATTGCCTTTAACCGTGCATTTCCCTAATTATTCTCTTTCTTGCTATATGCAAATATAGAAAACACCAGATATGCTGAAGGTGAGGAGAGAATGCAGCAGCTGAGAGGGGAAGGAAACCCCGTGTCAGCAGCTTCCACAAAGAAGGAACAATGTCAAAATAAGGGCAATCTTCTAGTCACTTAGGATAGATAATCATCAAAATGATAAATAGTCCTGGTATTTTCCTTTTCTAACACAAAGATGGACAATTTATTTACATTAAAAAAAATACAAAACCTCACATCCATTAAAAAGTCACCACAGAGGTATTCACATGGTAGTGATGACACTTTATTTTGAGCCTGGACTCTGGATGAAATATTTCACTAATTACCATGCAGTATATTTACAGCTTTAATTGTTTTTTCCTACTTCTCCAGGGACATATTCCTTCTTGAAGCACAGTTGCTGAAGCAAACATTTCTTTTTATTGTTTTATAGAAACAAGCAGTGGTACCCAAAGAGCTACCATAATCCTGTAAAATCGGCTGCCAGCAAATTTTGCTTAATTTATACCTTTGCCCCAAGCTGTGCCTTAGGGCCTGCCTTATTTTTTGGTTTGAACTTGACAGAAAGCAGTATGTTAGAATGAAACAAATTTAAAAAGATCCCGACATACTTCCTTCCAACCAGTATTTTTCGGGCAAACTTTGGTCTTTCCTTGCCTTCAAGAATGTCACCTACAATCCTGAAACATTAATTAATCATTAAAGCCCAAACATTTTATTTGTACCCTTGAAGGAATATGCCTTTTTAAAAATGACATTTCCTCATTACAAAAGTAAAACATGCTCATCGTGGAATATCTGGAGCACAAAAGAAAAGTACCAAGAAAAAAATTAAACCATAATCTCACCAAGCAGAGATAAGCACTGTAAACATTTGGATAAATTGTCTTCCAATTCATACAGTGAAAGAATGTAGTTCTTTATTAAGTCTTAAAAACTGTCTTCTATTCCTTAATAAAAACTTATTTTCCTCATAAAAAGCTCAATTACAATTTTTCTCTGGGACTTACATTTCGTGTAATATTTGGAAGAGTTTTTAAGAATGAACATGGGTGTCTGGTTTAAAATTTTTGCCATATTGAATACTACATAACAAGCCCTAAAGTCTAAAAGGTATTTATGGATGAGCAATATACTTATTGCATGTAAAAACACTGTTCAAGAGGATAATTTTCAAAATAAGGTCAGTTATTTTAAGAATGACAATTTCGAACTACGCTTTGAGACAATCCTAATATTCAGCAAAATGTATGATTTGTTTGGTGTACATATTTTAAGCATGTTCCAAAGTGGAAAAGGATTCACAAATTCAGATGTGGGGAAATCTGCAGGGGCCTGGAAACCTCTTCAAAAAGCTTCCAAGAGCCTCGTAGTACTCAATAAAAAAGAGGATTCATCTTGCTTTACTTTTCTACATTTGGAGGCTGTGAAGCTGTGTTTGATTATGATGTGCTCTATATGCTTCAGGTTAAGTACATTTATTATCTGGGATCTTTTAGAGAAGACCATCTTGAAAGCAGGAATTGCAATTGAAAACAGTACCTAAGAACAATCCAGACCACCGCTGGTCATGCAGAGCTTACATTTTTAGTTTCTCTTTATCACCCGTAAATCTTACCTTAATCATATCTAAAGTCATGCACCCCCTAAATCTTATCTTAATCATACCTAAGTCATGTTTGAAATAATCTCTTCCAGTCCATGAGTACAAAGAGAGGTCAGAGTAGTTCATATTGAAATATGTGTGTGTTTGTACATGTGTACATCTATACATGTACATGTATGTATTTAAAATAAATACACATATGTATTTATATATTTATATAGGCAAATAGACATATGTCTACAAACACACACCACTTATTAACATATTCCCAAAATATTAATCAAGTGTTTTCTCATTTTCTTCTACTTAATACAACTTTCAGGGTATTTCATTTCTCTCTGTAGATGACCTCAAATAACTCTATCCAGACAGTGGGAAGCCTACAATGGGGAGAATTCATTGGAGAAAATTTCCTGAGACATTACAAGTATATTTCTGACAACCAACTCCTGTTTGCCTGCATGCATGTATTCAACTGAGTATCACTTCTTCGCATAACGTGCAGCCATGGAAACCTTTACGAGAAAACACCAGAGTCAGAAGCAAGACAGAATTCCCACATTTACAACAGACTTGAACACTGAGCCAGAGCATGGAAGTCTAGGATGTAAACCACTTCCAAGGGGAGAGAAGTTTATTGGCCCCCCAGATACTGGGAGGAGTGAGTGAAATAAACAAGGGCTGAAAACCACAAGAGCAGATGCTTACTTGAGGGCCGTACTGTAGTGGTAGATGGCTTCCCGGTTCCGACCTTGGTCCTTCAGGAAATTGGCATAGTTGTAGTGGACCTTGGCATTGTGGGGCAGAGTTTGGACTCCAGACCTAAAATTAACATTTTTTTCAAAAAGATCAACAAAAAATACTGTTTAGGAATGTTGTCGGTTTCTTTCATGTTTTACTCACCGTTGCATAAGCCTGTATTTGAAATGTCTGTTGCATCCATCCAAGCCAAGTTTTCCACAATTTGTGAATTGTATGAGTTATTAAACATGCTTCTATGGAAAACAATGAAGGCAGCGCCCAGTTACACACAATGATACAAGCATGCTAACTGCCTGTGAAGCAGGGTGGCAGGCCACAGGAAGACAGAATTATTTGGAGAACAAATGTGCATGCTTAGATTAACTCAGTTTTTCCCTCCCTTGCTGCCTTCATTCCTTTATTGCGTCCCTTTTAAAAAAATTGAGATTGCCTACAAAAATAAGTCATTACAAGAGGGATGACTGTAGACTGGCTTCCCTTTACTAAGTTAATTTATTGAAAATCAACATTTCAAAAGGACTAAATCTGGGCTAATTTTAAAAAAAATAAATGCAGGTATAATTATTGTGTAAATTGCTGATAAGGAAACAGGTTTTGCTCAGAAAGGTTAAAAACCTTGCTGTAATGGTTACTGTTCTAGTTTGCCTGGGCTGCCATAACACAATACCTGGGGAACCCGTACAGGGTAACAAATACTCTTTGAAGACAATACCAGGAGCAGGTAGGGGCAGGAGGGCATCTGTTTGTCATCTGTAAGTGCCTCACACATTTCATCTGCACCAGGTCATACAGCTGCTAAGTGGCAGATGGGGTTCTGACCCAAGCAGATTGGTTCTAGGGTCCCTTGTTTGCTTGCTTTAAAGGAGCTGGTGGCAGTGAAAGGTTGGAAGTAGGTGGGTTTGAGGGCTACTTGGAAAGAAAACGCCTGGAACTCCTATGGATTAAATATGGATGTAACCGGCCTATTCACTGAAACTGACCCTACCCTCTGCAGGGTTAGCATGGTTACTCTGATTTATGTTTCAGTCGAGGAGCAGACAGTTGGGCCTGCGGACACGCGGCTCTTGCTGGGATCAGGGCGTTGTTCGGTGCAGCGACGGGAAGTAATAATATCCCAACAGGCAATCAGATGTGGGTGGAGTGACTTGAATTCTAAGAACACACCACTTTCCCATTGTTGCTTTTGACCTTTCTGCTCATTCTGTGGTATTTTTCCACTGTGTTTTTCCAGTCTCTCATTTCACAATGAACAGTTTGTGAGAAAAGGAAAATAAACAACTGGCCAAAGGCAAAATTTTCCACGTAGCTGTAAGCAGCTGGACTTCTGGGCCTCCCAGGCACGGACTCCTCCCCTTGCTTCCTTGGGACCATGATTCAGGAGTCCCAACTGCCTTGACACAGACGTGCAGTCTCACATAGACTTACTCTCAAGGAAGCGCACCATTCCTAAGTGACACGGCTGGACCTCAAGCCCTACCAGTGACAATGACTGGGAATAAAAAGTCTCTGCTCAACTCCGGATCTCTATCCTTGCACGTGTATTCCTCCCTCATGCCTCTCATTTGCAGAACCTCGAAAAATACCAGAAGTAACAAAAAAGCCACTTCTATCAGGTAGATGTCCAAGTTTGTAGAATATAATTTGTTCTGCTGGCATCATTGGAAAACAGACCAGGAAAACTGTCCCCAAATTCTTGATCAGAAAACAAACATCAAAAAAATAAAGTGAGTTGTGTTCAGATAGAGGTTAACCAGAAAGGGAAGTGAGATGACCCTGTGGGCTTCCTCAGCTGTGACCCGAGGTTTCACACCACCACTGAGGACGGCCAGTACTCAATGGCATGCTCAGCCGGAGCCAGGAGCTGGGCTAAGGACCCACTTCCAAGGGTTCTCTGCTTTCGTCCCTTCGATAACCTACCAGATGTGTAGTTGTGTAGTCCAGTTATACCTCCCCTGTTACAGATGAGGAAACTGAAGTGCAGAGAGATTAAGGCCCTTTGCTAAGGTTGAGTGGAGATTTCAATCAAGGCCAGTATACGGTCAGGATCATTCCTACTGACGCTATACCAAAAAGGTACCAGAACACTAGTTAACATTATAATGTTGCTGTCATAACATTGACATCATTGGTAAGCAAACTAGGGCCTTGTGGGCACAATGCACCGACATGTTTACCTACCGTCTTTGACCTCTTTTCAGAGGCAGTGACAAAGCTGCGTAGCTGCAGAGAGACCATGTGCCCCACAAAGACTAAAATATTTACTATCTGGCCCTGAACCAAAGAATTTGCCAATCCCTAGTTTAAACTCTCTGCCCTGGGAGGTCTGCTGATCTTTCTGGCTCAGCAATTCAGAGAGAAGGAAAGAGACTAGTGTTTCCTGCAAAGGGGAGAATTATCTGGGCATGAATTCTTCACAGGTAGCCCATGCATCACTTAAAGAACGGGATTCAGAGTACCTGGACTGGATGCAAAAGTCAATATACTGTCTTTCCCAGTATTCTGAAAATTTAAGGAAGTAGAGGGTATCAAATCATGTATTATTTACTCAAAAAGAAATGTAAGATTCTGGGGTGCAACCAGACACAATTAAGGCTATGCAGTTAATCTCTTACTATATATAATTTCTCATTATAAGAATTAAGGAAAATAGACTTTGCAGCTATGATTATGAACTTCTCTCTCTCTTTCTCTCACTCTCTTTTCTATACTGGATTTTGTTTAGATTGGAAAACTTGAAGTAAAAAATAGGTGTAGCAAAGTTTATGTATTCTTGTACATCAGATTTGGGTCCAAATCCTGGCTCCTCGTCTTCACAGCTATTTCTTTTTTTTTTTAAGGTATCATTGATATACAATCTTACGAAGTTGTCGCATAATCAACACTGTGGTTGCAACATTCACCCATATTACCAAGTCCCCCACCCCCACACCCCATTGCAGTCACTGTCCCATCAGCAGAGTAAGAAGCTATAGAGTCACTACTTGTCTTCTCTTTTGCAGTTATTTCAACATGGACCAATTACTTTCTCTGGGCCTCTAATGAGAACACAAGCATTGGGTTCTTGTGCTTTTGTGAGGAAGGTCCTTGCCAATAGAAGTACAGAGCTGCAAGGGGCCCCTGCATCTCTACATCCTAAAAATACACTACACACTGGGATTTTTTTGTGTGAGAGGAGGCCTCAGCTTGAAAGGCTAGGACTTCACAGAAATCTGGGATTTTCTCCAACACCAAGGTCTGTCCTAAGGTACTCTGTAAGGCTGTTTTGCAGTATTGCCAAGCAAAATCACCACCCATCATTAGGGAGCTTTAAAGACACCCTGTGTCCTAGGAACGGTTGGGGGGTTTATTGTTTGAAACAGAGGAGAAAATGGGAACAGCGCTCTGCCAAGAATGCCACCTTATCTAGATTTCTTATAAATTTTTCATACTCAGTTCTGCCAGTTCCCAGTTCTGGCCACGGCTAATGTAAGTTTTTCTCATCCGTATATACTCAGCTCTGGACTACAGGACACAGTCCTCTAGGGCCTGGGTTGGTCTTAGTCGCCACTACCTCTCCCTCTACCACGTGTATATGCCGTATACACCTGCGACAGATTGTATTCCAGTGTGTTCAGGACCCCCCCCCTGCCATGCGGGCTCCAAGTTCCTTCACAGATGATCCATCTCTCTCTCATCCTAGAACCCAGCACATAACAGTAATTTGAGACCCTTACGTAGTGTTTACCACACTGCCCTATGCATCTTTCACATATTCTTTTATTCTTACAGTATTCCCACAAGAAACACACTATTATTCTTCTAAATGTTAAAAATAAAGAAACTAAGGCATGGAGTGGTTAAATAACTTGTCCACAATCACACAGCTGTTGAGCGGTGAAACTTGGAGCTGAGCCAGAAAATCTGCCTCCAGACCCCACACTCAACCCATAATCCTCCCTTGCTGCATAGATTCTTGGAAATGTTTGTTCAACTGATCTGAACGTCGCTCAGCATAGATGAATACATACAAACATCTGATCTTGAAGGAAAAAAAATATTCTTAAAGTCTCAGATTCTTGAAAGTTTTCTTAGGACACAGACGAATTATAATAGACCAAGTTTCCTAAAAACTATCAATAGCTTTGATCTGCACATTATACAAAATTCCATCTGATCACCAAAGGCCTTTCAGATCACAAAGTCCTGTTAAGCACACACGTGGATTGGTTGTGTTTTAGTAATTAACTGTTCACTTATTGCGGACTTCCACCTAAAAGAACGGAAGCCTCTGGATCCGAGGTCCATGAACTTCTCTTTTTGCTTTGTTGTTTTTCTAAACAATTGGCTGTAGAGGTTTGAACACTGAAATAAATGGCTGCCTGTCAAAATCCATCCACAAAGTTGCTTTGATTAAGCAGTAAACATCATTAGGAGACATGACCTCTGTTAAGACCTTTAAAGCATAGGGTTTAACCCAGAGCAGAACCATTTTAAAGTTTCTCATAAAAGCGACGACTATTGAAAGCAAAAGAAAACAAAAATTAAGCAACCAGAGACTAAGAGGAAGTTATATTAGAGAACTTCCATGCCCCTGTGCTCTGGGTAGTCAAAGAGAACAAGTCCACTGTGGTCTGTGAGACCTGAGTGAAAGGGGAAGGGTTAAGACTGGGACTGAGCAGAATCTGAAGCCTAAAAGTAGAAGAATATTCATCACAAAAAACCCACATAAAAAGCCTCCACAGGTCCCTAGAGAGCCCAATGAGATGATGATAATCATTTAGTAATCAATTGGTAAGATACACATGCAAACTAATTTTTCTCTATTAAGAGAAAGTTGAGTAGCCAAGTAGCAAAATCAGATACATTCTTTTAAAATGGCAGAAGAAGTGAACATTTGTGTGATTTGCTTATTCGTTCATTCATTCATCTTTGACAGCCCAGAAGGGAGTTCCCTCTAGCTTCGCTTTGTGACGTCCTGGGGGAGGGCCAAGGCACTCTGCCCACCGTAGCTCCCTCTGTGGAAGTCGGAGGGGTTTCTTTGGCCAGATCAGTCATTCTGTTGCCCTGGTGGGGAGTAAGGGCAGGCACGTGACCTAAGTTCAAGCTCAGCCTGAGGACTCTGATGTGAAGGTAGAAGAAACTGGTGGACGTCTGCTTGTTCACTGGGTGCCCAAGTGCTCTTGCGACAGACTTCCTAGACGCCTGCGTCCCATATGCTCCACGCCAGCTTCTTCGCCTGCCCTTCAACTCTGTGTGCTTTCCTATATTCTTCTAATATTTTCCCTTTTTTTCAATTGATATCCCAACCCTGTTTCAGTTATTTGCCTCTGAAGAATACAGGTTGCATATCAGCTGAGCAAGGAATTAAGTAAAAACGACATCGAGTGAACTGGCCAACAAAGGTCGTACACAAGACAGAAGCTGGAAGGGGGCACAGACGGAGATCCCTGGGAGACGGGGGGGATTCAGTCCTGGTGCCCGGGGAGCCCAACCGTAGGTCACCAGGGCTACGGCATTCGGGAGGCGGACTAAGCCCTGGAAACACAGCCCAATGAGCAACAGTCCCCAAGAATGTTCAAACTTTTTGACCAGTTTAGGGCTGTGAGCTGGCATTGTTACATTCAGAAACAGCTTCTGTATCACATAAAAACACACCAGGTGATGAAAAAAGTCTTCCATTTCACATTCACAATTAATGTTCAAAATAAAGCATGTAGATCACAGATCACAACTTAACAGATGAGAGTATTCTCAAGGAAATGTACTGTTTCCCTTGCTCCTGACTGTGTGCTCACCTTTCCACTGATTTGTCGGCACAGTGAAATTAGGCTTATTGCTTCATTTTGTTTATGGCTGATTTCATAGCTCGGCTCATCATTAAGACTGCTTCCATCTTAATTTACAGACCGAAACACCTTTCCGTGAGCCTTATTTTCATAAAGTTGCTTAGAACAAGCTCACATTAAAAAACTAAAGTTAAAACCCAACATAAAATGACGTCTTCTTTTTTTAAAACTTTACCCCCCAAAATTTCTGCATTAATAAATATTGCCAGACCCATGTGACCTCATTTGTCTGGAAACTAATATGCGAACAGAGGAATAAATGGGAAAAGAGTCACCTCTAGCCGTCTAATCGTACCTGAACAGGGACTCTCTTGACAGCCAGATTTCATTCTGCTTCACAGTTTTCCATGAGAAGAGCAGTAGCAGCAGCGTGGTGGACACGGTCAGGGTGGTGGTCCCGCCTCGGTGTAGCCCGGTGCAGAGCCTGCTCAGGCCGTGCACGAAGAGGATGCAGTAGCCCATGCTGGAAAATGGGGGTGCAGGCAGGATTACTTAGGGAGGTACAGTGGGTGCCCCCTGAGTATTCTATCCCACATAACTAACTTTCAAATAAAGCTTGTCCTATGATCGAGGAACAAATATGAACTCCTCTGTCTTATATAGTAACATTTACACATTGGTTCTCTAACCGGCTACATCAGCACAAAAATTTGCTAGGTCTTTGGCTTTACTGTGGGACACAATCGGTTCCTCTTGCCCTGGATTTCAGCAGCCCAGGACTCCTGAGAAGTCCCTCACGTATGTTCTTGGGTCCTGAATAGGCCCTTGCTCCCTTATGTCACTGTCACTGTCACTGTATAACCCCACTGGCACCATGTGTCCAAATCTGGACTCTGTGCGGCAGGTCACATCATGACTTTGTGGAGACAGCTCCTAAGAGCTCCCTATCAGGACCTGGAAGGGATGCTGGTCACCAGAGGGCACTGGCCTCTGTCTCCAGAAATGTGCCATCTAGTATGTCCCCACTTTGGTCAAAGTCCTTACACTAAAGGAAAATCTACCCATAAGCCAACTCCCGAGCCTTGAGACTTGGAGCTCAGCACAAACAGGCTGTACTGATGTAATTCTCTTGCTGACTCTGGCCCAGCTTTCCAGACAGACACAAGGAATCCCTCGTGTTATCTGAGTGAGACTTTGGCAGGTCAGTGGTATGTCTCTAAAAAGCCTTTGGCCTGGTAGATGGAACATGGTTCCCCACATCATCTGGGCAGCACAGAGATGATTCTTGCCTGCCTAATGGCCTCAGAAAAACACAGACATTTAATTCATATCCATTACTGCCATGTGAATTTCAGTCAAAGCCACTTCCTTCCAAAGACGTTAATGACAAATCATTACAGAATATTTTAAGAATGAAGCAAGCTTGTGCAAAGAAACTATACAACAACCCAGTAACTCTACTCCTAAGAATTTACCCAAAGAAAACAAAATCTCTGATTTGAAAAGATATATGCACCCCTATGTTTACTGCGACATTATTTACAATAGCCAAGATATGGAAGCAACCAAAGTGTCCATCAGTAGATGAGTAGATAATGAAGATGTAGTACATAAACATAATGAATGTTATTCAGCCATAAAAAAGAAAGAAAACATGCTTTTTGTGACATGGATGGACCTAGAGGTATTATGCTCAGTGAAATAAGCCAGGCAGAGAAAGACAAATATCTCATGATTTCACTTATTTGTGGAATCTAAAAGCAAAGCAAAACAAAATGAACAAAAGAGCAGCAGACTCACAGACACTGAGAAGTGACTGGTGGTTACCATGGGGGAGGGGTTGGGGTGGGTGGGTAGGGAGGGTGAGGGGGGTAAGAAGGCACAAAAATTCTCAATCATAATGTAAGTTGGTCACAGGGATGGTAGTGCAGCATGCAGAATATAGTCATTGATTCTGTAACATCTTCCTATGTTCACAGATACTAACTGCACCAGAGGGGGTAAGGGTTTCATAATGTGGGTAACTGTGGAACCACTGTGTTGAAACCAATCTAATTATTTGTATATCAACTATACTTCAATTGAAAAAAAAAGAAACCCCAAGTTAGTCAGACATTAATGTTATAAGAAGCTCAAAACTAACACAGCCCATTCACTTGTTTGATTATTTACTCATTCTCTAGTAGGTGACTGGCAGTTGGGTACTAAAATATAATTATTAATAAATACAAGTTTATTAAGACAGGTTGGTTTTGTAAAAGAAAACAGCTCAATATTCTCATTTCTAAAGGTATCTCCTTTAAAAAAAAACACCTCTCCAGTTTCCTCCTGTTCACCTTTGGAAATGTCTGTGCTTTGGTATCAAGGGTAGAAAAACAAGGGACAAGTATGTGAGGTTCTGACCTGAAGACTGGGAATGACTTCAAGGGGGTGCTCCAGGTCCACACTTCCAACACCACAGTCTCCTGGCCCAGCTCCCTAAAGTTTCAGGGTTCACTCTCGGGCCAAAGGGTCACTCCCCACTGGGGGTCTATGGTTTGAGCAAAGGAGGCCTGTGCTCCCGACGCACCTACCCCAGGCACTGGATTGACTGGCACAAGCCCTCTGCAGAAGCCCTGAACACATAAGAACATGGAATCACTCATATAAAAAATTAAAAAAACAAAAACAAAAAAACCTCTTCCCACTTCCACAACTCCTCACAGTTGGCCTTAAAGTATCAAGATTTTCTCCAAATCCCTCATTATGGTACAAGCGGCCGCGCTGATGCCACATCTGCTCACGCTCAGGAGGCTGCTGGCCGCGTGCTCCCCAAGCTCCACCCAGGCGGACTCCAGCCCCCCTGACAGGCTGCTCCTGCGGCCAGGGCAGGGCCTTCTAGGCGCCATCCATTCATGACCGCTATTACTGGCCACCGTTCCAGGGACCAAGAACACATCAATGGACAAAACAGACCATAATTCCTATCCTGGTAGAACTCCTGTGGGTGGGGAGACAGCCAATAAGCCTATGAAATGGATGATGCCACACAGAGTATGATATGTCACACAGAGAAAACATCTAGCAGGAACCAGATGGAGGGAGTCCAGGGTCGGGAGGAAGCTGAGATTTTAACAGGAGTGGTCTGGAACGGGTCACTGCAAAGGTGACAAGTGAGCGATGCATGAGGAGTGCGCCATGCAGACACCTAACTGCCCTACACCAGCGCGGTCCTTGCTGCTGCCTTCATGACGCAGCACTAGCTAGGAACTAATATTTACTGAGCACATCGTATGTGCCAAGCATCTATATACGAGCTCAGCTTATCCTCGCATCCCCCTGGGGCACTGCTAGCAGTGTCTCACCCATGAGGATGCTGAGGGAGAGAAAGGTGAACCGACTGGCTGAATTCGGTCCTCCAGCTCATACACAATAGAGCAAATACATCAACCCAGGAATTTCAAGTTTCAGAGCTCACGCTCTCCATGCCGTCCTGCCGTGGGGATTCTGGGCTGACTGACCGATTCCCGTGCTCCTCACACCTTATCACACAGCCCCACCTACTTCCTTCCCAGCCACTCCACTCATAAAATCTCAGCAGTCGTTTTCTGCCTTCTTGTAGGAGCCAGAGCCGCCATCGGGCAGAGCAGTGGTGAAGGAAAACACTGGGATCCCAGGAACTCCGGGGCAGCGGCCACAAGGTGGGGGAAGACAAGGATAATGAAGATGGCAACAAAAATAATGACCCACTTTATACACGTATGTGTTTGTGGAGTGCTTCCTAGGTCAGGCGCTGTGGTGGGAGCTTTACGCGGGCCTGTCCACAATATTCCTCGGGCCCAGGACGAGGCCAGTACTGGCTTTAAATACGTTATCCAGTTTAGAATTTAATCCTCAGTATCTTCCAGTTCATTCACAAGGAAGCTAATGCTTAGAGGAGTTAAATAACTTGCCCCCAGTTTCCAAAGCTGGCAACAGAGTCAGATCAGAAGACCCCTGGCCCTAACACTCTGGAATGATCCAGGAGTCGGGAAAGTGGTTCTATAAGGGGCCGGAGAGTAAATATTTCAAGCTTTTCTGTTCCTCCTACTCAATCTATCCTTTCAGCAGGAAAGCAGCCATCGACACTATATAAACGAATGGGCATATGCGGCTGTGTATTTATAGAACAGGCGGTGGGCCAGGTTCCACTCAGAAGACCCCGTTTGGTGACTCCTGCTGAACCTGAAAGGGAGAACACGGTGCCTTTGCACGCAGCACAGGCATCAGCATTAAGTAACATGATCATTCTTTTTTGGGGGGAATGTCTTTGTACTGACATATGGTTTAAAGAAATGTTAAACCAGAAAAATAATCTCCGTTAGGTTTGGAAATTTCTTAGAGAGTATCACATTCTGAAAAGCTTGAACACAATATCACAAAGATTAAGATGCTTCTCTTCTATGACATTTCATCTTTCAACATCTGCTTTAATGCAGACGTCAGCAGCAGGGGAGAGAACTGCTGGCTCTCCATTGCGAGGCGCAGGGCAAGTCCTCATTTTCAAAGTGGAAAATCCAGCAAATGAGAACTGACGTGCCTTTCCAGCCTCTGGGGAGATGAACCCAGACTCCGGTTTGCCCTGGTTAACCTGCTTAAGCAAAATCTGCTCTGATCAGAGACCTCTGCGCAGAGCACAGAGCAGCCCGCGCAAACCACCGACGCTTGACAAAATCATAACCAGGAGACCCAGGCGCCCAGCTCTGGCTGCTGACTGGTTCAGCCCAGCACTGAGCTGCCTTTGCAAAGAAGCACCACTGCTGTCTCGGAGACTGGTGCTGGCGACTCACACACACACAGGATTTCTCATTCTTGGAAGGTATCTCTAAATTTGCACATGATTTTATGGACAAGCTGCTCCGCATGCAGGGCTCGTAACAACCAAAGATATCACAGCTCTCCCTTACACTGTGCACGTCTGCAGGGAGCTGCACAGGAAATACAGATCAACAGTGTTTGCCCTTTCAAAAGTACTTTCATGATCCTTGCTCATGAGTGATAGAAAGAACACCACTTTCCTTCCCATTTACATCAACCTGAAAAGACAACAATTTTCCACCTCTGAGCCAAGCATTTTAGGATGTTTGCTATAGCTTCACATTTCGTTTAATCATATGCAGCGAAGAGAATCATTTTGCTATTAAGTTGAATGGAAATCCTACCTTTTAACTTAAACTCAAGCAACCCACTGAGAGTATCTAGAAATAATATTCATGATACAAGACAGACACAATCTTACCATTTTATTACTTTAATTCCCAATGTTAGACAGTTTGAATGAAACATCCCTAGTTAACTTCATTCCGATTGCTGAATCCCCACTTGGTAAATTAGCCAACAGTAAGATCTTATTCCAGGCTCATGGGTGTTGACCCCAAATGGTTACCCGATAAAGCCCTGCACCACTGAGCCCAGAATGGGTGGGTCTTCGATGCTGCAGCCAGAGGGCACCAGGAAGTCAGTGGGGACTCCTCAGATCAGACTTTACTTGGAAGCCAGCTGCCGTGAACCAAGACTCACTGATTTCATTCCCCCTTTGTTCTTTTTTTTATCTCGAATATTTGATGGATGGGGAGATTTCTCAGAAGACTGAATGCATTTGGATGTGAAAGTTTAAGATACTCATATTCCAAGTAAATGACTCCCTAAGGCGTTTACTGCACATCTCCCTTGCTCCCCATCCTGGGTGCTGGGCTCCAGGGGCAGGTGTGAAAAGCTTTGTTACTTTTACTTCTCCAGGAAATAGATTTCTTCTGTCTTTTCTCAGTGTATCTATGGAACAACTGGGAGAACAAAATGCCACTGCTCGCACCTTCCGAGAACCTATCTAATTCTCCTTCACCTCTCTGAAGAGGAGATGCTTCTCACCTCATAGCTCACCTGCAGCTCTAAAATTTCTGAGACTCCCAGTACCCAGAAGGCAGGGCTGTGACTCAGAAAATCCCAGTTCGCATCTCAATTCTGACACTGCTGTTTGGTCTCAAACAAATTTAAATTCTCTAGTTCTTAGTTTTCTTATTGTGTAAAAGAAAATAAACATTCTACACTGTGCGTGACACCTGATACACATAAATAATAAATGATAAGATTGATATTATAATACCATTAGGATAAGGAATTATCTTCTGCTAAAAATAATAGCAGGCAGGAAATATGTGAAGTTTGTAGAAAGAGATGTGTCTATACCAGGCTCCTGTAAATCAGGAACTTCCTAAAGTTTCTAGAATACTGCTATTTTTTATATCTACAGATCTATAGGGAGACAAAAGTGTTCTAGGACAAACTTGAAGTTTGGGATTCACAGTGAGGAAAAGGAATTCACTAGAGAAAAGGTTGGGGACTATGTCAAGAAAGCTGGGTTCTTCTGACACTACATGAATTCTGTGGCACCAGAGGATTTGCTGAACCTCGTGAAACCTTAGTTGTTTATAAGTTGTTTATACAAATGGCTTGGGACTGCCTGCCTTAAAGGCAGCTTGAAATCCAGCTACCTTAAAAGAGCTGTTGTTTGGGGTAAATGGAATAATGTACATGGTCATGTTCCGTGATCTGAATCCAAGGTAACAATGTTTTCAAGTGCAGTGTTTATGTTTCATGTGTGTATTTGGTATGCTATACTCTATTACATCAATAAAATGTACTCTATACGTCAATAAAATACATGATTCGATCAGTAGATACTGCTAAAGAAATCCGGTTTATCAAAGTCTAGATTGACCCAAACTGTCTCATTTCCAGGACAATTCTAAGTCTCTTAAGAGCACTCACCAAAAATGCCCTTAAAACTGCAGACTTCCTTGTACAATATTATTTGCTTCAGACAGGTTTGATTCACACATCACTTTTACAGAACAAAATGCAGAAACTAAGATACATTCATAGTACGCAAAAAACACACAGCCATGTATTTATGTTAATGTGCATTCACATACCTCCAACACAAAAAGCATTAAGCAAATCTCCCCTTATACCCATTTCAAACCTCCACTCTGTCCATCTGTGCAGAAGGGAAGAAACTTGAAGTATAATCTCTGGTGAACTGATGCACAAAGAGGAAGCTTTGGTATTTAACTTTGCTATGAAATGCAGCCTTCTCTAAGTGGGGCTGAACATTGCATGTTGAAGATATCAGACTAACGTGAAACTTAAAAATGAATCAACTGAGTCAGGCCTACTTATCACCAGGAAAACCGTCATGACTCGGGGCTTGTGTGTTTCGCAGGCCTGGCTTCCTCTGCTCCTGGCCTGCTGCAGGCAGTCGACAGGCCTTTTAATCACCACCTTCATTTTTCAGGCAAAAGCATTCTGGACAAGCCCTGGTTGTTGCTGTCCTCCCCGTGCCCTGGACTAACACAGACCTG
Source organism: Manis javanica (assembly GCF_040802235.1). NCBI lineage: Eukaryota > Metazoa > Chordata > Mammalia > Pholidota > Manidae > Manis > Manis javanica. Next base: position 7,929,410 of record NC_133170.1, on the reverse strand, counting down.
GCCGTAGAGACATAGGCTTGTCCTATGTCCAGTGTCCTGCAATTCCCTACAATACTCTTTTATGAAGCGCCCATTGTGCCAGGTACTAGGAGAAAACGCAGACATACAGAACAAGGAGCCTGACCCTCACAAGAGCAAGACAACCCAGGTTTCTAAAAGAGTGTGGAAGACATTTCAACGTGACTAAGATTTGTTTAAGAAGTCACTGGTTTGACATATAGTCCCCTAAACAGAATCTAGAGGAAAGGAAAGAAATGGATTCACTCATAATGGCAAGGGGTCTGGATGGAAGGGAGGTGCGGTGTGGCAACACTTCGGTCCATGCACATTCGCCAGGTAAAGCCACGGCCAGCGCAGGACACCTGGTGAGTTACCATCCACGTTTCAGTGGCTCCTCTCCGCTCACAAAGGCACATTTCATAGCCTCCCTCAGGACTGTTGCAGAATGCTAACCTGCTAAGCTAGGGATGTTCGCTTTTGAGCACACGGGGTTAGAAAAGAAATGAAAAGCTTTATAGAACCAAAGGCATTGGAAGAAAAGGGCTGCGGAAGGAGAGGCCTATACTTTTGTTGCTTTCATTTCCTTTGACTGTGATTCATCTAATCTTCCTTCATTTGCACAGGTAGACTGAGATAATGACTTTCATGTACCTAGCTGAGCTTATAATCATTTTCCCATGTATTATTCCATCTAGTCTCTTCTGAATTCAAATTATACTCTCTAAATCTCACTTCAAATCCTGGTTTCCAAAACATCTGCTCTTCACCAGTTAGGACTTAACAGACATAAACATTCATCTTGTATAAATAACAGGCTTCTGTAATATTAAGGCCACGAGTCCAACCCAGTGAATAACTGCTCAAACTTACCCTCACCTTGTGCCCTGGGCCAGCAATTAATTGAGCACAACAGATCGGCCAACTGACCGCCAGCCCATGAGAACCCCGACCTCCTCTCAGCTCAGTCCCTTCTCCCTGTTGCTCGGTCCTAGGTTGTATTTATCCTTGACCTTTAAACTCTAGTTTTAGAGCACAATGAGTTGAGTCCCTCAGCAGAGTCCTGCTTGCCTTCCCGGCCCAGCCTTCACACAGTACTCACTCCCAGGATGCCCTGGCCACGGACCACCAGTTGGGCAGCCCCAGGACCCTTCCTACCGGGGCACCACCCTCGAGAGCAGCCTCGCTGGAAGGCCCAACTCCTCGACCTCACACTCTCTTCTGAGCTCAGGTCCCAAAGGGCTGGACGGAACCATTCGTGCCAGCACAGCAAGAACACAGACCCAAACACCCTGACAGCACATATTGCCATCCCTACCCTGTCGGACCCCGAACAGCCCGAATCAACTTCTGAAACCCCATAGCAGGTCAGTAAACCAGCAAGAAGTCTCAGACTGCATGACTGTGGGGGTTTGTCCCACCGAGGACTGGAGATATGGGAGGAACAGGAAAGTTTCATGGACTCAGTTTTCTTTTAAAATATGGTGCAAAACATGGAAGGCACCATACTGAGAAGCATTAGAGATTTTCTCTAAAGTAAAAAGACTCCTTTACGCCCTTTCATGACTCAAATCCTGGATGTCCCCACTGCTTCCTCTGAAGGGGTATCGTGACCTCACCTTGCTCCTTCTCTTTGGATCACGGTGACTCGCTTTACTGCTCCCTGGTGGGACGTGCACAGCATCTCACCTTCTCTTCCTACCATCCTCGTCACAACAGAAGAGAACCTTCTGGTGTTTTCAAATGACCATGATAAAAATGCATAAAAAGTGGATTTGGAGCTAAAACTGAGTAATGGAGCACCCCTGGGTAATTTAGCCAATCCACACACACTTACACACTTCTCAGAGGGCCAGGGCACCTGCCCCTGTAACTGAGAATTCCCATCAGCCTGCTTCCTAGGTTTCAGCTGAGTGGCTCTTTGCCAAGCCCAGGTCGCTCATTCCACCTCTCTAACGTATTACAGGATAGGAATTTCAAACAAAGAATCAAGCTAAGAAGTAAAGAGAGTGATTATCTGGCTCTGCCTGGTTCCTGGGCTTTCCACTATTCCTGTGATATGGCCCCTCAAAATCTAGTTACCTGTGTCCTCTAAGGTAGCTGCACCTTGTCCCATCCCTACCAGCTATTACCTTAGGCAGAGGGATTCAACCCCCTGGATGCACAACCCACAACCCCTACCTGTAGGCAACTTTATCTGTGCCTTGAGCCTGTTAGATAGGCTTCAGCTCGATTTGTGAATCTCCATGACTTCATGTGGAGTGTCGAATGGCTGACCTGTTCTCATGGACGGCAACCTCGCCTAATGAGCCGCCTGCACCATCAGCCCTTGATGGAGGGGGTCTGGAACTGCCCCAGGGCCCCCTTTCCTCCTGACACACAGCCCTGGTTGCTGCTTGCCTACAGGAACCTCTAAGCATCACCTGTTTCCGCTGGTTATGAGGACACCCATTTATCTCACAGTAGAGGCCCCACACCAGTGCTTCCTGACCACTCTCTGGTGTCCACCTCCAGGCCCAAGAGCCTGTCCCCAGGTCAGATGTCAGTCCTTCCTTTCCCATCTCTCTGCAAGGGACAAATCCCCCTTTCCATACTGGGTCCACCCTGTTGAAACTGAGCAGACGTAGGTGGTCAGATTCCAAGGCAGGACAAAAATCCTAGTTTAAAATCTTAAGGGGAAAAAACCCATACACTCCACAAGGCTATTCTGAATCACAAAATAGTGCAACTTTGGAGCTGAAAGGGACCTTAGAAATCATGTTGCACAGTGGTTACTGGAGTTTTAGATTTCCCAAACTGATCAAATTTCCAAAGACCAGTAAGGGGAGGAGGAACTGATAGAGGGCTCTGTATCTGCTGCTCTCGTCGGTCATAGAGAAAGGACATTTTAATACCAACAAAATAGGGAAGGTATCATTTCATAATTTTAAATGCATAGATTTAAACTTAATGAAAAACTCATTCTCTTCCCTCACTCCACAACTTAGCCACAGATGAGGGAATCCCTACCATGGGCATCCGAGCAGCACCTGGGAACTACTGGGCGAGACCCACCCTCTGGCTTTACAGATAGAAAATGATTCCCCCAAGACTGCCAGGAAGGGTGGGACTGACTGAGCCGCGTCGCTCCCCAGCTCGGGCTTCTTCCTACTGGATTTGCTAAAGTAAATGTGTATTGATAGCAGATGTTTTCTGTGCTGGTTTTATTATTTGGCAAAACTTTGATTCACGCTCAAATAACCATCATTCTCCTCCTGCAACTCTGAAGAAGTCTATGCCCAGATGATCCCTCCAAAGGGGTCCCCAACATCAGATCACAGAGGTGGTGTTACTAGAGATCACACTTACCGTTTCGCATCCTGAGAAATAAATAGTGCAGTACTGTTTCAATAGCGACCCGTGTAAGATTGAACATTCCATTGCAAATGGACAGACAGCATTTGGAAATATTTCTCAAAATTAAAAAGGAATGAGAATAATTTATTTTCCATTTTTCCATGCCTGACGTGACCATAAGCTTTAGGGACTATGAGACACAAATGGCATCTTCCTGAGAATAAGGCGGTGCTTAATGTTTTTTTCTTCCCTCCAATACATGTTCCTTAACTTCCCTTTCCATGGTCTCAATTATTCTTGATCAGTTCCATCCACAATATTGTTTCTGCCTTCACTTATTCCTGACTATTCCTTTCCCCTCTCCACTCATTAAAGTAGCTTAGAAATTGGCTGTTTGGCACTGAAGTGAATAAATCACCTTTAATCTGACATATCAATGGATATCTGATCACATTCTATGACTTTATTTGAGAGTTGTCAACAACTATTTGTTTCATCAATTCTAAGAAATTTTAGTTCTTTGAAGCATTCTAACGTGGTTTTTATAAAATGCAAAGAGTAGCCATAATATTATATGCTTCTCTTGAGATGACAATAAGAGATCAAAATTTCTATAAAAGAATGATTTAAGCCCCAAACTCTCCTGCCCATTCAAAAAGGATATGCACAAAATTGACATTTATCACCCGAAGAAAAGATTACTCCAATTTTTTTTTGGTGGTAAAACACTGACCCTAAAGCCATCTGATAAATAGAGAGCCTATTTCTGTCTCTTTTGTCCATAGATTTCAAAGTGCAAGTGAGAAGAAGGTGGTATTTTGGGTCTTTTCTAAATTAGGAGTGGAGGGAGAACCACAGCCAGAAAATAAGTAGCTTGTTCATTGTTGGGCATAAAGGCAGAAGATAAACAAGCACTGTTGGTCTGACTTACTCTGGGCTTTTCTTACAGGATGGCCAGTTCAGCCCTTGGGATTGATGGGACTTACCCAGGCCTCAGAGTAGGTGGACATGACTTTTAGGGTGTTCATGAGTCCGTAATAACTTAAACATTTAATGAGTAGCAAGTTCAACTTCCTCAAAGAATTACCAATTAAGCCTTTTACTTCATTTTCCTACTGGTTGCTAAAGTTTTTGATGCAACACAGAATTTCTGGATAAAGAGGACAATGTGTCTTTTTAGGAATGCCACAGAGTACGCTGTGTACAGCTTCCCTCAAAGTACCTGGGTACTAATGCTGCAGAAAACGGCCCTTTCTCATCAAGGTCACTAATGGAAGGAGAGTCATGCGGAGAAGATTCCTGCGTGTATAAAAGGCTTGGGACATGTTCTTCGCCGTCATCAAAGCCAACAGGCACCATCTAGTGCTCTGACACCTTCCACGGGGTGCCTGCGGCATCTGCAAATTCTCTGGCCCCGAAGATTTCAGCAGCTCTAATGACTTCATCAGAGCCAGGTTATAAATACTGGCTGTTTTCTGTGAAAACAGGAACTTCCTCCAGAAAAGACTTCACCCAGCAGTGACCAGGCTCCCTGTCGTGGTGGGAAGTGGTAGAGAGCCCAACTGCTGAGGTGTCTGAACTCTCTAAAGCGAACAGCACAGAAGTTTCCCCACATCGGCTTTCATTTCTGACTCCGCCCTGGACCACCTCAGTTGGTCCATTCTAGAAAACAGTGGAATCCAGGGCCGTGAGGAAAGCAGCTCCCTGTGGTGTTAGTTACGATGATGACCGTGAAGAAAGACTGGGATTCATTAGAGGTATAATGTCTCACTCAAAAACCCCTAGACTTCTTCCCTAGCCTCCCCAGATTGGAGTTAAATGATCTGGTTTCTGCTCAGAGTTGTGGCCCTGGCCTAGTGATCTGACCTTTCACCGGCCCCCAAGACCATCCTTAAGGGGCAGGAGAGCACCTCCACCTCCCCGTCACATGGCCTTGGCATCCGTGGGGACAAAGCTCTAGAGGGGAAAGAGGCCTGGCTTGGCACAGTGATGAAATGCATAAGAATCGAGGAGGTGCTGGCAGCAAAGAGAAACCCTTGAAGACAATGCCTTAGCATCAACACTGCAATGGACAGACGCAGAAACTGCGAGAGAAAAGGGTGGTCATCTTTTTAATGAAAACCAGTCTACTCGAACTGATTTTGGATGACTCTGCACCAAGTTTGCCAAATGCAGCAAAATCTAAATTGGTCCCGAGGTAGGCACCCTCTCTTGGCAATACTGATGTTTTGTTCATATTCAGAACTTTTATTTTAATACAAATCAGCTTATTCTTAGTGGACAAAGGGCAGGGGTATTACTTTGTCTATTTTAGAGAAAAGAAATGGAGTCACAGGAAGTTCTACTTAGGATATGGCAGCACAGGAAGAGCCAGAGCTGGGAAGATATCCTGACGGTACCACCTGCCTACCCGCGTGAAAGGAACCCCTCCCTTTAAATAAGATGCCCACAAATGGTTGATGACAATATGAGGGCTTCCATTATGTTTACCTAAAGGTCTCTCCCAGAAGAATGAAATTTAACCTCTTGTTTAAAACCCCAGCCCTTAATTTCCTCACAAATTGTTCTCTTTTAACTGGATTAGAAAAGTTTGCTACACATGCAGGTCTTTGTTGCCCAGAACCCCTGACTCCTGAGGACTTAATCTCCGGGCGGCTGGGAATATCAGGTCCTGATCACCAAATGGAGTTGAGCAAAAAGTACTTTCCTATGTTCAGAGTTGCTCCTTCTTTTTCAATTGAGAAAGATACTAAGGCGTTACTAGGGAAGAAGCCACACAGTCTGGAAGGTGAGGTCTGCATGCCAGCTCCGCCCAGCCGGGTTACCGCGGCAAGTCCATCCACTTCTCAGAGCCCAGGGCTTGCTTGTGGAAAATAGGGATGATGCTATCAGTCACCCCAGGGAGGTGATATTAACAAAAATAATAAATTTACTGATCATGTAAATATCTATTGAATATGTACAATGCAAAATAGTTCCTAGGTTTTTCAAACGACTGTCTCATTTAGTGCTCACAATAGCTCACTGAGTCGGGTGCTATTACTTTCCTTTTATATAGATGAGGGAAGTGAGGCTGAGAGATACAATCCTCAAGTGTAAATCAGAATTTAATAAGCACAGGCCCTGTGTGAACCACCACATAAGCAGTGTGAATTAATTGATAAAGAAATATACTTAGCATAGCTGACAGACATACAACAGAGGTTCAATAAAGGTTTTGATACAATTAACGTTAGTGTTCATCAGCAGTTTGAGGGCAGAAACTGAGGTTCACTTATTTTTGCAGCCTCAGATTCTAGTACAGCCAGCCTGGCAAAGGTGCTCTGTGAATGTCTGTTGGGTAAAGAATGCATATAATTCTACCTGCAATCACCAGTTCCATAGAGGAAAATCTGAATGAAGCCGCTTTCAACATATGTCAGCAAAAACGTATCTAGAACAGACACTGATGTCCCCCTTGGCCCTTCATAGCCTCCATTATTGGCAAGGCCTCCTACACCTGTTACCCTAACGCAATATAAAGAATTTGTGTTGTATCGGTGTCCTTATCAAAAGTATTCATCAAGACATAATCGCCTTCTCAAACTGTGACGTAGACACATGAAGAAAATTAAGGGCCGCCCTCTCCTTAACTAGATCAAAATAAAAAGCACAAAGTCTTAAAGCTGTTAAATACTTGGTTTTGGGGGGATCAAAGGCAATAAAATTTATTTCTAAGTATACATATTTTAAAATTTCTAACTCCACATCAATAATTAATTTATTTTATTTAGATTAAATTTAAATTTAAATTTCTGATCCATTATCAATCAATAGAGGAATAATGATTTCCCTTCAATCTTTTGGTTTAGGATGCTGCCTTTTAGAAAAGTTCACTCTTTTGTTGCATTCATAAAGTTACTTAATTTTAGGAACTTCACAAAATTCCTATTTTAAAAATGAGAAAACTTGGGTACGAAAAAACCTTCAGGTGGTGCTCAAGGTTACACATGGATAAATGGCAGAACCGTTTCAGGGATATTTCCAGGCATTTGAAAGGGATTTGGCCTTGGAAGGCTGACAGCTGAGCAAGACAAGAGAGCAGACAAGCTTCAGCATAGTTCAATATTCAGAGATTAAGTGACAATATGTAATCATACCTGGCTGAATGCCCTTTATAATTTTTAATGATTTTATTTCTCAAGGACACATTTTCTTGAGATTGTTCCTATTTTCAAATTAAAGAACAAAGAGAAAGAAGGAACAAGATATTTGTTCATTTTAATCATGCTACTTAGTGTAATTAATAATTTATGCAATCAACAAATATTTCCAGAAAATTACTATCATTATGTTTAATAAAACATAGATATTGTGGTAAACGATTGCTGTTAAAATCCTCAACATACTCGAGTTGGTGTTTCACATTTAGCTGTGAAGCTCCCTCCTGGAGGTGAGCCACTGCACAACTGGAGGGGGTGCGTGCAAACCTGAGCCCACCCCGGCCTCTCTGCCGCTGTGTTTAAAGCCGAGGTAATAAGCGCCTTGGCCCCACACGTGATTGTTATACGCACCCAGGAGTGTCTCTGGGGAGCTGCACATGCTGGGGACAGAGGGTGGGTCTTGCAAACAGGAAAGCATGAGCAATAATTACCTCGGCATGTAAAGGACTCTCTCTGCCACCACAAAACCGACCGTGAAGAAGAGATTGCTGGCTGGGACGAACGGGAAGACCAAGAAGGACAGGCCCACCAACACCTCCTTGTGCTCCAGTCTCTGAAACACACCACAGTGAGGGACACATGAGCTCTGGTTGAATCCCACTTTCGTCAGCATTTAACCACCTCTTTCAAGTTCTCATTGAGGAACGAATAAATTAGACCAAAGTAAACCTTTTGAACCATGTGCTGAACTCATCAGAGTAAGCCCATGGGGTAACACTTCCTGCCCCTCAAAATACACACACACACCCCTGACACACTCGTTTGCCACCCGGAAACCCCTGATGCTTGTACAGTATAATCAGTGACCATTACTCCTTGTTCTGGGTTGGCCCTATAGCAATACTGCTCTTGAGTCTGGTCCCTTTCAGAAATCCTGTCCCCAAGGCAACTCGTTCCCAGGGAGCAAAGCGGGATGGAATTAGGCTCACTAGGGCATCATGGAGAATTATTGTCCTCTCAGGAACAGAACACATAAAAAACAAACTCACACGCAAGGCCCACCAGGAGAAACAAAGCTTAGCATAAAGGAAATTAAATGTGAACAGTAAAAGCTGGGGCACCAAGGAGGGAGATCGTTTGAGCTGAGAATTTTTTAGCATTTCTCAAATTAAGCTAGTGAGCAAGTATTTATTCTGTTAAATTTTGCGGGATCAAAAACCACTACAATAATTCATTAAATTGACAAAGGACCTTTCTCTAATATCGTATATGTTTGTTATGTATATTAACTTGTAAAGATTTTTCTGTCACTGTAATTAAGAGAAAAAATTCTGTTTATTACTAATAGTAAGTTGTAATGACACTGTAAAATATGGTTTTTATTCCTGTGAGTGTATAAGGTATGGACACATTTGAAAAGAGAGCTATTTAAAATAAACCTTAATATATTTTTCTTTTTAAAAATAGGAAGAAAACCAAATAGAGCTTTGCATATTATTTCTTTTGAACATTTTAAATAGCCTATTAAAAAATTGTAAAAACTAAACAAAAGAATTTCAATAGTATACATAAGATTCCCTAATATAAACTACCAATATTTTAAGTAGCGAAGTAAAACATCTTGAACATCTTGAGATATTTGTCATCTGAATATTATTATACCTTTTGTTTTGCTGACTGCCACATATTGAGCAATAAAATTTCTGAGAGCAATGTCAAATGAATAAATGTGAATTTGGACAATTTTCCTTAAATAATTAATGGATCTATAAGTAACGATCTCAATTTCTTACCTACAGGAACCATACTCTTTAAAATTAAAGGATAAAAGAAAAAGAAAAAAACCTGGCATAACAGGCCCTCGACTCAAATGGATACAATACAATGTTGTATTTTCTATGATGCACTAAAAATATAGGTGAGAAATATAGCAAGTTCATTGTATTTTAAAGCTGCAAGCTCTCTTATCAATTTAGATTATACTTTGAGCTTACAAAGTATATTTCAGTTCAAGAACTTAAGTCTACATGATTTAAAATAGAACAACTTCCTAAGAATCCTATGACATCAAGTATTTCTTGCCCAAATAGAAAACAAATCCCAGAGAATGAATATCTCATCAAGCATCCCTCATGAATTCTGAGCCTATTACTGAGCGCAGGGTTGAAGTTCTCTTTTTATAGGTGCACGTTTATTTTTTACCATAGTTGAATACTTCTTTCAAGTCTTTTCAAAAGCTGAAATACTTTTCACAAAAGTATTCATGTATCTTTTCATAGAAATTCTAAAGAGAATTTAATATGCCCTGTGTATTAATCGCCTAGAATTAAGAAGAATAAATGTACAAACAGCACTGTAACGAGGCTGTGTCACCTTATCCACGTCTAATGAGCCGCTTCCTGGGGCCTCATCGAGGGCAGCAGAGAATGGTCCTCACTGCGAAGAGGCGTTGTCTTCACGTCCCATCCTTGCCTGACTAAAGGTCGCCTTCCTCAGTCGGGGGGCCTGTGCTTCAGGAGCAAGTAGGTGGGGGGTGGGGAGGCGGGCGGCAGGGTCCCCCGGCGCTCACCGCTGCTGTGGACGTGGACACAGGCTCCTCAGGCCCCACGCACATCCTCCTCCCTTCAGGCAATCCTCCCGGCTGTAATTACACACTGACCTGTGTGCTTGCCATCTTTAATATCACAACTAGATTGTAGGGTCCGTGGGGGCAGGGATCTGGTCATTTGTGTTCACTGGTACATGATTTGTGCTTAGCTCAGTGCCTGGTGCTTAGTGGGTGCTTAAAAATATTTGTTGAGTGAATATACCAGGCAAGAGAGAAAACTGGGTCCAAGAAAAGGAAAAGGCAGAGAGGGCTTTCTGGTAGAGCTGACAATCTGGGATTGAAAAAAAAATGAATGAATGCTTACAAAGCAGACAGATTTGAAGGGGCAGGGGGAGCCTGGGGGCCACAGCTAGGGAGAATATACAGAATGCACAAAGTAGGGAATAGACTATCCATGTTGGCAGGCAACAAATCATGAGTGTCTTGCATGTCCTGTGTGGATCTGACCTTTCCCAGAGGCAACAGGGAGTTACTAAAGAATCCCATATGCACAGAAAGAAAAGCAAGTCAGAGTCCAGGAGTTGATGCCCAGATTCAAGCTGCACAACTTGAACCCATACACCATTAGCACCTTCAGCAGGCCTGTTAGTCCTTTTGTGCCTCAGCTACAGAAACGAGACAAGCGAAGCTCAGGGCCCCCTGCGGCTGGGTCACCATGAAGATTTCTCCGTCAGCCCAAGTCCACATTATTGGAGCTGTGAGTTATGAGCTCAGAGGCCACTGCTCCTTACTGCTACCAGTGGGGCTGGTCTTACTGGGTGTTTTTCTTTGTTTCCAAACTTTAACTGAAGAGAGTGGCACAGCACCCAAATTCAGTAAGTATTACTATTTTATTTTACCTTGAAGAACATAATATCCATGAAAAAGTTCTTTATCCTCAAATTAAACTGATGATAATACCTTTTGTCTTCCCTCCTCCGCATTCAGTCAAGAGAGAGAAAAAATACTCAAGAACATATTTATTTAAGCTGCAAGTTGATTAACCAAGCAGAAAGTTGTAGAGTTAGGAAAAAATATGCCATGGACATGGCTGAATTTCCTAGAATGAGAAAGACTGGGAGGGAGTTCAATTTTGTGTCCTGTGGATCACAGATGTGACAAAATTGGCTAAGTAATTTAAAGCTTATTTCAACCTAACAGACTCAGATGAAACTCAAAATATGAGTGGGGGAAAGAGAAAATGTATGCCACTTTCCAAAATACACAAAGTACATTCAATTTCTAGGAAGAGGCCAATGGAAACTTACTCAAAAAGACATGAATATTAGAAGAGCTAATAATATAGCCATAAATAATACATGTTCTTTGATTACCAGTGCAACTTCAGACAAGTTAATTTACTTCTCTGAGCTTTAATCGGATGATCGGTAAAACAAAAGTAAGTGTAGTGATACCTATTCTATGTGAAGGAAAAATGTGTGATAGATTGACTGTGGCAGGTGTTAGATTTGATTTTCATTTCTGATTTTCCTCGGGAGCACAGACATACCCCTGAGCTGCAAAGACGCAAAAATCTCCCAAGATCCCTCTTAAGGTGCCTGGTGAGTGACTGCCATGGGCACAGCCATATAACCAACCAAGCAGCTAATGCAAGAGCAGTTGTTTCTCAGAACCATAAATGACCTCAGAGGAAATCTGGCCCCCGAGTCCCACGCTGGCCTGGGAGTGCCTGGTTTTATCCCCACCCATTCTTACTCTTCAGTTCACTTCTCAAAGCACAGGTCACAGGGAAGGACACATACACACAGACACACGCACACAAACACATGGGCACCATGGGCTGCAGTGTGTGGATGAACGTGTAGGGGAAATGGAGTCCTCCTTCCCCATTCCACACAGACAACATCTACGGCAAGCTGTTCCCTTCCAGAGAGGCAGTGACCAGGCCCCAGCACAGAAATTATCCTCATTACTATTATCACATTTTTCTCACCTCTAAACAGGTTTCAGAAAAATGGTACAGTGCATTGATTGAGAGTGTGACATGGCGTGGCATGGCATGACAGAGTTGTACACGTGGCAGTTATATTTCAGTCCTGAGGGTTTATTTGGCGGCCCTAGGCTCCAGCTGTCTGTATCTGATTCATCAATCTTCATGGGGACTGATGACAGTAAAGCTCCCCTCTTCAGTCCTAGGAGGAAGGCATTTGCAGAGCTGACAGCCAGCATGGCTGAACACTTAAGAGGCTCTCCTTTTAGACTATGAGTGCCTCAGTGGCAGTCACCATCCCACTTAAATTTGTTATCTAGATACCTGGCACATACATAATTGGCATTCAACAAGTACATATGTTGTGATAGTAACGTATTTGTCATATTCATATGTGTGTGTATATGTGTGTGTATGTATATATATATATCAGGTATGCATTCACTCAGGAGAGTGGATTGGGAAATTCAAAAAGTGGTACTGCTCTAAGTCTGTATGTGTTGAGATCAGAGCCTGAGACCCAGCTAGCCAGGTGGGCTCAGGAGAGAGGACAGCTGAGGCAGGAACAAGGACCTCCACGAGAAGCCCCTGGTTTTGGAAGAAACCCTGTCTGCAGGAGGGCCAGTGGGGCACAGATAAGGTACTCATGACACACAAGGAGAGAAAATGTCAGCAGAAGCTCAGTCTTGTGCCTGAAGTTTGTCCAGAGCAGCGGGTAGGGGAGAGAGCCCACAGCTTAGGGACCAGGCCCTGTGCCATCCAGCTACGACAAAATGGGCACGACGCAAGCAACAGCACAGAGTCCTCGGTCAAGAACTATAACTCAGTCAAGTGGCCCAGTACACGAGGGAGGCAGGAGCGGTATGGCTGGCTTACTTCAAATTTGAATATATGAAAGTAATAATAAATACAGTAAGCTTCTCTCTAAACTGCTTTAAAAAAAGTGAGATTTATTTGTACAATTGAGTTTCTGGAGGAACTACCATTAACAGTGGATTTGATTCCTGTTATCCATCAAGGTACTCATCCAAAATGAAAATACCTCCTATAATCAAAATACGTTGCCTCTCAGTGGGTGAGACCCACTTCCCTACTTCTGAAACATGTGGTGATAAAAGTCTGATGGATCATTTGTTTCACTGGAAGTTGTTTAAAAAGATTTTTCCATAACTGATATGATGAAATAATGCTCTTCCCTCACCTTTAACTGTGCATTCAAACAGCCTACCCACCTCAGCTTGAAAGGCAAATTTAATGGACTAATGAATGCAGCAAAGGATGAAACAAAGGTTCTGTTTTAAAATAGTATCAAAATACACAGTCCTAGACTTAACAATGGCTCGACTTAGGAATTTTCAACTTCACCATTTTTCAATTTTCCCATGCTGTGAAAGTGATACCGTGCAGCAGACACTGTACTTTGAATTTTGAATTATGATTTTTCCCGATGTGTGGGCAGTGAGCCACAATACAGCTCCCAGTCAGCCAGCCTCCCAATCAGGAGGACAGACAGCTGACAGACTTACACTCATTCCACTCCCATACAACCACTCTGTTTTTCACTGCATTTGATAAATGCATGAGATATCAATACTTGGTTATAAAATAGGCTTTGTTTTAGATGATTCTGCCCCCGCTGTAAGCTAAGGTAAGTGTTCTGAGCAAGTTTAAGGTAGGCTAGGCTGAGTTATGATGTTTAGTAGGTTAGGTGTATTAACTGCGTTTTATGACTTAAGATATTTTCAACTTACGATGGGTTTATCTGGATGTAAACTTGTCTTAAGTCAAGGAAAATCTGTGCTCGTAGTTTCCCAAGTTCAGAATCAAATACTTGTTATCATTGTTTCATTAGAACTGCTCTCCACTAAAGAACAAAAACATACATCTCTAAAGTGTTTATGAGAAGAAGCCGGTTAACATTTGAGGCTTGACATAAAGATGAAAGAATTCGAAACACACAATCACTAATTGTGAGTTATTTTTCCCCTGGGAGATGCTTACAGGGTAATAGAAAAAAATGTCTTACACAGAAAAGTGAAGAGTAAAAGTATTTCTCCAAAAATCCTTGGCCCTGACTTATTTCCAAGTGAAGACACTTCCAAAGCGAGGAGCGAAGTCTCTAATAAGCAGAAAACTAGAGTTCACTGCGAAAGTCACCCAAGTCGAAGAGGACTGTGGCTCACTGGGATGGAAAGAATTTCCAAGGTAACGCCAGGCAGGCTGACATTAATAAATGTTCTTCCTAATTAAACATTTTTTAATACCAAATGCCAGAGTCGTGGGTCCCAAACTGACAAAGCCAATTTGGCCATTTAAAGTTGCCAGAGCCTTTTGTAAATACTGGCGGCCTCTGACAATTAACAGGCAGAACAGGATACAAAAATGAAAGCAAATTTTAGATAAAATTCTGCCAAAGGTGCAAACCGTTTCTCAGCACTCACTCGCTGACTTACCAGGAATCTCGAGGGACCACCTTCTCTTTCTCCGCCCTCCAGCTCCCCTGCAAGAACGTCCCTGGAAAGGAGCTGTCTTCTGAGGCAGAAACAGTTCGCCCTCTACTAGGGGGAGACACAGAGCTCCCTGTCGACCAAGTGCCTTCTTTTAAATAAACAGCTGAACAGGTGAAGATAGAATTCTTTACTTTCTCTGGTCACAAGGAACACTTATACGGAGAGATATATGCTGTGTCTCTTTGGAAACCGCCACTTACTATACTGATGACTCAGTTATTCTGGGCGATAGCTGCCTCCCCAAATGGTACCATTTTATGGATAGCCGTGCAATGTCTCTCACCCTAGCATTGGTTTTAGAAATCACAGTCATTGTGACTGTGTCAAATACCCACATATGCATTTCAGATTATAGTCTCCATACAATGAAAACCAGTATGCCACAAATCTGTTTACATGTCTTGTCTTTCACTTGCTGTTGACTGGTTATAAACTCTAAAAGAAATGGTGTCAAAGGAATCCTTTTTTTCAGGTGGTGTTGCTAGAAATACTTAAAACTTAGTTCTTCTGAAATGCAGAATCTTTATTTACAGTAGCGTTATTTAATGACCTGTATGATGCTTGAACATTATTTTGAGAAGTGCTGGTATAAACTGCTCAAGCAGAATGAAGTGAAAAGGGAAAGTTTCCACCTTAGGTGTTTCTGTAACTAGTCCTCAAAATAATCTTGCTCTCTGCAGACGGAACATTCAACTGCAGCCTTCATGCTACAGTTGAAACACATTTTCTGTTATTCATCCGTGGTAGATGTAGAAGAGCTGATCACCATTTTCCAGGTAAAAAAAAAAAAATCACTATAAATTTAGAGAACTTTATTAAGCTTCCATCTGCATAGCTTTGGCTCTAGCCAGGATAAGTCCTGAGAGCCGGAGGGTTAGGGATAATTCTCTGGGGAGACAGAACGGAAGTGAAGAAAATCCGGTTCTGCAGGGTAGCTACTGGGTTTTATTGTTTTTTTTGTTTTTTTTTTTCAACTCTTATTTAATTTCTTTAATAGCTGTTTGGTTTTATTGTTTTTATTCTCCATACTCGGCATGTCGTTTGGGACCAGTGAGTGGTCAATAAATTAAGTACCTAATATTTTATCTTTGTTTGCCTCTAGGCTTTTCTTCTCCACATGCACTGTCCTGCACTTATACATTCCCTGCACATTTATTCTGTTTTTCTCTAAAATACTCTGACAGCTTTGAAGCAATTTCCATTTCTGCCACCCAGCTCCATATGTGGCTGCTAACTGCATCTGGTCGTGCTGCTCGGAGCCCTGGCCTCCCCATGAGACACACAGAAAGTACAGGAGTGCCCAGGGTACTATTAGACACTTCCCCCAATGCATCTGCCTTATCAAAGCATCCCTGAAAACCTCCCCAACCTCAGCAATAGTTCTCCTGTTGCAACATGGTCACTGATCACTCATTCATTCAAATAGTTATTGTTGGTGTCTCTTTAGAGTCTCCTTGGGGACTTTGCTTATAGGCAAATGATAAAAGAATTTAGCAATATCACTTTCATCTCTTTTGTATTTCCCAGGCACACTCTTCTAGGTTCTTTGGAACACATCTGTTTGCAAAACAGATATACATAAAAATTCCCTGCCCTTCTAGAGAGGGGAAAAAGCCTGAGAAGGGGCATCTGCAGTAGATGGGTGGGGTGGGGTGGGGGGTGCAAGAAGCGGTTGCAGTTCTACCCACAGTCGTCAGGGTAGGCCTCACTGAGAAGCTGCAGTTAAGCAAAGACCTGCAGGAGATGGAAAAGTCAGCCACAGAACCCATTTTACAGGAGGCAATGAGTTTAGAAAGGAACGAGCATAGCAGGGTGGGGCCAGAGCATGGAGACACTTTCAGGCCTTTATAAAGGCAATGATGTTTACTTTGAGAGAAATAAGGAGCCACTGGTAGGTTTTAAGGACAACAGGAACAGGAGCTGACTTACATTTTTAAAAAATCATCTGGTCCCTGTGTGGAGAACAGAATGGACCACTGGAACAAGGGTAGAAGCGGGGAGACTAGTTAGGTGGCTGCGGCGGTGACCCGGGTGAGAGGTGGTGGCGGCTTGGACCAGGCTGATGGGGGTGAAGGTGAGGAGCAGGGGTCAGATTCTTGATGTATGTTGTAAGTAGAGTTGACAGGATATACTGATGGACTGGAGGGAGACAGACAGAGAGGAAACCCCAAGAATTTTGGCTTGGGAAACTAGCCGAGTGCACTGAGATGGGAAACAGTGTCGGGGGAAAACAAATGGGTACATGCAGGAGGTCAAGTCTGGAATGCTGACTTCGAGACATCCATGTGGAGATGCATTCACGTGACACTTGCCTGCCTGAACACCCCCGGAACCAGAGATATTATTTCATTTATTCTTATTGAGAAAGAAGTTTGAAGACCTTATTGTCAATATTTTAATGTGTAGTAATGAAGATACATGAACATTAAAACTCATATTACAAACTTGCTTTCTTTCTAATACTCTATGCTACCTCTTTAGGCAAAGCATGTATAAAAATAAGCAATTTTAGGGTATTTTATGGGGGCCGGGGAGTGATTCTCCTCACGTGGTATTCACTATAATTGCCATCCCTTTATATGTTCAGTGGGTATTGTACTCACAGTGAACCACTTAAAGAATCTGGTAATCAACGATTTCAGTTTTCTTCGTATTTTCTAATACAATAAGCAATTTCCAAAAGGCTTTCTGTTTAGAGGGACTTGTTTTAGCTGCTTTTATCTCTAGGACCCCTAATTACATATTCCATGGTTTTCTTAAAACAAAATGGAAAAAAAGTGTGCTCCTTTAAATAGAAATTTCACGGTCTGCATGGAAATAGAAAGACAAAATGACTCTAAGAGCTACAAAAATGTCTGTGTGACCTAAGAGTTTAAAAACAATCAGAAGCTATGTAAGGCTAAGTAGAAATGAGCTTCTTTTATTAGATTATGAATCATTAAGAGAAATGAAAAGTGTTAAAATTAAGGTTTCACTTAAAAGGTGGAATTACTGAGTGAAAGCAACATCAACTATGAAATCTTGCTGAGAATCATAAAGCACACAGTCAAAGAAAACGAAACAAGGCCGTTACTGATGTCTGAAAACTCCTTTTTCCATATTGCAACTATCTAATTCTTCCATTAATAAATCCAGTGAGCCTTCCAACTAAACATCAGAGGACTGGGTAACTTACTCTCTTCTTAAGAGTGTGACTTGTGAAAATGCAATTGCCTATGAAGGCAGAGAATAAAACAAATTATTTAATGATGTGGAAAAACTCCTGGCAGGCCTAGATAAAAAAGCCAGGCAGAGCATCCGAGATGCAACTGACTTGTGTATCACACAGACCGTGAGGAAGAAGGGCTTGTAGGAAGTTCAGGTCCAACACAAGGAGAATGAATTCATAGGTGACATTAACCACGGATTTAAAAAATGCCTTGGGAAGACTTCACACAAGGGCCTCTGATAGTCAGGTGGCCACTGAAAAGTTGCCTTTCTAGTCCATTTCGTTCCAACACTCACCACTGAGTGGAACGGAGATACCCAATAATGACAGTAAGAGGTTTTAAGAGCAATACTAATAAAAGTATTCCTTTCTTGCATCCTGTTTTTGCTGAACTTCCAAATACCTTTAAAGACAACTGTACTATTTCTATGGTTTACAGGTTTAGGTGATAATTCCAATAATCATTTATAAGTCAGTCAGTGATATTTGCCACTATTTCCTTCCTCTTGATAACCATCCACTTTTGTACTGAAGGAGTAATTTTATGTTAGGATTTTGCCCTTGTGTTACATGCATTTCAACATATCTAAACTCTAAAATGTGCTTTAGCATTAAAAACATGAAAGTATGTTACTATCATTAACTTTTAGGTTAAGAATTTGGCCTCTTTTAGGCAAATAGGATTGGGGATCGAAGGAGTTCTGGGAGGGTGGGCAGGATTAATCTTCAGCAGCATTATGAATATTTTGTGATCATGTAAAGCATGACTGTATATTGAAGTACATAGAATTTAAAAGGCAGTGAAGTGGATTATGCTTTTGAAGTCTCTTTACTCCTACAAAATGGCAACAGGAGCCTTACGGTGCTCCTGACTTTAAGCCATGACAACTTCACGATGGTAGTGATGACGAAGATGATGAAAAACACTATGAGAACAGGTACCCAGTGCTTCCCACAGGCCCAGGCACTGCGCCGAGTGTCCCTGGTGGTGACCCTGGTTCCCGCTCACCGTGACTCCACGCTGTGCTGCAGGAACGAGGCCAGTGTGCTGAGCTGGCGCAGTCTCAGGCCGGTGCTAACCGCTCTGCTCTACAGCCTCCCCCGTCCCAGCCTCAGGGCTTGTGCTCTGGAAGTCAGCGTAATGCCCCTCCATGCGCACACCTGGGCTGCCTCCCACTTGGAGGGGACTGACTCCCACTTGAGACTGGTGGCCATGAATTTAAAGTCAGACTACCAAATGAAACAGAGTGACAGAACCTAAGTCACAGTTTGTATACTACACAGCGAAGCAATAACGTAGTCACAGCGGATCTTCAGGTGTGTTCTCCGGTTTCCAACCCTGCATCTGATGAAGCAGTGAGCTCATTTTCAAACTCTCATCAAAGAAATGATAGGAACAAAAATCTCAGCTTTGGAGCATAGCCTAAGGGCCAACGTTGACCACAGCTACTGGCCTGGAAAACTATGACCAAAGTAGCAGGACATTATCATCACAGGTAAAAAAGCAGGTGGGAGAAGCCAGCTGAGAGCAGTGATAAGAGGCTGGACCAACTAGGCTGGTCAGATGGTACCCCCACGACATTGGTGGTCATGGAGCAGATGGACCATGTCAAGGTGCCAGTGACTGCAGTGGCCCAAAGCACGGCACACAGGATGGGTTGTGAATGGTCTAAAAGGGTTGGTTCCATAGTAGCACAAAGAGGATTTTGCTGAGTTGAAGATAAAAAAAGGATGGAGAATATGGAGTTTGCAAAATAGGGGCTGAAAAGAGAAATATAGGTCAGAAAGAAAACACTGGCACAGAGCCATTCACCATTAAATGCAATTTTGTTCCTCAAGTTCAATTTTATTTTACCACTTGGTATATTAAAACAAGATGCTTATTTTACCATGTTTCATAATGGCTCTTCTGAAATTTAAAGAGTTATTCCACAGTGATCTATGCACCACAATAACACCTTAACCTATTACTGGCTGAGCTAAACACAAAATAATATAAAGAAATTACGGATGGGTCTGTGTAGTACAATGTTCTATACTAGGAGTCAGCTACTTTATACTACAGTGGTGGAGTTGAATAATTGTGACAGACTGTGTGACCAGAAAGCCCTCAAATAATGAAGATCTGCTTCTTTGCCAAAAAAAAAGTTTTTCCATCTCTGGGGCTATCCCACTGCACTGTACTTATTCCCATAAGCTGCTCCAAGTCCTTTATGGAAGGAGGTAAGAATGTTAATAAGCAAATAATACTTTCCAATAATGACTCTCATTCTAACTTTACCTCCTTGTGGAGATATATGTGGGTTTTAATGAAAGAGACCTAAGACTGAAATTCTGTTTGTCCATCAAGTATTTGTTCTTTATGAGTATACTGATAGGGGTGGTGACACAGACTAGCCTGGACGCTGACCAAGGGTAAGGCTGGGGACAGGCCTGAAGAGGACCCTGAGAGGAACACAGCCACCTCCCTACGGGAGCAGACGCACCACTTCACCCCCAGCCCGGCCCTCCTTCGCCACTAAGCTGTCACTGGTGGTCACTTCCACTGGTCAGGCTACAGAGTCATTCCTGTGTGGACCTGAGAATTTAGCTCGTTTCCCAGGGCCCAGAGCTGTGGCCTCTGAGGCATGTTGGTTTCAAGGGAACAGAGTGGAAGACTGTGAATAGACAGATTAGGACGAAACTGTGTCCTCTACTGAAAGTCAAACAAACAAAACACAAGCCTGACAGTCCCACCCTCGGGGCATCCCTCCACCGCCTAATGGCCTTTCTCACCAGTCATCTCTCTGCTGAGCTCACTGTTAGGAAGTCCAGGATCATTAACCCCCTCTTTCCTTAGGTTTTACTTTCACAAATATGCCATAGATTATAAAAGGTATTTTACCTTAAAATCTCAAGAGACTCTTTGAGAATGTAATGAAGAATCAATAGCAAATAAATTACTCGGAAACATAATTTAGTGGTACTTCCTGCGTAATGTAGGGAAATCACATTAGAGGTGGGGAAAGGGCAATTATGGAGAATAGGACCAATAGCATCACCTCCTCTAAAGAATCTAAACTGGCCTGGCTGCTCTTCTGATAGAGATCACTGTTCATTGCAAGTCAACAGTCTGACATGCAGGATATAAGAACTACAAAGAGATGCAGCAAAGTGCATTTTCAGCCTATGGTTTTCCTGGTATATGAACATCCACCATTCATAGAAAATAATAGAATAATTGGTCTTCATGGCTTAAAATGTTCTTTATCTCTCCTGTATACACATTTCAACAGAGTGATTTTCCTCATCACAAAGGGTAAGAGCAAATTAGTTCACTTTAAAATTCACTGTGAAAAGAACTCAATTGAATAATGAACGTCTAGGTTGGTCCCTACATTATGTTCTATAAGCTCAAACATACTCCTAGTGAATAAGGGTTTTGAATAAGAGGGGATGAAGGAAAAGGGACAGAAAAAGACAAATCCTATATTTAAATTCTCAGAGGTACCAAATGAGCTCTTCTATAAATAATAAACTATTCCTTGAGGTCTTCCATTTGTTATGCCATGAAAATAGGACAAAGCAGAAACAATCTCTAAATTCATCCTGCAGTTGTTTCTAGGGAAAGACAACTCAGATCCCGTGGCCCAGTTCTTCCACTCAACGCTGGACATGAGCTTATCAGGTGACAAACATCCCCTCCTAGTCACCTGCCTACAGTAAGACTCCAGCTACTATGGGGACCTGGCCTGCAAAAGCCTGCAGTGTGTAATGGTGTCTAACTTGACTGACTTGTACAGAATTTGTTTTTATTTTCAGTAAGTGTGAAAAATGTACAAGAACAAGTGTTCAAAGAAGGCATAGGGTGGGTACTGGGAAATAATACAGCTGCTGTTTTATAGCTTTGCTATGTCAATTATTAAAATATTAGTAAAAAAAAAAAGTCAGGTAAGTGTAAATACAATTTTAAGAGGGTAGACTATACAGTTCACTCCTTCTCCAGAGCCCTGACTGATACAAAGGTAGAAAGTTTGGGTACATTGGAGAGGAAATAAAGTCTCTATCTACTGGCCCCAAATTACATTCCCCCAAAAGAGCTGGTAATATTAGCAAAAGAAAGACTTGTGTGTCTTACAGATCCCTTATTGACTCTAAGCTGCTCTTTCCCTTCAATTCCTGCCTCCTCCACAAACTCAGAGAAGCATCTAAATTCTTTAAAGGACCGGAAATCCTTCCCGCAACTCCTTGCCCTCCAAGGCCTGGCCTTATAAACAAGAAAACCGGACAAAACCACCTGTCAACAGAGCCAGAGGCCAAATAGAAAGAAGCAGGGCAGGAGAGGGGAATGTAGGCAGATGTTTAAAAGATCAAGGCTTAATCATGTGTGCGCGCGTCCACACACACACACACACTTGCCATCATGGCTTGGACACGGGTGCATTCAGCTGTGCCCTCGGCCCATTTCGCCGGCGGTACACTGCTCCAGCCATGGCAGTCTCCCTCCTGTCCCAGGCACCCTCCAGCACTCTTCCGCCTCAGGACCGCTACTAGAAATGCTCTTCCCCAAACAGCCACACAGCTCACCTCTGTACTTCACGCCTCTGCTCAGATATCCCCTTACCTGTGAAGCTAGCAGTGACCTCTTCACAGCCCTTACCAGCACTTCACATATAAGGAAATATTGTAAGTGTTTAAGTATAGGCTCCATGCAGATAAGACCTTAGTTTAATTCACAGTTCTAATCCCAGCAACTAATCAATATTAAGGCACTCAATCAATATTAAGAGAATTAAAGAGAAAGAAGTAGTGAGGCTGAAGAGAACATATTCTCCCCTGAATATAAACCAGGGCTGATGTAAGACTGAGAATCAGAGGTGAAAATAAAAGAAGTATTTGCCATGACTCCCTGGACTCAGTATCCATGCTTGTTTATCCAATTATATTTCTTCCTGGTAATGTACTGTGTGGCCTCACTATCTCAAAATTTAAAGACATAGCCAGGAATTATGAAATAATTTCAATCCAACACTTATCAATATAGTACACATGCCATTTGGAAATGGTCTAAGTGGACAAAACTGTGTTTATGTTGCTGAAACTATTACAACATTTCATCCGTTGTTTCTTTTCAGCACAGAAGAATGTCCATGGAGCAGGACCACCATTTTCACAAAAACTTTGTCCTACTGTTTATTGTCCTGGAGTCAAAAGCCCTTAAGATCATGTCCTTTGTAACTAATCATCACACAGAAAAAACAAGGATTATCCCCACTAGAAGGGGTTCCTAACTGGCTGGAGAATCTGCCTTGTACAAATTTCTAGTATATAAGCAGGTCAAGTACAGAGAGTGAGGCCACCTGATGCCACCCTTGTCTCTAAACTCTGAAAGAAAAGACATGTATGACATGCAAGTGGACTCCTAGAATTGCTGAAGGCTTTACTGAGTGTTTGGAAGGATTTTCCAGATGAAAGCCACCACGGAAGGGCTCAATCTTACTGGATTCCACTGCTGGAACGGCGTGGCTAATATTTTTCCTGATGCATTAAAGTGATTCTGGAAGGAATTCTGTGAAAGAAAAGGATTAACAGCCTTCCATGAAGGAAGTTTCCATTCATCCGTCTTACTATCAAAGACACTCTGGGGAGGGCCAAGGCGTGGCTGTGTGTGGGCTCTGCTGCCTACACGAAGGTCCATATTTAACACACCGGACCTGTATGACAGCCTGTAGGGACTCACCGCTCCCTTTAATCGGCCCGGAGGGAGTCGAGTTAAGCCCTCACTGACACACCAATCCAGCTCTCTTGTAAATTTGCTCCTGCAGATCTGTGACAACATAGCAGGCGTGCCAATCATGAGCTAAGGCCAGATTCTAATAACACAAACTTCTACTGACCCCCAAGTATTTCACACTGGTATTGACTATGGTCTTTTTATAGGTTTTAGAGGCAGCTCATCTAAAAAAAGGGGGTGAGGGAGGTCTCCATACCCAAATGTAACTGAACAGAGTTACTAACTTTTTATAGTTTTATTCATCTAGATAATAGACACTGAGTGGCAAACAATAAAATTTAGGTAATAAACATTGGATGCGGCAAACTCTTGATGCTGGAAGTATGTGAATGAAACAGGGAAAAAATAAAAAATCTCTATACTCATAGGGCTTACACTCCATTGGAGGAAAAAGGCATTACATAAAATCACAAAATTATGAAGCGCTTTAGAAACTGGATGTATAGTGAAGAAAAACTGAAAAGTGAAAGGGAGTTAAGTCGAGTGGAGGCTGTGTGATGTGTTTTAAATAGGTTACTTACACTAGGCTGTACCAAGAAGGTGATATTTTAGTTCAAGTTATACTTTATTTTTATGTAGTTCCTATTTATATTTAGCTCAGAGGCATAAATCTTCACAACTTTGGATCTGACAATGCATTCTTAGATTTGACACCAAAAGCCAGTGAATAACAAAGGGAGAAAATCAGTTGGACTTCCTTACATTGAAAACTTTTGTGCATTCAAGGACATTATTAAGAATGTGAAAAGACAACCTAAAGAATGGGAGAAAGTATTTGCAAATCATCTGTCCGTTGGAGATTTAATAATCCTGAATATATAAAGAAAGCTTACAACTCAATAACAAAAAGACCCTTCAATTAAAAATTGAGCGAAAGGCTTGAGTAGACATTTCTACAAAGACACACAGATGACCAATAAGCACGGGAAAAGATATCCTTCAGAGACCATTAAAGAAATGCAAATCAAGAATGAGATATCTCTTCACACTCAATAGGATGGCTTTAAAGAAAACAATGAAAAATAATCAATATTGGCAAAGATGTAGAGAAATAGGAACCCCTGTATATTCCTGGTGAGAATATCAAATGGTGCAACCACTGTGGAGAATAGTTCCTCAAAAAGTTAAACATTGTTTATCACCACGACCAGGCACCTAGGTATATACCCTAGAGAAATGAAAACATATGTCCAAGCAGAAACCTGTACATGAATGTACATAGTAGCAACATTCTTAATAGCCAAAAGGTGAAAATAACCCAAATGTTCAACACATGAATGGATAAACAAATTGTGGTATATATATATATATATACCAAACAGGGTATCATTCAACCATAAAACAGGACAATTATTGATACATGCTACAATTGTATTTTGGATGAACTTCAAAAATACTATGTAAAGTGAAAAAGTCGGACACAAAAGGTCACATATTGTATAATTCCTTTTATATAATATATTCAAAATAGGCAAACTCATACAGACTGAAAGCAGATGAGACGTTCCCAGGGGCTGGGCGGGGGAGCGTGAGATGTGATCCCTTTATCGGTGTGGTGGTTTTCAATGAGGTGAAGAAAAAGCTTTGAAATCAGAAAGGCTCACAACACTGCAGACACGCTACATATATCACTGACCTGCACACTTTAAAATAGTTAATTGTATGTTATGTGAATTTCACGTCAAAGAACAAAATTTTTTCATCAAATATTTCAGGATTATATTTTGTGTCTTGATATTCAAACTTCAGTTCTGTATTCATTCCATGCTTTGTAACATTTAATCTTTTTTTTAAAAT
The DNA here is from genome assembly GCF_040802235.1 of Manis javanica. NCBI lineage: Eukaryota > Metazoa > Chordata > Mammalia > Pholidota > Manidae > Manis > Manis javanica. Next base: position 7,904,109 of record NC_133170.1, on the reverse strand, counting down.
TCAGCTTTATTATGATACAGATCACACATTTATGGGCTTATATGGGTGATTTTTGGTAAATGAATGCAGTATAGCAACAATCACCATAATCAAATTTTACAAAGCATTCCATACCCCAAAATGTACCCTCAAATCTTTTATCAATCTCCATCCCCATGTTTTCTGTCATTACAATTCTGCTTTTTCCAGACTTTCCTATGTCTAAAGGCAGAATTATGATGACAATGTTTCCTATGAAGGGAACTACAGTAAGTAGTTGCATATGTGAGGCTTCTTTCACTTAGCAAGATGTGTTTGCAGTTATTCTGTATTGTTTCATACGTATCATAAATTATTTGTTCCTTTAAATTTCTGAATAAGTTACCACATTGTTTATCCATTTACAGTACGAGGCTGCTAGGTTGTTTCCACTTTTCAGCTACTCTATTAAAGCTGCTATGAATAGTTACTTATAAGACTTTTGTGCAGATAGAAGTTGCCATCGCTTCTCAGTTTTCTTCTATTCTTGAGGAGTAGAAGTGCTTATTTTTATATTTAACTTTTTAAGTAACTGCCTAATTTTTCCAAAGTGGCTAAGCTATTTTTCATTCCCACCAGCAAGGTATGAGGGTTCCAGCTGCCCCACATTCTGGCCAGTACTTGGCGTTGTGAATCTTTTCAGATAGTCATTCTGGTGGGTGTGCAGTGATATCTCTTCAGAGCTTTATGCTGGATTTCCCTAATGACTAATGATGACTATCATTACATGTGTTCATTAACTCATGTGTTTGATAACCTTTATTACATGTTTGTAAAGTCTCTATTTGAACTTTTCATGCATTTCTAGTAAGTTATTTTCTTATTATTGAGTTCTAAGAGCTCTTTAAATCCCAGATACAAGCTGTTGTGCTTCAATTAACATTATCTTTTGATGAGCAAAATTTTTAAGTCGATGATGTCTAATTCAACACCTTTTCCTTTTATGGTCTGTACTTTATGTGTCCTAAGAAATCTTTGCGTTCACAAGGATTTTCTCCTGTGTTCTTTTAGAGTTCTTGGTGCTATTTCATTTTCTTAGGAATATTTTGTTTAGGAATTAATTTCTAAGTGTACAATAAGAGGTAAGTACCTTTTGTGTAAAAGCCTATCTTTTCCTTTCCCTATTGAATTACCTTGGTAACTTTGCTAAAAATCAACTGAGCATGTAAGAGCCAGGTTACCTTTGGCATCACGATTCTGTTCCTCTTTCTATGGACTATTTTTCCCTCTGAGTTTGGGTCACACTCTCCTGTTGCTTTACATGTCCAGTAATCTGCTTAAAAACTACACATTGTAGGTCACACATTGTAGTGACTCTGTGTTCTATTTTGTTCTTTTGGAATTTGTTGGTTTTCCTGTTTTAATAGATGGTGCAACTTGCCTGAGATCAAATTGGAAAATCTGTTTCTCTGTAGAGAGCTGAAAATTTGCTCAGTTTCTTTTTCCCCCCCTTTTGCCTGCATCTCCGGGGGATCTCTCTGCGCCTACATAGCTTGATGATCAGCCAATGATTCCAACAGAATTATATACAGACAACACAGCCAGTGAAGCTTCCACTCTCTGCTGCCCAGTCTGCGTGTGGGTTGAAGAATTCACTTACATTTATAGCAAACAGGCAAGTCTCCCTAAGCTTTCAACGTTGCCTGTGTCCCCTAGTGGTCCCATGTACACACATTAAGCAGTCAGCCATGAGTGTATGGACAGCATATTATCTCAGCCTTCTTCAGCCCTCTTGCTTCCAAAATCTCCCCCTTAAATTTCTAGGTGCTCTGCTGTTCTCCTAAAGCAAATCAGCCTCCTCTTCCCAAAAAAACTGTGGGTATTTAATACCAGATCCAGGGGACAGGAGTACTTTCAAGCAAGAAGCATCTGACCCAATGCACTAGCAGTTTTTTGTAAGTAAATATTTTTAAGTGCTTTGCTACCTTTGATCAATTGTTTCAGCTTCATATCATTTTCTTTTTGAAGTGAGACTCACCCAACCAACTCGGGCAGGCAGCCGTTAGTGGAAGTAGAGTCTTAACCATATTCTAAGCACTTAGGAATTTATTATCATTTTCTCATTTATCATTACCTGACATCAAACAAATGAGTTCAAAGATTCATCAAGCACAGCAAAAAAAATATTTACTGCTTGCAAACATGAAATTTCAGACCCAATTTTTATAGGGTCAGAAACAACAAAAGAAATCATATGACTGAAGTGGCCATGGTTTGTTTGAAACATGTATTACCTACCTGGAAAATATTAAAAAACGAAGTCTTTTAGACAAAAGAGTAGATTCGATTTTGACCCAGACCCCCTGTGCTAGGAAAAGAGCATTTTTGAGTATAGACCATCTTTAAAGGCAGAGTTCTTGTGAATTTTAAGAAAATTACCTTGAACGCTGCTAAACAATGAAGGCTCAGGAAGGCCACCACAACTGCCAGAAGGATGGTAGCTAAGTTCCGCATGTCCCAGATGGTCTCGACCAGAGGGATGCTGCCAACCTGCCAGTCATAGCACAAGGTAGCAGGTGCAAGAAGCAGCCACATGTTGAAGGCCAAGAGGTAGGAATAGGTAAGGAATCTACAAAGGGAAAAACGATCATTGAGACACAAGTCGTTTCGCAAACATTCATGCACCATTTTTCACTGAGTAGCATTTCTAGAAGGTCAGTGTTATCTTAGAGGACAAAGCGAGGTCGAATGGAAGGCTGTTGATCATTACACTGGTCATTTTGGAATAGATCTAGTAGTTCTAGCACTCTGGGAGGTGTTGGCCTTTCCGTGGTGAACAAGTAAAGACAGAGTTTCCATGACATGTATTTAGAAATCATCATACAGATAAACACATTACAATCTGGGATAAATGCTATGATGGGAAAGTTTGATGAAAGTATGTTACAGAAACATTGCCCTGTGGGGGATGATTCCCTGGGTAAGAGGCATTTGAGGGTCCCTTTTCAATTGTGCCCAGAATCCTGTAATAGATGTGCATATATTTAATCATTTCTCTAACAGATTGAGCCATACTGAATTATTATTTTTAAAAAATCAGAGTATCTGTGGTAAGGAGATCAAGTCTCTCACTCACAAGTGAAGGGTCTGGCCTTCAAGAAGAGGGACAACAGCTGCCCTGCTAACAAGAACAGCAAGGTGGGCTCAGGAAGGAATGGAGGGTGACTGCTGTGTCCCGGCTGTGTCCAGGCACTAAGGTAAAGTGGAAGGCACTCTAGTTGATCCCCTTCCTTTTTCAATAGAGGAACTGAATTTACTTAAATTTGTTCAGTCAACACAAATTCATGAAGTAGTTGCTCTAGACTCCGGAGAGGTGGAGAACTCATAACAAACTCCATCCAAACCTCTGCACTAGGAGATGACCAAACTCTAGCATAGCTGCTGGCAGCCTGAAGACACCCCCCCAAGATGACGGTGCCGCCACACTGACTCGCCTACCTGAGAAAGTTTAGGGCTGCCAGGAGAACCTACTGTCTGTTTTCTGGCCAACAGCTGACAAAGGCCCCTGAGCATGCTTTCTTACAGCATCAAACCAAAGGGCCTACGATTGTGAACATGCATTTTTTATAACTCAGAAGTCTTTCTCAAGGACCTAAGAGTCATTCCTTTAAGGTGTCATCGTCAAGAAGCACAGGGCCCACCCTCCCAGTCTCTGGGAGGACAGAATCCTACCTTCGCAACCGCCAGCCAGCAGACACAGCCCCATGGCTGCACTTAGAGGACCAACCCTTGCAATGCTTCACTTCTCTGCCTCTTCCGAGCCCCAGCTTGTCCCCCAAGCCCCATTCTCTCTTTAAAATGCTAGTCACCTCTGCACAAATCTGAATGGCACTTAGCTTCTCCTTATGATCAGTAGTTATTAGACAGAATCTATTTTCACTGTTTTAACTAATGTCCAGCTGTGTTTATTTTTGCCACCCTATGTGGGATTAAACAGAATAATTAGATAAATTCCTTATCCCCGTGGAATGTACAATCCAACAGTGAAAAGAAGCTTCACAGAATTAAAGAGGCAGGATGACAGGAGCACCATACGGGCACAAAATGTCAGGAAAAGTACCTGCCTTTTGGTCACATTGTTCTGCAGGGGGTTCTCCAAATTGACAAAGAAGTCATATTAGATCATTTCTAAGTTACCTTCCAATGTGAAGAGTCAGCCCACCTTGGACTCCTCTCAACAAGTGGCTCCCGGTTGGGTCACCCTCCCAGGCCTTCCCAACTGATGGGTTCCCCTTCCCTGCATTCCTCCGAGGCTGGTGATGGGCAACCATCAACGAACACCAGGCGAGGCTCCATGATGGGGACCAATGGCTGCTCTGACTCCAAACCCAGCGGAGAAGTGGGTTAAAGGAATGGGGATATTTCAGTAGTGTTTTCCAACACTTCGTTAATGTACAAATAGTGCAGACACTAAAAGCCTGAAGATGTCCAAGCTTTGGTCCTTAACAAAAATAAAGACAAAACAAAAGAAACTGCCTTATCCCTTTTAGGCCTGGGCCTGAGAAAACATCTCTTAAGAATGCCAACTCCCTAGAGAGATGATTGGGCCATGTTGGGCTTCTTTTTACTGCAGAGCTTCTAAGCTGACCGCTGTTTCTTAGTAAAGATTCTCTCACTTGGCTTTCAAGGCAAAAGCTGAATCATCACACTGAGCAAGACACTCCTGCAGACCTGTCACTCAGGTACACGCCAGTCTGCAAAACTTACATTAAAGAAACAGTATCTCTTCTTTCTGATATAATAGTTTTAAGCAATGATTATAAATGGATGCTCAAATAATTAGGCGAAAAGCTGAAAGGGTACTTTTTAATGGAGGGGTTCAGGCTAAATCAGCTGCTTTGAACTGAGTAACAACCTTAACACACAGAAAGGGAGGCCAGCATCCAGATGCCTGATGGACACACACACACCGTCCAAGGAGCCCTGTCCAAAAGAGAAAATTAAACTTGAATCTGATCAAGCCCTTTATTACCAGTTTACATCAAATACAGAACACACTGAAATGTGTTAAATGACACCAGAGGGATAGAAACTGCTGAATCTAGAATGTTGCAAATCCCACTGAAACAATGAAGGGAGTTTCTTCAACAGACGCGTTGTATTGGGGACCTGGGGGGATGCGGGTGGAGCGGGGAGAGAAAAGGGCACCTAAACTAAAAGAGCTTAAAAGACATATCAAAGTGCAGATTTGAATTTAAACAAAACACGACTAAAAATAACCGCTGATGAGAAAAAATTTAAACACTGACTGGATATGATACTAGAGAATCACTGTTAATTTTTAAAGTGTGATAATGGTGTTGTGGTTATAATTTTAAAGGGTCTTTTTCTTTTAGAAGTACATACCAAAATATATGCATATGAAATGAGATAATGTCTGGAATCTGCTTCACGATGATGGACAGCAAGAGGGAAGACGTGGTGGGATATGAGTGACACAAGGTTGGCCATGACCTGTAATTGCTGAAACTGGATAATGGGTCTGTTTCACAAAGGGGTTCTTCATGCATTTCTCAATTTACGGGCATTTTCTCATATTTCCCATAAAAATCTAGTGCAAAAAGGCACCCAAATTATGACAGGAATGCCTTCTTCATGCCTAGCTGCAGTTTACCTGGGAATAGCTACAAGCACTGGAGAAGTTACTTTAATGCCAAGTTCACATTCTGGCCTTTCCCTGAAAGCTGTCCTCAGTTTCTTGTATTTTCTAGATTTGCAAAACTATACTGACAAAAAGCAAATGTAAAGAATTTTTTTAAAGTTACAATCCCAACTTAGTTTTTTAGATTAAAAAAAAACTGTGTCTTTTTACATACATTGTAACCCAAATAGGTTACAAAATAAACCACAGAACAAAAAGCAATTTCCCCTTTCTTTTAAAACATTCCAAGTGTCAAGACTATTAAGTTATCCATTTTAATACTTATGTATTTTCTCCAGAAACCCAAGAGATGTTATCTACCTTCTAGTGCATATGAATTCAGATCAGTGTTGCCAGTAACTCTTTTAAATACTGTTTGAAATACTGAGATAGTGTTGGGGAACTTTTTGCAAATTTAAGCATAAAGCCACATGGAATCTTGCCAAAAGCAAATTACATTTTAGGAGGCAGGCTAGTTGAGCTAGCTGTACTCAGCAACTAAAGTATTTCTTTTTGACTCATTGACTATGAATTACACTTCAAGTTAATCATCTTGTTTATTTCTGCTAAAATTTCAGAAATGAAATAATCTGTGGAATACGTTTGTCTTGCTGGTTTCTCTTCTTTTAAAGCAGGAGCAGAAACAAAATGAATCATTTAGCCAATTCTCGATCATGAATTCCACTAACAGGAGGAAAGCCGAATTGAGTGTTTTGCCAACAAAAGGGAATATACAGCACAGGGATACAGCACAGGAATCCAGCTTAAACAATGCAGTCCAGTCGTGTATTCCCACTGACAAGCCAGGAAATACATGAAAGGGAGAGAGGAGAGGGGACATGGGACCGTGGAGGAACTGGCACACATCAAATAGCACCTAATGGAAGCGTGGCTTTTCAAATCCAAATCTCCACTTTCATCAAGAAAAATATCAGTGTGCGTTAAGTGCAAAATCACACACAGGTTCTTTTATTTGCCTGTAAAAACATTTTGGCTAGGAAATAACATGAGCCTAACATATTTCCTTGTCCTAGAAAGATGTCTATAGCGGGTACACATGAAAGAATCATACACTGAAAACAGAAATATACAGCACTTGCTTGTTTGATATAAAAATGTTAGTGCTCAAAGGATCCTTCTTGTAATTCACCAAAAAGAAAAAACTCCTTCATTGTTTCCTAAATACATGACATTGGGCTGACTGTATACCCATCTGTGCCCTCTTGGGATGGGCATCAGCTAACACCGTCACGACACCAGCCTCAATGTAAACCACCTTTGCCACCACAGGGAGCACCCCGTCCTCCCCAGACCCTGCTCTCCCACCAGCTTTGGGCCATCTGTCCTGCCCCTCCCTAGGCTGTCCTGATTTCAATTCCTGAATTACCACTGAAGCTTCCAAAGGGTCTCCACAGTCTCACTGCGCCCCAGCAATAACGACAGGCCTTTTCGAAGCATAACCTGCTTAGCATCTTTAGCATCTTCTTCTGCCAACTCCCTTCTCCAGGACGAGCCAAAGGCAGCCACTTCCTGCCCCACCCTTCTCCCTAGGCAGGAGGGCCTCACTGGAGTTCAGGGAATGCTGAGTGATCAGGTGTACTTCTCTAGGTGCTGACTGTTAGTAAGGTCTAGTCTCCTACCCTCCGAAAGGGCATTTTCACAGCATTGGTGGTGAAAACACATATCATGTTACATGGTTTATAATAGCAAAATACAAACATCAAATTTTAATGGAATTCTAAGATTTAACAGATTAATGAAAAATAGAGGATTAAGAAATGACATCCTAGAATCTATGCAGAATTTAAACAGGTGGAAAGATGGGAGAGAGCCCAGACAGGGCCACCAAGTAAAAACAGTTTCAAACTATCAATAAGCATGAACACACCATTAAGGGTGAAGAATGTACGAGTAAAGACACCCCCTCCTGTGTCACAGAAGCATCTTCATAAAGCCATGCCAGGCTTACTTTTTCTTATTTTATATTAAACTGCAATGAATATAGTTTAAATGAGAATTCTTGTTACCACGGATAAACTATAAAGTGAAGCTGAAATGTCATTAAGTCTCCCTGACCTTTTTAACATGCCATCAAGTTACCTTATTAACAGAGGCAGCTTCGTCAGAGTAGGAAAAAATGAATTGCAACAATTTAGCCTGTCAGCCACAACTTTTTTCCCATATATTAGTAAAAGAGTAAACAATGCCTCCTGCAAAATAAATATTTGGTTCATTTACCTAAGGTCTGCTCCTCTCTGTATAGCATTTCACAACATTTTATGTCAAAGCAACATCCTTTCCTTCATGGAGCACAGATGGAGCTTCCGCTGAGCGAGCGTCCCTGTCTGCGCAGCACACACCAGGCCCAGGTCCCCATTTCCACCCGGGAATCCCGTTGGTGTGTTAACCAACTACATCCCCTACCTACCATTACAAGTCCCTTAGACGTGTACAGCATCATCTGGTTCACAAAATATGGGGGCTACCTGATCCCAACACAATCTCTATGAAGCATCACCCCTACTTCTGCGGTGTGGAATGGCCTCGCGGAGGCTGTGACTCGTTCGGTGTCCCGCAGCACACGGCGGAACCTGCACACACAACAGAGCTTTCTGGCTCCTCGGACAATTCTCCACTGCCTCCGACAGGCTTCCACCAGCATTTCTTTATTACTGTAAAGAACTGGAAGGAAATGTAATGGATACATATTGTTATTTCATGGAGAAGCATCTGCTGGAGACCCTGATTTATTTCTTGAACAATGCAGCCCAGATGAACTTGAGCTTTTATAAGAAAAGAAGAGAAAAAAGGGGATGGGAGAGGAAGGGAGAGGACGGGAGGGGAGTTGGGGAAGGGAAGGGGGAGGAAAAAAAGCAAACTTTAGCTTTTAGTCAAAGCAGGGCTGACATAAAACCCTCTGCAGCACAGTAAGCAGATGATCGCACTGATGAGAACGTTTGTTGGAACATCACACAGCAAGAAATGGAATCCTTAAATAAAACCCTGGGCTTGGCATTCTATTCGTCACAAAAAGCATTTTTTGCCTTTATGTTCCAACGTTAGCAAGGACGTCAACAATGGTTTCTTTAATTTTTATCAGCTTCTCAGGGATTTAGGATTACAATGGAAACACAATATGTAGATTTAAAGGATTATACAGTTTTTTGCCAGAAGTAAAAGTGTCAATAAGTGCTTGACACCAGCACCGTCCACCGCCCGATCCGCAGTCTGGAGGTAAAGTTGGCTGCCTCACAGGCTGCTGCTCTGACTCTCTCCTCTTTCCTCTTTCTTGTATTTGTCCGCTTCATTCCCACGTCCAAGACAAATTAAGTAATTATTCAACAGAGACATTTCAGTTGGGAAAACTACACCCAATGATCTTGATGATCTCCTTCTTCCCCAAGCTATTTTTTATGAACATAATACAAAATAGGCAATGGGGCCAACAGGCCTCACGTAGAGAGCTCTTCAGCCACAGAGGACACGGGTTATGCCCAAGGATGTCAACAAGGGGGACACACCCCTCTCTGCATACACTTAGGCTGCTGGTCAAAGAAAGACTCTCACCAAACCTTGGACCTATTCAAACAGAATTCCTGGGCCATGAACCAGGAAATCATTATTAACATGCTTCCCTGGGTGACTCTGATATTCCCTTTAGTTTGGTAATCATTGCTTCAATGAGCAAAATAACTTCAGTTTCATTTCAGAAAACACAGGTATGGAGGCCCTCCTAACACAAGACCCTGCTAAGGGCTAGAGCAGGGGCCAAGCAACTTGCTTTGAATAGCTCTCTTTAAACACACAGTGTATATTTTAATAATAATTTAAACTTTAATTCAATTTGTTCAGAGTTTGTTATGAGACAGCCTCATGTTACAGGCTTCAAGGACTAAAAATATAAGGAAGACAGAGAATCCTGAGGCTGTGACAGTCAGAACCTAAGGGACTGTGCCTATTTGGAACATTCAACTGAAATGGAGAGACAGAAAAACAAGCTTCTTTAGAAGGAAGCTGGTGAGTTCTATCTTAATCTTATTATTTCATAACTTAATGCTTTCCTAAGCATTTGCCTATAATTTCTGAACAGAAATAAATCTACGCCTTAAACAGATAGAGTCTATCTGCTATTCAGGAGCACATCTCATGAAAAAAACATAGTGCTGGTAGGGGGCCTTTATAATCTTTTGCTGAGAATCCCATTTTATCTATTTCCTAGATTTGAAAGACAACCGTTTTCAATATTATAAAAGCAATACTTCTTCCACCAAATATATACTGCTTTACAGTCTGTCCCCTTCAAACCTGGTCAGACAGAAAACCAATTGCGAGGCAGCAGAGAGGGGCCTTAATAGTGGAAACATAATGTTGTCTCTTAGGCAGGCTCCAGCCCTATGCAGAAGCCATACTTCACTTAAGCTTTTGTTTTATTTTTAATCCAGGATTCACAAGATTGAATGTCTAAGTATCACATTTCTCAAGAGATTTACATAAACAGATGAATAAAACGTGGGCTAAATGACAAGTCTCTGACAGGACAAGTTGCACTTAAACCTATTCTATCACTTTTGAAATGCCAAGTCTGTCAGAACCATGGAAGCAGCACCTCTGGGCCCTGGAGCCCAGAACTGATACTTCCACTTGATTCCCAAGTGCTTCTGAGACAAGAACAGGTTTGGTCACCTGGCTGGGGCAGAAGCATAAAGCCCTGGAAGGTTGCAGCCAGGGCACAATTTGGGGTGGTCATTTACATGCAGTGTCAGAAGCTCTCATGGTCTTGGACCACCAGGGGCTTTTATTTTCAGTTGGGACTTCAATTCTAAGTTAGTCTTTACACCAAAAGGTGGAGTGCAGTAGAGACCCTCCCATCACTCAGAATCAGCGGAATAACACAGAACTGGCAGATTAGAAGAAGTCAGCCAAACCAGAAGCAGAGAAAGGCTGCCCGGCACACAGAGCCTGCCCCTGACCACTTACTCCTCAGCCACGCACCCAACCTTCTCCCTCCTCCTGTCCTTGAGGCCGGCCAAGAACCCCAGGGCTTGTTCTGGGCCAATGCTGTCCAACAGAAACGTAATTTCACATTTTCTAGCACACTAAAAAGAATATAATGAAACACGATGAATTAACTGTGATACTATATATTGTTTCATTTCATGTACTCAAAATATCACTTCGACATATAAGCAACATGAAAAATTATTAAGGGAACATTTCACATTCTTTTTTCTTATACGATTTTGGCTTCCAAATCTTGGCTGTACTCACAGACACTCAGAAGGGACTGGTGGTTACTATGGGGGAGGGGCTGAGGGGTGTTGTGGGTGGGGAGGGGGAGGGCAATAAGGGGGCGCAAATATATTCTCAATCAAAATATAAGTTGGTCACGGGGATAAGAATGCAGCATGAAAAATACAGCCAATGATTCTGTAACATCTTTCTATGTGGACACATAGTTACGGCACTACTATCTATGAGGGGGTGAGGATTTAATAATATAGGTAACGGTTGAACCACTGTGGTGTATAGTTGAAACCAAAACACAATTGTACATCAATGATAGTTCAATCAAAATACTAACATTTGAAGTTTTCTACTAGAAAAAAATAATCACACCTATCAAATTTCTCTACATTAAATTCTAAGGTGACAGTTGTACAATACAGTAAATATAAATGATAACTTAAAGTTGTGTTCTCCTAAATTTGTTAGAAATGCTGTACATTTCAGTGAATATCACACATCATTTGTCTTATTCCCATGTCTTATATCAGTTTTCCTAACAAGGGTTCTTATGAGCACACCACAATGACTTTGCATATCAGTTTTGTTAAGCAAAAAATGACAGGGTATTTCCTTCTGGCTAAACACATGGAAACAGATCATCTAAAAGAGAAGGAAGGAATCTAAACTAAAGTCACATGACATCATCTGAAGCAGGGAAAACTTGACCAAGCAACCCTTAAAAGTTATTAAAGTTGCTATGTTACTAATAACTATAGGAAGAGAAAGCTAGTCTGAAAACTCTCATCTGATAATAAAGTTATTAAACCTCCTTTAAAAGAAGGTATGACTTGCAAGATGGAAGTAACCATGTTATAAAAGTTGTTCAGAGTCTCTACGTCCAGTAAAAGAGGTGAAGCTTTAATGAGACAGACACAGCTGAATGACAAACCTGTGATTAGCATAGACAGACTCAAAGAGCCAGCCAAATCGTAACTAAATTGCACAGCTAATGAGAAGGGAAGAAAAACCAACAAAAGTAGGAAATAGGCTAAGGAATCCAATTTAAGAATCATCTGGGTACCAGAGGTCACACGATTATGCAAGCAGAGGGGAAACCTTACTCAAGAAAAAAACGGCAGACAATTCTCTGGATGCTCAAAAGAGCCAATTATAATGCACTTATGTTAGAGGAATGTGAAAAGCCATTTATAGCAACTGTGACCCAGATGTCCCTGGGTATCTATTTATTTTAAGTTATGAAACACAGCAATAGAAAGATAGGTTTTTTTCAAAGGAAGGAGAGGAAAAATCTAAAGGTGTTAGGATATTCTGTTCTATTACTTTTTATTGACTGAATTGACTGGGACTAGCTACTTAGATGGATTCAGAGACAAAGTTCTAACACAAATGGGTATCAGACCCCTCTGAGAATGTATGTGTCCTGTAAGTAAAAGGCAGAACCTGAAAAATGACTGGCCCAAGGTCCTAATTTTGCAAGAGGTTCCACCAAAGAATTTTTTTGGGCACCAGGAGAGATAAAAACACAGCCTTCGCCCTGGCGGCTAAGAGGGTCTAGACAGGTGGACAGTGAGCCACAGACGACAGGCTCCCAGTCCTGACCCCAAGAAGCGTGGAACTGGCATTTGTTCACTGATGACAAAGATAGGAGGGGAATGATGGGCCAGGGAGCCGAGGGCAGTCTGTTCTCGTCCTCCTCCACCTACCTCTTTCTGACTGGGCATCTCAGCTTTGGAAACCGGTAAGCTAAGGCAACAGGCTGCATCTCACTACAAACGTAAGACTGGATACTCGAATTTAGGAGACACGAGAGCTCAGACGGAAACCAACGCCAAGCTAACAAAGGGAAACGGAGCCACAAGCAGAATGAGATCCCGCCATCTGCTTTTTCTTCTAAAGGCAGAGAGGAGCTACACTAGGAGCTACACAACCTGTAACAATTTATCAATGAGCTGCAACGTATCCACACAAGAGCCCTGGACATCTTGAAAGCCAGTGAGGGTTCCTAAAAAGGACAGCAGATTGCAACATAACAAAATGCTAAGATAGAGACATCAAGCTTAACTACAAGATTAAACAACACTTTGTATTATTGCATTATGTCAACTGTACCTGAATTTAAAAAAAACATTTTGAAAAATACAAGATATAAGCAATAATTTATAACTGAAAATGTAAGCACTAGAGGCTGAACACTACATGATTTCTGAAGGTGTATGAAGACCTTCATAATATAAATACGTGTTGTAAGTAATGAAAACTATTGTGACATAATATTTATTATAAAGAGGTTATTCAAACTGGAAGGTATCCTTTTTAAGAGGGAAATAGTCTTTAAAGAAGGAAGAAAAGACTAGAAACCATAAAGAAAAATGTACAAGGCAAAGAAAGCTGAAATTTGTGAAAGCATACAAAGGAAATGAAAGAAACTAGAGCAAAGATCACCAGTCTACTGTCCCTAAGATACCACCAATAAGCCAAAATTTAGCATGTCTTTGCAAACACAACAAAGTGAAGGTTTACTATTATGAAAATATATTAAATGTTTAAAAGGATATAGAAAACCGAAAATTGAAGAACAGTGCTCCCTAATGTTTCTGCAATAATATATCCTGAAGATAAGTTATGGAACTATCAAATATACTTCTATGGGAGGGCCTCAGCTGCACATCACAGCAGATTGAATGGATAAGGATTTAAAAACCACAATGAGACAGATCCACCCACCAACCTCACTTCTTGATCCAGTACCCCTAACTCTTCTAAGGACTAATAGTAAGATATAATTAGCTATATCTTAGCAAAAATGGCTGTTCATTTCCGTTTGTCACTTTCAACACATCCACTGATTTTACAAATAGTTACAATGTCGGACCAACCTCTATATGCTTCTCTGTGCATTGTTCTGAAACATTTGCCATATGGGCCACCAGGAATAGATATTTATTATTGATGATAAGTGCTCAATAAAGTACTTGTTTAATAAATATGTACCAATATGAGGACAAGAGTAATAATAATACTGACAAAGGCACTATTTGTTGAAAAGAATGCTAAATGTATGGATAGTATTTTCTTTGCTCGCCACACCTGGAAGAGAACACAACCCTTCTTTCTTTACACGCGGAGCCAACTTGTCATTTAAAATAGTCTAATAAATACCAAGTTTAAAAATTATTTATTTCTACTGACCTTGTAAGAATGTAAGGCGAAAATGAAGCTGGATTATCCTGCTCTGAAAAGAGGGGCATAGATCCGCCCATTATCCACAAACGGAAGTACAAAACCACCACCACCTTCAAAGGAAAGAAGATTTGGTAAGAAAACCATTGCTTGTTGGGGCTGAGCCTCACCTGTCCGCAGGATCCTTCTGGTCGTGCTACAGATACGTGGTTTTGCAAGCACTTTTGATAGTGGGTATTTCTATGAAATCCTAACATTCAAGATGAGTGGGAAAGATGGAAAGGTGACAAGGAGGAGGGGAGCTGTCAGCATCAAGCACTTACAAGCAGCCTCCTGAGAGCCCTAGTGGTAGATGGGGAAGCTGAGGCTCGCAGCTAATTTACCCAGACCCCATAGCTCATAAACTGAAAGATTCAGGAGTTGAACCTGCCACTGTCCAGCACCCAATTTCTTAGCCATCTCACTTACACACCCGTGAAAGTTCATTTAAACCAGGGAATCTAACACTGTTACTTTCTGAATGAATACATACCAAGTATTCCAACCCTTACATGCCCTACAATAGGACACTCTTGAAGGTTATTTCAACACATCCTAGGGAACACCTTTTGTGTCACCCAGTGGAATTTTATCATGGAATGACACTAGCCTGTTTGCTTAGATGGGTAAGAAAACTAGAGGCCCAGAGACACTTCTGTGTGGATAGATTTTGTTTAAACAAGATTCCACACGCATAGACCTAGATGTTTTTCTCATTTGATGACCAATTACGTTGTTTCTGTTGAAGTCAGAAGGAAATCTTTGCTTGGAATCTTTAGTTTAGAAAGCTAAAGGATTAATTTTGGAGGCAGTTAAGGCTGGATTTTTTCCATGAATATCACTGACTTCTTTCATGTATGCCCTCTATATAAATGACCTCAAATCAAAAAAACCTAAAATAAATGTATGGTGTCAGCAAAAAGCATTATCAAAGTAAATAGCACCTAGGCAGCAATTAAAAATCATCTTGACGAACACACAATGGCTTATTCAACTGAACTTAAATTCTTAAAGATACTATAAATAGGTATGTCAATATGAAAATAACAGGAAAAAATATATGAATTCCATAAAATACTAAGAGGAAAAAAACCTGATAAATTAAAACAAAAAGAATAGAAAGACAAATGGCAGAAACTGCTTTGAAAATAAATTGTAAAAAGAACAAACAGGTTAGTATTTGACAACTTTTATCGTAGCAATGATATCAGACTACCTGCATTCCCATACAATTCTAAGAAAATAAATCTATTCTGAAACAAGCATTGAATCATCCTACTTCTATGCAGAGATCCTGGGGAATGTGCTTTAGAGAAAAGTTCTGCCCTTTTGCTGAAATTGTCCAGTCAAGGCTCTCCACCTCATTCTGTTTTTACATGCTCTTCTTCCATACACACGTTTTAGGGTTGAGAAAAAAAAAGTCACAATTACAATTTGAAGACATTTTCCTAAGTTTCCTATCAAAATTTATTGTCACTTTTGAGTTTGTCAGAAATAAACTGCAACAACATAAGAAACTGGCCTCCTAATCTCCTTGAATAGAAACATCCAATGACATAAAAAAATGATTAATGTGACAGCCACCAAAGATGGCCACCGAGAATGCCTACCGTCTTTGCGTATGCATTCTGCTCTTGCTATCAGGAATGGAGCCGGCTGCCCCTCCCCTTAAATCTGGGTTGGTTTTGTAACTTGCGTCACCCAACAGAATGTGGCAGAAGGTAGCCTGTGTCAGTTCTGGGCCCAGTGACTGAGAGATCCTGCAACTTCTCGGTCATTCTTTGAGAACCCAGCTGCTGCTGTAAAGAAGTCCTGGATTTCCTGCTAGAGGGTCAGGCCACAGGGAGGGGCCCTGGAGGATGAGACGCCACAGAGGGATGGCCTGCTCGTGTAATCCCAGCCAAAAATCACGATGAACAGAACCATTGCTGGAGGCTGCCCAAACTAGGGCATTCAGTGCAAAATTTATGGTGGTGGTCATTTTAAGCCGCTACATTTTGGGTTGTTTGTTACACAGCAATAGATACAGCCAGGTTTGTGTAACTGCGACAACTCACCACCAGCACTCTGAGAGGGGCTTGTAAAATATCACGGTTCACACTGCCTGTGCCAGTGAGCACACGAACCCCTGGAGTGCGTTCATATAGACCTGCCAAAGTCCTGTACATTGACGGCATGTACACTCTCGGGTCCTATGCTCATGTTCTTAGAATCTACTGCTGATTCTGCTAAACAATCTGGATCATTTCTCTGAGCCAAATTAAAGCAAAATGTCCTTATCTGATATTTCAAAAGCATATCTATACTTACATAACTTATGACCAAAATGGCCCTTTTTAAGAATGGCCTCATGGTAAGCAGGAAATTTCTATTGTTGCTTGCTGTCAGATACCTGAAACAGGAAAGAAAAAAGAAAATCTTAAGTACATGTCAGAGACCACCACTCATAATGTTCTCCACCACGCGTAAAAATTGCCTTTTGATGTGAAGATGCAGTGGCTCAAAATAAGATGGAAAGGACTATAACTAAGAATACAGCTTCTAGAACCAAACCACCTGGCTTTAAACCCCCCAGCTCTGTTGCTTACTGACTGGAAGACCGAGGGCAAGTTTCTTTATCTCTGTGCACCTCTGTTTTTCTCACTTAAAAAACAGGGGATAATAGTATTATCAACATCACAGGAAAGTTGGGAGGAATAAATGCAATATACAGAACAGGACCTAGGGCTGTGAGCTATAGATTTTACTACAATAACCCAGGTATTGTGGCAACTATATGGTTACACTCATCACAGAGATTATTTTAGAAAGTATAAGGGTTTATTTACCTACTTAATATAACTTGAAAGGTACCATGTCTTCAACCCACAAAATATCTCACAAATGTCTTAACCCTGAAAAAAGAGGACCTCAAGGTCGTGTGAGGTCAAGAAATGGAGTCAAGGTAACAAAGTCAGTGTCAGAGCTCACCTGTGTGCAGTGGATAGTTCTCAGCCACCTAGGCCTTTGGAACTGAAGGGGTTCAGAATGAACCTCTGTAAAATGTGCCACTTGGGCATGTGGATAATTTCAAGAGAAGACAATCAGGGCCCAGGACACTCAAGAAAAGCTTTTTGCCTCTCCTTCAACTACCTAAAAGAATTTAGATACCAGGCCTACACCGGGAAGAGAGCTTTGACCAGAGAGAATTTTTAATAAATCAGAAAGAGTTATCTGCAAGGCATGGGGAGCATTTGCTCTTTCCACCTTCCTCTAAATTTTCTTCCTCCCATTTGAAGTCCCAGAACTACCCCCAGCTCCTTAGCTCAGGATGGCATACAAACCTCAAATGCCTGACTATCTTGGGACCTCTCATGTCTGTGTGAGGCTCCTGTATATAGGAAATGAAGTCTGTTTTTGTCTCAACAATCTCTTATGTCAATTTAATTAATAGAGTGGTCAGAAGAACCTAGAAGGGTAGAGGAAAAATGTTTCCTCCCCTACAGAACCAAACTACAGTACCAGAATGTCAGCTTCTAGTGGGTCAGGAACTCGTGCGGACCCTCCAACTACCAGAGCTCTCGCTCAGAAACAGACGGCGGCTCCACAAGGAACATATATAAGATGTGGTCGGCTGGCCTTCAGACAGATGATGGAAGGGAAGCGAGAGGACATTACTGACAAACCCCAAGCAAAAACCTCCAGCAAGTCACTTTTACCTACATGTAAATTTCTAGATTTAAAGTACAGAGTGGAGGGAAAAAGCCATGCAATATAATAATCCAGCAAGCATGTCCCACCTCATTGTGATTTCCCCTACTTTTTCATTTTTCTTTTACTCTTTTTTACCCAATTTTTCCTCAAAGGATTTCTCTCAGAATCTCTTAAAATTTGCATTTGAATAAGATCTCTTTACACAAAGAGAATAGTCTGCAGGAGAGAGACCCTTTTGTGAGACCTGAGTGGGTTAGTATCACAAAGAAACGTGCATCTTGATGAATGCTCACAAAAATGTGTGGTTTTGTTACCCGAAAGGCAAAAGTGAGGCCTTCCGGGTAACCCTTTGTATAGGGCAGGCATATATCACAGCTCCTGACAACTTGCTTTTGTGAGCACGTACCCGCTCCTGGATGAAGTCTCTCGGACTTTGCTCCCAGTACAGGCTCCCAGCCCTCCAAGCCAGAGTGTGGGAGTGGGACTCGAGAGTTGAGCTGACTGGGGCAATGGATGTGCACCAGGAGCAGAGGAAGAGCAGGTTAGGCGACAGGAGTACTAGCTTAGCTGAGATGTGATCAGCATTGCACGACTTCAGTTCCCCTCAAAAGCTATAGATAAAGTCTTGTCCCATGTCCTTGAGCTGGTTCCCAGGAGCTGAGACTCCAGCAGGTGGACTCCACGCTCCCCAAGCGTGTACACTGCAGACCAGTTGGAGCCAGAGGACTGATGATTAAGATTCCCAAACTATCTCCTGGTGACCCCACTCACTCAACTAGTGAGAAGATGTCCACAAGCGAGCGTGTGGTGTATGAGCAGTGTCATCAGCCCTGCGCCTGCACCAACCTCACCCACCTCTTGGCTAACACACCCCTACAGCCCCTTGCTTACGCTCCGCAGCCCTTAAGACCCAGATGATACCCTGCCCTGGGGAGACACGGCCCCGGAGCCAGCCCCAGTCTCACTTGTGCCAAGGAATAAAGCTTGCTCCTAGCTGAGCCTTGCGTGGTGTGACTATGTTTGGCTAACGCTCACCAAGAGGACCCTCTTGCGTCTGGTAACAGCTCTGTTTTCTCACAGTTTAGTGGATCCAAATGGCACTGCAAGGTGGTGACAGTGTCACTCGGAGGCACGTCTCTTCCCTGTTGCCCCTCTTTTTCTTTTCTGGGTTCATGAACAGCTGTGGATCTGACCTTTCAAGTATTTAATGAGTGGGGAAAATGAGGTGAGCCCGAAACACACTAAACAGAGCCAGCTTTTAGACAGTTCTGTACCAAATCCATCCCCAAGCCTACGTTTAAGTCCTTTCTCCTCCCTTAGCTCAGAGAGAAAGGCCAGGAATGCTGGCAGCTCTCACAACACAGGCACATCACACTAATGTCCCAGAACAGGCTTGAGGGAGTCCACCCCTTCCAGGAAGTACACAGAGCTTGTGTGTCTGCATCTGTGTATTTCTCTGAGGCAATGCCCTCGGCTTTGACCCCAGCATCAAGCGAGTCTGTGATTGCACCGGGGTGAAGGCACCCCCAAGCGTCTGCGCTCAGCTCTGCCTTGAGTACGGCTAGCATTTTCAGGGTAACTCAACAAAGACCAGCTCTGGGTATTTCTGCTCCTTCTTTACAGGATGTAGGATAGATGGCAGCAGGAAGGGGGATGGCAGGGTGGGAAGGAAAAGGTGCTGGGGTGCCTTCAAGTCACAACACATCTGAATGAAAAAGTGCTTCCTGGGTTCATCTGCTTTGGGAAGCTTCATTTCTTAGGTTCCTTCTGTTGCTGGTTTATTTTAACCCAGTGGAAAAAGTAGATGTGGTTTCCTTTCTATAACACAGCAAACCACAGGGTTTAGCATTCTTCTCAATGCTAAACTTAGGTAAGTTCATATTTTGTTTCAGTGGAAGCTCACTATGGTGGTTATTTCAGTGAGTTATATTTATAAAGTGTCCCCGTTCTTCCTCCTTAAGAAATGCCATTTCCTCAAGAACTTAGGCTCCTATAGGTACCAAATAATTTACTTTTAAAATGTAATATACCAAGACAATGAAAGCCTAGAATGATGCATAGAGCGGTCATTGAGAAAAGGCCTCTCTCAAGCTTTCTATTTCTAGTTGTTAACCAATTATTAATTGAGAAATAAGCCAAAATGGTAAAGCCCCTTTTTTGGTAAACACTAGGTCAGATGCTAAGATCCCTCAGCTCATACAGGGAAGCACTGTGAGGGCTGAAGTCTCTGTACTCCTTCCTTCTCCCCAAGTCACAATAAAATTGGACTGGAATTCTCCCCATTAGTCCACAGTGCATGTATGATGTGTGAAGGAGGTCCAAACAGTAACAAATAATAACAAAAGTAAAAAGAGCAAATAATTGATACGTGCCAGACACCAATCTAAGTGGTTAAATTGTAACAATGTATTTAACACCTACAACAATTCTATGAGGAAGAACAACAGAATTCCTTTTATTACAGAGGAAGAGACCAAAAATCTAGAAGCAGTACTTAACTCTGAGGTTCTTGCAGCTCCTCATTTCAGTCGCAAGCGGAAGTACCTGAGAGCGCCTTATAAATACAAAGCACTCCGCAAATGCCATCACAGATCATTTCCCATTCCCATCGGGGTCTCTACTGTTTTCCCTACAACGTCAAAGAACATCCCCGCAACGAAACCGAACCACTGGCATGGAACTAAGGGCCCAGGGATCTAGTCTCGTGCTTCCGACTCACCGGTTACACGACTTGGGACAGGTCTACGGGAGCTCCGCTGGCCTCCTATTGTCAAGGAGAGTCGGACCGAGTACCTCCAGGGCTCCTTTGAGGGACGACCACTGAAACCCTGTGATCGTCGGCAGGTCTCACGGACTGAGGACATCATAAATGACCAGTGAGGGAAAACAGAGAGGAACCTACCACAAACTCTAAAAAGGAACGCCAAGGGATTGGGAGGAAGCAAGCATTAGTTGATCCCCCCGTTAAGTAGAATCCCCACTGGCAGTTGCATATGAAAAAATATTTTAACTTTAGTTTGGGGTACCGCAATAACCAAATTCCAGTATTTTTAAAACAATTTAGGATTTTAGGCCAATAAGCAAAAGCTCAAGACTATCTAAAGTAACTTCCCTAACCTGTGCTCCTCCACACCCTAAATTTTCTATTTTGTGGACCTCAAAACTTTTTCTATTAACATTCACCTTCTCAGTTGGTCATGTTCAAACATTTGGAGCTAAATGTGACTTATTTCTGAAGTTCACCCTCTATAGCCCCTCAATCTTCAAATCCCGTTGAGAAGTCTCAGCTGTGACCAGGACCACCTGCCACCCTGAGTCACCTACCCATGACCTTGAAGGTTACAGGAGTGCTTAGTATTTTAAATCACGCAACAAAGAATCACTGCGTCAATGGATAACTGATGGCAGCAGCCCAGCAGGCAGCAGGGCGCAGGAAGAACAGAGGGAGGGGAGGGGAGTCCACTGAACTGCTCGGTGCAGGGAAAACCCCTTGCCAACTCCTAAGGCCAGGGTCACCCGGCACCCAGCGTTCACTTGGTCTGCACCATGTGGGAACTAAACCCCTACCACCGTAGGATTTGGGGGGAACACAGAGCACTGGATGGAGTGAGATGAAGTTCTGAAAACTTCCTAAAGGCAGGCTGCTAAAGAACAAGATGATACAGCTGCAATCCCAACTAGGGCCCCTAGGCAAGGGGAACTTGCAAGCCACATCAGAGTTCTCAGTAACCCTTTCCTACTTGTCAGAGGTAGAGCAGGAAGAGAGAGAGAAGTCTTGTGCTTAAGGCTAGAAAATCTAATGAAATAGCAAAGTGACACAAAGACATTTACCACTGGAGGTGGGGGTCTGGGAGTTCTTGTCTTTATCATGAAAAAGAGTGCAAAGTGCAATAGGTTTATGCAACAAGAAACTTAACCTGATGAGACAGCATACACTCAAACGGGAGTGCGGGCAACCTCAGAGAAGAGGCACACTTGAAGGTTTAAGATTTGGGTTTTTAAGGATTTCAAGAATGGGGTAAAGGGCCAGGGCAGAGTACGCTGCTGTGTGGTGTCATGACGTCTATGGTGAAAGCTACGTCACCATCCAGTCAGTCCTCTAGGTATTCTGTAAAATAAACTTAACACAGGGAATTTATTGGTCCTATGCTTCTCTAAGGTAATGGCTACCCTCAAGCAGTTGAAACATATCATTTAGAACTGATTGCCCTGCCTTAAGGTAGGGTTGTTTTAATCACCATAAAATGTGTTAGGAATCTCACCTCCTAAGCCCCTGGTTTTTAAAATGTAAACTTAGCCTTAAGATGGAGGCCCTCCAGTTTTCACTATACTATTTATATCTTGGCATTTTTCATCATAGGCAGGAAAAATTAATCATGATGCTTGTCCCATATCCCTGCTCTGCCTCATAAACAAGAATGTAGCCAATATAAACACCAATCAAATGTGAACAACAAGGTCCCCATTCCCCCTGCCTGTGCGTATCTGGCTGTTTCCCTACTCTGACCTTACCAGAGATAATGTCTACCTCTGACTGATCTGTCTGTAAGATAGGGAAAGCATCTATTCTGCTTAAGATCCTGTGAATTACCCTCCTCTCCCTTGAAGCCCCAGGCCCCCGTCCCATTCCTTGACCCGGATGGCATACAACTGCCCAACTTGCCCTTGGGGCTCACATTTTTATGAGGCTCCTGAACTTACAAAATTACATTTTTTTCCTTTTAATCTGTCTTATGTCAATTTAATTATTAGACCAACCAGAGTCTAGAAAGGTAGAAGGAAAATTTTTCCTTCTCTACAAGCTATATACAAAATCCCTTCTAGAATATCAGTCATACAAATTCAATTTCCCCTGCTCTTCTTAGGCAGTAAAGATTAACCGAGTCATACGTATGACCAAGAAAAAAAACTCTTCTTATTTGAGTTCAGAGGTTTTCAGTAGAGGAATTCAGAAATGTTTGAAACACAAGGAGAAAGACTTTTCAGTATACAGTTCACCTTAGAAAATATTATAAACTTAAAAAACCACAGAAGAAACTGAAGTTTCTTTTATGAACCCCAAGACCCTCTCTCTATGCACTCTCCTTGAACCCAGAAAGTGCTTCCTCTAAATCTCAATAACCAAAGGCATTCTACAGAGCAGCAGACCAACCTTTGATATTCAAATGCAGGTCCTAAAGGGAAGACTCTTAACTGTTGAAGCAAAGGACGCATTTCTCCATCGATCTACTTAAAACCCTACACTGATCTTCAATCTCTGTGGCTGGGGTAACTTTTTCTCCCAGGAATTTTAAACTCTTAACTCAGCATGTCACTGACAAAGAAACACTGACTTAGATTATCACACTTAGAATGGTGGAAATAAACACAGAGAAGGCATAGGAATATACCATTTCAGTTCTCTTAATCATTCTGAAAATCAAAGCCAAAACTGGAAAGGGATCAAAATAGCTCAGGTAGTAGTTTCACAGGTGGGGGAATAAAAACGAAGCCAGGAAATGTTAACTGACTTAAAAGTCTGGGTCCTTCAGTGTCCAAGGTCAATGAGTTTATTAGGCTTCAGGAATTTAGTCATAGCATCTAATTTATATTTCTTCTAAAATGAGCCCAGAGGCCCCAGTTTTTATTTCTTCTATGTGCAATAGCAAAAATTCATTTTCGGTGGTTTCACCCTTGTCTGTCATTAACAGTCCCAGGGAAGTTTCAGTTCATAACTATAGAGCCTACTTAATGCACGTAAATTGTGCCAGTCACTGGGCTAAGCACTCTACTCTTTTCATGTCCTTTAATCCTCATACCAGCTCTGGGAGTCCATACCTGTCCCTGTCTTGTGAGTGAGGCTGAAGGAGATTATTGCAATACACAGGGGTGGCAAGCGGCAGAGACCCAAACCCGAGTCCAGAGCATTTGCTGCTCTGCGGCACTGAAACGAAACAGAGCTGGTTTCCTCAGCACACTTCTGACATATTTTATTTATTAAGTGACATTTCTGCATGTTGACAACACAGTGTTATTTCATTGAAAATGATACAGTCTGTCTTTGATATCTTCATCAGTTTGCACAGGTCTGCAATAAAACCTTTAATACAGGTTTTTCATACAAATGAATGAAGGGAGGTTGTGCACAGTCCTTAAAGGGTCTTTTAAGAAGAATCCTTCTAAAGGTCCATGTGTGTAGTGGCTGCTGCAGGTTGAAATGCAAGCTCCATGCAGAGGGGCTGATTTGGAAATTCTAAGTGAAAGAAGGTGGCCGGAAGGAGCGTGCGAGCAGAGCTGGGAGGGTGTCACCGCTCCAAGAAGTGACCAGCCAGCTCCAGAGAGAGAAGCAGCAAGGCCACCAAGAGCAGGACAGGCAAGGCTGCCCCAAGGGGGTGACAATGAAGCTCACGTCTGAGGAAGATGAGGAGAAAAGAATAAAACGGATGTATATGCAGGAGACGAGGAACTGCAGGAGGGAAAGAGGATGAAGAGAGTGGAAGAAGTTAATGCTAACTGCAGGATTAATGGCAGCGTGGTGCGCAGGGAGGCTGGAGAGGCAGGCAGGGCCCCTTCACGTCCCACTGCAGGGTTTGAACCTTAATTCACAGCAACAACAGTCAGCAAAGGGCTTCACTTAGAGATGCCCCAGCTGATGCCTGGCAGAGCTGCATTTCCGCACTGTATGAGCTTACTGCAGCCACCACATTGAGGACCGTGACAAAGCGCAAAGGGCCCAGCAGCCCCAATGCAAAATGGTAGATAGCAGTTATTCTGGAAGTTTCTGAGATACCGGATTCAGAAACAAACGACAGGTTCCAATCCAAGTAGGCAGAGAGACGTTATTGTAGGGATAAGTGAGGAAAGCATGTGTTGTTATGTTTATTTACATTATGATTCAGTGCTGTCTTTTCTTAATGTACTTCAATTCTGTGTTAATTGGTCACTAATCCGATATATATAAAAACTTTCTACTAACCAGAATAAGAACCCATTACAACATGATACATATTATGTATTTATATGGCACTTTCTACGTCAAAGGCTTTTCAATCCTAACATTTACTCCCTGAGAGATCCATGGGTTTGGCAGGACAGAGTGCACTGTCTTCACCTCACAGGCGCTGTCCTCACATCAGGTCCTGACCTAGTGAGCCACAGATCCCGAGCCAGAACTGAGATTCCGATGGCCGATCCCATGCCTTTAGCTGCACCACCTGGTCTCTCTGGCCACGATGCAAAACAGCATTTTCTGCAAGTTTTCCTTCATTCAGTCAGTTCAAACTTGTTGCAAACCAGAGGCCCTAAGGAACCCCCACAAAGAAAGTCCTGCTACATTTGTGCAGGTCACAAGGAAACTTCTGCACTAGGAAAAACATTAAAAACAGCCAATGATACTACACTCATATTTTCTGAACCTCTGATTGGGCTATATGGGCTGATAAATTCAAGCAAAATTAAGCTAGTGAAAAGAGTATTTGATATTGGGACAGTCTCGGTAAATTGGGAAACGTTTTCTGTTAACAGCAACAGCAAAGACAATGTAACGGCTGCCACTGAGTGTGTGTCCACTGTGCCCCTGTGCTCCTTGGCACATTCCTAGAGGATGTAGACTATTAATATCTTCATTTTACAAAGGGATGCCCAGGCATTTGTGGGCCCACGGATAGACAGCAAGGGGAGTGAGAACATAGGTCCAGCCTGTGCCCTTAATTCACATGCTAGGCTACTGCTCACATTATCACCAGCAAAATCTCTTGTCTTCACCTTCCCAGAAGGATGCCTGAACTTTAAATACTACTCTCAGAAGTAAACACATCAATAACACATGTTTAAAAGGGTGATAATTCAGGACACCAGTATATACCTGATCAATTTAGAAAATTAATAAAAAGCCTGCTACAACTTCATCTCTGTGGAAAATGACAAGCTATTGCAACAGCAAGATTGATTTAACTGGCAAAATATCAGGCACTGTTAGGTCTGATAAGCAATATTTGAGAGGAATGGAAGCACAAGTTTAACATTTAAATAACAGCTAACATTGACTGAGTGCACGCCACGAGCCATGAACTGTTCTAAACACATGTATCTACTCTGCCGACATGTACACCACCACCAATAACCTCCAAGGCAGGTGTTACTTCTATCCCCCTTGTACTGATGGGGAAACAGAGATGGACAGAGTGAATGAACTCGCCTGGGGTCACAAAGCCGGCGTTAACAGAACTGGGACTTGAACACACACATCCTGGTTCCCAGGCCCACACTGTCACGGCTGGCTTTCGGTACTCACTGCCCCGTCCCAAGGAGGGGAAGCTTCAGGCCAGGTGGCAGCCCGGACCTGACCCTGGGGCACAGAGAAGATGGGAGAGCAGAGGAAGGCCTGGAGGGGATGGGACACTGCCTGGGTGCGGTGCTCTCCTCAGTGTTTCAACGTCAAGGGCCTGAAACCCGCATGAGGAAGTGTTAAACTGGGCCTTCAAAACCCTGACCCTACAGCGGTAGGATATCCCTAAACATGACTGCTGCTGACTCTACCTCCCTTTGGCTCGGCCACATACAGGCCAAGTGATGTCACCCAGGCAGCTCCCTGCCCCCTGGGCCCGACCCAGTCCTAGCTGACGTCTACCTTGTCACTAGGGCTTTATAGGTACGCGGAACAAGACTGTCTCTCCCCACGGTCCCAACTCCCACCTGCTGCCTAGAGGTCTCACCTCTTACAGTCGGTAGCCGGGACACAGGCTGGGCCACCACTGCTAGTGCCGGGTGCAGGGTCATCCTGTGTCACAGTACAGACTGGCGCCCCTTCTCAGTCTCTCCTCCACATGCTGCATCCATGAACACACAGGCCAGGCTGGCCTCGCTGGGTCTGCCTCAATCCCACTTTTATGCTTGTAACCAGCTGAGTGACTTAGACAGGGATCCGTGCTACAGACCCAGAGAGCTTAGATTTAGGGCGCGGAGAAGACAAGTCCCACCAAACCTTTACGAAGCCACTTTCTCCAATCCAGCTTCCAGTCTAGAGCCCTCCCTGCCCAGCCACCTGTCCTCACACACGTGCTCTGACACCACTCCTAACAGCAGAGAGTAGATCCAGAAGCCCTCGGGCACACAGTTCCAGGCACTGAGTTCACAGAGGCCAAGCAGGACATCTGGCAGCGTGGACTGGCAGGCCCTGGCTGCCCCTGAAATAGATCATCCCCCGCCTGCGCGGCCATGCAGGGTTCAAAGGCCTGCCCTAAACACCACCTAAGAAAACACCACCACTGACAGGCACGTAAGCAGTGTCGATGTGCAAGAAAAGAAACCTTTTCTTGGTCCAAACAACAGCCCACTTTCCATGCCCCGGCCCCCAACGCCCCTCCTGTCACAGTCAGGGGGGCTTGACTGTCAGTGTGCAGGGGCCACACAGTGGACGTGGGCCACTGTGGTACAATCTCAGCAACCACCTTTACACTCGCATTTCCTGTAAAAATCGTACTTTGGGGAGAATTCGGGTTTTATTTCACCTGGAGCTCTTTTTCGGTTGCGGACAAATACACTACACGTTTTTGAAATGGTTATGTTTTTACGAGGTTTCAGCTCCAGGCAATTTGGTTTTATTTTTAAATCCCAATGCTCGTGCAAACTGTAATTTCCTAAGGAGAAAGCTATAATTAAGATTGCAGAGTAGAAATAAGAGTCACAATATACATATAAACTGTTAGGTATATTCTATTGTCAGGGTTCTAATGTTTGCATAAAATGTCTATCAGTACTGCGGAAAGCAGGAATCCATAATAATTAAGTCTATGTGTTTTCTTCAAATGCATACTCTTTTTTGGTTGCATAATTTTTAAAACTATCCCCTAATTTCTTTTTACGACCTAAGAGTTTCATTTATATAATGTAATATAAAAAGCCTAAGTAGGAAAGTTACTAAAGGAACTAGAAATTCCAGGCCTGGTCAAATTCTTCACACATATATATATATATTTTTCTTCACAAATTTAATTTTATTTTACTTGTATTTTCCAAAGTAAACATTCAGAAAATAATGCTATAATATCAGTTTGATAAGTTTTAATTATCTTTGTATACGATGCTTTGGCTGCCAAAGGGGATCTCTAAAAGCTCCCAAAGATGGCGCCGTTGATACCACAGGGACAGCCGGTGTGTCAAACAGCCACGATCACTCAGAATCCCAGCTCACTTGGTTCCAAACTGGGAGACTAGGCAACCCCTTTAACTCCCCTGAGACCCCAGTGCCTCGGCCACAAAATGGTCTCTGTCATTTCTACCTTACAAGGCTGTTCATTTCAATGTGATGAGGCATGTTTACTGGTTCAGCACAGGAAGTGCTCCAGCGCATACAGGCACCCAAAGCAGCCGTTATTAAGAATAGTGAGCACAACTCAAATGAAAATATGCAAACCCTGTAGCCTGTCGTTCATGGCCAGAAAGAAAGGATCATATGAGTAAAGGGATTCAGCCTGGATAAGCACAGGAAGAGGACTTCATCTCTCTCAAGTTCCATCAGCTCCCTCCTTTCCTGGAAGGAGACAGGAAAGAGAACAAATATTTCCCTAGAAGACAAAGCTTTAATTTGGCTGTCAACATTCTTCTTGTCCACTGGACCCCCACAATTCAGCAGAGATGCTCAAGTCAGAGAATCAAAGGGTCTCTGCACCTGCCAAGGGAGCCGGCTGAGAAGACAGAATTGAGGTGACCGGTGAGGGCTGGAATCCAGCCTGCGCTCCTGCCCTGAGGAATCTGGGCCTTTTCCAAAATTCACCCCAAAGCACAAAAGTGCCTTCAACTCAGACATCACGCGCCCACCACGCCACATGCCCACGGCTGCTTCTACTTTGTATAAATATCCATTATTGACCAGCACTGCTGATGTTATTTACTACCCACCGGGCAGCTTCACGGCCCTGATGACTTTCACAGCAACTGTTCCATCTGAAGTTTCCATTTCCTTTGCAGCCAGTATCATTTTCTCACGGACACAGTGTTCCTATATTTCCAGTCACCAAACCATGTGCAAAGGAACTTGATGTTCAGCTGACTGAGGGCACTTGTTTGCGTCCTCTCAGCTGAGCTCCCCTGGCAGGTTCAGTTGGGTGTTGGGTCCCGGAGGCACTTAGTTCATCAAACTGAATCTTTAAAAATCCCAATCCTGCAAGTCTTAACAGTGCCTTTAGAAACCTCACTGACATCACAGCCTAATTCGAGATGACAAACACATTTTTCCTAACCTGAACTCAAGCCCAACTAGAAGTCCTCTGTAATGTCCCGGTCCAATCCAGGTCCTAGAACTTTTCATACAAGGGCCTGGACGGCCGGCAAGGGTGATCACTCAGTATAGTCTGCCTGGTACTGAGGGGCTGGCTGGGACATGGGACCTTCAGTGCTACAACTGGGAAAGTCTTGGGAAAACCAGAAAAAGCCTGCCGCCCTGTATGCTGTCCTCTAGCAAGTGGGGTATAGTAAAACAAACTGCTGTCAACCAAACCATACTTCAGCAAAATTCAAAGAAATAAGCTTCTTTTTCTTGCCTTAGGCACACACACACATCCACACACCCACGTATCCATGACTTGTTACTTCTTATGAATAAGGGTTTAATCAAAAACAAGTGTTTCCCAGGTAGAAAATATTTACCAATTGGCTGAGCTTGTTAGTTATGAAAACATGAGAACTAGAATTTTCTCATCCACACTCTCCAGCTGTCAGACAAATTTTTTCTACTTGGATAAGCCAATATCAGGTATTTCATCATGTCATTTAATTAAAGTAACAAAAAGCAAAGGGGAGCAAGAAGAAACAAAGGTTTAATGACCACCAAGACTGTAGAGTCCTCTATGCATGCAATCAATGGAACTGTCACGACTTTACTAGACTATAAAGCTACCTGGTTGATTACAGAAGTTGGTATTTTAAAAGTAAATTTATATCAAGCTTATACCAGTTAATTAAAAGGAATCTGACAGTCTTGATTTCAAAATACATCCCATCTACAAATGATGGACATAATGGGCCTAAAATGTTCACTCTTAACTGTAAACAAACAAAACTAAACATTTCAACAAAAATAAAGTTCTAAAACTTCACAACCTGTCATTTTAATACCTGTACCTGTTTATACTCTGCCATATGTAAATATCATACATTATTTTTTTATTTTTAAATATTGGTAATACTTAGTGTAAGAGTTTATGTAAGTTTTCCTCCTTATATGACACTCTTTCTTTTATTGTTGTTTTACTTCATGCAAGGTTTAGTGACTACAGGATTATGTAAAATCATTTCTGATCTTTTCAAACAACAGAGTTCCAACTCCCTGGGCCCTATTACTGTAAATAAACAAACAAAAACACAAAAATAAGGCCAAAGCAAGAGTTCCAAAAACTCAGCATGAACGCTGCCCTCCAACCGCTCACTGAGACCAAACCTGAAAGTGGCTTCTCACAGCTGGAATCTTAGTTCCAGGGATGATCCCGTCTTTGAATTCTTGTTTAAAAAAAGCTCAGGTAGAGTAGACCGTTTGTTCTAGTCAACACCTGAAAGCATTTACAAAAAAAAGGCTTACCATTGTGAGTCCCTCTTTAGTGCTTTTGAGATGTGTATGTGCCTCCTACAACCCAGGAGTCTCTCCCTCAAGGATCTGAAAACCAGCCCTTTGGAGTGTAACCATCAGAAAGATGAGGGCCTCGTCTCCCAGTCTCTGCAGGCAAGTACATCCTCACTTCAGTATTGCCAGGTAGCTGACACAGCCAGCCTAAGCACACAGCGACCGACCCTGTGTAATTTTCACCTGCGTCTCCACTCTCTCCCCTTCCCTACTGCCTCGTTCTCCCTTTGAAATGCCCAGTCACACTGGCACTAATTCAGCTCTTTCCCCTACCATCAGTAGTTACTGAATAAAATCTGTTTTCACTACTTTACCTAAAGTTCAGCTATGTTTATAGAAGGAAGAGAGGGGAGGGAAGGGACGGGAAGGAAAAGTAGCATCAGAAACCTATGGATTAACAAGGGACTTTGGAGATATATCAACCAATTGCAATGTAGACAGACACTATTTATACTCTGTCTAGAACAAACAAAAATATAAAAAGGGAAATGTAATAACTAATCAGCTATTTCAGGATATTAAGAATTGCTGTCCTTTTAGATATGACAGTGTTATTATGGTTGTGTTTAGGAGCCCTTATATTTCCACAGTCCTACTGAAATCTGCATGCATGAAATTATATGAAGTCTAAGATTGCTTTAAAATAATATGAAGGTGGAAAATGGGCTGCTAATGTTGAAGGTGAAAGATGATGTACATGAGGATGTGTTACACTGTTTTATTTAACTTTGCACATGTTTGGCATCTTCCACAATAAATATCACTTTTCTAAAATTACAACAGTCATTTGACAATGGACTAGTACCTATAATACACTAAGAACTCTCAAAATTCAACAGTAACAACAAACAAGCAATCCAATTAGAAAATCAGCAAAGGTCCTGAAGGTGACATTACACTACAGAATATATATAGGTGGCCAGCAAACACACAGAAAGATGTTCAGTGCCACTAGCCATTAGGGAAATGGAAAGCTATCTATTAGAACAGCTAGAATTATAAATAGTGACAATACCAAATGCTGGAGATGGCCCAGGGAGGCTGGATCTCTCCTGTGTGGACGGAGGAAATATACTACGGTACAGCCAGTCTGGAAAACAGTTTGGCAGTTTTTAAAAAATCTAAACATACGCTTACCAAATGATGCAGCAATTGCCCTCTGGGCATTTATACCAAAGAAATGAAAATTTATGTCCACACAAACCTGTACATGAATATTCACAGTAGCTTTATTTGTTAACAGTCCCAAACTGAGAAGAGCAAAAATAAAAACAAAAAGTCTCTCAAAAGGTGAGGCTAAACAAACTGTGCTATATCCACATGGTACATCTACAGGGTGTAATACTGCACAGTAATAAAAAGGAACAAACTACGGATATACACAACATCTTGGGTTACTCTCAGAGACATCATGCTGAAGAAAAAAGCCGATATCAAAAGGCTAGATATTGTATCATTCCATTACTAACATTCCTAAAATGACAAAATTAGAGCGTTGGAAAACAGATAAGTGGTTACCAGGGTTCCGGGTTGGTAGCAGGGTAAAAGGGTGGGTATAACTACAAAGAGACAGCATAAAAGTCATCTTTGTGTTGATAGAATAATTCTGAATCCTGGCTGTGATGCTGCTTATATGAATCTATGATGAAACAGCTTAGAACTATATACTACATTGTACCAATGTCAATTTCCTTGACTTGATATTGTTGTATAGTTACGTACAAAGTAATCTTTGGGGGTAACTGGGTGAAGGGTGCAGTACCCTTCCATCTTCTGGTGAATCTCTACCTATTTTAAATGGAAAAGTTTTTTTCAAAGAATCAAACTAATTCTAAAGCCCATGTCTCCCTCCTGGGCTGCCTCATCATTGAGGAACAATAAGCTCAAAGCATGAACAGATGTTAAAAACTCATCAGTTCAGCAACTAAACTTACCTTACTTTGAAAAGAGCTTCGTGTGGCTGGATTTGGCTATTGTCGTCAGCAACTGAATTATCATAACTCCTGAATTAAATGTACCAGGTTTGCTTTAATATACTAGGTCTACAGAAAGTTTAGAACTGAAATCAGAAGAAACCTTGACTTTTAACAAGCAAAGTCTTCATGTGAAACCTTCCTAAGATTGTATATCAATGATACCTCAATTAAAAAAAAAAAAGCCAAGTCAAACTTATGTACATCATTCTTCCCAAAAAAGTATCAAGAAAATAGAAGATCCCCCCAGAAAAAATGAAGAAACACACACACACACACACACACACACACACACACACACACACACACACACACACCCTGTAGTCAACTGTGTGCAACATAAACAAAGACTAAATTATAGGCTCTCTTGCCAGGGTATTTCTGAAAAGTGCTGCTAAATGTACCTGTACAATTTTCTCTTTTAGACAATTCAAAATTTCACAGAAATTTTCATAGAAAGCAGAAAATCTAACACAAGAAGGGTAATAAAAAGAATTTAGCATAACTGAAAGAAGCAAAGCTTGAAAGAGCCTCTCCTAATTAAGGAGTTGAGATGTTTTCACTAACAAGACAGCTTATAGATAAACTGAAAATAATTTGTTTATCACTTTGAATAGGAAAAAAGTCATGTGGGTGGAACAGCGCAGTTAAAAAATAAAAAAAGGCAGTTTTCCATTTTTTACTCTTTTTCTGGGTAAAACATGGATTTCCAGAGCAGTTTTATTGATACTAACTAGTTAGAGAAAAAGAAGGCCAGAAAGAAAATCTGAACTTCAGATATTTATCAACTCCTAACAGCTTAAGCAAAACTAGCAATAAATAATTTCAGACAGATTTTTTCATACCAGAGGAAATATACGTGATTTATTTCATTTGACTAAACATATTACATCCAAGGACAGCAATTGTAACAACAACAAAATGATGGCCTAATCTTTCTTTTTCATCCTAAATTGCTTTGAATAAATTCATGTTGATTCATTTCCTAATGTTAAGAAATATTTCTTTTACTTATTTTTTTGACCCTATTTCTCACTTTTCTGAAGACACACTGATCAGACCTTGGTGGGAATGGGTTATAAAATGTTTGGTCCTAGAGTCAGTGAGACCCAAATTCCAAATATTAACTCTGCTACTTTCTTGCTATGAGCTGTAAGTGATAGTGAGAATTAAGTGAGAAAATACAGTAAGAGCAGGTAGCACAAGCATGGGGGACACACACACACACACACACACACACATGCACACATGAGCATGCGTGCACACACACACACAGTTTTCTAACCCTGTTATTGCAAATGTCTGGTTATAGTGAACCCAGAGAATTTTTCCATCTCAGTTGTTACACAGAAGGCTCAGATGTGCCATGCTATTTTTAATAAAACTCCAAGAATTTATTTTTCCTTTCAGTTACAAACAGTGCTTTCTATTGCCAACCCAATAAACTACTTTTTAAAGAGTAACTGGGCAGAAGATGATAAGATTCTATCTTTCCAATACACATTTTTATTTTTGTAACTAACGTGTACTCGCAGACATGGTGAACGAAATTTATTTCAACACCCAAGAAATGATTTTCCTAACTAGGTATCAAATGCATCATGTAGCAGACGCAACATTAAGTAAACTAACGCTTTTGTTGTTGACACAAAGATTCAGAAAACGAAGTCCCAGGCACGGTACAAACCAGTCTATACCCCAGAATTTAAAACTGCCCTATTTATTGTTATGTAGTTTTTTGGGTGCTTCTCTGTTCAAAGGCAATGGTATAGTATCTCTTGTTTCCAAATTTATTTCAAAAGAAAAAAACTATCCAGAAAGGCATTATTAAATGAATTAACATGAGGATTTCTGTGCTTAATGATTCATTTTTACTTTGCTACCTATATTGCCTTGGTTTAAAAATACACAAAAATCAAAGGACAAAATCCCATTCTCTAATACCTCTGGTTCTAAAGAACTTTCACAAAGCTGACCACTGATTTTAAAAGAGCAAAGTATTCTTGTGAGAAGAATTATTTCCTGTTGAAAACATAACTGTTGACCAGAAAAGACGAAGAAGCCAGTATGCGAGATAAGTAATAGATTACTGAGATCTTGGCAAATGAATACAATTATTTATTGAAAATTGTTTTTAAGTGTTATGCTATATAATCTGACAAACTGCTGGAAAGTCACAGTACCAAGGTTAAAAACCAAGCAAATTCAGACTTCCTAAATGGGTTCCCTGCTTTATAAGCAAAGAGGCCAGGAACCTGTGGGAACAAACTACCCTTTCATTTCGTGTTTAGTACAGTCTACACCTGTAGTCTGATGTACACAGTAGAACTGTTAAAAAAGGTCAGCCTGGGATGTGCACTTTTCTTGGCCCTACAAACTCCATTAGTACCCATTCGCCACTCAAAATCTATTCAATGTTTACTCAACTCAATCCACCATCTGCTCAATCACTAAATTAAAACTTCTGCTAAGGTCACCAAACAACCTACTTCCCTAACCCACATTTAGCCGTTATCTTACTGGACATCTTAGCTACATACAATGCTTTTTATCAAACTTTTCCTGAAAATCTCTACTGGATTTTTTGAAAACCTTCATCTCCAGTTCCCCTTCAACATTTCTTCATCCTATCTGAAGCTCATCTGTGGCTTTTCTTCTTTTACCCACTCCTAATAATGACATTTTTTCATGAACATATTTGATTCTCATATTAAATGATATCATCCACCTTCAGGATTTTAACTGTCACATATATGCCAGTGTCTCCCCAACAGTCACGTGCTGGTAAACTGGCTCTGGTGAGGAGATGAGAAGTGGAGGGAAAGACCTGATTTTATATCATTTGCTGATTTCTGTGATGTAAATACTCCCTCCATGATTTCAAGGTACCCACGTGACGGCACTGAAGGAGGGAAGAGACCCCCAAATTGGCTCTCTGAAGCCGGGGGGGCTGACTCCAGCGCACAGCTACACCCCAGCTGTATCTCCTGCCAGACACTATCCCCGAGCATCAATTTCATACATCAAACTTTCTCTCTTGAATCAGGCTTTTTACAATTTCACCTCGTCCTTTTCCTCTCTGAATCTCCTTTCATGTACTCTTACACCCAACCAAGCAGGCAGACAGCTATCTTTGATTTCTCCTTTTTCGTCATCTACAAAATCCCTTCCAGTGTGACAGTCTTATCTCCATATAAATTACTTGGTTTCTTTTTGGGGGGAGAGGGTCTTATTGCTATCTCATATGAGTCAAATAGATACATTTTCATCAAACTTGGAGTGTTTATATGGTATGATCAGAATTAAAATATGGACTATTGCATATTTTAATATATGGATCTACTTCGTTCTAGATAAATCAACAAATAAATGGGGGAGAAAGGAAAACTCTTCCTAACAACAGAAGGCTAACAAACACATGTGCAAAGAATGAGAGAATTAGAATATCACCATTCAGCAACCATCACAGTCAAAAGTGAATCAAGCAGGGCAACAATAATGGATTCTAAAACTAGTGGGTGGTAGCATATCTAATAGTCTCAAAGCATAACCCCAGTTTTTTGGTTAATTACAAAAGGGGAAAAAATAGCTTCGAAGTGGAGAAACCTGGTTGATACCACCTTAATTAAATGAGCAAAGTCAACATCATCAGTGATGGGACAAATTGACCAATGACATACAAGCAAAAATGTCAGGTGGGCCTACTAAGCAATCTTAGAGTGGAGAAGAAAGCTTTCTTGGCCTACCTCGATCCTGACCTCCTTGAGCTTGGATAGGCTACAATGTTAGCAACTATTTCACTGTAAGGATGAGGGCCATACCCTCAGGGTGGAAGAACAGAAAACTGGAAAAAATTTGGCAGAACAAAAAGAAGTCCACAACTTCATGGAGCCACCACACCGATCTGAGGCTGTCCTCCTCAAGACATCACTGAAACGGAAAAAAATAAGCTACCGTCTTGCTTAATCCATTGCTTTTTGTTTTCTTTTTTTTTTTAATATAGCTGAAGAACTTTTACCAAATACATCTTTTTCCTAGTAAAATATACACCATGTGGCTGGCTCCAGACTCTGAATTTTATTTCTACTCTCTCTCTTTTATAACTTTTAAATGTACAGAGATGAGAAGACTGAGGGACAGAGTTTTTTACTACTTCCATGAACATTCAGAACTTAAATTTATGGCGCAAGTCTGGATGTCTTCTAAGTAATAGTTCCTTCCCAGGATTTTTATGACGCCTGAGTGCATAAATGTGCCTCCTTCTGTGTCCCTGTAACTTATCCCCTCTGGTCCTCGGTAGAGGATCCCCTTCCTCTAGAAGCTACTCATTCACCCACAGCTGCTCAGTTGTCACAGTAGGTGGGATCACTCTGCTTGGAAGAACTGCATGTCCTTGAATATGACGTAGATTCGATGGGACAGATCCCTGGATGTTTAAGCAAGTCCTTTACTTGGACAAGACTATACCCTCCAACACCGTATCCACGCTTACGCATATCCCCATTGGTCCTGTTTGATGACCCAGCACATGATGGAATGGACAGCCTTCGAAACAGATCCCTCCCAGAACGGACTTGCCACAGTGACCATCATCACAATCACAGTCTCTCAGAGAAATTCTTTTGTAGTAGACGATGAAAGGGTTTGGTACTAAATTCTAGTGAAGAGTAATGAAGGAACTGATGTAATCAGTGCCTCCTTTATTTTAAGCACATTGCTTTTCTTCCGTAGCGAGATGGAAGGAAATCGTGTCCACATCTCAGAACAGGCTAAATCAAGCACTGGGCAATACATGAGACAGGAATCTTCATTTATAATCTCAGTCACTAAGGCATATTGTGTCTGCCTCTTATATATGAGGTGTGACAATAAAGTAATGAGATCGGTTTTTTAACTTGGTTCATAAACTGGCACTGATGGAAAATCCAAAATAAGACTGAGGAATTGCAAAATGGATGGTGTAAGTTTATAGCCAAGATCATTCACATAACACTCCTTTATATATATAAGCTCTGGTCTGCTTATTGAAACTATAGTCAAAGTACTTGATCATCACAGCTCATATATACACACATATTAATTTGGTGATGAACATAATTCAGCACTGAAGAGTATGTGTGTTTTCCTATATGAGTTTTCCAAGAAAGTCTTTCAACTTTGAATATACATTTTACTTTACCACATTTTGGAAAAATCTTTATGTTACCCCTTGACACCAGGATTAAATATCTGGTCTAAGATGGAAACTCTGTTTTGAATTCTTTACCGTGACTGTTCAACTATCACCTGAAGCCAAAACTGAGGAAACAATCCTCCATCATTCAGGTATTCGCTCAGGGGAAATATCTCAAGAGGCTTCATAAGACATTATGATTATGGGTGAAGCTATGTGTTAACAACTCATGAGCCCAAAAGTAGAAAAAAACACCCAAGTACCTCCCCAGAACGATGCCCTTAGGTCTCCGATGAAGGAGGCAGAGGCGGGGAAAGGGCAGGAGCCAGCAGGCTGCACTGAGGGCAGCATGTTAACAGGAAGAAGGGACATGGAATTCGGGAATACCCGGACTCAGCGCTGTGAGCTCAGACGGAGCGCGGCTCGCCGTCGGCCGCACGAGGCCCGATGCCACGTCCGGACGGTGGCAACTCGCTAGCGGGAAGGACATGACAGAAGACCTTAATAAATCAAAGAAGGAAACTAGGAATGGAAAGGACTGTGCTCTTCTTGCAGAAAGTAAACAAGTGTAATGGATAATGACTCAAAAGTACCCTCAGTGCATGAGCACAATTTTATCTAATCTGATGATCTCATACACACTGGCATTATTCCAGAGACAGAATCTTCAAATGATTACCAGCATTCCTAATGCACTCATGTCCTTTTTCTCTTCACTGTTATTATAATATGATCTGGCTTCCCAAACAACACAATTTTTTCTTCTTAATAAGTGCACCTTTCTCCTCTTTCCCATGATCGTGCATCCCCTTTATTCTCTAATGTTTCCCTCTCCATCATTTTTATTTTCACTTTTCTCTGATTCATCTTATAGCCCTTTTTCTCTTCCTATTGTGTGCTCTATGCCATTCTAAGTTGGGGGTAGGGGGGGATAAACAAGTGAGCTGTGAAGGTCAATGACAGTTAATAGCCAAAGTCCAGCTGAATAGCCTCAAAGGACACACTCATCATTAGTCAAAATGAGATTTCACTTCACACACACAAGGAGGGACAGTAAGAGAGACAGTAAGAAATATTGGTGAAGATGTGGAGTAACTGGAACCTTCATATATTACTGGTGGGAAATGTAAATGGCCACAATCAGTTTGGAGAAGTTTTGGAAAAATGAACCCCAAACCTGGATATTTATCTACTCCTCCAAATAAATAAAAACATGTCACACAAACTTCTGTATGCAAATGTATATAGTAGATTATTCATAATGGCCTCAACTAAAACCATCCAATGTTCACAAATTGGCAAACGAATAAGCAAAACATTTAGAAATATGGTTCAATACTATACAGCAGGAAAGATAAATGAAGTGATGCTATGCTACAACATGGATAAACCTCAAAAATATTATGCTATTAAAGAAGTCCGATATAAAAGAATATTTATTTTATTATTTCATTTATATGAAATGTCTAGAAAGGGGAAATCTACAAACACAAAAAGCAGATGAATGTCTGGGGTGGTGGCAGTGTCGTAAAACTGAACTGTAGTAATGTTTGCACAACTCTATACATTTATTAAAAAGCATTGTGTTACATGCTTTAAATGGGTAAAATTTACAGCATGTAAATTATAGATCAATAAAGCTTTCAAACCACTATATATCATTTTTATATGGTCATGATAAATATTAGTAAGACAAGTATCTACTCAGTGAATTCCACTGTAAAATTAGAGATACATTTTCATGAAAGAAAAATCTGACAGCCTGGGTTGAAAAAGGTGTTATAATGTCCAGGCAGATTCATAGCATGTTGGATATTATACTTTAACTCCCTTAGTATTTATAGAGCAGACTGAAATATCCCCTTCATGGAGAATATTCCAGCTTAAAAATTCATCAAATTCAAGCCTTAGGGTTATTGATTACATCCTTCTTATATTATTAGTGGGTGTATTAAAAACTGCTTATTTTACAAAAATGCTTTCATTTATACAACCAAGGATTGCTTGCCAATGACTGAGCTTTGGCATTTTTCATAAAAATGATGGCACTCTTTCCATGTTCCACTGTTCATTTCTATCTATCTATCTTTGTAATAAATCTGATCACAAAGATGGAATAGCCCATCCCTATCCGACTCACTGTGCTGTGTAAGCTTCTTGTAGGCAACAGCGATATCCTCAATGACTGCATCTCAACTAACACAGAATCGCTACTCAATGAATCTTGGCTGAACCCTTACATACCAGCTTCTTCTGGCTTTTGTAACAAATTACAACAGACTTGCTGGCGTAAAACCACAGAAGTTGATTCCTTCTCATACCTGGAGGCCAGAAGCCTGAAATCAAGGTGTTGGCATGGCCACACTCCTGGAGGGTCTCTGGGAGAACCCTCCCAGGGTACAGAGCTTGACAACAGCCGTAGTGAAAATAAAGCAGCTTTGCCACCTCAATGATTTACTTCTGATGGGAAAAGAGTTGAAAGAAATAGGTTTGTGATGGGACTGACTCTGGTCTAATGGGAAAACAGAAGGCAACCTTTTCCATGACTGAAATAAATATAATTCACTGAAGCATGAGCCAGCTGTATATTATTCTCCCATGCTTTTGGATGTTTCCAGATTTTTCCTTTTGATAGATAGCAGTTATTTGCTATGGTTCTCGTAACTTCCCAATGGTGTTTTTCCAAAGGAGGTATATGTGAATACATCTTGGACTGAAATGAAGTATTTTAATTAACTATGAAACAACATGAAGAGAAATGTTGCCCTTTATCTTGACATTTCATCACAGCTTGCAGAAGCACTACTGACTCAGTCTTTTATATGTGCATTAGTTTGTGTTTCCAGAAAATATATGACCAGTCACACACCTTTAGATCTGAGCTCATATGAATACAGGTTCTACTGCTTTAAAGGGGAAGAAGGGAGGAAACAAAAGAATAACATATTAGTTTTAAAAATGACAATAAATAGAAGTGGCTCGCAGCTTTTTAAACCTCACTTCTGGATGTTCCTAGAGTTCAAAAACAATCAATGCTGGCCACCTCACCTTTGAACTGGGAACCTTACCAGTAATACATTTCTCACTTTCTTATCTCAGCTCTTAGAGATCAGAGTTACTCATTTTTCCTACGTTTCTCCCATGAATACGAGGGATACATGTTAATAAACTTAACTGTTTTCTTCTTGTTAATCTTTCTTAGCCAAGAACTCAAAGGGTAAAGGGAAAATTGTTTTTCGTCCTCTACAGCTACATGACCACACCTCCAGTCCATAAGGGCAAGTACAGGTCCTACTCCTCTTGAAGTAGAATTCAACTCTGGACATCTCACTTCCCTAGAGACATGGATGAATTAGAGTCCATCTAAGGAAGGGCAGCCAGAAAAAGAGAACTTCAAACTGGTATGTGAAGAAAAGCTAAAGAATGTGAAGGTGTTTATGTTGGAAAAGAAATGATTTCGGAGGAGAAAATGTCGCCTTCAAGTATCTGCAGGGCTCCCAGTGGAGGAAGGTTAAGTCTGCCCCGCCGCAGAGGAATGGGCAGCCCCGGGAAGCAGGAGCACAGGGCTGCTTGGGATTCAGAGCGGAGGCTAAACACAGGTAAGGGTAACGGTGCTGAGCTGGGGAGAGGGCTGGGGGAGGGGTCGACTCTGTCTCTGCAAATCCTGGGGCCCTATAGTCGGTCCCCCACAATCAGGCTCAGGGAACTCCCCTACAGCGGGCAGCTGGGTCCGGCCTGCCCTGGAGGAACTCAGGGGGTGCACGCAGGGATCCCACAGAACCACGAGTTCTACTTCTCACCTTACTGAAGCTTTCTAATCCCCAAGAAATGTCTGCTTTGGGCCTGTATAAGTTATAAAAGCTGTAAAACGGAGAGCTGTACTTCTCATGATAGTTTACCTTTTATCCCATCTTCACTGTTTCCCCGGAGTCCAGGATATGTTTCCCATAGTTCTCTCTATGTTGCCAGGAAATAAAATCAATCTACTAGAGATGCTGGCTCGCAGGGAAGCACAGACCTGATGCCCACACAATCAGTATGCTGTGCCCAAACGACAGTACCACCAGCATTCGGAGAGGGCTGCGGTGGGGTGCACAGGAAGAGCTTCCTGGAGAGGGTGACCTCAGACCTGGGCCTTGCAGGAAGCGAAAGGTTAAACGCAGAGGGAGGTGTGCATTTCCCAAAACGCAAGAACTTGAGCAGCCAGCAACATTAAAGGCAGAGATGAGCAAAGTAATGCAGCCCCCTTTATATTCCCTGTGCGTTGAGACATAAAGGAACTGCATTTGCCTTCTGCCCGACCATGGCACACACATTTTATCTCTGCTCCGAAGTAATGAAAACTATTTCTCGGCTCCTGAATGAGTCACGATGCTAATGAGGCAGCACCATTAGCATCCGGATTTAGTCTGAATAATGACTTCTACCCACGTTTTGGCTCCCTGTGGACACGCGAGGATGTGAAGGGGTGATGCTGGGAGCACTT
This sequence comes from Manis javanica, assembly GCF_040802235.1. NCBI lineage: Eukaryota > Metazoa > Chordata > Mammalia > Pholidota > Manidae > Manis > Manis javanica. The sequence goes on along the minus strand of NC_133170.1, from coordinate 7,862,064 downwards.
TCACGGGGCTGCGAGCGGATGCTTTCAGCTGGGACACCGGCTCTGAGAAGCTTCCACCACTTGGGAACAGACATCCATAAAAGTCATTCTTTTCCCGCTGCATGGCTGGAATCGGTTCCCTGGGGTTCACTGTTAATTCTGTTGGCGATATTCCATGTAAACATTTTTTGTCAACTTTAGTTTCTGTGATATTTCTCTTTCCACAACACCTTGTTGTTGATGATGACGCATGTATGTATGTGTGTGTGTGTCCAAAAAAAGCCAGCCTGCATCAGGAAAGGAACAGTGAAGAGAGGGGACCGCAGACCACCAGCAGAAAAACACATCTCAGGGTGTGTGGCAAACACGGCAGTCAGGGCCCAAGGAAGAGAAGCTGCTCAACCTCGAGTAACAGACAGACCTGGTGGTAAACAGTTACTAGGCAGAAGGAGGGCTATTCTCTCCTCGGCGGACACTGAGATGTGGCCTGGAGTATGCTGGGGAGGGCCTGGGTGTCAGAACCTTCCTGCAGGACACCCCAGGCCCGCAGCCCACCCCCAGCCCTGTGGGGGGCCTGGTAACAGCCCTGCGTCAGCCCACAGCTGCCTCAGCTGTCACCCTTGGGAAACCAGAGTCACAGACGTAGCTTGTCTGACGTGCGTTCTAGAAAAGGGCTTGCTCAGCTCTCACCTGCAATTCCTTCAGCATCTTGCCTTGTGCTGTCTTCACTTCCCCCCCCCCCAACCGCCCCCACATACACGTAGCACTGCCCTCGGCTGCTCCCCGGCCCCAGGTATCCTGTGATACCAGGTCAGGCTTCAGAGGGCCACTGTGACTCCCAGCTTCTCTTTGTCCTTTTCAAAAATCCCTGCCCTAACTCAAATTGCTAAGCCCAATCAGCTCTTTTTCACTCAAACCCTGACTTTAAGAGTGAGCATACAGAAGACAGCGCTGCACCCAGGAAAGCTCCCACCCACCCCCGCAGACATGTCATCCTTGGGCCTGCGGCCACCCCACGTGACCACCCCCACCTTTTCTGCTGACCCTGGTCTCCAGCGGGCCCTGAAATGTCCTCTCTGCAGGGCTCCCATCTCCCGTGTCCATCCCCTCTCATCTCCACCGATGAACCTTCCTCGCCTGCTGCCCGCTCCTCTCCCCATGTTTCGCCTCCCACAGCTTAGACACCGAGAGGTTTCAGATACGGTTCTCCCTCCTCCCCCAGTGCATTTCCGGCTCCTGAGGCTGGGGATCATGCAGTGTTTCTGTTTCTCCCTCCACAGCACGCAGAACCAAGTCAAGCGGGGAAATTCCTGAACATTACTTACTCTCCACAGATAGGAAAGTTTCCCCTGTTAAGATACAGGGCACTCTGATTTTCAGACGTTCAGAAGAGACACAAAGATGTCTTCATTCAACAAATATTGCCCCAGACCCTTTTATCTGTGAGGCAGTGTGCCCAGCACTGTAGGATACATCACCAAGGAAACCAGACAAAGGCCTCTTGAGGAACAGATACGGAACAAACATACAGTAACAGAACGGGCTGACAGTTACGGCGGAGAGGCCCAGGACTGCAATAACGACTTTTTTATAGAGGTGATAAGCTGATGCACTGAGGGGACATGGCTTTGCTTGTCCACAACAAGTAGATGACTGAATGCCATGAAGGAGTGAGACGTAAAAGGGAAGGAACCTACCAAAACTTTAATATACTTACTTACTTAAAAAAATGCAGATGAAAGGCAAAGAGAAAAATCCTGTTTTAATTAAGACATCAAAAATCACAGAAACAAATAATTTGGTTGGAAACCACTTCAGAGATCACTCAAAACCACCCAAAGTGATTTCTGACCATTGATTCCTCTGAAAAATCAAAAAACAAGCCACTGTTGCGTGCAGTTCCAAGGGACTCCCTACATCCCACGAACCCCAGGATAAGGACCCCAGGACAGTCCGCCCCTAATGCCCACTTCAGGACAGGAGACACTGCACGTTCCCCAATGGGGCACCAGTATACCTAGAGGGGCACCAGTATACCCAGAGGGGCAAATGCTTTGGAAAACTTGGATTTGCACAAGACATTCTAAAAACAGGATGTTTTCCATGTTAGAAACACACAAAACACACACCCAAATATAAATCTAGAGTCCATTTAAAGGAACTTCAGTGCAATACCTGGAATCCTAAGAAAGAAAATGAGGAAGGCAAAAGACTGGAAAGGAAGGAGAAAATATTTCCACATTGGACACAGGTAAGAACAGAACAATACATTTCCATGTTCCCCTTTTTAAAATATGAATAGATTGAAAAGAGAAACCATGAATGAAAAATGTCACAGATTTTCAAAAGAAAGAAAAAAACTGAGGAAGAAAATCAGAGAAAATCTCCAGTTTCCTGAGATTATTTTATCTCTGCCCTGCTTTCCTTTGTAGAAATTAAGTGCCAGACAGCAATGGAGCTGATCACAGCAGGACAATAACTTGCTCAAATAAACACCTGCCTTCCAGACTGTGTTCGAAATTTTTACAATGCCTATATATGTACGTTTTTAAAAAGCATTTTTACTACAAGTGCTGTACACTAGCCTGTAACACAGGTTTCTTGAGGTTGCTGCACTATTCTGGTGTAGAGTGGAGAGAAAGCACGCTGAAAAGTGTAAGGTGCTCTCTGACTACCGGACCTGAGTGCCCGGACAGCACAGACGAGAGGATGATACCAGGAGCCAATTAGTTGACAAAGGAATATGACCAGCCAAAGACAAGCGGTCCCAATTGTGCTGCACTCCCTGACGGAACGGATCTGCCTCCATCTCTACCCTAACAAACAGCATTTACAGCCGGCTTCTGTTTTTCTTATTTGTTTCCTTCATTTCCACTGAACCATGTTCTTGAATCAGGCAGCTGCTACACCGCTGACTGGCTTCCAGCCTGAGCTACTCCAGGGCATCCCGCACCACCTTGCCGGGGTCCTGCAGAAAGTCTTTAGCCCTGTGAGGACACAGCGGGTCCCTTGTAAGTCGCTTGGCAGCTCGTGCTCCCACTGATGCCAGCTAGGCTGCGGGCTGCTGTCTCTACAGCCGTTGGAACTGCATGCCTACTTCAGGATGCAGTGTTTCAGGATGCCCGCGACCGAGAAACTAAATGGCACTGGTGCCCAATGTCTGTCATCATTCTGACCCTCAAATATTCTTGCAAAACCTACCTGAACCCTTAGAAGACCATTTTTAGATTAGGAAATATCATTTTACAAGGTAAGAAAGAAAAGTATATACACAGGAACTAGTTTTATGTGATGATTGGGAAGGGGGAATATAAAGGTTTTTAACGCACACCTATGAGTTTCTCTGAGTTCAACATGTGCGTTAGCACCATTAGCACGTGCTTTCCTTTCCCCTTGAGCATACTGACACTGGCCACATTACCTTCTAGGTTCTAATACCAAAAGTTAAGGAACTTGAACTAGGATATTGGTGACATCGGTTTAACTCAAGCTGTAACCCGCAAGTGGCACACTATTTCTAACCCTGCTCTATTCAAGTGAGGAGGATCAAACAGCCGGAGCAGGAGCAGGAGAGATTCAGGCATCTGGGGCCTGGAGGCAGGTCTTTAAAGAGTGGCTGGAATTCTGCACGTCTCTGGCGAGCTACCCGGAGTCACTTCACAAGGCAGCCCAGTGTCTGCAGGGTCCGGTCAGGGAGGTTTTCCTGAGGGGTCACTGCTCTGCCAAAGAACACGGGCTTCCCCTCAAACCCCACCTGGAAGGGGGTCCCCCGGGGAGTCCGCCACCATTCATCCCACATCAGGTGGAACCACCACCAGTGCTGCTGTGTGAGGTGAGCGCGTTTATGGAGGAACCTTGGTACGACGCACAGGTACTCAGACCAGGTAACACGTCAGGAGAAAGTTTAACCCCCACATGTCCTGTCTTAACAGGAATTATTCTTTTCCCAATCTAGAGACTCTTTTTTTTTAAAGTAGCAATTATCAAACAAATGTATTGTCTTTTTATTCAAAAATTACTGAAGAAACCAAAACTTTATGTGTGTCATATCTAATAAGAGAAAAAAATTAATATTTAATTCATTAGAAATGACAATAGTAAACCCAATGCCTTTCTTTTAAAAACCTACATTTTCTAAAACCAAAAAAATTCAACAAAAAGAGCAGAATTTTTAAAACTCTTTTTGCAAATCTCTTTAAATATGTGCCTCAGTAGAAAAGAATGTAAACTAAATTCCTGTTTTCCCTTCTGCTTTCAGTCTGTTGCTGTATGTTGTTTTGGTAGAAGTACGGGAAGAAGATCTGTCCTTGCTTAGATACAGTTGGGAAAAGGAGGACTATTTTAATAGCTTTTTAGAATATTGTGGATATTCTTTGATACCACAGCATTCAACAAGTCGCAGTATCTTAAAGCTTAGTTGCAGTATAGAATCCAGTGGTCTATCCTGAACTTAGAATACATCTTTTACCCAGTGTGATGGTGAATGTCAGCTTGACGAGGCTACAACATCCAGTTCTTTGTCAAACACAGCGGAGATGTTCCTGTGAAGGTATTCGGTAGGTGTGATTAACATTTAAATCAGTAGACACTAAGCAAAGCAGATTACTCTCCACAGTGTAGGTGGGCCTCATCTAATCAGCTGAAGACCTTAAGAGAAAAAGATTGAGGTCCCCAGAGAAAAAAAGAATTCTGCTTCTAGACTACAACATGCAAATTCTTCCTGAGTTCCAGCCTTCAAGAATTACATCAACTGTTGCCTGAATTTTCAGGCTGCCAGACTGCCCGACACATTTAGGACTTACCATCCTCCACAACGGCCTCAGCCAATTTCTTAAAAATAAATCCTTATACACAAACACCCACACACAATTTTTCCAGATTTCTGGAGAACCCTAATACAACTGTGCATGATTTTGAATTATCATGTACTGGTTATTTGGGAAATACTAGGTTGCTGATTTTTCACTGTACAGTATTTTGGATATTCTATTTGCTACTATCACCACTCATCTCATCAAGTCATTCAGTACCAGAAAGTGTCACATTCACATTTCCAAAATTCTAATTTCTGCTGGAGAAGTTGAATTTTAGCATGAGTAATAAAGACTTGTCAGTTGTTTTCCTTGAAGTAAAAGGATCATGGCTCATTTTGCAGAAAAGCCCTATTAAAAATCCAACTCTGAATATCCATAGTTCATCAGCAAATCTTCCTACTAAAGACAATGTTTCATTTTTTAAAAAGTGCCTAGTACATCTTGCAAGTCAAACAATCATGTAAGCTCTTCTCAAGACACTGTTCTTCAATGTGCAAAAGTGCTTTGTGCATACTGCCAACTTCATTCCACAGAATATTAAAGAGATACACTCAACTGTCAGGATTTAATACAAGTAACTTTCACTGCTTCACCAAGGACAGTCTTAAGTGAAAGTGGAATTTTTTAAGAACTGCAAGTGTAGCAGTATTTATAGTGACCACCAGCACAGTTTGGTGACACTGTCCTGATTCATGATAAGGAACCAGTTATTTTACCCACTACTGTCTTTGCATTGGCAGCGCACACATCAACACAGTTAAAAAGGCAAATAATGTCTTTGAGTTATTTTAAGAATAGTTTTGACCTTATGGATTTCATAGCTCCCAAGGGTCTGGGGCCTTCCAGGGATCAGGAGAATATAGTTTAAGAACCACAAAAACATAGAACTGACCTGCTCTCCCCCAAGAAGCTCACATACCAGAAGATGAAACTCAAGCTGTCAGATACTGCACATGATGTTCTTGGTTCACACTGTCCAGGGTAAAGGGGTGGTTGGCTCCAAGAACCATGATCTTGAAACTGGGGTACATGTACCATGGCACACATACACAAATTTTGCAAAATTCATTTCCTTCCAGACAAATATAGTCCAGAAGCCACCTCCAGTTCACTGGTTCCACCTTCCTTTTCACATTAGCCCCGAACCCCCCTTTATAAAAGAAATGCTATCTGTTACTCATCCTGTTAACAATGGTGCACTGTCTGGGTGGTAAATCCTCTCAGGACACCCAACAAAACTTGAACTAGAAATGTTGGTATTGGTGTTGCAAAAGAAAATGACCATAAAAACAAGAAAAATCACTTTGCACGTCAGGTGATTTCCAATTGAATGCTTTCAATGAAACTGAAGCAGGATCTAATACCTATTCACTGAAAGATTGTTTAATTTGACATTTGATCAAAGATCAGTAAGTGATTTTGACACATACTCCAAAAGGAGTCAAAGAGTTAAGAAACTTTGTCATAAAAAGCCTCCTTTCCTTTTTGAGTACTCATCTAAAAAGTTTTCTCATTCTAAACACATAAATGAAAAATTGAGATAGCCATGATACAGAACCTAGATTGATTCTGGCAGTAAATAATATTCATCATTTAATACATGAACTAATTGTATAGCCTCCATCTTATTAAGAGAAGCATTTCCAGTCACATCTTACTTTTCATTTCTTGTAAGTATAAACAGAATGATAATAAGACAAACATACAGGATTCATTATGGGCTAGATACTATTCTAAGCACTTCACATATGTTAGCTTACTTAACCTTCACAACATCCATATCAGATTAATATGCTTAATCTCTGTTACAGAAAAGGCAGACGAAGCTATAGAGTAATGAGACTTAGAACCAGGATCTGAGCCTAGGCATTTGGCTCCAGACTGCATTTTTAACTACTATACTATGCTGCCTCAATATATTATTTAAAGTATTAACACCATTTTGATAATTGTCTACTTATAATAATTAGGTCCACAACTAATCCAGAATAAATTTTAATACTTAGGCCCTAAGGACATGGAAATTTAAAAATAATTTATTTGCAGATTTTTATTGCAAAGAAATATGAATGGTTAATAAAACCATAAAACTGTATTATATTAGGATAAGGTTCTATATGTCAAATGGAATGGAAATACTGAGTTCAAAGTGATAAAGAACAATGTAAAATTCCAAGTGATAAGAGAGAAGTTTAACGATGTATTTTAAAAACATATTATTGGATGTAACAAATAATTTATAGTATTTATATTCCATTGGAAATACTTAAAACAGGTATGTAACAATTTTCAATTGTCAATGTATGTAATGTATAGGGAATTATGGTCTTTCTAAGATTGAAAACTTAGAAAAATTTTAGATGCCATAGTAAATGTAGAGGGATTCCACAGTTTTAAAGAATTAACTTTGATGGTATGTGGACCAAAATATTTAAGAAGTACTGTCTTAGAGGAGGGAAAAGTTTCCAGAACTATCTCCTTGGCCTAAAGAAGATTTCTACAATGGCTTAAAATCTACAGGTCTAAGCCATATGCACGCCTATGTTTATCGCTGCACTATTTACAACAGCCAAGACATGGAGAAAACTTAGTGTCCATCAGTAGATGAGTGGATAAAGAAGAGGTGGTACATAAACACAACGGAGTCTTATTCAGCCATAAAAAGAAGAGAAATCCTACCATTTGCAACAACATAGATGGAGCTAGAGGGTATTATGCTCACTGAAATAAGCCAGGCAGAGAAAGACGAGTACCAAATGACTTCACTTATATGTGGAGTATAAGAACAAAGCAAAACTGAAGGAACAAAATAGCAGCAGACTCAGATACCAAGAAGGGATTGGTGGTTACCAAAGGGGAGGGTGTGGGTGGGGAGGGAGAAGGGGATTAAGGGGAACTATAATTCACAATCACCATATAGGTAGGTCAAGGGGAAGGCAGTGCAGCACAGAGAAGACAATTAATGACTCTATAATAGCTTACTATGCTGATAGACATGACTGCAACGGAGGGGGTGAGGGCTTGATAATACGGGTGAATGTTGAAACCAGTGTTGTTATGAGAAACCAGCATAAGATTGTGATCAATGATACTTTAATTTTAAAAAATTAACCTTCCCCAAAATTTAAAAAAAATTAAAAAATTAAATCTACAGGTCTGAAATGAGTGGGCTCTGTGGTACTTAACTAGAATGGCTTAGTCTTGGTTGCCAACCATTGCTGTTTGTTTACCAATAGTCGTTCCATTGGAAATATATCTTTTCTACAGATAAGAGGAACAACTTTATTTATGTACAAAGTATAACACACCTGTGTTCTTGAATAAAACTAAATAAATTTAACAATTTTTAAGGTTTTGAAGAGAATTATCCATTATATTCTTTAGATACTGCATATTGGATATGATGTACTACCCTGTAACACTCACATGCAAACTCGATAGCAGCATAATCATTTCGTAATTATTGTGGGATTCTTAAAAGTTGTGTCATGTTGGATTTATAATTCCTTCCACATATGTAAAGATGTGCACTTCATCCTAAACTAATGGTCCAATAATTACTCTTCAGTTAGGAACCTGCATGTTGAACTTGCAAGTGATTTATGATTAAGCAATGACAGCCACTTACCAAAAAGAAATACTCTATAATACAATGCAGATTACTTGCAATAAATTAAACCACTCAAACTCTGTTTTCCTGGTTACTAGGCATGTTCAAAGTTAAAACGTCAAAAGAAGTACAAGAAGGTTCTAACAATGGTGGAGTATTTTGTATTGGACCAACCATCTCAACGAAAAACAACTTCAAACTTTGTACAAAATATTAAAAATGATTACTGCAGGCATGGGAGAATAAGCCAAAGCAGACAGAAACCAGATAGGAATCAATACTCTGAAAAAAGGAAACAGCACTGTTTTTTCTTTATATTTTTTTCTGGTTTTTCATCTGGGGGAAGGGCAAAGTCACTCCATTCTATGGTGCAGCTAAAATCAGGAACTCCTAGTGTACTAGCTTGAAGAGCTGAACAATAAGAGTCCAGGACAACCATGGTAGCTGTAAAGGGAGGGAGAATCCCATACCGAGGAGAGCCACAGAAGACCGCCCCAAATCATGCCCAAAATCTCCTCCCAAATCTCTGGCTAACAGCCAGTGTACATGTGCAAAGCGGAACTCCAAACAGACCGGTGAAGGCAGTAACATTGGAACAGAAATATCAGCTGCCATCCCATTTCAGGAGAGATAGTTTACAGTGTGAGTTTAGCCAAGTTAACTGCCTACTAAAATGAAAAAAAAAAAAAAAAACACAAAGCACTCTTCAGAGGAATATAAAAGAATCCAGAATCTCTGTAACACACTATTACAATATGTAGGATACCATCCAAAATCACTAGACATATGAGTGACCCAAACCTCAACACAAAGGCAGTCTATAGAACCTAGGTGTTACTGGGAGACAGAATTTTAAAAGTTATTATAACTACACAAGGAAAACAGGTTCAAGATGAATGAAAAAAAGGAAATCTCAGCATAAAATAGAAACTTTATTAAAAAGTACTACACAGACATTCTACAACTAAAATACCTGTCTACACTCATTCACTGGATGAACTCAACAGCATATTGGAGAGGTTCGTCAAACTTGAAGATAGATTAAAAAGAATTAAACTGATTTAAGCTAAAGAAACAATAGAAAAATGAACAGTATCTCCATGACAATATGGAACAGCATCAAATGTTCTAATATACACATAACTGAAGTCCCATAGGAAGAGGAGAAAGAAAAGCCCAGAAAAAAAACTTGAAAGAAACAATGACCAACATATTTCCAAGTTTCGTAAGTTTAAGACTCAAGGAATTCAGTAAATGCTACGCAGTACAAATGCAAAGAAGAGCACACCTAGAAGAAAATGGCACATTAACCACAGGGGAACAAAAGACAAAAGCTGATGACTTGTTATTGAAAATAAAGGACACCAGAGCCAATGGACTGTTATCATTAAAATGATGAAACAAGTATTGGGCATCACTGGAACGTAGGTAAGTGTAAAGACTGAGTATGACACAGTGATTTCATGAAGATACAAGTCTCTCTCCCACGACATAATGGCATGGTTAAGAGTGGCCCCTTCTCTCAGGGGAAATGTGCAGGGACACAGGCTGAACGCCCTTGGCTACCTTTCATATTAACTTCTAAATACCATTTAGCAAGTCCACACCACTAAATATTTATAAAGCCTAAATAATGAAAAAAATGTATCTTCTATTATAAAACCTATGTTTCTAGCTGATTTGCTATTTCACGTCTAATGATATGGTCAAAGATTATTAACATACACATTCATACAACTAGAAAAAAAATGAAAATGAGCACCTAAAAGAGAATAAATAAAGTCAGTAAAACCGAGGAAAAAATAGGAGAAGAAATAAGACTGAACTGCAGAATAGGGAGAAAAGTGCTTCCATTTGTGAAAAAAGCTACGTTCCTTATGAATTTGCTTTTTCATTCCTAATGAAAGGTTCCAAAATTGAACTATGCCCTAATAAATCTACAAATAATGAAAAGTCGCACCCCACAGATAAATAGCGTCGGCAAAAAACCAAGGGGAAAAAATATGGGTAAAAACCAAGGCTACGTCACAGCAGTGAGAGGTGGTCTGGAATTTAGGAGGACAGCTCAGTTTGCATTTGATTCTTTACCATGACTTCCATTTACAGGGTGCGTGACAGACAAACAAAAAAAAATCATGAAAAGACACAATTTAATTCCTGATGCTATTTTACAAGGGAAGCATCTTAGCATAATGGTTGACAGCACATTTTGAGCTGGCCTAAACACCTTCAAATCATGGTTCTGTCACTATTAACTGTGCAACCTTGGAGAAGTGCCTCCATTTTCTCAATCAGGAAATGGAAATAATAATAGCCCTGATTTGGTGTAGTTGTAAAGATCAAAGGAGCTGGCACAGTACTAAATTGCTTAGAACAGTATCTGACACATAATAAACAATCGGTAAGTGTTTATGTTGTGAATGTTACATAGTATTTTAATTAAGCATTCAGAGCTAATATAAACTCTGCTGCTTAAAAACCAATCTGTCGTTAGGCAAAATAACTTCAATGATTTTTATTATTTTTATTTGATTAAACTTGAGACGTAAAAGCTATTGGAATAGGTACACGAGTGTTTTAGTTGAGAATGGCCATGATCTGCTGCTCTGGGAAAAGGAAGGCCGGTCACATGGTCCTACGTATAAGCTCCACTAAGACTTTTTCCAAATGTAAAGAAACACGAAGTGTTTTAAGAAAGGAAAATTAAAAGTGGAATTATATGACATGTGAATTATATCCCAATAAAGCCATTAAAAAAAAAATCTTAACAGTTGGAAATTTTGCAAATCATTTTCCTTCCACTGTTCCCACAGAATTGTATCTTGGCAATGCATACTTTATTGGGCAAGCTGTCATTCTTTAACAAAAATATGTACATAAAGCGAAGTTAATTTTTAAAAACAATATTTCTGGGGGTGGGTAGATGATTACTTGATTGGACAGTTACATTATTCCAAAAACAAGAAAGTTTCACTGACAAAGAAACGTTCACGATGTATGGCCGAAACATCGGCACTTCATCCTGAACGTTTAACAACCTGCAGAAAGGTGAGTACGGAAGTCGGGGGTGCGCTGAATGGCAGCGGGACAGACAATAGCCTGAAATCCCTAGGAACAACCAGAGCATGTGGTACAGGTTCATCCCTAGACTGTGGATGGGATTTCCAACATGCGACTGCTCTCTAAAACAGGTAACTGTGGCTCAGAAGCCACTGAGCTAGCACTGTTTACAATAGCCAAGAAATGGAAGCAACCTAAGTGTCCATCAGTAGATGAATGGATAAAGAAGATATGGCACATATACACAATGGAATATTACGCAGCCATAAGAAGAAAACAAATCCTACCATTTGCAACAACATGGATGGAGCTAGAGGGTATTATGCTCAGTGAAATAAGCCAGGCAGACAAAGACAAGTATCAAATGATTTCACTCATCTGTGGAGCATAACAACAAAGCAAAAACTGTAGGAACAAAACAGCAGCAGACTCACAGAACCCAAGAATGGACTAACAGTTGCCAAAGGGAAAGGGACTGGGGTGAGTAGGTGAGAAGGGAGGGACAAGGGGAATAAGGGGCATTATGATTAGCAGACATAATGTAGTGGGGTGGGGGGCACGGGGAAGCCAGTATAGCACAGAGAAGACAAGTAGTGATTCTACAGCACCTTACTACACTGACAGACAGTGACTGTAATGGGGTATATGGTGGGGACTTAATAATGGGGGGAATCTAGTAACCACAGTGTTGCTCATGTAATTGTATATTAGTGATAGCAAAATAAATAAATAAATAAAAAGCCACCGAGTTGTCACACAAGCAGGGTTCAGTCCACACTCCATCAAACTGCATACTGACTACCTCGGTGGTCAGCAACAGACAAACGGAGTTCCTTGTTTTGGTGCTGCAGCAGCCAGAGCCTTGCATGGAAAAGCAAAATCACTAGATATGCTATTTTTAAAATCCAGTTTTCAAAGACACTGATGAGCTGAGTAAGAACTTCTCAGACACCAAAAACCAGGTGAAAGTGGGACACCAAAAAGGGAAGAGACAACAAAAGCATTTGCTCAGCGAGGCTGTGGCAGAGCTTTCTTGCCCATGGCCTTGCAGGCATTAGCAAAGAAGAGAGTCCAGTGACCACTCAGGGTGGACAGTCACTAAGACTGTCCCCTTGCCTCAAGCTGGCACTCCAAAGGCTTACGCTCTCGCTGTGAAAGCATGCAAGGAAATGTAACTGACCTAAGCATTGGCTCAGGAGAGGGCAGGAAACCTCCCCTGAGAATTTATCATCACAAACTGGCCAGCATCAAGTGTTTACATCTTGAATTCGTAACACGGTATTCCGAAAACCTTCTGGTTGAAATTTAAAGTAACCCTAGGTTTCATGCTGTCCCTCAAACAAGTGAAGCAAATTCAGATTATGCAACCCAGGCATCCACGCACTCACACAGAACCAGGCCCAATAAATAAGAATTTAGAGTCAATCAACACAAAATGCACAAATAAATGAAATATGAAAAAGCCTGCAGAAAAAAAAAGATGCCAAAATCAGACTCACAAACATTTTGTAACTAGGAATTCTCTGAAATATATAAACTCCTGAATCTTATTATCAAATCTAAAATGCAATCGATTTAAAAAATGCACCACTATTTTATTTAACACAAAGAGAAAAAAGAACACCAACCATTACAATTGTCAGCTGCATTCTGATTCCACTGATCCCAAGATATGGAGAAAACATGTTTATCTCAGGAAGAATGAGAAGCAGTTAGTACGCTGAAATGAACTGGGTAGTAAGAATTCTCTTGCCTGTGACCGACCCTTGAAGGCTGGCTTCCTGCAAAGCTCCACGGGATCCAGCAGCCAAGAGCTTCTCAGAATCTACCCTGGTAGGGCACTGAGCCACCAAATCAAGCCAGTGGTTGGGTCCTGAGCTGCGTCCACCAGGCCTGGCCACCAGAATCCCGATCGTGCTAAGGGCGGGACTAGGGCTCCCCGACCTCACACTGAGGCAGCAGAACAGAGATGGGGCAGAGGTGTTGTTATGTCTTGATGCCAAGACCCAAAGGTTAGAACGCCATTCGTTTATGATGTTAGGAAAGGGGTGGTATTACCCGGCCTTGCAGCTTAAACATTCCACAGCCCTAGATCCGTCCTCTTTCTCCTGGTGTTTGACAGTTCGCCATGCTAGATCCCTGAGCATATCTCATGACACGACGGACAAGGGGAGGGGAGCACATCACATGGACTCTTGTGTCTCTGTCCCCCAGTGAATCCAGCGCCGCAGGACCCAAAGTGTGGGCTCTGAGATATTTCACAACTTCTTGCTCTGTAATATCTAAAGCATCTGGAAATGTGCAAAGAAGGAAAAGAATATTAAAACACTAAGAAGACTTGAATTCAACACAGAGGACTTCTAGAAACAAAAAGCAAAACAAAAAGCATAACAAATCTACAATTTGAAAAGAAGGTAGACCTTACATTAAGAGTTCTTAGCACAAAAAACACCAGTAATTATACTAAAGGGCCAGGAGGAAACTGGGATATAATGGATGTTTATAAGCTTTGACGGTGCTACCAGCTTCCCAGGTATAGGTATACACTTATCCCCGAAGTCACTGAGTTGTGTACATTAAATATGTACCACTTTTTACATGCCAATCATAACCCAATAAAATAGGTTTTTTTTCAAGTGTAAGTGAAACATTAAACTCCATAGAAGGCTTACAAATGCAACAAAATCAAAATGGCAGGAGAATTGCTGAAGGGGAGTTAAACTTAATTAAATTATCCAGAATGCAATATAAAGAGGCAAAAAGAATATGAACGCTGGGGGAAAGAGTGAGCACACTTCAATAGGAGATACTGAATATACATAATGAAATATAAGAAAAAAATGAAGTAGAGACAACACTTAAACAGACAACGACTACAAATTTTCCAGATTGGTAAGAAGCCCAATCCACAAGTTCAGGACTCCTAACATATGCCCAGCAGGATAAATAACAAAAAAATCCACTTCTCAGCTGCCGAGATGAACACGCGGATCACCAAAGACAAAGGACAATGCGGACCCTATTACCAAGGAACGACAAGCTAGAAGTCAGATCATTACCTTCAATGTGCTTAGAAAAAAATAACTGCCAATCGAAAAATATAGATATATAGATAAAAACATAAAGAGATAAATATAGATAAGAAAATGTCTCTCAAAAATTAAAATGAAATACATTTTAACATACGAAGTTAAAGGAGTACGTCACAATCATACATTTCCTTCAGGAAATCCTAAGAAATATTTTTCAGGCAAAGAAGTGATTAAAGATGGACTGAGGTCAATTAGAAATGAAAAACTGCCAAGTTGTGAATGTGAGAGAAAGAGAGGAGAAAGATTTATAAAAACAAGGAAGGTGGGAATAAAATACATGACAACAGTAGATATATCATAAAAGGATGACTGTATGTTTTGACATAGTGAATAGCTCTTAAATTTGTTTACAAGAGTCACACCCGAAATATAATGACTAAAAGTTTGGAAAAAAAGAAAAATATATCAGGCAAACACTATAACCCAAAGAAAGTGGGTTATGTCTAGAATAATTTTAGACATAATAAGATTAAAATGAGACAAAAATGATTATTACCTGACAATAAAGAGTCATATCAAAAAGATATTCTATTTCTGAACGTATTTATCAGAACACCAAGGAGAAATAAACAAATTCACATTAATGGGAGAAATTCTATCACTTTTCTTTCAAAACTGATAGATCAAAAATACCAAAAGACGAATCAATAGTAACCTAAAATATGTGAATAACATAAATAACAAGCTTGACCCCACAAACCAGTGCGTCCAAAAATTTTGGTTCCAGGCTTTCTTTACATTCTGACAAATTATTGAGAATCCTAAAAAGCTTTGGTTATATGGATTATTTCTGTTGATATTTACTGCATACGAAATTAAAACTGAGCACTGAAGAAAATACTAATTAATAATGTTTAATAATAAGCTCATTACATGTTGGCATAAATAACATAACTTTTATGAAAAGTAACTGTTTTCTAAAACCAAAAAAAACTAGTAATAAAGGGGGTTTTGTCTTTTCATTTTTTCAAAGTTCTTTCACATCTGGCTTAATAGATAACTACCATTTCCTGATACCTGCTTCTGCCATTTTTCTGTTGTAACATCCCATGTCATGGAGCCTCTGGAAAACTTTCACTGTACACTCATAGGAAAATGAGGAAGAAAACGGCAAAATAATGTCTTAGTATTACAAGAATAGTCTTGACTTGAAAGGGTGCTGGGGACCCTTCCCAGGGTCTCTAGACAATACTTTGACAACTGACAGAATAAAGTTTGCAGCAATTTGCACCCAAATGAAGAAAACACACAAAGCTTTTTAATTGTTGATTTCATACAAGGCTATAAAAAAGTCTAAATAAATTTTACAGGCTTTGTATATTAGAGACCAGCCTCAATGACCACAATATAATTAAGCTGGTAATCAACAACGTGATCTCTTGAAGATCAGGAAATGACAAGGATGACTTTTTTTACCACTTCTATTCAACAGTGTATTGTAGGTCTGAGACAGAGCCATAAAACATAGAAAATACGCAAAAATTAAAAGATTAGAAAGGAATGAATAATTCAGAGATATGATTATATAGGTAGAAGACCCAAAAGATTCTACATATGAACTATTATAACTAGAGAATTTAGCAATGTTGCTAGACACAAAAATTAAGAAACAAAAAAATCAATATGTTGATGGATGTCATTTTTTAAGTATTACCTTTTATAAGATATAAAAAAATAAGGAGCCTAGGAAAACAGCTTTACATAAAAAAATTATAAAACATTATGAAAAGACACTATTGAATATACCGATTAATAGATAAGAAAACTCAACATCATTAAGATGTCAATTCTCTCAAAACTGACCTCTACTCTCAAAATAATTCCCATCAAAAACATCTACAATGTTCATGGGTCAGCAGAGTTTCATAAAATTAATGAAGACAATATAAAGAAAAACAGAGCAGCTATTTTGGCTGACACAAGAATTATGTTAAGGCTACAAGAATTATTTTAAGGCTACAATAATTAAGACAAGGTAGTATTAGCATTGGGAACACACATATGTAGTAACACACATACATAGAAATTTCATTTATGATGTACAGTCCTGGCTCTGTACATCAAAGGTAAAAGTCTGGACTTTACAACAAATCACACTGAGATAGTTGCTTATTTGCATGAAAACTAGAAAGGAAGGAAGAGGCTCAGGTAAAGACTTAATATAAAAACCAAAACTATGTGTTAGAAATGTTTAGAAAACAGTATAGGAGAACATCTTCACAACCTCAGAATAGAGAAGGATTTCTTCTCTATTCCTCCAGAGTGAAAGATGCAAAAAGATAAAGACTGATAAATTCCACTACATTGGATTTAACCATCCTATAGGGAAAAAAAATTGACAAAAGACTTCTTGAAAAGGCACTTACAGCAGAGAAAGAAAACCCAGTAGCCAATGATAACCATATGAATATATGGATATTGTCATTAGTATTTAGGGGTAAAAATTAAAACAGTGAGAAATTTCACTCGCATCAGTTTGAAAAAATATTCAAGTCTGAGAATATCAAGTGTTGATAAGAATATAGAGCATTATGCTTATTATATATGCTCTGTTGAAGGTAGTATTATTGTTACAACCAATCTGGGGGGAAAATTAGCCTAATTAATAATGATGAATACAAATCCTTTGACCTGGAATAAAAACATCATTTGTAGGAATACCACCTAGGGACATCCATGTATGCATGCATCAGACGTGTGAAGTATGTTCACAAAAACACTGTGATACAAAAAGATGGAAACCCACACTGGCTTCTGTCATATTCTAGATAAACAGTGACAGGGCCATTATGCAGTTTACACAGAATATTACACAGCTGTGGAGATGAATGGACTACAGCTACCAGCAGTAACAGAGAATTTCAGGAATATAATGCTGAGTGAAAAAAGCCAGGCGCCAAATAATATACATTGTGTTGCCAATTTACACAAATTTATCATTTAAGGATGCAAATGTATGTGGTAAAACCATAAAGAAAAAAATGGGAAAAACGAATACAAAGTTCAGGATAGTGTTACCTCTGAGGAGGCTGGGAAAGAGAATGGGTTAGGGAGGAACATGCAATCCACAGAAATTACTGTTCCATTAATTCTTTAAATTTTATATACATTTTAATGAATTCTTTATCTAGTCAAATTTTAACTTTTAAAGTAAAAAAAGAAAAAATTACGTGGAAGTGAACCAACAACCATTAGCTGAAATGCCCTGCAGTTTATTACAGAAGACAACCTAAAATTCCGTACGAAACTTGGCGGTATCTTTGCCAAGTTCTTAATGTAGTAATTTCTCATTTTGAATTAGCAGATTATCATGTAATAAAGGCAGAATTGAAGGACTACCAATGAATAACCATGTTTATAAAACCCTGCACTGGGATGATAGAAGTTCTATAAACTTTATTAGTGTTTATACCCGGCTCATAATGAATTATATGCCTTATAGAGACAAGATGCTCCAGTAATAAAGTTTTTGTCATTTGGGGAAAGATATTTATTTGATCTATTTCACAATAGTGTATCATTTGTTGGAGCATTCAATCTCCCATAAATAATGTTTCAAGTCCTCACCAGAGAGGGCTTCCAGCGGGGGAGACAAAGACATTTAAGAACCCCAACTGTTCAAATTCAAAACTCTTATTTTTTTCTTCTGCCAATACTTCAAAAAAGGGCATCTGAATCTCAAGAACAGGCTGCCTGCTGGAAGGAGAATCTATTCTGCCTTCTTTTAACTTTACGACAGACGTTCCTAGGTCCAGGATTCCACAGCCTGACTGAACTGGTTGCCAAATATTTGGCCTGAAGGAAATTAAAAAACAAACACCGCGTTCTAGTTCAGAGAACATTGCTCTGGAAAACAATACAGCCCCAGGGGAGCACCTCACCCTGCAAGTCTGGGAGCAGCGGCCTGCATGGGGGGCCAGACTTGCAGAGAGGTCGGGGGTGGGGAGGGTGCGAGGGGGGTGTGGAGGTGAAACAGCCCATCTATGGGAATGTCCCAGGTTTCCGTCCTCACCTCTGTTTGTTCAACGTCTCAAACCAGCTCACTAGCTGTACGTGGCATCTTTACTGCAGGACACAAGCAATTAACATGAAAGCTGTTCCTAAGAGACACCAGGGGTACTCAGAGTATTTACTCTCTTAGTAACAGATTCCATGCTACCCCCCAATCTTAATGTAACCCCAGAGAAGCTCTCTCTGGATTTTTAATAAAGCCTTCTTCCACCTACGTCTGATTCTGTCAGCTCAAGAGGAAATAAGGCACGAAGCCAAGAAGCGTGTTAACAGAGGTACAGACCCAGTGTGTTCCCAGGAGGGCAGCCAGCCTAGCCACTCTTCAATTGTTTTTGGAATCCTTCCTGTCTTCTCTCCATCCTCGTCACAAGCTTTGTGACAATATCTGACACTACTGCTCCTCTGATCCCTCGACAACCCAAAATCCTATCCCTGATTGACTGCTAGCCACACCGACATGATGCTCTCAAACTGCGACAGGAATAATCACTGGGTGTCAATGGTACATAATAAAACAGTCCTGAGAACAGACCAGAAAACATGAGAAAGCAAGTCAGGCAATGCTCTCACTGTTATTCTACACTTACAAGACTTGTTTATATTGAGGAATTAAATGGGCACATGAAAGATTATCCCTCCCAAATAGCTACATGGCTTGTAAAGTAGCACTACATGTAGTTAAGAGCTAATGAATCATGTAAACATGGTTAACAGGGTGGCAACATCCTTCCAGAAGGCGCTGCTGAGCACAGCGGCGGAACAGCACTGCTGCTCCGGCCTCATTAGGCTGAGAGCATCCGCGAGCGCAACAAAAGCACCCAAAATGTCGAAATACGGCCAGGAAGCCATACACACAATGGTGCAGGAGCTCCAAGGCCTGATGTATTGAGCGTGTGCTGTGTGACATGGCAGGATCAAAGCAAAGGACGGCTCAGAACTGCGGTCCCAGACTGATTCTCTGAAACACGAAGTGTGGATTTTGAATAGTGTGTTTACTGCCGTGATCACCGTGAAAGGGGGGCCCCACATCACAGGTGGGAAGCTTGGGAGCGTGCAGGACCAGAGGACACTGGCGTCGTCCTGGAATGTGTAGTAGTGACAGTTTATTACTTTACATTCGCACGTGCTCAAGGCACCAAAGGCATTTCCCAATTACTGCAAAAGGAAAAATAACTTGAAAGTTTCAAGTTTTAAACAGCACTGACTCTAAGCTACTCCGTGTTTAGTATCTTCTGCATGTCCAGTAGTAGAAACCTTTTAAAGAAGAAAGAGCCTTACTAAGACACTAGAGTTTCCTTCACAGGAATATTACAATTTGGGGCTGAAATTACAGCGCGCAACAGAGGTGACACAGTGCGGTGCCTGGAGTGCCGGGCACCACTGCAGGTCCAGCCCCTCACCGGCGGGACAGGCATGCGAATCCGGGGGGTGGACGGGAACAGCGCCCGGTGCTGGGAGCCTCCGGACTAGGAAGGAAACAGCGGCCACAGAGCAGCCCTGCTCACCCAGAGGCTCAGGGGCTGTCGTCGAACTCAGCCCCTGCGCAGGAGCCTCCGCAGCCCCACCCCAGCCCCTCTCTGAGCCTCCAGACCGTCATGACCGCGAACCTCACCGGTGACAGCAGAAAGGCGCTTCTTGTGTCTGAAATCAGGGGGTGCAGGGTTCTGCAAGCTCGGCTGGACCTTAAAAACCACCATGCCTGCTCATTACGCACACCAGGAAATGGAACAGCAAAGAGAGTAACTGAATTAAGCTGCCCAGAGTCTTATTTTAGGACTTGGACTCCACTTTTCTACATCCAGGTCCTTGATCCCTTACTACACACAAAGCAGATTAACAGCATTTGACAGAAATGAGGATTCTTGGCCCCATCTCAGGACAACTGAACCAGGAACTATAAAAAATTTTTTAATTTAAGTATAGTTGACATATACGATCCAACCTCTGAGAAGCACCAGCAGAGGACCCTGCCAGGTCACGTGGGTGGGCTGGTGACTCTACGAAAGGGTCCTTTCAAGGTCACCTTCCCTGCAGGACACTCCCCAGGATCTGGGTGATGACGGCCCCTCTGCTGTTACTGCCCTCACCTGTGTGACCAGTCCCTTTGCAAATAATCCTCCTATCATCGTCATTTGAATACTCCACCTCTTTGCTGGTGGTGACTCTGACCAGTACACCGTGTCTCCTTCCAGGCATCCAATAAACAGTCCCGCATGTCAGCGGTGCCAGACACCGTGCCACAGTTGTTGAAGATACAGAAGGCAAACAAAACTGTGCGTATGGGATTTGTATTTCCCTGGGGTTATGGGATTCCAATTCTAGACCTGATGCAGTGTCTGGCATAGAGAGGGCACCCTTCTAAGTAGACAAATATAATTCCTCTTCTCATTAAAACTTTTCCAAATCCTGTATGAAAAGTGCTCGCCCCAGGGCACACCAGAGCCTGCTGGTTCCATGCAGCCGTATGCCAACACGAGCTAAGACAGGGCGGAGAACTGGCCACACAGAGGACCCAGCACTTTGTGGAAGGGCACGGCTCAGACAAGCTCTAGGGGAATTTGAATCCAAATCGACTTTTCTTCATTTAATAAAATCAAAGGCCTTGCAAATATTTTACCTGAGACAGTCAGATTTTAAAACAAACACAGGAAGGTGAGTTTTGTGGCTTTTCTGTCAGAGCAAACCACGGCAAGCAGTGTTCACTCCCACCATCTGCCCAAGAACAACCCCCCTTCCCACAAATACCCTGGCTGGTGCCAGCTTTTAAAAAGGTATTTTATAGAGAACAGCCACATTTCTTAGGAGGCAGATGGAAGGAGCCATGTCTTATTACTGATATATGTCACTCAAAATTCTGAACTTGAGGCTTTGCAAAATTATCTTTCCACATCTGCTTGAAAGTTTCATCAAAGTAATACCCATGCCTAGAGAACAGGAGATGTGTATCAGTTCTTTTCTCCCACTCTTCCCCCCAAAAAAAGTAAAATTTACTGCAAGCAAGCAGAGATGGTTTAGCACCATCTTGGAGAAGGATCTCCAGAGGCCGCCAGCAGTGCCGCCTGCAGCACAGGACGCAGCTATGAGCACTAAGATGGTGCAATTGTCTCTTGATACTAACAAAGTTGCCACCTGCTCTTCCCGCACTTGTCCCCAATTTGAGTAAGGCCCATTAGATTTGTTAGAATGGTTCTTAGGTTTCAGATTCTTAAAGGTTAAATTAGCACTGGTTCATTTGGAAATGTAAAAAGGTGAAGGATCACAATGAGAAATTCCCCCTGGTATTTGTTCAACAAGGGGGAAAGGCCCTCACTTCTTGCTTTGTTCCGGTAGAACCTGTTCCCATTAATAGCATGAGTTTTTAAATCCCTGCTTCATACAAGGGAAAACACAATAGATCGTCCTGCAAGGACCATCTCTATTAACACGAAATTCAACAGGAGTGGATTCTACAGATTCTTGAGGAAGGTCATGAATTGGACTTTGGAGGAAGGCATAACTAGTGAGAAGCAAATTCAAATGAATGAAAATCTATTTTCTGCAGTTTCCTGTCAGGGAACGCTACATCTTACCAAAAGAGAATTTCATTCAACAAAGAAATGGTCTGAATAATAGTCTAAAACTCTAGTGAAGTGGATTTTCTAAACATAATAGCAAAACAGCAGAGAATAAACAATATTCCTGGAACAAAAAACAGTAAGAAAAAACAAAAGAAAAAACTGTTCAGAAACTGCTCCTTTTGAAGCAAGTACTGTAAGAAAATGTAAAGTCTTTGGATCTAATATTTACTTTCTCCTTTCACTGACTCTAAAGAAATCAGATAACAAATAATATCCAATACATAAATAATAATGTTTTTTAAAGTTTTGTTATAAATATAACATAATATTTAATAAGCAGTCAGTAATAACCAATATATAAAAAATGCTCATGCTTTGAATCCATTAGGATACAAAAACCAAAATGGAATGCTCCTATATGGCCACATAAATGTACATGCATTTTTCCAGTCACTTTTGTTACTGCTTTTCGTTATACATTTAAAGATTTTTGGAACAGAGTTGACCTAATCTTTCTAAGCCAGAGTATCAATTCCCATCGGATTCCAGGACATTCTTTCCATTACTATATAGCTTTTCTTGGCTACTATTTTCTCTTGCTCATTCCTTTTTCTCCACTGCAACACTCAAGCAACTTTATTCTAATTCCCATAAGCTAGGATATGTATTATGATTATTTCATTTGATCAGAATATTCTCTTCCTGGAATTAGGCGATTGAAGAATATTTTCTGAGGCTAAACTGTGTGTTGTATAGAGTATTACACTGTTGGGATTCAAAAAAAAAATTAAAAAGGCTCATACCACCAAGTCTTTAGAATCTTTTGAAAAGGGCACACATAATAAAGATTACAAATCCACGGTAGCGAGGGATACCTGCAAACCCGTAAAGAAAAAGCAAGTTCAATGGGCCTTAGGACGAGAGACAACCAGACTGGGCTGCAGGCTCAGGGAAGAGCATTCAAGGGCAGGAAGGCACTGCTGTGTGAGTGGAAAAGGAGAAGGCATGGAGGTGAATGACAAGTGTAGACGGGCAGGATGAATCACCATCTGGCAAACTGTGCCCAGAGCCCTGTGCACCCTTCCCTCGTCCTCTTCACGCAACCTTCTCAGAGCAGTTTAAAGTCAGTCTAACAGTACGATGCAAACCGACTTCCCAGCCAGCCACGTCGCTCCCTTATGCGCAGAGGCCTCTGGGACCCATCCTCTCCCCTTCCAGGAGACTGTTTACTTATCACATTTTTAAATCCCTAATGTCAGAGACAAACAGCCACTTTAAGGGCATAGAGAGGTCTCAAGAATTAGACTCAGGCCCCGGCTATGCATCTTTTTCCCCCAGAAGTAACACGTTTTGATAAAAATTTCCATCTTCTGCACACATTCTGCCTTCTCTCTCTCCTAGCTGCAACCTGACAGAATTGGCAATCAGTTGGCTGTATGCCTCCGCGTGGGCTTGAATTTCTTATGAGCTGCTTCTCTGTTCTCTCCTTATCAGTCTTGCCTTCAGTTTCTGAGCCATCAATAACTCTGCTGTGCTCAACACATCATGTTCTTTTCTTCACCTGTTTCAATATTGCTCTGCTCTGACTCTATTGTTTTTCTTGGGAGGATTCCATTTCTTTTTATTTTTTGCTTTGAAAACCTGAGGCCATTTTTCTTTCCACTGCTGTTTCCACAGTATATTAATGCACATAAAGATGTTTACTGATTTTTCTTTGAAGACATGATATCCAACACTGTAATGGGGAAAATAACTTGCTTCTGATATCACTGCTGGAGTCTCTGCACCTTTTCTTAATGCAACGATCCCCTGTTCTCATTCACCCAACCCAGGAACTTAAATGTGCCCTAAAATGTATGTTGGTACATCTGCTTTCTCACTGAGCAGACAAAAGGTATCTATTTAAACTATGATCATTTTTTCCTAATCTAATACTGCCTTTTGTCTTACATGTTCATGTCTCTTAAACTCCAGGAAGTAGGACATACACAGGGGTGACTTATTTCTGCTGAACACTGTGTGCAGTTTGTCTGTCTCTAGTAAGGCTACATGCCTTTTCTAATCTGAAGAGTAACTGATATGATCTGATTTTTTTCAAGTAGGTTCTAGAAGATGCAATAATTTTTCATATGGGTGAATCCCTGACTCCTTCCCACATCCGTGTGTCACCTTTTCCTTCCTCACATTTAGCACACCCTTCCGTTGGGGCAGCAGTAGGCCAGAGGATCGTAAGTTATTTTGACAGCTGCACAAACCCAAAGGAAAGAAAAAAATAGATAGATAGATAGATAGATAGATAGATAGATAGATAGATAGATAGATGATAGATAGATAGATAATGATAGAGAGAATGAATCACATTATGGAAATAATCTGAGCAAAAGACTTTAAAAACAGGCAACATTTCCTACATTTTTCATATTGGACTGCCACTAGCAATTTTTTACAAAGCTCACTTAAAAAGGAGTAACTTAACTTTATTTTAATTTGCATATTGGTTTATTTGGAGTTTTTCTTTTGTTTTGCTTTTTTACAATAGATTCTGTTATGGTAGGTATTTCTTGAAGGCACAAATCCTTCTGCCTCAAGACATCTATTACCACTCTATTCTGTGCACCTCCAGGGCTAGTCCAGCTCTTTGCAAATATAGATCATAATCTGATAGATCTGTTTGTGTGAACTGTGCTTCTTGACAATATTTTGCTTCTCTCATAAGAATTAAGCTACTCAAGACTAGTTAAAAATATCTAACAGTTAAGCAACCAATTGTGTACCCATTGTGCTTTCATTAAACCTTAGAACTAAGCTGAGCCGGGATTGGGTGAGCAGAGGTCAAGTGTGTGGCAGAAGGAAACGCCAACACCCACTCAGAGGGCTGGACACTCACGAAGGCACGAAGGCGTATAACCCTCCACATTCTGGAAAGAGGATTCTCATTACACCAGCAACCTGATTGCTTTCTGAAAACATGAGATTTCTTACCAAGGCAGCTTTCTCTTTGCAGAGGAAAAACACAGTGAATTGGTTTTAAGAGCAAAGACTGAGGATCCAGGCTGCAGGGGTACGACTTCCAGATTCTTCATTTACTGGCTACATTATATGGGATAACTTACTTCTCCTCCATGTGTCTCCATTATCACATCAGTAAAATGTGGGTAACAATGGAGTTGGTTAACTATAAAGTTGTTATGCATTAACATATATAAGCTCCCAAAACGTTGTGTAATAAATGCTATTATATTATTATACTCAATATGCTCTGAAGGATTAGTTACTGGAATTCATTGTTAGGTCCAGTGAGAGAACTGCTACTTCATCATTTAGCAGAGGTTTAATAAATACTTGTGAAATTACACCCATCAAAGTGATGACATTCATAAAACACTCTATCATAAAAGAAGATAAACATGGAAGAAAGTTGACTGCCCTTGTAACTCCAGTGCAAAGCCTCAGAGTAAGTATTTCTGAGTCACAGTTGCTCAGATGTACCAGGGGACCAGGAGGGTGTGAGGGTCAGGAGGCCAGAAGAGCCATACCCATCTATGCAGGGGCTGAGCATCAACTACACGGCAGATGTTCCAGGTGATAAGAAAGTAGGAGGAAAGAAAACAAATCCCTGAGTCAGCCTCAGGTAACCTAGGCCTTTCCCAGACTACAGCTCTCGGAGTTATTCCAGATCTACAGATCCTCCCCGGGTCTATTACAGATACAGGTTAAGGAGATCAAGATACGGTGAAACCTGGAGATTCCTATGTGTACATTTTTTCCCCAGCCCCACAGGTCTTCCAATTGATTTTCTATGTGGAAACTGACTGTATGACCAGATGAACCACAGGCGAAGGATAATTTAGGTGGGATAGATAGTCCCAGAGAACAGCCCATATACACGAAACCCAGGACTGTCAGTACTCCTGAGGGAGCAGCAAAGGGAATGAGATCGAAGGCCATGTTAAGGTTGACTTTGGTCAAACCAATACTGCTTCATTCACTAGGGAAAGCGAAAAAAAGATGAAATAAATATGACCAAACATAATTTGGGTGTTTGTTATATTACTTTGTCATACTCACCTTAATATTTTAAATTTCTCAAACCAAAAGAAGGAAAAAAGAAAAGCAGCCCTCTCATTACTTAAACTGCCTCTCCTAAAAAATAAATATAAACACTAATGACACGAAAAAAAAAATGGCATGATTGTCTATGTAGAAAATCCAAGGAATCAACTAACTAACTAACTAAATATATACAAACCACCAAACTGATGAGCAATTATAGCAAGGTGGCAGGATACTAGGTTAATACACAAAGTCAATCACTTTCCTATATACCAGCAATGAACAAGTGGAATTTTAAATTAAAAACAATACTATTTACATTAGCACCCCCATAAATGAAATACTTTAGTATAAAACCTAACAAAATATGTACAAGGTCTATATGAGGAAAACTACAAAGTTCTAATGAATGAAATTAAAGAAGAACTAAATAATTACAGATGCTCCATGTTCACAGCCAGGTACTGTCAAGATGTCAGTTCTTCCCAACTTGATCTATAAAGTCAATGTGATCCCAATCTAAATCCCAGCCAAGTTATTTTGTGGATATTGACAAAGTGATTCTAAAGTTTACATGGATAGGCA
The DNA here is from genome assembly GCF_040802235.1 of Manis javanica. NCBI lineage: Eukaryota > Metazoa > Chordata > Mammalia > Pholidota > Manidae > Manis > Manis javanica. The sequence goes on along the minus strand of NC_133170.1, from coordinate 7,835,303 downwards.
AAATATTCAGAATAACCAACACAATACTGAAGAAGAATAAAGTTGAAAGACAAACACCACCCAAATTTAAGACTTACTATAATGTTACAGTAACCAAGACAGTATGGTATTGGTGAAAGAACAAACAGACTAATGGAACATAATAACAGAGCTCAGAAATAGACTCACATAAATACAGCCAATCAATCTTTGACAAAAGAGTAGAAGAAATAAAATGGGCAAAGAGTCTTTTCAACAAATAGTGTTAAAACAACTGGATATCTATATGCAAAAAAGAAGTGAATCTACACACAGACCCTACTACCTTCACCAAAATTAACTCAAATGGATCACAGATTTAAATGTAAAATACAAAACTATAAAGCTCCTAGAAGATATATAGGAAAAAACCTAGATGACCTAGGGTATGGAGATGACTTTTTAGATGAAACATCAAAGGTACAATCCATGAAAGAAATAATGGATAAGCTGGGCTTCACTAGAATTAAAAACATCTGCCCTGTGAAAAATAATGTCAAGAGAATGAGAAAACAAGCCATAGACTGGGAAAAAATATTTGCAAAAGTCATATCTGATAGAGGACCATTATTAAAAATATACAGAAAACTTAAAGCTCAAGAAGAAGAAAATAAGCATATCCAATTAAAAAATGGGCCAAACTCAAAAGATACCTCAAAAAAGAAAATACACAATGGCAAATAAATCTATGAAAAGATGCTCCACAACATATGTTATCAGAGAAATGAAAATAAAACTGAAATATAACTACATACCTATTAGAATAGCCAAAATTTGAAACACTAACATGACCAAATGCTGGCAAGGATGTGGACCAATAGGAACTCTGATTCATTGCCAGTGGTAACGCAAAAGGGTGCTGCTACTTTGGAAGGGACCAACAGATACTTACGAAGGATCCAGTAATTGCACTCCTTGGTATTTATCCAAACGAATTAAAAACTTACGTCCACATAAAACCCTGCACACAGATATTTATAGCAACTTTAGTTATATTTTTTATTAAGTTATCATTGATATACACTCTTACGAAGGTTTCACATGAAAACCAATGTGGTTACTATATTCACCCATATTATCGAGTCCCCCCCACACCCCATCAGTGTAGTAAGATGTCACAGAGTCACTACTTATCTTCTCTGTGCTACACTGTCTTCCCCATGATCACCCCCACACCATGTATGCCAATCATAATACTTCTCAGTCCCCTTATCCCTCCCTCTCCACCCACCCTCCCCCACCCCTCCCCTTTGGTAACCGCTAGTTCCTTCTTGGAGTCTCTGAGTCTGCTTCTGTTTTGTTCCTTCAGTTTTGCTTTGTTGTTATACTCCACAAATGAGGGAAATCATTTGGCATTTGTCTTTCTCTGCCTGACTTATTTCACAGAGCATAATACCCTCCAGCTCCAGCCATGTTGTTGCAAATGGTAGGATTTGTTTCTTTCTTATGACTAAATAGTATTCCATTGTGTATATGTACCACATCTTCTTTATCCATTCATCTACTAATGGACACTTAGGTTGCTTCCATATCTTGGCTATTGTAAATAGTGCTAGCAGCTTTAGTTTTAATTGCCAAAATTTGGAAGCAACCAAGATGTCCTTCGGTAGGGGAATGGGTAAATAAACTCGGGGACATCCAGACAATGGAATATTATTCAGCACTAAAAAGAAATGAACTCTCAAGCCATGAAGAACATGGAGGAAACTTAAATACATATCATTAAGTGGAAGAAACTAACATAAAGGCTATATGCTATATAATTCCGATATGTGACATTCTGAAAAAGCAAAACTATGGAGACCATAAAAATAATCAGTGATTGCTAAGGGGTTGGAAAGGTGGGGAGGGATGAATAGGCAGGGCACAGAGCATTTTTAGGGCAGTGAAAATATTCTGAATATATTATAATGATGTATATATACCATCATACATTTGTCCAAACCCACAGAATGCAATACACCAAGAATGAACCTGATGTCAACTATGAACTATGGGTGGTGATATGATGTGTCAATGGAGGCTCATCCTCAGCAACAAATCTCCCATTCTTGTGAGTGATGTTGATAATGGGAGAAGCTAAGCATGTATGGAGGCAGTGGGTATATGGGAAATTTCTGCATCTTCTTCTCAACTTTACTATGAACCTAAAACTGCTCTAAAATATAAAATGAAAAAAGAACCCCACAAACGTATGACTTACTAGTATACAACTGTGACCACAGTGAACTGTTTTGACATGCGCAGAGCGAATGCTTTCATAGATATGCATTAACTTTGAATAGTTCTAATCGTAAGTCCATAAAGCAATACTACCCTCCCCCCAAACACACACAAACACAATCCATCTTCCAGAAGTGTCACACATAAAGTTTCACCACAGAACAACACAACCATCCAATGGAAAACCCCATAGATAAAATAGTTAGGGGCCCAGGATGGCATCTATTCCTGAAGAGCCAGCTCAGAGGTGCTCTAGACAACCTTTTGAAAAATAGTATTTAATGACAGCTTACAGATGAAATGTGACACATTCCATCCAGCACTTCACCTTAAAGAATGTCCTTTTAAAAAGGGCCAAGCCAAGGGCCACAGAGCAATCCCCCTTCTCTCCAGTGTGATGACACCGCGACCAAGAGCCAGGCAGCACATCGGCACCCAAGATGTAAAGTGGGGTAAAGCACTCGGGCGCCACAGATTAATGCTCCCAGGTTCCTTCTGCTTTCCCCATGAAAGTCCTAGAACTTTCTCATAAATCTTTCCAGGAAGCATTAGAAAGGGCTTGATCCCCACAGCCTGGAGCAACCTGTGTAGTGGCATCAGACAGATGCAGGATCAGATTCCGCACCTCCCACTTTCTATCTGTGTAATGCTATGAAAATTATGCAAACTTCCTGAGCCTTGTCTTTCAAATATTGTAAATGTGGTGGGAAGACCTACTTCCCAAGGATATGGTGACAGTTAAATGAGCTGATCCATGTTCATCTACTGGCTTGTAATATGCAATCCACATTAGTTCCCTTTTACCTCCCAATGGAATGAGGCAATGAATTAACCCAAAACTCTCAAGACACTGAAAAGTAGCACAGATATATTAAATAGCTTCTCTGTCCCATGACCAACTATAGAAAGCATGGAGATCTCCAGATCCTAGTGTACAATATCCTATGTCACAGTAATAAGTGCTAACTGGGTGCGTGTGTTGCACTGGGCCCTATACTAAACTCTTGACATACTTCATGCCATTTGCAATAATTGTCACTAATTATTCCTATTTTATGGATGCGGAAATCACTACTCCAAGTTTATACTACTACTGATTGAGAAATCAGGGACTTAAATCCACTTTGTGTGACTACAGGATCCGTGAACCTAACCACTGAACACACTACGGTTCCATCATTACTAAAAGTAAAACAAGGTAAGAGAATCTAAACCAAGGGAAGAATCACTTTCGAGGGAGAATTACATCAGTATCTGCTCTCAAGTCAACATACTATTTTTCCTTACATGAAAAATAAGCTCTATTTCTTATATCCAAGCTCTAAAACTAAGTCGCATTTACAGACTTGGTCAGAATTTCTCTCCTGGCCAAAGTAAATTTTTGGCACTTAATAGCTACAGTCTTAAGGTGGGGTTGTACTTTTGCTACCTTGTTAATGAAAATGCAGTCAACATTAGGTTGCAGAGCTTCCAACTCATCATGCCAGAAAACGGTATTTATTTTGCATCTGTTCATTTTCTTTGCCAAGTAGAAAAGCAATTATCTAAACCAATACAAAATATAACAGCTGCTTGGACACAGTACACATATGAAGAAATGATGATTTTAATCAGAAACTGGAAATCAAAATTAAAAATGTAGCTTACTGAATGCATAATAGGAAAGGATTATTACCTCTGTGAAGTTTCCATTAATTTCTATTCTTTGGAAGAAAATCACAAATTGAAAAGTCTTAAATCAGTTTAATAGGCATGACTAAATGGCATTGTTTCTCCCTACCATGGGTTAATGCACTCTCAAGTCTCCTGTTAGCTTTTCTTAAATATAAGAATTCTTCCAAAATTACAAAACTGTGTGAAGAAAATTTTATGTAAGACATAATCTTGAAAGGCAAACAGAAAACACTGAACTCTCATAAATACGAAGGAAACAACTATAAAAATCTCAGAACTACGGCTCTGCCATGCTCCAAAATATAATAATATCAAATGGCTTGAGTTTCTTCATCTTCACTTAAACAGTATGTTCCATCTGGCTACATGTTCGGCCTTTTCTTCCAACTGAATCTAAAGCAAAGATGAATATCGTCACTGCACCTGTTTTCCTTCATCTACAGGAGCCAAAGTCCCTTGGCCTCCCTCCCAAGCTCCAAGCTCCCCCATGACGGGGCTCCTGCCCACCTCCCAGCCTCCCTCACTACTCCAGAGCTGCTTGGAGTTACACACACCCATGCACGCACACAAATGCACACTTTGCAGATCCCCGCCCTGCGTCCTTCCTCATGCTACACTTTCTGCTTGGAAAGACTGTCTTGCCATTCTTCAGCTTATTGGCTCATCTTTTAAGACTCAGCCCCACCAGACTGCCCAGCTGGTTATGACATCCCACCCCGTGTATCTCATAAGTCAGTGTACATACATCTATCACTGCACTGGCCACCCTTGGTGAGATTATTTTTATTTACATGACTTCCCATTCTGATTTAAGTTAATCCATGCTGTGCCAAGCAGTCTTTTTTTTAAAAAAAAGAACTTTAAGAGAAGACACAGTAATCCCAGTTCATCTCATAATTATGGAGCATTGAACTGAGAAGCTATATGAAGCTAGGACTGAGACAGCCCTGCACTCACCAATTAAAGAGAGTCAGTGTTTAACAAGAGGGAAAAGGAGAACAACATGGATTTAAGAAAAGCAAAACAGAAACTATGAAGCCCAAAAAAGCCAAAAAATAAATGTTTGACTACCAATTCCTCCGCATGTTCCTTTGCGTGTTCAGAAATCACACTCAATACCCATCCTCAGGTGCTGTTAGATGGTAGTGTATCCTTCCCCAAAATATGCCAATTTGCTTAAACAGGTTTTTAAAAGGTTTTATCCTTTGCAAGCAAAAGATTCCTAAGACATGTTTTACAGTAGATGTTTAATAATGTTTATTAATCAAATGAATTGGTGAACTGTTTCTGAGTAGTCAGCAAGGGTCGGTTTGCAAAGGCAGCGCGTCGATTACATCTACGATGGCTGAAGGCAAAACATGTCTAAGGAAAAATTTGATCTTTTTTTTTTTAATATCGACATTTTCCAGCAATACATTTGACTTAAGTTCCAAAAGCTTTGGTAATCAAGAATTCAAAGATGGAAAAGGAAAACAGAAAATATCAAAATGCACATTAGCAAAATGTCCTCCCAACCAGTCTGCCTAGTCACGTAGGAGAGCCTCTCAACAACAACGTCTCATTTTGGGGTCAGTCTCCAACTCCCACCCAACTTCTAACTTCACACATGCCAACAGAGTATAGCAACTCAAAGAGAAGAGAAAAAATGACAGCAGTTTCATAAGAGTTGGTCAAAACAGACCTTAGAGAGAATATCAAATGACCTGAGAGCACTCCGTCCTGTCTCCCTTGTGTCATGTCACAGAGAAGAAAACAAAAATCCAGCGAGCTAAAATAACAAGCCTAAGTAAGGACCAGAGCAAATCGGAATCCAAGCACAAACCAGTTTTCCCACGAACCAGGCAGCAGCTCCTTACACTGCCTCATGCCGCCTCTCCTCTCAGGTTCAGCACAGCCAGGAAAACAGCTCTTCTCTTTCAAAAACAAACAAAAAACCTGCCAGCATTTCTATGTTCTTCAGATTTTTCACAAACAGCTATGAGGGACAATGGCGAGAGGTTTCATGTTCAAAATAATCATGTCCTCTTAATCGGCAATATTAACACAGCTGTACTTTCTGTTTAAAAATATCTGGAGATTGGCACCCAATCTCAACTTACCTAAAAGGCTTAGCTATCCTTTACACGCATAAATTATACACTACAGAAGAAAGAAACAAATTGCACTGAGGACAATGTACACCCTTTCACTGATTGTGCAGGAAAATTGAACTGAAGTTTTATGATTGGACACCATTTTTAATAAAACCTTTTAAAATCATAATTGGAGTATGGATCATAATCCCTTCCACAAAGTCATATTCCTTTCACACTCACAAAGAAAAATTACTTAAGGAAGCCAAATGCAAAGTATGAAAAAAAATCTGTTAAAGACTTAACTGTTAAGGAACTAAAAGCTCTACCATTCAAAAGCTGAAATGTGTTGTTCATTCATTACATACTGAGGGCATGACTAGCTCTTAGCATATGACACAAACATTACTCCTCCCCTCCATCCAACTTTGGCTGGTTGTTTGGTTTGGGTTGTTTTATATTTTTTTCCAAATTATGATATATTAATTGCCTTCATCCCCTAAAAATCCATACCTCTGTTCCCTTTAAACACTTTACCAATATTTTTGGAGTTTAAATCGTTAAGAGCAAATCTTTAATGCCAGGCTCCTTGTAGAGACTGCTGCTTAAGGTGATTCCAAAATCAATATGCATTTCCAGATTACATATCACGTAATAAAGATCATGGTGTGAATAATATGAACAGCATTAAAAATTCATAAATCTATAGCACGAAACACTTCTTCCTATATGATAAGATCATCTATCCCAAACACTAGAAAATTAAGTCTTTATTATTTGATTTTCAACATAAAGATTTGTTTATTAAAGTGACATTTTATTCACTAGTAATCCTAACAACATCAAAAATATTGAACTAAAAAAAAGTTCAACTGTTCGTCTCAGAAAGCATATCTCTTGAGATGACTTATAATGAGGATGGCACTCATCAGTTAAGAACAAGTGGTAACACATACGAAAATGAATAAAGGGAACCTCATTCAAAGCTTGCAGAGTTCAGCAGGAAGAAGGAAGATTTCCTCTTGGCCCAACAGCTAGCTGCCCTCACCTTCAGCCAATGGGAGGCCACCACCACTTCAAACTCATTTTCCTCCAATGAACATTTGTGCAAAACAACCTTTCCAAACTTCCTCCTTTTCTCTATAAAACAACAATCTCCTCCTTTGTTCTCTGGACTTGCTTCTAGATTGCCATAGTTTGCATGTCCCAAATTATAATTCCTCTGCTATTCCTGAATAAACTCATTTGCTGCTTGATAAAGTTCGTTGTTTAATTTTTAAGGGCAACACACAGGCATTCTATTATCCTGCCAGACTTCAACGAATTTTCCTCCATGGCTGCAAGAATGTTTTCTTTTATCATCACTTCCCTCTAATACTGTAAACTCATGAAAAAAACAGGAAATAACTAAATATCATAAACAGGTAAAACCGAGACTAGGCCACTTTCATAAAAACAGCAAAGGAAAAATGAACACCATGAAAATATTTCTCAACAATAATTCTTCTATACTGGCTTCGGCATAAAATAAGCATAGGGGGGAAGGACGGAAATCCTAGTACTCCCATTTATTTTACACTCTTTCCCTGTTAACTCGTTTGTTCCTCACAGTATTCTCAGGAGTAGGTACTCGCATTACTGCCATCTACGTGAGGAAACGGAGACCCTGAGAACTGAAGTAACTTGCCAAAGACCATCTACTTGCTGAGCAGCGGAGGCCCTGGGGTATGAGCGCATGCTCCTTACTGCTGTGTGCACTGTATAGCTCATAGGTTTTTGTGGAATTAAAATTGTAAGCTGTACTTAAAAACACGGTTCCTGACCACTGGTACATGCACCCTCCCGGAGGGCTACAGGAGCACCTACAATGTCACTATTGATGAAAATCACAATCGTGATGCTTGCTTCTGAATTATAAGAGAACTTCCAACTCATTTGTATTTCCACAATTCTTTTTTCCTTCTGCTGGACAAACAGTCCCTCCAAACTCCTATTGAATTTAAAAAAAAATTTTTTTTTCAAGCATGTGTATTTTTTAAATTCTCTTTTAGTCAACCTACAAAACGTAGAACCAGATCAAAAGGTGTGGCAGACAATTTTCAGAGTAACAAACTGGAGGTTCCACCAAATTATCTGAAACCATGATCTACTGCCTGGCGTAGAATAATGTTCTCATGAAAGAATTATTTATGTACACACCCTGAGCATTTACAATGTTAAGATGAACTGCTACAGCTTTTATGACAAATACTCCACCACTTCTCATCAGGCTATTATGAGAAAAGAGAAAGAGGAAAAAAAACATGAACCTGGATGACAATAGTATTAACTAAAAGAGCAAAGAAATCAGCGGCGATACCCCTTTGACACCCTAAGAGCCTAGCTGGGTTCTGCCAAAGAAGGGACAGATGCTTGGTGGCCCTGAAGTCTCCAGCCTCTTAACCACCCCAGGACAGAGGCTGAGTATCCCACAGGGCGACTGCAGAGCTGATGGAAGACATGCAGCCTGGGATACGCTTCTAAGAGTCTACTTAGCACTACAGAACTGCATGCCAACCAGCGATGCCTACATTCCAAGAGTTTCCTCTCTCAACATATGTCCCTGGGCATCTACTTGGAAAGCGGATGCCCGCGCTTGATGGTGCTGAGAAAGGAAAGAAGTTATCAGCCACTGGCTGAGGTTCACAGGGGGATCGAAGATTGCCAAGCACTGGTCCCCAGTCAAGCTTAAGCAGAACGAACCAGAGGCTGTCAGCAGTCAGGAGCTCTACCAACTGCTATCCATAAATTAAAATGAATTTTGCCTCCTTTGCATGTGATTTATTTGGAAGAAGCTTTCAGGGCTAAACTCTGAATGAATGCAAGGCACACTTGATTGAAATGATCCGTTTCAGCGCTTAGTTCAGCTCAAGACCCAAAGCAGATTCAGTAAGCTTTCAGATGAACACATCAAACTAATTCATGTTTTCCCACATAATCTGGTCTGGTTCAAAAGAATAAAATTACGCTCAACTACGGTTAGGAAGTAGTAAGAGAGAATAAAAAACTCTTCTCTAATTCTCCATCCACATATTATTCTTTTAAGTTCCCTATTTGGGAAAAGCTACTTTAAAGGAATTCGGAAGCCCAGCTTGGGCAAATCAACCCTACCAAAGAATGTTAAAGGCACATTAATAAATCCCAACACACACAGCTCTTAATTAAGAATCTTGATAACAGAGTTTTTTCTTAAATAATTTTTCAATTTTATTTAAAATTTTTAAAAAATTAATAATCTCCCACCATTCCCATCATTCCTATAGCAAAACACCACCCTTTTTTCACCCTTCTCAGCACAGTATTTCCTTCTCCACAGGAGGACAGCTGTCTGCAGCACCCACCCACCTCTTTCCCGGAGGACCTTCATACTCACTGAGCTGTTTGCGGCTCAGTATCACCCCAGGGGACTATGGGAGGGTCTGAGCAAAAGCTACCATCACTTGACTACATTAAAAGGAAGCTGATGAGCTATGAAAAGGCCAGGGAGTGTTTGAGACAAAGGTCAGAAGAGGGTATCATTTGGCTATTGTATCTAAATGACAGGATCCTGTGTGTCAACAGTTACAGAGCCACTTAATAATAAATTATTTTAACAGTAATTATGCTGGTTGGTTTGGTCAGTGTCTTTATAAAACACAGCCTGAGAGTTAACAATACTTTTGTGGCTCCACCACCATCCTGAGCCTACTTCCCCCAAATAAGTCACACAGTTGCCGGGATGTAGCCATCTGAGAACAGCACCTCAGGGCTGAAGTATTTATACTATTGAAGAAGAGAGATAATTGCATAGCAAAATGTGGCCCAGATTATCATTGAACATAGCAAAAGAAGTGAGTAAAAATGATCAGCTGCAATTAAAGAATTTGCAAAGTCTCTTTAAAATAAGATCTTAGTTTGTGTCTACTTCCCATGAGGTGGTTTGTGTTCTTAACATGGATGCATCATGAGGCTCACACCTGCATTAAGGAGGGGATTGATTATTATGACTCTTCAAATTTAGCCTTTAACTGATGCTTGTATTTTCAGTATAGACCTATTAGTTCACCATACTCACCTTTCATTTAGTTATGTCGTTTTTGAAAGCAGCAGCGCAGATTGAAACTGACTCATATGACTTCAGTCAATGGAGAGGTGTGTAAAGTGGGGAGGGGGTATCACAAGAGAACCCAGTTATTCATCACTAGCACAAGTTTTCAACAGATTTTTTTCTCATTTGCAAATCTCACTTCACTAGCTCACTAAGTTTCTTACAAAGCTGATAGGCTATTAATAATGATCTGAGACACATGTCCCCTACTCATAGGATCAGATGTGTGAAATAAAAGTTCAAAATCTCACCTCAGGAGTCTAATCTGCTCAGTATTCCATCAGCGAAGGTCAAAATATTTATATGCATCCTAAATCCCTTGAATTTAATTACCTCACAATTTCACGAAAGTGTCAAACTGTTCTCTAGTCCTAAACATGTCTTAGTTTTTTGATTTGCATGTCTATATGCAGACAGATGCAAGACAAACATTTAAGACCCACTGAGGTGGAAAATCTAACCACTATCTTGCCCACAAAGGTAGAAAATTCACTCATTTTAAGTAAAAGCACCATGCTTATCATCTTCCTAAGTTCCACCAGAGTAAGGCTCTGTTTACTTCACTGTCATATTCCTAACACCAAAAATGGTGCCTGGCACACAGTAGGTGCTCAGTAAGTACTGTTGGATGAATGAATGGTCCATGACAGATCCTGCAGGGCAGCAGAAAAAAGAGGAAATGAGCAAGACTTTATTAAGCCAAAAACTGTCTTCAATGCATCCTGTGACCACTATCCTTTAAATAGGAAACTAGTCAATTATATACATGAAAATGATTTTATATATGTAGTTACAAACATGAGTTATAGATAGGAAGATAAGATTTCATGTAGAAATCACTGAGCTTCCTAATGTGAAAGGGGAAGTATGTCCACGAAAATAGTGTGTGTTGGTGGGGGACGTTTACATACAAAACATTTCTCATTTTACATAGAGCAATTCAGTAAAAGGTAGTAGCAACTGAAATTTTAGCTGATCCCAACCCTAAGCCCCAAGTTTTTGATTGTACTTTCTACCCATAAGCCAATCACTTAATCACACAGAAAAACAGGCAACTAAAGGAATCACTTGTAGCAGCATCTTTTTCCTGGGTTTACGTTCTTTCCCTGTACTCAAAAACATTTTAACTGATAAGTGTTTAGCCCAATTTTGTGTCAGCCTAATGCCATGCATATAATACAAATATGTACTAGCAGTCTCTAAGTTCAACCAAAAACAAAAACCCACTCCTCATTGCCTGCGTGCAGGCTGCAGATTCACCATTTGTGAATCACCCTGGTCTTCGGAGACCGACACAGGAAGAACAGTGTTCCCAGCACTGAAGTTCTACAGTCATGCTACTGGCTGCGCCTGCCCAGGCTCCGACTCACATGTCCTACTGCTTTCAGTCCTGACAGCCAATCAGAGAGTAGGAGCTACGATTACTTTTCCCTTTTGGAGATGAGAAAACTGAGGCTCACAGGGATACAATGACCTGTCCAAGATCAGTAAATAAAGGAGTCAGGATTTCAATGCTGTTTGCCAAAAACAAGGCTTAAAAACTAGGATGCCGCCTCTTTTGAACTTGTACTGGCTTTATCTAATCACCTTCTGACCAAAGTTCAATCATGGCTTTTTTTGATACTCAAATTTATACTCAAATAAATAACACCTTTTTTTCCAAAAGGGGGAAAATATATGACAACTCTCCTGTCCAAGGAGGCAAATGGTCCTTCTTGCCCACAGACATGCTAACTTAGAAAGCTCCTGGCCCAGTTCCAGCTGTGTTGTGTACAGCCCCCCAGGAATCATGTTTTCTAAAATAAATAGTCTGGTGCTCAGGATGAAAAAGAAAGGAAAGAAAGTAACCTACAAAAGTGTACCTTTTTGTAATACTAATTCAATGTATTAGTACCAATATCCCACACTGGAGCAAATGAGAGGTACCTCATCTGTGAACCTACCACGAGTGGGCCATCTTTCTACCCATGAGAGGCCAACAGCGGGGCCGGCTCCACCGAGAATGATAGAAGCATCCTCCTGCGTCCTCCCCAAAGCTCGGTCCTCACCCTGGACTGTGGACTTCAGAGCAAGGCAAATGGGCAAAGAGCAGGTTTGAGGGTCAAAGAGCTTGAGTTCCAATCCTGACTTCAGTACCACTTATTAACTATGTAAATGTGGACAAAGTTTTTTTTACTTCCAAGATCTTCCATCTCCTCCTGGCAAAGGGAAGTATAATATCTGTCCTAAATGGATACTGGGATGGGGTAACAGGGGAAGCGCTAACCCACCCACCTCCTGGTACACCGCAGACAGATAACAGGTATGAAATTTTCTTTCCCCACCTAAAGGGCCTTCTTCACTAGCGTACTGGAGTTGACTCACACTGGCTTGCAAGAGATGCCTATAAAATTTTCAGGAATTTTGCAAGCCAATTATTAAATACAGCCTTTATTGAAAATTAAATTATATAAACTTAAAATTAAAGAAGTCAATTAAACACAGGCAATACATACTCAAGAGCTCACCATTTCCTCATTACTTTACTTCATTTACTGTTTTCTATGCTCTTGAGGTTATTTACGCTTATTGTCTGTTAAGCATGGACCTAGTATGGGGGGCTCTGGCTTATCCCGCCCAATCCACGCTCAGGGACGTCACACTGGTAGCTTGAAATCCTCGGTAGCAGCAGCAATGTACATGGAAACTAGCAAACACTCCACGCCAGGATTTCTTTTCTTTGCAGAGCCAGTCGGTAAACATTTGCTAGCTAACCACTGTTATTCATATTTCATCTTATCCCTTTGTGCCCCAACATCTTTCATCTCTTTCATCTCCACAAGTTACCTACACATATACACACATCATTACAATGAAAACAAAAATTGAAACAAAACACCCCTCTAGGTAACATCTTTCCCCCTCTTTCCTTCATTATCATATTTACTGAAAATGTTCTATCTGTGCTTACTTAATTCTCACCCTATCTTACCATCCACTCATTAATTTATTCATTTTGCAAATATTCTAGCAACTGCTATTAGTCAGACACTAGGGAAGTAACCTGGGATGCAAACATGAGCAGAACCTGATTGGTCCCTGCTCTGTGGGATTCACAGTCACATTTTCCAGTCCCACCTTGAAATCCTCCAATGCTCTGCTAACTCCCGTTTTTTTCTCCCCCTTGGCCTTCCTTAAAAAAATGAACAATCCCCCCAAATACTCTGTCTTCTTTTCCTCCTTGGCCCTCTACAGAAAAATCTGGATTTCCTCACTGTTTTGACTGTTTATCTTCTTTCTTCCTGAGGAATTTCACGCATTACTATGATTTCATCCTCCCTCCAATTCTCAGAAAACCAATTTCTCCCCTCGCCCTTCCAGCTCAGTAACTAACGCCACCATCCACCCAACTATTCAAGCCAGAAACCCACCAAGCCTCGTTTCCTGCCTTGTCCCACCCTTACCCCAAAACATCAGCAAGTCCTGCTGGATCTGTATCCAAAGACCACAAGCGCCCCACATCTCTGCACCCCAGGCTCCATCACATTCAGCCAAGTCTGTTCTATTTTTCTTTCTTTTTTCTTTCTCCTGGTACAAAAGGTTCCTAATCCTTTTTTCCGAACTTCACTCTTTTCCCCTAACATCGTGCACTACAACAAAGCCAGTGTGAATGTTTTCAAAAAGAAATATAATCACTTCTCTCCACACTTAAAAAAAAACAAGAACAAACTCTCTGAAAGTCTTCCCTTTCTACTCAGAATAAAATCCAAACTCTCCCCGTGTGGACGCGGCCCTGCCCACCCCAGCCTTGCGCCTTCCAATCCCAGCTTGCTCAGTGCCTAAGTCTGGACCCTCTGCCCAGAGCTTCACAGCACCAGCTGCTTCTCTCATTCACTAGCATTCAGGAGGCCCTCCCTGACCCATCAACCTGAATGTGCGCAGGCCAAGCCGATCTGCCCCTTTCTGTCACATCATCTGCTCCCTGTTGGTTATTTAATGTCTGTGTTCCTCCGCTGGCAGGGAAGCTACACAGGATAAAGGACTTTGTCATCACTGTTCCCCAGGACAAACCTGGTGTCTTGATCAGTGGCTGGCATGTGGTTCATATTCAACAGACACTTGTTGATGAACAAACACAGCAAGACCCAAAACACAGGCAAGGCGGGAATGATCAGAAACAAAGACACTGGAAAGAGTTTTCTGGGGCTGCACGGAGAGCAAGGACAGCAATCTGAATTGGCAAAGTGCTAATAATATGAGGCTCATTTCCATCTTTATTAAATTCTGGCTTGCCTATGGCTTGAGCTATTTTAGAGGCAACCTAATTTAGTGAGCACCTGTTCTGATAAATCTATGTTAATTTTCATTAGGTCAAAACAGTCAAAAAAGAAAGAAAAATCCTACACGTTAAAGGAGATAATCCTGCAACCTCAGGAGCGTTTCTGAGAGGCAGGGCCCCCTGGGCTTCCTGGTGTACTTGTGCGGTGATAAACTCCTATTACACACAAGGAGCAGAGGGAGAGACAGAGCAGGGGTGGGGGGCGCTCTCCCGGCCCCACAAAGCCGGGGGCGCCCGATCTCCGACAGCAAGGTTCTTCCATCAGCAAAGCACTAGAATGTTTGCCCTTCATAACTGAGAAGTGAGGTTTCTCACGGCTCACGCCCTGCTTCCAGGCCACAGCAGGCAGCCAGGCTTCTGCCCGCTTCTAGCTACTACTCCCTGCTTGCCTGATCTAAATGCTGCGGAAGGGGGAGAGGAGGAGGCAGGGAGGACGGGGGAGGCCACAAAGAACCTGCCGGGCTTCGCTTGGCCCGCCTCCCACACTGCAGTGGGTGACGCTGCATGGTGGACACGCGCACGGTCAGGAGCCCAGCCCAGCCCAGTACCTCATCATGGACCACACCGCCCGAGGAGACGCGGGGAATCCACTGCTCTTCGGCTCTGCTGGAGACGAGGAGGGGCAGCCCCCCCAGGCCCCTCGGTGGGCCCGCTGCTGCTTCCCATCCTCCCGGAGAGATTGCGCGGGCGGCAAGGAGGGCTGGGCGCCCCCGGGCTGCAGCGGGCTGCGCTGGCGGATCACCCCGTTGCTCCTGATTGTGCACAAGGAATTGAGGGGAAACTGAGTCAAACAGAATGACAAGGCGTGCCACCAGGAACAGCAGGCTCCTGGCCCACCCCCAAGCCCTGCTCCCCGGAAGCAGCCATTCTCAAGTCTTTTCAGCTCTTTTGTTTCTGGTATGGACCACAGTATTTTTAAAGTAACATAATTATGTATTTTTTGAATTTTAGAACTTATCACATGACTTCCTACTACAGAAGACCAGGACTTAGTCACTCTTACCTGTTCACCAACACACACAGACATTCACACACACACGCACACACCCTCTGTTCTTCACCCCTCAGCCTCCAAATGTATTTCTCTTATAATATTTACTTGAAGTAGTATTCAGGATTTACAAAACTTTTATATAATGCTCCTCATAATCATCAATGTACTCTGATTTACATTTTTCTTTCATAGCCACTGGATGGGCAAAAATGGAAAAGTCTGATACTACCAAGTGATGGCAAGAACGTGCAGTGAAGGGGATTCTCAGACACCGCTGCAGACATTCAAGAGCAAAGTCTCAGCATGTGACATAGTGAACATGCATCTGTGACCCCAGTGACCCCTTCTGAGGTTATGCCCCGGAGAAACCCATATGTATTTGCACAGGAAAATCCATCCTAGCATAGTTTATAACAGCAAAAAATGTGAAAATAATCTAAATATCAAATTTAGAAAAATGGATAAATTAACGTGATCATTAAATGCTGCTATACACAGTTAAAATGAATGAACTACAGCTACATGTATCAACTATATCTCAAAAGCCCAACATAAAATGAAAAGTAAAGCAAGTAGTACCATTTATATGAAGTCTGAACATAGATAAAATAATACTAATTTGATTTTAACTGGTATATAAACATGAAGTGTTGGCATAAAAATAATGACAGAAATAAAAAGTGCCAAATTCAGGACCATGGTTATTTCTGGAGAGAGTTTAGGGATGAAGATCACAGAATGTTATTCTCTGCATGTTGGAAATTATATCCTAAGGAAAAAAAAATTTAACTTCAAGGAGCTGATCTTTCACTGAAAATTAATTCATAAAGGTGATGTCAAAAAAGGAATCCCACATCATTCATGTGGCCCAATCTTAAAATTCAGGAGTAAATTGCTCTTCAATAAACTGGAATGAAGTACTTCCAACATTTGTTCCTGCTTCTTTCTTGCTGCCCAAATCATACAATGAACAACCTTAAGAACACCCTAGTGCCAAAATGTCTCTTCCAAATTAGCAGATTAGGTGGTAGGGAGGCCCCTGAGAATTCATGCAAAACTCTGTGTATGTTATTCTGGGAAAACGGGACACAATTTCTAAGATTCTCCAACAGGTCATTACCCGCAATACACTCAACCTCTGAGCTAGTCTCATGGTGCAAATGTGAGGCCAGGCCCTGAGCAGCAGTAGTCCTGCGAAGTCCCAGGTCCCTGTCCTGTGCACCTTGCATGGAAGCAGGGGAGCTTCAGGGCTAACTCTGTGTTTCTGCAGTCACACACACAGGGGTCCAAACCCAGGTTCCACTTGGGGTTGGATGACTCAGTAGGTTACTTTGAGTGCCTCTCTTTCTCCTCCAAAAAATGAAGGTGACAGTTGTCGTGGGCATTAAGTGTCTTCATTCACGTAAATGGCATCACAGCACAGTGTCTAGCACATGGCCAGAAATCAAGAGAGAGCAGATGTTATTGGCCAGGTCTCGCTGTTCCAAGCTCTCGGTTCCTTCTACCACTTTTCACAACTGTCAACAGCTATTCATGCAATTACTTACGTAATCTCTGTCTTTCCCAGTAATGGACATGCTCTTTGAGGGAAGGAATCTTATCTCTCATTCTTGGCCAGGCACAGAATGTGTATGTGTTGAATGGGTGGATAAAGGGATTACAGGAAGAATGGAATTCTCCACTTACACAGAGCTGCTGGCTAGGGAACTAAAAGTTACTAAACTTCTGGTGCTGTAGTATGACGAAGGTCAAGAAGGATTACTGAAGGAATAAAAGAGACAACTTTTCCTTTTGAAAAAATCCTGGCTCTGTGGTGATGGGTCTGCACCCACCAGGGCGGGGGGTCTGCAGCCAGCTGTCACTTCTTTCCGCTGATAGTGAAGCAAAGCAGAGAGAAGTTGGGAGGCAGATAAAAAGAGGACGCAAGACAGAAGTGGAAGCGAGAGGGGTAGATAAGCTGTTCTCTAAAAAGAAAGGCGAGCAATGCGATTACTCCCACTGAGGTTGAGGACGTAGAGGAAAAACATTCTCCTATGAGCTGATAGGAGGTCCTCTGGCTCACAGCTTCTTGGCAGGAGCTTGGGTCAAAAGGATAACTGGGCTACTTCCTTTTACACCTCTGAGACTCAGAGAACCAACACAGCACTAAAGCCTACTTGAATTACCTCCAAGCACACCCAGGCAGGAAGGGGATCGGGATTTAAGGACTCATCTCAGCTCGCTGCCACTCAACAGCACTGCTCCTCCTTCCATGTCAAGAAGTATAAAGAGGCAGGGAACGGGAGAAAAAGGCAGAATGTTCTTAAAGATAGAATTCTTCATGGGACAAGGCAAGAGAATGAATCAACCACCTTTTTCAAAAGTTCAAAAGTAAGGGCCTTATAATTACTGAAAAATGGGGTCTGCATGTCAAATTGTCAGTAATTATGGATTTGATAGATGAAGAAAATGATAATATGTGCTTGACCTTTTAATACGCCTTCATCATCCCTATCATCAGTAATTCACAGGATAAAAGGAATGTGTCTAAATTTTTAAATGAAAACTGGCTACTCAATAAACTTACTATTTCATTTGAATATGACATGTGAGTATCCCTGTAAGATCCAGACTGGCCCTTTATGGAATTCCAAAAAGTGACTCCAAAACTCTTAGGTAACAGCATCATTCCTAGAGGAAGTAAGCGGAGTGTAATTCAGCAGCGCCTTCTGATGGATAAAACCCATCTGAATACAGAGATTTAAGGCAAGCTGTTAAAAAACTGCTACCACTTGTAACCAATCCTCTGGGTTAATCAAGATTTCTCAGTAGTATGGAACCAAAACAAGCTAGCAGCATAAACTTGCGATTAGCATAGTTATTTCTCAATTCCAAATTTGGGACTCACAAAAACTTTATAGCCCTCACTGATCTTTTTATAAGTGTGAAGAGTTTGAACATATATAAAATGCACTGATCTCCATGCAATCAGCCTTATTACGGTCTAAGGTGAAGTTACATTTAACAAAATGTTCCACTTCTAATTTTTAATGAAAACTGGAAAACTATTACGTAATTCACTCTGCCCATGTACGGCTTGATTTCGGAACTTTCCAACAACTTACGGTTTCTCTTGCTCGTGGGACAGGGAGAAGAGATCGTACACCAGGCACACTCCGAACACCGTGATACCCGTCTCTTTGACCAGCATCGCACACGTCCCCAGGAACAAACTGAGCAGCAAGAAGAAGGGAGAGGCTGTGGGAGGGAAACGCTCCCCAACACCGCACCGCTCCACACTCCTGAAAGGCAAGGTCAGGCTTATTTCACTCCAAGAAGAAGCATAGGTCACTAAGACATTCCACCTTGTAAAGATAAGCTTTGACATCAATTTCATTCTATTCTAAGAAGGTGGGCCAAGATTTCTTCAGGAATGATCACAGAATTATTTAAAACTGCAAAGATGGAGACAAGGAAATGCCCAACACTATTGAATTTGGCACTTAGATTCAGGTGTTACTACAGCATGTAACAAATGAACACTAAACAGCCCTTTAAAATGCTACCACAGAGATATTCTTAGTTACATGGGTGATGTTTAAGGGAATGCATTTTAAGTGACTAATGCAGGTAACTAAGCCGCATGCATGAACTCTGGGGCAAAGGCTCACATCGCATCTCTGCAGTTAACGTACAGCGTCCAGGTGGGCAGGTTATTTTGCCCCCGTGTCTCAGTTCCCTCATGTGTGAAATAGGATCACGGTGTTGAATGCAGCATTAAATAAATGACACATTGCACATCAGTGTTTGCCATTGTTTCAGGGGAGGTATTTTATATGCTTCTCTACATAAACCAAAGAAGTCAGTGGATAGATACCAATATATAATCGTCATTTCCCTCTGTGATGAAAATACACATTTTAGGCTTTTTGTTTTCTTCTGGCTAGTTTGTATTTTTTAATTTATTTTTCATGTGGATGCATTAGGCATATTTTTTTTCTTCAGTATAATTTCCAGCAGGGTTTTTAAAAGACCCTCCAGGGCTGTAAAGTTTTCTCCCCACTCACGAAACAGAATCAGCTCACGCCAAAAAACATCACTGTTCACTTCAGCAGGCCCCATACTCAACTGCTCCCGCGCCTCTGAAGCGAAGGCCCATATTTCTATGGTTGTGGCATCTTACTCTTACTGTTACATCTTGGAGCAACTGCCTAAAATTATATGCCACATGTACAGTAGGTATGCATTTTTCTCTGAATCTGGTCTACAGCTTAAATTGCTAAAAATGAGAATGCATGCACAACAGAACCCTGTACTGAGCTGGCTCATGATCACAGATATGGATGCACTGCGGGCCTAATCATGTTCCTAAATATATCAACCACACAGAAAAGGCCCAAGAGACTAATTTACACTAAAAAGCAATTGTTACTCTTGGTCTAACACTAAAGTAAACAGGAAATAACTAACTGTGGACTTGGGGTTGATATTTTTAAGATTTTCACACCACTGGTTCATGACTAGCAATGGAAAGGAAAGTCACAAAGCCAGGACTTCGTGCTGTCTGGTACTTTACCAAGAAAAGGTTCTGCTCCTTAACCCAAAACTTCATGAGAATTAACTCATTTCATTCTTGGACATCCCAGGTGTAAACTGGCTTGCCACAGTCTCCCAGTCTCAGTACAGCTGGCATTTGGGGGCAGGTGACTCTTCACTGGAAGGGCTGCCCTGCACAGGGGGAGGGTCCTCGGCCTCTGCTCGCCAACTGCCAGCAGGGCCTTGCCACTTGTGACAGTGAAAGGGTCTCCAGACACTGCCAGACACCCCATGGCCAGGCAGCAAAACTGCCCCATACTGAGAACCGCTGGTTTAGGACGGGGTTCCTCGGGGTCACTGGGCCTTGTAACTTTACAGGTCAATGAACTAATCCACATATCAAAGTTCACCAATCCTGAACTTCCTTGAGGCATCCCTTGACATAGGACAGCATGGTTCACTTGCCAGCCCCTTTCCTGGGCCAGGCACTGAGCTGTCTAGCCCCATCACATTCTCTTTCTGACCTGTCCCTTTTCCTATGTGGATGTCACAACTCAGGTGAGAATCTCATTGCTCTGGGGGAATGGAGCCATAAAGGGAAAATATTTTACTGCTCTTCAGTCTCCCAAAGCAAGGAGCTTCTGTATTTGATGAAAGGATGTGTAAACTGGAAAACCACACTTGAGAAATACTACTTCCAATCCAGCCTTGTTACTTTAAGCTCTAAGCTCCTTTAATGAGAATGATAAAGAGGGAAAAAAACTGGGGACCAAAACGACAAGGAGAAACTGAGCACAGCAGGCAAAGAGCAGAGAGGCCCAGACCCGGTGTTTCTGGCTCAGAGTTAACAGTCTAAACTCCATTCTCATAAGGGGCATCAAGATGCAAGAGCTTGTCTCATGAGCACTGGGAGAGGAGTCCCCTGAAAAGCTGGTGGCCTGGTCAGAACGAGGCCAGGGGAGGGAGCAGCCTGGCATCCAGTAAGGAGAGGCTTCCTGTCCCTGGTCTCCACGGAGCTCTCTGAGCGCTTCACCACCAAGAAGACCCCCTCCTCTCCCAGGAAGGTGTTCACACACACACACACACACACACACGCACACACACAGAGCATACAGTCTACACACACACATACAGAGCATACAGTCTACACTCACACATACATACAACACAGTCTACACACACACACAGAGCAGTTTACACACAGAACATACACAGTCTACATACACACAGAGCATACACTCTACACTCAAACATACAGAGCATACACAGTCTACACACACACACATACAACAGTCTACACACACACATACAGAACATACAGTCTACACACACAGAGCATACACTCTACACTCAAACATACAGAGCATACACAGTCTACACACACACATACATACAACAGTCTACATACACATACAGAACATACAGTCTACACACACACAACAGTCTACACACACACATACAACAGTCTACACACACAGAGCATACAGTCTACACACACACACACACACACAGAGCATACACAGTCTACACACACACACAGAGCAGTTTACACACACACACACACACACACACATCCCTGGGGAACAGCATGACTGGAATCGCAGAGGCCTTTCTTCGCTATACGTACCTGTTGTAGGAGAGAAAGGCCAACAGAAAGAGCAGGCACGCTAACACATCAGCTCTGCCAACAATTCCAGCCACCTGGGAAGTTTGAAAAAATAAATACCTCAGCAAATTTCTTTCAGAACACCATTACAGAAGTTGATTCATTTTTAGATGAATGAAAGGTATAAAACACACTATTCTTCAAAGTCTGAGATATGACTGACCACCTCTGGCCACCATACATATTTAATGAGAAGTTAATAACAGGAGGGAAAGGGGCCAGATTTTCATGCTTCATTTTTAATCTTTCTTCCACAGACAGTCAATTCATCAACTGAAAGTTCATTCATTCATTGGTTTATTCACAAATAGTTTTTGAGACATGACTGAGTGCCAGACACTGAGCTCTTTGGGCACAGGAATGCAAATGGAGCAGAGGAAATGTAAGTTGAAGAATCAATTCTGGTGAGAATGGGAGTGAGCAGGAACTCATGACTGCTATAGGCGAATGTAGAGAGTGAGTGAGTGAGTGAGTGAGTGAGTGAGTGAGTGAGTGAGTGAGTGAGTGTGTGTGTGTGTGTGTGTGAGTGAGTGAGTGAGTGTGTGTGTGTGTGTGTGTGTGTGTGTGTGTAGATTAGTTTTGTCACTGAAAGGGCCTGAAAGCAACATATCCCAGTAGCAAATGGCCATCCTACCACAAGCCTCCTCCACTGAAGAGGACCTGGGCTCCGTGGACAGCGGCTCAGTGCAGGCTGAGGCTGAGGCTGAGAGGACAGGAGAGGCGCTGGCTCACCCTCTCATGTTAGTAAGTACGAAAGTGCTCAGAAAATGACAGGCACATATCAAAAAGACACTGAGGCTGGTGACAAGGGGCCCCCGCTGAGCAAATGTGAGACAATTTAAATGTCAAAGTGAATAAGGACAGTGATTAATTAAAAAACATTGAAAAAATAAACATTAAGTGCATGCTGATGGTATATATATATACATGGATGGATGGATGAGTACACATGACAGTACGTGCATGCATACAGCAAGTGAATGGGAAAGAACAGAGCTCTTCCTTACATTAAAAAGCCAATTAATTAATCAATGTGGAGGGAGTGGTGCAGTTGGCATACAGCCCTTTCCTTCCAGAAGAATAAACATAGGATGGAGCAAGAAACATCACAAAATATCAATGGATGCTAAATTTAGGGTGTGAAAGTTTGATGAGGTGGAGTATTTTCAGGGCTTCAAAACATTTCCTTCCCAATTACTTATGAGCTGAAAAAAAAGAAGAATAATTACACTATGGAGAAAATGCATCACGTTGTATTACACCTTGACTGGGCAATCAAACGTCACATCACCAATAAAGGGTAAGAGGATGGGACGTGCCTCTGTATGTGATACCCTGAGAAGGACACGATATTATTTGTGCAGTATTCCAGCCATGGATACACAGCCTAAATATAATCCTGAGGGGACACCAGACAAACCCAGCATGAGGAACATTCTATTAGAATATACAAACATGTTTTATATAAAGTATAAAATATAATAATTCTGTATTATTTATGACACTAAAGTTTTTTGCTTTAACATATTCTAATTTATATTAGACTATGGTTCAGTAGTTATATTACAACACATTATAATCTATAATATTGCATGTATTATTATATACTACAGGTATAGCATACTTATGTAATATACTATATATGCATATATGTATATATATTTTTGTTATATTTTATGTTTTTACATTTTGCTATATTGTGTTTACATATATTTATATTATGCTTATATTTTATGAAATTTAGATGTATTATACATGTAAATCATGTGTTATAAATTATGTAATATATTTATATATTTGTTACATAACAGCATGTTTATAACATTAGTGATTACATTATATTAATAACATTTTGTATTATACACATCCTGATATAATTTTTAGATTATATTTAAAGCTATAAGTTATATTATAGAAGGACAATGGTAACTGTTCCAAATTTAAAGAGACTAAAGAGAAACTATGACTAATGGTCTTGGTTTCAGGAAATATACAACTAAATTATTAACATTTAAAGGGGCATGAATTATGCAACCTATTCTCAAATGCTTCAGAGAACAAGTAATGTTTTTATGTATTTAGAGAGAAAAAGAAGCAGGAGAATGAAACAAATGTAGTAAAAAGGTAAAAGTTAGTGAATCTGGATAAAGGGTACATGGTTGCTTTATTTCTTAAATGTGAAGTTATTTTTTTTTAAACGTGTGAACTTCAAAAGGGACTAAAATGGAAGGGGGTGAGGGACAGACAGCTATTTATAAATCTTTGCATTACTTTACTACTTAAAATGTGTGTGAATTTCTCTTAATTTTTTGAAATCCAAGAAACACAAGTATAAAGAAAAAAAGGTGGGGGTATGGACCAAAGAATGCTTCGTAAAAGAGGTCACATATGAGCTGGATCTTAAAGAAGAGGGAAAGTTCACGAGGGGAAGGAACAGGGCTGACATTTCAGGCATAGAAACAGCATCACCGAATCACAAAGGACTGGCATGTGTGCACGGGGTGTCAGAGAATCAGACAGTATATAAAGGAAAATGGTTTTCTGGGAAATATTCCTATAAATATCCTCTTGTAGTGAGCACACTCTGCAGTCAGAAAGGAGACGTAATGATGCGTGCACGTGGCTGGAATATAACCCCTTCTCTTACTCTCTGGGGCTCAATTTTGTTACCCGTGGTTTCTGAGATTCGGTTTTGTCTTCTGTAAGGTCTGACGCCCGCTCCCTTGTACTGCTGTGACAGTCAGTGAGGTGGCTTCAGTCAAGTGCCCTCCCCACGCTGGTTCCCACTTTCTTCCTTTTTCCTGCACACGAAGCAGGCAGCACTCTCGGCCCTGACACAGGTATTCCCACGTGGCTTATGGAAACCATCTCTTTACTTTACAGTTTGCACAAACTTGATATTTAACTATAACTTATTTGATCATCTAACAGATCTATTAGTTAAAAATCTAAATAAAAATTCCGCTATATACTCGGCTGTGGACTGACAGCAGGTCACATATTGAGAAAAATTCTAGTTTAATCTACACCAAGAGAAACGTGAACACCGCCACAGATGTTCACGGGCAGTGAAGAACTGAAAGCCATGACCCAGTGTGGCTGCTCAGACCACACCGTTCCTTGGTCCCTTAACTCGTGAGGAACTTGAGTGTCAAATCAGGAACACTGTTGACTCAGAGGAGACGGGTAGTGACGCTGTGCTGTCACCTTGGTGCCAAAGCCGCACTCAGACCCCAACAACTGCACACGGCTCACTTGGGAAGCCAGGTCTGCTCCATCTATGCCACTGCCTCTGTGAGCATGGAGCTGTCTATGCCATCACCAGCAAGGCCTCCAGAAGGTTAAACAGAGTGCCCAGCTCGCTGGCTCCAAAGTCCTGGGACGAGGCCAGGTGTCTGGGCCCAGAGGGACATTCATCACAGCACAACTGATGTGGCCTACTTGGACAACAGCAAGATTTGCAAGTTGATTCGGGGCATAGCAAGTTGGAATGAGGCAATCACAAGCTGTGTAGGCATAACGCATGTGTTACACACGCCTGAAGCTACTACTCCTCGATCTGCAGCCATGGGGTGCTGCTGGGAACAGCTGCTCAGTTACAAAGAAGGTGGTGTCCCCTGGAGCAGACGCTCAGAGCGAGTGCTGACATGGTGGTGCTAATATTGATAGACTCTGCTGCCAGTTGCAAACCACCAAGCATTCACTGAGCACCTACTCTACACCCCGTGGAGCTGGGGACTCCGGGACAGGGGAAACAGGTGTCTTAAAAACAAGGTGCTTGTCATCCACTACTATGATGTCTAGACCAGCCATTCACTGGGATTCAGTTAGTCAATATTCTCATGTTCAGAGTTTACACGATTTATATTCCAGTCAACAAACACTTTCTAAGTGCCTCCTCTTTGCCGGGTATGCTGCCAGCAGGAGGGAACAGCCTGCCTCAAGGAACGTTAACAGCTGGTGGGGAACCAAAAGAAGGTGTTAACATGATATAAGGAAACTGCATATTTAAGAGGAGAAACCACTGCCATGAGAAAAGTGAGGGGATTAATATTTGACTGTATGCTCTGGAAAGGCTTCACAGAAAGACTAGCCTTACACACTGAAACTTAAAAGACAGGCCCAGGGGACTCTAGGCAGCTCAGGACAGGGGAATGTGAGTCCTGGGCCAGACAGGGAACATGGAAGCATTCCAGGCGGAGGAAAGAGAGGCCTGGAAACGTAGGAGGCGTGCTCTGGAAAGGAAAGCATGAAGTGGTAGGAGCACAGAGTAAGTAAAAAGGGGGCAGGAGTGGGCAGTGGGGAGCAAAGATGGGATGTTTATTTGGAGCTCCTTGGGCTTGATTCTATGGCAACGTAGGCTGACCCACAGGGTGCTGTGAAGTACAGAGGGACCTGGTCAAAAACACACGCAGACAGATAGCACATATCTCTGCCTAAGCTGCAGGTTTCCATCACGAAGAGGATAGCTGTAACCTGGGAAAGGTATCTTTTCACAAATATGTGACTCATAAGGTGTATATAAAGTATACTATATGTATGAAGTCATCAATTATTTTACGTGCAAGAGTGAGCTCCATTAGTGTCAGGCAGAGCCAGCACCACACGACACACAGCACCAGCTGACAGCCAGGCGGACTGACCGGGTCACAACCAATTCTCTCCCATGTACTCACGTCTCAGGTCCAGAAACGCTAACCTTAACCCTTCAGCTCCACATGTCACTATTTCCTGCTCTTGGTTTTGACTTGACGTAAGGACATTCCTTCCAACCGGTCATGTCTCCATGATAATTAAGTGTGAATTCTCACAGAATTTACAATGATTTCCCAATTTTCTCCAAGTTCTCTACTGATTTTTCTCATGACTCAGGATTAAGAAAAACATACCCAAGAAATGTACTGTCAGGAAACCCTTCCAAGAACCATGAGGCCTTCCATGAAGAGAGGCCCAGGTCTACCTTATTCACCGCTGCGCCCTCACACCAAATGGCGCACTCATAGTCACTCAAATATTTGTTGAAAGATTGAGTAAATAAAGGAATTTCTTCCTGTCTGCTTAAACACGAAAGAATTTTCCATCCACTGGGAGTCTTGTTTTATAACAACGTATTGCTTTGTTGTGTATGTATTTATGCTCTTTGGCTTTCTAGGAGCTCGTGAACAAACTGTGGAACCCTGCCGTCCACCCACGCATCCCTTGGCAATGAGCAGAGCGCCATGGTGTGCTCCTCACAGAAACACGTACAGGACAGAGAACGACATGAAGCCCTACTTTGGGCTTATGATGCCTTAATTAAAGGAGGCTTTGCTGACAGCGAAATATCTTGGGTAAGGTGCCTCAGAGGGTTTTTTTTAATGAGAGAAGGGGAACCGACAGAGGAGGAGGGAGAGGAGAATCAATTTCACCCCCTGACCCCAGGCGTGTTGGTGGGCAGACAACTGTAGGCAAGCGTCCAGATGCAAGTGGAGACCTTGGCAGGGATTCCCTTCGAGCTGTGGTGCCCGTGTACTCCTTGCAAAGTCTTCATCTACCCCAAGCAACACGCAGGACATAAGCCAACTGTGGTCACTGAGATGTGTGACAAGGTGACTTAACACCGCCATCTCAGCGCAAGATCGTTTCATTAAGTCAATAAATGTTCAGCCAATATTTTAAGGAAGACCAGGGCACTAAACTATCTATACTTTCCAAATAAATGTCTCATCACCCACCAAACAGTGACACTTCATTCTAAACAACTTGGGAAACTATTTCGAAAGTCTCCCAAGTCTGCTTTCTAGCTTGAAGAATTTCAGTCTAACTTTTTAGTCTCCCCGCAGCCCTTACCGTTCTGCATCGTAAGTATTAGAAATATAAAGCAGCGTGAGAAAAGGGGAAATATCAATGCAGAGCAGGAATGACGACTCAGCATGGTTAGTATCTCAAAATGCTCCTTGCTGTTTGAAACACATTAGAACTTAAATTTTCGGCAAATAAAGAACTGTGGCCATTTATTACTACCTGCAATACTAACAGGAGTTATTTGGAAGACAGTTAATTCCTGGAGGTGCAATAAAGGCCATGTGAACATTCAGAAAGAAAAGTTGTCAAGCAGAATGATTTATATACAAAGACAAACACTTCAGCAGAGCTTTGAATTCACATGGGGTTGAAAAGAGGGAAACATGATCAGTCTTTTTTTTTTTTTTATAGGTTCATTATTTCATTGAGTTCCAACTATACTCACTGCCTCGGTGTGAACAGGATGCACGGCGAAAACCAAAGCTGTCACGAAAGCAAGTCCGCGACTCCTGAAGACAGCTCTGTCGCAGGTGTACATCAACACGAGAGTCACGAGGCAGTGTAAAATCACATTTACTGCATGAAAGTAGAATGGGTTCATGCCAGTCAGAAAGACGTTTAGTCTGTAAAACAAAAAAAGATAAGAACAAAAGCTGAATTAGCTATGAACAGAACGTAAGCACAAGGGAAACAGAAGTAGCCTACTGGTTTAGAAGATAAGTTCTTCAACTGATTATTTTTAAATGACTGCCAACACTGGGTTACTCTCTATGTATTTTCTCCTGTCTCAGAATTTTCCTATCTGCAGAAATCACTGCAAATGCAACACAATATTATTTCAGAAAGGGCTGTGGTCTGAGAAGGCAGGCAAACAGGTGCTGAATGTGTTTCTCCCTCTCTTCGTGGCTGAACACCCCACATACTCTTGGCTTTCTCTGCTAGATCTTCCCGAGCAGCTGTGCTCAAGGGCAAGTCCACGGTGCTGCAGGTCACAGCCACAGCCACTGGAGATGGGGAAGAAACCACGAGCCTGGGTTATAGTCACAGTTTGGACAAACCAGGCGTGAACGTGTGCTCATACCCGCGGTGCCACCAGGAACCTAACTTCCAGACTCGGCCCCGGAATCATGGTTAATTACCACCTCACAGGGATCCTCAGGGCACCTACGTGCTATGACAGCTGCAGCTGAAGTTACAAGGACAAACAGAAGCATAACATTTCAGGATCTGTATTTATATGTTTTCTAACATAAACTCCTATGGCTCTCAAAATCCGAATTCTAAGATTATGAGCAAGAAACTAAAAAGAGCCACAGAGAGAAAGAAAATGTATTGCTGAACATCTCTTAAAATACTTTCCTGAGACAGAAATTCAGAACAGAGATACTTCTGAAGTTTGCCCTAAATTTTGTCCTAAATTTTCTAACAGGACATAATGTTCCCAGTGGAATCTGTGGGATTACAGAAAAAATAGTTGCTGTAGGTATGGTTCTTTCGGGCAGCATTTACACCCGAAGTGGTACTGCCCGTCGTGGTCTGTGCCCCGGCCCATTTTACCAAAACATTAATCCCATGTCTTCATTCTCACGCCTTTGATCTGCTTGTTATAGAAATGCCTCCTCTTTGCCAAAACAATTGAGAGTGTAAAAGGCAACTTCGGCGACAGCATATGCATTTTCTAAATATTTGGCTTGATTCATACACAGCTTTCACCTACAGAATTTTAAACGTCTCAAGCTTTATTTGGACACATGAATCTAAATGTCATAGTTACTAACTCACTCTGTTTCAATTCCCACAGAAGGGATCATGGTCCTAAATCAGCCTAGAAAAATGAATTGCTGTGCAGCGTCCAACATCAGGGTTCCAGTGCCACATTCAAGCCAGCTGTGTGTCAGCGGAGCCACGTACTCGCCCACACCCACCCTGGAGCCCTTAAGGCGGGAGCCTGGTGTGAAACTGCCCATCCGGAGGGAAGGAGGCACAGGCAGTGACCTAGGGGACTGGCCTGTCCGGCTGAAGGACGAGCACCCCGTTCGCATATAAGAGGACCACGTGGTGAGAGCCAGCTCAGGACAGTGCTGCTGGGGGAAGGGCAGGACCAAGCCCCTGTCCCTGGAGAACCTGGCGACTGTCCCTGAGCGCCGTCCCATCCCGAGGTGATTTCAGACTTCATTATTCTGAGTTTTCCAGACCAACTAATCTATTCAGCTGAAATGCATTCAGACCCATGATGGAGAAAAGCAACCACTCACATTCAGCTGGTAGGTGGCCAACTCGCAAGGTCTCAGGTTATCAATATGCATCATATGCTTTAAAAAGCACATACCTTTGACCAAAAATTCCATTTCTAGGAAATTTCCACGAGAAAATAACTGGAGAAGGTTTCAAAGATACGTAAACATGTATGTGATACTGTGATGTAATAAGAAATACCTATTTGGGTCTCTGTCCTGACTCCTGGTCAGAGATCCCAAAACCTTTGCAAGTTCCTAAGTGATAAAGACCAGCAGGAACCTCTTTTGTTCCGATGGTTGGTCTCTGCCCCTAGTTCCTGGCACAAAGCTCCTAGTCCCTTGTCACTTCTTACATGACAAGGGCACCAGGAGCATCTTCCGTTGGAATAACTGGTCTTTAGCCCTGTTCCTGACACAGCTCCTAAATCCCTCGGAATTCCCTCGGTGAATGAGGCCTTGTATTCTAATGAGGTGACCCTTGGTGGGCTTCTGGATAATCTTCTGGGCGGGGGGCAGGGCACCAGAAAGACCAAGCCACGATGCGGAACTTGGCAATTTCAGCCTTACCCCCATCCTCCAGGGAGGAAAGAGGGGCTGAAGATGAGTTAACGCATCGCGCCTACTTGATGAAGCCTCCATAAAAACCCCTCAGCTATGGGGTTCAAAGAGCTCAGGACCTTTGAGACCTCACTTTATGCATCCCTTCATCTGGCTGTTCTTCTGTATCCTTCATCATACCCCTCACTATAGAATCAAGCAGTAAATGTAAGTGTTTCTCTGCATTCTGTGAGCTATTGTAGCAAACACCTGAACCTGAGAAGGGAGGAGAGAAAACCCCTCATTTGCACCAACGTGGACAGGAGTGTGGGTCATGCAGGGACCCTCTATGGGGAACAGGTAGGTGAAGCACAGACAGTCTTAGGGATCTGATATATTAACTCCAGAAAGACAGTGTCAGAATTAGATTGAGCTGTAAGACACCCAGCTAGTGTAGGACTCTGAGAATTGGTCAGTGTGTTAAAAACCTACACATCTGGTGTCAGAAGTATTGTGTCAGGAGAGGAAGAAACGAAACTTTTCTTTTCAATATACAAGGATGCATCTCACTGTTGTAATTATAAAAATGGCAATAGAGAGCTTGCAACAGGTAATTGTCCTGATGTATTGGACTATTCCCACAGACATTACACTTCAGATTATAACTTTGTATTACAAATGATACCACTGTTCTTAAAAAAGAGGACAGAAGACTTATTTTTTCCAAAGTATTTGTTATTCAACTATTTGAAAACTAAAAAGCATCATTAAAGATGGTGTTATTACTCTACTACCACTTTTATTGAGATACTGTCCCCTTGCAAGAGATACGAAATCTGAAGTCCACATGTATCCTACCTGGAAATGCAGACACTGCCCATGTAGGTGATTACTTCTGGAAATTGGTTAGAACAGAGTGGCTGGTGTTTTAAGGGAATTCTATTAGAAACCACAATATAAAAATTCACTACTAAATGGGAAATGACTTCAGCAATAAGGGAGGGGGGTGAAAGCCCCTCACGGGGTACCTGACACTGGCAAATCTAAGTTGTGAGAAATCACCAAGGACCTAAAGTTAGGAGGTTCCTAAATGTCTAAAATGATGGAATGAACGATCCAAACTATAAAGTGAGGTTGAGATGAAATGATAACAAGAATTTAGAACTTACCCTATTTGTGAGCACTGGAAAAAAAAATCTGACTCTGGGAGCCAACATGGATTCACAAAAAGGGGGTTTAACTGATGAACCTCACATTTTAATAGGAGAAAGGACCCAACAGACATGTAACATCTTTATTTTAACAAAGGCATTGATAAAAGCTCCCAGAATCTTGCAAGCAAGATAGAGTAAGATGGACTTGTAGCAAACACAAAGAGTGGTGAAGAACAATCAATGTCTCCTTCGGTGGAGACCTCCAGCGTACGTCACAGGATTCTGATACTATCTCTGGTGTTCCCAATATTTCTATCAGAGACTTAAATCAATCTATAGTGTATGGTAATCAAGCTGGCAGAAGGCCCTGTATCTGAGAAAGACTGTTACTGTCCTGGGACACTGTTGAACATAACCAAAGAGTTTAAATGCCTGAAGTTGTTAGTTTATTCTAACAGAATCAGGTAGACTGTGGGTAAGAGTAAAGACCCACAATTGGACATAAAAGAGAACAGAACACTTGCAATTCAGATTAAAACTGTACCTGTGGCATTGTCCAAGGGCTGCTTATTTAGCTTAAACTCAAAGAATTACTGTGCCTGGATATCAAAACAGACCAACAGACAGACAGATGGCATTAGGTCAAGCTATGCTCCATTTCAATTCACCTCAACAGATATTTATTGAGCACCTACTACACATGTCAGGCATGATGTCAGGCTCAGAGATACAAAAAGACATAGCATCTGCTACCAGAGAGTTAATAGCAAAGTGGGAGAAGGAGAGGCACTTAAACAGAAAATTAATAGTTAGTGAAAGAATTCTAGCAATGGGAGAAGCTATCAGGTGCAGAAATAGGGAAAAGGGAGATAGTCTTCTGCACACAGGGGAGGGAAACTAGGCAGCATCCTTCAGGGTGCTACTGTAGCACCTTCACAGGAGACCCCCAGGAGGCTAAGGGTACAGGGGAGTCTTAGGGTGATGTCTTGGAAAGGTAGGTTTGAGGAGCGGGGGATCCTTAGCCTAGGGAAAGATGACAGAAATGATACCAAGTTCTCCAGGAGAAAGCACCTGCCATATGATGACGATATCCCCAGTGTCTAACGTGATTCATGGTTGTCACACAATAAATGGATCAATGGACGGACTTGAATGAGGGAATGAATGAAATATGAAGCAATGCACTTACTCAAAGCAGCTCGCAGAGGTGAAACCAAGAACCAACAGCAATGCTGCCAACAGACTGCCCAAGGGCCAAGTTCAGCCTGTGAATTGTTTCATTTCACCTGCATACCTTTTTCTTTTTTAATTTACCAACATTTGTAAAACAGCTGACTTCATACAAAAATGTCCAGCTGGCAACCCCTTATCACCCGTGTCTGCTCTCTCAGCCAGCGGGCCCTCCGGCGCTTCCGGGGTGCGTTTCCACAGCCCGACACCAAACATGCAGGAGAGTCCCCCATCTTCTTCCTCTGCTGCTGTTCGTTGCTCTTCCTCCCCACCTCTTGCCGTCATTACCACTCTCAAATGCTTGTAAGTGGTTTCCATAGTCTTCTCAGGTCATTCAACCAATAAATCACCACATCTGGTTCTCCACATTTTTCTTCTAAGGCGAATCCCTCTGGCCCATAGTCATTTTGGTTGCACTTCTGCATTCCCTCCAGTAGCAGGAATAAATCAGCAAATCTTCATCACTCGCTGTCTCTAACGACCAAAGGACGGGGCTCACAGGCACCAATGCGAACAGCAGTGCAGAGGGGAGGTGCTCTGAGACAAAAGCAAAACCCAGTTTCGGGTCGTGCTAAAGGCCCCACTGTGCTCACCGGGCTAGGAGGAAACCATGGGGACAGCACAGGGGAAGGGAGCCGGTGGGGGGCAGCCTGCAACCCACGCGGGGGGCAGCTGGCGCCATTGCTGTCACCGAGGTTCTCAGAGTAGCATCTGCATCAAAGAAAGTGTGAGGACCTTATGACAGGAAGATCAGAGACCACATGTCAAAGGCAGGGACCACATCCCAGAAGGATATCTTCAAAAAGAGAGTCAGAAAATAGTAGAACTTAATACATCAGCACCAAATATAATATAGTTAAAACTATAACTGAGTTGTCAATTTTCAGCAGTTTTCTTCTTTTAAAGGTTATGTGTTTGGCGAAATTCCTGAACATGCCACAGTTTGGACCCTGACGGCCCGTTGTTTATGCCTGCACAAGACTCCCCCGACTTTAGACACCAGCTGCCAGTCCCATGGTCCCCTGGCCACCTGCACTTCTGGCCAACTGGCCACAAATCTGGGGGCTCCCACAACCCTACAGATTCAGTCATTTCAAGAATGACTCACAGAATTCAGGAAAGCATTGTCCTTGTGGGCACAGTTATATTATGAAGGATACCTTCATATCCTTCAAAACCACCCAAAGAGAAAAGACCCTTGGGACAAAGTCTGGGAGAGTCCCAAGCGTGTGCCTTTCTGTATCTTCAGGACGTACCTCCCTCTTGGTGCCCTGATGTTTGACTGCCAACCAGGGAAGCTCAGCTGAGCCCCAGTGCTGAGTTTTTTGGTTTTTCTTTTTGGTATCATTAATCTACTATTACATGAAGGACAGTATGTTTACTAGGCTCCCCCCTTCACCAAGTCCCCCTCACATACCTGTTCACAGTCACTGTCCATCAACATAGTAAGATCCAGTGCTGAGTTTTTAATGGGGGTCTTGTTACTTAGTTTCAATCACTGGCCATGTGGCTGAACCCAATCTCAAGCACCCCTTTCCCTTCCCAGAGGTTGGAAGGTAGGGCCGTCCGAGGATCAAAGCCCCAATTCTCTGATCATATGACTGGTCTTCCCAGTACAGCCAGCCCCCATTCTGGAACTATCTGGAGGTCCACCGAGTCACCTCCTTCATAGCATCAACTCAGGTGTGGTCCCAGGAGGCCGCCATGAACAGCACTTGGGAAATGCCACAGGTTTAGAAGCTCCCTCCAGGTACCCGGGGTGAGGACCAGACACACTCTTGGTTGTGAAATACTCCAGGGGAAGAAGCCACCGTCGCAGCTCCTCTCGGAAAGTGTTTTCAGATCCTTCCACTCCATTTGATCCACCAGCAAATGATAGTTCGTGTCTACCTCAAGAAAATGACCATTCCTCTAGACAGCAGGCCACCGGCCTGGATGAATTTGCGTCCCCTGAGAGCAGGGTGTGGGGAGAACGCCGTGTACTGCTGGAGTTTGCCTCAGGAGGTGCAGCAGCTGGGTCCAGCCTTAAAACTTACCAACCACTATAAGCACCCACCAAGTGCGACACGCGACGGTGCCACGCAAGAGAAGGAAGATGCGCACATGTCAAAGACCCTCATTCTCTGCGGAAAAGCACAGCCCCAGCGGGTTATAATAGACAGCCATGGCTGCCCTGGTCAGAATCGAGGCTCCCCCTTCACATCCCAGAAAGCAGGACCCCCCGCAACTGTCTGTGTGTGTCCAGGAAACTCCTTGTCTGCCTCTACTTCCTTCTTTGACACAGGAAGAAATGGGTAAATAAGCCAAGAAATAGGTCAACCAGACTTTCTGACAGAGGAAGAAATGGGTAAATAAGCCAAGAAGTAAGTCAACCAGACTTTTTCCTCTATATTATAAAGGTGTAGGCCCCCTTAATATGAACGTGAAAAAGTTGAGCAGTCACAAAAATGACTCATTGGTCTCTGAACAGTAACTTATTGAGCCCCTACTTTGCCAGGTCCCATTCTAGGTGCTAAAGCTGCACCCACTTCACGGAGCTCACACAGTAGGAGAGGCGATAACAGCCAACACTACGCCTCTGACGCCAGGCTGAGGTGTGGGGGCCTTAGACAAGCAGGGAACTGGGCAGGACAGCAAGGGTGAGATGCGGAGGCGTGTCTGCTCTCAGATGGGGAGCAGAGACGGCCTCTGAGCAGAGACCAGAGGAGCTGAGAGAGAAAGCGATGCCCAGGTGAGAGGGGGGTGAAACACACCTGCGTAGCACTGGCTTTGGCCTATACGAGGAACAAGGACCCTAGAATGCTGCCAAAGATGGAATGAGGGGGAGACTGACAGACTAGAGGTCACAGAGGTGGCCAGGGGTCAGAGCAAACAAAATTTCTAAGAAACCATTTCTTACCATTCAGAAAAAGAGCACTGCCATTACTCTGGCTTCATCAAACATTCCTCACCCTTTTTTTAAAAAGTGGGATGACTGTATAATCAAAGTTTGGACAAATATGAGTGTTGCTCCAAAGGAAGAGAGAAGAGACATTGGTTGATTGCTTTCTACACGCCGCAGAAGACATTTCCCCATCTTTTATTCAGGGGCTCATCTATAAAAACCCTCATGATTCAAAAATACCCTCCTTTCATTTTCCACCCCTCAGACAGCTCCAGACTGCCGTCTGAAGCATATCCTGACTGGCAACAATCATAATCTCCTCCTCTGGGGCTTTCTAGGACAACTTCAGTTTGGCATGACATTTTTAGGGGCCATGTTTTCAATTTTCTCTGTAACATCTTTATTTTTCCCAACCATATTTTTCCTTGGCTATATCCACCACTGAACATCCTAGGCCATCTAGTCAAACAATATAAACAACTTTCATTTGTCTCCTCACATGGACTTAAAACACAAACTTATCGGTCATGCAGCAACAGACTACTACAAAGTAAATTCCCACAGAGGTCAAACCAAAAGGGACAGAACCCTCAGGAACAAGCCACCATCTCTTTAAGCTTTTGGACACAGAGGCTGGAGCTGATTTTCATGGTGATTTTCATGTCATTTGTGGCTAAAGGATGCAAATGCTTCAAAAAAAAAGCTCTCAAAATTAAAACATTCAACTGCTGCAAATCCTTACAGCTGCACATATTAAAATATGCTATTTTTTTAACTCTGACATTTTAAACCACCTACTTTCACTCTTATGGTTTATATTACCATCAGAAGCCTTCAATAAAATGAAACTTTATAGCAAACTAGAAGAATACGACCTAACAGCCTAAACGTGGAGAGAGAATCAAGAGTTTAAAGGTCCTTTAAATTTGCCTTATGTTCCCATTTCTGGTAGGTTAAAACCACTGGTTTCCTTGCTGAAGGAAGCTTCTACTTACTTGCTGGTATGGAATGGCACTGCCAACAACCCGGAAGGGGCTACTTCTCAAGAAGTGGATAGGGAAGAAACAAAAAGGCACCTTTTAAATCAGGGCTGTTTTTCAAGGTGGGAGTTATGAGGCATCCTGGGGTTTGATTCTCTGTCGATTCAGTGTTTGCAGGGTGACTCAGTGTGTTTTCCCTAATTCCATAGTTAAAAACATGCCATGCCCAGTGAAGGATAAAGAGGTAAAATAAAAAAGGTTACTGCTACAGATTAAGTTTTCACAGATGTTTTGATTCTGTCGCATAATGGTCCAAAAATATTCCTGTGTGCCCTTGGAAATGACCTTATGAAAAGATGGAATATAAAATCTAACTAGGAACAGAAATTTTTGAGAATTCTAAATTCACTACAAGGAGCACAAGGAGATAACCATTCTTCTCAGTTAAGGTTTGACCAGAGAGGCAGAACCACCAGGAATGACAGAGCAGAAGAAATTTACCACGGAGAGCTGACCTTTCAGAATTGTGGGGCTGGTTAAGTAGCCTAAGCAAGGGTGCCGCTTCAGTGCCTGTAACAGAAGTTGAAAGCGAGCAGGGCAGGTTCTGGAGCGGAATCTGGACAAACTTGACATACAGGAAAAGACGGATGAGATGGAATCCACAAAGCTGAACTAGACCAGACCTCTGCTTCACACAACCTCTAAGGTCCCAACTTTAATGACGTGAGTGGCTTGCAAACTGGCTGGCACTCTTGCCCACTGAGCTGTACACACTCCTGCACCCTGATTACAAGTAGCTGAGAAGACCCAGAGAGTTCTGGACAAGCTGCGGCCCTAGTTTCTGTTGCACACCAACAGCGGTTTCGCCAGCATGTCTGTGACAACCCTCATGGGCTGCGACAGCACCAAAACCTACAGTGACCTTCTAAGTAGGAACAAAGCCACTTCACTTTCACTTTCCAAATCTCAAATTTCTTTTGTGTCCAGTTCCAACCCAATACAATACAGGGAAGGAATTTCCAAGAAACACAGTTCCAGTTTAGCTAAACTGACATAGTACGGAGCCATCACGACTTCATCTTCTGCCCGCAAACTGGTAAAAGTAGACACTGAAAACCCATTTCCTCATTTCAACCTCAGCCCATTTCTTATTTGAGAAAAACTGTGATTAGTATCTTTCTATACATGAAAGCATCATTACAGTAACAAGCACTATATGTCTTTATTAATTAATTGTTTACTCTTAAGGGAATGTCTAGGTTTCAGTATGCATGACATTCATTCAATGCATCAAAGATAATAAGTTAGTTTAATAAAAAATAGGTTTGTGTTTTTCCCTGGGAAAGACCCTGTGAAGCAGATGAAAAGACAAGCT
Source organism: Manis javanica (assembly GCF_040802235.1). Classification (NCBI taxonomy): domain Eukaryota; kingdom Metazoa; phylum Chordata; class Mammalia; order Pholidota; family Manidae; genus Manis; species Manis javanica. Next base: position 7,797,516 of record NC_133170.1, on the reverse strand, counting down.
ACAGAGTGGGAGAAAATATTTGCCAACCACATGCCTGACAAAGGACTGGTATCTGCAATAGGTAAAGAAATCTCAAAACTCAACATCAAAAAATAAAAACCCACTTAGAAAATGGACAGAAGACATGAAGAGACACTTTAACAAAGAAGATATACAGAGAGCAAATAAGCACATGAAAAGATGTTTAACACCATCAACTATCAGAGGAGAGCAAATTAAAATGACAATGAGATCTCAGTACCTACTAATCAGAATGGCTACAAATAAAAACAGTGATGATACCAAATGCCACTGAGGAAGCAGAGGAATGAGATTACTCACACACTCCTTACGGGAAAGTCTAAAAGACAGTTTATCAGTTTCTTAAAAAACTAGACATGCAACCACCATATGATCCAGCAGCTGCAATTCTAGGCATTTATCCCAAAGAAATAAAACTTAGGTTGATATAAAAACCTGCAAATGAATGTAATAGCTAAAAACTGGAAACAAGCCATATGTCCTTCAAAAGGAGAATGACTGAACTGTGGTACATCCATTCAATGGAATACTACTCAGCAATAAAGACATTAACTACTGATATGCAATAACCTAAATAAATTTCAGAGAATTATGCTAAGGGCAAAAAAAGCCAATCTTAATGCATTCACCTATATGGTTCCACATATACATTCTTGAAACAACAAACTGTAGACACAGAGAACAGATTAGTGATTGTTATGAGTTAGGGTGGGAGTGTTATGCACTGGGGGTTTGCTATGGATTAAGCACCAATAGCCTTCACAGAGAAGCAGGAAGGAGCCTTGCACTAGAGCTGTTCTGTACCTTGACTGTGGTGGTAATCTTGAAAACGTACAGATATGCTAAAACTGCATAAAACTAAGTACACATTTAGCAAAAGTAAAAAGAGTACATGTAAAACTGGTAAAACCTGAATAAGAATTATGGATTGTATCAGTGTCAGTCTCCTGGTCATGATATTGTACTGTAGTTTATACAAGATGTTACCACTGAGGGCAGACGGATGAAGAACGTAAGGGAGCCCCACATTATTAACAGCAACTGCCCAGAAATGTACAATTATCTCCAAAAACACTTGTTTTTTTAAAAGTGTTGGGACATGCAAAGCCAAAGGCAGTACAGAAGAAAACTACAGGCCAATATTCCTGATGAACACAGATGCAAAATCCTCAACAAAATACAAACAAACCGAACTCAACAGCACATTAACACGTACACCATGACCAAGTGGGTTTTATCCCTCGGATGCAAGGATGGTTCAACTTACAGAAATCAGTTAGTGTTATAGACCACACTAAAAAAATGGAGAATGAGAAAAATCACCTGATCATGTCAATACATGCAGAAAAACATTTGACAAAATTCAACATGCTTTCATGGTAAAAATTCCCAACAAATTAGATTTAGAAGGACTTCACTGCAACATCATAAATGATACCTATGAAAAGCCCACAACTAGCATTACACTCAATGGTAAAAACTAAAAGTTTTTTCTCTAAGATCAAGAAAAAGGCAAGGTTGCCCACTCTTGCCACTTCTGTTCAGCATAGTATTGGATGTGTTAGTCAGAGCGATTAGGCAAGAAAAAGGTGTAAGAGGCATTTAAATGAGAAAGGAAGTAAAGTTATCACTGTTTGCAGAAGACATGAGCTTATGTTAAGAAAACCCTAAAGACTCCAACAAAAATTGTTAGAATATCTGAATTCAGTAAAGTGGCAGAATACAAAATAAACATACAAAAAATAAACTATAAAAAATTAAGAAAACAATCCCATTTATAATAGCCTCAAAAGAGAATACCTAAATATAAACTTAACCAAAGTGGTGAAAAACTTGTGCAATTAGAACTACAAATCACTGATAAAAAAAATAAGACACAAATAAATAGAAAGACTTCCCATGTTCATGGATCAGAAGACTTACTACTGCTTAAATGTCCATACTATCCAAAGTCATGGGTACATTCAAAGTAATGCACATCAATATCTCAATGGCATGTGTTACAGAAATAGAAAAAAAAAATCACAAAATTCATATGGAACCACAAAAGACCCTGACTATACAAAGTAATTTTGAGAAAGAAGAGCAAAGCTGGAGGCATCATACTTCGTGATTTCAAACTATATTTCAAAGCTGCAGAAATTCAAACAGTATGGTACAGGCATAAAAACAAGTACATAGACCAAAGGCAAAGAATAGAGAGGCCAAAAATTAACCTATGCATATATGGTCAAATGATCTTTGATAAAAAGGGCCAAGAATACACAATAGGGAAAGGATAGTCTCTTCAAGAAATGCTGCTGGGAAAGTCGACAGCTACATGCAAAAAAATGAAAATTGATTCCTTATGTTTCACCATATACAAAAATCAATTTAAAATGTATTAAAATGTTTAAAAGTTAAGACCTGAAATTGTAAAACTCCTAGAAGAAAAAACAGAGGAAACATTTCATGGTATTAGACTTAGAAATGATTTCTTAGATCTGACACCAAAAGCACAAGCAGCCAAAACAAAATTAGACAAGTTAGGACTATATCAAACTAAAAAGCCTCTGTATAGGAAAGGCAGCAATCAAGAGAGTGAAAAGATAACCTATGGAACAAGAGAAACTATCTGCAAACCAATTATCTGATTATGTTGTTAATATCCAAACTATGTAAGAAACACCTACAACTCAAGATAAAAGAAAAAAAAAACCTGATTAAAAAAATGGGCCAAAGACTTGAATAGACATTTCTCCCAAGAAGATATAGGGGCCAACAGGTGTATGAAAAGATGCTTAGTATCACTAATTATCAGGGAAATGAAAATTAAAACCACACTAAGTTGTCACTTCACACCTGTTAGGATGGCTTTTATGAAAAAAAAAAAGTGCTGGCAAGGGTGTGGAGAAATTGGAATCCTTGTACACACTATTGGTGGGAATGTAAAAGAGTGTCATCCTGATGGAAAAGAGTATAGAGATTCCTCAAAAAACTAAAAATTACAATTACCTGTGATCTAGCCAATCCTACTTCTGGGCAGATATCCAAAAGAACTGAAATCAGGATCACAAAGAGATATATAAACACTACCATGTTCACGGCAGCACTATTCACAGTAATGAAGATGTGGACACAACCTAAATACCCTTCATCAGGTGAATGGGTAAAGAAACATATATATAATGGAATATTATTCAGCCTTAAAAAAAGAAGGAAATCCTGTCATTCACAGCAACACGGATGGACCTGGAGGATATGATGCTATGGGAAATAAGCCAGGCACAGAAGGGCCAATACAGCATGATTGTACTTATATGAAGCACCTAAAATAGTTAAACTCATAGAAAAAAAACAGCAGAATGATGGTTGCCAAGGGCAGGGGGAAACGGGGCCACGGAGAGTTGCTGTTACACAGGTATACAGTTTCACTTACATAAGAGGAAAAATGCTGAAGACCTGCTGTACAACACTGTGCCAATAGTTAATAGTATTTTATTGCATACTTAAAAAGTTTTTTAAGACAGTAAATCTCATAAGTGTTCCTACTACAATAAAAATAAAAACTTGGAATTCACAAAGACATTTATACAAAGAAGCCTAATTTAAGACATAATTAAGACAGTTTGCATATATTTAAAAGCCACTTTAACAGTATTTTCACCCACTATCTAAAATAAAAATTATGAAGACATAATGTATGGTTCACAATGAATACTTAATAAATGTAATTTTTCCATTCTTTCATGTAACAATCCTCAGAGTCATATGGGTCTGGCATACTAATGTGGTCCCTTATGCCTGTCCAGGTTTCTGCTTTTGCACGAGATGTACTTTCACCACAAGTGACTGTGTAGAGACAAGTGAAAGCCTCCAGATCTTATTGAAACAAATGCCCGTGAGCAGATAAACATTGGTTAATTTTCTCTTTCTAAAGAAGTACAGCTTTCTATCTTTCTATTAAATGATCTGTCTTACCAATTAGTGACATATTGCTCCCTAGATCTGCCACATAATCTTCTTTAAAAAAAAGTGTATTTTACATAGTAAGATACAATATATAAAGAGCAATGCATCTTAGACCCAACCTGCATTTATAATCACTTGAGTATCAAAAGCAGAGTTGCCCCCTGCCTGGCCAACTCTCCTCCTTTGCCCCTTTCTGCCAACCCCCTGCTAATTTTCCTCTTCATCAATGGCCTTGCTTGACTCATTGTCTACTCCCTTCCTCTGCTTCTTTCTTCTGTCCCAGCCATTTGCAGCATGAATAAAAAAAACATCTTAGAAAGTCAAGAAGCGAAAATGCTCTTCTTCCCCACCGTCTACCAAGTGGGCACAGGCACTTACTTGATCCTGACCTCTAAAAATAGAAACTGCTCAGACCAGGGACCTAAATGGTCTCCATGGCTGTAATAAGTCCAGCACATCTCACGCTGTGAACTTCCACACCTGAAATTATCCATCAACCCTCAGTGTAACATATGAAAACACAAGTCAATCTGGAAGATAAACATTTATATTTGTGCTATCTAAAAAGACTTAAATATTTGGAAAACTGAAAGTACTAATTAACTCAGTGGCTGAGGTAATCTTTCAGCCGGAAACCAAAACCACTTTCCACGAGGACAAACGTTCATAAAATATTGAGTCAAATATGCAATTTCCTCACCCTCCTTAAAGCATTGAACGTTCAATAGAAGAATTAAGTCAAAAGTCAAGGAATTGTTACCAATTGATCTTTTCTTTTTTCATCAGAGCCACCTGTCAAGAAACCGTGACCTTCAGCCTTGGGGCAGACTTTTCAAGTTGTCTACCCTGCCTCCAGTGTTCTTGGCCATAAAGACGGGCTCATATTACACCCATTGGGAAAAGGCTTAAAAACTCTGATACTGAACTAATATTATTTCAATAGCTTTTGACCTGCACGTTATACGCTTAAATGTTGAGCCAAATTACAAGGGGTGGAGTCTGTGATGTACGAGATTGCTCTGCCCTGGAATCAGCCCGTCTGCCCTTCCACCTAAGGCTTGCCCTCTTCTTAGAAAATTCAAGAAAAGATTTCACCGTCAAAAACCTGGCGTTCTCTCGGTTCCCTTTCCACTTTATTCACACCAGATATGCTGAATCATGACTCTGAGGTAGTAAAAGAAAAACTATTTCGACTGGGACACCAGGATTCCCAGAGGATAGCACGCTTCTCATTCCTTCACTTTGCACCTTTTAAAGTCTAAACCTGGTGCCCTTCCGGCAGATAGGAGGGACTCCGCGGGCTCCAAAAGCTGTAGGTGGGGGAGATCCTCGCTCCCTCCGCGGCTCCTCCCCAAACCCCGGCTCCTCTCCTGGGCCGCGACCCCTCATTGCCTGTACACTCCCCACCTGCACAGCTGCCCAAGCGCCTCCGAGAATTCCCAACTTGGAAGCGTCACCAGCACAAGCACAAGTGCTGTCCGCAGCTCCCTGGGCGCGCACTGGGCTCACTTGGCCGCCGTCGGCAGAGCGGGGGGCGCAGCAGCTCCACCACCCACTGCCCCTGGCCCGGAGCCCAGCCCGCCGAGCGCGCAGACCCCGGAGAAACTCGATCCCGACTGCCCGGCTCGTGCCGCCCGAAACGCCCCGGGAGCCCCGAGCAGCTGGGCCGAGGACCCGGGAGCAGAGGCGCGGAGGGCGGCGTGGAGGGGAAGGGGCGGTAAGAAGAGATCAGCCCCCCAAACCAGTTCCGCAACTTCGCCCAGCCCAGGAGAACCCACAGCGGCTGCGACCGCGAGGCGACGGACTCACTTGAAGGTGAGGACGCAGAGCGGCCGGTAGGACTTGTGGCTGGTGTTCTCGGCCATGCCCTTGCCCCAGAAGTCGTTGCTGAAGATGCCCCAGCGCAGCGGGGCGCCGGGCCGCACGTCGGGGTTGTGCACGATCGCCCACACGTCGTCGTGCACGAACTCGCCCTGCAGGGAGCGGCCGTAGCACAGGCAGCTCGCCCCGGCCAGCAGCGCCGCGGCCCCGGCCGGCGCGAGTCCGCAGCCCCGCCGCCCGGAGGGCGCGCGCTCCCCGCCGCCGCCGCGGGCAGGGCTTGTCACCGCCATCGCGCCGCCGCCGCCGCCCTGGCCTCTCCCGGGCGCCTGGCATCGTCCCCGGCCGGGACCCCGGCGGCGGGCTCGGGCATGGTGCGCCGGCCGCTGGCCCCGCCGCGGGCACCCCGCGCTCCGCCCGCGCCGCCGAGTCGGCCCGGCCGCGAATAAGCAGTGGCTCCCGCGCCTCCCCCGGCATCGCCGGCCCCCCGCCCACTGCGCATGCCCGCTCGCGCGCACCGCCCCCCCGCAGCCCCGCCGGCGCCCGCGCCCCCGGCCCGCGAGCCAAGCGCAGGTGGGGCGGGGCCGCCTGGTGCTCCCGGCGCGCTCGCTGTCCCGGGCAGGGCAGGGGGCCTGAGGCAGGGGCACCCCCGGGCCGCCAGGACGCGCCGGGCAGGTGCGCGCCCCCTGCCGCCCGGAGAGTGACCGCAGCTTCCGGGGGTGCCCAGCGCGTCAGCCCTGGACCGCAGCGCAGCCCGGGACCCGCTCCGCCCGGAGCCGCGCCCGCCCGCCGCCCCCCACCCCCCGCAGCCTCCGTCCCGGGCCGCGTCCCCACCCGCCCTGAGCGCCGCGGGCGCGGCCTCGGGGTGGAGGCGGCGGCGGCGGCGGGAGACTCGGCTCCCGGGGCGCCCTTCCCGGGTTCCCAGGAGGGTCAGCGGCTCGGGGCGCCCTGCCCGCTGGCCGGAGGCGCCCCGGCTCTTCCCCGCCGCCCGCCGCCGTGCCGCCTTTGGAACAGGCCCGGGGTCGGGCTTGGCTCCGGTCTGGGCGCCGAGTTAGCGTCGGAAATATTTCTCCTCGTTTTCTTTTTTTACTGAACTCTAAAGACAATCCGGGAGATGCCAAGCAAATTACTTTTCGTCCCTCCCAAGTGGATCATTTGAGTCCGATTTTTATTTCCTGGGCTGTGAGCTGTTTCTTTGAACTGTTCTTGCTAAGTCAGATCACTTTAAAAAAAAAAAAAGAAATATTAATAACAAAAAAAAAAACTGTTCAGTCCTCTGGGCTTGGGTTCCCAATCATCCTGTTTTTTTCTGAAAGGCTTTCTTTTAAAAAAAATACTCGATGTAATATGTAAATAAATTAGATATCCCGGAGTGATAATTACTACAATTTCCCCAGGTTTTATAAATCTGTTAACTCTGAGGCCTCTTGTAAATTCCCATTGAAGTTACCTGAAATTTGACACAGCCAGATAGAAAAATTTAAAACACAAAATTCACCCTTTTGTTCCCATTCTTTCAAAATCCTTAAAAGGTTCATCGATCTACAGGCAAAAACTGTTTTTATACTAAGTGAGCATTTGTGGACTCTTTACTATCCGAACTTATTTTTTAATTTAAGATATAGCTGAGCAGTTGAAAACTCAGTGAATTAAGACAAACATTCTAAATCAGCATGCATTTCATTCATCTCACTTTGTTTTTTGGTGACTTGAAAATTAATGAGAAATGAAATTGAAAACCCAGAGAGCATTGATGTTTTCATCAAAACTGTTAGATGCTTCCTTGCTTTATTATCCAGACCCCACACACACCTGAGTCTACCATCTCCCCACAGGACACTCCAACCTTTCCTCTTTGCCTGCCCATCAATTGAATAAAAATACATTAGGATATACTTTGTGCTGCAATGTGCTGGGCATAGGGTTAGATGATGAAAGTTGCTCAAATTTATGTATGTGTAAGGTTAACACCATAAAAGTAACTTTCTAAGTCAAAGCATTACAATAGTAAAAAAAAAGCTGTCCTTTTTGAAATGATAATAACAGGACAATGTATCAATAATCCTTACCTATAATTAATAGAGGCTTCTTTGAGACAATGTCTCAATCCCAAAGCGAGAGTCTAAAAATAAATTTTGATAGAGAGCAGAAGCACAGTCCTTTCCACTCCTTATCTGAGTTTTCTTTTTTTGATGAAAATAGTTGAGTTCTCTATGACAATGGAGAGAAGTGAAGAAGGATCAGAGCCACACTCCAAAAAGACAATAATAGAAGGGGATAGAGATAAATAAACCTGTAAGTGGGATTCCAGATTTCTGAGCACAGAGTGTGCATCATTAAGCTTTCCTCTAGGTTCCGTGGTATCTCTATTCTATTTAGTTCACATAATGAATTTGGGATTAAATTACTATACTATAGTGAGAGACCTTAAATTCTCTGAAGGGCAAACCAGTAAGTACTTTCTTTAACTGAACAGTTCCTTTGCAGCCCCATCATTTCCTGATTCAGTATTGTTCGGTGGTACCAGAAAACCCATTGAAAGTGTTGATGTCAGAGAAGGTTTACACAAATAAGACAACCCATCAAGCCTTTTGCGTCTCAAGGTGTAAAGCACTCATCTTGGCTAATACAGGGGCCCAAAAGGAAAACAGATTTCATTCTTGTTACTTGGTCTCTGATTGTTTTTAAAGGATTTATAATTAGAGCAGTACTATCTTCTAAGATACCCTTTGTCCATTCAGAGCAATTTAAAACATAAGTTAGTATAGAAGTCCCTCTCTGAGATGCATATGGATTAAGTCACTCATGCAAATTAAAATGGACCCTAGTTCTGAAAGGAATTGGGACACAACTAAAAATAAATCAAGGGCAAGTAGGTGTTTTAATAAAACAAATTTCAAATGACTGCCCACTGCTCTTTTTCAGCTAGTGTACCCTGTTCAGGTATGCCCTATATATATATAAGGGTCAAAGGCAGGAATTCAGGAAAAGAACTGATAGTTTACATTAAAAAATAAATTTTTGTTGCCTAGTTATTTAACTATTACCTGTTCTTGAAGAAAAATAGAAAAAAGAACAGAAAATCAAAATATACCTACCACACCACCCCATAAGCCTATGGTAGGACAGACAGCATGCACTCTTAAGAAGCTGGCCTAGCATCCTGCAGGCAAACATGGGACAGTCTGGAGTGCCACATGGTCAAGGGAAAGCCGGGCCCAAACCTGAGCCTACAGTGGTGGCACCAATGGTGGTGAGAGGCGGCCCCCAGGAGAGAGGACAGGCTCCTCACTGAGATACGCTGACTTGCCATTTGATCCCCAAAATCCATCTCTGTGGCATCTGCACAGGATTAAAACTAAAGAACGTCAAAAAAGTACCTGTGATCTTGCAGTTTCTGGCTCTCAGGCAATAAACTTTGTCAGCAAATTACTACAAGATAAAAGCAGACCACGTGTAAATTGTAAGAAAGCATATGAAGTACAAGAAGTCTTCAAAGAGCTTAGAATCTCTGCACAACACAGCACAGCAAATATCCACACTCAGAAATAAGTTAGATTCTAAGATTATTGTGTACAACGAAAAAACAGTGTTCTCATATGAGTTAAACTTTAATTGCATACTTTTTTATTCTACATTTTAATTACATACAAATCAAAAAGCCACTTTTAGTTCCTTGACAACCTCCACAATTTACAAGAAATGTCATGTAAAACACTAAAATGCCATGTATAAATTTACATTTAAAGTTAAATTCAGACTTACAACAAATTGATTCGTATGAAGTTAAATTTTTTTAGAGAAATTATTCCATCAGAATCATCACCTCTAGATGCTCTATGATTTATAGTTTGAAATTTATCAGAAGTTCAGCCCATGGTTTTCACAGCCTAAAAATAGTCTTAACAGCTCTAGAAATATCAGTGGAAAGATGCTTCATAAAATAAAAGAGTATCCCATAAAAGTCCTGACTCATAACATTGGCTGAATCTCATGGTGCAAATATGCTTACCGTGGTTAATGTCATGTACCAATGTGATGTCACTGAACACAGATTTGGGAAGAGATGCGCTCTAGCGTAACATTCTACAGAATTTCACCACACAGATAGTACAGATGTAGATGAGATCAAGAGCATATTAATAGGAAAATAATTAGAAAATTACAAGTTTTGAACAGGTATTACTTTTGTAATCCAATTTATTTAAGTTTATATGACTAAATATTTTATAACGACTGCGTTTAACAACCAGCTTACTCAGTGACTGTATATTTAACAATTAGTTTTTGTGAATTGGTATGAGTTGACTCTGGTACACCATCCAATGAAATAAGATTGGTCATTATTGGATTTATAATTTTGAATTTAAGTGATAGGTATGGGCAGGGGCAGAGAATTCATTACACTTATTAGTGAAGAATTAATCTTACTAAAGAGAGTAAGTTTAATTAGTATTGATCGACTTAATATTACATAATACCAAGTAATACTTAATACTCTCAATTATACTGAGGCAAGTAACTTTACTAAAGAGAGTAAGACAGGTGACATCAGCCCTTGACTACTGGGAGATAATCTTCAGGCCTCTGAAATGTCCTGCCTGACAGGAGCATCTTTGTGTGCTGGGAACTTTGGCCACCAGACAGTCTAGTAATGAAGCTTATGATGGGAGCTCTGGGCCCCACAGCCTCAGGTCTGACCTCTGGGGGAAGTAAGATACTAGCCTGACCTCTGGGAGGGCTGAAAACTAAAGGTTTCCATGCAGGTGGTATGTGATGAGACCAATAAAAGCTCTATACGCCAAAGGCTTCGGTAAGCTTCCCTGGCTAACAATACTCCGTGCATGTTGTCACATTAATGCCCGGAGAGTGACACGTCCTGACTTCTTGGAGAGCGGACAACGGGCACTGTGTTTGGTGCATACGGACTCTGCCTTGTGCGCTCTTTCCTTGGCTGATTTTCATCTGTGTCCGCTCCCTGTAATAATCCATAACTGTGAGTGTAATGGCTTTCAGGGAGTTCTGTGAATTCTAGCAAATTATCAACACTGAAGTTGGTTTTTGGAAGCCCCCAAATTGCAGCTCGTGTCAGAAGGGAGGGCACTCTTGTGGAGACTGTACTCAGATGCTTATGGCCAATTTTCTACTTTTAAATATTTCTATAGTACAAAATTTTTCTTTGAAAAAAACTGGATAACTACCCCCCTGACAAGAAGAATGGAAGAAATAATAGGCATCCCAAAGCTGTAATGTCAAAGTCTCTTCTTTTTCCCCATTTAAAATCTTCAGGAAAGGCTACAAAAATAAAACAAAAGGAAGGAAGGGAAGGAGGGAGGGAAGGAGGGGGGATGGAAACCATAAAAAACAAGAACCACTGCATAAATGCTACAGGAAGAGTTAACTTCCAGCACGCGTATGTGACTGTCATTTTGTAGATGATGAGGTTCGAAACTACTGATTTCTTTAGATAAGATAATGAGAAAAATTGGACAGCTTGGTTGGTCTATATAAAATACTTATTACTGTCATCAACATTAAGTGCTTTACGTTTTATGAATATAGTAACATTTTGTTTTAATGTGTTTTATTTAATGTGTCACATTTATTTATGTTTTATTGGATTATAAAAAGTATTTGTAAAGGAGTTCCCACTACACAGATGGTCCAGAGGTCTACTCCCCTCACTCCTTGGAAGGTCTGGGGACAGCCACAATTAGTAGGCTCAGGGCACAAGGGGCTTAATAAAATATCTGCCAAAAGCCAGTGACATTGTTTGCATCCCATATTATTTAAAGAAGTTGGAGAACACACCTGCCAGTTCTTCTTTGCCAGAAAGTAAAGATTATATCTGGAGATAAACAGTTTCCCTTGAGAAATAACGATATCCCATCTTCTCTTACTGTGCTGCTAAATCTTATTTTTTGGCCTGTTTTTCCATCTGTGAGCTAATCTAGAAGGATACAAGTGAATCTTTTCAGGCCCCACTGCAGCTTATAAAAACAATATGAAAAATCTCTTTTGGATTTTATTTTTGGCCAGATTTCTGTGAATGAAATGGCCGGGTTTTTTGTAGTTGTTGTTATAGTGGTTATTGCTTTTAAACAGATTTAAGCCTTCTTTGCACATCTTGGATTAGTGCTGAATGTTGTGGCCTTTCCATTTAGACGGAAGACAAAGTAGAAGCAGATTCTAGCTTCACAGTCTGTTTCACATTCTCTGTCTCTTTCATTTCCAATTTGTTCAGTGATTTTATTCTTTCTCTCTTAAGTAGTTGGAGGGATGAGAAGAGCGTTTTATCCATCTGACAACCTTTTTTAAGAGAGCCAGCTTTATACCTACCTTCTACGAATCAGGGCCTCCTTGTAATGCTGTCATTGCCCACCAATCTGTATTTATGGAAACACCCCCCGTGGTTTTTTTCCTTCATTCTTGGCCCGAATTCAGATAACAGCTACTGAGAGGTGGTGTCTCGAGGGACAGAGATGGCAAACCCATTAAACATACCATAAACCCTCTTCCTTTCTATGCTTCTAAAAAAACACTAATCAACTGTGGTAGTCTGCACAGCCATTCCAGACGCAATTCTCAGAATCCCCCCCTCCGTAGCCCTCCAGGAGGCCACTCTCTGTTGATAGGTTGACCCGCAAATAGCAAACAGTTCTTCCCCTGAGCCAGTAGAATATGGCTACCAGGAGGCAGGGGTACTAAACAATAATGCTGTGCATAAAAATAAAAGTTCAGCATTATAAACTGTTGCCATGTATATATGAATATATGAATGTCTTGTACATACATAAACCTTCTATAAAATAAACATGTATAAAAATTTCTTAGCTTTAGATGTTATCACTTCTATTTGGATAAGTGTAATTCTGATACATTTTTAATTGAGTCTAAGAAGATAACACCTTTTGTATTTTGGGGTACTTTTTAGGAGGTTTCCAGAAGAATTTTCACTATTCTACACATACAGAAGTGAAATTATCACACAAGAATAACATTGCCATCTTAGAGTATTTCTATGAATAAGACATCTAGAAGATGTGAAAAAATCCATGAAAAATATTAAGAGCCATTTATAAAGATAGTAAGTAACTTAGGCACAAAGAGGTACCCTGGTGGCTAACAGTTCTGGCTATAATTTGTCATCACTGAACCTAGTCTTGAGTTTTATTATTGCCCCCAAATGGAAAATGACTTGTTTCTGAATAGAGGAGGATTCCATTTACTCCGTGTTCATGCTACGTAGCAGAATTTTGATATTCCAACTACTCAGACTTGTATCTGAACCAACTGCTTTGTTCTGCTTTGAATGGTTCATAGTCAAGATACGCTGGGCCTTGTTCTGCCAGATCACCACTAGACGGGCAGCCAGCGTCTTCACCTGTGAAAGTACCTCTGAGGGGTATGGTGGGCACTAAAATGCGCTAAGTCATAGCTTTGAAGAATGCTTGCCACACGGGAAATGCACACAGAAAAAGTTGGCTATGGACAAATATTATGAAGACGGTGGTGATGGTTTTTCTCACCTTTCTCTCGTTATTAATCTTGCTACTTCCATGTCTTTCCAATATGAAAAAATGAAAACCTACTATCCAGCAGCTATTAGATATCTGCTTCCCAATTTCTATTTATTTATTTATTAATTATTATGTTGGAGATGTGGCTATCAGCCTAACCTGATGTCCTCTGGAGGACCATCATCTATTTTGCTTATTGCTGTCTCTGCAGTGGTGGGGCTGGGATTCTAAACCTTCTCAATTCCTGGGGCCTGCAAATACCTCCGGCCGCTCATGAGTCACCAGCTGCTCTCTTGTTTCGAATTTGACTGCCAGGATCAAATTGCTTCCCAAAGAAACTTTAAATCATTTTGCTTGCCAAAACTTCAACCTTTAATATCACATGACATAAATTTTTAACAATTGCTTCAGAAGAAGTTTTTCATATTTCCCCATGGTTACAAAGGAATGACTAGCCAAGTTATTTGGCTGTTTTATCACTTAATGTTTATCCCTTGCCTCAATCTGCCTTAAAAAATAAAAGTTGTTTTTTTTCCCTTGTAAAGCTGAGTTTATGGTGAAAATGAACTAGCAAAAAAATAGGAAGGTAACGAAAAGACCTATTTTTCCAAGAATATTCTTGTCCTAGGATTTTCAAGGAAATACTGGGTTTCTTTCTTTTAAAGTTGTAGGTCAGGAGTTTAAGCTCCTTTGCTCTACTTATTTGCTCTGTTTTTAGGAGATAGTGAACTGACATCGTTGCACTAAACCTGAGAAAATAGGAACATCATGGGCATAAAAAAAAAAATGAGAGAGACTTTTCCTCCCTGCAGTGGGGGACTTAATGATTGCAATTCCAGTCCTTCTGAGGATACACAGAAAATCTGATTAACCAACAACAGTTTCATCATAACATCAGATTCTCAACAGATGAGAAGAGCCAGTCAAGGAGAAGACAGAGAATGGGCTCCACATTTGGGGCCCTCTGAGCCCCAGGGATGAGTGGGAGGCTGAGGCTCTCCAGGAACCAAGAAGGATGAAACACTTGGAGCCCCAGTTCCACTAAAGATGGGTGTCCTGGCAAGCCAACCTATACACAGGGTGGGACCCCAAAGAAATAGGGGCAGCACCCTAGAAACATAGAGGAACTGGAAGTGGGCCACCGCTTCCGACTCCAGCCCAGCGCCCAGGGGCCTTGATCATCTCACCAAAAGACTTTTACTAACAGAAGCAGAAAGAGTTTATCACCATCTCTGCACTAAAGGAAATGCTAGCGGGTGGTCTTCCAACAGAATGAAAATGACTCTCAAAGAAAGCACCGAGATAGGGGAAGAAAAAGAATGCAATTTAAATGGTAAATATGGTAACACTGATTAAATCTAGTTGAAAATTGCCTGCTTAAAAATCTACAGGCAGAAAACGTACTGGTTGCCAAAGGCTGGGGAGAGGCTAATGGGGAGGGGCTATCAGCAAGCACAGGGTTCTGGTCAGCCATGGAATGTTCTAACGCTATGTTGTGGGGGTGGCTGCACAATAAAAATCCACTGACTTGCACACCTTATAAGGATGAATTGTATGGTGGGTAAATTATTTGTCAATGAAGCTTTAAAAAAAAAACCAGAAAAATGACATCCATAGCATGTAAATGATGAGGGGCTACATGGCTCCAAGTGTTCTGAGATTACTGAATTGTCTGGAAAAGGACAGATTAGGAATTAGTCACGAGGCTTTACAACGATGTTTCAGGCGCATTCTACAGACACGTCTTTCTCCCTCTCTCACGCGCACACACACATTTTCTAAAAAAGAACAAGAGACAGCTGAGTCAAACTGACGCATCTCCATTTTTCCAGTCTCTTCTTAAAGAACCCTTAACAAAACAGTAATGTGGCTTCCAAGCAAGTAGAGAGTGAAAAGATACAATTTTTATGTTTTCTTCTTACAATGGTATATGTAAGGTAACAATGGAGTAAAGACTAGAACAAATCTAGTAAACACAATAGATACAAATCACCTCAGACCATGAAAAAATGAAGTTTTAAACAATGCAGACTTACAGTCAGAAGCCTAGGACTTTACAAGTATATTTTCTGCTTTATAAATGTTTTATTGTTATAAACCATATTGTTGTAAACCGCTAGCTTTCAATTACCAAAAGGGGGACCAGCCCCGGTCTGTCTACCCCGGGAGCTTGGCAGACTGCCTGCGCGCCGTAGCAAATCAGGTATTTGTTAATTGAGGGAATGGATAAATGTTTGAATAATTTCATAAATGGATAGAAGAGAGGATTTCCAGAAGTTGGATGTTTTTAGGTTTTCTTGGAGACAGGTGGGAAATTCGCTTTTTTCTTTTTCTATTACAATGTGTATTGTAAGTATCTTCAAACCTTTAAAAAAAAAGAAAATAACACATTTACAGAATTTTATAAATTTCTGACTGAAGTTGAATAAATTCATACTCTGGAGCCATGCAACAGTTATCACATATAGGATTCGCTTTCTACATGGTTCCCTACACTGAGTGATGTTAATCCTGACTTCTGATTGAGAACCACTTCCACCTGCTTTCCTTCGGGAAGGACGCTCCAAGGTCAACCCTCCTCCTCCAGACAGCCTTGCCTAAAACTACTGCAAATCTTCTAAAACCTCCAAACAAGGAATATTTTCAATTTCTTACTCTCAACTTTCTCTTCCCCAGGTTTTTCTTTTATCTAACGTTATTCAGTAGCTACAACTTAAGATCATTTCTCTTTACTCTTCAAATATGAATAGAGAGCAATTCCTAATATACATTTTTTGTTATTTTCCCAGTGTTAAATGGTTCTCTTCTTCTATAACAATGTTGCTGGTATGTCAAAATGAACCTGGTCCTTTTAAAATTCAATTTACGCATCTGTCAGCCCAGCTTCAACTCGAGGCTGAATGCAGCGGAAGCTTTTATAGTATCTAAATTACATCTCAGAAGAAACTAGCTCCGAGGAGGCCACTCCTTCTCTACAGGGCTTGGCAACAGTGGGGTCCAGGCCTGGTCGGGTCAGTGATGGGGGCTGCCAGGGAGCCAGGATCTGCAGCAGAGAGGAATGAAGGAATTGACACAGAGACCAGGTCAGCAGTTAAGGGAGGGAATGCCAATGTTTACTCAAATACAGGAGCCAGCAAATCAGTTCTGAAGTGAAACAGGTCTTGGAGCATAAGGGCAGCCGGTGTTTATGCCGGCAGACAGGAGCAGAGAGAGCTCCAGTACCCACCAACAATTTCACCTTCCTGGGGCTGGGGTGGCAGCAGCCCCCACTCACAGGCCAGCTTTCTGCAGGGCTTCTGGTCCTGGGTGTCTCAGAAATGCCCAGCAGCTTCTTATAAACAATAAGGCACAGCTCAGAGACGCTGGGGCAATTATCCTAACCAGGAAAGTCTGCACCAGAAACAAGGGTCGTACAAGTAAAGTTTCATTCCACTGAGAACTTGTAATCAGATGATTGTATTTTAAAAATTAAGGAGAAATGCTGTGGATAAAGTGAAGGTTCCTGTGGCCAGGATTCTCAGCTGGCCCTGGTTGGCTGGCTAACTACACATGTGTGGGCAATACATTGTTATCTGACTCTATATAAAGAGCTCTGCCCAGTGCTCTGGGCAACATGGTGGTAGGGCTGCACGAGAGCAGAGACCAGACTGGAGTGGTGGCAGCGCTGGGGACAGAAACTGAGACGGCTGCGGGGGCGGAAAGGCCCAGAGGCAGGGACCGGCTTCTGCACGCAGACTCGCTCTGAGTGGATGGGATTCTAGTGACTGACCTGCCACCGTGGGAATGAAGTTGGGTAGAACCCTTCCACCCCGAGAATGTTCTGCTTTCATTTCTTCGGTCACATTGAATCCATAGTGCACTTGCCGGGAACTGAAAACCCATTGGCCAGACAAATGCCCTATTTTATCATTCTTCAGAAGTGACCAGGAAAGCACTACGATATCATCAGTGAGAAATTAGCTTTCAGTAGTGATGAGAAAAGAGGTTTGGAAAAATATAGTAAGAGTTCATTAGAAAAGAGCAATGGTGTCCTATGTTTACTTTATTAAAATATTTTTTCTATATTTCAATTTGGATTTGTTTATTATAGTATGAAGTGTGTGAACCAATGGTACTTTAAATAACTTACTTTATGTAAGTAATATTGATACTGTATATTCCTAGAGCTGAGATCTAAAAGGGTCACATCCAGGGATGTATTTTAAAATCCATATTTAATGACTGGTGAGGCGTGGGCATCGGCCAACACAAACCAAGTGGAAAGAAGCCCAGCCTGGTCCTCAGCGGCTTCTGGAAGCCTCCTCTTCCCGGGCATTAACTCTTTATTGTCAGGGAGCCAGGAGAGGACGTCCCAAGGGAGAGGCCAAGCTATGGCGGCAGAAGGACACATTTACCCAAAACTGTGAAAGCTTTCCACTATTTTAAGGACCTGTTTTACGTGCACACTGATGATATCAGCTGTGGTTGCAGTTCACATGCTAACTCTGACCAGGGGTGAAAGCGCGGCAGGAAAACACGTGGCTCTGTAGCCAGACTGCTGGGGGTTATTTCCCAGTCTCACCACTGACAGGGTACATGACCTCAGGCAGGGTTACATAATCTGTCAAAAGCACTGACATGAGGATTATGGGAGTTAATTGCTATGAAGTGCTTAGAAGAGTACCTGGCACGTAGTTAATGCTCAGTTCGGCCAATATGATCTATTCATGGTGATCACCTGGGACACTGTACAGAGCAGAAAAAAATTTATTGTGACTGACTAGCAATGTAGTCCACAGGCTAGGGAAAGGGTAAGGGCAACAATAAGTACCATAGATAGGCCAACTCTATTCTAGTCCAGCCCTAAAACCCAGCCTGACCGCATTACTTACCAGGGGCATCAGTCCATCAATGAGAAACAGAAGGGAGAACTCTTAGGAGCTCCTTTAGGTGAGCCCCAACCTAAAATCGGTGTGTACATGCCAATCACTATCTTTCAATACCGGCCAAGACATCTGACAATTTCAAGGTCTTCTCAGGCCAGCATCCTCAAAAAATAAACTTTACTTTGGGTCATCTTCTGGAAACTTTACAAGTCCTGTTTTTCCCTCTGTCCCATCTTTGTGTTCCTGAGAGTTGCTTTGGGAGATGAAGTTAACAAAAGCTCCGGTTTACTGGGGGGTGACATTTGTGAGGTCTGAGGTCAGAGGGGGCTGAATTCTGACTGGGCGCCTGAGACGAGAGGTGTAAAAGTTCCTGACCAGAGGTCTTCGTCTGGTATGTAGCCTCATGACAACCTAAATTCTTCTGTGTATCTTACAACGTGGTGCAACTTCGCTAAAGATAATTTGGAATGTAAGCGGCCACTTGGAGGCACTCTGAATGTGATTAAAATTGTTCATCTTAGAGAGAACTTAGAACAAAAGGGTAAGACAATTCCTAATATTTAATGGTTTGCCTTTTTTTAGTGGTAAGAAGCTTCTAACCAAAATTCTGACTTCAAAATAGCTTCATTAAAGGATTTTTTTTTTGCCCAAAGCTAATAAAAAATGAGGAACTGAAGACCATTTGGTTCCATTAAAATCTTGTCTTTTCCTGTACCCCACCGAACTCCTCCAAGTTCTCGATCTCTTCAGAATCCTCTGCCCTTTTCCCAAAAGCCCTTTAGCCCAAAACATCCTCCTGCTCCGCTTCCATCCCCAAAGTACAAGTTCTTCTAAAAATAGGTCTGCCAAAGCAAAAGGATTTCCCCAGGTTGCAAGAGAAAAGACAAAAAATTGCCAAGAATTTATAATACTGCTAGGACCTAAAAATCCCAGCCTGCCTGCCCTAAATCAGCTGGAACACATTCATTAGTAGGGTCTCCAGATGCTAAAGCCTGACTCTAAAATGTTGAATGGGAGGCTCTGCAAAGGATCTAGCTGTTCCTGATTCCTTCAAACAGAACAGAGACAACAGAAAACGTAAGACGAGGGACAAGGCTGCTTAACTTGGGCCATACTTGCATTTCCAGTAAGGACTGCAAGGATATCAGTCTGGTTTGCAATCAAAGGAAGGGTAAATCCATGGGAAATCTTGAAAATCATCTCAATTCCTTCTGACAATGTTCTGGATAGATTCATAGACAAGCTGCATTACCCTCATTTCTGTGCATGGCCTAGAAAAAGGGGACTTGTTTACAAGCAAGGGCTAGAATTGGAAACTGCTTCCCTAATACATCCACCAGATTTGACCAAACATTTGGAGATGTTCTTAGAACAAAAGGGAACCAGGGTAATGGCTTTGCAGATGAAGTAAGGTGGCACCTGACCTTTATTTTCTCTCTTACAAGAATTATCATAAACTACTAAGAGCAAACTCAGTCGTGTTATAAGGAGCACACTATTGATAACAAACCCCACTGGTATGTTTACTCATCTCCCCCAGTATCAAAAAAAGGCCCCAACAGCAGGCATCTCTAACTGCCCTCAGACACTCCCAACCTTGACCCAAAGCAGCAACATCATACTGGAAAACAATCACAGTATTGTTCCTGGAGCTAGGGGACAGCACAGAGGTAGAGATAAACATGGGATCGACTTCTCCTCACTTGCTATCCTCAGAGTTTTTCACCTTTACTAAGAACTCTGCCCTACTCCAGGGACAGACAACTGGCAAACTTCTACAATCTTAAACACCTATAGCCTCAAAAGTGCCTATACCCCCTCTAGAGAACTAAACCTTTACTTGTTTACCACAAACAAATCTGACTTATGACTACAGGGTAATGTGGGAGACTTTCATATATTCCAGATCCCTCCACCTTTTATGGATCACATCTCACTGAAGTGTGTATCCTATAACTCACAAGATGAAGAATGAACTATGATCCAGAGATTTAACCACTTAGGAACACCATCCTGGCAGGGTGGGCACACTTTAAAAACTTGGCCAAAACTTACAAAAGATACTTCCACAGATAAGCATACAGCATTGGACAATCTCCCTGCTCTGAACTCCCTATCAGCTAATCTATGCACTCTCTGTGCCATAGCTGTTATTTTTTGTGATGCACAAGCCATCTCTGAACTATAAGAGATGGCATCTGGATCTCTCAGGTGAGACCCCGGACAGTGCGAGAAGTATTCTTGGCTTGAGTTCACTAGTTTGGGATTATGTCTTCAAAACATTCTAGAAATCCGACCATCCCCCTGGTCTTCTTCATGGATATTACAGGTGCCTGGTGTGGACTCCCAGGGTTTTAAGTGCTACCAGGCAGCCACTGCCATTTGACAAAAGGGGCAACAAGGTCTGTTGTCAAACTCTTATTTTGAGACTCATCTAGACATCACAGCAGTTGTATAGATCTTTTCAGTGAGATTGTTTTTCTGGACTAGTCAGGATGGCTAAAGGTGGAGGCGTGGGGTTCTGAGAACTACAATATCATCTCATTAGTTAGGCAACAGCAATCTCAGCGTGTCTTGTGCTCCACATAACACTTCCTTTTCAACTACTCTGCATTAATCCTTGCCTCAAGAAATCACCCCAGAGAGGACGCAGTCTATTTCTGGGATCCCCTAAGAACTTCTCAGCCAAACCCATTAACAAGCCACGCCCTGAGTTAGTACACAGAAAGAAATTATAATGAAGGTAGTAGCAGAAATCAATTGAATTTATAATTTAAAAAAACATCCCCATGAAGAAAATGCTAGGCACAGAGAATTTTAGTAGTGAACTCAATCAAATCCCATTATAAAACGTAACAGCCACACTGTAAAAAACCTTTTAGGAAAAAAAAAAAGGCTATAAAACTTCTCAACTCTTCTCTAAATCCAGAAGTGTGCTGTCCCCAAAACCCAAGACAGGACATGAAAACTAACAAAACTGAAATCTCACATGTATACAGATGCAAAACTACCAAATATTTTTAAGTTCAATTTCATAAACAAAAATAGAAGACCTATAGAAAAACTATGGTTAGTATCATATTCAATGATTAAGGATCAACTGTTTCCTCCCTAAGATTGGTCAGAATTCATGGATGTTCTTTCTCACTTCTATTTAACAGTGTCATTTCTAGTGTGTCAAGGCACAAAAAGATGTGACGTAAATACACATTGGACAAGAAGTACAAGTGCCTTATTGATGCACTACATGGTTTGGGGTATAGAAAATCATTAGGAATGTAGAAAAAGTACTAGAAATAATAAGTGAATTTGGCAAGATCATATTATACAGAGCCAAATTTTAAAAAACTGTTATTTCTCAATACTAGCAACAAAAATTGGAAAAGTAAATTTAGAAGAAAACCATTTCAATGACATCAAAAACCATGAAATCCTTAGGGATGAATCTGACACACTACATTCCAGATCTGTAAAAACAAACAACAACAACAAAAAGCAGAAAGCATTGCTGAGAGAAACCAAAGACCTAAATAAATGGGGATAAACACCATGTTCATGGATTGGGAGATTCAACGTGGCTAAGATATTAATTTTTAACACATTGATCAATGAGTTCAACATAATTCCAATCAAATCCCAGACGTCTTTTTTTCCTGAGGGAGGGGAGGGTTTGAAAAACTGATTCTAAGATTCATATGGAAATATAAAGGACTTAGAAAAATGAAAAAATTTTGAATAAGATGAACAAAGCTGTATGAACTCTATTACCTGAATTCAAGGTGTCATAAAGCCACAAGATGCAGTGTCATATTGGCGTATTGATAAACATACAGATGGAACAAAATAGAGTCCAGAAACAGATCCATACAAACATAGTCAACCGATCTTTGACAAAGGTGCAAAAGTAATTTAAGGGGAAAAGACAGTTTTTTCAACAAATGATGAGGGAAGAACTTGATATCCATGGGGAAGCAAAATGAACCTGAACCCTTACTTTATACCATACAGAGAAATTAATTTCAAAAGGAAAACAGATCTAACTATAAAGCTTAAACTATGAAAGTCTGGAAGAAAACAAAAGAAAAAATCATCATGACCTTGGGTCATGCAAAGATTTCTTAGAACGCAAAAAACACGAATCATAAAAGAAAATAACTTGATAAGTTATACTTCATCAAACTTAAGAATTCCGGCTCTTAACCCTCCTACACTGCTGGTGGGAATGTAAATTAGTTCAACCATTGTGGAAAGCAGTATGGAGGTTCCTCAAAAAACTCAAAATAGAAATACCATTTGACCCAGGAATTCCACTCCTAGGAATTTACCCTAAGAATGCAGCAGCCCAGTTTCAAAAAGACAGATGCACCCCTATGTTTATTGCTGCACTATTTACAATAGCCAAGAAATGGAAGCAACCTAAGTGTCCATCAGTAGATGAATGGATAAAGAAGATGTGTTACATATACACAATGGAGTATTATTCAACCATAAGAAGAAAACAAATCATACCATTTGCAGCAACATGGATGGAGCTAGAAGGTATTATGCTCAGTGAAATAAGCCAGGCGGAGAAAGACAAGTACCAAATGATTTCACTCATATGTGGAGCATAAGAACAAAGAAAAACTGAAGGAACAAAACAGCAGCAGACTCACAGAACCCAAGAATGGACTAACAGTTACCAAAGGGAAAGGGACTGGGGAGGACGGGTGGGAAGGAAGAGATAAGGGGGAAAAAGGAGCATGACAATTAGCATGTATAATGTTGGGGGGGCACGGGGAGGGCTGTACAACACAGAGAAGACAAGTAGTGATTCTATAGCATCTTACTACGCTGATGGACAGTGACTGTAATGGGGTATGTGGGGGGGACTTGATGATGGAGGGAGTCTAGTAACCACAATGTTGCTCATGTAATTGTAGATTAATGATACCAAAGAAAAAAAGAGAAAAAAAAGAACTCCTGCTCTTTAAGAGAAGCCATTAAAAAAATGAAAAGACCAGTTACAACTGGAAGAAAATATTGTCAAGTCATATAATCAACACTCCTTTATAAAATATGTAAGGAAATCATAATGCTAAAGCAATCTGATTAAAAGATGGAAAAAATACCTTTAACACAGACTTCACAAAAAAATGTTCAAGAATGGCCAGTAAGCTCATGCATGGCAAAGCACTTAAAATTCCAGAATCATTCAGAAAAGCAAATGAAGACAACAGTGAGATACTGCAATACACTCACTTAGAAGAGCTAAAATAAAAAATTGTTTTATCAAATGTGGCAAGGATGTAGAGCATGTGACACTCCCCTACATTGCTGATGGGAATGTAAAATGGTACAGACACTTCAGAAAATAGTTTGACAGTTTCCTATGAAAAATATAACCAAGCCATTCCACTCCTATGTATTTACCTGCTGGAATGAAAACATATATTTACACAAAGATTTGTACACAAACATTCATAGCAGCTTTGAAGTAAGATTCTGATTGGAAGCAATCTAGATGTCTATCAGTAGGTTAGTGGGTAAATAAATTCTGTTGTATTCACACCATTCAGTACCACTCAGCAATGAAAAAGAATGAAATACTGCTAAATGCAACAATGTGGGTGAAGATCAAACATATTCTCCTGAGTAAAAGAAACTAGACACGAAAAGTACATATGTTATTATTCAATCTAGATAACATTTTAGAAATGACAAACCTAGTCTATAGGAATAGTAAAGTAACCCCACGGCTGCCTCATCAAGAGAAGCAGGGATTAACTGGGAAAAGGAGGAAATGTTTAGGGTAATGAAAATGCTTTATATCTTGATTGTAGTGGCAGTTACATAGACGTGTGCCTTTGTCTTTGAACTGTACTCTTATTTTTGATTGAGTTTGACATACAACTTTATATTAGTTTCAGGTGTACAACATAATTATTTGATATTTGTATATATTGGGAAAAGATTACCACAATTAGTCCAGGTCACATCTATAACCACACAGTTACAGAATTTTTTCTTCTTATAAGAACTTCTAAGATTTACACTCTTGGAAACTTTCAGACGTGCAATACAGTATTATTAACTGTAAAAATCATCATGCTATACATTACATCATCATGACTTATTTATTTTACAACTGGAAGCTTGTACCTTTTGACCCCTTTCATCCATATTGTCCCTCCCCGACTTCTGGCAACTGCCAATCTGCTCTTTGTATCAATGAGCTTGGGTTTTTGTTGTCTTGTTTTGTTTTTAGATTCCATATAAAAATGATACCATATAGTCTTCACTTTCTCTGACTTATTTCACTTAGCATAATGCCTTCAAGGTTCATGTCACAAATGGCAGGATTTCGTTCTTTTTATGACTGAATAATATTCCACTTTATATGTGAGATATAGGTATCATATTTTCTTTATCCTTTCATCCATCACTGGACACTCTTAGGTTGCTTCCAGGTCTTGGCTACTGTAAATAATGCAGTAATGAACATAGAGTGCATGTGTCTTTTCAAGTTAGTATTTTTGTTTTCTTCAGAAAAATATCCAGAAGTAGAAATGCTAAATCATATGGTAGTTCTATATTTAATTTTTTAAGGACATTCCATACTGTTGTCCATCATGGCTGCACCAATTTACATTCCTAGCAACAGTGCACAAGGGTGCTCTTTCTCCACATCCTTGCCAACACTTATTATTTCTTTTTGTTTTAATAAAAGCCATCCTAACAGGTGTGAAGTGATATCTGATTGTGGTTTTGCTTTGCATTTCCTTGATGATTAGTGATGCTGAGCGTCTCTTCATGTGCCTTTTGGCCTCTGTATGTCTTCTTTGGACAATGTCTATTCATATCCTCTGCTGTTTTAATTGGACTGTTTGCTTTTTGGTACTGAGTTACATGAGTTCTTTATATATTTTGGAAATTAACTCATCAGATATATGATTTGCAAATATTTTCTCTCATTTGGTAGGTTGCTTTTGCATTTTGTTGATGGTTTCCTTTGAGGTACAGAAGCTTTTCAATCTGATGTAGTCCCGCTTGAATATTTTGTTTTTGTTGCCTTTGCTTTTGGTGTCAAGCCCAAAAAACCATCATCCAGATGCACATCCAGGTGCTTACCTCCTATGTTTTCTTCTAGGAGTTTCATGGTTTCTGGCACTACATTCAAGTCCTCAATCCATTTGGGGTAACTTGTGTCTGGTATAAGATAGTGGTCCAGGTTCTCTTTTTCACATGTGGCTATCCAGTTTTCCCAACACCGTTTATTGAAGAGACTATACTCTTTAAACAGGCACATTTTATATATGTTTTAAAAATAATTATTTCACAAAATCATATGAAAAATCGCAGATATTCAGCCAATTTTGACCAATAAAAATATCAACTTTATAGATGGTTCAGTCTCATATATGAATGAAGATACTATTTAGAATTCAAACTGAATTTTTAAAGAAGTTTTTACCATAAGTGATGTTGTATCATAATAGGAAGACTTTTTAAAATGACAAATGTATGCAGCCTTCCTATAAGAATCACTGCTAGAGAACCTTTATTCTGATGGGTAATTGGAACTGGTAAGAAAAATCATTGAATGCTATTTTTACTATAAAATAAAGTTTTAGGATCTCTTGTATCTACTTTTGATCGACTCTAATGAAGTGTGATATAGCTTCACCTAACACAGATTTCACGCAAGAAACACAATATCCTCAAAAAGATGTTGAAAGATGGTTTTTAAAATAATTTTAATTGTACAAGTCAAAAATGTTTTTATTTTCTTCTTAGTTGAAAACTAGACGTAATAATTTCTTAGGATGAAAACCATCTTTAGAAAACTTCTGAATAAGGATTATAAAAAGCATTTAAAAATCAAATTCAAGATACCCTCTTTGACATTAAATGAAACAATGTCACTCATCTAATTTAAAATCTCATTAAAAAAAAACTTTTTTGACACAATTACAGCAATGTAATCAATTTCAAAGATGAGCATGAAATTCTTGTTTCTCCTATTGTTTTGTCTTATCTGGGTTTATATTTCTACTTTAGTGTTTATATTTCTACTTTAGAGTAATTAAGAAATTTGTTGGGGTGAAGAAGTCCTTCTGGGAGAAAAAAAACCATCAAGGTACATTATTAAAAAAACAGAATGAAGAATAAAAAGCAGTGAATTGGCTGTGACAACCTGAAAAATCAATGGCAACATAGTCAACCTTCGCTCTTTTTCAGTTCCTTCTTAATAGTTTCCTTGCTGACATCCAAGAGTTAAATCAATTGTCAAGAAGTGGTTAGTTTCTAAAGGGCAGGCCAGGATGTTAGATAGGTACTGATGTAAAACACTAGAAGCACTCCAGGTGAAACTGGTCCCCTGGTGGGGCTGTCAGATAAAATAGAGTATGACCAGGTAAATATGTATGTATTTCAGATACATTTTTTTACTGTATGCCACACGCTATCTTTATTATGCTAAGAAATATTTATTTGAAAATCAAAATTAACTGGGTGTCCTGTATATTTATTTATCTGTCAACCCTATCTCTTGCTCTTGTAATGATTAATTCAGTGAAATAAGAGTTCATAATCCAATAGGGATTTTGTAAAATATACCTAACATATTCCTAAAATTAAAAAGTGATTGGACAAGCAAGTGGAGTTATTTCTCATCTGTCAGTTATGTTGTCAATATTGTTTACTGGATAACAAATGTTACTCACTTGTTGTATGGATAAAAAGTTAAGTAATTAAGTAATAAACTCATTTGTATATTGAGAAATATCCAATACCCCATTACTTTAGTAAAGACTGTAATAATTCTGGACTGCATATAGTCCAACTTCCAGAGGACAGAATGGCTTCTCTGAGAAAGGTTGATAGGAACTACATATTAATTACTTTGGAAAATTCCCCATGTATTTTGGTACACACACACACACACACACACACACATGCATGTGCACTCTTTCTGTTGAAACAAAGTTCCCTGTTATTTTTATCTCAATGAACAAATTGCAAGGTAACATGCAAGCATGTAGACTTGGTGTTTACTTGGACCATGTCATTCATCTTTCCAGCTTGCTGGGTGGCCCCGTGTTTCCCAGAGGCTCTCACCCCATAAAAGATGATGGATGGGCTGACAGTACCTGCCAGGCTTTGGCTGACACACTGTGAGTTCAGTGCCTGGAAACAATAAAAGAGCAATTTTCTGAAAGATTTGCCTGCAAAAGGACCAGGAACATAAAAGCCTTCCTCAGTTTCCTACCCTAAGCCTCTTCTTTTCTCTGAGTCCCGGGAGGGGCTGGGAGGGCTGTCTCCTGCCAGGTTAATTGAGGGTGACATTAAATGTAATCTTTGCACCAGCCGCTGTACTGGCTCGGAGGGAAAGAGCCCTGGGGCAGCAGGCAGAGCCGCTGGGCTGCAGTCTGGCCGGAGTGGAGGCTCTTGCCATGAACAACAGAAGCAAAGGCTGTGGGGGTTGGGCAGTGTCAGATCTTTTCTCCTGAAAGCTGGAGGGGTTCACGCAGTCACAAGTTGACAAGCGGTGATTCTGGCTCCGTAGCAGCCATGAACCAAGGGAAGGATCTTCCTCGGTCACGTCCATCAGGGCTGGGCCCGACTGTAACTCACGCTGGGCATCGCCCACAACGCTGCATTCCCAGAGGGCCCGGCCTTCACACTGTATCTCTTTTTGTTACAGGACAAGAGGGGCTATGCATCCTGAACTCAGTGTCCTGAAGACAGATTGAGAGTAAGGAAGACAGGGCTAAAGTTATATGAGGGTCTACCAGCGGGATTTTGGTTTCCCAAGGCAGTTTTGTAACATTAATGAATTAACTTTTTGTAATAGTAATCAACAATTAACCCTGAAGCAGCCTAGATTCAGGGTCCCCCATCCAAATCCACTGCCCATCAGATACTGTTTGATTTAAAATGTATCAAATGGTGACACTTTTGCCTACCACTGCTATTTGTCCTTCGGTGATCAAACAGTCATGTTAGTTCCCTTCTATGTTCACCCAGTAATCCACAACTCTTCTAAATGTTAAATAACTTAAAATAAGGTCTCCAGATGGCCTAAAAAAAATAATGCTGGAAAAGTCTCTTTTGGTGGACTTTTTGGCTTTCTTGAGGAAACAGGCTCTACTTCTATTGATTTGTCTTTTCTGTTTAACAGAAGTGGTCAACTTCAGTCCTTCTCTTCAGTACTCTTAGGGCACTTCATGCCAATCAGCAAGTCACAGGATGGCTGTAAGGTATACAAGGTGGCTGAAAAGTTTAAGTTAAGAGAAGGTGATGTTCGCAATGGCTTGGTGAGCAGCTACTGTACCTCAGTTTCCTGCCCCTTCTCACCCATTCCCTGCAACACCAGGTACTCACTATGCAAACCTAATCAAAGACAATGAGCTAGTACATCAGGTCAGTTTGTGCTTATTTTTATCCCTAGGTGACTGCGTACACAGAGTACTCAAATTTCAACACCAACTTTTTCCTCTTGGCCTTAGAATTTCCTTAAAAGAGGCGTACTTTTCTTCCCTCTATTAAAATATTTTTTTTGACAAAAGGAGAACATGAAATTATATCTTTACTATAACTTCCAAAAAATGCTCATGGCAAAATCGAAGATAAAAATTAGGAGCCTCACTGAAGCTCACACTCAAAATGGTGATGGAGACAATGAGGTGTCACTTCACACCAGTAAGGATGGCCACCATCCAAAAGACAAATAACAAATGCTGGTGAGGATGCGGAGAAAGGGGAACCCTGCTACACTGCTGGTGTGAATGTAAACTAGTTCAACCATTGTGGAAAGCAGTATGGAGGTTCCTAAAAAACCTCAAAACAGAAATACCATTTGACCCAGGAATTCCACTCCTAGGAATTTACCCTAAGAATGCAGCAGCCCAGTTTCAAAAAGACAGATGCACCTCTATGTTTATCACAGCACTATTTACAGTAGCCAAAAAATGGAAGCAACCTAAGTGTCCATCAGTAGATGAATAGATAAAAAAGATGTGGTACATATACACAATGGAATATTATTCAGCCATAAGAAGAAAACAAATCCTACCATTTGCAGCAACATGGATGGAGCTAGAGGGTATTATGCTCAGTGAAATAAGCCAGGTGGAGAAAGACAAGTATCAAATGATTTCACTCATCTGTGCAGTATAAGAACAAAGAAAAAACTAAAGGAACAAAACAGCAGCAGAAACACAGAACCCAAGAATGGACTAACAGTTACCAAAGGGAAAGGGACTGGGGAGGATGGGTGGGAAGGGAGGGATAAGCGGGAAAAGGGGCATTACTATTAGCGGACATAATGTAGGGAGTGGGGGGCATGGGGAGGGCTGTGCAACACAGAGAAGACAAGTAGTGACTCTATAGCATCTTACTACGCTGATGGACAGTGACTGTAATGGGGTATGTGGGGGGGACTTGATAATAGGGGGAGTCTAGTAACCATAATGTTGTTCATGTAATTGTACATTAATGATAGCAAAATACAAATAAAAAATAAATACAAAAATTAAAAGTTAAGGTTCAGCAATAAAAAAAAAATGGTGCAGGAGAGCAGGTGGGAGGGAGGGGAGCAGCCAGGGCCTGAGGAGTGGTAAGTTCTTCTGAGACTAGAGAAAACCAACCAGGGAAGCCAGGCACTTTAAAATCATAGATTTGCACTGGGGCACGCTGATATTCTTTAATCCCACACAGTGCCTCAAGGAGTCACAGGACAGTGAAGGCCATGGAGGCCAGGAAAATGAACTCAAAATGTTGCAGCCTTGAAAGCCTCAGCAGGCCCAGTGGCCAAACCATGAGGTGACAGAGGCAGCAGATGCCTTGGGCAGTAGGACTGCAAACAGACAGGGGGTACGGGCCAGAGATGAAGACATTTCCTGACCCAGGCGGGAACACTCGCCAATCTGCCTTCCTGATGCTGGACCCACAACTCTACCCTTGGCTGAACTACCGGCCCCAAAGCAGCAAAGTGCTGGACGCTGTCAAGTTCTCTTTGTGCAGAGCAATAATGGGAAGTCATCTGGAACCACCCTTCCCAGCCAGCGCTAGAAGTCAGAGGACAGGCTGGCCACCAGGCAGAAGCAGAGGGGACTGCAGAGGCTCTAGCTCGGCGTCAGGAGCTGTGGGAAGCATAGCACAGGAGCACATGAGCACAGGCCAGCCATCATGAGGCCCTTCCGGAGGACGGTGCTGGCTCGGCTTCCGAGCATCACCTCCAGGCCTCTGCTGGCAGCAATGCTTTCCCGACTGATTGTGATGGTGATTTTCTGTCTAAGCAGATGAGTGAGCATTTCCCTAGGTTGCATCTCGTTTTACTAACATCACTAATTTCTCTGCCTCCTTGCGTGCAATCAATCATTCCACTTCCACCGTGCATGTGATTAATGAGCCATTCACTCCCTCTTCCAGATCTTTAGTAAAGACATCAGATTCTGACCGGACCTAATACCGGTTCCCATGGCTCAATGTGGGCTTCCCCAAGAGCTCCCTGGGTAGGCATTCCTTCTCTGCATCCTTCCAAACCACTTTTAACCTATTTTGCAAGGAACACTTCCAAAGAGGTTGTAAAATTAATGCCTTCCCAAAGAAGTGGCAATTTTCATAGGATCAGAACATTTGGTCACATGATACAGCACAGTCCACACGGTCCTGCCATCCAGCCCCACTAACCGGAGTGTGTGGGTTCATTTATCCATTCATTTTTGTTTCGCTTTTTATGGTTTTCCCGCATGACACTTTTCTATTGATTTGTTTTTTCTATTTGTCAGAAGCAGTTGGCTTGAGTCCATCTACTTGGTACTCTTAGGATATTTCAAACAAATCAGCAAGTTACGGGATGGCTGTAAGGTATACAAGGTGGATGAAAAGTTTAAGTTCAGAGAAGATGATGTTCGCAATGGCTTGGTGAGCAGCTACTGTACCTCAGTTTCCTGCCCCTTCTTCACCCATTCCCTGCAACACCAGGTTCTCAGTACGTGAACCGAATCAAACACAATGAGCGAGTACATAGGGTCAGTTTGTGATTATTTTTATCCGTAGATGCCTGCGTACATAGAGTACTCAAATTTCAACACCAACTTTTTCTTCTTGGCCTTAGAATTTCCTTAAAAGAGGCGCACTTTTCTTCCCTCTATTAAAATATTTTTTTTTGACAAAAGGAGAACATGAAATTATATCTTTACTATAACTTCCAAAAAATGCTCATGGCAAAATTGAAGATAATTTTTTCTTTATTGTATCATAATTTTGTTTAGTATGATCGGTGCACTATAATCTGTAGCATACTCTTAAATAGCCAGATAACAATAAATGTTTTTTTTCAAAGCTGTGAAGAAAAGCAGTGTGTAAAATCTTTGGAGAAATACTTTCTTCTTTCTGCTTGGAATCCACGCTGAAAATGGACCTCCCATTAGCCAACGGATGTTGCATTTCCTGAGCAACACCATTACATGTTTTCTAGGCAACTGGACCTCTGATATTACTGCTTAATCACTTCATGCCAAATAGCACATGAGTTGTTCAGGTGACTCAAAAACCGTTCTAGAAGGTAAGATGCCACTGGATGTCTGGATGTGCTTCCAACTTTTCTGTTGGTGAAGATTATTTGATGTTGTACTGTAATATAGTATAGCGTAGCATAGCATTGCAGAACAAATATACTGCCTAATAGAGCATTGACGTGGAAACTGTGTAAGTTCAAATCCTGGCCTTGCCACATGTTAGCTGTACAATCTTGGGAATATTATTTAATTTCTTTGAGCCCCAGTTCCACCATAAAAATGTCATAATAATACCTACCAATTGTGAGGATGAAGTGGGTGTGTTAGGATTCTTCAAAGGAACAGGGAATATATATGAGACAGATTTCGTTTGTCAGGTTGGCTCTTGTGATTGTGGAGGCTTGGAGATTCTGACATTGACAGGGCAGGTCCGCAGGCTGGAAAATTCCAGGGAAGAGTTGCAGTTCTAATTCCAAAGGCAGTGTGCTGGTAGAATTCCTTCTTTCTTGGGAGAGGTCAGTTTCTGTTCTATAAAGGCCTCCAGCTGACTGGAGGAGGTCCACCCACAGTAGGAAAGGTCATCTGCTTTACTAAATGGAGACAGAATCAACAGTTTGTTTTATCCATAAAACACCTTCATGGAAATATTCAGAAGACTGTTGGAACAAATATCTGGGCATTGTGGGCCAGCCAAGTCAACATATTAAAATAAGCCATCACAGTAAGGTAAGGCTTGTAAAGAGGGAGATTTAGAAAATAGTAAGTATTCAATAAAAGCTTATTATTTTTTTTTACTCAGTGGCTCAGCTAATGAGGATGAAGTTGCTGGTTTTAAGAGTAGTCTTTTGCTGAAAGTTTCTGATAAGGATTGGCTGGTATTTGATGAAGGAGATGTAGTGTGACTGCTGATTCCCTGCCTAAAACCAGAGTTTCCTGCGGCCCTGCAAACTGGCCATTCTACGTCACAAAGGAAGGAGGAAGACCCTGGAAGGATCTGGAACTCAAACTCTCACACCACTAATGTAAAACAAAAGATTTGGGGAGGATTCGTCAGTCTCTTAGCTCCAGGCTAATGCAAGGCCAACACGGTAGTAGGAAAAAAGTGCATACGCTTCACTTCGTACTTTTCTCTTCCAAACCATACACAAAGTGAAGAGAGATGATCTAAAAGATATGCTCCCCAAAGAGCACATAGAGAATAAACAGTACTAAAAGAAAGATGTCAATGCACTGATTAATACTGTGGGGAACAAACTTTTTAAGACAAAGTTTTCTACAATTCAGTGTAAATTTATTCTGACTTAAAAACTGGTAATGACCTTGCTGGATGTTATATGTTTCAGACTTAGAAGAACTCGGCAGAAATATTTATTACCCACATCTGTCACCCCCACTGTCTCCGCCCTGGAAAATAAAACCACCTATAAAAGAACAAAGTGGCCAATAGTACACAGGCAGTGGAAGCAAAAGAGACTGAAGATGTTATAAATGCAAGATTAATTTTAAAAACTGTTTAAATGAGCCTTAATGAAAAGTGCATTGAATTGGAGAGAGAATCAGCAACTGATCGGATGTTTCCTTTTAGAAACGTTTTCCTCTTTCTGTTGGGAAATGTTCTAAGCCAAGTTTCCTCTCAGGTAGCACTGAGAAAATAACATGACCTGTCCTACTTTCCAGAGGAGATGATATTTTCCACGTATCACATGCTGCAAGATATGTGAAAGCACTTTGAAAATGAAATGATGTAAGTGGCATTATTTTTAGTACTGAAAAGAAGAGAGTGGGGCACATGGGAGGGTCAGAGCTTTAGAATCCTCCACTCTGGAGGCTAAATATCAGCTCTGCCTCTCTCTATTTGTGTGACTGTGAGAAATTCTCTTAACCTCTTTGAGCAAAAAATGTCAGGCTTTATACACTGAAGTTTCCAGGTGTGTGTGCCCTTACAGTATGCATGTGCATGTGTACGCACAAATATGTAAGAAGTAGGGACAGGAGAAATTGCTGCACAAATAGTACATTGAATGGAAGTGTACTATTTAACACAGGAAATGCTAAAAAAAAAAGTTTTCATTTTTCAGGACTAAGAATAAAATACTTTTGAGGAAGGTAATTACAATAAGTTAGGGAAAGCAGGGAAAAGAATAAAGGAGACGCACTGGGATGGGCTGAGTTTAAATTAGATGTGAAACTAGAAAGTTCCAGGCAACCAGCTCAATCCGCAAGGCTGAGCTCCCAGCATCTCGGCAGGAGACAGATCTCAGGGCAGAAGGAAACCACATCAGTAAGAGCATGATAGTCTTTCTCAAACAGATCTCAGAATTAGAAAAACAAAACAAATGAGGCAAGTTATATATAATAAGTTTTGGGACTTACACTGGGATCGAAGAGAAGACATGCTTGTGTCTAAGCAACCCACAGGTGTACTTCTCGGGCGCCTGTATTTACGCTGTTGTCTACTGGCTCCAGACCCACCTCCTGTGGTCAGCCTTGTGATGTTGGGCAGGGGGCCTCTGCTTTGCCAACTGACTCTGTGTTAGGCCCTGTTTGCCAGCAGGGAGCGCTGGCCGGAGACTGGAAGGAGAGGGGGAGGGACTGCTCCGTCTGTTTGCTTCCTGTGGGCTGCCTGCCTGCTGTCCTGTCCTGTGTCACCCTAGAGATGCTTACTCACCTGAGTAGTGGCAGTTTCGTCTTGTAATTTTGGGACTACCTGCCCATCCAGATTCATCATACCCCCTTCAGACGCCTGCACTAGCCAATCAGCACCCACTCTCCTCACTGGTCTGGGTGCCAGCCCCCTTCTCTGAGCTCAGAGCCTCCAGACCCAGCTAAGCCTGTGGCGCGCTCACTCTCACCTCTTCTCTTCAACATTGTGCAAGAGGTCTTGGCCATTGCGTATGAGCAGGAAAGCAAAAAGAATACAGAATAATAACGATCAGGAAGGAAGAAGTAAACTCCCTCTCTTTGCAGATTAACATGATTGTTTCAGGGAAATTCCTAAGAACCTATAAAACACCTACTAGAACTGACAAATGAATTTGTCAGTCACAAGATTAAGGTTATACTCAAATCTTTTAATGAAAAACAGCATGAAAATCAAATTTTCAAACTCCCATATAGAATAGCACCAAACCTACAAAACCCTGGGAAGCTATGGTTCTGTCCTACAGGATTTAGTATATACTTCTGATTAGTCAACAACAGGTGGCTTTATCTCTCCCACAGATAGAAACAAGGATTGTCTAGGAATCAGCAGATTACAATGGGGATGGCTCCCTAAGTATGATACCAAATAACCCACCTGCAGAGTGTTTGCATCCATCTCTACAACTTTAAGTTCTGCTGTTCAGAGTTCTTGGTTTTTAAGAGAGAAATCCTTACAACGATGGTTCCATGGAACTAGAGTTTGAGACTGCTATCAGATCATTTCAAGCTCCTCATACCATTAAACCAAATGTTAAGGAGTCTGTTCTTCTGGGTAGAGTTGATCCTGATTACCAAGAGGAAATAGAACTGGTGCCAGAAAATGTGAACAGGAAGGACTATTTTTTTAGAAGCCAGGGGATCCTCTGTCATTACTCATCCTACCATCATTTCCAATAGTGGAAGTGAACGGAAAACTACATCAACCAATAAGAGGAAAGAGCCAACGAAGTTCCAGACTTTTAGAAGCCAGACCAGCTGAGGTCCTGGCAGATGGAAAAGGAAACATGGAATGTATAACAGAAGGAGGAAGTTATAAAGCAGCCCTGTAATGAGTTGCAGAAATCAGTACTACAGCGGCCTCACAGTCCTTCCTTGTCTGTTGTGTGTGTGCGTGTGTATGTGTCATCTATTTTATTCTTAGCTTTCTTGTCCTTATTATTTAATGTGTTTTATTGAAGGTTAAATCTATGATTTACCATTTAAGAAACAGAATATATAGATGGGATTGGGATTGAAAATGAAGTATAATTAACATACTCCCGAGACAACTAGACATTATTTCCAGTATGGATTTTTCCCAGCTGTTGTGTGCAGGAAGAAACCATTAGATATCTATTCACATTTATTTTCACCTCATCTTTTTAAATTTCTGTTATGTAAGAATACAAATAGAATATATATACATATATAGTTTATAAGTAGACAGATACACATACATCAGGGATGCACGCTAAAAAGCATTATAGGAGTACATGATCAAACAAAGCTTGGGGATCATGAGGTTAGAGCAGTGGCTTGGAGACCAGGAATACAGCTTTGCTACCTACATATGGGCTACTTAGCTCTGCAAACAGGGCGCTCGATTCCAAAGTCACAGGCCATGCTCCTCATTCAGTACCATCACACCTGTAAAACCGGGTCAGACCCTGAAGATGCCTTAGCAGGACACATCTTTCCTGCTGACCCGATGAGTCCACATGATTGGTTCCAGATCTGAAGGCCAGTGCTTACGGATCCTGAACAAATGGGTGCATTGAGGTTGCCTGGCTTAGCTGGTGGGCTCCTGGGAGGCTGTAATCTAGTTTATTCAGAGTTCATTCTTACTGCCCCATTCTGTGTAGCAGAGATGTCTACAGACGACCCGTCGGAGCCACACCAGCAGAGTGAGGACTGATGTTCACAAATGTTCTGAAGAATCACACAAACCCTGCCTCCACTATCAAACCAAAAGACTGTAGATCATCTTCAGTTTTTTGTATTCTTGGAACAGTGGAGCACGCCATTACAAAAAAGATTTCATTAATTTGAGTACCTCTTCTCACCAGGCCTGGAGAGTAGTAAAACACATTTTTTACTGTATTTCTTCTGTTCAATCATCCATCCGATTCCTCCACACGTCCTTACTCACTACACGTTATTTCCTGCCCCTACTGAGCTCACAGGCAAAACTTACAGATGAAGGGAATGTTAAAGTCTTCACTCTGCTTATCTATAAAGTGAGGGAAAGAGTGGCCTCAAAAATTCTCCAGTCAGAGATCTGCACCAAGTATTCCTTCTAGGCTTTCAAATGAACCAACTCAGCTAAGCACCCCCTCAAAAAAAAAAAAAAAGAATCTAAGGTCCCCTTCCTCTCAACCTATTTCCTTCTTCCCGCTCAAGACACTGTTTTGTCCCTAGATAAAATTTGTCTCTCTTAAAAATAATTAATATTGTTGACAGACTACAGTTTATAAAGGCACTACTCAGGAGGAAAGCTGTTAGGGGAAAAACCATTCATTTCTGGATCATTTGGACCATAGAGATCAGATTTTTTAAAGGCAATCCAGAAAACTCTGTTTAAGGGGACCTCATGACAGAGGAGCTTTTCTTGATAAGAGGCACGTTCACCTAAATGGCTGCCAGCACGCAAATACGTCCACACAGAGTTATAGGCCCTAATGTGAACCTGCTAATTAGACAGCAATCTCATATCCAAGAAGCCACTCAGAAGTGGGACACTTCCCAAGTCTTTTAAATAAATCTCACTCGCACAAACTCCTTCTGTTCCACATTTCTGAAATAGAGTTTTGAATGCTATTATGTCTTTGTCGTATTTCCATTATTTTAATTGGTTTTCAGTCTCCTAGGGCACCAGTGCCTGATCTCCAAGCCAGGCATAAAACCTCTTAAATTTACTCATCTACTATTAACACTGATATTGTTATTAAACATACTCACGGATTAACCAGTATTTCCTTTAACCTTTACTCATTGAAACGTGGCAATTGCCCAAGCAGTTTTTTAGTATATGGATATCTACGGAAAGGATATGGAGTGGATGCACGTGAACCAAGACCCAGGGGAAAAAGACTGAGAAAAGACCATAGGTTATGGGGCAGAGCGATTTCAGCAGCTGTCCTTAGCGGGAAGTAGCTTTCACAGTGATTTTTCTTTTTGTTTTTAAGAAGAAGCTTCTTTTCTTTTACATTTGAAAAGAAAAAGAATATGGGTGGGATAAGATTTTAGTGGATATTTATGGTTACAGTTAAGATGGATTATGTCATACCCCTCTTCACCTCTAACCTGCAGTGTGAGTACATCCTTTTACACAGACGGGAAATAAACAGTTACATGAGTATTACCATCTGGGTAGGCTCTGGTGATAACAAACTCCTCCAAACTTAGTTCCTTTAAATGCATTCAGATGTTTCTGAGTAAGTACTGTGGGAGTTTAAAGGATTTCAGCAGTTCTTCCTCTTAGCAAGAATTTGCTGCTAAAGTTCTCCAACTTCTTTAGTACTTTGCAAATATTCATGAATGAAGGCATGTGAGCGCTACCCACAGGCAAGGTGCTGTCAGAAAACCTCCTCGGCTAACACTGCTCTTTGCTCATGAGCTCTGTCTTGAAGTGTCTGGATGGCCTTGACAGGGGGTCCTGGAGGTAGGCAGGGCGACTGGAACGAGAGTGGTTCTGGCTTCAGTCACTGAGCCAAAGAATTCAAAGACTGGGTATGGAGATGTCCCGTGGGATGGGAAAGCGGCCAGTCGGTTTAATGAGAGCTCTGGGTGACTAGGAATCCCTACAAGCAGCAGTAAACCCAGGTCCAGCCACCAACAAAACACAACACTGAAATCCACTGGGGAATGACCTGATTGAAACACCAGGAGAGTTGTGAAGAATTAGCTCCCTTCATACATAGCTGGTAGGAGAGTAAATCAGAACAAGTATTCTGATAAAATGTATCAGAAATTTAGTCGTGGGTATCATCTGACTGAATAATATCCCTTCTAGGAATTTAAGAGTCTAATCAGAAGAGATATGTGTATAGAGGTGTTTATTGTGGCATTACCTCTGGAAGCAACCTGAATGCTCATATTAGCTACTTTACTAAATATATTATGTTATATATTTACAAGGGATTATCTAACCATTAATGTGGAGTATGTGT
This sequence comes from Manis javanica, assembly GCF_040802235.1. Classification (NCBI taxonomy): domain Eukaryota; kingdom Metazoa; phylum Chordata; class Mammalia; order Pholidota; family Manidae; genus Manis; species Manis javanica. Next base: position 7,758,985 of record NC_133170.1, on the reverse strand, counting down.
TTTTGAGTGAATGGATAAATAATTGAATAAACTGTTCTTGGCTTTCCCACTCCTGGTACTAAATTCATGAGCCATGGTTCACAAGAGAAGGAGAACCAATAGGATATATCTGTGTCAATATTGATACATATCTACTTATCTACCTATCTATAAGTAAGGGCATTTGTTACAGGGGATCGTTGGATACAGTTCTGGGGCTGCCCAAGCAGTCTTTGTGTCTGGTGCCGGAGCTTGAAGGTCACAGGACAGTCAGAAAGAGAATCTCAGGCGTAGACAGGAAGCCCACAAAGATGGACTGAAACCTGAGTCTATTCTTGGTGCCCCCTCCCATCCCGCAGAAGCTGGGGCTTTTGTCATGGAGCTGAACACACACACTTCAGACAAACTGAAAGAGAACTCAGGGGAAGGAGTGTCTGCAGGCCCACTGTTCCCTCCTGGAATGACGTGAATCAGCAGAGAAGCGACAATGTGTGTCAACCGCACAATGGCTGCTGCCTCCCTCCTCCTGCAAAAATCTTGCAAGATTCTCCCTTGTGATCCTATGAAGAAATATACAAGAAGAATTCTTGAAGACGTAGATCTCAGACAAGCCAAGTGGGCTCATTGCAAAGCCATCACAGAGGCCACGGCATGCAGCTTGGGGTGAGAACCCCAAGGGCTGTCTGCTCACTGAACCCCTAATTCAGACACACTTGTTCACTTGGCCCTGGGTAGGAAAGCATTGCTCACATAGTTTAAATGGTTTTCTCTCTTCCCATGGCAGGATTGAGTCTCCAGAAATTAAACATTATGGTGCGTGGTAAGACTGTTTTTGAAAATAACGTACTACAAATCACAACAAAATAGTGTGTGATTGTCCCGGGTGCTTTATGTATATCTATTCACTTAGTTCTCACACCAAATTTATGTTAAAGATGAAATTGAAATACTCAGGAGTTACGTAACTGTCCAGAAAGCCCACAGATAATAAAGGGCAGAACAAGATTTCAACCTGAGCGCTCTGGTTCTGATCCTATATGTTCAATCGTTACGATACACTTGCTGATCATTATTCTCTACTGGACGAGATTCATTTGCGTCACGAGGACCAGAGTTCTGCTAATGGACAAGGAATATTTGCATTATCAGTTTTCTATATGCGTAGAATTACAGATTTGTTTCATTACAGATTTGTAAATAGTTTGGTGAAAGACAATCAAAGGTGCTTGCTCCACAGAATAAGGTAATTCCTGGAGATTCTGCTAGACAATTCCACATCCACTTAATGGACAGCTCGGTAATCTCTCTTGCCCATTTCCAAGGCTTTGACAACTTTTCCTAACAAATGAAATAAATAAACTTCTTTACTGAAATAAAACAAGCCATTCACAAAACATTCTAGTTTCTTCTAACTGTATTTCAGCTGAAAAATTTTCTAAGGATCCTTCCTATTCTAAAATTCTATGAGTCTGAGAAAATGGACAGTCCCTTAGATATTATAAGAATAAGACAAAGTAATTTTATTTTCCTTGTTTTAGTTAGTATTATAAACCAACTTTAGTTGGTATTATTTTGGGGGTAATGGAATTTTTTAACAGCAAAGTTTTATCAGGGGACATTATTGAAAATAGGTGAGAAAAAGAAATAAAAGAAGAATTGAATTAAAAAGCTGAGAAAGTAAGAATAAGAAAGATAGATCAGGTGTATAAACAGATATCTGGATGAGTTTTTTAAAAAAAGCCACATAGTAGACTGTGGTCTAAGGTATTTCAAGCAGAGTCTGTGACTGTATTTATTTCCTCCCCAAGTCTCAAAAGCAAGAACTCAATGCTGAGTCCTAAGTGACAGCCTGCAGAGCCCACCTCCTTGCCTGTGGTCAGTGGGAAAGTAACCATTTTAAGATTCCAGGTAGACCACGTAAGAGGAATGCTTGGTTTTGCGTGATTACAAAAAGACAAAGAACACATTATGTAAGAAAGAAAAGGTTCCAGAAGGAAGACTTCCTCCGCTGAGTTCCCTCGGCAATGCACCCAGACATGTTTGGGGAAGCCAAACAATGAACCATGCTAGAGGCAGCCTCCCCGCGTGTGCAGGAGGCCACGGTGCAGCCAGAGTGGTCTTTCTGATGAGTGTGATGTTGTCAATCCCTCCATAAAGATTTGCCAAATGAATTCATGACAGATACAGTGGAGTCCATCCATGCTGGAGAACTGATTACTGGTGAGACGAAGAGGGGGTAGGGACAGAGAGAAATCGTGGAAGCTGAGCCAGGAAATGCCCGAGAAGAAGTATTTCCAGAAGTTGTGCACAGAACACACCAACAAGGGTCAGTGGCTGCCTTCCAGGGTGGGGCTGATGAGGGCAGCCAGCAGGGTGGCTCTGCAGCTTGATAGAGGGGCCCCAGCCCAGAAACACTCTTCCAGAACAATCCCGGGATTTGGGGAAGGACTACATGAAATGAAAGGGGAAATAAAAAATTAACCATGATATCATGAGTCTTAGGAATCATCAGTGATGGGGAAATAAAGCAAATAGGTCTTAGTGTATTATTTCTTTAGCATCTTAATTATCAGGAATTTCAAAGGAAACCTACTTGTGGTAAGTACCCATTTTTATCAAGCTCTTCTAACATTTGTGATGTTTCTACCATAAACCTAAACTTTTATGTAGAAGTCCTTTCTAGCACTCAAAAGGAAACTTTAAAGACAATTTCTAGAGCTCACTGATGAAAATCTTGGCAGAATTCTTTTATCATATGTTTAATTATTTCAGTAAACTCAAGTCATAGCCATCATTTTATGTTTGTATTATAGGGGGTATAAATCTTTGTCTTTATTTAACCTCATAATATAACATTTAACTATGCCAATATGAATGATTGCTTCACCTTAACTTTGCTGAATTACGTAAGAATTTTCGGAGAAGTACTTCTAAAATATGAAGCACATTCTTCAAATTCCAAACTTACTGGGCCCAGAAAGGAAACATATGACATTTTGTTCACTACTGCTATCTATTTTAGGTCAGGAGACAGTTCAGAAAAACAAATACCACTTGAATCACACATCTGACTAGGCAAATTTGCACTTTCCAATATGGATTAGTTTTGGCCCATCAAGTTTTGTTTCAATTCTCTTTCCGCTATGTCTGCTTTCACCATATGATTAATGACTGAACTTTCCATATCTTCTAAACAGTTGCCTTGAGAATTTGCAGCATCAGATTTATTCATTTACTACCAGGGCAAACAAAGAGGCGATCTCCAATGTAAATGCCATTGTTTAAAATGTGTAGATATTCATTATGTTTTAATCATTTTTGGTAATAATACCCAGAACAGTTTTATATGGCACACATACTTTTTACCTAGGCTTTTTGAAGTAAAAATGTGGCTTGTGGAAAGTATCAAATTAGCACTACAAATTAAACCCTCTCTCTAGATTAAAGACACCAAAATGGCAGAACATGATCCTGTTTCTGATATGTAGTCTCTGTTCACAAAGAATCCACTCTAAAAATAAGAGTAATTTTCACAGAGAGAAAAGAAAAATAACTAGAACTTCAATCTCAAACAGTCATTTCCATAGTGAATGTTGACAGCAAGTTGTTTCAAATGAACAGGCTGAAAAAAAAAACAGACATTTCCCCTCTGAATTCCCTTATGACCCATATGAATTTTCTCAGAATCTTAAAGCACAGTTGCTTTAAGAAATTCTGACATCAGAGTCAGCATTACTTTAAAAAAAACATTCTTGCGATTCAAATTACAGACCTGCTCAATAAGACTATACTGTCATCCTGAAATGAGAAATCCATTTCTTTCTGGCTTTTGGGATACCTGAAAAATGCCAGTTTAATGTGGACTCTTAACAAGCTCCTCCAGGCTTTGAGGAGGGTATTAAGAGCAGGCAGTGAATCAATCCAGCAGCCCTAAATTCTAATTCTAACTCAATCTGCTGACTTGGTTGGACTTTTTCCCTTCAATACTATGATCCAAATACACAGAATTTTTTTCCATTTCCTTTAATCACCTAGGTCTTCTCTCACTTCCAAGTTTGCAGACGTGGTTTTCAATGTGTTTTGCTGGAATACTCTTTCTGTCTGCTCTCGTTTAGCTGAACTAGTAACATTTGTCTTTCAAGTCTCAGCTTAAAGGTCACTTACTTCTTCAGCAAGGACCTCTCTGCCCACCGGATAGATTCCCTCTGATGTAGATTTCCACAGCTCCCTGTCCTATAATACAAGCAAGCATCAGATTGTACTGTAATTAATTTCTTTAAAATCTTCATTCCCTTTGAGAATATAAGCTCTGTAGAAGTAGAGACTGGCTAACCCTAGGGCCTAGTACAGTGCCTGGGTGGGAATAGGTGCTTCATAAATATCTGTTGAGTTAATGGATGAATGAAAGGCTATCTATGTAATCTAAACGTAGTTAGTCATCACTTTGAGATTTTGTGCAGGTTGTTCTAAGAATCAAAGAGATAATGTACATAGAGCATATAGCTCCAAAAATCAGGAGCTTAATAAATGGAAGCTGTTTTTAGCAGAGTAGTTTACAAACTTGGGGCCATGATGTGAAGGACATCTAAGCACATCTATGAAGCTGTTGGAGCCAAACAGAGGCCACTTCAGAAAGCTGTGCTTCCAGCTTGAATGTACATTTCTGCAGGAAATGCCAAGCTCGATTTCTATAGTAACCACTTGAAACAAATGTTGCTGCCAAACCGTTTTTAGGAATACTTTTTCATGTTATCTTTAGTGTAGAATCCCCGTTGCAAATTAAAAAAATTGGAAACACAAACCTAAGCCTAAGGTCATAGGCTTACCAGATTGTAATAATGCATTTTCCTGTCACATCCCCAACTGAAGGGAAGTAACCAAAAAACAGGAGTTGTATCCTTCTTGTATTGACTGAACACCTATTCCAGACCTTTCCATTCAGTAAAGACTCAGCACAACTTTGTTAAAAAACATTATTAAAATAATTTTGACTTCCTAAAATAAACCTTTAGTTTTTACTTGAAATTCAGCGTAGGATTTCCAGCTATCTACTGATTATCTCCATTCAGATGGTCTGCCATCTCCCAGAATTCAAAATTGATCTCCTAGAATGTCAAAAACTAAGCCTGTTATTTCCATCAATTCAAACCTAACTGGCTCCTTTCCCTACCATCCAATATATTCCAAGGGTATCACTATTACTATTACTATTACTATTATTATTACTAGAAAACGTGAAGTTATTTTAGAATTTCCCTTTGCTGAAATGATAGAGTTTCTATGTCTAATCGGTCACAGAATCAGCCATTTCTATCTATTATTTCAGGGCCTCAGCTTAGGGCTCGATGTCTAACTTCCCAGATAAACATCTCCATGACTGATTTCCTCACCATTGCAACTGTTAATCTGCCTAAATTCATTTCTGTGCCCCTTACTTGCTCAAGAACCTGTGTGGCTCTCTTCCACCAATACGTTAGGAACAGACCCTTCTGCCTGTTTCTTGGGGTTCCCACAGTACACCTCCATTAATTTCCTTATCCTCTTTATCCCCTATTTCCTCATTGTTCCACTAAGGCCCATTCATAGCCTGATTGCTTTCCCCTCCCTCACACAAACACACAAGCAGGGCTCATTTCTGAAATGCTTTCTCCTCCTTCCCCACTTCATCAAATCTTACTGAAATCATTCTTGGAGTCCTAATTAAAGCCCTAGCTCTGCCACGACCTCTCTACTTTCCACCCTGTTCTTCCTTTCTCTGGACTTACATTGAGGTTATAGGTATTGCCACATAATTTAGCAATTAAATACTCTCAGGTTTTTCTATATCCTCCCATTGCACAAACACAAATGCACATGTACATGTGTCACTGGGCTGGGCACTAGATGCACGCAGGTGAATAACACTAAGGCAAAGAGTCTGTTCTGACTGTACACTGACCTGCACATAAGCTGTACTATCTGCCGAGAATCAACAACTCCTCATGCACACCCCTTTCTACAGAAAATGCTCCTTTACCCACTGAAAGAATCAAAGGCAGGCACCATTGTCTTATGGAACCTGCTCTCTTACAGCCACTGCTGATGGTTTGTGGGGTATGTATCAGATCCCAGTTAGGAAAATCAAGGTAAAGAAGCTTAAAGTTCCAGCCATGCTAATTGGAACTGGTGGAAACCTTACTCAAGTTGATCAACTGGAGTCCTTCTTAGATGCTTTGAACCTCAGCACAGAAAACTAGTTTCAGTCTGTTCTTACAGTGATGTTGTGTGATGCAAAGCCATGTGTTAAGGGCCATCAGCAGCCATGTTTCCCGATGACGGAGAATGCAGGCCGACTGAAGACTGCAGTCTCATGGGTGTGTCCCCTGGACCAATCACAGTTCCTAGGACATAGTATTTAATAAATGTGGAATGGATGATGCCTGCTATTTACGCAATGTCTATTGTATGAAGAATACTACATTGGGAGTTGTGAGAAACAGAAGAAATGGGATGGGGATTAACATACAGTAACATGTTCGATAATCATGTAGTGATAGTTTGTTCCATTTTCTGAAGAAGAAACAGAGGCTCCGATGGTTCAGTACCTTGCCCCAGTTTATCACAGGTGGCAAGTGGCAGACATGGGCATGGAATGACACTCAGTCTGTCTGGTCCCAAGTCTGTGCTTTCCCAGAACACCATGGTTCCCGTCTTCTCAAAGCTTACAGATTTGTTGGGAAGATGGAACCTATAAGCACTAACTTAGAAGTGGGTATGGCTTCCTGATGCGTACGGATCAAACAGATGCCACTGACGTTTAGGGCAAAGTGCGGGCAGAAAGTCAGTGTGCCTCAGGCCCGACACAGCTGCAGACTGTACCCAGACCAGGTTTGGGTGACACGACTGGCTTGGAAAAAATATAACTGTAAGCAGAAACAACTATCATACAAAAAGAAAGCAATATAATAATATCCCAGCGTTCATCCTGAGGGCTGAATGAACTGGCTGTTTCCGTGATGGCCAGAAAAGCAATCATGCAGAGGTGGTCCTATAGCTGGGGTTTCTGGCCCCCCTGTCACCCCAGTTCTCTCTGGAATACATTATATCGCTTTTTATCTCATGTTCTCTATCTTACTTCATTACCAACCTTTGGAGATAGCCTGTGTGTACGTCTAATTTATTTTCACTGACAGACTCAGTTCAATTTACTTCTGATGGTTTTCAAGCTTTCTGCTGTGACTCAAGCCACAACATAAGGGCAAAGAGGGCGAGGAGTGGCTTGAAGAGAATCGGGGTCAGAGAAGAAGTGATTGCTTTAATGCTGACATCAGAGGAAAAAGGAGCAGGTGCTCAGGGGTGTCTGTTCTCCAGGCTTCCTCAAGAAAAGCACAGTTTGGGACTGAGGGGATGGAAGGGGAGCTGGTCCTCTCCTCGGCATGGTGTTTGTGTCAACCAGAGCTCTCTGCTTGCAAGCCACAGAACCAACTCTATCATACCAGAGAGAAATGTACTGATAGGACAGGCAGTGGCTCTTGGGCTGACCAGAGAGGGTGGAGAGGCAGCCTTATAAAGGGACAGAAGCCAGGACACTCCCAGAATCTAGCACAGCAATGCCTGAACATCAGGCATTGTTTTTGTTTTTCTCCCCCATCTTTGCACCACTGCATTCAAGATTCAAAATCCCAGGAAAAAATCAAACTGTTCTATATAAGTTACTCTTTCACCCTTGGCTAGGTGAGGGCAGGGCACTTTCATTTAAGTTTATTAATGTTATCAGAATAAAAGAATATGCTATACAGTAGGAATGTCATAAATGCCACTAAATCCCTCTGCACCCGGCTGTTCTAGTAGCCAGCTCAGAGCTGCTGTTCCCAGAGGCACCTCCTTGAGACCAGAGCCCACGGAGGTGAACCTGCAGTTAGCAGTCCCTGCCGTCTCTTCGTCGGGGTACACACCGACAGGTCCTGACAACCCTGGGCATGCCCCACAGTCCTGGGTCTGTGGAATAACGACAAGCTCCTCTGAATTTTTTCTGTCTCCTGTAAGCCCTGGAATCTACTCATTCTGCGTGTTGTAGGTCATCAGTACAAACAGGACTTTCTAGTTCTCTAGTTCATTCTCCTGCTCCAAGAGCCTGTGTGCTGGCCAATGTTGCTGTGTACAAGGAGAGATCCTCCAAGTCCAATAAAGGTGACAGCTTTGAACTGATATTCAAGATGTGCGGTGACTGTGCCGTAAGGTGCCAGGGTGCATTAGAGGGGGCCTAACACTCTGCAGGTGTCAGAGTCACTCTACCAAACAGAGTCTCATCTCCTTGGTGGACAAATTATCTCATCACTCTGTAACATTTGGCATTACTGGCAATTTTCTCCTTGAAGCTGTTTTCTCTGTTGGACCTAATACATCCTTCTCCTCTCTTCTGATTGGATCTCCTCTGTCTTTTCCTCTTACTCATGCACTTGGCATGTTTTAAATAAAAGAGAAGAATACTTTCTCATTATAGTTCAAATACAATTTCAGTAGAAATAGTGCATACCCCAATAGGAAGTCAGAAGATAGTTGTGGGGCCCTGGGGCTGGCCCGTGAGGTCTTTGCAAGCAGGTGCCGGCATCAGACGGTTTGCCATTGGGTACTAGGTCTCCTTTCACCACAAAGAGGATCAGCAGAAAGGCGCCAACACCCCAGAAGATCCTAGCAGGACACAGAGGCAGGAGAAAACTAAGGTCCTGGCAAATTCCAGGAACAGGAGATAGAAACAAGGCAAGGAAACAAGCTCTTCCGGTGCCTGGAGGACACTGGGTCTTGGATACGGGTGGGAGCTCCGGGGGGTGGTGTGACCCGCCACTCCTCCACAGTGGGCAGTGGGGACGGCTGGGGGGCCCTCTGCCTCAGAACCTCAGGTGAAGCACAGGTGGTAGGAAGAGGGGGGCGGGTTTGGATAGAGAGAGAGGAATCGGATGAATGTGAAGCAGCCACAAAGCTGCAAAGGACAGAGACTTAGGCACCTGAGGGCAGGCAATCTGGGTCCAAAGTGTCCACTGTCCACCCATGTGGTGGCGAATGGCCTAGTAACAGTCCTTGTGACACAGACTTTAGGACTTAATTCATGGTGAGCCCAAACATAAATCGTTACTGAGTTCTGACTTCTCAAAAATGTCAATTCAGCCACAGATTGTGTTCATCAAAGTAGCATATCTTAAAGATCAGAGGCAATAATCCTCTTCTGCTCTATACTGGTTGAATCCCCAGAGCATTGCCTTCCGTTCTGAATTGAAGGAACCTAAGACAAAAACTGAGACATTCAAAGAAGAATAACAAGGAGAGTGAGATTTCTTAAAATAGCATTGTATGAGAAAAAGTTGAAGAAACTGGGGCTTTTAGTCAAGAGAAGAGAGAAAGGTAATAATAGCCCCCTTTAAATATTTGAGGGGTTGCCATGTGGCAGAAAATGAAATTTCTCTAGTGTTGCCTCATCTATAAGAAATATATGGAATTTTTAGGAAGGTACGTTTAAGTTCAGTATCAGAAAGAATTTTCAAAGCAGCATAAATACCCAAACATGCAATGAATTGTTCAGGAGGGCAGCAGGTTACATCACTAGCGCTGTTGAATATAAATGTTTGAGCATTTCATGGGTATATTAGGACTCTCTTGATTGTGACAGAAACCAATTCAGGCTAGCTCAAGCAAAAAAAGACAATCTCTAAACACATTAATTGTTTTAGCAACCATTTCTTGAGCTCTAATCATGTACTGCCACTGTTCTAAATACTGAGGATACAGTGGTTAATAAAACATACAAAAAAATAAAATATCTCTGATCTCAATCTCGTGGAGTATACATTGTAGCTGGGGAAACAGTAAAAGACACAGGCTGATTTATATACATATGTGTATGTAAGTATATATATAGATATTAAATATATATGCATATATACATACACTGTTCGGTTGTGCCGTGCATAGTAGCACCTGGATGAGAGGGCGACAGAGGCTGAAATCAAATCTGAACTCTAGAGCCAAGCGTCGAATCCCAGCAGACTACACTGTTCATCTGCAGGAAAGGTCAGTTTTATCATTTGTAGACAGGCACCAAAGACACTGACAGGCAAATGTGTAATTTGTAGCAAGGCACCAAGTGTGTCTTTAAAAACAGAAGAATAAAACGCGGAGTCTGTTAGAGCGCAGTGCTGTGAAGAGAGCTAAGGCACGAGGCAGCACGGATGGTGTCCGGGCCAAGTCCTGCAAGATGTGCAGTCAGCAGTGAGGGGCTGGGGAGAGCCGGTGATCCCGCAGCATCCTGCCGACCCCTGCAAGGACTGCGGCTTTGATTCTGAGTGAGAAGGGGTGACAATGGAGGAGTGACACAATCTGGGTTGCATTTCAAGAATATCATCCTGGGCTGGGATGAGTGAAGAGAGGCTGTGGTGGAGGTGGGAAATCTGGGGAACAAGTTGCCAAAGTAACGCAGTCAGTCCCAGCGGACTGGGCGAGGGAAGGGCAGTGCAGTGGAGATGGGTGGTTGGAAATATTCTGAAAATAAAGCTAACAAGATATGTGGATGGACTAACTGTGGATTGTTTAATTGGAAGACCAGGAGTAGGACACGCATCAGGCACAGCTCCATCCAGGAGTGAGAGCAATGGAGTCAGGGCTCCATCTCCCTCCATGTCTCAGAGGGCTCACTACACACACAGGCATGGCGAGCACCTAAAGCCATAGGATGGCAAGCCACCAGCCTCAAGAGGATGTCTTGCCCCCTCTTTCTGCCAGAGAAGCTTATGTGTGTGTCCTGAGTTTATCCCAGGGCCAAGAGCTATGGGCAAGCTTGGGTCTTATGTCTACTCCTTGTAGGAGCAGGAAGACAGGTGGAGACAGGCAGGGTCAGCCCCAACCGAACTTGGAGCAACACGGAAGTTACCCGACTGTCAAGAGCCAAGCCGACAGATGAGAGCAGATCATGGAAAAGTCTGTGTGCAGATGTAAGAAAGTGGCCGGTAAATTATGCCCAGAATGGAACAAAGATGAATTAAATCTATGATTCCCTCTGAAGCTGTTTTTCATAATTCTGGAGCTCAGAAGTCTGACACGGTCTCACCAGGTTAAAATTGAGGTGTAGGCAAGATTGTGCTCCTTCTGCAGGCTCTAGGGAGAGAATCCACTCCATGTCCCTCTCTGCCTTCTAGAAGTGGTTCACAGTCCTTAGCCCACGGCCCCTTCCTCTGTCTTTAAAGCCAGCAGGGTAGCCTTTTGAAATCTCTCTCTTTGTCCCTCTCATTGGGCCACTCAAATAATCCAGTATAATGTCCCCATCTCAAGATCCTTAACCTAATCAAGCCTGCAAGATCCCCTTTGCCATGTAAAGTAATGTATTCATAAATTCTGGGGACTAGGATGTGGACACCTTATTCTGCCCACCACCTGCACTTAGTTTGCTGTGCACTTAGCCACATTTTGAAGGCAGCTGCCATATTCAGAACTCCTTTCTTGGGGTTGTAAAAATATTCACAGGTGGTTTCCATCATGCTGAACGTGGTCATACTCACTCCCCCAGGAAGGGGCTTCCTGACACACGGCTGGCTGTCCCAGGGACTGCGTCTAGAGTTCCTCCCAGGGGAGACATGGTTTCTAAGGGGGAGAGAGGTTAAACCAACCAGTTATTGTCCTCTGGGGTGCCTGGATTGCAGACAAAGAGTATGGCCTAGTGGTGGAGATGCGCAGATCTAAGGAGAGGAAGCAGCAAACAGAAGCCATGCCTTTGAGAGAGGAGCAGAGCTCCAGGCACTGCAGAAGACAGGCACAGCGGGAGAGGGAGGGGCAGAGACCCCGCCGACGTGCACGCCTGCGGCCGGCTCCTGTCTGCTCCCCGTCCCAAAGTGGCTATCGGGCCATTAGATCTATTATTGCAAATCAACAGCTGGGCAACTACACAGGAGGTTCTGTTCTATGTATTCAGCAGCTTAGATTTTTTTCTTTGTTCATTCCCTTTGTTCCCACAAGAAACCCCCCTAATGGAGAGCCTGACCGTGCGTCTCTTCCCCGCAATTCAGAAGAATCTGACACAAGAGAAAGGTCTGACCTCTGCCCAGGTAAGACAGGAAATGAAGAGACACCTGGATTAAACTGCAAACAGTCCAGATCATCTCCTGAAAAGTTTTCCACTGTTTTCCCGATAAACTCGCTCCCTGGTGGCCCGACTTTATGACCTGAAAGAGAACTTTCATGCGGCTGCAGAGTAGCATCAGGCTTGCTTATCAGACTTTGTTTTTTAGGATGAAAACTCTTCCACACCATGAACAGAATTAAAATAGAGGGGAACCTGTGAAATAATGGGCAGCTTTTTTTTTTTAAATCTACAATTACATGAAGAACATTATGTTTACTAGGCTCCCCCCTTCACCAAGTCCCCCCGCCCACCCCATTACAGTCACTGTCCATCAGCGTAGTAAGATGCTGTAGACTCACTACTTGTCTTCTCTGTGTTGCACAGCCCTCCCCGTGCCCCCCGCCTACATTATACATGTTAATCATAATGCCCCCTTTCTTTATCCCCACTCTTATCCCTCCCTTCCCACCCATCCTCCCCAGTCCCTTTCCCTTTGGTAACTGTTAGTCCATTCTTGGGTTCTGTGATTCTGCTGCTGTTTTGTCCCTTCAGTTTTTCTTTGTTCTTATACTCCACATATGAGTGAAATCATTTGATACTTGCCTTTCTCCGAACAGGCAGCTTTTTATATGAAAAAAAAAAACTCAAAGAGGAGCATTTAGGACAAAAGTAACTCAAGCTTTATGTGTGCATGTGTGTCCTCATGCAGATTTTTTTAAAGGTAGAATCTAAAGTCTATTGTCACCCACAGAGCCCATGGAAGCAAGATGATGGGCTTGGAAGGCGGCCAGCTGGATTTATAACCACACCCACTTAAGCCAAAACAATACTGACAGGCATGAAATTGCTATTTATGAGGTTATAAATCCTAAAAGGATATATTGTATATATAAAGAAAAATGCCACCCACAGAACTCATTCTTTTCCATGTTTGAATTTAGGCTGAAAAGCTCTGGGGTAACAAAGGCAACCTTTCTGGTTTTCGATTTGTATTTCACATTTGGCCAGAGTTTAGTAACCACCCTTCCCACACAGCGGTTCTTCATCTTTTTTTGAATCATGGACCCTTTAGAGTATTTTTTGAGAACTACTGACCTCTCCTCTGAAAAATGCACACACACACATTATTTTGCATAAACTTTCAAGGGGTTTATCATGTCCCTGAGCCACTGTGGACCCAAATTAACAAATCAAAACAAAAACTCTAGGATATCAAAGGTTATTAAGGCATATGCTGTGGATTATTCTACAGGGCAGCCAGTTCCATAGATACCACTTTCTCTGAGCCTTTATTCTTTCTCATTTCCTAAAGCTGCTCCTAAGAATTTATGGATCTTTGCATAACTTGCATGTTTTAGAGAAGTTTTCCAAATGGATAGCACTGCAGAGGCCTCACTCTAAATGCTTTACAGACTGCTCCCGAGAGGACGTCAGAGAAATGCTAGGTGAGACCTGAGTCAACAGCGCCTTCTGCGTTCTCCTCAGCCGTCCTCACACGGAGGTGACCTCAATCTAGTGCTGCTTCTGCTTCATTTTCACAAATCATTCGAATTTAGGTATTTGAGATTTTCTGTTTCAAAACTTGTCAAGCTTTGTGCATCAGAATCACTCGGATGATTTTCTCAAAACGCAGATTTTAAAGCTCCATCCCACACTTTCTGATTCAGCTGTACGGGGTGTTGCCCAAGAAGTCGTACTTCTAACAAGCTCTCGGGGAGTCCTGATCCTGAGAGTCCCGGGACGACATCAGAAAGGCCCTGAGCCCGTCTGTTTTCAGTGTGAGACACGGAGGCCCGCCCACATTCCTGCTGCCTTCCTTCACGTCCACCCTGAAGACGGCCAGGTCTGCTGAACCCTTGGTGCCTACCTCACAAAACTGTTCGCAGCAGTAAGAAAGGACAGGTTGGCAAAGGCATCAAGAGCGTCCCAGCCTCAGGATCGGGCACTCCTTCCGCCAAAATGGGCTGTGCCCTGTCATCCCACGACCGTCTGCCTCTCCTTGTTCAGCTCTGCCCACACTCTCTCCCTCCGCCCATCCTGAGCAACCGGTATAAAATACATCCCGGCACTCTCTGTTTTCTTCCATCCCATTCATTTTATTTTCTGAACAATTGCTTCCATGTCTGGGGCTGTAGCCCCAGGACAGGACTGACGCTCACCCCTGCGACGCCGGCTCCTATAAGTGGACCTGGACCATGACGTGCCCTCAGTAAAGATGTTTTGAATTGAATGAATACAAGTGCTTTTTATAGTATGAATTTTCTTCTGCTTTATGTGTATATAGATTTCCTTGAAGTTATAACTTTTTCTATAATTTTGGTATTTTCCAATCTTGTATTTCAGCAGGTTTGGTTATAACAATAAAGTTGGGTAACCATGTTTAGATACAAGAGAAACTGGAAATGTATTTATTTATTTAAAATATATTAATTTAAAGTAATAAATTAATTAAGGAATTTTTCTGAATGCAGTGTGAATACTGCATATTAGTCAATGTGATTGGGAGAGAAAAGTAGCCAAACAAAAAGACCACCAATGAGAGGGGTACCTCTTTAGAAAACTAGGGGAAATTGGCATTCTATTTGATTGCTTTCATTTATTTTTTGCAATACATTTATATTTACAGATAAATTGCTACATGGCAAGTACTTTTCTAGGCAAGGGATATAGAAGATAATAAAATGGAAAAAATCACTGCCCTCAGAGACCTTTCATAGCAGGGGAAGGAAGGTGGAGAAAAAATACAATATAAAGATACTACATAGTACATTAGAAGGTAATAAAGGCTTTGGTGGGGGCGAAGCATGGATGGAAGGATAAGGAATGTGTGTGTGTGTGTGTGTGCAATTTTAAACAGGATAATCAGAAAAGACCTCACTGTAAAGGTAACACTGAGAGAAGAAAAGAGCTATGCAGACATCTTAGAGAACAGTAGTATGGACAGAGAAGGAAGTGCAAAGGCCCTGAGGCAGAGCGATGCCTAGCATGTTGCGGGAACATCAAAGAGGCCAGACGGTGAAGGCAGCCTGGGAAAGAGGGTGACAGCGACAGCAAGAGGTGAGGATGGAGGGGGTGGGGGCCCACATCACACTGGCATTGTAAGAATGGATAGCCACTGGTGAGTTCTGGGGTTAAAACCCAGTTGTGATCTACCTAAAATTCAGATTTTGACAGCATCACATGGCTACTGTGTTGAGGAGAGCACAATGCTCTGCACTCCTCAAGGAGAAAATCTGAGTTCACAAATGTTTTTGAAATACCTAATTGTTTTAAATTTCTCTCTCATCAGTTCTGCAACCATGAATTCTTTCCTTAAAAACATTTATTGATCATCTACTAAAAACTAGGCATGTGGGTAACTGTTTTTTAATGTAAAAGTTGAAGGGAGTGAAACTGCTGTTTATCAAGAGCCTTTTGTGCACGTGCCAGAAAGGGGCCCAAGCACCTCGCCTCTCAGACTCTGTGCTCTCCAAGAGCTTTGGGTTAGTGGGGAGCATAAACAGTGGGCTCAGTAAGAGGGAGGGCTCTAGGGAAGGACCCCAGCACCCAGGTGGAGCACCCCTGGCTCTGAAAAGCAGACAACATTGAGCCACTAGTGCCATCCAGAAGGGCGCCCAAGCAAAGCCACAGGGGCCCGCAGGGCAGGGCCTGCTGGACGCCGATGCAGGCAAGGGGGGTGTGCAGATGCCGCTGTGGGACTCTAGTCTGAGATGAACGTGCACGGGGACACAGCGACTGCAGCTGCTGGCTAAGCATACGGAAAGTCTCATCTGCACACTCCAACTTCTGTCTAGAAAAGGGGTGGCCAAGTGGGAATTTTTACATTGGCATGAAGGCTGCGATTAGGGGAAAATTCCTTAAGGAGGACAATTCTGTCAGCGCATTTTTCTAATTTATGTTTTAAATAGTACAAGTGTTCCCAGAGGCCTGGTGACAGACACCACTTCTATAAATATATTAAAGTCAAAGAGTGTGTGCACAACTGCCAGCCTGCTGAAGAATCCCACCCCCTTCCAGATTAAACCAATTTTTAAAGGCAATTATGTTTGGAAATTTTAAACTTGCAGCTAATCAGTCTAAGAAAAAACAGAGTTTACTCCAGCGGCCCAGCCGAGGGGCTTTCCCCCACCCCTTGAATCTTCACTTTTAGAGTCAGGGAGACCCGCTCCCATCGCAGAGGTCACGGAGGAAAACAGAGCCAGCTGCAGAGTCCCACTGGAGGGGGCCCTGGAGGGGGAAGAGTGGGGTCTGCGGTCAGGGGCCAGGGCCAGGCCAAAGATCCCAGTACGCGTACAGACACGCACACTCATTTCCACATCTGTATGTATGCAGAGCAAGAACCACAAGCTCCTACTGATCGCTGTAATTCTAACCCAGAGTCCTGCAGTTTGTGTATCGGTCACTTCTGTCTCTGACAGCGAGCAGCCTGGCTTTTATTATCCACATTATATTCACTTATTTTTTCAGTCCTCATAGACACGTAGGTAGTTTCTGAAGTGCTAACCCACTCTCCTCTGAGAAACCAATTTACCAACTCAGATACAATATTTGTGTGCAGTTCCAGGTCTTTTTGTTATTGGCTTTATAGTAAATGGTCAAAGGCTGTTTCCCAAAGTCGCTCAGGTTAGTACTCTCCCCCACCACCCCTTCCCCTTCAGTGTAGTTACGTCATTCATTTGTAATACAGTTACCCTGGAATTCTTGCTGTTTGTATTCCATTTTCAGTTCCCCTATATCCTTACAGATTTTTATGTACTTATGTATTCTTTGACTATGTGAGACATTATTACAGTTCTAAGAATCAGAGCTATGTAAAAAGCTTAGGTCGGAAAGGTGTGCCTCCCACACTCCTCACAGCCGGGTTCCCACTCCCCAAGTCTTTCCACTCCATTCTGTCCTGTTCCCCGCAGGTAACCTCATTAGTCTGTGTGTCTGCTTGCACGTCTGCTATATAAGTGAGCAGGTCCATGTGTAAGTTCTCATATCCGTTTTTTTCTTATATAGAGGGTAGCACCCTACACATACTCTGTACTTGGTCAGTTGATTTCGGACAAGTTGCTAGAGCAACTCAACAGGGAAGGAATAGTCTCTTCCACCAACGGTGTGAGAACAACTAGAGAGCCATTCGGAAAATAAAAATGAACCTTGCCCTTTACCTTCCATACCATACCAGTACCTCATGCCATATAAAGAAAAATCACCTTCAAGTGGATCATAGCTCTAAATACAAAAAATGAGAACTACAGAACTTCTCGAGTGAAGCATATGAGAAAATATTTACAATTTCAGAGCAGACAAAAAATTCTTAGGTAGGCCCCCAAGATCTTTGTTACTTTAAGGTTCTATGGCTGAGGTGATTTGTCACAGTGACAACAGGAAACTAATAAAGAAGGCAGCAAACAACCAGGCAAAAAAATCGCTGAAGAAGCTACTAGTCCTGTTCGTGTTTTATTTATATTGGGATTTGAGGGAAACCAATAAATAACAATTCTTTCCTCACTGGAGTTCAGAACCAATTGCAAGTGGGATATAGGAGTCAGGAAATTAAAACAAGAAGAATGAAAATACCACTGTAATATATTACTTGCAGATATTGAGAAGATGCCGTAGATTTGCTAGGCAAGAGGACTTGCTGGTACTCCCTGTCCTCTTTCTGAAATCTTGGAATAGCCCCCCAAAGAAAACTGTCTGCCCCGAAGAGTGGAGAACAGTCTCGTGCTGAAAAAAGAGGAAGTCAGAAGAGATGGGGTGGAAAGGGAAGTCAGAGACACCGGAAGCATAAGAAAGATTTTCCATGCTGGCTCTGAGAGGCAGAGCCATGCACAGACCAGAGAGAAGCCTCCAGAAGCTGAGGGTTCCCCAGCTGTGCAGCCCTGAGCACAAGGGAGCAAGTGGCCGGCAGAAAGGTCAGTTAAGACCTCCAATGAGAGGCATTTCTGTGGCTGAAACCCGGTGCAGTAAATTCAAAGGCAACTTGGAAAGAATCTTATTTTTAAGACTCAATCGAGGGAAGGTTATTAGTGACTATTGAGAAGATAGTGAAAAAAGTACTATACTGTGTGAAAATAGAAGTGGCTTCAGGGTGGAAAATACTGGGTGACCTTTTTCCCAACTCAACTAGCTGCTCTGGCTCTGCGGACATGAGGAAGTCCTCTCTCTGAGCCCACACCTTAAAAAAGGAATTACACTGTATGCCCAAGCACAGGATCTCTGCAGTCATCTAATGCAATAATACATGTGAAAATGCTTAGAAAATTGGAGAAGGCTAGTTACAGGTCTCATTTTCATTAGTGTTATTAAAGATAAAATCCTACCATTATTAAGCTCGTAGGGCATGATGCCGACGCTGTTAGACACACCTCAGCTCTTTACTGAAACCTGGGTATTATTTATCACATATAGAGAACAATTTTCTAAGTGAGAGAGAATAATTTTCTAAATAAGAGCTACTTTCTCTTTTCTCTGGTCGCTGGCCATGGAACTGTCTACAGAGCACACTATTTCAAATGCACAGCTGATGTGAATAGCGCCTAAGAAAATGAATGCATCTTAAGGAAAAACATATTGTCACATCCAATGTCAAAATGCAATGCAGCAAAAAATCAGAATAGCTCTCTTAATTTCTGTGAACCTGTTGCACACACATTAATAAGCTTGTTCAGTTCATTTGCAAGTCTTGTTTTACAAGCAACTAAGAACATTGTGAGTTATGCCCAGGGATCAGCAACTACCAATCTGCTAACTTGGAGATGCAAAGTTGAGACACAAAGAGGCTGAGCTCAGCACAGCTAGATAGTTCTTTATCAACAGTCCAGAAGAAAGATTCTGTTCATTAGCATCAATGTGCTTTGCACATTACGTGTGTAAGAGATATGGGAGAATAACACGTAGTAGACTGAGAGAGACTACTGGAACTCAAAGTTACAGAGGAAGGGATCCAGGAAATAAAAATGTCCACAGTGTGACCACAAGAATGAACAGCTGACATGGGTGGAGTTGAATGGCACCAGAGTGGAAGCGATCAAGGGACTGTGAGTCCAGGCTACTGGCTCAGAGCCACTGGTACATCTATGCTCCTTCATCCTCTCAGTCACTAACTGGGACATTGCTGGGAAGCACTACTGTCCCCAGTTCATAAAGAAGAAACTCTTCCAGCAACCCCACAATGCTGGCCATAAAGTGGATCCTTCATCCGTTCTAGCTGAGTTCACTGGGCTTGAACACGGTTACAAGACCAGCTGACCTGAAGGACGACACCAGCCCAGGCCCTCAGCCCACGGCCTCGGCTCCCTCGCCACTTTCTTCCTCAACTCTAAGTGCTTTGATTTGAGCACCACCTACGGAGAAGCTGCAAAGTTCATTCAAATACAACAAGGAAAATTGACAGTTCAGCAACTTTGGTCCAAAAAAATTTACATTTCTCCACCCATCAAATTATAGGGGGACAGATGCCAAACTTTTATATATTTTTTAGTTCAACTCAATTAGTTTCTCTTCTCTCTGCTTGCCAAGCACACAGCAGACTTTCATTACCCCAATGAAACTTTATTGTAACCAGCATCAGCCAACTTCCTAGAGATTCATGGAAACTATTGTGGTCTCACCAGCTCCTGTCCAACACACACCCTTTCCACACAGATCTGGAGAAGTACCTCATTACCATCATCCCCTAGAGCATCGGCAGCATCTTCTGGGACATGTACAAGGCTCTACATAAATCACCGTCTCAAAGCTTTCAAGGACAGGGACAAAGCAGCTCAACTCTATCATATCACTGCTGAAGCTGATTCCCAGGAGGAACACAATACATATTCATAATTTGCCTATTCTTCATCCAATCGTTCTACATGGGATAGGATAAAAATGACAGCGTAGGTGACTGTTCCCAGCTTTTCACTCTGCCAAATAAATTGGGCTCTGTTTTTGCTACTATTCATTTCCACCCCTTCCACCTCCCCTGAGAAGGATTTACTGATCAGTCACAATTTTATTGTGAGCCGGAATCAGAAAAACAAGTTGCGGGATAAATGCCTCGCTCCTGTGAAACCACAACGAAAGGGAATGTGGAACATTCTTTCCAAGAGGCCACTGAGTGTGGGGAGCTGATGCTATGAAAGTGCGGAGAGATGTGATGGTGACAGAGGGCTCGGGCAGAGGGTGGGAAGGACAACAGAGGGGGATGACTGGGAAGGGTCCTGGATGATGGTGGAAAGAAGGCAAGAGACAGGCCCTGGGACCTGTGGGTGTTAACATCACAAGAGGAAGGGGATTTTGGTAAGACTTCCCTGTGAGTTTTACCTTCTTCCAGAAATATGAGTGAAGGTTTGGATTCCTACTGGATGTTCCTTCTTGGACTGTGGTGCTCCCCCCGACCCCCACAAATAACCTACATCCCATAGATAAAAATGCAGTGATATATGCAACAAGCATTCATTCATCTGACCTGGTGATCTTAAACATTATTATACAGGACGGGGAAAGAAATAGGTAAGAGACAGTATTAGAGACACTTACAGTGTAGCTAAGGATACAGCTTACAATTATTCCTTATTTTAAATGATTTAAGGGGAGGCTGCATAACACCAGTCATATGTAGAATATCTCTATAAGCCTTGGGAGATGCCTGACATCCCTGTGTGCTCTGAGAACTCCTTTATGTGGAAGAGGGGCTGGCTGAGTCCGTCTGTCACTGTTCCACATGGAGTGCCCCAAGGGGCAGAGCTGGGCTGAAGCACAGGGTAGGCTTCTGGCCTTCCTCCTGTCATGTCCAGCCTGCCCCACAGATGACTCTGGTTTGGGTGAATTTCTGGCCAATCAGTGGTGACCGGGGTACTGGGGGTCCCGCTCCCTGAACTCAGCCTAAGCTGTAACAACTTCGTGCACAGAGAACCCAGGAGCTGTGTCCTTCAGAAGAGGGCTTGGGGAGTGCCAACAGGTCCTCATGGACGGTTCTCTGGGGGCCAGCCATCGAGGTGCAGAGAAGCAAACATTGTGACTTGGAGGCCGATGGGCCTGCCATCGTACTTCCTTTATGAAATAATAAATGCAAAACTCACTGTAGCATGTTCTCTTATATTTTTGCCTCTGAGCAGTGCTTATTTTTAGCCTTTATTTCCATTTCTCTGTCCCTCTGTTTCTCAACTTACAATGTGTTGATGCAGAGTCCCATCTAAGAAGGGAAGAGAGATATTTATGTTCACTTTGATTAGAGATGCAGTTGAAAAGCAGCACATATAAAATGTATCACACTACTAGGGAGTGACAAATGTCCCTGAAAAGAAAAAGTTTAGAAACTGTCCCCATTTGCTTCACCGGTGTGTGATTTTATTTCCAATAGTTCAGGTTTCCGTGAGAAAACATGAAACAATTTGGTCTGTACCTCAAAGTTGATCACATTAAAAAATGTTAAATTAATAAGTACAAATGAACAGCCTCTAGTACTGCTAGTGTAATTTCATATAATTCAATTCAATTAAATATCATTGCAGTAAAGAGATTAAAGGCTTGACAGCTGCACTCTAAGCATAGCAATTAATATGGTTGGAACTCAGGAATCTAAAAACTACTCCACTACATTTCACTAAATCAAAGCATCTAAAGAGCAGTTGTTGGATCATTATTGGATTAGCAGAGGATTGTTGATGTTATATTGCTTAGATCACAGGTCTTAAGCCCTATAATAAAGTCAAGCATTACAGTTTGCAAAACAGAACAGGATCCTGGGACCAGGCAGATCATCGCCGCACTGACACCCATTCGCAGGGGCCTGTGGAATGTATTAATAATGCATCTGGTCAGGGGCGTCAGAGTGATTAGGGGCCTCGGGGCCCAAAGTGAGTGGACAACCACCTGCCTGTGCTTTGGCGGATACTGAAAAAACCAAATCAGTCTTGACCAAAATAGTATCCTCTGCCCTGTTAGGATGTCTGAAAGCCAAGCAGTGTGGTTATGGTCCTTTGGGTGTTAAAAGTTTCCCAGACTTCTAGACGTTTCTGTTGCCGAAGAGACGGACTGGTTCCTTTTTCAAGGCAGAGGACTTACAGTTCGGGCAGTGCCCCTCGAGAGCTGGTGATTCAGCTAACCAGGCACGGTAAGGCCCTGGTTTCAGTGCGGATGACCCGGGGCTGCAGTGAGACTAGTGATCCGATCCGGGTGGTCACGCCTTTCCCACAGTCATGTGATGTTTGAAAAGGACACACTCGCTAAATGCGAGGGCTACTTCATTTAGCAAGTTACGAATGAATAACCAGATAGCTCTTTACACGAAAATTTCTTATCAATTGCAATTTGACTTACTCTTGGATTCCAGAATCAAGGTGAAATTTTCCTTAATTGCACAGCTCTGAAATGGTATTTCGAACCACGTGTATGTAATTGCTTTTTGTCTGAGGGAGATTTTTTTTTTTTCTGGCTGCGTTAAGGCTCAGAGCCCAGTCTCCTTTGGTACTTTCGACTGCTTTTCACAGGCTTAATGGCAAAGTTCCAGCGTGTTCTCTCTCTCTGCTCCTTCGACCTTACTTGCCATGATTAATTAAGAAAACACCAAGAATCATGATAATCGCGTACCAAATTTGGTCTTGGGAAAGCATTTGCCCATTCAATCTCCATATTCAATTTAGCCAAGGGCACTCAATTCCTGCTCTGCCCGCCTGCCCACAGGCCTCAGGAAAACAGCTGACTGAGATAAACACAAGTCAGTCTCAATACCCGCCTCACACCTCAGGCCAAGTTCGTTTTCACATCTTTCTCTGAAAGGTGGAAATCACACTGTGAAGAGAATGCAATGGCAGGGTTTTTTTCTTTCTTATATAGAGTTGTAGAACTTGTGGGAAGGATGTAGTGCCAGCTTCACTCTGAATCTTGTTTCAACTCCTCTTGGAAACAGCACAGAGAAACACAATTTTGGGGGGTAAAGTCACAAATTTTGTTTACAGTAAAGCCAGGAGACAGAGAAAACCTGCTAACTCCATTTACATTGAAGAAGTGCCAAGAATAGGGAAGCCAGCAACACTCCACAGGAAGCCAGGTGGGAAACCCGGACAGATGGGAAGCCCCAGGGGTTAGTGGTGGCACCTTCTCAGAACTCTCTGGAGAACTACCCCCTCTGAAGAGGGATACTCCACCCTGCAGGGCAACTGCTGCAGGTAGGGGTGAGCTCTGGTTAGAAGGACTGAGAAAGGGTGAGAAGAAAGGTGTGGGCGGTGCCTGGGGGATCCAGAGTTGGTGTATTTCAGGAAGTCTTGGCAAAATGCACACTGGAAAACTGGAGATTGCCTTGGAAGGGAGGTTCTGTCGCCTGGTAACCACAGCTGGTGAAGGAATTGGGGGGAGCAGAGGGCTGGCTGGAAGTCACTTTGAACCAGGATGAGTCAGAGAAGCACAGAGATGTGGCCGCACAAGTGAGCTGTGTTTCAAGGAAACATTCCTCTCTCTGGACAGAGGACATAGAGCTCTTGAGCTGCTGACCAGGAAAGCTACCCTGGGCCTTATTCCTCCTCATCTATTCCAACGCCTCTAACCTCTTGCAAAGGTTGGTTCGGGGCCATGCAACGATAAGAAATAAATTTAAGGGAAATGTTTAGTAGTCACCCAAAAATATTCTAAGAAATTACATGGGAAAGAACAGAAAGACATTTCTACAGACTAGGAAAATTTTTCAGGGAAAGTCACTACAAAGCTGACAAAAATTATAACCAAACAGTCTATCATTAATTTGAAAAAAAAATTAATGCACCCCAAATATGAAAGCCAAGATAGACTCAAGGAAGAGAGGAACAGACAACAGAAGGTGACAGCAGAATTCATGAAAGAAAGCAAGAAAAAAAGTCACAGAAATAAAAAAATAAGTTAGAAAAGGCACAAGAGAGCCTGCCAACAGCCAGACCACAGGAAGGACACAGAGACTAGAAGTGGGGAAAGCAAAACAAAAGGGCAATAAAGACATAGGATTAGCAACAAATGACAGCTATACAAATGAAGATGTGAAACAAACCATAGAATTTGGTTTACATGCTTAATTGGGATTCCAAAGAAGTAACCCAGAAGAAAGCAACAGAATGAATATTTTAACATATAATTAAAGAAAATTCCAAGCACACTGAGCAACAGAGAGTTGGCCATGAACCACCAACACAGAGCCACACTTGGGTGAAGCTGTTGTGTTTAAAGATACAGAATAAATCCCTTTTGGAATCCTGTAAAGAGGGAGACGTAATTCTTGCCTTTTGGGAAGCCACACAATAGGATGAATTGACTTTCAAGGGAAATAAAAACAGGAGGCATCAGACTTCTGCACAGAAACATCCAGGACCAAACAGCAGTGAAGAAACATCTACAGTGCCCTCAAGAAAAGAAAATGAGTCAGGAAATTCATATTCAGCCAAGCCTTACATTAAGTAAAAAAGGGAAATAATTTTATTTCAATGTCCTCTTTAGAGAATGGGACTAATCAGACTTCTTTTTATAGTCTCAACTAAGTTCAACATATTCTTTTATTTTCTGTACATATGTATGCATGCAGGTATATGTGTGTATAGGTATTGTGAATGTATCAGGTATGTATGTTTCTATGTAGGGAGGTAGGTATTATTTATGTAATAACATAATAAACTCAATGAACCCGAGTATAAGAACTAGAATGTTACAGTGACTTACACCTACTTAGGGACTCCTCCATCATGCACATTTCTGTTTCCCTATACCAAAGGTAAGACTGTCCTCAACCGTGTGTGTGTTCCTAAATACAGAGTTTAATTTGTTTTAACTTTGTGCAAAAGGTATTTTGCTGTATATGATCTTCTAAGTCTTCAAACCTTACACCCTTGAATTACAAGGGGTACAATTATTTTATGTACCATTTATTTGACCAGAGGAGTCTGATATGAAGCATTGGTACCAGGTATAGAGTTGTTTTCCACTGAAAGGGTAAAAACAGGACTCTAAGGTGTCATAGAGGTGGGTACTGCAGGATGAAGCCACCACCTGCTATGGCTGGGAAAACAAAGGACACTTTAGGACAAACTTAGAAAAGGGCCCTATGGGGCTGAAACTGAGACCTGTGAGGAGAAAGCACTGCTCAGTGGTGCAGGCATCTCTGGTTGGGTGGTGTTACCAAACAGGGCCTGAAGTGATGGAACAATTATAATCTGGATTGAGCTGCTGCTACAGAATAGAACTGTCTGTGCTGATATGAAGGAAGTTTGCTGTGGGGAGCCCACGTGATCTGCAGTCTCTCAGTGCCTATACCCCAAAACTGATTAGAGAAGAGTGCATTTGGAGCTAAGAGACAATATCATAATAGCAGGAAAAAACAACTAATTAAAAAAAGCTTTCTGCCAAGTAAGCTTTTTAAGATGTCATAAGAATGTATGTATGTGATAGGATAGACGAAGTATAGTTAGACTTTGCCGATAGGTTTGTATTATTGGATTCAGCTGTAGAGGGCTCATTTTGACTGCTATATAATATTCCATTGTGAGAATATACCACACTTTTTCTATACTTTTGTTGAAATGCTTTTGTATTATTTCCAGGTTTTGTTATTGCAGCAATACTATTATGAATTTTCTTGTTCATGTTCTCTAAGATAGTTGTCAAGATTTTCTCTTGGATATAAATGTTGGGGTGAAATGGCTGGCTCTTCGAGTTCATAAATGTTCAATCTTAAAATATGTTACCCAGCTATTTTCCACAGTAGCTGGAGAAATTCACAAGGTAACCTGTGATTGGTAGATCCTGTTATTAGATGTTCTCTCCAGGACTTGGTATTACCAGACAGTTTTGAACAGGTAAGAACTCAGAATACTGCTGGTATGAACATGTGACTCCATGGAAAAACTACTCTTTTCAGGAAACTACAATGAGACACACTCCAGCCAATGAATAGATGACTAGGGAAGTTTTGGCAAAGGATTCATTGTCTACATGACATCTTCCTTTGGATTTTAATAGACATATCAAACTTAACATGTTTAAAAATGAACTCCTGCTAGCCCATCGAATATGGTATTCTGGTTGGCCTTCCCATCTCAGTTAGTGCCAACTTCATCTTTGTACTTGTTAGGACAAGAAACTTCAAAGCCAGCTTGAATCTTCCTATATTTTCTCACATTCCTTATCTGAATTGTCAACGAAACCTTTTGGATTTACCTTCAAAATGAGTCTCGAGTTCCATCGCTTCTCTGGACCTGTACTACACTCCCCGACTGGTCCAAGACACCATCACATCATTTTGCCCCCGGATTATGGTGTAGCCCCCTAACCATTCTCCCCTATTCTGTCTTTGTCTCCCTTCAGTCTTTTTCTCCATCTAGTAGCTTCAGTGATCCTGTAAAGATGTAAGCCAGATCATGGTACTCTCGCACAAAATCCTCTGATGGATCCTGATTTCATTTAGCATAAACATGAACATCCTTCTGATGTCAAGGCACATCTTTACAATCTCCCATAGGGTCCTGTGTAAGCTGGTCCCCCTTAGCTTTCAACCTCATCTCCTACTATTTTTACCTGTTGCCCATCCCACTCCAGTCACATGACCTCCTTGCTATTTCTCAAATAAGCTAGCTATGCTCCTGCTTAGGGCCTTTGCACTGCTTGTGCACTCTGCCTGGAATATTCTTTTCCCAGCTGAGTCTCTGTTCAAATTTTATCTAAAAGTTCCTTACTCAAGGGCTTCCCTGCCTACCTTGATTACAACTGCAAACTGCCTTCCTCAGTGGCATTCACTGTTCTCTTCTCTGTATTTCAGTGTTCTCTAAAGCACTTATTATCATCTAATACACAAATATTACAGTTCCTCACACTTAAGAAACCATCAATTACACTATAATTATAGGTACCCTAAAAAAATTAATTAAATTAAAAATTGCTGCTGGTAAGACTGATACATCGCCTTCTATTACTTCAAAATTAGTTTACACTCACTGGAAAAGCTGCTTCACGCCTATCTGGACATTGGTTTTTATCACATATTGCTATTGTGCAAACCCAAGAGGGAAATATAAGCACAATAAAATTATTGTTGAAGATATTCCTAACATTTCATCACATTCAGAGTTCAGCTCTTCTGGATGATGAAACTAAGACCCACGATGCAGTGTTTCTCCACTGTGCCGCCAGGAGTTCTAGCTCACACAGGTGTCTGTCCAGAGTGCTCTCTGGTGTCCCCAGGATTTTGTCCCCTACTGCTGACTTTGCTCCACAAGCTTTGATGCACCGTAAGCAGGTGATAACAGCTACACCTTGATTGACGTGGGCCCATAGCAGCTATACAACAAACAGGTCTCCGAGGTGTGAAAATGTGTATCTTAAAATACATTAATTATGGCATTTTAGTTACTTGTTTATTGCCTGTCTCCTCGTACATGAAGACAGCTTGAAAAGGGGAGGGTTCTAGTCTGTTTTGCTTCCTGCTGTAGCCCCAGGGCCTAGTGCAATCCTGGGCACTTCGTTGTTAATTTATTCTGCTGTTCTAAGAAACATTAAATCAGAATAATGAATCATGCTTTCTAGGCTCTATATAACCTCTGTGAGATTATGTGGAATGAATGAATCCTCCCTGCCCGGAGCTACTCTTTCTTTTTAAAATTGGCAACAATTTAGGACTCTTTCTTTAGGCCTCTAAGGGATTCCGATTCTAAATTAGACATTTTCCATTCATGCACTTTATAATTTCTAACAAGAATTGTTGTGAAAAGTTGTAATAAAGCTAATAGATGAATGTACTATATTCTGAAATTCTGCACCTTTTATAACATTCTAAGGACACACCATGGCTTAAATAAAAGGATAAAAACATTTATAAATTATAACTATCATTTATTCGAGCTGTGAAAAAGGAGAATTACTGCTCAGACGCATCCCTGGAAGTTTTCTTGTGTCAAAATAAACCAAACCAAACTCACCTGGTGTGATGACCCCTGATTTTATTTTATTGTCAAATGGGCAATACTAAACCTACTGAAATGGTACCTATTTTACAAAGAAGATGGGGAGACAATTTCTAGCCTGATTCCTTTACTTGCTGCCTTTAGTGTCCTGATACCTTTAATAAGCATTTATTGAAAACCCACAGGAGCAGGATGCATGAGAAGAATACAGAGTAATGGAAACAGAACACAGATAAAACCAGTATGCCTAGATGGAAGATCATTCAAAATTCATTATTTAAGTCTGCATATACTGAGAGTAGATCTTTCTGGAAATGGTATATGGGACCTAATCTAGTACATATGAAATCTTAATCCTGAACTTCAACTGCAAAAACTTTCATTTTTCTAGTGTAATTACACAAAAATTATGGTGACTTCATTTTTTTTTTCCAACTAAGTTAGGTTTTAAAAAGATATATTTGGGGATGAGGAATTATATCATTGTTTTAACTGATTTGCACAGTTCACCTGAAATTTGAAACTATACATATTCTGTGGATTTCTGCTGTGTCAGTGAGCAGAATTGAGATAAGAAGACAGTAACCTTTCCAAGGAATAAAAGCACTGTGACTTGTTACTTTTTAAGATGTTACCCCCAAGACTTCTTGCCATCTGAAGTAGTCAAATTAATAATAATAATAATAATAATAATAATAATAATAATAATAATAATAATAAAGAGACCCTGCAGCAGTTCAGGCATGCTCATCATGGACAAAACTCTCCCACACTTTTACCTTCCAGTATTTTTTTCATTTTCAAAAAGAGGGATGTGCATAAGGGATGGATGAGGAAGCCAATTACATTTTTATGCCCTTCAGGGAAACAGAAATGATCACTTTCCTGGCTGTGTTCTGTAGCTAATGAGAAAAGTACACAGAAAATTGATGACTCAAAAATCAGCAAGGACTGGCTAAATACTTAGGGTGTGTGCCCGGCCAAAAGAAAGGGCACTAATTAGTAATAAGAAAACAAATGAAAGAATAAATCTCACTGGAAAGGTGGATATATAGTAAAGATAGCACATTAATCACTTGTGAAGCTAGTATGAAGGTTAAAAGACAAAAGTAGCAAAAATAACCATGATTAAAATGGTTAAGGGATATACAAGATAAAAAGATATAAAATGTGACAACAAAAACATAAATATGGGAGATTGAGCTTTAGAATGGGGTGAAACTAACTTGTTCTCAACTTAATATAGACTGCTATAAATGTAAGTTATATGTAAGCCTCATGGTAACTGCAAAGCAAAAACCTATAGTAAAAACACAAAAGATAAAGAGAAAAGAATATAAGCATACCACTAAAGAAAGTCATCAAACCAGAAAGGAAGAGAGAAAGAGAAGAAAAAATGGAAAAGAGAGGAACTACAAAACAAAGCCAGAAACAATGAACGAAATGGCAATAAGTATATACCTATTAGTAATTACTTTAAATGTAAATGCAATAAATTCTCCAATCAAAAGACACAGAGTAGCTGAATGAATAAAAATACAAGACCTATATAGTTTTCTACAAGAGACTCACTTGAAGTATAAGGATATACACAGACAGAGTGAAGGGATGGAAAAAGATATTACATGCAAAAGAAACCCAATGAAACCTGGAGTAGACTACTGATGTGAGGTCAAATGGCTTTAAAATAAGGACTGTAATGAGAAGCAAAGATTCTTATTACATGATGATTCAGGGGTCAATCCAACAAGAGGATATAATATTTGTAAATATTTATGCACCTGACATAGGAGCATGTAAATATATAAAGCAAATATTAACAGACCTAAAGGGAAAACAGCAATACAGTAATAGTAGGGGATTTTGTTACCCCAGGTATATCAATGGATAAACCATCCAAACAGAAAATCAATAAGGAAACATTGGCCTTAAGTGAAACATTACATCAGATGGACTTTGTTACAGATTTATACAGAACATTCCATCCAAAAGCAATATTCTTTTCAAGTGCACACAGAATATTTTCCAGACTAGATCATATGTTAGACCACAAAACAAATCTTAATAAATGTAAGAGGACTAAAATATCAAGAAATTTTTTTGACCACAATGATATGAAACTAGAAAATAATTATATGAAGAAAACTGGAAAATTCACAAATATGTGGAGATTGAGGAAAATCACTAAACAATGAATGGGTCAAAGAAGAAATCAAAAGAGAAATAAAAAATACCTTGAGAAAAACAAAAATGGAAATACAACATACCAAATGTGTGGGTTGCTGCAAAAACAGTTCTAAGAGGGAAGCTCAGAGCGATAATGCCCATATCAAGAAACAAGAAAAGTTTACACCTCAAAGAACTGGAAAAAGAACAAACCCCAAAGTTAGTAGAAACAAGAAAATAACAAAAATTAGAGCAGAAATAAATGAAATAGACATTAAAATGACAACAGAGAAGGTCAATGAAATGAAGAGCTGGTACTTTGAAAAGACAAGCAAAATTGGCAACCCTTTAGCTAGACTCACCAAGAAAAAAGAGAGGACTAAAAGAAAATCCACAAATGAGAGAGGAGATGTTACAACTGATACCACAGTAAGATAACATCAGAGAGTACTATGAACAATTATACACCAACTAATTAAACAGCCTAAAAGGAATGGCAAATTCCTAGAAAGATGCCATCTATCAAGACTGAATCACGATGAAATAGGCTAACAGAACGGACCAACTGCTAGTAAGAAGATTGAATCAGTAACCGAAAACCTCCCAACAAAATAAAGGTTCAGGGCTAGATGGCTTTACTGGTGAATTCTACCAAACACCCAAGGAAGAATTAATTTTTCAAAAAATATAAGAGAACAGTCTCCCTTCCAAACTTATTTTATGAGGGCAGCATTATTCTGATACCAAAACCAGACAAGGACACCACAGGAAAAGAAAATTACAGAACAATATCCCTGAGGAACATAAAATGATGCAAAAATCCTCAACAAAATATTAGTAAACCAAATTCAACAATACATTAAAAAGATCATACATCACATGATCAATTGGGATCTATTAAGTGATGTTAAGGATGGCTCAACAGCTGTAAATCAGTCAATATGATAAACTGCATTAACAAAATGAAAGGTAAAAATCATATGATCATGTCAATAGATGCAGAAAAAGCATTTGACAAATTCAACATCCAGTTATGATAAAAGCACTCAATGAGTATACAATGAGGAAAGGATAGTATCTCCAATAAATGGTGTTGGGAAAACACAACAGAAACAGGAAAAGGAAGGAAAGTGAACCCCTATCTTATGCCATACACAAAAATTAAGTCAAAATGGATCAAAGACTTATGCATAAAACCTGAGACCATAAAATAGAAGAAAACATATGTGCTAAGCTTCTTGACACTGGTCTTGGTGATGATTTTTTAATCTGACACAAAAAGCAAAAATAAACAAATGGGAATACATCAAACTAAAAGTCTTCTTGCACAGCAAAGGAAGCTGTCAACAAAATGCAATGGCAACTTATCAAATGGGAAAAAATATTTGCAAATCATTTATATGATGAGGGGCTAATATCAAATATATATAAAGAACTCGATAGCAAAAAATACAAAAATCCAAAAAATGGGCAGACTATCTGAATAGACATTTTTCCAGAGAAGACATACAGATGGCCGACAGCTATGTGAAGAGATGTTTGATGTAACTAACCATCAGGGAAATGCAAATAAAAACCACAAAATCACATCACACCTGCTAGGATGGCTATTATCAAAAAAAAAAAAAAAGGAAAGAAAGAAGTGTTGGCAAAGATATGGAGAGAAGGGAAGCCCTGTACACTGTTGGTGGGATGAAAACTGAGGAAGCCACTATGGAAAGTAACACCTACGTTTTCAAAAAATTAAAAATACAACTACTGTATGATCCAGCAAGAACACTAACTTGAAAAAATACATGCACCCTCATGTTTATTACAGCATTATTTATGATAGCCTAAGTGTCTATTGATGGATGAATGGATAAAGAAATTGTGGTGTGTGTGTGTGTGTGTGTGTATACACAAAAATATTGTGGCATATATGTATGTGTACATTCAATAGGATATTATCAGTAGTAAAAAAAAAATGAAATCTTGCCATTTGTGACAGCTGGCAAGGATCTCAACGGCCTTATGCTAAGTGAAATAAGTCAGGGAGAGACAAATACCATATGACCTCTCTTACATGTGGAATCAAAAATAAAACAGAAATTAAATACTAAAAACCTATTTGAAACACAGCTTTGTGACCCATCTTTATGGATATAAAATAACATTATTGTTTCTATGAAATAACATTAAATGGGGAAAATGGAGGAAAAAAATCAGCCAGGACTGACTCAGTTTAGAGTGTGTGCCTAGCCATGTCTTCAAGGTGTTTTCACACTGGCTATGCGAGGATTGCAAAATGGTACGAATGCTTTGCCAGTGAGTTCCCAGTATCCATACCATTTTGCAGTCCCTGCTCATCCAATGTGATAAGTGGCCATACAGCACTGCACGCCTGGTTTTAGAGGCAAAAACATGGTGGACATTGGAAACTACTTAAGTTATTTTATTATTTTAAAGATTTTTTACATTATTCTTAGCCTCTTAATGGTGTGTTCATAATTCTCACAAATTTGTTTCCATACCTTCTTTTCTCGATCTTTTCCCTGTTTCATATTTGAAGTGCGGATATTCAGAATGCATCAGATTAAAGAACCCTCTATCTTTGAAAATCTAAGTAAATATTTCATGAGTTGGACACAGATAGCTACTCGCTGTTAATATGGTCTGAGTTTTCAAATAGTGGAGCATCCTGAAGAGAAGAGGTACCCAAAGATACATTATAAATATGCGGAGAAACAGGTGATGATGCACCATGAAGCTTACCAAAAATAGCATCCCAGCCTTTACGACGGCATGGTGTCTCACAAATAGACGTATTTTTATAGACAAGATGAATATAACAAGAGTTAGAAGCCCATCTAAAATTTTACAGAGTAATGAGAAATGTGTGCTAGTAAAAAAACTTACATTAAGATTCTGGGGACAAGAAAGCCACCTTCTTCTGCCAGGGGTTGGTTAACAGCATCTGCAGGTGGCCCCTGAGCGTGGGAGGTCAAGGTGGTCCCTTTGCCGCTCACCACAGCATGCAGAGGCAGACAGCAGATCTCAGCACTGGCCAAGCCCACTTCCACATTCTTACTTAATAACTGCTGCACATTTTTCTTTCATAAACGAATCTCTATGTCCAGTGATGCCTGTTCATTTTTACACACTTGAAAAGAGTGAGTTGGGCAAAGGTACATTCATGCCAATATTTTTGCTTATGACTTGATTTTTTTTGTTCAGTAGGCAAATATTTAAAAATCCAATACAGAGTTTGCTGGGAAAGCGTCATGAAGTTAAGTACTTTCGCTTGGGACCCCATTTACAATCTTATGCAGGCACGCTGTGGGAAATAGAGCCATTACAGAGGATTGCCCTTTATGGCATTTTCTCACCTATTCAGTTATTAAAGTATACAGGGTTATATGGGGTCTAATTGAAAGCACAATCCATTACTCTGATTTAGTGGTTCTAATGGTGTCACCAAATAAAGATCATGAAATGACAGCTCAATGAAAGACCTGGGGTGTCAAAAGCCTGGTTATTATTTTACCAGGACAATCCTGTTCCTATATTAAAGCCCATAGCTTATTTTAAACCCAGACATTTATGAAAATTAGATTTCAAGTTGAATATAAACATGAGATATTGAAAATAGAACCCAAGGGCAGAAAGACATGTCCAGACTTTCAAATATTCCCGAGTGATTCTGAGGAACAGCTTTGCAGAAATGCCAGTTCTCCGAGCACATTGAACCCATTTAAGGAAGACCTGTCTTTGCTCTGCCTTTAGGAAGTTTGCGGCTATCAAATTCAATCACGTGTGACAGTAGAGTTGACCCACTGAGTAGAAAATAAACACACCTATTACTACAAATGGGTACATAAAGAAGTGTCATCTCGAGATAATACCTGAATATGCTTAAAGAAGAATCACCTATTATTCCAAATAGGGCTGTTTGGCCATATAAATGTAAGCTATAAATTCCACCATGCCCTCTTCCTTATAGATAGTTTCATGTGTTACAAAGGTGAGTGACTTAATTTTAAAAAGTGGCAGGGTGAGGAAGGATAGCACTTGAGATCAAATGCCTAACAGGTATAAACCTGAGTCTAAGCTACTGAGTTCATGTTGTAGTTATTAAGCATAATAGTTTTAAAATTTACAAATGAGTCCATTCTAGGAAAATTTGAATACTATTTATTCTTCCACCTCTCATAGATCCTTAAGGAAATGAGAAACCTTGGAGATGATATATTTCCTTCCCATCTCAGAGACCGATTTTTCCTTGTGTTCCTGTGTGGGCAACGCTTACCATTTCAGAAACAGCTCAGGATTTGGGTGTCTTTATGGTTCAAAGTGTAGGAGAGGTCATGTAACCCTAATTAAGAAGCCAGATACAATTGCAAGCAATGCAAGCTGTCCGTTCTGTAATTTTCAAAAAAATAGGATAAAAGGTAACCCTTGTATCTCATTTATCGAAATGAAAATCATGTTAATCATACATGGAATGTATACTTTATCATTTGCTTTTTTGTTCGATTTCCGTTTCTAATTATCTTTGTCACACTCCCCTCACTCAAAAGAAAATAATCTGACCCATTATATTTCTAATATTGAAGTCTCCATTTCTCCCAGATTTCTACATTTCTACAAATTACAGAAGAAAATGTTGAAACTTTCAGAACTTCATAAGGTATTTTAAGCAATGCCACAGCTCATTAACACTGAATAAGAGTCCTTAAAACAGGTCATTTCCAAAGAAAATTAAACAGCAATGACAGAAGCAGAAAAACACTAGAAGGCATTTGGGTTTTGTTTACCACAGACTTATTTCTTGGGAAATGGGAGGAAAAAGAAGAGGCGGTTTTCCTAAATTTAGGATCTAGGCAGCAGTCTCACAAGCTGACTGACGCACGAGCCCGCGTCTGATTTCTGCACCTTGGGGGTCATGATATTTGCAGACTGTGAGCACCATTCCTCGGGCCTCATTCCTCCTTCCCTGGGATCACAGCTTAGTGGCAGCTGGAACATTAAATTCTGAATGCTAGCTCCAGGGCACCAGACCAGACACATACTGACTTTTGCAAACTTGGTTTTCTATAGACACACCAAAATGTAGTAAAAGAGAAGAACATTGGGGTCATTCCCCACCACACACTAGTTGTATGATTTAATGTAAGTACCTTAACTTCTCTGAGCATCTGAAATAGGAATAACGATTCTTAGTTTACACAGTGGATGTAAGGAAGTCAGCAGATACTAAAAACATCTAACAAAGTGCTCATTCTATGGCAGGTCTTTAACAAATTCCAGGTGCCCTTCTTCACTCTGTCAGGAAGACTGGCCTCTGAAATGAACAGTCTGCCCAGCCAGAAGAGAATGGCTTGACCTTGTTCTTGACTCTAAGTTTGGCATGCAGAACAAATGGCTCCTCAGAACCATGCAAAGGAGAAAATGTTCCTGCCTTGTCTCAACTCAAATTGGGTTTATGAACAGAAAATAATAATTTATCTGGGGCCACCCATCTGGGAGCAAAGTACCAGTTTGTTTCCTGTCTGAGTGAGGACGCTTGACTGCAAGCAACAGAAAGGAATTCTGGTTCATGTAAGTAGAAAAGGAATGTATTAGTGAGACTTGAGATGATTCACAGAACTGAAAGGAAGGTGGGAAACCAGGCTTGGGGAATGTCAGGAAGAGATCTGGGCAACAGGAACCAGCACTGAAATTGTGCCCCATGATGCCCTTGGTGGTGCCCCCCTCCTGCTGTCAAGGAACATCATCGTCAAAGGGCACGTGGCACTACCCAGCCCTCAATGACGCCTTCTCCAGATCCCGCTGCTTGATCCCTGGTGCTGTTGCCATGAATAATGTCTAATGAGTCTTGAATTTTTTGATACAGTCCCTTGAGATTCAGGTTTCCTGCTTGTAAAAATGGTGAACGTCAGCTACACTGCCTCAGCGGCTTTTACAGCAACAATTACCCAGGTTCTGCAGTACAGGTTTGAAGGAGACCTCTTTGGATAAAGAGAAAACTTCAGTCACTGCTGTCTTGTCTAGAAAGGAAAGTCACCTACTTAAGTAATCAGCTCTATCAGATTTTCTCCAACTGGAACAACCATTTCTCTTTCCAGGAATGACCCCAAGTCCAGACAGGATGAGCTGGTGAAGCATCTCCCTGTTACCAGAGTCAGTGGTTCTCAAATCTGGGTAGGTAGCAGAGCACCTGGATGTCGACTCGTTGAATAGATAGAATGCTTCAGGGTAGACACAACATCTGTTTAGTTCAAAACAGTACCCTCAGTGTCTAAATAGTGCTTAGCAAAGAGTTGTTGAATAATACACTGAACTTGAAATGCAATATATTTTGCATTAGATAATATTGTATAATATTTACATTAACAAGTGCAACCCATGGTAGTGTTAGGTAGAAAGACAGACAGGAGCAGCTGGGGAAGGGAAACAAAAGGTTCAAGGCAAAAACTGCCCAGGGAGGGGTCCCACTTGAGGAGAACAGAGGCTTTGCAGGGAGATAACTTCTTTGTCTATCCGGACCAGGCCAAACCGGTCCCAACCAGATCACAATGTAGGTGCAATCAAACAAAACTAGGAGCTGTCTAAATGATGCACATCTCATCATAATCCCATTAAAGTACAATTGTGGGTTTGCCCCCCCACAATTTTTCTGTGTGCATTTTGGAAAAAGATGTGTGCATCAAGAGGAAAGGGTGTAGAACTAGAGCTGTCAATCAAAGAGGCACCTCCTGGCTAGGACATGATAAATAGACTCGCCCCTAAAAGACGGGAGCCTTTGTCTACCCTGACTCTGGCCATTCCTCCCTTGGAGTGTAGTAAATAAAACTTTCTGCTTTGCTTTGCCATTGCATCTCTGCTTTTCAGTTTTCTGTTTTGGTGGGGACAAGAAGCAAGGCAAATGACCTCATCCCACAAGAATAGGTATTCAAAATGCAATTTTAATTTTATCTTCCAATGTTCCTCTAACATTTATTTCCTGTAAGAATTTTTTTCCTGCTCTATTGGAAAAAATCTCTGGCAGACTCATTGACTATCCTGGTTACTCTTAACTTTAAACTTTAAGTTGCAAAACAGGATCTTGGTTCATGATCTTGGATCTTAGAACATCCAGTCCGATATATTAATCAGTACTTCAGACTTTATTTAAAGCAAGACATTCCACCTCAACAAGGCCAGTAATACCCACTGGGGAGGAGAATGCATGGGCAGGATCATGAGAGAGCAATAAGGAAAAGAGAGCATGGCCTTCAGTGGTGGCTGGTTCCAGATATCCCATATCCTGGGTAGAAAAGGAGGTGTAGCTTTTCAGGTGTTGTCCCACCTTCAGTTAATTGTTTCTGCCTTAAGAAATGCCGTTCTGCTTCTCGGTGATGAAGGGTTTTAAGGGTCAACTCAATTAAAAGGCAGGCCAACTAGAGAGTGGCCTTGGACACCATCCAATTCCTTAGTCCAAAACCTGTTTTTTTTTCTTCACTTTGGAAATATGCTGGAAGTTAATTCAGGTTTTCAGTTACAACTCCTTATTAAGCTAGTGAAATAAAAAGTTATTCCTGCTTGTACCAACGTAGACAGGGCCCTCAAGTAGAAATGAATATGTCTTGTTGGCATACATCAGGGTCGGGCATGGAAAAATCGACTGTAAATGGGCAAGAGGAAGACATTTTTCTCAGTTGGTTTCCACTAGCTTTCTGGTCTCTGTTGCAGAGATAGTCTCGAATTCCTCATATGATTTCTGGAGGGTTAGTACAGGAAGTACAGAAATACCTAAATCTATGGGAAACCAGAGGAAACGTTGGCCCTGAATTAGGTGCTTATTCGATCATGTTTCCTGAAAATATACTTCTGTAAATTTGAAATATTTCCAATGGAGCATTGATAATCCCTATAAAAAAAGAACATCCCCGGTTCAAAGACTAAAAGCCAAGAATAAGAATTACTACTACATAAAGCCCAACAAAGAGAGATGGAGAATATTTTCTCCCCCACTTCTAGAATACAAGTTCCTTGCAAGAATTCATAAAGTGCCTTGGGTCATGTGGGGCTGAGATGCTTAGATGGGCGATCCAGTTAGTTACCTCTCCCTCAGCAAGACTCATCCTGACCTTCATTCCCAATCTTTGCTTCCAAAATGGAATTATGATATGCTAAGAATATTATCTATAAGCACATTAAAGATGTACAGAGAGTGCAAAGTTAATATAATGTCAGGAATTAAAATGATCCCAAAATACTGCCAACTACTTACATTCTAAAATAATTCCAATTCCTTATTTTTTGAGGGGTGTACCTGTCAAGTTTCACAACAGCATTTAGCACCAACCAGTTCATAAACTCAGCTGCCCTACTTGCAAACCTGGCACCTGTATTCCAATAGAGAAGGTACTCTGTCTGATGTGGTGCGCCGTCCTCTGTCCTCAGAGCTGGGGGGACGGTGTCCAGCTCTGCATGACTGTCTCATTTGGGGAGTGTCACAGAGAGAGGACAAGATAGAGTCCATGTGATAATTCTTACATCAGAGAATCAATGATGACGTGATCCAGTCACAGCACAAATACCTTAGGCAGAAGATGCAAAACTATGGCACTACCAGAAGCTCAAGGCAATGACACTCGCTCAAACGATGACGCATGTCTGCGGACTCCCTGACTACCTAACACTGCAGGGTAGCTAAGGACCTTTAAGACACTACCTCTCTCTGTCTGTGTAGTTCTTTGATGTCTGCATCCTTCATTGTCTACTTTTTCCCCCACTGTTTCATTAACTGTTGTGCTCCCTAAATTGAGCTCTTGAGAAGAACTTGACCTTCTTTTACGCCATTCTCCCCTGAGAGTCTCATACTACCTGCAGCTTCAGCCTCTCCTACACCAAGGACACTCGAAATTGATATCTTTACGTCCAACCTTCCTCTGAGCCTACTGAACTTTTCCGTTTGAATAATTTACCTTAAACTCAACACACCTGAACCCAGTTTAAATATTTCACCTAATAAAATCCTCCTGTCTCCTCATGTTCATCACTAGCTCTATTCTCCCAGTCAGCCAGTCTAAACTTTTGGCATCTTCAACAATGCCCTCCCCACAATCATTAATCTGGATTCTAAAAATGTCTTTCTCCTATGTACTTTTTCTATCAACTGTGAGTCCAACACCAGGACAGGCCCTTCTGAGCTCATTCCTAAATGAATGCAGTAGCCACCCAGCACTCTGAGTCTACCCACCTTCAGCTCGGCTTGCCTGTAACTGTCTGACAACATTCCTGGTAACATTCAAGGGTGTGAGGTCCTGCCCTGAAGGAAAAATGTTCAATAATACTCCCTTGGATAGGGCATAAGTTCGTCTTAGACCAAAATTTAAACCTGCTACAATCTGTCCCCAGATTACATTTCCAGAACAACTCCACTTTACACTTTCAAAAGAACCCATCATTGGCTGATTACCTAAGAAGCACCTGAGGTATACACGTATTTTTCCTTTTTCTCAGATGGTGGTCTTTCCCTCTTACTCTCCCAAAGGAAGCAAAGAACAATTATCAATGGCAAATGGCAGTTGTAGAAGCGACATCAACAACTCACGTCATGCGCAGGAGAGAACGTTGTGCCTTCTCCTCATCATGGCATGTTAATGGCTTAACTTAGTAAACAGTAACACGGAAGACAGAAAATCGAAAATGACGATAACTACAACAATTAATGGATACAAAATATAAAAAGATGCAAATTGAGCAATCAGGTAAGAAAAAGAAATGGCATTCAGATTGTAAAAGAAGTAGAATTGTCCCTGTTTGCAGATGACATGGTGTCAAGTATAGAAAATACAGATGATGCTATGTGTAGAAAACCATAGAGATTCCACCAAAAAGAGTATTAGAATTAATAAATAAATTCAGTATAATTGCAAGCTTTAAAACCAACATACAAAAATGAGTTGCATTTCTATACAATAACAATGAACTATCTGAAAAAGAAATAAAGGAAATAATCCCATGTACAAGAGCATCAAAAACAATAAGATACTTGGGAATAAATTGAACCAAGGAGATGAAAGATCTATATGCTCAAAACTGTAAGACATTAATGAAAGAAATTGAAGAAAACACAAATTGAAAGGAAACACCCTATGTTCGTGGATTAGAAGAGTTAATATTGTTAAAATGTCCCTACTACTCAGAGAAATCTACACATTCAAAGCAATCCCTATTAAAATTCCAAAGGCATTTTCCACAGAACTAGAGAATATAATCTTAAAATCACATGGAACCACAAAGCCTCCAAAGAGCCAAAGCAATCCTGAGAAAGAAGAACAAAGCTGGAGGCACCACACTTCCTATTTTCAAACTATACTACAAAGCTACAGTAAACAAAACAGTATGGTGGAGGCAGAGCCAAGATGGCAGTGTGAGTAGAGCAGTGGAAATCTCCTCCCAAAACCACATATATCTATGAAAATATAACAAAGACAACTCTTCCTAAAATAGAGACCAGAGGACACAGGACAACATCCAGACCACATCCACATCTGCGAGAACCCAGTGCCTCACGAAGGGGGTTAAGATACAAGCCCCGGCCCGGCGGGACCCGAGCACCCCTCCCCCCAGCTCCCAGAGGGTGGAGAGAAGTCAGCAGGGAGGGGGAGGGAGCCCAGGACTACTGAGCACCCAGCCCCAGCCATCTGGACCAGAGCACAGACACAGTGCATGCGCAGGGTCCTGGATACTAGGGAAACAGGGCAGCAGGACCGGTGAGCGGGTGCCTGAGGCCGACGCCGGAGAACAAAGAAACGGGAGTGGCCATTTTCTTTTTTTTCCTCCTTTTTTTTTGGCGAGTGCTTTTTGGAAGTCTTAAAGGGACAGGAACCCCAATACTAGGTAAACAGGGCAGCACGACCGGTGAGCGGTCTCTGAGGCCGGTGCCTGAGGACAAAGAAAATCGTGCATTTTTCTTTTTTTTTCTTTTTTTTAAAAAAATTATTTATTTAATTTTTTTGTTTGTTTTGTTTTGTTGTTGTTGTTTTGGTTTGGTGAGTGGTTTTTGGAAGTCTTAAAGGGGCAGGGCAGGACACTTAGTCCAGAAGCAGGGAATCTGGGGATCTCTGGGCACTCTAACCCGCTGGGCAACAGGGAGCACAGAGGCCCCTTATTGAGATAAGTAGCCTCCCGGCCGCTCCCCCTACAATGGGGCTCCACCATTTTGGAACAGCAGCCAGAGCCAGGCCACGCCCACAGCAACAGTGGAGATAAACTCCATAGCAGCCGGGCAGGAAGCAGAAGCCCTGTCTGCATGCAGCTGCCCAGCACAAGCCACTAGAGGTCGCTATTCTCCCAGGAGAGGAAGGCCACAAACCAACAAGAAGGGAAGCTCTTCCAGCGGTCACTCGTACCAGCTCTGCAAACTCTCTATCACCATGAAAAGGCAAAACTACAGGCAGACAAAGATCACAGAGACAACACCTGAGAAGGAGACAGACCTAACCAGTCCTCCTGAAAAAGAATTCAAAATAAAAATCATGAACATGCTGACGGAGATGCAGAGAAAAATGCAAGAGCAATAGGATGAAGTCCGGAGGGAGATCACAGATGCCAGAAAGGAGATCATAGAAGTGAAACAAACCCTGGAAGGATTTATAAGCAGAATGGATAAGATGCAAGAGGCCATTGAAGGAATAGAAACCAGAGAACAGGAATGTATAGAAGCTGACATAGAGAGAGAGAGAGAAAAGGATCTCCAGGAATGAAACAATACTG
This sequence comes from Manis javanica, assembly GCF_040802235.1. Taxonomy (NCBI): domain Eukaryota; kingdom Metazoa; phylum Chordata; class Mammalia; order Pholidota; family Manidae; genus Manis; species Manis javanica. Next base: position 7,717,120 of record NC_133170.1, on the reverse strand, counting down.
TGGAAGAGAACTGTGTGACCAATCCAAAAGGAACAATATCTGTGTTATAGGGGTACCAGAAGAGGAAGAAAGAGGAAAAGGGATAGAAAGTGTCTTTGAAGAAATAATTGCTGAAAACTTCCCCAAACTGTGGGAGAAAATAATCGAACAGACCACGGAAATACACAGAACCCCAAACAGAAAGGATCCAAGGAGAACAACATCAAGACACATCATAGTTAAAATGGCAAAGATCAAGGAAAAGGAAAGAGCTTTAAAGGCAGCTAGAGAGAAAAAGGTCACCTATAAAGGAAAACTCATCAGGCTATCATCAGACTTCTCGACAGAAACCCTACAGGCCAGAAGAGAATGGCATGATATATTTAATGCAATGAAACAAAAGGGCCTTGAACCAAGGCTACTGTATCCAGCACGACTATCATTTAAATATGATGGCGGGATTAAACAATTCCCAGACAAGCAAAAGCTGAGGGAACTTGCTTCCCATAAACCACCTCTACAGGGCATCCTACAGGGACTGCTCTAGATGGGAGCACTCCTAAAAAGAGGACAGAACAAAACACACAACATATGAAGAATGGAGGAGGAGGAATAAGAAGGGAGAGAAGAAAAGAATCTCCAGACAGTGTATATAACAGCTCAATAAGCGAGTTAAGTTAGGCAGTAAGATACTAAAGAGGCTAACCCTGAACCTTTGGTAACCACGAATTTAAAGCCTGCAATGGCAATAAGTACATATCTCTCAATAGTCACCCTAAATATAAATGTACTTAATGCACCAATCAAAAGACACAGAGTAATAGAATGGATAAAAAAGCAAGACCCATCTATATGCTGCTTACAAGAAACTCACCTCAAACCCAAAGACATGAACAGACTAAAAGTCAAGGGATGGAAAAACATATTTCAGGCAAACAACAGTGAGAAGAAAGCAGGGGTAGCAGTACTAATATCAGACAAAATAGACTTCAAAACAAAGAAAGTAACAAGAGATAAAGAAGGACACTACATAATGATAAAGGGCTCAGTCCAACAAGAGGATATAACCATTCTAAATATATATGCACCCAATACAGGAGCACCAGCATATGTGAAACAAATACTAACAGAACTAAAGGGGGAAATAGACTGCAATGCATTCATTTTAGGAGACTTCAAAACACCACTCACCCCAAAGGATAGATCCACCGGGCAGAAAATAAGTAAGGACACAGAGGCACTGAACAACACACTAGAACAGATGGACCTAACAGACATCTATAGAACTCTACATCCAAAAGCAACAGGACATACATTCTTCTCAAGTGCACATGGAACATTCTCCAGAATAGACCACATACTAGCCCACAAAAAGAGCCTCAGTAAATTCCAAAATATTGAAATTCTACCAACCAATTTTTCAGACCACAAAGGTATAAAACTAGAAATAAATTCTACAAAGAAAACAAAAAGGCTCACAAACACATGGAGGCTTAACAACATGCTTCTAAATAATCAATGGATCAATGAACAAATCAAAATAGAGATCAAGCAATATATGGAAACAAATGACAACAACAACACAAAGCCCCAACTTCTGTGGGACGCAGCAAAAGCAGTCTTAAGAGGAAAGTATATAGCGATCCAGGCACACTTGAAGAAAGAATAACAATCCCAAATGAATAGTCTAACATCACAATTAACAAAACTGGAAAAAGAAGAACAAATGAGGCCTAAAGTCAGCATAAGGAGGGACATAATAAAGATCAGAGAAGAAATAAACAAAATTGAGAAGAATAAAATAATAGCAAAAATCAATGAAACCAAGAGCTGGTTCTTTGAGAAAATAAACAAAACAGATAAGCCTCTAGCCAAACTTATTAAGAGAGAAAGAGAATCAACACAAATCAACAGAATCAGAAATGACAATGGAAAAATCACAACAGACTCCAAAGAAATACAAAGAATTATTAAAAATTACTATGAAAACCTATATGCCAACAAGCTGGAAAACCTAGAAGAAGTGGACAACTTCCTAGAAAAATACAACCTTCCAAGACTGACCATGGAAGAAACACAAAAGTTAAACAAACCAATTACAAGCAAAGAATTGAAACGGTAATCAAAAAACTACCCAAGAACAAAACCCCCGGGCCGGACGGATTTACCTCGTAATTTTATCAGACACACAGAGAAGACATAATACCCATTCTCCTTAAAGTTTTCCAAAAAATAGAAGAGGGGGGAATACTCCCAAACTCATTCTATGAAGTCAACATCACCCTAATTCCAAAACCAGGCAAAAGACCCCATCAAAAAAGAAAATTACAGACCAATATCCCTGATGAATGTAGATGCAAAAACACTTAATAAAAGATTAGCAAGCAGAATTCAACAGTATATCAAAAGGATCATACACCATGACTAAGTGGGATTCATCCCAGGAATGCAAGGATGGTAGAACATTTGAAAATCCATCAACATCATCCACTACTTCAACAAAAAGAAAGACAAAAACCACATAATCATCTCCACAGATGCTGAAAAAGCATTTGACAAAATTCAACATCCATTCATGATAAAAACTCTCAGCAAAATGGGAATAGAGGGCAAGTACCTCAACATAATAAAGGCCATATATGATAAACCCACAGCCAACATTATACTGAACAGCGAGAAGCTGAAAGCTTTTCCTCTGAGATCGGGAACCAGACAGGGATGCCCACTCTCCCTACTGTTATTTAACATAGTACTGGAAGTCCTAGCCATGGCAATGAGACAAAACAAAGAAATACAAGGAATCCAGATTGGTAAAGAAGTCAAACTGTCACTATTTGCAGATGATATGATATTGTACATAAAAAACCCTAAAGACTCCACTCCAAAACTACTAGAACTGATATAGGAACACAGCAAAGTTGCAGGATACAAAATTAACACACAGAAATCTGTAGCTTTCCTATATACTAACAATGAATCAATAGAAAGAGAAATCAGGAAAACAATTCCATTCACAATTGCATCAAAAAGAATAAAATACCTAGGAATAAACCTAACCAAAGAAGTGAAAGACCTATACCCTGAAAACTACAGGTCACTCTTAAGAGAAATTAAAGGGGACACTAACAGATGGAAACTCATCCCATGCTCATGGCTAGGAAGAATTAATATAGTCAAAATGGCCATCCTGCCCAAAGCAATATACAGATTTGATGCAATCCCTATCAAATTACCAGCAACATTCTTCAATGAATTGGAACAAATAATTCAAAAATTCATATGGAAACACCAAAGACCCCGAATAGCCAAAGCAATCCTGAGAAAGAAGAATAAAGTAGGGGGGATCTCACCCCCCAACTTCAAGCTCTACTACAAAGCCATAGTAATCAAGACAATTTGGTACTGGCACAAGAACAGAGCCACAGACCAGTGGAACAGATTAGAGACTCCAGACATTAACCCAAACATATATGGTCAATTAATATTTGATAAAGGAGCCATGGACATACAATGGTGAAATGACAGTCTCTTCAACAGATGGTGCTGGCAAAACTGGACAGCTACATGTAGGAGAATGAAACTAGACCATTGTCTAACCCCATACACAAAATAAATTCAAAATGGATCAAAGACCTGAATGTAAGTCATGAAACCATAAAACTCTTAGAAAAAAACATAGGCAAAAACCTTTTAGACATAAACATGAGTGACCTCTTCTTGAACATATCTCCCTGGGCAAGGAAAACAACAGCAAAAATGAACAAGTGGGACTATATTAAGCTGAAAGTCTTCTGTACAGCAAAAGACACCATCAATAGACCAAAAGGAACCCTACAGTATGGGAGAATATTTTTGTAAATGACAGATCCTATAAAGGCTTGACATTCAAACTATATAAAGAGCTCACATGCCTCAACAAACAAAAAACAAATAACCCAATTAAAAAATGGGCAGAGGAACTGAACAGACAGTTCTCCAAAAAAGAAATACAGATGGCCAACAGACATATGAAAAGATGCTGCACATCGCTAATTATCAGAGAAATGCAAATTAAAACTACAATGAGGTATCACCTCACACCAGTAAGGATGGCTGCCATCCAAAAGACAAACAACAACAAATGTTGGCGAGGCTGTGGAGAAAGGGGAACCCTCCTACACTGCTGGTGGGAATGTAAATTAGTTCAACCATTGTGGAAAGCAGTATGGAGGTTCATCAAAATGCTCAAAACAGACTTACCATTTGACCCAGGAATTCCACTCCTAGGAATTTACCCTAAGAATGCAGCAATCAAGTTTGAGAAAGACAGATGCACCCCTATGTTTACTGCAGCACTATTTACAATAGCCAAGAATTGGAAGCAACCTAAATGTCCATCGGTAGATGAATGGATAAAGAAGATGTGGTACATATACACAATGGAATACTACTCAGCCATAAGAAGAAGGCAAATCCTACCATTTGCAGCAACATGGATGGAGCTGGAGGGTATTATGCTCAGTGAAATAAGCCAAGCAGAGAAAGAAAAATACCAAATGATTTCACTCATCTGTGGAGTATAAGAACAAAGGAAAAACTGAAGGAAGGAACAAAACAGCAGCAGAATCACAGAACCCAAGAATGGACTAACAGGTACCAAAGGGAAAGGAACTGGGGAGGATGAGTGGGAAGGGAGGGATAAGGGGGGGGAAGAAGAAAGGGGGTATTAATATTAGCATGCATGGGGGGGGAGGGAGAAAGGGGAGGGCTGTACAACACAGAGAGGACAAGTAGTGATTCTACAACATTTTGCTATGCTGATGGACAGTGACTGTAAAGTGGTTTATAGGGGGGACCTGGTATAGGGGAGAACCTAGTAAACATAATATTCTTCATGTAAGTGTAGATTAATGATAAGAAAAAAGAAAGAAAGATAGAAAAGGGGGATTACTCCCTGATAGGATAAAACTAACTGTAAATCAACGATTAATGCATGCTTTAAATATCCTTAATTTTGATCACTTAAAGGGTGTCAGATGATCGGCTATGGAGGTACACTTTTCTGACAATATTCCTTTCTCTTAAAAAAAAAAAAAGCAGTTCCTGGGTGGTGACCTCCAATGAGTTCTACACAATGGTATAAAGGGCATATCAAAGTGTGGGCAAATGGTCTGTTTGTATTTATACAGAGGATCAAAGCCTAATTTGGCTACCCAGAAAATGAACTAAGATACGGTATGAAGAAGAACTTCCAACATCAGCACTCTTTGGAAGAGTCATACCAGAAGATGATCATCAAAAAACCTCAAAGATCCAGGTGCTGCTGTAGTTGTAGCTGCATCCATCCCACCGGTTCCTGGACTTGCCATTGGAATGAAAAAGGAGATATCTAAGCTAGCCTGTGCATACAGTAAAACAACAAATTTGACTGGATCTATACTGTTGGAACTCAACCAAGAATTAGGAGAAGTGCAAGTTGTAGCGCTCCAAAGTCTTACAACTACAGACTATCTACTATTAAAAGAACATATGGGATGTGAACAGTCCCCAGGAATGGGTTGTTTTAATTTGTCTGATTTCTCTCAGACTGTTCAAGTTCAGTTGGACAATATCCACCATATCATAGATAAGTTTTCATAAATGCCTAGGGTGCCTAACTGGTTTTCTTGGTTTCACTGGAGATGGCTGGTAATTATAGGTCTGCTTTGGTTATGTAACTGTATTCCTATTATGTTAATGTGTGTATGCAATGTAATTAGTAGTTTAAAACCTATACATGCTTAAGTTACTCTACAAGAAGATATGTCAAAGAAATAATCAATCTTCCCATGTTATCTTCCGTCTGCTACTCCTATAGCTTTTCTTCTTCCTTCCTATTTACAACCCTTAAATAGAATTCGTGCCTCATATCGAATTTACTGAGTATCATAATTCTTCCAAGTGGTAAAGATACCTCAAGACAAATACTGGGCATAGAAGCCACAGGGCATAAATCTGCAAAGAACTAAAAAGCTAACCTTTTCAAACAATATTGCCTCTCTCTCACTTACCAACTTTACATTTATTTCCCTATATGGCCCCGGAAGATGACTGGTTAGCTAGATATGGGTAAGATTCCTCAAGGGAGGAACAACCTAAGACAGGCACAGTCGCAGGGGGGCCATCAGGTGAGAAACTGGGGATCAACAGAGGTGAGGCTTAGAACCTCAGCCCCCCTGTTTTGAGAGAAATCTTCTGCATCCGTGGATGTTTTATTGCCCTTGTCTAGCTTGGATTAACACTTAGTCTACAGGCACACACCTGATCATCTAAATTTGCTCTCTTACAACACTAAACTATGTTTGCTACCTTTATCTTGCATCTACCTACCACTTCAGCATTTTATTAAAAAAATAATAATAATAATAAGGGAGAAATGTGGGATTCACATATAAATCAAGAATAAAAATCAAACGAATATTCATATTTGACCTGATTGTTTATAGGTCATAATGCATGATCAAAACCGAAAGTTTCTGTGATGACTGCCCTTGCACTGTTCACCATGTAAGAACTTATTCACTATGTAAGAACTTGTTCACCATGTAAGAACTTGTTCGTTATGCTTCAGAAGATTGGAGACTGACGAGAATTAGGCTTGGGGTGGATTAATGATTGTACATTGAGCATTGAGTCCCCTATACAGAATTTTATTGTTGTTAACAACCATTTGATCAATAAATATGAGAGATGCCCTCTCAAAAAAAAAAAAACACACACTATGGTACTCACATAAAAACAGCATAAGGACCAATGGATCATATCAAAATCCTAGAATTAAATCCTCACACATACAGTTGCAGATGTCTCCAGTATGTAATTACTTTTTTCTCTCTTTTAGCTAATAAGAAGTCTGTGAAAAGACATTTTAAGACTATGCAAATATTAGACTCATTATCAAAGATTTTCTCTGGTTTTAAAATTCACTGGTGATTCTTGATCCAAGCTTTACTGTAATGGTGGCAAAATAATGATTTTTTTAACTCTAGCACTCTTTGGACACACGTGGCATTCTACTGAGCAAGAGTCCCTCCCCCTCCCCCTTCTCTCTCCTTTCACCCTTTATTCTTCTCCTCTTTCACCCCGACTCTTTTTCTCTCATTACACTCATGAACTTTTATTTTTTTAACAGTTCATAATTCATTACTGTATCTAGATATTTTGGCATGCAAAATTGTTCCATACTTAGCCAATGAGAGTCCCTTCAAGAGGAACCCTTTATACTTATGATATTTCCCATCCATTTGTTGAGTATGTCTTAACTTTTTGGTATAACAAAATATCCCAGGCCTGTCTTATATCTAGCTCTCCCCAGTTTGGAATGAGCCACTTTTACAAGGAGCCCTGAGAGGGAAAGGTGTTAGAGATTAAGATCTGAGAAAAATACTGTTGAATTTGACAATTATGAAAAGTTCCAAGAAAATAGTTCTAATAGAAGGTTGGAATGAGAGACATATTTCATAGGAGTAAATAATGTGACTGGTAAAAGCCACAAGAGCTACTAGTCCCAAAGAGCAAAATTTGCTGGGAAGGAGTTCTCCAAGAATGCTAATGCAGAAGGAATTTAAGCTAAGCCCACAGAACTGGAAGGCCTCCATCAGTGCTCATAGGCAGAAGAGACAGACCGCTCTGGGTGTGACTGCTCTTAGCCCCAGGGGGTTCCTTTCAGTTTTCCCCATTCCCACAGGAAACTCCCTTCCCCAACAGTAAAGAAGGTCTATTCTCTACTGTCAAGGTGTAGTATTGGATATAAATCCAAATGTCTGTCCTATCAAGTTTTTAAGATCTTTAATATCTATAGATACTTTTGTCTACTTGACAAAATGATATTTTCAAGCCTCCTATTATTAGGGCCCGCATTCTACATGTTTCCCTACATCTCCGGGCAATACTGGCAATAGTTACTACAAGGTAACCCAGCAGTGAGTGGTATTGCATACTGCTTGGCCAACTCCACCAGTTTGTAACAAAAAGTGACATAAAACAAATTAACCTCCTATTGAAACAATAAGACAATCACTTATTTTGTTTCGATTCTTTTAACTCCTTGTCCATATGTACTTTTTTTTCATAAAGGTAAACATCATTTAATATTCTCTACTTTTCAATTAAAAACATTTTTCCATTTTACCATGCAGGCTTTCTGAGCATTTTAGTAGGTAAATTGTAGTAGGTGTATACCAAATAATCTAGACAATTCCCTTGTTAGGTCTTTTCACTGGTACTATTTGCAATGAACATCTTCATATATAAAATTTGGAAAAACAATTGTCACCTCATAGTAAAGCTTCCAGAATACAGATAAATATATATATCAAGAAAGGCTACAAAATTAATGAGCTAAAATTTCAACTCAAGGAGTTAGAAGAACAAAAGGATTAAAGAAAGGAGAAATTAAGATAACAATAGAAATTAATAAAATAGAAAAAAGTTAGATAATAGGATCAAACCAAAAGCTAGTTTTTAAAATTAAGATTAATGAAGACTAATGCCTTCTGCCAAAATAATTCTTAATATGCAAAGAAAGCACAAAGAAATAATATCGAGAATGAAATTGGAGACATAACTATAGCAATAGTTTATAGCATAATATTTTTATCATATAATTAACTACACTATTTTCCCCTCCAAAATAATCATATATTGGAGGATAAACATTTATCATGCTCCGGTTCCATCCTAGATCATCGTCCATCAGTCCCAAATACCTTCTCCAGGCCTTTCCAACTGGGTATCTACCTTCTCCCTTACCTGGTTCACCCTCTTTAGGATCCATTTCCTGCAACGTCTCAGAGCAAATGTCTTTTAATTTCCCCTATTCCATAAATGGAGTAAGATCTTTCCACCTTATTCTCTGTGAAAGCTTGCACAGTGATGAGAAATGTTCACTGCTGAGAGTTCGGTCACAGCTGAGAACAGCATCGCTTGGAACGGGAGAACCTCGTTGAACCCGGGACGCTCCTTTCCGACGTCTGCTGTGCTCCAAGGAGGGCCCCCCACGAAGGCCAGGACAGAGCCCCGCCAGCAGGGCCTCCCGCTCTGCTCCCTTCTTCTCCCACCCAGACACCGTCTCGGCGTGTCTGTTCCTCAAAGCATCACATGTCCGGAAGGCAGAAGGAGAGGGAGCCTGAAAAAGGGCCGCCCCTCAAGGCGACCGGAGTCCCTGTGCTGTCCGGGCGCCCAGCGCAGTTAAGGCGTTATTGGCATTGACTCTGATGTGGAGATCAACGTATTTCTGAAGTGAGAACTCGGAAATGCTACCTTTACTTTTTTTAAACCCAAACATTTGTCCTCCAAGTGTCTTCTGATATTTATTAAAATTCACATAAAATGCGGTCAACTGTGCATTTTTCAGAACGTTTCTGCGGCAGCTGGTGAGCAACTTATTTTTTCTAAGTTTCCCTGAACAGGAGGCTCCAGCCTGCGGTGGGGGTCTCCTCTGCCCACTCCAGGATTCTCCCCGCTTCTGGCCTTTCCCTCAAAACCCAGGCTGACGGTGGCAACACTTTGTTTCCCAAATTTCCCTTCCATGTTTTCTCCCCCAAATACCCCAAGAGAAATCATTAAAAATACCTTCTGTACCTGTGATGTATATCTTTATTCCCTATATCTGAGGGAACTTAAAGCTTGCAATTTCTAGATAATAACCATTGTATTCTAAGACATTTTTGCAAAGAAAATACAGCTATGACACGGTCAGCTTATGCTTCTATTTGTTCCTGGGGAATGTTGGTGCTGTTTTTTGATCCAGTATTTCACCCCATTTCAGAAATTAAAATACTTCTTTTTATGATCAAATATTTGGAGCTGAGACATCCATGCTCTGAGGCACCCTCAGCTTCACTCCCCTCAGGTGGCCACCAGCTTGCCCCACACCCCCTTCCCACAGTCCTCCGCGGACCCTGAGTCGCAGCCTGTTCCAGGGAGCAGCAGGGCTGTGGCTGGGGCTACAGCTGGGCTCAGGGCTCCCAGCAGTGAGCTTTCGGTCCAGTAGGAATGATCCCCACTTACTGGTGGCACCAAAGCCATGTCAGACGCAGTGCACCTGGCCCACGGGTTTGCTATCAGTAAGACCAGGGATGGAGTCATAGGTCTGATGACAGTTCTGCTCACAGGCACCATTGTATTCTTTACGCGGTCAAAGCCTGCTAGTCACAGTCACACCACACCACCTCCCCACCCCCTCTGCAGGCCGGGGGTCACCTCCCTGCTCTGGGTGTTGTTCTGTGTTGTGCTGTGTTCTTTAGAGTCGTCCAGGTCCTGCACAAGGCCGAGCCTTGGTGGCCAGGAGCGCTGTGTTCATCGCAGCTACTGGATGGGACCTGCCGTGTAACCTGTTCCCACTTTCTGGATATGGGCTCACGAGCTGCAGGTCGATAGAGACGAAACCTGAGAACAGCTTAGCTGAATCACAGTGGTCCTGCTCGAAGTCTTCCAAAGGCCTCCAACTCACCTGGCACAAAAGCCGGAGTCCCTACAGCTGCCTGCAGGGCCCCACACGGTCTGGTCCTTGCGGTGGGCATTCCACCCCCGCAATCGGAGTTGCTCCACTTGCTCTGCCTCCGTCCCCGTGTGCTTTGCTGTAACTCAGGGCCTTTTCACTTGCTGTTTGCTTCCTTCTCCTAAACTGCCACATGGATTGTTCCCCCATGAGCTTCGGCTCTTTACTCAAATGTGCTTGTCACCGAGGCCTCTTGACCACCCTGATTTATAACGGTGACCCCTACTGCCAGCGCTCCCCAATTCCCTTCACTGTTTTATGTTTCCCTGCAGCGGACAGTTATGCATCTCTGTACCTCTGTCTGTCTGTCTGTGCACATGCACTGGGCAAGGGGTTTTCCTCTACTAAATAAAAGCCTCATGAGATCAGGATTTTATTCTTTGTTATATCTTCAGTACCTTCAAGAGTACCTGACGCTTAGGATATCTTTCGTAAATATTAGCTGGATAAGTGGATGAGTAAGTAAATTACAGTGAATCTTGGCTTTTATTAGATGTAAGCAATACATTCCCCTTCTTTTCTGTTCTCCTGGACAGGGAGATTCTTTCAGGGTGGCTTTTACTATTGAACAAAAGAAGCTTGTTTACCAGTAAGAACAAGTATTCGACACATATGAAACAGAAAATAATGTTTGCAGGAATGTTTTAGTCTTGACATTTAAGTCAGGCTGTGAATTAAAGGAGCTCCGTGAAGATCTAATAGATGGTTTCTCAGCCTTGGTCATTTGATACCAGGGGCTGGTAGGTCTGGGAGGTGAGGGCTGTGCTGTGTGATTCAGGATGTTTGGCTTCTTCTGTGACCTCCACACACTGTCATGTCGTCTACAAAATCAACCAAAAATGTCTCCCAACTTTGGCAAATGTTCCCCAGGAGAGAAATCTCCTTAGTTGAGAACCACTACTCCAACAGGACTATAGTTCTTAACTGAGGATAAATGATACTTCCCACAGTGCATTCCATTTTTACGACCAGTAAAATCATGATACCCAATTCACGCAGGCGTATTAAAGATGAAACAAGACAAGGGAGTCGTGACAGTCAGTATGTAGTTGACATGGCAAAACACAACCTGTACTAAATTCACTGTTTAGAAATCTCTCATCTTCATTTTAAAATAATTCAAAGAGAAAGTAACCTATTGGTTTCAATTATTTAAGAGAAGAAATATATAAGGAAAAAAGAAAAACTCACTCCATATAAAAATTATTTCTTTCTTAGACCCTAATGTGTTGGAGTCCACGCACATTCACCCAGGTCTGTCCTTGGTGTTGATTTATTTCTGTGACTGCTTTATAGCTCTAAATAAAATTTAAAAAACATAAATATCTTCATGTCAGAAAACTAGATCCCTACAGGTTTGTGGAAAGCACTCTCTTCATACATGAGAATTTAAATGATGAATGTGGAACCAGCCACTGCGAGCTCACAGAAGGACCCGTTTTCTACTATTTTCTGAAGTCCCATGCACAGTGTAGGTTGCCGATTCCAAGTGGAGGAAATTGAACTGTGTAATTTCTTGCAGAGCTAACCTTGTGGATGGAAAGAGGCTGAAGATGCCTGCAGGAAATCCAGGCGATTTCTATTATGTTACATCAATTCCCACTGGCTTTGACCTGTAAAAAAACTGTGGTCTTCAGCTATTTTCATTGTAAATGGAGTGTGTAATAAAAATTAAGAATCTCCGAGCAGTTGCCTAAATCAGTTCGGCACCCAAAGCGGTCATGTCCTGTAGAGAATCCCTGATGCAGCGACTCTGTTGATGAGCACGTACCTCCATGTCCAATGCCCAGTACTCCTTAATGGTGGAAGCTTTGATTGCTAGAATATCATTCTTTATTTTATGGGATTGTTGTGAAGATTAAATTAATTAAAGCATGGGAAAGTCTTTTGTTTTTATTTTATGGAAGTATAGTTGATATACTATATTATATTGATTTCAAGTATACAACATAGTAGTTCAGCAGTTACCCACATTATTAAATCCTCACCCCCCACTAGTGCGGTTACTGTCTGTCAACATAGGAAGATGTTACAGAACCACTGACTATATTCTCCATGCTGCACTACCAGCTCCATGACCAGCTTATATTATGATTGAGGTTTTCGTGCCCTTTATCCCCCTCCCTCTTCCTACCCACTCCCCCCTCCCCTTCTCCCATGGTAACCACCAGTCACTTCTCAGTGTCTATGAGTCTATTGCTGTTTTGTTTATTTTGTTGTGGTTTGTTTCTAGATTCCACATGTAAGTAAAATCATATGGTATTTGTCTTTCTCCACCTGGTTTATCTCACTGAGCATAATACCCTCTCGGTCCATCCATGCCTTCACTGTAAAAGTCTTCATCCGGTGGGTATCCTTTCTTTGCCTGAAATGTTCTACACTGCGTCTGCTCTTCTGAGACCAGGTCATTCTTCGGGTCCTGACTGAGTATGATAATAATCATTATGTGTAAGTTGTGGCATGATTGATTAACATCTCCCCTATCTGGGCTGTAAGTCCCATGAGGACAAGTGGGGTCCCTTTTGCTCTGCTCCTGCTGTTAACACGAGCGAATTCCTGTTGTCTCCCGCAATATCGAGCACACAGCAGGCATTCAATACATGTCAGCTGGATTACTGCCTGGATGTAACAGTTGCGTGGCCTTTAAATGGAGTTAATAGCTGCACACGGGATGGTTCATCTACCTAACAGGGTTTGCGCTAGTCTTTTACAAGGAAAAAAGAGACAGTCCATTAGGAGGAATAGGGAAAACAATAATGCACACAAATATGGTAATTCCTCATAATAGAAACTGGTAAAACAGACTAAAATAATGACCCATAAAATTTTTACAACAAACAGCCAATAAAATTATATTTCAAGATGGAAGTCTTAAGACTAAAGTGGGTATCTGTGAAAAGCACCCATAGCTGTTAACTGATGGCAATGATGGCAGTCAGGACTGCTCAGCCCTGTAAATGTGCAGACAGCAGAATCACTGAGGGGCACCCCGTCTGCTCCCCGTGAACCCAAACAACCCCAACAGTGTCCTCTCTACCTTGTCATGCCGCTCCTGCTTGCTGTAGATCGCTGACAGCAGGCGGTAGCACTATAGGCACCCAGTCTCCTCGGACACAATGTGATGGGTCATCCTTTCAGCTTCTTTCATCTGACCCATCACGGCCAAAACCTGGGTCTGCAAAACCACACCGGCCTTGGCTTCGGGGACGCTCTGCTCCTGCCTCGTCAAATACTGCCTCAAGCGCTCAGCTTGACTTGTGACTCACAGAGAGGGTGGCGCTCCCACAGTTTACATTCTGTGTGTGTGAGTGTATGCGTGTGGCTAGCAAGGATGCCCAAAGGAAACTCAGAGAATAACTTGCACTTTTTAATAAAATACCAAGTATGTGAAATCATGACCCACAGCTACAGGACTCAATGAATTCATGTGCTTTAAAGAAAAGAGCACACGTGTAAGGAGAACAACATTCATCAACCGTATATTTAATGAGAAGGAGGTTTGTGGAACTGAAAATTGAGATAAAAAAGCAATTTTAGTGTCTGTGATTTTGGTGACTGGATCTAATACTGCTTTCACATCAATATATATAAAGTAGATAGTTTGGTTCCAGCCTTGAGGTTCATCCAAGCCTCCTTGTATTGCCCACTGCACTCACTTTCCCAGCTTCATTTTCTGCAGTCTTCTACTCCCAAGTGCCAAAGTTCCCTGTGAGCTGCAAGCTCCTAGTAAATCTGCACAGCGTCTTCATATGCCAGTGTTGTTACATGTACTGCTCCCTGCAGTGGTTTTTAAGAATCAATACTTTCCTTTCAAAAAGTACATTTCCAGATGCTGTTAAAGATTTGGAGAAGACTACTCTTAGACTGAAACTATGCTTTAACATGAAACTGAGTTTCTATCAAGAAAAGAGTAAAAATAAAATAATTACGTCCCTACCCTCTGGATATATGCCTCCCTCTACTGAGTTACTAGTAAGGAACCAAGCGTCATTCCTATCAATGGTGACAACCTTGTCTGTTAATATTCAGTCTCTTATCTACTCCCATTTTCAGAATTGCCAGTTTTTGTTAGGTATGTGAGAAACAATGGGCTTACATGAAATACAGAAAAATGGGATTCCCACTAAACTTCACTAACACCATGTTGTAATCAGCAACTGATCAGTCATGATGAATTAGGATATAGTGCTTTATTATTGTTTTTGAGGAAGAGAGTCATGCTACCTAAATTTCTGAAACTGGCATTAAAAAGCCAGTCTCTTCCAAGTAGCCAAAAAATTAACGTGCACTGCACAGGTTTCTGAGCAACTTGCAAAGTGAATAAAAGAAACCCCACCGTTTGGAGCCCTGCAGTGCTGTCCCCTGCTCTGTAGTCCCCCTGGCGCCCCACCACCAAGGAGCGATGACTTGAGCTAAGGCTGATTACCAGCGGGTCACTGCCTTCTCTGGAAACTTTGCACCAGTGACGGTTTGGGAACACCAGAGCTTTCTTAATTATGAAACACAGCTTTTCAATCTCTCTTCTTGATGTTTCCTTGTTATTCGAGTGTCACAACATCAGCTTCTTCCCCTTGCCATGCTCAACTTAGACCATTCATTATTTACTCCAATTATCAAAGAACATAACAAAAATAAAACTAAACTAAAAACAAACCCCTCATCTCTTCTTATTTGTGGAAATTTAATAAAAATGCTTTCTAACATCCTAGTGAATATGTTATTTTGAACTTATCAGTGGCTGTTATTTATCCAAATCCTTCTTGCTTCACACTGAGATAAAGAACAGGCTTTTATAGAAAGAAAATAATGTCGCAGCAAAGTCTAAGAGTCTGTCTCAGTTACTAAGCCGGGACATAGTAATTGATACATTGCTCTAAATAAGTGTAAATCAAGTGAAGCTTGGAAATTTCTTTTCCAGCTATGCATTTTTGTTTTGCTGGTGTTTACTCTGATATGATTTTTAATCACATAATAGGCCATCTTGCATTTGTCTAGTGAAGTATATGGATTAAAAAAAACCTTAATTGTGTGATCTTGTATATCCTAATTTTTTGTTAATCACTTGGCCACCTAAAATTCCTCTGGGGATGTAAGTGACATTCAGAAGTAGACAAAATTACTATTCTACACAGACACTAAGGCACAAGGAGGTTAAATGCCTTGAAAAGATCTCAGGATAAGTGAGATTCATGGGGAGCAGCAGAATCAGGTCTCTCTAGGTAACTTTCCCCACAATAACATGCGAGGGACACTGTATGTAGATAACTGGATTTGCTGTACATTTTCCCTAGTGAATGTTTATTCTCCACATGCAGTTTCTTTAGGAGTGCCATTTTAGAATGCAAGTTTGGCAGGTGGAAAGACACAAAAAATCTATATCCGGACATACAGCAGGTGGCGGGGGAAGGATTTGGGGTCTTTGCAAGCATGGAAACAAAAAGACAAAGAGGAAACACTGTTGCAGGATGAATAGAGCAGTTAGTGGATTATTTGGGGGGCTTGCTTGTCATTTAAGTAGGAGAGGGCTAAGCCAGCCATTCTCTTGAATTTTCTTCTGGCTTTTGTTAATGTGTTAATTTTGTTAATTTCCTAATATGTGTAAATCCCATTTTGCATTATGTTGCTTAAAGATGGGCAAATAGGAATATAGAACAATTTTCTTTGTATATTAAACAAACTTCTCAGGCAGGTCAATATTAAATAAAGACAACACATACATTTATATTCTTAAAGACAAGAAAGCTTAACATTTACCAGAAGATAAAAACCCTTTTGTGCATTTCAGGTTGGAGAAATAATTAAAACAGAATTTCACTGCAGGGCTGGCAGTCTACTGGACAATGAGAATGATATTAAGTTTTTGCATTAAACCTAAAATTTTTCTTTACATTACTATAAGTATTCATTATATGCCAAGAGTGTATGTGGTCTGGCCTAGATCATAAAGAAAATAGAATCCTTTCCCATGTAGTGTTGCTTTAAATAAACTGCAGTAAGAGCATTTTATAGTGCTCCAGGTATGCAAGAGCTTCCTACCAATTATAAGGTGTAGTAAATGTGGTTATATGTGTATATTAAATAAGGAAAGACACAACAATACTGGAGGCTTGTATCATCCCTAGAAAATTCGTGTCTACCCCGAGCCAATGTCTAGATTTAGATGAAGTTTCTGCAGCATTGCTGCGGAACACTTCCTCATTGCGCATTTATAAAAAGCTTGTCTAAACGATGTAAAGAGAAGTCTGCTATTCAATAAATCGTCAATACTACTTCCTGCAGCCTGGAGAGTTTTCTGTAGACATATAATTACAGGAACTGGGCAGATTTCACTGAACTGAACCTGGAGAGCTGGAGAAACACCGTCCCAAGGTGCAACGTGACTGTCAACACTTTGAGCTCCCGGCCAAGCTCAGTGAGTCTCATTTCAGGGGCATTGTTTGCATGTCTGCCATGTGTCTGCTAGAGACACCTCATCAGCATTATCTAATCTCCGGGGAACAGGTTCTCTCCTTAATCTCCCTTTCCAGGTGTCAACTAAGAAACCCCATAGTTGCATAACTCTGAGCTCTCTAGACAATTCTTTATTCCAGCCTGATTCATTTCTTCATCTTCCTTAAATTATTTCTTTAAAAGAGAATAACAAAGGAATGACATGAGATATTTTAAAAAATTAACACTATCATCTCCGAGGCAGATGGAGAGGGAGAGGGTAAGGTGGGAAAAGCACTCACATTTACTGGGCACCTATTACCGGCCACGCACAGGGGTTTTACTCTTTAAATATTTGGATACCTTGATGCCAATATTCATCATTCAAAAATACCTGCAAATCACAGTTGCCATGTTTACTTACTTCAGATTTAGTTAATAAAACCCTTAGATAATTTCTGGTTTCAGCAAGAAGATGCAGAGAGCTGAAAAGAATATCACTCCCATTCTTGCGTGGAGACCTAGTGCCCGCCGCCCCGAGATGCGCAGCTTTGACGTGCACATAATTCACACAGAGAACAATCCAGGATCAAAAGACTCGGAAAGACATTTTGACCTTCCCCAACCCCACAACCGCATGAAAAGGTTTCTGTGGAGGACGGGCTCCAGGAAGAGAGCTGTGGCCATGTTGGCCACATTATGTGCAAACTACATGTGCTAGACGGGGAGGAATGTGGCCAAAGTCTGTTAAAATTCCTCTCTGGGCCCCACCGTTGCTGTGTGGCCCAGGAAACATTATTTACTTTCGGATTCCTGTCAATCGCTTCCCTTTTCCTTTGAAGTCCCCGACGCCTGCCCATCTCTGCTCAGCATGACGTACCTACCTCATCATATCTGACAGGCTGGAATCCCATGTCTAGGGATCCCCTGTACACGCATCAACTTTGGGTGTTTTTCTTCCTGTTAATCTGTCTCATGTCAGTTTGATTCTTAGACCAGCTGCAGGAACCTTGAAGGGTAGAGGAAAATTCTTCCTCCCCAGCACTTACCATGGGGAAAAGATGAACAAGCAGGAGATTAATGAATTTCTATCAGATAAATGAACCACACGGCGAATGACCAACCCAAAAAACAGATGCTTACACGGAGAAACAGCGCCTGAGCATTGGCGTACCTGGCGCAGGTGCCACCAAATGCCACACAAACCAGTAGGAGGATGAAATCGGAAGTGTTAACATTCTGCTGAAGGCCAAGGGCGAGCCAGCCAGGAGAAGGGGAAGCCCCTGGGAGCCACAGACATGGGGGTGGGGAGGTGTCCCCTGTCCTTGCCGAGTTCCCTCCAGGCTCTATGGTCCTGTCCACGTGCACACGGGGCTGAAGGGGACCCCAGGATGCGGGCGTTTCGGTTTCATGAGCAGGACAAGGCGTGGCCTCCTAGGATTTCACAGGAAAGAGGGAGAAACCCGAGAGAGCTTCTGTCCGCTGCTGGCGGGGAGAGAGCACTGGGCCAGAC
Organism: Manis javanica; assembly: GCF_040802235.1. Taxonomy (NCBI): domain Eukaryota; kingdom Metazoa; phylum Chordata; class Mammalia; order Pholidota; family Manidae; genus Manis; species Manis javanica. Next base: position 7,698,680 of record NC_133170.1, on the reverse strand, counting down.
TGGCTGGGCAGAGGGCCGGGCCCCCTCACACCCCCAGACCCACCTCGCCCTGCTCCCGGCACCAAGCCGGCACCACGTGTGGTGTGATACATGCTTGCAACGATCTTTGGACTCATTAGATAATAATCCACCCTTAGCAATAAACTCAGGGAAAGTATTTTTCCTGAAAGGCTTAAAATCAATTCCGTCCCAAGGTAACTTTTAGAAAAAATATAACAGCAAAGAATAGTGCAATTACTACCTTCCCTGAATTAATTTCACTTCCCTGGTGGGTTTGCCGCTCTAAAACAGTCAACGAGGGCATAGGTTTTCACCTTCCATCAACGTCTTCCTCTGCTGGGTTACTCAGCTAGGTTTCAACTAGAAGTGCAACTGCTAAAGTCCAAAATTGTAGCAAAGGAATTCAAATCAGCACGTACAGCAAGATCACATAATTACACCTCTCACTGTCTTGCCCTAAAGAACAGTCTTGCAATTCTGGTTCCTTGGAAAATGTCCTTCATGTTTATCTGTCTTTTCCTTTCACTCATGACTCTGAATTTTAAGGAGGAATTAGGACTCCACTTTTAAAAATATGAAGAATCACCGCAGAAGGAAAATACATACCATGTAATATATTTTAAACCAACTCATTGTTTTGTTCTAAGGCAGTGTCTTTATCTTAAATAATGATATTATCTATATACCGAAGCTTGATTTCAGGCAGTTCCTCTTCCATTTAATTTACCCAGTTAGAAGTTCATGAACAAAACCTGCACATTCCTGGTCCTTACATATTGTGAGTTCAGGTGGAGAAGAAGATAAAATATTTACAAGTCACCTTTAATTAAAAATGCATGGGACACAGAGAACAGCTCTGACAGTCATAGTGTCTGTCTACGGAAAATGGCATGCCGGGTCCCACCGGGCAGATCTCTTTCAACTTTGTCTTCAGCGACACCACACAGGTATCTTGAAATTAGGCACAGTGGGAGTACTTACACCGTGGACACTGGCAAATGCGACACCCAGAAATGCTAACATGTAAACATCACTTAACAGGAAGTGTCTGGTAGCACACGCTCCGGGCCCAGAAGGGCTGTGGTGGTATCTCAGAGTCAGAGAGGATGGACTTGGGGCGCCACTACTGGGAAGTTGTTCTAGTGCTGAACCACTTTCAGGGAGTATTTTCCACTGGAGTTAATGACGAGTCACAAATTATCTCCCATAAACCTTTTTTTTTTTCTAGACTGGTATATGCCTGGTCAATTAAAGAAAGTGGATTAATTGTTGCCCCCCACCACCAAAAGATAGGTCTACAGCCAAATCCCTAGATACTTTGAACATGTTTTTATTTGGTAAAAGGGTCCTTGCAGATGTAATTGGTTAAGGAACTTGGGATGAGCGCGTCCTAGATGACCTGGGTGAGCCCTACATCCACTGACAGATGTCCTTATAGGAGACAGAAGAGGACACAGAAAAGTTTGTATGAAGATGGAGGCGGAGACTGGAGTCATGTGGCAATAAGCCAAGGAAGCTAAGAAACGCGGGGAGTCATGAGAAACTAGAGTTGACAGGGAAGGATTCTCCCCAGGAGTCTCCAGCGGGAGTGTGGCCCGGCCTACCCTTTATTTCAGACTCATCTCCAGACCTTGTGAGAATGAATTTCCATTGTTCTAAGCCACCCAAATTGTGGTAGTTTGTTGTACCAGCCACAGGACATTAGGACAGGGACCACCAGCAGTTAGAATTTATTTTCATTAATTCTTGAAGACACATACTATCAAGACCACTAATTCAAAAGATACAGTAAACACGCACCCTCTACCTTCACACTTATTTCTTCTACAAAATAGCTCTCCCACTCATCTCTCACCATCATGGATATTCCGTGAGCAACTCACTTTCCATATTGGATCTCCCACTCTCCCCACCCCCTACTCAGCCAATGCTGGTTCTTTTCTAACCTAGGGTTTTCTCAGCCGCTAGCAGGGTGTGATCAATATTAAACTGTAACAATTTAATCAAAAGATAGCTATCACTTTAAAGAGGAAATGCCAAACATTGTCAAATAAAAGCTAAAGAAAAAGTGTGACATGGGCCAGCAGCCACAGGGCTACAGCGTTGTCAGAAGACCACAAAAAGGGAAAAAAACAAAAACAGCTTTCTCTTTTTGGCATGCAACTGCAGCTTCCTGCTTCTCCAGACTCATCTCACGGCACAGTCACTCTCATTCTCTAGACTTCCAGACACAGTGACTGTTTGTATTCCTGGACACCTTCAGCTAAGAATTAGTCTAGGTTCATTTGGCCGTTCACACAATGGCATGACTGGCTATGAAATGCCTCTTACCTTTTGATCCAGGAATTCTACTAGGAATATGTCTAAAGGTGATTATCCCAAATCTATTTTCTTTTTAAAGAAATTGATTGTCATCCAAATAAAATGTGTCTTCTTGTGTAAGAGCAAGATGCCTCTTTGTGGAACTTGCCAGGCAGATGCTGGATAATTCCCTTTGGGGTGCCTGTCACATCCGGGATCCCTGAATTCTGTAGCATCATGGATTGAGGAAAGGGAGGTAACAGCTAATGTGTGCTGTTGCCCATATAATCCTCTTCCCTCCCCATAGCTGGATAGGTGCATCTGCAGTAAGTGTGGTCGTGCATGTGGACAGACAGTATCACTGAAGTGACAGGTGGTTTGCCAGAGGGTTCCACAGGTTGTGATGGAATGACAAAAGTTTGTAGACAAGGACTTCAGAGAGTGCCTGAAATCCTGGCATGATAATCAAAGTGGTTTCATCACAATGGATTTTGTTTGCTGATAAAGAATGTTAAGAGGGTGTTTTGTTAACAGATCCTCTGTGCTCTGCGTGGATCAGGAGCTCGCTCTTACTGCTACGGAATCCAAAACATGATGATGAGATCATCAAGGTCAGAGAGGGGTGAACAACCCTGAGTGATGCCCACCAGCTACTCTGCCTCTTTGACGCTGAATTCAATTACCTAAAAGCTAAAGGAAGAACCATTCAAACTTCCCATTTATTTTTCAGCTCTCATAACATTTTAAAATCACATTCAATGTAAGAAAGACTGGCAAGGGATATGACCTTCGGATGTAGGACAGGATCGTGGTCTTAATAATATTTTGTGCTTCCTTAAAATGGCTCACATTCTCAAATATGTGAAATGCAATCATTTCACATCAATTTACCTGTGAGGGTCACTCAGATTAACTCTGTCACATTATCAATTCTAAAACATGTCATCTGTCATTTCTTAAACATAAGTGAAGATAAATATCTATATACGTTTGTTATCATTTTTAAACATCCATCTTTTATAAAAATTGTTAATAGTAGGGATGAAGGAAAGATCAGCAAAAAGACATACAAATCCAGTCTGAGATCACTAAACAACTCAAATATGTAAAAATAATAACTTTTCATGAATTTGAAGTTAACCAGTTTAGAGCCTGTAATCCTTCCCAGGCTGAGTGTTCGATTAGAACTTCAGAGTGTTCTAAAAACATAAACTCTATTTTAATATATTAACATAGTTGTATTGGGATAACGGTACTGACTACAAAGGAGATCCAAGTTATGCATTATAATGATGGTTAGCAGTTTGTTTTGGACACCATAGTTTTAGACACTCATGAAATCTTGGAACTGGAAGAGAAAAGATCATTTGGAATCTTTTTTAGCCTTTAGATTTGGAAACTGAGACCCAGAGAGGCCCAGCCCCTGCCAAAGCCCTGCCCACAGCTGGTTACTTGTCCTGTGCAGTCAGATGCTTTGTATCTCACACAGCAGAGTAAATGATACCAAAGTAAATTAACTCAAGATACCGTAGTGAGTGCCTGGTGTATTTAGGGAGCTGTACTAAGCCCTTGTGGGAGAAGTGGGTTTACCAAAAAGCTTATCACTTTTCTTAAAAAAAATAGACAGAGTAGTTCAGGAGGCAAGCCTGAAAACCTAAAAATCAACACAAGGATTAAATCATGATTGGAGATAATAAGACAGGAAATAAAAGTATATAACTCGTTTGCTTGTTGATATGGTTCAGTGAGTGTTACAGAAACACTAAAGAAAGATGGGGAGCGGTGAGCACGCTCTTGGGAACAAGTGGAAGTTGAACTGGATCTTGAAGAGTGGATGGGACTTAATGAGAGAAAACAGGAAAACCGATATTGCAGGAAGATGGCACTGTATGAGTAAATATAAATCACACTCATATCTGCAAAGGGCTCAGAAACAACCAATGTGTTATCATTGGTATTAGGTGAGAGGTACTGTCCCTGAGTGATTTTCATGTAGGGAGAACAACTACACACTTATTATCTATCGTGGTCGTGATCGGAAAGAACAAAGAGCTATTAATTCAATGAATTCATAATTATTTTTTACCCTTACGTCCTTTCTTTCCACCAAGGGATTGAGGCAGCATGTGAAATTTTATACAAAAATCATACAAAGTAAACTACTGAGGGGAAATAATAAATCCAGGAGTAAGAGGACAACTAGCCAACAGAGAAGCACAATCAATATACAAGACCAAGGGGCTGTTCATCAGGGGCACAGATTTGACTAACAAAGATACTTAGACATCAGTTAAAAACAAAGCTGGAATTCTGTAGAGTACTTTTGCCCTTGGATTTGCATAAACAAGTCCCCTGATGATGTGCAAGTGATGGCCTTAACTGCATCTCCGGCCATGCAGTTGCAAAGAATCACTTCCCATGGCTGTTTCTTATAATGCCCCTTATCGTAGGATAACAACATTATGCTAGAAGCAATTCTATGAGGGGTCTCAAAGGGGGCACCCTACATGACCCAGGTCTCTGGTGATATGAACATCTTGATACAAGAGTAAAATGTCTAATACATACAGGAATGCATGGACTACACAGTCTTCATTTTATATTCATTCAAGCATTCCACGAACTTTATTAAGCACCTATTACGCGACAGCCACTAGGCAGACAGCAGTGAATAATGTTCTCCTGAGGGAATGCAGGTAACAAATAAATGAACAAGTAGGAGAAATGTTAGGTCATGAATGCTATGGAAAAATCTGAACCAGAAGGAGATGCTAACTGGATGAGGGGGTGGGCATGCTAGACAGTTCTCGTGAAGGGCCTTTCTAGTGTTGGAATAGCGGCATGATCAAGGGGGGGGAGGAAGCTGCAAGGCTACTTGGAAGAAAAGTGGGCATAGGAAACTGAAACCACAGTCTGTTTAAACAACAGCAAGAAGACCAACAGGTGGACCTTTCCGTAAACATTATTTATCAGAACTGGGCTTTGATGAGAATTTGACAGAAGAGACTTCCAAGTTTATAGTCTCTGCTGAGAACTTGCAGTGGAAATTTTCTCAATTCCAGGTTGAAGAACATTCCATATGCTTGATAATCAGTCAGGTGGAGGGCAACGTGAGAGTCCTCTTTTGAAAATGGAAGAGAGAGGGCGAGGTGGGCCAGGAGAACGCCGAGGGCAGAGCCAGCATCTCCTCAAGAAGAAGTTCTTCATTTGCTTCAGTTCATGGCCCAATGGGTAGGGGTGCCTGGTGATGTACCCCAGGGAGCACAGCCAACATTATTTCATTGAAGATATTAAAAACAAAGCCCCTCATGCTTAATTAAGGGGGTTTCCACTGGCCAGGATCGCTGCTGCTAAGTGGATCACCAAAGCCCTTTACTTCTGCTACTGGAATTTCTTAAATTCTCACCAAATGGCAATATTTTTATAAAACAAGCATTTGGTTTCACTTTAAATAAATGTGTCAAAAACTTTAGACAGAAAGCCAAAAAGGTGATCCAAATTGATAAACTAACAAGTCCTTAATTACTGAAAAGAAATGTGGTGAAGCTTTATTGCTTTTGTGGTTTCTTGTCTTTAAGATAAACGCAGCAAACTGAGATTATGCAAATGGTTTTGTTCAACACATGGGGAAGAGGTGTCGCTGCTGATAACCAAAGGGAAAATTCCCTCTGCACCACGAATGTTTACTGGGAAAATGTGCACCCTTTGAATATGATCTAAATTCTAGCAAATGTTCCTTTTTAAAATCTATGGTGAAGCTGTTCCTGGTTCCCCATTCCCCCTTTCAGAGATGTGACCTTTTGGAAATTCCTGGGTAGAATAAGGAGAGTGGGCTGTGGAATTTTTGTAGGAAACACTGGGAATTTTTGTTCATGTTATGATGGACACTGGGTCCGCGGTGGCCAGGGCCTGGCTGTTGGTCACCTGACTCAAAGTGGACAATCAGAACAGAATCTTTATGGGGAAGAGACACTTCTCTTGGCATTTCAACACTTCCCAGGACCATTCCACTCCCAGCTCCTCACCCGACCAAGCATCAAGTGGTCATGAAAACCCACATTCTTGTGTTTCTCCAAATGTTACCCAAACACTACTTCCAACAGCATCACCTATGGCGTTTATTATGAATGCTGATTCCTGGGTGCCCGCCCCAGAACCTTTACCATTAAGGGATCTAGGGCTATGCATTGTAATACATATAATAAATAATACTTGTGGCACAAAAATCTGATTAACTGCTGATCTAGGGGAAAAGCTGAGGATTATAGATCCTTATTTACTGTTGGATAGAAAAGTACAGGTTTCTAGAGGGAAGTAATATTGATTTATCCTACAGCAATTTTCACTTGCTCATCCCATTTAACTAGAGTGTTAGTCTGTCCAGGCTGCTATTAAAAAACAAACAAACCACAGCCTATGTGGTTTATAAACAAACAACAGAAATTTGTTTCTCATGGTTCTAGAGGCTGGAAGTCTATGATCAGGGCACTGGCTTGGTGTGGCGAAGGCCCTCGTCTGGCTGATGGGCTTCTCAGGGGTGGAAGGGACAGGGGGGTCTCTCCTGAGCCTCTTTTATATTCATGAGGGCATTAATCTCATTCATGAGGGCTCTACCTAATTCGGTGAAACTAGTCACTTCCCAATGGCCCCACCTACTAATACCATCATACAGGGCTTTACTATTTCAACCTAAGACTTTGGGGTAACACAACATTCAGATCAGAGCAACCAGAATTTCCTGGTTCCATCCAGTATCAACTGCATACCCTTAGCACAAGTTCTGAGTCATTAGTATGTTGCCTCCAATATCACATGATTTTCAAAAGGATTCAACTATTCTTTTCTCTGAGTTCAAATTAAATGAACCTGTGGCTAAATGGACATACTATGTGCATAAATGTTTTTCAACACATATATGACTTAGGATTTTAGGCTTCATTGATACAATATAGGAAAACAACCCATAGACTTTGTTACATGTGACACTTGCCTGGTGAATTCAGAAGAAAATTTATTTTACTATATATCATATGTATTATATTCCTTTCTATACCTGTCAATCCAGTTCAAATTGTTGATATGCTACCCCTTCATAGATGGGGCTTAAGTCAATACTTGGCTTCTGGTTTCCCTAAATTATTTATCACACAAAGTAAATGCATTAGGAAGTTTTAATATTGTCTGATGACATCTAAGGGGTAATCTGTGTTGTCAGAGTAGGTCATTCATATTAAGAAATTTCATAACAACTCTCTGCAATTTCCTGTACGTCTTTTTAGTACCCTCTTCCACTTTCACATTTAAGTAACTCCTGAAAAAATTAGCCATCTAGGAAGGTTAGTTGTCCCCCTAAAATGGAAGTTTCAAATGGCTACTGTTTTTTCCATTTTCTTTCTTTTTAACCACGTGTGGGTGTCTATGCATGTGTGTGTGTGTGTGTGTTGAGAACATTTAAGATCTACTCTGGTAGCAAATTTCAAGTATATGAATAACTACAGTCACCATGCTGTACATTAGATACCCAAAACCTATTCATATCATGACTGAAAGTTTGGACCCTTTGACTAGCATCTCTCCCTTGGTCCCCCACCCCCAGCCCTGGTAACCACCATTCTACTCTGTTTCTACAAGTTGACTTGTTAGATTACACATATAAGTGAGATCACATAATATTTGTCTTTCTCTGACTTTTTTCACTTAACATAATGCCCTTGAGGTTCATCCATGTTGCCTTAAATGGCAGGATTTCCTTCATATTTTTGTTGAATAATATTCCATTGTGTGTGTATGTGTGCACACACACACATATATATATACACACACACACACCAGAATTTTCTTATCCATTCATGCATCAATAGATACTTAGGTTATTTCCATGTCTTAGTTATTGCAAATTATGCTGCAAGGGACAAGGGTGGGGGGTGGATTTCTCTCCAACATAGTGATTTCATTTCCTTTGGATATATACCAAAAGCAGAATTGTCTTTCTAGTGTCTAATTTTTATTTCTTCTCTAATATTTTATCTTTCTAGTATCTACTGTCTGTCTTTCTAGGATCTATTTAATTTCTTTTCTAATCATTATTTCCTTCCTTCTGCTAACTGTTGGCTTAGTTTCTTCTTTCTCTAATTCCTGGAGGTGTAAAGTTAGGTCATGTACTTGAGATCTTTCTTTTTTCTTAATGTAGGCATTTATCACCACAAACTTCCCTTTTATAGCCACTTTTTGCTGTATCCCATACATTTTAGTATATCGTGTTCTGTGGTTTGTCTCAAGATACTTTTTGATTTCCCTTCTGATTTCTCCTTTACACATTGGTTTTTTCAGTAGTGTGTTGTTTAGTTTCCACATATTTGTAAATTATCAAATTTTCTTCCTGTAACTGATTTTGTTTCATACCATTGTGGTCAGAAAAGATACTGATATTTCAACCTTCTTTAATTTGTTAAAGCTTGCTTTGCTGCCCAACATATAAGGTATCCTGGAGAATGTTCCATCTGTTCTTGAGAATCTATCATCCCACTCCCCCCTGGCCTACAAGGTTTCTGCAGAGAAATCTGCTGACAGCCTTAAGGGGTTTCCCTTAATGTGAGGAGTTGTTTTTCTTTTGCTGTTTATAAAATTCTCTCTATATCTCTGATTTTTAGCATTTTGATTATAATGTATCTTGAGATAATCTTTGGGTTGACCTTTCTCAGGGTCCTTTAAGCTTCCTGTACTTGGATATCCACATCTTTCCTAAGATTTGGGAAGTTTTCTACTACTGTTTCTTTAAATAAGCTTTCTGCCAACTTCTCTCTCTCTTCCAGGACTCCCGCGATATGAATGTTCATTTACTTGACGATGTTCCGTAATTCACGCAGGCTTTCTTCACTCAGCGAGGTCTGCGTGCCCATTACTGGGTGGGTATGACTCCTTCCAGGTCCCTTGGTGCACAGTGTTGGCAACAGAACCGAGACAAATGGTGTTGGGGAGGTGGGGGCGGGGCTGCAGCCAAGTCCTCAGGGACATGGAGCTGTTTTCATCTCTGTAGCTGGAACCACAGTCAGTAACTCAGCCCCAAGGGTAAAGTCCTGCATTCTCAAACGGCTCTCCTCACCAGAGCTTCGCGGTATCCTACCTGGATCTTAGAGGTCCCACAAAGGCACTTCTGTCCCTGGAATGCTGCCAATTATTGCTGCTGAAGGGGGATACAGGTGGGGGACCTCTTATTCAGCCATCTTGCTGACCCTTTTTCTTTTTTAAAAAATAGCTTTATTGAGATGTAATTCACATATCATACAATTCACCCATGCAGTGGCTATCAGAACATTAAGAGAAGTGTGCAACTATCACCACATTCCATTTTAGAATATTTTCATTAGCTCTCCCCCAAAATGTCACAGCTCTTAGATATCACATCCCAATTCTCTCTCCTCCACAGCCCTAGGTAACCACTAATCTATTGTCTCTCTATAGATTTGCCTATTCTGGGCATCTTGTATAAATAGAATCTCACAACATATGGTCCTTTGGGATGATTCCTTTCACTTAACATGTATTTATGATGTCCATCCATTACACAAATACTCCATTTCTTCTTACTGCTGAATCACACCTCATTGTATGCATATACCATATATTGTTTATCCTTACATCAGTTGGGTTCTTTCTACTTTTTGGCTATTATGAATGTGAATAATGCCTCTACACTCATTTGTGGACAAGTCTCCTTGTGAATGTATGGGGTAAGAGGTACGCATTCTCATTCTTATATAGAGAACTCAGATTTAGAGAGAAATCTGAATATGAGTAAAAAATACCTAAATGAAAACAGATTTTAAGTGAACTAGAAGAGTTCTAATTTTAAAGAAACTCAGGTGATTTCCTTTGTCACATTGCCTCAACTTGAATTTTGGTAAATTTTTGTTTCCCATCCACTGCCAAGGGTTTAGTTTGGCTGTAGGGCTGGATTTATATCGTGCAGGAGACCAGTGAAAAAAATAGTCATGGAAAGTGGCTGGATTATTGAAAGCCCTGAATGCTGAGTCGTCTTCTGTGTGTAGACAAGGGGGTAATCAGGGATTATCTCTGATGCCCCTAAATTTCAAGGGGAAGGAGAAGAGCAGCCGCCAGACACAGAGGTTGTAGAACAATACTACAGAAGCAAAAGGGAGAGAACTTCACAATTAGGGGAATTCAACAAGGCCAAATTCTTCATTCCAGAAGAATCAAGGATGCTGAGGGTTAAGAAAAGAATTTAGGGATTCACAGTTGATGTTCAACAGCTCAGCTTGAACTGAATGGTTGGGAAGATGGAGACCAGCAAGTGCCAGCCCCTCTTCATATATATTCAGGTAGGAAATTGAAAGTGTCTTGAACACGTTAAAGGGAGGGAGGACGTAAGAAAACAGAAGACAGAAGGGAGCAGCCACATGATGGTGGGATTGGGAAGAGGGACAGAATAAAGAACACAGGTGGGTGTGCAGCCTCAGAAAGCTCAGACAATTCGTCTTCCCAAAGAAGAGCGAAAGAAGAGGGAATCTCAAAAACAGCGACAGTGTGAAGCAGGGTAATGCAAAATGTAATTATTCAGTTTGGATGACCTCGGTATTTTCAGTCCAGAGTAAAGGTGGATTCCTTTTTCTGCTCCATGTATACAGAGGGGGCCACGGGAAGGGGAAAAAGAAATGTGTCTGTATGCTAGACAATATTTAATAGGGATCATAAGCCCACAAACTATGAATTGATGAGTCCCAAACCAAATTCTTTTGTTCTGTTATCGTTGTTGTTTTCAGGACATTGTAACGACACCATTCACCTCAATTTGTGATTTATCTTCTCCAGTACTTGGTAGCCCGGGTGAGGGCATAGGAGATGCAGAAAGCTGGCAGTGATATAACTCACTAGAGCTGGGGACTACAAAGCAAGTGGCAAGGACAGACGTGATCCAGTCTAGGGGGACACCATATGCATGCGTTACCCAATAGCCACGTGAGATTAGAGATGGACTCAGAGATTGTGGACATAAATAAAACTTGAGACCAGCAGCCTAGACAATTGAAAAGGGCAGGGATGATGGCGGGAAGGGGAGAAACACTGGTATTTCGAAAAGGAAAGAAGGAAGGAAGGGAGTGAAGGCTGGGATCTGGGCAGAGAAAAATGACCACAGAGCAGTATAGAGGATGCAGGTATGTGTGTGTATGTGTGAATAAATAGTGCAGTCACTATCTATCAACATAGTAAGATGTTGCAGAATCATTAACTATATTCTCCGTGTGTACTATTTCCTTTTAACCTTTCATGCTAGGTTTCAACTATGTTTCTGCTATATAAACACGCCAGATAAATTCAAGTCATTCATATTTATGCAGTAGACTGTCAAATATGGTCAGTTATCATATAAACTGCCAGACTGTAACCACAAAAATGGTATAATGCAATCTTTATGAAAGCATAAAGAAATCTTAATAAAAGGCAACCAATATCACCCTAGTTTTCTATAAAAACTACCCCCTCCTCCTACCTTCTTTTTCGCTTTAAGTGGTACTTTTTATTGCATGTTAACACACAAAAAATATTTACATCACTTTAACTTAATTTACCTTTCACATGACTGTTTTCTTTTCTGATACACTGAATTTATCAAAAGGCAACATGATTAGACTCCCAAGCAGGTTCAGGTTTTGTATTCCTGCTGTGGTTCCTCTAGAATAATTTTCCTCAGCAAAGCATAATGCTAAGAACCAGAATACAATGAATGATACAACTCAGCAACTTGAAACTTGTACCATCCAAAAGGTATAAATATGTTAATAGGTTCCTTGAACTTTAAGTAAAAATAACTTTCTGAATATACACATATGAAACAGAGCACATTTATTAACAGTAGGAAAACCCCTAAGCTTATAGTAGTAACAATGTATAAAATCTTACATGCTAGGAGACAGAAGAAAGTACTAGAAATTCATTGCTAGGTATTCTGATGCATTATCCTGAAAATATGTCTGATACATACCACTGAGATGAAACAAAGTATGGCATTTATCTCACAGATGAGAAAAGGTAAGTTTCACCACGAAATAGATTTACTGGATTTCAGGTTTGATTAAGTTCTAGAGACATATTTTAAAGATAAGAAAGAAAGATTAAGATCTGCCCTTAAAATTAAAAAAAATCTTTACATGGAATTCCTATGTTGGTTTTTCTTGAACCTCATTTATTGTGAAAAGCAGCCATTTCCATCCCTCAAAGTGAAATTGTTTTCCTAAATTGAACTCATATGTACTAATTCAAGAACACAGTTACCAGCAATTTATGTGACTTGAAATGGAAGATTATAGTATGGAGCTCTTGCTCAGGTCTTGGCAAAATGAAATGTAAAAGGATCTCTGCCATCCTTCGTATGCTCAGCCGCATTCAGAAGAACGTCACGACGTAACTGCAGGGTTTTGTTTCATAAGAATGAAACATCATTTTGTAGCCAGGCCATTAAAGCTGGCTTTCCTGAAAAGATCTAACCAAGAAAAGAGAAAAATACACACCGACATGAAAATTGAAACCAGGTTTTCATCGTATTATATGATTCAGGGACCCAAAAAGTCTAGGAAGGAAATTTTCTATCCTGTTATTGGGCCGTACATACACTATATTGAGAAACAGCAATAACTTAAAAAAAACGAGTCTTTAGAGCTATACATGAAGAGATAAGTGGCCATAACATTTAAAAGTAGTAAAATAAAATAGGCCCCATACTGTCCTGAATTCTAAATAAGTACTATAATAACTACACTCATTTTTCTTTCATCTTTTGATTTCCTTTTATTTTCAGAAGGCTCGTCTTGGTGCAAAGAGGTCAGTTCTGCCTCAGTATATCATCTTCAAACATCTTCAGTGTCCACCCTCCTCCTCAGTATCTATCAAATAGTACCTGGTGTTCAAGTCAGGTTTTCAGAATTTTTTTACTGATTTATATTGCTTAAACCTTCTTTAATAGTACAATACTGGCATTTATTTTTTTAGTTGTGTGTCCCCTTCATTTTGAATTCCACCATGAGATCTAAGGTCATTTTTGAACATACAACTTACTTTACACCCACAATGAGTATCACCATACTCAGGACGAAAATGATTCCATAATTGGCCAACACCATTGCTTCTATAGAATGGACTAAAGAAGAACATAAACTCAGACACACATCCATGCACACACATGTATAAAAGCAGCAGTGCCTGTGAATATGACCCCAAGATTCAGGGATAAGTAGGCAGGAGCATTATATTCCAGCTACCAAGGCTGTCACATCGGTTCTGTTATGGAGAGGCCAGAAGCGCACGCGCAGCCATGAACTCTGAGGGCCATCTGAAGAGAACCCTTTACAAAGCGTTAGTAAAGAACCAAAGTCACTGTACGTGCATGTTCAGCTGGGCGACCATGACTTTGTGACTTTACAAGGAGTAAGATGAGATCAATTCTGTTTAGAATAACAGGAATATTTAGAATAACTATTTGTTCTAATGCAACAAAAACATTTGTAAGTAAAAAATAAAAACTAGTCTTATTGCCTGATTGAATTAGCAGTAAATTCCAAATTTTAAAAGAAAATCCTTCAAAAGATCTTTATTTTTATTTCCAGAGTTTTAAACTTAAAATATTTTTAGAGAAAAGTTTATGGCTAATTTTAGTTGCTCAATTTTGTACAAAAAGATGTGCAAGACTTCCATTAGCATGATGTACAATGGTTGAATTTCTGATGAGTTATTTGAATTCAGTTAAAAGCATGATCAATTATCTAGTAAATACAAGAGACCAGGGCTATAGGATGTACAAACATAGATAAGCATATTCTTTGACCTCCAGAAGTCTAGAAATACAGAAACTGTTTCATTATTTGTGTGTATTCTCAGCTTCTCAACATTCATTTACAAATATTTCATTGTTTTTCTTTGATTCCAACCATTTTTTTTTAATATTTTTATTTTTTGTTTTCATTCTGACCAGTCGGGAAGTAAAACACCATCGTCACCACTACCATCCCAAACATCAGCCACGTGTCTAAGGTTCATAAATACACAAGATTCACCCGCTCCTAATACAGTGACGTAGTTGCATTATCAACTCATAACATGGAAGTAAACAAAACCCAAACACTATTCATGAGACTGAAGGTCAAGACTACTGATCCCGACTTGCTTTGTTTCTTATTTATAGCATAAACTGGGCATTACAATTGAGTTATACTTCTGCATTTTTTCTTCCCCAATTATATTCCCAGTCTTGAGAAATGCTTTTCCCTGAAAGCCACTCCCTGGGCAATGTTGTATCCACAGTTCCTTCTCAAAGTTTCAGGGGTGCATCAGCCCCAAGGGCTCCTGCAGTCACGATTTATGTTTGCATGACCCAGCATTTCTTAGGTGCTTTGCCCACGGAACTCTCTGATCCTGTATCACCTGCTTAAGAACAGCTCTTGGGCATCCCTCAGAACTCGTATTTTCAGGAAGTCACTTTGGGAAATGTTACTTTTGATTGACAAAGAAAATAATTAATTCAGATGGACATTACCTCCCCTCAGAGCTTGAATACCCAATTACTTTGCCTTAGGAAGAGGCTGAGGCATGGTAACTAAAACAGTATTTACACTGTGGTCATCCCCCTTATCTGTGGGGGGACACCTTCCAAGACCCCCAGTAGGCGCCTGAAACTGCAGATAGTACCGACCCTATACACACAATGTTTTTTACTATACATGCATAGCTATGATAAAGTTTACTTACAAATTAGGCTTGGTAAGGGATTAATAATAATAGTTAATAATAAAATAGAACTATAACAATACACTGTAATAAAAGTTACGTGAATGTGGTCTCGCTCTCTCCCAAAATATCTTACTCTATTGGACTCAACCTTCCTGTGATGATGAGAGGTGATAAAATGCTGTGTGATGAGAGGAGGGGAGGGGAGTGACAGCGGCGCTGTGTCTCAGCTCTAGACCACAGCTGACCTTTCGATAATAGGTCAGGAGGAGGATTATCTGCTCCGAGGTTGCAGGTGACAGCAGGTTACTGCAGATAAGAGGATGTCCTTCCAATACCCATGACGTTCCACTTCCTTAGAGATATTTCCAAGATTTAAAATGGCCCCGCTATGCTGTGGATCTAACTGGAAAGCCCTTTGATAGGACATCTTCTCTGCTGTGCCCCTAACTGTTCAGGGCACTTGCATGGCATAATCTGAAAAAGTGAAAACGTTAAGCCAATTGATTGTGCAAATAGCTCTAAATTAGCCACACTTTGCTTGTTTCTTTGTCCCTAGGTTCTCTCAAAATCAAACACTAGTACATTTTCTCTCAATAAGAAAACCATGGACACAGAGTATTAAAATAAACTACCACACAGTAATGCATGATTTGGAGCTAATAGGCAAGAGCTATCAACGCTAAATAAATAAATGGGGCTACAATTACTTTCAAGTTCTTGTGTTAAAAAATCCTCCTTGCCTTAGGTGCTGTTTCTGGCCGGTGGGCCTGCTGGCCACGGGCTTCAATAGTGCGCTGGGTTTGCAGAAGATGGTAGAAAGTTCCTGGGCAAAGGATCTCTGTTACAGCTAAAGGAAAGTGTACAAGATTTCTGCCAAAATGGTTCTTTCTCTTGATTTCTGATTTGTTTAATTTCCCTTTCCTTCTGCCACTAGACTCTGGCATGATGTATTTTTTAGCATTGAAATCCTGGAAAATACTATTAAAAATATTTAAATGGTACACAATTATGTGGAAAGGAAACAAAAAGCAGAAACCAAGCCAACACTCACATTGTTTGGAAGCAGATGCAAAGGAGCATGGGCTGTGTGCACACCAGTGAGCCAAGCTTGCACCCGTTAACTAGGAAAAAGAATCAGCTTACTTCCTTCCGGACGTCAGAACTATAAAGAAGCCAAATCAGCATCTCGACACGACTCAGCAGTTTTTGCTACATTATAGTAGATATATTTGGCATTTAATAGGTTTTCTCCATCTCTGTCACCCAGGGCACAAGAAGTAAGCCTACGCGACTGGCTTTTAATGCAGAAAAGTCAAGAGAGGGCCCAAGTAATAAAAACAGGATCAGAGCTTGTCAAGTCTCTGGACAATTAATGCCAAGCTTGCTCCCCTGTATGGCCCCGTCTAGGAAGATCAATTTCATGTGAGGCAGATGCAGTTTTTATTGAAAGGCCAAGGAAGACAAGCTGCATTTGCTTAAAAGGCCCACACAGGAGCTTAGGAAGCTGTTAGGAGAGGCAGACACGACAGACAGCAGGACAGAGAAGACACTCTGAGCCTCACAACGTCCCACTGCTTCTCTCTGGACAGCTTTAACTGGTAAAGGCAGCTGAAGGGCCTTCTTATCCCTCCAGTGACACTGCGGGCTTTAACTAGGGGACAAAATCCCAAGTGCCATCTCTGAAAGGCAGTGAGTGGATATCATAGCTACAGCTGCAGCATGAAATACCCTTGTGCCCACACACTCAGGCCCCACCCTAGAAAGTTCTCCCGGACAGCTTGCCTACGAGTCACTTTGCTGGTTCTTGCAAGTGGTCATGAGAGCACATTGCAGCCAGGACTGTCATTCACAGGTTCGTTTTCTCTATCTACCTACCATCCATCCATCCATCTATCTATCTATCTATCTATCTACCCACCCATCTATCTGTCTATCATCTATCTAATCTATCATCTAATCAATCTATCTATCATCTATCTATCTATCATCATCATCATCTATCACCTATCTATCTATCACCTATCTAATCAATCTATCTACCTACCTACCTATCTATCTATCATTTATCTAATCTATCCTCTAATCAATCAATCTATCTATCATCTGTCATCTGTCTAATCTATCTATCTATCTATCATCTACCTATCATCTAATCAATCTATCATCTATCTATCTATCCATCTATCCATCTATCTATCTATCTATCTATCTACCTATCATCTAATCAGTCAATCTATCATCTATCATCTATCTATCATCTATCTATCTTTCTATCTATTCATCTATCTATCCATCTATCTATCTATCTATCCATCTATCTATCCATCTATCTGTCCATCTATCTATCTATCCATCTATCCATCTATCTATCTATCTATCCATCTATCTATCTATCTGTCCATCTATCTATCTATCTATCCACCTATCTATCTATCATCTATTATCTATCTATCTATCTATCTATCATCTACCTATCATCTAATCAGTCAATCTATCATCTATCTATCTATCTATCCATCCATCTATCCATCTATCTATCTATCCATCTATCCACCTATCTATCTATCTATCCATTCATCCATCTATCTATCTATCCATCTATCCATCTATCTATTATCTATCTATCCATCTATCCATCTATCTATCATCTATCATCTATCTGTCCATCTATCCATCTATCCATCTATCCATCCATCCATCCATCCATCTATCTATCATCTATCTATCTATCTATCTATCTATCTATCTATCTATCTATCTATCTATCTATCTATCTATCTATCTATCTATCCATCTACCTACCTATCTACCTGCCTACCTATGCTAAGCTCTCTAACCACTGACAGAGTTCAGGACTGCCCAGTGACCATGGCGAGGCAGTTCGCATGCTGGTCATTTCCTTAATGACGTGCAGTAGTAGAAAGCCCACCTGGGACCTGTATCTCCCTTTGTCACAGAAATAATTTCTCAAAGCCTGATCCTTTCCTTATAAGAGAGAAACAAATATAAACTCTGAAAGCAGAGGAGCCCTTTCATACGTCCTGTGCTCGGTGGCTGTCTGCAGCTGCAGAATCATGAAATTTACAGGGAGAGGACTTCAGGGTGGCCACAATCAAAGCAGGGGCTTTGTCATGACAAATAGCCCAAACCACTAAAGAAAGAAATCGTAGTATTTATAGCAAGGCACTGATTCTATTACTAAGCATTGTCCTCCATACATATAACACACAGGTATTTTTTTGTTCCTGGCTCTGGTTAATGTCTGGAAGAAATACTCTTTCTCACCGGTATCTGATTAGGAGGAAATTCCTTTGGGGTTCACCTAATCATATGCAAGCATTGTATTAGGTGTGAAACAAAGGTCAATTTCATTAAAATAATTCTTCAATCCACTCAGGAAAAGTATCACATTTTATTTTGATTTTCTAAATCAAATGCTTTCTTAAAATCATACACATATATTTTTTTATCTACCACAGACTCCCACAGAAACAATAACACTCTGTGTATTTCCCCTTTAAACATGTGTTTGAACTAGACTGGGGCTTGCAGTCTCCAGAAGAGTCAAGTAGGGGTAGTTCCTTTTGGAAGGATGAATAATTCAAAAGATACCTGAATAAATTTAAGCACATCTTGATTTTTATTTGTACAGGTGTGTCATACAAAAACCCTGTCCATAATTGTTTCCTACCCCATCTCAAAAAACAGAGTCCCATTGATGTAACTCAACGAAAGATGCACTGAACTGGAGCAGACGGTGATGGTCAGACCCTCCTTTATGACCAGTACAACCAAGCATGAACAGCCACTGGATTTTCCTTCTCGGTTTTATTCAACATTTACATTGTTTACGGGGACACTCTTACTATTGCTTCTTTGTTGTTCTGTAAATTGAATTTTTAAAGTTCATTGTAAGGTACTGTGTTTGATGTTTTAAGTCGTTCAGATGTGGAAGGAAGTTTATTTTCTTTTGAAAGACTAAATGCAGAAATATCTCAATGTGCTGAAGGGAAAAGAAATTAGTTGTCATGGAAATAATCGAATCCACTGGACATTTTAATCCTTTTAATTAATACATGGAAAGCATACATGCTTTATAAACACAACTATTTGATCATGTGAGGGGCTCTTGGTTCCTACGTAACAGCATTTCCTTAAACACAACTAGTCAGATTAGTTGGCAGGACCTTGTCCCCCCCTGCTGGATGGTGTATCCGTGACATGTAAATGGGACAGAGTCTTCGGGAGGTGGGATGCGCGTGAGGCCAAAATGGAAGGCAGGGACAACAACAAAAATAGGACCAAATAATCTTTGTTAGTAAAGCTGATACTTGACATTTGCCTTATATTTGTGGTTTCCAAAGTGTTTTCTATTCATTAAATCATATAATCTTCACAATTCTTTAAGGCAAAATTATTACTGTCCCTATTTTACATTTGAGGAAACCAGTTCCTCAGAGAAATCAAGCAGACAATGGACTCTTAAATACATATATAAATAATTATTGCTTCAATTATATTATTAAGAACTGATGTTCCTAAAAGAAAATGAAAGGAGGCCAATGTTTCCTGGCAATCTCCAAGTTCTCAAAAAAGACAATTCAGTTAAACTTTCAAGGAGAAGAGTTCACGAAGAAAATTGTGAATATGTAGCTATTCATTAAATCTTTCATTGGAGTGATTACTTCATTTTGTTTCACTGGCCAATCTAATCAGCTTTTAGCAATCAGTTCTCACAGACAGAAGTTGAGTAAACTCAACTTTCAGAAAACTGGTGTACTGAGATTTCTTTTTTTAAATAAAAAGTGTGTTCTCTATTATACAAAATGAACATTACCTTCCTGAGGAGTGTGGAATTATAGAAAGTCAATTTAGAATAGATGACTTTCAGAAAGTATATAAAACTTTGCTTCCTAAGTTTTATAGAAAAGTAGTAATGAAAATATAACATGTATTCATTCAACTCTACTCTTTTTAACTTCAACCAAAGGTCCATAGGCTTAAGTATGGAAAGCAGTAGAATGGGACTCTAAGCCAGATAATAAACGAAGATTACTTATTGATGAAATTTTAATTCTCTACTTGATTTCAGCCATTTCCTTTAGATTTTTTTAGACTTTGTCCAAAATTCAATGATTTTGGCCAATTTTATATTGTTTTAGTCATTTTCTTAGTGTAGCATATGTACTTCTTTACAATTTCCTCCCTGAATGTATATAGAATTATTATTTGTCTGATTACTATTCTCACACATTAATTTATTTAAAGTTAATTATTCTTAAGATGCTTATTTTCTATTTCGTGTCTTAAAAACATCAACAGGAAAATATGGCTCAAAATCTGACTTTCACAGAACTAAAAAAAACCCAAAGACAGGCTATCTCAACCACATTAGTGTCTGCCATTCATTAAGTGCCTAGATCTTCCCTTATACCTGGGAAGCATTTGGTCTGTGAACTTAACCTAAACTTAACTCTTGTCCTAACATCTGAATTATCATGCCAAGTATTGCCACTGATAAAAGTAGCTAATCCTAGCGGCTGCTTCTTTCTTTATTTGGAATTGTTATGAATGATTTGGTTACTTTCTACTTTAATTGTACAGCTTCTAGTCCATAATGCACAGACCTTTAAAAACTCTGAGGTGATTTAGGAAAATGTGACCTATTTTCAAATGGGTGGTCTACTAAACAACCTTAAATCATGCAACAACTACAGATGACTTCCAGAATGACCTAAAAGGACTCTGTCCTGTTTATTTTCCAAGATAGCTTACAGTGACACCGTAAGGTCTACTTCCTCAGGGTTCGGTAAATAACTGAACTGGTTGAGAGCTGTGGGGTTAATCCTCTAAGCACCGGAAGACAGGGATTTTACTGAATGAAACTCTTTCTAAATTGCATCATTACACTTCTCTGCTATTATAAACAGATGATGGTGACTGTAATTTAACCGTTTCTTGGGGGCTTGGAGTGAGGATAATGAGCCTCAGGTTTTGTGACAGGAGAATGTGAAACTGTTTTGGCGACACGGAAGAACTAGATTTGGATTCAGAAGCCTTAAGTGACTTTTCTGACTAGGACATTTTCTAGCTGCATGATCTTGGATTTATGTCTGTGTTTTAGTCTCTTTCCCTCAAAAGTAAGGTCAATAACATCTCTTTGGGCTGCTATGTGAACAAATGAAATGATGTGTAAAACCACCACTACTACACATTTATAGTATGTGGTTGTATTTAAATATTTAAACATGGTTGTCTCCACTCTGAACTTATCCTGGGCGTGGGTGGGTACCCTTGGCTCAGTCACTAGAGGTGCAGCAGCGCCCGTACACCCACAGCACCTCTGGGCAGTGGTGCTCAGCTGGCCCCAGCACCCTAATGAACCCATGCCGGGCTGAACACCAGCTCTGCTCCTGTCCTGTCCTTTCTCAACCTTGCCCAAACCATTTACTTCACTATTAGTCAACGGCCTTCTACTTGCTCACATCAGTCAAGATATCCATTATTTTTCCATCGCTAACCCAGTGCCACTCAAGACAACTTTCTCTTAACACTGAGCACTTTGAGGTGTGAACGATGAGTGACCATCACTCTCTATTTTAAGAGTGTAAGAAGTGTGGGTCAAGCGCTTACTCCAAAGTTTGTCGATGCTTCAGTATCCATGCAGATGATCTTACAGAGACCTAAGCAGTTTTTCTTGAACTCCAACATCAATTGTTGGATTTCCAGGCCCGCTTAATTGAAAAGTCTACATCTAAGGTGTTCGTAATAGTTAAAGATCAATGTGCTCACAGAACCCCTGTTATAGTATTTCACAGAATCAAAAGCACTCTGGTTAGGAGAGGGACTCAGAAGAGATAGCCATGGCAGGAGAAGCGTGTCCCCAGTCAGTAACTGTCCTCTGAGGGGTCCAGGGAGGGGCACATATCCTGCATTCTCTCCCCAGTAATTTAGACAGGACACGGATTTCATTTGTAGGGGACCACATTAGGCTTTCTGTGGGGAACGCAAAGTAGATAGATTAGGGTAGCCACTTATAATTCTCAATGAAACCTTGGGTTCTGGAAATTTCTTTCATAGAAAAAAAAATGAGAGAAACAGCCAGAAAAAAAGGTCTTTGTGCATCCATATGCCTGTATTAGGAATATGAACTTTGCAACATGTTTGAATATTGGGATTGGGACATTTTCAACCACAAGATGCTATCCTGTATGAGACCACAGAGTGTTAGAATGAAGAACATTCAGTCTCTCATTTTTCATCTATCACAGAGACCTTGATTTACTGGCAGGCAGGCAGTGGCAAAAATCCCATCAAAGCAGACGAGCTTTATCAGCAGTTAGACTGTAAAAAAAATGAAGTCTCTGTAATTTTTCTGTAGTCACCATCAATTCATTTTCTTCAATGCTCTGTGTGAATGTGAAATGTCAAAACTACCCTTCCCATAGTTAATGCCCAAACAAACCATATAAATCTTTCAAGAAACAGCTGGAAATGAGGATCTCTTCACAGAGAACATGGTCTTTCCCAATCATTCTCAAAGGAGGGTATCTCCTGGGAAGTTTGTTGCAATTTCCAGAGGCCCCATTCTCAGAGCTCACCAAGCAGCGGGTCTGAGGTGCCACCGAGGAATCTGAATTCTTAGAGAGCTCTCCAAGTATAGTCTGGATTTCACTATTCCGTGAGGCCTGGCTTTGAGTGTTTGGAGATGCAGCAAACTTCAAAGACTCAAAATCAGCAAAGCACAGTCACAGACCTCTTTCCCGATTCCGAGCATCCTAAAGGTAATGGGTGCTAATAACTAACTGATTCTGCAACAGCTTAATGCCCTCATCTGTTACAAGTAAAGATTCTTATCTCCTCTTTAAGCATCAGCCTTCTGATCTGCAGTTGAGCAGCTGGGATCTATGCAATTGGATAGTTTTAACGGGGGGGCCAAATTCTCTTTGATTCCCCAGGTGAGACTACTGCACTACCCAGAGCACCAATCTTGGCCTGGAGATTCCCAGCTCAAAGCCCTCTGTCTCCATAAGAAGCATCTAGAAATGTGTTGGGGTCATTTCAGTTTTACAGTGACCAGGGGCACCACTGGCATATAGTGGGTGGGAGCCTATGGTGCTAAGCTATTGCAATGCTTAGGACAGATGCCAGGCTCTGACTTGAGCAGTCCCACCAAATGAAGTTTTTCTACCCAAAATGCCAACAGGTCTCCCATCGAAAGACTCCTCTTAACATTACCAAGCTCCTCTGCCCTAAGGGCCCTCAGGCCCATTCATTTATTTCTTTCAACAAACAATGATTACGCACCGAAAAAGCACAGGCCCTCTGCTAAGTGCAGAGGACACAGAAGGTAAAAGAACATAGTCTTTCCCCTCAAGAAGCTCCCATGGTGGAAGAGAGACAAGAAAACCAATTTATTTCAATATTAGATGATGAGAACTGGGACACAGAGGAGCATCTGGGAGGACAGGCGCTCCCGGAGGAGATGACGCTGGACCAGGGGGGCAGAAGAGTTGCGGTCTGAGGTGGGCACCCAGGAGGTGGCTGCAGGAGGAGGGAAGGCCTTCCAAAGAGGAAAGCATCCTCCAAACACAATGCAAGCAACTGAGACCCTTCCAATCAGATGACGCACAGGGTGGGTGTGAGGAGAATCAAGGACAAAAACTCGGCTTTGGAGAAGATGGTGAGCTTGGTTTTAGATATTGTGGGGTGAGAGTGCAGAGGGCAAAACATGGAGATGTCCCTTAGAGAGCTGGCAGAGGGCGCTGATATTTGGGCAAAGATATGGAGTGAAAATAGAGGTTTGAGAGTTACTCACTTCATAGATGGTAAATGAAGCTGCTGAAACTACACAGATCTCCTAAAAGTGAGCAAGCTTGAGAGGAAGGGTTTTACAGTGGAGACAGAGGACTGACAAAGCAACGGAGAAAGAGGGTCAAGAGCGCTGGAGAGATAGTGACGTTTCTTCAGTCAAGAGAACAGAGAATCTGAAGGACAGAGTGGGCAATAACATCAAATGCTGCAGAGAGGTGAAGGGGGATGATGCTTAAGGAGTGTCGAGGGAATTTCTTCTCCAGGAGGCAGCTGGGGACCTCGGGGAGAGTGATTCCAAAGGAGGGGTGGGAAAAGCAGTGAGAGGGACACTCAATGCCCTCAAGAAAGAGCGGACCGCCACTGCAAAGTGGACGTGGCCACAGAAAGGGAGAAAGCGGCGAGGAGCTGCTAAAGGGAAGAGGTGCAGGGGAGTGTGTTTACTTGTTCATTTAAAGAGGAGAGAAACTTGGCAGCACTTAAATACTAATGGAAAGGAGTCATTGGATTTTAAAGGAGGGAGCATAACTATGAAGCGAGGTCTCCGAGAACCCAGAAGCCTGAACTCCTAGGCACAGTGGGGAGAAGGGAAGGGGCGGAGAGAAGCTGCGTCTTTATAGGTTTGCTGTAAGGGAGTTGAAGATAATGCCCAACAATGACTTTGATTTCCTTACACTTTGGTGGCATGCTATTTATTTCAAACAATTCATATGTCAAAACAGCAGGAGTAATGTGTGTACCTATGCAGCAATCATTCTTTCATTCAACAAGCACTTACTGCAGGTCTACCATGTCCTGACACTGTCCTCTGTGTGAGGACATGCGTGAAAGTATCTTTCTTCTAGTGGAAGGAGGCAGACCATGAAGGAAACCAAGGTAACATGATCAGAGGGTGGGGAGAGCTCTGAGGGGTGCAGGGAGGAGGGGGAAGGAATGGGGTGGGGCTGGGATTTTATGTGGCCTTTTGTGGGAGGCCTCCTGGAGGAGGTGATAGATGGCCTGAAGGAAGTGGGGAGGTGAGCCTGTGGCTGGTGGGGAAATGCACCCTGGTAGGGGGAATTGCTGGAGCTATATCCCAGGTGGGGCCATGCCTGCAGAGCCCTGAGAGCAGAGAGGGGTTCAGGGCCACCATGGAGGGACATCCTAGTAGGTGATGGGACAGAGGGTCTGGGCCAGGCTGTGCAGGTGCCCACTCCAGGGAGGCTTTGATTCCACTCTGGCTGAGGTTCAGCCGAGCAGAGGAAGACTGGAACCACAGATCCGTAGTCCCTGAGGCTGTCCAGGTGAGACTGGACAGGAGAGAGACAAAAGTGGAGGCAGAAGACCAGGTATGGGGCGATCCAGGCTGGGGTCCTGGCAGCTGCAGGGGGTGCAGGTGAGGGGCATTGCTGCAGGCGCTGGGTTCTGGACATAGTAATAAAAAGCACCTGTATAAGATATGCCACTGCCAATGACTCTTCCAAGAGCTACATGTAAATGAACTCATTTACTTCTCACCATAACCCTGTAAGATAGGAGCCACTACTAACTCCATTTGAACAATCTAAATAATTCCTGACTAAACTGCCATATTGACTCATACAATAGAATACTGAACTATTTTGGAAGTGTAAGAGAGGCATGAGGCCAAAAACAAAACAATTTTTGAGTAAAGAAATTCAAAAAATAAAACATTTAGTGAATAAAAATAATTTTTAAAAATCAAATGGATTGAAGACTTAAATATAAAACCTGAAACCCTAAAACTTCTAGAAGAAAACAAGGGCAGTAAACTCTCGATTATCAGCATTAGTATCATTTTTCTGGATACATCTCCCCAGACAAAAGAAACAAAAGCAAACATCAACAAATGGGACTACATCAAACTACAAACCCCTTCTGAACAACAAAAGAAACCGTCAACAGAATGAAAAGGCAGAGTACTGAGTGGGAGAATATATTTGCAAATGATGAATCTGATAAGGGGCTCACATCCAAAACATATAAAAAATGCATACAATTCTAAAGAAGAACAAAGCTGGGGGCATTATGCTCCTTGACTTCAAGCTATGTTACAAACCTACAGTAATCAAAAACAGTATGGTACTGGCAAAAGAACAGACCCATTGATCAATGGAATAGAACAGAGAGCCCAGATATAGACCCATGCATATATGACCAATTAATATACAATAAAGGAGCCATGGATATACAATGGGGAAAAGACAGTCTCTTCAATAACCAGTATTATTGGGAAGACTGGACAATTACATACAAGAGAATGAAACCAGATTACTGTCTAACTCCATACACAAAAGTAAACTCAAAATGGATGAAAGACCTAAATGTAAGACATGAAACCATAAAACTCTTAGAAGAAAAAACACAGCCAAAAATCTCTTGAACATAAGCATGAGAAATTTATTCCTGGACACATATTCTTGGACAAACAAAATAAAAATAGAAAATAAACAAGTGGGACTACATCAAACTAAGAAGCTTCTGTACAACAAAGGATACCCTCAACAGGACAAAAAGGCAACCTATGGTATAGGAGAATATATTTGTAAACAATTTATCCAATAAGGGGTTAACATCAAAATATATAAACAACTCGTTTATCTTAACACCAAAAAAAACAAACAATGGGTGGAGGACCTGAACAACATTTTTCTAAAGAAGAAATTCAGATGGCTGCCAACAAGCACATGAAAAGATGCTCCACATCACTGATCATCAGGAAAATGCAAATCAAAACCACAATGAGACATCACCTCACACCAGTTAGACAAGAAATAACAAATGTTGGCAAGCATGTGAAAAACGGGAATCCTCCTACACTGCTGGTGGGAATGTAAATTGGTACAGCCACTATAGAAAGCAGTATGGAGGTTCCTCAAAGAACTGAAAATAGAAATACCATATGACCCAGGAATTCCACTTCCAGGAATTTACCCAAAGAAAAAAAGTACCTAACTCAAAAAGATACATGCACCCCTCTGTTGATTGCCGCATCATTTACAACAGTCAAGTTATGGAAGCAATGTTTCTATCAGTAGATGAATGGATAAAGAAGATGTGGTACATATACATAATGGAATATTATTCAGCCATAAAAAAACAAATCATACCATTTACAACAACACACATTGATCCAGAGGGTATAATGCTCAGTGAAATAAACCAGGTAAAGACAAATACAACATGATTTCACTTATCTGTGGAATATAAAAACAAAGAAAACAAATGAACAAAACTGCAGTAGACTCACAGACACTGAGAAGGGACTGGCTGTTACCATGGGGAAGGGGCCTGGGTATGTGGGTGGGGAGAGTGAGCGGGATAAAGGGGCACAAAAATTCTCAATCATACTATCAGTTGGTCACAGAAATAATAGTACAGCATGGAGAATATAGCCAATATTCTGCAACATCTTCCTATGCTGACAGACAGTAACAGCACTGGGGGCGGGGGAGGGTGATGATTTAATAATATGGGTCACTGTTGAACCATTGTGTTGCATATTTGGAACCAATATAAGATTGTATATCACTAATACTTCAATTAAAAAACACTCATATAACTCAACACCAAAAAACAAATATTTTGATTAAAAAATGAGAAGACCAGAACAGACATTTTTGAAAGAAGACATATAGATGGCCACAGGCACATGAAAAGATGCTCAACATCATTAATCATCAGGGAAATGCAAGTCAAAACTGCAATGAGAATGTCACCTCACACCAAGAAGAATGGCTACTATCAAAAACAAAAACAAGAAATAGTGCAGATACGGAGAAAAGGGAACCCTTGTACACTGTTGGTGGGGATCAGTTCACCCCTGTGGAAAGCAATATGGAGAGTTCTCAAAAACCTAAACCTAAAACTAAATAGAATACCATATGACCCAGCAATTTCACTTCTGGGAATCTGCCTGTAGAAAACAAAAATCACTAATCCAAAAAGTTATATACCCCTGTATGTTTAGTGCAGCATCATTTACAATAGTCAAGTTATGGAAGCAATCAAAGTTTCCATCAATAGATGAATGGATAAAGACATGTTACATATATACAATAGAATATTACTCAGCCATAAAAAAGAATGAGATCTTGCCATCTGCAGCAACATGGATGGATCTAGAGGGTATTATGCTAATGAATAAGACAGTCAAAGAAAGATGAATGCCACATGATTTCACTTTCATGTGGAATCTGGAAAACAAAACAAATGAACAAACACAGAGAACTGATAAACACAGAGAATTAATAATATGGGTCACTGTTGAACCATTGTGTTGTATATTTGGAACCAATATAAGATTGTATATCACTAATACAGAGAACTGACTATTGGCTACCATGGGGTCAGTGGGTAAAGGGCTAAAGAGGTACAAACTTCAAACTATAAAATAAATTAGTCACAGATTTGAAAAGTGCAGCATGGGGAATATAGACAATAATATTGTAATACCTTTGAACGGTGACAGACAGTAATTACATTTTTTGTGGTGAGCATTCAGTAATGTGTATAATTGTTAAATCACTATGCTGTTCATCTGAAACAGTATAATACTGTATATCTACTATATTTAAATTTTTAAAAATTAAAAGTTTTTGAATATTTTTGAATAGACTATATTATGCTTTGATTTTGAACTTTATAAGTATGATCACTATGAGCAAAATCTCTAGTACATTTTTTAAATTAAATGATATTTAATTTCTTTGATTTAATTAATATCCATTTGCTACCTTGCCAGGCTTCATTAACATAGACATACAATTAGAATGTAATTTAATCAACAAGAGGAGACTAACCATTTCAAGTTTCTAATTGTGATATTAAAAGGGCATTTTGGGGGCTCTAGAGCAAAGCCCAAAATAGTAACACTATTCCAGCACAGAAACCAGTCTGTGCTTGTCAAACCTGGTTAACAAATGGCAGTGGTATTTTAATTTTTCCAAATATACACAGCAGCTGGTATCCAAGATGAAGTGCAGCCATGAGAGAACTATTTGAAATGTTCTTTCAAATAAGCAAGGTAGAGAAGTGTGGGCTTTCTGGCACTATTCAGTGAATTCTAATTTTTATTTTATATATGATTTATTGGCTACATTTTCACTTGGAATTATAATATTAATCTTATTAAATGATGTAAGATATCATTGAACAGTAGGTTAATTTATAACTGAGATAAGATTTTTGCAGGGGGATTTCATTACAATACAAACAATACAATATAGTGTTTCCTCAATAGCCATTCGTTCCTTAGTTTGTTACTCAATCTACTTTTAGTCTAATGGAATATCCATACAGGATGGATGACAAAGCAGTATCTTTGTGGACACCAATGTCATGATGAATCTCTCTTTATGTATTAAATTAAGTTTAATCAAAACTACTTCAAGTCTTTCCTTTCTGATGCATTAGTAAATTAAAA
Organism: Manis javanica; assembly: GCF_040802235.1. NCBI lineage: Eukaryota > Metazoa > Chordata > Mammalia > Pholidota > Manidae > Manis > Manis javanica. Next base: position 7,669,405 of record NC_133170.1, on the reverse strand, counting down.
ATTGAGTTCCTTTTGCAAAGGAGCATTAAAAGCACATTCCTTCCTTTTTATTTGCCAATAGAAAGTCAGGGATTTCAAACTCTTTGAGCACATTTTTCTTTCTGTTTTCTGTTCAAAAAGGCAGTAACAGATACAGTGGGAATTGACCAGACATTTCCAAAAGTCTTAAGACTGCAGAAGTACATATCAGTTTCCTTCAGGACATGGCAACATATCTTGCTGTCCAAAATAGCCAGGAGAAAATAAATCTGACTTGATTTGCACTGAAACCAACATTTTTGCAGAAGAAAATGGCCTTCCAGTTGGACTGAGGATCACAGGCCTTTTATGAGGTTGGAATGCTGCACATGGCTGATAACCAAACAACTGGGGCAAATCAGCAAATTCAGACCACAGGGTGCCTGTGGGAGGGGAGTTCCAGAAAAGGCACCCGGGTGAACCAATGTGCAATGAAACAGGAGTGAGTTTCTGGTAACAGTGCTGCGACCTTCCTTATCACCAGGCGATGGAGAATCTTATTTTATATTTAGGTGCATGGTTTTTGATGACCGGACCACATTAATCAACCAATAATTGAGTCATGCAGGGAGTCTGCATAATAGCAAAATTCATAGTTGGAACTAATTTACCTATTTCACCTATAGTAGAAACTCTTTCAAACAATCTCCACTCCACCGCATCACCAGATTAACAGATATTCCCCATTTCCCCGTAAAACATCTAGGTGGACGCCCACAGACTAACATTCCTAATCCTGTAGGCTTCTGCTCCCACTGTACTGAAGAGCATGACTGCTTAGAGTCAGCTGAGTTTATTCCCAACTTCGTCCTGGTTGTACTTTGTATCAAAATAGCATAAATTAAAGTAACTGAAAATTGATACAATATGTGTCAAAAAGACTAACTGCTATTTTTATGAAAACTATGTGAGTGTTGTAGAAAGACAATGTAATGACCAGGGAGTTGCTCAAATAATTGCTATTGCATAAGGTCTGGGTGAGGCGGCTCACCCTCAAAGAAGAAAATAAAAATCTCAGATTCTCTAAACAGATTGATGTGCAACTGGGTTTAAGTTATCGTTCCACTTCAAAGCTATCAAGATTGATAGTCATTGGGTATCATTATTGGTAGGTTTATGTAAGAAAGATGAAGTGGTATTCTAAGCAGTAGACTCTTACTCAAAGAAAAGCCCATGGTCTGATATTAAATACTGATGAATGATTGCATATTTATTCATTTTATATTAAAACAAAATGTGTAAGATTACATATAATTTGTTCTATGATTCCTCATTTTCAACTGACTTTTAAAATTAACCAGCCCACTGCTGGCCAAGCACCCACTCATTTAGAGGGCTCCTTCTGTACTTTATTCAAGCAGGTTCACTGAATTTCTTGCGTGGTTTTATCATAGGACTACTTGGAAGTTCCTGTGCAGGAATAATGGGCTGAGTTTGAATGGTCACTGGTGGGGGGATTGGGGGGAAATATGTATAATGCATTGTTTGCATCCACTGTGATGAAATGATTGACACATTCCTCAGGATAATGGGTTTATTTTTAGAAAATGGCTCCAACTGAGTTGCTCTTCCCTCATTTCATACCTTCGGGTAATACTGTCCAATGTTAATTTCTTGGGCTGACAGAATATGGCAAAAGCAATGTTGTACAACTTTTAATTTGCCAGTAGAAAGCTTTGGCTTTAAGAAGCCTCAGATCTTGCGTTTTTATTCTCTGGCTGCCATGAGACATCACGCAAGGAAGCCTGAGCCAGCCTCCTCCTGGAATACAAGCCATGGGAGGAGAGACAGCCTAGAAGATAAAAGACCACTTGAAAAAAAAGAGAGAGCAAGCCAGCACCCATTTGCTTCAGCCATTGTAGATAAGGCACCATACTTAGAAGTCAGTCCATTTCGGATGCTCTGGAGCCAGTCACACCACCAGCTTCCTGCCAACACATGAGTTTGCCCAGCTGGTATCCCGTGGAGCAGAGACAAGCTGCCCAGCTGAGCCCAGCCTGTTTGCACAATGTTGAGCAAATACATGATTGTCATTTCAGGCCCCTAATTTTGGAGGGTACCTTGCTACACGGTATCTGTCACAAAACTGAACGGTCACGAAACTTTGGAAGCCTCTGGCATATGTCCCAGTGGCCCTCTAATGTCCAGAAATATATAATCACAAACTTGAATGCACCAGCGATAGTGAAAATAAGAAAGCTGCCTCATACCAAAAAAAAAAAAAAAAAAAGGGGGAAAGCTAGCACTCCTGTTTGTTGAAGCTTTAAGAAAGGGGTTCTGACATTTTTCTTTGATTCAGTTTTTTAAATTAAATCCATAACCTTAGAAGCAGCATTTTCCCAGGGTGATTTTGCTCATACAGCAGAAACAAAATATGCTATGCTAAAAAGACAAAGGGCAATGGCAATTCTATAATATTTTTAAAATAAAAAGTTGAAGAAGCAAAACAGTCAGGCAGTCTATAAATACCAACTGCATATAGTGCTAATTTGAAAAATATAAGCCAGACAAAGGAGACTGCTTATTATAAATAAATATAACCCTGATGACAATTCTAACTATTATCGTTGAAATCTATGTGTTCATTGCAGCGGTTACAGACCCTGTGAGAACTAATTTCCCAAACTCTCCTTGTTTTCCCCAATTATTCTCCTCCCTGCAGTGTGCAAATGTGGAGAACATTAGAAGCAGGCACTCAGAGTTGGAATGGGACAAACCAGAGAGAAGGAATCCCTCCCTCATGACCGTCTACAATACCAGGTAAAAACAATATTCCAATCACTTGTGTAAATCATCATTAAAATGATGAATTGTCCTTGCAGTTCTCCTTTCTCTTCAGCACACATTAAAAAATGACTATTTATGGAAAGAAATGGAAATGGACCAACATTCTTTGAATATCTGCAAAAAGGGGCTCCGTGCAAACATGATCACATTTTTTAAAGCAGAAAGTGTTTTCAGCCTGGAATGAGAAGATAAAAAATAACTATGCAGTGTATTAGTAGCTTTATTTTTTTTTCATTTCTCAAGAGACATGTTTTTTCCAAAGCACAGTTGATAAAACGTGATTTATTTTTGTAATTTCATCAGAAAGAAGCTGAAGCAACTACCCAGCTTCAATAATTCTGTAAAATTAACTGCTGGTGATTTTTGCTCTTTTTATGTCTGTAATCTGAGCTTTGCTTTAAGGACTGGCTTGTTTTTCTGTTTGAACCTGATAGAAAAATAGATTTTTGAAATAAAAGGAAACTACTGAAACATTTCTTTATATCCTATAGTTTTTAGGTAACTTAGTTCTTTTTTCATTCTAGAATGTCACCCAATATTACTAAATGTTAATTAATTGTTGAAGTCAGCATCACCTAATTGGTGTCCTTTCCATTGAAAATGACATTTTCTCATAGCTCAAGGAATGAGACATTTATTAGGGAATATTTGGCAAACACAGACAACCGACTTGGTAACCATGGAGAAGAGGTAGGAAATGGGAGAACAGGTGGAGAGTAAAGAGGTACAAACTGGAAACTGTAAAATAAGACATAGGAGTGGAAGTACAGCACAGAGAATATAACCAATAATACTGTAAGATCTTGGTATCAAAATGGGTAATGACACATATCATGGTGAGCATCTCATAATATATACAATTATTGAGTCACTATGTTAAACATCCGAAACTGACAAAATACTGCATATCAACTTTACTGCACTAAAATATTTTAAATAAAAAAGAGTATTTGGCACATAAGAGAATCTTTAAAATAAAATAAAAATCAAGAATAATCTCATGACCCAGAGATAATCACTGTAAATTTTGGTAAACTGTCTCCCCATGAAGGAATGTGAGGGTTTAGTGAATCTTAAACATACCTTCTACTCTTCATAAAACATGAAGCTTTAGTCTGGTTCTCCCTTCGTACTTTATATTTCTCAGGGATCTCTGGGAAAATTTTTGATGGACACTGTTTTAAATTTTCTACCAGGCTGAATATTAAACAAGTGATGACAATCGCCTGATGCAGAGTGTGGTGGAAAAGGATAATTCTTTATACATTCATGTAACTGAGACACAATCAAGACAAAACATTTCCATCTCCCCTACAGTCCCTTGGTGCGTTTTGTAGCCAACCCCCTGTACTCGTTCATGGCACCAGGCAACAATTAATCTGCTTTCCATTATTATAGCTTTGCCTTTTCTAGCATTTCACATAAATGCTAAAATGCTCTATATGGTCTTTTGTGTCTGGTTTCTTCCACTTAACATAATGATTATGAGATTCATCCATATTATTGCATGAAACAGTACATTATTTTCATGACTAAATAGTAGGCCATTATATGGTTATACAATGGTTTCTATTCACTAGAATATGCAAACAGCATTTAGGTCGTTTACAGATTGGAGCCATTATGTTTAAAGCTAGTATGAACGTAGGTGTAAAAATCTTTGTGTGGACATGTGTTTCCATTCTCTTGGGTAAATAAATACTTGAGTGGGATAGCTATGTCAAAAGATAGGGCAATTACGTATTTGATTCCATAATCAAACCTGTAAAGGGGTTTTCCAAACTGGGAATTCTCATCAGAAATATATTTGTTAGGGCTTTTTTTCCCCGAGTTTAGCCATTCTGGTGGGTACACAGTGCTCTATCGTTGGGGTTTAATGAGCATTTCCCTAATGGCTAATGATGTTGAGAATCCTTTGTGTGCTCATTGGTCATTGATATATCTTCTTTGGTTAGTTTTTATATACGGTGTGAGGTAAAGGTTAAGATTCATTCCTTTCATATGGATATTCAATTGTACCAGTACCACCTGTCAGAAGGATTAACTTTTCCACAATGCAATTACTTTGGAACTTTGTCAAAAATCAACTGATCCTATATGTTTGCATCTATTTCTGGACTTTGTGGTCTGCTTCATTAATCCCTGTGTCCATGATTAGACCAATACCACACTCTCTTGATTAATGTGGCTCTATAAGAAATCTTTAAATTAGACACGGGTTGCTTCCATATCTTGACTGTTGTAAATAATACTGCAATAAACACAGGTGGGCATATATCTTTTCAAATTAGTGATTTTGTTTCCTTTGGGTAAATTCCCAGAAGTGGAATTACTGGGTCACATTAGGTAGCATAATTCTTATTTTTCCAAATAGTTTAGTCTGTTCCAAGTCCTTTGCATTTTGATAGATTTTTGCATTCACCTTGTAAATTTCTTCAGCAACACCTGTTGAGATTTTGATTGTGACTGCAATAAGTGAATAAATAAATATGGGAATTTCTGACACCCTAATAAAATTGACTCTTCTAATCAATGAACATGGTATACAGTTCCAGTTGTTTAGGTTTAATTTAATTTTTCTTTGCAGCATTTTTAAATTTTTGTGTTCAAGTCTTGCATATATTTAGTTAAAGCTACCCTAATTATTTTTGATACTATTGTAATGGTTATTTTTTAATTGCAATTTCCAATTATTGGTTGCACATATAGAAATACTGATTCTTTTTATATTGATCTTGTGTTTCATTACCCTGCTAAACTGACTTACTACATCTAGTAGCTTTGTTCATAGATTTCTTAGGATTTTGCACATATATAGTCACTTTCTCTGCCTTTCTAAGATATATACATGCCATTTCTTTTTCTCACCTAAAGTCACCAAGGGAATCCAGTAGTTTCTACAATGTCCAGTAAACGGAGAGCACATTTCCTGGCCTTCTTTTGGATCTTATCAAGAAAATAGTCAATCTGACACTGTTAGCAGTTAGCTGTTTTTTTGTAGATAGCCTTCATTGGGTTGAGGAAATTACGTTCTCTTCCTAGTTTGTTGAGAGTTTTTCATAAATGATAATTTCTTTCTTAGTCTGTTAGTAGGTTGAATTAGGATTTATTTATAGATGGTAAGCCAACTTTGCACGCCTGTGATAAATACTCCCTTCCCACTGAACACAAACTGCAATATGCTGTTTATTTTTTTTAATCATTTACTTTGAAATATTTTTTAAATGAGACATAAGCCACTTAGAAGTAAATCATTTAATTTATAAAGACTTAGTTTTCAGGTATCTTTTTGGCTATTGGCAATTAATTTAATTCTGACATGGTCAGTCAGAGCACATACTGTATGTAATTTCAGTATGTGAAAATTTCTTGAAACTTATCTTATGGACCAAAATGTAGGCTTTATGAGAGAATTTCTATGTCACCTGAAAAGAATTTGTGTTCTGCCATTACTGGGGAGAGTGTCCTATAAATGTTTATTACATAAAATTGATGGATTGTGTTGTTCAAATCTACTCTATTTTGAACTGATTTTCTGTTTATTTAATCTGTCAATACTAATAGAGAAGGACTGAAATCTCCTGCTGAAGTTATGATTTGTCTAATTTCTTTTTTCAGTTTTTTTTATTAGGTGCTTAGTTGATTAGAATTTTTTATGTCTTCTGAATTGGTCCAGTTATCATTGTGAAGTTTCCTTTTTTACCACTGATAACATTCATTGTTCTAAAGTCTACTTTGAATTTCATAAAGTCCAGTTTTATTTGATTCCGTTGGTACAATATACCTCTTCCCACCCTTTTACTTTTAACCTATTTACTTAAAGTAGGTTTCTCATAGGTAGCATACAGTTGGCTTGGCCTTTTTAAAAGTTCGATCTGATAATATGTACTTCCAGTGGAAGTGTCAGATTATTTTTCTTTAATAAAATTATGGTTTTGTTGGATTTAAATCTGCCCTCTTGCTATTATTTCCCATTCTCCCTCTGTTCCTCGTGTTTCTCCTCACTCTTTTTCTGACCTTCTTTTGAAATAATTGAGCCTATTTTAGGTTCTACTTCATCTCTTCTTTCAGTAGATCAGCTCTATTTTTTTCTCTTTTAAGGATGGCTCTACAATTTACTAAATATATGTAAGGATAGTATTAGGTACAGAGGAGGATTTACCTTGTTTTGTCCTGCTCACGTTTGCAAGATTCAGAGACAAAGTTTATTTATCAAGTCTCTGCATGTTCAAGGTTAAATATACTTCTAATCTGAGACCTTTTTGAGATGATCATCATGAAAATATTAATAAGTCATCATGAAAAGTCAGCATCATGATATGAACAAGTACCACAGGCACTACAACCAGCTGTGGACTAACACAGTATTTAAATCTTTGCTTCCCTAATAAAGTTGAAATATGTTTGATATCCTGCTTTCCAGTGGAAGAATATGAGGACAGCATGAAAACTTTATTTTTTGTAAGTGTAAACATGTATAATTTTTTTAAGTCTCACATTTAAAGTGCCATCTCAGTTCATTTTCAATCTATTACAGCGAACAAAGTAGAATATTTTCGTTGCTTTGAATGGCCTCCACATAAATCCTTCTCAGACTGTGGAAGCCAGATATGTGTCAGTAGTGATTTTTAGGAAAAAGGCCCTAAGAACTCACCAAGATATTTTCGACAGACACTTTCTGTTTGCCTCCATATGTTCACGGAGTGTTACTTCTCCATTTCTTAAGGTATAACTAGAGAAAACTTTCTAAGTAAACATAAAGAATTCAAATACTGTCTAAAGTTATAGCACTTCATAATGGACTTCCTAGCAAGACACGTGGAGTCCAGGAACTACACCACCTTCAAAGGCATAATCATTGTTAAGAGAAAAAAACAAACAAAACCACTCCATATGCTAGAAGGAAACAAGTGAAATAATGTTTGAAGGGCATAAACATGTATCATGCGCTTACTTGAGGACAGTAGAAGATGATCAAGCTCTCTTCCAACCTTGAGTTTTCAGGGAACTACCATAGACACTGCAGTAAAGAGTTGACTTCTGAGCTAAAAATAATGAAACTGAAGCATAATTAGGAATTTGTCATTTTATCTCGTTTTTTTACTTACGGCTCTATGTACTTATTACACTTGAAATGATGCTTTATTTCTGTCTAAGCCAAGCCTTCCAAAATAAGTGAACTATATGAGTTATTAAACATGCCTACACTCTGAACTATGGAGAAGGCAAGTGTGCACACCTGAGCCAGCAGGCTACCTGCACGTGAGCAAAATGCCCTCGGTACATAAACATAAGGTTTTGTTGTGCGAGAGACACACCGGGAGCCCGGGCAGGGCTCAGTCATCTCCCCAAGGCACGTCCAGGAGCACAGCAGGCCAGTTACAGACCCGAGGGCACATGTGCGACCAGGCAAACTCAATTCTCAGGCCAGGCTGGCTTCCCTAATTGAGGTGCAGGGGGCAGAAGATGGGTCCCCCTGGGGCAGTGCTGCAGCAAAGCCGGACCCTGCGGAGCACACGTGCAGACCCACCCTGCTGGGCCACCTGAGGCAAACCCCTCTTCCTGTGTCTATGCATCTAAAGAGATGGCCTTTTTCATCATGGAGATTTGAGGCAATAGCTGCAGTTGACAGATGCGATCACAAAAAGACAAAGGAATAATGGTTTTTATAACAAAGAAATAGCCTAAAATCACAACCGCCTCTGCAAACTAAGATATTAGCTGTACCATGTAGCATACTGTCGTTCTTTGCTGTCTTTACCTTTATTATTTCCTCCATTCCAGATTTCATAAATATTAGAACCAATTCAGTATGTATATATGGAGGTTCAAGGACTCTCCCCATCTCCTTGTTTTCACTTTTGTTTGTACAAATCTCAGGGGTATCATATTTGGAAAGGAAACACATTTCAGACCTGAGGCTGTGCAGGGAGATCTGTAAAACTCCTTAAGGACATAATTATGGGTCGGGCTTGGTTCAGGTGATAATCACACGCCGCTGGCCTGGACAGCAGCAGAGGGAAGATCACAGTTCTAAGTAATATGGGAAGGGGGGGAAGGTAAAAGTATGTAGGCCTCATAGAACCACTAAAAAGGGGACATTCCTGAACTGAAATGGTTCGGTCCAATTAATTGCAAGCATTTCTGAGACCTGAGTGACAGATACAGTCACTAAGCACATGTGGCACATGTGCAGGGTGTTCTGTGTGCCCTCTAGCCCTGTGCTACCTGCAGGGGACAGTCGGCATTCCGGCCCTCAAGGACCTAATGGGGGGTAAGAGCTATGGGCAATTACCACGTGACCTGCAAGGGTGGCAGCCAGGGCCTCATGGGAGCAGTGAGGAGGGCATCTAAGCAGATGCTGACAGTCTCTCAGGTGTCAGTGACAATAAGCTGAAACTTTAGGAATAGGTAGAAACCAGGTTCTGGAAGAGGAACACGTGGGGAGAGAAGAGAATCGTCTGAGCAGAGTCTGGAGAGAGGAAGGTGTGGGCTTTTGAGGACCTGAAAGATACCCAGGCTGGCTGCCCCGTAAAGGGGAGTCTAGAAGTGGAGCAACCCCGAAGGGGCCCTGCAGGTCACACAGGAGACTTTGGGCTTTAGGAGCAGTACAGAGGCCCTGGAAGGTGTCAAACGGATGAGGGAGACCGATCGCAGAGCATTCTAGAAAGACAGCACTAACTGCAGAGCAGAAACGGATTGCAGCAGGCAGGCCTGGGAGGCGGATCAGGGCTCGCTTCAGTGCCCCGGGGAGGAGGATGGCCCGAACCCAAACGGTGCTGCTATAAAGAATTACCACAACCTTAGGGGCTTAGCACAGAACACATTTATTATCTTACAATTCTGGAAGTCTGCGCTTCAAAGTCAGCCTCACTGGGTCATCATCAAGGAACTGCAGGGGCCGCATGCCTCTCTGGAGGCTCAAGGAAAGAATTCTTTCCCTTGCGTCTTCTAGCCTGTAGAGGCCGACAGGATCCTCGCCTCACGGCCTCCTTACCCCACCTCCAAAGCCAGTGATGGCTGATCGACTCTGTTGTGATGTCATTTCTCTGGTTTTGAATCTTCTGTCTCCCTCCTCCCCATGGAAGGGACCTTTAGATTATACTAGGCCCGCCGGGAAAATCCAAGCGAATCTCTTTATTTTGAGGTCGGCTGTTCGCCACCTTAATTCCATCTATCCTTAATCACCACATGCCATGTAACACAACACATTTGCAGATTGGTGACTCATGTGCTGGCATCTTTGGGGGTTCACTGTCCTGCCTCCCACAGTGGGTATTGGCAGAAGTGGAGGGGTGCAGGAGATAATCAGGAAACAGAACCAATGACCCTTGCTGGTACATGGCTGTGTAGAGAACAGCCCTACATGCTCGGTCAATTGTCTGTTCCTTTCTTTCTTCCTTCACTCACTTCTTGCATTATTTGGGCAAAAAAAATCAAAGTGTTGCTGACCAAAACAAATCATCGCAATAGGGGAAATACAGAAAAAGAGATCAAAGCAAAAGTGGCTCAAGGAAAAAATCTGAGTAAATGGGCAAGATTTACCTCTGGAAATAGTTCTAGATCTCCTACACACCCAAAAAGGAGTGATTTCTCTGCTTTACTCATAGACATGATGATTTTACTCTGGAAAATTCTCAGGGAAGCATTACCACTCACCTTTGATAGTTATTTAGAAAAATCTCAGTAATTACCCATAAACATCTAGTTTTAAACAATGTAACTTCCTGGCGATATCTCCTAGATCAACACCCACCTTTCCTCAATTCTAAAATGCACATTTTGCTATATCATATTTCTGAAATCAGGATGGATGAAGACATTTAATGTAGTGTTTATTCTTTTTTTCCTCTCAAAAGCTGTTTTCAGCTGATAGTCTTACAATTAAGGGTGTATGGTAATTGTGTAATGTTCTACTGAATAACTAACCAGTTTTCTGCTAACGTGGGTTATTGTTTATATAAGGGTTTCTGCCAACACCAAATATAATTATTTCAGAGTAATTATCTAAAGACGATTATAATAGGCTAAATAATGGCCCACAAAGACAACAGGTCCCATCCCTAGCGAATATTACTGTATGTGGCAAAATCTTTGCAGATGTGATTAAATTACAGGTTTTGAGACAAGAAGATGATCCTGAATTATCAGAATGAGCCCTAAATGCAAGGCCATGTATAGGTTTCCCCCGTTACCTGAAAGTGAGCATTCCTATGAAAGCTTTCATGAGGTGCGATGGCATGAAGCAAATGAACAATTACCACTAAATTGTATGGAAAATGTTTTGAGCATTCCCAGACCCAAAGAATAACCTGACCTTTCTAATACCTCAGGACACGCCTTGCTAACATACGCCCAAAGTGAAGTGCAGATGTTCAGACTTAGGTCAAAGCTGCCTCGCTTTATGGTGAGATGCTGAGTACAGTTTGTGCCCTCATCCCTGCCCTGCAGTGGGGACCCCCCTCTCGCTGCTCAAGGCTTGTGCCACCTCTGTCACAGCTCCCTGAGACACACACGCTGAATGCTATTTTCACTTTTCACCTTTTCTTGTAAGAACCAAATTCCTCCTCTGATTTCTTTTGGTTAGCGAGAACAGGTGCTAATACAGGTCTTTCATACAAGCAGTGTGGCATACGCTTTAAAAGGTGGGGGGGGGTGATAACTGTATCATTCTAAGGGGGATTCGGCACCAACAGGGTGATGTGAAGACAGAAATTTGACGGTGCTGACCTTGAAGATCAGAGCAATGCCACCACTAGCTACGGAAAGCCAGAAGCCACCAAAAGTCAAACAAGGCAAGAAACACATTCCCCTCTTGAGCTTCCAGAAGGACAGCAGCCCTGCTGAAATATTGATTTAGCCCAGCAATGCTGGTTTTTAACTTCAGGTCTACAGAACTATGAGGGAATAAGGTCCTGTTGTTTGAAGCCACCCAGCTTGGGGTAGGTTGTTACAGAAGTCAAGGGGAACTAATAGAGCAGGTGTTCTAGCAGTAACGGTACAGCAGGACCAGCTGCTGTTCAGGACCATCCTAGCTCTATCTTGTGACAATTAAATAATTCCATGGGAGCCATGGAGAAGGCTTTTCTGTTCAATCTTAATTAAGCAAACTGTACATTTTTTTTCTTGAATACTTCAGTGATTACAATGAACTTTTTGGTGGTCTCTCTAGCAAACACCCCACTGCGCCCCCTGATGTAATAGGCAGGAATCTGAGCAGGAAAATGGACCCCACTCCCACCTCTAGGGTGGGCTCTGCTTTTTTTAGCTAGGTTAAAAACCCGTTTCTCCAACCTCAGTGACCATTCTACTAAAGCAATGTCAATAGCAAATGGCTTTCCCCTTACCTCAGACATTGGTACAGCCCCAAATAAGACCAGCGAGCTGTGAGCTGTCGGAGAAAGACGGCTCCTCACCCTGCTGGGAGATGAATTAGAAGGCAGGTCTTTTCCTACTGGATATGAACAAGGAAGAAGCCGACCACATGGTAGGCACAACAGAGAGAGGCAAAGATATGGATTCTGGATGACAATGTTGCTATCAAGAATTCTTTCTTGTGCATCTATTCTAAGCTATAAACTGTTGTATACACCTTGCATGATTGATTTAATCTGCATAACAACCCTGAGGTTTGTTGTCAATCTTGAATCCTCTTACCCTAACCAACAAATTCCTGCTACTATTTGAGTCGGTCTGAGTGTTTCTGTCACCTGCAATCACATCCATTCACACTGCTACGACCAGGGAGCTACCTACAGGGCAGTTACGGGGAGGTGCACACCGCGGCCCGAGACCACCACACACTGAAGTCATGCTCGGAGGCACGAGCAGAAACCCCCGGCTGACTTTCCGAAGCGCAAGCCCGGCTCGTCCCCAGCTCTGACTCCGCCCGACTCTCGGCCTCCGCCTGAGTCGTCAAACACTGCTGGTGAAAACTGCAGCCCTGAGCAGCCCGACGCCTCTAACTACCTCGGCTCCCACATCATTTCAGACGTCAGTGCTGCCGAGATAGTCCGTCACTCGTTACTTCCAAGCCGTCTTTGGAATTCTCCGATGCAGGGATTTGAAACGTGTCCCGCTTTGCTCTTGGCCTGAATCCACCTCACTTCCCCACTCTCAGCAGACGACCTCGGTCATCCCGTCCTTGAGAGGAGGCACATGACCTGCGAGTGTCCTCAGCTACTCCCCTCCCGCCTTCTCACCGCGTCTCGGGCTCCACCGGGACTTGGGGACGCCCAGCCGTCCAGCTCAGGGTGGTGTATTAGCCCTGAGGGGAGGAGGAGAAAGGTGCTCCCACCCTTCCGGGAGAGAAGCAGAAGGCAACCTCTGCACATCCCCGTGGGAAACGGAACCCACCTGAACCTTCTGCGTCGCATCAAGAGCCCCCTGCCCTCCCTGTGCTCCGTATTACTGTGGTAATTAGAACATGAAGTAAAATGGAAGTAGGGGTAGTAGATGGGCCTGGAGGCCGGGTATTGATACAGCCAGCTCCCACAGTGACATCTCCCACAAGGGGACACTCCAGTGGGCGGACCTAGAGGTCTGAGATCTCGTACACGCAGAGAAATGCTCCTGAGGACCATACAGGAAAGCCCCCAACTGGTCTGAGACGAGCAAGTAACAGGTTGGCCACAGATATGTACTGAGAGTGTCAAGAAACGACATGAAGTTAGGCATCACGTATTTTTTTAAATCCCCTCACTTGGGAGTCTCTCATATGTTCCTCCCCCTCCCTAAGCCCCAGTCATTAGCTGCCTCCACCAGAATCATCACTTCTCTGCGAGCTGCCGGAGATGGCCACCTGACGGCCTGGGTACAGGGTACCATCTCCAGCTGATGCAATCCTGCCCATCTTTCAAAGCCCAATTCACACAGTATTTCCTCCTACAATGGGCTCTCTTTGCTGCTCGTCCCATCAGAGATGATTGCTCATCCTGGTCTCTGGCCCAGTGTTCACACCCCCAATCTATTTCTGCATGAATAGCCATAGTCATGTGCTGGCAGATGACCTTTATTCAACTCTGTACTCTATGTCTGTGTGTTGGGGTGGGGGGAGGAATAGTGAAGGCAGGAGAACAGAGACATGGTATCTTCTTCAACATGGCTGCTGACGTTATTTGGATTTGAACTGAATTTCCTAAATACAAAAATACACGCATCGACACAGTGCTGCAAAGGCACTGTAATTCCCAGGAAACACAGCAAGTATCAGCTCCGGGATTGTTGTGTTGCATAATTCAAAAATGCAATACATTGCGGAGTAGGGGAAAGTCATGCATGGGGAAAGGCAGAGAGACCACACACTCCTGCATAAAGAAAGGGCCCACATTCTGCAGTAGCCCTACTGGGATCACTTCACGCCAGCACTGACATGATTCAGGAGAAGAGTGCCAGACAGACAAGAGTTGTGGCTTGTCTCTGCTGTAGACCAAGAGTGCACTGGGCTAAGGTACACATGAGAGGTGATTACTTTTCAAAGGGATATAGAACACCGGAATACTGTAATACATGAATATTTCAGTATTGCTAAATTCCTTACTGCATTAGAATCTGTCATCCATATTTCCAAACTAGCAAATGTGAAATGTCTGCACACTTGTACGGACGGCACTTGGCAGCAAGAGCATAGACTGTACTGTCTATAGACGGTTGGTACATTTTATTGGAGGGCTGACTACTGCTTTCTTTTCATCACCATGTGCCAGGCTCTGTGCCAAGCACTTGTGTAAAGGCAGGTGTGATTACCCTTGAGTTGCAGGTAAGGAAAGGGAGGTTTCTCTCCGTGGTTTAACGACTTACTCCAGGCCACCATCCAGCAAATGAGAGACCAGGATTTAAACCTCAATCTGATGGACTTCAACACCCATGCCCTTTGCCAGACGGGCATGATGCTCTCTATTTATGCACAGGAGAAACAGTCATATAGAGGCCACCAGAGGTTGTGCTACTAAAAGAGGGATATGAAGCTCTCCCCATATGAAGAAACCTCTCTTCTCCAGGACTTTCTGAAGTTATGCAGACCTCAGTGTCCTATTTTTATCTTGTTTCCTGTGGAATTTTTCATGAGGAAGGACACCAGGAGGTAGGAACAAAATTAGGAGGCTACACCTTTTTCTCTCTGGTCCTCCATGTTGAGGCCATCTGCACAGGGACCCTCCTCTCTGGAGGGCAACCCAAGGGAGGTCTGTTGGTCCTTTAGAGCCACTTCAGCTTGAAGGACTCTGTTGGCCTTTCCCTGGAGATCCAGCCCCAGACCCTGCACTTCCCAGGGTGCCCCTCTCCACAACCCTTTCCATGTCTGCAGGTCCCCGATGTCACCTCCATGAAGCTGTTCTCTTCGCTCCCATAGCTTCGTGTCCCTACCCCAGGCAGAGTCCCTGACGCTGTATCCAAATCTCTGCTTTGTCTGTCTCCCTCAATAGACTAGAAGCTGCCTGTCTTCTTCACTTCTATCTCTAGCACTTAGCAGAGTGCCTGACACTTAGTAGGAGCTCAACAAATAATCTTTGCTCAATGAATGAGTGGTTCTTTCGTATTACCTGTATTTGGCTATTAGGAACCCAAGGAACTGAGAATCAGAACTGGTAGATCTTATTTTATGGGACGGAATGAGGATGGTGAAGAAAGATCCAGGTCACAAATTGCTTTTCAGGTGAGGATCACGGAGGGGCATGGGGGGTTAGGGTAGACAGGGGCTGGGCTGGTGCAGGTGTTCTCCATTACCACGGGATACCGGGCACTCACTGTGATGGAGAGGATGCAGCATGGGAAGGGGCAGAGAATAGAAAGGAAGAGAAATGCTAGCAACCAGTTTATCAGTTCTCAGTGTGCCTTAGGCAAATGTTAGGGCTTCCTAGGGTTTTAGAAAATGATGAGAAAAGATGTTAAAACTATTTCAAAGGAGAACTCAACACACACACACTCATACACACTCACACAGACGCAATCAGGAATGACAAAATACATCCGCTAGTAGATGGTCAAGTAGTTGATACCATAGGGCAGAGAAAAGTAATGTTTGAGATTATCTCTTCCACAGGTGGAAATCAGTTGTAGCTCCATAAGACAAAATTTCTTTCCTTTTTTTTTATCACAAAGATCGTTTGTAGTTTTTGTATAACTTGAGTTTCCTATAACTTCCATCCATGCAAAGATGGTGAAAGGTGTCCACAGCTACACAAGCAGATAATCCCCAGAGGTCCACTGGATAAGATATCAACATTCCAACACAAAGATGGCCAGCAAACATTTTTGGTGCACTTCTAAGGTTCTGGATAACTGTCCTGACAGCATGAGTTGAAAATCAAAGAGACTTTGACTATGCAGTTAATTTGATAAGATTATAGCTCTTAAACCTTTCATAATAGACTAGGGACAGAAGCACCATATATGGGCCATATATGATTCTAAGTACTTTTTCTGTATCATCTATCTTCTTTTATCTCCATAACCCTGTGAACTATTTACTATCACTCCCAAACTACAGATTGAAAACTGAGCATAGAGAGATTGAATTATTTGAGGTCACACAGCTGGTAAGTGGCAAAGCTAGAATTCCAACCCAAGAAGATTGGTTCTACAATCTGGCCTGGACTGCGGTTGTGACAGAGAGTGAACACAGAAGTAGATAATTTTGCGAGTCGGGAGGAAACAGCTCGGAACTGCTATTGATTAGTCAGGGCAGGTGTGCAAGGTGCAGAGGGCGGCCAGGGTGGAAGGATAGGTGATCGAATAGAGGAAAGAACTGAGCAAGTTTTATTTCATATTTATCTGGTATTTGGAAGACTGGAGGAGAAAAGTTTGTCAAAATACATTATTAGGGTGATATTTTACTGCAAACGAATGCAAGGCAGTATAAACCACACTGCCCCCGGCTGGATATAGCAGTCATCACTGTTTCAGGAGATAACGGAGTCCTTGTTCATAGAAACTAGAGCTCCTTGAAGCTATACTTATAAACACCTCGTCTTGCTTACAGTGGGCCTAGATCGGGTTGGAAAATGCCTGCCTCTCCCAAACAAGTGGTAAGGTTCAGCGTCTTCTAGCTTTTAATTCAAATGAGGACTCAAACCTTGGCTTCTGATTTTACTAGCTTTGCTTAATTTGGACACGTTAGTTCCCTCATTGATTAAACAACGCATATAAGTCACTGAGTACAGTGCTGGCGTGCAGGAAGCACTCCAATAAATGGTCTCTGTGATTTGCATCACCCAACTTGATGAAACACAAGTGCTGTGTGCTTGTGGCCCTGGCGGTTCTTGCCAAGGGAGGCACGTCCCTCCCAAAGCTGAGGGGACCTTGGATCTGTTTCTCCTGAAAATGCATCACCCAGTAAGATCTCCTTTGTGCAGAGAAGCTCCTTTGAGAAGACTGCAACTTGACCAAAATTCAGATTTTCTCCAATACGAAGGTACTCTGTAAGATGGCTTTTAGTATAGAACGATCCTAGATGTAAAATCAGTGAGATATCTTTGAGTTATTGGCATTGTCTGTGCAGAGTTTGAACACCAACCCTTAATCTTTGAAATAAACTGCCATCTGCCAAGATCCAGTCTTGCAGGCCCGGCTGCTATTAGACTGTGGGTACCTTTACTCAGCGAGGGTCTAGCACAGGAAAGAACCATCCTGAAGGTTCTTGTAAAAGTACCAACATTAAAAAGATGAAAGAAGCAATCAAGCAAAGACAGTCAAAGTACCTACAAGGAAGTCAAAGCACTACCTGTCAGTATACCATGTTCACCGAATGGCCTTGATCCTGGGCACTCGGAGGGAACAGAGCCTTTGGAGTCTGAGAGAACCACGCTGCATGAGGATGTACGGGGTGACGGAGCCTGGACAGAGCTCACAGCAGAGGACTGGGTGAGCCATCGGCGGCCATCCACTCTCTCCAGCCAGTATCGCACTGCTTTCCCCACGGCCTCCCTAAAGGCTCCATCCACAAAATCCCTATATTCATTCACTGCCTCTTGTAGGAAACAGAGCTGGCATCTGACAATAGCAGAGGGGCAAGGAAGGAGACGGCTTCCCACCACTGCAGACGTGGCAAAATGCCACACGCGGCAGGTGATAACGACGATGACGATTACGGCGGTGATAATGGCTCGCGTTCACTGAGTTCCATTCCGTGTCAGTCACTGCCTCAACATGGTCTCACTCCCGCTCGTGGGGTCCAGGGCAGGAGTACCACACAGAGGTCATATGCCCTATGTTGCAAATTTAAAAATTATTCACCAAGCTAAACATTTAAATAGTCTTATCTCCTACTGGACAAGTATTCCTTCATGAGAACGGAAGAGGCTGCAGGGCTGAGCGTCTGGCATTCTTAGACTCCTTAATATTATGTGTGGGAATGTGGAGCCCAGGAAAAGGCAGCCCCAGGGCCCCCCTCCTCTTCCCACTCACTCTCTGCCGGGGTCACAGGTGTGCACGTGACGCCATCCCAGAGCACCGCCCACGCTCCCCCTGCAGCCTTACTGACTTCTCCCCTCTGGCCACCCTGAGGCACAGGGGGTGGTCAGCCTTCAGGAGGACAGACGCAAAAGAGAAGCTCCACAGGCCCTACAAGTGGACATGCGGACATGTGGGCAGGGACCCGTTTTCTGGTGTTCTTGTTCTAGAAGGGGTAGAAGATACTGGGAGAGAGGGCTGGGGGGGTGGTCCACTTCCTTGCCACCCCTCCGCCCTCCCCACACTCCTCGCTTTGTGGGAAAGACACTAGAGTGAGGAGAGCCAGAGCGGGTCTTCTGAAGTCTAAAGCCCATGGTGGGAACCGTATGCCTGGTTCTGAGGCATACTGGCTTTAAGTACATCATCTCA
Organism: Manis javanica; assembly: GCF_040802235.1. Taxonomy (NCBI): domain Eukaryota; kingdom Metazoa; phylum Chordata; class Mammalia; order Pholidota; family Manidae; genus Manis; species Manis javanica. The sequence goes on along the minus strand of NC_133170.1, from coordinate 7,650,784 downwards.
TTTAAAATTTTACTGCTCCTACAATCCCACAAGTCTCTACTATTACTGTCATCTTATAGACGAGGAAACAGACTTAAGGTGCTGAGGAACTTGCCCACTGGTGATGGCATCTGACCAGGGCAGGCCTGTCCCCAGAGCCTGCCCCAAATAGGTGTCACACCGCTAAAAACCCTAATACAAATATACAGCTGCTTCTCTGGTAGGAAAGATCTTTCAATGTCTGGTTTAATCCAGACTTCATCAGTCTAAGGCACTGAGAGGCATATTCTCCCTCCATCTCCAGGAGAAAGGCAAAGACTCTTTGTAAAAATGGAAATTCAAGTGAATAAAGAACAATTGCTTTTCTGGTCCCCCAAGGAGATGAAGCCAGAGCTCAGCTGGTCCTGGTTGTGAGGAAAACCCTGGGCTCTGACCAGAGACATCTAGAAGGAGCCAGTGCAGGCCACTTCCCCGTGGGAGGACCAGAGATACGCTCTGGCGGCCAAATGCTTGGCTTTGCTCCATAGTGAGAACACGCATGAAAGATGCACTGCGAACGTGTCTCTGGGAAACACACCACAGACCCAGGGCATGGAGCGTGTCCCTGGCACATAAAGGCGATCATGTATGTACAGACTAATGGTACCTTCAATTTCAAGCATGATTTTATTCACAAGCTGTTCAGAATTCAGCACTAAAATAAGAAAAGACACTGGGCTTCCACTCACTCAGGCTTTACGGCGCATGTCCAAAGGGGATTTACCAGGCAGATAAGCAATGTTCCACTGCTCAGGTTGCAATAAAACACGTTTTCTAGCTCAGCTTTAAAACCTGTCATTTTAGAACTTTGTGAGCATTTAATTTCTATGTAAATTGTACAAATGTACTTTCAGTAATCACTCCCAGGATCTTTTAAGTGATACAAGAACAATACTCTCCATTCTAACTTACATAAACAGCTTTCTAATTTGGGGTCAAGCATTTTACAGTTTTTATGGTTTTGCTGTGACTTCACTTTTTTATTTAATTACATGCTGCTACAAGATCCTCTTTTCTGCTACAGAGTACTGGAATTCTACCTTTGTGCATGTTAATAAGTTCACAATCTGCTGAGAGCACCTATAAATAACAGTATTGATATCAGAGAGATAGTTTTACCATTTTCCTGTTTGAAAAAAATTTTCACAAGAACCGTTCCAGATTAAAGGAAGCTAAAGAGACTCCTTAACTAAATGCAAAACGTGATGCTATACTGAAACCTGCAGAGGGGAAAAAATGTCGTAAAGGACATTACTGCGTCAATTGACAAAACTGGAGTATAGATGGCACATGAAATGATCTCATGTGTGTAGAGAAAGAGAGATCCTACAAATGATAAAAGAGAAAAAGATAGTGAAGTGTTAAGTATTAGCAAGAGGTGAATCTGGGTAGGGAGCATGCGTGTTTTCCTTTTACTATTCTTTTGCAACATTTTGGTAGGTTGGAAATTATTTCCTAATAAAAAGTGTATAAAAATGGCATGTCACCAAAGAAAAAAAAAGTCTTCTTAAAACTGTTTTCCCTGGAAAATTCTTTCATGCATTATTCACAAGCTTAGCTATATCGCTATAAATAAATATTTAATATTTGCTTTCCTGGCCTTATTACAATCCTACTGGTTCCAGCTGAGTGTGGGGAAGCCTGGCTAAGAGTCAGTGTGGCACAGACAACAGAATTGAGGACATGGAGGGGAAGCCGGGCTGGGGCGGGGAGGCCAGGCCGTGGCACCTCTTCCCCTGGAGCCACGCCTGCCACACTCGGCCACGGGAGTCCCACGCCTTCCTGCACTGGGCGTCACTAACTGGCTGGCACTCCGCCTGTGTTCCCGCATGAATGTGAGCAAATAAATGAACAACGACGAGAATGATGGAGCTTTTCAACGATTTCATGTAAAATGTAGGCAATGGACTTCTCCCTCTGGGAAAATGGAATATATGTACATTTCCCTATTCTGCCTGCTTAGTGCAACTGAAGTCCCCTGGATGCTATAAATAAAACAAACCTACAGAGACTTTGAGAGGTGGTGATGAGAAGGCAGACCAGCTAGGGAGTTTGGGACCCAAGGATGGCACAGGGGTGGGCTCCCTGGCTCTTCTCCTTGCTTTATGTAGCCCAGATTTGTAACTGGGGAAGCCAGCAATTCAGAGATGCCGACAGGTGCAGACGAAGCAGGGCCGGCCAAACCCACCCCCTCTAGCCAGACAGACAGCACCTAAGATTCAAAAGTGGAGAAAATGCCAAACAGGACAGTTCCACAAAGAAATATACACCAAGTGCAATCATAAACTTCAGAAAACTAAAAGCAAAGGAAAAAAAATCTTGAAAGGAGCCAGAGAGAAGGATGTATCACCTACAAGGGAAAAACAATTTGAATGACAGCGGACATCCCATCAGAATCCACAGAGGCCACAAGGAAGTGGCGAAGTATTTTGCCACTGAATGAAAGGACTGCCATCCCAGAATTCTATATCCAGTGAAAATATAAAGCAGAAATCAAGACACTCCCAGATGATGAAAAACTAAGGATTTGTCACCAGCAGACCTACCTTAAAATAATGAGTAAAGAAGTTCCCTAAACAGAAAGAAATGATAGAAGGTAAACCTGGAACATCAAGAAGAAAGAACATGCTAAGCAAAAATATAGATAAGTAAAGAGACTTCCCTTTTCCTCATGAGCTTTCTGAATTATGTTTAACAGTTGAAGCAGAAATTATAACACCGTCTGGTCTGGTTCCAAATATAGGTAACCTTAAAACTTGTGCCTTATCAGCATCTATGCAGGAGAAATCCGAGGGAGCATTGAAGGTTCTGATGAACTTGAAAACAGAAATAAAATTTAAAAATAATTTCAGACACGAGGACTGAACTAAAAGGAATGCAAAGAAAATGGTCCCTTTGAGGACCAGGAAAAGACTGGATGACTTTCGTCAGTCAGCCATAGCCTTACACACAGGCGCGCACGGATACAGAGGCGACGCATGGACCTCAGAATGACAAAAAATGCCTGTCGAGTTATTTCCCAGAGTTTCCAGTAGAATGACTGTTTGACAAGCCCAGGGTGCTGTTCCTGCCCCTTAAATGAATGGCACTGTGAAATGTCAAACAAAGCATCAACCTAAAGGCATTTCCCTGGTTCCTGGGCCCTCTACTACCCCCGTGGCCCAGCTCCTTTTAAATCTGGAACTACCTGAGTCACAGTAGACTCAGTGTTGCCCAGTCTCCACCAGCTATGCCTTCCCAGAGGGCTGACCATGCCTAACAACATTCTGGATGGCACCAGGCGTCCTGTGGGCAGCCCTGCTCTGGGCCTGAGCCTCTGTTAGACATTAGGCTTCAGTTCAGTCCCTGAATCCCACCTCAGGAATCCATGCAGATAGGCCAACATCCGACCTGCCTTCATGGGCTGCAGCCTCTCTCGGCAAGCTGTCTGCCCTCTCACTCCTTGAAGAACAGGGGCTGCACTGTCCTCGGAGGCCAGGGCCCTGCCTCCTCCTGACACACACGCCGCGCTGCTCTTTGTCCCTGGGAACTTCCAAGGCATCGCCAGTTCCTGACACTTAGGAGGCCACCCATCACCTCACAGAAGAGCCCTCACATCAAGGCCTCCTGACCACTGCCTGGTGCCCATGCCAGGCCCTTCAGAGGGCCCGTCCTCACGGCAGACGCCCAGGGGGTGTCTCAGATTCTAGATTCTAGATCCATGCTTTTTCCTTCAGGATCCATCAGGCCGAATCTAACCAAACAAAGACAGACATGTCCTAAAATGTGGAAAAACAAACGAACAAACACTGTATAAAGGTTTAAGGGGGGAACCCCCCAACATACCCTCTGCTGTATTACTTTGGGTCACACACACACATCGAATTGTAGAGATGGAAGGTGTCCTGGAAATTATGCAGACGAGTGGTTCACAGATTTTCAGATTTTCCAAGTGACTAGAATATAGAAAAAGAGGGAGAATTTCATTTGCCCTAAAAGGGACATCTGCCTTTGCCATTATTTAATAAAAGAAAGGCATTTTAACAATAAGAATATAGAATAAACAATCTCAGAGTTTAAAAATCACACAGATGAACTTTATAAAAAACTCATTATATTGTCTTTTTCTTCTTCTTTTGTTCATATGGTCTCATATTCATGAAAACGCTTTCACAGACCAACAGTGTGACCCTAACTGGCATTTGTGAATCACCAGGCAGGGAGGGCCAAATTTCTTGTTTAACAGATGAGAAAACGATTCATTTCCCAAAGGTTACTAACCAATCAATGGCAGACTGGGGCATACGGATTTCCAGTCCAATGTTCTTTTTACTACATTGGCTACTGTTAAGTTTCTGATTATGTTACCTGAGTTCCCTGTTGTTGGTAATATTGGCAACAACTGTATTTTATATCAATTAGCCATTCCTTTCCTCTAACAACTCTAAAGAATCAGAGGTTTATATCCAGAAATGTCTCAACTGGAAGGAGTCTTGATTAGCAGATAACAAAAGTAGTGTGACTTCAATGGTAATACCCCTGATTTTGTACACCAAGAAATAAAGACTGTAGCATTGTTTTAATAGAGATTATTTAGCAAAAGTCTTGCTTTTTCAATTGCACATGATTTGAAGATTTTACTCAAAACTGAAAATAACAGGTCACTGTTTTCAAATTTTTCCATGTCTCCTGCATGCATTCGGTTAGGGACTGAGCAGTCCTTTGTAAGCTTAGATACTTTTAATTTTCTTCTTTCCCTAACAACATGATCCAATTTCTACGGCCATATTTTGGGGTATTTTTGATCAGTCCTATCTCAAGATATTAATTGAATTTCTCATTCCAGTCTGTTTTTTCCGCACCCCTCTCATTCATGTTTTCCTAAAGTAGCTTAGGAATTTGCTCTTTGGCACACGAGTGAATAAATCACTCTTAATCTGGCATATGAATGAATATCTGATCATATTTTGTGACTTTGTTTTGAGAGCTCTCACCAACTATCTCTGCTTCATCAGTCCTAAGAAATCTTACACATGTGACCTAATTGGGTTTTATAAAAGACAAAAGAAGGCACATAAATGTATAGGTTTCTCTTAGAATAAGAATAAGAGATCAAAAGTTTCAGAAAGGAAAATTCAAGCCACCAAGACTCCTTCCTGCCTGTTCAAGAGGGGCACCCGTAACCCCATTCCTTTTTTTGCTCATGTTTTCCTCACCCACTGTTTTCCCAGTTCCAGAAACTCTGGATGAGAAAACTGAGTTATTCTCTTGTTACTTGGGTCTTTGCCACACGAAACCAGGCAACTTGGGCTTTTGATCACAGGATTCTTGAAGTATCAACTTCTGATCACTTAAGTGAACTGAAAGAACTAAAATATTTTACTCAAAGTTTTTTCATGTTAACATTCAACATTTTATTAGACAGAACGACGGTTTAGAAGGAATTCCACATTCAACAATCAGCATTCCAACGTGCTGCCTAAGAGCTGTGTGCCTGGCCAAGATACTTCCCTATTCGAAGCCACACTTTGCTCTTCTTTATTAGCTGCCTGGTAGAGTGACAATAATAATTATACATAGGTAACATCTATTGAAAATTCACTATTCTAGACACTGTACTAAGCATTTTACACAATGATCTCATTTCATCTTCAAACGTCAATGCAATGAGACTTGAGGCCATCACAGCAGTTGGGTTTCGCTGGAACTCAAATCGGAACCTCCCTCTGTAGAAGTCATGCTGAAATAGACTCCTTACAATGGACGTCGTATGAGGCAATGAATATAAAATGTACAGCATTGTATCTGCTGTGTTATAAGGGCTCAGTAAAAGTTTGCTAGCATTTTTGGTTAACATCAAAAGAATATTTTGATACAAAAGAGAATTAATATAATAATGTATTAAGGGCTATTATAGCCTACTGAGTGTTCTGGGTAGACAGAGACACTCTGATGGCCACTAGACTCCTGGACGACACATACTGAGTGCCATTTACTTCTGTTGCTGAGATTCTAATACTAAACATCCACTTGGGGAGTAGGTGGTCTATAAATATCAGTTGAATTAAAAAGGTATTCAGAATGGTTATGCATATTTAATCTATCACAATACACAAAGAATAAAAACTGGAACAAAGGTTCCTGCCTCCTTTTGTCTGTTTATAATATGGGCACAACCCTCATTATTGGCAAAACTTCATAAGACTATTACTTCAAGACCTATGCAAGATGCAAAGAACCTTCTCCTGTTTTGCCCTTGCCAAATAGTATTTGTTAAGCAACCATCTGCATCTCAGACTGTATTGCAGTCGTATAACGCAAGCTGAGCGCTGGCTGCTCCCTTAATCAAGTCCAAACAAGACGGTGAAATATCTCAAGAAAGCTTGAATAATTGGTTGTTGCGAAATAAAAGATTCTCAAGTGCATTTCCAAGTAAAATATATAGTTTTGATCATTTCTAATTGCCAGTTCAATATCAGAAAAAAAATGATTAATTCTTCATATTATTTTGTTTAATTATCCTCCCTTTCAGGAAATGCCATTCATATATATCATTCATAACATAAATAATTTCAGAGGTCACTTAGTCAAAGGCCTCCAGTCTACATGACTATAGACGAGTTCTGTGTCTTGCTTATGGTCATACAACTAAAGGTGCTGGAATCAAGGCTCTGTCTCCTGATTTAGGGACTTTGCAGGCAGCTGGAGGGGAACATGACCTCAAAATGAGGCAGGGTAAGTAAGACAAAAGACAATCTCCAGAACAGTTCAAATATCCAAAAACTAAGAGGCACTGTATAACCATAAACATCTCAATACTTATTTTAAAAATTTAAACCTTAGAATTATTTTTCTCAAGGCCAAATTCTTATGAGATTTTCCTCATGCCTAATTTTTTTAAAGAGGTGAAGTTAAAAAACACTGAACTACTTGAACAACGAATTAACGATTTTATGCAAATCAACACATTTCTAGACAACTACTGCAATTACATTCCAGAAAACACATTTGGTCAAAGACTTTGTGCTCAACGGTTGCCACCAAGAACTTATGTGAACCCAAATCAGTATTTCATATTTCCTATAAACCTTTCAATTGCACACAGTGCATGAAAAACATGGGCAGATCTGAATTTAATCTTGTACAACAGTTTGTGAGGTTGTTTTTAAAACTGTTGTAATAAAAACCTTAGACCCACATGGATCTAATTGTTATTTGCACAAAAGTTTTTCTCTCTGAACAGACACATGTTGGTGATGGAGGGCAGGTCTCATTAAAAAAAGAAACCAAATACAGTAATTACTTAGGCATGTAAAAGACTTTCCTGGTGACCACAAACCCCCCTTGAAGGCAGCTCTGCTGGCTGGAATGAACTGAAAACCAGGAACAAGTCAATTAAAATGTATGGATGCTCCAGTGTAGCAGATTGTATTTTCTAAAAATGGCCATAGCAGTATTTCTGGTCCCACATGTTCCTTCTTGAGTTTGAGCAGGGCTTTCTGGCTGTGAGGATGCATGGAATGTGGCAGAACTGGGTCACAAAGGCTAGGTCACGAAGGGATCTGGCCGCCTCCTGACTCCCCTTCTCAGGACACTCACCTTGGGATCCAGCCACAGTTGGTGGTGCAGGACAGGCCATGGGAAGAGAACACCCAGGGGAGGCTGGCTGACAGCTCCCGCTGGGCTCTCAGGGGGCAGCGGGCATCCTCGCCCTGATGTGCGAGGGAGGGAGCCTTCGGAGAGCCCAGCACCAGCCTAGGAACTGCCCTGGCTGATACCAAATGGAGCAGAGATGAGCTAGCCCCACTGAGCCCAGCCCAAACCGCAGATTCAGGAGCAAAATACATGTCACTGTAAGCCACAGCTTTTAGGGCCTGCTACTCAGCAACAGATAACCAGAGCCTCTAGTTTTTGAACAGCATAGCCATGAAGGACAAGTGAATTTTCATTTAATTCTATTGGCTTTTAACCATCACTCCCATTTTCAAATTCTCACTGGAGGCATGAATAAATGAGACCAGCGGAATTATGTTGATCAGTGTGCTGAATCTGACAGACAAAGCCCAGGGTGAGAATGGAGCGCACCGGAACATTCACACAGTGTCCCTCCGACATGCGCTGGTTACCCAGAACCACCTGGCAGAGGCACGGTGAGGTCAGCAGGCTGGGCCTGAGCAAGACCCTGCCTTCACGGTCTCGGCCTGGCAGCACCCCCATCACCCAGGCACTTGTGTCCCAAAGCAACAGGAAAATTCAATTAGCTCTAAGGTCTCAGTGGAATTCTAAATTGATGTCTCTGAAAAATGGGATGAACTGGTGGGGAGGGGATGGAGGGACAGCCAGAGAAGCAAAGCTGATCCCAAAGGGAGGTGGTGCTTGAGGTGCCTGCGTGGAAGATGGTTTGAGCTGGAGCGTCTTCTTGGCACCTCTCAGACTGCACCTGTAGCCAGGAGCAGTCCAGGCAGAAGGCACAGAAAGTACAAAGACAGGAAGCTGTAAAGTGCCGCAGTACATTTCTGAGCCATTCTGCATTTCTTGAGTGTAAAGTGTCACGGGAGGCACGGCAGTGCAGCAGACCAGATGTGGGCAGGACTCAGGAGTGAGGACCTCACGGGCCAAAGAGTCAGCCCCCAGCTGACAGCCGCTGGGAGGCCACTGAAGGGTCCGACGTGCACAGGAGGAGAATGCCCAGGTCAGGAGCCAGCAGCCCTGGCATCAAGTTGGGGCCCTTCCTGTCTGAGGTGGCTGATGAGGCTCAGATCTTCAGTGGGGCTAAGTAATTGCGAAGATTCTGCAGGGCAGAAAGTCCACGTTATCTGAGTAATGCTACTCCGAGACGTGAGGCCACCATGGGGACAAGAAAGGGGTAGATGTGCAGGCAGCTGCCACTCCTGACTCCTTCCCAGGCACTGGCCTGGAAAGGCAAGGAGTGGATCTGGGTCTTTCTTTCATTTAAAAATATTCAGTGAGAGACCGTGACTAAATACCGCCACTCCAGGGGTCACATTGCTTTTCCTCCCCCCTCCCTCAGCAGCCACGCCGGATTTAAAACAGCGAAGATGTTGGTTCTTTACATCACACATGCATCTGCCAAGCAGAAATTTGGAAAATTAGGCAGAAATATGTCACTGAGATGCGTCTGTGTTTCCAAGGATAAGAGAGACTGGGAGAGGAGCCCAGTCTTGAAACTGGGGATCAAAAATTGGCTGAATGTTTTTATAGTTTATTTGACCAAATTTTCTAAAAAAAAAAAAAGTATAGCTGATTTTGGCCAAATAAACTCTGCTGACACTGAAGCCCAATGGAAAGGACCAGAAAGGAGGCAGGCACTTGTAGCATTTTCCCAAAGAAAACACAGGACACCCGCTCCTGTGAGCAGAGGCCAGTGGAAAGGCACATATTCCTAATGACACAAGGAATGGAAGAGACGTGAGAATTAAAGCAGCTAATGATGTAGCCAGCGATAACACACAGCGTTTCTGCCTCTATGTGACTTTAGGCTTCTCTGTACTTTAATCTGTCACATATACATAAACAATGTAACGACTGTCTGACCTCACAGCAAACCCGTGAAAACAGTTGACGGGATATTAATAGATTCCCCGCAGCAGGTACCACTGGGCTGGAATTTCATTTTCTGGCTTGGGTGGGCCATCTGGAGCTGCCAGGAGGTAAAGATCTTTTCTTAACCCCTCCTGTTAAGAGTCTCCGAGGTGACTGAGGCTAAGCCGGGCTGTCACTTAGCTGCCATCAGCACAGCCACCCACCTGGCCGAGCAGCTAATGACACAGCAGTGGCATTTCTCAGTGCCATCAATTACCACAGGCGACATCCAGCCCGGACAGATGTGTAACCTGAGGCCCGGCTTCCAGAGCACAGAGCATGGTGGGAACACACCCAGACAACACCTACGTCCACACTTGTACACAATGACACACAGGTATATTCACACATATATACAGAAAAGACAGACACAGACAGATGTACACAGCTGAACACACACAAATACCCACGTACATAAACAAACAGACAAGGACAGTCAAACACACACATACACACCTACATGTGTATACAGACAGATGCACACAGATACACACACACCCACATACTCCTATCCAAGGCCCAAGACCAACACACACCAACCCACACGTACACTCTCCCTAGACACATGCGTGTGGTCAGCAGTGCAGGGGTGGTGCCCATGGGAGGAAGAGCCCCCCGCCTGCCGCCCACCCATACAGAGCTGCCTCCAACCCTGCAGGCCATTGTTTCCCACAGAGGCAGAAGATAGGCCTTGGAACATCAATTATTATCATTTTTAATACAACACGTTCTAACTCTCAATAGAATCCTGATGTGGTTGGGGTGTGTGGGTGTTTCTCAAAGTCCCGCGTATGGCAGTTATATTTCAGTCCTGAAGATCTGTTTGGCAGCCCTAGGCTCTGGCTGTCTGCATCCAATTTATCAATCTTCAGGGAAGCTGCTGACAGTCAGGCACCCCCTTACAGGCCCGGATTAAGATGGTTGCCAAGCTGACAACTGGCATGGCTGCAGCTCTGCTTACTAAATGCCCGGCTAGATTCTCATCAAAAGCCACAAATCTGAAAATTCATCATCTTTCCCACCAACAAGTATTAGACACCGCTGTCCAGAAAAGGGCTGCCCAACAGGTATGAGGCAAACCCCTATAAGCAACGAAGCCTGCAACTAGGGGGTCCCAGCATCTCCCTTTGGGGTTCCCAATTCTTTCTACCTCTCCTCCTAGACTAAAAATACTGTTTCTTTCCTCCATCCTTTCAAGTGCAGTAGACCCCTGACCTGCATACGTTCCAAGACTCCCGTGGATGGCTGACACCACAGAAACTGACCCGTATGTGTATCTCTTTTGCTATACACACATACTTATGATCAAGTTTAATTTATAAACCAGGCACAGGAAGAGATTAACAACTAATAATAAAATCGAACAATCATAACAATCATAACAATATACTGTAATACAATTCATATGAATGTGGTCTCTCTCTCTCTCAAAATATCTTATGTACTGTACTCACCCTTCTTCTGATGATGATGTGAGAAGATAAAATGCCTGTGTGATGAGAGGAAGAGGGGAGAACGACACAGGCATCGTGATGCAGCACCAGGCTGCGACGGGCCTTCTGATGACATGGCAGAAAGGGGGTCATCCCCTCCTGGACAGCGGCTGACCACAGGGAACTGAAACCAAAGAAAATGAAACTACTCTACAATCCACAGAGTGAACTTGAGAGATACAGGTGTAAACACACAGTTGTTTTCTATCCATTTCGTTTATGCTGTAAGAAGACAGTTTGATTTTGAGTAAACAGATCAGATCATGAGCATCTCAGATCTCTGCTCGGTCTGTCAGATGCACTTTCTCTTCTCCAAAAAACCTTTAACAGCTCCACTCATACACCTCCCACCCTACTGTCCAGTTAGATGTCCCCCACCTGGGTACTTGCAACACGCTGTACAAACTTCTATTGTTGCCCTTAAAACTCATCATCTACATTTGTTTAGGTGGCTATGCTTTCCACTGCACTACAAATTTCTTAGAGGTATACATGATATATTCAAATTTGCTTGAGGGCCAGGCACATACAAAATAGGCACTCAATAAAACTGTGACATGTTATGAAAACTGCACAATTAGGGCTGCATAGTTATCACTGGGGTTTTCAGTCACTCGTGTGGCCTTACGAGACTTCCCAAAATTGCAGTCTGTCTCTGAAAACCCACTGACACACAGTAGATGTGACAGGAGGTTGAGAAGCCAAACTGTCAGGCCTCGAGCATACAAGTGTGTCTCACGATTGTTGAACACTTGACAATCGACACTTGCAGGAGATATTTTTCACTGGGATACAATGTTTGCCATCTGAAATTCTTTAATTGTGTTCCTTGCTCTTTGTTCTCTGAGGACAGTAATAACTTTCTTGCTTGGGAGAATCAACATATCAACATGTTTCAGAGACATTTATTATTTTATTATTTTTATTATTAAAGAAGAATCTTTAAATAGAGAATGTTGAGTATTTTTAATCAACCAAAACCTATCATACATTATCTGACTGCACAATTCTTCTTTGACATTCCTGAGAAATATGTTCTGAATTCCAGTCACATGAGATGGGGCCATCAGATAGTGTAATCACTAGTTAAGCGACTCCTATGGCATGGATCTTGCACCCCAGCTACCTAAATTTGTGCCAGGTATGAATTCTAGTTTGATCTTCACAGCAATGTGATGGAGGTAAGTATTATCCCACTCAAAGTTGGTATATATTATAGACCTTTGGGTCCCTCACAAATAATTTTAATCACGAACGTTAGGCCAACAAATGTGGTCACTATTCAGGCCTAACAATGGTAAAATTCAGGGACTGTCATATTCTCTAAGAATTTCTGCAGCCCAATGCCTTTCCTATTGATCACAGAAAATGAATCAGAGTTTTTAATGGAGTAAATCAGAGGGCCAGAACGTTGAATCCAAGAAAAGCCTTATACTTGTTAAAATTACCGATGGTGAAGCTATTTCGAATTGCAATTAGCCTTTCCAAGTTTACGGATTTTACAATGTAAATATGTTACAATTCAGCCTTTTCAAAGGCCAGCTTCTTCTGTAGGAATCACTGCCATGTACACTAATGACCAGGCAGCTGAAAGCAGAGGAAAATTCAAGTGTTCATGCACTATTTACACCTTTGCTGTTTGGGTTCTGGACTAGATCTTCTGCATTGCCCTCTGGTTTGGCTTCATTTTTAATGAATAGCCTTAAACTTCTCCCAAACTAGGTCATGAGCTTAAAACTCATTTTCTCATAAAAATTATGATCAGTGCATTTTATTGTGTATAAATTATACCTCAATTAAAAGCGGAGCTCCTTATCTCACAAGAACAAAAAAATTACTTTTCTGGGCTAAGTGGGGTGAGATACTGCAACTCTAAGATTTTTTTTTTTTACTATAAATATGGATGGACAAATTCATAACTCTTTAGAAATGTTAAATACATTCTGCTTATGTTTTCAAATGTTCAAAGGGAAACGGGGGAAAATCCTTTTAAAAATCACTCTTCTACAAGAGGCAAGGTGAGAAAGGATGGGGTCCGAGCACTGAAACTCCATTCATGGTTTGAGTTAAACAATTACCAGAGAGGCGGAGGTTATTATTGAATTACAAACATGAACCGAGCTTTTCCAGTTGGAAAAGAAACCATTACAGGGTTTTGTGGAGATCTAGGGAGTATTTGATAGCATGAACTTTCTTCATCATCTATGGTTATGACCAGAAAGGGAAAAGCAGAGGGCTGTTCACGCGTGTGTGCGTGCGTGTGTTTGTGTCCTCGATGACCTATAAGATCCTTTCCAGATTATAAATTCTATGTCTGCTGTGAGAGGTAACCATGTCAAAGGAAAAAAAGAAACACAAAAATCAAACAAATACCTAATCAACCGCAAATGGTAGAGAGTAGGAGAAAAACAATCATGTCTCATGTTTGCTCGGTGCCGGATTAGCCCTCACAGTAATCCTACCAGTTTAGCACAATGTTTCCAGTGTTGAAGAGGAAGAAATTACAGATCAAAGGGATTTACTAATTTAGCCAAGTTCCCCCCAAAACTGAGAGGTAAACCAGGCTTGAACCCGACATTCGGTGCCTCCAAAGCCTTTCGTCCTCCCACAGCTCATTTTTGGCTTTGACCCCAAAGCTATTCCCACATGTGGGAAAAAGTTCTAGCCTGTCTACTGCTTGACAGTTATATAGCTAACATGCACTCTGCCAGCAGATGAGCCGTGGGGATAGGAGGCTGCCAGATAGGGCTGCCATGGTGTTCTAGTAATATCTCAACCCTGTGAGTCTCTGAATTGGACCATCATTGCTTCACTCTGCCAACGGAGACACAGCTATTCTATAACCTAGACAGATGCAACTCCAAAATAGCTGATCTTTACCAGTTAAGTCTGTCCTCTTCAGCTGGCACCCAGCATCTGGAAGTACAGGTATGTGATGTGCACTAGCTACAATATTTTACCTTAGGAATAAAAAAATCACCCACTATCCTTTTCTCCCTGTTTATGTTAACATTAGCATTCAAATACTCGGTTGAAATTGCCATTCTCAGTAAGAAAAGCTAGAGGAGGCTGGGGATCATTCACATTCCGGGGACCACAGAGAGCACGGTGGGGACTCCGCCAGATGTGACCAAGATCTTCTTCAACACTAAGTCCACACATATTCTACTATTGTCATCATAGCCACACTGTTTCTCTGTAATGAACAATTCTTTTTTACTCCATAGAATTTTCAGTGAACTTCCCGGTAATGTAATTTTATCACGACCTCTCAATCTTGTAACAAATTTGCTACAGGAAATTATATTTTGCACTGAAGTAATACAGCATTTGCTGTAGGATTCTGATTTTGCTCAAATTAAGTGGTACATAAACTCACAAGCCTTGTGTCAATTTTTCTACTGTTACATAGGACATTCAGTCATTTACTCACTCCCTCAACAAGTATTTTCCTAATATCAAGTATATGCAAGTCCCTGTCCTATAACCAAGGATACAGCAGTGAATAAAGCAAAGGTCACGGACTTCATATGCTAGTAGACAACAAAGAAATTAATACATGCATAATAAAATGGCAGGAGGCTGAAAGTACTCTGAAGAAGTATTGGTCAAGATAAGGCTATGCAGGGTGGTGGAGGGGGTTTTTTAAGACAGTGGTTGGGGAAAGCTTCTTTAAAGGAACATTTAAGTGTATACCTAAATCAAAATCTATTGCTCTAAGAGTAATTCCTACAGCTATCAGGGGGAAGAGCATTTTAGGCAGAGGGAACAGCAACTGCAAAGCCCTGAGGCCTTTTATTAGAAGGCTTTTTGGCTGACTCTCTCTTACAACTGCAGAAAATAAAATCACCTTTTAGAACTCTGATCCAGTTAACATAAAGCCTCATTTTTCCCACAGTAGATACATGTGTATATACAGACACAACTACACACATGTATTTAAACAGTGTTGCAGTTTGAGGAACTACAATACAAGGCAGTGCACTAGTCAGGGTCCTCCAGAGAAACATCACCACTATATATTCATAAAGTAATCTGTGATAAGGAACTGGCTCGTACAATTATGGAAGCTGGCAAGTTCAAATCTGCAGTGTGGGCTGGCAGGCTAGACACCCAAGAGCATCAGCAGTGCAGCTCCAGGCAAAAGGCCAGCAGGGACGGGCCCAGGAGAGCCACTGGTGCAGGTGAAGTCCCAAAGCAGTCTGCGGAGAATTCCCTTATTTAGGGAGGCTGGTCGCTTTATGCTATTCAGGCCTTCAAGTGATTAGGTGAGGCTCACCCACATAGTAACAGACAATCTGTTTTACTCGAAGTTGATTCATCTAAATGTTGATCTCATCTCCATGGTGACACAAAATTTGCCTTCACAGGCAGTATTGTTCCTGAGGAAGCTGCTGTGGGAGGGCAGGGTGAGCTGAGATCATGCAGATGTAGGCAGGGATATTCACTCAGCACCACTTGCTCACTTGGGTGAATGTGGCAGGCTTTTCAGTCCCGCTTTCAGAGCATTCAATGCTGGGTATTCACTCAGGTGGGTGGAATGGGAAATCCCAAGCAATGGTATTGCTGTAAGAGAGATGTGTGCATATGGCAGGGCCAAACCCGGTTAAGTAAACTAAGCATTACACAGGAGATTGGGGGATGTGCCCCATGAGACTCATCTGGCTTCAGGGGGGCTGTGGCAGGGGGTGGGGGACACTAGGCAGGGAATCCGATGGGGCAACTCATGGCAACTAAGGAGAGAAAACCTGAGTAAAACCCCATTCCTGGACTCTGAGTCAAACCTCTCAGAGCTGAGAGGATGTGACACAATTCGAGGGCTGCTCAGACATCCAGGTCTGGCACCTCGTTCATCACACCTCAGTCCTGGTTAGAGATATGCATGGTTCAGGTGAGGTCCGGGTCATGGAATCCTACATCCAGAACACCTGAACTTGCAAATGGAATCATCAAGGAAGTAGCTTGGATGAAGTGGAGAAGAGGTAGAGAAAATAAAGGTAGGTAATGTATATGTGTGCAAATTAGATGCCTGCATTAATAGCCATGTTCTTATGCAGACGTACACACCTGGACAGGAAGTGCTCTAGCACTGCTCAGTACTGCTTTAAAAACATTTGTCCACCAAAATATTCTGAGTCATCCTCACTCAAGGGATGACTTCTCATTCATCGGTCAATACATTTTGACACATAGAAAGTGGTGCCTTCATTCTATAACCTAAAATAGACAACAAAGAGCCAGCCGAAAAATTCCACAATTTCACTCACTTAGTGAAGATTCAAACAGTTGAGAACAACAGTTTCTAGACACAGATAAGAATTTGCCATGCTTTATCAAATAAACCTGCAGAGAAATTCTTAGCTTACTTCAAGGCCACATTATATGAAAGGAATGATAAATCTACTAAGCATCTAGCTTAGCAGCTAAAAAAGATGTGAGACATTTATTTGTATAACGGGGCTTTGGGGAGAGTGGCTATTAATAGTGTAGCTGATTCCTGTTATCAATCAGTGTATTCATCCAAGAGCAAAATATCTTCTAAATCAAAATATAGTGTCTCTCTTTGGACAAGATCAACTTTCCTGCTTCCAAATTCATGGTGATAAAGCATGATGGATTATTTAGCCTCTTAAGAGGTGGTTAAAAAGCTATTTTTAGAGAAAACTCACTTGATTGAATAGTCCCCTCTCTTTACTTTTAAGTGCATACAGACACAGACCTTCCATTAATTAAATGGGAAATATTAATGGGCTAACAAGGATGTAAAGGTCCTGCATTTTAAAATTGTTCAAATATCTGTACTCTTCTGAATCCAGACATTCATATGCCTATTTTCACGGTTTCATGATGTAGAAAATGCATTCTTAAGACGACTGCTTTGCTTTCCATCAAACAGCATCAGCCTATGACTCAAGTGTACATAAAAGAGAGAAAGCTTTGTATGATTCATATAATAAAAGTACATTAAAGAGTGAAAGCCCAACACATTAATTACTAATTGAGTTATTTCTTCTTGCAAACTTCCTTCAAGAATTTTGAGTGTTACAGGCAGGAAAAACAAATGGTAAAATTGTTTTCCACCAGCTCTTGGTATTTCATTATTCCTACATGAAGACATTGTCATAGTGAGGGGCTGAGTCTGTAGTGGGGAGAGGACTACAGTTTGATGACCAAAGTCACTCAAATCAAAAAAGGACCATAGTCAACTGGAATAGAGAGGAAAGACAGCATTCCTCTCCTTTTAATATTGAATTCCAAAGTCTTCCTGTTGTGAACCGAGCTAAGCCAGGTTGGCCACCTAAAAACAGCCAAATCCTTTATAAAAGCCTCCAGTGATTAGAGCTAGATGAGATGTAATGATCAAAATAAGCCTTAGACAAAATTCCACTAAAATGCAAATATTTCTGAGCAAGTAGATACAGGGCCTTATACTCCCTGCTCTTGGAAGTTTGCGGGAAATCCCCTTCCCTCTTTGGGCTCTCTTATGAGAACCTTGCACGAGAGTCACTCTGAGGAGGTAGACCAGGACTCTTAGACAAGACTAGCCCACCTTCTAGTGCACAGCAGAGCCTCCCCTGCAAGGGACACGCAACCAAGCTCGGTTCTAGCTCCATAACGCTGCCGGGCTTGCCAGAGTTTGACCTTTTTCACTTAAGGCCAGTAGTGCTGGGACACTCTCTCTGGCCAGCCACTTAGTTTGAACAGTACCTACTTTAATGATATAAGGTTGTTTTCTAACAACTCTGATGTTGAAGAATAAACCTGTGGCATGAATTTTGACAACAATATTGGAAGTGTTTGCACAGACTCCATGGTAATTAGTTGTATGTGTCGGCGTGGCTAGGTTCTGCTGTCCAGTTGTTTGGTTAAACATCGATCTTGATGTTATTGTGAGAATATTTTCCAGATGTGATTAGCATTTACAACCAGTAGACTTTAAAGGAAATTACCCTCCATAATGTGGGTGGGCTTCATCCAATCAGGGGAAGGCCTTAAGAACAAGAGAGGTTTCCTGAGGAAGAGGTAATTCTGCCTCAAGACTCCAATATAAAAACCATGTGTGTTTGAGTTTCCGGAATGCCCTACAAATTTCAAACTTGCCAGCCTCCATGATCACCACATGAGCTGATTTCCTAAAATAAATCTTTCTCATGTATTTATTATATAATATATATGTCTGCATGTATATGTATACACATGCACATAAACATATATATTTTTTCTGTTTCCCTGACACAAATCCCTTAGGAGCATAGACTCTTGATCTGGGTACTTCAAATGCTAAATAACCACCTACAGAGTGTATATTAAAGGTCACTTAGTCGCACACATGCAGCACAGGGTTACAGTGAATTACCTCCCAGACACTACATCACCTTGTTCTGTGGGTCCCTTGCCTCCTGGTCTCTTCTATTTTTTTGTGCCTCACTTCAAATTAACAGTTAAGCAGATGCAAAGATAACTTTTTCCCAGCACATTGCTCCAGTTACATTTAATGTAGCTCCCAAAAGATTCACTCAAGACCTGAGAACTTAGACTATGTGAAGATATTTTTGCTTCCCATGGGGGAAGCTGTCATGTAATGCAGTGGTGAGTAAGCTAGCTATTCTAGGTGAAATTCTCCTCCCCACATCACGCCACCCCAACATGTGCATTTATAACTGTAGCCTCTGCATCTACTATGGATATAAAAAATAATGCATTCAGAAGCCAGAATGAGGGTTAAGTTTGCATGAGCCCACTTCCGATTCTGAACATTGATGGTTTCCACTGTGACACACTGAACATCTAAAACTATAAAAGAAATCATTCCAAAGGGATCCATACCATATTTAGGATACCTCTGGAGAGATCTTTGCTGTTGTTTTCCAAAGTAGGAATGTGGCAAGTGAGATATTCTTAAAATATTACACAAAAGTCCACTTAATTTATCTACCAGCTTCAAATATGTGGGTCAACATGTCTACAAAAGTAACACAGAACACTAATCCTTTAAAAAGCCTCTGAAAATGGGCCACCTGATCAAATAACTTTCCGAAGTGCTTTTTCCTATACATGCCCCGTTCTCCACCAGAAACCCCCAGAGCACAGAGCAGAGACTCAGGAAACCCTCCTGTACAGAAATTTGTTTAACTCCGTTCACCCTAGTGTTTCTGAAATGCATGCGGTCCAGAATCTTTATTTTGAGTAACTTCCCATAATAGTCCATAAAATGCTAGAACCTACTTTGAAAAATAGTGAACATAAACTACTCCAGACAGAACAAGATTAAAAAGAAAAGTTTCCATATTAGGAGATTCTGTATCTTCTCTCAAGAAGTCATCTCAGTGTCCAGCAAACAGAAGATCTTTCAGTATCTGACATAAATCCTTTATGCTACTTCTTAAACATTCCTGCAGTTGTGGACTCAGTGGAGAACAGCTGCTCACCATTTTCCATGTGAGAAACCATTTTTCATTTACAGACCTTACTAGGACATCTATCTACCTTCTTTGCCACAACAGGAGCAGGCGTGATGATTACATCGTTCTTAGATATTCGTCTTCCATACATGTTAACTATCTTTGTGGCTCTACTGGAAATCATCTACTTTCTCCATTACCTTTTAACATTAGAAAGACCAAGACTTCGAACTATGGCCTGTACATAGGACCATGGTGCTTTTGGATGACTGTGGAGTGACACCTTGTGTGAGAAGTGGGTTCAAAAGTCAGCAAATGAAGCAAATCACATAGAGTCAAAATACTCTTGAAAACCTGTTACAAAGACTTGGTGGTGGGGAGGTACGTGCCATCTGCAGAGATGCTCCAAAGAGATGAATCGCCCTCCAGATCTGAGACAGATGGCTGTACCAGATGAAGTAATCGGCTTCTTCTCAGAGGCCTTGTTGTACGAAAAATGCTTACCTTTAAACACTAGAATCCTGTTCACTACAGTAGGGTGCTCCCACAGGAAGGATCACAGGACGTGGAGCTGGAAATGACTGAGAGAAGGAGAAACCCCTGTCTCTCATCTCCAGCTCTCTCCCAGGACTGGGCTCAATAACGGCAATAGGAGAATTTTAGCCACAGCATTACCTGTTTTTTCTCTCTCTCTTTTTATTTCTACTTTTGAGTTTGAAAGTGATCCAGTATGACTGAATGTGTGTAAATGTACCTATGATGCAAATAACTATTTGTCAAGATGTATTTGATTATCCCTGTAGTTATTCAAAATCTATTCAGTATCTAAGTAACAGAAAAGAGGAATCATTTTTTATTTAATTTTATTTTGCGCTGATAAACACTCAGCAATTACTATAGGCAAAAAGTGAGGGAACCATTGGGGAAAAAAGATGAATAGGACTTCACCCCTGGTTTCAGACATTGCATTTGATGGGAATATGCATGAATAAGACTAAAACCCAATAGCACTGTGTTGAGTTTTGTAATAGCGTAAGAAGGGAGATTCATTCTGCTTAAGTCATTGGAGAACGTTGCACCAAGAAAGCAACCTTTGAATCAGGCCTTGCACAACAAGCAGGACTTTACTACAACATAAAGGTAGGTGTGTGTATGTGTGTGTATAAATGTATGGAGTGGGAGTGTGAAAAATTTTATACCAATGGAGCAAAAGACCAGCAGGTCTGAAAAGAAAATTGTGTGTAAGGAAAAGCTCACAACTGGAATTTTCCTCCTCGTGTTGGTAGGAGCTTGGATAAATAAGGGGAATCAACAAGAACTGAAAAGGGAAGGCTGTCTGGGGCCAGGCTGTGAGGGACCCAGGTGCCCCACGAAGGAGGAACCTCATGCAGAGCAAAGGCAACATGACGATTTCCTGGCAGGGGGGTGGCATGTTTAGCTCCCGACCCTGGTGGAGCGCATGGGGTGGAAGCAGGGCGAGCCGAGCTCCTGAAGGCAGCTATTAGGTCTTATTCTATCTCTATTTATACACCACACTCAGCATAATATCTATTATTTTGTCTTCAGCTTTATCACTTTCTTTCTTGCAAAAGCACTGTCCTATATATATATATATATATACCCCTCTCACGCCCATAAAAGCCATCCTGCATTATTGAATATTTTGTCAGCTTTACAGTCATTTTTCATTTCCTTCATTTTCTCCACGAGGATCCCCACTTAGTTCAGTACATGTAGCTCTACACGTCGCTGCTTAGCGCAGCCAGCCATGCTGCTCAGAACCCTTTCTTCTGCCTATAGGAGACACAGAAAGCACAAGCGGCAGACGGATGATGAAGGGAAATAACAGGAAAAACCTTTCCACTTCACTTCTTCTGTGGCGCCTCTTGAAAACTTTCCAGTCTCAGCAGCGGTGCTCCGAGCAATCCAGGGACCCCTGATCTTTCATCTCCCGAGCAATATGCATCCGACATCAAATAAATTCAGGTCCCACTCGAGCTTCTCTGGGCTACATCAAAAGGCAGAACAGGAAAAACTCCATCCTAATATCCTAGTTGGGAAGGGAGATTCTCAGGAAAACAGGTAATAAGCAGTAAATATAAGGGAATTATGTATCATGTTAGAAGGCAATAAATGCTATGGAAAAAAATAAGAGAGAGGAGATGGAGCAGATAGAAAATACCTGGACATTACAATTAAGTATGGTGGTCAACCTGCTCAACATCATTAATTATAAAGGAAATTAAAATTAAAGTCACCGTGACTGATTAGGGCAAAGTGGTCAGGAAACGAGCTCTCACACATTGCTGGGGAAACATAAAAGGGATCAACCATGTTAGAAAATTGTTTCAGGTGATGATAGTGACTGGGATTAGGGTAGTAGTGGTGGAAAAATCAAAAGTCTAAATGCATTTTTAGGAAACAGCCAACAAGATTTATGGTAGATTAAATGTATTATGCAAGAGAAAGAAGAGTCTATGACAATCCAGGATTTGGGGCCTAAAAATCTAGAACAACGGGCTTGGTAATTATTACTAGATAGGAAGGATTTCAAGAAGTGTAGGTGGGAATGATGGGAATTTTAAGTTCAGTGCTGGACATATTCAACCTGAAATGCATTTTTTACATCGATAGGAAGTTTGATTTAGACATTAGACAACTGCATGTGAGTTGGGAGTTTGGAGAAGTCCAAGTGGAAGACATAAATATTGAGGCTGACACTATCCAGATGGTATTTAAAGCCAAGAAACTAGATGAGATCGTCTGAGACAGAGATGCAGAGGGTAATTTAGAGGCTAGCGGTCCACAGATCAGCTCTGGAGGTGGTACCACATTCAGAAGTAAGGGACATGAGGAGGTGACTGAGACAAGGTGTCCAGTGAGACGAAAGGAAACCGAATGAGAATAAACACAAAGGAAGGAAGGAAAATCGACCTGAACTGCATGAGCTGAAAGGTCAAGGTGAGACTGAGAATTAACCACTGGATTTGAAAATGAGATCCTCAGTAACAGTCACCTTCACAGGGTGGTACAAACAGAAGCCTGCCCAGAGAGCCATTAAGAAAGGAAAGAGAGGTGTAAAGGCTGTGTGTATGTACAAGGACTGAAGTTTTTCTATGAAAGGGGAATTTAGAAATGAGCTGGTAGTGGAAGGATAATGTGAGGTCAAGGGAGTGATTTTACAAGATCTTACAGCATATCTGCATGCTAATCGCGATGATTCAGTAAAGTGTAAGACAAGTAATGCTGCCTGGCATCTGAGTGAGTCAGAGGGGGGAAAGAGGGAAGAGGGCGTACGTCCAGAGGTGGGAGAGCCGGGACACATGGGGAAGAGCCCAGGAAGGTCCTATTCAGATTGCTGATATTTGTCAGAAGAACAGAAGGCTATATCATCATCTAAGAGCAATATGCGTTGGACACTGAAGAAGAGAAGAAAAGGTGTAGATGGTTGTCTGAGAGTACGACAGTGTGAATAGAGCAGGTGTTACGGTTGCACCAAGGGCCCACATGAAGTCTCTGCCATGAATTGAAAGTGAGACCACCAAAGGAAAGGCGGTGACTGGAGGTCAGTGACAATTCCCACCGCAGAGCAAAGCCATGATATAAACACCATCTGGGATGGGACAGTGGTGTTCAATCTTTACACATGTTCTATTTTAAGATAAGGTGCAAATCCATGTTCTCTGTTTTCCAACACTATGTCAAACTCTCACCAGACAAATGACTTGAAATAATCTCAAGCTCTGGAGTGTACTGTAACTACCGCCTAGGAGGGTGCATCAATAAAACAGCAGAAAGTCATCGCATAAGTGACGGGCCGACAGCGGGAGGAGCCAGATGAATCAGGGCCAGGCAGAAGAAAGCAGCAGTGAGTGGGCTAAGCAGAAAACCAAGACACCTCACAAAGCTTAGTCTGGACACACAGTGACAACAACCATGGTGGTCATGGATGAATGGACAGTGACAACTTATGGCCATAGCCTTCTACATGACGGCAGTGCGGAGCACCGAGATAAGGGTCCCATGTGGACTCTACAGGCCAGACTTACAATAGCACTGTGAAATAACTTTTTTCAAACTTAGAATAGCATGGAAGTAACTTAACTGATGTCACAGGATAACAAGTATGGTTCTCAGATACTGAGGACGCTGACAAAGAATGTAGGCTAAAAAAGTAAACACAATCAACTTTGTCATTCAACCATCACTATGAAATGTATTGTCCTCATTCCCTGGGTAAGACGGGTTTTTTTCGGCTTAAAATACATTTGCTCTATTAAGTTTCATGATGGCTTCTTCTGGAATTTAAAAGAAGTATTCCAAAGTAATTTATGTGCCATAAAAAGTTATAAACCTTAAATATACCTGATCCAGATACCAGGTGACTTCCTGGTAACATCAAGCATGACCAGATCCATTCCACATGTCTTTGGACATACAGTGGTCTATTCTATTATTCTGTTGGTGTCTCTCTAACCTGCTCCCAATACATTTTGCGATGAGATACAAATATAAACACAAAGGCAAAGAACCTCATTACGTTACTCCTTTCTCATGCACGTGTGTGTCGAAAGAGATGTTTGTCTGACAATTTCTGTGTGTTGTCAGATATCTACTCTTTTGGTGAGGAAACTGCTAGAAGTGGATGAACTTGATGCTAATTAACAGTAAAGCTGAAAACAGATACGAAAAGAGATCCCAGAGATAAACACAGCCACCAGCCTGAGTGAAGAGATGCATTGGTCTCTCCCCCATTGCTCCATTTCTACCACGTTGTCACTGGTGGTCACCTTCATTGGTCAGACTTCAGGTTCATCCCCTTACGGATCTCAAAATTTGGCCTATTTCCAAGTCCTGGAGTTGTAACCTATGATTTGTGTTGCTATGAGGGGAATGATGAGAGGACATGGACAGATGGAGATGGATGGACGGATGGGTTGATGCATGTACACATCAGGAAAGCTGGTCAGCCTCTACTGGAGGAAAAAGGCCTTCAAATCACCCTTCCATTGGGAGCTCTACCGCCTCATACAGTGAGCAAATGGCATATCATTTTTTTGGTCTTTAGGCAAGTCAGATCTTCTGTGTCCCCAACCCCAGTCAAAGTTCTCCACAAACAAGTAGACCACATGACTGTAAAATACACAATTAAAATAACCCCAAACCTCAAGATGCCCTGAGAGAATGTAATGAAAAACCAATTCCAAATAAATTCTCATAAAGAGAGTTTAGTGATGTTTCTTCTTGTTGTACAGGGAAACCACATTAGAAGACATGAGAAATAGAGAACTATAAAAAATAGATCCAATGGCATTAATTCTGCCAATCAAAATTAAACTGGCTGTTTTCCTGATTTATGTCACTATTTATTGCAAACCAACATGCTTAGTCCAGCTTAAATCTGCAAGAGCCATAAAGGAAACCGAGTGCACTTTCAAGCTATGGTCCTCCTGGGGTGTAACATTAACCACTCATAGAAGAACATGGAATAATCAGCCGTCACAGTTTAATTCCCTTTATCTCTACTGTACACACATTTCAATGGGGTGATTATTCTAATCATAATGCCCAACAACAAATCAGTTCATTTTGGAATTTATTGCCAACAAAGGACTCAATCCAATACCACATTCTTAAATCACTGTTTGCATGGGGTAATATATGTTCACATTCAGTCTTAGTGCATGTAAAACAGTAGTAAGATGATACGATGGAAAGGCACAGAATGGGCCAAGTTCCAAATATGAATTCTCATTTTGATTCCCTTTAAGGAACACAGTCCTTAGAGATGCAACCTGAGCTCTTTCGTAATAAATAAGAAGCTGAGCTTGAGGTTTTAAATTACCAATGGTATGGATAAAATAACAAATTCAAAACAACCGCTATATTCCTTCTGCAATTATTCTAAAGAAAAGCTCACATATCTCAACTCCTCGACCCAATTCCAGGCAATACCTCCTAAATTTCAAATATCTACTCTTTGGGTCTGGTACCTATGCTAACCCTCCAACCACTTTATAGGAAAGTTAAAAAAAAAAAACAGAGACTTGGTCTGTATCTCTCTCTTATATTCATATCTTCCCCTGACCTACAGTTCTTTCTGGACTTGGCACCACGTGTCATCTTACTTGAGAGCTTTGTCAATGTCTACACTGCATTTGTCAGCATTAATTCTAAAACACATATACAATGTTGTTGAATAATTATTCCCCTCTACGATAATCAAAGTCCACAAGACCAAAACATTTGTTCACTGTTCTAATAGTGTTCTAATGACTAAATAGTACTAAGCTTCAACAAATAATATGTGAATATAAAGGAAGAAGAAGAAAGACCAGAAAGAGTGGTTGCCCTCCCATTACTGGTCAAGGTGGATCTGGTATAACTGGAGAATCGACTCCATGTATGTGCTTTCTCACCCAATATAGGATACTCATTCTGGTAGCAGACTTCCCATCCTCTCACAATTCAAGAGCATGGTTGGGAGTTATAAGACAGATTTAACCCAAAATGTACTTACTGCATACAGTGAGCACATTACTGGGAAAATTTCTAGGTCAACAGAGTTGTGCTTATTTCATTTTGCTGACAATTTGCATACATCTCATTCGTTGTTCTTTAAATACAGAAGAATGTTCATAAAAGCAAGACCTTGGTTTTCCTGAGTTCACCCCCTTCTGTGTGATAAACAGTGTCAGAGCCCTTAAGATCACTGCCTTTGTAACTAATCATTGCCTATGAAAAACAGATTGTCTGAAGTAACAATTGACGCAGGAAATGACCTGCCTCAAGAGGTTACTAAGTAGTGGAATGAAAGCTTGATTCACATCCCCCTTCCAGTGCATAAAAAGGAGAGAGGCCAGGCCACAAAAACATGAGATAGAAGCCAAACCTCCGTCTCCAACCTCTCTCTGAAAGAACAAAATGTAGAGTATAAATTACCTCCAAGGATTGCCTGAGACATTAGTTAATGTTTGCAATGACTTTTCAGGATGAAAGGTACTGTAGAAGAGCTAACTTTTACTATTTCAATAACTGGAATGCTTTTGGGGGGCTATTATTTAAAATTCATTAAGAAAGACTCTAACAAAAAAATCCCCTTAACAGCCTTGCAAAGGTAAATTCCATTCATTCATCACGTCAACAAAGACGCTCTGGGGGTTCCAGGACTTGCCCTGTATGAGTCCACTGCCGTCATGAAGGTCCTTTTTTAACACGCCCCAATGAGATGACAGCCCATGGGACACAGCCCTCTACTCAACTTGTTATGGAAATCAAGGAAACCACCTGCTGACACCCCAGCCTCTGCCCCGACAGTGGTGCCTGCAGGCCAATTACAATACAGCAAACGTGCTAAGCCATAAGCTAAGGCCACATACAAATAATTCATATCCATCCTCCACATTTCATGACGCAATTGAGTTTTGTTTTCTGTAAGTCAGTGTATTTCGAAGTGTTTCCTCTACCGTCAGCATTAGCATGACCTGGGAATATGCTAGAAATGCAAATTCTCAGGCCTCACGTCTGATCTATAGAACCCAAAATTTGAGGTGGAGCTAATGCTCTGGGCTATAACAAGCCCCTGAGGTAGGTCTGACGCATTGCTTTATAAGTTATGTACAGTTTACATTTAAAAAAAAGGTCTGGCTATCAAAATGCAATTGGACAGAAAAATTGACTTATTTCTAATTTATTTATTTAGTTAGTCAATGTATATTAAGTTCCTGTCCTGTGATAAACATTGCCCTGGAGGCCAGAGACCCAGCAGTGAACAAAACAGATATAACCTGATCTCATAGAGTTTACATTCTAGTTGAAGCAGGCAGACAAGGAAAATAAGCAAATTATATGGTATTTCAGAAAATGACTAAGTGTTGTGGAAAAAAATTAAGTTTCTCTGTGAAAGGAAGTTGGAAGTTAAGAAGGGGCATGTCTGCATTTTAATAAGTGGGCACAGGCTGCATTACTGAAAAGGTAAAGTCTGAGCTTGAAATTGGCAGGTCAGAGTTTACTAGAGAATGGTTTTTTACATCATTTTTTAAAGTTCCATTTATGTATCAATCTTCAGAGATATTTATGTCAGGGTTCCTTTTAAGTAAGTATATAGTAAGCACAAAAATTTTCAGAAATACACATTGTAGTTTTGTATTCAAATCTTAGTTTCAAATTTATCCCTCATTTTACTCTATTTGTATGCTTTTAACTTTCTTTTTGTACTTAAAATTATGTCATTTAACCATTATATTAAATCAAACATTTATTAAAAATTCGACAAACACAGAAAAAAATAATTCATATATGTTAATTTTGGGCTTTTGATCCAATTCTCCTAGAGTTGCTAGACACAGATAAAATAATGTTATAGCTCAGGTGGTAGTGGTCATTAACCCCTGAGAAGGCCTTTTAAATATACTTATTAAAAAGAATTAAAAGATGAACAAAAAGTTTTGTAGTTAGAAGCGATGGTTCACGTTAGAACCAGACCCCCAGGGGGGTTGTTAGGGACTAAATTGTATACCCTTGTATTTGAAGTCCCAGTGTGACTGTACTGGGAGACGGAGCTTAAAGAAGGTAATAAGGTTAAATGAGGTCCTAAGCATAGGAACCGAATGCAGTAGGGCTGATGCCCGTATAAGAGGGGGAAAGAGACCCCAGAGTGCCGTCCTGCTCTGCACAGTAAGAAGGGGGTGGTCTGCATGCCAGGAAGAGACATCTCACCAGACACCAACTCTCCCAGCACCTTGATCTTGGACTTCCAGCCTCCAGAACCGTGGGAAAATAAATTTCTGTTGTTTAAACGACCCCACCTGTGGTATTCTGTCAAGGCTGCCCTAGTAGACTAATGCATGAGTATAAGCATCTCCTTTTACATGAAGAGAGTTCATTTGCATTTTGAGAAGCCCTCCCTGCAGGCTGGCTGAGCGATGCAGGCTCCCAAAGCCCTCAAGACCATCAGAAGAGAGGTGACTAAATCCCACACATCCGCTCTGGTCTCTCCCCGAAGAATCCTGACAGCCCACATGACTATCCTGTAGTATCGCAGGATAGCAGGCATGAAGAGCAGCCACCAGTGGAAGGGTGGGAGGAAGGAATAAGATAAAATATAACTTAAGCACAACTGGTGATCACCATGTTTGTATTAAATAGTAATTAATAAGGTAATGGAGGACAGAATTCATCACACTGATTCATTTACATTAATCATTAAATCCATCATTTTTTGGACATCATAGGTCATTTTTGATCATTTATATGAACTAGGTGCTATGTTAGATGCTGATGGTTCAGTGGTACACAAAAAGAAGACATGAAATAAAAAAATATATATATATATATATTAAATAATACACATACAAACAGATTATACTACCAAGACAATTGCAGTGAAGAAAAAAGTAGTCTAAGAGCACACAGTGGGTTCCTGCTTCGGTCATAGAGGCTTTCCTAAGGAAAAGACATCTGAGCTGGGCATGGACCAGTCCAGGCAGACGTGAGCAAGTTCTGGGGCGGATGGAGGAGAGAAAGACCTGGGTCAGGTAAGACTGAAGAGCTGGGCCGGGGCAGATCAAGCAGTGACCAGATTACTCAAGAAATATAAGACACGGAGCAAGATGGTAAATAAAAACACGGGAATGCAATCAGCAAAATCCAGACTTTAAGAAAATCTAGAGGGATAAGTGATCAGTTTCTCCAACAAATGTATTGCAAGGAAAAAGAGAGGATGGGGAACCTATAACTAAAAGGGATTTAAGTAACATACTGATCAATTATAAATATGTGGACCTTGTTTAGCTCCTGATGTCAATAAATACACTATAAAAACTATAAGTAAGCCAAAGCAGGGAAGATGAGCTGGGTATGGGATGCAGGAAATGGACTCAATTGTTTTAGATGTGGTAGTGATATTAAAGTTATTTTTTAAAGGAATCATAATCTAGAGAACATGCTAAAATATTTACAAATGACTTGAACATCTGAAATTTGCTTCAAAATAATTCAGTGGAATATTGTCTATCAACTATACTGAATATTGTTTATCAACTTGAAAAAACAAACAAAATAATTCAGTGTATGGGAAAAGGAGAACATCAATAGGAGAGCAGATGACAAACAAGATTGACTGTGAGTTGATAATTCTTGAAGTTGAGTATTGGATACCTGGACATTTATATAATGCTGTTCTCTCTTTTTTTGTGTGTACATTTGAAATTGAGCATAATGAAAATTTTCAAAAGAAAAAGAAAAACACTAGAGGAAAGGAGCAATTGAGCTACAAATGCTCTAGAAAGAATCAGGACTATGCATTTTTCCAAACCAGTGTCTCCTTTAATCCACGTCTAGCTTGCTTAGAAAATTCACGTCACCACCTATACTAAGTGCTTTTGAAGTCTGATCACTGCTGCTCTAAACTTTCTCAATACTATGTGAAGTATTGACACAGCACTGCAAGTTTTGCAAATTTCAGCAGAGAGACTCTATCTGGAATCACTTCAAAAGCGAATGACATTTTAGGGGGTCTATTTGAGCTACTTGTAATCAGCAACTCAAGGAGTTTTTTTTAACTGATTGACTATAAATTACATTTCAAATGAATTGTCTTATTTATTTCTGCTAAAATTTCAGAAACTAAGTGATCAGCTTAATATGTCTGCTCTGCCAGGTCTCTTTTTTTAAAAAACAAAAGTTATTCTCTACCATAAATTCTGCTAAGGGGAGGAAAGCCATCTTTCCAACAAAATAGAATGCACGGCGAAAATAAACAAGGGATTAAGCTTAAACAATTTAGGCATGCATTTCATTGGGTAATCAGGCGAGAGTAAAGGAATTCCCCAGAATGTATGAACGGGAAAGGGAAGATGATTGTGTGGGCGACCAGCATCCACCAACTTTAATTAAATTGTGTGGCCCTTTAAATGCAAATTGTCATTTTTAATCGGGAAAATTTTTTTTAATTCCAAAATGCATGAGGTTCAAAAAGACACTACAACTCTGTTCTTTGGTCTTTGAAGACTCTTTTCAGGGAAGAAATAACAGGGGCTCAAAATATTTGTACTTCTTCAGCATGGGAATATACCTGTGATGGGTACAAATGAAGATTTAAAAACAAAACAAAGAGAAAAATACAAAAAAAAAAAAACCAAACATGAAAACAACCAGCAATTTTGTCCTCTATCAAAATGTTCCTGCTTAAAACCAAAGGATCCCTCTGATTAATTTACTTAAAAAACCCATGTTTCTCTAAAGACGCAGTTGGTCTGTTGCATAAAACTTGCCTCTTTGGGGAAGGACATTGTCTGGCTTTGTCAAGGACACTAGCCATGCCATCCAACTCCTTTGCGACCAGCATGTGGCACCTCAGCCTGCCCCAGCTCCTGTTCTGACCATTAGACTTTGGCGCTCTGACCTGCTTGTCAAGGCTGTGCCTATTTTTGCCCTCAACATTCCGGAGTTGGTGTGATGCTTCCAACGGCCTCTAGGCCTTCCCTATAGGTCCATTCAGGCATCACCTGCTCTCTGCTCTTGAACATCCTAGCACCTCATTTCCTTGCCAATTACCTCCTGCAGGACCAACCAAAAAAAGTTACTATCAGTACTTCTCTTCCCAACAGAACCAGGCTTCCACTTAAACTGATTCGATGGTCAGAGCCTGCCCTCTATCTGCTTATACTTACACTTCAATGGTGATAACCACACACACATTCACCCTCAGATCACATGGCTGAATTATGTGTCACCAATGCCAAGTGTCACTGGAGTTCAGAAATGAGAGATGAATGGAGGGAGGAATAAGGGAAGGACTGACAATCATAGCTCTCAAGTTCAAGTGGAGTCACAGCAGGTGCCAGTAGCTACTAAGCAGGCATCAAGCCCAAAGGCACAACCTGTGGTGCTTGAAAAGCACAGGGAACAAATGATAGAAGCAGGCAGCAGAGCCCACGTAAGGGCACTGGCGGAAAAACCAAGGTTGGGCTGATCTGGAATGGGGCTGAAGCCCCGGCTCACGGGCCTGGCAGGAGGAAACCACAGGCAATTTCCAGTCAGCTGACGGGATGGGGGGTGGTCCTCCTCAGGAAGTTGTCCCCCCAGGAGGGCACAGGAGTCTCTGGAACCCACGTGAGCAGAGCAGAAGGACCAGACAAGAGCTGAGGCTCTCCCGTGAGAGTATGCCAGGGTTTTGACTCAAAAGAAGCCCTGAGACACATGGCTGCAGCACCTGGGAACAGAGAAGGCAAGACTGTTTTGAAAGAGACACCAGTGGACTTTTTGGCTGGCCTCCATGGAGTTCAAGATCTTCCAGCTCATAAAATACAAAGACCCATTCGAGTGAGTTCAAGTAAAGATGAGGTTGCTTTGAGAATAGAGGAGTCCCACAGACACTAAGAACAGGAAATAAATAGTGACCCTACACCTTGGAAATGAGCCTGGGTGGCCACCCAGACACGAGGCAGCGCCCTCCTAGGTACTTCACTCCGTGTACTTGATTCGTCGCCTCTGCCCATGGGCTGATGGTGCTGCTCATGCTTGTTCGGGACTGAGACTGGACAGTGGCCATCGGGGCTGCCCCAGCCCCTTTCCTCTTGTCTTCACATACCTGTCACCTCAGTCTTCCAGCCAATTGTCTAACTCTGACGTTTCCAGTTTTTGGAGCATCACCTGATTAGTTCAGCTCATCTTCTGCCATCAAGACTCACAAGTCACTGACCTGCAAGTCCTCTTGATCTGTCGGGTCCCAGCACAGATGTCACTTCCTGTGCAAACCTCCCGTGCAAAACATATGCTTGGTTTTTCTTACCTATAATTTAGTTCTGCTCTATAAAGCATCTAATAAATTTGTTTTAACTTACTGTATCTTTCCTCCCAGTTTGTTCTCTCAGTTTCAACAAACACGTACAGATTGCACACTGTGCCCCAGGCCTGTGTTTCCAGGCTCCCAGCAAGACTCCTGTTCACTGAGTAGCGCGCACATTAGCCATCACGCTAACAACACCAGGAGCGGGCACGATGCTTTTTGGTTTACAAAGCACTTTGATGTGAGGGTCACCTGACACCACTGAAACCCCTTCACTCGTACAGTGGAGGAAATGGCCTAAAGAGGTTGTTGTGACTCTCTCAAGGTCACATCAAGTTCACAGCAGAGTCCCATGTAACCCTAGGTTGCCCGGCCCCAAATCCAACCCTGTGCCGCATGACGTGGCCTCTCATTCCCGCTTCTTTAGTGTGCAGAATGGACAGGGAATATGTTGTGTCAAATATTCCCTCTGTAGAAGCACCTGCGGGGGTCCCAGGCCGATCAGCAGCGCATGCAGCCCAGGTGAACCTGAGCTTCCATGTGACTAAATCCGGGTCAGCATGAGCTTCCAGTGAGCGGGCAGGCTTCCCTGGGCACAGCCCACAGATGCGTACCCCGCTGGAAGTTTCTGCTAGACTAGTACACAGCCAGAAATAAAACACAAAGTCAAAAGCTTTCCAGAGTCGTCACTGGAGCCTGGCCTTTCGGCCATGATGGAAACCACTCCTGCCAGTACGTTCCCATTTATGAAGAAAAGGATTTGCTCCCTCAACTTTCATTGGTTTCTCAGCAACTGAAAATACAAAGGAAATGTTAACAGCGAGGATTATGCAGTTTTCTCCAAGAGGTAAAAAGCCAGTTGTTAGACTGGCTCAATATTTCCACTGGAAACGCAGAGGCACTTTCTGTCCTCTCCAAGAGGTCCCTCCTCAGACACCAGCCCCGAGGCGACACAGAAAACACCTCTCCTCTCCTCCCTACTCACAGTACTGCCCCCACACCGGGGTCTGGGGTAAATCAAACAAATAAATAAGGACTTCACCCAGCTACTGTATCATTTCAATTTTGAAAACCAAACTAGGAAACGAGATGATCTCTTCTACACCCACGACTACCGTCCTACGACTAAAGTACTAACTACACGAGTATCGGGCAGCGCGCACACCTCAGAGGCTGTTGCCACAGCTGTGGTTCCAGGAAGGGGGTGGCGGGCATAAAAACCAGAAATGCTTAGATGCCCTGTTAAATACAGGCTCTCAGGCCCAAGCCCACAATGCAAATCAGAATTTCTGGCAGTGAAGCCAAGAAACCTAGACTCTTAACGTGCTTCCTGAGGTGCCTGTGAGTTTACTCTGGTTCCGGAAGCATTATTTAAGCCGGTGGTCTCTCAGGGCCTGCCCCAGACCTACTCAATCACAGACTCTCAGGGTGGGGTCCCAGAAACCTGTGTTTTATCGAGTCTTCCAGCTGGCTGTGATGCCCAGGGGAGTTTGAGAATCACTGACTTTAGCATAAGAATATTTAAATTTCAATTAAAAAACATATACTGACACCCTCCTAAGTCTCTGGCTTTGTTGCTGCAGAGAAAATGAGCAGCTCATTTTTTACTATATTAATTTTTAAATGCATATTTCTTCAAACATGTATTGAGAATTTCCTCTGTGCTAAGCACAGAGATTTTTTTCCCAACCATTTAAAAAAAATGTGACAACAATTTTGGGAGCCTTACGAAAACAGGTGGGAACAGAACTGTCTGGGGGCGCTGGTTCACTCTTAAGTAAAAGCCAGGTGGTTGACAAACAAATCTGGAGGTCTGCGTCTCTGTGATGTCATCAGTAGAAATTGAAAAGTCAGGAGAAAGAGTGTTTTGGAAAGAAAAATGTTGAATTCTGTCTTCAATAGCCTTTTCTGTCATTTCTTATTCTGTTGTCTCCTAAAAAGTAACCCATGCCTCTTCTTATACTTCTCTACAGCAGAAACAGATCTGTCCATTGGAGTACATCTATTTTATCTTCTCATACACACCACATCTCATGAAAATAACATGGTGCTGACAGAAGATCTTTATGTTCTTTTCCTATGGGCCCAATTTTATCCATTTATGTAGATATGGAAGCCACATTTTTCAATATTATAAAGGCAGAATATCTTCAGTCAGGCAGACTCTACGTTCCTTCTGCCCTTCGAGTACTAGGAGTGGGCACTGACTACCTTTTGGACAACATTTTGTTTGCCTCAAAAACTGCCAGCCCGTGTTGTCTACTGCAGGCTCCAATCCTTTAGAGAATCGTAATTAACTCAGGCTTTTTCTTTGTTTGTTTTTAATCTCACATCCCCACAGTTAAGGGCTAAGTATCCAGTTTCTAAAAATTAATATTCACAGGACTATCAAAACCACTCGTCTGACAGAACAAGTGACACATCAATCTATGATACCAGGTCCCAAATTGAAGCCCACTGAGTGCAATGAATCAGAATCTCCGGGCACGGCTCCCAGAATCAGTACTGTTTACACGTTCCCCTAGAGTCCTTGATGCCCAGCCAGACTCGGGAACATTCTCCAGCCGCTGCAGCTAGAAAGGGAACCAGACAGCCCAGTGGGGCTCCGGCCAGGATATGCGAGCAGATGACGGCACCACACTGCCAGGTCACAGAGCAAATATTTTCAGATGAAACTCAAAGTCTAAGTTACTTATCACAACAAAAGTAGGAATGAAGCCCAAACCTCCCACCACTCAGAAAGCTGGGCAGAGGCATGAGTTGGCAGATGAGAGAACAACCGAACCGGAGGGAGCCCAAGGCTGCAAAGCGTACGGTGCCCGCCCCACCTGGCCCTGAAGGTGGCCCGCCCAGCCACTTAGCAAGTTCCTTCCAACTCAGAAAGCCAGCCAAGCACCCCAGAGCTTGCCGAGCACCCCAGAGCTTGCCTTAGACAATCACTGCAGCCCTCAACCGCATGCCCCACCTTTGCCCATTCTCACACACCCTCGTTCTCATCTACTTAGTTTCGGATTACTGGCTCTGGACCCACTCCCACAGCCGCCTGCACCTCCTTCCACTGCCAAGGGCATCCAGGCTTTCTATCCCTCAGTCTCACTGCATTGCATTTGCCCCCACTTACTTCCCTTGCTTGTGGTGAAAACTTCCGTTCTAGTATTTCCTCCCATTGAAGTTCCTGCTGGCGCAGGAGGGATGCGGGACTTTGGACATATGAGAGCTAAACTTTCTTAATTAGAAAAAAAAAATGACTTATTAGCTACCTATTGAAGAACTGCATGCAAGACATAGAGAAATGTCTAAGATTAACATAAACATGCTGTTACACAAAAGCTGCTGAGGCTCTTCAGACTTGCAAGGTGGGAGAGCTGCATGGGACACGTGGTGAGTAGCAGGTTCCCAGACTGACAAAAGCCGAAGGTGAGACAGTTTGGGTCGCCCCAAGGTGGGGGTGGCGGCTCACCAACTCCCTGGGGAGTTTACATTTAATTTTATGTGAAATTATGCTTAAATTAACTAGAAAGTCATGTTACTCACCCCACTGCATAAGTGCAAGACTTTCAAGGAAATCTACAAGCATGCAAACTTCTGCAGATACTATATTTTAGATAGAAAGCTAGATAAGGGATGGGACATTAAATTTTAAATTAATATCAAAATTCTGATGCAGTATGGAATACCAGGTGGGTGATGGTCCTTCAGAAGACAGCGTGACAAGTCTCACTTAGTACCACAGACATCATGCTTTCATTCCACAACATACAGAGGATTTAGTTGGAGCCACTTCAGCTACATTGTCTCAATCAGCCAAAGCCAGTAAGTGTACTAAGAAATTTTGGGTGTCCATCAGTGTAACTGCTGCTCCAAGGAAGGTAAGAAAAATTGGGCAATATACAGGTTTATCATTAGCATCGAACTTACTGATGTCATTTGTCAACAGGTGGTGCTTCTCTTGACTTCCAAAATGTGCATTCCCTCCCAGTACATGCCTGCCCCATGCCCACCACTCACCTCAGCACCTCCACCTAGAGCTGCTCTCGCAGAGCCGACTCACGCTGTACAAGCACCGGGCAGAACCCCCACCCACTCACTCAGGGACCGGATTCTAGCTGTGCTTCAAAAAGAAAGCAACCTGATCAAAGTAATTCACAATCTGGTATAAGTAACTACGACATTTAAACAATTAGGAAGTGAAAGTTCACGGTGAGCGTGATGTCAGGGAAACCTTTCTCTGAAAGAGGGTAAGACTTCAATTGAGCCTTTATGAATGGGTGAAATTTATGGGCAGGAATCAAAATGGAATATCCATGGGTGAAGCAAACAATGTGTGTCTGTGTGTCTGTCCCAAAATTTTGAGATGCCCTTTTCCAGTATTTAATGATAGTGGCATTATTCAATATGCATGGAACCTGTATTGATATATAAATACAAGGGAAGAAAAAAAATGCTTGAAAGAAAACAAAAGTTCGTCGTAGTTGCTTATACCTCAGTGTAGTTTAGCTTGACCTGAATAATACCAAGGTGGAGTTGACTTTGAAGATAATTTAGCCTGGAGGAGCCTACATAGTGTGGAATTAGACAAATAATTTATAAGATTATTTATAATATGCATAACAAACTAGCAGGAACTCAGTAAGGTGTATCACAACAAGGGAATGGAGGACAAGAGGGAAAAGCCAGGCAACACAGCAGAAGCAAGGAGGTTTTAGGAAAAAAATCAACAAGAAATCACCAATGGCTTGGGTGGCTCCAAGACTTTTAAAAATGGTGACACCTACCAAATTGGATGATCTAAAAAAACAAAGAGTAAACTCCTAGAAACGTAAAACCAACCAAGACTGAACCATGAAGGAACAGAAAATCTAGAAAGACCAATAATGAGTAATGAGACTGAATCAGTAATCAAAAATCTCCCAACAAAGAAAATCCCAGATTGGATGACTTCATGGTGAATTCTACCAAACATTTAAAGAATTAATAACAATTATATTCAAATTCTTCCAAAAAAATTGAAGATGAGAGAATACTCCCAAATTCATTTTACAAGGCGAGCATTATCCTGATGCCAAAACCAAATTAGGACATTCCAAGAAAAGAAAACTACAGGCCGGTTCATCTCTGATGAACACAGATGAAAAAATCTTCAACAAAAGACTAGGGAACTGAATTCAAAGCACATTGGAAGGCTGTGGCTACACCATGGTCAAGTAGAATGCATCCCTAGGATGCAAGGATGGGTCAACATACACAAATCACAAAGGGTGATATACCGTATTGACAGAAGGAAGGACAAAGTTCAGATGACCATCTCAGTAGAGGCAGAAAAAACATTTGACAAAATTCAGCATCCCTTCATGATAAAAACTCTCAGCAAATTAGATGTGGTAGGAACATACCTCAACATAATAAAGGCCATATATGGCAAGCCCACAGCTAACACCATGCAGCAATCCCAGCTCTGGTTATTAATCAGAAGGAAATGAAATCAGAATCTTGAAGAGATCTGCACCCCTATGATCACTGCAGCATTATTCACAAGAGCCAAGGTATGGAAGCAACCTACGTGTCATCAGTTAATAAATGGGTAAAGAAGATATAGATGTGGATACAGATAATAGTCATAGACATAGATATACCTAAAGGAGGCTATGCTGAGGAAAATAAGCCAAAGAAAGACAAACACTGTATGATCTAACTTAGATGTAGAATCTAAAAAAAAAAAAAATTCAAACTCATAGAAACAGAGAATAGAATGGAGGTTACCAGTAGGTGGGCAGAAGGTGAAGTGGGGAGATGTTGGTCAAAAGATAAAAATTTTCACTTATAAAGTGAATAAATTCTTGGTATTTAATGTACGGCATGGTGACTATAGTTAATAATATTGTATCATGAAATTTGCTGAGAGTAGATCTCAAGTGTTTACACCATGGAAGAAAAGGTGAAATGTGTAAGGTGATGGGTATGTTAATTAGCTTGATTGTGGTAATCATCTCACACTGTACACATGTATCAAATCATGTTGTACTATTTAAATATATATACAATTTTGTCAGTTATACCTCAATAAAGCTGGGGAAAAAAACACCTGCTGTAGGTCTACTCCAGGTTCAACACTGTGCAAAGGAAGGCATGGCCCCAGCCCTCAAGGACCTCACCTAAAAGTGAGGAAGAGCCATTAGCAAAGAAACAAGAATACCAGTGTGATAAGACAGAAATACACATAGGGTGTTGGGGCATCAGACATAACAAACAGAGGAGTAAGAAAGTTCAGGGAAGAAATCCTACCAGCAGTATAGAAGTAACAGTAGATAAGAATAAAGAAAAGAGCATTCAGAAAAAGGAGGAAACTCATGGAAAAGCTTTGAGCCAAATGGAACTTGGTATATTTGGGGAACTGAGTAATTTAGGATGGATAGTGTCCAACATTAAAGAGGAAGGGCATGGGAATGTGTCAAAAGATGAGGCTGAAAAAAACGAGTGAGGGCCGGATCACAACTGTATGCCTTGCCAAGGAGTATTAGTCCCCACCTTGAAGATTAGAGGAAACCATTTACTATTTTAAGATAATTATTAAGGTCAAGTGCCAGCAGTGTAGAGAATGGATCTGAAAAGATACAAAACTGAGCAGGGAGACAGTTAAGATGCTATTTGCAGTAATGCAGGTGAGAAGCCATGAGGGCCTTAACCAAGGTAGTGGCGGAGGGGATGGAGATAAGCTGTCAAATTCTGAAGAAATTGAATGAACAGAACCTCAGGCTGTGGTGAATGGCTTGCCTGCGACAGGTGCATTTGAAGCAGTAGACAAAATAACTGACCTGCACAATTAGTAAGATAATTGAACCCTGGGGGGCTTCTACAGCCAGGAGGAAGCTGTTCAGAGATTGCACTCACTCCTTACAGTTTGCTAATGCATTAGCTGCTTTTCACTTTCCTTCCAATCAAAATACAATGACTCTTTTATCCTCTAACTTTTAATTAGAGTTTTCTACACAACTTGATAGTAGACACATTTGCAATTCAATGTCATGTCATTCAATTGATCAGCACACTCTATTCACTACAGGTTGGAAAAGTTACTAATCAAAGACACAGAAGTGATGACAGCCTACAATTGGCCACTTGACATAAAACAGAAATGTGAAAGATCCAAGGGTTCTTGTCATTAGCATATCTTGAATAATGATCCCTGATTAATCATTTCCTGTGTAACTGACAAGTCAACTTACCAAAATTAAGAAGTCAAGTTCCAAAAGGCATCCAAACTTTAGGGAAGGTAAACTATTTCTGTCACGTTATTTGCTCTTTTTTGGTAGGGTTCATGGAGCTGATTGTCAGGGTGCCCCATTCGTAAGCAGTGTGATTAATTACCAGCTCAACGTGACCTCAGGGGGTCAGAAGGAAGATGCTGGACTAACGTTATCTCTTACTGGACCAAGGTAGAATCTTTCCTGCTTGGTTGAAAGTCCTAATATTAATACAGAAATTAGGATGTTATAGCAGAAAGGTTTCAAGATTACAGCCAGAATATACTGGGTGGCCAAGCGTAAGTCACTGAACCTTTCTGAGACGAAGTTCACTCACTTTGCAAATTCGGGAACCATTTGCCCCACTAACCATGTGTTTTGTGA
Source organism: Manis javanica (assembly GCF_040802235.1). NCBI lineage: Eukaryota > Metazoa > Chordata > Mammalia > Pholidota > Manidae > Manis > Manis javanica. The sequence goes on along the minus strand of NC_133170.1, from coordinate 7,610,874 downwards.
GGTCACAAAATAGGCAATAATTGGAAAAGCACTTTACAGTCGCAAAATTTTTAATTGTTGACAAATTGTCGTAAGTACTATTACCATTATTATTATCTCAACCCCTATCAGTTAAGTAATGTGGTGGAAGGGATTCTTCTAGAAGCTGCCATGTAAATGCATTTGAGATGGACCTGAAGGAAAGATTAGCTGAGCGGTAGGGGGAGCACCTCTGCCTTCTCACATAAGCATCCCATCATTTTTTTCTCCTCGTTAGTTTAGTTGAAGCCAAAAAAAGAAACTTCTGGGAAAGACTGACAAATGAATGACTGGGTACTTCCTCCTAGCTAAACTTATAAAAAGAGATGCTCCAAAAGAGAAGGAAGCTCAGAAGATACTCTTTGAAACAAGGAAATGTAACAGAAAATGTCAAAAAGTTACACATGGAACACAAATCAGATTTTTGAATCCCCGGTTTTAGTAAGGCAGCAGCTAAGGGAATAGGGAGCTGGAAAAGGGCGCCCATCATCTGGAAACTGCTTTAATGGTTAGAGCGATTTACTCTCACTACTTTAAAAGAAGATGTAATTATTCCCAAAACGAAGTACAAAGACACTACTAAAAGTTGTGTGAAATTCATAAATCCTATAAAAGAGGTCAAGCATCAGAGGAGACCATCAGAAGCAGAACTGACATCCAGAATGAAGAACCTGTGATAATAAAAACATAACAGGACAAGTGAAAGTATATGGAAGTTATACAATGACAAAGAAAGAAATATACAAAAGCCAGGGAACAACTTTTGTATATCCCATTTGAGGGTATCAGTGTACCAAGGTCATAAAAACGCAAGCAAAGCAGAAACCTTACCTAGGGAGTGAATTATTTTATGGACTGTTCAAGATACTGAATTCCACTACTGATATTTTGAAGAAATATGAAAAGCCAGTTTGGGAAAAGTCTTCCCTGAAATATACCTGAACACCTACCTATTTGTCACATTTTTAAAATCTGAAACACATGCACAAAAGAATGTGAGGTCTTGGGAAGTAAGGAATGGAAGAAGATGAAAATGTGATTAATAGAGTATTTTGATTGCACTCTATGGATTGTACAACCTCAGTACAGATGCTCAGACAGGCATATGAGATACCATGGGTCAAATTTCCACCAGTGCCCTCTTCTAAAGAGTATTATTACTTTTATAGTGGGTGTATGTGTGGACTTGGAAGCTGAAGGCAGGAAATGAATGCCATGAGGTATTAACTTTGCCAGGAGATCCACCAAAGAAAGGGAAGAATTTCTTTTTCAGGTCACCAGATGGAAAGAAGCCACCACGTTACCTCCTTGGCAGCTAACATGGCACAGTGTGGGGAACAGTAAGTTGGAGATCAAAGGAGCTTCCTTACTGATGACAGGACATATGACAGATACCATTGGGTGGTGAGTGGAAAGCAGCCTGGCACGGCAGATGGCACTTGTTCTTGCCCATCTGTATTTTCTAACTACACATCTTAGTTTTTTAGAGACTAGTAGCCTCAGAACAGGCTCCACCCTATTATAAAGGTAAGAACGTCCTGATGCTCAGACTCAAGGCACAAGGCAGCTCCAAGGGAAATCAACCCAAAATGAAGGAACAAGAGGCATAATAAAAGAACAGAATCCAGAAAAATTCATTTTTCTCTTTGAAGTCAAAAGATAGCTTTTGAAAGTGATAGAAAGCCTCAAAAACCTGAAGACACGTCATCAATGAGGTCTCACAGCTAAAAATATTCCAAAAAGTAGAAATGAAAATTGAAAAACAATGACTGGTAATTATTGACTGAGAGGTTGCAAAATTAATAAAAGGAATGGGTAGAAATACCATGTAAAAGTTAATTAGACCACATTTTGCATAAAATATAAATAATATTTTATAAAATGTTCCGGACTATGCCAAATGGAAATGCCAGCGTAGAATTTAGATTTTATTATCACCCCCAAAAGGGTATTCAAGATTAACTTATTTGAAATGTATGTTAAAAGTAATGATAGCAACTGTGTCAAAATATACTGTTATAAATATGTCATCAGACTGATAATCTTAAAATTAGCTATAGACATAATAAAATGGAATAAAAGAAGGAAACAACCAAGAAAAACTTATAGACCAAAGGGAGTAGTACGTATTATCAAAATGTAAAAGACAAATGAACTAAATTCCAATATAAAAACAGGTCACTGACTATAAAGACAAAAATTCAACAATCCGATGCCTAGAAGAGACACACTTCAAAGTAAAATTTAAGTGAGCTAAAATCTAAGGGATACTTTAAAGTCTGTCATATCTGTGCAAATAGAAAAAAGATAAAAATCTAGTTTTTTTATGATGGCAGAAAATTAGGACAAATTACTAATATTACCATTACAGTAAATAAATTTACATATGAAATCATATTAAATAAGCAAATATCTAACAATATTGCATGTGTCTGTTCCAAACAACATAGCAACAATATATCCTGAAGAAAAATGGATTAAAAATGGGAAATAAAACTGTACCTGAAAGCCTCATTGGTTTACAATGTCAAGTTTAGTAGATACGAAATTTAAAATAAGGATACAACACAATTTTTAAAACTACATCAAATAATAAATGACACAAAAATAACTATAATAGTAAAAAATAACAAAACAGATGAACCACTTTTTTAAATTAAGTTCACATAGGTTATCTTCTAAGATTGCTTAGATAAGAAAAATATATTAGTATCAGAAGGCAGAAATTCCTATATTTTTGCCATGTAATGTACTAAATAACAAAAGCAGATGGTAAAATTGCTCAACTATGTGAAGATTTTTAAATTATCTCCTAAATGCCCACAACATGGAGAAAATCCAGATTATAATGTACATATGTGTATATATATGAGAAGTAGTCATGACTGAATTTTTAAAAACTTATATAATTTTAAAATATGTATATTTATATATATATATATGATTACAATAAAGTATTTTTAAAGGAATTTTAAGGAGATATATACTTCTTTCTATATATTAAATTTATATATTTATATTTATATATTTTATAGAGAATAATAAACATATTACTGGTTTTATGTTAGTATTATGGAATGTAGTATTAGCATAGGATAGCAAATGCTAAGGAGACAGAAACAGAATCCAATGCTCATTATTTTATTATTTCCTATAGAGCTGCTTAAGTTCATTAAAAATCACATATTTCTTTGCTGTGTGTGTGTGTGTGTGTGCATGTGTTTCACAAGGATTTATCAAAGCCTTGGAGACAAAACACACTGCAAATATAACAGCAGGTAACAATAAAAACTCCATATACAAAACGCTCCCTCTAGACCAGTCACAGTGCTGAGTACTTGCCATTTTTATTTCATTAACCACCAACACTCCATCATCTACACCGCTTACTACTCTCAGCTTCCTCGAAGTCACATGCCATAGAAACTGCCCATCAAATAGAGTAAGGGTAGAGGGCCGTCATAACACTTCTGGGGCCTTTTATTAAAGGTCTAATTTGTAAATAAATTTCAATGACAAAATGGAAAACAACATTTAAATCATTCTAAAGTAGTTAAAAGAGACTTCAAAAGAAGCTATTACCACATGCTGGTTTCAAGAGAAAAGGGAAAGAGTTTGAAGTGTGAACATATTATTAAACATGTCATCATATTATTTGTACTAGACACCATGTTTTTCATAAACAGTTTCAATGGTGGAGAAATAAGAAGATGTTGATATCACGGATTATTTCAGTTTCTCAAATAAAACCCAGCTTGGTTTTAGTCTCGCTTTCAAGTACGTGCCTCTAGCTTTCCATATGCTGCTCAGAATTTATCTTAGAGGCTTTGAAAGAACATAAAAGAGTTTATCAGATACCTCTGAATACATTTTTCATGATTATTATTATAATCATCATTGACAGAATAGTGACAATCAATAAGTAGCCTCTAAAAACCTCCCTGCAAATGAAATTCTTGAGTTCTTTTAAAAGCAGGCTTCAAAGTGAGGTTAAATGTACAGGAAAAAAAGTACCCTCAAATAAACTAATCTAGCATTATTTACACAGCTTCCCATATAAATACCGTATGTTACATATACCTTATACTAGAAAGTGTAAATAGTCCCTAAACCAAACCAACAATGCCATCAATTTCTATGAAAACCTTATCATTGAATCAGTCATTGATCCACATTACCCCTTGTCCTAATACTTTTAGAACTCCTGCGGACAAATGGTATAATTGAGTGTATCTCTGCAAAAACGTCTATTCATTTCTAATTCCACTATTTTTTGTGAATAGCAAAAAAGAAAAGGTCCCTCCCACTCCCCCCAACTTTACCAAGATAGCACCTGAGTGAAAGGAGATTTAAAAAGATAGCACCTGGGGGCTTTAGGGAGGCAGAGCGGGAATGGGGCCCACCGGCCCCCACCCCTGGAGAGAATCCCAGCAGGCCCTGCCCCTCAGACCAATGCTTTAAAATTAGGAAATGAGTCTCTTTTCACACTCAGTCTGGGTGCTTTCCAAAGGCCTGCGTCTTCACTGGGCCCTGGGGCACACAGGTCTGCACAGCAAGGGCCCTTTCAGAGCCACGCCCCCATTTGCCACAGCCTGAGGGTGTCAGGGATGCAAGCCCTACAGGTCTTCAGTGTGGGTGCTGAGGGGGCTACTCTCTCAGGTGCCAATCGTAACAGTGAGAGTGCCCAGTGTTGGGTACAATCCCTTCACTGCTTGAGGCGATGGGTTGGTGAGTTCTCTCCCAACAGCAGGTCGCTGCCACAGGAGGAGGGTGCAGGGGAGATTGTGTCCCAGTCTTTCCTACGCACTTCAATCTGCTTCCTCTCATTTGCCCAACGTGAAGGGGTCGCTCCACCAGTTTTTAGGCTTTTTATTATTTTTTTTTTTCAGAGGAAATTGTTCTATGTAGAGCTGTAGTTTCAGTGTAGTTTCAGTGTATCAGTGTAGTGGATCTTCCTACATCGCCATCTTGAACCAGAACCCTGAAAGTTGTTTCTAATGTGATTCACAATATCGCTGTTTCTTGCTTGAAAACCGCTGGGGCAACGCCAATACTTAAATGTTCTCAGACAGAACACTAGTGAGGGTTTACTTCAACAGGCCCCCAAGGAAAGATCTTTCTTTTCTCTTTTTCATCTCACTGACTAGTGGGACCTCTGGCTGCCTTGGGCAAGGCAGCTGCACAGATTCTGACATTGTCGCCCTCATGAATTTTGACCTTAGGCCAGTCCTCATCTCCGTTCAGACCAATGACAGTGTCCCTGCTGACGTCACTTATGTTCTTTGTTAGAATAAAAGATGAAGAATTTTATTTTGAAGTAGTCACAGTTGGCTTTTTAAAAATTTATCTCATGGACTTATTTGTGTAAGGACCCAAATCCGAAACTGGGGTTTCAAAATCTCAGTTTCACACTTAACACAACATCCTCTTTTAGGGTGGATCAAGGTAGCTGGCAAAATTTCAGGCTAAATTTAAATCCTTGAACATGTGTTAGTGGTGATGCCAACTACAAAACTGGTAGGAAAAGTGTCTTCAAGGAATATGATTTCCCTGAAAAGAGTCTGAAAAGAAAGCTGATAAGGGAAACAAAAATAATGAATAGGAAAAAATTCGTCAAGTGGGCTTTTGAGAAGTAAATTATTCAAGGATTGAATCTGATAACTTTCCTCATTGCAGCACACACATGCTTTGCAGATCACACACACACACACACAGACTTCAGGACAGGCAGTGGCATCTTAATTCTGTGCAAGATGCTGTAGAGTATTTCTCTAGTTTCATGTTCCTGCCTCTTTTTTTTTTACTTGATCTCCATGTGATCCCAGTTTTAGAATAATCCTCTTCTACCACAAATATGTTTTAATGTTGGGTGAATAACCACAGTATGTTAGTGGCTGACATAAAAAAAGCAGAAACACATTTTCATATATAACTTTTGATAGGAAATTTATGAGAAAGAGCTACATCACACGGGGCTGGCCTCCTAAACTGGTTGATTAGGAGGAAATTCCAACAACTAAAGAGAATGTCTAGGTTTGTGGGACCAATTACTGATTCAGCAACTTGTAATTTATGGGCAAATATCCATTGTTATGAGATCATATTATTAGACTCCATAGTTTACTGAAGACCCCAAATCATGTCTCTGAGCCAAATTAAAGTAAAAACATTGCTTACCAGACAGTCCAAGAACACATATGTAGTTACATAGCTTACAACCAAAATAGTTCTTTTTAAATGAGGCCTCATGAGAACAGAAATGTCTACTGATACTTTTAGCCATACACCTGAAACAAGGAAAAAATTCCCCCAAAAACAGTGCTAAGGATATACTGCATCTACAATGTTACTCTTTCAAAAACAATACGCTCTAGCCTCAAAAAATGTTTCATTCGACTGCATTAATTGCAGAGAGCTGTAAAGGACTGTTGGGGGGGTCACTGAGAGGGTGCGGCAACTGGATGACCCACAGGCTGGATCCAGACCGTCAGCGGCTCCTCACCTGTCCCATGTCCTTAGAATACACGCTCTGCTCATGGTGCCACAGTGGGAGTGGTTCCGAGGATGCAGCTTTAAAAGTAAGGGGGTGTTGAGCCCATCTGGACTGAAAAGGGACTGAGCCTAGTTAAGGCCTCTGTATAAACTTTTAAGATTCCGACGCCAGGTGTGCAGATTTACCCATCTTGTGGCCGCCCAAGACGAGCCTCCCGTGTAAGTTCCCTTGTTTTGTTAAACCTGCCGCCACGGGTCTGGACCGGCTGCCTCTCTCTCCGGTCTCAGCTTGCGCTCTATACGTGGGGACCAATCTGCAAACCAAAAAGGACCCAAGCTCAGAGCATGGCCTCTAGGGCCAGAGCACCCGTCTTGACCCACCGGCTCTGCTGTTTCCTGCCTGGGAGGTTTTGGACAAGTCTCTCAACCTCACTACATCCTTTGTATTGTTCTTAATGATAAAATGGAGACCATAATATATCTACTTCATAGTTCTATTCTGAAGATCACATGAGTTATTTTATGTTACTGAATATTTCCCACAGAATTATTTCTTATGCTAAAAAAAAGGGGGATACCATGCTTAGGTGAGGTTATGTGATCTCCCCAAGTCACAAAATTAATAAGCATCAAAGGTGGGCTCTGCAGCCACTTGCTTTACACCACCTGTCTTTATTTTCTCTGTGATCTTCAGGACCTTAATTTTAAATGATGTGATCATTTACTTTCTTTTCAATGTCAAATTTTGCATAACTTCTCTGACCGTATCAGGGGATAATTACTACTACTGCATCTTCTGGAAGAATATGCTCTTCCAGAGCGCAGAGGGTATATGCGGGCCCCAAGTTAGGCACAGTGCACTCGCTCAGAGGGAGGGGAGCTTGGCCAGTGTTCAGTACACAGGCTGGCTGACTGAATAAGGAAGGACAAGTAAAAAGAAAGAGGCTACGCACTTCACAACTTCAAATTACGTGACTGTTTACTTTCTAGGCAATGTCAAATTTTGCATAAATTCTTTCACGGTATCCAGAGGTCATTACTATGGGCAAATCACATGCAAATTCACTACATGTTAAAGGACAAAGAGGAGACAAAAATAGTTGCATCTAATTGTAAAAACTTTCCACCACTTCCCTCCCCCTTACTGTCCACACACTTTTGCGATTTTTCCTCGAAGGATTTCTCCCCACTTCCCTCAAAAGTTTGTGCTTGAATGAGATTTCTCTGGGGAAATTCTCTGTAAGGACTGACTTCCAGAGTGAATTATAAACTCCAAAGAAAACTTACATTTTGATGCTTAGAAAATATTATGTGGTCTCATATATTTCATAACAGTTAAATGTACCCAAATGGCCCAAAGTGCAAATGACCGACTCAGATGAAGCATCTTCTTTCCCCACGCTTCCTTCTCTCTCTCAGTAGCAGGTCCCCTGCTACCATACCAACAATCCTGGCAGAAGGGGTACATACCTAGAAAACCGAATGCCTAAGTGTGTAGAGAATGGAGAAAATGAGAAGAACCTGAGTTCTTAGAAGAACACTAAACTGAGTCCATTTCAGCAAGCCCTGGACTGGATTCATCCCTGAGCACTCTATTTATTATTTGTTTCCCTCTCTTCTCCATTACCTCCTAGCAGTTGGCTTGGCAAGGAGGAGGCCCATAATAATGCCAGCTGCCCCAAAATGGGTACAGTCCCCTGTTCTAAGATAGGCTTAAGGGAGTCCATGACCCTTGAAATTTTAAGTAACAGGTTGCATATATTAATGCATTTTTAATGCATTAATGCATTTCCCTGAGTTAAATGTCTACCTCTGATTTTCAGTATCAACATGATCTGTGATCCTAAAATTTGAAAGTCCTGCTAACACCCTCCTCCCCTCAGCCCTGGCTCCCTTTGGGGTTTCTTTTTCAACTCAACATCACTGACCAAACTCTGGATATGCCTGCAACTTCACTGCAGGATCCAAATAAGCAGCGGTGAGAAGGAAAGAGAACGCCCGTGCGGGAGCCGGCGCTCCGAGGGCCGGAGGTGAGTGGGGCAGAGCTCCCCGAGGCTCGTTTTCTCAGCTCCTTCTTCCGTTTGTGTAGTTTAACCTGGAGCATGAAATCTAAAGTGGCTCCCCTTTTCTGAAACTACAAATTTACATGTCTGGGGATTTCTTTTAAGATGTTATGCTGAGGTAAATTTCTCAAATTCAAATCTCCTGAAAGCATGCTGGGGTTGCTATTTTAAGTCCCATTTACGAGGCTCTCCCTCCTTCGGCAGTTCTTCCCCCGTAAGAAATTCCATTTCCCCAGAAAGTAAACCTAAAGGGGACACATAATTATCTCCTAATCAAAAGTTAGCTTCCCATAGCAATAAAAAAACTAGAATGATCAGTGGCTGAAGAAATGGCCTCTATTTCAAGGTTTCTATTTCTCTTTTTCAAGCCATAATAAAATAGAAAATAAGCCAAAAATGATCTGCCTTTCCCCAACTCTAGATCAGAGGCTGAAATACATAAATTCATAGAGAGAACATGCCAGGGGTTGAGCTCTCCGAACCTCTTCCTCTCCCACTCACTCCTATAAAATCTGTCTGCGGGATTTTCCTCATGAGTCTACTATATATGTTCCACAGAACTAGAACTCAACAGCAAAACCAAAAATAATAATGGGAAACAAATTTTATGTGTCAGACACTGTTTTAAGTGATTTAAATATATTAAGTCACGCCATCTAAGTCAGGGGCGCACATCAACACAATCCCCATTTTATGGATGAGGAGAATAAAGAACTAGAAAAAAATATTTAATTGTTATATGAGATGTTCTCAGCTATTTAATTTAATCAGGGGATAAAGACCTTGAATGAGCTGTGTAAATATAAGGTACCATTCAAATGCCACTAGGTACCCTTCAGTTTCAGTCATGTTCTCCAAGGTCTGCAGCTGCAAAGACAGCCAGTCAGAGAGCACCCCAAATTCTCTGAGCATTAATATCCACCTTCTCAGCTGATCAGGTACAAAACTCAGAGCCATAAACTGCTCCATCTTAAGGCCCACCCTCCATAATCAGCCCTCCTACCCTGTTGATCCTACCTCCACGGAGGCCCTTCACTCCGTGCCCCCTTTTCTATATGCCCTGAAAGCTCCTGGGCTCAGATCCCTGCCATCACCTCTCTCGAGTACCTCAAAGGCCCCCCCTCCCTAATCTTCCCAACTCCAGTCTCTTCCTCAGTGCTGTTCACCCCAAGGAGGATTCCCTTCTTAAAAACCTGCCCGACCAAGCCCCTCTCATCAATACCCTCAGTGGCACCCGCTGCGATCATCCCTAAGCACTCTATTTATTATTTATTATTTATTACATAGCATCCTGGACAAGACATTCGTCTAGGTCAAAGGGTTTGAGACCCACTTCTAATTCTACTACTTGCTGGTCCTGCATTTGAACATGTTATTTAACCTCTTTTAAGCTAAATTTCCTCATGTATATAATGAGATCATGTAATATTTGCCTGACCTAACTCACAGGCTATAAAGATTTTTTTTTAGCCCTTTGAGAACTGAGAAATTCATTTCAATTATATAGCTCTTACTACAGTTAAAGTCCCAATTTCTTGACCTCCCACTCAAAGTACTCAAAGCCTCCAAAATCTGACCATGAGCCCCATATCCAGATGATGTCCCTCCACAGACACACCCAACCCACTTCCCCCAAGCCCGACACAGACATTCCTCTCTACGTTCTCCTTCTCTATATGCTGCAACCTCTAAATGCACAGCTTTCTCTGCCCAGGGTGCCTTTCCTGTCAATAGCCCCTACCAGAGACCTGTTCATTCTTTAAGACCAAAATAAAATCTCACCTTCTCCAAGAGGGTGTCCACAATTCCCCTACAGGACTTAATATCTCCTTTCTCTGGACTTTCTTATCACTTAGTCACCATTCTGTGAATTCTTACTATGTGTCTGACATTGTACCAAGGCACGTAGGGATCTATGCATACAACCCTCTATGCCTATAATCCTCAGAGTGACCCTTAGAAGCAGACATTATTACCTCCATTTATAAATGAGATAACTGGGTCCTTAGAACATTTGACACCTTGGCCAAGGTTACACAAAACGTAATGTGCAGAGCTTGGCTTGGAGCCTCTGCTCTTAACTCTGCATACACGCATCCTTGGTGTCTAGATAACAGCCCTTACCGGGATCAGCCTGGCAGTAGTCAGAATGCGTTTGTCCATCTCTCCCACAAGTTCGTGAGTTCCTGGATAACAAAGTTTTTCTTCCATATTTATTTGTACCACCAAATCACTACTATATATCTTACATACAGTGATATGATCGACAAATATTTACTGAGCTGAAATGAACTTACAAAATCTTCACTGCTCCTCCAACTGGATCCTCCGCTCCCAGCCTGTGCTATGTCTGTCTGTCTGTCTCTCTCTTTCTCTCTCTCTTGCTTTCCCTTTTTCTTTTCTTACCATCCAGTGCTAAACCAGGATGAAAGGTCAGAACACTCACAGTTTGGGAGATGGACAGCAGGATGGAGGAGAACTACTTGGACAGTGTTGTTTACTCATCTTAATGTCTAGTGTTGCAAATGAAAATATTCATTCAGAGTCTCAAGCCCTTCACAGACTATATAGACACGGGACGATTCTTGCCCAAATCCTGACTCTGGCAACCAACATCCCATTGCAAAGAGTTGTTACTATTTTACATTATACTCAAACTGCAGAGTTTTATATACAATTTCTTCTAAAACATTAATCATACTGACGTAATTTTATTTGTTCTTTTAGGCAATAAAGAAGAACAAAGACTCACATCTTCTAACAAGAAAGAATTTAATTCCCAAGATTTTAGGGGGAAAAAATCCAGATATTCTATTTCTTTTTGAACAGTAGGAAAAAAATTTCTCAGCTGACCAATAGCAAAGACAAGCTGACTTTAGGAAAGCACACAGTTTACCAAAAACAACAGAGAATTCAAGTGTCCATGGGTCTCTCTGGAATGCACTTCCTTGAACAAATAAAGTGCTTCACCTAAACCTGAATAAGCAATGGCCCTCCACAGAGGAGCAGAACAATGCTGAGGGCTCACTGGACTCAGCAGCAGATTCTGAAGGGAAGCTGTCCAGTCAAAGACATTTTGCTGCACCAAAGCTCAAATTAACATTCAATATCCCGTTCTACAGCAACAATAAATTGTTCCTCCTGAAACATTAAACTCTTGTCCCAGCATGTTAATTGCAAAGAAAGGAATATTATATACAAGAAATTATACACAAGAAAATATTTCCTGCTACCATACTACGAAATGGAGAAATGGGAGATATGAGAACATGTGGGAATATAATTTCTGTTCTCTTAACCATCTTGAAAATCATTAAAGAAATGACAAAGTTCTAGCATGCTGCAATTGGAAAGGACCATACAAATCCCTATAGTTTTGAAGGTAAGAAAAACAAAGTCAGAGATTGGAAAGGACTTGCATAAAGTCATATGGTCACATAAGGTCAAAGTGGCAAAGGTCAACAATGGTTCAGGTTCTTTGAGCTAAGCTCAGGGTTATTCTCAATGCATCGCACCACTAATTTAGTCACAGGCCCCAGAGTAACAATTTCTATTCCTTCTATAGTTAATAGCTTTCATCAGTTTGGGTACTAAATCTACATCTGTGGTTAACAGGCTCAGGCAAGTTTCAACATAACGAAATCCGGTATTTAGTGCATTTATATACACCCGCCCTTGTGCAAAGCACGCTGCATGTCATGTCACATCTAATCCTTACAACAGCCAGCTGAGTCAGAATAAATGCAATTCTAAAGCCACCAACTAATCTAGACCCTATGAAAGTAAAACAAAAGGCTACTCACCCAGCATGTTTTCAGCATAATATCTTTTATTCACTGGTATTTTTTTTTTTGAGAGGGCTCTCTCATATTTATTGATCAAATGGTTGTTAACAACAATAAAATTCTGTATAGGGGACTCAATGCACAGTCATTAATCAACCCCAAGCCTATTTCTCAACAGTCTCCAATCTTCTGAAGCATAACGAACAATATTCACTGGTATTTCTGAATGTCTGTAGTATAACTATTGGTTTTTGTTAAAAAACAACCTCCTTCATGCATCTTTGATGTCTCCATACGTTAGAAGAGTCCCTGACACACAGTCAATACAAAATAAACATTGGTCAAAAAAAAAAAAAACTTAAGCAGTGAGCAGTCCTGAAAGGCCTTCTACAAAAAATCTTGACAGATAAATGTATATATTGGGAACTGCAAGATAAAACAGAGCCCCATGTAGAAGAGGTTGATTCAGAAAACCTAAGTGAAAAACACAGGGACAGGGTGCACAAAGCTGAGAGGACAAATCCCAGACCAGCTCCCTGAGGTGTCGTTTCTGAGACTGACCCATCAACCAGCCCCCCAAAAGCAGATGCACCCCAAGCTGAGAGAAGCGGCCAGCAGAAGCTGAGAGAGGGTCAGGAACAAAAATGCCTCGAAAGAACGGCTCTGGAGCTAGCACGTAAAGGATGACGACGATCCACGAGCTGACCGAAGACAACTTGAGGGAAGAGCCTGTGCAAGAGCTTAGGGCTCAGAGACAGCAAGGCACGAGGGAAGGAAATGACGAAAATTCAGTATAGTGGGAGTATCAACTACTGGCATAGTGGCAAGGGGGAAGGCTCGAGGAAGAGGGAGACTTCAGAGGAAACTGGGCTTTTGAGACCTTGTTAATTCTGAGGGCAATGGGGAGCCAGAGAAGGGCTTTAAGCAGGTGGCACAATCAGGTTCGAGCAAGGCAACATCTACATCACATCTCATTCGTACAGCGCCCTTCTGCAATCCACGGTGGAAGGCATCACCATGGAACAGGGTAAGAGGTAAGGAGGTGAGGCCCAGGGCCCAGAGGGCAACACCAGTGATGGCAGCCAGGCTAAGAGTTAGACAACTTCCCTTTGGGAGAATAGCTGAGAGAAGGATCAGAGGAACTTTTAGAAATATCGAAGAAGCTTTAGTGGTAGGAAGTAAAGCCCCTCCTAATTGTGGACAAGGATGAGCGAGAAAAGCATGCCATATGTATGTGTCAATATGATTTAGGTGCTAAGTATTTTCTCAGTGCATTTTAATCTTCCGCTAATTGCTCATTAATTTGTTATGTGTGAGAATTCTCTAGTATCTGAATATCTAACTTGGCAGAATACCAACCACTTGCATAAATGTGCACACTGTGTATTCATATATGTCATTTCCCAGGTCACATCAGACTTTCACACTCATTTTCTTACATAATCATTGAAAGACTTGTGAAGTTGGCAGGAGAGCAAGGACTGTCCCCATACTGTGAATGAGGCTCACAGAGGTCAAAGTGTCAGAGGCAGTGAACAATGAACCAGAGCGTGAATCTTCTGAAGTTCAGTATTTTATAACTACATCATCATAAGTAGATGAAATTCACTGTGCTTTTCCTTCTGTCTCCATCCGCTGAAACTTGTTGCACAGCTGAGGGTCTAAGGAACCCACACAAACAAATCACTGCTTGCACCACATACTTGTGCAGGTGCATGGGTAAACTTAGTTCTAAGATTACAAACAGCCAATGCTGCTATAAGCATACTTTCTGAAGCCCTAGTTGGGATACAGAGCCCAATAAGTTTTAGCATGAGTAAGCTAGTTAAGCAGAATATTTGAAAAATTTGGAATATACCACCTTACAATGATGCTAATAACAGATAACATTTATTGAATGCTTACCTTGCGCAAGGGACTTTTCCAAGTGCTTTACTTGCAGTAATCCATCAATCCTCAGTATAACTCCATGACATGGATACTGTTATTATCTATATTTTGCAGAGAGGAAACTGGGGCACTGAGTGGTGAGTGACTTGCCCAAGGTCCCACAACTAGTATGTGATCAGGTATAAACCTAGACCACGCTGAACCAGAACCACGCCCTTAATCATCGAGGCTCTGCTACCTGGCACGTTATCACCAGCAAAAACACCATTTTCACCTTTCCAGGAGGATATTTGAAGGTCAAATACTATTCCCAGAAACACAAATACATCAGTGATAGATGTGAGAAGGATTTCTCAGGAGAAGAGGATATTGCTGCTTAATTTGAGAAACCAAAAACAGCTATAACATCATCACTTCAAAAATGATGAATCAATATTCAATTTGGAAAGCAAGTATTAAGCAGCCACTATCTGCCCAGCCCTGTGGTGGACCTAAAGGTAATGCAGATGATAAAATACATATCTGTGCACTGGACCTCCAGAAATATCCACCCAAGCCTAAATGAAATGCACATATTGAATATTTTAATAGCAGTAACTAAAATTTATTGAACACATACTAGGTCCAGACACTGTTCTAAACACATGTACTAACTTTTTCAACCCTCATAATCATCCTAGGAAGCAGGTACTACTGTTATCCCCATTTTATAGAAAAGAAAACTGAGGCACAAAAAGCTGGATTAACGTCCCTGGGTCACATGACCAGTACTTAGCGGCTTGAATGGAGACTTGAACCTGTGCAGTCTGGATCTGAGCCCACACCCTCAATACTACTTCTCTTTCTCTTTATTCCAATTCTGTGCTTGCAAATAGGTGAACAATTTAGACTGGAGCCAGATGGACAATCCCAGACGTCTCAGATTTAAGGCTGGTGAAAGATGCAAGTCTTCAGCCCAAACCAGTTTGCCGACACAGTTTTTCGGAGAAGGCTCTGAACCTGGGCTGTTTAAGGGTATTCAGATTCTAGTCTGCCATTGTTACCTGTATTTATCTTTTAGTCAGAAGTCCTCCTTGGAGGAAGAGTAGGCAGAAGGGCAGGGAAGGACCCGCCTTCCCGTGATTCCTCCTCTGGACACCTCAAACCCAGAAACAATCCAAACATTCATCAGCAAGTGAACAAATAAACGGTGGGGTATTTCCAAATTCAGCAATAAAAGAACTACTGATAGGCCAACATGGATACATCTTCAAGGAATTTTGCTGAACACAAAGAACTAGATGCACAGGAGTGTGTACTACGTGATCCCTTCTACTGGAAATACCAGAGAAGACAAATCTCGTCCTCAGTGACAGAAAGCAGGCCCGTGTCTGCCAGGGCGCAGGAGGATGGCGGATCGACTGGAAAGGTGCGGGGTGAACTTTGAGGGGTGTTGCGAGTGTCAGGGATTCTTCTGGGAGTGCTAGGAAATGTTCTGTGTATTAACTTCACTAGTAGTTACATGGGGCATAAATTTGTCAAGACTCGGTGAAATGTACGCTTAAGACGGCTGCGTTTTCACGTGGGATTCTGAATTCGGTCTTGCACCAGGAAAAGGACATGCGTGGGGGCAGGGGCAAGTTCTCAGTAAGACCTACTGATCACCTACTAATATTCTATGAATGCTAATTTCCTGGTCAGTAGGATTTCTGCAATTTTTCTTTTCATCTAAAATGCTTTTAAAATTAAGAGTTAGAAAAATTAAAGCCCAGGAGTTTCTTGAGCCTGGTTCATGCAAGGGCCGCAAATACATCAGCTCACATTTGTGGTCAAAGCCCCTCAGCACAGTAGGTGGCCTAAGGAAACACAGCACAACTTAAACCGTGTAATGTTGATACAAGAGAAATCTTTTCTTAGCCCAAACAAAACATCCAAAGAGCAGGTCATGACCCTCTGCCACTCTCAACGTGGCTTTATATTTAAGGTATGAGGACCTGACTATCACTGCAGATGGGGCTAGAAAGTGGAGAATAAGTCATTCTCTGTGCAGTCTTGCCAAACACCTCTAAAATTTATTTATTCTACAGAAAACTACACACACAAACACACACACTCTACATCAGTCAATGAAGGCCAGTGATCCCTGAGAGATGGAAACTGGTGCCCTCGTTTCCCAGCCTGGAGAAAATTTCCAGGCCACACTGCAAGGGTGAGATCTCCCTGACTGGACTCACCCTGGGCACACCAGCCACCCTCAGTGGCGAGAAACAAAAGGCACAGAGAAGAGAAATGCCTGTACGAAGAACTCCGTAGATCTGCAGTAGGAACTCTGGATTATTTTTACCTGGAGGTCACGTGCACAGATATGTATTTTATCTTCTGCATTATATTAAAAACAGCCTGTAAATTTTTTTGAGCTTCACTCCTAGAATATTTGCTATGTATCTGATTGTACCTTTTATTTTGAATTTTCACTCACACAGAAAGCTAGCTCCTTACGGAAAAGCCATAAATAAAATCTTAGAGTAGAAATAGGAACCAAATTTGACCCTAGCACAGACTATCCAAGACATACACAAACATTATTCATGATTTTGAAGGTGGGTTCATTGCTCAGCACTGTAGAAGTAATATATGCATCATAATCATGGTTTATATAAAAATGAAATATATGTTCCTTTTGGTTTTATAACTTTTGAAGCCTTCTCTTAACTTTTCTGTAGACCTGAGAATCCATATGTAAGACACAAAAAGGAAGTTTAAGTTGGAGAATTTATTTAGCAAAAGGAACGATAAATTCTGCTCTGTCCTATAATGTAATATATAATCATATATTTACTAGTAATTTAATATTTTTAATCAACCACAATATATTTCCAATACAAAAATTAGACATAAGCAAAAAATACTCCAGTTTGATTAGTTGCAATGATCCACAGTGTGGTTCAAAATGAGGAGGTCTGTCTGCAGAGATCCTGCGCCTACCCCAGTCCTCAGACGTCTGGGTGTGGGAGTAACGGTAATGGCACGGCCACACGGCCGAAGGGGAGCTGCCAAAATACAAGCGCACGGACAATAAAACAAATAAAACCAAAACCAAAAGTATTCCTTAAACCTCTTTCTGTCCTTATCAAAATGGGTTTCCATTTATTATTCTTTGTTTTTATTCAGACATTGCCTCTGGGTTCCTGTATTACACATACTGCAAATAGTAATGATTATATATTGATGGTGTCACATAATCTTCACTCTAACTGTGTAGAAGCCGTTATTATCATCACAATTTTCCAGAATGGAAAATAAAGGCTGTCACACAGCAAGGAAATGACAGACCTGGAATGTCAGCAGAACCCAGATGCCCCCCCCAAGCCCAGCCTTTATCCATGGCACCGATAAGCCTCCTTGTGGCCCCTAAAGAGTAACTACAAATGGCTCCAAGCTACTCACTGGCCGGGCCTCCTGATAATGGCTGCTGTTCTGATTCTTAAAATCCTTTAATGAGGACTATTTTCCCCTCAGCAAGCTCTAGTTTTTGCTCTGTGACTTTTGGCAAGTTCCTGAAAAACCTGGGCCTCCAATTCTGGAGTGAGTTCTAACGAGTCCTTTCATTCTAAGATCTCAGAAGTAGGTGGCCTCCTCTCTACAGGGCACGTAGGTGTGGCAAATCTACCACAGTCTGGGGAGGGAGGGGGACCTGTCTGCATCCTGGTCCAGCAAGTAACGAGCTAGGAAACTGGGAAAGCCATTTGATCTCCCTGGGTCTTAGGTGCCCCAGCAGTAAAACGATCATTATAATTTCTACCTTATAAAGTTGTTGAAAGGATTTCAATGAGGTGAGGTATGTAAGTGGCTCAAACAGTGCCCAGAAAATAAAGGCACCGAAAAGAGACATTATTAGGATAGTGAGTGCAACTCAGCTGAAAATACTGAGACACTATGGCCTGTGTCTTCTGGAACCACACACAAATAGGAAACAATTGCTTCCCTCAGCCCAGGAGTGAAGGAATTCAACTTGGATAAGTACAGAAACAGGACCATCAAAAAGTCTGTCAATCTCCTCCTTCCTGGAAGGAAAAGGAAAATATAACATAGTATCATCCTAAAAATGAAACTGTAATTTGACTTTAACATTCTCCTTATTAATGCAGCTTAGATTTCCTAGGTCAGACCCATATGGTGCAATAGGGTGAGGACACTCAGCAGAGGTGACAAATAGGGACAGAAACAGCACTTGGGCTTGGGCTGGAGGCTGCACCTTCCTGGAGAAGGGAGTCCTTCGTACTAATGTACGAAAGTGCCATCTGGAGACCAAATCACAGGATCTGTGCCCACACCTTGTTCTAATGCGCACACAGGTGCCCTGATTCTACTATTATTTAACGCTTATAGGCTAGACAGCTTCATTTTGCTAATGACCTTCAAAGAGACTTGTTTTATCGAATGTTTCCATTTTATTTACCACCAATTTCATTTTCTCACTGATGCACTATCACACCACTGCTGTATTTCCGAACACCACACTATGTGTAAATTAATGTTCAAAAGAAGAAAGTCGTTCCATTTTTCTAGGTATTTTGGAACAATGAGTGCCCTGTGTTTCCCCTGCTGTCCCAACACATGGCTTTGCACAGTAAGCCTGTAATCCATCCAACCAAAATTATGAATGAAAAATTCCATTCATACCCTATCTTTTAAACACATGGATAATATCCTGGCCATATTTTAGGATTTTACTTTTAAAGATACATTTTTTGGCTGAAACCTGAACTCATGCCCAAATTAAACTCCTATGAAAATTTTCCACTGCCAAGTTTAGATTCCAGAGGCTTACATGTGAGACTAAATTGTCATCCTCTAGCAAGTTCATACAATGCAAAAGAATAAAGCAAAAATAAACTAACCAAAATTCAGAAAAAAATTGCACTTTCTTCAATTTGCCCTGGATATGTCTCTGGGATCCATAACTCATCCATTATATATAAAATGTATGTCAAGAGCCAATGTTTCTCAGTAGGAAATAAATACTAACTGGTTTCAGCTCATTCATTCCAAAAATAGGAGAACTGGAATTTTCTCAACCATACCTAATGGCTGCCAGACAATTGTTTCATCAGATTGAAATCAGCCAATATAACATAGTTTTTATACTTTCATTTTATTAAAATAATAAAAAGAAAAAGGAGAGATGGGAGAAACAAGAGTTTAATAACTTCTAAGACTATTTGTAATAAAATCATATGTACAATACAATGGGTTTTAAAGATTTTATTTAGTGAACTGAAAGGCCGCTTGGTTACTCACAGTGGAGACTCCAAAGAGCTGAACTCAAATATTACATCAGAACTAAAAGGAGTCTATCGTTAACTTTTAATTGCATCATATCTTGCTATACTGGACACTATGCTACCTTTAACCTTAATCTATTTTAAAAGACAGAACACCCCCAAGCCTTAAAATAGAATGTACATCACTTTTAAATTTTGAATCAACTTTATTGGTTGTAATTTACATGAAATAAAATGCACACATTTTCTATATACACTTAAATATATTCTGACAGACGTACATTTTTATCTCCCTCAGTTTCCTCGTGCCCCTATGCGGTCACTCCCCACCTCCTCCTGCACAAAGAAACACAGATCTGCTTTCTGCCACTACAGGTTAGGTTGGATTACTCTACAAATTCATGCATATACTCTTCGGGCCTGGCATCTCTCACCTAGCACTATGCTTTTAAGATGAATCCATGTTGTTTTATGTATCAGTAACTCATAGCTTTTTAACTAAAAACTACCAATTATTTTTCAAATATCAGTACTATTTTACACTTTCCAGAAATGTATGAGAGTTCCAGTGGCCTCTCATCGTCATACTTGAGTCTTTCATTTTGACCATTCTAGTGGATGAATTGTGTCCTCACTGTGGTTTTATTTCGTATTTCCTGGGTGTCTCATAATGTCAAGCATCTTTTATGTGCTTACTGGCCATTTATACATCCAGTTTTGTGAAATGCCTGTTCAAATGTTATGCCCCCCTTTTTTTTTCAGTTTGGCTGTTTGACTTCTTACTTTTGTGCTATAAACTTTCTGTATAAAACTTTATAAACTTTCTTTATAATAATTTGAATACAAGTCGTGTACCAGATATGTATTGTGGTGTTTTCGTCCAGTCTGAGGGTTGTCTTTTCACCTTTGTTTTCTTACTGATGCTTTATACTTTGATGAAGGACAATTTATCAGTTTTTCCTTTTATGGGTAGTGCTTTCTCTCTCCTGTCTAAGAAATCTTTACCTACTCCAAGGTCACAAAGATCTTCTTTTGTTTCTTCTAAAAGTTTTATAGATTTTGCTTTTACATTTACGTTTATGATCCATTTAGAATTAATTTCTGAATATGGCATCAGGGAAGGGTTGAGGCTGGGTTTTTTCCCCTATGAGGATATTCAGTTCTTCCAACACTATATATTAATAAATCTATCCTTTTGCCATGAAATTACTTCGGTACATCAACTGAAACATTATCTGGGTCTGCTTCTGGACTCTATCCTGCTGCATTGATCTTTATATCTGTCATAGGCCAAAATCATACTGTATGGATAACTTATCTTTGCCATAAGCTGCAAAATCACATAGTGTAAGTTCTCCAACCTTTTCTTCTCATTAAAATTGTTCTAATTATTCAAAATCCATTGAATTCCCAAAATTTGCATTTTTGTAAAGAAATTTTTGTTAACAAGCCTGGTGATGTTTTTAATAGGATAATGTTGAATCTTTAGATCAGTTTAAAGTAAGCTGACATCTTAATTATACTGACTGTTTTCAAACATGAACACATAGCTCTACATTCATTTTGTCTCAATGATTTCTCTCAGCGGTATTTCATAAGTAGTAGTGAAGAGATCTGCTATACATTTTGATAAGATTATCCCTAGGTTATTCATGGTCTGGGCTATTGTAAAGGATATTATTCTAATTTCATTTTGCAGTTGATCATTGCTAGTATATGGAAAGTCAACTGATCTTTGCACATTAACTTGCTATCCTCTTACCTTCCTAAACTCATGTATTAGTTGTAGTAGCTTATTTGCAGATTCTTTTAAAACATCTACATTCATGATCATGTTATCTGTAAGCAAATCCAGTTTTATTTCATTTCCAGTTTGCATTTATTTTTTCTTGTCTTATTACACTTGATAGGACTCAAGCACAATAGTGAATACAAGTGATGAGAGCAATCATTCTTATCTTTTGTCCAGTTTTGCTCAGACTTTCCCACTAAGTGAGATATTAGCTGTAGAGATTTGCAGATGATTTTCATCAGGTTAAGGAAGTTCCCTTTAATTTCCAGTTTTCTGAGTTTTTCTTTAAATTGTAAATGGTTGCAGAATATTGTCAAATGTATTTCTGCATCTATTAAGATGATCATGTATTTTATTTTGTAAATCTTATTATGTTAACATGCTGATTAATAGATAAACCAACTACAAGCATGTGTGTATTTGTGTGTATGTGTGTGTATTTACCAAGGAACTTACATTGTTGAGATAAACCCCATAAGATCATGATGGTGTATTATCTTTATACATATATGGTTGAATTCAATTTGTTAATACTTTGTTGCCGATGATGACTATAATCTTGAATTTGTCTCACTTGAACATTCAGAAATGTTTATATCTTTTTATTCATCGTCCCCATTCAACTGAAACTGTATGTTCTTGTCACTGATGACCCCTAAACAGCTAAGTGAAATTTCCTTACTTATTTTTATTGCTTTCTCATTCACTTTCTGGTAATAATCAATAGTACTGGCCACCTTCTTCCTGAAATCTCCCTTGTTTGCACTCCTGACCTTGTACTGTACATTTCATTGCTCTCTATTTCCTTTGACCCTTCTATGGATTCTCCTTCTCCTTAAGTCTTTTAACACTTGCCGTAGCATCTACCATAATATGTCTTCACGTTTGCATGAACACGTTGTGCCTCTCTAGATCTCTGTTGTAAGCCTCCCTGTGCATTGCCAGTGTCTACAATGGCATCCTTTCACAGCAGATGTTCAGAAAGTATTTGTAGATGACAGCAACAGCAGATTGTGAAGACTTCTGTAATATTTCTAAGGGATTTGGTTCCAAAGAATATACCCCTGCAATGACTTGACCATTACATTTGTTTTGGAGACATTTATAAATGAACTATCTCTCCATTCTCATGTTTTATAAAGAACCTCATAGGAAAGACAAGAAGAAACCTTTCTTTTGTAGCTACTCCAGGATCTTATTTGGTTGACCCAAAATGACAGTCACACTTCAGCACTGACACTCTTATCTCAGCCACCAACACTCTTGCACAGACCTCTGACAGTAACCATCAATAAATCATCAAATCCAAATCAATATCTCACGGTCTTGCCAGAGTATGAACATATCATCACCACCATGAAAATCTGAATAGCTGTTATGGATCATTGGAGCCCAAATCCTCTCTGTGAAGTCAAAAGGGAAAAGGGAAGGAGAGGGTTAAAAATCTCACTAATGGAACCAACCCGTCCCTCCAGCTGTGAACAACAGGGCTTGTCAGCATTCCTTTCCGGAAACTGCTGACATTTTATTAGGACTAACAGGCAACAGAATTTTGAGTTTTTGATAGGTGGGGTAATAAATCTACCATCCAGACTGGAGAGAGCAAGCTAAGTTTATGTGCACAAGTAGAATCTTTAACTAGGGACCTCACAAGATGCTCAACTTAGGAATGTCCTAGTTGCTCCAAAGTCGAAGTGGGAGGAAATGGAGGAAGTAGATCTGGACCAAGAAATTATTTTCTTTTAACCAAATTTCACAGTAGGGCAGGTACCAGCTGTGCAGAGCAAAATCTGTGTATTTCTCTGGTGTGTCAACCAAAGAAACTCTGCTCATGTGAAATTCTTCCCTTTACATGTCTAGACAAAATTTTAGTACTTTCATTGAATTTTATAAATTGCTTTTTTATGCATTCTTTTATAAGAGAACACGCATTTCAACTCTTGGAAGAGAACACAGTAAACATGAAGGAACTGAATTATAGTGCATCTTATTAATAAAATAATATCCTATGAGAGAGCAAAAAGTTCTATTAAACCATTAAATATTTCCAACTCACTTTATTTGTAAAGGCTCCATGTTTAATTCAACAAATTAGATAAAAACAGCTTCTCATTGTCCGTAAGTTTAATAGAAATGTGTATAATTATAACCAAAATTTTATTTTCAAAATTAATTCTTTTTCAAAAGCCAGTGAGTCCCTAGTTGCTGTAATTCATTTTTGGTGTACACAGTCAAAAAGCTTTTTAACTGGTACAGTATTTAGCCAGATATATTTCCAGCTCCCCTATTGGTTGTCAAGATACCTATTATAAAAGAATTCTGTTTGGAAAGATTATCTTGAATACCTGATGGTCTTTTTTCTGATGTCCTTATATCCAAATTTGTTCTGTCACATCTTTAGTCCGCTATTATCTCTCATAATGCTTCCTTCATGATTTGGTTCTAATCTCATTTCTGTCTCTTTATATTTATGGAGGCAGGAACTCCATCCATAACAGTTTTTATTTTTGTGTCCCAACACCTAGCAGTAACACTTAATGCTTCCAAACAGGCTGTTGGATAAACGAATGAATGAATGAATGAGATTTCTGATTGGTTTATGAATGAAGGTCTTCCAGGTCTTCTTTCATTCATCACATGTTCATTAGAAAGAGTCCACATGATGTTTATGAAGATGATGACAGGATTCTGGAAGGAAATCTGGCAAGTCGGCTGTGCTTGCATATTTATTAAGTTTCAATAACATTTTGGATAAGAGCAAAAGCTTCAGATACGTTTTCTCGCACTGCTGTATATGCAATAATTCCTTAAAAACATGTTGAATAAAACTGAATGTTGCTTTTGTTCTCTGCATATCCTTTTCCTGTGCTTTCTAGAAATAAACCCAACCTACTGAGGCTGTTCCACGTGAGGCACTGCAGCAGAGGGAACAGAATCGTGGCATGAAACACGTAACTGAGTTCTTGGTGCCTGGACACCACTACCACTTGTCAGAGGAAGATGCATCTGGTGGCCAGGAAAAGCTTCCTGGAGAGGCTGAAATCTCACCTGACACCTGCAGAAAGGGAAACATTTACTTGGGGAGTGAGCTGTTGCATTTCCCAAAGCGCAAGAGCTCAAGAAGCCAGGAACATTAAAGACAGAGACAAGAGCAAAAGCAATACAACGCCATGCAAGCCCCAGCACTGTTCCCTTTATGTTGAGACATTGGTATAACAGGATTACACATGCCTTCTGCCCAACTGCTCCACTTTAATTTTATCACCATTCTGAACCCCTCACTGAGCCACAACGCTAATAAGGCAGAGCCATCAGCTTCAGGACTTGGTCTGAGGTCGTTACTTTAGCTCCATGTTGGCTCCTTGACTGAATGAGGGCACGTGAGGAAGCAGCTCTGCAAGGACTTTGACGGGGTTTGGAGCAGACGCTCTCGTCTGGAACGCCGACTCCAGGAACTGTCAAACACTCGGGAACGCTCATCCTTAGCAATAATTATTTCTGATCAAAATGAACGAGTAGAATCAGAGACACCTACTTCCCACGATTTCATTGTTGACGCTATTGATGACAGGGAATTTTTGGCAAACTGCTACGGTTTCGCTACTAAGGCCACCCCCAAACTTTTTTTTTTCTTTTTAAATTGGTGGTTTTTTGGTTGTTATTCTAGTTGTTTTGTTTTTCAATTTGTTTTTACAAATTTTTGAAGAAAGACTAAGGGAAGCGAGCCCACAGATCGGGCCTTATGTATGGTCGGTGATGTGGGGGAAGGAGCGGTGATGAGCGCAAGGAACAGACTGCTGGCAGGAAAGGAGACTTGATCACTTGTGGGAAGCACGCAGCTGGGGAGCCGTGGCCTTGAGGTGTTGGCATTCCTGCCCTTGAGAGGATGAAGCGGTTCATCTGGGGGCCACCCTGGGTCCCAGGAGACAGACAGGCTGGGGGACAGGCGGGGGGCAATTCCTGGGCAGGCGCCTAAATGACCCCAAAGAGACACAGAGCAGGTGGCGGGGGCTTCTGCCGGGAGGCCTTGGTCTTGGAGCCACTCGGCAGGAGGAACCCCACACGCGGGCACCCAGCGCTGAGGACCCCCTCCCGCGACAGCATGTGATGTCCCTCCCTCGGTGTGGCTTCCCGCCCTGCCGTCCCCGTCTCCCCGTTCCTGGCGACGGCCCACGGGACACCCAGATGATGTCTAGCTCGCGGGCACTCCGCCTCCGTCAAGAACAGCCTGCCCAGCTGCCACCCGGCTTCCCTTCCAGCGCGTCACCCTCTGGCTCCCGCACGTGCCTCGCCTTGCTCTGCTCTCATCGGGGGGCATCCTGCGCTCCCCGGCTGCCATTCAGGGTCCTGCTCTGGCCCCCAGGGCTGCCCTTTCTCCTTTCCAAAACCCTTTTCCCTGCCGCAGACTTCCAGCAGCTCCCTGGCCTGCCCATGAGCCCAGCTCGCCGGCCCTGACGGCAGGTGCAGCCCCTGGCTCTGGTGCCCAGGAGAGAGGCAGGGGTCGCCCTGCCCAGCGTGGCGCCCCTGTGCTGGCCTCAGCACCACCTCGCCTGCTGACCCTGCTCTCCGGCAGCCCTTGCCAAACAGTTCCCTTCCCCATACCCGCTCTCCACTGGGGGGGTCCCTACCCCTGCGCCAGCCGCCCTGCCCCCTCCCTCCACCTCCCACATCGTTGCACGGAGCACTGCAGGTTTGGCACCCCCCTTTCCTCTGCCCGTCAGAAAGCCCCCTGAGGCAGGGCCCATGGTGCATTTCTGCTCTTTCCTACCTTCTCACCCCATGGTGATTTACTTGTTGACAAAAGATAGAAAACGAGTATCAGATGCTAGGCACCATAAGGGGACACAGAGATACAGTCCTTCAAGAGTGATTTTATCAAGACGGAGGGACCCTGACCCTCTGCAACTCTAATCCAATGAGACAGCACACACAGACTTGATTCGCAAAGACTGATGAAGTTACCTTGGAGAGCTACAGAAAACCCTAAGGACTTTATAAAGGGGAGATCTCTCAGTTTGAGGGGGACATGGTTTTGCTTTGGCACAGAGTGAATTTAATGAATGAGTGAAGGAATGAACACAGCAAAGAGGAGGAAACGTGCAAGGAAGCTCCCAACCAACTTAATACACCTTATTTACTGTGTAAATCCTTACGAAATACGAAAAAAGAAACTATGAATCATAATCAGTGATGATCATAAAATAAATACTTTGACTGGAAGTAACTTCAGAGATCATCCAAAGCTGAACTGCTAACGAAATTTCTGGGACCCTCTGGAGCTGTGAAACAGACAGATGTCTGCAGCCAATTCGAGAGACCCCCTAAAGCTCATGAATGCCAGAATACGGCCTCCTACTCCAAAAGCATTTAGATATAGGACCTAATGCACAGTCAGGGATATTAGAATTTTCCAGGACCCCGAATAGCAGGTCCACTGAAAAACTTTCACTCATTCAATAAATTCCAAAGAAAAGATGCTTTCCTTAGGGAAAACACACACACACACACATACACACACACACGAGTCCACACACAAATCTAGAATATATTCTCTTAAACCTTGTTTTTGTTTTTTTTTTGAGATGCAGTATAGAAAAGACAGATCCAAGATGATTGGAAACTTTGCAAGTCAAATCAGTATCTTAAATCTGTATCTCAAAGTCAAAGCAAAATGTTAGCTTCCTTCTGAGCAATGTGAACTCTTTTATTTCTATCATAAAGATGGGAATAAAAGTGTACATGTTACCAGACAAGTTCTTCCTAGGAGGAGAAAATATCATTAAGGATGGATACTGAACCAGTGTAGAACAGCAAAAAGAGGGAGAGAGGAAAGCATTGTTTTTGTTTGTTTTTACACAGTATAACAAAAAATGTTTCAAATTCAAAGAAAAGTTTCAGAGTTGAGCGATACCATTTTTTTTAGAGCAGCTTAAAAAACCCAGCCTATGGAGCCATATTGCTGGATTCAAATGAATCTGAATCCTTTTGACCTGAGTCATCTTGGCTTATTTAAATTTGCAGAGCCTATTTCTGTATTCCTCTGTAAAATGGGGGATGTAATAATAACAACAGTAATAATAATGGCCTCAGAGGGCTGTGTGAACATTAAATAACATATTCCATGTAAAATGTTCAGAACAATACTTGCATATTTTTTAAATGCTGGAAAGAAAGTGGAAAAGAGAAAAGGAGAAAGAAAAAATATTTCCACATTAAAGAGAGTTGAGAAAAAACAGAGAATGTGGTCACGTACAGCTACCACCTTTCAAAATCCTTTTAAAATATAGTATCAGAAACAAAAGTTCTGAGGGCGGAAAGTGTCCCATTATGTCCAAAAGAAAGAGGCAAAACATGGAAAAGCCATCAGGGAGCCCCCCCTTGGCTGGGCCTGTCATTCTCTGCTATTTTTTCAGAACCCAACTCCCACCTGGTAATGGAGCTAATCATGACTGGATGACATTCTTCCAGCTCTCTGTCTGCTTTAAGAAGTTTTCTTTAAAATCAAAGTATGTCTTTATGTCTCCATCTTTTTTAAAAAAAAATTATTTTAATAGCTTAACGCAATGTTACTGATGCTGACTTGACAAACAAGTTTCTAGCATAGAGAAAACACAATGAAAAGAGAAACCTGCTATTCAAATGCCTCACACTCTGAAAATACATGTGAAGAAAATTATGCACAGAAAGACAGAATCTTACAGCATGAGGCAAGTATCTTGAAGAAGTATGAATACTTTGCTAAGAGAAGGACAAACATTAAAATAGGATCAGCCCAAAAGATTTTCTGGACAACTTCGCACTACGTAAGACAGGTTCTTCTCTGGTCTGCTGTGAACAGACATGCTTGGCCTTCCTCAGAAAAGCAGAGTTTATAGTCGATTTCTCTTCCCGCTGATCCTACTGAAAAATGTCCTTTACTAGGGCAGCTGCCACACTGCCGACTGGCTTCCAGCCTCAGCTACTCCAGGGCAGCCCGCACCACCTTGCCGGGGTCCTGCAGAAAGTCTTTAGTCCTGTGAGGACACAGCGGGTCCCTTGTAAGTCCCTTGGCAGCTCGTGCTCCGGCTCATGCCAGCGAGGCTGCGGGCTGCTGTCTCTGCAGCTATTGGAACCACACGCCTACTTGAGAAACACACGTCTGAGAAATAAGTGGCAGTGATACGCAATGTCTGTCATCAACCTGGACCTCAACTGTCCTTGGTAAAACCCACCTGAACCTTTCGAAGACCACTTTCAGGGTAGGAAATACGAAAGTTAAATATTTTACAAGGTAAGAAGGGAAAGCATTTGCACAGGAGTTAGCTTGATGTGATAATTTGGAAGGCAGAAATAAAGGAACATTCAAAGCAAACAGGTTTCTGCTTTTCAGTTCAAAATTTGCTTTCCTATTCTCTGAAACCTTCTGAAGTGTTCTTTCTGCATTGTCCCATTGAGTTCTAATGCCAAAAAATTAAATGCATTGAGCTAGAATTCAGTGAATTTTTTTTTAACTCAAGCTATAAACTGCAAGTCAGAGTATATTCCTAACATGGCTCTAATGACAAGGCTAATGGAGTAGTTGGAGCACACGTGGAAATACTCAGGGGTGTGGGGTCCTCAGGACATGAAAGGAAAATGAGCTTTTGCATGCCCTTGGCAAGATGCTCCCCAAGCCACTTTACAAAGCTGCCCTGTACCTGATGGCTCTGCTCAGATCATCTTTTCATGAGGCTCTACCACTCTTAAATGTATAACAGCCTTCCCTGGAAAAAGAAAGAAAAAGAAACTACATGGGAGAGAATTCTAAAATGAATATCACATTCAGACCAGTCATTTTACAACTGAAGAAAACCCACTCACAGTATCGTGTTGTGCAGAAAGACAAATACTGTTCGATCTCATTTATGTGCGGAATCCACGGACATGGAGCTCACAGGAACTGAGTAGAATGGGACTTGGGGGTAGGGAGATATTGGTCAAAAGGTACAAACTTCTGGTTACCAGATGGATGAGTCCTGGGGATGTAGTATACAGTGTGGTGACTATAGTTAACAATACTGTACTGTATACTTGAAATTTGCTGAGACAGATAGACGTGTTCTCACCACAAAAAAAAAATCTGCATAATTATGTGAGGCGATGGATGTGTTAGTTAGCTTGATTGTGGGAATCCTTTCACAGTGTCTGCAGATATCAAATGATCACATTGTACACTTTATATAAGCACAATTTTTAGTTGTCAATTTACTTTAATAAAGCTAGGAGAAAAAAACATCGGGGGAAGGTGGTTGAAAGGTATATGGGAACACTGTACTATAGCTGCAACTTTCCCGTAAGTCTAAATTATTCTAAAAAATTTTTTTTAATTTAAGATCATGGGGGGAAAAAGGAAATACACTATATGAAAATAACTTTAACAGAAAAATCAGAATCTTTCTTAGGATGATAATGGGAGTATGCATGACTTTTTTTACTCTATTTTCATTTTTTGTAATGTCATATTGTTTATATCAGTAAATAATCTAAAGAATATGCACACACAAAAACTATTGTTCTATGCAAGAAACTACTTTTATCTAAACATACCCAAATAAGTTAACCCCTCAAGATGAAATTTAACCCAAAATGTGTGCTCAGCCACAGTAACAATTCCTTTCTTTCCAACTTCATTTCCTCCTGTTTACTAACAGGCTCCTGTGAGTATCCACACCCAGTGGGAACAAGAACAGAGAACTCAGGTTGGCAGATGCCGGGCACCATATGCACCTGGTTCAAACCCTCAACAGAGAAGAAGCCCCCAGAGCTGGTTCTCTTAACGGAAGCCTTGCCCCCAGGCCACACATGAAGGGAACATGCTGTTCCCTTAGTGTGCCTGAGAAGGCTGGCAGCCTGTGTATCATAATCTCTCTTTCCCAATAGCTGTTTCCACCACTTCATAAAAGGCAGGTGAACCTCTCCTCTCCTGAAATTCCCGTGAAACACAGATTGATATACAGGACAGTTTTTTATAGATTTCAGGCTCCAGTCATTTTCTTCAATGTTTTTTTCTGCTGATCCTTGGATGGAACAATTCCTAATGATCTGTCTTCAAGTTCACTGACTCTTTCTTGTACCATCTCAGATCTGCTATTGAAGATCATCTAGGGAGTATTTCATTTCAGTTACTGATTTTTTTTAACTCTAGAATTTCCATTTTGATCTTTTTAGAGCTTCTGCTTCTCTAATGATACTCCTTATTTATTAAGTTATTGTCATATTTTATTTTAATTCTTAGAACATAGTTTCCTTTAATTCTTAGAACATATTTGTTAGTGCTGCTTTGAAGTTTTTGTCTCATAAACCCGACACTTGGGTTTTCTCATAGTCATTTCCTTATTTTTTTTCCTAAATCACATTTTACCGATTTTTTTGTTTTGTGGTTTTTTTGCATGCATGTCTCGTAAACCTTGGTTGAAAACTAGACATTTTTTATGATATACTGCAGAAACCACAATCTCTATTTTATTTTTCTGATGGTTTTTTTTTGTTGCTATGATTATATTTTAATTTGCCAGGGCTTCGACTTTGGAATCTGTCTACCCTGCCATATGCAGCCTCTGATGTCTCTGCTCAATTTGTTTATTCTTATCTTTATTTTTGCCTTTGTTTCCTAGCAGTTGCTTCTGGGTCTGCATACCTTAAAAGGTAGCTAATGACTTAGGAAGGCATTGCCTAACCCCCTTGAACTATACACCTTACATCTTTGGAGGGTCACTCTGGGTGCAGTTTAGGGGCACATTCAAAGCCACAGCCAAATCCTGGGTCCGTCTTGCCTTTACTGTTTGCTCGTGTGTTATTTTCCAGTCCACCAAGCATGAGTGCAGAACTTATCTCCCCTCACCCGATGACACTTTTACTTGCAGAATCTCTCAGTTTCCTGGCTCATCTACAGATTATCTCAAACAGGAACATGACATTAGACTGTCAAAGTTTCCACTGACTTTGTAAGTTTTAATTGACAAAACAGTGCTTTTGCTCCCCATGCCAAATTGTTTGCCCCCTCTAGCAGCAAAGCTGTTAGTTAATCAGTTACTTACTTACTAGGTTTTGCACCCATCGCTGCTCTGGTCAGGTGGCCAAACTACAACTGGAAAGGGTGGCTGGGGCAGTGCCAGGCAAGAAGGCTGCAAGTATCCTGATGTTACGACCAGAGGCGCTCGAAGTAGTTCAGTTATAAACGCTCCTCAGTTTCTCTCTGCACTCATGCAGCTTGCAAAGCCCCGTTTTTTACCATGTTGTATACAGTTTTATATTATTTTTGTGGAGAGGTTTCTCCAAATTCTCCATTTTGTCCTCACTGGAAATCCTTCTTATTCATGTATTTTTTGAAGGAATGTTGATGGGAAACAAATTGCTCCAGTATTTAGAGTCTGTTGGGTATATTTAAATGAAAGGTAAAACAGTTTTGTTTTGAATCATAAACATTTACAGCATATGGGGAATGACCTATTCTT
The DNA here is from genome assembly GCF_040802235.1 of Manis javanica. Taxonomy (NCBI): domain Eukaryota; kingdom Metazoa; phylum Chordata; class Mammalia; order Pholidota; family Manidae; genus Manis; species Manis javanica. The sequence continues at coordinate 7,579,098 of NC_133170.1, read as the reverse complement.
ATAAACTCTTAACTTGATTAAAAATGTAAGATACCAACTTAAAAATGTGTGAGGGCATGTGGAGTTTGTAAAAAATTTAGTAGGTCCATAAACCGAGAGTTTAAAAGTTTAAACTCCTGGGCGGAAAGGATAGAAAGTTTCAACATCCCCCTCCCAGGCCTAGAGAACTATCCTCGAGTAGTTTGAAAAATGCCGGGTCAAAATTGAATCAAGCCTGCTGACCTTGCCTAGAATGGCTTAGTTTTAGTAAAAATAACTCTTGTTTTGTATCCTACTGCATCCTGCTTAAGTTTTGCCACATACAAAATAAATACCAAATACATTTAATAATCTCTAAGACTTAAAATTAAGCTAGCAGTTGCATTCTTTAGTTTCAGTGCTTCAGATGCTCTAAGATTGGTCTCATACATATCAAGAAGCACTTATAATTAGAAAGCAGTAAGTCACCATCATTTAGCAATTTTACACATTTCTCTATTTTTTATGATGTTAGAGGTTTATAATTCTTCCCAAGAAAGCAGTTATTTTTATAACCTAATAGACTAATAAATGCACTTCAGTTAGGCAAGTTGCCTCCTCAGCTTTCAAGCGATTTATGATAAGTAATGATGGGCACTTATACTACAAAACAGTGAAGGTCACTGACAATGAATTAAACCGCTCAAAATAAACATTATTGTGCTGGGTGCCGTATATGAGGCATGTAAGAATGTGAAAACAAGTAGAAGACAATAGTTTAAAAGCAACCAAAAAACTAACGACCCAAGAGGAACAAGAATATTTCATAAAGTAGTGAATTCCTCCTTTCTAGAAACTTCCCACTATATTCGGTAGCAGGGTCTGAGGGGCGACCTCTAGGGAGGGAAGTGGGGAGGGAAGTGGTCGTTGGCGACAGAGAGCAAGGGAGGGGCTCAATTACCACTTACAGCTTTTTTGCACATTTAGAATTTGAATTCTAAATGCCACGTGCATGTATTACCTATTCCAAAAAAATAAATACAAAGTATAAAACCATGGAGAATAGCTATTTGTTTCTTACTAACTCAGCTACATTTCTAATGAAACTACTCACTGCTCTTTGAATGCACATTAGTAAATCAAATGTAAAGAAAAACGAAAGAAAAGTAATTAGAGTTCAACAAAACCAAAGAAAAACCAAGGATGGTAAGGAAACTAAGGAAAAGCTGTAGGGTAGAGACAGGAACTACCATATGAATGAAAGAATGGAGAATGTGGAATTCAGGGAGAAATCTAGGTTTTTATTCATTCTTTACATTACTTTCTACGTTGAGAGTATATGGCAGTCTCACTTGAACAATCTGGTGATTTCAGAGCTAAAAGATGCAATTAAATTCTTTGTAGTACCAGTTTTTCCCAGATAATTATCTTGCACAAGAAGCTGATGCAGAGGTTAAGAATGCTGGCTCTAAAATTCAAATTAAGTCTCTGCCACTGATTAAATGACCTTGGGCACAGTGCTTAATTCTCCTTACCTCCATTTCCGTATCAAGAAAATAGCATAATGACAGTAATTACCTAATATGGTGATGGCAAGAATCAATGAGGTAACACATGGAAAATGCCAACCAGCCCTGGCACACAGTAAGCCACTGATAGTTGCCAAATGCCATTGTTAAGCATGACCAACAGTGTTGATAGGAATCCCAAGGCTTAAAACCCAATGATACAATTTGTCACTGTACAGAAGACCTTCTGCTGCTCTATTATTATTTTTATGTACTTGGTTAGACCTGATAATATAAGTTAATTGATGAGATCAAAAGCTTATTTTGGAACGTTTACAGCGTGCTGCAGGGGAGAGAAGCAAGCATATCACCCCCATGACTATGTATCTATTCTGTGATGCTCAAATCAAAAGACTAAGGAAATAGATGTGCAAGGTGTATTCAACGAAAAGTTAAAAATTCAAGACGAATGAAAACTCAATAGGAAAACTATTCCAAAACTCCTACTCCAAAATTTTTTTAAAGTTTCACTGTGAAAATGATACCGAGTTTATTATCACTCAGACAGCCTGACATCACAGTGACTCTAACTGCATGTTGAACAATAAATCCAAAAATATAGAGTGTTTTAAAAGGCAGTAGGACAAAGGGGATCCTGAAATACCTTGTGAACAGCCAGAGCACATAATTTCCAGGCAATCAATCAGCTGGCTGAGTCACCAAAATGGGACTGTTGTTTAAGACATGCATGCCCTGTGAAGGCAAGATGTTACACTATTAAATTTCGGTCATTTTAAAAATGAACTTCCTTTTATCTATTTCACAGTAGCCTATTATGTAAAAAGATTTTCCATTTCCCATGTGTGACATTTCAAAATCATCAGAATACACTGGAAGCGACTGGGTGGGTAATAATGTACATGGTCCTAATTTTTTAAACCAAATTCAAAATTCAAAATCAAAAATTTTAATTCAAAATTCAAAAACACATGCAGATATACAAACATGAAGGTGATATTTCAAGGGAGGGAATATGAATCTGAATAACAGGCTATCTGGCAGAAAGCAACAAATTCCATTAAGGCTGCTTATTTTCTTGTGAGAATCAAGCCTCCGCACATAGAGCTGCTCCCTAGACTAGGATTCCATGGCCTCACTGAGTTTCCAAGTACTGGCCCAAAAAGATGAGAAAACCACACACTGTGTTCTGGTTCACCTGTTCCAGGCAACACAGTGCCGTCTCAGGGACACCACCCCACCCACGAGCTGGGGAGATGGTGGGGAGCCTAGTGGTGGGTAGAATATAGGAGGGAGGCCTGGGAGGGGAGAAGCAGCCTGTCTGCTGAAATTGCCCAATTTTTGCCCTCATCTCTGCCTGTTCAATAGACATTTTTGCTATTTTTGCTATGATTCAAAAACCACTCTCAGAGACACAGGAGATATTTAACTACAGTATTTACTCTGTTAATAACGAGGATTCCACCATCTTGCCAATCATAAATAAAAAAAAAAACACCAAAGAAGTGCCTCCTAGATTTTTATAGCCTCTTCCATCTATTCTAGATCTTCAGCTTAGGTGGGATTAGAGCATTTGGCCAAGACGAACATTCAGACAGAGATGGAGGCCAACTGTGTTTCTCTGCAAGGGTTTTTAGAACCACCTTCCCTCTCTTACCACACCTACCACAGGCTTTATAACAATTGCTAATACTCTGTACCTTTTATCCTCTAACTCCTAAAAACCCCATCCCTGGGTAAGTACTGGGCATGCCAATCCTAAACCATGGCTGGAATAATCACTGAGTATCAATGGCACGTAATAAAAACCTTCTTAACCACAGTTCAGGAAAAATTAGGAAGCCAAGTCGTTCAATACCTACAATACAGAGATCACTTTAAAGATGGGAAGACCCCTTGGTGACAGGACAGCCAGGGCCGTTCTCCACAACCTCCAGGAGGTACCACTATGGCAGGGGTGTAACACTGATGCTCTGGCCTGATCGGGCTGAGAGCATCATCTCACGCAATTCAATTTTCACAAAATGTCAAAATGCAGCAAGAAAACCATAACGCATGAAGTCACAGAAGCTCTGTATCTGGAGAAATTCTTTGCATAATTTATTGAGCGTGTGCTATAGCACTGCAGGATCAAAGCAAAAGGAAGAAAAAGAAGAAAGGCCCACTACTGGGGGCCCAGGCTTAGCATCTGAAACACCAATCTGTGATTTGCACAGTAAATACAGAACTGGGATTACAGTGAACCGACTCCTAAACCACACGTCCAAGCCTTGGAGATTTAGGGAGCCGTGACAATGAAACTTTCTTTGAAGCTTTAAGTTAGGAGGGTTTATCACTTTCTATTCATGGGTCTTCACAGCCATTACAAAAGCAAAAGCAGTTTGAAAATGATGAATTTTAAGCAGAGCATGGGCTGGCCACACAGAGTTAAGTATCGTCTGCAAGTCCAATAACAAAAACCCTTTAAAAAGAAGGAGGCTTATTAAGACACTACAGTTTCCTTTGCAGTCATATTACAATTTGGGGCTGAAATTACAGTGCGCAATCGAGATGACACAGTGTGGTGCCTGGAGTGCAGCCCCTCGACAGGCATGCGAATCTGGGGGGCGGACGGGAACAGCGCCCGGTGCCGGGAGCCTCCGGACTAGGAAGGAAACAGCGGCCACAGAGCAGCCCTGCCCACCCAGAGGCTCAGGGGCTGTCCTTGAACTCAGCCCCTGCGGAGGAGCCTCCACAGCCCCATCCCAGCCCCTGTCTGAGCCTCCAGGCCGTCATGACCGTGAACCTCACCGGTGACAGCGGAAAGGCGCTTCCTGCATCTGAAATTAGGGGGTGCAGGGTTCTGAAAGCTCAGCCGGACCTTAAAAACCACCAGGACAACTGGCATAAAGTAAAATCTATGAGTTTTAACAATTATTTTAAAAATCAATGAGTTTTAATATTATTTAAATGTTATTTTTATTTATGAAGATTTGGCAAGGAAGCCACCCAAAAAGTTACCAACTATCAGCGTCTACATATACACACCTCTGCTCAAAAATATGGATTTTTCGAGTCTTTTAAGGTTTGAGATAGTGACTCCCTGGTGTCTTCAAAGAACAAAGAAACTTCCAGGCTCAAGACTTCCAGGGGTTAAAAGGACCACTCTCATAGGGAGCCAAGATGGCGGCGTGAGTAGAGCAGTGGAAATCTCCTCCCAAAAACACATAGAGCTATGAAAATATAACAAAGAAAAATCTTCCTAAAATAGAGACCACAGGACACAGGACAACATCCAGACCACATCCACACCTGCAAGAACCCAGCGCCTTGTGAAGGGGGTAAGATACAAGCCCCAGCCCGGCGGGACCCGAGCGCCCCTCCCCCCGGCTCCCGGCGGGTGGAGAGAAACCGGAGCAGTTTTTTTTTTTTGGCGAGCGCTTTTTGGAAGCCTTAGAGGGACGGGCCCCCGTTGCTAGGGAGGCAGGGTGGCGGGACCGGTGAGGAGGTGCCTGGGAACAGCGCCGGAGGACAAAGAATATCCCGCGTTTCTCCCTGCGAGACCTGGGGGCGGGTGCCTGAGACCGGTGCCTGAGGACGGAGGAGGTCGCGCGTTTTTCCCCTTTTTTTTTTTTTCTCTTTTTGGCAAGCGCTTTTTGGAAGCCTTGAAGGGACGGGGACCCCAGTGCTAGGGAGGCACGGTGGCGGGACTGGTGAGCGGGTGGCTGGGACCGGCGCCTGAGGACAAAGAATATCCCCCGTTTTTCCCTGCGGGACCGGTGGGCGGGTGCCTGAGACCGGCACTTGAGGACAGAGGAAATCGCGCGTTTTTCCCCTTTTTTTTTTCTCTTTTCTGCGAGTGCTTTTTGGAAGCCTAAAAGGGACAGGGACCCCGGTGCTAGGGAGGCAGGGCGGCGGGACTGGTGAGCGGGTGCCTGGGACCGGCACCTGAGGACAAAGAATATCCCGCATTTTTCCCTGTGGGACCGGTGGGTGGGTGCCTGAGACCAGCACCTGAGGACGGAAGAAATCGCGCGTTTTTCCCCTTTTTTTTCTCTCTTTTTGCCAAGTGCTTTTTGGAAGCCTTGAAGGGACAGGGACCCCGGTGCTAGGGAGGCAGGGCGGCAGGACTGGTGAGCGGGTGCGTGGGACCAGTGCCTGAGGACAAAGAATATTGAGCGTTCCTTCCCTGCGGGACCGGTGGGTGGGTGCTTTTTGGAAGCCTTGAAAGGACAGGGACCCTGGTGCTAGGGAGACAGGGCAGCAGGACCAGTGCGCGGGTGCCTGGGACCGGCACCTGAGGAAAAAAAAAAAAATCGCGTGTTTTTTCTTTTTTTTTTCCTTTCTGTTCCCTCTCTCATTGTTGCTGTTGTTGTTTTGGTTTGGAGAGTGCTTTTTGGAAATCTTAAAGGGGCAGGACAGGTCACTTAGACCAGAAGCAGGGAATCTGGGGATCTCTGGGCACTCTAACCCCCTGGGCAGCAGGGAGCACAGAGGCCCCTTACGGAGATAAATAGTCTCCTGGCTGCTCCCCCTCTAACGGGGCTCCACCATTTTGGAGGAACAGCCCCAGCCAGGCCAAGCCCACAGCAACAGTGGAGATAAACCCCAAAGCAACTGGGCAGGAAGCAGAAGCCCTGTCTGCGCACAGCTGCCCAGCACAAGCCACTAGAGGTCGCTATTCTCCCAGGAAAAGGCTACAAACCAACAAGAAGGGAAGCTCTTCCAGCGGTCACTTGTACCAGCTCTGCAGACTATCTCTATCACCATGAAAAGGCAAAACTACAGGCAGACAAAGATCACAGAGACAACACCTGAGAAGGAGACAGACCTAACTAGTCCTCCTGAAAAAGAATTCAAAATAAAAATCATGAACATGCTGACAGAGATGCAGAAAAAAATGCAAGAGCAATGGGATGAGATGCAGAGAAAAATGCAAGAGCAGTGGGATGAGATGCAGAGAAAAATGCAAGAGCAGTGGGATGAAGTCCGGAAGGAGATCACAGATGTCAGGAAAGAGATCACAGAAGTGAAACAATCCCTGGAAGGATTTATAAGCAGAATGGATAAGATGCAAGAGGCCATTGAAGGAATAGAAGCCAGAGAACAGGAACGTATAGAAGCTGACATAGAGAGAGATAAAAGGATCTCCAGGAATGAAACAACACTAAGAGAAATATGTGACCAATACAAAAGGAAAAACATTCGTATTATAGGGATACCAGAAGAGGAAGAAAGAGGAAAAGGGATAGAAAGGGTCTTTGAAGAAATAATTGCTGAAAACTTCCCCAAACTGGGGGAGGAAATAATCGAACAGACCATGGAATTATACAGAACCCCCAACAGAAAGGATCCACGGAGGACAACACCAAGACACATAATAATTAAAATGGCAAGGATCAAGGACAAGGAAAGAGTTTTAAAGGCAGCTAGAGAGAAAAAGGTCACCTATAAAGGAAAACCAATCAGGCTAACATCAGACTTCTCAACAGAAACCCTACAGGCCAGAAGAGAATGGCATGATATACTTAATGCAATGAAACAGAAGGGCCTTGAACCAAGGATACTGTATCCAGCACGACTATCATTTAAATATGATGGTGGGATCAAACAATTCCCAGACAAGCAAAAGCTGAGGGAATTTGCTTCCCACAAACCACCTCTACAGGGCATCCTACAGGGACTGCTCTAGATGGGAGCACCCCTAAAAAGAGCACAGAACAAAACACACAACATATGAAGAAGGGAGGAGGAGGAATAAGAAGGGAGAGAAGAAAAGACTCTCCAGACAGTGTATATAACAGCTCAATAAGCGAGCTAAGTTAGGCAGTAAGATACTAAAGAAGCTAACCTTGAACCTTTGGTAACCACGAATCTAAAGCCTGCAATGGCAATAAGTACATATCTTTCAATAGTCACCCTAAATGTAAATGGACTTAATGCACCAATCAAAAGACATAGAGTAATAGAATGGATAAAAAAGCAAGACCCATCTATATGCTGCTTACAAGAAACTCACCTTAAACCCAAAGATAAGCATAGACTAAAAGTCAAGGGATGGAAAAACATATTTCAGGCAAACAACAGTGAGAAGAAAGCAGGGGTTGCAGTACTAATATCAGACAAAATAGACTTCAAAACAAAGAAAGTAACAAGAGATAAAGAAGGCCACTACATAATGATAAAGGGCTTAGTCCAACAAGAGGATATAACCATTCTAAATATATATGCACCCAATACAGGAGCACCAGCATATGTGAAGCAAATACTAACAGAACTAAAGAGGGAAATAGACTGCAATGCATTCATTGTAGGAGACTTCAACACACCACTCACCCCAAAGGATAGATCCACCGGGCAGAAAATAAGTAAAGACACACAGGCACTGAACAACACACTAGAACAGATGGACCTAATAGACATCTATAGAACTTTACATCCAAAAGCAACAGGATATACATTCTTCTCAAGTGCACATGGAACATTCTCTAGAATAGACCACATACTAGCTCACAAAAAGAGCCTCAGTAAATTCCACAATATTGAAATTCTACCAACCAATTTTTCAGACCACAAAGGTATGAAAGTAGAAATAAATTCTACAAAGAAAACAAAAAGGCTCACAAACACATGGAGGCTTAACAACATGCTACTAAATAATCAATGGATCAATGAACAAATCAAAATAGAGATCAAGGAATATATAGAAACAAATGACAACAACAACACTAAGCCCCAACTTCTGTGGGATGCAGCGAAAGCAGTCTTAAGAGGAAAGTATATAGCAATCCAGGCACACTTGAAGAAGGAAGAACAATCCCAAATGAATAGTCTAACATCACAATTATTAAAACTGGAAAAAGAAGAACAAATGAGGCCTAAAGTCAGCAGAAGGAGGGACATAATAAAGATCAGAGAAGAAATAAACAAAATTGAGAAGAATAAAACAATAGCAAAAATCAACGAAACCAAGAGCTGGTTCTTTGAGAAAATAAACAAAATAGATAAGCCTCTAGCCCAACTTATTAAGAGAAAAAGAGAGTCAACACAAATCAACATAATCAGAAATGAGAATGGAAAAATCACGACAGACTCCACAGAAATACAAAGAATTATTAAAGACTACTATGAAAACCTATATGCCAACAAGCTGGAAAACCTAGAAGAAATGGACAACTTCCTAGAAAAATACAACCTCCCAAGACTGACCAAGGAAGAAACACAAAAGTTAAACAAACCAATTACAAGCAAAGAAATTGAAACAGTAATCAAAAAACTACCCAAGAACAAAACCCCGGGGCCGGACGGATTTACCTCGGAATTTTATCAGACACACAGAGAAGACATAATACCCATTCTCCTTAAAGTGTTCCACAAAATAGAAGAAGAGGGAATACTCCCAAACTCATTCTATGAAGCCAACATCACCCTAATACCAAAACCAGGCAAAGACCCCACCAAAAAAGAAAATTACAGACCAATATCCCTGATGAACGTAGATGCAAAAATACTCAATAAAATATTAGCAAACAGAATTCAACAGTATATCAAAAGGATCATACACCATGACCAAGTGGGGTTCATCCCAGGGATGCAAGGATGGTACAACATTCGAAAATCCATCAACATCATCCACCACATCAACAAAAAGAAAGACAAAAACCACATGATCATCTCCATAGATGCTGAAAAAGCATTTGACAAAATTCAACATCCATTCATGATAAAAACTCTCAGCAAAATGGGAATAGAGGGCAAGTATCTCAACATAATAAAGGCCATATATGATAAACCCACAGCCAGCATTATACTGAACAGCGAGAAGCTGAAAGCATTTCCACTGAGATCGGGAACCAGACAGGGATGCCCACTCTCCCCACTGTTATTTAACATAGTACTGGAGGTCCTAGCCACGGCAATCAGACAAAACAAAGAAATACAAGGAATCCAGATTGGTAAAGAAGAAGTTAAACTGTCACTATTTGCAGATGATATGATACTGTACATAAAAAACCCTAAAGACTCCACTCCAAAACTACTAGAACTGATATCGGAATACAGCAAAGTTGCAGGATACAAAATCAACACACAGAAATCTGTAGCTTTCCTATACACTAACAACGAATCAATAGAAAGAGAAATCAGGAAAACAATTCCATTCACCATTGCATCAAAAAGAATAAAATACCTAGGAATAAACCTAACCAAGGAAGTGAAAGACTTATACTCTGAAAACTACAAGTCACTCTTAAGAGAAATTAAAGGGGACACTAATAAATGGAAACTCATCCCATGCTCATGGCTAGGAAGAATTAATATCGTCAAAATGGCCATCCTGCCGAAAGCAATATACAAATTTGATGCAATCCCTCTCAAATTACCAGCAACATTCTTCAATGAATTGGAACAAATAATTCAAAAATTCATATGGAAACACCAAAGACCCCGAATAGCCAAAGCAATCCTGAAAAAGAAGAATAAAGTAGGGGGGATCTCACTCCCCAACTTCAAGCTCTACTACAAAGCCATAGTAATCAAGACAATTTGGTACTGGCACAAGAACAGAGCCACAGACCAGTGGAACAGATTAGAGACCCCAGAAATTAACCCAAACATATATGGTCAATTAATATTTGATAAAGGAGCCATGGACATACAATGGCAAAATGACAGTCTCTTCAACAGATGGTGCTGGCAAAACTGGACAGCTACATGTAGGAGAATGAAACTGGACCATTGTCTAACCCCATATACAAAGGTAAACTCAAAATGGATCAAAGACCTGAATGTAAGTCACGAAACCATTAAACTCTTGGAAAAAAACATAGGCAAAAACCTCTTAGACATAAACATGAGTGATCTCTTCTTGAACATATCTCCCCGGGCAAGGAAAACAACAGCAAAAATGAGCAAGTGGGACTACATTAAGCTGAAAAGCTTCTGTACAGCGAAAGACACCATCAATAGAACAAAAAGGAACCCTACAGTATGGGAGAATATATTTGAAAATGACAGATCTGATAAAGGCTTGACGTCCAGAATATATAAAGAGCTCACACGCCTCAACAAACAAAAAACAAATAACCCAATTAAAAAATGGGCAGAGGAACTGAACAGACAGTTCTCCAAAAAAGAAATACAGATGGCCAAGAGACACATGAAAAGATGCTCCACATCGCTAATTATCAGAGAAATGCAAATTAAAACTACAATGAGGTATCACCTCACACCAGTAAGGATAGCTGCCATCCAAAAGACAAACAACAACAAATGTTGGCGAGGCTGTGGAGAAAGGGGAACCCTCCTACACTGCTGGTGGGAATGTAAATTAGTTCAACCATTGTGGAAAGCAGTATGGAGGTGCATCAAAATGCTCAAAACAGACCTACCATTTGACCCAGGAATTCCACTCCTAGGAATTTACCCTAAGAACGCAGCAATCAAGTTTGAGAAAGACAGATGCACTCCTATGTTTATCGCAGCACTATTTACAATAGCCAAGAATTGGAAGCAACCTAAATGTCCATCTGTAGATGAATGGATAAAGAAGATGTGGTACATATACACAATGGAATACTACTCAGCCATAAGAAGTGGAAAAATCCAACCATTTGCAGCAACATGGATGGAGCTGGAGAGTATTATGCTCAGTGAAATAAGCCAAGCGGAGAAAGAGAAATACCAAATGATTTCACTCATCTGAGGAGTATAGGAACAAAGGAAAAACTGAAGGAACAAAACAGCAGCAGAATTACAGAACCCAAAAATGGACTAACAGGTACCAAAGGGAAAGGAACTGGGGGGGATGGGTGGGCAGGGAGGGATAACCGGGGGCAAGAAGAAGGGGGGTATTAAGATTAGCATGCATGGGGGGGAGGGAGAAAGGGTAGGGTGGGCTGCACAACACAGAGAGGACAAGTAGTGACTCTACAACATTTTGCTAAGCTGATGGACAGTAACCGTAATGTGGTTGTTAGGGGGGACCTGATATAGGGGAGAGCATAGTAAACATAGTATTCTTCAGGTAAGTGTAGATTAAAAATTTAAAAAAAAAAAAAAGAAAGAAAGAAAGAAAAGGGGGATTACTCCTTAACAGGATAAAACTATTGGTAAATCAAAGATCAACGCATGCTTTAAATATCCTTAATGTTGATCACTTAAAGGGTGTCAGATGATCAGCTATGGAGGTACTCTTTTCTGATAATATTCCTTTCTCTTAATTAAAAAAAAAAAAAAAAAAAAGCAGTTACTGTGTGCTGACCTCCAATGAGTTCTGCACAGTGGTATAGAGGGCATGTCAAAGTGTGGGCAAAGGGTCTGTTTGTTTCTACGCAGAAGATCAAGGCCTAGCTTGGATACCCAGAAAATGAACTAAGATACGATATGAGGAGGAGCTTCCGGCATCAGCACTCTCTGGAGGACTCGTGCCGGGGGATGATCATCAAAAAGCCTCCACAGGGATCCGGACGATGCTGCGGTTGTGGCTGCATCCAGCCCACCATCTCCTGGACTTGCCATGAGAAGGAGGAGGGAGATGTCTAGGCTGGCATGTGCATACAGTGAGACAACGAATTTGACTGGATCTGTACTGTTGGAACTCAACCAGGAGTTGGGAGGGGTGCAAGTTGTAGCACCCCAAAATCTCATGACTATAGACTATCTATGGTTAAAAGAACATATGGGATGTGAACAGATCCCAGAAATGGGCTGCTTTAATTTGTCTGATGGTTCAAGTACAGTTGGAAAATATCCATCATATCATAGATAAATTTTCACAAATGCCTAGGGTGCCTAAATGGTTTTCTTGGCTTCACTGGAGATGGCTGGTGATTATAGATTTGCTTTGTTTATGTCACCGTATTCCTATTATGTCAATATGTGTGTGCAAATTAGTTAGTAGTTTAAAACCTATACATACTTAAGGTACTACACAAGAAGATATGTCAAAGAAATAATCAATCCTCCCAAGTTTCCTTCATATGCTACATCTATAGCTTTTCTTCTTCCTTCCTAATTACAAACTTTAAATAGAATTCGTGCCTCATATCGAATTTACCGAGTATCATAATTCCTCCAGGTGGTAAAGATACCTCGAGACAAGTGCTGGGCATAGAAGCCACAGGGCATAAATCTGCAAAGAAGTAAAAAGCTAACCTTTGCAAACAATATGGCTTCTCTCTCACTTACCAACTTTACATTTCCCTGTATGGCCCCGGAAGATGACTGGTTAGCCAGAGACGGGTAAGATTCCTCAAGGGAGGAACAACCTAAGACAGGCACAGTCGCAGGGGGGCCATCAGGTGAGAATTTGGGGATCAACAGAGGTGAGGCTCAGAACCTCACCCCCCCTGCTTTGAGAGAAATCTTCTGCATCCGTGGATGTCTTGCTGCCCTTGTCTAGCCTGGATTAATACTTAGTCCATAGGCACACACCTGATCATCTGATCATCTACATTTGCCTTCTTACAGCACTAAACTATGTTTTCTACCTTTATCTTGCATCTACCTACCACTTCAGCATTTTATTAAAAATAAAAATAATAATAATAATAGGAGAAATGTGGGATCAACATATAAATCAAGTACAAAAATCAAATGAATATTCATATTTGACCTGATGGTTTATAGGTCATATTGCATGATCAAAACCGAAAGTTTTTGTGATGACTGCCCTTGTACTGTTCACCATGTAAGAATTTATTCACTCTGTAAGAATTCGTTCACCATGTAAGAACTTGTTCGTTATGCTTCAGAAGATTGGAGACTGACGAGAATTAGGCTTGAGATGGATTAATGATTGTACATTGAGCATTGACCCCCCTATACTGAATTTTATTGTTGTTAACAACCATTTGATCAATAAATATGAGAGATGCCCTCTCAAAAAAAAAAAAAAAAAAAAAAAAAAAAAAAAAAAAAAGGACCACTCAGAGTCCTGTCTCTGCCTCCACTCGCCTCATCTGTGGCCACAACGCCCACAGAGCCCTGGCTTACCCAGGAGGTCAACTAAGCATGAAACCTACAGAGCACGTCACATTTCTACCCTAACCCCCACCCCACACACACAAAAAAAATAGAAAAGTATAGTTCTATGAATTTACTGTAATTTTGCAAACAGAAAAGCTAGAAAGAAGCTATTTTCATTTTGCACACAGGTAAGTTTGGGGTTATTTCAAAATGTGAAATTTGAATTTCTCCAATGTGTATGCATATTATGACTTTTCCTCACCTGTTTACTCACATTAGCAGAGTGAAGTTTATTTTGGTTATATACATAAGGGTGTGTTTACAGCCTCTAACAGACTTAGATAGAACCAAGCATTGTGAACCACTTATAATTTTTCCCGCGTATCAGATTCTCTCCACTTCATGCATTTTTACAGGCTCTCCCATTAACCTGAACTGTCCTTTCTCAATTTTAGCCAGTGTTAATATTCCGCAGCTAAACCACGCCCCCGCCAGGAACCCACCTGTAGTGGAACAGGTTGAGTTCATTACTCAGTGCAGACAGGGATCGCACACACCCCGGGGGACTCTGAGATGCATCAGTCAAAGAGCCCGAATTAGGTGGATATGGGTAGGAAGGAAGAGCTTTGCTCAGGTTGACTGCTGTCTACAATTGAGTCTTGCAATGTCTTATCAATGAGGTGGAATAAATGAAGCAAAGCTCGATCTGTAATTTGTAAAGCAGGAGTGGTCCCTTGTATTACCCAGGATGACGAACCATTCGGCCATTTTTGTGACGAGGACAATGCTCAAGCTTCTATCTACGTTCAGACGTGATTTCAGTGCTTTTGTTTGTGACTTGATCCGTCTGACCACAGATCCATGGGCACTGTTTGATGCTGATGTTCTGTGACGCCGTTTACGCGCAGCAGAACACCTGGGCCTGTAGGATCTAAGCATTCAGTGAAGACAACAGGTTAGCCTGTTAGCCTAAGCACAGCCATCTTGAGAAGCTCAGAGGTCATTTTCTGAATATGTGACTCAGAAAGGCCTTGAAAAACGAGGTGAAAAACAAGTTAATCATAAACACCAGGTGGTGGGCAGCTGCGGCCTTCAGACAGCTAACCTTGGTCAGTTAGTCATACATACCAAGCTTATCTTGCTGAAACACTGTATGGCTGAGGGTGTTCTTATCTCGTGAAACCCCCGGGATGTGGCGCCAATCAAAGATTTATGTGTCCTTGGAAAAAAACACCCTGTTACGTGCTTGTAGAACAATACTGTCTTTTTAGAAAATGCTATAAAAACCTCCGGCTTTGACTGCTCGGGGTCCTTGTTGAGACCCGCTGCGTCGGGCTAACACTTGGACCCCAGCTAGCTGGTTCCTGAATAAATTCCTCTTGCTTGTTGCATCAAGAGACGCCTTTCGTGAGTGATTTGGGGCGGCGTCCTCCTCTGGGAGAATCCAACAGGCGTACCTGAGAGTGCCAGGCCAACTCCGAGCTGCCATGGCTAGTTTTCTCACCAGGAAAATTCTTCATCAATCAAAGTCCAGGACGCCTCCTCCAGTGCCTCCCACCTCTCCCCGTCTGTGAGGCACCTGCGCTCAGAGCCCCCCAGTGGCACACTGTGCAGACCGTGGCCGGAGCACGCGTCAAGCCAGGCTGTCCGGCTGCCACTCCGCATTCTCCCGCTCAGTGGACTGGGCGCTCTGGCGGACAGGGTGTTTCGCCTGTGTTTGCTGAGCGTCCCGTTTTCACCCAGATCTCTTCTCCACCCTCCTCCATTCTATACTACCGATAACGGTCTATAACTTGTGCCCACATCCTCTGCCTCCCAGTCTGACCGGCGGGGACTCCAGGTGGGGGGAAGGGAGGAAAGGCAGGCCACGTGTATTTCTACGGCACCCGTCCCTGCAAGGCTGCACGTGTCACCCTTCGAGTCTCAGGGGAATATTTCTATATTTTCTCTCCTCTGTTTTCCAGGACTTTTCTCCTGATTCCCTTCAGGCCTACGGGTGAGGACAGTGACTCAGCCCTTGATGGCCTGGGTTCTGTGGGACCCCTGGAAGGTTAACATGACCCCCTGCCTCCATTTTTTTCTGTGTCCTCCATCTTGAGTAAGAAGTTTCCCACTCAAGCCACGCCCAGCAACCTGTGCAACAAGACCCTGACCCTCCTCAGCCAATCAGCTAAGGTCACAAAACCCCACACACACACACGCCTTGGAAAGCCCCTACCTGTATTTTGCTACAGTATAAAAGCAAAAAGGGAACTTTGTTCGGGGTCTCAGACCGAGTCCTGTGTTTTGACGGGCCACTGGGACCCTAGTTCGAACAAGCAATAAAGACCTGTTTTGCTCTTACATCTCGCGACTGAGCCTGGTGACTGCGGCTCTACAAGGGGGACTCAAGGAAACGGGCACAACAGGTTCCACACCACCCCAAGCAGCACCCTAAACCGCCCCTGTGAACGAATGCTTCTCTAATTATCCCAACTTGAATGTGTCCTCTTTTCCTCCTGTTGACCGTGGCCCACACACTGCGTCTCTACCTGCTGCGTGTCTACTCCTGTGCCATACCCGATTCTCCTGATGGGAATAAGACCCCCAACCTCATGGGTTTATAGTCTGGACCTTGAACCGTGCCTGGCGTTCATTAGGATGGATGGATGGATGGATGGATGGATATATTTACTCTTTGTATTCAACCTTTCTCTTGTTTGTGTTTTAAGACTGCTTTCCAGGTGAGTGGGAAAGAAACCGTTATGCGGCAGGGTCTCCTGAAAGGACCTGGGGCAGGATGGGGACCATACCATGCAAGGGGACTATCCTGGACTCAGTGGCTGGGCAACAAGGGTGGGAAGGTCCCACAAAGGCTGTTATAAGTTGAAAAAAAGGTCTAAGTGTTTCCATGTAAGTCCACTATTCTTATTTAATAAACCCAAAAACACTGAAAGTCCTGTACCTGAGTAACTGAGATTGTGCAAATGAACCCAGAAAGTGGATTTCAGGAGCCTGCCTATCAGATCCAGTCACCACATGCAGCTCAAACCTCCATCTTCTGAGAATCTTCCCCTACCCAAAGTTCCAAGGTAGCTTTTCCAAAATGCCTTCTGTAGAAAACAGCCACATTCCTTCCTATGTGAGGCAGCTGGGCTGCACCAGCCATATTAGTGACAAATCCCACTCTAGCTCTGGGCTCGCATGCCCTGCAAAACCGTTCTCTACCACTGTCTACAATTACAACAAAATAATACCCATACCTAGACATGAAGAGAGGCTGTCGTGTCCTTTCCTTCCTGTCCCTCAGAATAAAGTCAGATGTGCGCAAGCAGGCAGGGAGCCTACACTGAGAGCCAGGGCTGGAGGGTGGCAGCCGCACCCCTGCACCAGAGGACAGCCGGATCAGCACAAGGATGATTCAATTACTTCTCGATGCCAACAGAGGTTCCCCCTGATTGTTCTCCAGCTGTTCCATATTAAAATAAATTGCACAGATTTCAAAGAGTCGGTACACAGGATAATAATGATTCCCTTCTTAATAGTCAACTTGGTATGGAATTATTTGGGGCACAAATAAGGCAGGAAGCACATAGGGAAACAAAAGTGATCCAAAACGGGGCAAAATCTCTGAGAATGATGCTCTTAAACTCGCTGTCTTAAAAGGTAATATAACAATGATACAAAACAGCTATACTCTGTCCTCTAAAAATATCTGAAGACATGATAAGATGATATTCCAAAAACAGGAAAGTCATGGGATATTAGGAGATCTCAGATTCCCTTACAAATACCATCTATTTAGTATATGAAACGGGAACAGAGACTACATATTCCTAATGCTTGGAGTAAGGAGTGAAAAGTAAAGTAAAAGTAATCATGAAAATCTATAGTTCCTACTAAAACCTTTTGTTCAGCTAGTACATACATGGGTTGAATAGCAGTTTAAATGTCTAGCAAAGCAGATATATATATTTAAAACATACACACACAAACACAACACAAAACAACATGCTAATAAAAACATCAGGGAATGAATATTAAGTTCTTAAAATAAAAAATTTAAGACTAGATAACTGCTTAAACCCTGTACAACTACAGGAATTACTTGCTCTTTGTGTAACCAAATATTGGAAGAAGACAGAATAAGAATTTCAGAATCTAATTCCATCTTCCTCTCATTTATATAATGAAGTCAGATTATCAAATTATACCACAATATACAAAAAAATTGTGTTTAGTGTGAAGGCTATTAAAGAGACACATAAGAGAAATGAAATGCTACTTAATAATACTATTATCAAATTTTCCTGTCATGTTAGCAGCTGCATTCTGTTAAACAGTCAAGGATTGGGGCACACTGTCGACTGGTCTCCCAAACTGATGGGTACACTCCAGTGTGACCCTATTAGGCTCATTTGTTTTTTTCCTTTTTTTCTTTTATTTATAGTTTTTTTTCCTTGACTATAGTGTTCTGTATTCACTTACTTTCTTTTCACTGTATTAATCATTATGCTAAAGTTCTTATTCTAAGATCCATAAGCTATGATTTGTGATACCATTTTATAATAGATTTGTTTTCTGTCATGTTTTAAAATTCTCAATCTTGATGAGTATATTATTCCTGAAATGAGTGAACTGACATTTTTTAAATTAGACAATGTGCAAAGCAAGGATTTCTGGGGTTAAAAAATAAGAAGACATGGACCTCAAGGGTAATAATCAACTTGAAAAGAAAAGGCACAAGACATGAAAGGCTAACCAGGAATACAAAACAGCAGATGATAATTGCTGAGTAAGATCTATAATAAGGGTGAAGGGCTTGCAGATGAATTGCAACCAAACTGGGGAGGGCATTCAAGAAAAAGGAGCAGACCACTGTATGCAGAAAGAAATTATGGGGGAGAAGACTGGACATGGTGACAGGGCTGGAACACCACAGCAATCAGAAAGCACAGAGTCCATTTCCTGGCAGTAAGGACAGGGATGCGCTGGGAACAACTACATCCAAAGAGCGGTGGGAGGTAAGGCCGGAAATGCGGACAGAAGTCCATTAGCCTGCCCAGCCTCCCGCGGCACAGCAAGACAGTCCAGGGAGGGCGTCAGGCCCTGAGACCAGACACGTGTCCTCTCTAGTCCTGGTTTTGCCACCTGCCAGCCCCACTTCCTAGTTCTCTACAACTAGGAAAATGCAGATAATAGGAACTAACCCCAGATCCTGTTGGTATGAAGTGGAAAACCAGCTTTCACAATGTGTAGCACATCGAAGGATCAGAGAAGTATGAGTTCTTACCGTCAGCCACACCAGGGGGTCTGGGTCTTGCTGTGGCACCAGTACAAGGGTCTTGGTGCCGAGTGGCACAGTGGGTCACTCTGTTATGACCCAGCCCGTGGCCTCTGCACTCAGGTATCACTTCCCAGCATGGCTCTGTGTCTGCTCCTACATATGTTGAGCTACGCAGCACAGTTAACAGACGTGAATCAAGAAAGACCTCGATCCAAATGGTAACTGTTGACAAGTTATTTTCCCCAAGCTCAATTTTATCACAGGTTAAGAAAAAATGTAAATATTAAAAGCAACTTGTATATGTTGTTATGAGGCTTCAGTGAGATAAACAAAGCAGAACCATTGTACCGCAGAGCAGGGCACACGGCGGGCACAGGATAAAGGTGACAGTACTACAGCAGCCTGGTTCAGAGCCCCCTTCATACCTGGCCCTGGGCGTTATCTGGTCTAATCATCCTAACAACACTATGACAGAGATGCTGTTACTAGTCCCATTTTGCGTGTGAGGAAACAGGCTCAGAAAGGTCAGGCAACTCGCTAAGTCAGAGGCAGTGTGGGTGACGGAGCTGCATCCGGACCAGACAGCCTGACCCCAGAGACACCCCCACACCTCTCAGAAGCCTGAGGGTAAGTCGGTGGGCCAGTGCCAGCCCCCAGCCCAGGTCTCCATGCCCTCCCTGATTCACCCAGGAGAATGCCCTTGGCTGACAGAAAAGCCATAAAAGGGAACTCTTCTCTGCTCTCTAGAAGGTTGTTACTTATCACCCTGTGTTTTGTCCTTACAGTCAGATGCTGACCACCATTGCTGGTGTATAGAGAGGCCACGAGGGTTGGCTAAGGTCTCAGCTGTCCACTTGTCACAACCCTTTTCCTTTCAGAGGAACACGTTTTGGTGAAAACTGCACCTTCTGAATGTTGGCCCCCTCCCTGTCCTAGCTGTAGCCTGACAAAATTTGCACTCGGCGTGCATCTAGGCCTGTGCGTGAGCCCAAACTGCTGATGGGCAAACTCGCCAAGCCCTCACTCCTATCAGGCTCCCCTCGGTGTCTTTGCCCAGAAGTGATCTTTTTGTACTCAACACCTGTTTTTCTTCACCCATTTCAACGCGGCTCTGCTCTCCCTCTACTGTTTTATCTTCGGGAGCCTCCCATTTCTTTGCTTCCACAACACAAGGCCTACTCTTTTTTATGTCAATTTCCACAGACCATTAATGTGTCTGAAACAGTTCACTAACGTTTCTTTGAAGACCTACACACCCAGCACTTTTCTGGGGAAAATAAATATTATTTACTTCTAAGACTAGGGCTCAAGTCTTTTTACCTTTTTATAGTACAATGATCAACCCCTCTTTACTCTAGGTATATGACACATCTTAAAATACACGCGGAATCATCTGTTGTCTCACCAAGCAGTGGAAAGCTACCTGCTTAAATTACGATTTGCTCCTTTCTGATACATGCTGACCTTCTATCTTTACTTTCCACACGTCTCTTGTTCTTTGGGAAGTAATGCCGAGAGAGATAATAAATTTTCTTTTCGAACACCCATCTCAGTTGGCCTTTAGAAATGAGGCCACATGCTTTGGCTGACCTGAAGAAGAGGTGGCCTGATCTGATTTTGCACACGATTGTGGAAGGCACAGCATATTTTTTCATATGAATGAACCACTAACCTTTACCTAAGACACCAATGCTTCTTAAATCTCCCTTGTGGTCTCCACACCCTTTCTTAGAGTTGCCTCCGTAAGCAGGTGGGTCATGCAACTGTAAAATGGAAGATCACAGATTATTTTGGGAGTTCTGCAAACCACACAGAAAGAGAACAAAACTGTTTTGAACAACATTATAGAAAGAGCTGAAGAATCCCTCTATGGGGGTGTGCCACATTTCCCATGCCACTCATGTGGGACCACCATTATCAGTTTTCAGTGAAGCTCAGTTTTATTTAACTTCATTTTACTTCCATTTCAGCCATTGGTTATTTGCATTTCTGTTTGACTTGCATTCTTTTTACAACTGCAACAGTTACCAGAGCCATTTCTGGCAATCACAGATCCTCCTGCCTCGAGGCCATTAGTGGCTTAGTTAACAACCATGTTAAGCCATACTGTGATTACGGAGATTACCTGGGACCTCTGGGGTTGTTTCCGTTCTGTGTAAACATTGTCAGGACATAATTCAGTGGATCTCTTTGTGTGAACTTTGTTTCTGGCTTTTGTCCCCAGCATAAGCCTATTACAGGCAGTTTAAAATAGCTACAACAGTTTAGCGACAGCTAAAATAACCAGTCGTATCACAACTGTGGTCTCCTCAAACACAGACCCAAGCTAAGCCTGGGTTAGATGGGCAGAGGTAAAGCTCAGGACGGGAAGAGTGAGTAACCCCCACTCGGAAGGCTGGAGCCCTCCTCCAATGGCGTACAGCCAAGGCTGCACCATCTTTCAGGTAAAAACCCTGTCCACTTGTGAAGTTACGAGATGTCCTGCACAGCTAACATTCTCTTTGGATAAGCTGAGCTAGTGAATCGGTGAGGGGCAGGGACTAGGGCGCCAGGCTGCAGAGGTTTGATTTCCAGCTTCACCACACTCGAGCTGCGGGACCCCGATTCTACTACGTCAGGTGGTTTTTTCACCTGTAAAATGCAGATGATAATAGTACCAACCTCACAGAATTGTTGTGAGGGTTGAATAAGAAAGAAAGCATCGAGAATAATACCTGGACATAGTAAAGACTCAGTAAGTGTTACTGTAATGGTTAGTTTATGTGTCAACCTGGCTAAACTATGGTACCCAGTTACTCAAGCAAAACAGCGTTGCTGGGAAGGTGTTTTGACCATGCGGTTAGCCTCTACAGTCAGCTGGCTTTAAGTAAAGATTCATGTCAATAATCTGGAAAGCCCCATCCAATTAGTTGAAAGGCCTTAAGAGCAAAATGTAGGTTTCCCTGAGTAAGAATTAATTATGCCTCTGGGCTGCATTGCCAGATTCTGCCCAAGATTTTCTGGCTGGCTCGCCTATAATACAGATTTTGGACTTCCTAGCCAGACCCAGCAAGCACATAAAGCCAGTACAACTGACGAGAAACCAATTTGCATCGTTCTTCTAAGTTATATTCTATAAAGCTGCCATGAACACTGAATTCGTGCATATGGATCCACTGCTCCTAGGGGAAATGCAGGGTTAGGGTCCTGCAAGCCTCAGGTCATTTTTTATCATTTCTTATAACCAATCAATACATAATCTTGTTTCATTTATGTTTCTGTTTAAAGACATCTCATTTAATCTATATTTATTACAAATAATTCATTGCATGGCCTTTGAATGACTTAAAGCCAGGGGTCTGGAGGCCTTTTGCATTATACAGGTTTGTTTGCCAGTCCTTGCAAAACAGGCCAGTCTCATCAACGTTGATAATCTGCTCTTTTGCATGACCCTTTTCCTGCCTACCAGTTAGCAGGTAATTTTAGAATTCTTCCACAGCCCCTGATAAGTAGAACCTGCCTCGGGTACAGGTTACCATTTTCCATGCTGTATCACCACCTTTTGAAACGCGTGAGCAAGCCGGCACTAGTCAAGAAGAGCTTAACATTTTCCTGGCCATGGGTAACATGACCTTAAATTTCAACTTGGCAGCACTGCTATCCATTACACTTTTTTTAATGGTCACTATCTCATGAGCCCGTCCGTACATGTAGCGACTCTTCCATCTTTTCCGTGGCTTCCTCACACACTGCCGTTGCTCCTGCAGCGATTCCAGAGGGGCCTCTTGTACAGAGCGCTGAATTTCCTCTTCACTTTTCTGGATGTGCCCTGTTGTTGATGCATTAACACCGAACGCACAGCCAGCGGCACTCTAACTCACGCCTGAACGGAGCTTATCTGACATACGCATTTCCTCCGTAAGGCGCCACACAGCCCCTCTCGGGCTTAGCAACGCTGGACTGCCCTACAGCAGTACACGGGCGGGGCACTTGGCACAGTGAGATCACCAACAAAAACGACATAAATATGAAACGTGTGGCACTACACAGACCGCAAAGAAGACTCTCATTTACAGAAAGAGCTGGAGCAAGAAGGCAGTGCCTCAGCTGGGAACAGCTCCCCGGGCAAGTCGGCCTTCTGGCCGCTCTGCACGTGGCCGTGCACAGCCGGGAAAGCGCTGCACATACTGATTTGGGGGTCACAGCAACCTTAGCAAGTAGGTGAGTTCACAACTACGGACTCCAAAAACGAGGACCAACTTTATATATATAATACTAGATTATAGATGCGGATGTAACTACAGACATAGACATGGACACAGGTACATAATACACTACTGGTTTTCTTTCCCTGATAAAACCTGATCTGTTCCAGCCAGTACTATTAATAATATGGACTTATCTAAAATCCTGGGGTATTTTTATTGAATTCAGAATTGCATCTCATTAGTAGGCGCTGAACAAATATACATATAATTAAATGGACAGAAATGACCATGTTTCATAAAACATTCTGGCATAAACTATGATGAGAATGAAGAGATGTGAACCCATGCATAACTCGGATGACCTCCTCACGGGTGAGGTGCCACTAAGAATCCCAGTTGGCTTGGGTGGGTCTTCCGATCAGCCAGAACAGGAGAGGGGTATCTACCCTCCAAACTGAAGGTCACCTGTGCAGCATGCGTGTCTCCGGTGATAAGACAGGAGAAAAAAAAAAACAAATTATCTGAAAGGAAACAATATCACAGGACATCACTAATCAACGTAGCATAACTGAAAAATACAGCAATACACACAGACTAAAACAACAAAGGGGACAGAAATCTATTAGACTTTAGAAGAGAAGGAGATTTTGAGCTAAGGAAGTAAAAGCAGGGGCTCATAAAGGGTCTGCATCTCAAGGTCATTCTAAAGGAACAGCAGACACATGATTATTCTGAAGATAATTAAAAAAAACAGGCTATGATGGTCTGCCAAGAAAAGAAACATTTAAAGGGTTTCTCCACAATATAGATCCAGGTTTAACAATAAATTTGACAATAAAAAATTAAGAACCAGAGCTGTGGAGAATAGCTCTGCAAAGATGCCATAGCACACAGCATAAAGGCACGTGCATTTTTTACTATCACAAGATGCCTTAAACGTCTCGCACCCCAAAGGCATAATTATCTAGAAGTGAAATTGCACCATCCTTAAAATGTAGGCAAATTTGCCTAAATACCAAGAGCAATAAAGAGAATACTTACACAGAACACATTAAAGGAAGGACAGATGCTGGGTGTGCAGAAGTCAATATTTGCCTTAAGGAGGAAAAGAAGATATCTTTTGGGGTTTTTTTCATACCAAAGAACTGTCCTCAAGCTAAATACTTCCTAGATAATTTTTCTTACTGTGTGATAACCTAAATAGCCTGGGGGCAATTCAATCTAAATGATACCGGGAAGGATATCTTAGGGAGTGAGCAGTTAACAAGTATTCTTTGTTTTCATTCAGCAAATATTGTTTGAGCCTTTATTAAGAACCAGGCACTATTCCTGGGGCTGGGAATACAGCAGTGAACAAGAGACTCAATGCCTCTGCATTTATGGAATCTACGGTTACTGAGAGGGTATGAAAAACAAACCAATAAATAAGCAAGAAACAGCAGGTAATGCTAAGTATTTTGCAGAAAACAAAACAGGATGATGTGAGAGAAGGAACTAGAGCTGCTTCAGAATGGATGACCAGGACTGGCTTCCTGGGGGAAGGTTGGACATGTGAGCTGAGACCTGGCTGTTGAGAAAGAGACAACTACACGGAGCGCCAGGGGGAAATCATTTCAGAGCGGAAGGCAGCACAGGAGGCCTGCACTGGCACGTTCCAGGATCCCAAGGCAAGCATGCAAGGGTGTTATTGTTGGAAACAAGGAAGATGTGATAGAAAATGGGGTGGGAGAGGTGTGCTGATGCCACAGACCTCTCAGGCAGCCTGCGGGAGAGGGATTTCATTGTAAGTGCAACAGGAAGCCAAGAGAGATACTTAAGCATCATGCTTGAGACATTATATTGACCTTTCTTAAAGATCACTCTGATTGATGGGTAAAAGAAGGATTACAGAAATGGAAAGGCCAATTAGGAGCTTTTGATTTAGACTAAATGAGAAATAATGGTAATTTGGACAAGAATAGTAACAACAGGCATGGAGCAAAGTTGATAGACTTGGAATATGGTTTGAAGGTATTTGCTAAGAACTTCATCGGGAAAAGGGAACATTAAAGATTACTCTCAGATTTCTGGCTTGAGTGACTGGACAGATGCTGATACCATTTATTGAGATGAGGAAGCTTGGGAAATATTTGAAAAGGAAGTGCGGAACACCTATCAGGCATCTAACCGGAAGTGTCAAGTGGGCATGGGAATGTATAGAACTAGTGCTGTGAGGTGGAGATAAATTTGAGTGCCAACAACTTATATATGATATTAAAGTCACAAGACTGGATGAGAGACCTAAGGGGGAGAGTGTAGATACAGAAGAAAATAAACTTCTCTTCTGAGATAAAGGGAACACCAGCAATTAGCAGTTGGACTGATGTGTAGTGCTGACAGCCTCTAACATGGCCTCTAATAAGCCTCATCCCTGGTATCAGGCCCTTGCACAGTCACACACACACACACACACACACACACACACAATAAAAAAAAAACCAATCAGGACTAGATGTGTGACAACAGAATACAGGAGAAGTAATAGTGTATGACTTTCAAGGTTTGGCCATTAAAAGAATTGCACCAACTGCCCAGTTTTTTGCTCAAAGGAAAGCCAATCGTCACGTTGAGACGACATTGAAGCGGCACCACAGAGAAGCTGTGGGAGGGAGCCAGTCCAAGTGGGGCCTTCAGAGGACTGCAGCCCCAGCTGACGTCTGACGACAGCATCATGAGACCCCTGTGAGCACCTCATGAGACCCCTATCAGACCTCTAACCCATTAGACATCCCAAATCCTGATCCACAGAAACTGAGAAAAATAACTAAAAATTAAGTTTCAGGGTAATTTGTGAAGCAGAACTTTTGCAGGCATTGGTGGGGGAACGAGCAGAGGAGACCTGGGTGAGATAGAAGAAATGCTGGAGAGGAAGGGGGTGGAAGGGAAGGAGGCAGGGGGCAGATCTGAGTCGGCTGGAAGCAGGGATTTCAGGAACGTGATAGTCATTGACAGAGTTAAGGATAAGGAAATGATGATAATTATTTTTAGAAATCATGACTCACATGTATGAAGCATGTACTGTGTGTTGTCACACATTGTTTTAAGAACCTCTCACTTCTTATCATTCCTCACAACAATCTTCACCTTAAAGACAAGGAAACTGAAGCACGGGGCTAAACCACACGCCCGAATCCGTACGGCTAACAAGCGCCAGTACCAGGCCGCCCGCCCAGAGCCTGCCACGCGGTCCAAGTGGGCAGCCAACAGGAGCCTCACAGAAAGGCAGTATGGGGTGCTTCCATATTCGAGCAAGACGGAGGAGAGCAAGGACAGGCTGCCCGGTCTGTGTGCACTCGCCGAGGGTGTTGCTGGAGGGCCTGCCTCTACTCAAGAGGACGGCACAGGCAGTGGCATGGGGGACATTTGGGGCCCACTTAGTCGAAGCAGATGGAGAATGTAGGCGAGCTTGCCCAAGAGAGTTCTGGGGTGCCCAGCAGGGGTGTCTGGGAAGACAGAGGGTGGTAACAGAAGAGGCCGGCTTGGGGGCTACCCAGAGTAAGAATGAGAACACGAGCGCTGACGCAAAGCCCAGGAGGTTTGGGCTTCTGGTAACAATGTGGGGCCAGAGGGAATGAGATGCGTGGAACGAAGGGGCCCTGCCACTCTGCTCCCCCCAGAGGGCCTACGGCCTCGGGCAGCTCCCAGGGACATGGTGGCCCTGAGGAGAGCAAAGGCCATCCTGTGGTCAGATGCTAGGGCCCCTGACAAAATAAGATGGAGGAACTTCTTCCAAGTTGTCTTTGCATGGGGTTGCTGAGAGGGGCTGGAAGTTTAGGGACAACTTGGAGGACTCTGAGACTCTTCTGATCTCAGAGTCACCTGGGAAACAGCTTCCTACTCTAAGCAAATCTTCAGAACTTCTGGCTGCTCCAGCGGAGATCTCTCTGGGTAACTTGAGATCCAAAGAACCTTGGTCACGTGCACCTTAAAGACTGGAGACCAAGAAAGGGTAAAACCTGGCGAATGCCAAAGTATACTTTGTTTCACTTCCATTGTCTATGGGGGGAACTGAGTGTATGGCCTGATTAACCGGAACTTGACGTAGTTTCCCGGTAACTCAGGAAAGATAGGGAAGGTGTCAGAAAATGAGTGGAAACCTACACACCAAACTCACCATAGTCATTGCCCTGAGGAGAGAGGAAAGGAACAAGATTTTCCTTTTCTTTTTTTTTTTAATGTAGTTAAGAGAGACAGTAGATGTATCTGCAGTATTTCCTTTCTTGGGGGGCCTGGAAGATTCTAGATGTTACAAGTTTTCTTTCCGGGGCAATAGGAATATGGGATCTCATTTTATTTTTATATATACCTTTTTCTAATTTTTTTACTTTTCAGAAAAAAAACAAATAGGAAAAGCAGCCTAAGAAAAAAAATACTTTATGCTTGAATAAGGAATAGTATATTCTAGACAAGGAATTGAAAAGTATAAACAAAAGAATTAAAATTACAGAACATTTCATTTAAATAGCAGGTCTATTTATTTCATTAAATAGACCACATCTGCCTTTTCCTCTTAAATTAACTGTCACTTTTTTGAGAAACGAAGGACTTGCTCGTACACAGCCAGGAACAGTCGCCCACATGAATGCCAGCACAGACACGCATTCACTTTGAAAAGTTCTGACCAAAAACTCATAAAAGCAATTACAACCTTGCAAAAAAAAAAAAATCCATCCCCCAGACATGTTACACCTAAAGTAATTTGTTAAGGAACAAATAAATAAACAAAAACACACCCATCAGGTACAGTAATCAGGGTCCACGTTTCATTGTATCAGTGAGCTGGCTGACACTTTACAGCCCTTCAAAAATGTATTCGAGGGCTGCTTCGAGGTGGAAAGTGACACATTTCATATGTTACTTCAAGGTAAGGTTCTGAAAAGTGCTGAACCCAAGTCCGTAGACAGTGAAATCCCACTTATCTCCAGTGAGATTATGACAGGGATAAGAGCAGAACAAATTGTCAGTGCCCAACATGGGAAAATGTAGGCTAAAGCCATACTTAAGACCCATAAGATAAGAAGAAACATAGATTAGAGCAATGCCCTCCATGTCCACTTAACGGTTCCAGCCATCTAAGAAGACACGGTGTGGGCTCACCCTCTAAGGTGGGGCAGCCTACAGACTGGGATCAGGCAGATGTGGGGCCGGATCCTGGATCTTCCGCTTTCCAGCTGTGCAACACTGTGCAAATAATACGATCTCCTTGAACCTGCCTTTCATATGCGTGTAAGTGGACAAAAATAACTACTTCTCAGGGCCACGGCTGATGGCTAACTGTCCTAAATTCCTGCCTCCTAACGGGCCCTCTGTGGTATCCCTCTTTTCCTTCCCAGTGGCAGGGAGATAATGAAAAATTAACCAAGAACTCCCAAGAAATTGAAAAATAGCATAAAAATGCATTAGACATGAGGCTTCTCTGATCTGATACTCTAACCTCCCATTCCCTAGTTAACTCCATGAGGATTATCGCACAATAATAACAGCATCAACAATGATGAATGTCTGTTGAATGCTTTAAGTTGTGATGAGTCTTATGCTAAACTATTTCTACACCTAACCCCATTTAAATCTTACAACTACCTCATGAGGTCATATTACCATTATCCCCATTTTTGGAGTAAGGAAATAACTTAGGTTCATATTACTACTAATTGATAAAGCTGCGACTTGAACCCAGTACTTCTGATTCCAGAGGCTCGCTATCTACCTAATCACTAAGATATGCTACTCCAGCATTATTTAAGATAAACAAGAAAGGGGATTTCAGAACCATTTTTCAGGGGAAAAAGTATACCAGCCCAACCCTTCAAGTCGTTTTGCAATTTCCTTATGTGAAAACTAAACACTGCTTCTTACTATTCAAGCCCTAATTCTAAGAGCTTTGTCATGTAACCTGGATTCAAAGTAAATTCTTGACAATTAATAACTGCAGTCGGATGTTGCGTCACACTTGCTACATCACTTAAGAAAACACAGTCAACATTAGGTTACAGAGCTTTTGAATGATCTAGCCAGAAAAAAATATATGTATCTTACATCTGTTGATTTTCTTTGCCAAGCAAATAAGCAATCGTTTGCTCTCAAAGTTTACCAGCTGCCTGGATGCTACAGGCATGAGTGAAATTCCAACCCAAACCACATAATTAGTTGAGCTTTACTTATCAACCAGGTGCACACAAATGATCCACATGGAAATGTGTTTAATAACTGGGCTTTCTTTTAATGTTCACTTGCAGACAGCAAACAAAATACATTCTGTATCTTTCTTCCCATTTTTCAAGGGAATTCAGATGTACCTTTATAAACATAAACTAGCTGCCATTTCATTATTATAGTAACATTATCAAAACTGGATATAAGTAACTTTGAAAATAAGGCTAAATGTGTTTGTAATAAGAAGAAAACAAGACACTACTGCCAATGTATTTATGTCCAATTTTCAATTTTGTGGGGATATATTTCTGCCCTTCCAACCAAGATCTCAGGTCTCACTGGCCAGTAGACAGCTCTCAGTTTACTCAATTATACCCAACTGCAGGTGTTCAGAAATGGTCAAATTCATTATAAGCTAGAAGTCAAATTATAAACTTAGCATACTGGATAAATAATAGGAAAGTTTGCATTAGTTTTATGTTCTTTGGAAGAAAATCAATACTTTAAGATGCTCAAATCAATTTGTAGGTATAAATAATGGCACAGCTTCTCCATCCTGTGTTGGACAAGTTGCACATAAAATTGTACCCTGAAAGCTCTTAATACCACTTTTTAAATATTAAAATCCTTTCAAGTTACAAATAAGTAGAAAGAAAATTTTATTTAAGAGATAATCAATATTGACCTTTCATAGACACACAGGATTTGATTATGGACAAAAATCTCAGAACCATTGCTTTGTTCTTGACAACAACTAATTGGCATTGACAGTTGCTAAAAAATAACAATTACCATCAATTGGCTTGAATGTTTTTAACCTTTACATTTAAATAAAATGTTCTTTCTGGCTTTTGATCACTTTCTGCCACATAAGAATCGAAATCAAAGATGGCCATGCCACTCCACTTGTCGCCAGGGACAAAGTCTGCTTGGCATCTCCCTCCACAAAGGGCTCCCACCTACATCCCCATATGCAAGCCCTGAGTTATTCACTGCCACACACACACACACACACACACACACACACACACACACACATTTTCAGTTCCTTTCCCATCATGCTGCTCATGCTGCACTTCCTGCGACAGCTTCCAGTCTGTTAGGGCTCAGCTCCAGCTAAAAGTCCCAAGCGGGGTGAGATGCTCCGTGCTGTGGTCAAGTAGCCCCCCGTGCGTACAACTGTCATTGTACTTTTTACCTGCATGACTTTCCTACTCTATTGTAAGCAGTCTTCTAACCCATGCTGGGCCAATCTGCCTTTTTCATGAAATCAGGACAATAATTCTAGTTCATCTCTTTGCAAAACAAACTGAGTGAGAGACCACATAATGCTGACATAGAGGCCCTCTGCACTCGCCAGGTTAGGGAAAGTCAGTCTTTGCAGGAAAGGGGCAAGGAAGGCAACATGGGCAAAAAGCAAAAGGGAAGCCACATATCCTTGAAGAGGCAAAAAACAGATCAGTTTGATTTACCATTTCCTGGGCCCAGAAACCAGGATTACGTATGCAAACTTGAGTCCGTGAGATTCTCGTGTATCTAATACAGACTCCATTTTTACTTAAACAACTTTGAAAGCATTTATTTTTCTAACAACCAAATGATCCCTAATACTCTTAAATACAATAAGTGATAAATATACATCGATTGATTAAATGAACCAGTGACTTCCTTTAATGCTTGAGGTCAAAACGAGAATTCCCTCTGAGCCACAATCCCCAGCAGAAACTCCAAATTCACATCCACCATTGAAAACAGAGCAATTTTTTTTAAATGGCAGTGCAATTTTATGAGGTTTTGGATATAGAAGGAAATATTCAAAAACTATAACCTCCTTCAATTGCTATCATTTTAAAGATAAAAAAACAGAGACCAGAGAGGTGAAAAGACTGGCACATGGTCATACAGCAAGTCAGAATCCTAACAGGGCCTAGGTGTTCTATCAGACACGCCATTTGTCTTCTCCTACCCAACGTGCTTTCTTATTTTCTTGTACGTTTGACTTCAGCACAACCAGGGAAATATCTATGCTGTGACATGAGCTTTCAGAAGAGCAAAACCAAACTGATTTTACATCCTGCAGGTTTTGTCTAAAGTAGAATGAAGGTCAATGATGAATCCACCTCTTTAAGGCATTCTGTTCTCTTAGTCTTTGCAATATAATGAGTCATAAGAAATACAATTATTTGGATGACCAAATATATATTTCCCAGGTATATTTTGTCTTCATCCACAGTTCCTGAAGACACTGAAGAATCTTAAAAGTGAAATGGGTGTCTGATCATGCTAATGAGAGACTTTTGGATGCTACCCAAGGGCGGCTGGAGGTTGAATGAGCCCATGGCCAATGATTTGGTCAGTCATGACTATACAACGAAGCCCTCACAAAGCTCCTGAGAAGAGCTTATTGCTGCTCTCTGCTCCATTGGGCCTGCTTCTCCGTCTGAGGGAGCTTCTAAGCTTCGGGAACCAAAACACCTCCATGTGCCGCCGACCCAGACCCAAGCTCCAAGAGGATAGGAGCTCCTCTATTTGGGACCTTGCCCTGTCTGTCTTCATCTGGCTGTTACCTTGTATCCTTTACTAAACTGGCAAACATAACCTGTGTTCCTGAGTTCTGTGAGCCACTCTAGCAAATCAATCAAACCCAAGTGGAAGGCTGTGGGAACCTCCAATCTGTAGCAAGTAGTTCAGATGCACACGTAACTGCCTGGGCCTTGCAACGGGCATCTGGAGTTGGGGCTGGAGGGCAGTCTTGTAGGATGGAGCCCTCACCTGGGGAATCTGGTACTATCTCCCGGCAGATAGCATCAGAATTGACTGGAGTTCTCCAACACCCTGCTGGTGTTTGAGAATTGCTTGGTGTTATGTGTGGGAAGACCCCCTCCCACACATTTACACACATTGGAATTGGGTCTGAGGACCCAAATGGAGTTATACTATTACTGCTGTGTGTAATATTGTTATTGTTTTATATATGTGGGGGAGGGAACACACCCCTACACACAGTCAATATTAGGTTACAGTTACAACATTTACAACATTACTTCAACCATGAAAACACCTAAAAAAAGGGATTAAAGAAGGTCTAAAGGGACTCACAATCTCAGATGTAAATTTGGTGATTTCATAAAGAATCACTGGAGATCTAAAAGACAATCTCTCATATTCTTTGCATAAAAATCAAAATTACAGTTATCAAATTAAGTAAGCAACCATTTTAACCAATAACACATGTTCATATTTAAAGTGTATATCATAATTCTTTTCACAGTCACAAATAAAAATAACCTAAAGCTAAATGCAAAGTATAAGAGAAAAATCTATGATAAAGACTTAATTATCAGTTACATGAAGCACTGTCAATCAATAACTGAAACTGCATTGGTTATTTACTAGGTGCGGAGGGGTGCCAGCCCTTACCATCAACACAAGCATTATCCTTTCCCTCACCCACCTCTCCATTACTTGAGTCTGTTTTATTTCCTTTTCAAATTATGATAAATTAGCTGCCTCCATCCCCTAGAAGTCCAGATTTATGTTCTCCTCAAATACCTCACCAATACCTTCAGAAGTTAAATCTTTAAGGCAAATCTTTAATGTCAGTCTCCTCTGGAAGCTGCTACTTAGAATAATTTCAAAATCAATATGCATTCTCTCACTTATATATAAATAAGGATGACCATGATTTGCATACTGTGAACAGTATTAATATTTGTAAAGCCTACAGACAAAAGCATAGCTTCTTATATGACAATAAAGTTTATCTAAAAATTGGTAACCAATGTCTCCATTTATTTCTCACACTTTAACCAAATGATTTTCTTATTTAACTAATGCTGCTTTATTGAGCAGAGACTGTAAAAAGTGCCAAAAAGGTATTTTTTTCTTGACTAATTGTTAGTCACAGAAAAACAGAAAATAAACTCAAGCAGTTCTTTTCAAACAATTTAGAATAAGGATGGCATTCGTCACTTAGATAAATACACCCTTCAGTTGGAATGAGTGCTAACCCAGGCATTCTATGAGCACTGTAAACAGTGATGAATTTTATAACATTATCCCAGAATACTCTTTATTTTCTATTTCTTTATATTGTGCTTTTGTTCCCTTTCAAACATTATAAGATTACAAAAAGAGAGCAAATAACATAAATATGCCAAAACAAGACTGTCCCATTTTTCCCAATGAGGCCAACAGAGAATGAGAGAATACTGTAGAAAGCACATGGGTCTCAACAGTACTTCTTCAACATTGATTTGGCATGAAATAAACATGGAGGAATCCTAGCACTACCATTTATTTGCTACCTCTGTGTATCAGATTGTTTTAAGCCTTTTCATGTATTATCTCATTCATTCCTCAGCAACCCAGGGTAGATTCTAGTGTCTTTGCCAGTGTACACATGAGGAACCTAAAGCATGGAGTTTAAAAAATTTGCCCAAGATCACATTGCTGACAAATAGTGGAGCAGAACAGGAACCCAGGCACCCTGGCGTGAGCCCACACTCCTAACTACAATCATTTTAAAGATAAAAAAAACAGAGACCAGAGAGGTGAAAAGACTGGCACACGGTCATACAGCAAGTCAGAATCCTAACAGGGCCCAGGTGTTCTATCAGACACGCCATTTGTCCTGCATACTTCACATGCATTTGTAATAGTAAAATTTTAAAATGTAAAACAATTAGCATAGCTGTTGCCCTTCAGGAAGCACGCAGTCAGTTGCTAACCCTGGTAATCACTATAATCTACTGGGCTGATAGTCATGATCATGAATCAGGATGCTTGTTACTAGATGGTCAAATCATTTTTATATTTGTTATTTTTATATGTACAACCCCTTTTTTTTGGTGGGAAAAAAATAGCCCTCTAAGCTCTTCATATATTGTTTAAGCTTTCAGTATGCATTTCTGGCATTCTGTCACAAGCATTCTACAAAACATAGTATCACTCAGTGTTCAAAACAGGTCACATGTGGTTTTCAGAAGGGAAAAAAGAAAGTTCTTACCAAGTAGTTTAGAATCATAAGGATTTGCTACCTGGTCTAGAAAGAACTATAACGATATCTGCTGAATTTTTACAATATAAAAATAAACTGAGCCTGCTCTTATACTAATCACCATCTTTTGGCAGGCTACGTCAAAAGGAAGAAGGAAAAATGAAAGCAAGCAGGGAGAGGAAGAGAGAGAAGTGCTAATTTGTGTTTTGCAAAAGAATGGGATATTTGGTGATCTTGAAATCACAGCTCTTAACGAAAGGGAGACAGCGGGATATGGTGAATGATGGAAATGCGGGGGGCTTGAGATACTCCGAAAGAGGCTGTCTGATAGTAACTGAATTGCCTGTCAACCAGAAAGGCCTACATTTTGATGGTATCTCATTCAATATATGACCCTGGGCATTTATTAGAAAGAAGACACCTAAATTTGATTAGTTACAACTGAGAATGGAAAGAATCTATCTTCCTTTGACTGAAATTCACATGCACGATCAAAGGCACCAGTACTCGATTAACATTAAGTAAAATGAACAAAGGACTGCAAAAACTAGAACCCTTACTAGATGCTACCCATAAATTAAAGCAATGTGCCCTTCCTAGCAAGTGATTTATTTGGAAGAAGCTTTTAGTGCTCATTTCTGAATGAAGCCAAGAGGCATGTTATTGTTGAGTTCAGTTCAAGTACCAACATAGTTTCCAATAAGTTTTCAAATGAACAAACACACCAATGTAATTCTCATTTTACTACATATTCTGGGACTCAATCAGAAGGAATAACTATATAATGAATTCTTTGCATTTCACTATGAAGGAATGTGAGAATCCAGGTTGAGTAAATCAACCAACCCAAAAACGAGAGAGGCAGGACCCTTTCGAACAAAACCCTCTTCCCTGATGATAATCCCCAAAGTGGCTAATAATTTAGAAAACTAGCAATACTAGCCTAATCCATTTTCTTTTATAAGCTTCCCAGTGGCTGCCATCCATTTCTGTTTCTCCTAAGATGAAATGACATTATCTGGGCATGTCCCTAGTTAAATATTTCCTTCACTACTTCAGTATCACCCAAGGATCTCTCCAGTGCCTTACCACGTACTGACGATGTCCACCCTTTACGGCAGTCAAGTACCTGTACTCAAGTACAGGGGTTGCCAAAACCTATGGACAGTTCATTATATTTTTAAAATATTTTGTAAGTAATATAAAATCATGTTTATGCAACTGAATAAAGATTGGAAAAGGTCACAGAGGTATCTGAATTAATAAATTAAAATAATGGCAACCATTATGAAGGGTTTTTTAATAATAAATTATTTTAAAGCAATCAGGTTATAGCACAACCCAGTGGATGACAAGCTCCTCTGAAGGGAAATGGGGCACAAACTGTTCTGCCTTTGGCATAGTGGAGGAGAAAGAGATCACTACCACAAAGGTCAGTAAGAAAAGAATTGGGGAATTCATAACAAATTCTTAGGGACTAGCTTGTCAGTTTAAATCTCTGGGAGCCCCTGACTTGAGGAGGTCTGCACTCATTCACCAGCTTTTATCCAGGGGCTGCTATTGGGTGCCCACCAGATGAGACGGAGATGGTACCTGGCATAGGGCCCCTCTGTGACCACAAGCACTAAACCCCATCTCAGGAAGCAAAATCTGGAAGACCCTGGAGTCGGGTAGGAAAGCCTCTGCCCCTGCTCGGGCAAAGATACACTGCAGGGGAAAGTGGACCAACAGCCACAGCAATCTCAGCGGAGGCGGGGGGGTGGGGGGCAAGGGGGACAGCTGCTTGAACCCAGGCCCCTGAACTGACACGAAGCAGAGGTCTACTCACAGGGGCAGGGCAGGAAGCATGTCCTCACTCAAGAGCTCTCTTCCAGACCCCTCACAGATACAGCGCAGATGATGGTTCTGAGGACTGTAGCGAGGACAGAGGTCTGAAACATAAGGAAGCTCCACCCCTGAAATGTAGGTAAGAGTTTCCTAAGACTGAGGCTAGATCAGTAGAATCAAGAAACCCTGCCCCCCACACCATAAGCTTCCACCAAATCACAAGCAATAGCAATCCACTGCTTGGGAGGAGCAAGACCACAAGAAACCATCATGCGTAAGAACTCTGAGAAAAGCCCTGCGGTGAAGTAGTCCTCATGCTAAGCACAAAGTGGAGAGGCCCGCTCACCACGGGAGGAACCCGAAGACAGCCACAGCTACTAACCCACTTCAGGTGCTCAGACCACTCAGGGCCTGACAGAAGAGGAAGTGGGCCAATCTCAGGTGCGAATCGTATTTATCCTCATCTTCTGTGCTCGTTAAACACAGTCCAACATTCGGTGAAAAATTATGACGCACACAAAAAAGAAAAAGCCAAAGACATACATGACCTAGTAAAAAAGCAGTCAACAGAACTAGACCCAGAAATGACTCAGATATTAGAACTCCCAGACTTTGAAATAAGTATGATTAATGTGTTAAAGGGTTGAGTGAAAAAGGTGGAAAACATGCATTCACAAATGGGAAATTTCAGCAGAGGGGTAAAACCATAAAAAGAAACAAGTACAGATTCTAGAATATATGAATATACATATATATACGTATGCATGCATACATACATATATATGTCCATTTAATATATATATATATATAAATGGAGAATTCCTTGCATAGGCTTATCAACAGACTGAACATAGTAGAGCAAAGAATCAGTGAATTTGAAAATAGGCCAATATAAATTATTCAAACTCAGTCTAAAAGAAAGAA
This sequence comes from Manis javanica, assembly GCF_040802235.1. Classification (NCBI taxonomy): domain Eukaryota; kingdom Metazoa; phylum Chordata; class Mammalia; order Pholidota; family Manidae; genus Manis; species Manis javanica. Next base: position 7,542,273 of record NC_133170.1, on the reverse strand, counting down.
AAACAGATCATTCAGGAGATGTGGGACAATATCATATAGTCTAATATGCATGCACTTGGAGTAGCTAGAGAACAGAACCGAAAGAGCATGTGAAGAAATAAATTAGCAAAGGACAGCAAACCACACATCTAAGAAACTCAGAGAGCCCAACCAGTATAAATACCAAGAAAAACCCTCTGGGCACATCACAGATAAACTGCTGAAACCAAAAAATAAAAGATAAATCCAAAAATCTAGAATGTAGAAAAAGAGACAAAGAAACACTTCCTAGAGAAGCACAAACATAGAACGTGCATCAGATTTCTTGTCAGAGATTAGATAAGCAGAAAACAATGGAGTGCTATCATTGAATGACTAAAAGAAAAAAATCTGTCAAGTCAGAATTCTGTGTCCAGTGAAAATAGCTTCTAAAAAGAACAGTGAAATGAAGATTTTTTTTTCCAGACAAAATCTGAGCGAATTAGTCACCAGCAGACATGCACAAGAAGAAACGTTAAGGCAGAAGGAATCTGATGCAACATAGAAATTAAAAACATGGGAAAGGGGAAAATGTGGGTAAATATGACAGGCATTTTTAATTTTAATCTCTTTAGAAGACAATCATCTGAAGTAAAAATACTCAAAATACATTGTATGTCTTATAAAATATGTTGAAGTAAAATGAACAAGAACAGCAGCATGAAGGACAAGAGGAAGGAAATGAAAGAATATGATGGGCTTCCTGCACAATACAGGAAGTACTATATCGTTTGAAAGTGAACTGTCATAGCTAAAGATATATTCTGAAAACCATAGAATGACCAAAATAATTAAAAAGACATATAATTAATAACCTAATAGGAGAGAGAAAATAGAACAGAAATAAGCAAAAAGAGTATGATACAAAAAATATGAAGGAACCAAGAAAACAATCACTAATTCTATTAATGGTATAAACACTTTAACTAAAGGCAAAGATTGTGCAATTGGAGGAACAAAAGCAAGAGCCAATTCTATACGTTTTAAAGAAGCTTACTTTAAAAAACAAGGACATAGATCAAAAAGATAGGGAAAATATGCCATGCAAATACTAATCAAAAGAAAGCAGGTAAGGCTGTATTAACATCAGACTAATTGGACTTCTCAACAAGGATTATTATTATTATTGCTAAAGCAGGGCATGTCACAATGATAAAGAGGTTAATTCATTAAGAAGACGTAACAATCCTAAATGTATATGCACTTAATCACAGAGTTCAATATATACAATATACAAATAATAAATGTTCAATATACAAATAATACAAATATACAAATAATAAATGATGGTACAATGGTTGGTTCATCTGGTTTTTACCAGTAACAAATGTTGCAGGAAAGTTTCAGCTGCTTTAGTGCCCACCACCACCACCGCCTTCCTGCTTCAGCAAGTTAACTGACAGTGGACTTGATGTAGCCAACATAAGGTCTACAACTGAAGGCTGGGTGTGGCGTAAATGGCAGAATATCCATAATCTCCCACCTAGCCTTAGTGCATTTATATATCAATATATCAATAAGTGTTTACTGCTGTAGACCCTCCAGGTAATCCAGCACAAGGGGTGGAGAGGAAATGGCCATTCTCTCCTCCCCTCCATTCTTGGTACCTAATTGGTCTGGAGTCTGCCGGTCACTAAGGACCCGCCCATGGAAGGGGCGGGCAGGGAATCAGAGTGTGAGCATGGCAGGAGGGGACTGGATGGGGCCCAGCCTGGCTAGAGACTGTAAGGAATAAAAGCCTTTCTCCCAACTTACCCTTTCCCTTGACTTATTTCAGTTTCACCAGTTTCATGGGGGGACTTGTCCTGGGCCAGGAATACCCTTCCCTTGGTGGTAAACTGAGTTATTTCTATTTCCCCAAAAAACAAAACTTTCATAGCAACATATGTCCAAGATATCTTTAAACAAATAAATTTAATATTAAAATGAATGGAAAGAAGTAGGAAGAAACTAGCAGTGACACATAGGGAAGCTGGGATGGGAATAAGCTTTTCAAAAAACCTTAAATTAGATCCCCTTCATGGCATTGCTTGGGCTCTGAATTAAGAACATTTACTTATTACTAAGATTAAACTTTTATCAAGACACTTTAAAGTGAAGAAGTTAATCTATCAAGCAAACATGATTCCACAAACATTAACTAGCAGCTGTATGTTTCCATGTAGACTCGTTATTTAACTTCACACCTTCATTCCATTATTTCATTTTCGACAGAGAGCCATTGAATAAAGTCAAGAACTACTCATCTGAATTCAGTCAGTAAGGAAAGGTATTTAAAAAGGAGGAATAAGGGATGAACAATTGCAATCAGAAGTAAATATTATTTATTTAGCCACAGTTTTTTCTATTATTATTATTACTTATAAATCTCAGTGCCCAGCTCACCAAGTTTCTCTCAAACCACTGTAACACTGAAGTGCATCTAGCCTCTCATAGCATCATATGTATGGGATAAAACCTTAACATTCCACCTCAAGAGATTAAATAATACAAGAATAATTTATACCAAGTTTTCTACTTTGGGGAAAAATAACAAAACACAAGGCCTATGAAAATAAAATATTTAAATGACACTTAAGAGTTTTATTACTGCAATGGACTGAATGTATCCTTCCAGCCCCTAAATTCATATGTTGAAGCCTAAGTTTCCAATGTGAGGGTATTTGGAGGTGAGGAGTTTGGGAAGTAATTAGGTCATGAATGTGGGTCCCTCATGAATGGGATTAATGCCTTTACAAGGGGACAAGGGGACAAGCTTCCCCCTTCCACCACGTGAGCACCGGCAAAAAGACAGCCATCCCTCTACCAGCAAGACATCAAATCTGTCAACACCTTGATCTTGGACTTCCCAGACTCCACAACTGTGAGAAATGAATTTCTATTGCTTACAAGCCACCCATTTTACAGTATTCTGTCAGAGCAGCCTGAATGGACAGACCAAGACAATTACCTTGCCAAGAGTGCCAGTCAAAATATTTATATGCTTTCTTATGTCTCCTGATGTTACATACCTTTCAATTTCATTTTCATGCCAAATGCAAAACTGTTCTCTAAATCCAATCCTGTCTCAGTAACTTGATTTACATGCTTTTGTGTAAGGCATTTAAAGTAGAGTTTAAGCTCACTGCGTGGAAATGTAACCAATGTTTCACCTCCAAAAGCTAAAAAATGATCCCATTTTAAGCTAAATATCACAGTCATCATCCAGCTAAGTTCCAAGAGGGTGGAATTTTGTTTCATTAATTACCACATCCCCCCAACACCTGGAGTAATGCCTGACATGTAACAGACACTCAATAAATATTGTTAAATTAATGAGGGAATATGAGAGACCCTCTGCACAGGCTACTGCAGAGAAGAAAATAAATACCCATTAATTCACTGAGCTAAGAACTGTCTCAATGCATATTATGGTGACTGCCACCAAAATATGGAACACAAACTCACAGGAATAAGAAATAAGGGAAATAAAGACAAGACTTTATATACCATCCCTGAGCTTTCCAATGTTAAAGGAAGAAGTTGTGTGCATTAACTTAACATATTAGTAGGGCGGGGAAAGAGCATTTAAATACAAAGCATTTCTCACTTCACAAGTAGCAATTCAGGAAAAAGATCATAGTAAATGTCTGATCCAGAGCCCTGTATACATTCATAGTCCAGGAGTTCCAATACAATAAATTCTACTTTTAAGCCAATCACTACAAAGAAAATAAAATTAAGCAACTAAATTCATGAAATGAGAAGGAAAGGATTTTGCCTATGCTTGGTGACATCTGTAACCCATTATTTTATGTACCAGATAAAGTACTTAGCCAGATCTGTGTCAGCCTCAGAGTAATGAGTTCAATATAACTTCACCCTAGGCTTTTGCTCAGAAAAAGCTCTCACAAATAAACTCAACAACAGCAACATAAAAACTCACACAACTGAATTACTTCCTTCCCGGACTGTGTATCTCAGAATCTCAGATCCACCATTGTTCACGTGTTGTTCATGCTTTGCTACAGACTTTGTGTCCCCACCCCCTCCAAAAAGAGTTCATATGTTGAAGCCCTGTCCCCTATATGATGGTATTTTGTGGTAATTAGATTTAGACAAGATCCTGAGCAAGGGGCCCCCACGATGGGATTAGCATCCTTATAAAAACACCAGAAAGCCTGCTTCCTTTCCGCGCCTCTGTCTCTCTCTTTCCCTCTTCTCCCCTCTTCTCCCTCCCACAAGTGAGGACGCAGTCAGAAGGTAGCTAGACAGGAACAGAGCTCCCACCCCCAACTGAATCACTTGGTCGTGGACTTCCCAGCCCGGGGAACTGGGAGAGGTCAAACATCTGTTGTTTATAAGCCCCCCAGTCCATAGCATTCTGTTACAGCACCCCGACGTAACGGAGACATGCCTACAGGAAGATGTGAGGAATTACGGTAAGACAGAGATAATGCCTCGGCCGCTGTCAGTCATCCCTGTATTAGGAGGTTAGGTGGACACTGTCATGTGTAGCCTCACCACCTCTCCTGAGCAAGGCCTCATTGCCATTATCATTCCACATGTGGAGAAACTGAGACTCCAAGAGATTAAACACATTGCCCAGGCAGCCCCAGAAGCATGATTAAACCAGGACCCTCTGCCTGCAGGGCCAGCTCTCAAGTCCATGACCCAGCACCTCTTCAGACTCCAAAAATCACTCTACTGCTTGGGCAATAGACACAGAGCTGTGGCAGGTTTCTTTTCAAGCGAAGGAAGTTGCCTGCCTTGCTCACATGGTGCCCTCTACACCAGCGTTGTGTACTGCAGACCAGGCATCTCACTCTCTCCAGTTGTTGGTGTTTGGGGTTAAACATGAGAACAACCTCAGAACCACCCCCCTGACTCCTCGGCTACACAAACTCCTTGCCAGGACTGAACTGCACCCTGTCGACAGCACAGCCCGACGGTCAAGGTGGGATTCTGGACACAAACCCCTCTGTGCGCCACTTACTCACGCTGGAACCTCAGGCAGTGACTTCACCTCTCAGACCCCCAGTCACCTCACACGTAAATTGAGAATTATATTTAGCCTCATGGCTGTTGTGGCGGCTACATGAACAAATATACCTAAACACCTAGCACAGCCCTGGTACGTAGAAGGCCGCACCGCATGCGGGTTCTCCCCACCTTCTTCCTCCTCCTCTCGCCCAGCACCCTGCTCTTCCTCCCCACCCCCTCCTCCAGGACCTCTTTCCATGAGTTTCCTAAGTGCAAAGCCTGCCATTGCTCCAGCTAACACCCTTTTTCCTATGTCTTCATTGCCAAACGTACTGAAACGTTCTACACTCAATTCCACTACAGCCTTAACCACCTGCTCTTTCATTTGTCCACAAATATTTGAGCACCTACTATTCACCAAGCCCTGTGCCAGGAAAATTGTGAGGAAAAACTGATCCGGTCCCTACCCCCCTGGTGTTCACCAATGTTTGCTCATTGTTGATGATCTGGTGTCTGTCTTCCTCTACTGGAAGGGAAGCTACACAGGGACGAAGACCTCATCTTCCTTATTCCCCAGGACATCCCCAGTGCTTGGAATACACCAGGCACACAGTAGATGCTCATTAAATATTTGTTGAATGAATGGCTGATGGGATGAAAGAAAGGAAGGAGAGAAACAGGCAAGATGGATAACTAGAAACAGAGCCCCTGGACAGAGAGGGTTTTCTGGGATGTACTGCAGATATGATTTGAAATGGTAAAGTACTGATGCTGTAAAGAGAACATTTGTATTTAGTAAAAGCCTTACTTGTCCATGAGAAGCAGGCCAGCTCTGTGAGCACCTATACTTGTACATCTATATCAATCTTCACAGTTGGATCAAAGAAGACAACAATAAAACTATAAAGGGTTTGGAAAATCCCATACTCTTAAAAGAATTTTCCTGCCTCTTCAAAAGCATATCCCTCTGGCTTCCTCCCGTCCTTGCGCTGCTGTAATAAATTCCCACCACACACGGGGCAGGGAGAGGCAGCGGGGAAGGCAGAGCGCTCTCCTCCCCCAGGAACTGAGGGTGCCTGTTCTCCACGCAGGGCTCCTCCGCTAGGGAAGCAGCAGAATGTTTGCTCTTCTTAATTGAGAATTGAGGTTTCACAGACGCACAGCTCACCACCCCCTGCTTCTAGATGACGGCAGACAGCTGGACTTCTGAAGCTTCTCTCCCCTCCCTTTCAGTACTCCTTCCTTTAATAAAATACAGGAAAAGAAGGAGGGAAGGGAGGAGGTGAGGGAGAAAGGATGGAGGGGAGGGGAGGAGAAGAGGGGGGCACAGAGAACCGACCCAGTGCTTTATTCTGCAGCCACCACGTGCTGCCCTAGGTGAGGGGGCCCAGGCAGCCTGGTAGGAAAGGCTACGTTTAGACTGTGAGCCTTGGGGAGGGGACGCTACCTTCTGCGCCTCTGCCCCCCTCTCTGTAAAATGAGGGTAACAGGCTGATTGTGAGCCTTAAATGACTTCACCCCTGGAATAGCATGGCACGGTGCCCAGGACACGGCCAGGTCTCCCTGCTACACGCTCTCCTCCTGCACACTTCCTTTACAGAAATTATCACAATTGTCATCAAGTGTTTGTGTACTTACCAGTGTGATGTTTATCTCCCCATCAAATTAAAGACTCTTCAAGGACAAGAACCATACTTGTTTTGTTCTCAGCTATTACCCTTACTGCTAGCAGAGTGCCAAGAACAAAATAAATACACATTGGAGGGATGGACGCAGGAAGAATGACCAAGTGAGTGCCCCCTACAATGCGGACATGCCGTGTGTGAAGGCCACAAGTTTCTTTTAAAGTATAGAGTGGGAAACCCCGAGCTTTGAGGCTTCTGAGCTACACTTCAGCAGTGCGATTCCTTCCATAGACTTGGAAGTTTGTTACGACGAAGGTCAAGGATGAACTATCAGAAGTAAGAATTATCCCCTTTGAAAAAAGAAGCCCGGCTCTACAGATAAGGGATGAAAAAGAGGAGGAAGTGGAGGTGACAGCGGGCTGGAGAGCAAGGGGCACAGGAGACACTAATTCACAGTAACATTAAAACAGCTCTGGACTGCAGCAGACGGGAGCGCTGGCAGTTAGTGGGCATATCCACTTGCTGTCTGAAGAGCGGAGCAGAAAGGAAGGTGCGAGGCAGCTTCTGAGGGCGGCTGAGGAGAAAGAGGGGAGCAAGGGGGTTCAGCCTCCAAGTAAGTAAGGTAAGTAAGGCCGGCCTGTCAGTTTCTACATGACGATACATGGCAACTGTTCCGTTGGTTAGGGGGAAAGAACATAAAGAAAATACATGAGCCCAAGGGAGGTCCTCCCGCTCACGGCGTCTGGATAACGGGGTGCTCAGCCTAAAATCCATGCCCAACGTGAGCTCGGGTTGTAGTGGCAGCTGCACCCTTGCCTTTTACAAAGGACCGGGATTTACAGGAGCCAGCAGAGCGGCCGCGCTATTAAATGATCTCCAATTATCAGCTTCACAGGCAGGAAGGTGATTAAAATTTAATGACATATCCCAGCTTGTTGTCATCCAAGAGAGCTGCTGTCATCCTTCTGTCAAGGAGAATAAAGAAGTGGGAAACGATGAAAAGGGGAAAAAAAGAGAAATATTTTTAAGGTAAAGGTCTTCATCTGGCAAGGTAGGAGAATAAATCAGCCACATAAAGAAAAAGATCAAAAGTGATTTTTGCCTCATAATTACTGTCGTGGAGGCTGCATGTCAAAGGGCTGCTACTTATGGATTTAACAGGGAAAGAAATTCTCAGTATGTAGTGCAACTTCTGATATGCTTAGGCAAGACAGTCTTATCAATACCCCACACATTAAAATACCTACGCTTCTGTGCTTTCCTCCTTCAGTTACATGGACTACTAAGTAAAGTTATGATTTAGCGTGAATATGATGTTTGATAATAAAGTTGACAAAGTACTTATGTGGTTCAAACTGACCCTCTGCAGAAATGCACTAGGCAAGTCCCACAGCTGTTGGGGCAGTTTCCCAGCAGCCTCACCGCAGTAAGCCAGCAGTACCAAGGTCAGCGGCCCTTCGCGCTGGGCCTCCCCATCTGTATGCACACTCCCATTTGCAGTAGCTGCCCAGGGGCTCCACAGAAAGCCCTCAAGCCAACATATGTCAGATTCTGGAGAAGAGCAGGGATAGGGGGCCCAGGCATAAACAGCAAGAAGTAAAGGATTCGTGTCACAACTCCTCATGGCGATCTTGATCTCTAAGCTACGTCAATGTGGTTATGACCTGTAACGAACACAGTAGCTTTCCCTGTGTGATCATTTGCCTAAAAGCAATTTGCAGTGAAGCAAATCTTGCAGGCTACCAGATGGATCTTTGTGAGTCTTGCTTACACCTAACCTTCAGGCCAATATTAGAGAAACAATCTCGGGGCAGCCCCTCCTTACTGGGAGCCAGCCCCTCCTTACTGGGAGCCAGCCCCAGCCGGGCTGGGTGGTTCTGGGACAGGCGTCTCAGGGTCACTCCCTGCCTGCCCAGGTAGCGACAAGGACCCTCCCCCATGGTAAATGAAGCACAGGTAGCCCCTGGCACACGGGAGCAGTGCCAGTTTTTAGACTTTTGGTGATGGTTAGTTGGGACGGCATACTAATAGCAGGGAATGCATTAGCCAGTATCTGAGATACACGGGGAAGGAACAGCTACAGGATAAAGAAATTAGCTGGTTATTGCCATGCTAGATATTACAGAGGAGGTGGCAAGGCCAGGAGGTAGATAATAAGTAGCTGAGAGATGATTTGCCAGTTAAAAGCTGTGGGTGAGGGCCTTGCTAGCAGCCCTCAGAGAGCCTTTCTCCCTCAAGAGAGGGCAGAGAAAGCTGAAGGTCAGACCCAGGGCTTTACTGCCAACATAACTGAGCTCCAAAGAAAGGTAAACCCCCACCTGAGCCCCACCTGCTATGCCAACGTGAGGTCCCTCATTGGGAAATAATGGGATTCTGAATGGATGAAATATCTGCATTGATGCCCCTGAAAAACCCTGAATCCCCAGATCAGAGTCCCCAAAACCCTCTGCAGACAATAGAAGTAGCCTTTCTCCCCCCAGCAGGAACTAACACTCCTCCCAGTCTGGCCTGAAGATGTTGCAGAGGCTTCGTTCCTCCATAAGGTAACACGTAACCCTCTCAGCAAAGGGACTGTACCCCAAAGCTGCTGCAAGATGGAGCCAGCTCTGAGCAGCAACACACAGGGGATTGCATCCTGAGGGTGCCTGGTCAACAGGGCCAGGACACAGGCTTAGACTGGAGAGAGATTATCCTCCTGGGCACAGTCTTCTGGGAAACATCTGATCCCTTGGCAAAGACCCCAGGAGATGATGTGAACTTGTTACTAGGAAGGCTCCAGGAAGCACAGGAAAAGCTTCTGAAACTGCCTCTCACCCTGCAGACAGAAGCTTTGCTTCAGCCTCACTCGGGAATACACTTAAAAAGGAGTGGCAGGAGAGAATCCTCCTGATGGGTAGAACTTTCAGTAGTGTACCTGGTTTCCCACTTGGTGCTGATAAGTGGGTCAAGATTAGAACATATATAGTATTACAGATAGTGGAAAATGGCTTGGGTGGGTCAGGAGACTGGAAAGAGAATCACTGGAAAATCAGGGACAAGGATGTCTGGGGTGGGGACATGTGGACATCCATCCCTTTGTCATCCATAAAATACATATTTTTTCCCCATTTTGTGTGCTCCTCCTTAGAAACCTGATGAGGCCTCTCTTTCCCTTTCCTACTCTAACTTGATTCCTTAGACAAATTTTCTCACCTCCTTCCTACGCCCATCTTCCTGTGAATGCAAATGGGCCTCTAACATCTCCTAAATAAATGTTCAGCTCGCCACTACTTTTGCTCTCCTGTCTTGTTGCCATGGATTCCTTTCAATTAGATCCAAAGTGTGTTGAAACCTTTCTAAAAGGTCACTTTACTAATAGGGAATTCTTCTCTAGTCTCCGATGTAAATTCTATCTGCTGTGACCACATACACCAAGCTTCCCTACAGTGTCACGTACTCCCTTTCTGCAGACTTTGAGCCAAGAGAACTGCCAGCCCCTGTCATCTGTTCTTTCTTCCACTAATTGTCCCCACAATACTAGTAGCACAGACTTCTAACTGGACAAAAGACAAACTGCCTCCGGGAGGTATAATACTGTCTATGGGCTACATTTTTAAAAGAGGAAGATACTGTCTACACAGAATGTCATGGGACATTACACAGAACTTAGAATAGCACCCTTTGCCCTTTTTTCTTCATGTATTCCCTAAAATAATTTCTTTGAACTATGTATTAAATTTCACCTTTTTAAATCGATAGCTAAATTTTTTCATGATAATTTCAATTAGTTGAAAGAATGCTATTTCCTGTTAGATAAGTGCTGGCATTACAGAATAAAAGTGATCTCCCTGCTTTATATGTACCCCATGATATCTCAGTGCAATAAAGATTGAAGCCCATGGTCTTCTACTTACACAAACATAAACAAGTTTATTTTAAATCTTTCTTTTTCCCCTTGAACACATATTTTCCATTCCATTTTCCTCTCAGTATTTCATCTTACTGCAACATTTTTATGCTTGAAATTCTTTTGATTGTCCCATTTCTCTATGCCAAAAGATGCACATAAATTTAAATCTTTCCCTTTGACCATAAGGCTTTATAAGTGTTAAAAATTATTTTGGATTAAGTTTTCATTACAGTTATTATTAATACACGGTCAACATAACATAACTGTATTATAATCTCCTTTAAATAAGTACTAAATATTAAATGTGTACCCCTTGGTAAGATGGCTGAGGGCATTTTGAGTGTTTGGCGTAGGGGTTTGTTTTGTTTGTTTGTGAATTCTTGTATGTGAGAGCACCATTGCTTGTGCTATTAGGAGAGCACGCGGCATTCTTTCAGATCCTGGACTCAGTTCCAATGGAGGGCGAGTCCCCCCACACCACTAAATTCTCAGGCACAGCAGGATGTTCAACAACTTAATTCTGAGACTCTTTACCAGGAGATCCCATCAGATTCCACAGGTTAAGGGTTCAATCCTGTAAGACTGACCCCTACCTGCAGAAACCAGCAGCAAGCCCAGCTTGTTACCTGTGCGTGCTTCCGGCCAACCCTCTACAGAATGGAGGTTCAAAGACCCCCACTCTGGGTTTCAGACACCAGTCAAAAGTTCAGGTTGTAACTTGTACTTCTGACCGACTAGCTATATATGTAGATATGAGGTCCCACGACTTCTTCCTTGGGTTCAGTTAATTTGCTAGAATGCCTCACAGAACTCAGAAACATTTTACCTGCCAGATGGTTATTTCACAGGCAGACCTCAGAGATACTGGGCGTTTGGTTCCAGACCACAGCGATAAAGGGACTACCTCAATAAAGTGAGTCAAATGAATTTTTTAGTTTCCCAGAGCAAATAAAAATGTTTACACTATACTGTAGTCTATTAAATATACAATATCATTATGTGTAAAAATAAATGTGTATACCTTAATTTTAGAATACTGTTTTGCTATTCAATGCTCACCATCCTGAGTGTTCAACACGTCATCATCTTTTTGCTGGAGGAGGGTCTTGCCTCGATGCTGATGGCAGCTGACTGATCAGGGTGGAGGCTGCTGAAGGCTGGGGAGGCTCTGGCAATTTCTTAAAATAAGACAACAGTGAAGTTTGCCACCTTGACTGTTTCTTCATGAAAGATTTCTCTGTAGCATGTGATGAGAATTGATAGAATTTACTAGGTTCTAGCCCAAGAAAATTTGTGCAAGACGATATGTGCGCCCCTCAGGATTTGTTCCCGCTTTACTTCTGGCCACTAAGATTGAACCCCTTGGTAAGACACGTGCCCTCCTGATGGTGGGAGAAAAATCCTCCAAGAATTTAGAGATCGGTCATGTTAATAAAGTATTTAGGCATCAAGCAGGCAGGACCACCCCAGAAAGAGAGCACACTAACGCTCTGTAGGTCTCTACGCACTCTGCAGGCAGCATATTCCACGCCCAGGAACACCTATCCAGCCCAGATACTGGGGCTGAAAAGGCTGCCTGCTGAGAGAGGCCCATGGCAGGAAAGGACGGGGCAGCAGCTCCAGGCTGTGGGGCAAGCCGTCCTAGCCTCTGGGCCCTGAATCCAGACAGGCCTGTGTTAGAGACACCAGTACGGGAACGACACTGTGTGACATGTTGGCGAGCCCTTGTGGGAGAAGAATCACAATGCAAACCCACAGAGTTCTGGGACAAGGCCATACCATCAGTGGTAGTGAGCTTTTCATACTCAAAAACACTTCCTGGTGTGCTACGAGGGTCTGGTAGAGAATGCTGAACCCATGGGGCACCGGGTGACCATGCGCCATGGGGATCTGGATTCTGCCAGACCCACTGTGTCATAAGGCTGGACAGACATGAAAGCATTCCAACATATGGTGGAGGTAGTACGTCCAGGATCAAGTACAAGTAGGGTAGGAAGTAGCAGAGCTACGTCACAGAGCCAGCTGTCAAATCACTAGGAATTTTGCAAGCCTGTTATTCAATACAGCCATTATTAAAAATTAAATTAAATAGGACACAAGTAAATTGTATTTAAAACAAAGACATGAAATACCCAAACTTTATCACTTCCTAATAGTTTTACTACACTATACCATCACACATGCTCTTAGGATTACTTACGTCTTGTACGTCTGCATGGCTGGCATGCTAACGGTGCACTACGACTCATGTTTGGTGACACCATGGTGGTGGCTTGAAATCAGCCATTTGGGAAGCGTTTACACCATGTAAATTGGAAAGTGCTACAAACAAGGGCTTGATTTATGTTTCATTGATTATTTACACAGAATGTACTAGGCACGATCTTAATGGAGGTCAAATATAAATGTGTGTCATTTCTATAGCCATTACATTGTGAATAGCATAAAAAAACTGAGAAATATTATTCCAGTACTGAAAATGCAGTCCCATTCAGCCAATAGGTCAGTCACATCATCAGCAAAGGATTCAAGTTCTAACATAGATCTTGGCTGTGTTGGCTTCTTTCCTACTTGTTAAAGTCAATATAAGTATCAATCAACATGCCTGTAGGAACTATATTCATTGTCAATTGCAACCACAGTTTGGCTATAGATGCAAGAATCTGGCAAATACCAACAAAAGCATTCTGTGAGAATCATTTGGCTCTCTGCAATTTAAAATAAAGAGTATTATTTATTTTATTACTTGTAAACTGGGTGCTATACATCCTTCATATCAATAAAATTCATAATAAATTGATTTATGTATATTGTTATAAACTGAATGTGTGAGTCCCCTTAAAATTTATATGTTGAAACCTAATCCCCAGTGTGATGGCGTCTGGCGGTGCAGCCTTTAGGATGTGACTAGGTCAGAGGATGGAGCCCTCATGAATAAGATCAGTGTCTTTAAAGAAGTGGCCCAAGAGCTCCCTTACCCCTCCTTCCAGGCATGGACACGGTGTGAAGGCCACTTACTAGGAACCAGGACGCAGATCCTCACCAGACACTGAATGTAACGACTCCTTGATCTTAACCTACCCAGAGCTGTGAAAAATAAACCTCTGTTGTTTACAAGCCACCCAGTCCATGGCATTCTGTTACGGCAACCCAAACTCGCCTCGATGCACAAGGCCCAGGGGCACTACCCCTCTCTGCTATCCCGGGCCCTTCCTGCGGAAGAAGGGCTGCTGGTTTCTTCTCACAGGAAAGACAGCACTTGCAGCCATATGCTTGCCTTGCTAGCCCTGAGCCTCAGACAGCATCACTACCCAGGGGCTTACAGAAAGCTTGACTCCCTACAACGCAGCCCTTCACAGGGCAGGAGCGGGAGTGGGCCCTTGGTCACGGGGTCACATGCCACACCAGCCAGAAGCAGCCAGTCTGACGGAGTACTTATTATCCTGCTGAGAGTGCGGCAGAGCACCAGCTCAGAGGGGTTCCCTTCCCAGTGAAGTGCTGTCCCCCAGATGCCTCTCTCTGCTGCTCTGTCCTCACAGGAAGAACACATAGACTCAGGCAACAAAGACGGGAAGCAGCAACGGCCCGAAGCCCCTCTCTGACACCAGCGAGGTGCCCTATAAAATAACTCAATTCTGACTCTATCTGCCCGAGACAGTGTCAGACCCCACAGGGCTCAGTCCCACAGGGTGGCCCCCCCCCCCCGCTTCAGAAGCCCATCACAAGTCCAGTTGTCACCTGCGCTTCTGAGGTACCAGCTATAAATGGGAAGTTCCCACAACACCCTCTTCAGGTTCAATAATTTGTAAATGGCTCACAGAACTCAGAAAAACAGTTTACTTACTAGATTACCAGTTCATTATACAAGGATACAATTTAGAAATAGCAAGATGGAAGCGATGCAGAGGACAAGGTGTGAGAGAAGGGGTGTGGAGCTTCCATGCCCTCTCGGGGCACAGCACCCTCCCAGCTTCTCCAGGCATTCATTAACCTGAGCGCTCTCTGAACTCCACGGAGGTCTTTTACGACGGCTTCATTACAGAGGCATGACTGATGAACCTGTGGGCCACTGGTGACTGACTCAGCCTCCAATCCCCTCCCTTCCCTGGAAGTCAGGAGGGTGGAGCTGAAGGTTGGCCGGTTCCCTGGAACCTGCTCGGTTCCCTGAGCAACTAGCCCCCCACCATTAGGTTCTTTGCAAAGCCAGCTGGTTAACATAAGCACAGGCACGGTTAAAAGGTGTTTGTTTTGGATGACAAAACACTGCCTTCAGCTTATCCCTCTTATCACTGAGGAAATTCCCAGGGTCTTAGTAGCTCTGTTTAGGAAGAAGACCAAATATTTATTTCTTATACAAATCACAACATCACACAGGTAAACCACCAAGGCCCGTGGAAGTGAGAGCTGGGAGTGAGAAGCACTTAGAATGGCTGACAGAGGGGCAGAGACGTTTGTCAGCAAGTGCAATTCCAGAAGGGCCAAGAACTGCAGCTGTGAGAGCTGCCGTCCATCCTAACTCCTGCCTCTCTTACAAGACCACATGTGAGCCCCCGCAGAGCTCACCCAGATAATCTGCATTATTCTCCCATCACAAGAGCCTTAGCTGAGTCACATCTGCAAAAAACCCCTTTTCCCAAGTGAGGTAACATTTACAGGTTCCAGGGATCTCTTCGGGGGGCACAAGTCAACCTCCTTCGGGGCACACAGGGCGTAAGTAGGCACAGGACTACAAGATCATCCAAATGGCTGTCAACCTCCCTAACATCACTGCCAGCTCTAAAAGCCTGCCGCTCTTTGAGAATCAGTATTCTTAGTGTTAGGTATGACAAGAACATGACAGTCTTCTGCTGTTACAGTTATTATTGTTTGGGGGATAGCTTGGAAAGTTTTAACAGCAAAGTTTATTATTAAAAACTGAAGTGATATAAGAGAAGATTGAAAAAAAATAGACACACTGAGAGTGAGAAAGGTAATATGAAATCAGGGGAGTAAGAAAAGAAGACAGAGCTAATATAAAACGTTGTTTACACCATGAGCAGAGGACTAAAAGTTTCTGAAGACGGCAACTGTGAATAAATTTATTTCCCTGTGGGGAGTCTCAAAATCCTCACCCAGTGACTACTAAGGAGCTGAGCTGGCAAACTTAATTTGTCCTTGTTACACAGAGGGAGAGTAAACAGTCTACTGATCCCAATTAGGCCACTTACAAGGAATGCTCGGGTTTACATGGTCACAAAAAACAAATAGCACATTATGTCAGGTTTTTCTCCTTAATACAGAAATCCAGAGGAATATATCACTCTCTCTCTCTCTCTCTCTCTCTCTCAATCTTTCATTGTTGATTAAGTAACACTAAGTCACAGCACAACTTAGTGAAGAAACCTCAACAGTTAAACCCTATGCAAGAGACTGCTTGGTGTCTCTCTACTTCGGCAATGGAAAATTGCGTCTGTGTTTTCTAATTGCTGGTGCTGGTTTCACTGGGACCTGAGAAGACACGGACAGGATTCTCCCTCAGGACCCAGGGAACTGGAAGAGCAGATCTGCGTAGAGTCAGAGGTAACCCAGCCGTATTACTGCAGCCCCAGAACTGCTTCACTTCTTCCAGAGAGCAATTCAAGTATTAGATCATTTAGCGAGTATTAGATCTCATAAATTTAGAAAACACGCTTGTTAAGATGGCTATTAAATAAAGTATTACCGATTTAGGTTGCTTCAACCTCTCCCATGATGAGGCAAATAGGAACTGAAAATGGCTTAGCCCTCAAATCCATTTCACCTAATTTGTCACATCTTGGACCAGATTTCATTTCCACCGTACAGCGGGCATTTCCGTGCGAGAGCTCCAGCTGAGCCCTGGGCCAATCACTGGAGGGGGCGCCTCACCCTCGAGCTGCTTAAATTTTACTTGAGGTAAAAAACATACTGATGTGCAGGAAAGGTCTGTGGTCTAAGGCAAAGACACTGACCTTGGAGACAGGGGCCCCAGGCTCTGCTTCTGGAGCCCCCTGAGAATCACCTCCCTCTCCACCTGCCTACACAAATATCTAAGTGTTTAAATGAGAGAATACGACACAACAGTTTCTAAGACGTCTTCCGGCTCTAAGAGTACATGGTTCTGCTCTATATGTAAACCAAATGCCGTAGATTAATCAGGAAAGACACAGTAGCAATACGAGTTGCTAACTTTGAGTTCTTACTGGGTGCCAGGCATTGAACTAAAATCTTTACTAGCGTGGAACCACTTAAGCCTTAAAACAATTATTTAGGGCAGGATTATATTCCTTTTAGAAATAAGAAAAAACAAAACAAAATTTTCCAGACCACACATTGAGACTTATGGGTCACATAACCAGAAGAAGTGGCCATTCAAGTGGAATTTTGAAGGTAAAAGAACTGGGGCCGATGTGTTTCTGGTGTGGGGGACACACACCTCCCAAATCAGTTGCAAAGCATCTATTTCACTCCATCTCCATAGTCAAGACCCTGCCTCAAGCCCTCATCATCGCCCACCGGGGCTCTTCCCCTGGCCCCAGACGGACCTCCCACGGCTGCTTTGGGCACATACAGAGACTCATCTTTCCCAAACACTAATCTGATGTTGCCTTTTCCTCATTAAATATTTGCTGAATGACTCCAAGAAATGTATAGCTCATTCATGTTAGAAAATAAGAAGAACTAATTGTTGGTGAAAAGAAAACAGAAGGTAGCGTGGGTCCTGAAAGCTGATCAAAGGGTCTAGACTTAGGCTGCAAAACAAAGCAAGTCTCTGTAGATTCCTGACCCAGAAAGGGCATGATAACAACGGTCCGGGGTGCTAAGTTTACCCATGGATAGAGAACACGCGAAAAAGGGCGACAGGATAGGTCAAGGTGCTGCGGCTGCCTTCCAGGCTGGGGCTGATGAGAGCAACCAGAATGAGGCCTGCATGGCCCAGCAGTTAGTGGGGAGCCTGGGAAACACGCCCCAGGAAAGTACTGCAAGCAAAGGGGAAACGAGAAAGATTAAAGATGGTTTCATGAGCCCTATGAAACATTAAGAATGGAAGCAAGGGGGAAATAAAATCTGTTCGGATTACTTCTAATTAGCCTTTAAATATCTGGCATTTCAAAGGAACTGTAGTCCTGGCAACATAACACTGATTTTTTGAACCCTTATACATTTATGACGATTCTAATAACCCAAATTTATACCTGGAAATCCTTTCTAATGACAAAAAGAAACTTTAAAGAAAACGTTTCTATCCAACTGATAGCTTGTTGGTGACAAACATCTTTAAATAATCCATTTCTCTATGTTCTATTATTCCAATAATGTGTACCCAACACTTTATTTTTATATTACACATATGCTTTGAGTAAACATTTTGTTGGATTCAAATCAATGACCCAATTCTCAGTTTTCACCTATATTTTAACTTCCATAATATTATAGTAATACCGGTGTGAATAACTTCATCTTAATTCTAAAAGTAATTTCAACATATAATACATATTCTGTGAATCTCTAATCTGTTCATTTCAAGAAAGTATAATGGTTTCTCCATCATGGCTTTCTATTCTATGTTAGGACAGAATTCAGAAACACAAACATTATTTGAATCTTATAGCAGACCAGGCAACCTACACACCTTCATATTCAATATGTGTTATTCTGGTTCAGTGGGTGTCAGTTCTTTTCTGCTGTGCCTTGTTTCACAATATGACTCATGGCCAAACTTGCCTTGGTCTCCCCACAATTGCCTTGAGAATTTGCAAAACTAGATTTATTCACTTACTATAAATGCAAAACAGAAACACAATTTTCAATGTAAATGCTGCCCTTAAAATACACAGATATTTATCATTGACTTTTTTCCATCAATTTCTTGGATTTTTCATACACAAGTGTTCTGTGTGATAACCATTAACTTTCAAAAATAAAATATTGCCTGTGAAAATTACCAAACTAACAACATTGTAAGTTAAACTCTCTTTAGCTAAAGACAGCATGACACCAGCAACCAGCCCTCACATTACATATGCCCTGAACTCTACCTTGGAAAGACCACCTGTAAGACCAAGAATTATTTTCCTAGGAGGGAAAGATATTAACTAGAATTTAAACACTAAAGTAATTTATAAAGTGAATGTTGTAAATGAAGTGACATCACATTATTCCAATGATAAACCCAAGAAACCACTGAACATTTTTCCCTTACCATGTGCTGCTCCCTGGATCTTCACACCTGGGCACTGTGACACATCACCGTCTTCGAGAGTGAACAATATTCAAAACTCACTCTTGTTTTCCTAAACCGCAGGCCTCCACCATGGTTCTGATCCCAGCTCAGGTGCAGTTGGCTCGGCTGGCCCCCCTCCACCTGCAATTCTGGATTCCAAACACACAAAAACTTTCATCAATTCCTCCAACATGTCAGGGCCTTTCTCATCCCCACCCCTGCATACATGCTGTTCAGGTTGAAACACTCTGAGTCCCTTTTCCGGCTTGGCCAACTCTACTTGTCCTTCAAGTCCCTGCTAAAAGGTCACTTCTTCGGCAAGATCTTAGTTGCCCCTAAGATTAGATTAGATCCCCCTAATATTGAAGCAGATGATGGTGGGATGCAGGTACATAGAGGTTCAGGGCCCTTATAAGTTTCAAGAAGTTTCAAGACCCTTGTAGGTTTCGAAAAGCTCTAATCCAACTGATCCACTCAAAAGTACACTTAGACCTGATTGGTTATGCCCTATGCAAATGAGGCACTGTAACTTTCAGCCACTCAGGAGTGAGTTGTGATGTAATTCGTTCTGTTATCTATTAGAGCAGGTGGGACTTCCTCCTTTCAGGAAGCTCTACAAACCCTAGACACTACAGCCCTGACAACATACTCCCTTGGAGCCCCTCTTGACTAGCAGAATTTCTTTTTTTTTCACTCTTTAAAAGAGCTTTGCTGGTTGCTATATATTCTTGTCAGTTAGATGCATTCTTCGTCACCTCTGAGTCATGGTCCTGGGAAAAACAGCATCTCAGCCAGTAACAATATGTGTTCTCACAGCTCCCAGTTTTAGCATACCAAGTATCATACCCTCCTTAAAATCTACTTTCTCCTTCAGACTGTGAACGATATGAGAGCTGGCAGACATTAGGTGCTCAATAAGACTTAATTTTCAGGGCTATTACAAGAAGATACAGTATAGAGTGCTTAGTCACACAGAGCAAGGAATTCATAAATAGAACCTATTTTTATTATAGCATTTTACATGCTTAGTGCCAAGATATTAGAATGATAGCAATTTTATCAGGACACTGGAGTCGAACAAAGACCACCTCAAAGCCCAGCTTAGGAAGACGAGAATGGTCACATCCCAGCAAACCACCAAAGCCATCTATTGACCAACTTCTGCAGCCCACTAGTTCTTTAAGATCTCTTTATAACACTTAACTTACTGTACATTTCTACCTGCAGTTATAAAATAGGAAGAAATATGATCAAAACAACATGAATGAACTGCAAGATAATTCTGAAATAGTTTGTGTGCTCCCAACAAATGAGTTAAATGTACCAATGTAGGTAGGGAAAGAGGATTTTTCACCATAGGAAGGCAGATACCATTTCCAGCAATAAAATGAAACCAACCACTAGCAAACATACGGTACGGATGAATCTCAAAAACATTATGCAGTGTGAAAGAAGACCGACACAGAGTACATGATATATAATTCCATTTGCATGAATTTCTAAATGAGACAAAACTAAAGCTGACTAGTGGTTATATGGGGCAAAGAGAGTGGGACAAAATGTAAAGAAGCAGGAGAGAACATTCAGTGGTGGCACAAATGTTCTACATGTTGATCAGAATGGAGTTTATTATATAGGTGTATATATATTTAACAAAGCTCATCTAACTGTACAGGTAAAGAGGTACATTCTGTCATATGTAAATTATACACCAAAAAGTTGAATATTATATTTACAAAAGAGGCTATGGTGCTGAAAGAATTAGATACTATCACATTTTTTCAGAAGCATGGAGATAGAACTAAGTTTTATCTTTTAAATATTTAATCACTGTGGAAAGTTTCACATATGTGTGCATGTTGGTGCAAGCGGGGGAGTCTGTCAGTTTGTTGCTATTCCTGAACTGCAAAAATACCTGCATTTTACTAGTAATTAATAATGAATTCTCTCAACCAGGTCATTGTGACTCTGAGACCACACTCACAGCCAATGTTTTGTATGACATCAGCTTTGGTTGTCTGAATGCCTAGACACCCCACAGTACATAAAGTTCAGTCACCCAGTAATGTGTTAGTGGTAATTGATCTCCTAATTGAGCCCAGGTCCTAACTCATTACGTGTAGATCACAGAAATGTACAGAAACTAGAATCCTGTAGGCAACTTTCCATGCTGTCTTTCTCATAGACCACATTTTGAGAGCATAAAAAAAAAATGTATATCCATTATGTGGAAAATACAGTAATACTTCCAAAAAGCTGGAAAATGGCTGAAAGCTTGTCAAGCCAAAGCCTGTAGCAGATCCTTCTTTGACACCACACATGGTTGCAGAGGTCCCAGTGTGTCCGCCTCTGATGTGCCCGGCAAGAGTGATGTCGGTCAGGGCAGACTGTGTGCTGGGGAAGATGCAGGCTGGATTCCACCAGCCTGGGGTGGGGTCTTCCTCATCGCTTTCTTCTCAAGTACAGATGCAAGTCATGCAAAGAATAGTAACAGTATACAGCACTAAATTAGGTTTTCTACCTTTATCTTGCATCTACCTACCACTCCAGCATTTTATTTAAAAAAAATAATAATAATAATAATAAGGGAGAAATGTGGGATTCACATATAAGTCAAGTATAAAAATCAAACGAATAATCATGTCTGACTTGATTGTTTATAGTCCATGATGCATGATCAAAACTGAAAGTTTCTGTGATATGACTGCCCCTGCACTGTTCACCTTGTAAGAACTTATTCACTATCTGAGACCTTGTTCACCGTGTAAGAACGTGTTCGTTATGCTTCAGAAGATTGGAAACTGTTGAGAATTAGGCTTGGGGTTGATTAATGATTGTGCATTGAGTCCCCTATACAGAATTTGATTGTTGTTAACAACCATATGATCAATAAATATGAGAGATGCCCTCTCAAAAAAAAAAAAGAATAGTAAGAGTAGCCTGGTTCTACTGAGAGAACCACTATAGGAGGGAAATTCTCCTTAGCTCAATATGATAAAAATCATCTGTGATGTTCTTCTATTCACATAAGTAGAGTTTCCTCCGGAATCCAAGACTGAGAGACATTAGAACAGTAACGAGTACACAGAAGTTTGGCTTTCCTGGAAATGAGTTACTCAAGAGGGGCGTTAGGCACCCAGTGCCTCATGCTAAGCTTGCTCCAGAGGTTCCTTGTGCAAACCGAAGGCCAGAAGATACTGGTTTTTATCTCTGTAGGAAGCAGTTGGGTCACCTTGCTGACTTAGAGCTCCAGCCACCACCAGGAGAGACACAAACCTTCAGAATGCTCTTAAATGTACTTGGGTTGCTTAGGAAATTAAAAGTTACGGAATCTCACTGACCTCTTTTCTCTCTCTCTCTCTCTCTCTCTCTCTCTCTCTCTCTCTCTCTCTAGCACTAGAAAACTGCAGACAAAGAATAGTACATATGAAGCTTAGTTGAAATGTAGCTGCAGGAAAATTGTTCAGCGTAAGAAAAAAAGCGTCTAAAAATACTTTAGGCTTTCTTGTGTTTCTTAGTATTAAATTGTAAGAACCTATTCATTGTTTCGTGGGAACTCCAGTCATCATACTGTGAATTCAAACAGGTATTTTTCAAGGTCTTGGGTTCTTAAAATTTCCAAAATAATTTGTTAAGTAGTGTGATCAAGAGAATCCCAGCAGAAATTCCAGACCTATTGGTATACGACTCAATAAACTGGGGCCACTTAGTCTTTTGAAATTCAAGCGCTTTTATGATTAATAAACAAATAGGTCTGACACATTCAGGGGCATGAGACGTGGCTTAGAAATAACAAACAAAAATATCTGAGTTTATGCATGTTCTCTCTCTTAATCCTTTAAACAACTATGAGGTAGTGTTTATTACATCCATTTTTGTCTGAGGAAACTAAAGCCTGGATAGGCTAAGCAACTCACCTGCAGCCACAAAGCTACTAAGAAGAGGGGCAGAGTTGCTGTGACACATGGGCCTGTCTGTCTCCATAGCACAGACTCTCAGACTCTCTCTTCTTCTTAATAAGAACAGTGAGGCCACCTGCAGGGAGTTCATTCTTCAAAGTAGTCTCCCATGCGTGGTCTCATTCCATACCCACGACCCCCCTAGAGGACAGGAGGAGGAAACGATATTTTGTCTGTAATGCAGATGTAGAAACAGCAACTTAGAAACTTTCCCAACGTCCCCACATAGGAAATGTCAAAATACGCATTGACTTCAGCCTTCTAATCTCATTTCTATGTGCTTTTCATCACATCTCATTTTTCTAAATTAAATTGACCCTGAATTTATAACACCTATGTTTCTCTTTTTACTCCCACAGTCTGTGCTTTCATGAGCCCTGTGTGATCCTTTAAAGTTGGTTTCTTTTAGTAGGGGGCATACAGATTCTAATATAAATGGATATAAATTTCTTTGCCAAGCACTTTTAAATCTGAAACCCATCAGAGCCAGCCATGGCCACAGGCGTTATTAACAGGCAAGTCTAAAAGATATCCCTGTCACATTTATTTTTATACTGGGTCTTGAACATTTGACCTCACAGAATTTTCCAGGGGCTTTCATTTTGACTCTGGTTCTCCACAACCCGTACTTTTGCTATTATTCTCAGGAGCACATCTTTTAGCACGTCTGGATCTTTTCCTTCTGGATGTTGTGGAAGAGAAGAAAACCACAAAATAGAACATACACACTTGTTTGTGGCATTAGCACTGCTTTTCCCAAGAACAGAGGACTGCAGCTGTTAATCATTTATGACTGATGCTAAAACCCTTCTCTCCTGCATTCATCAGCAGCACGAAGATTTAACAGCTCCATTTCCTTCGAGGGTGCCTGGCTTTATGAAACAGTAATTGGAAGGTTCACTTAGGACACTAGGCTTAAGCAGTAAATATGTAACTACCCAGCCACTCCTAAGCCATGTCCTAGCCAATCCTCATTAGATGCTTTTACAAGACACTTTTCTTCTGGCCATGATGCCTTTGGCATGTGTAGACCTACATGTTAGCCACCTGTGTAAGATTCAAAGCCATCCAATAACCTAACGTTCACAAAATACCCTGAGAGCTGGCAAGGAGGCACGCTGAAATGAGGAGCTTCTGCCAA
The DNA here is from genome assembly GCF_040802235.1 of Manis javanica. Classification (NCBI taxonomy): domain Eukaryota; kingdom Metazoa; phylum Chordata; class Mammalia; order Pholidota; family Manidae; genus Manis; species Manis javanica. Next base: position 7,518,458 of record NC_133170.1, on the reverse strand, counting down.
ATAGAAAAGGGGCATCCACAGGATAATGTGAGTGGCTGAAGCCACATAAAGAGCAGAGAGGATTATAGCCAAAGGGTGTAATAATTTGTCTATTCTTTAGATAAAAGTGAATGAATAAATGAACCTTTGCTACCCACTTCACAAAGGATAGTTTCACAAAGGATAGGTCATATGTACTGTGCTGTATCATGTGACCATCTGTTTTGACCCTATGAAAACTGGCAGTTCCCCGAGAGTTCACCGATGAGGCATTCCTCACCTTCATATATGTGCCTGCACCACACCAAACCAGTTTTGACCTATTTTGCAAGGAACACTTTAATGTTGTAAAATTAATGCTTTCCCAAAGAACTGCGAATTTTTATGGATCAAAACAGATGGTGACATGATACAGCACAGTACATATAACCACAGCTCCTGACGCCAAGCCAGGGCCTCTGCAGTGCCCTCTGCTTCCGCCTGGTGGCCAGCCTGTCCTCTGACTTCTAGCTCTGGCCGGGAAGGATGGCTTCCCATTATTGCTCTGCACAAGGACAAGGTGACGGTGTCCAGCACTTTGCTGCTTTGGGGCCAGTATCCAGCCAAGGACAAAGGTGTGGATCCACACCCAGGACTGAAGGTTAGGGATATTCCTGGGAATTGTGTCTGAATCTCTGACCTATAGCTGATTGCAAGTTTTCTGCAGTAAAACTGCATGCACCCAAGATTCAAAACACTTTAGTTCCAGCATCTGTAGGAGGCAGATCATGGACTACTGGCTGTTTGCTGCTGCGTATCCACCCATCAGCTCATAGGCAAACCCAAGTTATTCTGAATAAAATTTACCTTTGGACTTACACTTGCCTTACAGCTTCATGCTGACCTTGACCCCCTAATTCCCTTATTAGCGGCCACTCCTGCTGAGCTCAGGCAGCAACTGCTGCTCATTAGTTAAGCAGCAGCCCTTTCAGCTACAGGGTGGGTAAGAGGGGAAATACCACTGGCTCTGCATTAATGTGTGTAAATTCTCTCCTCAATACATGGGTGCAGCCATCATTGCACTTCTTAAATTTCCCAAATCAAGCTAAATCTGCAGGCGCTAGGAGGGTATTTAATGTTTTAATTGACAAGAAGCTTGGGGGACATATTCAATCCAGAAAAAATGAAGGAGGGCTTCCCACTTGAGTCTATCATGATCGCCACCCAGCGGATCACGTGACGTATAAGCTCATGTCCTGCCTCCAAAGCAGGTGGCAATGCTACTCAGTCCGCGATGCATGGCACCCTCTGCTTCCATGGCCATCAGAGCTGCAACACTGGGTTCATGCCCAGCAATCCACAGATCATGCGAGAGCCCCGCACCTCCTGGGGCTGAGCAAATAGGTCTCTATCAATCAATAACCAAGACTGGAGAAAAGGGAAAAAGAAACACTCTCTCCTTCACCTTGAGCCTGAGCTATAAAAAGGCTCCTAAACCTTCCCCCAGGGTAAGAGGACTTGACGCCTCCTGGACGGGCAGCCTGCTCACCCCTTTGGTGAAGAAAGAGAAAATTTCCTCCTCTCATTGTTTAGGGAATGTCTTCCTCTTGTCCCCCTGCCACACGGTCATATATGTTGACCCTGAAAGGCTTATGACTTTAAAAACCCTGAAAAAAAATAGGTTATTCCAGAGGAAGAACTGGTCTGTTATTTAGCCAAAATTCCACTGAAGGAAATTATTTTATCATTAGTTTCTTACGTCATCTACATAGCATATTTTATGTTTACAGCTAGTTAATATTTGGAAGAAATAAGAATTACTAGGCAAATGTAAATATAAAATACTACACACCAAAGTTTAATGTGCCAAAGAAGAAATAGAAATTGAGGCAGAACATAGTTCTACGCATTTTAAATCAGGAAGTATTTTGGGGGTACTTCAGGTTTTAGGCTAATTGATTACTGTTATAAAACTGACTTGAAACAAGACAGTGGGGCCTTGTCAACAGTAGTGGTAGCCCCTCACGTCATCTTAATCCATACCTCTTTACCCTGAATCTGTCTACAGGACACCGAGTCCGGTACGCACATCCCTTCCTGTCTTTTAACAAAAAGAGATACAGTGTGAAGGCCGGGCCCTCTGGGAATGCAGCGTTGTGGGCGATGCCCAGCGTGAGTTACAGTCGGGCCCAGCCCTGATGGACGTGACCGAGGAAGATCCTTCCCTTGGTTCATGGCTGCTACGGAGCCAGAATCACCGCTTGTCAACTCGTGACTGTGTGACCCCCTCCAGCTTTCAGGAGAGAAGATCTGACACTGCCCAACCCCCACAGCCTTTGCTTCTGTCGTTCATGGCAAGAGCCTCCACTCCGGCCAGACTGCAGCCCAGCGGCTCTGCCTGCTGCCCCAGGGCTCTTCCCCTCCGAGCCAGTACAGCAGCCGGTGCAGAGATTACATTTAACGTCACCCTCAATTAACCTGGTGGGAGACAGCCCTCCCAGCCCCTCCCGGGACTCAGAGAAAAGAAGAGGCTTAGGGTGGGAAACTGAGGAAGGCTTTTATGTTCCTGGCTTTTCCTGCAGGTAAATCTCTCTGAAAATTGCTGTTTTATTGTTTCCAGGCACTTGGCTCCTATTAGACCAACACAAGCCTGGAAGGCTGTGAGCCCGTCCATCAGCTTTCACAGGACGAGGACCCCTGGGAATCGTGGAAACCATTCAGCCAATTGGAAATGTTAATAGCTCGGTCCAAGTAAACACCAAATCTTGGACGTTTCCTTCCTGTACCTTCCCTCGGCTACAAATGACACAGAACACTATTTGGAAGGAAGTTTTTAAAGAGCACGTGTGAGTAAGTGTGTGCTGGGCTCATGTGCTCGAAGGGAAGGACAGGGCCAACGCCACGGTGAACTCCAAAGGAAATGAACCTTTCCCAGAGAACCTTTCTTTTCTCTTTGGAAACTGGACTGCGCACAACCCAGAATGATTACAGTCTCCACTGTGGTCAGGGACCGGCAGGCAGGTCCTGCTACACAAGTGAGTCTTATTATTCAATCACTTACTAGTTTTCCACACATCTGAATAATATGAGTTGTCCAAAAAACAACAGTGACAGTTTAATATACTCAAAGATAAGCTCCCTTCTAATTTCGGTATATATTGAGCATTTTTACAAATATTTAGTGGATAATGAACTCTGATTTCCCTGAATAACATCAGTCATCACAAGATGGCAAGACCAATTTCATCCAAACTGCTTCTGGTATATATTTTACATCAGCAGCCATAAGATGCCCAGGCTTGCTGTTTAGAAATTAAACTGCCGCTTGACAAGCAGTTTGATACCTTAGATTCCAGTGGGGACCATGGCAGGGAAAAGCTTGGAGAGACTGATGGTGACTGTGTTGTCTTTTTCTTCCAGGTTGTCATGGTCACTTTTGCTGCTTTGATTCCAAAAAAATGCAAACTTCATCCCAGTTCTGTAATGATGGGTCTAGATGTGCTTTGCGCCTGTACGACTGCCTGTCCACAGCAGGTACAGTGAACCTCTTAGTTGTTGAAATGCAGCCACAGCGAACACATGGCAGAAAAAGTCAGGAGCGACAATTTCATGCTGGCATTTGGAATTGACTCCAGCTGTTATAATTGTGACTAAACACTAGTTGTTGTTTTTAATAAGCTGTCTAAAGTAAGGGACATTACCATTTCATACATTGTTAAGAAGGGCAGTTTGAGTTTGATTTTGAAACATACATTTATACTGTTCTTGGGAAGTTTTCAGCAAATTGTCTGTGAACCTAAAGAAATTTGCATGTTTTATTTCCACTCAGAAGAAGAAAATGTGTTTTTTATTTGTAAAACTATTATTAAAACCAGGTTCCAAGAAGCTTCTGAAGACATTTTACTCAGGATTCATGGGATGGACGGGACATGTGGGATAGAAGTAAGGAGCTCCCAGGTGATAAAAACCTAAAAGCTCTTCCAGAAGTGGTATTAAAAGACTTTTTCCAGTTCCAATCACCCATCAGTAAATATTAAGGGGGAGAAGATGTATGTGTCTAGATCTGTAGATCTATATGGGAGTGAATATATCTGTACTTTGAAAATGTTCTCTTAACTTTAAGATACAAATTTTACTGAAGATGAGCAATACCTTCAACATCTATCAAAAGTGAACTAAAGCAATCATAGATAACATCTTTATTTGTTCATTATTAGGTTAAACCTTAGGAAACTGATATTTTCAAAGGTCAAAATTGGTCAAATATGGGAAATGTTTCCCATGTTCAACCACTATCTAGATGGTTAAGATAGGGGAAGAAGATGGGGAAGAAGACAGACCAGCAGCTTTGGGGGGAAGACAGGCAAATGCACCCTGTGTTTAGTGTTGGGCTCTGGAGACTCACTCAGAAGGTGCTGCAGAACCCATCATTTGAGACACAATCAAGGAATATGCTGCAGGTTTGTCTTCCCTAGGTTTTAGCTTAAATTGCAAGTGGATGTATGCTGAGTGACCAGAGAGCTGGGGTTAGCTGTCAGCTCTCTGCATCCTGCTCTACAACTTAGATCTCTGAGCCCATCCAGTTCTATCAAATCAGAATCTGTGGAGGGTTACTCCAGGAATCTGCTTTCTAACAAGCACCCTAGGTGATTCTTTTATACTCCAAAGTCAGGAACCACTGCTGATGGTAATTGCTAACACATTTATGTAGCACTTACTGTTTTCAATATCCAATCATCTTACTCCTCATTACAGACTCAGGAATTAGGTATTATTATGATTACTACACTTTCAGATCAGGAAACTGAGGCACAGAGAGATTAAGTGACTTGCCCAACTGACGCAGCTAAGAATCATCAGAGCCAGGATCGCCCCTCACCTGGCAGTCCGACTCCTAACTCCTTGCTCTTAACCACACATCAGGTGGCCTTTTGGAGGACAGTTCATGTTAAGTCCTGACAGCTTCATGAGAGGAAATAACCAGAGCAGACAGTTTATAATGCACTTTTATCAAAAGTGAAATTATTTTTTTAATCAGAGATAAACAAGCATCCCATGTGCACATGTGAAGTGTGTGAGAGCACGCAGTACTTTGGAAACTCTAGATTTGTCCTCTGATAACCTGGTTATGGGCCTTCTTTTTGTTTCGACAGTGAAGGGTAGAGGAGATTTAATTTTGAAAAGTGGTTTTGTTATAATAGGTAGACAGCCAGACATGGAAAGGGGCTGAGGACTTTGGCCTGTGTTACATTCAGTTAGATGCTTGTTTATATTCTAAACATTCCATATAAAGTGTTCTCACGGGATGTGGGGAAGGAGGGTATAGATACCAGACCTGCCAAACTGGCTGGTTCCAACCTGGAGGAAGCTGACCCTGATTTCACCTCAAAGTGTATTATGTGCTCATTTACATACTAAAAATCACACCCCTTGGTGCCATGACAGTTCTGAGGCAGATCACCTAAGGACAAAAAAAAGACACCTCCTATTTCCTGGAAATCCCCTATTCTTAGAAAACCCTGCCTACCCCCACAAATACTCCACCCCCTGCTTAAACTCCAGCTACAAGACCACCCAGCCCGGGCCCCACCCTCTGGAGCATGCCCACACCCCCTCCTGGAGTGTGTACCCCACTTTATTAAACTATGCTCTGCTTGTACCTCCTCTTTCTGCTCGTGAGTTCTTTCTGGATGAGAGTCAAGAACCGTCTTCCAGGCTGAGGCCTCACCTAGCACCCAGCGAGATCTCCCTGGACTGGATTGCCTGACAACGGCTTCTTCATTTGAAACAATAAGACATTTTCATGAGCATTTTTATGGCTCTTCAAAAAATGAGGCTGAGATTGCCTGCCTGCAAAAGGTCTTCAACTCCAGGCTTAACAGATTAGACATGAAGGGAGCCTATTATACAAGTCTTTCCAAGATGCTATTCTTTAAATGGGAACGCTCATACTGAAAACATTCCAGGTTATTTTGGGTTTTTTGTTTAGGGTATTTTGTTTGTTTTTGGGGGGGGGATTGTGGTGGCATCTTGTTAATCAGGATTCTTTTTCTCAGCCATTGTGGCCATATTTCTCAACTCATGCTGCACACCACAGAACAATGCCTATACTGATAAACTGAAGCACTCCAAGAGCTTGAATTATTTTCTACATTCTCACAAATGAAGACTCTGCCCACGGGGAGCTTAACATGTTAGTAGGAGAAGCAAAGAAGAAACAAACATATAAATAAATGGTAATAATAATCTATTGGCCTACTTTGCCAGACTGTGGAGAGAACAGATTAGAAAAACAGTGAAAGAAAGGACATGGAGAGCATTTTTCCTGAAATGAATGAATGAGTGACTAACATCAGGACAACAGTGAGCGATCTGACCCTCACTTAGGAACCTAGAGCTGCTTCTTGCACATCTGTCACTGCTTCCCAGGAACACGCCCGCCTGCTTCTGGTTTGGACCTTCTTGACTCCCCACCCTGAGCCATTTTCTCTCCCTCTGCCTGGGCAGATTCTGTAATCACCCACAAACGCATTAAAATGGAACTCAGTTTATTTATGTCCCCTTCCTGGGGAAGGAAAGGACACTTCCCTGTTGATTGGGATGATTAGAAATTCCCCAGGGAGACAAGGACGCGCGGTATGTTCTTCCTGTGTGTTAATGTGGATTTACCAGAAGCCTCCAGGGAGCCATGTGTTTATATGCACACTTCCTGTTCTAGAAGGTTAACTACCTGCAGTGTTTACAGAGGACAGGGCCTTCGGAAATGGTCTCCAAGTGATTTTAAGTAAACAGAAGTGAGTTGTGTGCAGTGTTCCTGAAGCATGTCAGTTATTCTGGCTCGGCTCCTCGGGATGACTTGAGGCATGTTGGGCTCCCCCTTCACAAGGAGGAAGCTTTCTGGGGAGCCTTGGGGAAGGGAGGCTGGGGTGGAGGAAGGCCCCCTTGGCCCCTGGGGGTTTACTTTTTGTCCTTAAAGCAGATGGGGATGGGTAGGGCTTTAATTCAAGACCTGAATTAAAGTTTAGGGACTGTAACCCTTAGGACCATTGGATGGTGTGGGACTTTAAAGAGAAGATACATTCTGAGTATTTCAAAGCAGGACTTTTTAACCTGGGCTTTGGGATTTGGCCTGGGAGGGAGGTAGCCTTTTAATTCCTTGAAAATGTAGGTGAACTGTTATTCATGTGAGCACATGTGCATTTGCTGGGGAGAATGTTCTTTGCCTTCACCGCACAAAGCAGCTGCCAGAAACCACCCTGCTCTCCTCTCATCCCCTCAGGGACAGCTGCGTTTATATTCCCTCACATAGGTCTCTCTTCCAGGGTTACAATCTTTTCTTTTTTTTTTAACCTGAGCTATTTTCAAAGAGGATTAAAAGAGAAAGATGTACTTTATCGAAAGCACCAGGCTTCTGAGAGTGCAAAGACGACCAGGCCGGGCTCTCCTTTCCTTTCATACTGTCTTCCCATGACTTTCCTTGCTTTGCAGACTGTGTGCCCCCAGGCCCTGTCCCGGGAAATGGCGCCCTCTCCCGGGCATGGTGTGCTCTGGCCCCAGTGAGCTCCCTACTGCCCTCCTGACTGGGCTGTTGATGAGGAGACAGGTGCACTTTTACATGGAGCAAAGGTTATTTGCATCCATACTTGCCAGTCTGGAGGGCTCTAAATCCATGAGAGATGGCTATCAAGATTATTTCAGGTACAAGAAAATAACTGTTTTCTTTTCTTACTACCCAGCCTATTTTTAAATGAGAAATGAAGACAAAACCAAATAGACTCATTGAGCTCAGACCCAATGGTTTCCAACGTCCAACTCAATACAATAATTGTTTGTTCATCCAAAAAACTTTCATTTAGAACCTGCTCTGTGCTGAGCATGGGTGATACAATGATGAACAAGACAAAGTATGAGAAAGTTACTCCTGACCTACTAAGAGACAGTTAAGGAGTATTAAAAACTCGTTAGGAACTCTAACGGAGGTACATTCAGGGCTAGGGGCCCTGTGATAATTCCCTTTTCGGATGGTGTTTCAGGTCAGCTGTCATCAAGCTTCTGCCTGGACGTGTTTTGGTTACCCAGGCACCTGTCCCAGTTTTTAAATACTGATCTTTCTTTGACCCAGCTGAATTGCCTCTTGATTACCAGTATATTGATTAAATACCCAATGGGTCAGGCCGATGGACTAATTAAGGGAAGTGAACTGAGTGTTGGCTTGTATATTTTTGATTCAGGGGCACTTTGCATATTGAACACATGATATACTTTCCTCTGTCAAGGGAAATACGTTTCCTTCCCTTTTTCTTCTCAAGACAAGCAATCATCTTGGCCTGTCTTTTGATTTGCCCTATTTAATAGCAATATAGACAAAAAAAATTCCACTCTTCTTTTTACTGTAAGAACAATAGTGAATGTATAATGATTAATAACGGCTTCCCATTGGGAACACAAAAGGTTTTACAGGGACTATGGAAACTGTGAACACTTGTCTAATCTAAATGCATGCCTAAACCATCTAGGCAGGCTGACCCGTGTTCCCAGTTCGTCTGGTAGTTCCAAAAAAAAGCCAGAAGTAAGATTTTTTTTTAATGTAAAAACTGACTTTTAGGTGTCAGCAGATTAAACATACAACAGCTAATCAAAAGAAGTTCAGTCTAGACCCTAGGGCAGCCCATTTGCCACGTCTGAATAAACAGTCACAGCAACTCCCCAGAGGAAACTTCCCCTATATATATATCACCTATATATCCAGTGCCCAGTAATGGTGTCCATGGCGTGAGTACATGCATGGAAGAATGAATGAAAGAGTGAAATACTGAGAGAATATATTCCTGCCCTCCAGGAATTTGCTTGTTTCCATCTTTCATCTTCTCTATGATGAGCTTTTCACCACAAACCTGAGCCTTGGAGAGTGCCTGTCTCCTCTTTTAATCCCCTGATGTTAAGAGAATGGCTTAAGCTGGTCCAGAAGCCATAGCCTGAAGAAGTGTGAAACTGTGTCCCTTCGGTCACTCTGAAGGAACAGCCTAAATTCTCTTCTATAAGGACAGACACTTTGGTTGCATCCTTCTCTCCGTGGCTTTTCAGATTTCTGAAGCCATCTCTGCACACACGGGTGGTAGGGATGGGAAATGGAGAGGGCCCGTGCTCTCCCAGGAGGCACCACCTTTCCTTGTTTCCTCTGGGTGGGCCGCAGAGCACGTGGGCCGTTCCACACCACAGCCCGCACTGGGTCAGGTCTCCCTTCAGGGCAGATCCTGCCCAACAGTTCACTTTTTTAGACATTGGTGGTAACATGATTACTTCCAGGTATTCCACTGGGAATGACAATGGAGTGGACAACATGCTCTCTTCACTATATCCAACTGGATTAGATTGTAGGTTATAAGTGGTGATATGCCAGGTACTTCAAATTAGCACATATCATCACCAAATTATAAATCCACCGTAAGTATTCCTGAACATTCCAGTGGGAAGGAAAATGGAATGGTCAACAGGTCCCTCTTTGGTTCCATGTAGACCAATCTGTCAGATGAGAGCTCAGGGTGTTTAAAATTCTGTAGGTTGGAAGTTATAAAAGTAATCAGGTGTTGGGAATGTTACATTGCCTTAAGGCCTTCCCAGCAGGTGGCTGTTATATTCCAGGAATAGTACGAGGGACAAGGTGTCCAGATCTGTTCAATAACCAGCTACGTTATTGCAAGTGTCTATTTTATGCACCATTCTCACTTTTAGAAGTGCAGACATATCTAAATGACATGATCTTTAACTTCTTCATAGACACTAGGGAATGCCTCCCTAGAAAAATGCGTATCTACCTGATATTGGAAATAGAATTTTAGGGATGTATAGAATTTTAGAAGGTGAAAAGAACAAGGGTAAGACAGCCCAACTACAGCACCACTGACCTTCACTTCAAAACAGGAGGAGCAGATGGGTGTGGCTCCTAAGGGAACAACCCCATTTCTTGACATGGAAACAACTCTGTTTTAAAGGTAAAAGTTCATGCAGCCCTGCTGAGATCTTAGAAATATCGTTTTGAAAATATACTTAGAAATACAAATTTTACCAAACTAAGAAATGTTCACTGGAAAAAAAAATTTAGACAATATAGAAACACCACTCCAAAATAAAATTATCTGTAGCCTCAAAACCAAAAAGAGAACTGCTGTTAATATTTTGTGTCTTCACCAACTTTTTCTATGCACATGAACAATTTACTAAAATAATTATAATGACAGTAATTACTGACAATCATTGAGAATTCTGTATGTTCTAACGATGTTAGAGGCATTAGCGTAGTTATGCTAGGACTGTTAGGTAGAAAGACAGGCATGAGCAGCTGGGAAGGGGAAGGCTCAAAGAAAAAAAACCACCCAAACCCTGACCAGGTAGGGGTCCCATGTGAAGACAACAAAGACTTTGCAGGCAGATAAATGCCTTATCTACTGGGACAAAGCCAAACCAGTTCCAACCAGACCCCAATGTGGACACAACTGAGCAGAACTAAGAAGCGCCCAGACCACACCTCATCACAGGAAAGGACCTGCTCACTGAGAGGGAGGCTACATATGTCAAACAAATAACCCCACCCTGTCAAAGAGGTGCCTCCCAGCCAGAATGTAATATAAAGGCCCACCACCTAAAGGGTTGGGGTCTCTGTCTACCTTGGTCATGGCCCACTCCTCCCTTGGAGTGCATTACAATAAAATTTTCTTGCTCTGCTTCACTATAGAGTCTCTGCCTTTCAATTCTTTGTTGCAGTGGGGACGAGATTGAAGGAGAACAAACGCATCCCCTACCCGTGTAATCACCTACTGATATGGAGATGGACTCCTTCCGTCCACCCTAGGAAACCCCTATCGATATGGCGATGCACTAAGGCCAGGCGAGAGATTCTGGAAATACTGCAGTCTTACCCACAGCCTGTTAGCAGCAAACTTATATCTGTCTCCAGTTTTCAGTTTTTGTTTTGGTTACACAATATTGAGAAAACTCTTGATTCACACAGATAAGTACTTGCAAAAGTTTTTTGTAGCTTACCATGAACTGAATAGCCTTCATTTACATAGGTCTAGACATTTGGAAAATGATTAAATAAAAATTGGTTTCAGAGCTGTGTCCTTAAACATGAATAGCAACTGCTTGCATTACTAATTACAGAAATAGTAGAAAGCCCAAAACATTTATAATTATGACAACTATTTATAAATACTGTCCAAAAGCATGTTAATTAGTTTGATTGTGGTAATCACAACATATATGTACATCAAAATATCAAGTTACTATACCTTAAATATACACAATCTTTATTTGTCAATCATACCTCAAAAAAGCTGAAAGAAAACATTATCAAAATGCCTCATATTAGTTTCTGTGATGACTGCCCTTGTACTGTTCACCATGTAAGAATTTATTCACTATGTAAGAATTCGTTCACTATGTAAGAACTTGTTCATTATGCTTCAGAAGATTGGAGACTGACGAGAATTAGGCTTGAGATGGATTAATGATTGTACATTGAGCATTGACCCCCCTATACTGAATTTTATTGTTGTTAACAACCATTTGATCAATAAATATGAGAGAAGCCCTCTCAAAAAAAAAAATGCCTCATATTAATTTACTTGGTATTTCAAACTAACTAGGCTTCCGGCAATATAAGCATTCATGGAATAGGCAGGTCTAATTTCCGCCTGTTGTTTTAAGTCCAGCACACATTTGAGGCAGGAGCAGCAGGTGCGCACTGCGGAGGATGCTGCCTGCACAATTTTATATGCACTGACCGTGAGGCCTGAACCACAAGAAGACAGAGCCAGAACTGCTCGTCACTGGGGACACATCTTCATTTAGAGTTTACAAGTGGACACTGAGGCTGGACCTCACTATGGCCTCTCCATGTTGATCTTGCCGCTTATCGACTGGTCATTTGCGGCGGCCAACTCAGGACCTATGTGGCCCTCTCTGAGCACCCTAAAACTGCTAGCTCATAGTGTGGTTGCCAGTGGGCCATGCCTGGGTCCACAGGTACTGCTGACAATGAGATTACACAAAGCATTAGGAAAAAGGAAAAAGAAAGGTGGCAGGAAAGAGAAATGGGAGCTGGTCCCATTGCTGGGAGCAGTGAACTAGGGTCACCTGGGGTGGATGATGCCCCCAAAACCACCCAGATTGGTGATGCTGGTTCCGAACACTGCCCCAAGACCTATTTTGGTGGTAATTTGGCATGATAACCATGTCTTTCAAAGATCCCTCTATGGGTAAAATTGCAATATTTCCAGAATCTCTCATCTGGCTTTAGTGCATCTCCCTATCAGTAAGTGTTCCAAGGGGTGAAGAGAAGTAGTCTATCGCCAGAACAATAGGTGACCACATGGGAAAGCGAGGGCATAGCTGGACCAGAGAGGTTGGGTGGGGTTCATTTTTCCAGCCAGGTCTCAAGAGACACAGGCAAGCAGAAGTAGACAAGTGCTTGTAAGCAATAAATGGGTTTCTCCCACTTTATTTCCCCCTTTGACTGATTTCGGCTTCAAAGGTAATTTGCCCTAGGCTGGGAACTTATTTTCCATCCAAGTTACACCCTCTTTATCCTGTATGACTTGGCTTCAGGCAAGTGGCCACGTCAGGAAAGCTCTCACCTTAGTCACATGCCATAATCACAGGGGTACATCTTACAGTTGAAGATACACCAATGAGAAGCCATACACCCTTTACCCTGAGCTCTTTTTCCTTCTGTCTGGACCCCTGCCCCCTCTCCCGGTGCACCTCTGACCTATCCTTTCTTCATAGCCTTCTTAGGCCCTCCTCCTTCCCAGCTGGGGCGTTTCCGGGCAGGTACTCCCAGCAGGCCTAGAAGGCAATGAGTCACATTGGTGTAATTACCAAAGACACCAGTCATTAGGCCTGATAGGAGGAATGACACCAGTAATTAAGACTATTAGAGTTCCACAAACCACACAGGAAGATCAGTTGATACTTTTTAGTCACATGTTATATTCAAAGAAGAACTTAACAGCCTATTTTCACTTTAAAAAATTAAGCAGATGCATTTTTACCTGTAGGTTATTAACGATAAGAATGGCTAAGGCATATTAGAAGTGTAAGCACTGTGGATAAAATCGCAATATTTCCAGAATCTCTCACCTGGCCTTAGTCCATCTCCATATCAATAGGTAATGACAAGAGGGAGTGAGTGCATATCTGGACCAGAGAGGTTGGGTGGGGTCCCTTTTTTACAGCTGGGTTGCAAAAGACACGGGCAAGCAGAAGTGGACAACTTGCTTATAAACAGGTTTCTCCCACTTTATTTCTCCCTTTGACTGATTTCAGCTTCAAAGGTAATTTGCCCTGGGCTGGGAACATACTTTCCCCCAGAGTTACATGGACATACTGGGATTTTCTTCCTCTATTAAATCCCGAAATAGCCATGTGACATGCAGACTTTAAGTTCTTAATGGAGTAATTGCAAGGCCTTATCTCTTTTGAATTTCTTTTCTGCAGGAGATTTATTCTTCCTTGTCAATGAAGTAGATTTTATCTGCGAAAAAGACTGTTGGTTTTCTAATTTCCTATGTCTTTACTCTCCTTGACGTGCAGGTGACAGTACCTGTGGGTGGCAACAGGCTGGGACGACTCATCACATTCTGATCACCTTCCATCTGCACATGTGATCCCTGGAGAACTGCATGAGAACCCGGTGCTCTATGGGCCCTCAGTAAACCCCAGACAGTGAGGCAGGCAAGGATCCCCATTAGCACTTTGGGCCCAGCTCATGCCAAGCATGCATTTGACTGCCAAGGGCCAATGTCAGAGGACCTGCACTTGGCTTATCTGAGAGGGCCTTTTCTCTGCTCTCAGCTGGTGGAGTAATTGCATTGTCTGCCTTACTTTTTACAGAACAACCTATAAAGCCCTCTTGCTTCCCACCTTTTTCTTACATCCATCTTGTCTCTGCTTCCTGACTTCTTTCTGCTTTACGTCGCTGACAGCAAAAGAGTGTGACAACAGCCTGCAGCTGGGCCATCTTGTTTTGCCCAGCCTAGAGATATCTGGATGTCCCCACTGAAGTCTTGTCTCCTCTGGCCTCAGAACTCTCCAGCCCGCTTTCTCGCCTCTTCATCCTGTCACTGTCAAGCCAGGCCTTTCTCAAAAGGATAAACTGTCTCTTTTGTTCTCTGAACAATCCTTCTTGACCTTCTTCATAATAAACTGGCAGAAGTTCTATGAAAGGACTAATACTGCTGACATGTAGCTTAGAAGGCCCATAACTCAGTTTCCAATTCTGTGCCTCCCAAACATTTAATACTTACACCCAGCAACTCTGCAAGTGTGGAAGCCTTCATCCATTCAATCTGTACCCTGTGTATCTGGCACTCTGCTGGCCACGAGGGATAAGGCCAAACACAGGACAGACAGATATGACTCCTGTCCTCAAAGAGCTTCTAGTCTGAAGAAGCAGGAGGCAGACACCACACAGTGGTCAGGGTATAACTGGTGATGACTGTGACCTAAGTGCGTCAAAGGGAGAGCTCAGAATGCCATGAAATTATACAAGAGGGAGACCAGCCATCAATGCTCAATGTCTCCTTAGTGCTGACCACACACCACTGAAGCCTCACGTCCACGCTGAGATAAGCAGTGTTCCTGTTGTCCTTTTATAGAGGAGGAAACTGAGGCTTAAAGCATAGCCCACCCAAAGCGAAACGGAAGGAGGTCGCCAGGGTTTGGACCCAAGTTGGTGTGACTCTAAAGACTATGTCCCTCGCCTGTGTGCACCCTGCCTTCCAGGGAGGGCACAACAGGACAAGAGTCAGAGACTCTCTGACATATCTGCTGTCAAGTCCGGGGCCTGTGTTTGTTCCATGACACAGTTACACTAGGTCAAGTGTCTCAGTGCTGGGGGTCGTGGGCGCCCAGATGGGCAGGTGAAAGGTGGGATCACCAGTGAAACAAGCCAGGCGGAGAAAGACAAACACCATGTGATTTCACTTATTTGTGGAGTATAAAAACAAAGCAAAACAGAAGGAACAAAACAACAGTAGACTCATAGACACGGAGAAGGGACTCGTGGTTACCAAGGGGGAGGGGTTGAGGCAGTTGTGGGGGAGGGAGAATAGAATAAAGCGGCACACTAACTCGCAATCACAATTTAAGTTGGTCACAGAGTCAGCAGAATGGCATGGAGAATACAGGTAATGATTCTGTAACATCTTACTTCATTGATGGACAGTGACCGCAATGGAGGGGTTGAGGACTTATTAGATAATATGGGTAAATGTTGAACCGCTGTGTTGTATGTTTGAAGCCAACATAGGATTGTATATCAATGATACTTGAAAAAAAAAAAGATGGAGTTAGGCTAGGTCAAGTGTTCTCAGTGTTTAGGGGTCGTGGGCACCCAGATGGGCAGGTGAAAGGTGGCCACAGACCCTTAGACATTCCTCTTGTGGAGAGGTGGGGTCTGTGTTTCCTCCCGGCATGTCTAGACAGCCTTCGTGACTGCTCCAACTACCAGAACACAATGGAAGTTTCCCTGTGCTATTTGCATACCCAGACTTAACAGACTGGCAGCTTCGGGCACCTGGCTCTTGGAGTGCTCCGTGTGAAAGGAGCCGAACCCCTCGGGGACCGCCCTGTGCGAGGCCACGCAAGCTCTCCAGGTGCGGAGACCGTGTAAAGAGAGAGACCCAACTGCCTCAGCTGTATTAACCACTGTGGTCCAGACACCAAGACAGAGTAAGGAAACCATTTGGATGCCCACCAGATTCAGCAAGGAGAGAAGCTGAGTCAAATGTCAGAAAGCATCGGACACCCAGAACCAAGCACCCAGGCATGTGCGGCACACACAGCCACCTGAGCCCCTCCAGCTGAACTTCCAGTCATCAAGAGACAGTCACAAGTCCTTGCCTCTGTGCCTGCCTGAATTCCTGGCTCGGCTTGGTAGGCCTAATAAAATGGCTGGTGCTTTATTGCACTAGATGCAGGAGTGGTTTGCTACACAGCACACACTTGGACAATCTGATACAAGCAATGGACCCTCTTCCCAGAACGATTGCATACTACACACAGTTTTACACCAAGTCTTACTGTGCACCCCCTTCCTCCAATTTATCTGCTGATTCTAAACAAAGTACCTCATCACTGAACTATCTCTGAGGCCTTCAGTTTTATGATCCAGCCCACAGAAAAATAGGACAAAAGCAAATGCTAGATGCACTTCAACCAGTGAAATTATTTCTCAGTTAAATTCAGGCTGCAAGAATGGAGTGGTATTTCTTTACCAGACATTTTCTTTCAGGGGAAATTTGTGACAAAAGCTCATTTTCTTTTCTTTTTAATGAAATTATACATACTGCCTAACATAGCTTAGTATCACACAACACAACAAGATAAAACCCAAGCTCATATTGGTGTTTATCAGAGGCACAAAGTCAGGGCAAGGGGGGCAGTGTAAAAAAATGGGTGAAGCTGGTCAAAAGGTACAAACTTTCAATTATAAAATAGGTAAGTCCTGGGGATGTAATGTACACCATGGTAATTTTAGTTAATAATAATGGATTGCATATTTAAAAATTGCTGAGGGAGTAAATCTTAAAAGTTCTCATCACAATAAAAAAATTGTAGCCATGCGGTGATGGATGGTAACTAAACATTGAGGTGACATTTTTCATAAGATACAGATATCAAATAATGTTAGTATAGCTATGTCCTTTGCAATATTTAGGACATACTTGTATTTTAAAAAGCATTCAATGTTGATCAAAATTCAAATTTAACTGGATCTCCACTTTTATGTGTTTTATCTGGCAACTTTATTTTGTGGTCCATATGTAATTGCCGTTTTTCCTGAAGGAAACTGAGGGTCTGAGAGATTGAAAAATGTTGCCCACATCCATGAAGTTACTAGTAAGTGGCAGTCAGGACTGGAACCCAGTCTGTCTGATCCCTGAACCTATGCTTTTCCCATTTGCCCTGCCAAGAGGGATTGGACTCAATTCCCCAGGAAGCGCTTAGCTCAGTGAGTCACCCGTTTCCCACTGTACATGCAACTAGTCTCCCATTAATCTCTCAAGGGTAGAGAGCTGCTTAGGACCACTTCTGTGTCCCCTAAAAACACCATTTACTAGATGATTCTTGATGGACTTCTAGGTGGACATTTTTGCTAACATATTGAGAGTGAAGGACAAACATTAACAGGTCACTTTTTATTTAATTCCAAGCACTGGGCTACTTTGGAGAGTGAGGCTGCCTGGGCAGCATGCTCCAGCCCTGCTGAAGTGGGCTAGATGTTTGCCAAGTTGGCATATTTGAGTCAGGAGGGCAGCTTTCCCACTCTTGAAAAGGAAACTTGTAACTCCAGGGAGAGGAAATCCCAGGACACAATACCTATAAAACCAAAATTAGTCAAAAGGAGAAATGAAGTTTAAAACCCGTTTATGGCTTACAAACTGCGGTCTGGGGTCATCTCTCTTTCCTGCTCCAGAAGAAGCAGACCAACACTCCCCCTAACCTCTCAGGTTCAGATAAACCCTCCATCACCCAGGTAATTACCCATTGATATAGAGATGGACTATCCATATCCACCCCTGAGGAACGCCTGTTGATATGCAGATGCACTAAAGCCAGGCATCTGTACAAGGCCAAAACAAATCATAAAACACAAGAAAAAACTATTTTCCTACTAAATCCCATTTCTTTAGTTGTCTTGATTTATATGCCACTTAGTGTTTGTCTTACAGGAGAAAACTCTTAATACCTTACAGAACACTGGGCTGAGGATATACAGCTCTGTCCTGTGATTAGATAAAATTTGAGCTGATTTTGACTTTTCACTGTATACACTCCACATTACATACTCCTTCCTCACCCTACCCAAAACACTAAATTCAGGCCCAGAGCTACTCCTTCCACATCAGAAAGCTCAGCGAACCCTACATGAAATATTATCTTCGTTTGATATAAACAACATATGTAAGTATATATTATATATACAATATATAAATATATATTAATATCCTACGTATAATTTATATTATAGATACTCATGGAATTGACGGACATTTCCTCTTCTCTTTTCTGCAGTTCCCCACCCTGCAGAGTCTGTCACATTCAGTCACTATTCAGTAAATAAATACCAAGCACACACTACGTGCTAAGGACTATTGTAGACCTGTGGCTACAGCCCACCACAGACGTGAACCCTGCCCTCACGGAACTCAGCTGGGGATTGTGATGTTTCTGCTCAAAGTTTTCTACCTTTTGTGGATGAGGCATGGGCTTAGATTTTCAACTCAGTGGATCTTTAATGTCCTTCTTATAATTGCCTTAACACAGGCAAGTAAATCAAGAAATTAAAAATGGTTTGGGGCAGAGAATAGTTTCATGTTGTCCATTAAATTAAACCCTCTGGGTACTTAAAATTCAGGGGATTTCAGGAGCATATAAATATTATGACCTTCACTGTTAGAATGATTAACCCTTCTTTTAAGTGTCACTTTAATGTTTCATTTTCGAAGACCTCGCAATGCACTGTCATCTCAGACAGTGAGGGCCACCACACAGCTCGCCCATCCTGCTTCAGGTCCTGAGACAGATGCTGCACTTTGTACTGCACACACCTGGCACACTGAGCATCAGAACCAACAAGGAATCAGTTGGGAACTTGCTGAACTTCTATACGTCTTTCCTGTTGACTGACCTCAGGCCATTCTCCACCTCATCCAGCTGCTGCCTTTGAAGAAGTGGCCAAATGAACGAACGGTGGAGAAAGGAGGACCATCAATTACAAGCGAAGTGGGTGGGCTCCTATTGTCTAATAGGCCCTCACACCCCCATTTCAGGCAGCTGCTGCTAAGTAACAAGCCATCCCAGAACTTAGGGGTGTGAAGCAACACCATTTAATCATGCTCGTGGGCTCTGTGGGTGAGGAATTCAGAAGGGGCACAGTGGGGCAGAGCCCCCCTGCTCCCTTGTCTGTTGGAGCCTCTGCCGGCATGACATGCACGGCCAGGGCGGACCTGAGGAGCCGGGACTGGGACGCACTTCCAAGGCGACTCCTTCTCTCCCGTGTTTGGGACCAGGGCTAGGCCCTGAAGGACGGGCCCAGCTGGACTGTCCAGCTCAATGCCTGCATGTGGGTTACAAGCAGAACTAGCTACTTTGTTTTAAAAAATATACCCTTTTCACTCGAAAGAATGACTGACAGGCAAGCTATGGTTTTTTAAGATTTGAATATTGGGAAGACATGTTCCTGAAATTGAATGAAGTGAGCCATCACTTCAAGGAAAATAACTGATGCTATTTGTTGCCAAAGATAAAAACTGCTTTCAAGCAAAAATCAGAAATTTAGAAAGACTGTACCTGTATCATGAGCTTCTGAACACATACAGCTTTTTCTGATGATATATGTTGGATATTAATTAATATGATTTTTTGTATCATATAATGAGTCTTTTGGAACAGCTGCACAATTCAGTGACCCAGTAATTTAAATGCCCAATGCATGATGTAATAAAATCAGACATTGGTAAGAGACCCACTGAAAATTGAGATAGACCAATTATTTTCATGTAACAGGACATTAAGGTTTCATTTGATAAGATTTAAAGAGTCCAAATTGCACCCAACCTTTAAGAAACAACCACTTATCCAGGCTTGGTATAATATCAATGAAGAATATGCATGATTTACCAAAAGAGCCAATAAAATACTCCTCCCTTTTCCAACTACATATCTCTGTGAGGCTGGATTTTCTTCATATAATTCAGCCAAAACATATCACAACAGATTGAATGCAGAAACAACTATGCGAAGCCAGAAAGCCAACTATTAAAAAGATCTGCAAAACAATGGTATTGTTCACTCATTTTTTTGTATTGGAAAAAAAATTTTTACATGCATATTAACATGCAATAGGTGTATTATTATTTTTAATGAATTAATAAATATTTTTAATTTCCCTGTTTACATTACTAATATGGCAAATATTGATATGCATGAGACAAATATGAATGCTCTTTAGGTCCTCAATAATTTTTAAAAGTAAAAGGGACTGTAAGAAAAAAGTGTGAGAACTGCTGACGTCGATTAATCTGCTTTCCAACTGGATGCACAGGGGCATATGCTGGAAGACAAAACTACCAGCCTGTTGCAAAAACTCCCAGTGGCTTGCAGTTCAGGTACTCTCAGAAATGGCTCTTGGCCTAACATCTCAGGACACTTTTTTGTGCTCTTCAACCCACTGAACAGTCACTATAAGGGATTCTCAACCTCTGGCCTGAGTGCCTGTGGTGTTAAGACTGCAAAACTTCTCTCATTTCTTTTGCAGAACACAAATAGGGCTCTCAGGCCACATTTACTGTGCAGTTATTCTGCTTTGCAGTCAATACTTTTTTTTAATGTAGCTCTGAGAGATTGTGGAGATAATAGAAACAGATCATCGTTACCTTGTACGCACAGGTAGGTATATTAATATTTCTTTCCTGAGGACATCATTCTGTACTAAGCAGTAAACTCTGTGATCTCAAATAACTTGGGGAAAACTCCAGTGGGTAGCTCTGAAAATCAGATGGCCCATGACTTGAACACTGTTGAGGGTGATTTCTTATAAAATGTGACCAAATCCATAAAAATAAACATGCTTAAAAATTAAAAATAAATCATTAAGAGTTTGGAAGGCCATTTTGTCCGGCAGAGAGAAAACAAGACTGGACAAATACAAATGATTTAGGAATTACTTTACAATCCAGGAGCAGATAGCATGATCATAATTAGCATCATGATCACCATCGTAGCTGCCACATTTAAAGGAAATTTCTGACTCATAGCAGTTCATGCACGGAAGGCAGCAAACTGAATGTTCTATTGCATCCCAACTGGTTCTAAACAGCTGCAGCTGATAAAGAACTGGGAATGCTGAGTGATTTAGAATGCCAGTTTTACTGATTCCAAACAAAAATTCTCCTAATACATGAACATGGGACGTGTTTTAACAAATCACATGGAGACCTACACATACTCTTTCCCACTTTCTTGCACCTACATTTTTATAAGACTAAGAGTTGACCTCTTTCAAAATACCCTTGCTAATGTAGTTAAGGTTCCTATTGCTAAAGAAGCATCTTTTCAATGAACAGGTTAAAAAACAAAAAATAGAAATAGAAATACCATTTGACCCAGAATTCCACTCCTAGAAATTTACCCTAAGAATGCAGGAGCCCAGTTTGAAAAAGACAGATGCACCCCTATGTTTATTGCTGCACTATTTACAATAGCCAAGAAATGGAAGCAACCTAAGTGTCCATCAGTACATGAATGGATAAAGAAGATGTGGTACATATACACAATGGAATATTATTCAGCCATAAGAAAAAAACAAATCCTACCATTTGCAACAACATGGATGGAGCTAGAGGGTATTATGCTCAGTGAAATAAGCCAGGCAGAGAAAGACAAGTATCAAATGATTTCACTCATTTGTGGAGTATAAGAACAAAGAAAAAACTGAAGGAACAAAACAGCAGCAGACTCACAGAACCCAAGAATGCACTAACAGTTACCAAAGGGAAAGGGACTGGGGAGGATGGGTGGGAGGGGAGGGACAAGGGGGAAAAAGGGGCATTACTATTAGCAGACATAATGTAGGCGAGGGGCATGGGGAGGGCTGTACAACACAGAGAAGGCAAGTAGTGATTCTATAGCATCTTACTACGCTGATGGACAGTGACTGTAATGGGGTATGTGGTGGGGGACTTGGTGATGGGGGAGTCTAGTAACCATATGTTGCTCATGTAATTATAGATTAATGATACCAAAATAAAAAATAATTTAAAAAAACAAAAAATGAACCTAAGCATAATTTACTAAACTTCAGATATATTAACTTTATAACCAGATAGGAAGGTATATTTCCTGTATGTAAACTTTACAAATTTTTAATATTTTTCACATTTATGCAAATCATGGTCATTATTTATATATGTTAGAAATTGTTTCCAAAATCACCCTAAGCAGAGAGTACTGCCATGTCTTCTTAAAGATTTAACCTTCATGTGTATTGAAGTATTTAAAGTCAACATAGGTATGGATTTTTAAGGAATGAAGGCAATTAATAGATCACATGCACACACAAAAAACACTAGTCTTAATTGGATGGAAGGAAGAATTAATGCTTGGTCTTACATAAAAGGCTGCATATACACTTTGAACCTAATGAATAACCAATATATTTCAGTTATTGGTTGGTAGACTGTTATATATCTGACAATTACATCTTTATCATAGATTTTTATCTTTTGTACTTTGTATTTGATTTTCGTATGTAATGCTTCCCCATAGCTGACTAGGAAAGGAATTATAAACTACTAAAATTATGATGGATATTTTTGGTGGAAAAAGTTGTTTATTCAACTTGATCATGGTAATTTTGATTTTCAGTAAAGTCATTGAGATACTAATGTATTTTTCCCCAATGAAGGTTGTTTCTACCCATGAAACCTCAATAAATCATGTCATTTACAGCTCCAGAAGATGAGCCACTTCAGAGAGCTGAGTCCTTAAACAGAAGATACAGGTGTGATCATGGTTCATGACTGAAAGAATAGAAAGCCTTGAAATTAAAGCATGCACTATAAAAATTAGAGCATCCAAATAACATTCAGAGCAGTCCTTTAAAAACACAAACCACAGCACGAACCTCCCCTGCCTCTTCAAAAGTCTCTCCCATCAGAGTAAAGGCCACATGCCTTACATTGGCACACAAGGTCCTAAATATCTGGCCCTTCACTAATTCCTCAGTCTTCTGCTCCTTCCACTTTTTCTTGCTCACTCCAACCCAGACACCCTGGCTTTCTTGATAGTCTCCCAACATGCCAATCACACCCCTGCCTCAGGGCCTTTGCACATGCTGTTACCACTGCCTGGAATGCCCTTCCCCCAGGTATGCACATGACTCAGTCCTTCACTTCATTCAGACCCTTGACCACATTTTGGAGTCTTCTTACTAGAGAAGTCTTCCCCAAGCACCCCATTATATACAAAAGCACCCTACCTCATTGCTCTGTATCCCCTTAACCTGACTTATTTTTCTTCATACCACTTATCACTACTAGACATGTTCTTGGTGGTTTCTTGGTTTGTCACTGTTTCCTCCTATAAGAAAGTAAGCCAAACAAGGGCAGGAACTTTATTATCTGCAGTTCCACAGCTTAGAACACTGCTTGACATTTAACATATGCTCAAGAAATATTTTAATCAGAAAAAAAAAAAAGCATGCACTAAGGTTCCTCAGTTGTGTTTCTGAAAGATCTGAGCATTGTCAAACCCCTGATTTGTTTTGTCCTTTTGAAGGCTAGTGACGCAGAGAATATGTATTTACAAGTTGTACCAGAGGCAAAGAGAGACACCAGAGAGTGGAGGAAAAAAGAGTGGCCTTGTGGTCAGGAAACCTGGGTTCTACTCAGTTCTACCCCAAGCCTGGCTTCTGGCATGAATTTGGCCTAATTATTACACATTTCTTCATCTCCATTTTTCTCACCTATAAAGTGAGAGAGGATTAACGGTGTTGGATAATTTCCAATGTCTTTTCTATCCACCAAACACTAGGAAGCTGAACTGCCATTTTTCTTCTTTTTTATACACTCTGGTATGAATGGCATGTGCGTAGTTGAAGGTCATATGGAGAACTGAGCATCAAGAGGTTGCCCTTCTCTGAGCCGAGGCACTACGGGATCTCCTGGGTTGATACAGGACATAATACATTTACACTGATACTCAATTCAGCCAAATTAGACACCCTAGTGAAAGAGACTCGCCGGGTGGTTAAACAAGCTGTGGAAAGTGTTTTGTAAATGAGCTTTTTGTCATTTTCTGTTGCCCCTCTGCAATCTGAATTCCTGTCCACGTATGTATTAACCAACAATTTTAAAATAAAGAAAAGCAGATTGAATTCCACACTTGGCACAATTTGCCTTCAACAGCCATAGACTTAACAGAGGCGGAGCATTCGTGAAGTGAGAACTCGCTGCCTCTTCAGAAGTGGTTTACAGATTCATTTATTTAATAGACTTACATCGATCACTACCTCCAGAAATCTGGGCAGTTTCACAAGACAGGCTGCTCTTGCCCTCGGAGGCCTCCCCTCCTGAATTCCACCCCCACCCCCCAACCCCAGGCCAGCAGCCCCAGAGAGCAGCAGTGGCTCCCCCAGGCGTTTCAGAGACGAACAAGATCCCACATGGTTGGACCCCAAGTCCCCTCTCTACTACCTCTCCCCCCACCTCCCTGACGTCACCCCCACCCGCTCAGCACCAGCTACTCTATCCTCACCGCTCCTTGGGGTCAACAGGCACCTTCCCCCACCCCCAGGCCTTTGTCTGGTCCCTCCGCCAGGAACACTCTGCCCCAGAGCTCCTCTTTCAAGTCTTTACTGAATGACCCCCTTCCCTGGGCGCTCTGTGTAAAACTACAACCAACCCCCACCCGCCCTGAAGCCCTGCATTCCAGGGGCTCCTTGTCAGCGCTCTATCTTGTTTTCTTCCTGTGACATGTATCACCTTTTTAACTTACTACATAATTGACTAATTTGTCATGCCTCTCAAAACCCCAGTCTCCACCCCAATTAGAAGGTTAGCCCCATGGAGGTAAGGGGTTTTTCTGCATGTGGCTCACTGATGTATCCTAGAGAACCCAGAACAGTGTCTGGCCATTGAGGCACTGCCCCCAAATCTGTTGAATGATGGATGATGTGTGGCCCTGCATTACTAAGAGCCACTGCAGAGACTGGTGAGGAGGGCTTGTAAGAGGACTCACCCAAGGTAATTAAGAAGGTTTGCCCAATTTTGATACTTAACATCATCTTACTTGGATTGTAGTTTTCTTTGTTCATATTCTAGATCAGTTTTGAAGTCTTTGGGGGCAGATACTGCTGTATTCATGTTTTTGCCCAAGTGCCCCTGTGCTCCTTGCATAGTATGGGTATCTGCTGAACATTTACTGAAATGAAACAAGGTTTACAGATATGAAACAAAACAAAACTGAACAAATTTAGTTTGCTTTGCAATTTATATATTTTAGTCCAATTTAAAGGATAAATATGTACATATTTACATGTGTATTTCTGTGTATTTATATAAATATGTATTTGTATGTATACATTCTTATACATATGTACATTTCTACATTTACCTTTTAAATCAGACTAAAAATTATATTGCCTTAGTATATTTACACAAATCAATTACACTAAGTCAGTAAAAAAATTTTTTTTAAAGAAACAGAAACCAAAAAAGAGAAGACATTGCCTTCAATAAGTGTAGTCCCGGGAGAGAGCAGAAGATGAGATAAATGTGTCCTTTTCTGAGGCAATCTCAGCTCCTGTGAGCTCTCATGGTGTGAGCATCACGCAGTGATGAATGGGATTCTAGTGTTTAAAGATTTATAATTTTCATACAATATGACATCCTTATATGAGTGTTAATTTACCCAATACTCAATCAAAGAAATGGGCATTTGTCCCAGTTCTAAAGAATGATTTCTCTGGTTTGGCTTCATTCTCTAACACGGAGCCTCCTAAAGGATTTTTGAGAGTAATCTTGGCTCTGTGATTTTTGCTTTTTATGTGGTTTTAGAACCTAACCCCCAAGTGACTCTACCATAGTCTCTGAGCTCATAGCGTCCCTAGGAGAGCTACAGCTGATGATTCCCTGCTGAAGATTAAAACCAGAGACATATTAATGAACTGGACTCAGTGCTCTTGTGGCTCAAGCAGCAGATGGACGTTGTAATAAGGTTCCCTAAATGAATAATGAATTCATACGATGAAAACAGTGACCCACTGTTCTCATCTCCACTGAGAACAGGACAGCAGGCCATGGGTTTAAAATTGCAAGAAAGATGTATTTCTGATACAAAAATGCTTTGCCAGATATTGAAATGGTCTCTCGAGAGGGCGTTTTATGTGGAAACCTCTTCTTATGTGGAAACTTTTCTTTCTTAACCTCATTCTGTCTGGGGTAGTTTATAACATTTCTTAGAGTGTGTTCTAGCATGACACAGGATACTAAGAGAGTTTACTCAGAATATGGATTCTGTCATCAGACACGTTTCAGATCATTTGAGAAGTGGTGGTTTAGGCATATGAAGGTGGGTAGATAAATAGTACAGACTTCTGATGTCCCAGTCAGTGTACTATTTAAACTTTGTCTAACTTATGCCTTCTTTCAAGAATAAACAGCCAAACAGATCTTCACAGAGTTATCCTTTACCAGCACCACCTAAAAAAGGACTCCCTTGGAACTTTTCATCTTAAAGTTAGAGTTTCTAACTAGTCAACAGTAAGGTGTCTTGGGAGGAAAATCATCTGTTCACCTCATTGATTGCTTGTTGATTTTTAAAAAGAAAAAAAGTAAATAGGAAAGGACTAAAGCAAGAAGGGGGCCTTATATTGTCTGTGTGACAATTGACTTTTGTGTGTGACAATTCCCACTGCACTGGCGTCAACACTGAGTTGCCTGCATGTGAACTTTAATGTTAGAGGCGGGTAGTTAGCACTTAAAATACTCTACTCAGTAGCTCATGCTCTTGAGTTCATGTTCTGCCAATACTGTTGTCAAAATCTATACCAGAGGATTGTTCTTCAGTATGAGGGCTGTTGGGAAGTACAGCTGACCCTTAAATAGCCAACCCCCCATGCAGTCGAAATTCTATGTATAAGGTTGACTCCCCAAAAAGTTAACTACTAATAATCTACTGTTGACTGAAGCCTGACCCACAACAGAAACAATTAACACATATTTTGTATGTTGTATTATATACTGTATTCCTACAATATAGTAAACTAGAGAAAAGAAAATGTCTTTTCAAATTGTCACACATCTCCAAAAAATGCCCAATGTATTTACTGAAAAAAATCCACCTCTAAGTGGACCCACCAAGTTCAAACCTGCGTTATTCAAGGGTGAAGGGTAATTTTAAACTAGTGAAATAAGTGATGCCAAGACAGGTGGTTAGCTAGGAAGATCGTACAGGCGTCCTTACCCCTAAATGGAAAAGGACTTGGACTGGCATGCCCAAAAGCCTTACAGAGCTAGAACCTGGGTTCTGTCTGGTCCTGTGTCCCCAAGCTTCACAACATCTCTGAGCCCAACCTGCCCAGCAGACAGTGGACTGCTCTGCCTCAGTTTATTTTTACTTGTCTTTAGAGTTTTCCAAGCAAGGTTGTGTAAAAGAGCCCCAGGCCTGAGTGGGGACTTCCCCGAGCTTACAAGAGCAGATGGTAGAAAACTCTTTTTGTACCTGCTCGCTAACAAATGTTTGCACTTGTAGCTGCATTTCATCCAAGAACTGCCATCAGTGTTACATCCCATCGAGCTCTGAACACCAAGGACCACCAGTGTTTCCCAAACACCTGGTAATCTTCAAGCAGCCAAATTGGCTTAGGTTAATTGCCAACATCAGGTACCTGTTATTAAAAAGTGACCCCATGAGAGGAACATTTTTAATGTCAGCCTTCCTGGAATCACTAGAAAATTCTAGTCATTCAAATCTCTCACAATCCCTTTGACATTAGTAACTCTTGCCAGTGGACTCTATTCATCTCTGTATAGATACTATATAAAGCCAGACAGAGGCCCTTATCTGACAAGGTCTTCTTTTGGTAATAACTTAATGCCGAACGTTGCTGGGCCAGTTTTACTCTTTGCTTTTAGCAAACATACTTGTTGCTACCATCTTGAAGGAATTTCCTAGAAAAAAATAACTCCCAGTTAGTGATCGTTGGGTTGTTCCTTCCACATTTTCAAGCCTCATGTGGATCGTATAAAGTTTCCTCTCTCTTGGATACACCTTAAAGATTTAGGCAGATGCCACTTGACGGAATGCAGTCCTTTCACAGATGCACCTCCCGGGTCGTGGTGCATGTGTAAGTGAAGGTCTACTGAGCACATAGAAATACAGCCATTTTTAAACACAGAGCTTCTTTTCTATCCGTTGCTACATTTCATGAGTCAATTACAGTTGCCCTTTTAAATGATGGAGGTAAGCTGTTGGCATGTACATTTAATTATGGAGGAAGTAAACTCTTCTTTCACTTGAGTTATCTGTGAAAGTAGCTTTTTAAACACTCTTAAGCAAAATAACCTATCACAGTTTTATCACCATTTGTCTCATAAGAAACTCGGTCCTGTCGAAAGAGGTCCAACATATTTTGATTATAGAATATATTTTGCCTTGCATGAAGACAAGACAGATAGCAAGAATCAAATCTACTATTAATAGGAGCTCCTTCAGAAGCTGTTATGCAAGTAAATCTTTGTAGCTGCTGAAATAGAAGCTTCCTGGATTTATTGTTACTTTGCTATGTCATAAAGCAAATCAGAAATTTCTCACCATATTTGTTTGATACAGCTGATGACCATTTGACTACATTCAAGAAATGCAGCTCTAAAATAATCTAAAGTTGGAACTTCACCAACTAAGTGAAACTCTATAGACTACATTTGGCTTCTTTTCTGTATTGATCTCCAATTACAGAGCAAAGGCACTGTCTTCTGGCTGCCAATCAATAATATTAGAAGAATGAGATATGGTGTCTCATAATTTTATAAATACACTAACTTTAATCTACCTTCACCTGTCTATCACTGGTCTTGGAAAAGCAAGTGATGAATTGGCTGGGAGAAGAACAGACTGCACGCGTCTACATTTGTCTCCCAGCTATTTAGCTTCTTCATTTAAATTTTATCAGTGAATTTTACAGTTTATGAAAGTAAGGAAATGAATCACCAGTTTGCGCCAAGTGCACATGGCAGCCATGCTGTTGAGGTCCTGAAACAACCATTTGCACTCCCCATTCAGCTTTGTGCTGTTGCTTTCAGAGTAAAGAACAAACTAAACGGGTCATCTGGTCAAGACCGCGTTTGCCGTACAGACAGGGCCTTGCTCACGAAATGGGAAGTCTGCCCGAACGCTTCCGGCAGCTTGGTGTTGGGGCAGTTTGAGCCTCCGCCAGGGACACAGCCGAGCAGACAATCATCACGAGATACAGCGGCGGTGCCTGCGCTTCTCAGAATCTGCCTCTAGCTCTTCCCACCCTAAGGCTGCCGCAAGATGTTCCTACCTCACGTTGCGACCCGGTCTGTGTGTCTGCGCCCGCCTGTGCCGTGGGTCCCGAGGTTTCTCCGCCGGGCCTGGTGCTCGGAAGCTGAGCTCGAACAAGGAAGAGGAAGGTTACACCGCGCCCGCGCAGGGCAATTCACCTGCAGTGATTGACAGCGCTGGGAAACCTGCGGCTGCCGGTGCGTCGGCTGCGGACAGGTGCGCGGCTGCGCGCGTGGCGGCTGCGCGGGCCTGGGTTTTCGCTCGGTCACCTTGGAAATGGAAGCCCTCCCGGGGTGTTGAACGCTTTTACTGCTCAGCAGCTGAGACTTCTGCATCCTCCCGAGCTAGAAAAGGAAAATCAAGCCCAGCAATAGCTACTACAGGGAATAGATTCATATCTCACCTGTTTTCACACGTTTGTTATGAGATAGGCTAGGTCAGTATCAACACCTTTAACTGATCGTCCAATTAAAGCCCAAAAAAAGTAACTTTCCTGAAGTCCCACCGTTGATCATGGTTAGAATAATGTATGCTGTTAGTAGCTGCATTATGCTGCATTATTAGGTACTTAAATCTAATCTCTATTCCCTTTCCTCATTTAATTAAGGAGTAAGTTTCCATTGGACACTTTTCCTAAAAATTAGTCTCTGGAAAGTAACCACTTTCTTTGGAAAATGTCCCAAAGTCCTTCTGGTCCCTCAGTCTTTCTGAGTTTCTTCAAATCCTATTAGGCTGAAATAAGTTGTACATGCTCTAGTAAATTTTCCCATTTTTGTGACCCCAAAGATCCAAAATTGGGCTGTCCTCCCAGTCTTTCTCATCCTAGGAAATTCAGCCATGTTCTGGTGAAAAATATTTTCCAAAGTGCCCAATTTCCTGCTTTCCTATATTCACTTTCATTTTAAAGAAATGTCCTCTTAAATACATTAACTCTATCTGAGCTTATGGGAGAGAAGGCAAGAAAAATCGTAGTATGGGCAATTAAAGTTTAGGTCAAAGAATCACTTGTGAATATTATTGTTTTAAAGGTTAACTTCATGGAAATTAGTTAACCCAGGTCTTAAGCGGGATATTTTTAAAATGAAAGAAACACAGACTTGCTTTCTACCTGTTCAGATCAATTCACCCCACTTGAAAAAGGGGATGGTGGCCTCCACATCAAAGCCCACACTGTGGAATCTCCACCTTCTCCTCAGGGGCCTCCAGTGGTCTCGGATCACAGGGTAACATAATCCAGAGACCACCACCCTTCACAGCAGGAGTGGCCTCCGGCATCCATTCCCGCTGCGCTCTGGGCCTAAACCTCACTCATCTTATGGCTGCGGTACCTGGTGGTCAGCAAGACATAGGTTTCAAGTAAAACCCAGGTGACAAATGGCCCAATATATTTAAATTTTTTTATTGCATACCTAAAGTATTTATACTTTGTATCAGGAAGTCTAATTATATTTTTGAGATTCATTTTTCTGTAGTTGTTAATAGTAATAGTCTATTTCAAATGTTCATAAGGAATATTTGAAACTGTAATATGTAAAGTTCTACATGACTTTTTTGTGAAACATATTTTAAAAGAAAAAGCAAAAGCATACAATACATGCAAGCCTATTTTAAGTAGGCCTCCTTCCGAAAGCATCATATACACACACATACAGAAATGCGAACTATTTTTTATAGGTTCCATTACAATGTATTATTAGTAACAAAGAAAATTTTTTTCTGTTATTTATAAATGACAGAAAATCTTCACAAATTAATATATACAACATCAGAGATAGGTACTTTTGTCAGAAATGAATCACTAAATGATTTTTTATTTTAAAAAATGTCATGGGACAAACACTGGCTTAATTTGAGAGGTGCTGAGAAACTGTTCAGCTCAAAGGATCACTAGCATTGGCACCAAATTTTTACCTTTAGCATTTAATTTCCTTCACACTAAGCTTTGCTTCTGGCGGGCTTTGTTTTTTATTGTTGCCGTTGTTTAAATTGGTTCTGTTTCTGAGGACAATAATTCTCCTTGATGCCCTAGAGACCTTGAGTCCATCCAGCTGCTTTGCTCCCTGGAAAGGAGGTGCCTGGACACACAGGGATTCTGAAAGGGGTCAGAACCAAGGGACGGAGTTGCTATAGGGCTGGCTGGGTACAAGGAGCAAGGGTCACTGGTCGTACTGCAGGAGCATCAGGGGCTTCTGGGTGGTGAATGAGTGTGGGGGGGCGTGGGGGGGGATGTGTGACTATTTTGAGGGGTAGGAGGTTTTACCCCGTAGGCTTTTCTGATGAGTTCAGCACATAGTTCAAAATGTCTACTTTGGTCTAATTTATTTATTCCTCAGTGAGAACTTGAAATGAAAGAGGTGGTTAAATGCTGACGGAAGTGGGATTCAACCAGAGCTCATGTGTCCCTCACTGTGGTGTGTTTCAGAGACTGGAGCACAAGGAGGTGTTGGTGGGCCTGTCCTTCTTGGTCTTCCCGTTCGTCCCAGCCAGCAATCTCTTCTTCACGGTCGGTTTTGTGGTGGCAGAGAGAGTCCTTTACATGCCGAGGTAATTATTGCTCATGCTTTCCTGTTTGCAAGATCCACCTTCTGTCCCCAGCATGTGCAGCTCCCCAGAGACACTCCTGGGTGCGTATAACAATCACGTGTGGGGCCAAGGCGCTTATTACCTCGGCTTTAAACAGCGGCAGAGAGGCCAGGGTGGGCTCAGGTTTGCACGCACCCCCTCCGGTGTGCAGTGGCTCACCTCCAGGAGGGAGCTTCATGGCCAAATGTGAAATACCGACTCGAGTATGTTGAGGATTTTAGCAGCAATTGTTTACCACAATATCTATGTTTTATTAAACATAATGGTAGTAATTTTCTAGAATTATCTGATTTGCATAAATTATTATGTTAAGTAGCATGATTATAATTAACTTCTTCCCATCTTCCTTCTTCCTTTCCCTCTTTATTTAATTTAAAAATAGAATACATGCTAAGAGCAGATTTCAGGTGGAATACACTCAAAAAATGCTATGTGAGCAGATTTGTTAATTAGCTTGTCTGTAGTGATCATTTCATTACATATATGTACTTCAAATCATGGTATACACCTTTATACAGTTTTTATCTTAAATGAAAAAAATTTTAATGTTTTAATCATTAAAATAAGTAAAATCAAAATAGGAACAATCTCAAGAAATCTGTCCTTGTGAAAAAAGTGGTTTAAAAATTATAAAGGGCAATCAGACTTGTGAGATTACATAATGCCACTTAGCTGTGAATGTTTGAACCGCTCAGTCTCATCTGTGCGGTTGTCTTAATGAAATGTCAGTATTCTCAGGCCACACTTTCTTTTGGATTTGGAAGTGACCCTGAATGAAAGAATAGTCTTTGTTCTGCCAACAACCAGCCCTGTGTCCTGGAGCAAGACATAAAGCTTCTCCGAGCCAGGTTTTCTCATTTTTTCAGAATCAGGGCATTTGACTGAACAATCTCTGAAATTATCTCATTTTAGAAATGATACATATAAGAATAACTATTTTCCCATAGTCATCGCAAACCAATGTATTATAAAGAAATCACTGATTTGATGACTTGGGGCTAGCAATAAAAATTAAAATCTTACATTCTAATTAGAAATGGATTTCAAAATTGTGGATCTCCTAAGAACCAAGTACTTAATAGCTTTCTTGAGATACTTCAATATTTTGCTTTCAATTGACTAAG
Organism: Manis javanica; assembly: GCF_040802235.1. Classification (NCBI taxonomy): domain Eukaryota; kingdom Metazoa; phylum Chordata; class Mammalia; order Pholidota; family Manidae; genus Manis; species Manis javanica. The sequence continues at coordinate 7,485,702 of NC_133170.1, read as the reverse complement.
AAGGGGTCAGCTCAATATGTTCTTTATAAGGCTTCAGCACAATTTGAGAAGCAGCTTATTGCTCAATCAATACTATTCAATAAGAATAAAAATAGGTCAATAATTCTAGGTATTCTATATGTGCACTCTGTTCTCCCCCTACCCTAACTTCAAAAGTACCCAAATACTACCTTCTTCTCAATTACACTTTGAAATAAGGAGGAAAGAATGGGAATGGTTATTTAGTATTGGCTACTGCTTAGCGCTGTATAGTTTTAGGGTCAGAATTTCGTCATCAAAATATGGGAATAATCTTTTATGCTAATGACAAGTGCCAGTTTTATGGGAGTCCTTTTTGAACAGTCAGGCCTGTTTATGACTACAAATTTGTTGCCCTCTTATTTTTATCCAAAAGAAGATAAAATTTCATGGCTCTTTTTCTTCATATTTCAGTCATATTTCATTTGACTAAGATTTCATAAAATTGAATAAGTTGAAATAGTTCATGAGAGGTGTCAAAATAAGAAATAGAGTCTAATCATTCATTCACTTGCAAAACTAGATAATTTTTCATTTAAGTACTAAAGAGCAAATCCCAAGCTAATAAACAACTTGAATGGCTTGGACTGGGGTAAATGTAGACATAATTCAGCAAAGACAGAAATAAACAACTTGAATGGGTTGGAATGGGGGAAATGTAGACATAATTCAGCAAAGGCAGAAATAATATATGGGATATAGAACTTATTAGAATAATTGAGACTAAAGATGGAGAACTTGAATATATAGCTGGGGAAAGAAGAAAAACTAAAAATGGCTATAAATTTAAGAACTTTATACTGTATGGTCCCTGAAAATAGATACTGGAGACATGAGGAATTTGAAAAAGAGTGACCTTCTGTTATTTTCTATTGTGAGTAAAAAATTCAGACCATATCTATCAATACAAAATGGAAATTTTTCACCAAGAATCTCAATAAAAATGAAGTTGCATATTATTTCTTGAGCTACAATATGAAGACTGTTTCATACAATATGTGGGTCTCATTCTGATGCTATCTGTGCACATGAATCTCCTAAGCTTCAGAATCACTGGAGAAGAGAGATGCTAAATTGAAACTGAATCTACTTGTCTATTTATCATCAACAGGAAGGCATTTCATGCTTACCAGAAACTTAATTTAGCAAACACAATCGAAAGAACACTGAACTAGCTGGTAGGTAACCTTGGAAAGTCATTGACATTTACCACATTACTACTTTCTGATCTATACAATGAAAGAGTGGGTCTGTTTCCGTGACTTCCACATGTTGGTTGAAGAACTATTGCGGACTGATGGTCCATGACAGTTTTTACCGATCTGTGGCCACATGGAAATTAAAGGAAGACAGGTAATATGTTTTTCATGAAGCTAAATCTCTGCAGCTTTTAAATTCTAAGATTATGTCTATTCCACTTTATTGCTTTAGATATCCTTTCATTATGAAATAATAAAGGCAGATGGTAGTTTTATTTATTAAAATCCCTATTTGGCAAAGTTAAAGATATTAATAATTGCCAATTATTACTGCTCCTACTTGACAATCCTCTGATGGTGCTCCCAGTGTTTTTCAAAGATCTAAGTCTAGTGTCCCTAGGTTACATGATTTCTAAGATTTCATTCACCTCTAAAGGTCAATTGTTTTGTGATTTGAAGTAATGGGCTAGAGAATATGTGAGGACTGGGCAAGGTTGATCCATCGATGAGATGCAGATTTTAAGGGGTCTAGACCACAGGAATCGTAGTGAGCCCAGGAATCAGGCACAGCCTTGATGCTTTGTCCGACACACTCACTGAACTGATATACTAGAGAAGCAGGAAAAGCAACATGGCCTTGTCAAAGAACCATTCCGCTAAACACTGGGAAATAAATCAGCGTAGAACTTACGTGGTTGAGATCATTAGGACTGTAGAGCTATCTGATGATGCCTGGTCCTCAGTCTGTTTGTCATGCACTCTTGACATGGTCACCTTAGGACAAAAACAAGTCTCTCTCATCATAACAGAAGAATTAATTTATAAGAACGGCAAGAGAAAAAGAAAAAACTTTCAAATCAAGTATTGAATTTAGCTGCTGGTTGGGATCGAGAAAGTCACAAGAGCCTGTCAATCATGCCCTAACAAAGAGAAGAGAAAACAGATCAGGAAAGCCACAAGATCATAGTTTTTCCAGACCAACTGGAACACTGAAGATGCCCAAGTGGCCTAAACTCCTTCATAAGGAAGAAAAGCCCAGGGCTGTTCCCGTCCGTGCCGGTACAATGAAGGGAAGAGGACGAATCTGCCATAGACTAAAGGTGAGGTCCAGTCGGCTAAAATTTTTAATGAACACTTAACAGCTAACTGTAGCCTGGCTTTACAGGTTATAATTCCAAGGAGCCCAAGCCACAGATGAATCAATATCCACCCCCGGTTCTCTGACATTGGTCTTCAGCTGATTGTAAACTCGGCAAGAGTAAACTCTAACTAGAAGCTTTTCTGAATTTCAATTGTGGTAAAATATGCATGACATAAATTTCCCATTTTAACAATCTTTAAGTTACAAGATATACTACAGTTCTACGGCATTAAGTGCAATGACATTGTTTCGCTACATCACCACCATCTGTCCACAGAACTCCCCTCGTCTTGCCAAACTAAAACTGTACCTCATATAAGCGAAATTACACAGTATTTGTCTTTTCTATGATGGACTTATTTCACACACCATAATATCCTCTAAATTCATCCATTTTGTAGCATCTGTCAGATTCTTTTCTTTTTTCAGACTGAATAAGATGTGTATATATATATATATACATCAATAGGCAGACACTTGGGTTATTTCCTCCTTTGTGTAGATACCCAGAAATGGAATTGCTGGATCACATGATAATTCTATTTTTAATGTTTTTAGGACCCACCATACAATTTTCCATAGTGAATACAGCATTTTACATCCCTGTCAATAGTGCACGAGGCTCCAATGTCCTCACATCCTAGCCTACACTTGTTACTTTATGGGGGGTTTTGGTAGTAGCCATCCTAATGGATAATAGACAGTGAAGTTACTTTAAAAAAATAATTATATTGAGATATAGTTCACATTCCATACAATTCACCCATTTAAAGTATACACATCAATGATTTTTAGTATATTCACAGAATTGTGCAACTATCACCACTAATTATAGAACATTTTTGTCACCCCAAAAAGAAATCCCACACCCATTATTAGTCATTCCCCGTTTATCTCAAACATCTCCAGCCCTAAGAAACCACTAATCCACTTTCTGTCTCCATAGATTTGCCTATTCTGCACATTTCCTACAAATGGGATCATACTAGATCCGGTTTCTTGTAACTGGCCTCTTCCACTAGCATGTTCTCAAGTTTCCTTCACGTTGTACCCTGTAGCAATACTCTCCACACAGCCATCTCCATCTACCTATCAATCTACCTATCTATCCCCATCTTCTCAGCTCTGTTCCTCTGGAGAACCCTAACACCATATTATATGCTATATTGTTATCATCATTTATTGAGCATTATTTGTGCTCCAGATGTTGTCATTAGCACAACCACCATACAGGGTAATTACTATTATTATTAACCCCACTTTATCAATGAGGAAATTAAGATCTAGAACAGTGCTGCCCAATAGAGATAAAATGTGAGCCACACTCATAATTACCCATTTATCATTAAACTTTCTAGTAGTTACATTAAAAAGAGAAAAACAAGTGAAATTAACTTCAACATTTTACTTCACCTAATGAATCTGAAATATCATTTCGAGATGCAATCAATATTTTTAAATAACTGTTGAGATATTTTATATATTTTATATTATTTTCTTCATACCATGTCTTTAAAACGCAGTGTTGTATTTTATCTTATAGAATGTCTAAATTCAGAACCACAGTTCAGGTGCTCTGTAGTTACATGTGGTTATTGAGTAACGTATTAGCACAATCTAAAGACTCAACAAAATTTGTCTTTCTCACACAAAAGCCTGAACTCTTATTCATAACTAGACAATACTGCATCTCATATCTAGAGATGTTGCATAATTTTTAGAACTGATAGGAAATCAATGAGGTGAGAGAAGTTATCTCATATTAAGAGATAAATTTGAACCCAGACAGTTTCTTGGGAGTAAAAAGAATGACCCTGCTCTCCAGGTTTCTTTGTGAATAAAGAGAATAATGCAGGAAAAAATATATAGCTATATTTCTATGTGATATGTACTGAATATGTAGTATATATATTGAATATAAATATGCTGAATTTATACACATACTGAATATAAAGATGCTCTTCAGATCCAGCCTATAGGATAGGAAACTAGGAAAATGATAGATGGTTTTGGAAATTTGGGCAATATGAAAATGCTCTAGTTGGCAGAAATGTTTCCATCTACCATATATTCAGATACAGAAGTCATAAGGGCCTACTTTGTCTCAGCTCACAAAAGCCAGCAGCTTCCAGGTCAAATCTGACATGAGGGGTTTCCACTCACAGAAGGTGCGGACCCCAGACCCTTCCACACCGCAGCCTCCATCACCTGCCTGGGTTCACTATTCAAGGGCTTTGCTCTAACCATTCCAGGCCAAGATCCATGGGGCCAAAGTAAGAGCTTATCATCCAAGAATTTTTCAAATGCACATAAGTGTAGGATCTCAACAGGTCAGAATCCAGTAAGTTAGGGAGGCTTTGGTCTAGATCCTATTTAAGTAAGCAGATTTAAAGGAAATTTCAGTAAATCTGAACTACATTTTTTAATTTGTGTATTGCTCTGTCCGGCTTTTTTTTAAAAAAAAAAAAAGTCCTAGGCCATGGAGTGTAATGACAGCGCTTCACGTGAAGCCTTGAAGTCTGAAGGTGACTTGAAGCACGATTTTGATGATCAGGCAGAGAAAGAGGAGGAAAAGGGGAAGGAGGGAGGAGACAGAGACAGAGGAAAGGGGGGAGGAGGGGAGGAAGGAGAAAGAAAAGAGGAAGAAGTTTTGTGACAGTTCTTCCAAATATTTTTTCTTCCTGTGTAATGTTTACATATTGGAGAAAGAACTTTGATAGAGTCTGAGATTAAAACATTGAGGATTAAGGGACTAAAAATGTATTCTTTGTATGGTGTCTTCAGGTTACAAGCACCACATGTTATTTGCTTTCATACTAAGATGTTTTAAAATTAAAGAACATGAATCTGCACATAAAGACATGCATCTGTAACAAATGGGTTTGGCAAATGCCATAAAAATTAGATGGACAACTTTTCTTTTAGTCATGGAAATATGACACTTATTTGGGATTTAATCTAAATGACCTCCTTTTATACTTTCCGCATATGAAAAACTCACCTGTTCATAACTACATTAACCCAGTGTTTCTCTTTTCCTTCTTTCTTTTCTTTTCTCTTCCTTCCTCTTTTCTTTCTTTCTCTTACTAGCAAGCTTGGCACATTCAGTTCTTGGTAAAATATATGGAGGTTTTTGGGCCAATACCAGGCCAAGGTTCATTTTCCGGGGCTGCAAGAAAAACAATCAATCAATAGGGCGTGTCCTCACACGTCGTGTAGCAGAGCCCTCAACCCTATAGCCCTGAGAAACTTCATCAGGACACTTCTATGTTCCAGTAGATCCTCATACTAAATTATATTAGCACTTTTTATAAGAACTTTAGAGATTTGCAGGAAAAAACTGTTTCCGCAGAGCACAATTCCTATGTGGATAATATTTATTAAGCTGTACCTTGTTTGTTTCCTGTCTTAATCCTTCCTATTCATTTTCCGGGGCTGCCACAGTAAATTACCACAAACTGGTGGCTAAAAACAACAGAATTTATCCTCTCATAGTTCTGGAGGCTGGAATTCCAAAATCAAAATATCAACAAGGCCATGTTTCCCCTACAGGCTCCAGGGAAGAATTCTTTCTCCTCTTCCAGCTTCTGGGGGCCCGGATTTGTGGCTGCACAGCACAGTCTCAGCCTCTCTTCACATGGCCTTCTCTCTACGTCTCTACTCTGTGTGTCTCTTATAAGGACACTTGTCATTGAATTTGGGACCCATCTGAGACAATCTATCATGAGCTCATATCAAAATCCTTAAATTAAGTACATCTGCAAAGACCCTTTTTCCAAAAAAGGTCACACTCCCAAAACACATGAATGTATCTTTCGGGCAGACCACCATTCAGCCCCCCAGCAAATACAAGTTCCCTGAGGCAGAGTCACATACTCACTGGTACCTGGTATATGACTCCCCATCTTAGGTTCACTAGCTGGCCCAGGAAATTATATTAAAAGAAATATGACAAAAGCAAGTTTATTAACATATGCATCATGCCTACAGGAGGGGGCACTCAATGATGAGTAACTCAAAGAGGTGGTTAGAACTTGAGCTTGAACAGCATCTTAGCAGAATGAAATCTGGCTGTCAAGAGAATCCCTGTTCAGGTGCAATTAGATGGCTCAAACTGACTCTCTTCCCACTTATTTCTTTGTTTACATGTTAGTTTCCAAACAAGTGAGGTCACATGGATCTGGCAATATTTATTAACCAAAACATTGTAGTTAGAAATGCTCTGAACAGAAGATATGATTTCTTTGAGGCCTTAACTTTAGCTTTTTCGAATGATATTACATGAACGCGGGCTGGTTCTAAAGCGAATTCATGAATGGAAGACTCATGGGAAGGTTTTTGGTCTGTTTATTCAGATGGAAACAGTATTAATGATGAGCTGAGCTGTAAAATCAGCTATAAACAAAATGAAACCGATATGCCTAATTTCACTGTGCAGCCAAGCAGTGGGGAAGGTGCTCACACAGAGAGGAAAAAGAGAAATGCAGTACCTTTTTTTCCTTAGAATATTCTGGAATGCTGAACAGGGATCTGTGGTCTAATTTCTTTATAAGGAAATGAAAACGTTTTGCATGTCCTGATAGGTTTTATGTGTAGGAGCTGTTTCTAACATTCATACAGAAATGTTGATGCATAATTCATAGACCTATACTTGTAGTAAAGTATACACACTCTCTGGGACTGTCATTCCTACGATCTGTGTGTCCGGGTTTCTGACTCACCAGTTCTCCAGCTGCAGGGACCTTCTCTACCTTCTGCTTGTATCTCAGTATCATTTCCCAGCACCCCAACTCCAGTAAACTACTGAAGACACCCGGCTCCATTCATGCTTTCCTGCTAAATTGGCCATCTGCCCTCATTAAAGACGAATTGGCCAATTCTATCAGCCTGGTTTCTCATGTCCCTCCTTGCTGGTACCTAGTGGTTGGTCTCGTTAAATGGGTACCCATGTTCCATCTGTGACCCCGGTCCTCCTACCCTGCCTTGTGCTTAATTTGCTCACCTCCAGCCTTGAATACAGGCTGCACATAGCGACTCACTTCTAAAGAGCGCTGCGAGAAAAGGGGGGAGAAAGAGGAACTTGGCAATGCAGAGGCTGACGGTGATCAAGGTCAACATCCACATTCATCAACCATTTGCTGACAGCACACACTCTTGATACGATGGGATGAAAACAACACTTTACCTGGGTGATCTTCCCCCTAAAATCCCATTACTCCAGTCTCATCAGGAGAAAAACGTCAGACAAATTCCAATAGTGGGACATCTAACCAAAAGAAAAAGAAGAAGAATCCTCTGAGCTATGTTCTTTCTCTTACTCAAAAGCCACAATTGTGTAGGGTACAAACATTCCCACGGGATTCTAGAAACCCCTGTAAGGTGGAGCAGTTTGACATAGAACGTCCACATCTTTAAGCATCTTTTTTTCTTGTCCGAGGTGGCCTAAATCAAAATCTTTCACTGGCAGCTGGTGAGAGGGACCCCTGCTCCCCCACAAGCCTGTCCGGGGTGCCCGGCTGCGTGGCGAGGACCCTTGCTCACGCCCAGGTTTGTCCCTGTTTCCCAGGTCTCATGTGAGATTTTTCCTCGTCCCCCATGCCTCTCTCTGGGGTGACCTTGATCCCCCCCCCAGTTTGGTATGAGCGCTAAGTGGAATGAAGCCCGTGAGGGACCCCGGGGCTGAGGAGAGGGCACCCGTGCCCTGGTCACTCCGCCAGAAGACGAGGCCGCGTGGAGTGAGTGCCCCCAGCCTGCCCTCCAGCCCACGGCCTTTCACACTCTCTCCCCAGGCCGCTCAGAGGAAGGCGTGTCTACCGTGCAGTGTGCAAACGGCCACCGGCTTATCCTTGAAAGGCAGCTTTTATCACTTACACAGAGAAATGACAAAGTTCATCCAGACGAGCACATTTTGAAGAATAACATTTTCTTAGTAGTTCCAGCCACCAGCGTCGCGTTAGCTCAACCCCATCACTCCAGTCTCCGCGGTGTCTTTCTCACCACATGCCATTGAAAGATTTTGATTTAACCGGCCTTGGACAGGAAAAAAAGATGCTGAAAGCCGGAAACGTTCTGTGTCAAACCGCTCCACCACGTCGGGGTGTCTAGAAGTCCATGGGCATGTTTGTTCTCTACACACTCCAGACATGCATTAGCGCCAAGTAACAAACACTGGGTTTGGGCAACTTCAGTAAAAAGACTGTACTGCAAGGGTGGGGCAAGCTCGCGGAGTCGGAGGCAATGTCGAGGCACCTGGCTTGTAGCAAACAAGAAGTGGGAGGTGGTGTGGGCTGGGGTGTATACCCCCAAATTTTTATGTTGGAGCCCGAATCCTCAGCACCTCAAAATGGGACTGAATTTGGCCTTTGAAGAGGCAGTTAAGTTAAAGGGGGCCATCGGGGGAGCCTGCTGGCTGGCGTCCTTGTAAGAAGAGACAAGGACACAGCGAGACACCAGGGATGCCTGTGCCCAGGGAAGCCCACCTGAGGGCGCGGAGGGGAGGCGGCGGTCTGCAGGCCACAGGGGGAGGCCTCCGAGGACACTGAGCCTGCTGACAGCTTGTCTGTGGGCGTCTCACCTCCAGAAGGGTGAGAAAATAAATTCCTGCTGTTTAAACCAGCCAGGCTATGGGATTTTGTCACGACAGCCCTAGGGCACTAATCTGGAGGCTTGAGGGTGAGCTCCGACACTCAGCACTGAGGCGAATGGAAGAACCCCCCACCTGGCCTGTCCTCACATTCAAGTCCTGGTAGGGAAAATCCCACCTGTCCTTTGTTACACCCTTACCTGAACGACAGCCGTGTCTTAATCTAAGTGACCTTGGGGCGAGGGGGATTCTTTGGAAAGATAGCAGGTTATATCAAGGACAATAAGCTGGGGTTCAAACCCTCACCACTGATTCCAGCGAATCAACAAAAATTCCTTCACCTTGCACGGGAAAAGGTGCTGTTCTTTTTGAGAGCAGGGGCAGAAAGCCATGATTTGATTCTTTAAACACAACCCTCACACCTGCGCGATGAAAGACTGTAACCAGGGAGGCCAGCAGAGGGCCTCTAGAAGGATTTTGTTAATATGCAAAGAAAATACTTCCACCATTGTTAGAAACCATGCCTATTATCTTAAAAACTCTTTGTACTGACATAGCATTTAAGAACGTAAGCCTTCAGGTGTACACGTATTCCTCACGGTCAGATGTCTCTGTGAGTTCATCTGTGAGGACGTTTGGCTGAGTGTAACAAGCATTCACTGCTGCAGGACAGTAGAGTGAAATGTCAGGCTTGGTTTATGTGGGGTCTGCATAGACCTGCTCCTGTTCTCCTGTTCTTCTCCTGGGTTTACCTTTACTATGTATGTGACTGGGCAAGTTACCTTGATATTGGGATTTCTCATAAAAGACATGTATGCTTGTCTTGGTCCCAGGTCCTGGCATGGAGCTCCTGAAACCCTTGGAATTTCCTAGGCGAAGAGAGGGATAAAGGTGTCTTTTGTTATGTCAACAAGATGACTTCTGGAAAGCCCCTTGGTACCCTAAGGATGGGGGCTGGTTGCCAGGGGAACCGACCCCCGTGATTGGAGGGTGCAACTCCCCCTTCGCGCACTCCCCACTGCATCCCAGGAAGGAAGAGGGGCCAGAGGTTGAGTTCAGTCACTAGCTGCTGACTTACCAATCCTGCCTGATAATGACGTCTCCCTAGAAAACCAAAAGAACGGGGTTCAAAGAGCTACCAGGCTTGTGAACACATGGCGATTCCGGGAAAATGGCCCCTGGAGAGGGCATGGAAGCTGCACATCCTTCCCCATACTTTGCCCTACACATCCCTTCCATCTGGCTGTTCGTGAGTCATATCCTTTTATAATAAACCAGTAATCTAGTAGGTAAAAGGGTTTCCTGAGTTCCGCGAGCTGCTCTAGCAAATAAATCAGACCCACAGAGGAGGCACTGGGAAGCTCCAATCTGTAGCTATTTGGTCAGAAGCACAGGTGACCATCTGAATTTGCAAATGGCACAGGCAAGGGGACAGTTAAGGACCGAGCCCTTAACGTAAGGGATCTCACACTATGTGCAGGTATACAGGGTCAGAATTAAGTTACACTATAGGCCACCCAGCTGAAGTCAGAGAACTGCTTGGTGGTGTGGGAGGAGACCCACACCGGAACTGGCGTCAGAATTATATATATATCTAAAAACCTAACCATTCTTGTTTCCATTTCTTCATCTGTAAATTGGATGGTATAAGGATGAAATGAAACAAAACCCATAAACAGTAGAAAAGAGTGTAGCCCGGGGTGAAGCACTGCCAGCTATTAACTCTAACCTAAGGACTGAGATACAGACAGAGCCCAGGCCCTGCCCTGGAGGGGCTGGTAGTGTGGGGAACACACCCTGAGCACAGAGACGTTGGCCCAGGGCTGTACAGCAGAGCACCAAGCAGGACCCCCAAAGATGCTTCTCTTTGGGACCTGCACTAAACTTCCAAGGATGAGCAAATCCCCAACTAGCCAGAATGGGCAGAGCCCCAGAGCCGGCTATCCTGAGATACGCCATGATTTCATTTACATGCACGTCAAAGTTCTCACTGCCAATTTCAATACGATCTGCTTCAGAAATTAGGAGAAACATCCATAGTTTGTGTGATGATGATGATGTTTGACAGAAGCCCTGAGGCAGTTTTCTGCTCGGTTCCAGGCTATACACCCACCTAACCATTCTCAGGACATATCGCTTCACCACGGCCTCTCTAATTATGTGCAGTGGTCTTGCTCGGCAGGCCTAGAAGCAGTCTTACAGAACACCTTAGCACAGGGCCTTGTCTTGCAGAAAATCCAGATTCTGGTCAAGTTCCAGCCTCTTTCAAATACACTTCTTTGCACGAAGGAGACCCCACTGTCTGCTGCACTTCAGGATGACCAGCCCCCTCCCCACCCTGCCCCAGTTTCCACTGGCAAGAACCTCATACACAAGAAACACAAGAATCTACTACCGTGTTTCATGACCCCACTAATGAGGGCTTCCAATCTGGGTGATGCTGTGCTCCACTGTTTACACAGCTTATAGATTTTAATTCCGTCTTTATAATCCCATTTTACACTGAGGAATCCAGGGCTCTGTGAGAGTGAGGCACCTGCTGAGGCCAACCCAGCTGTGAGAATAGAGCCAAGATTTGAGCACATATCCGATTTAAAAGCCAAAGAATACACTTTCATTTGTATGTTTTCTAACCTAAGCTCAACCCAGCATAAGTGAAGAGAAACATTCATAATCACGCTGCAAGGAATCGTCTTTAATTTCTAATAACAAGAAACCATCCGATGTGCTGACCTGGGGACAGTATGACTACACATGTTCGCCTGGGCATCGTTACGCCCCTTGCTACCTTCCACGTGTTTGCACCAAAAACCATTACTGAAATAACTTTCAAACTGATCAGTCTTTCCTCCAGAGACTTTAAAATACCAGGAAAAAAAAGAAAATAAACTAAACGTCTTTTCTTTGCTATCCAGTTCATAGACTCTCCAAAATCTGCTTAGGAGTATCCCTGGACCACATGCTAAGAACCATGGCCCTGGTCAGAGGAAGGGACCAGAGGGGGACCATATCCCCTGCCACATAGGATGCCCCATTTTTCCATTCACTTGGGAGAAAGTTGATATGCTTCCGAGGGAGTGGATCTCACCATTATTTGAAGACAAAATTACGTACTGTGAGCACCCCGGACCCTGTCACATTCCCCCACTACTCTTTTCCCATCTTTCATTTTACAATGAACAAAAAGAAAAGTAAAATGGGGTGAATGCAAACCATGCCATGTGTCTGCAACTTCCCAGATGGCATCTCTCTCCAGAGTCTGGCTACTGGGTTTGCTTTCTTGATTCCCTAGGTCTGTACTTCAGAACCAGGGGTCAGCCAACATTACCCTTGGGATCAAATCCAGTCCTCCACCAATTTTTGTAAGTTTCGCAGGCACACAGGACACCCGATGGTGCATGTATTCTCTATAGCTGCTTTCATGCTGCAGTGGTAGAGTTGAGTAACAGAGAGCATATGGCCTGCAGAGCTGAAAATATTTACTCTCTAAACCTTTACAGAAAGTTTCCCCCACCCACTGGCTGAAAGCATCCTCTCCCTCTGCAGGAAGCACAGCGCTGTTGGCTATTTCCCCCAAATTCCTAAGCCAGAGAGAACAGCAGGCCTCCTGCAGTGAATATAGACTCTGCAGGGAGTGAAATCCTAATACAGCTGGTTCCCCAGTGCTTTTTCCTCTCACATCACACATCAGCTCCGCCTCAGGACTGATTCTGATCGAGCTGAGAGATAGTTAAACATGATGTCTAAGAACCTGAAGCTTTGTTCAAATTCCTACTCAGCTATGTCCTAGCTTTGTGACCCTGGGAAATAAAACTTAACATCTATGTGCTTCAGATTAAAATGGAGATAACAATAAGACCACCCATCTGACAGGGTCATTCCAGAATTAAATGAGTGAGTCCATGGAAAATGTTGTGCTTTGCCCAGAACTTGATATATATATAATAAAACTTCTGGAAGAACTAGTTCTTATAAGTGTAGATATTGTCACAACTAGGAGTCAGGTCAAAGGAGGATCCAAAATACATAGAGAAAACAAATGATTCCTTTCCAGCCTTTTGGCCTCTGTTCACTTTCTCATCTGAGATTCAGTGACGTCATCTTGCTCTGCTGTCCGGTAATGTCAAAAGAGTCACGTAATATTTTTAAAACTCAAAGATACAATTGCCAGAACTTGTTTACAATCACTGTTACAGTTTTACAATGAAGTGGAGTAAGAAATGAGAATTAAGTTCTAAATTGAAAGGAAGAGCTTTAATTATACTCTTGACTTGCTGTAAGTTTAACAGCAATCTTGCGTCTAGCAAAATAATTTATGACCTTTACATTTCCTTATGGAGAAATATGCCAGTAATTGCATATTTCAATTAAAATCCCTAAAAATGCTAACCTTGGGAATCAGGACAGCAAACCCTGTAGCCGGACTCCAGAGAGAGACACAATCTGGGAAGTTGCAGACACAAGGCATGGTTTGCATTTACCCCATTTTACTTTTATTTTTGTTCATTTTAGAATGAAAGATGGGAAAAGAGTAGTGGGGAAATGTGACAGGGTTGGGGTCCTCACAGTACAACACAACGGGAACGCAGTGTGTTCTGGGATTTCAGCCATTCCACCCGCTCTGCTTGGCTATTAGGAGTCTGACTACTTCCTCTAACCTTCACAGAACTATGCTCTAAGCTGTTCACTTTTCACACATTCACTGGACTACTTTCGTATTCCTCATTTGAAACATAAATTAGAATAACTATGCTAACCAAGCAAGAAGTAAAGGATTAACTAATAAAAGGCATCCATACCTGTGTAGGAATACAAATGCTTATATGCATTTTAAGAAGATGATGATCTTGTAGCCTGTGACTTCTTTGCTACCTACATCTTACCAAACATCCTATCAGTTAGAATTTTTTCTGGATAGAAATCAGGAATTTTTAAAGCATACTGCCACCATCATGCAGGCCCTGCTCTTGAGAGTAAATTCTTAACTCATGCTGGGAACCATATTATTTTCAAGTAACATTATCACGCTAGCTAATTCGTGTACGTGGAAAACCGATGAGGCAGCGATTTGTGAGTTCAGTATCTGCCGCTCTCAGGTGCTCGGTTTCCCTAGCGTGGGTCTCTGCCCTCCACACTCACTGCCAGTTCTCATTTCTCTGAGATTTCCTCAAGCCCCCAGTGAGTGTATGCTAACTGGAGCGGCCTTGGCTGGGTCCTAAGATGGAGACAATTCCTTATGTGCAAAAATGTCTAGCGAATTTCAATAGAAGTTAACATCGTCCAAATACATCTCCCCAATAGGCTCCAACACTTGGTGCAAAACGTCCCTGTTAATCTTCCCTTTAAATTAAGTATTGTCTTAGTTTGCTAGGGCCGCAGTAATGAATTACCCTAAACTTGGCAGCTAAAAGCAACAGGAATTTTTTCACTCACAGCTCTGGGGGCCAGAGGACTGAAATGGAGGAGTCGCAGGGGTGGTTCCTCCTGGAGGCTCTGGGGGCGACCCGTCCCACGCCCGCCTGCTGGCTTCCAGCAGCTGCAGCGGTCCTCGGCATCTGCTGGCTCATAGCTGCATGAACTCCAAATTGCCTCCATCTACAATATCGCCTTCTTTTACGATTCACTTGTGAATCCAGTTCTCTCACCAACGGACCAGGACCCACTCAGATACTCCAGGAAGATCTCATCCCAACAATTTAATTACATCTACAAAGACCCTTTTTTCCAAATAGGTCACATTCCCAGCAGGCATCTTTTATGGGGCCACCATCTGACACAACAAATATTAAATTGAAACATGTTATTTTGGAGAAATGCCACTGCCCAGACACTGGACTGTCATAACTTCTGCCTCTAGCCATCCCCAGCTTCCCACTTGGTCTCTAACCTCCAATCTAATCAACAAGAGATTCAGGTAATTTTCTCCCAAACAGATGTTAGTCCATCTTTTAATTTTTTTTTCCCCCACTGTCACTTTCTTAAAGGGAGGGAGCAGGGACTGAAACAAAATACAGGGTTGAAACCCTAGCTTTGTTCATTTACCAGCTGTGTGACTGTGAGCAAATCACTCAACCTCTCTGTTCAACAGTTTTCCATTCTTAGTTTGGGGATGATAAGATTATAAAGCCTAAAGGAATTAACATATGCAAAGTGTTTAGAACAGCATTTGGCATGTAGTAGGCATTTGAGAATACTTGCTCCTGTTCTAAATCAAAGAACTACAGTCTCTTTAAATGAACAACCTAGTCCCAGTCATTTGTATTTAAAATCACTTTACTACCAACTTTAAGGTCAGACTTAAGCTTAACAAAAAATAACAATATAGAAACATTGATATGACCCTTTTGGGAAAAAACAAAAAATCATTTTCAGAATTCAAAAACTGTGTATAGCATTTACTGCTGTGGCTTAAATTGAAAACTATAAAGTTAACAAATCAAACTTTCTGAATTGAATGAAGTACAAAAAATAATTTTAAAAGATGGAACATTATTTCCTTATTAAAGTCTGATATGTCCTATTATTAACAAATACGGACTTTAATAGTGTTCATTTTTCTATTGTGTCTTTCATACATGAAAATTAAAGCAAAGAACAACAAAAAAATGTTCTCTCAGTGCCACAAAAGGTGGAGGTAAAAAGAATACCAGTGAGTTGAGAGTAACCTTCATAAAAAAAGAATCCTTAGGTAAAAAGCAGGGGCTTTGGGAGATGTAAGTAATGTTCTTTAGTCTCAGGAAGTTGCATTAAAATAGGGCCTGGAAAGAAGGCAGGAAAGGGTTAGAAATGAGGGACGCGATGAGCAAGGTCGTTCTAAGCAATGACCTGTCACCAAGTCCTGTCACTGCTGCTCCCTGAGTGTTCCCTGAATCCTCTCCTCCTCTCCGTGCGCACTACTGTGGGTCAGCTCTAGCTCTCTCCCCTCCCTTCTGCAACAACTCCCAGAGAAACTGCCCTAAAATGTCAAACTTCTTTGTTTAAAACATTCCACTGATATGAGAGCTGGGAAGGAAGGTGCAGAGTCTTGCACACAAACCAGTTGCAAGGTTTCCCCTGGCGAAGGAAGCTAGCATGGTGGGAAAGCACGCAGGGAACAAAGGGGTGCTGCCCGTGCACCTCATCTCAGGCTCTGGAGATGAGGTTATAGTTATAAGTTAAAAGAGTTGGTCTCCTTTTATGAAAATCATTTCATCTCTTCCTTCTTTGGCTCTTCATTGTACTCACAAAGATAAACTGGGTATTCAACCCTCCATGATGAAAAAGGCCACCCCTTTAGCTGGATAGACACAGGAAGAGGGCTTTGCCTCAGGCGGCCCAGCAGGGTGGGTCTGCACCCGTGCCCCGCAGGGTCCGGCTTTGCTGCAGCACTGCCCCAGGGGTGCCCACTGCACCTCAATTAGGGAAGCTAGCCTGGCCTGAGGATCCAGTGTCCCCAGTTGTACCTGTGCCCTCGGGTCTGTAACTGGCCTGCTGAGCTCCTGCTCATGCCTGGGATGGTAATTTGTGATTGCTTATCAACACTGATGTAAAAATAAGCTGCTAAATCTCTCTTTCTAGTTTGGAATAGAGCCATCATTACAAAGACATAAACATTGTCTCCTTTGAATATTTTCATTATTGAAACACATTTTAGACTCCTGTCTTCAGGTTTTATCCAAAGTGTAAAAATACTTATCTATGATTACTCTCATTATGTCAATATTTTATAATCATTTAAACTCTATGTGATATCAGTTGTTCCCTACATTATTGGTACTTGGGAATTACATTTGTGCATCTATCTATCATATCTGTATTTTTTATTCAAGGTATTTTACTATTTTTATGTATTTTAAGTCTTGAAAAAACCAACATCAAAGTCATTTCTTTTAAAATTATCTAACTTTACCTTACACATCTTACATATTCAGTGTAATAGTGCTACTTCCCATATGGTAAGAAAGTGGTCTGAAGTAATGTTAGAGTGAGCTGATACTTAAGCAGTATCTCATTTTTGTGAATTATTTGTTCAAATATTTACAAATTGTTATATAGCGTGTTTCTCTATTTCTTTAACACAAGAGAATATAAAATCTGATAGTCAACATGTCCTTTCTTCAATACCCATTATTTTTTTAAACTAAAACAATAAAGTATACAGCACGGATCCTAAAATGGTACATTAAATAATTAAATAATACTTTTTCTAATTCTTTTCTTCCATTTATGCCCCAATTCCAATTTAGTTACATTTCCAAACTATATGACAAACGCACTCCTTTTTCCATTTTCACCACAAGCCTTACCCTATATGCCATCATTTTTTTTTGTCTGAACTACTGTAATAGCTACAAATATAGATGTCTACTAAATTTCTTGTTCACATACTTCTTCAGATTTGAGACCCCTATGTTTGTTCTCTTTGCATAATCTAAAAAATTTATGTAAGCTTAAAAAGTTAAAATAGTTGGAAAGGATGGTAATTTGTGATTGCTTATCAACACTGATGTAAAAATAAGCTGCTCATGCCTGGGGGAGATAACAGAGCCCTGCCTGGGCTCCGGGTGTGTCTCTGGCACAGCAAACCCTTCCTACCTGCCGAGGGCATTTTGCTCACACGCAGGTAGCCTGCTGGCTCAGGCGTACACACTTGCCTTCTCCATCATTTTCCATACGGGCATGTTTAGTCTCCCAAATAAGTCACAAATTTTGAAGGTCCTAACGTTGCTACGGAAAACCATTTCATTTGATTCAGGTTGGTGAAACTATGAGTAAAATGTGCGGGAAGTTGACAATATTTGTAAACACAATTCGTTACTGCTTTCTAAGTCTGGAGTTGAGACTCTGTCCCGCAGGGTTGAGATTCACTACAATTATGTCAGTTTCCCGAAGGAACAAGGTTGAAATCAGGAAGCCATCTACCACTACAGAACGGCCCTCACGTAAGCACAGCACCAGCGTCCACTGCTGGGCCCTTGTTTACTTCACTCACTCCTCCCAGTGTATGGGGGGCGGGACAGTAGTCGTCCCCTTGGAGGCCGTGTGCATCCTGGACTCCCAAGCTTGGAGCGCAGCATTCAGGTCAGTCATAAGGCACCCGCTCTAACTCCTCTTCGTGTGTTCCTGGAAAGGTTTCCATGGCTGCCCATTATGTAATGAAGTGACACTCAGTGCGGCACATATAGGCAGGCAAACAGGAGCTGGGTGTCAAAACACACTGGCAAGTTCTCAGAAAAATGGATTCCAGTGAATTATTAATGTTGTATATACAAAAATCTAGGTCTCCCACTGCTTGAGAAAGGTTCCCATGGGGATATGTGAAAGCGTTTAAGATGCCACACCACGTTGCGTTAGCATAAAACGGGAAGGCTGTGCTTGGAATGCAAGGCTTTTGAGAACGGGTTTGTATTTAGATCTCTCCCCGGTAAAGAGTTCTGGCGCTCTCCTCACACCTTCCATCGGGACGCAGTACATCACACGTGCTGACAGCTGTAGCTTTATTTCTTTCCGGTAAAAAGCCCCCTGCTGTAGTGCTCTCAGACACCCCGTGCCTCAAGATGAGTGCTCACCGTGGTGGCCATGTCTCAGGATTCCAGATGAGAAATATGTTTGATCTTGAACACGTGGAGGCTTGACAAATAAAATATGAAAGTACAATAAAACAAGGTGGCTTCTCTCCTCACTGAACACTGTGACTCTCGAAGAGCCTTTTCAGCAGGATTCTCTGCAGACGCTTGAAACATATATGCCAATAGGTATATATGATAGAATAATATAGTTCACTTAAGGTATTGAAGCTCTGTTGTCTAAAGTTCCTACCAGGATGTTCTTAAAGCTTGGTTTTAAAAATGATCATTCTTCTCTGGCAACTTGCTGCACTGATGGACAGTGACTGCATTGGGGTGTGGGTGGGGACTTGAGAATATGGGTAAATGTAGTAACCACATTGTTTTTTCGTATGAAACCTTCATAAGAGTGTATATCAATCATACCTTAATAAAAAAAATTTTTTAATGATCATTCTTATTCACTGGAATCTTTTTCAAATTATCTTTTGGAACAGCATTCAGCACCAGCGAATTATCCATCAGTTATTTAATATTCAACATGGCCAACAACTTAAAAACAGTACATAAAAAGTTAGCCACCAAAAACTTTCCAAGGATCCCAAGAAACAGAAGTGCCCAAGGGAGTGTCCAAACAAAGCCTCATGTTTTCATTAAGAATAGAAAACATGTTTTAAAGTTAATTAAGTAGTCATATTCTTTTGCTGGGAGGCAGTTTACCAAAAGATTACAGCTCTATTTTAGACTGGTGGAATCTTGTTGATTTTTACATTGTTGAAATGCTGTACTTTAGCAAGCAGAAAATAGCATTTAAACTTAAGGGTATATTTTGGTTTAAACAATGAAGTAACATTTAACAATTTTACATGGCATTCTTGTGGGGAGAAAATGAGTGCTAAATTCACCCAAAAAGGTATGAGATAAAATTAAATGCCTTCATATTTTATTTTTCATTCTTTGAATCTATTTTGTCAGGTTCAAACAGAAAAACGAGGCAGAGACTTTAAGTCTCTTGGATGCGAGTGATTTGCTGGTCGTTGATTTTAGAGGATGATCGTAGTCAGTGGGACGCTGAGCTGCCCCCAGTGAAACAGCAAAAACAAACGTTTCCTTAAACTGTGCTTCTGTGAGAAACATGTCTCTTGAGAGATGAAAAAACAATTAAGGCTTCAAATATCCTGCCTAGGGATCGATGAACTATTTTATCCTCTTAGACCAGGCTCAGGACTCTGGCTGGTTCAAAAGTATCCTCTTTATTGTCTGGGGGTCCCTGCTGTGAATATGCAATGGATGTTGGTGTCCTTGGAAAGACATTGTCACTGTATCAGCATTCGAGAGAAAGGAAGAAATTCCAGATTATTTATTGTAAGTGACTGAAGAATTGCCTTTATTTCAATATTGCTGCTTTTATATAAAAGTTGCTGAGGAATTTTCCCTTCTAACTGCCTATCCCATCTCCCACTTCAGAGTGTCCAGTTTTTTCAACATTTGCACACACCAAGGTAGAGGACAGAGCAAGGCTAAATATCTGAAGTCAGTCCCAACAATCATCACCGCACTCGGAATGACTGTGTAGATTCCAAAAGCAAGAGTGAGTGAGTCCTTCGAATTGTATTTATGGGCAGCCAATCACTTTTGGGCTGGCTTATATTTCTCAAAGGAACTTAATAATAAACTGGTAATTATATACATACATGATTACTCTGCTTCTTGTAAATTTTTATTTTTTACAATATTGCAGAATCACTTCTACCCCCTACCCTCTGGGCATGGCCCATTTAAACATATTTGTAAAGTGTGAGAAAACTTCCCCTGGAAAAATACTGCAGTTAATGTTAGTTTCAGTTTAAAACCTGAATCATTAATATAAGCCCATGCATATATGGTAATTAATATAGGATAAAGAAGCCATGAATACACAATGGGGAAAAGATAGTCTCTTCAATAACTGGTGTTGGCAAAAATGGACCCCTACATGCAAGAGAATGAAACTGACTTACTGTCTAACCCCAAACACAAAGATAAACTCAAAATGGATCAAAGACTCAGCTGAATGTAAGATGTGAAACCATAAAACTCTTAGAAGAAAATAGGCAAAAATCTCTTGAACATAAGATTGAGCAATTTTTTCCTGCACACATCTCCTTAGGCAAGAGAAACAAAATAAAAAATGAACAAGTGGGACTACATCAAACTATAAAACTTCTATACAGCAAAGGACACCATCAGCAGAACAAACAGGCATCCTACAGTATGGGAGAATATATTCATAAGCAACTCATCTGATAAGGGGTTAACATCTAAGTATATAAAGAACTCACATGCCTCAACACCAAATAAGAAAATAACCCTATTAAAAAAATGGGGGGAGGATCTGAACAGACATTTCTCCAGCGAAGAAATACAGATGGCCAACAGGCACATGAAAAGATTCTCCACATTGCTAATCATCAGAGAAATGCAAATTAAAACCACAATGAGATATCACCTCACACCAGTCAGAATGGCCACCATCCAAAAGACAAGAAATAACAAGTGTTGGTGACGATGCAGGGAAAAGGGAGCTCTCCCTACACTGTTGGTGGGAAGAGAAATTGGTACAACCACAAAGCAGTGTGGAGGTTCAAATAACTAAAAGTAGAAATACCATTTGACCCAGTAATTCTACTTCTAGGAATTTACCTGAAGAAAACAAAATCGCTTATTTGAAAAGATATACACACCCCTATGTTTATCACCACATTATTTATAATAGCCAAGATATGCAAGCAACCAAAGTGTCCATCAACAGAAGAGTGGATAAAGGAGAGGTGGTACATACACACAATAGAATATTATTTACTCATAAAAAAAACAAAGAAATCCTGCCATTTACAACAACATGGATGGACCTGGGGGGTATTATGCTCAGTGAAATAAGCCAGGTGGAGAAAGACAAATACCATATGATTTCACTTATTTGTGGAATATAAAACAAAGCAAAACAGAAGGAACAAAACAGCAGTAGACTCATAGACACTGGGAAGTGCCTGGTGGTTACCATGGGGAAGGGACTGGGGTGGGTGGGTGGAGATGGTGAGGGGAAAAAGGGGTACAAAAATTCTCAAACATAATATAAGTTGGTCACAGGGATAGTAGTACCATGATTCTGTAACATCTTTCTATACTGACAGACAGTAACCACACTAGAGGGGGTGAGGATTTAATAATATGGGGAACTGTTGAACCCCTGTGTTATATATTTGAAACCAATATAAGATTGTATATCAATGATACTTCAATTAAGGAAAACAAAACAAAACCCCTGAGTCATTTTTAAGAACTCAAAACATTTCCCTTAAATCCTCAGCAAACATGAGTGTGAGCTTTGCTCTGCTGTGAGGGGAGCTCTCGGGTTTATACCTATTCCAGGTCCCATGAAGTTTGGGACGATACATGCTGGGGAATCAGACCGACACTCGCGGGCCTCCCACACGCCTCCAAAGCCTTCTGACCAGTGAGGTGCCCTGGGGGAGGTCTCTGCCATTCCACCTCACCCGACAGGAGTAAGAAGTCCAGAGACCACCAGATCCCAGCTCTTCCTACCCGCCTCTCCTCGGTGGGGGGCCTGCCCGAGGCCCAGAGCAGGGCGCGTGGGCCCCCCGCTGCAGCCCTCTGTCACTGTCTGCGCCTGGCACTCCGTGGAACGCCAAGTGCACGACGAAGCTGGGGACGTCTGGCCTGGTGTCCGCAAGGATCACCTGCTTCTGATGGGGAGGGCTCGGTACCCTGGGGAAGGCCCTCCCCGTCACTCACCGTGCACACCCAGAACACAGTGTGGTGGGGGCAGGTGCGAGCAAGACGACTGGGGTCTTCATTCACTCCGTTAGCCATGAGCAAAGACCAGGGGAGAGCTGAGCTGAAGGGGGCAAGCTGCGGGCTTTGCAGAGACGGGACGCGAGGGCGGGCCAGGAAGTGGGCCACTCCAGCTGTGCACGGGTCCTGAGGCCTGCGGAGACAGCAGGGTCAGCCCAGACGTCCCGCAGCTGCGTGGGCTCCCCTCCATCTCTGAGACCCGAGGACCCTCAAATAAGCTGCTTATAGGACAACGTAGGTTCAAGAGAGAAACAACCACATTTATTATATACCGCAGCAGATGTGGCCACGGCCATTTATACATAAATCATATCAGTGGCTCCGTGACAGCCTAGTGATGGGCTGTCAGCTCTGCTTTTACAGAAAAAGAAACTAAGGCACAGACACAGGTCTAAGCCATACAGCTAGGAAGTGTCACAGTCATAAGGGGGCCCAGGGCTTCTGACGCCCCACACAGCTCTTGTTGCTCGTCATCAATGCAGCTTCCCATCCACTCTGCCCCCCAAACAAGAAAAAGTTAGATTATAGTCACATATTCTGTTAACAGGTGCAGAGGAATAGGACAGCGCTTTTCAAAAAGAATTTCAGTAGACAAATTCCCTACTTACCGGGCTAAGCCTCAGCTATCAGAACAGTCAGCTGTGTAGAGGGCTCCCTTCCGACTCTATGGCCTTAATTTTACTTTATACTGTGTTGGCATTTTGCAAAAGAGAAGTTTTCTGGCTTATTCTCATTAACCATGAGTAGAGTTCAGGTTAAGCTGGTTGATTATTGCTTCCCGGGGATAAAAGAACCTCCGGCAGAGCAGGTGGAAGGTACAGTGTTATGTCTTAAAACTGAGTTCATCGGGGGTAGATTGTAGTCCTGAAACGTCCAGGGTTTACAGCTGATTGGAGGGGAGGGGCGATCATGTTTTTCTCTTTGATTCGCTTTTTCTTCACATAGAAAATAACTCTCTGACCTTAAGCACAGTTAACCTCCAGGACAACCTGGGAATAAAAATCACACAAATAAGTCTGGGTATGTACACACAGCAGGGAAATGACGAACCAGAGCTCGTGGTACAAGTTTACATTTAAACCATGGAATTCCTTACGAGTCACTTGACTAGTGAAAACCTGATACCATCCATAACTTTTTAACAGATTGTGCAAACTCTAAAGGAAATTATTGACATACAAAAAATAAATCTGAACTTTAGTGTTACCAATTTCACCAGCTGCTAAATCTCTATGTGGCCTTATGTGCAATCCTTTCTCTTTTTGTAAGCTTCAGCCCAGAGGAATTTGGTTCAAAGACAGAGCTTAAAAATAGTAGAGCCAAAGCAAGTTGTATTTTAATTTGATTTTTACGAAACATCTGGTGAACCAAGTCTAGTTCACTCACCAAGCGTTACTGATTTTAACAGGCTTTCCGTTACACCATAGTTTTCAGAAATGTGTTGGTTTTGTATGATAGGAGGCAAGTTTGTCCTGTTGAAGAAGTAATCTTACTTGGCCCAGTTTCTTTAGAAATAGTTCCCTTCTATTTAAGTACTCCCCTGGGATAGTGCAGTTGAATGGATTGATTGGCCAATGAAAATGAGCAGCAATTACTCCACACTGAAGATCAACGGTAGTAACATTGACATACAGCATATGCCGTATGACTGTAGCTCAAAGGGCTATAGTCACTGTTGTACTGAAAGCTGAGCTGTGGGTAAACAAATTTACCAGAACCCTCTGCCTCTTAACACCTATGAAACACAATTGCTTTTAAGGCGCTAGTTATTTTGTATATTTATTTAATGTACTTAGCTTCTCCTAGATTTAGTCTTCTCAACTGTGAAGTAGACAAAATAATTGTTTTTCCTGAAAAAAATGGGAAAATTAAATGAGATAATATGTGGCCAAGTACACTATAAGCTACAAAGATGAGATAAATGTAACGTGTCATTACCACTATTTCAGATCATTTGGACTTATTTTCTTTCATTCCTGAATTCCATTTTCCTTTAAGCAAATACAATGGCTAGGAGGGCAGGAAATAATTTTCTTGCCTACCTACTTAACTGCTTCTGCTTAATGAAACTTTAACATATGTTTAACATATACAGTGCCCCTTAAATGTATATTATGTTTATCAAACTTTTTTCCAGTATCTGAATAAAAATTCTCAGTAGAGATTTTTCCATGACAACTAATTTCTTTCCTATATCTTTTCTGTGCAAGCTCATCAAATAATATATCTCTGTACCTATTTTTTACTTTTAAAATGAAACAATAAGTTTTAATACTTTAGTATGCTACATATGCTCTTACAATAAAATTTTAAATTCTTCTTATGGGAAGAAATTATTTTCAAAAATGTTGAGAGCTGGAGCTAGAGGGTGTTATGCTCAGTGAAATAAGCCAGGCGGAGAAAGACAAGTACCAAATGATTTCACTCATATGTGGTGTATAAGAACAAAGAAAAACTGAAGGAACAAAACAGCAGCAGAATCACAGAACCCAAGAATGGACTAATGGTTACCAAAGGAAAGGGACTGGGCAGGAGGGGTGGGAAGGGAGGGATAAGGGTGGGGAAAAAGAAAGGGGGCCTTACGATTAGCATGTATAATGTTGTGGGGGGCATAGGGAGGGCTGCGCAACACAGAGAAGACAAGTAGTGAGTCTACAGCATCTTACTACACTGATGGACAGTAATGGGGTTTGTCGGGGGGACTTGGTGAAGGGGGAATCTAGTAACCATAATGTTCTTCATGTAATTGTAGATTAATGATAATAAAATGAATTTTAAAAATGGTGAGAGCAACTGAACACAATGGGTGTTTACACTAGACTTAAATCACCAGTCTTTTCCAGTTGAATGATTTGTTTTTTATACCAGTTGGACTCTATCTGAGTTTCTTTTGATGCGGCAGGGAATGACTATGAACAGAATGTTTGTATACCATATTTGTAGAAATCAGAGTTGACATATGTTAAGTTTATTCTGACAACTGATGTGGAAAGACAGACATCTCTTAAATTATTCATCTTTCCAGTAGAAAGAATCCCTACTTGACTTCTCTAAAGACCTCAAGCTCCAATATAATTCAACACGTATTTAACCAAAGAGAAAAACACAAAGTAGGTTTTTATCCTTGCATAGGTCTGCAGTAAATAGGAGAAAAATGTTTTGTAAAAATAAATTTACAAAGAATCAAAATAATATTTTTACCTAGTATTTGAACAATATTTTTAATAAAATCTAGCTTTGTTTCACAAATAATATAGTGTTCAATGGCGTTTGGGTAAAGCCACAGAAATTTTTGCCAATCAGGTACCTGGAAAAAGAAAAGATAGTACTTGTAGACGTTTGTTATTACCAGAAACAAAATATGTCTACATATTCTCCAGATGAAGGACTGCAGCTTGGTAATAGAAGCAGTAAATTACAATAAATGCCACCAAGCCAATTCCAGTTCGGGGCTATTTGTTAAAACAAAGTCTCTGTGTGCAAAGGCTTTCTCTGCTACAGAGCTCGTATTTTTTTTTCTTTCTCATTCTTGATGTTTGCTCCTGGTTTTGAGAGCACAGAGGCAAAACAATTTTCTCCTTCAGATCAAAAGAAAGAAAGAAGAGAAAAATAATCCTGTAGGCAGTGACCATGAGTATTTAAATGACAGTGAGATCGTTGAGTGAATATAAAGTCCAAGAAGGTAGGTTAGAAACCAGCCGTGAGAGCAGTGTGTGACGGTGTGGACAGGCGCCTCAGCCTACAGGCTCGCCCACTGTGGAAGCTCTTTCTGACTTTGGCCTGACCTTTCCCATATTAGTGCTTTCTCCTCTGATTTTATTTCAAGGGCTCCCAAACCCAGAGAAATAAGGAAAAGATCAAGTTTTTAAAAATTACCTCTTCTGTGACAGAAGGAGGGACAGGACTCAGGTGTGCTTTCTATGACTAGCACTTGTTACATAACTTGTTTCTATAACTATGCTTGTTGCTCTCATGGCATTCACTGGACACCCCCAAAATCTGTTAGAGGCCAACTTTACTTCAACCAGCAAATCCTAACTGAATACGCTCTTTGTAATCATTTCCAAGGAGTAGCAAAGTAATTCTTATGTCTAAGATGCCCAGATTTGTTTGGGCATAAAACACAATAGTGTTTTTTCCAGGACAAGGGAGCTTTTTGTCTCCTATCCTAGTTACAGTAACCCCCGGCTCCTCTCTGAGCCAGTACTTGGAATTGGCTGCCCCTCAGTCACTGCTCAGTGCACTTGGGGGTCAAGGAGGCCCGAGAGGTGCCTGCCTGTTAAGGTGTGAACGGCGCAGAAAGCCAGGACTCAGCTCGGGGGCTGTCTGTCCAGCTGCCTCCAACAACAGGGGTCCCCAGGGCTGTCCTGTGGGCCTTTTAAGCAACTGCAGCGCGTCTTCCTTGGCCTTTCAGGAGGAACTCCTGCCCTAAAATTAAATTCATCTTCTTATAGGGCAGAATAGGGGGCAAGCTTGGCATTTGATTGCCAAAAGATTTGACAAGCACAAGTCTTGTTTTTATGACTTGGACATTACCTCAGCTTTTATACAAGTTTTGTTTCTTGGTGAGAGAGCCCATTAAATTGACAAACAGTCCCCTCTAAACATAGTAGAAACATCTAAATGATGGGGCTGTGATCACTCGGCTTCTTTGTCATTTAGGAAATAAGTGGAGCCCCTTGCTTCCTGCATCAGCACCAATTTTCTTTATTTGCTTGGGAACTTTAGGAATCCTGGCCTTTTTTTTTTTTACATCATTGTACATTATTTAATATTTTTATGTACTTTGGCAAGCTCTTCATGCTGTGAACTACCTCAGACAAGATAGAAGGAGGGAGAAATGAGACAAATGATTAATTTTTATGAACTTAGATTTACATATCTTTCCTTCTTCATAATGCTGCCTTTACTGATGCCCCAACCCAATGACATTCATGTAAATCCCTCATCTACAAACCAAAAAATTCCCTCCATCTTGTGTAAATAAAGGGCACTACATAAGCAGATTGTCAACAATCCCACCAGACCAGAAACTCAGCACCTCAGGAGAATTTTCTACCAAAAGATCTTGCAAATAACCCTCTAAGCATAAAATGTTGGGCTTATTTAATGATGCTAGTTTTATATTTATATAAAATTATATAAATATATATAATTATATATATATTATATAATACATTGTATTTATATATGTTATATATATAATTATATAAATATAAATATAATTATATTTATAGTACCATGTGTCAAACATCTGCTTTCCTGCCAAATTTATATACCTCCAATAGCAAAATTTATAAACAACTTTAAATTGTCTTTTTTTTACAAAAAGATGTTGACCGTAAAGATTGGCACAGCCATTCCCTTTCTGAAGAGAAAGCAGAGTTTGGTGTTTTATTGTGGTTGTGGAATACCTGGATTTAAAAAAAAAAAAAAAAAACACAAATTGTGCCAAACATAGAGGCTTGGATAGTCAAAGCTTAGCATTTACGCTATTTCAAATTGAATGTGCACCGTGCAAGTGCTGCGAATAACCTTGGCCTGTTGCCTGACCAAAGATACAGCAGACAGACAGAGGTACCATCATGGGGGCTCTCTAGTCCAGCCACAGCTCAACTGGTTTCTTTTCAATCTTGGGAATCTCCCTAAGCAAATGGATTCCACCATTAAGTCAGTGGCCTTGTGATTCCCAGAAATCCCTTCCTTCTCAGTTCATTTGGCTGTGGTGCTGTGGCCTCTTTCTAGAACTTATCAGAGCTTTCAAGCTTTGGGAGGATGTGACATTTATCTAAACTGATTCTGTCCCTTGTCAGGCAAGACAAGTATTTACCAGAACATGTTCCTAGAAATGCCAGGTCTGAGGGACGTTCACAGCTGTTCATTAAGTATGGGCAGGGGTCAAATAAACTGAGGAAATACCTCAACAAAGATAAATAGGTTCCTCCGTTAGGAGAGTCATTAATAGGCTAATTCATCTTGCAAATTTCAAGAAGAGAATAGGGTATTCAGAATGTCCCAAGAAGCTCCTTTTTGGTAGCGTTTTCCTAAGACAAAGAATTCCATGGATTATTTTGGGAAAAGACTGATCTAGGTAAAGAAAAACGGTAAAGTGTTCTAACCAAAATAGCATGACTACCGTATTTGCTAGAAATAGGAAATGAGGTGTAATTGTTACATATAAAGATGGACGTGAGCAGCCGGGGTAAAAGCGAGGTAAGATTAGGGGAAAAAACCTGCCCAAGCCCTGCCCAGGTAGGGGTCCCGTGTGAGGACAACAGACGCTTTGCAGGGAGAAAACATCCTGCCCGTCAGGACCAGGCCAGACAGGCTCCAACTGTGGGACCCTGCCTCCATTTTGTGTCCGCCATCTTGAATAGCTGTGTCCCCTACATGACCCCTGCCTCCATTTTGTGTCTTCCATTTTGAATAACTATGTCCCTCCATTTTGTTTTGTGTCCCCCATTTTGAATCTCCCACTCAAGCCACGCCCATTCCCGCAGAAACCTCGCCCAGCAAACCTCCTCAGCCAATCAGCTAAGGTCACAATAAACCACCCCCCTTGGAAAGCCCCTACCTGTTTTTTGCTACAGTATAAAAGCAAAAAAGGGAACTTTGCTCAGGGTCTCAGACCGAGTCCTGTGTTTTGATGGGCCCCTGAGACCCTAGCTCAAACTAGCAATAAAGACCTATTTTGCTCTTACATCTTGCAACTGAGCCTGGTGACTGCAGCTCCACACGGGGGACTCAAGGAAATGGGGCGGACACTTAACAAAACTAAGAACTGCCCAAAGCACACCTCACCATGGGAAAGGACATGCGCACTGAGAGGGAGGCGCTACAAGTGGACCTGCCAATCAAATGGCCTCACCTTGTCAATCAAAGAGGCACCTCCCTGCCGGAATGTAGTAAAAAGATCTCCTGCCGAAAGGATGGAGGCTTTGTCTACCTTGACTCCAGCCCTCCTTCTCTCGGAGTAGATTCAAACAAAACTTTCACTCTGCTCCGCTATTGGGCCCTACCTTTCAATTCTTTGTTTGGGCGGGGATAAGAACTGAGAACAAACTCGACCTGCACCATAGTTTACCGCAGTCAGTAGTGATACCCTTTGCTCTTGTGAATAACGCCACTGCTTAATCAGCAGTGTTTGCTTTTCAGTCACTGCTCTCTTAAGGACTGATAACAGTGAGGGTCGCTGAAGCCTGGTGCCAAGTGGAGTTCTGCGTCTTGTATTCCTGTTAATATTTCTACTAGGTAGGATGGTAATAAAGGTGGCAATGGCCATGGTGGAAGGGATTTTGGAGGAGCAAAAATTGTTTTTTTGAGCATGGAAATAGTTTTTACAATAAAGATTATTTATAGGTAACCAATAAAGGGAATATTTCTCTAATTCCATGAGTTCCTGTTGTTTAACCAAAAAAAAAAAATGATAATGGCTTGCATTTATGTAGTACTTTGTAATTGAGTGCTAGCCATTATTTCATCAGAATCTCACAATTAGTCTGTGAAATGAAACATGACAAGGAGGCAATAAAAGCCCTAGAGAAGATTCAACGCTGTGTTCAGGGTCACACAGCAAGTAAGTTTCAGGGCTGGGGTTGCCAACCTGCTTTACCTGCTCCCCTACATGCAGACAGTATTATCGGACGGTAACTCAATCTAGTAGATTAAAATTCCTGCAATAGCTAATATTTTAATAATACTTTACCCTTTATGAAGTTCTTCCATATTCATAATCTAATTTCATCCTTCCAATGTTTTGAGACTTGTATTATTATAATCATTCCCATTTAAATATATAAGGAAACTGAGGTTCACCAAATTATGTAACTTGATTGTAGAATATTCAGGTTTGAATCCACATCCCTTGTTTTTACTTCCTTATCCGTGGCTCTATGCTGCCCAAAAATCTCTCCAAAGCAGAGATTTAAATTTTAACTTTGTAATGATGTGTGTTTGCTTCTTTGGGAAAAGCATCCTCCTAATGATATCTTTCTTACAGAGACAATGAAATTAATTTCCTGAACCAGCCTCCCTGAGTAACAAAAAAAGATATCACCCAGAAAATAGGAAGGATCATCCATTTCAGATAACTCTGAACTTCAATACACTTTACGTAAGATGTCTGTTACTAATTCATAGCAATGAGCCAAAGGCAGAAAGAGTATGTTTAATTTGATTTTTACTTAATTTTACTTACTCAATTCATTCAAAATTTGTTTACTTCTCTGAGCAGCTAACTTTTTTTTAACCCTTTAAAAACATTGTCCTTTTGCAACTGTGTCAAGAAAAATTGCAAAGGACCTGTTGAGAACTTGGAATGCAAATGATTCTTGCCCAGAGACATTGAAATTGCTTTCCCCAGAATGCAACTGATTATTACCCTGTGGATACTAACCAGTTTTGTTTCTGCTTGTAAATTCATCTCAGCATTCCTCTGAATTCTCCTTTGAACTAGTTACAACATTGCACTGGTTCTCTTATTAATGTGTAAGTAAGATCTTTAGTATATGGATAGTTTATATTTGTATAACAGCCATGATTCTATATTCAAAAAATCCTTTAAACCTGGGACTTAATATTCAGTGTAAGAACCCATGCTAACTAAGTCTTCTGATGCAATGAGTTCAGATGAGTAAGGTGCTCAAAGCCCGAGGGCAAACTCTTAGTGTAACTGACCACCACACTCTGCTGCGGACCCGTAGCCACCTCGGGGCTGGGACACGGCCACTTCTTTATTGAAGACCTGGACTTTGACAGAAATGTGAGGCTTTGCCCAGCCCCAAAACCCTACATAAGGCATTGTTCCGCCAGTATATCCAATAACGCTTTAATGCTATTGAATGGTATATAATGCTATTCCCAATGCTATAAAATAGGAAAATTTTACAGCACTGGGAATAAATTTTATTTGGATCTTTGGAACCCTATGGCCAGCCAGCTTTGGGCGCCTCACAGCAGTACACCACACTAAATATCATCTCAATACTTAAGTGTCTTCCATGACCATTTCACTGAACCTTAAAACTAATCCGTTAGGATTCCAGGCAGCATAGTTCGGGTGTGAGGGATTGATAAGGGACAGCTTTTCATGCTGGCATCCTTAATTTATATTAATTACGGCTGGGTTTGCTTGGAAACGAAAATGCAAAAAAAAAAATTTATGTCCTGGAAGTAGAAAAGATTAGCATAAACTTTTTATGGATGAGCACAAGTCCCCAAAGGGTCAGAATATCGCAATGGAATACTTAACCATGGGGTATTGTAACAGTATTCTGAAAGCGTCTAGGTAAAATATTTGTTGACATTTACTACTGAAACTGAAAATAAAGGAATATCTTACATATATATGTATATATCATACCCCATCCCTAATACTACCCTCAGTCATATCCTAAGTGGTTGTTTGAAAAAACGCTGTAAGCAATACTCATTAAACTACATGCAAGATTATTTTGATAATGACACATTTAATTTTTTTTATTCTTTAGGTTACTGGTTCTTTAGAAAAACTGAATTTCAAGAAAACAGACAAGAAGACATAACCATTTGTTTTACTGACAATTATTTTTTAAATACATTCATATATTAGGAATAAATTTTCCTTTAAATATTTTCTTTAAAAATTTCTGGCTTTTCCACCAGATATGTTGCCTTCCATTTCACTGCTATAGTATCCTATACTCCTCCTATAGTATCAAAACTACAATTTAAGCTTTCCCTACTCCTCCCTGAAGCTGCTTAGGCTTCATAATGCCAGGATCACTTGTCAATGGGTGGAAAATATATTACCATTGAAATATGTCTTATAATGTTGGAAAAGAGCTAATAGTTTTACATTCCACACTGTCAGGGTTTCTTCAACTAAAATTACTGACAAACTGGGTTAAAGGCTGACTGACCGGTAACCATGACTTGGAAATTAGAAATGGTGAATTGCTCCTGAGAGATTTATAGACTTTTTAGGGGAGTGAAAATACTCTGTATGGTACCATAATGATGGATACATGTCATTACTCATTCGTCAAAACCCATACAATGTATAACACCAAGAGTGAACCCTAAGGTAAACTATGGACTTTGGGGGCTAACGATGTGTCAATGTCAGTTCATCCTTGATTTTAAAAATTGTACCATTCTGGTGAGTGATGCTGATAATGGGAGAGTCTGTGCATGTGTGGGGGCACGGGGTAGATGGGAAATCTCTGTACCTCTCTCTCAATTTTGGTATAAACCTAAAGCTGTTGCAAAAATATTGTCTTAAAGACAAAAGAAGACAAAGGACATTCACAAAAGGTCAGTCTAATTTATCTAAAGAACTTAACTCTCATGACCGTTGTGTGGTTCATACTTGACAAAAATATATGACATTTTCTATGCTGTTATTAGGGATACTTATGAATAATTCAAAATATTCTAGTGCCCAGATAGTCATCAATTATTAAAAGTGAAATACAAATTAAAACCAAATGAAAGTCCAACAATATAACTGAAATAGACCAACCTCTTTTTGATAATACAGCAAAATTGGACTTATTTTAATACTAAATTTAGTTTTCTAGTAGAAATATATATTCTCCGATAAATGTATGTATGACCTCATCTCCAGCAGGGGTCCCAGATACTCAGAGAGCTGCCATAGTGAGACGGTGGTGATGTGTGTCTCCTCACAGAGGAGACCTGAAATAATATGATCTGCACCGATGTGCAGCAGAAATTACAAATACAGGCAACTCTCAGAAAAACAATTTAGAATATATACAGCAAACCCTGCATGATGCAGGTAGTAATTCTGCCGCCAATCCTTGGGGTGACTATCAGAGAACAAGAATTATGAAGCCAGAGTGGGAGCTCTTTGACACAATTAGCTTCTGGGTTTGAACACAAGCCTCAGTTTTTTACTGGCAAATTATGATATTCAGGCCTAATATTGGAAGCATTTTAAGGCAGCTTCTAATGTCAAAGAAATCAATTCTTGTATATGGGAACAGAAAAATAATTTGTAAGGTTCACCCACCTCTAAAATTCTGCCTACAAAAGCCTCAGCAGTATTTATGCCGCACCTTACAGGTACTGACCTGAGAAATAACCCATAAACTGATGAATGCGTGACAGTAAAAACAAATCAAGAGGGGGCTGCTCGCATCGAGAGGAGTAAGTAACACAGGCACTTTATGAAAAAGAAATGGAGGAGGTTTAAAATACTAAATATAAAAACACAGATGCTCAACACACTTCTTTAAACTTTGCATTCAGTAAAAAAAATAACTCTTATTTGGTGAGCAGTTCTATACATTTTAGCACATTGTATGCATCTCTGAGCCACCACAACAATCAGGATACAGAACAATTCCATCACTGGACAAAAGATTCCTTCTGTGCTAACATTTTATAGTTACATTCTGCCCCAACTCCTAACCCCTGGCAACCACTGATCTATTCAGTGCCTCTATAGTTTTGAGGCCTTTTCCTCCTATTATTTAATTTAATTAATTTATTTATTTCATCTCATTTTATTTTTGCCCTGTACTCCAAGGGTACCCCTAAAATGTTTAATTGTATCCTTAGATACATATATATCTTAAAATAGTGTTATTGTGCATATGTGATTTTTATTAGTTTATTATCTTTTTAAAGGTACAGTTCAGTGGGTTATTCACAAAAAATTGTGCAATTATCACTGGTATCTATTTCTAGAACATTTTCACCATTAATATTCTCTCTCCGCATTCTCTCCATTCTCTTTTACCTAAACTCTGGCTTCCAATTATCTACCTCTGCCTCTATGTATTGGTCTATTCTGAACATTTCCTACAAATGGAATCATACAATGTGTCTGCCTTCTTTCACTCAGCATAATGTTTTCTAAGTTCATCCATGTTGTAGCATGTGCTTCACTCCTTGTTATGGACAAATACTACTCCATTGTATGGATATACCATCTTTTTTATCCATTCATCTGTTTGTGGACATTGTTAGGTTGTTTCCACTTCTTGGCTATTATGAATAAGGCTGCAATAAGCATTCATGTACAGGTTTTTATGTGGGCATGCACTTTCATTTCATTTCATTTCAATGCATTCCTGTTGCATTATATGTAACTTTTAATTTTTCTTACTGATAATACAGTCTTATTTTAGTTTCAAGTATACAACACAGTGGTTCAACAGTTACCCATATTATTAAATCCTCACCCCCACCTGCACAACTACTCTCTGTCAACACAGAATGATGTTAGTTACTGGCTGTATTCTCCATGCTATAGCACAGTCCCCGTGACCAACCTACATTATAATTGAGAATTTCTGTGCCCCTTTACCCCCTCGCCTTGCCCTCTGACCCACCCCAACTCCCCCCAACCTTGGTAGCCACCAGTCCCTTCTCAGTGTCTATGAGTCTACTGCTGTTTTTTTCCTTCATGTCAGCTTAGCTTTTATACTCCACAAATGAATGAAATCATATGGTACTTGTCTTTCTCCGCCTGCCTCATTTCACTGAGCATAATACCCTCTGGATCCTAACTTTATGTTTAACCTTTTGAGGAATTACCAAAGTGACTCCAAAAGTGACCACACTGTTTTACATTTTCTATTGTCCGTCTTTTCTTATTACAGCCACCCTAGTGGGTGTGGCGTGGTGTTATCATTTTGGTTTTGATTGGCATTTCCCTAGGAATAGTGTTGACCATCTTCTCATGTGCTTATTGGCCATCTACATTTTTTCTTTGGTGAAGTGTCTGTTCACATCATTTGCCCTTTTTTTAATTGGTTTATATTTGTCTTTTTTATTGTGTGTGTGCCAGAGTTCTTTATGTGTCTGGATAAAACTTTCTTATCAGATCAATGATTTTGCAAATATTTTCTCCCATGGCAAATATTCTGCAGATTCTCTTTCCACTTTCTTGATGGTGTTCTTTGAAGTATAAAAGTTTAAAATTTTGATGAAGTCCAGTGTTCCAAATTTTTATTTTATGTATTGCATTTTTGAGGTCACATCTAAGAATTCTTTGTCTAGCCTCTGATCAGGAAGAGTTTTCCATTTTTTTTCTTCTAAATCTTTTATAGTTTTATATTGTATATGAAGATCTATGATCCATTTCCAGTTCATCTTTACCCGAGGGGTGAGATTTAAGTTGACTTTTTCATTGTTTTGCATATTGATGTCCAATTGTTCCAGCTCCATTTGTTGAAAAGATTATCTCACTCCTCTGAATCCCTTTGGACTTCTGTCAAAAATCAGTTGGTCATATTTGTGTGAGTCTATTTCCAGACTCTGTTCTGTTTATTGATCTAAATGTTTATACCAATACCACACTGTCTTGATTCCTGTAGCTTTATATAAAGTCTCAAAATCTTTGAAGTTTGTTTTGGCCATTCTATATATTTTGTATTTCCACATACATTTTAGAGTCAGTTTGCCCATTTCTACAAAAAGCCTCCAGAGACTTTGATTGGGATTTCATGGCATCTATAGATCAATTTGGGGATAAAGACACATCTTAACAATATGAGCTTTCTAGCTCATGAACACAGTTTATCTCTCTACTTAGTAATTCTTTAACTTCAGATATTTCATAGTTTCAACATGTATTGAGATATTACATTTTTGTTGAAATTCTCCGAGTTCTGTGGCACTACTGCAAATGACATCTTTTAAAGTTCATTTTAATTGTTCCTAGTATACAGAAAGACAATTAACTTTCATATATTGATCTTTTATCTAGCAAGCTTAACAAATTGACTTAACTAGTTTTAGTAAGCTTTGTTTTTTATGGGATTTTTTTTTTTGTAGAGTACTTGGGATTTTCTACATAAATAATCATGTTGACTGTGAATAAAGACCATTGACTTCCTGTCCCATCTGCGTACCTTCATCCATTTGCCTTATTCTACTGACTAGGTTCTCCAGTACCATGTTGATTTGAAGTGATAAGAACAGACATCCTTGCCTTGTTCCCAATTTTAGCTTTTGACCCTTGAGTATAATTTTAGTTGTATGTTTGGCTTCTGCTGATAAGCACTGCTTTTAATGCTTTCCTTCCAATGATGAAATAGTTTAGCAGAAGTATTTGCTTACACTTTGAAATCATTTAGACTTGGAATTCACCTGCCACCTAGCCACGTCAGGTCACTCTTAACTGAGACCTGGCTCCGTATACGCAGAGACAAGCCCATCAGGTGACAAGTGGCTGCCTCCTGGGGTTCAGAAGCAGTTGTTTCAAAGAGCTAGTGAACATGAGGTATTCCGGAGGAGCAGGTAAGGAGAAGGTTGGAATTAAAACTACGGAGTATCTTCTCTCTGTGAGACTGTGTGTGAGGCTTCTACATGAGCCATCTCCATTTCTGTCCTTATTTATACAGAATCGGAACTTTTAAATAATTGCATCCCTCCATCTGCAGCAGCGGAGAGTGAAATGCCATGAGGCAGCTGAAGCTTTTCTCATCACGCTGCAGACTCCGGGATGCCTCTCACTGTTGCCGCAAGGACCTAAACATGATACTGTAGACGGGACATCCAAGCAAGGGAGAAGAAACTGATTTTTTCTCTTTTGACCTGAAATATGTTTCATTCATTACCATCACATAATATGAATTTATATTCTCCAGACAGTTCTTTTATATAGCTGTGCATAGTCTTTTCAGAAGAATCCCCCAAACCTAGAACTTACAATTCTATTGTTTTTCCCAGGGATGCACCTTTTGCTAGGAAAACCCAGTATTTTATATAGTATTTTCAGAGGTGGGGAATAAAAGATGGTAGGACCTTTCTGCCCAACCTTATTATTTTTAGATGAGGAGTTAGGGCTCAGAGAGATTAAGGCGCACAGAGCCAATTGGTGACAAACTGTTCTGAAAACTCAGATGCCTAACATTTTCACTAGGACCAGCCAAATACTAAATCCACTTACATTATAATTAACCATCTATAATGGTATTTCATTGACAAAACTCAGATTTCCCAGTTCCAAATATGTGGATACCTAATCTAGTTACTCATAATTATTACTAAATTATATTTTTAGGCACATGCCTCTTCCCTTAATTGGATAAAAGATGAAGAAGGTACTGCGACAAATTTTGTGGAAAAAATTGAAAGAGATTCATGTAGAATAGTAGCTATTTTTTGCAAGTTATTGTGACATGTTGAACATCAGGCCGCACAGAATGTAATCCAATTTTCTTCTCTCTGTCCATAAGCATTATTCAGACTGGGTGATGGAGCCATAGAGAAATGGGCACTCTAACAATATTCCCACATTCAGACTTTTACAATTTAATGCATAATTCAATCATTTTAAAAGCAGTCACAACATCTAGTCTTCCTGTGTAAGTCAGTATGCTAGAAAAAAAAAAGGAGAAGCTTTTCATTTGAGAGAGACATTGTTTGAGGATGAAAAAATTATAATAAAGAAAAAAAAGACTTCCACAAAGAATCAAAACTCAGAAGGTACCAGCCATTTGGTTTCATACTGTGGTTAATAGGGAGTTTACTGCCACCAAGTGGTTTGCCAAATCCATTTAACTCTGTAACCAGTGTTTATTAATTGTCCCCAAATGGCAATACTCTTTCAAAGCACCAGCTTTCAGTTTCAATGAATATATCATGACCTCAGAGAAAGCTGAAAACTCTTCCTAAACTGACAGACTAACAAGTCCTTCATTGCCACAAGAATATGTGATGAATCTTTATGTGCTTTTGCTAAGCTTCTGTCATTGAAACAGCCAGGATACTGAGGTAATACAGATGCTTCTCCACAGCACCTGGGAAGGCTGATACGTCACTGCTGATACCACAGGGAAAGTTCCCTGCAAAATACAGATGTTTCAAGAGACACTGTGCATCCTTTGAATGGCATCTCATTTCCAGTCCATGTGGCTCTTACAAAACATACGATGGTGAAGTTGGAACTAGTCCTATGCCTCCCCTACCCAGCCCTCCACCTTTTGGAGATTCCTGGGGAATATTTAGAGAGGTGGTATTGCAATAGAGATTTTATTTATTCTTGTCATGATGTCCATTTGGATACCACAGGAGCTTCCCCCAAATTGGAGCTTATAGAAGAAAATTTCCCCTTTGTATTGCAGGCTTTCCCATGATCACACGCAAATGTCAACAAATAGCTGACATCGGGGCCAAACCCAGGAGTGCGTGTGCATTCTGTAGAGTAAATACTAAAGTTGAATAGATCACTGAGAAATGACTCCAGCCTCCTCACGTCACCTTGGCAACCACAGGT
Source organism: Manis javanica (assembly GCF_040802235.1). NCBI lineage: Eukaryota > Metazoa > Chordata > Mammalia > Pholidota > Manidae > Manis > Manis javanica. Next base: position 7,447,127 of record NC_133170.1, on the reverse strand, counting down.
ATCTTGTTCAAGCACATCAGGGGTCACTGTGACCTTTGGCCGTGGCTCACCTGTCCTGGGGCATCTTCTTTAATCTCCCTTTTAGCTTTCAGCATCTTCTGTTTAGCCTGATACTAAGCACTAGCCGACCAGGCCAAGCCCACATGCTTACTAAGGCAGCGTTTCTCAACGTGACAGAAGAGCACCTACATCAAAGTCACTAGGGATGGCCACGAAGGATGCTGACTCTAGGGCGCACCGCAGGCCCACCCGAACTCTTTGAGACCCTGCATTTTAGCAAGCACTCCACGTGGTTTTGTAAGTTGTTGAACGTGGGGGTTCCTGACCCTGGGGAAAGGTCATTGAGCAGTGGTTTCCAAACTGTGCTATGCAATAGGATAATCTAGGGATCTCTTTAAAAAATATTGATGCCTGGCTCAAACCCTTAGATACTCTGATTAATTGGCATGGGTGAGACCTGGCCATGGAGATGTTTAAAAGCTCTCCAAGCAATTCTAATATGTAAGAAAATTTGGGAAACTCTCATAGAGGATTCTAGACCATCACCTGATGACTGTTTAACAGACAAGGAAATAGAAAAAGTCAAATAGTAAGAACATTGCCTAATCCTGGAGCTGTTTTTACTATAAACTGCTTACGTCATTTCATGAGAAAGCCCTGACAGTTCCATCACCTTTAACAGATATTTTGAGACTTTTAGTGTGTTTCTCTCAGTTTCACACAATTTTCAAAAAGGACCATTGATTCTCTGTGCCTCATGCAGGCTGACGTAGACCTGTGGCTAGGTGAACGGGCTGTGAACTGAGATGGTATCTACTTATACAGCTTTTCAGCCATTTCAATTATAGCCATTCATTCAACACCTATTGGCTAATTCAGGCCTTGCTCATTAATATGGAAAAACAACCTGTGGATTTGATGACCTATATCATGATTGTCAACTCAAAGGAAAATGTTATTTTACTAATGTTTCCTCTTCTGAATTAATCTGTCAACTCAGCCAAAATGTTTAACAGCATGATTCTATATAGATGGGATTTATAGTTTCTAGTTTCTCAAAATTACTTATTATACAGTCAAAATATATAGCTTGGGGTGGTTTTTGTTTATTAAGGTATCACTGACACACAATCTTATGAAGGTTTCACATAAACAACATATTATCAAGTCCTCACCCCCACCCCATTGCAGTCACTGTTCATCAGCCAAGTAAGATGCTTATAGAGTCATTACTTGTGTTCTCCGTGCTATACTGCCTTCCCATCACCTACCTATAATGTGAGTGCAAATTATAATGTCCCTTAGTCCCCTTCTCCCTCCCTCCCCACCCACGCTCCCCACCCCTTTTCCCTTTGGTAACCACTAGTCCTTCTTGGAGTCTGGGAGTCTGCTGCTTTTTTGTTCCTTCAGTTTTGCTTTGTTGTTATACTCCACAAATGAGTGAAATCATTTAGGACTTGTCTTTCTCCACCTGGCTTGTTTCACTGAGTATAATACTCTCTAGCTCCATCCACATTGTCACAAATGATAGGATTTGTTTTCTTTTTATAGCTGAATAATATTCCATTGTGTATATGTACCACATCTTCTTTATCCATTCATCTACTGATGGACACTTAGGTTGCTCCCATGTCTTGGCTATTGTAAATAGTGCTATGATAAACATAGGAGTGCATATTTCTTTTCAAATCAGGAACTTGTTTTCTTCAGGTAAATTCCTAGGACTGGAATTCCTGGGTCAAATGGTATTTCTATTTTTCATTTTTTGAAGAACCTCTATAATGCTTTCCACAACAGTTGCACCAATTTACATTCCCACCAACAGTGCAGGAGGGTTCCCCTTTCTCTACCTCCTCAGCAGCATTTGCTGTTTCTTGTCCTTCGGATATTGGCCATCCTGACTGGTGCGAGGTGATATCTCATTGTGGTTTTAATTTGCATTTCCCTGATGATTAGTGATGTGGAGCATCTTTTCATGTGCCTATTGGCCATCTGAATTTCTTCTTTGGAGAAGTGTCTGTTCGGGTCCTCTGTCCATTTTTTAATCAGGTTATTTGTTTTTTGGGTGTTGAGGCTTGTGAGCTCTTTATATATTTTGGATGGTAACCCCTTATCAGGTAAGTCATTTACAAATATATTCGCCCATACGTTTGTCCTGCTGATGGTGTCCTTTGCTGTACAGAAGCCTTTTAGTTTGATGTAGTCCCATTTGTTCATTTTTGCTTTTGTTTCCCTTGCCTGAGGAGATGTGTTCAGGAAAAAGTTGCTCATGTTTATATTCAAGAGATTTTTACCTATGTTGTCTTCTATGAGTTTTATGGTTTCATAACTTACATTCAGATCTTTGATCCATTTCGAGTTTACTTTTGTGTATGGAGTTAGATAATAATCCAGTTTCATTCTCTTACATGCCGTGTGCAGTTTTGAATGGTTTGGGGTATTTTAATAGTACCTCAGGCCATCTCAAGGGTAATCTGTATTTGGGTACATAGGCTGTTCGAATCGTTGAGAAACTACGTAGCACTCATCTGAAATTCCCTGCATGTCTTCCACCTTTTAACATTTAAATAACTCTGGAAAGACTACTCCCAGGAAGCTTGTCTAGTCTCAAATGAAGGTTTCAAATGACTGCTAATATTTCTTACCTAAATACTCACCTTTAGCAATTACTCTTCAAAAGCACAATCACTCCTGTACTTGGCCTTGATGTCAGCTGAGTGGATTCTGAACTAATAGTTCAGATGTTCACCTTTGAATGAGGCTTCTGGGGGTAATTCTCTATTTTTTATTGTATTATTTTACATTTAGTGCAGCGCTATTATGTGTATTTAATGGTGATTATTATATTAAAACTCCATGACAGTATCAGAGATCAAAAATCATTCTGATGTCTAAGCTAAATTTTTTTTAGAACACTCACTTGAACTGTGAAAGGTCATTACCTATTTGAGTTTTCAAAATACATTATATTCTTAACTTTAGAAAATAAAGAAAGAAAAAGGAGGAGATAAGTAGTTTTAAATGGTGGTTTAACAAAATTAAATGAGATAGTAATAGCCAAACAAAAGTAGCGACTTCGATGTGCCTGCCTAATTTCTCAAACCTGAGTTGAAGGATTCAGTCAGCTGTACTTTTCATCTTCTTAACATTAGTTTGAAATTTTAGATTTTTGGGACTTTTTCTCTTTTTTTGTGATATTCATTGTATAAACAATCCTTGCTAGTTATCTTAATTGGATAAATTTGATGTCTTTTCTGATTATTAAGTTACTGATAAAAATGCTGAAAAGATCAACACCAGATATATTAGTACCCATCTTCTAAGTTGATCTCTGCCTTAATCTACATTCTTGGCATAGTTTTTTCAACCAGCTATGAATTTACCCAAATAATTATTATCCAGCTCACATTCTTACTCTCACCTACAAGGTTGTCAAAAATACTTTGTCAAATACTGGGCTGAAGGCGTTCCCCTGATCAGAGCTAACGAACTCTATTAAAGTGCCGGTGGAATGCCGTGTTCTTATTGCTTGTACTGGCTGCCATGTCTTGTCCTTATTGACAACAAAACCATGGGTGGCAAAATCCTTCCTAGTATTTGTCTGTGACTGATATTATGTTCACTAGTCTATTTTTTCTAGATCCATTTTTCAAATTTTTTTAAAGAATCTTACTGGGATGCTTAGAGAGTCCACATTAGTAAGGACTGAGGCTGTGCAGAGTAAAGCATCTGCACACACGGGTAGGGCAGCTCACATGGACTTCAACGTGGATTTCGACGAAAGAAGCAAGAAGGGTGATGGGTATAAAACATCCAAGTGAGACTCAGCAGAGCCTTCTGGCCAAAATAGAGAACTTGAGGTGGGGCTACTTACAAAACAAGGTAAGAAGATGAACAGGACTATATAGAAAAGGGGTGGTAAGATCAGTACTGGAGTCCAAATTTGAAATTGGTAGATAAGAGGGAGCAAAGCTAAGTTAATGCAGAGAGGAACTATGTAGGGCCTTGGGAGTTTAAATACAGTCTTGGCTATAATGGCCAAGAGCTGTTGGGCAAGAAGGTGGTTATGGACAGAATCTGTTGTAGAATATCCCACTGAAGTTTGGGGATAGCTGGAATATGAGAGATAAGAGGAAAAGAAAATTAGAGAATTAAGAACTTCAAATTAGAGGCCCTAGACGACTGGGAGGACATGTGGCCACTTAGAGCCACGGGGAGGCCAGGGAGAAGAGAAATTTCAGGAAGAAAGGAAATGAGGTCAGCTTTCAATACTGGTTTTTGTTTTCAATTGCACAAATGGTATAAAAAGCATAATTGCAAGCTTGGAAAAAGAGAAAGCAAAATAAAAACTCACATCTGATCTGCTACCTGAACACATAATTATCATTTTGGTATATTTCCTGTAGGAACTTTGTAAGTGGTTAAGCTCACATGCTATCATATTACATTTCATTATATATAATATTACACATATTTTCCATGTGGCTACATGGAGCTAGACTACTTTAATAGTTTTTTTAGTATTTATCAAATTAATTTATCATAAGTTGCTTAATTCCCTGCCTATTGGTCATTTGGTTTCCTTCCAGTTTGGGAAAACAGGAACAATGAACATACTTATGTTCATGGCTTTCCAAAGACATATCTTGAATTATTTCTTTTGATAGATTTCTAGAAGTAGATTTCCTGGGTCAACATGTATGAATGTATTTCATGACTCTTAAGACATTTTATTCATTTACCTCCACAGGAAGGTGCCCACGGCCACTGCCAGCAGCAGGGGTCAGCAGGGAAGTCCTGCAGGTTACCAGGGCGCTTCCTCTGCCGTGGCACAGGGACGACTGAGAGGGAGCGAAATCGAGGCTGGGAATACAAATCTAGGACTTTTTCATATAGAGAGAATTAAAATCAAACAGGCAAATTCTCCAGGGGAGTGAATGTGAATAAAGAATTTTGGGAGAACTTTAAAGGAATATGTCTAAACTTCTCATTTTACAGATGAGGTGCACAGAAGGAAAGGCCTCGCTCAGGGCTGTGCAACTAACTGGTCACTAGGCTGGCGAGAGCGGGGAAGGGACAGGCAGGGAAGTCATGAGAGAAAGCGATGAAAATGCCTTGCCACGGGGTCACAGACTAAAAGCTTGTGGAACAGGTGATCACACTCCGAGGACCCAAAAGCAGCTAAGAAATTTAAGATTTCTATATAAAAACTGAGACACAAAGATAAACTGTGTTTAGAAAGCGGGTCATCTCTGGCTTACAGCCTCTCTTACCCTCCTGTAGCCCTGGGAACTGGCGGTTACCCAGCTTCACAGATAGACTTTTAAACATTTACAAGCCCACAAACATTATAAGCTGCCTAGTTCTGCCCCAGGTAATAGTCAGCAGCAGTAAAAGCATAAAAATCAACATTTCTATAGGATTCTGACAACCTGTAAATTATTACTAGGCTCAGGTTTGTGAACTATTTTTAAAAACTAGACTCATTAACTTAATAGTACATCCAATCAAACACTTCCCCTTCGCGAATTCTGGTGTATGACTTCACCCAGCATGAGAACGAAGAGAAAATTGGACCAATAAAAATGTAAGTCTGCAGTACAGACCTAGACTAAAGGATATGGGTCCATTTCTCTTCTCCAAGTGTATTTTCAGACACTCACGCCACTGCAAGTCAAGATAAACTGTACTTTGCCTTAAAGATTCCAGAAATAGAAAGAAGTCAGAGTTCCTGGAAGTGTAGAAAACAGAAGAAAACATTTCTGAGACGAGCGTGGGCCTGTAGAGACAGGAAGGTGCAATCACCTGCCACAGGATTTTCTTTTTTTCCACCCCACCCCCACCCGCCCCGTGGCCTCCGGACAGTGCTCCACCTGTGTTTGTGGTTCACGGCTCCTGCCACACTTCTCTTTAATTTTTGCAGTTATTGCCATCTCCTCTTTAAAGTAAATAAAGATATTAAAGTAAAATATATCTCTCTTGCGCTTAAATTGTCAGTGTTGTGTTGTTGATCGCAGGCAGTGCTGGATGCTGAGAAAACCTCAGACTAGGAAAAAACACAAAAAACATTTGCTTGTAGGTCGGTTGGGAGAACGCCAGATTAAATGATTCATTTCAACTCTATCTGAAACATGAACCAGCAAGCAGATACTGACACGTATTCCTCATAAAATGCCCATGTTGATGACAGATGAGTAGGGGAACTGTTTTGTAGAGAACATGAAAGAGGAGATATCTCTGCTTTATTTTTTTAACTGGCATGTCTTAAACTGTGTATTTTCTAGAAAAATAATTGGTATAAACCTAAACTCCCATTGGTCCTCAACTTCCTAGAGATGTGGTAACTCAGATAGTCAACTGGCTGTTGGGAGATGACTTGGGGTTCTATGCGCTTCCATCAGGGATTTTCTAGACGGAAAGGATTTCTAGAAGGTGGTTTGGATACATGTGGTTTCAGGTCACTGCTCGAGTGTCCAGTGGCGGCACCCTCCAGCCCACCTCCCCATCACTAGCTGCTTGTAAGGCAGGTATCATCATCGCCCACCATCCACTAAGCGAATGCCCATTCCCCCTCAAGCTCTTGCTACCCAAGTCACAAGGAATGTTTTCCAACTCTAGCAGTTGTGCCAAGAGAGAAAAGGAAAAACTTTTAAGACTCCTTTACCTTTTTCAGGAGAGCTACTCTTCATGTTTTGTTCCTTGGGATGGAAAGCATGCCAGCATGGGAGATTATAACACAGAAGAAGGGAGCATTTCCCTAATCATCAGGGAAATGCAAATCGAAGCCACAGTGAGACACCACCTCATACCAGTTAGAATGGCCATCACCCGAAACACAGGGAATAACAAGTGCTGGCAAAGATGTGGAGAAAAGGGAACCCTCCTGCACTGCTGGTGGGAATGTAAATTGGTGCAGCCACCATGGAAAGCAGTATGGAGGTTCCTTAAAAAACCAAAATAGAAATAGCAGATGACCCAGTAATTCCACTTCCAGAAATCTACTGAAAGGAAACAAAATCCCTGATTCAAAAAGATATATGCACCCCTATGTTTATCACTGCGTTATATACAATAGCCGAGATATGGAAGCAACCTAAGTGTCCACCAATAGATGAATGGATAAAGAAGATGTGGTACATATATACAACGGAATATTATTCAGCCATAAAGAAAAAGAAATCCTGCCATTTGAGACAACACAGATTGACCTAGTGGCAGTTATGCTCAGTGAAATAAGCCAGGCAGAGAGAGACCAATACCATATGACTTCACGTGGAATATAAAGACAAAACAAAATGAACAGAAGAACAGTTGGCTCACAGACACTGAGAAGTGACTGGTGGTTACCAGGGGGGAAGAGTTGGGGTGGTGGGGGGGGTGAGGGGGATAAATGGCACAAAAATTCTCAATCATAATGTAAGTCGGTCGTGAGGATGGTAGCACAGCCTGGGGAATATAGTGAATGATTCTGTAACATCTTCCTATGTGGACAGACAGTAACTTCACTAGTTGAGGTGAGAATTTAATAATATGGGTAACTGTTCAACCACTGTGTTGTATGCTTGAAACCTATATGATTGTATATCAATCATATTTCAATTTTTTTAAAAAGGGAGTGTGGCCTATGTTGTTACCCCACCAGTGGCTCCCATTCATTTTTACCCCACTGCAGAGGTTTCTGACCCACAGAGGGGGACCCATGGCAGAATGCTGCCCCTCCACTCCCTGGGCTCAGGGCTGCTCCGGGCGGGGCAGTGACTGGCGGGAGACCCTGGTGCACAGCAGACAGTGGGGCTGTGAGGACTGCTGTCTAGGCCACATGTGCTTTTCATTAAAGATGTCCTCTCTGCACTTTATGTTCTTTTCTTCCTCCTAAATTTCCTCATAATGCTAACAGAGAACACAAATGGCCAGGCTTGGGTCAGAGCCTTCTAACTTGATGACTTAAATGGAATATGAACTGCTTGAAATGGATCATTTAAAAATTATTAAACTATTTAATAGTACTTAAAAACTGAACTAGACCTACTTAAAAACTATGCATTGCCTTCCCAGAGAATACAAAATAAGCTTTTTTATAAATATATACTTATCGGGTATCTCCCTTTTATCCTGGTTTCCCTTCATATATTTTATAAGTAGAGCTTTGATCACTCCTTGAAATTTAGAATCACGAAGGGAAAAGAAAGCAGCTCCTGGGAACACTGTCCATGAGCCAGAGTTTTGAGGCTAAAGGGATAATTTGCTCTGACCATGAATGATCATTCGGGAGCCCCCTCGCCTTTCAGGACTTCAGAACTGAAAACCAGCTCAAACACCCAGAAACAGGAGCAAAACGTTGAGGGTGAAAAAATGATATCTTTGCCTATTTTAAACTGCAAAAATGTGGGGCAAAGTAAAATTAAAGCCAGTAATTGGAAAATGTTGTTTAGTGTTATATTTTACTTCTGCAATTTACACTGTGAGGGAATTGGTTTTAATATATCTTTTCAAGAAATGGATTGGGTAAAACAATGCTTTTGAAAGCACAGGTATCCACCGATTTTTTTAAGCATACCTTATGCTGCGTGCACTGCTGGCGTTGGTGATAACAGGTGTAAGATGGGATGACATTTAGATCATGACAGCTCTTGATGCCAATTTCTAACATTTTTATTCACAAGCTAAAGGTGTTATTTCTGAGAAACTGTTAATTATCACTCTGCATTCCCTTTTCATTTTTCCGGTTGAATTCACAGTAGTAGCATGTTGGCATAACGGTCTAAAAAGTATCTATTCTCAGTGCATTTTAAAGAAAATATTACTGTGGGCCTCCTGCAGGATCACTGGTTTTATCTGACCTTCATGAGCTGAGCTATGAAGTCACAAAATCATTTCACCACAGTTGAACCTCAGTAGTTTTAATTAATTCAGTCCTACCAGCTCTCACACAAAGATGAACAAATCTAATGACATGATCCTAATTGCGAAAAATGTATAGTTTGAAATCCAAAAGGTTATACATAAGGTTCTTATAGTATATTTAGCCAGTGGGCATGTGGGGGGCATGGATCAGTGTGAAAGGCTGCACCCAAGCCCAACGGGACTTAGTTTTCTTTTGGAAAAATATTAAAATAGACTCCCCCTGGGCACCTGGTTTCACCCTGACCTGGGTTGTAGGTGCGTGGTGTATGTCAATGGCATGCCAGGTGGCCCCAGGACATGGCATGTATCTGTGGCTTGCTGGCCGTGGCCTGTGGCTGGCTCCTGTCAGTATCCAGCCACAGGCTTACATGAGACTACAGAGGCTGTGGAGGACTCTGCCAGGCACCTGGTTAAATCAGGGCTATTAAAAATGACTCACTCATGGACTCAAAAGTGAATTAATGAACAGAGAAAAACCCTGAGGATGTGATTAAAAACAACAATGACAATTTCTGGTCTATGACCAGAAATGAATTAGTGGCAGGGTGCATGTTCTCTGACATGTGAGGGGCAACACAAATAAATCAAATGAGAAATGATGGCGATTTAGCACTGTCCAGTATTAATCCAGGCTGTTCAAAAGCCCTTAAGAACAAGATAGGTGCTGGAAATGAACATGGTGAGTTGATAAACAAGAAGATAAACTTGCTCTGTTGTTTGTGTGGCCTGTCCAGCAATGAGCTTGGGACACCTTGTATAATGCATGCCTAAGTCAGGGTCACACATTCCAGTGCCTACAGGCAGGGAATTTAAGTCGAAAGAACAGCATATGCCTGATTTAAAGGAGAGTCAGTTTCTGTTTAATTGTGTCTATTAAAGGGATGTGAGTTTTGAGATGTCAGATCTTTCAGTTTTTCAAGAGAAATCAAAAGGCTGGAATTTTATGGAATTTTCTCAATGTTTGCAACTAATTTAAAAAGTCCAGTTTTTTGTGGGCCAGACTATTTACATGTAGGTGTGTGCACTGTCTGGCCCAGGCGGTGTGGGGTGTAATCCTGCCCTCCATGGAGAGACAGACCACCAGTCCCTGTTACAAAAGCTAGACAGGGATCATGCCTGGCGTGCACGGCCGTGCCAGTGTCCTGGGGCAGGTCAATGAGGGATAGCACCCAGCAGAACTGTAATTTATCTGGGCCCTCATGGTAGGGTTTAGGGGTGCATCAGTGAGGGATGCACATCCTGCCCGGAGGGGAAAGGCACAGGTTGGACGCTCTGAGTAGCAACAAATTCAGTGGGCTACCCAGTGCCCAAGGGCTATGGAAATGTCCCAGCTGAGGAAGCTGCATGAGCCCCCATATCCATACAGAACCTCCCCAGACAAATTGCTCAATGCAGATTAAAAGAGAATATGAACACTTGAAACTTTGCAAAAGCAGCCCTGAGCACTGCAGATCCTTAAAAACCCTAGAGGAGCTGCCACCGCTCCGAAGGCAGTCACCCATTTCCACCCGGGGATTACTGGGCTGAAAAGAAAGCCTCGCGCTTCTTAAGGGGCAGCCTTTGCAGTCAGGCGTGCAGAGCCTTTCCTATCTGACAGGTGCGCTCCGCGTCCCGCTGCCTCCAGGGAGCCAGACGTTATGGGGTTTCCATAAACCCAGCTCGTTAGCCCTACCCACTGAGCACAGCATGACTCTGAGCGTTTCGTAAAGGAATCTGGACTAGGTCCTCCGGCTTCAGCCATGTATTTGCAAAGCCAGGTAAATCTTCATGATACAAAACACGTCCTTGACTTTCATTTTATAGAGTTTAAAAGGAAACATGCCCGCCTTTGGGGAAGAAGCCTCAATAAGCCCCCTGAATACAGGCCGCCTCGGGTTTGGCCCAAGCCTCACTGTCCTTCCTCCTTCCTGAAACCTTGTAAGGTTGCCTGAGGAAGAAGGGCACCACCTGCAGGGAGATGATGTACCCAGGTTACTGAGGAATCACTTCTGCAAAATTGGCTTTTCTTCTAATTGTGCAATAAAAGAAATACAGATGTGAAAAAAGATAACTGACATGCAGCTCATTTTCCACATGCAGTTGACAAGCCATTCTTAAAATCCTTTTAGGAAAATAAGGCTCCAATATCCTAATAACTGAGTTTAAAGTTAGTAAAGATGGATAGAAACTGTAGATGCTTTTCATGGTTGATGTTAACCTACATGCAACTAAGGCACGTAGTGTTTCTCACAGTACCTGGTATGTAGTAGCTGCTCAATGTGTTAGGTCTCCCATCTGACCCTCCCTCCCCATTGGAGCTGATGTTAGTCTTGACTGTGTTTTTAACCCTTTGTTTATTTTCTTTGTTATTCTCTTTTAAAATGCAATTTGAGGAAGATGGAGTAAAGAACCGTCTAGAAAGCTCACTTACACAATTACAGGGTTTTCTTAGTCAAGCCTAGTAAGTGAGATTAAAGAGAACCAGTTCTGTTGGAATCTATCAAGAAAATGCCAGTGACCCAGACTGTGCCCCAGAAACAAACCTTGCTGGGCTTGGCAGGAAGCTCACATCGTGGACAGTCACACTGTACCTTGGGACTGTGATTCTCTACATCTTCAAGTCCAACTCAGTTTTCCTATCTCAGGAAATCTCTGAAGTGGTCTTGTCGATTTAAGAAGTAGTGGTCTGCTCTTAGCATCATGCACACAAGTTTTTAAATCCATGATCTTGCAATGCATTTAAATCTAGTCATGGTACTTGGTGGGCACCAGTTTTCCACAGATGATACAAACCTTCAGTGCTTTTTTATCTTTCCTTATTTAGCCTTACAGGAGCAGTCGGACCATCAACAGGGTGCTCTTCTGTGGCAGGTGCTACAGAAAATACATTTACTGCAACTTATTTAATGCAAAGTATATTGGGCAGGCATTCTATTTTTTTATGATCTGTGCAGAGCTCCATATATTGTTGACAGGGGAATGAATACTTATAAATAATGAAAAGAAAGGATATTGAATTTAATGTAAGAACATTATTTCATTCCTATTAACTAACAGACCGGCTGCCTGCAGTAAAATTCAGCCTTAATTATTTTTTCAACATGGAAAATTCAAAGAAATTTTTATTTTCTGATACACTTGTAGTTTTTGTTTCTAGAATGTGAATTATGTGATGAATTAATTTAAAACTGATCCACCCAAGAAATCTTTTATTCTTGCATATAAATTGCTAGATATTCTTACCTACTCATCTATATGCAGTATAATACAAATTAGGAGTTACACACAACAAGAATTTAAAAGCCAGAATAGATCTCAAAGAATAGACTGATTTTCTTTCTATTTCAACAACAAACAACCGATCTTCCAAGGTGACCCACTCTCAGCTCTATTTATCTTGCCAACAACGTACTTTCCCTTTTCCTTTGTGTTTTCCCCCAATTCCTCCCCTGCCACCTGCTGTATATACACTTGTCTGTGGTGCATCTCTTGTCTCCTGCCAGTCAATCTTGCATGCTAAGGCAGCCTGGCTGAAAAAATTACTGCCCAAAGAACAATCACTCCACTAGGGAAAGTGTATACAAGTTCAGTTATCAAACGTCTCTAGGAAGCTACTTCAGAAACAGTTACTTAGACCAGAGAGACTCGATTCTACTTCTCACTCTGAACTTCTCTCGCCCTGGGATCTTTGTCAGGATTCTAAACTTCATTCCGCAACATCTTTCTATGTTGATAGATAGCAATTGCTCTGTAAGAGGTGAGGATTTAATAGTTTGGGGAACTGTTGAGCCACTATGTTGTACATCTGAAACCAGGATAAGATTGTATATCAATGATACTTCGATTAAAAAAAAGATACTAAGCCTCTTTTTGCTTTAACTTTATATTGGTAAAGTGTAATTTTGTCTATTTGATTTTACCTCTTTTAACTCAAAAGGGTTTTAGGTAGCTAAGCAGTTTTTTAAAATATTTGCTAGGATTATATGCGATCACACACAAGCGTTGCAATCCATATACTGCATAGACAGATGCACAGTTACGTCATTACAACTATACGGCGAAAAGTCCTGTTAAAGCAAATCCTGTTACGATAAAGATTGTAGCTTTAAAAGAAATGTTCAAGCTCTAAACAACACACATTTGTTTAGAGCACTATCTTCAAATGCTATGTTCCAGTGCAGAAATGAAGAAAGTCCCTTAGAAATTACTGAAGGGTGACTTTCTTGTCATAACAATCTGCAGATATTTGAATAAATGAGTCACTGACAATCTCAAAACGTCACATTAGCTAGGATGTTGGGCTAAAAAAAATTTTGCTCTCAAACACCTCAAAAAGAGATGAGTTTTAATTTTTGTTAGTTATTATATTATTCTATGTGTAATTTTATTGTGTATAAAATGTGTCATCGTGATTGTTCTTTGTTATTTTCTTTGAATATAGAAGTAAATAGTAAAATGGTCTAAAGTCAGGTAGTGGCAAGGAGGAAAACTTCAAAAGGAAGCTAATTTACAAATAGTTGATGGTATGACTGTAATAACTGAGAAAGAATGTTACATCAGAAGAGAGAATAAAGAACTCAGATGTTTTATAAATAAGGATTCTTTTGCTCTTAGCAACCCATGAGAGGTTAGGGGGGATGGACAGTGGCTGTAATGGAGTATGTGGGGGGGACTTGATGCTGGGGGGAATCTAGTAACCATAATGTTGCTCCTGTAATTGTAGATGAATGATACCAAAATTAGAATTAAAATTAAAATTAAAAAAGAGGTTAGGGGGACCTAGAGAAGGCAGTGGCCCATTACTACCAGGCCATCAAACCCAGTCCCAGTCAGCACATGGCTGTGGTGAACCTGGGAGACTCTGCAGCTCATTGGGAGAGATCACTGTGGCCAAAAAATGGTGCACATGGTAAAAGTCCTTTTCTTCACTTTGCAAACTGTTCAGAGATCTCACTGTTGCCCATCAACTTTCTAATTAAAAATGAATTGGAAGAGATCAACTCTTAGGATATCATCTAATTGGATGGTACTGATTTTCTTTCTCGAGGAGAACGTATCTCCACCCCCATGTGCATTACAGCCAATGATATGGGAATAACCTAAGTGCCCATTGATGGATGATGCAGTATATACACGTGCACACACACACACACACACACACACACACACACACTGGAATAGTACTCAGCCATAAGAAAAAAAGAAATTTTGCCATTCAACAACATGGATGGATCTCAAGGGCCTTATGCTAATGAAATAAGTCAGAGAAAAACAAACCGTATGATGTCACATATATGGAATCTAAAAAAAAAAAAAAAGAACAAGCTCACTGTACAGAGAACAGACTGGTAGTTGCCAGAGGTGGGGAGCTGGGATGGGCAAAATGTGTGAAGGGGGTCGAAAGGTACACGCTTCCAGTTACAAAATAAAGAAGTCCTGGGAAGGTAACGTACAACGCGGTGACTATAGTCAACATTACTGTACTACATCCGAAACTCGCTAAGAGTAAATCTTCAAAGTTCTCATCACAAGAAAAAAAAATGTTTTTCATATCCACTCAGTATGGTGATAGACGGATGCAGATATGTTCTCCTTGAGAAAGAAAATCAGTACCATCCAAATAGATGCTAAGAGTAAATTTTAAAAATTCTCATCACAAGAAAAAAAATGTCTACAGCTCTATATGGTGATAGATTTACTGTGGTGATCATTTCACAGTATATATACAAATAGCGAATTATTCTGTTGACACCTGAAACTAATATAAATGGGATGGCGGGGGAAGGTTGTCTTACCAATTCCATTACAAACAGTTCTTAGAAGAGCCAAAAAGTACGGTTTTCTTGCAAGTCAAGGCCAGTGGGAAATGATAGCCTATAACAGAAATCAACTGGACTCCCTGCAGGCATCTTCAGTCTCTTAAAAGCCACAAGATTATCTCTGCAGGGAAATTACACATTCCAGGTTCCTTCACTTTAGAATCAACAACTGGTGGTGTGCATGGCACTTGGCAAAATAATAGTGACTGGTTTTCTATTATTTGTGAAATAATAGAAAATAATGCTGGTAATTATTAGATTAGCATTTAAATGTTTGTATGTGAAGAGAGTGGTTTCCACAACCCTGTCGTGTTAAAGATGGGTTCTCATTTCCTAACCTGAAGATATTTTTTAGTTATTTAAAGCTGTAAAGCAGCCATGGAAATGAATCTAGATCAAGCACCAGCCTGGGTGAACACAGGTGGAACCCAGGAAAGAAGAAATAATCCACTTCCGTGGAGACTGGCAATGTCCCTTTGTTTTCTCTTTCTGTATTTCTGCTCTCTTAAATGATTAAAAACCCATATCCCCATTTAATTCTCTGAAGACCAAAAACATAGATGTTTAAAAGGGAAATTAGCGTTTTGTGTTCTGCTTTATGTTATCTGAATGTTGAGTATCAGAAATCCCTTGTTTTTCTAAGGAAAGAAAGTGTATTAATAAGGCATCATGATTCTACTGATCACAAGTAGAATCATATGGATCAGGAAATGTTACACAGCAGTTGCATTCGAAGCACTTTTTAAACTTCCAAGACTACATCCTCTCTTGGATTTCTTTCTGACTCCTCAGTTTGGGGCTGCAATAATGATGCACAACAACAATTTCAAAATCCCAGTGTCTTGCAGAAACCACCATTTCACTTCTTACTCACAGGTTTGAAGGTGGGCTGTGGCCAGCTGGTCTCAGTTTGTGCTCAACTGAGCTGGACTCCTGGCTTCTGATTCTGCTCTACAGGCCTTTTCTTAGAACTAATTTTACTTTGTGTGATGTTTTGGGGATTCATCCATGTTTAAGAGTGTATATGAGGAATTCTGAACTGGTCATTTAAAAATGCATATATCTATTCTAGCTCTATCTACTGAAAGCATTTAAAAGCAATGACACCCTGTCAGGAATGGGTACAAATTGTGCCCAGATCTTGACTTCTAAATACCTTCCTAGTAAAAGGAACCAAATCTTCAACAATTGACAGATTCCAAGATCCGTCCAGGGAAAGTAGAGAATGATTCTTGAATATTGTAGGCCAGAAAGCAAGGAAGTGCTTACAGACTGGTGGAGACATGTTAAAAGAGCCAAACAGCCACTTTTAAAGGGTTCTCACTTGACTAATTAATTAACTGAATTATAAAAAAAAAAGAATGCATACGTCAATAAAGAGAATGGGGTGGGGTAGAGACAGTACTCCTTCATATAACAGCACTTACTAATAAATGTAAAAGGAATAATAGAATTCAAAAATCACCACTTTGTAATCTCCCATGTAATCATGATTTAGGCAAGGATCATCAATGGATACTACAACTATTTTGTAGAAGGTATTCAAATAGCCTCCAATTATCATTCACAGGTGATTATGTATCCATTTCTTAGTACTATTCATTTCAAAGGAGAAATGGTACAGCTATGAGGAAGCGCTCTCTCAGGCATCTCACTTCAGTTAAGCAGTCAAAATGATCTCAGCATGAATTTAAAGAGCTGGGTGATACTTGTAGCGATCGAGTTTTTATTGGAATAAAGAAGTTCTGCCTTATTTCTGGCAAGCAGGGAGAAGAGGTTTGTAGAGGGGCTTCAGAAGTATAGCTCCCATTTTGGCACAGAGAATATTAAGAAGTTGTGTATTCAACTTAAGGTTGAAATTTCACAAAATTAACGATTTTGATTGTTTCAAGGACATTTTGACCTCAGGAACTTGTTTTCATACGTCTGCCCGATTGATCTTACAAATGTGCTGCAGGACACTGAACAGATGCTTCCTCACGGCCCTGAGAAGGAACTAACCCTGCCAACGCCTTGATCTTAGACTTCAAGCTTCAGAAAATGAGTAAGCTCTGTTACAGCGGCCCTAGAAAACTAGTAAGTCACTCAGGTTTTCTCCTATGTTTGTTTTTCTGGAAGTCCTGTAGGCAATACTGTAGGGAGAGAAAATCGACCAGAGGTCGACAGGAGTTGGGGGTAGTGAAAGGCACTGACTGAAAAGGAACACACTGGAATTTGGGGGGATAATGTGCATTTCTGTTTCTGGATTGTGGTGATGGTTAGATGACAATACATTTGCCAAAAACTGATTGAGCTGAAGAGTTTACACTTCAAAAAAGTGAATGCATTTTATGTAAATTATGACTGTTTTTAAAGAAGTGCTACAGTATCTTTCACTCTCTGAGCATCTGGCCAAGCTTTCTGGAGAAACGCCCTCCCACTCTTCCCACAAACCCTTCAACACTAGAGTGATGCAGCTTCCTCCTTTCAGCTCCTCCCTAGAGGGGCCTTCCTGGAAGGCATGCAACACATGCTCCCCCACTTCCTTACTCTCCATCTAATCATCCTATGCAATGGGAAGGACAAGCCTGAGGGTGAGTGTTTCCGGCCCTTCTTCCTGCCAAACAAGTCAGGGGCTGATTCTGTCCACTGCTTGGTTCCTTCCCCATCTTCTCCTGAGCAGGACAAAGCAAGATCCTGGGTCTTGGGAGGCAGAATTAAGAAAAAGAGCTGAGGATGAAAGGCCTGTTCTCATGAAAATAGGAGTGAGAGGAAAAGGGGCCTCACTTCCTAGGGGATCTCACCTGGCAGGTAGGAGAAGTGCGTTACGGGTGGGGTAGGGGTTGCTACGCAGCCTCAGGGAGGCAAAATATATAGAAGACTCTACTGAAGACATTTGATTAGCTTAGAGATGAAACAAAACCAGTAACAGTGGGCAGCCCTTTATCACTTTTGATAACCTTAGTATGTTTGATACTTTAGGATTTTATTTTTATGGAAATCTTAAAAGAACTCTGTGGGAGAAATAGGGCAGGCCATATTTGTGTTATCTGAACTAAATGATGTGCCAGAGGCTAAGGTTCAGCTCTGTGGCAAGAATCTAGAGCCAAGGATTCCAAAGCTTGTCCTCTCTGTTCTTTCTGCAACCTCTTACAGCCCACAAAGGCATCTGGCCTCCCTTTTCTTCAGAAGAGGGCTGCAAGTGTAGTAGGCAGTGAAGGATGGGTAGCAGCTGCTACTTCAAGGCAAATGATACAAGGAAACTTGCTATTGTGCTGAATTCCTGAAATAATAAATACACAGGCTTGTGCTATTTGTTTTTTGTTTCTGTTTTTTTGTTGGGGGGGGGAGCATAGAGTAAACCTACCATTTCACCACTTCACATGTTCTTAAGTTTTAAATCCTTTCAGGCATCATAGGACTTCAGAGCACTTATTTTTACTTAATTTCCCCTTACCCACCTACTATTTCTCTCCTACAGTCTCTCAGTTTTGCTACTCAGAGTGTGTTGATCCAGAATTTAGCCAGTAAGGGAAGAGGAAAATCCATGCTATTATTTTTCAAATGACTCTGAGCTCAATTCACATGTAGGTATCACTTATTAAGGAATTATAAAGGTCCCCAAAATAATCATTTTTAAAAACAGATATAAACTGTCAATGGGTTATATCATTTACCATAATTTAAACTACCATGAAAAATTATGAAACAACCTTGTCTAGAAATCAGTTTGTTTTCAAAATAAAAAAAACACAATTTTTAAATACAAACATTTTAAAATGTATTTTTAACATAGTAGAGACAAATGAAGAGTCAGGCCGGTTGTATCTGGAGTATCTTAATCATTCAATCCTGTAACACTGTCAAAAAGAAGGATTAACAGCTCAACAGCTGCACTGTAAGTTTGGCAGTTGCTGTTATTGGAATTCAGGGATCTACAGACTATTCCATCACATTTCACTAAATCAAAGCATATACAGAGCAGTTGTTGAATCAATACAGGATTAAGAAAGGACTGTTGACATTACATCACTTAATCATAGATCTTAATCCCTCTACTAAAGTCAACCATTGCAATGTTTACAAAAAAAGAATGAGATCATAGGACTGACCTTTTCACCCAAGATGAAAAAGTCCATCTGGAAAGATCGCATTACAGCAGCAGCCATTGCTGTCAGTCTTGTCTCCCATCCCAGCAGCTCCGGCAGGCCTTCCCGTCTTACCTGAATGAGTTTCTCAGAGGTAATTAGGATTCGACTTGGGGACCAAGAATTAGTAGGCAACCCTCTACAGTGTCATTTGGAGGATTAGAGAAAGGATCTCTCCCACAAATATATCTCCTCTACCTTCTATCACGATACCTAAAACCTAGGTCTTGAAGGCATTTCAGACTTCCTGACATTTTTGTTACTAAAGAGGAGGGTTGGTTCTTCCTCCAACCACAAGACTTGCAGAGTTGACCCTGTCACGTGGTGGATGTTGCTGCATACAACACTAGTAACTCAGTGAATTGGAATAGATAACTGACACAAACAGCATTTTCTGTTAAAATAAGCACTCGCTAAATACACATTATAAGTCCTATAGCAAGATCTATAAGAATCACATTATACCTCATTAACTTAAAGTTCATCAGTCAAAACTTGACTTACTTGGCTTACAAACTTGAAAGTGAATTTTTTCTAAAAATATCACAAGACTCTAAAACTATGTTTTACATCAAAACCCCTCAGTCCACTTCCATGCAATTGCTTGTCTAACAGAGAGAAAAAAAACACTTTTTTTTCCTGGTCCTACCCATTCGCCCAAAGCATCTTTTCTCCATTTGCATCTTCTATTCCCTTTGCAAAAATTCCACTGTTTTCTCTCTTTATTTGCATCTCTGACTTCTTGCCCCAAAATTAACTGAAAAAAAAAAAAAATCACTGAGAAATTATGATACTCTTGTATTTGATGTTGACTCTCTTAAGGGCTTTTCCCAGTCCTGCTCAAAATTCAACTTAGACATGTGACCAAATTCTTGTAATATCACTCTGAATCTCCACCCCCCTTGAAAGTTGTACACTAAAGTGAATAAAACAAGTTACAATATGTGACTGAGATTCTGGGTCAATTTTGTTTTTGTCTTGTTTTTCTTATGAACACTGTAAATTGATTTTGAAAACATGCTAGAAAATTTTAACATACTTGTAGGCACATTTGTTATAAATAGGGTGGAGGTTTACTTATGAATCTTCCCATGACTTCTCTTGAGAACAACAGAGGAAAACACGGAGGTTTTTTTAAAGCCAGAAATTCAATTTTCATGAACCTCGCAAACATGGAAAACCCACTAAGTCTAAATTAAGTGGAAGTATTTTCAAAAGCAGTTGAGTTCAGTAGAACTCTTGAGGAGTCTAAGCAGGAGGCAGAAACTAAAATAACTGGAGAACACAGAGGGACATAGCAGCAACGGACTTCAGAAAAGACCAAGAAAAGTGTTCTCCCAGAAGGGGAGGACCTCACCTTGAGTGAGACCTATTGTGAACAGAACTGAGTTTGAATAGGTTTCAAGTGCTGAGGAAGAGAGAGAGAGAAAGGTGGAAGGGGCTCAGGGGTATTCAGAGTAGCAAATAGCAAAAGCAGCAGCCAAAACACACCCACTGAAAACAAGGCATCTTCTTCTTAAGTAGGTACAGCGCTGGGTAAAACAACCAGGGGAGTAAAAAACAGGCTGCAGACACCATGCTGAGCCAGGTGAAGTTCGGAGGGACATACACAGAGGCACCATATTAAAAAAAAAAAAGAAAGAAAGAAAGAAAGAAAAGGGGGTGGAAATAAAGATTAAAATAGTAATGACTGAAAACTTTCCTCATTTGATGAAAAACAATCTACACAAGAAGCCAAGAAGCTCAACAAACTCTAAGCAGAATAAATTCAAACAGATCCACACCAAGACACATTATATTCAAACCGTCAAAAGACAAAAAGAGATTTTGAACATAGCAAGAGTAAAAAAAAAAACACTTGGCCACAAAGGAGCCACAATAAGAGTGACAGCTGACTTCATCAGGAACAATGGAGACCAAAAGGCGGTGGGATGATATATTCAAACTGCTAAAGGAAAAAAGTTAACTAAAAATTATATATCCAGCAACTACCCTAAAATGAAGGTGAAATAAATATACACCCAGATTTTTTAAATCTGAGAGATTTGTTGCTGACAGATCTGCCCTACAATATATTCTAAAAGAAGTCCTTCCAGCTGAGAAAAAAAAAGATACTAGACAGTATCTTTGAACCCACATGAAGAAATAAAGAGCCCAATGAAGGTAACTACATAGTGGGTTAGTTTCCTGTAGCTACTGCAAAAAACCATTGAAAACACGGTGTCCTAAAACAATGCAAATTTATCATCTCATGGTTTGGAACTTTAGAAGTCTAACAGGTCTCACTGCATGAAAGTTAAGGCGTAACAGGTCTGTAGTCCCTTCAGGTAGCTCTGTGGAAAAACCCACTGAATTCCCTCTTCCAGCTCCTAGCAGCTACCTGCATTCCTTGACCCATGGTCCCTCCCTCCTTCCAAGTTAGAAATGTTGGGTCAGTTCCCTCTCCTATCAGATCATTCTGACTTCTGCTGCTGCTTCCCTCTTCCACTTTTAAAGACACCATGATTACATTGTATCCACCTGGCTAATCCAGGATAACCTTCTCCTAAAATCAGCTGATAAGCAGCCTTTATTCTAACTGGAACCTTAATGTCCCTTTGCATGTAATATAACATAATCACAGATTTCAAAGATTAGGATGTGAACATCTTTGGGGAGTCATTATTCTACCATAAGTAAATACATAAGACTATATAAATATATTTTTTCTTATTTCTACTCTTGACTTAAAAGACAACTGCATAAAATAAGAATGATACAGCTATATTACTGTATTTAAATACAAAAAGATGTTTGATAATATATTTACTTATATGATAATATGATAATAATTACTTATATGCAATTAATCATAACACAAAGGAGTGGGAGGAAAGGGAACTATATTGAAGTAAAATGTACATATCCTACTGGGATCAAGCTATTATTATTCAAAGCTAAATTGTTTTATGTTCAGATGCAAATTATAATCCCCAGCACAACCATCAAGAAAACAATTCAAAAAATATATAGTAAAAAGAACCAAGAAAGGAATTAAAATGGTATACCAGAATATACATAACCCAAAAGAAGATGACAAGGAGGAACAGAAAAAGACATGAATATAGAAAGGAAAGTCCACTAGACCGAGAGAGGAGGTGACCCTTGCCCCTACTCACCCACATGCGCCTAATCACCCGCTAGTCGCTGGTTCAGGAAAGTATGTGAATTATAAAAGTAAGTGCTACTACTCTATTTTTTAAATTTCATAAAAAATTTTTAAGAAGTGGGAAAGCACAGCAAGCCATTCCTATAAAAAAGAAAATCCACCAGAAAGGGTTTTCACCGGGAAAATTAGAAGTATATTCAAATAAAATAACAATTAAAGAAGAGCAAAGCAGACATAGAACTGAGAGAAGAAAGGAGGAGACAGAAGATAATTGACGGCATCAGAGATGCAGGGGGAGAATGAGGTACTGGCAAGACTCAAGAAAGAGAGCAAAAACCAAAAATCAAATATAAAGAATAACGTATTCAAAAGCACAAGGGAAAATAGATGTTACAGAAAGCACAGCAAGAGCCAGGAACAAAACGGGGAGAAGAAACAAAATGGAAGATTAAACACTTCCAATGAACTCACGGGGAGTATGAACCAGCCAAGTGACTTCCAATACGAAGCCTACGGACAATAGCTTTATTTAGTTTTGACCTCAGGTATACAAAATTAGATTGATCAGAAGTCTTGGTTCATGACATATGACATCTTTAGTCCATATGTATATTTCATTTATGTGTAACTAAATATTTATGATAACTTTGTTATTATTAAAATAAGGCATTATATGAAATAATACCATAAATACCCATGAAACGAACATGGGAGCTCAAACAACGAACTTCATCTACCCTTCCTATTCTATCCATCTGCCTCGCCCACCAGAGATAGTCACCATCCTGACTTCCATTTTTCTTATGCTCTGTACACATGTAGTATTACCATATGTATGTGCTCACAAATAATCACTTAGTTTTAGTTGCTTCAACTCTATACACGGACACCAGATTACAAGTAATCTTCTGACACTTCGTTTTGTCACACAATCCTACCATCTAAGGTCCTACCAAATGTAAGAGGCAGCATTATTTTATGTAAATAAGTAAAATAAGAAAAACATCTTTTAATTAAACAATGACTTGCCACCAACTCTAAAGCATATCACCATTTTACAGATGTCAAAACAAGAAAGATGAGAATTAATAAAATACAAGCGCAGTGCTAAGTTTCACCTGCAGCTGTCGAGTATGACTATAGGTTAGATTATATTCTAAATGGAGGATGCAAACACCGTTCCTGGATAAGGTATTACTATGACACTATGGCTTAACTTCTAAAACCAGAAACATGGCCATTTACCTTTCTTCTTTTGATTTTGATTTTCATAAAAATCAGAATGAATCGGTAGTTTTCCAAAAGTCTCGGGTCACAAAGCGCGTCTGCAATTTGGGGAACAAAAACAAAAAAAACCAAATATATATTTGGACTGATATATTCCAGTTGTGTTCTTGAACTGCGATTAAGTTGATGGCAGCCTTTGGCTTCCAAGGGAAGAAACGCCTATAATACTTTTTTATGTCTAAGATATTAAAAGGTGTAAAATGCAGCCTCGCTGCAGCGCTTCAAGCATATGCTCATCACGGGCAAATGTCTTCCGTATTTTTTTCTCTCCGTTTCAGTTTAAGTTCCTAATGCTGAGATGCATTAATGAACAGACGTGTGACGGTTAATTTTATGAGTCCAACTGACATGGCCACAAGGCACCCAGATATTTGAGGAAACATTACTGGGGTGTCTGTGAGGGTGTCTCCAAATGAGGTAAGTATCTGAATCAACAGAGTAAAGCAGATACTCTCCCATATGCGGGTGGGCATCGTCCAATGCACTGAAGGCCTAAACAGAATGAAAAGGTTGAGGAAGAAAGGACTCCCTCTCTCTGTCCTCTTCGGAGCTGGCATTGGTCTTAGGCACTCGGACTAGAATTTAACACCACCTGCTGTCCTGGGCCTCCAGCTTTCAGACAGCAGATCATGGGACTTGTCAGCCTCCATGATCGTGTGAGCCGGGCGCTTATATTATAACCCCTCCCGCCTTCCTCTGTCTCTCTTCTCCCTCTGCATGTATCTCCTGTTGGTTCCGTTACTCTGGAAAATCACGACTAATACAAGGTGATTAAGTCAACTTCGTTTTGCGCTATCAGGGCAGCAGGAATTCTCTTACTGGCTGTGTTCCATAGTTACTAAGGAAGAGTGGCTGGGGATCAGCAAGAAAATAATAACTCACCCCTGCTGTGCACCCAGCACAAAGCAGGACAGCGGGGCCGGGATGGGGTGCAGAGGGGGTACAAAGGAGGAACGCACACCCCTTTGCCATGGCATTTCCAGCGTCAGTTCCACCACCACCACCACCACTTTACAGAGACACACACGACACGCAGACCCTGACTGCGGAAGCATACAGATTAGATGAATTTTCACTGGAAGGATCTGACTTTATTCCTAGTTCTCCGAATGATGGCAACGCGATTTATACAATTATCTGCTGTGTTTCTACTTCTCTTCTCCCTACATCTTTTCTTTCTTTTATACCTAATGGTTCAGAATGAACCAGATCAAAAATCATTTCATGTCTAAAACTCCACTAGTTATTTAAGGAACTTGGCGTGTATACTTGGGGGATATCTAATACAAACTACATTTTCAGATAAGAGTTGAGTGAGATGAAAAGGAATCAAAAGAAAAATTAGACATCAAAGGGGAAAATAAATGACACCAAAAATGGTGTCAATGGCCTTTAAACGGCCTGTTGGCCCATAAATGGTATTGTCAAAGGCAAGAAAGGACATACTAAGAGTTAAAAATTCTAGAATGTTTTACAGAGTATCAAGAAATGTGTGTGGGCAAAAATTGTTTTTGGGACTCTGAGGACAAGAAAAGTGACCTTCCTCTGCCTAGTACTGGTACCAGGGAGTACAGGCGGCCCCAGGGTGAAGGTGAACAGCCTGAGGGCCTCTCCCCTGCCTACCCAGTGTTCCCGGGCGAACGGAGAAACGGGCCCTGGTCCGACTCATTCTCATATTACCTTGGTACTTTCAGACATTTTTCCTCAGTAGATGAAGTTTCTTTCTCTGTACCCCCACACAGCTTTCAAAAGAGGGGAGTTATGCAAACATAGTCTTGAAGGGGATCAGGATGTGCTACTCCAGAATATGCCATTTGGGCATAAAATTACTTTGAGCAGAAGACAACTGAGACCCAACAGATGCAGGAAGAGTTCTCGCCCTCCCCTTGGCCTGAAGCAAGGCACAGATTTCCCGTTGTGACTGTGTCCGCCCTCCACCACCCGGAGCAGAAGCAACTCTTATCACTGGGGATGAATAGTAAACACCGAGGTCTGCATAAACAGACCTGACTGAAATCACCCTTTATCTTCCATTAGTAACCCATATATTTCCTAGTCACTCTCCCAGGACTTACCATCCCTCAAAGCCCAAACCTGTTACTGAACCTAAGAGGATAGAGGATAAAGCTTTTCCTCCTCAACACATTCCATTAAATTTCTTTGACATTGTCTAAATAGACATACACATATACACACATACTAAAATGTTTTTAAACTCCATATTTAAACTTTGCTATGAAAGTGTCACAAGTTAAAAATTTCCCTGAGGACCAACGTTTGCAATCTTATAAAAGTATGTACAGGGAAAATTGATCCACCATAAAGAAATCCTATTTACAGCATTTAAAAAACTTAGCTCTTCAACTATTAAGGCATATGGCTAATCACAGTTAGTACAATTAGCCCGTGTTGATTTTATTCCATTACCAAATCTCACAAAGGTTCTGTCAAACCTGATTGACAGCTTAATCCACTACTCTGATTTAGTGGTTCCGTGTAAGGAAGAACAAAATCAACAGTGTCACCTGTTGGATTCCCCTGAGGAAGGCGCCGCCCCAAATCACTCACCAAAGACGTTTCTTGATGCAACAAGCAAGAGGAATTTATTCGGAAGCCAACTAGTTGGGGTCCAAGTCAGCCTGTCGCAGCAGGTCTCAACGAGGACCCCGAGCACACTAAGGCAGAAGGTTTTATAGTATTTTCAAAAGGGGTAAAATTTTCCATAATCACAATACAGAGTTTTTTCTATAGGCTCATAAATCTTTTGCTGGCGCCACATCCTGGGGTCTGATTAGATGAGATCACCTACGGAATGTCTAGGGTGGTTCTAGTAAGATAAGCTAGGCATATATGATTAACTGATTTACGGTTAGCTAACTAAAGGTCACTACAATTGACACAGAAAGGTCACTACAATTGACACAGGCTAACTAACTTGTTTTTCAAGATTCTAATGATTTTGCTTCTTCTGGGTTAGGGGGTGGTATTTAGGCCTTAAGATGGCTGTACTTATGCTAACTTTTGATTCTTCAGATCCTACATTTCCCCATTTCTCTTTTTGGGGCATTCCAATCATGGAATGTTTGTATCTTCTTAGGAGTTGAGTGAGTGGTATTGTTGCTTCAACATTAGTACATGAACGGCACTCACTCTTTCTCTAACAAAAGTTATTAACCGGTTTAACATGCAGGGTCCTAAAGTTAGAAGCAACACAAGGATGAGTAGGGGCCCAGCCAGAGTGGATATCAGGGTTGTAAACCACGGGGACCTGGTGAACCAAGATTTAAACAGTCCTTGGCCTGCTTCTCGCTCTCTCTTCCTCTGATCTAGCCTCTCTCTAAGTTTTGACATTGAATCTCTTACTATCCCGGAATGATCTGCATAAAAGCAGCATTCTTCTCTTAAAGCTGCACACAGTCCTCCTTCTTTTAGGAACAGTAGATCCAGCCCTCGTCTATTCTGTAAGACTACCTCAGAGAGGGAAGTTAGAGATTCTTCAAGTTTTGTAATGGATTGCTCTATTGTTTTTAGGTCTTCATCAATAGCAGTCCTTAGTCCTTCATAATGCTGGTTCCCTTGAACAATAGCGGCTGCCCCCGTTCCCACTCCGGCTGCAACTCCTATCCCTAACAACACGGCTAAGGTCAGCGAGACCGGCTCTCTTTTATATCTATGCCTAGGTTCAAATTCAGTTACGAATGAGAGATCATCATGATACATTAACCTGGGTACTAGCTGAACCATAATACAGAAATCGCGAGAGGAATTGAAGGCAGAAGTAGAGACACATGGGGTCACTCCAGTATTACAAGCCCACCATCCCTCGGGGGGAGGGACTAGATACTCATTTTTACCTGAGGGGGTTATAGCTACGGTTTCATTACACAAGGCTTTATGGGTGGGGGGGACTGTACTTAAACATTTTCTTTTTCCAGTTACTTCAGTTAGAGTTAGTTTCCGGTGGCTTCCCCAGCTACAGATCTCGTGACGGGTTGTTTTATTAAAATTGCCTAACAATCTTAATCTTTCATAATAAGGCGGCCCAGAAGAGAAACACAACCAACAGGATTCAGTAGTTTTAGGATTGGTGGTGTTTAAGGCCTGAAAAGCTCCTTCAAGGAGGTTAAGGAGGCGTCGTCCTGTGCTAGGGAAAGGGGCAACTTGACCAGGAGTGGAAACAGAGGGAGCGGCGGTAGAGACTACAGGGGGGGCTGGGGTCTGCTCGGGGGCCGGGGCTGGGAGACGCGGCCGGTCCTGCAGGACAGTGTTGGGTCCCACTGGGATAGCCGGGAGAGTTTCTACTTTTAGCCTGAGCATAAATAAGACTCCATTGTCATACCCACTCTGGTACAGTCTTAGTCCCCAAGTAAGCCCCTTTTCCCAGTTTGCTGCCCTTTTTCCTGCATCTGTGAAGGAGATATCAATGAGATTGCAGGTGGGATGAGTCTTGCACTGGGCATGAGTGGCACCTCGTTGGATTTTTATAAGGCCTGGAGGGGGTCTCCCTGCGCTTCCTGTCAGCCAATGGCATGTCTCTGTCTGTTCACAACCCCAATTTTTACAGAAAAAAATCTGTCTGCCCTCCACATTGTGAGACCTCAGCATCAGTTGAGGGGGCCGGGCATACATAAAAGCAGGCACTTTGAATTTCTTTCATAGTCCCAGAGCCCCAATGCACTATATAATCCCGAGTGCTACATCCGGGTACTCCAACTGTGTCCTCATACTTAGGGTCTTGCTTGAAAAGAGTGCATACGTCTACAGTGAGGGTAGGCCACCAGGTTCCCTTAGGGTGTTGTCCTGTTATCTGGACTACTATTTGGCGGGAAGCTGGGGTAATGATTTGCCATGTCAGTAACCTGGGCTCATGAGGGTTAGGGTTCTGGTGGGTTGGAGGTAGCAGAAACATCAGAATTACTAACAGCATAATTCTTTTTACACAAGCGAAGCTTAAGGGGGTTATCAGTCCGAGTTACTCGCCAGTCTGGGTCCGGGGGTGCCTTCTTTAGATGTGAAGCGTGTATCCAGGAAGAGACGCCGTCCACTTTTACAGCTGTGGGAGTAGTCAGGAGGACGACGAAAGGCCCCTTCCACCGTGGCTCGAGGTTTCCTGTCCGGTGCCTTCTTACATAGACAGGGTCTCCCACCTGGAACTGGTGAGGCACTGAGAGTTCCTCTGGCCGATAGGCTTCCTTGATGGAGGCCCACACCTCTTTCTGCACAGCTTCTAAGGCTCGTAACCTTTCAAGCAAAAACTTATTAGTTGCACACTCAGGGAATACATGAAGATGTGCTGACTGAAGCGGAGCTGGGGCCCCAAACATTATTTCAAAAGGCGTTAGTCCAAAGCGGCCGGGAGTGTTCCTGACTCTAAATAGGGCGAAGGGAAGGAGGACTAACTAATCACATAAGCCAGTCTCTATGGACAATTTAGTCAAGGTCTCTTTTAGAGTTCTGTTCATCCTTTCTACCTGTCCTGAGCTCTGGGGCCTGTATGCACAATGCAATTTCCAGTCCGTCCCCAGGATCTTGGCCAATCCCTGACTTACCTGGGCAACAAAAGCAGGGCCGTTGTCGGAGCCGATTACCTTTGGGATTCCAAACCTGGGAAATATTTCTTCAAGGATCTTTTTAGACACCGTCTGAGCTGTCTCAGTTTTGGTGGGGAACGCCTCTGTCCATCCTGAAAATGTGTCTAGAAAAACTAGAAGGTACTTATATCTATACTTGGCAGGCTTAATTTCAGTGAAGTCAACTTCCCAATAAGCTCCTGGGCGATCTCCTCGAAGTCTTTTCCCGGATATTGCTTGATTTTTGCTCACGTTTACTAATTGACAGGGAACACAATTTTTTACAATCTCGTCAGCTAATTTTCCTAATTTAATAACATGATAAGGGGAGTCTCGAACTAAGGTCTTTAGGTTTTTTGCTCCCAAATGTGTCAGTTGATGTAATTGCCTTAAGTATTCTGCTGCCTCTCTCTGGGGCAGGACAACTTTCCCTTTTTCAGACTTGTATATCTCTTGGGGCAAAGAATTTTTGAACCCTAATTTGTCTATACAAATGAGATCTTCAGGTGTGTACTGGAAGCTCTTGATGTGAGTGGCTTCCGGACACACTTGGAGGGGCAAAATGTTCATTCCCTGAGCCGCTTGCTTTGCGGCTTGGTCTGCTCTCCGGTTTCCTCGAGCTATTGGAGAGTCATCTTTCTGGTGTCCAGGGCAATGTATTATTGCTACTTCTTTAGGCCTATGGATGGCTTCTAGCAAATCTAAAATTTCTTGTTTGTTTTTAACATCTCTCCCGGCAGAAGTTAACAGCCCTCTCTGTCTATAAATAGCCCCGTGTATATGAGCAGTGGCAAAGGCGTATCTGCTGTCAGTGTAGACGTTAAGTCTCTTACCTTCTGCCATCCTTAGGGCCTGAGTCAGAGCGATGAGTTCTGCTCGCTGTGCAGAGGTGCCCGTTGGGAGTCCACTGGCCCATACAACTCGGTCATCATCTACTACTGCAGCTCCAGCCATTCTTTTACTATCCATGATGTAACTGCTCCCGTCCGTGTACCAAGTCAGGAGTCCTGTTCCCCTTAAGGGCTGGTCTTGCAAGTCCTGGCGGGTTCCTGTCTCTTCAGCCAGGATTTCCTGGCAGGTATGAAGCACTTCTTTCCCCAACTCGGGGAGCAGAGTGGCCGGGTTTAGGATGGCAGGGGGGGCAAACTCTACTCGATCACGATTCAGGAGTAAGGTTTGGTAGTGAGTCATTCTGGCATTCGACATCCATCTCTCGGGTGGCTGCCGAATCACACTCTCTAACGCATGTGGAGCAACCACAGTAAGTTTCTGTCCCAGTGTCAGTTTGTCAGAATCTTTAACTAGGAGGGCCACAGCTGCCACTACTCTCAAACAGGCAGGCCACCCACTACTTACTGGGTCTAATTTTTTTGACAAATAGGCGACAGGTCTCTTCCAAGGTCCCCATTGTTGGGTCAACACTCCCCGAGCTACTCCACTCCGTTCATCCACAAAAAGGATGAACGGCTTAGATACGTCTGGGAGGGCCAGAGCAGGTGCCGACAGGAGGGCCTTCTTGATCTCATCAAAGGCCTGTTGCTGTTGAGGTCCCCAAACAAACGGGGCTGCCCCTTTGGTCAGGGGGTACAGGGGGGCAGCTAAGGTGGCATATCCAGGTATCCATAATCTGCAGAACCCTGCTGTTCCCAGAAATTCGCGGACTTGGCGCGGAGTAGTAGGGACCGGGATCTGCGTCACAGTCTGCTTCTGGGCTTCAGTAAGCCACCTTTTCCCTTCTCTCAGGGAATACCCTAAATAAGTCACTTGTTGTTGGCAGATCTGTGCTTTTTTGGCAGATGCTCTATACCCCAGCCTAGCAAGTTCAGTCAAAAGGGCTTCAGTAGCCGCTTGGCAGACTTCTTGTGTAGGAGCGGCTATCAGTAAGTCATCAACATATTGTAACAAGGTTACCTGCGGGTTGGAGGCTCGGTAAAAGGCCAAGTCCTGGTGTAAAGCCTCGTCGAAGAGGGTAGGTGAGTTCTTGAATCCTTGTGGCAAGCGAGTCCAGGTCAATTGTCCAGTAGTTCCTGTGGAGGGGTCTTTCCACTCAAAGGCAAACAGCGGTTGACTACTCTGATGCAGGCGCAAACAAAAGAAGGCGTCTTTTAAATCTAAGACTGTGTACCAAGTGTTTTCTGGGGCCAGAGAGCTTAGCAGGTTGTAAGGATTCGGCACAGTGGGATGAATGTCCTGTGTTCTCTTATTAACTTCTCTTAAATCTTGCACTGGTCGATAATCTCCTGTTCCCGCCTTCTTTACGGGCAGCAAGGGAGTGTTCCATGGGGATTTACATTTTACTAATATCCCCTGCTCTATGAGCCTCTGGATATGGGGCCTAATCCCATCTCTGGCTTCTTTACTCATTGGATATTGTCTCACAGTTACTGGTGAGGCTGAGGCTTTCAATTCTATGACTACCGGGGGCTGGTTTACAGCAAGTCCCATACCTGCCGTTTCTGCCCAGGCCCCTGGAAACTGGTTGAGCCACCTCTGATTAACTCGGGAGGGTTCTGGTTCTTTAAAAAGGCGGTACTCGTCTTCTAACTTTATGGACAGGATGCTTAGGCCCAAAGGTCTCTTTTTGCTATCAGTCACTTGGGTATCTTCAGTCTGAAAGGATATTTGGGCCCCGACTTTGGTCAAGATGTCTCTTCCCAACAAGGGTGTAGGGCATTCTGGTATAACAAGGAATGAGTGGTTTACTTGTCCCACTCCTAAGTCCACTGTTCTTTGGGTAGTCCATGCATATTGTTTCTGACCCGTGGCCCCGAACACCCAAGACTTTTTACTAGAAAGGGGGCCTCTAGCTTGGGTCAGTACTGAATGTTGAGCACCGGTATCTACCAGAAACTCAACGGGTTGCCCCTCCACTTTCAGAGTTACCCTAGGCTCGGGGAGGGGCTCCGAGCCCCGTCTTCCCTAATCTTCATCTTCTAGCAGGGACAACACTTTCTTCGGAGGTCCCCGTGGTGGTTTCTTAGGGCATTCTTTTACCCAATGCCCCTTTTCCTTGCAGTACGCACACTGATCTTTATCTAAAGGAGGTCGGTTGCCCAGGGACCCTGCCTTACTAGTTTTACCACTAGAGGGCGGTCGTCCCTTACTTTCTACTATTGCGGCCAAGATCTTTGTTAAATTTCTCTCATGCTTTCTATCTCTCTTTTCTTCTTTACTTTCTCTCTCCTTCTCTTTCCTTAACTCTTTCTCTTCCTCAGTCTCTCTCTTATGATAAACTTTCTCTGCTTCTTTCACTAAATCTTTCAGCGACAAATCCTGTAAGCCTTCCAATCTCTGAAGTTTTTTCCTAATGTCGGGTGCCGATTGCCCGATAAAAGCAAGGGCCACTGAAGCACTATGCCCCTCAGAAGTGGGATCAAAGGGAGTATACCGCCTGAAGGCTTCTATCAGGCGTTCTAAGAATACTGCAGGTGCTTCAGTGGCTCCCTGGCTGACCTCTCTTACCTTGGCCAAATTGGTGGGGCGTCTGGCGGCCCCACGGAGACCCGCCACCAGAGCCTGGCGATAGATGGTTAGTCGCTCCCTACCTTCTGGAGAATTAAAGTTCCAGTTGGGTCTAGTCAACGGGAACCCCCTCTCTATGTCATGAGGGAGTTGCGAAGGCCGTCCGTCGGTTCCAGGCACATTCTTCCGTGCCTCCAGGAGAATCCTCTCTCTCTCTTCCGTGGTGAAGAGCACCTGTAAAAGCTGCTGACAGTCATCCCAGGTGGGCTGGTGGGAAAACATCAGAGACTCTACTAAACCAGTTAGTTTCTGCGGTTCCTCTGAAAAGGGCGGGTGGTTAGCTTTCCAATTATACAAATCAGCAGAGGAGAAGGGCCAATATTGCAGAGGTTGGAAAGGCGGTTCCCCTTCTTCTCCAAGGATGGGAACTCCATAAGACCGGAGAGGAAAGATACCCGGTGGGTCCAAGATGGCCCCTCGGCGGCGCCGGGTGCCCTGGGCAGGTCCCGGAGCCGGCCCTACTGCCTCAGCATCAGGGACTGAGGGTGCCGGAGCTGGGGGTGCTGGGGGTGCTGGGGGTGCTGGGGCCGGGGGCACCGGGGGTGCCGTGGGGGCAGGAGGGTAAGGAGGGGGAGGGGGATCATCAATTATAAGCGAATCTTGAGTATCAGGGTAAACTTTGGTAGTTTCTTTTTCTTTTTTCTGAGGTTGAGTCTGGGCAGCTAAAACTCGAGGGCCCATTTTCTTTTGCACCCAGGGCTTTACCCAGGGTGGTGGGTTCTCCACCAACTCTTGCCAGACTACAATGTAGGGTTGCTGATCCGGGTGTCCTTGAGACGAATCCTGAAAAACAATAGCTTTTACTGCTAGTAAAGTGGGGAGATCAAAAGTCCCCTCCGAGGGCCACCCAACATTGAAGGTGGGCCATTCGGAGGAACAGAAAGTCTGCCATGGTCCCTTTTTCACTTCTACTGACAAGTTACGTGCCCTCGCTCTAACTTCCGTCCAATGATCTAGTGTCAGGCTAAGGGGGGTCGTCACTGTCTGTCCCATTGTCAGTATAACAATAATTAGACACGTAAAGGACACAAAAAACAAAGACACACACAGATTAGACACACAGCGGCCGCTTTTGGTTCTTTTCAGAGCCTCGAACAGAAACCGAAAGGAATCAGAGGGTTGAAATTCTCGGCGCCCAAAAATCAACCCTATCTCATCAGGTTCAGTTTGCCGGAAAAACAGACGGGAGGCTACCAGGCGTCCCTGGCCCCCCAACCTCCCTGAGGCGTCCCCCAGGGTTGCAGCCTGCGGTGCTCTAGTACGTCTACCGACCGCAGTCACAGCCCCTGTACGGGATTGAGACGGCTGCCAGACAACGGGTACCCTTCAGAACTCTGACCGGTCTCACTGAAACAGAAAACAGAACACAAACAACAACTCAAGGCGCCACTAATCTTACCTCTTCCTCCAAGAGCGACTTCGGGAGTGAAGCGGGGTGGACAACCGATCCCGGACGAGCCCCCAAATGTTGGATTCCCCTGAGGAAGGCGCCGCCCCAAATCACTCACCAAAGACGTTTCTTGATGCAACAAGCAAGAGGAATTTATTCGGAAGCCAACTAGTTGGGGTCCAAGTCAGCCTGTCGCAGCAGGTCTCAACGAGGACCCCGAGCACACTAAGGCAGAAGGTTTTATAGTATTTTCAAAAGGGGTAAAATTTTCCATAATCACAATACAGAGTTTTTTCTATAGGCTCATAAATCTTTTGCTGGCGCCACATCCTGGGGTCTGATTAGATGAGATCACCTACGGAATGTCTAGGGTGGTTCTAGTAAGATAAGCTAGGCATATATGATTAACTGATTTACGGTTAGCTAACTAAAGGTCACTACAATTGACACAGAAAGGTCACTACAATTGACACAGGCTAACTAACTTGTTTTTCAAGATTCTAATGATTTTGCTTCTTCTGGGTTAGGGGGTGGTATTTAGGCCTTAAGATGGCTGTACTTATGCTAACTTTTGATTCTTCAGATCCTACACACCAACTAACTATTGCCAAGCGACAGCTCAACAAAAGACCTAGGAGGCAAACGCCTATTATTATACAAGCAATCTTGTTCTTGTGTTTAAACCCCACAGTCAATTCTCTACCCAGACATCTCTAAAAATCAGATTTTCAAGTTGAATATAAACATGAGATGGTAAAACTAGAGCCCAAAGGCAGAGAGCATATACAGACTTGTGGATACTTTTGAAAGAGAGGGAACAAAACAAATAGCTTCACAGCCATGCAAACTGGTCATGCACATTAAACGGATCTGTTGAAGAACTGTGTCAACCACATGAGTTAGTAGGGCTGATTGACCCATGCAGGCGGAGTAACTCCAGATAATGCCTGAGTATGTGAAGAGTTCATTCAGCCATGGCTGCTAATGGGTTTTATGCCCATATAAGTACAGCCTGTAAGCTAGAACATGCTTTTCATTCGTAAAAAGCTTTACATATTATAAAATAAAGCTGACTAAAAATAATAATCTCTGAGAACTAATGCCTAACATTTGTAAACAAATGTAAATTGAGTCTAAGGATTTTGTCATCTGTTTTTAGATACAGCATAGTTTGAAATAGACAGTCTAAACAAACTCAAGAAAACTCCGTTTTCCATGTCACCCTTCCATGTCAGTCTACTGTGGCATCTTGGCGTGGACAGCAATCTCGGAGATTCCCTGGTTCTGCCTCGTATCAGATGCCAGCATTCTCTCGCCTGTGTTCCTGCCTGGGAAAGATCTGATTGTTTTCCTAGCCTTCAGGGTGTATTTTCTTTGTTCATATTTCAAAGTATAGAAGAGTTTTTATGAACAGATGCACTTCTGATCTAGTGCAGCATAACCAACTGTCCCCAAATGTAGTGGCCCCAAACAACAATCGCATGTTATCTTACACAGCTGAGGAGAGTCAGGAATCCAGGGGTGGTTGAGTCGAATGGTTATGACTGGAGTCCCTCATAAGGTATAGTCAAGCTGACAGCCAGGGCTGCAGTCTCTGAAGACTGGACAAGGGCTGAAGCATCTCCATCCTCCTTCACTCCTGTTGTCTGTGGGCAGGAGGCCTCAGTTCCTCACCACATGGGCCCCTCCACAGTGCTGTCCACGACAAGGCTTCCACCAGAGCAAAGGACAAGGAAGAAATATGTAAGTCACAGTTTTATAATAGCCTAATCTTGAAAGTGACATACCATAACTTCTCCTGTATGCTATTGATCCCACAGTCCAACCATGGAACAACTGGAACAACCCAAAGGATAGCAAGGGTCACTGGGGGCCATCCTGGAGGCTGGCTACCTGTCTTGCCTGAGGGTTTCAGCCCCAGGCAATTTCACTATGGATTCAGTGAGACCAACAATGGAACATTGTTGAGGTAAAAGGGTTTATACCCAGCTTTATTCTTCCAGCAGTAGGTCGAGCACTAGGATCATGTCTGCACCCAGCAGTCTGCAGGCCCATAATCCACCTCCGTCTCTGCCTCTTCCCAGCACACTGGGCAGAGCTCTTTATACAGTGACTCAGTCAATAACAGCTCACTGCCTACAGGTGTGGAAGCACTAGCCCAGCAGCAGGCCAATTACATCATCAAGTAGTTTAGGGTCCGGTGAGGATCCTGGCCACAGGAACTTCCATTTTTCCCACACTATCACAAGCAAGGAAAAACAATCCATCTGGATTGCACAACTCTCTAGATGCAAAGTGTTAGTGTGTTTCTGTCTTGCCAATGGGTTTCAAACCCAGGCAAGTTCACTATGGATTCAGCGTGACCAAAGAAATGACAGTAGAACATTCTTGGAGTGGAAGGGTTATAACCAACTTTATTTCCATTGGTGGCAGGTCAATCACTAGAATCCCGTCCACTCAGAGCAAGTCTGCATGCAGCAAGCCGGTCCCTGCCTCTGGGCCCCTCTACCCCTGCAGCCGTCTCAGTCTCCATCCTCGGCTGCTGCCACACTCCAGTCATGTCTCTGCTCTCCTGCAGTCTTGCAGCCCTGCCACCATGTCACCCACAGCACTGGGCAGGGCTCTTTATATAGAGTCAATAACAATGTATTGCCCACATGTGTGTAGTGAGTGAGCCAACCAGGGTCAGGTGAGAATCCTGGCCACAGGAACCTTCACTTTATCCAGTTTCCTACATCAGTTAGCCTCCTTAGTGGCAAGCAACAGAAACCTGCATGAGCTAACACAAGTAGAAAAGGAATTTAATGGGAGAACCTGAGTTTCTCACAGAACTGAAAGGAAAGCTTACAGAGGAGGCTCAGAAAATGTCAGGACCCAAGAGATATTTGCTTATGGAATATATTACATCTAAAATGTAATTTTCTACATTAGGTAGTTTTATAAAAGGTACACCAAACAATCATAACCTGTGGAATATAATCAAAATGTGCCTTTATTTTTACTTTCCACTTACTCATTAAATTTTAACAACTGGAAGTTTTTCCCTGTGTTTAGATGAAAACACCCAGCAGGTCCAATGATTTTTCTGCTCACTCTTAGGTAATAACAGGTGATCACTTCATACTACAAAACATCTTGGTTTAGAAATTAGAAGTCCCAGCCCAAAATATAAATAAATACTTCAATCTTCAAAGCCAAGACTTCTCGGGCACCTACCCCCCACCAGGGTCTGTGTATTCATTTTCTGTGGCTGCTGTAACAGATCACCACAAACTTACTGGCATAACGCACACAGATTTATTATCTCACAGTTGTAGAGGTCAGAAGTCCCACATGGGTCGCACGGGGCTAACACCTGTGTGGGCAGGGCTGCCCTGCTTTCTGGAGGCTCTAGGCAAGAACCCACCATGGCCTTTTCAGCTTGAGAGGCACCCACATTCCTGCCTCACGGCACCTTTATCCACCCTCAAGGCTCACAGTGACACATCTGCTCAGCCCTTCTCCTGTCTCATCACTTGGCCCTCTCTTCTACCCCTCTTCCGCTTTTAAGGAACTTTGTGCTTACAAGGGACACATCTGGATAACCCAGGCTACCCTCCCTATTTTAAGGCCAGTGGATTATCAAAGGAGTTCTATCCAAAACCATAATCGCCCTTTGCCATGTGACATTGTGCATTCATGAATTCTGGGGATTAGGATTCAGGCATCTTGGTGGGGCTTGGGGGATCATTATTCGGCTTACTACAGCCTGTACACAGCCACTGGGGAGGATTAACATGAGGTGGTAGGAAATGGAGGAGCAGGAAGGAAATCACATCACCTGGCAGTTGCAGTTAGTTCCAGTTATACCATAGTCTTTAAACTTGGGTTGAAAGAAGAGGCTGAAAGTCTGTCAGATATAGGCACATTGAGAGACTAAGCAACCTACTTACTTGTTTCTGCCTGGAGAGAGAAGAAAGCAGTGATTTGGAGGCAGTGAAAAAAGGCAGCCGGAGTGTGTGTACCAAGGAGGCAGCACAGGGTGGATGGCTGAGATAGGGCCAGAGAACTCAGGGTCGTGGGGCCATGTCAATGTTTCATCTGTATCCTAAAAGCCACAGAGAGATTTTTTTTTCATCGAAGTATTGTTGATATATAATCTTATGTTGGTTTCAAATGTATAACACAGTGGTTCAACAGTTCCCCATATTATCAAACCCTCACCCCCTAGTGTAGTTACTATCTAGCAACGTAGAAAGATGTTACAGAATCATTGGCTATATTCTCCATGCTGTACTACAGTCCCAGTAACCAACTTATATTCTGCCTGCCAATTGTTGTGCCCCTTTATCCCCCTCCTTCTCCCCCACACCTGCCCCATCACCTCCCCCTTGGTAACCACTAGCCACTTCTCAGTGTCTGAGTCTAATGATGCTTTGTTCCTTCTGTTTTGCTTTGTTTTTATATTCCACAAATAAGTGAAATCATATGGTATTTGTCTTTCTCCACCTGGCTTATTTCAATAAGCATAATACCCTCTAGATCCATCCATGTTGTTGCAAATGGGAGGATTTTTTTATGGCTGACTAATATTCCATTGTGTATATGTACCACATCTTCTTTATCCACTCATCTACTGATGGACACTTAGGTTTCTTCCATATCTTGGCTATTGTAAATAGTGTGGTGATAAACATAGGGGTGCATACATCTTTTCGAATCAGGGATTTTGTTTCTTCAGGTAAATTCCTAGGAGTGGAATTACTGGATTAAATGGTATTTCCATTTTTCGTTTTTTGAGAAACCTCCATACCGCTTTCCACAGTGGTTGCACCAATTTACAACCCCACCAACAGTGTAGGAGGGTTCCCATTGCCACTGAGAGAGCTTAAAACAAACATGTGTCAAGAATTGGGTGAGTGGTGCTACCAGTCAAGAAACACTGGGTGAGGGCAAGTTTGGGGGTGGAAGGGACAGATTATGATTTCCATTTGGACAGGTGGACACTGACATACCTGCGACCCTCAAGAGGAAGCAATTGCTTCTAGAGGTCTGGATGCAGGACGAGAGGTCAGGGGTAGGAGCGAAAGCCAAGACAGCAGAAGAGGGCCTAGGATCAAGCTTGGACGAACTCTCTACACAAAAAGCATCTGATAAATGAATGAGCAGCCTCCTGAAAATTAAGTAGAGGAGAATAATCCATAAATGGGAAAGGAATGGAAAGAAACAGCTGGAGTTAGGAGAAAGGGGTGCTTTGTCCTGGAAACTGAAGGAAGAGAGGTATGAAAAAGAGGAATCACCTTGAATATTGTCCCCCATGAGACCCGGGCACTGGATTTAGAAACAGGAACACTGGCAGGACCACAGACAGCGTCTCACCTCCAGTGGAGGGCATGTACTTCACCATCCAGTAGCTGCTACAAACTTGTTTTTTCCTTCTAAAAGCCAGACACCTCCACAGAAACCTACTTGTTTCTGAAACCTTATTTGTGGCCTCTGAGCGGCTTCCAAGTTCTGAGTTCCCTGGAAAAACCTCAAATGCCCATTCGTTTGTTCATATTAACCATGCTTGGTCGCCAGAGGCAGGGCATACGAAGAAAGCAAAACATGCACAAAATACTACGTAAAGCATCTTCTCGGCCCTCAAACTTGTAATCAATGGCATGAGCGATTCAAGGTAATACACAACAAACACAGCTGCTACAAGAAAGAAGAGGAAGGAGCCGACTCCAGGGCCAGGTTACCCACTTTGAAGTGCTCACTGCTGTGCACCAGGCAGAGATGACCTCTGGAAATCCGCAGGGGTAATGGGCAAGCTGCAGAAGTGCCCAGAGCAGAGTGACTGCAAAGGAAGAGAAACCGGGGTACCGTCCTCACTTACTAGGCAGTGGAATGGCGGGTCACTCTACACTAAGCAAGCCCACGGTGGGCACACTGGGCCCGAGCTGAAAGGCGCCTAAGAGGCCTCACTGCGAGGTTCTCGTTCTCCCCAAGTTCCTCCCTTCAGGCCTAAGGTCCTTTGGGGAGGAGCCTCCATGAAGTCACTACTGCCTGAGTTGCTCTCAGTCCCCTGCACATCCCAAACCCTTTGGGAGGCCTCTGATTTCAAGCTCTTGAGAGGCATCCATCTACTTGTGAAATCTTTTTCAAACAGTGTGACCCCCAAGGTGAGCTTCCTCTCCTGCGCCCTGCAGGGAGCATGCGCGCTGTCACACACACCCCCCTCGAAGGGAGAGCCTGGCACTCCCACACAGCGGCCCTCCCTTCCTCTTTCAGCACTGCTGTCAGCCCGACTCCCCTGCCCCCAGCCACCAGCTGTCTGTGGCATACCTGCCCTCTGCTGGCTACAGGATGAGCCAGGGCTGTGCCGCTGTCTGTGCCCCTTCCTGAGGCACCGTCCAACCCTGTTGCTGATGAGCGGCCTTACTCACTATCGGGCTGCCGGAGAAATTCTCACCCTACCGAGGCTGCGCTTGGACCCTGATCTTAATGGAGAGGACGAAACGAGGGCATGAACGATTACCCTTGGGCTTATCTAGAAATCAAACACATGTACACACACACACACACACACACACACACACAGCACTAGTGGTCTCTGATCCACACACACACACACACACACAGCACTAGTGTTCTCTGATCCCCCCCCACACACACACAGCACTAGTGGTCTCTGATCCACACACACACACACACAGCACTAGTGGTCTCTGATCCCCCCCCCACACACACACACAGCACTAGTGGTCTCTGATCCACACACACACACAGCACTAGTGGTCTCTGATCCCCCCCCCACACACACAGCACTAGTGGTCTCTGATCCCCCCACACACACACACACAGCACTAGTGGTCACACACACACACACACACACACACACACACACACACATTACTAGTTTTCAGTCTCCTTTGCTGAACAGAAAACTGGACTGTAATTCACTATATTATTTTAATGACATAATTTACAATACTCTATCCCTGGAATAGTCCCTGATTAACGATGTGCTGGTCCGGTGTGGTCTTACCATGAATGAGCGGCGGGGAGCGGGAGCTTGCTGTCACACCAGGTCACGTTTGAAGATCGGGGGCCCGGAATCCACCACACCTCTCAGTCCCGACCGCCCCTCCCTGGATGGCAGCCCTCAGGAAACAGCTCCATTGTGGACACTTTTCTTCTCCCTCAAGGTCCTGATGTGGTTGAATGACCTCGGCCTTTTTGGCGCTTCTGCCGCTCCCTTCTGGACACCCCGGTTTGTGGGACGAGCTCTAGCTCCCAGCTACTCCCTGCCCTCCAGCTGCTCCTGAGGAGCCCCTGTGACTCTCCCAGACCAAAGGCCACCTTGCTGTGGGCTTCTTCACCTGCCTGAAGCACCTACACCTTGCAGAAAGCACTTCACACGGCAGAGCTCCAATCCTGGGAATCAGTCCACATTTTATTTTACGGCACATTCATGTAAGTTCCTGCATTTCCAAGGTAACCAGATCACATTCAGGTTAGCACTGCTGGTAACAAAATACAAACACCCTGGCTTCAAAAACAAGATAGGATGATACCCATGAACACTTCTTTCCCTTTAATACCGCAGAGACAATTCATCACAAAAATAAGATCACATGCCTTTTACAATCCAGTGTAAAGGCAAACATATCATTTATGTAAAGATTAAACCATTTGGGACATAAAATCAGAAGAGTTTAAGCTTTAGATACCTAAAACTTCCCCCCATGCCATCTCTCTCTTCTAACCGCCTGTTGGCACATTCAGGATCAATGCCATGGGAAGAGAGGGACAGAGGGAAGCAGGGTATCATTTAACTCCAGAATTCATGGCTTTGTAGGCTACTTCTGTAAAAACTACTTAACCTGACATTCCAAAAAGAGTTCATATTAACAAGGGACGGCAAGTCTGGAAACACCTGGAGAAAACTCCAGTCACTGATGGGAAATATAAGCTGCAGACATTTCACAAAAATGGAAAACTGTATCACACCCAGTAACAATATTAAGTTCTGAAAATGCACTTTCGCTTTACTGTGTGAAAACTCTGTGACCCACGTTCTGGTCTTGAATCCATTCAGAAAATCAGCTATACTTTCATCTGCAACATTTCCTATAGGCTACCTTACATCACTACCATCTAAGTGCAGCTGACCAAAATCCCCAACCCTTGAAAACCATGTGAAGCCAAACTGAGCTATAATGGAGACTAGAACGAATCTGGTAGGAGAATATTCAGTTGTGTGAGAAAACAAGAAGTTAGATCTGTTTGGGTCTCTTTCCTAGATACAAAATATTGTCACAAAATGTTTTGGACCCGGGTCTAACACGGCTGGAATGAAGAGTTACTGAAAATGCAAGCCACCTCCCCACCCAGAAAGACAGAGTGCTTATCAGCACGGTTCTCCTAGAAGTTCAATGTGCTTTAGTATAATTATCAATTAATTGCATAATTAAGCACATGATTCAGAGTATGCTCAGCCTTATTGTGAATTCCAGTGACTAAAGAGTCCCTGACACTTGCTACCAAGAAATTTTTGAGTTCTGATCAGATTATGAATGACACTGATACTCGTATTTGCTGACTCCAAAAGAAATGCCACCCCTTTCAGGGCTGAAAAATATGATGGAAGAGGGAATAAGATACTTGTTAGGAAAGCCACCAAAGATCTTATGAAAAACCAGAGCCAGTGTGTACTGTACAACCCCTGAGGAAAGCCCCCAGTGGCAGGGTGGACGAGTGGATCAATGACGTTTTTGAAGCCAGAGTGGCTTGTAGCTAACTAGTTGCCTAACAGTAAATTCATAGTAAAATGCAGGATAAGTCAACATATAGCCAAGGTTTACATTATATCTAGAAATATGTTTTATGCTTTAAAAAAAATTGCAATGCACTCCAAAAAATGTTTTCAGATAATTCATGTACAACAGAAGGCACTGTTATCCGCATAAATCCATTGATTCTGCATGGCAAAAACCTGAGACGTGCAATTCATTTCAATCTTCTAAAACCACCTTGGTCATTCATCCTTTGGAGAATATGGTTTGTCCTTTTCAGTCCAATGGTTTTTTTTTTTTTCCTTTAATTTCATACATTTACAGTAGCTGCTTGAAGTATATTATTTCAGGGTGAGAAAGGTCCAAGGGGAATGGGGAGCAGATGAGGGTGCCGCCCGATGCCAGGCGGCAGCTGGCACAGCCGCCGAGAAGCAGCGCCCTCCTTGCCTCCCCGGCGGACCCTCACCTTTGCCCGGCGAAGCACAACGTTCCCGCGACGTGGTCGGCCGAGGTGCCTCCCCCTTCAGTTGCTGCCGGGCACAGTCCCAAAGTTAAATGCAGAGAGGACGCCTTTGTTTTCAAAGGTGAAGCCTCCTTGCTGCTCAATCTTCTTCTTTGCCTCTGTCGTTTGCCAAAGGAAAGAGGGGAAAAAAAAGAGTATTTAAGGAGACAAAGTTGGAAACAACCTCAAAGGAGCCAGGTTGCTTCCTTGCCCGAGGAAAGACTGTGACTCACGCATCGTATGAGTCATTCCGCCCAGCTGAACATTAGGCCCGGGTCAGGAAGTCGTTATGTTTACTATCACAGAAAGACGAGTTGCTAAGAAGAGTCAAATAAAACAAGCCTCAAAGTCGGCTTCTACCAGCTCACGAGCCTCTTCCGTCAGGGGGGCTGGGACAGACTGCGCGGGTCTGAACACCTATGTGTGCAGAGGGACCTGGGTTCTAAACTCAAGATGCCTATTCCATGTTTCCTCCTAAAATATTTTTGTCATTGTAAAATGATTTTTTAGGCGTGACCACAATAATGTCTGCATGATTTCTCCAGTTTAAAAACTGAAAATCATTATTGCCAACACAGAAAGCCCAACAAATAGAAGTGGAGAGTTTTCACTTCATGGACACGAGCTCCAAGCAAGAACTCGCGAGTGCCTTTGGTTCGCCTGTTCAGGTGTGTGGGTGGGTAATCCCCTGACTAAACCCCCCTCGGTAAGGCTCATCCCAACCTTTACAGCCTACCTCCGGCTCCAAAACAGGGTAAGGATGTGAATCATGGTACCACTAAGACACATATTAACAGTGTTACAGAGCTAAGGTACCATGAATGATTAAAAAGATCATACAATGCTAATTCCTTATTACCTTGAAAGGTTGGCTTCTAACAATTTTAAAAACAGTATTTAGGTGCCATAAGACTCAATAAACAAGGCTGACTAGAGGCACTGACACACGCTTTCCGGTCTGGAAATCCCCCTGGCTGACCTGCCACGGTCCTCCGGTGCTCGGCCAGCGTGTACACCTCCTGCAGCGCCGTCCTCTGGTCCTCGCTGAGCGGGGCCACCAACAGCTGGTACCAGGCAGCATCACGATTCTGCACGGCTGTGGCATTTTGGAGGCATGGAGGAGGAGGAAGAAAAAATAAGGGAGCCC
Organism: Manis javanica; assembly: GCF_040802235.1. Classification (NCBI taxonomy): domain Eukaryota; kingdom Metazoa; phylum Chordata; class Mammalia; order Pholidota; family Manidae; genus Manis; species Manis javanica. Next base: position 7,402,970 of record NC_133170.1, on the reverse strand, counting down.
AGTGACAATTATTATTTCAAAGAAGGGCAGTGACACAATCAAGTCACAATGAAATGACTGCAGAGTGTAAGAGACAGAATACAGCACTTCATTCAACACACACCAGGGGATGGAACTTGCCAGCAAAGGATGGCTTCTGAGGACCCGCTTAGTATCCGACTATGTGGGGCTATCAGAGGAAGGCCAGGGCCCTGCATCTCTCTGCTTCGCCTAGCTCTCCACCTCCTTCACCACCCCTGCTCTTCTTCCTGCAGTTTTACTATGAATGCTCCCTAAAATCCGGGTCCAGGGAAATACCCATTCTCGTTTGTTAGCTTTCCCCTGGGACCCATACTGCCCACAGCTTCAGCGTCACCCCTACACCAAGGACTCGATTCGTACCCTGCACACAGCCACTCCCTAAGCCTCCCAGACTCTTCCATACGTGCAGCTGGCCTCAAACTCAGCACAACTAAAACCAAATTTGACATTTTATCTCCCAAACTCTATCTCCGCATTTCCATCACTAGTTCTACCAATTAACCACCGTAAATTCCTAACACCTCTAACCACGCCCTCTCCACATCCAGTCCTCTGATGCTTTCCGGAAGTCTTTCACCCCTATGCTTCTCGCCACCAAATGCCATCTTCCCACTCCAGGGCCCTATAACTCCTAAACTAATAATCTCCTAACACTTGGTTGGTTCTGTGTCTAGGCCCACACCCCCAGTTCTTCACACACATTGCTACGATTACCTCCCCTAAAGAACTACCATGTCCCCAAGGTCACCTCCGTACAGGAAAACATTCACTGTCTCACAGTAACACTCCAGTAGAACAGGATAGGACGACCTCAGGCCAGAAGTAAGGCTGCTGCAATTCAGTCCCATTTTATTACCTCACAGAGACTTTAAGCAGTGGTCCCCATGCTGCTCCAAAGCTCGGTGCCTATAACTTGAGGAGCGTTTTCAAAATATGTATCCTGAAATCCCACCCAAGACCTAAAAGGTCCCTGCCAATCATGAAACCCAAATCTGGAAGCCGTGCTTGGAGCACACCTCCATGGTCCCGTCTTCACATTTATGCTCTTATTTCCCCATGCTTTGAAAAATATTCCCCGAACTCTACCTCTGTCTAATTCTTGCTAAATTTCAGTAAAACACAGATGATTACATCTTCACTAATGGGCTTTGTAACGCCCATTAGTGCCACAAATGCCAATACATTATACTAGCGTTGCCTTGTTGGAAATATTTTATTCACAAGGATGTTCACTTTAAATTGCTTATAACAGCAAAAAACCTGGAAATACTCTTATATGTCTATCAGTGGAAATAAATGATACTGTCATAGAAATATTATGTAACTATAAAACAAATGATCTGTATTAGTGGGATTTTTCATTCTGATTTATTTGTAACGATTTTCTAAATATTTCCATTGGTTTATTACTTATTTTTAATTCTGTAAATTTTCCATTTACATCTCTCATTTTTATACTTGGCTATTGGTCTTATTCATTTGTAGGCCTTTATAAACTGTGGATCTTAAGCCTATGAAATGTATGTGACAAATATTTTCTCCCAATCTTTTATGAGCCCTGTAACTGAATTTATAACATCCTTTGCTGCACAAAATTGGCATACTGCCTATGTATAAAAAGTGTCTCTCTCACGGCAGCAGGACTCCATGCCCCTTCACACGGGAATCAGGAATTGACAAATTTATGGCCATAATTTTTAGGCAACATATGCAAGGTGCTTCACACATTTCTGTAAAAATGCTTGCCCATTTATACCAGGAGGAGACAGACGCTCAATCTAAGTAGATACTCTTGCCTGAATTACTCTTGTAAGGATAACCTGCAGGCTCACCTGCCACCTTACATTCATGAGGGCTGCTGGGATGGAGGATGGATATGCCATTTGCTAGTCTCTCTCATTTTGTGCATATTTGGGGATTTCTATAATAACAATACATTTTAAAAGGAATCTAAACCAGTTTTAGGCAGATCCCAAGACAACTTCTAACAGGAAGAAATGAAGAAAGAGTTTAGACAAAATATCTGAAGGTTCAGGGAGTAAAGATTTACTTAGCAGAGCTTGTGTAAAAAACTGATATTCATCCACACTGCTGTCAAGGTCAAGAGGGGTACTAAATCCCTCAAGGGCCGTTTCTTCCAGGACTTCTTCATCCCAGTCGCCATCGTCTTCCTCCTCATCTTGGTCTCTTCCACCACTGGACTGCATCGCTTGAGCAGTTGCATTCGTCTCCTCTTCATCACTTGAGAGCTCCTCTGTGGACCCGTTAAGTATTTAAAAGGAATCAGAAAACGTAAGGACAAAATATAAAATTCCACAAAGAAAACAAAAACTATAAAATGACACTCTGGAAGAAGAAAAACTACTACATAATTTTATGTGAAATCACAAAATTAATCTTCATCTTTATTATAGTTTACTAAATTGAAAATTACCTTATCCTCACTGAAAACAATTTCCAACCACCCCGAATCGGGAGCCCGGGTGAGCAGCACACTGTTTTGCTATGTCTGCCTCATATTCATTGATATAAAAAACATTATTTAACTATAGATGCCCAAGTTAATTTTTTTTCCAAAAGAAAAGATATAAAATGTGCCATCAGTGCCCATGTTTTAAATAACATTGACCTCCCACTGAGAATTTGGGTCTCTTAATTAACTAAGTGGGTAGAAGTGCTGACATGAGGAAATCATTTCTGTTAACAGAAACAGAAAAATAGAGAAATACAAGGAAAAATGGTTAGCTACATATGGGTTGAAAAACTGAGAGCTGAATTGTGTATCACCATGGATTATGTGCCTATTTTCAGGGCTGGTCTGTTCCAAGCAGTGAGCCAGTATTGTAAATAACCAGAAAATAGTAAATGCAAAACAAAATCAACCTAAGAGGAAAAACCTAGAGTAAACCCAAACTACGCAGTATTAATCACAACCCAGTTCTATAAAACACAACATATACTAAAGCATCTGGATTAAACTGCAAGGTAGTTTTAGGAGTAAGGCAAGAAATGATACAGATAAGGCAAAGATATAATTAGAAAGATAGCAAGAAATATCTTTGCTAGTTAAGCATTCTATGCTTCAGTAAGAAATTCAATAGGAAAGTCTGGAATATTACTAGAAAACTTTCCCTCAAGTCGTATTAGTTATAAGTCAATAGTGAGCAAAGCAACAGAGAAAGAGAACATTACATTGACAAAGAAAAAAAATCTATAATTGCTGGCATATACTTAGAAAAAAGGTTCTAGTGAAGAAGCATTATTGCAAACACAGAATTCAGAAAATCAAACTTGGTTAGAGGTTGTATTTTGTGCTGCAGGTGGGGAAGAGTACCACCATTCCTTGTATACGAACAAACTGCACACGCCAGTGAAATGCGAAATGTTTTAAACCTACACATGCTTAAATCATAGAATTGAGCATCAAAAATAGAGTTTTCCAGGAAAAGGTCTGATTCTTCTCAGTTAAACAAGTATCTGCTTTTAACCAGAGGAGGTAAAACTCCATTTGGAGTTGGGAAAGTTACTTCCTGGGCCCTAGCAAGTAGATTTGCAGTATCATTAAATAAAACAAAGTTCCAGTATTCTTGATTCTAACAATCTTATTCCGTCTCTTGACCGAGCAAATCACCTTCACTTATGTACTTTATTCTAAGTTTAATATTTAAGGCATAATATCTCCCAATTATAATTTGTGATGATGAGTCACCTAAGAACCATTACACACAAAAATCAGGCACCATCTACTGCACCCCTCTCCTGACACTTCTGCTGCAATCTAATGGTTCACTCAATTCACAGCCGCTGCCTTCACTGAGACTGCGGGCACAGACAAGAAAATGAAATACTGGGTTGCTCACGTAGTGTCAAGACCATTTGATTATATTATAAACATATCTCCTGGCATGTAAAAACATTCATCAGGCTCAAAATAAACCTTTTAAGTGTCAAAATGTGAACAAATCTAAATTTATATCCCGTGATATAATTAAGTCAACCAAACTCAAAAAAGTTGTTTGCTAAATGTGCAACAGGCCAAAGAATGTTAACCAGTTTAGTGACTCCAAATGGACTAAAATTCAAATTAAATGTGTGCTCAGATAAAGATCCATTTTAGCACTCACTGCAATTATAAGACCTTACCGTTTTCATCCGTATCAGCTTTCTCTGCTTTTGAGCGGTCTTCCCGGTTTACCAACTGTCTAGTAGCACAGACCTGCTTCAGGCCAAGGAAGAGGAAAAGAATGGAGGGCACAATCTGCCCCGCCACAGCGTCTACTGCAGGAGGCCGATTCTGCAACTCCAAGAGGATACTCAGTCCTATTATACACATCTTCCGGTCATGATGCCTACAAATCATAAGGGGAAAAAAGTGCCAAATATTATCTTCAAAAACCTATGGGAGTCTACAACTAATATGGTGAATCTTGCTGTAATATCAATTCATGATTAATATAAATGTTACATCTGGGCCTTGGTGTAACAATTTTTATTAAAGCAGGGAAACCTGTATTTGACAGCATGAAGTTCCTACCCAATAGAGAAAAGGAAGAGCCCCTTAGACTTGATCTTCATTAGCCTGGCCGGCAAGGTTTCTTGGCACACACAGCGTACACTAACCCAAGGTGTCAAAAGCTATTTCAAAAACTCAACATCTAATAAGCTGAATTTAATGGGTATAAGCAAATCTATTAAATATCCTCTGCTATAACACAGGATAAGGAAAATTTAATTCCTAAGGGAAAAATTTGACCAATATATATTACACACATTTTTTAACTAAATGTTTCTTCTAAGTTGTTCAAAACTAAAAATATTAAGAATGAAAAGACTGCTATATGGGTAAAACACTCTTAAAATTCCAGGCATGAACAAAAAACTAAGTGGCAGTGATTCAATGTGTTTAAAATGAGAGTAACAGAATCAAACCGTGATGACCGTCTCACAAGCTTCTGTCCGTCTTCACATGCACACTGCTGGCTGACTCACTCACATCATGAAGGCCCAAGCAGCCTGCTGCCACAGGACCTGTCGTCCAGCTGTGGCTCTCTCATCCCTGGAGCCCCTAACTAACGAGTAGCAGTCACTGGACGTCAACAGGGTCACAGCAGGGCAGATGATGATCGAGCAGGGCCCAGAACAATCTAAGGAAGCACAAGCCACCGTGCCCAGTCTGAGCGATCGCCGAGGTGGCTGCCCGCCTCTGCCCACCTCGGGAAAGCTACAGACAGATGCTAACCACAAGATGAGCACAGCAACTACATAAACATAGGCGACAGACCTCTACCTCCAAATCCTCAATAACTTTAAGCACATTTCTTTTTCAAGTATGTTCTTCCTTTCAGGCCCTTAATAGGAAATCTAAATCAGGAACTAATTCAAGTCTCCTACAAGTAGGAAAAGTAGAATACACACAGCAGCTTGTGGACATGCTGCCCCACTGCTAGTCCACCATGCTAATTCAGGCCCGTCACCTACCCACCACTCAGCAGGGTCCTAACTACCTCCTGCTGGAAGTCTTTTACCCTCAGCAAATTCCTCTAAATGATATCTTACAAGACTTAAAAATAACACTAGTTACTTCTAATGGCTTAAACAAACTAATTCAGCTCAAATTATAGCATTATACAGTCCCTGGTAAGTGTTGGGTCACTTAAAGCAGACATCTAACTTGGGATCTCACTTTTTCCTAGGTTTGAAAACTAGGAGAGGGATTCACGTAAGGCCAACCTCTCCTCGCAGGGCAGCGCCTGGGCCACAGCCAACAATCCTGCTCACACCTGAGAACAGGCTCCCTTGAGATCTGCAGAGTTCCACATCTTGGGACAGAACAGTGTATCTTCACCAGACTGCTACCCTCCTTCGAAACCTGGCTCCTTTTAGAATGTCTTTACCCCGAGACACTTAACAGTCATGCAACTGCAACGGACACTTAATTCTTGTTGCCTAGAGCTTCAACAATACACACAAGTCAAAAACAAGTGGAGAAGGACTCTACCGTCCTGAAACATATTTTTAATTCTCTAAAAATTAAAATTACGTTAACAGTACAGTAAAAATAACTCAAGATATGAAAATCACTTACTATATGCTACTATATGTACATATCAAAGTCAACTTTCTAGGAACAGAAATGCAGTATAAAATCCAAAAGACACATACCCAAGAAAACAGTCTGTATCATTCATCCACTGATTTATAAACTGAACAGTTACGGGTCCAGGATTGTGAGGCAACCTAATTTGCTCTAAAGTATGCAGGAGCAACTCAGGGCTGTAGTATAAGGCGGCGATTGCGACCTGGAGACACATGGTGCGGAGCTCGCTCGTTTTCACCCCTCGAGTTAGTCTCTCCAAAACAAGTTCAACAAAGAGTGGAATGCACTGCAGGGAAAAAGAAAGCAGAGAGTCAGCCATAAACAGAGAAACAAGTCACTTTCGTAGAAAGCTGAAGGTTGGTAAAGACTGCTGTCAATAAATTGATACTCTTAATGACATAAAGACTTCTGATTATTTAGATCGTTTTTAGAATTATTAAACAAATATATATTCTCATAAAAACCCAGAGATTAAACAGACAAAGGGGTCCTAAAGCGGTGCCAGGAGACCTTCCTCTTTCAGTGCTGATTACAGTTAGTTGAAGATTGCCCCGCAAGAATCCACCCTCAAATAGAGCAACGATCCAAATGCAGACTCGGCCACTTCCATGTTGAAGGTAAAAATGACCAGGGTGCAATTTTCTTTGATAAATCAAGCTGGAAATAAATGAATAGGACTGAGAATAAGCATGATGTGATCACAATTTCTCTGGGGAAAGAAACATCTTTGAAGTCACAGAGAGAAGATGTACAGCAAGGTGACTACACTAATATTACTGTATTGTATATTTGAAAGTTGCTAAGAGAGTCAATCTTAAAAGTTCTCATCAAAAGGAAAAAAATTTTGTAACTATGTGTGGTGATGGATGTTAACTAGACTTATTGTCATGATCATTTCACAGCATATACATATCAAATCATTATGTTGTACACCTGAAACTTCTATAATGATATATGTCAACTATATTGCAATAAAATTAAAAAAGGAAAATTCCTCTTGGTATAAGTAAAAGACTGATGGGAAAATGGTGGACTCTGCAGATTAAAATAAAATCACTGACTCGAATTCTAAAGTGCAGTACTGATGAATTTATTTTATTAGAAGTATTTCCTAATAATTTCAATTAAAAGGAATGGGCTGAAATGATTGGTGTAAAGTAAAATTCTGAGGTCTTAATATAAGCTCATTTTAAAATTAAACTTTAAAAATCAAGGTTTCAGGGAGAATGAGATGAACAGGCAGAGCACGGAGGGTTTTCAGGGGAAAACACTCTGCATGTTGCTATAATGGTGTATACAGGTCATTCTACATTGGTCCAAACCCATAAAGTGTACAATCCCTGGGAATGTACCCTAGTGTGAACTGTGGGCTCTGCAAGTCAGTGATGCATCCTTGCAGGTTCATCAATTGTGACCAATATACCATCCGGTGGAGATGTTGATAATGGAAGAGGCTGTGTATATATGGGGTGTAAGGAGTACATGGGAAATTTCTGTGTCTTCTGCTCAATTTTGCTGTGAACATATCTAACTGCTCTAAAAAATAGTCTATTAAAAAATAACCAGCATTTCATGTAGGAATTTAAGAGCTAAATTTAAAATGTTCTCTTTAGTAGGCCCAACTATAAATATATTACAATCAACAGAATACTAGCCTTGTTTAGGATAATACTAAAATCAAGACACATGACTGCATGTGGTACTTTTAAGATTGAGATTTTATAAAGAGATGACTAGTTTGACTAACGCTACTAATTTCTTCTCATATCCTGATACAGAGCATTCAGTGTTCTGAGTTAATAACAAAACATTTGCATACAGGCTACATTAAAAATTATTACCATGGCCAATTACTGTAAATCAATAAAGCCACAAGAAGTAAACTAAGCTTAAAATGCTCTTTTTGAGATGTTTTAATAATAACATTTCACTTCAACAATTACAATTACATGCAAAGTCATTAAGAATACAAGGCAACTCTGAGGTTTTAAAACTAAAAGTATTCCTTTATATTATATTAAAATAAAATCAACTATGGGGACTCAGTATGCAGAATATGTCTATATTACTATTAAATGATTTTCAGGATATAATATTAACATACAGAAACAAGAGAAATACAAGAAAATATATGAACTCCATGCAAATGATTTAGTTAAATTAGATGAAATGATAAATTCCTAGAAAGGTGCAATCTACTGAAATGGACTCAAATAGAAATATTAATAGACCCATAACAAATAAAGAGATTGAATTAGTAATTTTAAAACTACCCACCAAAAAAAGGTTCAGGTACAGATGGCTTCACTGCTAAATTCTACCAAACATTTAAAGAACACCAACATTCACAAACTCTTCCAGACAAAAAAAAAAAAAAAAACAGAAGGAGAACTTCCCAGTTTATTCTAGGAGGCCAGTATCACTCCCAAAGCCAGACAACCAAAGATAACACAAGAAAAAAAATACAGATTGATACCTGTTATGAATATAACAAAAATACTTCTAAAAAGATACTACCTAACTGAATCTGGATATACATAAAAAGGGTCACATTCCCTGGATAAGTAAGGAATGTAAGGTTGACTTAACACCTGAAAATCAAATAACACAATACACCCTATCAACAGATTAAAGGACAAAAACACATGATCATCTCAATATATGTAGAAAAAGCATGACAAAAACACCCAACAAACTAGGAATAGACGAGAGCTCCCGCAGCCTGGTAAAAGGCATCTGAGAAAAATCACAGCTAACATCAGACTTAATGGTGAAAAGGAATGCTTTCCCCTTCAGATCAGGAACAAGACAAGACACCTCTTTCCACATCTATCAGACACTGCACTGGAAGTTCTAGCCAAGGCAACCAGGCAGGAAAAATAAAATGAAAAGCTCTAGATTAGAAAGGTAAAACCCTACTTGCAGATGACATGACCTTGTACATAGATAATCCAAGAAATTCACTGAAACTCTATTAAAACTATTAAGTTTGGCAGAGTTGCAGGATGCAAAATAAATAAACCCAAAAAATTATATTTCCAAACACAGGCAATAAGTAACTTGAAAATAAAACAATTCCATTTATAATAGCATTTATAAAAAACTAAAATACTTAGGCATATTTTAACAAAAGAACTATAAAATTATACTCTTAAACTACAAAAAAATGTTTTAAGAAACTAAAAATGACCTAAATAAAAGGCCATTCCATGTACAAGGATTGAAAGACTACGTATTCTTAAAATGGCAATACTTCCCCAACTGATCTACAGATTGAGTACAATGTCTAACAATCCCAGAGGGCTTCTTGCTGAAATTGACAAGGTGATCCTAAAAAATATGGTTTTTTTTGAAGTTACCTTTTTTTATTATAGAAAAATATATATAACATAAAATTTACAACTTTATTTTTAAGTGTACAGTTCTATGCATTAAGTATATTCACACTGTTGTGGAATCATCATTATCATCCATCTCCAGAACCTTTTTCATCTTCTCCAATTCAAATTGTGTTCCCCTAAAACACTAACTCCCCACTCACTCCCCTCCTCATCCATTGTCAACCACCTTTCTGGTTTCTGTCTCAATGAATTTATTGCTATAAGTACCTCATGTAAGTGGAATCACACAGTATTTGCTCTTTTGTGACTGACATTTCATTTAGTGTAAGTCCTCAAGGTTCATCCATGTTGAAACATTTGTCAGAACGTCCTTTCTTTTTAAGGCTAAGTAATATTCCATTGTACATCTATACCACATTTTGTTTTCACATCCATCACTGATGAACACTTGGCTCACATCTGCTTTTAGGACACTAGGAATAACACCATTGGGAGCACAGGTGTACAAACATTTCTTCAAGACCCTTTTTTCAACTTTTGAGTATATATCCAGAAGTGAGATTGCTGGATCATATAGTAATTCTATGTTTAATTTTTCAAGCAATTGACATATTGTTTTCTACAGTGGTTGTACCACTTTATATTCCCACCAGCAATGCACAAGGGCTCCAATTTCTCTACATTCATGCCACCAGTTGTTGCTTTCTAAAGATTTTATTCTTTCATTTTGATAATAGCTGTCTTAATGGGTATGAAGTGGTATCTCATTGTGTTTTGATTTGCATTTCCCTAGTGATTAGTGATGGTGAATATTTTTTCATGTGTCATTTGTGTTGTTCTTGGACCATCTATGATCTTATTTGGAGAAATGTTTACTCAAGGTCTTTGACTATTTTTTGAGTTACTTATTTTTTTGTTGTTAATTAAAGGAGTTCTTTATATATTCTGGATATTTATCACTTGTCAGACACATGATTTGCAAATATTTTCTCCCACTCTGTGGGTTACATTTTCACTCTGTTAATAGTGTCCTTTGATGTAGAAAAATTTTTTATTTTGACAGAACCCAATATACCCATTTTTTTCTTTTTTGCCTGTGCTTTTATAGTGTCATATTTAAGAAATAATTGCCAAATCTAATATCATCAAGCTTTCTCTATGACTTCTAAGAGTTTTATAATTTTAGCTAATACATTTAGGTCTTTCACCCATTTTGAGTTAATGATCCTAAAATTTATATGGATTTTAATGGTCCATGTGGTCATGGTTTAGGTCAATTGTTCAATGGTTTCATATGGTCAAACAACTCAGAATATCCAAAACAATCTTGCAGAAGATAACTGGAAGATTCAACCTTCCTAATTTCAAAATTTACCACAAGCCTACAGTAACAAAAACAGTATAGACCCAGGTTGAAGATTAAAAAAAAAAAATTAACCAAATAGAATGAGAACCCAGAAATAAATCCTCACATTTATAGTCAATTGATTTGACAAGGTTGCCAAGACAATTCAACGGGCAAAAAATAGTTTTTTCAACAAATCTTAGTGTGAGACAACTTGATATCCACATGCAAAATAATGAGATTGGCCCCCTTCTTCATACCATATACAAAAATTAACTCAAAATGAATTAAAGACCTAAATGTTAGAGTTAAAACTAGAGAACTCAAAGAAAACTGAGAAATCTTTGTGAACTTGGATTTAACAATGGTTTCTTAAATATAACACAAACCACAAACAACAACAAAAAGATACAGGACATCATCAAAACAAAACTTTTGTGCTTCGAAGGACATCATCAAGAAAATGAAAACACAACCCACAACTGGGAGCACATTTTTGAAAATTATATGCTTGAATTTAGAATATATAAAGAACTACGACTATTAGACAAATAACCCAGTTAAGAATGGGCAAAGGATCTGAATAGGCATTTCTCAAGAAAAGATAACAAATGGCCACACGAAAAGAAGCTCAACATTATTAGTCATCAAGGAAATGCAAATCAAACCACAACACACCATGACCCACCTACTAAGAAGGCTCTAACAAAAAGGTAAATAAAGAGCGTGTTAGTGAGTGTAGAGAAACCTGAACCTTCATGCATGGCCGGCAGGAATGAGAAGCAGTGCAGCTGCTTTACAGAACAGTTCAGCAGGTCCTCAAATGGAGGAACATGGAATTACCACTCAATATATACCGAGAGAAATGAAAATGTGTTCACGCAAAAATCTGCATACAAGTGTTCATAACAGTATTATTCATAATAGCCAAAGAGTGGAAATGATCCAAACGTCCATCAATGGATGAGCAACTAAAATAAATGGGATATATCCATACAATGGAGTATTTGGCAATAAAAAGAAATGAAGTACTGGTTCATGCTATACTACATGAATGACACCTTAAAGCATTATGCTAAGTGAGAGAAGTCATCCACAAAGGACCACACGATTCCACTGATATGAAATGTCTAGAATAGGCAAATCTATAGAGAAAGAAAATAGAATGGTTGCCCAGGGCTGAAGGGTATGTTCAGGGAAAAGAAGTGACTACTAACAGGTACAGAGTGTGGCGGGGATAGTGATAAAATGTTCTAGAATTGATTGTGGTAATAGCTGCACAATTCTGCGTATATATTAAAAAATACTAAACTATACACTCTAAGTGGGTAAACTGAATGATATATGACCTATATCTCTACAAAGCTATTACAAAAAAATTACAAGGAGCAAACATTACAGAACTGAAAGAAAAAAGAGATAATTTCACAACTTGAATACTTCCACTCTTCTCAGTAATTGAGTATCATACTACAAACTGAATTAATTGCATCAAAGATTGAATTAATCTTAACTGAAAATTTATACTACTTTTCAAGTTGTGAAGACAAACTGCTTTTTTTTTCACAGTATTCTTTATTTCTAGTTAAAAAATACCCAGATGGGAGTTATTTCAACAACAAAAACATAAACAAAGAGAAACTGCAAACCTCTGGCAATCCATTTGAATAGCATTTACACATTTTTCTCTTTCATGATTTGCTTGATAGTCCCTTAAGTTATTACATATTTTTCTGTGCATCTCTTTCTCAGGGAGAATGCAAGGTGCAGTTTTCAAATTGCACAGGTATTTGTCATTTAAATGGGATTTGCAACAGTAAGCATAAACTATAGACTATCTTTTTAATTTTCCGTCATAATATTTTAAAAATACTCATCGGGCATGTAAATTTTGAATATAAACATCAAGCATGAAGTTTTCCGTAACTATGTTACCTGATCAATTCCTTTTCCTTTGCACTGAAGAATGATGACCTCAAGAAGTTTGGCTGCATGACATTCTGCATCTTCTCCCGCATCTCCACACAGTACCTGCAATAATCACAACTGAGCTCGGCAGTGAGCGCCACTGCACAGAATTTAATCAAGTCCCCGTGAAGCAAATATCACATAAAAATTCAGCCATAAGAATCCTAGCTTTGCTTGCTCTGTGAGCTTACCTTGCCAACACAAAGAGGGAAGGTCACAACAAAGTCCATCTATTGCCTTTATCTAGTCTAATTCCTTGTAAGAATAATTTAACTCTATGTTAGTAAAGTAGGCTATTAAATTAACTGTCTAGATAAATAAAGCTTCCCTTTAAAAACAAAAGAAAATCAAAATAAAATAAAATAACCTTTTTAAACAATGAATAAACCTTACACGTCTCTATTCCTTTTGAATTCTTGTCCATATGCACCCACTTTTTCATAATAAGCATATTTAGTATTACACATCTTTTAATTTCCTCACATGAATTTTGTAACTAGAAATATTTCCCAGGAAGGTTATAACCATTTAGGACATACAATATCACAGTAGACAAATATAACAGAGTTTACCAGACTGTTTCAATATTGTCCATTTTGTATTTTCACTACTATAAATGAATCTATAATGCAATGTTCATACATAAAATTTGGAATTTGGTTGCCTTATAATAAGGTTCCCAAAAGAGAGATCCATTGAGTTATTTGAAATTACTTAATTTCTATATTTGAAATTAAGAAATATGGAAAAATTACTAAGAGTTAAGATATAAGAAAAAGAACACACTTAACCTAAAGAATAAAAACAGAAAATTAGAAATATAGACAAAAAGAGGTAATAGAAACAAAAAACAGAATCAGTGAAAAGAAGACTTAATGGAGTAGACAACTTTTATCAAAATTATTTTTGGAATGTGAAGAAGTTAAATTTTACAAAATTACTGGAAAGCAGACGTAAGTGCAGATAAAGGAGAGATTAAAAATAAGAGAATACTGTGGAGGAATAATAATAAGAGAATACTATATATTTGAAAACTTAAATTGTATAATTTCCTAGACAAGTACAACTTAGGAACACTAAATTAAAAAGAACTTCCAGATAAAGAGGACATATTGAACATTCTCATTTAATTTTATTCCTTCCCCACAAGCGATTACAATGATAGTAAAGAGATTTTAGAGGCATACATCCACAAACACAAAGAAAAGGAAAAAAGAAACAGCTATAAAATTTTGGAAGCTAACCTGGGAAACAGATGGATCAGTGAGCTGAATCGTAAGCAGGTAGAAGGCAAATCCAAGAATCAACCATATTTACACAAACTTAAAATTCTACCTCTAGATAGAGTATGTAGATCTAGATTCTAATGCGAATGGGCTCTGGAAACAGAATGCCTTGGTTAACATCCCAGCTCTGCCACTCACTATCTGTGCTTTTAGAAAAACTATTTAACCTCTTTGTCTCACTGTTCCCACCTATAAAAGGAGTATAAGAATAGACTTACATCATGGGGTTGTATGATACAGGAAGAAAAAAATCACTTTTCCCAAAATTGCATTTACTTGATTTTTCTGTTTGTTGACTTCAGGCTCCCCTACCCTCTACCCGCCAAAAAAAGGAGGAGAAACTAAATATATTTCAGTAATTTAAAAAATGGGCTCTGGAGCCAGATTACCTGAGTTCAAATACCTATGTGACTCAGGACAAAAGTGGCGGACAGTCTTAAACATGACACACAATACAAAATTTTCAAGTTAAGATTCCAAGCTCCATTTGAAAATACAAAATGACAAACATATGTTGATGAAGACAATACAGAAATAAATGTAATAGGAAACAAAGTGAAAAATATCTTGAAGTAAAACAAATATTATAAGCACCACTATAACAATTGACCAGGACATGCTTACCTTTCTACACATTGTAAAAAGTATTTCTAAATGCTTTGGATTTGAAAGTAAAGTATTTGTGTCTATTGTCACATAATTATGCAGGAGAGGCATCATGTCTGGAAAAAAAATTTAAAAACCCAATGACACTTGAGTAACAGGAGTAGAAATAAATTATTCCCACTGAAACCACATTTCTATGGCACCCACACATTACTTCCCTTATAACCACAAATTGCTAGAAACAGAAGTGATAAATCTGCCCTTTTTGTAGATGAGGAAAATGAGAAAATTAAAACACTCGTTTATGACAGCGTTGTTCTGAATTTCCTTCTTTTTCTCCACAGCCCTCATCACCTTCTGCCGTACCGTGTATTTTCCTGCTTGTCCGCGTCTTCCCCGGCTTCCCTCCTCCCCGCAACTAGAATCCACGTGCCAGAAGAGCGTGCATTATTTTGTTCACTGCTACCTTGCTGAGCTTAGAACGCTGCTTGGAATACAGTCAGTATTCAGAAAACACTGAATTAATGTATGGACATATGCACTGGTCGCAAACGAAGTTACAAGAGGGAATAACAGTGTCACTCCTGCTGTCTGTATTCCTAGAGCTGAGAAACACTACTGTGTACCACCCTTCAGTCAACAGGGAAACTATTTTCTTATTAGTACTGGAATCATGTTTGTCTTTATGTTGAGTTTCAAAGGAAATAATATCTAGGCACAGAAAAGCAAAACTATTTGGTCCCAGCCATACCTGTAAAGTATTCGAAAGAATCCTGCTGAAAAACCTCATATAATATACCTAGAAGCTGCCACATCTGAGGAGAAATGCCATGGCAGGTTAAACTATATGCCAGTGAAAGAATTTCTTCATAGAATTCTAGAAAGAAGAATATCTCTGGTTAGAATGCTAGCAAATAGCAACAATTAAACACAAACACCACCCAGGAGAGGATTTCAGCTATCCTCACACATGTTCCTCCCGTATCTAACGTACTTTCTGAGAATCCCTTACTCAGTATTCACATCTTCTGCTACATAATATTTGTACCTTCCTTTTCTTACCAAGACCTGCACCCCACCTGAACTCAAAAAGACAAGGCCAAGAATTGTTTTTGCCAAACTTACCTAAAATACTGAAAAAAATACTTCTTTTATATGTCATAATATATAAGATATAGTTTATACTTATCAAATCATATTAGAAATGGATACAAGAAGGAACAGATCACCATATTTCAAGCACAGGACTTCTAACTGACAAATAATTAATATTCTTTGAATAGCTTACTTAAAGCTAAGTCAAAATATCTTCCTGTCTCACATACTTTTACAAACTATATACTGAACAATATTTTCTCAATTTACAAAACTTTTAAGTGCATACTGTATTTTTAAATTTACCTTAAGACAATTATACCCACGATAACAGGTAAGACTGCAAAGGGCATGTTCTTGTATTTGCACATATATTTGTCAAAAAAAAAAATTATATCTAAGCCCACAATCAAAAAGCACAAATGTCAATATAAAAATTTCAAATAATGCCTACCATGTCACTGAGCAAAAAATTTAACTTCAAGGTTTTTGTTTTCTCTTACTAAATGAACTAATATTTATCCTGGAAGCCTGAATAAAGTTTTTTCTGTAATGCTATTTAAAACTTAATACATTCATTCAATGACTCTGTAACGTCTTACTACGTTAATAGACAGTGACTGAACTGGGGGTGCTGAGGACTTGATAATATGGACGAATGCTGAACCACTGTGCTGTGTATTTGAAACCATTGTAAGATTGTATATCAACGACACTAGTAAAAAAAGAAAAAATGCATTCAAAAGCTAGTAATACAGATAGCTTCCTTATTGAAAGTAAAATAAGATGGAAATCACAGGTAATGGGAAATAATTTGTTACTTAAGACAATCACTTGAGAAAAAACAAATCATCTTAATATAAAGTTTGGGTGATGAGAGAAGGGCAGCAAATACCTCTTCCCATTGAAAGCCTAAACATGAAAAGGGGCCCGATAGTTCTTTTCACGACCTTGACAGCTATGGCATGTATGCACGACCTGACCACTCAGACGCTCAAAACCAGGACTCTGGGATTTGAGGGAGAAACTAAAAGGCACAGAGCTATTACAGATGTTTCGTGGCTGTGCTAGAGTCTGGGCTGCAGTGGACGGCAGGCTGAGACCTGGTTTTCACAAAGGCAGCAGTGGCCTCCTAAGCAGACCATTTCCGTGGCAGAATCCTGACTGGCTTCCCCTGGATTCCGTGAACTACTAAATATCCTTCCACTAAATTCCACTCAGGCTTACACTGACTACAAGTTATTTCGAACGTCTGCAACCAAGAAGACTGGCTGTGAGAATGGCATGGTTTTACTAATTTGGACTTCCTGTGTAAAATAAAGCAGGTGAAGCTGTAATAGCTAAGCCCAGCTTCTAATATTAAGTGAACTTTTATGACTAAATTAGCAATGAAAATCGACAAAGGAAGGAAGGAAAGTGAGACAATGGAAAGAAACCGGACTATGGACATAAATGTGGTCAAGCTGCTGAGGTAGGGGTCCTAGAATAACAGATTCTGCCCACAACATCTTCCAGAACAGGTTTGGTTTATTTTAATCCAAGATCCCATATGGCCACGTATCGCTTCAAAAAGGGCCATTAACACTACATGCATCACAGCTAAAAACAAGAGAGATCCTGTTTAGGACTAGGGATAGGGTATGAGAGGAGACAAATAATTGGAACCCTAGCTTTCCCCTCTGCCCACTGCACCCCAAAAACAGGCCCTTTTCCCTTTCTTAATGGTCTGATGTTCTAATTGCTCAAATCAAACAGCTGGGAGAGGTAGATGACAGAAGGCTGCTAGAAGCTATTCCTCTTTGCCCTCCAGAGTTTTCCTCCTCAACATTTCTTTAAATCTAAATGGAGAATTTCCAGTTACAAAATCTTCCATGAGTAAGGACATCAGTGAATATATTCTTTTTTCGCTTATCAGCATCTCTGTGACCAAACCAGAGTTTGAGAACCACGGCTTTACAGCAATTCGAAAGTAAGGACGAAGCACCCTAGACTGAGCGCAAGATAATCCAGAGACGGGAGCAGAACGTACTGGAACACTTTACATATATTCAATCTCATCCGTTACACCTCTATTCTTAGATATGTAAATGTATATGCATACTGTGTATTGCCTATAAATACATATTCAAATATTATTCACATATAGTAGCAGTGCATGCTCTATTTTTACTACTGTTACGAATAATACAAAGTCTGGAGACAACTGCTCATAAGCACTAACATGCTTTGCTTCCACCTTTTGTCTGCACGCTACACAGGTTGCATCTCCCCCCTGCCCACGTGACGTGGGTCTGGCACCTCCAAAATGCTTGGATACTACAAAAAAGTAGCCCCTCTACAGACTGCCATCAGTTGGTAACATTCGACATCAGTTACTGATTCTATTCAAAAGTTAGACACTGTGACAGATAACAGAACAATGATTTCACACTTCTGACAGGCCATCTGCCTACCATTTCACATTTTCCAATCCCAGATTAATGTCAAATCACCTGAACTTCATCCCAGTTCCTTCTTTCTAAACATGTAAAATTTTTAATTCTGTCCTTTAAAAACTCCAAGACCAAAAATTCTTAATTGGATTTATTAAGCTAATCTCTAAATGAAAATACAGATATCTAACAACAGAAACTATATCCCAAAATTAAAGGGAATGAGTGCTTCTTTCTCAAAAGTGTCCATCTTGTTGAATTTGAAGGGCTAAATACTGTACTTTCAGTTCATCAAATTAAAAAATATTCTCAATTTACCTTTGCCTCTGCCTTTGTACTCACCAATTACATGTTTCTGCAAAACAAGATCAATGATTTGTAGACAGATAGACTCTAACTGCTGCATAACCTAAAGAAAAATTTTAAACATTTAGTTTAAAATTCATCATCACAACCCTTATATTAATCTAGAAGTTCAGTATTATCCCAATAAAAACATCAATAGGACCATTCTTAGGAGGAGAAATTGGCAAGTTAATCCTAAACTTCCTGTGAAAAATGAAAAATGCAAGAATAATCTGAAAAACAGACTAATGATGGAAGTGGGAATTAAATCAATGATAACTTTGCAAATTAAGTTAGTTCCTCACCTTGTATTTTATACCAAAGTAAATTCCTAATGTATCGAAGATTTCAATGTGAAGACTTACTCCATAAAAATACTAGAAGAAATAAAAAGACTTCGTGTATGACCCTGAAGAGGCGAAATAACTCAAAACCAGAAACTAGAAATAAATACATTGGACCATTTGATTTGCAAAAATTAAAAATTTCTACATAGGGCAGGGGAAAGTCAAAGACAAATGCAAAGTTGAGTTGAATGGTTTCAAATGGTATCACAGAGATCAAATTCCCCTCACATGAAATCAAATCAACAGAAGGCAAAGTTGATAAAAAAGAAATACCAATGAGCTTAAGCTTATAACGAGATGTTCCTTCTAATACATGACAAGAGTACAAATTCTAAGTGCAAGATCAACGCTTCTCACCCTTCAGACTGACACTGACCTGGAAGCACGGGGCTGGAAGAGGCCTGCTGTGCGGTGGCCTGGGGGGTTTACTATGAAGTCGGCACATACTATGAAGGCCGCGTGAATAATAGCCTCCGCCTGCCTCATCCGTACATCCTCTGACCCACAATTCCACTTCAAGGAATATGCCTTCTAGACTTATGATTATATGTGCAGAATGACATGTAAAAAGTCATTCATTGCAGACATGATTGTGATTAGTCACAAAAAATGTCCCCTTAACAAGGGACAGTTAAACTACAGTGATTAATGAAGGACTGGTTGTATAAATCTGACATATCATACAAAGGGTCGTTATGCCACTATTAAAAATATCTAATTTTATTGACTAATGTGGAAGGATCACCAAAATATTAAGTAAAAAAATGGCAGATGAAAACTGCAATCTATTGTTTTCATAAAAGAAAAATATACACCCTCAGCTTTACAATATTATAACAGGAAAACCTCTGGAAGGATGCAAAAAGCCTGGTCAAGGAGCTGCCTCCCCGAGGGCAATGAGCTGACTGCGAATCGAGTGGGAAGCTGAAATTTCACTGGATGCCTTTTGAATTTTTCAACATTTTTTCGAAACAAGTAAATATTTACATTCGTCACGGGTGGAAAGACAAGTGCCAAATGATTTCCCTCATTTGTGGAGCACAACAGCAAAGCAAAACTGAAGGAACAAAGCAGCAGCAGACTCCCAGACTCCAAGAAGGGACTAGGGGTTACAAAACAGAAGGGGTGGGGGAGGGCGAAGGGGATTGAGGGGCATTATGATTAACACACAAAAATAATGTAGGGGGGGCACCGAGAAGGCAGTACGGCACAGAGAAGACAAGCAGTGACTCTATAGCACGTTACTATGCTGATGGACGGTGACTGCAATGGGGTGGGGGTGGGGGGACTTGATATATGGGTGGATGTTAGAACCATAATGCCGTTCATGTGAAACCTTCAGAAAATTGCATATCAATGATACCTGTATTTTTACAAAATACAGTTGACCCTTGAAAAATGCAGGGGTAAGGGGTGCAGACACCTGCACAAAAATCTGCTTATAATTTTTGACTCCTTAGAAACTTTACTACTGGCCTACTGTTGACAGGAAGCCTTGCCAATAATGTAAACAACCAACATACATTTTGCATGTTATTTGTATTATACCCTGCATCCTTACAGAAAGCTAAAGCAAAAAAACTCATGACATTTTCCATTTAAGTATCTTCTTTCAACTTTTGAGTATTCTTTGCATATTCAGCTTAAACTGCTGTCTTAAAGTTCAAATGGTCCAAAATTTCCCAGTTTAAAAATTATTTGAAACCATTAAGCAAAACAAGATACAAAAATGCTTAAGTATCTAGTTTTTTTTTTTCATTTCTAATTTTGTTCTTTATACATTAAGTATTTGTACACGTATTCATACATGTGTGATTTTCTTCCTCTACAGGAAATGCTGTTTTCAAAGTTTGCTTTTAATAAGCCAAAGGTCAAAATCATAGGACAGGCAGTGAGGAGACCCAGATTCCAGTCCTTGTTTTGCTCTGATTATCTATGACCTTCGTAAAGCCAAGTAGCCGAAAATCAAGTTTTCCACCTGTAGGTTAGGAAGCTGGACCTGATCGGTGCTCAATTTCAACCCACGTCTCCTTTGATAATCCAGTAAGTTCCCATGGCTCCTTTAACTTTATTTGAAATTTAAAATAAACTTAATATCAAGACTAAAAAAATTAAAACAAAAAGATAACAAGCTGTTTTGTTTCCAGACTCATCCTGCTGCTCAATCTAGTACTTCCCACACACACGTGGGAAAACTAAGTCCCTTCAAACTGCAAATACAAGCCCTACAAATGAAGTGAACGAGTTATCCTTACGTGTACTTGGAGTTTCATTTGGAACATCTCACTGTTCCCTAGAGGTCCATGCAGTTTGAACAGTACAAAAATAAAATAAGATAACGAATATGGAAATAAAAATTCACGTTAAACCTGTTAGGCAAAGAAAGGCCTGCCCGGGAGAATAAGGAACCCTTTTTAAGACTCTGGTAATCTCCCATTGGTATGTGATAAACACTGGATAAAATATTGGATAAACAAGGGTTTAAGAGTGCTATTTACAGACCCCACACCTGCTTCCTAAGTCCCACTGTGCATAACAAGAGTTTCCAATCAAGTCGACTTGTGCTCATACGAGTGATGAACACAAACCTAACTTGAGTTAAGCAGAGGCTACGTGATGCTTGCGGAGGACAGCAGTGGGTATAAGTGGGGATAAACTGATACGTTATCAGAATAATCTGACTGCAAACTCAAAACTCTGTGGCCATGTACAAGTCTCTTGATACTACAGGAACTTCATTTTCCACTTCTATAAAAAGACATTGCCATTATCTGCTCTATCTCACGGTGACACCAGTGAGATTCTATCCCCTACTGGACATGAAAGCACTTGGTAACTGTCAGCACAAATTCTTGTCCAAGTACTGTCCCGGAATTCAGGTTAGAAAATATTGTACTTCAAGTTCCTCCCTTCTATTCTCAAGATATTTGTTACATTGGAATTTTGGTCCATTATTTAATGTTGGCCACTGTGACTGACTGGCTACCACTCTGTCAAGCAGACTAGACTACGGATTCTGGTAACACAGAGCTCGTATCTTACTCAGTTTGACATTCCACAAACACCTAGCCTGGCACATAGCAGATGTGATAACTAAAGCCAGCTTGGCACAAAGGGATTCCCCATAACACTTTACAACCATGTGTAGCGCTTCCCCCTCAATCATTTTAATATTTTTCTTTAAAACTTAAAGGTAATTTTTGAAATCTAGCAACATAACTAAGTAACAATTTAAACATCAAGACGCTAAAATTCATGCCCATTGATAATACAAATTTCAGTTTATGTTACTATAATGATACAATAAAACACAAAGAAATCCTACCTCTTTATGATCTTCTACAACTGTCAAGACAGTATCAATGGTATGTAAAATTCCCATGGCCATTACAGTTTTGTCTTCAATCTCCTCATATTCATCGCTTTGCAGAACTTTGCCAAATATCTCAGCCTAAGAAAACAACATAAACATATTCAACAGTTAGCGCTATCACACCTGCCCCTCACTACTGAGTCAGCCAACGGCAGGGTCACACAGCTCAACATCAGCATTGCTCAATCTTTAAGTTATACACATTTTGCTGAGTGAATCAAGGATAGAACCTGTCATGTTTTAAACAGAGCCGTTTGTGTTTTTGCTGGTCACGAGTAAGGAATGTACAGTAACTATTACAATCAGATAGCTAATATTTAACTTGTGGTCATTAAACAGATAAATCCCAAATCTAGGGAAACTGAAATCCAATAAAATTCAAATGAAAGACTTGATAGATTTAGAAGATAAAGTCAAGGAATCACCTAGAAAATGAAGCAAAAAGAAGACGCGGAAGACAGGCGAGAAAAGGTAAGGAAATTAGAGAGCTCACTCCTGGCCCAATATTTCACATCAAAGCTACAGAACAGAAAAAAATGGCAGGGAGAAATTCATCAAAGAAGAAATACAAAAAATTGCCCAGAACTGAAGTAAATGAGTTTCTAGATTAAAAGCCCAGAAAATGAAAATTTAGGAGGCTCACATCGAGGCACGTCAGTATGAAACCTCAGAATACTACAGATGAAAAGAGATGATCCTAATGTTTTTAGAGTAAGTCTAATTAACTATAG
Source organism: Manis javanica (assembly GCF_040802235.1). Classification (NCBI taxonomy): domain Eukaryota; kingdom Metazoa; phylum Chordata; class Mammalia; order Pholidota; family Manidae; genus Manis; species Manis javanica. Next base: position 7,379,983 of record NC_133170.1, on the reverse strand, counting down.
AAACTAACAACTCTCAGAATTATCAGAGCAAATGATTTTTTTTTTTATTAAAGAGCCACTGATATGCAATCTTATGAAGGTTTCACATGAACATTGTGGTTTCAACACTCACCCATATCATCAAGTCTAGAGCAAATGTTCTTATATTAATATTTCAGTTACATATAAAACTTAACTCCAAATATTAGATTTAACTTATTTAGATCATTCAAAGTTTTTACACCAAACTAATATAAAACTTTGCCCAGTCTTACCAAATGCTGGGTCATATCAACAGCAATTGAGGCTACTTCTTGACTGTATTCACATATCATCTTCTGGATAACATTAGTAACATCATCATTTTCTGTCTCTCTAACAATGTGCAAGAGCTCCTGCATAATAGGCCTCACGTGCGGCTTCATATATTCCTTAGCTAAAGCAATGAAACAAACCAAATCATTCACAGGTAGTACAAGGAATTAACTTGGTCACAAAGTGAAATGACACAAGATAATAGGTTCTAGACAGACATTTGCCCTGTAGTAAGTTACAAAGCTGTACCAAAATAATCACCAATATATCAACTTTCCCATGAGTAACACAGGGATAAGCAGTCTGCACAGGAAAGAACAGTCCAGCCCAAAATGCCAATGGCCCCCGCTGAGAAATTCTAATTACACGTGTGCTTTGTCATCAGCGTAACTTTCAGAACATGGATGTGGTACTGGGATACAGGATAAGGAATCGCAGTCCCTGATGCCCTGCCCCGCCCCGTCTCTGCCTATCCGCCTCCCTACATATCCTTATACTATATTCAGTCCTCCCACTGAAACACTGTTGAATAGAATAAACTATGTTTATGTTCTTCATATGCGAAGCTTGAACCCTCAGATCATAGGTCTATCGAAACTTTGAACAGAATATTCTTCTAGACAAACACATGAGGCATCTACGTTACTACTCACCAGAAATACTACTTGCTATTTGCAGAACCAGGAGAACCATAGAATCCTGGAGTTGAAAGAATCCTGAAACCATCTAATCTAAGCCCCATGAAATCTAAATGTATGGAAATCTAAGCCTTGACAGACCATGTGCCTCGCCCCGGTTCACATGCCAAGTTACTAGCCCCATCGAAGCTCGGCCCCGGATCTCTGGATTCCCAGGTACCCGAGTGTCCAACAGTTATCAACTTGTTCCCCCATCTAAACTTTTTCTGGAAATCACAATCAGGAGGAATTCCTAAAGAGGGAAAGAATAAATGACAAAAGCTCAGAAATCTAAACCCTGAACCTTCAGACTTAGAGAATCACCCTTACTAGGGAAGAAAGTCAATAGAACTATTTGTGAAGACTATGTCACAAACAAAGAAAATACGCCTTCTAAAAGGTATTTTCAGCTTTACCTTGTGTCTGGTTAGAAATTAAGGACTGAAGAGCAAGCGCAGCTTCGACCTTGACAGGCATCTCCTTATCTTCAATCAGGCTCTTCTTGGCTAGTTCAAGGGCGTTCCTGAGGTTCAGCTCATTATGGAATTTCAAAGAACTGAACGCATGAAGCACCCAACAGGACTGCATTACGAGAAGAAAGTAAGCAGGGAACTATTAGGATCATGACATTCTGTCATAATGTCACACATATAACATCCTACTATGTAAAATATCATTAATTACCAAGCACTGTTTTCAAAGGTAGCATATCAGCCTTAGTTGCTAACTTCTGGCTTTCCCAGTCTTTTCATTAAAAAAGACAATCTCCGAGAATAGAAGTCCTGTTTATGCTTTTAATATTATGATTCATAACTAATTTATTATTTGTATGTAAAAACTGCTATAACCCCATGCTTGCCATTCATTTGCTGCCTTCATGCAGGCAAATGAAATCTTTTCCCTTATACTAACTGGCTTAGCAAACGGCTCGTTTTCATTCAGATATGGTATAAGGAATTTTAAACCATGTATAGGTTACCAACTTTTTACACCACAGAATCATATTATTACTTTCTAAAAATTTTCTATGTACATAAAGCTCAATCCACAGTAATTCATTTGAATTACTAAAGACCTTCAGCAAGAGAATTACAGTTCACATAGCCTGTCTATAAAAATCTGTATGTGCTCTCTGCTTCTCTAACCTACATTTACCTGAATACTTCTCCAGTGACTATTAGCTTCTATTTATAAATGCTCTAGAGTGTATAAGACATTGTTAACCTATGATGTTTCCAACATTTTTTGTGCTGATTTAGTTATAAAGATAAATACTAGTCTCTTAAAGTTATATTTTTATTTCTCCATAAAATATTAATTCTAGAAGTAATATACACTTAGAACATAATTAAGTTTACATAGATTATTTTCTCCATTTTTCTAAGGTATATCTACTTAATATACTAGAAATCATAGTCAAGTTTTTAGCCAAACTAGCACTTCATGCTGTTTTGGACACAGGAAACTAACCAGTTTATGCATTTACGTTGTACCATTGCTCTAGTATCATCTCTCTCACCGCATGTTTTGTGAATGCAGCAAGTGAGGCTATGGTAAAAAATGAGAACAGCTGAAATGAAGCCCATAACCCCTTTATTTTCTAGTTTGTTCTTTTTTCAGCTTGGGAGATCATAAGGACATTCTAATTGACCTCATTTTGTCTCACTATGTGGTAAAAGGTCAATTTATCCAAAAACATTTAGTTCAATAATTACCTTACAAATGAAGATCTTAAGATAGATAAATGGAAATAAAGAAAACTTACTCTAGCTCGAAGATATCCCAGGTTAGACAATAACAATGGAAATACATGATTCTGCAGCAGCAACTCCATTTGGTCCTTGAACAAACTCTTCTGTTAGGGAAGAGAAACTGTTTCAACTTACCAATGTCTTTTTCATAGGTAGAAATCACATTCTAATAAAGTATGTTTATTACAGCTTACACTTCATATACTCCTATTTGCAATTTTGTAAAATTGACCTACATATTGCCATGTTTTAAAACAAGACAGAAACAGTACCTTAAACATAATTTGACATGCTTGATTTTTGTAGAAATAACACTAATAGTCATTTCTTCTCTTTGTCTCATCTAGTGAATTCCATACTGAAAAACTGCCAAATACGAAAGTCAAACTTTCTTTTTAATTAAAGAAGCAGGTGATAGAAAGAAGGGTATTTGCAGTAAACTCTCCACAGAAGTAGTCACCAGCTTCAAATTATCTGTAACTTTCATATGCTCTCATTTGCCTGTACTTCACAGTTTCATTAAGTAAATTAAATTTTGAGTAGCTTAACCTTCAATAAAATATCAGCCAGGGAACCAATCACATGCAGGGCTCCATCTTTCTTCCTAGGGTCAAAGTTCGGGTCTGTTAGGATTTGATAACAGAATGACATCATTTTTGGTAACACCTAAAGAAACAGAAGAATCCATTTCAGTCTACATGAGCTTTCACTGCCTTGCTATAATATTAAATATGAACGCACAAATTTTTTAAACTAAGTCATTTTATATTGTTTCATCAAGCAATTATAATTAACAAAATAACCCTTTTTCCTTACTAGAACAGAAAAATATTCTTAAAGCAATAGAGTATAACTAATAATACAATTGTTCAAATACTAGGGGCATATTAGAGTGTCAAATCAATAGTCAGTTTTGAACTTAAAGAGAATAACCAGATACCTCTTTTCTTTTCTTTGCAGCAATATATAAAAGAGCCTGGGCTGCAGTGGTGGGAGAAGCATAATCTTCAAAAATATCTAAGATTTTAAAAGGTTAAAACATGTTAGTAAAAACGTAATTACTTATTATAGATTTTAAACCTGACTGACCACTACTCCAAAACTAAGAAATAAAACGGTCCATATATGAGACTGGTTTATAGCATAAAAAAGCTGAAGCTAAAGATATATAACCAGTATTCTCTTGCACAACAATATTTATCAAACTGTATAGGTTGTGCTTTTAAACAAGCATATTAAAGAAAACAATACATATTAGGCATATCTGTTTCTGAGGACAGGAAAAGTACTTTATCTCTACCAAAATACAACAAAGATTTACTTTGTGCTTACTATGTGCCAGGCACTGGTTTAGGCTCTGAGGATTCAAAGATCAAAACAAATGCGTTCTCATGGAGCTTACGTGGTGAGAGAAAGACACAGATCATTTATACACCTACACACACACACACACACAACAGGTCAGGCTAAGAACATATGTACAACAGGGTAAAGAGAAAGAGAGTGACAGAGAATGGGGTGCTAGTTTAAATGGGGCGTCAGGGAAAGCCTCTCTAATTCTCTGGTAAGGTGACACTTAAACGGAGATGGAGTGAACAAAGCAGAAAGCTCCCCATGGACCCCCAAGGATAAGGCTCTCCAGAGGAAACCCCAAGTGTGAGACCCTGGAGGCACTACTAGGACAATGCCTGGCTCTGTCAATGGACAGGTTCAGCAGGTATTCAATGCACATGCATTAAATATTTGCCTGTTTAAAACATATCACTTAATGTCATGAAAATTTTTCACAAATTTCTGATTACGCAGTCTTACAGAAGAATCTGAAAACCTGAAGAATATCTGGTATGTCCATATTTAAATATAAAAATAAAATAAAATCTAAGTTTTTGTCTCAAAATATAAAATAATAACTTTTATTAATAAAATAATATTTTATTATTTTATTATAATAATAAAATAAATATAATAATAAAATAAAATTTTATTAATAAAATAATAACTTAATAACATTTATTAAGTACTTAACTGTGCACCAGGCATTATACTACAATTTTACAGGCATTTGGAATTCTATGCTAAGCAGTTAAAGCAGTTAGTTCATGTGTATTATCCCACTTAATCCTCCCCACACTATTATCATTGCCTGTTTTTAATATAAGTTTTCAATCAACACTCACAGCTCTTAATTATTACATTTCTAAAAACTGAGATACTATCTTATTTGCTATGAAGAATAAGTGAAAAATAATGGTAGCTTTCTGAAAGCTAACTATTTACCTTGCACATCACAAAAACATAGGGTATTACAGAAAAGCTAAACGTTCAAAGAATGCCTTGAAGATTATAGAAGACAGATGGGCTAATCATTCTGCTTCTAGGAAAACAAAAGCATTAAGAAGGGGAAATAATAGAGTATACATATGTGTAATGATTTTCAAAAGGAAATGGTAGACTGGAGGGATAAATGGTAAATACTGTTTCTTACTCATATGCTTTTCCTGCCCATTGTCTCCAAGAAAAGAGGCACTTCCACAATTACCGATCAAATAATACTCAATGCAAAGCTTAAAAACAACACAGCCCAGTAATCTAGCATCTATACCAGCAGGCGTGACTCAGGGAGCTGGAGACACCAGGCCCAACGAGGGGACAGCACTGCATTATCACACACCTCCAGCACGCCTTGGGCAGTGCTAGGCTTATTCGTTGTTTGTCTCAACTCTTACTGAAGGCAGACTATTCGCAGAGGAATGCAGAGGTGTAGGAAGGATGGGGAATGCAAAATAAAGCAGAGATAAGACAGAGTCCCCACCCTCGGACAGTGCTAAGCTGTGGGAGAAACAGAGGTACACAAACATTTTGCTCTATTAAGGGCCTATTCCATGAAGCAATTAATTCAAACTGGGGATAAAAGAGAATGAATGCAGGCCACCTACATGGTTCAACAACTTCCCAAAAGACCCAAGCTATAAGGACACCCGCAGACCTAAGCCACAGAGTGGGGCCACTGTAGGGTAATACTTAGTCCCTAATAAGGGGGCTTCTAAAATATGCAGAAATCCAAAGGATGCCCCAGACTAAGACCAACCCAACCTACAAATGGTTATCCAGACAGCACAGAAAGGGGTGATCATTACAGATCAGCATCTCAACAGAAAAAGTTATAATTGGCTCCATGACTGCTTCAGCACCCGAAAGAAATGAAGAAAGTGGCTTTTCATCTCCCACACCCAAAGGCCTCCAAAGCCCATTGGTTCAAATAAAACATCAAACTCTCATGAGAATAGTGTTTATCATGCAAATCAGAACTTCAGGAATTTAACAATAAAATCTGCTTAAAAATATAAATTCAGTTATATTACTTTACACATCCAGGAACTGATGAGAAATAAAATCATCTTGATTACCAAATTTCATCCTTATATACTCGTATGGATCTTCTTGCCACAGCTCTTCATCCTCGTCTTTATAACACATCACAGAAAAAATCACATCTTCAGAGATATTCTAAGAAGAAAAACAAAACAGCAAAAGAGTATATGCTATCCAGATTTGGGGAATACTTAAAATACTGACAGCCTCTGCGATGTTACTTTTCCAAATGGTTACATTGACCTTTCTGTTAAGCTTGCACTGGCTAAGGTGAACACAAGAAAGCTAGAGCCTGGTGTTATCAGCTAGAGCCGGTAAGAGTTAAGCATAAGATATTTTAAACAACTGATACAAGGTACATAGAAAGAAATTAATGTAAATGCTATTCTTTGAAGCAGTAGCAGGGACAATAAAATTTTACTAACAAATCACCATTAATCATACCTTGACTTTTTAAGATAGAAAAATAAATATCAAATCAAGTTTATACTTACTATTATCTCTCCTATTGTGAACATTTTTACACTTCCATTTTGGTCCTAAATGTCAATGTGTCTGCAATATTAAAATTTGCCTTTCCTCTTACATTTTTTGAAAACCTAATTTCCCACAGTACAAACGTGGGGTTCAGGAGGAAAAATGTTCCACCTAAGGGCATCTATGTACGTTGCCACTAATACTCTATTTAAAGACTAACATTTACCTATGTAAAACAGAATCATCTCAACACTTATTCCAAATTAAATAATTCTAAGAGAAAAAATTCAGCCTAAAGATCATAGTTTTCTTATTCCTATATAACAGCTATGTAAAAATAAGGCCAAAGGCATCAAAGAGAAAAAAAAAATTCACCCTTAGGTTACAGGAAAATAGTAAATAAAATGAAATCGATATATTAACTGCAAAGAAATGATCGCTATTTGATCAAAGGGATTAGGCAAACATTCTTAAGATGACTGCAGAAAACAGTACAGAAGATACTATATTTGTGAGACCTTAATAAAATAACACTGAACAAATTCTATCCTGGATAACAAAGCCAAAGCAAAATAATTTATTTTCCTTTTTAGATACCATTTTAAGAGATTATAGAATTTAAGAATTCATAGTTTGGGAGGGGAAAAATTCCTGACATCTTTGAATTACCTAAAATTATCTGTATGCAAATAAGAATTTACTTAATGACCTGTAATTTTTTATTCTCATTTGTTCTTTAATACTGAACAAGTACTTTTAAGTAAAAACAATTGATATAAAAACAGAAATCTTTAATTTCTGCTATAGAACTCAACAACCTAAAAGGATAAATAAAAACTTTATTTGCTCATCCTGACAGAAGGAAGCGGCCATGTACCAGGCTTCATTTTCTGCAAAATAACAACTACCTTACTCAACACTCCTGGTGACTGTTTTCAAAATGCTATCCCACAAAATAACTCATCTGATCCTAGCACAACCCTTAGATAAGAAGGGCAGAAAAACATGAGCTGACTGAAGAAACTGAACCTAAATGGGATTCCAAGCAAAAGCGACTGAATCTGAGTCTTCCAACTCCTAAAACACTTGAATTTCTAAACCTTTCATATCGCTTATAAGACTGCACTCATCTGACATTGTTAATGGAAACAAAAATACATTAAGCACAAAACACAGGATTCGTAATACTTACCTCTGTCTAGAAAACCTGATTTAACCAGAGAATGATTTTGGAGCATTGCTCCCTGACACTAACCTGTATGTGCGGCTTCATGTGCTTCCATGTCACAGAATGAACGACTCCTTGGCTGAGATAGTTGAATGCTTGCTGAAGAATACGGGGGGCTACGTACTCTTTCTGTCTATACTGATCTAAAATTTTTAGCAGTACCTGTAGGAAAATAGGAAGAGAAAATACAGGAGAATATAAACAATTTTAAGTTTAAGGCGAGGGGCATTTTAGGGATGACATAAAACCCATATCCGTAGAGGTAAAAATTAACTTATTTTTAGGGAAATCAATACATTGTGAGAAAGCTCCTGGGCAGTTTTATTAGATAGGCCCACGTTATATTGAACTGAAGGGTGTCTCACTGTCATTTCTAGCCACTTATCCTGTTTTTAACCTGTGGAACTACTCAGAATAAGTCTATGCTCTATTCATATACTAGCTCTTCAAAAAACTGTAGTAAAAAGCTCTACCGAACACACTTCAAGAGGGCAATTTTAGGGTGCTTAGTGAGTTTAACAGCTGTGGAAAGACTTCTGTTTTAAAAAAAAATCACAAAAGACTGGACTAAATGTAATTAGAAACATCCATTCGGCAAGAGACATCATAGACTTTGATATCTTATAAAGGTACATTTCAAAGTGGAAGAGAAATGCTAAGGTACCCAAAAAATAGTCTTTGAACAACTGATTAGCCCTCTGTATAGAAAACTAAGCTTGCTCCCTAACTAAATTCATATCAAAATAAATTCCAGATGGGGAACTGTTTTAACAATAATAAAAAATGAAAGCATAGAACTCAGAGAAGAAAATGTGGAAGAATTATCATCTCAGACCATGGAAAGTCTTTGTAAACGTAACACAAAACTGAAAATTTTCTTTTAAAAGATTGTTTATAAGGAAGAATTCATGCCCAAAGTGGCTGTGACTGTCCCAGGGACCCTCCGTCAGAAGCAGCACTACAAACCCAACTCCTCCAATTGCTGGTCTCCAGAGCTCTCACTACATAGCAAGTTTATAACTGAACTACTGAATAAATAAAAAGGGCCTTGCAAAACATGTACAGAATTTATAAATTTGCAACATGAATTCAGGTTATGTAAAGTTCAGATTTACACAATTTTTCAGAAGCTGCCATCACCTAGATGCCCCTTCTGTGATACAGGCTAAAAGAGACACTATTGAACGCAGTTCTTTCTAACACAGTTGTGCCTCATACAGGAGGAGATGGTGGGAGTTGAGACACAACAGGAAAGAACAGTTTCTCATAAGAAAGCTGTTTTTAAACACTAGGAATTTATACTTTAAATAACCAAGGTACAAATACATTAGATATGGATGCAGTGGCATAAATTTAAATGTGTTTGTGTGCATATACACACACGCATTTCTGTGACACTAGAAAAACTACCGAACACACTTTGAGAGGGCGTCAACTTTAGGATGCTTAATGGGTTTAACAGCTGTGGAAGAAGACAGAGCTGCCCAGCTTCCCGATTATCCTAGTGCCCATACTGAATTGCTAAACAGTTCATTTTACTCATTGTTCACTAATTTTCCCTACAGACTGTCTCATGAGCCAACAAAATATAATGTGAAAAAATTACAGCCATAGCTTTCCTGAATTGTTCCCAAAGTACTTTTTAGAAATAACCCATAAAAGGAATAATTTTAACTACAGTGACAAGGTTGAAGTATTTATTGTATCACTGACAATAAAGAAAACTAATATGCATAGATTTATAAAATCTAGAAATACCCTCCATGTGATGAAAGCTTAAGACATTTACTTCATCTTTGCTTCTTCAATACAGTCCCAACAGCCAGTGCTCATTGGTTATTAAATTTTACTTGTTGAAATATAAACGAAAATATGATTCAAATGGCAATACAGAGTAACCAATCTTCATGCCCACTTGTCCTTTGTAGCTTTTAAATATTAATATGAACTTGGACAATTTCTCAAAAACTCCTAATTTTCACTGTATAGAAGGGTCCCCAAACTTCCACAAAAAAATGTATAAATTCTCAGCTGAAACTCTTAACTTCTGAGCTCAACTCCTCTTGAAATAGATCAATTCATATTACACAAATCTCTTAATATAAAAGCTCAGAAGAAAGAGGAGAGGCTCAGAGAAAAAAAGCATAAGAAATTCCTAAGAGATGAGAGAGTTAACAGAAGAACCCAATCTAACAGTGGTGACTCGTGTACACCAGTAAGAAATGACTTTACTTTCAGTAGTAACCATCCTTTAATTTAAAAAGCTTATTACCTGCTGAATTCCCACTGCATAGGTTTTCAAAAAGAATTCAGAAAATTCAAAGTATTCTTTCGTGACATTTCCTGGGCTTCCATATCTTAAAATACGAAAAGAAAATGTTTAAATACTGTTAATTTTAAAAACAAAGCATGCTCACTAGTTTAAATACAGTCCCTTGTTGAAAGTTATATTCTATTTAATACTTTCCCTTTTTTCCCAAGCCCCAAGATGAAACCATGAGCTATACTGAGACTCTGGGCCATGCTTAAAATTTCAAACAGAAACTTCCAGCTACTTAACCAAGAGCTCCTACAGGGGAAATATTACAAATAAAAATATGTTATGACTTACTTTTCCCAATAAATTATTTCTATAATTAAATCTGACTAACTTTCCTATGGAGCTGAGTGGCGAAGCACCTTTTTATACAACTCCTGGGTATTTCAAATAAGCTAAACGATGTTGTTTTTCCATTCTTTTTTACAGAAGAATTGAAAGATCCAGAGAAGGTCCACATCATCACAATCTCACAGTCAATGACCACAGTGAAGGCTACTTTAAAACAGGTGACTTTTTCCCTCTGTGGCACCGAAGATAAATATCATGTACTAGGGACCTATCCAGTCCATTACATCCCACACCGGGACACTGACCTTAAGGTCATGAATCTAATAAGCACGATTACCGTTCAAAGAGACGCGTCACGATGTGCAGCGCCCACTTCTTACACTTCCACCAGACTAGTTCTGGCCTATCGTCCTCATCGATTTGCAGAGTCTCCTAGGAAGACAGAAACACCCAGATTGAACTTCTGCATAATAAAAGGGGTTATGTGAGTAACAAAGGCAGAATGAATCATGATGTAGATTAAGCAATGTTAAATATGAATTTAGATTGCCATACACAAATGCAAATTCTTAGATTTCCAGGTAGGAACTAAATCAGCAATGAGAATTTCAACTAACCAATGTTGTTTTTCATACTTATCTCCTTATTTCCAAAAGGCCTGAAGAAGTAGAAAACAAATTAAAAAACACCATGTCCCTTGAGAAAACTCAGGAATGACAGAAAAACTCCATATCTTGATCTGGGTGATAGAAACACAGGTATATGTTCATCAAAATTCAATGAACTGTTCACTAAATTCTGTTTGTATTTATGTACATTTATGTACATCAGTTAAACCTGAACATAATTTGTCCCAAGATATGGATAAGGATATTGCACATTTGAAGGCAAGCTTAGACTTAAAAATATTTTACATACTTTTAGTTAATTTAAGTAGTTATTTTGGTTAATTTGACAGGCAAAATATAGATCATTGTTACAACAGATAAAAATGAGACACAGTCTTTCACCTGTCAAGCTGGCAAATGTAGAGTTTAATGTAACAGACATTCTCACTCACTGCTTATGAAAGAATATGCCAGGGCAATGTTCCTGGAGAGCAATTTGCAACAAGATCTGTTAGTCTTAAACACTTCTGGGAGTTTATCCAAAAAAAAAAAAAAAAATCATGTATGTGCATAAAAATTTAACTACATCCACATAGTTAAAACACTAAACAACTAAAACAACCTAAACACTCAGCAAATGAAGCATTCAACAAAAATGACAGAGTACAAAAACATCCATAATCATAAAAAAACACTTACAAGAGATTTTAAATGAAAAACAAATTCTAAAACAGTACCTACCATATACCATTCTTATGTGTTTGTGGAGAGACACAGAGAGAAAAGGCTAGAGGAATAATACCAAGTTTTAAAAATGGTTTTTATCATCTGTAGTAGGATCATAGTTACTATTTTACTAATTTTGGTAATCTGAACTTTCTAAAGCTGCATACGTATTGGTCATTATTTTTATTACAGTAGTTATGTTTTTTTCCCAACTAGTTGGCTGGGATAATACATTGGTCTACTGCGAATACCCCAGACCCAGGCGTCCCCAGTTTTTCCTAAGACCAGAGCCCTTTCTTACAGGAGGAACAGTCCTGTCAATAATAGTTCGGAAGACCTCCATCCACACCGTCATGGTCTGGCCATTCACCAGCTGAAGAGGCAAAGCGTACTGGAAACAAAAGAACAGCAGCATCAAACAATAATTCCTCCCCACAAAAAAAAAAAAAAAAAAAAAATCAGCAATTTCATCTGTATCAGAATGTTGAAATATATGATATGACTAACATTTAATGATGAAAACAGTAAGTTCATTTGGTTCAACTTAAAAGAGATCAATAAGCCTGTGTGTGTAAGCTAAATTTTTAAAGATCTAGAAGTGTACATGCCATGAATGGTTCTTCGGGCAACTTTTTAAATGAAAAAAAAATTAATGGCCTCATTTATTCAGCGTGAGATTCTAGATAAGGGACTTTTACCATTTACCCTTGTGTGTGTCAAACTTTTCATTGTACCACTGGTTACCCCCAGATTTATTGAGGTATAATTGCCATATAACATTGTGTAAGTTTAAGGTGAACAACATGATGGTTTGATACACGTATTTACTGCAAAAAGATTCCACAGTAAGATTAGTTAACACCTCTTATCACCTCACATATCACAAGTTATCTTTTTTTGTGGCTAGAACTCACTTTAACCACTTTCATGAAAATCTTTACCTCGTGAAATATTCAGGAACCACTTCTTCAATTACCTGCCTTCACACTGTGGCCTAACACCACAGTCTACTCTATTATACATAATCCCACAGGTACTGTAATACCGTGGATCCCTCTACTACACTGTGAGTTACATTACATTCAGACATTTGCTACATGCTAAGGAACAATGGTTAGTGAAAGATAAGAGTCTCTGTCTTCAAAAAGCTTACACTCTAGTTGGGGGAAAAAACACATACAAGCAAGGCATTACAATATGGTATGACACACAGTAGGGATAAAAGCAATACAGTATCTATAAAGGCACACAGGAGGACCACCTCATCCAGCCTGGCAGCATCGGGGACAGCTCTCCGGAAGAACTGATGTCCAAGTAGAGACCTGGAGAAAGAGTACAGACTGGCCAGGGCATAAAGGGGAAGAGAGCGCCCAGGCAGAAACAGTATTTTAAAGGCTCAGAAGTGAGAGAGGGCACGAGCTGAAAGAATTTCAGTATGGCTGGAGCGCCGAGTGCAGAGGTAAGAATGGTGAAAGATCCAGGGGAAAGATGCAGGGTTCAGCAGGCCATGTGAACAAGTTCACACTTTACTCTAAGTGCCACAGGAGGCACTGGGCTTGAGACCGGAAACAGGAGGGGCAGGCTCAGGACTGGGGGAACTGGAGAGGAACTCCCTTTTGGACAAACTGAGTGCTTTAGTGCATATGAAGCATCCAAGTGTCCTGTACACATAAATACTTAATAAATGCTACTTGGGCAAAGCCAATGTAATTATATCATACTTTTCAAGATATACAGTTTTCTGCCTTTCCCAAATGGCCACTTTTTATGTATATTATCACTGTACTGAGCCTCTTAAAGCCTTTTGCATTTTTGCTGCCAGGATTCCCAGTAGGAGCATATTACTTTACAGCGTATAATAGATTACAAAGAAGGTTAAAAACGGTGAGGCTTTTCATTGTCTTTTTTTTAGGTTTTTAGCACATATATATTGAGAGAAAATATTTTAGATTTTGTCCTTTTAGAAAATCAAGTAGAGGTTTTAGAATTATTCCATCGGCTCTGTCTTACTTCCTGATCCCTGGCTATGCTTCCCCACTGAACAAGGTCGTCTGGCCTCTGAATAAATCCATTACCAAATCTAATGGCAGGAACCTCAATGAATGAAAAATACTGCCTCAGCATAAAAATGATTCTCCTGAGAATTTACAAACAGTGCTTCAATAAAAAAGCAGAGGCTCCATGTACCTTCCTTCCCTATTACTTCAAAAAAAGAGGGTGAGAGAATGTATTTTCCTAGTATCTTAATTTCTTCTGTTTTCTCAGATTTGCCTTTCTCCCTTCCCTCTCCCCAAAACAAGGTCAAGCTGGAGGAAAAAAAAAATCTACCTTTACTGTCTCGATTAAGAGTTTAAAAGATGAGGCTAAAAATATAAATCTTTACTGAAGTGAAATATTTGGAGATGGTACACAGTACTTCAGTCACCTATGAAGCCAGGAGCAAAACCAGCTTACCTGGGCTCCCTGCTCAACAAAGCTACCTTCTTGTCGTGACTAATTTAACTAAAAAGTAACAGGTTAATTCATTCATTATCACTTTAGACTGACAATTATTCTTCCTCCACCCAGATCTAAATAATTTGCCCAAGGATTAAATTTTAAATATTTTTATATTTAAGACATTCTATCTCTGTCTTCCTCTGTTTTTAGATTACCATATTAATATTCTTTATAGCTTTCAGGTAAGAAAATGGAAGTATTTTAAAGGAAGTAAACTGAGGTGCTGAGTGTTCTCTGTTAGCTTTAAATTAGCTCAAATGCAAAGAAACCATCAGTATGATTTCCCAATAAAAGACAGACTCTCTTCTTTTCCTTCCCTCCTATGATCCTACCTAATCTACAGGCAGAATGCTACGGACAGATTAGTCAAGTAATCAGATTTTAGGGCAGTTCACGACTCTGGCAGTATAGACACTGGAGTAAAGGCCTATGGACACTGAATCTTAGCTCTGCCGCTCAGATAGCCTTAGATAATTAAGTTAATTTCTGTGAGCCTTTTCTCTCACAAGAGTTTTTTCGTAAGAAATATAAGTGAGCATATATAATAATGTTTAATAAAAACTGGCACTTATTGAGCACTTTCCATGTGTCAGGCAGAAATACATGGCCTCAAACTTGTCTTCTGCAATGGAAACTTACCTGGACAAGAGCATAAAAGATTTTCAGGATCTGTTTCTGCAGTAAAACAGAATAATGTGAGGAATCAGGAAGGAGCTGCATGATTTGTTGCTGAATTCGAGGCAGAAATACTTGCATGGCTCCTATAAGGGGCTCTCTTTCCTCTGCTTTCTTATATCTATATGAGCAAAAAACAAAAAGAGAAAAATAACTTCTCCCCCTACAAAAAAACTATACAAATTGAATGGAAAAAAAATTTTTTTGACCATATAAGGCTAAAAAAACAAAAGCATTTCAAACCATTGGCTTACATTTTGTTTGAATTGTTAGAATAAACTTGGAAGGAACTTTGAAAGAGCACATCCCTGTTTTAGGCAAAATCTTTCTAGAAAGTGTCAAACTAGTTTAAAAGAATCCAAGATTATTTCACAACTTCCTTAAATGAACTTTTCTACTACTCTTTTTCACATCCCAATTCTTCCTATAAAATACAAGTTGATCATGTGTAAACATTCCTACTATATGATAAATGATGTGCGGGTGGGAGAATTTCTCCTTATACTATCCTCAATTGAGAAGTTAAAATGGTTTATCAATTTAGTCGGTTTTACAACACTTCACTTGCTACAAATCTAAAACATCCTCTAAAAGTCCTAGAATATGAACTAGTTTTTAAAATAGAAAACTACAAAACTTCGCATGCGCAAGTAGCAATCCTATTAGAAAGCAGAAACAATGCTATTAAATGGGACTCTCATCTCCCACCTCTCAAACAAATTTAACAGAAAAGAAAGTCATTAGCCAAGAAACATTAACATGTTCTATCTTGCATTCAAAAAGTTAAATGTTTGGTTTACCTAATAATGTGTTCACTTGAAGACAATTGTTAAAGTACCTCTACATGAGTTTCCAAGAAAAGCTGCTAATAAACGGCCTGCTGATACTAACAAATAGGTCTGAGAAGCCCTGGTTACCTTATCACTGCCTTGGAGATGAGTGATGAACATGAGCAGATTAAAGGTTCTTTGAGTAACAGTAATAAATAAACATGTTTAACAGAGCTAACCCCAAAATGTCCCACAATGAACCTGATTCTGCAGAACACCCAGAGCAGAGCCCCCTATTAATTCCAAGCAATTTAATTCTAAGTAACACAAGGCTGGTGTATCTGCAGCCAAAAGAAATCAACTTACTCGTAGGTCTTCACCAGTTGATACAGACACAGTAAACTGCCAAGCCAGCTCCCACTGCTCTGGGACCGCAAGTAGTAGTCTATCTTGTCAACTACCACAGGCCAGTGACCAGGGAAGTCGTATTTAATGATGGCACGGAGACACATGGTTAACTGGACTCTGCCAGGTGGGGGAAAAAGTACAAAAGCCAAGTAGTTATAAACATGAGGTTTCTAAGAACTCTAATACGTTACATAAAAGCACTCTAACTCCTACTGACCTACATTACATAGCTCTCCATCTGGGGTGGGGGAAAGAACAGTCCAATAAAGAAAAACCTCCTCAACAGCTCGACTTACTGAAAATAAACAGAATGGATAATTTCCTAAAATGAACGAACCCTTTCAAACTGTCTTATCCTAAATAAAGCCTTGAAAAAGATTTTTAACAAATTCATAAGAAATTTAAAAAAATAAAAAAAAGACAGTGAATCCACCTCAGCTTCGCAAAATTTCCCAGGTTGTTAGTTTGTATTTTGGTTATCATATTCTAAGGCAGAAACAAAACAAAACAAGGTATTATATCATTTTAACTGGACAAACTTAGCCTAAAAGTGGTTCAAAATAAGTAAAATGGAGGCCGACACAACAAGGGGAGGCACCTCTGTGAGCCAAAACTTTGAGTCATCGTTATCAGTTAACAGCCGACACGGTAGGCTGTACTCCTGAGAGCTTAATTTTTGTACTTTGAGTAGAGGAAACAAGCGTTAGCTGGCAATTTCTGAAGAGGAAAGCTAAGAGTTATTTCCAAAGTAACAAAGAAAAAAGCAATGAGAAATACATAAAACAGAAAAAAGAGATATCTCTTTAATCAAACCACAGAATAATAAAAGATGTGATGTCACAGCACTTAGGTGAGTAATCGTTTCCTCAGTCAGATAACAGCTGTAAGTGTGATTGAAAGAAAATGAGCAAAAATGGTCTCTTCTACAAACTATCAATATGTCTTTACATGGTCATTTGCAAGTGGTGAGAAAGTGAACCTGGCTAAACTAGGACTCAACAGTGTCAAAAAAAAAATTCACCTGTGTGTTCAGTTGAACAGTCAATACCTTGGATTCACTGACACAAACAAAATACTGTCTTTGCCTTATGTTACCAAATCCATTTGAAAAGCTTCCTCTGTAACACTCTTAAAGTTTGAGACTATTTCTTCAAGAGTGATTAGAGTTAAGCTTTCAGGACATAAATGAAACAAAGCCACCAAGAACTGTTTCATAATAAAGATAAAGGTCTTCCTTTCTAGGAATTTACCCTAAGAATGCAGCAGCCAGTTTGAAAAAGACAGATGCACCCCTATGTTTATCACAGCACTATTTACAATAGCCAAGAAATGGAAGCAACCTAAGTGTCCATCAGCAGATGAATGGAAAAAGACGATGTGGTACATATACACAATGGAATATTATTCAGCCATAAGAAGAAAACAAATCCTACCATTGCAACAACATGGATGGAGCTAGAGGGTATTATGCTCAGTGAAATAAGCCAGGCAGAGAGAGACAAGTACCAAATGATTTCACTCATATGTGGAGTATAAGAATAAAGAAATACTGAATGAACAAAACAGCAGCACAATCACAGAACCCAAGAATGGATTAACAGTTACAAAAGGGAAAGGAACTGGGGAGGATGGGCGGGAAGGGAGGGATAAGAGTAGGGAAAAAGAAGCCGATTAGCATGTATAGTGTTGGTGGCAGGCACGGGGAGGGCTGTGCGACACAGAGAAGACAAGTAGGGATTCTGCAACATCTTACTACGCTGATGGACAGTGACTGTAATGGGGTTTGTGGGGGGGATCTAGTGAAGGGGGGAGCCTAGTAAACATAATGTTCTTCATGTAATTGTAGATTGATGATACCAAAATAAAATAATAAATAATAAATAAATAAAAATTAAAAAAAAAAGATAAAGGTCTTCCAAAATTCAACATCCATTCATGATAAAAACTCTCAATAAAATGGGAATAGAGGGCAAGTACCTCAACATAAGATAATAAAGGCCATATACAACAAACCCACAGCCAACATCATACTGAACAGTGAGAAGCTGAAAGCTTTTCCTCTAAGATCGGGAACAAGACAAGGATGCCCACTCTCCCCACTTTTACTCAACATAGTACTGGAGGCCCTAGCCATGGCAATCAGACAACACAAAGAAATAAAAGGCACCCAGATTGGTAAGGAAGAAGTTAAACTGTCACTGTTTGCAGATGACATGATATTGTACATAAAAAATCATAAAGAATCCACCCAAAAACTACTAGAACTAATAAGCAGATTCAGCAAAGTTGCAGGATACAAAATTAATACACAGAAATCTGTTGCATTCCTACATACTAACAATGAACTAGCAGAAAGGGAAATCAGGGAATTTCCATTCCATTTACAATTGCATCTAAAAGAATAAAATAACTAGGAATAAACCTTACCAAGGAGGTAAAAGATCTATACCCTGAAAACTACAAGACACTCATGAGAGAAATTAAAGAAGACACAAATAAATGGCAATACATCCGGTGCTCATGGATAGGAAAAATTAATATTGTCAAAATGGTCATCCTGCCCAAAGCAATCTAGAGATTCAGTGCAATCCCTATGAAAATACCAACAGCATTCTTCAATGAAGTAGAGCAAATAGTTCTAAAATTCCTATGGAACCATAAAAGATCCCGAATAGCCAAAGGAATCCTGAGAAGGAAGAATAAAGCAGGGGGATTCCACTCCCTGACTTCAAGCTCTACTACAAAGCCACAGTAATCAAGACAATTTGGTACTGGCACAAGAACAGACCCATAGATCAATGGAACAGAATAGAGAGCCCAGATATAAACCCACAGAAATATGGCCAATTAACATATGATAAAGGAGCCATGGTTATACAATGGGGAAACAACAGCCTCTTCAACAACTGGTGCTGGCAAAACTGGACAGCTACGTGCAAGAGAATGAAACTGGATCACAAAGATAAAGGTCTCCTCTGGTGCCCCCGGCAACTGTTCCTAAACAACAAATAGGTCATATTAAGAGCACAATAAAACTCAAAGTTTTCCAGTTTTTAAATTTCACCTTCAGGTTGACCCTCCCTTTCCTTTCTCATTCCAATGAATCTAAGGATGGCCATGAACAGTCACCCTTTCATACATCACCATCTAGAAGCATTGTGAGATTCAGAGACATCTGAAAGTGCATATTTTGACAAGAAGCGGATACATGACGGCACCACAGGGGAGCCACTGCCAGGTTGTCACTGGGGCAACCAGTGAGAATAATGGTGATTTTCTTTAACCAATACACCTATTTCTTCCTCTTAACAAAATAACTTCACAGAGCGGAGTTCTCCTTCCTCACGGTTCCCCTCGCCTTCTCTTCCTTTTCTACTCCTTATGCCATAATGTGCATTAGACTCTCAGGGATGAAGTTACATCCAATCGCTTGATATTAGACAATGTCAATCCCCTACCAAAGCTTCATCTATTTTCCTCCTCCGTTTTCAAATGAAATCTAAGTACTAGCTCATGTTGAAAAGAATTTGTTTCTCCTTTGTAAGGCTACAAAATTTTGATGACTCTACAGCTGTGCTGTCCAACAGGGGTGGCCACTCGCTACATGTACACACTTTAAACTAACCAAAATTAAATTAAAAACTCAGTTCTTCAGTTACACTGGCCACGTCAAGTACTCAACAGCAATGTCTACCATATGGCTAAAAACGGGAGGGTGTGCCTGTACAGTTCCATGACATCACTGCAGAAAGGTCTATGGGCAGTGCTGAACCACTGCATCTACTCTGAATTTTAAAAAATCAGAGACAGTTCCAGTTTCTACCCGCTCCATCCTGTCTTCTGCAAAGGAAAAGATACTCAGTTCATAAAAATGCATAGAGGTAAAGTGTTAAGAAAAATGGTACGCTAAAACTCCCAGAAGTTGATTTCCCTGTATCAGAAAAAGAAAAGCAGACAATAAAAAATCAAGAGATCAGACTCTCTTGTCCCCTCCTGGCGTGAGCCGGGAGCTCTGTCCTTTCACTTTATCTCTAAATGAAAGCCTGTACCTTGCTCTCCTAAAAAAAAAAAAAAAAAGAACAATCAAGAGATCATAACTAAGAATATAGGCTATTTACAGAGCAGGGATATATACAACAATCTGAAGTAAGTGTGATTTTTGCCTTAACTCTTTTTTGTGGCACCTTAGGGCAACTAAATCTTTTATTCTGAGGCAAAGAATTACAAATGCAAAGCAAATAAGTAAAACAATACTGAGTGCCCATCTTCATTACTTTACCTCTTTAAAAAAAACAAACTTGAGGCTGATAAGTCCAGCTTCCCTCATCCACATATTTTGTGCTTCCGCTAATCATATAAACTCAGTATAACATACCTGACTAAATCCGGGGACCGGATTATTCCTTCCACAATGTTATCGCGTATTTGCTGGCGATCGTTTTCATGAATGTTGAATGGAAATACTACTTCTCCAGGGGGAGGTTCTCGGTCTGGCCAGTACTGTGTCACCATGTTCTTCAAGTAAATGGCAGCTAAGTTAGAGAAAAAAAAATGCTCTTGTTGCAGTATTGAAAAGATGGCCTTAAATTCAGCTTTACAGAGTATGAAAGGCTAAGCCCCTCAATGCTAAACATGACACCCAGCAAAAATGGAAAATCTTAGCATTATAAATAGCCAAGAGGGGAAGGGAAAATGGATAAGAATTTAAAGTTTCTCTTTAGCTAGTAAAGCAAGTCTAAGCAGAAAAACATCATTAAATCAAGCTCCAGAGTTTCAGGACAGAAAAATAACCTAGGAATCAAGTATGTATCCTTAGCTAAAAACAAGACTGTCTAAGTGAAGCCCTGCTCAATGCACTTTGAGATCCTAAGAGTCACACTATTCACATAATGTCTAATACTGAGATGACAAGTGAAGTTCTACTGTCCTTCATGCAGGCTGCTTTTCTTGTCTATTCTCTTTCACCAGCCCCTGTCCTGCACTACCACCTTCAATATCTATGCTTTGATAGTATTGGTAATTTTTGTCTAATCCCTTTGAAATACTTACCACCTATAATAATATGGAAAAGGACATCAGCATTCAAGTATCTTTGGAAAAATCCCAGGAAATATCTTACCTGTTTATTTCTATCAAACTACATAGTCAATGATTTTGTTTCCTTTCTTTTTAACCACTCAATATTTAAAGAAACGCTTCTGAGAGAAACAAGCTGACATACTGTTAGAGGATTTTGACAGGCTGTTTTAGCTAGCTGTAACCATCTCAACTAACACTGAATGTAAATAAATACTTGGAATGTCATATACATGTATGTGTGTGTGTGTTCATGTGTATATACATGCATATATAAGAATAAAGAGACGTGGTCTACAAAGCATTTTAACTGTCTTCCCTTAAGTTTCTCTTCTCCTTTTTCCCCCTACCCAAACCACCCCTCCCTTCATCCCAGTTTTAACATAAAACTAAGTCAGCTTGTAAAAGCATTACACCACAGACAATAAACCAAGATCATGTTCTACACTGGCAATAATACAAGAGAAATTTAATAATATGAACTTGACATCCTATATGCTCCTCTTTCATAAGTTCTGATTCAACAAAAGTCTGAAAAGGACAATTCTACTTATGATTGCCTTTTATATATATATAAAATCAAAAATTATTTGGGGGAAAGAGTGTGTGTGTGTGTGTGTTAGTTTGGGTTTTTGTCTTATTTATTCATTTATAACACACAGGCTCTGGACTAAGTATTATTATTTATCCCAGCAATATTATATTATGTAAGAGTGATTAACAATAATAATTTAAACTATTGAAAAAATGAATAAATAATCTAAAAATATGGTCCAGTTGTCAGCAGTTCAGACTGATTTCATGATTAATTTTTTTAAAGAAATCAACTATATTACACACGAAACCATTTTAATTCCTATAGAACTAGTCTTGAAAATAAAAAGCAACCTTCAGATAGCAAAGATACAAACATGATAAAATCATGTACTTATAGTCAACAAATACTGTTAATTTCATAAGTAAAAAATATTTTTATTATGGGGCATCATACAATATGGCCTAGATAAAAGACACACTATTTAATTTGCAAATTTTGAAATAAATCTGCAATTAAAGCAAAATAGAACTTAATGTAATAATTTAAAAAGATTATTAATTACTCCTATGGATAATCATAGATTACTACTAAGGATAATGAAGGAAAAATACCAAAGATAATTGAAATTCTATCAATAATGTAAAAACCTCCCTTTTATCATTGAGTTCAATTATCTATCTAACCATTTGCCAGAGCAAAGAAACAAAACACAAATATCTCCTTAAACTGTTCATAAAGAAATTATTAAACTTTGTTCTGCAAAATCCACTAACCATTTTAAGCATCTTAAATTTGAAATTAACTTTCTAAAACATACACACACTTCTCTCTTTTTTCAATACAATGAGCCACAGGTCAGCTGGGTTCCAAGCCCTGGAAGGGGAAAGAGCATCATTCGCAGCTCAGGGAAGCAGAATGCCATGCTTTTTGAGTTGCTGTTTCTAAGTTTTTCTGTTTTTCATCATAATTTGGTAGGCTCTCTCTCTCTTGTTATTACTTTAATCTACTAATGGCTAGGAACACAGGCAACAAAGTGTGTATATTATATTTAAAACAAGATTAAATAGATTCTGAATAAACGCCAATGAGCTTCCTACAAATTAGGTACATGACCTTTAAAGAAGAGCTTCTTGAAGTGTTTCTGGACTGATCAGAGGCATCTTTCTGTTTATTTCTAGGTTCAATATTCTGGACCACTGAGGTTAACCTTAACAAATCAATAACCTGTGAATAACTATAAAGTGAGTGTTTCTATTCTCTCCCAATCCATCTTTCAGAAATACATACAAAAAAGCAGGCAACTTACAGAAAACAGAAACCATGTAATTTTTCAAATGATCAGTCACCAGCGATGACTCCTTTAGGTCTAACATAGTACCTCTCAACTACCACTTTTAAATTCAAACTACACTTCTGCTCATGGCAAGCTCCAAAACGCGTAAGAAAGTACATCTCTGAACCTAAGTTTATTCACAGGACAGGGTCTCTTCTCCTCAAAGGCAAGAAGTAAAAGCCTGGAAACAAAGTGGCTTGAGAGACTCCTGAGCGTAATTATCCTAAATTTAAGAAAGGCTCCCTTCTCTGCCCATCACATGATAATGTTAATAATGGTGTTATACCAATTAATACCTCAAAAGGAAAACAGTAGAGCAAACATCTAAATTATTTTGTTTTGCTATTTTGACTGTTTTCCTATTGTTTACATTGCTTTCCTATTTCTTCACAGTAAGGTAATAAAGGACATTCACTAATGAGCTTGCCTGCTGTTAGCAAGGATATTTCAGAATTTCACACAAGCAAAAATCAAAAACTGAATATTTTGCAGAACTATGTATTTCCCTTAAAATCTGCATAACTTTTTACAGCTTTATAGAAGCTATACAATTTTTTAAAATCAAAGATCACATCATTTTTAAATGCCATGTTAAAATCATAAATTATCTGAGTGTCACCAAAAGGTTCTTGGTATTTTAATAATAAACAGGACAGATTTATAAATGGCATTTAGATTTTGGATAGCTATAATGTAGAATTTTGCACAGTGTATTCCAGACTCTATGATAAAATGGATGCTCTAACATAGAAAATTGTCCTAAAAAATTAAGAAATAATCAACCACCAAGATAAACTCTGTCCTGTGGCTAACAGATTTGAAATCTACATAAATTATGGAGGAAAAAAATTGCCTTTAAATGCCATTTACATTTTATTTCAAAACTTGATTATCTAAGTTACCAAGATTCAAAGCTGCACAGAGTTGAGGAGATGGAGAATCCAACACTCTGTTGCAGTATTGACAGAAAATGTAAGCAAAGCAACTTGGTGATAAGAGTCCAAATTCTAAATGTTAATGTGGTTAATATCCATTGACCTAGCACTTCCATTTCTTATAATTTATTCTATAAAAGTATTCCCACAAGTATCCAGAGATACATGCCCAAAGATGCTTATTTTAGCATTGCGTCTATTGATAACAACAAAAAAAGGACAATAAAGGAAATGTTCGTCAATATCAAATTGTTTAAATAAGCTGGTAGTTCAGTACAAAGAAATACTGAGCAGTTATAGAATGAAGTATATGTATATACACTGATAAGGAAAGCTCTCCCAAGGGAACATGGTTAAATGGGGAAAAACAGAAAGTTATAAAAAAAAAAAAAAAGGAAGCATGTATAGGATTAGCTGGTTTTCGTTACTTTTTAAAACCAGCATATTTACAGGAAATAAAGAAATGGAGAACCATTCACCAAATTTCACAGCAGCTATCTTAATGTATAAAGATTAAGGGCAATCTAATGTATTAATTTTGTATTTTTGTAATGTTTATATGTCATATAAAGATTATTAATTTAATAAATTGCTTTAAGATGTTTAAAAGTACCCTTTCTACAAAGCTTCAAAAGAACTGCACAATGGCTTGATAAATACTTAGGTTATTAAAACAGGTTCAATTTAGCACAATGTGGTTTCAGAACAGCCCTATTTTATAAAACAAAGATTAGACAACTGAGCATTCCATTTTCAAAAAACTCACATAGAAGTTTTTATAAAAAACCCAATTAAAGTAAAAAGTAATTCCAACGTGAAAGTTTTCCCATAGGTTTTTCTTATCTTAACCAAAAAGGAATCTTTTAGGAAATTATACACACTGTTGTATTTTCCCAAAGCAAATAGTTCCTGCTTTTTTCTCTCCTACGTTCAAGTAAAATTAAATACTTTTATCAGTATGGAGTATAATCCTTTTTCTACGCAAGTGTTCATCTATCCTTCTACGTGAACACATGCAAAACTAACGTCCACCTGTTCATGATGGTTCTTTCTGAGTGGGAATATTAGGTAATTTTTTTGCTTTCTTCTTTGTATTTTTCTGTGTTGCCCAAATTATTTACAATGAGTATATATCACGTGTAATAAAAGTATTTTTAAATATATATTTTTTAATTAACTATTGCCATTTTACCCCCATTTATCTTGAAATCACTGTCTCTTCAGGCCCCATTACACTCCAAGGCTTTCTCCATTTTTTTACCTTTTAGGCTCTAATGACCAACTCACTGAAAAAGCAAAAAGGAAGAACAATATGCAACATCATGGAATTATCATATGGTTCCACAGACCTAAAAATAAGTTTCAGGTTTAAAATAAAAGTCCTGCCCCCCAATCACGTGGTTAGGAACATCTGTGCAACACATTACCCATGATCTGATGCACGCGTGGAGCTCAATGTCTATGCAATGGGCCAAAGGCTAGGCTACTAGGGATCATAAAAAATTAGGGAGATGAAGCTAGGGAAGCTGGGAAAGCTAACAGGGAAAAATGACAAAGTTACAGAGGGACAGAATCAGGAGGTGGAAGGGAGAGGCGGAAAGGAAAAGCTAGGGGAGATTTAAGAGCTCAGTAGCCACCACTAAGTTTTCAGGCAAATAGAAAAGAGTGAGTTTTTAAGCCATTAGAAATGCTTCATGCGTGCATCCTATTTTTAAAGAAATCACAGATATTTAGGATCAAAATAAAACTCTGGTCCTACTTTTACCACAAATAAGTTCATAAAAGATAGAAAACCAACTCACCTGCCTGCCGTACTGGAAATTCCACATGGTCAGAGACTATAATCCGAAGTAAACTGGGGGCAAAATTGATAATCTTGTAGGACTGAAATTACAAAGAAATGCTTTATAAGATATGGCGATATAAATGTTAGCACCTGTTACTAATTACAATATTGTCCAGAAAAAAGAACTTTAAAAGTTTGAGAAACTCTCCAAGGCTAAAATGAAGATTACTAAAATACTTCAAGTTAAAAAAATTTACTTTGAATAAACTGACAGATAAAAAAGTATGAACATTTTTATGGTTTTTTGGACATATATTGTCAAAATCCTCTCCAGGGTAAATGTGTCTATTTACACTCCCAGCAAAATTCTGTGTCGTCTGTCCAATACAGAGATTAGCATTATCATTCCATTAAAGCTTTAAAGCCTTATTCATATTCTAAATCACATTTCCACTGGGTTGAATTTTTTTTCCTGTTTATTGGCTGTTTGTTCCTTCGACAAATTCCTTACTCCCTTTATCCTTTTGTAAATGGAATATTTGTTTCACCCTTAATAAAGTCTAAGAGCTATCTATGAATATTAAATCTCAACCTTTCTTTTGACCTATACATTACAAGCGTTTCTTCTCTGCTAATTTGTGCTTCAATTTTGTTTACAGTGTTTTTGACAACAGGAGACGCTGCAAAAAACAGGAGCTCCAACATGGGAGGATGGGCAAACTGATGTTAAATAGCAGTGCCTACGTTAAAGAGGGGAGCCCACCCAGCCGGGAACTGTAGGCCTCCCGAGACTATGTCTGCTGAGAGCTGTCATCACCAGCTGTTCTCTGCTGGTGAAGCATCTTTTAAACTCAAGGTTCAGCTGAGCCTGTTTTGATGAAGTGTCTGCTGCCTGGGTTATTTCACCCCACAGGCATGTTCTACTTTGACCTACTCCTGAGTTTGGCAGTGGTGGTTTTTTTTTTAATTGAAGTATAGTTGATATTGGTTTCAAGTATACAACACAGTGGTCCAACAGTTAGTTACCCATATAACTAAATCCTCACCCCCACTAGTGCAGTCACTATCTGTCACCATAGGAAGATGTTAAAGAATCAATGACTATATTCTCCATGCTGCACTGCTATCCCTGTGGCCAGTTTATATTATGATTGAGAACTTTTGTGCCTCTTTATACTCCTCACCCTCCCCACCCACCCACTTCCAAACCCTCCCCCCCCCATGGTAACCACCAGTGTCTAGGGGTCTACTACTGTTTTGTTCATTTTGTTTTTTGTTTTTAGATTCCACATATAAGTGAAATCATATGGTATTTGTCTTTCTCCACCTGGCTTATTTCACTGAGCATAATACCCTCTAGGTCCATCCATGTTGTTGCAAATGGCAGGACTTCTTTTCTTTTTTATGGCTGAATAACATTCCATTGTGTGTATGTACCACATCTTCTGTACCCATTCATCTCCTGATGGATATTTTGGTTGCTTCCATGTCTTGGCTATTGTAAACAATGCGGCAATAAACACAGGGGTGCATATATCTTTCTGAATCAGAAATATTGTTTTCTTTGGGTAAATTCCTAGAAGTGGAATTACTGGGTGGTATGGTATTTCTATTCTGTTTTCTGAGGAACCTCCAAACTGCTTTCCACAGTGGCTGCACCAATTTACATTCCCAACAGCGTAGGAGGGTTCCCAGGCTAGTGATTTCAGAAGCAAAAAAAGACAAAGCAGCCCATTGCTTCTGACCTTCTGCCCTCCAGACGTCTAGTACCTGAACCATGTTACAGCTCTGCCACCGCCCCGAGCTGGCACTTGGCCTTGCCCACTGGCCTTCCCAGAAAGGTTCATAAATTCTCACTGAAGCTAAAGCCAGAGGATGACGCAGAGACTCTGTTCAGCTTACCTTCCCCCAGAAGCACGGCTCTATGGTGGCATCCCTTTAAATACACTACTTGGTTTATGCATACCACTCAGTTTTTTAATTTATCACCTCTCCTATTCATTTATTTATAATAGCATTATTAAGCATGTATTTAAAAAATTAGAGAAAATTGCCATCTTTTAAAATATTGATTCTATCCAAGAATGTTGTATTTGCCAAATCTTTCTATATCCATCAGTAAAATTTTGAATTATCTTGTCATTGTCCTTCTTTTTCAACCTGCACAAATTTCAGAATCCTCAATCTGTTGTATATGAAGTATTCTCCTTTATCCACAATGGAAACCACCAGGATTGTAGTTGTTAAGAAAAAAGATTTCTTATAACAGCAGTTTATAGTCAAAATCAAAAGATTTAGCCCAATCTTCTACATTTACATCATCATAAAATAACTCGTGTAAAACTTTTGAGAGATTGGAAAATGCTACAGTGAATCAAAGATTAAAACATCTTTATAACACTAAATTCTAATCTATATAGTTACTTATTTTAAAACTCTTATTCATTTTAGTACAAAATAACCTTTCCACTTAGATCAAATGCTGCCTATTTGAAAGTAGGTATCTTGGCGACTACTTTTATTTCACAACACTGTTGCCGTTGTGCGCATTTTGGAACTCCTCTTTTTGCAAATGTTTGCCATTTCAAAGAACTGCTGCAACTTTCTGTCTTCTCCTTTCAGCCCTGATTCAATCTGTGTTGATCTGGCCAGCTAAAACATGCGGTGGTAGATTCAGATATGTTCTCATACTACTTTCCTCATACATATGTATCCACTTTCTTTGTCCACCTTCGGCTTCGAGTTTCTAAGAAAAAAATAATGACATTTCTCAGTGATTCCTGGAAGATATTTATTTTGTTATCTGTCAAGTTTTCTGACAGATAAAGTCTTAGTTGCATAGCTAAATGATGCACTTTATGAGAACTCATTTAAAGCAAAGGACCTGACGTTTTTCCGTTTTCTGCCTCACTGTTCCCACTATGCTAACCTTTGTAGTCCCCCAACGTGACAAGTTTAGAGCCCTTACCATCCACTTGGTCTTCCCTGTTCCTCTCCCAGCTGGCCGCCTGGCTCACTCCTTTACAACATCTCGGTCTCTGCTCAGTGTCATTCCTCAGGGAATGGCCACCCTATTTCTAAACCCCAGCACACTTCAAGCTTTATTCTCTACAGCACTTATGCCCTGAAATTTTACTATTTACTTGTTCATATCCCCCACCAGAATGATAGCTCTAAGAGAGCAGTCTTATATTAGTGCTTGCATGTAACTCAATAAATATGTGAGTCATGTAAGCAACATCCCTTGAAGGGAAGTAAAAATGGTTTTTAATAATACAGACACCTGGAAAAGCAGGAATTCCAAAGTTCAGCAATGAAAGTAAATTTGTTTCCCCATTGGGGCCACATGAAGAATGATTTATGAAGAGAAGACACCTTGCTGGATGAGCCTGCACTGCTGCCAAAGCAACTTTGGGGTCTAGAGACCGTAACGATTGTATACTGGATTCTTAGTTTCCTGAAATAAAACTGAAAATTCATTTCCTACAAAAACAGTGTCACGAATAGCAGTCAAGGAGCTGGTAACAGAAATATGTTGGCTACAGAAAAGCATAGTTCCAGATAAGAATTTATCCTCTGGAATGCAGGCTGTTATGTTTCTTTTTTTTTTTTTTTCAGGCTGTTATGTTTTGAAACTGCCTACTCTTTTGAGCAGCAATGGACAAATGACCAGCACACTGTAAACCAGCCCCATTTCCCATGCAGAGCACATTTGCTGAGCGGGGACCCAGACCAAATGAAGGAGCTGGATACTAATCACTTAGAGTGGATTACCCACGTACCAAACAGCAGGCCGGTGGTAAAGGGTAAGCAAACAAAACCCAACACCATCACCACGTTTTACTGTAAAATTATGTGACGTTACACTTTACTGTTCTACTTACAGATAATTCAAAAAAAAAAATACTTGGTGAGAGCCTATTACAATCCAAAATAGTGTATAAAATGTACGTGCCAAATGAGCAGCACAGCAATAAGCCACTTTAAGAATTACAGAGGAAATTGTGGCCTGTGACAAGCTGGGTGGATAGGGGACACAGTGAGACTGGAACGGATTTGGTTGAAATACCATGAGGTACTATGAAGAAAAAAGCAGGATTAGGCCTTAAATGTGCTAGTTCTGCAGGCTTTCCCACGTACCTTTTCCACTTCTAAAGTCAACTGCACTCATACACTGATGAAACCAGAAATCAAGCGAGGGTAAACTAACAAGAGGCAGGAAAGTATAACATGATATGAAAGATGTGACCCTTATCAACACTATCAAAACAACATCTGGCCTCGTTGACGAGAAGAGGGGTCACAAGCAGCGAACTCCCCTGTTCACACTAGTGGACCAAGTTCAGATTTGTCTTTGTTCCTTCTAACCATCCCCTGGATTACTCTTCTTCTAGCCAATCAACAGAGAGACTTTTACTTCGCAAAGCCCGGGACAGATAGTGACTTTAACGCTCTCCATTCTGAATGACAGTTCTTTTCTTTTTTGAGGCACCAATATACTCCCTTTGGTCGCCAGTTCATTCAAACTTTACTCCAGAGTCAGTGTTTTCATTCTCCTTCATCTCTTGGGAATCCTGGATTCACACTTACTCCAAACTCCACCCAGATTTCCCATTAAATTAACCCCTTTCAAAAATCCACGCCTATCTGCACTTTAAAATCAACTCCAACCAGGGAAAACCTTAGTGAACTCCCACAGAACCATTTCCTGAGGACGGTCTTTCTCACACGTCAGGAATCGCAGAATCAGTTAGCGAGCTAATCAAAACACAACTGGGACCCACCCCCGAGCTTCTGATTCTTTAAGTCTAGCGTGAAGCCCCATAATTTGCATTTCCAGCAAGTTCCCACGTGATGGTTATGCTGCTCATTCTGGGCAAAGCTCAGAAAACCACTAATTGAGGGTATATTCCTTCCCATTTTAAGGACGGCCGCAACCTCAAACAGCTGTCACTCCATCCTGGAGGTAGACCTGAATTCGTACTTTTTAGTGAGAGGTCTACGATGCATTCTTACAGGTGAGGAGTCAAAAATAAGCTAGAGTTCGGAATCAGTAAAATTATGAAAGAGTCCACTTGGGCGTTTCTAAGAAATCCCTCCAGAAGCGGTTCCCCGACGTGTCCTCCCAGCATCGCGGGCGCCCCCCCCCCCACCGGAGCCCTTCCCCGACAGCACCCCCGGCGCTGCACAAACCCCGCCGGTCGGCGTCGGAACAGTCCTGCCGACCCCACACGCGCAGGCGGGGGGCAGGGCTTCCCGCCCAACACCCAGGGGCCGGGCTGGGGGGGAGCCGAGGCAGACGGGGATCCTCGGCGCGTGCTCCCATCGCGGCCCCGAGTCCGGTACTTGAACGCCACCCTGAGAGCACCAGCCACGCCGCCGGAGCCGCTCTCTGCACACGCGGCGGGCTGCGCACACGGCTCTGCGGAGGGAAAACGACCCGGAAACACGCAGAGGTGGCCAACAGGTGCGCCAGCTGTCGGGCGAAGGTCCCGGAGCGCGCGGCCCCGGGCCGGGCGGGGGCGGGGCAGGCCGGCCCGGGCCAGGGTCCCGCGCGGGCTGGGGGCGCCGCGGGCCGCCCCTCACCTGGTTGAGCTCGCTCTCGGCCGCGAGCCGCAGCTTCGGGTCGATGGTGCCCTTCAGCGCCTGGATGATCCGGTTGAGGTCCATCTCCCCGGCGGGGGCTCCGCGGCCCCCGGGCCGGTAGGCCAGGCTGCAGCGTGAGTCCGTCCCGCGAGCCTCCGCGCCCCGCCCGCCGCGTCCGCACTACCTCACTCCGCGGCCCCCGCCGCCGCCACCGCCACCTGCAGCCGCTTGCTGCGCCACCCTGACTCCGCGCCCCCCGGCCTCCCTTCCTGCCCCCAGCAACTCGCTCTCCATTCACCCTTTCACGACAGCCGGTGAGAGGCGGGAGAAGTGAGAGGAGGAAGCGGCCTTCCTTTACGGCGGCCTCTTCCCCAGGGCGCGAAGCCACGGCCGCTCCCGCTGGCGGCCGCCATGCTTCTGTACGGAAGGGCTGGCGGCCTCCTCTCCGCGCCCGGCAGGCGGCCGCCATGCTGCTGCACGGAAAACAGCCTCCCGCCTCTTCCCAGCTGCGGAACACAGGGGAGTGCTGAGTGTCTCTTTAGAGCTGCTTCCAAACTAAACACCCAAGGGCGGACTGGCACTTTTGTTAGTCCGAGAACTGCTTGCGCATCACAACTATTACTTGTTGGGACCCTGAGATCATCTCTAGCCCACAGAAGGTTAGGGTTACCTCCGGCTGTAGGAGCCGTCATTCATTCATTCATTCATTCACTGAACATGTGTTAAACGGATGCTTTTGAACTAGAGGACTGAGATATTTAGGTTCCGCCTAATAACAGATAAATTCGATGCAGGTTACTACGAAGGAACTTGCAATCTGATAGACAAGACAAACGTAAACATAAAAATAGATTTACAGTGTGGAAATCCAGAGATGAGGGAAACTAATTATATGCCTAAAGATGTCTGAAAATGCTCAGGACCTTCTCAGAAAAGTAGTGAAAGGCAAAAGGGTTGTATTGTTTCCACCATTGTGGCCATATCTGGCCCCATAATTTCAATGGCATAAAAATATTAAAGAGCTAGTTTTTCCTGAGGTTAACCCAGAGAAGCGTCCTAATTACATTTAGTTAAAGATGATGGCTATGGGCAAAATACATCTGAGGGGATGTGATCTTTCTGGGAGCAGATAATTAAGAAAGATTGGTTCAATTAACTGGGTTTGATCAAGAGGGTAGAAAATATGTGGCAGAAAATTTAGCTCTGCCTGAAAGTTCTCTCCTCTGCAGGGACTGTCCAAGGACAACGTCCCTCGCTGGGTGCAAAAGTGCCTAGCACTAGCCTCTGCTTCCAGTTTTGCCCCTCTTTAATCCATTCTCCACATTTTCTTAAAGGACAATACTGTCGTGTCCCTTCCTTGATAAATTCCCACCAATTTCAAGACAAAATACAAACTCCTTAGCACTACAGGGTGTTATGAACCATATTGCCTCTCATCTCCACACTATTTCATTAACACACTCTCCTGAACCTCATATTCTAAAACTCCATGACCTCTGAAATCTTAGCTCCAATATCCTTTTTTCAAGTTAGTCCCTATTCTTCCATCTCCCTCTCCTTCAATAATTGTACACCTGTTTTCCAACTCAACCACTCAATTCAGTTCTTAGCTTATCCATTCCTGACTACATATCCTTTTCTGAAATTAACCTCATTTCCCCCACTGACACTGCCCAGCAAGGTCAACATGGATGCCTTAGATGCCAATTGCAAGAGGCATTTTTGGTGCTCATCTTAAAATGTATCTTTCTGGTATCTGATACTATGTTATATGCTTTTTAAAAAATCTTGTTTTCTCTTAAAGAATATGCATATTCCTAATCCTTTGGCACTCACCTGATCATCCAGTTCTCACACACAGGTCCTTCACAGGAGTCTGTCCTCAGCCGTCTTCTCTTTCTCTTCCACCCATTCTACTTCAGTCATTTCATCCACTTATATAACTTTAGCCATTAACACAACAGGGACAACTCAGAAAACTGCTTCCAACCAAAATCTCTTTCTCTAAACTAGATGTATCCAAATGCCTACTACATTTCTACCTGGATGTTTCCAGATCCTTTAAGGCACAGATCTAAAACTGAACTCTGGCAGAACTAAGGATGTTTTGGAGTAAAGAGAGACTTGAAGCAGTCATTCCAATCACGTAAAAGGAGAGAACAGATTTAAAGAACAGTGACACCACCAAATGCTGACAAGGACAAAGAAATTGAGTCGCTCATGTTTTGTTGGCAGTCGTTTAAAATGGTATACCCTTCCTGGAAAACAGCCACTTGAACAAACTGGGCACATCTGTACTGTAGAATGCTGCTGAGCAATAAAAACGAACAATACAGTCAACCAGGATGAATCTTCAGAGAACTAGACTGGGTGAAAAAAAGCCAATCTCACATGCTATCTGATTCCATTATATAAATTTTTTAAATACAACATTCTTAAAATAACAAATTACAGAAAGAACATGTGAGTGGTTGCGAAAGGTTAAAGAAGGAAGTGGGTGTTAATATAAAAGGGCGACATGAGGAACCCATGTGGGGATGGAAATGTGCTGTCTTGACATATCATTGTCAGTATCTTGGCTGTGATATTGTGCCAGAGTTCTGCAAGATGTTACCATGAAAGAAATTGGATAAAGGGTACACAGGATCCATCAATATTATTTCTTACAACTGCATGAGACTCTACGATTATCTCAAAATAAAAATCTTAACCCACGAAATACATAATTAAGAAGAGAGCTGATGTGCCCATGAGTATACTTTGTATGCTTTGGAAAGACTTCAATGAAGGCAAGTTACTAAATAACAGTCTGTCAAACCAGCAGTGTCTGAGACAAGAGGGAAAAACCCATAGGCATCTCTGCTTCTGCTCTCACATCTGCTTTAAAACAGCTTTCCATAAACTATAACTTACGTTTGATTTATATATGGCTCACTATTTGAGTCCCCTCTTTATTACTTTACATGAGAAGATGTCTATATTTATTGATACCCTCTCCCTGGTTAAGGTAGAATTTGAGCCAGCTATACTGTCTTGTTAATCATGGTCTGTACATGCCTCACCTCTCTATGCCTGTTTCCCCATCTACTTCAGAAGCTGCTATGAAGACTAAATGAGATAAGCACATTGCCCATAATATTATTAACTGTTATCATTGTATTCTATTTAAGAGAGACTGTATTCAACCTTTGATGAATGAGACAGTCTCACACTATGCATGGCACATAACTGGCAATCAATAAGTACTAGTTGAATTAATAAAGGAATGCACATGAAATGAGATAAGGGGTCTGCAACAGGATATCCACAGGAGGAAGAAAGAAGACAGATTTGAGACATTTACAGGTTGAATCAAGAGGAGTTTGTGACTGAATCAATATACAAAGGAACAAAGAAAGCCAAGAGTGCTTCTCGAGTTTCAAGCTTTGATACCTATGGAAATCATTAACCAGGCAAACGGAAGTATGGGCTCTTGGAGGAAAGATTAGTTCGCCTTTGCACATGCTGAACTGGAAGCACTTACTGGTTACACAGCTAGAAATTTCCAGGGACAACTGTAAATTCACATCTGGCACTCAAAAGAGCTGGTGAGAAGGCAGGAAGCTATGGCTGGGGTGCGGGGAAGGGATGAAGGGATGCAGTTAGACAGCTGTGAGTCATCGGTGTGTACAGTTTAGTCGGCACCACAGAAGTGATGGGCACCCAAGAAACACAGCAGAGAGTGATCGGCCAGCTTGACTGCAGGCCAGAACGTAAGTTTTACTCCAAGCCGTGCCACTGTGGTCTTTTCAGAGTCAGCGTTTGAGTCATCTGACAGTATATCACACAGCTGTCCTCCCTGTTGGCTGTTGCGGCTTGAATCTGGTCCATATGGTAAAAAGAAAGTGGGAAGAAACCCAGTGCACACACATCCCTAACTGTAAGTTCAATAACGTACCTTTTACACCACGTTCAATGATCTGTATGTGAATACAGTGAAATTTGCAATTCATATTGGCAGAGCTGTACACCACAGCCCCTGAAATACCTGCAAGGATGTATACACACATCTTGTAAAGATCTCTAGTATTTTGTTAACAGCAGTCCATAGCAGTCTCCTTTAAAATGCCACTTGTATCCAAAAGCCCTGAGTAGACACTTCTGAAAGAATGTGACGGACCTCTCAGTTAAAGAGGAATTTGAGAACAAAAACAAAAATCAGTAATAAATAAGCTAAAATAACGGGGTTAGGAAGTTTCTGAACAGATGCCAGAAACTTGAAACAGACTACAATTGGTAGTGGTAATGAGTAGGGACAGACTATAGAGAGAGTAGTATTAACTCGGACTAAAGAAGGAATAGTTACTTTCAAATTTCTTAAAATGTTTCTTTGGCAGGCTTTCCACATTTCACACTGGAGAGTCATCCTGCCTCGACTCTGGGACCAAGAGGAAACTATGTCAGCCTCAACTGAGTCCCGTTTGTCCCGGGCAGTGTTTAGTTAGCCAGAGCCAAGCTGAGTGGTGCACCGAAAGTACATGTGTGCAAAACAGCAACAGGGAAGACGGCAGCAACAGCACCGAGAGCTAAAGAGGAGAAAAGTACTGTAGAAAGTGCTACACTGCACTGGGACTTGAAAAAGCCAAGTCTGAACTTGGGCACTTCTGCCAATGGCCTTAAAAGTCAACCTCCTAGAATCTCCATTTTCTCACCCCTAGCACAGAATCTACCTCGCCATTGTGAGGATCAAATAAGACTGTAGATGAGGGTACTCTGTAAATTAGGAGGTGAAATGCAAGCATTAGGGAAAAGTATTGGGGCTTCATGGTGAAACCCTTCCATGTGTTACCCCAGGCAAATGATGATTTAACTGTCCAGCTCTATCCGAGGAACATGGCAGCGGAACAGTGGAATTCACATGGAAAAAGTAGGCCGAGATGCCAACAACCATGAAATACATAAACTATCAACCTAGTCATTACAACATCCGTCATTAAATCTAACGAATTAAACTTTTCAAAAAGGAAATATTAAAATATAAAAATAAAGTATGTGATGTCAAAGCACTGTAAAAACATGTCTTATGGAGCAGAGAACGTTTTAAAAAATAGGACTGTTGATAGAGATTTAGTACAGGAGACAAGTGAACAAACCTCAAAAAACACCTACTTACTAAATCATTTGGGCGGAGTTAAGAGTTGGCAGCTCACAATTCTTGGGGGCAAATTCATTTAACAAAGACAAAGATTTAAAATGAAAGATAAAAACTCAAGGGAGAATTTAGTAAATAGAATAACTTACTTCACCTCCCCTATCTCCACTGAAAGTTTTTAGTTATTCTTAAGACAACTAAGTATCTGTATACTCAGGGACTACATAGTAATTATATGGAATGAGTTTTCTACTTCAGTCATTTACAATATATTCCCAATAAAATGTAAGTTCTTTACACAAGGTCCATAAATGGGCTTTGGTATCTGTGGATCCCCACTCCACCTCTTGAAAATGTACCTAAAATCCAGGCATGTGTACATCTTTCTGTAGACACCCGGACTTTTACTAGAAGCTTCCAAAGAACTATCTTCAAAAAGTTGTGCTTCAGAATGAAGATCTTGTCCATTCATTCTCATAAGTCTAAGAATAATTTCTAGTTCCTTGCCTTTACACTGAGCAAAACAGTGTTTCATGTAAGATACTCTCCTTAAAAAAATATAAAGAGCCACTCACAATATTCTAAGTAAATATTGTGTACAAAAGATTAGGTAAGCTAAAGACCCTAATGCAGCAGAAAACATAATAGCTAAAAAAAGGGCTGAGAAGAGCCCCACTGAACTTGATCAACCTTTCTTAAACATCAAATTTTCACCTCAATAATTTAATCCTATTTCTGCTTTTGTGTATACTTTTTAAGTTCATGTTCTGGATATAAAAGCTATGAACTGTTTAACTGAAATACTAATATCCCTAGCCCATAAAGTACCTATGAGTTTAAAAAGTTCTATTGTATAGTGAATTACATCTTCTATCTTGAGGACACTATACTAACACTTAACACCACGGAGAGGTAAATAAACATGGCTCCAGGGTTTAACTGCTGAATGCACACCCAGCTCAAGAATATTAACCATAACTTAACACTCTTATATCACCTTCCTGAGATTACTTAACACCCCAGAGTTAACAGAGGAAGAGAAAAGCAAAAAATTTTCTGCCTCAGCAAGTGACTTGCCTTGGTGGCTGTGTAAGACTGCCCTTGTCCAACCCTGAATATATTACAGAATATTGCAATCAAAATGCCTACTTTTAAACACTCTTCTGTAAAGTAATTAATACAATATTTATTAAGGTCTCATAATGAGAAACATACATGCTTAAATTGTGAAGGGTGAAGATATGTGCGTAGAATACTGAACTCTAGCAGTGGCTGCAATACTACATAGGACAGTACACACACACACACACACACATACAATCCTGGTTTTGAAGTGGGTAAAACACAATTATAGCACCTAACATTGTTAAATGTGTAAGTGCCAGGCACTGTGTTATAGATATATTCTTATGTAGATATATTCTTAGTTATACTTCACAACTGCCCTATAAGGTTGATCTACCATCATCCCCATTTTGCATTTAGGGAAATTGACTTTAAAAAAAAAAACAGCACAGAGCTTTCAGAGGTAAAATAACTTGCCCCAAAACAATTGCTAACTGGCAATATCAGGGCTCAAGCCCATCACAGCCTGACTACAGATCTATGCTCTTTGGCGACTAAACACTCTGCCTACTCAGACTGAGAATCTACTAGAAAACCTAAGCTTTCCATCTGATGGTGGACCGGTAGTACTGCCTGTGTGTCTCCTGTTGTATCCTGTATTACTGTCCCTGTAGCCAGTCCCTGTAACTGTCCCTGAAGACAGTTAGCTAAAGGAGACAGCATGCCCAAGAGCAAAACAGCTTCCGGGAGAACATGTGCCTTGGCCAGTGGAAAAACACAGGAACTCCTGTGATGAATGGACACACGTACTATCAGAGAAAAGTAACTCTAAAAGGAGCTGGCTTCTAAATAGATGGCTTCTTACTCTAAAAAATAGTATGAACCCATGAATAAATACCCTTTCAAGAGAGAGCTAGTGATAAATACTAACAATTAAATATTTTACCTCTCAACAAAATGTTTATTTAGTCAAATAAGACACAGGGTGCAGGTAACTTTTTTATTGAGGCACAACAAGGCATTATAACTTGCCTGAACTTGAGGCAGTCAGTTTAGTAAGCTGAACGTTAATACAGTGAAGGATTAAGTGCAAACAATATACATTCACAGCTTGACTAGCGAGGCTACATCACAATTTATAAAGTGCCAGATTAGTGCTAATTATCATTCAGCTTGAAATTTTTCACCTTGGGGAGGGAAAAAAAAGGTAAGGGCCTCCCCCTTCCTCTAGGAGTGAAGACGTTTTCCTAAACCAATCAGTCACAAGGGCAGGAGTAGTTTCACATTAACCCCACTAGACAGAACACCATCCTCTCATTGTCAGTTCTGTACTGATTTTCAATCCTGATAAAGAAGATAGCCTGAAAAGGTCGAGTATTTCCAACTACTTCCGTAAATTGCTCCCCTGTGCAAGCGCAGCCATATCTGGTCCCCCTGGAAGAGCTGAAGGATCGCGTGGTTGCTAGCAGTTTCGTGGTCTGGAGCACCATCATTGGCGTAGGCAGATACCAAGACCTCTTCGTTCTTCATGAGGTTGACATACAGCGGCACATTCACTGCCAACTTCAGCATGTGAAAGATGAAGACGTAAGTGCCGTTCACCGGGCAATTAAATCTACCAAGCTGAAGATCAAACGTTTCTCCCAGGTTATTCAGAAGAAGATCAAACACAATAGGCTGGTCTAAAGTCCCAGGGGCGAGATTAGAGGTTCTGGCTGCCGAGAAGGCAACTCGCATCTGCTGAGGCAGGGGGTAGACGTGGACGGGCAGTATGGTGGCTGCTGCGTTTGTCGCGGGCACATCCACAGGGGTCATGCTACGGGAGTCTCCTTGGCCAGAGTCACCACTGGTAAAGGTTTCGTTGTCTCTTTCTGGGCTGCTCACCTGAGAAGAATCACTCCACCCTGCTGTTTTATTAGCAACAGTGAGTTTCTCATAATGAAGTAGTTAGCTTTGAACACAATATTTAACATTAGTCGGCTACTGAAACACAGATAAAGATACATTTTATAGTAAATTCTAAAACAAAAGCAACACAGTATATAGGTTAAGTATATTTTTCTACATTTTCTGGCAAAAGACTTTTTATAGGCACGACTATTCCAAATCCAGAAGGGACCTAGAAGATCTTGTCCAGTAGCCTCATTTTTTTTTTACATTAAGAAACTGAGGCCCCCAAAGGTTAGCTAACTTATCACAGTTAAGGTTAGCAGAGTCTACAGCCCAGGCTGGAACACTCTTAACTCCTCAGTGATGAATCTACTCAAAAAAATCTAATGCAGAAGGACCCCGGGAAACTGAGATCACGCAAGTGAATTATCAGGACCACTGGCCACTCAAAGATGTCCTGCTGGGCGCTAAGCCCCATGGGGAATGTTTTTTATATTTCAAAGTTACTGTGATATCATGAGATTTTAACATTTTAAGTCCTGTACAGAAAGACTGCTCAGATATAAAGCAAAGGCAACATGAACATTAGCTTCTCCCTTCAAAGGAAAAGACTGTTTTCCCTCTGCCATAGTTTATCTTCAGTAATTCTTGATTTTCTTAGTTACACTGTACCTTTCAGTCGTACCTCACATTTTAAAAAATGCAAATATCCTGCTTTTGTTTGAAGTCATTGTGTCTTCACTGTTGCTGATTCCTGCCTCTCAGTGCAGTGACACTAAAGTACTTAGAAGTGCCCGTGATACAAAAGCCGTCACCCCGAAACATCGCATGGAACTCTTTGAAGCATTTAGTGAATATATGTCTAAGGTTAAATTATGCTCTGGTGCCAAGCAGATTGAAACACATATACACACACCGACTCTTGTAATTAAACTGACAACTGACTTCCACAGGCTTTCCAATAGTCTCCGGTCTCCCTCAGGTCGCAGGACTACACTGACGCAAACTGAAAACCCCGGGAGACAAATGCTAAAAACAATGTACTTTGGGGAGAACTTGACAGAGGAGAAGAAAGACCTGGAGGTCCATTCTGGGTAAATAAACTACTCGGTTAATTATTCTTACCTCTTGAATTTGTCCGAGGACCACCAGATGTCCCTCCTCGCTTGTAACACTGCTGGAAATTATCCTACAATGAACACATAATATTTACGTTGGCACCAAAGACACAAGATGTAATGGTTATTACCCAGGATTACTGGCTGGCAAATTTGTAAGACTAAGGTCTTCTTAGCCCTTTGTGTGGGCCTGACTAGCAACCAGAGAGGCTTGGGTGTTTCCAAACACCCAGAAAAACAAAAACCAAGGGCAACAATAGCAATATTTGCTTCATCTGTCAATTAACCTGCCAACGAGGAGCGAGCATCAATAAGGCGTCCAGAGAACACTATGTAAAAGAGACAATGCCAGGTAATGAAGGAAATTCAGAAGTAGGTATGGGCCTTTGTCCCTCATTCTCAATATAAAAGGAAATAACGCAAGAAGACAGACTGTTCCAATCTTGCTTTAATTATAAACCAGACTGTGAAGACAATTAGAAACCTTGTTAAGGTTTCGTTTTTTGTTTTGACAAGAGCAGTGAGAAAAATTATGCTGTATCAGTGTATTATTGCCTGGAAATGTGATCTAATCTCTTCAGGAAAAAACTTTCAGGAGGCAACATTTCAAACTCTCTCCTAAGTATTGTGAAAGTCAGCCTCCAGACAACCCATGAAAAGAATAATTAGTGGTGGAATTAGGTTATGCATGTAGTAAATTTTCATGGGATAAGAAGGTACACAATGAAATAAGTCTCCCACCCCAGACTCCTAGCTCTCTTCCCAACAGCAACCACTATTACTAGCATCTTACATTTCCTTAGAAATTTAAAGCAACTCACTAAAATACTAGAATACCGGTGTTAAGAACAGATTATCTCCATTACTGAGGTCTATGTTAATCGACGCACACGGAGTACCTGAGGATCACGTGATAACAGCTAATATCTCCATGTCTGACATATGCCTGGCAGTGTGGTGCTAAGCACTTATGTGTATTAGTTCACTTAATCCTCAGAATATCTCAGAGTAAGATGAGTAACTTGAACAGATGAGTCTTCATCTAACAGATGAGGAACTAGTGCTCGGAAAGTCTGAGTAACATGCCCAAGGTCACGCGACAAGAGAAGTGGTGAGGTCAGGGGTCAAACCCGAGTCATGAGGGGACTCGGTGGGTTCCGCCAAGGTGTGTTCTTCACCCCTCCTCAGTAGTACCTCTGCACAGACATCTGTTTTACCTCACCTATCTGTAAGCTCTTCAAGGACAGGTACTTTAGGTACATTACCAGCAAAGCTCAAGAGGAACACCTTATACACATACTGACGGCTGGCCAAACTTCTCAACTGAAAATTCCGATGTAGTATAAATTCACATCCCTGGACGACCAATGACAAGGAGGTCCCAAGGTTTGGTGAGGTGGGACATCAAACATCCTCCTCTCAGTCTTTTGTCATACGTAATAAAGAAAATCTGCTAAGCTGTTCATATCAGGATAAAAAATATAAACTTAGAGAAAAGGGCTTTGCTATACTTTACACTGAGAAAAGTTAAACTGGAAGTAATATAATAATTTAATTTAATTTAATTAAAATCTGGAGTTAAGCAGCATGCGTTCTCATCCTAGTTCTACCATGTATTTGCTGAGACACTTTATCTAACTTGAATCTGAACCCCGGTTTCTCTTACAGGATGGGTGAGTGCATGAGTTAATGCAAACAATATGGTTAGTAAAGTCCTTAAGACCTTCTAAGTCCCATACAACAGGCAGTTGTCATTTATCCTCCTTGGTTATTGGAAAAGTTTCCAACTCAACTCTTCAGAGTACTTACGAGTAGTTCTAAAACTCGGAATACCTTATACAAAACAAAGTGTGACTCTGTATCATTTAATCACCACTTAACATCAGCAACTGTGACACTGTTCTTACCCTTTGGGAATAGGATGCTGCAGGATACTCTCTGGCTTGGAACTGTAGCTGGCTATAATTTCCATTGGAAATTGAAGGAGGTCCTCTATAAGTATCAAAGCCTAATAAACAAACAACTTACATAAAATTATGGGCAAAACAATATTAAACTTTTAAATAGTCTAATTTTATACCACTTTAAAAGTTAAATCAATCCTATAATGCCAACATTAGATTTATATCTTCTTTAAGCAAATCTACTAATATTGCTTCCACAATAATACACACATTTATAAAATATTGGTGACTTCAAATAAGTCAGCTGTAAAAATAACACTATTGCTGGAATGCAGGTGGGGCTGGGAAAGGGTGATGGCCAAGGCCTGTGTCCAGAGGACCTCTGCTGACACCAAGCAGTGACTGCATACTTGGAACCACATCTAAAACTAAAGAGAGGATCACTCTTAGAGCCCCAAAGTGTGTGTTTTTATCTGTGGTATATATATATACTCTGATGGGCAAATACCTAGAAAGAGGGTACTGTCTACTTGTGACACTGGGAGCAGCTGGGTGAATTAACAAAATATTCAAATACAAAAAAAACAAAATTCATCACTGGAAAAACAAGATGCTCAAACTTTCACTTCAGGAAGTTACAGGATCAATCTGTTTTTCATATGCAAAGTTCCTATTATAAACCACAAATACATTAGAAATATGGAATTCTCTACATTATAAATGACAACTATGTAAGGAACAAGATAAAGTAAAAAATATTTGAGTCAAGTAAATATACAGACAAAATAATTCAGTATAATTACTTTTTTCAGAGCATACCTTTGTAACCACCAGGGGACCGATACGAATTGGTTAGTAATCTCCCACGAGTACATCCTCTAACTGATCCCCGGCTACTGACAAATGGCTGAGAGGGTCTGGGAAACACATTCGTCTGTGCTGGGTAAAAGGCAAGGCTACCATTGCTTACTTGAATAGTTCCATCAGGATAACTTGCTGCTTAAGGAAACAGTTTTAGAGTCCAAGAGTTAAATGGTAATAAAAATGTAATATTCTTTATACTTAAAAGTCACTGTATTATCAAAACCTTTAATGCAAATTTCTCCCTTTTAAAATAGGAAACACGTGCTATATACATACATGTATATGGAGAGAGATGTAGATATATCTATCTATATATATATATATCAGGAAATTCTGACATATGCTACAACATGGATGAACCTTAAAGACACTATGCAGTCACAAGAGGACAAATATTGTATGATTCCACTTATATAGGGGAAGTGACCTAGATTAGCAAATTCATAGAGTAGAATGGTGCTTGCCAGGAGTTGGGGAAAGGGGAATGCAGAGTTAGTGTTCAATGGTAACTTCAGTTGGGGAAGAGAAAGTCCTAGAGACAGATGGTGGAGATGGCTGCACAACAGTCTGGATGTACTTAAATAAATGCCACAGAACTGTACACTTACGAATGGATAAATGGTAAATTGCATGTTGTGCATATTTTACCACAATTACAGAAAAAGAAAAGGCTAGATATTCCAGATCAAGGAGTGAAAGATAATGAATTTTAATTAATATCATAATTAAGAAGGCACATGACAAAAATATTCTTTACGTAAATCACCTGTCCTGTGTTTTCACTGTACAGGTGAGAATGAGGCCATTTCTGGCTAGGTCCACGGATTTACATTTACTACCTCTGGTGACTGACCAACTACCCAGAATGCTCTACTCATTTGCTCAGGCTTAAGTTTTAGAAAACCCAGTAGGGGTCTGAAACACCAACACTAAATATCTACAAGTGCTTCTTAAATTAAGAAATAACTACAATGTTGTACTATGTACTAGCATAGCAGGAAACATCAAAATAGTCTCCCATACCTAAGCAAGCAGTGGAATAAGCACACTAAGTTATATTTTCACACTAATCGATACTTTATTATGGAGCAAAGAGAAGAGCCCAGATAGCTACCTGTATGTGCTGAAACATCTAACAGAATATTTCAAAACCTTCACAAAGGCAGCTGGACAGTGTCCTGTCTCCCTCTATCACTGTCAGTGGGGATCAAACAATGAGATTTAAAAATAAGGCACCACATCAAGGCTAAATCAACCACCCAAGTTCTACCTCTTTAAAAATTAAAATTAATAGGTAAGCCTAATTAAACAGAGGAAAAGGCACCATTTCTCAACAGCCGAACATATGACGAGACAACGCTTATTAGTCAGGAAGGAACCTCTGAAGCCTTGTTTCCATTCAATTAGTCGTCATCTGATTCTTCTAAATTTCACATGCAAAGATCTTACCAGTCTCTTGAGGAAGCACAGTTTGTTCTACGTGTATAGCTGGCAGTTGGCACTGGGGTGGTGTTT
Source organism: Manis javanica (assembly GCF_040802235.1). Classification (NCBI taxonomy): domain Eukaryota; kingdom Metazoa; phylum Chordata; class Mammalia; order Pholidota; family Manidae; genus Manis; species Manis javanica. The sequence goes on along the minus strand of NC_133170.1, from coordinate 7,335,149 downwards.
GTGTACTCGCTGTGGTAAAACTTTGATTGTAGCCAGGTGAATAAGGGGATTCTTTTATTTCTTGTTCTTTCCGTGGAGGCAGAGGTGCATTGACATTAAATACCTTAAAAAACAAGGGTACACGCTGAGCCATTTTTGAAGTTTCAGAGAAAATTATTAAGGGTGACCTCCAGAAAAACTCTGTACATTCAAAAACTTCTATTTCATGGGCAAAGGACTTGAATAGACATTTATCCAAAGATTAAGTGGCCAATAAGCACATGAAGAGATGCTCAACATCGTTAGTCATTAAGAAAATATAAAATCAAAACCACAGTGAGATACCACCTTCATACCTATTAGGATGGCTATTATAAAAAATTAAAAGAAAACAGAAAATCTAAGTGTTGTTGTGGATGTGGTGAAATTGGAGCCTTGTGCATTGCTGGTGGGAATGTAAAATGGTGCAGCTGACTATAGAAAACGGTACATGATGAATCCTCAAAAAGTTCAACAGAATTACCTTATGATCCAGCAATTCTACTTGTAGGCATATACCCAAAAGAATGAAAGCAGAGACTCATAACAGCAATAGTCATAATAGCAAAAGGGTGAAAACAACTTAAGCATCCATTAACAGGTGAACACATAAAATATGGTACAGACACACAGTGGAATATTACTTAGCCATAAAAAAGCATGAGATCCTGATCCACACTACAACGTAGATGAACCTTGAAAACATTATGCTAAATGAAAGAAGCCGGACACAAAGGACAAATACTGTGATTCACTTACATGAGGTCCTTAGAATATGCAAATTCATAGACACACAAAGTCAAATAGAGGTTACCAGGGGCTGGGGAGACGAAAGAGTAAGAAGCTATTGTTTAATGGGTAGAGTTTCTATTTGGGATGATGAAAAGTTCTGGAAATAGCTAGTGGTGATGGTTGTACAACAGTGTGAATGTACTTAATGCCACTAAATTATACAATTAAAAATGGCAAAAACAGTACATTTTATGTTATACGTGTTTTACCATAGTAAAAAAAATTATAATTTTCTACTTGGTTTCTGACAGAACTTAAACCCAAGTATGAAAGTTAATCTTCCTGCTATTATGCTATTATAATAATGCTTACTGAGAATGAAAGCTGTATTATACGGGAAGAGGGTACTTTTTCCAAAAACCAAAAATGAACGAAAAAATCTGCGTTTACCAAATGTCTACCATATAGAAGGCAATGACCTGTCAAGACTCTGGCCACTGCCTATAAAATACAATTCTATTATTCTTCAGCCCTCTTATCCTGCTCCATTCTTTCCTCACTACACAGAACACTTGATACATATATGAACATTATTCTCTCCAGCCTTCCCACCTCCATAATAAAATGCAGGCTTCTTGAGAACAAGGTCCTTCCTCTTGTCATTGCTACAACCACCCCGGTGATGAAGAACAGCGCCTGACTCCATAACTACCTGTTTGCTGAACAAATGAATGAATGAACGAATGAAGAACAAGAACAAATCTATACTCCTAGGATTCAAACAAGCAGAGAGACAGACTGGCATGAACAGAAAGGGTGTCTCTGACGAGTGCACAAGGCAGCACAAGGGACCAGCCCGCAGGTTATGCCAGACTTCAAAAGTCACTGAGGGTCAAGTAAAGGACTTCCGATTTCATTCTATAATGGCTTTCATTACAATTGCTGTAATGAAAAATCACTGTTTGCTTTCAATTAGAAAGGAAAAAGAAATAGTGAAACCAATGTGGCAATACTGTGCAGGACAGACGGACAGAAAGAGGGAAGGCGAGGAAACTAAGCTGTTCCAAAGAGCAGTAGTCTCACAGACACCGTTAAGTGACTGGTGGTTACCATGGGGGAAGGGCTGGGGTGGGTGAGTGTGTGGGAAGGGGGATAAAAGGGCACAAAAATTCTCAGTCAAAATATAAGCTGGTCACAGGGATGGCAGTGCAGCATGCAGAATATAGCGAATTATTCTCTAACATCTTCCTGTGCTGACAGATAGTGACTGCACTGGTGAGGGTGAGGATTTAAGAATATGGGTAACTGTTGAACTACTGTGTTGTATACTTAAAACTAATATAAGATTGTGTATCAATAATACTTCAATTAGCAAAAAAAAAAAAAAAAAGAAAAGAAACTAAGCTGTTTCAAGTAGCCAAACGGAAAGTGGTAAGATAGTAGTTCAGGTGTCTGAACCCACCCGCCTCTCCCCGGCATGACTCAGAAGTCCCTGGAGTGGGACATGCAGCACCATCAAGAAAGGTACTCGCTGGCTAAGACTGTAAAGAACTGCTTTATACTATTCTGTGTTCACGGAATAAACATACACACCTAGTTGTAATATGACCTTAAAAAAAGTTTTACTACAATTTGTAGAGGAATATGTAGTTCAAAATACCACAAAAATCTGAGCAATTCTCTAAAACCAGCATGAGCGTTAGATGAAATCATATGAAAGTTTCAACAATGACAGAACCCCCAAGTACGTGTCCTGTATTTCAGGTTATGAATGCTATGGAACAACGCTAGTGTGATATTAGTAATGGTTAGTATCATTAAGCTGTTCATAGAAAACTCTGTTTCTCACCCACACAGTTCAATTTGTTTAATGCAGGTCCCCAGCTTTCCCTGCTGCTTGCTTTCGGAGGGGAGAGCGCTCTAATAAAGTACGTATTCAAGACTCTCAAGGCTTTGGATCTAATGCTCTTCTGCCTCAAACGGTATTTCCATTGGACAAACGCAAATTCCACCAGCCCCAACGGGAGTAGCAGAAAAGGCAAGCTTTCTCACATAGCACCCGGCAATAAATATGAGACACAACGTTTTCAACAGGAATGATGGCCGCCATCGGCGGTCACGGTGCATACTCACCGTCTGCATGGCTTGAAAGGGTGCTGCGCTAATGGCTACTGAGCTACTACTTGCCGGAGGTGACTGGAAGCCCTGCTCAGAGCCCTTTGACATGGGAGGATTTGGAGAAGGTAGTGAAGACGGCTGCTTGCTGGGGGGGACTGCTGCCTGGGGACAAGAAAGGCGGCATCAGCCAATTACCTGCCACATAACAAGCAGTTAACTTACGCTCAGCCCCAGACCGGCATAAGTCAGCAAGTTCCAGAGAATGCCATTTGCACACAGGAATGCAAAAGAATAGCTTTTGCTTACAATTTCAAATCTCAGTTGCTGAGGATGCACACTAGCATTTGCTCTGCACAGCTTGCTGACTAAGTGAAGGTCTTATTATTAGCCAGTCTAACAGATGAGGGGCTGAACTGCCCATGAGTACCTAGTCCTTTTCAAACCCTGAAATGGTATTTCTCAGTTAAGAATCTAATGTTATTGCAAATTTATACAGAAAAATCAGGCTTAAGAAACACCCTGGATAAGTTCTTAGTTGATTTTTCTCTACTTTAAACTCTTATTATAGTGGATTTCTAAGTCAGCTGCCTAAGAAAGAAAACCAGATCTGAATAATTTAAATAATCCTTATCTAAGGGTATAAGCAAGTCCTTGATATAGCAGATCATAAGTCCAAAGGCTTTAAATGACACCAGAAATCAGTCCCCACCAGATCATGAAGCTGCGATTCACCTGGTGACAAGCAGTTCCTCTTCCTGAAATGAAGAACCGAGTACTTTCGATTTAAACCATGTCAGTGCCATAAAAAACGAATGCTTATCTGTATTTTCTTATATTCTATAATGAATACACATTCTTGGACGTGTTTATTCTGACAAGGCAATACACTAGTGAGTCTACTTAGGTGGCAAAGTCACAATAAAGTCGCCTGTGTACGTTCCAGGACCACAACAGCTACAGAAAGCTGTGTGTTAGTGGAGGACAAATGTTAAATCATTTGACGATCATGCCCTGTAATTCATGAGCTCGTTTCTGTCTTAAATAGCAGAACGGGTGTAAGAAGATAGGTCTCTTCTTACCTCAGGAGTCTCTGAGGTCATAAGCTCTGTTTCAGATCCTGAAGAAGCCTGATCAGTAGTAACCAAGCAAGCATTTGAGCTACAAGTAGCCGGAGAAGCAGCAGCCTAGATGTGGGAAGACATAAAACATTGTAAAAAGCACACCTTGTTCACTTTGTATTTCTTGGGGGCTGGGCTTCCTAATAAGTCACTCTTACTGAGCACTCCCGCAGGGCCAAACACCAGGCTAAACACTGTACAGCTTCGGCTATCCCCATTTTTTTGATTGACAATCAGGCAGAGACAAAGAAAAGTTAAGTAACTTACCCATATCACCCTGAAATTAAATGGTACAGCTGAGATTCAAACCCAAGCAGTCAGCTACATTGCCTTTCCAGACCTAGACACCAAAGCTACACGTCTAATCCCACCCTCACTCATCGGGATTCCTGGCCCTGGGAGCCTGCGGCCAGACTTTCCATGTGGCCCTCATAGCACCTCCCTGGAAGATGAGCTCAGGGTGCACTGAACACTCCAAGCATAGTTTTCCGGGGCTCAAAATGACTGTGCTCTTATTCTAAGTGTTCTCAGTATCTTAAAGAGGTAGGCAGAAGTATAGAGAGGATAAGTTGTACATAAATCACAAGGACACCAAAATTATAAAATTTAAAGCTCAAATATGTATAAAAATTGGGAGAAGGAACAGTAATAACTCAGGCTGTACCAACTACAACCAACAAAAAACTAAGAGTAGCTAGGAAGGAACTCTATGGCACAACATGTAGCAGAGAGAGACCCCTACAAATCAGCAGAGAGAGACCCATACAAATCTAGCCATGCCAAGGTCTCAAGTGTCAGTAAATCCACTCCTTTGATCTGAATGCTTCAATGTGGTTCTCAGAAGTCCAAGTAATAAAATGTGTGAACTGAAACTAATTAGTTGTAACCAAATACCCAGAGCAGTTATGTTTCAGTGACCTTCTAGAAGGCGTCATCGTGATTTGCTCCTTCTCAGGAAGGAGAGAGGGACCACGTTCTGAAAGAAAGCCTTATGGAGAAAATTTTTTAAATCCTTTAGAACATCTCACATACCTAAATAGTTAAAATTTAAATCTGACCAAAATATTACAACTATTATGAGATTGAAGCATTTCTAAAACTAGGCCTTTCTTCTGGGCCTCTCATTAAAACAATAAGACAAATGCCCAAAAATCAGTGAGACCGGTGGTTGTGGGAACATAACTCTCTAGGGCCACAGGAAGATTCACAGATGCTAGGTTAAGATGACTCAGGCCACCTGACAGGTAAACTTGAAAGGACTTGAATTTGAGTTACAAGGTTCACTTAACCACAAAAAAGAAGACAAATTTTTCATGTTAGTATTTAGAGGTTATGGCAGCTCTTGCCTCCAAATTACTGCTCTTTAAGTAGACCAGCTGGAGGTAGTTTGTTATTGGTGAACAAACACGATGTTGGAGACCAGTGGTTCAAAAAACAACAAACAAACAGATGTGCAGACCCACCCAGGGAGCTTATTAAAACTACAGATAGCTAGGAACACCCCTGGAAATCCAACGGGTCTAAGGTGGTATCTGGAAATATATATTCTTATTAAGGTGACCAAGTGATCCTGATGCAGCCATCCAGAGACCTGCCCCTGAAATCCACTAAGCTAGACCAGTGGCTTTTCAAACAATGGTTAACTTGTAATTAACAAGTTACTAAGTAACACAGACAGCTGGATAGCAAGTGAGATTCCCAGACAAGGCGTGTGAATTCTTCAGGCTTGATCGCTCTCTACACAGATCAGCTAGCCTGCTGGGACAGTCTTCCCCACAGTCATTAGGGAAAATCTTTTAACTAAAAAAACTAGGTATCCTTAGAACATTTTCAATAATTTAGTTAGGTGTATTAGAATCAGTAACTGTGATCACTTTCGCTAAAGCAACAATTTCTTCCCTGAATAGTGAACAAGAGTAAATGAAAAATTAATTTGGAGAAATTACCTGTAATGGCTCTTGAAGAAAATCACTTTGCCTGGATCGATTTTGTTCTGCAGACGCTGCAGAGAGTGAAATCGACAGTAAACTACTGATGGAGAAAAGTGTATGCACGGCAACTGGGTGAAAACTAAAGTTTGCACTTTATTTTAAAAGTGGTTGCTGGAAGGACTGGGTCTCAAATGCATCATGCGCTTTCTATTAGAGCTCCACAAAGACTCAGAGAATATCGTAGAAGAATAGGATGCTGGTTCTATCTGTGATACATAATGTTTTAAGGTTAAATGGGCAAAAGCAACAATCTCAACGTTTGCAGAAGAAAAGAACTATAACTTCTAAAAATTGTAACAATCTGGGAGATAATATCTGAGCTCTCATGAATAGTAATTAAAACACTTAAGTTTCAAAGTGAGTCTTGGCTGGGTTGTCTGTCTCTTCAGTTATTTTTCTTTCTCTTTGATCAGATATATTAATGTACTATTGAATTACATAGTTTCTGTTTGGTTTCTTTCTGCTAATGTCCATCACTTCTGTTAACTACCCTTTCTTCTTCTTACTTCACGCAGGAATCACAGCACCCGTCTTCCGGTTGGCAGACACTGCTCACTACCGCTGGCCTACGGCTTTGATGACATCACTCCTTCTCTGAGACAAACTAGCGCAGAGCAAAAAGCCTGAAGTTTGAAGCATCAAACCAGATTCAATTCTAGGCTTCCTGTGTTAATCAGTGTACTAAATATTACTGAGGCAATTTCACTCACAGATAGGATCAAGTCAGAATTCACTCTAAGAAAAGCATAAAAAATTGCAAAAGAAGCCATTGCACGAGTCACCCGTCTGGAGACTTTCTCTAAAATGCAAACAGGTCAGATAAGTACACTAATGTCGTAATGGTAATTTGACCATATATAACTCTGAAAACATATGGACACTCTTAGAGTAAATTAACTGATAGACATAATTTAACCCCTAAGACATCCAGCATAAAATTATCTGTAAAAAAAACCCAATTGTTAGAAATCATTCAAGTCTAAAGAATGATCACATACCTACTGGGCTGCCGGGAGTAGCTGAAGGCGGCTGTGACGGTGGAATTGCACTTGAAGGTTTCTCAAAATCCAGAATAGATTCCTAAAGGCAAGATTTTAAATAATAAATAGAAACAAACGATTATTTAAAAGCTATTGCCATTATGTTATTCATGACATTGCCCATGGTATATTAGCTATAGGAAATCTAACAGCAACCTCAAACTGTTTATAACTTGGACTTTATAGGAGAAGAGTTGACAAATAAAACCTAAGGTAACCGTCAAACCTTCATGTTGCGTCAAGTGTTAAACTTGTTAACTGTAATTTTAAGGTCTAAAAGCGAGCTCCTGATCTGAGGATTTAAACATTAATCCTAGTATAGAAGGAACTCTGATTTCTATTACACCTGACTAACGAGAGGGTCTAAATAAATCTCAACCACTAACTAGCTCAAGCTATTAAACACTTCCATGAGGAGCAGCTATTGTTTTCTCCCGTCTGCTATCTTGGTTCTCCCAGAAACGTCTGCAAACTTTTGAGTACTTAAGCTACGCACTTGCCCTTTTGCTTCTTTTACTTATCTTCAAATAATCTGAAGGGATAAGGATCCCCTCATTTTACAAATAAGTAGAGGTTTGGAGCTAAATAATTTGTCACAGATTACAGAGTTGGTAGAACTGGGATCTGAACACAGGCCTAACTCCTCTTTACTACACAAAATCTTTTTACTACACAAAAGTATATTCTACGTCATCCCTCAGCTAATATCATCACACTATTCCAAAATTCTCTAAGAGTCTGTCTGACACAATTTTGCATTCAACTATTGACTTAACACGTATAATCCTACACAACTGGAAAACAAACTTGAGGGCCATAAATGTCATGATTTTCTATACACAGTGGCACCTGCCATAACACCAGGCATAGTGTATATTCTCACTATCTGAGGGGGAACTGCTCTATAGCAGTAATAATATTTGAACACTTTAAGCTTCCTACATGTGTCTAATGACTCACAACAAACTTAGGAGTGAGAACTATTACCCTCATTTAAACAAACAAAAACCAAACCTGAGGCAGAGAGTTAATAAGTAACTTGCCTGAACTTTCAGAGCTCGTAAGAGGCCGAACCAGGATTCATACTCATTCTGGACACCAGAACCTATGCTCTCAACAACTTCATTACAAGGCTTCAGATCAGAAGCTAGCAGCCCCATGAATATCACTTAAAGATTCATCTAAGAATGACTCATACTTGCATAAAGTTACAAGTTCCTTGAATCTGGGTCATCAGATCCTGCAGTTTCTCTTTCCTCAGTACTGGATCCTTTGGGAGGGCAGAGGAAGGACCTACAGGCTTAGGCACCTACAGGATAAACCCATAAGGTGTAGGAGTGAAATTCATGTTCAGTAGCATCATTCAGGGAACAGCTTATCAGTACGTGCTAAGGAAATCAAAACACAGAGCAATGCTCAGATTTACCTCAGGTAGAGAATCCGCATAAATCCATTCCCTAAATAACTCAGGAAAAATAATTCCTAACCACCACCAAACTGTTTTCCCCGTCAGAACAACTTTAATGGAAATCTAAAATATCCTCATTTTTTAAAGGAAGGACCCAGAATAACAGAACTTCCTTGATAGAAAGTTCTTTCATTATGCACACAGTTACCATATATCCTCTATGGTAAGATGCCACTGACTATATGACATGCCAATGATTTGTTTTCCCTCCAGAGAAAAATGTACTACTAGCACATGGAATATACATCCCATTTTTAAGGTGTATGTGATTTCAGAAACATTAAGATATTAAAGTGTGTGTGTGTGTGTGTGTGTGTGTGTGTGTATATATATATATATATGCATCCTAGACTTAAGGAAACACACTGCTATATTTTATTATAAAGTAAACATACTTTGGGGGTCTATTCAGGGATATCAGGTGGTTGGCACTCATGCCACATTGCTTAAAACTGGCATATCCTGAACTAGACCACATGTTTATAGCTAATTGTTACAGCCATCAGAGCGTCTATCCCTACCAGCAACTCTTCACCTTCTAATTCGCTGGGAAATCACACAGCTAAGCTTGTCAAAAGTATCACATACAATAAGAGTTAATAGACTCCAAGTGAATATGTGAAAGGTTCTTTTAGGAAAAAAGTACAAGCTTTGGTGATTAATTTCATGTTATCTAGTCTTTTGGCTTTGAACTCTATTTTGCCCTTGACTGTACTTAGTCATACCCTCGGCAGCTCAGATTGCAGACAGACAAGCAGGCATTGTATTATACAGAGAAGTGCCCTCTCGGTCACTGAAAGGCCCTGCAACTTCAATATAACATAATTTCAATAGAATATAAAAGCAAATTAAATGAGTTTTGACCTTTCCAACTAAGTACCTCTGATTTTAAATCTGTTCAACAAATGGCACAGTACCAATATTCCAGTATGGTAAAGGCTCAGCATTATTCTATTTAATGGAATTTTAAAACTCGGTTTTTGAAGTAAGTTTCTCAAAATAGTTGTCTATTACGATTACCTTTACATGATATCTGGTTAATAAAATAAGGCTATCAATCTCCTGCAGGGTCAGAAAGAAGCTAAAATTAATAATAGCACCTGAAGAAGAGAAGAAAGCAGATGAGAGAATTTAAAATTCTCGTCCCATGAGTAAGAACTCAGGTAGGGGTAATTTATTTATAAAGTGCAATGTTTTGATTTCCCTAGACAAGATGTTTCTCACACTATCAGGGGACCAAAATTTTATCAGAAAGCCTTTAAAATGGCCCAGAAGTGCAAGGAACAGAACTAGAGATGGAGAACACTGGGAGGTAACTTCACATTTCTTAGCAAACAAGGTGGTAAAGAGGTTGCATTTAAATAGTGGTAAATAACTTACAATTTAATAAAAGGCAACACTAACTAGCATTGTGTCCCAGGATTATCCATTATGAGCACCCTTTTCTGCCTGAGATAGGTTATCATTAACAGAACAAGGCCTTGTATTTCAACTAAATCTCGTAATCTAAAATCAAAGTACAGAACATTTAATGCCTACTATTTCCATCTCTGGAAAATCCTTAATCTGAAACAGAAATGGAGAACTAATTCAAGTCGTTCCCCAACTACCAGAGTATCTGCACCCCACGTACCTTCTTCAAAGAGTGCAGGCTACAAATGAGTGAAAGAGAACACAGAAAAAAATGTAACTTCATAGGAAAAAGTAACCTGTGTGCCAGATGGAAGACAAAGGAAATATATAGTGTAACAAAGTTCCCACTCTGTGACATGCACTTACACTTCTCAATTGTTCACATTTTGGTTTTGTCTGAACTATCCACTATTATGTCAATCATGTCATTAAAATTTTGGCATTAAAACAATATTTTTTAACTGTGGAGGTTTCATCTCAGGTTAGGCTCAAAAGGCAGACTAGATTTACTTCCAATTTTCTAGGGAAAACAATGCATTGAAGAGTTAAATGAAATATATACATTAATTTAACATGGGCTTTGTTCTTTTTTTTTTTTTCCTTAGAGAAATAAAAAGTTATTATTACTACAACTCTTTACTTATGACTACATCGACAGAAACAGATGGATACAAATCAACTCACATCTTTGGGTTCTGTATTAAACTTCCTAGGCAGGAGCTGGTCATTTGGTATGAGGCTTGCCGTTGCTACCCCCCAGGACTTTGGAGAAATCTGCGATTGTGATGTTAAAGGGTGTTTTTGACTCTCAGCATTGTTTTCCCAGGATTTTGGAGTCTCTGGCTGCCCTGAATCCTGCTCTTCACACACGGGAGGGGTCCATGACTTGGGGATGTCCTGTGCGCTCTGCCCAGAAGGTGTCCAAGACTTTGCAGTTTGCTTCTTTGGATCCTGTTCTTTCTGCAGCGGAACCGGCCAAGGCTTTGGTGTCTCCTGCTGCTTCTGCTCGTCTTGAATGAAACCCACTTTGGATTTAGGAGCGTCTTGCTTCCACTGGCTGGGAGTTGGCTTGGCTTTGGCGATGTCCTGCTGCTTTGGCTCCTCGTGCACAGTGGACCTGAGTTTGGGAATCTCTTGTTTCCTCTGTTCTAAGGAAACCACAGGCTTCGATACTTCCTGGTGCTTAACAGAAGATTCCCAGGACTTGAAGGATTCCTGTTTCTTCTCCTGACCGTCTGGTTCCGTAAGCATATCCCAACATCTGGGGAGATTCGGTTTTCTAGCATCAGCTGCTCCCCAAGATTGCTCTGCATCTTGTTTGCCTGAATGATCTACTTCCGTCAGGTAGCGTCTATTAAGAAACTAGACCAAAGCAAAAATGCACTGGAGTCACAAAATTTGTAGATGACCTTACGGAGAGGACTGAACTGTCATGTTCCTACATCCACTGGTCTGAGCCTCCGTGCGAACGGGGAATTTCTGTCCTCATCCTACTTGAAAAGACTGTTCTACTTTCTTGCCCTCTCCTTTTCCCTCGATTAACACAAACACAAACTCTGATACTTCGAAAGCAGTGAATCTATATCTGACTCACCCGAGACTAGTGAGACCTGCACGTCATGGTGCTGCCTCTGTCTGATTCAGGCTGTTTCACCAAGGTTACCCCACCTCTGCCAGCCTTAGGACCGGTCTACCCACCTGACAACCTTAAATGCTAAGGCAGAAGCTAGCTCAACTACACAAAGTCAAACTGGTTAACTTAAGCCTCACATTTCCTGAACTGCAAACCTTCTTTTAATTTCCATTCTATATCAATCGTGTTGTGATTTTTGCCTCTTCCCTTCTTTTCAGCTTCCAAGAATTTCAATGTGTTTAGAAAGAGAACAATACCCTCTTCTATTAGCAATGTGAGAAAATTCTGGAGAGAGCAAGAGCCTGCCCATCTTTAAATTCTATCACAGGAGCCAAAAACAATAGGAAGAGCTGACATTTGAGGAGTTAACATGTGCCAGGTCAAGTTCTAAGCAACTTAGAATTTAAGTTAACTCTACTAATCTTCACAATAACCACACGAGGCAGGCATTCGTATTATCCCATTTTATGCATGAGGAAAACAGATCCAGCTGGGCCAGATACGTTGTCCAAAGTCACTAAGCAGGGAGCTGCTGAGCCAGCACCTAAGCTGAGACAGGCCAGCTGCAGAGCCTCAGCTCCTAACGACACTATTCAAAAGTCTCAGAAACCAACATCAGCAGATTCCCTCTCGGGACCTTACCTCTTGGGGCTGGATCTCGGGCTGTGCAAGTTCTATAAGAGACTCTGGGGAGATAAAAGGAATATTAAATAAATACCAGGTCATCTATGGGTTTTTAGACTAACTACAACTGTAATTCATTCTAGCAGTATATTTCAGAAGAGTGATAGACAAAGGATAGCACAGTGAAGTATGTTCATGGCTGGAGTAACTCTCACTACCGCTTATTGGTCAAAAGCATGTGGTCTGAAGCTATTTGAACCTAGAAGCTCTCCTTATAAGACACTTCTGAAGTCAAGTTACATTTAAAAACTAATTTCTGATTGAAAATAAAACTACCTCCTCTTACCAATGAACACAGCTTCTTTCAAGTTGGAATCATAGCTCTGGCCCCCTGGGGCAAAAAGCAGTCTTCTCAGCTTAAAATAGATCCCTCAAAGGCCCCCTACAGGCTAGTTGAAAGTCGGCAGCAGGAGTTAAGGCAGTGCAGATACTGAAGCGCTGAACTTAGTATTAAGAACTAAGAGGAAGTGAACAAAGAAATGACTTGAATCTACCAGAGAATCCTGCCCAGACTACCTCCTTAGAAGTGGTATTTCTTAAATAAATCCAGCTTCAACAAACAAAAGCAAAAATACCATTTACTCCACAGATTTCTTCCCCAGGAAAAGTGGAATTTTGAAAAGTACTTTTCTTCACTAGTTTTGGCAATTTTTTCCCTGAATCAGTATGTTAACCTTAGGTCGTTTATACTCTCATTCTACCACTGTATTGGATTCTATTATACTTACATTTTAAACAACAATTTCAAATGGAATTATCCTCCTAATAGTTTCACAAAGAGATTCGTTCAAATACCTGACTTTAACAGTGTACTCACTTGTAACAAAGTATAACCTAATGTTTCTATTAAGAGGCATTCACAAATAAATGTATTTTATTTACTCTATAAATCATGGTAATAAAATCTATAAATGTTTTCTGAACCTAGGTTTATCCTACAGAAAGTAAAGATTTCCAGGCATGTAGAAACTAACAAAATAATTGTACATTATTTTACAAATTGTAAAATGATTTTCATATTTTGGGGAAGTATTAAAAATACAACCACTTGAAATAATTTCAGAGATCACAACAAACCTGACTCTTTGACAGATTCAGTCTTCGATAATTGTTTCTTCTTCTCTGATTTTATTAGCATTTCTTCCTCCAATGGTACCTCTTTCTCCTTAGCATTTTTTGGAACTGGGATACTTTCAAAATAGCCTGAGTTCAGCAATTTAGACAGTAACTCTTTCATGTGTTTGTCTAAGAAAGAGTGATTGAGACTCAGTTATCACACAGCCTAATAGTTCATGGAAAATTACTTGGCACAGAAACCTATCATAATTTTATGCTAATTATAGTGGTCATATAATATTCTACATTAGGGGCACTCAAAGAACTGGTCAGTATCATAAAAGTAAGCATGCAGTCCATCTTTATGCCATGCTGAATCAAGTAATAAAGATCAGAATCCCAAAAAGTTTAGCAAGTCCCTAAGTTCCTCTGGGCCTGCATTTCTACCATTTGGAAAATGACTAAAGCTCAGAGTTCCTAATCAAACTCTCTATTATGTTACAAAAGCACACATCTACTCCCTGAGCTGACAGAAAAGTCATTTCCTCCATTCGCTCCCAGACATCATAACTAGCAGTTACTCTAATATTCCCCAGGTAAGGAACTCTTTGGAGAAGTAAATACAGCTCCTCAAACATAAGCCCTAGAAAACCCTATCTTGGACAATCTCTAAAGGATTACTCAACTATAAAATTCCATGATTAAGATTTTATTTTTGAGATATGGTCTGTGTCACTCCTAGCACATCGCCATTTGATGATCAAGAAAAAATGTTAAGATGACATTATAACTGCTGTATCATATATAGGTCTAAAGTCTATTTCATATTTAATATCCACTAAAAACATAATTCTCAAATTAAACAGCATTCCCATACTAGATTTGGGACTATTATTCTTTTCATAGGAGTACTAGGATGATTTGTCTTTAAAAAAATCAACATTAAAGAATAATTTACAAACAAAAAAATCCACCTCTTTGATGTGTACAGTTTTAACAGATATATAGTCATGTTATTTCCACTAGGATCATGATAAGGAACATTTTCATCAACTCAAAGTCCACTTATGTTCTTTTGTATCAATCCCCTCCCCCCACTCCCTGGCAACAACTGATCTGCTATCATTCTAGTTATGTCTTTTTTATAATTTCATATAAATGGAACCATACAATATGTATGCATTTTTTGTCTGGCTTCTTTCCCTCAGCATGATTATTTTGAGATTCATCCTTGTTGTTGCAAGTATCAATAATTCACCCTTTTATTGCTGAGTAGGTTCCACTGTATGGACATACCACATTTACTTATCAATTATCAGTTGATGTCCATCTAGCCTATGCTCAATTTGGTGATAATATGAATAAAGCTGGTACGGCCATTCACATACAAATACTTATGTGAACATATATTTCCGATTCTCTTGGGATTTAGAAGTGTAATTACTTGGTCATATAGTAAATATACACTTAATTTTATAAGAAACTGCCAAACTATTTTCCTAAGTATTTGTATCATTTTGCATTCTAACCATGAAATAAATTTCTGTGATTTGAACTTGAAAGGTGAAATTTTGAGTCATACATACTTAAAATATTTTTAAAGGGAAACAATCACTAGTAATGAAAATGTTACCAGTGTTTAAGAACCTTTCATTATCCCAAGGTAGGACACAAAACTTATGTGTACATTTGTACATGGTCATCTGGCCAACATCTGTTAGGAAGCCAGAAGAGCTCTCTCTCCCCCTATCATTTCCTCAATGCCCATAATGCTTCAATAGACTATGTAGCCAAACCATTCATATATCTTCTTGGCAGATTTGACAGATAAGCTTTGATATCAACAAGGTGTAAATTTTATGATTCTTAAACAGAACCGGTACTCCCGTGCAGAGAACTGAACCCCAAATGGTCAAGCTAGTGTTGAAGCGAGTATTGGTCCTTAGCTCTTGTTCCAAATCATAATGACTTGCCACTTCAAAACTCTCCCTAGGTTTCATTTTAGTTGAGTACAATTACACAATAGCTGCTGTTAACAGAGCTAAACAAAGAGATCTTTCTCCTGATGAATACGGTACTGTCAAACATGAAGTTCTGATGGACTGACAGTTTGGGCCTTCATCATACTAAAACTTCTAGACATCCAGGGAAGCGTTTACTGCATAATCCCAGAGAAGAGAAAACTCACATGTCGTTCCTACCACTGCTTTCTCACTACCTTCCAAAAGGTCCCAAAAGTACAAGGATGACTGCTCCATCTGGTCTTCAACACTGAGAAGGAAAAGCAGCAGCAGAACAAAGTGGCTTCAGAGGCACACAGATCACGGAGCAGTACAACTTACACAGTATGACCCATCAACAGTCACGACAGTCAGTGTCAGTCTGTCTTTTTACTCTTTGGAAATGAAAAACTGAGATTTTATGAAAGATGACACAGTGCCCATCTATGGGGATTTCAAATGACAACTAAAATAAAGATTTTACCAAATACAGCTATTAAGGAATAGACCAAAAAGAGCATAAAGCTGTCAGTGCATTATTACTCATTATATAGTATATGTCCTAGATGAAAAACAGTGGAATGGAAATATTAAGACCTGCATTTGACTTGAAAGAGAGCAGCTTATTTTTCAAATTACGTTACACTGACATTTCACATACATTCCCTGAATCCACCAAACTGAAGGAGAAGGAATCAACCAAATAGGTAATGATAGCAGTGTAAATGATCAGAATGAGAATAAAATATATATGGCCACACATAGATAATTAAGAATCTAGTTAGGTTTCTTCCCCATACAGGGCTGATTCCTAATAACAGCTGAAATCTAACTCTGCGTTTGCATGGCTAACAGACACAACATTGCAACAGCCTGTATCTAACAACATAAAAGCACAGAAGTTTGTCCATTAGCTGGTTTATGCCATCAGAGCAAAAAACAGCAAATCAGTAACTGTAGGAGCAAAAACGGTAGCCTCAGTTTGCTAGTTTTATATTTTAAATGATCAGATTTGTTTCTCAGTATTTATTCAGAGCATAAGAAGAACACCAAATAATTCTCTTTGACTGTTTAGTGACAGTGACCAAATTAAATTTTGTTTACCTCCACTTAAGCACAGCAGCAGTAAGAAGGCAAAGGTTCTCAGGTAAGAAATCAGCCTGAGGTAATTACAAAAATTGTTAAGAATACACATAATCAGTATTATGGTTAATGCTTGTAGAAGGTTAAAACTTGATCAGACATCGTTTAAAATCGGTGGTACAATAAAAAAGCATGTTAATGAGGCCGTTCACACTCACTTTCCTTCCGACAGCCTAGCACCCCTATCAGAGGCTGAGCTGCCACCACTGCCCATACTGAATCGGAATTTATGTTTTCTTAATTACTTAAAATATGCATATATAACTAAAAAGTTAGACTAAAGTGTTACATGTTCTTTTTCAGGAAAATACTTTCATTGGCTTACCTCAGACTCTCATTTCTTTCAGGGCAGGTCAGTTTTGAAAATTTAATGAGGTAGTCAAGTTCTTTTAAAGGCAAAAACACTGCACCATTCAAGCCCCCTTTGAAGTCTTTCTGTACGTGTTCCTGTGTCAAGTTCTGTAACACATACTGAACTTGAAGTATAGTACGAAGTTTTTTCTTCTCTGCCTCAAGTTTCAGCATGTGCTCCCTCCTCTGGGCCTTCTTCTGCGCTTTAAGTAGCTGTGAAAACAAATGCTAATTAAGGTAGACAACTCGCCACCGCCCCTTATCAGCAATTCATAGCCTGTAACAGCCTAACCCCAAAGATCAGATGATAAATCTCATATACATTAGCACTGACTATGAAATGAGCACGTTCACTAAACCCCTGCTTCCTTTGGTAGCTAAAGAAGTGACTAAGTAATAAACTGGTTTGTCTCAGGTAATCAGACCCAAGGGAGTCCAAGTATCTGGCTCCCAACTCAGGGCTTTATCTAGTACCCCTACTCCTATTACCACCCTGTTGAGAATCTAAGTACCTATCACTGATGGCCCTGTTAGTGCCAAGGTCTTACTTTTTCATATTTATGTCTATCAAGCAATTTTAGGACAAATATTTAAAGAAAATGCTTCAACTTAGTTTGTGTGGGTTTTTTTAAATCTCACATTACCGGAGAAGAATAGACTAAAATGGTCAATTTTCAACCAACCAAAGATGGCAGGCTGAAGCATACAGAAACATAATGTCTTATAAGAGTACAGAATATACAGAAAACCAAGGAGAAACAGAATGTCTTACAAAAGTAATGCCAAAAAACAGCTGCAGTTTTTTTAAAGTAAAATTAAGCGACATTTTCAAAATAGTTTGGATGGAGCTGTCTTCCAATATTTAGCTGACAAAATACAAATGGAGAATTAGGGAAATGAAAGTTCACCCTTAAATAAATGTCTGTGTAGACTGAGCTGCCAGGAGTCTACTCCAAGACTCAGAACCCTAAGACCTTAAAGGTGTGCAACACACGGGTCCCAGAAGTGGTTTCCCATTTATAAAATACCAACAATAAAAATTACCATCTATTTCCATTAAGAAACCTAAAAGGTCTTTTCTCCCCATAGTTGTTTTTCTGACTGTAATGTTTCCACCATATTGGGTATTTTCCAAGCTATAAATACTAGAAGAACAAAAAAACCCAGAAGATGATTTTCCCCTAGAAATGGGGAAAAACTGTTCAAAAGACATGTTCATAAATCCTAACAGATTAAGATTCAGGAAGGTGGGCTCAGGAAGAAGATCCACTGGCATTATTGATCCCTTCCTAGCGGGGGTATGAAAGCAACTTAATAAATTTGACTTGTGCTACTACCAGGTGTGACAAGAGACAATGGGTGAAGATAAAATTTTGAGAGTGAGAATTTTGCCCTTGTGGGCAAGGATATTTTCCTCAGAATGGCAAGGGTTCAAAAAGCTTTTTCCAAGACTTCAATACGGACTTACACCAATACCACGCACAAAATTAGAGGACTCTCCGTGTCTGCTCTAGAGGAGGAAGGGATAGCGGTGGCCCTTCTAGGTCTCCAAGACAGTGGGATTCTCTTTACAGCTCCATGATGGCACAGGAAGGCACAGGTAGGTGACGCTGAGGGCATCACTGTCACACGACTGCCTCAGATCTCCTCAGCCACCTCTCAAGGCTGGGTTATGTGTTCTTATGGCCTCACACCACCCTGAACTTTCCTTATCGAGCTGGTACATTAAAGGGCAATCTTTTTATTTCTCTGCATCCCTCTTAGACTTCAGCTCTATGGTGACAGGTACTGTACCTCCAATATACCACTAGTGCCCAGCACAGAACCTGACACATAACAGGACCTCAAATATTGGTTAAACCAATCAAGTATCAAGTAAAAGAATATGCTGTCTCCTAAATCATAACTACCTATCATGAAAACTACTGACCACAGCCCGTTTCTCCTTATTTATGTGAAAACTAAAAACTCAGGTTACATTTTTTTCTCTCTTTCCAGTTGAGAACTGGTCTGGGAAGAAGGAGATGATATGAAGTAAGCCACTATCAACTAACAGTACTGAAAAGTGAAATTTTCTGAACCATGACTTAGAATGGTGAATTCCCACCAAGGGCTCAGAGCTCGTACCAGGAAGACAAGAGTGACGTGGCTGCACTGAACAAGATGGCTTCCAACTTCAGTTTGAAGGGAAAGAAGAAAATGTTACATGCCCTGCAAAACTGACTACCGCAGGGGAGGTCAGACAGGAGACAGATTCTAGTCAGAGAAGGGCCCACAAAGTACTAGGCTGGAAGATACTGGCAAGCACTTCTGGGGTCTTGATTAAGGCACGCTCTGAAGTATTTTAGCACCTCGCCTAAAATGAAAGTAGATCTATGGTACAAATAAGGAAAAACAACACATGGATATCAATACAATTTAGCGGGTTGGTGGCTACTGGACTACAGCAGTGAAGCACACATAAATAGATCCATACCACGCTGTGCTATGAAGAACCATTTTTATGGGTAAAAAATAGTTAGGGCCCCACCTCCACTCTGCCACTTACAGGCCATAAGACTTTGAAGTTCCTTTAGTCCCAAGCCTTGGATTCCTGATCTGTGAAATGGGGCTATTTATACCTACTTCCTAGATTGCTGTAAAAATCAAGTGGATTTTTGTAGCTGCCGGGCACATGGAAAGTGTTTTTTAAAAAAGACTTACACCTAAAAAAGAAGAGGAATACCATATACTGAAAAAAATAAACACCTGAATGGAAAACTAAGATTTGATGGGGTAACTTTGAGTAAAGGGAGTTAATGGAAATTTTTAAGTCTTATAGAAGCATATTTCCAACCATCCAACCAAAAGGAATATATGGGAGATCTTTTTATAGCAAAACAGACCAAACTAAATAAACTTAACATATTTGCATGGGTGTGTGTGTGTGTGTGTGTGTGTGTGTGTGTGTGTGTGTGTGTGAAACATACAATAAAAATACTGACTTGACAGTATTGTATTTTAAATAGCCTAAAAATGTTTAATAATTGTGGAATTAACAGAAAGTACTAAAATTAAGTGATAAATGAGTCAACATGAGTTAAAATATGTTATGGTTGACAAAAAGAGCTGATGTCATCTTCTACTTGCAATAACAGAGAGTAGTGGCCCCCCACTAGACTATTTTATATTTCAGATTTATACACTACATTTTACATTTTAAGAATTAAGTAAGTCAGACTTCCAGAAGAGAGCAACTCAGAGTTGTATTATAAGGATTAAGATGATAGATGTCTTGAGCCTAAAAATGATATTTTGAGATTTCCTGGGGTTTTTTGATGTCAGAGAAATGGAGAAAATAATTTTAGTTCGCCACACCAGAAGAAAATATCCAAAAAGTAGAAGAGGCTATCTTATTAGGCATGCTCCCAATCCTAGAAATGAATTTACAAAACATCTCCTATTAGCACATGATCTTTAAAGGGCCTAATACTAAATATTAATCTAAGATTCTGAAACACCGTGGAACATTTTACTAATGAATGTATAAGACTTCACATTAACTGCTGATTAAATTTGTTAGACATAAAAGTTTGAACTGCCAACATATAGACCCTAAATAGCAGTGAGACCAGACTTAACTCTATTTTACAAGAATCACAGATTTTCCTGGTAGTAACTGTCGTGGTCTCTAGAAAAGTCTACCAATTCTGTTTCCGAATGCTAAATAATGCTAAACTTACAAGCCCACATATTCTAAAATATCTTTAGGAAATGTATCTATCAAAACAGTTCTTATTCCTTCTTGATGATTTCTATAATTTCATAGTGAAATAATACACATTAGATAATACTTTACCCACAATGTCTCATATTCAGATACCTTTGTACTCTCTTGAGACTCTGGAAATCTGAAAACACTAGTTCTTCAGTAACAACTGTCAACCCCTCACCCCAACAAAATACCAGCAAGAATTAGAAGTATGGTAACTGAACACCATTATTAGATACTTTCTTTGAGATGAGTGGTTGAACTGGACTTAGGAAAAGCAAAGAAAACATACTCACATCTTGGCTCAATCCAGAAAAGGTTTTCTGAAGTTCCTTGGCAAATTCTAAGTTATGTAGCACTTCTTCATATTTCTCTACTGCTTCCTACCAAATAGGATAAGAAAGCGTCAATTCTGTGAACTTGTAAGCACAAATGTCAAAATAAATGTTCCTTAAAAACAACAGAGGAGATTTAAGAATTTATGAACTAGCCCTTTACTATACATACTCAAAAAAGTATGGAGAAAAAGCACTTAGCAGTGATTATATAAAGTTGAATTTTAAAATTCACTTTTTATACTAGAAATCTGAGCCATAATAAAAATAGGCTGAGTCCCTGTCTGTAAGTGTAAGGTCAGAGAGACCTTTCGGTTTTATGAGCAGTAAGCCAATAGGATTCCTCTGTCAATATTCATTCACTACTCAAATATATATTACATAGGTACCACAGTGAGGGCCACATAGATGACTAGGCAACTTGAAGAAATTTATATTATGGTAAAAAAGAGACTGGTAAACAACTACCTGTAATAGATTAAATTAAGGAAGTATTATAATAGAAATACTGTAAATTTAAAGGGGCAAATTTGTCAAAGATTTCACATGAAGAACAAAGCTGATACTTAGAGAAAGGCTAGGTTTTTAATGGACCTTTAACTCAAATGTATTTGGAAGAACAAAGGGTCAACACGAAACAGAACGAGGTGGTAAATCAAAGAAGCCAGGTGGGAAAGACCTTATTTTATATCAAATATCCAGGGAAGACAAATTTAGAGAGCTAAAAAACAAGTAAGGGCACAAAAGGCAAGGAGTAATGGAAATGTTCTAGAACTGGATTGTCGTGATAGTTGCATAACTACAAATTTACTACATATCATTGAATTGTACACTTACAATGGATTCATTTTATATATATGTACCTCAATCAAGCTGTCTTTAAAAAGTCTGATAATACTAAGTCTTTACAAAGATATAGAGCAAGATGAACTCCCATGTACTACCAGCAATAGTATAAATTGGTAGAATAATTTTAGAAAAGAGTTTGGCATTTTTACCTATGCAGTTAATCATGGGCATACCCTACCGCCCAGTGGTAGGTAAATACCCTGAAAACAATCTTGCACCTGTCTCAATAACACATATAAGATTGTTCAAAGTAGAATAAAAAAGAACAAGCAATTCAAACACCCATCTATTTATTTATAGACTTCTAGTGAATAGAGAAAAGCAAATGCAATACAGACTACTGGCTTCACTGTAAAAATCCTGAACATGAGTGAAGACGACAAAATGCCAAATGTATGGCATGATGACATCTATTATGTGGTGCAGAAAAGCAAGTCGAACAGATTCAAGAGCGACAAACAAGGGCCATTAAAATGAAAGCAAAGGAATGAGGGGAAAAGTTCGTCAGGTTACAGGAAGGAGGAAGCATGGGAAGGAGTTCAGTGGTGTAGACACTGCCTGCTTGGGCTGAGCGACGGCTCTGATGCACACTTTTTTTTTTTATCTTGCAATCTTTTCTTTTTTATTTTGGTATCATTAGTTACAATTATATGAGGAACATTATGTTTACTAGACTCCCCCCATCACCAAGTCCCCCCCACATACCCCTTCACAGTCACTGTCCATCAGCGCAGTAAGATGCTGTACAATCACTGCTTGTCTTCTGTGTTGCACATCCCTCCCCATGCCCCCCTCCACATTACACATGCTAATCGTAAGGCCCCCTTTCTTTTTTTCCTCCCCCCTTATCCCTCCCTTCCCACCCATCCTCCCCAGTCCCTTTCCCTTTGGTAATTGTTTGATGCATGCTTTTGGATGCAGTATAACTCACATGCAATGTTTGGTTGGGACCATATATTTCATTATAAGAAAAGTAAGTAAGTCTTCCAACTATAGAACGAAGAATACACAAATAACATAACCATAGTATACGGTCTTCAGAGGGAGGAAAAACTAGAAAGGAAAATCCCTCCACGTCCACTCCCAGATGGTATTAACTGTGTCTAGAGAAACAGCATCATCTGGGAACCACCTCAACCCCTTCTGCTGGGAGCTGGGTTGCCGCGTGGATCCACCCTTTCTTCCCTCCCTTCCTCCCCTGAGGAGGACATCCTTCCACCTGTGCCCTGCATGCTACTCAACCCTGCCTTCCAAGGAGATCCTACTCTGCGATTCCTCTTTAATGCCTTCAGCTTCTCTCTCTGTTGATGCTTAAGCCAGCATTTTAAAAAGTTCAAGTCTCCCCAACCTAAGCAAGAAAAATAAAATGTGCCTTTCTGGCAACCACCTCCTTCCAGATTTAAATTTCAAAAACATCTATAGTCTCCATTTCTCCTCCAGCCTCTAGCAACCTGGATTCTATCACTACTGCCTTGGCTGATTTCAGCAATGTCAATCCCAGCCTTTAAAACCTATGGATTTTTTATAACTCTCCTTTTGGTAGACATCTCAGAAGACTTCAATATAAAGGTACTTTCCTGCTCTACAAACATCCCTTATTTTTCATTAACACTAAACTTCCATTTTTCTCCCATTTATTTACCAAGAATTTTTCCATTAACTTCTCTCACCTCAGTTGTTTGCACTTATAAAGATAACAGGACCTACATCACAGAGATGCTGTGCAGTATAAATGATTTCATATTTATAAATCACTCAGAATGATGCCTGACCCTAAAGTGAGTTCCCTAAAAATGCTTTTAGCCAGTATTACCCAAATGTTAAATGTCAGAGTTCCTCGGGACTCTGTCCTAGGCTTCTTTCTGTTTTCTATACTCTCACCCAAGATGGTCTCATCTTTTTCTCACGGCTTCAGTTAGCAGCCATCCAGGTGATGTATCTGTAGACGAAACTTCCCTATGGTCCACACCTGTATCTTAACTACCTACTAGACATCACCCTTAATGCTTTATAGCGCCTTAAAATCAATTGTCCAAAATTAAGTTCTTTAGCCTATCCTCCCCAAACTTTGTTCTCCCCCAGTGTTTCCAACCCAAAAAAATGGTCTTACCATCCACTGAAGTGTTCAAGCCACAAACCTGGTTCTTCTCTCTACTCCTACACATCCAGTCACCAAAGTGTATCAATTTTTTTGCGTCTTCAAACCCCTCTGCACCCCCTTCATACCAGCTCCCGTAACCTCTGACCTAGAACACAGCCAGCCCACGTGTGGTCTCTTTACACCCGTATGCTACCATCTCCAAACAACTCCTCACCCAGGAAAGGGATTTTTTTTTTTAACTACAAACTAGTACTCTCTGCTTAAAATATATCTGTATCATGTCTGATGCCCTTAAGAAAAAGCACAGAGTCTTAACTGGCATACAGAGATCTGCATTCTGTGGCTTTCTCCTCCAGCTTCACCACTCCATCCACACCGGCCTTCTTTCCAGTTTCTTAGAAAGGCTCTTTGTAAAAACACTTTTCCTTTCCAGGCCCTTTACACATGCTAGCAGCTGCCTAGCCTGCGCCTCTTCCTCTCTCCCCACTTGAACTGGCTAAGTCCGTTTCATTTTTTTAGATCTTAACTGGAGGACCCCATTCTCAAGAAAGCGGCACCCCCCGCTCTCCAGACCGGGCCGGCTCCTCATCACAGTCCGTCATCGTTCTGCGCTTCGCCTGAACACCCACCACACTTGGATTCACTCATTTCCTGCCTCTCCCCCATCACATTATGTCCACGAGCACAGGCATCGCATTTGTCCCTCCGGTATTACAGCCCTAGCATGAAGCACACAGCACCTCCCAGCGTAGGCACTCAAAAGATTTTTGTTGAAATGAATTAAAGGTACTTCAGAACATCATCTTAGCCTCAAATATGCTTAAACATTCTGAGCAGAATTTAAAGCTTTGGCGTAAATCACACACTGAGATTTCTGCTGAGAAAAGAACACTAGAGGGAATAGGACTGGTGAACTGGAAGGACAGAGCAGAAGGTTAACTGGGAAGCTTATGCAGCACTTAGGTGGCTTCCTTGACTAGGCCGGTAGCAGCGGGACCACAGAGGAGCGAAGATTCCACATTGTTTCATGAGTTTAGCAATAAGAGATGAGTACCAAATCCTCATTCTTGAACAATAAAAATGTCAGTGCAGCCAGAACATCAAGCACGTTGCTCACGCACTTGAACCTCTGTTATCCGTTTCAAATCAAGATCTGAACCAAACCAGACGTTAAAAGTTACAAACAAGACTCTAAAAAACTTCATTGAGACATTCTTCTTGCTGTTTAAGAGGAGAAATCTAGGTTTATGTTAGCAGTCTTAGTGAAATCTTAGAGGTGTGTTGTTTAGTCTTGACAGGTTACTAAGAGGTAGCACTGAAAGACGTTATGATACCCACACAGATCACAGAAACTTTATTTACAATATTACAGATATCTGTTGCACTAAAGAAGAAATACAAACTGCAATTACAGAATTTCTAGCCACTGATATTGAAAATACAGTATCAAACTTACTGTATACAGCTAACACAGTGCTTGAAGGAGAAAAGGAAATGCATTAAGCACTCGACTCAAAGTTAGAAAATGAAGTAAATAAACCAAAGGAAAGTAGAAAGATAAGAAAAATTTAAATACATCCAGAAGCTGATAAAAAAAAAAGCTGACTTAATTAAGAGTTAACCAAGGAAATACAACCACACAAAATTAGAAATAAATGAAAAATAACACAGAAACAATTTTTTAATTACTTTGCCCTAATCTACACAAACTTTTAAAACCGGATGAAATAAGTGATTTTCAGGGGAAGTTTTGAAAAGTTGATGCCAAAAAAAGGAATGAAAAGCAAGCAAACCAATTTACAAAGGAAAAATAGACAATATTTTCAAAGGACTCCCACCCAAAATAGAATCAGTCTTAAGACAGTTTCACAAAACAATTCAACCCAACTTTAAAGACCATGTACTATGGAAACACTGACATGATATTAAAAAAGGCCGGGGTGGATGAATAGATGAGCAGAAAGGATTGTTAGGGGCACTGAAACTATTCTGTATGATACTGTAATGGTAAATACATGGCATTAGGCATTTGTCAAAACCCATGAATGTACACCATTGAGAAGCGTAATGCAAACAGTGACTTTGGGTGATCGCGACGTGTCAGGTCCCACTGTAAGCGATGCACCATTCTGGTAAGAAATATTAACAGTGGAGGCTATGCGCATATAGGATCAGAGTGTCTATGTGAACTACGCTTTCTGCTCAACTTTGCTGTGAACCTGTAACTGCTCAAAAAATAAGGTCTATGGTGGGGGGAGACAGCAAAATAAAGGCCCAAAATTTACATCTATTAACCTAAGTTGTATAGAAAAACAGACAGGAGGAAGGGAGAATATCTGGATATATAGGTTTAAAGAAGCTCTGGACATGTAAGAATTAGCAACCATTATTTTGTCAGATGAGAACTAAAAAGAGGAAGGACAGGGTGAAAGAAAAACCACATCTTTTTTAATATTTCCTAGTTTCTAAACTATGTGATTTACTGCCACACTTAAAAACTAAACTTAGAGCTTTTTAATTAACTACTACACTACTGATGACAGTTCTGAGTGGTCAGATTAGATTTTTTTCTTCTGACTTACCTGCATTTTCTAAATTTCTACTTTCAATATTTATTGCTTGTGTTGAGATGTTGTTTCTCCAAAACAACACAAACTATCACACCTAACATCTAATATTCAGTCATTTTATATTTAGTAAATCTCTATGTAATAAATATTTACAAGCCTACTATAAGCTATATGCTATTTTAATTACTAGGAAAACAGCAGTGAACAGACAAAATTTCTACTGTAATGGCATTCATATTATAAGAGAAAGAAAGAAAACATTAGTTTGTGAGAGAGGTGCTTCTACTAAGAAAATTAAAGTGGGTGGGGAAGTGGGCAAAATAGGTGAAGGGCATAAAGAGGTATCAATTTCCAATCATAAAATAAATTAGTTATGGGGTTGAAAGTACAGCATAGGAAATATAGACAATAATGCTCTAATATCTATGTATGATGACAGATGGTAACTGCACTTACCATTTAGTAATGGATACATTTGAGCATTTTAGTAATGTAATTGTTGAATCACTATGTTGTACACCTGAAACGAATGCTGTGTATCAACTATATTTTCATAAAACATTAAATAATGAAAGCAAGGAGAGCTGCCGAGTAGTGTGAATGGAGGAACAGAAGTATAGTGTTGTCAGGACAAGCCTTACTGAGATGACCTTCACATGAGCAGCTGAAGGAGGCTGGGAATTGAGCCAGTTAGACATCTGGGAAAAAGCACCCCAGGCAGCAGGAACAGCGCATGCAAAAACCTTGAAGCAGACATGTGCCTGGGATATTTGAGAGACAAGAAGGCCGGTTGGCTGGAATGAAGCGAGCAAGGGACAGAAGCGCAGGAAATGCAGTAAGGATGTAAAAGAAATTGGGGAGCATATTTTGTGCGGTTTTGTAGGCCACAGTAAGCATTCTGCCACCGTCACGGGGACTTTCGGGCAGAGGAATGACCATCTGACGTACATGTCAACAGGATTACTGAGGCTACTGTGTTGAGAACAGACGTGGAGTAGAAACAGAGGAGCCTATGAGGAAGCTATGACAGTAATGCTGATGAAAGATGATGTGGCTGGACGAGGATGGCAGAAGCAGCATTTATGAGAAATGCTCAGTTTCTTCATTTCATTTTGAAGATAGAACTGAGCAGACTTGCTGATGGGCTGGGTGTGATATGAGAAGATGAAAAATTCCCCAAGGTTTGTGGAAACTCCATCCTTCTAGTCCATCAGGCCCTTAACTACAGAGCTGAGGTCAAAAGAGGAGCAGGTTTTGGGACGGAGGGTAAGGTTAGAGGATGTCAAATAGGCAAGTGGACATAGGAATTTAGGGTTCAGGGGCTGATCTACTGGTGATACAAACTAGGCAGCTGTCAGCACGTTGCTCAGAAAATCAAAGTCAATACTATAGAAGCAACACGTGGCTATGAAGACGGTAATGCAATATTAAAACGGAAGTTAGCCTGCCTGGGGCTCTGAATTATAGCATGGCCTTGACATTCCTCAGAAACAGACCATGAGAACCACCAACCTCCCCAACGCCAACCCCTGTTTTTTCCCCAAATCAGAAGCACAACGGGAACAGAGTAACTCCTGCGTGGATACCGACAAAAAGGAAAGTTTTATCACTTTAAAAGTTACTGGAAAAGAGCACAACTACTTGAAAATAAAGACACGCTGAAGTGCCGGATGTCCAGTGCTGATGTGGGAACCTCATTCTCGTGGAGCTCACACAATTCAAACCTGTACCTCAGCAAAACTGCAATTCACTACATCACAAAATTCTAGGTCAGTGAAGAAGTGTCAATACTGCAAGGGAAAAGCTCCTGAATGCCAGTATCTATGACACACAACCAAAATCTCCGTTAAAAAAGACAAAGGTAAGAAATCCACAAGCCAGATCAAATAATATTTGGTTTCACCGTGTCCCTTCTCAGCCAGGAGATGTGATCAGGTCAAAGTGACAAACGTTACTGAAGCAATTTTTTTTCCTTTCCATATTCTGAGAACTCTCCTTCCCCACATTAGATAAAATTTGCAATTGCCAGGTATACCACGGACAAGTTACACACTATTTTTTTTAATTGTGAAGTCTAGTATTTATAGGAAGTTGTTTTGTTTTTTCTTCCAGAAGGCCAGATAGGTATGAGATAAACATGCCTCCTGAGAGAGGACACGGCGATCCGGGGTAGACAAGGAGAGACCATGAAAGGCAGTAAGGGGAAGCAGCTGGCGGAAAGGCAGGCCAGCTGGAGGCAGTGTTGTACATTTTAAAGATGTCAGGTTTAGAATATACCAGTGAACAGCAGAACACCAGAGTGCCCCCTCCCCTCCTCCTCCGTCCACCCTAGCAAAAGTTGAATTTAAATCCGTATGTTCACCCTCAGTGAGAGCCTGGTGTTCACTTAGTTAGCCCACACCCCCGTTCCATACCATCTGCTAGGACAAAAGTCAAGTCAAATCTGTGAGATCTAATAGGCGACGAAGACAAAGTCTTTTGAAAAACCCAGTGGATTCTCACTCTTCTTTTTCGGCCTATCAAATCTCTGGTCTCATCAAATCCATCTACAGTTTTACTAAGAAAAGGAAACCACTTACCAACTGGTCTGCATTCAGTTGCTCCCCATTTTTCAGGCGATCCTTGTAATCTTCCAGTTTGAGCTACAAGAGAGAAAGTTGCATCTACTAGAGTCTGAAATAGAATTCTGAAGCCAACGATCAGACTGTCCCTTATGAAAACCAAGTTCTTGAAGCTAGCTATCAATCTCCAAGAACTCCATTTTACTACAAGGCAGGCAGCAAGTGCAGATGAGGTCCAGTCAGTGAAGTGAATATTACACACAGCCAACATTAGTCTGGAGTTACAAAAGTTAAGCACTAAGAAAACCCTTTTAATGGCCTCAGTTTATCATTGGACTACTTAACACACAGGGACTTACCTAGTCAATTACACATTCCCACCCCAGTGATGCGCAATCAGGGGCAATTCTGTCTGCCAGCCTATCTGGCAATGCCTGCAGGTATTTTTGGTGATCACAGCTTGGAGTGCTACTGGTATCTTGTGGGCAGAAGCCAGGGGTGCTGCTCAACACACACAGGACAATCCTACAGCACACAGGACAGCCCCCACGACAAAGAATTACCTGGCACAGAATATCAATAGTATTAAGGCTAAGAAATCCTGCTCTGATCTCATGCAGAACTATTAGATACCTGTTGAATTAGGTGGCATTTATTTCCAATAGGGAACTTCCCAGAGGATGTACAGAAATGTAAGTCTTTTGTAGCATTATGGGAGCCTCAACCTAAAGCTGTTCTTGATATTAAATCTGGTATTTAAGTAAATACATAACAAATAAATTGCATTTATTGCCCCCACAATAATGACATGATCCACTATGATATTCTAAAGAAAGGTTTAGGCTCCTCCCATATTGGCTTTATAGCTTCAAAATGCTTTCCCAGAAACTTGCAGCAAAAGCATTGGTACTGACCAGATAGGTATTCAAAAGTTAAGAGGTACTACAGTGAAGTTGCAAGAGTATAAGTGGGTATATCTGTACACCTGTATGTAGTTCCTCCACTTAGGGGAAGATGTTAACACGCCTCCATCAATAGATCCTGCTTTGAATAAATCCTGCTTTAACTAGTTTCCCCACAGTGGCAGGGAATTTGTGCTGACTGCAGCACACCCACCTTATCACACTTGTGATCGATGGATGGCATGCACTCAAAAGACAACTGGTTAAGAGCTAGGGCTACAGAGAAACTGCTAGTAACTGGCCCTTCTTCCCTACCTTCCTGGTGTGCTTAAAAAAAAAAAAAATTAACCAGACTCTTAAAAAACCTTTTCACACTCCACCACTAACAGCAGCTTACCTGAGGTCTTAACTAGGTCTGACATAAAAATATGTAGGAGTTCCTAGACCCAGATAGTTAATCACTCACATTAGCATCACGAGCAAAAGAGAATCATGACACAACAAAGCAGCGGGCAGCGCTGCTCTACAGGCTACATGACTCAGGAAATGAGGAATGAGTTGGATCTTCACATCAGCATTTACTGCAACGGGAAGCTGGTAATGACCCCTGGGTCTCTTTACAAGGCTCTCTACAATGCTTTCAACCTACCCATCTCAAACAATCCCCGAGCAACATAAATATTGGTGCTAAAACATTTTCTGGCTCTACCATCAAAAAAGCTTCCCCGACTGCAGCACTTAATACTGCAAAATCAACAGCTGCAGAAAGTCACAAGGAAAACAAGCTGAAAAAATAAAAATCAAGCTATTATTCATCTCTGAAAAGAAACATTAGTACAGCACTCAAGGATTAATCTGACCTAAAGTAGCTAGCTTTCACGTATTTCAACAGTAGCATGCATAACTGTTTTACTATTAATTTTTATTGAGTTCTGCTGACAAATCAAACAGCAAAGGTTTGACACATGCAATACTTAGCCTGCTTGTATGTTTGCAGCTAGCTAAGCCCCACAGTTAGTGAAAGCTTCAGGAAGGAACACCTCTGAGTCCTGATAGGAAGCAAAGATGTCAGGCCCTTCATCCTTGTTTAAGATGGTGCACATTTAGGGCTGGGAGAAAAAAGTTACCTTCTTTTTCTCGATGTTTCTAATTTTGTGTTTAAGGCATATGAGTCCATTATCAATGTATGTCTCATATGCTTGGGAAGGAGAGGCGGCAGCCGAACTGAGCGCAGACTGCAAGGGGCTCATGGCCCGCTGGCTGTCTCCATGCTGACTGTGGTTCACTTGGGGCTTGGCTGACTTCATATTCCCCTCTCGTCCCTCCTCTGAACGGCCTGAAGGTGACTGGTAACCGGAAGGAGATGAAGAGAGTTGCACCATTGAAACAGATGAGGCTAAAGGAGGGAAGGGGAAAAAAAAAAGTTGAGCATAAAAGTAAACTAGGACTCGAGAGACACACTGAGGGCTTTAACTTCTCTGAAAAATCTAGACTCACTCCCTCAAAATTCTCCTTCACAGAAGTGAGCTCAAAACCAGTGGTGCTTTAGACACCTGCCTCCATCTCACTACTTTTAAGGCAATTCGTGCCAACACTAGTGCCCCTCCGTAGGCAAAATCTACACCAGGGGGGATGTTGCCAGAAATTCCATTTTCCACGGAGGAAGAACTGCTAATCAAGCAATGGCTTCAGAGCTCCTCTCCTGTCCTGGGGGCAATCCACATTCTGAGTAAGATCTTCGGGCAAGTGATGACACACGCAAAGCAAGCTTTCC
Organism: Manis javanica; assembly: GCF_040802235.1. Lineage (NCBI taxonomy): Eukaryota > Metazoa > Chordata > Mammalia > Pholidota > Manidae > Manis > Manis javanica. The sequence goes on along the minus strand of NC_133170.1, from coordinate 7,303,541 downwards.
ACAGTGAGACCTTACAGCGGCCGCTCGAATCTCATTACATTATCCCTCCCACCAGCCCAACCCCACTCAGCAACGCCATCCAAAAGGAAATCCCAAACCCCGCAACCCTTCCTGAGCGCTCGTTCACTAGCTGCGAGCAGCTTCTCGAACAGGAACGCTAACTTCCTTTTGATCGCTCTGGGGCCTACATGGCAAGTCTGGCACTATTGGCCATTTGCAGCAAGCTACTTTTGCAAATGCCCCGAGCTGGGTTTTTGTTTTATTTGGCCAAGCCACAAGCACTCCCCACCGCCGGGCTTAGGGGCTCATCCTAGCGAGACTTCCACGGCCCCGGTCCCGCCTCGCCGCGCGCATCATCTCCGGCAGCATCCCCGTCCGCCCAAGGAGCGGCCCCAGGGCATCCTCCCAGGCCCAGGGGCCCGCGCGGGGGGCGCCTCTCCGGGGCGGCCACTCAGCGCCCGGAGGGCCCCGGCGCCCCCTGCCCACGGCCCCCGGGGCGCCGAGGCCGCCTCTGCAGGAGCCGCCGGCGAGGCCGCCCGGGGGGGAAACGCCCGGAGCCCCTGCCCTCGGGGACTCCGCTGGGAATGCGCGGCCGCCCGGCGCTGCCCACCCTCGGGGCCGGCCGCCTCCCGCCGCGCTGCCCAGGCCGCCGCAGTCCGGCTTCACCTCCGCAGGCAGCCGAGGCCGCTGCCGCAGCCGCAGCCCGGGCCCGCCTTCGAAAGCCGCGGGAGCCGCGAGCGCTGCGGAGGTGGACCGGCGCCGCCCGCGCCTGCGTCTCCTCCCCGCCTCCCCGCTCTCCCCGCCCCGAGCTCGCGGGCGGCGTCTGCGGCGCCGGGCGCCCCGCCGACTCGCCGCGCTGGCCCGGGCCCGCCCCTCGGCCGGCGGGGCTTATATCCGCGGAGGCCCGGCGGCGGCGGGCGGCGGCCGCCAGGGGGCGCGTGCTCCCCGCGGTTGCGCAGACTGCGGGGCGGCAGGTGAGCCCAGGGAGGCGGGGCGGCCGCCGCAGCCCCACCCGCTCGTGCGGGCCGCGGCCGGGGCCTCGGGTACGCGACCTTGAGCAGGTGCTGCCCATCGCTCGGGGCGGGCGGCGCGCCCCCCGTGGACCCGCCAGTTACCCGGCGCCCGAGCGGCTGGCGGCTGAGGAGCGGCTCTTGACGCGCGGGGCTCCTTTGCCCTCCCCGCGCCCCATCAGGGTGGGATGGGTGGGATGGGCAGGTCCCCGTCGGCCCCGAGGGGACTCAGCCGAGTGTGCACCGCCGTGAAGACGGACTGGGGGACCCCACAGCCTTCCGTAGGACTGTGTTCGGGCTGTGTCACTTGTAGCTTCGGAACAGATGACGCAGAAAGGCTCGTACAAACCTCGCTACGGTCGCATACAATTAAGAGAGAAGGCTGGAAATACATCAGTGTTTCCCAAGGAAGGGGTGGTGGTTCTCATACCGAACAAGAAGAAAAAAGAAAAACACCCAGCGGTACCTTGGCCCCAATATGTGTCCAGCTGTTACACTACATAGAATGGTTTTAGGTCCTGTCCCTGAGCCTCTGATAAAATATATTTAGACTTGCAAGAAAAGAACAAAGAAAAATCAAGTATAATTCAAGGAAACAAAGATCCCGTTTAAAAAGTGTCACAATTTTTAACATTCTGTACAGTATTTTGCCAGTTACTACCTGCTCTTTTCAATCTCTTGTGTTGTGATGTACCTTAATGTTTCATTTTCAGCTTCAAATAGTCGAATCCCATGTGTGACCTTGAGGGTCAGACAAATATTAGATTGTCCATTTGTTTATAACTGGAGAAAAGAGCTGCTGAACATGAGAGGAGGAAGACGTAAGCTTCACCCCTGAAGAATCAGTTAGCCGTGGACGGAGTAAAAAATATGTGAAGGACACACTTTTACATCAAGGAGGGCACAAAGTTACAGCACTGGGTTATACCTGCTGCAGCCGGAACTAATAATAAACCTAAGAGTGGTACTTCAGTCATACTAACCATGAAATCTTTCCCTTCTAATTAACCAAGAAAAAACTATCCCTTGGGTCATACAGATCTGGCCATAGATCCTAAATAATTCTGAATAAATTTACGTGGATTTATTTCTCAACATGAATTCAGAAAATGAATCAAGAAAGAATGCAAAAGAAAAAATATATTAAGTTTCAAGTCTGGTCAGATATAGTCTATATAAGTATAGCGAAACATTTGTAGGAGGCTGTAGGTAATGTAGCAATGATGTCTGAGAAAATGAAAAAGATGATTCAGAAAAATCTTTCCTGAGAGAGACCTTTAAAGCCAGTGAATCTGCTTATTCCATAAGCACAAGCTCCCCCCAAATTTTTGTCAGAAGTTTTATTTTCCCCTCCCCCACTCCCTCTTTTCTACACCTTGATTTGGCCTGTCAACTGTGAGGCAGTATTTGTGGAAAGCCACTTTCAGGCTTAGAAAGAAATTCCTATATTTAAAATATGATAAAAAGGGTTGTTTCAAATAAGTAGGGAATAATACACTCATTCAACAAATTTTTATCATTGTATGCCAATTATATCTCAATAAAGCTAGAGGGGAAACAATATTTATTGGATGCCTGCTTTGTGTTTGGTAACAAGGATATGATGGTGAGTGAGATAAATACAGCCCCCGCCTTCATATTGCTGAGTGGGAATTTAATAAAAGCTGCAGGAATAAATAGCAAAAACAACCAGTTAAATAAAATAGAAAAACTAAAAATACTGCAGGTTCATAATGGATGGTGATTTCTGCAAAAACAGCCAAACTATACATCCTTTGAAAATGTGAAGGTTTTAAATATGCACTGCCTGGCAAATGTATGGTTCCTGTGGAGATCGTCATGCTATAGTCACTTAAAATTAATGTAGCTTCGTATTGTTGAAACTGGAAAGATTAATTCACCAAAGAATGTTGAAGCTGGTAGCAAATGAATAGAGATATGAGAAATTATCTTAGATATTTTGTTATGGGGGATAGAAATCTGCTTCTCAGTGGCTCTACAAGGCTTTGTGGAATATTTACCCCAAAATAGAGAAGGGACCAAGAAAAATAACAAGAAAGCTAAGAAAGATATTTCCAGGGAACAGTTAATATAATAAAGTTGCTAAAGAAAAGATTGCAATATTGCATACTTTCAGCTTCATGGGGTGTCTCTTCAAATACTCAAGGAGAGAAACCTATAAAAGTAAAGCCCTGACCAGTATAGATGTCAGTCAGGAAAAAAAGCTGCCTTAATAGTTTGAAGCATTTTTTGAGAGAATTCCTACAGTTTCTAAGGTTAATATTTTTGTGGACCTTTATATATATATATATATATATATAAAGAATTATACTATCACATTCCCAGTAGTTTTGTTTATACTATTTTTCTGGTATTGGAATTAATATAGTAATAGTGCTACATCATTAAGTCCCTTTGAAATAAAAGTTCTTAGGAGAGAAATTAGCAGTATAGAACTCGTGAATGTGTGTGTGGTTAAACATATCAAGCCCATAAAAATTTGATTCCTGTCCAACTTTGAAATATTGTGGTGTCAACAACACAAACTTCGGAGCCACACACACCTGGATTTCTTTCTTACTTCTGCCCCTTACTAGTTGAGTGATCTTGGACAAGTTACCTAATTCTCAGGGCTTGAGATCCATTAGCTGTAAAACAGAGATACTAACACCTGTTTAACTGTGTCCTTAAGGAGTTCATTATGAAAAAAGCCTGTCTCTGGATCACGGCCCTTGAACCATATCCTCTACTGGGAAGTTCTCGTTTGCTGCCTCTCCCACAGTGTGGGGCATAGCATTTCTCCTGGTAGCCTAGAAAAAAATGAGAGAATTTTAGGGCTGTGAAATCCCTCTCCTATTTGAAAGATAAGGTAAGGCAAGCTTGACAGATGGGAGTTTTCCGAGGACCTAAAGAATCCAGGTCTCTGGCCCACGAGTGCAATGGGCCGTCCCAGGTGCCGCAGCCCGTGTCCCTGTGCTTCCATAGAGAGGAAATAAAATGTAGAAACAGGGCAATTGCACCGGCAGAATTGAAACCAAAAAGAATAAGCAATTCAGTGTCACTGCCTCTTCAAGGAATTCATTAAGACATCTTAAAATCATCATATATTTTGATCCAATATTTTGACCCTTATTTTAGGATCTCCCCTATAGGAATAATCAGAGATGCAGAAAATAATACAGTTAAAATGCTAATCACAGCATTTTTTTAAGTGATGAAAAATAGTAACCAAATCTAAGCATTCAACGATTGAGTAATAGCCAAATAAGGTAACTCTGACCTACGAATTATAATTCAGGCAGGATAAATAATCTTTTTAAAGAATATCCAATAACATGAAGTTTTTAAAAAGCAGGATGATAACATGCTATAAAACATTATTAGTACAATTGTGGTTTTGTAAAATATTTAACTTTATACATAGAAAAGACTAAAAGATATTTTCTTATTTTTTATAACATATTTTTTTAGATATCCAATGAGAAAAAATTTCCCACCTAAACAGAAAACTACTCTCTTCAGAGATAGCCACTATTAATTTTTTGTTTAATCCTTCCAGACTTATTTCCCAACAAATATCTGTATAATGTTTTTTATAAAAATGAGAATGTTCTAAACACATTTGATCATTCTGCTATTTTCATTTAAAATATAGTAGGCATCTTTCCATTGAAACAAATTGTAACTCCACGTTAGCTTTGGGAAGTGGAATTTCATATGACTTCAATTATCTTTTCACTTTTTGGTGAACAAGTTAGAAATTAGAAAAGTAATAAATAATGTTTTTAAGTGGTACCTCATTATTTAACAAAAATGATAATTGTCCAAGTGGAAAATACAATAATAAATATGTAATAGACAATATTTGAATAAATGACAGCCTGCATAATTCTGCCTCCAATAAAAGGACAAAAATCCTATATGAACCATGAAAAGCTGGCCTAAAAGGACAGCCTAAAAGAGTAAAAATTATTTTGTCATTTACAGAAATACTTCTTATCCACCATCCCTTTGTTACCCCAGAATTTCTCACATAAATTATTTACTCATTTTTAATAGGCAATAGATGTGACACCGAAAGCATAGCAACAAAACAAAAAAAAGATAAACTGGAGTTCATCAAAATTGAAAAATTTTTGCGCTTCAAAGGACTCTATCAGGAAAGTGAAAAGCCAATCCATAGAATTAGAGAAAACATTTGCATATCGCATATTTGATGTACTTGTATCAATTATATATATATTATATTACAATGTTACACATTTTTATATGTGATAAGAATACAGATAACAAACTCGTATAACTAAATACTGAAAAGACACGTTACCAATTTAAAAAAGGGTAAAGAATCTGATCAGGCATTTCTCCAAGAAGATATAAAAATAGCCAATAAGTATATGAAAAGGTGCTCAATATCACTAGTCATCAGGAAAATGCAAATCAAAACACAGTGAGATACCACTTCACACCTACTAGGATGGCTGTGATTCAAAAGATAATAACTAGTGATGAGAATATGGAAAAACCAGTTGCACCTCTCATAGACTGGCAGTGGGAATGCAGAATGGTTTAGCCACTTTGGAAAGCAGCCTGGCAGTTCCTCAAAGGTAAGCATACAGTTTTTATGTGACCCAACAATTCCAGGTATATCCTCTTAGGAATATATTCGAGAGAAATGAAAACATCTCTCTGCCCAAAAATGTGAACACAAGTTTTCATAGCAGCATTATTCAAATAACCAAAAAGTAGAAACAATCCAAGTGTCCATCAGTTGGCGAATGGATAAATAAAATGTGGTATATCCACACAAAGGAATATGATTCAGTCGAAGAAAAGAATGAAGCAGTGACACCTACTATAGCATGGACGAACCTTGATGCCATTATATTTAAAGATTAAAAGGCAGACACAAAAGGCCACATACTGTATTATTCCATTTATATGAAATGCCCAGAATGAGCAAATCTACAGGGAAAGAAAGTAGGTTAGTAGTTGCCTAGGGCTTGGGAGTTCCAGGGGAAATGGGGAGTGATTCTAATGTGCACAGGGTTTCTCTGCGGGGTGGTGAAGATGTCCTAAAGTTGACGGTGGTGATGGCTGCATGATTCTGCAAATATACCAACAGCCATTGAATTGTACACATTAAAGGGATGAGCTGTATGGTGCTGTGGGTTGATTTGTGCCCACCCAAAAAGTATGTCAAAGTCCTGACCCCCAGTACCGGTGAATGCACCCTTTTTTTGAAATAGAGTCTTTGTAGATGTAATCAAGTTAAGAAGATGTCATACAGGATGAGTGGACGAAGGGTGAACCCACATCCAATGGCTGGTGTCCTTGTGAGAATAGAGATCTGAAGATGGAGGAGAAACAGGACAGGAGGCCATGTGGAGACAGACGGATGGAAACCACGGAGCCGCGAGTCAACCCCGAGGATTGCCGGCAGCACAGTGCCCTTGCCCGTGCTTTGCATTGCTCAGGCCGCCCAGACTTTTTTAATGTGTAGAAGGGGACATCACAAGAGTTGCTGCGTATAAGAATAGAGAGGCCCTCTTGCCAGTACGAGGGTAAGCAGTTCTCTCTGAGACCATTGCTTTTTCTTCCCTGACCTGCCACTAGCAATATTAATGCTGCTACTTAGCAATGTTAATGCTGTTAATTAGAAATATTAATGCTGCTAATTCCAAAAACATCTCTTAGAGTTGCTGCAGCACTGCCTCTCCTCTGGTGCAGCCTGCGCTCTGTTTGTCAAAAGCAAAATTTAGAGGGTGAGAGTGGAGGATAGGAAATGCGAGGTAGTCGAGACAGTCTGTCCTGCAGACAGCAGAGCGGCTGTGACGGCGTAAGGGCCCAGTACAAAGGAAACTGGACGAAGAACCAGGCAGGCCGAGTTCTAATTCTGCCTCTGTCAGTTCAGAGTTTGTGACCTTGGGCAAACTACTGAGTCTGTGACAGCCACACAGTAAGTCATCAGCAAATGCCTCCAATTTTACCTACAAGGTATCTCTCAATTCTATCCGCTTCTTGTACATATTCTACCACCTAAGCCAGGCCACCAACATCTCCCAACTAGGATACGGCAACCACCTCCTCTGGATTTCTGCTGCCCTGCTGACCCCACTACAACTTGTCCTAGACACTGGAGCAAGGCAATATTCAAGAATTCTAAATCTGATATAATCTGCTGCTCAAAATTCCTAATGGTTTTCTTCCCACGTAGGAAAAAAATCCATACTTCCAATGGCCCTCCTGATACTAACACCCCACCCCCAATCTCTCTTACCTTACTGTGGCTGGCTAAGGTGGTGCCCAGGTTCCCAGGATCCTGGCATTCATGCCTTGAGTAACCCTCTCCCCTTGGACCGGTGGGACTTGAACATGTTTTTAACCAATAGAATGCAGCAGTGGCGATGGGATGTCACTTCCCTCATGACGTTACGGAAGACTGTAACCCATCTTGTTAGGAGACCCTCCCTCCCTTCTCCCAGGCTGGCTTTGAGGAAGGAGGCAATGTTGGGAAGGCCCCCCTAGCAAGGAGCTGAGGGCAGCCTCTAGCCGGCAGCTGTCAAGAAATGGAGGCTCTCAGTCCAGCAGCCTCCAAGGAGCTGAATTCTGTCAGCAACTTCGTGAGCTGGGAAGCAAATCCTCAGGGGAGCCTCAGATGAGAACCCAGCCCTTGCCAACCCCTGGGGGCAGCTTTGCCCTATTACACAGCGATGCAGAGAAATGGTGTCGCTAATGTTACAGTAATATTTTTCCGCAGCAACACTTAATTCTTACCTTCCCCCATACTCCTCCACATCCGCTACAGTCTACCTTCAGTGGTCCTCCTTCCTGCTGTCCTCGCATGTCAAGGTTATGCCCTCCTGGGCCCTTCCGCTCGCCAGTCCTCTGCCTAGAAGGCGCTTAACCCATCACTTCATTCAGCTGATTTTTCTTGTCATTCAGGTTTTAGCTCTGATGTTCCTCCTTAGCTCCTTAATCTAAGTAGTCACCCTGCCATGAGCACATTACACTGCTCTGATTTGGAGTAGAGAAAATTTTATTACCTGTAAAAATTTGTTCATTCAGTTTCCTCACCCTAGAATGTGAACTGTTTGAGATCAAGGGTCTCCTCTATCTTGTTTCCCACTGTATGTCTACGACCTAAAACAGTGCCTGGTGCTATAGTAACAGTCAATAGATACTTGTCATCCTTAAGTGAACATTGGGCAACACATAAGCTCTGTCCAGGGTTAAAATGACCTCAGGCCCATAAACGGACATACATAAAGATATTCACTGTAACAGTATTTGTGGTGCAGTAGGCGGGAGGTAATCTGGGTGTCTGTCCCTGGGAGAAGCGATGAGTAAGATGTGTTAGATGCACGTGGGGAGTACTGTGCAGTGATTAAAAGCGACATGTCAGATGCACATTGAAACACGGCTGGACCAAAAGCCTAGTAGCCAAGACTAATATGCATCAGATGTACATTTTTTGTAAATGAAAATACATATGCAAACAAAAATACATATTTTGTAAGAGCAATGGAAATAAAACCACATTAAATGGATTAGAATGCTTTCTTCTAGGAGAGGAAAGAGGGGCAAGTGGAAAATGAGGTTAAGAGGGAATAAATAAAACAGGAGAAGGACCTTGCACAGGCTAATGATAATGTGCTAGGAACTGAGCTGTATGACTAATTCAGTCTTCTGCATCTGAGAGCCAGAATTCAGGCCAAACAAAAGTGTGTGATTCAGAGACCTTGGGAGACATCAGAGGGTGTCACCAGGTAAAGATAAGAAGTGTCAGATCAAATCAGTATCTCGAGGGCTTTTTTTCCTGGAATGGTCATTTTCCCCCGGGAGAAATTCTGCCTGCAGTTCCTTACGCAGGCAAGTGCCAACCCGGCTGCCAGAGCTCTGAGAGCCACGTTAGGGAAAGAGGCTTGAGAATCTTACTGGGCAAGGTGTCGATCTCCACGTACACCTGCTGTTTCTGCAGACCTCTCTGCCTTTCTGCTCCACCTGAACCTTGGACTCCCTCAACTCAGTGCCCTTCTCTGGTCTGCTGAGGTGGGTTTCTTAGTTGCCTGTGGTGTGAAAAGGGATATAAACGCTTTAGTGCTTCACTTACAGAATTTCAACCCATCTTTGTGTTTCAACCTCACCTCTCACCCCTGCCTCCAGAGAGAACTGGCACCACAATTCCTGAGACTCTCCAGGCCCCTAAAGCAGGGTTTTGCTTCTAGGCTTTCCTCTGGCAGGCAGTATGGTCTCGGTTTTCCTGGTCTCCTAGATGAGCTCTTGCCTGTCTGCTTTTTGGCTTCTGAAATCTGGTTGACATCTCTCACCTGCTCTTCGGCTCCCTGCTGTAGTCTCCCCTCGGGTTCTTTTTCCCTCATAGGTTTATGTCTTTTTGTAACCCCTTCAGTGTCATCTGAGTGGCATTTAGGAAGGAGCAGAGGTAACTGCAAGTATTCGATCTTCCAGGTTTAGCAGGAAGCTGGCGCTTGGGACTTCTCTGTCGTGCTGCTTACACGTCTATCTTCCACATAGATGATGATTTTCTTGAAGGCAGAGACCCGAAATAAAAAAGTTCCCACACTCCTAGGAAAAGATGAAGTGTTCTGGCAACAAATAACCACCACAACCAGTTCTAAACTGGTTTCGTGGATCAGTGACAGCTTGCCTCACTTTAATGAATCAATGGCAACTTGCCTAAGTGAACGCGTTCCTGAAAGTCAGCCAGTAAGAGCTCCGCGCTTTTGAAGACCAGCCAATCCCCGCCATTCTCATCTAAACAGCCAGGTTCCCACGGCTGGCGTCAGCCCACTCCTGCCTCTGAAAACCCACCAGTCCCTCAACCCCACACTTCCCAAACCCTTCACAAAATCAGCTCCTGGGTTTTCCTGGAGATTATGATTAAGGATACATTCAAGTTGGCCTTTTGTTAAGCTATTGAGTCTTTTCCTCTGACAGACTTCAGCAACTTCCACCTACTTGGCACAGGGGAGGTATTCGGTAGGCAGATGCGGGAAGGTGCGAGGGCAACTGGGTGGGAAATAAAAGGGCCTGAGCTGTTTGCCTAGTAAGCCTGGTGGTCAGGCCAAAGCAGTAATATGTATACACTTAAAATTCATTTAACATTCACTCATCAATCCAGGTTCGTAGGCATTTGAGATACAAGGAACATGAGTATCTGTCATCAGAAGCAAGTGTGTTTCCCACCACCTTTGATTCAGTATGGTTAATGGTACGTAACCTGAGTGAGCAGGACCCAGTAACTAACAAGTTTTGCTTGCTTTGTTTACTACACTATATTTTCAACTATGCTTCCCTTATCCTAGATTAAAGAAGGGAGGGAGAAGCTTCCCCCAGTGGAGATCACACAGTAGCAAAACTGATTCTAACAGATATATCAAGAAAATCCCATATGGAACTTAATTTCTTGCAGGGTTAAAGGTTCTCCAAGTTACACGTACCACTGGGAGAACGTGAGTTCTTTGGCGCTTAACTCTTCCCCGCGAGTCAGAATTCACATGCCTCTAGGATCCTGACAAGATGCAGCAGCAGTTTCTTCCAAGAATGAAAAACAGCACTGCTGCCTTAAAGTAGCAGAGAGGAAACAATTACCCACACAAACACCTCCCGTCCACAAAAGAAATCTGAAGGGCCCGGCCTGGCCCCAGGTTCTGCTGCTGCCCCAGTCTGCAGGCCAGGACGCCGCTCCGATCTGCCGCCTCTGCCAGTGCAGCCCCTCTACCGCCTTTTCCCAGGCTTTCTGGACTCCCTCCCTGCTCCATTTTTGCCGGAGTGGGAGGTCTTCTCTCTGGGGTTGCTGCCCCTTCCCGGGCCCCCAGCCCCACCGGACCCTGAATGCCACGGCCCAGGCGGAGGGAAGTCCCTTCCGCTCCAGGGACACAGCGTGGCCCGTCGCTGCTCACCCTCCTAACAAGTATCAGAAGACTTGCCAGCCCTAGAAACTGCTCAGATGACCTCCAGCAGGGGCAGTCTGGCATGGTCCTGTTGGAAGGCGCTGCACCCCTGGCGTCCCTCCTGAGGCCCTCCTGCACCCCCAGATTGTGGGTGCTGGTTTGCCGAAGAGGGTGCCCATGCTTCTTGGAAGCAGCTCCTGCCGCCAGTGAAGGAAGTTTGCAGGAAGCCCATTTTAAAAAAACAGGATCCCCTCTTTCTCTTTTTGACAGGTTTTTTTCCTAAAAGGGATGTAAGGGCCTATGATGAGGGACCGGGCTTCAGCCAAGCAACTGCTCAGAAACCACCTGTGAGAAGGCAGTGTGTTTGGCTGCAATTCGTGTGCATCTACTAGATGAAGCCTGTTAATCGTGCTAAATGAATTCTCAAAACATTTATTTTTGGCAAACATGACCTGTCAGTCTAAGTTTAAAATCTCATTCTATATATGGAAGCAACCTAAGTGTCCATCAATAGATGAATGAATAAAGAAGATGTGGTACATATACACAATGGAATATTACTCAGCCATAAAAAGAAAAGAAATCCTACCATTTGCAACAACATGGATGGAGCTAGAGGGTATTATGCTCAGTGCAATAAGCCAGGCAGAGAGAGACAAGTACCAAATGATTTCACTCATCTGTGGAGCATAAGAACAAAGAAGAAACTGAAGGAACAAAACAGCAGCAGAAACACAGAACCCAAGAATGGACTAACAGTTACCAAAGGGAAAGGGACTGGGGAGGATGGGTGGGAAGGGAGGGGGAAGAAAGGGGCCATTAAGATTAGCATGTATAATGTGGCAGGGGGGTGCACGGGGAGGGCTGTGCAACACAGAGAAGACAAGTAGTGAGTCTACAGCATCTTACTACACTGACGGACAGTGACTGGAATTGGGTTTGTGGGGGGACTTGGTGAAGGGGGAAGTCTAGTAAACATAATGTCCCTCATGTAATTGTAGATTAATGATACCAAAAATAATAATAATAATTAGGAAGAGATGAAAAAAAAAGAGAAGAAATCCTGCTGTTTGCAACAAGATGGATGGATCTAGAGGGTATTATGCTCACTGAAATAAGTCAGACAGAGAAAAACAAATACCACATGATTTCACTTATTTGTGGAGTATAAAAACAAAGCAAACAAGAAGGAACAAAATAACAGCAGACTCATAGACCCTGAGAAGGGACTAGTGGTTACCAAGGGGGAGGGGTTGGGGAGGGTGATAGGGAGAGGGAAGGAAATTGAGGTGCACAATAATTTGCGATCACAATAGAAGCTGGTCACAGGGATGGTAGTACAGCGTGAAGAATACAGTCAGTGATTCTGTAACATCTTAGTATGTCGATAACAACCACCCTCGAGGGGGTGAGGATTTAATAATATAGGTGACTGTTGAACCACTGTGTTGTATATTTGAAACCAACATAAAATTGTGTATCAATGATACTTTAATTTAAAAAAAAGTAAGCAAGTGCTGATACATCCTACAACTGGGATGAACTTTGAAAACATTATGCTAAGAAAGAAGCCAGACACAAAAGGTCACATATTAAATGATCCTTTTTATATGATTATATCCAGAACAGGCCAATGCACAGAGACAGACAGCATGTGAGTGGTACCTGGGGAGGAGTGAGGGGGCGATGACCGATGATAGGGGTGCTTTCCTGGCATGCTGTAAAAGAACTGAAACTAGAGAGAAGTGGTAGCTACACATTTTGAATACATTAAATGTCACTGAAATGTACGCTTTATAATGGTTAATTGTGATATGTGAATTTCGCCTCAATAAAAGATAAATATATAAAACTGTACTACATATTTCCTTCTGCTGAATTACTTTTTACAAACTTGATCTGATCTCATTTATTTATCTTGGCAATGAAATCGGGTTGTCTGCAATATACAACCACACTGGTGGCATAATCAAGTCTCTGCTTCAAAGGGGTGAAGTGCTCCCTTTTTGTAACCAGTCTTGGGGCTGTAGTAACGTTCACTTGTAATTCTAGTACTTGAGTTACGTGGAGAAACAGACCTAATAGGCAGGCTCTTCTTTAACGGCAACATTAAGAAACAAAAAGGAATAATTTCTGGATGAAGACTTCTCTTTAGCTATTTGGTGAAATATATGCTGTTCTTACCTCATTTTGCAATATATGAGATTTATCTTTTGGAAAAAAGGAATTACATACATCTTATTGGGTAAGATAGTTCATGGCTGATTTTTCTGGGCTCAGCGACCTCACCTGGGAGGTGACTTTAGATACTCTGTCACTGTCCCCCTGTCCAAGCATTGCTCCTGCCTGGCATAGATACCCACAAAGAAACACTGCTTAGACTTTTGAGGACTGGAAATTGGAGATTTTGCAAGGGTTGCCCAGTGATCAGTTAGCTTTTGCTGCATTCCAAACCACTCCGAAGCTCAGTGGCTTAAAATAGCACCCAGTTATTCAGCTCACAATTCTGTGGGTCAGCAGTTTGGGCTGGGCTCAGTGGGCAATTCTTCTATGGTCCTGTTCATGCATCTGTAGTCAGCTGCTGGGTATCCAATTGGCTGCTCTGCTAGGGTCTGGCTGGTCCTAAGTGGCCTCACTTGCATGTCTGACTAGTGGCTGGCTGTCAGCTAGGGCATCTTGGTCCTCCATGTGACCCTCATCTTCCACCAGGCTAGCCCAGGCTTGTTCACATGGCAGCAGTGTTCAGAAGTCACACAGTGTCGCCTCCATCCCATCCTTTTGGCCAAAGAAAATCAAAGGACAGCCCAGATTCAAGGGACAGGGAAATAGATACCACCTCTCAGTAGAGGTATTGTGCCCATTTTCGGCAATCTATTACAACTGAAGTCACTATTCCTGTTAGAGTAACCCACTGCTCCCCACACCGGGTTCCCCTGGACCCCCCTCCTGGCTCTCACAGCCTACAGGCCGAGGCCCACTTGGTCACCAACCCTTTATGATCATACTCCCCTTACATCAGTCATGTCCTAGTGCCCTCCTCCACCTGATTCCACGTACATTCAGTCTCAGAAAACCCTCAGAGTTTCTGATCCTCTGCGAATTTGTTGTTAGTATGGCTATGTTCACCTAGAGCTAGTGCAACTATATGCTTTATCATCTCAATTGGGACTTACAAGGACGAAACGGAGCGCCATGAGTAATGATGCTAGTAAAGCCCGCAGAAACTGAGCCGTCCCTCTTTGAGGCTGCAGCGGGTAAAGCGCAGACTCTTGGACCCACCCTGCCTCGTCTGCGCAGCAGCTCTGACAATCATCGCCAGTTACTTAAACTCTTAGTAACAGTCTCCTCATCCATTAAATGGAGATTATCATTGTACTTATTTTATAGGGATTTTTGTGAGGTTTAATGAGTTAACACATATAAAATACCTAGCTATTAGCATATTATTTCTAAGCTCTGCAGTGGGGGATGTGGGTGTTTCCTTCTTCATTTAATGTTATATTATGTGGACATATGCTGGAGTTACTTCAAAATCTTTGTATCAGTTTTAATTTACCTAAATAAAATATACCTAAAAATTCTTCTGCTATTAAATATTTAGGTCATTTCCAGTTTTTCCCTGTTATAAGTGATGAAACAAACTTCATTATTGATATTTTTATCATTTCCTTATATTAGTTTTAGAAGTAAGAATGTTATATTGAAGAGGATGAATATTTTAAGGATCTTGGCATACATCGCAAATTGCTTTTGCAAAGGAATACATTAAAAGCAAAAAAAAAATTAGAAGAATATTGAAGATACTTGGACATATTCGCTGATTGAGTGAGGGTGAAAGACAAAAAATAAATACCAAGGAAACAAACAGGACTTTAATCTTTAATAGTCCATGATACCATTGTTTGTTGTAGGATATAAAGAGTTCATTATACTACTAGATGATCAAGAAAAATCCAGAATAGACGGAACAAAAATTTCTTTAGAATGATTTCCCATTAAAAAGTGAAAAAGAAAACTTTTATGCTCAAAGGGGACATCTATTGCTTGGCTTTGTTTTATTTTTAGGCCTTGGGCTGCTGTGAAGAGAGTCATACAGCTTTGCTGAAGGTGGAGTGAGAAATGGGGGGGGGGGGCGGGGCTGAGCTGACATTCAGGAGGATAAAGGGCCAGAGAGACAGAGAAAGGCTCGTTTAAATCCCGAACTGCCTCTTCCCCTTAATATTGGTTGTTATTTGTTATCCCCTCTTTGTTTGACTTAAAGACAAATGTGTCTCTCACATGTATATCCTCTAACCAAGGGGCAAGGAAGGGGACGTTGAGGAAGCGTATCTCCCCTCCTCTCTCCTTCAGACGTGCTCAGGGTGGAAGGAAGGTGCGTGGCTGGCTACGCACCCAAAGCGGAAAAGTTAAATCCTATTCCTTCAGCCCTGCAGCAAAGAGAGAACAAGCCTGGGCATCCATCTCAATCTGGAGAAAAGGCCGTGACTGTCTAACTGCATCAAGCATCGAAGTCACTAGGACAGCTTGTTAGAACACGGACTGTCACCCCCAGTGCCTCTGATTTCGGTAGGGTGGGGCTGGGGGATCTGCACTTCCAGCAAGTCTGCAGGTCATGACGATGTTGCTCAGGTCCAGGGACCAGACGTTGACAGCCTCCGCTGTCATGGTTACCAGTCCTGATTAACCACCAGCATCACCTAGGAGGTTTTAAAAAAAAAAAAAGACTCCTAGGAGCCTCGTGCCAGAACCACCCAATTAGAATCTTCAGAATTAGGACCCCAGGCATCTGTTTATTTCATAAAGCTCCACATGAGATCTGGGTGCTCAGCAGATGTGGCCATTCTACAGCCCAAGTACCCAAAAATATGATATTGATTTAGTATCTAATAAAGCCTTGACTGATAGACTGACTCAAACCCAGAGATAACTTTTAGCAGTTAAACATGGACGTTTTCGCATGCTGATTTTATTTGACTCGTGATGACGATATTCTTTGGAAAATATCTGTATTGACCTCTCAGCCACATGATAATGAGCACTTTTCCACAGGAAGTTCTCACAATTCTAATAGACAAAAATACTGGCGCAACATGTGAATCATTAGAATATTTTCCCTGGCAACAACAGGACTTTTTTTTTAATGCCCAAGTGGAGCTATCATGAGATTCTCTCAGGTTTGCCCCTGAGAAACAGTTGTCTTTTATCAGAATATCCTAGCAATGCAACCAAATGGAATGTTTATACACTAATCAAAATTTGGTAGGTTAGGTTGTCCCAGGAAGCACGACTTTCTTTCCTGATATTCTCCATAGACTGGTTTTTATGTTATATTTTTATTGGTAATAATCTAAATATTCAACAGAACTTGTAAGCAAAACAATCATTGTTCATATTTTTAAAAGGATTGTATGAAATAAGAAGCAGGTTGCTAGTGCAATAATCTTCTTCAAGCATAAATTAGAGATTGGATAGAGCTGGCCTCAACTGTGTAATTTTCTCTTTTCCTCATTATTGTGATGGCCTCTCTTTGTTCTGGGTCAGACTTCTTGCTAATGAACTTCTAAATTCTGTCCAACCCATTTAGCTGAAGTAGATCATTGAGCTTTGGCTTGTTACAGATTGGCACAATTCTGGAAAAAGTGGAGTGTGAGCTTAGCTCTGAATTGTGGTTAATTTGGAGAAGCTGGTTACTGTGTACTGAGTACAGAACTCATTTCTAAAATTAGATAATGGTGAGCTATTAGTGATTCAAATGGAAAAACACATCCCACATTCATTAATAATATGCAACCCAGAATATTTTATCATTCTACGTGTGATGGCAAAGAACACAAAGGCAATGTGAAAAATTAACTTAATTGGATATATTGTAAAATTCGACTTGACATCACGTTAAATTAAGGAGTTGCTTTGATTGCTAAGTAGATAATAGAAAAAGCCAAAGTATTAAGCCCGGTTAGAATTTGTACAAGTGCTTTACAAATTGCTTATTTCCTAGTACCATCACAAGACTTAATAGTGGTACATTTAATAGGAAGACAGTTCAAGTTGAAATAGATGACAGTTAAATAGATGATTTCAGGGAAAACTACAAGCTATTCAAAAATTTCTGCATCTTTTCTTTCCAGAGAGCTAAGCAATACATTCCCCAGGATCTAGTACTCTCCACCCCCGACAGATGGCAGTCAAGGATTTGTAGAAGGAAGGAAGGGAAGAAGGGAAGGAGGAAGGAAGAAACAAATACCAGTGGAAAAGATTTACATCTATTTTCTCCTGCCTCCTTGGTACTGGAGTCTGGGTGCTAGAGAGACGCACACTGGGAATCGGCTGTGATTCTTTTCCTAGGATTAATTTCATCTTCCAAATCTCTTTTGCCAGCCCAATCCTCTCTGAAGTCCAGGCTCCAACTCTTACCTGATACTCCCATTTCAGGCAGAGCAGCGGACTAGGTGAGACTAGGGACCCTGAAGCCAGACAGCCTAGGTTCGAATCTATACCCCACTGACTTAGTAAGCTGTGTGACCTCAGGAAGATTCATTCCTGGAACCTCGTCTGTGAAATGGAGACAACAATAGGGTATCTACCTTAAGGTGTGTTTCATGAGCTAAATGAATTAGAAGGATAAGGCATTTAGAATAGTGCCTACATGCCCGTGGTATAGGCAGCTTCTGACATAGCTCCCAGTGACCCCAACTCTTGGTATTCAGCTCTTGTATAACCCCTTCCCCTTGAGTGTGTGCTGGACCTAATTACTTGCTTCTAGAAACAAACAGAATATGGCCAAAATGATGGAATATCACCTCTGTGATTTAGACTCCAAGACTGATTTCCCTCATGGTCTCTTCCCCAGCATTCTTTCAGATGAAGCCCGCTCCCAGGTCGTGTGATGCTCTGGGAGAGGCCTGTGTGGCGAGGAACTGAGGAACGCCTGTGGTTAGACATTTGTGAGGAAAGAGACCCAAGTCCAACGAGATGCAAGGAAACGAATTCCGCTGGCAACCGCTGGCGCTAGCTGAGAAAAACTTTCCCAGCTGCGTCCCGAGACACCTGTGGCCTCGTGAGAGTCCTAGAGCTAGACAGCCTGCCACCCCACAGCCACGTTCCTGACCCCCAGAGAGTGTGGGGAAATAAATATTGTTTGTAGCCACTAAGTTTGGAGATCATTTGTTATGCAGCAACAGGTAATACTCAAGCACTCTATAAATACAAGCTAATAATAGAGATCTCAAATTTCTCATCTCTTCCACCAGTACTCACATCTCAGTAAACGGGGCTACCATACAAGGTGATCAAAACAAAACGCTACCCCTCAAAATCTTTAGTTCTTCTCTTTTCCTCCCCCTAAATAAACTATCTTTATGAATATCTGGGCCAAAAAAAAAAAAGCTTGTATTATTTTAAAATAAAGTGAGTGGGCTAAGAAAACCTGTGTGGCAAGAGCTACCAGCAGGGGGAAGAATGATATAAAATAGACTCAGAAAGGGAAGCAAGGGGCAGATTACTCAGGACATCGAAGGCCTTGATAAGGAGTTCAGGGTTTGAGTGTGGTGGGGAGCAAACAGGGTATTGAGCAGAACTCTGACACACTCTGACCATTTTTGTCCTACTGCTAGTCCTGGTAAAACTTTCAGCTGCTGTATGAAATAATGGTGATAAGATGATGAGTATTAACGGAAAGATGAATAGGCGAATACTCAGCTCTCCTTAGTGAAGACGGCGATACGTTAGGGTGAAAGCACTGGCGATGAGCAGCGGATGAAACAGGGGTATATTTGGAGGCAGAGTCAGTCAAATTGATCAAATCACTGGGTAAAGAAAACAGGTGCCAGATGGCTCGTAGATACTTAGCTCAAGCTAAAGGGAATCATGGGGAAGGAAAATGGCTAAGAGTAAAACATCAGGATTTCTCCTCTGAGTGTATAAGCCTGAGATGAAATCAGACATCCAGGTAGAGACGTCAGGTGAGCATCTGGAGTTCTGGGGAGAAGTTTGCCCTGGAAGTCGGAGGGGAAAAAAAATCAATGTAAAGGTGATACTTGCCACTGTAGGGGAGGAAATAAATCCTTTTCCTTCTTCCATTTTAAATTCTCAGCTGGGGCCCCTCTAACAAAAGGCAATCAATGGAAGTCTATTAACATGTATATCTCATACATTTGGGAGAGACTGGGGAAAGGGTAACTCAAAAGAGGTGACTTAGAACTCCAGCTTATATAGCATCTTCAACAAAAAACAATACATTTGTAAAGAAATGACAGGACAAGGAAAATGATTTTAAGCTTCTAAGAGCATTAAACTGTGGAAAGGTACACATATGGGAGAAAGCTGATAGAGTAAGGTTTGTTCGAAGATTGTTCTAATGCTGTCTCTGGGCTGATAAGTCTAAAATTATCTCCAGTCTAGGAAAATATATATCCTGCCTTTAGGCAGAAAGGGGGAGAGCTTTATCTGCATTTGCTGTTTCTTAATCGCCTTCAGCTCAAAATAATTCTTATGTCAAAGAGGCAGATTCTGGGGTGACATATTTTGGTTTCCTTCAGCATCCAAGAACTACAGTTGATTATCTAGGGAGAGAGTATAGGTGGGCTCAGACCCATTCCTGGGCTGCTCGAAGGAGTCTAGCAGAAGGGGAGGAGCCAGAAAAGAGGCCAAGAAGCAGGGGCCAAAGACACCAGGGGAGTGACCCCCTCCTGCCCAAGGAGTTCTGCAAACCATTGACCTTGAGTAAATCCCAGTGGCATGGGGACAGCAGAGAACCCTAGAAATGACCAAGATTCAGCTTCACACATGGACCTAGCATCAGAAAAGAAATTTCCTATTATAAAAAAATGTTAAAGTTATATTTCTTGCACACCTGAGTTTGGAGAGCGATATTCATACTCACTACTAATGCAGTAACTAAATACAATTTTATATTTACATAAGTTATGTATTTATGTGTTTTTAGACAAATACCACAAAATAGTGTTCTGAGGCAAAGAAAGGACTAGGAAAGCGATGGCCACTCCCCTGAGACGTGGCCTTTAGAGGAAGCCTCTCTGAGGTGCCTTCCCAAAGAGAAGATAAGTCGAAGAGTGAGTCCTAGTGACCCCAGAGGGAGGAAGAATTTGGGGGTGAAGGGCGAGAGAACAGAGAAATGAAAGCTGTTAAAAATCTAACAAGCCACTTCCAGGCTGGACAAACAGAAGATAGGTGAAAAGTACCAAACAGAAAACAAAACCACTAAGGAGACTTGGGGGGAAACCGGATCTTCAGACATAATATGCAAATTAATCATTGAAAAAGTTAAAGATATAAGTAGGCAGCAGATAACTGGAGTTCATCATTTGAACCTCAGAACACAGAACCTGATTTGGGTGACTTTCTCAATTCTCGTAAGCATGGTAAGCCTAGAATCTAGAACGGGTGGCACTGTTCTAGGTGCCAGGGGGGGGTGGCGGGGGAAGTTAACAGATTTCATGCAACCGATGCCATGGGGCACAGGGACCTGATTGCTCTTGGAATCCCAGGCGAGAAGGGCCTCGGTGAAAACAGGTGTTCTTTAAAAAATAAAACACAATAACAATAACAGAAAACAAGAATTAGAGCCTAACATTTGAGACAAAAATGCAGATCTCACCCAAGCAGAATTTCAGGCTTCACTGTGATTGGATCAGAAGGAGGGAGGGGCGTTCCTGACTGATATCCTTACTTTCTGGTTTACAGCCAATGAGCTTTCAGCTGCTCCTCAGGATCACTGCACCCACCTGCTTACGGCAGCTGAGCTCTGTCACCAGGCCTCTGTTATTCAGGACCTCGCATCCCAGTTATATCAGCCCAGTACTGGAACAGCATCTCCTACCAGGAACTCTGGCCTTCAGAGCTCTGGAAGCAGCTACCGGAGTATTACAAGGGTGGGAGGATTAGACTGGTGGCTTTCAGGCGTACAAACGCGTAACTGCTAGTCAACAGGCCTTAGATCTAATGCACAGTATAGTGAATACAGACAATAATATTGTAACATAATTTTGTAATGTTATAAATATTGCTGCAATAGCAATCACATTCCAATATATAAATGTATCAAAGTAACATTCTGTACACCTTAAACTTACACGATGTATGTCAAATGTATTCAATAAAAAATAAATTAGATTTTTAAAAAGAGCTGAGTGTTGGTGTCACCTTCTCATAAGGGTAAAGGGCATGTCCTGCGCCCTCCCATTGGACGTTCCTCCTGGTTGGCTTTCTGGGCTCTGCGGTATGTTCAGTCCTGCGTGCCCATTTCTCCGGACATGCTGATCCCTTCTCTCTCCGCCTCAATCTGGGCTGATGTTTTTTCCAACTTTGAAGCGTCAACCTTGCAGTGTTTTAGCGCCATCTCCTGGGCGCCTTGTCAAGGCATTAATCCTGTACCAGGAGAGAACGCTTCATGTGAACAATCCCTCGCTTTCCACCGGTTTGTTCTGTGTCCCTCGGGATCTAGTTCCATCCCTACACTCCCAGCTCCCCATGGCACACGCTGACCGCGTCCTACGACTGGGGCACAATCTCCTTCTCCTGTAGCAGGCCCAGAACTTCTCTGGGTTATGTCGTGACTGGACCCTAGGTCTTGGTCTGAGAACCAGGAGTGGAGGTAGAGATGAATCCTAAGCAGGACACGGTTTCTTACAAGGGAGATGATCCTCCGCACCATCTGCAAATAAAAGACGCTAGTCTTTAAACAGGAAGGCGTGGGTCACTTCGGGAGGCCCAGAGGGTCCGAGGGAATCTGAGGATTCAAGATTTCTTTAGTGCTTGACCCAGATGTCTTCATCCGAAGTCTCACTCCTTCTGAATCAGGTCCCTGACCTGAACACGGACAGACCGGCTAGAGCGGAGAACTCTCTGGAACTGTGCTGCTCGTCATTTCTGTCCTCAGCTTTGTGGCTTCCAGGCTACAGGATGTGGGAACCTATTTATACGTGGCCCGGGAAGAGACTGGCTTCACATTTCCCACCATGTTGGCGAGTAATCCTCCTCAACCTTTCATTGTCTCCAAAGCATTGATAGCCCCACGCAACAGCCATCTAGTTCCAAAATTCTTACATTTGCTTAATTTCCCCTGAAATTCTCAAATCATTCTGTGTTAAATGGGAATTTCCTGGGTAGACCTCAAAGAAACTACTTCCTCCGATTTGTGGGGGAACCGACAGACCAAAGAAGGACCCAACCAGGCGTAGGGTGGCGAGGACCTGAGCTTTATGGGGATTACTGAGCGAGCAGGAGAGGCCCTTGGGGCAGCTGCCTGGCCGGCGGCTTTCATTGGAGGGAGGGCAGAGGGCACGCGCAGGGGAGCATGTAGGTGAGGAACTGCTGCTTCCTGCCTTTTGAGTTCGAGTTGAGTTTCGAGGGGCTGGGTAAACATCCTGAGGTCCTCGGGTCTCCAGCCCGCAGGCTGAGGCCGAGGGAGTAGGCGGCTCCCCTCCCCTGGAATGCAGCCCCGCAGTTTGTCCTTTGAAATGCCTACTTTAATCAGATTGGCTTTGCTTTGGCCAGGCTTCCAGGATCCTCTCTGCTGGTGATCCTGAGACGTTGCACCTGCGCATGACGTTGCCTTCCACCGGGATCCCAGCCCCGTTTTGCACCTACACACACACACACACACACACACCACCACCACCAGCGATTGCACCTTATTACAGTCAGCCAGGCCCAACCACAAAATCCTATTTTAGACATGGTAGCCGGAACCACACCCAGGGTCATCTGTCCTGGGCTGAGTTCCCCAGGAAACAGACGGACACGCTGATGTTCCTGCGCAGAGGCCCCTGCAGAATCCTCGCAGAAACAGCACCTGCCAGTGTTGAGGGAGGACAGACTCTGCAGGGAAAACATGAAAGGGCGATGTTGCCACAGAGATCTCAGCGGGTCCCCTGGGAGCTCTGGAGCCCGGATGGCCCCTCCAAGACATCCCACATGGAGCCAGGGTGGACAAGGCTTTGTGCCCGAAGTGAACCAGTCATGGGATATGCACTGACCGGGGGCAGGCAGCACAAGCTTGGGTGGAGTGTCTTTCTTAAGTTGAGGACAATCAGGCTGAGAAGCATCAGTCAACAACTCTCAGGGCAACTGGAGCGACGTGTCCTGAATGGGACCCTGGGCGTCACACCACAACACCCACAATGCCCTGCTACACTGGGCACATCACCTAACCGCCGGGCCTGCAACTTAAGGGAATAATGCCGATCTCACAGGAGCTCCGAAAGGGCAAATGGAAACACACAAGGGCAAGCAACCCGTGAACTGTTAGCAAGGTTCTTCTTTTCGGCCTGAATTCTGTAGCACTCTCATCACCATCTTGCTGCTAAGTTCATCTATCTCAGAAACAGCTGGTATTTCACTTCTCTACCAAGATTTATCTTTAAAGCCAACTTTATTGTTTCTGCAAAAGTTTGCAGTTACGGTGTTGAAATGCAGCTCCTTTATTACGTGTGTCTCTGGATTGTTTTGCATCTGCATCATGAATTAATTCCTAAAATAAGTCCCACAGTAACAAAAACTCCACTAGCCTATAATTCAGGACTCTATAAAAAATAAAATTCAAGACTTCGTAGCTCTTAAAAATTAAAAATTATCAGGAAAAGTTACCAATGCATAGGAGATTCGTAAGTGAATCTTGTAGTTTTTAGTACTTCTCACTAGAGGGAGCTACTTACGAATAAACACCGTTAATCCATAGCCTCAATTTCTGAGTTTAAATATATTTCAAATATGTGCACTAATTGTGTGTCCAGATCTGGTTAATATGAGCATATTTTTAAAAGTCAGAGATAATTTCAACTGAAGATAGAAGATGAGACCTTAAAATTCTAAAGTGAGCTAAAGATTTCCTTCTCACCTCTTTCCCAAGATTTTGGAATTTTTGAAATATGTGAGTAGGAATTCCAGAGCACCTTACAGGGATGATGTCACTTACCATAGTGAGAAAGAGAAACTGACTCTATGATCTGTGCGTTCCCCTCAACTCTAATCTTCTGTGACCTATAAAATTATCAAGTTTGGTAGATTAAATGTAAGAGCGTAATTTGTATAAGGAATAATTAGAAATTCATCAGTTTAGAACCACTTTTAAATGCTTTGTAATGACGGAGCTACAAGGTGATAAACTGTAAGGAATGTGGCTCATCTTGATTTGATTTCATTTATTAAAACAGGGTAACAATTTGGGAATAGAAGACAAATCAACTCCATGTTTAAACATGACTTATCAATGGACTTAGAGCCCTTGATATTATTACTAGCTACTGAAAGGAAAGCCCTTGTTTTCAGAAGAAGAGCTGGGGGAGGGGAGAGCTCAGGGGAGATCTGGTTCCCAAGTTCTGCCAACTGGAACTTTGTGGGATTGCTGTTTTTCTGAACTGTCCCGAACAGAAATGTATCCGTTGCCTCTTTTCCTCTTCATCCTCCTCCTCTTCTTTTTTCAAACTTTACTGACCTCCAAAATCTGAAAGTTTTCCCTTCTTCCTCTCTTTAATTTGTTAATTCTGTGGAGACTAGGATAAAATAATCCTGCTGCAATGTGGTGCAAATTGGAAGCCTTTGGCTCTACAGTCAGGTGGACCAGGGTCTGTCCTCAGTTGCACCTGTTATTAGCTGTGTAATCTGGATAAACTCCATAGCCTCCCGAAACTTCCCTGGCATCATCTGTAGAATGGAGACAGCAGAAAATTCTTGCAAGTCTTCAATGTACGTAAGCGTGTAAGTCACTCAACGTAGCACTCGACAAGCAAACTGCCTTCAGTACACGCCGGCCATTGTGATGGTTACAGGGACAATCCTGGTGGTGTGGCATGGCAGGACCCCAGGCTGTGTTCCTGGACCAAACTCCTAGAAAATCAAACCAAGGGTTCTGAATCAGGAAGGAACCTCAGAAGCCATCAAACCCAATCCCCGGTTTTTTGTGTTTTTTTTGGTATCATGAATCTACAATTACATGAGGGACATTATGTTTACTAGACTCCCCCCATCACCAAGTCCCCCCCTACAAACCCCATTACAGTCACTGTCCATCAGCGTAGTAAGATGCTGTAGAATCACTACTTGTCTTCTTTGTGTTGCACAGCCCTCCCTGTGCCCCCACACACACATTATACATGCTAATCGTAATGCCCCCTTTCTTTTTCCCCATCCTTATCCCTCCCTTCCCACCCCTCCTACCCAGTCCCTTTCCCTTTGGTAACTGTTAGTCCATTCTTGGGTTCTGTGATTCTGCTGCTGTTTTGTTCCTTCAGTTTTTTCTTTGTTCTTATACTCCACATATGAGTGAAATCATTTAGTACTTGTCTTTCTCCACCTGGCTTATTTCACTGAGCATAATACCCTCTAGCTCCATCTATGTTGTTGCAAATGGTAGGATTTTGTTTTCTTCTTATGGCTGAATAATATTCCAT
Organism: Manis javanica; assembly: GCF_040802235.1. Taxonomy (NCBI): domain Eukaryota; kingdom Metazoa; phylum Chordata; class Mammalia; order Pholidota; family Manidae; genus Manis; species Manis javanica. The sequence goes on along the minus strand of NC_133170.1, from coordinate 7,278,209 downwards.
TGTGTATATGTACCACATCCTCTTTATCCATTCATCTACTGATGGACACTTAGGTTGCTTTGCTTCCATTTCTTGGCTATTGTAAATAGTGCTGCGATAAACATAGGGGTCAATCCCCAGTTTTTTGAAGTGATGAAAACTGGGACCAGAGAGGCTACATGGCTTTCAAAAGTTCACCCAATAATCTGTCCATGAGAAGAGAGTCACAGTGATAGATTCAAGGCTCCCACATTCCCAGTTTCATTGTTCTGTCAAGGGCTAAACGACCAGGAACCAAATCTCTTCTAGAAGAGGGTGCTGGGCTGTGTCTCGGGAACACAGCGCCAGAGGGGGCGGGACGTTCCCTGGGGAAGCTCCCTCTAGTTTGTGGATGAAGCTTGCACATTGCTCTTTCGCCTATGGTGATTTATTTGGGGCTCCTTTCCTTATTCTCCCCTTTGGGATCCTTTAGAAGGAACTGATCAGGGTCTCGGGGGGATCAGGATGGGGCTTAGAAGCAAGGATACAGGGTGCAGGCGTTTTCTCAGCTTTGCTAGCTGCCTCTTCCTTAGTAGGACAGGAATCTTTCCCAGTCCTAAAACCGTGGGACAGCCGGACGGGAACGGGAGCAGAGCACAGATTAGCGCTCGAGGCTGCGCCCCACTCTAGAGTGGCCCAGAGCTCCCGTGATGCCCCCGAGGCCCGCGCGGGCCGCGGTGGATCCGGAGCAAAGGCCGGGCCAGCTGAGTGTGGCTCAGCGCCTGGACGGGCCGCTGTGGAGGCCTGAGGGTCACCAGCCGGTCCCCCCGGATGCTTTTCTCCCAGACGACGCTGATCGCCGGCCCCCTCCCCCTCTCGGGGCCTCTGTTCATCCCCTGCTCTTGTACCTTCCCACCAACATTGCATGCGCTGCTCGCTGTGTGTTCTAGGCAAAGGAAACAGCTATTTCAGTTACACTGAATCATGGACCCAAGATATCAGCTGTAGCACAAATGAGCTGATGTCAAAAATAGCCTTTTTCCTATTTCTTTGACTTTACACTCTTCATTGAGTGTTACATGGTATAAAACATTTTTCAAAGCCAGTTGGTTTAATGTGGGAGTTGTATCAAATAAGTGAATTAAATGACTCAATGCAAGGTGGGGGGATGGGTGAAATAGGGGAAGGGGATAAAGAGGCACAAACACCCGATTATAAAATCAATTAGTCACAGGGAAGCAAATACAGCATAGGGAATAAATTTTTTTTTAATGTAATGACTTCTGTTGGTTTTCCTAAAGTTCTTTTATGGCATAATTTTTTAGGGAAGAAGAGAACAAAAAGAATTGGTCCACTTTTTATAGAATGTAAAGAGGGAATGAATGAGACTAGTGATCTGCTTAGTCATGGCTTTGTTTACTGTTTTTTAGTAAAATAATATTGAGTCAAAGAGGAAAACAAATGTAATATCAAACTATTTGCAAAATAATGAAAATGAGAACAATACATAGAAAACTTAGTTTACGATTTGTAAACAAGTTACATTTCATGGTAAATAATCTTAAACCTTAAATGCTTTCCTTCTTAAAAACACAAAAAGAAATCGAACTATTCAACTCAGAAAATTAGGATAGCTAATATAAAGCTAAGAAAAAAGAAAACACGAATTAAAAGAAAACAAAAACAGTAAAGCTGATACATCCAAGAGTAGTTGTTTTGGGGAAAAAATATACAAACAAACATCTTGTCAAATTCAATACACACACACACACACGAAGGAGAGAAAAACAAATAAAATAAATGAGGAATATACTGTAAAATTTATATTATAAAATAACAAACATCAGAATATGCAGATAAACAGAAATCTCAGTAAATTGGATGATTAATAGAAAAATTGTAAGGGCCAGAATTGACTAAAAGGTTGAAAATCTGAAACTTATAACCAAAGAAAATATTGAATTATCAACGGAATAGCTATGAAAGATTTCCAAGCTTAGTTCTCCAGTTGAATTGTTTCAAACTTTCCATAGTTTGACAAAAATACACAAAAACATGAAAACCAATTTATTGGCCAGACTTTGTTTATGTAGCAGAACTCATTTACATCCCCGGGTTTAAATCATACGATGTCTTTCTTCCATTTACTCATGGCAGTCTGCAGCCCTCAGCCAAGCTGCCAAAACACTTGACTGGACTTTTCATTTCTTTGGCTCTTAGAATGTCAAAATGTTTTTTCTGGCCAGCTCCACAGACCTCTGATCTTGATGAAAATTTGCCTTCTTTCAAACTCTTAGGTGAAGGGCCACCCAACTCTTAAACATTTTTGAATGGCAGATGACTGCATTCTGGAAAAGCTCGGTGGCTTTGACAGACTGTGAGGTCACACTCCTTCAGGTCATTATACTAATTCCTCCTTCCACTTATTAAAACATTATAAGCCACAATAATTAAGATAGTGACACAGAAAAGCTTTTCAGTTAAAAATAGAATGGAGAACACAGAAACAGGCACTAGATTTTAAAATAACTTAATGTAAAATATCACTAAACAGAAAAGAGGGACACTGTCCTATTTATTGCATAAATAGTATAAAATTTGCTAGCTATTTGGTGATACAAAAAAATACATAAAGTCCAAACAAATTGAAGATCCAATATGAAACAAAACCAAAAACTATAACATAAATATTTATCTTCTCTTTGAATAGGTAAGGGATTTTTCAGCTTAAACATAAAAGAAAATATCACAGACCATTTGACTGCATAGAAATTTAAAGCTTCTATGTCATTAAATATAAAACCAAAAAACAAACATAGCAAACATAACAAATGGTTAATATCCTTTATATACAAAGAGTTCATACAAATTGCTAGGAAAAACACTAAGACCCCAACAGGAGGTTGAGCAAATTATATATAAAGAGGTTTCCCAGAAAACACAAATAGAAAAGAAATATGAAAAAATTAACATAGCATAGCATCAAGAGTGAACCCTAGTATAAATTATGCACTTTGAGTGATCATGATTTATCAATGTAGGGAGACAAAATAAAAGCAAGATTTTTTAATGACAAAAATGCCTACTTTTTCTGTGAAATTAACAAAGATTACAAAAATGAATACTCAGTAGCAATGAAAGAGTAAGACTATAGGCACTCTCACGTACTTTGGATGGGAATTAATACAACATTTCTGGAAAGCTATTTAACACTATCAAGCATGTTTAAATATTCTACCTTTTAATTCAATTCATCTATATATTACTAATCTATTGCTGTGTAACAAACTACCCCAAAATTTAACAACTTAGAGGACACCAACATTTTTTATTCAAATACATTTGACACATACTATTGTGTAAATTTAAGGTGTACAGCATGTTATTTTCATACATTTACATATTATAATACAACTGCCATTGTAGCAATAATTAGCATCTGTATCATATTAGATAAGTGTAATTTCTTTTTAGTGGTTGGAATAATTAAGTTCTAGTTTGTTAGCAAACTTGATGATTATACAATTTTGCCCATTTCACTATAGACAATAACATTTATTATCTCATATCATTTCTGCAGGTCAGGAATCTGGGAGCAGCTTGGGCTAGATGGCTCTGGCTCAGGGCTTCTTAAGTTCTTGTCATGGCATCAGGTATCTGAAAGCCTGACTGGGGGGCTGGGAGATCTACTCCCAGGACAACCCATTCACACAGCAGCTGGCAGGAGGCCTCAGTTCCTCACCACATGGACCCCTCCAGAGAGATGCTAAGCTGTCTGCTGGCACGTGATGGATCCGGCAGAGAGAGAACAGGGAAGAAGCCACAGTGACTTTTGTAACTTAGCCTCAAAAGTCACATGTCACCATGTTTGCAATATCCTATTGGTTAAACTAAAAAGCTCTACTTACTGCAGGATTGGGATGGGAAAGACTTAGACAAGGGCAAGAATTCCAGAAAAGGGGGATCATTAAGGACCATACTGGGGGCTGGTCCCCAAAGTCAATTTGTAGAAATCTAGTTTAATCAAATAATCAGAAATGGAGACCAAACTTTATGCATGAAGATATTCATTGAGGTAATATTTATAATAGTAGCAGTTTGGAAGCAATACTCAATAACATAGTTGGTGAAGTAAATTATGGCATCTCTATCCAATGGAATATGATATTCAATCATATGTTCATTAAGTGTTCTAAATTGTTTTAGAAAATGCTTATGCCCTGATGTCATGTTATAAAAATGGTTTATACTATGTTTATAATATTGAGGATTTATAATGTTCTATGCACTTTGCATGTATTCATTTACTTACTGCTCAAATAACCCTACAAAGTAGGTCACTTATATTATTCCACATTACAGCTAAGGACACTGACTTACAGTAATAATAAGTACGATTATCATCACCCCAGATTACTGCAGTTAGAAAGTGAAGGGGCCAGAATTCAAACCTAAATTATCTGACACCACTAACCACTATGCTTTGTTGTCTCTTATGTAGTATTTTAGCTTCAAGTGAAATATATAGAATTTCCTTATTTCTGTATATATTTGTAGAAAAAGGACAAGAAGAAAACATACCGAAACATTTAATGACTACTGCCTCTGCATAATGGGATTATGAATGGTGATTTTATTTTATTTTTCTTACTTTTCTCCATTTGAAAAATTTTCTAAAATGGGTGTATGTTACGCAGATAGATCATCAGAGAGAATCCTTTCAAGGAACTACGGGTACTGTTGGGACATTCTGCCTAGAGTCTCGTGGCAAGAAAATAAGATTTAAAAAAATCCTTTGATCCCAGAAGAGCATTACCAAAATTCTTTCATCTCCAACACACTATAAAATCATTTTATGGAAGGTGGAATTACTAGTATTAGTATTACTATTCTGGGTGCATATGTTAAGCACACAAACATGAAAAAATGACAAATATTTTTAGAGTACCTGGTAGAGTTTACAAAGTTCATTCACATAGTTATTCACTTAATAAACCAGCATACTTCTGCAGTTCACACCCTTCCAACTATTAATATTACCCAAGATGATTGAAACATGCCCTTTGTTAATTGGAACTGAATGCTGCCCAATTCTTCCAGGGCATGTTTTACAACATTCACTGAGGATGGTGACCTTGAACCTACGTTTGCAGACCCCAGGCAGCATGTGTTTAAAAGAGCTGAACTGTGTGGAGTTGAATCTTGTCCTTCCCTGGCTGCGGTCCTCATTTTAACAGTGTTCTTTTTGAAGCTTTATTACACAACCATGAAAATACTGAGCTGATGGTGAAATAAGTCAGGTGGAGGAAGACAAATGCCATATGATTTCACTTACTTGTGGAATATAAATACACAGCAAAACAGAATGAACAAAACAGCAGTAGATTCATAGACATTGAGAAGGGACTCATGGTTACCAGGGGGGATGGGAGTGGGATGAGTGGGTGGACAGGGTGAGGGGGATAAAGAGGCACAAAAATTCTCAATCATAATGTAGTTTGGTCACGGGGTTAGTGGTACAGCACGGAGAATACTGCCAATGATTCTGTAACATCTTCCTATGTGGACGTGGAGAAGCATACTAGTGACAGTGAGGATTTGATAATATGGGGAACTGTTGAACCACTGTGTTGTACACTTGAAACTAAAATAAAACTATATATCAATCAAAAAGAAGAAAAGAAAATACTGAGCTTAAGCCTGCTGATGGGAAGCAAGTAATGTGCTCATTGTTTAAAGAATTCATGCCTTCATGTCAAGTTTGCACAGCTGAACCATAAAGTTTATGCTTATTCAACATAGTACTAGAGGTCCTAGCCATGGCAATCAGACAACACAAAGAAATACAAGGCATCCAGATTGGTAAGGAAGAAGTCAAACTGTCATTGTTTGCAGATGACATGATACTGTACATAAAAAATCCTAAAGAATCCACTCCAAAACTACTATAACTAATATCTGAATTCAGCAAAGCTGCAGGATACAAAATTAATGCACAGAAATCTGTTGCTTTCCTATGCACTAACGATGAACTAGCAGAAAGAGAAATCAGGAAAACAATTTCATTCACAATTGCATCAAAAATAATAAAATACCTAGGAATTAACCTAACCAAGGAAGTGAAAGACCTATACCCTGAAAACTACAAGACACTCTTAAGAGAAATTAAAGAGGACACTAACAAATGGAAATTCATCCCATGCTCTTGGCTAGGAAGAATTAATATTGTCAAAATGGCCATCCTGCCTAAAGCAATCTACAGATTCAATGCAATCCCTATCAAAATACCAACAGCATTCTTCAACGAACTGGAACAAATAGTCCTAAAATTCATATGGAACCACAAAAGACCCCAAATAGCCAAAGCAATCTTAAGAAGGAGGAATAAAGCAGGATGGACCTCACTTCCCAACTTCAAGCTCTACTACAAAGCCATAGTAATCAAGACAATTTGGTACTGGCACAAGAACAGACCCATAGACCAGTGCAATAGAATAGAGAGTCCAGATATTAACCCAATCATATATGGTCAATTAATATATGATAAAGGAGCCATGGATATACAATGGGGGAAATGACAGCCTCCTCAACAGCTGGTATTGGCAAACTCTTAGAAAAAAACATAGGCAAAAATCTCTTGGACATAAACGTGAGCAACTTCTTCATGAACATATCTCCCTGGGCAAGGGAAACAAAAGCAAAAATGAACAACTGGGACTGTATCAAACTAAAAAGCTTCTGTACAGCAAAGGACACCATCAGTAGAACAGAAAGGCATCCTACAGTATGGGAGAATATATTCATAAATGACAGATCCGATAAAGGCTTGACATCCAAAATATATAAAAAGCTCATGCACCTCAACAAATAAAAAGCAAATAAGCCAATTAAAATACGGACAGAGAAGCTGAACAGGCACTTCTCCAAAGAAGAAATTCAGATGGCCAACAGGCACATGAAAAGATGCTCCACATCACTAATCATCAAAGAAATGCAAATTACAACCACAATGAGATATCACCTCACACCAGTTAGGATGGCCAGCATCCAAAAGACAAACAACAACAAATGTTGGCGAGGATGTGGAGAAAGGGGAACCCTCCTACACTGCTGGTGGGAATGTAAATAAGTTCAACCATTGTGGAAAGCAGTATGGAGGTTTCTCAAAAAACTAAAAATAGAAATACCATTTGACCCAGGAATTCCACTCCTAGGAATTTACCCTAAGAATGCAGGAGCCCCGTTTGAAAAAGACAAATGCACCCCTATGTTTATTGCAGCACTATTTACAATAGCCATGAAATGGAAGCAACCTAAGTTTCCATCAATGGATGAATGAATAAAGAAGATGTGGTACATATACATAATGGAATATTATTCAGCCATAAGAAGAAAACAAATCCTACCATTTGCAACAATATGGATGAAGCTAGAGGGTATTATGTTCAGTGAAATAAGCCAGGCGGAGAAAGACAAGTACCAAATGATTTCACTCATATGTGGAGTATAAGAACAAAGGAATACTGAAGGAACAAAACAGCAGCAGAATCACAAAACCCAAGAATGGACTAACAGTTACCAAGGGGAAAGGGACTGGGGAGGATGGGTGGGAAGGGAGGGATAAGGGGAATAAGGGGCATTACGATTAGCACATATTATATAGGTGTGGTGGCACAGGGAAGGCAGTATAGCACAGAGAAGACAAGTAGTGACTCTATAGCATCTTACTACATTGATGGACAGTGAGTGGTGAGTGTAGTGGGGTATGTGGTGGGGACTTGGTGATGGGCAGAATCTAGCAACCACAATGTTGCTCATGTAATTGTATATTAATGATACCAAAATAAAAACAAAAGTAAAAGAAAGTACACAGAGAGTTAATGGAGCTCTTAGGGTCAACAGCAGCAAGAGTGAAACGTCCACATCCTGCTGGAAGCACCTCCTGGCACGCAGGACAAGCCCTCCCAGACCAGCCTGACCCAGTTCTCTGCAGTAAGCCCCACCTGCCCAGGTGAAGGTAAAAGAAGAGCAGGGGATTTCAGAGGGAATGCAGGCAGGCGGAGGATATGAGCTCACGAGGCATCTGTTCACTAGAATCAAGCCAAACCACAGCCCAAAAGATGCAAGCACCACGCGCTCTCCTCAGCCCCCAGAACCTGCAGTCTGCTAACTCAGGGTGCACGGGGGGGATTCCTGCACTAAGAAATCCCGAGATGTGCTTTCTCCCCAGCGTGCCCACAGTGTCTTTCTCCCACCTTCCACAGTGCCCTGACCATATGGCTGTAATCACTAGTTTATCTAAGTTCCCCGCCTAGAACGTGAGCTCTGCAAGGACTAGATCTAGTTCTCTGCATCTCTTATGTGCCTAGATAGCACAATGTATTCTGTGTTTATCAAGTGAGTAAATGGATGCCACGCCTCTCAAAAATAAATAAATAAATAAATAGATAGATAAAACAAAACAAACAAAAAAGAGAATGGCTGTCAGACTGGATTAAAAAATGATTGTTTTAATATGGCTTCTCTCTCACTTACCAACTTTACATTTCCCTGTATGGCCCCGGAAGATGACTGGTTAGCCAGAGACGGGTAAGATTCCTCAGGGGAGGAACAACCTAAGACAGGCACAGTCGCAGGGGGGCCATCAGGTGAGAATTTGGGGATCAACAGAGGTGAGGCTCAGAACCTCACCCCCCCTGCTTTGAGAGAAATCTTCTGCATCCGTGGAGGTCTTGCTGCCCTTGTCTAGCCTGGATTAATACTTAGTCCATAGGCACACACCTGATCATCTACATTTGCCCTCTTACAGCACTAAACTATGTTTTCTACCTTTATCTTGCATCTACCTACCACTTCAGCATTTTATTAAAAATAAAAATAATAATAATAATAGGAGAAATGTGGGATTAACATATAAATCAAGTACAAAAATCAAACGAATATTCATATTTGACCTGATTGTTTATAGGTCATAATGCATGACCAAAACCGAAAGTTTCTGTGATGACTGCCCTTGTACTATTCACCATGTAAGAATTTATTCACTATGTAAGAATTTGTTCACCATGTAAGAACTTGTTCGTTATGCTTCAGAAGATTGGAGACTGATGAGAATTAGGCTTGAGATGGATTAATGATTGTACATTGAGCGTTGACCCCCCTATACTGAATTTTATTGTTGTTAACAACCATTTGATCAATAAATATGAGAGATGCCCTCTCAAAAAAAAAAAAATGATTGTTTTCAGAATAAAACTAAGACACTGTTTGCCTTTTTCACTCTGTTGACATTTTGCACTTATTGTGGAAAAGCAAAGGGGGGGAAAACTGCTGTCTCCTTAGCCCAAGTCAAGGTAGTTGCACCAAGCTGCCTACAAATAGCCATTGTGCTCTTTCTTCACTGTCAGGCACTCACAAAAAGAGAGTTGGTTTTTCACTCAGGAAAGCCCTTGATATTATTAATTTTATGAATCTAAGTCTTAAGTACACTTCTTTTTAATATAGAGGATTCTTAGCAGTCTTCTACTCTGTCCTATTTTCATACACATCACCTTACAGGATTTTAATAAATGGTTAATTGGTTTTGGCTTGAATGCTGCTAGGGATAGGGAATATGTTCCTTCCAACAGTTTACTGGCAGTCGTCTATTCCTACTGTCACATCTCTGACCAGCCTCTGAGCACCCCCAGAGAACAGGTCCTGGCTTCTCTGCAAAGCAAACTGAACCATCTCTGACCGTGCCAGGTGCTACGTTCTAATACCTTGGAAACTATTTGGTTAACAAAGCTGAAGATTTCATCAAAGTTATAAATGAGATGATACCAAAAAAGCCAGGAGTTTACCAAGTTAAAGATAATCAAATTCACAGTTTGTGTGTATATACATTTTGTTTAATCTTATAATAAACCCATTAAAATTAATAAGCTACTATGGCTCACTGCATAATTCCCATACACACATTTATTTGAACACAGTCCCTAAGTTTATTTTCAGAAACTATAACGTGCACCTCATTAATGCTAAGAACTATGGGAAATATAACTAGATATACAAAAATAACAGCCCCTAAGAAGCTGAGAGGTTGTACATTTCCTATAGACACAATAAGCTTGGGAATGACATGGAAAAACCTAGCCAATCTAATCCCTTAGCAAAAGTATAAAAGCTGAACAAGCCCAAATTTGAACTGGACAAACTAATGAAGGTAACTTTTACCCTGTCCATCACTCTTTGACCAAGAAGCGAACTGACTTTGCTTTTCTGACCAGTAGCCACCGTGGCACGAAAGAACGAGCAACTTACAGGATGAAGAAACAAACAAAGATGGAGCCAAGAATAAAATAGCTGATGCCCCATTTAGAGTGGCATGATGTAAAAGTGCCAGCCATGTTTAATATTAGTCACAACCCCAGGAACCAAAATTGTATCTGATGGTCTTAAAGGTTAAATTGTAGGAGAGAATATTTCTGACAAAGTTGCATTTTTACATTCCAACTAATCGCCAAGGTTATTCAAGGCGAAAGCTGACTTGACCAACTTCTCTGGTAGATCTTACTCTTAAAGTGTGTCCCCCCATCAAAAAAAGGTAGACTCTGAGGCACACATTCATGGCAAATGAGCAGTGGGTATTTTTATTGTTTGTTTAGTGTTGAATGTACCAAAAAGCACAGAAGATGTCTAAAGCCTCTGGTGGCCAACACCAGTCATCTGTATCCCAGTGTTCAGCTTTCATCAGTAAGTTATTTACAAATGCTCTTCTCACTTCATTAAGTGTTCTATATTGTTTTTAAGCCTGCTCAGTATACAAGAAGACTATCACGTAAAAGTGTCCATTTTAAAAAGCAAAATGATGTGGGAGAATGCAGTCCAAGCTCCACAAGTGTTTAGTCTGATTTTTCTTTTCTCTCCGGTCAAAAGACTTTGTGGGTACCAGTGAACGCTCTGGGCTGCAGAGGTGCTAAGTTTCAAGGTGGATGAAGTAACAGCGTCATTGCTTCAAACACCTGAAAACTGGAATTGCAGGAAGGTGCTCAGAGGCCGCTCACCCCAGTAGCACCCCCATGTGCATGGGTGGCTATCTATTGCCTACACACTAGTCCCTGTCACTTCTTCCACTAGGGAGGCATGAAGGGCCGCAGGGGACAGTCAAGCAGCAGCTGAGCAGTTACAGGACCATTTGCCTAGTGACATTTTCTAAATCAACTTCCTTATTACCGAGAGACCCTTCTCCATCCCCTTCCGTTTTCATGTTTTCCTGACTGTGGAAAACACAACTTTGGGCAGGCCAGGGGGTCCAGGGGGCACAGGCCTTCAGAGTTTCGGGACTCCTACATTTTAGCCAGTTCCTACTCCACAGTCTGTCATGGGAAAGAAGGACAGACAGACCTGGGGAGGCAAACGTTACAGCTGGAGCTGAAACCACCTTTGCTAAGAAAAAGAATCCTTCTGGCTCTTTAGTTTGTTTGTTTGTTTTTGGTATCATTGATACACATTTATATGAGCAACGCTGTGGTTACTAGATTCCCCCCATTAGCAAGTCCCCACCATTCAGTTTGGTTTTTAACATAACTTTAAAAGACCAACAGCACAAGTTTATTGGGGGAAAACCAGCGGTCACCAAAAGGCAGTAAGAAAAAGAAAACCACCAGCCAGAGCTGGCTAACATCTCGGCATATGTCCTGCCAGCCTCCCACTTCTCTCGTGTGTTTTGTTATTTTTTCAAAATATGAGATCATTCCTTAAAGATTATTTTGTCTGGCTTTTCCCCACTCAATATCATGAACATCTTTTCTCATCAATAAATTAATCTCTACAAATGTGTACATATGGCTCTAGCACAATTTATTCAAAGACTATCCCATCACTGAACATTCAAATCTTTGTCTGTTCCTTTTTTTTTAATATTAAAAATAGCAATTCAACAAACATCCTTTAGCCAAAACTTTTTTTTTTTTGGTAATTTTTTAGATAAAATTCTTAAGCCCAAATTTACCATTTTAAACATTAAAATATACAATTCAGAGGTGTTTGTTTTATTCACAAGGTTGTACAACCATCACCACTGATGTCAGAATATTCTTATCACCCCCAAAAGAAACCCCACACTATTAGCAATCACTCCCAATCCTCCCCTTCCCCCACCCCCTTCCCTGGCAGCCGCTAATCTACTTTCCGTCTGTGTGGATATACCCAGCCGGGACATTTTATGTAACTGGAATCATGTTATATGTGGCCTATTGTGTGTGGCTTCTCTCACTTGGCAAAATGTTTTCAAGACTCATCCATATTGTGGCCTGTATCAGTACTTCATTCCTTTTCATGGCTGACTTTTGTTTATCCATTTATCAGCTGATGGGCATCTGGGTTGTTTCTACCTTTTGACTATTCTGAATAGTGATGCTATGAACATCTTTGGTTGTATGAGTTTTTTTACGAGTGTATGTCTTCAATTCTCTTGGATGGATACTTGTGAGGAAACGTCAAGCTGTTTTCCACAGTGGCTCTGCCATTTTCCATTCCTACCAGCACTGTATAAGGATTCAAATTTCTCCATATCCTCACAAACACTTATTATTTTACTTTCTAAAAATTATATAGCTATCCTAGTAGGAGTGAGGTGGTATCTCATTACGTTTTGATTTGCATTTCCCTAATGACTAATGAAGTTGAACATCTTTTCATGTGCTTACTGGCCCTTTGTATATCTTCTTTGAAAAAAATGTCTGTTCAAATCCTTTGCCCATTTTTTAAGCGGTTGTCTTTTTATTGTTGGTTGTATAGCTCCTTATGCATTCTGGACACTATGCCCTTATCAGATTTATTATTTGCAAATATTTTTTCCCATTCTGTGGGTCGTCATTTCACCTTGACAGTGTCTAATTAATTAAAATCTTGAAGAGTCTAATTAATCTAAATTAATCTGTATTAAAATTAAGAACATCCCTGTTAACTAACTCCACTGGGGAATCCTTTCACAATACATATACATGTAGGTATAAAATCATTGTATTGTGCACTTTAAATATCTTGCAATTTTATTTGTCAATTACATGCCCATAAAGGTGGGAAAAAATAATCCCAACCTAGTTGTGTGTTTGAAAGTACTGGGAACTAGTATGAAAATTCAACAGTTCTCAGGTCTCAGTTCATCAAAACCTAGAGCTGACCAAATCAGGCATACCTTTATACACCACCCAAAAATAAAATAAAATTAAGAATGTGTTTAAAGGATACCATTAAGAGATCTAAAAGGCAACCTACAAAAATGGGTAAAAATATTTGCAATACATATATGTAGACACACATGCACACATGCCTCCAAAGGCCACATAGCCAGAATACACATAAATATGTATTCTTACAAATCACTAAGAAAAAGGGATGATCAGGTAGAAAAAGACAAAAGACGTTGCAGACATTTCATCCAGGGATAAAAGAACAGCCAATAAACACATGAAAAGGTACCCAACCGATCAGTCGTCAGGGATGTATGGATGAAAGCTAAAATGTGACCAGGGTGACTAAAATAAAGAGATGCTATATACCAAGTTTTGGCAAGGATATGGACCGACAGGAATTTTCATACACTGCTGGTAGAGCACAAATAGTATGAACACTTAGGAAAATCCTGTGCCAATATCTCTTAAAACTGAACATATGCATATTCTATGATATAATAATTTCACTGCAAATATACACCCAACAGAAATATGTCCAAATGTTCACTAGAAGACATGCACTAGACTATTCATCAAAGCTACCCAAATATCTATGAAAAAATGACAGTCCGTTCACATGATGGAACATTATACAATAAAGAGAATGATCTAACCTATACACAGCAATATAGATGAATCTCACAAGCAAGATTTAGGAAAACAAGCCAGACCGGAAAGACTATATGCTATACAATTCCATGTACATAAAGTACAAAACCAGGGAAAACTAACCTATATTGTTACTAATATAGGAGGTAGTGACTGGGAAGAAACATGTAGGGGCTTCTGGAAAACTGTGAATGCTGAGCTTCTTAATCTGGATGCAAGTTACATGGCTGTGCTCAGTTACTAAAATCCATCTGCCCGTATGTTTATGATAGTGCCCTTTATATAGCACACTTTGATGAAAAATTTGAAAATAAAAGTACCCAGGGAAGCTTTAATTTTTGGTGGCAAAGTGGTTTCCTTTATTTATAAATACTTTGAAATTATTTTTTAGTTTCACAGAAACAAAATTATTATAAACTTCAAAAACAAAAGTATGACAAAAATTCAAATCATTTCTACTTACAGAATTTTTGGAATTGTCATCAAAATTAGTTCTTCTCAGCTGGCCTCTTTGAACTTGTTTTCTCATCTGTAAAATGAGGACAACAGTAGAATTTATTAAAAACTCTAGTTTTAAAAGTAGAGCAGTTTTTAAAAGCCAGTGTGATTTTTAAAGTGCTCAGTACAGTGCCTGGCACAAAATGCTCAGTAAATGGTAACTTAATACCTTCCTCTAAGCCAGTGCAACCGGTTAGAAGCACCTAAGTATCCTGTACTTAGCCCTGTCTTAGCATTTCTTACTATTCTGCAAGATTGTACAGTACCTGAGAGCAGGTTAGTATGTGTAATTCACCATAACATTCCCAGTGTCTGGTATGGAATAAAAACAGTATTTATTAAATAGGTGATTAAATAAATGCATTTCTAACAATTGACAACATCTAACATTTGTTTTCCCTGAAACAAGTTTTCTTGGTTCCTACCATCCACGAATAATTTCTCCTAAAATGTTCTGACGTGATTCTATTTCAAGAGAACCTCTTTCTACTGTTTCCTCATATTCTTTATTACCTGTCATGTCACAGCAGCTATGGGACTTCATTTTTAGAACTGCTACATCTAAATAGCTGATTTGCTACCCTCCACTCTCAACTTTCCTCAAAAAGACTCCCAACTAATTTTATCTGTCCTGGCCCGTTTCCAAGCCCTCGATAGTTCGGCAAATGTAGAGACTTATCCTTGATGAATGGACCAGTTTGGTAGTTTCTACTAATTTCTACAGAGTTTCAACATGATTAAGAAAAAATAATTCGGGGCTAAGAATTGTGGGTGTCCAGTTGAATGGGAAGCAGAGGAAAAAAACTAGAAGGCCCCAGGTAAAGCCAGGAATTTTTCTCTTTCCTCCAGTAACAGGGAACACTTAATAACTTTGCTCCTGAGGGAGCATATCCCGTTCTGGAAACTACACCGCGCTGCGCGATACAAGCAGGGAGAGGAGACCTCACACCGTGAGAGGAGAAACAACCGCTTGATAGCATGTGAAATAAGACAGTTCTGGTAACTGTCATTCCTCCCTACGCTTCAAATCTAGGAAATGTCCGTAAACCCACTTTCTCTCGTGTTCCACTGAAATATTTTCAAGTCCAAGAGATCAAACATCCCCTTCACCCAACCCTTTATCACTGTGGTCTGTAAAACAATGACCTTTAATATTTTTAAATAGAACTTATTGACATGTAACAGATGTGGAGAAAAGTACACAGCTCTCCAAACCTTTTTGATTCTCTCCAATTAGTAAAAAAACGAGTATGGGCCCCCTAATATGTGTCTTTTTATATATTATGTACATGTAGTACTATGCTAATACTATATATGTGATAAAACAAAAAACAGAAAAATATAAAAGTTCTCTTCACAGGAAAAAAAAATTTTGTAACTGTATGGTGACTGACGTCAGACTGATTGTGGTGGTCATTTTACAGTATATGCAAATATGGAATCATTGTGCTTTGCCTCTGAAACTAACATAATGTTACATGTCAGTTATATGTCAATTTTTAAAAAGGAGAAAAAAATAAGCAGAAATAGGAGTTCCATTTTTTATTTCGTATACCTCAATGCACCAGCCTTTCACAGTCCTTTGGAGACCTCAGCTGTACAGAGGCAACAGGCTGCGTTCACAACCGGACCAAGGAGGCTTGGTGACCTTTGCCCTCAATGCTGTGACATCAACTTAATCTCCAAATGTATAATGAACAGTCATCCTAGCTGTCCTGAAACTGTAGGACTATGGCCACAGTATTTGCGAGAGCTAGGAATTGAGTCCCACAGTAGCATGTGTTCACCCACAGTGGCAGTCTTCTGGGATAAGGGTATTTGGAGAACACAGGTATATTTCCATTCTCCTCTGTGATAACTTAGTCAACTGCAGAAAATGATTAAAAGTCGGCTTTCAGTTCCTATTAATGTGTTGGTCCAAAGGAAATAGAAATAGATTCTCTAACCATTTTAAAATGCAGTGATTATTATTAATACAAGCATTAAATATATTAATGTGACATTGACAGTAACCGCATTAGAGGCGGTAAGGATTTAATAATATGGGTAACTGTTGAACCACTGTGATGTAAACTTGAAACCAATGTAAGATTGTGTATCAACGATACTTCAATAAAAAAATACATTTTAAAAATGTATTAATATAACCATTGAAAAGCTTGCATTTAAGTTAAAATAACTAGTTAGCTGACTGTGGACGAAGAATGCCTTAGCTCAAGTTTTAGCTCTACACCTCTGACCATTAGGAAATTTTCATCTGTAAAATGAGGGTGCTAACCTGGGTGATCCTAAAACTTAAAATATTCCGAGTATTGTACGTGTGACTAGCACCACCTCGTGGACATCCGTATAGTAACAGATGAAGAGGGAAGCCACACGGGCAGGATAGAAAAGCTGCTGGTTAAAATGGGAAGGGGCACGAGGCTTAGTTCTTGCAGTTCTAGATTGCGGCCTCTCAATAATTCACTTACTGGGAATATATGAAACGGCTTTAGTTCTTCAGCGGCAAATGAAAATCATTTTTAACTATGACAGATTTCTTCCTTTCAACAATTGACCGACTGACATACCCAGCATGCTCTAGAAACAGCCAAAGTCCTTCCGGCATCCCTCATCACTGGCTTATTTGGAAAAGCAAGAAAACGTGAGAAAGACAACTGAAGTCTGTCTCACAGGAAGTTTAAGCAGCTGAGCCTCAGGCTGCTGGAGCCAGAAGCAGCCCCGGATCACGCATTCGGGGGGCCCTGTCATCAGCACCGGCTTAGGTGGGGGAGGAGCCGGCATGTCTGCGAACTGAATGACGCCCCCTCGGGGCTGTTGGCGCAGGCCGGGCGCGGCGGGTCGTGGGCCTGGCTTCGACCCGCTGGAGATGTGGGCCTTGAGGCTACGGGTATGCAGTTGTATTGCAGCACGGTTTATGAATTGGTTCCGTAGTACTGATGGAGCGGGGCCAAGTTTTACCCTTCAAAAGCCACCCGGAGCGCCTGCCGCGGCCATTTGTGCAGCTCAGACGCCCCAGGCGTGGCTTCGCGCCCGCACGCCCCTTCCCAGGGCTGGGGCTCGGGTGCTGGCCAAGCGTGACCGTCTCGTAGTGAACCCATTTTCTCCGCCCTGCACTGCTACCTAAGAAAGCTTTAGGGATTTTTCTTTTGTGGAGGAGGTGGGTGTCCTGATGGGCACTGTTTAAGACCTGTGTTCACGGTGACTATAGATAATGAAAAAAGTACCATTCCTACTCTATCCAGCTAGACCTCAGTGCCAGAGATGAAGAGAAAATGATGACACAGACCTATCACAATGTACCCATCACGGGCCAGGTCCTCTATGAGGCATTCTCTCACTTTATTCTTACTACAACTGTTTGCGTTATTTCCTCCAGTTTGGAAAGGAGGAAATGGGCCCAGAGAAAACGCGTCAGAGCTCATAAAGCTGTTAGGTACCAAGACCAAGATCTGAACTGAATGAAGCCTTCTAATTCCACTGTTTATTCACCTACGCCCTGGTGATACCATTACGTTCATGAGCCGAACATGACCCCTGCACCGTATCCACACCTTTCCCTCTGCACGGGAGCCACGGAGCAGTTAAAGCCAAACGCCAGTAAATGGCAAGAATGCGCACCGCAGCCTTAGGGAGCTAGGGTTTGCAGACTTGGTTACATTCCTCAAGTGTTAAGGGCCTTTTCAGAACACTCAGCAGGGCCTTAGACATACGTAGACCCTTAACGAGTACAATTGTTTAAAATTCTCACAGTAGCACTCCCCAAATTATTCAACAAAAGGGGAAAAAATGTACTTTAAAACAGAAAGATCCGGTAGATCTTAAGCAAGTGATTGATCCCATGGTGGAGCCACTTGGCGTCCTGTGCCTCCTGACGGGAGGCAGGAAGAGACACCGCACAGCCTGCGTTTTCTTGCCAGGAAGTGTGATCCAAGACTACGAAGCAATCCACTAGAAAGAAATCCTGGATATGGGACCTTCCACAGCCGGCTTGGATACTTCAAAAGGTCCCGTGCCGTGGGAGGAAATAAAAAGCCGAGGACTCTTGCAGATGAAAACAGAGACATAACCAAACGTAGGCATGGAGCTCGACTGGCTCATGGGTGAGGGAAAGACATTTTCAAAGACACTTTGGTACAATAGGGGCGATTTATTCCATACAGATCCGTCATACGAGATGTTACTGAGTTACCGTGAATTGCCCTAGATGTGGCAATAGCATTGTAGTTTTACGTAGAATATCATTTCTAGGAGGCTGAATGTTGTGAAGTATTCAGGGATGAAGTGTCATAGTGCCACAATTTACTTTCAAATGATTCACCAAAACAAATTAGATAATAGACCTGTGCTAAAATATTAAAAGTTGGTAGACCTAGGGGACGGCTATACTATTACACTTCCAACTTTTCTGTATGTTTCCATATTTCAATTAAAAAATTTTTCTACTCACATTTTTAGATTCTTGAAATTAAGACTATTAGAATAAATTCTTCTATGAATATAATCTCTGAAAACGTGAAGTTGTCATCAGTCACTATTTATCATGCTCCTACTTATATACTGACCACTGTGCTAGACTTTGGCCTATAGTGAACCAGACATAGTTCCTATTTTAATAGGACCTACTTAGCCTATAACTGTGTGGGAGGCAGGGGGAAGGGGGCTGGGTGAATGCTGGAAGCTTCCCACGTGGTGCCTAAGATAAAACCTGTAGGACAAACTACGTGAGGTCGTTCTCCGTGAGAAAGCCATCAGTGATCCCTGGAGTGGTGGGGGCAGAATCAACACCAGAGGGACTGCAAAGGTGGTGGGAAGCAAAGAATACACTTGTTACATTAAAACAAAAACAAAAAAACAAAAGACCTAATTGTTCAGGCTCCTATTTTAACTCTCCTGGTGACTTGAAGAAACTTGAGATTTTTGAGTCTTAACTTTTGAGATTTAAGTATAAACAATAAACCACCGCTCTTCCTTGCAGTTGCAAAAAAAAAAAAAATGGTATCTGGGCAGTGTTAAAGCTAATGTAAACTATAGAAATACAGAGAAGTGAAGTTCTAAAACAGAGCGAATTATTTTTCCCCCTTTCAGGCACTGAGACAAAGGGCAGGCTTTGCCAAAATCTTTTCAGGCTTCCTAAACCAAAGATTAAGCTTTTCTACCCTGAAGCCTGCAATTTAAGTATGGCCAGGCCACCCTCCTCACCATACATCAAGCAGTTTCTAACCAAGGTGCTAGATATTTGAAACCTAAAGCATTCTCACCATCACAATGAGCAACCAAAACCCCACAGCTGGAGAAATTGTTAGAACCCTCAGATCCTTCTTTGAGAACTTGAGAGCCTGTGAAATTATCTTTGATCCAATTTGGCTTTCTCCTCCCCTTCCAGGTCACTGAGTATCACACAAAAACAATCGCCAGAGCACCACAAGGCTTCATCTGGAGGATCAGGAAAAACTGTTCCAGGGACAGAATCTAGAGGCTCCCTGGGATCTTCACTCTTCACTGCAGAGCAGACGGCGTTGTCTTTATTGCCTGGCAAGCTACCTTCATTTTTATATCGTTGTGCTACTAAACCTCTTGGAGACTATTTTCTCCACCAAAAGGTGATATACAATATGAACATAAAAATTAAAAAAACAGAAGGGTAGAACTTGCCCCTCATTTTCAGAAGAGACCCAGGTAATCATTTCCAAAGGCGTTAAGACAGCCTGACGCCTAGAGCAGGGACAGGGTCGTTTGCCCAACAAAGGCTTTGGAGTCAGAAAAGCTAACTTCACTTACGTTACACGGCCAACTCCACTTACCTGTGAACCGATTGGGTTTTTTCTTACTTTGCAGTTCTTTAAAAGATGTTTCAAAGTACCCAACCCACAGTAGGTGCTTCATCACAGTGGGAGCGATTTTTCTTTTTACTTGTTACACAAAATGCTGGTGATGTAGGATAGAGGCCCAATTTCAAGTGACTCAATCAACAGAAAAATGAGATGCTGTGGCGGACGACTCTCAAGTTGTCTCTCGTGATTCCCAAATACAGCTCTTGGTGCCCGCTGTGTACTCCTCTCCACTTGAGCATGGGCAGGACCTGAGAAGACTTGCCTTGCCAGCAGACTGGCCCTGGAGACCTGGCTTGATGCAGCAAGAGGCTGTGTTAAGGGGACCCCGGGAGGCAAAGAACTGAGGGGCACCTAGCCAGAAAGTCTGAGCTCTCTCTCCCAAAGCCATAGGAGATAGATTCTGCCAACCACCTGAGTGAGTCTGGGAGAGTATTCCCTTCACCTGTGAGAATGCAACCCAGCTGACACTCTCTTGCAGCCTTGTGAGACCCTGCGCAAAGGACCGGCTATGCTGTGCAAGATAGAAACAAATTTAAACCACTGAATACATAGCAATAGGTCATTTAGGTGCTGTGATCCCCCCCACTGCCCAGGTTAGCAAGGTAACTTCATAGGAGCTCAACCAGGTGCTGGCACTATCACCTGGGCTAACCAAAGCCGATTTAAGACCCAATAGCAGTATACGAAGTCCCACCCACAGGATCTACCTTTCCCAGGCAATAAGCAACCTGCTTCAGACTTCCACATGGAGTACACCCCTGCATGCCTCATCATTCTGTGAAGTCAATGATTCTGTCAATTAAACTGTTACAGAAGTTCGGAGGCTCACCAAGGCCAGCTGCCTCAAATGGCTAGTAAGGGCTGAGCCAGGAATTAGAGTGCCCAGGTCTGACCCCAACCCCAAAAGCCATCTTTCCCTGTAACTGAGTTTTATATTACAGTTTTTCTCACGTTTCAGGGTTGCTTCCCACTATGCCCGTAGAGAATAAAAACACATCACAGACATGAAAACACTGGACACATTCTGTCCTTCATTGTTACAGTCATCTTACCCACTATGCTAACTGCTGTATCAGTTAAAATGTGTTTCATTTTGAAGTCTATTTCTAAGGATTTTTTTTTTCCTTCAGGTCTTCTTATACAATATTAAGGGCTTACACTGAGTGTCTGTGAAGGCCTTCAAAACACTCTTTATTCTTATCTAAGAATGCCTTTCAAACAAAGCCACAGAACAGCTTCTTTTATTTTCTAATAAGACTAAATTTATTCAATACCCTAGTAAAAGTTTTGATTATAAGTATCCAACAGTATAAAAAGTACAAAACAGATTTGTAGATTTCTAATATATTAATACAAAGTGCATGACTACATACAGTACATCCTACAGGCAGAGAGAGGTGGAAGGGGAAAAAGACTGTGGTTGAGGTCTAGTAATAAATAAATAAATACAGAAGTAGAGATGATCCATATTATAGTATATTCTACCACCAATACTGCAGCCAAAATGTACAAAAAAAATTTAAAAACCTTTTCAAAAGAACTCAGGAGGAAGATGGTAATGGCTGGGACTCTTGGAATACACCTCAACGGCTGTGGGAGAGCCGGCCCGACTCACTGTGTAGTCTGTGCATATGGTGGCTTGTAGTTTTTTCCAAAAGGAAGAAAATATAAAATTTTAAGTTTCAGATTAAGAACTATAAAACTACAGGGTGCCCATAAAAAGTGGCTCACTCATTATTTATACCATCCAATTTTTTAAATCCAGTTTCAAAAATAAGCATTGAGTCACGTTATTGTAAGGCAGGCTGATCCTCCCTCATGAAATCTGAATGGGGGTATATATACTGTTCCTGAACTTTTCGAAAAGAGGCAATGAGGGCACTCTGGTTTGGGTTCAAGTAAGAGACTCTTAGTGATGGCTTCAGTCTCGCAGAGCTCCGCGACCAGGATTTATCACCTAGTATCTCAGCATCAGGACAAAGCCTGACTAAAAGAAGCCAAACCAAAAGCAACCCACTCAGCATTCACACACACCTCTTTTCTTTTAGTAGAATTAAACTTTAATATAGTGAAAAAAAACCCAAAACCCTAATAGGCTAAAACAAGTCAAACAACCACTCTACACAGATAAAACCTTCACAAAGGTCAACTGAAGTAATCCAGAACTAAAACTGAATTGTGCAGATTTTCAATGAAGTCACCGGTCATGTAACACAATCGAGTCAATTATTTACACACTCAACAAGCCCTCTAAGAAATGTGCCCCAAGAAGCATTCACCTTTTCACTTGTGCCATCCTGAAGATTTGCACACCGTGTTTCTCAGATAACATTTTTAATAGTGTGTTCTCTACCATGTGGTGATGCTTTGGTACTATTCACTTAGGACTGCTCATCCTGAAGGCTTGACACTTCCCCAAGAGGAACTCTGATTCTGCTTTACAAGTTTCATATAAAGTCTTTATCAAATATCAGTACGGAGGGAGGTGACACGGATGCAACATATACAGTCAGGTTACCTCTCTGTATGTTTAAAAATTACTCCTTCAAGGTTTTTGCAAGAGAGCTTAGTCTGTCCTGCTTTTAATATTCAGTAGTACAGGTTTGAATCATCAGAACCTAGGCAAGACCTTATTATTTCAAAATTATTAACAACTACCTCTAGGGGCAAGTCCATGTTACCGAGTTATGGCGAATTTATTACCATGAAGGAAAACAAGTATAGCCAGCCATTTTTTTTTAAATGCCCCAACCACTGCTTCTCAATATAGAAAGACTAAAACTACGTAAGTTTATCATACAACAAATCCCATCTCTGTCCCCTGAAATTCCCCTAGTTTCAATCATTAGAAGGGGATTAAAAAAAAAAAAGACTTAAAGAGCACTTTACAGCAGCATTCAGCTTTCCTATGAAATACTCAGCATCTTAAATATTATGTACACTTTTTTTCTTTTAGTAAGCTAGACACTGGCTTCAGAGTTTGTGGAACTGGAAGAGAAATAACCCATTCAAAACTATTCTAGAAATTGTCTTTTGGCAGAATAGCAGGTAATCCAGGTTAAAAATATCAGGATTTTGTTGCTCTGTTTCCTTTCCAAAATGTAGATGGTTTTCTGGTTCCCCTTCTGCAAACACCTCAGTCACCACTCCTGGGTGGAGATGGGCAGAGGCTCTGGGCCCTGCTCCTCCGGCTTCTCGGCAGCTGCCTTCTTATTGCTGCAGCAAGGCTTGAAGAGATGTGTGTCGATGAGGACTTCCCCAAAACGGCCTTTATAGATAATCCCACAACATATTTTCTGTCTAAAAGAAAAAAATGGAGAGAGCGCAAAATAAATTAACATGCAGGAAAACAGGAATACAAAAGAAAAAGAAAAAGAAATCTACATTCATCACCATAAATCTGACACAATCGAAAGGTTCCACTTCCACAATCTCACCACATTCCAAACGAACGGGCTCCTTAGAGGGACCCCAATTAGCTAGGGAGTAAGAATTACCCAGGTGCTTTAAATCTCACACTGGAATCTCATTAAGCATTAAGAGGAAGAAGGCTTCTGGAACACACTGGTTCCAGAGGCTGCTCCTAAAGTTGTAAACCGTTTCCTCCAAAAATCACCAAGTCTCGAAAGAAAAACAGCCACAATCAACAGGCTGATTCAGCTAATGGTTTATTTTAATACTAAGTAGATAAAAACATATTCAAGTATTAGCAAATATACATTAAGATTATGCATTAGAAAGTGACAACATACATGGATCACATACTCTAAGGTGTAAAAATGGTCTCTCCCTATGAAGTCCCCCTGCACGCCCTTCCCCAATTCCACCCCATCTCATTCTCTCCTTAATATTAGGTATGCACCTTCACTCACAGCATGCACATGAGGGGAACACACAATTTATCCATCCACTCTCCTTAGGAGGGGAAAATTTCTATTACATACACTCTGTACATATCACTGTATCCAAAGGTTCTTTCTAGGTTGTTGCCATGATAGAAATGGGAACATGTTTATCTTCACTCGAAAATGCCAATTACTTATCAATGTGGTCCTCTTCTATTCCAATTTTACTAAAAGATTTTAAACCCTGAGATGAAACATTAAAATTTATCAAGTATCTTCAATGTACCACTCAGATGACAGCATTTTTTCCCCTCCTTTAGAAACTGTCAGTGTGGCTAATTGTTATTATTTCATTTTCTAATGCTTAAACCAATCTTAAATACTGAGAATAAATTTAATCTGGTTATGATATACCGCTTCTGTCAAGTTACGTTAGCTTCATAAAAGCCTTGGGGCCTGTGCCCTCTCATCTGTAATCTGAAATGGCCCGTCCAAGATTCATTTGTTTCTGGAATGTTTGCTAGCACTTGCCTATTTGGGCCTGGGATTTTTTGAGGGAACACTTTTTGGCCACAGAATCAATTTCTTCATTATGAGAATTCAGGTTTTCTGTTTTTTTTCTTGAGCCAGTTTTGGTTAACTGTCTTCTTCTACTGATTATTTTACCTGTATGTTCAAATTTATTGGCACACAGATGTTTATAATATCCTATTGTCTCTAAATTTCTGCATCATCTACAGCTAAATCTCTTTTCTTACCTTAGATGCTCATGCATACATGAACGTAGCTTTTCCTTGACCCAGTGTTTCCCTCTAGTAATTTTTTTTGGTCATGTCTTTTTCAAAAAACAACTCTTGGCTTTACTGATCCTATTCACTGTGAACTGGTTTTCTACTCCATTTATTTCGACTGAATTCTGAGGATTTCCTTGCTTTTACTTTTTTTTAATACTGGGCTTCATTCACCTTTAAACTGGATACATATCACTTCATTTATTTTTAGTGTTTCTTTTCTAAGAGGCATTAAAAGGCATCAACTTTTCCTCTGCTTCTTTGATTTCATATCTCATGTTTTGAATTGTAGTATGTTTTGGTTGTTTTTTTACTTATAAAGACTTCCTGACTTACATTACACATATTCCCCTTTGATACATGACTTCTTAATTTACAAACACATGGAGGTTTTCTATTATCATTTTGTTTTATTACTTACATTTCTAAACTCTCTGCCCTTCCCTCTTCCATAGTTTTTACACTTTTATTTTTATTCAGTAATTACATAGTTCATCAAATCCAATTTATTTATTCTTAACAATGCAAACTCCTATCACTTCTATTACCTTAACTTACATTACTGTAGTTACATATTTCTTTTTTTTTTTAACACCCACAACTACGGTCACTTTAAACCATCCGTGTTCATTTAAATTTACCTAAATATTTGCCGGTTTACTTATCTTTTTCAGAATTTTAATCTGGGGTCTCTTTTCCCAATTGAATCCCTGAAGAATTTTCATTACTGAGGGTCAGCTTGGCAGCTAACTCTGAATTTTCTTTTCTAGTCAAAAGTCTTATGCCCTCTGTTCACAGGGTATTTTTGCTCCACATATATAATTCTAGGTTGACAGCTATTATCTCTTGGCCCATTCAAGATATTAATCTGTCTTTTCTGGCTTCCTTTGTTCATGCTGTGAACTTATCTTTGAGTTTGTTGTTCCTTTGAAAATAATGTCTATTTTCCCACTGCTTAAAGATCTACATTGTCTTTCAAGTTCTATAGTTTTAATTCTATGAGTCAATTTTCTTCACCCGTAAGATAATTGCTTACTATGCTGCTCATAATTTGTTAGTCTTCCTGGATCTGTGAACCAGAAAATCCTTAACCACTTTCTCTTTTGAGTATTTTCTCTTTCCTAGTCCATTATCTTCTTTTTTTTTTTTTTGACTTTGAGGTCCCATATTCACTTAGCATTTGGTCTCAGGTTATTCCGTATTAATTGCCCACTTATCAATGCATTTTCAAAAACTTAAAAAATACATATTTCTAGACATTTTACTTTTCTCAGTGGGAGAGGTAGTGGGAATGAATGCCCAGTCTATTCCACTGTAGGAAATTTAGGTTACCTAACATGACTTTTTTTAAATCAACAGGAAAGGCACACAAAAACCCAACTCTCAGCTCAATTCTTGCTTAATCCAACTCTAACCACGTGTACTATCAGCTGTCTACCAAATGCCATTTCATTGCTAAGTGGGAAACTGCTGCCTACAATTTAGGTTTGCTGGTTAGAAAGAGGTTTTCTGTTGCTTTTACCTTTTCCAGTATGTAAGATCTAAAAAGGAAAAAACGGGTGTTCTGTTAGAGCCAGAAGCCATCTCTGTATCTGAGCCATCATCTGACTGGTTACTGTAACAAGGAGACTGAGCGGGAGAGGCACTTGAGGTGGTACTATGAGCATCAGAATCTGCAAGAGAAAAAAATGTGTTATTTCATTATATACAACTAAGCCTCAGCGTAAGAAAACTGAGTTAGTAAAAAGAAGAAAAAGGAAGAATGTGTTTTCTATTCGCTACTAATTTGAAGGCATCTGTATTAAAATGTTTCCAAAAGAAAACGACCTAAGCTTCCAGGAAGATGAGAGTATTGACACACTTCTCCCCATTCCTCCTGCTAATACGTACAACTAAAAACTCCAGGCATTACACATAAAACAAACCTAAAGACTCTGAAAGCTGCCAACAGACAGGGAGCTCAAGACCCAGGGAAGAACACAATGGTGAGTCCCCTAGTTTTTCTTCTAACCTCAGAAATCCCAGGCAGTAGCAACCCCAGGCAGTGGGTGCCAACCAAAAAAAAAAAAAGAGGACCGATGCCTGCTCTCTCCCTGAAGGCCCAGGAGGGGACAGCCCAGGAAGAGGGGGACTCGGACTAGACAGAGCCAACCTACTTTGGCCGAATACCAGAAACAAAACAGGCCCCTACCCCAATCCACCCTGGCAAAGACCAAGTGCAGAGCCTAGATTTCCCTCCTTGAGAGACTGCTGTGAGGGCCCCCCAACACCCCCCAGTGGTATCAGAAGGGCCCTCCAAAGAAGCAGGACCTCCGGCATGGCCCAAGAGGAATGGGAGCAGCCCACCCTGTGGGGCCTCACCTCCCATGCCTACCCCCACCCCCACCCCCAGCCGGGAGGAGCTACTCCCACCTCAGACAAAGAGTGGGAAACCTGACTTCTCAGACAGTAACAAGGGGGTGCCCTGCCTCCACCCTCCTGCTGGAGAAGTGTCAAAAAGCCGGTTACAACAGAAATTTAAATGAGACCCAGAGTCTCATAACATAATTAAATGTCTAGGTTTCATGCAATCAAAAACCACATCATATCTGCAACCCAGATCTCAAAGTGAATGAAGAGGCAAATAGATAATAACTTATCTGCCATAAAGCAGTCACAACAGAAGTACTTCAGTGAGCCATCATGAACACACTTGAAACAAATGAAAACACTGCCTCAGTAAATAGGTCTCAGTAAAAAAGGAAAAAAAAAATTGAAGTAGAACTGAAATTTTAAAGAAAAAATACAATAAATGAAATACAAAGTCAGTGAATGCGCTCAACAGCACAATGAAGGGACAGAGGCAACGATGAGTGAACTGCAAGAAAGAAGAACAGAAATCATCCAGCCTGAACGACAGAGAAAACAAATGAACAGAGCCTTGGAGATCTGTGGGACTGTAACAGAACACCTACATCTGTGTCACTGCAGGCCCGGAAGGACAGAAGAAAGAGGGCAAGGGTGAGAAAGTACTCAAAGAAATAGGATGGCCGAAAACTTGCCAAGTTTGGCAAGAGACAGAAACCTATAGATTCAAGAAGCTGAGCAAACCCCAAAGAGGATACACCCACAGAAATCAGTGCCAGGACACGTCATAACTCACCTTCTGAAAACTGAGGACCAAAACCTTGAAAGCAACTAAAAGAAAAATGGCACCTTACCTCTAGGGGAAAACCACAGGTCCTGGTTCAGTTAAGGAATAAAGACAATTCTTCAAATATAATTTGAACATCATCTAGGATATTTACCCTCAAAAGACTTCATATAAATTTACAAGGCTGCATGCAGTTGCTGTGCTTCATGGCTATATATACTACTATTGTTCCACAGCAGCAGCAGTATCACAAATAGTGGTTGAGCCTACCACACATCTTACCTTCAGCTAAAGACTTCCCCCTCCCAGGATAGGTGGCTACAGCAAGCCTCCAATTCAGCGAACCAACCAAATATTAAGTATCTACTAGACATCAAATCCCATGTCATATCCTTCATGGGAAGAAAAAGACTAAACCTAAACAGAGCTCACAAGTGTTTTGTAGTAACACAAGTTTATATAAAACAGCATAAAATCAGGTATACCTAAGAAAGCACCATGAGTGTTTTTAATACATTCACTTTATTCCAATGTATGAATAGCTTAACTTCATAAGAAACAAAATCCTCAAAGACTTGTATAGTCTACTGGAATGTTTAAAAGACTTTTCAGCTCTAAGCTCAAAGCTCACTACCCTAAGAAGCGCTTCCTATCTATGATCCACTTGAAAATGCAGTTACTCGACCATTTCCTACCTATAAAAATAGCCATTTCACATAGTTTAATCCAATACCTGGAATACTAGGATACAACTAACTATACAAATGCAGTTAGGGGGAAAAAACTCTTCTAGAATGTAGATTCAGAAATCCCTCAAGGATCTGCAATTTTTTAAATCTTAAAAATAAGGTAGGATCTGGGAAGGCACAAAGGGGTATTAGACAGTACAGGCTGGACAGGGAGGATAATCAAAGTCATGCAAGCAGAACACTAGGCACAGGAACGGACCGACTCAGCCCAAATATTCTTTGCCTAAAATAGGACCTCCAAAGACTTGCTAGATATTTTCAAATTTATTTTACAGCAACCAGAAATCACCGTGGATTTCAGAGAGAAGGATGACAAGAAGAATGGCTAACAGTTACAATGAAATGTTTTGTTTTACAAAACCCTTTTTTACTTGATTATCCCCATTTCTCTGATTAGGAAATTGTGGTTAAATGTGGTTAAATGTTAAGTGACATCAGAGTCACATATCTGTAAGTGTCAGGAACTGTATCAAATCCAGATCTTCATTCAAGCTCCAGGTCCACTGCCTTTCTAGTACACCACAAAGGAAAGAACATCTCAAAAAAGAGGAATACAGGTCAGGTAAGTGCAGAATACATGGAAGCAAATAATTAACCAGAGGCAGGGAAATCATTTATGGGTGATGTATACAAATTCTAATTATCTCAAAACTGTTATTTCGTACACAGACACTAGCAATTCACAACACACCTGAGAAAACCCAGTTACAGAGTCTCCCAAACCCAAACCCACACACCTTTTCAAAGGGACTTATTTTTAGTGTTCAACTCCTCCACAATACAGCTTTATCAGAAAAATCTTAAATTACACTGGACATATTCCCTTAGATAAGGCAAAAATTAGGTTATCACTTTCCCTATAAGTAAAGGGAGGAGGCTAAGAACATACATGAATAATTAATTCCTCTAACCTTGCTTTTACTTTTTTTAATACTGGGCTTCATTCACCTTTAAACTGGATACGTATCACTTCATTTATTTTTAGTGTTTCTTTTCTAAGAGGCATAGAAGAAAAAATTGCTATTTCCCAAATGTTCGTGAAAGCATCTAGTGAGCATGGAGGGTAAGTTAAAGGTGGTCTTTTCCCTTGCCTCCCCTGTGATACATCGTTAAGAAAGGACACACATAATTTTATTTTACCATAAATATACTCAAAATATTTTAGCCAAAGATTACATAAATCCTCAGAGTAGTAACTAGGACTAGTAACACCCGCTTACGAGGAGAGCACAACATTAGCAGAAGACCTGGGAGGACTTCAGAGACCTGGGCATTGTATTTTCTACCCCAGCTACTGCAGAGCAAGCACAGGGCTCCAACTCAGACAAACTCAAGGTCAAATTCACGCTTCCACTCATTAAGACACCTGGGTCAAGGTTAAATCAACACTCCCTACTTCCTATCCTAATATTGAGGTAATTATGTATGTACAGTATTCAGTACATATACCAGAATGCTCAAGATGATAGGGCTTCTTTCCTCACTGTACCTATCAGTCAGTTTAACTTTCCTTTTCCATTATTCTAAAACAAACATTGACTGAAAGTATTTTGTCTACACAGATTTTTTTTTTAATCCTGAAAATTCCAATTCAGGACCCATATCTACAACCCGTATCTATAGTTCTGGAAAAAGTTCTGGAAACAGTTTATTCCTAACCCATGTGGCCACAAAATCTGACCTGACCTGAACTATATAATTAGGTAGCAAAACCTGACTAGCCTGTAGATGTGAATACATACATTCTTGCTGCAGAAACACTAATGTATTTGATTTAATAGTGCTGCTTCAGACCCCCCCTTCCTGCCTCCCTGGGGGAGGGGGGGTGATACAAATGTTATGTAATAATATTACATGCCCTGCATTTCCTTTTCAAAATCTGAAATCTCATTCCCAGATAGAGAAGTTACCACTAAGGTGCCCTCCCACCCCAACAACTTCCTATGAAGAGTCCGTAGACCTGATATTAGTCATTCCTTTCTCGTTCCATCATCCCTCACAACACACACTGCCCGCTAAACCTGAAAAGTCCCGAGGCTGGCTTTACCGGAATATAGGTGTGATATGACATCTAAAGCTACTTCCCAGAAAATCTGGGCTTTGCTCTCAGATTATCTACTAATCATGTACACACTGTTCTGCACATCTCCAAGCCTCAATATCCTTAAGCATAAAATCAAGTGAACAAGCTTGACAAATTCATCAAGAAAATTAAAATTTGAATTTAAATTAAGTAAATGATTTAATTTTAAAAATCAATAAAGAAAGGAATCAGAGTGGTCAAAGTGGTCTCATCACAGTTTGAAGAAATGGCCAGCTAGTGCAAGTCCTTTTATTCCATCAAAATCAGGTAGCGTTCCAAGATTTCATAATAATAAAATAGTATCTCTACCAAGTCAATATTGCATTCCAACACTTTTTTTATAAAATGATCCCTACATACCAAATGCCCCACCCAGACAAAAATAAAAACAAAACAACTATCCTAAGTACTCATCAGTATCAAACTTACTGTGACGTTTAAATTCCTTCTGCAGTTTACTGATCTGGTTGCTTTTTATCCTGTTTCCAGACAGAGTTTTCACTTTCTTTGGTTTCAATGTAGTCTTCAGACTGGGTCCTGCCCTCGCATCTACCACCTGGAAGAAAATACTGAATATTTAATACCATTTAAAAAATGACACCTCTGTATTCCTGCTCAACAAATGCCTATTTAAAGGAGTCAAATTTGAGAACCAGTTTTCTATTCAAGAATGTTTGACAGCCATGTGCACTTTTAATCACCACATGGTATTAAAGAATAATTTACCTAGTGTTTTTTTTTTTCTTCAAGTAGTCAATGCCAAGAGACTGCTGGGCAAAAAAATTTGAAGAAATTGATGTATGGTGAGACCCAAGTAGGTTAAGAAATATGAAGCCAAACAACAACTAAAGTTTCTCCAGGATCATGTTTTGCAATTTTCCAAAAAGCCTTCATACACTTTTATTTTACCTTCACTACAAACCATAAGGGGGCTATTTTTGTTACTCTAAATTTTATGATGAAGGAAAATGAGAAATTGGGTATTTTGCCTGATTTCACCAGGCTAGGAAGTGGCCCTGGGTGGGCAGGGAAGGGGTCAAGACTCAAATCAAGGTTTTCAGATCTATGCTTTATGCTCTTTCACCACATAACCTTAATCTAAGGTCATTTACATGATGGCAATGGCATGTTCTCCCACAGTCTAGCCCTGTGTGGTCCCATTCTCATGCATTCATTCCCATTTTCTATTTGCAGATTTCTACCCTTATGTAAAAAGGTCGCCATCACTTCAAAACCACAATTTGGATTTTTCTCCAGATAATGTATTAATTACAGAAAAACTCACTTTTTTAAATGTTAACAGATCTACAGAAACCTATCATAATAATGCAAGATTATCATCAAAGGACAGTATAAGGCTAGTGTAGGAGAAAAGATAATGAGTAAACAAATACCTGATTAAAAACAATCTGCATACATGTCATGCATCTCCTGAGAGCTAGCATATAGAAGGATTAAGTAAGACTTAACCACGCTGTTCTGGTCATCCAAAGTTATTTTGTCAAGAATCTAGTATCATCATAAAGTGAACAGGCAAACAACACACATTTACATACCAGTTTGATCTCAACTAGATTAAACACAGAGAGTAACAGTGACTTCCATGTAACTGAGGGATTATGATGTGTTACATACATTCTCACAGCAGCTCTAGGAAACAGCAATTATCTTTGCACTTTATACATAAATGTGGCTTGCTCAAAGTTCACCACTTATAAACGGTGAAGGAAGGACTCGAATCCAGTTCTGATGCTGAATGCATGTGCTTGGTAGTACCCACAGGAGTTGGGATAAAGGTTCTCCTAACAAATGAAAAAAGGATCCATGTCTACTAAACTCTAGGAATTTCTAGGTTAATCTAAAAAATATGTGAAATGTACTATGAATCTCCAATTTGGCGATACTGGATACAGCCTTAGGGAAATGTCACACTGAGCTAGCTAGTTTGCTCTGAAACATGCCAAAAGGTTAAGTGATTCATATTTGAGCAACAGCTAATGTTTTCCTTTATTTTTTTCAAACTTTTTCACCCTATGGACATATTACTTCCTAATTAGGAAGAAAATTGTTACTTTGGATGTAACAGAGGTATAAAGGTAAGATGAAAGATGAACTAACATGATTCCAGTTTTTTTTTGATCCTGCTGGCAATTTCTTCCATCTTTTGACAAGCAGGACACAGGCATTGCAGATGTCTCCTGAACGAGTCTCATGCAACCTGGTAAGAAATCAAACCTTTATTATTAAAGAGTCCACAGATAATAATAAAGATTATCATCATTAAATAGTTCATATGAGTACAGTTCTTTCAGAAAAACTATTTATAGTTTATATATGCTATTTCTGATTGTCCTGGATAATCCAATTGTTACTGTAATATATTTAGGAAATATAACTTTTAGACCAAGTCAGTGTACTATAATTAGTCATTTTAAAGAATGTTTTTAAAATTAAAAATTAGAATTTAAGATCTAAGATCCTAGTCACCATGGTTTTAAACGATGCTGTCAAATTAATCTTTCTTGAAATGTGTAGGCACTTCATAAGCAACAAAATGCTACCCTTTAAGTAAAATAATGTGTCCTGATGCTCTAGTTTCACAACAAACAAAACCAGAGAGGCATTGTAACTTATAAAAAATTATTGTATCTGCATGGAGGGGAAGATCTATAGGACTAATCACCAAGCTGTTTTTTAATTATACTGAGGAACTTTGATTTACTACGTTTTCCCTGTATTGTAAATACAAAAAGAAAAATACTGATTTTTATTATGAATAAAATTGGAAATAAATACATTGAGAAAATTTTAATTTAAAGAAGGCCACGTTGGTGGAGACTTTTTTGTTGGAGACTTTTTTGTCAACATTCAAAATAACTGAAGTCCAGGATTAACAATAATCAACAAATGTTTTGATAAGAAAAAGTGGTGAAATTAATTTCTAACATGGGATAATGGTTCAACATTTAATATTTTATCAAGCATTTGCTGAAAAGTAAATTCCATTTTATTAATCAGACGTTTGTTGTCCAAGGATAAATGAGAAACAAAATTATAAAAAGCTACCATAATCTGATAGGTTTCAAGACAGAACATTATGTCTTGTTAGTATCCTCAGCAGGTTGGGTTAAAATGTATTTCAATGATTTAGAAAAACAATACAAAAGACAGAAAACTGTTGGAGGACAGCTATTTTAAAATAAGAATAAAAGTAGCATTTTGAAAATCTCTTTATACATCCTGAAGTTAACAAGAAAAGGGTTTGTTTGGTTTTACCTACAAGGGGCTTCACAATTAATTTGCTAGTTCCTGAAAAAAGCCTGTCAATATTTAAGCACAAGGGTCTTAAAAAAGCCTAGATTTGAATATAAGTGATTTTAATTATTAGCACATTGCTCCAACCAGTCCCCTTGCTTGGAAAATATTTCCATATGCTGGGATATTTTTCACTCTAAGAACAAACATTAAAAAATGACACCTCTGTATCAGTTGGATCTTACCCAAAACAACTCTGGAAGTCCTTTTCATAGCGTTTACTGTCGGTGAATCGAGAACTGGAGGACTTAGCTCTGCAAATACAGCAGCCCTCTATACTCCGGTACATCTTTGGCTTGTGAAAACCAAACATCTTCTCTTCTGAGCAATAGTCTGTAAAGCGAAGAATGGACACAGCTTTGTTGAGGGCTATACCAGAGACCACTAAAGGGGAGCTCTGCTCTACCCACCCCCAGCAGCAACCAGGTATTCCAGGACCAACAGGTTCTGGTGAAGACCTCCTGGATCCACCTCCATTTTTGACAGCAGTACAACTGCAAGCAGTATGAAACACACAGAATAGCTCAGTTGTTTAACAAGCCCTCGACTACCTCCTTGTACCCTCCTTACAAACACTTGTTTTAAAAGTGGAGGAAGGGAAGCATTTTTTTTTAAAGCAAAATTTTAAGTAGAAAATACAACAGACTCCCCCAAAATCCTATAAAATGATGGAATCATACACAATGAAGGACACGTCCTAATATTTAAGCTAAGGCAATGCCTTTAATTTTGCACCTTTGCATTAATGTAATTCCCCTCTGGGGAAGTTTTGAGCATTTACCAAGATCACTATTTGATACTAAGCACACAAGTAGCTCACTCACTATGCATCAACCCACAATGCTCAGAACTATGGGAAATGAGAGGGGGGATTTCTTCTGTGATAAATGGGAAGTTCTAAGCAGGCAAGCTGGCCCTGAATTGAAACTGCTGAAAGGAGGGTGTAAAATTCACAAGAATCCAAGGTCAGAATTCAGTAATAATTTCATTAATCAGTAAGACAAATTGAGGATGAGCTCTTGTTGCCTGAGGTCTGCCCCTCAGTTGAACTCCTTTTCGGCGTTCTTCTTTGAGGCTCCGTGAGCAGTTAATAACAAGAGGCAGATGACCAAGAAATGTACAGTAAGATAAGGTGATTCCCATGATCAAAAAAGGCTCAACATCAAGCAAGGGAAGGAAGAGCCCTTAGACAGCAAAAATGTAGCTGGCAGTAAATTTGCACCTTAGCTCTAATTAAAAATATCCAAACCAAGGGCCAACTTCACTGGAGTATCTGGTCTAAGAAAGGGGATAAAAGGGCAACGAATACAGAAAAGTCCAAAGGGTAAGTCCAGAGGGGGTATGTGTGTGTATGTGTTAAGGGTACAACTACAAATTATCACAAAAGCATTATATAAAGCATCAATAAGAGAAAATTATTAGTACCAATTAATTTGTGTCCATAGTTTTAAGTTATAACTGCACAGCACCATCCTTTAAAGTTCTTTTAGGAATATACTCAAATAAATGAGTAAAACAAATATTTGTTTTAGGATGGATGATCTTGACCCCATTCCATTCCAATGCTAGTTGGTGAACCAAAGCAACTAAACTATGTATAAAAGTGATTCAGAGAAATAACCAAATATACAGGCTTTTTGTTTCTGTGTGTGTGAAAGAGATTGAGGGTTTCTGAAACACAGACATCATTTGTTTTTTCAAACAGATTTTATCAGCAAATAATTAGCTAAACACTACCGCTTTCCTATTGTACATCATGTTCTTTCCTCCTTGGTAAGGGAGGCAAGCAAAGGAGGGAGACGGGGTGGGGCAGCAGACCACTGCTGCATTTCAACAGTTATGTCTAAGTAACAGTTAACTTCAAAATTTAAGAACTGGTAAAGCAAGAAAACAAAATATTCCTAGTAGATTAAGTTAACTGTTTTTATCGAATGAAATACTTGGGAATTTGATTTTCTTGAGAGGAAAATAAATAAGGAAGGTATTCTATAGTAGGCAAGAAATATAGCAAGGCCTGTGAAAAAAGGCAAAACATTTCAGTCTAACAACCCACACGATAAATGAAAAGAAAATTGCCTGTTGAAGAAAATAGTCATGTGTTGCTTTGGAAAAAATAATACCAAATGGCACAGGATTACGGAAACTTTAAAAAAGAAGTGCTAACACATGGGGGGGAGGAGGGGACACAGGAAAGGCAGTATATACAGAGAAGACAAGTAGTGATTCTGTAGCATCTTACTACGCCGATGGACAGTGACTGTAATGGGGTATGTGGGGGGGACTTGATAATGGGGGGAGTCTAGTAACCATAAAGTTGTTCAAGTAATCGTACATTCATGATATCAAAAGAAAAAAATTTTTTTTAAAAATTGGTCAAGTCAGAAAGATTAAAAAACTTACAAACTCAAAAAAAAAAAAAAAAAAAGAAGTGCTACGGAAATAATAGTTACTGCTTTAATTTGCCCATTGCTGTTGTGAGGCAAAAATGTAAAGTCTTTCTAGTCCTCCTACCAAACTGCAGGCTCTCCAAATTCCCCCCAACACCCTCCACTCCCATCAAGGTCGAAAGTCCACAGTTCCTCTTACAGTTGCCAGGCTCCATCAATAGCTCTAGGAAACTTCAGCCTCCCTTCCCAGCAAGGACAAAGGAAGTACAGCCAGAAAGGCCAGTTCATTCCATGAACACACAGACAAAATCCTATTACAACAGATAGATTACTATCTCTACCCTCACCATCCCCTTCCCTCCCCACAAGTAAAACTGCCATCCCAACTATATGGCATTCAGATCATCTCCAAGATGAAAACTACCTTCACTGAGGCTGGGTTTGACCAAGAAGCCATCGTTTGTTGCGGTCAGTACGCCCGCAAGCCGTGAAGGAACGCCTGGGCCACAGCTCAGCACTGACTCTCCCTTTCATCAGCAGCTACTCTGCATCAAGTATTTATCTTCAGTACAGTTTTCTTGTTTGGTGGGGATCTCCACAAAACTTACCCAAGTCCCCACAAGGGATGCCACTCTTCAGTTTGGGAACAGTCTTCTTAGACATCAGCGTAAATAAAATAGCCTGTTGCCTTCTGACTGATAGAACTTTAGGTAGCTGTGATCTTATGTTTGTCCTGACATTATTTCTTCTGCCTAAATATCTGAGAGGGATTGTAAATCCTACAGCCCACCCTCTTCCAGGCGGTGCTAAGCGCAGTGAAGTGGCAGGCACTTGTCCTGATGCAACACACAAGTGGCCCATGAACCTTTTTATGGATGATTACTTAATAAACCTATTAAACCCTTTCTGAGCTTATTCCCACACTCACTCGAGAGGCACCTGGGAATCTGCAGGAAATACACAGGGGTTTCATTTTGGGCTTTGTTTACAGCAACCCAGTTAAAGCAGTAGTTGGTGTTTAACCATTTTGAGCTTTGGAGAGCCCAGAGATTAACTGAAACTATTTTCACAACATCTATGGACCCCACTAATGTTTTGAAAACAACAAATACCCTACCTAACCTCCAGAGGGAACTAGGGGCACAAAATGGCTCAAACCAAAGTCCTACATATTTTGAGAGGGTGGCAGGTGGGCACAAGGCACAACATGCCTTTAAACTTGGGATTTCTATTATTTCAAAAAACCAGGCAGCTCTTTAGAATACTTCCTTCCTAGTCCCATATTTGTGCCACATTAAATGAATCTTTCAAATCAATCTATTCCATTTATTCAAATGATACTGTGAGCTATATAAAACTACCTGTAACTTCATCTATTCTCATAAGCATCACATCAATCAGCACCATGTTTTCAGAGGAGCTAATGCCACCTGCTTCCTGAGGGACAGTTACAGATCTGTGAGAGTGAAACCCATACAACCTCACCCTTACGTGCGTCTGAAGAAGAAATTAAGCTTTAAGATAAAAGCCAAAAATCAGGACAGACTTAAAATGCTGATTAAAAACTGTCATTTGTCTTCTAAAAGTAGACAGTGGTGATGGTTGCGAAACTCTACAAATATATATATACTGAAAGCCACTGAATTGTACACTTTAATAGAGTCAATTTTATGGTATGTGAATTGCATCTCAATAAGCTTGTGCTAAAAATAAAAATAGATGAAGTGAGGAATTCTCCTGTCTTTATTCATCTTTGTAACTTCAGCATGTAAAACAGTGCCAGTCACTTAGTAGGTATTCAATAAATGTGTGGATTAAATTTTTTTAAAAGTTGTCACTTGTACTAACACTTCATGTGTTAAAGTAATGCCTTGACATTATTTCTTTGGCTACTGTCAGCCAAACAGCCACAAATTTTTTAAATACTCGAACAGTTAAAGACAAATCAACCATGTAGAAATTGTTGTTCTGTCCAACTTAAATTCAATCTCCCAAAGTTGAAAAGATTAGTTAACTAAGTCAGCAAAAACCATGAGAAATAACTGCAATTATATGAACAAAATACATTAAAAACAAAAGTTAATATTTAAAAATCCAACTATTAAGTCTAAACATTTTGTTCGATTTGTTGAGATTTCTTCTACTTTAAATTTAAATAAATCTAATGGTCAACTTAATGAAAAGCAGGGGATGGCAGTGTTAGTATTGAGGCAAGGAAAGGGTGGAATAACCACTGTGTGTCAAAGATCTAAAGGGGCCAATTCTGATCCAATCCAATCAGAGTATGAAGCCCAAGAGCAAGGACAAGGTCTTATTTCACACGTGATTCAACACACATAAGGGAAGTTTACTGAGTGCAATGTGATATAAATGGGAAAGAAAGGAATCTTTCACCACAGTAACCAATACAGAAAGGATGCTATTTAAGAAAATTTTCTGGTAATTGCAAACTTAAATTCTAAACTTAAAGATGATCTCATACATTTTAGCAATATTTGATTTTAAGCTCCAACTAGGAAATGCAAATTTTAGAGTTTTCAGTAACCTTCTTAATATGGAATTAGGTACAATGAGGTGAAGAACTTAATTCTGCAGAGTAGTTTGTCTTTCAAATCTTATAAGGGTTTTAATTCAACATTCAGGAAAAGGACAGGTTATTGTTATGATAAATGTAACAAATTTATTTAAATAGATTTAGGCTTACCTTAGTTGGTATGCTTTGAAGGACACCAATAGTTCCTCCAATATAGTTAACTTTCCCAGTTCCACTTTCTAAATTCCTTCTGGGAAGTAAAGGCTTTTTTATATTCAAAAATACGTTTCAAAACTCAAAAATGCCACTGGATGGACTAGATAGAGGAAAACTCAGAAGGAAATATGTCAAAGGTGACAAATCAACTTAATGGTTAATTTCACATTTGTCCATACCATCCTTGCAACCTCCCAAATTTAAGTATTCCTAAATTAAAGTGCTTTTAGTTTTCAGTAGACCAAAACCCTAGAGCTTCTAATCACTTTTTTTTTTCTAATCATCACTTTTTCTTTCTAAAAACCAACTGGCCTACACTTAAAAAATATACAAGATTATGAAAGCAACCTAAATGTCCATAAATTCTCAGACTGGTTAAACTATGGTGTCTTCATACTACAGAATACCATTTCAGCCCTAAAAAGAATGCAGTAGATGTCTGACGTGTGCAGGGAGGGAAGAGCGGAGATATCCTGTTCTGTGAAGTAAGCAAGTTGAATTAATAGAGAGTCTAATCCCACAGTATGTTTCTAAAATGGGACCTTAACACAAACTGGCTTTCAAAATGAACTTTTAAAAACTAGTAACTAGTGACTGCCTGAGGAGTGCAAGAATTAAGGAAGCTTACTTTCGTTTTTCCTATAAGCTATTTTTTCCAGCAGGAGTGCCACACCCCAATACCTTAGTTATCATCACACCTTGACTTCACTGAAGAGGAATCTGAAAAAGCCCAGAGAACTTAAATTTCCTCAAAGACCTACAGAGAGAGAGATGCACGTTAGCAAATACACTCCACAGGAGACAGTACAGAATGGACCAGTAAGATTAGAATAGACACAGAGCAGAATGGGAAGGAAACTGCAGAGCAGAAACAAGCAAAAGGTTTGTAGAGCGGGAAGGAAGCAGCAATGAGCAAAGACAAAGGACCCAAGCAACCAAAGACAACTTTGCAGCAAAAGCGATCCATTTCTTTAGAGCTGAACTTTAAATGACAGGATGATGGGAAAGGAAGAGAAATAAACATGAAAAGCCCTTGTGCTGAAAAGCTATGAGCAACCTTGAGTTGCTGTTAACTGGTAATGCCACCCTCCACACCATTTTAGTCAATGGTAGGCTATCTTTAATCACATATGAGTACAGCATCCAGTAAACACTGTAGTGTAACTGGAGCAACACTCTACACAAAAAGGTCAAATAAAACTGTTTTGTGTCCTCCCCGTGCTAGGCGCTTGGTTGCAGTTTTCCCCAACAATGAGATGTGTTTACTCGGAGCTTACGGAGAGCCATGGAGCAATTAAATACTATTATTTCCTCTTATCTACTTCTAAATGATGAGCCCATCTCCCAGCATCAAAAGTTCTGAATTTCCTTTTTTTATTGTTAAGGGACAAATTTAAACCTGCCTGAAGGAAAACTAAGAAAGGGGTGGTAGACCCCAACTTGTCTGTCAATACCTTCTCCAAACATGCACCCCACCCAGTCTCTGAGAAACTGTATTTATAACGGTGGCTGCCTATGGAATCCACACTTAGCATTAGAGCCTAGAACTCATCAGAAATAAGTCTTCAGGTGAAATAGCAGCCTTAAAACACACACACATCTCTGAGTTCTAGATATTATTGAAAACAAAATGCTAGGTCCTCCCATTTTAGTAGTGTGAAAAAATACTCGGTATCCTAATTCTAAATTCTAGATATTAAGAGCGATTCCAAGGGACAAGAAAGTTGTAAAGGCTGGAGAGATGGTGTGTATTTGTTTTAAGGGATGATTACGAGTTAGGAAATACAATTATTTCGAGTCTGGTGAAAAAGGCACTGTAACAAGTCAAGTTGGAGCCCATTTTCTGCTTTGTCTTTACAATTTAATAGGAAGTCACTTCTAATTTTATTTGACCCTCTGTAATATTAGAGTGGCTGTAATCTCACTTCTGCTTTCCAGGGATGCTGTGAAACAAGAGTATGAAAATACCAGTGTATGTATACCCTTTATTTCCTTGACTTTATAAGACTTCACATTAAAGAATAATATAAACTCTGTCACAGGACATGTCCAACAACTTAAAGTGAGGATAGACTCTTGATCTTGGAAGGTCTTCTTTTAAACCCAGGTCTGTGGGAAAAGAGGAAATTAACCTTTTCAGGTAGACTTTAAGGGCATGAAACTGGACAATATTCCTTTCTGTGAAGCTGTTCTCCCATTTTCAAGCGGACAAAAATGTTAAGGAAGGGGGTATTGCAGTACACACTTGTTCTGACCCAAACCTCAGGAACATTCAATGAACTCAGATCCTTTTCTATTTCCTCACCTATAAAATAAGGATAAATCCCAACTCTCAGTAATATCCATAAAGCACCAACACAAGGGCTGGCAATCTAATAGACCTTTAAATGCACTGAATGGACTGTATTCTAATCTTCTCTTCCAAACATGTTCTTCTGTGTTCACTGATCTCAGTTATCATCCACAGTCACACAAAATAGGCTGGAAGTCAACTGCGCTCTCTCCCTTCTCACCCTCTGCATGGCCACACCACTGTCCACTACAAAGTCCTTGGAGACTTTCCTCCTTTCTGCACTTCTCTGGTTCAAGCCCATCCCATCCCAGCTGATTCCGTCCCTCATCGTGTTGCTTCAACTCCTGTCACAAACTCATAACAGACTCACTGTATCCTTCAAACAGGTGGTATCTTCCTAAAGTTCAAGTAGTAATCAACCCTTCCAAGGTACCAGTACTGTTTCTGAATAATATCTAAACTCCTTGGCAAGAAATTCAAAGCTTTTCAGGATCTGGTGCTGCCTACCAGCTGTTTCCAACTTGCAATTCTGATATTCCCCAAACCAACCTTAATAACTAGCTACATCTCTACTCAGATTGTTATTTCTGCCTGAGATACTTTCTGCTCCATCCCCTTAACCTTGGAAACTCTTTTAAGAATTATTTAGTTTTACAAAATCCTCCCATTATCTTATTAGAACACCTAACACAGGATTTCACATACTTATTCACTGTATTATCTCCTCTACTCAATGATAAACTGTTGTAGGGCAGGAACCAAGTTTCATATTACAACCAGGTGTTGACTGTACATAGTACACAGAAAAAAGTGGAATTTGCAAAATACCCCAAGAGTGGTGTAGACAAAATAGACCTGAATGTATTCTTAAAGGCAAGGAAATGGTGCCTACAACGAAGATGTGAAATAAAAAACTGGTAATTTGAATAGTCACTTCTCTTTAACAATCAAGTCTACAGACTTTATGGGGGGAAAAAACCTGTGAGGTTTAAAGATTTCCAGGAAATGTAAATCAAATGAATTAATTGGAGAAGATTAGTAGTAAACAATTCAATGCTTTCACAACAATTAGCAGAAAAAACATTTATTGCTTATTTCAAGCAGGCTTGTGGGAGGAAGGAAGGGATTAGAATTGTGTAGGGTGAAATGAGTTTTCAAAATAAGAGCAATTTAAACTAAATCAGTCTTGCTACAGCACAATTGTAAGCATAAGGAAAAGAGTAGAAGAGTGTAACAGAAGGGCATCCCTCAGATTTCAAGGGCTTTGTCACCTGCCAAGGAGCCCTGTATCTTATGTTCTGTAAGCAGTAGAGAGCCATTCAAGAATCTGAGAAATTTAGTGGCTTAACTGAACACCTTTTGTTTTACTGTCAATTCTTCTCTTTTCCACAGTACCTTTATTTCTCTCTATACAATAGCTTTAAAAAAGATTGTATCAGTTATATATCATAGTTCCCCCTTATCCATGGGTTATTCATTCCAAGACCCCAGGGGATAACTGAAACTGCAGATTGTACAAAACTCTATTACGCTATGTTTTCTCCTACACATACATACCTCTGATTAACTTTATAATTAAGCTCAGTAAGAGATTAACAATAATATCCGATAATAAAATAAAACAATTAAAAAAAATAGAGCAATTTAAACTCAGCATACATTAACAAGCAATTAAAAGAATGTAAGCCAAATCAGACCTAAAATAATACGTGGCAACAACTTAAATACAAAGCTAGAAATGAATTATTTTAATTCAATTGCAAATTTTCTACTTGAATGTGTCATAGCAAATGTGCCTGTGACTTATGTATTTCTGGTGCAAAAAGAGAACCTCCCTCCCTTGGAAACAAACTCCCCTTCTTTTGGAGTAGATACATTTCCAGGTAATTTCCATAATACAGGAAACCTTAGCTACAGATTCAATGTAAATAGAAACTGGGCAACCAATTAACAGCAAAATATTTTCAGTTTATAAACCACTCCCACCTCCCAGCATTGAAACTATCCAGGACTCTTGCAGACAGGAGAAATCAGGAAGAAAATGGGATTTTCTAGATTTCCATAGGACTTTTTTGATGCAAAATGGTTGAATCAGAACTGGATGGGCAACCAGGAGCTGAAAGGCAGTGTCTGCCCAGAACCAGTTTCTGAAGGTGGGGGAGGAGACCAAAGACACTCATTCTTTCCACTCAACATTTACCGAGTATTTCCTCCAGCAACGTAACTGACCCAGGCCTCAGTTTTTGTCTTCTGTAAAATGTCTGCTTCCCCAAGTAGTGAGGACAACATCCATTATTTACCAAGCACATTACCTGCTCATTTACAACTCTATGAACTAGGTATTCTTTATTATTGCTATTTTTCAGATGAGAAAACCAGACCACAAAGTGACTTATTTAACATGATCACAGCTTTGGAACCTAGGCATTCTAACCCCAGGGATTTCTGAACTAACCTAGTGCCTCAACAAATGTGTTCCCTTCCTTCTCAGCCTGTTTTATTCCTAGCATCTCCCTAAGGAAAAAAGAAAATGTCATGTTTTTAAAGCAACCTACTGTCTGCATGGGAAAAAATAATTCATTTCTACTCCTAACAGCTTACGTAGTTTAGACTTCATATAAGCTTAAATTTTCCCCAGTGAAAAACTTACTTAATATGGAAATCAGCCTCAAATTGCTTGTCTGACATAGAAATCTGCTCAGTTTGGGCCCCATGAGCCAAG
Source organism: Manis javanica (assembly GCF_040802235.1). Taxonomy (NCBI): domain Eukaryota; kingdom Metazoa; phylum Chordata; class Mammalia; order Pholidota; family Manidae; genus Manis; species Manis javanica. Next base: position 7,234,026 of record NC_133170.1, on the reverse strand, counting down.
TTTTCCCAGAGCCTGATTACAACTCTGGGGGAAAACAATTGACCATCCATGTTCCAGATCTACTGAATTAAGAATAGTGTGCAACACAGCAGCCTTGAGGCCTGCTGCCTACCAAGGCTCTAGAATAAACCGTGTAGTGAACTTTTCATCTCTAGCCTCCCACAAAGTAATGCAAAGAGAAGGCAGTAGACATTGTGTGCCTTTCCTACTCTCAACTCGTCATCTCCATCACACATACCATCTGATATTCAAAAAAAATTATTAAGCTCTATATATTTGAAATTTCCCAGTATATTAAAATTCTAGCTGTAACTCAGTTATGAAATATTAAGAAAACCAAAGAACCTCAGTGTTATTTGCAAAGCACCTCATATGCATTTTAAATACAAGACGTAGAGAAATAACTGCCCTAAATTGTTTAATCCAAAGTTTTTCATTTTTTTCTTGACATGTTCTTTCTATTCACTTCAAATGTACAGTTACTAATATTGGTTGCCTTTAGGTATTTGTAATTTGGTCAACCAAAACTTGGAAGAAATGTGTTTAGTAACAAAGCAATGAATAACACAAAATGGATTTTGACTTGTATGGATTTCTTGGTTTGGGTGTGGCATCTAAGGACACCATTATTTTTCAGTAATGACCACTTTTAGATTCTAACATTGAAACATGACCCAAAGGAAGGAGAAATCAGGAAAGAAGCAACAGACACGGTGCTGCTTATCAGATGTCTAGACTGCAGGCAAACCCCAAATACCAAAGAAGCACCCATGTGTCAAACGATCTCAGCTATGCCTGGGGCCACATACCGGAAAAAAAAAAAAAAAAAAGTTAGCTTGAAAATAAAATCTAAGAGGATAACCAGAAGGTCAACCCCAGTGCACAGGAACTAGGAAGAAGCCAGCGGGGCTAGCTGGCTATTACCGTGTGTCATCCCCTGACCCTTTTCCTCCCCATCCCCCACATAAAATCTCCCAAGGCCCAACTCCCCCTGCGTGACGGCTTCTTCAAGGTCATCCTAAGATCCACGAGCCAGGCATACACACACTTAGGGCCAAGAAAGACCCCCCATTCCCTAAATCACCAAATGCTTTAACTGCCATCAGGCTTTTCTCCAACTCCACCAGAAACAAACTACGAAGGTTTAATTTATTTAGATTGAGCAACTAATAAACGTGTTCAGTTTTGCAATATAAATTATTAAAAGGCTTTGTAAGTCTGGCAAACTCCAGTTCAAAAACAGGTGCTTTCAGTGCACTTTTAATGACAAGGTCAAATTTATGTTTAATTACTGAGAGAAAAACGGGAGAAGGGAGAATTTTCTTGACCTTCCTTAGAACAACGGGGAGAGGAAGGGGCTGCTGGGGTGGATCTGTCTCGCACGGGGTCCATGTTTGGCTAAACAGTGGCTGGTTCCCAGTCTTCCGAGTGCCTGTGGCAATCCAAGGTTAGAGCAAGAAAAAAACACAAAGAACGCTACAAGGGTCACAGTTACGAGAACACGCTGCGCCGCCCTACACCCCGAGAAACCAACGCCCCCACCAAAACAAGCCTCGCCCCCACCGGGTCCCCTCCTGCCCGTAAACACAAAGGCCACAGCGGCACGCACCGCTCGGCCAGTCCTCACTTCCCTTTGTAGGGCAGCCGGGAGCCCCGAAACTTCCCCAGTGGGGCCCCGGGCGTCGTCGGGGCTGGGGCCCCGGGCGTGCGGGCGCGGCCCGGCCGCGGGTGGGGGTGCTCGCCGCGCTCGCCCGTCGCCCCGAGAGCGGCCGAACGCCGCCCGCGTCCCCCCGCCGCCCCCGGGCCCCCCACGCCGCTTACCCGCGGGCCCACGGCGGCGGCGGCGGCGGCGGCCGGGGAGACGCACCGAGGCGGCAGCTAGAAACGCTCCCGGCGGGCTTGTCGGTAAACAAACTCCTCGGCTCGCGAAGAAAGTTCGCGCGGAGGGCCGCTCGCCGGGGCGAGGGCCGCGCGAGGCGAGCCGCCCGCCTCACCTGCGCCGGAACAACGGGCCCCGCGCCCGCCCGCCCGCGCGGCGCCTCCCGCAGGCCGCGCCTCCCGCACGCCGCGCCGCCGGGGCTTGTTCCTCCTCATGGCTTTGCCCTGACGTAATTCAAACATGGCAACAGTGCGACTTCAAAGGCGAATCCGCAGACCTCCCAGACGCAGGCTCCGGGCCGCGGGGGTCGGGCCGAGGGCCGGGGGCCCCCGCTCTCCCGGCCGCTCGGCCAGCGCAGCCGGCCCCGGGCCCAGCGCGGGGGGCCGCGAGTCCGCCGCCCCCTCCCCGCCCGGAGCGCGGGGCGCGCCGCCTCCCCCGCGCCAACAGGGCGCCTCGCACAAGTAGCTCCGCCAAAGTTTGCCCGCGACGGGCCGAGAGGCACAAGCCCCTCCCGAGACTCGCCCGAACTTCGGGGGGCCCGGGCCGCGCGGCCCCGCACCCGGCGGCCGCCCCGAGCGACGGCGGGGCCCGCACCCGCACATGCGGCTCTTTGTTTTGTCCGGCCGGGCGCTGCCTACGCGCAGCACCAGCGATGTCGGATTGTTTCTCGGGGGCGAGACCCGCGGCCCTGCCCTCCGCCCTCCCCGCAGCCGCGAGCCCTTTCAGTCCGAGTTCCGCGCAGTCCGTGGCGAGGAACGCCCGCCTGCCCGCCCCGCACCGGAGGGGAGTTGGCGACTTTCACTCTGCTTTTTAAACTGGCAGGACGCCATCATCGGCAAATCATTGTCCTGCCGGCCGGCCGGCCCGACAGCGCCCGCACCTCGCCGCCGGCCGGAGCGGGGCGCTCGGGCAGACCGGGGGTCGCAGCCCCGAGCACGTGCTGGCACGTTCGGCACAAAAAGCCGAGCCCCGAGTTCTCGCCCTCCTTCCGCGCCCGCGCCCCCTCGCGCTGCCGGGCCGTCCCAACCGCCCACGGCCGCCCCGGGGAGCCGCCGCCGTGGCGCCCCCATCCACGCCACAGGTGAACGGCCGCCCGCAGAACTTGGGGCTCCCCAGACGACCGGACGCGCCGCCTGGGCGCGGCCGCCGGGAGCCGCGCTGCTCGCGAGCGGCCGCGTGTCGCTCTCATTGTCGCAGCCGCATCGCTCCGGAGTCGGGCCGGCGTCGCCAGGCCGCGTGCACCCCAAAGGCCGGCCTCAAGCCCCGCACGCCCGCCAGCTCGCGAGGCGACGGCAACTTAGTCGCCGGGCGAATGGCGCTTATTGTCCTCCCCGTTATCAAACACGCGCTGGGGGCTGCCATCAACTCCACCACGAGGGGCCCCAACGGCGCCGAGCACCCCCGCGGCGCGCGCCCCCGGCGGGGCGCGACCCGGGGGCCTCCGCGGTTGCCACCCAGGCGTCCTCCCCTCGGGCCTCGCAGCCACCGGGCTCCTCCTCGCCAGGGAGCTACGCCCGCGAGGAGGCATTGTCACCTTCAACGCGGAGCCCTCAACTCCAGCGACTCCTCACCCGTTGCCAGGCTCCCCTCGCGGCCCCCACCAAGACTTTCGGTTTGCCTCGAATACCCCTCCCCAGTTAAAAAAGACACCCTAAACATGTGTTTCCAGAAGAATCGGAGGGTCTGAGGATCGCGAAAAGAGCGCTCCAAACGATGCCATCTCCAAGACAAAACTTCCTGGGCGTGTGTGTGCGGAGAGGCCGGGAGGTGGGGGAGGCGAGAGAGGAAAGAGCACTCCGCAATCAAAGCCGCGGGAGGCAGTTTCGCACCAGAGTAATGGTTCCAGGCACTCACCTTCCAAAAGCAGACGCTCCACGCGCACTAACGTTCCCGGGGTGCGGAGTGCACGCCAGGCCAACCCCCCTCCGGTCGCTCCCTCCTCCGCCGCCGCCTTGTCCTGCAAGATTGTCTCCTGCACTTCTGCAGTTGCTACCGCCGGCCGGGAAGGTGTAGATTCCGCTTTCCCTCTGCGCATGCGCGGCTCCCCGTACAAAATTCTCCTGAATCGAGCTTATTTGCATACGGGCGCGCGCGCGCGTCCAGGGCTGGGAGGGGAGAAGGCCCGGCGACCGCGCGCGCCCCCGGGGCCGCTATTGTCCTTTTAAGGGGAGAAGCGCGCGGCGCGGGAAACGCGGCTGCCAGAGGGAAACGGGGGCGGGGACTGCTTACTACGGATGACGTCACGTAAACAAACGCCCCCTGACTGCGGGCGGTGGCGAAGGGGGCGTGGCGCGACGGGAAGGCGGAAAGGATACCAACCCAGGAGAACGCGGCGCTGCGGAACTTGCTTTCCTACCCTGAAGTTCTTGGGGTGCACCGTTTTGCGTTGAAAAATAGTTTCGAAAACTGTGCAAAATTCTCACACCTGTACCCAGTCTCCAGCCTGAGGTGACCGGAGAGGTGGTCTTGAAAGCATCCAGACTGAATTTATGCGTCTCCCACGTCTCCTAAATTTTGTTTGAATTTAGGTTTTTGAAGCTTTTTTTTTTTTTTCCCAATCCTCTGGGGCCAACAGAGGTTTCGTTTTAATGGGTCGTTTAATAAAGTCCCATTTGACGCTCTATGCATTCGCTAACTCCCGCCCTCCCTCTTCAAAGTAACCCAAACCATACCAATCCAATTTTTTTCCTCCACTTTGGCCTGAAGATTTCAAGCCCGTTCGACCTGAGTGGTTGTTAATTTCCGTGGGAACCGTGTTGCTTTCCTAAAAGACTAGTCAGTGGAAAGCCAGTAATCTAGGGACGTGCATACCTCCTCTAGCTGCTGGTAAAGAATGTTCCACTCAACCAAAATAATACCACTAACTGGTGATCTGGGGAATTAAAAGAGTAGCCAGTAAAGTGCAGACCTTCCCTTATGGAATACATAACAAACCAACAATCTAAACGCTTCTTGCCCCAGGAGGAAAAAAAAAAAACCCACAAAACAAAACTGAAGTAACTCTTCTCAGATTGTCAGTGAAAAATGGAAAAAAGAATGATTGCGATACACCTTTATTCGGAGAACACACCTAACAGCAATAGACTCAGCCCCTGATTTAATGATAGAGGAAGGGTGGGGAGGGAGGAAGGACGTTTTTCCCAGAAACTTGATAATGTTCCCAAGCTACAAAACTGTGCACATCAACCATAAAACTTAATCATCTGCTGACAAGTTTCACTGCTTTCACTGTAGTGTCAACAATATGGATTTAAATAGATCTGAAATGCAATTTAATTCAACAGCCAATTCCCAGTACCTACAAGACAAACCCACTTGTGAAGTCTTCACCTAATTCTTCTTTCTTCTTTAGCTTCTGTAACATACTATTTCTGTAGCTGTTTATGGAAACTACATGTTAAATAAATACCTGCAGAGGAGAAAAAAACTACCACCACTCACTAAAATGTGAGCTCCTTAAAGGCAAGAATTTTATATTGTATTGATTTTTGTACTCCAGTGTCTGAAACGGTACACAACAGATAATGGACTCTGAATAACTGCTTGTACAATAATGAATCAATGGACGTTTTACAATTTGTTATAGATTTATCTCACATCCAAACAGCTTTAGTTTAGAATTTTTGTATTTAACCTAAAATGATTTTGGAAGTTGTAGTGATTACCTCAATTGATACAATTGTCTTTATCATAATAAATAAAGCAAAATAATCTTAATAACTCTTTCTAGGCTTTCATGGTGGCAAACTGGACCCTGAGCATAGACTCTCCTTTCTGAACAAAATTTTTAAAAGTTTGACGGGTCCTCCAAAAATAATTTTGAATTGGCATATGCTTTTGAAAGTATGAAAATTGCAAGTATGATTATAGGTTTCAGACTTCAGTTATTGCTATACAAACACAGATATGTGAAAAATACATATAATATGTATAAAACATGTATATGTAAATATCTATATTTATATAAAATGTAAACATGTACCTTGAATGCCTTTTCTCTTGAAAGTTTACATAAAGAATATATATTGTAATCCAGGGATATAAGAGGTTCAAATGTGCAAGCAATGCAGGAATTGCTGTAGTTAGGACATACTATTCAGAAAAGAAAGTTCCTGTAAGTTCAGAGCTATTGAGCTAACACCAAACAGCATGACCTCCTCTGTTGTCAAAGAAGTCAAGAAGTAATCTGGGTGATTTCTGTAGGAAAGGCAGTAACAGAATCCTTAAAAAGAAATTTGAGTTCCTTACAGTCTTAAAAAAAAAAAAAAAACCTGCTATTTTTGAACAACCAGGTGCATTCCAAAGGTTCTTTTGTTCATTCGGTTGCTTGAACATGTTGTTGCAGCTGGCTCCGTCCAGGGCCAGTAGCTCATTTATGGGCTACTTTCAAATACTATTACCTAAGTAGCCCAAGTAAATTTCATCATAAAGAAAGAAAATAAGTAATTTATAATATACAAATTTGGATTATAGGAGATTGACTTATACAATTAGGAAAATGAGCATGGTTTATTTTTATTTTTTAATAATTATTAGTGCTATGTTGAACTCATACTAAGTTCTTGAATATTGAAATGGAAAATATAGTAACAATTGAAACTGAAATTGGAAAAAAAGTTGCCCGATACTCTGTTGAAACCAAGGACCTTGCTTATAATGTGTTGTCCCCAATGTAGAATTCCCTAAAGCTTGAGTGTTTTTCATTCATTGAGCTAACATGTAATGATCATAACAATGTGCCAGAGAGTAAAACCATTTCAGTAGAGAGGCTTAAGACCCCCTCCCCGACCCGACAACATACCTCTTCTAATACATTTATATATATTTATATTTACTTGCTACTTTTTTTTCTGTAACATTTATTGCCTTCTTTTGAGGCTTAACTATTGAGCAACTTTATTATTTATTATAATATTCTTGAGTGGAGCATAAATTACATATAAAGGACTAAAAAGGACAATTCTTGCTTGGGAATAAAGGATTTTATCAGCAATTTAGTAAGCTTTGTAATGACAACTCAAACTAATGATTGTCTTTTAAATGAATGCTGATACCCTCACCAGAGCAGGGTAGAGTTTGTTGAGCCCAGGCAAGAGCTGATCATTATTATTATTAAACACTGGGTTTGGGTCCTTAGCAGGTAATAGTTATAAGACTAAATCTTTTCCTCACACCAAAACAAGCCAGGTATTTTGTTACTTACTTGTTTAAATCCTTTTGAGGTTCAACAGCAAGCGGTCAGAGCAAGTCAGATAATTTTAAGCTGTGAGATACAGATTTGGTTTGCGATCTACACAATCTTCCAACAACCGTTGACAGCTGCCAGACAAAGGTAATCTATTACTGAATAAAAAATAATAATTTCTCAAATTTCTGAGCTTAAAGACGTGAAGAATTGTCACGGATTATTCTTAGAGTAACTTCTGAATTTATACAAATTTTAAGTCTTATATTACTATCTTATGACATTTGAATAACATACTTTAAAAAAACCAAATTACTGGTAAAAAAAAAAAAAGTAATTTTATTTTAAAAAAGACATTGACAAACCAGAATGAGTTCACAGGAAAGTAAATCAGGATGATGAAAGAGGCTGGAAACCAACACAAAAACAATAATTGAAGGAGGGACTATGTTTTGATTGATCAAGAGAGCCATCTTTGACTATCTGAAGGGCCATCATTAGAAAAATGACGGGCTTGTTTTTCTAAGCTTAGGAACCATATTAGTCTCAAAAAATCACCGAAATGTTGCTAAACATCAGAAAAATTTCTAAACATACCAATAGTCCAAATATATTTCAGGATACTTCAGAAGGCAAATCCCCGTCCATAATGATGGTACTTGTGAAAATAAAACCAAGAGTTTTGTTTCAATTAATTACATTATTTACAATATAAAGCTTGCTACCTTAAACTCCTGTTGAATTCTACATCTCCATGGGATAAATGAGTAGTTCCAACAATAAATGCCCCCAGTTCGAGAAAGGGTGATCACTGTGGCTGGAGAGGTTAGGAATGTCTTTTTGAAGAGAATGAGACTTGAGCTTGGACACAAATTCATTCATTCATTCATTTATTCAACAAATACTTACTGAATATCTACTAATTACCAAGCTCTAACAATAAAATGATGAGTAAAGCAGAAATAATCTGTCACAGAATGTGGGAGGCAGGCATTCCAAATAACCACACAAATATAATCTGGAGATAAGATGATTTTGTCTTTGAGGAAGTGAATAAACAGCAGGAGCAGCTAGAAAATTGAGAGTGAAAATATTAAACTAGTGGCAACTTCAGAAACAAGTTCTTAGAGAAAGCCAAATACTTGAGATGGTGGGGAAAGACATGACTAGAAGAATCATGTCTTCGATTGAATAAAGTCATATATGAATCCTGTTCGAGAGAAAAGATGGTGTCTGGTGCCAAATTTAATATTTTGTTTACAGTTAAATTTTTAAACTTTTTAATATGCATTTTAAAAATTCGATGTCTTGTATATGAATTTAAAAAAATAGAATGCAATCTTGTGGCTTAGATGAGCAAATATGAGTTATTCATTTCAAGGTTTCTGATGACATAAGCCTTAATAATTTACCTAGATGTATTGTTAAGTTAGCAGTGCGTCAGGGTTCCAGAAATGGAACTACAAAAGCAGATGAAACCGAGGTAATCAATGTACCATACTGCATTTGTGGCAATGATTAGAGAAGGTGGTATCATCAGAGGATAAAACATATTCCATACTGTCTTCCTAGCTGACAAAGTTTAGTGTATGAAGATAATTTAAATTTCCTCATAGGAAAATAACTAGGAAACATCCTCAGGTTTGTTGAAAATAGGGAAAGGTGTTACTACTCAATTTGTTGACAAGTAAAACGCTACTGTACTGCCAGTAATATAAGCTATACTTAAACTAATACTTAACAAGGTAAGATTTTGTGGAAGAGAATAGAAGACTCCAGGATCTTTGAAACTATTTCTGAGAAAATGCATCTTTAAAATTTTACCTCTATCATTTTTTCAGATCAGAACAGTGTCCAGCTGTGTTAGAATGAATTTCAGATATCAAATAAGAATTTTCTATCCAAATTCTTGACTTGGAAAACTAATATAAACAAAATATATTCTTATTAACTTTTACCATAATTGATACAATATAGTTAAAAGAGAAAAATGTATAAACTTTCCTCTATTTTTGGCATGTCATGAATATTATTTAAAAACCATTTTTTTTAAAGAAATGTTTTTATAGGAATCTCTTTAAAAGAATGCACCTAAAGGATGGAATTAAAGAATTACACCAAAAAATCCTGGAGTAAGGGAACTCAAAAGACTTCAAAGATTAATAACTTTAACTACATAAAATTTAAGAATTTGTACATGGGCAAAAATGCCACATAGTCAACAGGGAAAGTCAAATTGAAAAAATCTTGCAAAATAAAGGGATAATTTCTTAATATGAGTAAAGGATATAAAAACGCAATTTACCCACAAGTTTATAATTAGCAATAAGCATGTAGAAAGATGCTAAATTTTATTCATATTTATAAGATTTTTAAATAAATTTATGAAATTTTAATGATTTTTGTAAATTTATAAATGTGAAAATAACTATTAATAATTTAATGTAACTAGAATGAATCACTTTTTATCTTGATTTGATTGCAAATAAATTTGTCTACTAATATGTAAGGTTGATAACCATATAGGAAAAGAGAAACTCTCATATTCTATTATTGGTAGTATAAATTATTCATTCTATTAAGACACCAGTTTAACATTGTCTCTTGATATGTAAAACTTTTTGTTTGACTCCACTTTTGGGAATTTTCCCTAAGACATACTCACACAGGGCACACAGATATGTGTATAAGGATATTCATTTCAGCATTATTTGTAATGGAAATAACCCAAACACCCATCTACAGGAAACTGGTTAAATAAATGATAGAACATCCATAAAATGAAATTCTATACTGCTATTATAAAGAATGAGGTTGCTTTATATACTGACATTGGAAGATATTAACACTCTATTCCGGGATAAAAAAGCAATTTCCAGAACAGTAAGGAAGGCATGATTTCATTGAGGGGCAAAAAGGTACATAAAAATATATCATGTGTTTTTTACATGCATAAACAGTGATTGTGAGAAGACATACCACAGTGTTCATCACAGTTACCTCTGAGGAGAGAAGTGAGAAAGAATGTGGGAGGAGTGATATTTATTTTATGTATTTTTTTCCTCTTCGAACTTTTAAGAGCATCAATTACTTTTATAATATAAAATATCTTAAGGTAGAAAAACACCTTTTAAAACACATGTTAAAAAAAAACAAACAGAGACATACCTGAAACCAATATAATACTGCATATCAAGTGTACTCCAAAAAAAAAAACAAAACCATGCAGCCATTAGGAATACACATAACCTTGCTAAAAGTAAATTTGCCCGTTATGGTTTAAAAAATGAATTACTGACATAACTGGTAGCTTCTTGAACCTAAGATCTATGTCTGGTTTGGCTTTAAAGCTTCCAAAATATTTTGTATGATACATGCATAGAAATAGTTAGGAAACCGTGCAGCCCATAAAAGCTCTCCTTGCCTTCTTCCACCCTAATTCCCTTCCTCCTCACCTCTAAATGTTTAAACCCTGCCCATCCTTCAAGGTCTGACTCGCATGCCAGCTCGGTTTCAGACATAATTACCATTTATTGATTGCCAGCTCCGGGTCTAACACTCCTCTATGAGCTCCCACATGTTTTATCTCTCTTCATTGTTTGAAGTCTTCATGGTAATCCTGTGACATGGAGGTGAATCTTTCTCACTTACATGTGAAGAAATGGGCCTCAACGGTTTTGAGGCTTAGGCAGTGTGACATGTGTCATAATGACCTGTGGAGGTGAGAGAGGTCTCTTGAGCCCAAATCCCAGATTCATCCCACTTTATTCCTCCACGGACTTCTCCCTGATTTCTCAAACAGGAACTAATATTTTCCCTCTCTCAACTGCTAACATCTTATCAGAGCATCTTAAGGCACACATCACTCTCTGCTTCATTTATTCACGTAAAGCCTTGTGTAGGCATATGACACTGAAAGCTAAACCTAAGAGCTTCAATCCTTGAAGGGCAGGAGAATCACCTGTGAATTTTTTTTCCAATTTTTTTTATTATGGTATCTTATTATGTCATCTTAAACCATTTTAAGTGTACAGTTCAGTGGTATTCATAATGCTGTGCAACCATCCATCTCCATAACTCTTTGCATCTTGTAAAACTGGAGCTCTATACCCATTAAACACTACCACCCCATTCTCCCTTCCCCCAGCCCCAGCAACCACCATTCTACTTTGTCTCTACGATTTTTGACTATGCTAAGTACCTCATATAAGTGGAATCATACAGCATTTGTCTTTTTGTGACTGGCTTATTTCACTTAGCATAATGTCGTCAAGGTTCACTCATGTTGCAGAGTATGTCAGAACTGTCTTCCTTTTTAAGAAACAGCTTTTGCTTATCCATTCATCTGCTGGTGAACACTTGGTTACCTCCATGTTTTAGCAATTGTGAATAATTCTGCTGTGAACGTGGATGTGTATCCACAAGTAGAATGATTGAATCAATGGTAATTCTATTTTTAATCTTTTGAAGAACTGCCATAGTGTTTTCCAAGAGACCTATACCATTTACATTCCCACCAACAATGCACAAGGGTTCAGATTTCTCCACAATCTCACTAACATTTGTTATTTTGTCTTTTTGATAGCAGCACTCTAACAAGTGTGGGGTGGTACTTCACTGTAATTTTGATTTTCAGTTCCTTGAAGATTAGTGATACTGAGCATCTTTTCATGTGCTTATTAGCCATTTGTATGTCTTTGGAAAATGTCTACTAAGTCCTTTGAGCATTTTCTGTTTGTACTTGTTATTGAATTTTGGGGATTCTCTATATAAATCCAGATATTAATCCCTTATCAGAAACATGATTTGCAAATATTTTCTCCCATTCTTTGGGCTACCTATTTACTTTGCTGATATTGTCTTCTGATACAGAAAATGTTTTAACTTTTATGAGATCTAAGTTGCCTATTATTTCTTTTGTTGCCTGTCTCTTTGGTGTCATGTCCAAGAAATCATTGCTAAATCCAGTGCATGAAGATTTTGCCCTATATTTTCTTCTAGGAGTTTTGTAATTTTAGATCTTACATTGAAGTCTTTGATCCATTTTGATTAATTTTAGTATATGATGTTGGATAAGGATCTAATGTCATTCTTTTGCGTGCAGACATCCAGTTTTCCTGGCATCATTTGTTGCAAAGATTATTCTTGCCACAGTGAATAGTCAGTCTTGGCACTCTTGTCAAAATCATTTCACCAGATTAAACAAGGATTTATTTCTGAGCTCTCCATTCTATTTCAATGGTCTATATGTGTCTTTATGTCAGTACCACACTGTTTTGATTACTGTAGCTTTGCAGTAAGTTTGGAATCAGGAACTTTGAGTCCTCTAGCTTTGTTTTTTTTCAAGATTGTTTTAACTATTCAGAGTCCTTTATGATTCCATGTGAATTTTAGGGTGAGCTTTTCTATTTCTGAAAAAAAAAATTGGGACTTTGATACAGATTGATTTAGTGGATCATTTTGGGTAATATTGACATCTTAACAATATTAAGTCTTCTAACCCATAAATGTGGGATGTATTTCCATTTATATCTTCTCTAGTTTCAGCCATGTTTTGCAATTTTCATTTTACAAGTCTTTCACTTCAATGGTTAATTCCTAAGTGTTTTATTCTTTTCAATGCTATTGTCAGTGGAATTATTTTTAGAGTTTCCTTTTCACCTCCCTTGGAATAGTGTATTCAAATAAAACTTCCATTCTGGAAGAAAAAAAAAAAGATGTGCTACCCCAAAACATGGCACCTTTGCATACTGAATATTTTAGGCTAAAGGAATTTGAGAAAATGGCAGAAGCAAGGTCATTCTTACCTTACCCCCGCCCCCTTTTCCCCTGAAACAGGTCCTAATACTCATGTAAGAGATGCCTCCCTTAACATGAAGAAAAGGAGCATCTTTATTCCACAGATAAAGGGACACCAAGAAGAATCTGAAGGAACAGGCCTTGCTAAGCTTCCCTCCCTTTCTGCGCTTACCTCCCATACTCTTTGATCTTCATATTTCTTCATGATTGTCTGCCCTTTATCAAACCCAGCATGAAAATACTCAGGCTTAACTGTTTCTTTGGGTCTTTGTTTCCTTATGAAAGCTCTATTGTTGCATAAAATTTAAATAAATTTGTATGCTTTTCTTCTGTTAATCTTTCCTTGTATCTAATTTTCAGACTGAGCCAGGGACTTGAAGAGAGTTGAAGGAAATCATTTCCTCCTTGACATCTGTGAACAGAGATAATTTTACTTCTTTTTTTTTTTTTTTTGTCTATTTCTTTTTCTTGCCTGTTTGCTCTGGCCAGAACTGCCACGGCTATGTTGAAAGAAAGTGACAAACGTAGGTGCCCTTGCCTAGTTCCTGCTCATCGAAAAGGCTTTCAGTCTTTCATCATGGAGTATGATGTTCGCTCTGGGTTTTGCATAGATGGCTTTTATTACGTTGAGATTTCATTCTATTCCACTTTTGTTGAGGGTCTTTATCATGAAAGAGTGCTGAATTTTATCAAATGCTTTCTTCTGTAGCAACTGAGATGACCATGTGGTTGTTATTGGGGTTTTTTATTTTTATTTTTTATTTCTTAATAAGGATTTTATAGTTTCATTTCTCATGTGGATGTGCCTGCATGTGAAGAAAGCACATACCCAACGAGCCACCACACTTCATGGCATAAAATATTTTCCTTATAACAGATCGTGGTCATGGAGGCTTGGAAAACACTTCTCTACAAGTTCCTTGATCTCAGGGACTTCAAAGGAGCCTGCACACCACAGGCACTCAATCTGTGGAAGCAATGATCCCTGTTTTGTAGATGAGGAAACCCGAGTCTTAGCAAATTGAAATACCTTGCCCAATGTCACACTGTTAGTGATTGGGAAAACAGGTAATCATTGGGGTGACCTAAGGAATTGGGATCATTTCCAGGCAACATGATCACCCACAGCAACACGAAGGGCACAGTGTGCTTGTGCAGCCAAAAATAAGCTGTGGCACTTCACCACGGGCCCCTTATCTCTCTGCGCAGGGCTCTCCTTCTTGGGTCTCCCAGGCATTGGTGCCCACCTCTTGTATCCCTCAGCCAGCTTCTGTTTTTCCAGGCTTTCCGATCTGAGTTTCCAGTGGGCTACCTCCCTGGTCTGCTGAATCACCAACCTCTTCAAAATCGGAGTCTTGGTCTAGTTGTCTTGAGCCCTTTTTTTCTCGGCAGGTAACCTGGGTTTTGAAGGTGTGGTCTGCTTGCAGGATATGGTTTTTAGTTTGCTCAATTTCTCGCCTGTACTTTTCCAAGTCTCTCTCTACGGATTTTCACTTTGCCTCTGGAGCTGAAATGTGATTTGTGTTTCTTATGCTCTCATCGCATCTCTTCTTCAGCTTCTGATTCTGTTCATCTAGAAGTTTCTCTGAGTGTCCCAATATGATGCAAAAGAATTCAGTGAATAAAAAAGGACAAGACGAGAAAAAAAAAAGGACAAGACGGCTTAGATTCCTTTCTACATCTTTGGTAGCATTAGCTTTCAATTCTCTCGTGTGTAAAGTGCACGAGCAGGCGGGGTGCAGCGAGTGAGCCTCGTGAGCTTCAAGCTTCCACAGGGTAGGGCTGAGATGCCCCGGCTGCTGCACCAGCGCCATTTTCCACACTCCCCACTTCCTGCTGCTGGTGTTGATTTTTTTGTATTTTGGATCATCCCTGTATTCCAGGAAGAAATCCCACTTGGTCATGGTATATAATACTTTTAATATACTGCTGAATTTGGCTTGCTAGAATTTTGTTGAGGATGTTGGCATCAATGTTCAGAAGGGATGGTGGTCTGTAGTTTTCTTTTCATGTAGGTTTTCTGTCAGACTTTGGTATCAACGCACCTGTGAACTTTTTTAAATGCTCAGAACAATGGAATCAGAGTTTCTGCAGCTGATGCCCGATGAACTACATTATTTTAGACCCTGCAGTGGCCATTCTGATGCACACTGAGGGTTGAGGGAAGACTGTAAGGCTCACCTGCACCTAACTCATCTCTGCATTTCCATAGTGCCTTGTGAAAGGCAGGTGCCTAATAAATGTTTGTTAAATCACTCATAATTTATTAATGATCTTCAGAAATCCAAGTGTAGAATCAGAGCTGCCTCTACAGGAAAAGAAGGCCAGGTGACTGAGTGGTAGGGTCACTGTAAGGATCAGGTGGCACAAGCCCTAAAAAGGTAGTGGACTACATGGTTTCAAAAAAGACAGATGCACCCCTATGTTTATCGCAGCACTATTTACAATAGCCAAGAAATGGAAGCAACCTAAGTGTCCATCAGTAGATGAATGGATAAAGAAGATGTGGTACATATACACAATGGAATATTATTCAGTCATAAGAAGAAAACAAATCCTACCATTTGCAACAACATGGATGAAGCTAGAGGGTATTATGCTCAGTGAAATAAGCCAGGCAGAGAAGACAAGTACTGATTCCACTCATCTGTGGAGCATAAAAACAAAGCAAAAACTGAAGGAACAAAACAGCAGCAGTCTCACAGAACCCAAGAATGGACTACCAGTTACCAAAGGGGAGGGGACTGGGGAGGATGGGTGGGAAGGGAGGGACAAGGGGGGAAAAGGGGCATTACGATTAGCACACATAATGTAGGTTGTGGGGTGGGGGGCACGGGGAAGGCAGTATAGCACAGAGAAGACAAGTAGTGACTCCATAGCATCTTACTACACTGACGGACAGTGACTGTAATGGGGTATGTGGTGGGGACTTGATAATGGGGGGAGTCTAGTAACCACAATTACATGTGGCTCATGTAATTGTATATTAATGATACCAAAATAAAATAAAATAAATAAGAGGTAGTGGACTACAAAGGTAAAAGGTGAAGCAATTGAGGGCCAAAGGTGTGCTCAAACACACCTTAGATGTTAACTAGGAGCAGCCATAAGGAATGAGGAAAACAGGCTTATTAGGTTATCTCTGCAGGCTTTGTCCTGCCCTTTTATGATGGCTCTGCTCTTTTTTCTTTTTTCCTTTGAAAGGCACCCTTATTTTAAGCAGATCACACTTGCATAAAAATGATTACATTACATTGGAAGACCAAAGAGTTTGCCTTCACTCCCCCAGATTCCCCTGAACTTGTAACATAGCAAAAGAGGACTAGTTCATGCTGGCAGTGCTTTGAAAAAGGATGAATTTATCTAGGATGGGGAAGGGGACCTAAGGGGACCACAGCAGGAATGTGGCTGAACAGGGCTAACACCATGAAATATGTTGTTCCTTAGCTAAGGAATTAAGGGAGCCCGTTTTTGTTAGTATCTCTGCCTGTTAGCCAGATACTTTTATAATAACAAAAACACCCTGTGTGCACATGTATATGTGTGCATGTGTGTAAGATTAGCTGATGTTTCACCTTTTTCCACTTTTTATATTAACTATCCGTATAACAATTTAGAAATCTTGTTGGAATTTGTAGTTAGATTTGAACTGAAACGGGCTGCTTTTATTACATAGGGGTAATAGAGCTGACACACAATTAGTATATACTTGAGTTGTCTTTTGTAATGTTCACAATAATAATTAATAAATATCTTTATGCACATAATCTGCTATATGGTAAGGAAACACAATGTTATAAAATAGACTTCCTTCTCTTAATGGGCTTCCAGCCCCATTAGGGAAACAGAAGTTACATAAAAAGTAAATACTCAAAAAGTAATACAGGCTCTACAGTAAATGAAATATACTCACCATTATTGCTATATGAGTTCAGATGGCTTGTGCCCTTAAGGAACTTGTAAGGAAACCAGACAGGCAAATAAATCATGCCAGCACAACACGGTAAAGTACTCACAAGCTACTAAGGAAGCACAAAGCTGGAGTATTTAGCCCAGCCTGGCGTTCAGGGAAGACTTGGAGAAATGCCGTTTGAGTGGTTAGGAAGGATAGATATGGGGCTGACAGGTGAACAAACATGGGCAGGGCTTTACAAGCTATAGGAACGGCCTAAGGAAGAGTGCGTAAGTGGAAACAGCATGGCATGTTGAAGGAACATGCTGAATTATTATAGTGCCAAGGGCATGATTGGGATTTACGGGGGATAGGGCTGGTCAGGTTCCAGAGGGCCTACGAGCTACGTTAAGAGAGGCTTGGACTTAGGCTTTAGGCAACGGGAGCCACTAAAAGCAGTGAGGCAGGAGTGTGTCATGATTAGATGCATGATTTTAAGTATCTGACTCTAGGTGCAGTGTGGAGAACGGATTAAAAGGAAATCAGACCAGAGGCAGGCCAGTCGCTTAAGATGAAAATACTAAAGTTGAGGCTAATTATCATTAAGGGCCATAAATGGATAAGAACTGACAGGAAGAGGACAGATTTGGGAGGTTTCCAGAAGGGAGAACTACTTGGTTATTGGCTGCATGTATGTGAAGGGGGCTACACAGTCTAGACTAAGTCCCGTGTTTCTCATTTGGATGGTGGTCACATGAATGGAGAAAACTGGAAACGAACAGGCTTAGAAAGCAAGATGGTCAGATAGATAGTATCCGAGGAAGAAAAGGAAAGAGAGTAGAAGCTAGAGAGGGGTGAAAGGTCAGGGGAAGTTTTTTGTTTATATGTTCTGTGACGTTCTAGTGTGTGAATAACTCGATCATGCTCAGAAGCTGAGACTCAGTTGTATTTTATGCTTCTTTATAATGGCACTCCGATCAATGTCTGTTGAGAAAATGGGAAGAATGAGTTGAGAGGAAGAAACTGGAGCTGAAGACAGAGCACGTCTGATAAAGTAAGGTCCTCGGGAGGAGAATCAGGGCCAGAGGGGGATGAGCTGGTCTCAGGCAGCACAAGGGTGTCTCATCCTCTGAGACTCACGGGAAGGATGTGGCCGCAGTGGACATGAAGCTACATTTTTGGGAGTGGAAGCAGCTCAGATATCTACTGCTTGACGACCTTGATTTTCTCAATGGAATAGAGGCAAGTTAGTCTGAAAGTCAAGCATTTGACTGGATTGAGAAGAACTGTGTGGGAACCACCGCCCAGTGGAAAAGAAAAGAGTGTTTTCAGAGGATAAATGAGAGGTTTGTTGATGGGGGTTGAGGGTTCCACTGAAATTGGACATCATAAATCGTAGTGGTGACCTTCTGCAAGTGCCTAAATCCCAGCCCCCACCCCTGTTCCAGTGGGACTCAGGAGTTCTAGAGACAACAGGTAACAGCATAGCGGGGGAGAAGACATGCTTGCAAAGAATGGAAGATGCTGGAGAGAGCGGTTTAGATGCTTAACCATGTTGGTGGTTGAAGTCAAGGAAGAAAGATGGGGTGAGGTGGTAGGCTCAACGACGGCCCTCCTGACACTTTGACCTTAGGCCAGTGAAACTGATTTTTTATTTATGACCTCCAGAACTATAAGAGAATAAATCTGTGTTGTTTGAAGCCACTAAACTTGGGGTCATTTGTTACAGCAGCTATAGGAAACTGTCATTTGTTACAAGCAGTGAAAGAGGACTCATCAGAGAAGCTGGACCTTAGAGGAATGGCAGGACATGCAGTGAGCAAAGATGTGGGGATGGGAAACTGGGTGGTAGAAGATTCAGACAGGGAGAAGGTGACACTGCCGCCAGTACACTCAGGGACCAGGGACGAGTCTGCTAACACAAACGACAGGGCTGGGAAATGAGGCTGAACTGGTAGGAACGCACCAAAACACTGAGCCGCCGGATGGCCTTCTTGATGGCTTGGGCTGTGTCCTGCAGGCTCTGGTGAGCCACCAAAGGAAGATGGACTTAAAAGCTGATTTATAAACTTGTGGAGCAGGGAATGATCCTTGTTTAAGGTTGGTGGCAGTGTGTATCTTTCAGGGCTCTCCAGAGAAAGAGATCCAACCGGACATATATGTCTCTGAGTGGGGTTAGGGATGCAATGTGTGGCAGTGTGACAAAGATCTGTACAGGGGTCGATGGCCTTGGTGCTACCATGCAGTGCTTTAAGTTAAAAAAATCCCAGTGTGCACATCATCCTGGCTTATGGGAAGAGCAGTCTGTTAGCAGTCAGAATTGAAGAGTCAGTCAGACCAGAGAAGAAAAAAACGAGCATGATGTGAGAAAAGTTTTTGAAACATGAGAGAATTGTCACTTCCCTCTGGGCATCGACATGCTGACTGGTTAATGTACTTGCTTTAATCAACTGAAATTCAAGCAATTAGTGTAGCCTTGAGCACAAGTTTACAAGCTTTCTATGTTTGACCTAAGATTTATTTATCTGGGTTGGTGTTTTCCTGAATTTCATTTCTGTATTTAGGTCTGGGTTTCTAAGTGACACATGGTACTGCTTGTAAATTATAAGCTTGGCGTTTTGGCAACTGTAATAACGAAAACCTGAAGCATGAAGATTAAAAATCCTGCCTGGCCAGGTTTTAAATTGAGCCTGGATGCATTTCACTTATTCTGTTAGACTGGTAACTGGTTGCCAACAGAAACTTAAAGAAGCACTTTCTGCAATTAATATGTTAACTATCATTAATAGCTTTGTTTTCTCCAGACAAGCCAACACCCCAGGCTTTAGTCTTTAGTCCTGATAAACTGGTTCTAAGAAATGACAAGCGCATGAGTTCAGGAACGAGAATACAACCAAGCTGTGAATCTAGCTGCAAAATGCTTACTGCCTCTCCAAGGTGAATCAAAACCTTGAACTTAGAAGCCACTATGACAGGCTTTACTTCATGTGCCAGAAATGATTTTTATACTCTGCCATCCAAATATTACGAAACAAGCAGACCACTTTCTGTTGCCCCCAGGGTACCAAGCTTGTAGTCCACCCACCAGTCCCCAGTTCTCCAGGTCAGCACTTCCTCCATTCTGGAGAAACTGTTTTCTTCCCTGCACACCCCCTCCCTGGGCCCCCTGCAAGAGAAACCATTTTCAAAGCTTCACTTGAGTCCTCACACTTTCCTCAGGGTGTCTGTGACCCCAATTTCCTAATTTCAGCTGTAGACCAATGGCAGAGGTGGGGGCTGCAGAGGGAGGGAGTTAACGTTTGGTATTGGCCCCTGGCACACAAAGAACCAGGTACTTTATCCGTTTTATCTTCCATCAACTTTGTCTCTTTGCTTCACACTAGGGCTGTGAGCTGGTGTGACTGTCACGTCCACTTTATCACTAGGCCAACCGAGCCTAAGGGAAAGGAGTAAGGTCACACAGCTAGCAAGGGACAGAAACAGGACTCTACCCTGGTCCTTCCGGATCCAAGTATGACTTGAACTGCATCACAAACTATCAGTTTACCTACTTAGTGGCAGGATAATTTCCTGAGAAACAGATGCCCCTTCTCAGTTTGTCGACCACTATGCAGGTGTGGAGCAGTCCTACAGCTCACCTATACAGTAGACATCCCCCAAAACACTTGTTTACTTAGTACAAACAAGGGATAATCAACCCAGGTGACTGAACTGTCCTTACAGCTTCCAAAGGACACTGTCCATCTTTCATTGTAATCCCCTTGCTGCAATGGGAGAGGGATGGGCTATTCAATAAATGGACGCAGGAACCACAGCAGCCTATGTATCACCTCCTGGTAGAAGGTGGGGTCATCGGCTCACGAGGTCCCGAGCTCCAAGATAAAACGACAAGCTGCCAATTTCTTCCCAGCATCACCAGTAATGTATCACACAGCAACGCGGCTGTACCATTTTCAAAGGGATTTCATATCCATTATCTAATCCCAAGTTCAAACACCATTCTGAGAAGATTAAGGTGTGGGAAACTTTATTCTACGCTCCACTCTGTGCTCTGGAACTCAGAAGGGTAATAATCTAAGCCTGTTCCTAGTTAATTGCAGTTATAAATGCATGATTCCAGTCTGATTGTGCACAGGAACCAGACTGTTTCTCAGGCTCACTCTAACTTGTGAGGACATGAGCTGACTTATGAGGAATGGCGGCTGATCTGAAAAGATTCCCAAGTGGTGCATTCAGGGCACTCAGGGTATATTCCAGAGCTGAACTCTCCACCTGGGCTTTCGGTTCCATTCTTCCTGCCGTTCCTAGAGGTTCATGGCTGAGGAGGATGGTCAGAATATCTGTGATTATCTGTGATATCTTCTACCATCAACCTCAAGGGCCATGAAACTGCATGTGTGAAAACTAGAGCTTTTCTTGAAATGTTGGGTTTAAACTACCCCGGGTCTCCTATTTATTGGATAGGTAGCCTTGCAAATCACTTGGCATCTCCTGGTCTCAAGTTTCTTCATTTTTAAATGGAGACAATAATAAAGTCCACCTCACAGCATTCTAATGAAGGTTAAATGAAGTAATATCTGTGAAATTAAGATGCTTATTAAAGGTAACTCCCATATTTAAGTTA
Organism: Manis javanica; assembly: GCF_040802235.1. NCBI lineage: Eukaryota > Metazoa > Chordata > Mammalia > Pholidota > Manidae > Manis > Manis javanica. Next base: position 7,212,647 of record NC_133170.1, on the reverse strand, counting down.
ATTATTATTAGTTCTTAACTAAATGATACTTTGGGGCAATGATACATTTTACTAGGTTGTTCTAGTCATGCCACTTAGGCAATCACCTACAGAATAAAGTTGGCATGTTGGGACAGAAAATTTCTCATCAGTATAGTACTTAAGAAAGATGGAAATACTTCTCAAGGAATTAAACCATAAAATCAAAATGTAACAGAATCAACACAAAGATACTCTGTCACCTTTAAATGCCACAGTTTAAATGAAGAAAGTGAAAAACCATTTAATGTAAATGAGCATTTCTATATCAATCAAAAGGAACGGGATGAGGAAGGAAGGTCATAGGTCAGCAAACAAGCAGAGTGAAGCTGGAGGCAGCCATCGCCCACTGTCGCCCTGTGGGAGGAGACAGGGTCCTCCCAAGCCCCTCCAGGATTCCATCTAGTATTCCTGTGTATCTCCGTCCTCCAGGTTGGTTGGAATTATTCCCATTGCATTCAAATATACTTTATTATTCCCTTTCTGGAATCCACTCCTCTTGATCTCACGTTCCCTTCTGAGCTACCGCCTCATTTCTCTGCTCCCTGTGGTAAACAGAGGTTTTGAAAGCCTGTCTCCACTTTCTGACTCTGTGGCCCACCTCTCATTCCCTCTCCCATCCGCTGTGGTCCACCTGATGCCCCCACGGCTCCACTGAGGAAACTCTTGGTGAGGCCCACAAAAGCCCTTCTTCTTGCCCAATGCAATAAACCATTTTCTACCCTCATCCTACTGCCTTCTCAGCAACTGGTCCATGTGACTGGTGGTTCCTGACCAACACCCTCTCTTTGGAACCTGGGACACTACATTCTCTTGGTGTGTTTGCCACTTCCTGGTGGCACCTTTTCAGCTTCCTTTGTTAACACATTGTGCCCAACAACTAGGCGGAAGACGTTCCTCCAATCCCAGGTTCTAGGCTGCCTCTTAGGCAGTCTCATCCATTCCTGCTGGGCTTTTCTGGCGATTCCCAGATTTCTACCAGCAGCCCAGATCTTTCACATATCATATGAGACTCACATATCCAACTAGCATGTAAGGTCTCCACGTGGAGGTGTATGCCTGACTCACATGCAGAAATCACTCTTCCCGTCTCTGTGCAAATCGGTCTCCACTATTTCTCAGCTCAGTTAATGGCACTGCCAACTCTCAGAAGCTCAAGCCAGTAACAGGAAATTGGACGATGCCTCCTCCTCCTCCGTCACCCGCCACATCCACACCGAGCTCAGTGCCGTCAGTTCCACCTCCGACAGGCATCCCACATCCAGACTTCTCCGCCACCGGCTAGGCCAAGCCCTCACCTCTCCTCTGCGCTATTGCACATAGCCTCCTCACTGGTCTCTTTTGCCCTTCTTCAGGTAATTCTCATTTTTAAAAGGTAATCTGGAACATTCATTAAAATTCTTCAGTGGCTTTCCATTGCACTTTGGATAGAATCTAGAATCCTTACCAAGGGCCGCTGGTGGCCTCTCTAGGCTCCTTTCCAGCCACTGTGTCCCCTTCCTAATTCTACTTCAGCCACACTTCTCTTTCACTTCCAGGCAAGCTCTTGCTGGCCACAGGGCCCAGTTCCTTCCATGGCATTCTCTTCCCTTCCCTGGCTTTGCCTTACCATCCTCCCCATAGCTTGGTGCCCGGTTAACTTCTGCTCACCTTCAAGTTTCAATGTGCTCTCCTCGGAGGCCTTCCTTAAACTTCCAATCTAAAATAGATCTATCATACTTCTTTCTCATAACTTTTCCTTCATACTATTTACTTTAATTTATAATTATACATTTTCTGGCATATTTATTTGTTGATTATTTCCCCCCATAGACTGAAGGTTCCACGGGAGCAGAAATCACCTGCCTTTCGTGTACTACAATATACTCATTAACAAAGTGCCTGGGACATAACACGCCCCGAATAAATATTTGTTGAATGATAGTATCTTCCTGATAAGCATATACTACTGTAAAAGCAGACAGGCATCAGAGCCTGGTGGCAGTAAATACTTAAGCCAAACAGCTTGTGTGGGTCCCCTTGCTAGGATTCTAGGCTCGCCAACCAGTCTTTTGATAATGTGCCTTCTCATTTCTAATTCAAATATAATCAGGTCCCACAGGGGCACAAGTGAGTCCAGCTGAGCATTAGCACCAAAATCCTACTTTGGTGGTCCCCCTCTTGAGGGTCCCCCCAAGTGTCCTCAACTATTTCTCAGGGTCTGCTTCTCATCACCACCCAGCCCCTCTGCAATTCTGGGAGGATATTATCCTTCTCTAGGGGTTCTCAGGGCTTCCCCACATGGTAAGGCCCTCAAAGATCCACTTAGTTCTCTCTTTTCTCTCACCATGCTACATGGATCTCCTAGGACTCTTTTCCTGCCAAGTGACAGAATCCAACTCAAACGAGTTTGAGCACAAAAGAGGCCTGATTGCTTCTTGTGACTGGAAGAACCAGGACTGAGCCCTGGGGGGAGCTGCACTCAGAGCCTCCACGCTCTCCGGCTGCGGTTCTCCACGTCTCAGCTCAGCTCCTCGTCTTCTGCCGGCTCATTCTCTCTTCCTGCAGACAAGTTCTCTCTGTGTATTTGAGGACATCGCTGCAGCAGGTCCAGTTTCATGCCCAAGTCCCTCATCCCAGAGAAGAAGAGCTTTTCGCCACCAGCTCTACTTGGAAAAATCTAAGAGAAGGCTGTTAGTTGACCAGCCACATACTCTGCTTGGGTGACATGTCATTCCTTACGTGGCCACGGGTGTGGAGTCCCAGGCAGTGGGGAAGTCGGCTGTAGAAGGGGAAGATGGACAGGCAGGACCAGAAGAGGGCATAAAAGTGTACGGGGAAACATTACAATGGCTGCTACACCACGTTTTATGCAGAAATAGTGAATCTGCCTGTTGTGTTGCTCCCAAAAAGATATGTTGAAATCCTAACCCCCAGTACCTCAGAATGTAACCTTATTTGGAAATAAGTTTATGACAGAGATGGTGTCACACCGGAGTAGCAAGAGCCATTAATCTAATCTAACTGGGGTTCTGACAAGGAACATTTTTTCATGACCCTTATAACACAATGGTAAGGGGGATTTCCTCAGGGGCACCGTCATGATGGGTGCAGGGACCCCTACAATGGGGTTTTGTAAGGGGGGAAGAGAAATTGGGCTCCAAATTTGAAAACAGTAAGAGTTAGTGGGAATTTACAGCCAGAGAGCAGGTTGTGGAAGGAAAATCACTGAAACATCAGAAGTAAGGAGGGATTTCTTGTTAAACTGACCTGACAGGATTCCTGCTGAAGGCAGGCCCAGGGGATCAGACAGCACCCGGGAGACGGTGCAAGGTGAGGAGCCCAACCAGATGCCAAGGGCAATCAGACATGGAGGGTGAGGGGCTCTGGCTGAGGCTGGGGGATATGAAGATGGGTACTGAACTCCGAAAGTCAAGGCCTCGTTGAGAAGTGAGTTCTGAGGGGCAACTAGAGTTTGGTCAAGGAGCGACTCTGTCTCCGGGAGAACGCATGGGAGATGCAGCAGAGATGGGAGCGATGCGGCCGCGAGGCCAGCACTGCCGGCGAAGGCCTGCTGTCCCCAGGAGCCGAAGGGAAGCGCGGGCAGACCGCCCCTTGGGGCCCTCAAAGGGGAACACCCCTGCTGATGCCTTGATCGCAACCTTCCAACCTCCAGCTGAGAGAGAACAGATTTCTGTTGGGTAAAGCCCCCCCAGTTTGCAGTACTTTCTTACAGCAGCCCTAGGAAGCGAACACAGGGTGCTTTTCCCAACTCCGAATGGCCTCCTGACCCTGGGCTCAGAATCCCGTATCATTCCCCATGAAGCCTCCCTACACCTTTGGCCCGGCTTCTGACTGTAGCTCACTCCCTGCCCAGAGCCCAGTCTGGGAGCCAGGACGGATACCATGATCACTGTACCTGTTCCACCGTGCCCATTCTCTGCCCTCTGCCCAGCCACCACGGTCCCCCACCCCCAAGGCACACAGCCATAAGCTGTGGCCAATGCAGGAACACAGCCTCTGGGCCTCTCTTCCCGGCAGGGAGAGAATTCTTTGATTAGGCTGATTCAATACCTGTTCAGTTGGATATTTGTATTTGTCACCGAAATGAATAATTTGGCACTCTATTCTATTCTACACATTCCTATCTGTGAGCTTTGTTAGGGAGTTAGTATCTGAGCCCTGTGTGGGCTGCGAATTAATTTTAAGATTCTGCATCTACAAAGGTACGAGCCCGCCTTGCTGGACCTGTCCAGGGCATCTATCAGAAAACCAGGTGGGCCCTCTGACCCCATGCACCCCACTGAAATGTCCTCGTGGACCCAGTGTACCCCGGTCACGGAACTCCTTCCTGCCCGTGAACTCTACCCCTCAGCCCCTCCTGAGGACTAGGACTGAATGTGGCCTGGTTTTCCACTCTATCCCTCAAAGCTGCTCTGATTTTATCTCTTATTTTTATCCTATAGAAAGTACAATACCCCCAACAGATTAACTCTACTATTATTTAGGTGGTTGCTTTAAATTCACAAGAGTACTCGGCCTTGGGCACAATGTTTTTATAGCACCAAGCAGCTCTGAGCGTGTGTATGTGTGCATGGCTACCCGGCTGCCAATGAGCTGCTTTTACAACATGATAACCTCGTGCCATATGTTGGGCAAATATCTTGGCTATAATTCACGAGCAACTGACACATTAATAGAGCCTCTGCCATTCTTATTGTGGAGACTGTGTGTTAGTGGCCTTTGTCTGCCCTCGATCTGGAAAAGAGGCCGCGTTAGCTCCCCGACGCTTGGAACTCAGTTGACAAGGGATTCTGTGAAAACAAAGCCAAACAAAATCGGTGGCTTCCACAGGCACCTGGCTGAATAAATTATACTGGATCCAAATCTCTGTTACAAGGATGACAGAAAAAGAGTTAAAATATGCCTCTCCTGATGAGTTCCTTTACTCATTTACTATTTAAAACTTGCCGTTCCAGGAAAGCAGAAACTTTGCAAGACATCTTTAACTGGGTCTTTGAGGCTCTTTGACCCCCAGAGGTCAAAGCAGAGTCACTGGGAGCCATTGCTTCAAAGCCGGTGCTAATGAATGACCCCAACACTCTCTTTCCCTTGGCCTGCCCTGGCTTCTGAGTGGCCACAGGGGATGTGCCCAGAAGGGAAAAGACTGAATCGAAGTAACAATCTAGAAAGGACTATGAAAATAGAGACAAAATAAGTCCAGAATTCTACACAAAAGAAGAACAAAACAGCACCAAGCTTTACTAATAAGCTTGGTGCAAATAAACACGGTACCACTGAATTTAACCCATGATGTGTGGGTCTTTCATTTGCTACAAGTTTGGCATTACCAGCCAGCAAGAGGCATTGAAATGCAGAAGTATAAAAGAAAAAAAAACATTTTTCACTTTGTAAAAATAAACCCATACAGGATTACATAAATCCCCACGGCAAGGTGGAAGTCTGCATAGTGTGATTTTAATGAAGTCACATCTGTCCAAATAGAAATTCCCATCAACCTGCCAGGTGCTGTCTTCTCACTCAGAATGATCACCAATAGTGTCGCTCAACAAAGACAGCAATGTAGGTTCCAGAGGAATAGGGTCAAAATATGCTAGGATTAAAATGTTACCTAGGAGTGGAATGAGTAACTGAGATTAGCTTTTACCCATTAGTAAGCCATAGTAGACCAGAGAATCAGCTCATCTCGGTAGATGTGGGATTGATGTTTGATTTCTGTGCGGGATGAGGGTGCACACACCCCAAACGGAAGTGACCAAGGGTCATATACAGTAGAATAAACAAAGCCAGTGAAACAGCAAGAGACGCAGAGAGGCATCATGGATGGTGAGATTATTCACTGAACCTGCTCCAGAGAACTGTCACTACTGCCACTTCCTAAGCTGTATCATTTTTCAGCAAATTACCTAAGTTTTATAGGCCTCCATTTCCTCATCTGTAAAACTAGAGTCATAATACCATTGAGAGGACTGCTGAGAAAATTAAATAAGATATATATATATATATATATATATATATATATGTAAACACGAACATATGAGATACAGTGTGCCCTTGAAAAAGTAAGCTTCCCGGGTGCTTTGTTGTAGGAAAAGGTGCCATCGTGAGGGAGAAAAGGTTAGAGAGAGCAATGGGGTGCACATAGAAGGCTCTGAAGTACCCCCAAAGTTGGGTCTGCTTCTTTAGCTGACCAATAAGAGACTTTTTTCATAAACTGTTACCATCAGAGCTAGCCCTCAGCTGGGGCTTTTGGCAAACTTTGTCTGTAAAGGGTCAGACAGTAAGTATTTTAAGCTCTGCTGTTCATATACTGTCACTGTTGCTCATCCCAGACAAGCAGAAAAGCATCTGTAGACTGTACATCAATGAGTGACCTTGACAGTGTTCTAATAAAAATTTTATTTTTGGACACTTACAATTGAATTTCATATAATTTTCATGTGTCACCAACTATTATTCTCCTTTGACTTCTATTTCAACTACTTAAAAATGTGAATTTTCACTTACCATGATAATGAAGGGTTTCCCTACCCCTAAGATCCTGACCGTAGAATGTTTGTTCTCTGACTTCTATTATCCTAATTTAACGTGTACCTTCCCACTGCCTCATGCCTATTTCCATAAGGGAGACTATGCTGACCATCTGGTCTTGGCATTGTATTTCTTACTGTAAAAGTACAAATTGGCAGCTGGCTTGCACATCAGTCTCTCAGGAGTTTGGTTACTATTAGTTCCCACTGTGAAGCCTGCATGATCACCCCCAAAATAGCAAAAGAGGGGCTATGGGGAACTTTAAAGCTGAGGACCTTGGGCATTCTGACCTAAATAAAGTAACACAGTCCTGTCTGAACAGCCAAACCCTGTCAGCCTCCTTCCCTGACAGCATTATTTTGCTTTAAGTGCCTTACCAATTATTACACGTGATGACTAGTATTTGTCATTTTAAATGGCAAACAACTCTAAGGGTCTCTGGTGGAGGGCAATTTCAGACATCATTGCTCGAGACTGGCTGACCATAGATGCGGTTTGGAGTATTACTGAAGTGCTGTCTTGTAACTAGTTACACACGATGCCAAATCACCTCTCTCACCATCAGGACACCTTTTTCTACTTTTTCCTGCTTATGTAATATGGAGACTTCAGAACTCAAATTTTGATCCGCTCTTGATTCAACCTTGGTTTACTTGACTGTGGTAATTTTCCACATTGCTGAGAGAAAGCTGAAATATTACAGTATTGACTTTTCTATAGATATAGAAACTTCTAGAATTGATTTAAACATCTAAAAATCTCAACACAGTGTGTGGCTCCTCATCTGAATGTGCGTTAAGTCAGGCACTACCACATACTAGACCATAAACGGGACTGATTGGGAAAGACCACTAAAATCCGTGATTTGACATCCCACCCACCACGCCTACTAAGGGCAGTGCAAAGAAATGTGGATGCACTTAGTTTCTGAAGACAAGTGTTTGTCCATCTGGAGACTGCATGACACATGGGGTCTGAAGCGTCTGGATACCTGCCGATGGGGGCAGAGGGTGTGCGCTCAGTGATGTGAGCATCTCCCTTTGATCTATGCCGGGGCCAACGCAGAGGCCCAGGGACCAGAACACAAACACGAAAAACACCTTACCACCTGGGAGCCGGTGGCAGGTTCAGGCACATCCATTCCTCAGGCATTTGAGCAGCTGGTTTCCATAGCATTTCCTCAGACCATCAAAGTAAAAGAGTTCAATTAAAAGCCAGTAAACTAGTGGTTCCCCTACCATCACCCTCTACCTGCTCCTACTGTATGGTCCCCCCCCCCCCCCCCCCCCCGCCGAAAAACAAACAGAAAAATCTAATAAGGCACTTTGTCGACCAGACCTCGAAAATTTTCTTTTGCTTAATGTACATCCAAGGAAAAACTATTAGGATTGTTCAGGTCCTTTTAAAACACACAAACAGCAGCCACTGTTGAACTTATTCCTAAGACCTGCCATGCGTTGCCATATTTGTGGCCTATTGAATTTAATTTCGGAACAACTGGGGAAATAGCTTCTGAGCAGATGCCATTAGAGGAGGTGGCCTGGGAGGGCCTGGTAACCCAACCGGGGCCAAATACCATCAGTGGCAGAACTCAGATTTGAAAGCAGATCTATCTGCCCTCAAACCCATGTCCTTGCCACTCTCACACGACTACTTGTCTAGAGCACAGTCGATGGGCATAACCTTCCAGGCAACAGCGAGCAGCTGAGCAGGAAGCGGTTGCAGGAGGAAGGGCCGGACCACGGGGTGCAGTGGGATTGAGATCGTTTTCTTCAATGGACAGAGGTGTGGACCTACCCAGGCGTGGGTCTCAAACACTCATTCATCCTGCTTGGGCGCACTAGACACGTTGGCAGATTGGCCGCGAGGGTGGCAATGGGAGGGCGCTGGGACAAACTGGGGACGTTACCACCACCCCTGTAGTGTGCGGCTGGCACGGGGCAGCAGAAGCGCCACCGACAGGAAAAGGGCGCTACCCTCCGGCTAGCAAAGGGCAGGAGAGGGGACCACAGCCTGCCGGCCAGGCTACTACCTGCCCCGAGGGAGGGGCCACGGGGCGCTCCAGGAACCGGAGGCAGCACCTCATGCAGATACCAGGGTCACGTCAGAGGCTGTGAACGGCCTGCGGGCGGAGCCACCGGAAAGGGAAGGCAGCGGGGGGCGCTCTGGGCTCGTCTCCCCCACCCCACCCCTCCCCTCCCCTCCTGGAACGGCTCGGCGGGCAGGAAATAAAGGTGGATCTAGGCGGTTCAAAGGCGGAAGGCTGAGGACTGGGTGGCTTTCCCTCCCCGCCTTTCATTCAGAAATCCCACATAAGTGTGGCCTGAGGCTGTGCGTGAACGGCGCAAAGAGTGGTTCCAGCCACCCCCCGAGTGAGCGCAGTGGCCCCAAGTGTGTGAGCAGGTGGTGCACGCCTGCGTTTGCACGTGTGCACAGGGCGTGCGTCCGTGTGTCGGGGAGGTGAGGGCGGGGAGAATTAACTCCAGCTGGCCTGCAGCTGCGCGTTGGGACAATCGGCTGTGGACACGGTGGGTGTTCAGGGGTGTGGCCAAAGCAGAGCTGGGATTCAGAATGTCCGGGAGGAAAATGCTTTCTTCCCTCCCTTCCTCCTTTTCCCGAGAGCTTACAATAGTGGGGCGAAGGTACGAACAAATCCTTAAATATAATACCACGGGCTAAGTACTGGGGGAGGGACAGGTGCAAACACCACTGGCTCTAGAACTCAAAGGGCACAGATGTGCCTCCTTGGTGTGGAGGCAGGGCAAGAGTCCAGAGGTAAAAGTAGTTATCTATTTCTGTGTAACCAATGAACAAAAACGTAGCTGCTTAAAACAACAGATGTTTATTATCTCAGTTTCTCTGGGTCAGGAACCCAGGCACGGCTTAGCTGCGTACCCTGGGGCTGAACCTAGGAGGTTGTTAAAAAATCCCAGCCCCAGGGTATGTCCCAGCCCTATAAAATTTGAAGCGTGACAAGGTTTTGCAATCACTGAAATTTATTTGGCTTAAGCCCTTTCAGAAGAATTAAAGTGGCAGAAAAATTCTGATTGCTAAACTGTTCGAAGCTGATGGTTAAATTTAAGAATTTAATAGGAAATTTAAAGGAACCAAACAATAAACTCCCCCACAAAGTTAAAAAAACTATAAAACACATCCTGTCTATTAGCAAGACCATGCTGATGACTGTGATTAGGATTCTACATTGAGAGTAAATGAGAGCTGGGTTAGTAAATAAAATTGTCAACATCTGTACATCAGTTAACCTCCTGGGGGTGCTTCGTAAAACGCCCCGGTGGGAATCTGGCCGCAGGGGAACAGTCCTGGCTGTGACCGGGTGAGAAGGGCCCGTTGTTTCTAGAAGCCGTCCTGCTCAGCCTCATCTCTCTGGGAAGACAGGGCAGGTGCCTTCCCGGCACCGCTGGGCACAGCCAGGGCCGCAGGCTGTGTGCACTTTCTCACCACTTCCCTTCGTCCCAGGCAAAGTCCATTAGCAGCCCCTCTGGGCCCTCGGGGACCCCTGGCCTTGTGAGCTCCGTGTCCAAAACAGCAGCCTTTCTAGTATGCTTTACCTTTGTTTCGGAGGCCTCTAGTCACTCCCTCCGCGCAGGCTGGCAGCGACCCCCCGGGGCCTGACCTCCAACTCCCGAAAATGTGCCCCGAATTCGCCGCCCACCCCTCCCCCTTCTCCAGGACTTTTGAGGTGAGACCGTTTTCCCGTTTCTACCTTTTCTTGCCGTCTTAACGATAAGTATACAGATTTTTCATTTGTTTTAAAACATTTGCTCCTCATCAGGAAATGAAAATAACAAACGCAGGGAAGCTAATCAGTCCCAGCTCAGGGGAAGCCTCTAAGCAAGGCTCAGCTGTTTACATCTTCAGGTCAAATTGCACCAGCAATAGGTGCCCTTTGGTTTCGCCTCACTGGCCAGAAAGTGCCTAGTTTCATCAGTCTCCTGCCCCACACCGGATTCCTCTGGGCTCCTTGGAGGGTGTTTTTAAAATTAGTGCAATCGCCAACTTAATTAGTCTGCCAAGAGGTGCAAGTAAAATGAGATAGCATTTTTGTTCCATCAAGGTGGCAAAAGAATAAATAAAAACGAATCCTGAACTTATCCAGTTTTGGCCCTCTTGCTGCTGGAGGGGTTATGAGTGAAGAGCCTTCTACAGTGCATATGCCCTTCAACGCAGTAATCCCCCTTCTAGGAAAATATCCTAAGGAAATAATGAAGGGATGCAGTCAAGGATTTATGAACAAAGGATATTCACGGCAGAGCCCTAATTGAGAAAAACCGGGAAGGACTGCTGTGTCTCCCACGTGGGGCTTGCCTCCACAAATCCTCCGGGGTCTGTGTGATGGAATGGGGTGCACCCAGGCATAGTCAGCCACGCACGGACATCCACTAAGTACCTACTCTGCATTAGGCATTTGGCCTGGGTAAACAGCTAAGTTCCCAGGGCCCCTGGAAGATGCACTCACGGAAATTCATCACGTCCTAAGGCCATTTAAAATGGTTCACATTCTGTTTTGGGGGGAGGCAGGTTACATACACCCCGGATCAGCCCTACTCTCTCACCTCCTGCCGGAAGCAGTTACCAAATCCGAATAATACCTCCTCCAATCATCTCCCTCGGCGGCCCCCTTCTCTCCTCTTCAGGCAGATACCAAGGCTCTGAGGTAACCCGGGAACGCGGGGACAACACCACCACGGAAGTCTTCCGATTGGTTTCGAGTTCCAGGAAGCTGCCCGACTTTGGGCAAATCACGTCACCTCTGGGGCTGTTTCTAATCAGAATAATGAAAGGGCCGGACCAATCTTTCAGGTTCTTCGAGTCCAGTAATTTTTGGCTCCATGACAACCGTTCATAGATGAGCTGCTCAGGGGAGGGGAGGCCGTGGGCCCCTGGGAGTGGTGCGTGCCTGTAATGGGGAGTTCTGGGCGCAAGCAGGCAAAGAACCACCTAGAGAGCGCGTGACCGCCAAGGGCCTGCGCTGCTCCGGGCCCCAGCCGGCCTCGGGGAGCAGGCCCTCCTGCAGATGCGCCTGAGTGTCAGGACCCACAGCTGACCGTTATCCGGGGCTTTCACGTGCAAAGCGTTGTGTGGGCAATTTACAGGGTCCTCACTTTCTCCCAACAGAAGTATGAGGGCCTTTCTGCCATTCCCACGCTTAAGGCAGACGGAGGCTTAGGAAGGTTAATTCTGTGTACCAAGTCCCACGGCCATCAGGGCCCTTTACCTTTGTTCTGGAGTCTTCTCCGGGAAGGGCAGTGGGACATTCTCCCACGTTATTCCCCCTTCCCACCACGTCATTATGTAGTAAGGGTTTGTCGATTGCCAAACTGGGGAACAAAGATAAATAAAGCACAGGCATGTAGGTTAGCAGGGTTGGCAAATTTCCTAAGTGATCTTAGAATCTACTGGAGCCCCCCCCCCACCCCCACTTCCATTTAGAACCCCCGTGCCTCCCAGCCCTCGTCCCCCACAGCGCCCTTCCCACCTCAGGGTGAAGGGTCAGCTCTGAAATGCAGTCAGGGTGGAGCAATTCGAGCCCTCCCCCTTAAAGAGAGGGCGGTTTGCATCTCACAGCTCTGTTGTGAAGCCCAGTTTGGACTCCGACCCTTGCAGGGAAGATCTGCGGCAGGGAATTGCCTGTGACCTGTTGGAGTTTATTGCTCCAAAGCAATGAGTCTTTGACGCTAATGACCTTAATTCAGGAATCTAAAAAGGCAGGCTAGTGTCGGGGTGCTATGAGCTTCCTGAAATTGTGGGTCAAAGTTAGTATGTGCATTTTCCCGGAGTGTTCATAGCTTCCTTTGGATTCTCAAAGGGGCTTACAGCTGCCCAAAGGTCAAAAACTTCAAGGGACAAGTGAATGCTTCTCGGGGACGCTGGTGTTAGTCCTGTGGGAGGGGGAAGGAGGAGAGAGGGATGACTTCAACTTCCCAGGTGGAGGCGGGGGGAAGGTATTCCGGTGAGACTCCACGAAGAGGTGGCATTTGGGATGGGAGGGGTCCAGGGAGCTAATATTTCTTGTGCTCTTACTGTGTGCCAGGCCTTGTTCTAGGCTAAAATTTACCAAGGATTAGTTAATTGTAACAACCTCATGAGGTAGATAAAATGATTGTTCTGGCTTTGTAGATTCTTTTACTTAGTGAATATTTTTTGAGCGCTATGTATCAGGCACTGTACCCAGAGCTGGGGATACAGCAGTTAAGAAAACAGTAAACAATGCCTCCCTTCATGGAGCAATCTTTAGACTCCCAGGGAAAGACAATGAGGAAACTGGGCTCAAGGGTCCTTGGGCAGAAAAGAGTAAAGATTGGAACCCAGGCAAGATAACACCAGAAGCTGTTGTTTGTTTTTTAATGAAAGGAATGGGTACTAACTGAACAATTGAACTCAGAATTTCTATGCCATAAACACCAAAAATCTAAAGGAAAACAAGAAAATATGTCATAGAGAGCAAAAAAAAGCTTAAAAACATTTTAAAACCACAAATGAAAACCTCAAAATGCACATTAAAGATGAAATGGGCAAAGATTACTAAACTAATTCAGAAGAGGAAATATGAATGATCAACGTTGCATTCTAGCTTCCTGAATTATCAAAACTGTTTATTGCTTGCGCTGTAAGGGAATGTTACCTTGAGGGAGTCATAAGCACCTATCAGAGGACAAAGAGCAAAGCCTGGATGTTTACTGAGTTTTGAAGACTGTTCGATGGCAGCTGGTTGGATGGGGGCTTGGTTAGGATTGGTGTGGATCATGATATAATAGTTTAGGATTAATGGAAAACAGCCAGGCCAGGACTTTAAGGGGAGGAGTTTAAAGAGTTATAATAGCATGCCACGTGGAAACCTAGAAGCTAAAATGCAAAGTTGGCTTTCTTTGAGGAAGTGTGTAATCCTTCCTTTGAAGGAGTAAGACTGCAATAGTGTGTTTCTTCACACTAGGCACTCGTGGGGTTCATCTTGCTTCTAGCCTTTGGGGTAAAGTATATACATCACCTAGAGATGCCTTAAGAGCTTATGCATAAACAAGTGATAGTACGAAGAAGCCCAGAGAATAAGGTAGAAGGGCGTGGTAAATGAAGTTGTTGGGTTTTCCATTTTAATTACATGCTATACATTCTCAAATTTTCAGTTAGATTTTTAAAAACTTCGTTGAGGTATCATTGATGTTCAACAAATTTCACGTACTTAAAGTTGCAGTTTTGGGAAGTTCTGACATGAGCCTATATCCCTGTGAATCTATCACCACAATCCAGATTATGAATATGATCCCCCAAGGTTTCCTTGTATCTCTGTCATCCCACTTCCCAGGGCCCCATCTCCAAGTACAACTATCTGTCTTCTGTCACTATGGATTATTTGCACTTTTTATTTGATTACATACAAATATAATTCTATGCTATGTATTCATTTTGTCTGGCTTTTTTTTTTTGAGAGGGCATCTCTCATATTTATTGATCATATGGTTGTTAACAACAATAAAATTCTGTATAGGGGACTCAATGCACAATCATTAATCAACCCCAAGCCTAATTCTCAACAGTCTCCAATCTTCTGAAGCATAATGAACAAGTTCTTACATAGTGAATAAGTTCTTACATGGTAAACAGTGCAAGGGCAGTCATCACAGAAACTTTTGGTTTTGATCACGCATCATGAACTATAAACAATCAGGTCAAATATGATTATTTGTTTGATTTTTATACTTGATTTATATGTGAATCCCACATTTCTCCCTTATTATTTTTAATAAAATGCTGAAGTGGTAGGTAGATGCAAGATAAAGGTAGAAAACATAATTTAGTGCTGTAAGAGGGCTAATGTAGATGATCAGGTGTGTGCCTATAGACTAAGTATTAATCCAAGCTAGACAAGGGCAACAAAACATCCATGGATGCAGAAGATTTCTCTCAAAACAGGGGGGGTGAGGTTCTAAGCCTCACCTCTGTTGATCCCCAATTTCTCACCTGATGGCCCCCCTGCGACTGTGCCTGTCTTAGGTTGTTCCTCCCTTGAGGAATCTTACCCGTCTCTGGCTAACCAGTCATCTTCCAGGGCCATACAGGGAAATGTAAAGTTGGTAAGTGAGAGAGAAGCCATATTGTTTGAAACGGTTAGCTTTTTACTTCTTTGCAGATTTATGCCCTGTGGCTTCTATGCCCAGCATTTGTCTTGATGTATCTTTACCACTTGGAAGAATTATGATACTCGGTAATTTCAATATGAGGGACGAATTCTACTTAAGGGTTGTAATTAGGAAGGAAGAAGAAAAGCTATAGAAGTAGCAGACGGAAGAAAACATGGGATGATTATTTCTTTGACATATCTTCTTGTAGTGTAACATAAGCATGTATAGGTTTTAAACTACTAATTAAATTGCATGCACACATTGACATAATAGGAATACAGCTGCATAACCAAAGCAGACCTACAATTACCAGCCATATCCAGTGAAACCAAGAAAACCAGTTAGGCACTCTAGGCATTTGTGAAAACTTATCAATGATATGATGGATATTGTCTAACTGAATTTGAATAGTTTGAGCAAAATCAGACATATTAAAACAACACATTCCTGGGAACTGTTCACATCCCATATGTTCTTTTAACAGTAGATAGTCTATAGTCGCAAGATTTTGGAGCGCTGCAACTTGCACTTCTCCTAATTCTTGGTTGAGTTCCGATAGTATAGATCCAGTCAAATTTGTTGTTTTATTGTATGCACAGGCCAGTTTAGATATCTCTTGTCTGGCTTTTTTTACCCAGTATTATTTTACAATTCTATGTTGTTGCATGTTATCAATAGTTTCTCCTTTTTATTGCTGAGTAGTACTCCATTGGATGGAACTATCACAAATGGTTATCTGTTGATGCCAGTTGGGATTTCATCATATCATTGTTCAGAATAGTGAAAAATGAAGAGCAATTGAAATGTCAAACAGTAAATCATGCCACATCCGTATTATGGAATTGAATCAAGGTTTGGGGAGGTTATTTAATAACTCACTATCTTTGTGTTCTCATCCAGTTTCATGATTCTAAATTCTGCTCATCTGGCAACCCACAAATTTATACCTGAAATCCAATTGCTTAAAAAATCCAGACTCAGACATTCAATTTGCTGTTCACTCTTTCTACTTGGAGAGATATATATAAGTATATAATCAGTATTTGAAATTTAATATTTGAAATTAATACATATTATGTAATCAAAATTTGATATCAAAATTAAACTTCTGATCTATCTACAAAGCATCTTCTCCCACATCCTTATCATCTCAATTAATGGAAATTCTAGCTCCATCTTTCCATATGTTCAGGTCTAAATCCTTGGAGTCATTCTTGACTCTCTTTTCACTTATCTCCCACATTGAATACATGAGAAATTCTGTGGGGGGGCAGATTCCAAACAAGCACACTTGTGCAGCATCTCAGTAAACTTTGTCATCTAGTGGGCCATTGTTGTGCCTTCTCTAATAAAGTCTGGCTCTCAGTCTGAGGGGAAGGGGACTCTTTTAGGTTTGCCTTGTCTCAGCCCTAGAGTTTGTGGCTGCTTTCTCTATATGCTATCCTTACATTCTTTGGAGTTCTTTTTATTGCTTAGTAGCAAAACCTCTATTACTCCAATTTGATGTGCCAACTGGCTGGGTCATGGTGCCCAGATATTTCATCAAACGTTATTCTGGACATTTCTGTGGAGATACTTTTTGAATGCGATTAACATCTACATTGGTCGACTCTGAGTAAAGCAGATTACCCTCCATAATGTGGGTGGGCCTCGTCCAATCAGGTGAAGATCTTAATAGACCATAGATTGACCTCCTCTGAGCAAGAAGTTCTGCCAGCAAACTGCTTTTGGACTTCCACTACAACTCTCCCCGAGTGTCCAGTCTGTCAGTTTATTGATTTTGGATTTATCAAACCTTATAATTACATAAACCAAAAACCTCACTCAGTCCCTCTCCCACATACACCCCGTTGGTTCTGTGTCTCTGGAGAATTCTAGTACCTAGTTCTTTATTGTGCTGCGAGATTTCTGTCTCTTGATTGGACCCTGACAAACATACCCTGTTCTCTGAATTCTGATCCGTATGTGCAACTGCCTACTCAGCTTCTTTCCCTGCATGTCTGACAACCATTCTAAATTTACGTCTGGAAGTAAGGCCTCGATGTTGCACTTGAAGATTTGTTTCTTACAACCTTCCCAATCTCAGCTAAAGGCAACCCCATTTTCAGTGAGGCCTTCCCTGCCTAACCCACCACTCATCACTGCAGTTCACTTACAAGCAGCCACACCGTACATGCAGTCCTCTTCTTTGGTAGTGTCCTATTACCTAATTCCTGTTACTTCTCATGTTTACGATGTATTTACCTTCATTAGGATACAGATTCTGCGAGAGCAGGGATTTGATGTATGTTTAAGAAATACTTTCCCTAGTTCATCAGTACATTCTGTATTTTCTTCTAAAAATTTTGTTTTTCCTTTTACATTTAGGTTGATAAGCCTAATTTACATTGGGTTGATAATCTATTTTTCCGTATGGTATGAGGTAGAAAGTTCAGTTTTTCCCTTGTTTTAGCCTCTTCTTGATAACCAGTTGCCCAGCAGGCTGCATTTTAAACTATGGTTTGGGTTTTCTCTTGGTACCTTGTGAAGTCACTTGCCCTGTGAACCACTCAGTATTAAGATTCAGTAATAATGAATACTAATAGTAATGAAACAAAGTATCAACCCCACAGTTTATTTGTAAAGAACAAAGCATGAAAAGTCATATTTAAATGTACTCCAAAACCTGAAAAACCCACATCAATTTCTCTGATATGTATGTTAAAGTGCTTGATATCACAATACTTTTAAAATTTTATATTGTGTTCAGATGGGGGGGGTGAAATCCAATTCTAATGCGGTTTGTTAACAGTACAAAGAAAAAGATAATACAATTTAAATGCAGAAATGCTCATTTTTTAAAAAGATACACAGGGTACATTGACACATGGTTCAAGTGTAACATGGAGGATTTTTTCTGTGTTTAACACCCTCGTGTGACTGACAACTTCTTACACACCCCTCTATTGTCAACAAGCCTGGTGTCTGAAATAAAGACCGGAGCCGCATGCAAATACATTCAGGTGTTTGAATCAAGTGTGATTCCTCCTACGGGCCCCAAGGAGACCCTGCATTCTTGCGAACGAGGGGAACTTCTTTGATGATTTTTTTCCACTGTGTTATGAATTGCTCAATGCGATAGATTTCTGGAGCTAGTCCTTACTTTTTCCTCAGAGGATGATCAGCTTTAGTAGGATCGGGGAGGATGAGGTTTTCCTTGGACCAATCAGCCTCCATCAGTACCCTCTAGAAAAGCTTGGAAATCGGTTGGATTCGAGATTTATAAGTGCATTTACATAGGAGTAGGGGAACTGGTTTTTTATTCGTTTCTGTCTCCTTTTAACCTAAATGGTAATGTGATAGACACTTAATGTAAAAAACAGGGACTTGGAAATAGGATTCATGTTACAAAAGTAGAGAAGAGCTCAAGACTCCCCTCTCAACCAGTGAGGGTGCGTTAATACTGAGAATAGCTTAGGTTCAGACTGTCCTCTGAACATGGTGAAAATGACAGGCTAGCTTCTGTAAACCTCACAGAGAAAATACAATTCTCAAAATGAAAACCTACTGAGAAATCACAATTCTTAGCAGAAAGAAGATACTTCACTATTAAGAGCTAAAGTCTCAATGCTGTCAAATAAATATTTCCCTGGGGATCTGAGGTCCTTGTCTGTCGCCTCATGTTTCAAAATAGCTTAGAGGTGTCAACATATACTACACACAACCTGTTACGTACAGTCTCTACACCCTTTTCACTTCTATTTACATACAACAGTGCCTTATTGTCAGAAAAGAAAACAGAAGCAATGGTGTATTTCCCCTATACCATTCATATAGTGACATAAGTTCATTAAAACAATGTTTAGAAAAGCTATGTTAAAGTAAATACCACAGGGTTACAAAAGGTACAGAAATGTGTGAAACATTTAAAACAAATTTGAGAGTGAAACTTTAAACTTTTTCAAGTTTTAGGATTCTCGTGTCAAATTCTTGCTCCCTCCACCTCCGCAGCGGCAAAGATGATGGGGAGGGTTGGGAGGCCTGACTTTTGCTTTCGCAGCCTGTTTTTCCCCATCCAGAACCCCATTTCACACACCTCTGTGTTGGGCCTCATTTTTAAGGTTCTGATGAGCGCAACCAGGGCACAGCTTTAGGGTCTCACACACAATACTAACATTGATGTCACACCATGTGTCACAAAGATCAGTAGTTTCAGGACATTTGAAAAACACTGTGAATATTTGTTTCAAGAGGTACTATTTTTGGCAATTTCATTTCAGTGATTTTTTCTTAGGTGATTATGTGAAAATACTAATTATAGTTCCAGGCATTACTTCTGGGGAAAAATGTCAAATATAAGATTGATTTTCATTTAATTTTGAGCAATATACTAACTTGAAAAATTAACAGAGCAGAAAGGATACCTCTGAGTGAGTGTGTATTTTCCAGGTCAGTCTGGAACGCTACATACATTCTATCCTAAGGATTTTGTTTCTGTCTTGCTAGAAATATTTCGGTTTGGCTCCAAGACAGAAGCCATGTACGTAAGAACTGCCTTTATTTCTTTAGAAGGGTGTTTCTTTCATGACCCCAAACTCTCCTTAAGCATCCTTTATGCTCATCAGCTTGGATCCTAAGAACTTTGTTATTTCCAAATATTAAATTTCTTCTGAAAGACCAAGATTTACCATCCCTGGCAATATTCTAAAACATGGGCTGTAGGCCATTCAAGCAGCTGACAAGGAGGCCCCCAACGGGCTAAGAATACTGGCTTATCACTGGAAGAAAGAAGTATATGGGCTCCCAAGGTGGCCACTTTAAAGGGCCCACAGTCCTAGAGGAATTCAGTTGTGGCTGCGGTTCCTGCTTTGGAAATCGGTCCTTTCACTGCTATGGTCATACTACGCGAAGTGGGATGGAATTTCAGGCAGAACTCTTGGGGTATGACTTTTTAAAGCAAAGGTTTTATTCACGGGTCCCAAATCCAATTTTGCTCCCAGTTTTTATGACAGATATAATTCTCAGTAACTTGAGAACAATTTGTCAAAATGAATATTGATCCTTATAAATGATTTTCACAAGTGAATATTAATACTTCCTGCCTGTGCAGGTGGATGAATAAAGATCCAAAGGCAGACTGGTAATACGAATGCCAGATGGGAGTGGAGTATTCAATTCCTCTGCCCTGTAAGCCTTCCCATCTATAGAACGAGAAGGCTGGACCGGAGGACTCACTGCCAGCATGCGAGTCTGTCATCTCTGGGTGTCCGGAATGTGCCAGAGGGTGGCCTTATGGAAAAGGTGATACGGACAAAACCCTAGATCGAATCCTTCTACAGTTTCTGGTCCCTGGAGCACACACAGGACAGGCCTGGTGTCAGACGGGACGCCTCCAGGAAGAGACCTCCCCCGTCCCTGGGAGGGCGGCATCGCTGCACACGCGTCAGCCCCGGCAAACAAATCTGTCTACCCGCATCACCCAGCACCGGCTTTAAACCCTTCCCATGGGTTTCTCACTGCTGCCTGCGATCCCCCCTTCCTCTAGTACCATGCTGCTCATGGAAAGGGGGTGTGCCTCGGCTGCCCTGGCTGAACACGGTGTTTGATGAAGGGGAGAGGCGCTTGTTTCCTTAGTTTCGTCCTCCAGGAAATAAGGGCGACTACGCTGCTGGCCAAAGCCCAGGACCCTCAGATCGCACAGGGTCCGGGGAAGGCCATGGCCTTGCTCAGCCTCGACGGGGAATCCAATCTGGAGCTCTGCGGAGGCAGGTTCCCTGCTAACAATGAGCAAATGCCTCAATAGGCTTGCAGGGCCTACGTAACATGAAGACTTAACGTAACTAGCTCACACACATTGATTTTAGCTTCTGAATAAAATACCAAACTGGGAAGTCGCTCCCGACGGGCGGCCTTTCAGCGCTGCGGCCTCTGCTCTGCCCCCCACTCTGCCTGTCTGGGCTGTACTGCTTTTACCTTCTCGGGCCGCTTGTTTTAACATTATTGCCCCTTCTTACAAAGGAACAGAAAGCTTGCCCTGAAGCCCCCAGAAAGGGTTCATTCTTTCTCTATCCTTCTGTTATCTGCATTATCATGGTCAACAAACACTTTCACAAAAACATTCCAAGCCGCACTGAGCCTCCTCCTCTGAGACATTCCTCCCACTTCCTGCGGGGGGGGGGGGGCGACGGGGGGCGGCCAAACCAACAAAGCCGGGCCTGTGGTCGCCTGCGGAGGTGGGGGGCCGCTGCGGGGCTTCGACAGCCCGGGCAGTAGCACAGGCCCAACCGGCTGTTCGCAGTTCTGAGGGCTGTGAAATCCGCATCTCCCCACAGCACCTCAAGTAACAAGAATAAAAATGCCAAGAATGAAGCTAGTCTAGGCTAATCTTTCCAAAGTGTAAAGAAGCTGTAATCCCACAATTTACCACACTTCTCAGGCCTTTGTGTGTTCCCTTTCCAGTTCAGCCAAGCTCCTGGGGTCCAGTATTTAAAATATTTTAATTACATCTTCATCTCGTGCCGACGGAAATGTGTTTCCAAAAGCCTGGAAAAGTGGCTCAGTTCAAACATATGAAACCATTTGGGACTGAAAGATACAAGTGAGGACTGTCCCCTACAGCAGGTAAAGCTGTTTACATTCACGATACGGAGGGTCAGACACGAGGATGCATGGCCACCACACACAGCGCACTGGAGGTTCCCCCGTGGTACCTGGAGGGAAAAAGCCCGACTGGGCGGCATTGTTACATTTTCATATTTACTGGCTTTTTCCAGTCAGCACCTTTTCCCCCCACTGCCCCAGCTCCTAATGCTTTTAAGCTACTTATTTTAAGTCACAGAAATATTCAATCTAAGAAAAGTATCTTATTAGAGTCATATAATTTCTTAAAGATAGCATATTTACACACATCTAACACATGAAAATACTCTATTTTATACTAAATTTCAGGTTCAAATGAACTACAATACAGCATTTTGCCTTGTCTGTAGCGTGAGGATTGTTCAAATTGGGGGGTCCACCGCGCTGCCCCCCCGCAGTGACTCACTGCCTTGTCAGACAAGTCCGACCTGGTCCCCACGGCTGGGGAGGGTTCAGGAGCTCGGCGTCTGGCCCGACGGTTTCTAGCCAACTGGGTCACACGTCCACGCCTTTGACGAGTGACCCCTCCAAGACGATGCTGAAGTCCTGCATGGTCTGCAGAATGCGGATGAGGGAGTTGACGGTCCTGCGGTCCCGCAGGAGGGCGCTGTCCTCGTACATTCGGGTAATGGCCGGACACTCGGCTAACAAGGGGATCCACTGCGGCAGCAGGCGGTCCCTGCAGACAAATGGACGAGCAGAGCCCTGAGCGCGGCGTGGACGGACGGGGCTGCCCGGCGGGAAGGTGCGGGCCGGGGGGGCCAGAGCCAGCCTAGCGCCGGGGAACCCGAGTCCGCAGGTGGGGTACTTACTGGTTGGAAAGCCCCAGGACTGAGACAGTGCGGGCTAAAGGGAAAATCTATCACCTTCTGAAAGCTGGCCCGGGTAAGCTGGCCAGAAGGGTCACATTAAAGAGATTCTCTGTTCTCATTTTGCCACTTTTAACAGGCAGAATGTCATTTTGTATTTCTTTTTTACAGGGATGTTGTTCAGACATTTGTGCAAGGCATGGATGGCCAAGTGTGTGGACCTTTTGGGAAGAAAGACTATTAACTAGTAGGGATTAGCTTTTTTAAAAAAAATGTATACAACAAGGTAAGGAACAAAACCAAAGCAGAAAAACATTAAATAGATTTATAAACCAAAAGAGGGGGTACATTGGTCTAGTAAGTCAGAGCAGTAAATACATAAAAGGAGATAAGGATCATGTTCAAAAGGAACTTTAAAAGCACAGCTGAAATTGGGCTCCTTTTACTTAGAAGAAATACAGAACTACTTCTGTAAACTAGTTCGTTTCAGGGGTCAAAATTACAGCCATCGGTGTTTCCTGATTAAACTCTGACATTAGTTACCCGCCACTGAGTACCTGAGGCTCCTTAGTGAGCAGCTCTTGTCGCCTTTAAGACAAGAGCGGCCACACAGGACTATCCTGGACCTCTCCTTGGGGCTCTAGGGCCTTAGAAGAAAACAAATATTGCACAAATAACTTTAAAAAATAAATCTTCTAAAGGTCTGTGTGTTTCATTTCTGACAACTGAGAGCTGTTTTCTAATTAGTGGACTGTATAGCTCCTATGTCTCTTTAAAAAAATTAAGGGGTATGAAATTCTTTTTTAAAGAGAAGACAATATAGCAAGAATTATTTATACAGTAAGAATTCCACAATGGTATTCAATTTAAAGCAAATGGTGGTGTATATACACTATACAAGCTTTACATAATAAACATACATGTGTGGCTGCATATAATTATCCACCAACCTAACTACTACCTATATGCCTACCTTGGGGGCCGGCAGAGTGCAATGGTGGGGAGGCTGGGCTCTGGAGTGAGACTGGGTGTGAATCTTGGCTTTCCCTTTTTCTAGCTGTGTGTGATCCTGGGCAAGTTCAACTTACGTGTGCCTCATCCATCTTCTCATCTACGCAGTGGGGGTATCAGTCGCTACTTCACAAGTTGGTGGTGAAGTGACAGGATTAAATGAGATAATATAAATAAAGTACTTAGCATAGTGCCAACACCTAAGTACCCAATAAATAGTAGTCTAATAAAACCTGGAATGAAAGAAACCCACAGGAGAGCTCTGAAGGGGCATGATCTGACGTAACCCCTTCTGGACACTTATTCAACACATAATGAAGACAGGGAATTCGGGAGCTGGCTTCATACCGTGTGCCGAGGCAAACCAGAATCTGGAATTTGCCGTCCTTCCCAATGTTCCTAGGCGCAGTGTTAATAGCATTTACATAGTGGCGGAAGGTTTTGCAGGGTGGTCTCTGAATAACGACATCATCTTCGTTGTCTAGAATCTGGTCAGTGGTTTCAAAATAAGCAACCGCTTTCTCTGGGAAAGGAAGTCAAAATCATATCACATACACATCAATAGTTCAGACACAGAAAGATAAATCAATTCAGGCCGGAAACACTAGAGATGCTCTGCAGAATCATTGCTTTATTGTTGGTTTCACAATGAACGCTAGAGGTCCATGTATCTATCGTGATGGAACGTTATGCTCCCAGGAGTTTATTTTCTGAGGTAGACTGCATTCTAGAAGGCTGGAAAGTTTATTCAGAGTATCTTCAAGAGATGGAAACTGGCGGAAAAGAATAAAATGGACTGCTCTGTTAAGACTGGAAGTTTCTGGGAGTAAGTAGCAAAGACAGTAGCACTGAGATGGTGCCCTCTGTTCTAGTTACAGAATGGCTGGCTAACACTTGGCAACAAAATCCTTGAGACGGAGCTGATTCAGTAAATCTGAGGAAGAGATGCGTACACACAGATCAGAAACAGGGGCAGTAAGATTCTAAGCATTCCAAAAGAAAAAAATAATCACTCCTGGGGGCCTACCTGTCAGCTTTCCTTTCTTTACCTAACAATTCTAAGCTGGGTAAAATCAACTACTTCAACTAGGCCTTATTTACAAAACAAAATGATCAATCATCCCTTTATAGAAACTGGGAATTCTAGAAGGACTGCATACCAAAACGAAGATTACAGAGCTTGGCAAGCTAGAGCCGCCCACTGCAGCAGGCCTCTGGTGATGGGGAGGTTCCCCAACAAGCTCCAATCTGGTAGTTATTAGTAGGGCTGGTGGGACTAAGAAATGAATTTTAAATTAAATCAATTTAAATTTAAACAGCCACGTGTGGCGAGTGGTCACCCTATTGGACAGCATGATTCAGCCATGTTACATGATGTCACCCCTTAGCACCCAGCCTTCTGATGACTCCCCATTTCATTCAGGATGAGAACGGTCCTTCTGATGGCCAGAAAGGCCCTGCACGCCGAGGCCTGGCAGGAAGCACTCCTCTTCCCCAGCATCTTCCTATTCTGCCTCCCTCTTCTCCCTCCCACTGGTTGCCTGTTACCCCATCCAAGAGCCAACCCACCCTCCCACCCAGGGGCCTCTGCCCTGGCCGTCCTCAGCCCGGAGTGCCCTTCTCCCAGGCAGGCCCAGGGCTCACTTCCTCAAAGGCTTTGCTCAAATGTCCCCGGGTCAGCAAAGCCTCCACCCTGTGTGAGAGGGCTCCCCACCCATTTCCTACCCCTCACCAACCACCCTCTTCTGACACAGTGGGTGGACTACGTACTCATGTTTTTGCAAATTGTTTGCCCTCCCGCCCGCACCGAATTAAGTTTGTTCTCCCACCAGAATGTAAGTTTGTCAACCATAGGAATTTTCGTGTTTTGTTTACTTACATATTGATGCATATTGTGAGCATCTAGAAGCATTTGGAATATTTGTGGATACTATAAATATTTGCTGATTGAATGAAAAGCAAGAACAGTGCTTGATATTTATTTTTAAAAACACTCCATGGACACTAACCCTTTTTCATGCAAGTTCCTGGGTCTTTGAGCTTTCTAAGCAACGTTTCAATGACCTTGCAATGACATACATCTGCCTTCATTTACCTATGAAGTCCCAGATGAAGACATTCTTGTGAAAGATCCGGGCAGATTTGAACCCATGGTGGAAGACTTGCTCAAGTGCAGCGACCAGGCCGTTTTCTCCGCACAGCAACACCGTGAGGCTTCCTCTCTGTGGAGCGTGATACACAGGGCCAAAGAATAAGCTGGGCTCCTCTGTGTTTAAGAGAAACACTAGAAAACAAGGGCTGGGGCAGCTAAGAAGCATGTTTTTGCTGCTATTATAAAAATCATGCCTGAAAATGAAAGCACCTTCTAGTACCTCATGTATCATGTACAGAAGTGGCTTTAACATCGTCCTCTACGAAGTTTCCTACCCTGTCATACCTCTTTTTCAGGTTTGTGAAAATGTTTCACAATGTTGTTCACAGCTTCTCCAATTCCTTCTTGGATCTGTCCAGCATTGGGCTCTGAAGAGAAAGGACAGTGGTTGAAGTCTCGTGCACTGGAAACAAACGAGACACTGCAGGATGCCAACTGTGCCCACCAAGCTCATCAGAGCAGGCTGGCCGGGCAGGGGCCCCGGGAAACCTGGCTCGGGCCAGCCTGGCAAAGGGGGGAAGCACTCTGGCACAATGGACAAAGAATTCAAGAGGCCCCTAGATGTCAATCCCAGCCTCACCGCTTTCACTGTACAACCTTGGTCAAATGTCAAGCTTCCTCTGAGTCTTCATTTCTCAACCCAATACAAGGACAATACACACCTCACGGGTCACTGGGAAGAGTGTATGAGATACGAGGTGCCAATCACCGGTCACAGAGTGCTGCCAAGTGCCTAGTCCTGAAGAGTGAGGTGGGAAAGACCCCCAATATCATTCCTCGGGTACCCCGGCACCACGTGCCTCTACAGCCGGCCCTTAGTGGGCATCGACTGAGGCTTCTGAAGCTCTGAATGGCTCACCCGGAATCTGTGTTTCTATTGTGTTTAAAGGGAAGATGCCAGGGGCCTGGGGGCACCCTGCCTTAAGCCCAGAGCTGCTTCCATTTCGGGCTCGTCGGCGTGTGTGCGCCGCCTCACCCTCCCAGTCGGCCCCTGTTCGTCTGAGCCCTGTTCCTGGGGCAGAGCTGTGGGCTGCCTGCAGGGGTTTGGAACTGCCTTTGCCTCCCAAACCTCAAGAATAGTTAAAAAAATAAGGAAAAAATAAAAAAAGGAGAAAATGGGATAAACAACTTTCACCCAGGGATAGAAGTCTGTGAACAACAGAAAAATTAAATATTTGGTATTTTCTTGTAGTCATTAACTATTACATCTAATTTACATCCCACACTATAAAGGACAAACTATACATTATATTATTTAAGAATCTCTGAATTCGTATGTTGGACAAATTCTCAGACAAAACATTTTTTATGTGAAACTCCAGTAAGTTTTTTCTACATCAATGCAGAAAAATTGTTCAACGGGAACCCTTAGGACTGATGGGCTCTGGTCTCCTCAGCTCCTACTAATTTTTTTACTTTTTGCCTTTCTCTGATTAATTTCTCTTTTAAACATGAAGATTTGCTTTGAAAGCTTTATTCATTCTAAAGGAGTGTTGGATAGGGATTAATAATATCTACGGAAATTGCTTGTTCAGTAAACTACAGACTTGTTGAGTCTCCATTATTTCATGTATGGGTTATTGTCCTTTCTTCAAACAAAACTACTTCACTGATAAACTTCTGTAATTTCTTACTAAATCATCTGCCTCTGTATTGGTTTTCTGTGGCTCCCGTAACAGAATGTCACAAACTTGGTGACTCAAAACAACAGAAATTTATTCTCTGAAGGCCAGAAGTTGGGGAAATCAGCACTACTGGGCAGAAATCACGGTGTGGGCGGCTGCACTCTCTCTGGGGCTCCGGGGCACATCTGCCCCTCCGTGCTGCTGGCAGCCGCAGGCACTCCTGGGCATGGGGCTGCATTCGCCCCGTTTCTGCCCCCATCTTTATGCAGTCTTCTCTCTGTGCGTCTCTCATGGCTTCCTGCCTCCCTCATGTAAGCACACACGCGCTTGCATTTAGGGCCCACCTAACGTGGGGTATTCTCCCCACCTCAGTATCTTTATCACATTTGCAAAGATCCTTCTTCCATACAAAGGGACAGTTACAGATTCGAGGGATTGGGGTCTGATATCCTCAGGAGACGTTGTTCGGCCCACTGAAGCCCACGCGAGGGTAAATTAACATGTTTGTACCTGTAAATATGGCATGTGCACAGAGTATCTGCCCAAGAACTCTCCCCTTTATTTTGTTTTATCAGAAGGGAGCTGTGGGGTGGAGAGAGGAACGTTCACAATTCCCCTTAACAGAGGGCTTTCTGAGAGGATCATAGTGATTCACTGTAATATGTATCTGTCCTTATTCCTCCTTGGTTACAGGCAAACTATTATACATAATCATATTTCCATAGCTTGATTAAAACAGAGCACACAGTTTTATTGGACTTAAACGTCTAAATTCGCCAGGCCTTTAATTATTTGTTGGTGTCTTGCCTGGTTTTTTTCCCTTCTTCACCCTCCCTGCCTTTTAAGGTCCCTTCATCCAGATCAACTTTCCTCAGCTTTCTTTTTCCTTTTCTCAACACAATTCACTCATGCAACGGTTTTCTGTGAAACGACCACAGGGCGTTTACACACTTTGGAGACACCCTGGAAAATACAAAGTCCACGGCTTACTGGCGCTCTTCCCTGTCGGTGAGGTGACGCTCAGCCTCCGCGCCGACGTGGGTGACTTTTGCTGGGGGGGCGTCCGGCACTGTTTCACGAGACCCTCGTCCACCGCTGATGTCATCAACTCCCCAATAAGGATTCTCTCCAGGCTTCCGTCATCGATGCCTTTCCCCAGCCACCGCCCACATGGGAACCTGGGACAACAGGAGAAACCTCTGAATCACTCGTGTTTTACTGGTTTTAATCAGAATTGTTAAGATGGCACCATGGGTGGAAGCCCGTCATTTTAGTGCGTGTGGGTTTTTTTTCCCCTGTTTTATTACAGAAGACCTCAAACATATAAAACGGCAAAAAGAATAGTATAATAGCTATCCATATTTTCACCTAGACAACATTTTGCCATCCACTTCATTTTAATTTTTCGTTGAAGTATTTTAAAGTTAATTACACACATCAGGACATATCACCCTTGAAAATACTTTAGGATGAAATATCTGAAAAGCAGTTGTTCACTCTTCTATAGCCATGAATTGCTATCACATTAAACCTAATTAAAACAATTCTTTTAGTATTTTCTCATACCTAGTCTATATTACAGTTCTGTGGTTGGTTTTTACAAGAATATTTTTAAATTGAAACTAAATCACAAGAGAAAAGAGGAGCGCAGTGCTCCCAAAGAGGGGTGCTGGCTGTAACCTGGGGAGGCCAAAGGTCCTTTCCTCTCACGGAAATTATTTTCGGCTTCTTTCTTTTGTATCAGAGTTACAACAATCTTTTCCAACACTTGTGGACTAAGCATGAGCAGCAAACACAAACAGTTTTTTTAAAGTAATTTTTTGGGCAACTCTGTATTCTGCAAACAAAGCCACCCAAAAATCAAATCTAAAATTCAGAAGGCAGCAGGAAAACCCTAGAAAGAAAATACCTCTTAAACCTTTTCATGTGTAAAGAGTCTCAAAGAATCCTGAGCGGTCAAGGACACTCACTTACCGGTATGTATGTCCTGTGATTTCATTTCTGACCATGACACAGTCCACGAGCCACTTGGCCAACAGGCCCGAGTTATCGTGACCAATCTGAACAGTAGTCAGCTTCCCCAGGTTCTGGCACTGCGGGGACAGGACCACAGGTTATTCAGCACCCCATCCCACCCGCTACCTCTCGGCTTTAGAGGGGTGCTTCGGTTCCACCTCACTTAACAGTCACAGAGGTTGCACTATGTGCCCCGCTGTGCACTGGGGAACATATTCTCATCTAACAAACCCCCCTCTAATGCGAGAGGAGACCCACAGACTATCAAGTAAGGGGCACTGCCCATGGGGCTCGACTAGAGAGGCAGACAAGTACCAGAACACTGGGAAAGGTACCATCGGTGCTCAGCGGGGAACTGAGACACATCACAGGGACAGTGACTTGTGCCTTAGGATGGGAAGCATTTCAGGAATTGGGAGAAGGATGCTTTCTAGATTGTTATACAGAGGACAGGAAACAGCTAAAGATATAAAAAAAAAAAGTATCACTGACATGTCTGCTTTTCTGTTCCTAATAAAATCCTCATCTACTAAAAGTCTTTGAAGCTATCATAAAAAATGCGTGGTTATCAATGTCCTCCCTCGCTCTTTGTGGACAAGTACAAATGAAAGCATTGATAATGAGGGTGGTAAACATAAATATCCATTAACTCCTGATTTTTCAATTCTGATAAAATACCAAACACACCACTGACTATTCATGGTTGGGGACATTTGAGCTGCGAGTCGAAAGCCCTTGACTTTGCGTCGCAGTGAGGACGCATCACAGCCATCCAGGTGAGGGAGGGTGGCAGCAGAGACAAACAAGCAGGCGGGTACCAGAGGGAGCCCGGGAAGAGCCACAGCGGGACTCACAATGCAGTTTATGTTCCATCCCTGGTAACCAGAGGAAAGCCCAGGGTTTAAGATTTTTATATACGGCTGGCTGTGAGTCTACTAGCTAGACGGGGCCAAAATGGGCTCCTAGGAGCTGTTACGGCTCTGAGGGGAAACTGCTTTTCCTAGAACATCATGGAATGTGAGCACAGGACACTCAGCTGGTACCACATTCCTGCTGAAGTAAGAGCAAGTATTTGTCATCCTCCTGCATGAAGAAGGTCAATCAACCTGCACGTGGGCTCAAATTCACGGGAATACTCCACCAGGTGACTTGAAAATGGCGTATGACATTGGAAGGTACTTTCACAAAATACTTCACTCTTTAAACATCACCATGTGGTCTATAAGCTCTGAGCACAGGTGTCAGATCTCTTGTCCAGGCGCTGGCAGGGGGCATTTTACGGTAGGGAAGGGAGCCACCGCGGGGAAAGCGCTCAGCTAGCAGTCTCTACTTGCTAGGTCTGTGCTACATTCTGAGAATCGTGGGATGGGACCGGGTAAAGCCCCCAAATCTACCATTACAAGTGGAAAAACAGAGGTTAGTAATTAAAACAACAAAAAATACAAAACACATTATTGTATTTACAACAAGATGAGGCATATAATCACAATCAATGATCCTGCATGCTTGAGTGTTCCTTTCTGTTAACTGAGTCAAGGAAAATGAAAAAGCAAAACTGGAATCCTGTGTAGAGCTATGTATGATGTTTTCTTCTAAGAAGTGTATTGGCTGAACCTACCTCAAAAGTCATTTCAAGGAGGTTTTTGGGGATCTGCATTACTCCCGTGTCTCCCAGCTCTCCTGATACACAGATCCAAGGATTCGAGGTGATAATCGCATTGCTCAGCTTTTTGATGGGGATGATCACGGACCTATATGGAATCACTGGAACAAGAGTGCTGAAATTAATGAAAAAATTACAATAAAGTTCTTCTGATAATAAAACAAATTTACATCAAGAATTCTGAGCTTTCACAGAAAATTTGCTTTTTATGATCTCTCAAGATGTTCTTAAACAAAAGTGAGACCATACCCTCTTCTAATGTAGAGAGATGAGGTCCAGTTTGTAAGCCACAAGTCCCAATACTTGTGTTGGTTTCCATGACATACGCATCACCATGGCATGTGGAGTATCACCGTGGTGACGTATGGCACTACGCTCATAAACAATCTCAGGCATTAGCACCAGAACTGACTGTGCTACTTAGTATTTTCATTGCATGAATGCTTTCATAAATTTTGTTCCAAAATAAAGTACAGATGAGCACGGTTACTGATATGGTTTAATATAAAAAAGGGGGTGGGTGACTTCTTGACAAAATCCCCTTGTTGCTGATTTTCTTGAGCAAGACTTCAATGCACTGCACTTCAGAACCCAGCACAATTTCACTGCACAGATGCAGAGCCCAGGGTATTATATGATGCCATTCAGGACATAACATAAAATCGACAATTCAGAAAGTTACTACAGTTACTCACGAGCAAGAGCTGCCCCGGGGAAAGAATCCAGATGTGTAAAGGGAGCCGCGTGAACCTGATCCCCATGAAGGCTCTTCAACGGGCCACCACTAGATGTCACTGTCCTACCACTGACTTTTCTCCAGCGTGGAAGCCCCATAAAGTTACACAGTACACCTCCCTCCACTCCTCTAAACATGGAGATGGCTCAAGCCCACGAGCACATTTTTATCCAAGAGAAACATACTTTTTTCTTTTTTAGAAAAGCAGAGTAGAATCAGTAGTTTTTTGTTGGTATCCTTGGAATTTTTGCTTATTCCCTCACTAGGAGGGATGGGAGTATTCCTTGAAAGATTTACATGTAGGATGACAAACACTTACTGGACAGGGTGCCCAGAAACAGAAACACAAAATGATCCCTTGGTTCAGCGAGCTTAGATGAGGAAAATGAATGGGACAAATGGTTCGTTTCCCTAGTTTTACATAGACGACTTTCTATTATGCTGGGTGAAAAACCTGTCTTTTTATTTTACTGAAGGAAAAGAGAATGTCAGAGGAAAGGTCACACTTTCACGGTTTAGTAATCATCAGGATCAAATGGGTTTTGAGACCAAAAGCAGAAGAGGTTACAGCGCAAGGCTGTTTGAGGGGCCGGGGCTGCTCTCATTTCTTTCATTGATGATTAGAAATAAGCTGCAGAGAAAGGCCTATTTAGGGTCAGCGGTTCTGTGGCGGCAAAGGGCACAAAAATGATTTCATAAAGGTTAAAAAGAGTAATATTATTAAACTCAGAATACTTCTTTCGTGAAGATCTCAATTCCTCAAACTGAAAGAGTCACTTAGATGAAGAAAAAGCTGCAGATACAGGTAGGAACTCAGGAGTCCTGCTGTCTCTGCTGCTATTTCTTCTTTTATTTAATTTTTAAAATTTTTTTATTAAGGTATTATTGATATACACTCTTATGAAGGTTTCACATGAAAAAAACAATGTGGTTATTTCTTCTCTCAAAAGCATGTATAACATGTTAGCCTTACACCTGCAGTGACGTCATAAGCTAACAGGTAAGTTTACATGCTAACAGACAGTGGACAGACTTCCAGGTTGGCCCAATACCCATTCCAACTCTATTTTCCTTGTCTGCCTCTAGCAGAGACTAGAAAGCCAGAATCAATGCGATGGCCAGGGAAATGTTAGTGATATTTACTGGCATTTCTTGGAAAATTCTGTTTTTCTAGCACTGATTCTGCCCCCTCCTCCTTGGCACTCTTGCTAGAAGGTGGACTGGAAAGAGCCATCTTGTGAGCCTCAGGGGATGGGCATACACCGAAGATGGTCTAGCAGGAGAGGGACAAAGAGCCCGCGTCCACGATGGCACCGCAGACTGGCCACCCCGACACTTCTCATTAGGCCAGAAAAGCAAAACGACTGATTTGTTTAAAGCACTGTTTTCCAAGTTTCTGATACTTGCAACTGAACATAATTCCTCACTGATACAAGTAGTAATTCTCCAAAGTAGGGAAGGAACCTGATCAGCGTTTCCTCCCCCTACAGACCCAGCGTCCAGCAATATCCGGAAGTCTTTCTGAACCATCAAACTTCAGTGATGCTCAGTTATGTAAGTCTGTTGTTGTATACGGAGTCTTTGAATTTGTGTGTTTCAGGTATGATATTGGGATATTTGTTTAGGAAAACACTCCCTTTCCCATCCATCCCATTTCCGGTTGTGGAATGGGTTTTTTGGGAAGCAGACTCTCAGCCAGAAACTAGCATGGCAGCCTGTTGCCCCTGGGATCAGCGCCTGGGGAAGAAAGCAGGTTCGGCTGAGAGAGAAGATGGGCTGCGATGCAGCTCATGCCGGGGTGAGGCCTGGGACAGCCTGCGATCAGCCACCGGCCCTGGGAGGAGGATCGCCTGGGCAAAGGCAGGCGGCTTGGGTGAGGCACGCCCAGGGGGGCTGACAGCTGAGGGCTGTCTCCCAGCAGCTGGGGCACAACCTTCCTTCCTAAGTGGAGACGGGGGTGCCTCCCAGCGCCTGTCTCCCTGCACTGCAGTATGTGTCTCACGCGAGCAACACGAGCTGACTGCATCAGTCATCTGAGCGGCCGCACTTAGTCGCTGCTGCGGACTCACCGATGGTGGTGAACACGCTGGTGAAGCAGAAGTAGTCCACAGCGTTGAGGGAGAGGAGATGGTACAGAAACTGCTCTCTTTCTTCTTCACAACGCAGGAAAGCGTAGCGCTTATAAAGCTTCCTAGGAGAGGGTGGTGAGATGAGCACACGAGAGTTCGGTACATTTTTCATGCTTTTTACTATGTCTTCTGAACAAACACCTCCACTTAGACAAATTACGGATAGAATTTTAACCTGGAAAGTACAGGCAATTCACAAAAATGGACATAAATACAGTTAATAATACAATTTTAACCTAACTAGTTAATTGAAAAAAAAACCCAATGTATCCATTTTGTCTATCAAACTGATAAAGATTTATAAACTGCTGATCAGTGCTGGGGAGGGGGGAGGGGCGCAATGAATAGCTATTCTTTTTTTTTAACTGAAGTATAGTTGATATACAATCTTATATTGGTTTCAAATATACAGCACAGGGGTTCAACATTTACCCACATTATTAAATCCTCACCCCATCTAGTGCAGTTACTATCTGTCAACATAGGAAAATGTTACAGAAACACTGGCTATATTCCCCATGCCGCACTACCATCCCTGTGACTAACTTATGTTATGACTGAGAATTTTTGTGCCTTTTTATCCTCCTCCCCTTCCCCAACCCCTCCCCCATGGTTACCACCAGTCGCTTCTCAGTGTCTATGAGTCTATCGCTGTTTGTGCAATGAATAGTTACTCTTATAGCTGGTGGGACTGAAAATTTCAGGAAAGCAGTTTGTTGGTAATAATTATTTTAACTAGTCATACCCCTTGACTCATTAATTTTACATTAAAGACTCAGTTCTAAGGACATGTGAAATATAGGCAAAAATTTACCCATAAATATCCACTAAAATGTTATCTGTAAAAAGTTAAAATATATCGTGGTATATGCATTGTTTGGGATATTGTATGAGCATTCAAAATAAAGTTTACTAAGAGTTTTAATGATTATAAAACTACTACTAAAAATAAGTAACTATTATTCAGCATTTACATTTAAACACTTCTCTAAGTGTTTTATGAGTCATTATATATTTAATCTTTAACACTACCCTAGGTAAGTCTCTTGGCAGTATCTTATCTAAAGTCATTCAAACAGTAAAGGCAGCTCTGAATACAGGCAGACTTTAGAACTTAAACCCTTCCCTTATGGTACAGTGAAAGGTTTATGATACTGTGTTAAGCTAAAAAAAGGATGATACTGAATTGCAAATATAGTACAATTTTAGCTAAGAGAATATGAGATGCATGGAAGAAAGTACAGAAGAAGACACCTGAAATATTTAATATTTACCTTTATGTAGTAGGATTTCAACTGATGATCATCTCCCTCTTTGTACTTTGGCCATAATGGGCATGAATGTGTGGGGAGGGGAAGGGGTAGCAGTCATGTAAGAGAATGAGGTCAAGCTCACAGGCTTCACACTGCATTCTCTACCAAACCTATTCTTCTTTGGACATTAAGACATCCGAAAATGCTCCATGATGTAAGTGATCCTACAGCAATATATACAAATGGGAAACTACAAAAAACACTGGGTTACCGTGATGGGATTTCAAGACTGCCATGTTTGAGGTCTCTGCTGAATTCTTTGCATACCTTTGTTCTAGAGAACTCAAAGTCCTCAGCCTTCAAATCTGCTCTAATGTACATATTATCTGGATGATGCATTTCACCCAAGAGAGTTTCTAGATGGAGTAAAGGGAAACTACGAAAACAATTAACAATCAACTAACGTGCACTTGACTGGGTTCCTGGCTCTGGACTACCAACTGTAAGTGCTGGCAAACGCTCAGAAGCCCTTTACTGTGGACTTTTTATTTTTTAAGCCTTTTGCTACTTCAGGTTTTCATTTGATCATTACAGTACGATATAAGTTTACATAAATTCAGCTTATCTTTTGGATGTTACTGTCAACCTGTGTGGACTAGTTAGCTTCCCTTCTGATGGGAGCAGAGCAATCTGGCCTCTGGCTGTGCACATGGGTGTGCCTTCCCAGATATAATCCAGTATTAAGCCAAGACAGAGTCTCTCAAGCACACGTCTGTGAGAAAGGAGGAGCGTGTGGTGCAGAGGAGTCAGCAATTCATGCTGATGAAGCCTGCCGGTCAGCTTACGCAATCTGCTTTGCAGACGCACAGGTCACAGGGACAGAAACAGCTCGAGAGGCTTTCTCTTACTTGGTGAGTGGCTGGTTAGAGAGCAACTGCTTCAGGTGCTGGGACAACAGCTTCTTCTCCAGGGACAATCTTATCCACGCCCGAGCTCGCCCCACGTCAGTCTTGATCTCACTCATGTTCTGGATATGCCTAAAGAACAGGAGCGACAGAAAAGATGTAGATCCCAAGAATGACCTAGAACTGGAAACCAACTAAAAGGGCACTTTGCACGAACACATCTTTCAGACTTTGGGGAAGCAAGGGGTGACACAATTTATGTTGATTAAGCCTTCCAAGTTTCCATCTGAACCAAGAATTTAGTCCCACATCAGAATTACCATTATGACACAGGTGGACGGATAACACCCTAAAATAAGCAGTCCACGTTCATTTACTCTTTCGGGTTTTGGTATGTTCTTGTTTCAGCCGCACAAATACCTGTAAACTGGCACTTGACTATTCTTGACCCTCAGGAAAATGAAGCAATAAAACAGGCTGAATATTCAAGTTTTTATTCAAAATGATTGTTCTACAGTTTAACTAATGATATACCACAACTTTAATGTACTGAATTATTTTTAAGTAGCCCTAGACAACATATGGAAAATATGGGATCTTACTTTCTACGGCATTAGAAGACAAGCTGTAGTTCTATTGTATTGACAAATTCAATTGTGTGGCAACAAAGAGTGTGTGGTCAAACCCCAGCCGAATGCTCTCTCTCTATACATACATAGACAGGCAGAGTTCCGTGCAGAAGTCAACACTCTACCCAGGGGCACTGGGTTTCTCTTCCTGAAGGATGTCCCCCCCAAGGCGGAAGGAGGAGTGGGCAGGGAGGGCAGGCCGAAGGACAGAGTCATCACAAAACCACTACAGTGAGTCGCTGAAAGTCTTTGTGATTGGGGCCCACCGTCCCTTCCTTTGATTCTTCTAAGTCCAGAATAACTCATCCTAGCTGTAATAAATACTGCAATGAACCCTTTCCTCCGATGATTCTAAGCATTCAGAATAAGGGATACCCTTCTTGCAAAATACTCATTTTCTTTCTTTTTTCCATCCTCTCCCCCTTTCTCCTTCCTGTCCTCTCTCAATCCCTCCATCTCAAGACTTAGGCCCTCAGTGTTGATATATGATCACTCTTGGTAAACAAGACATAAAGTGTATCACATCATAAAGACACACTAATGAAGTGGCTTACAAACATGTCCAAATGAGAAGTCAGAATATTTTGTTGCCGTTTTTGTAGGCTGAGCCAACCTCACCGCACCTCTAAGGATTTTTTTCAGAATTTATGGCAGACTTATTTTATCTTGACAGGGCTAATACCATTACACACAGCCATGTGTGGAGAGAGCCGGGGTCAGGCAGCCCCCTCTAAGACCGTGGCTCTTACTGGCGGTGGTGGCAGTGGGGGGGGTGGGCACCCGACAGTCCAAGCAGGCACCTCCAGTCTGAGCCTGAGAAACAGCACCGGTGCTCCTGCAGCCTGCTGATGTCTCCTGCTGATGACACAGCTGACTCAGAGCAACAAGGGGAAAGCGCCCAGGAATTACCGGTTAAAGTCCCACAGTACTGACAGGTGCCGCTGTGGTACAGAGCCAGTCAGAGCTCCTGTGATTCTGGAACGAATCCCAAGCTGATTCAAAGTGCATCCACTGAAAATGAATCTGTGTTGGGTCTGGAAAGCACTCATGTTGTACAGACTTTCGTAAGTGTTCTCTCTACTCTAAAGCAGTACAATCTTCTGAAATTAGTTTTATGTTGGTCTTAAATATCTGGCAATATGGTAGATGGAGAATGACAAAGTAGGAGATAATTATAATTTGAAAAAAAGTCTGTGTTTGAGGAAAATGGGAAGGGCTGGAATAGAGTGAAACGTGTTTTAGGTAGGAATCAGCAGCCGCATCATGAAAGTGTTCACGCTGGATTCTTTTGGAGGGAGGCATGGGAGGCAGGAGATGGGGCCCCAGACTCACCTCCTCAAGCCCATCGTCGCCACTGCTACCAGGGAACTCACTCTGACTAAATGGCTGCCTCCTTAGTGTGACTTTGTTCCAGAACCTTCAGGCTCATGGGATACAGCCTGAATCGCTCAGTCACCTATTCAAGGTTTATTGACTACCCTTCAGTCTCAACTTATCTTCCTGTTAAACAGAACTGCCTTCCAGGCAGCTGACTCACCGCGCATTCCACTACCTACAGGACCCCGCCTCTAGCTCCCCTATCCCATGTACGTGTGTGGGACTCCGGGTCCTCCTCGTGAGCTCGCCACGACCAGGACAGCCTTCAGCGGCCCCTCCGGTTCATGAGATTCTGCGGCCGAATCTGCATTTCACTGCGCCGCCGCCTATCGCTTTCACCCTCTGAACTTGGTCCGCATTTTTCCCGGTCTGACAAAAGCTCCCTGAGAACAAGGACCCCAGTATCCTGAGCGGCCTTATACCCTTCTTGGCGCCCAACGGCATCCAGCGCATATCAGCAGCTTGAAAAACTGTTGTTTTTGTAAACCTAGATCTGACTTTGTGCCTTAATTTATGTTTTGTTATTAAACTTTAATCCAAATCTATTTTAAGAATCTGTGTGCAGTTATACCATCTGAATGTTTTTAATTGAAATGATTTATTGTGGATGATTATAATGGCATTCAGTGTAATACTATACAAGCATTCATTCCAAAACAGATCCTGTTAATTAACAGAAAAGCATATGGGTTGGGTTTAAATACCTTACTTGTTTCTAACTCTAGTATAAAGCTTTCTAATTTAGGAAAGTTTTTACATATTTCATTTCATCTGATCATCACAATAACCAGTGATAGGAAGACCATCATCATTTCACTTTAAAGAAGAGAAAAAAGAGTGAGACGCAGGCCTAAGCGACCCAGCCAGCATCAGAGACAGTAAATGTGACTCCAGAGATGCCACCCGTTTTCTACCAATCAGTCACCTCTTCCCGGCACTCACAGTCCTGGGGAAGCTCCCCCTGTACAGACCCAGAAGACCCACTCCGGGTACCAGGATGGCCCCGCCTTCCTAACCCCTCAGACAGACTGGCCTGGGTAGCAGGGTGTGCCTGATCTAAGCTGCGCCCATCAGACTTGGTCTCAGAGACTGGAGACTGGCGCTCTGGAAACCAAGTTAGTTTCTGTTCAATGCTAAAACTGACAAAAGATGCCCATCTTTCTTGGGTTGAGGGCTTGGGGGGCAAGTGCACAAGAAAGCAGAAAGGAGGGGAAAGGAAGGGAGGGGAGGAGAACGAGGTGCGAAGGAAGCCGCAGGGCAGACGTGCTTCTAGTGAGACGGTGAGAGTAAATTCCCCTTTCTACGTAAGTCAGTTTGATTGGTCTTCTGTTCCCTAAAACCAAATGATTTCTACAAGTGGCAGCAGCTAAATAGGACCACATTTCCTATGTTCAAAACTGTTGCTTATTTCACTGAATCACCAATGAAGCCCGATAATATTTATTAGAGAAATTATGGAATAGCCAGTTTTAGTTTAAGCTTGTATTCTGTACAGTCATAAAAATTCCTCAAATAATCCTTTCTAGGGGTAACAAAATCAATCATGGCCATTCAGGTTTAGTGTAGAATAAAGCCGGTGGCTCACAAGCATATGTACACTCTTTTAAAAAGGTACAGGGACTAGCCAATTCACTCTCAACTAATTTATTCCCATCTTTATATATAAACAGAACGTTTCTAGGATTTACTCAGATATCCCGTTCATTCACTTACATATTCAGAGTACCTGTATTTGGATTATAGTACTCACAATCTGCTAGGTCATGTAATGTTCTACCATGCCCTTATCACTAATGCTATTTTGTCATTGAGAATAAAAGTCTGTTTGAATAGTTGGGTGATATGTGAATGGCTACTCTGGAAAGAAACTGGTAATAATGGTAACACCATGTAACACAGCTGACAGTTAAATAACATGGGTTTGAACTGCACAGGCTCACTTACACGCAGATTTTTTCAATAAAAGCATTGTAAAACTTTTGGAGACTTGTGACAATTTGAAGAAACATTTTCTCCAGCTTGCTGTGTTGTAGGAAATAATATATACATTATAAGAAATGCATATATAATAAATATACAAAATACATGTTGACCGACTATGTTATTGGTAAGACTAGTAAGGTCAACAGCAGGCTGTTAAGTTTTTGGAGGGTCAAAAGTTATATGCAGATTTTCAACGATACAGGGAGGGAAGGCTGTGCCCTCAAACTCTGAGGTATTCAAGGGTCAACTGTACTCCTCTTTTACACGTGGATAATCCAGACAATTATTTATTGTCCCCGGCTTTTCTCTTTGGAGCAAAAAAAAAAAATCATTCTATAGCTGACAGTTTGGTGATACGTGGCATTTGTGAAGGTCTTGGGGAGTCATTTGCAGTAGTAAGACAAAGGGGATACAGCTTGGAGACGTGTCCGTCCAGGACCCTTGCCAGCTCGTAAGCAATCTGGCGCCAAGACACTTGGCAACCGTGAGTACTCAAAGTCCCTAAATTGCCAGTGTTTTGCCCCTAGAGATAAACGTGGGAAGACAGGAGGTACCAACACAGACAGGTGCCCACCGGAGAGCCTGCACGCAGGGAGGTGTGCTACCTCATCTTCAGAAAACGAGCTTTTTCTTTAATTGCCCAGATTGAAAGAAATCCAA
Source organism: Manis javanica (assembly GCF_040802235.1). Classification (NCBI taxonomy): domain Eukaryota; kingdom Metazoa; phylum Chordata; class Mammalia; order Pholidota; family Manidae; genus Manis; species Manis javanica. The sequence continues at coordinate 7,172,394 of NC_133170.1, read as the reverse complement.
ACTCAGAATATCACTCGGGTTATTTTTCCTTATGGGAACCCACGCACGTGACTATCGAGGTGGCGATTAGGGATGGCGATGAAGCCAAGAACTTGGAAACAGGCAAAGAAGCCTGTCCATGGAGAATTAAACTCTAAAATAAACATATCAGGAATAAGAACAGCCTATATATAAACAGCCATCTTATATACAGGGGCAGAATGGAAGCAGAGAAAAGGGAGAGAGAACCCTGGACGGCGTTTCTCCTGGGCTTCCGAGGTGCCCCAGCCCACGAGCATGGGGCCGCCAGCCCAGAGCTGGCGATCAGGCCGCCACGTCTCTGCCGCTCACGGGAGCAAACAGCCTCCGGTGTTACTCCAGCTTCCAGGCAGCGCAGACTCCCATCAGGGAGACAGTACTGAGTCATCTGGTTAGGGAAGTAATAAAAAAAACCCAGCTTCCTGTGACCCCGGCCAAAGGCGATTAGACCCGAGTGGGCAGATGACCCAAAACTGGCCCATTATTTTTCCGTTTCTCTTAGGTATTTGAGGGAAGTTTCTTGGTTAACAGGAGTCAGCATCTTACAGTCTGATTACATTTTGGCTAACTAATGATTTGGTCTCTGAGCTTATGAAGGTGAAGACTATTTAGCACATGGTGTATGAAGACCTAGAAAGACTGCTGCTGTGCGAACCATCAGCAACTTGGAGGCCACACCCATCAGGATGGGTGCTGTCAAAAAAACAAAACAAGTGTTGGTGAGGATGTGGAGAAACCAGAACCCCTGTGCACTTTTGGTGGGAATACAAAATGGTTCAGCCACTGCGGAAAACAGTATGATGGATCTTCAAAAAATTAAACATTAGAAATACCACACGATCAAGTAATTCTACTTCCTGGGGAAATACCCTAAAGAAGTGAAAGTGTGGACTTGAACAGATTTTGTAAACCCGTGTTCATAGTATTCACAACAGCCAAAAGGTGGAAGCCACCCAGAAGTCCATCAGTGGATGAAGGGAACAATACCTGAGATGCAGTATTATTCACTTTAAAATGGAAGGAAATTCTGGAGCTTGCAATGACATGGAACCTCAAAAACCCTACGCCAAGTGGAAGAAACCAGAAGCAAAAGGCATGATTCGACTTAGGTGAGGTTCCCAGAATAGTCAAATTCATAGAGACAGAAAAATAGGATAGAGGTTACCAGGGATTAGGGGAATGGGAGAATGGGGAGCTGTGATTCGATGGTACAGAGATTCAGTTTGGGGTGACAGAGCGCTCTAGAGATGGCTGCACAACAATAAATGGGGCATTTTATGTTATATACATTTTTGTATGTATTTTACCACAATTAAAAAAAACTATGGAAAGATGTTAATGGTAGCATTTAGGTGGTGGGTACAAGGATGTATTCACTGTAAAATCTCTGTCTTGGCTGCACGGTTAAATTTTTCTGTAATAAAGTGTTAGGGAAAAATCCTGGGGAGTTTTTCTGGGCAACACCTCTCTGCCTTACTAAATACCTTTTGGAATTAATCAACCAATCAAGTTTTATTAAAAGCATCTGTCATTTAGCCAAAACACCACTTGAGGATGCTTATCCTCTGAGGTCTCTTTCAGGTTTTTATAAGACAAAGTCTGAAAATGGAAAGCCAAAGTAATCCTCTGTGCGTCAGTTTTCTAGTTGACAGTCCTGAACAAACACGGATTATCCAAAGTTATCCTAAATTATATGTAGGCTGATGTGCACACATCACTGCCAACTTGTTTGTGCCAAGTCACACTTGGCATTTTTCTGGCAACAAGGCAAAGGCGGAGAACCTGCATCTAGTTAGAAAGAGACGTGACCTGTGGTGGGAGGCCTGAGTTCCCGGCCTTCTGCTGGTAACTGGCTACACGGTCTTGGACTTGACCTGTCTGGGCCTGAGTCTCCACATCTATAAAGGGAAGATGTTAAGCAATATGACTTCTCAAATTTCTTCTGTACTCTAAGCTTTAAGTTGATTAGTAAAAAGTATGCCAGCAATCGACACCTTTTTAAGCTTCAAAATGGTAACCAATACAATTCAATAGCAGCTGACCAGTTCAGTCAGATTAAGATATACGCAAAAATGTTAAACACACACACACACACACACACACACACACACACACACACACACACACACACACACACACTCCCTGCCTCACACTCACAGAGCTTAAAATGTGGTATGTCCTTCATTTAACAAATATTAATTGAGCACCAATAATGTGCCAGACTCTAGTAACACTAGCAATTCAACAGTTTTACATGTCAGATAGATTCCCCTCATAAAGTTTACAAATAGTGGTAGGAAAACAAACAAACTCAAATAAATACTATGCAGAGAATTAAAACAGGGGAATTTGGAAGAGTGACTGGGTGGCTGCTTGAGACCAAGTGGTCTGAGACGGCTTCTTAGAGGAAGTGACATTTGAATATGCCAACGGCAAGAAGGGAGTGTGGCCAGTGGAAATTCTTTGGGGCCAGAAATCAGGGGAATGCTATTAGGTGAAGGGAATAGATAGAAAAAGGCCCAAGGGCAGGAAATAAGCTTGGCATGCAGGAGGAAACAAAGAAGTGGCATGGGGGGTGGGGCGGGGAGGAGGGCAGGAGACAGCACGGCGGTCAGACAGGATTTCACCCTGATCGGGACTTCACTCTGAGACCACATCACCAGTGAACCGCAGTAGGGCAAGCATGGAAATATGGGGACGGTGATGCAATCCAGGTGAGAAACCACAGGGGCTAAGACGACAGAGGTCATGGCTCGCTGATCAAACATGCAACAGAACAGGTGAGCAGCAGTTGTTCTGAATACCCCCTAGACAATGACAAGCTTGTACTCCTGCATATCCACAGTAGCAGTCCTCAGACATTTACTGCATACCAGGCCCAGTTTAAAAAAATGCACACATAATGCGTTAGTTTTAAATAATTTGACTTACGCAAGTGTTGCAAAAGTAGTACAGAGATTCCTGTATACCCAGTTTCGCCCATGTTCACGTCTTACATAACCAAATGAAGACGTCAGCAGTGGCACAGTACCCTTAACTGAACTACAGACCGACTGCGCCAGTTTTCCCACGCGCGTCCTTCCTCTGTTCCAGAAGCCTAATCCAGGGTCCTGTGCTGCACCTGCCCGACATCGCCTCAGCCTCCTCACCCATGATAGTCCCTCGGCCTTTCCTCATCCTTCAGGACCTTGACACTTTTGAAGAGCGCTGGTCAGTTATTTTGTAGAAGGCCCCTCAATTTGGATTTTTCTGATGTTGCCTCATAGTTTAGTGGAGGTTACACACTTACGGCAAGAACACTGCACAAGTGATGCACTCTTCCCAGCGAGTCACATCAGGGGCACAGGGGTATGTCTCATTACTAGTGATGCTACCCTTGATCAGTTGGATAGGGTGGTGTCTGCACTGGTGGTTTTTCCATTGTAAAGTTACTATATTTTTCTCTGTAATTAATAAATTTGTGGGGGAGATAGTTTGAAACTACAAATATCCTGGTTTTACCTTAAAATTCAACCACTAATTTTTCTACTTTGTTCTTCTGTATGTATTAATTGGAATGCTTCTGTTAAAAAGAGCTGTCCCATTACTACCACTTGTCACTGCCACTTGTTTACTTAGTCCTTTATTTATATCAGAACGGACTCTTGCATATTTGTTTTACTCTATGGGTAATGCTCCAATATTTATTTATTACATTGCTCAAATTGTTTCAGCCTTGGCCATTGTGAGTTCTGCTGGCTAGCACCTGTGTCTTATAGACTACCCTTCTCTGTGCACTTCCTTACTCTCTGGCACCAAGATGTATTGGGCCCACCCTGTATTTTGGGTTTCCCAGTCCTGGAATGAGTAACTTCTCTAGGGAGTCCTGGTTCCTTTCCCTGGAGAATGGTGTTGAGAAACTAGTGTATACGGGCGCCAGGTGGGCTCAGGGATACTGGGTATCACTACTTCTAGGCCTTCTCAGTGGAAAAGCTTTGGAATATACCTGTGATTGTCAAGGGGTTGGAAACTGACTGGGCGAGGGAATGAACTCCAAAGCAGTAGCCTAAGGGAATTTTTGGGGTGACGGAACTGTTGTGTAGTATGTGTGTCTGTGAAAATGTACAGAACTGCATACCAAGACAGAGTGAATCTTACTGTATTTAAATTAAAAAAAAAACCCAAAAAAACAAAAACCCAACAAAAGCAGTCAGGATGTAGGGGGAACCCAAAATGGAATACAAACTGACAAATGAACCTAACTACCACAAATGAATAAAATCACCACGCTGAAAGGAGGGGAGGAAGAAGAGAACTAATCAAAGTTTTGGAAAATAGTATTTTGACTGGATACTGGGAGGCTAAAGGCAAAGAAAAGCAGAGCAGCCTACAGGAATATGGATCAGAGATTCTGAAGCTACCTTATGTGTATCCTGGGGTCGCATGAGTAAGTAAACACATTATAGATAACGAGAGCCAGGTTTCTCACAGTTGGAGTAAAAAATCAGAAATCAGGGGTGTGGCTAGAATGATCCTCGTGGTATTGAACTGGAATCACACATATCATTAGGAATTCATGGTTAAACAATTGCGTGTGTAAAAATATATATACACATAAAAATACAGAAACAGATGTATGTGTATGCATGAGTCAGTACACACATTTCCAGGCCTATTTTGGGTATTTTACATTTGTTAACTCACTGAATCTTTATGCCAACATTATGAGAGAAACAGTGCTATTTTCCCTATTTTACAGGTGAGAAAACTGGAAGTAAAAGCCATTGGCCCAGGCCACAGAGCGAGAGCTGGGAGAACACCGGCAGGCTGGTCCCAAAGCCCGAGGTCTTCACCAGCGCACTCTGCCGCCTCTGACAAAGCGAAGGGACAGCGTCTACACAGGACTGTCCTCCCTCAAAAAACCACCACCACAAGGAGCTAAAAGTAAAGAGGCAGGAAACTGGGAGGAGCAGGGTAGCCGTTTGAGACAGGACCTAATAAACCTAATTAGGTTTGAGAAGTTTGGCCCCTGAGGTCAGAGCTGCAAAGTTTTTAACAACCATGGTGGTGAAATGAGGCAGATGGAGGAAACGCTGCAGACGCACGGGGTCTTCTGTTTTCGTTAAGAGAGCGGAGATCACTTCTTCCCTCCTAATGACAACTACTCCTCTCATGCCGACCCCAGAAAGGACTTGTGAGCCAAGTACACTTCATCCTCCAGGGAATAATGCCATGTAACAATCGAATATGTAAATCACTGCCGATAACAACACCAACTACACTGAACTCCTGCTATGAGCCAAGTATGTCTCGCAACCTTTTACAGTAATGGACTGACTCACTGACTTGTCATGACCACCCTGTGAGACAGAGAAGTGTTTTTCTCTCTGAGACATGGGAAAATAGAGGCACAAAAAAGCTACGGAAATTGCTGCAGAAGTAGATGGTAAAAGCCACTCATGAAAGTAATGCTTTCAATTCCAAGTATGTGACAAATTCAAAAAAATCAGCAAGTAATATTAATAAAGCATTATGCCATAAAACGAAAGTTACAAGTATTATAAATGTTGTGCCATTCACTTTAAACCCACCCATGTGTTAAAAGTTGACATAAGTATTGTACCTAAAATGTTTAAAAGAAAAAAGCCTCTGTCTTCCTCAGTCAATACATCTATTTTAGATATCTGGAGGCCCTCCAACAATTTCTAAGACCAATAATCATAAATGATAATTCTCAGATTTGCATTTGCTTCAGATTAAATCTACCTGGCAGCAGTTTTTCTGCCAAGCAACCTGACATTATTTGCAGGTTTTTCTGGTCTGAGTCTTTGGGCAGCAGGCATTTAAGTTTTAAAAAAACAGAACAAAAGAAATGGTACAGTAATTTAGGAATGCTTTAAAATTTTTCTCAGCTGCATTTTCTCTTTGGATTTAAGGTCAGGAAAAGACATAATAGTATAAAATAAGGGAAGATTGCAAAATATGTTTTCTTCAGAATATATAAGCAAAAAGTACACACAGCCAAAATCATTGGAGCAATTTAAATAAAAGGTATAACTACTTCAGAGTTATCATCACATGCTAGTCATAGAACCAATACCTCATGTCCTGGATAAGAGAGACCCTGAGTGTCGGCAACATAACTCCCGAGTCAGATTTTCTTCTTTCTGGTCCAAGGGCAACTATGTAGAAAAATATCAACAAAGTATTAGAAAAATAACAGTAAGGACAAGAAAAAAATCTACACGGTTCACATTCTACAAATACTTTGAAATTACTTTGATACGAACAAATTTCACGAAAAGCAGAAAAGCTCAAATTCTTTCTCCTAAATGTTACTTTATTAATACAGTAAACCAGCTATTTTTTTTTTTGTCTAGTTAATCTGGGGCTGTGTTGTGAAAGTTTAAATGAATCATAAAAGGGCCCACTTAGCAAATAATGCAATGTGTACAAATTCTGGCCGTAAAGGCCAGTCATTTTCTAAAGTTATTCATTCTAGGAGCTCTGGATAATTACATGGAAGCAATGTCTACAAATTAAGCCACTCTGTATGTAAATCATCTCTGGGCTCATGAATTGCAATCACACAACTTCCGTAAACTCTGAGTGTTTAAAAAGGAACCTCAGACTTCGGGCCCTCTGGTCTGGCAAGTTTCTACTCCAATGTTCAAATCCAAATAATAGTATATATATCATGCACAGTGAGTAATCTAAATGGACATTTAGACGTATAATGTCCATGAGCCATCTGCTTATAAAGCCTGAAGAGCTAACATTTATAAAAGGAAAAATGATTCTCTTGTACAGCAATGGCTAAGCAATCAATTATTGGCTAATGTATTAGAGTTGGCAGTGCTGAACCTCACTTTACGGGGATGCTGTGGAATTTTGTGCCCTTTATTTCAATTTTCCCTTTTGTAAATAAAGACTAAGCTACAAAAACAATGATAGCATTAGAATCTAGATGAGGGTTTTGCTGTATATTAAACCTGTACTTTTTTAGTTTTTAAACACATTCTATGCTAAGGGGTTAGATACCAGAACATGTAAATATATTTGAAGCTGTCACTGAGGGAAGACAGAAGGGAACATTCTGGTGTTAATTAGCATTTGCCTGTTTCGGCACTTGGTGACAGAGGCTGGCCTGGTACTTGGCAGGTATAAATGAGTATGATGGGGCTGCCAGGACAAAGACAACGTGGCCAGGCCAATCTAAAGGTAGTTCTTTTGAGGGCCCTCCTTACCAGGTGGGCGATAAATGGGCCATTTGTCATGGCAGTTTTGGGAGGGAGTTTTCAGTGGGTCACTTGAAACACCAGCTGTTCTTGATACCCAGGAGGTAACAGACACCGAGTAAGTAGTAAGTTGTTCCAGAGACTCGCAGGCATGTGCCCTGTTAGTCTGAGACCATCACCACTTACGTGTGCTGATGAAAGCAATCTGCCTCCAGGGAGAAAGGGAAGCACTCGGGAAGCCTCTGTGCACCCGGGGATCAGAGCGCAGAGGGCCACGGGAGTGGTGAGGAGGAGGCGGAGAAGGGAAGAAAGGGTCATGAAGCGGCACAAAGGAGCTGAAATCACAATCAGCAACTTGGCCAGAGGGAGACAAGATGGCAGGAGTCATGCCTGGGAGCAGAGAACGGGCGAGAACAGTGAGGAGGAGCCGGCCATTCAAAAGGCAGCCACACCCGCCGTAAGGGCGATCACGGCCTGAGCACGTTCTGCGGGCCTCCTCTGGGGCCCTATATTCTGGCCACCCTTTACGATCCATGCTTCTTATACATGCAATGTACTTTTTCATGTCCCCACACATCCTTTAATGTCTCCTGTTTTAGTCCATTTACCACTTCAGCTGAGAGCAGTACAGCTGAAGGTTAAGAACACGGCTTTCTCAAATTGCAGACAACTCAACTGCTTACGGGCGAGGAATTTAATATATGGGTTGTTTCCTCATCTGCAAACTGGGGTCAGTAAGAGAACCTGCCTTATTCAAACAGGGGTAAAGCACTTAGGATAGCGCCTGGAACAAAATAAGTTCTCAATAAATGAAACAAAATGAAATTTAGCTTTAATTTGGTCCCTGTGTGAAATCTTTCCTGAATATTCTCTCTCCCCACAGTGTACTGTTAGATGCCATTCCCTCTCTAACAGAACCTGTAAAACCGAACATCTATCATAAACTTACCAGTTTAACATTTCTGCCAGTCCGATTCAACTATGTGTCTCCTGAGGCTCAGTCATATCCTATTCTCAGAATATCCTGAGGGCCCGGTAGAGGCCCATACAGTGGACATGCTCAACAAATACTCATTGAGGAAGATGAGGCTACTTAGGCCAAATGACAGAGCCTTAAACGACAAGTCAGAAAGTTACAGAAATCCCAGGGAGGGGGCAGGGATTCTGAAAGAAATGATATGCTCGTCAGCGCTGTTTAGTTGGTTAACCGCAGTGACAGTGCGATGGTATGAAAGAAATGAGGAAAATGAGCTAGAAATTATTCTAAAGGCCAGCTTGTGGGTGAACTGAGACAGTGCCAGCCGGTGAGAACCTGGAGGGGAAATATTCAGTGGCGGAAAACACATGACTTAGTGACCTGATGGAGGGGGTGAGCAAGACTCAACAGTCAGAAACAATGTTAAATATGAATACAAACTGTTTTAATATACATTATCCGATCCAATTAAAACTTCCCTTGGAATTTTTTAATCTTAATTTTGCAAATCAAGAAACAGGCTCAAAGGGGTTAAGAAACCTGCCCATTAAAAGGTCATGTCCATGGGCTTTCTGTTACATTACAGATGACTTTCCAGCTTCTAAGCTTGACTGAGAAGGGTGATGATGCCATGAAATAAGATGCAGAGAAGCGTAGGGACAGGTAGCTGAGATAATGAGTTTGTTTCAAGATGAGTTGAGTGTGAGGTCCCAGTGAGCCAAGAACAGGGATGTCTAGGAGCTAGGGCTGGGGACAGATGACACAGTCACTTGGAAAATGCCAAGTGAAGACCAAGGAACCCCTGAGACTACCAGAAGGCAGGAGAGAGGCATGGGGCACATTCTCCCTCATAACCCCCGGAAGAAACCACCCTTGCTGACATCTTGATTTGCACTTCTAGCCTCTGGGACTGTAAGACAATAAATTTCTGTTCTTTAAGCTACCCACTGTGTGATGCTTTATTATGGCAGCCCCAGGATATAAATATTGTATTTTATTAGTGACGCAGAAGGCACTTCAGGGGTTAAGGAGTTAAGCCATAGTATAGATCTAAAATCTGAGAAGGTTTCCAAGAAGTCTATTCCAGATGAGAAACTTATAAATTACTTAACTACATACTTCTATTACTATTTCTTAATTCAATAAACTCAAACGCAGTAGACCACTTTCTCCTTCAATATAAACACTCCTGGATTTAATACTTAGCCACAGGAATTCCCTTTGCCTATCTCCCTGAATCAACAGTGCTGCATTGGCACCAAGTTGGCAGAGGGCAGAGACTGTATATATTACTTTTATAGAACCATCTACAGTCTATAAGCAGGTAAGTAATTAATAGAAAACTTTTGGTGAAGATAAGATGACTGAAGAGGGACTCAAAATTCTTCGGCTAGATCCAGAATAACCATTCAAAAGCAGTATTTCCACCGCCTTCTTCATCCTAGCCCACCCCCTGCCGAATGATTGAGAAATCCACTTGAAGTTTAGTGGAACCTTGTCTGAGGATGCAAGGCTTATGAACAACATCTACGTTTAAACTGACCAACATTTTTAAAGGTAGAAACTTTTGGGTGATATATCAGGAACAATGTTCTTTCTAGGACTGATTGCATTCTGAGATCCTTTCTTTGAAATAGGACTTGCAACCACTAGGTAGAGTGACTAGATCAAAATTTGAGTAGGTGAAATCAAGACAGTCTGAAAGGCATGGAGGAAACCTAAGTGCTTATTGTTATTACGTGAAAGAAGCCGATCTTAAAAGGCTGTATACTATAGGATTCCAACTATATGACATTCTGGGTAAGGCAAAACTAGGCAGACAGTAAAAAGGTCACTGGTTGCCAGAGGTTAGGGGAGACGAAGGGATGAATAGGTGGAGCACAGAGTGAAACTACAGTTATGATACTATCATGGTGGATCCGTGTCCTTGTACATTTGTCCAAACCTACAGTATGTACAACCCCAAGAGTGACCCCAGTGCGAACTATGGACTTCGGGCGATGATGTGTCAATGTAGGTTCATCAGTTGTTAAGAAATGTGCTACTCTGGTGGGGGTACTAATAATTGGGGAGGCTATGCTTGCATGGGGGCAGAGGGTTTATGGGAAATCCCTGTAGCATCTGTTCAATATTGCCACTTAAAATTAAAGTCTATTAAAAAAAAAGATAATCTACCCTGATATGGTCCTCTCGCTGAGACAGATCTTTCCCATTTTTCTGCGACCCTTAAAATGTCTCTGAGTCCCGTTTAATGCTGCTTCTGAAGGGACAGTAATGGTCTATCTTCTAGTCTCACTCTGGCTCTTGCTACTAACAGCAGTGTTCAAACCCACTATGAAGCTCTAAGAACTTGGAGGATCTTTCTTTAATATGACAATGCAGACTGTTTACTGCCATTAATTAGCTTAACAGTTGGCAAACAAAATATATTTTTTGGAAAACACACACACACACACACACACACAGATTTAAAAGCAGAAGAGTCAATGAGCTGCTGATTTTTGTAAAATTACACATTGTTTCTCAGTAATGAAAACCTTTTTGATATATGCTTTCCACACTGCCATATTTTTAAGTCCAAATTTCATGGGCTGAATTATCAGAAATGTTAGAACAATATTAATACTAAAATCCATCCCTCCAGACAATAGATTGATTTCAGAAGCTATATGGCTTATACAAATCTTACTTGAGATCAGTAAAATATTTCGCTTGTATTCACTCTTTATCACTAACCCTTCATCAACACTTGCCGGTGAAGCATCAACAGTGACTGCTTGAGGCTTTGACCACTGGGTCTGACTTCAGAGTTTTGCTGGTCACACTAACTGGAGGCCACTGCAAACACCTGGGCCTCTGTCTCCTGCTCAGCCACCCAACATCTGACCAACCAGTCAGGAAGATGCTGGTGCCTGGCAGCTGCTCCCCCTCCCAGCGGGGCATTCCCAAGCACCTCATTTGGCACAAGGGCCAAATGCTTCCCCTCCCCTACCTTAACTGGCCTTGACTTTGCAACATTTCATCTGACAGATGGCTATTTTTCCTGGGAATTTATTTTTTCTAGTTACGGTAAGCTATCTTGGTCTTATGGTCCAAACAGCTAAATTTTCTAGGAGAATAGGTAAGTATTAGAGACAGACAGCTTCAGAGCATAAACCAATGCACTCTAATTTTTCAGTAGAAAAAGGGGCGAAGGAGATGGACACTAGAGAATGCTTTTAAGCTTGATCTCATTCTTTATAAATACAGTTACACATCTTGGGACAGCAGAACCTTGACATTCTGTTTAGCAGGGGGAGGGGGGCCCCCAAGGCAATGTAGTATCAAATTCATATTCCTAGCTGTCTGATTGAATACAATAAAAAATTAAGCTTCCAACGATAAACACTTCATTTAGAGTAGTATTGCCTTCTAGGGGCAGCAAGGGGAATGGTGATAGGGTGCTCCAATCATATTTGCAATGTTAATGAGAGCTTGTGGTTGGCTGTTTTTAAAAATATGTATTTTTTTAACATTTCTGGATGTCTAAAATAATCCAATTTTAGAAAAGGTTCCCAAACAGCTGATATTTTATCTCTACTAGCTTTGCATTGTTACTTCTACTTTTGGTAAATAAATGGCTATTTTGCATAAAGACAAGCAAGTTCCTTGTGAAAAATACACAACAGTAGAAAATCAAGGAAGCCTACAAGACTGTAATTAGCTAAAAGGTTATGACACTTCTACCATGTCTAATTAGAAACTGAAGAAGAAATCTGACTCCTGGAGATTTTCAGACATACATACATGTTTTTTCTTTGAAAGATTATTAAATGATGGCTATAGACTTTTCTTCAAGAAGAAAATCCATACACACTACACTCTCATCCTGGAGAGACTGAGGTATATTTGTATGATCCTTTACAATCCATTAGGGGTTTTCACACATTATTTTATTTGACCAACATTAGCATCTTGGCATAGCTAATATTATTTTCCCTATCTTGTAGATGAGGAGGCTAACAATCAGAAACCTCAAGTGACTTTTCTCAGGTTTCCCAGCTAGTATATAACACTGACCCTTCTACTTTACCCCACTCCTGTCAAGATGGATACATTTCAGCGAGAGACAGAGGCAGCACAAAGCCACATGCGACTGATCCTTCACATGGTCCAATGCTGCCAGTTTTGTAGAAAGAATCAAATCAATGAACTCTCACCTGGCGATTCTGCAAGGTGCTCTTGTTTCTCTTCTCTGTCCTGAAACTGAATTAAATGTGACCACAAAGCTGACTTCCCCTGCAAGTACAAGGTTCATAAGGTTTTTCACTTTATAAAAAATATTTCATCAAAAGATAATTTCTCATTAAAATCATCCACACTGAAATGGCCACACTGAGGTGTGGAGACCTAAGCTCATCCACTCAGAGCTGGTGACATTCTGAGCGTCTGACTCCGTGGGTCATGAGGGTCGTCCTCCGCCTCACTGGGGAGCCTGGCGGCAGCCTGGGCAAGGGCGGCTCAGCCAAAGGCTGGAAGGACAGACATGAGAGTTTTGACTTCGGCGTGGCTGCTGCTCAGCTGTGTGTAATTAGGTCCGTCTACGCTGGCTAAAGGGCTCCAGCAGATGTACCTGGGTACCTCCATATACAAGCTGTCTGGATGTGTGAAATGGCCACGAGGGAAGAAAATGGGGCCAGAGGAGAAAGAGAAAGGCGGCGGAAGAAAGAAACACGAGCACAACAAAAAAATCAGGAACGGGACTAGAGGGACAAAAGCGAGAAACCACTTCTACCCTGAATAACTAGATAAGGAACTGCTAATTCCAGCTGACTGAGGTTTTTTTGTGGACAGGTGACAAAAGCAGACACTCGGTGGAGTCTACAGGGACACGCGTCTGCAGGGAACGTGCTGCGTATCCTGCCCTGTTCACCAGGAAGGCGTCCCAAACGCCTCCTAGTCATGGGTTATAGTTTTCTTTTTCAGGAATTAAAATGCCTGTGGTGCATTTCTAGTCATCCTGTGACGAAGGAAGGAACATACGCTTTAATTTTTAGGAACTATTTTTCCCCTTGCTACATCTGGCAGGGCCTCCTGACACTGTTACCTGCTTGACCTGCAGGCCGTGGCTCCAGATCCTTTCCAGCAGGTCGCAGAGGCTGGCGATCAAGGTGTTCTCCTCCAGGCCCGTTATGCTTGCCTCTCCATGGCCCAGCTCCACCGCTTCGTGTCCCATCTTCTCCACCAACATGCGTTTTGTCTGAAAACATCACGTGTCCACCAGTGTTATCCCAGCAGAGGAGCCGAACACCAGCAAGCGGGCCACGGGGTCAGGAGACCAGGCCCCTTCCTCATGCTTCTACGCACAGATTTTTAAGCACCTGGAGAAAATGCCTCAGTCTCTCTGGTCAGCTAACTGGGGTAATACCGTGTATGCTTCTGCTAGTCTGTCAGAGAAACAGGGAGTGACTACAGAGAGATTACGATCCTGTTTTAACCTATCCCCACGCAGATGCTCATACATGACGATTTTCAGGTTACTAACTTGAATACTAATGGGCAGTTATGCCCCATGTACTGTAAGAATCTGAAACCCCATACTGTCACCACAACCAGCCCCCAGAGCCCCCACATCTTAGCACACTAAAGATATTTACCCTGAATTTTGGTTGCACTTTGGCAAAAACCAAAATACAAACAGGGAGCTCTAAATTTTTCTAGAACTCCCTAATCTGTAAGTGAACCAGGCTTTTTTTCCCCTTCCTCTTACCCTCTTTTATCTCTTCTCTGCTCGGTGAGTAGGCACCAAAAAATGGAAAGGAAATGGAAATTAGTCTTAAATGAGCTACCTTATATGAGTCTTATCTGCTCTTATAAAATGTCAAGTAAGATAGAATCTAGTTCCTTTAGGCAGGGGTCTTGTCTGTCTGACTCGGCACCGTGTGATGCTGCTCAAAATGAGGCGTTTGTTGACTACGCAGGGAAGGTACTCAAGAACTGATTGTCGAATGAATGAAACTATTCGTTAAAATGATGTTCTGAGTTTTGTCAATTTGCATTGCTACTTCTGATAAACACAGGTGTCTGAAAGGGGACAGGTGTGTAATACAGACAAACCTACAACAGCTAAAGGCTTCATCCTTGTGAGTATACATAAACATGTATGAGGCACAGATGAGGTTCTACACAGGTGCACATAAAACACACACAAAAACATGTTGCTTTTCACATACAGTGACTACATCTCTGTCACAACCCTCTGACTGGCTTAGGATCTGTTCATCCTGGAAAGGAAGATGGCAATGGCTGAAATGGTGGGAGAAACTGACCCTGTTCCCACATCACTGACCCTGTAGGAGCCAGAGAAGCCGTGAGGTTTATGGCCTCTGTTCAGAGCTCATGAGGTTTATGCCCCAGAGAAAGTTTTCTTTTAGCGAAGCTACAGGCTCAAATGGGGCTGACTCAGCTTTTCTCACCCCTGCACGTGGAGTTTCACGGGAATTCACAGTCTCATATCAGTGAGTAATACGTACCTTCATTCTACATTCTTTTAATAAGCCTTCTACGAACTTCCAGTTGGTTTGTGCGATTACTGCAGGAGAGAGGTCTGACAATTTGGGTTGCCTCAGGTTTTTTCCTAAACTTCGTGCCTCTTGCATATATTTCTACAAGTTAAAGAGTATTTTTAATGCATAAATATTAGGTACCTTTCTGACCCTCTTAACCTTATGCAAACAAGTGCAGGAAGAGCAAGATGCAGAAAAAGGCCGTTAAGTATATATGTGCAATAGCAATTCAAATTTTAGCGCATCCAAAGGCAGAGGGTATTCATACCCCCCACCCCCCATTAACTGTACCCCTGTGAAAATGAGGTGGCAGAAACCCAATCAGGTGAAAACTCATTCAAAATGAGATGGAATTTCATCCAGTTTAGTTTTTTTAATTGGGAATATCCAAGGCTGTGATTAGTCAGGATCATGGTTGTGGTGAAAAAACTGGGGTGTCTGGATTAAAACCCAAGGTTCTGCAGGAACCCACTGACTCAGAGCACGGGATTCCCCCACTCCTCTCCCCACAGATCAAGGGCCTTAACATACACCTTGCCTCTGGGCATCTCTCTCCAACCCAAGCCTTTGCTGTAATAAGTCACAACACTAAAATCAAGGGTTCTAGAATAATTTCAATAAAGTTTTGTACCCTCAGGGATATTTGTTTGTTCATAAAATGGGCATAAAACATGCCCATCTACCTCACAAGAAACTATGAGAAAAGTATTCTGAAAAGTATCACATGCTCCGACGGCAGGAGACCTCTTCTGGGACGTGTTTGCTATGTACCTCCTTCGCCTTGTTTCATAACCCAGAGAAAATGGACACATCGTGTTACTCCTGGATTCAGCAGGACTCAGCCTACCACGGAAACCCAGCCCACCGCTCCTGAGCTTGGGTTGGCGAATTTCCAGGAAACACAATCCCCACACCTGATCAGAGCAGGACTCCTGCTGCCCCTCTTCTCTCTACACCACCTGCAAGACTCATCCAGACATCTTATGTCTGCATCAGGACCACAGCAGAGTCTCCAAAAAGCCCAAGTGTCTAAGGACCGTACTTAGAAAATAACCGCTCTGAGTTACATAGTAAAACTTGCAGTGTGTTGGGGGAGAGAGAGCAGGGCAAGCCAGCACTCCCACAGGCACATATGTGAGATCTATCTTTACTATCTCAAGGGGAGAATTTGGTATTTCAAGTGAAGATGTGTAAAATCCTTTGCATTCCTTAAATAAAAGGAAGTTTGTACATTGAATCTAGTTCCCCTTTGGAAGAAAAATAATCTGCTAAATCTGGTGCACATTTCTTAAGAAATCCCACTGATGAGGAATTCAACTGATGGGTTTACCTGCTACTTCCTAACCCTCCTGACAAAAGGCTGCAGTGCAAGCATTTTAAGGACAGGTTTGAAAATCAGACGAACTCTGTGCACATTTCGTTCCCCAACTCTCGTGTATACACCTCTGCTTCACATCTTTTTCAGACGGTTGGCGCAACAGTATGTGAGTATGAGAGGCAACTATCCTTCCTCATTGGGGAAACTGTGTAACAAGGTCTATGGAAACATCCTGAAGGTTAGTCCTCAAGCAGGAGGTGCAAAGTTTCAGGAAAACCAACCTGACACAGGGCAGGGATCCTACGTGAACATTAGGACATCTGCATTTCCTATCATCTCGGGTTGTCCTAATGTCATCTGGAATATTACAAATCAGATATAAAAGGCTGATAAAGACAGACGGTAACTGGTGGATGTTGATAGGTTCTGTGTCTCCCCCAGCTCAACTCTTCCACGCTTACGACCTATGTCAATGCCGAGAGAACCATGTAAGACTCAATTCTCAAGAAGGTGTAAGTATCAAACTTGGAAGAAGCCTTGACATTTCTCTTTTTCTCAAACGTATGACTAAATATGTTTTTGAAAGTCAGTAACTGGATTAAAAATTAACAGTTTGAGGTTTATGCTCTGTTTTATAAATGAAAACAAGCTAGAACAGGGCTGTCCTTCGAGTGGCCGTATTCACCAAGCCCCCGGCACATACGGGCAGCCTAGCCACTAACCACCAGGTAAGGAATCGGGCCACAGGCAGTCTCCTGCCGAGGGGCTCTGCGGAAGCCACTCAACAGCGACATCCCGCGGACTTGCACAGAACCCGGGCGGGTGGGGTGGGGGGAGGGGAGGGGAGGGGGTGGGGCAGAAGCCCTTCCCCACAGCGGGGAGCGACGCTGCCTCTGCGCATTGCTGAAACAGAGCAGCACCTTCACAGTAAGCAAGTGGGGGTAACAACGTGGTTTTCTTTGGGGCAGCTGTAGGAAAGGGTGCTCTTCAAGATGAAAAATGGAGAAGAAAAAGAAACGTTCACAGGGAGTTTTTAGAATAAAGTTCATTTCACTACAGAGGCAAGTGACCCCAGATTTCTTCTGAGGTTTCCACTACGCTGTTGTTCATGTCTGTCAAAGTCAAAGTTACTCCTGCCTTCAGACGGGCAGTTGTTTAGTGCGCCCTGGTACCACTGGGCAGAGTACTAGTCCTGACCTGCACACCCAGCTCCGCCTCTGTGTGCCGTTTAGCTACGGGTCAGCCTCTTTGGACGTCAGTTAAAATCATGCCAGGTTGGACAAGGTGACCTCACACGTTCCTTTTAGCACTGAGATTCTATGCTGATTACCTGATTTCCTGATCACATAAAACAAAGACCAAGAATAAAGGAAATAACTAAATGTCAAACTAAACTTAAAGAAAAAAGAAAAAAAGATCAGGAAAGGTATATTAAAATGCTATGGAGATAAAATGCTTAAATAAAAGAGAGTTTAAATATTTTCCTTTTGGAAGAAAAACAATGTGGTAAATCTGGTCTCCCCCTACCTCTCAAAAAATACCACTGATTAACTAGGGATTCGAATGATCAGTTTACGTGCCAACAGCACAGGAGGACTCATGTTAGCACACCAGCACGGAAAGGTACCAAGCACAAGAGGAAGCAGACAGTAAACCAGAGAGGTGGAGCATTCACGTCAGGAGGTGATGTGAGGCGCTGCACACCGACGTGCACTCACACGTGGGCAATTCAAGGAACACCAAAGACAAGATTCAGGAACATCTATGTGCAAAGCGCTTTCGGGCCAAGAACATACCAGGCAGCACTCAGAGAAGGATTTTTTAGGAAGTCGTGCAGGAGGAGGTGGAACCTCATCCCACTCCCAGAACGCCATGGAGTTCTGACAGACCACAAGTCCCCCGGGAGGCTAGGAGGATGGCGGCGTGCCCATGACAGAGAAGCAAAAAAGAAACGGAGGGGGAGAAAGACAAGCAGAACGAGCATGCGTATGATGAAGTCGAAGCAAAGGGGGAGGGAGAAAAGAAGGTATCGGAGCAGAAACAGAAAGCACTGCCCGGGTAATGCTTCAGTTCTTAAGAAAACGTTTAAAATCATATGTATCTGTACAAATCAACAAAAAGCAACACATATTAGGAATGATGTGTTCTGCTTTATTTCTACACGTTGGAGTTTTGGAAAGAGTTAACAGATCTGCTGTTTGCATTTTTCTTTGGATCACAAGAAATAACCAAAACTTGTTTGTAATTATTCAAATGTGTAATTGTTGTTTTATTTTCAAGTAGTACAAATAAGGCATGAGGCTCTAATTTTAAAATAGGTTTAAAAATTTTTTTAAATGGTATTGGCAAGTCAAGGACAAAACACAGGCAAGTACACCTTCATTTACTAAGTTTGAATTATGCTTGAAACTTAGAAATGGCTATGCTTCTTGTAAACTTTTTGCTCTACAGGAGACATATTGCCCAAAAGTCTATCCTAAACTTAAGCCTCTATTTGATAAGGTACACAGGAAGGCTTGTTTAAGAGCCGATTTTAGATACGTTAAAATTTTTTTAATGCAGGGAAAAAAGGGTGTTTTCTGCTTTAAGTAAAAACGAAAGGATTACTATTTTAAAATATAACTGAATCTTTTTTTAAAAGAAGGCAGAAGAACCCCAAGCCCTACCCAATGACCCCTGCTGGCCGAGGGAGCCTAGCTCAGGTCTCTTGCATCAACGCATCCTGGGAAGGCGGCACGTACCTCCCGCAAGTCATTGTCCAGCCCGATGTGGTCGCAGTGCTGGCGGAGGCGATCCTTCCTGCGCTGCGTGGTGGCGCTGCGGCTGACCCAGCGGCTGCACAAGAGAGCCATTCCCGAGGTGGAGGTTAAGACAAACATACCAAAAAAAAGTGATCGCTCATTTTTAAAACAGAAAGAATGTACTGTTCAAAGCAAAAGACCAATAATACCCATTTTTCAATAAACTCTTTTTAAAATACATTAATAGCTTCATTGAAACATGACTTAAAATGCCATACACTTCACCCATTTAAATATTCAATTCAGTGTCTTTCAGTATATACAGACATGTGCAACCCTCACCACAATCGACACTTGAAAAACAAGTTAAAAATGCACAGCATCTCCCTATAAGGATCCTCTCCTTTCCCTTACCTGCCCGACAGAGCCCTGGGCCCTGGGTGAACATCGCCTCCCACCGCCCTGTCCTCATAGCCAGGTAGATGAGTTCTTCATTTCCCTCATGACTACACCCAAATCACCGACCTGCCCTTTGTCAATGCCTCAGCCCCGACAAAAATGATTCCTGAACTCCCACTGTGCCCTCAAGTGTCCCCCTCAGCGATTCCCTGCCCTGGCCTCCTCCTCCCTGCCGCCTACTTAAACGATGCATACCACAGACACCTGACCTTCCTTCCAATCCCAACGGACAAATTATATTGGCCACGGCTCAAAACTATTGATTCCACCCGCATCCCTGACCAATTCTCTCTTGCCTTTTTTAACCTACTGCATTAGTAGCCAACTTGGCTGTATCTTCATTTTTTCTCTCTGAGATTTCCCTTCAGCGTACAAGCTTCCTGCTCTCTCTCTTGACCCTCTATAGTTATATTTAAACCTCTTTCTTCAATCTTCTCATATAAACATTCTTAAAAACAGAGGTTTGGATGTAAGGGCTCTACTTAGTTACCTTCGGCTGTTCAGTTCATTCCAGAACAGCTTCTTCCCCTGAAAATGCTCTCCAAGATGATGTCATTTACACACCTGGCTGCCACAGCCAGTGGCGATTACCCAATTCCGAGCTTACACAAACTCTGCTGCATTGGTACTGCTGATGACTCAACCTTAAAACTCCAGCTATTTTCAACTGCCTCAGTGTTTCCAATGGGATAAGTTCTCTCACCTTGGGGTCTTTGTACACAAAGTTTTCTACAACTTCCATTCCTCTTTCAGATAGCTGAGATGCCACATGTAAAGTGTTCTATGATTCTTCTCAATCCAAACACTCCCCAATTGGAGTAGTTACCACAGCGTGTTTTAATTACTTACCTCTTTTCTATAAAGTTCTCTCTGCCATAAACGCTCGAAAGGTTGGTATCATGTCTGTCAACCGCTACACTGGCAGAGTCTATTACATCACCTGCCTCTTCTAAAAATACACCCTAAATAAGCAGGGATGCAGTCTAACATTTAGGCTTATAGATGTTCATTATATCATATATGCAATAACAAATTCTGTGTGTGTCCTTATTCCAAGACCCACATTTTAGCTTTTTAAATGTTCCTGAAGTTAGGGGTATGTCTGCCACTCCATCTATATGTTTAACATATAATTTCCCCAAAAAGCTTTTGAGTTCAAGGAAATTTTTATAACCAACAGTTACTTAGAATGGAGTAAATTTGCTCACAACAACCTAGATGTTCAATAGAAGAGGATGCTATACAATGAAATATCATACAGTCATTAAGAAAAATCAAGTTACAGGATGGTAAATAATGGGAAAATTATACTATAATAATGAATGAAAAAGCAAGATACACATTGAACAATATTCTAATTAAAAAATAAGAAGTATGGACATGCACACATGCACATGCCCATGTTTATGTACAAACACACCAGGATCCACGGAACTGAAGAGCTTTAATACCAGATGTTAACATCTAATGGTGACAGCATTAGGGTTGGTTTTAGAATTTACACTGTCACTTCTAAATATTCTGAATTTTCTAATGAACATGTATTATTTGATTAAACTTTTAAAAAATGTCTCAGCTCTTGCGTTACCATCCCCGTGACTATTCATCACACTATTATTCTAACAATATTCACTCGGGTATATCCTTGACACCACAGACCTATACGCAATTTGAAAATGCATTTATACTTCTGCCATTCAGGAAAGGTTGTAATGCATTACTGACAGTTCATTATTAAAAAAATTTTTTTTATTAATGATGTATCCAGTTTACAAAAAGCTTAAAATGAGAAGGCTGCTTTTGTTGCTTTTTAAATAATTTATGCACACCTTAGGTTTCAAGCTTCTGAATCATCTCATTTCAGTCTGCTATTTAGAGGAACACTGAATAATTATGATAAAAATGGTAGCAAAGAAGGTAGTCCCTCTTAAAATAGTAAAAAAAAAAAGAATAGGTCTATGATTGGGTAAAAAAAATGTGCAAAGATCAAGTAATAATGCATCTTTATAGTAGAATCCCTGTAAATGTCCCTGTAGCAAAGGATCCCCGTAAGAGTGCAAAAAGAGACAAAAAGAATTGAGGTGATTAAAGAGGGAAACCCAGAAAAAAGCATCCTAGACATTGACAAAGATTTTTGCTTGATGAA
The DNA here is from genome assembly GCF_040802235.1 of Manis javanica. NCBI lineage: Eukaryota > Metazoa > Chordata > Mammalia > Pholidota > Manidae > Manis > Manis javanica. The sequence goes on along the minus strand of NC_133170.1, from coordinate 7,150,974 downwards.
ACCTCCAGACTCCTGACCCTTCTCCGAGGCCCATCTGAGCACCTCCTTATAAATTCAATCTTAGCAAGAGTCTTGCTAAGTCAGTTTAGCAGGAGCCCCCCACCCCCTTGGGCACATGATCACGCTCGCATCTCATCCACCCCCCAGGTGATGTCTGATCACGTAGACCTTGTCTTCAGCAAGAATCCTTTGGTCCAGGCAGAATCTTCCCCTCACCTCTGATATTCATCTGAGTAGTTTTCTACCCACTGACCTCCACTCTGCTCACTGGTTATAAAGTCCTACATGCCCATGTGGTATCTGGAGTATAGCCGAATCTCTCCCTCCCACTGCAAGACCTCATTGCAGGGGTCCCTGCCCCCAAACCATGGCCCCCCTTGAATGAAGTCTGTCTTACCATCTTCAACAAGTGCCATGAGTGTATTTTTTTTCTTTAACAACTCTGAAGCAGAATGTAAACACCACTGGTGAACTTACGTAACAAAGGAGAAGAGTGAGATATAAGCAACAAATAAAATGTACCTGGAGGCCCTGGAAATAGTAGCAAAAACGGTCAGTGTAAGGTAGTAAAATTTGTTCAGGGATTTAAAAAATAAGGGTTACTACTACAAAGCCACAGTAATCAAGACAATTTGGTACTGGTACAAGAACAGACTAGAGGAACAGAATAGAGAGTCCAGATATTAACCCAAACATGCATGGTCAATTAATATACAATAAAGGAGCCATGGACATACAATGGGGAAATGACAGCCTCTTCAACAGGTGGTGTTGGCAAAACTGGACAGCTACATGTAAGAGAATGAAACTGGATCACTGTCTAACCCCATACAAAGAAGTAAATTTGAAATGGATCAAAGATCTGAATGTAAGTCGTGAAACCATAAAACTCTTAGAAAAAAAACATAGGCAAAAATCTCTTGGACATAAACATGAGCAACTTCTTCATGAACATATCTCCCTGGGCAAGGGAGACAAAAGCAAAAATGAACAAGTGGGACTATATCAAACAAAAAAGCTCTGTACAGCAAAGGATACCAACAGTAGAACTAAAAGACATCCTACAGTATGGGAGAATATATTCATAAATGACATATCCGATAAGGGGTTGACATCCAAAATATATAGAGGGCTCACGCACCTTAACAAACAAAAAGCAAATAAGCCAATTAAAAAATGGGCAGAGGTGCTGAACAGACACTTCTCCAAAGAAGAAATTAAGATGGCCAACAGACACCTGAAAAGATGCTCCACATCACTAGTTATCAGAGAAATGCAAATTAAAACCACAATGAGATATCACCTCACAGCAGTTAGGATTGCCACCATCCAAAAGACAAACAACAACAAATGTTGGTGAGGATGTGGAGAAAGGGGAGCCTTCCTACACTGCTGGTGGGAATGTAAATTAGTTCAACCATTGTGGAAAGCAGTATGGAGGTTCCTCAAAAAACTAAAAACAGAAATACCATTTGACCCAGGAATTCTACTTCCAGGAATTTACCCTAAGAATGCAGGAGCCAGTTTGAAAAAGATATATGCACCCCTATGTTTATCGCAGCACTATTTACAACAGCCAAGAAATGGAAGCAACCTAAGTGTCCATCAGGAGATGAATGGATAAAGATGATGTGGTACATATACACAATGGAATATTATTCAGCCATAAGAAGAAAACAAATCCTACCATTTGTGACAACATGGATGGATTTAGAGAGTATTATGCTCAGTGAAATAAGTCAGGTGGAGAAAGACAAGTACCAAATGATTTCACTCTGTGGAGTATAAGAACAAAGAAAACACTGAAGGAACAAAACAGCAGCAGACTCACGGAACCCAAGAATGGACTAATAGTTACCAAAGGAAAAGGGACTGGGGAGGATGGGTGGGAAGGGAGGGACAAGTGGGAAAAGGGGGCATTACAATTAGCACACATAATGTAGCAGAGGGGGGACACGGGAAAGGCAGTATATACAGAGAAGACAAGCAGTGATTCTATAGCATCTTACTACGCTGATGCACAGTGACTGTAATGGAGTATGTGGGGGGGGACTTGATAACAGGGGGAGTCTAGTAACCATAATGTTGTTCAAGTAATTATACATTAATGATATCAAAACAAATAAATAAAATAAATTCAATAAAAAATCAAATATATTAAATAGTTTGCAACAAGAATATGAATGATTCTTGTTACAAAGTAACTCCCTAAGAGTGTCCAAAGGTACATCTTTAAATTTTTCATAAAATGTTTACAAAAAATATAAATAAAAAATAAGGTTACTGGTAAGAGTGGTTCACATAAGTAGTACAAATAGGAAACTGAATACTATAAACACCAGCTAATGACCTTATATAATAAATAAAAGGAAGGACTGGAATATAAATGGCAAACATTTCCTTGGCAGGCAATAGTGGAAAAGGCTTTAGGAAAAGAAAAGGATAAACATTAACTTGCCTGACATAACGAGTAGGTCACTATATACTCTGTGCGACAAAATGCTTTATTAATTTTATTTTAGAACAGAGAAATGGGTCTTGTTAAGAAAATTCCTGGTCTTATTAGTTTGTTCCTTGCATTATTAAACCTCAGCTACTAAGCATAATTTTACCAAAGATGATCACATTTGCTGAAATACTGAAGGCTGCTTATTTGCTTTTGCTTTCTTTGTAAGCAGCATATGAAATTCCCTCTAACGGTTGATCAACCATTTGCTCAGACATTGTTATAAAACCTTTCTTTAGTACTCAATTGTTAATAAAACACTTGTATTCACCTAAAATCCCAAATAACTGTTCTCCACTCTAACCATATTCAGATATTTTCTGAATAGATCATCTACCATATAGAATTATGGGTTTACCTTTATTTTTGGTTATTTTGCAATTTTTGTACTTGATACTTAGAAAGTACGAAGATGGTATCATGGGCTGAATTGCGTCCCCCCAAATGATACGTTAAAGTCAGTCTTAACCCCAATATACCTGTGAACGTGGCTTTATTTGGAAATAGGGTCTTTGCAGTGGTAATCCAGGTAAGACGGGGTCATTAAGGTGGGCCCTAATCCACATGCCTAGTGTCCTCATAAGAAGAGAGAGATTTGGAACTGCACATAGAGAGATGACAGCCCCATGAAGAGGGATGCAGAGGCTGCAGTCACATGGCTGCAAGCCAAGGACTGCCTGGGGCCACCGGAAGCTGGAGAGGGGAAAAATATCCTTGCTTAGAGGCCTCGGAGGGAACACACCCTACCCTGTCCATTCCTCGATTTTGAACTTCCAGCTATGAAAGAATAAATTTCTGTGGCCCTAAGCCACCAAGGCTGTAGTAGTTTATTACAGCAGTCCTAGGAACTAAGACAGAAAGTGGAGTTTAACTTCCTAATTCCAGCGGACAGTACGAGCCTGACATTTAGATACAGCCACTGAAGGTGACACTTTCCCAACTGCACATCACTTAAGGAAGAAAAAAATACTGAGTCTTTGGATTTTTTTTACATGACAGAATTAAAAGTCAACTACTCATAGAATGTCAATCCATATTTCAAATGCACTCTGTCTCTGAAAAGGGCAACCAGATTGGCAGATGCCTAACGGCTCGGCCCGGAACCACTGGAGGGGCAGGGCACTGCAGCCGCCATTCCTCCCTTCGGCCCGCTACTTGAGTGAAGAACACGCTTACTTGGTGTTAGCTGGTCCTGTGGCCAAGACGTCAGACTGTAACTTTGGGAAGAACCCTTGCTCGTATTTGCCTTGACCAATTTTCATATCGAGTAGGTGAGGGTGGATGGCAGTGTGATCCATTTTCATCAGTCGCTGCTCAATTGATTGGGCTGTAAATTAAATTTATACCAAATTAGAGACATTTCCTTGGCAGGGCCTTAAAAGTAGCACTTCCTCTGCTCATGCACTGACAGGGAGCTCAGCCTTTCTGACATTCCAAAATACATTTTTACAAAAGCTTTTCAGTAATCAGCATAATGTAACTATCAAAAGGTTAATTTTAAGGAAGTACTAGATGATTAATTTTCATGGTATTTTCTGCCTTTGTCAAAAACAGGGTAGCAGGGTTGGAAAATCTATAGTTTAGTAGGGTAACAGTTTCCTCTAATTGAGAAATTCAATATCCTTAATGAAAATATGGATCTAAGTACAATATTAAAGAAAGTGATAGCAAAGAAAAGATTTTTCCTTGAGCCGAAAAACAAGTAAAAGCAAGCACACAGTGGCCTTATGTTACTTCACTTCTTTGTGCAGAGACCGATTAAATATTCATGGTTCCACATTTGTAAAAACAAGGAATGGTGTAAAGTTTATTACCTCACTTTTAGCGATTATCACATTCTCATTAGTAGGAGTCACTTAGGAGTGTTTATTAGATCAGGAGTGGTAATGCAGAGAAAAATTAAGTAAGCAGGCATTTAGAAAATGTTCAGAGCATAAGAAACTGGCCTTCAGAAGAATAAAATAGGCCAAAGGTAAATGAGAGGAATTACTCAATGTTTCTATTTTAAAACCACTTCAAGCTAGGAGGATATCTCAAAGAAACAATGAACTGTTTCTCTGGTAAAAAAAAATCTGATCTTAAGTGTTTTTATCAACTGCACTTCCAAGAGAAAAATGTAATATCTATGAAGCAAGACCAGCTCTCCAATCTTTGGCCCAGAGATTACCAAAGGGGAGAGGGGGCAGTAAGTGTGGTTGGGCGGTAACACAGAACACACTGTGGCGAGCTGCTGATCTTGGGATTTAAGAGAAGTAAAAACGTGTTCTTATAAATTCTTCACAGGACAGTTTATTTTGCCCTGTTCAGAACCAGCAGTCTGGGGACTGCTGGCCATTCCCCACACATATTCTAAAAAAATGTCCTTCTTGGGTGGGGAGGGGTGTTCATGACACATTCCGTGCTTGTCCAAAGCACATGCTTAATGCCATCCCACGTGAGATCAGGGCTTCACCCAGGCCAGTTGTTGTGCTGGGCGACAGCATTGAGGGGGACTCCGCAGAAGTCCCCGTTACCCTCTGTGATTTAAACTTCTAAATGTTAGACATCTGCTTTAAACTTCCCTTATTTTTGTTCATAACTCATATGAATCTATCCAAAACTTTGTTGAATTTCATTTTATTTTTAACATGGAACTTCTCTTGAAACACAGTCCATATGTTCTCTGCTGGGCAGAAGGATGCCATGTCTTAATGTGAAGTGGTATTTAATTTTCAATGATGCCCCCTGGCTCTCCAAAACCCTGTCCATACTCTCAGTGCTTCCTGTATTTATAAACACTTAATGAATCGAGGGTTTAGGCAAAACAATGCTTAGATTCCCAGCACAGAATTCTCTGAAGTTCAGGCCAATTTTATGTTCCAGGAAATACTACAAAATTCTATCTCTGCCAATCAGCGCTTCTGTCCTCACAAAAGGATAAAAAGGGAAAGTAGCTTCAGCTTTTCCACTGGATTTAAAATGATAGAGAAATCCATGTGATATTGAGTTATTTTCCTTTAGTTTAGGAAGCTTTTTAAAAACAAAAATCAAGATTCACAATGAAAGACTCCGGTATTTCTATTAGGGTTGCCCTCGGATAATGCAATGTTACCTTCAGTGATCATGCAACCCGTGAATACTGAACATTCAGAGATCATTAAATGCCTGCTTTGAGGGGTCATGGGCCCGTTGTTAGACTTTCAAGGATTTGTGCCGATACTCATTTTCTGTGATTGGTAAGGAAAAACAAGACTCTGCGTTACTATCAACGAGTTGCCTTTCTGAAGAGAAATCATGAGGTTCTGGTGCCACAATATCAAGAGCCGCTTGCCTCTGACTAAAGAGTTCACCTGCAAATCAAAACTCTTTTTAGTTGGAGGCAAAACAAAACCAAACACAAAACAAAGGACAAAAAACTATACACAAGAAAAACCCAGTGTCGCCAGCCAAAGCCCAGTCGCTTCAGCTTTGGGTGTGGGTGAGGGGACGGCAATTCCACCTGATAAATGCAGTACCTGCACCATTTATAAGGGAGATGGGCACAGCCAGCTGCCTCCTTCCACTTTTTAAAAAAAGTCTTTGATGAATGCTGTTCCTGGGAGACTATTGCTTTGGCCTAATCTCATTTTCATATATGTTAAATCTATAACGGCACATTTTCAGGAGTGTGATATAATTTCTGCAGTAAGAGTGGGAGTATCAAACTCTTTTGAGAGGCTGACAGAAAATCTATTTTGATTGGAAAGATCTAGAAGAACATTAATAGAGGAATCAGTGCTTATCTACATTTAACAAATTCTGTCAGGAAGGGAGGAATGAAATTTGTTCAACAAGGCACGATACTATTATTTTTACGTGGCTATTAAATTGACAGTCAGAGCATTGACAGTCAGAGTACCCTCTGAACAAGCATGGACAGTTTCTTTCGTCTGCTCCCTCAAGTTCCAGAAACACAGGTAACTGCACTTCCTGAAGGGGTTCCAGGGCTCTAACCTGACACAACAGGATGAGGAACAGGGGGCTCAGACTCGCTGAGGACATTATTTACACGCTTCTTTCCTTAGACAGGCTACGACTATGGCTGCGCTACTCCCGTGACTTCCATCTATTTAAACAAAGCGATGGCAAGCAACAGAGACGAGCCAAGACACTCCACACCTGCCGCCTCTTCTTGCTCCAGGGGAAAAATGGCTCTCAAACAGCTTCTACATTTGAAGGGAAAGAAGTAAACAGGGAGGGGCACTCAGGTAAGAGCCATCAGTTTATTTGACAAAGAAAGAGTTAGGAACCAGGTATCATGTATAAACCTGTGTGGATTGGGGCATTGTGACATGATTTTTTACTGAATGAACAGCTGATGTGGTAGCAAGGCTTCAGGAGCTAGCACCAGCCAACCTGGGTTCCAGCCACGGCTCCAGCAATCACTAGCTAAGCAATCATAAATAAGCAAGTTATTTAACTTCTCAGTTTTCTCAACTGTAAAATGAGGTTAGTAACAAACAAAAGGAAATGTGCCTGTGCCCCCTCATTTTTAACGCTGAATGCAAAGATGCATGTAAACACCTGGTGTAATAGCCAGCATACAGGAAGTACTCAGTAAACACTGACTATTAATACAATTATTTATTTAATGGGCTACATTACACTGCCAGACAAGACTGGCCAAGACTCATAAGTCTCTGAGGGACAAACTGGTGTCAGGACTGGGGAACCTCTAATTTGAATGCAAGAGTCCAGAGATTTAATTTCAATAAATAAAGCTATTATTATTAATGGCACCACTAAAATAATATACTGTTATGCAGAATAGGCAGCATCTCAGATTTACTGTTTTAAATTAATACTTATCTTCCCTTAGATGAAGGGAAATAAGGTGACAAGGGGAAACATAAGCAGCAAAATAGAAATGGACATTTTTTCCATTAAGGCAACAAAGAGAATGAGACAAAAATCACAGCAACCTTATAGTTATTCCCCATTGTGTTGCTATTGTTTTCCCTCTTCAACGGGAAAAGGAATGTTAAGAAGGAACGGGACAGACATTAATTCAAAGAAACAGAAGGAAACAAGACCATACAGAGCACCTTGTGATACAGTACAGGGATTAACCGTGAAGTCAAAAGTTGAAAATTAATTTTGTGGTTTATAAAGCCAACAATGTGGAAAAAGAAATGATCATGGATTTTAAGTAAATTTTAAAAGGCATGACAAATATACCTGCTTCTTTTAAGGTGCTGCATTTCTGATAGATAGATGTCCTCAAGGTGGGTGCCCTTACATTATACAGTCGGATCTTCTCGATCCGGAAGTCAAAGACCCGAAGCAAAGGATCTTTCTCTTCCCACTGAGACATGATTTTATTATCGATAAAGGTGGCAAACATCTGTGTTTCAATGAAGCGTGAGAGAAACGGCAGGTAAGGCTCAGGCTGGTCGGACAGAAAGGAAGCCTGTAATGAGACCATCAGGAAGTTACTCATGCAAAGAGACCATTGCGATACCGCATGATAAATCTGAAAATCATCTGTTGCTAAGGTCATTCTTTTTTAATCTTAAGACATAGAACACTGATGTTTGAAATTAAAGTAATTGAACATCTACTTTTCCTTATTTTCTTCTTAAGTTCATGGAATTTAGATTGCTTAGGTCTTTAGCACGGATCCCAGTGTTCAGAACTGACTTCCATTCTGCTCCTCGTGACCATTACGTAACAGAGAGGCATCATTAATGAAAGATGGTGGATCCGTTGCTACATGATCGCCAATCCTCCTCCTCACTTACCATTCAATCTAACCCCTTTCCCCGGAGAGTGGTCATTTTTTCTGCTCTTTATTTCTAGCCTATGCAATATGCCCCCAAATCATAAGGCACTGGGGTGATTAACTGATGCAATAATGACATATACATAAGTAATAACCTTAAAAGAAAACAACATGGGATTTGTGCTTATGGGTGAAATCTTTTTACTCTACTTCAGGTGGATGTTTTTCTAGACCCAAGCACTGTTAAGAGACTGAGGGATGAGAAATTCACGGTCAGTCTCCTTTCAGACCTGTGCTGACAGAACAGCCTGGGCCTTCACAGTGAAAAACCACCCAGTGCGAGCCAAGCCTTTGGGAAGCGTGCGCCACCCGCCCCACGTCTGTCACCAGTCTGCTGCACAGAATGGCTCAGTAAGCTGGCACCAGTTCCGAAGTCAAAGTGCTCACTTTTTTCTAGGGCTCTTGGGGCCCCCATGTGTCTGGGAATTCTAGCTGCAGTTGGTATTAGCTGAAATCTGGAAGTGAATTAATTCCTATCTCAGCTATTCATCTTTTGAGTAGGTGCAGCGTGGCAGAAATCAGAGGGGAAACACCGAAGTTCTGACGTGAGGTTCTCTCCTTAATACTCATCAGTTTCTTCCTAGCATATTTATTTTTCCTTCTGAAATCTAGGAAGCCTTTTGAAAACTGTACAGAAACCCACTTACTCAATTTAAGGGTCTCCACCGTATTTACATAAATCCAAAGAGCCAGACAAAAGTTCACAGCAATGTCTAGAAATCAATTCACCTCTTCCAAAGATATTTTTACAGATAAATACCGATTTTTACTTTTTATAGAGTGAATAGTCTATTTTTTCCTGAATGGGCCAGATATCTGGCTTTTGATATTCAAGTCCTCATGGGCTACGACACTGAAGTCAGCAAAGAGCTGGCTTGCAGGACTGGTATGCGATTTGTGCTTATGTGATTATGTGATTATGTGTAAACTTCCCCAGTGACAAACGAGAGCCTACTAGAACCCAACATGAAACTTTCATTTCTCTAGGGGTTGTAGAAAAAGAATCCCATTTATAGTTTGAAGCTATATAAAGATTGAGAAGGAAGAAAGTACTAGTGCTCAGTTTAGATAAGAATTTGAATTGCCCCAAGGATAAGTCGTAAGTGTATCCAGATTAGGTCTCAGCTGGATAGGAAAAAATGTGAAAAAGTGGTTAAGTTTAATGAGAAAGGAATCCAAGAGCAGGAATACATTTGGAGAAATGAAAGCTTCTTAATTCATTAAAGAAGTTTTCTCAAACATAAAGTGCATCAGAACTTAGCTCTTCAGCATCATTTATATACTCTACCTGAAAAAATATCTGGTGAAATTGGAATATAATCTTTTATACTGCCCACCTTCACAAACATTTTTTATTAAGACGTATTTGTCAGATACTCCAAGATTGTAGATTAGCTTCTTGGAATGTATTAGCATCTTTGAGAGGCCTTCCACGACACAGAGACCATTTAAGCAAGAAGCCATAATTCACTCTAACAGCAGATTCGTGTCTTGCCACCACAGAAGGCAGGGGACTAAACTGCACCCCAGCGACGTGGAAGAGGCAGTACACACGCCACAGTGCTTCTGTCCGGAATTTTAAAAAATCTGGTAGATACGGCAAGAAAATCTGGTGTAAGAATACTCTACAGTAAACCTCAGAAAGGAGCTTCACCTTCAGCAGGACAGTCAAAAACCGGTGTCATTCTGTCTTCCTTTTCCAAAAACATCGAAACAGAGCCTTAGACTTATTATCATAAGGCCTACTTTTAATTCATTTTCCCTCTCTTTTGATACTAAAATGAGACAAAAATTTGCCTTCTGAAACTACAGTACATGGACAAGTTGTGACATCATTATAGGATGAAGACACAAAAGAAGCGTAAGGACTTGCTAGAAAAGGAATGGGCCTCACTGAACTGGACTTGATCCTAAAACAAGAGTAAATAGAACTCCAACAAGGTCAGAGAGTGTTCACAGGTTTTAAAAACCTGTGAAACTTGAGAGTTTCTATAATTCGGGCATCTTCAAAGTACAGGACATTTTCAAATGAGATTAAAGGCAGTTTAAGTTACAATTCAATGTCCAGCTTACGTTGCTACTTGACATGCTTTCCCGTGCAACTATTTTATCTAGGATGAAGTACTGGTCAAGAAAAGTTCTGAATGAGACAGGAGAGAGGAAAAATCTGTGTTTAAAAAGAATCAACAAAACCAGTACCACAGCCCACTAAGAACCATGGAAAGGGAAAGTGTGGTGCTTTTTACTTTGTCAAAGTTCTGCATCTGCTCCCGGCTGGTGAGCCAGGACTCCATGTCCTGCGCAGTCTGAATCACAAATGCTTCATAGTCGGCAAACATCTGTGTGAAGCGGTTGGCGAAGACCTCTCGGAGCTGCACGTTGAGCTGGTAGTCCTTGAGCTCTGCCTCTTCGCACTGGAGTTTCAGATCCTTCTGTTTTCCACCCAGAGAGGAGGACAGGTCCATTTTGTCCACAGCCACCCCGGTCCGCTGGGCCAGCGCCTGGAGGCGGGCGATGGTTTCGTTGCCCTTCAGGAAGTCACACACGCTGATGTTACCGCTGAGGACGTTGCCGTTCTTCTTGTCGTTGACCAAGTCTTTCAGAACCAGATTCTTCAGCCTGGTGGCGCTCTCGCTGCGGCCCTCTGGTGGGAGCCCAAACTGAAGCAGCACCTCAGAGAGTTCCTGGATAAAATCCACTTTATTGGGAAACTGGGGAAATTCCTCAGGCAACTCAATAAAATGGTTGTCAATATCCACAAAACACAAATTCGCCTGCAAGAGAAAAGAGAAATACGAAGGTCTTAAAATAAAGGAATTTGATTTTCTAAAATATTCTTGCTGATTATTACCAAAAACATCATAGAGGACACTGCCTTTTTTTAAAATTAAAGTATTATTGCTAGACAATCTTATGTTGGTTTCAAATACACAACACAGTGGTTCAACAGCTCCCCATATTATTAAACCCTCACCCCCACTAGTGCAGTTACTATCTGTAAACACAGGAAGATGTCACAGATATTCATCGGCTGTGTTCTCCTCCACTGCCTTTTTTTTGACTGAGCTGTAACTGACATACATTATACTTGCTTCAGGTGTACAACATAATCCTCCATGTGGACGTAGGGTGAGATGATTACCTCAGTGAGTCTAGTCAACATCCTTCACCACACAGTTACAAATGTTTTTTCTTGCAATGAGAGCTTTTAAGGTCTTACAGTGCCCTTTTATGTTACCTTTTTCAAGATTAAGACATTTTGATTTTTTAAATTTCTTTTTCTGGCACTTTCTCTTCAGTGAGCATTTTATACCATATTTAATATATATGAGTAATTTTGTCTGGGTCTTAGCAACTTAGGATAATCCGGACACGGTTCTGCAATATACAGCATCCAGTAGGCATTCTTAAACAAGAAAAGGGCACAAACTCATAGCCCCCAACAAATGGCCACTGGGTACGATGCTCACTGAATGAACCTGAACATCCTATGCCATCATGCTGTTCTCTAACGCTCTCTGTAATTCAGAATTAACAATAATTGCTAAAATTTAGCAGCTGTAGTCCCGCGCCAAACAGGAAAAATTGGCAAAGAGCAATCCAATGTGCAGAATATCCACACATTTTCACTTTATCCAAAATTAACTTCCACCTCCTGGACAGTGAAACCACTTCAGAAGTCATTAGACAAACAGCAGGAGGCAGAGAGAAGTCAGGGAGACGCGTACTTTGAGAACCACGAATGATGAACCCTTGAATAATTAAGAGTTGATTCGGGAGATATTTTTGGGTTTGGGACAAGAGGAGACAGAAATCAGAGGAAACGTTTTTGCTTTTTTGAGTTTGCTTACACTCTAGATTTTGAATTGATATTGAATATAAAGACTTTTAAATATTTTTCAATAGATATGGGTAATTTAAGGGTCCAAGTACTTGCAAAAAATGTTGATTATCCCTCAGGTGCTTGATTATTGTAGACCCAAAACAGCCCCTCACCTTTACTGTTCAGACCCTCTTATCAGAACAAGGTGGTCAGTGCGAAGGAAGACGATGCTTACAGACTGCGGGTGGGCGGTGGGGTGCGGAGGCACAGGCCCTCGCAGGAAACTGCAGCCAGGGCTGCGCTAGCGGCTGAATGCTAATGTTCACCGGGCGGAAGTCAACAAACGAACAGGGATCTTCGCCTCGGTCTCTCTGTGTCCCAGACGGCCCTGCCCCTGTCGGCAGGCTTTGAATTGTCTGGGCCTGCGGTCCTGAAGGGCAAGTAAGGCAAACGGAGGAGAGCAAACCGCCGGGGCTTTGTTTTTCTCTTTGGATCCCTACTTTTCACCTTAGATGCTGATGAGCAAAAACAGCCAAGTTCTGAACTAAGCTCAATAAAAATTCAAGGTTTTCCCCAGCCCCAAACCAGAGAATCAGCGATGACTCCTCAAGCCTGAAGTAACCTTGAATCCAATCCTTTAATCTGGCAGTTGGGGAAACTGAGGCCCCAGATGTTAGGTGACTTCCTGACACCTGTTCCAGGTAAGCACCTTCAAACAGTCTGCTGGCTTTGGGGGATTTGTCCTCCAACTCTCATCTCCAACATCAGCAGTTTCCTCTAGATAAAGTAAGAGCTCCAAGCCCCGCCTTGCTGCAGACAGCAGTGCTGCCCGCAGCTGCTTTAAATCCACGTCTGTACATACGTTCCTGCGGCCTCTAGAAAGCAGGATGCAAGGAAAGGCTTAATGGGAGAAAGTAGGTCACTGTAACTCAAACGGATGATTCAGTCTCTTTAAAAAACAGAAGAAAAAACCCTCACTGACTTGCTAATCGGAGTGTTAACCAGCCACCTCCTATCACTTACATTCTGTACTGTCTCCTTCATTGATGCCTCCCTGCTATTCTTTTCTATCCCTCTCCTATGAAAAGATGAAATGACACATTTGGGGAAATTTCACAGCGTGTCATGCTCATGCGATCACTGTTCAGTAGGGAGTGTACGGGGGCCAGGGTGGGTGTCCCAGCGCCGCAGCCACCAACCCGCCTGTCCTCACGTCTCCACGAGTCTGGCCCACACTCCTGGGTATGCGGAGGAGGTCCAAGCTGGGGCTTTGATTTTTTTCACAAAGTAAAAATAGGATTGTGAACTTGTATTATAAAAACTCATTGAAGCAAAACCAAAAAGCCCTTTTTCTAAAACAAATAAGAACTCCATACAACAGGGCATTCTGATAAGTAACTTTTTCACTTTTAATATCATTAAATTAAAAAAAATTCTATCAGAAGAGCTCAAGGAGTTTAGAGCATGAACAATATACTGGACATCTTAGTCTTCCGTTACTTTAGGCCTAACTATTTCTAAACTTTTACTGATCGACACTGCTCACAAGTTCAGGATAAGTGATTACTTCCAGTTAAAAATAACACACATTCCCTGAAAAGTAAGGGAACAAAGACTTGGAGCTTATTTCTCTCTTCTGCTGTGAAGCCTTCCTGTGTCCCCACCCTAAAGGCATTCTGATTTCCTCTGCACACATGCTTAGCTGGTTCATTCCTCTTTACTACCTGACTTTCTTTCAACCTGTATTATTGATATTTGTAAATACCTTATTTTGGAAGGCAGAAATCACCTCTTATTTATCTCAATGTCTCCTAACATCTCCTACAGCAGTGCTGTACGAGACAACTGGTGAATGAATGAATGAGACTCAAGGATCTGGGTACTTTGTGAAACCCCAAAAAGGTACGCAGGAGGGGGAAGCATGCCCGACCCTGAGGCTTGGGCAGCTCTCCCCCTGTTTTGTAAGAGATCTGGTTTCTCAGTGGCTGAAGTTAAGCTGGCATGAGGACAAATCAGAGGACAACATTTAAAACATTCCCATAAACCTCAGTTTTCCTCTTGATTTGTTGTCTACCATTTACTGTAAAGAGGAGCAAGATGGTAGGAAGCGAGGTGCCATGCTATGCAATTAATCCTCAGCGCCGTAACCTTCCACCATCGTTCCCCCCACCCCCAAAAGATAAAACAAATGGCTACTGGCGCCCAACATTTTGGAGCCATGGGAAAAGTGAGTGGGCAGTTAATTATAACTCTATGTAGTTACATTAGTTAGCTAACAACTAAAATCTTAACCTTCTTAAAATAATCATCTTGTAAAGTTATCATTTTCACAACTATGCTAAGAAGCCCTGTCACTGTTTTTAGTTATTATTTTACTGTACAGTTTTTCAGGGAAAGGAGGGAAGGGGCAGTATTACTAGTTAATGTATTTATGATACTTTTTTAACTGGCTATTTTTATGTCTACTTCCTCCCCAAAATTATGTGAAATAGATTATTTCTATTTCATCTCATTGTCAAATGATATCAGAGCAAAGTGATACACCGCTAGGCTTTTCTTCTAAACAATGATGTATGAATTTACACTTACTATACAGAAGCATTGCTTTTTTCCTAGCTAATTCAGGTTATTTCATGTTACGCTACTCTGTGAATAGACGGATATGTATATTTATTAAATAGTGTTGATTTAATGAATGAAAAATTAGAAAATGACAGACACTATTGCAAGAGCTTTTAGGGTCAGTGAATAAATGCAGAGACAGAATGACTTCTTGACTACAAATACATCAAGGCAGCATTTTTAAATTCTCAACAATCATTACTCCTGCAAAAACAGGAAGATAATACTGTATTTCCAAACAAATGGGCATATAAAACATCGTCTGGTTAATAGGCAAATAGACAAGAAACTCAACAAAAAACTAAAACATGTCACTTTTAAGATCTTTAAAACAAAATACAGCTGGCTATCCTATTTCTTTTTCCTAGAAAGTTTAAAGGAATTCCTTATTTGAATCAACAAGATACTGAGATCAATTCAATAAAGGAGAAAACAAGAGAACTCAGGTAATAAAGAAAAGAGGTATAAATAAAGAAAATAGAGAGGCCAAAGCAGAGAAAATGAACAAGTTCAAAAACAGCAAGATAGTCTGGATATGTGTTTTATATCATCTGAGTTAAGCCATTTTTCCCCTGAACAAAAATGTTAATTTTGACAGGGAAACATTCATTAGAGGAAAGTAAGCAATGGATGATTACAGGAATCTTTCCTGAGTATAATGGCTGTGGCTTACTGTGTTATTTTATATTCACTTATTAAAATGAGAATCTCTATGGGAAACAAGAGCAAATAAAAGTGATGCACAGCATGAAAGACATTAAGAAAGGTGCTAATTAAATAGATAACAATATAATGTAACTAACCATTGTTTTAAATAGCCATGGCGCTCTCATCAATATTTCATTTTAAAGGTTTCACATTCCAATTCTCAGTACCATTAACAGCTAAAAATTAGACAGAAAATACTTTCAAGATTTCCTGTTTATTTTCTTCTTAAACAGCATTTGAAAATTTGAACATACACAGAAAGCAGTAACCATAAAGTGGCCTAAAAGCTGAGTTAGAATTTTTGTCTCAACCTCTTAGCCAAGTTGATGACATTTAGAAATGCTGATAACTAGCCTTAGGTCTGAAAACAAAGAATACAAAAGTATTTAGTGTTTCCATTATCCCTAACTTGCTGAAAGATGTTCATTTTCATTTGATGGAAGCCAAGAAGCAAATTCACCTCAATTAATACAATGATCTTAAAAATCAACACTTAAAACCTGACCTGTGTCATTTAAAACAAAAATGCATAGCAGGAATAGGGGGGAAAGAAGTGAAATGTCATTAGAATAACAAAGTGACTAGATAATGCTACCATGGCTCCATCTTCACAAATGTACAGTTGTGAAAATTTGCCATTGTCCTCTTTTGAACTATGTTTAATTAATTTCTGGGTCACGGTAACCATCAGGAGTCAGGATTTGCACTCTATGGTTCACACCCCACCCGAGACGTACTTGGAAAATTCTGGACAATCAGAGACACAGTTTGGAGAAAGACAATGCTTCTAACAAAAGTAGCCTTCATCCAAATCAACATCAGCAAATGCTTCATCATTCATTGAAAGTTTTACCTCTTGAGGAAGTTCTAGTTTAGAACGGTCAGTTCCTTCTTTTGACTGAAGGCCCATCAGATAAGGGACAGGAGCATCAAGAAAATGTAGCAGAGAAGCAGGGAGGATGGGCACGTAAACGTGCTGCCACTGAAATGGGAACAAAAGTGTGGTGATGCCTTCCGCCACCGTCATCAAGCGCTGATAATCTGCACAGAACAAGGGGAAAGGGAGGGGAAGATTCCAAGTAAAAACATAAAGCACTGCAGTGAGCTTGAAAATAACCAGTTTCCAGGAAAAAAATCTTGTGCTAATAAATGAAATATTTATGATCATGCAGAAAATATCCCACCACAATTTAAGTTCTATCCCACCACAACTGAAGAGTCAAATGGTCTCACTTGAATGGTATTAAGGGGGTTTGAATAGGTGGGAAACATTATCACGTGCTTCTGAAATCACTGGTACGTGAGTTTACATTCCCTTAAAATGTGGAGGGAACAACAATGAACAAAATTGCTTTTGGCATGTCTCCTGTTGAAAATGTACAAGAATATTGCTGTTATCACTTTTTGTGTACATGAAGATGGATACACTCCCCAATTCAGAGGCTCTTTTTTTTCTGGCATACATGATCATGGCTACAGCCTACAGTTATCCTGATTATAATTTATTTGGGCCGTCCTTCTGTGGTTATAAGAAATCAAACAGATATATGCATTCAGAGTCATACTTTCTATATTTAACCCCTAACTACAGATCTATCAAATCTAGAGACAAAGTGAAAGTTCCCAGAAAATTAAAGGCTGGTTATTTTGGAACTGCTTCCATGAACTAATTTATCAAAACTAAAAACTTTACAATATTAGAGTGTCCTCCTCTCCCCTAGTTTTATTGAGCTGTAACTGACATATTACATTGTCTTAGTTTTAGGTGTACAACACAATGATCTGACCAATGCATATACTGTGAAACGATCACCACGGCAAGTTTAGTTAACATCCACCACCACAGTTAACAAATAAAATACTCTCTTAAGCCAATGGAGTGCATGCTTTATACATACACAGTCTACGATCCCTGTTTGAACTCTTGGAGGCAGAACTCTTGGTGTCTCAGAATTCAGACTTTTTAAACTTAGAAAGGTAATATTGTACATATACCACATGCATAAAATACCTAGGGCAGAATCTTGTAGTTGAGCACTTTAATAGTTCCGCAGCAGACCATCCGAGTGTTCCAGCAGGGTGGATAACCGAAGTGTTTAAGTAGGGTCACTGTGGTTCAGGTCTGGTTTTCCCAATGAGTTACAAAAGCTTTGATTTTCCAAATTTTGGGGGATATTTAAACTGAAGAGAATGGTTATTATGAACTTATACTTTTATGCTCTCACAGAATTTACTGTGCACAAATACAGTAAAATCGGGGGGTGTGAGGCTTTGGGGGAGTCTTTTTCAAAAGGTTAAGGAAAATGATCAGATGCTATTCGGTTCATGTCAACTCAAAGAACCCTGCCCAAGCATAAACGGGATGTTATCCACTTAAAAAGTTTTCTCTTGCATCATTTTACAATTTGTAAATGACTACTTTTAATAGTTTACAGTGGGATTTTGGTAACTAACCAGCTACCCGTTGCCCAAGTACACTCAAAATTTTCCTTATTTGATTCATTACGACCTAAATCTTAGGTGAAAACCTGTTTGCAGGAGTCCTTGTAAAACGCCAGTCCTGGGTGGCCTGAGGGGTGCAGGGCGGCCGTATGAACACAGAGCTGACCCAGTTACCTGAGGTGGAGACACGGGACACACACACGAGTGGAGGACCCCCGACAGCTGGGCTGAGACAGCTGGTGCTCTGTGGCGGGGCGGTCGGAGGAGAGCAGTCAGCTACCTGCCCCCCAGCTAGTGCTGAGGCAGGTGCCTGAGCTGGGCGGGATGGGCGGCTTTCAGGGTCAGAAACCGTGCTGTCGCTGGCACGACTGCCTCTCTGCAATGTGCCCCGTGGGCGTTCTCAGCACCACGGGCTCCCCGAGGGCACAGTGGGATCTATTCTATCTCATTTTACCCACAAAGCACAGGGCCGAGTTCATAACCACCGCTGACCAATTTACTGACCAAATGTACCAATGCTACCAAATATTACACTTTTCTCCTTGTACTGAAACAGTCCTAATGAAACACACAAAAACGGGGGAGGAAGACATGCAGTTAAGCACCTGTAAAAAGATGAAATCCAGGGAAATGTCCTTAATATTCTCTTCCGCGACCACCCATTTCTTTCTTTTTTTTAAAATTAAAGTATCATTGATATACAATCTTACGTTGGTTTCAACTATACACCACTGGTTCAACAGTTACTCATACTATTACGTCCTCACACACTCCAGTGCGGTCACTGTCTACCAACACAGTATGTTACAAAATCATTAACTGTATTCTCTGTGCTGTACTACCATCCCTGTGACCAGCCTACACTGCGATCGTGAATTATTGGATCCCTTTATCCCCCTCACGCACCCCAACTCCTTCCCCTCGGTAACCACTAGTCCCTTCTCAGTGTCTATGAGTCCGCTGTTATTTTGTTCCTTCTGTTTAGCTTTATTTTTATACTCCACAAGTAAGTGAGATCATTTGGTATTTTTCTTTCTCTGCCTCTGTGGCCGTCCATTTCAACCAAGGACTGGAGTCTTTTTATTTTTGTAACCTAAACACTTGGCACAGTATCTGGCATATGGGAGATGCTCAAAAATAGTTTTGAATAAATAAATGAATTAGTGGGATAAGACTACATAATTTTGCTGGATATCCACAACTTAATAGATACAATTAGATTTTGCACACATGAGTAAAGAACGAATAATTTTTTTAGGAAAAAATGGTAATGACTCAGACATAACTATTCACTCAAAAAATTACACTTCCTGGATATTCATACATTTAGTTAATTATGTACATGGCTCAGGAACATTATAAAGAAGACTCAAATACCCAGTTCCTAAGCCATAGATACTCTTTATTACACGATTTTTACCAAGTGACTCATTCTAACCTTGCATAAGCAGACATTATAGGGGTCAGAACTGTGGTTTAGAAACAAATATCACACTTCGACATTTTTTTTTATCCTTTCTGTTAAAAAGGAAGAGATTTTAATGGTGAAATATAAAGAGGTTTCCCAACCCCTTCAGAGTAGGAAAGGACCCTCTGGAGGCTCCAAGCTTCTGAGAAGAGACGAGGGAAAGAAAGGGCAGTGTAGCCCCTTCCAGGAAGATCTGTTCCACGGGTCACTCCTGAAGTTTGAGGCGAGCAGACCTCATGGCAATACAAAGAAAGAGAAACATAACTTCATACTCACTTCACATATGTATTTTATGATTTGATTCTGGTAAAAATGTACAGTATGTCCCATGTCTATGGCCTATGATAAAAATAACTTGACTGTTTTGGTCTCTATTTGGTAGCTTTTAAAAACTGCTGTTAGTTTTACTTTGGTTTTTTATGGAGTTTTACTGTTGTAAAAATAATTACAAAAATAATGGTTTGTTTTGCACAGTTAAAGGTTAGTTTTCTAAGACAATCACTTCCCTAAAAAAAGTTTAATGTTTCTAGCTCAGCTAGTTTCTTAAAAACAAAAACAAAATCTAGGTTTTAAAAAAGAATTACATTTCTTACAAATTTAAATGGGAAAAAAAACCTACCTAACAGTTCTTACTTAACTTTAAGGGGATATACTTTCTACGATCCTTTACCCAGCCTCCAACTTCTGACTACTTTATTTAAGGATAATTTTTTTAAGGAAAAGGAAGAGAAAAAGATTCATTTGGCCCAGAAATATTTAGTAATCATTTATTCAGTCAATGCTCTGCATTCAAAACCCTAAGAACACTTGCATTTGAACTAGTCGGATTCATCATTCCGTGTGGAGAGGGAGAACACACACTTGGGGATGTGCAGAATATCTTAGTACAAGGGTTTGGAGAGCCTGTCACAGGATGTGGGCTTTGCCCGGATAATTTGGGAGGGAAGACTTGCTCTGGACAGAGACCTGGGCCGCTCTGCGGCTGGGTGTCTCCACGGGGCTGCTGCACAGGGAGATGGAGGCAGCCAGGACAAAGCTGTACGGTGAGGAAGCGCAGCAGCAGCTCCCGGGGTAGCGAGACAGGAGGATGTTTCATACTGTGCGGGGTGCACAGTGACCTTGCTTCAAGTGGATATTTTTGTGAGACTGCAGAACAGCCCGGCTTAGTTGTGAGCGGCTCGCAGTTACTGTGAGGCTGAGCTGTGAGGACAGCTGCATCAGTTCCTGGCTGTCAGGCACTGCTTTATTATTTCGTTCTCAATTATAAGCCAGACACAGATGAAAGGCTCAGGGTTTTAAGCAGTCAGATGCCGTGCCAGTTATCTATTGCCTCTCAGCACCAAGCTCACTTGGTAACCCGGTCTCTGATAACAGACTTGACTCAGCATTGCCTTACAATGAGCACAATGTTAAGCTTTGCCAGCAGGGGGTGCTGGAGAGACGGGGCAGGAGGATGGGCTTCTCTCTGAGATTTGGGTGTGTCCTGTGCAGAGCTGTGCTTATTCCCGCTCCTCCTGCGATGTTGGGTCAGTGGTGTGGATCGTGCGGACATCTGGAGTTCACTTCCCCAGCCACATGCCCAGCGGGGGCCGTCTCAGGGACTGGGCTGGCAGCCACCTCCTAACACGGATGCTGCACGCTCAGTTCTCACCTACAGCACCCCTCTCACCAGCCCCCCTGACTCGTGCCTGAGATTTGTTTCCCACTTGCCCAGTGGCTGAGGATCAGCTCTGGCCCAGATGACCCACTGACCTTCTCCACCATCCAATGGGCTACAGCCACATCGTCCTCAATGAGGTATGAACCGCAGCCTTGAGAAGCGGGTCTCCCTTCCAAGTCTGCCTTCCTTGGGTACCTTTTAGAGTTTTCTTCATGTCTTATACTTTCCTATTACAGCTTAATAATTCTTCATATTATATTCCTCTGTTTAAATCATTGTGTGGTTTAATCTGTCTCCTGATTGGACTTCAGCTGAAAGGCCCAGGGGGTTTTAAGCCATCAAATTAAATCCCGGGCAAACTTGGCTACTTTATTTACTGTTGATGAGAAAACTGTTCAGTCTCATAGAAAACATAAATCCTTCAAGTAATCCCAAGTAGCACCTTGAGCTGTTTTCTTGCTTTGATTATTATGGAAAACTTTCACATGGCACGTGAAAAGAAATTAATACATTTTCCTCTCTTCTATTACACATTGGAAGACAGATACACATGGCTTATTTTTCCTTCGACACAATTCCCCCCACCTGTGGGGGTTCTTTGTCCTTCTTCTTTCCAGTTCTGCTCTCTCTTCAAGATTGGTTCTTTTTAACTAAATCAAGAAGTAAAAGGTAGAGTTTTCTTCTGTAAGCACTTTTCCTGTGTTTTCGGAAAATTATTTTTTCTTTGATACTCAAAGGAATGAATGTGTACAAGAAGTTATTTTCATATTTAAGACATGCCTCAGCATAGCATTTGGGGCTCTGCATGATCCGGCCCTTTCCTGACTCATTGCTTACTGCCATCCCATAGTCAGATCATCTGCTTATAGTTCATTCACTGAACACGACGTGTTTCCACAGTCCCTGTGCCTTTGTATACCATTGTTCTCTGCCCAGAAGGTCCCTTCCCCCTGCACTGCTTGGCTAGGTTGTACTTTTTCCTTAGGCAATAGTTCCTTAGTGGAGCCATTCTTAATTACATACTCCTTACCGTCACTAGAGTGTACTTCACATGCTTCCATATCTTTATTTCCATCACAGTACTTATTCACCTCACTAAAGCTATTACTATTCTATTCTAAGTATCTTTTTATGTGTACCATCACCTCCTGGAGAGCAATGACTCTATTTTTAATCTCAGAACTTCTGGCACTTGGTATAGGGTCTAGTACATAGTGAGAGGTTAATGAATGTGTTGAGAAATTAATATGTTAACATCTGAGGCATGCAAAATGCAATAAAATGATTTGGACATTAAAAAAATTATGCTTGACCATGTTACACAATAAAACATACCATCAAAAATTTGCCTGGCAGGGGCTTACGTGCAGACTCTGAGATGGCCCTGCCTCCTCCACTTGGGCCCCTGTCTAACCAGCATCATTGTGAAGAACAAGGACAGCCCTCAGGGTCTGGGGCTAGAGCTGCGTAGGGGGCATGGAACGCACGTGGTGCAGGCCAGGGAGCCAGCTCAGTGGCCCAGGGCAACTCCAGTGTTGGCTGGTGGCGCAGCGCCCCAGGAGGAGGCCACGCCTAGTGGGGTTTACACACAGCAAAGCCCCACCAACAGAGGAGTGAAGCCAGTGGTGTCCAGAAGGCCTCCAGGGAACATCCCGACGTGGCTGCAGGATCACACACCACACCCATGAGGCTGGGTGCAGTGGCTGGTTCCTCCCCGAACCATGCAGGCTTGGAGGCCTCAGGCCCAGGCATAATTCAGCTCATTCCCTGGCTCCAGAAGTTCATCCCAGATATTCCCAGTGATGCCCAATAGTACTGCTAAATGAAGGGCATAGCCTCTGGCACCTCCTGAAGCAAAAGTGAGGATAGTTAGGTACTCTAACAATACAGAACTTGACCCTGGCCTTCAGCAAGTATGGCATCAGTGTAAAGAAGCTACCCTTCACTTAGGCCACCCAACCAAATGCACTTGTCTGTCCCCATGTCCCACACCAACCTGTTTTCATAATAAACTTCATTGTAACAGCAGCAAAAACTGCCTAACTTGGCTCACTTAGGCATCACATGAGGCAGAATACAAATGCAAATCAACAAAAATCTGCCCTCAGTGATGGGTGAAAAATGAGCTGCATTTTCCTTGATAAAAAAACTTTATCAGATTGACAAAGATTAAAAACGAAAATCACAGCAAAGGTGCGAAGGAAAGGGGGCTCTCACAAATTGCTAGAGCTTTCTTTCTATTTGGCAATATCCAACAATAGCTTAGAAACATACAGGCCATATTGACCCAGCAATTCCTATTCTAGATATAAGGTGATTTCTAACAGTAACCTATTTATCTAACCTAAATACCTAACACGAAAGATTTGGTTAAAAGAATGATGGCCAGTTACATAATGGCATATACTAGAGCTATTAAAAGCGTATTCTGCATCATTAACACAGGAAACCAACATGTGCCTGGCAGTAGCAGGAAGTAACTAGGTATTAAAAACCTGCTGAGATTCCACTTCTGGGTATACATCCAAAAGAAATGAAGGCAGAATCTTGCAACAATATTTGCACATGAGTATAGCAGCATTATTCACAGTAGCTAAGTGGAAGTAACACACGTGTCCACCAATGGATGAATGGATAAACAAAATGTGGTATATAAAGTGGACGGCTGAACAACGTGAGTTTGAACTGCATGAGTCTACTTATACATGGATTTTTTAAAAAGTACTGTAAAATTTTTTGGCAATGTGCAACAACTTGAAAAACCATTTTCTTTTCTCTAGCTTACTTTAAGAATACATATATAATGTATATATAACATATACAGAATATGTGTTAATTGATGGTTTATATTATAATTAAGCCTTCCAGTAGTTAAGCTTTGGGGGAGTCAAAAGTTATACATGGGTTTCCAACTGCACAGGGGGTCAACACCCCTAACACTTTCATTGTTCAAGGGTCAACTGTACATACAATGGAATGTTATACAGCCTTAAAAAGGAGGAAATCTGGTCACATGCTACAACATGGATGAACCTTGAGGACACTATGCTAAGTGAAATAAGCCAGTAACAAAAAGACAAACAGCGTGTGATTCTACTTATATGAGGTAACTAAAGCAGTCAATTCAAAAAAACAAAGTAGAATACTGGTTGCCAGAACGGAGGATGGGGGGACGGGGAGTTGTCTAATGGGTATAGAGTTTCAATTTTACAAGATGAAAGCATTCTGGAGATTGGCTGGACACCAGTGTGAATATAGTTAACACTACAGAACTGTTCACTAAGGAATAATTAAGATGACATATTTAATATCTATTTTTTACCACAATTAAAAAAATTGTTAAACCTAATCTATACAGAGATAATCTGTGGGCAACAGAATCCACAAAAGATGAATAATCTGTGATAATGAGTAATTTGAATTTAAGTTGAAAAGGATTTTTAATTTGACATTAGATGACTTCTTAAGAAGGTATACACATGTTCGGGTTGCAAAATCAAACAGGGTTTGCAAAATGTGTAATGACCTAAGTATTCATTGAGAATTGTTTTCATTTAAAAGGTCTTATTTAATACATAATTTCAAGTGCAAAAAGTACATTAATGACAGCAGTTAGCCACGACACTCTGTAGAGCCTCCAAAAATCATTGGCAATGGACTGATATGAGGCATTTTAAAATCAAATTATTTAAAATAAAAATATACATTCATTAGAATATAATTCTGGCACCATGAGTGCCTGTAAAAAGTAGTATCTCTTTTTGCTTCAACAGAGGTTAAGACAAAAACAAAGTATCTATGTATATAACTATATACTTACATTATTTAAAATAGGTTAAATGTAATTGGTAATTGTTGGTAAAAGAGAAAACATCTGGATTATCTTCCTATTTTATATTATTTTTTAAACTATTAAGTTAACTTGTGCCTAGCAGTTACTATTTCCTATAATAACTGCCAAAATCAATCTGTTCATTTTAATTTCTAGTTCCATGACATTTTTTAAACATGTCTATTTATGGCAGTATGGAGGACTAAAGCTCCCAAACTAAACTAAAAATGCTAAATAAAATAATTTAAAAACAACCCAATACATGAATATATGTATTTGTTTGAAAAAAAAAAAAAGAGGGGAGGGAGTCACTGGGAGCCAGGAACAGAGTAAAAGCAGGAATCCAGTGGGCAAAGCTGAAGGGTCTGCCATCTTCAGGACCGTTACTTCTGTGCACGCTGGGGGACAAAATCCAAGAAAGGCTCAGATTCAGACTGTAGGACACAAAAAGGATAGAAACCTATGGGAAGAGAGATCTAGAAAGGAGAAACAAAAACAGAACAATAATGACAGAAAGTCCTGTACTGCCAAGGGAAGTTGTTTGTCCTGGCCCCAGCTCTGGAAGGCAGGGGGAAAGCCCCTGAGCATGTCTACCTACTGGCCAGCTTTGGGGTATGTTTGGTACTGAAACTCATGCTATTTGTATGGCCCTAATAAACAAACACTAAGGGGAGACTTTCAGTTTAAAGCAGACCTGTGTTGCCAGTGAACTCAGATACCTAGTGAAAGAAAATATAGATAATTCCTAGAGGAACAAACCCTCAATCCTCAACCCATCAGATAAGGAATATATCCGATAAATAATATAAAATTTGTATGTTTAATATGCTTATGGAAATTAAAGGAAGAATTAAGGAATAAGACTGTTTATATGACCAATGAATGTAAATGTCAAAGGAAGGGTTAATACAGACTAAACACACGTAAAAAGACAATTAATAATCTGGGAGTCAGATACGGAGAAATCACAGAATGCAACAGAAAGACAAAGAAACAGAAAAGGGCTGAGAGGTATCAAAGATCAAGTGAGACAGATTAACTGTTTCATTAGAGTTTCAGGAGGATAAAAAGGAAAAATGATGGATGGAAGTAATATTTGGAAAGACATCTGAGAATTTTCCAGAACTGTTGAAAGACATTAACCCTAGATTTCAGGAAACACAATGAATCACAAGCAGAACAAGTAAAGAAACCCTCATCTAGAAAAATCACAGTCAAAATACAGTACACCAAAGGAAAACAGAAAATCTTATATATAACCAGGGTGAAAAGATAGATTTCTGGCCAAGAAATGACAATTAGAATGATTGTGACAGATGGCTTCTCAAAGGCTACACTGGAAACTAGAAGATAGATTATTTTCAAAGTGTTGGGAGAGAAAGAGAGAGAAACTTTTTCTAAAATTAAAGTATCACTGATATACAATCTTATGTTGGTTTCAAATATACAACACAGCAGTTCAACAGTTATCCATATTAATAAATCCTTATCCCCTCTAGTGCAATTACTCTCTGTCAACATAGTAAGATGTTACAGAATCATAGACTATATGAGAAACTTTTACCTAGAATTTAATATCCAATGAAACCATCTTTTAAAAACAAGAACAAAATAAAAATAATTTCAGCTGAACAGATCTAAAAGAGAATGCCATCTCACTTAAGGAACACCTAAGGATACACTTTAGGAAAGAGATTGACCCTACAAGAAAGAAATATCTAAGAAATGCAACATGAATTTTTTAAAATGGCAATTGTGGTGTTAGAAAGAAAACCACAGGCCCCAAATGGAGTCGCTTGTGCCAGGCTTCCTCACCAAAGCAGGGCCTAATACCTAACCTACTTACAGTTTCAATCTTCCCCAGAAATGTACCTTAACCATTCAGAGATTTTCTGGTCAGCCTTAACAAGGGAATCTGAAACAGGGGCCCTCCTCATCCCTAAAAAAGGATGGAAATCTACCTAACAAGATCTGTTTGATCCCAAAGGAAGGTGACCTCACTCAAGATGATCATTTTTTCTGTTTATGACTCCCCTGTCCTGCCTTAAACCCTTTCCCTTTCTAAAGTAGCCCTTTGCAGCTCCCATCTGCGGCCAGATGGCATGCTGCCCAATTTATGAAGTGGTTAATAAAGCCAATCGGATCTTTAAAATTTTACTGAGTTGAATTTTTCTTATTTAACAGTGGGTAAATTCAAGCAAAACCAAGTATATAAAAAAAATATCTAATTTGAAGGACTATCAAAATTCTGAGCAAGGAAGCCACAGTACTTGTATTTTAACGATTCTGATTAACCTAAGACTAAGTGTTCACGTTGAAATTCCAAAATTTACCATTAAGAATATAACTTCTACACTAAATGGAAAAAACCGAAACAAGAAAAAACATTTTGATTACTTCAAAAGAAAGCAAAAAAGTAGGCTAAAGGCAAGGCAAATAGTAAAAAATCAATGGAAATTCAAAAATTCTTAAATGATGAAAGCATCAGATCATAAGATTTATGGGATTTAGCTAACACAAGAATCAAATGCTTAAAATGCTAACTAATACTTGGTGGACAGCATTAAGACCAAGTTAGCAAAAAAAGAAGAAACACTCTTTTGAGTACAAAAACATGCTCCTAAAAACTCATTCTTCATTTGAAACTGAAATAAACAGGTAGCTTATTAGTCGCTGTAACTTTAAATGGACCTCATACACCAGCTGGGATAAGCTAACCAAACAGAGCAGAAAGAGGGGGGCTCAGGACAGAGCACAGGCAGCCAGAGTCTAGGGCTATTTAAAACAGGAAGTGTGACAATGGAGGTTTCGTTTTGTTTCTGTCTTCTAAAAAAAGCATTGACATTCAGTGTATGAGAACATTCATTAGGTCTGCAACCCTGACACAAATGCTTCGGGCCACTTAACGTAAATTACCCTTCAAAGGCAGTCAGTCCTAGGTTGGACCCTCACAATTTAAGATATGCCTAATTTACAGAGGTTTATGTAGGACTAACAAAACCAGTAATAATTAAATCACATTATCATTTAGTCAGTGCCAGCTACCTATGTGGTCTGTATAGGTTTTCTTATTTAACCTTCACAATTAATCAGTGAGAGGGAGGAAGGAAAAACGCCTGTTACTGCCATCAAGATGGGGTAACTGATACTCAGGAAGACGATGAACTCGCCCGTGGTTACAGTTAGTAAGTGACCGAGCAGAGATTTGAACCCAGGATGCTTATAACTTCAAAAACCAATATTCTTACTTGGTGAAGGGGGGTGCCTAGTAAACATAATGTTCTCCAAGTAATTGTAGATTAATGATAACAAAATAAAACAAAAACAAAACAACCAAAAAAAAACAATATTCTTTTTGGCCCAAACTGCTTCTCTCGGAAGAGCATTTGTAAACTAAATGGCCTTGAAGATCCCTGGTACATCCAGGATCTACAATTGTTCTTTCTGATAGGCTAGAACACCTGAGGGTATTGCGCTCCAAGCTCCTACCCCTTCTAGCAGCTCTCCAACCCCAACCTGCTTCAGGCAAAAAAGCAAGAAAGGTAGAAATAGAAAGGAAGAGAGAATTACTTAAGCTAACTCTTTCAGACACAAAAGGGTAATCTGCAGGAAATGAAGCCCTAGGAAAGCGAGGGCAAGAGGGAAGGGAAGAAGGAAGACTGGCCCTTAAAGAACTTCCTGAGAAGGAAAATTAAGATACTGGAACACGTTATCAAAGAATGTTATGTAGGATAAACTGAAGAAAATACAACCTCGTGAAAGGCTGTCAACACATAAATAGTGTCAACATACACACAAGATGGGAAGTACAAATATAGCCTACTTGGCTCAGCCTCACATATTTTTAAATAGACAAGAAAAAAAAACTGGTAAAATAGGTTTGACAGCAGCAGTCAGGAGACTGCACTACAATTCTGCTAGACAGTGCAAGTTAGCAAAATGCTAGCCCAAATATCTGTGCCCTGTTTTCAGAGGACCCACCATTGCACAGAAACCATTTTCTATTTCCCTTCAATTCACTATCCATTCAGACACGGCGTCTCTATTTCCCCGGCAAATTGACGTTCAGGTTGGAACCTCAACTCCAGCGAAGGCTCAACATTAGTCATCATAAATGCATGGGGAAAATAAAGCCCCGATTTCCCGAGATTTTTAAGCATGTGTTGGGAGAACTCTGAATGAAATGCCATCAGGAAGGTAACTTCCTCTTGGGATTAAAACAAAACAAAACAAGGTGACCCCACATAACTGGGCTGGAACTTCCAGACCCAGGACAGTCAGGACTACTTAATGCTCATCCCTCCTCCCGCCACTTGAAATGCCCCCAGGCAAAGCTGCCGCCTTAGGGAGCAAGTTTGTTTATCCTTTGCCAATGTCAGCTGAGTTTTGACATCAACCTTGACTAATCTGTAAAAACAAAAAAAAAAGAGAGAAGTCTCCACGTTCCTAGTACTAACAGGATTTTCTCACTTTCATTATGAAAAGAAATACGTTTTAGGTATTATCAAGAAAACGGGGGTTATTTCCATTAAAAAAATAAATACACTCAACTCAGCCAAATTAATGCTTTTGTATCCCTTCCTCTTTTTCTCTGCAGTCCCTGCCACCTCAGAAAGAAGTAACATCTCAGCCTCTGAGCCCACCTACAACAGCTCCTTTTACACGAAAAGGAAGAGACTTCTGACCATTACATTTGGTGCTAAAAACAGACCCCATGGAAATACAGCCATTGGGAGGAGCACAAGTCCCCGTCTGGGGAGACTTAAAATCCCAGAAGACCTACCCTGTGAGTAGAGAAGGATCTGCATCTCTAAGAGGACGCAGGTGAACACCTGCACCAGGTTCTCCAGTCCCAGGAGCTCGAAGGCCTCTCGGAGAGGGTAATCGGAGAGGGGGAGCTCATTGGGCCCAGGCCGCTGGCAGATGACGGGCTCATAAACGCCGTAGAATTTCAGTGACCTCCCTGGGGGCGGGAGGGGCACCTCGTAGAGAATGTTGTGGATGTAGCTCTCAAGTGGCAAGGGTGGCGGCTGCTGTGAGCTGACTGCCTGGTACAGCTGGGTGAGGAATTTCTTGCAGGCCTGCATGAAGGGCAGTGGTGTGATCAAGCATATACTTTTTGAGACGTACAGGGTGTCTCGGTTGATGTCGTAGGAGTTGTATCGCTGGAGTTTCAAAAGGGAAGTGGCATCTCCCTCATCAATACTGCTAGCCAGCGAGTCCATGCTGCAGGACGACGAGGCACACGCGTTGCTGTAGCGCTCTGCGTTGTGCATCTGGTAGAGTGTCTGCATCGCTGTGCAGATCTGCTTACTTGTTACCTCTTCATAGAAAGTGAGAACAAAGCCGTACGTGCGAGAACCATCTTCCCGGGTGATTATAAATGAGTGGAACTGAGGCTCTCTGCTGTCAGTCTGTGTTCTGAAGGATAGCCCTTTAGGCATGCACAACTGCGGAGGAAGGGGGAACAGCATCAAAACGCAACCAACAGGTAACTTCAAGCCAGAAAAGAAGTTCGTTGTTAGCGCAATACGATTCAGAAGGACACCGATTTAACACTATCAGTAGTAGCCTGAAGCAGATACACTTTAAGTTCCTCATTTACATGTAGATAAAACTATTCTTCAGAGGAATGTTTATACAAGGATGATACTACTATGTTACGGCCTATGTGTTATAACATGCAGGAGGCTTGACTAAGAGCGAGAAGGCCTTTTGCAAGTCCCAGTAAACTCTTTTCAAGCCTATGACCTCCAGCAAGTTGTGTAACTTCCCAAGCCTCAGTCTCTTTGCCTACAACATCTATTAATCAATGACTTGAAGACATAATATGCAAAGGAACTGACGTATTTAAGCACTATCTTTGGATTAATGATGTTTCAGAGAAATTGGGAAATAGGTGAAGGCTCACCTGGTAAATGGGAAAAAAGCTATAAACACAGAATAATAAAACCAACAGTACCATTTTCAAAATTTTGAACAATGTGATCCTTCATCCTAGCAAACGGAACTTTGAAAACAGAATGATTTTTATTTACTGAAGCAGAAGGGGGAAAGATGCCTTTTTAGGTAACTTCCCGTAGAGATTATATTTTAGGTCTTGGGCACTCCCTAGGATGGAGATGAGTTTGGGAACAAAATTACCTGGGGCGTTAGAGATGCTCTATTTAAGAAACTAAAAATATACTAAAAGGTAGGATTGAATCTTGAAAACGTTTTAAATGAAAGAAGTCAAACAAATCACAGAAAAAATTTAAATACACTAAAGAGAACAGACCTTATAATTCAACCATCCTAACATAATGATCATTATTCATTTTTATATAGTCCTTTCTACTGCTGTACTGTAATGTGCTTTTTGCACAGAAATAAATGTACCATGCATTATTATGGGCTTTTTCCAGATTTAAAAATTGATCTGGTATAAAATTTAGACATTCTCCCAAATGTCTACATTACCAAGTAAATGCAATTCGTCTTAAAAGTTACAGGCCCTTCTTTCAAACTGTCAACAAACCCTTCTTAGGCAGTGCTTTTACGAGCAAGGCCAGGTGGTGGTGGCCCAACGGTGACAGAGACAGCACTCCCTGCTCCCATGGTGTTTCTGGTTTAGGAAGGATGACAGCTGGATAGGAAATCATTCGCTACGAAGTATGGGAAGTGCAGTAACAGGGTAAATACAGGCTGCCATGGGGAAAACGTAGCAGGACGTCAATTAGAAAAGAGCGAGCTACCGGGAAAAAAGAGAAGGAAATCCAGTGGACAGCGGGGGATGAGCACAGGTGTCAGCGAGATGAGGAGAAGGCAGACAGACACGTGTGCAAAAGCCGGGAAGACAGAAATGAGGGCATGAGGAGATGAAACACGTGCGGGGTGTGTGTGCACACGATGCAAGGCTGGGGCGGTGGGAGAATGTGGGAGAACCAGAGGCCTGGCCACGAAGGGCCTTGGTGGGTCACGTCAGAAGTCTGAGAGGAGAACAGGAAGCGCCTGGAGGCTTTTGGCGGGAGGGGGACAGGATCAGATGCGCCTCTTAGCACGTGATCTTCCTGCGCTGAGGGGCAGTGGTTTTCAAAGGGGTTCCAAGGAGCAAAGGAGCGAAGGCATTGCCTCGGGGCCTCGGGCGCCCTCTCACCCCTCTCTCTCACCCCATTATCCAAATCCACTAACAAAGAGCGGCAGTTCTACCTTCAGAAATACACTCAGGAACAAATCCCACCTTTCCTCTTACCACTCTAGCCTAAGCCATCTTCTTCTCTTGCCTGGACGACTGTTCAATACACAGAACCGGTCTCCATGCTTTTACCCTTGTCCTGCATAAACTATTCCCCATAGTGTAACCGAAGTCGTCCTTAAATGACGTAGGCTGGATCTTGCCACTCTTCTCAAAACCTTCAATGGCCTCTCAACTCACTAAAAGCTGAGCCCTTACCGTAGAGGCCCCGTAAAGCCCTCAATGGCTCAGCCCCGGGGCCCCCTCTTTCATCTCCCGCTGCCCTTTAGTTCGGCCACATCGTTCCCATGAAAACCCCTAGCAGGTGCTGGCCGGAACCTGCTGTTCCCTCTGGTTGGGACGATCTTCCCTATGTATCCACGTGGCTCATTCCCTGTGGCACATTGTATTTGCTAAAAATGGCTCCAACAATATTCCTAGTTCCATATGCTGCCCCAGAACCTTCCCACTCTCCCATCAAGGACCTGGGTAAGCTGCTGAGGGTGCCATCACACCAGGGACCCGAAAACTTGCTCTGCCCAGAGCCAGATAATCAACAGTTCCAGCTCTGCAGGTCACACAGTCTGTCACAGCCACTCAACACCGGAACTGCACGTATGGTACAATGACAACACAGAAAGGAAGGGGCATAACTCTGTCCCAGTGACACTGAATGTATAAAGCAGGCAGCATCTGGAGCCGGCCTGAAGGCCCCAGTTTGCCCACCTCTGGCCTGGTTAAGTAAAAGGCAAGGGAAGTGACAAGGGACAGCGAGTGACTTCTGAGGCTAGGTCTAAAAAGGCAGTACACTTCCATCTCTCTGAGCACACACCCTGGGAGCCCTAAGCCAACGAATAAGGAGTTTGGTTAACCTGAAGCTGCCATGCCAGAGAGACCACACGGAGCGAGTGCCTAGAGAACGCGGAGCCCAGCTGTGCTCCCAGCTCAGCAGACACACCTGGGGGTGAGCGGCCCTCAGTGACTCCAGCCCTGAGCCTCTGAACCACCCTAACCGACATGCAGCAGAGCAGAGGGGCCACCCAGCCAAACCGCACTCACGCTGCAGAGATGTAGGCAAACCCACGATTCTGTTGTTTGAACTCGAGAGTCAACAAACTATAGCACTTAGGCCGAATCCACCCTGTCATCTGTTCTGTAGGCACACCATGACGCTCTCCACCCAGGTAATGTCTACGGCTGCTTTTGCACCACCACAGCAGAGTAGTGATTGTGACAGAAACTGCGTGGCCCACAATGCCTTGACCATTTATTATCTCACCCTTCATGGAAAAAAAATTGCCAACCCATGTTTAAAGCCACTTAAGTAGTATTGGGATGGTTTGTTATGTGGCAGCAGAGAAAGGGAACACCCCCTTACTAAGCCACTACATACATACTACCTCACAGAGGCTGTCCTTTACCTTTCCATAAACATTAGTGTGTTCTCCCTATAAATGCTAATAAAGTGTCACTTCTCCCCTGGAAAGTCCTTACTGAATGGGGAAGCAATGAAAGTCTTACACCACTGTATGCACACGTGTACACTGTGTACTGACCCACATTACTAGTTTCTCTAATTTTATCTACAGGTTCAAACAACTCAAAGACTGGCATTAATTATATCTGAATAACATTAAACACTCGAGAGCACCACACATGGAGCAACAGACTATTTGAGGCCATGATAAATGGCGACTGATGACGAAGATGAAAGCGAAACCGCGAAGCTCGGCGTTATTATGCTGCTGGAAATGTCTTTACATTTCACGTCACCGAACATGAGGTTTGGAAGGAACTAAGGTAGCTTCACTTAATTACTTCTATATACGTTGACAAGAATTAAATTACTCCATATATCTGGGTAGACTAAGATCCAGGCTCAGGTAAAACACATAAGCATCTGGATTTGCCAGGGGAGAAAATGGTTCACTCCCAGTCTTGGGAATAACTGTATAAGGAAGGCCAGGGCAAGATCTTCTCATATTTATGTCTGCACATTAAGGCAGCTTTCCTCATAGCAAGATGAGATCCTCTGCTGATAGGAAGGAAAACTCATCTGACACATTTACTGCCCTCAGTAAAGATCACAGGAAGGAGAATTGGAGACACCCTTGCTCCAGGCGAACCTCAAGCTTGTCTGGCACAGGGCACGGCACGTATGTTTTTGTTGAATGAACAAATGGATGAATGAATGAGCAAAGAAAACAGGAAAAAACAACAGCGGGAGGGGGGGGGTACAGGACCAGATTTAGTTCCTCTTTTGATTCAATCTGTAGCTTGCTTTCTACATGGAGTATGCAAATACAGAAAAATAAACAGAGTGACCTCCAAAGTCAACACAAAGATTAAATTTAATTGATAGGCTTTCCTGACATCGTAAACCAAGAAATTACAACTCAAGCTGTTTTTGAACAGCTGCCAAATATTCCCTTTAAGGGTTTGTAGCTTTCTTGAGCACACGTTCAAACATTTACAGGAAAAGCTTGCCAACAGTTGTGCTCAGAGTAAGCAAAGAATGACTTTCTAATGCTACAGATAACAGATGTTAAGAATTCTTAAAATCTCTTCCTACAAATTAAAAAAAAAAAGAATTATATTTCTAATATGGGAACCACACATTAGAAAACATGATTGCTTTTTTCAGCTTTTTAGAAGTGCGAATTGTTTTATGAATTGCCAGGTTTATTTGGCAGAAAACGTGTTTTTTCAGAAATATAAAGACATAAATAATCAAGATTTGCTCACCATGGCATTCAACAATCTCTTCTAGTCCCCTAATATTGCTATTTATTAACACACCTACTCCCCACCCCACCCTTCTACAATAAACAACTAAAAACTGGAACTGTCACTGTTGACAGACTGCCCCTGGCCATCAGATTGCTTTAGCCAAAGTGGGCTCACCGTGCTGTGCACCTCCTCTCCTGCTTTGAGTGACCAAATGGCCTAATAATCTGGCCTCCTTCATGCAGTTTGGCTAGAATTTCAAAAATCCCTTTTTCCATTTTCTATAGTTCTATGACTCCTATACGCACTCTCTTATACACAAATAAAAGACAGATTATTCAGAAAACACTCAAAGAGCTGGTCAGCTTTTCCTTCCTTTCTTCCTGCCTTCTCTCCGTCCATCCCTCCTTTCTTCCTTTAATAAACATTTATTTTATATAATGTATTATATTAGATCTTGGCAATTCAAAAGATAAATATGAAAATAATCTCTCACTTTGGGCGGCTCACGGTCTAGTAGAAAACACAAACATATAAACCAACAATCACAAAATAATGAGATCAGCGCTGTTATGGAGGTTGGAGGAAAGAAAAGGGAGCACCCACTGAGGGCCCGGCGCACCTGGGGGTCGCCCGTTCCAGGTTCGAATACGTGCCGAGTCTGTGGCAAGTACATACGGCTACTTTTCCTTTGAATCTTGCAAGATGGGCTTCTCAACAGGTTTTTTTCTTGGCTAACCCTTTACTCTTTGCTTATCATTCCACTCCACCCTCCTCTGGGATCGGAGCAAATAGTAAATGGTAAACTTTGAGCTTTAAAGATTATCAAGACATTTCTAATAGTAATTTTTAAATTCTTATTAAAATATCATTTATCAGTTGTTTCATTTAGGACCGATATATAAAATAGAATCTTTACATTTTATATAACTTACTTAAAAAGGTGTCGACCGTATTTTCTTCCTAACATTTCCTAGGTTTGCTACATTTTTAAGGATAAGATCTACCTATTAGAGCATAACATAAACCTCATGGCTGCCAATATGCAGATTACCTTAGAGAGGTGAACTGACGGGAATGCAGGGGGACGTATCTGCCCTGCTTGCCAGGCTTTGCTTAAGAGGAAACACACAGATCTGAAGCAAATTTGTCCATGTTCACATCAGTTCCGGGTGGAAGGTACAGGATTATTGTGCTCCTCTGTTTTATGGTGCTTCCTTTCCTTTCCTCCATAAAAAACTCAGTCAGCAACCACGAGACATAAAAAGCATTTTATTTAGAAACAATTTCACCTGCCACTTCTCCTCATTTTCTATTATGTTTGCACTACACTCATACACAAGGAATTTTTTTACTTAACAAAGTTCATTGCTTTGGGGAACTTAATTTTTGTGAAATGAATGACCCTTCTTCAAAGAAAGCATCATGGTCACTTGCTGGAGAAATGACTGGTATTACAGAAGGTGACACCTCAGAGTGGGACTCGCTAAAGGCAAGAACAAAGCTTTCTACCTTTAGGTGGGGATAAATTATAGCTTCATACAAATGCACTTACTAATAAATCAAAGAGGAAATTAAGGGCAGTAAATCTATGGCCCAAATGCAGACTAGTTTAATCTCAGAGATGTTCAAGGAGCACCAGCAAATCCTTTTAGATTTTCAACAATAAACAAAATGCTGTGCAGTGCTTAACCATCAAAACACAAGTCTAGGCGTTTATTCTTCAGAGGGAACCTTTTGCCACTTCCATAAAACTACTTCAGAGGCACAGGGATAAAGCAAATACCAAAGACAGATGAGGGAAGCTGATAAATGCTTTAAAGATGAATGTTTTCCCTACAGAGGCTGAAGCCATCATGGATCTCTCACTACCAATCCAATCAAATGATAAAACAAAGAACACACCAAGCGTGGCATCTGGTTCCAAATGACTGAATTCACATTGTAGTGAGAACCTACTTCTGGGCACCCTTCTCAGTCCTCACAGAGTAATTTATACTTTTAAACATCTTACTAATTGAAGAAGTATTATACCTATTTATATTCTTATCCATTTTTCCATTGCTTCATTTAGACTAACATTCTTTTCTTTAGTATCTTTCCACTCATTCGCTAGCAGAAGCAGAGGATACGTTATTTTTGTCACTGCTGTTTGCTAGCTATTCCAGTCGGACGCTTGTCTGTGCCCCTCTACGTCTCATGAATATAACT
Source organism: Manis javanica (assembly GCF_040802235.1). NCBI lineage: Eukaryota > Metazoa > Chordata > Mammalia > Pholidota > Manidae > Manis > Manis javanica. The sequence goes on along the minus strand of NC_133170.1, from coordinate 7,113,962 downwards.
ACCCGTTGCGTTCTCCTTAATATCTGGAGTGCTGTCCCCACCAAGCCGAGGCTAAGGCCTCTCGGCACTCACTCCCGGCAGAATGGCATGTCTCCTTTTTTGGTACAGTTTCAAGAAGTAACAAACTGTGGTCTGTATAGAACCAAAGTCAAAGTGCCAGTGCCTTAGGCATTTGTCCTTAGACAAAGGGCCACGCTACTCCCTCCTTGGAGCAAGCCCAGACTGACGTGGTACAGAAATACCACAAAGGGCGCAGGGTGTTCCCTATCATCTTGGGCCAGGTCAAAACTAAATTATACAGTTTTTCTTTGGGGTAAGCAGGATGTAGATGGGGAAACAGTGAGCTAGAGAGTAAAAGTTATCTGTACTTAATCTCTGAGACTCCCTGCATAACGTGGGGCAAGGAGCTTAACCTCTGTGAGACATAAGTAAGAATCCTCACTGGGTGCATGCAGCAAGTATGTGAAAAGTAACATGCACGAAGTACCTAGCAGGCATTGACTAAATATTAATTTCCTTCCCTTATAGTATCACATTATAATGGGGTCTTTTGGCTCTACCTTTAAAATATTTAAAAAGAACTACACATTGGTGTTTCCGTCCACCTTGAATCACTTCTGTGACTATCACACCTGATGTCTGAGTGAGCATTGGGGACCCCTGAGTTTTATAATCACAGGGTTCAGAGATGTCCAAAATAAGTAGGACCCTTGCTAAATGTGACAATTATGGCCTACTGTATTTCTAAGAACCTCTAAAGGTACCTGTCACCACCCCGGGTCATTCATTACATTAATTCAAATGCCTTATAAACAAACTCCTACAAACATCTAAATGATGCACTGAAGTTTCTTTCCCTCTTTACTTTGTGAATATGATAAACTACAGGCCCATCAAACAACAGGCCTTGAAATATGAAAACTGTAATCATGCTCCTTCTATCAGGCTTCCCTCTAGGCCAAGCAATATCCCTGTTTATCAGGCCACCTACGCATCACTCAACACAAACACAAAGCATATTAGTACGAAAAGAAAATGGGCTTTTGGGGTCTGCTGTGTGCCCTTATTTGCTATGGGGACCCTAGACAAGTTACTTAACTTCTCTGAGCTTCATTTCCACATCTGTAGAATAAGGATAATATTATCTATCTCAGAATTGTTTATTGAAAGGATTAAATTAAATGAAATAATGTAGGTATACGAAATATAGTCAGTGTTGTTACCTTAATAAAAAGAAGGCTAAAGAGGAAAAGAAAAACACATACCATGTTCACTGCATCTTGATCGAAAGGGTTCCATTCTATATTCTGAGGATAGTGGGTCAGAACTTTGGATTTGAATGTTCTTCTCAAAGGACTCTGGTCAAAATTTTCACCTACAAGTAATTAATAATTAGTTAACAAAAGAATTTTCTTCAGAAGTATGTCATGCTTTTATTTTTATGTTGTAGATATACTGACTGGTAATGTTGAAATCTGATTCCCTAGCAGTCTACGCTGTGAATTTCTCAATGGACAACTGAAAATGAACTGTTTATAAGAGATCTGCATTTTAAACTTCTGGCTAGACAACTGATACTAAAAACCAAGACCTGCTAAAATAATCCTTTCTGTGACCTAATTCTTGTCCTCAAATCATTATGTAGTGATTTTAAAAAAATCTGTTCAGATGAACATTTAATTCACTAAAGAAACATTTTAAGTCAAGCTAAAATATTTATTTTGATCTTAAAATTTTTACATAAATAGACCCTATGGCGCAGTGCTCAAAGGAGACAATTTTGAGTTGCCACAAAAATCTCTGATAAATGTGACCTGCATCTCCAGCTTTTTCCACATAACAGAATTAATAGCATTAAAAATACCACCAGTGAGATTTAGTAGTTTAGTAGAGGGAGCACATTAAATATACTAACCTACAGGAAAGAAATAAGCTAGCCTAAGCCAAATTCCATCTCCTGCCAACATTCTCGAAAGATGAAAGTATACAGTACTTGGATTATTATATATAAGAAAATTCAATAATAGCTGTCAATTATCTCTTTGACGAAATTAATTCCCACGAGACCTGTCACCCCCAAATGTCTTAGTTCCATAAAATACTTTAATATGGGTGCATCTGAAATTCACAATGTCAGAAAGCTGAGATTAAGGAATATCAGCTTGAAATATCATTCTGTTCCCTGCATTTTTTTCTTTTTAAATTCTAATTAAGGGCAAAACATGAGCTGTTTTATCAACAGATAAATGCCACTTACCAGTATTTGTACAAGTAAAAATATCAGACAGCAAATTATGAGTCACAATTGGATGTCTAGTTAGGCTCAGTTTCCATTTTTGGTAAAAATACGAAAAAAAATTTATGGATACTAAAACACCTTTTAGTGCAAAACTTAACAGATCATAGGAGGGAAAGTCACACTTAAAATCTGACTGGAGACTGTGATATGAAGTACATGAGAGCTTTTCTGAATAAAGGCACACAATTTAAGTAGCTGGGCTGCAGGCAGCTTCTAATTCAGGCCCTCAGCTAGTGGTCAGACTTTGGATTCCTCTTATTTAGGCAAGCATTTCATCTCTTTATCTTTCTGCTCCATATTTCCATCTTCTGAGGGAGCTTTCACTTTTAGAAGAAAACTGTCCAAGGCATCCCTAAGGGAAGTTTAGCAATTTTTGCACCACGCTTCTAGGATATGTTAACAGCACAAACTCAATCGCGGTATGTGAAACTGCCCACAGTCAATGTCTGAAGAGCCAGAGCTCGGGACGGCTCACTGCAGGAAGGGTAATTGATATCTTTAAGCAGGTACTAAGTTCTCAGGCAAACACTGAGAATTTTTAGATTATTCACTTCCTCATTTAAAAAACAAGGTTAGTTTTTACTTTAAGTCAGAGAAAAAAAAAAAACAGAACAAAAATTCCCTCCTTGTTCTAAAGGTCCATGGTGCTGACCCTGTTACACTGACAGAACAGGATATCCTCAGATAAAACACAGCAATCAAGAAACTCCTCCACCCACCTCAAGTATCAGAAATGCTTATTTTTATTTTTATCATCCACGAATGTAAATAAAATATAAAAAACAGCAGGGGCAGAAGAAACAGCATGTAACGCATAATATAATTCCTTGCGACACTTACCTTTCAATGAATTCCTGCCTGAGTTTGGCTAAAATGGTAACATTACCTTCATTCATATATCAAGTTATTAGTGGGACAGGAGATAAATCAGGGAAGTTGACAGTGCCATTTTCAGTGTAATCTGTTGACTAAGGAACACCACACCCTCCTGAGGCGCGATGAAGCAAGCATTAGAGCGGGCAGGAAAACCACCTCCAGAGAAAGAAACCCACAAACACAAGAGACGAAAAAATCCATGAAACAGAAACACGTATCTAACGAGCGAAAAGCAGAACCACCACCACCACCACCACCACCTCCTGTTAGGCTGTCAGAAAGGGGGGCAACAGGAAAGTCACTGCTCTATATACAGCTGTCTTGGCAGATATTATTCTGAAGGAAGTGAGCGGAAGAACCGGCCACGTAGAAGTACTGGTAACACTGTTAAGGATTTAGATATGAGAGGGAGTAGCTATTACTCCTAGTAACAGCCAAAGAAAAAATTTTGGAGATGAGAGATGAAGAGCAATCTATCTACTCTTCTCCTTTTGAACCCATGTTTTATAAACTTTCAACTTAGAATTTATTGCTCGGACTTGGCAGGGGAAATTTGAATTCTCACTAAAATTTGAATTCTCAAGAAATGAAATTATACATAAGCATTCTTTACTTAACTTAAAATCCACCTTTAAAACACATTACCCTGAATGAACAAGGAAAATCTGTGCAAATATTAATATTCCTGCTGCACAGAAGTCTACACAGACTTAATTTCAAGTAATATTGCCAAGTACTCCTTCTAAATTACGCTGCAAATAAGGCTTTCCTCCTAAGAAAAGAGGACTTATCTGCCAAGAGAGCTAAAAGACAAGTAAATAATTTTTTCCAGGCTTTAAGCAAATGAGGTCTTTATAAGAATTAAAATGTAGATGAGAGAGAACAGAAACACTAAATAATACCTATTTCTTGCCCAAACAAAACAAACAATTATGATGGGCTTGGGGTGAATTACAACAATGATTTCTAACACCTCAACTTTATTTTTATTTGTATTTTTACCTGAAGTTGTATTTGCGGCACCCTGGCTCCTGCCACGACGATCTGCTTCTAGCCATTGGTACAAAACTATACAATGTAACAGAAACAAAGCTTTATGAACACAGAAACACAGAAAAGCAAAAATGACTTTGAAGAACAGAAAAAGAATAAAAATGTAAACAAAAATAATTAAATGTGAGACACTACTATCAATGGAATGTAGCTTAACACCAATAGCATGTACCTTACAGGCTGTTAGTCATCAGAAAGCAGAGAAAGTAATATTAAATAAAATGCTATTTAAACATCTGTAGCAGTTATTCATACGGGAAAAAGCACATACATTCTTCTCTTCATGCTAACTGGAAAGGAAATAGCAGGAGAAAGCTAATGTTTTCTACAGTAAGATACAATAAAGTATAATAGACTGTGACCAATCTGAGAAATCGCATCCCCACCTCTGCACACTGGTCAGAGGCCAAAGGTCCCAAAGCTGAGCACAGCAAAGGCTGACAAGTGTGCAAAGTGCAGGACTCTCACTCACTGCTGATGGGCACGCAGAAGGGCACAACCACTTTGGAAGACGGTTTGGTAGTTTCCTACAATGCTAACCGCAGTCTTACCGTGTGATCCCAAAACCCTGGTCTCATCAAGAGAAAACAGATTCCAAGAGGAGCAACCTGCAGTATACCTGCTGAACGCTGCCAGGACTACCGAGGTAATCAAGAACAAATGGTCTGAGAAGCCATCACAGCCCCTGGGAGCCTAAGGAGACTGGTAACGGAACGCATTTGGATGGGATCCCCCAACAGGAAAAGGACATTAAGTAAACACTAAAGAAATCTGAATAGGGTATAGGCTTTAGTTCACAGTAATGGATCAGTACATTTATTGTAACAAATGAATCACACCACTGGAAGATGGTAGCGACAGGGGCAATTCTGTACGGGGGTGGGAGAGGGTGGGGTGTATGGGAACTCTGTGTTATCTTCTGAATTCTTCTGTAATTCTAAACTGTCCTATAAATCACGTCTGTTTTAAAAATTACATTCCAAATATGTAAGGTGGAGACAAAAGCATATATTATATCCAATTCTATAAGGAAACTGCCTTTTTGGAAATCACTCCAGGCAAACCCAAGCTGAAGTCTGCTCTGCACTGAAATCCCATTTGATGAACTGTTTTCTTACTAACCAAGAAGTGTCAACTCATGGAGGAAAGTTTACTACAGTGAGGGCACAGGCTATAAATAAATTCACACTAGACCTCTTAACAGCTTTGAAGAGTGTTAGCACTTCTGGAAGGGTTGCCTATATGTCTTCAACTTCTAGACATGCAGAGTCAGAGAATGATAATGTAGGGTCCTAATGGCCAGGAAACCTCCCTATCCATACCTCAAGTGTTTGAATGATCCCAGGACAATCACAAAGGCTAAATTTCCACTCTGGCTGCAGAGTCTGTGCTCTGAATTTTACATATGAGGTCATCTCGGGAAAGAACACAGACATTATGAGAGTTCAATGTCCCAATCAAGGTTTGCAGAAACTTTGTGTACCCACCCCAGCAAAACAACAAAAACGGGGGCTGGGAAAGGTGCCTAGGGAACTCCTGAACTGATGCAATACAGGAACTTACTGATTATATAAAAGGCTGAGTGAGGGCAGCCTGAAATCATGAAAGCAGCTATTTGGATCTTTCCAGACAGCCAGAATGGTGACCTGCCATTCATCATCAGGGGCAGGTGGCCCAAAACAGACCTCTGAAGAGCCCTCACACTCACCCATGTGCAGGGTGACCGAGTGGGCACACAAGTGACATACTCACACTTCTGGAAGGCACACAACTGTTGCAGTGCTTCCTTTCAATTGGCACTGTGAGTAGGGACACCCCATCCCCAGCTCCAAGCCCGTCTGGAGCTCTACAGCCTGTGCACAGGGCTGCTAGAAGAGAAGGATCCGTGAGATCGGCGACCCTGCAGGCTGTTCTCGGCCTGCGCAGCCCTGTTCTGCAGGCCTTTCCTTTCCCTCCGTCTCTGAACCTTCCCTTTCCTAGGGGCCCAGTGAGTTCCCTCCCTCGTTACCCACTTCTGACCAGGCTATCTCTCCACAAAACAAGGCCAAGTCTCACAGTATTTCCCTACCCTTCTGTCCGCAAAGGATACCACAGAAGTATGGGTATTTTAAAGAAAGTTTGCTGATATGAACAATGAAAACAGATGGCAAGTTAAAAGGCAATCTCTTCTGCCCTGTCCCTTGTTAATTTTGTTCCCTTTCTCTCTAAAGGGAAAGTTTAAAACACACACACACACATACACACACAGAGTAATAAAGGGTGGGCATTACATTCAGAGTCAAATCTTCCCTAGTGTTTTGAACGGAGAAGTCTGCACACTGCCTGTGAGACCCAGGCTGAGGCAAAGGGCTGGGAGGGAGGGGGCTCTGAGGTGACATACAGGTCCCCAGCTGTGTTTCTCCAAAGACCCCTTCTGAACTGACATGAGCTGGAGCTGGGGACGGGACGCAGGGCAGCAAGCAGGGCGTCCTACAAGAGAGACTGACTAGGGAAAGAGAGATGGGGGTGGGGACCCTACAGGTGGTGACTAAACGAAGGGGCGCCATCAGCGTCTCCACCTCACCGTGAGCTGTCCTCCTCCAAGCAGACCCCTAGAAGCTGCATATTCATTATTCATTCTGATGATTCCACCACTATCTGAATCATCTCTGAGCAGGTCCCATTTAAGTAGAGACCTGACAAAGTGTCAATAATCATCAGTTAACACAGAGTGCTTACTGTGGGGCAGGTGCTATTCTAAGTGTTCTACATACATTAAGTCATTTCATCACCATCACTCTATGAGGGAGGGCCCGGTGTTATCACTTTACAGATGTAGAAACTGAGGCACACACAGGTGGATGAAATAACGTGTCCACGGTCAGACAACTAGGAAATCCCAACTTAAGCAGTCTGGCTGCAGAGTCGGTGCTCTGAATTTTACATATGAGGTCATCTCGGGAAAGAATGCCTCAGGCAGGGAAACAGCAAGTGCAGAATCCGGAGGCATCAGAGAGCTACTCATCGCTGAGATGAGAGGCCCTCGGGGTACCTGGGTGAGGTGCAAGGGGCTGAGCTCAGAGGTGACCAGCAGCCAGCTAGGACAGGGCCTTGATGGTGACGCATCCCCGTTTATGCTAAGTACTGTGGGAAGCAAGTGAAATGTTTTAAACAGAGAAGTGATAGATTCTAAACATTCTGATGGCATAAAGCTGCGATATGCCTGTATATCAGACGTCAAAGAAGCAGTCAAGAAGGGTATGATACCATAGTTTTGACCTGACCACCTGCATGAATGGTGTAGCTATTTAATGAAACAGGGAACAATGGAGAAGATTTAATAGGGGTTGTGGTGGGCGCTGGAATAAAGAACTGGGTTTTGGATATGTTAAGTCTGGATTTTGGATATGTTAATGCCTATTAGATAAGCAAGTGAAATTTCTGAGTAAATTTCTTTAGATAGATGAATAAGCGTCAGGGGAAAATTCAGGGTTCAGTATCAAATAGTTGGCATTTAACATCAGCAGGCTGGAGACGATCACCCCGGAAATGAATGCAGACGAAGAGAGGCCGGCCGGCTGGGTGGGAGCCCCAGGAGACTCACGGAAATGCCAGGAAGAGGATGCGGAGCCGGCAAAATGTAAAGGAGAAAAAGCAGCCAGTGAAGTGAGGAGCCAGGAGCAGGGGCAGCACGCGGCCGAGACAGCGCTGGAAAAGGCGGGCGCCGAGGGCAGGCAGGCAAGGAGGGGACCTCCACAGTCCCGCGGAGGGCGGGGTGGGGGCCTGTCTGCAGTAGTTCCAAGAACGAATGCAAAGAGCGGCAGTAGAGGCAGGGTATTGATAACTCTCCTGAGGACTTTGCTGGAAGGGTGAGAAATGGATTGACGTTGGAGAACCTGGGGTTTTGAGGGAAGGGTTTCTGTTCTGTTTTTAGAGATAGGAGATTTTACCTCATCCCAGTAACATTTCAGCGCGCCTACACTGTGCCAGGCACAGTGCCTGATGCTCCGGATGTGGTCTGCGGGACAGTCCTGGGCGGCTCTGCCCCCTCCTCCTTTGCCTCCCCGGTGCCCCCAGAGCGCCGTCTTGGCCCGCTCTGCACTGCAGCACGGCGGACACGGGTTGTGCTCCTCAGGTTCCACCCTTCCCAGCCCCCGGGCACACTCCCTGTCAGCCTTTTACACGACCCTCAGCCTGCTGAGAACTGCGTTCTCTCCACTGTTTCTTTTCTCCTTCCGGCACCCCTGGAAATGGTCCCCAACCTCCTCGCTTGGATAAGCCAGGCCACGTATCTCAGCGCAAGTGTACAGTCATCACTCGCTCCCATGTGACAGATGACAGGTGCTCAGAGGCACCCACGGTCTCTTCCCCTTCCCAGGGTCCTTGCATCTGGATGGGGACCAGGTCCTGACAATAAAAAGTAAGCACAAGAGATGTGTGTCGCCTCCAGGTCGAGGGACACAATCTCTTTCCTCGGCCATCCGTCAGCTAAATGCCAAGGGCGTGTGAGGCCTTTAAGATGGGAAGGTCACACGTTGGAAGAATCCCGGGTGACGGAGTGTCTCTGCAAAGTAGAGCCCCTCCCACCATGGCCTACATTAGACTAAACAACAAATGAGAAATAAACTTGTTAGAAGTCTCAAGCCACTGGGGGTCTGGGGCCACTGCTTTAGCAGTGAGCTCTTCATGTGTTTCTGGATTAGAAGGGGATTTAGCTTAGACCTCTGGCTCTGACACCAGTCTGACTGTATTGTGCCTTCTATTCCTTGTGACGCTACATTACCTGATACTGTGTTCAAATACATAATGAATGTATTTCTTCAACTAAGGGACAGGATTTGCCCATTTTTCAAAGCTCCTACCTTTCATAGAAGAAGCCATATACCCACTACTAAGCTACTCATCAAGACCATATACACTTGAAGCCAATTAATACTGCATACAAACTATACTTCAATTAAAAGATATATTAAATACCAAATAAATAAATAAATAAAAAGACCACAGGTTTTAAAACCATGCTGGGCCTGTCACCTTTTCCAAATAAACCTCTGACTCCAGTTAGAGATCTTGCAGCTCTAAGTTCCTGGTCATAAAGAGAATCAAGCAAAAGAATCTGGAGGGATCTGTGAAAATTCAGACACTCCTAAAGAATATTTATCAACAGAGAAGCCTGAATCCTGGTATCTTAAAAGTTTGTTTTGATGACAGTCAATAAAAGTACACCAACATCAATCCAGTGAGTTTTGAATTTCTAAGAGATTCATAATATATTTCCTTCTCAAAATTAAAGAGCAATGCTGTATTTAGCTAACACTGAATTCACTGAAGTGTATTTACTGGAGTACATAACACAGTTATTCTGTTTCAACCCTAACTGGAGGTACTGAAATTAAATTCTGTCGCTAACTACCTGGAGTCAGCACAGACATCGCCCATTAAAGGTGGATGGTCCCCAGACATCCACCTGTTATAGGTCCTGACTTCAGAGGTCTCCAGCCCACCGGTGATTTTGACAAACTGGCTATACATTTGGGGGTTCCTACGACCTCCTCAGGTGTGATAATTCACTAAAACTCACAGAACCCAGGAAAGCACTATACTTAGGATTACGGTTTTAATACAAGGGAAACAAATCAGAGGGATGGGACAAATGAAGGGTGAGAGGTACATAGGGTGAAATCTGGGAGGGGAGCAGAGCTGACATTCTTTCTTCATGGAATCAGGGCATGTCACTCCCACCATTATATATACACAGCAATGTGTTCATCACCTAAGACGCTTCACTAAGCCGCACTACCTATTTTTACTGTTTCATTTTAAGCTTCATTACACAGGCATGACTGAGTGTACCGCCAACCCCCTCCGCCTCCTCACAGGCCAGGTTGCTTCCAAGTTCTTCTGGTGACCAGCCCCTATCCCCAAGCCATCTAGTGGTCCATTATTAGTTATCTCCTTAGGACAATACTACAACTACTCAGAAAATTCCCAGGGTTCTAGAGTTCTGTGCCAGGAACCTGGGACAAAGACCAGACAAGCTGTCATTAGGCACTGTGCGTTCTAAGACCAAGCACGGAAGATAACAGACTGTTTACTTGCAAAACCATCCTTAATAATGAATTCAGGGTCCACAGTCTGCCGATAATGAGGAATGAACAAAGCACTTCACTATTAACCCATGTCTGTCATACTATCCCTTTCCAAAATATGAAACCAGAATAAAACTTTTAAAAGTCACTGACGCATTGTAACTGACATCATGCAACTCTCTAAGAGGAAAGGGTCCATAATTTGTAGGTTAATAATCAAGTAAATACCATGTGTTCACCAGTGCTTAGTAAATAACTTTTATTATCCTCAAGAATATACAAGCCATTTTCAAATAATTATAGCCAAGAAAACAAGGTTCCGACTCTAGTTAGATCCTGGATTCTAGCAAGCTAGGAAAAATCATTTCTTCGAGCAAAGGTTTCTCAAAAATATAAAATATAGATTGATTACTGTAACACCACATATTAGTAGCACTACATGTCTTCTGTGAGAATCATTTATGCAATTTCTGGGAAAGTATATTAATGTCATTACTGATGTTGGATTCAGCATACAATATAAAACAAATCTCCCCCTCCTGTCAGCTAGAACAGCCAGACTTTCAAGTGACCTCAACGGGTTTGAAAACGGTACTGAGGTCCAGCACAGACCCGTGAGATCATGGACCATGTATCTTAGGAGGAGGATCAAGTGGCCTCTAAGAATACCAAGACCCTCCCAGCTCTACAAGAAACTGGGGTGCCCGAAGCCACTGTGTACCGCATCAAAAAAAGCATGAAAAAAGCCAAGTCACCACCTGTGTGGGGGAAAAGACTACTTTAACCACTTTCTTAAGTTTTCAGAATTAACATAAAACAACAAAGAAAAGTAAAAATGGGAGGGGGTTAGAATTTTCCTTTTCTCTATAGGGGAAAAAAAAGTCTGCCTTGCTCTCCATCAGAAAAACATGTAAGAAAACCCTCAAGATGATCTCAAGCTGTTTCAATTCACAATTCCAACTACCCACAGCGATCTCCCCGGGCTGCTAGTTTCCAGCCCTGACTTAGACACTTAAAAAGTGAACCCATCTTCTCCCATGAAGCCTTTCCTGTTAACAGTGCCATAATTCATGCGGCTACGGAGTATTACTACCTGCTTCCTCGTCCCTGAAGTGGGGTTAACACTAAAAATAATTCTACCAAAAGGAACATATTCACTATTTTTGCTCTAGCACTCAATTAGCCAGGATATTTGACTGACTGGGAGTCATTCTAGATTTCTCCTTCCCTCATCTGGATCTCTCTCATTTCCATTCATATTAAAATCATCACTAAATTTTGCAAGTTATACCACCTTACTATCCCTCCAAATCAGCCCTGCCATTTTCTCTGCCCCTCTTCCTAATTCTGAGCCTTAAGCCAGGCTCAGGGTACTGCTCCCACTTCCTACTAGTCTCCCTGCCGCACACTGGATGCTGTCCTCTCCTACTTTTCTCATTCTTTCCCTTTTCTTCGACTCAGCGTGTTTACGGAGCTCTATGAGCCAAAGCCCTACTCTAGGCTCTTGGGATATAACAGGACAAGATTATTGTTTTCCAAAGATAGCCACAGTATCTCCTGTCAGATTCCATCAGGACGTGGAGTCCCTGTTCCTTGTCCCCTGTCCTTAAACCTGGAAGGGCCTTGTGACTGCCTCAAATGAGAGAGTACAGAACAAATGAGGCCGTGGCCTCCAAGGCTAAGTGGTAAGTAAAAAGCCAGGCATTGCCACCTTGTTCTCTTGGGACACATGCCCTTAGGGCGTAGCCACAGTGCTGGCACAAAGTCCAAGCAGCTCTGGAGCCGCCTTGCGGAGAGAGCCCGGGGGCCTAGCCCGCAGCTCCAGCCCAGGGCCCAGCCAGAGCGGGTAACAGGAGGCCAGCCAGGAGTGAGCCCCTGAAAGTGGGTTCTCTGGCCCCCCACCAAGCCACTCAGCTGATGCCACATGAAGCAGAGACAAGCTGGCCCCACCATGTTCTGCCCAGATTGCAGAAATGTAAAATAAATGGCTGATGTTTTAAGCTGGTGGTTTGTTATGCAACAATAAATAACCGGAGCAAACTGAACCAAAAGCTTTTTGCCCTCACGAAGCTTACATTCTAGGAGGGGAAAAATACACATAAATATAAATCACGGACTATGTTGGAAGATGGAAAGTGCAATGGGAATTTTAAAAATAAGAGTAGGGCAAGGAGGGCCAGCAGCACAGAGCATAGGCTGCCAGATTTGGTAAGGAGGTCAGGGAGGGTCTCAGCGAGAAGGTAATGTGTGAGCGGAGGCTTGATGGAGATAAGAAAATAACCTTATCTCCTTAGGAAAATCAAAGCAAATAAGATAGCGCTGTTGTAAATTCAGTCCCCTGTCCTCAGCGTCCAGACTCCTGAGATGGCACTCGAGGACCAGGGTCACTTAGCCTACGTTGCCAGCTCGTTTCTGAGGCTCCCCTTCTCCCTCCAGCCAGGCCAGACAGCTTCTAGCTCCCTCTGAAGTACCCGGCCCCATGGGTCTTTGCAAGTCTCTTGTATCTGGAATGTCTTCCCCCTGTGTTAGTTTTCTAATGCTCCCTTAACAAATGACAACGAACTTGGCGACTGGGAAACCCCGCCCGCATACACCGGGCCGCAGTTTGCGGACCTGCAGGCGGGCTGCTCTGCGGGGTCTCCCTGCCGTCGGGCGGCATTCGCTTCTGGGGGCCCTGCCAAATGCAGTGCCCTGCGGTTATGGGGCCGGGCCCCTTGCTGGCTGTCAGCTGGGCCGCCCTTAGCACCGAAGGCCTCTCTCTGGCCCTTGCCGGGGGCCCCTACACCGCAGCAGCAGCGACAAAGGGCCCAACGAACCCTTCTCGGACTTGGAACCCTCTGAGCGCCTTTTCCTGAATCTGAGTTTCTGGTTTTAAGGCCTCGTGTGATCATGTTGGGCTCTCCTACAAAATCCGTGCTACTCAATTTCTCGGTCAGCTCATGAGCACTCTTAATTACGTCTGTCAAGCTCCTTCGCAGCAGTGCCTGGGCTGGTGTTTGACTGAGGAGCCAGGGGACAGGCATCCCGGGCGGCATCGGCAGAGTCCTGCCTCCCGCACCTCACCCCCTCGGCGTCCGCCTGTTGGGCTTTACGAGTCTACTCAGAAGGGACCTCCACAGGGAAACCTTCCCTGATGTGTACAGGAAGGGTGAGAAGTTTCACCCACAACACATTATAAAATCTATAAATTACAAGAGTGTGGCCCAACAGTTTTTAAATTGTGAGCTTAATTTTTAAATGAACACTGATGTACAAATATTGTACTAAATATGTATTAGTTGATGTGCTAAAATAAAGTTTCCCTTGATGGTAAGGTTCAGGACACAGCAGTTCTTTTCTTGATTAGCACACAGTGTGAGAATATAATACCTTTTTTTTTAAAGGAAAATAGAACTGTGAAGTCCTTGGAAGCATCCTCATTAATTGCCATACGTAATTGTTATCCACACAACACACTGTATAAATACTGTTAAATTCTATCTCCTCCGGTAGACTTTTAAATTCTTCAACATATTATTCATCCTTACATATTCAGCAACCTATTTAATACTGTGCCTGACACCTAACATATGTTCAATAATGTTCGTTGAATAAATAGATAAATGAATGGAAAGTGTACTCTTTAGTCTGAATTATGTAATCCAGAATTTGTAAACTTCCTTATTTTAAGTACTGGTAGCTGTGAAAATGATTCATTTCAAAACGCTGACTATATGAACTGAAATGTAAATTAAGGAATAAAATTAGCCCACTTTCTTTTCCAATTAGCATGAACTGGTAAATTAAAATCTGATACTACCTTATTTCAAATACAAAAACCTAAGGTATTGTTGTACATGTCCATCACTACATCACATGAACAGGATTTTATTACTTTGCTTTCAAAATTTGGATTCCACAGCTATTTTTATACATTCTCATTAACTAAAGCCTGTACTTTATTCAGATTTCCTGGGTTTTTACCTCAGGTCCTTTTGTCCCAGAATCCCATCCAGGATAAACATTGCATTTGGTCATCGTGTCTCCCCAAGCTCCTCCTGGCTGTGGCAATTTCTCAGGCTTTCCTTGTTTTAGATGCTATTGACAGTTTTGAAGAGTATTGGTCAGGTATTTTGTAGCAAGTCCCTCATGGTATTTGATATTTTTCTAATGACTAGACTAGCGTTTTTGGGTAAAGTGTCACTCTCATCACATCACCCCAGGGGTTCAGATTATCAGCCTGACTTACCACTTGATGTTCACCTTGACTATCTGGCTGAGATAGTGTTTGTCAGGTTTCCCACTGTAAAGTTCCTCTTTTTCTCCCCTTTTCCATACTGTAAAATCTTTGGAAAGAAGTCACTATACCCAGCCCTCATTTATGGAGTGGGAAGCTGTGCTCCATCGCCTTGAGGGAAAAGTATCCACATAAATTATCTGGATTTGGACATTTGTCTCTCTTCTCTCATTTACTAATTTATTTGATCATTTATTTACATGACTATGGACTCATAGGTATTTATTTTATATTTTGGGTCATAAACCAATATACTCTGATTTTGCTGCTCAAATGCTTCCAGCTTTGACCACTGGCAACTCCTCTGGTTGGCTCCTGCGCACCTCTGACCCTCTGACATGCCCCAGTTATATGTTGTTTTTGTTTTTAGCACTTCCTTAATTTCTGGCACTCTAAGATGCTCTAGGCTCATCTTGTGTATTTCCTGCACCATTTCTAGAATCAACCAAGGAGCCCTCTATCTTTTAATTGGAGAATGGTGTGAGAAACCGAGATGTAGGTGCTCGGAGTGCTCGTTTCTACTGGGGTGTCATTGCTTCTAGGGCCGCTCACAAGTTTACCTATTTTTACTTTTTACCTAAATATCAGAAATAGGGTAAAGTTCAGAATAGCAGCTTATAAACAAATTCTTCAACCTCTTTTGTAACAATAGTTTGTAAATTATTTGTTCCTTCTAATAAAAATATTTTCAGTGGTTGTCTCATATTATGACCCCACCTCGCCCATTCACCCTTCCAACGTAACACCTACATATTCCTTAATTCTCAACCTGGAGGGGCAACTGGAGATAGAGTTTTCAGCATCTTTGTACAGATCTTTGGAGGAAAGATGCCAAGTATATTTTTGTAAGCCTACAAACTGCTGATTTTATAAGTTTTATACTAATGTAATTGCAAAATAGGTTAAACTCTTGATGCAAATATTTCTACAGTGCCTATATTTGGAAAGATTTCATGAATCTCATTGATCACAGAGAAGACAGAAACTGAGTTTATATTTCTGTGGAATTCTCGTATTTCTCAGCATTTTTTATTTTGGATGGTCTGAAATCTTTCAAATACTAAGCAATTTTTGTTTTATTATAAAGGAGGGCATTTTAGAGGGAAAAAATTTTCCTACTCACTTTTCACTATGTTCTTTCAGCAACACTCAAGTTACTTCTGCAGTTTATTCACTTCCCCGTTTCTGTGCCTGTACTGTACCTTCTTATTTAATTTTGCATGAATTCTGGCTCAAATGGTTCAAAGTATTTTATAGAGGCTTTAGTTTCCACTCTAATATCTTATTTTCTTATGTCTTTTTTCATTACATTCTACGTATCTTCACAGAGAGATTTATCAATTTGACAAATGTTACTTCATTTTTGGCTGAATTAATAATTTTCACAAAATTCTATACAATCCTTATTATACTTGTTTTCACAATTAGTAACTAAGCAGCATTTCTTTTATACTTTGTACTGTCACTTTGAAATATAAAATGTATAAAGCAACTTTGTTCAAAGAATTATCATGTTTGGTTATTTAGACATCAACTAAATTTTTGAAGCAAGTGGAAACCTGAAAATTATAAGGGATAATGTAAAAACAACAAAGCTTAATTTTTTTTTCTTACTAGTGCTTTTACTTCTACAGGATAGAGAACCAGACATGAAATTGTTGAGTAGAAAGGCATTTTAAATTGTATGAAATATGGTGAGACTGGTTTCCAAAATCTGTGATAATTCACATTTCCACCAGCAATATATGACAAGACCTGTATCTTTGCCAGCGATTACTATTATTAGTCTTGTAAATATTTGCCCGGATACTGTGTATAAATGATATCTCCTTGTTTCATTTTATCTTTCTTTGCTAATCAGTAAGTGTGAGTACTTTCTCGTTACATTTGGTCCCTTGGCGTTGTTACTACAAGATGCTTATTTATAGACACTGCCCATCTTTTTACAGGGTTTTGTAAGAATTTGTGAAAGTTCTTTGCTATCAAATTTTTAACTTCTACCTTTTATGCTGAAGATTTTGTTTTCTTTTTTGCCTCTACTGTTTCTTTTTTTTTAAGGTATCATTGATTCTTATGAAGGTTTCATGTCAGCAACATTGTGGTTACAACATTCACCCATGTTATCAAGTCACCTTCCAAGTCCTATTGCAGTCAGTCCATCAGGGTAGTTAAGATGCTACAGAGTCACGTGTCTTCTCTGTGCTATACTACCTACCCCATGACCCTCCTACATTATGTGTTAATCATAATTGCCCTTTAATCCCCTTCTCCCTCCCTCCCCACCCCTTTTCCCTTTGGTAACTGCTAGTCCCTTTTTGATGTCTGTGAGTCTGCTGCTGTTTTGTTCCTTCAGTTTTTTGCTTTGTTCTTATGCTCTACAGATGAGCGAAATCATTTGGTACTTGTCTTTCTCCACTTGGCTTATTTCACTAAGCATAATACCCTCCAGCTCCATCCATGTTGTTACAAATGGTAGGATTTGTTTTCTTCTTATGGCTGAATAATATTCCATTGTGTACATGTACCACATTTTCTTTATCCATTCATCTACAGATGGACACTTAGGTTGCTTTCATATCTTGGCTATTGTAAATAGTGAGCACCTTAATTTTTTTAAAGATATATACTGAAATATTCCAAATAAAACCACATGCTATCTGGAAATTTCCTTAAATAATAATATGGGAGGGGTAAAGACAGAAGAAACAAGGTTGGTGAGGAGCTGGTCATTTCTGAAGCTGGAAAATGGGTACATGGTGATTCATTGTACTATTCTATCTACTTCTGTATGTGCAAAAAATTCTCCATGCAAAATGTCTTTCTAAGTCATTAACCATCAAAAGAAAATAGCTCATTAATAAGCTTACTAAGCATAAGCCTAGCAGAAGGCAAGAAGTAGGTATTCAAATGTCTCTGTAAATGATAATGACTAACCCTCTTCATCCTGGAAGACAACTACAATACCATTATAACACCTAAAAAAGAATTCCCTAATACAATTCAGCCATTACTCAAATGTCAAATTATCTCATAAATGTCACAATTTTTTTCAACAGTTTGCATCAGGACCCAAAAAAGTTTATATATTGTGATTTGTTAGTATGTTTTTCAAGTCTCTTTTAATCTTAGGATTTTCCCTTTTCCCTCCATGTCTCCTTTTCCCCCCTTGGGGTTTTCTTGCTAAAGAATGTGCTAGTTTCCCAGTTTGGATTTTGTTGCCTGCATTCTCATACTACGGCTTAACCTGTTCCTGCCTTCTAACTGGTGATCTAGAGCTACATTCAGTAGAGTAGTCACTAACGTGGCTATTTAATTAAATGTAAGATTCAGTTCCTCAACTGTGTAAGACACACCTCTAACAGCCATCATATTGGAAATGTTCTATTCTCTGCTGTCCATCATCACAAAAAGTTCTAATGGGCAACACTCATCTGGAAGCTTCATCAGATTCAGGTTTAATTTTGTTGACAAGACTACTTCATAGGTGTAGCTGTGTACTTTGTCAGAAGGCACACAGTGTCTAGCGTTCTAGTTCATTACCCAGGGTTCACTCTGCATAGGAAGGCAGGATCAATGTTTAATTCTTTTCCTGTATGTCAATGACTTTACAATTTAAATATCTAAAGACCATTTTCAAATCTCACTTGACTTGGCCTTTCTACAGCATGTGGCCCTTGAATCTCCTTGCTCCCTTGTGTTTGCAGCACCAATTTCTCTACGTCCTTTTATCTCAATGATCAATGCAAGAGTTTCTCTGCTGTAATGTTCACCTTATTCCTCCGCTGCACAGATGCATTCTGAGATGGTGACCCATGTGGGTCCACAGAGTATGGCCATTCCCTTGTGGATAAAGGATGCTGTCTCCCTGGGAGGAGATGGACATTGCCATTGTTAATCTTCCTGGGAAAATATGTCTTATGACATGAAAAGGAAACATGAAAGATGAACTAATACTGATATAAGAAGGAACTCTACCTTTTCTCTAGACCTTAATTCCTTGAGCCTAGACTACAAGCTAATGCAGACATACTTAACAACTGTCCCCATTTATGGGGGGAAAAAGTGACTGCCATGCGGAGACAGATTCTGGTTTCAGCGAGGAGGCAGCCCTCTGCCCAGGGAAAGACCACAGCTCCGTGAAGGGCCCCAGAGACCAACTGAGTCTGTGAGCAATGGAAGCAGCCACACAGATATTTTCCTCCACTGGTGCTGTCACTTTCCATTCATGATGTCCTTCTGATAGCTCTGAGTTATTTTGTGAAGTCTCACTGTTCTCAGCTGTAAGGAACAGGAGAGGACAGGGGAGGACAGAGAGGCCAGCACAGTGGGGGCAGCAATGACTGGTGGGATCCCCGACTGGAAGGCGCATCCTGGTGACACGACTTGGGGTGGGAAAGTTCGCCGCCCACATCGGAACTGGTGTTCTTTCCTCTCTACCAAGTCCTACGGGCTGGCCGGCTGTTAAGGGAGCTTGCTGTCCGTTGCCGCCGTGGATTTCTCTTCTTCTACTAGTCCCTGCATACCTGTGCTCCCGTGGGTTCCGTCTTTGCTCATGTTTTGTATGCTCACTCTGCCATCTCACACCGCCTCTCTCAGTGACGTCCACAAAGCATCTCTAGCCTGATCCCTCAACTCTCCAGGTCAACATTCCCCAGGGCCTTTGGGAAATTTTTACAAGCTGTCAAAACTCAAAGTAAACCGTCTCCCAGACTGCCGCCTCCTCTTCTACTTCTTGTGTTAATTAATGATACCAAGACTCACCCAAGTCAAAACTTGGGATCAACTCTTCTGTCTCTTGAAGAAGGCTGAGAAAAATAAAACAGAATGAAAGAAATTGCTTCTCGTATACAAAGTGTTTTCCAAAATAAAAAGGGTTCAATATTCTCATAATGTGGAGAATGAATCTTAGTTGTTCTGTTTCTGGAGCACAAATATAGAATGATTAGGCCAAGTTGTGACCACTTAGTCTTTCTATGTGCTCCAGAAAGGAAAATGGCAATCATGAATGAGCTTTTGCCATCAAAGTAGTAAACACTATAAACACTATTTCCAACATCCTCTTCCAAATGGTCAGAAGTAAGCAAGACAGCCAGCGTGCCTAACCGCGGCCTCGCCTGCAGGGTCAGTCCCCGTTTGTCTGCATCAATTTTCCATTAGAAGAAAACCACTAAAACTCTTGAGTAACATCCATCTATTATTAGGCACCGATCTGCAGTTGGAAGAAATGCCCAATAGTTACTAATATAAGACAACAGAAGTGGTATTGCCAACAAATATTGTAAAAGCCAGAAGAAAAATACTTGTGTGTGCACGTATGTCCGAACAGTAGGTAGCCCGAGAAACGATGATCCACAACACATCACGAGAACCTGAGGCCCACAGTTCACAACAGGACACACTAGGCGATGCACACTCTCGGGGTTCCGGCAGACGTGCAGCGGCGGGCATCCCCCGTTACAGTGCGGTGCAGAGCGGATTCCCTGCTATAAACATCCTCGGGCGCTGCCTCTTCTTCCCTCTTTACCCACTAACCCCTGCAACCACTCATCTTTTTGCTGTTTCCATGCTTGAGCCTTTCCAGAAAGCCACACTGCTGGAATCACACTGTGTGTGTCTGTGGCCTTTCAGGTTGGCTTCTTCCACTCATTTCACTTTAAATATGCATTTACTTCTCCACCATGTCTTTTCATGGATTGGTAGCTCACTTCTCTTTAGCACCTAATAATACTCCACTGTATGGATGCACCACGGTTTATTTATCCATTCACCTACTGAAGGACATCTCAGTTGCTTCCAAATTTTGGCAATTATGATTAAAGCTGCTATAAGCATCCATGCGTAGACTTTTGCATGGATATAAATTTTCAACCCCTTTGTGTAGATATGAAAGAATGTGACCACTGGATTGTATGGGAAAGTATGTTTAGTTTTGCAAGAAAGTCACTGTCTTCCAAAGTGGCTGCACCATTTTGCATTTCAACCGGTGATGAATTAGAATTGCTGAACATTTACTAGTTCGCTTAGGTATATATTTATGTTGTCACCCTTGACAACAGTGGCTCTGCCATCAGTACAGCTGCTTTTTGGGTAATCTAACAAATGACTATATTGATTCTAAAGGGTTATATGTAACAGTTACATATGTTAACTAGACAGAATTATACATTGCCTACAGAAAACAATATTCCCTTAGTTAAAAATAAACCAATGAGCTCTAACCATGAATCTTAAATTATTTTGGAGTCTGTGAGTGACCAGGGATATGGCCATCTCGGGAATGACATTTCTACTTCCCACTTTTACATAGGTGGCAATAAAAATGGTCTAATCTGCAGGATACACAATGAGTTCTCTTAGTCAAGAATCACAAATTCCTGGGCTCTCAACAGGAAGAGTTCTTAGAAACCAAAGGGGGAATCACTTCCAAAGTCCTACCTGGTCTTTTCTCTAGCTCACGGAGTAGTCACAGCTATTCAACCAGTGGCTCAAGCCAGATATAGCTTGATTCCTCTTTGCCTCTTACTCCCCACATCTTATCAATCACTTCACCCTACTGATTTAACCTCCTATTTTTCTTAATTCTACCCACCTTTCTTCATCCCACTGCCTCTGCCCTACTCTGATCCAAGGTCATCTCTCACCTGAATTATTACACACGTCATCACTGTTTCAACAACCTCCAGACTTACTCCTCACCACCGTGTGCTCCATAATGCAGCCAAGAAATCTTTCTAAATACAAAGCCCTTCAATCACGCTTCACTATCTGGTAAATATAATAATCAAAGGATAAGTCTCAAGTTGCTTAATATAGCTTCAAAAATTTTCATGGTCCACTTAGATCTTAACCCTTCCCACAGGATATTCTATGTCCTTTGTATTCTGTATTCCAGCCATGCAGAAATTACTAACTCTTCACCACATGCATTATGCTCCCTCAAACTAGCTAACCTTTATACATGCTGCTCTGCCACAAATCTTGCAATATTGCCCCCTTCCCCCCATTCCACTTGCTCAGATCTAAGCTTGCAATCATTTCTTCTGGAAAAGCCTTTAGCTCTGTGAGGGTAAGATTATACCTTGTTCACTACTGAATCCCTAGAGCCTAAACAGTGCCTAGTACAATATAAATTCACTAAGTAAATGGATAATAATGAATATGGGCTAGTTGAAAGAACATGGGATTGCTACTGACTTTCTGCAAAGATTTTTGTCTTGTTTGTACAAATTCTAGAATAATAGTTTTGTAGTACTATAAAGAGGTTGTTTAGCAAGAATTTAGGACTTAGGATTATAATTACACTAAAATTATAAGTTAAAACTATCATTACTATTATAAAGTGTTTTTTTCCATAATACATAGTAATAGCTGAAAAATAACAGGAAAGCTGCATTACAGATTTTGTTCTCCTGCAAGACCATTTTAGATACTTATAACTTTGCAGATACACTTACATGCTAGATAAAATTATTGGTGTAAATGTCTAAATTGTGCTTCCATGAGAGAAAATACTTAAATTGTTTTAGGGCAAGTTTTAAAGGCTTTTCCATTTTGTATGAATGAATAAACAAAAGCACAACAAACTCAAACTTTGTCCAATTACATCATCAGCAGACTGCGGTTTAGAAAAACTATGTTATACAGAAATACTTCTTGCACTTATCCACTAAGAACACAATATTACTGGTGGTGAATAGATTGTTCAAAATTCTATATTGCCAACCACCAAATATAATCAGTTCTTGCTCTGAGCTTAACCAAGCATATTAGGAATATAGAAAAATTACTAGTAATGGTTCTTCCCTTAGTGCTTATAGAAGAAATTCTTGGGAAGGCAGTAATTCAAGCTGGTGAACGGAGACAATTATGCTGCAAAAAGAAGCTATACGGTATATTTTTTAAATAATTTAAATGTACAAATTAAAGCCACTCTTTCAGAAAAACGCTTCCACTCATTTTTCAAGTAGGTGTATGGGTGTCAAAACTAGGTGTACAGGTTATCTTCATTTCTTGTGCAATATTCCTGAACTTGCTCCTTTGATAATGACTAAAATATCACTTATTTATATTCATTTCCTCTAATGAGTACATATCTTCTAGCCAGTATATCACATGCCTAAAAGAAGTTAAGCCCAAGCTAAGAAGAAACTTTGGCCTGTGATTATTTTCTTCCACTTCTTCATTAGTTTGATCTTTCATTATGGACGATCCCAGTCACTTTTCAATTCTTTGTGTGCAGAAAATATCCTATGTGTGTGCTCCTTCAGGGCCCTGTGTAACGAGTGACTACCACTGCCACCTGCACGAGCTGGCTACCAACTTGTACATTATTTCTTTCCCTTGTCTCTTGTGCTGCTCAGCCTTAAGGCTATTTATCCCTGTTTGTAATTAAGAATTATTTCCAACAAATAGAAAAATAGAACAGAAATAACGAACACCTTTGGTGTAGGTGTCTTCCACCCAAATTCAACAAATGTTAACATGTTGCTCTATTTGCTTCAAAATTTTTAAAAACAGAAATAACACTTTAGAGGAAGAATAAAAACCCCCTCTGCGGCCCTCCCCTTTCCAGGCCCAGAGTTCAGAACACCAGCCCTCCTTGCTCTGCCCATCCTACCTTCCAGGGCCCAGCGTGACCCCACCGCACCCACAGGTCCTCTTCTCTCTAAACCCCACCCACTTTATATCCACACAGGCAGATCTTTATTTCTTCTGTGACAGTCCCCTCCAGACTGCGAGGACAGCGGCCTGTGAGGAGTGGGCGTCCCGACCCTGCTCTGCACCCTGATGCCAACCACCTGCTCATGCTGCCTGGGCCTGGGGACCTGCACAAGGTAAAACCATCTCAAGCAGGCTGAAGGGCAGGGCTGAAAAAGAAGTGCGGAGCCGCTAGGAGGACCTCTCTAGTGCAGCGTAAGTGAACAGCCTTAGTTTCACTAATGGTTGTACTCAGTGGTTGCTCTGTAAGCGAATTCATTTTCCCTAGGAACAATGTTATAAGGTGATTAATCTCCCTATCTCCCAGCCCTAAACTAGTAGGGGTATTTTTATGACCCAGGACAGAGATCTGGGAGGGTCAGAGACAAAAGTCTAGGAGCTCTCGAATGCACAGCTGGCAGAGGGCTGGGAGGTGGGCACAGAGGCCCCCCCGGGGGAGACAGGCGAGACCGTGGGGAATCCTCACAGGGAGTTCATCCTTTACGGTGCCTCCCCGCCTCACACTCTTCTCTGTGTGCCTCTTCTTGCCCCTTCTCCCTTCCTAAACCTCTGGGAACCTGACCCTCAGCTCTTTATTCTGCCCTGCAGACTCCGGGGAGGCCCTCCTTCCTCAGCCTTGCACTGCAGGGGTGAGAAGGCTGTACTTCCCAGAGACTCGGCCGGCGGGCCTGCCAGAGGCGGGCGCGGGGCCGGGACACAGGGAGGAGAGCCTGCGGGCCAAGGCGCGGCACAGCTCACTTTCCTAGTCTGGAAGTCCCTCGTCAGAGAAGGCTCCAGAACACATAAGATCTGATTCAACTATTTTAGAAAGTAACACTGCATAATGAATAATTCACAAATGCTAGACATGAAATGGCCTTTAAGAGATCATGCCGTCCACCTACACTCCCCCCAACTTTCTAGCAAGCAGATCTTTCCCACAGCTTTTCATCAGGCTCTCAGCGCTGGGTACTACCTTCCCTTCTCAAGCCCCCTTAACTCGCCTGGATCCCACACTCACTATCACACTCAACTAGCATAGCTAGTTTTCTCTCTTTTTTTTAATCCTTTTTGCTTCATGCTGTGCTAATTTAACCTCATCCTGATAAACAAGAAGACAGTCTGCATTTGAGAGACTCTAGCTGCAGCAATTGCAGCTGGCCTGTGTGCAAACCAATTTTGTTCATTCTTTATCCTGGCAGGGAGCCCTGCCCTACGATCGTTGGGGGACTAATCAGCATTAAACCGGTGTCAGGAAGGTTACAGAAAGCAGCCCCAGAGCGAGCCTGCAGTAACCCGGCTGTTAACGAAGGGCTTAAGACAAAGACAGTCGCTCAGTGAAAATCTATGTGCAGGGTTTTGCTCTTGACAGTAAAAATGGGGCCTGGCTTCTCTTCTGTGCTTTGGCGCTTCTGTGCAAGTGACTTGGAAAGAGGCGATGGGGAGAAATTCGCTGTATTTTTCTTTCTGAGATGAGGAGTGCTTGGTGGCTAGCCAGAAAATGCTACTTCAGATGGCAGCACGTGGGAAAGAAGGAAATGCCTCCTCTGACACTCTCCACAGCTGAAGACGCTGCGTGGCTTTTCTTTGAGTGTCCGGAGCATTAGACAGCACGGTTTTCCGCAGGGATGAACCTGAGGTACAAAAAATGGGAGGTGTGCCTAATAAGATCCAGGGTAGATATAAAAACTCTGTCTACAAACTTTATTTAAAAATAAATTCCTTAACATCCAATGACTAAATTCGGCCTACACCTTTCAGGGTGTATAACATTCATTTTGTACAAGAACTTGAACGAGAATCCTGTCAGGTCGATATATATTGTTCAGTAACTTCACAAGTACCCCTCCAGGAAGGCCGCTAGGCTTCCCTGAATACCACTGGATCTGTAGAGCTGGTACAGAAGCCAAAAAAGGACAGTCCATTTTTATCTGATCACAGTAATTGTTGACTATATGGCTGCTTTCTGCATCTGCTCACATGTGCTCATTAAGTGACTAGTAACTGCAAGAGATGTGCATGTACAGATTGTTTATAACAGCTTTACTGGGATACAGTTCAATGTATCTAAGATTGAAGATTTCAATATACCTAAGAGTCACCCTTTCAAAGTACACAATTCAGTGGTTACTAGTATATTCACAGTTGTGTAACTATCACCACTATCTAATTTCAGAGTATTTTCATCATTCCAAAAAAGAACCCTGTATCCATCAGTAGACAGTTTCTCATATGGCAAGCCATCCCTATTTGTTAGTAGTGTTGTTTTTTTTTTACCTGTGTAGGCATTTCTTGCTCTTTGTCAACTAGAACATGGGGAAAAAAATTTAGAATTTTTAGAGAACACATAAAATGTCTCAAATGCTTTTCAAATAAACTCCTTCTCTAAACCAGTTTACCCATGCACCAGCTTGGGAATTTTCTTTGCAGAAATAATTTATGTGCAAAAGAGTGAAAAAACAATATTCAATATATAAATTTCAAAATGCACTATGACTTCATATGCAAAAGCTGGTTTCCTGCAGAGATCCTGTAATAAGTAAGGCTTTTACTAATAAAATCAGCTATACGGTCCTATAGAACTTTGCAACTTTGTTTTCTAAATATATGAAAACAATTTGCATTAGTGCAATTCTCAGACACCCATCACAAATTAAAGTGTAACACTTTCTAATCAAACAGCTAGCATAAAAGTGAGGTAGGTAACTGAGCTGAAAAAAATTTAGTCTGCCATGAAAAAAACAGAAATAAAATGTGAGGCAGGTAATTTAAAATTTCCTAGTAGCCACATTTTTAGAATAAAGAGATACAGGAAAAAAGTAACTGTAATGATATATTTTATTTAACCCAATGTATCCAATACTGCTTCAAACTTGTAATCGATACACAAAAATTTCGGTGAGATACTAGTCTTTGGCAGCACAGCTCATTTTGTAGTAGTCAGGCTGCGAGCGCTCAACAGCCACATGCGGCTTGAGTGGGTCGCCCACTGAGTGGCACAGCCTCAGATGCAGACGCTAATTTCTGTTTGAATTCATCATAAGGGATTGTCTTAGCTCAGGTGGGTACTGCTCATCTCTTGCCCAGATGCCAGACTCCAAACTGGTCTCCTTGTCCATCCAGCCTCTATACTGCTGCCAAACTGATCTTCATTGGTTAAGATGCTAGTCTGCTCATTACAATCCCAGCGTCAAAAAAAAGCTGGTAAAAATCCAAATCATATCGTTTGTAATATTAAATGTCTATTTGGCCCCTGAACTACCTTCCCGGTTCTACTTGCTACTCTCCCTCTTCTTTCCCACGTTAGCTACAGTAAATTCTTGCTGTCATGGTCCCATCCCTTTCTGCCTTTACCAGTGTTTTCCGTCAGCTTAAGACCTCTTCCCCTCAACCCCTGTCCATGCAGCGAACATCTCTGCCCCTAGTTCAGTGTTACATTCTCAGTGAAACCTTCCCATTTCCTGCCAGGGAAAGTCAGAGGCACGCCTCTAAACTCTCTTTTACAACATCTGGCACATTGGGCAGAGGAGTCAAATTCTATGAGAAGGTGGCTCCATGATGTAAGGCTGAAATCAGAGTGCAATTATCTTTGGTCATTTCCTAGGAAAGCTTGGCCATACTGAGACCTGAAACCTGCTGTACTCTACAGTCCTGAAGGCGTCTTCCTCTGGGAGTCGGGCAGATCTCCATTTCGTGGATGAGGGAAAAACCAGAGAGGGATGCCTAGTAAGAAACTGTGAACAGTAAGGTTGCTAACATTATTCGTAGTGTGTCCACGTCAACTGCACTTCTTTTCCACAATCTTGCTGGGGAAAAAAATCATTGCGATACGACTAAGGAGGCTATTTTTCTCTATAGGCTTCTTGCTTCTGCTGGCAGGGTCAATTCTTCTGGACGGTATTTCTTTCATTTCACAGCTATCTCCTTTTCCTGCTGTCTGTCCTTCCACCCTTTTTTTAGGTCAGGGGAGGTGGTAATGAATTCTTAATACTGTTGTAGTGATGTAAGGGAGAGTATGGCAAAAAATTTTAAAACGGCTTTAACTCTTCAGTAACTTACTCCATCAGTTCAGTTCTTACCTCCTCCCAGTGAAGCACCAATGACAGAATGTCTACCTACCTTCCCACTTTGCGGGAGGGGCAGCGGGGCTGGGAGGCGGCCTGCGACTTCTGGTTCAAGCGGGGGGGCCCTCAGCCCTGGGACCAGCCGTGCCTCCGTCTGCCAGCAGGCTCGGGAAGGGCCAGGAGAGGCCAGCCAAGGCCCACCGTCCCCACCCCCAGGGGAAGGGCTTCCTCGGCTCTGCACCGGCCTGTCAAACTCCCAAGCCGTGGGGCACAAGAGAACAGCTTGGTAGGTTCCCCGAGGATGCTTACAGCCCCTAAAAGGGGGAAGGCAAGAAAAACGCATCTATTCTTGAAGCTTTGGAGGATTAAGGGAGGGGGTGGGAGGCGGAGGGGATGCCCAGGCCATCCCTGAGCTGCTGACCAGACGCGGCCCCCAGGTGGGAATGCAGCGGCCCCGCATACGGCGGCATGTCTCCCACCATTCCAACAAAGAAAGAATACTTCTGAGTTGGACACTTTAATCTGTTTTGCCATTTTATTGTTCTGCATTTCCCTGAAAATAAACTCTTCCTTTAAAAAGCATACAAAGAGTTGTACAACAGGATTATATATGAATGCACAAAATACCATTAAACTGTCCACGTTTAAATGGTCAGCGGCTACCTCTTTGTAAATTTTACCTCAATTTTTAAAAATAAAAGTATATGATGAGAAAAATACTACAGGGTCACCAAGGCCCTCATGTTTTCCTTCACTGTGTGTACATGTCACACTTGACCCTATGAAGTTGCCCAAAAATAGATCTTGAATCTTAAAATTGCTGTGATGGGCTCTGAAGGAAGTGATTATAATGTCAGAATACTTAGCTCCTAGGATGTGATTAAGCTCATTTTGTTCATCAGTAAAGAGGCATCATAACATGCTTTCTGGCACATTAAAGGAAATGCATCCTAATTAACATCTGTAATAGCTTAGTGAGCCCCTTGTTGTCTTTTAAGAGAAAACTACTGAGCCTTTTTTTATTCTCTGATCCTTTGAATCATGTCTTAAAAACACTGGTGGCACAAGGTGCTCAGTAAGGGATAAATGAATGCGTGGAATAAACAAAGTTGAAAGAATGCTTAGCAATAAACAGGAATAACATAAACTACCGCATCTTTAATGAAATTATTTTATTAGTAAATTCTAAGCATCCATTCCTCTATGGTAAAATGTCCACCAAAATTCTTCCCTTCCTTGTCTGCACAAACTGCTTTCTTCCAGCAAGAGGGGGGGGCCTAATTTCCTCCTCCTGAACCTGGGCTGCTCCTGTGACTTGCTTTACCCAGCAGAATGTGACGGGAATGTGGTGGCTCTAGTTCTAGCTCTGAAGAGTCCTGGAAGCTCCTCTTTCTCTTACAGTCCAGCCACTGCGTAAAGAAAACTGGGCTAAACTACTGGGTAATAATGAGAGAGGAGATGGAGGAGCGGGGAGAGGCCTACCTGGCCCCTAGCCGTTACAGCCGCCCAAATCAAATGAGAGCGCCATCCTGGACATCGAGCCACATCAGTGCCCCCAGTGAACCCCATGTGAAGCCCAAGAACTGCCTATCCAACCCAGAGACTAGCAAGAAATAAATCACTGGTGAGTGAAGCTGCTCTGGAGTAGCTTGTTACACAGCGATAGAAAACCGGTACATCCCACATCCCCTGTAACCAATTTTCTTCTAGAACCCTAGGTTTAGACTTGGAATTAAATTTCTGCCAATAATAACTTGATGAATTACCCTGCTGCCAAAGAATCTTGGAAACTCTAAGTTGAGTATTTTTCTTATTTTCAAAACCAAAGTCCTTCCTTATATGTGACAAAGGATTTTTGTCACCAGAATATATGAGAATCAATAATGGAAGAAAGACAAATTTTTAAATGAACAAAAGAAAAATATGATATATACAAATAGCCCATAAGCAAATGAAGAGATCCTCAACATCATTAGTCAAGTAATATGCAAATTAAAATCACATGAAGACATTACCTCACACCCACTAAAATGATCAAAATTAAAAGACTTACAACACCAAGTGTTGTTGATGATATGGACCAACTAGCACTCTCACAGGAGTGTAAAATGGTAAAACCACTTTAGAAAACTGTGCAGGCAGTTTTTTACAAAATTAAACATACCCACACACCTACAATTCTACTCCTAGGAAAGCATATATCCACAAAATGTGCACAAGAATGACAGCTTTACTCACAATAGCAAAAAATCTGGAAACAACTCAAATGCCCACCAACAAGTAAAGGGATAAACAAACTGTAATATATACATTCAATGGACCACAACTTAGTAATAAACAGGAATATACTACTGATGCATGCAACAATACGAATGTATCATCACAGTGACATTTTGTTGAGTGCAAAGACACCAAACAAAAGATTCCATATGAGGTTCAAGAATTAATCTATGGTCCTTTCAGCTGCAACCACCACCTTCCAGGAATTCGCCAAAATGACCAATAGAAAGGGAAACAGCAGAGGTACTAGTCATGTGTCTCCAGGCCTTTTAGAAAACATGGAGTTGTTCTTTTGGCCACATAATTGCGAATCTCTGAGAAAGGTAACACTGTAGACATCAAGGGAATGGGCTCTGTTCAAAAAAGAATACCCCACAGATGTCTCCAGGCAAAAGTGAAAGTCCCTCTGCAGAAAGTACATGAGCAAGTGAGTTTCTTGGAAGTTAGGCAAAGAGGAAAACCATTTTTATAGCTCTGTATCCTAAGTTAGGGGTAAATGAATAAATCATCATCAATTAAGCCCTGCTGATATAACAAGAATAAATTAACAAGGTAGTTTAGTAACCTTGATATTTGAACCCAAACACTTTTGGTTTATGAACTTTTGTAAAACAACAAACATAAGGATGGATGGCTTCCTGAGGACTCAAGAGATTTTCCAGCCTTTTAAAAAATATGCATTGAATAGCTTGTATGAACAAGACAGTCCTCTAGTGCTTTGAGAGATACGAGGCAGCAGAGATCCAAAGATCCAGACTTCTGTGGTACTGTCACAGAAATACCTCCTGTCACTCATTAGCATATGCAGACTCATTACATGTCAGACGCAGGAGAGCAGTGACTGCTGCATGTAACACAACACATGTTCCTCTGCGATTAGCAGTCTGGGTCAGAGTAACTCATACAACTATCTGTACAACTAGGCAGTGTAGCAGACAGCTGGGCCTTCAACCCATCAAGATTCCTAGACTACAAAAACACAATTAAAAAAACCTTTTTTGCTGTAATAAACTACAATATCTGCTTTCCACCAAACAAAAATTAAAGGGGGAGAAAAGAAGACATTTTTATTTTTCATTAAGGCCATAACACCTATACAATTTATGTCACAAACATAGTATTCTGATAAAGAATATTAATGCTATGGAAGACTAAAGTACAAGATTATTGTTCACAGGGCCTCGATTAGGATAAATTTAGAGTTTATTTAGACCCATCTCACCTCTCACACAAAAATTAATTTTTTTACATTCCTGATGTTGGTCATTCAGCTTCTTTTCCAGTGACCTCATGAAGTCATATATTTGATTTTTAAAAGTCTTAATGATTAAAAAACAAAATTTAAGGTGCAACCTGCTTCCCTATAAACTCACACACTCCCCAGTCCCAGTTCTGCTCCCTATAGCTACTGATACCCATATTCTCCTCTGCAGGGCCAGGTCTCCAATTCTCAGAGTAATTTCCAATTAATCTCCTTGTCTAAGGAAGCACAACCTATTCATTTTACCATTTCTCACAAAATAGTAAAGAACCTTCACCATCCTATTCTCTATTCCCTGAATTTAGCAATTTTTTTAAAAAGTGCACTGAGCACCTGTTGTCTGCCAGGCATTAAAATTCTGTATTACAGATACTGGAGATACAGCAGTGAATAAAACAGACACAGTCTGTCTCACAGAATTAATATTTGAGGTGGGTGTGTTCCAGTTAATCAATGTGTATCTTAAAATCTACCACCCTAGTTCAACACGATGTCAGTACAGAATTATTCTGAACACTGTATACAACTAATGCAACTCAGGAGGTACACTAAATTTCTTCAATGGCCTGGTCATATTATTGAGCTATAGAGAACTTGCAGTCAACTCGATTTTTAAAGTGAATACATAAAATTATATGCCGAGCATATTAGGAACAATGAAAATAACTAAAGTAGATCCCTCCCTCAAGAACTATGAAATCCCATACGGAAGGCTGGTGGGTCCCTGTGGAGCAGTGAGGTAAGTGTCACAAAAGAGGCATCCGCAGAGCACCAGGGCGGCACAGGAAAGAGCGGTTGACTTAGAATATTTGGTAGAAGCTTTCCTGGCCAGGCTTTTCTCAACCCATAACCTGGACTGAACTCTGTTTCTTCTGCAAAATATAATGGTCGGTGTCCAGAGTTGACCAAAAACGCTCCTGGCCAGGAACACTTCTGCTTCCTCTACGTGGAGTTGCCTGCCACAGCCATTCCCCACCTGTGTATGCAGCTGCACATGAGACTGAAGTCATAATTTAATTATTAAGTAAACCTATGAAATATGATTGTGAGAAGAATTTTAATTTCTATGAAAATGAAGCTGAACATGTATACAAGGCTAGGTGCCAAAAAAATTAAACTGTTGTCTAAATAGACATAGGAAGACTAAAGATTAGGACGGAAGACCACAAAACTCCTGGGATTTTGCACCCAGGTTTCTCTGAAATGGCTTTAAATGCTCACTCTACAGAAATGGAAACTAAAATTGAGATGATTCATTGTATGTGGGGTTTATATACGAAACACCACAAAAATGATAGTCACCAGATCCTTATTCAAAGGACAAGTCTTAGTCTTAAAAGATTTATGAAACATACATAAGCATGTTTTAAAAGAAAAGGTTTAAAATATACATGCAACTCTTCTTTAGAGTACCAGACTTTTGATTAGCTGGTACTCATTATAGCAGAGAAAAGGATTTCATTAAACTGCAACAGTTCCAGAAAAACACAAGGATGCCAAGTGGGACTTCAGGCTGCTGCTGTGTGAAGGGTGATGAAAGGCTAAGACTTAAATCTGCAAAGATGAGAGCTGGAGGGCCTTTGACCCAAGCCAGTAAAATCAGCAACAGCATGAAAAAAACAGACATGGATATGTTTATGGGCCCCTGAAACACTAAGATAAAGGCAGCCTCCAACAAGCCAGTTTTTATTGGTACAAAAGCATCCCCCCTAGAAAATAAGCTGCATGAAACACAAGGACTTGTCTGTTTCTACCCACTCATATAGCAGGCCCTCAATCATTCTTTAAGATTGAATGAACTGATCAAATGAGCAGCCACAACACTCTGACATTTATAACAGAAGGAATATACTTGAAATGTGAGCAATGTAAGCTTAAGATAAGCAGAGGGCACAGTGAGTCGACCCACAAAGAATAAACTCAGAGACCCGGTTTTCCAGCATCTTCTCACTCCCCTTTCCTGGGGATCCTACTCTCTAGCTTTCCCAGTTGGCTCACCAGGTCTCAGGCTTTTGTTCTCTCAGGCAGAAGTGCTCTCTCAGCCTCCCCTGCTTCATCTGTTAGAAATCTGGGCCTCAAAGGAAGTTATACAAATGGCCAATAAGCACAGGAGAAGATGCACAGCATCGTTTGTCATCAGGGAAATGTAAATCAAGTCCTGATGCTACTTCATACTCACTAGGATTAGGCTAAAATTCAAAACAACAGAATGTGTGAGCCACGATGTGGAGAAACTGGAACGCTCCTACATTGCTGGTGGGAATGTAAAATGGTGCAGCTGTCTTGAGAACAGTCTGACAGTCCTCAACCCAGTAACTCCACTCCCAACGTCAATACCCAAGATCACTGAAAATACATGTCCACATAAAAACCCATATACGAATGTCTACAGCAGCATTATTCATAATAGCCAGAAAGTAGAAACCTCAAGTGTGTATCAATCAATGAATGGAAAAAAAAGTAGTATTTCCATACAACAGAATAATATTTATCAATAAGGCAGAATAAAGTACTGATATGTACTACAACATCTGTGAACGTTGCAACTTATGCCAAGTGAAAGAAGTCAGACACATATTATACTACTGCATTTATATGAAATGTCCAGAATAGGCAAATCTGCAGAGATGGAAAGTTGTATTTGTAGCTGAGAGGAGGGGACAATGGGGAGTCAATACAGGTATGGGGTTTGTTTGGGGGCTGATGAAAATGTGCTAAAGGTGACTGTGGTGATGGCGTCCTAATTCTGCAAGTGTACTGAAAGCCACTGGACTGTTCGCTTTAAATGCTACGCCTGGTATGTGTAGGTGTGTGTATTCTATCTCAATTAAGCTGTTTGAAAACATTCTATGCATACTTTAAGGACAAGTTCATATGTGAACTTCCCTCACCTTTCACTTCCCCCGGTAGAAATTAATAATCTCTGTGCCATCAAACCAGCTGTCACTACGGTCTGTTGGTTATGTGTTACCTGGAGTAGAACTCAAGTTCCTGACTGGTAAAATCTGCTTGCTCTTCGCTGCGTCCACTTTCCGAAAGCCTAACGCAGGGCATGGCACAGAGCAGCTCCTCAGTTTATCTTTATTGTACCACAGGATTAACTACCCTCAAACAGTGATGTAGGCAGGTAACATGAATGAAACTAAATATTTACCTACTAAAAAGCCATTAAATTACCTATTAAAAATGGTTAAGAATTATTCTAGGGTTCACCTCTTCAAATGGTAACATGGATGGGGCTGGGAAGTTCTGATGGCAGAAGACAATGAACCTGATCCACTCTGCATCTAACCCATAAAATACGTCAAATCCCAAGATTGTCTCACCTAAAGTTCAACCACGCTCTGTGGCTACATACTCCAGAGCTCCTAAGTTTTCCCATCTTAACTCTCCCTTAGAAATAGTCACTTGCTCAGATAATGTGCAAGTTGCAGTGTTTTTCAATAATTTACACAAGGCAGCATCCCTGGGAGTCTTTTAAGAATCAGTCTTCCCACAGATTAGAGAACACCAAAGAGACATAAGCCAATCAGTGTGACAGCCTGGACCGGCCAGTGAGCCAGGAGGACGGTGCTGGAAAAAGTGGTGAAATCCAATCCAAATACAGCCTGCAGTTTAGCTAACAGTATTATTATGGAGTTAATTTCTTAGGTTTGATAAATGTACCATGGTTATGTGGAATGTTAAGACCTGGGAACCTGGGTGAAGTGGGTATGGGAGCTCCATACCATCTTTGGAACTCTTGTGAAATTCTGAACTCACTTCAAAATAAAGTGTTTTGCTTGTTTTTTAAATAGACGCACTACTGTGAAGTAAGGCAAAGTTGGACACATTCATCTAAAGTTCCTTCATGTTTATTCAACAAATATTTACTGTGTACCTGCTATGAAGATAAAATGCAGTTAGAAGGGATCAATCTGTGAACAAAACAAAGATTCCTGCCTTGTGGTGCTATATTTCAGCAGGAGAAGCAGACAATACACAATAAATGTAATAATTAAGTTGTGTAACGAGAGAAGGTAGTAAGTGCTATGGAAAAGAGAAGAGTAGAGTGCGGGGATGGTCAGCAGAGTTGGCACTTTTTAGAAGTCGTATGGAAAGGCCTCACTGAGAAGAGGACATCTGAGCAAGGACGTGAAGCAGGAGGAGGCGGCCAACGGATGTCTGAGGAAGAGCATTCCAGGCACCCTGAACGGCTGCAGCAGAGGTCCGAGAGCTGGAGCATGCAGAACTGGTTCAGCAACAGCACTGGGGGTGGGGTGGGGGGCGGCTGGGAAGGGACAGCACAGTGCACATATGCGCTGGGGGCTCCAGGGGAGGGCCAGATCACAGGAGGGCTTGGCTTCATCCTGAGCATGGCAGCAGAGACAGCACAGAGGGGTACTGTGCTCCGACTTCAGGTTTTAAAAGAATCACTCTGGCAGTTGTATTAAGGATATTTTTTACACAACATCACCAATGTGGTATTCTTGCCATACCACCAGGTGAATCTAACAGGAAGGGTTTATGGGTGTTAATTAACCTATTCTTTCAACTTCTCTGTGGATTTGGTATTTTTCAAAATAAAACTTCGCAGAAAAAGTGTTTTTTAGAAGTATAGAATATTGGTGGGGCAGGGTGCACAAAGAGGCAGAAATGTGTGGAAGCTGCAATCTAGACAAGTGAAAACAGCAACTGACCAGGTTAGGTAGTAGTGAGGTGGGGAAGGGACACGGGACAAGCATCATGATGAACTTTTCTTGCCTATGATGAAAAATGCCAAGATACACATAGCATCCGAAGAACAGGAGGGACCCCATTTTAAGGCTAAGATTCCATTTTAAAAACCAGGGAGTTAGGAGGTGAGATTCCTAACATACTTTACGGTTATTAGCCAAGAACCTATCTTACGGCAGGGCAAGTGGTCCTAAATGGTATGTTCCCACTGCTTGTGGGTGACCACTATCTTGGAGAAGAACAGGATCAATAAATCCCTTGTGTGCAGTTTATCTTACAGGGTATCTAGGTGACTATGGATGGTGACAGAATGTCTCTCACCAGAGATACGCATCATGAGACCGCATGTTGAGCCTATGCACACCCCCCACCCGGCCCTTTGCCCCATTCTTGAAATCCTTAAAAGACACAAATCCTAAGCTTTAAGTGCACCTCCTCTCTGAGGTTGCCCACACTTCCCTTTCTTCAAGTGTGTACTTTGCCTTAAATAAAGCCTTCTCGCTGCTCACCTTGCTGTGTTTTGTCTCTGCACCCTTCCAACAGTGAGCATCTTTGTTACTTGGCTATTTCATTCAATTTTCTAGACTTAAGCACTAGTCCTCACTCTGTCGTACTTCAGACAAGTAGGGAAGGGCTACTTAATATCAATGATTTGAGCTTGCAAGTTCCCATCGCCTGGGTGACCCAGACAGGACTGCAGCTGTACGATCACGCTCCTTAGTAGCCTGCCCCCAAATCTCCTTTCTCTGCGTCTGGGAAGTTCTCAGAACATAATCTCACTCCATCCAATGCTCATCCAAATCCGGGGGTATTGGGGCTTAGTTCCCACATCATGCAGACACTGCACACCAGGTGACCCCGGCTTCAGGAGGTGGCAATGGATCTGCCCTGTACCAAGCAGGAGCTAAGGACCTTCCCTTTCCTCCCTCTGCCCTTCCTTGCTCTCTGCCTGCATGGCTGCTCTACCGCTCTTGCTTTAATGAATTCCTTCCTTACCTACACGCGTCCAACCCATCTGAGAACTCTTTCTTGATCAGAGTCAAGAACCCTCCCCCACCCAGGCTGAGGTTTCACCTAACGCTTAGGCAGACCCCCCAGACGCAGCCGCCCGACAACGGTAGACAGAGTTAGTGCGACGTAACTGGGTTCTGCATATATTTTGAAGGTTGAGGCAACAATCACTGTTAGACTAAACATGTAATGAAAGGCCAGAACCAGGAATGACTCTGTGGCTTTTGAGAGATGGACTATCTATCAACTGAGGAGAAGATTACTTTTTAGGGGAAAATAACCAGGAATCCAGTTTTAGACATACTGATTTTGAAATGCTGATTCAAAATGAAGATGTTACAAAAGCAGTCAGATATTAAAGTTTGGATTTCAAGAGAAAGGTGTAGGCCAGAGATATAAATTTAGCACTTATCAGGAGAGTGCTGATATGGGATCATATTGAAGTCATGACATTGGACTAGGTCGTCAAGGGAGAACGTGGTGACAGCAACCTATAAAAACACAAGGTGGTGGACATCAGTGCAAAACAGAACTAGAGAAAACTGTGTAACTTGGTCATACTAAGACTGGATGGGTCTAGCATTTCTTTAAGGACATGCATCCACCGAAAGAAGCCTATACTACTTAAAGCCCCTGGAAGATTTTCAGTTTCCCCCAAATTTTAAAATTTATACAGCTAGTCATAGGGCAGATCCGGAATCCCTGCAGCAGGATTAAGACTTAAGACCAAGGTTCCACTTAAGTGTTTGGCAATAGCATTCCAAGAATTAAAATGAGATTAAAAAAAAAAAAGAATTAGACAACCATCACTCAAGAAAATACCTTTTAAAAAAATTTCCAACACAGTTATATCAATTTTTATTAGGAATCTCTTATATTACATTTTAAAAGTAAACAAAGTGATAAAAGCAGGTATAGCTGTATTTGCCATAGAAGTAGCCACTGCTTTGAATTCTGCACCCTCTAAAACAACCCATTTAGCACAAGTGCCCCTCTGTTTAATAATTGTTTCCAAATAGAAGATCTAGAATTTTTGTGTTATGCAAATTAAATATCATAGCATCATAGTTCAATCGTAATAAAACTGAATGGGACACATTAACTAAATGGAACTAGACTACTAATATATCTAAGGAAGAAAAACAGTTTTTAAAAACATTATATGGGTAAGTTTCAAGATATTTGTGAAAAGTCTCAAATGATATACATTTAGAATGTACATACATTTTTCTAGAAAGAAGGTTACAACATTTTATTACATTCTCAATGGAATCCATGATCTCAAGACAGTTTAAAGCTTTCAGGTTCAAAAATTAACATTGCTAGAGACTGGAAAATCAAAATAAACCACAATTGAATGTCTCAGGTTGAAAAATTACTGGATTTTAAAAATAGAATACACACTTTCACACCTTTAAAAGCAATTATATTGATGATAGGTAGAAAAATTGTCAAGTTCAAGCCATGTTCAAACACACACAAACATACCGCAGACTTCCCTTACAAAACAAAGTACATTTATTTCTGAAGGCTTTAAACCTTAGAGGAATACAAGCCCGGAATCCTAAATTTAAAGTTGCTGCTATCAGTAATTACCAGGGAGATTATTAGCTAATTCCTCCTGCTTCTAATAATCAGTCAACACTCATCTCCCATTTTACTTCAGGTATCTAAAGAAAGGTTTTAAATTAGAGAGATGGGTAAAAAAAAAAGGACAGTCCTAGGTTAACTGGGTACAAGAGGAAAGGGAAGGAGAGGCAGAAACAAGCTTAATCATTATTTCCAACTTGGTCCAGTTTATTCAGTGTTCAGAGAAATCTGTGCTTTCCCAAATTAAAGAGCTCCTAATACATGTAACATTAGACATAAAAGAAGACTTGAAGTCTCATCAGTTCTACATGCAATACCATACACTCATATTCTTAATATGTGGTAAGAACTGCTCTTAGCATTGTATTAGCTCACTTAATCTGTATTTTTTGTTTTGTCCTTATGGCCTATGGTAAACTGATTTTTGCTGAGACCTGAACTCCCTGCAGTGACAAGAATTACCAATATCATATTACAATTGTCCCTAAAGGTTCACTTTGGGGTTTGACTCAGAAGCATAACTTCCATAAGAGGAGCATTCTAAGTCTTGAATCCCTGCATCAGAGATATCACAGGTCTGGACTAAAGGTCCTACTGTGGCTCTGCTTGACCTGGAATGACATTCTTTCCAAGATGAACCTAAGCATCTCTTTCATTTCAATGCTCACTCAAATACCAGATGGATGCTGCAACTGCTTTGATCTCTCCAGCAGAAAATGAATTCCTATCTCCATTCTTCTCAACGTAATAGACAACCTGAGCCTAGCCTAAAAAGAAATCAAAATAGCAAGATAATCGCTAAACTACACATTTGCAGACCATGAAGATCTTTACCCAGACCAGAGAATTGTTTCCCTCAGGTAATATTTATAAAAGAATGCATAATAATGAAAAGTGCACATTTTACAATGTTCAGTGAAAAAAACAAGATGAAAAGATATGTAAGAAAGGAGAAAAATAAAATCATATTTAGAAACTGTAAAGAAATACAGTGAAACATTAACAATGGTTGTGCCTGGGGTTTATGCTTCTAGAATTTTTTTCTTTATTTTCTAGTTGTCTTTAATAACCCGGCATTAATTTGTGCTTTTTAAATATTATCCTCAAATTATAAACTACACATATGATGTATATAATATCTAATCTAGATAAGTTTGCTTTATATTAGAGCATATTTGTTTATCCCATGTCAAAATGCTATTTCCTGAACAGGGTGTCATTCTATAAACATTTTCTGATCATTTCCCCAAATCCTTACCAAAACAAAGCTCACTCAGCTATATTTTTTCTCCATTTTATTTGTTTTCAATTCCTCCCTGAAAAATACATATTTGGTGGGAATCGTGTTTTTACTGCAGAGTGTAAAATCACTCTGGATTTAAAAGCAACATTATAACCCCACATCTAATGGACCCCTGGAATAGTAGAAAACCTTGGTCAAATGTGCTCTTCCTATACTCTATTTTAAGTGTTTTTGTCCTATAAAAATGCAGTTAGCATTTGATTGATATATTCAACAGCTACCAAAATCTATTTTGAGTTTAGAGTTTTCAGAGTGAATTTCCAAAAATATCACACTAACACATCCAAGTTTAGTTGGCATAGACACATTTGCAATGTTGAACAGAAACAGTGTAAGACTCGCACATGGAGGACAGCACTGTGAGCGTCTCTCTTTCCAGCAAATGTGCTTCATTAGTAATTAGGCTTTTTTCTTCAAAGGGTTTCTCAGGTCACTGCACGATGCTTCCTGTTTCTGAGACCTGCACTCACACTTACTTTTGTTTGTGTTTTGCTTTTCTTTTTCTTTTTAATACATTTCCAAACACATACCTAAGGACAGAGAATATGGCAAAAGTATGCCAAACCCCTATGGACCCATCACCCAGCTTCAACAATATCAGTATTTTGTTATTCTTGTTTTATGTATTCTTCTCCCAACTTCAGAAAGGAGGGAGTGAATGCTGGAGTATTTTAAAATAAATGTTAAGATAATCAGAAAAAAATTTCTCACTAGCACACTTAAAAGTTTTGAAGACCTTATGGTTGTAAAAATACTCAAAATGTTAAGATAGTACACTTAATGTCTACAAAAACTTAGGTTACAATCACACTTTCAGAGCTAGAAGGAAACATATCCAGCTACTTGCTATGCAAATCGGGGTACCTGGGCCAGCAGCACTGGCATTATAAATGCAGAACCTCAGGCCCAGCCCAGACTTACCCAACCAGATCTGCATTTTAGTAAGATCCTCAGGTGATGGGCAAGCCAATTAAAGTTCGCGATGTGCGGCTGAATCTATCCACTCAGCTAAGAAAACTGAGGGCCTGGAAAGGTTAAGTGACTCTCCTAACGGGAGTAAAAACCCAGAGTATTTTTATTCTGAAACCACGTTTTTTCCCTTATGTGAGACTGCCCCTTCAACAAACCTTTACAAGATTCCCTTTAAGAGAATCTCTTGACTTTCACGTCCTTTTGGAAACTAATTCAATTAATAAGTGAAAGAATTTCCCACATGATAATTTTCTTAAATTCATGAGCGCCTGACATTTTCCCAAATACTATATTACATGATGGAGCAGAATCTGTGAACTAATCAATCCTCTTGTTTCTTGGTAAAAGGTCAGACCTTTACTGCAAGAATGCCTTCAAGGGGACCAATTTCATTAATGGCGGTGTATTTTTTCAAAGGTCAGTACCACAGTCTCCTTATGCACAGAATATATTACGGGGTATAGCTGAAAACTTGGGCCTTTTAGGATGGGATCAATAACCAGTAATGAAAGCCAAGCTCATTTTCAAATCATTGCTTCAGTAAGAAAGTTCAAAGCAAGTCAAAATGCACCCGCTACTCCCATCAGCAATGATAACCAAGGCTTCCTGTGACACTAAAAAACTCTGCCTTTTTCTTAATTCTAAGAGAACAAATTTTGATTCTTTTAAGGAAAACTGTAATGAAACCTAAGATTATTAAAATTTTTTTAAAAGCCAAAAATAACTAAGTATGGTATCGATGCATTTTTTTTTTTAGAAAATCAATTTTTTGGTCATACGGATTTCTATCGGAGCCCACTCTTCATTTTTGAAAAAAATTTCACACCAGGGAATTCCAGAGGCTTAGCCAAAATATTATTAAGAAACCCACT
Organism: Manis javanica; assembly: GCF_040802235.1. Classification (NCBI taxonomy): domain Eukaryota; kingdom Metazoa; phylum Chordata; class Mammalia; order Pholidota; family Manidae; genus Manis; species Manis javanica. The sequence continues at coordinate 7,072,624 of NC_133170.1, read as the reverse complement.
ATTGACAGAATAAAGAGATTCTGCATCTGTTAGTGGGGTGTGTTTTCTTAACAAAATACACAGTGGAGGGTAACAAAATGTCAAAACTAATACTAGTATTCCTTTAAGAATACTGGTCAAAGAGTAAACTGACACAGTTTATGCCCTTTATGGAGGGCAATTTGACAATATGCTTTAAAAAATAAAGTATATGAGCTGCTTAACCCAGTAGTTTCACTAGGAATGTCACCCAAGGAAGTAATTAAAAATGTGTCCAAAGATATTCCCACTAGGGAGTTCTGCACACTACCATTTAGTATAAAAAATTTGAAACCACCTAACAACCTACAGGAAGACAATATATAAATAAACAAGGGTGCATCATAAAGCACATGGTGTTTTACTACTAAAGGATAATATAGATCTAAAATGGAATCACTTTAGAATATATTAAGTTAATAACGTTAATATAGTATTTTTTAGTGAAAACATAATTATTAAATATATAAAAAATTTAAAAACATTTAAGTTGTATATATTAAAAACTTACTTATTACATATTAAATATAAATTACTTATATGTTGTACCTATGTGTTCAGAGAGTACAGATATGATGTCCACTAAAACGTATCAGTACTTATCTCTTAACAGTTGAGTTGCTGTTCATTTTTATGTTCTTTATATTTTCCCGTATAACCTGAACTTTCTACAAAATCAAGCGTGATATAATGCAACCAGTTTAAAAATATAATTATGTCCATTTTTTAAAAAAGGCAGAAAGTAGAAGTAACGAGTTCAAGGCTTAGTGAACAAGGAATGGAACAATCAATGGAAAAGAAACAAGCAGAAAAACCTACCCCCCTGACTGCCATACATCAGGTTGTTTGGAGAGCAGGGAAAAGGGGAAATGAGAGAAGGCTGGACAGCGGAGAATCTGCAGCCCGTTGAACCCAGAGATGCTCGCCACCACGGCCGCGCGAAGAGCAGGGCAAGGGAAGGCCGCCATTAGGCCGGCTACACGTCCTGCTATGTGATGGGCCCACCCGGCCCAGGGCTTCCCGGCCCCTCTGTTTTTCCTTTTTGCTGGGCTTGGAAAGCGACCAAAAGGGCAACTGCGCTGGTGACGCTTCACGGTGACATGAGTTCTGCTCTCCCATCAGAGATTATTCCAGTGAGACACAAAGGACAGCAAAATAAGAAACCTGAACCTCAGCTCCCTGATCTATGGAAACTTGCAGTCCAGGGTCCAAAAGAGAGTTTGTCCTACGACTCCTAAAATTTAGATGCAAGATCTAAGTATCTCCCATTCTTCCTCATTCAGTTTGTACCCAACCTTCACAAAATTTTATTTACAAGGTTTATTCTGACCTTGTAAAAAAAAATTTCATTAGTTCTCTGACCCCATCACTCTATGAATAAAACAATAAAAGTACTCATACTGCTGGATAAAAACATATTTTGCACAATACTCTAAATCACCTCCTTTGCCTCCCTCCCCATGAAGGACTGCTTAACTACAGCAGTAAAGCCCAAACACAGATCGATCTAATGACTAAGAATCAGCCGTGCATCCACTTAGCAACTGAAAGTTTACTTTAGTATTTGAAACTCTGGTTCTTCAAACTGGAAACCTCGTGAATATAGTCTGATACTGATTTTTTTTTTAACAAATGCCACTAACACAATTTCATCCCTCAATAAGAGTGATTTAAGACTCTTTTAATAGCATGTATTCAACATTGTTGAAGCATTACCTGAATGGAGGGGGGAAAAGGATACTTGTCCCTTCAAATATCCATAATTTAATCACCAAATACACTTTAATTCAATGATAAATATATAATTTGGAAGAGAAGTTTTAACCAGAGGTGAAAAACGAAAAGTAAAGTTTCTACCATTGTAGTATTGATAGATAATCCTTACTACTGAGGGAAGGAAAGATAGTCTCCAGGATATTTCAATTGAACCTTTCCATTAGTAGAGGAAATGAATGGACAGCAAATCAAGCCACTCTCTGTAAGTTTGATTTTGTTTTCCCCCCAACAAATCAAATTCAAAGACAAGCTTAATAATTGGGAACCCAGAATGGAAGAAGAAAAGAGGCTATGTGTCCTATGCCATATTATGGTTCAGAATTAGCTCCATTCACCTAAATCAAAGTACCAGCAAGGTTTTTCCATCAGCTAGAGCAGCTCCCTCTGTCTCATAATGATGTACCACTTTAGCACAGAAAGTTGCAAAAACACAATTATTTGGAATTCTCTTAGGCAGAGTAAAAACATAAAAAAATTTAAAACCCTGCTATGTTCAACAGCTGGTCATTTTCACAATTTATAATATTAATGTATTGTTAGCATGAAGGCTATTCTGCCTCTATTTGTTTCATTGTCCAGCTTACCAAAAGTATAATGGAAATGTAAGAATCTGACAGCACTTACTAATACCTTTTTAGCACTTACATACTTGAAATTCAATCAAGGATCTAAGACCATCAATGAAGCAGTGAAAGGAACAAAGTCAAAAGACACTAGCCCACCAGGGAAAGGGTCGGCTGTGTGTTCACTCTGACCTTGAACTTATCACCAAATGAAAAATTTTAAGAATTTTCTAAGGGAAGGAAAAGGGGGAAGAAAAAAGAGATACTGGGTGCTGCAGCCATGCTTCCTTGCTGTCCTTTATAAAATACTTGTAATTTTTTCCCAAAAATGCCTCCAGTGTGCTTACTGATACAGCTTTATCCATATGCTATCTCTGGCCCTTTTCCTCTTCTCTATCTACATTTTCTCCCTTGGCGATCGTATCCACTCTCAAACATTTTAAAACATGCATAATTTATAATTCCAGCTCAGTCTTTTCTAATTCCAAATTCATACGTATACCCACATACTTGTCCGAGCTATCTGACAGGCATCTCGAACTCCACATGCCCCAGCTGAACTCGTGATCAGCGCCACCCCCGCTCCGGTGCAGCAACCCCCAGTCTCCTGTTTAAGCTGACAGCATCTCCTTTTGTGTCGCTCAAGTCCAACCCTTGGGAGTTGTCACAGACTCCTCCCTTTCCCCGCCACCCCACCATTTGGTAATGAAATCCTACTGCTTCAGTCTCCCAAATATACCCCAAACGGATCACATGTCACCATGTGCTCCGAGCTGCCACTCCTTCTTCCCCAGGTCATTGCAAGCTTTCTGACAGAGCTCCCTGCTTCTACCCTTGTACCCCTACAACTTACATTGTCTTCATACAGCTGCCAGAATTATCTTCTTTAAAGTCAGAGGTCTCCCCTCTGTCCAAACTCTGTGACGCTCCCCATCTCCCTTAGAGTAAGACCCTTCCAGTGATACAAGGCGCTCGGCCACCTGCCTCCTGCGGTCCCCCTGCCGCATCCCTCCCTCCTCGCCACTCCTCCAGCCTCCGCAGGGCGTCCGCCAGGCGACCACCACAGCCCCACTGAGGGCCTTTGCTCTTCCCTTCTCTTAGCCTGAAGGGCACTTATCCCAAATATCCACGTGGTCAACTCCTTTACTTCCCTCAAGCCTCTGTGCAAAGATCACTTCTCAGAGAGACCTGCCCTGTCTGTCCTCTTCAGTAATGCAACCAGCCTCCTCCCCACCAAAAAAAAAAGGAACTTACCCTTGGTGAACTCATCTCACCTAGCAAAGACTCTGGAAGAAAGTGCTAGAATTGGAAGGAGTACTCCCATGAGAAGATGGAGTAGGGAATTAACTAGAACCTTCTGTCAAGACCCCAGTTATGTTTAAGGACCTGAAAAGAGAACTCCATATGTGAGGGATGGAGAAAAGAGGAGGTCAGTTGCCAAGAAAAATCTACACTCAGAGGCCCTACCCGGTCACAGACTTAACAGCTGTTACTCACTCAATGAAGAGTCCCATGGGGGAAAAACATATCTAAGGCACAGCAAAACAGTTCCTTACCCACACATGGCAAAAAAGAGAAATAGTAACAAAATATATCCCAATTCCAGGCATATACAAATAAATTAAATACTTTCTGCTCCACATACCTGTAACAGTTTGTCTCTAAGAAAAGAGGATTATCTGAGACTTGATGCTTAACTAAAAACAAAAAACAAACAAAAAAACCTCATCACTTGGAGATCTGTTTTGCCAACATTTGACTTCATAAATTTATAGCTTCAGTTTTCAAAAATGACACCTAAAACTCCAAACTGTTTAGCATAAAATAAAGTGGCAAACAGAAAAACTTGCCCTTTCAAGGAGGAATGAAAACTCAATTTATCAAACATGTACTGTGTGCCTAATACTAGGCCTGTAACAGGCCTGACAGGGTCTTGAGTGCAACGACTGCAGTCAAATAAGGTACAAATATCAAACACATAAGCTCCCCCCCCCTTTTTCAATACAGTTATCAATTACATTGACAAGGCCACATATTCTTGAAGTTCTCCCATTCAACAAATGTGCAGTGAGCATCTGTTATGTGCGTGGCACTGTCCTAGGTGCTGAGGGGTTAAGGTGAGCAATACATTTTACTTACTGGGTGTTCCTATGTACCCAGACAACATGCACCACCTCACTTATCAACCCAGCAACCTGATGAGTTAAAACACATTCCTGTTTTAGAAATGATACACTAAGGTGTAGAAAGTTTAAGAGGCAGAGCTGGGATTTAAACCCAGGCACTTTAAACTCCAGAACCCCTGCTCTTAAGTACTGTGCTGAACTATTCCCCCCAAATAACTTCAAGTTTGGAGGGTAGAAAGATATGCTTAGAAGTAATGTTGGTACACCTGGCTAGCCCTACTTCATCAATACCCAAAAGTCTACCTGACAAATAAAAATGGCAAATTAAGAATCCACAGACACGGAACACACACATTTTATACTACAGAATTATTCCCTAAAGGACACACTTAATTTTAAATAAATAAATTGCTTCTAGTTGTGTATGATCCGGGTTATGACAGCAGTTTTACCAGAAAAATAAGATGAATGAAAATAACAGATGATAAAAGCAACTAATTTTCAGCTTCTTCCTTTCTACTCTAACAAAGCTGCTGTGTAGTAACTTCAGTTTAATTACTTCAGTGACAAGTACTTCTGTCCAACTTCATCTCTTCCCAACACATGGGAACTAAATCAGGCGACTTATAACACAGCACAAAACTAAATACACTCTAAGTATTTATCTACAAACTTTTTTGCAGATTTGAAATACTTATGTAGAGAAAGGTTTCCTTCTGCCTATACGAAAACTTCTTTTTGCACATTAGCTGCACAAAGCTTCCTAAGACAGATGGGCAGCCTGCAAATCCTTTGTTTAGAAGGTGGCAAAGGGGTCCTATTGGCCATTAAAGTCAGCCAGGTTTCTGGGAAGCACTGACCCCAGTAAAGCCATTATGTTTCTTCAGCTCGCAAGGCCAGAGCAGACAAAGGAGCCAAAGATAAGAGAAACCAAAGGAAGATTAAACATGAAAATCCGTATGATACAAATTTGTGACACAAACAGCCCCTAGTTTTCAAAACTGCTGTCACAATATTAACCTACAAAATGAAAAGACTGACCCCACTGTTTTTAAAATCTTAATCTGTCACTCAACTAGGTAAAAACCTCAGCAGTCGGTATGAACGCAAACTGCCAAACTCCTTTAAAAAAAATGTTTTCCCATGTAAAACACGAGAGCTAATGGAAGAGAATCATATTTGAACATTAACGACATTACAAAATAGTGGCAGTTTCTTCTAAAAAAGAAGAAGAAATAACTAGGTGAATCTCAAGTTACTATTCAATTAAAAAGCAGTCTCGTGAGCCTGAAGAGGAATTTATGAGACTTTCAGAACTTGTTTTTGAATGCTAGATAATAATCCTAGTATTGATGACACTAGGTAAAAGAACTGTAAAATATAAAATGATTACTTATGACCTCTCTTGACTTATATCCTAAATGATTTCAAGAGCTCTCTGAGAAATTACTAACATGTAGATGCCTTTTATATGGAAAAATTTTTAGGTTTACTAATCATATGCGGTATCTCAACCAAAAATAAAATTTCTTCAAGGAAAATGAAGGGTACTGTTTAATGATCAGAAGAGATTCAGATTCAGAGAAGCTTACAGTGTACTTTCAAGCAGAATGAACTTCAGTGATTACTTTAGCCACTGTCTGCTCTCAACTCCTGCATTACTGAATTTGCTGCACAGCTTATTTTGCGGAGACTGAATATTACACAAACTTCTCCTTGAGTGTCTATTCTTTACTGATGACATTCACAGCAACAAGGAAAGAAAACAAGGGTGACCCACTGCAACTCCAGATTGGCTGCGGGAAGATGAGACTCCGTGAGGAGCTAATGGAAACAAGGCAGGGGCTGTTGGAGCCCATGAATATTTCAGATGAATGATGAAAAAGGGTGCAGATGGGTTGGCTAGCAGCTTCCGAACACCAGTATTTCTGCCCAAAGGCAAATGCTTCCCTACATAATTTATCAAGTACTTCTCAGTTCCCTTCCACTACCCTTTTCTCTCTTCTTTTTTGAATAGCAATACAACCATCACTTCTCTGTAGAAGTGGATATTATAATTTTTTAATTGTTTTTTAAAGGAAAGGAAAGAACACCCATGTGCCAGACATTCGCTGAGTCTGAAGCACGAATCCAGGTGTTCTTACTAAGACGAAAATGAACACAGGAAATCTACAAAAGCTAACCACTCTTTTTTAAACAAAGTAAGTTAAAATAAACACTAATGGTCAAGGGTCGGCAGCAGCATAAATACAAATCAACACTGCCTACCATGAGAGGAGGAGGCGCCCCTCCCGGAGCACACTGCAGACATTCTCCCAACTTTCTACCCTGTTTTCCCAGTACAAGAGGGGCTAAATTCACTTGTGTTCTCACATTCTTTTAGCAATAAAAATAATAACAACATTTGCACACCTACTGTGTGCCAGGCACTGTTGTAAGCATTTGACTGGCAAATCCCAAGAGGAGTCACTATCTGTTGGAGAACCTGAGTAGCTTGTCCAAAGCAGTCTGGCTTCAGAACCGGCTCTCAAAGCCTGCAATACTGCCTTCTCTAAAGAGTACATCTGTCTTCTTGCAAATACAGATCCTGCACGCCCACTGGGCTTTGGCAAACTCTACTTGAAATCACTGCTGAGGACTGAGAGGCCCAACTCAGAGGTCTGCAAGCTTAACACTACCCAGGTCGCATGGGCGCCAGGCTCCAGGGGCACTCGCTGACCCCGGCTCCTGGTGTTCACCGCCTGCAGGGTGCTCACCCTCCATGTGCTGGCTGGTCTGCCGGCTTGCGTGGCAGCCGTGTAAGGCAGGCAGGACTGAACGCCACTTGGGAGATGAGGACACAGCGGTGGCTTCCTTCGTGGGCCTCTCTCTCATCACCTGCTCTGAGGGAAGCCAGCAGCAGTGTCATGAGGACATACAGCAGCCCTCGGGGAGGCCCAGGCGGTGAGGAATACAGGCCTGCTAACGACCACACTGTGAGTTCAGAAGCGGGGTCTTCAGCCACCCAAGCGACGACTGCATCCCCTGCAACGGCTTGACGGCAACCTTATGAGACGCTCTGAGCCAGACCCTCCCAGCTCAGCTACCCCTGGATTCCTGGCCCTCAGAAAGGACACAAGATAAGTGCTTGTTTGGAGTGCTGCATTTTAAGATAATTTGCTCTGCAGCAAGAGTTAACTAATAGAATTATGTGGATGCTGACAAGCTTATTTATTACAAAGATGTCGAAGGAAAGAGCCTTCTAAGATTTCTAAATTTCTAAACTGCATTTAATAATTAGTCACTTCCTCAAAATCTGTCACTATAACTTTGGAAAAAAATTTTTTTGTTATCAAATGTACATCACAGTGGTTCAACAGCCCATCCCCCACCCCCACCGCCCACTCCCCTTCCCCTTGGTAAACACTAGTCACTTCTCAGTATCTATGAGTCTAATGCTGTTTTGTTCATTTTGTTTTGCTTTGTTTTTATATTCCACAAATAAGTGAAATCACATGGCATTTGTCTTTCTCCACCTGGTCAATATAACTCTAAAAATGTTAAAAGCACACATAAGATTTACTTCTAGATTTAACTGGTGCATTAGGTTAATGAGACTAAGGCATTTCGTACGGTTCAATCAATATATAAATTGTAACTGGGATCTGAAGATTAAACAGAAAATCAAAATTCATTTTTTTAAGTATACACAAAAGAATCCTTATCTTTAGAGACACTTTCTAAAATATTACTTTTTAGATACATATTTTAAAAATACTATGGGTGAAGTGACATAAAATCTGGAATTTATTTCAAAATAATTCTGTAATTGTAGGTAGGGGCTGGGAGGGAGGAAGGGGAGGATGAAATAGTGTTGGCAGCGAGCTGGTAATTCATCGATGGGCGCATGAGGATTCACTATACTATTTTCTCTTCTTTTGCATGTTTGAAACTTTCCACACTAAAGAGGTTTACATTTAATTTTTTAAGCAGACACAACACAGTCTATATTGGATGATTTCCTACTCTGCCACCATAACCCATAAGAACTTCACTTAGCTTAGCAAGACTCCACAAAGCCAAGGTGAGGTCTCATAATGTATAGAAATGTATCTTACCACAGAAAAAGGTTCATTAAATCAAAGCGTGTGTTTTGTGCCTCTTCAGATAATAAATGTTTTTTAAGTAAAACTTTTATTAACACAACACATGCAGTCACACTTGCAGACAATTCTCAACTATTAAAAGAAAGGCTTGCATCTGTGAGTCCTTTTACATTTATGTCGTTGAGCCCTCTTGACCAACCTGTGTGTCTTGCTTACCCAGCCACTGGTCACTGACACATAGATAATCTAGTCCTCAGACAGACAGCCAACCAAATCGGTAATTCCTGTGTGGCCCAAAATTGTTTTCACTCAGAATGTGATTCATATTAATATATAATGGGTTTATTATTGCTCTTTGTAAGTTTAAGAGCTTTGCCTCAAATTAAAGAGGTGGGCTCTTGTACACATCAGAATAATTAAATTCCTCTGTAGTGAAAGAGGCCTCGATTTAGACCCAGAAGAACCTTCCAGCTGGTTCTAATTCTGCCACTAGCAACACCATTTAAGCAATTCACTTAACATCTCTGAACCTGACTGCCAAATGCAAACCAGGGATTGTACTGACCTGCTATAAACAATTAAAAAATGTAACTTGACCAATATACCTTGATTATTACCATTACTAAATAAAGTGAGGTAAAAAGGCAATAGCACGGACAAGAACAACATCGAAGTTCAAAGATGAGAGTATGTAGTAAGATTCGTAAGAAACATGTCGGGAACACAGAATGGGAAGAACTATGGTCGTGTCTGGGGAAAGGAACTGGAAGGCTGGGGAAAGGGATGAGACACTTTTTAACAGTGTCTTCTTGTCTTCTGAAAATGATACCACACAAATATGTTATGTATTTAAATAATGTTGGTCAGTAAAAAAAGGGCACAACTCCTGGGATTGTCTTTGTCTAAAGGAAAGTTCTCGCCACACCTTAAATGCTGTCCAAGTGCCTGAGACCTAATGCAATCAGTTTCCTTACGAGGACAAGGGCTAATGTTTATGGAGCAATTAGATCCCAGAGGCTCTACAGAAAGCACCACAGGGAACTGGGAAATTCTGGATTAGTACCAGATGATCTGAACATTCTAGGTGCTCTAGAACCCAGACAAGCACCCACAGACTGTCAAAAGGGTTAGACGGTTGCTGCCGAGCATGCCCTCAAATGCTGATGAGCACCATTCTCCGCCTCGCCGCGGCACGCGGAGCCATCCTAAACACACTGCTGGAGCCTGCCACAGAAAAAGGAAACTATCAATGCCCAACAAATTAGCCTAACTCAAAACTAAGTCTCAGCTTGTACCCTGGACAGTTTCTTATTTTTATAAATCAGGTTTAAAACTCAGATTTAAATTAACACGCACACATTCTTGGTTCTCTTAAAGGAGGGAGGAGCAGGAAGGAGGGAGGAGCAGGGGGAGAAGGCACGAGTCACGTCTACGAACAGTTAAGCGTGACATTATGGAGACAACAGAGAACTGGGTCTGAAGCCTTGAATTCAAGTTCCAACTCCACTCCTTGTTTGCACACATCCTTGAACATAATCACTGCCATGCACAGAAGGTGGTTTTAATGCCCCTGCAGCAAAGGAAAATCGTCACACCCCACCAGTACCAATTCAAAACTGACGTACCAGCCCTCTGAACTTACGTGTTCGTCCCTTCTACGAATGACACTATCATACCCCAGATGGCTGAGCCCCAAATCTCATCGTGTACGTCTCATCTCCCCTTAACCTCACACACAATGAGGTTGCCAAGTCTAAGCCGTTTAATGCCCATCCTACTTCCTGTGTCCATTCTCTCGTCTGCACTCCCACTGTACCCCCACTGCCACCACCCTAACTCAGGCTCTCCCCTCTAGTCTGTTTTATAGCACAACCTCCTAACTGCTTTCCCCACTTCAAGTCTCTTCCCAGTTCAATGCCATTCTACACCCTGGGCCCCTGTGATGTTCCTGAAGCACAGCTTCTCCTGTGCCATGGGCATTCTCTTGCTCAGGGCCTCTGGGGCTCTCTTCCTGTCTTTCAAAAGGCCCTCTACCTAGTCTAGCACTCCGCTGGCTTCCTCCCCAGCAGCCACCTCCCTCCCTCTTCCACTGTATCAGCCCTGTAGTTTTCATCCCAAACTGGCCTCCAAACACTTTAATCCCATATTCCTTGCCACACTGACCGTTCAGGGCTGGACCTCAGGAAAGTGTGACCTAAAGTGGTCTAATCAGAGCAAAGACCTAATTTTTGTTTACTACATTCTTCACGACATGAGTGGGGAGTGGAGGAGCAAAGAGAAACCTCTTCTGGGGAAGGTGCGATGTGCATATGTGAAGCCAGGACTGCTGCCACCGTGTCATTGGTGTGACAGAGGCTGCCTTGAAGGGGAAGAACATGGCACAGACACAGCACAAACAGCTGCATGAAGAAAGGAGCCACAGCATCTGTGTGTCTTGCTCCACTGATGGACAGTGACTGCATTGGAGTATAGGGTGGGGGACTTAAAAATATGAGTAAATGTAGTAACCACATTGTTTTTCCATGTGAAATCTTCCTAAGAGTGTATATCAATCATACCTTAATAATAAATAAATAAATAAATAAATAAGAAAGAAAGGAGCCACAGCAACAGTTGTGCCCAAATCATACCCGAACAACCTTCCCCCAAACCCTGCTACGCGAGCCGGCCACACTCCTTCACTTTTTAGGTCCTCTCTGACCTAGAGCCACAAGCATCCTGACACAAAGATCCTCTGAAAGTTAGTTTCAACCTGTCTTCCCACCTGATCTCCCACTGAATGAAATGCCATGAGCAGGCTAGGCTACCTCTCTTTTACGTGTGTAACATACACATCTGGTTCTAGAAACAAAAAGGGGGAGCAGAGATATGGATACAAATGAACCTCCTCTTCCCAGCAGTTTGCTCCTGTACTTTCTTTGTGCCTGTGTTATATGCTCCAAAAACTTTTTAAAGAGTTGATGCCAGTCACAACACTTGAGCAACTAATATCCACCTCAATTCATCCCATAATGAAAAATAACTACACAGAAACAAAAATGCAAAGAACACCTCTCTAGGTTAAGAACTAACTAGAGTCCTTTCTCTAATTTTTTTTCCTTGTTTGATGGTGTTTTGCTTCATTTACTAAAAAAAAAATTCAGAATGCAATGTCATCACTACCCAAGGTCTCAGCCGTGTCAGTAAACCGACGGGTTAAAGAAAATGAGAGACACGCATCCATCCTTGCAGAAGCTTTCCCAGTTACCATGACAAACATCCCTGCTTTGGTATCTTGAAGGTCTTCGTTTGGTTAAAACATAGGAAACTCATGATGTGTGTTTCAGGAGGAAAGTCACTCCAGAAGGGATGTAAACGCATCAACAGCCACAACACAGCGAGACGGTCAAAAGACTGTTCCTGTTCTGCTACACACAACGGGAAGCCCAGGCTTCTCTGTAGTGCAGCCAGCTCTGCCGGGATGTGTTTACACAGTCAGACCCGGGGGACAGCGTCAGGCCTCCTGGTGCTGCCGGAGTCGGCCTCCCTAAGCTATTATGCTCCCAGTGACCTGAAGGGAGGCAGCCAGATCTGCCCCCGAAAAAAACTTCCATTCTGCTATGTGATTACGAATAAACTGGATTCCCAGTAAGATTCAGATCAAGAGTCTATCTTGCACGTCACAGACCTGCCTCTGCTTGCTTGCTAGCTTCCCTACCCTGTCTTCCCACCTCGCTGTCACCAGTGTTTTCCTCTTTCTCTTCCATAATTAAAAAAAAAATTAACATATTATTTTAGCGTTAAACTCCTGAGATTCAAAACTACTTTCTTTTCCCATTTCACTTTACTGATAATAGAGAGGATTTTCATTTTTTAAAAAAGTGCCTTAAGTACTAAGGATTTAATTTTCATCCCTCTAAGTAAATGCCTGAGGCAGACAACTATTTTATTTATTCATTCTTTCTTCGAATTAACAATTATTTATGTAAGTCTTTACAGATGTCATACACTGAATCAGTGGCAACAACTTGAGCAAAAAAAAAAAACAAAACGTATTGTGTTTCTTGGATTATTACTCATTGCTCAGCTCATTTAACCACAACATCTCAGTAAAATGCTCACTCTGGCTTCTAATCAGTGACCAGAAATCAAAACTTTTATTTTTATTTTAAATTCCACAACTTTGGAATAACAGGTGATTGTTTTTCTTCAATGCAATTCTATATTCTCTAGTTTTTAAACTGAGCATGCATTACTTTTATAATTTAAAAACAACCTTTTTTTTAAAAAAAAGCACTTACTATGCCTAGGGTGCCTAACTGGTTTTCTTGGTTTCACTGGATATGGCTGGTAATTGTAGGTCTGCTTTGGTTATGCAGCTGTATTCCTATTATGTTAATGTGTGCACACAATTTAATTAGTAGTTTAAAACCTATACACGCTTATGTTACACTACAAGAAGGTATGTCAAAGAAATAATCTTCCCATGTTTTCTTCCATCTGCTACTTCTATAGCTTTTCTTCTTCCTTCCTAATTACAACCCTTAAGTAGAATTCGTGCCTCATATCGAAATTACCAAGTATCATAATTCTTCCAAGTGGTAAAGATACCTCAAGACAAATGCTGGGCATAGAAGCCACAGGGCATAAATCTGCAAAGAAGTAAAAAGCTAACCTTTTCAAACAATGTGGCTTCTCTCTCACTTACCAACTTTACATTTCCCTGTATGGCCCAGGAAGATGACTGGTTAGCCAGAGACGGGTAAGATTCCTCAAGGGAGGAACAACCTAAGACAGGCACAGTCGCAGGGGGGCCATCAGGTGAGAAATTGGGAATCAACAGAGGTGAGGCTTAGAACCTCACCCCCCCTGTTTTGAGAGAAATCTTCTGCATCTGTGGATGTTTTGTTGCCCTTGTCTAGCTTGGATTAATACTTAGTCTACAGGCACACACCTGATCATCTACATTAGCCCTCTTACAGCACTAAATTATGTTTTCTACCTTTATCTTGCATCTACCTACCACTTCAGCATTTTACTAAATAATAATAATAATAATAATAATAAGGGAGAAATGTGGGATTCACATATAAATCAAGTATAAAAATCAAACGAATAATCATATTTGACCTGATTGTTTATAGTTCATAATGCATGATCAAAATCAAAAGTTTCTGTGATGACTGCCCTTGTACTGTTCACCATGTAAGAAATTATTCACTATGTAAGAACCTGTTCACCATGTAAGAACCTGTTCGTTATGCTTCAGAAGATTGGAGACTGATGAGAATTAGGCTTGGGGTGGATTAATGATTGTGCATTGAGTCCCCTATACAGAATTTTATTGTTGTTAACAACCATATGATCAATAAATATGAGAGATGCCCTCTCAAAAAAAAAAAAAAAGCACTTACTGCCTTTTACTATTTCAAACCAATTATTTTATATATCCTCACTCCTGGTGGAATATTCAGAAGTAGGAAAGTGCCATGTAAACCAAAGTCCTAAAGCTTCATTGTTACAAATCCCTCTGACCGTGTGAAACAGACATTCCTCATAAAGTCCTACTAAAGTGTATGAAACAGAGCAAATGCTTTCTGGACAAACGTTAAGACAACATGCTAAACAGTAATAAATACCTAAGTCATAAAACACACAGATAATTCCCAAACCTCTCTTTTTTACATTACTTGTACCCTCTTTCCCCCAGAAAACCCTTATATGAACTACCAAGGAACACAACTAAATGAGAATCGATTTCTGTCCCTGACTCTCTTCCTGCTCTATGTCAGGCATCTGATAGGGTGTTTAGAAAGTATTCATTATCAGATAGGCAGGTTGAAGTGTTGAGTCTCTCCGGAAATAATGGATTTGCTGCTCTTGCATGACATCCTCTGAATCCAGATTTTACCTTCTTATCCCTAAAGAGCCAACAGTGAGTCGAACAGCCGGGTCTCTCGGTCGGTCCCCTTACCTGGAAAGCTCTCATTATTAGCCTCTCCCTAAATAATCAACGTTAGTTTATAACATTTTACTCCAAAGATAAAATATATGCAATTATACACACATCCACAAAACATTGAAGTTCCTGTGAGAAAATATACAGATACTTTGGACAGCACTAAGAAAACAGACTCTTCGTAAGAAAATATTTACCAAACTCATACCCACAATTAAACCTGAATGTTCTCGATTCTAAGAACATCTTTTAAGGAAGCTGAAAGCTTTCTGCTGCTGTGTAAGGAAACCTAGGCAGACTGAAGAAAAGCCCATAATCTCATCACAGGGCAGCAGGGTCAAAAGGCAGAGGTCAGGCAACAGGGTGCAAAAGAGTTCCCACACGTGGAGGCACTATTGCTCACTATTTTAGAAAATGCTCAAAAACTACTCAGTTGTGTTTCCTAAAATAACACAACCATTTATAATCTTCCCTTAAGTCCCAAGGCAAATCTGAATTTTGCAACAATATATACTTAAGAGCCAGGAATTTAAGAAGTTACTTTTTCCTTTCCCTTACGTTTGAAAAAAAACCACCAATCTCTCTTTTTCACACACAGGCCAGTGCTTCAGTTCCCCTCAAAGACTGACTTTCCGATAAAAGCTGTCACCTGACCTATTCAGCAGAGTGCAATGGGGCACAGAAATAAATACTAAATGTGCATACATGTCAACAGACATTTCACATCAAGGCTCTGTCCCCTAATGATTCAACAAAGTAGGTCTACCCCTTGACATTATGGTTACATTCAGAAAAAATACAATTTTACTCCTATTTAGAGGAGATTTCACTGCAGGGTAAAGTGAACATGACTTTGTTAAACTCTCAGCAGGCACAACACTGGTGCAGAAGGCTCCACGGTGACGCCTCCACAGGCAATTACGTCTGCAGGGGTGCTGGGATCTAGGTTATCTGTCTGGGTAGCTCTGTACCATCCCTCCTACTTTAACCATAAAATCTGTGTTCCAAGTAGGAGAGAGCGTGAGAAAGACACTGACGAGCTCAGGAAAGGAGGATTTCAGGCAAACAGGTGTAGTTTTAATTTTTTGTTTCCCACCGCCTTCCACTCTCCATGCACCCACACTTTAACTCCTCATTGGCCCCTTCGCCTGGAGATAAGATGGCTTACAAGCAGTTTGCAGTGAGGCCTGTCAGTCCTTCAGAGGGGAAATACACACGATTTCACCTGCAAGCACACACAGCTTTGCTGCACTGACTTAAAATCAGATTGTGGCAAGGGCTGCCGATGGAAAAAAACAAGCACTGCCAGACAGGAGCAAGAACAGCTGAACAAAATAATCTATTTGGCATCATCCCTTTAGTGGTTCTTGTGTTTAAATAAACTGTGAAATCACAGTCATTGTTCTCTTGAACAATGGCACGAAGCAAATCAAGTCAAGTAGGAGAGCTCATTTCCCTGGAGCCAGGCCAGAAAATTTTGAAATCCAGACAAGGGTTTATTTATTAAGAAAAAGAATACACTTGAGACAGGAGATAGGAAAAATGTTTAAACAATCTGTTATCTTGCTATCCCAGTCATTTAAATTTCCTTAAAGGTTAGGGGTTAACCTTAAAGCAAAGAGAGATTAACCTAGGAAACACTGAGGTCCTAAAAGTGAACCGTCCCTCAGTGACTGTAATGGGGTGTGTGGTGGGGACTTGATAATGGGGGGAGTCTAGTAACCATAATGTTGCTTATGTGATTGTACATTAATAAAACAAACAGAAAAAGTGAACAATCCCTAAGTGCCAAGCCTTTGGCAGGTCCTAAATTCCTGTTGCTCAAACTATTCGCATCAGAGTCCACAGCTCATTCTCACAGCCAGCTGGCACGGTGGGGATGGTTCTTACGACAGGGGGCACTTCATGTCAGGGCTCCGTACAAGAGCACAAGATGCTCACCCCTCCTCAGAGCAACTCATCCGCCTGGGAGAAAACAATCCCTCCTGGCTATCTCGGTTCTGGTCCATAGCAAAAAAGAAAAAAAAAATGATATAAATTTGACTCTACAGAAAGAATATTGTTGATCTATAAGCTGCCCCTATTTTCTCAAAAAGACAATGAGAGAAGGAAAAGGAAGGGAACGAAAGGGATACCAGCTAGAAACACAGAGTATGACACCTGAAAAGCTGTAGGAAATAAGAAACTCCCCAGTTTCTGCTGGGGATGAAGGTACCTGGAGGATTTAATGGGACATCAGAACTTCTTCACAATGAGGTTTTAATGACACCGGACATTTTTGCCAAAAGAATATTTCTTTCTCTCCAGGTTCTTATAGAAAGAGGGAACCAGAAACGAGGAGGAGGTGGCTTCTGTGGAAACATGGTGATCTCTGAGGGGGTCATAAAAAAAAGTACAAAAGCCTGAGCTGAGCAAACTTGTGCCAAACTATACTCAGGAATAAGACTATCAGAAACTTACTTTATATATCACGTCTACACTAATGTTTCTCCAAACTATAGAATAATTTCCTGTGTTAAATCAGTGACATTAGGAGTGTGCTGTACTAGAAAAGACGATGACAGGAAGGGGCAAGAAAACAAGCTCATCAAAGCAGAAACCTGGATTCTCAGGGCTAGGGCAGAAGAAAATTATGTAAAACAGGTGGATTTGCATCACAGGGCCTCGGGGATCTACACCTAAAAATATCTTCAAACTGGTTTCAGAGGTTAAAACCTAGAGGTCCACAGGCTGTATCTGAGGATTCAGCACTGGAGGCCTCACAGCAGGGCTGGACTTCAAAGATTCTACAACTCTGTAATTCCACTGCATATTTTTATCTCACAATATAGTTTAAAGGCTCTTCAAGACACGGTCACATTTTTTAATTGAGAAAAGTATCTAGAAACAATCTAAACCTGCATCAGTGTTGAAGAACTTACCCCCACCCCCACCCCCCGTGTGTGTGTACTCAGATTATGAACAAAATGGTTTTTTTCTAATCTACAACGAAGGGAGGAAAGAGCCCACTTTCGCAGTGGTGTTACTGACAGAATTAAAACCAGGCACACAGCTCAGCACAGGGGCTCAGTTGGGGCGTTAACAAGATAGGTACCCCACTACAGACGCGGCTGACCGCAGTGACGGTCGCGACCCGTATAACACACCCTTTCTCTTCCGTCCAATACAAGCACAAAAGAATAAACCAAGTGAGAATGATATCATTAAAGGAAGACCTTGAAACCACTTCACTTGTGTTAAAATTTGGATCATTTACAACCTCAGTACTTCAACTATTGTTAGTAGAGACTTGCGACCCAGCTCACAAATGGCAGGTCCACTACTGTGTCACCAGCAAGCAGTTGAGGACAGGTGGGTAGGAGGCATGGAGGGAGAGGAACAGGGCACAGCGGGAGAGGGACACTTGGGAGCCAGACAGCCTGGGGTACCACCCCAACCTTGGCCTTTACCGTCTCTGTGAGTTTGGGCAACACCTCCCTGAACCCCAGCTCTTTATCTGTAAAATGAGGAAAATAATACCTTCAAGTCATTGTGAGGAGTTAAGATAATATTTATAATTCTACAAACCAAATAACATTAGCTATTTTCATACCTTCGTTGTATGAAGGTGATTTCCTAAAGCTACTTCTGAATTAAAAGTGCTAGGACCTATCTTTGGAAGTCATTTTTAAAAAAAGCATTATTTCTAAAACAGCTTTCTGAGCCAGTGATGTATACAAATTTACAGAAAAAAATAAAACGTATGCCCATGTTAATTAAAAGTTCCAATATTTAATTTAGAATAAAGTTAGTAAAAGTCATGGATTCTAGGCAAACTGCAGGAACCGATGCTCTTCTACCTCATGATGTGTCTTAACAGCATATAAAACACTATCCCTAGATAATACTTTTATCCCTAGAATTATCAGTTCTTACCTCTTTTTATCAGCTAACCATCTTTGCATTTTGTATGAAAGGTAATATGGGAGACAGTCCCATCCTGAAAATTTTTGGAATCTCTGGCTAAAAGGTTATTAGATAGGGTCATCTTAAAAAGTCAAACCTTAGGTGGAACAGAACATTATACAAGGTACAAGAAAGACAAAATACAAATGGAAAAAATACATAAAGGATCAAACCTTATAGACACAAAGGGGACTGTCCTGGCGGACCATGCCCAAAACCAGTGTGGATGCCCCTGAAGAAGGGAACTGCAAATGCGATTTCCTAAGATAGTCCTCTAAGCCACAGCGAGGCTGCAGGTGCCCTCCAGGACGACTTCCTGAAATTCCCTAACACCCCACCAGTACAGCACCCACCATGTGCTCATCTCTTGGCACTAGTTGAGAAGTAAATAAGACCTGTTGCTTGCTTAAAAAAACAAAACCAAAGCCTTGCTAGAACCTGCATGCTTGTTTGCATAACGCTGTAAAAAAAAAGTTATTAATTCTCTTTGTCAAAGTTTATTTCAAAAAAGGAATAGGCTAATAAATATTGTAAGAAATTTTAGTAGCTCACCACAAAGCTGATATACACCTTTAAAAAAATTAGTCATTTTTTCTCTTGCTTTTTCATCAATCTCAAGCTTCTCATGAAAAAAACCTTCTAGGTTCCATTTTAGAGTTTAAAAAACCCACACGTAAAAATCAAATATACTATTATTGTCAGAAACAGGGTTATACCGTTTCCATCTCAAATCATCTTATTCAAACAATCTACTTGAGTCCCTATTATGAAGCAGCCACTCTTTGGGCCACCAGGTATATAATACCACAATAGGGACAAAGGTCCTGCCCTCTAGGAGCCGACAATCTAACAGGAAGACTGGCATTAAAGAATAAAGGTAAACAAATGCACTTAAAATACATTGTCGGGTGCCAATAGGTGCTATGAGGAAGATTAAGTAGGTGACTATATCTGCTAGAGAGGAGCAGGCTGGGGGAGGAAGGATGCCCTTTGACACAGGACTGTCTGGGAAGGGCGCTCTGAGGAGGTGATGGGAATGATGAGAAGCCGACTCAGGGCTATGCTGTCCGACAGGGCAGCCACTAGCCGCACGTGGCTACCGAACACTTGAAATATGCCTAGTCCAAATACACATGTTGTGGATGTAAAATACACACTAGAGTTTGAAGATTGAGTAAGAAAAAAAGAATATTAAACATCTCATTAATTTTTATGTTAATTTGTATTTGAAAAAATAATATACTAGATACAAAAAATAAAACATAGCATTAAAACTAAAAATGCCTGTTTCTTTACCTTTTTAAATGTGGCTACTAGAAAAGTTTAAATTACAAATGTGACTCACGTTACATTTATTTATGGACAGTGCTGGCCTAAGGGAAGACGCTTCCAGGGAGAGAAGATGCACAGGCCGTGAGTCAGGCAGCTTGAGTGTTACAGGACCTCCAAGAAACCGATGTAACTGAAAAGAGTGAACCGGTCGGAAAAGGCTGGGAGGGCCTACGGGGGCCACGTCATGAAGAGCATTGCAAACCAGGGTGCTACCACCCCCACCAAATTCATACACTGCAATGTAATATCCAGTATGATGGTATTTGGCATGGGGCCTTGAGGAGGTGATACGGTCGTGCAGGTGGGATTCTGCCCCTATAAAAGGGCTCCCAGAGAACTCCCTCCCACCTTCCACCTAAGAAGCCCACACATGAAACAGGAAGAGGGCCCTTCTGAGACACAGATCTACCAGCACCTTCATCTTGGACTTCAGCCTCCAGACCTGTGGGGAATAAATTTCTGTTGTTTGTGATCCTGCCAGTCTGTGGCACTGTTAGAATAGCCTGAACAAACGAAGACACAGGGTAGGGAGCATGAGTCCTAATCTAAATACAAAGTAAACTACAGTAGAATTGTAAGTGGGAAAGACTGTTTCCTAAGGCTCCACTTGGTGGAGAAGCAGCAATGTCATCCATGATGCCGGGACACAGGCGTGCGAACGTCACGTGAGGGGCAACTTCAAACCGGTCCCTGCATCCCTGGGGGATGATAATCTCGGGCCCATGAACAGGTCATATTTCAAAAAGCTTATTAAAAATTGCATCTTTCCTGTAAAGGGGACACAGGCAAGCTGATTTTTTTTCCCTTTCTTGTGGCTGAAATTATAACTACTTCATCAGGCCTGATGTGATATGTATGGTACATATCAGGCCTCACATTCGATAACATTAGGATTAATTTTTTAAAAAACAGTAACATTTGTTTTTTTAAAAAAACAATTTCAGGCCCTTGGAAGGAAGGGCTGGTATGTTAGAAATCACTCAACTCATTTAATCCCTTCAAGACAGATGAAAGACCTGAGGCCCACATCCGTCCAAGGGACAGGCCAGGACTGAAATCCCGGCTTCTGACTGCATCCGGGTCTAACCCCTGTACCCACTGCCCTGCCAGCCATGGTTTCACAAGCAATTATACATTCCTTTTCAAAACTATAAACTTATCTAAGGACAAGCAACAATTTATGCCAAGCAAAGATAGATGATCAAACCTAGTAAGAAGAGCAAAGAGGTTGGAAAAAAGTTGAAAGTGGCATTTTTATGTAATAAATGCTTTATATTTATATAGTAATACCTTTACAAATATTCATTAATTAAAACAAAAGTAAGATCAAATATATACTTATCTAATTTTCTGATGAATAAATGAAGGAATGAGACAGGGACCATGGATGTAGTCAGAGTAGGGTGAGAGCCTCCAGAGGGGGCAGGGTGGGATATCTGCAGTCAGAGCAATGTAACTACATGCGAGGAAACCCCCTGCTAAAACTCTATGTTAAACATTGAGCTCTAGAATCATTCTTCAGTGAGATCAGTTAATGTTCCCCAGATAAAGAAGAGTAGCACATGTTTTATTATGCTAATCATTTGTAACCATGTGTAAGATGCACTTTAGCATGCTAAAAGGCCCAGGCCTATGTGCTGTCTTTCCTCCTTCAGATCTGACAAGGTGATTTTGCAAACTGAACAACTAACTTAGCTGCAGACCCAGCTGTAGACAGCATGGTAAAAGGCAGGAAGAATTCCATCTTAAAGATAAGATTGCATTTTAACACCCAGGAAGTTCAAGAGGCGAGATTCTTTAGCAAGTAGACAATACCTCTGCCCACCTTGGGAGCTGGGCAGGCAGCCTTTTGATATGCTCCCAGACCAAGGCCCGGTGTCCCAGAGAGAAATCAAGACAGGAAATTCCTTACAGTTCAGTTAATTTTTAATATTCAGGGACCATTTAACAAGTCCCCACCCCTAAGTTTTTTCATATTCTCTAAAAAATCCTCAACTGCCTATAAAACCCCTAGACAACGCACCAACGACAGACTCTCTTGTCCCCTCCTGGCGGGAGCCGGGAGCTCTGTCCTCTCACTTCACCTCTAAATAAAAGCCTGCACCTCGCTCTCCTACCTTGACTGTTTGTGAAGCTCATTCTTTGGCTCCGCAAACAAGAACCCCGGCATCAGGAATGTATTATGCAAGAGACATCAGTGCTGGCTGTGAGAAGAGACGAGCTAGATTAGGCCAGAAAGATGGGTTAAATGTCCCTTTTACCGTCTTTCCCACACAGAGGCCTTAAGAGACAATCTCATCTAACTCAGGTAATCCATGTGGGGTCCATTTACAATCTGAGTGACACACTGTGTAGGTTAATGAAAGGGTTATGGGCATGGGTGGATCCTGTCTGACAGACTTTCAATCCAGGTTTTCTCACTTGTTACCTGAATCTGGGTGAAGTATTTACACTCTCCAGCCTCAGTCTCTCAGCTGTAAGGCAGAGGAAAAACAGCGCCACCTCCTAAGGGTGTTGTCAGGATTAAATGAGGTATAACTATGCAGCACTTGGCACAGTGCTTGGCATGTGGAAGGACTGAATAACTTTTATTATTGCTATTTCATTGTAGATTCTTCCAAAACAGTGGCTGTCACCTACATATCCCACAGCTGAGCATACTGTAAGCATTTAACATTGATTAATTAATCCAAAGGGCAATGGCTAGTTACGGCTTCTCCAGGAACAAAATTTAGGTTACCGTCAATCAAAAACTTGACGATCTGAACATACACTTGCTTCCTAAAGTACGTGCAGCGGGATGGTCTCTACCCTCCAGTACATTGTAGAGGAGGAAAACATTTCCTTTTGCACGGAGCACCATGGAAATGATGACTAACAATGCACTGTGCTCCAGACATTTCCTCGTATTACTGCACGTGTGTGTGACCAGCAGTGGAAATACAAGCAGAAAGATGTGCAGTGTCAGGACAGCCTGCCTAACACCTGGGCAGCAGGAGTGACCCGCCCTCCTCCAGCCCCTTTCTCTTACTATTTTCTCCTCCAAGGACACTTCTGTCCCTGCTCCTGCCCCTGTCCATCTCCACCGCATCTGGCTCGAGCTCCCTATGCTGGGATGTCCCTCATTAACAACTGTAGCAGACACCTGAGCCCTAAAACCCAGGGAGTTCAGCTGTACTCACTATTGGGCCAATTTCCCTAGAAAGCGTGTTATTCCCAGTGGGTTTTTTAAATCAAGTTATCACTATCCCACAGCAACCAGGCCTTGAAGCCTCTTTAGCCTCATGAGAAAGAAGGCTGATCCTTGAATTACTCCTTTCCCAGCCCTCACCCAGTTCCTAGGCCAGACATTCCAAACTCCTAAACACAATCTGCTGGGGGCCAAAGACGTCGGTAAAGCTAACACTGAGGCACCACCATGATCAAATGAGGGCAGCTCCTGCTCCCGCTGGCCTGGACGTCTGGCCACTGATTTTAAATGACATACATTAGCACAGCCCTGACCATGACATTCAGTCTGCAATAAGGGCAAGCCTGAAATGCTTGCTGAACTCAACCCAAGCCCATCTTTTTTCTGAGCATAAATAAAATACAGTGGAGCACCGTGTACTAGAACAACCAACCAGGATCTAGCCTGGTGTCTGCTTGTGTCAAATCTGATTTCTGAGACGGGCCTTCATCTCAGCCTTGGTGTGGCTAAGGCCTTTTCCAGAATGATGGTGGCATAACTGTCAGTCTCAACTAAATTTTGTATTTGAATTTGGACTGTGGTCTCCACTGCCTCTTCTGGAAAACACACCCAAGACAACCAAGACTAAAAATAAACAGGAAGAGGCACCAAGGAAGAAATCTAAACAAAGGTCTGTAGGTAGGGAGCTCAACCAATAGATTCCAGTATTTATCAGCAGGATTGAACCCAGGCTATGACGGCAATGCTCTGAGAATATTCTGGTCACCACACAATTTACAGACTCAGATATAAACTTTATATTCATTCACTTACTAAACACTGTATACTATGTTGTAAGGTACTTTGAAAGACAAATACCTTTCCCGCTGGGGGCCTTGCATATCTATGTTACTTAAACAAAGGACTAATTACATTCCGCAGTTTTCCACCAGCCTAAAAGATTTGCAGCTGTAGATGAAGCCAAGTAAATTCCTACAGCTATGTCTTAGACAAAATGAGACCCAGAAACAAAAATTTCAAAATGACTTCTGCCTTCCCTTCAGTAAGTCCAATGATTTACTTCTACTTACACCTCCTTTCTTCTTAAGGCAGTAAGGAACCAATCTGAAACCTTTTTCATATCTTTAGACATCTAAAGGAAATTTAAACATTATATTTTAATATTTAAGGGACATTTTTGGTTTTGGATAAAATGTCTTGAAAATATACAAACAGGAAAATATACGAGTAGAAGCAGCACAACAGCTAAGATATGCTAGATCAAAAACTGCAGGCAGTACCAGCATGTGTGTGTGAGTCCGCTACAACTGGGGGTCGTCCGTTTAAAATATGTAGTTTTACTTATATATTTAAACTATTTTCAGCTTTTAACAAATCTGTTTGAACCCTCCTGTTGGTCGGAATGTAAATTGGTACAGCCATTGTGGAAAGCAATATGGAAGTTCCTCAAAAAACTAAACACATAACTTTACAGGCTACAGACTGGCTTGCCACAGATTGGACAACCCACCCTGGTATCCGTTGGCCAGCCCCAAACAGCACTCACTGGCTGTGGGGAACTAACCTCTGGCCCTGGCTCCCTCCAGGGTGTATAGGCAGGTGCACTCTGGGATTTCCTTGGTTCTAAGGACTTGGATTAAGAACATCCCACACCCTACAAACTTCCCAAGCCTCCAACATCGATGGGCTAGGATTGTTTTTCATTGGTATGATCACCTAGCCTCCGTTTTTATATCATCTCTTGGTTTAGAAGATGTAATCTGGCATATCAAATTCTTAACCAATTTTACTCAGAAGGCCTTAAATAATACTATCCAAGGAATAGCTTTCCTAAATACTAAAGTTAAACTAATGCGCCAAGCAGTTATACAAAACAGAATGGCACTAGACATCTTAACAGCAGCTCAGGGTGAGATCTGTGCTATGATTAAAGTTGAGTGTTGTGTGTACATTCCAAATTATTCACAAAATGTCTGATTCACTCCAGGACCTCCGAAAGCAAGTCCAAACTATGTCAGGCCCGAAGTCCCACGGACTACTATGATATGGAGCTGGTTTTCTAAATCCTTTTGAAGCCATAAAACTGCAAATGGTGATGGAAACGGAACCCAAGATAGAAGTGCCCATCTTCCAAGGCCCTCTTGACCGACCAGTGATGGGGACCTAACTGCACCCTTTACTGCGCCCCGTCTCAGCATGAAGCAGCCAGAGCGGTGGTCGCCTCCTTTCCCGTAGCAGCAGCTAAGGTCTCTATCTTGTAGAGGGGGCATGAGACAGAGACCATGGGCTTAGAGAGAGTAGGGGGAGGGCCTTGGGGGGGGGGGAAACAAGATAATCCATTGTGAGATTTGCTTTGGCCTGCTGGGGGAGCCCAGCTTATTTTTCTGACTTTACCCAGGTGCTACTTTTCTTCCTCCAGCCCTAATCAAGTGACTTGCAACCCTGGCAACTTAGCAAGCAAGCCCAAAACAACAAAGACAGGAAGGATTCCATCTTAAAGATAAAATTGCACTTAAAACTCAATTAGTTAAAAAGTAAGTTTCTTAACATACTCTTTAACTAACAAACAGACAATAACTCAGCCCACCTTGGGTGCAAAGCAGGCAGTCTTGAGTGATAAGCTCCCAGACCAGGAAGCTGCTATCCTGGGAGGAAATCAGAGCAGTAAATTTCTTATAAATAACCTGGAAGACTAATAAGAAACTTAATGTCTCTTCAAAGATAAACATTTAGGGACCCCTTAGCAGGTCTGCATCCCCAGCCCTTTGTCTCTCAACTGCCTATAAAACCCCTAGACAATGCACCACCCCAGGACTCTCTTGTCCCCTCTGCCACCAGCTCTGTCCTCTTGCTTTCTAAATAAGACTCTGCCTTGCTCTCCTAAAAAATAAATAAAACTAAACACAGAAATACCATACAACCCAGTAACTCCACTTCTAGAAATTTGCCTGAAGAAAACAAAATCCCTGATTCAGAAATATATATATACCTCTATGTTTAATCACCTCATTATTTATAACAGCTAAGATACAGAAGCAACCTAAGTGTTCATCAATAGATGAATGGATAAAGAAGAGGTGGTACATATACACAATGGGATATTATTCAGCCATAAAAAAGAAATCCCACCATTTGCAACAACATTGATGGACCTAGAGGATGTTATGCTAAGTGAAAGACAAATACCATATGATTTCACTTATTTGTAGAATATAAAAACAAAGCAAAACAGAATGAACAAAATAGCAGTAGACTCACAGACTCTGAGATGTGACTGATGGTTACCATGGAGAAAGGGTTGGGGTGGGTGGGTATGTAAGGTAAGGGGGATAAAGGGGCACAAAAATACTCAATCATAATACAAGCTGGTCATGGGGATGGAAGTGCAGCATGCAGAATATATCCAATGATTCTGTAACATCTTTCTATGTTGACAGATAGTGACTAGGGGGGTGAGGACTTAATATATGGGTAACTGTTGAACCACTGTATTGTATACAGCCTATAAAACCCCTAGACAATGCACCGCCCCAGGACTCTCTTGTCCCCTCTGCCACCAGCTCTGTCTCTTGCCTTCTCTCTAAATAAGACTCTGCCTTGCTCTCCTAAAAAAAAAAGATCAATATTGTATATCAACTATACTTTAATTTAAAAACAAAAAACCTGTTTGAAAAGAAGTCTTCTCCATTGTTGGTAAAGATGGGCTTTATTGGGAGGAGTGTCCAGAAAACAATCTAAAACCCTGATAACTTTATCTATTAGTCTATTTAATAGTTACTTTATTATATGGTTTGTGTCCTTAATTTGATTTCAATGTCCTACCACTGGCAGAGTGAAAATTCTAGGAGCGTGCATATGTTAAGAAAAAGTCTGTAAAGCAACTGGCAGAATTTATGTTTAACAGAATTAAGACCTTCTACAGGCAGGGTGACAATTTGCTAAGAAACAGTGTGATAAAAATAGATCAGTTCCAGAAAAGTAAAATAGAAACTTCACTGTCATGAACTCTGAAATTAAAGCAACCAAACAGAAACAACCTTTTGACTAATTTGCCTAACTCAGGGGCTGTGTCTCCTGATCCCCAAATGCAGCTCTGTGGAAATAGTCAAGAAGACTGGCAGCGGGGAACATGAAGCTACTACCTTCTCTTGTTCTCCTCTCATCTCTGCCCACACTTGTTAATCTCTTTGGTGGCTTCCCTCTTCATCCTCTCCACTGCTGAATGTTAGAGGGTCTCAGGACTCAGTCCTTGAGCCTCTTTCCTTCTCTACCTACATTCACTCTCTAGGTGATGTCACCCAATTTCCTGGCTTTCAATTTATATTTAAATATAAACTTGAACCACTGAGAGATGTCTTGCCTACCTGAGATCTCCATCTGAGTGTCTAATGAACAGCACAAATTTAACATATGCAAAACTGAATTAATCTTCTCCAGCCTGCTCCTCCTATTTGAGTAAACGGAGGTGCTGGTGATTGTCTGGGCGGAAAATCTGGGCCTCATCTCTGATCACTTTCCTTGAATATGAATACCACATCCAATTTATCGGCAAGTCCTGCTGGCTCTACCTTCAAAATATACACAGCATCTCACCGTCACTTCACGGCTACTGCCATGGTCCGAGCCACCAACACCTCTCACCTCAAACAGTGGAAAAGAGCCTCCTCACTGGTCTGTCTCTATCCTTGCCCCTGCTGTGGCCTAGTCCACATGGCAGCCACAGTAAACCTTTCAGAAAGTACATCAGATCTTTTGTCATGCTGCTCAAAACCTTCCAGTAGCTTCTCATCTCAGGGTAAAATTGTTTTTTAGGCCCTGCACAATCTCCCCACCCTTCCTCTGCAATCATATTTACTACTGCCCCATCACCAGGCCCCAGTCACATTGGCCTACTTGCTGTTTTTCTGCACAAACTAGGCACTCTCCCACCTTGGGCCTTCGCACAGGCTGCCTCCTTGGCCTGCAATGCTGTCCCGAGACGCTGCACACAGCTTCCCTTCTAACCCCCTTCAGGACTCGTTGAAATGTCACCTTACCTGCGAGGCCGTCCCTAACCATCCTATTTAAAATCACAACCCCACCCTCCCACCATTCTGCTGGCACTACCCTGGCCCCATTTCCCTGCTTTATTTTCCTCCTAGCAACGTATTTAATATCTGGCAAACTATATTTTTTCATTCTTTGTTTACTAGAAAAGAAGCACTATGACAGCAGGCATTTCTGACTGCTTCACTCACAGCTGTCTCCAGTGCCTAGAACACAACCCATACCTAACTGCTTTCAAAACTACTTGTTGAAATAGATACTGAAATATTATCACACAAAATTGCTTGTTACCTTGAAACACCAAGTATTATAAGGAGCAGAAACCTCAATCACCCATACTCACACACAAGTATTGCAAAGGAGAAGCCAGTGTGTGTCTAAAAAAAAAATGCACTAAAAATTAATCTGTCACTGTTTTAATTTTGTTAAAGCATTTGCACTATGCCTAAAGAATCCCAGGCGACACCTACAGATGTTTTAGTTTTACCAAGCTAAAAGACTTGAAATAGAGAAGAAAACAGACTTTTTCCTTTCATCAGTCACCACTGACAGAGGGTCTCCAAAGACCTAGTGCCACAAACGTTTAGAATGTTTAAGTAGGGATTCTAGAAAAAGAAAATAATCCCTTCAACCAGAGAGGACTCTCTCCAAATCCCTCTGCAGACTTTTTTTTCTCAATTCACATCCCTTTACAAAGCCGCTCTTACCATGTAAAAAAAATCTTCAGCTGAAGATATTATGATTACATAAAAATATATAGAAAAATCTAATACTCAACCCTCTTTTCCCCAAAATTTTTAACTAAAACTAGACCTGCAGTTGTGTTGGAAATGTTCTGCTCTGTAAGTGACTTAAAAAGACACTCCCTTAGCTAAGACGTGGCTGACGGGTACTGAAACCTAAGGCTGAACAGTTCTGTTTACTATTGCTTATTATTTAATACACTCCTCCCAGGACCGCCTCCCCCTCCCCCAACCAAAAGTAAAAGAAAAGAAAAAAAAACCACAGGTGCGATCAATAAGGACTATGTCCAAAGCAAGCTGCTCTGCAAGACTATGACCTCAGTGATTAACACTGACACAGATTAAAGTTCAGGCGGCAGGTGTCAACCTGTCTCATCCATTTGGAAAAAAAGCTTCACATCCCAAAAAGGCAAGCAGAAATGGGCGTGAGAAAGGAAATCAGCGGTTTCCCTGGCCTCCCTTTAACACTGCGCATTCCCCCCTCGGACCCCCCGGCCTTTAAGAGCCCCCTTTCCCGGCGGCGGTCCCGCAGCTCGGCCCTGCACTGCGCCACCAGGCGAGGCCAGCGGCCGGGCCCCTCCGGGGAGACCCTCGCAGCGACACGCGGAGCGAGAACGCCCGGCTGCTTCGACTCGCGAGTGTCAACTGGGCGCCGGGCCGTGTCCCGAGCGTTCCAAGGTCCTCGCCAGCTCCCGTGACCCTGCCAGATAGTCAGGATTCCAAAAGGTGACCCGACCGTCACCGCAGGACCCGCGGCGGGAGGCGGCGCAGGCCGGGGACAGTCAAGGATGAAGTCCAGCGGGCCTCCCGCCGCGCGGGGCCCCGGCACCCCCCGCCC
Source organism: Manis javanica (assembly GCF_040802235.1). Classification (NCBI taxonomy): domain Eukaryota; kingdom Metazoa; phylum Chordata; class Mammalia; order Pholidota; family Manidae; genus Manis; species Manis javanica. The sequence continues at coordinate 7,043,024 of NC_133170.1, read as the reverse complement.
CGAGGGCGCGAGCGCGCGTCGCCGGCCGGGCTCAAACTTCGCGGCCGGGGCGAAGGGCGCAGGGGGCGGGGCCCGCGGGGCGCGGCGCGGCCGCGAGGTAGCGCGCCGGTGACTCACGGCCGCCCCCGCGCGCAGCTGCGGCCGTGCCCCGGGCCGCCCGCGCCCGTTATTAATAGCCCCGCGCCCCGCGGGCCGGAGCCCCGGCCCGGCGCCCGCGAGTCAGCCGCACGCCCCGCACGCGGAATAAATAACAATGTCATTCAATCGCCGCCCGAGCGCCCGTCGGCTGAGGCCGGCGCCGCCGGAGCCGACTTTGTCTAGAGCCCGCCCGCCGCCCAGCCAGGCCTCACCCGCCAGCTCGTCGGGCTCCAGCCCGCTGTCCGCGTCGATGCCGCACAGCACGAAGTAGTGCGCGAAGCGGCAGGCGGCCGGGGAAGGGCCCGAGCCCGGGCCGGGCGCCGCGCCGCTCATGCCTGCCGCGCTGCTCTGCCGCCGCCGCCGCCGCCGCCGCCCGGGAGGCTCGCCGCGAGGCTGCCGCTCCGGCCGCGGGCTCCCCGCGCCCGCCCTAAGGCCAGCCCGGCGCGCCCATGGCCGCGCAGCCGCTGCTCAGCGCCGCAGCCCCGCTGCGGCTCGCGCGCCGCCGGCCCGACCGCGTCCCGGGGGAGGCGCGCGGGGGAAGCGTCGGCGTGAGCGGCCCGCGCGCCGCGTCTGGCGCCCGGCGGTCAGCTGAGCGGCGCCCGCGCGGTGGGAGCGCGGGGAGGGCGGGGGCGCCGCGGGCCGGCGCGGGGGGCGGGGGCGCGCGTCCGGGCCCGGTGCGCGCGCGCCCAGCGGGCTCCGAGGGAGCGCCGGCGCGCGCGGGAGTCGTGCTCCGCGGCCCGGCTTCGGCGCAGGGGCGTCCCCGCGACGCCCCCCGCCTCCGTCACCCCGCCAGGGTCTAGCCGCAGAGCGGGATTGTGTCTCCTAAGGGGACGCCACCTTACCCTAATTAAAAAAATAAAATGCAGCTTTGGCCAAGGTTCACAGCCGCTCTGAGATCATTTCCCACAATGGTCTGGACCATCAGCATCTTATAAACAGTGACATGTGCCGATGCCTGTATCATTTGCAGACTCCAGTCCTTGAATTCTGCCCACAGCGCTCACCCCCATTCACAAGCCATCCTTCCGCAGTGCACTGGTGACAACTTAACAGTGAGGGCGGAAAAACCCTCAAGATTTCAGAGCGTTGAGACTTCTAAAAGGACTGCGGTTGCCAACTTCCCCTCCCGCCCCCACCCAATTCCGTACTTTATCCCGACTTTTTCCAGACGGCGCTCATTTGTTATGATCAGTTCTGCCTGCAGGTACAGTTGGCGGCTGATAAGGCAACAGGAATTAGACTCCGAACCCTGCTCCTCACGAGGTCATGCTCTTTCCTCTGCCGGTTCTTCAGAAGGAGCTCACCTACCAGTTCTCATTCCTCTGAAAGGTGGAAAACCGAATCGATTTCACTTCCACCTTGTCATCCCTTCCACACCACTTCCTACTCTACTTTCAGAGTTAGGTATGGGGGTGAGGGGTGGGGAGGGGGTTCTCACCATAAACAGTCTGCTAAACACGAGCAAACCTTCTAGGAAAGTGGGCTAAGGGAACCTCAATTATTTAACAGAGTAATAATGTTCTTCCTGGAAGACATGTATGCATGCATACCATCATTTACTGTAGCTTGTATCCTGTCTCTCTTCGATTTTGAAACGTAAGACAAATCAAGAAATCAAGGTGAGCCACAGCCTGAGTAACTGACCTTTAGCTCCCATTACACCCTGCACTTTGCCTTTAAACGCTTATAATGACTTCTGTGTCTCTCTTAACTGGATTGTAAACTCCACAGAAGACACACTGTTTCTCGTATCTAGCAGAACTCTGGTCCTACGGAGCCCCTCAATTTATATTTACTGAATGAAAAAAAGAAGAGAGATTATCTAAGTAGTAACAAGTTGTTGATGCTAGTAGGAAAACACAAATTTTAATAACTAACATTATGAACAAATGTTAATGTGCTATGACATAATTATTGTTTTTCCTTATATAGGGACTACTGAAATGCATAAAATAATTATACTAAGGGAGGAGGGAGTGACTGGATCTGTATGTTTCTCCTTTCTTTGGTGGTAGTTTCTGACAGAATGTTAGAATCTACACGAATCAAACAAAGCACAATTGAAAATGAATTTGCTGTTTGCAGTAGCCACGAGACATGTCACTTTTTATTCATTTGAAAAGTAACTGATTTATGAGGTTGTAAACCCTCTATTAATATTTTTAAGATGAAAAACAGAAAGAAGCCCAAACATAATGCATTCAATTATAATACATAAATCTCATTAAAAGAGAAAAAAAATCTCTCAAATCTTTACTAAGGTTTCAAGAGAATAGAAACACATTACAATATTAAATGCTAATTTGAAAATATCTGAGTATGTTCCTGATTATTTCACTTCAGAATGACACTATGTAGGTATGTACTACATTAAGCTGTGATGTACAACTGAAAGGGTAGTCATTGTATACGTTTTCCTCTAAAATAATAATATAGAAATGAGTTAACTAAGCAAACAAAAATGACTTGAAATAAATCGTCTGAAATATTTAAATTGTGTTGGAGAGAGATCCCTTTTCTCCTGCTAAGACCACCCTTGTCAATTCAATGCATCTTCACCTCCAGGGTGTCATCCACAGGTACACACAACCAAGGGTGAAGGGGAGGGGATCACTAAGGTTACTATTCACAGCCCTAGACATGCATTGGACCCCATTTCACTGGTAGTCAGAGTCATCATATGCCATCAGGTCAGCAGCGCTCAGTCAATTCCTCTGTCTTCTGCTTCCTGCAGAAAGCAGACCCTGGCAGAGCTCAGGTATTCCAAGCATAAGGCGTACCCTCCATTTGCAGTTTTATCAGAGTGTCCTTCAGTGGTAGCACATCATTGCTCAGATACTCAGAGCATTGCCTTTAATTCTGCTGCTGTTCCTTGTGAATTTGCTGCCTGATGGGAAGGCAACAATCCCAACTTTAACCCCTAACTAGCAAAAAACATGCCAAATAATCACAATTCCAACAAAAGGGAATCTTGAGTGACATTTTTCTTCTGCCAGGGTTTTTGCTTTCTGGGAATATCTTATCACAACAAAAGGTTATTTAGAAAATTGATAATCATATTCCCTCATCATAATTTCAGGAAAACATCTGTTTATGCCAGTAAGAGTTTTGTAGGAAAACTGCTGAGTCACAGTTTTGGCATACATCTGTTTCTGCCTTATACAGTGAGTCCACTGTTATCAAGAATCTCCTTTGTGTAAGTCACTGTGCTAATGCTTTGAGACTATGGACTAAATAAGGTATGACCCCTCTTCTTCAGGAGTTTATTGTCTAGTAGGCAGGAAAATATTTTTCAAAAATAGGGAAAATGCCAAAAGAGATTGTAAAAAGTAAAATATGGTATATTCCACATGACAAGTTCAGAAAATGATACAGGATTTAGTGAGCAGAGAGGTCAAATCCTGTTAAGGAATTCAGTTAAGATATTATAAAACTGATAATATTTGAGGTGGGCTTTCCAAGAGGAACAGGATTTCATCAGATAGACATGGGAAGGAAGACATTCTAGGCACAGAAGAAACGACTATGATATAAAAACCATGTACAGGATAGTCATGTAGTTGAATCCACAGCATGAGGAGCCTTGAAAGCCAGGCGAGTAGGATTGACTCACTTACTTGTACTCTTAATACCCACCTTGCTGACTGACACCTGCTGCAAGCTAGGCTTGCCTAGCTTTGGGTGAGTTTAACACAGAAAACCAGTCCCCCATTTAATAAAAATATCTAACTAAGTCTCACAGAATTTTGGGGTTTATCCAAACACACATTGTTTGTAGCAGAACCAAACAACCAAAGCTTAAAAGGCTGGACTGTGGGACGTCTTAAAGGCCCTTTCAGTTCTAGTGTCTACAAGTCTGAAATCTCTACCTGAATTGACAAATCTTGCCCCAATATGCTCCTTAAAACTTCCTTTCAAAGGTCCACTTTGGAATTTGATTTTTTTTAATGAAAAATTTTCAAATATACAGAAAGACTAGAATAACAAACACCTATATACCCATTACCTAGGTTTAATATTAACATTTTGCCATTATTGTTTCATCTGTATGTTTTTTACTGATATTTGAAAATCAATGAGGTATAACATTTGTCAACATTTTGATTATGTCTCATTTTGTTTAATCAACAGTTTCACATGAATGTTTCCTGACTCAATGAAATCTCCAGATTTCTTTCTTTATCTCACATAAAATGTCCGACGTTAGTTCCTATTCATCTATTCCTATTCTCTCACACTTCTTTTCCAATAATATTGTAGCACAGTTGTATGTAATTGTTTTCACAGGACTTCCTCCTTCTGAGAACCCCCTTCCCTTCATTCCATCCATATTGTTCTTTCAGGGGCTACAACAGGATACATCCCCCGCTCCTGTCAACACAGTCGATTGGATAATAGAAGAAGGCCTATGGGACAAGCAGGGCCAGTGAGGAATTTCCCATTGGTCCTGGACATAGAGCTCAGAGAGCTGAGGTGGTCTCTCTGCAGGTGGCCAACCTTGCAGGCTGAAACACTCAGAAGATTCCAGTGGGCATGATTTCTATTATGTGAAGAAAGATAGTCTGCAGTGAGACAGAAGAATGAGGCTGACACTCAGAACAGAGGACAGAAGGGGCAAGCACCTCTACTGTTGTCATGAATTTGACTTTTTCGCAGAAGTTAATTTAAGTTGGCACTTGCAGCTAAAAGAAGAACTACATAAATGTGATTTGGCCTGGGAGATAACTAGAAGGATCAGCAAGACTTTCAGTCTACCCTCAGCTAAAGGCATAAAGACCATTCCATACATCTACCAAACCCCAAATTCAAAACACTTGGAGAGAGGCTGTAATTCTCCATATGTTTCCAAGGTCTCTCTACCGGTAAAATACATAAACCTACAAAAACTAGTTATATCTTATTGTCTACTTATTGAAATAACAGCAAACTGATATTAAAAATATTACAAACATTTTTCTCCTCTTGGTAGACTGTATTTTGTGTTAAACGTTACAATGTTTGCAGTACATATGTCGGACAAAGGACTTTTATCCAGAATCGTTATTAAAGAACTAATTTTTAAAATGGGCAAGATAGTTGGACAAACATTTCACACAAGGAAATAAATGAATGGCTAACAAGTACAGGAAAAGATGCCCACTGGTTCAACAGGGAAGGATGGAAAAGATCAGAGATGACAAAACTACAAAAAGATACTCCTTCATATTCAAAAGAATGATTAAAATTCAAAAGACTGACAATACCAAGTGTTGGGAAAGTTGTATATATTGCTGGGGGGAATGCAAAATGACACAACTTAGAAAAGGGTCTGTAGTTTCTCATAGAGTTAAACATACACTTACCATATGCCCAGGCAATTTCCATTCCTATGTATTTCCCAGGAGAGAAACATGACCATAAAAAACTTGTTCCCACAAATGTTCGATGAACAAAGCTTTGTACATAGAAGTCCCCCACTTGAAATAACTTATGCTAGTTACCAATTTATTGTCTTTCAAGTCTGGATCTGCCCTTCTTTGCTCTGCTTTGTGACCCTGGAGCAAGAACCTGTTGGCATTACTCCTGGCCAGCTGGCACAGGGCTAGGCTTTGTCAGACGGAGGGCCCTGGAGGGACATTACAAGATGGGATCAGCAGGAAGGCACTTCCCTTCCGGGTTCTACCCCTTCTCCCCCATTTTTATTCTGTTCATAAACAGTGCTAATGCATGGTAGCACTCACCACTGGAGCCCTCACTGACCAGTTACTGCCAGTCTCTGGTCTTGTTCTTCCTACTCTCAGGCTGCTCCTACAGACCGACCCACGTCATCTGGAACCTGCAGGCCGCCTGTGGGCCAGCTCCACCATGTGTCCTTTGGCAGTTTCCTTGCCACTGAAAAGCAGGCTGTAACTTTCCAAGGCAGCCACACTCTTTTCAAACGCGTCTGAATCAAAGTCTTATGGGGGGGCAGGGCATCCTCTCCTAAGTTCTTGGTTCCTTCTGAGTCTACTCTTTGTAACCCTACTTATTACTTTTAGATTACTTAGAGGCCTCTTTTACTCCTTTAACTCATTTACCACCTTTTACTAGTTAATAATTATATTAAATATTCCTGCTCAAATGACCAGTTTCTGTCTCCTGACTGATGTACAACCCAGATGTCCATCACCAGATAAACGGATAAATAAATTGGTTCACTGGTACCATGGAATACTACTCAGCAGTAAAGAGGAATGAACTGATACATGCAGCCAGGCGATGACTGTCAAAAATTTGCTGAACAAATGGCACCGGACATAAGAGTCCATAGTGTACTACTCCATTTATATGAAGTTCTAGAATGGGCGGAAAGCAGATCAGTGGCCACCCGGGGCTAGGGGTGGGGTGGGGTAAGGAACCGACTGTGGAAGTCGGTAAGGGAAAGCCTCGTGGAGGTGGGATTGGGAAGGCTGCCGGGGGAGCTCCTATGCCCTACCACTCCTGATCAGTTAGTTGCAGACCCCAAAGGAAGGAAGAACCAGCCAGCTTGCAACCCATACTGTTTTGGCTACATTACCAACCAGTAGGAGGAGGGAAGAGTTTCTGTTTCCCCAGGCAACAGCCCAGCCAATGAGAGACTGTTTCAGTTTAACCAATGAGCAGTCATGACACTTGGGACTCCCAGTGTCCTCCAATGGGCTTTTTGCTTAGAACTCTCCCCTTTCTTTTCTAAAAGCCTCCTCACCTTTGTTCTTCGCTCACCCTGTGGTTTTGCCTTTGCTTGCTTGTAGGGAATTACAACTCTCTGCTCTTCCCAAATCCACCCATCTTTCTGGTAAAATAACTGACAGCCTTATTTTTAAGGTTAACAACTATGAAAGAGCACAAGGGACCTTTCTCGAGTATGGAAAAATATATCTTGATTTTGGTGGTGAGTTCATACATTTGTCAAAACCCATTGACATGTGCTCTTAAAACGTGTGCATTTTAAAATATATCAACTATACTTCAGTAGAACCTGTTTTTTAAAAAAGCTGAAGGATGTATGTCAAGTTTTATTTTCATCCTGTTTAAAAATTTTACAGTTCCAAAGTTCTCATTTTACTTGATTGACGAGAATGGATTCAAATTCTTGCAAAAATCTTGCTCAACATTCACGTTGTCAGCCAGCATGTTTTGAGGCAGTGTGATGTGCTGGTGAAAGGAACAGTATCCAGAGTCTCTCTGCCTGGGTTCAAATCTCCCTTCTTCCTTCCCTCCCATAAGACAATTTGCTTTGTAATTTCTAAGCTCAAATATCCTTATTTGTACAATGGGGATCCAAATAAGGTTGTTGTGAAGTTCAAAGAAGATAAGACATACAGTGTGCTTAGCATAGGGTCTGGCACACAGAAAGCATAGACTACATGTGAGGCACTGAGCTCAATATTTTAACATACAATATCTCATTATTTGACTTTTAGCAGAAGTTACAGAGTCAGAAACCCAGTGCTTGGATATCATTATAAATATTTGAAATTCTTAATGAAAATTCCAAGAGGTCCAGCGCTTTTTGGGTAGCACGTCAGAATACAGCGGACACGCCACGATAACCAGAGGAGCCCATGGGGCTGTCAGAGCCTAGTCCCTGGACCCACTGAGGGACGTATGATAAACAGTGAGGGGTCTGTGCTGCTGCTGACTGCGTAGGCTGAGTTTGGCAGTCAAACTTGGCATCCGAGGTGGGCCACGACCTCTAGATGGTGTCTAGATAGTCAACAAAGGGGTCCCAAGATTTCATTATTGCAAAAGGTGGCTGAAGGGAGGATGCAGTGCAGGTAGCATTCAGAAATCTGGACAGTCAGCCTCAGGAAGCCACAGGAGTCACAGTTTCTCCAGTTGTCCTAAGAAATAGGGAGGGCATAGTAGGTTGAATTGTGTGTGTCCAAATTCTAATCCCTGGTACTTGTGAATGTGATCCTATTTGGAAATGGGGCCATTGCTGTTGTAATTAAGTTAAAGATCTCACGGTGAGTTCCTCTGGCCTTAGGGTGGGCCCTGAATCTAATCTGGTGTCCCTCTAAGGGAAAGGGAGATTTGAGATTCAGAGACACACCGAAGGGAAGGCCAGGTGAGACTGAGGCAGAGGCTGGGGTTTTGCTGCCATAAACCAGGGAATGCTGAGTTGCATACAGACACCAGAAGCCAGGAGAAAGCCGTGGAATGGATTCTCCCTCACGCCCTCTAGGAAGAACCGACCCTGCTGATACTTTCATTTTGACCTTCTGGCCTCCAGAATGGAGAAAATAAAGTTCTGTTCTTTTAAGCCATCAAGTTTGTGGTGATGTGTTGCAGTGGCCCTAGGAAATCAGCTCAGAGGGGATCTGGCCAAGGCCCAGTTTGAGAGAGGACCAGGAAACCTGGGAAGGTTACTACAGTTAAACCCACCAGACCCAGAACTTGGGCATCATCAAGGGACAGTGACATTTGCATTGATAGAAACCCAACTCCAGCAACCTAGGCAAGATGACAAATTCTAAATAAAAAATGCAGGGATTGGATTTCATAGAAGGTGTAGATTTGAAGCACAAAATAGGGCAGGGATAGGCCTGGAAAATCCCACTGAGGTGTTTCCATCTGTGGAAAGGAAAAGTTCCAAAGAGGCCAGAACATGAAACAGTGCCCTGCTGGGTTTTCAAAGGTCAGTAAACAACTGCACCTCCCCCCAACAAGATCAGAACCAATTGAGAAGTCAGACATAGGAGACCGACAGATGGAGAACGAAATACACTCTCTTGCCGAGAAAGCTGATTAGAAGAGAGAAATGTCCATCTGCGGACCCAAGATTTGCTACACTGCTCCCTGTCCCTCTCAGCCCCCAGGCCAAACCCAGGCACAGCAGCACATGGAGAGGGACCCCGAGCCGGCAGAGCATCTACACTTACCCTAGTATTCCTGTCCCACAGAGGCTCCGGGCGGAAAGCACGCAGCTGGGTCTCTGAGGCTTGCAGCCTTTAATTAAATTAGCCCCAACCAGTGGGAAACAGGGACCATGACTGTCAGGCTTGGTCATCCGCTTGGCAGACGAGGAGTAAGGCCAGCTGACTCCCACCAGAGGTCCCTCCTATAGGCACATGAGGCAGGAGGAAAGGAAGTTCTCCTTACAAGGTCTTTGTTTAACCAGAATCTGTTCCCCTCTCCTTCCTTGCAGCATTCTCGTTTGGGTGGGATTGTCCTCAGTCCTCGCGTCAGGGTGAGGCTCTGTGCACCGATGTCCCTTGTATGGGTTATTGATACAGGGATGGACAACTGCGGTAATCTGGTCTAATTAGTGTGAGGTTCAGGACTTCTGTTTGATAGTTGGAGGAAGGAACGCAATCTCCTCACCTCGGATGTAAATAAGAAAGGGTACGGTCCCGAGAATTGTTGGTAGCCCTACAAGGAAAACCCGGCCAAGGATGAAGCAAGCATACAGAATGGTGCGGAGCCAAGAGAAACTCTAGAGAGCAGATTATCTCATGACCTCTGGATCAGGTCACACAGGAAGCCTGCCCAATACCTGGAATTTGTCAGGTAATGCGAGCCAATACATTCCTTTTATTGTTTCAGGCAGTTTGAGTTATTTTCTTTTACTTACAATGAAAAGTTAACCCCCTTACCCCCGGCCCAAATACAGGGGTTGATCTCTCAGTTCTCTTCCCCTTAAAAAAGTTATGTTCTAAACCTAAAAGGAAAGAAATATATGATTCCACATTCTGGAAAGAAATCCCTGAGCTATGTCTCCTCGAGGAGGTGGTGATGCTGTAGGTCAGGCAGCTGAGGCAGCATCCCTTGGGAAATCAGGGCCCATAGGAGGAAGGAGAAATCTTAGAGTCGTCTATCAAAAACACTTTCCTTGGTTGGCTGGGTTCCTTCTCCTTAAACTACAATGGAGAATATAAGAAGAGAGATTTAAATGCAGATGTTCCATCAAAATTTAGAACACTCAGACCCTTTGATTCATCAATTCTGCTTCTTAGAATCTCTCCCACAGAAACACACAAGCCAAAGTATTTGTGTGCAATGATGGGCCCTGGAACATTGTTCATGATTTTGACAAAAGTGGAGACAATCTTATTTCTACCAGGAGGAAGTGGTTGTATAAATTCTGGTGTAATCATACAACACGATGCTAAGAATGAGTCTGCACTGATGGGCAAAAACGATCGAATAGTTGAATGGAAAAAGCAAGAAAGGGGAATATATGGTGTGATCCTATTGTGTTAAAAATAAGCTGTATACATGTTTGTACTAACAAAATAGGAAATGCTTCCACTTTTTATCTGTCATCTTTCTGTATTATTAAACATTTTTTACACCAGGCATCTAGTGCTTTTTGTAATCCAAAACCTTTCTTTTTTGAGTATGTGTATTTTTCTGTGAGGAAAGATCATCAACATTGTGAATCATGATTATTATATAAATAAGTCAAACTTGTAACTCTTTTATTGCCTTATCCTTGAGACAAATTCCAGACTATACGTGTATTCATACAGGCAAACATACAAATGCATGCATGGTAATTCATGATTCAACGATTCTTATTGTGTGCCTACTGTATGCTAGGCAGTGTTCTAGGAACGTCAGTGAGTGAAAGTCCCATAGAGATGTTATGCTGCATGTATACAGATGCAAAATAGTCTCAAGAATTTAAGTAACTAAATATTGAAATGAGGCAAAATACACATTTATGTATGCATAATTTTCACAAATGTTTAGTTTGGCTATTCAGTGATGAACTCGATTTCATGGTATAAAATTATGACTTTTCTCAATTTAACCTATAAACCTATGATTGAAAGCACTGAATTGGACAGCCAACTAAATAAAACTACCAATCTTGATCTGGGTATATTTTGGATGCAACAGCGTTAGACACTTACTGCATGTCAGGATTTAACCTAACTTCTCAGCTCCAGACTTCACAATTTCTGACGCCTCCTTTAAATTACAGAAATCTCACTCATCTATTCTCTCCCACTCAGAATTCAAAGGCCCTTGTAATTAGTCCTGCAAAATTCGGTATTGCAATATTAATTAATTCAAGTATATGAATCTTTTCTTTCCACAGAAAAACTCTATGTGAGTTACAGAGGTTTTGGAGGTCAGGCAGGGTCTTCTCTTTGCTCACATCTACACATCACAGTTTATTCTTTTAGAAAATTGATTCACTAAATGCATCATCCCTCAGCTTCCTCAACAAAGAGTACAGTTAAACTAAAAATAGAATGCAGATCCTCTGTGCTTTTCAGTCATAATCAATATGACTATTCATGAGGTAATTATTTTAAGTTTAGCAGTTTAGACATAATCCCATCATTGAATTAGACTTGAATTCTTGAAGAGAAATTTCAGGATGTTTATTCACCTTTATTTGCTTCTAAGCAACTGTTATCTCCAAGCTTATAAGCCCCTCCAAAAGCATCATTTCTGGGAGCAGTTTTAGCTCACATAATAGTTTTTGGAATACACTGTGGAAAGTACCCATTCTGTTTCAGGAAAACTATGGTCTCTCTCTCGCTCTTTCTTTTTTTTAAAGAATTCTTCTCCCATGACTATTTCCTTGAACTTCCGACTCAAACAATAATTAAAGGTAGCAAGAAGGATGCTGGGAGAAAAGCCAATTTAATTCTACTAACCCAGGTAATTGTTTCTGACTTCCAGCTCACCCATTGTGATTTTTTTTTGGCAGGAAAAAAATTAATATCAGACTCCAGAAATCTTCAAACAAGTGAAAATTATAATCTGGTGGGTGCCTATTTAAAGTAACAGAATCCAAGACAACACAAAAGGCTTAATTTTAGATATGCATGTTATGAACTAGGAGTAGGAAAGAAAAATTATCTAGTAGTGAAGAGCCAGGAGCATGAAACAAGCATTTTAAATTTATACCCCTTATCTTCAAGGTTTGAAATGGATAAAATGACTTCAACTCCCTGTATTTAGCTGCTCTAGCCTTAAATTTAGTTCAGTTGGCCTAACTCTTTATCACTTCACAAAAGTATCGACTAAGCTTATAAAACACCAAACTCTTTGTCTTGGTTTGGGCTGTTGTAACAAATTATCATAGACTGGGTGGCTGAGACAACAGAAATTTGCTGCTCACAGTTCTGAAAGCTGGGAAGTCTAAATCAAGGTGCCAGCAGATTGGGTGTCTGGTGAGGGCCTTCTTCCCACTTGAAGGTGACCCTCTTTCTATTATGTCCTCACATGGAGGGTGGGGAGGCAGTGTAAAGAGTTAGGAATATCTTATTGAGTGAAATATATGGCATCTACTATATGCAGATCTCAAATCTTACAAATTATCTTATAAACAAGATACACAACTTACAGCTAAAAATGTTAAAATATTATAGAGCCACCTTTTCAGCATTGCTGGGTAAAAAAGTGAGTTTTGGAGATTTCAAGGCAAAATATGGCTAGATTACTAAGGCAAAATGTGGCCGGGTTATAATAAAGAACTAAGTCAATCTACCAGAATCTAAAGATAAAAAAAAAAAAAAATTACTGAAAGATGGTAAACTTGCTAAGTTAACATCTGAATTGAGACACTAAAACGCCTGTCTTGTCTAGTAACGTATTTTAAAGTGTTACCACTGGCTACAGGCAGGCAGTAGCTACACAAAGGTAGCAATTAATGTGACAGCAGTTGCGTGTTAAGACCAAATTAGAGAGAATTATTTACTCATTGCTATGATTACAAGTGTATAGGAGGCATCCAGTAGCTACTATAAAGGAGGTATAAATACACACTACATTTTTTATTCGTCTTGAAATGTACAATTTCACAAAATCCTCCCAAGAAAAAAAAAACACCGGAAAGCAAGTGAAATATAGAAAGCAATTTACAGTCCTATATCCTGTGTCCTTTTTTGAACAGCAGCCAGTCTCCAAACATTGGGTAAATATTGAACTTTTTTCTTAGACTTTTTGTGATGGAAATTTCCAAACATACACAAAATAGAAAGAATAGAATAATGAGTCCTCTTTGTATCCATTACCTGGATTCAACATTTATCAACATATGGCCAATCTTGTTCCATTTATAGTTCTACTGCTCCCAGCCCCCAGCCCCGGAATACTAGGTTCTTTAAAATCAACTATCAGATATCACATCATATCACTTTACCAGAAAATACTGTAGTAAGTTTATCTAAGAGATTAATACTCTTGTTTTAAAGCCCAATCAGCTGACACTCAGTTCGTTTGCACTGTTAATGTTGCACTCTGTTAAAATACTAAAATTCTCCTTTAAAGGTGGGCACTACTACCTTGGTGCTTCCACCCTCTCTTTTCTCCCCCACACAAACCCTCCCTTCTCTGGCCCTGAGCTCAAGCAGGCCTGGGCTCTGGTGGGCAACTATGATGGCCCCTGAGTGGTGCCCGTTTGGTGCCCTCCCCTGGGTCTGCCAGCCTTCCATCTCACAGATAATCTCTGTGGCTACTTATGAGAATTGGGTCCTCCACATGACACCGAATTGGTTGTTACATATCTTAAGTATCAGCTCTACCTAAATCCCTTTTTTATTTCCTCTTGTTTGGGAGTTTAGATAAATCTAGTTTGGGTAACCCAGATGAGCATGGTCTTCAGCATCAGATCTGGTTCAGAATGGATCCATTTCCTGTATTCCAGGCTAATTCTGAGTCACAATGTTTTTATCTGTGAAATGAACATGATAATAATATCTAACTCATCAAATTGGTGGGAAGATTAAATGAGATCATCCTTCAATGTCCAAACATCTAAATGTCTGACACAGGACTTTATTTTCTCTACCAAACCTCCTCCGTGCACTGTTCTCCCCGTTCAGCCCACGGCATCACTACTCACATTTGCTTGTGGTCCAAACCAGAAGCCATTCTTGATTCTTTTCTTTCCCAAACATCTAGTCTCTGCCTACCTCTTGGACCACACCTCCCCACCCCTGTACCCCAAACTCACTATGGTCCAGGCCCACCTCCTGCTTTTCAAACACCCCAGCTTCCTCCCATCGTAGAGCCTTTCAATTTGTCCTCTGTCGGGGACTTGCTTCCTTCTAATCTTTGCATAGCTGGTCTTTCTAATCGTTCAGATCTACTCGAAAATAACTTCCTGAGAACTAGGGCCTTCCTTGATCTCCACAAATAAAATAGCCACAGCCGCCAATCACTCTTTATCTGGCTATCTTTTATTCAGAGTACTTACCTTGTTTACTTTCCTGTTTAGGTGTTGACTGGAACTGCTAATATCCAGTTCCTAGAACTGGCACACAGTAGAGATTCAACAAATACTTTGGAAGGCTTGCAGTAAGAAAAGGCAAAGACATCTAGTGTTCCGGTTATCTACCGCTGCATAACAGACTTCCCCAAACCTAATGACGAAAACAACTGTTGCTTGTGGCTAGGCTCAGCTGAGTGATTTTTTCTATGTCTTTTATCTTGTCAATGGTCCCTTGTGTAGCTGCCATCAGCCAGCTGATTGTCTGAAGGCTGCGCTCAGCGGGACTCCCCGTCCCTCTCCACGTGGTTTCTGCATGTGGTCTCTACTGCCAAGGTAGTTAGATTCCCTACATGGCAGCTCAGGGCTCCCAAGAGCAAAAAGTAGAAGCTACTGTCCTTTCAGTACTTAAGCCTGTAACCGTACAGCCTCATTTCTGCCGTATTCTATTGGTTAATAGAGTCACCAAGGCCAGCCCAGATTCAAGGGACTACACAGGGGGCAGGAACACCAGGAGTGATTCGTGGGGGTGGGTGGGAGGCGGGTAACCATGAAATTGACAAGCAAACCATGCAAAGGCTTGGCATATTTTACGTATTGCTGGTATAACTACCTGGCACCTGGAGGAGGAGGAAACCCTCTAAAGGGTTTGGCTGCGCTGCACGTAACAGCATCGCGGTGTAGAGCCGCATGAACAAGAGCAAGGGAAAGCTTGTTATTTGAGTGTGGAGAGTATTTGCAGCAACGTGATCAAAAGGCATATACCTAGATCTGGAAATATTCTATTTCAGGCTTTCTGTAGCTGTATTTGCTGAAGCGGAATTCTAATGGAATCCCTGCCCAGGCTGCATTAGTGCACGGATACAGGACCGTAGAGCTGGACTGCCGGGGTTCGGGTCCTGGCTGGACTGCTTCTAACAGGTGATCTCGCACAAGTTTCTTGACCTCCTCATGCTTCAGCTTCCTCATCGGTAAAATGAGAATAGTGGTAACAGTAACTACATTACGGGTTATTGATAATTAAGTTAGTTAATATCTATGAAGTACAGATATTTTTAAAACGAACTATAAAGTTTGATATCTTTAAGACAGGGACCATGGGTGTAGTCAGAGTAGGGTGAGGGCCTCTGGAAAAAGCAAGGCAGGATAATTACAGTCAGGGCAGTGTAACAACATGCAAAGAAACCCCCTACCAACACTCCATGTTAAACATTAAGCTCTAGAGTCATTCTTCAGTGAGATCAGTTAATACTCCCCAGATAAAGGAAAGTAGCCCATATTTTTATTATGCTAGTCATTTGTAATCATGGGTAAGATTCACTGTAGCATGCTAAAAGGCCCAGGCCTATGTGCTGTCTTTCCTCCTTCAGACCTGGTGAGGTGATTTACAATCTGGGCAATTAATAATGGCAAGCAAGCCCAGCCATAAACAAGATAGTAAAAGGCAGGAAGGATTCCATCTTAAAAATAAGATTGCATTTTCTTACTATGTTGATGGACAGTGACTGTGAATGGGGATGTGGGGGGGGACTTTGTGAAGGGGGGAGCCTAGTAAACATAATGTCCTTCATGTAATTGTAGATTAATGATACCAAAATAAATAAAAAAATAAAAAATAAATAAAATAAATAAAATTGCATTTTAATACACAGGAAGTTAAGTAAGATTCTTAACTTACTCTTTAGCAAACAGACAATATCTCAGCCCACCTTGGGGGCTGGGCAGGTAGTCCTTGTTTGATATGCTCCCAGACCAAGATGCTGGTATCTCAGGGAGAAATCAGAGCAGGAAGTTCCTTATGTTAAGTTAATTCTAAATATTCAGGGACCACTTAACAAGGCCATATCCCTAAGCCTTTTTACACATTCCCCAGAATCCTCAACTGTCTATAAAACCTCTAGACAACACACAACTACGGGCTCTCTTGTCCCCTCCTGGCCTGAGCCAGGAGCTCTGTCCTCTCACTTTATCTCTAAATAAAAGCCTCTCCCTGGCTCTCCTGCCTTGAGTGTTTGCTAGGTTCATTCTTCAGCTCTCCGAACAAGAACCCCAGCATCATCTTGATGTGGGCAACAGTTACATGATTGTATACACATGTCAAAATTAATCAAGATGTACTCTAAGATTTGTGCATCTTATTGTATGTACCTCAATATAAACAAATTTTATTAAAAGACAATCTGTACCATTTGCAACAACATGGATGGAGCTAGAGGGTATTATGCTCAGTGAAATATGCCAGGTAGAGAAAGACAAGTATCAAATGATTTCACTCATCTGTGGAGTATAAGAACAAAGGAAAAACTGAAGGAACAAAACAGCAGCAGACTCACAGAACCCAAGAATGGACTGACAGTTACCAAAGGGAAAGGAACTGGGGGGGATGGGTGGGAAGGGAGGGATAAGGGGAAAAAGGGGCATTACGATCAGCACACATAATAGCACAGAGAAGGCAAGTAGTGATTTTATAGCATCTTACGACGGTGATGGACAGTGACTGTAATGGGATATGTGGTGGGGACTTGATAATTGGGGAAATCTAATAACAACAATGTTGCTCATGTAAGTGTGAATTAATGATACTAAAAAAACACAAAACAATCTTTAAAGTAAAGGATAATGCTACATAGGGCTGGTAGGTATGCATTTGTTAAATAAAACCAGTTTCAGGAAACAAAGTGCTGAAATGTTCATTCTAACATCAGCAATTGCCTTTATCAACCAGTAGATAAGCTTGAACTGAATCAGAATAATTTACCAGGATGTAACGTAAACCCTTCCCCCCTCCAGGTTTTCTCTAATCATTAACTATATAAACACAAATAATGGGCATGCCAACTACTCAAATAGTTCTTTCCTTCAAATTTGTTTTTTGCAATTATTTAATCAAACTTTTTTTTAGACTTTGACCTTTATTGCACTTTCTTTTGCCTTCTTAACTCTTCTTAAAAGCCTTTGAAAAAAGACACAGTAATGACTGGCAAGTCAAAGTAATAAAGTATTGGAAAGCAGTGTCTATTCAAAGGCTGGGCTTAACCACGGATGACTGGAGGTCACCCACAGGTCACTCCAGTCCTGGAGGGCTGGTCCCTGGTCTCTGAGATTCAGGTTAAGTCAGGCCCATTCCAGGAATTTCCTTGCAGTTTGATTAGCATAGACTATGCCAGACTCCACAACCTTTCATCTATAAAACACAGTCCCCAGGCAAACAGAGGCTATAAAGAGGGGGACTAGAGTTGATCTAATTCTCACCAGAACATTCTAGGATAAACCCAGGCCAAATACGCCTCTGATGATTGTAGAAGCCCTGGATAAGATGGATTCATGTTGAAAATGATTATACCACCTATGTTTGTGTCCTAATAGCTTTTTAGAAGCCCTGGATAAGATGGATTCATGTTGAAAATGATTAAAATATCACCTATGTTTATGTGTCCTAATAGCTTTTTAAAGCATTTTCAGTCTTATATCATAAACAGCCTCAGGAACATAGCAAGACTAATATAATAATTATTGCTTCCTTGACAATCAGCATTCCAAAGACGAGGGGTCAAAGCAGAAGCTTAATTATACATGAGCGTATCTGTGCATCTTCTGACCTGGCGGTTTGTCTGAATCTGAGTGAATTATAGGGCGACTCTGGGCTCCCCTTGTCTCCCCTGCATTTCTTCAGTACACGTACCTGCCCAGTACTGAGCACTGACAATTAGAGATTTGATTCTCTCCTTTTCTTATAGTTTTCATTTTTTGAGAGGCTATAACAATAAAGGGGAAAGTGGAAGACATGCATAAACTTACAACCTCAATGCAATTACCTCCATTTCTTCCTTCCAGACTTTGTCCAGATACAGGTTTTTACATAATTTCACCAGAGTATACACTTTTTATCCTTTTTTAGCAACATTTCTTCATGTTGTTTCATATCTTCTTAATTATTATGGCTTCATGTTCCTATTAGTTGGTATGTATGGGATAATTTACTTGGTCATTATCTATTAGACAGGTAGGTTATGTCCACTTTTTTCTCCTACAAGTATTGTGGTAACTTCTCTGTTTTTATACCTTTTTGGCATTATTTCCATGTGATAAATTCCTAAGGAGATTCTGGGGTGTGGCAGATTATGTATTTTAAAGACGGCCGCACCAGTACCTCCCAATCCCATGCTCCTCTGCAACGCGACCTTGACACTACCCCTTGAACCTGATGGGCTCTGTCACTGTTTTGATGAATAGAATATGGCAGTAGTGACGCTGTACCTGTTTCAGACATTGCCCTTTACTGGCCTGGTAACATCTATTTCCTGCATCTAGAAAGTGCAGCCATCCGGAGAGCACCAGGACGTGAGAAGCCTCAGCCCCATGAGGAAACCCTGGGGTCTGAGACCCTGGGGGGATGCAAGGGAAGCCCAGGAGCACCGAGACGTCAGACATGTGAGCAAAGATCACAACATTAGAAGCGGACCATCGAGCCCCCAAAACCCCACATGAAGCCAGGCAACCTGCCCAACCTTCCCTCCTTCCTTACCCACAAAACTGCAGGCGCAATAAATTGCTGCAGTAAGCTGCCAACTTTTGCAATAATTACCTAATAATCAGTATTTGAAACATGGGTCAAAATATTTAAAAAAATTTTCCCAAATGCTCACAAAAGCATTTCTATCAGGACTGAACCGGTTTATACAATTTGCAGTGCCTTTAAGAGTCTATACTTTTCAAGGTACAAGCCTTAGAAGGATGCTGTTCTGTTTCTGGGTGGATTTCTTCATTCAGGGTAGAGCAATTGTGTCTCTCTGGAGGGGCTTTTACTTTTGCCCCTCCCCCGAGAAGGCAGCCTCTCATTTCGGAAGTCCTGCCCCGACTGTCTTATCCTCACCATCTCTCGTTTGCGCCCTTCTCCCTTCTTGTCCCTCCACCCCCACTTAAAGCTCTGCCCATCTTCAGACAAAAATAACTACCATTCACCTACTTTGAATTTAAACGCATGAAGAGCTTTGAGCTCACTTGAAGAAAGTAACCCAGGAGGGCTGCGGTGCATGGATACCTGCTTGGCACAGTAAAGATAAACACACGCTCGGTTCGTGAATTCATTCCAAGACCTTTCTGACCACCTACTATGTGTTAACACTGCTGATGCTCTCAGGTAGGACTCTGAGTATCATCTAGGGATAGAAGGTAACTCAAATTGGGTTAAGGCGGATGGGAGGCCTGACTCAGGGCTCAGACAATGTGAAGGGTCGGGTTTCTCTCATTTCTTGGCTGATTCTGCTTTCATCCGAGCTGGGTCTTCTCTCAGGCTCTGAGAAGTTGGTTGAAGAGCAGCTGTAGCCTCACAGCCTCTTGGGCTCAAGTTCAGTGGAAGTGAGAGATTCTTCCAGGGAGCTGCAGTGCTCCTGGGAGAACAGGCAGGGCACCCCATGAAACCATCTTGGGTCTTCAGGGCACTTGAGAGCTGTCACAGTGGCCTGGGGTTGAGGCCACTGATTGGCTGAGGCTGGGCCACATGTTCCCTCCCTGGCGTGGAGTCAGCGTCACCTGAGTCAGTGTCACTGAGAACCCAGGGCCGGAGAGTAGGGAAGGGGAAGCAGGAATATTCTGTCCAAGGTGTGGCTGCAGAACAACACATCCCGGCTTCTTCTCCTACTCCTAGGCAGGAATTCTCGGCAGACATATGGTGTCAATGAGAATAGTAGTCACAATACTCTTTGACTAAATGATCTGCCCACTTCCACCCCCTGTGTAAGGGGTGCCTCCCCCCAGGAGTGATCTCCCTACATCAGGTTCACACAGCCTCACTTTCTTTTCATGCACTAGATGCAAAGATGTTTCTAAATGTGTTGTCACTCTTCCTCTGAGCTGCCACAAAATGCCTTCTCTGTTAGGAGAAGCAGCCTCCAGGGGAAGGAGGAAGGCCAACAGATGAAAAGTCACTTCCTCCATTCCTCAGAAAATGAATAATTGGAACCTCCCAAGATGTAAAGAGAAAGGGCTGGAGCTAGATTTCCCAGTGGGACTGACAAGTATTTTACAGCAGGACAGAGCTGGGTGAGACAGCTCACTGAAGTTCCTTCTAGCTACAGGATTCTGTGACTCACACCCTTTCTTTAGAACAGGCAGGTTTGGGTTTGTTTTTAAGAAAGGGAAGAGGGCATTGGCTCCCCAAGCGGCAGGCAGGAGGGGAGAGGAGTTTCTGCAGGAGGGAGGGAGGGTGAGTGCGGACAGAAAGACACCCTCACCTGTCTCCCATGGCAGCTGTCACACTGCTGCTGTTCCAGGCTCCCCTGTTAGATTGTGACATACCCAGAAATCCTCAGAATTAGTTCACATCATCAGCTTGTACTTGACAGCTTTATTCCCTTGGCTCTTGCGAGGGGAAGTAAATCAAAGCTTGACTGCTCAGGACCTGGCAGGAACACTTAATAAGGATGTTTGTTGAAGGGTGAGCCAGGTTGGAGGACCTGCAGCCAGTTCTCCAGCTACTCCAGATCCAGGCTGGCTTCCAGGAAATGCAGCAAGTTGTAAGAATTACAAGATTGCCCAGCGCGATTTCAGAAGGCAGAGTAGCAGCTCTCAAGCCCTGTCACCTCAGAACAAAAGGCTGTGAAAAGGAGAGTACAGAACGAAAGGAAGATGTTAGAGATGCAAACTGACCTAGAGAACCCTGACAAACAAGGGAAATGTTTGAATTCTTACAGGGGAAGTGAAATAAGCAACACAGGAGAGCATTCCACCACCCAGGGGACACAGAGGGACTCTCCCGGTGAAGTCATCCAGCATGCAGCATTTCAGGGCTGAGCTAAAGGTGGTCTTCAAATCACTGCCCAGACACAGAGCTGGGCCCTCAGCGTGGGCTGAACCACAGTATGGTTTCAGCAGTTGTGCTGATATTGCCTCATTTTAAGCCTTATTTCTCACCGATCCACTTGTAGGTCCAAAGAAATGCAAGAGACACGAGCTGTGCCAGGGATATTTCAGATAAACAAGCCTCTCTCCAGTCCCTGCCTCTACAGGCCTGCCCCGCTGTGTAAAGATCCAGAATATCTCTGGTCATGTTAAAGCCCAAATTTCATCCTGAAATACAACAACTTGAGCAACAGAAAACATGGAACTTACAACCTGTCAATGTTGAATTTTACCCGAGCTGAGATTTACCTGCGATCTGGAAGAGAGTGATGGGGATCAAGAAATTCCCCAACTCTCTTGTTCTGGAAAAGGGCTCACTGCCAAAAACCCCCCCTTCCCAGTATGATTTAGATAGGCTCCCGGAGGTCCCCTCGTTTATCTGCGACTAAGCCAGACACAGGCCCTCAAAATTCCCTTTCCTTGCCTCGTGATTAGCAGAATGATTGACTGAACTCCTCGCCACCGATCAATGGCAATGAAGTGCTGTTGACCAGCTTCAGTTAAGCTTCTCTGCCTCCAGGCCCTTGAACTGTGGCTTACCTTGGCCTGAGCCAGTTTACAGCCCCTTCTGAGAACAGACTGGCCTCAGGGTCAAACATTCTCTGATTTACATCCCGCCTGTTCCTTCATCCCACTTCCTCCGCCTCTTCTCCCAAGCCTTGTTTACTGCTCTAACAGGAAAACTCTTCGTCCTTCTCC
This sequence comes from Manis javanica, assembly GCF_040802235.1. NCBI lineage: Eukaryota > Metazoa > Chordata > Mammalia > Pholidota > Manidae > Manis > Manis javanica. Next base: position 7,021,114 of record NC_133170.1, on the reverse strand, counting down.
GGAGATGCTTGCAGACCTACGGTCAAGGCATTCTCCTGCTGCAATACGGCTGACCCTTGAACAGCACAGCTTTGAACTCTGCAGGTCCACTTATGTGCAGATTTATTTCAGTAAATATATTTGAAATTTTGGGGGGGAAGTTTCAACAATTTTAAAAACCATTTTCTTTTCCGCAGCTTACTTGTAAGAATTCAGTATATAATACATATCCAAAACATGTGTTAATTGTTTATTTTATCTGTATCAACAGCAGGCTATTAGTAGCTTAGCTTTTTAAGGGGTTAAAAGTTACATGAGAATTCTCAACCATGGGGAAGGGTGAGTGCCCCTAACCCCCATCTTTCAAGGGTCAGCTGTAGTTCTCCCCCATCGCACGCCCCTCCCCCCTTCCCCCCTTGCAATAATAATCCCTTAGTCTCTTACTAAGTCAGTACTTTTTTTTTTTAATTCAACAAACCAGAAATGGAAGACAACCCATCGGCTCCCTTTCTGAGCTTCTCCTATCCGTAGGATTCTTAAGGAAACTGAATAGTGTTTTTGATTCTTCAGCCCGCTGGGAAGGCTTTCCAGAGCACATTGTGACTTGCCAGCAGAAGGTGTCCTCTGACCAATGAGGAAAAGGATAAATACTCTAAGTTACACGTTTATCACGCGCCGGGCACTGTTTCAGGTGCTGTGTGCGTTCTCTCATTTTATTTCCTCAATTTCCCTAAGAGGTAGGTAGTATTTTCTGCTCTGTTTCAGAAATGCAGAAACCGAGAAACAGTGAAGTTAAATAACTTCCTCAAGGTCACAGAACCAGCGAGCGGCAGAATGGGATGTAAAATCCGGCGGAGCAAGGCCGCGGCTTGGGAACTGAGCCACCCTGCGGTGGGCTCTCCTAAGGGATGGCCTCTTGGCAATGCTTCTGCCAGGCCCTCCTTCCCGTCTGGGCAGCAAGCATGTGGAAAAGAAAAAAGGCGTCCTCACACCTGTCAGCTGGGAGCTGGCCTGGCACCAACGTCTGAGAACTGGTTTAACCGCCACCAAACATAAACCATTTCTAGAACAGCACGTCTAGAGGTCCCTCGGTAACGGCCTCCCAGGGAGACAAAGAGACCCCTGCGCATCAAGCCTTCAGCACCGACAGAAACGAGCAACTGCGAGGACCACCGAGACGACTCAACATCCCCCTCTCCTGGCTGACATACGCAACTGCTACCTCTTTATCAATCCCTGTCACCTTCCTTGATAAAAGTCACTAAGTTGGGCAGTCACTTTAAATAACTGCTGAACAACTGCATTGTATATTGGAAACCAATATAAGATTGTATATCAACGATACTTCAATACAAAAAGAACCAAGGTTACTAAAAAAAAAAGTGCAATTCCTAAAGTCTCCCGCCTTTCTGACAGCACCCAGTCCAGATCAATTCTTACTCTCCTGAACCCTTCCCCAGACCACCTAACAGAGACCCAAACCTGATTACAAGCCCCCCCTGAGTCCCTCTTCTCTAGATGCTGCACAGTTCCTGGGGCATATAGTCACCTATGTCGCAGTAATGACCCCCACTCTATGTGACTACGGGTGTGAACCAGGCGGGCTGGTGGCCTTTCACCCACTCCTGTAGTCCGCTGAGGGCGTGAACCCGATTCTTCCCCATGCTTTACCTGGGTGTCATGCCATCTAATAGCAGCGCTTCCGCCCAGGAGGGTTCTGGAAAGGCCAGTCCTGGAGCTGCCGGCTCCTTCTGCTTAGCTGCCCTCCTCTTGACCGCTCCCCAGCGCCCCTCCTGTCCCCCAGCAACCTCTGGAACAGGCTCTGTTCCTCTGGGAGAGTGTCGATGGTTCACGATTCAAAAGCGGTCTCCTAACTTAGTTACCCTTAACGCAACTCTGCCAGCTGGGGAAGATCATCCCAGCTTCTAGCAGCCCTGTGCTCTCTCAACACACCTGAAAATGTAGGAGACGCATCAGCAGAGACCTCTGTTGGGACATTTAGATCCTATCTGTGGCAACAGGACCTCCGGAAGCCTCTACCACAGCTCCTGTTCCCGAAGCTTGCTTCGTATGGTGATGTTTGGGCCCTTGAGATAAAGGATAAAACCGTTCAGTTAAATTATTGTTACTAATATTCCCAAACACCAACCACAGGAGTCACAGAAAATTCTTGATTAGTGGGCAAAACAGTGGCTCTAAACTGAAAACTTCATTTTCGCTGAAACTTTCTTTTATTACCTGTGGACACATATCCTACACAACAACTCATGCGGTGGCCCAGATGAAATAACAGCAGCACAAATCTGGAACAGTTTTTGTCCCATGAATGTACTGCCAACTGTCTACCTGCTCTTTATTCCTGAGTATGGATAGCTGAAACAAATGTAGTAATACAAAATAATTACAAGATATTAAGCTTACTTAGTATTTACAAGGAACCGTAGCCTGCCATGAATATCAAATACTGAAGAAACATGAGTGAACATTAGTAGGTAGTATTTGAATAATGCAACATTCAGCTCTCCCAGGAAGGTTAAGAGCACTACCTGAAACACGGGAAGAAACAAATTCCTGTCTTCATGACAAGTCCCTGTCCTCATGAGACTTCAATGGATGAAATAAATGGACGTTGATGGCTGATGTTAAGCTTAATTGTCCCTAGATGGCGCTGTAGCGTTAGCCGGGGCACAATTCCCCGTTGCAGGGAGAGCCTAATCCCCCGTAACAGCAAACATGGTCCTTGAAGGGCCGCCTGTCAGGATTTTCAGGTGGGATTTAGTGACCTGTGTTTAGAACTTGGCCTGATGATTGACTGAAGGACCTGCAACTGCAAAGGGCAGATAAGGAACTGAAAAGAGGAAACCTACAAATTCCCTTAGACAAGGCGTTACAGACAGTTTGCAAGGGCGGCTGGGTGGAGAGACAGGCTAGAAGGAAGCTGAAGCTCTAGGAACCCCCAAACTTTTCGCCGCATTCCAACACCTGGGGAGAAGCCCATTCTGGGATTGCAGAGGCGAATCACATTTGCCTGGGTACAATTTACCCATTGTTTGCATCTCAAAGGCTGATTTTAAAACAAAACAGAAGTGTCAATATTTTATTAGAAATATGTTTACAAAATATATTTAGAATTTCCATTTACAAACACTTACAAATATATACTGTATTTACAAACCATATTCTCCCCAAATGGCAAGATACGTTATTTTTTTCTTGCCATTTCAGATGATTCCATTAGCTCTTTGAATTGTTCTCCCAGCACAGAGGAAAAAATAGATACAAGGCCCTTATTTTTAATGTACCTGAAACCATATAAGATTAGAAAATCAGTGCAACAATCTGGATTTAAAAATGAGATAATTTGAGTAGAAGACGAATGAGTGGCAAATAAATACATGAAAAGATGCTCAGTCATTGCTAGTCATTGGGGAATTGCAATTAAAACCTCGCTGAGGTGCCACTTCACACCTCCTAGATGGCTATTCTTCACGTTGACTGAAAGACAAAAAATGTACATACTGTATGATTATTAAAAAATCTAGAAAATACAAACAAATCTACAGTGACAGAAAGCAGATCAGTGGTTGCCTGGGGTTGGAGGGGTATATGGGGGAAGGAATATGGGGGTAGGGGAAGGATTCCGGGCTGAATATGTTTATTTTGATTTCAGTGATGGTTTCGTGAGTGTATATATATATATATATATCAAAACATTAAATTGTACACTGTATGTGAGCTAATTGTCAGTTATTCCTCATTAAAGCTGTAAAAATAAAATCAGAAAATGAGACACTGATAGGTAGTATTTGTTTGTTAGGGGGGGGTTGTTATTTTCCGTGGTTCTTGTCTCCGCCACAACAAAGAATTGAAGAGCAGAGACTGGGTAGTGACGCAGAGTAAGAGTTTTATTTAAAGTCACCCATTTAAAGAGAGAAAACGTGTGTGTGTGTCCTCAGGGAGGAGAGGCCTGAAAGGTTGGGGGTTCCCTCTTTTAGGGATTTTCCAGGAATGTGACAAAGGGCTAGGCGTGTGGACTTGTCAGGTGGCCTTGTATGCTTATCTCTGGTGAGAGACACCAGGTCTCCTCTCCTCTGTCTTCCACATAACTCTGCAAAATTAACTTAACACAAGAAGTGTACTGATCTGGTTCCTCAGGGTAGCAGCTTTCCTCTGGGAATATATCAATCAAGACCGCCTGCCCTGCCCCCAAGGTGGGCCGAGTTATTGTCTGTTTGCTAAAGAATATGTTAGGAATCTCACTTCTTAACTCTGGCTTTTTAAATGGAATCTTAGCCTTAAGAGGGTATCTTTCTTGTTCTTACTTAAACTGTTTACATCTGGGCCTTTTTGGAAAATTAATTATGATGCTTGTCTCCTGGCTTGGTTACAAAATTACTTGATTAGGGGCTGGAAGAAAAAGAAAAAAAAACATAGGTTAAGTTAAAGAATAAGCTGCGCCTTTCAGCAGGCTAAAGCACATCTTACAATGACATGACCTAATTGACACAACGAAGATGTGGGCTGCGCTCGGAGACTTCTTTGTGCGGGGAATATCCAGACATTCTAAGTTACTCCTAGCCTTTAGAGCTTCCACTGCTTAACTCATTAATTCTGAAACTTTTCTGGTTCTCCAGTTTTATCTGGTTAACTCTTTGAGTCCCTTGTGGTGGGCTTTACTGGCCTTATTCTCTCTCCAACCTGCCCGTATCTATTTTCCTACCTAACAAATGGACTCATTTATTTGCTTTTTCTTTCATTTAACAGAAGTCGTCGAGTGTCTTAACTGTGCTAGAAGATAAAAGAGGAATGAGATGGTCGGCCTCTTAGGAGAGGAGTCCGGCGATGGCAATCCTGATTATGTTCCTGTTGGATAAACCCACAGGATGCTAGGAACAGAGAACAGTCGAGATGAGCGCGTGTTGGGGAAGGATTTTCAGGGGGCCGTGAACCAAGCTGCATTCTGAAGGACGGGGAGGTGGTTAGGGGCAGTGTGGCGGTGTGTGTGTGTGTGTGTGTGTGTGTGTGTGCGCGTGGCGTGGGCTCTGTCTCAGCAAAACCGAAGGTGAGAGGACAAGGTCCTATGGGGGGAAAGCGAACTGCAGGCGAGAGGAGGAAGGTTTTGAAATAAGGCGGGGTAGATAAGTAGGGGCTGGTCACCAAGAGCCCGGGAAGTCGTGACTAGAAGTTGGCTCTGATATTTAAGTCCTGGGGAACCAGGGAGATTCTAAGCAAGAGGAAATGTGATCAGATAGCAAGGTGCTTAAGAGCACAGGAGGGTCAAGTCGAGAAGGAAAAACCAAGTGCCCTTGGGCTGTCTGCCACTGTGGTCAGACCAGCACACATAATCAGTCTCCCAAGTCCCGCGAACAGCTTTCCCTGAATCACCTTCAGATGGGTCCGGTTCTTTCCATCACTCTGCACTTGTCTCAGCTCTGCTCTGCTTGTATCACAATATCCTCCAACTGGTGGTCTCCTTGTCTTCAGTCCTGCCCCTCTACCTGCTACCTGAAGCTGAAAACGTTTTACTAAAACTCAGCTCTTAGCTGAAAACCTGATCTTCTGCCTCCACTCTTGTACCTTACCAACACTACCTCCCTATTTTCAAATAATGATAATTGCAGTTTTGGTGCACTTATCAAGCGTTCCCTGTATGCCAGTGTCTTGCTAACGGATTTCAGCCCGGGCAAGTTCGCTATGGATTCAGTGTGACCAAAGAAATTGACCGGAAAACGCTCTTTGGGGTGAAAAAAAAAGGTCTTACAAAACTGCCGCCGGCCCGAGAACTCCCTCTGCTGCTCAAGCAGCAACCACACCGGCCCTCCCCCTCGCCTCTCAGGTACAGGTAAGCCCTCCGTTGCCCAGGTAATTACCCACTGATGTGGAGATGAAGATGCAAACGCGCTAAAGCCTACTTCTTTACACCTCTGAACGCCTGTTGATATGCAGATATACCAAAGCCAGGCGAGATATTCTGGAAATACTACAATTTTACCCACAGCCAGGAACTGTGCTGAACATTTTACTTTAATCTCATCAAATCTGTTAATCACTATTGTTGGGAAGGAAGAAACTTCCTCTAGCCCTTGAAGTTCTCCTGGCTGGCCTAAGAATCCAATGACAGCAGACAGATTAACAGGAGAAAAAATAAACAGATTTTAATTACGTAAGTACGAGTTTCAGAGACAGTCTTGGGAGAATGAGGTATGTGGGTCGTCCTGAACCTGGCACCTTAAGGGGATAGAGGTCTGAGACTTCAAAGGAAAAGGAAAGTCACTCACGGGAATATGAAAAGAGTAAATGTTTGATAAACAAATACTTGATGGGCCACACAGAAACAATGGGGGGGGGGGGACACCGAGAGTAATTTTAACAGACTTAGCTACATCCCTCCCTGTCCACTGCCCCCAGTTTACGCTATGATATAGCTCTCTGTGGGGACAGCTCTCTTCCCGGAGGTCCTCTTTCTAAATTCTTTTACCCAGCTGGGGGTGGGAGGTTAAAGTTTCTTTCTGAGTCTTTTGGGCCTTGATCTCAACTCTCAAATAATCTGCTTGTCACGATGGCACATCCTGGGGCAGCCTGCCCTTGGTCCCTACACCACCTTAGAAAACAAACAAACTGATTCTTAGTATAAGGGAGGAAAGACTTTCCTCTACCTTCTCATATTAGTGTCGAGAACTGCAAATTGAACTGACAAAAGAAAGATTAATCAGGAGGCAAAAAAATAGTTTACAGGTGCAATTCATACAAGTAGGAGAAGCAAGGAGCAGCTCAAAGGGGTGTTAGAATTTGGTGCTTACATACCTAACTTAGGTGATGGGGCAGGAGACAAAGGGCACTTAGAGGAATGACTTTTTGGAAAGACAAATGGTCCTTTAGGAAAAGAGATAGCAGATAATGATAGTTTTGAACAACCGTCTAGTTTGGGTGTGGTATCCACTTCTCAAGTATTCTCAGGTAGGGGTTGTATGACAATTGAGTTCTTTTGGGCTCTGCATTAAGCAGATAAGGGATGTGAGGAACTCAAATGCCTTCAGTTCAAAATCACTTCTATGCTAGAGTGGCACATAATGGGTGCCATAGTGATCCCCTTCATTAGGAAGATTTTATAATGGACCGAAAGTCATACAGCTAATAAATAAAATCGAATAATTTCCCCCCCCCCCAAAAGAACCCTTACACACAAATTTGAGTATGGAATAAAATTTTCCACTTGCAAGAGTTTCCCATTATTAGAGAACTGGCTCTATGAACAAAAATGTAGGAGGATACATAAATGCAAAAATCACAAGGTCAGATGATAGCTCAATTGTTATCAGACAGGTGATGAATCGGTTGCCTCTGGGTCAGTTCTGATAAAAGCCAGACAGTTCTTTCTTTCAATTAGAATATAACAACAGATCGACAATCAAACAGTAGAAAAGAAAGTCTTTTCTGTTTTTCATGGTTTATCCAGCTTCTCTTATCTTACAGGAATGTAAGGCATTTTTCTTGGACCATAGAATGTAAGTTTCAGCAAAAACAAACAAACAAAACAGTTTTAAACTGCACCGTAGAGAATGAGATAGAGGAAGCCAGGACTGGGGAGAGACCAGTTACAGGAATTTGGGCAAATGATCATAAAGCTGAACTAAGGCCACAGCAGGAGGGATGGAAAGAAATGGATCAATTTAAAAACTATTAAAGCGAGGAAAGGACATGGAGCAGTCCCTTCAGCCTAGTTCCAAGTCTTCGATAAGGTATCTTCATATTAGTAAAGTCATCTTCAGCGACAAACCCAGATTTTTACCGGAAGCCCTCTTTTGTAGAATGTCGAACTCGCTTCCTCCCCCCCGTTTCTAGTGCCAGGATTGGAATGCCTTGCTATTCACTGGACAGAACACAGACGCTGGTTACAAACAATTCCTAGGCAAATTGATCTTGAACACGCATTAAAGTTTATTGTTAGCAAGAGAATGAGAGAGTGTATGAAAACAAGAAATTATAGTAGAGAAAACAAAGGTTTACATCAGCAGCTAATATTTAAAAAAGCAACTAGGGAGTTAATGGATATGGTTTTACTCGCAGTCATAAAAACACCTGTATTAGTTCTTACAGTATTACCGAGTCTAAACTAAGCTCATGCCACTCATCGCAGGACACACCAGTAAGTTGGGAGACAAGGTATTGGGGCAAGAAAAGCGGCTTTATTCAGGAAGCCAGCAGACTGAGAAGGTGGCAGATTCCTGTCCTCAAGCCCCATTTTAAACGGTTGTTTGCAAGCTTCTTTTATGTTAGGGAAAGAGGGGGAGCAGGAGGACGAGCAGGTTGGGGAGAGACTTGAAGGCTGCAGACATCAGGGCGCCAGTGAGGGTCCAAAGAGAGCTGAGAACTCCGTGTCCTTGCTTTGCTCACTGATGTCCCTAAAACTCTTCGACAAGGCAGTCATTATTTTCATACATGTTTCCCTATCTCCTGGAGGAGGCAAGCTTCGGGTCAGGTGCTCTTTGCAGAAATCTCAAACTGTAAGCAAAATTCCTTTTGATGATCAACAAGGCTACGAGCAGGGCTGCAGGGCTGCAGGGCTGAGCAGAAGCCCTTCTCCCCACCCTTTTTTTCCCTCCCCTCCTGTTGGCCCAAACGTTAAGGCAGCAAAGGAGACAGCTGCAGTATGGAGGCAGAGATGCCAAGCTTTTCCTGTTATAATAGAGGAATTCTAGAGCAGAATACTCTGCAGTGCCAGGTGTGTAGCCTATCAGTCTGAAATAAATACAGCCATCTATCTCAGAGGCAAATGGTAAGGATGCACTTTTAGCTGTTCCGTTGCTGTTAATTGGAATAAACGTTTTAGTCCCCTGCAGCAGCTCCTAGAGATTCCAGCAAAAATGGGCAACCAAACAGAATCAGAGAACCCAAGAGATAAACTCTAATTTTAAATAGCCAGTTCATTTCTCAACCTGCAAATTAGGGTGCAGAAACATGGTTTGCCGATTTCATAGTCTGGGTCCATTTTTTTCCCCCGTTGACATCCCATTAGCAGGTTTTAAGTGTTGTTCGGTGAGATGGCGAGTTAATGTTGGAATGTGTTGAGGGGTTGGAAGATGGATCTATGGGTCCAGAACTGGAGTATACAGGTTGCAAGTGGATTAAGATGGCACATTTATGAAAATTATTATAAAAGGGAGACATACCTACATTATGATTTAATCTCAGTTGACCGTAAACTGTGTCTGTTTTGCTCACCACTCTATACCCAGTGCCTAGAGGTGTGACTGGCACAAAGCAGATGCTTCACAATTTCAGAACGGGTTTTCAGAAATCTGAATTGGACGTTCCCTGATTTCCTGAGCGGGCTGCGCGCGCCGTCGGGTTTCGCACGGCCTGCTCCTTTAAGGCGGCGCAGGACCCGGGAGCGAAAGCGCTGCTGGGAACGGGGCGGGGCAGGAGCGCGGAGGGAGGGGCGTGGCCATCCCTCTGCGCAGCCGCGTCCCCGCGCGAATAGGCGCGGCGGCAGGTGCACAGCTTCCTGGGAGTGTTAGCCAAGCCAGGTAAGGCGCGGCGAGGACTGTGTCTGCCTCAGGAGCGGCCCCTGTCCTCCTTGCAGGGAAGTCACAGGGTCACACACACTTGCGGAATTTACCCTCTTTAACCTTTACCTCCTTACCAGTTAATACGTGCCCCAGGCGTCTCCCTCAAAAGTCACCTATTCATACCGATGCTTCATGGGCGCTGGGGCGGGAGGGGAGCGCCGGGTTTTGGGACCCGGCGTCCCAGAGCAAAGTCACCTCGTATTTGCTCCGCTTTTGTTTTTAAACCTTCGGCTTGCGCGGCTCAAGGGCTGACCCATCACTTGCTAACAGGATTAGTGCAGTGAGTCAGGCAGGACTCTGGTTCTAAGGGCATAAATGTGGGATCACTGACATTGAGTAATCTACCCCGAGTTCACACACTGGTGGCCTGACAGCATTTTGGCCTGCCTTGTGTTTTAATATTGTAGTTAAAATGGCCAGCTTTTAAAGGTGGGAGTTTAATGTGTAAGTATCTGGATTTTCCTGAGAAATTGGAAGATCTGGCCACGTGTTCCTCCTGCCTGACCGCAGTTTGCTGACCCCGTAGGATTGTTTAAAAGCCTCCAGTTTGCCACAGCCTCTCTGTTATTCCATAACTTGATCACTCATTTACCATTTATCATTCATTCATCACCATTCTGGCCCCTGGTAGGCCGCTGAATTTGGATCCTCTACTCCAAATACTTAGGTGGTGGATATAAGACAATTTACAACATTTATGCAGAACAGATCAGAGATCCCAAACCACTGGGTGTATAATTTGTGGTTAAACTGCTGTTGCTCATTCCTACTTATTCTTATCAAGGTGTTTTTTAAATTGGAACAAGGCTTTTCAACTCACGCTTGGTAAAGAATCATCAGATTTACAAAAAGATTTGGGAGTTGATACTCTTATTGCAATTACATTCATGAAGTTTTTTTAAAATCTGAATCTTAAGTACACTGAGCTATGCTACGACAATCTATTGAAATAGAGTGTACTCAGTATAATTTGATACATCTGCCTGTGAACAATTACAGTTTGTCAACTTCCACAACTCTTAGCTACACTTCATAAAGGCAAGAACTATTTGCCCTGTTAATTGCTCTATCCCAGTACTAGAATCTAAGCTTCCTGAACATGGACACTTTTTTGTTCATAGTTGACAAGCACAGTGCCTGCTTGAAGATAAGTGAGTTGTTAAATGTATGAAAGAACATTAAAAGTATACCTTATTTTATGTAATAGGCATCTTCCTGAGGATTTATCTCAAAATCAAAAGCTTGTATATTTGTTGTTCTAAGTTATTGAAAGGATTCCATTGTGAAGAGGCTTCCTTTTAAAAGACTGGCTCTTCCTAAATTGATGCATGAACGCTCATCTAAAATGAACTTGCTCTTGAAAGCATCTGCCTCTAATATTTTCTTACTATGTGATAGGATTTGGAAGTGTCAGTGAGTCTTGGGATTTTTAGTATTACTTCTGGTTTTAGAGATCCAGAGATTCCAGTTGAGATCACGTTGGCAGCAGACCCTTATTTTTTCCACACGAGGAGCAGTTCTCATCCACAGCAGCGTTGACAGACCTGTGGCCTGGAAGAGGACTGATGGCTTGGAGCCCAGGCTGGAGAGCATTTGCACTGTTGGCCACGAACCGCTGGGGTGTCTTTCCGAAAGCTGCAGGACGCTGCAGTCCTCCCTTGTTTTCCTGGGGCCACTGCCCCTGGAGAGGAACTGAAAGCTTTCTGGACCCCGAGATGAAAGCTTTTCTGGAAGCAAACACCGAAGTCACCAGAAGTGGCAGCCTCACCCCTGAAATCCAGTTGCGGCTTTTGACCCCTAGATGCAAGTTCTGGTGGGAAAGAGCTGACCGGTGGCCCCACGGTGATCCTTACTGGGCAATCTACTGGCCTGGAGGCCAAGCCCTGTCCAGGTACAGCCGTAATTGAAGTGGGAACCTTTAAGACTGCTACAGATCTTTCTTTTTTCAGTCCCTTCCAACTCCACATTTTCCCTGCTCCTCATGACAAACCAGAGCAAGACTCAAAATGCCTTTTTTCTTAATTTAGACCAGGTTCTGGTTGTTTTGCTGCATCGTTTTACCTTCTACTCCAAGCTTACCAGGGTATTTCCCCCAGTAAAGTTCTCTCCAAGAGAAATCTGAGGGTTACCCGCCAAGGCCTGGTAATGAGAATTCTAGATCATTTATCCAGAAATGATAAATGACCCGAAGTCTCACACTTTTCTGGATTCGTGGTTCATAACGTATGGCCAGCGCCAAGTTCCTAGGTGGACCTAATGCCCTAGCCCTTCAGCTCTCCTGGTTTAGTCCTGGAGATGCTGCTCCTCGCGCCGCACACTCCTTCCGTCCTCACCTCCGTCTCCTGGAGAACAAGGGCTGGGGGTGCGAGCACCTCCCGAGGATTCCCTCCTCCCTAGTGGCTTCCTGACCACTCAGGCGAGCTCTGGGCTGGCATCTGCCTCTCTGTGGTCCCCCTTCCAGCTCCCACACTGCAGTGGCCTTCGTGACGATATTTCTCACCCGTTCATGCTGTGCCTTGTGTTAAAGCACAGCTGCTGAGATAAGGCCAAGAGCTTCCAGCACATCCACCCGGTCCTTGCTCTTGGCTTAGTAAGCCGTTTGTCTGTGCCTTGAGGTTATGGAGCTGTGCAACAAAAAGGAGAAGGACTAATCATTGTTTCACAGGAACGGTATGGCCTAACCGATTTAATGCATGTAGTTTTAAGTGCAAAATAAATAAATGTGAACATAGAGCATTTTGGAGATTCCCAACAATTCCAATTTTCTGGTGGTTGTGCTGCCAAACATTCAAGCTTTATTAACTGGTGTCATAACTTAAAAAATACTGAATTTTAAATTATGTCTATTAACGCGATTGTTTATCAACTTCAAATATAAATACAGTCAGATTTCTTAAGAGATTTGAATCAGAGGTCATTAACCAGTGACCCATAAATGTGTTTAGTTTGGTCTATACTTGTAGATTTTTAAAATCACCTGCCAACATTTAAAACTTAAGATGTTTCAAGTAAAAACCTGTGTTGATTTGAAAAACAGGAATATCTGATGATGCAGGACTTCTGTGTGGCAACAATTAGCTGCACAAAATTGCAATTAGCTGGGTAACAGCTCTCCCTTTAGATAGGCCACGTACACCCCTACTTTGCCATAGGCCCCTGTTCTTCTTTATTGTTCCAGTACTGAGGTCAAGTGTCGGTTGATCTTTATTACTTTTTTAATAATTACATTTTTTAAATTATGGTAAAATGTCCATACCATAAAATATACCGTGTTAAGCATTAAAAAAAATTTTTTTATTAAGGTATGATTGATATACACTCTTATGAAGGTTTCACATGAAAAAACAATGTGGTTACTACATTTACCCATATTATCAAGTCCCCATCCACACCCCAGTACAGTCATTGTACATCAGGGCAGTAAGATGCCACAGATTCACTATGTGCCTTCTCTGTGCTACACTGTTCTCCCCGTGATCCCCTACACCATGTGCACTAAACATAGTACCACTCAATCCCCTTCTCCCTCCCTCCTCACCCACCTCCCCCACCCCCTCCCCTTTGGTAACCACTAGTTTATTCTTGGAGTCTCTGAGTCTGCTGCCATTTTGTTCCTTCAGTTTTGCTTCAGTTATACTCCACAAATGAGGGAAATCATTTGGCATTTGTCTTTCTCCACCTGGCTTATTTCACTGAGCATAATGTCCTCCAGCTCCATCCATGTTGTTGCAAATGGTAGGATTTGTTTCTTTCTTATGGCTGAATAATATTCCATTGTGTATCTGTACCACATCTTCTTTATCCATTCATCTACTGATGGACACTTAGGTTGCTTCACTATCTTGGCTATTGTAAAAAGCGCTGCAATAAACATAGGGATGCATATGTCTTTTTGAATCTGAGAAGTTGTATTCTTTGGGTAAATTCCTAGGACTGGGATTCCTGGGTCAATGGTATTTCTATTTTTAGGTTTTTGAGGAACCTCCATGTTGCTTCCCACAGTTGTTGAACTGGCTTACATTCCCAGACATTTATTATTTCAGTATTTCCCCATCCATCATCATTTACTTGATAACTGCTTAGCCTGGGTCCACATTCTTTGGTTGAAGTTTACTTTGTACCTTACCAGAGGTCATTATCAGACAATTCAAGCAGTAAGTAAAACCACGTTGTGATGAACAATCAAAAGGAAACAGCGAATTTGGGTCTGGCTCACCACTCCTGATTATTAACAGCACGTTGTCAGTCTGGTAGTTCGGTAGTTCCTGGGTCTTAGCAAGGGCTCAATACTTTTAAAAAGTTCACTTGGAGAGTGCGATGAGTCACTTACGTGAAACTGCTTTTCACACCTGCTGAAGAGAAAGATGAAATGACTAGATCCTCTCTCTGCCACTTCCATCCAATTCTCGAGAGACATATTGTTCATTCTCATCAGGCCAGCCTTGCCAAGGTTGGACTAAGTTCTGCTAATTCCACTCTTTCTTTGTCTAGTCAACTCCAAGATATCTTTTTTTTTGGGATAACCTCTTACTGACCTTCTCCCATCTCAGTGTTTTTCCCTTTCTTTCTATGTTAGGTACTTTTTGGATAATCCTGATATTGTCAGAGGAAAATCTGTGTTAGATCTTGGGAGCGGATGCGGAGCGACAGCTATCGCGGCTAAGATGAGTGGGGCATCAGAGATCTTGGCCAATGATATCGACCCCAGTAAGTATTTCATATTTTAAAATACCTAAAGGTTATCATTTTTTTTCTTCCAGAATAAATATCTATGGCTGCTTCAGTGTGATAGCTTATTTCCATGTGTATCTTGTAATGGGATATTATGAACTTAAGTTCAGTGTGACGGGTGGGAATCTGTAAGGCTTGAATTGATGGTGTACTTTTCCCAAGACGATTTGTATTTGTGTCTGTCAGATACCCTGACGGGATACCATCCTGGGAGCACTTACTGTTAATTTCTGGGCCAGGGATTTCCTGAAGTATATAGGTCGTGTTTATTTGATCTAGAACCCAAGGGAGGATAGGTCTGTGCTTTTAAGAAATATTTTATGCTAATTAGAACCCAAGACAGGTAAGCATTTATTTTATCTGATTTCTTATGTTCTTCCCTTTCACTGAGCATCTAGCCCTTGAAGATCCTTATTGTACACAGGGGTCTCAGTTCTGACTTGACACCTTGCCCAAGCTGTTTCCCTGTCTCCTGTACGACTGTACCAAACCAAATCTTTCGGTTATTAAGATCAAATATTCCTTAAAACTGCAACATTTCTTGGTATTTTGTCCTAGTTGTTTTGTTTTCAGGATATCCATCTATATATTTGAAAACTGCAGTAGAGAGCTTACATTGACCTTCGGTTTCTTTACAAAAAAAAAAACAACTTTCAACAGAAAGGAAAAAATATATATAGTTAGGAGATTTTCTAAATTACTTAAATTAATCAAAAGTGATTAAAACACCCTAGTATAATCTTACTACACTGATGGATAGTGACTGCAATGGAGTATGGGGGGACTTGATAATATGGGTGAATGTAGTAACCACAATGTTTTTCATGTGAAACCTTCATAAGAATATATATCAATGATACCTTAATAAAAAAAAAACACTAGCATAGGAAAACATCAATAAAACAAAAAGATGACCTGCTGAATGGGAGAAAATATTTGCAAGTGATATATCTGCTGAAGAACTAATATCCAAAAATATATGAAAAACTTGTACAACTCAACACCAAAAAAAAGAGAAATCCTATTTAAAAATGGGCAGAGAACATGAATAGGCAGACATTCCTCCAAAGAAGGCATACAGATGGCCAACACATGAAAAAATGCTCAACCTCACTAATCATCAGGGAAATGCAAATCAGAATCACAATGAGATTCACCTTACACCTGTCAGAATACCTAATAACAGCAAGATAGTAAGTGTTGGTGAGGAGGTAGAATAAAGGGAACCCTTGTACACAGTTGGTAGGAATGTAAATTGGTGTAGCCACTATGGAAAGCAGTATGGAGGTTTCTCAAAAACTAAAAATAGAAATGCCATATGACCCAGTAATACCAATTATGGGAATTTACCCAAAGAATACAAAACCACTAATTTGAAAAGAAATATACACTCCTGTATTTATTGCAGCATTATTTACAACATCCAAGATATGGCAGCAACCTGTGTCCATTAACAGATGAATGGATAAAGAAGAGGTGCTACATATGTTATTACTCAGCTATAAAAAAAGAATGAAATGTTGTCATTTGGGACAACATGGATGGACTTAAAGCGTATTATGCTAAGTGAAATAAGTCAAATAGAAAGACAAATGCCATATGATTTCTCTTAAATGTGGAATCTAAAATACAAAACAAATGAATAAACAAAACGCAAGCAGAGAACAAACCTGGGCTATCATAAGGGAGGGGAATGGAAGGGATGGGTGAAGTACAAACTTCCATTTACAAAATAAATTAGTCACAGGGATGAAATTACAGCATAGGGAATATAGTCAATAATATATCCTTGTATGGTGACAAATGGTAACTACACTTATTGTGGTAAGCATTTAATGTATACATGAAACCAATAAAATATTATATATTAACTATATCTCAAAGTGAATAAAAATATGACAGCCTAGCATATACCAGTTCATTATGTGCTTTTTAAAGTTGCAGGAATGGCTATCACACTAAATTGTGAATTGAACCAACTGAATCCTTTTCCCATTTTAACCAAAAACATTCTGGATTTGGAACAAGATAGGTGGGACCTTGTTGTGCTTGGAGATATGTTTTATGATGAACGCCTTGCAGATAGTCTTCATCAATGGCTGAAGAATTGCTTTCGGGCTCACAGAACTCGAGTACTGATTGGTGACCCTGGGCGACCCCAGTTCAGTGGACACAGCATTCGGCATCAACTGCACAAAGTAGTGGAATATTCACTTCCAGAAACGACGAGGCAGGAAAACAATGGACTGACAACAAGCACCGTGTGGGATTTTCAGCCTTGAATTGTGCTTCCGAGTATGGATACAGCTTTGTTTGGATATAAAGTGAAAAGACTCTCCACTTTTATAAAGAATGCAATTTCTGTTAAATGTGTATCTCATTTCCAAAATACGAAGGTTTAAAGTCTTTTCAGCCTTTGTCATGTAACTAGTTGTATTGAGCCAAACATACATACCTCTACTGGCAATTTTTTCCCCTAGTTTTACTGCTATGAGAATATAATTTTAGAAGACAATACTGAATGGCAGCACCATGTAATTTAAGTTGTGGAAGGGAATTAGATTTTGTAGCAGAATCTGTTTCTGTAGTTATGAATGATTATCTGATGTACCTTTGGATTATACAAAATATAGAAGAATAGTGTATTAAAAAATATATTTTTTTGTAAAGATCAAAGATGCAGTTAGTATTGTACAGAGAATGTGGGTTTTGGAGTCCGGCAACTCTGTCACTTTCTAGTTGGGATTTTGGGCTAGTAAAGTTCTCTGAGCTTTAATTTCCTCATCCATAAAATAGTAACAAAACTTAATAAACCTCACCTCAAAGGGCTATTGTATTATAAGTACCTAATGTAGTATTTAGTACATCACAGGGGCTCAACTGACAACCACGGATAAAAATAAAGATTTAGAGTTCCCGACATACTCTTGACTGTGGCAGCTTACAGAGCTCCTTCATGGCCTCCTAGGGTTGGCTAGGAACTGATTGGATCCACTACATGCTCCAGGTTGCCAGGATCTTCTGTATGATGTAAATGGAAAACAATGTGAAGAAGAATGTGTATGCTATACCACTATTTATGTAAAAAAATGGATGTGTATACCTGCATATGTACTGTGAAAAGTCAACAAGATAGTCATTTTAAAATATAGTCAGAGTGGCCACTGGAGAGAAACTGTCTTACCTGCCTTTGAACTGGGCCAAAACCTTTGGACTGAGCAAAACCGGAATTGTTTTAAGCAACTGTTTGAGAAGTCAGCAGAAGGGACATACTGATCACAAAACTGATAATTAAGGGCTCTCTGAAGAGAAGATCAGCGTTTAAAGTATAACTCAGAGTAGAAAGCTTGTTAATACCCACAGAAAAACTGTTTTTTCTTCTCTGCAGCTCACATATTGCCCCCTTCCTTTTCCTTATAAAAACCCCTGCTTTCATCCTACAACTGGGACCGCTGTTGGGGTTGCTAACTGAATCTGTGCTCCCAAATTGCAGTTCTTTAATCCAAGTAAATGTTTGTTTTACCTCTCGTTGTGGCTCTTTATTTTCAGATTGGCAGTATGTATGTGTATAAAATACATATTTGCTTTCAGTACAGGTGTAATATCCCTGGAAAGATAAGAAACTGGTAACAGTGGTTGCCTTCTGAGAGGGTACCAGATAGTGGTGGAGTGGGGCAGGAGGGAGATCTAGTTTTATTTTTGGGTCTTGTAATTTTGTATTAATTATATGCATTCTATTTCCTATTCTCTAACTTAAAACAAAATACCACCGCTGTATGTTACAAGTATAGAATACAGCCTCTCTAATGTATTCTTACGTTTTTATTCACCACTCAGGAATTACTTACGACATAAGCGTTAAAAGCTTTCTAATAATACACACATGCCAAGGGGATCAGGCTACCAGCGACGCATGATCCGAGTTACAGTCATACAGCAGACACGTGGACACAGCTGTTCAGGGCAAGTTGTTGCTTAGATAGGAATAGGATAATTCGATGGGAGTTTTGGAGCTGGGGTTGCGGAGAATCTTGTGATTTCTTGAACTTTGGAAGTCAGTTTATTGCAGCCCAGTGAATCAGCTGTTGTTGCATCCAATTTCCATTGGTCTGCCAGGGCTGGAGAATTATGCACTCAAAATTTTAACTCAGCTTTGGTTAAAATTAATAGAAATTATAGGCTATCATGGCATTGGAGGATAATTTGAGAAGAGTTTTGTTGACATATTCTTGGAAAATTGAGGGTATTCTGCTGGTTATTGCCCTTCTCAGCAAGATAAGGAAAAGGAAATTGGAGAAAATTATACTCGGGGCACCACCAGAAATCAACCTGATGAAGCAAAGAATAGATTTACATTTAAATACCTACAAACCCTGTTTCTGTTATCCTCTCTTAATGATTTGTAAGGAGGGCACAAGTGGTCTTTGAGGTGTCCAAATGTTACTTAAAATATCTTTTTATCTCCTGTGTGTATAATGGTGAGCCTTGAAATGACTTCATAGCTTCACAACCAGGTTTTGTATTAAAACCATTCACATTTAGTGGTTATCTACATAGTCAGATTAATTTCCACTGTTTTTATAACTGTTCCCTATTTGTTGCCTTTTTGCTCTTAGTTTCTTTTTTTGTATGTGTCCTACCTTTTTTCTGCCTTCTCTGGTTTTAATTGAGCATTTTATATGACCCCATTTTCTCTCCTCCTTTAATGTACAAATTAATTACACATATTCAAAATTTTTTTGAGTGGCTGCCCTAGGTTTGCAGCACGCACTCACAACCAATCCAAATCCACTTGAGTAATACTGCGCCGCGTTAGAATTTTCGGTTTGTTCAGCTTTTATCTTGTGAGGACGGGAGAGCTGCCTTCCAATCACTTTACATGTCAGACCAGAAACTGGCAGTATGAGTATTATTTTTATTTATTTATTTTCCCTTCATTTCTTTCCTTGTCCGTTCATTCAGTGAACATTGGTTGCTTGTTATGCTCCAGACACTGTTCTAGGCACTGGAGAAACAGCATGAAAAAAATTTTTTTTTGTCTTCATGAGGCTTATATTTTCGAGTGGGGAGACAGATAATAAACAAGCAAAAAACCCCACAGATGTCAGATGGTGATGGATGGTAAGGAGAAGAGGTAAGGGTGACAGAGATAGGTAGGGGTGGGTACTAAAATTATTCAACACAAATAGCCAATACAACCAGCAATAAAAAAAAGCAAGACCAAATTGCAAATTGCTTTAGGAAGTTCTTTATAGACCCCGAAAAACTGACACCTTAAGGTCTTGAAACTAGTTTCCCCAGAAGGGAAAAAAGCTATCGACTTTGTTAGATGTTCAACATTAAATTTTATTTTGTTTTCACAAAAATTCTATAGAACAAGCCTTACCCATTTTACTTACATATATACATATGTACCATCTTTTTGTTTTGTTTTTCCAAGCAAAGAGCCATTTAATAGAGCAAAAGCACACACTCTAGGAGGGAGTGTGATGTGCTCCGGAGGGGAGCAGCCACATGGGCACCGCCTTCGCAGCGGCGTATATACATGCATGCTCTGAACATACCACGTTCATAAAGCAGTAAGGACAAGGAAGAGCTGAAAATGTAAACTCCCTCTAAACATTACTAGAAATTTGTCACATCATACTTTCCTTGTTTTTCACTGCTTAAGAATTAAAGTAAGAAATCCTTAAGAATCTCAAGAAGTAGGCTCATGGCACAGGGAATATGATGAATTTGGGGGCAGTTTAGGCATAGTAGACTTTAAAGCTTCAGGAAACAACCTTTGTAGTGATATTTTGTATTTACTCATTCTTACTGTTCCTGATTGTAGTTTTTAAGGGAGAAAATTCATAAATGAATAGCACATATTTGGGAAAAGTGGCCATGAAAATCAGTGAAATCAGTGACTGGCCAAGGGCCTCAGTCACATTCACATATGAAATGGCTAAGGTGTATGAAATCATGGATCATGACATTTAACTTTGTTTCCCTGAAATACTAAAATTTGTGAAGAATTTACAGGCCTGATGTTCAGCCTTGTTTTTGGCCAGTGGGCATTTAAATACTTCAGGAATGCAGGAGCCAGAAAATACCTAGGAAGGCAATTATGCTTTTAGAAATACCTTTATTTAGAGTTCTAATGGTTATCCATACTGTAATTTTCTCTTCTAACAGCTCAAATATCTAGGTAGGAGAAGGAGATATCCAGGAAGAACAAATTATTTTAAAACTTTGTTACTTAAATCAATACCACTTCCCTCTTCCCCGCCATACATCAGAGGGCATGCTAGGATTCCCATTTCAAAAACAATGACTCACGAACAAACATAGAATAATAGCACTATTAAAATGTTTAAGAGTCTGGTTAACTTCAAAGCACAAACCACATTACTGGAAAGCCAGCCTTCAAGACAACTGTCTTCTGGGAAAGTAGTATGAAGATCATAGCTTTGATAAGCTTCAACAGGTATCAATAAACAGTCCAAGTGACCTGCTTTAGTTTGTTCGGGCCTACTAATTGCTCCAAGACTTCTCGTGAATGATCTACAGAAGGAACAAAGATAATATATTAATTCATGGTCATCAAACATATTTAATGTGACCTCGTGTATAAACTGGGCATGATGATAACATATCTCATAGGGTTATTTAGAGGATTAAATGAGGTAATATATAAAAAATAGTATACAACAGGGAAGGCATGTAGTTAAGGATAACTTATTAGTTGTAGTGCACATATAGTAAAATTTTTTAAAAACAGGTATATATTATTTTTTCAGTAATTTCATCTTAATTCCACCAGCCAGAGAGTAACAAGGTAATTTCACCAGTAAGCTGTGTATAAACGTTCTCAGTGTCCTAGCAGGAAACAGATGGAGCACAGAAGTGGAGGGTTTGAACAGCATTGAATGAAGTTACAAAGGAGAGAACATTAAAGACAGCCAAAGGGTGTGGTGAGGCACCTGGGGAAGTTGCAACAGGCCCCAGAAAGCTGGGGAGGGAGCCGTTACCAGAACAGGACAAGCCGACAGCTGAACATTTTTCCTTGTCATACAGTATTATTATTATGAAGCATGATTTTTAATAGATAATATATCAATTCATTATAACTTAACTAATTTGCTGTATTGACATTTAGATGGTTCTCAATTACAATGTATAGTACTGATTTTAATATGGTTTATATCTCTTGCAGTTTTATGTCTTAAAAATATTAAACAGCAAAAATACTGATAAAATTTTATTACTCTAAAAAATTATAAGTTTAACAGACTTTTTCCATAGACACAACATATGTTGTATATACAACATGCCTCTAACTTAGTCTTATAAATTTTCTTAAATTAGTGGTTCTTAGAGATTAAAAAAAAAAGGAGGTTCAACATATAGCTACTAAATTTTATTTTAACCAAAACAAAAATAAACCAAAATACCCAGATTTAGTGCATGGAAGAGAACTAAAGCTTTTATGGAAATGAGATGTTATAGTTTGGAAAACAAAGGTTTACATCAGCAGCTAATTTTAAAAAGGCAGCTTTATTCTTTGTCATTAAAGTTTCATTACTTATTACAGAGGAAATCTGTTATACAGGAAATCTAGATTAAAGACAGGTTTCAATTAGTTTGAAAGGGAAAGGATGGACAAAGAGATACACAACCCTGTCAGTCACTGAACAGAACTGGAGCGGCCACACTAATAGAAGAGGCAGGGGGAGGGGGAGCCAGTATCAGCCTGACAGCAAAGCCAGATAAAGACATCACATACACAAAAAGCAGACCAATGATCTTTTATGAGTGTGTACTCAGAAGTCCTCAACACAACACTAGCAAGCCAAATCGAGCAACATACTCAAAGGGTTATACACCATGATCAACTGCAGTTGATCACAGGAATGCAAGTTGATTTAACATCTGAAAATCAATTAACGTGATATACTGTATTATTTTCCTATTGCTGCTGTAATAAATTACCAAACCTAATGGCTTAAAGTGACACAAGTTCATTACTGTCCAGTTTGCATGCCAGAATTCCGGAGTGGGGCTCCCTGGGCTAAAATCAGCGCGAGCAGGGCAGCCGTCCTCTCCGGAGGCCCTGGGCGAGACGCCACCCCTCGCCTTCCCCGGCCTCCAGAGCCACCGCACTCATGTGCCTCCACACTCGGAATGAACAGCACTGGACGGAGCCCTTCTCATGTGCCACCTCTGGTTCTCCTCCTCCTGCCTCCCTTTCCAATTTTAAGAACCTTTATGATTATATCAGGTCCACCTGGCTAATCTAGGACAACCTGCTTATTTTAAAGTCAACTAATTAGCAACTAATTCCATCTGCAACTTTACATAACACACTCAAAGGTTCTCGGCATTAGAACATGGACATCTTTGGGTGGGGGCATTTTTCTTCCTATGACATATGCCATATGAACAGGATAAAGGACAAAAACCACATGATCATCTCAATATATTGACACAGAAAAACATTTGACAAAATCCTACACTTCTGATAAAGACATTGAACAAACTAGGAAAAGAAGATAACTTCCTCAACCTGATATAGGGCATCTATGAAAAGCCCATAGTTAACATATTTAATGATGAAAGACTAAATGTTTTCCCTCCGAGATGAAGAACAAGACAAGATTTCTGCTCTTCCCACTTCTATTCAGCATTATGGAAGTTCCAGCCAAAGAAATTAGGGAAGAAAAAGAAATAAAAGGCATTCATGTTGGAAGGGAAGATAGTTGGAAAAACTGTCGATTATATAATATTGTGTGAACAGTATCCTAAGGCATCCACTAAAAAATTAGAACTAGTAAACAAGTTCAGCAAAGTTGCAGGGAACAAGATCAATATATAAAAATCAAATGTTTATCTATACACAATCCCAAAATGAAATTAATGTTTATATTACCATTCCATCTACATGCCATAAATGGAATTTACGTTCCCATCAAAAAGAATAAGATACTTAGGAATAAATTTAACCAAAGAAGTGAAAACTTGTAGTCTGAAAACTACAAAGCATTGTTGGAAGAAATTATAGATCTCAATAAGTGGAAAGACATCAATGTTCATTGATCAAAAGACTTAGTATTAACATGGCAGTACTTCCTAAATTGACTACAATGCAATCTACCAAAATCCCAGTTGACTTTTTTTTTTTTAGAAATCGACAGATGATCTTAATACTTACATGGAAACTGAAGGGATCCAGCATTGTCAATACAAAGAAGAATAAAATTGTAAACATAGTCCCTGATTTCATTTCAGCTGGTGTTTCTTAGGATTATTTTGGCATTTTTACTTGTTATGAATATTGTCAACATTACATATAAATACTTGTGTTCTGACTATATTTGTGTCATTCTTCTGCAGGAATTTATTATTTCACATAAAGAAGACACTTTACCCTCTGATAGTAAGCATACAATTTATTTTTATGTAATTAAAATTTTTTGATGCCAGATGGCAGTGTTACATCACTCAGTCTCCTCAGGCAGAAAATATAGAGTGTTTAGGACTGTGAGTTTAAAAAGTAGGAATATTTAATGCTTGTGTGTTTATTGTGATATAGGGAGAAACTGTGGGCTCTCTAACTATTTCATCGTCCCTTACCAGAACACTGTAGAAGCTGTAGGGAAGGAAAAATAACTTTCCCTTTACCCTTCTGAGTTCTTGGCTGAGACCCCCTGTATGAAAAAATCAGTATGAGAAAAACAAGTTTATCAACATGTATATTTCACATGTACATGGGAGATACCCAGGGAAATTGAGTAAACTTCCTGAGATGGTGTGGTCCCAGCCAACACCTCATGTACCATCTTCAGCTACAGACGAAGATGCTGGGTGGGTGAGGAGGCCAGGGATGGGAGGTGACCAGGAGGAAGCACTGTAAACAAGGGTAAGGTCTGCCATACAGATTTAGGTCAGTGTCTTCTCCATCAGGAAGATTCTCTTGTGATTTAGAGTCGCCCTCTTCCTAGTACAGAGGGAGAAACTGACGGAAGGGAGACACAAATGGAGATTTCATCTATAAATAACATTTCTCTTACAAAAGGGTAATTTCTGCTATTTTCAGTGTATTCTAGTGTCTGCAGGTTTCACAGAAATAATTAGCTCAAAATGATCCTTATGCCAAGGAGGCATATTATGGGGTGGCATATTCTGCTATTCTTCAAAACACAGACTGTCAGGGCTGAAAAAAGACCCCAAAGGTCATATATATCAATCCCACTACTAATGTTTGAAGTCACTCCCTTATTTCTTTACCTTTTCTAGTAATAGTTAAGCTACTTGACACCAAAGCCTCAGGAAATTGCTCTGCTGGGGAAAGAATTAGAGACTGTGGATCAGGTGACTCAGGTTTTTAATTCCAGTTCTGGCAACTGTTTCTAAGATGTGAGGCAAGCCACTTAAATTCACTGTGTCTCTGTTTTCTGATCTTCAAGACACAGGCATTATATAGATGACTTCTAAGGAACATTTCACCGTTTCCCTAAAAATCTATGACTAATATATGTCCACTATGGAAAGATCACTTTCATCATAAAGGAGGCCAGCAACAAAGACAGAACTTCAAAGGGGAACCTGCTATCGCACATACAGTATGCAATGCTTTAAAAGAAGGTATGTGTGGCGATCTTCAATGAGCCAGAACAAATAGTTCTAAAATTCACATGGAACCACAAAAGACCCCAAATAGCCAAAGCAATCCTGAGAAGGAAGAACAAAGCTGGGGGATTATGCTTCCTGACTTCAAGCTCTACTACAAAGCCACAGTAATCTAAACAATTTGGTACTGGCACAAGAACAGACCCATAGATCAATGGAACAGAATAGAGAGCTCAGATACAAACCCATGCACGTATAGCCAATTAATATATGAAAAAGGAGCCATGAATGTACAATGGGGAAAAAACAGCCTCTTCAACAACTGGTGTTAACAAAACTGAATGACCACATATAAGAGAATGAAACTGGATTACTGTCTAACTCCACACACAAAAGTAAACTCAAAATGGATTAACAATCTAAATGTAAGACATGAAATCATAAAACTTAGAAAACATAGGCAAAGAGCTCCTGAACATAAGCATGAGCCGTTTTTTCCTGTACACATCTCCTCAGGCAAGGGAAACAAAAAACAAACAACTGGGACTACATCAAACTAAAAGGCTGCTGTACAGCAAAGGACACCGGCAGCAGAACAAAAAGTCATCCTACAGTATGGGAGGATATATTTGTAAATGACTTGATAAGGGGCTAACATCCAAAATATACAAAGAGCTCACATGCCTCAACATCCAAAAAAACAAAGAACCTGATTAAAAAATGGGCACAGGATCTGAACAGACACTTACCAAGGAAGAAATTCAGATGGCCAACATGCACATGAAAAGATGCTCCACATTGCTAATTATCAAGGAAATGCAAATTAAGACCACAATGAGATTATCACCTCACACTAGTTAGGAAGGCCAACATCAAACAGACAAGTAACAACAAATGCTGGTGAGGATGAGGAGAAAGGGGAACCCTCCTACACTGTTGGATGAGAATGTAAATTATTTCAACCGTTGTGGAAATCTGTGAAAGTTCCTCAAAAAGCATCACTATGGAGTTCCTCAAAAAGCTAAAAATAGAAGTAACATTTAACCCAGGAATTCCAGAAAACAAGATCACAGATTCAAAAAGACATATTCACCCCTATGTTTACCACAGCACTATTTACAGTAGCCAAGACATGGAAGGAACCTAAGTGTCCATAAATAGATGAATGGATAAGGAGGATGTGGTACGTATACACAATGGAATATTATTCAGCCATAAAAAGAAAACAAATCCTACCATTTGCAACAACATGGATGGAACTAGAGGGTACTATGCTCAGTGAAATCAGCTGGGCGGAGAAAAGACAAGTACCAAATGATTTCCCTCGTTTGTGGAGCATAACAACAAGCAAAGCTGAAGGAACAAAACAGCAGCAGACTCACCGACTCCAAGAAGGGACTAGCGGTTACCAAGGGGAAGGGGCTGGGGAGGGTGGGGAGGGAGGGAGTGTGCAGGGTATTAAGGGGCACTGTAATTAGCACTCACAATATAGGTAGGTCACGGGGAAGGCGGGGAAGGCAGTACAGCACGGAGAAGACAAGTAATGACTAATTGCATCTTACTACACTTAATACAGTGATTGCCATGGGGGTTGAGGACTTTATAATATGGGTGAATGTTGAAACCACAATTTTGCTCATGTGAAACGTTTATAAGATTGTGTATCAATGATACCTTAATTTTAAAAAATGATTGTATATCAATGATATTTTTAATTAAAAAAAGAAAAGGTATGTGTGAGGGGGGTTGATACACATCTTGGCATGAAAGGAAATTAAGGAGCCTCCGGCCTTGAAGCTGTTCCGTCCTCAGGATGGCATACATATCTCACTTCACCTGTCTTTGGATTGCTCATGTATGTGGGGATCCTTGTATGTATGAAATTAAATTTGAGTCTCCCCTGTTAATCTGTCTCATGTCAATTTGATTCTTAGACCATTGAGAACATTGAAGTGTAGAAGAAAAAATTTCTTCCCTAACAAATACTATAGTGAAAAAAAATAATGCTGGCAGATGTTTTTAGTGATCAGGGTTCTAAAGCCTCATTACAGTGACTGACAGAAAGAAGTTCTGTCATGCTGGATTAGTAAAGAATGAATAATGATGAGGAAACAAAATAATATAGGGCTCAGAAAAAAGTAAAATATGAAGTAAAAAGAGCTGTCCTTTAAGCAAGGAATCAACTTTAAAGGAAAACTCTGATGCAAACCACTTGGGTCTCAAAATATTTTTGTGGTAAATTTTGACTTATTTATGATAGAGGAATCTAAGTAAAGTTCTTGCTTGTAAAGTAATCAGGCTGAATAAAATTCTCACATATGATTAAAATTTGGGTCAATTCAATCAAAACTCCGATTTCCTGTTAGGTTTTCCTGCCTTTCAGTGTAAAACATCAATTACCCTTGTGTTGTCTCATTGCCTTATTGCTCTTGTAAAATCTAAACTTCCTTGCCCACGAGTACTATGAAACATGTTTGGATAGAGTCCACGAAAAGAGAACTAATGTCACCTTGAAATAAAGACAGTCTAATTTGAGCGAAACTGAGGTCTTAGCGTGGGAGACACAACTTCTGTGGGTAGAAGTGTGTTCCTAGGGGCTACAGTCAAGAATGTTTTATATCCTGGGGAGGCAGGCAAGAACCTCAAAAGATTACATTTTATTACAGATATACAGTGCTAAAAATAGGGTTGGGGTAGATATACATACTGGTGCCAAAGGGAATTAAGGGGAAGGGCAGACATTCTTGCCTATCCTGCTGACCAGAAAATCCTTGACTGAGGACATTTATGGGGGAGATGGAAACTGCAGTTAGGTTCGGTATTAAGTCCCAGTTTGGTGACAGAGTGACCCCATGTTGGGCCTGTGGTTTTCCTTTTTAATAATAATTAGGAGAAACTGAAATGCGTGTCTGTTGTAGATTAACAAAGGTTGTGTGAGTTGAACTCACTGATAATCAGTGCAGACTGAAATTAAGAATTTAGTTTTAAAATTATTTTCCTGTGTCTTTAACATCTATGAAACCACATTATGACTTACAATATTTTATTTATTTTTAGGAGAGCCAGGGAGAGGCTTTTATTTAGAGATTAAGTGAGAGGACAGAGCTCCCCGCTCACGCCAGGAGGGGACAAGAGAGCCCATGGTGGTGCGTTGCGTAGGGATTTTACAGGCGGCTGAGAGACAAAGGGCTAGGGATGCAGACCTGCTAAGCGGTCCCCAAATGTTTATCTTTGAAGAGACACTAAGTTTCTTATCTTGACTTAGAATATTTTAAATGGCAGCCTAGTTTTGTTGTCCCCAGGAAAAAAAACAGGGAGCTTCTCATAGTCTCTAGACATAATTTATAATATGAGGTTCTGTCTATAGTTTGACTGTAAGGTTGAGAAATTTATAAATATTTAGAAATATAGAAGATAAACCAATCAACAGGAAATCTGACGGGAAACTACGGTGGATGCTGCCAATTTAAGGGTCAGGTTGCTTTGAGAATAACAATATTATAATTGCACACATATATTCTTTTTAAAGAATATAAATTATATGGTCTTATATAGTCATATATGAGCAATCACATGAATACATAAGCAA
This sequence comes from Manis javanica, assembly GCF_040802235.1. Taxonomy (NCBI): domain Eukaryota; kingdom Metazoa; phylum Chordata; class Mammalia; order Pholidota; family Manidae; genus Manis; species Manis javanica. The sequence continues at coordinate 6,992,635 of NC_133170.1, read as the reverse complement.
GAAGGGCCATGTTGTATAATGTGTTATGAGAGAAGAAAGAAATTTCATTTACCTGGCAAAACAAAAACATTTATTTTCTTTGGAGAAAAAAGAAACTAAAAATTAAATATAAAGTGAATATATTAGCCCACTTTATTTTCTTTCAATGATAGTAGCAAAAATACACACTGATAGTAATGCTGATAGGAAAGAGGGAAAATAGAGATGATCTAGTTGTTGAAAAACTTCAGTTTCTTCAAGAACCTTTTTTAATAAAAGCTATTGTGTATGAACTCTTTTGGATTATTATGAGATCTCCTAATTTCATGACTAATAATTAATTACACACAAGGGAAAGATGAGGTCCAAAGTGTTCTGTGTTAAACAATTTTGGGAAATGCTTTGTTAAAGAGAAAGTTAAACAAGTTTCTTAGCTATGGATTTCTCAAATACCTTTGATGAATCATTATTAATTATAGTGGTATTTCAAGTTTCTCAAACTTTTTGGATATACAAACATTTTTTGATTAATGCTATTGTGGAGGGGAAAGATGTTTCCTCTATCCTTCAAGGTTCTTCTGGGTGGTCTAAGAATTAAATTGACATGAGATAGATTGATAGGAGAGAATCCAGTTAATTTGTACATATGGAAGACTCATAGATATGGTACCCAAGAAGTGACCCAGGCAGGCAGTTTTATACGTTTTAGACACAGAAACAGTAAATTTGGGAGCAACTGACAGGACAATGAAAACTTATGTTCAATTAGTAGGTAATTCTAAACAGAAATTGGGCTGGGATAGTAAATTAGTAAAAGTAAAAAGTTTTGTTTATATAGGCTTCTTCAGTGCTGAATTCTGTTTCTGGAGATAAGGTTGTCTCAGCTGGTGCAGGGAGATTGCCTTGCACAGGAGAGATTTATTTCCTGCTTTCTGGAGGCAAGGGAGGGCCAGACTGTTCTTGCCTTGGCTGTTTCTTAATTAACTTTAAATAATAACAAATGACTAATATGTCACCGTAGTACATCTTGGGGTGGCCTGCCAGGCGCTCTGACACTACACCTACAGTATTACAGGATCTTCTAGAACATGATCATACATGCAATGATGGTGAGTTCAAGGGATTTGGGGGCAGAACCAGGAAAAAGATATGGCCACAAGGTGGCAGTAGGGCACAAGCTTTACCTGGGCAGTGCTTGGACCCATTTGGGTGTAGCAGTCAGTCCTGCTCAACAGGAGACCTTCCAAAGCAACAGTGTGTGTGGAGGGGCCCTACTCTCAAGAGGGGAGGCGGAGGGAACTCCCAGAGGACTGGATGGGGGTTAGGTATCATGATGCTGGTTGGCATCAAGATAGGGAGTCTCTGGGTCAGAGAGCCCCAAAGGGCAAGTGGGACTTGGGGTCTTTCATAGCCTGGGTTTTATCTTCTCTGTGGTAGTGGATGTTGAGACTCTAGATGGTTACTTAGGCTGTATTTAAAACCATGGGGTGAATAAAAATTTGAGTTTGGTGCTGGTGGGCTTTCAAACTAAAGTCCCAGTCCACTGAGAAGTGAACTGCACAGGGCCAATGTGTAGAGGCCATCTGTGCCTCATTTATGTGACAGAAACACAGCCAGTAAATGCTGGATCAAGTGATTGTCCAGGTCAAAAATACTGTTATGTATCCCAAATATTCTGAACTTCTGTCATTTCAATGTCTACTTCTACCACCGTATTTTACAAACATGAAAACAGAAGTGATTTTGAAAGATATTGTGTTTTTGCTCCAAATGTTGAAGTTGGCTAATAATTCTCCTTTACTGTAAAGCAATGATTCTCAAAGTGTGGTTTGTAGATCTGACAGTCTGAGACCTTTTCAGGGTTGTGAGCTGAACTAGGCACTTTATTCATGAAACACCCCTTTTACTTAAAGTCATGACTATCAAACTAAGGTTAATCAACTTGGCTACCTGGCAGACTATTTATTGAAAAAGAACAAAAGGAGCCTGTCACTTCAAAGAAAACAAATGACAGATTTTGCTGCCAATGAGAAAATTTTAGCTTTCAAGTGAATTCTGGAAAATGTGTAGTTGCCACTGTGATCTTGAAAACTATCCAGTACCTTTCTGATGAGATCAGTGGTGATATTAATAAATGTGATTTGTGTGTGTGTGTGTGTGTGTGTGTGTGTGTGTGTGTGTGTGTGTGACATTTGGAAGATCTACACACATCGCAGAGACCCAGCATGTTCCAGACTGCCAGTGCATGATATTACAAAATCATGTATGGGTAAAAGATCCATTCAAAATGCAAGTAGACCAATAGATGTTAAGTGCATGTTTAGTTGCTAAATATTAACCAGAGCTAATTAAGTTAAAGTGGGCAAAGGGGGCTTTTATAACATGTTGTGTAGCCAAGTTATCCTGAGACAAATATAGCAGAACATAAAACAGAATGATTTCAGCTAAGGTTCCAGGGCTGGAGATAACACCTATCTTATTCCAAAATCAGATTCCAGATCGCCTATACCTGACATCAAATGTTTGGCTGAAAAGTGATTTTGGAATCTCTGGTGCTTCATCCACTCAAAGATACCTGTGATAAAGTGGGGAGGGACAGAGAGTTGGGATTTGAAGAAATGATTTATTTGAGGACAGCTGTGATTTGAGTTCTAGAAAGAGGGCTGGGCTGTTAGCTCTTCCCTCGAGCCCAGTGAGAGGGGACTCTACAGAGGTCAGTCGAAGAGTGTGATATGTCCCTTGGAGCTTGGGGGACACAGCACACATCTTCACTATCGGAGAATAATAAAAAAAAGTCAATGGCGTCTGAGATTTCATCTGGCAGTATGGAAAAATTAGTCCCCTGAGAGCAGATTTGTAGTTAAAACAGAGTGAGTCTCATTTGCTTGTTCAAAATATTGGCTAGATGCACACATAGCTCAGTGGGTGGGTTTACACACTTGTAGTTGGTATTCTGAAAAGATCCATTATCAAAGGTGTTGTTACTACATTTTGTATATCTCTTCTACCTTAAAATAATAGCCTACTTGTTCGAATATAATTTTCTGCCTTGTTTGATGACCAGAGAGCTTCTGCCTGCCTTCTTAAAACCACCAGAATAAGGTATATGTGCACCAATCTCCTGCACTCAGCTCCATGCGTTTTACTGGTTCTAAATGATTTTCTTGGAATTATTATTAAGTTTTAGCAGTTAAAAACCATCCACATGACACAAAATTCAAAAGGCACAAAGTGTGTGTGGTGAAAGCTTTTTCCTACTCCTGTCTCTCCACGATTCTCCCCATTAACAGTGTCTAATGTCCTTTTTGGCTCCAGGGTTTTGAGAAATGTCTTTGCCGAAAATAAGTTAGTCTTTGTTACAGATGCCGCTGCTACCCAAATGCAATCTGTGGTAGGTTTGGTTTAGCTCGGCCTTCTGAACCTCAGAAAAAACAGCAGTTGTCAAAAGGACTTCCAAGGTAGTAACTCAACCTAAAGAATAGCTGTTTGGACTGTGATCAGAGAAATGAGCTGGAAGGACTAAGCATAAGTGCTGACTTCAAGTGAGATCCGGGTTGTACTGTGGTATGTGACCCGTGACAGGGGTCATGGGAGGGGGTGAGGCTCTGGTTTCGGGCCATGCTGATAGTATTACTGCTCTCACACAGGCCAGGTGGGGTCTGACTGTTTTGTTCTCCCTCAGTGAAGTTTCACATTAGCCTACGAGTCCAAATTGTTCTAAATCTCAATGGTGACAGCTTGATGTGCTTACAGTTAACTGGTGCCTTAGCCTGTTTGATTCCATGACCTTGAATCTCTGTATATAAATCATCATGATTAGTTTCAGGACACTACCACCATCATCATCCTCGTCAGAGTTCACATGTACTGAGCACCTACCATCAACGCAACCACCAGGATCATCATGACTGAATTCGCTGAGCCCTTAGTGTGTGCGGGGCACCGTATAAAGTGTTGTTCAATAATTATCATGACCAAGCTTGTGAGGCAGGTGTATTATTATTATCATACCCATTTCACAGATGACGAAACTTCATAAGGGAATGGGCTAAGTAATTTACTCAAGGCCACACAGTTATTAAAAGAGGAAGTCCGGATTTGAACCCCAGCCGTCTATATGCTAACCTGTTATCAGGGGGCATCCATGGAAAAGTAATATATGTATCTGGGGACAGCAAGTCAGGACAGCTTCTACAGCCTCGTCCGTCAGATTCACACAATGTCCCATATGAATCTCCTATTTAAAAATAAAAGATAATCAAGAGAAAAAAACAGATCTATAAGAACAGTATGAAAAAGCTTGGGAAATACTCTGATACATAAAAGAACCAGATATCTACTTGCAAGAAAGCATTCTATAGAAAGGACCAATGTAAGTTCGCAATAACTTGTAAAATACAGAAGCTTTAAAAGTTTAATGCCTGACCATTTTATCAAGTATTTGGCAATATCCGTCACAACTGAAGAGGAGTATGTGCCAGAGCCCAGCAGTTCCAGCTGCGGACGCCCACTGCACATAAGCTCTTGTATATGTGCCCAAGGAGACAAGTTATAAACACACCCGCTCCAATATTATTTGTAACAGTAAAGACATAGAAAATGGGTAAAATAAATAGTGGTTTATTCATATAACGGAATAAAATAAACCAGTTAAAATGAAAAAGATTTAATTGTATTAATAGACAAATCTCAAACATAATGTTCGTTCAGATACCTTGGAAAAGAGTCTGGCAGTATCTTATAAAGCTGAACGTGCACTTACTGTGTGACCCAGCAGCTCCATTCCTAGTTGTTTACCCAAGAAAAATAAAAACATATATCTACAGAAAGACTTATATGCAAATTTCCATAGCAGTACTCATAATAGTCCAAAATTGGAATAACCCAAAAGTCCATCAAATGGTGAATGTATGAACAAACTGTCTTATCCACACTATGGAATACTACTCAGCAAAAAAAAAAACCCCAAAATAAAAAAGAATGAAACATTGACACATGTAACAACATGGACGATTCTCAAAAACATTATGCTAAGTGAAAGAATTTAAAAAAAGTAATAAAGTCTATATATTGCATGATGCCATTTATAGATAATTATAGATAAGACAGAACTATAATGACAGATCAGTGGTTGCCTGGAGGGGGTGTGTAGAGGCACAGCAGGGGATTGATTGCAAAAAGATGGGAGAAAACTTTTTAGGATGATGGAATGTTCTACACTCAATTATGGTGGTGGTTATAAGGCTGTGTAATAATTACCAAAATTTATCAAACTATACACTTAAAATGGGTGAATTTTATTGTATGTATACCTTAATAAAGCTTGAAAAATTAAAAATAAATCTTGAATAAAAAGCAAGTTATAAAAGAACAAATACATTATGGAACTATCATTTAAAATCTAAAACACAAAGCAATGCATCTTGTGTATGGATTTATATCAATATCCATCTATAGATAAAGTATATAAATATGCAAGAAAAGATATACAGGCATCTTTAGAATAGTGGTTAGTTCTGAAGGAAGAAAGGGGATAGCTTTAGATGTAACACATTTTTTTTAAAAAGAACTGAAGTAAATATAGAAAATGTTAAAATTCAAGTGGTTGATCCACAGGTCTCTGTTGTATTACTTTCTATACTTTTCCATGTTTGAAAAATTATACATCGTTTGTTTAATGTTTTAATTGGGAACCCTTCTGCATTGCTGGTGGGAATGTAAAATGGTACAGGTGCTGTGAAAAAAGGATGGGAGTTCCTCGAAAAATTAAACATAGAATTACCATATGATCTAGCTATTTCCTTTCTAGATATATACCCAAAAGAATTGAAAGCAGAGACTCAAACAGATATTTGTGCACCTATATTCATAGTTGCAATATTCATAATAGCCAAAAGGTGTAAACAAGTATCAATGGATGAATGGATAAACAAAATTGTGTATATATATATATATATGTACATATGTGTGTGTGTATACACACACATACATAATGGAGTATTGTTCAGTCTTCAAGGGAATGAAATTCTGATACATGCTATAATAGAGATGAACCTTAAAAACATTAAGTGAAATAAGTCAGACACAACAGGACAAATATGTGTGATATTATCTAGATATTATCAATTATATCTAGAATAGGGAAGTTCACAAAGACAAAGTAGAATAGAGGTTGTAGAGGATGGAGGGGAAGGGGTCATGGGGAGTTACTGTTTAATGGGTAAGGAGTTTCAATTTGGGATGATGAAAAAGTTCTAGAGATGGATAGTGGTGATGGCCATACAACAGTGTGAATGTATTTAATTCCACTGAATTGTACACTTAAAATGGTTGAAATGGTTAATTTTATGTGTATTTGGCCACAATAACATTTTTTAAAGAATTCTGGAAGTAAGATTTATCTAACAGCAGATATGTATGTATATTTATGGTAGTAGTACTTCTTTTCTCCTGAGAAGTTGATATTAAGTTGTTGTACATATTATAACCAATCACATCTTATAAAAAAAGGAAACCTGAGTATACTGTTAACTCACAAAAAATTGATGCAAAAAGCATCCTATGTTATAAACTGGCCAAAGCAGCCTATGATGCACATTAGTAAAGGCTAAAAACAAATACAGTTTGAGAACAGATAGAAGGGAACAGTGTTCAACTCAGGCACTATTTAAGATATATTAAATAAAGGCACTAAGAAAAAGGTTCAATGCTGGCAAACTAGTGTCCCAGCAAAACTGAATTCACCTTTATGGGAAACAATTTTACAATATGAATTTAGGACCATTAAGGTAGTATTTATACCTGTTGGTTACTTGTTCCATTTTTGGGAGTTCATTTTAATGATGGAAGAAAAAAGTCATCTGCCCCAGCCACGATTATTTCTAATAGCTAAAAACTGGGAATAATCTGAATTACCAACAATAGAAAAATGATTAAAGGGAAGAATGATACACCATTATGGGCTCATTTTGTCGTCTGATATACCAGTGTCTAGAATATAGCAGGTACTTAAATAAATGTTGAATAAGTAAAATTTTACAGAAAATTAAATGTTTAATCATGAAGATTACAGGAACTTATAAAATGACTGTAATACAAAGTTAAGAACATGTTAACATTTATTAAAGCACTACCATATATCTGGAACTGCGGTAAAACCTGGGTTTTTCTGACTTCTCCAGTGATAGTGACCTCCCAGTACTAGGAAGCCTTCCGTGAAGAGGGTTCGATGGTGGTTGAAGTCCTTCTGATGTTCTAGCTTTTAGGCAGAAGGTGGGGACGGAGGAGCATGTTTCAGACAAAGCCTTTTTTTTTTTGCATTTATTGGTCCTCAAACATGTTTAAGCTCAAAATAATTTTTATGCCACAGTGATATATTCTGGATCCCTTTATGAATATCAAGAAAAATACAATGGCTAGAGAATAAGTGGTCCTGTAGAAATTAAGTCAGACATGGAAATTCTAAAGAATATCATTTTATAATGATAAACTTTCATAATCTCCACCCATAATAAGGCTATCCTTAAATGTGTTAGAAGCTAAAATTTCTGGAAAACAAATACTTTCATTGGGAGGAACATAGGTTTTTATTTTAAAGTATGCCTTATTGCTTAATTTTACCAGTTTTTCTTTACTCTCGGAATAAAGAGGTAGAAGCCAAGAAAGGAAAAACAAAAAAATATTCCACGGAAATACCTAACTGATAGTGAGGCATTGGTTGTCTGCTACATTTAAAAAATAATTTCTGAGGAGAATATAAAAATATAGTTAGTATCATTTTATAGATATTTTTTAATTACCTCTAGTTTCTTGGCACAGGGTCCACTCACAAGTGCAGCCACACCGTTATCGGACACCTAGGCAGAGGGGAGAAGCGGGAGAGCGCATAGACGGAGATGATGAAAGTAGAATTTTCTAAAAATTAACATTTAGACATATTGTTAATTATTGCCTCCCATTCAGCAGATACATATTTTAGCCACACACATATCTTCCACCCTTACTTAAAAATAATTGAGGGGAATGTGCCAGATTACATCACAATTATTGAATCACCAAGGCATGAAGTGGTCAACGATTTCAACAACAGAAATAATCACGTTCTCCTGATAAGTCAGGGCCATACGTTGGGAAAACACAAGAAGGTCTCTATATTTGAGGTCTATGTTTCATTTACCTGAGTAGCTGAAAAATCAACACACTGCAAAAATGGGCAGTTTTCCCCTAATGCATGTAAGGACACATCGGTAATGCCTAAGCAGCCCCCTAAATCAATGATCTTTAGCAGCTGGCAGTTGAGTGCAAGAGCCAGGACGCCTTCATCCGTGAGACGGCAGCACCGTTTCAGAGAGGCTTCGCGCAGGTGTGAGCAAGACGAAGCCACAGCTTTTACTCCTGAGGGAAGACACAGGTATGCAGCAATGAGCTACGCGTGTATCTATATGAGAAGGGTGACTTTCATTTTAGCATCACCAGTACTGATACATTCAATTGGTTGTTAGCCTTTTCAAAGCCCATCTGTGAGCATATACTTATATTCCAGTGATGCTGTCATTACTTAAAACCTTTTTTTAATGTTTCAGGAACTCTCTACACAGCATGTAGCATATTACTCAGAATATCTGCGAGTACTGGTGAGCTTTCATTGTTTACAAGTAGATTTGTTTTAGGAAATAGCCAAAAGTCATTCAGAACCAAATTAGGTAATTTACAGTAGATGATTCCCCTTTTTGTTAAAAAAAGTTTTTTTTGAGGTGTCAAGTTAATTTCCTTGTGGACTCTGAAGGGAAATCAAAGTTAAATTGCCCCAGTGTCTCATGTAATGTTCTCATGCTTATCCTTAGGAATCACACCTGTGTCTATGCATTCTTTTCCCTCTCACCCCCCTTTTGACTGCCCTTTTCTGCTACCATGCTTCTTCTCTGTTAGCTTGGACCAATCTTACATTTTACTGAGGGTCAATAGAAAGTCCTTAAATCCAATTAAACTGATGTAAGTGCATACTGGAGACTGATACAGGATAAGTGCCACATTAATAAAGGAGTACTTCAGGAATCTTGGGCCCTGCAGTCATGGACAAACATCACAGTACTGCTAAAAGATATCCCTGGGGACTACATCAAGCTAAAAAGCTTCTATACAGCAAAGGACACCATCAACAGAACAAAAAGGCATCCTATAGTATGGCAGAATATATTTGTAACTGACATATCTGACAAGGAGTTAACATCCAAAATATATAAAGAGCTCATATGCCTCAACACCCAAAAAGCAAATAACCTGATTAAAAAATGGGTGGAGGATATGACCAGACAATTCTCCAAAGAAGAAATTCAGATGGCCAACAGGCACATGAAAAGATGCTCCATATTGCTAATGATCAGGGGAATGCAAATAAAAACCACAATGAGATATCACCTCACACCAGTAAGGATGGCCAGCATTAAAAAGACAAACAACAACAAATGCTGGTGAGGTTGTGGAGAAAGGGGAACCCTCCTACACTGCTGGTGGGAATGTAAATTAGTTCAACCATTGTGGAAAGCAGTACGGAGGTTCCTCAAAAAACTCAAAACAGAAAACCATTTGACCCAGGAATCCCACTCCTAGGAATTTACCCAAAGAATACAAGTTATCAGATTCAAAAAGACATATAGACCCCTATATTTATCGCAGCCTTTTTACAATAGCTAAGATATGGAAGCAATCTAAGTGTCCATCAGTAGATGAATGGATAAAGAAGATGTGGTACATATACACAATGGAATATTATTCAGTCATAAGAAAACAAATCCTACCATTTGCAACAACATGGATGGAGCTGGAGGACATTATGCTCAGTGAAATAAGCCAGATGGAGAAGGACAAGTACCAAATGATTTCCCCTCATTTGTGGAGTATAACAACAAAGCAAAACTGAAGGAATAAAACAGTAGCAGACTCACAGACTCCAAGAAGGGACTAGCAGTTACCAAAGGGGAGGGGTGGGGAAGGGTGGGTGGGGAGGGAGGGAGAAGGGGATTGAGGGGTATTATGATTGGCACACATGGGGGGATCATGGGGAAGACAGTGTAGCACAGAGAAGACAAGTAGTGACTCTGTGGCATCTTACTACACTGATAGACAGTGACTGCAGTCGGTATGGGGGGACTCAATAATATGGGTAAACGTAGTAACCACATTGTTTTTCATGTGAAACCTTCATAGGAGTATATATCATTGATACCTTAATAAAAAAATTAATTAAAAAAAAAAAAGCTTATATAAATGTTAAAAAAAAAAAAGATACCCCCTGGGCAAACTCTACAAAAGGGAAGGTGGTAGGTTCATGTGCAGGTCATTTTTATTGTTTTTCATATCTTAAGGAAGAGCTTTCATTTATCAATATCCAGCATGAGTTCTTTTTAGTAAGTCATTATTTGTGTAAATATTTAAAAACATATGCTTCTTTGCATTATGAATAGCCTAACTTGCTAACCAAGATGGTTACAAAATATAGCCATTACCCACAAAATTTTCTGGAAACCTAGTCAGCCAAATAAGTCCCTCTTTCTTACATTGAGAAAAAGATAAAAACCCTATATTGAAAAAAAATGGTAAAAGTTCACTAATTCATATAATAGTGATACTGAAAAATGCAGTCTTCTGGCTGAAAGTCTTCTGCATAAAAAATGTATTTTACAGACTGATAGGAAAGTGCCTGGTAGGTTTAATCTGATAGTTATTTAACTTTCTCTTGTAATATTACACCAGGAAAGCCTTAACAAAGTATGAACTGGTCATTTCTTGTTCCATACCAGGTAAAATATCAAAATATAGAGGTATCCACCCATGTTTATTTCAAATATGTTTAAAACACAGTGTAGTGACTTTGTGTATTTCTTCACTTTCAGCACTGGTTATAAACATGAATTCTAATCTGGATTCTTTATCTTACTTTACATATTTTTGTTGGTAAATATTATTTTAATTTGAATTCTTTATCTTACTTTAAATATTTCTGTTGATAGAGTTTCTATTTATTTCACATCTTCATGTTCTCTTTGACATATCTTCCCCTTCTTTGCTCCAAAATGACCAGATGGTGAATAGTAATCTACCAATTTGCTCAATGTTAATACATACCTTTTGAAGTTATGGACATTCTATTTTCTTTTGAGGAACTTAAATTTAATTTCTTCAGTCTTCTGCAGTTACACAGGTGCAGGAGAGCAGTGTCTGAAATATCACAGCTGCGTAGATCTAGAGTTTGGACTTCAGGGTGTAAAATCTGTAATAAATGCATGATTTTGAAAAAGTAATTTTTCCTATAAATATAAATGTTTATTCCACATTCCGTGTTTTGGTAGTCATAACAGACAAATGGTAAAGAATACAGAAACATATCTGTGTGGAGAGAGATACATAAGTGAGCCTACTTCCAGTTGGAGGTGCAGCTTCTAGGGCTCCAGAAGACCTACTGGGACGCACAGCATTGCTGAATGGCTGGTAGGAAGTGAGGACCCATTAGACCTGAGAAGCAGAACCAGTGTGGCAGGTGATGCTTGCCCTCTGCCAGTAGGCTCCTGACTATTATAGCACAGACAAAACCAGTATTATTTAATAGTTACCTGAGGACAACAAGTATCAGATTAGTTTCAAAGCATTGTGAGATCTCTGCCTTGGGTATTTTTCTTTTCTTTTACTTAATTTTTTTCCAAAATAGAAATGGCTTTATTTTTCTGAATATAAAAATAAAGTATTATTATTGTAACATATTCAGGCAATATAAAAATTATAAAAGTGGTAATAACTATGTTTATTGGGCACTTACCAGGAACAGTACGGAATGTGTTATATACATTATGTCATTTAAATATTCACACACACACACACACACCACCACCACCACCACCACCACCCCCACCTGAAAGACTGGTTGCCATTTTACAAGTGAGGGAATTGAGGCACCCAGAGCTTAAGTAACAACACAAAGAACACAGCCAAAAAAGGAACAGTTAGAATTGGAAACCAGGTCTTACTCTGAGGGCCATGCTTTTAAACACTGTAACTAAAATTAGCCAATACCAATACCCAGAAAAAACATAACACTAATTTTGATGTTTTTTGAGTTTTTAAAAAAGATTTTGAAGAAAAAAGGGATCAGAATATATATTTGTAAGATGAGTAAAATAATTTATTGTGGTTGCATGCTATTCCATTTTATGCATATACCATATTTTATGAAATGAATCCTATACTGGCAAATACTTAAATTGCACATTTAGGCTGATTTAGGAGGCGGTATAGTATAGTGATAGGAACAGGTACTCTAGAGGCAGACTGCTGTTTGAGTTTGAACTCTATGAGAGTGCTCAAGGGGTGTGTGTGTGTGTGTGTGTGTGTGTGTGTGTGTCACTATCTTCATTAAAACCATTTTGTGAGAAATAAAGATGCCTATATATAGCTGTCAGCTGTTTTTATTATTATAAGTGGTATTATGATGAGCATACTTGTGTGCTTTCCTGATTATTACCTCCTCAAGATTAAGACCAGAGTAAGTGGTAATTATGTGAGGTGATGGAGATGTTAACTAGCCCTATTGTGGTAACCATTTTCCAATCTGTAAGTGCATCAAATCATCATGTGTTGTACACTTTAAACTTACACGATGTCATATTGTCAATTATATGTCAATAACACTGGGGAAAAAAATACCAGAAATTAAAATTGTTGAGTCAGTGGTAAGCAAATCTGTAGGACTTTGGATAGTCAATGCCAAACTGTCCTCCTAAAAAGTTTTTTTTTTTTTATCAACTTACACTCTCACCAACATGATAAAAGCGACAGTTTCCCACATTATTACCAACACTGGGTATCATTATTTTTTAAGTCTCTGCTAAGCTGAAAGACAAACTGTGATTTTTATTACTAATGAGGTTAAATATCCTTTTGTATGTTACTGGTGATTTATATGTTTTTCCTTTGAGTATTCTTGATTACTCTGTTCTAGTATTTGTTTTGATTTTTTTATTGGTTTGTAGGGATTCTTTAAATTTGCAAGATAACAAACCCAGATAATCTCATACATATTGCAAAGACTTTTTTCTAGTTTGTTACTTGACTTTGTTTCTTTTTTTAATTCTTGCCATAACAATGTTCATATTGTTATGTAATCAAATCCATCAATCTTTTTCTTTTTGGTCTCTGACTGTGGTGTCATGTTTAAAAGGCCTTCTCCATTCAGAGATTGTAACAAGATTTAGGAATTACTTCAAAAACAGCTAAACAGAGATATGTGCAACTTCACAACAGATGTTAGATCTGGCTTTTGGAATAATTTTATAAGCAGGACTGTTGTAAGGATGAGGACTGGAGGGAGAGTTTAAGGAAAATCATACTTTTGTCTCTTCTGTATCATTCATCTGCTTGGACCTTTTCTATTCAGGTAGAATCAGGTTTAAAAAAATATTAAGGACTTCCACACAAAAAAATTTAAGTCACTGTAATATAGGCTAAAAGGATAGAACAGAGTGAGGTGGTGAGGAAGCAGAGGAAAATCGCCAGTTTTCCATAGTGTCGTGTTGCATCTGTGGTGTAGGGACGGCCTCCGTCATCCCCCACGTCTGAACGCAGAGTAAGGAAGCGCCAGCTTGAGAACAACCGGTGCCGTCCTTGGAAGTTATCTGCCCACAAAAACATATCTTGTCCTCGAAAACAAGCCAAGAGGCCTCACACTGAAAACAGGGAGACCTTGGGGACATGTGAAAACACCGCCCCTGCTTACTGGGCAGATCCTAAGAAATCAGCAAGATGTTCTGGCCTGTTCCCCCTGAGTAGAGAAAGATACGAATAGCATTTGGCTGAGGTCCGAGAAAGGCAGTATAAAAATAAAGGAGCTGTGCCCCGTCGGGGCCGCTGCAGCCATTGTCTGTCTGTCTTTGTGGTGTTGTCTGTGTCTTCTGGTCACTCCCATCTCACCCGGGCTAGCGACACGCATGTGGACCACACACACATCACACACATCCACAGAACCAAAGATAAGGATCTGGAGCTATTATTCTGCGTCCACATAGCCAAGCAGACTGTATGACTAACATGCCTAGGTTCAAATGCAAGCTACCACGAAGAAAATAAAGCATTAAAGGTACAGCAGGTTAGTGGAGAAGATGCTCTACGGAGACAGTGGAGCACAATGACAGTGTGAAGCCCCTGGGATAGTCACAGCGGCAGCGCTGGCAACGGAGTCCACTCCCTTTAGATCACAGGCTTCGGGCAGAATGGGCGGTACCGCCAGCAAGCAGGAGTTAGAACTGGAGTCTCTGTAAAAGATCGGAGTCTCTGCAGACAGTGACAGTGGCTGCAAACCCATTCTACAGTCATGAGAAATGAAGCGCGTGTCAGTGGCAAAGCTAGGGTTGTAATTCAGGTTGGAGGCCCTGATTCCGCCTTACGGAATAGGCACGCAGCTTTGTTGCAGGGAAGGGGTGTGAAATTACGTTAGCAGGGGCGACATGGCCAGAAGAACGAGGGCAGTTCAGAGAGTGATTTTTTAACTGCTGATTTATATCCACGGATGGCTAAAATCTTAGTGGGCCGTGACCAACATTTTAAAAATGAAGTAAGGCATAAAAAAATAGAGAACATCCAAGTGTATTGTACATAGTATTATTACACATAAGTGTGGTTTGTGTATAGAGTCACAGTGTAACATATTTCTTACTGTGGGCCTTTTTTTGCCATTTGTTTATTCACTCTACATTTTTATTTTTTCTAGCTTTACTGGTTTATAATTGATCACAAAGTTGAAAATTTTTTGAAAACATGGAGCTCAAGGGTGTGGTATGTGAAGACAGGGGAAGTGACTAAAAGGCTAGTGGCAGAAATCTTTTTAGGGAACTATTAACACATGAACATGTTGGCTTCCTGGAGGAAAAAGAACCCCAATGCTTCATTTTATTTTAAAATTATTACAAAGCCTAATACATATCATTGCTCCAAAATCTGAAACCATATCTAAACAGTAAAATATAATATGCTTGTTTTACAGTTGTACATACTCTTACCTCACTTATATTTGCATCTGTTATCTGGCCTTGCACGCTCATTATTTTAATTAGTCTGTCTTTTATGTTGGGAGGTAAAGGTTTAATGTCAGCGATGTATCTGGAAATATTCTTCATGAAGCACCAAAGGCATCTGAAATACAAACACAAACACAATATAAATGACACTGTGCCAATACCGATTCCTAAGGTTTCATGCTGTTCGTTAGTAGTCCTTTCAGCAACAGGGTACATTTTATATTAATATTTACGACTTAAGCTTGGGAGGATTCAAAAGCCTGGTCTTTGCTCAGTTATGGACGAGATATTCTTCCTCTGCATTTTCTTCTAGGTCAGTCTTTCTAATCCCTAAGACACAGTTAGCACTGAGATTTCAATTCTTTCATTTCTACTAGTTTTTGCTACTTTATAGGCATTGCTGTTTTATGATGAATATTTTTAAAAATACAGAAAAATAGGATGATCTAAAACCCAGGTGCACAAAAACTAGAATTTTGGAACTTACTGTTTTATCATATCGTGTCAGGTACCTTTCTTAAGACATAAAATATTTCAGATAAAATTAAAGCCTCCTTCGTACACCTACTCAGGTTTATTGTCTTTATATCCCTTTGCAGAGGCAAATACTACCATGAAGTTTTAAAATAGTTTCTGTCCATGATTTTATATTTTAATGCTAAAAAGTATATATCCATAAATAACATATATAGTATTGCTTTTGTATTTATAAAATGTAATGTTCTGTTTCCTACCATGACTGAATTTGTCAGTTGTCCTTGTAATTTTGACAGTCTTTCTATGGTGTTGCAAATTCATGACCATTACATCCTCTTGTGGAATATTTTTTTATCATTAAGTAATGCCTTTCTCTATCCATATTAATGTTTTTCACTTCAGAATTTAGTCTGGTTTTAATATTGCTTTGGCTTCTTTTGTTAATGTTTTTGAGATTCATCTGCATTGTTTCAGATAGCTATAGTTGAACTCATTTTCATTTTCAGTTCATTTATACCCATTTTCACTGCTGCACAATATTCTATTGTTCAAGTAATTTAGTTAACAACTGCTGATGTATAGTTGGGTGGCTTATAATTTTTTGCTATTACAAATAATATTAATATGAATACTCCCAGACATGTCTTTTGGTGCCCCTGTGCTTGTGTTTCAGTTGTGTGTACATCTAGGAGGGGAACTGATGGCTCATGGGGAATGCTAATGTTTAGCTTAATGCCAAATAGTTTTCCAGAGCAGTTGTAGTGACTGACAATCCTACCATCAGTCACTGAGCATTAATGGAATCCATATCCTTGCTAATACTTGACACTGTCAGTCTTTTTAATTTTAGCCAATTTATTGAGTATATAATAGAAATCAATGTGACTTTATTACAACCCCTGATTATTGATTAACTGAGCATATTGTCATTTCTTTATTGTCCATGTGGATAGTCTCTTGCGGAGTACCTACTCAAGTATCTTGCCCAGTTTTCTTTTGGGTTGACTGTTTTACTTAGTGATTTGTAGGGGTTCCTCTTATATTCTAGACGTGAGCCTTCTAGTGGTTATATATGTTGCAAATATATCCTCCCATTCTGTGGACTGCCTTTTCATTCTCTTAATCACGTTTTGTGCTGAAGAGAGGTAAATTCCAATGCAGTCCAATATATCTGTGTTTTTTTTATGGCAGGAATTTTTTTGGGTATCCCCTTTCTGAACTCTTTTACTGTCCTAAGCTCATGAAGATATTCTCCTATACTTTCACTTTTTGACTTAAAAACCACCTGGAAATGATTTTTTCCAATTGCCAAAACCCGTGCCACGTCTGAGAGTTTAGCCTACATACAAGCTTAGAAGTTAGCCTTTTGCCATTTCATGGGAGCGGGCAGAAGACGTGAGATTCATGGGTCAAAGCAAAAGGACTCTGTCACTCACGACTAGAGGAGCAGGCGGAGCTTCGTCCCCCATGCCCTCTAAGTCCTGTGGTGTAATCAGATGGGTGATTGTCTACACAGCGGGTTGTATAACAGGACAGGAACACTGAGCTTCAGGGATTCACAACTTTTATAGCAAACTGAAGGAAACCTCTTTTCTTGGAAGAAGACAGTACTTGCTGCAAATGCAACCTTGAGAAATGGTCTAGGTAAAGAGTAATTTAGGCCTTATATTCATGGTTCATGGCAGATCGCCTCTCCCAACATCCACTCCAATATGTTCCTGGCTAAACTCTAATATAAGCCGGCTGCTCTGTCAGTTACTTTAATTAATTTGAACAACAGAAGCTGAAACCGAATCTATCCATCTCTTAAAGCATTTAATTAAGGTTACTATGAATAGTAACCCAATTGGCAGGATAATGCCAACCTGCATAGTGACCTCAACAGTGCCCCCAGGGTCCAGACTCAGCTAACTGTAAGTATCAGGGATGGGGACCAACAGGTCTTATTTTAGACAGGAGGTAGTCCAGTGTGTTATCCATTATGAAACAAGCAAGGGGATTTAATTATTATTTAAATGACTACACTTTTATTTCCTAGGGCTTCTAATTTTTAAAAAATCCATTATTTTATTTGTATTTGTCCCTTAAGGATAACTTGTTAGTCTTTTAACATTTCCAATACATTTGTTTTAAAAGACCTTCAAATTGTTCTATTATCTGTAGTTCCTAAAAGTGGAAATTCTCCTATTCTCTGTTGAGTCTCTTTCATGCTGTTTTTGTCCTTAACCTGCTTTGTAAGTTTTGACCCTGTTAGCTCCTCTCTTGTACAAGTAGTACAACAGGCCTCTGTTCCTGAAGGTATCCTTGTAGTGAAGGTTGAGTTTTCCTCTGCTTAAGGACTCTGTGTTTATCCGGATGGTCTACAGTTACAAAATACCACAGATTGGGTACTTATAAGCATCAGAAATTTCTCACAGCTCTGGATGATGGGAGTCTGGTATCAGGGTGCCAGCAGCTGGGTAAGGGCCCTCTTCCAGGTTCGCGGCTGGTCCTTCTCTGTTTGTCCTCACATGGTGGAAGGGGCTAGGCATTTCTCTGGACCCTCTTTTATAAAGGCATTAATCCTATTCATGAGGGCTTCACTCTCATGATCTGAACACCCCCAAAGGCCCTACCTACTAATACCATCACTTTTAGGGTTTAGGATTTCAAAATATGAATTTGGGGGGTACAAGAACATTCAGACCACAGCACATACCATAATGACAAATTCCAAAACATAATGTCATTTATTCATCTCTTAGACTCTGCAACATATTCACAGTTAAATTCAAACCATACAACTGCATAATAAAGGCATGACATACCAGTTTTTCAACAGGAATTCTGCTTTTGGCTGGGACTTCATAATTCTTGCCACTGGATATAGGCTGCTCAGGGAAGGGTGTGACCTCAAGCTAGGTGACTTGCAGCAGAGACAGATTCTGAAAAAGCTGAGTAATGGAAGCTATCTGCCAACCCCTCTCCCCACAGGTGGGCAGCCAGTACTTCCCTGAAGGGTGATCTGGGTGGTACATCTCCATGGCTAACACTCCCATTTTCTACAACTGTGTATCATTTAGGTGTTCATACATTTTAAGTAACTCATACTGACATTGACTATAAGGGATGAGAGGGGTAACAAGTATGGATTCTCCTTGTTCTCATTCTCTTCTACTCTGTTATGGTATTGAAATCAGATACTCCATCAACAGAAATTCCTATCACTTATTCTAAAAGTGAAAAGCTTCACTAAACCCAATTATTTTTGGTAACTGCTTTATTAAGACATAATCGATATAACATTAGTGGTTTTTAGTGTATCCAGAGTTGTGCATCCAACACTAATTTCAGAACATTCTCATTATTCTAAAAAGAAATCTTAACACCCATTTGCAGTCCCCTGCCAATCCTTCCTATCTCCCACAGCTTAGGGAACCACCTATCTACTCTCCCTAGATTAGCCTATGCTGTACATTCATATAAATGGAATCACATAATATGTGGTCTTTTGTTACTGGCTTCTTTCACTTAGCATAATGTATTCAAGTTCATCCATATGGTAACATGTATGGGTACTTAATTACTTTTATTCCATTGTACGGATGTACCATATTTTGTTTACTCATACATCAGTTTATGGACATTTGAGTTGTTTCCACCTTTTAGCTATTAAGGGTAATGCTGCTATAAACATTTGTGTATAATTCTTGGGACATATGTTTTCATTTCTGTTGGGGACCCAATTGCTGGGTCACATAACTGTTGGGTCATATGGCAAATCTACGTATAACCCTAGAGGAACTGCCACATTGTATTCCAAAGTGGTTGCATTTTATATACCCACTAGCAGTATATGAAGGTTCCAATTTCTCAACACCTTGTCAGCAAGTGACATAATCTGTCTTGGATTATACTTGTCCTTGAGACTGTCAAGTAGTATCTCATTATGGTTTTGATTTCACTAATGGCTAGTAATGTTGAGCACCTTGCATGTGCTTGGTGGCCATTTGTGTATCTTTATACAACTATCTTTTCAGAACCTTTTCCTATTTTTAACTTGGGTTTTGCTAGGATTCTTGAGTTTTTCTTTCAGTGCTTTGACATGTCCTCCTACTGTCTCTGTTTCTGGTGAGAAGTCCATTGTTAATTTTATTGGGGTTCCTTTATACAAGAGTAATTTTTCTCTTGCTGCTTTAAAGATTTTCTTTTAGTCTTTTACTTAAGTATTTTTACTGTTTCTGTATGTTTGGTTATGTTTATAATTCTCTAAATTCATTGAGTTAATTTTAATTCATTGAGTTTTAATCCACTGATGTATAGATTAATGTTCCTCATTAAATCTGGCTTTTAGCTGATTTTTTCTTTAAAATAACTTGCTCTGCTCCATTTTCCTTTCATTCTGGTACTCCCATTACCAGAATGTATGCATAGTTGAGGTCAGCAGTGCAGGTTGGCCTCGTCCTGCTGCTTAGAGCACTAGTAATAACCTTGTTTAAATGCTGTATGACAGAAATTAAATACATTTTTTCTTAGCCTCTTGGAATAAATTAATCATTGAGGCTGAAGGAGTGTCATACTCATGTGGTAATTTGTCAGAAGCCAAAGTGGTAGAACCAAGGGTGGAATGTTGGTGAAGGCAGTCCTCTAGAGTTTTTCATGGTCCTGCTGGTCTTGCTGGGAATGACAAGAATACACAACCCTGATAATTCTTTATTGAGCCATTCTCAGGGTTGTGTTTACAATGAAGAACACTGGGATAAAGTAATGTCTCCAAGACAAAGGCATTACTTACTGCTTGCTATAAAATGGCAGAGTCCCCAAATTCAGTGTTTCTCCCTTATAACAACTCACTGCTTATGTGGGCATCCATCTGGGCCCTTTGGTGTTCCTGCTGTGTGTCCTGCAGGTTAGGGGGAAGTGAATGTAAAGGAACTAATGTTCATGCTGCTTGTTATATAATAAATAATAAAGTCCTTTGTGTCTCTGACCTAAGAGCCTGTGGTCTTCTACCAGTGTCTGAAACGAGACTAGGCTAAAAAATGTAGTAGCTTGTAAGAAGGTAAAATCAAATTCCTCACTGACAGCCACTCATTTTTCTTTATGCAGATTTCAGCTATATTTTAAATGTTTTTTCATAATACCACTTTTCTTCTCCCCACACCATCTTCCTCCCAGTCTTTCTCATCTTGGCCCTTAAGTATCCTCTTCTCTGAGCTCAGCTGTAGAGGTTCTGCTGTGTATTCCCTACACTGAATGGTTTCCTCTTTCTGCTCTAGTTCCCTCCAGCAGCAACATCAGGCAGCTGGGACAGAAACAAATTAAATTTTTGTAAAATGCTGCAACGAGAACTATTAAAAATGGCTCACAAAAACTATTGTCCAAAAGCCCGTTGATCAAACAAAGCAAATTTATTAAATTTACCACAGCAAGGGATTAACAGTTTTGGTAGTGGTTCAATAGGGGAAAACTAGGGCAGAGTAGACTCGGGATTTGGGGATGTAATCCAAGTAATTTATGAGGGTTCTCTTCCTCCAAGATGGGGAACGGGTTAGGGTTAGGCAAAATCTGTGACATAACCGTTTAAGACTGATGGACACGGGGTCTCACAACAAGCTGTGATGAACAGTTGATCCTGATAAAAATAATGTCTGCTCTCACAACCAGAAATGTTTGTTCTAGTAATCAAATGTTCATTTTAATAAATTGCAAAAATTCCCAGGAGCAAAAAGTTACAGTGACATAAGTGATTTTAGTTCTCAATCCCAAGAGTTGACACAGGTGGTCTGTTTTCACAAAAAATGAAAAATGTTCATCTAAAGTTTAATAAAATCTTCAAAAGCTATAAAAAAAATGAAGGTATGTTTGGGGGCAATTCATATTCATCCAGTATGAATGGCTCTAAACTTTATAGTTGAAAGAAACAACTTACTAATTTGTAGTCAATCAGTTATATAGTGAATCAGTCTAATTAAGAATTAAGAAATGACTTTTGGCAAAATGGCCTGCTCCTAATTTAACGTTGGATAAAATTTGGTCCTTGGCCTTGTTTTCTTCTCTATCCTTTCTCTTAAACTTAACCATGGCTTCATTTATCATCTATAAGTAGTTTACTCCTAATCTTAGTCCCAATTCTTGATCTCTCTTTCATGTTAAAATGTGCATTTCTAACTGCCTTGTTTGCTACTTCTACTGGACATTCTGATTGATTTTCCTCATAAGACACTCCTCCGTAATTATCAAATGAAATCACCATTCTCCCAGCCAATGAAGTTGAAAACTTTAGAGTAATTTTTTATTTTTCTCTTTCCTCGGTCCCTCTATTCAAAACTCTTCACCATATCCTCCATCCAAAGGATTCTCAAGGCAACGCTGGTCCAAGTGCTGGTTAGTGAGGAGATAAGGCACTTGCATAAGGATGTAGACCTAGCAGTTTCCTTCATGGAGAAGTCCCCTCCTCTGGACTAAACAGTATATTAAGTAAAACAGTCGACTGCTATTCTGCATCAAACTCCTTACATTGTTACAACCCAGTAGTTTGTTGGCCAACTGCCAGTCTGACCATACCTTGTCCCAGAAGTGTTAGAAAATATGATTCTCAAGGGAAATATGGACCCTTACATGAGGAACAACACCCTAGTATGACAATGAGGATCATATGGTCACCTTTTTGCTTTACTTCCAAATTCTGGATAACTTTTCTTAATGTATTATTCTGTTTCCTCTTTTTTTAACCAAGCAATATTGGTTTTTTTGTATTTTGTTTGTTTGTTTTTTAAGGAGCCAATGCAATAGCTAGTTTTTATTGGAAAGAAGAAACTTTATAGTACATTTTGAGTAAGCTGGTGCAAAGGCTCAGTGGGCCAGGCGGTGGGGCACCAGCTTGTAATGGGTTCCACAGCTGGGGCACTGCTGGGTCTCACCTTTGTGCAGCCAGAACTGGTGCCTGAAGCTGCCTTTGGGGCTAGCGTATTGTATGGGTCCAGTCCCTTCTGTGCAGCCATCATGGCTTCCCTCTCCAGCCCAGTCACCTGCTCTTTGTCAGTTTGGAACTGCCTGGACACCATGGAGCGCACTGCAGTGACTCCACTGGGAGTGCAGGTCTTCAGGGCCTGTGCGGCCAGCGCTTCAACTCCAGCAAGTAACCTTGAAGTCATCACACCCACACAAAACAAAAAACCCTAAGCAGTTTTTAAATTCCATCCATGTGAATATATATACATCCACTCTTTACTTTTCTAATAGCTGCATAATACTCCATGGCACCTCTCCCAGATGATGGGCATTCCAATTATTTGTCACCAGAATGAATTCTGCAATGAACATCTTCACAGATGTCTATTTGGGGCTCTCCTTACTTCTTCTCAAGATTTCGCAAGTTTCCTTTTTCCCAACTTCTTCCTAATTCAGATCTCCCTCTGTTCCCAGCCCAGTTCCAAAATCTTTTATACCTTCCCACTGTTACAGAATTAAATATATTTATTTCATTGTGGTCACCAAGGGTCAGCCTATTTGTCTGGCTTTATGTCTTACTATCCCACTATTCATATGGTATTCACCAGCCAAACTGAAACACTGCTTTTCTGGTCTTCTCACATATCTGTAACTTCCGGCCAAGCCTTTGCTCTTATTATTCTACTTCTTGGATGCACTGTCTCCACTTGCAACTATAAAATGTTACTCTTCTTCAAATACAACCTACTTTACAAAGCCTTCCCTTAGTCTTTTATGTTTCTTTTCCTCATCAGAAAATTTCAAAACACCTTGTTAATCCCTCTTTTGTGCTGCTATTATACCATGTCATAGCTACTTACATACCTGTCTTGTGCTAGTCCCATAGGACTATTATGCTAGTTACTAGTCCTCCTTTATGCTAGTTATTACCCACAGTCACTAACATAGTGCTTCAGGTGCCATGTGTGCTCTTTAAATACATGGACAACACCTACAAATAAGGAACTGTGGATACAAAGAGACAAAAGACTTGATTCTGGCCATAGAAGTTCAGAGGATCATTTGTGTGGAACACTTAGGGAGCCACCAGGATGGAGATAGGAAAAAAAAAAAGATAAGAATTAAGCTAGGCCTTAGCAAAAACGCCAGGCCTTAGGTAACACATCCTTTGTTACACTGCTTCCATGGGAGGTATGATAGAATATTAATAACTAACATAAATGAACACCGAACACCTACTATTTGCCAAGCACTATTCTATGGGCTTTACATGTATTGATGTTTAATCTTTACAACAATTCAGTAAGACAGGTAATATTACTATCATCCTGCATTTACAGATGAGAAAACCAAAACCCAGACAGGTTGCATCATTTGCTCAAGATTGTGTAATTAGTAAATGTTAGGGGTGTTAATTGAACTGAGGTGGTCTGTCTTCTCAACTTGCACACTTGACCATCACTCTAACTCTCTTTACTGACCAAAGAAAATCTCATTTGTGTCAGGGGCAAAATTTATGCAAAGAACTAAATTAAAATACTTTTCTCAGGACTCTACACAAGTCTGAGTGTACAGAAAGGAGAATCAACAGATTTCCCTTTTACAAAAATGTGACTGTGGACTAAGGACCATAAGTTTATGAGGTTTAATGTAAATGTCATATCCCAATGTTTTAAGAAAGCATGTAATAGATTAAGGTGATTTTTCTCCTCAGCCTTAATTTTTTACATGGCAATATTTTTAATGCATTATTAATAGGAAGCTCCTAGAGAGAAGGGATTGCTATCGTTAACTGCAATATCCAGCAGTTTCTGGTGTGAAATTAATTATGGCATATTAATTAATGATATTAATAATAACAACTCTTAGTGGTATTTATTATTTTCTAGTGTTAAAATAAAGTAAAATAGATATCAGGCTTGAAAATCCCTCAAGCAGACAAAAACCAATTAGGCCATGTAAGTGAAACTTAATCTAGCTTATTTCATGAATATAAGAAAAACTAAGGTTACTTCTTATAAATGCCTCTGATAATTATAAACAATACTTAAATTGTCTTCCTAAATGGTATGATCGAATCACTTTTAAGTAATCCTCTGCTATCCCAAAACTCCACTGTAAAAACCAGTAATTCTAAAGGTTAAAAAATTTCTCATTCCCACTTTATAAACCATCCTGCAATGACATGCCTCTGAGTGTCTAACCACTTTTGATTTGAAGTCCCTTTGTTCACTAACAGTTTATTTTTTTGCTAAATGATATATTCATATCAAATAAACCTCTCTGGATTTTCTTTTGACAGCTTCCGGTGTTAGAAAAAGGATCCAAAGGTGACGCCTGATGAGCCCCGTGGCAGGTAAGGAAACAGGTGCCCGTACCCAGGCAGCCCACTGCTCTCACTGCTTTCTTATGGACCACGGATTCCATGGTAAGTATCTCAGATCCAAGCTCCAGTCCCTTTACGCTGAGCTCTCCGATTTCAATGAGGGACCTTTGTTGAATCATTTCAGTAAGTCACCCTATTCTGTTCAAAAGGGGGGAAATGCGATTCTTTGTGTTTGGGGACACCTGCTGAAAACCAGCACTCTAATAGTTAAGCTGTCTTAGGGAGTCTAAGACAAAGATGGGTGTCACTTGGTCGAAAATTCAGAGCAGGACCTTATGACTTTTTTGGAAAAATGGCTAAACT
Organism: Manis javanica; assembly: GCF_040802235.1. Lineage (NCBI taxonomy): Eukaryota > Metazoa > Chordata > Mammalia > Pholidota > Manidae > Manis > Manis javanica. The sequence continues at coordinate 6,967,495 of NC_133170.1, read as the reverse complement.
TTACAAAAAGGATAACTGAATTGCAGTGACCACTTGGGGGAATCTTTAACTTAGATAAGAAATCCCATCTCAAGGGCACCGTTAAAAAGAGAGGATCCCAAACTTCTTGGAGACAATACCTGCATTCTTTGACTGGTACACAAACTCTTCTAAAAGACAAAAATGACTCCACAAATGGCTTCTCTAAAAGAACTCTTACAATTCTTACTCTTATAGCACAAATAAATTTTTGATGAAAAGCTTAAGCCCTCTGAGCAGATAACCTTAACTTATTCCATCTGCCAAAAACATAATTTGGATACAGCTATTATTTTGAGTTTCCTATTACTGTACCTGGCACATGACTTGGTATTTTCAAATGAAAGCCTTAAGATCTCTGTTGTGACTGTTTGTATATATATGCATATATGTACATAAGCTACGAATATGTGATATTTCAAAAAGAGGCCTATTTAACTGGCTTAAAAAATAAGTAATTATATAAATTAAATATTCTTAACACTCAAAATACAGAAACTAACACAAATGCTTTTCAAGTTCATATGATCTGGAATAATCAATAAATAAAAGCTACAGAAGTCATTTAAATGTGTTGGCTTAATAAAAGCAGGCATGTCTTCATAGTTGTCGAAATTAAATATAATGCAAACACATTTTCTACCTGGGTTTATTGGTCCAATCAACTCATACTATCTTTACGTTACAAACCTGGTCAGCAAGAAAAATAACTTAAGATGGTTAGCTATTTAATGTTTAATCCAAACATAATTATTAAAAATAAGTAAATTAAGTATATATAAGATGAAAGTTTATACTAAGTTAAATTATATGATGGATATTCATTAAATATGGAGATCATTTCCAAATAAGATAATACACTGAAATATTCATTGCTAAACCTTAGTTTATCTACTTTTGGCTTAATTTTTACAAAAAGACAAAATATAATTGGATGTATCAGCAAACATGTTTTTTGCCATATTAAAAAAAGTACTATGAAAAAGCACATCTCTAAGAAATGTAAGTTTTTATAATTATGTATACATGCCAGGAAGTTCACAATTGCCTGCTTCATAATTTTCACTGGAAAATAAAGATTACTAATGGTTAAAATCTTTAATAAAAATGTTAAATCTCCTGGAAACAAGAGTGAAAGAAAACAACCGTATATAAAGTATGAGAAGATAATGGGATTTTTTTTAATGTGAAAAGTATGCAAGAAATATAGGATGTGTTTTTGATAAGAAAAAAGAATAATTTTGTCCTGAAGTAAAGTGACTGGTTATTATTTCAGAATAACAAAAACGAGTATGACAAAAATTAAAAATCTATAGAAAGTTACAGGCTTGTGAAGAAATTCCATGTTGTAGGGTCAAAGTTTAGCTAAAATTAAATGGATTTAGAAGCATTTTAAAAAATGAGCTTAATGATACATTAATATAAAATTATAGTTTAATTTTCTCTGTTGAGGGGTTTCTTGGATTATTGATCTGCTCTTAATAAAAGGTTATAAAGGTTTTTCTTTACCTTTTGTGTAATCTGTCTAGAAAACAAAGGATTCTGTGTCTAATCAAGATAATACCCTGTTTCACATTGTCTTTATTAGATTTTTTATTACTTAGGAAAACTGAGTCTTTTCAATATTAAAAGAGCTAAGTTATTTTTTACAACTGTTTAACTTTCTATATTTGCTTTTGAAATCCTCTGTCACTTTAGTTGAATAAATAACTTAAGTATAATGTCACAATGACCTGTGATCCTATTTGGGCAAGTGTTTTAACCCTTTTGACAAACTTCCCCAAATTCTAAATGAAGTTTTTTTGACCTTGAACTAACTTTGGTATTTTCCAGAGGGTCCTGAAGATCCCAAAAGACTTTCTTTCCTCTCCTTATAAAAAGGGAGATAATAAAGTGAATAGATTTTTTAAAATGTGTTAAATTGCATGGGAGATATCATCTAGTAAAGATGATGCTTAACCTTCTTAAGATATATGAATTTATATATATTTATTTATATGGTTAGGTTATTAATATGTATTCCAGAAATTGCATGAAATTCCTAGAACTCTGATATGTTCTGAGACAGTATCAGTCCTAAATTTTGTATACCACAGAAGTAACCAAGTTTACCTATCAATTACATCTTTTTTATAGTGAACTCTTATCAGATCCTTAACTATGGATATTTTTATAAGTCTTTTGTCATTCACAGCCAGTATTTTACTCTAAATTCCTCTCTGACTTACAATCAACTATAGGCCAAAATGCTCTGTCTTCATGGAGGTTCATTAAAAAGACACTGACAAGCACTCTAGAATACAGGTTTTTGATAACTTTAAGATCTGATCTTTTAACTGGGTAAGAATTTCTAGAACACTAATGGAGAAACTGATTAACTCATAAAACTGTTAACCCAAGAGCAAGGAAACAAGAATTGATTACATAGGACTACACTGATTCATAAATGAACAAATGGAAACAATTTTCATTTTTATGATTTTGTTTGAAATATTCTTGGTTCTTTAATGTTTGCTTTCCAAATTTAAACTTTATAAGCAAAAATTAAACATTTTTTTCCTCCCTGTCTGATCCCTTCAGAATTAAAAAATTCTTATTGAGTATTCTTATTTTCATGGCAGCATAGGTATTTGCATAAATTCACTAAAAATCTGTTCTTGTTATAATAGGACATGCCCTTAGAAAAGCCCTTGGCTGGGCTTCTTAGCCTCAAGAGGCTTTTAAGGATTGAATCACGTTTCTTATTACTAGACAGTTTTGAAGAACTAAGGTTGGCTTTTGGAGCAAATAAAGTCCCTTGGATTACCAAGACTTTCACTGGAATATCACATTTGAAAATATGCATACAATCACTATTCTTGTTACACCTATATAAATAATAAGCTGAGTTTAATGAGACTAGGCATATTTTACAAACAAGTTAGTCTTATTGTGGTCATCTTTGGTAAAAATGGGGTGATTATAGAGAGAAAAATTGTTTCAATAGAAAACTATAGTGTACCAGTTATCAGATTCCAGTCCGGTTCATTGGCTTTGAGGTTTTGTTACCTGTGGGGAATGGAAATGTTGATGATGGGGCTATTTACAATGCGTGGCTTGCTAAGACACAGATAGAGATTTCCAGAGGGCATCATGGGACTACTGGAGGCGGGTGGATCCCTGGAATGCCAGGTCTGCGTAAAGATTTTATCATTGGAATGCCTGAGAGTCGCCTGCTCCAGTGCTTCCCATGAGCCTGAGGGTGTTTTTCACAAATGTTGCTTTTGTATAGTATAGTTCTAGTTTAACCAAGCACTGTAGCATACGCAGAGCTCTGCTTTGTGTCCTTGATAATAATCAACACATGAAGTCTTTGAATGTATGAAAGATTTAAGACTGATTGTATCCTGTGGCTTTCTGCACTCTTGTGATCTGCACCTGTGGTATTTTAATCAAGATGTAAAGGTTAGTATGCACAAAATAAATCTGAGAGCAAGCTGAGGAAAAGGGTCTTCGCTCTGAGGGTTGACCCCCTCGCCTTCTCCTCTCTTGCAGTAAAGTGTGGAGTAATCTTTCATCCAACGTCTCAGGGATTGCTGGACGTTCCTGGCAGTTATCTCTCTGTAAATCGGACTGAATACTGTGAATTCTTCTAATTTCCTCCAATATCTGGTTCTGACCCTCCAAACTAACATTTCCAGTTTTCTCCCACCCTTGTGATTAGAGAGTAAGAAATAAAACTGCCCTTTTTCCCAAGCTCTACAAGCCGAAGCTGAACAATTTGATATGAACTTCAGAGAAATTAACGCTACAGATCATCACAACTTTCATGCTTTCTTCTGTACCGGCTACCCAGAGTTCACCAAACGAATGATGACATCATCAGTGACATTCAAACTGCAAATCTGGAAGATACATCACGTTAAAACTGCAATTCTCACTCCATTACCTAAAGATGCTTTGAGCTCAAATCTTGAAATTTCCTTAACTCTCTCCAGACTCAGAAACTGAGTTTATACTTTGCTCCAACTACAAATCTTTGTTTTTCTTTTGTTTTCATAAAAATACCTGTTGTGAAAGGCCTGATTGCTCATACCACTTAGAGGCCTAACTTAGACTGGAAGCTCACCTGTAGCACTGCCTCTTGAAATGAGACAGCCTCATGTTTATCTTAAATAATCATGACATGATTCAGTACCATAAGGCACTAATGCAATACTGAAAGGCGTATTTTCTGTCAGATCCAAAAAGCTTTCGGTGACTCACTTCCAAAAGAAGACAATGTGCTCCATATATTAGAAAAGATGCCAACAATAGACTGCATTGAAACTGCCTTAGGAGAAACCTGCAGAATTTCAACCATTACAGTAAAAATCTATAAACTAGCCAGTGTTACATTAGCCTAAGACACCCTAACTGCCTGACAAGAAAATGCACATGCTGAAACTGGCAAAAAAAAAAAAAAAAAAAGTTGTTTCAACGTTAATAAATCAGGAATTGTTACCCGAAATTTAAAAGATCTTAAAAAACAGATGCCAATCTTTCATCAAATAGGCAATGCTCCTTCTATTGACTGAGTGAGTTGGTTAAATCTTAGCCTCTGGGAATCTCTGCTCTCAAGAATTTTTCAACCCTTATTATTTTCCTCATAGTCGTCATATCTTTTCAAGAGTTTTAAATGCCTTTGGGCAGCCACTCACTCATAAAATGATGTCCATGAGGACTAGACAGCTCAACGAACTCAACGGTCCTACTGCCCAACGTCTACAATGACTACGCAACTGTTGTCATGGAAGAGCAACTACATGACCATCTAGCCCAAGGCCTACTTGTGAAAATTAGCAAAGGGAAACCCCCCTGAAGTGGAGTTGGAAAGCCACAAGCGGCAGCTCTACGGGACTGTCAAGGACTGTCAATTATAGATCCCAACAGAGGAATCCTAAACAGGAAGGAATCCTCAATTACAGATCCCAACAGGGAAGAATGTACTTTGCACCTCCTACAGGAAATGGACCACCCCTGCAGTTCAGCCAGTGGGAAACCACATCAGCCTGAACTCTCAACACCTTTCTCCAAAACTCGTTTCATTCAAAGCAACCCCTTCCAACTAACCTTTCTTCTTCATAAAATAACATTGCTGTCCTGTTTGTTGGACTTGCCCTAAGGTTTTGCTGTAGCTTGCAAGTCCTGAATTGCAATTCTCTGCAATTCCAGAATAAAGCCATTTTTGCTGGGAAAATAACTTTTATTTTTAAAGTTAATAATATCAACAATGATTAGTGAGAATAACAGTATATTGTTTCACACTTTGAGCCTCCTGAGAGAATGAACAAAAGGGGGATATTTTAAAAATAAAATAAAATGGAGACCAGGCTTGAAAATCCCCCAAGCAGACCAAGCCAGTTAGGCCACATAAGCAAAACTTAAGTCTGGTTTATTTCACGTACATAGTGAAACCTAACAGGTTATATCATGCAAATGCTTCTCATAATAAGATATAAAATCTTTCTAAAATAATGTAAGACAGTCACTTCCAACCAATCCCCTGGCTTCAATAACGTTGAATTATTTACATCAAGTAAAGCTCCCTGAAATTTCTTTCGAAGCCAGGCATCCTAAGGACTTTACATGTTAATTTTATTCCTCACTGCACCTCCACGAGACAGATGCGGTCACACTGACTTTATAGATCAAGAACGCGGCAGAGAGGTGCAGTAACTCTCCCGTGGTCGCTCAGCTGGCGGATGGCAGAGCTGGGGCTGAACCCAGGAACCGCCATCAGGGATCCGGCTGCCTCGGAGAATCGGATCGACCCCGGTGACGGAGCCCGGGTGGGACTCGGCCGCGGGCTTCGCACGGCCCCACCTTGGGTTTTGTTTTCTGCTACCAAGGTCTCAGCGCCGCCAGAAACAGGCCAACGCCAGAACCGGCGCGGCGCCGAGCCGCCAGGCTGAGGGCTGGGACCCCCGGAGGACGGAGGGGCGAGGCTGCCCAGCCGCCCGTCGGGCACAACCGTCCCCGACGCGGAGGCGGAAATCGGGAGGCCGGGAACAGAATCGACAGCGGGCCTCCGCCGGGGCCCGGAGGCGGCGAGGGGCGGGCGCTGGCGGGGGCGGGGCGAGGGGAGGCGGGGACCGGGTGCACTCACAGATCCAGGAGCTGGCTGACCCGCGGCGAGCCGGGCATCGCGGCCGCCTTCGGGAGCCTCTGCCGCGGCCCTGGGGCCGCCGGGTACCCGCCAGAGGCCGACCGTCAACTCCCACCCCGCGCGCGACGCCTACGGCCTCGTGACGTCACGGGGGCCTCGCGGTGACCGGGGCGTGGCTACGCTCAGGATAATAGACGGAAGGACGCACGCCCTCTTGAGGTGGAGCCTCACGGCTGCGCGGAAGGGGCGGGGACGGCAAATGGCAGCGGAGCCCTGAGCTCGGCCGCCGCGGCTGGGAGTTGTAGTTCTTCCCGCTCCCCGGCTCCGGCCCAGAGCGTCTCCCGGAGGCCCTGCCCCGCGCGCGGCCCAGCCTGCTGCCCTCAGGGCACTCTTGATGCCGGGCCAGGCGTTTACCATGCACACCGGAGACGCCCTCGGATGCGGACTGAACGTCTCACGGAGCGTTTGAGAGTCCCGGGAGGGACCGCCGTCTCCCGGGCCCTTTCTGCGGAGCGTGCACTGACCTGTGTGCTCGCAGTAATCAACCGTATTCATTTAAGCCTGTGAAGTCAGAATTACTTGGCCTTATTTTACAGATGAGGACACTGCGTGCCGACAAAAAAGCGCAGTGAGAATTTCATCGTGGGAGGAGGGGGCTGTGTTGAAGTCGGAAAGGCGTCTAAGGGGCACTTTTCCCCGGGTGGAACCCTCGCACCTGCGCTGCGGGATACCGCCCCTGGCGGACACCAGAGCGGGGTGCTCTGGACTTTTCCTCACGTGTCAAAGGAATTTAACACCCAGACTTACGGAGTGTGCAAGCAAGCAGGGCACGTCATTAGAGAAGCGAGGAAACACCACCTTGGTAGACCACGGTGGGCTGCTCAGGAGAGGGTCGCCCCGAGGAGAATCGGGGTAGCTCCCATTACGGGGAGTGAAAATGTTTATTCATTAGTTGTTAGGTCACCTAGCATGAGTAGGGAGGGTTTCAATTAGCACGTGTGCAGTTGAATTACATACATACATGTATGTTGCACCCTCAACTCATGTATCATTAACAAAATCTCGACCCAGGGGTGGGAAATTTAGTATTGTAATGAGGAAAAAGCAACTTTCGGATGCCAAGTTTTTCTTATGCGCGTGTCACAACTTGTTTGTGTCTTGGTCCGTTGATTATCTGACCCAGAGGTCTCTAAACCTAGGAGGTGGGGGCTATAAAACTTGTTAAAACAATGGGTTGTCGTGAAAAACAAGACATTGGAGCCTTACAGAGCCGGTGGGTTGGGTCACAAGGCATTTTGTCAGGACTTAACGAATGTGGGGTTGGACTGGTCTCCATTTTTTTTCTACATATCTCAATACTTGCTACTTTTTATGCCTTTTCACTCTTCATAGATCCATTTGTTGTGTGTATGTCTATCTTGCTTTTGTAAGCTCTTGAAAGTTGGAACCCGGTCTTGTTCATGTCAGAGTTCTCCTTCAATCAATACACATTTATCAAACCCTGAAGAAGGGCTTGGATCATGTTGGTTGCTGAGGATTCACTGGTGAACACGTCCACCCGACAAGTAAAGGGACAATGAGAATAGCTCTTCTATGCTAAAATGGAGTTAGTTCTATGGGAGCACCCCTGGGGGGCAGCGAGCAGGCAGAGAAGTGGAGTCTGTTAGAGAAGCAAATAGTTTAGGGTGGCTACAGATGAGTGTAGAGCAAACCTTTTCTATAAAGGGCCAGATAGTAAGTATTTTAGGTTTGGAGGCTATACCATCCTGGTCACAGATACTCAACTTGTATCTCAAAAGCAGCTATAGACAGACAATATAAATAGGTGGGGCTGTGTTTCAATAAAAAAATGTTATGGTCACTAAAGTTTGAATTGCATACAGTTTTCAGTCATGAACTTGATTTTTTTTTTTTTTTAAGCATTTAAGAGACTACACAAATCTTACACTGCGGACTACAGAAACAGGCAGTGGACTGCATTTGACTGGTTGGTGGTTTGCCCTGTCCTGACCTAGAAAGCTAAAATGGGGCTTGATGACCTGTGCTATGTTAAACAATTTAGGCTTTGGAGAACTTTGGGCAGTGTCAGAGGTGTGTTTTAAGGAAGGACAGGACATGCAGGGGAAAGGCTTAAATTTTTGACGTGGATTTTGAAGTGTCTATGGAAAATATAGGTTTAGGACTACAGATTTGGAAATTATGCTGGTTTGCTTTTAAAGACTAGATTGAATAGCAGTGATAATATGTGCATTTACATACGAATACAGTAATTTTTTGGAAGAACCCTCTGCTCTGGTAGCCAATTAGACCTTGGAAGATCATGAAAAACTTGACAGAGCAGATATGGGTAGGAGTTACTGGTCCCCTTTATTTGTTGAGTTTTGTCCATCTAGGGCTTTCCATTGCTTACCTGATTTTTCAAGACTAGGAAAATTCAGGTCACTGCTCCAGTATTATGAGGTGCTCAGCTTTAACTGTCTTCATTCTTCTAGATAGTCAAAAGAAGTTGTCACAGCTGTTTTTCTTTAAAGAAAAGAACGGATTACATAACAAAGTAAAAATAACAAAGTCCTAGTTATTTCTACCCAATTGTTTGAAAGGTCAAAGGTGTGTAAGCCCTCATGTCATAGTTCTTAGAACTCTTTTTACAATGACTTCCTGCAGATTTTAGGGCCTGCAGAATCTACAAACAAGCCTCTCAGATAACTTGGTCTAACTGTATCAAGAATGAAAAGCAAGAACTCTAGCTGTTAAGGGGTAAATGTAAAGGGCACAGGTGGAGGCTTGAGTGCCTTTTTTGAATGTGTTTCCACTGAATTGTCGGGAGCCATAGGCCATAGAAACAATGGTCTCGCCCTTTTCGCCTAGGTCTCTAGTTTCTCAAGCCTGCCCCGTTTAGGAAAGATCAATTGACCCAGTTTGCGATTAGACTGCTGGGATAGAGATTAAGCAGCTGCCGTGATAACATCTCCTCCTTAGTAAAACATTCTGTCTTTTCTCAGTAATCCCCCACCCATGATCTTTTCCAGAGAACATTCTTCAGTTAGGTATCCTAGCAACCTAGATAACCCTTGCCACTTCAGCTGGAGCTGTTTCCCCCTCCTAGCTCCTATATAATCTACCTTGTAAGAATAAACCTTGAGACCTTGATCAGACTTTCGACTTGGTCTCCTTCTTTGTGTCTGGTTTGTCTCTCATCCAGGTTAACTTCCCCTGGAGCCCTTGTGGAACTCCCCGCCGGCCGGGGCACTGAATAAGATAGATCTGACGCATGTTGTGATTGCCTTGACATACTTATTTCATTCCTCCTTTATTTTGTGTTAGCCATGTAGTATAGGGAGTTACCTTATCTTAGGAGGTGGTTCTAGATCAAGACTACTCAGTGGTTACTAATCATAGATTGAGTGATTAGCCTGCCTAAGCCAATCAATTCGTAATATCCCCTCAGCCACAGGATGGGGTTCAAGAATGGGCATGTGGGGGTGTGACCAGTTTGGGATAAATAGAAAGCAAGAAAAGGTTTGCTGGAGATTTCTGGGAAAGAAGCTTCCTCAATCCATGGCACTCTCTCTTCTCAGCATCATCGTGTGGAATGAAGTCAAACAGAGGAGGGCAGAGTAAGAGACTCACAGGAGAATAGCCAGGGGACTGTTTGAACCATGCCTGAACATCACCCCTCCTCTCTACCATCAAAAGACAAAAATAAAACAATTTTGCAATGAGTCTGATACCCTGTCCTCAAGGGAAAACAGCCCATGGGCCGGGGGAGCGCACAGCAGCGGGGCAGAGCAGTCTTCCGGAGGGATGACCGGGCAGAGAGAGAGCACGTTTTACAGAGCTGCGGATTTCCTCATAAGGCGGGCAGCTCAATCAGGAGTAAGGAAACACCGTTTGGCTTAAGTTGATTGGCTGAGGTTCTGTTATCAGAGAACAAGGAGATCATTACAGATTCGTGGCAGTTGGGGATTGGCTGGCCAGACATACTATGCTTCTGGTCAAGCCAGCATTTATAAGAACCTGAAAGTTATCTAAGTTTTGGTTTGCTGACGTGGCACCAAGGCAGGAGTGGCTTCATCTTGGGCCTCGAAATGTGTTTCAACACTACTTTCTGTTACATAATTCACTTAATTCCCTTTCTTGTTGATAAAACCAGTGGAGTTGAATTCTCTTTTTTGTTGCCCAAAACACCCCAACGGTTATCTATTCATAGCAGGAGTTGCCAGCATGTAGACGAAAAGTAAAGGCAGGGGACTAGATGAACTCACCCACCGGGTTGTGCAGAGGGACAGCAGCAGCAAGTCCTTGGAGAGAGAGCCTAGAACAGCAGTGGGCAGCGATGGACGCTGGACGGAGTCACCGACGACAGAGAAACGCGGTGCTACCGAAGATGAACATGATCAAATCTGTCAAATGCTGCAGAGAGGTCAAGGAAGAACACCTGAAGGGGATTTAGCGACCAGGCGGCCTCTTAGGGTCACAAGGGTGGTGGTGGAGGAGGCAGCTTGATTGTAATGGGAGGACTGAATGGGAACTGCGCACAGGAACACATAAGAAGCCCAACTCTCAATAAATACTTGCTCAAATGGATTGCTGCTTCTATTTAGACTCATGCCAAGAAGAGAAGTAGCTTGTGTAAGGATACAGCCCTACTTCAAAGAAGGAAAAATGGGACAATTCAGAGCTGTTAACTTAAGAACCTCTAGGCATCAAACATGGATATAACACAATCTCATGGAATCATCAAACCAGTCTGAGGTATGCTATTTTATAGATGAAGGTGACCGTTTTCTCAAAAAAGTCTGTCAGACTCTAAAGAATATGCTCTTTCTACTCTATTTGGGTATCAGGAGAGAGGTTTATGGTGCATCCAGGACCAGCAATATTATTTGCAGAGCCCCTTTTTAAAAAGTTAGGAATTTCAAGATGGTGATAGGGGAACATTCAACCAGGGGCAGCAGCCACACAGATGATCCGCCTGTGAAGCTGGCCTGTGAGGCCTCCAACCTCAGGACCTCCCAAGAAAATCAGTTCCAACTATTGACTATTCAGAAACTCTATCTAGGTGAAATTCAGAGACAAATGTGAGCACAGGGCAACATTCTTACTAGCAGTTCAAGGGAACCAGACTGAGAAGTAGTGGTTCATCAAATAGAACGGGAGGGATTTATAGTTTGGAGGCTGCTGCAGATATTTATAGCTCAGATATGGCAGTTGACAATTCAGATTGGATAAGAACAAGATGTTCCTGCCTTTTGGTAAGGTAAACAGGATGTTCTTGTTTCTGTGGCTAATCTTGGGAGGCAAAGCTCTTAGGATTTCCTGTTTTAGGAGGTTCCTGTTATTCATGGTTTATCTTGGAATGTGGGGTATTAGGAATGGAAGTCTTCATGGTAAGTGATTTGTGGACAGGACTAGTTAAGGGCAAGATGTCTTTCCCTTTCTCATCTCTGCTTTTTGTGCCCACTTCACTGTTTCCTCTAGCTCAGAACCTCCTCCATTTTCTACCCTAGATGCTATATAAGGAAAACTTTATTATAGTTTGTTCTCTGGGTAGGCTATATAAGAATAATAAGTAATATTACTTTCCTTATATCATGTTACTATTCTGTGTGTATGTGTATTTAAAATATAAAATAAATGTATGTATGAAAAATGGTTAAGTATATCGTGTGTTTGCAGATATAGAGTGAATCATGGATCAGTAATAAGGACATGTGCACACAAGAAGATGGTAATAAATTGTTCAAATCATCTTTATATGTCATATCTCAAAATACAAGATCAGGCTATGAGTTAGGTTCTTTACTCTTATGCCATAATGGTTATATTTGGATTCAAAAAAGCAATTGCCTTTCTAATATTAATTTTCAGTTCAGTGTAACACCTACATCATCTGTTCATCGTCATCATCTATTACTAACAGCAAGTCATTTCAGTTGGGTACGTTAGTGTTTGCACCAGGCCCACGATGGAACTGAAATTTATCTGTGAACTGAAATTTAACTAAGCTCCTGTGCTCAGCTCTCTCAGCAGCAGAAGGCCTAGGCCAGCTACTGAGTGCTTGCCCGACTCAACACAAAATTTCTGCCCTGGCTCCGAGACTGGTCCGTAGAAGAGAAGTCACCCTGCTTGGACCCCTTAGCAAATGCCCAGGATAAATTCCCTGTCCCTTCTCACTTTGGTACATAAACTTCTCTTATACTCTTCAGACCACCTTTCTTTGGAGCTCCTACACCTTTAAAACAAAAACTCTTGATAGTTGTTCATAATTATAAAATACAGTTATCAGAGATTTAGAGCTAATGTGTATTTTAGCAATAATGTATTTCAGCATTGTGATTTACATAGTTTGGGAAACTATGCTTCAGAAAAGTTAATTTCTCAGCAGACAAATGGCAAAGATAGGACTGGAACTTAGGTTTCCAGTGCCTTGTCCAATACATTTTTTAAACCTGATCTTTAGGTGTAACTGAAGGGAGCTAAAGACAAACAGGAAAAAGATAAGCCAAATGAGCATCTACTTTATTGTCTTACCATGTGCAGGTTATTTCCAAGGAAGAGTGTCTTTAATGTGTGCCAATGTGAAAATAACGGGTGCTGTTTTTAATTTCTTTTCATATATCATATTATGTCTTATTCCAAATTGGAAACAGTAGTGCCATGCTCATGAATTCTTGTGCATTGTGAAAATTTCCCATTAGCTGGACCCTTGATTTAATTTGTTTCTAGGCTATAGACCCGTGTCTTTCAAATTCTCAGGAGTTTGAGGCATACAATATATGACTCAGGATCCAAGCAGGAAATAGCTGGGCAAGTTCAAAAAAGATAAGCAAGGGGAAATTGATAAAGAGGCTGTTTATAAAGGTGAGGGCAGAGTTACAGGAAAGTAGGGGTAAGGGTGGTTCAATACCCGAAGACAAGCAATGGCAGGAAGCCCTTATCTCTCCTAGTCCTGAAAGGGCAGCAAGAGCGCAGCCATCCATAGCAAGGAGCTATGGTCTTTGGGTCGGTAAAGGGACATAGCCAGCCTGGGGCAACCCAGCTGGGAGGGATCTGGAAGAGTAAATGCTCTAACCTCATATTCCATCACCCTTTTCATTTCTTGCTGGTGCCTCTGATGATTTCAGCCCAACCAGAAGATAGAGGTAAGGGATCCCAGTTTCCGCAGTTTGTAATGGTCAGCCTGTTAGAGTCCAGAGCCAATTCATAGACCATTGATATGTATTTTTTTATCAAATGTACATCACAGTAGTTCAGCAGTCCCCCTCTTCCACACTCCTGTCCACTCCCCTCCCCCTTGGTAACTACTAGTCACTTTTCAGTGTCTATAAATCTAATATTGTTTTGTTCCTTCTGTTTTGCTTGGTTTTTATATTCCACAAATAAGTGGTATTTGTCTTTCCCCACCTGGCTTATTTCTCTGAGCATCATACCCTTTAGATCCATCCATGTTGTTGCAAATGGCAGGATTTATTTTCTTTTTATGGATGAATAATAGCCCATTGTGTATATGTACCACATCTTCTTTATCCATTCACCTACTGATGGACACTTAGGTTGCTTCCATATCTTGGTTATTGCAAATAGTGAGATGATAAACATAGGAGTGCATATATCTTTTCAAATCGGATTTTGTTTTCTTTGGGTAAATTCCTAGGAGTGGAATTACTGGATCAAATGGTATTTCTATTTTTAGTTTTTTGAGGGACCTCCATACTGCTTTCCACAGCGGTTGCACCAATTTGCAGTCCCACCCACAGTGTAGGAGGGTTTCTATTTGTACGCACCCTCGCCAGCATTTGTTATTTTTTTTTGGATAGTGGCCATCCTTAGTGGTGTGAGCTCGTATCTCATTGTGCTTTTGATTTAAATTTCCCTGATGATTAGCCATGTGGAACATCTTTTCATGTGCCTGTTGGCCATTTGTATTTCTTCTTTGGAGAAGTGTCTGTTCAGGTCCTCAGCCCATTTTTTAATTGGGTTATTTGTTTTGTGGGTGTATGAATTCTTTATATATTTTGGATGTTAACCCCTTATCAAATGAGTCATTTATGAATATACTCTCTCATACTGTTGGAGGCAACCATTGATTTTTAGATAAAGCAATTAAATATCACAGACATTTTGAAGATAAGTCATAATAACAGCTTATTCTGAGCCATAATAGTAATTATTACAGTTGTATAACAATGAGAGAGAGGACAGCTGTGGTCTTTCATCAGGAAGCTGAGACCCAATGCAATGACAGCTGAAGCCTTGTCTTCATTTGCTTTTTTATTTTTACAAAGATATGATTGCTAATGTTCACTGGTCATTTGCAAGGGAATCAAATGCCTATTTCTGTCAGATAGTCAGACTTTAAAAATCCATTACTTAACATTTGTTAAAATATTGAATACCTACTATGGGCCAGGCAGGAGGAGCAAACAAACATGTCCTGTTGGAGTTCACATTTTCGTGGGAGAGCTGGGAAACCAGCACACAGAACAATATGTGGAGATAAGGACTGTAAAGAACAGATAGGGGCAAGAGGGGGAAACGAGGGTTACTTTTGTGGGTGGTCAGGAAAGGTGTCTCTGAGGCTGTACCATTGTTGCTGAGACCTGTTAAAAGATAAACTGAGGCATATTAAAATTTTAAGAGTTTCTTTGAGCAGAAATCTATTGGAATCAAGCAGTGCCAAACCAAAAGTAGTTAGGAGTTGTCTGCTGGTAGGATTCAGGAGAAGGACTTACATAAAGTGTGGAAGCAAAGCAAAGAAATTATTTAATTGGCTACAGCTTGTCCAGCTGGCTCTTTGTGATTGGTTATCCTTAGCGTTTGCTACCCTAACCTTAAGGCATCTCCAGACTTAGATTTTGGTTTGCTTACATGGGCTACCATGGTATTAGAGCCACCTCAGTCTAATGGCCTTCTTCTTTAATTAATTTAACAGACCGGAAAGATAAAAAAGATGCTAACCGTGCAGAGAACTGGGACAGTGGGAGAGAAAGACTGTAGCAGAAAATGTGGTTGGCAAAGTTTGAAGGCCTGAGGGAGGTGAGTGTGGGATGAAGGGGAGAAGAGTAGGAGACGTGACTGGAAAAGCCAGCGGCCAAAGCAGGGAAACTTTGATGACCAAAGGACCGAATTTGAATATTTTTCACAATGAAATGAGAAGTTGGGTGAATGGCAAGGCCAGATAAGAATTACAGGATGGAGGCATGTTTCAAATAACTACAGAGCCAATATTCAATTCACAGATCACTCTGTTTATTGCACAACTTATCACACAAGTCAGTTACACAAGAAGGTTACAAAGGGAATTAGTGAAGTACTACGAGAAGGATCCAGGAAGCGTCTCTCTGTGACAGTGGAACACCTGGCCAGTCATTGGTACCACACGTGTTGGCCTGGATTTTGGGGATGCCTTCTGTGCCCGCAGAGCTGCAGTAGCATCCGTCTACTTCTTCTCCCAAAACTTACCCTATGCATCTCTTCTTTCTGGCTGTTCCTGGGTTACATTGTTTTATAATAAACCGGAAGCCTAGTTAGCCAGATATTTTCGTGAGTTCTGTAAACTGCTCGAGCAAATTAATTGAATTGGAGGAGGGGTTCGTGGGAAGTTCCAGTTTATAGCCAGTAGGTCAGGAGCACAGTGACAACCCGGGCTTGTGACTGGTGTCTGCAGTGGGTGGGAGGTGGGGATACTTGCGCAATTGAGCCCTTAACCTGCAGGATCTGAGGCTGTCTCCAGGCAGATAGTGTCGGAACTGAGTTACATTGTAGGACACACAGCCGGTGTTGCAGAACTGCTCGATGTGAGGAAAAAAACCACACAGATGGTGCCTGACTGATGATAATCCGAGTTAGGATTTTTTGACTTGACAGTGGTATGAAAGCGATATGCACTTGGTAGAAACAGATACTTTGAATTTGAATTTTAGATCTTTTCCCAGACTAGTGAGATGTGGTACGACACTCCCGCATGACGCTGGGCAGCAGGGAACCGCAGCTCCCAGTCAGCCGCGTGATCACGAGGTGAGAACCCAGCACACTCACAGCCACTCTGTTTTTCACTCTCAGTGCGGCATTCAGTAGAATACACAAAATGACCAGCACTTGATCATCAAATCAGCTTTGCGTTGGGTGGTTTTGTCCAACTGCAAGCCAATGGAAGTGTTCTGAGCACATGTGAAGTAGGCTAGGTGAAGCTGAGATGTTTGGTGGGTTGACTGTATTAAGTGCATTTTCAGCTAACAGTGGGTTTATTGGGACGTAACCCCATTTTAAGTTGAAGATCTGTAGTAGTGGGGTACTGAGAGTAGAGGAGAAGCAGGGAAGTGAGTTATCCTTAACTATCTTAGCTATCACTCAGTTCCTTGGTAATTCAATTTCATCACTTACAAAATGAGGATGGTGATGGTGGTACCTTATCCCAAACCCATGAAGATAGTTTTAGGTCAGAATGTAAAAATTTCAAGATTTAGGAAGGTATCATAGCAGATATTGCAAGACACCGCATGGGGCTCTAGGGCATAATCCAATATTAATATTTCTGCATTGAAAGGTATATGGTAGACAGAGTCTTAAGGTGGCCCCATAACCCCCCACCCCCACTTCCTGGTGTTCACTCACTTATGTGAACCTACTTCTTCCAGTGCAGGCAGGACCCATGATTTGCTTCTGCCTCAAAGGATGCAGAAGGCAGCAGGATGTATGTGGTCACAGGTACATGATTGTGCGAGGATGTTCTAGAAGATTGGAGTGTCCACCTTGTTGGAGTCTTGCTCGCAGTCTTTCTCCCCCACACCTTGCTGGCTCTGAGATAGGGGACCCCCACCCAGCCTGCCCCCACAGTAAGGAATGTGTGCAGCCTGTAACAGCAGTGAGCAGCCTTTGGTTCATAGGCAGCAGGAAAAAAAAATCAACCCCAGAAAATAAACCAGTGCCCGCAGACCTACCACCTTAAGGAACTGAATTCTGCCAATAACGAGTGAGCCTGGAAGGGGATCCTTCTCCATATGCACCCAGAAGACACTGCAACCTTAGCTGACCTGCACTGAAGCCTTGTGAGACCCTAAGCAGCGGACCCACCTTGCATTCCTGATCAACAGAAGCTTAGACATAATAAATGTTTGTTGCTTTCAGTCACCAAGTTGGTAGTAATATCGTTACACAGCAGTATAAAACTAATAAAGGTATGGGTATTCATGCCTTCCCTCCCCCACAATTTTTAAAATTTATTTAAAAAATTATAAAAGGTTATAAATAACTAGATAGCCTTACATCTGTTCAGGACAGATTCTGCCACGAAAAGAGTTTGGGCAGCAAATAAAGGAAAAGTCGGTTGGTTCTCAGGATTTCTTGGGCTTCCAAATTTCAAGTAAGGGATTATGGGCTTGCAGCATATGACCTTATGGACTTGCTGGGGGCTGGAAAAGATACCGTGTGTAAAGGACTTGGAACAGGATCTAGCACATAGGAAGTACACCATAAATACTGGCTATTATTAGAAATCAGAGCTCCTGGGGCAGGTCAGCCTGTCTGCTCTGCTAGGACTTGCAGCTTATTTCTGTTTCCGTATCTGTAACAGGAGGCCTCTCAGAGGAGAGCAGAAAGGACGCAAGGTGAACAACTGCTTACTGAGCCCGTGTCGTGGGGAGGCCTGGGCTGGGTGCTCAACAGGCGGTGAGGTGAACCGCTCCCGAGGGCAAAGCAGAGGGTCTGCATTACTGCTGAGGAGGGTGGGGCCCTGGGAAACGGCCTCCCCTCACCGAGTCCCAGAGCCTTGATTTTTCAGATGGGGCTGGCTGGTCCCTCCCATCTACGTACGACAGGAGAGATATGACAAAAACGGAATCAGCGGAAGTAGGAAAGGGAGTGAGGAGTGAACCAGGTGGACAGGAGGGTGAGACCGTCCTTCCAGCCTGGATGCTCACTGATGATAACCCTGAGATGGTCAAAATGGGATGTATTTTGGAGGTTGAACCAATAGACTTGCTGAAGGTTTGAAAGTGAAGGAAAAAGAGAAGTCAAGGCCCTGTTCGCTTATTTTCTACTACTAATAATTGGCTGTTGACTAGATACTGATATTATCTCAGATGCTTCAGGTACAGTGGCAAACAAAAGAAGGTCCCTGTTCTCTTGTGACCTAATAGACGGAAACAAGTAGTAAACAAACAAGGTATTACAGAGAATGGGAAGTACTAAGAGGAAAATAAAAGAGGGCAAAGTAATAGATTATTAGGATTGATTCAGCTGAAAACCCAATTCAAAATGGCTTTAATATTAAAATATTATATTAAACACACACACACACACATATATATATATATACTATAGGTTTATATCTCACATGAAGAATCAGTGGGATCATTCCAGGGTTGTTTACTTAGTGGCTCAATGACATTGTGACTCCAACTTAGCATCTCTGTGATTCTCTGTTAGGTGACTATACAGGTCTAAGCAATACATTTCCCCTGTGGCAGGGGAAATGTACCCGTTTCTTTCTCACATCTCCCTCTTTTACTATTTTTTACTTGTAAAAGTCTAGATGGACACTTAGGTTGCTTCCATATCTTGGCTTTTTACTTTTTTTGAATGCCAAATGGTTTTTTTAAATTGAAGTATAGGTGGTATACAATCTTATATTAGTTTCAAGTATATAGCCCAGTGGTTCAACAGTCACCCACATTATTAACTCCTCACCCCAGCTAGGGCAGTTACTGTCAACATAGGAAGATGTTACTGAACCATTGGATATATTCTCCATGCTGTACCACCATCCCCTGACCAACTTACATTATGATTGTGAATTTTTGTGCCCCTTTATACTTACATTATGATTGTGAATTTTTGTGCCTCCCCATGCACCCATCCCAACCCCTCCCTCATGGTAAACCCAAGTCACTTCTCAGTGTCTGTAAGGCTACTGCTATTTTATTCATTTTGTTTTTCTTTGATTTATATTACACAAATAAGTGAAATCATATGGTATTTGTCTTTCTCTGCCTGGCTTATTTCACTTAGTATCATGCCCTCTAGGTCCATCTGTGTTGTCGCAAATGGCGGATTTCTTTCTTTTTTATGGCTGAATAATATTCCATCATGTATATGTACCACCTCTTCTTTATCCATTCATCTATAGATGGACACTTAGGTTGCTTCCATATCTTGGCTATTGTAAATAAGGTGGTGATAAACATAGAGGTGCATATGTCTTTTCAAATCAGGGATTTTGTTCTCTTCAGGTAAATTTCTAGAAGTGTAATTGCTGAGTCGTATGGTATTTCTATTTTTAGTTTTTTGCTTTCTACAGTGGCTGCATCAATTTACATTCCCACCAACAGTGTAAGAGGATTCCCATTTCTCCATATCCTTGCCAATACTTGTTATTTCTTGTCTTTTGGATAGTGGTCATTCTAACTGGTGTGGAGTGATATCTCACTGTGGTTTTGATTTGGGGTTCCCTGGTGATTAGCAGTGTGGAGGATCTTTTCATGTGCTTATTGGCCATCTGAATTTCTTCTTTGGAGAAATGTCTGTTCAGGTCCTCTGCCCATTTTTCAACTGGAATATCTGTGGGGTTTTTTTTGGTGTTGAGGCATGTGAGTTCTGTATATATTTTGGATGTTAAACCTTATCTGATAAGTCATTTATGAATATATTCTCCCATATTGTAGGCTGCTTTTTTTGTTCTGTTAGTGGTGTACTTTGCTGTGCAGAATCTTTTTAGTTTGATGTAGTCCTACTTGTTCATTTTTTATTTTGTTTCCCTTGACTGAGGAGATGTTTCCAGAAAAATTTCTCATGCTTATGTTCAAGAGATTTTTGCCTATGTTTTCATCTAAGAGTTTTATAGTTTCACAACTATAGATCTTTGTTCCATTTTGAGTTTACTTTTGTGTTTGGAGTTAGACAATAATCCAGTTTCATTCTCTTACACATACCTGTCCAGTTTTGCCAACATTATCTGTCTCTCAACAGCATCATCTCAACATAAACAACCTCTGAAGAGGCTGTCATTTGCCCACTGTATATCCATGGCTCCTTTATTGTATATTAATCGGCCATATATATGTGGGTTTATATCTGGGCTCTCTATTCTGTTCTATTGATCTATGGATCTGTTCTTGTGCCAGTACTAAATTGTCTTGATTACTATGGCTTTGTAGTAGAGCTTGAAGTTACAGAGCATAATCCCCCCAACTTTGTTCTTCCTTCTCAGGATTGCTTTGACTATTTGGAGTCTTTTGTGGTTCCATATGAACTTTAGAACTATTTGTTCTAGTTCATTGAAGAATGCTGTTGTTGTTTTGATAGGGATTGCTTTGAATCTGTAGATTGTTTTAGGCAGGAGGGCCATTTTGACAATATTAATTCTTCCTATCCATGAGCACAAGACGTATTTCCATTTATTGGTGTCTTCTTTAATTTCTCTTATGAGTGTCATAGTTTTCAGAGTATAGGTCTTTCACCTCCTTGGTTAGGTTTATTCCTAGGTATTTTATTCTTTTTGATGCAATTGTAAATGGACTTGTTTTCCTGATTTTGCCCTCTGCTAGTTCATCACTAGTATATAGGAATGTAACAGATTTCTCTGTATTAATTTTGTATCCTGCAACTTTGCTGAATTCAGTTATTAATTCGAATAGTTTTTTGGTGGATTCTTTAGGGTTTTTTATATACAATATCATGTCATCTGCAGACAGTGACAGTTTTAACTTCTTCCTTACCAATCTGGATGCCCTTTATTTCTTTGTGTTTGATTGCTGTGGCTAGGACCTCCAGTACCATGTTGAAAAAAGTGGTGAAAGTGGGCATCCTTGTCTTGTTCCTGATCTTAGAGGAAAAGCTTTTAGCTTTTCACTGTTAAGTATGATGTTGACTGTGGGTTTGTTGTATATGGCCTTTATATTATATTGAGGTACGTATTCTCTAGGCCCATTTTCCAACCCCTTTTCTTTTGGCAACAGCATTCCATTTCTCCTTTGGTGAATTACTTCAACAATGTGTTCCAGTCTTGGAGGCAGTTCTGCTAACTGATCATATGACCACTGCTAGGGCAAAACAGTTTCTCTCTCTCTCTGGAATTTGACTCTGGAGTGGAGAGATCTGAAGGCACTTAATTATTTACATAGGCAGCTATGCCCTAAAGAATCAATCTATCTGTTTACTAGTGAAACTTATGATAATGCTTTTGTTTTGTCCTTTAAATATTGTTTCATTAGCCTTCCCTTTGTTCTGTCAGCTTGCATATATCCTTTCAATGACATTCCTTTTATCTTATATTAGGCAGAGTATTTTCTGTTGTTTGCAACCACAAAACCCTAACTAAGTAGCAGTGGAAGCTTATATCAGTGACTTAAATTCTGTCCAGAAAATTATATTCACATTATGAATGTCACAAGCATTAAATATGAAAACAAATGTCATGAGTCTGGTATGCAATAGCCACAATAAATCCATGATGTCTAAATTCAGGCGAACCTCCAACAAAGCTTGGCAATCTTATTTGTTCTGGGGCCATCTGCTTGTCCAAAATGCCCTCAGCAGCTCTACACTTACAGTCTTCTTTAGGCTGCCCATTCAACTTCCTCCTTAATCTCAACAGTCTGTCTCAAACATCACAGGAGAGTGTAAAGGAGATAGTCAATGTTTGCATATTTTCATTGGATGGAGTATGAGTTCCTTCTTATGATCCTTGGTTAGGTTTAAATCTTAGAACAGCAGTGGTGTGGCTGACTGGTTTCTGACAGTCGCTTTGACTAGACGGGCTTGAAGTATGGGGACAGTTTCATCCATCTTAGACTGATGCTCTGGAGCATTAGTGTGGAGAAGTTTTGAGGGCTTATTCCCAATGCCAGCAATTTCACCTGCAACAATAAGGTTTATGGCTTGAATAAGAGGAAATACCTGTCCACCTGACATCTGGTTTTGCTCCTGAGGAACATGGAAATGTTAGAAGCTTCTGATCTTGTGTGTATATGAACAGCAGGCGGCTGCCTGGTACCCTAGGACTGGGCATCACGATGTTATTGAATGTGATTGACTCTTGCTCACAGCACATTTTATGTTAGAAATGTGGGGACAGCAGGAGTAGCTACAGTAGTAAGAGTGGCGGAATGTGGACCTAGCATCTATGCTAGCACACTCTGGGACACAGCTCTTAGAATCTGGTCTCATACCAGTGGTTTAGGAGAGGTTCAGGTCTGAAACCCTGAACATTCCAGGGAGAAGCTAGTCTTATTTGAACAATTTTGTCCAGGAGGACGGAAGGTAGCAAGTTTCTGAGGGTCTTGGGACAGCCACCATGAAGTATATGAAAGAGGCCCTGGCAGGTAGAGATTGATTATGAGACTGGGTGCAGCTCTTCTACCATTCTCTGCATAAATTGATAATTAGGGTGAGCCTTCTCTTCTCTATCTTGAACAAAAACTATACACAATGACTTGGTGGACATAATGGTGGCTTCTTCTAGGAAGGGAAGGGAGACCCCTTTGCTGGGTTCACATTCCATCATGCCTTTGAACTACGCTTTGCACCAAATGCTGTTTTGGGGGATAAGCTTTCCTTTAGAATACTTTTTTTTTGAAGTTTCTCATCCCAATCAGAAGTTCTCAGAAGTAATCGATCCCCTCAAAGTGAGCCAACACATTTATCAACTGAGAAACCTGTAGGGCTTTCACACTCTTAAGCAAGGAGTTAGTTATAATGGTGTAGAACTCAAGAAAGAGAGCTAATCTGGGGACTGAGATTTGGCAGCAGCAGACAGATGGTAGCTAAAGCCACTGGCATAGAGGAAGTTATAATGAAGTGTTTAGAATAATAAGACAAAAAGAGGTGATTTGTGGAATTGTGGAGATTACCAATATTTATAGAGTAAAGGAAGAAGATCAGCAGTGGAGGCTGAGAAGCAAGTCATGAAAGCGCTCAGACGAAGGCCATGGTCAGCAGCTGAGGCTTCTTGCCAACAGCAATGCAGTGACCTTGGAGGTGGGAGGTGGGATCCTCCAGTTCGGTTAAACCTTCAGATGACTGCAGCCCTGGCTGACATTTTGGCTGTTATCACAGGAGATACTCTGAGCCAGAAACACTCAGATAAGCTGCTCCCAGATTCCCCACCATCTCAAATGGTGTGAGATAATAAATGCTTACTGTTCCAAGCTGCTAAATCTCAAGTGGTTTGTTACGTAGCACATGGGAAAAGTTTTCCTCAACCTTGGCTGGGTCTGAAGCTTAAATAGAGAGAGATTAGCAGATGAAATGGAGACATACTTATTTAATACAGGTTTTATGTGGCACTGGAGCCTTCATAAGGACATGAGGACCCCGAGAATACTCAGTTAGACCTGAGTATTTTTAAGCTAGGATGGAGGAAGAGTGGACAGTAGTTGAGTAATATGGGAGTGTAGGGAGTATGAGGTAGTTTAATAAAACTGGGGACGCTGAGCAAGGCCTGTGCGTTTGGATTCTCCTGGTGTCCTTTGGTCTTGGATTCAAGGAGGCTCCTTCCCTCTGGGCCAAGCTCTGGGCTCCTTCTGTGGTCCAGTCTCCTCCAACCTAGTGAAATCTAAAATACAACAAAAGGGAATAGAAAGTGGTTTAAACACTCTATCATTCAGAAAGAAAACAACTTTTAAAAATTTCTTTAAGGCATATTTGACATTTTAAACTTCACACAATGGTTTGCACACAAGTCCTTCCTAAAGCAAATACAAGAGTAAATGCCTGGGACAAATAATAGGAATGACTGAAAAACTTACATGATTATTCCTGCGATAAGTCACTTCCACCAGTGGGAACATTTTTTTATGCATGAATTTTATCATAAATGGTTAAAAGGGGAGAAGACCACACCTCTCTTGGACAATCTGCAGCAGAACTTTGAGATCAGCTTCAGCTCCTCCTGTTTATATCCTCAAAACTAGTTTTCTTTTCATACTTCTTTTATATGATCCCATTTGGCAGTTATACCCTCTCGCTGGAAGAATTTCTCACTGTTCTGTGATCAAGGGTATTCACTGGTCTTAACTGATACTCCAGTGTTCGTCATGCAAACACGATTTTTGCTTCGAACACAGCTGTGATTTGCTACATTCTCAGGTCATTCTTCATGCATGAATGGGTCTTTTGCACATATCTTTTATTCTGCCTGGATTATTAACTTCTCACATGTACTATTTGGGTGTTTGTTCACACTTTTATGTTGACACCCATACTGCTTTGTTCAGTACAACTTTATTGCTGGATGAAATTTGGATAGACTAGTAAATCACTTCTCTATCCCTACTAATCACTTTAAAAGCAACACTGTTATCTCTAAAACTTACCGTAAGATAAATTCTAGCCGAAATAAGCAGGCGATGAGAGGCAACAAGGGACCAGGAAGTTTATTTGTGCGCAATTCCCGGGTGATGTTCTGCGGTCTGGGTACTACAGGCCAGGGAAGTCACACCCAGTCAGGGAGGTGGGGGCTTATAAGGGGTTAGGAGGGGGAGGCATGGGCAAGCTATCCTAGGGGGTGTGGAGAAGTATGATTGGCTAACGGTGACATAATAGACAACTAGAAACTTTTTTTCCTTCCAAGAGGAAGGAGGCTGACATCTGGGTCTTAGTTGGCACATCAGAAGGATGGAATTCAGGGAGAGCTGTCCCCTTTCCATATAAGGCATGGACCTTGGGGTCTGGTCTGTTCTCCCCCTAGGCATCTCTCTGTTCTGTTTGCATGTCCTTGTTTTTCCTTCTTCCAGCCTAACTCTTACACTACTGTCACACAATAAATATTTATCAAATAAATGGTTATGTGGATATCACTTAAGACAGAGAGAGGTATTATAGCCAACTTTGAGTGGGATGCTACAAAAAGTTAGAAGAGTCTAATGTTTTGGATATTTTTTGATGAGCAGTAAGGTTTAAATATAGCTGTAAGTTAGAATTTGAAATACTGAAGATATTAAGCCTGAGCAATAAAGGGTAAGCTTAAACAACAAGAGCTTATAAAAATGACCAGACTTGGTAGGTTCCCAGAGGAAGCAGAGTTCATCCTCTTGCCAAAAGCCAACCCCTCCTGTATTATTTATCCATTTCTGCTGATGGGCTTCAGGACACACTACCCCAAAATATGGCGCCTTGGCGTATTGAGAATTTCAAGGTGAAGGAGTCTGAGAAAACTGCAGAGGCCAGAAGATCACTCTGACTTCTTCCCTCCCTTACACTTCTCCCCGAAACGGGTCACAAAACCCTCAGGTGAGGGCACCCTCCCTACGCCCAGAGGGAAGGAGCCCCCTTATCTCCAAAGACAAAGGGACACCGAGGGGAATCCAAGCACACAGGCCTTGCTAAGTGTCCCCCAGTTTACCGTTTACCTCAGAGTCCTGTGGAAGAAGAATTTTCCTCTACCCTTAGCTGGTCCAAGTATCAAATTGACATGAGACAGATTAACAGGAGGAAAAAAACACCGTTTAATTACATAGATACAGGGAACCCATAGACATAGATTCCAAAGACAGTCAGGAACCATGAGGTATATGTCATCCCGAGCCAAGGAAAAGGGGGTAGGGGTCTGGGATTTCAATTCTCAGGAATAGAAGGAATAAATGTTTGGTAAACACATGCTTGATGGGCCAGGCAGAAACAATGGGACCTGGAGAGGAATTTTAACAGCTGTAGCCATATTCCTCCCTGTCTGCAACCCCTAGTTCACATCGTAGTACACTTGTCCGTGGCCGTAGC
Source organism: Manis javanica (assembly GCF_040802235.1). Lineage (NCBI taxonomy): Eukaryota > Metazoa > Chordata > Mammalia > Pholidota > Manidae > Manis > Manis javanica. The sequence continues at coordinate 6,941,634 of NC_133170.1, read as the reverse complement.
TCTCTTCCTGGAGCTGTTCCTCCATCTAAACCCTTTTTATGCTGTTGGGGGGGGTTTGTCGAAGTGTTTTTCTGAGTCTTTTGGGCCTTGATTGTTTTCAGCTCTCGTCTCTCAGTGGCACATCTGTGATTTAATTCATGGTCTGTGATTTGATTCCTGGATTCTGTAAAATCAAGTGCCTTGGGATATTTAAAAATTTATTTTTTGATTATAAATACAACACATTCATTATAGGAATTTTTAAACCCTAGATAATTATGAAGAAAATTATAATTTGTAATCACATCACTCATAGTCACTGGTAACATTTTTGCATAGTTTTCCCTGTGTGCTCCCTCTTGTCTGCTTTTTTCCCACATATTTTTCATTATGAGCAGCACCATAGCATTACATAATCTTTTGAAACATCATTTTTACTATCATATTCTAAATTTTTTTTTTGCCTATAAAATCTAAATTTTCTTCATCTAAAAATCTAAAAACCTTTAAAAAAAATCTGCATTTGCTTCAAAGGTAAATGTTTTTCCTCCAAGTAGTTTCCTGAGGATCCAAGTTCAAAACCTTGTATCACTCTGGACTCTTTTTTTTCCTGTAGGAAATTGTCTGAATTGACACTTGATCCTGAATCAAACCTGAATTCTATCACTGAACCCTATTAATTCTTTCCTTTCTATCCCTCTTACCGTGACCCTAGGCCAGACCCCTGTTCCCTCAGGTCTCTGTCTTTCTAGTCTCTTTTCTCTGTAATATATTTTGCAAACCTCTTTAGTACTCTACTCGAAAATATCGAATGATTCTACGGCAATAGCAGAGGTCCCAAATGGGAGTTCCAAGACTGGCTAAAGTCTGCAAATTTGATATATTGCAACACCATAGTGCTCCACACATTGTTTTTTGATTATTTGGAGTCCTTTACATGGGCCATATGCGTCACTGAATGGTGTTACCTGCCTGGCCTCTAGGTTTCCCAGAAGGGCTGGGCAGATTTTGCCTTGTATAACTCCAGGGGCCTTATAGCACCTCCTAGAGTTGTACAGTGCAGAGTCTATACAATCAGTACAGCTCCACCCAGTGGCCCTGCGGAAGCCTGCAGAACTTTGAAGTTCTGCACTCTAGTCTATACAATATGAGAAAGGAAACAGGTAACTTGTCTAACCTTGTCTGCTATAACGGCTAATCAAGCCCATCCTGTACCCTAGCCTGGAAAAGTATGACATTTCTTAAAGCCTTGTACTCTAAGATAGCCTTAGAAAATAGGAATACTCTAAAAGCCTTGAATTCCAAGACAAGCCATAATATTTTTTATTCAAAAGGCAGAAACACCTTTTCTTTTTATCAGAATGGACCCAAAAGTTATCCAGTCAGAATTGTCAACTACCATAGAAGAATCTGAGTTATCTCCTGACCTTGGGATATTTTTCTTTTACTCGAATGCTTCTTAATTTCTTCATTAGCTGAGTCAGTTCTGTATTTTTTGCAAATGCAAGTTAAAACCCAAGTCAGTTATTGAATTTGTCTCAGAGTTTTTCAGAATAAAGTATAACATTCCTTCAGTCCGAATGCCAAGCTCTTTACAGTGTGAGCCCTATTATCCCCAGTTTTTTCCTTTGCAGATACTTTACACTTGAGACAAACTGACTTGTTTCCCTCTCAACATAAACTTCACTATTCTTAGGCTGCATTTCTCCTTCCCTGAGCCTTCTGCTCTCCTTTTCCTGCTCTCCCAACCTACAGGGCTGCCGTACTTCGAGGCCTATTTCAATCCCTCCTTTCGAAGCATTCTTTAGCCTCTGTAGGTTTCATCCTTTTTCCCTCTGAACTCTTTCTGCCATGTTTCTTTGACACTCTGTAAATCCTATGGGTATATGTATTTTTCTTACTACAAAAGTAAACATTTAAAATACAAAAAAAATATGGAAGAGCAAAATGAATGTTGAAACTGTTTAATGAAGCAGCAAATAAAAACGGAAAAAAAAACTGGTTGAATACCTGTATAATCTTGGGATTGGGAAAGACTGTCTAGAATATGAACGTCAAATTTAGAAACAATAATTTGACTTTGTAAAGGTGTCACGTTTCTCTATAATATTTGTTCCATGGAGTAAAATGTGAAGAATGTTTTTTGTCACATGAGATTTTAACTTTTAGAAATGTGCCATGAAGGTCTCTTGAGTTCAGAAGAGGATGATTTCCTTGAATACAGGAAAAGTGGCAAGTCTTTCCAGACCTTGATTAATCATAGCATATATCCCTATAAAACAATTTTTGCTGTTGTAAAGAGAAAGTAAAAATGTATAGAACATTGACACTTACAATAACAACTGTTAGTATTACCAGTGCCTTTGGTCCTAGACAGAATGTGATGAGTTAATGGAGGAAAATGATGGAAAATTTGTGAGTGCTGAGGATGTAACTACTGAATAGCAGTAGCAGTTCATCATTATTCTTTTAGTCTTATGTTTTACTGGTCATTAGTACTTTTGACATCTGAAGAAAAATCTACCCTATTTTCAAAAATCCAAAAAAGGGAAAAATTTTTCCCCAGGTGAAATACAGTAAAATCTCTGAATAATGCATAACAAATAAAGTGGGTTCAAACTATCATGAATCGCCACTCTAGGCTCCAATCTGTTGAATGAGCATGGTCCAAGGGCGACTTGGGGGGTTCCCTGCCTCCATAATCTCTCTGTACCCCTTATCTCTCACTGCAGATGCCTTCTGGGGCTTTCATCCTTTATTATAAACATTGATATTTCCTCAAACTTATGTTAAGTGTCAATCAAAGCTTCTTTAGTAAGTTGTGTTACAGTTATTGATTTATAATATAAGATTTAGGTAGAAAATGGTGAACTTAGTATGCAAATACAGGAAAGCCTGGAGAAAGTCCCTTTGCTCCCTCATGGATCTAGAAGGTCGGTGTTTAAGGATGTCAGCCTGGTTGGGGTAAGAAGCAGGGCAAATGGTTCAGCATGATAGGGATTTGTGTTGGGCTAGTTCTTTGAGAAAAGTCATTTGTCTGCACCAAGGGATGTATGTGAAGAATTTGTTAGAATTATGGAAGCACTAACGGCAATCTAAGCCCCCTCTTGTCACTGTCCCCCTTCCAAATGAATTGTCAGCCCTAAGCTCAATTACATAAAAATTCTGAAGATGGCATTGCCCTAAATCTGCTAGTGTAGAATCTAAGCATTAGGTGAGAATAGAAATAGGTTGGCATAAGAGTAGCCATCTTAAGGGCCTAGAAGCCATTTTCTGGCGTCCTTTGAAAAGAAAAACTGGAACTGGGTAAGGCCTATAAAAACAAGTTAATCAATCATGAACACCGGCGGCAGTGACCTTTAGTCAGCTGACCTCAGTCAGTTAATCGTACATACCAAGCTTATCTTGCTGAACCACCCTAACATTCGAAGAGTGATCTTATCTTGCTAAACCCCCAGGATGTGGTGCCAGCCAAAAGTTATGTGCTTGTGGAAAATCACTGTGAGTAAGTGCTCTCTGAAAATGCTATATAAACCCCTGGCTTTGAGTGCTCGGGGTCCTTGTTGAAACCCGCTGCGTCGGGCTGACACTTGGACCCCGGCTAGCTGGTTCCTGAATAAAGTCCTCTTGCTTGTTGCATCAAGAGACGCCTTCCGTGAGTGAATTGGGGTGGCGTCCTCCTTTGGGGGAATCCAACACTAGCAAATATATCTTCACCCTCATTTCCATTCTACTCTCCTTCAGACGGCAGACCTAAGTGAAGAAAGAAAATAATAATAATAATAATAATAATAATAACATTTATGAAGCATTTAATGTATGTCGAATGCTGTTTTATCTGCTTTATATTTAGTAACACATTTACTCTTCTCAGTGACTTAGGAGGTATGTACTATAATTGGTCTTATTTTGCAGATGAGGAAACTGAGGCACAGAGAGGCTAAGTAAATTGCTCAAGGTCACAAAGCTACTACACTACAGACATGAGATGGGGTTAAGAGGCTTTGGGGAGAGACTCAAAGAAATAATAAAAGCTATATTGAACAATTACATACAATTAAGTACAATCAATCCACACTACCACTTTATAAACTGTTATCATCCTCATTTTATACATGAGGAGATCGAGGCTTGGAACTGTTAATTCATGTAAGACACCCTGAAGTCCTGAGAATTTTCCATGTGGTACCTGCATGTCCACTTTGCCTCCAGTTGTCCTCCTAATCCTTCTTGCACAGGATCTTAGGCCCTAACTGTTACTCCCATCCATTTAGATAAATTAAAATTTCCAAAATAACAACTGCTAATCTGCAACACTTCCCTCCTCTTCCAAGAAGCTTTTCTGACCAACCCTTCCCACACTGTGTTGAATTTTGGCTGACAATCTCCTCCCCGACTCCAGCTAAAATTCTATAAAATTCTTGCCTTTTCTTTTCCCAAGTCACCATTCCTTAGCACCTTCAGGAGCCTCCTTGGCCTTGAGATTTTTAAACAAAGTCTTGTGCTAATGGTGCTCTGGCTTATTTTTTCCATTTTAATTTCCCTGCAGCCGCACAGCTGGGAAGTAGTAGGCCCTGATCATTTAACTGCTATACTATTCCGGTCCTTTTCAGTTTTAAAAGTTACTGGTTGAGTTGCTTCATTACAGATTGAAATGTCCTTTCTCATGGAAGTGATTTCATGGTCTAAAGCCATCCCTTTAAGTTGTTATAAGTGTAAAGGAGTGCAGAGGGCATCAAGAGTCAGGAAAAAGAACTAATAACACTTAACCTGAACCTAGAGCAAGAGCCACCCAGTTTTTGTATAAAATACCCAAGGCTAAGTTTAGAAATGCGCCTGCCCTAAGTTAGATAACTAGAAGTGGGCAACAGCCTGGGGACACCTGGGGACGTAACCCGTGATAAGTCACGTAGACATGCTTGGGTAAGCAAGAGATAACAATTGAAGCGGTCAGGCAACTGACGCGTTCCCTAAAAGGTTACAATGCTTCCCATTGGTTACAATATAGAATGTGTTTTAAAATTATTGGTTGTAGAAATGTGCAGGCTTCGGTGCAACGGCTGTGAAAACCCTATATAATCCATACCTAAAGTTGCCTGGGGGTCGGCTGCTCTGACCCGGCCTGTGTGTCAGGGGAGGTGCTGTCGGCCCCAGCTAGCTGGCTGAATAAAGACTTTGCTTGTACTTACATCTCTGTGCCTGAGTGCTTTGTTCTCCCGGGAAATCCCCGGATTTCCGGACCCTAACATTTTGGGGGCTCGTCGGGGATCCGAGCAGCTTCCCTGAGAACAAAGGACGGCTGGAGGCAAGGTCTAATTGTCCAGACGGGGCAGTGTAATTCGAGGGTCGCTCCCTCATGTCTGCATAAATCGGGAGTCGCCATCCCGAGTCTGGTCTCGAGTTAGTGATCCCGAGTGAGGACGTCCGGGTTGGTATTCCCGGCCCCCAGGTTAGCGACCCTGGGTGAAGCCCAGGTAACCAATCCTGGCCCTAGGGTCCGAGTGACTCGGCCTTAGGAAGGCAAATCCGATCGGCAGAAAACTGGTGCCCGAGGAGGAAAAGATCAAGCTCATCACCCTGCGGCAGTCCGAGTGGACGCCTTTCGAGAAAATTATGAAAGTTTTTGAGGATCCTGAAAGTAGTGAGTGTGGTGCGCACCAGAGTGAGAGAAGGACCAGTCCGAGCGAGTGCGATCAGATGTGGTGTGTGTGTTTAGTGTCGTTTTTGATTGTTTTATTGTGTTTTGGTTTATATTTCTTTCTGCGCTTTTCATTTTAAGTTTCTCCTATTTTGAGGTTCTCCTGTTCTTTCCGTCCCTCCTTTCTGCCACTAAATCATTCCCCCGCAGGCACGGGTCGAGCAACTAAGAGCCATTAGGGTGCCCGCCGCTAGAAGACTCCCGTGACAGGATAAGGGGGTCACAGCCGCAAATCCCAGATAAATTTGCATCCCCCGCAGAAGAAAAACTGTGCAACGACAGGCACCCGTTCACAAGCACATACAACAGTCATCTTGTTTGAAGTGGCATCTTTATCCTTCGCCTTTGTCTTCCTCGTATTCTTTTTTTTCTTCTTCTTTCTCACTATGGGCCAGACTCAGGCTACTCCTAAAGCTCTCATCCTTTCCCATTTCCTGAAGGTCAAGGAACGGGCCTTAAATATGGGCCTCGGCATCAAGAAAGGTAAGCTTGACACCTTTTGCTCGGCCGAGGGGCCTTCCTTTGGAGTAGGCTGGCCGACCCAGGGGTCTCTTTCCCTGGACCTTATCGGCAAAGTCAAAGCCATTATCTCCCGACCAGACCCTGGGGGCCACCCTGACCAACTCCCCTATATCCTGGTCTGGGAAAATCTAGCCGAGAACCCTCCATCCTGGCTGAGGCCCTTTTCGGTAGGGAAACCTCACCCCAACCCACTAAAGACCTCCGTCCTAGTTGCTCAGGAAAATTCAAAGCCCTCTGATCGCCAGGCCAGAATCCCAAGTGCGCCTCCTGTCCTCCCTGACAGTTCTCCTCTCTACCCCCTTCTGTCAGTTGAGCGGCCACCCCCATATGCGGCTCCGTGGGAGGGAGGGGGTGAAGCTGCTGAGGGGGTAGAAAACGATGTTGGAGAGCCCAGCGGGGACCAGGCGGCCGCAGCTTCTCCAGACTCTTCAGCAAGAGAAGGCAGGAGGCCAGGGAGAGTGGGAGGAATGCAGTTAAGGCCTTGGGGGGCCAGGGAACAAGAAGGGGAGGCCCCCTCCTCCACCTCAGAAGGAGCAGTGCCGGTTCTGCCTGTGCGTGCCATCGGTGCAGGCGTAGCTCAACAATATCAGTACTGGCCCTTTTCATCTAGTGACCTCTATAATTGGAGGACTCAGAACCCTCCCTTCTTGGAGGACCCCAAGTGTCTTATAGGTCTGGTGGAGTCCATTATGTTTACCCATCGTCCCACATGGGACGACTGCCAGCAATTGCTCCGCACCCTCTTCACGACGGAAGAGTGAGAGCGTATCCTCAATGAGGCCAGGAGAAACGTCCTCAGAGAGAATGGAAGACCCACTACCCTCCAGCCCATCATCGACGAGGCGTTCCCACTTACGTGCCCGGATTGGGACTTCGGGACTGCAGAAAGTAGGGAGTGTCTCCGGGTCTACCGCCAGACTCTGATGACCGGTCTCTGGGCGGCCGCCAGATGGCCCACTAACCTGGCTAAGGTAAAAACTATTGTTCAGGGGGAAATGGAAAGCCCAGCCGTGTATCTAGAAAAGCTGTTTGATGCTTACCGGCAGTATACCCCCATAAACCCGGAAGCAGAGGAACATAGATGAGCTGTAGTCCTCTCATTCATCAGCCAGGCAGCCCCCGATATCCGGAGGAAACTCCACAAGTGGGAGGACCGGGGGGAGATCTCTATTAGGGAACTGCTGCAGCAGGCGGAGAAGGTCTTCAATGCTAGGGAAACTCCAGAAGACAGAGAGGAAAGGCTGAAGAAAGAGAAATGGGTAATGCAGGAGAAAAATAGGAAGGAAGACAGATAATTTCAGAGGAGGGAGAACAAGAAGCAGAGGGAGGAGATGGCCAGGATATTCCTGGCCGGGGTGAAGGAGGGCCCTAGGCCACCTCGAGGAACAGGACCCCGCCAGTCCCGACTAGGACGAGACCAATGCGCCCTGTGTAAGAGATATAGACATTGGAAGAGGGAGTGCCCCAAAAGGGGGGAACAAGGAAGAGGGAACCCCGTTAAGACCCTGCACCTAAGAAAGGAGAATTGATGGGGACGGGGCTCGGCACCCCTCCCCGAGTCCTGGGTAACCCTGTATGTGGAGGGGACTCCCATTAGGTTCATAGTAGATACTGGGGCTGAATATTCAGTTCTCAACCAGGCCCACGGTCCCCTGAACCCAGGATGCACAAGTATAGTCCAGGGAGCGACAGGGTCCAAGAGATGTGCCTAGACCACTAACAGAAAAGTGGACCTAGGAAGGCATCAGGTCTCTCACTCATTTCTAGTTGTACCTGAGAGCCCCACACCATTGTTAGGCAGAGACTTACTAACCAAGGTCGGGGCGCGCATCCATTTTGAACCCGAAGGGATAAAGATCATGGACAAAAAAGGGCAGCCCCTACGACCAGTGCATGTGTTGACTCTGTCCCTGGCCGATGAACATCGTCTGTTTCAGGCGGATCTAGAAGAGAGTGGCCAGGGAGAAATGGACTCTTGGTTGCAGGAGTTCCCTTCCGCATGAGCCGAAACCAGAAGAATTGGTCTCACCAAACATCTACCCCCGGTCGTTGTTCAACTCAAAGCCGCAGCCCTACCCATCCAGGTCCGGCAGTATCCAATACCAGAAGAGGCTAGGAAAGGGATAGCACCCCATATCCACAGACTGTTGGAGACAGGAATCCTTAAAACCTGCCGATCTGCATAGAATACGCCCCTGCTTCCGGTAAAGAAGCCTGGCAGCGGAGATTACAGACTGGTGCAGGACTTGCGAAAGGTCAATGAGAAGGTAGAAGACATCCACTCTACAGTGCCCAACCCTTACACCCTACTCAGCCACCTGCCACCCTCACATGTGTGGTATACTACTCTGGACCTGAAAGATGCCTTCTTCAGTATCCCACTCTCTGAAGTTAATTAGCCTTTGTTTGCCTTTGAGTGGCAGGAGTCAGGGGGAGGAAGAAAAGGGCAGCTTACCTGGACTAGACTGCCACAGGGCTTCAAGAACTCTCCCACCTTATTCAATGAAGCCCTAAGCCAGGACCTGGAGCCCTTTTGCAGGAGCCACCCCTGCGTGACACTGCTGCAGTTTGTGGATGACCTGTTGCTGGCCACAGAAACCCGTGAGGAGTGCGAAGAAGCCACGGGGAACTTGCTGGCTGAACTAGGCGAACTGGGATATCGAGCCAGTGCCAAGAAAGCCCACATCTGTCAGAGGTCAGTGGTCTACCTGGGGTACAAAATATCTAATGGAGCCAGATGGGTAACACAGGCCATGAAACAAACTATCCTGACTATCCCCATCCCTTCCTCACCCTGGGGAGTGAGGGAATTTCTTGGCTCAGCTGGGTTCTGCAGGCTCTAGATTCCAGGGTACGCAGAGATAGCCCGACCGCTATATGAGGCGACCAGAGAAGGGCCGAGCTGGCAATGGAATCAGGAACAACAAGAGGCCTTTGACAGACTGAAAGAAGCCCTCCTCCGAGCCCCCGCCCTATCTCTGCCAGACCCGGAAAAACCCTTCATCCTATTTGTAGATGAAAAGAAAGGAGTGGCTAAAGGAGTCCTGGCTCAGCAGCTGGGCCCGTGGAAAAGACCTGTGGCCCATTTGTCCAAGGAGCTAGACCCAGTGGCCTCTGGGTGGCCACCTTGTTTGCATATCCTAGCAGCCAGCGCCCTACTAGTAAAAGAGGCAGATAAGCTGACTTTTGGCCAGAACCCATGGGTAACAGCCCCACATACTGTAGAGGGGATCCTCAGGCATCCTCCAGGAAAATGGATGACGAATGCAAGACTCACCCACTATCAAGGGCTCCTACTAGATTCTCCACGAATTGCCTTCTCTGACCCTGTGACCCTAAATCCTGCCACCCTTCTGCCAGACCCAGATCTGTCGACCCCCATCCACAACTGTAGAGACATCCTTTCCAAAATTATCCAGGTTCGAGCAGACCTGAAAGACACACCGTTACCGAATTGTGAGCTAAACTGGTATACAGATGGGAGCAGCTTTGTGCAGGAGGGGGTCAAGAGAGCAGGGGCAGCAGTAGTAACCCATGAAGGGGAAGTTGTCTGGAGCGCAGCTTTGCCCCCTGGCACCTCAGCACAGAAGGCGGAACTTATTGCTCTCGCAGAGGCCCTGGAAAGAGCAGAAGGCAAGCGGGCCAACATCTACACAGATAGCAGGTATGCCTTTGGCACTGTCCACGTCCACGGTGCCATCTACCAAGAAAGAGAATTCCGTTCCGCGGAAGGGAAAGGACTGAGGAATCTGCAAGAAGTCCAAAGACTATTAGCCGCTATAGAAAAACCAAAGGCGGTAGCGGTTATACATGTACTGGGCCACCAACCAAAGAGGACACCTGAAGCTATCGGCAACAGCCATGCTGATGCGGAAGCTAGGAGGGCGGCCCTCTCGGATTCCCTTGTACTTACAGCCCTCAAGATACCTATACCTGAACTGCCCGCCCTGCCACCCAAACCTGAGTATTCCCCTCGGGATCTTGAGTGGATTAGGAAACAAGTATCGGGGAAAGTGTTTGGGGAGGGAAATTGGAATAGAGACCAAGAAGGTAGATTGATCCTGCCAGAAGTATTAGGACAGTACATGCTTGCTAATCTGCATAAGTCCACCCATCTAGGCTGGAAAAAGCTGCTCAGCCTTTTCCAGTCTGCGCAGTTGGTGTTTCCCCACCAGAATGAGGCAGCTCGTCAGATCATGAAAGAATGCAGTAGCTGTGCAATGCTAAGACCAGCCCCAAGAGGGCTGCACCCAGCAGGTACCCGGGAAAGGGGGAGGGCTCCAGGGAGGAATTGGGAAATAGACTTCACCAAAGTAAAACCAGGGAAGTATGGTATAAGTGTTTGCTGGTTATGGTAGATACCATAATGTCTCTAGGTGGGTGGAGGCTTTTCCAACCAAGCATGAGACTAGCCAGGTAGTAGCAAAAAGATTAATTGAGGAAATCGTCCCCAGATATGGGGTCCCTGAAGCCATAGGTTCTGATAACGGCCCGGCTTTCGTTAGCAAAATCCTGCAAGGACTAGCCCTAGCTAGTTTCAGAGCCAGCCATCCAACTTCCTTCTTTCTTGTGGACTAGGGCAATTTTCCTATAGTATTGAAAATCCTCCAAATACCCATATCTACATGATCTTGTTCTCTGTTTTCCAAGGCTTTTAACCAAATACAATGATAATCTATGATTCTGTGTAAATTCTATGTGTGTTCCCTACATACTGTGTACACATTCAACAAGTGTTTATTGAACATGTAGTATGTGACAGGCATTGGTCTAGTCTAGGGATAAAACAGTGAACATAACTGTTTTTGCTCTCAGGGAGTTTACATTTAATTGGGGAACACAAAAAAACTACAAATAAAAAATGACAAATAGATAATATATCAAATGGGAGTAAGTACTATGGAAAAAAACTAAGAGAGCAACGGGTTAGGCAGTCCTGGGGGTAGAGGGCAGAAATTAAAAAAAGAATACATGGGGTGGTCAGGGAAATCTTCGCCATGAAGGTGACATCTGAATAGAAACCTGGAGGAAGGGAGGGAGGAAGCCACATGGTAATGCGATGAAGAGGGCTCCAGACAGAAGGACAATCAAGAGCAAAGGTCCTGAGGTAGACGCATACTGCATTTAGGGGACAGAAAGGAGGCCAGTGTGGTTGGAGCTGAGGGAACCTGGAGAAGAATATAAGGAGACGAGGTCAGGGAGATAAGGGCTGGGTGGGGCCGTAAATCACAGTGAGATGGGATGCCCTTGGAGGCTTTGAGCCGAGGGCAACATGATCTGGCTTGCAGTTTAACAGTATGAAGACTAGATACAGAGATTTGTAGAGATTAATTAGGAAATTATTGCAGTAATCTGGGCAGGAAATAGTGATGGTGTAGGGGCCGGGGGCAGACTGCTCCAGGATGTGCCACGGTGACCTGAGCACTGAAAACAGTCAAGGCCCAAGGCTCAGAAAGACACTTTGACCTGCCCCCCAGGCTCCAACTGCTTAAAAAGAATTTGCATGGAGGAATTGCTCCAGGAGGAGAGCCCTCCCCTTAGAGAAGTACAGCACAATATGAACTAGGCGTGGTAGACTGGGGGGCATGTGGCTCAGGGCGTTAAAATCCCTCTCCTCCCCATGGCCTCTGGGTGGCCCGTTCAGGCATTTGTCCACACAATGCTTATTCTTTCACCTTCCTGTGAATTGTTTCTCTTTTCCTTTGAAGTCCCAGACCCCTACCCTCCTCTTCTTAGTTCAGGACCACATATATACTTCATTTTCCTGACTGTCTTTGGAATCTATGTCTAGGGATTCCCTAAGTACACGCAATTAAATGTTTTTTTCTCCTGTTAATCTATGTCATGTCAGTTTGATTCTCAGACCAACTAGAAGAACCTCAAGGGGGTAGAGGAAATGTCTTCTTCTCCAACAATGGTTTGGAACAGTGGTAGCTGTGAAGTGCCACAAGGTGGTCAGATTATGGCTGAATTTAAGTCCAATGAAATTAATTAAAGGATTCATGCAGTTTGAGAGAAAGACAGATGTCAAAGGTGCCTCCAAGGTGTTTGCCCTAAACATGGAAGGAAAAAGCTTTTGTTCCTTGAAATAGGTAATGCTATGGAAGGAGTAGGTTTGAAAGGAAATCAAGAGTTTGTTTTCAGATATTTTCCATGCCTGTCTGACATCCAGTTGGAGATGGTGAATAGGCAGGAGTTCAGAAGAGAGGGAGGCCCAGGATGGACGTGCACCTTAGGGGGTTACTGGCTTGTCGATGATCTTTAAAGCTGTATCACTAGTTCAGTCCACCTAAGGAGCATGAGGGACAGGGTAGGGAAGAGGTCCTGTTAGGGTCCAGGCTTCCGAGGCTTCTCTAGAGAACAAACTACACAGGCATAGAGATGTAAATTCAAGCAAAGTCTTTATTTAGCCAACTAGTTGGGGTCCAAGTCAGCCCGACGCAGCGGGTTTCAACAAGGACCCCGAGCACTCAGAGCCAAGGGTTTATATAGCAATTTCAAAGCACTTAACTCATAGCAATTTTCTATAACTATACATTATTCTTGCAAGACATATATCCTGGGGTTAAGCAAGGGCAGGGTAAGACTACTCCTCAATGGTTAGGGAGGTTCTGCACGATAAGCTTGGTATGTAAGATTTAGTGACCAAGGTTAGCTGACCAAGGGTCACAGCTGCCCACCACCCGGTGCTCATGATTAACTTGTTTTTCAAGGCCTTACCCAGTTCCAGTTTTTCTTTCTAAGTCACGTACTCAGAAAATGGCTTCTAGGCCTTTAAGATGGCTATGCTTATGCTAACCTATTTCTATTCTTACAGTCCATGTCCATAACGTGAGCTCCAGAACATAGAGTTTGGGGAAATGGAGAGAATTTAACAGCGAACACAGAAGTAGCAGCGAGGGAGATCGGAGGGGAATCGAGAGAATGGAGACACATAAGCCACGTGAAGAAAATGGTCATAATCATATTCTGAAACACTATGCTTCTTTATTGCACGTATCGACTTGCTAGTTCATCTCCTTCACTAGACTGGCAGGTTTTTGAGGCCTGGAATATCCGCATTCATGATGCTCTCCCTAGGGCTGTGGTTAGCCCAGGGCCTGCCCCATATTAGATTTTTCTCTTGATGGGGTTACTTTTCCTTTTTTTTTTAATTTTGAAAAATATTTTAGAGAAAAGTTGCAAGAACAGTGCCATAAACTCTGGAACCCCTTCACCTAGATCACCAATGTTCAGTAAACACCACATTTCCTTTTTTTCTCTCTCTCCCTTTGAAACTAAAACAGATATCATAACCTGTCACACCCGAATAATTTAGTTTTATCATCTAACAACAAGATATTCTCTTGTAAAACCAGTCTAATTACCAAATACAGGAAATTGAACATCAACACATTGTTATTATCAATATAGTCCTTATGCAAATTTACAAACTGTTCCAGTAAATACCCTCTGTAAACCCTTCCCCCTTCAGACATTTCAGAAGGTTAAAGGTCTTCTTTAACCTTGAACAATTCCTCAGACTTTGTCTCCCGTGACATTATTTTTGAAGCACATAGACCAATAGGTTTCTGGAATGTTCGTCCATTTGGATTTTCTCAATGTTCCCTCATGTTTAGATTTCCTCCATTTTAAACAGGAAAGTAGATAAGTGATATTTTATATATACTATAAACTCAATGTTGGTTGAACCACTATTTGGAAAAATAATTCTGTAAGAACAGAAATAGGTTAGCATAAGAGTAGCCATCTTAAGGGCCTAGAAGCCATTTTCTGAGTGTGTGACTTAAAAAGAAAAACAGGAACTGGGTAAGGCCTTGAAAAACAAGTTAATCAATCATGAGCACCGGAATCAGGCAGCGGTGACCCCTGGTCAGCTGGCCTTGGTCATTTAATCCTACATACCAAGCTTATCGTGCAGAACCACCCTGACAATTGAGGGGTGGTCTTATCTTGCCCTTGCCTAACCCCGGGATGTATGTCTTGCAAGAATAATTTATAGCTGTGGAAAATTACTATGAGTTAAGTGCTTTGAAAATGCTATATAAACCCTTGGCTTTGAGTGCTCGGGGTCCTTGTTGAAACCTGTATGAGGCAGACACTTGGACCCCAGCTACCTGGAATAATAACAAACCTCTTGCTTGTTGCATCGATCTGCCGTGGCCTTCGTCTCCTCACTAGGGGGAAGCGCAGACCGGAATAAGGCCAGTGGGTCTTACAAATTCACTAATTTCTTAAAGTAAGATTATGCCAAGTCAGAAACTGGGATGGGTCAGAGATGTTACCCTACTTGCATATCCATAGACAGGAAGGTAGGGGGAGAGAGAGAGATACACAGCAGCAAAAACATCAGACATACCTGAGCTTTACTCCCCAGGCGGAGTAACTGTTGCTGCGTTTGTCCCTCACGCCTACACCCCACCCAGTGAGGTGCAGAGAGAGCTCGAGGCGAAGCCAGCATGTATGGTGAGACCATGCTATAGGAAGGGGGCTCCGGAATATGGATCTGGGAGTTTATGTAGGGAGAGAGGACCTTTCCTCTTTCCCCTTCTCCAAGGAGGGAGAAAAATCTTTGCCCCTAATGTCAATTTAATTTTCCTTGGGAGCAGAAGACGACTCTCCGATTCAATCCTTTGGAAGCTAATTTATCTTTGGAGTCTAAATTATCTAAATTGTCTCTAGGGAAAGGTAAACCACCCTCTTTGAGATTATAACTAGGGTTTTCTCCTCTTTTGATGTGTAAACACTTAGGGAGATAGTTTAAATCGTGTTAAGGTATCTCTAGAGTGGAGGGAAAGTTCCCTGTCCTGGAACAAAAGGCTTTGACTCCAGGTAAGATAAGAGGGGTTTTATTACCCTTTAAATGGCAGAAATGTCTCCACAAGCAGGGTTGTAAAGAGCAAATGTTTCTGGGGACACACAAGCAAACATCTCACCTTCCCAGTAGTTCAACGCCCATGGCCCAAGAGACTGTAAATTTGCAGGAACACAGCAAACAGAGACAAGTCTATTTTCCCACAGACTATAGTGCAGAAATCTCAGGATGGGTCAAACTTGTCTTTTGGTAATGCAGGGACATTCGTTTTGCAGTCTGTTCCTCCCATGGAATCCATCTTTTCCTCAATCTCAGGTTCTCTTGTGGGACTGTACCTTCTCACTGCAGTTTTGGGGTGTGGCTCCTTTCCCAAATACCCTAGGCTAATGAGATTACTATTGCCCCATGTCCCCAAGTTAAAAAACATCATACTTTTAGGGAGTGGATCTTAGCTAGTTGTTAGGAGAGCAAACTTACTCAAAATTCACTGTCAATGAATTACGTGTTCTTAATATTGAAGATTTTTTGCAAGAGTACTGATACGTCTCTCTCAGACAGAGGTGGAGACATTGAGAGAATAAAGTGAGTTAAGTTTTGTGAAGGCACACTTATAATTTGTTGCCTTCAAGGCACACAAATGAATGTTAATTTCTATAATAATAATTATTAATACTGGGCATACAGCTACTTCAAATAAAACCAGGGTTCTATTAGGAACAAGGATTGGGCAGGGGTGGGGTGGATGGATATTGTTTGAAGACGCAAGTAGCAATGTTAGCTGCCTACAGCAATTTTCCTCCTAGGAATTGATCTTACAGTTGCACTCACTGTTGCAGAACCTGTTGGTGACCCTGCCTAGATCCTTGGGGATCCCTGCTACCTTTTTGGTATGCCCACCCCCCCCAGCAAGTGTGGATGCTGATAAGAATGGCTTCCACCTACAACCCCAGAGGATTGCCTGTGGATGATTACAGCCCTTGGGCCTGCAGTGCCTGGATTTATGCGCTGATCCCCATTACTACCCCCAGCCCCTGACCCTGGGGTAGCCCATAACCAGTGACCATCTCTATAGGGGTGCAAACGTTCTGATCCGTAGCCTAAGGGCAGATTCTGTTTGCAGTTTATACTTCAGAGCTCCCTGTAGGAGCAGACTGAATCCAGACTTACTTGAAGCCACCTTCGTGCTTTATTCTTCCCCTTCCCTGTCCTGCTTCTCTTACTCTCAGGTTTCTCCTGAGAGTGTTCTCCTAATAAATCACTCACTCAAGAATCTCCACCAGAATCTCTGCTTCCAGGGAGACAAACCTGAGACACACACATACGTGAAATGACACATCCAATGGCTTCACTATTTGTAATAGGGTAAGACTGGTAACAAGCCACATGTATCTCGATAGCACACTGGTTAAAGAAAGTGCAGAAATATCTGTAATTGAATACTTACGGTGCAGCTAAGAAGAATCAGGTAGCTAAAGTCACAACGTTGGTGCCTGTGGGAAAGAAAATGGGGGTTGAGGGACAGGCTGGGAAGCGAACATTTCGCTTTTTGTTCCTTTTGAATTTGGAGCCATTTGGATGCATTGCATATTTTAAAAAATAAAATTAATAGTAGAAACATAAGTAAATATACATAAGTGAAAACTCCTGAGTACTTATAAACTTTATTAAATAACTATAAAATAGTAGTAACAAAAACCACTGTTTTTTTTGAGCGATTATTCTGTGGCCTGTCTCCTCCTTTTGTGTCTGTATTTCTTAGACATCTACACCTCCTGTCACCTCATATGTATTCCTCTGCCACTGCGTCTGGCCTGAAATGACTCTTACCGAGGTTTTCAACGACCTCCTTGTCTTGAAATCCAGTGGCTGCTTTTCAATCTTCATTTTCCTTGTCTTTCAGCAGCTCTTTGATACTATGCGCTCCTGGTTTTCTGCCTACACTATAGTCGTTTCTTCTTAGTCTCCTTGTTCAGTTTATCCCCTTCCTCCAGTCTTTAAATGTCCAGATTCTCAAAACTCAAAGACTTGGGCTGGCTTTTCTTCTTCATGCTCTCTTCCATAGGCATCATTATCCACAACCATGGCTTCAGGGACCATCTACGAACAAATACATCCCCAGTTTTCTAAAATCCCCTTTGAGCTTCTATTTTCAACTGCATATTTACCATTTCCTCTTCGATTTCCCAGTGAATTATACCACCATTCACCCAATTTCTCCTTTCAGGAGCCTGGAGGTATCTTTCTCTAATGCTCTTATCTCCTCAGTCACCAAATCCAATCAATACTGACCTTGAAATATCTCCCTAAACTCTTCATTTCCTTCCATCTATACTGTTGCCATTAGCTTTTAGCTGCTTCAGGGTCTCACCTGGATTAGTGAAAAAAGCCTTTTACCTGACCTGTCTGCTGTCAGTCTTGTTTTCCTCTATTGCACTCATCTCACTGCACCCACAATAAACTTTTCAACATATAAATAAGATGTCACTCTCTTCAGTAAAACCTTGCAATGGATTTTCAATGCATTTCAAATAAAATCGACATTTTCCCACCAAGGACTCCGGGGCTACTTGATATGGCTTTTGCCTGCCTCTCTAGTCTCGTTTTCTCCCTTTGGCTCCCTCTAGGTTCTGTCCTCTCTACTGGTTCTTTATTGTTTCAGGGTATCTTAGAAAAGCAGAACTAATAAGATAGATAAAGACATACAGATAAGAATAATTGGCTCCTGTGGTTACAGAAGTCAAGTCCCACGGTCTGTTGCCTGCAAGCTGGAGTGGTGGAACATATTCAAGACTGAAGGCCTAAGAATATGGGAGCCAATAGTATAAGTCCTGGTCTGAATCTAAACTCACAAGAACCTATAGACCAGGATATCTGTCATTAAAATTTTATAGTGAAAATGATGTATTTTTTTCATGTCCTCTATTTAGGTCACTGGGAAGCATTTATACAATCAGAGGTTTACTTAGGGGAGAATGGAATTAAAGCAACAGGAAGTGTACAGCTAATCCAAACTAAGAAATCCTTGATCCAACCGGTCACGAGGTCAAGTGAACCACCCCTATCCTACAATAGATGTTAACTATGGCGCGACCAGAGCGTTTGTGTTCACCGTAGGGAATTTCCCTGGTGTCTGAGTAGGGCCAGGTCATCATTGCCAAAATCTTGCTCTCTTGTATCTTTTACTTATTTCCTCTGGCCTTTGCTTTTACTGCAACATTTTGTTGGATGGTACTGTTGGATTCCCCTGAGGAAGGCGCCGCCCCAAATCACTCACCAAAGACGTTTCTTGATGCAACAAGCAAGAGGAATTTATTCGGAAGCCAACTAGTTGGGGTCCAAGTCAGCCCGTCGCAGCAGGTCTCAACGAGGACCCTGAGTACTTACAACTAAGTGGTTATATAGGATTTTCTGAGGCATTCAGCCCTAGAGAATTACCATGGTTACAGATTATGTTGTAGTAACAAGATAACAATACTACATAGCAAGATAACAATACTACAAAGGCAGTAATTTTTCAAACCTACGATTTCTGGGTTAGTGCCACGTCCTGGGGGTGTAGCAAGGTAGGGTCAGCTTTTATGCTTAACTAACCGAAAGGTTAGCGCTGCCAGCAGTCATGATTGATTAACTTGTTTTTTCCAGAGGAGTTACCTGGTTTCAGTTGTTCCCTCTGAGTCATATATCAGAATGGCTTTTTGGGCTTCAAGATGGCTACTCTTAGGCTAACTTATTTCTCAGGGAGGTTGGGGTCCTACATTCCCCACTTCTTTTTCTGAACATTCTAATCATGGAATGTTGGTGTCTTCTTGATGTGTGAGGGTATGATACTGTTGTCTCAGCATTAGCACCTGCACAGCACTTACTCTTTCTCTAATAAAGGTTATTACTCGATTTAAAATGCAGGGACCTAAGGTGAGGAGCAATATAAAAATAAGCAGGGGTCCTGCCAAAGTGGATATTAGAGTTGTAAGCCATGGGGATCTAGAAAACCAGGATTCAAACAGGCTCTGGTTAGCTTCTCGTTCTCGCTTTCGCTGATCTAATCTTTCTCTTAATTTAGACATTGAGTCTCTTACTACTCCAGTATGGTCTGCATAGAAGCAACATTCTTCTTTTTGAGCTGCACACAATCCACTTTCTTTTAGAAATAGTAAATCTAACCCTCGTCTATTTTGCAGCACTACTTCAGAGAGAGAGGTTAGGGACTTTTCAAGTTTAGAAATAGACTGTTCTATAGTTCTCAAATCTTCATCGATAGCTATTCTTAGTCCTTCATAATGTTGGTTTTCTTGTATAATTGCAGCTGCCCCTGGTCCTACTCCGGCTGCGACTCCTACTCTTAGTAATACAGCTAGAGTGAGTGAGACTGGCTCTCTTTTATACCTTAGTTTAGGTTCTAATTCTGCCACGAATGATAAGTCATCATGATACATTAGTCTGGGTACTAACTGGACTATGATACAGAAATCACGGGAGGAGTTGAAGGCAGAAGTAGAGACACATGGGGTCACTCCAGTGTTACAAGCCCACCATCCCTTGGGAGGAGGGATTAAATACCTGTTTTTACCAGGGAAGGCTATGGGTATGGTCTCATTCTTTCTTCTACAGATACTCTAGCTGCTGCTAGGGAAAAGGGGCGATGACCGCTCTGGCTGCTTCGTGCTGAGAAGGGGGCGCAGTAAAGGGTGCAGCTAGGTCTCCATCACTGGTCAGTTGAGAGAGCTTCAGAAGGCTGGCGCTTCTATTCTGGGTTTCATTTTTATTACTATTTGCAGTTTTGTGGCTTCTAGGCAAGATAAAACAAATTGTGTTATTAGGTTATGTAGCAACATCTGGAGTTGGATTTTTTATTCTGGAAGGAGGCTACATTATTGAAACGATACTTCTCTCTAAAATCACTCTCATTTTTACTAGAAGTAACTAGGTTAAGAAAATAATTAACAGCTGGCTTGATTATTTGCACAGGTGCAGCAAGAAGAGCAATTGATTACACAGGCTCTTTTAAATATGCTTTGCTGGAACTTTTTGTAAGGAATTTCAGATTGAACTTTTAAAGGCCTCTTGAGGCCAGACAGCCAAGCCAGACTTGCCATCAGGCTTTACCTGCAGTACCTGTAGATTTGGATGAATTCTTCTCTTCTCGAGGTCTCTGCACCTGCCAGGAAGTGACCTTCTTTACTCACCTGGTAAGGCTGCTGGGAACTCTGTAAGCAAGGTACTAGGCCAGTTCTTCCAAGGGGCTTTGTTGGCTTTATAAAGTCAATCTTAGTTCTTTAAAGTTGTTCACATCTGAGTCTATGCACATGTCTCTTAGGTACGACATTCCAGTCAAAGCCCTGGTAGTATAACCAGTGTTCTTAAGTAGTCTTCTCACAAGGAAAGCAGATTCTTATTGAACTCGTGCAAATAAACATACTGCCATGGAATACAAAAACAGTCACTGAAAGTTTTTAAACTCTGGAGGGATCAAGTAGAGAGAAGGATGTTTCAATTCTGCTCATAAAGATAGTCATTTACTAAACTGTTGTCAGTTTAAGAGAACAAGGTTAAAACATTTTACCAGCAACATTTGAAACAAAAAGACACAAAATCATTTTCTTTAGTTTATGTAATCTTATGTAACTAATACCTGTTCTGCTGAAATCTAGTTCTTTACCAGTTTAGGGATAATACTATAAATGACAAAAGACTTACAAATGACAATGGTTAAAGATCTGATGAGAGCTTACTGTAAAACAGTTGACATAAGGAAATTCTGATATTTCTGTAATACAAAACATTTAGTAACAAAGTTTAGCATCATTCTCTTTGACAGTGCTTTCCTGGTAAATAAATATATATATATATCAGATAAATAAGCCAAATTAGTCAAATACTTTCTCTAGTGAGAAAAATTCTTCTGACATGTTCCAGGGGCCCTCTGGAAAATATCAGAGTTAACTAGAGGTAAAAGCACCTTTTTGCATTTAATTTTTTTAGAACTATCATTACACATTTATTGTCTATATACTCAGCACAGTAAACAAGATATCTTAAAAAGTGGGGCAGCAGGGGAGACTGCTGCTGTCAATTTTTAAAGACAACATACAGAAAGTCAAACTAATTCTAGGTTACTAAGCATTCTTGAGAGAATGGTAGCAGATGGTAGATTCTTCTGCTTTCATCTTCAGGAGGGGAAAAAAGCTACAATAAGAATTCATATTTAGCTGAAAGAACTGTCTAAACTCAAGGCAGAGTATAATATCACCAGGCATACAAAAGACCTGTTAGAGATACATACAAAGAATGAATATGGCTATAGTCAAATTCAACTTAAAAGTTTAAGCAGAATCTCAAATTTAAATGTCTCTTTCTTTCACACAGATATTCAGATATGACCAGAAATATGATTTGAGATGAAAGAGGTCAGGCATTTTACTTCTTCATTTAGGGACTGAGAAATGATGACCTTTGGCTTACAATCAATAGCTTACAAACAGTGAAAATAATAAGAACATAACTCAGCATAAGTGTCTAAGACCAGATACAAAAAAGCAGAGAAAGTGCTTAAGTTTACAGGTCTTCCCTGAAAGCTTCAAGAATGTTTTACTCTTTAATAGTAGATATAAGCTGCTATGCAAATTCTATTAAAAGCTCTAAGATTATTTGCATTAAAAAATATGGAGAGTCCCCCATGTTTTTTTTTTTTTTTTAAACATACAGCATATAAATTAAACAAGAAGACCTGGTGGTTCTCAAAAAATCTATTACAACTTTTCTCAAAAGTGGTCACACGTTCGTCTATCTAAACCTTTACAGTGAAACCTGTTTTTCTGGGAGAAACATAATCTTATCCAGATTCTACAGTTTAATAAATTTTGGTTTGTTAACTAAGTGCATTTAATCAGCTGAAAAAAGCTTTGTTACTATTCTACTTAGGAATTCAATTTTTCAGGCCATGCAATCATTTTTAATAACAAAATATTTCAAAGGCAAATAAAGGTTATACAGTTGTTAACAAACTTTAGCTTTTAGTCCCTTTAACATTACGATTTCATGGCAACTCACTGAGACTTTAAGCATGAGAAACTGCTGTGATCTTTCAACATAGAGAAATGCCCTCTCTATCACTTTAAGCAGTTCTAACCAGAACTCAAAACTATTAGAAACTTCAAGCTCCAGTGAACACTGAGAAGCAGGACACTGCAAACTGTCAAACCAACATTTCCTAGACTGACAAACTTACGAACACATTCTACAATTTCTGCAACCATGAGCTTCACAGCACAATCTCCCAGCAAACACAGAGCACATCTTCTCAACTTAACAAAACTCTAAGGCTTTAAGTTACTACAAAGATTCTCAGGCTGCAGGTAGGCATACACACTGCAACACACAATTAAAAAGGTGTTCACTTGCCACACTTATCCAGTTCACTTACCTGCAACAACTATGCTAGCCTACTCACAAGACCCCCACTGAACACTAGACAAAGCCAAGCTTCTAAGCATTCTATTCTTAAAAGATTTAGCAGATAACATGACTCAAATGACTCTAGGTAAACTCAGGCAGCCGACAACTACCAGGACATGCCCGCCTCAGGCAAACTCAAATTAGCATTAATGCTTAACACTTTTTTATCAGGTTTTCTGGAAGTTTTAGAACACTCAATTTTCACAAGCGCTTGTCTTTAAATCAATTTCATTAATACCATCCGGAGGTAGAAAGATATATTCATTTACACACTTAGGGGGTTGTCTGAGTCTGTCCCATTGTCAGTATAACAATTATTAGGCACATGAAAGACACAAAAAACAGAGACACACACAGATTAGACACACAGCGGCCGCTTTTTGTTTTTTCTCAGATTTTCAAACAGAAACCGAAAGGAATCAGAGGGTTGATATTCCTGGCTCCTGAAAATCAACCCTATCTCATCAGATTCACCTTGCCAGAAAAACAGACGGGAGGCTACCAGGCGTCCCTGGCCTCCCAACCTCCCCGAGGCGTCCCCCAGGGTTGCAGCCTGCGGTGCTCCTAGTACGTCTACCGACCGCAGTCTCGACCCCTTTACGGGATCGGGACAGCTGCCAGACAGTGGGTACCCCTTTTCAGAATTCTGACCGGTCTCACTGAAAAACAGAAGACAGAACACAGACAACTCAAGGCGCCACTAATCTTACCTCTTCCTCCAAGAGCGACTTCGGGAGTGAAGCGGGGTGAGCGCATGATCCCGGACGAGCCCCCAAATGTTGGATTCCCCTGAGGAAGGCGCCGCCCCAAATCACTCACCAAAGACGTTTCTTGATGCAACAAGCAAGAGGAATTTATTCGGAAGCCAACTAGTTGGGGTCCAAGTCAGCCCGTCGCAGCAGGTCTCAACGAGGACCCTGAGTACTTACAACTAAGTGGTTATATAGGATTTTCTGAGGCATTCAGCCCTAGAGAATTACCATGGTTACAGATTATGTTGTAGTAACAAGATAACAATACTACATAGCAAGATAACAATACTACAAAGGCAGTAATTTTTCAAACCTACGATTTCTGGGTTAGTGCCACGTCCTGGGGGTGTAGCAAGGTAGGGTCAGCTTTTATGCTTAACTAACCGAAAGGTTAGCGCTGCCAGCAGTCATGATTGATTAACTTGTTTTTTCCAGAGGAGTTACCTGGTTTCAGTTGTTCCCTCTGAGTCATATATCAGAATGGCTTTTTGGGCTTCAAGATGGCTACTCTTAGGCTAACTTATTTCTCAGGGAGGTTGGGGTCCTACAGTACAAAATTGGTATTTTAGCAGTATCAGGCACAATTACATTCAGGTCTTTTCTCATTGATATTAACCCCGATCACCTGAGTGCATCTTGGGTATTTTCAGGTATTCTTATCTCATAGGGTTTCTCATATTTTTTTGACTTGTTACTGAGTCCTTGACTTATGCCATGTGTAATTTTTTTTAATAGTCACATTTTTCATTTTAAAGAATCTCTACTGGGTTTTGTTCTCATACTTAGAAGGATCTCAGAGATACACCTCTAGCTATTGGAAATAGACTTTCAAAGAAAAACTTTTATCCCAGGACCATCACTGCAGGATTAGGCTAGTTGACCTGGTAACAAAACACATACCTCAGTATAGATACTATGTCAATATATAGATATGTATTTTATATATATATATATATATATATATATATATATATATATATATATATATACATTTTTTTTTCAGTAAAGCTAGAAACCAAATTAATAAGTGAATACATACATACATAGGAAGAACTGGGCACAATAAGAGGCAAGAACTTGCAGAAAAACAGTATTTCTCATTCCTGATCTATGGAACAATTTCCTGGCTCATAATAGAGGACAATCTTGCTGGTTTTTGTTTTGTTTTCACAAACTCAGGGAGTTATTACTCTGTTCTGTATGATAAGGTTCCACATGCATACCTCATATACTTACAGAGAGACTGTTGTCTTCCGAAAAGTTCATTTTTATATATAAAACAAAAGAAGACAACACAGGAATCGTATTTTACTTGTCTGCCACTTATTTTATTATTGCTTATTTGTGTTTGTACAGGAAGGAAGGCCTTTTGGTGAAAAGTACATGATTTCTATTCAGAAATAACTTAGGTAATTCTGTTCGCTCATGAACAACATCAAGTTGTGGAAAAGTAATGCCACATGCTCCTATTTCACCATTATTGTAAGATCTTATTCATTCTTCACTGCATTTTTGCCAGTAATATTGATATCCACAGGCCTTTTCTTTTGCTTATAATGCTAAATAATGAAAATCAGTTAGATAAAGTTTGGCTTTATCAGTGCAAACCTTTTTGATGAACAAAAGGAAGTCTCAGAAAGAGATAGGTTCCTCTCTTTTATAGCACAGAGGAAGAAATATCTTTCTGTGATATAAACTTGTTCAAAATATCTGATTTTGTCAAATGTTAAATGGTGGATATTCAGAAAAATATCGATATTTTTTTTCTGCGCAATATGGAGATGGCATGAATATTCACAACTATTTCTCCCATATTCTATTTCTTGTTATTATTAATCAGTTCTTGGAAGTGTAATTTTAAAAGAGAGTCTTGTGAAATGACTAAAACTGAGAATTTTAGTTACTATATTCTTAAGAATAACTTTATACTTTGAGGGTCCCAAGAATATGCTAGTTTGGAGATTTGTTAGAACTCATTTGACTAACAGATTATAATCATGGCTGATGTTTGTTAGAACAAAGGATACAATATATATAGGATCAGCAAAAAAAATCAGTTATGCATGCCCAGGGGAAGTCCAGAAAGATTAGGTGTAGACTTCCAGGTCCTCTCTACAAGCAAGTCACACTGAGGTGCTTCCAGTCTAGCTGTGAATTACAGGAACATGTACAAGATGTCTCTGCCCAGGTAAGCCCACTTTAGGTCTCAGGGCCCAGGGTTCTCAGAGGAACCTGGTCATGTAGATATACTCCTACGTGACCACCCATGGTGCTGACCTCAAACCAGGAGGCAGATGCACATGATAAATCCTGAAAGTATGTTAAGCAAGATAGACCATCTGATATATCTGTCTCAGTGCTTCAGGAGCACAAGACCACCTCATCAACCAGTGACTATGTTATGGTTTCCATAGTCTGGCCAAGGGTTGTTATCTTGACTCCAGATACTCCCAGAAATAAGCAGATGTGCTGCCTGAACTCCTTTGAGGCTTACAATTCCTGTGGTTGCTTTGCTTGATAATTTGTTGCTTTACTTGATAATTTGTTGCCCTGTTAGTAATGTTATAACTGACATCTCTGTATGTGTCAATAGTAGAAATTCTTATTTATGCTGCAAATTCAGAAAGAAGATCATCGCTCCTCTTCTTTCATTCACGATGGGGAAAAAAAATCCCAATAACTCTGCTAGATTTTTTATTTTAATAAATAGTCCTGGAGTCTTATCTAGTTAAAGTTAGCAACTAGCAAAGGATTCCTGTAGCATATAATTTAAAAATATTTTATGAGTAATACATGCTTGTAAACTATTCATAATACATAGTGCCATATACAATGATATGTTTTTGTAGTGTAGAAATAATGAATTGAAGGTTCCAAAGTTGATTTTTTAAAAATAACACCTATTGAGATGTAATTCACATGCCATAGAACTCACCCATTTAAAACGTAAAATTCGATGCCTTTTAAGATAGTCACAAAATTGTGCAACGATCACCACAGTGACTTTTAGAACGTTTCCATCACCCTGAAGAGATACCTATAGCAGTCAATCCCATTCACCCATCGGCTCTCTGTCTCTATGGGCTTCCCTACTCTGGACATTTTATAACATGGAATCATATGCTGTGTAGTCCTTTGTGACGGCGTCTTTCACTTAACATGTCTTCAGGATTCATCCATGTGATAACATGTATCATTACTTCATTTCTTTCTATTGCTTAATAATATTCCACTGTATAGCAATATCACGTTGCATTTATCCATTCCTCAGCTGATGGATATTTTGAGTTGTTTCTACCTTTTTGCTATGATGAATAGTGCTGCTGTAAACATTTGTGTGCAGGTTTTTGTTTGCAGATATGTTTTGATTTTCTTGGGTATATCCTGAGGAGTAGAATTGCTGGGTCACATGATAGCTCCATGTTCAACATTTTGAGGAACCGCTGCAAGGAAAAGTTCCTTCTCCAAAGTGACTGTGCTGTTTTACATAATTACCAGCCTTGTGTGAGGGTTCCTGTTTTCCCGCATCCTCCCCAGGCTTATTATTTGTCTTTGCATGATTGTCATGTGAGGTGGATTTTTTTTCCTACTTCTAGATATAATCTCTGATGAAAAATTATAATTACCAACTTGAGGTTCTTCTAAATTCTGAAAAAGGATGGTGCTCTGAGAGAATAGTTTCTTGCCAATCACTCAGTATTTCTGTTCAGTTTTAGTGAAAATATTGTATTGTGTGGTTTTAAAGCCAAATGATTTTGAATTCATGTGCCACAAAGAAGTAGTGAATTTACCATTACCAGACATATTTAAATACCAACCGACTCCACCTGCCTGATGGCCCAGCCCAGGAGGCCGGTGGGTGGAGGCCACACAGCGGGCCTCCAGAGGGGAGGCTACTGATGTCTCCTCTATTTCTTAATCTGACCATTCCCCAAATCCCAGCAGCCCTCATGAATCAGAAAAAGCCCCCAGAGAAAGGTCAGTTAGGAGCCGTAGAGCAATCATAAAACTCAGCTGTGACCCTGCGCATTCCCCCCAGGCCGGTAGGTTATTGTCCCTGGGGTTGGAAATAGAAGGTTCAGGTGACTTTAGGGAAGAGCTCCCTGGCCAGCTTGGCCCCCCAGGAGAAACAAGAGGTGACCAACATGGGGTGTGGGTCAGGGAAACAGGTGGGAAAATCTTGGAAGAGTCCCCTTATGAATCACTACTATAGAAATTACAGCATGCATTGTCATAGTCAACAGAATGAATGCTTCTCATTCTACTGTAAATAGTTCCAGGGAACTATGGAAAAAACACGCCCCCACGGCAGGCCTAGGTGGGAGTCCGGTTAAGCAGGTTTTAAGACTCATTCAGAAAACAGTGTGGCGCCTTGTAGAAATTAACCCAAGATTAGAATCTAAAGGTATGAGAGCAACAGAAAAATCTTGAGGAAGAAAAAATAATGACCTTTCATGTTTGAGAAAGTAAGGAAATATTCCGAGAAGCAGATTATGCCATAAATCACCTAATGACACATGCTTAATGATGATTTTATGGTGATTTTATCTAACCAATCCCCTAACCAAAGCTTGAAGTTTCTGTTAATAAACAGGCCAGTTTAGCATCGGTGCTAGTGTCTGTGTCCTCACTCACCGATGCCGTTCATCCTTTGGGGACCCCTGGACCCGCTGGAGCAGGACTCCGGCAAAGGATGACTAGTTAGCAGAGGTATTACAAAGGCAATATGTATGTGGCTTGGATATATGGTGTTTAAGGGGTCCCAAGATCAACCCAACTTTGGTGATGTGCCAGAAGACTCACAAGACTCAAGAGCATCTTAAACGCACAGCTAAGGCCATAGGAAAAAGACATGCCTCAGATAGTGTGTAGAGAGGTCCAGCGCATGTTCCTTCCTCATCTGAAGCCACACCGGATGTGGATTCTCTGTCGAGACCAGCTGGCCACATAGGGGGAATGTCTTTCTCAGGAAAAGTCCATTCAGGATTCAGAGTATGAGGCTTTTATTGGGGAACTGGTCACACAGGCATAACTTGCTATGCTACCAGTGATAACAGCGGAATCTCAGGACCTCAACAAGGAAACCAGGTGTACAGCATCAATCTGGATTTCGCACAAAGTAAATTGACAGGTTGCTATGGCACTGTGCATTGCTCTGGGTATAAGCAATAAAACCATCAATTAATTGGTGACACGAAGAACATTCTGAGGACCACATTCTTGTGGCTTTGCTAAGGATCAGTCATGGTTCCAAGCTGCGTTAGAGATGTGGGGATAAATGACTAGACCTACTATGTTGACATACCTCATAGATGACCTCTTAGAGTTCTCATCATTCCAAAATTTTATTTATCAGCAAGATATACACACTAAAATTCAATATAGCCAAAGAATTGAGAGCAAATTTATTGAGGAGAAAACTCTGATTGCAAAGAAAATAACAAGTGAATGGAATCAATCATGAAAATGACCACATAAATATTAAAAGTTACAAGTCAGTGTTAACCTGTTTGCTTGGGAAAAACAAACATAGATATGAATAAACTTAGATATGAACATTGTGGGGTTTATTTTTAATTTGGGATGACACATTAAGGCTATTCTATCTCCTAGAGCAGGAAGTCTAACTTGTATCTTGGGATGACCTTAGAGATGACCTGATAGGAGCCCAGCACCTAGGCATGCAGGAATAAGAGAAATGAGCATATAATCCATGTTAGAAGGGGGAAGCAGAAATTGTAGCTACCAGAAGGTTAAATTTGGACCCGATAGCAAGGTCACACTGGCTTTTTAAGGAGAGGGAACTTGAAACCATTGAGAGCGGAAGCCCAGTGTAGATGAGGAAGTAAAAATGTTTAAAAGACAAGAGTGGGAGCAGAAAGGGAAACGGGGCTCTCACGAGGACCGCTGTGCCTTCCTCTTCTCTCCTAACCGATACTTTCAGAATTCCTCCGTAATAAGCACTAAAGGCACTTACTGGGTGTCATGAATGAGTGACCTCCAAGTAACTGAGTCACATATGTCTAGATGTTTTCCTAATGTATATAAAACCCCTTATTTTATCAGATTTGCACCAAGGATTCTTAATGGAAAGGCCATTTATGGGAATGTGTGGATGGGCAATAGGTTGATTTATAGCTTTGGACAGGCCCGGATGTTTGACTTTTGACTCTTGGCTAATATACGGACAGTAGAATTTATGATGTGCTATTTAAACCCCAAGGTCAGTTTCTTCACTGGTTTTCAACTAGCCTAACCAGTTAGATCACCTGACTTGATTATGTGACCAGAGGGACAAAATTCCAGCTGGAAACTTACTCTTTAGCCTCTCATGAAGCCAAGATTCCTTGCATATATCTTAAGGGTTCAAATATGTGATAAAGCTCCCATCATACCATTAGTGAATAGGCTCCCTAGGAGCCTGTGTTTATTGTTTTTCAGCTACTAAATTTTGGGGTAATTTTTTGTGTAGTAGTAGATAAATAGCTAATTACTCAAGGTGTGTGTCGGTCATTTGGGTATCTGGATGAAATAAGGCTGAATAGTTCCTTTATTTTGTGCTTCAGAGAATGTATATTCCCCACCCTGCACTTCACACATCATACAAATTTTGGGGTGGCTGGGAGGGATGCCTTATTTTGTATGTTGGGAGAAGGTGATTTGAATACTAGCAGACCATAAACGTTCCCAGGCAGCTCGAGTTTATGAGAACACAAATGGAAGCTGAGACACAGAAATTGGTTCCTGTAGAAGCTATTCATACCTATACACATCCTGAAAATTCTTAAAACTTTCCCCCAAAGGTATATATCCTGGTTTGAAAACCACTGGAGAGGAGGTGCTATGATAAGCTGAGAAACCCTTTGAAGGAGGAAACGGTGAATGTGATGAAATAAACACTTTTCAGGAGAATTCCAGTGGGTCACTGGTGCTGACTCTCAAGCCATATTGAACCTGGAAAGGGTCTGAGCTCATTGGGTCTTCCGGGATGATAAAGACATGCATGCATTGGACCCTCTCTGCTTTTTGTGCTCCTGATGGTAGACAGGTGCCAATCCGCTTAGTTTGTTTCAGACAACTTTTTCTTTTCTTCTGGAATTCCTTTGTTTTTTTATGTTTGTTAATGAGAACCTTCTAACTGTTTCTTCATTCCTCACACAACATTTACCCAATGTAGGACCTCTTGCACTTCTTAATATGTGGTTTACATGGCAACTTGGAATAAATTTAGCTAACATAGGGTATTTCACGATATGACTTTACAATGGCTATTTGATGTTTTATTATCACTGCCAGTCATAATGACATTTAAAGTCTTTCTTCCCTCAGTTTTATTGAGATGTAATTAACATACAGCACTGTATGACCTTAAGGTATACAGCCTAGTGACTTGATTTACACGTGATGTGAAATGATTGCCACAATAAGTTAATATCCATCATCTCATATAAATAATAAAAAACTTTTTCCCTTGTGATGAAAACTCTTAGGATCTACTCTCTTAACAATGGTATTTCAAATACACCATACCATCTAAAACATCTTATCAATCCGATTAATAGCTGCCTCTTAATAAAGGACCCAAGTAGAACTCCTCAGTTATCTTTATCTTTTGGTGAACTCTCAGGTGACAGTTATCATCTATGCATCTGTGACATGGATCTGAAAGTGGCTTTTCCTGTTCAATCAGAATCGGGGACTAGTGTGAAAAGCTGGTGCAAAGAAGAACAAAGATGGACATTTTAAAAAGAGTCACCCATCTTTGGGGCTAGATTCCACCCCTGGGCTCACTAACAGAAAGCAGAACGGGGCTTACTCATCCCAGCTTTCACCCTACCCCCAGCTCCAGTCCACAGGGAAGAGGCTGGGCTGGGCTGGGGTGGGCAGAGGGTATCGGAGCTGCCCTTGCCCATGTGATGTTTGCTTCCTTGATAAAACTAAGTGAGAGAGAAGGCTCCAGGAGGAACACAGGGAGACTGGGATGCCTGCAGTGAGGTGGCCGGCATTTCTCCTCCAGCTGAACCTTTGCTGAGAGATATCAGTACAAGAGTAAGGGGAAGACTGGCACAGTCACAGCCCTCAGTTTGGCATGGCCTTAGCTGGTCCCCGAACACCCTGAGTTTGTACACCTTTCTGTTAGATTTATTCCTAAGCACTTGAAATTTCTTGTAAAATGTGTCCTTTTAAAGATGTGTTTTCCCTAACTTTTTATTATGAAAATCTTCCAAATAGACAGGAAAATTGAAATAATATGATGAAATATGCTCTTTTCCTAGATTCCATCACTGTTAATTCTGTCCAATTTCTTTTAATGTCTTTGTAATTTTGTTGTTGATGTTGTGCCATTTTCACAAACTTTGCACATGGTGGCTCATCATTTAAGACTATGAAACTAATTGTACGGTCCCACCAAGACAATCTAAGCTTAATCTTGTATTTTCCAATTAAGTACTCAAATTGCTCATTTCTTACCCTCTGCTTTCTCTTGATCAAACTTTAGTCAGGTTTCTCTTTCTCTTATAGGCCCCCGATTCTGCTTGCCCCAAGTCTGAACAAGCATACACACAAAGTGAAACATGCCTCCCCTTACCAGCTTCTCCTAGAAATTGGCTGACCTCAGTGAGACCCTTTTCATGTCAGGTCAGACCCTCCTCCCCAGTCTTTCCTCTTGTACAGCTTTCCCTTAAAATATTCTGCTTATCTCTGCTTCCTTTCCTTTACCCCATGAAAGAAAAAGCTTTTCTGTTGATTTTTAGAAGATTTCAGATTACCGAGATAAGAGTGTTTTCCCTACTGCAATAGTCTTTCATTTGAATGAAAGTCTCTCCCTATTTAAGTCTGAATTTGTTTTTATTTACATTTCCCTGCCTCAGACATGGAGTCACACATTTTTTTATTCCTTTAAGTGTATACATTTTTGGAGGTCTGTATGTGTGTTTATGCTTTTTCATTTAACCATTCAAAAGTAAGTTGTAGATAACATGATACCTCACTTGTAAATATCTCAATAAGCATCTCTTAGGAATAAGGGGAGTTTCCTTCATAACCATAATCTGTGACTCCACCCAAGAAAATTAAGTATAATTTTATAATACCCTCTAATATGTAGTCTGTATTCAAAGTGTCCCAAGTGTCCTCAGAACTTTTTATTGCTGTTTTATTTTTTAGTTTTGTTTTTCTCTCCCATCCAGAATCCAAACAAGGTTTACGCATTATATTTGGTTGTCTGGTCTTTTAGTTACTTTTAATCTAGAACATTTGCCTACTCCTTGTTTGTTTGTTCTTTATGACATGGACTTCAGGATACTATATGTATTTTATGTATTTTATAAGATAAAACAAATAAGAAAGTACATTGAGTATAAAAGAAGTAAGATACAAAAATAAGAGAAAACAGTAATATTAAATGTAAATTGGCAATATCAATATTAACTCATGATTTAAAAACTCTATCACTTGTTAGTTTTGTTCACTGATGTGGCCTGGAAGCAATGACACTCCAATAACACTGAGCACACTTAGTGCCCAGACTGTGGTTTCTAAATACTATTCACTGTTAAAAGGAATCATTGCCTTTTTAATTGGAAAAATGGGTGATTCCAAGTCTGAGGCAGTGAATTGCAATGTATGCATAGAACTTCTTGTGTCCCCAAAATTATATTTGCTAGTTTTAAATCATAGCTCCACCACTTGCAAATTTTGTGAAAAATGGGCAAAAACCATTAACTTCTCGATTTTTCAATGTCTTAATCTGCAAAGGGGAGGTAATAATAATACTTAGTTCATAAAATCTTTCTGGAGAATTAAAATAACAGTACTTGTGAAGTTCTCAGAATGGTAAGTAGAACATAATTAGGTGCTTAAAAAATATTAGGTATTAACATCATTATTTTCATTAACACTATTCAGACTTCTTATTGATTTTAGCATAGAAAACAAAATCTTTAACAAAGCTTGCAAGCCTCTATCTGATCTTCCCCTTTCTACCTTATTGTGTTCACTGCATACCATTGTTCATATAGATATATTTAGATATAGATACAGATATGTATAGACACATATCTATGTATATATATTTTATTGGTGTATAGTTGATATATAATCTTATATTAATTTCAAGTATAGAACACAGTGGTTCAGCAGTTACCCAATATTATTAAATCCTCTCCCCTACTAGTGCAGCTACTATCTGTTAACATAGGAAGATAGTACAGAATCATTGGCTGTGTTCTTCATGCTGTACTGCTATCCCTGTGACCAACTTATATTATGACTGAGAATATTATGAAAGAATCCCAACAAATACAGATTCATACTCCATGTGGGAAGCTCTTTGAAGTGGGTTTGATTATATATTAACAACACAGAATTTAAATAAGACATTTGCATTCAGAAAATTTTATAATATTGCGCAAAACAAAAGGATTTATAGTTGTCCATAAATGAGGACAAGGTAATTAATCTTGCAGAAGTATTTTACTAAACGAGTGTTTTCAAACAAACACCCTCTTGTCTTGTATTCCAGATGTTTGACAAGAAAAATTTAAACGATCTCTGGCACGCAGAAAGATTGGACAGCTTCAGAAGTTAGTCTTATCTCTTTATAAATGTTAGTGAAAACGCCTACACTATTTTTAAAAATTTCACAGTGGTTTGTATGACAATTTACAGAGCACATAGGACACTGTATAGCGACATCATTGTTAAACTAAGTTTCTTAAAATGTTAAATTCATTTAACAATATTGAACATTTATTTTGGGTCTTACTTAATACCTATCTTTTCATGACCTGGATCACTGGTTAAAGATTATCCTTTATGACCCAAATGATATAAAGCATTTAACTTTCTTTTAGCAAGTAAATGTCTAACTAGTAGGACCTGACTCCCTCTTTTTAAAAATTGAACTATAGTTGATTTAATATTAAAATAGTTTCAGGTATATAACATAAAGATTCGACATTTATATACATTACAAAATGTCCAACATGGTAAGTGTAGTTACTATCTGTCACCACTGATAGTATATTAATGACTATATTTCCCATGCTGTACATTTCATTCTGTGACATTTGTTTTATGACTGGAGGTTCACACCTCTTAATTCCCTCATCTAATTGCTTATCTCTCCATCCTCCTCCTCTCTGGTAACCATTAGTTTGTTCTCTGTATTTAGGAGTCTTTTTCTGGGTTGTTTGTTTGTTCATTTATTCTGTTTTTTAGATTCCGTGCATTAGTGAAATCACATAGTATTTGTCTTTTTCTGACTTATTTTACTTAGCACAATAACTTCTAAGTCCATCCATATCGCAAATGGCAAGATTTCCTTCTTTTTTTATGGCCAAGTAATATTCTGTTGTGTGTCTGTGTACACACCACTTCTTTATCTAATTCATCTATTTATAGACACTTAGTTTGTTTCTATATCTTGGCTATTGTAAATAATGCTGTAATGAATATAGGGGTTTTTTAATTACTGCTTTTGTTTTCTTTAGGTAAATAATCAGAAGTGGAGTTACTGGATCATGCTGCATTTCTATTTTTAATATTTTGAGGAACCTCCATACTGTTTTACGTAGTGGCTATACCAGTTCACACTTCCACTAACACTGCATGAGGTTCCATTTCCTCCACATCCTCACCAACACTTGTTATTTCTTGTCTTTTTGATACTAGCCATTCTGACTGGTGTGAGGTGATATGTCATTGTGGCTTTGATTT
Organism: Manis javanica; assembly: GCF_040802235.1. Classification (NCBI taxonomy): domain Eukaryota; kingdom Metazoa; phylum Chordata; class Mammalia; order Pholidota; family Manidae; genus Manis; species Manis javanica. Next base: position 6,906,695 of record NC_133170.1, on the reverse strand, counting down.
GCATTTCCCTGAGGATTAGTGATATTGAGCATCTTTTCATGTTTGCCCTCTGTATGTCTTCTTTGGAAACATGTTAATTTTTAACCCATTTTTAATCATGTTATTTGTGAGGTTTTTGGCATTGAATATTTTTTTGTTGAGTTCTTTGTACATTTTGGATATCAATTCCTTGTTGAATAGATCATTTGGAAGTATCTTCTCCCAAATTCATTATGTTGGCTTTTTATTTTTCTGATAGTTTCCTTCACTGTGCAGAAGCCTTTTAGTTTGATGTAGTCCCACTTGTTTATTTTTACTCCCTTTACTTGCCTGGGGATGTGGATCCAGAAAAAAATTGCTAAGGCCAATGTCTTAAGAGTTTCCTGTCAATGTTTTCTTTTAGGAGTTTTAAGGTTTCAGGTTTTACATTCATGTCTTTGATCCATTTCGAGTTTCTTTTTGTGTGTGGTGTAAAAAAAAAAGTGATCCAGTTTTATTCTTTTGCATGCAGCTGTTCAGTTTTCCCAACACCATTTACTCAAGAAACTGTCCTTTCCCCATTGTATGTTCTTTTCTCCTTTGTCATAGATTGGCCATATAAGCACAGGTTTATTTCTAGGCTCTCTATTGTGTTTCATTGATCCGAATGTCTATTTTTGTGCCAGTACTATACTATGATTACTATAGCTTTGTACTGTTGTTTAAAATTGGAGCATGATAATTCCAACTTTGTTCTTTCTCACGGTTGATTGGACTATTCAGGGTCTTTTGTGGTTCCACACAAATTTTAGGATTATTTGATTTAGTTCTATAAAAAATGCCTTTGGCATTTTGATAGAGATTGCATTGGATCTGTAGATTGCTTTAGGTAGTGCAGACATTTTAATACCAATTCTTCCAGTCTATGAGCACAATACATCTTTCCATTTATTTGTGTTATCTTCGATTTCTTTTATCATTGTCTTACAGTTTTCAGAGTATAGGTCTTTTACATCCTTGGTTACATTTATTCCTAAGGGTTTTATACTTTTGGGGCAGTTGTAAATGGGATGGTTTTCTTTAGTACGTTGCTAGTATATGGAAATGTAACAGCTTTCTATATATTGATTTTATATCCTGCAACTTACTGAATTCATTTATTAGTTCTAGTAGTTTTTTGTTGGAATTTTTAGAGTTTTCTCTATACAGAATCATGTCATTTGTAAATAGTGACCGTTTTACTTCTTCCTCACCTATCTGGATGCCTTTTATTTATTTTTCTTGTATGATTGCTGTGGCTAGGACTGCCTATACTATGTTGAATAAAAGTTGTGAGAGCAGGCATTATTGTCTTGTTCCAGATCTTAAGAAAAGCTTTCAGCTTTTCAGCATTGAGTTATGATGTTAACTGTGGGTTTGTCATATATGACCTTTCTTATGTTGAGTTATATTCCCTCTATAATCACTTTGTTGAGTCTTTTTATCATGATGTCTGTTGAATTTTGTCAAATGCTTTTTCTGCATCTACTGAGATGATATGTTTTTAATCCTTCCTTTTATTGATGTGATGTATAACATTGATGAATTTATTGATGTTGAATCATCCTAGCATCCCTGGAATAAATCCCACCTGTTTGCGGTGAATGACCATTTAAATGTATATTTGAATCCAGTTTGCTAATAGTTTGTTGAGGGCTTTTACATCTATGTTCATCAAGGATATTGGTCTATAATTTTCTTTTTTTGTAGTGTCTTTCCCTGGCTTTGTTATCATGCTAGCCTCATTAGGATGAGTTTGGAAATGTTCCTTCCTCTTCAATTTTTTGGAATACTTTATGAAGGATATGTTTTAGTTCTTCTTTAAATGTTTGGTAGAATTCATCTGTAAAGCCATCTGGTACTAGAATTTTGTTTGTTGGGAGTTTTTTGATTACCAGTCCAATTTCATTACTAGTAATTGGTCCATTAAGATTTTCTGTTTCTTCTTGATTTAGTCTTCAAAGATTGTATGTTTTAAGAATATTTTAGGAATATTTCTTCTAGGTTGTCCAATTTTTTGGCATATAATTTTTTTCTTGAATTATCTAATAATCCTCTGAATTTCTAGGTTGTAATTGTAGGTTGTAATTTCTCCTCTTTCGTGTCTGACATTATTGGGTCCTCTTTTTTCTTGATGAGTCTGGCTAAAAGTTTATCAATTCTGTTTATATTTTTAAAAAACCAGCTCTTGGTTTGATTGGTTTTTTTCTGTTGTTTTCCTAGCCTCAGATTCATTTTCATTTACTCTCATCTTTATTATGTCTTTCCTTCTACTAACTTTGGTCTTTCTTCTTCTTTTTCTTTGGTCTTTCTGTTCTTTTTTTGAGGTATGCCTGTACCACTGTAAACTTCCCTCTTAGGAGTGAAACTGCTTTTGCTGTGTCCCACAGCTGATGGACCTTTGCGTTTCTGTTTTTACTTGTCTTCGTGTGTTTTTTTACTTACTTTCTGATTTGTTCATTAACCGTTGCTAGTTTAGGAGCATTTGTTCAGCCTCCATGTGTTTACATTTTTCCATTTTTTTGTGTGTGATTGATTTCTACTTTCATTGTAGTCTGAAAAGATGCTTGATACAATTTCAATCTTCTTAAATTTACTGAGACTTTTTTGTGGCCTAACATGTGATTTGTCCTGGAGAACATCCCTTGTGAGTTTGAACAGAATGTGAATTCTGCTGATTTGGGATGGAATGTTCCATATACGTCTATTTGGTGCATTTGGTTTAATGTGTTATTCAACACCATTGCTCCCTTATTAATTTTCTATCTGGACAATCTATCCACTGATGTGAATGGGGTGTTAAAGTCCCCTCTTATTATTATATTACTATAATCTCCTCCCTTTATATTTGTTAACATTTGCTTCATATATTTAAGTGCTCCAAAGTTAGATGCATACATATTTACAATTATTATATCTTCTTGTTGGACTGATTCCTTTATTGTCATAGAATGCCCTTCTCTGTCTCTTGTTACATTCTTCGTTTTGAAGTCTGTTTTCTCTGACATGAGTATTGTTACTCTGGTTTTGTTTTTTGTTTTTGCATTCATTTGCATGGAGTATCTTTTTCCAACCCTTCACTTTCAGTGTATATGTGTCATTAGGTCTGAAGTGAGTCTTTTTAAGGCAATATATAGATTTTTTAAAAAATCCATTCAGCTACCCTGTGTCTTTTGATTGGAACATTTAGTCTGTTACATATAAAGTAATTATTGATAAATATGTACTTATTGCCATTTTACTAATTGTTTTTATAGTTCTTCCCTGTTCCTTTCTTCTCTCACCCTCTTCCCTTGTAATTTTATGACTTTCATTAATGTTACACCTGGATTCCTTTCCCTTTATTTTTTGTGTATCTATTATAGATATTTGATCTACGGTTACTATGGCTTCCTATATAGATAACAGTCTATATTAGGTTGATGGTCACTTAAATTTGAACACATTCTAAAAGCATTACTTTTTTTATTATTCACCCCTCTGCATTCTAGGTGTATGATATCATAATTTACATCTTTTCATATTGTGTATTTCTTGGACTAATTTTTGTGTATATAATTGAGCTTCATACTTGTTTTTTAAGTAATTGATCTCCTACCTTTATTGTATATTTGCTGTTACCAATGAAATTTTTTTCCTTTCCTTATTTTCTTACTTCTAGTTATGGCTTTTTGTTTTCCACTTACAGAAGTCCCTTTAACATTTGTTAAAAAGCCAGTGTAGTGATGATGAATTCTTTTAACGTTTTTTTTTAAATATGGGAAGTTCTTTATCTCTCTTCCAATTCTGAATGATAACCTTGCTTAGTAGAGTATTCTTGGTTGTAGGGTATTTTTCTTTTCCCTTTCAGTGCTTTGAATATATCATGCTATACTCCCTTCTGGACCTTACAGTTACTGCTAAAAATCAGCTGATTGCTTTATTATGTGATTTCCTTGTCTGTAACTACTAGCTTTTCTCTTGCTGTTTTCAAGATTCTTTGTCTTTAGTCTTTACCTTTTTAATCACCATGTGTCTTGGTGTGGGCCTCCTAGGGTTCATCTCATTTGGGGCTTTTTGTACTTCCAGGACCTGGAATGTCTGTTTCCTTCCCCAGATTAGGGAAGTTTTCAGCTATTATTTCTTCCAATAAGTTTGCACCCCTTCCTCTCTTTTCCTTCTGGAACCCCAATTATGCAAATGTTTCATTTGAAGTTGTAGCAGAAATCTCTTAGCATCTTCTCACTCTTTAAAATTATTAATTTTTCTCCGGTTCAGCTTGGTTGCTTTCCACCACCCTGTCTTCCAGATTGCTGATCTGTTCTTCCACATCTTCTAATTTGCTGTTGTTTTCCCTCTAGTGTATTTTTCATTTCAGTTAATGTTCAGTTCAGTTTTGACTGGTTCTTTTTTATACTTTCCATTTGTTTGTTGAAGTCCCCCATGAATAAATCCACTCTTTTCTTCAATCCAGTGAGCATCTTTATGACTACTACTTTGAATGCTTTAGCAGGTAGATTGCTTATCACTAGTTCATTCAACAATTTTCTGGACATTTTGTCTTGTTCGTTCATTTGGAACATATTCCTCTGCCTCCTCATTTTGTCTGGCTGTTTGTTTCTGTGTATTAGAGAAGTCAGCTATGGTTCCAGGTCTTGAAAGCAATGGCCCTGGTAGTTAGCATCCTGTGTTCCCCAGAAGTGCCATACCTCCTGCTCACCAGAACCAGGTGCTCCAGGGATGTCCCTGGTGTGGGCTATGTGCACCCTCCTGTTGTGGCTGAGCTGGGATTGCTGCAAGAGGATTGGTGGGCAAAACCAGCCTCTGCCTTGCTGTCATCATAGCCAACAGGACTACTGTGGTTGCAGTAGTTTGCAAGGTTCACTGTAGGTGCAGCTGGCTGAAAGGCTTGGCACCACCCCTGCCAGTGTGCTGGTAGGCAGGGCCAGCCTTCAGACTGGCAGCCAGCAGTGGCCAATGCAACTGCTGCCAGTGTGCTGGTGGCTACAGCTAGCTCCATCCCTCCACTGGGTGACAGTTGCTTTGGTTGGGTTCCTGGCTGACTGGGTGTTTTGGGGTGGAGCGAGTATACAGGGAATGTTGGGGCATAGGGAGTGGTGCTGGTACAGTAGGTGGAGAGCATCAAAACTGGCTCCCGCAACCATCCAGCCAGCTAGGCTGAGGGAGGGCACAATAATGGCATCTGCCAGTCATTCCTCCCATGGAGGAAGTTTCTGTAAATTCCTGCCCCTCTGTCATAAATTCCAAAGTTAGTCAGTAAATTTCAATCTGTTGCTTCTGGGTTGGGTCACAAACTGATTGACACAGCACACTGGTCCTCAAAGAGCAGAGACTCAGTCTCTCACAGTCCTCCAGCTTCCCTGGTGTTAAGTCCCCAGACATTATGGGGGTTCATCTCCTTGGTGCAAATCCCAGGACTAAGTATGCCAGGTTCCAGGGAGTTTATCCCTTCTCCCCTCTGTACCTCACTCCTTCCTGCTTATGGGTTAGAATAGGGGAAGGGTTTGGATACTAATCAGTCATGGCTATTTTCCCCTCTCATTGGGGCCTCTGTGTCATTGGCTATGGAAGGTCTGTTTTACCTGTTTTTAGGTCATTTTCAGAGTTAGTTGTGTTTCTGTAGTTGCTGCCTCAAGGGTGTGCATGGGAGGAGGTTATCACAGTGACCTTGTGTTTTGCTATCTTTCCAGAATATTCAGGGCATGGCTCTTAAACATTATTAAAACCCAATATATTTCTGTGAGGAGAAAATGTGATTCTTATATGAAAGCCTCTTTTCCTTGAAAACATCCTTGAGGTAAACTTCCTGCAAAGCAAATAGCCATTATTGTGCCAGAGAAAAAGAAGTACATTCACCTCTCACTATTAGTACCATCCTTAAAAACACCCCCAAACATATGAAAACCATCTTTGTAACTCACAGGTGAACTAGGAGATATAAATAGCCTCTTCAGTGAAAAAGTCTTGAAAAGAATTTACTAACCTAAAGCCATCTACTACAGACTTGACGTCAGATTTCAGATAGCTTGCTTGGTAGGATATTTGGAGGTCTTCTAGGTGCTCAGAAAGAAAAGGATTCTGTTTTCTCTTGGATACCATTTTTCACGATATGAAGAGGAGGAGGTTAAAAATAGTCTACACTGCTTGGTGAAGGGGGAAGCCTAGTAATGTTCCTCATGTAATTGTAGATTAATGATACAAAAAAAAAAGTCTACAGTGTAAAACTTATGCAGCTTTACCTATAATGCATGTTGTGGAAACTCTTAACAACCTAGCGTTTAGTGTATGCCTGACACATGGCTGATTTCCAGCCACCTGAGAATCATGAATCACTTCTTCCCTTCCCTTTCCTCTCTACAAAGCTTGTCCCTTAGTTCTTATTACTACCACCCCAACCCCTAGGCAACCCCCCTATTCATATAGGGGTCCCCTCACCGTTCATATCTCTCAACAGTCCTTGTCAGATTAATTTATGGTGGTCCTGTCTCTCAGGTACACCAGAGCACCCAACATCGTTTTCTAAGAGCTGTTTATGTGCATGTCCATTTGAAGAACACTTGGATGGAACAGAGCACACTGTGTGAGGTGAGGACCTCCAACTGTCACCTCTTCCTCAACTCCCAACATCCAGAGTAGCAAATTCACGTTCTGATTGATAAACATCAAGAGCAGCCTTGGAAAAGAAAAGCAGGTGAATGCAGAAAAGGTTTTATCCCCTGAGTACATGTCATGTGTTCACGCCTCAGAGATTTCTGGTGGCAGCTGTGTTCATCTTATTGTTTCTTTCCCCCTTTCCCCCAGCACTGGTGTGGCATTATAGTCACTATCTCTCTGGATGTTTCAAAAGGCCTACTTTTTCTTCTATAAATGCTTATCCTTTGCATTCATGGAATAAAAACACCGTGTGGGCAGGGACTGTACTTTAGTAATTGGGAACCATAGTTTTTACTTTTTCTGTTACCTTATGCAAAAACAGTAGACTATCCTTCTTCTCCCATGTTTCCACCTTCACTTCCATGAATCTTATCATTCTTTAGCCAAGAGAGTCACTCTGGCTCCAGACACCCAGTTTATTCAAGTGATACTCAGGTATTCACTCTTTTCTTAGCCTCTTCTTGTTAAGTCAGACTGTGAAGTGAGAGATGTTTAGCTGCTTGAAAGCTAACAAGATTTTTTTATATACTTGGCAGAAAACAGACCTCTGTGTCAGAGGCAAAGATGTGTACTCACAGCGAACACAGCAGCCAAGGTAACCTAGCTCTGGTTCTGAGGGCCAGTCCACACGGGGCGACACAACAAGGGCCAGACGGCACCTTCACTTGCTTTCAGGGTGCAATGTAGAAGATGAAGTCCACATTCAGGGGACTCTGATCTCATGTAATGCTGCTGACAGATCTGCCCATCCTCCCTTGAGAGAGACATTATTTGATTATCCTGGAATGTCAGTGCATGTTTCTGGGGAAAGACATCTGTAAATCTCTGGGCAGGCAAAATCACCATTTGATCTTTACTTATCTGGGAATGCAAATACACTTGCCCTGGGGAGGACTCCCTCTTTATCTTCCCAGGGCTTCCCGCTTGCACAAGCATTCCTGGAAAGATAGTCCTAGAGCACGTGGGCGAGAACACACACTGTTTTCATGCTGCAAATTCATGGAAAATTATCTTTCTACATCTCTAAAATTGCCCACCCTCCCAGCAAAGTTCTGCTTTTGGACATTCCATTGCACTTCCCTTTAAACAGATCTCATCCTTTCCAGAGATTTCAAATGTGAAAACTCCCATACGAAGTGCTGTTCATTTCCTCAGTATCAGAATTCTGTGGGGGACAAACAAAGTGTTCGATCAAAATATTTTGGCAGAAAGCACAATCATAGTGTATAGGATGATAATCTTGAGCTAACCGAGGAGGTAGGAAAGCTCCAAATCTCTTATGATTTATTTTAAAAATGGCCTACTATATCAGGTCTTAGGAGTTTGTGTTGAATATTACCACCTATATAAAAAATGGAATAATGAAATAATATATATGTAATTTCTTGTGTATCGATATCAGTGTAAGTATAACAAAACCACCAATAACATTAGTTGTCTGTGAAAGTACTATTGAGTGACTGATGGATTGGTTTAATAGTTTGTTATTATTCAGTAAATGTTCACTCTTTTCCCCATTCTACTGTGGTAGATTATACTTTTTTTGGCTTGGCCATGTGACTTGCTTTGGCCAAAGCAGATGGACATTAGCAGGGTCTCTAAGTATGTTTGACTTGGCTCTTGGTTTAACGTGACCCATGTAGTCCTGCCGTTTGCCTTAAGAACATGTCCCACCAGCACTGTTCTTTCAGCCTGGGCCCCAGAACAAGACATGAGTGACAGGCATAAGCTCAACATGAATCCTGGTGTCAGGAAGTCGAGACCCAGTATAAGGCTGAGTTACCCACTGACCTGCAGACCAAAAGGAAGAAAAATGGATTCTTACTGTTGTAAGCCACTGGGTCTTGGTTTTCTAAAAAATATAGCATTATTGTGGCACTAGGTTACTCACAGGATCGGGAAGGAAACTTTTCATTCAATATACTTTTGTAATTTTTGCATTTTTGAATCAGGTGACTATGCTTTATTTCTTTTGCTCTTTATTTTTAAAACATTTAAATATATCCTGTCAAGCACATATGCCAGTGTGGTTCAGGATATAGAAAGATAATCATCACATTGTTGAATGGTTTCTTTGTGTCCGTGTCTTTCTGTGTCCTTTTCTTGGACCCAAGATGATGGTTCTGAGGGAACAAGTATGAAAAGGATTTTTTAAAGTATCATAGCAATGTCTTAAAATTCTGAGAGAATTTCATTTCCAGTATAAAGTTCTGTACCTAGCTGAATGATCAATCCAGTTTGAAGGCAGAGCCACGTCAATTTCACTAATTACTCCAGTCAGTGCTACAGGATGAGTTTAAGACTTTTTTTTTTTAATTAAAAATGATGCCATTTCAGTTACTAGGACAGCTGTAATTTAAAAAAAGAAAATAACAAGTATTGGTGAAAATGGGTGGAAATTGCTATGTACTGCTGATAAGCGTGTGAAATGGTACAACTAGTGCATAAAACAGGTTGGCAGTTCCTCAAAAGCTAAACATAGGATTATGGTATGACTCAGCAATTCTACTAGTAAGCATATTACCCAGAGGAACTGAGAGCAACGGCTTAACCAGTATTCATGCATTATGCACATTAGCCAAGAGGTGGGAACAATCTAAATGTCCATCAACAGATGACTATATACACGATGGAATATTATTCAACCATAAAAAGGAAGGATGTTCTGACATGTGCTACAACTTGGCTGAACCTTGAAAACACGCTAAGTGAAATAAGCCAGACACAGAAAGATAAATATGATTCCGCTTACAGGAACTATCTAGAATAGGCAAAATTCTTAGGTACAGAAAGTAGATTAGAGGTTACGAGACTGGAGGGAGTGGGGTGGGAAGTTACTACGTACTGGTTGCAGAGTTTCTATTTCAGATGATGAAAACATTATGCAAATAGATAACGGTAATGGTGGCACAGTGTGATTAATGTCACTGAATGGAATACTTAAAAATGTTGAAAAGGGCAACTTTTCTGTTACACATATTTTAACTACAATTTAAAAAACTAAAAATGTAATTATTCCAAACACTATTATACACTTTAAATAGGTAAATTGTACAGTATATGAATTATCTCTCAATAAAACTGCTTAAAAGAAGGATATTCACAATTTTAATCTTGCTCAAAAGGAAACAACTCTGCATGTACTCGTAGAATAGTTAGGACACAGGATAAGGTTGACGTATGATTATTAGTAAGTGTATGTAAGTCAACCCTTCTTGAAATCCAAAAAACAGTAAAGGAAATACAAAACCAGAAATTGAGGATAGAACTTTTTGTTCCTTTAATCAACTGTCAACTCTTCCAAAAATTACTAGAAAAACCTTTGTTTTGCAATCTTGAGTTCAAGTGGCTTAGTGGGCCATGCAAGTAGGGAAATTGACTGGAACTGGACAAAATTTGGGACAGAATAGCTTAGGATTGGTGGATATAGTGAGATGGAGATCTGGAGTGAGTTATGATAAGTAAACTATTACTCAATAAGTAAGTTTTTTGTCCAGGTGGGTGATCTATTGTCCTAATAGAAAAGTTGTTTGCTTAGATGAACAAATTGCTTACCTAGATAAAATTGGCTTTGCAAAAATTTATTTCCCCAAATGGATAGTGAAGTTATTTATTGATTTATCATTTATCTTGCTGGAAAGAAATTCTTGAGGCAAATATTTTAATTCTCAATCCCAATAGTTAAGCTGTGTTGATGTAGGTGGTCTCAATTATCATTCAGAAAAGAGTGAACAGTCCTAACAGAGAGAGGCCTCGGTACTGGCTTGACCTATTTCTTTCTTAGATTTGACCAGTCATTGGCAAACTAGAGCCTGAGAACCGAATCTGGCCCACTGACTATTTTTGTACAACCCGTAATGGTTTTTACATTTTTAAATAGCTGGAAAACATTAAAAGGAGAAATATCCTTTTGTGACACATGAAAAAAATAAGAAAATCAAATGTTGATGTCCATAAAATAAAGTTTTATTGGGATACTGCCACAGTCATGCCTTTACATATTGCCTGTAAGCTTTCATGCTGTAAGAACAGAGCTGAGCAGTTGCAGCAGAGGCTGCATGGCCTAGCAGGCCCAAACTACTTACTGTCTGGCTCCAAAACTTGCTGACCCCTTCGCTGGACGGGAGAGCAGGAAGCATATTACCGAAGGGAGAACAAACTATTTGAGAACAAAAGAAGGAAATGTACAGGTTGTAACTGTTGGAAGGAAAGAGTGATTAGTAATTCTTCTATGTCTGTCTAGGTGACTAAATCAAAAGCAACTGGACCAAAGATATCCTACTCCTATATGAGCACATAGCTTATGGCAAGGCCCTGTTACCCTTCTTCTTTGAGACCCAGGATCGTGTCTTGAAGATAATAAAGAATGAGGCCAACAGACCAGAGCACAGAGCAACTGACAAGAGTTTTATTCATGTAAAAGGAAGATAAGCTTAAAGGGAACAGGCTCCTGCTAAGTGGGAAGGGCACTGAGGAAAAATGCTACTAGTGCTGTGACGCCCAGGGGTTTATAAACCCAAAAAGGAGGACGTCTACACGGTGTCCTCTTACCTATTGCTAGGACTGGGGTGGGACTTAAGGTTTTCTTGGCTTTCTCTTTCTCTGCTTGTTCCAAGATGCAGTTTCTTTGTTGACTGTCTGCTTTAGTTCCCCTTTTTGTTGATCATTATCGGAGTTTTTGTGACTCTTACTGGGGTGCCCTGTCTTGCCTACCTGTTCTGCAGCCTCGTGTCTCGGCAGTTGAAAAAGAAATGTTTTTTCAAATACAAAAGTTTTAACACAGCAAATTAAAACCAAGTCTTAAAGGTCTTTGTATTTGAAATGTAAGGCACTTACTTTTCAGTAATTCTTTGCATTGTTAGGCAGATGTAAACATTTGTTTCTGCTGGGGAAGGAAGATAATCAGTAGAAATTATTTCAATTTATTCTTCACTGCATATACACATATTTCCACTTGTACAAACTCACATTTACCAAAAATATGCTCCCTCCCCACAGAAAAACAATAACAGCAAAATAATCCCCTAAGCCACATCTGCACTTTGTATTTAAACAAAGATCCTGGGAATACATGCAAAATGTAAAGTTAATTGAAAGAAACCTAATAAACAAACAGCATTATTAATATCAAATATTCCTATTGCATAAATATTAATAGATGATGTTCTCTGCTTCTCTACACTTTGGGACCACAGAGCTGAATTGTTAACTCTACTCCACATGAGCTCCAATAACCAGAAAAGACTTTACTGTCATTCTTTGATGTCACATCAAAGATTTCGAAGGAGTCTCGACTGAGAGACTGAATATACAAGTGGGCAGGAGCCAGACCACACATAAAAAGAACTCTGACCTACAGTCTGTAGCAATGAGCCCAGGAAGTTAACCTATTATCTACAGTAACCAGCCCAGGAAGTCAGCCTACTCTGTGTAAATCAGACCACTGTCTTTAGCAAACAGTCTAGGAAACCAAACAATAACCCCTGTGACAAACACCCACACAGACCTGACTAATATCTGATAACGTTCCTAATTTTTTGCTGCTGCTTCCAACTCAGGACCAAGTAGAAACAGCTAATTATACACCACTAACCATCACACAGATGCTCCACTTTTAGTTAGTGCACCTGTATCTTCCCCACACCAACACTCCCCAGTCAGGACACACTCAAAGCCTTCCCTTTTTTCCACTATAAAGCTCACCCACTCTTCCGCTTGCCTTTCCGTTTCTGCCATGCATAAAGGGATGGTGGCTGAGCTAAGAATAAATAGCTTTTGCTGGTTCTCACTTGGATAGTCTTTGTTTATTCCTTTGAGACTGTTTTTATCTTCAACATCAGTATCTTCTAGTTTTAATCCTTTGCTGTCCAACCCTTGCTGTGGGAAAGACGGTTTGGCTGACTTCCTAGAATGTGTGACATTGTCAGTGGCCAGCTGCCGTCATAGTCCAGGAGCGTCTGAGAGAGCTTTGGCCTTTGCATGATCAGAAATTATAAAGGTGTGAGAGAAGAAAGCCTGAATCCTAGGCTTCCCTTTTCACCTGTAATCAGGTTTCTCTCTTACACTCCAGTAATATTACTTACAGCTATTTTAAAAAAGAAAACTTTGAGGCTTTTTATCATCAGTGGTTACTACTCTACATCACCTTCTTTCTGCAAGGTAAGGTGTACCCGTCTCCATTCCCGATCTGAGCCTGGAGTCTGGTCACCGTTTCTTGATTCACGTTGGTCCATCTGAAGCAGGAGGCTTTTGCAACACCAGCAGATGGTAATAGCAAAATGGTTGCTTTGGTGAAGACAGAAAAAAAGCAATTAGTTTTAAGGAAGAGAAGTGCCAGATCCTCAACTTCTGTATATACTTTTTTCTTAAACTAACTCTGCCTGAGAAATGAAGCCATCGTCAAGGCATCGTGCTGGTTCTCAGACATACGAGGTTCTACCTTAAGCGTACCCACTATGGTTTATTGCTTGGGGGGGAGGAAGGCTCCAGGGCCCAGGAAGGATACACTTGGAAACACAACCTCCAGTGGTAGAGTGACACATCCTTTGCAAGGCAGATGTGTCCAAATTCTTTGCTTTCCACAAAATGAAAAGGAGGATTTAAAGAAGTTGGCAGCCAAAATTGCATTAAAAATCAACATGCAATAATTGGTAACTATGTACTTTTTGACATGTATCTCAGAAAGAATCCAAATGTTTGAATGGTATCACTATAATAAAATCCTTTCCATTCCCATCTACTTATTTTTGCTAGGAGTTCTCAAAGAAAAACAAATCCAGACTTAAGTAAGGAGAGATTATTTTCAAGAAAACTATTGTGATAGGGGATGGAAGATACTGTAAAAGAGAGAATATGCATCTTAGTTGTAGAGGAATGCAGGGAACAGGGCTGAGCCACCCAGTTTTCGTAGAAACTATGTGAGGCTAACATTCCTGGACCTTGCCCTAAGTTAGATAACTAGAAGTAAACGACCCCCCTGGGGTCGAAACTCGTGATAAGTCACATAGGAATGCTTGTGCAAAGGTCAGGCACCTGGTGTATCCCTGTTCCAATTTTATTGGCCAAAGTATAGAATGTGTTTCAAATTCATTGGTTGGGGGTAATGTCCAGGCTCTGGTGCAATGACTGTAGAAATCCCATATAAACCATACCTAAAGTTGCTTGGGGGTCGGCAGCTCGGACTTGGCCTGCGTGTCAGGGGAGGTGCTGTCGACGCCAGCTTGCTGGCTGAATAAAGACTTTGCTTGGATTTTCATCTCCGTGTCCATGTGTCTTGTTCTCTGGGGAACCCCGGAGTCCTGGACCCTAACATAGTAATCAAGATCGGAAGGGACAGGCGGTGAGGGAGTGGGACCGACAGATGGCGCACTGAGCAGGGGGCACAACTGGATAGTCTTTCTTTGTGGTCAGCCGGTTTTAGAAGGGTCATTAAGAAAGTTGTTCCATGGTGCAACGTTTGTTTAAGATCAAGGGCAGGCCAAAGTTCAGGGCTCAGAGGGAAGGAGCAAAGCCTAACTAAAGTTTGGCCAAGTCAGATTAGTGGCGTTTTGTTCTGAGTGGTCAGAGCAAACAGTTCAGCTAATCATTTATGAGAAAAAGAATGGGAATTTGGTGGATCTGTGTCTGGCTTTGTCATAGGTAAACAAGGTTGTCATCCATGAGTCTTAAGTCATATGGGGAAGGGTGGCTTTTTGTAGTGAGCCGTTGCCTGGAACACAAGAGACTGGGGGACTTTTTTTTTTTTTGAGATGGCATCTCTCATATTTATTGATCAAATGGTTGTTAACAACAATAAAATTCATTATAGGGGGGTCAACGCTTAATGTACAATCATTAATCCATCTCAAGCCTAATTCTCGTCAGTCTCCAATCTTCTGAAGCATAACAAACAAGTTCTTACATGGTGAATGAATTCTTACATAGTGAATAAATTCTTACATGGTGAACAGTACAAGGGCAGTCATCACAGAAACTTTCGGTTTTGATCATGCATTATGACCTATAAACAATCAGGTCAAATATGAATATTCGTTTGATTTTTGTACTTGATTTATATGTTGATCCCACATTTCTCCTATTATTATTATTACTTTTATTTTTAATAAAATGCTGAAGTGGTAGGTAGATGCAAGATAAAGGTAGAAAACATAGTTTAGTGCTGTAAGAGGGCAAATGTAGATGATCAGATGATCAGGTGTGTGCCTATGGACTAAGTATTAATCCAGGCTAGACAAGGGCAGCAAGACATCCACGGATGCAGAAGATTTCTCTCAAAGCAGGGGGGGGTGAGGTTCTGAGACTCACCTCTGTTGATCCCCAAATTCTCACCTGATGGCCCCCCTGCGACTGTGCCTGTCTTAGGTTGTTCCTCCCTTGAGGAATCTTAAGAGACTGGGGGACTTTTTAAACCACAGCAGTTTCCTAGGAGGATAGGGCTCAGGTAAGTTTCAACATTGCCAAACTTCAAGCCATTTTCCCAACAAGTCATAATCCACTGATGGACGCATGAACTAAAAAAAACAAAAGAATACCCATCTCACTAATTTATGTGTTTCCAGAAAAATGTTAATTCCTTGTTGGAGTGACCACAAACTCGGTGTCGGTGGTAGATTCAGGATGACAGAGATGCCCTGGATAGAGTATGTGTCCCCATTATAGATGCCTGCCTTATTCCATGCAAACCGCTCTACTCTGCTATAGTCACGATTAAATCGCTTGCCTCCCGATGGTTTTATCTAAGGATCTGAGACAGCAAGGACTCCTTAGGTGGCTGCTGGGATTTTTTGAACAAAACGGCCCAGTTTCTTCATATGTCATGCTATACTTCTCTAATGACCGGCGCACTCCTGTGTCGACCTTGGGTGGTTTGGTCAGTGAGGGTCTCAGGGTGCTGGCCAAGCACATAACCGCGGCCCGTCCATGTCCCCAGCAAGGCATCAGAAAAGCCGTGAGGATCAGCCTTTGTTTCAGATACTGGCCTTAATCTGCCGAGGGTTTCGTGTCCAGCGATGCTGTAGGCAGCCGTGGGTGGTATTTTGTAGCCTTTGCCCCCTCAGCTGCTTCTTTGTGTTAATACTACCAGGTGGCATTTAATCAGTTCTTAGTGATTCAGATCAATGCTTTTAAAATTCCACTGATCAGATCAGTTTTTGGATGGGACTGTGTGCAACGTTAGCCATATCGAACAACGCGAGGGGTTGGCAGCCTTTCAGACATCAAAATTCTTTTTCTTTTTATGCCCCTTTGACTAATACTTGCCTGCTTCCCCTCCCCACCAGGCTCCAACGACCACCATTCCATTCTCTGCTTCCATGAATTTAACTATTTCAGATTCCTCGTGTAAGTAGGATCATGTATTTGTTCTGTGTCTGGCTTATTTCATTTAGCATAATGTTCTCTAGGTTCATCCATGTTGTCACAAATGGCAGGATTGCCTTCCTTTTTTAAGGCCGAATAATATTCCATTGCATGTGTATACTACATGTCCTTTATCCACGCATCAATCAGAGGACACTCAGGCTGCTTCCATATCTTGACCATTGTGAGAACCGCTGCAGTGAGCATGGGAGGGTGGACGTTTCTTCAGGATCCTGATTTCAATTCCTTTGGCATATATCCAGATGTGGGATTGCTCAATCATATAATAGTTGTACTTTTATATGATTGAGTCTTTTAAGGAACCTCCATACCATTTTCCATAATGACTGTGCCAGTTTACATTCCCACCAACAGTGCACAAATGTGCCAGTTTCTTCACATCCTCTCCTACATTTGTTATCTTGTTTTTTTTGTTTCTTTGGCTAATGCCATCCTAACAGCTGTGAGATGGTATTATGGCTTTGATTTGCAGTTCCCTGATGGTGAGTGATGTGAGCACCTTTTCATACATCTATTAGCTCTTTGTCTTCTTTGGGGAAATGTCTATTCAATTCTTTAATCTGTTTTTAAAAACTAGGTTATTTTTGCTATAGAGTTGCGGGAGTTTCTTTATATTTGGGGTATTTATCCTTAATCAGACATATGGTTTGCAAGTATTTTCTCCTGTTCCATAGGATATCTTTCTATTTAGCTGATGTTTCCTTTTGCTCTGCAGAAGCTTTTCAGTTGACATAATCAAAATGCTTTATTCCAAGTCTATTTTACTACTGCATAACAGTTTTGCTGTATGTTCACCAGTTGCCACCTCTGATACAAATCTGGACTGGTGAAAAACTAAAACATAATGTATTTCCAATACCAGTTTACTTTTCTTATTCAAAGGATATAGGACAGGTAATTCAGCATGCAAGCCAGCACCCTTTTTGCCAAAGGTCTGGTAGTAACCCAGACACAGCTCCCACGACCTCCCGTTTCATGGGTCGTGCTCAGTTTTACAAGGAATGAAGGTGAAACAGGGTGGACCCCCTTGGTTTGGGGTAGCTATTCCACTATTTGCCCCTCCACTTTTATGTCTTATTGGTTATATTATTTCCCAGGGCATATATAACTTACTAACATTCTTCAGAGCAGCTGAATCATATCAATGAAATGTTATACAATAAATAATATAGATAACTGGTTACATCTCATGCGGAAAAAGCACAGTCTGTACCCTATTCCACATTTATCTTAACATTCCAAGAATTGATGTTACAAAAGGGTAAATTCAGGGTCAGTTTCCCAGGTGTCCCTGGACCTGGAACAAAAGTTTTATTTATAGTTCAGTGGGAAAAAAATTTTTCTTACACTGTTTAATAATTATTTCTTAAAAAAGCATACTATATTTACTTTTTGTGACCAGTTGTTTACTACTCATAACTGTAGTAATAATTTAATCCAGAAGAAACATTTAACCCTTAGAACTTTAAGATTTTAAGAAAAAGCTTAAAATAATCTCAACATATATTCATAGTTTTGCTCAGAGGAATATGATAGGATGATAAATAAAAACTTTTCAACATATATTAGAATAAAATTTTGTGAGAAAAAGGAATGGAAATATGTATCCAAGGAGAAAAAAGAAATTTTATAAAAAGTCTGCCTGCTGAAAAAGAGCTTTTTTCCCCCTTTTGATGAATATAGTATATATCAAAATCCTATATTATTTATATAGTATTTTGGGACACATTTTAAAATGTGGTACACATTTTTATTTTAAAAAATCAAGTCCTACACTATGCCCAAAATTATGTTCTGTAAAGTAGGTGAGGACATGCCTAGTTTTTCAACATTATTTCAGGCACACATAAGAAAAAGTTCCTCAAGTTAAAGTTAACCATCTGAGAGCAGTGGAGAGAAGGGAAGGGATAGCTGAATTTTGCCAACACATTTTAACTCCCTGAGAGTTCTGGTAATCTTTCAATCCAGCCATATCCTCTTAGTTCCATCTTTAAGGGTAGGACACACACATTTTCTCTGATTACTTTAGGGGCTAATATTGTACGTTGAACATCATAGCACTTAAAAAAAAACACACAAGGTCAGTGAGGTAGATGGGATCATTATTCTAGGGCTTCATACCCCTCTCTGTGTCTGAATTTTGCCTTTACACCCTTCATGTGTCTGCAATTTCTCCCACTAGAGATGGATCGTATTTCCTGGAAGTTACTTCGGCTAATGAACTACCAGTTGAAGGTATAAGACATCCCTTTATGCTCCTGTGACAAGAAGGACATGCCCCCAGGTAGCTGCTGGTCCAGAGACTGAGGAGACATGTAGAACACACCTGAGTCCAGGTAGAAACACAGTCAAACCCCGGCGATCTAGAGCCTAGAGCAAAGTTGCCTGAGCCCATGCAAAGACCCATGGGCTTGTTATGTCTCTACTTTTAGAGAGGTGTGTTAGGCAGCATTGTGACGATGACTGACTCCTACAACGGGGTTTAAATATTTTCCTTAATGTGTGTGTGTGTGCACGTGTGCACAGATGCAAATCTGTATGTCTGTGCGTTTTGGTCCACCACTTCTTTATTGGTGTATATGGGGGACGGTCAAACATCCTTCATGATTTATGAGTTTTTGAGAATGAAAAAAGAGAAACTTAAAAACATGAGTAATTGTTAGGCCACTTTAATCAAGTGAGCAGAGTTAACATCACCAGGAAAGAGACGAACTATTATAACATAGTCCTTTATATAATGTGCCAAGAAGGGAATAACATAACTTCCATGGTATTCTTGCCCAGAATGCATAACCTCAGTCTAACTATGAGAAGTTATCAGACACACCAAACTGAGAGACTTTCTACAAAGTAACTGGCTGACACTTCTCAAAAGCATTGAGGTATGAAAGAGAATAAATAGATAGATAGATAGATAGATAGATAGATAGATAGATAGATAGATAGATAGATAGATAGATAGATAAGGACTGAAGAAATGTTATAGATTAGAACAGAATAAGAAGACATGACAATTTAAGAAAATGTGGGATCCTGGGTTGGATTCTGGAGCAAAGAAATAACATTAGCGGGAAAACCAGTGATATTCAAATAAGGGGCTGTAGATGAGTTCATGTTAATTTCCTGGATTTGATAATCGTGCTACAGTTATATAATATATTAACATTAGAAGAAGCTAGTAAAAGATATGTGGGAGCACTCCATACCAATTTTTTTAACTTTATGATAAGTCTAAAATTATTTCAAAATGAAGAGTTAAAAAAAAATCAGGACTGAGGCCAAGTATCTTCAGAGTAACACATTTTAAGAAAAATATGAGTTCCATTTAGGATAATATTTGTCAGATCCCATACCAATTAAATCAGGATCTCTGCGGTGGGAACTGGCATCCGTATTTTTTGAAACTCCATGGTGATTCCAGTGTGCAGCTGAGTTTAAGAATAGTGGGGTAAAGAATGAATAAAATAAACACCACTGCACCCACCACCCACTTTAAAAAACACTCAGTTTTAAGAAATACAGGGGGCCCCTTTCTGGTTCCATCCCATCCTGCCTGAAAGTATTAACATCCTGTTTTTGGTTTTCCTCATTCTCTTGATTTTTGTCATAGTTTAACCAAATATGCATGTATCCTTAAAACAAGTAGTTTTATTTTTTATACTTTTAACTTGATATAAGTGGAATCATAAATACATATATTTTTTGGCAGCTTGCTTTTCTTCACTTAACATTAATGAAGCCTATAAAATATATTAAATAAGTATAAATTATATAAATATGTATCTCTACAAATATATAAATATATTAAATATAATTGAAGTCCATTAAGTATATCTATGAAATATGTCAATATATAAATATTACAGATTTTTTAACTCATGTAGCCATAGTTTCTTTTCACCAATTAGTATTTTATTATATTAGTATATCAGACTGGTCCGTTCTGTGGGCATAGGGCAGTTTCCAGTGTTTTGCCAGTAGTAACAGTCCAGCTATGAACAGTCTTCTGTGCCTTTTTATGCCCACATGCAAGAGTTTCTCCAGGGAATATGCCCAGAAGTGGAATTACTGAGTCATCGGGCACATCCATTTCAGCTTTTCCAGATAATGCCAAGTAGGTTTCTTAAGTGAACACACCAATTTAGACTCCCATCCACATGAAAAAAATGACTTATTGCTCTGCATCACTGCCAGCACTTCAACTTTTTTGCAAAATGATGGGCATAAAAGTATGTCTCATTATGGTTTTAGTTTACTTTTCCCAAGATTGCTAGTGAGATTGTGCTTATTTTCATTTTTTCATTGGTTGTTCCTCTGAGAAATATTTGTATCTGCCTTGAAGATGATCAGAATAAGCTACTCCAAAATGTGCAACTTCAGCATAAGGATTATTTTGAGCTGACAGCAATTGAAAATCAACAGATGCAGGCATACTTCTCCATCTTCCCCTTTACTGCCTAAAATCATGGCATAAATTTCCTTTTGTGAGGGTGTCCCCCTTCTCCTGTACCAAGAAGAGAAGAAAAACTTATCAATGCAGATGGAAAGCCAGAACTGAAATGAGTTTTCAGAAACAAACCTTGCTTAAATAACCCTTATTTTCCATTTATTTCCCCCCTATATTTCCTAGTCACTCCTAGTTTATTGTTCCTTAAGGCCCAAACCTCCCAACACTGTTCTCCCATTGTTCTCACAAGTTGTTTGGTATTTCTTATTTATTTGTAGAAGTTATGTACATTTTCTGGATTTCCAATCCCTCTGATTCTTTGTCAGGATTATATGTGTGTGTCAAATGTCTTCTTCCAGTCTGTAGTTTGTATTTTCATTTTCTTTATGTGGTCTTTTGCTGGACAGGTTATCATTTTAATATAATGGAATTTATTAATATTTTTCTTTGTGTTATTTCCATCATTTTCTTGTTTTAAATAGTAAAATATTACAATTTAGAACTAGACAGGGTTGTCATACATCAATATAATTTTTATTATTATCCTAAATTGTCTGGTAAATTGAGCAAGCTAAAATGGCATATTGTTAGAAAAGAAAAGATAAAATTATCTCTTTTGGCTGATTGTAAGATTTATGCATGGAAATCACAAAGACTTTAGTAAAACAAAACAAAACACTGAAGTCAGTGAAAATATGGCATAGCAGTTTCGTTCAAGATAAATATACAAAAGGTATAAAAATCAATATTTCAAAATTCTAAGTAGTTAGCACCTAGAAATTAAAATGGGAGAATAGTCTAGTCACAATAGTTGACAAAGATCATAAAATACTCGGGAATAAACTTAGGAATAAGGAGTCTGAATCGGGCATTTGCCTGGTGTCCGGTGCTCTTGCAGATGTGCTGCCCGGGACCCATAGTAAGTGCCAGAGCCCAAGCCGCAAATGCAGCCAGCCCGGCCCCACTATCGTGCTGCTACCGTCTCGCTTTCTCTCCACCACTATGTCATTCTCCCTAATTTCCAGTCCTTTCCTATGTATCCCCTGTAGCCAGTCTATTTAGATTCTGGTGTATCCTTCCTATATTTCTTTTCCCAAAGAAAGCACACTTGTGTGTTTTCTTATATACGCTTCCTTCTTACATTACGGTGAATGTAGGACACATCCTCTTTTGGACTTTTTTCCCACTTGACTGTCTGCTCTGGAAACGCTCTCCATCCGTTGCTAGAGATGCTTCTCATGCTTCTAAACAGTTGCCTAGTCCTCCGCTGGGTGGGTATGCCATGCTCGATGCCATCACTCCCCTATGTATGGGCATATTTTTCAATTACAACCACACCTGTAATAACCTTGTACATATGTATTTTTACATATTGGAGGTGTATCTCCAGAGAAAATTCCAGAAATGAGGTTGCTGAGTGCATATGTAGTTTTGTTAGGTATGACCCAGTTGTCCTCTGGGAGGGTTGAACCAAATTGCATTCCCACCAGTAATGTAAGAGACTATGTGTTCCTTTAGCCTCACCAACACAATGTGTTGTCAGAATATGTTTTTTAGTTTTTGCCAGTCTAAATTTTGCCATAGAAATGGTATCTCAGTGTGGTTTTAATCTGCATTTCTCTAATAATGAGTGAATTTGAACTTTTTTCATATGTTTGAATTCCATTTTTCTATTGTGTGCGTGTGTATGAGAATTGTCTGTCCGTGTATTTTTCCTATTTTTCTATTGTTTTTTATCCTTTTGCCTCAGTTTTGAGGGTTCTTTGTATATGAGAGATATTAGCCTTTGTCTGTGGTATGTTGTGAACATGTTCTCTCAGTTTGTTAGTTGTGTTTTTACTTTCTTCATGGTGTTTTTATCATGCAAATTTAAACATGTTTATGTCATCAAATCTATCAATATTTTCCTTTCTTATCTCTGAATTTTGAATCAGTGTTAGAAAGCCATTACCTATCCTGAATTTAAGGAGGAATCTACTCATGATGGCTTCTAGTACTTGCATGATTTCATCTTTTTACATCTAGATCCCTAATCAATTTGGAATTTATTCTTTGTGGTATGAAGTATGGATCTATATATACTATATATTTTTTAAAGCCCTTCTTTACTTCATTGATTTGAGGTGCCACCTCTGTTAGATACCCAATGGCATTTTGATGAGTGGAAGTTATCTTAATGGCTAAGCTCTCGTCCGTGAGCAAGAGTAACGCTGTCTTGACAAATCCACCATGATGACCGCTGGCTCACCTTACCCTCTCCCCATTTCCTGTATGCACTGCCAACAGGGAGCATTCCATAGATAAGATCTCACTTGGAACTAACATTAGTCCTTGATATGTTCATTTTTTTCTTATATGTTCTTAAGATAAGTTTAAGATGTCAGCCCTTGTTTTGACTAAACACACAGATGGCCACCCTCACACATAGACCCCTCACCCTCACCTCTATAAATTAACCTCTCTAGACCCAAAGTGGGGCAGAGATCTGTGCGTCCTACTGCTGGCCAGGGCAAGCTTCTGTAGGTAAGAATCCCTCAAGAAACCTCCGCTGAACTCAAGCTGAACTCATCAACCGCTTTCTTTGGTCTCACAGCCCCTTCTGCTTTCAGGAAACAGTTTGCTTATACCTCCCCCAAGTGAAACAGCTCTTTAAAGTATTATCTTAAAAAACTTTTAGAACTTAGAAATATTTCTCTCTCTATTCTTCTTTAAGAGTGAAGAGCCTCAGAGCAGCTTTAGGGAAGAAAACGGTCATAGTAGAGCCGTAGCCAGGTTTTAACTGTGGACACTAAGGGCTGAAGGGCAGCAGCCAAAAAGAATTGCCCTGGGATTGTGGCAGGATGCATTTTGTGTTATTATTATTATCTCTATGAAAACAATGCATTTGCTTAGTTTTATATGTCAAAAGCAAAGAGTGGGCACTGAGAAATATAAATCCTTGGCTCTCCCATTAACCAACTCTGATCTCCAACTAGAACTTAAACCTTAAGAGGGGAGATCAAAACTAGTAAACAAATTCAGCAAGGATAAAAGATCAATACATAAACATTAATTGTGTTCTGTACTCTTGCAATGAACAATCTAAAAATGAAGTTAAGAAAACAATTCTATTTACAACAGCATCAAAAGAATTAACAATATTAGGAAGAAAGTTAGCCAAAGAAATGTAAAACTTTTACTCGGTAAACTACAAAACATTGTTGAAAGAAATTAAAGAAGACCTAACATGGAAAAATGTCCCATGCCGATGGATTGGAAGAAGATATGATATTGTTAGGCTGGCAATTCTCTCCAAATTGATATACAGATTCAATAACAATTCCAGCTGATTTATTTGTAGAAATTGACAAGCTGATTCTAAAACTGATTTGGAATTGCAAGAGACCTAGAACAGCCAAAACAGTCTTGAAAATGAAGAAAAATTTGGAAGACTCACATTTTCTGATCTCAAAATTTAAATCAAAGGTGCAGTACTCAAGACTGTGTGGTACTGGCATAATGATAGACATCTAAATCAACTAACAGAATTGAAGGTCCACAAGTAAGCCCATGTATCTATGGTAACTGATTTTTGACAAGAGTGCCAAGATAATTCAATTGCAAAAGAATAGGTTTTTTCAATAAATGGTGCTGAAACAGCTGGATAGCCACATAAGAAAGAATTAAATTGGACCATTACCTCACACCATATACAAATACAAACTCAAAATTTATTAAATGTAAGAGCCAAAACTGTGCAGATCTTAGACAACGAAAGAGGCAAATCTTATGACCTCAGTTTTGGCAATGGATTCTTAGATATTACACTAAAAACATAAGCAACAAAAGGAAATGTAGATAAACTAGACTTTACCAAAATTAAAATCTTTTGTGCATCAAAGGGCACTTATCAAGAAGGTGGAAAAACAACCCAAGGAATGGTGGAAAATCTTTGCAAATCACATATCTGATAAGGGAATTACCTAGAATATAAAGAACTCTTACAACTCAATAATAAAAAGCCCAATTAAACATGAGCAAAGGATATGAATAAACATTTCAAAGAAGATACACAAAAGGCTAACAAGCAAATGAAAAGATACCTGATACGACTAGTCATTAGAGACACAGAGATCAAAACCACAGTGAGGTAACACTTCATGCCCACTAGGATGGAGAGAATCAAAGTCAGATAGTAACACATATTGAGAATGTGGAGACATGAGAACACTTACACTGCTGGAGGGGATGTAAAATGGTTCAACCACTTGAGGAAACAGTTTAGCCACCCCTTAAAAAGTTATTATGTAGAACTGCTGTATGATCCAGCAATTCCACTGCTAACCATGTACATAAGAAAAATGTAATATTTGTCCACACAAAAATCTGTACATGAATATGTATGGCAGCAATATTCATAATAGCCAAAAGGTGGAAACAACCCATATATCCATCAACTGATGAATGGATATATAAAATGTGGTGTATCCATATAGATAGGATATTTTTCAGCCATAAAAGGAATGAACTGTGGATATACACTACCGCATGGATGGACCTCGAAAACATGCTGCGAAAGAAGCCAGACACAAAAGGCCACATATTGTACGACTCCATTTATGTGAATTGTCCAGAATAAGCAAATTTGTAGAGACAGAAAGTAGATTAGCTGTTGCTTAAGGCTAGGGAATGTGACAGGCAAGGGAATGATAATAAAGAGTATAAGTGGTGGGAGTCCAGCTCCAACCGGGGTGGGAACGACAAAGGGAAGGACAGCGTCGGTGAATGAAGGGACAGAACTCAAAATCAGGTTGAGGCATCTCCCAGCATACGCCAGCAGTGCCTTCATTTTTATAGTATTTTAATTCCAAATATTGCAAAATGTCTTTCTTTGATCATTGATGATTCAATCCTTTTTTCCTTTCAATTTCTGCATAATTCTGGCTCATTACCCTTAAGAAAGATCAGATATCATCATTTCCTCTTGCACTTTCCTTCTAACATTGAATTTTTAACTTTCCCTCTGTCTGCTTTGATTAGTGATTCATGTGAGCCACTTGCTAGGTGCTAGACAGAATATGGTGTGCAGCAAAGAGTGGGTTATATTTTTGCTTTTAAGTGTGTGAGGTTATACAAAGTTCAAGACTTATATCTAAGGTTATATAGAATTCAGGCTATATGATTTGTATCTAAACTATTCTCTAATACCATCCTATACTCTGTGTCTGTTTTTTTAGGTTCACACCCAAAATAAATTGATGGAGAAAAATGGCTGATACCTACCTAGGTCTCCACAATCTTCATCCATCTTACGGATGCAATATGAGTATCTTACTCTATCATAATATTCATATTCTCCCGCGTCCACAAGCAGTATGGTTTCCTAGCTCTCTTTATCCTTTCAAACAATGACACAGAATTTGTTCTTACTACTTTTCCATTAATATAATAATGTTTTATCATATTTTCATCATAAATTCCTGTATATGGGATATTGGTAAATGTAAATCTCCCTATCTTACTCATAGAATTTTTTCCTCGAGAGGGATACCAGAGATGCCCTCTTATATTATAAGCAGCCTTAGGGGGGCCCTGGGCGGTGGGGGCTGCCAGTCTCTTTTTATTGCTTTGTTGCTTCATATAGATTTCTGGGCAAGCTGGGTTTTTCCATGAACCGGGTTCCCATAACTTTCTTAGCTAATTCTGTAAGAAATTCCTCATTTATCATGTGTGTATTGTTACAAAAAGGAGGACAAGCTGCATCTGGTTTTATGGGAAGCTGGGGTCGCTCTGCCTCATTTACTTGTGGCAGAACGCCTGGAACGGTAGGTCCCGTAAAATCACTTTTATTCTCAGAATCACTGTTCTAGGTATAGCCCTGGGTCGAGTTGTCCCTTTTCGTGAGGGTCAGGTTATTTCACGCATGATGTTTCCCATACATAAGACCAATTATTAACAACGTAACAGCAAAAATCAAAGAAGGGAGCAACAGGAGCCAGCTGTGAGGTTTCCTGACTTTGAGGAAACGTCCTCGCGCCTGGACCTTGTCAAACAGCATGAGTAGCATGGCTCACGCTAATAAGTTTTTTTTCTGAGGTGATAAAAATGTTCTAAAATTGATTATGGTGATCGTTGCACAACTGTGAATATACTAAAAAGCATTAAATTACTTTAAATGAAAGAATGGTATGATATATGACTTATATCTCAGTAAAGCTGTTAAAAAAAAGGATGGAAGGAACGTTTTGTTTCAATGCTGTGTCCCTGTTGCCTAAAACAGTATTGACATTCATAGGTACTCAACAGATATTTATTGAACAAATAAATGGAATACTCAGGATTTCCTTACTTTTTCAAACAGAAGTATTGATAGTATATGTATATACTTCATTTAACTGTGTTACCAAAGGAAATAAGAGCATGATTTATATGCTTCTCATGTGTTGTTCTTCTTTAACCAGGGAGGTCATTGTCTCTATATAATAGTAAATGATCTTCCACATTGTCGCTAGTGATATATTTTATAAATGCAAAATTGAAAATATTTATCCTCTGCTTCATATCTTTCAGTGACTTTCTACTTCCTGTGATATTTACTTCAAATCCTTTAACAGAACATACAAGTCTCTTATCTTGTAGAGAACTCCACATTCTCTGTTTATCCGATTGTATCACTTTTTCATTTAAAGTTGTTTTTTTCAACATATACATGTGTGCCCCAAAATATAGTTTAATTTTAATAATTTCTGAACTTTTCAAATGGTATCATGTTATATATAATATCATCAATCTCAGCTTTTTCATTCAATGTAACATTACTAGGATTCTTCTAATTGATGTGTGCAATTTTATTTATTCATTCTCACTGCTATATAATATTTTATATCTATTCACTCTTTTGTTGAAGGGCATTTAGGCGTTTTGTTTGTTTTACTATTATCAGCAGTGATATAGCAAACATTCCTATATTTGGGTGCTGGTGTACATAAACTCGAGTTTCTCTTAGGTATATAGTTGGGAGTAGAGTTGGTTCTCTCACCAATGCCAACATCCATTTATATCCTTTCCAACAATGTTTAGGACATCCTGTTGACCCACATCCTCCTAAACATTGTTGAATTTTTTTTATTTTTGCAGATCAAATGGGTAGAAAATGACATGTCAAATTATGGTCTTGATTGTTGTCCTGATTGCTGTTGAAGTTGAATATCTCTTCATCTTTATCGAACTTAACATTTCTTCTTTGGGTGTGAGACCTGTTTGTGATCTTTGTCCGTTTTATTTACAATGGACTAATCCTTCCCTTATTGATTGATAGTTGTTCTTTTTCTAGACCTAATACTAATCCTTTGTTGGTTGTATGTTGAAAATATCTTCTCCAAGTCTGTGTCTTGATTTTTCATTTTCTCTAAGGTATTTTTGATGAACACACTTGATTTTAATGTCGGCAGTATTTTCATGTCTTCTGGTTTAATACTTTCTGTCTTTAGAACTCCTTTTCTAGCCTAAAGCTGGAAACATACTCATTTACATTTGCTACTAAAAGTTTTTAAATATTGCTTTTGACATTTAAGTCCTTAATCTCTCTGTGGTTGATTTTTATTATGGTATGAATTAGGGATCCAGTTTCATCTTTTTCATATGGATAATTATTTTTCCAACTCAATTTATTGAATAGTCCCTCTTTTCCCCACTTGTTACCATCCCTGTTTGATCCCTGGGACCGTGTTTTGAAGGTGATGAAGAATGAGGACAACAGACCAGAGCACAGAGCAACTGACAGTTTTATTAATGTAAAGGAAGGAAAATAAGCTTTAAGGAAAATAGGCTCCAGCTAACTGGCAGAGGCTCCAAGGGAGGACACTGTTTGGGGCTGAAATGTCTAGGTATTTATAAGCAGTTGGAAAGGAGGAAGTCTACCTGATTGGCTGGGCCTTGTTGCTAGGGCTGGGGTGAGACTTGAGGTTTTCTTGGCTTGTTCCAGGATGTGGTTTCTTTATTGAATGTGTGCTTTAATTCTCCTTTTTGCTGACCATTACTGGGGTTTTCATCCACTGTTACCAGGGCTGCCTGTCCTGCCTACCCTTTTCACTACTTCCTGTCTCACATTGTCTATTATGTTTCACTTCCAGATATCAAAATGCTCCCCTGACCTTAGCACACATTGTTTTAATTGCTTTACCTTTTTAATAAAGTTGAACAAGTTTCCCATTCTTATTTTTCTTGTGCATATGACTGTTAAAAGCAGAAGTGATTAGGTATGTAGATATGAGTTTATTGATTGAAAATGTTTGAATTGCTATGGATATCAGTCATGGTTTACTAAAGGAACTGTGAGCATTAGTTAATTCAGTGAGTAGGTTAAGAAGAGGTCATTTTAAAAGTTTCTATTGTACTCACCTCTATTATAACATGAATCATATTATTTTTCAAGAATTTATTTACATCTCTTTCTTCTTTACTAGACTGAGATTCATGAACACCCATAATGTGTTCTGTTATTTTTTGTTTCCAGAAGTCTGGAATGTACTTTGCAAATAATAAATGTTTAACTCATATTCGTTGAACGAATACATAGAGAATAAAGCACTTATTCATTGTAGACTTGGATCTACCCAAAAAAATCCTGGGAAGGGCACTGGCAGTTTGAGAGTTCAGGGCAAGAAAGGACAGAAGATACCCTTGGAGCCACAAGCTCAACCCAAATCACTGAGTTCCAGGACACTTGATTGCCCAGATAAAAGCATTGTACTGTGAGAGCAAGTTGGTGGGATTCTACTCCACACACACAAGTAACGTGTGTGTAGATGTGGCCCAAGTACTTTGAACTGGAGAATGTCATGGTACAGAGACATAGAATAAACCTAACAAAATATAGGGGTGGAAAGAAGCTCTAAATATGAGAGTGGTCACAGTGAAAGAGGAATTGAATGCTCAACAATCGCACAAAACACTGGTACTTCTAACATACCCCCAGCATTACAAGGTGCTCATTGTTCCCATAGTCTAGAGATGACAGGTGACTGGTTTAAAAGATATTAAATGTTTCCTTTCCTATTGAATTCTGTACTACACACTGTAGAATAGGAAATTCAAATGAATGGAGCAGTCATTATTATTCACACTCTGTGTTCTTTAAGCACATGAGCGATTGACTTTAATGTTCAGAGTTCAGCAGCCTCTTTCATAGAAATTTACAGTACAGTACAAACTTATCACTACATTTTTCATATAATTTAGTATTTTCTAAAAAATAAGCTTTAATGTGATCATCTGAAACTACATATGTATTTTTTAAAAACCTCCAAATTTCTGGAATTTCCTGTGAAGTGACTTTCTTTACATTTAGATTAAAAATTCTCCATGGAGACCCCTCAGACCACCAGAGTCGGTATGAAGATAATTTTAAAATGAAGACATGTGAAATATAGCAGATGCAGAAAGGAGACTTTTCAGGGCTTTATCTGACGAAAAGGCAGAGCCTTCTGAGAATGAAGCGGCCATAAATTCCTCTTCAGGGGAGCTTCACTCACAGGGAAAAGACTGACCACTTGTAAAGGAGTGCAGAGAGCATTAAGAGTCAGGAAAAAGAACTAATAAAACTTAGCTAAACCTTAACAGCAGACCATTCCGGAATAGTAAGAGATTCAATGTCTAAACTTAGAGAGAGACCAGATCAAAGGAAGAGAGAGCGAGAGGCCAGCCAAGGGCTATTTGAATCCTAGTTTACTAAATCCCCATGGTTTACAACCCTGATATCCACCCTGGCAGGGCCCTTGCTTATTTTTATACTGCTTCTCACTTTAGGTCCCTGTATCTTAAACCGGCTAATAGCCTTTGTTAGGGAAAGAGTGAGTGCTGTTCAGGTGCTAATGCTGAGACGCAGTCTCATTCACTCACACAGCAGGAAGAAACAAACATTCCATGATTGGAATGGTCAAAGGAAAGTGGGGAAATGTAGAATCTAAGCATTAGTAAGATCAGTAAATTAGCATAAGCATAGCCATCTTAGAAACCTAGAAACCATTTTCTGAGAGTGTGACTCAGAGAAAAAAAAAAAAAAAAAACAAACCCTGGGCCTGGGTAAGGCCTTGAAAAACAAGTTAATCATGAGCACCGGGTGGTGGGCAGCTGTGACCCTTGGTCAGCTAACCTTGGTCAGTAAATCTTACATACCAAGCTTATCGTGCAGAACCTCCCTAACCATTGAGGAGTAGTCTTACCCTGCCCTTGCTTAACCCCAGCATATATGTCTTGCAAGAATAATGTATAGTTATAGAAAATTGCTATGAGTTAAGTGCTTTGAAATTGCTATATAAACCCTTGGCTCTGAGTGCTCGGGGTCCTTGTTGAGACCCGCTGCATCGGGCTGACTTGGACCTCAGCTAGCTAGCTGAATAAAGACTTTGCTTGAATTTACATCTCTATGCCTGTGTAGTTTGTTCTCTGGGGAAGCCTCGGAAGCCTGGACCCTAACACACTCAACAGGGATGAGAAATTGCATAAACAAGCATTATCACAAGCTGTCATACCTTCCATTTATTTCTCTAAAAGCCCATTTGTTCTAGAAGCCTTTCTCCCTCCTTCCTTTCCCTCATTAAGTTGGTATATAAACCCTTATCTCTAGCTGTTTAGGGAGGCTGGAGGATCATCTGAATGATCCCAAATGTGTATAAATAAAACTTGTTTTCTTTTCTTATGTTAATCTGTCTATTGTCAGTTAATTTGCAGGCCCCTGGCTACAAGAACTATGTCAGTAGAGGAAAAGCTTTTCCTCCAAATATGTCCAAGATTGGTTAAAACCAGTTATTGTTTTTATTTCCTGGCTTGATTCTGAAGTAGGGATTCTATTTGTGCTACATATCAGAAGACAAAGAAGTAAATGTTTATAAAAATATAGTGTCTCTGTTAGAAACTCAACCATTGGTTGATTTTGAGTCTACACCAAAGTGCGGCCAAATAGAAAGGGTAAAGGAGAAGAGAATGGATTATCGGGGTGAGGTAGTGGGGGTGGGTGGGAGCTGAGGGTGGTGGAAAGGACATCTTTCTTATCTTGTGGAGGAACGGGAACCTTGCCCCCTCGTGTCCCTTTTCACAATCAACCATCTTTCTCATTCCTGGATCTTTGAGAATGCTACGGCCCCCAGTCTTCCTGACAGTTATTTCTGTAGGGGAAGGAAAATTTTCCTCTACCTGCTTAAGTTCTATAGCTGCAACCTCCAAATTAAAATGACAAAAGACAGAGGGGGAAAGTCATGCAAATGTTTATTGATGTTAATATTTGAAATTTTACATGCATGGGCTTCACATAAAAGAAGTAAAAACCAAGAGGGCGATTAGACTTTAGAGCTTATATACCATTTTAACAACGGGGATTAAATTGTGAGAAAGTGCCTAGACAAAGGAAAAAGGACTTTGGGGTTCTAACAAGAGTAAATTATGAAAAGGTATGGGTAAACTAAAGGAGATGGGATATTTCTAGTAAAGTTTGTGTACACTCATCTCAGTACCAACTTTCTATCCTCTTCATGAACATAAAACTTCCCTGAAAAGGGATTTATGACAATACTTTATCATTTTCTTAATTGAAATGTAGTTTTTATATGTCATATTGGTTTTAGATGAACAAGTTAGTAATTTACCAGTTATGTACATTATTAAATGCTCAACATGCTAAGTTTAGTTACATCTGTCACCATATAAAGGTATTACGATATTATGAACTGTTACCTATGCTGTGCTTCCATCCCTATGGCAGTACTCATTTTATTAGAAGTTTCCGCTTTGTCAAATAAAAGAATCCCCAACAAGGCTTCTTTCTGCATCTATTGATTCTCATTTGCCTTCAGCTCAAAATAATACATTCTTTGGCATATTTAGGGAGCATATTGTGCTGTCCTTCATTTCTCAGGACCTTCCTTGTAAGTCCGGGGAGAGGAAATCCCGGGGCAAAGTACCTCTAAAACCAAAATCTGTCAAAGGAAGAAATAAAGTTCAAAATCTGTTTATTGCCCACAAACTGCAGCACGGGCCCTTCTCTCTTTCCTGCTCTAACAAAAGCAAAACCGGCCCTCCCCCTCCCCTCTCAGGTACAGATAAGCCCTCCTGTTACCCAGGTAATTACCCATTGATATGGAGATGAACTTCTCTCCAACCCCTGAATGCCTATTGATATGCAGATGTACTAAAGCCAGGTGAGATATTCTGGAAATGTTACAATTTTACCCACACTCCTATTGTCATCCTTTAAAGTTTTTTGTCACATCAAAGCAAGTAAGAGTTCTCTAATGGTTTAATAGCCTGCAAAGAAAAAATTAGACTGAGAGTACTTCAAGTTCTAAATTTCTATGATTCTCTGAACAGGCTTATACAGGTGAGTTCAAACTGTTTCAATCATAACTTTTCTTCCCAAGTCACTAATACGTATTTGAACTTTGCATTGTCTGAAATCAAATCCCTTCTAAGGGTGGTGCTCAGGGAGTGACTGAGGGTATGTGGCCTTGAAGTACCCTTTGTCAGGTCCTGCCCCTCCGTGTTACTTGAGTTTCATAGCAATTCATAATAAAAAGTTAGTAACAGGCAGTGTATGAGTGTTTATTATGTGCCATTGTGCTGAGTGCCTTACACACATTTTCTCATTTAAGCTTCACAATAAACCCATGAAGGGTGGCATTAATTTTTCCATTTTGCTGAAGAAACCGAATTACAGACGAAGTAACTTGTTCAAGATCAAACTTTTGTTAAGTGCTGTATCAAGATTCAAACCCAGTCACTGACTAAGAACTATGTTCTTACCCTTTAGACTGCAGCACTCAACTGAAATCAACTTTTAAAACTTGGTTTCTTTTATTTAGAACAAACTTTACATGAATATAGTAAAAAAGTCCAACTTTACATAACTGTTTAAGGGAAAACATGGAGAACTTCCCTCACCTCCCTGCAGGACAAAAGTTTTGAACAGTTTGCTGTGCATCCTCCCAGATAAGTTTTGCCTCATGGGAAAACTATGCATTGTCTAGAGCACAGTTTCCTGGTTGTCTGATTCTAATTCTAATACAGCTATTTTACAACTCTGTAAGTTTGTTAGCAATGCAAAATAATTGATAGAGCAAAGCATTGATAAAAATGCTAAGCAGCTCTCAGTCTATTGATGGGCAAATGGTTCTCCTCAAGTGGAGGTCAGTTGACTTGCCCCAACTCCACCCTAAGCTGATTTTGCCCTCATTTGCACATTAATTTCAACATTCCTTTATTCCACTTACATTTGTTCTTTGAAATCTTTGAATAGGTTACAACATCTGCCTGGTTTTCCTCATTTAATTAATAAGTGAACCTTTAGCATTTAACAACATGTATCTTTATAAAGAGATAACCCCCCCGTGTTGGATACACACTCACACAAGCAAGGTCCCATTCAGACAGGTCCCTGGCATGGTGATGTGGCCATTCACCCAGATGCAGCTGGTCTCAGTAATAGATCCCTTGAGTGGATTCTTCCAGCACTCAAATTTCAGCTCTCAAGTTACAGTCTCTGATTCTGTGGTCAGCTTCCCCTTCACATAAGACCATCAAGCCTCTCCCATCCACAGACGGTGCTGTGCAGACCGTGCCACCCCAGCCCTGATCTGTCTTCTGTACCCCAGTCTCTGGGAGCACTTGGCTTGAAGGGTGCTGGTGTAGCAAGTCTGTTGGTGTCAGGTCTTTGCGATACATGTCACATCACTCCTCATCCTCTGAGGTGCATTCGCTGCCAGAGAACAGAAACCATTTACCAAGAGCCCTCTGGGTCTCCAGGGCCCGCCTTGCTGGGCCGACTTCTATTCATCTACTCTCTGGGACCAGCAGGATGGGGGTGAGAGGAGTGCCCAGAGGAACAAGAAAAACCACCGTAGAGGAGAAAAATAAGCTTCTCCTCCACCCTCCCAGGGTCTCTGGCTGGTGCTCTACGAATTAGACTGCCAAGAGACAGACTGACGAGGGAGAAGCAACTGACCTTATTATCGCGCTCAGCCAGCTTACACATGGGAGGGTCTCAGTGTGGTTTCAAAGGGGTGGTTGGGACTTAGATAGCATCTTAACAAAGAGCAGCACATTTGTAGAGAAGCAACGGGACAAAGGTTTTAGGCTTCTAAGGGCGGCAGACTGTGTGAAGATAAGTATGCAGGGGAAAATAATGGAAAATAAGCGCTGTTTTAGTAAGGCTTATTAGGTAGATTCTTCTCAGTGCCATCTCTGGATTAATGAAGAATCTCTGGTGATTAAGAGTCCAAGTGTGTTTTTAGACAAATGTTTTTAGGTTAGGTTGGCCAGAGAACTTTTTTAGTGTCTGCTGTTTCTCAATTGTCTTCATCTCGAAATAATCCTTATGCCAAAGTGGTGTATTTATTTGCAGCTGGCCTATTTTGACCCTCTGTACTACCCAAGGAGGTAGAGAAGAATGATTTTCAAAATATATTCCAGATAGTGGAGCAGAAGGGGTAGAAGGTGAGAACCGGGTCTTGGAGCACCCAGAGAAGCCAGGATGAGATGATGGGAGTGATCAATAGTGCGAAACGTCACAGGGGGACCCAGGGAGTGAGGAATGAGAACAAGCCTTTGGACCCGTTCGTTAGAATTTCACAGTAACATTCAACCGATGAAGTTCAGTAGAGCAACGAGCATAAAGGCCATACCGAAGGGAGTCCGGGGCCGAGTGAATGCGGAGGGAGAGAACGATGTTTTATATCAGTCTTCAGATGTTTAACAAAGGAAAAAGGAAATAGGAGAAGAGCGACTGAAGAGGTTGGCCCCAGAAATGGATTCTTCAATTGAATGCTCTCTACTCTTTGTTTACACCTGGCACAGAACTTTTAGGGACTCTCTTCTCAAGACCATTGGCTCTTAGAGCCCCAGGATAAATTAAGAAATAGAGACCAGACTGGTTCTCATAATCTTTTTAAAAAGTGTATTAGCATGGTAGCATCATGGAAGCAGGGACTGACATCCTAATCTAACCACATATACTACCAAACAGGCTGACTCAGAGGCTGTGGCACAGACAGGCTTACAGAGAAATTAAGACGCACAAATCATGTGGTTTAGTAAATAAATATGAAACAAACAGCAAGTAGCAAGGAAAAGGAATAGAGTAAGAGAAACATGGTAAGCATAGGGTGCAAGTGGGATACAAGGACCATGTCACCTGAATCCTGGGGTGCATGATGTTCTTACATTCTGCCCCTCGGCTCCAGCAGCCTTCCCTGATAATTGTTTGGGTTCAAGCACCAGACCTGAAATTTGAGCAAGGGAGTTCAATTAGCTGACAGGTCCCCGGCTCAGTGACACATACTGTCCATATTGTCCCCAGCGTCAATGACACATACTGTCCATTTACCCAGGGGTAAATACACCTGACTGCAGCTGTAACTTTTCAATTAGTTTTTTATCTACATGTGGATGGCCCGTCTATGACTTCGTGAATTCTGCTTCTATGTCTTACATGTATTTGATGCATTGTGATTTTCTGTCGCTTCGTGTACCTTATGTATATTCAGTGTTCATGCATATTAGGGAATTATGCATATTCTGTGCTATTACTGATCCTTCTCTATTTTATGCTCAGGATTTGTTCAACATGTCTCAGAGGCTGCTTATTTATTATTAATACATCTTATGGACTCTACTTACGTCTCACAAGCTACTTGCCTCTAAACAATTCATCCTCACTTGTTTATTTTTCAAATTCTCTATAGAGAATTAAAGAAGGTAGCTTAAATTACAAGGCAAATACCTATTACACTTTCTTTGTTTACAAAAAGGGTTTATTGAGGAATAATTCATATGCCATACAATTCTCCAATTTAAAATGTGCAAGTCAGTGGTTTCAGTTTGTTCACATATTTGTGCAACCGTCACGCAAGTCAATTCCAGATAATTTTCATCACCTCTGAAGAATCCTCAGACCCTTTAGCTTTCACCGTTCATCCCCTCTCCCAGCCTTAAATAACCACTTAAGTACTTTCTGTCTCTATAAACTTCCTTACTCCAGACATTTCATATGAACAGAATAATATAATTCATAATTCTTCTACAAATCTACTGTCGAGTCCCTCTAGTGATTTTTTAATTAAAGTATCGTTGATACTCAGTCTTATGAAGGTTTCACACGAACAACACTGTGATTTCAACATCCATCCATATCATCAAGTCCCTCTCCCCACCCCATTGCAGTCACTCTCAGTGCAGTAAGATGCCATAGCCATGCTGTGCTGCCTTCCCCGTGACCTACCTATATTGTGAGTGCTAATTACAGTACCCCTTAATTCCCTTCTCCATCCCTCCCCTCTTTCCCTCCTCAAAAGCCCTTCCCTTTGGTAACCGCTCCTCCCTTATTGGAGTCTGTGAGTCTGCTGTTATTTTGTTCCTTCAGTTTTTTTCTTTGTTCTTATTCTCCACAAATGAGGGAAATCATCTGGTACTTGTCTTTCTCCTCCTGGCTTATTTCACTGAGCATAATACTCTCTAGCTCCATCCATGTTGTTGCACATGTTAGGATTTGTTTTCTTTTTGCGGCTGAATGCTATTCCATTGTGTATATATATACCACATTTTCTTTATCCTTCATCTATTGATGGACACATACGTATTGTAAGATAAATTTTAGCTGAAATAAGCAGGCGAAGAGAGGAACAAAGGGCCAGGCAGTTTATTTGAGCGCAATTCCCAGGTGATGTTTCCCTGTCTGGGTACTACAGGCCGGGGAAGTCACACCCGGTCAGGGAGGTGGGGGCTTATAAGGGGTTAGGAGGGGGAGGAGTGGGCAAGCTATCCTAGGGGGCGTGAAGAGGTATGATTGGCTAAAGGTGACATAATAGACAACTAGAAACTTTCTTCCTTCCAAGAGGGAGGAGGCTGACACCCGGGTCCCAGTTGGCACATCAGGGTGGAATTCAGGGAGAGCTGTCCCCTTTCCATGTACGGCATGGACCTTGGGGTCTGGTCTGTTCTCCCTCTATGGCATCTCTGTTCTGTTTGCATGTCCTTGTTTTTCCTTCCTCCAGCCTAACACCTATTACACTTTCAAAAAAACCTTTAAAATGAATCTCTGCACATGATTCTCTGATCGCTATCCAGTTTCATTTCATCCCACCTCCATTACCGAAGGAATCTACATTCATAATGAGCAACTTGATTCAAGAGCCAGAGATGAGACATTTGATCTTGAGTTGCGGTGAGTCTGGGCTTCTTTTAATTATATCTGCAGTGGCTGGTGGGGCCATGGTGGGGTGGCACTGACAGGGCTCAGGGGAGCAGCCATTTCACTTCTCCAGGTTCTTCCTGTTTCTGTCTGATACAAAAGACAGTCCCTGGAGCAGCAGTCAGGAAAGCCTAACGCGGAACTACCTTTTCAAGTCCTTTAACTGTAATTACTGTGACAGACAGTCCTAGAAGATGGGCCCCCGTTAATCCTCCCTCCCTGTGTGTACATGCTGATCCAGCCATTGAGAGATTAGGTCCTTTCCTGGAATTGACTAGCTGTGACTTGCCTTCACTAATAGAATGAGGGGGAGGTTGAGGGGACTCATAGCACATTAAAATGGCATAAAGATTATTTGACTGAAAACTATGAGATATAGCAGATACAGAAAGGAGTTTTCTATGTTCAGGAAGCAGAATAGGAAGAAATGTGGACTTGTCTGTGGAGAGGACTGCATGATATACTGAGGCCAGTCAGAAATCAAAGGCTACTAAACTGGGGTCCCACTTAGCGGGTAATTCAGAGAGTAGTTGAGAGAAACCCTCCTTAGGGCAGAAATCTGGATGATATATTTGTGCACTTCATATGGTAAGAGAGGTAACCTGAGATATGTTATCCACACTAATTCACGGATAGTGGCTCATGGTTCAGTGGTTACACAGAGACTTGAAAAGAAGAGATTACAAAACTGACAGCAAGAAGACAAGGGGAAAGGTGTGGGAATGGACTTGGCAGCATGGGCTTGGATAGTGAAGATATTATTGTCCCCTCTAAGTGCCACCAGAGGGTCATCCACTGTGGAAGAAGAGCTCGGGAACTAGGTAGACAAGATGGCCCACCCTCTGGAAGTGAGTAACCCTCTATCCCCAGTTATTCCTGTGTTTTCTTAATGGTCCTATGTGTATATGTCCACGGTGGCAGGAAAAGAAGCTATGCGTGGCGTTGTGGAGCCACTCCCCCCAAAACCCAGGTGTTGACACCCTCACCTGCAGTCGCTCAGAATGCAATTGCACTTATACAGAGGGTCTTGCAGGCAGAACTACCACCCAAGGCCCCAGGAGCATTCTGCTTCCCCAGGGGACCCAAAAGGCAGGGTTGCCACCCTGGTGGGACCAGAGGATATAGAATCAAACCAAGGAGGATTATTCTTGAGCCTAAAATCTAATGGAATTTGCCCTGCTAGGCTTGTGAACTTGCTTGGGACTTGTGACCCTTTCTTCTTTCTGAGTCGCCCTTTGGAATGGGAATGGCTGCCCTATGCCTGTCCCACCTTTGTACTTTGGAAGTAAGTAACTTATCTGGTTTCACAGGTTCAGACAATGGGGAGAAATTTTTGTCTCAGGATGAATCATATCTCAAGGTTCACCTGTACTTGATTTATGTAATATTTAGGTGAGATCTAGGACTTAGGGGTGATGCTGAAATGGTTTAAGGCTTTTGGGCTGTTAGGATAGGGGTGCATGTTTTGCATATGAGAAAGACATGAATTTCAGGGGTGCAGAGGGTAGAGTGTTATGGACTAAATGGCATACCACCCAAATTCGTTATGTTGAAGCCCTAACACCCAGAATGTGACTGTACTTAAAGAGGTAATTAAATTAAAATGAAGCCATTAGGGTGGTTTGTGCCCTTCCAGGAGGAGGTTAGGAGACACAGACAGACACTGGGGATGAGGGCACGCAGGGGAAAGGGTCTGTGAGGACACCGTGAGAATGCATCCATTTGCCTGCCAAGGAGAGCGGCTTCAGGAGAAATCAGACTTGCCAACACCTCCATTTGGGGCCTTTAACCACTATTAGAACTATGAGAAAATACATTTATGTGGTTTCGGCTGCCCAGTTTATGGTATGTTGTTGTGGCAGCTCTAGCAAACTAATGCACAGGGGTTCAACAACATTATCTTGACCTCACCAGGCTGAGCCTGTGACTATGACCCCTGAAAAGAATGGAGGCCAGTGAGGTGCCTGCATATGGCACCATTCCCTGGGAAGTCAGCCAACCCCATGGAGACCGATTCCACTGAACGTCTTCCATCATGGAGATGGAGTGGCTTGTCCTAATAGGGAGAGATACGATACGCATTTCAGGTATAATTTAACCTACCCTGCCGAAACTGCTTCTGGTGGCTCGTGTATATGGTGTCTACACAGATTCAAACTAGAGGATTCATTTTACAGCAAAAGAATTGTGACAACACACTTATGCCCAGAATGTTCATCTGTCTTTACATATGTCTCATCACCTAGAAGCGTCTAAAGATGCCTGCTGGGAAAGGACACCCTGTGAGGTCGGAATACCATCCTTCATGATACAACATGTACCTTAAACCAGTCACCAATAAATGTTTCTGGGAAGGAAATGTGGGGGAAATAATTGACATTAACCATCCTGACTTGTAAACCTGCTAATGGCGTTTACTAGTGGAAATATATAGAAAATTCATTACCTAAAAAATATCCAGCTTTTTAGCAGGATATACTTTGTCTGTTTAGATTTCTTATTGTAAATAGATCTAGAATTTATGAATTGGTGGACGTGACTGGCTGGGTGATGAGAGCTGGGTCATGAAACCCTTAATATCTACCAAATAGTTTTATCTGAAAACACTCCATTAGGCAGCCATCTGTTACTCCAAAACCAAAATGCATTCCAGTCTGGGAAAAAGGGAAAATTAGAAAGAAATACTCTTTCAGGAACAGATGCTACATTTCATGTCTATATTCTGCATGTATCAATTAAATCATTGGTGGTTTGGTGTAACTAAGATCTGTGATCCATATGAGTCTGTTTTAACAATACAACTATGGTGGCAATTCAGGTCCATCTCTTCTACAACTGTGATGCCTGAATCTGGAAGCCAGAGGGTTAAAGTTGGAGTGACCTGCTCACTATTAACTCCTCAACACCCAGTGAGTGATATTTTCCTTCCTTTCTGCAGTTCTTGGGCTTAGGGGATTTAGAGGAGTGTGTCTCCTAGGGAACAGAATCAATCATTTGGAAAACCAAGAAACTGAGACTGCCTTTGACCACTTTGAGGTCCTCATGCCTCTGAACAACCAGGTAGAGAAGTTGGTCACTCTGTTGGTGAGAGTGATTGATCCTGATTCCCAGGATACAACTGGAAGTGGGAGCAAGGACGTCTTTGTCTAGAACCCAGGAAACTCACTGGGGTGCCCTTCAGTACTGCCATGCCCAGGAATAAGGGTCGATGGGAAACTGCAACAACTTGGTAAAGATAGAGTCACTAAAGGTTGGGTCACCCTCCAGGTAAAAGACTCTCTGAAGCGAGGTGCTGGAGGGGATACGGGGATTATGGAATGGGTAGCGAAAGAAAGAAGATATGGTTATCAACTTAGCTGTGTAATTAAATGCAGTAGTGGGAAAATTAGCAAATACATTTTATGTTGGGAACTTTCCACCCTTCTTTGCTTGTCCTAGACAAGGTGTATAAAGAGCTCTGGGGATGCGTAATACTTTTAGTTTCAGGTTGGGAGTATGACTGAACTGACGTCATCCCATGATAATATGGTGGTTGATGGGTTTCTGTGTGTCTGTTCTGTTGAGGAACAAATTCCACATTTTATCCAAGGACAGAATGCATGACTAGGGGTAAAAGGGTAGAATATACTATATAATGTCTGTTTGTCCCATGGGTCAACTCCCTGTTCCTTTCCACCCTGTTCCGTGTTCAGGGGATTGGATCATGATGGACAGCATCAACAGGCTGCCTTGGTTTCTGTATTAGTTTTGTATCGCTGCTATAAACAAATTACAGTAAGCTTCATGGCTTGAAACAACACAAATCTGTTATCTCACAGTCCCGGAGGTCAGAAGTCTGAAAAGAGGTTCACTGGGCTGAAATCAAAGTGTTGACACGGCTGCATTCCTTCTGGGGGCTCTGGAGGAGAGTGTGTTTGTCTTTTCCAGCTTCCAGAGGCCGTCTGCATTCCGTGGTTTATGGCCCCTTCCTGCATCTTCAAAGTGAGCAACACAGCATCTTCACATCTGTCTGACTGTCCTGCTTCACTCTTTCACTTATAAAGACCTTTATGATTACACTGGGCCAAAGGTATTCCCTTGCATCTGTGCAAGATTCTTTATTGCATCTGTGAAGTCCCTTGCCATGTAAAAAGGAACATATTCATAGATTCCAGGGATTAGAGCATGGACCTCTTGGAGCGTCATTATTCTGCCTAGCATAGCTTCCAGTGGGATTCGGCCACTGGGGGAGGGGCACTGACAAGAGACTGGAGACTGTGCAGAGAGTAAACTTGAGGGATTTATTTCTCTGGCTCCCTTTGACCCCCGCTGGTGGTTGCATTCCTTTCTGAAGCCTAGGGCACCTCTGAGGCAGCCCTTTCTTTCAGCTTGAGCTACTTACTCTGGGTTCTGATAACTGCTCCCTTCCCTCAGCCTTACCAGCCCGCGGGTGGTGTCCCCATCCTTTCTTGGTTTCTCTTTACCCTGCCCACACCATTATGATCAGTGCCTTTTTTACTACTCAGCTACCCTGTTGTTTTGCAGAGAACTTGACTGAGAGCAGCCGGGTGATGGTGAAGCAAGTATCTATGTGAAAATTATGGTGATGATTATCTACTCTCAGATAAATTTTTCTCTCCTTGTGCATAATCATTAGTCTAAGTTCTGTATCTCTCCCTATAAAATATCTAGTTTGGCTTCTGTGTTTTCAGCAAACCGTGTTCTATAGTCAACTCTACTAACTATTTAAAAGTCATCTTGTATTTAAATATTTCAGTCATTCCACCTCCTCTTTTAAAAACTTGAGATGCCACTTTCTTCTTCACTGATAGGAAGTTATTTTCTCCTACCTCTAAAACTTCCTCTCGTTATTCTCTATGTCCTTCCTACGCTGGTCGGTTGCAGGCATTTATAATGAGTAGGTTTCCTTCCCAGAGCCTTATCTGCCCTAAGCAGTGCTTTCCCCCCTTCCATCCAGCCCCCCCTCAGAGTCTTCTTTCCCATTAAGTTCCAAAGGCTGATGATTATCACTGCTCTATAAGGAGCTTATTTAACAGGAGATCAGTGCCTGAAAACTGGGGGTGTGCAGAGAACGTCAGGGATAAAACATCTGTGAAGAAAGACATCTTTAATGCAGATCACTTTGTGTTTTACCCAATGTCCAAACTACCAATCCATGTCCCAGACCTAAAATTAGATATTAAAAATTTTTAAAGATGTATTTATTTGGTGCTTAATTGCATGCATAAGAGAAAAGTAAATGAAACCTAAAGTGATATAAAAATTTTCACCTGTTGGTTTGGAAAAGAAAAGGTGAGGATACAGAGGAACAGGCACTTGCCAACACAGTTGATGGAAGTATAAATTTATAACCTCTAGAAGGAACAAATTGACAGTAGTTCTTAAAACTGAAAATGGATATGCTTTGACCCAAAATTTCCACTTCTAATAATTTATCTTATAGATATGCTTTCACTTTTGTGCAAGTTGATCTGTTAAACAAGGATCTTTATTGCAACATTATTTATAATAGCAAAAAGAATGGAAGCAATCTAAATATTCTTTAATAGGAGACTGGGTAAATAAATTATGATACCTATACTCAGTGGTGTATTACACAGTTGTTAAAAAGAGTACACGTTGTCATATGTATTCATTTAGATGTACCTTACTTATGATGTGGCTATTAATCTGCAAAGGTATAGGCGACATCCAAAATTCACATTATAGGATAACACGAAGG
This sequence comes from Manis javanica, assembly GCF_040802235.1. Lineage (NCBI taxonomy): Eukaryota > Metazoa > Chordata > Mammalia > Pholidota > Manidae > Manis > Manis javanica. The sequence goes on along the minus strand of NC_133170.1, from coordinate 6,863,282 downwards.
ATTAGATTGTCAAATCAAGTTCACCAAACCAGAGACTTAAGCTTTACCATAATTTCAAGGGTATAAGTAATCATAAAGCACAGGTGAAGTATGGATGTCTCTGGGACCATCAACACAAGTCTGGCCAAGACGAACATGTGGGGTCTCCAAGGAAAGTGTGCAAGTAAAGAGCTGCTTTATACTCCTTTTTATACTCAGATAGTTGCATAGCTTACATGACACTTTCCAGGAAGCTTTTTCCTATGAATTCAGATTCCAGGTTTGGTTACCATAAGCACTCCTAGGCAGCTAGGCACATTCTGCTAAAAGCATTCCATAGATAAAGCCTCTATAGCTAGCCAGTACCATCCGTCCTCTGTGCCAGGAGGTCTATTTATTGGAATGTTCATAAGAAATTAGAGCAGATCACCTCCCTTCTTTCTTTCTTAGAAGTGTCTGCCAGGAACAAAGCAGAAAGAGCTGCAGAACTGATAAACAATAACCCTTTCCTTCCCATTTACATTTTTAAAAAAGGATGGTTCTGAGAATATGAAAATGATGTTGGCTTACGTTAAGTTTTGGGTCTTTAAAATTCAGTAAAGAAAAGGTTTATATGTCTTAGGATACAATCAAATTTAAAGGTCTTTAGAATTAGAAGGCAATACATTGAACATATTTTTAAGCATACACAGAGTTGTAATGCAATCCAAATGTAAAGGAACTATAAACGACTCTGTATATCCAGAAAGTCTTCTGTTCCTTCACCCTTCAAAGTCTACCAAACAGTTTTCTTTCAATATATTTTAGACATCTTCTGAAATTTTACTTTTCACCCCCACACATCCTTGATTAAAGGAGCATGTTTCCATGTTAAGCTAAACCAAACCAAATTTTTAATGTTTGATTGTGTCGGCCTGCAAAAACAATCCCATATGGTCAAACCTAATACTACATGGACACTGTACTATTTAAACTCTAAATATAAGTCAGAGAAAATATATAAAGAGTCAAATAGAAAATATAATGATACAATAAGGCAAGATTGTAAAGAAGAAAAATGCCTGGTTCAAATCAGGAGACCCTGACTCTAGTTTCTCCTTCACCACCTACTAACTTTAAGTATTTGGGTAAGTCTATTTAAAATCTCTCTTACTTTTGATTCCCCTACCTCTCAAATCAGAGTTAAATATAGACAATTAAACTACAATGAGATACCACTTCACACTCACTAAGATATCTATTACCATACAAAACAAAATAGAAAATAACAAGTATTGGCAAGGATGGGAAGAGACTGAAACCCTTATACATTGCTCATCAGAATATAAAATAATTCAATGCTGTGGAAAGAGTTTGGTGATTCTTCAACAAGTTAAACATGCAATTACCATATGATCCAGCAATTCCTCTCCTAAGTATATAACCAAGAGATTTGAAAGCAGTGACTGAAATAGATGCTTCTATACCAACGTTCATAGAAGTATTATTCACATTAGCCAAAAAGTGGACACAACATAAATATCCATCAGTAGATGAATGGATAAATAAAATGTGGTATATACCCAGTGGAATATTATTTGGCTTTAAAAAAGGAATGAAATTCTGATCCATGCTACAATGTGGATGAACCTTGAAAACATTGTGCTGAGTGAAATAAGCCAGACGCAGAGGGACAAATATTGTCTGATGCCACGTATATGAAGCACCTAGATTAGGGAAATTCATAGAAACAGTAAGTAGAATAAAGGTTACCAGGGCCTGGGGAAGGGGAGAATAGAGAACTATCATTTAATGGATACACCTTCTATTTGAGATGATGAAAAAAATTCTGGAAATGGAGAGTGGTGATAATGGTTAAAATGATAGATTTTATATTAGATTTATTTCATACAATAAAAAATACAGATGATTAATCACTACTAGCTTTATCAATTTAACTTATGCATATTGTAAGTTTTTCATTTTAGGTAGAAAGAGTAGATAATTCAAATCGAAAGATAATTTGAAATATTGCTTGTTGTCATTAAATACAAGAAGGAAACACCAAAAAAGAAAAACCTCATTAACTTCAAAAATGAGTAACAAAGTATACTCCATGACATGTCTTCAGTTTCTTATTTCTTTATTTTATAAATATACGATAAAAATGTTTAAGTGTACACATAATTCTAGAAAATGACGTATGTCATGAGAGAAAAGAAAAGTTTTATGTCTAGAAGAAGAAACAACAAAAGTAACTTTTGGGGAAGATTGAAAAGTATCTTAAGCAATTTAGAAATTTCATAATTTACGGAGCTTCAACAGCATTAACAGGAAACATTTAAAAGAATGTGGTTAGAGGTTGTCTACTGGTTTGTCAGAAAAACATGTAAAACCAAAACAACTGATACTAAAAGATAGCAGCTGTCTTGTAATTCTTGTTGCTTTGTAGATGACTTGCAATAAGTCTACAAGTAAGATAATTCCACATATTGTAGAGACAAGGCTGAGAGAATCTCTGAGCTGTCAGAGCATGCACGACCCCAGGCTGAAAAATTCCACCCGAGCAAAGCAGGCAAACAGGAAAACCGCAGAAGTGAAGTTAGACCTCAGGTCAGGGAAAGCCCCTTCACCCCAGCCAATCAAGTACTGCCACACCCCTAGGTAAAGTAGGTCACCCGGAAACGAGCACGAACCACCTGCGCGAGTGTTGCCAACTGCCTTATGTAACCCAACCCTATATAAGGATGCTAAATCAAGGGTTGGGGTCCCTGGTCAAGGCTCCACCGCGTCGGATGCGACTGGGACCCGAGCTCGAGCTAGCAATAAAATCCTCTCTGCTTTTGCACTGCTGCTATGGACTTGCCTATTCACCCCCGGGACCTGAAACTCCGGGCAGAACAATATCTAAGCATTTTCAATAAGTTTTGAGTGTTTTATGTAAAGTGATAATAAAGAATATTATGTGAATGCAGTACCCAGTGTAATAAACTTCATTTTGGCCACGAATTACTGAAAGGGAGACTTCTTTGTTCCACAAGCATCATTTGAGTGCTTATGTAGCATCAGCTCTGGGGTCCAGAAACGCAGGGTTCTTCTCTTGGTGCAACCACTTGAACTTGTGTGACTTGGGGAAAGTTAATTTAATTTTTCAATGCCTCAATTTCCTTGTCTGCAAAGTGAATGCTCTTGGGGTTGTGGTTGTATCATGGTGTTCTTGGGATGATGAAATAAGATGATGTATATAAGATTCTTAGTGCTGTGCCTGGAACATGTGAGCCTTCAATAAATGCTACCTCCTAGCATTGCAAACGATGAATTGTATAACCGGCTAACAAATACATATGTGGCATGAGTTGCAGTTTGATCCTATGCTCCACTCACTCAAGGAGTCAGTCATATGTCGTGTGTCATTTGGGCTAGTGACAGTTCCTAGAGGAAGAGTTAAGAAGGACAAGTTTATTTCAAGGTAAAGGGGCTCAAGTAAGAGAGGAGGGTAACAGTGCCTTGTATTCAGAATACCCTACTAGCCACAGTTGCTGACTGTAATGCAATTAAATTAAAAATTAAAAGAAAGGTAACTTATATTTTATTTAGTAATTTAAAGTTACACCGTTAAATAACCCATGGGGCCAAGCAGAAATCATAACAGAAATTAAGAAATCTTAAACTGAGTGATCACGAAAATACCAAACATCAAAGCTTCTGGAATGCATCTAAAAGCAGTGTGTAGAGAAAAGTTTTTAGTTTTAAATGTGTATTTTTGCGATTAATGAGCTTAAGAAGTAAGAAAAAAGAGCAACTGAGTAAACAAAAGCAGAAAGATAATAGATAAGAGCAGAAAATAAGAAACTAGGAATCAAAGACACAATAAAGAGCATCTGCGGAGCCAACAGCTGGTTATTTGAAAACAGTAATAAAATAGACAACCTCTGGCGAGAGGAAAAGGAAAGGGGAAAAGTCACACATGATTAGTATTCGGATCAGAAACAGGGGGAGGTCATGACAGGCTCCCCAAGTATTCAAGCAATGCTTAAACAGTAATTATACAAATAACTTTGTGCCAATACATTTGAAAATTCAGATCCAGAGTTCCATTTTCTTGGAAAAAGATAACTTACCCAAACTTAAGAAGAAATAATAAGGCTAAACGGTTCTATTACCATAAAGTACTTCATTCCTAAATTTTAAAAATTCTCATGAAAAAAAAAATTAAGGCCTTAAAATTTCAGATGGGAGATGTATTTGATTTTCAAGGAAGAGATCGCTGCAACCATACAAACTCTCCCAAGTAATAGATGAATAGGGAAAGGTCCTTGTGGTCAAGCTTTTTCCTGTACCCGTAGAAATCTTTCTCCCCCTTCTCCAAGGAGAAGAAGGCTGCAGTAGCTGCCTAGCCTGGGTGACGTTTCTCCCTCCATTGTGATTAGATACAGTTACGTGAACCAATTCTCCCCAGGTGCAGAGTGGACTGTGTGGGTGCCCCGGCCCTCCCTCCTACAGCATGTGGGCCCACCCTCTCCTTACCTTTTCCTGCCGTCAGGGGCATGGCTGTAGCTGCAACCTTGTTTCAATGAAGCCAATAGAACCAAGTCCCAGGAAAGGATGTAGCCTCAAATTGAAAGAAACCTGGGCTCCTGAATTACTACGAGGACCAGAGGCACCTGGCAGGTTGGAACACCCGCCCTTGACTTTTCCATCCTCAATGGGAAACTGTGTTAACATGAGAAACCTCTGTGAATCAAGAGTCACTTTTTAAAAAATGGTAAAAGACAAGCCATACGTTGAGAGAACACATCTGCTACACATATAACCTGTAAAACATTAGCACTCAAACATATTTAAAAAAAATCTAACGTATCAAGAAAAGAGTAATTTTTAGAAGTTCACGTAAGCTATTCACTGTCATTGATATTGATGGGGTTCAGGAAATGCTATCCCAGTATGGCACCTTAGCATATTAAATATTTTAAGATGAAGACATTTGAGTAAGAGCAGAAACAATACAATCGCTGTGACCTCCACCCCGCGTTAGGTCAGAAAAGCCAAGGAAACACAGGAGTCCAGACCGGTGCCCGCGAGACTTAATAGAAGACTTCACAACAGAGACAGTGAGGGGCTGAGTCGGAGAGACTACAGCCCCGAAAGGGAAACGTTTTGGGGTTTTTATAGTAATCAGTGTTTGGCCAAGTTGTTCCCAGGGGTCTGGGCAGCAGCCAGCTGCGAGAATTTCCGTCTCCTGGGTAGCGGGACTCGAGCCACACGGGGGTTTCTCAGGGTCTGGGTAAGGTGTGTTTTAGCTCCTCTCCAGGCCTGCAATTTCTTTAAGAATTAAATTCAAAATACCACAATTAGTTTTCTTAATTCTGCCTTCTCTACACCTGCTCTCTCCTCTTCCCTGAAACAGGGTACAAAACGCTCATGTGCGTGGTGCCCTCCCGCTACCCAAAAGGAAAGAACAGCCTCATCTTCAAAGGCAAAGGGACACCGAGAAGAAGCCTAGCAAACGGGCCTTGGTAAGTGTCTCCCATTGGCGGCAAGGCCCTCACACCCCTTAACCTCTCAGATCCCCCCTGTACTGTCTGCTCTTCGATCAAACCTAGCATAAAAGGGCTCCAGTCTGTGTCTTTAGGTCTTCATTTCCTTGTGAAGGCTTCATGCAAAACTTAAATAAATGTGTATGTTTTTCTTCTATTAATCAGTTTTCATCCATTTAATTTTCAGACCCAACCATCAAGGACAATTTTTCCTTCCCTACAATGTTCAGTCAAATGATAAGACTTGTTGACAAATGTTCAACAAAATATATATTGAATATCTACAATGTAGATACATGGTGCTGGAAATACAAAGTTCTGGTATTCATGGAACTTAAATTCTGTATATACCAACTCACAAAAGTGGAGAACAAAATAGCCAGTGAACATGAAAAGGTTCTCGTTGATGATGAGGGAGACAGAAATGTGGAGGACGCTTTGAAGCAACAGGAACTCTTATATACTACAGGGTGGACTACAAATTGCCAAAGCAATAAATATCAAAGGACACATTGCTAATATACAATAAACTTTAAGGTATGCCTCTCCTATGTCTGCATTTTCATCTCTATGTCACACTCACCAAAAATAAAAAAAGCAATGGAATGAGTATAATAGGAAACCACTAGGGAAGGTAAAAACCACACAAAATAATGCTCTGTTTTGCTTAAGGATACATAGGTATATTGTGAAACTATGCAAATATGTCATGGAACAAATATGTCATGGAACACCAACTTCAGGGTGGTGGCCTCCTTTTAGAGGGAAAGGTGGGGAGGTATGTAAACCAGGTATTAAATGCCTTGGGAATCACTTATTTTTTCAGCTAGAGAGTGAGTATAATTGTGCCCGCAGAGCTGTTCTTTATATGTTTGTGCCTGTCTTAAATATTGGAAATAAACAAAAGACGGGGATACCCCAGCTCCAATCAAGATCAGCAAGAAGTGATCTCAGACAGGCATGACTGGAATGTTCCTGTAACTAGAAAGCAGAGATCTGATGAAGGGTATTTCATTTTCTCCACAGAAGGAATGTTTTTAATAGCTGTTAAGCCGTTAGGGCTGTAGGGCATCTATAAAAGGGAAGCTGAAGAGCAAGAAATTCTGGCTGAATCTGGAAAGTATTCTGGACGATCTCATACCTGTTCGACTTGATTGGGAACCAGGCAGTGGGCTTTCGGAGCACCACGTGGCATGTCGTGCGTCAGCAACAAATGTAAGAGCAGAAATCTTTCCATATATTAGATCATTTGCACAGTAAGGGCTAGGATGGGTCCGTTTTTTCTTTGCTGTACCCTCAGCACCAAGACTGACACATAGTGGACACGAATTATTTAGTCAAAGAATGGATAAATGAATCTCTTGAGTTTGTGGGTCAGTCAAGTTTGGGTGCATTTATCCTTTTAATTTCTAAACTGAGGACCAGGACTTAGAATGGATAACCCTGCCAAGGTAGCACGAGGACCCTAAATATGCCCTAAAATATGCTTCTTTGGCAAAGTATTATTTGGAGCTGAAGGTTCTTGAAAAATCACAAAGGAAGAGGCTTTCTTTGAACTCTCTTCATTTGCTTAGATACAGATCTTGCAAAAGGAAATCAATGATCATATTATCTTCTCCCCTGGATTTCATTAACCAGGTGAGATGACGCCTATCACAGGAGAGGAGGCTGGGAGTCTGCACCACACTCCGACGAGCTTTGTCCCAGACTCTCAGAGCTCCCATCTGTTCTTCTAAACCTCACTCATCTTTTCTGAAAATAATCTACCCTTCCCTCAGCAGCCTAGTCCCCCTTCCACTGCCCCTAGTAAGACTGTATATAAGCTCTCAAATCTCACTGTTTTTTTGAGGATTCACTTTCCTCCCCCTGGGATGCCCTGTGCATGTAACATTAAAAATCAATACTTTTGTCTATCTTTTCTCCTGTTGATCTACCTGTTGTCAGTTTATTTCATAGACCCAGCTATCAACCCTAGAAGGGCAGAGGTCAGATCCTTCCTCCAGTACCTTCTGCACAGGCACAACCTCATTCTTCTCTCTTCCCCCTCCTCTCTTCCTCTCCCTTCTTCCCCCACCTCATACCCATGCATTCTTTAAACTACAACACTTACGACTTGTGATTTGGAAAATGCAGAGGAGGAGAAATTTGGAAGAGGAAGTTGCCGCATCCATTTCCTAAACTATTCATTGATTAAATTTTGCATTTGAAAAGTGTTCAGTAGTCAGGCCATTTCATTGCTTAATCTTATGACCTGCATAGAAGTTCCAAAAACAGTTTGCGTTCTCTTGAAGGAGCCCTTACAAAACTGTTGATCCCTTAGGAAACTGTTGACTCTGCACATGAGTTTCTGGTGCAATGCCACATAGCTAATGAAAAAGCATTAGAGGCCTTCTGAATTAAGATAGTGGGTAGAGCACGCCGATCTGATTTTGTTCCCTTCTAAAACTGTAATAGCGTTATTAAAAAACAAAAAGGAAGGCATGAAAGTATGAAGATGAGAACAAGAACAACAATAAATCTTTGCAAGCTGGAAAACAAATGGACTGCAAAGCAACTTAGAACTGAGAAAGCTGAATTCTGGGGCAACAGTGGAAAAAATGGAAAACAGGTGTGATTATATTGCAGAGTCACCCACCGACTCAAATTGTCTCCACCTGTCCTCTCCCTAAGACCATGGCACTGGATGACGATTGCTCCCTGACTCCAGTGGAAGTTGGAGAGTCTGGAGAGGATATAGATGGAAGTCTCTGGATGCAGGAACAGTAGACACAGTCGAGGGCACTGGTGCTGTGCAAAAATGGAGGCTTACACATCACATGCCTACTGTGGGCTAAGGTCCCACCCCCTGCTGCATACTCCCCATCAACCTTTCAGTCCCCAAACCATAGCATGTATATCTTTGCCCTCTAGGCAGGAGATGGGCACACCTTTCTCTGAGGGAATCTATGTAGCCCAAGAGAGAAGAAGCAGAGAAACTGACATTTGGGATTATCTAACAAGTAAACGGCCCTATAATGAACTCAAAACATACAAGAGTTCTCCATGCACTCTGCACTTTCGCTCTGTAGTCCTTCACTGTTAATCATGAACGGAACACCAAAGACTTCCAGAACTCTGAAGAAAGTCTGTTACACAAAATAAAACCCTAACAGGCAGAAAAAGCACTTTGGAGAAAACAGAATGTGTAAGTGAAAGTGTTAGGGTCCAGAAATCCAGGGATTTCCCGAGAGAACAAAGCACACAGGCACAGAGATGTAAGTACAAGCAAAGTCTTTATTCAGCCAGCTAGCTGGGGCCGACAGCACCTCCCCTGACACACAGGCCGGGTCAGAGCAGCCGACCCCCAGGCAACTTTAGGTATGGATTATATAGGGTTTTCACAGCCGTTGCACCGAAGCCCGCGCATTTGTACAACCAATAATTTTAAAACACATTCCATATTGTAACCAATGGGAAGCATTGTAACCTTTTAGGGACCGTGTCAGTTGCCTGACCGCTTCAATTGTTATCTCTTGCTTACCCAAGCATGTCTACGTGATTTATCACCGGTTAGGTCCCCAGGCTGTTGCCCACTTCTAGTTATCTAATTTAGGGCAGGCGCATTTCTAAACTTAGCCTCGGGTAGTTTATACAAAAACTGGGTGGCTCTTGCTCTAGGGTCAGGTTAAGTGTTATTAGTTCTGACTCTTGATGCCCTCTGTACTCCTTCACAAAAGAAAACTTGACATAAATTCTGTTTAGTCAAAGCTTCCCAGAAGAAGCCACCAAATAAATCTGTTGTGATGGCAAGAATAAACAACCAAGCTTAGTTCATTAGACATATGCCAGGCAAAGGAGACACTGGCCAAATGAAATCGGTCACATGGACTCTGAGAAGCTTTGGCACTTGAGTTTTATAAAGTTTTTGGGGGGAGGAGTTAGTCAAGGATGGTTTTAGGGTGGAAGTTAGCAAGGGAAGGGGAGGGGCAGCGGAAGAGGGGGTCAAGGACAGGAAGGAACTGCTCAGAATTTGCGAGTGAGTTGAGCCTCTGACTGCTTAGATAGGCGAGGCAAGGCTGCTTGTGGAAAAACTCTGTGTTTTTATCTTTCCTGAACACCTGGGTCCATTGCTGAAATTGTTTGTTTTGCAAAATTGTGGTTTTTTCTGTTTTTTAAGTTGTGGTTTTTGTACTTTTCCATTCTTCAATCCTGAGAGAGGTAAGAGAAGATACTGCTTCCTTAAAACAAGAACAGGACGTTATTTTAAAAAAAGAGGAATATTCATAGGATAAAGAAGGGCTTTTGCAAGTTAAAAATAAAAGAAATGAAAAGTTAATAAAGAATTGACAGATAAAGTTGAGGTAATTACACAGAAAGAACAGCAAAAAGACGAAGAGATATGAAATAGGAGAAAAAAGATAAGAAATTAAACCAATCTATGATGGTTAGCTGCCAAATAATGGGATTTCCAGGGAAGAAAGAACAGAGAGGAAGAAATCGGCAATGAAATAATTCAAGGAAAATTCCCGGAACTGAAAGACACAAATTTTCAGATTGAAAGAGCCCATCAGAACAGATTGAAATGATCCCACACCAAAGCATATGAAATGGAAAACATTTCGGGCAAAAAAGAAGCTTCTCAGCCTTCCAGAAAGGGGGTTGGGAGGCGACGCAGGAGAAAAAGAGAAACAGGAGTCAGACACATTCTGCACTTCCCAGCAGGCACGTGATATAGGGAGGAAATTTTCCTCAGCCCTCTTAGGGTCTCCGGCCACGTCTGAAAATTAAATTTACAAAGTCAGATTAACAGAAGAAAAACAGACACATTTTATTGAGTTTTTACACGTACGTCGGAATCTTCACAAGAGAATGAAGACCTGAAGAAGTGACTAGAGCAGGGAGCCTTTAGACAAAGAAATAATAAATTTGTGTAGCATTGACAAGATAAAGGGGTTTGGGCTATGGGTAGTAGATGGTAAAGAAATAAGAAGGTTTGTTTATACAGCCTTCTGGGTCCCGAATTCCACCTCTTCCTCCTGCTGCAGGAAGGGCAACTCATGTGGGAGATTTATCGCCTCCTTTCAGGGAAGGGGGGGCAATGCTGAGTGACCTCCTGCTTCTGTTGTTTCTCAGACTCCTTCGATCTGACATATTCCATAGGCCGAGGTGCCATGTGTGGGGGTAGCATGTCCTGCACCATCACTGGGAACAGCTATGCTTTAAAAATTCTGAAGGGAAATTTCTTCCAACAAAAAACTGTCTGTTCAGCGAAATTATCAAGCAAGTATTGGCGTATATGAAGACCGGCAAAGAGTAAAGAATACTTTCCATATAATATTAAAGAAACTGCTGGAGGATATGTGCCACCAGAATGAGAAAAATAAGAAAGAAGAAGGTATGAGCTGTAAGAAACAGGAGAGAGGCCAGAGGAACGCATGAGAAGATAGTGAAAAAAAAGCCGCAGGGTGAAAACCGGGTACCAGATGTGGGAGCAGCTGGTCCAGGCCTGGCGCGATGTGACTGTAGGCACAGACGTGGTGCACGTGTTGTCCCCCAGATGCCCAGTGCCATGTTGGAGCCCTGCTCAGAATCTTGTCTGCATGGGCTTGTTTGTGCTGCTCGGCCATTCTCCTTAGTTGCCTGAATCATCTGGAAATCTGCACTTTCCTTCACAGAAGGGACCTGCTCTGGGCTTCTCCTGAGACCTAGCATTGGCCACAGTTAGCTAGAAATGGAGAATACAGAGCCTTCCCCACTCCCTGACGGTGTTCCTGCTGGGCATCCGGGCCTGGGCTGACCCGTACACTCTCTGCATGACGTTCAGGACTCACGATGCTGTCCTCACACTGCCAGCAGAGGTTCCTGTAAACCCTCAGCATCAGTTTTGCATTGGGAACTTTCACCAAAAAGTGGCAATATTGCATTGTTCTTACCAGTTTTATGCCTACTCTATCATGTTTTGCAATCAAAAAGTACAGTGAATTCTTTCATAACATATGACAAATGGTTCCCCCAAATTGGACTGCATGGCATTCAGGGTCTTTTTATTGCTAGTATGATGAAATGACTGGGTAAGTGTGCACAGTTAGCTTGCTGAGAATTCCTGAGCATTCCGGAGGGCAGGGAACCCATTGCCATGTACTTTATATCATCATTCTCATTGAAAAGTTTTCCATCTCTGCTTAGAGACGCCAAGGTAAATTGTAAAAGTTATTAAAAAAAAAAAAAAAGCAAGGGAGTAAAGTAACATGAAAATCAGGGGAGGTGAGGCTGGGGAGTGTCTCTTCCTGGAGGGCAGGAGGGGTGTGTGGACTGACCACCTTGGCATGATCAGGACCTGCCTCCTTGATCCGTGATCTGCCTCCCGAAGACCACCAAGAAGCCCCATGGATCAAGCAAAGCTAAGTTTTAGGCTTCCTGCAATAAGGAAAACAGCACTTTGACAGTGTTGGTTGTATCTCAAAAGGGAAAGGTCAGGAGGCAGTACTTGTAGGGTTTTCGGGCCAGGGCAGAGCAATTTTATGATGGGTCTCGCAAAGCAGGGAGTTGAGTGGGCTTCCACAAAGTGTACCCCATAATAGTTTTGAATTGTTTAGGAGAACCGGTTGAGGGTCTTGAGTAAGTATTGATCAGAAACCTTGATGAATAGACTCTTTTAGTTGGGTTAGAGTTTTGCTTTCTAAAATTAAGCATTTCTTGAGAGTAGGTATTTTTACTTGATCCTAGTAATTTTTAACACAAGAGCAGGAAAAAAATGCTTTAATCCAGAGTTATTTAATGCAGAAATAGGGAAATATTGGTTTCAGTTATCATGATTATTATCTATGATCCAAATAAGGCAGGAACTGAAGAATGTTGGAATATTTTTATTACATTTGTAATACCCACTGGCAACATCAGAGGAGGTTCTGCCCAATCTTAAGTCTGACTCAGAATTAGGAGCATTTACAAATATTTTTCTAGAGGAGTCTCTGAACATATGATGATAGCTTCTATAACAGCATCAATTCCAATTCCAACAACTCTCTCCTCGATCTTAATAGTGCACATACAATGATAAACACTTCGCTAAGGGTCTTAAAGTAAGACCCCAAGAATACAAGAGGGAAGCGAGAACACTACACTTGCTGGCCGTTGAAAGTGAAGGGGCACAGAACCAGCCTCTCCAAAATGTGCCACTTTCGTATGTGGATCACTTTGGGCTGAAGTCAGTTAAGCCCCAAAAGACCAAGGGAGAGCTTTTACCTCCCCCTTCAAGGCCTAAAAGTATTTATGTCTAGGACCAGGAAGAGGACTGTCACCCGACCAGGGGTAAGCAGAAGAATACGAGCGAGGTGTGGTAAGCTGGGGGGAGCACCATGGGGCCCAGGGATCCAATTCCCCTGCGTCCCACTGTCGCTGCACAACATTCACTCTTCCCATCTTCCTGTAAACCGCCCTCCTCCCCCTTTGAAGTCTCACACCCCCAGCCCTTCTCCTGAGTTCAGGATGGCATATAAGCCTCAATTACCTGACTGCTGTGCATCTCATATTCTTTTGGAGGGGCGGGTCCCCGTACTACGTGGTTAAATTTGTTTGTTCCCCGTTAAACTGACTGATGTCAATTTAATCAGTAGACCAACCAAAAGAACCTAAAAACGGGTCCTTCCCTACGAGGGTCACTTAGATATTGAGATGGCTCACCTGCCTCCCTCTTCCTGGTAGCTAGCACAAATCTTGTGGGTTACAAAGGATCAAAATGTAATGTGTGAGGTGAGACTTAATGTTCTTATCCAGGGTACATGATTTAGGATTAGCCACGTTCAAGTGTTGCAAGGAACCTACAATTTAAGCTTGTCCTCGAGAATACATTCCTTGGTTTCCATTTTAGCTGCAAAAATGAGTGCCTTCACCTGGGGCCTACTGTTGTGCCCCGTTTCCTTGAGTTCCCCGTGTGGAGCTGCAGTCACCAGCCTCGGTCACAAGATATAAGAGCAAAACAGGTCTTTATTGCTAGTTTGAACTAGGGTCCCAGTGGCCCATCAGAACACAGGACTCAGTCTGAGACCCTGAGCAAAGTTCCCTTTTTGCTTTTATACTTTTGGAAATTGGGCGTGGCTTGAGTGGGAAACTCCTTACTCAAGATGGAGGACACAGAACAAAATGGAGGCACATGGTTATTCAAAATGGGGGACACAAAATGGAGGCACATAGTTAAGTTATTCAAAATGGAGGATACAAAATGGAGGCACATAGTTATTCAAAATGGGGGACACAAAATGGAGGCACATAGTTAAGTTATTCAAAATGGAGGATACAAAATGGAGGCACATAGTTATTCAAAGATGGGGGACACAAAATGGAGGTGGGGACCAAGCTAACCTTCCAGGGGTCCCACACTACAACTCTGTTATATAAAGAGTGTAAGAGATTTTAATACAAGTTAAAGAGCAGTAAGAATCAAAGAAAAAAATTGCTGTTTGTGTTGGGGTCCCATATTCTTGACATTCGGTGGTCTACCATAGACAATCAAGCTTCTGAGGGGTCTTTAGGACATGCTGAACTCAAGAAGCCTTCTGATTCTCCTGATTTTAATACTAAGAAAAATTGTGACCATTAATTTCCTGAAGTGTACTTTTTTTTTTTTTTTGAGGGGGCATCTCTCATATTTATTGATCAAATGGTTGTTAACAACAATAAAATTCTGTATAGGGGAGTCAATGCTCAATGCACAATCATTAATCCACCCCAAGCCTAACTCATCAGTCTCCAATCTTCTGAAGCATAACTAACAAGTTCTTACATGGTGAACGAATTCTTACATAGTGAATAAGTTCTTACATGGTGAACAGTACAAGGGCAGGCATCACAGAAACTTTCGGTTTTGATCACGCATTATGAACTATAAACAATCAGGTCAAATATGAATATTCGTTTGATTTTTATACTTGATTTATATGTGAATCCCACATTTCTCCCTTTATTATTATTTTTATTTTTAATAAACTGCTGAAGTGGTAGGTAGATGCAAGATAAAGGTAGAAAACATAGTTTAGTGCTGTAAGAGAGCAAATGTAGAGGATCAGGTCTGTGCCTGTAGACTATGTGCTAATCCGAGCTAGACAAGGGCAGCAAAACATCCACGGATGCAGATTTCTCTCAAAATAGGGGGGTGGTGAGGTTCTGAGCCTCACCACTGTTGATCCCTAATTTCTCACCTGATGGCCCCCCTGCGACTGTGCCTGTCTTAGGTTGTTCCTCCCTTGAGGAATCTTACCCGTCTCTGGCTAACCAGTCATCTTCTGGGGCCATACAGGGAGATGTAAAGTTGGTAAGTGAGAGAGAGGCAATATTGTTTGAAAAGGTTAGCTTTTTACTTCTTTGCAGATTTATGCCCTGTGGCTTCTATGCCCAGCATTTGTCTCGAGGTATCTTTACCACTTGGAGGAATTATGATACTCGGTGAATTCGAAATGAGGCACGAATTCTATTTAAGGGTTGTAATTAGGAAGGAACTGAAGTGTACTTTTTGATCTAAGGCTTAATTCTGAACTTTGAGACTTAGCCCCATCCCTTACTCCAGTATGTGTCTCCAAAAAGTTAACAATTGCTAAGGGGACATCAAATTTTTTTAAAACCAGGCACTTAACCTATAAATTCCAAGTGCCTAGAGTACTTTAAATAAATAACTCTCCCAGATAGAATCTTAAAAGAGGAATTTATGAGCTAGTAAACCTGTAGTTACCCAGTCCTTTAAGATAAAAATTGATCCCTTTAAGCCACTTAAGATGCTGTCATTCTATTCCCTTTCTATTTTGAGGTCCACAAACCTTGACTGTGTGTAAGAGTGGGACCCTTTTGGGCAGAGCTTGATGAAGGAGTAAGTGAAAGGTAAAGCTAAGAGGGACATTCACCATCTTTTAAGTTATTGTCAATTAAAGGGCACAATGGGAACAAATTCTGTAACATATTATTTGACCACATTTGACATTTGTGTTTTCCCTTATATGCTTCCTCAGGTCGATTTACAACATATGAAGCTTTTGTGTGCTGTTTTCAAGGGGGAAGAGGTAAGGAATAACTTGGTAAGGTCTAACTTGAAAATCAAGGCAGGAAGAAGTGGTGGCAGTTGATTGCATGACTTTCCTTCAAAATGTATGCACGTGGCATCATTCCGTGGTGCTCCTATTGAACATGGCTTCTGGAGTTAGAAAGACTTTGGTTCAAGTCCTTGTTCTGCCATTTGATTCCTGCCTTGCTTTGGGACAAAACTCAATGACTCTGAGCTTTAGTTTTTGCATCTGACAAATGGGGATAATAATAGTATCTATGCACCATGTCACTGAGAACACCGAATGAGTTAAAAAATGTATAACACTGGTACTTTCAGTGACTCCCCAGCGCTGCCCTAACTATCAGCCGTAGCATTACTGTCTTTCTGAAGTTCCCACTGACTTGCTTAGGATGCCCCTTGTGTCTCCTTGCCATAATTGCTGTTCATATGTTCCTGTATCTTTATATTATGTCTTTGTTTGAATGTTGTGAGCTCCTTCAAAGCAAACATGATATCTTATTCATATTTTGAACCCCAGAGGCTAGTGCAGTGATTTGTACATGGTACATATTCAGTGAACATTGGGTAAATGAATAATGAATGAATAAATAGTGCTCAAATTCTAATCCTTTGTTTTGTAGGTCCAGGACCTCAAGTTTGAGTATTTAGGAACAAACAAACTTAAGGGAACAGAATCGCACTAAATAACACTCTCGATGTAGTGTATTACATGTAATTGTTGGATTCTCCCAGAGGAGGACGCCGCTCCAAATCACTCACGAAAGGCGTCTCTTGATGCAACAAGCAAGAGGAATTTATTCAGGAACCAGCTAGCTGGGGTCCAAGCATCAGCCCGACGCAGCGGGTCTCAACAAGGACCCTGAACACACAAAGCCAGAAGTTTTTATAGCATTTTCAAAGGGGCAGCATTTTCCACAGCCACTATACAGTGTTTTTCCATAGACACATAAATTTTCGGCTGACGCCACATCCTGGGGGTCTGGTTAGATAAAATCACTTTCAGAATGTTTAGGGTGGTTCTAGCAAGATAAGCTTGGTATGTATGATTAACTGATTTGAGGTTAGCTAACTAAAGGTCACTACAATTAACACTGGCTGACTAACTTGTTTTTCAAGGTTCTAATAATTTTCCTCCTTCAAGGTTAGAGGGTGGTGTTTAAGCCTTTAAGATGGCTGTGCTTATGCTAACTTTTGATTCTTCAGATCCTACATTTCCCCACTTCTCTTTAGGGGCATTCCAATCATGGAATGTTTGTGTCTCCTTGTTGGGTGAGTGAATGCTATTGTTGCCTCAACATTAGTACATGAACGGCACTCACTCTTTCTCTAACAAAAGTTATCAGCCGATTTAGTATGCAGGGTCTTAAAGTGAGGAGCAACACAAGGATGAGTAGGGGCCCAGCCAGAGTGGATATCAGGGTTGTAAACCACGGGGATCTAGTGAACCAAGATTCAAATAGCCCTTGGCCGGCTTCTCGTTCTCTCTTTCTCTGGTCTAGTCTTTCCCTAAGCTTTGACATTGAATCTCTTACTATTCCGAATGGTCTGCATACAAGCAGCATTCTTCCCTTAAAGCTGCACACAGTCCTCTTTCTTTTAGGAACAGCAGATCTAGCCCTCGTCTATTCTGCAAGACTACTTCAGAGAGGGAAGTCAGAGATTCTTCAAGTTTTGTAATGGATTGCTCTATGGTTTTTAGGTCTTTATCAATAGCTGTCCTTAGTCCTTCATAATGTTGGTTCCCTTGGACAATAGTGGCTGCCCCCGTTCCCACTCCGGCTGCGACTCCTATCTCTAACAACACAGCTAAGGTCAGCGAGACCGGCTCTCTCTTATATCCATGCCTAGGTTCAAATTCAGCTACGAATGAGAGATCATCATGATACATCAACCTGGGCACCAGCTGAACCATGATACAGAAATCGCGGGAGGAGTTGAAGGCAGAAGTAGAGACACATGGGGTCACTCTAGTGTTACAAGCTCACTATCCCTCGGGAGGAGGGACTAGATACTCATTTTCACCTGAGGAGGTTACAGCTATAGTTTCATTACACAAAGCTTTATGGGTGGGGGGAACTGTACTTAAACATCTTCTTCTTCGAGTTACTTCGGTCAGGGTTAGTTTCCTATGGCTCTCCCAGCTACAGATCTCGTGACGGGTCGTCCTGTTAAAACTGCCCAACAATCCTAATCCTTCATAATAAGGTGGCCCAGAAGAGAAACACAACCAACAGGATCCAGTAGTGTTAGGATTGGTGGTGTTTAAGACCTGAAAAGCCCCTTCAAGGAGGTTGAGAAGGCGTTGTCCTGTGCTAGGAAAAGGGGTAACTTGGCCAAGAGTGGAGACAGAGGGAGTGGTGGCAGAATTATAGGTGGGGCTAGAGTCTGCTCTGGGGCTGGGGCTGGGAGACGCGGCCGATCCCGCAGGACAGCGTTGGGTCCTACTGGGATAGCCGGGAGAGTCTCTACCTTAAGCCTGAGCATAAACAAGACTCTATTATCATAACCACTCTGGTAAAGTCTTAGTCTCCACATAAGCCCTTTTTCCCAGTTTGTTGCCTTTTTTTCTGCATCTGTGAAGGAGATGTCAATAAGATTGCAGGTGGGATTAGTCATGCATTGGGCATGAGTGGCACTCCGTTGGATTTTTATGAGGCCTGGAGGAGGTCTCCCTGTGCTTCCTGTCAGCCAATGGCATGTCCCTGTCTGTTCACAACCCCAATTTTTACAGAAAAAATCTGTCTGCCCACCACACTGTGAGACCTCGGCATCGGTTGAGGGGGCCGGGCATACATAAAAGCAGGTACTTTGGATTTTTTTTATAGTCCCAGAGCCCCAATGCACTGTATAATCCCGAGTGCCACATCCGGGTACCCCAATTTTATCTTCGTACCAAGGGTCTTGTTTGAAGAGAGTGCATATATCTACAGTGAGGGTAGGCCACCAGATTCCCCTAGAGTGTTGTCCTGTTAACTGGACTACTACTTGGCGGGAGGCTGGGGTAATGATTTGCCACGTCAGTAACCTAGATTCATGGGGGTTAGGGTTCTGGTGGGTTGGAAGTAGCAGGAGCATCAGAATCACTAATAACATAGTTCTTCTTACACAAGTGAAGCTTAAGGGGGTTATCAGTCCGAGTTACTTGCCAATCCGAGTCCGGCTGGGGCGCTTTCTTCAGATGTGAAGCGTGTACCCAGGAGGAGATGCCATCTACTTTCACGGCTGTGGGAGTGGTCAAGAGGACGATGAAGGGTCCTTTCTACCGAGGCTTAAGGTTTCCTGTTCGGTGTCGTCTTATGTAAACGGGGTCTCCCACCTGGAACTGATGAGGCACCGACAGGTCTTCCGGCCAATAGGCTTCCCGGATGGTGGCCCACACTTCTCTCTGTACAACTTCTAGGGCCCGTAACTTTTCAAGCAGAAACTTATTAGTTACACATTCGGGGGATGCGTGGAGGTGAGCCGACTCGAGCGGAGCCGGGGCTCCAAACATTATCTCAAAGGGTGTTAGCCCAAAGCGGCCGGGAGTGTTTCGGACTCGAAATAAAGCGAAGGGAAGGAGGACTAACCAATCACACAAACTAGTCTCTATGGACAATTTAGTCAAGGTCTCTTTTAGAGTTCTATTCATCTTTTCTACCTGTCCTGAGCTCTGGGGCCTGTATGCACAATGCAATTTCTAATCTGTCTCCAGGATCTTGGCCAATCCCTGACTTACCTGGGCAACGAAAGCAGGTCTATTATCAGAACCGATTACCTTGGGGATTCCGAACTTTGGAAATATTTCTTCAAGTATCTTTTTGGATACTGTCTGGGCTGTCTCCGTCCTGGTGGGGAAAGCTTCTGTCCATCCTGAAAAAGTATCTAAAAAAACTAAAAGGTACTTATATCTATACTTAGCAGGCTTAATTTCAGTGAAGTCAACTTCCCAGTAAGCTCCCGGTCGATCTCCGCGAAGCCTTTTTCCACATATCATTTGATGTTTATTCACATTTACTAATTGGCAAGGGACATAATTTTTCACTACCTCGTCTGCCATTTTTTCCAAACTAATGATATGATAAGGGGAGTGTTGAACCAGGGCTTTTAAGTTCTTGGCCCCTAAATGAGTCAATTGATGTAATTGCCTCAAATATTCTCCTGCCTCTTTCTGGGGCAGAACATTCTTCCTACTTCCTGACTCATATGTTCCAAGGGGTGAAGATTTTTGGAACCCCAGTTTGTCCATCTGAGCGAGATCCTTGGGTGTATACTGGAAGCTCTTAACACATGTTGCTTCCAGGTGCACCTGGAGGGGTAAAATGTTCACTCTCTGAGCTGCTTGTTTTGTGGCTTGGTCCACCCTCCGTTTTCCTTGAGCTATTGGAGAGTCATCTTTCTGATGTCCAGCGCAATGTATTATCGCTACTTCCTTAGGCCTATGGATGGCTTCTAACAAATCTAAAATTTCCTGTTTGTTTTTAACATTTTTCCCAGCAGAAGTTAACAGCTCTCTCTGTCTATAAATAGCCCCGTGTATATGAGTGGTGGCAAAAGCGTATCGGCTGTCAGTGTAGACGTTAAGTCTCTTACCTTCTGCCATCCTTAGAGCCTGAGTCAGGGCGACGAGTTATGCTCGCTGTGCAGAAGTGCCCGTTGGGAGTCCGCTGGCCCACACAATCCGGTCATCATCTACTACTGCAGCTCCCGCCATCCTCTTACTTCCCATGATGTAACTGCTCCCGTCTGTGTACCAAGTCAGGAGTCCTGGTCCTTCCAGGGGCTGATCTCGTAAGTCCCGGCGGGTCCCTGTCTCTTCAGCCAGGATTTCCTGGCAGGTATGGAGTACTTCTTTCCCCGGATCAGGGAGCAGAGTAGCCGGGTTTAGGATGGCGTGCGGTAGTGGGAACCAGAATCTGCGTCACAGTCTGCTTTCGGGCTTCAGTAAGCCATCTTTTCCCATCTCTCAGGGAATATCTCAAATAAGTCACTTGTTGTTGGCAGATCTGTGCTTTCTTAGCAGATGCGCTATACCCTAATTTAGCAAGTTCAGTCAAAAGGGCTTCAGTGGCCTCTTGGCAAGTTTTCCGGGTGGGGGCGGCTATCAATAAGTCATCAACATATTGCAACAAAGTTACCTGTGGGTTTGAAGCTCGGTAGAAAGCCAAGTCTTGATGTAGAGCCTCATCGAAGAGGGTGGGCGAGTTCTTGAATCCTTGTGGCAAACGAGTCTAGGTCAATTGCCCAGTAGTTCCTGTGGTGGGATCTTTCCACTCAAAGGCAAACAGCAGTTGGCTGTTTTGGTGCAAGCGCAGACAAAAGAAAGCATCTTTTAAATCTAAAACTGAATACCAGATATTTTCTGGGGCCAGGGAACTTAGCAAGTTATAAGGATTTGGCACGGTGGGGTGAATGTCCTGTGTCCTTTTGTTAACTTCTTTCAAATCTTGTACTGGTCGGTAATCTCCCGTTCCTGCCTTTTTTACAGGCAGCAAGGGGGTGTTCTATGGGGATTGACATTTTACTAATATTCCTTGTTCCATAAGCTTCTGGGTATGTGGCCTAATTCTATCTCTGGCTTCTCTACTCATTGGATATTGCCTCACAGTCACTGGTAAGGCTGAAGCTTTGAGTTCTATGACTACAGGGGGCTGGTTCTTGGCGAGCTCCATGCCCGCTGTCTCCGCCCAAGCTCCCGGGAATCTGTCGAGCCACTCCTGACTAATTCGGGAGGGCTCTGGTTCCATAAAAAGACAGTACTCGTCTTCCAATCTTATGGTCAGAATGCTCAAGTTCAAAGGCTTATTTTCCTGATTAGTCACCAGAGGTTTCTCAGCTTGAAAAGATATTTGGGCTCCTACTTTGGTTAAGATGTCTCTTTCTAACAGGGGCATAGGGCATTCTGGTATAATGAGGAACGAGTGACTTACTCGTCCTACTCCTAAGTCTACTGTTCTTCGGGTGGTCGGTCCATGCATATTGTTTCTGGCCTGTAGCTCTAATCACCCAAGACTTTTTGCCAGAGAGAGGGCCCTTGTCTTTAGTTAATACAGAATGTTGAGCACTGGTGTCTACTAGGAACTCAACGGGTTGCCCCTCCACTTTCAGAGTTACCCTGGGCTCGGGGAGGGGCTCCGAGCCCCGTCTTCCCTAATCTTCGTCTTCCAGCAGAGACAACACCTTTTTTGGGGGCTTCTGCAGTGGCTTTTTAGGGCATTCTTTCACCTAATGTCTTTTCTCCTTACAGTATGCACATTGATCTTTATCTAAAGGAGGCCAGTTGCCCAGGTGCCCTGCCTTACTAGTTCTACTACTGGAGGGTGGGCGTCCCTTACTTTCTACTACTGCGGCCAAGATCTTTGTTAAATTTCTCTCATGCTTCCTGTCCCTCTTTTCCTCTTTACTCTCTCTTTTCTTTTCTTTCTTTAATTCCTTCTCTTCCTCAGTCTCTCTCTTATGATAAACTTTCTCAGCTTCTTTCACCAAATCCCTCAGCGACAAATCCTGTAAGCCTTCTAGTCTCTGAAGCTTTTTTCTAATATCAGGTGCTGATTGCCCAATAAAGGCAAGAGCCACTGAAGCACTGTGCTCCTCAGAAGTGGGGTCAAAAGGAGTATACCGCCTGAAGGCTTCCATCAGGCGTTCTAGGTACACTGCGGGTGCCTCAGTGGCCCCCTGACTGACCTCTCTTACCTTGGCCAAATTGGTGGGGCGTCTTGTGGCCCCACGGAGACCTGCCACCAGAGCCTGGCGATAGATGGTTAGTCGCTCTCTACCTTCTGGAGAATTAAAGTCCCAGTTGGGTCTGGTCAACGGGAAACCCCTCTCTATGTCATGAGGGAGTTGCGATGGTCGTCCATCGGTCCCAGGCACGTTCTTTCGTGCCTGCAGGAGGATCCTCTCTCTTTCTTCCGTGGTGAAGAGCACCTGCAAAAGCTGCTGACAGTCATCCCAGGCGGGCTGGTGGGAAAACATCAGGGACTCTATCAGCCCAGTTAGTCTCTGCGGTTCCTCTGAAAAGGGAGGGTGGTTAGCTTTCTAATTATATATATCAGCAGAGGAAAATGGCCAATATTGCAGAGGTTGGAAAGGTGGGTCCCCCTCTTCCCCGAGGATGGGAACTCTATAAGACCGGAGAGGAAAAATACCTGGTGGGTCCAAGGTGGCCCCTCGGTGGCGCCGAGTTCCCTGGGCAGGTCCCGAAGCCGGTCCCACTGCCTCAGCATCAGGGACTGAGGGTGCCAGGGGTGCCGGGGCTGGCGGTGCTGGGGGTGCCGGGGCTGGCGGTGCCAGGGCCGGGGGTGCCGGGGCCGGGGGTGCCGTAGGGGCAGGAGGGTAAGAAGGGGGATCATCAACCATAAGCAAATCTTGAGTGTCAGGGTGAACTTTAGTAGTTTCTTTTTCCTTGCTCTGAGGTTGGGTCTGGGCAGCTAAAACTTGAGGGCCCGTTTTCTTTTGCACCCAGGGCTTTACCCAGGGTGGTGGGTTCTCCACCAACTCTTGCCAGACTACAGTGTAGGGTTGCTGATTTGGGTGTCCTTGAGATGAATCCTGGAAGACAACAGCTTTTACTGCTAATAAAGTGGAGAGATCAAAAGTTCCCTCCAGGGCCCACCCTACATTGAAGGTGGGCCATTCGGAGATGCAGAAAGTCTGCCAAGGTCTTTTCTTAACTTCTACTGACAAATTATGTGCCCTAGTCTTTACTTCTGTCCAATGATCTAGCGTCAGGCTAAGTGGGGTCGTCACTGTCTGTCCCATTGCCAATACCACGATAATTAGGCATGTAAAAGACACAAAAAACAAAGACACACACACATTAGACACACAGCGGCTGCTTTTGGTTTTTCTCAGATTTTCAATCAGAAACCGAAAGGAATCGGAGGGTTGATATTCCTGGTGCCCAAAAATCAACCCTATCTCATCAGGTTCACTTTGCCGGAAAAACAGATGAGAGGCCACCAGGCGTCCCTGGCCCTCCAATCTCCCCGAGGCGTCCCCCAGGGTTGCAGCCTGCGGTACTCCAAGTACGTCTACCGACCGCAGTCTCGACCCCTTTACGGGATCGGGACGACTGCCAGACAGAGGGTACCCTTTTCAGAATTCCGACCGGTCCCGCTGAAAAACAGAAGACAGAACACAGACAACTCAAGGCGCCACTAATTTTTACCTCTTCCTCCAAGAGAGGCTCTAGGAGTGAAGCGGGGCGACCGCAGATCCCGGACGAGCCCCCAAATGTTGGATTCTTCCAGAGGAGGATGCCGCCCCAACTCACTCATGAAAGGCGTCTCTTGATGCAACAAGCAAGAGGAATTTATTCAGGAACCAGCTAGCTGGGGTTCAAGCATCAGCCCGACGCAGCGGGTCTCAACAAGGACCCTGAACACACAAAGCCAGAAGTTTTTATAGCATTTTCAAAGGGGCAGCATTTTCCACAGCCACTATACAGTGTTTTTCCATAGACACATAAATTTTCGGCTGACGCCACATCCTGGAGGTCTGGTTAGATAAAATCACTTTCAGAATGTTTAGGGTGGTTCTAGCAAGATAAGCTTGGTATGTATGATTAACTGATTTGAGGTTAGCTAACTAAAGGTCATTACAATTAACACTGGCTGACTAACTTGTTTTTCAAGGTTCTAATAATTTTCCTCCTTCTAGGTTAGAGGGTGGTGTTTAAGCCTTTAAGATGGCTATGCTTATGCTAACTTTTGATTCTTCAGATCCTACAGTAATAAAATGCAGTTTACTAAAAAAATAACTCCTATCAATGCCTTGAATCCCCTAGAGGAAATTCTTTAATAATAATCTGTAAAATTTATCAGGAGCTTGGTGTGTTCCAGGCACTGCCCTGATTTCGCCAACAGCAAGTCCATCTCTTAAGAATGGACAATGGGAAGTAGGCTACCGTGATTGCCTAAGAAAGCCAATGTATTAGTTTACAATTACATTGAGCTCAGAGTGCTGAATTCTCTCCCCACACGCAAGCTCTGAGGTAGCCAATCACAGTCAGAGGCCAAGTCTTCAATTTCCGATATAAAATCACTTTGACAGGAAGGCGAAAGACTCAGAGACCTTACAAATGTGAATGTTATCTATACGGGCTGACCTACCAATGAAACAAAATCACCATTAAAGCAAAGGAAGCTAGATGATCAAATATTTAATGGTATTAGGCTGAAATGGAGAAAATTTGTTAAAGGGAACTGAGTACTTGAAGTCTATGGTTTGAAGCCTCCTCCTGAGGCAAGAGCACCAATGAAAACTTGCACATTTTATCTTTTCTAACGTTTACCTGGTTGACCTACCACTTTCACACTGACCTTTCTATGGGTGGGTTGATCTGGTCAGTAAACTTTTTCTTAAAGGGCCAGCTCATAAATATCTTCAGTTTTGTGGGCCATAGGGTCTCTGTTGCAAGTATTCAACTGTATCATTGTAGCACCAAAGTGTATGTAAGTGAATGAGCATGGGTATGTCCAAACAAAACCATTTGTAAACATTGAACTTTGAACTTCATATCATTTTCATGGGTTAAATATTACTTTGATTTTTTTTCCCAGCCATTTAAAAAGGTAATGCTTTAGTTGCAGGGATGAAAGCAAAGCACAGGAAACATAGTCAATAGTATTGTAATATCTTTGTATGTGGACAGATGGCAACTACTCTATGGTGAGCATTTAGCATTTAGTAATGTATATAGTTGTGGAATCACTATGCTGTGCATCTGAAACCAACATAATATTGTATATCAACTATAGTGCAGTTAAAAATAAAAGTTAATAGAATAAAATAAAAAGGTAATACCACCTTTTGCCCAGGGGTCACATAAAAACAGGCTGCATGTAGGTTGCTGACCCCTGATCTAGTCAATAAAAAAGAAGCAGGTGAACAGGTATGACCTAGTATGGATAAAGAAATAAGGGAATTAACAAAGGCAGTTCCCTAAATTATATTTTAAGGAGAATTCCTGGGTAATCCCCAGAAAATAATAGTTTTCTATTACAAGTGTGGGTATTCTCATTATAGAGCCAATTTGTAAATCCAGATGCCCAGCTGTCCTGTAGTCTTCTAGGGCAGATTGTTACAGCTCTCACTGTTCTGGGGACCCCCTGGCTTTAGTTCCTCGCTCTGGGTTTCCACAGCGGCTGACTGGTTCTGCAAGCTCAGCTTCCAGCATCCTTCAGAACACAACGCTGACCATTTTCCCTCTTCTCGGACACTGTCCTACTCTCCCACTACTACTCAAACAAGAGTGCCAGTCAATATTTGTTGGCTATCTGCTGGGGAAACAGAGAAGAGTAAATCAGAAATTATCCTTGCCCTTAACGAATCCCCAGTCTCCGCAGAAGGCAGATTTTCTTTATATAACAAGTGAGTAATTGCAAATTAGCTTCTCATAGAGAGCTTGGCAGACCCCTAATCTCCACTGGCCTCTTCAAAAACCCACCTCAAATAAAATAGCCTTTTATATAGACAGTGTTAAAAGTCTGTAGACACCTCCTTGGAAGCTATGTTTATTGACATACACTGGTTTTTTTTGTACATTTTTATCTTGCCATTGCATTATATGACACTTGAGGACATAAATCAGTTAGATGATTAACAGAATATTTCACATTAATGTAGAGAGGTTTTGGAATATTAATCTGATGTCATTTAACATTTTCATATTTATGTCCTTGGGTCGCCATTTGTGCCCTACACGGACACTTACTTCATTGGCTCTGTGATGTTCTCTGTTTCATGGTAGGCTACCTTGTATTTTAGCTGTCTTCATTGTGAGATCCTAGAGTAACCTGATCATTTCTATTTTATTTTAAGCAGTTGTTGCTGAATTACTACTTTGATGCAAGCTTTTAGTACACAGATTTGAAGTTGGGGTGAACAAATGTATGGTGTGGGGTTGTGGTGGGGAGGGGTCTGTACTGGGAACAGCAGAGTGGCGCCTTTCAGCTGAGAACAGCTGGAGTGGGTGCAGGAGGAGGATGGTGGGTGCCTGGCGATGGGTGTAAGTGACAGGTGTAAGCTTCATGCTGGATAAGCGCATCATCATTCTGTGACCTCATTTTACATGCATTTCATGTCATTCTGCATTCAGGAGCTGTGTCAACTGGAAAGTGATGCTTGGATGTCTTCCATTTTCTTGCAGACTTCAAATTTAATTCCCAATATCCAGACTGTTCCCATTCCAGAAATCTGACATTCACTGTTCCTTCTTTTGGAGAAGCAAGGAAAAATAATGTCCATCTCTTGCAAATGGCATTTATTTATTTATGTATTTATTTATTTTTTATTAAGGTATTATTGATATACACTCTTATGAAGGTTTCACCTGAAAAAACAATGTGGTTACTTATACTTTCCCATATTATCAAGTCCCCACCCACGCCCCAATGCAGGCACTGTCCATCAGTGTAGTAAGATGCCACAGAGTCACTGTGTGCCTTCTCTGTGCTGCACTGTTCTCCCCGTGACCCCCCCACACCATGTGCACTAAACATAGTACCCCTCAGTCCCTTCTTCCTCCCTCCCTGCCCGCCGTCACACACCCCTCCCCTTTGGTAACCACTAGTCCCTTCTTGGAGTCTGTGACTCTGCTGCTGTTTTGTTCCTTCAGTTTGGCTTCCTTGTTATACTCCACAAGCGAGGGAAATTATTTGGCGCTTGCAAATGGTATTTCAAAATCAATCCCTTAGACTCTCCAACCCACCCAGACAGACTGCCCTGCTAAAACTCCCCTGATCAGGATTTCAGTCACATCTCTGCTTAGTCCATCTTGGGTGTTTGAGGAAGGGTGAGGGAGAAGAAGATAAGCTAAGTGAATTTTGAACAATGGGCAAGAAAGTGGGGTGAATGCTCCAGAAGACTATTAGCTACTGGAGAGGTTGGAGAGTTTATGGAGAGCCTTCCCTACATATGGTGGTGTTAGGAAGGAGTTTGGTTTGATGTTGCAGGGAGGTCAGATAGAGTGAGACATGAACCCAAAGTCAAGAAAGCAAAGTAAGTTGTATTGCACTGTAACAGTAACCGAGCAGGCCTCAACTACTTACTGTGAGGCTGCTTTTTGGGGTTTTTGACAGGGTGGAGAAGTCTTTGATTGACAATCCTTGGCCTGGGAGGCCTGATCTAATTGGTAAAATGAAGACATGGGCTGCGCCTTGATGTTTTTCTTTATCTGGGGAGTGTCTGTGCTTAAAAGCTTCTCATCTGGGGAGTTGTTTTTCATCTGAGGGAGTGTCTGGACATTCCAAGTCACTCCTGACCCTTGAAACTTCAACTAATCAACTCTGTGAGTTCTTTCCATCTCTCTTGTTTTATCTGATTAACTCTTTGTGTCCTTTACTCTCTTTCCACCCTGCTCATGTCTGTCTTTTGCCTAACAGTGCTATGGAATTTCAAATCTTTCTCCTTTTTTTTCCCCAGAAAGGTTTAAAGAGGAGTCTGGATATAAAGGAAAACTCTACTGCTTTCATTTAGATGACATACAATAAGAGTCTGAGAATTCGGAGCTCTCAGGTCCTCAGAACAATCCACTTCACATCACTTCTGACACCACAAGAGTGAGTTTTTCAAGCAATTCTCTGACACCAGCTGGGTGTTCCATGTCTTATCCCAACGCTGACACCCTACCTGGAGACAGCCTCCGATCCCCCAGGTTAAGGGCTCGGACCTCCAAGACCGTCCCCTCACCCCCACTTCACATTCCAATTGCAAGTTGTCGCCTGTGCTTCCGACCAACCAACTGTAAATCAGAGGTTCCTACCATCCCCTCTGGTTTGATGAATTTTCTAGAGCGGCTTGCAGAACTCAGAAATAAGTTTACTTATGTCGGAGGAGAAATGATGGGCCCACAGTAGAGTTCTGAGCCCCCATGAGAGCAAAACCAAGACATAATTGCAGTTTCACCTGCTCCCAGAAATGTGACCTTTAAACAGCCAATCTGAAATCCCCTGAGCAGCACTGGTGAGGTGAGCCACGTAAGACCCCTGTCGTTCCCTTTCCCCAAAAGGTGACCTGGCCGGAAGCAATCTCTTTTCTTTTGCTAATAACCTTCTTGCCCCTCCTCCTTCTGCATATTAAAATCTCCCGTTTTGTACACCTGCTCAGAGAGCCTACCTACTAGAAGGGGTGTGGCCCCATTCCTGAATTGTTGAATAAAGCCAATTAGATCCTCAAGTTTACTCAGTTGAATTTTTGTTTTTTAACTCTAGGTTATCGGTTCATTACAAAGGGTATTAAAGGATACAGACAAACAGCCTGGTGAGAGATACATAGAAAGAGGTATGTGGGAAAGGTGGGAAAATGTGCAGAGCTTCTACACCCTCCCGAGGTCCCCCCGCTCATCCATCATCTCCACGGGTCTGCCTGGGAGCTCCCTGGACCCTGCACGTTCAGGCTTACCTGGGCACAACTGATCATACCATTGACCACTGGTGATTAATTCAGCCTCCTCCCTTGCATCCCTCCCAGAGATGAGGGGTGGGGCGGCAGGACTGAAAGTTACCACCCTTTAATCACATGGCTGGGGTCCCCTGACAACCAGCCTCTGTCCTTAGGGGCTTTCCAAAAGTCACCTCATTAACATAAACTCTGGTTTGGTGGGGGAGGAGGGGCTTGTTATATGAATAACAAAAGATGCCCATTTCACTTGAATTACCCTGGAGCTATTTGAGGAATGGCAACACCTCTACTGTAACAAAAGGTGACCTCTAGCTCTTATATTGGAAATCACAGGGGTTTTGCCAGGAACAGGGGACCAAGACCAAATGTCTATTTCTTATTAATCTTAATTCCACACTGGTAGGATCAGATTTGTGGTTTAGAATCTAAACTAGGTGAATCACACTGATTTTAACAAGGGTAGATTTAGTGGAGGTAGGGCTGTGGTACTAAAGGGCAGACACCTAGAAAGTCCTTAATGACTCAGTGGTGGTGATAACACATCGTAGTTAGATGATCAATTTCAACATTTGTTAAAAATAACTGCTAATTGGTGACATGCACCTTTAGGAGGTACTCAATTACCTGGCATGATTCCAGGTTATACCTGTTGTCTTGGTCCCTTTTGACTCTCAATGGTACTTGCTTTGATGGTCATTTATAAAGTTACCAGTAAATTCCTCAGGGGGATGGAAATGTTCTCCTCCTTTTTAGGAGTTATATTGTCACGGTGGTGTTCACACCGCTTGGCTTGCTAAAATAAAGATAGGGATTTCCAGAGGGCATCATGGGACTGCTGGATGGGGTGTAGACCCTTGGAATGCTGAGATCTGTGTAAAGACTTTATTGTTGGAATACCACGAGAGTTGCCCGCTCCTGTTCCCGTGAACCTGAAGTTGTTTGCCTCAAATGCTGCTTTTGCATAGTTTAGCTCTAGTTTAACCAAGCACGTAGTACATGTAGAGCTCTGCTTTGTGCGTCTGATATAATCAACACATGAAAGCCTTTGATTGTATGAAAGGTTTAAGATTGATTACATCCTGTGACTTTCTGCACTCTTGTGATCTGCACCTGTGGTATTTTTAATGAAGATGTCAAGATTAGAAAGCACAAAATAAATACCAGAAGGAGCAGAGGAAAAGGGTCTTCCCCTCTGAGCGCTGACCCCCTCACCTTGTCCTCTCTTGCTGTAAAATGTGGAGTGATCTTTCATCCATCATCTCAGGGATTGCTGGCCCTTCCCGGCAAAGTCCCTATAAAGACACTATCAATTGCTAATGAGTTACAAGTTTACTTCCTAACTTCCTCTCACTGTCTGCATCACTTTAACTCCTATAATTGTTTCGTTTGTGAAATACACATATACATTGTATCCTTAGTAGGTTCTCCTCCTTTTTAGGAGTTATATTGTCAAAACCCGTCCTACATTAACCTAAGTCAATGTGGGGTTTTTTGTTTTATTTGTTTTTTAGTCAGTATTTTTTAGTTGAAATATTAAAACCCATAGTTAAAGTTCAATTTTATATCACCATCCAGTATTGACATAGATGCATATGTAACTGAAATAAAAGTTTCACAAGATAATTTGCAAGATATTCCTGCAATGCACTCTAGTATTTCATATTCTATTCTTTTCTGTTACAGACTAGCCCATTTGATTCCAATTCATTTTTTCAAAAGTCTGGTCAAAACCATGATATTGGTTTTATAAATTCATCAATTGGTTGCAACTTGAAAGTTGAGAACCACTGCAACTGATTATCCTATCACTGGATAGGGAAGGGCATTTCCATTACTCTCATATGTTCATCATGCCCGGCTGCAGTGTGTCTCTGACACTGGCCTCTGGTGCTCATGGATCTGTTGTCTGTCACTATATAGTTTTCCTTTTGTAGAATTTTATGTAAGTAGAATCATGATGTAGTCTTTTGTGCCTGACTCCTTGTATCCGGCATACTACTTCTGAGATGCATGTATGTAGTGATGTGTGTAACTAGTTTCTCTTCGTTGGTGAATAGTATTGTGCCACAGTTTATTCATTTATCAATCGGTTTGATGTCAGAGTGGCTCTCATGAGTCCGATTAAGGTCCAGATTCTTGTCTTTGTTGTAAGAAAGAATTCATAGACAAGATGCAATAAGCTGAGCAGCAGGAAGTTTTTATTTAAAGCCAAAGTATATACTCAGGAGTGCAGGCAACCTGAGAGGCGAAAGAAGAGGTGTGATGCAAGGTTTCAGGGTTTGGGTTTTTATAGGGCCTTTTGAACATGGGTTGGTATAAGGCATGATGTATATAGATGACTGATACTTGCTTTGAAGTTTAGTCTTGAGAATGGGGCTGTCCAGGTTGTCCAGACAGCTAAAATAGGTTGACTGTTGATTTGTATCTCAGCATTCTTTATCCATCAAAATTGACGTTGGTTTGTTTGTGCTCCAGAAGTCTGTTCTTTGTCCTGGATATAACATTCCTCAATTGATTAATATGACTGGAAGAAGGAAAAACAACATGTTAAAGAATAAGCTAGGCCTTTGTTCATAGGCCAAGAATATTTTATGGTGTCTCATGTCCCTTTCTCTAACTCAGTTGTTTGTAGTTTTTTAATATTATGAATAAAACTGCAGTGAATGTAGGGGTCAGAACGAGTCACTCCAAGATGTGCCACTTTGGCATGCAGATTATTTTGGGCTGAAAACAAAAGCCAAAAGACTCAGAAAGCAACTTTGATCTTCCCCATCTAAAAGAATTTAGAGGACCTGCTCCCAGAAGAGAGCTATCACCGCAGGTAACTATGCTATAATATGAGCGAAGGGTGGTAGATGGAGGAATCGAAGTCTGTTTGTTAAAATTCCTCTTTATGTCCTGTTGTGGCTTCTGTGTGGCCCAGCAGATACTTGTTTACCAAACATTTTATCTTTCAGATCCCTATGAATTGATTTATTTCTCTCTTAAGTCCCAGACCCTACTGCCTTCTTAGTTCACAATGACACATATATGTCATTTTGCCTGACTATCTTTGGAGTCTCATGTGTATATGGATTCCCCCTATGTACATAATTACATTTTATTTTCTTCTGTTAATCTGTCTCATGTCAATTCGATTCTCCGACCAGCCAGAAGAACCTTGAAAAATACAGGAAAATTTCTTGTTCCCAACAAACAGCTATATACAAGACTTTGTGTGGACATGTTTTCATTTATTTTGAGCAAATATCTAAGAGTTAAATTGCTGGGTCTACTCACTAACAAACTACTAAACTGTTTTCAAAGTATTAATACCATTTTGTATTCTCACCAGCAATGCATTAAAGTTCCAAACGCTCCACATTCTCCCAAGCACCTGGTATTGTTAGTCTTTCTGAGTCATTCTGATGGATGTGGAGTGGTATTTCATTGTCATTTTAGTTTGCATTTCTCTAGTCACTAAATTATGTTATTTCTCATTCATATAATTTTTCTGGTAAAGCATGTCTCCATATTTCTCTCTTGTTTTTGACCATTCTTGCAAGATTTATGCATTCTTTTAAAATAACGATTCTGTTCCTTTTGTCTTGGATTTGTTTTGCTGTTTTTCTGATGATTGGGTTCAGAACACATTACCCCAAAATATGGCACCTTGGTACTGAATATTTTAAGCGGAAGGTGTTTGAGAAAAAAGTAGAAGGAAGAAGGTCATGTGCCATGTATAGTATTTTTATAATCATTTGGTTTAACATACTATAATTTCCATTCCAAATCCTTAATTTGTCTTTCTTAATTTTCTGGCACATGGAAGAGATTCTCTAGTTACCATTTTGTCTATTCATAACTTAACGGCATTATAGTCAGAGAATGTCAAATGTGTGACATTGCTCGTGTGGACTTCATCGAGATTTGCATTATGACCAAATACATCAGTTTCTAAGTGTTGCATATGCTTAAAGAGAATGTATTTTTTTATCAGCCCACTGTCTTGTTTGCATTATGTCAAATTCTGTAAATTATATACATGAAATCTTCTATATTCTTGCCAGATATTTTCTGTCAATTACTAGAGAGAAAGATTAAATCCATCCAATGTGACACAGATTTATCTGTTTCTTCTGGTGATTCTGTCAATCTGTGTGTTTATGTATGCTTTTTCCTGAAATTAAAAAAATTCTTACCAAGGCCTCAAAATAGTGAAATTGCAGAATAACAGTGGCCAAGGGACTATCATAAAACAGCAGGAGAGAAAAGAGAGAACCTTAAAAGAGGCAGTTTGTGGCACCTGGTCTAGGGACAGAGTAATTCAAGAGGTGATAAAATACGACCTTCAATACGCTGAGAGTACGTAACTGGCAATCTGGAATTCCAAACCCAGAGAAAATACCTTTCAAGAATAGGCCAAAATAAAATCATTTTCAGATAAATAAAACCGAGTCTCCAAGATAGGAAAAGCTTAGCCAGAAGAAAGTGGTCCCAGAGGAAAAGTCTAAGATAGATTAAAGAAAGTAGCAAAGGGTAAAAAAGTGAGTAAATATTTGGATATATCTAAGCAAATAATTAACCTAAAACAATGATAATGTTTAATGATATTTAAATTTAAAACTAAGAATCCAAAATATTAAGATATATGACACGTCCATCTTCTGGATGAGAAAATGACATAGATTAACGTTAGACATTGTAATTTAAGTGATCCCATTGTAATTTCTAGGGTAACCACCACCAAAACACAAAAAGTATATCCCAAACCCAATAAGGTGCCTAACTTCCAAACTAGTAGGAAAAATAATAAAATTAGCCCAAAAGAAGGCAAAAAAAAGAGCAAAGTAAAAGCATAAACCAGGGTGGTAGATTTTTAACTAATTTCATTAAAGGTAAATGTACTTGATTGTAAGAATATAGTAATTTATCCTCCATTTACCCCCTGGTCCCAACCACATAAACCGGTGAGAATTATGCCTGGGGGCTTGACTGGGTTTCCCCCGCCTTATCTCTAAACATCCCGACCCTCCCCCAAGGCAACAGGCCGAGCAGATCCACCACAATAAAAGGCACCACACTGCTGCCCTCTCTCTCTTTGTCTCTGTCTCTCTGTCCCTCTGCTCTCCCTGTTCTCTCTCCCTTTCTCTCTCTCTCTTTTTCTGATGGCAGTATGTGTGTGTTGAAGGGAATAAAAATAAAACTCTTGAGATAGGATAAAATAAAGATTTTTCAAGGCTTTAAATTGGTTTATTTCTGTAAACCATTACCAGTATAAATCTTTTTTGGGGGGAAAACGTATCTCGATTTTTTATTTTGAATTCCCATGAATACTTGTAAGGTTGAACATTTCCTCTCTTCTTTTTGGCATTTGGATTTCCTCCTTTATGAACTATTGTCTCACATCCTTTGCTTGTTTATCTAATGGCATCTTTGTGTATTTATATGTGGCTCAAAGGAGGGACACTCGCTCTCTGTAACTAAAGAAATAAGTCGATGATTTACATAAGGAAGAACCATACTGGAACAGGTTCAGTATCCTTGAGAAAGTGACTTGCTGAGAAAGCAAACTGCTGGTCTTAGGAGGCTCTGGGGAAGCATTTGTCTAGCAGTTGTATTGATCAGGCGAGAGTGAGTTTACAGCACCCTTAGAAATGGGGCTTGTGCGAATTTCAGAAATGAGAGTGGGTTAGTTATTCTGCCAAGACTTTGTGGGGACGAATGGCACACTGTTGCCAATATACAACAATGGCATTATGACTACACTGAAGTTTCTCAAAAAGCAGCCAAGTGCTGGAAGGGCATCTTGACCCTTTGCTTTTCTGAATGCAGGAAATCTCCCACGTGAAGAGAAGCACCCTTATCACCAGGGAAGGAATTCAGAGTGAGGAAACCTATATAAATAAACACTGTTACTTTTACTAATTTATTACCCCAACCTGCAAAATGTGTTTAGAATTCCTTCATAATCGAAGCTTCCCAACATAAATCTTCTTTGTTCTGTCAACTCCTCACAGATTTATGTTCGTCTAAAATGTATAAAAGCTGCTTGGTTGTTTCTTTGGGTCTCAGTTTTATGACTGGACCTCCATGCGCATGTAATTAAACTTGTCGTGGTGTCTCTCCTCTTACTCTGTCTCATGTTAATTTATTCTTAGACCAGCCAGATGAAACTTGAAGAAGAGAGGGAAATTTTCCCTCCCCAGCAACTTGCTTACTAGCTGACTTTTAGTAAGATTGGTGTGTCTCTGATTTATAGGATTTTAAAGGCATTTTCACAAAAGCAAATTTATTTTAAGAGGGGTTACTTGTTACCATGGCTACCGAACTGTCATTCATCTAGGAACGTAGAGACTTTTTAATACCTAGTTCTCTATGTTAACAATATCAAGCTTTTGTCATGTTTAAAATTTTGTTTTGAGTTTGTCTTTTAATTTGGAGATTCTTCATCTGTAAAAATTGATAGTTTATCAAATTTCTTAGTCTTCTTTATGCTTCTTGTATTTTTAGTTTAAGATCTCTCATTACTCATGGCATATGATGAACTTTCTTTCCACTTTGGATCATTCACTCTTATTTTCAAAGCAATACTTTATATTGATTCGAAATAGCTTCATGTCTACATATCTTGCTTCCTCTAAAATTCCAAGCTTCATGAGGTCAGTGTTTGTATCATTTTTTCTTCCACAGAACATACTTTGTTGTATGCAAGATGTATAAGTTTATAGTGTGAAGCCTGGATTGGAACAGAAATAATTAAGACTGAGAGATAATAGACTATCTAGTGGGGTAGAAGTTAGTAAAGGTTGATGTACACGAAGGACAAGTTGGACGTGAGAAAAGATTCAAGAAGAGGTAACTGAAGGTCCAGATTTGATAGCACTTGACTTGTTGACAAAAGTAATTTTCTTGGGCAACACACATTGCTATAATTTTTTGTAAAAATAATTTTGCTCTTTATTTGGCACCAATTCAGTGGATTGGAAATAGTGGGGTCCTCCTGTGGGACCTTAGTAAGGTGAGATGGTTAAGCATAAAGACCGGTCTTGTTAAAAGAGTTCCTGAAAACTGAACTTAATAAATCCCCAGGGAGTGTTTGAAAGCTGAGGACTCAGGTGGCAGCTTTATTTAAATGGTTGCTTCTGAACCTGGTGGACAAGAGAAACCATAATTAGTGTGCTTCCTCTAGCGTGGTCCCTAAAGGTGCATAAATTCCCAAGCGGTACCTAAGATATCCTCAGAGTAATCAAAATCAAGTTTTCCTTTCCCTGAAAGAATCTAAAAAATTTTTGTGCATGTCGTATTTAGTTAAAAGGCCACATAATCTACAACTGGGCTTCTCATTATGTAAGATAATGAATTTCCTCGTGATGAAGAATGAAAGGAAAGGGAACGAAAAGAAAGGGGAAGGGAGGGACAAGTAAGTAGCTAAGAAATGCCAAGTCCTGTTGACTGGCCAGGCAGAGAGAGTAAGGCCTGGAGTTTGAGTTTCCTTGAGAAGAGAGCGCTGCCGTTGATGGGCTAATTGCATAACACTATAATTTTAGGGTGCAAAGATATCTGGAAGCCACCCAGTTCAACTCCTTGACTTTTCAAAGAAAAAAATCAAATGCTCAAAGATTCAATTACTTGCTAAAGTTGGTTCATACCAGAGTCAGAACAATAACTCAGATTTTATAATTTGTCAACTACTTTGCCTTTACAATTTGCCTTCTTACACACCCCAGCCTCTGCTCTTAGTTCACCAGCTAGTGGGTGAGGGAGGGCATAAGCTCAGACAGGTAAACACAGGTGTTCAGCTACCTCTTAATGACTGTGGACAAGATGATCTCTCTGGATGAATTCCTGAGGATGTAATTAATATTTCCCAGGACTACTAAAGTCAGTTTTCCAAATCCTTATGCTTCCCCACAAAATTAAGATTTGCTAGGCCTAGGAAGAAAGTAAGTCATTTAAGGGTGGTTCTGATAGTATGTCCTTGGCTTCCTACATCGTGCAAAATAATGAATCATTATGGCAAATCAAGTTTTTAAGAGAAGATGACTTTATCTTGGTTAAGTGTGTCTTTTCTTGAAAGAAAACTACATCTCTGAAAAACAATTTGGCATTGAACATATTCAGTGACTTTTCTAGGACATAGTGTTCACTTGCAGTGGTCAAAGAAAAAAAAAATCAGACAAGTAAGGGTTGCTTTTATTCAGATCAAAGTATCTCAGCAGGGTGGTCTTGCCTTAGACTTATAGGCAAGCTACAGTTGGGGTGATATGTACAGTTGAAGTTGTTTTGTAAGCAGGGCAAGTCTCAGTTAGTTGGTAGAACAAATTTTTCTTCAGTTAGCTAGTTTGAAGAGGACAGATAGTTCTAATCTTAGCTGAAAATCAGGAGACAGAATGGAAAGGTGGCTAGATACAAAGCAGGTTCAGGCCAAGGGGAAGAGTCTGTGAGTGGCCGTGTCACAGTCATTTGCCAATCAACAGCTACTGACTCACTCATTTCTTGATTAAACTAGTGATTCTAAGTACCCAAATCCTTCATTGTCTTGCCATAGTCTTGATGAGAAACTCTCACTCACAAAATTAATTTTTGGAAAATGTAAGTTTGTTGTGAGTGTTTTCAAAATTTTAGTTACAGTGTTCTTGCAATACAGGTTTTCTACCAAGAGCTCTCAGAATAGACAGACTTCAACAAGTGGCCAGGAATAAGAGAAAGGTAGGAATAAATCAGAGAACGATGCTGATGGTTGTACAGCAGTGTGAATGTACATTGATTGTTAATGCTACTGAACTATATTCTTAAAAATGGTTACAATCTATATATTTTACCACAATTTTAAACATAATGGAAGAATCTTCTTTAGAACAGCCAAGAAATTAGACTATGTATGAAGAAATTGGTACGACTGTATAAAAAACACATTAAAGAACACCTAGATAAATGGAGAGACATACTGTGCTTCTAGATTGGAGGATTCAATATAAAAAAGTATTTTAAAAACCAACCAACCAACCCAAGGAAGTCCTCCTCTAATTTATCCCTGCATTCTATGCAGGGCAGTCTTAATAGAATTCAGATACATATATACTAAAGGTAGGTAGATACATAGACACACACATGCTCAAAAATTGATTCATAATTATCGATTATCTGGACTGGATTATTCGCTAAGTAGTTTTGTGACAAATGACTAGCCACCTGAAAGTGGGAGTTGAACTCCTACAACTTAACTTACAGCAAAGTTAATTCCAGGTGGATCAAAAATGTAAACTTAAAACCATAATGAAAACAAAGAGAAAATAGACCTCCCCCCACAGATGTGCTGAAGTCTTAAATAGGCATTAAAGTAGGAATTCCAAATGGCAAATGACAGGTGTTGGTGTGTTTTCCTAACTATATATATAAAACAATAATAGTATTATTATACACAACAGTAATAGTATACAGCATGTAACACTATTATAACTCCTTTCAGGTTCCCAGACCCCATTCCTATGTGTACTGGGGGGAGAGGAGGGCTCTTTCCCCCTACACACACCACCCAGAAATTCTCAAACACCAGCAGGGTGTCTTAGAACTCAGCCCAATTCTGACACTACCTGCCCAGAGATAGCACCAGATTCTCCAGGTTAGGGACTCTGTCCTACAAGACTCCCCTGTACCCCATACTCCAGACGCTGATCACAAGCCCTAGGCTGTTAACTGCACTTCAACCTACTGGCTACAGATTGGAGGTTCCCACAACCTCCCCTTTAGGTTCAGTTAACCTGCTAAAGTGGCTCACAGAATTTAGGAAAACACATTTACCAGTTTAATAAACAATACCATAAAGGATACAAGTTAACAACTAGATGAAGAGATCCATAGGGCAAGGTCCCACATAAAGAAGCTTCTATTCTCTTGGAGCTTGGGGCCTGGCTGGGGGGCACATGGGGGTGTTCTGGTTCCCCAAGCATAGAAGCCCTCTCCAACAAAGAAACAGCATATCCAAGAGTGTGATAAACTCTTCTCAAGGGTTTTTGTAAGGGCTTCATTTCATAGACATGACTGACTATATTATTGGTCATTGGCTGATTCGACCTCCAGCCCCTGCTCTTG
Source organism: Manis javanica (assembly GCF_040802235.1). Lineage (NCBI taxonomy): Eukaryota > Metazoa > Chordata > Mammalia > Pholidota > Manidae > Manis > Manis javanica. The sequence goes on along the minus strand of NC_133170.1, from coordinate 6,824,297 downwards.
GGTGGGGTCCAAAAGTCTCTCATTAACAAGACAAGACACCCATTTTGCCTTTAGGACTCTTCAGTGTCTTTAGGAATTGTGGATAGAGACCAAATATGCCCGGGGAAATACAAATTTGGTCATCTGAATGACCAAATATATACTTCTTATGACTCATATTGCAACAGGTAAAGGTTCTAGCTACCATAATAATCAGTAAAACCACAGTAGTAGTATCTGTGTACCTGCCAGTGTAAGATAAATTCTAGCTGAAATAAGCAGGCGACGAGAGGCAACAAAGAGCCAGGCAGTTTATTTGAGCTCAATTCCTGGTCGAGGTTCCCAGTCTAAGGAAATGGAGGCTGGGAAAGTCGCACCCAGCAGGGCAGGCAGCAAGTCTTTAAAGAAGGTAGGGGGAGGGAGAGCAACGGTATACAATGGCGCAGGATTGGCTCACCTGAGGTACATGGGGGTCTCTTAACTGGCCTTTAGCCAGGTACTGGAAAGTCACTACTACTCTTCTAGCTTGGGGGAGGGCTTCAGTTAGGAATGTTGTCCGATCAGACTCCGGACTGTTGTCAGACCAGAACCTGTTGATCTCTTCGCTTTATTTAGTGAGGCCTGAGCTTGTCCAGCAGGCTCACCCCTTCCCCTGGTGCCTCCAGCCTTACAGCCAGAATGACTGAGTTTAAAAAGGATGATAAAACCATAGTGGTAAGAAAGCAAGCAACCAACAAGAATCTTTGGTCTTGCTATGGAGAGTGTAAACTGGTACATCTTTGAAAAACAGTTTGACACTGAACATACCCAGTGACTTCAAAATTCCACTCCTATCAATTCCAAAAAGAATGTAGTTTATTAGTAAAAAAGAATGAAGGAGCAGAGTCACATAAATATTTTGAATAGAAAAGTAAACATAGGGGACATAGTCTCCCAGATAGCAACATATAAAGCTATTAAAACATTGTTGTATTAAAGCAGCTATAAACAAATCAGCCACTGAAAGAAGTTCAGAAAGGTGAATCTGGAGGTGTGGGGAAAAGGAAGTTTTTTTCTCAACAGAATTCCCGTGTGGCCTTGATAGTGCCCATTTTATATACATATAAGAGCCTGTTTGCACATCGGTGTGACGTTTACTGGAGGCAGAGCCTCCCAGTCGGTCACGGGATTGACTGCCTGTCTGGGATAAGGTGTGGAAAAGAAGCAACCATTCTCTCCTCTGCTCCGTTCCTGGTGTCATCGGTCAGGTGCGTTGACAGTCAGCAGGGACCAGCCCACGGAGTTCCTCCTGGGTCTGAGGGACGGGGTGGGTGGGTAGGGGAGTGGGGAAGCAGAGCACGGGGTGGCCAGGGAGACAGAGCTTGGTGGGTAGCAGAGGGAGAGCGGGCTGCGCAGGTCGGGAGGGAGAGCCGAGCGGCCGGGGTTCAGAGCAAAGCGCTGCAGGAGAGAGACTGAGCCTTGAGAATAAAAACCCTTTCATTTCTGACCCCTCATGCTGTTTTCTTTCAGTCTCATTAGATTCACAGCAAACTTGCCCCAGGTGGGGAACCCCCTTCCTTCCAGAGCCACAGTAGAATACATATGTATATATGTAATATATAGAGTTTCATTTCAAATCAGTGGGGAAAGATGAGCTATTCAATGAGTGGTGTTGTATCTGTTTTGAAGAAAAAAAGGTCCTTAGATTGCATCAAATAATAAATATTTGGGAGGAGGAGACTTAAAAATCTAAAGATAAACAAAGATGTAAGTTTATGGAAAAAATTTTAGGGAAATTTTATAATTTGAAGTGACAAGTTGTGTGTGTGTGTGACTATACACCTTAAATATACATTATATATATATATATATAAAGTCTATACATTATATATATATATATATATATATATATATATATATTCAAAGAAAATTTATCCCATACTTACAGAGACTTGATAATTGCTTGATCTTTTTTTTTTTTAATACATGCAGACCACGTAGTCCACTTGCCCTAATGTGTCGTTCTTGGTAAATCACACTATGTATTTGACAATAGTCCACATCTGATCAAGGTGCAGAAAGACCAATGTATAGAAAAGAAGTTAACCTGTAAGCTTGGTAAGTTGCTAGAATTGTTTCAGGAACTGCAGGAACCAAAAACAAGGGGTCCCAAAAACAAGGGGTCGGGACACCAAGATGTTTGGCAAGAAGCAGTTTATTAGTGCTGGCACTAGCTGGGTGGATTCATATCCACAGGCTGAGCCCATAGCGCTCAGGGCCATGCCTTTTATAGGTTCTTTTACAAGGTAGGAGAGTCAGCCCCCAGGAAATGTTGCAGTGGGATCTTTTAGGTTACTATAGGTGTAGCTAGGATGCCAGTTATATTTTAACCTATGTCTGTAAAGGTTACCTGGAAACCCCACTGTAAACTAAAGGGCTTACATGACTGTGATCAACAAGCTGTTCCATATCACTGGGTCCCTGGTGGGGGGGGGAGGTACATTGTTACATTGTTTCAAGCTCAAGCATTCTGTAATTCCTCTACATTCCTGGAGCCTGAACAAAAACTTTCCTTGGCTTCCTACCTCAGGATGCTTACCACCTGATAGAGATGTTAACCCCTCATGTGATAGGCCTTTATTGTGCTGAAAATGTGAACCATTTTTATAGCTAATTTAGCAATCTTGTTCGGCATTTCTTTCTCCTCTGACCATATAAGTAAGACTGTTCTTCAACAGCTTCTCAAACCAACTCTTTTCTTACCTGCTTGTTCCTTCATAATTAATTAAAACCTTTATACCGTAACATCTTTCTTTGTTGACAGCAACTACACTAGTTGGGGTGAGAACTTAAATAACGTATGTAACAGTTGAATCACTATGTTGTATCTGTGAAACCAATGTAATATTACATATCAACTATACTTCAATTTAAAAAATCAAAATTATTACAACAATGATAGTTAAAAAGAAACATTTACATGTACTAACAAATTTACCTAGGAATTTTGCCTTTTTGTTCACAGACAAGTCTCTGGAAGGACATGCACAAAAGAATATTGGACAGTGGTCATTTTGGGGGATGGAAGTAGGAAATTTAATTTTTACATTTCTGTATTACTTTTGTATTTTAAAAGCCCCAATTTAAAATATTGTGACCAAGTAAAAGCAAAGAAAACAATGTATGTAACATGAACTCTGTGTTTACCACTACAGAAATAATTTCTCAAACTATGGGACCTCTTTTCCTTGGGAAAATATGTAATCATTAAAACTATGTGAAGGTTATGTTTTAAAATGTAAAACTATTTTTAAAAACTATGCACAGAAAAGAAATTATGTGAGGAAAAACACCAATTAATGATAGTCATTTTGGGGAAATAGGCTACTAAAATATTTTATTTTTCAGTAGTTTTCTCATTGTCTAGTTAAGAATATATTATTTTTATAATGAGGAAAATGTTCATACAAACAAAACATAGCATGTTTCAGCATGCCCTGATTCTTTTCTTTGAGGATGTGTGATGCAATAAAAAATAGGTTGGCCTCCTGTGGCTTTTACAGAAACTTTTAGTTTGTGTTCCCTCCCACACCTAAGAATTTTACCTTACATTACAAATATCTGATAGTTGGCTTTTTTTAAAGGAGGACAAGTTAACCTTTAAATTGGTTAGAGTTTTGATTAAGAAGATACTTCTGTATTGTGTTGTTAAAGGAACTTCTTCAGATAGTGTATCTATTTGGAAAACATTCCTTTTAATTTAGATATCTACCCTGTTAGGTTTATAAGGGGGATATGTGAATTAAACTAACAAAAGATAGATTAACAGGAGAAAAAGTATTTGATTTTTTTTTTGTTTAATGTGCTCAGGAGTTCACAGAAAAGAAGTGAAAATTGAAGAAGCAGAGTTTATATACCCTTTTAACAAAAGAAAGGTGGTTTGGGCTTCAAGGGACAAAAACTGCTAGGAAGAGAAACTAATAGAAGATAAGGGTTATTTTAGCCAGGTTTCATATATGCAAACTCATCTTTTTGGCTCCCTGTCTAAAAATAAGGGTCACTCGTCTCTCCCTAGTGTTGGTAGTGGCTGTCGGTGGTGGGGTGATTCTTAATGCCTTCAATTCAAAATAAACCTTATTCCAAAGTGGCATATTTTGGGATGGTATATTCTTAACCCTTTCAAACAAAAGTGAGTAAAGCCAAAATACCGACGGGGTAAAAGCTCACCATTCTATGCAAAGAAGTCATTGCTGTGCATAATTTTATGCTCTTTGGGGAAGCACGACAACACAGGGGGTTATAAGCAGGACCTCTCAATTGCTCAGCTTTTTGTATCCTAGCAGTGCGCCCTTGGGCAAATTTATTAATCTCTTTGAACTCACTTTCTTCACCTGTAAAATAGTGTTGTGGTAAAGATCAAATGAGATAAGGCACACTTAGCAAAATGTCTGGCGCATAGCAAACAATAAATGCCACAAAATATGATTTTATGTTCCTCTTTAGATGTTTATTCCATAAGTGTGCTGACTCCTTGTAGTAGGCAGAGTTTGATTTGAGCAGAAACACTATCAATAACAGAATAAGGCGTTTATCATAGGCATCACCCCTTAGACAGTTACGGTAGCTGGTTGAGAAGTCAGTGCAAGTCTGTAGTCCGGTTTTGTGTAGGACCTGAAGTCCTCCAGGTTGACCATCAGGGAAGCCTGATGTGAAGTAAGGACGAGCAAGAACTGGAATCCATGTGGAGGAACTGGACACTACAAGGACAAACCATGTCGTTGCGTGACCCCCAGGAGAAGCTGGTGCGCTTCACCATGGAGCCACCATGCACCTGGGCTAGGAAAGGCGGAAGGAGGAGATATGGGATCTTTCTGAGGAACTATGAAATGGATAGCACTGTACCCCACAAGGTAAGTTAGCAGATCAACAACATATGCTCACTATAACAATGCCTGGCACCCTATACTGACTTTCGCTGGGGAAAACAAAGATAGCTGTTTCACTTAGGCCTTCCAAAATGTGCTCACATTTCTCCTGTGCCCAACTCTAACTCAGATCATGCAGGGAAAGAAATTCTGGGAAAATTAGTTTGCATTTAGCTAAGTTGACATATAACAAAGCCTTCATACTCCTTGTATTGCTTATCATCCGGCTTTCTTTAGTCTGAAATGGAAACCTCAAGGAAAAAAACACACCACAGAATTCAGATTTTTACAGCCCAGCTCTTGTTTTGAAATATTAGGCCTTATAATAGCAAAAAGTTACCTTCTGTGTTCTGTTTGATGGATTTGTAGTTGAGAAAACAAATATAATTTTCTTGGTAACATGTAATTTCAAATGAATTATGTACCATTACCACACAGAAATGTGTTTGGGAAAGGACTTTCAAACTCTGCAGACTTGGGCTCTGGGAGGGGATTGGTTCCAAGCAAATCTCAGCGGGTTGGGATAGCATGTTCAGTTTGATATCCTCTTTGCTTGGTCTTCAAATAGCACCATCTACAGAGAGCTTTAAATATGGATCATCTAAAGCAGTTTCAAAGAAGTCAGTGAGACAGGTGAAAATTCCCAAATAAGCACATGACGGTTATGAACTTTGCCTTCCTTTGAATGAGGAAGAACAGTGGGGGGAATCTAAAGTGTTTCTGCAATGAATAAAATATGTGCAGGGAGAGAGGAGATGCCTTTTAAGGATGTCAATCTGGAGGAAGAAAAATGTTAATTCTTTTCTTTCAAGAATAATGGTCTAAACAGCACTGAGGACTGTTAGGGGGAAAGACAGACATGAGCAGGTGGAGGGAGAATAAGGCCAGTGGAGCCCACTGAAAGGGACTCAGAGAGTTCCCCAGATAAAACCAGAGACCCAGAAAAGACTCAGAGTTAATTAGTTGATGTTTCAAGGACCAGGAGTTACTTGGAATGTCCAGACCTTCCCCAGATGAAAAATAACTCCCAGGTGAGAAGCTTCTAAGCACAGACACTCCACAGATAAAGAAAATATCAGAGGACAGGCATAGAAACCATCAGAGCACAGCCCCTGTCTCCATTTCACCAATTAGACCAGGCCTCTAAAGCCAACGAACATTCCAGGACTTCTCCGCCCTACCAAAAACCCCATAAAAGAAGCCTCACAGGAAACTTCCTGTACCTGTCTGACCTTGTAAGAACAGAAATAGGTTAGCATAAGAGTAGCCATCTTAAGGGCCTAGAAACCATTTCCTGAGTGTGTGTTAAAAAGAAAAACTGAAACTGGGTAAGGCCTTGAAAAACAAGTTAATCAATCATGAGCACTGGAATCAGGCAGCGGTGACCCCTGGTCAGCTGGCCTTGGTCAGTTAATCCTACATACCAAGCTTATCATGCAGAACTGCCCTGAAAATTGAGGAGTGGTCTTATCTTGCTCCTGCCTAACCCCAGGATGTATGTCTTGCAGGAATAATGTGTAGCTGTGGAAAATTACTATGAGTTAAGTGCTTTGAAAATGCTATATAAACCCTTGGCTTTGAGTGCTCGGGGTCCTTGTTGAAACCTGTATGAGGCAGACACTTGGACCCCAGCTAGCTGGAATAGTAATAAACCTCTTGCTTGTTGCATCGATCTGCCATGGCCTTTGTCTCCTCACGGGGGGTGGGGGGGTGGGGGGGGTGGGGGGGGTGGAGCGCAGACCGGAATAAGGCCGTTGGGTCTTACAACCTTAGGCAGGCCTGCTCTGCTGTATAGGGTGAAATAAAATTTACTTTGTCTTCTTAACTTTGGTTTCATGTCTCAGTCTGAGTTCCCTGTGTCTCCAAACCGACTTTCTGCCCAACAGGACCGCAAGGTTAGATGGAGATGCTAAGGCTAAGTTAATAGAGTGGCAGCTGCTGCCGCTACACCCAGACAAGGGGGTGGGCTTTTGCTATGGGGTCCAATATAATCAAATGGGTCTCTGATGTCCACTGCACTGTTGTTAGACTTCTAGAGTTGTCCTGATTTTTTATATACAAATAGGAAGAAAAATGTATGATGATTAGGGAGTCCAATCAGTGAGTCTTTTCCGGACAGAGACCCAGGTGTGTCTACTAATTAAGATCATATTGTAAGAATGGGTTAGCATGAGAACAGCCATCTTAAGGGCCGAGAAGCCATTTTCTGAGTGCGTGACCCGGGGGAGGAGGAACTGGGTAAGGCTTGAGAAACAGGTTTTGAAGAACAAGTTAATCATGGACACCGGGTTGTGGGTGGTTGCGACCCTGGTCAGCTTATCTTGCAAAACCACTCTGCCTGAGGAGTGGTCTTATCTTGTTCTTGCTTAACCCCCAGGATGTGTGACTTGCAAAAATAAAAAGTAACTGTGGAAAATTACTGTGAGTTAAGTGCTTTGAAAATGCTATATAAACCCTTGGCTTTGAGTGCTCTGGGTCCTTGTTGAAACCTGCTGCGTCGGGCAGACACTTGGACCCCAGCTAGCTGGAAATAAACCTCGCTGTGGGACTTGCATTATTGTGAGTGTCTTCTGTCTGTTTGAGAGGTGGTCGACTCCGGACCCTAACAATGTAAAGGGGAAGCCAGTACAGAAAGTTAGGAATCCAGTGTCTGTCCTATCCTGTGAATGCAAGAACTCAGAAGTTATGTTTTGGTAATTATGCAGGTAGAGTTATGAAGAGTTCCCATTCTCTGAAGGGAAAGAGACTTTCCATTTTGTATGATGATATTGTGATGAAAATAATGCAATTTGGTCTGACAAAATTTGAGTTTATCCTTTCAGAAATTATGTCTGTCACTTGCTGATGCTGCCAGGGAGTGGAAGGAATCAACTCTCTGAGACTTTCTATCTGTAGAGCTTAACAGAAGATCCACATGAATAGGTTCAGAACAAGCCTCCCCAAAGTGTGCTACTTTGTCACGTGGACTGTCTTGAGCTGAACGCAATCAAGACCCAGTGGGCTCAAGAGAAAATTCTGCTCCTTCCTTGACTACATAGAATTTAAACTGGAGGATCTTTAACAGTTTGTGAGTTTTTACTAGAGATAAATGTCATCTGAGTGGCCCCTCTGCATGGACGGGCAAAAATCTAATTACCAAACATCTGTTCTTAATGCCCTGTGAGTTGCCGTCCTCCCCCTTGAAGCCCCAGGCCATTCCTTAGCTCAGGATGGTATATGTATCTCATTTTACTTTTCTGTCTTTGAAACTGTAACTCTGGGTGGGATAATCCCAAGGCAAAATACCTCTGAAACTGAAATAGGTCAAAGGGAGAAATAAAGTTTAAGAAACCCATTTATTTCTTGCAAGCAGTCGTCACATCTCTCTCTTGACCAGGCTGCAGCAGCAGAGAGAGCTCCCCACAGCCTCTCTGGTCCAGATAAGCCCTGTATGCCCTAGCAATCACCTATTGATATGTAGATGTTCACTTCTCTCCACTCCTTGGAATACCTATTGATATGGAGATGGCTACTTCTACCTACCCCTTGGAAACACCTATTAATATGCAGATGCCCTAAAGCCAGGTGAGAGATTCTGGAAATATTACAATTTTACCCACAGAACCTCTCATAAATGTGTGGCTCCTGTGTGTATGAAATCAAATTTTATTTTCTCCCATTAGTCTGTCCTATGTCCATTTAATTCTTAGACCAGCCAAAAGAACCTTTGAAGAGTAGAGGAAACATTTTCTTCCCCAACACACAGAAGTTTCATCTCTGGGTCCCACAGGAGATGAACTAATTGATAGTGATAAGTTCATATAAAAATTTTAAAGGTGATCTTAAATACTTCAATGAATTTCCCCTTTTCCTTAGAAGGGTTTAGAAAGTTCTTAACTGGATTATGCAAACCTGATCTTGACCAAAGCTTAAAGCTATAAGGCCAGCAAGCTTGGTGGCCATATTCACTTATGTTGTAAGGCATTATGAAGGGATGTTGTCCAGAGAAAGGGGTATGTTTAGAAAGGAGCAATGGAGGGAAGGGAAGGGGACATAGGGAAGGTACAGGAGGAAGAGGACAAGCAGAACCAGGGGAAGAGGAGCTGAGGACAAAATCAATTTTGTTTTTTATGTACAAAGTTACATTTGTTTTTCTCCTCTGAAGCAGTCTTACATCAGTTTGACTATTGGTCAACCAAATAACTTATAAGGGAGGAAGGGGAAACTTTTCCATCCCTGCAGCATCAAACTTTATCGGAGAATGCCAGGTGTGGGGAAGACTCCACATGAGCAATCTAACTGCTGAAAGGATGGCGGTTTAGCAGGAGAAGCAAGGTGAAGCTTGGCTGATTTTGAGACTAGTCGGTCAAACAAAGACGGGTCTTCGGGAAAGAGGATGATTCTTGTAGATTGGTAGCCAGCCATTCTTCGGTCAAGAGCAGTCAGGCAGGGGCTATGGTCATGTGCAATACGAGTTGCGGATGACCAGGTATGGGGATGAGGCCACGGAAGGACCACTGTGGAAAAGTTCACAGCCCTTTAGAATCTCTCACATTTAGTATCATCCAGGATGTCACCACTGAGAATGAACAGACCTAACACACTAAGCTGAAGTAGTCTTTAAAAACCAGTTCCAGCCACAGTGGTGGAATTTATCCCTCTTGACCTTGAATCTGAACAGAATAGTCCTTTCAACACAGAATTGATGAATTAGTAGTGAGAGAACTAGGGGAGACTTGACCAAAGTGACTCCATCTTAGGAAGGTGAACTTACTTTCCCCATTTCTCTACCAAGAGTCAGTTAGTAAGAAAAACCACAAACTTCCTGTAAATCACCCCACTTCCCACTTCAGCCAGTCAGACTCGGGCGGGAAAGAACCCTTAAGGGCTTTACACAAACAGAAAAGGGGAACTAACCGTGGTGACCCTCAAACGACCCAATCAGCTTGAAACAAGTCAGCCCTAGTTAAAGGTCAACCTATCCCAGTTCTGCTTGGAAGGAAACTCCCTAACTTCCCCTCTTGAGTGTATAAAAATCCTGCTGAAACGCTCACAGGGGCTCCTGAACCAAGTCCCGCTGCGTCTGGCTGGTTGGGTGCCCAAGCTGGAGCTTGTACTGCTTTGATAAAGGCTCTTTGTTTTTACATGCCATCTGTGTCCTCCAGGGGTTCTTGGGACTCGCTGTGATTCGGGCATAACAGTAGCATCTTATCTTCAGTCTTCAAAACTCAAAGCACCTGAATTTCTGGGCTCTTTCCCTCTTTCAGTGCTGAACCTGGTAGCAACTTCTGCCCTTGGTGTGCTTTGTTTTCCAAATTGGCCTTGAATTTTGTTTTTCCAGTTGGTAATTCAACACTGGATCTCTTTGACTGTTCAGATAAACACAACAGTGAGATCACTTTGCATAGATTGAGAAGTTAATACCCATTGTCAATGATGGGGAAAGGATAACTTTCTAGGTATTAACTGTTATAGCCTTAAAAGGAAGTAATCTGGAAGAAAAGGAAGTAATATGTTGAAATTACAATTCCATCTAGCAGTCCTCCTCCTGGGAATCCTTCCAGTACTTGTGGGCTGCTCACAGTGGTGAAAACTGGAAAAAAGTGAATTTCCATAAGATAAGGATGAACTTTAGGTAATTATTAAAAATGACTTAGAGCTATAACCATGATCTGGAGAAATTGCGATGGCTTGTTAACAAAAGCAAGAATCAGAGACGTGTATACCACATTTTTAAATTAATAAAATGGTAACCCAAATCTCTCTCTATATGAACTCTCAAATGAGTATGGAAAAATATATGGAGGTCCCCGTATTAGGGGAAATTAGTGGTTATTCCTTCACCAACACCACACTTGTTGATCATTATATAGTAAGTCTTGAAATCAGGTGTGAAAGTCCTTCAGGTGTTTCTGGGGGTTATTTTCACTGTTCATGGTCCTTGGTATTTCCAGGCTCAGTTCTCCAATTATCACCTTCTTCTTAAGTCCAAAGGGTATTTTCCGGTTTACTCTTACTTGATTTTTGACTGAACATTTTTTTACTCAGATGGACAGTTTTCTTCTTTGCCTCTGTGATATACCATTCTAGTTTTTCTCCTGTCTTTCTTACTCTTCTTCCCTTGTGTCTTTAAGGCTTCTCTTCCTCCCTTGCCATTAAACATTGGAGTTGTTCAAGACTTGGTCCTGATCTCTTCTCATTTTACATTCCCGTAAGATAATGATGAACTTTAGGTAACTATTAAAAATGACTTGGAGCTCTTTCACATCCAGAGCTTCAATCAACCTTTAAAAGACATAAATTTACATCTCTCTCATTAACAGTCTGGCTGGTGGTAGGGAAGGCTCCTTACCCCCCACACCCCCCACTTACCCTGATGTTCTATGAGAACAGCTGTCTGCTACTTCACCCCAGATATGTCTGGCCTTGTATGGAAACAGACGTGTCTGGCCTTGTCTGTAAACCTTGAAAACACAGCGTATTGTACCCATGAGTCAGAAGCTAGATAAAGGCCTTGAAGGCCAGACACCTGGCCATGAAGGCCACACGCATGCGTGTTTTCAATACTTATGTAACCATGACTCAGCACCATAGCAGTATAAAAAGTACAGCTTTATGCAGAATAAAGTGGCCTCTTTCAAGCACCTTCCATAATGACTCCTGCCTCCTTCTTTGGTCTTCACACCTCCCCAAGACCTCAGCTGCAACCCTTGGACCCTGACACTGGTCCAAGATGGTTGAGAGCTCTCTTTACAGATATTTTGTTACCTAGCTTCTTTCCCTTTTGTTCCTGAAACATTCCCTTGGGCAGGGGTTTTGATCTTTTGCTGATTGTATTCATTTTCTATTGGTGCCTTAAAAGATTACCACAAACTGAGCTGGTCAAACACCACCTACTTATTATCTCACAGAGGTCACATCCTAACTCATTCAGGTTGTTGGCAGAATTTATCTCTTTTCCATGCTTTGCATTTGGCACCCTCAATATTTGGGACAGCAGCAGTGAGTTGAGCCTTTCTTTTGCCTTCAATCTCAGACTTCTGCTTTTGCCTGGCCTCTGTTATTTTCTTCTGCTGCTTGTTGGGGCTCATATAATTTTACTGGGCAGAGCCCACCCAGATAATCCAGGCTCATTTGCCTTTCTTAGGGTCAGCTGATTAGGAATCTCAGTTACATCTTCAAAGTCCCTTTTGTATGTAAGTAACGTAACTATGGAGTGAAAATAAGGTAAAAGTGACCAGGAGGTAAAGATCACAGGGGCCAAAATTCTGACTATCTATCACATCTCTTGATAGAATTCAGGAATGCTATGAATTTGGATAGCAAAACAATTAACTGTACTTTCCCCAACATTTTACTGACATGTACCATATCCTTCAATTATGAACATTGGCAAAAGAGCCACAGAGACATAGTAGCACTAACAGTTAATTTGATACCATAAAAGTCACATGAATTTTCGTATTATTAGAGTTAATGCAGGTAATCTTGAAGTATTCCATCATTTTCAAAATCACAGGTGTTACTGATTCTGCTACTAGATCTTATTGTGTTAATAAAAGAAATACATGGTACCATACCAAACACATGTTTTAAAAATATATTTTGATAACTTTCATATTGAATTAATTTCCTTCGTAACCTTTCATATTTATTTTAAGCATTCCCAAACACTATTCGAAGAAGGGGGTCTATGGGATTTAGCAAACTGCCAAAGAGAATTATATTGCAAAAAAGGAAAAGAATTCCTTTCCCCAGTAATTAGCTTTCCTTGCATGGTTGAAATCAACTACTGTTTCTATATTCCAAACCAGGTAAGTGGAGAAAGAGGAATTCCAGGGTAGTGCATTCTCTTAGGCAGAAGTTACATCTATTTCTGCTCCTGAAACATGGCAGTTCTTAGCTGCAAGGGATGCTCGGTAACGCAGTCTCAGGTTAAGTGACTTTGTACCCAGCTAAATATTACTAACAGGAAGGAGAAACAGAATACAGGAGACAACCAAGAAAAGGAAAACAAAGGGCCTCATTCACAACTTAAATGAGTAATAGTTGTCTTTTGTATACGAGCATCATTTCTTACTTAAGACATGCAATGATGTCATGCATTCTAAAACATGTTTTACAAATTTAAGAGTTAACAAGCCTTGAGGCTAAGTATTATGCTCTTGAAAGAGTGAGATAGCATCTGTAGTCAAAGTAATTTGACCTCTGAGAGCCTGTTTTAAATGTTGGGAAACAGAGGGAGAGGATCTATAATTTATGATAGGGGACACAGCATAGAGTTATCTTTGGGTGGAATCATTCTCCAGTTTGATCAGTCAGATTATAAGTTTCTTTGTTTGGTCCACTGAGTTGTAAATATCTTAAAGAGAAGGGAATGTAACACTCAGCCCTTTATTAAACATACTTTCAGGTCCCAGAGACCGTGTCCTCTCTTTACCAGGCTCCTTGCTGGTGACCTTTCAGGGCTCCTATACTGATGGTGTAGGACCTAAACATTCAGTGAAGACAGCAGGTTAGCCTGAGCACAGCCATCTTAAGAAACCCAGAGGCCATTTTCTGAATATGTTCAGAAAGCCCTTGAAAAACAAGGTGAAAAACAAGTTAATCATGAACACCAGGTGGTGGGCAGCTGCGGCCTTCAGACAGCTAACCTTGGTCAGTTAGTCATACATACCAAGCTTATCTTGCTGAAACACTGTATGGCTGAGGGTGTTCTTATCTCGTGAAACCCCCGGGATGTGGCGCCAACCGAAGATTTATGCATCCTTGAAAAAAAAACCCTGTTACATGCTTGTAGAACAATACTGTCTTTTTAGAAAATGCTATAAAAACCTCCGGCTTTGACTGCTCGGGGTCCTTGTTGAGACCCGCTGCGTCGGGCTAACACTTGGACCCCAGCTAGCTGGTTCCTGAATAAATTCCTCTTGCTTGTTGCATCAAGAGATGCCTTTCGTGAGTGATTTGGGGCGGCGTCCTCCTCTGGGAGAATCCAACAAGAGCATGGAGTTATCTTTGGGTGGAATCATTCTCCAGTTTGATCAGTCAGATTATAAGTTTCTTTGTTTGGTCCACTGAGTTGTAAATATCTTAAAGAGAAGGGAATGTAACACTCAGCCCTTTATTAAACATACTTTCAGGTCCCAGAGACGTGTCCTCCCTTTACCAGGCTCCTTGCTGGTGACCTTTCAGGGCTCCTATACTGATGGAATGTCAGCTGTAGTTTAGGATTGGTGGGAAGATCACTTATGGAAAAATCTGTCACCCTTTACTTACTTCTAAAGGAGACAGGAGAAAAGTCAGCATAAATACAGTCAAGGACACAGAGATAAGCAACCTCATCCCAAACAGCGTTGTGGCTTCCCTGGCATTAAATCTTGCTGGGCATTAAGCCTTCCTCACGCTGTATAGGAGTAGGAACCATAGCAGACTTTCTGGGAACAAAACCCCCTTTCTTTTGGGTTCATGTCTGCTGTCTTAGGCTCTGGAAAACCCCTTATCTGAACCAAGTGCACTATGGCATGTTCCAGAAGGTGCTCTAAGTTGTGTATTGATTCATGTAACAACCTCATCAAGCCTATGAGGGAAGTACAGGCATTCCCTGCTTTTTAAAAGTGTGATTTATGTTGGTTCACTTTTTCAAAAGACCCACATGAGTGCCTGTTTTCACTAAACAAAAGAAATCCACAGACAGTTTTTCCCTTTTAGGAAAAAAAGGCGAAAAGCAAAAATAGCTTTCTGGGTTTGTGCTACAGTGAGCCCTTATAGAGGCAGCCTGCCCAGCAGTGCGATGTCCCGCCCAGGTCGTTGCCTGGGAACCACACAGCATCTCAGCATCACACTGCAGAGCTTTGAACTGTGTCTGTCAACATCTGTGCTTTACCTCAACTTATATTGTGCATTGTTTATAAGATGTGTCCCAAGGTATCAGAAAAACCTTAAGAGAAGTTATCTTTTCGGTCTGGGAATTCTCAAAACATTTTCAGTAAATTAAGGGTAATTGTTTCTTCGCTTTACTCCATGTCGGCTTACAAAAAGGGTTCATAGGAATGCTCTATTTTCAGATAGTGGAGGAAACCTGTATTAGCGCTAGGAATTTTAGGTAGAAAGATAGACATGAGTAGTAGGGGAAGGGGAAGCTAAAGTTGAAAGAAAAAAAACCTTCCAGATAAGAAGGTTCAAACGAGCCCCACCCCACCCCAAATTCTGTCCAGGCAGGTAGGGGTCCCACGTGGGGGACAACAATGGTTTTGCAGGAAGCTGACTTCCTTGCATATCCGGACCAGGGCAAACAGGCCCTGACCAGACCTCAATGCGGGCACAACCCACCAGAACTGGGAAGTGCCCAGAGCACACCTCAGCATGGAAAGGGCTTGCTCACTGAGGGGGAAGCCTCTATAGATGGACCTGTCAATTGAATAACTCCACCTTGTTGATTAAAGAGGCGCCTCCCAGCCAGAATGTAACACACAGGCCTCCCACCTAATGGGTGGGGTCTTCATCTACCTTGACTCTGGCCCACTCCCCACTTAGAGTGTATGCAAATAAAATTTTTGCTCTGCTTGACTATTATGTCTCTGCCTTTCAATTCTTTGTTTCAATGGGGACAAGAACTGAGGAGAATAAGCTCATCCCGGGAACATGAGAATTATTCTTGTCTCTGCAGATGAGAAAACCGAGCAAAGTCAGGTTAAGTGAGCCATCCTCCATACCTCAGTAGCTAACCACCTCTGCCCTCTCATTCTTAACCACTCAGGATTCCTTTGTTTACTTCCTCCTATAGAAACCTCCTGGTAAGCCTATTTCCTTTTCTTTGATTAGGTTTCCCTGCATTAATGCACGTGCACCCCACCGCAGTAGCCTGAAAACATCGTCACCTGTGCCTCACCTGGTGCACTTTCCTTCACACGTTTTATAGAAAGTTTGTCAAGCCCCTACTCCAGGTCTCGCGCTCTGAGACCAGCAGCAACAGTCCGTCCAGGGGACATTAAAAATGTATATTTTCAGCCCCACTTTAGATCTACTAAATTGACAATTTGCAGGTGGTGCTCTTCGATCCCTTTAGGCCAGGAGCCAGCCTACACCGCCTGCCTAATGGCACAGCCCAGGAGGCTAATGGATGGATACTGCCTCCAAAGGGACGCTACCGATATCTCTTCTGTGCTTTTTGACTATTCCTCTGGTCCAAACAGCCTCCATGAATCGGAAAATGCCCCCGGGGGCCATTCCTAAGGAAGGACCTCAGAATGAGCCAATGAAGGAAGCCCCCGAGGAAAGGACTGCTGGGAACCTTACAGTGATCATAAAAAGCCAGCTTGGGTCAAGATAGTCCCCTCATCCAAAAAAATAAAACCCTACACATTGCCCCCAGGCCGGTGGGTTTAATATCCCTGGGTTGGAAAATAAAAGAAGGTTCAGATGAATTCAGGGTACAGCTCCCAGGCCAACTTGGGTCCCAGGAGAAATGAGATGACCATGATAAGGTACGGGTCAAGAGAGCAGAGGGGAGCCTGGGCTGGAGGGGCCAAACATCTTGGCGGGGTCTCCTTAGGAGCCGTTACTGTAGGGATCACGGTAGGCGCTGTTACAGCCAAGATCACCAGAACGAGTGCCTCTCGTTCTACTGTAAATGGTTGCGGGGAACTATCGAAACATTGTGTAGAAATTTAACCTGAGATTAGAGTCTAAAAGTAAAAAAGCAACAGAAAAATCTTGAGGAAAAGACCATGATGACCTTTCATGGTTGGAAAAGCAGGGGAACATTCCGAGAAGTAGATCATGCCCTAAAATACCTAATGACGCAGGCTTTATGATGATTTTGTGAGGACTTTATGTAACCTATCCCTATATAATGCTTGAAGTGTCTGTCAATAAACGGCCAGCTTGGCATCTCTGCTAGTGTGTGTGTCCTGGCTCGCTCGCCGACGCCGTTCACCCTGCGGGGACCCCCGGCCCCGCTGGAGCAGGACTCCGGCACCTTGACAAGCCCTGCCAGCGTCTGGCGCCAGTTACTAGCGGAGAACCACAGCTCCGGACGTTTTCTCCGTAAGCTTCGTGCTGTGCTCTGCAAACATGGGCGCGACCCGCAGGGAGGCGAGGCTGGCGGCCCGTTCCGCCGGCGGCGCTAGGACCGCAGAGGCTCGGCGGCCGCGCGGGGCGGGGCCAGGCGCCAGGCGCCGGGAGTCGCGGCGCGACCAGCCCCCGCAGGCGGACCGAGTTGACTTAAAACTCCGGGGCCGGGGCGGCCGGCGCGTCCTCCCGCCTGGCCGGGCCGGGCTCCGCGCCCGTCGGTAAGTGTGGGGCTGAGCGCCCCGGGCGCTCGCCCGCCCGCTCGGGCCTTCGGCGGGGCCGGGGCGACGGCAGCCGCGGGCGGGCCGGGCGGCGGCCGAACGCTTTTGTTGTGCGGCGGGGCCGGGCCGCGGCTTTCCCGGGGCGCCCCGGGCCGCGCGGACGCCGAGCTGCCGAGGATGGCGCCGCGCCCCGCACGGCCGAGGGCGCGGGTGACGGGCCCGGGGACGCGCTTGTCACTCTGCGAGGAGGCTGGCTCGGCGGCGGGGGTCATGGTAGCTCCTGTTTTTACTTACTTCCTGCCGCTGCCGTGGAAAAAACATTCTTTGTTTTGCCCCATTTCTCGAGCGCTCCCTTCCCCCCACCCCCCCGCCGCGCCCAACCTCCCGAAGCGGAGCTGGCGCCGCGGGTGTCCGCTCGGCCCGGGGCGGCTCGGCGCCGGGGATGGTGGCTTCCTCCGCGGCGGTCGGTGCCCCCAGCCTGTTTAAATGCACAAGTGCTTCCCGACCTGAGGGGCTCTTGAGGGACGCGGGGTCCCTAAGCTCATACTCTAGGGTCCTGCGTTCAGCAGCAAGTGTTCGGGAATCGTTTTAGTGGAAACAATTTATTTTTAATACCTCAAGTGCCTACCATCAACTCAGAAGAGCAGGTGAAGGGTAAGCGCCTGGGGTGCATTTTAGTAGGGCGGGGCGCAGTGCTTGTTTGGGGGTGTGCCTGCTTCCAGGGTTCGCTGCAGATCATATTTAAGTTTTCTTCATTGGTCACATGCACGACTGTTAAAAAGGTTCAGTTACTTTTTTCCTGTACAGTCGGGTTATTTATGGATCAGTAGAATTGCTAAGGTATTTTTGTTTCGAAATAACGGGGCAGTCAGTGGACCTGGAGGATTGCATAGGAATTCTAATTTAAAAATTAGACTCAGGGCTGGTTTCTGTGTCTTGGACTTTGTGCGCTTAATAAGAACTCGGTATACCTTTATAGTGCACCCTTAAAGGAACAGTTTTGCGCAACGTGTCATCGAGTAAACAGCATATGCTTTTGTTGCAAATTGAAAGTAGGTTTCATACAAATAAAAACAAATTTTCTACTACTGTTAATCATGAAATGTTTCTTGCTGTTCCTAAGACCAAGGGACTGAACGCAGGAGGACCCCTGACATGTTTGGAGGGAAATGGGAACATAACACAGTAACGAAGAGTAGCAACGTAGGTAAAGGTAAGTGTGTCATCTTTAAGCTATTGTAACTTACCTATTACGGAATAAAATTATTAATTAGCATTGGTTAAAAATTAAAGTGTAGGGCACAATGAAATGCATTTGATGACAAAGCTCGAGGAGAACTAACTAATGTGGTTGGCGCAGCCTGGAGAATTAAGTTACTCATTTTTGGAAAACAGGGAAGAGGTTATTTATTGTAAGGTCACCGTGGTCCAAGTTGCTCCGGCAGAGATCTACTTAGAGTTATATGTTGTTTCTTAATTGGGTTTTTAGTTTTTATTTTATTTCTGGAACATGGGGTTGCGGAAACGCAGTGCAGTCCCAGATAGCCATTAAGCCAGAGTGATCATGTCCAGGGCTTGCATCCTTTAAACACCAAGTTGTGCTAGGAAACCTTCTGTTATGATTAAGATCATGGTCCCAGCGGTCAGACTGCTGAGCTTTAGATATTGGCTCCACCATTTAATATCTACAACCTTGGAGAAATTAGTTAACTCCTTCTGCCTCAGTTTTCTCATCTGTAAAATGGGGATAATGCTATTACCTACCTCATAGGGTTGTTGTAAGAAGTTACATGAGTTTCATATGTGTAGCACTTGGAGCAGCACCTGCATGTCGTGAATTCTCAGTAAATTTTAGCTATTGTCATGTTAGAGGAAATAGTAGTTTATGGCCTATGATAATGAACACTGTCCTTCAGGAAATTCAGTTTGTTCATTTAAACTCTAAATTTAGCTTTGTTGTTGATAAGAACCTACCTGAAGAACTGTTGCAGGTTCTGTTTTTGTAAGGAAGTAGTAGACACAGTTGTTTTTACCTGCAGGTTTATGTGGTATCAAAAATTTCTCTATTAAATTCTCCAGCCAGGGCAGACTGTCTGAAATGTACAGGAATTGCTCTTCCCCTTTTAGATTGCCAAGCCCTGGGCAGGATAGGATTGCAAATGTTCAGGGAATTGCTGTAATTTACTGCTTAAAAAGGTATGTATGAAGTTAAATTTCAAGATTTTTTTTTTTTATCTAAACAGGCCTTCTCCACATCCCCCCTACCCCAAGGCTGTATCCTCTGTATGAAACAGCAATGGAAAGCCTTCAACTTGAGATACAGAGCAACAAATTCACCAGCTCTGTCTCTAGAAATGCAAGTTTAAATTTATATATATATATTTTTTGTAATAAGCCTTATAAAGAAAGAGGTAATCTTGTGGACCTTGAAGAATTCTAAATACTTTGTTGGGAGGCAGCTCTGTGGTGTGTGTATACTTGGTAACGTAAGTGTGCTTGTTAAGTGGAAACGCAGTGCCAGAGGCTGGCCTGCTGAGGTACGTGTCTCAAGTGAGACTTGCTCAAAGTTATAATTATTGCGGAGTTTTAATGACAGGCACTAAGATTCTCCTGAGATGTATTAAATTACAAGACTTTGTAAATAAAACCTTTAACTTTGGTTAAAATTGCCGAGTATGTTAAATGATACTGTACTAGGTTTTAAGAAAGGGAAGCCATAAGCAAATTATTACTTCCTAAATCCCAAGAGAAATTATCGAATCACATAATTTAAAAAAGTTAATGCAGCCTGACCTTCAGGTATGGATGTATTCAGGATGTTAAGCTGCAAGTCTGTAAAGACTTTGGAGGCGCTGTCTTTGAGCTCATCTGTCTGCAGCATTGACTTCATTCCCTTGCACACTTTCCATCATTAGGTGGTCCCAGCATTTCCTGGTCAGTATTTCAGTCCGCTTCAGCTTGGACAGAGCATGCATTTTGTCTGAGGTTGCTCTACAAAAAGTGTTTTTGTTTCATTTGCTCTCACTGGGCCATGTGCCCCTATCTGTGCTAATAATGGGGAAATGCTAAGTTTGTTATAAGTATAGTTTAGAGATCTGATTTATATGCCATAGTCGTATAATTCATCCATTTACAGTGTACAGTGGTGTTGAGTATATTCACATAGCATGCAACCATTACCACAACCAATTTTAGAAATTTTCTTGACCCCAAAAGTAATCTCAGTACTCAAAACAATCACTCACCATTCTGCCCCGTTGCACGCTTTCCCAGGCATCTGGTAATCTAGTTTCTATGTCTACTGTTGTGTGTTCTGAACATTTCTTCCAGGTGAAATCGTAATATGAGGTCTTTTGTGTGACTCTGCCTCTCACCTAGTGTAATGTTTTCAAGGTTCATTATTGAAGTGTATGTGTACTTCATTCCTTCTTGTCAAGCAATAGTCTGTTGTATGTATATGCTGTGTTTTGTTTACCCTTTCATCAGTTAACAGACTTTTTGGCTACTGTGAGTAATACTGCTGTGAGCATTCACGCACAAGTGTTGGCACAAATCGATATACTCAGGAGTGATATTGCTCCCTCATGGCTACTGTGTTTGGCCTTTCCAGAAACTGCCAGAGTTCTTCAAAGTAGGTGAACAACCATTTATATTCTCAATAGCAGTGCGTAAGGCATGTTTGCAATCATACCAACAGTTGTCCTGTGAAGTGATCTCATTGTGGCCTTGATTGTGTTCCCCTGATGTTAATGATATTGAGGATCTTTTCAACTGTATTGGCTATTTGTATATTTTGGGGGAAAGTATCTATTTGAGATCCTTATTACTTTGAATTGTCTATATTGTCGAGTAGTAGGGGTTCTTCATATATCCTGGTTTCTTTTTCCTTTCTAGTCCACTTTAAATAATGGGGGTTTGTTTTTGGATTCTGTTCCATTGTTCAGTGTCTGTCTTGTAAGTTTTGGAATTAGGAAGTGTAAGCCATCCAACTTTATTTTTTCAAAATGAATTTTAGGATCAGGTGTTTAATTTCTGCGAAGAAGACAAAGGATTTTGAAAAAAGATTTCATTGAATCTGTAAATCAGTTTTAGTATTGCCACCTTAGTATTAGGCCTTCCATCAACTTGAGATAGGGGCAACAGTTCACTGTCTCTAGAAATGCAAGTTAAAATTTACAAATCATTTTTGTAGTGTTTTTACATTTACTTAGTTTTTATATTTACTTAAGTCTTTAATTTCTTTTAGCAATATTTTGTAATCTTCAGAGTATAACTTCTTCACTTCTGTTAAATGTATTCTAAAGCATTTCATTCTTTTGATGCTATTGTAAATGGAATTACTTTTCTTTTCTAGATTAAATGTATAGAAATAATTTGGGTTTTGTGTATTGAACTAGGCAACCTAGCCAAACTAGTTTATTTGCTCTATTAGCTGTTTACTGAGTCCTTATAAATATATGTGAATATAAAATGTCATCAGCAAATATAGTTATAGTTCATTTCCCATCTGAATGTCTTTTTCTTTCTTTCTGCCTAACTTCATGGCCAGTAAAATGTTGAATAGAAGTGGCCTGAGCAGATAATCTTGCCTTATTCTTGATCTCCTGGAGGGAGTTAACACACACACACACACACACACACACACACACACACACACACTCTGATGATTTTTTTTTTTTTGTTAATGTTGAAGCAATCTTTAATTTCTGGGGTAAGTTGCACTTAGTTGTGGCATATAATTATTTTTATATGCTGTTACATTAGTTTGTTGGTATATGGTTGAGGATTTGCATCTGTATTCATCACAGATTGGTCTGTAGTTTCATTGTAACTTCCGGTTTTGGTGTTAGGGTGATTTGGCCTCAGAATTGAGTTGAGAAGTATTCTGTACTCTTGTATGTTCTAGAAGAGTTTGTAGAATTGCTTTTAATCTTTAAATTCTTGATAGAATTAACTAGAAAGTCATCTGCACCTAACCATTTCTTTTTGGGTAGTTTTTTTGGTTACTAATTCAGTCTCCAGGTCTGGTTAGCTTTTGTTCATCTTTTTGAGTCAGTTTTGGTCTGTGTGTCTTTAGGGAGTCTTTGGGGCTCTGTGTCCAGTTGTGTGTTGGGAGATTCCTCTTGTACCAACAACAAGAATTCTCTGGGGGCACCAGCAGGGTGTCCTGCAGCTCGACTGGGCTGACACTGCTCACAGGTAGCGCTAGATCCCACCAGGCCGCCCCACCTTCCTTCAGCTGCCGGTTGCAAGTCCAGGTTACCACCTGGGCTTCTGACCAAGTGACTGCACGTTGGAGGTTCGCAGGACCCCCTCTCTGGGCTCTGTTAATTTGCTAGAGAGGCTCAGAACTCAGAGAAGCATTCTACTTGATTTTTGGTTTATTGCAAAGGATATACATGTGGCAGTCAGATGGAAGGGATGCCCCAGGGAGGTTGGTGGGGCAGGGTGCGAAGCGCCTGCGCTCTTGGTGAGCACGCCGCTCTCCACACATTGCCATGTCTTCAACCTGGAAACTCTCGAAACCTGTCTTTTGGGGGTTTTATGGAGGCTTCACTACAGGTTAAGTCATTGGTGGTTGGCCCTTGGCTGCAGTTGGTTCAGCCTCCAGTTCCTCACCCTTCCCTGGAGGGGTGATGGGTGGGACGGGCTGGGCCGGGCCAGGCCGGGACAGAAAGCTCCCAGTCCCTGATTGCTTGGTGGTGTCCCCCCGCCCCAACCAGCCCAGTCCTTTGGTCCAAAAGTTGCTTCATTAACATACCAAAAGACCTGTATCACTCTCATCACTTAGAAAACCCAAGGGTTTTAGGAGGAGCTCTGTGCCAGACATGGGGACAAAACCTAAATATTTATTTATTCTTACAATTTATAGCATCAGAGGGACTCATGTGCTTTTCATCCAAATGATCAGGTATATTGCATTGAGGCTCTGGTATTCTCTCCCTTTTTTAAAATGTAATGTTGGCTGATAGTAAGATTTCCATTTCCTTCCTATTTTCATGGGTAATTTGAGTCTTTTGGTCAGTCTAGCTAAAGATTTATCAGTTCTTTTGATCTTTTCAAAGACTCAACTCGCAGTTTTGTTCCTTTATATTCTCGTGTCTAAACTTTATGACAGCAAAGAATGTAATACATGACTAACAGCAAAAAGCTAGACCTGGCCAACCTCCACAGAGGTCACCTGCATGCGTCCGGGTTCTCCGGCAGAGCTGTAGGGACATGTGGTCTCAGGAACCTTTTATATACATTAAAAATTCTTCAGGACCCCAAAGAATGTTTGTTTATATAGGTTATTACATCGATACTTAATGCATTAGAAGCTAAAACTGAGAAATTTAAAAAGTACTTTATTTAAAAAGTAACAGTAAATAACCCTTACATGTTCAAAAGGCTTCTTAAAACAATAGGAAAACAGTGGCATGGGTTTATATTTTTGAAAATCATTTTAATGTCTGGTGTATTAGAAAACACGTGGATTCTTCTGTCTGCTTCTACGTTCAGTTTTTTTGTTACGTGTTGTTTTAGTTGAAGTAGTTGAAGGGTGTTTATTGAATGATAGAAATTCACCTTGGGTAGGTCACTCCTTCCTTATGACCCTGAAGATTCACTGCCACGGTTTCTATCAGTTTTCACATTTTCCTTCCACATGACCGTTGTACAAAGTGTTGTGGCTAGGGTGACTTAGAGTTTGGGGACTGTACAGTTCACAGCTGAATGATTGGTGTTCATTCCTTGTCAGCAAAGTGTCGTATAGCTTCACTGTGATTGTTGGAGAAGGAAGACAATAGACCGGACTCTGGGGGATGGGCAGAAACTCTTGTGATTTAGGCCAGCCTGTTGCCGCACCCTTAACATAACTGGTGGTTAGTGGGAGATCTTAATCTATGAGACTTCTTGGGAGTGGATCTTTTGTTTGACCAAGGTCTGAATACCTCATCCCTTTAGTCATGGTTTCCTGATAAAAGGAAAGCATAACTCATTTGTATGTATTTTCTAGACTGGAAAACTGATGGCTGTTTGGTCACCTTTTCCTGACCCTGCTGACAAGAGTGTAGATGGTGTCCTTTAGTTCTCTTCTGGTACATGAGGTCTCAGCCTTCTGTTTTATAAAATCTGGATCTTAAACGTGCCAACAGAGTGACTTTGTTGAGGTTCTTGCACAAACCTCTAAACAGACTCCGGGGCAACCAGAGCAGGTACTGGACTGTGGCCTGTAAGGGCACCACAGGCCCATAGTAGCTCACAGGGAGTAACAGTTGCATCAGGTTTCTCAGCAGAGGCATTCCAGCCGGTGTTTTGCGAACTGTTCAGTCCTACGCAAGAGACTCAGAACTGGCCCACTCTTAGTGTAGTAAGTGATAGTTAGATGCCTTAATAGAGTCTGTGCCTCCAACAAAATGCTGTTTCTCATGTGGCTCATGCTCCCTGGCCAACACTAATCATGTGAACTTGAGGCAGTTGTCAGGATTTCTGGATGTGTGAGATCCCCTGCCCCTCTAATGGATCATGTTCCTTAGGGTGCTTGCCTAGAGGGCTGTAAAATGACTTGCCACGTAGGACCCCAAGGAGGGAAAACTCACCTCTCTGTTGGGACCTTTAATTCCCACGTTGAGGCGCAGTACAACCAAAAAGGTGGTCAGAAGTGTGCTGACCTTTGCTCTGAAGATAGAGCCAACTAATGTAAACTGTCTAGCTGGAATAATAGTGGTCTGAACTTCTAGCCAGTCCTGGCGTACATGTGATTGCCAGCGCCCTGTGGCATACTTGAATAAATCAACCAGGACAAGGAGATCAATTTATTTCCCACTTACTTATTCTTCCAGAGAAGCCCTCTGGCCCTTACAGTGAAGCAAGATGTTCTCTGGGACACACTTAGCTGGCTTGGCTTCCTATGGGGGGCCTGGTTGAGGCCTGACCTCCACAAAAGGCCTGCCAGAGCCACAGTCCAGTCGCTCTTGCCCAGTGTTACCCAAGACAAAATAGTTAATTTAGGGTATCTTTGCTTCTGAATGGGATTTGTAGCTGGATACATGAAAGAGGATAGAGGTGTGCCCTGAAGACCTTTCTTTTCTCATGGGCATCGCAAGCAACCTTCACCTTCAGTCCGATGCGTACCTGGCAGGACGCCCACAGGTTCTCCCCAGGCAGGAGCTAGTGGTTGTAAGGCAGCCCCGGTGAGGGGAAGTCGGGAGGGGCTGGGTCAGGGCTTCACAGTGAACAAGGGGCCGCATCCTGGACATGCGGAGAATTTGGCTTGATAAACAAGGGGGGTCTTTCTAGCAACAAGCCCCTGCCGGTCCTGTAAACTCCTCTGGCTTACAAACCCTAGGTAAAGCAGGCTTGGCTTCCTATGGGGGGTCTGCTTGAGGCCCCAGCGGCACCCACTCTTGGAGCCCCTCCTCGTCTGTGGGAGTTTTTCTTCTTCCTTTTCCCTCTCCTGAAAACCTTTGCTGGTCGCTCCGACCTCTTGCCCCGCTGGCTCCATTGGTTGCCTCCAAGACTCCTGTCTGGGAAAAACATTGTCTTTGCCGGCGACGCTCCCACAACAAAGGTTGGTGAGAAGCTTTGTGAGAGAGAATCACCAGGCTGTCTTCCTCTGCCGCCCGGGTGTCCTGGGAGCCCGGGACTCCACCACGTCCCTCCACCACGTCCCTCCCTCAGGGTGTAGCTGCAGGCTGTGGTTGAGAGTCCGCCCCTCAGCGTGTGTTCATATCCTGGGTCACCCTAAGGGACTAGGGACCCTGATGGTGGTTTCGCTGTTTGAGGAAGAAACTGAATATGAGTCCACCACTTAGTCGGGTCTCCTTTCTCTCTGTGCCCCCGTAACAGTGGCTTAGAGGGGCTTCCAGCCCTGCTGGCCACTGTGCCGCTGCTTAGAGGGGATGCTGGGTGAGTTCATTTGTGTGGCGGTGAAGGGTAGTTACAGTGTTCAGCAGAATTCTTGATATAAAATAAGTTCTCAAATGTTAGCTATTACTCTTCAGAGAGTTGTATTACAAATAATGCAAAATTTAGAAAGCCTCATTCAAGGACTCATAGCCTATTTCTCCTATGACGGGATACAAGAAGGCAGAGCCAGGCTAGGTTGAGAAAATGATTCTTTCGAAATTACTGAAAAGTGGCTTCTATGCTGAAGTGTTGATGTTTGGTTTTGTGTATTTTATGGAAGTATATACAGCTTTTGCTAAATGCAGGTTAGTTTTCCAGTGAAAAATACAGGTGCTCTCATTTTAAACCCATCAAGTGGACAGTCTCCAAATTTTGGTTTGTGGAACATGTCAGAAGTAGAATTTACAAAGCTTTAAAAGAGAAAGTTAAAATTTAAAATACCAGAGTAGATTTATGTTTTTCTTCAGATACTAGAGAAGTATATATGTATGTGTGTGTGTGTGTGTGTGTGTGTATATATATATATATATATATATATATATATAATATATCATGTTATATATATGTTTATATATGTTTCTGGGGTTATATTGTTGAGGTACTAAAATGCTTACAGATGTAATTATGTGGTTTTATGGCTGACACAGATTTAAAGGGAGGTTTGGGGGGACCTTTTCCCATCTAGAAGTTTAAATAGGGATTTCTCTTAACTTGGTGCGCAGCAGTGAAAGATGTTTATTCATTTTCCATTTATTGAAGCCTGCTAGGCATTGGTTAGATGCACATCTTTTGAACTGCCTTGAAACAGGGCTTTTTTTTGCATATCGTCTTGGCTATTAATAGCATCTTTCACTCTAATTAAAGTTCCAGTTTCTTTGACAGATTAATGGTCACACTTCACCCTTGCATATAAAACAATTATTCATATGGCTTAATTTGTCCTTTTTTTTTTGCAGTTGAAACTGCTGCTCTTTAAAAATTTTTTTATATTGAGGTACATACAGTAAAATGCACAAATCTTAGCATCCACTTATGTAGCCCTGTTTGTTCTTTCATGTTTGTTTCTTACGGTTTTGTGTAACCTCTAGCGGTCCTGGTGCGGCAGACTGTGTTGTGGGTCCATTTTCGTAGAGCTCTCGCTGTCAGCTGTCCACGGCTACATATGTGCTTGTGCATTTCTGTTGTAGATACTGATGGGATTATCCTCAAAGATAGGATTTTTAGGTCATTTTATTTTTTATTTTCAATCTTGTTTCTTCTTGGGCTTCTTTTTTTTAATTAAAATTTTTTTTTAAATTTTGGTATCATTAATCTACAATTACATGAGCAACATTATGTTTACTAGACTCCCCCCATCATCATGTCCCCCCCACATACCCCATTACAGTCACTGTCCATCAGTGTAGTAAGATGCTATAGAGTCACTGATTGTCTTCTCTGTGTTGTACAGCTGTCCCTGTGCACCCCCCACCCCCATGTTATGTCTGCTAATCGTAATGCCCCTTTTGTCCCCCTTATCTCCCTCCCTTCCCACCCATTCTCCCCAGTCCCTTTCCCTTTGGTAACTGTTAGTCCATTCTTGGATTCTGTGAGTCTGCTGCTGTTTTGTTCCTTCAGTTTTTTTCTTTGTTTTTAGACTCCACAGATGAGTGAAATCATTTGATACTTGTCTTTTTCTGCCTGGCTTATTTCACTGAGCATAATACCCTCTACCTCCATCCATGTTGTTGCAAATGGTAGGATTTGTTTTCTTCTTATGGCTGAATAATATTCCATTGTGTATATGTACCACATCTTTATCCATTCATCTTCTGATGGACACTTAGGTTGCTTCCATTTCTTGGCTATTGTAAATAGTGCTGCTGTCAACAAAGGGGTGCATATGTATTTTTCAAACTGGGATCCTGCATTCTTAACGGTAAATTCCTAGGAGAGGAATTCCTGGGTCAAATGTGATATTTCTATTTTTAGTTTTTTGAGGAGCCTCCATACTGCTTTCCACATGGTTGAACTAATTTACATTCCCACCAGCAGTGTATGGGGGTTCCCCTTTCTCCACAACCTCACCAACATTTGTTGTTTGTCTTTTGGATGGTGGTGATCCTTACTGGTGTGAGGTGATATCTCATTGTGGTTTTAATTTGCATTTCTGATGATTAGCAGTGTGGAGCATCTTTTCATGTGTCTGTTGGCCATCTGAATTTCTTCTTTGGAGAACTGTCTGTTCAGTTCCTCTGCCCATTTTTTAATTGGATCATTTGCTTTTTGTTAGGTTATTTTTTTCTTTGTAATTGTCTATAATAAGGCTGACTTATAAATAGTGAGTTGACAAGTTTTCATTTACACTACATTCTTTACATTGTATGGATAAAGAATATTTTAAAATGAAAATTCACAGATGTTTTTCTTAACCATAGTGAGGTGTTACTTTATGTAAAAAATTCACACACACATAACATTTACAGTGTTCTATTGCCATTCACTTGTTTTCACCATTTACCTCAGTTGCAGTTCACAGTTTACTATTCACAACTTCCTGTACTTCGGATTTTTAGTGATTTGCTTTCTCTTCCCCACTTGCTCACAGGAAGTAATAACAACATGTAAGATTTAAAGCCCAAAATTATCAAGCATTAAAGACAGTCTTTGTCTACTTCCAGATGTAAGTTTTTGTTTCTATTTTTGTTTTTTAATTAAAAATTAAAGAGTGTTTTCATGGTAATGCACAGGAAACCTCTATGGATTGTTTATTTAAAACAGGAGTATGTAAATTATGACTCTGAATTCCCCCAGTTGGGGCCTTGCCACTTTTACTTTTATCAGTATCAACACACACGAGATGCTCCCCTCCCATTGGGAGCCGCCACATCTTATCAGCATCAACATACGAGCCTTGTCTGTTAACGTACAAGCTATGCAGTCAAATGAGTGGAGTTAGTAGGTGCAAAGTTTGTGCTGACCATGTAGGATCACTTTTTAGGGTGTGCTGCTTTACCTGTATGCAGCCGGTCACACAGCAAGGGACTTCCTGGGTTCAGGGGTTTGATGGCTTAATGGCACTGGCTCCCCATAATGGGCGGCTTACTTATCCTTGCACCACATGATGGGAGTGCCGGGACTCTGGTCCGCAGTGACTGCCCGAGAGAAGAGAGCCGTGAGCCTGCGGGGCAGCCAGTGAATGATCATTTCCTGACTTAGGATTTAGTACTCTGTGTTTTGTTTTGTTCAAGTCCTACTGGATATGATTGTGGGTATGAATAATGTGTTCAGAACTTTATATCCTTGTTGATATTTTTGTCATTTTGCTTTGTTATTACTGCAAGTGGGAAATTGAAGTCTTATATGCTTGATGAATTACCTGTTTCTCCCTTGTTCTTGCTGCTTGTATTTTCATGCTCTATGTATTTTCTTAATTTGTTTAATCTTGGTGGATTGATTGTTTACTGTTACAACCCTCTTCATAACTTTTTGGTTTAGTATATTGTGTCTGGTAATTATTACAGTCTCTCCACCTTTCTTGTGGCAGCTATTTGCGTGATAACTTTCAATCACTTTGTATCTAAAATGTGTCTTTTGAAGTTAACACATAGATGACTTTTTTTTTTTTTGCATTTTTTAGTGATAAATAGTAATTTCAAAGATTTAGACTGACAGTAGGACCAAGATGCCACTATTGGCATACCCCCTAAACCCCATTGCAGTCACTATAGTTGATGTTAAAAATCTAGTCTTATATTCTCTTTGTGGGTTGTTTGATCCATTGCCATTTAGTGTTACTTACACCTGCTATTTGTACTTTTTTTTTTCGTATGTCTCGTCTTTTTGTTCCTCCTCTGCTGTTCTCTTTTGCACTAAGTGAATATTTTCTGATGTTGCATGTAAGTATTTTCAGTGATCTTTTTCACTGTATTTTTTTACTTACCTTGTGGAAACACAAATTAAAATAAAACATTTTTATTTCTACTTTTACAGGTATTATGCATTTGTAGTCTCATTTATTGTACTTGTGACTTTGTAAAGTAAGTTAAAAGACTACTACTGGTATGGGGATGGAGAGGGGAAGAATGTGGGGCCCAGTGAGGTTATTGTGTTTTCTGAGTATCCTGAAGTCCGTATGCACAACCTAATCCAGGAGAGAGAGGTCGATACTGAGAGTAAAGGGAAGAGCAGTAGGGTTTTAAATGTGGAGATGTGCTAGGAAGGGCAGCTCTGTCTCTGTAATGCAGCTCACATTTACAAGGATGTGGTTCATGTATTTGGTGATGGGAGAAGGAGAGATGGTGCTGTTTTTTTCTCCTCTGAAATATAAGTAGCTGAGTAGGGGGAGTGTTTGGTTTGGAGAGGCTGCAGACTAAGGCTGCAGACAAAGAGGCTGCAGAAAATGGGGACGTGAATTTACTTTTGCAGCAACATGGGTGGACCTAGAGGATATTATGCTAAGTAAGTCAGACAGAAAAGGACAAGTACCATATGATTTCACTGACATAGAATCTAAAGAAAGTAAACAGACGTAAACTCATAAATACAGAGACAAACTGGTGGTTGCCATGGGCAGGGAAGATGGGAGAAATAGGTGAAAGGAAGTAAAGGTGCATATTTCCAATTATGAAACAAGTCACGGGGCTGAAGAGTACAGCTTAGGGACTAGATACAATAATATTGCAATTGCATAGTGACAGATGGTAATTACACTTATGATGGTGAGCTTTTGGTAATGTATATAGTAATTTAATCACTGTTAAACACACCTGAAACAATATTTTATATCAGGTACACTTCAGTTAAAAAAATTACTTGCAGTGTAAATAACATTAAATAAACAAAAAAAGAATTGTTAGTTGAGTTGTGTTCATGAAGTAAAATCTGCCTACTGGCTTGTGTGATGTCCCATCTCCCGCCCTGCCCCTCAAATAAAACTGGCCATGTCTATGCAGAGATGGAGGTTCTTAAAGTTTAGCTGTAGTTAAAATTTGAAAGGGGGTGGGTGGCAGTTTGGGGGCAAAAGAGGTTTTTTTCTAAGATTATAGATACATAGGCCATGGAAATCCTGTCTCTGGTAATCTCCCTTGTAATATGTTCTCAAAAAGTTTAAGAATATATTATATCCAAAAGCAGAGATTCTGCAGTTAAAAAAGTCAGAAAACTTTAACTCCCTCCAATTTTGGTAGTTCAGGGACGATTTTGCCAGGCTTCAGTTTTTTCTGTGCTAGCAAAGGAGAAAAGTGGGGGAAAAAATAACATCAGAGTCTTCATAAAGATAGTTTTCTTCCTACCTGTGGGCTCTGTATTAACCTGCTAAGTCTGCCCTAACAAAATAGCTACAGGCTGGGTGGCTTAAGCAGCAGATTCATTTCTCACGGTTCTAATGTCTGGAAGCCTGAGATGTAAGCGGTCTCTTCTGAGTCCTTGGCTCGCAGGCTGCACCCCCTCTGTGTGAGTGCACGTGTCCTTTTCTCTGTGTGGGTGTACCCGTGTCTCTCTCAGTAAGACACCAGTCCTACTGGATTAGGGCCCCATCTCCAAATAGAATCACACTGGGGATCAGGGCTTCAACATACAATTGGGTGGGGTTGGCGGGGACCACATGGTTTAGTCCATGACAACCTCCCTCTTTCAGGTTAACATAAGAACAAAGGGGAATTTATTAGGCATCATTGAATCTTCAGTAGATGTTCTGCTTTTTACTTTGTTTGGTACTTAAACCTGGTCATTCACTTGTCTTATTAAAGAGCTTGCCTGAGAAGGCATGTGAGGAATATACAAGATACTTCTCTTTGGGACCTGTTTGTAGTCCAAAAGCAGGCATGCCTTGTTTTGCTTCTGCTGGTGGGGAAACTGTGACCTGTAACCTGTATATACATTTGGTAATGTATATAGTCATTTAATCACTAAAGACCTTATGGTTTGTCATGGATTTCTACATAAACTCAGTGAAGAGTCAGTTTTATGTTTTCTGTCCCAATTCTTTTAAGATCTCTGGTATGGTGATGAATAAACACAGAGTCAATAGTGGTATCTTTGTCCTATTGTCAGTCTAAATTTTTGAAATTACTATTTATCAAAATTGAAGGAATTGATGTTGATTTGATACGATTGCTCTCTAATGAATAGATGTTGTATTTTATCAGAAATTGCATCTATTGAAATGATCGTATAATTTTAAAAGTCATGGTGATAAAATCACAGATAAGTTTGAAATGACAAACCTTG
The DNA here is from genome assembly GCF_040802235.1 of Manis javanica. Lineage (NCBI taxonomy): Eukaryota > Metazoa > Chordata > Mammalia > Pholidota > Manidae > Manis > Manis javanica. The sequence goes on along the minus strand of NC_133170.1, from coordinate 6,792,046 downwards.
AATTCCTAAAATAAACTCAATTTGGTCACCCATTTGATTTTGGGTTTTTTGCGTTTAGGTGAGAACTTAGCTAATTAATTTTCCTTCTTGGCTTTTGGTATGACAGCCTTGGTAAGTGAGGTCTGAAGTGTCCCCCTTTTATCCCTTTAGAGGTTATATTGGATTATTTCTTCCATAAATGATGTGTAGAATACTCCTATAAAGCCATATGGACCTGGTGTTTTCTTTGTGAAAGATGATCTAATTATTATAGATGTAATTTCTTTAAAGAGACGATGGTATTCCTGCTCTGTCAGTCCTGGTTTGGGGTGTTTTTTCAAGGAATTGCTCCATTCCACCTAAATTTTAAATGTATTGGGATAAAAGTTACAATGAATATTTATCATTTTAATGTCTGTAGGGTCTAATGATAACCTTTTCCCCAGTATTATGGGTTTTTTCCATGATGTTGTCAGAAGCTTGTTGATCTTTGTTTTTTTTAAAGGACCACCTTGTGCCTTGCTATCATTCAATGTTCATTAATTTTATTTTGTTCTGTCTTCATTGCCTTCCTTGGGCTAACTTCATTACTGTCACTTGTGATAAATGTGCAGATTGTTTCCCAGTGTTCTTTTAAAATTGTATTTAATGCTGTAAATTAGCCTCAAGTCTGATGTGAACATGGGAATGGGAGCCTGTTACACACTGAGTTGTGTCCTGTCCTGTCCTGTGACCCCCCCACACCCTCCCCTGTACCAAGTTCATACGTTGAAGCCCCTAACCACCAATGTGACTGTTTTTGGAGGTGGGACCTTTTAGGGAAGTAATTAAAGTTAAATGAGGTCATATTGGTGGAACTCTGCTCCAGTAGGACTGGAGTCCTCATAAGTAGGGGAAGAGACCTCAGCTCATTCTCTGTGCAAGCATAGAGTGCACTCCTTTCCCAGTGATTATTTGGCAATAACCTAGTTGTTTTCCCTATAGTCTTATTAATTATGCTGTGAATTAATCTGAATTATTTTAATCCTTCAAAAATTGACATTTCTTTATAGCCCTAGCTATAGCTCAATACTGGTAAAATTCCATATGCACTTGAAAAGAATGTGTGTTTTGCAGTTACTTGGTGCACTGTTAATATGCTTAAGTCAATTTTGTTTAATTTGGTTATTTTAATGGTCTTTTTTCTTGTCATTATTCTATGTATGGATTTATCCATTTTTAGGTATGTCAATATAGTGTTGGTGGAAATATTTATTTCAACTTCTTTGGAAGGCAGTTTGTCAGTGTTTATGAAAGTAATTGTAATGTCCTTTGACACATTGATTTCACTTTTAGGGATTTGCAGAAATGTTTAACACAAATATGAAAACAAATAAGAATGCTTATTAATATCAGATAGTTTATAACTGCATAAATGTGAGAAAACCAAGTATCTTTCAATAAGAGGACTGGTTAAATGGTGATACATCCATAAAGTGGCATGTTAGGAAGAGTGAGGTATGTATGTATTGAAATGATAAGATCTGCTAGGTATTATAATGAGAACTACACAAAATGTAGACAGTGTGTTCAGTGGAATTCCATTTGGTTAAACAAAGTTGTTTATGTAGTAGGGTTTTTTAAATATATAGACATTTTCTGAAAGAGAAGGTTTAAAACAATATATACTTCTAGAGAGTTTTTGGAAATGGACAGTAAGGACTTTTGAGTGTTATGTTTGAACTTTTTTAAAAATAGTAAGCATGGGTTACTTAAAATAAAAGAGCTAGTTTCATGAAAGTTGGAAACAATTTTTACTTAAACATAATAAAATATTGTGTACAATGAATTTGTTATATGTCACAGAAATTTTATTGACATTTGTATTCTATTTTATTTATTGTTGTAATTTTCTTTGCTGTTCCTCTTTCCCAAATTAAAGATGAGTCTTCATCTAGGCTGAGGTTTCAGGAATTTTAATAGTCATGGTCAACATTGGTATTAAGGTACATTCACTTTCTTGGAAGCTCTGTCCAGGAAGCAGTTTTTTTAATAAGTGATTTTTATTTCCTACAGATTCCTGACCTTCAAAACAACTGACTTTTAATACTGCTGCTAAATCAGATCGACAATGAATTGGAATGGAAAACCAGACAGTGTCACCTTACCGCCACAGTATCCTAAAAACCAGTCATGCTTTCTGGAGCAGACTTTAATAAACACGCTTAACCCGACGTCTCAAAGTTCTTCCAACTATCTTGGAAGTGATCAAGAAGCATACATGTTTCTTAGCAATTCAAACCCCATTTCACAGCCACTGCTCAACATCAGAAATTACAAAACTGCACAACAGATCCCTATTTCTGATATGCATAGTGGAACGATTTTGGCCCCACAAACTTCAGCAGAAAGAAGAACATATGCAAATGTTAAAGGACCCAAACAACTGAATCATAATATGCAAATGTCTTCAGGAGTTACACAAAATGTATGGGGAAACTCACCAATGATGAATTCTGTGCTTCCTCATACAGGGACAACTGTCTCTCAAACTGCTTTTGGAAATAATACATCCAGTGTACATGGACTGCAGAATCAGTTTGTAACATCAGATTCGTATTCTATGAAACTACAAATGGTCCCTTCTAACTCTGTAAGAGTTCCAGTAAGTTACCAAGGAAGCACAAGACCTAACTCGACTTCATCGGAGCGCCAGGTTGATTGGACACAGCAGTATATGTCCAGTGGAGTGACATACCCAGATAATAGGCGAGTTCCAAAGCAATACGGTTACTCATCACGAAGTTTGGCGCAAGATCCTGCTCTTCAGAAACAAAAGCCGGTGCCGTCTACATCATTACAGGTTAAAACCTGTCCCCCTCCAGAATCCGGACTGAGTTTACAGTCAAAGCAGATGGAAACTGTGCAGTCATACCGGTACGGAGTTACTCACACTGACAAGAGACCTCCTCCTCCTCCTTACGACTGTAGATATGTGAGCCAGCCTTTGCAAAGTACTCAGCACATTGATAAACACTCTACTGTGGAAGTTCCTCAAAGTCAAGGAATGCCCCTACCTGAAATGAGGAAAGACTTTTGTAGAGGGTTTCAACAGCAGTGGCAGAACATTAATGAAGATGTTGGTATAGCTGGAAATGTCTGTAACTTGAAAGTAAATACCAATGTCGGTCCTCTTTTTAATGAACCCATTAGACCTTCTGTTGACAGTGTTCAGACTTTTGCTCAAAACAATCAAGAGAAAAGAGTGGATTCTTGCAATCTAACTTCCAGTCAGGTACTGGACACAAGTGTCACAAAGGAGAAGTTGGTGAGGGATATTAAAACATTAGTAGAAATAAAAAAGAAGTTTTCGGAACTTGCAAGGAAAATAAAAATTAATAAAGATCTTCTGATGGCAGCAGGTTGTATTAAACCAGGTAGCATCACTTACAGTGAATCTGCTCAAAAGTCTGAACTGTCTCTGAATCGGTCTGCCAAAATCCAGCCTGGACCACAGGTAATCCTAGTCACTCCAGAGACTGCAGTGGATAAACCTCCAACAGTAATGGAAAATGCAGAAGTAACTAGAACACAGAGTACCTTGAACTCCAACAATGAGGACCCTAATCGCAGAAATTCTAACCAAGTCAATTCTGTTATACAAAATTCTGTCTTTTCAGAAAAGTTACCAGCGCCAAACCAGTTACATGACTTGAAAGTTATGACTTCTTCAAAGACATCATCTGTTGAGATTATCCAGGCAACGTTAAGTAACACCCAGTTTTCATCAGGAAGTTTTGTCAATGTTGAATTAAATGTGCCAGCAAACTTAGCAGCAGCTTCTGTTCCTCAGCCTACACCCTTTGAGGAATATAGTTCAAAATATCCAAATAAAAATAGGCTAATTCTTAGTTTACTTACACATGAGGGTCAAACTCAGAAGAAACTAAAAGATGCTAGCGAAACCATTCAGGCTTCTAAAACACATAATTTTGTGATGACTCCAAATACCCATATCACTGGTGACCAGCTGAGTTTGAACACCATGAAAGCTCCAAGTACTTGTAATATAAATGCCAACATTTCAGACAGCTCTGCTTGCCTTGAGCATAAACCCTCAACAAACGAAATGTCTTCTAGAAGTAGCAATCACTGTTCCATGGAATTGCTTGCAACATGTCTTTCTCTGTGGAAAACGCAGCCTTCAGAACTTACAGAAGAAAAACAGTGTAATGAGTCAAAAACAAACAGAGCAGCAGTTGGAATTTCAAAGCCTGTGGACATCTGTGATAAGAGTCCATTTTCAGTTGTGGGAAATTATCAGAATAAGATGGCAAATGGCTCACAAGAAACAAACTTGTCAGTGGTAGCGCAGAATCATGAGTCATCAGGTACAATTACGAAGGGAACAGAACTTCAGGTGGCTGTTGTGTCACCCTTAATTCTTTCAGATACCAAAACATCTGCCAGAGGAGCACCTGACACTTTACCTGAAACGATATATCCGGTCATTAAAGAAGGCAGTGTTTGTAGCTTACAAAATGAATTGTCAGAAAAGACAAGAGTTACTGCTGCTTTGAAAGTTAATGAGTCAGTACCAAGTATTACAAGCACCAAGATTTTCCCACTAATGCCAAAGGACAAACAAAATGAGTCACCTTATGGTAATTCAGAAGGTGCACCTAATAACAGGCAAGGAAAGCTTGTCAAGTCAGAGCCAGATCCCAACTATCCTCCGAGTGATCAGCAAGACTCATATAAATCAAGGGACACTGATTGTGTAAGTGGTGGTATATTACAGATTGACAGTATTTGTTCTCTCGTTGAAGGTGATACATCTTATAATATCCAAATAGCAGAGATATTCAACTCTCCCTCTTTGAAAATGGTTGAACCACAGAAACCATTACCTAGTCATCAACAAGAGATAAACAGTAGGCATCAAAAAGAGCAATTAGATAACATCACTGAAAACAAAGACTTTGGTTTCCAAAGAGATACTTGTGTCCAGAGCACAGATGTTTCACATAGAGTAACTGATCAGTCAGAGTCACTGCAGCTTCTAGAATCACACTTGAAATGTGATGAAGGGAGCAGTGGAATTACGGAGGAGAGTTCTTTGGAGCACATTAGTAAGAAAGAAGGCACAGCTACAGGTCCATGTTCATCGACTGCTACTCAGCAGGATAGTTACCCTCAGGAAATAGGTGCCTCTTGCAATTACACTGCTCAACATCTAGCAAGAAATGAGATTCTCAATGAGAAGACACCCATCTTATACCTACATGATCAGCTGTCAGAACTTCTAAAAGAGTTTCCCTATGGTATTGAGCCTGTGAACACGCATGAAGGTTCGGTGGTCCAACAAGAAAGCTCAAAAGGTCAAACTCGTGATAAAACCAGTTGTGACTCCAAATTGAACTCGGCAGAGCAAATAAAAATTACAATATTAAGCTCAGAGCAAATGAAAGAGTTATTTCCTGAACAAGAGTATCAACCTTGCGAGGCAGACGAGTTAACAGAACCTCACGAAGAAAATCCAGTCACGGAAGGGAGTCAATGTGAACCACAAATTCATACAAACGGAGAAGGTCATGATTCTGTAATATTGGATTCAGAGAAAGATGATGTCCGTTGCTGTGCGTTAGGGTGGCTCTCCATGGTTTATGAAGGAGTCCCCCAGTGCCAGTGTAATTCCATCAAGAGCACGACTTCAAAGGAAGAGAAAGGGAAAGATGAGCGTCCTCCTTTGGAGACCTCCAGTCATAAACAAGGAAAGAAAACCTCTGATAAAGACGTCCCTACTGTACTTAATAGTCCTCCAAATAAGAGTCTGGAGGTGCCTCTGACTTCAGACAGAAAAAAACGTATTCCTGAAGCAGAGCAAGACAAGGCTGTAAAAGATAGAAACAAAACAAAACGTAGTCATTCACTAAGGACAGAACAAGAATTATGTGGCCAGTTTTTATCTAAAGGTGATAAAAAGTTAGATTCCTTGCCAAGTCATAAACAAAAAGGGAAACTGCAGTTTCATGAAGTAACTTTTCATTCAAGTAATAAAATGACAAAATTTTCTCAAGAGAGCCTGCAGAGGAAACACATAGCACAAAACTGCCGGCCATTAAAGGCAAAGACAGGTTTTTTGACAAGTAAAAATACAGATCTGCCTGTGAAGAGCGGTTCTTTGATGCAATCAGAACCATCAGAAAAGAGAAAATGGAAAACAGGTGATTCCAAACAAAAAGTTTCGGAAAAAAGGAAGTTAGAGAAAGGGAGTGTATGTGACTCAGAAATAAAGAGGAAGAGATGTGATGAACGAGAGCAGAGTAAAAACGTGGGAGGCAGTACATTTAAATTAAGTAATTTTTTGTCAATTCCAAGTGAAAGAGGCAGGCTTAAAGGAAAGACAGTATCAAATGTTAAGTCCTCAGGCTCTCAGGAAAGGTCAAATAAAATCAGAGTACTCACCCCAAAGGAGTATTTACAAAGGCAGAAACACAAAGATACAATGGGTAGCAGAGCATCGAAGAAAAACGATCTGAAAAATGAAGCGAGTGATTCTCAGTTCACGAGGTGCAGTAATAAACCTATTCGAATAGGGAGTTATGGGAAATCCAATGAGAGAGACAGCAGTGTGCAGGCCTCCAAGGAGTCAATAAGTATTTGTACAAGCCATGGTAAAAACCCTAAAGTCTACCATTCTGAGGGGTCTGCTAAGAGTTTGATCATGAGGAATACTAAAGCAACAGATTTTGGAAAACAGCCTAATAAAATGAGGATTGAGAAAACCAAATCAGAAAAAAGTTTAAACAATGTGAATAATGTTGAATGCAGCCAAATATCAAAGGACCAAAGGAAACTGTATCTGAACAGAGTTGCATTTAAATGCACTGAACGTGAGAGCATCTGTCTCTCAAAATTAGACAGTTCACCCAGGAAGCTCAATAAAGAGAGGAGACCGGAAAACAAACCTAATAGCCTTTTACCTGTGAGTAGCACGATAGAAAAACTAAGCCTGCTGGAGTTTAAGCTGTGTCCAGATGGAGTGTTTAAGAACACAAACCCTGCTGAGCAACGGAAGGATCTGCAGCCTTGTCTTCAGAAGGAGCCATCCTCTGTGCGAGGTCTAGTATGATCCTTTTGATGGTGTCTAGAACATTGTAAAGCATTGTAGGCCACCAAGTGGGTTAGCTCCCCATGGCTTCTGGGTAGCTAGGAAAAGACATGAACACAGTTTGCTATGCTTAGTACTTTTCTCAGTAAATCCATGGTTCATTGGCCCATTTCTTTAAGGTCATCCTCCACCTTACTGTTAAATTGTACTACATTTGTGCTAATGAGAAGAGGTATATAAAACTGGAAGGTTTGCCAAGCACAAAGGTTTCCTTTTGTACAAAGAAACCTAGAATTGTGAAAGTTCTTCGTGCCAAGTTAGAAAAGTATCAGGTGTGCATTATTTCAAGAGGCTTGCTGTTGGTGATTCTACTTTGGGTCTGCAATTTCAAAGCCTTATGAATTTGGAATTTGGTCAACTATGAAAAGTATTAGTGAAACCTTTTTATACATAAATAGTTTAACTTAATGACCTCCTTGAAGCTGTTGGTGACAATTATCACAGCTAAGGTGGTAGTGTCTACTCTGGTCATGAAATGGGAGGAGTGTGGGAAGCATTGTTTTAGTCACCAAACTCAGAATGGTAAATGTCTTAATTTTATTAATTAACAAAATGTTATTAACTCATTGGATAAAATGGAATTAATTCATTGGGTAAACTAGAACTCTCAGTGTAGTACAGGAAGGAAGGAGAAGGTAGACGGTTAATTATTTGGTGTCAGGAAAATTTTAGGGGTTGTGGATACTACATTGTGTTGAGAAACATGAAAACCAAAGGATTTGAACTGAAATGTTAATTTCTCCTGTGCTGTTCTGATGGTATGTGTTGGGGTTCATAAAGTTATGGTGTGAGTCAAGTACTTTTTCTTAGAAGGTGAAAGCAATGATTAAATGGAGTACCAAATTCAACTTGTAAAGTATTAGTGGTTTCTCTTACATTCTAGCGAAATCGGAGGCATGGGTGCAACTGGGCAGCATTGGAAGTGGGTGGGACAGTGTGAGCGATAGCCCCCATCTCCTGTGTAATTAAGTAGCTTGGGATGTGTTGGTTTTCAGTCAAAGTGGGAGAAACAAATTACACAGTGAAAATAAAAACAACTCACCCTTCAATATTGAGATATTTAGGCATTTCAAATGGGTGAAAGCACTTTTCAGGCCCTTCTAGAGTTATATATTAATTTAATGCCCTCGAAAATCTTTTCGGTTTACATGATTTCACTTCACTGTAGTACTAAAAGAGATGGAAAGCAATATCTAGAGATCTGAACATGAATATTTAAATAGTTGCAGGAATAAAAAGTACAAAAGAAGACTGGTTAAAATGTGTAACTGAGGAGAAAAGGATGCCAGAAGCCAACCAAGAAATAGGTAAAAATCATCTATTTAAGTTTTTGTTTATGTGGCACTCGGGTATATATAAGGTGGTTTATATAGTTGATTAATGGGTTGTGAAGCTTGGTTTCTGTCCATATTCTTTGCTAAGTGAGTCTGTTTGCATGAATGAGTCGTAGGAAGCCATTCTCCTCTTCCTCAGTGTGGAGAGGGAAGCAGTTATCTATTTACTTTAATAAGAAAATTCTCATCACAAGAGGTAATAGTTGGTATGCTTTCTCTGTGCAGGACTAGGCAGTAAATCTAGGTTTTGCAGATCATAGGGGTCTATCTATCTGTCTCTTAAAAACTGACATTGTAGTGAGAAAAAGGCCAAAGCTAATAAATGAGTACAGGCTATATTCCAGTTAAACTTCATTTACCACAACTGGCTAGGGGTGGGTGTAGGTTTGCAGCTCATACCTTCTGCCAACCCCTGGCAGGTTAATTCATTTAATTCTCAGGTCCAGGTAGACAGGAGTTCCTGTTTTTTTTCAGGGAGAAGTTAGATCATTTGACTAGTGTTATTTAACATGGCCAGTAACTAAGTGGGACTTGAACTGGGTCCCTTCCCTTTGGAGTTTACTAAGTATGGAATTTGAGCCATTTCTGATGAGAGACTTGACGCTTTTAGTTAAAAAAACACTTTTTTTTGTTGTTGTGGCAGGAGTTACAGCCCGGATCTGATTTATTAGTAGAATGAATGCAGTTTGTGTTCAGGGTTTTGCATTGAGAGCTAGAAGCTGGGATTCAGGAGTTTTATCTTAGCTTTGGTTAAAGGAATATCCAAAGACAAGGGTTTTAGTCACTTGGAAGTGGAGGAAAGCAGAATTTCACCGTGAGCAACAAAGAGAAAGAAGCACATTTTAAAAGTGTGATGAAGTTTGAGAAGAGAACAAATATCCACAAGCAGGCATGTAGAAAGTGATGAAGGTGCAGGTAAGCATCCAAAGAAAAAAGAACAGGAAAACAGCTAAAGGGGGAAGAAATCTGGGAGTAAGGAAAACACAAAGTTTGGAACCCAGGAAGCCAAAAATGAGAAATGGAAATGGGCATAGAGATCGAAGCAAGAACGGCCCTTGGAAATAGAGAATGAAGTGTCACCTCACAGAGGTGTCATGATTGAATCTGAAAATACTCAGGAGGCAGCTGTGTGCACAGAGTGACCAGAGGCTCAGAAATAAGCATGAGGATGAGCAACAGGCAGTGAGTGTGGACACCAGCACTCAGAGGCAGACACAAACGAGCACACCCAAGGTACGAGCACAGTCCCCAAGCAGGGTGCGGAGGGCCCAGGGGCAGGATGCACAGCTGTCAGCAGCCCGAGGCTCAGAGAGTGGGCGGAACCCACCAAGGGCAGGAGGCTGCAGAGCCCGAACCAGGGTGTCGCGAGAGAAAAACGACGCTCATGAATTCCCAGACAGGTATGAAGACACTGCACAGGTGCACATGTAAATTTGGTGGCAAAGGTTGACGAAAATGGAGCACATTGTGACACTTGGTCAGGGGTGTGACAAAAGAGGATGTAACCACCCAGAACAGCTTCGAGACCCACCACAGGCCTCTGCATAACTGACCTCATGAAGGAAAGCTAATTATAAAGAAGAAAATTGGAAGCATTAAGTTAACTTGACCCACCCAGGCTGAAGTAAAATAACACTATTATCCAGAAAGGAATTGACCACAGCAAGAAAGAGTATAGGAGTTCTAAAGTAGTGGGAACGGCCGCTAAGCTAATGAGGCAGTGAAGTAAGAAAAGCTGGACCCGTCAAAAACAGGATAACGAGGCGAGTGTAAAGCTGAGATGGTTAATGAAACAATACAGACATGGCTGAGAATAACTAATGCATATCGCAAGACCAGAAGATTAAAACTTCCCATTCATACATTTGGAACTGGCTGGTGTTTCTTCTCTTTATGTTGCTAGCTTAGATAGCTGCTACGAATGTCACGTTTTTTATAAGTGTGCAAGTGAGGAGAGATTTTATTGTACGAAGAGTAAAGGTAGGGCAGAAATCCCTGACAGTGAAGGTTGGGATGAGAGAACAGTCCTCAAAGACAGGAGATGGCCTTTGTTGTTTGATTTATATGTACAGGTAAAGAGTTCTCGTTTGTTGACCTTGTAACTCCTTGCCCCTTGATGTTTTATCCCAGAACAGAATGCATGTTTTCCTTGTCAATTTAGGTTGATATACATACTATATTGGTCACTAATACAAAGAATAATAAGTAAAACTTCTGTTTCCTTAGATGATAATGTTCTGGCTAATAAAAGACTCTCCAAGAGAAGCTTCAGTGCAGATGGATTGGAGACACTACAAAACCCAGTAAGAGATTCAAAAGCAATGTTTCAAACCTACAAAAAGATGTACATGGAGAAGAAAAGCAGAAGCCTTAGTAGCAGTCCTTCAAAGTAATTTTGAGACTTGAATTCTTTTGATGGTTCTCTCATTGGCACCAGGAAGATTCTGTCCTTAAAAGAATATTTGCTTTGGAAATACTGAATTGCCATGATAAAATTTCTCAGTTTGGTTACCACTTACATTGTATATATTATTGAAATTATGTGATGAAAAATGGCTCCAGAATCTTATGTGTGGCTAGCAGACATAAGAAATAGATGGTATTTGTCCAGCAAACCACAAGTATTGAATTTTTACATTACTGAATCAAGTTTACCATTATTTTAAAAGGAATTCTTACACAGATGTAACTTTGAGTGCTACCTGTCCACCCTGAGGGGAGGACTGTTTGTTATTCAGTTAAGGATTTACTTTAGCTGGGACTGTAAATATATTTTTGTTTCTAAAACTTAACTAGCAAAACTTATTTTTCAAAAATGCTCACTGTGAATGTCAAAAGTATATTCCTAAGTATTTTATACCCAATTGTCAACATTTTGTCAAAAGTCTTGTTTTATACTTGTTAAACGGAACATAATTTTTGTATGATGTTTAAACGTTACTTTTCATACTTGAAATAAACATTTATTTTTTAAAAAAATATATTAGAAATCATGTTCGACTTTTCTTCGATTTCTTACCACACAAAAAAGAACATATTTTAGGAAGATATTTTTAAAAGGAGGAATGTTAATTAAGCTCTCACTAGTACATACTACAGGTTGCATGCAGAAGACAGCATTAGAGGCAGACTGACCTGAAATGTTTCTTGGTTTTACTTTGACTCCTAGGAAAATTGTTATTTTCATAAAATCTTAATGCTAAATACAGTTCACACTCCAAAACTACATTTCTGGTATTAGGGCTAAATGGGGAGTTAATTGGTGTGTGATTTCACTGGTTTGAATTTTTTGAATACTACCAAATGGTATACTTAAAAATGATTAATACAGTAGCTTCTGTGAATTTTGTAAGTTTGAAAGATGCGTCCCGAAGACTGGGAGACTCGGCTGCTCACAATAGTAAACAGCATTCATCCCACAGGCAAAGCAGCTATGCTCATCTTGAGTATTTGGGTGGTTTAATGTAAGTAAAGACTTCAGTTGGAAAAGCTTCATGCTGCTAGCTCCATCGCATCTGTAAAGACAGTGGCTCTGAACTGTATTAGCCATCACATTGGCCCTCGGATTCTTCACTCCTGGGAACTCCACACATTTAAAAGTTTCAGTGAAGAATGTAAACGATAAAATACACTTCAGATATCCTGAGTGATTAAATACCCCAGTACCCATAATGAACTTCAAGCAGGCAGCTACAGGTGCAGTATGTGATGGTCATCAAGGAAGAACAAGACCATCACTTGTTTGACCTGTAAGCTGAATGAGTCCCATGGGACATTTTTACTTGGAAGAATTGACATTTTTCCAAAGCTGTGTCATTCTGACATTTCAAGTAAAATAAAAATAGTTGCCAATGATGAAATCTGAGCTTTCCATGAAAAAATCAAAGATCAGAATTTGGGGAAACTTGCATCTTGAGTTCCTGAACTTGATAGCATCTCACTCTTCAGTTCTCAGATCAGTTAAGTGAGAATATTAAATGTATTTCTGATGTTTGTGCAAAAATGTGGCTGTATTTGGAAGGTCTGCATAACTTAGTGAACTGATATATTCTGATGACCAAGGTGATAAGAGATGTACTTAAACTGGCAGATAAGATAATGAATTTTAATAGAACAAAACAAGAAGTTCCTTGTGATTTTAGCTTCGATTTGCATCCTTTAGAAAGAAAACAGCTGCTTGTCCACTTTGGGTGCAAGCAAAGAATATGTGCGATTATCGGCTGTAAGAAAATTCTTTGTCCCTGTGAAATGCTACATGTTTGAAACCAAATTAATCTTGACATAACTTCAGGCAAGACAGCTTGGCTGAGCAATAAACAATGCACAAGTCGATAAAGAATTCATCTGTCCTCTATAAAGTCAGATTTGCAATTATGCAAAACAATGCCAGACGTAACATTTAGAATTTTTTCATAAAAGCATTATTTATGTAACCATGTAATAAGTTTATATTTAAATGAAAAAATTTTCAATTTAAATTTCTCATGGAGTAAATACTGATATCAAGATTCCTCAGTTTTTAAGATTAAAACCTCTTGGACATTGGTTACAGTGGTGATTTCAGGAACAAGCACAATTCTATGGATATAGCCAATCTTGTATTATTGTCAAAAAGTCAGTGTTAACTTTGAAATACTTTCTTGAATGAAGTAAAGTGTATAAAGTTTCACATAAGCACTTAGCAACACTGAGTTTTCTATCATTATTGTTTCTACTTTAAGTATGGCTTTTACAGGATGAGTTATCAATATTTTGCAACATTAAAAGGTTAAATTCAGGAATGAGAACACTGCATTCACTAGTTGAAGTTAGTAAGTGTTTGAGGCTTAGGGAAGTAGTGCGTAGAATATTCCTTTATGCATTATGCATAATGTCTGTAAAGACAGACTCAGTGGATGAAAGACCAACGAAGACCCTTCAGGAAGAAGGGAATTGAAAACAAGTGACATGTTAGAGTGAAGATAAAAGAAATCAACAGACATCCATCTAACTGAATACATAAAACTATGACTAATTTAAGAGAAGAAATACAGTGGAAAATCCATCTGAATGGTGACATTGATTACATTACATCACCTTAATTCCTGGAATTAAATTTGTAAGTATTAAATACTTTTGATGTATGAAACTTTGTGGAAAGCATGGTACTCCTGTAGAATCTGTCCAGAGGAGTAAAACTAGGTCTTTCCTAAAGAAATTACAATCTAGAAGAAGAGAGAAACCAAGTGCCTGAATGCCAACTGATACTTGTCAGAGGCACAAATGTTATGGGAAATAAGTGATAAATCAGAAACAGTTACTTTTTTTCTTACCAACTTTGGAGTACCTCACCACAGCCCGGTTAATAACCTTCCCTTGCCTATCTCTAGATAAAAGTGGTGAAGACTAACTGCTGGTTTTACCAACTAGTTTTTGAGGTTCTGTGTGAGAGAAGAGTCCAGAAGTAGAAGCACAAATAATACTGCTTTATTATACCAGAAGCACAGAGGTGTTGCTTTATTATTAGTCTGCATATCTTAAGAAATCAAAGTTGATTTTCTTCTAAGTCTAGGTACCCAAAAGTGGAACTTGGGAAGTATTCAAAGTTTCTCAGTGTTATGTGCAGACTACAGAACAGAGATTATGGAGTGTGAACTAGGATTGCATCTAAACTGTATACCTAAATGAAGATTGTCACATCAAAACTGCTATGAGGCCATCAGGGCTGAAAAGCCTCCGAAATAATGGAGGAGGCTTGGGATTGAAATCAGATTGTTCTACTTCAGTATTGGGAAGTGCCCTAAAAAGGAATGAATACACCTTTGAGAAAGTATTGGTAGGGAAGGTTAAGAATGATACAAAGTGATAGCATTTTGATAGCTGTATAAACATTGTCAACATGGTTGGGTCAACCCAGTCAAGTATAGGTTACCTGACCCAATATGTTAGCTATTAGCCATATGTGGCTATTGAGCACTTGAAATGTGAGCTGACCCAAATTAAGATCTAAATGAACTGGACATTTTTAATCTAGGTCGTGGAGGGATTGCCAATAACATTTGGTGGTAGATTGGATATAGAAGGAAGGAATCTTTGTTTCTGGATGGTGCCAGTGACTGGGTGGAGAGGTCTGCATTGCCTGTGTGATTAGGGAGGCAAATCTTGAGGCCAACCAGGAATCGGCAGCTTAATGCATGTGGCCAGTTTCTTTGGAGCTTTGCAAGGGCCAACTGCTTCTCCACGGCAATGGTGTTGAACAAGTTAACCCACACCTCTTAGTGGTTGAGTCAACCCAGCATAGGGAATGGAGTCATGCTGTTGTACTCACCACCATCATCCTAAATAGCATTCTTTTCAGAGGTGCTATTTTAGAGTAGAGTACAATGAAATGTCTGAGATTTAACTTGATATCTTTAAAATTTCTCCTACCTTTTGGTTGGCCTAAGTAGAATGTATTTATCTGTGATATAATAGAGGTTTTTCTTGTTTTTTAAGTAGCAGTAAACCTAAACTGTTGACCTGAATTGAAAGAGTTGGAGGGGGCAAAAAGGGAAATTCAGAATTTCCATTTCTGTATTCTTTCAGTTATTTCCTTCCTGTCTTCTGTTCTCTGATTTCTCTGTAACTTCAGGTTAATACTGGTTTGGGATTCTAGGCCAATGTAATTGTAAGGAAACTACTATTGTTCACTGTGGCGGCATTTTAGATGTGTTGAATTCTGTCGGTCATTGGGAATGTGCCTGCTCTAAAGGCTTTGAACTGCATGTCCAAAATATGGCTCCTACCTTGTGATAGTATAATTTCCTGCCGTACAAACAATTTTTGAGACATCAGAATATATAAGCTGTATACTTATGGCTGCAATGGGCTGAGCATAATAAGTTATTGTGCATGGGAAGAGAGATCTTAACTCTGCATGCTTCAGTGAATCTTACAGGAAACGAAATATGTGAATAGTTTTGTTTTTGTGCTCAGATTGAAATACATCATTTATTAGCTTCATTCATTGCCTCATTAGTTAGTTAGTATTCACAATAAACTAGGAAATTATATTGTCCTTGTTATACATATGAGAAAACAGTGACAGAAAAGTAACTTAAAGTCAAACATCTTTTATGTGATAAAGGGTCATCTAAGATATTAATATAATAATTTGATCCTAAACCCTAAAATCAGCAATTACAATCCATTTCTTACCAATGACCATTTCCATTGCATGATAGATGTCAACACCTGCTCTTTCTCTATGGTGACAGATTCTCACTAGTTGGCTAGAACATGCCTCCGAAGGAATCCCAGCACAGTACCCAGTACCCACACTGCCCTTCAGCTTCCTGTGTTTAGCTTTGTACTTAAAATTTCTAGTGATAAAACTAGTGCTTTTCTGCCCTAACTTCTCCCTGTATCAGTGTGACCTTATCTTAGCCTCCCTTCATGTGCAACTCACACCATGTGCCATGTTTATGTATTTGGAACTGCTAGCCATCATGTATTTACCTTTTTGCCAAATGAGCTCACTGTAGGTCACAGTTAACGTTACTGTAAAAGGCTTGAAACAATAAGCCTGTCACTGTTCCTCCAGGTTAGAAAACTTGGCTGAGTGTCTTCTCGTTAAGGTCTCTCCAGGCTGCCATCAGGGTATTGGCTGGGTAGTCTCATCTGATGGTCTAATCGGGCAGGGATTTGCTTCCAAGCTTGCTTGTGATTGTTGGCAGGATTCAGGTCTCCCAGACTGAGGGCCTCAGCTCCAGCTTTGGTCAGGGGCCTCCTCAATTCCTCGCCATGCTGCTGTCTTCATAAGGCAGCCTACCACATGGCGCTTTGCTCAGAGCGACAGAACTTGAGTGCCAGAGCAGGCAAGATCGAAGTCACAGTCTTTTCATAGCTTAATCTCAGAAGTGACATCCTGTCATCATGTCGCTACATTCTGTTTGTTAGAAGTAAACCACAAATTTCCAATCCACACTCAAAACTGAGGGGGTTGGTTGCCAAGGGTATAAATACCAGGGGTAAGGAATCACCAGGGGCGAGCCTACAGGCTACTTACCACTATCCTTTGCTAAATTAACCCCAAATTGCTCCTTCTTTGCATCGAATAGAAGGCCTGCATGGAAGATGGCTTTTCTCTTAGGTTCCAGCAGCTCTGCTTACCCCAGGGAGCCCTGGAAGGCTGACTCATTGGCTAAGATGAAGACAGACAGTGATGCAACTGGTTAACAAGATACCTAGCATTGTCTTAGCTACCTGCAGAGGGAGAAAGACCCCTCAGTAACCCTGTGCCTCAGCATCCTGGCACTACAGAACCACGTCCATCTTCAAGGTTCAAGTTTGGAAGATGTAGGATGTCCTGTGTGACCGACAAAGGGCCGTGGGGTGGGGCCCAGAGTCCTCTGACCGCTCTCTGTCTGCCCTTGCTCTCCTCCTGCTGAAGTGTATCCTTGACTAAAACCTTTCCTAAGCATGTCCTGTGGAGTCACATGAACCCTTTCCCATGTGATCAAGGTCACATGTAATTGCTACAGCTGGGAACTGAAGTCACCAGCCACCTATCTGAATTCCAGTGGTGTTCAGGTGACTTTGGGAACCCCCATAGGACTGCAAACATGCCTTTCCCTGAAGTCACTTTCTTTCCTGCTGTCTGTGCCATTCTCCCCATTTCTTTCTTTGTACGGTACCAGCATGATGATTTTTTATGTGCTGCAAGACTGCTTATCACATGTGTCAATCAACCTGAATTCACCAACAAGTAAGGAGCTCCTTGAGTGCAGGGCCCTGGCTTAGTTAAATTTGTGCCTGTTGCCTGGCACAGTGCTGCCCAACTGAAATAAAATGAGGGCCACATATGTCATTTTAAGTTTTCTAGTAGTCACATTGGAAAGTAAAAAGAAATTGGTGAAGTTATTTTAATAATATTTTTATGTAACCACGTATCTTCAGAATGTTGGTCCATTTCTTTGATGATCATCTGCCTTTTGGACCTGACGAGCAAGAAATAATAAACATTCTACAAGACTTAGTGAGATACATGCATGCCTGAAGATGGGCCTCTAGAGTTTGGAGGCAACATACACCATATATGCATATGCTGCCCTAGGCATTTATCAGAGAACACACGATTCCATTGTGTGAGGCCTCCGGCTGCCCTGCCATCAGGCTAAAGGCCAAGCAGGCCCGGTGGTACTGGGGCTCTCTGTGCTGTATGAAGGCTCTTAAAGTTGCCTTTTAGGAGAAAACTAGCAGAACCCCTCACACCAAGCCCTCTTCTGCTGACCACTCTCCATTTGAGGACAAGCTCCTAGATTGCTGCTGGGCCCTGTTCTTAGGACACCAGTTGACTCTGACCTGAGCTGCCTCTCGTGAAAGGGGTGTTATCTGATTCACAGACTGCGTAATTGGACAGGTGAGGCAGCATTTCATCATTGAATGAAAATAGTACACACAGTATGCGCCCAAGCGGGTCTTGAAGGTGTGCTCAGAACGTAAGAGCAGGTGACGCAGTGTTCCATTACACCTGCTCCTCCCTCACTAGCTTTCCCCCAGTCCACACATGGCCTCATGAGGGGTGAGCAGAAGGAGAGAAATTAGGGCCTGGTTTATGAATTGGTTGTGCAGTATGCTGACTCCGGCCAGAAGCTTTATAGCTATAAATCTATTGTCCTGTTTAAGGGCACAATGGAGTGGGATTACACCCACAGAATTCTCTAGCATTTCTGCAAGTCCCAAGAACCCAGAAGCATCTCGCTTAAAATCACCTACTACAGTCTTAGTTACTCCATCAGTTAAAAGATACTTTACCTTACAGGACGGGGTGCTGTGACACTGGAGAGACACAAGCCTTATATACAATATATGGTGGTGTGCCCTAGCCAAATGCATGAGTCCAGGAACCAAGGGGTGGAGGTCCTATCCACTTTTTTTAGAGGAGGTTACGTTGTCAAGATTTACATCCTGTCTCTATTTCTGCTAATATTCCTCATCCAAAAGTCTACTTATCTGATACACAGTAGTGTTTGCATGGTATAATTTTTTTCATGCTTAACTAATTTTAACCTATTTGAGTTTTCATATTTAAGTACTTTATAGCATATGAATGACATAAGGTACCATATATACTTAATATTCATATTGTTCTTACATAGTCACACATTCATCCTTTGCCATACTTACTTGCCGCACCTATTTTCTGAACTGTATTTCATTGATCTCTTGTATTAGTGGATTTTAAAAGGAGAATTTTTGAAAGAGTGGAAATTACAACTACTTGCTTTAATTCCTTTGTTCCAGGAGTCTTGCCCTGGAAGAAAAGACTGAAGAAAAAATAAATTACCGTTTACCCCAGTAAATGCTTGCTAATCAGTGTATCTGAGCAGATGGCCTATAGGAACAGCTCTCCTATTAAGATAATGGCTTGCTGTCCTGGGAGATTGCTTCTCTGACAACATGCTTATAAAAATTCCTTTAAATCCTTACTTCTCTGTCCTAAATTTTTCTCACTTCCAACTAGGTCTCTGCCTTGAAGGGCCTTCTTTAACCACTAAAGCCTAGATGTCAAACCCTTAATCCTTAACCCTCCCCTAATCCATCCTTTTCCCCTCCCTCCGAGTCATACTTGAATCAAGGTGGCCCTCTCCTTTGCAGTAAATTTAATAATAATAAATAATAAACTCAACTTTGAGTAGATTTCTGTGATGGTCTTATCAGAAGTTGATGATCTTCTGACAGCAAAACGACTGGGTGTTTTCTCACAATTTTTAGGCAAATAAAATTCTGTCAATACAATCTAATCCAATCTTCCTTTTATATCCTACTTTCATTGTTTCCTACCACTCACTTATCCAAACCAGATTAAAATGATAACACTTGGCATTTTGAGCCTTCTTGATATAGGAAAGCGTGTTCGGTAAAATAACTTATTAATTACTCTTCCGTGGTAGGATCCTGATAGATAAGTTTCAGACAAATTAGTTACAGCCCCAGCTCAGCTATGACTGCATTTAGGTAGAATGACTTGGAGGAGTTACATTTTTCTGGACCCTTCACACAAAATCAGATTTCAAAAGCCCCTTTGGGCAAGAAGGGTCTGGTGGCATCTCACTTTCTTGGCTTATCTTTCAGATGAGCAGTTCTCCTGACTGGTGTCCTGCAGCTCGTTCCAGCCTGTTCATGAAAAGGCGCCCGTGGAAGGTAGGCTCTTGCCCCCAGAAACCACGGGAAAAGGGCCTTATCTCCGTTGACGTTGACCTTTCAAAGTGATGACCCCAATTTCTTTGGGAAAGACATTCCCGGGATGTAAAATTGGCAATAGCCTTTTATAAAGATTTAACATACATCTCAAAGGGGCAAAGAAAGAATTTGCAATGACAAGTTTCCTAAAGAAAATACTCTGACAAAAGGACAGTGAGAATCTCTTCCCTCATTTTCAACAAAAAGAAATAAACCTCTTACTTTTAGTTTTTATTGGCCCTTATATATCCGAATACCTACCACCCACAATTATCACGTAGTAACAGTCATGTTTGAGTTCTTTTTAATAAAAGAGGAAACAAGTTAAATCCCTCCTGTGGCCTCTGCTACCTCGGTCTTGCATACTTCCTCCTTTGAAGCCACCACGATTCTGTATTTGATGGGCTTCCTTCCAGTTGTTGTGGTTGTGTGTTTGGTTTACTTTTATAATTTTGGAATTAGAAAACATCTCTCTACTCTCTGCTTCTATGGGTTCAACTTCTTTAGATTCTTCCTGTAACTGAGATCATGCAGCTCTTCTCTGTGTGGCTTCTTTCACTTGGCATAATGCTTTCATGGTGCAAATGGCAGGATTGCCTTCATTTTTAAGGCTGAATAATATTGCCTTGTATATACAAACCACATTTTCTTTATCCATTAATCCATTGAAAGACAGGTTGTTTCTCTCGGCTCTTGTGACTATGCTGTGGTGGACATAGAACTCAGATACGTCTTCGAGGTATTGATTTCGTTTCCTTTCAGTATATATCCAGAAGATGGATTGCTGGACCGTCTGGTAGCTCTAGTTTTAGTATTTTGATGGGCAGAGAGGTGGGAGAAATGGGGAGGTGTTGATCAAAGGATATAAAGTTGTAGTCTATCGAATGAGTAAGTCTAGAGGTCTATCTAGTGTGATGACCATGGTTAACAATCCTTACTAAATACTAGAAATCTGCTAAAAGTTGATTTGAGGGGCCCTCATTGTGGGACCCCCGGAAAGTTAGCTTGACCTAACTTACTCCATTTTGTAAGCTTAGCCTAACTAACTCCATTTTGTGTTAAATCCCAGTCCTAAGCAAAATAAGAGAGGATGTACCCCAGCCCTGGAAAAACCACAAACTAGGAATACTGAGAAAAAACCACAATAAGTAAATATCCATTTTGCCCCTTGGAAAGCCCCTAACCATTTTTGCTACATCTGCTAACTAGTAATTGCTTTCAAAAGGAGTATAAAAGCAAAAAGGGAACCTTGCTCAGGGTCTGAGATTGTGTCCTGTGTTCTGATGGGCCACTGAGACCCTAGTTCGAACTAGCAATAAAGACTTGTTTTGCTTTTGCATCTCGTGTCTGAACTTGGTGACTGTGACTCCACACAGGGGACTCAAGGAAACTGGGCACAACAATCATCACACACAAAAAATGGTAATATGAGAAGAGATATTTTAATTAGCTTGACTGTAGTATTCCTTTTACTACATATGTGCATGCCAAATCATGTTAAATATATATACACTTTAAATATGTAGCGTTTATTAAAAAATAAAACAAAAAGAAAATATTTCTCTTCTGTAATGAAAACTGAAATATAAACAGTATCACTTCCCTATTGCCCAGCCAGGATTAAAAAGGGAACAATAGATGAACTGCTTTGCAAAAAGGAACCCTCTCTGGATCTAATATGACTGTTTTACATGTGTGCTCTGCTCAAAGTCTTGCTCTGGTTCTGATAAAGAAGCTCAGCTCCCCCTCCAACTATAACTAATCGAGGGGCCGCAGAGCCCTAAGTCATGTGAAAATTGGTTACACCCTGATGACTGGGCCTGGGTTGGGTCCCCGCTGGTAGCTGGCATAACCCCCTACCCCCAAGCCTCTGTGCCTCCGAGGCTGTTAAGCCCCTCTCCTTGGCATGGATGCATGTGCAGCTGCAATAAATAGCAGGAAGAATGTGAGTAAACTTGAAATTGGCTTGAAACTTGACAATTAGCAGGAGAGTGTTGCTTCCATTTAAAGACAATGACATAGTTCCGCAGGTTACAAAGTTGCTAAAAGCCACAACTAGAAAGCGTGGTGTCTCAACATCTTCCTCTGTGGTGTGACCATGCTCCGTGGAATGCATATTCTCGGATTGGAGTGCCTCTCTGATTTCTGTATCTCATGTAGCAGTTCTTCCAGTGCAGCCCAAAGACCCTGGGAATCCCCAAAATCCTTTCAGGGATTCCACAAAGTCAAAACCATTTTAAAAAACATAATAAACCATAATGTGCATTTTTTGCTTTCATTCTCTCAGGAATATAAAATCCAGTTGTCCAGAGACAACATGCTGAGTGGTATTGTAACTGAAAGGGTATCTTGCCATGACCCTTCTTACCCCAGAATGACTCAGGAGACACGGGCCCCACAAGAGGTTTTATTATCTGAAAGAGGAAATGCCTGCCCCCAGAGAAAGGGAGCAGCAGCTCTTGGGTGAGGAAGCGCGTTTTTAAGGAGTATGGGTAGGGTGTGTTCTGCATTGGTGATTGGATCTTAAGGGATGGGCGACCATCTGGTCTGTGGTGATTGGATCTTAAGGGATGGGCGACCATCTGGTCTGTGGTGATTGGATCTTAAGGGATGGGCGACCATCTGGTCTGTGGTGATTGGATCTTAAGGGATGGGCGACCATCTGGTCTGTGGTGATTGGATCTTAAGGGATGGGCGACCATCTGGTTTGTGGTGATTGGATCTTAAGGGGTGGGGGTCTTAGTGCACCAGAATTTGCCTTCAGTAACAGATTGAATCTATAGCAGATATGAGAATCCAGCTGTCTTCTAGTTGGCTAGACATTAATGAAATTTGCAAAAATGTAAAGTAATGCCTCTTTTCTCAGGAAAAAGTTTTTTTACAAAAATGTGTTATTCATGATTATTTACTGCTATTATAAAAATGGATTAACCAATATATTTAAGTCCTTAGTTTTAATTGTCATTGAATATTACAATAATATTTATTCTAATATGGTAAATATTGACAACTATAAACAACATAAATAAAAGTTCGTAGGAGTCCTCAGTAAATTTTAAGTCTATAAATGTGTCAGCCCAAAACATTCAAAAACCACTAAAACATTTGCTTCTTTGTTTAACTAATGGTAAAACTCCTTCTTCTGTAGGACCCCAACCTCCCTGAGGAATAAGTTAGCCTAAGAGTGGCCATCCTGAAACCTAAAAAGCCATTCTGATATATGACTCAGAGTGAACAACCGAAACCGGGTAACTCCTCTGGAAAAACAAGTTAATCAATCATGACTGCTGGCAGCGGTAACCTTTCGGTTAGTTAATCATAAATACCGACCCTACCTTGCTAATTCACCCTAGCAATAAGAGAATGATCTTATCTTGCTACACCCCCAGGACGTGGCGCCAACCCAGAAATCGTAGGTTTGAAAAATTACTGCCTTTGTAGAATTGTTATCTTGCTATTACAAAATAATCTGTAACCATGGTAATCCTCTAGGGCTGAATGCCTCAGAAAATCCTATATAACCCCTTAGTTGTAAGCACTCAGGGTCCTCGTTGAGACCCGCTGCGTCGGGCTGACTTGGACCCCAGCTAGTTGGCTTCTGAATAAATTCCTCTTGCTTGTTGCATCAATAAACGTCTTTGGTGAGTGATTTGGGGCGGCGCCTTCCTCAGGGGAATCCAACATTTGGGGGCTCGTCCGGGATCTTGCGTCCACCCTGCTTCACTCCCGAAGTCGCTCTTGGAGGAAGAGGTAAGATTGGTGGCGCCTTGAGTTGTTGTTTGTGTTCTGTTTTCTGTTTCAGTGAGACCGGTCAGAGTTCTGAAGGGTACCTGTTGTCTGGCAGCCATCTCGATCCTGTAAAGGGGCCGAGACTGCGGTCGGTAGACGTACTAGAGCACCGCAGGCTGCAACCCTGGGGGACGCCTCAGGGAGGTTGGGGGGCCAGGGACGCCTGGTAGCCTCCCATCTGTTTTTCCAGCAAACCGAACCTGATGAGATAGGGTTGATTTTTGGGCGCCGAGAATATCAACCCTCTGATTCCTTTCGGTTTCTGTTCGAGACTCTGAAAAGAACCAAAAGCGGCCACTGTGTGTCCAGTTTGTGTGTGTCTTTGTTTTTCGTGTCTTTTACGTGTCTAATTATCATTATACTGACAATGGGACAGACAGTGACGACCCCCCTTAGCCTAACATTAGATCATTGGACGGAAGTCAGAGCGAAGGCACATAACTTGTCAGTAGAAGTGAAAAAGGGACCATGGCAGACTTTCTGTACCTCTGAATGGCCCACCTTCAATGTTGGGTGGCCCTCGGAGGGGACTTTTGATCTCCCCACTTTATTAGCAGTAAAAGCTGTTGTCTTCCAGGATTCGTCTCAAGGACACCCGGATCAGCAACCCTACATTGTAGTCTGGCAAGAGTTGGTGGAGAACCCACCGCCCTGGGTAAAGCCCTGGGTGCAAAAGAAAATGGGCCCTCGAGTTTTAGCTGCCCAGACTCAACCTCAGAAAAAGGAAAAAGAAACTACCAAAGTTTACCCTGATACTCAAGATTTGCTTATAGTTGATGATCCCCCTCCCCCTCCTTACCCTCCTGCCCCTATGGCACCCCCGGTGCCCCCGGCCCCGGCACTCCCAGCATCGCCGGCCCCGGCACCCTCAGTCCCTGATGCTGAGGCAGTGGGTCCGGCTCCGGGACCTGCCCAGGGCACCCGGCGCCGCCGAGGGGCCATCTTGGACCCACCGGGTATCTTTCCTCTCCGGTCTTATGGAGTTCCCATCCTTGGGGAAGAAGGGGAACCGCCTTTCCAACCTCTGCAATATTGGCCCTTCTCCTCTGCTGATTTGTATAATTGGAAAGCTAACCACCCGCCCTTTTCAGAGGAACCGCAGAAACTAACTGGTCTAGTAGAGTCCCTGATGTTTTCCCACCAGCCCACCTGGGATGACTGTCAGCAGCTTTTGCAGGTGCTCTTCACCACGGAAGAGAGAGAGGATTCTCCTGGAAGCACGAAGGAATGTGCCTGGAACCGACGGGCGGCCTTCGCAACTCCCTCATGACATAGAGAGGGGGTTCCCGTTGACTAGACCCAACTGGGACTTTAATTCTCCAGAAGGTAGGGAGCGACTAACCATCTATCGTCAGGCTCTGGTGGCAGGTCTCCATGGGGCCGCAAGATGCCCCACTAATATGGCCAAGGTAAGAGAGGTCAGTCAGGGGGCCACTGAAGCACCTGCAGTATTCTTAGAGCACCTGATAGAAGCCTTCAGGCGGTATACTCCCTTTGATCCCACTTCTGAGGGGCATAGTGCTTCAGTGGCCCTTGCTTTTATCGGACAGTCGGACCCGACATTAGAAAAAAACTTCAGAGATTAGAAGGCTTACAGGATTTGTCGCTGAAGGATTTAGTGAAAGAAGCAGAGAAAGTTTATCATAAGAGAGAGACTGAGGAGGAGAAGGAGTTAAGGAAGAAAAAAGAAAGGGAAAGTAAAGAGGAGAAGAGGGATTGGAAGCATGAGAGAAATTTAACAAAGATCTTGGCCGCAGTAGTAGAAAGGGACGCCCGCCCTCTAGTGGTAGAACTAGTAAGGCAGGGCCCCTGGGCAACCAGCCTCCTTTGGATAAAGATCAGTGTGCGTACTGCAAGGAAAAGGGGCATTGGGTGAAAGAATGCCCTAAGAAACCACCGCGGGGACCTCCGAAGAAGGTGTTGTCTCTGCTAGAAGATGAGGATTAGGGAAGACGGGGCTCGGAGCCCCTCCCCGAGCCTAGGGTAACTCTGAAAGTGGAGGGGCAACCCGTTGAGTTTCTGGTAGATACAGGTGTTCAACATTCAGTACTGACCCAAGCTAGAGGCCCCCTTTCTAGCAAAAAATCTTGGGTGTTCGGGGCCACGGGTCAGAAACAATATGCATGGACTACCCAAAGAACAGTGGACTTAGGAGTGGGACAAGTAAACCACTCATTCCTTGTTATACCGGAATGCCCTACACCCTTGTTAGGAAGAGACATCTTGACCAAAGTCGGGGCCCAAATATCCTTTCAGGCTGAAGATACCCGAGTGACTGATAGAGAAAAGAAACCTTTGGGCCTAAGTATTCTGTCCATAAGATTAGAGGACGAGTACCGCCTTTTTAAGGAACCGGAACCCTCCCTAGTTAGTCGGAGGTGGCTCAACCAGTTTCCAGGGGCCTGGGCAGAGACGGTGGGTATGGGGCTCGCTGTAAACCAGCCTCCGGTGGTCATAGAATTGAAAGCCTTAGCCTTACCAATAACTGTGAGACAATATCCAATGAGTAAAGAAGCCAGAGATGGAATTAGGCCCCATATCCAGAGGCTCATAGAACAGGGGATATTAGTAAAATGTAAATCCCCATGGAACACTCCCTTGCTGCCTGTAAGGAAAGCGGGAATGGGAGATTATCGACCCGTGCAGGATTTAAGAGAAGTCAATAAGAGAACACAGGACATTCATCCCACTGTGCCGAATCCTTATAACTTGCTAAGCTCTCTGGCCCCGGAAAACACCTGGTATACAGTCTTAGATTTAAAAGACGCCTTCTTTTGTTTGCGCCTGCACCAGAATAGCCAACCGCTGTTTGCTTTTGAGTGGAAAGACCCCTCCACAGGAACTACTGGACAATTGACCTGGACTCGCTTGCCACAAGGATTCAAGAATTCACCTTCCCTCTTTGACGAGGCTTTACACCAGGACTTGGCCTTTTACCAAGTCTCCAACCCACAGGTAACCTTGTTACAATATGTTGATGACTTACTGATAGCCGCCCCTACACAGGAAGTCTGCCAAGAGGCCACTGGAGCCCTTTTGACTGAACTCGCTAAGTTGGGGTATAGGGCATCTGCCAAAAAGGCACAGATCTGCCAACAACAAGTGACTTATTTAGGGTATTCCCTGAGAGAAGGGAAAAGGTGGCTTACTGAAGCCCGGAAGCAGACTGTGATGCAGATCCCGGTCCCTACTACTCCGCGCCAAGTCCGCGAATTTCTGGGAACCGCAGGGTTCTGTAGATTATGGATACCCGGATATGCCACTTTAGCTGCCCCCCTGTACCCTCTAACCAAAGGGGCAGCCCCGTTTGTCTGGGGACCTGAACAGCAACAGGCCTTTGATGAAATCAAGAAGGCCCTCCTGTCGGCACCCGCTCTGGCCTTGCCAGACGTGACTAAGCCGTTCGTCCTTTTTGTAGATGAACGGAGTAGAGTGGCTCGGGGAGTATTGACCCAGCAATGGGGACCTTGGAAGAGACCTGTCGCCTATTTGTCAAAAAAAATTGGACCCAGTGAGCAGCGGATGGCCTGCCTGTTTGAGAGTAGTGGCGGCCGTGGCCCTCCTAGTTAAAGATTCTGACAAACTGACACTGGGACAGAAACTCACTGTGGTTGCTCCGCATGCATTGGAGAGTGTAATTCGGCAGCCACCCGAGAGATGGATGTCGAATGCCAGAATGACTCACTACCAAACCTTACTCCTGAATCGTGATCGTGTAGAGTTTGCCCCCCCCGCCATTCTAAACCCGGCCACTCTGCTCCCCAATTCGGGGAAGGAAGTGCTTCATACATGCCAAGAAATCCTGGCTGAGGAGACAGGAACCCACCAGGGCTTGCAAGACCAGCCCTTAGGGGGAACAGGACTCCTGACTTGGTATACGGACGGGAGCAGTTACATCATAGAAGGTAAGAGAATGGCTGGAGCTGCAGTAGTAGATGATGACCGGATTGTATGGGCCAGTGGACTCCCAACGGGCACCTCTGCACAGCGAGCAGAACTCATCGCCCTGACTCAAGCCCTAAGGATGGCAGAAGGTAAGAGACTTAACGTCTACACTGACAGCCGATATGCCTTTGCCACTGCTCATATACACGGGGCTATTTATAGACAAAGAGGGCTGTTAACTTCTGCCGGGAAAGATGTTAAAAATAAACAAGAGATTTTAGATTTGCTAGAAGCCATCCATAGGCCTAAGGAAGTAGCGATAATACATTGCTCTGGACATCAGAAAGATGACTCTCCAATAGCTCGAGGAAACCGGAGGGCAGAACAAGCCGCAAAGCAAGCGGCTCAGGGAATGAACATTTTACCCCTCCAAGTGTGTCCGGAAGCCACCCACATTAAAAGCTTCCAGTATACACCTGAAGATCTTGCTTGTATAAACAAATTAGGGTTCAAAAATTCCTCGCCCCACGAGATATATAAGTCTGAAAAAGGGAAAGTTGTTCTGCCCCAGAGAGAGGCAGAGGAATACTTAAGGCAATTGCATCAATTGACATATCTGGGAGCAAAAAATCTAAAAACCTTGGTTCGAGACTCCCCTTATCATGTTATTAGATTAGGAAAATTGGCTGACGAAGTTGTAAAAAATTGTGTTCCCTGTCAATTAGTAAACGTGAGCAAAAATCAAGCGATATCTGGAAAAAGACTTCGAGGAGATAGCCCAGGAGCTTATTGGGAAGTTGACTTCACTGAAATTAAGCCTGCTAAGTATAGATATAAGTACCTTCTAGTTTTCCTAGACACATTTTCGGGATGGACAGAGGCGTTCCCCACAAAAACTGAGACAGCTCAGACGGTGTCTAAAAAGATCCTTGAAGAGATATTTCCCAGATTTGGGATCCCAAAGGTAATCGGCTCCGACAACGGCCCTGCCTTTGTTGCCCAGGTAAGTCAGGGATTGGCCAAGATCCTGGGGACAAATTGGAAATTGCATTGTGCATACAGGCCCCAGAGCTCAGGACAGGTAGAAAGGATGAACAGAACTCTAAAAGAGACCTTGACTAAATTGTCCATAGAGACTGGCTTATGTGACTGGTTGGTCCTCCTTCCCTTTGCCCTGTTTAGAGTCAGGAACACTCCCGGCCACTTTGGACTAACGCCTTTTGAAATAATGTTTGGAGCCCCGGCCCCGCTTCAGTCAGCACATCTTCATACATTCCCTGAGTGTGCAACTAATAAGTTTTTGCTTGAAAGGTTACAAGCCTTGGAGGCTGTGCAGAAAGAGGTGTGGGCCTCCATCAAGGAAGCCTATCGGCCAGAGGACCTCTCAGTGCCTCACCAGTTCCAAGTGGGAGACCCTGTCTATGTGAGAAGGCACCGGACAGGAAACCTTGAGCCACGGTGGAAGGGACCTTTCATCGTCCTCCTGACTACTCCCACAGCTGTGAAAGTAGACGGCGTCTCTTCTTAGATACACGCTTCACATCTAAAGAAGGCACCCCCGTCGGACCCGGACTGGTGAGTAACTTGGACTGATAACCCCCTTAAGCTTTGCTTGTGTAAAAAGAATTATGCTGTTAGTAATTCTGATGTTTCTGCCACCTCCAACCCACCAAAACCCTAACCCTCATGAACCCAGGCTATTAACATGGCAAATTGTTACTCCGGCCCCTGATAGCCAGATGATAGTTCAGTTGCAAGGCCAGCATCCTGTAAGGACTTGGTGGCCCACTTTGACGGTAGATTTGTGCACTCTCTTTAAACATGTTCTGCTTTCCTGAATGTCTAACCCCCTCAATACTGGACATGGGGGGTCTGGAACTGTCAAAGAACTTCAGAACACCTGTTTTTACGTGTGCCCAGCCCCAACTAGCAGTGCGCAAGTTTCCCAATGTGGTGGGAAAGAAGATTTCTTTTGCAAAAATTGGGGCTGTGAACAAACAGGGACATGTCATTGGATAGACGGAAATGCCGGGAGCTCCCCTCCAAGCCTCATAAGAGTTAAAAGAAACAGTACTCAGACTCAATGTATGACCAGCTCCACCTGTAATCTTATTGATATTTCCTTTACCGAAGCTGGAAAAAGGGCAAATTGGGAAAGAGGGCTCATGTGGGGATTAAGACTCTATCAGGAGGGATATGATAATGGAGTTGTATTCACTCTTAGACTCAAAGTAGAGACCCTCCCGGCTATTCCAGTAAGACCAAACGTTGTCTTACCAGATGAACCTCGCCTCCCAACCCCAGCCCCGAAGAGAACCCCAACTCCACCAACAAACCCTGTCATTACTTCAGCTGTCCCCGTCTTTGCTCCTAGCCCACTGACCTCCTTTTCTAGCAACGGACAGCGCCTCCTCAACCTCGTTGAGGGAGCTTTCAGAGTCCTAAATGCCACCGACCCTAAAACTACCAAATCCTGTTGGTTATGTTTTTCTTCTGGACCACCTTATTATGAAGGGCTGGGATTGTCAGCTGATTTTAAGAATAGAACCAGCCACGAAATTTGTAGTTGGGGCAGTCATAAAAAGCTAACACTAACCGAAGTGTCTGGAATAGGAAAGTGTCTAGGTACGGTTCCCGCCACGCATAAGAATTTATGTAATGAGACCATCCCCATGATCCCCACAAGAGAAAACAGGTATTTAGTCCCACCACCCGAAGGATGGTGGGCCTGTAATACTGGACTAACTCCATGTGTTTCCACCTCTGTCTTCAATTTCTCCCACGAATTCTGTATAATGGTCCAGTTAGTACCCAGACTAATGTATCATGATGACTTCTCATTCGTGGCAGAATTGGAACCTAGACTAAGGCATAAGAGAGAGCCAGTCTCACTCACTCTAGCTGTATTACTAAGAGTAGGAGTCGCAGCCGGAGTAGGAACAGGGGCGGCTGCAATTATACAAGAGAACCAACATTATGAAGGACTAAGAATAGCTATCGATGAAGATTTGAGAACTATAGAACAGTCCATTTCTAAACTTGAAGAGTCCCTAACCTCCCTCTCTGAAGTAGTGCTGCAAAACAGACGAGGGTTAGACTTACTATTTCTAAAAGAAGGTGGATTGTGTGCAGCTCTAAAAGAAGAGTGCTGCTTCTATGCAGACCACACTGGAGTAGTAAGAGACTCAATGTCTAAACTAAGAGAAAGATTAGATCAGCGAAAGCGAGAACGAGAAGCTAACCAGAGCCTGTTTGAATCCTGGTTCTCTAGATCCCCATGGCTTACAACTCTAATATCCACTTTGGCAGGACCCCTGCTTATTTTTATATTGCTCCTCACCTTAGGTCCCTGCATTTTAAATCGAGTAATAACCTTTATTAGAGAAAGAGTGAGTGCTGTGCAGGTGCTAATGCTAAGACAACAGTATCATACCCTCACACATCAAGAAGAAACCAACATTCCATGATTAGAATGTTCAGTAAAAGAAGTGGGGAAATGTAGGACCCCAACCTCCCTGAGAAATAAGTTAGCCTAAGAGTGGCCATCCTGAAACCTAAAAAGCCATTCTGATATATGACTCAGAGTGAACAACCGAAACCAGGTAACTCCTCTGGAAAAACAAGTTAATCAATCATGACTGCTGGCAGCGGTAACCTTTCGGTTAGTTAATCATAAATACCGACCCTACCTTGCTAATTCACCCTAGCAATAAGAGAATGATCTTATCTTGCTACACCCCCAGGACGTGGCGCCAACCCAGAAATCGTAGGTTTGAAAAATTACTGCCTTTGTAGAATTGTTATCTTGCTATTACAAAATAATCTGTAACCATGGTAATCCTCTAGGGCTGAATGCCTCAGAAAATCCTATATAACCCCTTAGTTGTAAGCGCTCAGGGTCCTCGTTGAGACCCGCTGCATCGGGCTGACTTGGACCCCAGCTAGTTGGCTTCTGAATAAATTCCTCTTGCTTGTTGCATCAAGAAACGTCTTTAGTGAGTGATTTGGGGCGGCGCCTTCCTCAGGGGAATCCAACACTTCTAACATTAATGATAGATTTCCGGTTGAGTTTTCTTCCATTCTATGAAAAGAGATTAGACTCTCCCATCACATTATTTTACTACTGATTCTGTCTTTAACCACTTGTACTGAAATCTTTTATATCTAGTTTTATATTAATTCAAAAGTGCTAAACAATTGCATAAAATGACACAACTTTTTTCTTAGAATTTATTAGAATTATTAGAACATGTTTGCTAATGAACAGATGCCTGCTTTTCTTAAATTACAAACAGCATCATCACTTCGCCCCCTTTTTCTCTCTTTTCTTTATCTTTCCAAACCGTGTACGTCGGTGGAAACCTCTGGGGCAGCCAGTTGGGCTTCCTCTCTCTCTGTAGTTGCTAGTTATTAGAACAAAAGGTGATTTGTCTTATTTCTAATTCTGTTTGCTTGGCTTCCCAGGGAAGCAGACCCTAAGGAAAGGATCTGAAAGCAAGTAATTTACTTGGAAGGTGACCCCAGGAAACGCTGGCTGGGGTATGGACGAGTCATACAGGGACAAAAGGCAGGTGAAGAAAGGGTGATTATCAAGCCAGTTACCATTGTGAGCCACTGTAGCAGCAACAGTGACCAATGTTGCCAGTTGGTGCAGAAAGTACACCTTCCAGTCATCCCACCGGAGGCGTGAGGGAGCTGGGTTGTTTATGCGCCGGCTGCCGTCAGTCATGGCCTATGGACAGCTGGCCACCAGAGAAGACCCTCAGGCAGTCAGAGGTCAGTCAGACATGCACTGTGGGGTCAGGAGTATGGATGGGGGCACCAAAGTAGCAGCTACAAACACAATTCAAAGCTATTTATCATAAATGTTGTATCATTTTGTATGTTTTGGAAAGGTTAGATAATTGGTATCAATTTATATTACTGGTGAAGGTAGGAGCTGAAGAGGAAGGCCTGAGGTGATGGAGGTGGCTTAGGCTTGAATGTAGGGACCTGAATGACCGCCAAATAAGAACAAGCAAGGCGTATTTATAAAGAGCTTGCTGAAGCTAGGGAGTCAGTCACCATCACTTGAAATTGAGTAGAGACTTAAGGCAGGCAGAGGAGTTGGAAAGCTGTTTGGCTACAGAAGTGGAAAAAGAGAAGCCTTCCGGTGTGCCTGGACTGGAGGTTGTTGGCACAGGAAAGCTGGAGGCGGACTCCTAGCAATGGAACCCCCTATGTGATTAGCTAGGGGGCCATATTTGGCTTTCTCTGCTTGTTCCCTCTGCTCTGGAAGCCAGAGCAAAAATTAGGGAGGCTGGCAGCTATTGACCATAGCCTGGCATACCTGGAGTCTTCCCTTTTTTCCACTATAAAGCTTTCCCACTCTGCCTGCCTTTGAGCTCCTGCTAAAACACAAATGATGGTGGCTGACTCCCTTGCTGCAGCAAGCTCTGAATAATAGCCTTTTTCTGCTCTTATTTGGTTGGTCTTTGTTTATTTCCACAGACCAAACTATTTTTACTCTCACCCGCATGCTCCTGTATTTTCTTTGTGCCAGCAGAATCAAACTTCTCACTTTCCCCAAGCAGAACCACAGCTTTTGGGATGTCGTTGCTGCCTGCCTTTGCTCACGTTGTATACCTCCACCATCTAGAAAATCCCTTTACTGCTTCCCCAGCCGATGGAACAAATTGTACTCATTCTGCTCCAAAGCCCAGCTCAAATATCACCTCATCTGTGAAGCATTTCCTAACCCTTTCAGGAAGAATTAATTGAGCCCCACTTCTGTTAGCATGACTTTTCAAACACTATCATAGCCATAGTTTTTCAGGTAGTGTCTGTATCCCCTGAGGTAGAGTGTAGTGTATCCCCTACTCCTTTGGGGTGGGCTGCATTAATTCACCTCTCTATATATTGCTTTTCACATTTAAAATACTTAGTAACTTTGTGAAATGAAGTTGATTTAAATTCTTACTCCAACCTTATTTTTACTATTTTCTATAAAACCAAAGGTGAAGGGAAGAATTGGCTATTGCCTAATTAATTTTATTGGCTAAACAGTTACTTTGTGCCTCAAAATATCTATTTTACTGTTTTTAACCTATCTCGTTTGAAAGCCTATTCAAGCTCAACATACCTACACTGACATCTCCCCCTCTTTCAAGGTCCTTTTTCATTTAAAAAGAATGCTTCTGATTTTAACATTTTCTCCCATTCTGTAGGTTGCCTTTCTCTTGATTGTTTTTTTGCTGTGCAGAAACTTTTTAATTGATGTAGATGCACTTAATTTGTTTTTACTTATTTGTTTTACTTTTAGCATCAAATCCAAAAATTCATTGCCAAGACCAAGGTCAAGGAGCTCTTTCCCTATGTTTTCTTCCAGGAGTTTTACAGAGTTTAGCCTTAGATTTAAGTCTTTAACCCATTTTGAGTTGATTTTTGTGTATGGTGTGAGATAAGTTTCCACTTTCATTATTTTGCAAGTGGATATCTGGTTTTCCCAGCATCATTTATTGAAGAGACTGTCCTTTCCCATTATGTGTTATTGGTGACTTTGTTGAAAATTAGTTGACTGTGTATAAGTGTGGGTTTATTTCTGGGTCCTCTATTCTGTTTCATTGTTCTGTGTGTCTATTTTTTTGCCAGTACCACACTGTTTTGATTACTATAACTTTGTAATATAGTTTAAACTCAAGAAATATATCACCATCTTTGTTCTAGTTGCTCAAGATTGCTTTGGCTATTATTTGGGGTCTTTTGTGATTCCATACAAATTGTAGGATTATTTTTCCTATTTCTGTGAAAAAATGTTGTTGGAATTTTGATAAGAATTACATTGAATCTGTAGATCTTTTATGGTAAAATAGACATCTGAAAAGGGGTTAATTTTCAAAATGTATTTAAGAAACTTATACAGCTCAATAGCAAAAAATCAAATAACCCAACTTAAAAATGGGCAGAGGACCTGAATGTATATTGTTCTAAAGAGGACATACAAATGGCCAACAGGTCCATGAAAAGGTTCTCGCATTACTAATCATTAGGAAATACAAATCAAAACCACAATGAAATATCGTCTTACATCTGTTAGGATGGCTGTTATACAAAAGAACAGCTAACACGCTGGTTGGGCTGTGGAGAAAAGGGGACCCACATGCACTATTGGTAGTTCTGTAAAGTGGCACAGCCACTGTGGACAACAGTATGGAAGTTCCTCAAAAAATTAAAAATAGAACTACCATATGATCCAGCAATTCCACTTCTGGTTTTATAGCCAAAGTAAATGAAATCAGTATCTTGAAGCAATATCTGCACATGCATGTTCTCTGCAACATATTCACAGTGGCCAAGACATGGAAACAACTAAGCATCTGTCAACAGATTAATAAAGAAGATGTGATGTGTATACATGTATAGATGGATAAATACATTGTAATATCATTCATTAAAAAAGAAAGAAATCCTGCCCTTTGTGACAACAGGACATTATGCTAAGTAAAGTAAGCCCGCACAGAAAAACGTTTATATCTCACTTACATGTGAAATCTAAAGACAAAAAATAAAGTTGTAGTAGTAACAGAGCAGAGTGGTGGTTAACCAGAGGCTGAAGGGTAAGAGGAACAGGAGAGATACTGGGCAAACGGTACATGCCTTCAACTGGAGGATGAATACATTCTGGAGACCTAATATACCACATGGTGACTATAGTTAATAGTGATGTACTGTAGGTTTGAAATCTGCCAAGAGAGTAGCATATATAAATTTTATATATAAATACATACAATTAAATATATACAATTTTATTTGTTAGTCATGCCCCAATAAAGCTGGAGGAAAAAAGAAGTAGACAGTAAAATACAACTAAAACCATTATGTTTTGTTAAGGCATAACTAATGAAACTACTATTGGTTTAAAAAAAAAAAGCAAATGGTATTTTTATGGCTGGGACACCCAATATAATAAACATGTAAATCCTCCCCCCCAGCCAAAAAAAATACTGAAAATTAGCTACCTTTTTAGGATTACAGGAAGAAATTATTAGCAATGCCAAAGGGTAGAGGTAACTATTTTGAGAATTGCTCAGCATTAATCCAGGGATGGAGACAAAAACGGATCTGGTTTCTTGGTCCACCATCAAACCAATATTGTTTAAATATATATTCGATATTTGTTTAGAGGTGATGTGATCTTTGGAGCCTGGACTCACTCAGCCAAACAGATGGCTCATAGCTACCAAATATTTGCCCGTAGAGACTAGTTCGGGTCGTCTGAATATGAGTCTTGGGGGTCTTATCACCCTACCACCTGGCAGTTCAGTAAAGATCTCTTCTAATCACAACAGGATGTCTTTAAGAGATCTGATCATTTCTCTCCGTGTTCCCTTACATCACCAGGTCCCTGAAATTTTGCTTTGGACCGATTCAGCTCACCGTCGTCCCATTTAAGAAAAACGTATTTCAAGAAAATGTTATTAACAGGTTTATAAAAATGAGCCGGCAGGAGCTGGTAGCTTCGCACTTTGCACTTCTGGCTTCCGCCACAGCCTCACCCGGCAGTGTGTGAGGCATGCACGCTGTGAACAGGACTCTCATTTTCAAAGACAACCTGTCTTCCTTTTCCCAAGGCTTGCCAGACATAACCTAACCTAACCAGTATCTCCCTCTTTGAGGGCTGCGGGCAGAGGCCGAGGGTCTGTTGTTAAATGAAGTACGTCCCCATGCTGGGGACACCAACTCAGGCAGGTCCAGTGACAGTGGGGGAAGGACTGGCTGCTGCTGACCACTGGACACATCTGCCGGCCATGCTGTGGCCCATGCTTCCATCGAAGGTGCACAGACTCCAGGCCACCTGATGATAGGGGAGGGGTACATGAAGTAAGGGAAGAACATAGGTATACGGATCAAAATTAACCTTTAATTTTTAAACCCGTCTGCTTGTGCTTCTTTTGGTGGGCAGTGTTCTGTGCCTTCACGTAATTGCTCAGTGTGTAAGGGAAAGCACTTACGTTAATTTTTAAGTGAACAAGAATAGAGGTAGTAAAATACAAAGTGGAGACCAGACTTGAAAATTCCCTGGACAGAAAGTTAAGCCATGTAAGCGAAACCTAATATAGCTTATTCTGCAACGTAAGCAAAATTTTTGTTGTTTCTCTGAAAATCATAAATGAAACCTAAATTGTTTTTCCAAAAATAGATTAAGAAGAACACTTTTAACCAATCCCGTCATTTGGAAAAACCCCAGTGCTATAACCAATCATTATAAAGATTAAATAGCTTCCGTGTTTTCACTATATAAGCCATCCTATAAAATGCCTCTGGGCTTTGTGGGAATTTATATATAAAGTATAAAAATCATATGTATAAGCACATTTGCCTTGATGGTTTGTTTATAGTTCATGATTGTAGTCAAGACAGAAACAGCAGATATAAATTCCCACAGGGCTTCACACCAGTGTTGGTTTAAAGACTCCTAGTTTTTGTACAGTTATATGTGCAATAAACTCTTAACTGAATGCAATTTTATTGATCTGATTTTATTTCTACCAGCTTCTAGATTTTGACAAGGGCCACCTGCCACCTTGACATTGGATTGCCATAAATTTTAGGATCCGGACTCTGTCCAGTCATGCTGCACAAAATATTTATTGTAAAGAGAAATTTAGAAAAACTTTGGGGTTTTAAAAAAAAGTGTTAGAAATTATGCACATAGCTCATCTAAAATCAGTTAGGATTTATTCATATTAAATTTTGTTTATTGATCCAATCAAAAAATGGGCAAAAGACCTAAACAGACATTTTCCCAAA
Organism: Manis javanica; assembly: GCF_040802235.1. Lineage (NCBI taxonomy): Eukaryota > Metazoa > Chordata > Mammalia > Pholidota > Manidae > Manis > Manis javanica. The sequence goes on along the minus strand of NC_133170.1, from coordinate 6,754,915 downwards.
GACATACAAACAGCCAACGGGCACATGAAACATTGCTCAACATCACTAATCCTCAGGGAAATGCAAATCAAATCACCATGAGCTATCACACACCTGTTAGAATGTGTGAAATTAATAAAGGGAAACCTCACTGAATCGGGAAGCCTCTGATGCCCTACCTGTCTTCCTCAGGTGTAGACTTAAGAAGAGGAGAGTTTGCAAGTCAGTACTAGTTTAGAATTTACTACCTTAGCAGGAGGTAGAGAGGTTTTTGTCTTCCCCTGCCAACAGCCCAGCCAATGAGAGGCTGCCACAACTCAGTGAAAATCCACTATCCTTGGAACTCCCTCTTTCCTCCAACGGACTTTTTGTTTATAAAAGCCCCTCCCAATCCCTCCTTTCCTCTGTAAAAGAGTATTCCTCTATTTTGTTCTCCAGACTTGCCTATGGTTCTGCAGTAGTTCGTTGGTCCCAATTGCCATTCTCTGCAATTCTGGATTGACGCCATTTTTGCAGGCAACATAATGGACAGCTTTATTTTTAAGGATAACATTGCTTGGTGATCAGAGGGGGCGCAGAGAAGACCCGCAGTAACTCCGAGGCTGGTGAGTAAGCAGGTGCCACCCGCACACTGCCGTGGAGCCCAACGGCTTTCTTGCAGACCCTGGACTGTGAGGGTAAATTTTCTCCTGGATTTTGAGCCCCACTGTTTTTGGGTTTTGAGCTCTCCGGACTTTGTTCAGTGTCTGTTTTAAGGCTTTGTCCTCTCCGACAGTACTTGTTTGGCATTTGGTTCAACTCCTTTTTGGAACTTTTCAAATTTACCGACCTGGTTTCTCAGGTTTATGTCTATCAGCTCACATGCTGGTGGGTGAGCAGTTTGCCAAACACCAGACCTGCCCGGAACGTCCTGAAAGGCATTTAGGGAAACAGACCTCTAACTTGGCAAGATGCTGGAACTTACTGGAAACCCCCACCAAGCAATTATAGTAGCTTTTTGTAAGCCTGTTGATTGGAACGCAACTCAGGTTTGCTCACAAAAGCTTGCTGAATGTGTTCATGATGATTACAGTTAACTTCAGGTAGGGTTTTTTTTTTAGTTCTGGACTTCCTTTAGATGTTGAAGCCACCCAGGTAACATTTAACTCTGTGTTTATTAACGGGCTAAACTGAGATCATTGTGTTTTAGTTAAAAGGACCAGCATGGAATGGAATGGAAAGCTATGGCCACTCCAGATTTAGTTCATTTGGCGAACCAGCTCGGTTGCATCCTAAATGAGTCACGTGAAAGAGAAACCACTAAAATTATTCATGTTCAACTCTGGCAAATGAAGGCTCCTAAAGAAAACCAATTTTCTGCTCTTAATTGCAAAGAGCCAGGACCCTGGAAAAAAGATTGTTAGCATCTGAAGAATTTTAGGGACCTGTAGCCCTCTAGCTAGCCTTTCCAAAGTCCTAATTCCCGATGGTGGGGCTCTGAGGATTTACAGGGGCTCTTCCCAGTCCTTCCTTTCAATCAGCTCAGGGAAACCACTCTCCAGATTGGGAATGAACCTCTCCCAGTTGTTTTTGACCCTGGAACTATACTCTTGGTGCTCAGCCCCACTGTTATAAAGCAGCCCCCACCTCAGCACTAGAACAGTTCAAATAGTGGGGTCTCTGAAAAACTTCAATGGGCTCCGTCCTCTGAACCTACTCCCTTTTGTTTAGGCCCTTTGAGAGGAGCACACCCATTTCTCCTTAATTTCTCCATCCCTATTCATCTGTTGGGCTAATATTTCTTAGATAGGTGTTATTCCAGAATTTCTCTCAAAAGGGAATAATTCTAGAATTTGACAGTAGTAACCAAATAGCCAGCCAGGGGGATTCAGGGATGCTCCCACATTTTTTTTGCTCTGTTTCTGACACACTACAGTTGAGTCTGAGGACACCAATCATTTGTCCCTGTTGCATTGGACTATTCTCTTTATGGGCAAAATCTTCAAGTGATATTGGCAAAATCCACAATGCACCTCCCATCAAGATTCAGGTAGATTCCTCCAAACCTCTTCCCAGAATTAATCAATGTTCTGTAAAGAAGCTCTTCAAGGTATTCAGGCCGTAACAGAGGATCATAAGCTCAGAGCCTCAGTAGCCCCTTTCCTAGTTCATGTAATATCCCAATTCCACCTGTGAGAAGACCCACTGGGCAAGGATGGAGGCTTGGTCAGGTCCTCCGAACAATAAACAACACCATTAGCCCTTGGCACCCTGTTGGTCCTAATGCCCATATGCTACTGACGTTGATTCCTACTGAAAGTAAATTTTCCAATGTAATTGATCAACAGTGCATTTTTTTTGTATCATTAATCTACAATTACATGAGGAACATTATGTTTACTAGGCTCCCCCCTTCACCAAGTCCCCCCCACAAACCCCATTATAGTCACTGTCCATCAGCGTAGTAAGATGCTGTGGAGTCACTACTTGTCTTCTCTGCAACACAGTGCATTTCTTAGTGTTAAGTGCATGAGAAGAGCCACTGCCATTTTCTTTCACTTGGGAAGGGTGCAAATACACCTGCACAGTAATGCCTGAGGGTTCCACACAGGGTGCTTCTTTTCACAAACCATAAGAACTGATTTGGAGGATGTAAAATGTGCTGCGGGCTCTGCTGTGTTACAGTACCTGGATGATTTGCTTCTCTGGTTCCCTTTTCAAGCCTTTTCACAGGAAGACAGCATCTGTGTTCAAACATTTGGCCTTAAAGGGACATAAATTCTCCCAAGAAGAATTGCATTTTGCTTGAACTCAGGTTCAATGCTTGGGGCATCTGATGTTGGGACAAGGACTACAACTGGGTGGAGAGAAACAGCTTAATGCTGACAGATGGCCTCTTGACCCTCCTGGCAGATTATAGGAAATGCCTCTAACCGATGCTCATTTTTCATGGTTTACTGATGGTCCTTCAGGAAGCGTGGAAGTGGTAGACATCACGCCAGGTGTACTTCTGCTGCTCCTTTTGAAGTCATCGAGATCGTGCATTTACCTCAGGCTACTGGGCCCAACAGGCAATTATACACGTTAATGGAGCCTGTACCTCAGCCAAGGGTAAAACCACAAACATGCCAATGGTAGGTTTGCCTTTGGGGGAGCTCATGGCTTTGGAATGTTAGGGAAACAGTGAGGCATCCTTACCTCCCATGGGGAGAAACTTAAAAAATGGCTCTTATGTCCAAAAATTAGTAGATGCCATGCTTTTGTTGACTGATCTTGGCTATCATTTAGTTACCTGCGTGTTCCAGACTCCACTTCCTGGAGGCCAAAGGAAAACAGTTTGCTGGTATTTCCACAGGAAATACTGCTGTCACAGAAAACAACAGCGCAACCTCTGTCGTGCCCCAAAGAGATGTTCTCCCAAACAATAGTTTGGAAATATTGGCAAGAGATACCCAACAACTGGTCCCGGAGAGGGAAAAACAATTGGAAATCTAATAACTGTCAGCTCAGTAAAAAGAGAGAACCCTGGTTTGGACCAAGTAACAATCTGGCCCTACCAGAAATTCTAAAATTCTCATGACTTACCACTGTACATGCATCAAACCACTGGTCTACTGACAAAAATGATAGTGTTTATGAACCAGTATCAGTGGGGGATTTATTAATAAGACTGCAAAAAATACCTACGTCGCCTTCCTACCTGTGCAAAGTACAATCCAGGGAAACCTGTTCCTACAAGTGGCTTTCATACAGCTTCCCTGTCTCATGGCCACGTGTGTTTTAGTCATGGTTTATGTGCTTACTCACTGGACCGAAGCTTTCCCCTGTGAGCAGGCCAGTGCTGCTTCTGTGGCTAAAATGCTGTTAGAAAAGATTATTCCCACCTGGGAACTCCTCTTGACCTTCACAGAGATCAAGAACTCATTTTACTGGCCAAGTGCTTTGACAAGTCTGTGCTTGTTCAGCCGGTTTTCCACTTCCGTTGTGCGTGTTGTCCTCAGTCCTCAGGGTTGGTGCACTAATGACACTATTAAGACTCAGTTGGCAAAATTCGTACAGATCCTCTGAGTAGATTGTCTGAAAGTATCACCATTGGTCCTTCTAAATCCCAGAACCTACTCTCTTTGGAACTCATAGACCCTCAACCTCTGGGACAGTCACAAGACATCCAATGCGCTTGGCCCCTGCCTCCTTTGACCTACAGTTGATAAAAGAAGATACATTTCAGTATTCTAAAGGCCAAATTGCTTCTATTAAAAATAAGCATGCTTTAGCAGAGCAGTCTTTTCACAGTGCACTCCTGGTGGATGAAGATCTTAAGCATCAAGACTTTGCAACCTGGAGATTTCAGCAATTGAACAGACACCTCCAGAAAGACTCTCTTCGACCTGGCTAGAAAGGCCTTTATCAGGTATTGCTAACCATCCCTTGTGCCCCTGAACTCCAGGGAGGACTCTCAGATTCAGGTGACATGTCTAAAGAAAACCAGACCCCGACGGTGATCTGAAAGTAAAGACTTCTAGGGATTGAAGCAGCCCGCATCTTACAAGACAGCTTTCCCAGGAGGTCCAGACTGGACCTGTGTAACTTTTCCCTCACTGTTTGCCTCCTCTATTTTGTGGAAAGAAAAAGGCCCTTTTCATTTCTTTCCTAAACCCCTGCAAAAAGGGGAACCTCTTCTTTCGAGAATGGCCTTTCAGAAACAGCCTCATCATCATCCCATGACAATCTTCCACTTGCTTTTTCTGAAGGTTTATCATTCACAAAGTCTTTCTTTCATCTGAACTGTTAACTGACTTTGGATCCTTATGCAAATTCATGGCCTTTGAATTTGCAACCTTACAGGTTGTATTCCTGGGCAACATTCATTCCCAAATAGTTCTGCGGAGGTAACAATACTGTTTTAAGACATCTTTGAAATTGTACTATTCTTGCAGGAAGTTCATTAGCTATTCCTTCATGTTTCTACCTGCGCTGTGTCTCCCCAGATGTGCTTGATCCATCCTTGCAGGGTGCTCTTGCCATGCTCACTATTTTACTTTAATGGCTGCTTTAAGTGGGGGCTTCCAGGAGGCACACATGACTTTGGGTTTGCACCTGTTGGGGAGACTTTCCTCCCCTGAGTCAGAATAAGTGCCAGTAGATATTTTCAGTTAGCTATTTTCAGACCTTGGGTCCCAGGTTAGAACCATTATGTGATGCAATTGTCATGTTACTTTTGCTTCTGTGCTTATTCCGTCAAACTTTAGTAAAAACCATGTACCCAATAAGGTGGTGCTGGCTCAGTGATTCAAGATGATGTCCAATGCTTACAGTCTTGATAAAGTTGGGCTAGAGATGGGAACTGTCTGAGAGTTCTCCTTCCTAACCTTCTTTGTTACTCGCATGTGGCCTTAACTGGCTTCTGTCTGCTGTGCACATTCTCTCTGATGGGACATGACAGCCAAGAAAGAGCCTTCCTGGTACTAAGGGGAAAAACCATAAAGATGATCAGTGCCGCTTTCAAAGAAAGACCTTGATGAAAAGGCAGAGAGTGTAAATAGTAGGAAACCTCGCTGATACGGAGTTGGGAGGCCATAGTGGAAGCTCTCACGCCCTACCGCTTGTTCTCAATTGCAGACCCAACAAGAAGAGACTTATTTTACTAGTTTAGCTACTACTTCACTGCCCCAGCAGGAGGAAGAAAGGTTTTCCTCCTCCCCTGCCAACAGCTCCGCCAATGAGAGACTGTCACAACTCAGCCAGTGAAAATCCACTATCCATGGAACTCCATTTCTTCCAATGGACTTTTTGTTTAAAAAGCCCCTCTCAATCTCCCCTTTTCCTCTATAAAAGAGCATTCCTCTCCTTTGTTCTTTCGACTTGCCTATAGCTTTGCAGTAGCTTGTTTGTTCCAAATTGTAATTCTCTGCTACTCTCAAATAAAGCCATTTTTGCTGGTAAAACAACTGACAGCTTTACTTTTTTTTTATTAAGGTATCATTGATATACTTTCTTATGAAGGTTTCACAAGAAAAACAATGTGGTTACTACATTCACCCTTATTATAAAGTCCCCCCCCATACCCCATTGCAGTCACTGTCCATCATTGTAGTAAGATGCCACAGAGTCCCTATTTGTCTTCTCTGAGCTACACTGTCTTCCCCATGACCCCACACATACCATGTGCACCAATCATGATACCCCACAATCCCCTTCTCCCTCCCTCTCCACCCACCCTCCCCCATCCCTCCCCTTTGGTAACCACTAGTCCTTTCTTAGAGTCTGTGAATCTGCTGCTGTTTTGTTCCTTCAGTTTTGCTTAATTGTTATACTCCACAAATCAGGGAAATCATTTGGTACTTGTCTTTCTCTGCCTGACTTGTTTCACTGAGCATAATACCCTCTAGCTTCGTCCATGTTGTTGCAAATGGTAGGATTTGTTTCTTTCTTATGGCTGAGTAGTATTCCATCGCTGACAGCTTTTCTTTTAAGGATAACAAACAGCTATCATCAGGAGACAGGAAATGACAAGTGCTGGTGAGATATGTGCACCGTGGATGGGAGTGTGAATTGGTGCAGCCACTATGGAAAACGGTATGGAGGCTCCCCCCCAAAAAATTAAAAACAGAACTAAATATCATCCAGCAATCCAAGTTCTTTGTATATATTCCAAGGAAATGAAAACAGGACATTAAGGAGATGTCTTCCCTCCTGTGCTCACTGCAGTATTATTCACAGTAGCCAAGGTATGAAGGCAACCTGAGTGTCCATCAACAGGTGAATGGATATAGAAGATGTGGTGCATATACACAGTGGAATATTGTTCATTGAGAAAGAAGGAAAGCATGCCACTTGGAACTACGTGGATGAATCTTGAGGACATTGTGCTACTTGAAATGAGTCAGCCAGAGAAAGGCAAATACCACATAGTAACGCTAATATGTGGAAGTCTAAGAAAAAGTCAAGCTTATAGAATCAGAGTAGAAAAAAGTGGTTAACAAGCACTAGGGAGTGGGAAAATAGGGAGATGTTGGTAAAAGATTCAAACTCTCAGCTATAAAATGAATAAGGTCTGAGAATCTCATGTAAAATGTGGTGACTATAGTCAATAACACTGTATTATACAATACAAACAAATTTGCTAAGAGAGTAGAACTTAAATATTCTCACCAAAATAAGTAAATGAATAAGGAGATGAGTGTGTTAACTAGACAGTGGAAATCTTTTCACAATTAAAAGATAATAACAATGTAATAAATTAAGATTGTATCCACTGAGTAATGAAAAATGTACATTATGGTGAAAAATGGTAGGAACTTGCCCAAGCTTCCACTTCTGCCTTTCACTTTGTTGATTTTGTCTTAGAATTCAGACCAAGAAAATTCTCCTCCTCCTCCTCTCCCTCCCTGCCCTCCTTTTTAAAAAAATTTTACCTTATTGAGGTATAATTGCCAGAACATTTTTTTTGTATCATTAATCTACAATTGCATGAAGAACATTATGTTTACTAGGCTCCCCCCTTCACCAAATCCCCCCCACATACCCCATTACAGTCACTGTCCATCTGTGTAGTAAGATGCTGTAAAATCACTACTTGTCTTCTCTGTGTTGTAGAGCCCACCCCGTACCCCCCCACATTACATTATACATGCTAATCGTAATGCCCCTTTTCTTTCCCCCCCTTGTCCCTCCCTTCCCACCCATCCTCCCCAGTCCCTTTCCCTTTGGTAACTGTTAGTCCATTCTTGGGTTCTGTGATTCTGCTGCTGTTTTGCTCCTTCAGTTTTTCTTTGTTCTTCTGCTCCACAGATGAGTGAAATCATTTGATACTTGTCTTTCTCTGCCTGGCTTATTTCACTGAGCATAATACCCTCTAGCTCCATCCATGTTGTTGCAAACGGTAGGATTTGTTTTCTTCTTATATTTGCCAGAACATTTTTAAGTTTCACAGCACTTGTAATTTTGTTTACTCTTTCAGTGTTTTAATAAACCATAGATAAAATTTCCATCCCTTGCCAGTAAACTACAGATATGGAAACACACCACTCAGAGCACTCCTGGGAGTTACCATCCCTGGACCCATCTAGGCACCTGCTATGTGATTAGTGATGTCACACTGGCCTCAGGATCTGCCCTCAAGATGCTTCGAGTCTGGGTTAGCTGAGGAGGAATGGTGGGAGGGGAAGGCAGCCCCACTCCCCACCGCCGGCTGTGTTCCAAACCATCCGGTGTGCACACTCTGTAGTAAAGTTTAATGAAAACATATCCACACCTAAGTACTGTCCACACAGCACACACTCCGTGTCCATCGGGGGCATGGAGTTAGCAGGGGAGCCTGGGCAGGAAATACAGAGACCAGGGTTCTCGCCCTAAATGCATCACCACTGTGCTGTGTGTCCCCAAGTAAATTATTTCATGTCAACAGCGCTAACTTTTTCTCATTTGTAAAAATGATGGAGCTTGATTTTAGATGTTCTCTATAGTCCCTTGAGATTATGTTTATTTGTCCATGTCTATCTATTTATAGAAACAAGATTGACATTTTTCTTTCTTTACACCTGCTCACATTATTCCTAACTGGCCTGCCAGAAGCAGGTAAAAGAGGCTGCTTGCCAGGAGGTGAGAGAAACCAGAGTGGGGGAGGGACAGGCGGTGAGCAAGGCGATGAGTTCTGCATTTCAGATGCCAATCTTGGGATGGCTGAAAATGCCTCCAGAGATTTGAACTAGTGGGAGTGTCAGCTGGTGGGTGAGCTGAAGGGTGGTCCTGGGTCTCAAGTCCTGGCCTGTGAATAGCTAAGACATTTAATACTAACTCCTTTCCCTTCAAGAAACTAGCAGGGATGTCCTGGAACAGTTCTGCAGGGAACTCACTTTACACGATCATCTGGAACACACACACACACACACGTATGTATAGTGCCGACATGGCTGAAGCAATACTCAGCTTTACACTATGTAATGCATTCTGTTATTTTCTATTCGGTTCTATTGTGTTTGTTTTTGTCTTTTAACTGTTGTCTTCCAAGAGCAGTTGAAAAGCATCGTCTGGGGGTTGAGGGAGTGTGGTCAGCAGCGTCTCCTTGGAAGCGGTGTGTGGACTTCAGAACAGATGTTTGCTCTTCGATCCCAGGCTTTCTGGGCTGCTTGCCAGGGGAGTGAGTTTATTGTGCCCCGTTTCTTTGAGTCCCCGTGCGGAGTCGCAGTCACCAAGCTCAGTCACGAGATGCAAAAACAGAACCGGTCTTTATTGCTAGTTCGAACCAGGGTCTCAGCAGCCCGTCAGAACACCAGACACAATCTGAGACCCTGAGCAAAGTTCCTTTTTTGCTTTTATACTTTGGAAAACAGCAAATACAGCAAAAACAGTTAGCAATTATGGTTAAACTGGTTAGGGGCTTTCTAAGGGGCAGATTCAGCAAAAATGGATAATCACAGTTTCTAAATCACAGTTTCAGCAAAATGGACATTTGCTCATTGTGATTTTCTAGCTTGTGGCTTCTCCGGGGATGGGGTACTTCCTTTCTCCTATTTTGCTTAGGACTGTGATTTTACTGATTTTGCTAATGACTAAGGTTTTATACAAGATGGGGTGTGTTAGGCTAAGCTTACAAAATGGAGTAAGTTATGTCAAGCTAACTTTTTAGTGGTCCCCCCTTTTCTTTTGTGCCTGAGTGGGCATTCTTGTGCCACTATATATTCAATTGATGACATTATTGGCGTAGCACTTCATAGGCTCCTTCAAGGTCACCATTTCGGCACTGGTAGCGGCTACCATAAGCTGAGTAGCGCTGAGGCACGTCTCGTGTACTGAACTAGGCGGTTAAGGATGCAGGGACCAAAGATGAGAAGGAGCAGTAGGATTGCAAGGGGCCCAATGAGGGTAGATGAGCCATGGGGAGCTGTCAAACCATCCGTGGTACCAACTCCGGGTCTCTCGGTACTCTCTCTCTCTCTCTTTGCTAGTCCTTCTCTGACTTTGGCTAGAGATTCTTTTACTATTCCTGAGTGATCTGCATAAAAGCAGCACTCTTCTTTTAGGGCTATGCAGAGCCCTTCTTGCTGCAGGAACAATAGGTCTAAACCTCTTCGGTTTTGAAGAACTACTTCTGCGAGGGAAGAGAGTGAGGTCTGGAGGAGAGAGATGGATTTTTCTAAATTTTGGATGTCTAAGTCTATGGCTACCCGGAGTTGTTGGTAATTTTTCCCTTGAAGGGCTAAAGCAGATATCCCTGTCCTAGCGCCGGCTACTCCTAGGCCTAGTATCAGGGTTCTCTCTGGCTCCAGTGAAAAGGTTCTAGGGTCCAGGCAATCTGGTCTGGAGTGTGGTAGGTAAGTCGAGGCAGGAGTTGGACCATGACACAGAAGTCTTGAGTTTGGTTTCAAATTGAGAAGCTGATACAGGGTGTTAGGCCTGTGTTGCAAGCCCACCAAGCATTGGCATTTGGGAGAGCATACAAGTCTGCCTGGTCTATGGGGCTCCGGGTGTTTGGGTCTACTGGGCTCGAAAATGTCTGCTTGCAAAGGCTGCTAAGGTCAGGGGGCACTTATCCTAGGCAAGTTCCCTGCGCATGCACTTCTTGTGGGGTCAGTTTGTACTTTAGGCTTTGACTCCATCTACATTGGTTGGGATCTTTGGTTTGAAAGAAGTTGGCTTGCAGCCCTATAGCTTTGTAGAAGGGTGGTTTGGCAGAATAGCAGAGCCAACATTCAGAGGTCAGGTCTGGGTTTATGGCATTTAAGACAAAGTATGTCTGATTGATGAGTTGCCACACACTTGGGAGCTCAAAGTCTGCTTCTAGGCGGGGGGCATTTTGTCTTTGTGGGGCTACAGAGGTACCTCCCATGGAGATAAGACCAGCTATAAGACTCAGCACAGTGGGCCAAGGAGAGGAGATCAGGTGACCAGAGGCGCTCACAGCTACAACTCCCGTTAGCAATGTATGGTGGATAAGAGTGGTGGGGGTATGGATAGGGAGGAGCGCTGTGCTTGCCACTGGAGCTTCTCTGTTTCGGGGAATTTCAGGTTTCTCAGCAGAGGTGCTCTCGTTACCTGGGCCACGGTGTGGACTTACTGGAATTACTACTAGCACTTGATTGGGGCGGGGGGCGGGAGGAGCTGACGCTGTGTCTGGGCTCCCTGGAGCTGTGACTATCAGCTCAGTTCTCAGTTTGATCTGGAGAAGAGTTCCAATTGAAGGTGTCTGATAGAGAAGCAGGCCCCAAGTTAAACCTGACGGCCATCGCTTGTCTTTCTTCCCTGCCTCTGTGAAGTGGACTTTTACTAGGTTGCAGTTAGGATTGTACCAAGTTTGGGTGCATGGCTTAACAAATGAGAGAACAGTGAGATTTGGGGTTATTGGCCATTTGTGTTCACCATCATTGGTGGTAACACAACTCTATTGTGCACAGTAAAGGGACTCAACTCCTCCATACTGAATCTTCTCTGGACCTCTTCGAAACCCAGGACATGCATAAAACTCATTTTGACTTACAGAGATTCGGTGCTGCCTTCTACTAAGAGGGGCTCAATGGCGCTGTCCCTTTTTCCAGCCTCCCCCTGCTATCTCTCCGATGTCTGCTACTTTGTCCAGGTTAAAATACAAATCCGAGAACCAGGTGTTCAGTGGGGCTGTGCCGGAGGTCTCGTTAAAGATTGTATCAGTCTTTTCATTTATCTGGATCCATGTCTGCTTGTAAGGCCGATGAGGGTTTATCTCTGCGCAGTTGTCTCTCCAGTTGTTGCGCAGGAGCAGGACTGGTAACCACTTCATCACCATGCTGGGCAGGAGGTTTGGGGTGCTCTCGAGGTCTCAAGATCCGCAGCTTCAGGGGGTTATCAGGGGGCTGCTGCATGGTCCACTCTCCGGCTTGTCCTTGCTCCAGCTGGGTGGCTCGGCGTACATGGGAGTGGTGAATCCACAGCCCAATGCTGTCTACCTTGAGGGCTGTAGGGGTGGTAAGGAGCACAACATAAGGCCCTTTCCATCTAGGTTCCAAAGTTTTGGAATGGTGACGTTTTACCCATACTTCTTCTCCAGGTTTCAGGTCATGCTGTGCCTCTTGGCTGCTAGGGTTTCCCCAAACAGCACGTAAGAGGGGCCACACCTCCTGGTGTACTTCCTGCAGCCCTCCTAAGGCTTCCTGAAGGGCCGGGGGTCCCAGGGATTCAGGAGTTGGGGCTGAGCGGGGTAAGATAGGAGGGGGAGCCCCGAACATGATCTCAAAAGGGGTCAATCCCAACTGATAAGGTGTGTTCCGAGCCCGGAACAGGGCAAAGGGAAGGAGGGTCACCCAGTCCCCGCTAGTCTCTAGTGCCAGTTTAGTGAGGGTCTCTTTTAGGGTTTGATTCATCCTTTCTACCTGTCCTGAACTCTGGGGGTTGTACTCACAATGCAATTTCCAATTTACCCCCAGGTGGGCAGCCACCCTCTGTATAACCTCTGCAGAAAACGCTGGTCCATTGTCTGATCCTATGGTCAGGGGCAGGCCATATCTAGGCATGATTTCTTCTAGCAATTTCTTACCCACTTCTAGTGCTGTCTCTCTCTTTGTAGGGAATGCTTCTACCCACCCGGAAAAAGTGTCCACCATCACTAGCAGGTACCGGTACCTGTATTGGCCAGGTCTCACCTCAGTGAAGTCTATTTCTCAATGCTGCCCTGGTGCATGGCACCAAAGGCGAAGTCCTGTGTGTGCCTCTTTAACAGCCTGGTTGCATTACCTGGCAGGCAGTGCATGATCTCAAAAGAGCTTGTATGTGAGCTTTGGCTCTCAGGATCTGGATCTTGGCTTTCCCTAAGAGCATTCGGGTCTTCTTCTCACCCAGGTGAGTAGTGGAATGAAAATTAGTTAGTATCTGGTTCCCTAGGGTCTCGGGTACTACTAGCTGTCCGTTCCGGTCTCGGTACCATCCAGTATCTGTCTCCTCTAGCCCAGGCTGTCTCTCAATCCACTGCATGTCTGCGGAGGAGTACTCGGGGCTCGGGGGCAGGGTTCCCATACCTGGTGGTGGTATCTGGTGCAACTGTAACCCGAAGACTTGAGAGGTTGTGGCCCATCAGGCAGCCTCATCTGCCTGGCGGTTGCCCAAGGCCTCTGGACTGTCTCCCTTCTGGTGCCCTGGGATATGGACTACTGCCACCGCCCAGGGCTCATGTACTGCAGCCAGCAAGCGGAGGATATCCCTTTGGTTCTTAATGTCTTTTCCTTCAGCCGTGTGGAATCCCCGTTCCTTGTAAATGGGCCCGTGCACGTGGAGGGTCCCGAAGGCATAGCGGCTATTGGTGTAAACCATCAGTCGCTTTCCTCTTCCCTGCTTGAGTGCTTCTGCCAGAGTTATTAGTTCTGCTTGCTGGACTGAGTGCCTTGAGGCAGAGTCTCTGGCAAGACAACTCTTCCCTCCTTGTCTACCATGGTGGCACCCGCATACTTGTGACCGTCCCGGACAAAGCTGCTTCCGTCTGTGAACCACACGAGGTCGCTGTTACTCAGTGGGGTGTCCTTCAGGTCTGGTCTCACGGTCATGGTTTCGGCTACAATCTCATGGCAATCGTGGAGGGGAGCCTCTCCGGATGGGAGCGGTAGCATTGTTGCTGGGTTCGGCGCGGTAGGAGGCGCGAACTGCATGCGTGGGGTGTCTAATAAGAGAGCCTGGTAGTGAGTGAGGCGGGTATTTGTCATCCAGTGCCCTGGCAGCTGGCGCAGCAGTCTTTCTATCACATGGGGTGTGGTGATGGTGAGGGGCTGCCCAAAAGTAAGTTTATTGGTGCTTTTGACTAATGGGGAAGTGGCTGCTATAATCTGGAGAGAAGGGGGCCATCCGGCCGACACTGGGTCTAACTTCTGAGACAGGTATGCAACCGGGCGTTTCCATGGGCTGAGAGGCTGCACCAAAACTCTCTTGGCTATTCCTTTGGCCTCACTGACATACAGGTGAAAGGGCCTCTCTAGGTCCAGCAGTGCCAGAGCGGGTGCCTCTAGTAGGGCCGTCTCGTCTTCAGCCTGTCAAAGGCTTTTCGGTGAGTTTCAGTCCATCCCCAACCTGGGGCTTCTCTGCTAGCAGTGTAGAGGGACTGGGCTATTTCAGTGAACCCTGGTATCCACAGGCGGCAATATCCCACTGACCCCAGAAATTCTCTCACCTCTCACACAGATTTGGGTTGCAGTATCCACAGGACAGTCTGTCATTTTGGGGGTCAACCATCTCTGTCCCCCTTTTAGGCAGTAGCCTAGGTATCTTACCTCTTGCTGGGCTATCTGGGCCTTCGCAGCGCTTGCCCAATACCCTAGGCGCCCAAGCTCTCTCAGGAGGTCGACAGTGACCTGCTCGCACTCCTCTTGTGTTGCTGCGGCTAGGAGGAGGTCATCCACATATTGGAGGAGGGTCACTTCTGCATGTCTGGCTTGGTATTCCTGAAGGTCTTCTCCCAGGGCCTTGTTGAAAATAGTGGGGGTTTTTTGAACCCCTGGGGCAGGCGAGTCCAGGTCAGTTGTTGTGGCGTCTCCTGCTCACTATCAGTCCATTCAAATGCAAAGAGATCCTGGCTCCTGGGGGCCAGGGTGAGACTGAAAAAGGCATCTTTGAAGTCCAGGTTGGTGTACCACACCTGTCGGGGCTCTAGGCTGTTGAGCAGCGTGTATGGGTTCAGGACAGTGGGATGGATGTCCTCTGTCCTGGTATTAACAGCCCAGAGGTTCTGCACTGGGCGGTAGCCCCCTCCTGGTTTCTGCACGGGGAGTAGCGGGGTGTTCCAGGGGGATTGGCACTTTCTCAATATTCCCGCTTTCAGTAGACAGTGTATGTGGGGGGGCGATCCCCTGTTGGGCTTCCTGGGGACTTGGGTACTGTCTTACCCAAGTCGGCGCAGCTCCCGGCTTCAGGTGGATAATCACAGGAGGTCGGTGCCGCGTCTCTCCCAGCCCTGCAGTCTCCGCCCAAGCCTGGGAGATCTCCCGTAACCACCTCTGGATCTCTGGTGACAGCTTGTGACTCTGCCCAGCTGGTTGGTAGAGGCGGTACTCATCTTGCAGGCCCACGGTCAGTACCTGCAGGGGTCTCCCTTCTCCGTCTGTGACTTCCATCCCATGTGGTTGGAAATGATTCTGCGCATGGACTTTTCTTAGGAGATCTCGGCCCAGGAGGGGAGTGGGGCACTCCGGAATTACCAGGAAGGCATGTTGAACAGTTTTTGACCCCAATTTCACTTCTCGGCGGGTGGTCCACGGATAGTACTTAGCGCCAGTGGCCCCCTGTACCCAGCTCTTTTGGGAGGAGATGGGCCCGGCACTCTGTGTTATAACAGTGTTGAGCTCCAGTGTCCACCATAAAATGCATCGGTTCCCCCTCAATCTGTAGAGTTACTCAGGACTCGGGGAGGGGGCCCGAATCCCAACCCCCTCAGTCACTGTCTTCTCCCGCATACATCACCCGAGGTTTAGGGGCCCCATCAGGTTTCGGTCCTCGCGGGGTATAAGGGCAGCGCTGATGGGGTCACTCATTTTTCCAGTGCCCTATTTCCTTGCAGTGGTGGCACCGAGTGGGCTTTGGCCCTTCAAGCCCTGCTCTTTCTTTTTCCCAACTTTTCCAACCTGGGCTTCCTGGGCAGGTGCAGCTGGGAACCCCTTTCCAAAATCCTTTCTCTATTCCCCATCTCTCTGTCATTGAGGGGCCCGGGGGACCTCGGGGCGGACAGCCGTCCTGGGCCCCCAAGTGGAAGATGCGGGCTAGCTCCTTTCGATCCTTCCAGTTTTCTTCTGCCCTAACTTTCCTCTCTTCTATCTGGATCCTGTCCTCTCTCTCCTTGGGGGTCTCTCGGTTGTTGTAGACTTGCTCCGCTATTCGGAGTCGGTCTCCTATAGTCTGCTCCCGAGTCTATCTTCTGCAACTTTCTCCTGATATCAGGGGCTGCTTGGTTAACAAAAGCCAAGACTAAGGCGGCCCTTGTCTCATCGGCTGAAGGGTCTAGGGGAGTATATTGTCTAAATGCCTCCATTATTTTCTCGAGGAAAGTGGCTGGGCTCTCGTGGGGCTCCTGTCTAACAGAATTTACCTTGGCCAAATTAGTGGGCTTCCTGGCAGCTGCCCAGAGACCGGCCATCAGAGTCTGGCGGTAGACTCGGAGACGCTCCCTACCTTCTGCCGTTTCAAAGTCCCAGTCGGGGCACATTAGGGGGAATCCTTCATCGATGAGGTGGGGCTGCATGGTGGGTCAGCCGTCGATGCCTGGCACCAGCTTGTGGGCCTCCATGAAGACTCTCTCTCTCTCCTCGGTGGTGAAAAGTACCTGGAGGAGCTGTTGGCAGTCCTCCCAAGTAGGACTGTGAGTAAAAAGGATAGATTCTACCAGGTCAATAAGAGCCTGGGGTTTCTCAGAGAAAGGGACATTTTGGGTTTTCCAATTATAGAGATTGCTAGAAGAGAAGGGCCAATATTGGTAGTTATGACCTCCATCGGGCCTCCGAGGCCCGATTGCTCGGACCAGAAAGGCTTGGACGTTGGAGTCGTACAAATCCGTGTCCGTGGAGGCAGAGGATTTGCTAGTCTGGTGTCTACCCCTGGTTCTGGTGCCAAAAGCCGGCCCCACTTTTGGCCGGCCCTGGGCGGGGCCAGCCTGTCTGGGTTCAGGGTCCTCTAGGAACGGACTGTCGGCCCACGGATAAGGGGGAGGCGGAGGTGGCAATGCTGGTGCAGTGGGTTGGATTGCCTCAGTCTCTAAATCAAGGACTTTAGGATAGGGGCCTGATTCTGGGAGAACTTTAGGGCTAATGGGCTTCTTGTCACCCAAGGTGGAGGCTACCATGGCTTGGACTGCTGGCGGTGGTGGCCCTGGGGGGGTAGGCACCGTAGGAGCGGGTGGAGGGAGAAAAGGCTTTAACCAGTGAGGAGGGTTCTTAACAAGGGACTGCCAGGTGAGTATATAAGGGATTTGATCAGGGTGGCCTTTGCGCCCTGGGTTGGTGACTCTGTCCTGAACCGCCTGGATCACAGAGAGGGTGAAGGATCCCGCTTGG
Organism: Manis javanica; assembly: GCF_040802235.1. Lineage (NCBI taxonomy): Eukaryota > Metazoa > Chordata > Mammalia > Pholidota > Manidae > Manis > Manis javanica. The sequence goes on along the minus strand of NC_133170.1, from coordinate 6,737,963 downwards.
GGCCATCCCACACTGAAGGCAGGCTATTCTGCAGAACAAAAGGTTATGAGTTTGTCCTTTTGGACTTCCAGGCTGAGTTTATGAGCTTCGGTTCTGAAGTCAGGGAAATGGTCAGTCATGAGGGTCAGTGGTGAAGACTGCCCTTGCCCCATGGTTGATGGCAGTGAGAGCAAGAGTGATAAAGAGGAAAAAATCACAACTGGCCAGACAACAACAACAACCTGAAACAGAACAATGTGACTATCAAAAGTAGATATCTACGATAAGAATCAAGACAATAGGAGCTCCTTACAGTAAGCTTAATGAAACCAGCCAGAAAACAACACAACCCAAGACAATAATGAAACCAGCCAGTAAACAAATACTCCCAGGGGTCTGACAGAAATATCCCTCTGTCAGAGAAGAGTATCTCTCAGTTAGGGAAGAATATCCTCCAGTCAGAGAATCCTGACCCCAGAGACCCATGGACGGGACAAAACGGTCCTGAGCCCGCAATTGCCTTCCAGGGCGTCCGCTGGCCCTGGCCTCAAGTTGCTTTAAACCTGGGTCAACTGCCTTCCGGCGTGCTCACCGGCCCCGGTTTCACGTTGCCCAAAACCAGCCAGCCAGCGGCTTGCGTGACTAGTCACTTTCAGATTCAATAAAGACCTTACCCGGTGGTTGGGGCTGCTGCTCCTCATGGGGATCCCGGATGAGCCCCCAAATGTTGTGCCCCATTTCTTTGAGTCCCCGTGTGGAGTCACAGTCACCAAGCTCAGTCACCAGATATAAAAACAGAACCGGTCTTTATTGCTAATTCGAACCAGGGTCTTAGCAGCCCGTCAGAACACCAGACACAATCCGAGACCCTGAGCAAGGTTCCCTTTTTGCTTTTATACTTTGGAAAACAGCAAAAACAGTTAGCAATTATGTTAAACTGGTTAGGGGCTTTCGAAGGGGCAGATTCAGCAAAAATGGATAATCACAGTTTCTAAATCACAGTTTCAGCAAAATGGACATTTGCTCATTGTGGTTTTCTAGCTTGTGGCTTCTCCAGGGATGGGGTACTTCCTTTCTCCTATTTTGCTTAGGACTGTGATTTTACTGATTTTGCTAATGACTAAGGTTTTATACAAGATGGGGTGTGTTAGGCTAAGCTTACAAAATGGAGTAAGTTATGTCAAGCTAACTTTTTAGTGGTCCCACAAGTTGTCCTGCTGTTGGTCTTTGAGTTGATGGCCCATCTGCACTGGATTGCAATGAGAGTTGGGACAGCAGTGGGAGAGGCGGGAAGAAAGCCCATTAAATGTGGCCTTGTTGGCCGATTCAGAATGTGGTGCGTCTGCCCTGAAGCACCCTGTCCAACAGGGGGTTCTTTGCAAGAAATTTGGATCTATGATTCAAAACTTCCTAAAGAAAAAATTAGACTATTTAGAAATATAGTCATCTCCTGCTGTACATCAGTAAGCTGTTCCTGAAAATCAGTTGTTCTGCACGAAAATGCTAATCCAGAGCCTGTTTCTCATTTATTTTAAATAAGAAAAATTATACTATGTCAATGTTTAAAAATCCAAGCATGTTGTTAGGTGTAAAATGCTTAAAATAGTATTTATCAACAAATAATTAATAGCCACTGCTAGCCACTAACAATCAGCAGTTTGCGTGCAGTAGAAGGCCAGTGACCAAGCTGGTTTAATGTTCTCCTCAGCGTGACTAAACTTAAACAGGCTTTTCCTGACTCTAGGCCCCTGGGCTCCCTGTTCTTTGGGTATTTACTTTAGAAAACTTGTCATTGTAAATTTTGTCTGCCTCTTTGAGAGGTAAATCTTTTTAAAAGTCTGCTGTCAGTTTTACAACCCAGGAAAGTCTTTTCCCCAGAACGTGGGAACCGTCTCTTAAATGTAATTAGCGAAGAGAAAGCTCCCGCCCTTCAGCTCTGGACGGTCAGTAGGAGCCTGGCTCCCAGGTTCCTTGCTGCAAGTTACAGAAGTCTGTCTTGTCATAGGGCATGAGAAATTAATTTTTCTGTTGGATAAAGCCAGTTAGCAGACACAGATGGCCTGTGACTTACCCCTAAAGCCATCCAGTACTTTTCCACTCGCTCACCCCCGGCCCTTAGAAAGCCCTACCCCTTCTGCTGCAGTGCGGCTGAGTTCAGACTTAGTTCTGGCCTCTCTCTCCTATTGCAGTAGCTTTACATAAAGTTGTTCCTACCTGTTTACCTGTCCAGTGCAATTTTTTCTTTACCACCACCAGTGGTCCTGTGCTGCATCCCCTTTTGTGGATGCTGAGCTGCCAAGACTCTATTTTCAAATAAGGTCATCACCCTCAGGAGGACCAGGGTTAGGACTTCAACATATAATTTAGGTGGGACACAATGCAACCCAGAACTGACTCTGAAGAAACATCAGAATGAAAGGCTTTTCCCATGTTTCCTTTTGTTAAAAAATAGTCATATGATGTTGCAGATGTAAATAGAAGAATTTTCTGTATAAATGTTGACTGGGAAGGTTATGTTGAGATATATACATTTGTTGTATGGAGTTGTGGTATTAAAAATGAAGGGGTATTTGTCTCCTTGGGGAGACGGTTTACCTGGGAGACGTGGAAGTGTGGGTGGTAGTCTCTCTGCTTGTATGGCAGGCTTAGTTGTGGTGAGCATAAGGCTTCTTGTAGAGGAATCAAGGGCTGTGTCAAAGGCAACACCAGACAGGTAAGGAGATTGATTTTATCCAGGCTGTGGCGATCTGGAGAACACAAGACCACAGAGGGGAGGGCCTGGGCAGAGGGGTTTTGCCCTCCACGTATATTGGGAGAGGTAAACCTTCTATAGGTGGGGTGACTGACAGGTGGCATTATTTTATAAGCAGGAGAAATCTCTGGAAGCTGAACAGGAAATGTTTTTCTCTGTGGTTAGCTAGTTGCAAGGGAAAACTAATCAATTATAACAAAGAAGGTGAAGCTGGAGGATCTGTGCCTGGTCTTGTCAGCAGGTTCAGGGAAGGCGGCGAGAGATCTGTGTTTGACCTCATCACAGGTAAACTGAAGAGTCATCCTTGACAATTATGTGAGTTGTGAGGATGAGTGGACAGGGATTTTATCTAAGTCAGATGTGGAAGGGCAATTCTTTGAGTAAGCCTTTTCCTAGAATATAAAGAAATGGGGGTGATTTCAGAAAATAAGACATCAGGGGAGGGATTCTTCACCATTGCTGTTTTCCAGAAGCACGGGGCTCAGGTCAAGTTCAGTGAGGTCACAGTCAGGAGGAAGGACCTGTGTGTGGCTGAGTGCATACTGTCTTTGTCTGCCTTTCCTATTTGCCATTCCCCTTTAACAGGTGATTTATTTATCCCTGCAAAATGGCTCCTACAGTTACGGGAGGCGGCTGCCACCAAGTGGTGGTATCCACTTTCGTGATTGCCCAACCTCGGACTTGAAAAGTCAGAGCATCCTTTTTCTGACCCCAGTGGGCTGTGTGTACCCCAGGCATGCGCAGGAAAGAGCGCTGCGATGCAGGCAGATAGTACCAGAACTGCAACTTCACTTTGTTTTTATCAAGAAAGCAAGTGAGAATTTAAGCTTAGTAGTGCTATTTAACACACCAGTTTGCACTGGGTTCCTCACGCTGAAGGGAGGTCACACGCACCTTCTCAGGGAACAGTAGAAGCTTCACACTGTGGCAACCTCTCCCTCTGAACACCTTCAGTGTAGTGACTTATGCAGACTGTGAGTGCTTGATTAAGTTCAGGTAATATCTTGTCTCAGCTAAGCCTATCCTTACACAATGGATAAGTGGCCTTAAAAGACTCCAACAGAGAAAAAGCTAGTTTAAAAAATAACTCCAATGGTGCATGTTAACAAACAGGAATCCATGCCCTGACAAATCTTGTCACAGTAGTAGATTGACATTCAGCTGCTTGACAGGAAAAAATAACAAAAATCTAACACGTTTGACAAGAAGTTGGTCAAAACATTCAGAGTTGTCAACCCTGTTTGAAATATGGATTTACTCTAATTATTCTTCATATGAACTTCACCTTAATTGTGTATGGGAACGTTTCATGAGATATCTGTTTTAGTTGTTAAAACAGCCATTCCCCACCCAGGTTGAAATAAACTGAATTTAGAACCAGTTACTTACATCTCTGTTTCATGGTGTTAAGCCAGTCCCTTCAAAATTCATGGAATGCACGGTCCTTCCCCTATTGCAGTGAAGACCTGTTACTGCAGTCTGCTTGTGTCTTTCTGAGATGTTAAAGTGTATTTTTCAAAAAAGTAAAACCATGGCTCTCCCAAATATAAAATGCACACACATCAAAGATGTCACTTAACTCATTGATTGATGAAAGAACCAGTAAAGATGTTACGACTCAAAGAGCATCTGAGAAGCAGCAATATTGATGATTAGGTTTATAGGATATAGAACTGATTAATGCCTGATTGGGCACCAATCTTTGGCGGTATGTGTTCCACAGATAGAACTTATTTGCATCTGTTCTGGACAAAATCTCCAAGTTAACAAATAATGTCACTCATTCTGAAACCTTTCATTAATGTAAATAATGGGATAAACGTTACATTACTATGACTCTCTGGCCAAATCCAGTTCATGTGTTTTATAAATAAAGTTTTATTGTAACGCAGGCATGTCATCCTTTTACTTATTTTCTATGGCTGCTTATGTGCTGTAGTGGAAGATCTAAGTGCTGAGTCTTGAAGCCCACGCATCCTCAGATGTGTACTCTCTGGACCCTTACAGATGAACCTTGTTGGTCCCCCTGCCCTAGGCGATCCTTGGAGAAGCTTTGTGCCCACATGACACAGAAAGGATGTGCTGCTCACCTTTTTTGTTTTACTTCCAAGTTTTGGGTAATTTTCTTGACAACTACTTGAGAACCCTTAATATGTATTTCATTTGTGTTTATTATCTTCAGATAGGAGTTTTGGTTTCTATTCCCTGACTTTTATCTTTTCCCTCAAAATGTTCTAGATGTTTATTTTCTCATATGTTGTTCTATTAATTGAAAGTAATTCAGAGGGCATTTATTTGTATCCTTTTAAATGAACTGCAGTATGTCTGAACATTGCTGAGCACTGAAGTAGAAAATTTTGCATTTTTTATGATGAAGTTTCATTGGCCATATCACGATGGTGCCGGGGTTCTTGTTTGCGGAGTTGAAGAATGAACTTAGCAAACAGCCAAGGTAGGAGAGCCGGGGAGAGGCTTTTGTTGAGAGACAAAGAGAGAGGACAGAGCTCCTGGCTCACGCCAGAAGGGGACAAAAGAGCCCGGGTGGTGCATTGTCCAGGGGATTTATAGGTGCTTGAGTATTTGGCAGAACTGAAGGCTTAGGGTGTGAACTTGTACCACCTGCCCTGCCCCTAAGGTGGGCTGGGTTGTTGTCTGTTTGCCAGGGCTGTTTACAGTGAAGTCACGGGCTTTGCTGAGATACCCTTGTGAAACACTCAGACATTCCAGGCCAAGTTGCTCTTGGACTTTTGACCTTTAACTGATCTCACTGAAGATGTCTATATTCCTAGTCTGATATCTTTACCCTAGAGAATTAGTGTGACCTTGACTTTGGGTAATGCTTAACACATAGTTTTGATAGGGACTTCTTTACATTGTTACATTGCTCTGACTGTAAATATCCTGCCTTGCTTTTTCCGGAGGCCCTCACCCTACTCTGACCACACCCATGGTCCCCATCTCAATGACACATGTATTAGTTGTTAATTTCATTTTCTTAGAGTACAGTATGACATCCCATCTGCACATTCAGATCTTCCTTTTAATCACATTCTCTTTCATATTTAATACTATCTTTAACATTTCATTTGGTACTTTTTCTTAAATTTAGACCAATCATACTCACATACTCCATAAATGTTTTATCTCTCTCATTTTTCCTTTAGTCACTTCACTTACCTTGTGCATTTCCCTTGCAAATGATGTGGTTTTGATGCCAGGGTTCTTGTTCACGAAGCCGAAGAATGAGTTTCACAGACACTCAAGGTAGGAGAGCAAGGTACAGGCTTTTATTTAGAGATAAAGTGAGAGGACAGAGCTCCTGGCCAGGAGGGGACGAGAGAGTCTGTGGTTGGCTCATTGTCTAGGGGTTTTATGCATGGTTGAGGATTTTCAGGAATGAGGGTAAAGGGTTAGGGGTGCAGACTTGTAAGACCGCCTGCCCTGCCCCCAAGGTGGACTGGGTTGTTGTCTGTTTGCTTGGGTTGTTTATAGTTGAGATTGCTTACCAAAGTAGTCTTTTGCCCAGGGTGCAGATTATGATTAGAGATGGGAAAATAGCACATAGTTACAATTAAATTAAACTGGGCCTTTTAGCAGGATAAGGTAAATTTTACATTGTCATGATGTAATTGATACAATAAAGTGATGGTTTATGCTGAGATACCTTTCTTTATCTGCAGAACACTCAAACATTCCAGGCCAAGTTGCTCCTGGCCTTTTGAGCTTTAAGTGATTTTACTGAAGAATGTCTATATTCCTAGTCATGTATACAAATCTTTACCCTAGAGAATTAGTGTGACTCTGACTTTGCATAATGCTTAACACTTAGTTTTGATAGGGACTTCTTTACATATTGTTACATTGTTCTGACTGTAATTATCTTGTTCTGCTTTTTCTCCGGAGGCCCTCACCCTACTCTGCCTAAGCCCATGGTCCCTGCCTCAGTTGCCACATGGCTCTCACCCAGTTGTCGCTTTACATTTCTACAGTGTCACTTTCAGTCGGATGATCAAGCCGAGTTCAGCAATAGCATTCATTCACTTTCATCTGAATTGATATACTTACCTCCACCAGCTCCTTTTTTTTCTGTTTGTCTCATGTTGTTCTCTTCATTCATTCTTAGTCAAATGTTTAATTGTGTCCTAAATCACCAGTTCATTATAGAAGGATATAACTCAGGAACAGCCAGATGGAAGAAATGCGAAGGCGACTTCTGCGGGAAAGGGCCCGGGGCCTCTGTGCGCTCCGAGCACGCCACTCTCCCTGAGTGTCCGCATGCTCACCGACCTGGAGACTCCACATGCCCGGTTTTGATTCAGCCAGTGTTTGTCGAGCACATACTATGTGCCGAATACTGCAATGACTAGAACCTAGCACTGTCACTTTCACAGTTCAGTGAGAAACTAAAATATGTACATGTAAAGGAGCTTTCTCTAAGGGGTGAACTCTGAATTCAGCCTGAGGAAGATGTCCTAGATCCGTGAAGACTGGGGGGTCGGGAGACACAGGGAAATGCGACACAGTTCATGGCTAGAGGGGGACATTTGAATTGACTTTGGGATGTCTTTGATTTTAGGAAAACCACTTCAATGGACCGTTTGAAAGTAAAATGGAAAGTAAAACCAGACTCTTGAAATGGAGATTATCTCAGGCAACAGGAAGCTAGACTATTGTGTTCAGTTATTGTAGGATATTTTCTCATGTGCCTCTTTTCTAAATATGCTGTAACACCGTGTTTACAAAATACCTACTTATATACACAATAAAAAAATCACTATAATGCTCAAATGCTGAAACATGTTAAGAGTGGTAAAAATTATTATAAAAACAATACATAGTTAGCATGTAAATGTTTGCTATGATCACAGAAGGTGTAAGGAATGGTGAGATGCACAGGCCTCTAGAGAATGAGAATGTGATGGACATAAACGCATACAGAAACAGTTATGATGCTGTGGGGAGGCAAAATTTCCTCTGCCCTTCCAAGGTTCTTCTGGCTGGTGTAAGAATTAAATTGACATGAGACGTCCTACCATTTGCAACAACATGGGTGGAGCTAGAGGGTATTATGCTCAGTGAAATAAGCCAGGCGGAGAAAGACAAGTACCAAATAATTTCACTCATCTGTGGAGCATAAGAACAAAAGAAAAACTGAAGGAGCAAAACAGCAGCAGACTCATAGAACCCAAGAGTAGACTAACAGTTACCAAAGGGAAAGGGACTGGGGAGGATGGGTGGGAAGGGAGGGATAAGGGAAGAAAAGGGGCATTACAATGAGCAGACATAATGTAGTGGGGGGGGGACACGGAAAAGGCAGTATATACAGAGAAGACAAGTAACGATTCTATAGCATCTTACTACGCTGATGGACAGTGACTGTAATGGGGTATGTGGAGGGGCTTGATAATAGGGGGAGTCTAGTAAATATAATCTTCAAATAATTGTACATTAATGATATAAAAAAAATCACAATACTAAAAAAAATTGACATGAGACAGATTAAGAATAGAATAAATCAAATTTCATGTCATTTCTACGGGAACCCCACATACACGAGAAGGTCAAAGACAAAAAGGTGAAGTGAAGTGTATATGTCATCTAGGTCACGGAATGGGATAGGGACCTGCGGCTTCAAAGGGGAGGCGGACAATAAGAAGAGCAGATGTTTGCTCTGTCATACAGATGGGCCACTCAGATAAAGTTTATCTCTAGTAAAAGCTCCTATTCTGGGAAATGGCTCCAATTTGGATTCTTCTAGGTAGTTGAAGGAGGGGCAACAGTTTCTTGAACTCCCCAGGGTCTCTCGATTGCCTTCATCTTAAAATAATCCACATGCCAAAGTGACATCTGTTGGAGAGTCTTGTTCTAATCCCTTCAATGTATCACCAACTCAGATACCCTAAGTGAAGTTGCCTCAGAGAAATTATCTTCCAAAATGTTAACTCAGTACCATCCTGAGCCAAAGAAAGTACAATCTTTGCACAGTGGTTACATTCCTGGAAGTGTCTAGTGAAACCATGCAAAAAACACTTTGTTCATATATATAAAAAAAAGTTTGATTTAAGCGCAGATAACTATGAACAGGTTTTTAACTTCTATAAATGTGTGAAAGGACACTAGAAGTTCATGCTGGCTGAGGTATAATCTTGAAATGTGAGACTATTCTAGACATTGTCACGTCCCTGTTTCCCACATATTAAATGACAGTCAGGCCCGTGCAAATCCCTCCAGTCCCAAATCGCAGTGTTGAGTTACCAAAAAGAATTTCCAAAAATATGCAAGTTGCCCTCTAGGGGGCAGTACGATTCCTGTGGATACTACTGAAAAGATCTAATGGGAACTAAACCAACCCTTGCCTGTTGCGTTGGGGTGGGGCGGGACCCCATTACTTGTTACCTGGGAGTCTGGCTTGGGGTGAAGTCGAGTGGTGGGGACGAAGGAGTATTTTCCCCTCCTGTTAGCCCCTCGGGAAGTCTGGAGCGTTGAGGCTTTTATTATTTAAATAGAAAGATAATATTTAACACCTTTCTCACGCATTTATAATTTTCCTTGATCAGTTTTGCATAGACTGATCTGGCAGAGAAAGCCACAGTCAAAAACCCAACCCTATAAAAATGATGGAATAAATGCAGAGATATCTGTATGCATAGACACAAATATACATATATGTATATTGTATGTGTACACACAGGCACACATCATATCATTGTATTGTAGAAAAAGTGGACATAATCTAAACATCCATGAACAGGATAGTAGATTAAAAAAAAAAATCCACGGCACTTCCTTTGCAATGAAATAGAATCACAGCCAAAAAACTACAGAAAAACAAAAAATGAAGTAGATCAGTTCATTGGTCTTGAAAAACGTCAACAGCAACAAAGCTGTAAATTTGATGTGCCCAGAAATAGAATTGAAAGGATAAAAGCTAAAATATCATTAGTGATTATTCTAGAATCTGAAAATTGCAGGGAGTGTTAGGAGGTTTACAGGAGAATGAGTTCCTCAGTTAAGATACAGAAAAACCGTATGTGATATCCAGATTTCAATTGGCTATCTTCTGCATATCTTTTTTTCCCCTTTGATAACTTGAAAAGTAAAGCAGTCAATTTACCAGCAAAAACGGGTTTATTTGGGAATAGCAGAGAATGCAGTTCAGGACATACAAGGGCTGCAGCAAATCTATAGACATGTGTGGCCAACAAAGCAGAGGAGCTTTCTTTTGTAGAGGAAAGGAGACTGTTCTCAACAATAAGTCCATTGGAGGAAACTGGGAGTCCCATGTGTCATGGTTTCTCATTGGCTAACTTGTGATAGTCTCTCATTGGCTAGGCTGTTGCAGGGAGGTGGAAACCAACCTTCTTCCTGCTGGGAAGTAAAGCAGCTGAAAGGGTCTGGCATGGTGTCATTTGGCCTGGTGAGCATGACAGCTTCCCTTGCAGGCCTGCAGATGCCATGGCAGTGGAGTTTCCCTTTAGTAATTTTCATACCTGTTTTTCTTCTTCCAGTGTTGGTCAAACTTATATGACCATGAAACCTTATTTACCTGTAAAATACTTAGGGAAATAAACTTTGCTATAATATACCTTTCAGAGAAAGCAGTATTTGAAGAAATGGATTTACAGCATGGTGAATATCAGTTATGAGCTTTTTGTGAAATTGTATTAGTAAGCACACAGATCTAAGTATGTGCATCTAGTATCGTTCTAGTGCTTTGCAAGTATTCGCTCAATATTTGTGACAAATCTGAGGTGAGTTACTCTTGCAGTCTTAAGTCCAACTTTCTAAAAACTATTAAGTGGTAGAGCTGGGACTTGAACTTGGGCAGTCCAGCTCCAGAATCTGCCCTACCTGATGATAACCTTTTTCTTTTATCTACTCCAGAAATGCTCAGGCACTATGTAGTGTGATAGGCTGTGTGGTTGAATTTACGCCATTTCCTATTAATCCAGTAACCTTTGCAAAAATGAGAATTTTGTTAGTTTTGCATTACTTCAAGTCGCATCTCCTCCCTACCGTGTCTTTCTGCCTTCTGTATCGTCATTCCATTTCTTAAAACCTCCAAGAATTTTTGGATAGAGCTCAGATTCCCTGCTTTTGCTTACAGGGCTGATCTTGCCCCCCATTATGCTCCAGTCTCATTTCTTGCCTCCTCCCACTGTCCCTCCCCACCTCCACATGTGTATACCTTCTCTCTCTAATCACGAACTTGACCCCCTTCATTTGTTCCAGCCGGAGGATCTTTGTTCATACTGTTGTTGTCCACGTGAAACCACCTTATCTCAAAATCCCACATACTCCTGACCAACTTCATGTTCTTCAGGCATCAGGTTAGATGTTAATTCAAGAAGGCTGTCTGAACCCCACCTCTCAGATACTCAGGAATTTTCCTGTGTCTCCTAGTCCCCCACAGGAGAGGCAGCCTGTACTGCCCACCACACTGCTTGAGTTGTCGGTATTGTCACCTAGATTCCATAGTCTCTGTGAGGCAGGACCCATGTCACTTTCGCCACTGGACCTCTAACATCTGGCACAGTGCCTGGTCCATAGTCGATGCTCAATAGGCGTTTTTTAAAATGATAATCAATTGAATAAGCAGAAAATGGAGAATGTTCCCTCCTAGAAAATATTCATACTCGTTTTCCTAGTAATTCTACCTCTAGGACATTCTCTAAAGGAAAGAATCAGAGAAACATAGAAATTTATGTTCATAAGAATAGTAAAAAATTTTGTAGAAGAATATAAATGAACAGCAGGTAGGGCTTGTTTAAATATAATATGGTATTTCCAAAAGACGATGGTGTACAGACATCACAAATGCCATTTTTGAAGAAATATAATGAAATAGGGAGGCTTCTACAATATAATCTTAAATGGAAAACACGAAATATAAAATATAATTCCATTTTAATCTGAAGTGTATGTATACATGCATGTATATCTTAATTACAAGTATAGAGAAAATGAAAGGAGGGAGAAAAAAGTAAGTTGGCTATTTTTGGCTGGTGGACTTTATAGATGTTAATATTTTATTTTTTACATGTTCTCATTTCCATGTTTCTCTAGAATAAATGTGTTACTTTTATAATCAGAGAAAAATTACTAAAATGTCTCACCACCAAATAGCTGGGTAATATAATTATTTTTATATTTTGTCAGAGTGAAGAAAATAATACTTTTAATATGTTATAATTTCATAGACTTAGTTCCATACTATATATTTATTATATGGGTTTTTAAAGACTTCTTATATGCTTTCCGTTTTTTCTTATTGTTATTATTTTCTAACAGGTATAATGGACATATAACATTGTATTAATTTTAGGTGTACAATATATACAATGTTATATACTGTAAAAAGATATCACGATAAGTTTAGCTAACATCCACTACCACATACAGTTACCATTTCTTTTCTTGTGATGAGAATTTTTAAGATCTACTCTCTTAGCAACTTTGAAATACACAGCACTGTATTGTTAACTGTAGTCACCAAGCTGTGCATTACATCTTCAGGACTTACTTCTATCACAACTGGAAATTTGTACCATTTTGCCCACCCCCGACTCTTATGCTCTGTCAACCACCAATCTGTTCTCTGTATCTATGAACTCAGTTTGTTTGTTTTTTTGATTTCATGTATAAGTGATATCATATTGTATTTGTCTTTCTCTGCCTGACTTACTTCAATGAGGATAATGCCCTCAAGATTGATCCATGTTGTCACAAATGACAGGATTTCCGTCTTTGTCGGGCTGAACAATATTCTAGCGTGTGTGTGTGTGTGTGTGTGTGTGTGTGTGTGTGTGTACCAAATTTTCTTTATCTATTGATGGACACAGGTTATTTCCATGTCTTAGCTATTGTAACTCATGCTGCAGTGAACATGGGGCTGCAGATATCTTTTCAAGATAGCCACTTCTTTTCCTTTGGTTAAATATCTAGAAGTGGAATTGCTGGATCAGATAGTATTTCTAATTTTAATTTTTTTGAGGAACCCCCATACTGTTTTCCATAGAGGCTGCACCAATTCACATTCCCATCAACAGCATGTGAGGGTTCCTTTTCTCCACATCTTGTCAGCACTCATTGTCTCTTGTCTTTTTGATAATAACCATCCTGACAGGTGTGAGGTGACAGCTCACTGAGGTTTTGATTTGCATATTCCTAATGATTAACAAGTCATATCCTAGGGACTGACCGTTACTCAATAGCTTTGCCTGCAGTCTTTCAAGGCCAGTTGTTTCTTTCTTTCAATTCTTTGATGTTTTTCTTCTGTTAGGCTTCTACTACTTGACTCAGAAGCAAACTTCTCAGTTTCAGATGAATTCATCAAAAAGGGTTCTAAATCGGTAGCAGTTACATCATGGCCACTATTTTCCCCTTCTTCATCCTTATTGCTAATGAAATCTTCATGTAAAATAGGGAGGTCATGATGAATTCATTTTAAACAGGTCTGAACTTCCTTTTTATTTATTTCCCAGGTATTCAATTCTGTCAATAAGATCCTCGAACTGCCGTTTAGGGAAGAGCCTATGTGCCCAGGGCTCCATGTGTCTGACTAGCATCTTCAAGTTCTCAGCCTCATGACCTTTACCTTTGAATTTTGCCTTATCAAACACATGCCTTAATGCTGGGAGCCCTCTTTCTGAATTAACCTCTGAGCATCCAGCTTGGGTCTGTTCCTCTTAACTGTTTTCTTTGGAGGTACGGGAGCAGGTGCTCCGTCCCCTGACTCATCATAAGGTTCAGCTCCTTCACCATCTTCTATCCCTGGAGTGGCTGGAGGAGGGAAAGGAGGAAAAATTCCGTCTTCTATATGCTCATAACCTGGTAGGTCAACCAAGCCATTCTCCTGGGGTTCCGGCATCGTTTCCTCGCAGACACGCAGCAGCTGCCCCAGCGCGGTGGTTGGCGGGGTGGCTAAGAGCTTGTATTTTGAACCTTTCTTCACTAAATTTCTGCTTCTGTTTTATATGTAAAAAAGAAACAGGTAGATAATAGCATGATGTACCAGATATAAATCTTTATATTTGTAAATTATTTAAATCCATTAAAACTTGAATGAACCAATTAGGATGCTTTTGTTTGTGACAGAAAAGCCAAAATAAAGATGACTTAAACAATAACATTTAATATCTCACATAAAAAAGAATTAGAGCAGCTGCTCCGTGATGTTCTAGAGAAATGAGGTTCTTTCCACCTTTTCTTGGGCCAGTCTGGGCTTCCTGGCTTGCTGCCTTCGGCTGGCTGCCCTCATGGTTCCTGGATGGCTGCCCCTATTTCATGCTCACCTGTGAGTGGTTATGTTCAGAGGAGAAAAAAGGATTTATTTCTGCTTGACTGTCTTTTTAAGAGCAATGAAAATCTTCCAGAAAGCTTCCCTACCCCACTTCCTGCTGACTTCGTTTCATTCCATGCCCCAATCCTGTCTCTCGGCAAGCAAGGTGGTCGCTCCATAATTGCTCAGGCCCGTGAAGAGGTTATCTAGGAAGGGTCTAGGAAGGGGCTCAGACTCCTCTCAAGGGTTTGTCTGCACTATGAACAAAATCTGGTTTGGGAAGGATGACACCCAGTGTTGGCTACACCTACCTTTCTCCCTTATCAAAAGGAAGATGATAATATCTATGGAAGACCGCTGTCATTGTAAAATGAAATAATAGATGTGAAAGTCCCTAAGCCAGTGCCTGGCATTAAACGTCTTAATGACGATAAAGTTTCTTCTCTTACTTTCTTCTCAAGATTTATGACTGTCGTTCAGCCAAAAGATGGCAGCAAAGGGAAAAATCTTCAGTTTAATGTTTCCTGCTAGCAGCTGCCTATGTGAAATAAGCCAGGCGGAGAAAGACAAGTACCAAATGATTTCACTCATCTGTGGAGTATAACAGCAAAGCAAAACGGAAGGAACAAAACAGCAGCAGACTCACAGACTCCAAGAAGGGACTAGCAGTTACCAAAGGGGAGGGGTGGGGAAGGGTGGGTGGGGAGGGAGCCTGAAGGGGATTAAAGGGCCCTATAATTAGCACACATAATGTAGGGGATTCACAGGGAAGGCAGTATAGCACGGGGAAGACAAGTAATGCCTCTATAGCATCTTACTGTTCTCTGCTAGCAGCCGCCTAGCAGAGAGCATTAATTCACCATGCTCACCACTTTATCAATGTGAGAATTTATCAGACTCTTTAAGTACTTCAAATTTTATTATTACTAGCAGAACAATCTTTAATAGGGCATGTGTGCATTTTTAAGATAAAAATCATTCTTGAAATCATAGAAGGTTTCTATACATATCAGTCACTTTAGAAGGGAATATATCGGAATGATAATTCTTAGCTGGGGGAGCAATTAAATAGCCTGGAATACTTGCTCAAACCACTTGACTCTCCAGTTATTTTTATTTCAGGGGCAAATCATTGAACAATTTCACAGTGCCTATGTCAAATGCATTAATTAACCACTGATTAATGTTTATATCTTCCAGTGGAATTTGTTATAACTTCAGTTCATCTCAGCAAACATTTGTGGAACACCCGTTATAGACCAACCCCTGTGCTGTGCTGCCTTGGAAAAATCCATTGGGTTGCATGAAGACACGAATAGGAATTCCAGCAAATAAGGTAAGTGCTAAGTAAGGTAAAGGTTTGTACATGGTACCGCAGGGACATTGGGGAGGGTACCACCCTCGGCCTGGGAGATCCAAGAGGTTTTTCTAAGGCAGATGAGGCCTGAGATGCAGTGCAACCAGTGAGCTGGGTTTAGGAGAGTAACAGCTGGCCGAGCAAAGAAAATGAGGAAGGCAGGCAAGCCAGGGTGAGACCAGCCTGAGCCGTAGTGTGGAGCTCAAGCTGACAGTGGCAGGTTTATTACATGAACATACGGTTTTTGTAGGGAGAAAAAGGAGATGGAACTGGGGCCCTAAGGAGCCCCATTCACTGAAGGCTTTGCAGACCCATGGAGGTGAATGAATTCTAATTAGTAAATGGTAAGTGAGGGACTAAAGGATTTTCAGCAAAGAAGTAAAATGGTAAAAATTTCCACTGTAGGTTGATCAGTATGTCCACATACTGCATGTGTTTTTTGTTTCTTAAAAATGTTTTGAAACTTGGAGAAACAAAAAATTAAGACCCAAAGGAAGACACTAATTCATAGATACAGAATTAGGTAAGCTTATTAATCAAAAAAAAAAATCATGCATTCAGGTGTGCAGACCCCTGGTGGGTTTTCAGCTTTGTTTATCTGGAATTAAAGATGCAGTGGTTACACATCACCCTACTTTTGGTGAACAGTCAGTAGTTACTCAGGTTACATTGTGTTATGTTAAGCTTGCACTAATGTGCAGTTTTTACACTTAATCAGTGCCTCCTGTGTTCGCTCCTGAAGCTGCATCCGTTTGACAGTAAATAAGGTCAGTCACATTCTTAACATTCCTCAGTAAGTTTATATTATATCCATTTTCCCACAGACTCTTTTAATTGATCATAACCTACCATTTTCTGAATGCTATTGACTTGATTACATAGTTGGGTCAATTGTCCTGTAGAATGTCTTAAATTCTGGTTTTGATGAATATTCCTTCTAGTGTTACTTAACTTTTTTCTGTATCCTTCATGTTTCCTGTAGCCTGCAGACTTGTTTAGATTCAGGTTCAAGAATATATATATATATATTCTGAACGCAAGTCTTTTGAGGATATATGTATTGTGAATATTTCTCCCAGTGGTGGCTTGCCATTTAATTTTCTTAGTTTTTTTTCCCCTAGTCCTTCAAAGAGCAAAAGTTTTATGTTTGGTGCAGTCCAAATGATCAATTATTTCTTTTATGGCTTCTGCTTTTTTATGGCCTGTTCTAAGATATCTTTTACTACCCCAAGGTTGTAAAGATTTTTTTCCTAAGTTTGGTAGAAATGTCATGGTTTTAGCTATTATCTTCAGTTCTATGATCCATTTTGAGTTAATTTCTATGTGTGTGATGTGAGGTAAGGATTGTGGTTCTTGTTTGTGGTCACGTGTGTTCCTGTACTGCTATGCTATTGTTCTCACACTTTGCTGAAAAGACTTTTCTCCCCTCATTGAATTACATTAGCATCATTTTTGAAAATCAATTGATCCCCCAGGCATGGGTCTCTCTCCAGACTCCAGTGATCTTGCAGCGATCTACAAGTCTGCCCTTATTTAATATTAAATTGTCTTGTCTACTCTAGCTTTTTGGTAAGTTTTAAAATCAAGTAGTCTAAGTCTTTAAACTTTGTTTTACCTTTTGAAAATTGATAGATTCTTTGAATTTCCATATTAGTTATAGCTTGTCAATCTCTACAAAAGGGACTCCTGGAATTTTGATAGGAATTGCATGGAATCTGTAGTTCAACTTGGGGAGCATTGACATTTTAACAAGATTGATTATTCCCATCTGTGAGCATGGTATGCCTTCCCATTTATTTAGGTCTTCTTTAATTTTAGCCATGTGTTGTAGAGTCTCAGGTAAAGTTTCAGGTCTCATATACATTTTATTAATTTTTTTCCTAAGTATTTCATGTTTTGATTATTCCTGTAAATGGTATTTTTAATTTCAGTTGCCAGGTGTTTACTGGTAATATATAAATAAAATTGATTTTGTATAATAACCTTGTATCCTATGACTTTACTTATCTCATTTATTAGCTTTAGTTGTAGACAAAGAATGCTATATAAAGACTACAATCTAGATTTTAAGACTGTTCATTGCTACTGGGCTGTCATTGTTCCTAAGGCTTTTCACTGGATTGCTCCAGGGAGAAATCATGTGTCTACATTGACATTTCCAATTTCAGTTTTAGATCTCTGGGTTTTTTACTTATAACCTTTAATTTTTTAAATTAAAGTATCATTGATATACAATCTTATGTTGATTTCATATATACAACATAGTGGTTCAACAGGTACCCATATTATTAAATCCTCACCTCTTCTAGTGTGGTTACTATCTATCAATGTAGTAACATGTTGCAGAAACCTTTGATTTAATTTACTCGTATCTCTTTTCTCATGTTGAAAGCCTTGGCTTCTAATATCATTAGCATAATTGCTTGTTTTAGCCAATAAAATATATATATCTGTACCAAAATATCAACATTGATATCGTTGCTAGCAATAAGAACACAGAATGAAGTTCAAGATTTTAATTTTTTCCTTTCCTTTTCGTCCATAGAATATATCCTACTGAGGATGTTCAGTCAAGATACCGTGTAATATAGGGAGTCATTTGTTTTCATTTTTAATTTCTAGACATTGATTATAATTAAATTTATTTTATTATTATATGAACAGTATTACTATCTAGTTAAAACTAAATAATCACATTCAGACAAGTCTCATGTCCACCACTTGTCTCTTCCATCCAATTCCTTCATGGGTAACTATTTTCATCAATATGTTGTTAATTTTCCATTGGTTCATTTTGAAAATGTAAACAAATATTTTTTGTTTATTTACACTTGTATCTCTGGGACAGACTACTAGAAATGGGAATATTGGACCATTATTAATGCATTTGTAACTTTGTTACCTATTGACAGATTCCCCTCAGAAAGCCTGAACTATTTTGCATTCCTAAACGAAATATATGAGAGAACTTAGTTTGCTCAAAACCACACTAACAGCATATATTGTCAATTTTGGAAATTTGCTGACAAATAGGTGAGAAATGGTATTTCAACAGGGATTTTAATTTCTATTTCATACTGTATTTTCAATGATTATTTTTCCTAGAATATTGCTAATGCTTCAGATTTTGCCTTTTAACATATACTGCTGATCCTTGGAAAGGCAAATGGATTTTATTACATGAATTTGACATTAATTATCTTTTGTGTTGAATCCTTGATCAAAATCAATTGCATCTGAATTATATATTAATTAATGTAAATTCAGAGACTGGCTATCTGTTCAGGCATACCTCAGAAATATTGAGATTTTGGTTCCAGACCACCACAGTAAAGTAAATATCTCAGTACAGAGGGTCCAGTGAGTTTTTCTGGTTTCCCAATGAATATAAAAGTTGTGTTTACACTACACTGTAGTCTATTAAGTGTGCAATAGCATTATGTCTAAAAAACAATGGATATATCTTAATTTAAAAATACTGTTTAGCTAAAAAATGCTCACCATCCTCTGAGCTTTCAAGAAGTCATCATCTTTTTGCTGGACGAGGGTCTTGCCTCAATGTTGATGGCAGCCGACTGATCAGGGTGGAGGCTGCTGAAGGCCGGGAGGCTGTGGTGATTTCTTAAAATTAAACCATGAAGTTTGCTGCTTTGATTGACTCATGAAAGAGTTCTCTGTGGCATGTGATGCTCTTGAATGGCACTTTTCCCACAGTGAAACTCCTTTCAAACTTGGAGTCAGTCCTCTCAAACCCTCCCTCTGCTTTGTCAGCTAAGCTTCTGTGACGTTGTAAACCCTTTGTTGTCGCTTCAGCAGCCGTCACGGCATCGCCACCAGGAGCAGATTCCATCTCAAGAAACCACTTGCTTTGCTCATCCGTAAGAAGCAACCTTTTACCTGTTCAAGTTTGATGATGAGATGCAGCAATTCAGTCCCATCTCCAGGCTCCGCTTCTAATTCTAGTTCTGTTGCTGATCGCACCGCACCTGCAGTGACTTCCTCCACTGAAGTCCCCACCTCCTCAAAGTCATCCACCAGGGTGGGAGTCGACGTCTCCCAAACTCTTATTCACGATGCTATTCTGACGTCTTCCTGTGAATCACAAATGTTCTTAATGGCATCTAAATGGTGAGTCCTTTCAGAACTTTTTGGTTTGCTTTGCCCAGATCCGTCAGAGGAGTCCCTGTCTATGGCTCTACATAACAAGACTTGAAAGTCAAAATGACTCGCTGGGCTGCAGAATGGATGTTGTGAAGCAGGCATGAAAAGCACGTGATCTAGGGGCACATCTCCGACAGAGCTTCAGGGTAAACACTGCATTGACACGAGCACTCATCTTTTGAAAGGAATCCTCTTTTCTGAGCAGTAGTTCTCGACCATGGGCTTACAAGATTCAGTAACCCATGTTGTAAACAGATGTGCTGTTATCCAGGCTTTGTTGTTCCATTTATAGAGCACAGGCAGTAGAGCGAGTATAACTCTTATGGGATTTTCAGAATGGTCAATGAGCATTGGCTTCATCGTAAAGTCACCAGCTGCATTAGCCCCTGACGGGAGACTCAGCCTGCTCTTTGAGGCTTTGAAGCCGGGCACTGGCTTTTCCTCTCTGGTTATGAAACTCCTAGATGGCATCTTCCTCCCGTATAAAACCGTTTCATCTATGCTGAAACTCTGTTGTTTGGTGCAGCCACTATCAATAATGATCTCAGCGGATCTTCTGGGTAACTCGCTGCGGCTTCTCCGTCAGCACCTGCTGCCTCCCTGTACTTTTCTGTTACGGAGACACCTTCTTCCCTCAAACCTCATGCACCAACCTCTGCCAGCTTCCAGCTTTCCTTCTGCAGCCTCGTCCCCTCTCTCAGCCTCATAGAACTGAAGAGAGTTGGGGCCTTGCTGTGGATTAGGCTTTGGCTTAAGGCATGTTGTGGCTGGTTTGATCTTCTGTCCTGGTTCCCAGAACTTTACCCACATCAGCAGTAAGACTGTTTTGCTTTCTTATTATTTGTGTGTTCAGTGGAGAAGCACTTCTAATTTCCTTCAAGAAATTTCCTTTGCATCCACAACTTGGCTGTTTGGCACAAGAGGCTTAACTTGCAGCCCATCGTGCCCTTCATTGTGCCTCGCTGAAGGTGATCATTTCCAGCTTTTGATTGAAAATGAGCGACGTGAAGCTCTTCCTTTCGCTCGAACACTTAGAGGCCATCGTGTTCAATTGCCTCTAATTAATAACTGGTATTAACTGGGAATAACTGGGAATTAACTGGCAGAATTTCAGTATTGTTGTGTCTCAGGAAACAGGGAGGCCTGAGGGGAGGGAGTGAAATGGGGGAATGGCTGGTCAGAGGAAAAGTGAGAATACACAATGTTGATTGATTTTGTTCGCGTTCTGATATGGGCATGGTTTGCGGAACCACAAAACAAGTGCTGTAGTAACACCGAAGATCCCCCATCACAGGTCACCGTCACAAATGTAATTATGCTAAAGAGTTTGAAATATTGCGAGAATTACCCAACTGTGACACAGAGACACAAAGTGAGGTAATGCTGTTGGAAAAACGGTGCCAGCAGACTTGCTTGATAGAGGATCGCCACAAACCTCTAGTAAAGGCCGCAGTGTCTGTGAAGCTCAGGAGGTGAAGGGCAATAAAATGAGGTGCGCCTGTGTCTGGTGTCACTGAACCCTTAGTTCCTTCCATCCTTCTTCCTTCCTTCCTTCTTTCCTTTCTTCTTCCTTGTTAAATGTCTACTACTACTTTACCAGTAATTAATGATTTCCTCTTTGGGTGACTGGGCGCTCAGTAAAAAAACTAATGGAAACTAAATCAGTCAGTTTCACTATGTGCTGGTCTCGCAGTGTTACCATTAGCTAATAGCAAATTTCTCCCTGGATTGTTGATTTTAATAATGCATGTTAATTCTCTACCACCTTGGGAAACTGGGTGCTGTCTGAACGTTACACGTACCCCAATAACAAGCTGTCTCAGTTACCTGTGCGTGGAATGAGAAGGTGGTGTTCTGCATGAGTTTGCATTTCTGAACTGTTTTTCATGCCTTTGTTCATATTTAGGAGTACAGTTATTGGATTAACAAGGCAAACATATGCCATTAGGAAAGCATTTTCAGGCACACCGCAGGTTAACTTGGACAAAGAGCAAAGCCCTGATGACAGCTGTTAGAAGTGTGGACTGCCAGAACTTTCCCCGTATCAGCTGTTAGAAGTGTAGACACCAGTATGACAGTTTTCTTATTAATGGCGTATATCACCAGCTCTCTTGTTTTGGAAGTACACTGATTATCATTGAATCAGATAATGCCCGTGTTTGCCAGGGGATTATCAGACTCTGAAAACCTAACGGGTAAGACCCAAAGGTTGGGACAGGTGTGTGTGTAGGGTGCTCCAGAGGACCTCCTGTGCTAGAGTGGGGGCGGCTCCAGCTGTAGTCCCAGTCCCACGGGAAAGAGCAGGAACGCTCTCTGAGGCTGGGCTGCGGGCTTCCTGAAGCTGTCACCATCTGACTGTAGCAGTCACGTCTCTTCGGCCACCTCCCAGGACAGTCTCCTCCCTGAAACTTTCCCTGTAGACTGCCGGGTTGTTGAAGATAGGTCATGTCTTGCACAACTTTCCTCCCTGTGTGGGGCTCATATTTCTTCCCACATCGGGGGATGCCGAAGTCTTGGCAAGCTGTGGTCTTGGCCAGTTGTCATTTTTCTCTCCCCGTTGTTCAGGGAAGCCAGTGAGCTCCCTGAGGCCAGGGGATCACATCTGTTCTGCCTGTTACTGTATCTTCAGCACTTAGAACAGTGTGTTGCACATACAATGGATGCCCAGTTTGTTGAAGGAACTCTCTCTCTGTCCTTCAACAGCTGCGTGTCAAAGCCTGGCTGTAGGCCTGCAGAGACTCCAAGGGTGGGAAATAAATCTGACCGGATTAGGGCTCCCAGCATCTTGCATGGGTAGGATCTGGAGCTGATCTGCTTAACTGAGCCCAGAATAAAGTTCAGGGGTGCAGCTTTCCCTCGAATCCCTGCCTCATTCCATGTTTTATGTGTCTAATTGGATAGAATGGGATTTTTCTTAAGTGCTTACTAGGAGCTGAGTCCTGCCGTTCCCCAGCCTGTTTGGTGATGCACCAGACGCCCTGCATCGGGCCTGTCGGCTTTCTCCTTTCTTCCCACTGGAGTTGGCCTTGACTGCCAGAAGCACCAGCCTTGTCTCAGGTCTTACCTGTCCCTGAATCCACAAAGATGCCATGATTTTGACAGCAGGTACCGACTGATTCTTACATTGAGGTCCCTGTCTATCTGAATAGATTCCTTAACAGCTGATTGCAACCTGGGTTAGATGTGAATCAACCCTCTTTCTCTCAACACACACACACACACACACACACACACACACACACTCCACTTTGGGGATTGGTGCTTTTACCAATATGCCTTCTGAGTCACACCTCATTCATTCTGGGTCTTGTGTCCATCTCTCTGCCAGCTCACTGTTGGATTCCCAGCAGATCTCAAGGCCAGGACTGTACCTGGTTATGAGAAAGCCTCCTCTCGTTGGCACTGCTCAAGGACTTCCAGGGATAAGCAGAAAAAAGCCTGACTTTTATGCGTCAGTTCCCCTTTGCCTACTTCTTTGAAGCAGGAGTATCTTGCTTTCCCTTTCTAAGCCATGCGACTTACATGATGTTTTTAAAAATCAAAGTGTTCCTATGATTTTGGCCCTTGGCTAATAATTCATTTTAAGTGGATACATGAGCCCATTCTGCTAAATGAGATGGAAGTGGAGCTGACCTAGGAGGGTTCCTTTCCTGAAAAGTAAGACACAGGCACCAGTGGTAAAGGCTCTTGGCCGCGACTGCGTTTGATTGGCTGAAACTGGGCGAGTGCCCGGAGCAGAATCAGCCCCCCCGCAAGGTGGAGATGACAGTGGGAAGAGAGCTGAGTCCCTGACAGGGTCACTTTGCAGTGAACGTATGCCAGTGACAACCTGCCTCTGGGCCTGTTTTCTGAGAAAATTTCTGTTTGTGTAAACCCGACACTGCATATTCTTTTACTTGCAAAAGCGTGAGTTCTAACTTGGAGTTAATTTGCTCTTTTCAGCACATCAGGCTGGTCTGACTTCTAGGAGTCACCCCTCTGACATTTACTGCGACCTCCATTTGCACATCCTGACCCGACCCTCTCCTGGAACTTTATTCCCCCTTGTGTCCTAGCTGTACGCTTTTCCCTGCACACCATGAAACCCTTACCTGCACTTCTCTCTAAAGGGTTCAGTAGCCTCTTCCGACATAAGTATTTTTGATATGTAGGAAACAGTTATGTACAGAGGACTTACGGTATGTCAGGCGCCAGGCCATGTACACTGCAGACCTTACCTCGTTCTTCACAGCAGCCCGGTGTGGTGGGTATTAGCCTCCTCCACCCCCTTTTATAGCAGAGGAAACTTAAGCACAGAGGGGTTAGGGTATTTGCCCAGGGCCTCTCAGCTAGCAATCAGCAGAGCCAGTTCCGTATCCAGGTTCACTGGATCCTCAGGATGCCCTTGCATTTCATGGGAGGGACTTGCCAGGGTCATATCTGTTAGGGTGCTTGGTTGTAAATGAAGGAGTGCACTCTAGCGTTTAAGCCTCAAGGGATTTATTTCAGAGTAAATGGGTAACTTATAGAATTCCAGGAGGGCCGGGGCCCAGGCTGAAAGCTTAAAGAAATACCCACCCAGCCCACAGACTGTCAACACAGACAGCTCACCCCCACGGGTGCATATCAGTGCTGGGCACCCGTGACTCTGGGGCTTGGCCAGTCAAACCTCTGCCACAGCAGTCTGGGAAAATCAATAGCCTCCACCACAAATGCCAGCCGGCCTCTGTGCAGCCGCCTTGTCAAGGGACCTTCTTTGTCTCCCGTCTCCCAGACTTGCTGGGCAAACTGGTTATGTATGTAACTGCCCACAAGGGAGTCTAAAGAATGGACTTTTTAGTTTTCTAGCTTCTACAGTGCAAGATGGCAAGCCAGAAGGGCTTGGAACTGGCACTGAAAGAGCCAGTGGGAGGATCTGCCCCCGTCTTCCTTAGAGAAAAAGCTTTCTTTACAGGAGAGCTATTTAGTTGGTTCCTGCCAAAAGGCAGAGAGAACAAATGCCTTGCAATACGGTGTCATGTCCCGAAGCCAGTGGTGTTAGAATGATTGGAATTTCAGGGATGAGGGCAGTGATGAATGATGCCTCCCATGGGCTGAGGAGGAGGAGATGGTAGCTTCTTGCCATAGGTTGAGTTATTCCTGAAATTTCTTTTAGGGAGCTCAGTATATAAACTTAGTAAAATATTCATATACTACCTCTTTAAGTAAGATGGTGATCTGCTTCAAAGAAATTAAATACTTAAACATTTTGCTTTAACCTTT
The DNA here is from genome assembly GCF_040802235.1 of Manis javanica. Lineage (NCBI taxonomy): Eukaryota > Metazoa > Chordata > Mammalia > Pholidota > Manidae > Manis > Manis javanica. Next base: position 6,713,192 of record NC_133170.1, on the reverse strand, counting down.
AAAAATTTATTCCTGGAGGATGATGGCCAAGTAAAGTCCTTTTACGTTGCTGTGATCTTTATGAGATTTTCAATAAAAGTCCTCTCTGGTTATGGGAAGTCTAATTAAACTGAAAGAGTGGAGGACTGCTTCTGACTGTTCTTAATCTTAACACCCGAATAATGGGCACATTTTCACACCTAAAAAAAAAACCCTGCAAGTTTCTTCATTGATTACTCTGTGTTAAACTATTGGATTTTTCTTTTTTTCCCTTTCAAGGGCAAGGTTCATTAATGTAGTACCACCAGCTAGCTGACAGGTTGTCCTATAAGCTGTCGAGGGCATTGACAAGTGACAAGGTTATTGCATTTCCTGAAGGGTTCCAGGGGGCTTTCCACCCCCCACTCACAGGGTACTGACAGCAGAGAAGTCAGTGCGCCAGCGAGGAGTCTCCCAGCGGCCGACTGAACATTTCCTGTTGCTGCCAGAAACCAGGGACCACAGAGTGAAGCTCTTCTTGACATCCGGCAGCCCCCTGCTCATTCATTTTCAGAGCTTCTCCTTTGACGGTGCTTCTCAGAGAGAACCGTGGCCGGTGTACTGACGAGCTGGCTCTTCCTTCTTTGCAGTACAATAAAATGTCTACTGTCTTAAATCCTCAAACATAACAGCTTCTAGTTCATTTTCTTCATGTAATCGTTCTGGTAGTTGGACCGAGGGTTATCGAATCACATTTCTGTTAGTGCATCTCTCAAAAGATAAAGTGTATCTCTCTGCAGGATTGCATAGCTTTCATAAAGTTTATGATGAAGTTACTTTAAAATGAATCATGCTTTTCTTATGAGCATCATCTTACAAAGAAGGGAGTTCAAGCCTATGAAAAAAATTAGCCTTGATATGTAAGTAAAAACGCTCAACAGAACACAGCAAATTAAGAAAAAACTTTTAAAGGAAAAAAGAACATAAGTAATGACAATTTTAGCATCTTTCAGCACAGATAGCAGATTCAGTTTTGTTGGGTTAAAATCATATTATTTGGAGATGAATCCTCTGGGTTATTAGGCTTAATTAACAGGTAACCTTTTAAAATCTCAGGTCTATTGTTTTTTAGCCATTCATTGCAAAGGGGCTTGCGTCTTGCTGTTCGCTCATCAGTTCGGTTGACTCTGTTAAAAGCTTCTGTTTGTGCAGTAGGTCCACTACGTTCAGAATAGATAAAGTGCTTGATTGGTGACTTCCGTATGAGTGTTACGCTGCTGTTTGTAAGCATGACTGAACCTCGTGTCCAGCACCAGGGCCCCTGCCTGTAGATTGTTGGTCAAATCTGGCCCAGGGCCTATTTCTGTACCGCTCATGAACTAAGAGTGGTTTTCACTTTTTAAAAATGTGACAGGTGAAAATTGTATGAAATTCAAATCTCTGCATCCGTAAATAGTTTTAGTGGAACATAGCTGCTCCGCTTCATTGTCTGCGGGTGTTTTCACACTACAACGGCCAGGCTGGGTAGTTGTTGACAGGGATCGTATAGTCTGTAAAGCCTAAATATTACTATCTGGCCTTTTACAGCAACAGGTTGTCGACCCCGGACTAGATTTCGGAGTTTAAATTTGGATATTTCTTCCTCACTTGCTCTTTCCTACATCCCTCCTTCTCCACGCACGTCCTTAGAAGGCCCCGTTTGAGCTCAGAGGCAGCATCTGGTTAAAGTGAGGGTGTTGGTATATACCTAAGTCTGAGGTAGATGAGGCTCAGAAAGAGCAGAGGACTTGGTAAAAGACAAACCGGGGTTTGGATTGCGGCTCTGCTGGTGTGTGTCGTCACTTAATGAACACCAGTTTTTGTCATCTGTAAAAAAGGGGTAATACTGCAAAGATGTGTAGTGTATACTTGAGAAAAAGTGAATATGTACAGTGCCTGATGAATGCTATTTTCTCAGTGTTTATGAACTTTCCTTCCAGTCCCCTACGAACAATGCCCTGTAACTCGTGGTGGTTTGCTGAAGTTTGCAGCGATGGTTTGGGGAGAAAGAACCCCTTGCATGGAGCTTTCCTCTGCTTCCTCTCCTGATGGGGTGATTTAAAGCAGCCTCCCCTGGCTTACGTGGAGTTCCTGCATTAGGGCATCTGCACCCTGGGCTCTGAGGAGGCCTGCCTTGCACAAGCAGTATTGTGGCTGATGTGAAGAATCTGTGTTTACATGAGACTTTTCGTTGTTTTGTTGAAGCGTATCAACTTTGTTTCATTTCCATTTAGCTCTCTTTTTCTATAAACAACGAATGTCTAGATTTACATTTAGAATGAATCTTGTTATCATATGGTATTTCTTTTCATGTGGAGATCCCCAAAATATCAGGATCCTGGCTAATCTCTCTCTCTCTCTCTCTCTCTCTCTATATATATATATATATATATATATTTTTTTTTCCCTATGTCCTTTTAAATTCTTTGACTATATGCTTTTAAAGATATACTGCAAACACTAAGCAATTTGCTGTGTTTTTAAACGTTACTCTTTTTTTTTCTATACAAAATCTAGGTATGCATTGAAGTTCTTGCTCTTAAAATGCTTCCATCACTATTGTTATATTTCAACTTTGTTTTGATCTGGATAGAAGCCACAGTGGTGACTCAGTTCATTCCATGAAACTTGAGTCTATTTTGCTAAAATAGACAACAGCTGAACCATGTTTATGTTATAATCTAATGAACTAACAGTGTATAAAATAACATTATAAATCTGGTTCCTTTTTTGAGACAGAAATTCACTCAAACTATAATTTCCTTTTATATTTATGTAAAACAGGCACTGTATGATGTTTATGTGGGTTTTGTGTTTTTTTTTCCTACTTGATCTCTAGGGATAAATGTCAAGTTTTGGAAACGTTTACAGTATTTGCTGCATAGACCCCGTCCTGGTTTCAAATCTAGGCTTTGGCAATTGAGATGAGCCCTCCTTTTTCATCATCTGTGCAGTGGGGATGGCTTGAATTTCACTTTCTTAATCCTGGGTTTATATTTGCATAAAGGAAGAGCTAAGAGCAGAAAGAAGGGGCTCTTCAAGTTTGGAAGGAGCAGAGAGTGAGAGATCCTTTGCCAGCTCATGCAGAAAGTAGATGTGCTCCGTAACCATACCCTGGCGGTGGCAGGGTTGCTGATGCCCTGGCGATGGGGGGCTGGGTACTGTGCCTTGAGAGCCATCATGTGGGATTCACAGGCTCATCCTGGACACCCTTTACCTCTGCCCCACAGATGTGACTGGTGGGGCACTGCCTGAGCTGGCCCAGGGAAGCTGTTGGGGAGTGACTGCTTCCTGCCTTTTGCCTGCCTGTGGTCCAAGGATCCGAACAAACCATGATCTTATGATGGACCTCAATGAAGGTATTCATTGATGCACATTTTTTCTCAACACTAGATGTATCAAGATATGGCCACCTGCTTCATCCCCTACTGTCCTCTGTGCGCATTGGATATGTTGCCTAAACAGCCATTGGGCCTTGTTTCTTAACTGAAGCCAAATTATCCACGGGCCCAAACATGGACATTTTGATCTCTTTCTCCCTCCCTCTTTTCCCAGCCCAATGAAGGCAGCCTCCACATGTACGGGTCTGCTCTGCTGTTCCAAACTTGCCCTCGGGTGGGCTGTTCCAAGGTCTAGACTGGAGGATGGGGAGTTTAGCACAATCATCCCGGTTTTTGCACAGAGCTTCATCTCCCAAGGACTACACTTTATCAGTACTGAGAGTAATGCTTGAGTTCCCATCTGCCTTATTCCTTTGCAACATCTCTCGATTTGTCTAGAGCCCAGGTGGGAAGAAAAATACTATTTATACGTTGCTCTTAAAGACTTGATCAAGAGTAAGCCTGTGGAGTAGTCAATCCCCAAAAAATATCATGACTTCTGCACAAAAGAGGAAGAGTGAAATGAATATTGGTCTTAGGTGTTAACTGACACCCAATAATTTGGACTTACATAATTTTAAAGTTATTTTTCATAGATATTGGCATTGCCATTAAAGGAGGGTCAGGGTTAATTAGTCCCTGTCCCTCACTACCAGGTTATAATGAAAGCAAGTTTCAGACAAAATTAAGCCACCCATACAGAGACTTATCAAGTATATGCTTATCAACAAGCAGGCACACAATACTTCATGCGATCTGTTCTGTTCAGGTACATGAAGGCACATGTTGTATAAAAGGTTCATTCTGAGGTAGGGGTGTCAGTATTCTTGAGGCAGGATGTGGGTGACTTCATCCTGTCCTCAGGAAACAGAGTCCTCTGAATCAATAGGTGGACATAGAAGGCTCTGAATCCTCTGAATCAGTAGGTGGATGTAGAAGGCTCTGAATCCTCCCTCTGAATCAATAGGTGGATGTAGAAGGCTCTGAATCCTCTGAATCAATAGGTGGACGTAGAAGGCTCTGAATCCTCTGAATCAATAGGTGGATGTAGGAGGCATAGGGGTCAAGATCTGGCCACCATCCCTTAGGGCGGGGGCTCCAGGACATCTTAGATTTTTATGCTCTGTTCCCGGAAGAGTGGCTAAAACACTTTAGCCAGTCCACATACCTTGACTGTGGCCAATTTTACCAATGAGAACTCTCGTCTAACATAATGTTGCTGATTAACAAAGTCTGTGCTCATTAAGGAGACAGCATTGGTAGGGTGGGCTTTCTGATGAGCTGTTCGGCCACCCCCTGAGAGGATGGGGATTTCCTAAAAAGGGCGTCTGATCTGCCCACATCAGCTGTACTGCAGAGCACACGGTCTCTGTAAACGGCCTCTTCAGTACCTTTGCTGTCTCAATCGTAAAGGTGAACGAGTCCAGGACATGCCACCCCCAAAAGATGCTGCTTTGATATATTGATTATTTTGAGCCGAAGGCACTTGAGAAACAGCAAATGCAGGAAGAGGCTGTCTTAGAACTTCCCTTATCTGTGTGAAGACAGATCCTCCAAAGGGAGCTCATCTGTCGTAGGCACCCCCCCCTCCCGTTTCCATCGATACTGTGAGCCGAATGGATTAGGGTTGACTTCACTCGCCCCCTACCCCGGACCTTGTGTGATTTTCCCTCAGGCCAGTTGGTGGTAATAGTTCAGTTTCTCACTGTAGGCTTGGTTGGTATCATCACAATAATAACTATCACTCTGTAGGTTCCCCTGGCCCAAGTTATTCGACATCCCATCTCTTTCCCAAAATCACAGGGTTTTGCACGGGTTTTGAAAGCAGTGACCTATGTCCTCCAAAATGAGGGATCTACAGGAATGCAAGTGATGAACCGGTAAGCTCAGTGAAGACACAGTGGGAAGAATTCCCTTTGGTCTCAGACGTGTTCCTTTAGCGATTGGGTGCATCTATAATGTTTATTTTTCAGTATCCATTCAGAAGAGCCAGCATGGTATGCATGTGAGGTGAACAGCTGTAGACATGGTTTGGCTTGTTAGTAAAGGAGCCCTCACTCAACGTCCTTCATCACAGGCCATGGGTGCATTTGCAGAGATTGCCTGGTACAGTGACTCAAGTTTCTTCTGCCCGCCTCCCTGTTGTGCACTAGGAGTCCCTCTTAGCCTCTGCCCTTGGTGTCGCAGAAAGATACCTGTGCCTTTCTGCCTGCCACCTTCGACGTGTGCAGCTAGTGATTATCAAGGAGAATACTTGCGGTGAAGTGAGACAGATCCTGAAAGCATTTGCTTGCTTCGCCACATGTGAGATGACCCACCTCACTCGTTTATCTCATCAGAAGTCTACCTGCCACATTCAGGAAAACAATCAGAAGGGTTTCGGATTTATTTCAATGGGGACAAATAGGATTTTTGGTCCTGGTTTTTCAAAGTTAGTTGAATGTGTTGTGATAGGAGTCATGTCCTCCATCCCCGCTTCTGTGCCTGTCCACACCCCTTAAGCAGGTGCCTCTCTTGGCCCTACGTGTTCAGCTTCATTATAAGCCCCCATAGGCAGCAGAGCCTGCCCCTTCCCCAGAAGCCCTTGCTATCTCCTGTTTTATGCAGCAGTTGCTTCAACTGTCCATTTCAATTTCAGTTGTACTAACTGCTTCAAGAGAGGTTTGGAAACATGAGCGATAATTATCAATAATGTTTCACTTGACTCATTCTGCATCATTTAAGGCTTAAAATGCATTCCCTAATTTGTTGTTATATAAGTTAGGGGTCTGTTTTGTGGGCAATCCAGATTTCTAGTCTTTTCCTAGAGGTCTCTTGCTTTACTTTTGGTCTGACTGAGGGCAAGCAAAGCTTAAGCCAGAATAATGGTCAAAATTGCTTAAGAAAAGCCTCCCAAGTCTCTTCTCTTGGGTAATTGACATGTCAGTTATGTTCCAGGCTGCACCCTCTCGAGATGTGTCCAGAGTAAATTGTTCCCATTACGACTTTGTTGAGCTTGCCAGGGCCTGGCCTGGGGACGTGGGTTGCCACCTTCAAAGCCTGTGCACTTCATTCCAGCCACAGGCACACCTCTCTTCGGCTGTGATTGGTGGACACCAGAGCAACCAACCCATTATTGAATCATGCTAAGAGACATTTATATGAGCCGGGTGGGTAGGACCTGAGTGACCTCATAGAATTGTTGAAAGCATTAAAAGAGATAATGCACGTAGAGCTCTTAGCACAGAGCCTGGAACATCCTAATTGCTCAGTAAATGTTATTTACTGTGATTCTATTATATTAAGACACAGACACACCCTTCGAAACTTAGCTCTGATATCACCTCTTCTGTGGAACATCCCTGGCCATTCCCAAGACCACACATGAAAAGTCTCTGAGGTCGCTCAAGACTTTTCACCTTACAAAGACCTTTCATCTCCATCATCTTCTTTGATTTTTATGACTGTCCTGTGAGGTTATATCGGCACTATGATTATTCCCTTCTGACAGATAATAGAACCAAAGCCCAACAGAATTGATTGACTTTACTGAAGCCACCTGGGACATGAATCCAAGTCCTGTGACTGCTAACTCGTCTGCTGTTGTGTCCACTACAGCATTTTGGTAGAGAGCATGGCTTGTAATTCTTGGATAGTCCTTGGGGATGGAGGAGGAAGTGGTAGAAAGTCCAATGAGAGAAAGGTACAAGGCTTAGGAGAGAAGCTTGTATTAACAGTGAAGGAACATCATTTGCCAGTCGCAAGGCCTTGAACAAGGTACACAACCCCTTTGTGCCTCTGTTTCCTCATCTGTTAAATAGGAGTATTATTATTGTCATTATCATTACCGTTACCCTCAATCTCCTTGGGTTGTTAAAAGGGATTAATTAGTTAATATATGAAAAATGCTCAGAACAGGGCCTGGCACAGAGTAACATTCAACCACATATTATCTTAAAAAATAAGTTGCAGAAAAGGACAAGGTTAGACTGGAATAAACTTCTACATCTTTCTCCCAAATTGAATATCAAGAGCCTGTAACTGGGTTTTCCTTAGTCTGCCAAAGGATATATTTGCACGTGGAGTAAATTGTTGACGAGGCTTGTGTAGCTCTGTCTAGCATGTGGCCATGGGCGGGGTGTAGCATCTTTGTGTCTCTCAGTATCCTCATGGAAATAAGCTGGTATATCCAGAGACTTATTAGGAGAAATCAGAAGAGAGATGAGAGAACTATTTTGGCATGTACTCTGTGCTTGTTAAAACTTTTTTAAAACAACGGAAAAAAGCTAAGATGTCAAAAGGGAAGCTAAGACGTTAAGCCGGTTGTGCACAAAGCCAAGCTGCCTACTTTCTCTCCACTGGTGATGAAAGAAAGCATTTCTAAGTGATCTGAAATGAGCTGGGTAGATAAAGTGATTTGTTTGACTTGGTTTACTAGAAATTATCTGGGCAAGCTGGTTATGTAGCCATGGCATCCGCTGGGTTTCCACGGCTACAAAAATAACTATGCTTCTACAAACAGTCTTGGCGACAGAGAAGTATTTGACTATGTTCTTAAAATTGTTTTGTAACTCAAGGAATTTTTTGTTGCAACTGAAAGAACAAACCTTAGTGTTTAACTGTTTTTCTGGAACTGGTCATGTTTTCAAAGGACAGGAAGAGAGAGATGATGATGGTGACCTATTTGTAGTGTGCTTTGCTCTTAGAACTACTCATCGATCCTCGGTTAATAAGATGGCCGTTCCCCCTGCAGGACCGACACACTGCCTGGCATCCTTTTAGGTGTTCCTGGACACCCTTTCCCATTCCCTGTGACCATTACCTCCCTCACGCCTCAACTACCCTGTCTTCCCCTCTCTGGGCAGATGACTGGAGTCCATAGAGTCTCTCAGCTTATTTAAATGATAAAAGGAAAAACACAATGACCTCCATAGGAAAATAACAAGAGATGGACAGAGAGAGAAGAAATATAAGTGATCAATAATAAACATAGTGGTTTTGGCCAGAAGATTCAATCTCATGAGTTATCCACAAAATGTAGCTTGAAATGACCGTAAGATAATACTCCTTTTTTGCCTGTCAGACCAGAGGATTTTTAAAAGCAACAATACTTAGCCCTGAAAAAGGGATGATAAGACTGGAGCTTCCTCCATGTTGGTTGATGTGAAAATTAGCACACAGCCTTCAAAACATGCATGCTTTTTTCTCGTCATTCCACTTGGAGTAAGTCCTATGCAAGGTAAACTCTAGCAATAGGAGAATGAGTACAATTATTTCTTTTAAATGATTTTAAAATTTATTTTAAGCAGTTAGTTATTATGAGCTAAGCACACATCTGAGGTCTTTGTGTGTATTTTGTCATGAGAACTCTACGGGACAGAGGCTTCGTCCCTTTTTTATGAAGGAGAAAACTGAGGTACGGAAGAGATAAGTAACTTACTTGCTCAACAGCAGACTGTGACTCCAGCTTTAGAGTCAGGCCCTGAACTGTTGGACTTTACTGGTTCTAGAAAGGACCTCAGACAGCAAGCAGAGCTATATAAAACACAGGATAATTTCAGGAATTTTTTAGGAGCAAGAAAAAGTAATGGTGGGGACATAAAAGAGAGCTAGGAATATTTGACCTGTACACTTGCCAAAAGAAGGTCACAAATTTGCCACAAGCAAGCTTCCTAGTGGCCTATGGATAAAGGGAAAGCTGATCAGTTATACAATTCACAGTACTCATGGGATAAAACAGACCAGTTACTCTGGAGGAGACCAACTATTCTTAGTAGACACAGATTTATTCCACTGAGCATGGAAGGTTCTCGTAAATGAGACATTATGTGAGTTCATGGCTAATAACCTAAAAGCATCTTTGTATAAACAAGATGGCCTTTCTGCTGGGAGGCATGATGTGAAGTCAAAGGGTCTAACAGCATCCTTGTGTAGACAGACAGACAGACAGACAGCCACTTCTGCTGGGTTGAGTCTTTCAGCCTTTCTCACAGGGCCTCATGACCCAACATTAGAATATGCCAATAGATGAGCAGGGTGTGGGCCGGCTCCTCACCCTGTGCTGGTCCGGAGATTATAGGGATCTCACCTGAGAGTGAGGGGCTGGTATCCTTGAAACAGTCCTCCCTTTGATAACTGTTGTCACGCATAAGATTGAGATAGTATTTTTCAACAAGTACCTAGAATTCAGCTTTTCTATTTTGTCAGACAGTTTTACGTGAATTAAGGGCCCCTGGATGAGAGGTAGGTAGATTTTAAAAGTTAGAATATGAAATGGTCAGTTGGGCAGCTGTTAAAGATAATAATGCTTAGAAAGTATTCTGATAACATGAAAAGTGTTTCAGGCTGAAATACAGGCATACTGCACAGATATTGAGGGTTTTGTTGCGGATCTGCAATAAAGTAAATATCACAATAAAGTGAAGCAAATGAATTTCTTGGTTTCCCAGCACATCTAAGTTACATTTACCCTACACTGTAGCCTATTAAGTGTGCAATAGCATCATGTCTAAAAAACAATGGATGTACCTTAATAGAAAAATACTGTTTTGCTAAAAAATGCCACCATCCTCTGAGCTTTCAAGAAGTCATCATCTTTTTGCTGGACGAGGGTCTTGCTTCCATGGTGGCCGACTGATCAGGGCGGAGGCTGCTGAAGGCCGGGAGGCTGTGGTGATTTCTTAAAATTAAACCATGAAGTTTGCTGCTTCATGAAAGAGTTCTCTGTGGCATGTGATGCTCTTGAATGGCACTTTTCCCACAGTGAAACTCCTTTCAAACTTGGAGTCAGTCCTCTCAAACCCTCCCTCTGCTTTGTCAGCTAAGCTTCTGTGATGTTGTAAACCCTTTGTTGTCGCTTCAGCAGCCGTCACGGCATCGCCACCAGGAGCAGGTTCCATCTCAAGAAACCACTTGCTTTGCTCATCCATAAGAAGCAACCTTTTACCTGTTCAAGTTTGATGATGAGATGCAGCAATTCAGTCCCATCTCCAGGCTCCGCTTCTAATTCTAGTTCTGTTGCTGATCGCACCGCACCTGCAGTGACTTCCTCCACTGAAGTCCCCACCTCCTCAAAGTCATCCACGAGGGTGGGAGTCGACGTCTTCCAAACTCTTATTCATGATGCTATTTTGACGTCTTCCTGTGAATCACAAATGTGGTTAATGGCATCTAAATGGTGAGTCCTTTCAGAAGTTCTTGGTTTGCTTTGCCCAGATCCGTCAGAGGAATCCCTGTCTATGGCAGCTTTAGCCTCAGGAAATGTGTGTACTAAGTAACAAGACTTGAAAGTCAAAATGACTCGCTGGGCTGCAGAATGGATGCTGTATAGCAGGCATGAAAAGCACGTGATCTAGAGGCACATCTCTGACAGAGCTTCGGGGTAAACAAGGCATTGTCATGAGGACTCATCTTTGGAAAGGAATCCTTTGTTTCTGAGCAGTGGGTCTCAATCATGGGCTTAAAAGATTATCCAGGCTTTGTTGTTTCATTTATAGAGCACAGGCAGAGTAGATTGAGTATAATTCTTAAGGGCCCTGGATTTTTGGAATTGTCAGTGAGTGTTGGCTTTGAAAATCACCAGCTGCATTAGTGCCTAGCAAGAGACTGAGCCTGCCCTTTGAAGTTTTGAAACCAGGCATTGACTTCTCTGATTCTGGAAGTCCTAGATGGCATCTTTTTCCAATAGAAGCCTTTTTGATCTCCATTGGAAATCTGCTGTTGAGTGTAGCCACCTTCATTAATCATCTTAGCCAGGTCTTCTGGGTAACTCGCTACAGCTTCTCCATCAGCACCTGATGCCTCCCCTGCACTTATCTGTCACAGAAACGCCTTCTTTCCTTAAACCTCATGCACCAACCTCTGCCAGCTTCCAACTTGCCTTCTGCAGTCTTGTCCCCTCCCTCAGCCTCATAGAACTGAGGAGAGTTGGGGCCTTGCTGTGGATTAGGCTTTGGCTTAAGGGCACGTTGTGGCTGGTTGGATCTTCGATCCAGACTACTTTCTCCTTATCAGCAATAACGCTGTTTTGCTTTCTTATCATTTGTGGGCTCACTGGAGCAGCACTTTTGTTTTTCTTCAAGAACTTCTCCTTTGCCTGCACAACTTGACTAACTTTCTGGTGCAAGGGGCCTAGCTTTTGGCATGGCTTCCACTCTGAGCTTATTCATTTCTAGCTTTTGATTTAAAGTGAAAGATATGTTGCTCTTCCTGTCACTTGAACACTTAGAAGCCATTGCTGGGTTAATAAGGGGCCTAATTTCAATATTATTGTGTCTAAGGGTGAGGGGGTTCCCATGGAGAGGAAGAGACACAGGGAAATGGCTAGTCAATGGAAAAGTTAAAAATTAAAAAATGGGCAAAGGCTCTGGAAAGGCATTTCTCCAAAGAAGGCATAGAAATGGCCAATGAACACGTGAAAAGATGCTCAACATCATTAGCCATTAGGGAAATACAAATAAAAATCATGAGATACCATTTCACATCTACTAAGATGGCTAGAATGGAAAGTCAGATAATAACAAGAATTAGGAAGGATGTGGAAAAACCAGATCTTTCACAAACGGCTGGTGGGAGTGCAAAATAGTTCAGCCACTTTGGAAAGCTGTCTGGTAGTTCCTCAAAATGTAAAACCTAGAGTCACCATACCACCCAGCATTCCCACCCTTAGGTATGCCAAAAGAAATGAGAATATATGTTCACACAAAATTTGTGTATGATGTTTATAGCAACATTACATATAGTAAACAAAAGATGGAAACAACCTAGAAGTCCACGAACTGATTTATGGACAAAAAAAGTGGGTATATCCATACAATGGAATAGTATTCGGCCCTAAAAAGTAGCACTGACTTATGCTACAGCACAGACACATCTTGGACACATGCTGCGTGAAAGGAGCCGACCACAGAAGAATGCATATGCTATGACTCTATTTGTATGAAATTCCAGAATAGGGAAATATAAAGAAGTAGAAAGTGGATTAGACAGAAAGCGGTTATGCAGCTTTGGTTGGCAGGGTGGGTGGTGTTCAGGAGATAAGGGGATGAAAGCTGAAGGATACAGGGTCTCTTTTTGAGGTCATAAAGATTTTCTAAAATTGGCCAGAGTGCTGGTTGCACAATTCTGTGTACATACTGTAAATCACTGAGTTTACACTTTAAGTAGAAAATTCTGTGGTATGTAAACCACATCTTAATAAAGCTGTTTTAAACAAAGACTGACCGGAATAGATGATCTCTGGTGCCACTTTCAGCTTTGGTAGGTGCTCCCTGCAGGCAGGACGGAGGCCAAGACCTAGACGGGTTTTTCTCAAGCTCTTTATTTCATTGGGAAAAAAAAAAAGTCACCATATGTGGATGTTGAACCTGGAACACTGAGGGTTGTTATCCCACCAATCCTCCCATTAAGGTTTACGGACCTCGGCTCCTCCTTTCCTGTTGCTCAGCCTGTGTGACTCTCATTATCAAAGTCATCTCATGGGCTGGGGTGTCCTGGGGCTCCGGTCATTCTGTGTGCATTCCAGCCAGCAGGAAAATGGAAAGGGAGGAGGGCATTAGGGATGCTTACTGGGAGTTCTACCCACCATTTCTTCTGTTTTTTTAAATTTTTTATTAAGGTATGATTGATATACACTCTTATGAAGGTTTCACATGAAAAAACAATATGGTCACTACATTTGCCCATATTATCAAGTCCCCACCCACACCCCAGTGCAGTCCCTGTCCATCAGTACAGCAAGTTGCCAGAGATCCACTATGTGCCTTCTCTGTGCTACACTGTTCTCCCTGTGACCCCCCACACCATGTGTACTAAACATAACACCCCTCAGTCCCCTTCTCCCTCCCTCCCCACCTGCCCTTCCCCACCCCTCCCCTTTGGTAACCACTAGTCCCTTCTTGGAGTCTCTGAGTCTGCTGCTGTTTTGTTCCTTCAGTTTTGCTTTGTTCTTATACTCCACAAATGAGGGAAATCATTTGGCACTTGTCTTTCTCTGCCTGGCTTATTTCACTGAGCATAATGTCCTCCGGCTCCATCCATATTGTTGCAAATGGTGGGATTTGTTTCTTTCTTATGGCTGAATAGTATTCCATTGTATATATGTACCACATCTTCTTTATCCATTCATCTACTGATGGACACTTAGGTTGCTTCCATATCTTGGCTATTGTAAAAAGTGCTGCGATAAACATAGGGTCCACCCACCATTTCTTAAATCCAATTAGCCAGATCCTAGTCACTGGAGAGTTTCTACATGTACAAACTTTAGTAAATGGTCAGATTTATTACATGAACTTGCACACAGCAAGAAACTGGGGCTACAGTTACCATAGAAGAGAACAGATGTTGAGAGTCATTAGCAGCCAGCCACGTTCCATGATTTAACTCATCGGCTACCTTTTCACAAATATTCTCAATCTCCTGTCTCCTAGTCGTCTTCCCCGCTCACTGACAAACCCTAATTCTGGATAGATGCAACTATACACCATCTCTACTCTTACACCTGATCCTCTGGAAAAAGCCATAGAACTGTATGACTTTCAGTGTTTCAATAAATTCATGATTTTTAACTTCAGTGGGGCTCTGGACTCAGCTGGGTGATAAAAATTTATTCAAACCAATCTGTCTATTCTTTGATCCACACAGCACCTTGTAAGACCTTGGATGCATTTATCATTTTAGCTGCTAGTACATAGTTCTGCTCACTCAAGTGGTCCTCAACATAAGCTTTATAAAAAAGAGGATTTGGTAGTCTGAAACAGGTGACACAGAACATTGCCTTGGATCAAGAAAATCAAGGCTGGTCGATGGACAAATTCTGAAGAAACAATACCTGGGCGCCAGAATGTTTTAGTCTTCTTTTAAATAAACTTGTCTGAGCCTGTATAGGGCAGTGTGCTGACAAGGTCTTATGGTGGTTTTCAGTCAAAATAGATGGAGGATGGATTTAATAATGAGGAAAGAATTAATGAGATGAGGTCGCTCTGAACTAGGCAAATGCAGATAGCAAAACATGGGAGAATGAAGAATCTTGAAGAAAATGTAGAAAGCAAAACAAAGAACATGGAAAAATGCATTCCCAGCAAAAATCGAGTGTGTGGAGGTCACCAGAGCCTTGCTGGTGGGGAGATGACAAAGGGACAGGCTGTGGCTAAGAAACAGCCCCTGAGGGCCTGGCAGCCACTGGTTTTGAAGGTGCACAACAAGCAGACAACAGCTAGGTGGTGGTTTTTCCCCCTGGCGCAAAGCACTCCAGCTTTTATAAATTAGCATCTTGCATCTTGCAAGAGCCAGAAGACGGATGAGGGCAGAGCTGGGGTGGGGGGGCTCCCTAAATAAGCACACAAAGCACAGGAGATGGGTTCAGGGAGCCATGTGAGCAGAGGGAGGCAGAACCCTCTGGGACTGGGCCTGGACCCAGGGTGTTCCAGGGTCGGGGCAGGGCAGCCACTCATTGGGCTGGAATCTGAGCGTCTTGGAGATCAAGTCCTGGCCTCAGAAGGCATTTATGGGGGGAACCTTACATGTGCCGTGAGGGTGCGTCTGGCGGTCTCCTGTGTGAGCACTCCTGAAGGGCAGATTCCCCCAGCAGTTCATCGCAGACTTGCCAGCCCCACACATCCGTGGTGTGTTTTCCTGCCCCTGGTTTCTGGGGTCACGGAGTCGCCTGCCCAGGTTGGCTCCGTCTTACACTTCTCTTTACGCCTCAGTCAACTACAGTCTGGTTTCCACCTCTCTGTTCCACACAAACTACTCTTGGGAGGAGCACCAAACCCAGCGACATTTCTGGGTCCTCATCTGGCTTGACCTTGACCTCTTGATGGCTTTGACTTGGTCCTTAATTCCTTCACTCCGCAAACATTCTTCTCTTTGTTCCCTTCAGGTGTTTCTCTCCTGATTTTCCTCCTGCCACACTGACTAGTTCTGCTCAGCTTTCTTTGTGGCTTTCCCTTTTTAACTCAACTGTCAATAAGGGTGCCCCAGGGTTAGTCCTGGACCCCTTTCTCTTCTCTCTATATACTCTTTCTCCGGGTAATCCCATTCATTTCCTTCTCTTTAAGTACCATTTAATGCTAATGATTTCCAGAGGATAATTGTTATACCTCCCAAGAAGTCCCTTTTTAATTCTGGTTTTACATCCGTTTGTCTACTTAATATTTCTGTTCAGATGTTTAAAAGGGCCTTAAATTTAATATGCCCTAAAGAGAAAGAAATCTGAAAGTTCCTCCTTGCGTTTCCCATCTAATGAATGGCAAACCGTCTTCTCAATCGTCCAAGTTGGAAAATTAGAACTTATTAATGATTCCATTTTTTTC
This sequence comes from Manis javanica, assembly GCF_040802235.1. Taxonomy (NCBI): domain Eukaryota; kingdom Metazoa; phylum Chordata; class Mammalia; order Pholidota; family Manidae; genus Manis; species Manis javanica. Next base: position 6,697,522 of record NC_133170.1, on the reverse strand, counting down.
TCCTTACCCCACACCCACCAATCTTCAGCCAAGTCTTGAGACTTCACCCCCCCACCCCAATATACCATGAATCCATCCACTTCTTTTCCCCGCTACTGACACCTCAGTCCAGGCCGCTGTTTTCTTTCTCTTAGACAACCACGATACCACGATAGCTTCCTGACTAGTGACCCCACTTCTGTCTTTTGAAACCTCCAACCTTTTCTTTCTGCGCAGAGTAGTGACATTCTTAAAATACCAATCAAATCATTTCATTTCCTGACGAATCAAAAGCCTCCCACTGCACCAAGAATAAAACCCAAATGTCTTATTCTTTCCTTTGAGGCTGTTGGGCAAAGGAATGCTTCTGAACAGGTCCAGAATCTCCAAATTCTGCAGCCCTCCAAAACCAAGATAAGGGAACATATCTTAGCAGAAAGAAACAGGAAGGAATGTTATTCAGATCTTGAAGGGCTGGGTGCCAGGCCAACCTTAGGCACAAATGTGCATTAGCCAGCTTGTCTGCAGTGTTCCCAGCCTCCTCCCTTGCAGCCATTAGTGCCTTCCTTGGTGTAACTCACTGCCGGAGTCAGGAAAAAGGAAAAAGCAAACATAACTGTACATTTAAGTTTCATGACTTTTTGTATTTTCAACTTATTTCTAATTATGAGGTGATAAACACCCTTCTTTATTACCAAAGGAATTTCAGACATCATTGAGGGGGATTAGAAAGAAGGGCAGTCCTTTCCGCAGCCTTAATAGCACAATTCACCATCGTCCAGCGATATATCCTGACTTGAAGGCTGATGTAGTTAACAGGACTATTTAGAGATTTTTCTAATGCATGTTGAGAAGCTAAACAGAAGTACCTTGTCTCTTCTTGCTCTGGGGTGGTGTGAAGTGAAACTCATTTGACTTGGAAAGTGTTTTGCTCTGTGAATGTTTACACTTTGAAGGACCATATTCTTTTTTTCGCCCTTTTAAAAAAGTTGACACATAACATTACATTAGTTTCAGCTATACAACATTCAAATTCAGTATTCTAACATGCAAGGCAGGCATAATCCCTGAGTCTCTATCCAGTAGAGACTTTGCTTAAAAGCATCAGCCCTTGATTTTAGTTCTCTGCACTCCCCAAGCTCTTTAGTGCCTTAGGCTTTTACACCTGCTGCTCCCTCTTTCTGGAAAGCTCTTTGTCCACGTTTTGCTTATCCAATTCCTTCATGTTCTGTAGATACTAAAATAAATATCACTTCTTCAGAGAGATCTGCACTGATCATCTTGTTATTTTTTTCTACTTAAATCTTATCCTCCTTTTTCTTCAAAAACTTAAAAACAGGCATATATAGGCTGCTTATTAGGTGTCAACTATTATGCTATTCACAACAATCTCATTAGCGGTTGTATTATTATCCCACAGCTAGTAAGTGGCAAAGTTGGAGTTGACTCAGGCAGACTAGCGTCTGTTCTGATCTACCGGTGCTGTCTCCTGCCTGTCAGTGTCACACTTTGAAATTATTGTATTAATTCATCTTTGCTGTTGTTTATTTTCTGTCTGTTTTGTTGAGGTGTTTTTGTTCGTTCCTCCTAGAAACAAGCTCCATGAAGTCAGGGACCACTGACCACTGACATCTTACTGGTCATTGATTTCACAGTGCCCACTACTGTACCTAGGACATAACGGTGCCTAATAAACATCTGCTTATGCGTGAGAGCAAGAGAAAGCTATATTCATGCCAACAGAGTTGGTGAGAGGCTAGTTTGAGGCACTAAGTCACAAAATGCGTTTTTCCCTAAGTATCTCTAAGTAAGAGCATTTCATAAGGAATTGAAGGCTGCTAGGATAAAGAAATATGAGGGACTCTTACTTCCAGGTATGGCTTGAGAAATTGTTTCCTAGGTATTTGTCATTGATTATATCTACCCATATATCTATGTGTATATGATATGTATGGTACATACAAGAAGACAGAATTGTAACTGGAGTACTGGAAGAGCATGTGCATAAGGAAATAAGTTTACTTTTTTCAAGCTAAATACCAACCATATAAAGGATCAAAGTTGTAATAAGCAAAATCTTAGCATTTTAGAATAGTATACAGGTCTGAATGAAGCCAGATGGAATATATTAACACAAGTTTATCAATCAGAAAAGTGGGGCAGCATAGAGCATAAGGAATGGGTGGCAATGAAAACTTAGAAAATGGAAAGTCACAGAGGTGAACTCCCGTCTTAACGTCTGTGCAAAGGAAGGGGAGACACAGGCCGTCTACTCCAAGCGTTATGATCCTTTTGGATCACAGTCCGCCGTGAGGAACAACAGCCAGGGGCATCCTGGGAAGAAGGCAGTTGAGCCAACTGCAGTTACAGGCGTCGCCTCTTCTCAGCAGCCCCTAATCACTCCTGGTGATAGAAGCTGGGGGCTGCAGGAGCACACGAGGGGTTCCCTACTGGCGTGTGACTTCAGGGCACATAGGCGGAAGGATGTGGTCATTATCATCCTCGCTAATCTCCAAGGTCGGAATTCATGGTGGCTGCACATTTCAAGCGTTTTCTCCTTTTATTTATTCATTTATAGATAATATAATTACAAGATGATTTGTAATTGTGATTCCTGTTGGAATTGACAGGAAGGAATCTTTCGTGTCGCTTTTGGAGGCAGTGGAAATCACATCCAGAGAGCCTGTAAATCAAGGCTTTGAAGGGCGTTGCCACGTGCTCCCCTCCCACACTGTCAGCGATTGTCTTTTTTCTTTACCATGTACACAGTTCATGAAGGGGGAGAGCTCTGTCCCTTTTTTCTTTTTAACTCAGAAAGCCCACACGTGTGTATGTGTTGAACACCTCCTGGCCACCAGGAATGTTCTGTCTGTCGCTAGTGGCATCCAATAGACGAGAGGAAGGAACGGCCAGGCCCTGGGTCTGTTGGTCCCGCAGCCTCTCCTAGTTGCCCTGAAATCGACCTGTTCTGTGCTTAGTGCTTCGTTCCCTCTTGGTTGTTATCTACCCTCATCTCTTCTCCATTTTTATTCTCTTTCACTCTGACTTTGCCTTTACCTCCTTTTGTGACTCTTCACCATAACTCTCCATATTGATTAAAGCGGTCATTTTATGAGCATGTAATATTACTTGCTGGCTTTGTATTAGTAATGAGTGAAGGTGAAGCCAACAGGATCCGCTGTAGGGCTCTGGAATTTGATTCAGTTTGGGCTTCACCGCTTAAGCATCGCTCAACTTTGGGCAAATCACTCCAACCTCCCTGTGCCTGGAAATCGGAGATAACGGTTCCTACCTCACAGACTTACTAGGACTGGAGAGAATGGCCGCAGCACACTGACAAGAATGGTTGGTACGTGGTCTCAAGAATTATTCGCTCTTTACTATTTTACAAGTGCTAACGGGAAGGTACTGTTGATACCCAATATATGGAATTTCATGCAGTTTTCCTTTATTGAAGAATCCATGGAGCAGAACCACTGAGGCCAGAAGTAATGGTACTTAGAGGCTTCAGCTGCAGGCACTTGTAGGCATCTTCCCGAGTGGAGGTGATCCGTGGTGAGCCGGGCACCGAGGGCCCGGGCGAGGGGAGCAATCCTGAGCGAAGGCCGTCGGGGGGAACGGTATTTGGTGCGAGCGCGAGGGGCGCCGGGCCGGGGCGGGGGCAGCAGCGGAGGGAGGGAGGCGGGCGGGGGGTGGCGCCCGGGCCGGGGGCGGAGGCGGCGAGAGCGCCGGCCCCGGGGCCCCAGCCGTCCGCCTTCCTTCGGGGAGGGCGCGCGTCTCCGCGGGGCCAGGCGCCAGCGCCCTCGGGGCCGGGACGCGCGCCGGGCGCAGCCCCGAGTGAAACGCCGCTCCCTCCCCGCGCGTCCCGGCCGCCGGCCGCGCGCCCCCGGGCAGCCGGCGGGGGGCGCCTCGGGAGGCCCGGCGGGAGCCCGGCCGCGCCCCGCGCCGCCTCCTTCCGCTCCCCGCCCCCTCGGATCGGCGGCCGCAGCCCGCCGGAGGGAGCAGGTGCGGCGCCGGGCGGGACTGCAGTGGCGCGGCCCGGGGCGGCGGCGGCGGCCGGCGCCCTGAACCCGCAGAATCCCGCGCCGCGGCCGCAGCCCGGGCCGTGCCGCACGCCCGCCGCTCCCCGCGGGCCCGGCCCTGCGCGCCGCCCGCTCCGGCGGCCGTTCCTCGCGCGTGTCCCGGGCGGAGCCGCGGGGGAACCGCGGCGCCGACCCCCGGCCGCACTTCTCCCGTGCCCCGCAGCCGCCCGCCTCCGCCCGCCGGGGCGATGGCCGCAGAGGAGGCCCCGCAGGCCGCGGACCACTACAAGGCGGAGATAGAGCGGCTGAGCAAGGAGCTCGCGGAGACGACCCACGAGAAGATCCAGGCCGCCGAGTACGGGCTGGTGGTGCTGGAGGAGAAGCTGACGCTCAAGCAGCACTATGACGAGCTGGAGGCCGAGTACGACGGCCTCAAGCAGGAGCTGGAGCAGCTGCGGGAGGTGAGCACCTGCCGCCGCGCCCCCGCCCCGCGGGCCGGTCGGGAGGGGAGAGGGCGCGCCCGAAGGGGCTGCGGCCGCGTTTTAGAGCCCTTTGTTGATAGAAGATTGAAAGAGTCCATTGTTTTCCTCCCATGAGAGAAATTGCCCAGGAAATGAATGTCTGAGCCGGAATCTGGGAGGCGGTGGGGGAGGGAGATTCTTGAGAGTCTTCACGTCTCAGCGCCCCAAGGCATCAGTGGGTTGGAATGCATACAGCAAACTTCCCCAAACTGCTGTTATTTCCAACCCAGGCTTCAGGGACAATCCCCTGCTGCACCGAGGCGGTGAGCAGGTTTGCGCCGGGGACCCACAGTCTCGGGCTGTAGAGGCTGCGGGACCCCAGCCTTCTGCGGAGCGGAGCCGGTCCTCGGGGAGAGGGCGAGCTGTCACCAGAGCGCCCCACCAGTCCCCTAGGGCAGTCTGGGCCCGCTGCGTCCTCCCTGGTGTTAGCTGTTCTTGTCGGGGCCGCAGGAGAAAAACACTGCCGGCTGCCCCGGCTGCCTTGATTTCACCTCTAGCCGAGGCGGGACGATGCTAAGTCATGTAAGGTCACCCTGAGCAGGGGAAAATTTACCTCCCCTACAAATGGTCTGATGGCTGGTCCCCCATACAACAAATACAGGGGTAGCCAGCTGGGCATTTCCAATTAGGCTCTACTGTTTGAAATGATGGTATTTATAAAACCGGAATATCGCAAGTGGTCCATGTAGATAGAACACTTGTCCTGTTCAGTCTTTCGGTATTAGGCTTCTTTTAAAGACTAGATAATGTTCTGGAAGAAAATAATGACTATGCTTTGATTTCCTATCAAACATTGTAAGAATATACATACTGTTGAAGGAACTCGTGTGTTTTACCTGATTCCTGAGGTACTGTGGGTGCCAGTAACTGGTTATACATTTAAATGTACACACTGCTCCTAGGTGTATACTGCATTTTAAGTGTGAATTCTAATTGGGCACATAATATTATCGAAAGGGTTTACTTATACCATACTCAGTTTCTTTGGGATATCTTTTGTGTTCTTACAGTTAAAAAACATGACATCTAATCCAACTTGCCTTCTAATTTAGTACCTAATATGGTAATAAGCATTTATACTTTCAGGTACATCTTATTTTTATTCTGATGCCTAAATGCCAAAAAATAAACCTATGGTAAAAACCTCAGCTAGAACCCCAGCTAGAAGTCTGATTTTTGTAAATTTCTAGTTCACATTTTTCTGGTCATGTAGGTGTCTGGTCTTAACAACAGCTGAATTCACTGGTGTTTTCCAACTTAGATGAGGTCTTAGGCGGATAAATCTAAATTCAGTGATGCCTTGTGTAGTCAGGAAGCAGGATGGGGATTGTAATTCTTAGAGATGTTTGATGTTGTCTCTGCCTGTCAACACCTCTTTGCCAAGACAAGGAAGTGCCAACCAGGTAGTGTTAAGCCATCACCTCTTTGATAAAGGAGGTAGACATAGTTTAATAAAATGGAGTATATAAACTGACCTTCCTGTTTGGTTTGAACAATGCTTCTAGGAGTCTTTCTGTGTGTCATTTGCTCTTACCTTGCATAGTAAACAGTAATGCAATTGTCTTTTGCCTTTTCTCGACCATGAGCTCTTTGGCAAGGAATCTGTCTTAATTTACTTTGCATCCAGAGTCTTTAACACAAAGCCTAGCACATAGTGAACATATGATAAGTATTTTATGAAAGAATGAATTTATACTGGAAGAAGAAACACCATTAGCAAGCATTTACTTGTCAATATTGGTTAGTGTCAGAGAAAGACTAATAAAATTAGGATGTGCAGGAAGCGACTAGTATTAAACTACTTGTATTACTTTCATCAACAATCATGGGAAAAATGAGAAAATATGTTTTGTAAGAATAGTGTACCTGTGGTATCTTAATATAGAATAATGCAAATACTAATTACAAATCTTTCCTATAAAAAGTTGAGGCATATTCTGTTCTATATAGCAGGAGATTAATAAACATTTATCAGAATTATTTTTAACCCAATGATATTTGTTTACTTATGTTTTTTCAGTTGCATTTGGCATAAATATAATTCAGTTTCAGGTTCTTAATGAAGTGGCTTATCCAATTATAAAAATGTATTTTAGGGTAATAAAATCATCATTATAATCGAGTATTTGATGGTGAGACATGTTATTTTTATCATTTAAACATGCTACATATTTCAGTTGGGAGTCTGATTGAAATGAGCTAAACCAGTCTCAGTGATATCTCCTGTTTGAAAAGTAAATCCAGAGTGATTGTCCAAGCTAAGATAAACCAGTGGTGATACATAGAAGCCAGCTTTAAAAGAAAAGGTTTGTGAATGCTCTGGTTTTTCAAAAGGAAATTTTGTTCATTTTCAGGCATATATAGTAGATCATGTTGTTGCATTTTATCTATAAAGCCAAGTATGAAATCTTTGGCTTGTTTCTAGGCTCTTTCAGCAAGTGTGATTGATTTAAGAATAATTGGACCCATTTAGGGGAATGTCAAAATACTGTACTAAGTTCAAATTGGGCATTAGTCATTTACAGTGGAGCAGCGCAGCTCAGTCTTCGCAGGCCATTCTGTTTTCAGGAGTCAGCCCCAGCCATGCTGCTTCCCAGGCTGTGTACTGCTGTGATAATAATGCATATAAGCAGTGTGTCTGGAGATGTGCAAAACCAAGATGGTGAATTCAGTAATTTTTTTTCTAGTTATTTCTTCCCTAAGTGAATTGCTTTTTGGCCTGGCCTGATATCATTTAGGGCTCCATCCTGTGCCTACATGACTGCTATAATTCTGTTCCCAAAAGAGTACACTTGGAAGAAAAGTGCTGAGGATAGGATAAAAGAATGGCTTCTGACGTCATCATCATCATCTCCTTTTCATTATCTTCGGGGAGCTGGGCACAGCAGCGTGTCTTAGAATACTTGACCATAGTTTTATGATTTCACGTATAGTGCTTGCTTTTTCAGTGACCTGGGGGGGCGCCCACGTCTAGGTGTGGTCAGGGCCTGGCTGACTGCATGTTGGGGTGTGTGTAAGTTGGCACTGTGTCTGTCACCCAGACCACAGGAGCATTGAAGAAGGAGCATTTGGTTCTAAAATAATTTGAAAACTAAAAATATACATATGTTTAAAAAACCCTAGATTTACGTTTAGGGTTCTGTTTCATTTTACTTAAAAAACGTTTGAAATTTAAAATGTAAATTTTAGAAAGAGCCCCTTAGAGAGGAATGATTCAGCATTTTTGAAATCATGTTCGTGTGACAACTTTAGGAAAGCTTTGCAGCTAAGTCACAGTAGACGATGTACAGGAATCTTCATTTCCTTGCTCCTATTCTCCGACCTGACACCAGAAGGGTGGGTGCCAGCTGCTGGAGAAGTACTTTGTGGGCACTGAGCAGTTTTTCTTCCCCGAGTCAACTTTATCCTTTTTTCAGGGCTATGGTGAAATCATTCAAGAAATAAACATTTGAACTTACACACTTTTAGAGATTGTCACTTTAGGGACCTGATGAAAGCCATTTAATTACCTGGATGCATATTTAAATAGAACTAGTATTTTTTTCTTATATGCTTGGAAAGATTGTTAACTTTCTTTGCCTTTGTAAATTCTAAATTATGAAATATGGGGAAGAATAACCCTGGATTTCTTTTCCAACCTATGAGTGAACATAAAGTTCATAATTTATGTACCTAAGCTAGTATTTTTTTCTTATTATTGTTAAAGAAATGTTTACATTTATTATCAAATTAATTTAAAAAGATTAAAATATATTAACATGCTTTTGGAAAGTTGACAGACAACCTTAGCAAACATAATCACTTTCAATCACATTTCTTCTTGTTTTTATTGAAGTATGGTTGATATACAATATTATACTGGTTTGGGTGTATGGTACAGTGATTCGACAGTTTATGTACATTACCACATTAAGTGTAGTTATCATCTGTCACCATTGAAAGATTTAAATATATTCCCTATGCTGTTCTTTTTATCACTTTGACTTATTTATTTTGTGATTGGAAGTTTGTGCCTCTTTGTCCCCTTCACCTGTTTCACCTGTCCCACCAACCCCATCCCTTATGGCAATCACCAGTTTGTTCTCTGAGTCGTTGTGGATTCCACATTAAGTGATATAATACGGTGTTTGACTTTCTCTGTCTGACTTATTTCACTTATCATTGTAAGGTCCATCCATTGTTTTTTTTTTTTTTGAGAGGGTGTCTCATATTTATTGATCATATGGTCGACAACAATAAAATTCTGTATAGGGGACTCAATGCACAATCATTAATCAACCCTAAGCCTAATTCTCAACAGTCTCCAATCTTTTGAAGCATAACGAACAAGTTCTTACATGGTGAACAGTACAAGGGTAGTCATCACAAAAACTTTCGGTTTTGATCACGCATTATGAACTATAAACAATCAGGTCAATTATGATTATTTGTTTGATTTTTATACTTGATTTATATGTGGATCCCACATTTCTCCCTTATTATTATTATTATTATTTTTAATAGAAGTGGTAGGTAGATGCAAGATAAAGGTAGAAGACATAGTTTAGTGTTGTAAGAGAGCAATTGTAGATGATCAGGTGTGTGCCTGTAGACTATGTGCTAATCCGAGCTAGACAAGGGCATTAAAACATCCACGGATGCAGATTTCTCTCAAAACAGGGGGTCTGAGGTTCTGAGACTCACCTCTGTTGATCCCCAATTTCTCACCTGCTGGCTCCCCTGCGACTGTGCCTGTCTTAGGTTGTTCCTCCCTTGAGGAATCTTACCCGTCTCTGGCTAACCAGTCATCTTCCGGGGCCATACAGGGAGATGTAAAGTTGGTAAGTGAGGGAGAAGCAATATTGTTTCCGTCCATTGTTTTTGCAAATGGCAAGATACTGTTCTTTTTTATGGCTGAGTAATATTCCTTTGTATATGTGTACCATATCTTCTTTATCCATTCAGCTATTGATGTACTCACATTTCCTTCCTCCCTCCCTCCCTCCCTCCCTCCCTCCCTCCCTCCTTCCCTTCCTTCCTTTCTTTCTTCTCTCTCTTTTTTTTTTTGTTGGAATTGCTCTAACTGGGACCACTGCTTCTTTTCATTTCAACTCAAGATTGCATCTCTGCCAAGGTTATTTCTCAGATTATCATTTAGCAGGATTTTATAATCCTCCATTACATTTACCATGTTTGCATGAATATGTACAGCAGCCATGGTTTGAAGATTTTTAACAGAATTTGATGCTTATAAATATTCTGTCTTATCACCCCCTTAAGCACACTTGTACTTTGTGGAGATTGCATTCTGAATTTGAAAATTTTTGACAATTCCTTTAATGTTGAAATATATATAGTAAAAGACTGTCTCACACATAAGTTTATACCTGTAAATATGGCTTTGAAGGAGGGGAGGGCATGAGAAGATGCACAGTCCAACTATTAAATAACTCATTATGCTGAAGGAGAAGGCATGTGAAGTCAAGCGGCAGAAGATGAACTAGAGACCCATTAAAAGGAAATGAAAGGAAATACTTAGTAACTATGTTTGGTCCCTTACATCTTATCTCATTTATCTTCAAAGTAACTCAGACTTATTGCCCATTTTTACAGATAAGAAAATAATGAAAGTAATAAAGCATTTAATTTTGGACAAAGCCCCACTGAGGACCTGACACTTTGCACGCGTGATCTCTAATGCTTACAACAATCCTTTTACAAGTTAGGTAGTACTCGAATTACACAGAAAAGGAGAGTAGGTCTTAGAAAGGAGAAGGATTCTTCTCAAGGTCGCAGAGCTGAGTGGGGGCACCCCCTTTAGGAGGAAGCCCACTTCCTGTTCACCTCACTGTTGTACTTGGGAGGGTGAAACCTCTCAGGCACAGTCGGTTTGGAAGGTCACACTCTTGGTTTTACAGGGTAGATCGGAGCAGTGCAGTAGGGATAGTTGGGAGGGCACAAACCTAAGAGCTGTTTAGGACGGTAGGGTGGAAGGCGGTGTTGGACGGGACCCGACATGGGAAGTAACGAAGAGTAGAGTTGAAAAGCTTCCCAGCATGGAGAGAAGGGGGTTCCACTCACGAAGAGCCTTGGAGGGTAGTGCTGATGGCCAAGTAATGAGTCCTTTCAATTCATGTTTTCTTTGCGAGGAGGCAGACGTTGCATGAGCAATTGAAATACTCAACTCTCAGTTTAATAAAACAAATGAATAATTTGTGCGATTGGTTATCGTTTTATTCAGAATCAATTTCTAGAATGTGGACGATATGAAGAATTTGACAATGTTGTCACCAGTCAGTTTGATTGCATTCTGAATTAGGAGAGGTGCAAACTGATGAACAGTGGGCGTAGCATCTGGGCAGGCACTGAGACAGGGTGGACAGCTCGGTCCTGCCGGGCGTCAGGGTGGAGGGGCCGGGAGCAGCACACGCCCCTCGCTGGCTGATGACTGGAAAGTGCAGTAGCGCTTTTAATTTAAATCAATCCTCCCTCCCTTCCTTCTGTATTGCTCACACCTTGGTGAGTATTCTCTTGAACTTGTTTTAAATATTTTTGAACAAATGAGTCCATACGCAGGGTTTTATGTTACTGTTTTCTTTGTTTTTACGAAAACAGGATCATGCCATACATTTTACTCTGCAGTTGGCATTTTTCATTTAGTGGTATGTCTGTTTAAAAATGCAGATATTTCTGGAACAGGGCTGCATGTGTAAGGCACTGATGTTTCAAGTGTGAAGAAGATGGGATCAGGGAAGGAGACCAAAGAGCCTGGGGGTGTGGGGGTGGGTGACACTGGGGGCTCCAGGTGGGGAGAGGTGGCCCAGCTTCTGCCCTGAGGACACCTGGGGGTCAGTGAGAGGGGAAACGAGCCTAGGTGTGTGTAAAAGAAGCGCATGGAACTTGGCTTGTTGCCCCATGGCAGGCCTGTGTGACAACACCAAGGAAAAGATACGAAGTTTTGTGAGGAAATTAGAAGCATTTTTGATTCCTTGTCTTCTTGGCTGATGCCTGAGCTACGTGTGTCAGCATAATAGGTGGCCAGTGTCCAAGAGCCGGTCCTGCAGAGTGGCCACATCCTGTCCACACTGACTCTTGGTGAGAAGCCAGGAAGACTCAGGCAATTGGGCCTCATGTTCTCCTATCTTTGCCCCGTAATCATGGAGTTTTGAGAGCCGGTTAGGAATTACACAGCAGCTCAGATGCAGCACGTTTTGCTGGCGATAGGGAGCAGAGGGTACAGGACAGGAAACTGTTCTGCAAAATTGTTCCTCCTTATGATGGTAAGGAATGTAGGGGTGGTGACTGTTACCTTTTCCTCCCAGGATTTAATTATTTTGTCTATAAAATTAATGGATTGAAATAAATAGATAACCTCTGAGTTTTATCAGCTCTAAATTTGTGCAATGCCATGTTTTAGAGTGACCTGGTTTACTTATTTATGTACCTGTCCTTTACCTTTCATTCTATTTTTTTTACACAGACAGAATAATCTTGCTAATTGCCATAATTTTCCCTCGCCTTCAGGGATATGCGTCAGCGTTTCCTCTATTTTTCCTCCTGTCTGTTTCCACTCTGGTCTCTCAGCTCCAGCCAGGATTAACCACCTTCTGTACCTCTGAAGCTTTTTTTTTTTTTAATGATTCATAGTTCTCTTCTTTGAACACCTGGCCCAAAGTCATCTCCCTTCTGGATTCACTTTACGTCCAATCACGCCTGTGCTGCTATAGAATGGATTCACTGGTCTTCATTGACAAATCTATGCTTGCTTTCAGAGAGCTGAGTAAGACCCAGTGGGTACGGGGGAGCCAGATTGGGGATCGAATAAATAACGAATAAGGACAGTTGTCCAATAATGGAATGAGGCACCTTCTTTAGAAAGTAAAGTTCCCTGTCACTGCAAAAGTTTAAGAAGCCAGCCAACCGTCTGCTGGGAGTACTGTCTAGAAGGTTTGTGCTTGGAAAGAATTTATATAGGATGAGTTTGAAGGTCTCCCTAGGCTGACTTTTTTTTTTTTTTTAATCATTTCAGGTGTTCCAAGTAATTTCATATGTTTATGTTTTTTAACTCCCTTCTTCACCACGAGATCATAAGCATTTCCAACATGGTTGCATTTTTCTGCTCTAATGTTTGGCATTTAGTGGTGATTTGGAATGTTTGAACAGCAGTAATTTGAATGTTTGGAATGTTTTCACTATGTATCGAAAGTTTATCTTAACTTTGATTTCAGTTGGTAAACTGATGCATAATAAAAATGCTTAATATGACTATCTCTGCAAATCTGGGGATGTTTCAGTGAGACTTTATGCATTTTGAAGTTATATGGTAATCAAGGGGGTCTACAGCCTCCAGAATCTTTGTTTTCACACACACACACATATACAATCATATATGTTGTCCTTTACACCTTGTCCAGTATTTTATAATCTGCATAGCTGACCACTCATTTTACATGCCAATCTGAGTTTTCCTTTGTGCTTTAGCTTGCCCATCGTCTCTTCTGTTTCATTTATTCATTCAAATGTTTGTATTGAGTGGATATTCTGCTGGGCATCGTGCCACTTGCCACTAGCTGAAGGGACGGTGTTGACCGAGACAGACAAGATGGAGCTGCCGAATGGAGTTTGCTTCTCAGACCCAGGAGTAGTCAGCGAGCACACACACGCTTTACGTGTAAGGAAGGCCCTGAGTGAAGCGATGGCCACTGGCTGAGGACATCATCTTCCAGGAGGTGACATTTGAGCCCAGAGCTGAATGAGGAGGAGGAGCCAGTCACGTGGAAACTGAGGGAGTGATTTTAGAGGGAGGGACAAGTGTAAAATCTTGGAACACTAGCTGTCAGGGGAAATGATGGGCTGCCTATAAAACAACCAGTTGTATTCGAAAACTGACCACCATAAAATAGAATGTTACCTTTAGATATTTTGAATGAGGTTTTGGGTTTCAGTATTGGACGTGTTTTGAGCAAAGCCAAGATATCCCTCCTACCCACCAAGATCTTTTAGAAGAGCTGGGTGAGAACCAGTGACTTCTAGTACAGACCACTCACTAGGATCATCTGCGTGGTTTGTAAAAATACCGCTGCCCGGACCCCGCTCTGGGACAGTTCAGTCAGTGCCATCAGAGGTAGAGCTGGGGCTACAGTATTATTACTCCCACCCCCTCCATAGGTGCAGCTGGGCTGGGAACCACTCTCCTGTATAAACTTCCAACTCTAGCAGAATATGGCTCCATAGGAGAAGTGTTGGCTAAGCGAAGCTGGGAAGTGAGGAGCTCATGTGTAAACCTCACTTGCATAGTCTTTTCACGTGTCTTCTCTATTCTCTGGAAATGAGGACACTGTGAAAGCTTTCAGAAAACCAGCAGACATCAAAAGCTTAATTGCATTAGGCAGAGATGCATATTATTAATTTTCTACCCATCAGGGTTGTTTACATTTTCTTTCAAAAATTGTCTCCTTTATGGTAAAGATACCTCGAGACAAGTGCTGGGCATAGAAGCCACAGGGCATAAATCTGCAAAGAAGTAAAAAGCTAACCTTTTCAAACAATATGGCTTCTCTCTCACTTACCAACTTTACATTTCCCTGTATGGACCTGGAAGATGACTGGTTAGCCAGAGATGGATAAGATTCCTCAAGGGAGGAACAACCTAAGACAGGCACAGTCGCAGGGGGGCCATCAGGTGAGAAATTGGGGAACAACAGTGGTGAAGCTTAGAACCTCACCCCCCCTGTTTTGAGAGAAATCATCTGCATCCGTGGATGTTTTATTGCCCTTGTCCAGCTTGGATTAACACATAGTCTACAGGCACACACCTGATCATCTACAATTGCTCTCTTACAACACTAAACTATGTTTTCTACCTTTATCTTGCATCTACCTACCACTTCAGCATTTTATTAAAAATAAAAATAATAATAATAATAAAGGGAGAAATGTGGGATCCACATATAAATCAAGTATAAAAATCAAACGAATATTCATATCTGACCTGATTGTTTATAATTCATAATGCGTGATCAAAACCGAAAGTTTCTGTGATGAATGCCCTTGTATTGTTCACCATGTAAGAACTTATTCACTATGTAAGAATTCGTTCACCATGTAAGAACTTGTTCGTTATGCTTCAGAAGATTGGAGACTGACGAGAATTAGGCTTGAGATGGATTAATGATTGTGCATTGAGCATTGACCCCCCTATACAGAATTTTATTGTTGTTAACAACCATTTGATCAATAAATATGAGAGATGCTCTCTCAAAAAAAAAAAATTGTCTCCTTTATTATGTCTAGTATGTCATTCCATTCTATTTGCAGTTGTTTATGCCAACTTTATAAGTTTATTTAATAGAGTATTTTAAAAAATTGCTTTGATGGATTGGTTTTTAACTTCTGGAGCTATTTTCAATGGTTCTTTTGGTTATATATGCTTACTGTTTTCAGACATTTTATGGAGAAACAGCGCTACTCTAAAATGTAATATTTAACGGCTGTGTTTCTATCTCCAAATTTAGAAGTGAAAATAAGAAACCTGTTTACATTTATGGGAAGGGCATAATAACAGTAGCAATTTCCTTAAGTAAGAATGTTTTGTTATAAGTTGGCGTGAGTCTGTCTGTAGTGTTAGGTTCAGAATGACTGGTCTTTGTTTTTCTCTTGCATACTGCAGACTGATGGGGGATCAAATATCACTGCTGAAGAGCCCTTAGCCATCAATTTTTGAAATTGACAGAGGTTTATATTATAACATGGATGTGCCTTGTTGATAATCCTCGCTGACTGCCATTTTCTAGAAGGTTTTAGGAGATTTCTTTCTTAGTTGACCTCAGAGTGAGGTAACCAGGATGAGTTTAATCTTGGACATGACTTCTTTTGTTGAGCTGAGATACTGTCATCTTGTAGATGATCTTTGGAATATACAGCCAGTTTTTTCCCCCCTTTAAATCATACTTTAAATCATAGTCTGGCATGCTTTCTGCTAATGCTGGTGTCTGTGCAGAGCCTTCAAACCCAAAACTTCAAGAAAATAAAATGAAGAAGAAAAGGCAACCACTAGAGAGAGGAGAAAGAAAAGATGGGGTGCACTGTACTTGAAAAACCAATTATGTATTTTGTGATTTATTGACTGGACTATTTTGTAAAGATTAATACAGGTTTTAAGCAGTGTTGTAAATTCAGAATTAAGTATGGTTTAATGACTGGTTTTAATGACCTGAGCAACAAGAAGATCCCCTTTTTGTTAAATAAACAGAAGACTTTTCTTAAAGAGTTCTCAGGTCCTCTGTCTTAATCACGGTAGTCACTGACAATCAAGTTTTATGTGCTTTTTTTTCATTTTAGGAAAATAAATCATATGTCATTGCAAGTAACACTGAAGTGTTTGGGATAATATAAGCTACTTGCTACAGTTGAGACACGGATCTCAAAAACCACAATTGCATTTTTAGACAATGTCACAGTGAGACATTTCAGGAAAAAAGTGAAAGAACTCTAGATCAGTGAGATTTGGTTATCATTCATCAATTCCAAGTGAAAAGTTTTTAAGTTGCCTTTTAATTTGTGATGCTAATGTGATTTAGCAACTTGGAAAATGGACACCAGTGTAAATACTGTGCTCAGATAAGTCAGTGCATAAAGCTACACGACGGTTCATTCATTCTTTTCTACAGTAATGGTATATTAGCGCCTCTTAGATATTAGGCACAGATCTGGGTGCTGAGGATACATGCAGTGGAAAACAAATGCATGAGAAATCTCGGCGGAGTTGGGGGAGATTGGAGAGGGGACAGTAAGCAAAATAAGTAAAATAGAATGTTAGGTGGACCTAAATGGTATAGAGAGAAACGGAGTGAGAAAGAGGAAGCTGGGCTGCTGATGCCGGGGTTCTTGTTCACGAAGCCGACGAATGAGCTTCACAAACACTCAAGGTAGGAGAGCAAGGTACAGGCTTTTATTTAGAGATGAAGTGAGAGGACAGAGCTCCCGGCTCACGCCAGGCGGGGACAAGAGAGCCTGGGGTGGTATGTTGTCTAGGGGATTTATAGGCAGTTGAGGATTTGGGGGAATTGAGGGCTTAGGGTGTGGAGTTGTACCACCTGCCCCGCCCTCAAGGTGGGCTGGGTTGTTGTCTGTTTGCCAGGGCTGTTTACAGTGAAGTCTCGGGCTCTGCTGAGATGCCCTTGTAGAACACTCAAAACATTCCAGGCCAAGTCGCTCCTGGCCTTTTGACCTTTAACTGTTCTCACTCAAGGTGTCTGTATTCCTAGTCTGGTATCTTTACCCTAGAGAATTAGTGTGACCTTGACTTTGCATAATGCTGAACACAGAGTTTCTAAAGGGACTTTACATTGTTACATTGCTTTGACTGTAAATATACAGCCTTGCTTTTTCCAGAGGCCCTCACCCTACTCTGATGACACCCACTGTCCCTGTCTCACTGTGACAGGGGAAAAGTTACTATTTCCAATGGAGTAGTCGGAGGACGCCACCTTGAGAGGGACGAGACGAAACCCCCTGCAGAGGAGGGGATACTGGGGGGATTACTGCTTGGCAGCAGTTCTGTTGTTGGAGCAGGTGGTATTTGCAATGGTGTGGGGGTCCGTGGTGAGCCTAGAGAGATGGTTGGTGGCCAGCTGGGAAGAGGCTGATGCCGGGGTTCTCGTTCGCGGAGTCGAAGAATGAACTTAGCAAACACGCAAGGTAGGAGAGCCAGGGAGAGGCTTTTATTTAGAGACACAGTGAGAGGACAGAGCTCCTGGGGGGGACGAGAGAGCCCGGGGTGGTGCTTTGTCTAGGGGATTTATAGGCAGTTGAGGATTTTGGGGAACTCATAAAGGGCTTGTTAAAAGTGGCCTTAGGATGCTTGTCCTTGATGAGATATTAAGTCCTTTTTAGCATGCTAAAGTGAATCTTACACATGATTACAAATAATTAGCATAGTAAAAACATGGGCTACTTTATCTGGGGAGTATCAACTGATCTCACTGAAGAATGACTCTAGAGGTTAAAGTTTAACACAGAGTGTTGGTAGGGGGTTTCCTTGCATGTAGTTACATTGCTCTGACTGTAAATATCCTGCCTTGCTTTTCTGGAAACCCTTGCCCTGCTCTGTCTAAGCCTATGGGCCCTGTCTCAAGGCTTTGTCAGGAGGCTCGTGGGTCCCCACCATCATGGCCTTAGTGAGTTTAGTTTTGCATGACCTCCCCGTGGAGTTGATGGTGGTGATGTCGGCCAGGGGAAGGCTTCTGGCCCAGTGATGCTGAAGGAAGTAGGAAGGGGTCTGGATGTATCTGCTGCTCCTCTGCCCTCTGTTTGCTGTGTCTGAGAGTCTGTCTTAGCCTCACGGCCTTTTGTGTATTGGAGAGCAGGAACTCCCAGTCTTGCTCCCCTTGGGACTGGGTGGCCTAATTGCCCCTGAGTTGGGGTCCTTTCATCCAGGTGGGCTGGGGCAGCGCCTGAGGACCCTGATCCCTGGCATGCCCTCAGATTCCCGACTCTCACCTCCGGGAGCCCGTAGTGCCCTTAGATTCTTGACTTGGATTCTAGCCTGTGGATCAGTCCCTTGGATGTTGACAGCAGCTTTGCTAATTAAGATTAATTGCCATCTTCTTCCTCTCTCGTCTCTAGTTGCCATGGATTCAGGTATCCTTTTGTTAGGCAGGAAAATATAGATATGAGCAGGGTGGAAAGAGAACATGGTAGAAAGGATTCAGTTAACCAGTTAAAACTAGAAATCCAGAAAAGACTCAGTTAATGAGTTTATCAGTTAAATCTCAAAAGGTCAAGAGCAACTTGGCCTTGAATGTTTGAATATTCCCGATAAGGAAAAGTGTCAGCACTGCCCATGTCATCACTGTGTCGATTAGATCATTATAAGATTTTCTCTAGCCTGCTGAAAGGCCCACCTATAAACAGCGTAATAAAGACAGGGAGATCCCACCTTAAAGCCAGAATTGCATTTTGGAAAAAAAAAACCCAGAAAGTTTAAGAAGAAAAATTCTTAACATGCTCTTTAGCAAACAAATAACTACCCATCTTGGAGGAAGGGCTGACAGTCTTGATTGATATGCCCCCAAACCAGGAAACTGCTGTCCTGGGAGGGGACCAGAGCACAAAATTTTTTGTGTTAAGCTGATTTTGCAGAATTACCTAGAGAACTGATAAGAAACTTAATGTCTCATCAAAGATACTTGAGACCACTTAACAAGTCCACACCCTAGTCCTTTGTCACATTCCTGAAAAACCCTTAAGAGCAGCAACCCCCGACCTTTCAGGGTACTCCTCTCTCTGAGGTCGCCGACACTTTCTAATTGTTAACTTTTTAATCTTAAAAACTCTTTCTCTCCCACCTTTCAGGGTGCTCTTCCCTCTCTGAGGTCACCTGCACTTTCTCTCTAAGTGACTTTAAATAAACTTTTACTTTGCTTTACTACTGTGTCTCTGCCCTTCAATTTTTTGTTGCAGTGCAGACAAGAACCGAGGAAAATACACGCCTCTGCCACACAGTTTGATGGAGAGAACTTTACAATTTTAATCTAGTTGACTTACCACTTTTCTAGCTTGTTTATTTTGATTCTTGTTTAAGAAACTCTTACTATGAGGTCATGAAAATATTCACCTATATTGTTTTCCAAATATCTTATAGTTTGTCTTCTGTATTTAAATTTTCTTTCTCCCTGGAATTGATTTGTATTTAATGCAAGATAGAAGTCCAATTTAGTTTTTCCCCATGAAACTGGATAGCCACTTATCTTGACACCACTAATTACTGATTTTCTCCACTAAACTTCAATGTCTGCTTTGTCATAAATCAGACTTTTATATATGCATGGGTCTGTTTCTGGATTTTTCTTTTTGTTGGCTGTTGTTCTGTTCCTGGGCAAATGCCACACTCTCTTACCACTGTAGCTGTGTAACAGGTCCTTGATACTTGGTGGGGTACTTCTCCCTATTTTGCTCTTCTTTAGAAGTCCTTGGCTTTAGGAATCTTCTTTGTCCCCATTGGCTCTTTGCTTTGATATGCTTATAGCATTCACAAGGAAGCAGCGGTGAATGAGGGCGGATCACAGTGTTTATCCTTCCCCTTAGGAGTTCAGGAGGAGGATGCTGACTGTGTGTGTGTGTCTTATGTTTGTTTTTATAAGCAAAGCAGCCAAGTTGCAACAGGGGAACTAAATTGTCTAATTAGTTAGTAGAAACCTTAGTGGTATCTGTGATTAATTCTTAAGAAGTCACTTTGTAGAAAAATATTTAAGGGCTTTTCAAAAATATTAAAAACTACAAGCTCTAATCCCCCAAATCCCTTTTGTGGCTTTTGAGCAAGCACATGCATATTTCCAACTTAAGCACCTGAAATATACCTGTAGCTGTATAAAAATTCTTTCTTTTGTTATTTTCCAGTTATGACATTGGAAAAATTAATTTCTAAATTAATTTCCAGTTAACTGGTCTAGCTAGGTATAAATAATATAATCCCATAAAGTTTAATATGGAGAAGGTTCGGGTGAAATATTACCTAAATAGGAATCAATGTATTTTATCATTTATACTATTTCACTTTTGGTATTATGAAAAATGTAGTTTCTCTTCTTTAGAAAAAAACCCATAGGATTTTTTGTGCTCAGTTTTAAACCAGTACATTTTCTCTTATGTTTATAGCTTAATTATATTTTCAAGTCAAAGTATTTGAGTTTTTTCCCTTCAAATGATGCCGGGGTTCTTGTTCACGAAGCCGAGGAATGAACTTTTACTATGTTGCAGTAGGAGAGCAAGGCACAGGCTTTATTTAGAGATAAAGGGGGAGGACAGAGCTCCCGGCTCCCCCGAGGAGGGGACAAGAGAGTCCGGGGTGGTGTGTTGTCTAGGGGATTTTATAGGCAGTTGAGGATTTTTGAGAACATGAAAAAAGGCTTAGGGGTGTGGACTTATTAAGTGGTCCCTGAATATTCAGAATTAACACAAGGAACTTCCTGCTCTGATTTCTCCCTGAGATACCAGCATCTTGGGAGCATATCAAACAAGACTGCCTGCCCAGCCCCCAAGGTGGGCTGAGGTATTGTTTACTAAAGAGTAAGTTAAGAATTTCTAACTTCTTAACTTCTTGGGTATTAAAATGCAATCTTATCTTTAAGGTAGAATCTTTCTTGCCTTTTACTGTGTTGCTTATGCCTGGGCTGACTTGCTAAATTAGTTGCCCAGTTTGCAAAATCACCTCATTGGATCTGGAGGAGGAAAGACAGCACATAGGCCTGGGCCTTTTAGCATGCTAAAGTGAATCTTACACATGATTATAAATGATTAGCATAATAAAAACATGTGCTACCCTTCTTTATCTGGGGAATATTAACTGATCTCACTAAGAATGACCCTAGAGCTGAATGTTTAACACAGAGTTTTGGTAGGGGGTTTCCTTGCATGTAGTTACATTGCTCTGACTGTAAATATCCTGCTTTGCTTTTTCCAGAGCCCCTCACCCTACTCTGACTACATGCATGGTCCCTGTCTCCATAATATTAACAACATAGAGAGGAAAAGTTCAGCAATCCAGCATCATGTTAGAACCCCCTCTTTTAGATTAAAAAAAGACTTCTCCAGTCCCTTTTTTTCTCCCTGTATACTTTTCTTTCTCATCTTCTTTATCTCCTCTCCATTAATTTTACACTACAATATCATGGATTTAATGGCCCATGGAAGAATGAACTCTAATTAGGAAAAAATTCCTGAGAACATTTATTCAATGTCTGCAGAAGATATCTTCCTAAGCAAGATATAAAACTTAGAATCAAAAGGCAGGGCTGACAGACTTGGTTACGTAGTAACTAAAAAAAACAAAAAATAAATGTGATAAAGACCATAAATAAAAATCGAAATAGATCATATATGCACAGCTTGGGAAAAATAATGCAACATGAATGACTTACAAAGATCATTATCTGTAATGCATAGCTCCTATGAGTTGACTGAAGCCAATAATAAAATAGAAAAAAGGGGCAAAGACTATAACTAGATGGATGAGGAATTGCACACAATGAAGAAACATCTGAAAAGATGCTCCATCTTAGTTGTCAGTGAATGTAAATTAATAGTGAGTTTTCACTTTTTTATCAATCAACTTACAGAAATTTTAAATATTGATAATACACAGTCTTGGAAAGTGCAGATATGTGAGCATTCTCATACATTGCTTGTGGGAGGGTGAATTGCTGTGAACTTTGAGATTGTGACCTGGTAGTCTGTATTATGATATAAAATGCACACAATACTTGGGCCCAACAATGTCACACAAATCACAGGTCACTGTATACAGTGTCCTAATACCACTCATCGAAGAAAAGCACTGTTTAGCTTTTAGTGTCTAATCTAGACTGTGTCTAAGCATAGATCATATATGTGTGCAACATACAAAGAATTAAAGCTCATTCCTCTTTTATATATCTTCACAGACTTCTGTATGTTTGAATAAATGATGCTCTAAGATTTAAATTAATATTTTTAAATCTAGAAATAATCCTGTGCATCCTCATTTAACCTTCTTCCTTAGCCCTTTTCATAAACCTGGTTTAAACTTTAGATTTTGCTGAAAGTATGATTAAAAAAAATTTTTTTTTATGGTGCATTATTTGTCAGTTCTTTTTGGTCTTAAAAATATGTCTGTGAGTATTTTTGGTGAAAGCTAGTTCTCATTATGGAGAACTCAGTGTGTCCCTCTCATAACCTGGTGCCTATTGTTGGCCTCAGAAGCAGCCTGACCGTCGGTCAACTGGCTATGTTCACCAGAAGAAGTGACACAGGGACTCTGAGGTTTACAAAAATACTGTGCGCATTGTGTGGAAGAGTTAGGTGGTCACTTGGGACCTTGTAAATTTACCCCTACCTTTCTGTGCTACATAAAAATAAAAGTTGTGGAATGTAAAAACAACGATTTGAGTGGGAAGTCATTGTAAAAAGGAAACTTGATGTAGGAAAAAACAACAAGACATGATGGTGAGATGACGCTGTATGTCAAAATGAAGGTTTTTTTTATTTTTTTATTTTTTATTCCTAAGTCCAAATAAGAAAAATTGCTGTGGACATTTCTTCCTTTCACAGATGGTTATTGAACATCAGTTGTGTGCCAGGCATTGTTTGGTGGAGGGGGCACACAGGTCCTGCCCTCAGGGGTTGCCGTACCAGTGGGGGAGAAAAGCAGTAGAGGAGGAAGCAGAGAAATAAACAATTTTGCGTAGGGGTGTGTGCTCTGGAGAGTAGACAGCAGGGAGAAGGGCTGTAAGACTGCTGGTCGGGGAGGCTGTTTTGGGAAGGAGGGCCAGGCGTGGCCCTTCAGAGAACAACGTCCCAAGTGGCAAGAAAGAGCAAGCCAGGGAGAGATTTCCCAGGGTCCTGAGCCGAAGGCATCTGCAAACGTGAAGACGTTGACGTGGAAATGAGCTTGGTGGGTCTTTGTGAAAACGGTGTGGGTGTGGCTGGCTTTGAGCGCAGTGATCCCTCCAAGTGTGGAGCGGGGCCTGGGGCTCCTTGCGGGATGTCTAACTAATCTGTGGCCCCCATCACTAAATGCCAGCAGTGTCCCCCTCCCAAGTCCCTGTGTTTAAGAAAAAGACTCCCATCTGTGCAGCATGGTGACCATAGTTGACACTACCATATCGTATATTTGAAAGTTGCTAAGAAATCTGAAAATTTTCTTAGCAGGAAAGGAAAAAAAATACGTTACTCTGTGTGGTGATGTTAACAAAACTTATGGTGGCAGTCATTTTGTGATAGATACATACAGCAAATCATTATATTGTACACCTGAAACGAAGACAATGTTAATGTGTAACTATTATCTCAATAAAATAATAAAAAATAAATAAAAGGAAAAAGACCCCCAAAATATTCTCATACATTCCAAACACCCCCTTCTCCCCAGGGGGGCAGTACTGCCCTCAGTCTGGAACTCCTGAGAGCTGGAGCTCCGGATCCGGGGTGAGGGGAGAGTGGTAGAAAGGAGGATGGGCAGGTGGGCAGCGATCAGGTCCTTAAGCTCCGGCAAGTCTGGATTTTATTCTAAGTTCATGGGCAGCTCCTGGAGTGATGTGATCTGATAAATGTTTTAAAAAGGTCACGCTGGCTGTTCCTTGCAGACTGTGGAAAGGGTGAACGAGGTTAGGAGGCTGTTGTAGTAGTTTTGGATTAGATGACGGTGGCTTGGACTGGGGAAGAATATCCTTGGGGGTGAAAAATGATCTGATTCAGCTGCATGTCGCAGGATTTGCTAATTAATTGGATGTGAGAGCAGGAGACAGGCAGCAATTAGAATGGCTCCTAGGTTTCTTATATATGGAGTTCTGAAGACTATAAAGAAATCGTCTGATAAGGAGGTATGAAAGGAAGGAATGAAACAAGATGTCCCAATTAAATTTAAGAGATGAAGCGCTCCATATTTATTTGAATTTGAGAATTCTTATGGATCTCAATGGTGAGCTTTGTTTAAAAAAGCAGTTTCAAAATGTGTCTGCCAAAAGCATTTAACATTTGGCAAGGATTCATGACTTTGACAGATAAACAAGCATCATCCTATAGCTATTACGCAGCATGATGTAATTTACTGGACTTCGGTTGGCTACAGTTCATGACACACACTGACTGTGGAGCCGTATTTCTTAGTGTCTACTTCAAAACTAGAATGTTAAGTCATTTTTCTTCCTATGAAATCAAATAAATTGGCCATATATACTCTTAATTCTGTGAAGCTGGCTCCATCTAGTTAACTAAAATGGGTATCAGATTTTTTAAACCAAAGAGTTCAAATAATTATTTATAGGAAGCAATGTGTGTATTCTCAATTATGGACATGGAGACTAGGGCATAAATATATTCTTAAAAAATGACAATAAAAAATGTGGTCGAAAGAATAGTTTGCTTTCCCCTGTACTCTGGATCTTTGCTGGCTTGCTTGCGTTGCTAGATGAGGCTGTAGGCCCCCAGGGCCAGGGACGAAAGTGTACTAGACTCGTGGAAAAGCTGATGTGGTCCGCATGAAAAGAAACACTGTCTAGAATGTGATGGAAATGTCAGTCCATCCACTCCTGGAATATTATGTTTTAGGTATAATGATCCAGGAACTAGTGCGTGGCCAATACAAGGATGCAGGTTTCAAATTAATTTGAGAAAGGAACTTTGTATATGGAAGACCAAAAGCAGAGTGAAAATACCAGGCCTTTTGAAGAGAGACTCAGGGGTTGTTTTAACGGAGATGTTCAAGCAGAAGCCAAGAACTACGTGGTAAGGATGTTGAGGAAGTGAGTCAGGCACTTGATGGATTTTGGAACAGATGATGTATAAATTGTTTGTTCACCATGAGTGTCCATAAATGTACGTGTCTCGTTAATACCGCAGAATTGAATAAGGTCCTAACAACACCAGCACCAGTCCTGTGGTTTGTTTTATAAGGACTGCTTGGTGGTTAAACTCTACAGGTGAAATACCACAGGGATGCAGGGCAATGCCAGAGAGAGTGGCCACCTCTCATCTAGAGCAGAGATCGAAAACTGGTACCCCACAGGCAGAATCCAGCCCCAGGGACTTAGTAACAGCTGATTTAGGGAGCTTCTCTTTTAAAATTAAGGAGAGTCATATGAGAAATCTAGATTTCAAAACTCTTTCAAAAACTGGAAGGTTTCTCAAATCCCTGGACCCACATTTCTTCATGACCTCGGAGGGTGGGAGCTGAGGGGGTCTTTCTGCTTTAGAAAGGGCTTGACTCTCCAGTTGGCCAGTTGCCACCGCATCATCCTGCTGTCCGCTTCCCTTATTTACATCATCTGTCACTTTCCGCTGACATTTGAGTTTTGGCTTTTCATCTGGCACCCTTATGCCCTTCTAGGAAAAAAAGTTCAGGAGGAAGGGAAGTCAAGAATGAGAAACTAGAATAGTTGGAGGAGGATTATAGTGCCTTACAAAGAGCCCTGGACTTAGGGTGAGGGGTCCCAAATTTCATTCTGAGTCCTCCCTCTTATATCTCAAAGCTCCATGTCGTCATCTCCTGAATAGAAAGAGTAAATAGGACTGGTGTTTATTTCTAAACGGGATAGTGTATACAGGAGCACCTGCCCTATAACCTTGCCCGGAGCGGGCGTTCCGGTTAGCGGTGCCCCTCTGTGTTGTCCTGTAAGCCCTGAGTAACTGTAAGGCTGCCTTGTTCTGTGATTGTTAACTTCCACTACCAGATTTTTTCCCACACCAAGCACCAAGCACTGAACTTGACATTTTGATGAGTAAATAAACTGACAAGTGAGTTTTGAGAGTGGGGGAAAAGCAAATAGAAAAAAGAGAAACGACTGGACATCCCCCTCACTCTTACTCAGATCCCCCCTTTCCTTCTCCGGATCCTCGTCTCCTAGTCTTGCTCTCAACTCTGCTCTCTCCAGCAGGACGTCTGTCCATCTGTACTTACCTGGACCACTTCCCCAGGTTGAACATTCTTAAGGAACTAAGGAGGTGGTTCTTTGCTAAACATACCCCAGTTAAGCAGCTTTAGGAGCTTTGGGAGCTTTATTATCAGATTTGCTCCTGGCTCCAAAAATAGTTATTAATACTTGGAGCTAAGGTGCCATTTTGGTTAATTGAGACTCTGGGTTTTCATGGAATACTTAGTGTTTTTGAATTGGTGGTTTTATGAAGTTATTTTGCTTTTGTGACCTGAAGTAATAACTCTCAAGTATTTACCCTAGTGATTTCTTCCTCAGATATTATATATTTTTCTATATTTTGAAAAAGGAGGAAAAAGTCATAGCAGAAAAATAGAGAACTTGCTAGAATGTCTGGTGATGTACGTTCTCCGGGGCATCGGACCTGATTATGTACGTGATGTAAAGCCTTTGGTACTTAGTGTCTGCTGTGCAAGCGGTGTGACTTTTTATTATCATATCCTAGTAACTCTGGGTTGTAGTATTTGATTAAATGGCCTCTTTTGTACATTTCCTAGCACTGTGACTGTTGAAAATGCTCTCTAAACTTTATCAGGTGACCCGGATTTTAATTCACATTCCCTGTTTACTGGCTAGGAGGCCAAGGCCAAACATGTGAACTGTAAAAATCGCTAAGTTGTGTTCACTGGCTACCACATACCGGCTAGTGTGCTAAATACTTAATGTGTTTCATCTCATCACTCTCACTAGCCTGGAAGTATAACCTGTATACTTCCATTATACAGGTGAGAAAATTGAGGCACAGAGAGATTAAGTAACTTGTCTACCTAGTGGTGGAACCAAAATTTGAGTCAGACAGTGTGACTTCAAAACTTGCATTTTTTAATAATAGTAATAATGCTAATAATAATAATAATAATAATACTATCATTAGAAACAACAATATTATTGTAATGGTAGAAATAATAGCTTGGACTTACAGAGTGCTGTGTATCTGTCAAGAAGCTCTCTGAGTACCTTATATACATGAATTCATTCAAACTCATTGAGCTGTGACTTCTTAGTTCATAGAGTTGTTACGAGTCTTAAATAATAGTAGGTGTGTATATTTATATCTTTGTATATATACATGCTATGGAAGTTACCAATTAACTATACATTTTGTGGGTGACAGTATTGTACATTCGCACATAAGAGTGAAGAATTTTGTCATTTTGGTTAATTCATTAGACTTTAAAGTATCCGGGGAGGTAGTTTGCTGTATGTGGGAAAAACAGGACGTGTTTTAACTTTCTAAAATTGTAGGATCGTAATGGTTTGGTCCTTCTTCAGTTACGCTTGTAGTTAAATTCCCATTTTCCTTAAAAGTGTTTACAAGATAGAATTTACTTAGTGCTGTTATTTAGAAACCTAGTCCAGCTTCACGGTGGGAAGGGCGCCCTCTCTGCCTCATGCCCTTGTGTCCGCCGTTGCTAAGGTGACCGCCTTCGCATCATCCTTCAGGTACCTTTGCTGCTGAGTTAGGTTTCAGGGCACCATCCCTTGTTCAAGGCTGTTTTTTAATGGGGACTCACTCTGTTTCGGTAAATTTGTGTTGTCATCTCAGAGTTTTCAAGGCAGTGGTTTTATGGCCTCTCTTCTCCTTTCTCTTGTGTGCAGCATGAGGAAAAAAACCAAAAGCCCTTAAATTAAATTGGAGTTTAATCCACGTCCCTCAAGTAGACAGTAAGCTGCTCTTGAGGCCTTTTCTACCCTTTATGCACAGTCACTGCTCAGCAGTACTTGCTGGTCGATTCCCAAGTTTTGGAGTATTTTTACACTAGCATATGGTAGGCTTAAATAAAATATTGGTCGTGGAAAACTTGTTGGCATGTGTCCATCTGCAGATTTTTCTAGAAGGCCTCGTACCTGAGAGATGCAGCGGAACCATCTGTCGGGGTGCCTAGGAGGGCTCCCGGCAGCCTTCCTGTGCCCGTGCCTCTGTGCAGTGGCGCCGTGCTGTTCTGTAATTAAGCAGCCGGTGGGCAGCCCGTGTGGAAGGGCCGTCTCCCTGTTGGATACGCCCGGCTGCTTTTGTGTCACCTGCCATGTTATGGTGGAGTGGGTAATTTTTTTTTCCTGTACGGGTCTTGATTTAACAGCAGGATCCTCTGAGCTTCTTCCAAGACAGTGTTTCCCTGGAAATAAATGGTAGATGAATTCTTTCTTGAGATTATGAAAAACTATTAAACAGAAACTTTTCTTTTTTCTCAGGTTCAAAACAATGCTAAATATTTATAATTATACTCCCAACGAGTTACTTGGTTCACTGGCTTCCTTCCTGCTCTGGCAAAGATGGATTCTTTTTCCCACGGCAGAGGAAGTTTATAAAAATACAATATTAAAAAAAAGCTACAAGTCAAGAATGCAACATCTTCATAAGCTTCTCACTGTGGTCTAGTGAAAGAAAGACTGTAAATGAGACCATTGTGATTGGATTTGAATATCCTTTATTCACCTTTTTTCTTATTCTTGAAGCCTCGTGTTCTCGCCTCCAGCCAGGCCTCTCTCCGCCCAGCCCAGCCATTCTCTTACCCCCTGACCTGCCTCCTGCCAAACATTCTACTTACCTGTCCGCCACCCTTCTCCATGGTACGCAAACTTCCTTGTATCTTTCTTTCCGGAATTTTCTTTCCATCTCAGCTTGATTGACTTGTTTTCCCGTGCAACGCCACATAGAAGAAGATATTGCTCACTCTCTCACATCCAGAAATCTAAGAATCCAGAAATATTTTCTATTTTTCCCGTTTGCAGCCTCCAGACCATTATTGCTCTCTCATTGCCCCTGCTTTTGCTAGGCATCCTTGCCTTTGGAGTAATTCAGGGAGAAAGGATAGACTCAAGGAAACGCTAAGACAGGGACCCCCATGGGCATGTCATCAGCAAAGACGGGATGATGCTCTGACTTCTTTATGAGAACTTGTAACTTCTAAGCACCAGTTCTTAGCACATGGCTGAGTACAAAGCAGCTCCAAGAATGATAATATAAATCTTGGATATTAAATCTGAAGTCATATTATTCCGTCGGTAAGATGTATAATTTCACCATAGAGTGTGTGGGAAATGAAGTCAAAATCATCCTCAGTTTGCCAAAAAGCATTTCATAGCACTTTCATTTCCTGCCAGAAATCTTCTCAGGTCTGACCTTTCAAGTCTGTTGTTCCTCTGAGGATGTGTTAATAGGAACAAACATATAACTGGAAATGTAAATTATGAAAAATGCTGGAATTTACTTGTGGCCACAAGTGTTACTGACCTGTACACATAGGAAATAGAAATCTATTGTCTTCTTCTCTAACAATCCATACCTATTGGATAAGTAAAAAAATGGCATGCCATACTGTGGAATTTTTAAATTATTAAAAAGGTTGAACTGATTTTTCCCATTTTAACCATTTAAAATTCCTCTCCTGTCAGATTGTTTCTGTGTGTGCATCCTTTGCCTTCTTAAGAAAACTGCATGTCAGTGCTTCTGCTGGAAGAAGTGCCATAGTTTGAGAGGTTCTTTATTTCCTGTGCAGACCATTTATTTGAGTAAATGTCTATATGAACTAGATCTATAAATAAAAAGCAAAAGGTTGGGTTTTAGTTTCTTTGGATGAATGAAACTTGACATGTACTTCCTCATCCCCCCCAAGTTGCACATGTAAATAAATGTGTCTAGTTTTGGCGTTTGAGGAAGTGGAACTGAAACCAAAGACTTGAGTAACTACATCCACAGCCTGGTGTACACCAGAGGACATGCAGTGACTTAAATTCAGGGACTGGAAACTCAGAATTGTCCCCTGTGATTGAAATGTTCTTTAGAAAGTCCATGTGTCCTTGACTCAGAAAACACATTAGAGAAATTCATACCAGTTGATTTCTAATTCTGTAAAAATCTCCCAAATTTAAAGTCTGCACCTTTTGTCGGGGATGAAGGTTTGGAACCATGGTTCTCTGCTTTGCTCCTTTACCTTTGGCTGAATTACCACCTTTTCTGAGCCCTTGGCTTTCCTCCTGTGAACAGAAGGTACAACATCTGCCATCACAAAGGGAGGACTTAGGATTCAAACAAGACGGCACCGGGATCGTATCCTCCTGTTTTAGAAGATAAAATGTAAAGTTAAAAAAGTGAAATTATTCAAGACCTTATTGTCTCATTTGAAGCTTATTCAGAATTTATATTTTTAATTTAGTTTTGTCCTAATATCTTCTTTGTTGTGTTTTTGTTATGAGAATGTATGAAAAGGTGTCTCACAACAAAATCCTGTTATTTCTAATGCCTAATGAGAAATCTGATTTAGATACCCCCCACTTTGGATCAACTTTTGAGTAACGCTTACATAGTAAACTGTACATACTGGTTTTCTCCCTTTTTTAAAATTCCCATTCTTTGGAAGCTTCATGAGTGAGCGGCCCTTGTCTTGTTTTTCTCTCTCCCCAGGGCTTGCAAACAGTAGGTGATCAACAAATGTTTGTTGAATATATGACTAAATCATCGCCTAATTAAGGAGAGAAGGCATAAATCTCATCAGTGTTTTCTCTTCAGTGAATAAAATTGAGATAGTGAGTTTTTATTTATTTATTTATTTATTTATTCATTCATTCATTCATTCATTTATTATATATATATATTTATTTGATATCATTAATCTACAATTACATGAAGAACATTATGTTTACTAGGCTCCCCCCTTCACCAAGTCCCCCCCACATACTCCTTCACAGTCACTGTCCATCAACGTAGTAAGATGCTGTAAAATCACTGCTTGTCTTCTCTGTGTTGCACAGCCCTCCCCGTGCCCCCCATGCACTATACATGCTAATCGTAATGCCTCCTTTCTTTTTCCCCGCCCTTATCCCTCCCTTCCCACCCGTCCTCCCCAGTCCCTTTCCCTTTGGTAACTATTAGTCCATTCTTGGGTTCTGTGATTCTGCTGCTGTTTTGTTCCTTCAATTTTCCTTTGTTCTTATACTCCACAGATGAGTGAAATCATTTGGTACTTGTCTCTCTCTGCCTGGCTTATTTCACTGAGCATAATACCCTCCAGCTCCATCCATGTTGTTGCGAATGGTAGGATCTGTTTTTTTCTTATGGCTGAGTAGTATTCCATTGTGTATATGTACCACATCTTCTTTATCCATTCATCTACTGATGGACACTTAGGTTGCTTCCATATCTTGGCTATTGTAAATAGTGCTGCGATAAACATAGGGGTGCATGTGTCTTTTTCAAACTGGAGTGCTGCATTCTTGGGGTAAATCCCTAGAAGTGGAATTCCTGGGTCAAATGGTATTTCTATTTGAGCATTCTGAGGAACCTCCATACTGCTTTCCACAATGGTTGAACTAATTTACTATTTGATAGTGGGGTTTTTTTAAACAGAGAAGAAAAATTATAACGAAAACCACACCTTCTCCATAATGGTTGCCTCTTCAAGCACCACCAGGGAGGTGGGACCTGTGCCATGAGCTGGAGGCATAGTTCAGACTGCAGAGATCACCTGTTAGGGTGAATCATACGAAATGGCCAGTTTTATAGCTCAAAAATGGTAGAATATTGCAGTTTCACGTGGTTCACCCTACTGTGGTAAACCAAAAAGTGTGAGTGTGAAGGCTTAAAATTTTTAGCCCTTTTTGAGAACCTTCATTATCTGAGAACAACTGACATCCAGAAAAAGTCAAAGCAGAATGAATTCCCTTATAAATGGGGACCAGCCCTTCATAGTACAAAGTCAGGAAAAAAGGCATGGACTGATTGGTTGGAATTCTTTACTGAAATATATAAACCTGTTAAAATGTTGATAAAAATAACAATGAATTCTTCAACTTAAAGATGAATGGTTTATTTTTACTTACATCATAATTTTTTCCTACAATAAAAGCGTGTCATTACAGCCTTCACCTTGCATCTGATTTTTGAAGCATTAAAGAGATTGTAAATGAAATTGGAAGGCTTCAGTAACTTTTCTAAGGCTTTAAAGAATATTTTATCATTACAATTATTTTCTTATGAAGCATTCAAAGTATAGACAGCCTCTCTTAATTTCTTTTCCTCAATTGTTAACGGTCTAATACTGCCAGATCCTTCTCTACCAGGGACTTTGGGTGTTACTGGAGCCATCTTTTGTGGACCTTATGAAATCTTGCACATGACATTTGAAATTTTACTGTGTGTTCAAGTTGTCTTGCCTTTTCTGGGTCCACCACAGCTCCACATGAAACTTAATTGTGGAGACACTGATTCTCTGGGCTATAAATAGTTCCCTCTACTCAACCCATTCCCTTTATCCTGCTTTGTATTTCTTCATGGCAGGCGCTATCTACTGATTATATTTTTTGTTTGTCCTGTGTTCTCTTCAGCCGGTTTCCAGAGCATCCAGTCTTATATGTCTGTATAACCTTTTCTAAAAAAAGTCTTAAACTGTGAAATACACCATATACATAGAAAAGGCACACAAACATGAAACACAGTTTAAAAAAGAACATGAAGCTGCTTCTGATGTGGCCACCATGCAGGCGAAGGAAACAGAACATGGTGTGCACCCTCTGCCTGTGTGGCCCTCTGCTCTTGCAGCTCTCCCACCCCGGCTAGTCCATAATTTTGTCATAATAATTTTTCACTGTTCAACCACATGGAGTTTAGTTTTTGTCTGTTTTTGAACTTTACATGAACGGATTCATATTGTATATATTCTTGATTGCCTTGCGTGTTTTGCTTAAGATTTTTCATAAGATTCTCCAGGTCGTTGCATGTAACAGGAGTTATTTCATTTCATTACTGAATCGGATCCCTTTGTCTCATTTATCTGCTCTTTAGTTGATGGACTTTGGGGTTACTTTCATTCTTTGGACTGTTTTGAACAATGCTGCTACATGGTATACATCTCATCTGGTATACACGTTCATGTATTTCTATGGGTGCAATCTCTGTGGCATAAAACATACCTATCTTCAGCGTTACCATGTTTTCCAAAGCGACCGTACCAATTTGCACACATACCAGCCATGTGTGAGGATTCTCTGTTCTCACCATCACTGCATATTGTCAGATTTTGAAGTTCTGCTGATTGGGTGGGTGGGTAGTGGTATCCCGTTGTAGTTATGATTTACATTTCCCTGAACACTTTGGAAGACTGAACAATTTTTTCATGTTTATTTGGATTTCCTATTTTATGATATGCCTATCTGAGTCTTTTGCGATTTGAAATATTAGGTTCTCTCTTTCTAATGGAGTGTATATATATATATATATATATATAGGTTTATTCTGGATTCTAGTCCTTTTAATTGATATGCATTGCAAATATCTTCTGCTCTACAGGAAAAGGCCCTGGAGAGGCTCAAAGCAGGAGGGATGGAAGGATTCATTTTTTGCAATCAAAATCCTCTATTTCTGTTCCCAAATCCATTTCTTCTTCCTCTTCCTATGATTTATTGAGTACCAATTAAATTACCAGGCACTGTGTCAAGCCCAGCTGTAGCACAGGAGATTCTGAAATCTGGAAGTAGCTCTGGTCTTAGAAGAGGAAAGGAGGAGGAAGATGCTAAGATAACAACACCTGAGAACCTGCAGAATGCCTTACGAGCGCAGAGCCAGTGACTTTACGCAGGGAAAGCAGTTTTTGAGCTGGATCTCAGAGGAAGAGGTTGATAGATTTGAGGGGTTAGGGAGATGGAGTTGTGTTGTTTTAAGGCCAGAGTGAGTGCTATTTCTATAAATGCAGAGTTTTAAGGAGAAAGGCTTAGGACCAAATGCCAGAAGGCAGCAGATTTCTATTTTCTGTATATTTGTACATTACGACAATTCATTTACAGACACAAACAGTCATCCTTGTACATAAATTATTCATGTAATTACGTTTACCCAGCCTCGGTTGTTGGCTTTGGTCACAGAGAGTAGGCAGCCGGCTTCTCCTTCAGTGGGTGTCTGGGAGAAGGCTTTCAAAGACGTTTTTCTTTGATTCTTTCTCTCCTCCTGGTTCAGGGATCTTGATTCGACCTCTCTGTTTATCTCATAGTTTCCTGATAAATTTCCTTGATGCCCAGGAAATTTGATATCAGAGATATTTTAAATGTGTTTAATCTTTGGAAGGGGCTTTTCAAATCATGAATGACCCCCTCCAGGCCAGTTGAGTTTTAGGTGAAAATCACTCTCATACTCAGAGGCTTTGATTTAGTGAGATAGAGGAATTTCTGGTTAGATGATAAACTGAAGACCCAACAGATAATGCTGAGAAAGTTTTACTCATCCCACTAGATGTTTTTTTAGTGTTGGTGGTGGTATTAGACTGATACTGTCTATAGGCATTTTGTGAGTCGGCTTTGATCTTGAGAGACAAATCAAAGTAGAACTCAATTGTGTTTGCAGCTGATTGTGTTAGTGACTGTGTATACTAAGCACCTACTGTATGTGCATTTTTCTCTGCATCTCATCCCATTGCTCTTGCATTTTTCTCTGCATCTCTGTCAGCATGTTCATGATTTTTATTTTGAATTCTTTTTCAGGAGGACTGGTTAGGTCTGTCTCCTTCTCAGGTGTTGTCTCTGTGATCTTTGTCTGCCTGTAGTTTTGCCTTTTCATGGTGATATAGATAGTTTGCAGAGCTGGTACGAGTGACCGCTGGAAGAGCTTCCCTTCTTGTTGGTTTGTGGCCTTCCTCTCCCCCTTCGCGAGGCACTGGGTTCTCGCAGGTGTGGATGTGGTCTGGGTGTTGTCCTGTGTCCTCTGGTCTCTATTTTAGGAAGAGTTTTCTTTGTTATATTTTCATAGATCTATGTGGTTTTGGGAGGAGATTTCCACTGCTCTACTCACGCCACCATCCTCTGTATGTGAAGCACTGTATACAAAAATGATCAAAACAAGTATGGGTCCTGCCCACAGAGAACTCAGGAGTTGAGCAGGGAAAAAATGGAATTAATCAGTTTTCCATATTTATAGTTATAAATGACATACACATACAGATAAAGGCACTCTCATAACTCATTCATCCTTCTCTTTCATTTTTCTTCCTCATTATACCATCTGTATAAGGTAACAGTCATTTGTCAGGGTTATGTAACAACCAGCTTTGCAATTTCTCTTGTATCATTTTGTTAACAATTACTGTTATATAGTTGCTGTTATATATGGGCGGTTAGTGCCTCACAGCCATGAAGGCGTCCAGATTTTCAGTTTGGGAAACTAGGTGGATGGAGAGCCCATAAACTGAAATAGAGAACATAGGAGAAAAGCTTTGAGATTAAGAAGCACACATGTTTGAACAACATGGAGTTTGAAGGAATGGTAAGATACCAGAGTGGAGGGACTCAGTAGGCTGGTGCAGATACACTTGTGAATCTCAGGACTGACTAATGAAAAAGCGAGAAGGTTAGCACAGAGGAGCCATTAACTTGTGGCTTGCTTTAGCCATAACGTGGTCATGCAATACTTGGCTTCAAAGCATTGTATGTAAGTCATTCTTGAAGTCACGGGAGTGAATGGGGTGAAGGCGGGAGAAGGAACAGAGCAGGTGGAGTCCTGGGGTCACAGGCAGAGAGGACGCCGGGAAAGCTGGATAAGTGTGGAGGGCTTGTGAGGAAGGGCAGGAGAGCCTGGGGTATGGCAAGCAGCAAGGGAATCGTCTCGAGAAGGAGAAGCCAAAGGTACAGAGAAGCCAGGAGAGACGGGCTCCGGACGGCCGCTGGGTGGGGACGTTCACAGGAATGGGACCGGAGAAATCTGAATTCTGAAACCCAGAGGCGTCGTTTTGCTGAAAGGACAGCTGGGTGGTGGGTTTTCTTTTTGGTTCTCTTTAGCCACCGTTTTGGATATTTGGGGTTTTTTGTTTTGCTTTGTTTTAGCTTAGTTAACAAATGAATTTATTTAAACGTAAGGCCAGAGAATTTGGAACCACAGGTGGAGAAATGCAACATCACTGAGGGAGAAAGGGGCTTCTTCCGTGAATGTGCACCTGCCGCAAGTGACTCACAAAGCTGGATGCCAAAGCCCACCTCTGCCACGCCGAGAGCCCGCTGATAGTGGGCGGGGGTGCAGGTGGGGATGCAGAGGGAGTCGGCGCGGGGGAGGGGAGAGGCCTGGCTTCAGGCTGCCTGCCCTAGAGGCTCGCCGGGTGGAGAGATGTGCTCAGACATTGATTCCTTCTACAAATCCTGTGGACTGCCTCTGTGCCAGGAGCTATGCTGAGTGCCAGGGGTAAAGTGATGGCACAAAGGTGCCCTGTTCTGGCTGTCGTGGTGCTTGGAGTCTAAACAGCAGAATGGCCCTCGGGGAGAAGGAACCGGGCTGGGCTCTGCTGGGGAGGGGAGGCCTGTGCCCACAGCAGAGGAGGAGGCCTAACGCTTTCTGAAGGCCGTGCAGCCCAGCCCTGCACCCTGCGGGGCTCCCTCTGACTTCTGCATCTCAGGGGTGCCCAGGTTCCCTCCCCCTCGGGGGGCTGTTCTCCTTCAGCTGAGGGCCTGGTGCAGGGTGGCTCTGTGCAGGAGGCAGGCCATTACCAGTTGATTATGAAGGATACTGGATATTTGATTAATTATCAGACAACCTAACTTCCTATTTCTTGGTAGTTCAGATTTACCAAGAAGAATTTCTATGCTATTAAAGGTTAAATTATTTGTGATCAAAATCAAGCATTGTTTACCTCACTGCTCAGTTCAATTTCTTCACTTTGTTTTGTTTTTCAAAGTCTACCTGAAGGCTTCTCTCTTTACAGTATCTATGGTGATCATTTTTAAAATGTTTTTTCAAGTTTTCTAGAAACATGAATAAATACGATAACTTAGTGAATGTGGGCAGTCAGTACTTGGGTGTGACAGTGAAGTGCCTGCTATGAATTTGGAAATAAGGAATAAAATAAACGAAGGGCCAGAGAAGAGAAGGAAAACATCTTGAGACGACAGAATGGCTCCAGGTCCGCAAGCTTCGACTGTGGTCTGAAGCAATCTTAATACCTGTGTCAAGGCTGCGGCAGTCAGAGGGTGGCTTAAAGGGGAAGCAGATGTTGGCGGTGTGCACGAGTGGGGTGTGCACGCCGCCGGGCGGTTCTGATAGGCCTGTGCTGGGGAAGCACACACTGGATTTCCAGGACCTGATGCAGTTTACACTCGAATCAGCAAATCTCGTGTTGGTCCTGATCCGCTCTCCCAACTGGCGCCTGGTGAACGGGTTCCTGGGGAGCTTGCCTTTGAGGAAAGAGTGTAATTTTCCCTCTGATGTCCTTCTCTGACCTCCTGCCAGTTAAATAACTTTATTGTGAAGTAAAGGTGCATCCTGGGTTTGTCCATGAAGCTCCTGTGGGTTTAGTGGAGGTCCGAGAGCATCTGTGAGCCTGGGGAAGTCTGGAGTGGGAGAATGTCTCCTCATCCAGGGCCCATGACCCGAATCGTGTCAGATTCACCAAGTTAAGGTCTGTTAACAGTCCCTGCTAAGGGCTCTTGGCAGGCCAGCAGATAGGCGCTCTCCAAGTGAACCTCTTCCCTATCACCGTAAGGCCTTCCCCTGGGAACTTTTACAGATTACTGTTATTTTTTTTAAGTGATAAATTTAATGTAGTAAGACTTAATTCTGTAGTTGTAAAGATGTGAAACTGGTATTACCTAATGTGAAATGAGTAACTGGCCCTTGTAAGCATGTCATGATCGTCCCCGTGTTGCATCTCCTTGAGCTCAGCTCTGGGACAGACCATTTCTGTATAGTCTGGTCCTCCAAATAAGGGACCAGGAGGCTCCGATCATAATTTTAATCAGGATTAAATGTAGACTTGGGATAATATTAAGAGTCAGTGTTCATCACTGATAAAGGTTTTTCTCTGTGGTGATGGGCTCACTTACGGACGATAGCATTTATACACCTATATGTGCCCGTACGTTGTATGTAGGGTTATAATTCGTGCAACTTTAAAATAAGTTATATAAGCAATTTATTAATTCAACCTGCCTTTTTTATGTTTATATTTATATTACAGGAGAAGCCATTTTTTGTTTGAAGTCAAGAAATATATATTGTTTTGTGTTGCTAAATTAGTATTTTTTTTGTCAAAGAAGCATCTCCAGAAAAAGAGCCGAAATGTAGAACAATAAAGCTGAGACTTTAATATGTTTTAAGTGAACCAGGAGAAAGAACACTAATGTCAGAATTAAAAAGATGGAAAACAAGACAGAACATTGACCCTGTTTGACCTGTGAGCATTCTGGTCGTGTGATCTTAAGAAGAACAAGCAACCAGTCTGAGATCCCCCCGTAGTCCTGATAGACCATTTTGGCTTCTCTGAAGGTCTTATGTAGGAAAATAAGAGAAAAAGCACATATTGTCTTCCTGACACAGAAAATTTAGCCTGGGTTTCCTGGGTACAAACAGGAAGATCCTGGGAGATGCCCAGTCCGTTTTAGAGATGGCGTGCCTAATGACAGGGATTAGAAGGACTGGGCTTGGGGGCTGAGCAC
This sequence comes from Manis javanica, assembly GCF_040802235.1. Taxonomy (NCBI): domain Eukaryota; kingdom Metazoa; phylum Chordata; class Mammalia; order Pholidota; family Manidae; genus Manis; species Manis javanica. Next base: position 6,659,152 of record NC_133170.1, on the reverse strand, counting down.
AGAGAATGATGATTGGGAAGGACACCCAGGTAAGATGCCTGTCCTTAGTTTACAAATGCATTGCCTGTTAACATCTCTTGAGTTCGCATCCTTGCTTTCCCAAGCTGTAGGCAGGTAGTTTCCAGGCCTCTGTGTTGCACAGCTTTGGGGAGCAATGTTGGAAATGGCACCTCTGAAGTTATGCAGGACGGGTCTGCACTCGGGTTGGTCCGCAGCAGTGGTTAAGTGTAGGATACTCTAACACCCACGAGAGCAGAGGCTTTCTGGTATCTTATGAAATAGATCAGAATACGCCGGCTGTTGCTCAGAGATCCTAGTTCTCTTTAGAGCTCTCTTTATACTAAGTAGAACCTTGTCTAAACCCTCTTTAAATAGAGAAGGCAGATAAGACCCCTGGTAAATTTACTCACTCTTCTGTCTGAGCATTTCCCTGTCATTTTCATTGTAGTCCTCCCTCCTTGTAATTTTTTAAATTGAAATATTGTTGATATACAAGCTTATGTTTGTTTCAAATATACAACACAGTGATTCAACTGATACTATTAAATCCTCACTCCCTCTAATGCGGTTACTATCTACCAGTGTAGAAAGATGTTATAAAATCATTGACTATATTCTCCATGCTGTACTACCATTCCCGTGACCAACCTATATTGTGATTGTGAATTATTGTACCCCTTTATCTCCCTCTCTCTCCCCAACCCTTCCCCCCTGGTAACCACTAGTCCCTTCTCAGCATATAAGTCTGCTGCTATTTTGTTCTTTTTGTTTTGCTTTGTTTTTATATTCCACAAACAAGTAAAATCATATGGTACTTGTTTTTCTCCACCTGGCTTATTTCACTGAGCATAATACCCTCTGGCTCCATCCATGTTGTTGGAAATGGTAGGATTTGTTTTCTTCTTATGGCTGAATAATATTCCATTGTGTATATGTACCACATCTTCTTTATCCAGTCATCTACTGATGGACACTTTGATTGCTTCCATATCTTGGCTATTTCATATATTGTGGCAATGAACATAGGGGTGTGTATATCTTTTCGAATTAGGGATTTTGTTTTCTTGAGGTAGATTCCTAGGAGTGAAATTACTGGGTCAAATGGTCTTTCAATTTTTAGTTTTTTGAGGAACCTCCATACTGTTTTTTGCACAGCGAGTGCACCAATTTACGTTCCCACCAACAGTGTAGGAGGGTTCCCCTTTCTCCACATCCTTGCCAGCATTTGTTATTTCTTGTCTTTGGATAGTGACCATCCTAACTGGTGTGAGGTGATGTCTCATTGTGGTTTTAATTTGCATTTCCCTGATGATTAGCCATGTGGAGCATCTTTTCATGTCCCTGTTGGCCATTTGTATTTCTTCTTTGGAGAAGTGTCTGTTCAGATCTTCCACCTATTTCTTAATCGGGTTACTTGTTTTTTGGGTGTTGAGGCATATGAGTTCTTTATATATTTTGGATGTTAACCCCTTATTATGTGAGTCGTTTATGAATATATTCTCCCATTCTGTAGGATGCCTTTTTGTTCTGCTGATGGTGTCATTTGCTGTTTCGGAAGCTTTTTAATTTGATGTAGTCCCACTTGTTCGTTTTTATTTTGTTTCCTTTGCCTAAGGAGATGTGTCCAGGAAACAGTTGCTCATGCTTATATTCAAGAGATTTTGCCTATGTTTTCTTCTAAAAGTTTTATGGTTTCATGACTTACATTCAGGTCCTTGGTCTATTTTGATTTCACTTTTGTGTGTGGAGTTAAGACAGTGATCTAGTTTCATTCTCTTACATGTAACTGTCCACGTTTCCCAACACCAGTTGTTGAAGAGGCTGTCATTTCCCCATTGTATATTCATGGCTCTTTCATTGTATATTAATTGGCCATATGTATGTGGGTTTTTATCTGGGGTCTCTCTTCTGTTTCAAAATTGTTTTGATTACTGTGGCTTTGTAGTAGAGCTTAAAGTCAGGGAGCATAATCCCCCCAGCTTTGTTCTTTCTCAGGATTGCTCATTTTTTATTTTGTGTTTTTAATCCCAACTCCAGTTTCCAGGGAGAGAGAAATTCACCGGCCCATCTGGGATTCGGCATTCAGAGATGGTCCATTCTGCTCTAAGCAGAAGGCAGATGTGTGTGTTTAAACATGGCTGCTGGGGCCCAGCTCTAGAAAGCAGAATATGAGAAGCATCAGAGTAAATTCTTCTAGTTAAAGAGTTACTTCTCTAGGCGTGTATCATAACATTGCACCATTTATTGTTTTCTTTTGATGAATCAAACCTACTTAATATTGAAATAATGTAGTCGAAGAAGTGCACAGACATGTCTGGTTAGGTTTGATTGCCCACCTGACATCTGGATCCGGGAGAGGATGGTTCATTACATTCCCAGAGCTTTAGACGTGAAACTGCTCTTTTTTTTAGTCCGTGTTTCAGTAAGGCTCACCTGACAGAAGAGGAGACTCAAAAACATTAAATCATTTCAGATGTTTATCAGATTCCCAGTGCTTGAAGTCAGAGGGTAGATTCAGAACTCACTCAACTCTTCAGACTTCCTGATGGATGTCTCCAGGATTGTTATGGATCTTATTTTAAACAAAGTCAATTATGTATTTTTTTTCAGTGCTGCGTATTCTGCACTTAACCCTCTTTAATCACTTTCTCTGTCCTCGGGCCCCTGTGACACTCTGTTCTTCTCATTCTCCCCCTACCCCTCCTCCTCCACAGCCCCCCAAATGCCCTTCATCCCCTCCCTCTGTGAGTAGGGGCTCAGGTGCAGTTGTTGGCCTCTGCTCTTTTTTCTCACTCATTTTCATAAATTCTCTGGTGTCTTGGTGCTGAGGAGGCACATTTCTAAATTCTGCCCTCTCATATAACCATTTCTTTGTGGAAACAGTTGCCAATTGAATGACAGCACAGTGACTTCATGTCCCACAATTACTAGCACTCATATAATGTCAGTGGCAGTGAAATTCTCACATTTACCTCATGTTTCTGCCGTGAACTTGTCTCTGACACCTTGTCCTTCACTGAGTCCCACTACCAAGTCCAGTTACGTTTTCCTTTGCAGTAAATAATTCCTTATTCCTCGAGGAATAATTCCTTCTTCACCATTCCCATTGCCAGGACCTCAGACAGATTCTTACTGCAATATCTTGCAGTACACCCCTAAGAGAGATTTTTTTTTGTGGGGTGTGGGGGGCATTTCTTTGTTTTTAAATTAATAGTCTACTGGTTCACAGCAAGGAGTCACACCAGAATTACTTGAACAGTATTAGCAAATTATATACCGTCTGTGCTCCATTACAGTCACAATCTCTCGAGTGGTCTGAGATTTTTGAAAAATAAAGACAAGAAAGAATCTATTATAGAAAGGTCCCCAGGTGATTCTCATATGTACCCTTGACTAAGGATTACTGCTCTGATATTCCCTCCAGTCCATCTTATTCAACAGATCAGTTCTTTAAACACCACTTACATCCTTCCTTTTGCCAGCAGCCTTCTCCTGCCTGTCAGGCCAAGGCCAAAGTCAAGGTCCTTAGTCTAACATTCAATGCTTACCATTCTGCTGTGTGAACCCTGTACTCTGAGCAGCTAGTGTTTCCTTGATCTGCCTCATTCATGTACATTTACTGGTCATTAAAGTAGTTCTTCCTCAACTTCTCTCAAGAACCACCGTCTCCAAAGTACTCCCAATGAATGCAGCTCATGTTCTTTCCTTTCCCCAAATTTCTGGTGTCTTACCATCTGTACTACTTACAATCCAATACTTGATTATGTACTGTTTTGTGTGCATGACATCCTTTTTATCAAAGTAGCTTTTCAGTTTCCCAAGAGTAGGAAAGTCGCTGGTACCTGTGTGCAGTCTTGGATAGCCTGGTGCTCCACATCAACTTAATCATACCCTAAATAAAGGCCATACTGATGGATTGTAGGTAAACCTCCTGTTTTATTCTACATCCAATTAAAATGATACCATTTCAGGTTTTCCTCTAACTCAGGCATTTTACCCCACATTGTTTCTTCAATTAGGCAGAAAGATGAGCATCTGTGAAATTAACCTTTTTGCTTTTCTTATTCTGAAATGAGATTTTTAAAAACGAGCTGTGGCTTTCTTAAAATCTACTATTTTGGAGGACATTTTACTTTTTTTCAGTTAATCAACATATTTTTTAATTTATGTAAAATTTATTTAATCCTCAGTGCAGACAGGGCCCTAAAGGCCAAGGTGGACTTTGTCCACAGCTGTACCCTATCAGCCGTTAAGTCTGATTGCATTATGTCAAAGGCACAGCAAATCATTTACACTCTTTATTTCCCAGGGGCATTTCAAACTGTTACTGAAATGCATCCATCCCTGGAGTAACCATCTGTGAATGGGAACACCATAAGGCAGCATGATGAGAGGCTAAACCTAATTTATATGCAGAAAAGAGAATTTCAGCTGTCCAACTATGGGCATTAAAATTCAACCTTCAGTAGGCTGAGCATTACACCTAAATTTTTTTTTTAAATTTTGGTATCATTAATCTACAATTACATGAAGAACATTATGTTTACTAGGCTCCCCCCATCACCAAGTCCCCCCGCCATACCCCTTCACAGTCACTGTCCATCTGCATAGTAAGATGCTGTAAGATCACTACTTGTCTTCTCTGTGTTGCACAGCCCTCCCCGTACCCCCCCCACGCACTATACATGCTAATCACAACGCCCCTTATTCCCCTTATCCCTGCCTTCCCACCCATCATCCCCAGTCCCTTTCCCTTCGGTAACTGTTAGTCCATTCTTGAGTTCTGTGAGTCTGCTGCTGTTTTGTTCCTTCAGTTTTTCTTTGTTCTTATACTCCACATATGAGTGAAATCATTTGGTACTTGTCTCTCTCTGCCTGGCTTATTTCACTGAGCATAATACCCTCCAGCTCCATCCATGTTGTTGCGAATGGTAGGATCTGTTTTTTTCTTATGGCTGCGTAATATTCCATTGTGTATATGTACCACATCTTCTTTATCCATTCATGTACTGATGGACACTTAGGTTGCTTCCATATCTTGGCTACTGTAAATAGTGCAGTGATAAACATAGGGGTGCATGTGTCTTTTTCAAACTGGAGTGTACAGCTAAAATTTTTATGTAGTATTTAGTTCAAGAACTCATTGTTTTTAAGATTCTCAAAGAGAGAAATACAGCCCTCTTCTTCACTGAGATAAACACATCTCAAAGTAAAAAGTATCTTCTTTAATACGTGTTTATTGTAAAAAAATTCAAATTCCACCGAGAAAAGTTCTTATAAAAGCAAGGAGATTGCTATAGACTACCACCATAGCAATACATTTCCTTTGTATGTTTCTTTGCTCTCCAAAATAAAAAGGGCTTATTTTAGTATTTCAACTGCATTAAAATAAACTATTGGGAGTAACATTTGTTGCTTAAGATACTAAGACATATTCACATACATTAAGTTGGTTTTATAACAGTGGCTTCAAATCTTTGAAAATTTGCTCCCCCATTATTATGACGTGTAACCCTGAAAGGGTCCTTAAATTAGCTGTCTGCCTAGGTGCATCAGACCCTCGCAATGTGGCTGGTCCATTTGGAATTCATCTGGGACCAGCTCATGCTTGAGAAAAGATGTTCCATGGTGACTTATACATCCGTGTGGACAAATAACACCTTTCAAATGTAGTGAGGTCTTGAAATAGCCCAGCTGCAAGTTGCTGCCCATTGAGAGAGAACGCTTCTCCTGAACTTTGCCTGATGGCTGAATGCTTCTCCTGAGGTCTACCCCGACGGCAGCAAGCAAAATAACAACTCCTGCCAGGAGGTTTATTAGCAGACGTTTGTAAAGAGTCAGTAGCAGACTCCGGCCTTTCTGCAAGAAGATTGCGCTTAAGAATGATTGCTCCTCCAGGGTTTTTGCGTGTAGCATTAAGGCACGTGCCGTGCAGGCAGCCGGAGACAGCTGTCTTTGAAGAGCGGGACAAGCATCTCTCTGTTGTTAAGTCCTGCCCTCGTGCTGCCTTTGCCAGGGAGAACGCAGTGCCATCTTGGCTCCTCAGCACAGCGCAGGCCCGCTCCTGGATGAATTAATAAGGATGTAGCCGAGGGCAGCATTAGCGGGGGCTCAGGTGCCTAGCTCTCATATTGCTGAAATCTGAGATGTGCTCGAGGTAATGGGAGGTAAGCGTAGTAGGGTTTTATTGGCTTGAGACGAGTGTTCTGGGAGATCAGTGGTAACAGCACTTTGGGACTTACTTGGCACTAGAAACCTAGATCATTTCCCCTAAAATTTCAATTTTTTTTCTTTTGTGTGTGTGTTCTGGGCTACAGATACTATTATTTTCTAAATACTTGTCAGTTTACATGTTTACATCTTGAAACAATATTGTGAAGACTTCCGTAAGCTAGTGTATTATTCACTACAAGCAGGGGATGTATGCAAAACACATATGTTTAGGTCAACCAGAACTGGTGGTTCAACCGTAGAAGTAATGAAGGCTGCTTATGTTATTCTTTTTCTTTTTTTCTTTTATACGGTATTAGTGATGATGCTTATGTTATTTTTAATAAATTATTTGAAAACTACGGGTGTTCAACTATTTGAATTCTCCTCTCCAAACAAGAAAAATTCTGCAAAATTGTTATACACACACACACATAAATACAAATACACATGTACACACATGTGTGTGCGAGACATTTTGTTTAGTGTTACGTAGTATGTGATACTGTTTTTTTGTGATGTGTGTGTGAGGTGCTGGATTTAGTAATTTGCACGTGATTATCATCTTATGATTACTGTCCATTTGACGGTATTGACCCTTACTAACAATTTCTCAAACATGATGGTCCTATCTTATACTGAGTAAATGCTACTGGTTATTATAAGTGCAAGAATTCTGACATTGACAAATGAAGCAATATTTTCGTAGTTAAGCTGATTCTCTGATTGCAGATGACTTTTCACGGTCCACATGTGATTTAATCCTCACAGTTATCCTGTGGCATGATTGTCGTCTCTGTGTTTATGTAAGTGTAAATAACTTGAATAAAGATACATAGCCAGCAAAGGGGTGGACGCAGAACCCAAGCCCAGACCTGCGAACCTTGAATCCCATGGTCTTTTAACTGTTGTCCTCCAAAAAGGAGATTAGTGGACTCTAGTTTAGACTTGTAAGATTTTTTTTTTTTTAGAGGGCATCTCTCATATTTATTGATCAAATGGTTGTTAACAACAATAAAATTCTGTATAGGGGGGTCAGTGCTCAATGCACAATCATTAATCCATCTCAAGCCTAATTCTCGTTAGTCTCCAATCTTCTGAAGCATAACGAACAAGTTCTTACATGGTGAACAGTACAAGGGCAGTCATCACAGAAACTTTCGGTTTTGATCACGCATTATGAACTATAAACAATCAGGTCAAATATGAATATTCATTTGATTTTTATACTTGATTTATATGTGGATCCCACATTTCTCCTTTAATTATTATTATTATTATTATTTTTAATAAAATGCTGAAGTGGTAGGTAGATGCAAGATAAAGTTAGAAACATAGTTTAGTGTTGTAAGAGAGCAATTGTAGATGATCAGGTGTGTGCCTGTAGACTATGTGCTAATCCGAGCTAGACAAGGGCACTAAAACATCCACGGATGCAGAAGATTTCTCTCAAAACAGGGGGGGTGAGGTTCTAAGCTTCACCACTGCTGTTCCCCGATTTCTCACCTGATGGCCCCCCTGCGACTGTGCCTGTCTTAGGTTGTTCCTCCCTTGAGGAATCTTGACTTGTAAGATTTTTATTCCTTAAATTGTTTATAGTGTATAGTGCAGTTCAGTGTTTTAGAGCATAGCTTCTAGAGTAAAAATGTATGGGTTCAAGTTCTGAATCTGTTATTTGCTAAGCCGTGTAAACTTGGGCAAATACTTAACATCCCTGGGGCTCAGTCTTCTCATTTGTAAAATGTGTCTGTTAATACTAGTACCTACCTCATAAGGTTTTATATATTGTTTATCTATCTATCTATCTATCTATCTATCTATCTATCTATCTATCTATCTAATCATCTATTATCTATCTATCTATCTATCTATCTATCTAATCTATCTAATCATCTATTTCTACCCCCTGCCAGAAATGTGTAATAGAAACACACCCCTACATCATGTATATACATACACAGAATGAGTCAGTGTATACATCAGTAGTTCTTAACTGGGAGTAACCTTGCCCTCTCTCCCCATGCTCCCCTTCAGGGGCATTTGGCAATCTCTGGAGTCATCTTTGGTTGTCACAGTTAGGAGTTGCTACCTGCATCTATTGTATGGAGGCCTGGATTCTGCTAAACAAATGTCCTACAAAGTCTCCAAAACAGAATTATCTGACTTAAAATGTCAATAGTGCTGAGGTTGATTGTCCCTGCATCAGTGTAAATCAACTATCATCAAGCTAAATACATACGTGTGTGATAGCCCCAGACAGACAGACAGACAGACATGCACACACACTAAATGAGTTAGTGAATGTAGAACACTTCTAGCTGAGGCCTAGAATGGAATTATTGATATGTACGTATAAGTTATAATTATTATTTCTCTAAACCACAGGTCTGATTTTCACAGGCTTAAAATCTAATAAAGCTGGATGTTAATTGACATGTTTAGAAAATATTGCATGTTGATTCAGGCAATGGAATTCTTTAGAAATCACTCTTGTTTATTTACTATTATTAGTGAGTCTAGAGTCTCTTCGAGACTCATTTTTGAGATGAGTACTTGATCTCTGCCTCTGTGTGTCAATTTGAATTTCATTTTTTATGCATATTCCTTTTCATGGTACCCTATATGTACAGATACAAATCTTAATGAATGACCCAGGCCCACTCAGACAGATGCTAAGGACTTTACCTTCTCTGGAAGAGAGGAAATGTCGGTAGGACAGACTTCTGCATAGGGAGTGAACCTGACCGTTTGTTACTATTTTTGGATAGTTTGTACTAATAGATTTTCAGATCTACTCCTAGGCATTTTGGTGGCCTATGACAAGAGGACAAATGGAAGCCCACACATTCTATGTCTAAATATTAAAAGTGATAAATCCAGGGTGCTCCCCACCTTTTTTATTTTTTCTGGAAGCAACTAAGATTCCTGAGTTCTCAGGGGTACCTAGTGGGTGCTGCCAGGAACTACCCAGTCCCAATCTCTTTGCCATCCTTTCTTTAACCCCTTGGGTGGCAGCTTATTTAATAGGTGGCCTCCCATTATCTCTTCCTTTTTTTTTTTTTTCTGTCTTTGTTGATTACAACTTAGCGAATTTCACCTTAGAAATGTATTTTTGTACCTATCACATTTAAGAAAACATTTTCACATACTCACTGCAGTATCATGATTAAGAAGAGCATGGGTTCTGCAGCCCGACTGCCTGGGCCCAATCCTCTATCTGTCCTGGACTGGCGATGTGGTCTTGGGCAAGTTTAACCTCCCATCTATCAGTCCATTTTGGCAAAATAGGGGTGATAGTAATACACTGAGACCAGATGAGAATAAACATGTAATAAGTGCTGAATAATTGTTAGCTGTTATTATTCCTGGAGGGAAAGTAAACATAATTAATAATTGTTGCCTTGCTGTAAACTAGAATTTTTGTCTGTAACCAGAAACCCCCTTTGGGATTTTGATGTAAGTTTCCATTTACCTCATCCTCGTCTTCTCTTAAACGTATCCTTTTTTGGTACTAGCATTGGTTGGTTATATTAAAAAGAAATGTCTTGTTGAATACTCTGTGATTACTGGAATTGCAAAGGTGTGGTTTTCAGCAGCGTGATGGATTGGAGTAAGTTTTGGCGGGTAGATAGGCCATGTGACCGCATGTAATAGTACCCAAGGAGTTATTTTCAGAGTCCAAGCCTCTGCGTTAACATTTGCAGTGCAGCTGGTTTGTAGGTTGGTGCTGGTCTTGCTCAGTGGCTCAGTGGCTCAGTGGCTCATTGGCTCAGTGGCTCAGTGGCGGACTGATGCCTTATTCTCTGAGGGTCCCACGGGCAGCGTCTCCTACATCTGCACCTTCAGAATCTGAAAGGAAGCCAAGGCCTCCAGCCAAATACAACAGATGTCACCAAGTTTATTTAATTTTAATTCAGCCACTTTCAGTTCAGCACCTTCTGATGTGTTAAGGTTTGGGGCAATAATGTAGGTAAGTGGTGAAGGTGTGGGCTTTGGGGTTAGACGGCCTGGCTTTAGATCCTGGTTCCCCCACTTCCTAGCTCTGTGACCTTGGGCATGTTACTTAACTTCCCTGTGATCAGTTTCTAGAAGTAAATGGAAAATAAAAATAACAGCAACCTATTGAAGTTGTTATAAGAACTAAATGAGTTAGTATGTGGAAGGAACACCTCTAGTACATTGTGAGCACATAACAAATATTAACTATTAAATTTTCTTTAAATTCTGAAGGTGGCGGACTTGGTCTGTTTGCGCATAGAGAGGCTCATGCAATTTCTTTGTGGATGACCCTCCACAACTCCCAACGATGGCTTTGCTGTCATCTCTGTGTGGCGCCCACACTTGGGCCAAGCTGTCACAGCCTCTGTGACCTCCTGCAGGGTCGTGTTTTCAGCCTCTCCTCTGCACCCCCACTGGTTTATGAGCTCTTCAAATGCAGGAGCTCCGTCTTCGCTGTCCTTTTCCTAGTGCCTGCACGATGCCTGCCACTCTTGATTTAAAATGCTCAAGAGCTGTTTGTTGAGTGAATGAATGGAAGGGAACCAATAATTTATGTGTAATTTGCACACCATCAAACAAGTGTGGTTTACCAGTTTTCTAGTTCATAGAATAGCTGGTGAGATGTGTGTCTATGGAGAAACCAGGTGGGGAGAGTAGGGGAGAGGGATTGCCGGGCAGGCATACTGACAGCAAGGAGTGACTCCTACTAGGTGCCAGGGAAGGAAGAGGAAAAAACTATGAAAAATTATAATGATCTAGGGTTGTTTAGTGTGGACACAGTGATGCTGCACATCCCAGGAGTCCCCGCAGGCATGCCTATAACATGGTAAAATAACCAAGGCGTCAGCTCGGTGCCACGGTCCCGTTAGCTTTAGCCAGTACTTCCGTTCATCTGCTAATGCACCCCTTGGTCCCGAAAGGCAGTCCTGGCAAGGAGCTGAGTTCAGGGAGAATCAGTTCACCAGCAGGTGTGATTCTAGAATTGTCTTTTTGCCAACGGCTCAGTATCTGATGTGTCTCCGTCATTACTGGGTATTCGTCGTCTCCAAAGTCACCACATTAACCCGCCCCTGGGTGGGCCTCTGGCTTGAACCCCACCTGTTTACCTGGTACTTTGATGTACTTCCTAGTTTATCTTGCCATCCCTGTTCCTGGAGAGGAAATGGGGCTCTTCGTTTCCACCAGTTGGGGGTTCTCCTTCAGCAAGAGCCACACAACTGCCCACGTGAAACAGAGAGCTCTCCCTGTGTGGCGGGTTGGGCCTGAGAGGCCGGGGTTCAGATCCAACTCCACTGATTCCTAGTTGTGTCACTTGGGGCAAGTGTTGAACTTTCTGAGCCTCAGGTTTCTCACCCACAAGATAGGGACAGTAATGCCCGGTTGTTACAAGTTGAGATAATGTGCACATCTGGCATCTCACACATACTTAGCATGTGGTTTAATCTGGTAGCACTTTGTATGCAAAAAGTATCCCTCCACCTGCCACGTCCCAACTCCTGGAGCAGCTTGCTCTGGGGGTTACTGTCCCCTGGAACCAAGCCTGCCTTCCCAGGCAGAGATGAGCCCACCAACAAGCAGAACCTCCCCCCAGCACGGCCCCTTACACGCCCCCTTTTGACAAGAGGTTTATAAATACCCTGTGTGGTTAAGAAACTCTTTTATCTTTAAAAAGCTAAGTTATTGCAAACTAGCCTGTCTTTTAAAATCGTGTATACTGTTGAAATATTTCCATAAATATGGTGAAAATAAAAGTAACCACTCTTATGAAGTTATGTTCATTTACCTTGAACATGGAAGTGCCTTTTTATTAAAAAAACCTTGAGCCTCAGTACAGATTTTGGAAAATCAGAAAGTATGAATTTTATAATATCAAATCTGGGTGACAGGAGCTAGCCGACTTAACTTAGTTTTAGTCCTTGCAATCTGGTATGAAAATCTGAATCATCTTGAAATACAGTGGTGCTACTTAAAATTGCTTTTGTTTCCAATTCATGCAACATTTTAGGATTTATTACATACAAGGTACTGAGATGGGTAGATACTTCTGTTAATGGCAAAACATTTTTTGTATAATTAAGTTTAGGTGTTGTCACAAACACTTGTACATGCATATATACACATCCATATATGTACCAATTGTCTTTTCCCCTTACTTAATTACAAGTTAAATGAAGATGGTAATGTTTCAGTTGTACTTAAGCTCTATGTAAATTTGCTTCATTTGTAACAAGACTGTGACATAACCTAATACATATCTAATCTATTTATTAAGAAAACATTTTATAGGATAGGTTAACTATGAATCTGTGAGCATTATCTTTTGTCTGAAAGCCTCAATGGTACAATAATACCCAATATTGCCCATAATCCGTTCAGATCCAGAAAGAAAAATTATTTGAATGTCTTCAGATTCCCCCAAATACAATCTTTTACATGACTTACTGAGCCCCCCGCACATAGTGAAACAGTGGAACCTGGGGACACCCATCACCAGATCATTCATTAGCCATCGTAATGCTGAGTGGTTATCCTTCCAAGCTGAAAGCTGGCATGTCATCTAATAAATGAAGGGAGCTAACAGTAGAAAGAACATTAGTGAAATCAATATTATTCAACCAGAGGCATATATTCCATTAACGGTATGTCAATATGACCAATTATTTTTCACAGCACTGCACTGACATGATTGTATTTTTTTTCTTTGTCTTTAGGAGAGAATAGTTTTGCTTACTGTAATTGTTGAATTGTAGCCATGTGCCAGAAGAAGGGCTCGGAAGTTACGCTATGTCATCACTACTTGTTTCAATTTGCCCTTACTTGATATCTAAATCCCTGATGGTAATTCACCTTTGTTTGGAGGTTAAGATCTGGAAGTGGACTAGACATTCCCTAAGTGCTGTGAATTCTAGAAATATTCCCGATGGTGTTCACTGCCCAGGGGATAAGAGGAGATGAAAGCAGGCAGAACTTTAATCTGCATTTGTAAAGAAATATTTGTGTAACTATTTTGTTAATTTCTGCTCTCCCAAGTGCAGCAACGTGTGTATTTTGCTTCTCATGTATTTCCATCACCTACTACAATATAGTGCCCGGCAAATAGAAGTCTCCAGATGAATAGTTTTTTAATGCATTTGTAACTTTCCAAGGATTTTTGTTTCAATTTTCCAATACTGGGGAGCAGCCAGCTTCAGCGTTACACCACCACTACTGTAGTAAAGAAGTCGTCGTGATCAGGAAACTGCAGATCCGGGATCCAGCCCAGGCCATGCCTGCTCTGACATGCACCAGCAAATGGTGCCCCTCACTGTACCCTTTAACACTCAGGAAAAGAGGGAGAAGACGCTGCCGTCTCTGGTAGGCCTGTCACAGAGAAGGAAAGTACCTCCATGACCATGCTTGATGGCAGAAACAGCTGTGACCTCAGCCTCACTTTCCCCTTCGGACTCCCAAATGAATGTGCCTGAGGTGGACCCTAAGTCACACTTTAAAAGACCTAGCTGCAAAGTCTAGTCTGACCTAGTCTGAAAAAATTTTTAATATTCTAGCCCCTGCTGGAAAAAAGACTCATTAGAAGTTGGGATGGATGATAAGCACCAATCTATTATATCCATTTTACCTCCTTAAAAGTTCGCATTACATTAGCAATCTTTGGAAGAATATAACATAGGTAAAACTTTTTTTCAGTGCCTAAAAATAATCCACTTTTATAGGGTAGTGGGTTAAAGTGTGGGCTCTAGAGTCATGTTATATGAAGTCAGATCCTCCTTATCCTCTCTGTGCCCCAGTTTCCAAATCTGTAGATGGGAATAATCTTGCTTCACATGTGAGTTTGAGGAATAAATGAGATAAGGAATGTGATGTGATCAGCAAAGCGCCTGACTAATGGTAACTAACCAATAAATGTGACCTGTTATAATTCTCACCCTTACCAAATTTTTGTTTCCTAATAGAAAAATGGAGATTCTTTGATTAAAAAATAAAATTTGAATTTTATTATAATAGATCTTCACATAAGAGTGTAACAAGTTTCCCTGTTCAATCCAGTTTCTTTTTCATTTATTTAAGCAGAAATTGAAGGTTTATTACGCACAGGGCACTGATGTGGGTTGATGCTCTAGTTTATCAGGTTGATATAACTTCTTAGTATGTGCTCATTGTGGACTTGACAATAGGAAGCAGATAGAGAGTAACATTAAGTTATCCGTAATTAAAACTATTCGGAGTAAACTGTTGGTAACAAACAGCTATTCCTTCTAGGTTTTCTCCCTGCATATTTATGCTTTTTAAAAAGATGACAGATACTCAGTTTGGTTTCTGCTTGTTTACTCAAGACTATATTAAGACCTTGGAAAATGTTTTAATAGTTTGTAATTTATTACATGGAATATAAAAATTGCTGTTGGTAGTTATTCAGTATTATCATAGTATCCTTTGAACGTATATTGAATTACTCTCTGGATTCAATTGCCCCTTACATTTCCTAGCTTTCCTTTTAAGCTTTCCTTTTAGTTGAGTTAGGATCCTGGTCTCAATTTAGACAATGCCCTGAGCACAGAATTCACTCGTGTGTCGCTTCAGGCCAAGGCACTTAAGAGCCAATGCATCTTCCTTTATCTCTTTCTCCCCCTGCTGAAATGAACTTGCAGCCTGTATATTCTAGATGACATAGCTGGAGGGCTGTCAGATCTACTTTGAACTCTGCCTGAGTGAGAAAGAAATATTTGTTGAGGTAAACCATTGAGATTTGCAGATTTATTGAAGCAGCTTCTGTTAATTGTCCTGATAATTTATAGAATATATCTTGTTTGTCAGTGGTACCGACCTACTGTTATACTTTTTTAATGTTTTAGTGGCAATGCTGTTAGGCACCAGTTCTCATGAATGCACTTAACAGTTAGTTCTTTCCACCATGTCAACTGAAGATAAATCAGAATATATGGTTCAAAAGTGAAAGGCTCAAGAAATTTTACTGCCATGTAATCTATTCTTGTCTCTCTTCTCTTTCTTATTGACATCGAACCAGTCAATATTTTAGACTACAAGATTTTTACTGCATTGAGGAAAATAAATGGATTGAGAAAGTCTCTGTTGTTAAATGAAACTTAATGGTATTTGTTAGAGAGGCAATTACGGTAACTAGAGAAAGCCACATCTAGCCCATCTCTGTCTCCATTCCGTGACTGTGAGGGCGAGAGGACCTGCAGCCTGGACTCAGAGGCCCCTTTCCAGTAGCATATTGATACTCAAGGAGAGAGACTGTTGTTCTTCAAGGGCCTGGAAGGACAAAAGTTAATCCATTAACATTATAGAAAATAATTTGACTACTGTTGAGAAAAAAATGAAGAGGTAAAATGGATTTTGAAAGGTCATAGGAACAAATTGTCAGTATTTATGCTCTTCATCAAAATTGTCTTTAATGAGCTCCCTGGTAGCTGTGCATCCTGGCAGCAGCTGAAATGGCAAGTCTAGAATCATCTGGGTGATACTAGCACACACTGCCCTGCTTCTGCTGAGCCGGGGGGTGGGGGGGGGAAGAGCCCCCCCCCCAAGAAAGATGCAAAGGGAATCATGATAAGTGAGACAGAGTAGTCCTTGAGAGCTTGAATTTCACATCAGGGCTCAGAGGAATTGCAATCAAGATGAATTGGATTCATAAAATACAGTAAGGAGAAGAAAGACTAGAATTACTGGAACAGATATTTGAAAAGAAAGTCTAGATTGTTCAGATTTGTGTATAAGTATTTGAGGAGATGATCTGTCAAAATTCATTTGTCAAGAGGCTTTGGCAGTTAGCCTCAAGCTAATTTATAATTTGACTTGAAGATTTTGCAAGGATTCAGCGATTCAAAATAAAACACAAAGAACAATACAGAATACCTGGAGGTTATAGAGAAGTACTTGTGGACCCATTCAGGAATCCTGAAAAGACTGTGGAGAGAAATCTGTAGATAATCTTTACCAAATTGTCTTTGAAAAAGGTCTATCTGCATTAACAGATTATGTTTTCCACTCTGACTTTCCAAAGATGGTAATAGTTTATTAAATGCAGTGGTTCTCAACAGGGGAGGCCTGGGGTCCAGTTTTGTGCAACCTCTGGAGACATTGTTGGTTGTCACAACTAGGGAACACTACTGGCCTCTAGTGGGTTGACGCCAGGGACGCTTCTCAACGTGCAAACATGCTACGATGCTCAGGACAGTGCCCCCACCAGAGAATCATTCAGCCTGTGATGTCATTACTGCCCAACTGGAGAACCCGTGAGTTAAAGTAAACCAGGGAACTTGTATTTCAATGAAAAAAAGGGATAATACTGGAATGAAAGCTAACCCCTTTTGTTGAGCCTCTCCCCATCATAGTATCTAAGGTAAAGAGGGTGCCTGCCTCACAATACCATAGGGTCAGTGATGTTTCTAGTCCCAGGTTGCAACTGTGGGTTGAGGGCAAGTTTCCAGACCTTTCTACATCTTGATTACCAAAAAATTGAGAGTAATAATAATTGTACTCATCTTGCAGGTTTTTGTGAAAGTTAAATGAGAAAACATATGTTAAGTGCTTGGCATGGTGCCTGATGGTCTTTGAAGGCCCGATAATTGGTAGCTAGCATCAGCACAGAAATAAAATTGAGAAGATGTACACCATAATATTTGCAGTGGTTATCACTGGGCCCTGGGTTTAACTTTTTATTTCTTAAATTATTTTTAACATTTTCTCCCATGACATGCATTATTTTTATGATTAAAAAAAACCTTGTTTTAATTCAAAAGGAATCTTTAGATTCCGTGTCATAAATTCTAAATATTATCTTCCCTTTTCCGGAGTCAAGGCTGGGTTATCTAGATCACAAAATAACCCGGTATTTTCAGCTGCTACCTAATCCATGAGTGTGTGGAGAGCGTGTTCCTGGAATGAAACGAAAGTAAGAAATAAAATGGTTGGCAATGTTCTGAGAGAGCGGAAGGAATAATGCATTTATGGTAGAGATAGAGGGGATTCCAAGATTTAGCTTTGCTGAAGTTCTTCATATATATTCGTGGTCTGGTAGGACTTCAAAATTATTTCTCCTTCTGTGGACACGTAGCAATGACAGGGAAGAGCTGAGAGTCTTTCTTATTTGACACAGATTTTCCTAATGGCAGGTTGTGTATGATTAAGGGGAAGCCAGGAGGAGTCGATAACGGCAGAGACCAGAGACTCCGCAGCCTGGCTTCTTAGCTCCGAGTCCTGGCCCTGCTGTTCATTAGCTTTTTGGGGAATCTTGGGAAAGTAGTTTAATTTCCTTATGACTTAGTTTTCCTTGCCTTTAAATAGAAAATAATAACGTCCTCATAATATTTAGGTTAACACACTGCCCCTCTATCCTCCGGCCTCTAAACCATTCCTGGCTCATACTAGGGTGTGTGTGAGTGCTTGCTATTTTAATGAAAGTTGGATATATTTTTTAATTTCTTTTTTTTAAGCTATTGCAAAGAAGAAAGGCACACTTTTTTTTCCAGCTCCAAATAAGGTTTTATTATATCTTACTACCAACTTTCAGTCTCTCTATATATAAGGTGAGCAGCCCCACTCTCCTGCCCTCAGGGGCAGTCTCTGAGGCACTTTCTTCCCCTACATTTGTGAGCATTGGGTGGCTATGCCTGCCCAGAGGGGGCTCTCCTTCCCTGCCAAGGTCACACAGCAGGGAAGGGAGATGGAGAGAAGAAGGGGACCTAGATGGGCAGGCAGCCCCACCTCCCCCCAGAGTCTTGGAGTCAGGGAGCCGGGACCTCGGCCTCGTGGGAGAACTGAAAGGAAAGAACAGGGGGTTCATTGGGCCTGTGTGGTGGGACACACGGCTGACAGGCACATGCATCACAGAGTCTGCCCTGCAAAGGTAAATTTTATCAGATTACCTGTGACAAAACGAAGGTAATTTTGACACACACTCTTCAGCATATGAGTGGAAGTTCTGGACTGTTCTGTATTGGTTTGTTCAAGCTTATTGGATTGCCCTCTGTGTCTGATACATCAGGAGACCGTGTTATTTAGGACTAGCTGCTAATGCGTGACCGAGCCTTGCCAGGCTGTAGTCCTTGGCCAGACGCCTTCCTCACCTCCCACTCTTCCTCCAGGAGGGCCACCTGTTTACGTTCAAAATCATGGGGTAAAATCTGGGAACGCACACTTTTTGTTCTTGATGGGAGAGTGAAGGATTCGAAGCTCCCTTTCCCTGGTACAGTTACTTGTTCCGTGTTATTGTTTTTTGTTTTTTAATTAAAGTATCATGGATAAACAGTCTCTGAAGACTTAAAATTGAGATGGTTTCAAATACGTAATGCAGTGGTTCAACGTTCACCCGTATTGTCAAGTCCCCACCCCCTCCACTGCGGTCATTGTCTGTCAACATAGGAAGATGTTATAGAGTCATTAATTATATTCTCCATGCTGTCCCGCCATCCCAGAGACCTACCTATGTTGTGATTGTGAATTATAGTGCCCCTGAATCCCCTTCTCCCTCCCCAACCCTTCCCCTTTCGTAACCCGAGTCCCTTCTCAGTGTTTATGAGTCCACTGCTTTTTTTTTTCCCTCTGTTTTGCTTTGATATGCTCCACAAAGAGTGAAGTCATTTGGTATTCGTCTTTCTCTGCGTGATTTATTTCACTGAGCATAATACCCTCTAGCTCCATCCATGTTGTTGCAAATGGTAGGATTTCTTTTTATGACTGAATAATATTCCATTGTATATATGTACCTCCTCATCTTTATCTATTCATCTATTGATGGACACTTAGGTTGCTTCCATTTCTTGGCTATTGTAAATAGTGCTGCAGTAAACATAGGGGTGCATATGTCTTTTCAAATCAGGGATTTTGTTTTCTTTGGGTAAATTCCTAGGAGTGAAATTACTGAGTCAAATGGTATTTTTGTTTTCAGTTTTTTGAGGAACCTTCATATTGCTTTCCACAGTGGCTGCACCAATTTACATTCCCACCAGCAGTGTAGGAGGGGTCCTATTTCTTCTCACCCTTGCCAGCATTTGTTGTTTCTTGTCTTTTGGATGTTGGCCATCCTAACTGGTGGGGGGTGATGTCTCACTGTGGTCTTAATTTACATTTCCCTGATGACTAGCAGTGTGGAGCATCTTTTCATGTGCCTGTTGGGCATCCATATTTCTTTGGAGAAGTGTCTGTTCAGGTTCTCTGCCCATTCTTTAACCGGGTTATTTGTGTTTTGGGTGTTGAGGCATTTGAGTTCCCTTATTGGATAAATTGTTGACAAATATATTATCCCATACAGTAGGGTACCTTTTTGCTCTGCTGATGGTGTCTTTGCTGGACAGAAGCTTTTTAGTTTAAATAGTCCCACTTGTTCATTTTTTATTTTGTTTCCCTTGCTGCAGGAGATGTGTCCAGGAAGAAGTTGCTCTGTTCCTTGTTTTTTTCCCTTAAATGTAAGGTCGGCCTGGGTAAGCCTCCTGCTTTGAAAGGACCCCCACTCATGACCGAGGAGCAAAGCTATGTGGGGGACCAGGGGCGAAGAATGGAACCCAGTTAGCCCAGTTGCCCAGGACCGGTTCTGTCCTGGCCTTGCCGGAGAAGGAGGAGAAGTGGGGTTGGGCTGCCCTTGGGGTTGAGATGAGGAGGGTGGCTTCCTGCAGCCAGAATGTCCTCGCAGTGCTTGATCACTGGTAACATTTGTGCTAAAAACTTTGTCCTCTGCAGTGCTCAGTGTGTAAACCCTGGCTGGGAACCAAGCCCTAGCTCGGGTCCGAGTGGGCCCAAAATAGATTCCTGAGAAGAATCCTGACTTCGTGCCGCTCTGTGGATGGACGGCCTTGCCCCCGGGTGTGAATCCTGGTCAGGAGCTTTGAGCTCTGAAATACGAGTGCTGTCAGCGATGAGCTCCGCCGGGTTTAGGGCTCCGGGCTTCATCAGCAGTGTGGCCTCCATCGGGGAATTGTGCTGGGAATGGCCCATTTTTGCATAAAAGGTTCACCTGGACAAGAAGTTTTAAGAAAAATAAAATCTAAAACAATGTACTCTGATACTTGGCAGGAACACAATACACATTTTCAAATTGTTGACTCAACTCCAGGATTTGAAATTTTATTCTCTAGGTTAGGGGCTTTTGAACTCTGCCACGGGAGACTTTGAGGCTTTCCGAGGAGAAGAGGGTGTGGAAGGAAAGACCCAGCTTTGCCTCTCAGTCTGCTTTATATACCATACTTCTCTAGAAGGTTCTCACGGAAGAAAAGATTTGTCTGCTAACCACACTTAGAAAACCACTTTTGTAAGCAAATGACATCTTACCCTTGGTTCACGCAGGTCATTAGACAGCTTTCACTGGTGAGCTACCCAGGGTCCTTTGGCTTCCCAAAGAATCACCCTTGCCAAATTGTGTTTCAAAGTTATGCGTCTCGATTATATTTAAGATTAATGTAAGAACTGGCTTTTTCTGCAAAACCACCGAATATGAGTCCTTTGAACACATGTTCCAGTAATAAGTGAAACCTATCTCTGAGTTTAATCGTAAGAAAAACCTTGTTTCTCCAGAGAATAGTATAATTCATCTTCTCTGACAATGCAAATTATATAATTATCTCATTTCCAACTTTTCCTTAGATGTGGTGAAATTCTGAGCCACATTTTATGTACAATCATAGAAGTATTTCCTTTTAAGATTGGGATATTTGTTTCTGTATTACCTATTTTCCCCTATTTTTACTATTTTCTTTCCACTTTATTATATGTGCCTCTTGCAAGCTCCCTCAAATGCTTTTTGGAGTGAGGCAGGTTATAAATTCTATGAATAAAATATGTTTAAACCACTTACAAACAAAACCTTGGGACAGAGCCTAAACATTACTTTCAGAAAAAGGTCTGATTCCTGCCTTCTACAGGAATGCTGTTTGCTCATTTCCCTGTATTGCAATTTACTCTTTAAAGGTTACATGCTTTTAGTTAGCATATTAGAAAGCTCATTTTTCTGTTTCTGTTTACAGCAGATAAAGCCTTAACTTTCCAAGTATCACTTAAGATTGTGCTTATCACTTTCTTGGACTGGCCTATTTTGTGTGTCTGAAATTTGGCAGAGGGTCTGAGTGGGTAGAACACACATTAGCGGAGCACTGAATTTTCAAATTTGAAGGGTAAGAGACCACATACCCCAGCAATTCTCAATGAGGGAGACATTCAGCAACGTCTGGAGACATTTTTGGTTGTTACCAACCGGGGTAGATGCTCTTACATCGCGGGGTGGGGGCCAGAGATGCTGCTCAGCACCGCGAAGTTCAGCTCCCACCCAGAATGTCAACCCAGTACTGCCAAGGTTGCAAATCTTGATTTAGTTCAGTTGCCTGATTTTTCAGACAAACTGAGGCCCAGAGAGGTTAAGCAACTCGTCCTTCACATATAAAATTTAAAGTGTGATTACCCAGCTGTGTTCTTAAAATAGCGAAATGATGAGAAATTTCCCTTTGAGCCTGAGATCAAGACAAAGATGTCTGCTGTGGAAGACTGTTCACGGAAATCTGGCAGCCTCCCTGGGGCTGCTGCTCTACAGGAAGATGGCACATTGCCGCCCTGTTGAAGTCAAACGGCCCCTTGACTTTGTGGGCCTATGAAATGTGAGCAGAAGCGACGTGTCACTTTCAAGTGTCTGGTGTGGTTGGAAGTGGCTGACAATGGTGTGGTTGGAAGTGGCTGCCCTCAGGGTGTGCTGTGCCCTCTGCCAGGCGGCTGGTGATGCTCCAGGGATGGGCAGGTCTGTTATATGGACTCGGAGGCATAGCCAAGCCCTGCTGGGTTATGGTAGGAACTCGAAATAAACCTTTACTTCTTGTTTTTAAAATGTAATCATATCAGAAATTGGATCTAGGAAATGCATATGTGGTATTCCCACATGGAGCAAGATTTGATGCTTGCTTTCTTGTATAACTTAAAGTCTGCCCACGAAGCATTCAATACTTACTCTAATGTGGCCTCCTTATCCGGGCCACCCTCTGCTCTCACCCATCTGGAGTGAAAATGTAAGGCTTATGTCACAGACCTGTTAGATTGGGCTAACAATATGAATGCTTTTCTGTATATCTGTATTTTTAAAATCACAATTCTGAAACAGCTGGAATTGAGCACTAGGCTTAAGACAGACTTTCCTTCTTGGCATCAGTTTTCCCTTCCTTCTCTCCTTCCTTTTGTATTTGTTTCTCCTTAGGACGGAGCACTGATGCATTCGTTACCGGCTGGCTTCTATGTACCTCCGGGGTGAAGTCTAGAATGACCAGTTGCCCAAGGAGGAGGGAGGAAGCAGCCGGTGAGGCGTGCCGATTCAGTTAGCCGGGGTCCCCCACCCAGCAGTGGGCTTGTTGTGGGAGGGAGTGGCTGGTTTGCTTTTGGTACTAGTTCCTGGTCATATAGAGATGAAAATAAAATGTTTCTTCACTCAAAACCTTAGAGTCTTGAAGAGAAATAGACTTGCCTGCAAGCTGCTTTATCTCCTTACTCTGAAACTCACACTTGAATCTCTGATGGTAACACTTGAATGTGGAAGAAAGAGTCCTCCCAGAGATCCAGGGTCCAGAGCTTTCTCCGCCAGGCTCAGAGCAGGTCTGGCTGAAGCCACCTTCTCACTCACCCTCCCCCACAATGCGTCCTGCCCACAACTTCAGATCTTTTAAAGGTGTGGGCAACTCCCAGCACTCAGGCCTTCTTACCTCATTCCTATGTGGGAAGTCCTAGTGTTGAATCCTCTGGGGCCTTGAGGAGGGGGTGGTGTTCCAGAAGATTCTCAGGTGGGTAGGACAGGACATCCGTTCATTCCTTTAGAGTTTACCATGTGTCAGAAATGGGGAGCCACTGCTAAATAAGACAAAGTCTTTGCTCTCAAGGTGCTTATATTCTAGGCCTTAGTTATATGAATCTCCATTCCGTACTGTGCCCTGTGTCAAGTGATCCTCTATTCTGTTTCTCACCTTTATGCACTGTTAGTTGTTAAACTAACATCACCAGGTAGGTTTATGCCAATGGGGAGAGCGTAACCCAATCAATCCCAACAATATGAAGTATCTGAGTTTACCACCTGCCTCTCCTCTGAGCTGGTTTGGGGTGGGTGAGGGGCGTGGTCGTGATGCTCCATTCAGACAAACCTTTAATTGACTTACACAATGGCCTGATTCCAGGTACCACTTCCACTTGAATTCCTTAAAGCAGAGCCCTGCTGATCTGATTGGCTACTTCAGTGCTAATTGCTGAACGGCTGAGATAAGCTTGGTGTCAGTTTAAAGAGCTTTAGTGTACATGATCATTTGTATAAATGTTCTCTTAAGAAAGGAGAGAAAGAAAAAAGGGAGGGAAGAAAGAAAGAAGGAAGGAGGGATCAAATGCCCTAAAACAGCAATCCCTCCCTCCAAACTGGATTTCTCAGCTCTTTAGATATTATTAGCCACTTACTTCACTTTGGTTTTCCTCTCTGGAAAATTACTTAAGTATATTCAGTTGCCAGATATGTTCATCAACACTTGTCTAAGAAACGTGCATATGTTGGGAATTCAATAAATGTTGGTTGGATAAGTGAGTGTGAACTCTATAGGAATTGCTTATTCCTCAAAGTCTCTTACCAAGCTTTCCAGAAACTATTTCTGTATTAAAGAAAAAACAAAACAAAAAAAACCAAATCTGCTTTTTTCCCTACAGAGGTTTAAAACAGCTTTTATTCAATGATGTTGAACATATTTTAATCTTGTTTATGGTAAAAATAAAAAGGCACCACATTTCTTTTGGGTAGTTCATTGTTCTCTCTATAATTCATAGGCGTTCTTTGTTATGAATATTATAACTTTGTTGTGAAAATAGTTTTCCTTCTCTGTTTTTTTTCTATTGACTTTATTATGCATCTTTAACCTTACAAAAGACTGTGTAAGATGTCCACACAGTCAAATGTATTTATTTTTTCCTTTCTAGTTTTTTAGGTTCTGTTTTTCACAGATGTCTACCAGATCCCTAGGTTACATAAATATTCTTAAATTTCTTCTGAAAATCTTACATTTTCCAGTTAAAGCTTTAATGCACTGGAATTAGTCTGTATTAATTTCCTTCCAGTATAGCCCATTGTGTCAACACAAACTGTCCTGCCCTGTGAAAGGAACTGCCTTCTTTATAGTCACATCTTTTCCCATATTTCCTGTTCTGCTTACCGATCTGTCTTCCTATAGTTAAGCCAGTATAATGTTTGAAAGCATTGTCATTAATAGAAATTTAAAAATAGTAGAGACTCCCTTCATTATTCTTGTTCTTTGTAATATTCTTGGTAATTTCCAGGTTTTAATTTTGTAATATATATAATTATATCATTTAAATCACTTAGCTCCAAAACCTCATTGCATTACATCTTTTGATTCATAAGCATGGAATGCAATTCCTGTCATGATTCGTTTATCCATGTCTTGTATGTTTTTAAATATGGGTTTTAGTGTTTTCTTCTTAGAGAATTTGCACCTTTCCTACAGTGTTTTATAGTATTTTTAATAAATGGAATTAAAAAAATTTCTCTTTCTATCTGGTTATCATTAGTGTAGATTTTCATTAGCTCTGTGTTTGTTTTATAGCATTTATTATTTGCAAGCGTTTATTAGTTTGTTTTTTTTGGTTTGTTACCCGTTTGGAATGTAAGCACAGGTAGATCTGGTTTGCCTTACTGTTTCATCCCCCTCACAGAAGGTTGAATGAATGAATGAATGAATATCGTCTTTTTAAAAGAGTCAACGAGGAGATTCAACAATCTACTCCACTTTCCCTTTTCTTCTTCCTTTTCTTAGTGTGTTTTTAACACATACCAAACTTTGAACATCCTTGGATTCCTGTTCCCCATAAGTTGGTAAGATTGCCCAGTTTTTTTCCTTAACTTTTAATAAACAACTTTATTGAAGTATTTATTTTTGTGTAGCATAAAAATTACTAATTTCAAGTGTACAATTAAATGACCTTTAGTAAATTTTCTGAGTGGTGCCACTATCACTATCAATAAGATTTAGAACATTTTCTTCCTCCTCCTAAGATCCTTCGTACCATTTCTAGTTCATCTCTGTTTCTACGTCCAGCCTCCACCCCAGGCAAACACTTACATCCTGTTCGTTTCAGTGGCTTTGCCTATTCTGGACATTTCATATAAATGGGATCGTATAATATGTGATCTTTTGTGACTGACTTTGACTTAGCATAATGTTCATATATTGTAGTTCATCCATACTGTAGCATGTATCAGTACTCATGTTTTTATTGCTAAATAATTATTCTATCATATGGATAGCACCACATTTTGCCTATCCATTCATTAATCGTTGAGCATTTTGATTATTTTCACTTTTTTGCTCTTGTGAATAATGTTTTGAAGTTCACATGCAAGTCTGTGTGTGGATGTGTTTTCGTTTCTCTTGCGTAGGTACTTAGGAGTGAAATTGCTGGTTTATTTTAGGGTTTTTTAGAAACCGCCCAGTTATTTCAAAGTGACTACACCATTTCATATTCCTAACAGCAATGTCTGTGGTTTCCGGTCTCTCCTTCCTTAACTTTTCCTGCTACTTTATTGATGTATAATGGAGATGTAATTTGTATTAAAGTACAATTTACATATGATGAAATGCTCAGATCTTAAGGGTACAATCCCGTCAGTCTTTGCCAGGTGGGTACATGCATATGCACAACCACTGTGTCACTCGACCTAGGGAACATTTCCGTTACTCCAGAAAGAACCCTTGTCTCTTGTCTCTCAGCAACTATTGTTTTGATTCCTATCATTGTAGATTGGTATTATCTCTTCTAAAATTTCATATACACCAACTATAGAGGTGTATTCTTTTGTGTTGGCTTCTTTGATTTAATACAAGGTTTTTAAGTTTGATCGGTGTTACTGTATTTATCTCAGAGTTTGTTCCTTTTTATTGCTGAGACTATTTCAGTATGTGAATGCACCACAATTTGTTTATCCATTTACTTTTTTGAGTTATTTCTAGTTCGTTGTTACTAGGACAAAGCTACTATCAAACATCCTTGTTGAAGTCTTTCTGTGGATACGCTTTCATGTTTCTGGTATAAATACCCATGAGGGTAATTGCTAGGTCATAAGATGGGCATATCTATTGATTTGTACCTGATGTTAAGTCACCTTGCAAAATTGTCTTAAGAATTTCAGTTTTTAAAATACTGTGTCTTTGATTTTCTAAATAGTTATACAATTTCTTGGGATATACGGTGTTATCTTTTACCATATTTTACTGATTTGTTTTCTTGCATAGAACCTCTAAAAAGCATTCAATAATGATGGAGATATTTGGCATTCTTGTTCTGTTTCTGATTTAATGGAAATGGCTTTGATGAGTCACCTTTTGGTATGATGTTTGCTTTTGATAAATAGTCTTTATCATATTTAACTTGTTTGATACATTCCCTGTTTCACTTAGCTGCTGACACAGCACATTGCTGGAAGCTCTTACCGCCTTCCTTTGTTTCTCCTGTGCTTGTTGATGTACAAGCAGACCTCAGAGATATTGTGGGCTTGGTTCCAGACCACTACAGTAAAACAAATATGCAATAAAGCAAGTCAAATGAATTTTTTGCTTCCTATAAAAGCTATGTTTACACTACAGTATAATGTATTAAGTGTGCTATAATAGCTTTATGTCTGAAAAGTAATGTATATACTTAATTAAAAACACTTTGTTGCTAAAAAATGCCGTCATCTGCACTTCCCAAGTCGCAGTCACTGATTACAGATCACCACAACCAATATCATAATAATGAAAAAGTTAGAAATATTGCAAGAATTACCAAAACTTAACAGAGATACAAAGTCAGCAAATGTTATTGGAAAAATGGTGCCAGGAGACTTGCTTGACCCAGGTTTGCCACAAACCTTCCATTCATAAGAAATGCAGTGTCTGTGAAGTGCAGTAGAGCAAGCGTGGTAAGATGAGGTCTGCCTGTAATAAGTGATGTTTATAGATTTCCTGAAAATGAACTATTTTAGCATTCCTGTAATAAATCTTACAAGAATCAAAGGTAGGAAAGGGCTATTCATAGAAGGAGAAATCTAAATGCCCAACAAACCTGAGAAGAGGCTCACAATAAAAAAGAGCAGAAGTTACTTTCAGAAGTATGGCGCCTGTGCGGTCTGTATGGCCTGCATTGTACTCTTCCTGGTATAGCTGTACTTTCGCAGATTTGGTCATATCTTTAATTAGATAGTGGGCCACTGGAGGGTAGGAATCACTTCTTAATATTCTGTGTGTCAGCCTGAGAACTCAGAATAATTCTGATTCATGATATCGCAGCTCACCATTGACCCATATGAGAGAATTTCAGGATATCCTATCTGGCGGACAAATCATGGAAGCAAAAATCTCATAACTTAACCGTATTAAGAAGTCAGGCAGGTGGCTACTTCTTTGCTGGTTCTGAGTACCTCTAAATTGGTACGGAAGCCCCGTGACTGACCGACTGACTGGGGTGGGTGAAAAACAGCCCCTCTGCCCCCTGCTGATGTAGGCAGTGACTCTGTCCTTGCAGCTGGCTGCTCTGGCCCACCGCAGGCCACCTCTGGGGTCACTCAGTTCAGCTCCTTCCAGCTGTGATGAGTGAGGCTTTTGTATTGCATTTTCATTTGAGAGGTTCATACTTAGTTTCAGAGAAAATATCTGTTCTGTAGTTAAATTAGCATTCCACTTTTTTTTATTAAAGTATCATTGATATACAGTCTTATGTTGGTTTCAAATATACAACACAATGGTTCAACGGTTACCCATATTATTAAACCATCATCCCCTCTAGTGAGGTCACTATCAACATAGTAAGATGTTGCAGAATCATTAACTGTATTCTCCGTGCTGTACTACCTTCTGCGTGACCAGCCTGTATTGTGATTG
Source organism: Manis javanica (assembly GCF_040802235.1). Lineage (NCBI taxonomy): Eukaryota > Metazoa > Chordata > Mammalia > Pholidota > Manidae > Manis > Manis javanica. The sequence continues at coordinate 6,631,052 of NC_133170.1, read as the reverse complement.
TGAATTATTGTGCCCCTTTATCCCTTTTCCCCTCCACACTACCCACCCCCAACTCCTCCCCCTTGGTAACCGCTAGTCCCTTCTCGGTGTCTATGAGTCTGCTGCTGTCTTTTTCCTTCTGTTTTGTTTTGTTTTTATATTCCACAAATAAGTGAAATCACATGGTATTTGTCTTTCTCTGCCTGGCTTATTTCACTGAGTATAATATCCCCTAGATCCATTCATGTTGTTGCAAATGGATTTCTTTTCTTCTTATGGCTGAATAATATTCCATTGTGTGTATGGACCACATCTTCTTTGTCCATTCACCTATTGCTGGACACTGGGGTTGCTTCCTTACTCCACTTTTAACAGGGAGCAGCCACTTTTTTCCACATGAGGTAGGATAGATTTTAGAGTATGTAAAATATTACCCAAAAAGTATGCGACCTACTTTATAGTTCTTTAAAGGCCACTGAAATCTAAACAAATCTGCAAGAAGATATCCTTTAAGAGGGTTCATTCTACATTGTGAAGAGACCCTGCTTTGCACTTTTCTGTGTAATGTAACCCGCTTGTGCCTCTGTGGAAGCAGCAGAGGAACATCACACTTCAAGTGATGAAGCAATTCTGTGGAGAAACCTGTTTGCACTAGATTCCAGATGCCAGTCCTACCAGAAACAATTCTAAGAATATACTTAACATTTTAAATAAATGATAAAATCCATTTCCAGATGAAGTATATATATATTACAAAGTAGAAACTTCATGTTATTGGTATATTTATCAATCCATATTAACTAAAGCTGAACCTGACAGAAAAATATCGATCCTGTCTTAAAATAGATAAAACCCATTTTGAGAGGATTTGTTTTCCTTTGTACTTGTGCTAGCAGGTGCTTCGAATCTGTGATAGGATAGTGTGGGGGTTGTGGTGGGGCGAGATTTCCTTAACCCTCTAAGTGTCCCTGGCTGGGTTTGAAAATCAAACCCAATCATTCTCTTCTGGGTATGTATGCGCATGCACACACACATACCCAAACAGACGTACACACTTAAAATTTTACCATGGCTTAGAGGTGTTTCGGGAGGGAATAAAATATATATGTTTCAATCCATCTTTACCCAAAAGTTGGTATATTACTTTTTATGGTAGAATCGGAAATGAATTTAGGTATATTTTGGCATCTGGAGATATGCCTAAAAAGAACTAAAGAGGTGATTATTAAAAATTTCCCTTTTTGCTCATTTGTCATATTGTATGCCATGGTATATTGTAATTCTAGCTATAAAATGGAAAGTTATTTTTAGACTTGTTTTGTACTTTTTTTTCTAATTGACATTTGAAATCATTAGAAGTTACTCTTAGGAGCCCTTCATTTTATGCATATAAGTGCAATAACATAGCTGGTTGGTTATCTCATGTGCTATAGGAGGGATTATATTTTAGCACCTTTTCAAATTCAGCTAAGCTAATGATTTTATCAGAAAATATCATTTCTACTCCCTGGCTGTTAGAACATAGTTCAATTTTCCTAGCAATTTTGGCTTATAATTGGAATTTACATATGACGATTCAGAGAAAAACAGGAAAACACTGACCTGTGTAACTTCAGGGTAATTAAATTGTTCTCTCTGTGTCTGTATGCGCCTCCTCCATAGAGCAGAAAGAAACTAGAAGTGCGTGTGCAGCGGAGCGCAGAGTAAGAAGTCATCTCCTGATCCGCCTGCGCTGTAAGACCCTGGGGTCTGGGGGAATTGTGATGGTATTGCTCTAGGACGCAGTCTGTACCAAGACTAGTGTTGAAGTGGTTTTGATAGATTGATTGATTGTGCTGCAGCTGTCTTTAGTTAGCTGCTTGCTACAAATGAAGAACTGCCAGTGTATGCTTGTTACATCTACATAAATATATTCCATTCCCAATAAAGGAGAATATAGAGAATATCAGTGCAGAATAGAGAACTGCTCGTATGGATCAAGTTCAGAAGGGAGGCGGTCAATATCTGAATGTATCCCTCTGCTTTTATGGGAAGGAGAAAAACCTGGTTTTCTATGGCACAGATGATTACATCCTGTATTGTGTTGGGTTTTTCTAAATTTTTCTTCTATGTAAGTTTCTACTCTGAGCAGATGATTCACTCCCCAGGAGAATGTTCTTTGCAGTTCCCACTGCCTGGCACCATGCAGAGAAAACATTTACCTACATGAGGAGATTTATACTATTTCTATTCATAGAAATAAAAGTTTTAGGAATTGTTTGGAGATAATCACAGTATTGGAAATGGAGAGTTAAAAGCACTGGTATAGTTAATCATGAAGCTTGGTGAATATCCTTCACAGAGCATTATTTGTCTAGTGGATTGGGAAAAATCTGTTAATTTTCTTTTCTTCTGTGTTTTACAGAAACCAGGCCCTTCTGGTGTTAGTTTTAAAACAGCAGTATTGATGTTCATAGAGAGAACTGTGATGGTATTCAGCACAGTGCCTTGCAAGGAGAAAACACTTACTGATTTGATTTCATGGTATACTGGTTTCCTGCTATGGTATGACCTTGAATAGTCAGTAATCGACTGTAACTAAAATATTATGTAGAAGATGATCGCTTTCCAATATAGCTGAAGATCTAATGAGAATTTGCTTAAAATAACAGCAAGGGAACTTAGACCTCAGAAAATCAAACTGAGCGTGATAGGAATCCTCTTACTGTAGAACTCCCTTCACCTGAAATTGAAAATAGGTAGATGAATTAGAAGGCCAACTTCTTTCGACTCTTGATTTCTTGATTTTCATTGTTATGTGTGAAGCTGACAAAACCTGTTTTCTTCAATTCATAAACCATGTTTAATGGAAAAGCTATGTCAAATTAGTTATATATTATTATGGTTATGTGTTAGTTATTTGTCAAATTAGCTCTTATTAGCTGTGTTCCTGCAGAACCGATTTTGTGTTTTTTTTTTCAAAAACTGAATTCCAGAAATTTATTTTTAAACCTGTTGTTAGGAACAAGTTATTATGCATAAGGTGTGTCCTGATGGAAGTCTCTGTACTCCGTCCGTCATATGCCTGGACAAGTAGTGCCAGAGGACAAAGGAGCAGAGCTCCCCAGAAACTCACTCTTGACACAGCCGTCACTATCTGTAGGGGAAGTAGGGCCCCGCCATCTCCAAGGCACTAATACAGTCCCCTCTCCAGGATGTGGAAAGTAATTTTACTGTCAAAGCAGTCCAAGGTCGAGGTCATGCCTAATTTAAATGATTGCTTTTGTTACCTTCTCGACCAGTCACAGGAATGTTCTTTTAATAACAAATCATAAGCAATTTCTGTTCTTAATGTATAATGTTGCCGGAGAGCACGTCCACTGCTGGGATTCTGACCTCCCTAGTCACTGAGGCTAGGGTATGCTGCGTAACAAGCAGCCCGCCAAATCTCAGGGCTTGGACCACAAAGGCTGAGCTATCATGCTCTGCATCCATTGCAGGAAACTAAGATGCTTTTCCACGTCACTGTCATTCTGAGACAGGAGCTGAAGGAGCAAACCCTCTCTGAGACTTGGCTTGTCTTTTAGCAGAGTAAAAAAAAAAAACATGCTCCATGGAAAAATACAATGGATCTTAAAACTCCTGCTTGAAAGCAGCGTGTGTCATGACACTTGTATTTTAACAAACCAAGTCAGTGGGCCTCTCTGGAGAGGTGCAGCTCTGCAGAGAGGGGGCTGCAGGTCACGCAGCCACACCCAGCGTCAGTGTGGCAGAGAGAGAGAGTCTTCCCGTGGTGAGGGGCCAGGAATACTTTTGAACAATGATACAATCTGCTGCCATTATAAAACCTTGAGACTTACTGTAAACGAATTCTGTGTGGCAAGGTCTGAAGGTTGGCTGACTTCTGTGGCAGGGACAGCCCTCTGTACTCACCGCACCGTTCGTTTCATTTGCTCCCTGGGTTTACAGGAAGAGAGCCTTTCTGAATCCCTTTGCATCTGTGTGGGGCCACAGGGCAGGGGGAAGTGATGTATGGCACTTCGAGAACCAGCTCGCACACATTTAGCAAAACTCTTTCTCTGTCTCCCGTCCTGGGTGGGGTGCGTTCACAGGAGCCTGCCTGTCCACATCACTGCCCCGAGGGGGTGGGTCCAGGAGTCCACTTGACCAGCATCATCTGCTTGGAAGTATGGGGTAGAGCAAACAAAGATGATTCCTTGTTTCTCTTACCCTCCCCTGACTGTTCTGACCTTACTTTACATTTATTTCCACAGTGCACACACACTGGCGCGATGTCCTTCCTGTACTGAAATGGCCAGATATGACATACCTCACAAAGTGCTGGAAGTACACCCAGACTTCTACTGTAGAAATAAGAGTATCTGGCCAAAGAACCAGTTTTTGAAGTTTGTTTAATTAATTTAAATTGAAGCGGCCACATGTGGCTAGTGGCTACCATATTGGACCCCAGAGGACTTAGACCGCTGGAGGCTTTTTGGCGATGTGATATATTATGACTCTTACCACTGTCTCGGCAGTTTAAACAAAAACCAACATGTTGTCTAAATTAGACGCTTTCTGGGTGACTGGAAGTCATAAGAAAGAACAGTAGAAAGTCACACATCTTTATGTAGTGTTTCATTAGTGGCTGTGTGACACCGGAACACTAGGCACTAGTGTCACACTAGGCAGAGTTCTCTGCTATTACCGGTTGGCAGGCGAGGCTGTGTTGACAGCTTCCAACTGTAAAGTGCAGAACAACAAATGGTGGAATGGACGTTTTTGTCAGAGCATAAATGTGGTCTTTCCTGACATAAAAGGAATTTACAGTGAATCAGACGTCCCATTCATTGCTGAGTTTCTTCACTGTGAAGTATGTGAGATGCGGTAGGTGGAGTTGGTAAGTTTGCAGATGTGTCTTTGCATGAATCTCTGTGTTACATTTGGGGTGATGCCTGCTATCCTGAGAACCATTTCCAGGTGGTGTAAATGACTAGCTACATTTCTCTTTGTTTAAAGGACCAGTTCAAAGCAGGAGCTAAGTCATATAATGGAAAGAATTTTGGATTCAGAGCAAAATATTTGGATTGTGTTGTCCGCTCTCTGACTGGCTCTGTGAGTTTGGACAGATTATTTCAACTCATGGGTTTCAACTTCTCCTACCGTATATTTATGAGTTTAAATGATGCACCAACCTTTAAAATTCTATGGTTGAAAAATCCCACTATTTCAGTTAGGTTTTTCTCCTCGTTGTTATTCATATGTGGAATGATGAGAACCCACCCATGGCAACATGTCTTAACTCCTGGCTCCAGGAAATTCTTGCCCAGGAAGATTAGACAGTAAATTAATAAATAACTTCACTGTTTGCTTTAGGAAATTTTTGCAAATCAATTTGTCAGAACAAACAGTGTGCTCGTCTGGGCAAAGAGCCCTTATTAGAACAACATACTGTTCACCTGGGCAAACAGTTTGACAGGTATGTGGAAGAATGACATGTTATGGGTTGTCGTCTTGAAAATGAATCTGCTGCAAATGCTATTTCATTTTACTATCTAACTGGGAGAAAAATGTTAGTATGTGAGTCTAGGTATTTTTCCTGACCAGCATGAGACCCTGCGTAGTGTGCCTATTGGTGAGGTTAGTTATAACAAGTAGAGTGACTTCATAGACATTGGGTTAGTTATTAACAAGGTGGGTGAGCAAAATAAATTTTTTTATGTCAAACATAGTTTACAACTTTATGTAAATCAGCACTTGTCTGTAATATACGTTCTAGGAAATTATTGTCTATCACAAACATGCATAGTCTTAAGATTCCAGGTTAAAGCCTTGGTAGTTTGAATTGCATATCAGAGGTTCTTGGACACTGTGCAACATGTAAGAGCTCCTTACTACTATGACAAGAGACACAGTGTGTGCACACCTAGCCTTGAAGCACAAATCTGTGCCTGTCGCTTTAGCAGCCTTTATTAAGGCCACCTAGTGAAAGTACTTGCTCACTCATCGTATTTTTGACCGTATACCCTGAGCTCTTATATAGCAAGACAAACCCTCAGTTCTTATATAACCAGTATCAAGGTTATTTTTCTCAAAGTTTGTCACTAAGTACCTTCCTCACTTGTGAGTTCTCTGTTTAATTTGAACTAAGGCTCAATTAGAGTATTTTCAAGTTTGTTTTTTTTATTTCCTCATGGAGCCTGATAGGAAAACCTTTGCCTTTTGGTTCACAAGTTTGGGGAAATTCAGCCGTGGATTTGAAAGCAACTTTTGAGGGTATGAAGTTAGAACTTAGAATGTGCCTTTAGGAAGGAATAACCCTGAGAAAGAGCCCTGTGACACTGACATTCTGTTGCCTTGGGCCATTTTGACATTTGATGTGAGCTGAAAAAGACTTTGCTTTTCAGTTAAAAGAAATGACCAAATAATGTGCCACGCAGACAGCCTCACCCCTGAGCCTCACCGCACTGCTGACCATCTGTTTTATTCTCTTTCCCTTCCTGTCCTTCCCCCCTAATCCCCACCCCTGCCCTGTAGCACTTGGATATAAAGGCAGGTCAGAGAAGTGGCGAGAGATACAGTGAAATCAGAGAGAAGTGTCAGGTGGGCTGAGGGTTAAATAATCTGGGCAGGCTGACCACGTATAACTCGGCTTTAGAAGTTTGCCAGCCACGCTTACTCATCTCAGGAAGAGCCTTGCATCATTCAAAGCAAAACCATCTCCTTTCTGAGGTTTTACTTAACATCTTTAATGTCTGCATCTCAGATCCTCCTTCTCTCATTTCTCCTTAAAAGGTAAAGTTATTGGTGGGGGATGGAGTTGGTATGGAACTGTTTGGGTCTGTAGAAGAAAAATTCTTATTAGTGTTGATTTGAAGAAAAGAATCTGCTTAAAGTTATTATAGTATTGCAATCACGTTCAAAGGAGAAACAAAAAAAAAAAATCTTTGTGTTTTCTTATGGACCAAGGAATTTACATACTTTGTTGAGGACGTTACCTCTAAAGGCTGAAGACAGTTTCCTAGACAGCCGATTAGTATGTAAAGTTTCGGTGTTACTGACTATATTCCCCAAGAGATGGGCTTGACCTTCTGGAGTCTGGATGTCTCCAGACAACTTGTTATAAACCAATTAGGACACTTTTATGATGACGAGCCACAGGTTGGCCATAAGGAACCCAGGGAAGGCCCTTCCCCCGCGTGGGTTAGGATTTATAGGCTAACTGTCTTCGAGCCCTGCATATGGTGGTGTTCCTGGCCTTCCCTGGATCAGTGGGCCGTGAGTGACTCTAACACTGGGTCAGCTGAGTAATAATAAGCAAGCATCATATTTCATTTTTTTTCCCCAATCCTTTATAATGATGATTTGGGGAGAGAACCAAGAATCCTTAAAGTTCTCATAGACTTTTTAATAACTGTTGGAGGGGAGGATGATTATAAGAGTAACGTATATTGATAAATGCAGCAAAAATACTGAAAAAAAAAACAAGGACCTGAACATCCTCATACATAGGACCCCGAGGTCAGGGTCAGGGTCAGGGATGAATGTTGCATGACTTGGTCACAAAAACAGCAGTTGTGCGCTTTGACAGGGCGTCTGGATACGCTGCTTCGCTGCTGGGAGCTCCTGCTTGCTTGCTGTTGCGTTTTCCCAGCCCTTCCTCCCGACGCTGGCGGTGGAGGGGCATCTCTGAGCCGCCTTCTGTTACCGTTTCATGCTTCCCCTTTAGTTCTTTGCACAGCACCAAGGTCTGGTTTCTTGAAATCCCGCACCACTGTTCTCCTGCCTCTGCTGGTCTGTGAGCCCTGTCCGCCTCCCTCCCCGCCTCCCTCCCCTCCTCCCAGTGCCTTCGCTGCACCTGTCAGCCTCACTTGCTCCTTCCATTTCCGTCCTGCCACTTCACTCTCAGTGGTTTCCTTTAAAACCAGCATCACAAAGGAGGCGTCAAGTTTGAGCCCTGGCTGCATCAATGACTGGACCTGTGGTATTCGTCAAGGTTCTTAAGTTAAATTCCTTGTGATATTTTTCCCTTTGACATCGCAGCCCAGTCTGTTGACATTTGCACCTGTTGCTCATTTCCACCTTTATTGGGATTCCAGTTGTTTCTGTGAACGGTACATGCTATGAACTCCAAAAGGTCCACATTATAGTGTTCCTTGCCAGGGTTGAGAGAAATCCATGTCTTATAAAGACTTGAGCAATATATATTGACATGAATATATATATGAGTAACATAAAATTCATGAGTAATATATATAAAGACATGAATTTGAAGCTAGTAAGGATGAGTTGCAAAGAGGAATAAATGAGGCAGAAAGAAAGTTACTGTGAATTAAAACAAAATTCACTGAGAGTTCTTAGTAATTTCTGGCAAGAAAGTATTGAGGATAATTAAAAGTGAAAAAATTATGTAAGACACTACTGCACTGAGGATTAGGACTCAGCCACATTTTACAGAAAATGCAAATAAGTGTGGCTTAAACATAAAAGAAATCCAAAGGTAAGTAGTTCAGGGCTGGTATAGCAATTCTATGGTCACAAGGGACCCAGGCTCCTTCTTGCCTTTATTTCTGCCACTTAGTACTGGCTTGCAAGCCAGAAGTCTCCTCATGGTTACAAGGTACTTCTAGTGCTCCAGCCATCATGTCTGTGTTCCAAGCTGGAAGAAAGTGGTGCGGCAAAAATGCATTTCTCTCAAGTGAATCAGCCCTCTTTGAAAGAGCTTCCCTGGTTTCTACCTACTTAGCATGCCCTTACATTTCTTTGAACACCTCCTGGAAGCCAAGGAGGTTTGGTAAAGTCTTTGAGATGGGGACACTGCACCCCAAATAACTTTCTTCCTAAGGAAGAAGGAAAAGTGGATATTATATAGGCAACTCAGAGCCCCTTCCCCAATAGCAAACCAGGGGAGATGGCTTGATGATGATTCATTCTAGCCTGTAGAAGCTCATACCTTCTGCTTAAAGCACTTTTGTATTTCCTGTCTTCCTATAAAGTCCAGAGCAAAAATCTTGTATTATTTTATTAATGCCTCTTACCAGGTTCCTCATTTCTGACTTCTTGCCACAATTGTGCTGTACACACTGTAGAATACTTGATGCAGAGGCTCCCGGGTCAGACCACTGGGCTTTGAATCCTGACCGGCCACTGACTAGCTGGCAACTTCTGCAGATTACTGAATTTGCATGCAAAATTGTGAAGAATGTCGTTTATTGTGTAAGTAGTTTTTTTACGTTGAGGCAGGTTTTAAAAATGTAAGTGAAAGATCACGTTACTTTGCATGAGGACAAGACTAGACACTCAAAACACGGTTCATTCATTTGTTAACCAATAAAAATGTAAATGCCCACATACAGAGGAAAGGAGACAATACATCCAAGAAACATATTTTTCTTTCCTCTCCTCCCCTCCCCTCCCCTCCCCTCCCCTCCCCTCCCCTCCCCTCTCCTCCTCTCCCCTCCCCTCCCCTCTCCTCTTTCTCACTTGATTAGTAATAAAAGTTGCTTGAGTTCTTCTCTTATATCCCCATCACAACTGAGTTTGAAGAAAATCTCGGTCACGTAGATAGCTCCACGCCGGTACTGCTGTTTTTGTTGGTAACTGCGAGATCAGGAATACTCCCTCCATACTTTATTCTTTAGGTTTCAAAAAAGCCTACTGTATTTATTCTCTGGGAAGAGAGTGTGAAATCATCTTTTTCCTGAAAGAAAACCTCATTTCTACAGTTCTTTCTTCTGAAACAAGGCTTTCCTTTTATGAGCCCTGAACCAGAATAATTTCCTCTGGGGCATCCCAGTTATCTAGGGGGATTATAGTGAAGTCCCTCTGCCTGAGTTGATTTCAGGTCTTTGTCTTGAGCTGAATTGAATGAATGGCTTCACAAGTTGTCCTTTAAAGGGATAAACTTGTTTTTATACAAAACCTGCATATAAATAAAGCTACCAGATTTCTCATACAATGTGTCGTGCCAGTGATTTGGCATCTAATATATAGGCACTAAATGACTGGTTTTTGGAAGCAAGGTTGGCAGAAAGGAAGAAGGGACAGAGGGAAAGTGAGTAAAAAAATTTTTGCTGGGTATTGGTTTGATTTTTAATTGGGAAAAGGAATGTGATATTTATTATTTTTATAGTTGGGAGCCCAGACTATAACTTTGGATGACTTAGGAAGTTAAGCTCCTTTTATTTATATTTTAATGACAAAAATACTCATTGGACAAGACCCAGAAAAAAAATATTTCAGCTCTGTTTTATACTCTTTTTTTTCCCCAAAAAATCCCAGAATCTAGAAAAAAGTTGAAGAACTTCTTTCGGGTTATACTACTCATAAAACCTTCACGCCAGAGGAAACAACAACCAGCCAATATCAGATCTGCCAGGGAGCAGGGGAGAGAGGGTGGGACTGGTAGTTAATAAGCATTTGCTGATTCCCTATCTCTTAGCTGATATTCTTGCCTAAATTTAATTTAGGCTAGTCTTTTATTACCTTTAAGATATATGTCACTCTCATTTTGCACTGAGGTAACTAAGACAGAAATTCAAAACCTTGCCAAAGATTTCAGAGGAGGCAGATTTAAGTCCAAATCCATTTGATTCTAAGCATATCTCCTTCCTGCTAGTAATAGTCAATAATTGTTGATCATTTACTATATGTGTACCAAGAACTTGGTAAGTAGGTACACAGATTTTTCTCTTACAAGCCTCACAACAACACTGAGATAGAAATCATTACCATTTTACAGATTAGAAAACTGAGCCCAGAATATTAAGCAACTTGATCGATGTCGTGCAGTTAGAAAGGGGCAGAGTGGATCCCGCTCAGGAGCCCACCCTCTGGATTCTTTCACCTCTTATGAGTACATGTCCCCTCTCAAGGATTAGGCTTGATTCTAACTGTCGGGGAAACCTTATGATTTCTAATAACTTCGGAGTCTTTAGTCATGGAAACTGATTTCTCTCAGCTGGGTACTTCTGGGTTGTTTCACCTCCAAGATCCCTACTTTTCTAACTGATCATACATCTTAAGACATTTTGCTGATGGAATGTGTGGTTTGGGAAATGTTTCTCAGCCAGATCTAACAATTGTAGTTCATTTATTCTTTTTTTTTTCTTTCTGTCCTGTGTGTGTGCTGTATGAGATCCCTTGGGCTCACTGTTTTCCATGGAATGGGAATGAATCCTTACTAGAATTTTCAGTCCTCTTATTCAGACTCCATTCTTAAACATGGACTTTTCTAAAAATTGAATTAAAAAATAATGGTAATAAACATTATTTACAGCATTTAAGGGGATTATAACTCATATCCTTTCTACTCCGCAAGGATTTCAGGTAAATGAAAATAAAAGAAACTAATACAATGGGGTAAATACAATAAAAACTCTGAACAATATAGAGAAAACAGGAGATACTTACACCAGAAACTTAAGGTATTTTAGTTCATTGTTACAGAGCATCTAATGTTGAATTTCCTGGCAGCCAAGGCAACACAGAAATACAATTGGTCAAACAGCTTTTATTGTATGTTCAAAGAAGGCAAAGTAGTTCACTGGGGAGGGTGGATTACAGGACAGGCTAGTTGCCAACCCATGCCTTCCTACAAGTTAAGTCATGTCTAAATATTCCCTAGGGCGTTCAGATCTCAAAGTGCTGTAGTGGAAACTTTAAAGAAGTGGTGCTGTTAGTCTTTAAAGAGGCATCGTGGCAGTGCTGTAATTCCTGCTTAGCAGCCTTTAAATTTAGGCTCGCTCCTTAGGCAAACGGCTAGGTTCTGGCTCATTCCTTCCTTAGTTCCCGTCTCTGCCCAAAGGTCACCCCCTCCCCTGTCCGCTTGAAAAGGAGCTCCTTCTTTTCACATCTGTCATATTGTCTATCCCTGCACTGTCTAATGTGGCCATATGTGACAATTAAAATTAATTAAATTACATGAAATTAAAAAATTCAACCCTTTGGCCACATGAGTCACATTTCTAGACCTCAGTGGCCACGTGGTGAGGGACTGTCATACTGGCCAGCCTGGGTACATCATTATAGAAAACTCATTAGACTGTTGCCATTCTGCTCGGACCCTGGCTTTCCTTTTCATTTTAGAAGTTTTCCAACATCATGTCACACAGTTGTTGGTTTATTTAGGTTCCGTTGGAATGTGTGTGCCCAATAGCAGAGATTTTATTGCCTAGAACAATTCTGAATCCCCAGTGCCTAGAGCAGTGCCTGTTAGAATTCTCTGTAAAAAATTGTTGAGTGAAGGAACAAAACAAATGAATGAATGAATTTTAGTATTTCAAATAGAAATAGTTTGTCTGATGTCCTTGAGTGACCTTGTAATACACCATTCTGCCACAATTTTCAAGATGAAAGAATGAAAATTCTGTAACGAAGGACAGATATTTTTAATATAATGTAATATCTTAAATATACTAGCCAAACTTTTATTTCTTTTATTTTTTATATTATGAAGGATAGTAAGTATGAAAATTCTTAACTGCTAGCATATTTTCCTGAACATGAAAGTAAAAAATATCAATTTCTTTGGATAAAGTCATGAGTAGAATTAGAAAGCAAGGTACTTATTATGCAGCTAATTGGACTTAAACTGATATGTAATTGAAAGCAACTGTGTTCCATTGTAATGGAAGTAATACTGTGCAATTATAGCCACACACACGATGAGAATTCATAATACATTCTGAAATTGTATGGAAGTGTCAATTTAGCTCAATTAATTTCAAATAAAAATCACCCAGGAAATGATTGCACTGCCTAAAAGGAATTTGCCATCCGAACAAAACACAACTTAGAAGCATGACTACATTAGGTTTGCCTAGAAATAGGCAGCAAAGCTAGTTTTGTGATTTCTGCCAAGGACACGGCGTCAATAGTCTTGAAAAAAGGTGGTTTCTCTTCTCTTGGGCTCAGCTTTGTCAGGATATATTTGAAAAAGTGATGGAGGAAGGTGGTACCTGGCAGGGCCGGATGGGTCTGGTACATCGACTCTAATAATTATCCAAATGATAGATGCCAGTTGGCTGTCCTGCCCAAGTCCAGTTACTGACAGTTAGGAATTATGTAAATTAGAAGTGTTTTTCTCCTTCACCTTCTCTTTCTAAAATACAGGTATTTTCTGAGTAGTGTTAGTTCTCAGTGGATTTGCAAATGCAGATCATGGGGCAGCTATAGCCTGTGCAGGATTGGTGTCATTTTCTATTTGAAGTAAAAAAACATCATATTTGACGTCCTTGGATAACCTCACATACTTCCATTGGTTTTCAAATCAGGTCCAGTGAAGGGCCAAGTTCATCATCAAAATAATGACTAACTTTGGAAACCCCTATGTTCAGTTAAGGTTGCTGAACTGCTATAAATATGTACTAAAGAGTCATCAAAGTGTTTATGTTTGCAATTTCAATTCTTGATTTCTTTGGGAAAACCTATTCTATTTATATATCTCACATTTTTTTTATTCCTGGAGTGCTGGATCCAGAGTAAATTTTTAACACTTTACCACAAGGGTGGAAAGATAAATTTACTTGCTCTTGAGATCTTGGGGGTTGTTTTAGCCTTGCCTGTGTGCTGAGATTGATGTGAGAGCCATCGAGGGCCTCAGTGTATTGAGTTTACTCAGGTGGAGTGAAGAGAACGGCCCTGTGGAAGTTTTCTGTTAGCACTGAAGTGGAAAAGTAGTTTTGGAAAAGAAGCTAGCCGAGGTGCTGGACCCACCGTTAATGCTCGTTTTACATTTTACCAATAATCTATGTAACCAATCAAGGTTCCGGTGCCAGGGTGAGAGCCTGCTGATGGCTTCACCATGTCACCGGGGGGCGAAGTGCTCCCAAAGGCTTTTTAATGGGTGATGAACTCAATTGACCCCACAGATTTTGGCCATTCCTGCTGGAAAAGCAAAGTACACATTACCTCTGAAGATAGTTTTTCATCTATTCGTAAGGCTGTTTGCTCATTACTGCAGGTAGAAGTGGGGCTCCTCAAAGCATTTTTTCTGTCCAGAGGACTGAACAAGCCAAACATGAGAAGTATTTTTTTACAGATGAACATCAATACTGAATATTTCTTTCTCAGCTGATGCTTAGGAACCATCTTCTGATTTTGATCCATGTAGAGATGCTACGAAAGATAGTTTTTTGAGACTTAGGTTTGCAGATTATCATTTAAAAAATTTTCTGTTTCTGTGAGTGTAATTTGGAAAATACTAAGCATATTGTCTTTAAAATGATTCAATTGTGCTGCCTCCTAATTTTTACAATGTCCCTTATCATGTTTAAGACATACCTTTTCTGCCTTCAGATTTGTATCAAATGTGAAACTCAGTTAATTCCAGCCTATGTCTTCATGGATTATACATAGTCCAGAAGCATTATTTTTTGACATTTTAAATTTCAAAATGTAATAATATCACAAGTGACATCATAAAGCTGTAGTATTTCTAAGTGAAGATAGTATCCCTTTGGCGTTCAAGGACATATGTTCTTTCTAATTTTGTGTTCCAGTTCTTTATCAGCTAGGGCAGAGACTACACTTACTTATTTAAGTTCTTATTTAAGATAACTCTAGACATACTACACTGAATTTCATGTGCCCTTTATACAGCTTCCTCAAATGTTGACATCGTCTATCACCATCATACAATCATGGAAACTAGAAATTGACGGTGATATAATATTACTAACCAATATAAAGAATTTATTCCACGTTTGCCAGTTGGCCTACTCGTGTCTTTTCAAGATCAGGGTCCTATCCGGGATCCCAGTACTGCATTAAACTGTCATGTTTCTCCATCTCATCTAGGCTGGTGGTGTCTTCCTCTGTTTTCCTGACCTTAATAGTTTTGTAGAGTCCTGGCCAATGATTCTGTAGACTGTCCTCACTTTGGATTTATTTGATGTTTGCTCATGATAAGAATTGGCTTATGCATTTTTGACAAGAATTCCACAAAGCGGCACTGTGCCCTCTCAAGGGCATTCTGTCAGAGGGCACACGGAGCCGCTGTGCCTCATCGCTGATCTGACTTTGGTGACTGCACCAAGGTCTGCTAGTTTCTTCACTGCACAGTTGCTATTTTTCCTGTTGGGACTAATGAAATCCTGAGAGGAGGTGCCCTATAGCTACAGATATCCTCTCATCGTACTTTTCAGCTATTTTATGTTCCATTGGTAATTCTCACCTTCAACAGTTATTACTTGGCATTTGCCAAATGGTGATATATTTTATTTCCATCATTTCTCCTACACTTATTAATTGGAATTCTACTGAAAGGAAGAACTATTTCTTTTTCCCTCATTTATTCAGTTATTATATCAATGTTGGAGTCATGAATATTTATTTTATTCCATGGATTATAATTCATTACTATATTTTATTGTCCAAATTATCCCCTTCAAGTAGGTTCTTGTGTCCTTTGGCGATCTCTATCATTTTTTTGAAGCATTTTATTACTTACTCTCTGGATCAGTCATTTCTCCAGAGCCTAGTTCTTTTAATTGGACATTGGTATTTAGAAACAAAATTTAGGTGCAGCATATACTCATTGCTACTGAGATGTCATGGTTCTAATCCCTGTCAGCTGACAGGAAGTATGTGTAGGTATATATACAAACATAAATACCTCTCTCCATCTGTCTGTCTACCTACCTACCTACTTACCTACTTATCTATATTTATCTAACATAAATACCTCTATCTACCCATCTGTATTTATCTTCCTATTAAAGACTATTAGTTCATCCTAATACTTCGAATTACAACCCATTACCACTCGTTTTCTTCTAGTTGTCTCCCTTCTTTATTTGTGGCTCCTTTCTCTAGGAGTGAGAAGCCTGACTTTCATTATCCATAATGTGCTTACTTATTTGCTCTCTGGTATACATGTAAAGAAGTCTCAGAACTGCAGCCCCACAATCTCTGTGAGAAACGAATTCACCCACTGTAGTGTTAGGCACAGTTCTTTTTATCTCGAGCTTAACAATACATAGCAAAAATACTGGTTTCCAGAATTACTCAGGTTCCATCATTTCCTCTCCACCCTCTCAGTGGGGTGATGTTGTTCGTGCAGCCCTGTTAGGTTCGTATTTTACTTACTGTTTGTTTTCCATTTGGGTTCCTCCGACACACGGAGGTTGATTTTAATTATCATTTATTTGGGAAGGGTGTGAAACATTACCATAGTTCTAAGAGTCAGAATCATATGAAAAGGTGCAGTCAGGAAAATGTCACCCCGCCATCCTTTGTGTCACATTTCATCCCATTCCTACTCACCCCTAGTAGCTTACCAATTTCATTAGTCTCTGGCTTATTCCCCCATATGTCCTTTTTGCACAAATAAGTAGATACATGTTTTCTTATATGGTAACTGCATTACCACATAAGTGTCTTTTTGTGGTACTGGGCAATTTGAATACTGTTTGGTGATTTTATCTCTGAAGGGTACTGTTCCTAATTGGCATGTTCTTACCACAAGTATACTAGAAAGCTAATGAAACCACTATTTTCTTTCTTGAAAAATATATTTGGGATCTGTGTCTAGAATGAAAATGCACACGTGAATTTTGACAAGCTCATTAGCCCTGAACCATGTATTCCTTAATAGGATTTGCCTAAGAAAACCGTGACATAAAACAAGTAGCCATGTTTTTCAAGTTTTCTTTAACCTGTCATATATGTTTTTAGCGAGATAATTTAATTTTTTCCCCTTTCTAAGTGCATTTGCATTATTTTCAGTTATCAGTGAGAGATGGAAGGCTGAACACAAACTAGGTATTTTTTGCTTCGGAGGCCTTGCAGAATAGCTTTCGTTCCCCAGAAGCAAAGCAGAGCATTTGCCCAAGGCCCTTGCGTGGCGCTGCCGTGCGTGTCATCGTGCCCTCTCTCTTCTCCCTGCCCCGCAGGCGTTCGGGCAGTCCTTCTCCATCCACCGCAAAGTGGCCGAGGACGGGGAGACCCGGGAGGAAACGCTTCTGCAGGAGTCGGCGTCCAAGGAGGCCTACTACCTGGGGAAGATCCTGGAGATGCAGAACGAGCTCAAACAGAGCCGCGCCGTGGTCACCAACGTGCAGGCAGAAAACGAGAGGCTCACGGCCATCGTGCAGGACCTGAAGGAGGTAAACAGGCGGCACACACGTTCCCTGGGAGGGGTTTGTCGGGAAGAGGGAAGCGAGAAAATTCTTTCTCGGAGAGGGGAAATAAACCTTTTTCTTTAATCGGAGGAGCTGTATTAAACATGTAACACGGATGCTAGCAATTTCTCTGCTTTGTTCATGAAGTGACAGCTTTTTCCGGGATGAGCTTTTCTTTCTTTTGTTATTTGGTAAGAATTCCATTCTTTATTGAGTACTTGGGAATAGGCCTTGGTATTTCTGCAAAGGTGTTTAAAAAATATAGGGACCTCCACACTTCCCCCCCTTCACCCGTTTTCATACAGCGTGGAGAAGAACGGTTGGTTGGCTGTGATGCTCTGTGTCAGCGGTGATTCGAAGTGACAGTAACGTGAGCCCAGGACCTGTTCTCACTGGGGAATGAGACCCCCAGGCCTGTCTGAGGGGCCCGAGGGTCTGGCAGTGCAGAACCATAAACTATGTTTTTGGTTGTACATAAAGAAACAGACCCCAGCTGGTATGAATTTGGCCAAGAGGCCTACAGGGCCAGTAATAGACAGGGGGGAAAATATCCTTCCGTGGCCTTGACCAGCATCATTTTGATGAGAGAACAGGTAAGATTATGATAGTGCCGAAGCAGATATTTAGTAAACAAGTGTGAATTTCATTTTTCTCTCTCCAACCTGTAAAGTGTAACATACTAGAAGATGGCCTAAATAGCTTTACTTGGACAATATTTATCGAACATTTACTTTATAGTACATTAAACTAAAATCCCATTGGTGAAATCATAAAATAAAGTAATGAAACTTTTCATGCTATTGCATACTCTCAAATGTTAGTAAGATATCAGAATTTACTGCAATATTTACAAAGCATACATGCAATTATACTGGTATCCCTAACCAGAATTTGGTATATATATGTAAAAAAGAGATGTCCCAGAAAATAGACCCCTTCAGGTGGGATGCAGAAGAGTGGAGTTGTAAAATGAATTATTGACCATGGTAGAGATTAAGCCTGTGCTTTAAAGAGCAAATAACTTACCTTTTATTGACTGGCAGACAGTGTGCCAGGCACTATTCTAAATTCTTTACATGGAGCAAGTTGCTGAATCCTTGTAACAACCCTGTTGAGGTAGGTCCTCTTATTATATCATCTCATTTTACTAACGGGGCACGTGAATCGCAGAGAGGTCAATAACTGGTCCGGAGCACCTGCGAATAGGTGGCAAGCCAGGATCTGAACTCAGGAAAGCTGGCTCCCATCTAGATGCTTGAGCCGTGTCGCTGTAGCCACCAAGAGCCTGTTTCCCTCTTTTGAATCTTGCCTCAAACTAAAGAAATTTCTGGCAAAATATATGAAGCTTGAGTACAGTCTCTAAATTTGTAGCTTGTTGGAATAGTGTTGTTATCATTTCCTTTGGATATGACCATTTTATATTTTAAAAGCTGCTTAGTCAATAAGATTTTTATTACATTTGAAGCTCTACTTTTTTCCCTCATTGGAATAAAAAAGCAAATTTCATAATACACTAGTGGCTCCATTTCCAGAAATCTCTTATGGCAGCACTTTAGGAATACATCGGTTCACCCTTAAGGAATCCATGTCTACAGACTTTTAGGGTCGGGGGGGCACCTGTGTGATTACTCGGTAAAGACCACTCCCGGGTCACTGCTGCTTTCTCCAGGATCCCTCGATGGGCATGTATCCTTTACTCGGGCATTTCCAGCATGTGGAGAGAGAGCCGCGAGCCCTTTCAAGAAAGGGACTGTGTTCTGTCTGTCATTTATCTCGGAATCCCCACAACCAGCCCAGAGCCCAGCCAAAAGCAGACACTGAAAAATGTTCGTTGAGTTGAACTGAAAGGGCATGCTTTGGGAGTCAGCTACTCCTGGGCTTGAATTCCATCTGTGCCACTTACCAACTATGTGATGTTGACAAATTCCTTTTGTTCTCCAAGCTTTACTTCTTTAATTCCCACATGGAGAGATTATACTAACATACAGGTCCTGTGTCAAATGCCTCGTTCAATGGAGTTGCTAAATTGTGCAGTTATTGCTCATTCTGTCTTCCAGCTCCTACCCGGGGCTGCCTGTCCTGGTACTTGGTGGCTTTGATTGTTAACACAGCTCTTTTTTTGTTCAATGAAAAGTTGACTCCCTGTAATTTTCACCAGCTGGCCACATTTCTAGCCTCTGGGTCTACAGAGAATAATTTTTTTCCCAATTCCACCTGACATTTTTACCCAAGCCCACCCAACAGCTTCAAATATTTGGAAAGAATATCTTGTCTTCTCTTTCTTCAGACTAAGCATATCCAGGTTGATTAGCACTTCCTCATGTGACATGGCTTCAGGATCCTGTACCTTCTTAGACCTACATCCAGTGTCCTTTAAAAATGTGTGTCTGCTTATAAGAAACATGATTGACTGTCTTTACTCCTGTTGTAAATCCTTGAAATCTTGAACTATTGGAGCTAGATTTTGAGTTTCTCAGCTTAGGGTTTTAATCTTTCCGGATTTCTAACTTTGCAGTCCTACCTTCAACAAAGGTCTCTTAAGTGCTTGTTATTGGCCAGATGCTTGGGAAACATCTGTGAACAAAAAATTCAACCAAAAGTGATTGTTTCCAATGTTAGAACAACTAAGTGTGTCTAGAAACTATTTCCTCATACTCTTTAGCATCTGTGGAAATAGGCAGTAAGCTGTTTCTTAGACATCAAGTACTATAGAGACGGAATGTTTGTGTCCCTCTGACATTCATGTTGCAAACTCATCTCCAATGTGACCATATTTGGAGATGGGGCTTTCAGAAAGTGATTAGGTCATGAGGGTGGAGCCCTTAGGAATGAGATTAGTGCCTTTATAAAAGAGACATCTTTGCCCCTCTTAACACACGAGGACACGCCAAAAAGATGGCCATTTATGAACCAGAAACAGGCCCTCACCAGACCCTGAATCTGCCAGTGCCTTGATCTTGGTCTTCCCAGCCTCCAGAGCTGTGAGAAGTAAATGTTGTTCAAGCCACTCAGTCTGTGGTATTTTGTTGCAGAAGCCCAAATGGACTAAAACAACATGAAACATTTGTACAGCAATATTACAGTCCTCTTAATCTCTCATTAAAACTACAAATAGGTGGGACCTGCTGTGACTAAGTGAAAAACATAATTAAAAGGGCCAGATTAGATGCCATGGACTTCAGACGTCAGCACATAACTCATTTTATTCAAAGGACAGCCTTTCAACCATTTTTAAGAGTCAATTTGCTTCAATTTTATAAGTAGGTAGTTTGACAATGGTGTGAAATTAGAAAGCAGGAAATTCGAGTTCAGGTCCTAACTTGACCATCTGACCAGTTAGTTGTGTGATTACATTTCTCATTTCCCATGTAAACATTATGCTAACACCTACCCTACTCCCCATGATTTTCATGAGATAAAATCAACTATTTTCATGAGAGTGCTGTATAAGGAATAGAGGACTATGTAAGTGCTGCTTATGTCTCAAGATTTCGTAATCAGACTTAGTCACACATACAGGAGAGACACAGTAAGTTAAAAAGATGTATTGGAGTAGAGGGAGAGACAGTAGCAAGAAGTAGTGGCTGGCATCCTGACACCAGGAGGAAACAACACATAATTAAAAGCCAGTTGATTGCAAGAGAACTATCTGGGCGCTCTTACTATAGTGTGAACAGCCTTCCATACCAGGCTGCTTGTCGGAAGGGTCACTGCAGATTGATTGCTCAGTACAACATCGAATGTGTTTACTGATGATCCGAGTCTTAGGGAAAAGATTAAATTATTAAATGAACTCAGCCAATAAATAACAGAGTTTTCCTTATGACCTGTGATGTGTCTGGCAGGATAATTGGTCAGTGGGAGCTGTGTTTACATAGAGCTTCCCACTGAGTGATGATTTTACCATCCTGTGCAGGCGTGGCTGGGAAGCTGTTTCCGTGGCATATTCCCGTTTCTCTCCAGCTCTGCATTCTTGCTGGGAATGACCCTCACACCTCTCTGGACTGATGCAAAGCACAAAACAGTGAAACATTATCACTCATTTTAACTGGTTTAAATAACTAATAATACTATCACAGGCTAACATTTATGAGAGCCAAGCGTGGTATGTTCATTATCCTAATTCTCTCAAGAAGTTACAAGGCAGGTGCTGTTTCTGTCCCTCCTTTAAGCAGGTGAGGCAAAGGGAAGCCAAACAACTTGTCCAGTCAGTAGCCAACCTGGTGCCTTAAACCAGGCAGTCTGGCACTGCAGTGTCAGCTCTTAACCGTGCTAGTGCCTGCTCACTGGTTTATTGACTCCACCGTAAAGAGCTGTATTTCCTTGGTTGAGCAGTTCTTTCCAACACTTGCTGAGCTACAGTTAAAATTCGCCTGTTATCATCAGGAGTTTGAAAGCAAAGCTTAACAATATATAGACAATTCACCTCTGGATACTTGTGATTTGGTTGTGCCTTGGGGAAAAGAAGTTACATAAATGGGTTTCTTTGTAGGATTAGGTAAAAATTATAGGCTTGTAGAATTTCTTTTTTTTGGTGTAGTTCCATAAATTCTAACACATACATAGGTTCATGTAATCACAACTGCAGCCAAGATGCAGAGCTCTTTCCTCAGCTCCAGACCTCCCCTGTGCTGTCCTATGTCTTTATAGCCACATCTTCCCCCACCCCAAGCTCCAAAGGCCAGTTATCTGGCTCCATCACTATAATTTTGCCTTTTGGGGAATGCTGTGTTAAAGGGATCATGTAGTATGTGTAACCTTTTGAAACTGGGTCTTTTCTCTCATCATAAGGCCTATGAGATTCATCTAAGTGGTGCATATATCAATAATTTGTTCTTTTTTATTGCTGAGTAGTATTCCCCTTTGTGGATGTACTACAGTTTTTTTTTTTTTTATATCAGTTCGCCTACTTGAGAAGGTGTGGGTTGTTTTCAGATTTGGGCATTACAAATAGAGCTGCTGTATGCATTCATGCATGATTATATTTTGGTGTGAACGTAAGTTTTCATTTCTCTAGGGTGAATAACTAAGAGGGTAGGAATTCTGGATCTGATGGTAAGTGTATGTTTAACTTCTCCAGAGTGGCTGTGCCATTCTGCATTTCCGCTGGCAAGGTGTAAGAGTTCTAGCTTCCCTTCATCCTTTCCAGCACTTGATGCTATCTGTTTTTCATTCTGACCATTCAAATAGGTGTGTAGTGGTATTGCATCATGATTTCAGTTTGCATTTCCCTAATGGCTAATGATATTGAGCATCTTTTCATGTGCTTATTTACCTTCCATATTGTCTCCTTGGTAAAGCCTCCTTGAGGCTTTTGCCCATTTGTTAATTGTGTTGATTCTTTTCTCAGTGAAGTTTTGAGAATTCCTTACATATTCTGAGTACAAGACCTTGTCAGATACGTGATTTGAAAATAATTTCTCCTGGCATTTGGCTTGTCTTTTCATTCTCTTTAAAGTGTCTTTTGCAGAGCACATTCTTCATTTTGATGAAGTCTGAAGTATCGAAAAAAAGTTTTGTGGGGAGTGGGTGATATGGGGTAAAAGGGGTCAAAGGATACAAACTTCCAGTTATAAAATAGCTAAGTCTTGGGGATGTATGTACAGCATGGTAACTTCAGTTAATACCGTATTGCATATTCAAAAGTTCGCTAGGAGAGTAAATCTTAAAAGTTCTCATCACACAAAAAAATCTGTTAACTGTGGTAACAGATGTTACGTAGGCTTTTTGTGGTGATCATATCCCAACATACACAAATATTGAGTCATTACATTACATACCTGAAACAAATGTTGTGTGTCAATTACACCTCAACTTTATGAAGTAATAATAATAAAACAAAAAAATGTTATGTGTTATGCTTTTGATATCAGATTTAAGAGCTCTTCTCCATCCCCAAGTCATGAAGATTTTCTCCTATATTTTCTTCTAAAGGATTTCTAGATTTAAGTGTATAGATCTATGATCCATTTGGGGTTAATTTTTGTATAAAATGTGAGGTTTATGTCGAGGTTCATTTTTCTGGCATATAAATGTCCAGTTGGTTCACCACCATTGTTGGGAAGAGTATTCTTTCTGCACTGAATTACCTTTACCTCTGTCAAGATCAATTGGCCATGTTTGTTTGATTCTGTTTCTAGACTTTCTCTTTTGTTCTATTGATCTGTGTGTTGGTCCCTTCGTCCGTACCACCAGTCTGTCATGATGAAGTCAGAGAGGTAACAGCAAGTGAAATGGAAGTGAAATCATGGGGGACATAATAGACCAGTGAAGGGATTTGGGCTTTTATTTTGAGTGGAAGTGTTGAGGAAAGGAGCGAGCAGCTTCAGTGAGGCGTAGAGGAGAGGAGGTGCATGGTGGGGCCGAGACCTTGGTAGGTATGAATGAAGAGGGTCTGCAGGTTCTCTTTACAATAGAAGTCACCACCTGCCTTCTATTAAAGAAATCTAGAACATCAAAACCTTTGCTACCACTTCAGGTTCCTCTCTGAGGTAGGAAGCAGAGTCAGCAGCTGCGAAGGAAGAACACGGGAGGCACTGGGCGTTGGAGGGGTGCGAGGTGGCGAGCTGGTCGCCTGGGAGAGTGAGTCCCAAAGATCTGAACACGGGAAGGCGTGGCTGTCACAGAAGGTCCTTCCAGAGGAGGAATTCCAGGAGTGGAGGTCATGTCTGCACATACTGCTCATGCTGGGAATTAAGACCAGAAGTTTCAGATGTGTTGAAAGTGAGTCAGGAGCTAGTCTTGGAGACATGAGGGGAATGAGTTGGTGTTTGGTAGGTGAGAGTAACAACGTTGGTAATGGATGGGAGCTACTGTTAATTTGTTTCTAAATATATATATATTATATATTTAGAAACAAATTAATGTATACACACACACATTTACTAGGTTAAAAAAATGTCATGATGACCTGAGATTGAAAGCAGAGGAGCTTTGGGAGAGGGAGTGGGAGTGCTCTGAAGGCAGCCGTGTGGAGCAGAGGGGCACCCACCCACCTCCAGGCCCGCCCCCACTTGAGAGGCTTGCAGGGAAGTGGTGTCCCCAAGGGAGAGTCAGGTCTCCATTAAGGCAGGGTGAGGAGTGCATTCTCCCCATCTGTGACATCATCAGGATGCCCACTGTAAGCCCACACGCTCTCAGTCCATATCATTGAAATGCTTTCGTCGTTGTGAGGACCATACGCATTTCATTTCCTTTTTTAAGGTTCGGAAATATTTTTTCCATGGTTTGATCACTTGGGTTATTACCTTTGTCCTTGAAAATAATACAACAGCTTTTGAATAGCCCTCAAAACGATGTCAGTAGATCTTTATTCAAAAATATCTTTTGCCTTTTTGAGGTTATTTTGGGGAGGTAACATGGACCTGCTTTTAATAATCCCAAACATTTTTGGGAAAACTTCAAAAGTGAAAGCATATGTCAATATTTCCAACATCCAGATGTTGGATATCATTTGGTCACAGCTTCAAATAGTACTGTTTTTTTTTTTTTGTCTGTGACTCTCTACATTCTGCACTGGACAATGAATAGGGGCATTAACCACATCGAGCCCCTGTGTTATAGCCAGTAAACCTTTGCTACATAGAGAATTAAATGGGAAACTGCAGGGAAGGTCAATTAGAAATGCCGAGAGAAGTCACCTTACGTGCGTACTGAGCATGCTAGAAATTGTATCCTGTAGAAATGATAACTCTGAAGCTGACATAGATTTTTAAAAATCTATTTTTAAAGTAATCTTATATCATCTTTTTTTTTAAAGGTAATTTTCATTCATCATTTAAAGATATTAGGCAGTGAAAAACATCTTGGTTTTTAAACGTAGAACTGGGCATAGTGTATATACTGTGTGTGTGTCACGCATTTCATATACACATAAAGAGTTTCTTCTTCCCTTCCTTCCCTCCCCTCCTCCTTTCCTCCGCCAGCCTTCCTTTCCTTCTCCTTCCCATCGTGTGAAGAGGGTCGAACACCAGTTGTCTGCCACTTGGAACATCAGAATTAAAGATCTGTGCACGATCCGTTTTGAACACATTGATTCTTGGGCTAAAAATAGCGCGATTCAATTTCAAACGTCGTCTCCCACCCCGAGCTCAGGCCGCGCTCCGCGTGCAGACGGGGTGTGGAGGAGCCTGGAGCACCGTCAGCGTTTCAGCTGGAATGCTTAGTGGGCAATTCTAATCTTTTTTTTACATCTTGACCTCTATTTCCAAAGAACAGCCTGGTTGGCAGGCCTACCCTGATTAAGATTCTGTTCAGGCACTTAATTCTCCCAGGGGGATTTATAGCTTTACAATCAAGGATACCTGAATCTACTCAAAACTTAATCTCTTGAAGGTTATAGGAAACGTGTACTTGAGCAAGGCAGAAAGAGCAAATTAGTGCATAAGCTTAGTGATATAGTGAATGTTGATATAGTCTTGAATTATGCTTTTTAATGCTTAATCAGCAAATATATTTAAAAAATAAATAGAGTAGACCAAATCACACGAGGTGCGTTAAGACACCCAAACTTCATCTTTCAATTTGAATTAACGGAGAATACTATGCATCCCATAGGAAAGGCCATGTACATTGATTACCTTCCTGACTAGTTTCATCGCCATCATTTACTTGTTCAGTATCATTAAAAGCATGTAGGTTTAGAGATTGTGCTCTGATAGAGTTTTGGTTTCACTGGAGCAATTTTTCAAAAAGCTTAACTGTTAACTAAACTCTTCGGACGCTACCAGAATATACAAAACCTCACCACCTGCCTTCTATTAAAGAAATCTAGAACATCAAAATGTATTTCCTGATGAGCTGTGCCACACAATATTACTCCCCACACACAACTGTTTTTAAGCAATGAGATAGAGATTTGGCTTCCTGTACAAACAACTCGTCAGCATATTCTTTTCTGGATGACAAAATCAGTTGTTAGGATGAAGGATATAAAATAACCTGTCAGGATAACAACACCCCTCTCCTCCCCAACTATTAATGGCACTGAAGCTGGGCCTTGAGACTCATAAAAATCCTGCATTATTATTTGAATCAATCTTCCATTGGCAGTACGTGCTGATGAAATGTTGTTTCGCAACTTGTTTTCATTATCGTCTCTGTAAGGAGCCTTTCTAGACGTTTTTTTCTTCATGGCCACGGAATTAAATACTGAGGAGTCAGATTTTGTAGGGTAGGGTTGAGCCTGGAGGGATTACAAAGCATTGTAGTACCTAAGATGTTTTCGCTCCCCCAAGGACCGGTCTTCACCCCCTTGGGGGCTGTATTCGCTTTCTGTGCCTCTGCTGCGACCCAGCGCTTCAAGTCCGGCGGCCTTCAACAGGCAGGCTTGTTTTCTTGCAGTCCTGGAGGCCGGAAGTCTGCAGCCGACTGGGGTGCGGTCCAGGTGCTGGCAGACCCGTACCCCTCTAGAGGCAGTAGAGGAATATCTGTTTCTCCCAGGTTACACCCTTCTTCAGCTTCCTGAATTGCATCCCTTGCATTCCTTGCATTCGTTGGTTCAGGGACCCTCTCCATCTTTCAAAGTCGGTAGTGTAGCATCTTGTTTCAGGGTTATATTGCCTTCTTCTCTATCACATCTTCCTCTGCCTCTCTCTGTAGGGACGCTGGGAGTGCACTTAGGGGCTCTCCAGCGGTTGCAGGATAATCTCTCCATCTCACAATCCTTAATTTAAGCGCATGTGCAAAGTCTCCCCCCAGATAAGGTCATGCTCACAGGTTACAGTAATTGGAACCCAGATCTCTTTGGGGGCTGTTATTCAGCCTACCGTGCTGGTGATACCACTTTACTGGAAACGTGTGATCCTCACCATTCAGAAGGAAAGAAAAGAAAAGAAGAAGAAGAAAAGATAACAAACATGTAACTGGCTAGTGATCAATTCTTATTATATTTTGACCTATTTGGGGTCCTTGCCATAGAACAGAGAGAGAAGGTATGTTTAAATTAATAAGATTCAGAAGAATAGAGCTTGCCATGCCCTTCTTCCTGGGTGTACTCACCCATCCGTTTACCTGACGTCACCCTTTCTGCTGGTACTGGTCAGCAGGGAAGGGCAGCGAGCCACCCCAGGGTCAGGCAGGAACTCTTACTGTGATGAGCAAATCCACCATTGAGCTTCAGCTTCAGAGAAATACTATTGAGCTGGCAAATGCTTTTGATGTGTATGTGCAGGTAGTCATAGGTAACCACAATTTTTCAGACTCCGCAGCAAAGAGAAATGAAAATTCTGTGCTGTAATTTGCTGTAAAATTGAGATGTCAGGAATGACCATTCTGTTGAGCTCCTACTCTGTGCAAATGCTGTGCCAGATTGCTGGAAATATCAACACATGCTAAGGCGCAATGTCTGCCTCTATGAGACTGTTTAGAGGCATCAAATACACGTGTCATTAATTCTACTGCAAGGCATTTCTCTGCCCCTGGGCTGCGTGTCTCAAGATAGTTGCCTGGATTAAAGCAAGAAGTACCTGCCTGACAGCCTCTAAGTATACAGCTTGATGAGGGTCCCCTGGGAGGCATCCAGTTCACACCACTTGGCCCTCCAGCCTAAGAGAAGTATTATTAATTAAAGACTTCATGCCAGGTTCTTCTTTATTTAACTGTAGCAGATATCTTTGATGATCTTGAAATGGGCCAGTTCTCTGTTAACAATCTGTGTGTTGTACTCCCGTCTGAAATGAGTAAAGGTTATTATTAGGCAGCTCGAGTAATATTTTAATGTTATTAGGAGGCTGGATTCAACGTGAACCTTATTTAAGTCTAACGAGATTCTCTGCTACAACTGCTTTTGGAGACAGACTTTTCTGGAGACATGCCACCACATCACAGGGTAAAAACAGTCTTGTCTGCCCTTATTGTTGGGCAGATAGGACCTGGGCACCTTAATATATATATATATATTTTTTAACTGGAGAGCCAGAAATTTTTATTGAAGCCTAGCAATATAACATTTCATGTTCTGTTAAGTAGATGCATGAAAGAAAATTGTATTAGGTAAGATCCCTTACAAGTTTTTACTTAAAACATTGCAAATACTTGAAGTAGAAGCTTTGAATTTTGTTTTTAGAGCTAAGGGCAGAATTTGCAAGTGTTTTCATCTTCATATTTGCCAGGATTTAACACTGGTTATGTGCATATTAGTACACGTGGGTTATCTAGGCTAAGTCTCAGTATTATTATCTATCAAGTGGGAGTAATAACAATACCTACCTCCAGGGCCTGTTGGGAGGATAGATGAATTCTTACATATGGCATAAATGGAATAGCACCTGGCACATAGTTTGCACTGAGTCAGAACTAGCTATTGTATTATTTCATTGCAGTTTGCATATATTTTTAAACTGTGTTTAGGATTATTTCTTAGGACAGCGTTCCAGAAGTAGAATTACCAGATCAAATGAAACAGGCCTTCTTTTTAAAGATCATGCTTGTAGCTATATTGCTTCTGTAAAGAATGAAAGCAATTTATGCTCTCATTCATAGAAAGAATTCCCGTTTCACTGAGTCCTGGCAAGCACTGAAGCTCCATAACTCTTTTCAGGTTGCTTATTGGGTAGGTGAATGGTGGCATTTCAGTATTAATTTATAAGGTCACTGATGGTAGCGACATGGCTTATCTTGTTCATCAGAGTATCCTCACACAGCTCAGCATATTCTAGACAGAAAGAGAGGGAGAGAACAAGAGGATGAATGAGAAATTTGCCACTTTCATAAATTTGTGGAATAATTAATGAGTAACTCCTTAATTAATTAAGGAATCATTTTCATTCCTTAATTTTATTATATATGCGCTTCAAGAAATCACTGATCATCCTTAATCATTGCTATGAGTATTTCCCCCAGTTTATTTGCCTTTTGATTTTTGTTTTACTTTTTACACTGAAGTTTTGGCAGATCTGTTTTTAAAGGTCCTGCCTTTTCCTAAGATTCCTTTTAATGCTTTTAAGCATAGAATGCTCCTCCCTCCTTCTTTTTCTCTTTGGCCTTCTCAAAACTATAATGCTTATTTATATCAGTTTTTATGCTTAAATTTTTGCTTTTAATGCTTTAGTCTATGTGAGATTCAGTTTCATGTGTGCAACAAAGTGAGTTTAAATTAAAAATCTTCCCCTATTAACTAAACTATTTACAGCACGGTGCCCCTCTTTTAATAAATATGAAATTATTTCTAGACATTTTATTTAAACATCATAAATAGTTTAAACTGGGAGAATCAGAATAAATGACATTAAAAAAACAAAAACCAGAATATTTTTATCATATTGGAGAAGAAATAAATGAAAAGAAAGAGTTGTTAGTAAAGTCATCTCCAGTTTTTCATTGTAAGTGAAGAAAAATAAGCATATGTAATTTATTACTATTTCTTACAACGTACAACTTTAGTGATTTGACATAGTTCTTTAAGACATATAATTTATGAGTATTTAGAATTGGCATGAGTCCTGGGTTAGTGGTTTACAATTCTGATGAGAGTCTCATTATTTTTATTTCAAATATCAGGAAAATACAAGAGTGTCATCAAATTTAATCTTCTTTCCCCCAGTCTGATTAATCAGCAATAGGTTTTGATTAGCTTCCTGCAACCTAAACATTCAAATAGCCTAAGGGTTTCTTATCAGGTCCAAGAAGGTAAATAAAAGTTAAGTATTTTTAAAAATAAATGAATGAATAAATAAAGCATTTTTTTGGTCTGAGTGATTTTCTTCATAATTTCCCTTTAATTAAAATGGATTCCTCTCTCAAAAACACCTGTGTTTTCTTTTGCACGAGCGCACCTACGTTAGTCTTCACTGCATGGTGTTTCTCTGTCCTGTCTGTCCTGTTTTGTTTTATTTTAGTCTTGTTCTGTTAATTCTCTATCCCTGGGAGAATAAGCTTTGGATTCACTTTGTAATTATTGCCACGTAACAGCATGTTTAAAGTTTACTGTTTTTCTCTTGTTTTTCCTACTGTTTCAGTTATTTTGATGGCCCTTTTCTTTTTAATTCATACCTACATGCTAATATATCTCCAGATAGAACAATTTGGAAAACCAGCTCAGGCTTGCTTTTTTTTTTCCCCCTGGGGTGATTTAATATTTCTTCTAGGAATGACTTCTAAAAATCATGAGTTCAGTTGTCTACATAAGAAAAGCCATTCCTTATCAACTGTTTCCAAAATTAAAATTGTTTCTTTCATTTACATTATATGGAATATGAAACCCATATGAAATATCAATATGAAATATGGAATCCATTAATATTCACAACCAGACATTGCAAAAATCAGTTTTTTTGTGTTTGAAACAGAGCTAATAATACCTGCTGGTAGAATTATCCAGTCTAATTTTTTTTTTTCTGCTAATAGGTGCTCAGACTGACAGAGTTAAGAACCATTTGACCCAGTCTCTCTTTGCCCTTCCCCCTTATGCAAATAAGGTGACCCCTGCATCCAGTCGCATCATCACAGCAGGCTCTTCATCCTTTTTAGTGGAATGTCTCCCTCGCCATCTGCGTGCCTGCTACCCCAGACGTACGCATCTCCCTTCAGTCTGCAAGACAGAATACCTGAGGCTGTCATCAGGGTCGGTTTACCTTCCCTTGCCTCCGTGTCGTTCTATTCCTGTCAGAGACCCAGCTGACAGCTATTCAAGGGCCATAGCCCGAGTGACCTACAATCTGCCAACAACTCCATTTTGTTTTAAGTTGTAGCCTTCTCTTGACATGGAGTATTATCAGCAGTTTGATGTGCTGTTTAAAAATACAGACTCAGAAGTCAGATAAGAGCTGAGTTCATATTCAGGTCCCCCCACTTAACTTTCAGTAGAATCTTATCCAAATCCCATCATCTTCCCAAGCTTCAGTTTCTTCATCTGAACCGCAGAAATAAAAATAATAGTGAAGAAAGGTATTTCTCTTGAAGATCTAATGGTATTTTTAAAAATCAGGTAACGAGGATCTGCGTCTCTGTGTGTTTGCTTTTAGTTGTTTGCTGGGAATCAGAGGCTCAGTTAAGAGCTCAATTTAAGTGACTATTTGAGACCTGGTCAGGATATTGCTGTTTGGTTATGGGAACTATGTGCCCAGAGGAGCAGGCTGTTTTCTAAGATTAATTGGTTTTCCTAAAGCAAACAGTGCATTGAATCATCAGTTTGTAGTCTTTACCTACCCCGGGCAAAATTTCTTTGGAACAAAACAACTAAGTCACGTTGACATAAGGGGCCTGACTTCTTAGTCCTAAAGCTACACCTCGTTGATGCTTGTGGTGGTTCTTATCCAGGATATGTGCTGCTGCTTTTCATCATTTTCTAAAATTTCCTATTTTGCTTCAACCGCCTTATTATATATACATATTTTATTATAAATGGCCTCAAGACATTTTAAGCCGAGTATAAATAATAATAATAAATAAAAATGATGATCAAAATCTTCAGCAGGGACAAAGAAAGCAAGAGGCCATGTGGTGCGGTATTGAAAGCGTGCAATCTGGAGTCAGAGCTGGCTTTGAGTCATGGCCCTGAGCAGGTTAGCTACCTGGTGCTGCCTCAGTTTCCTAATCTGTTAGATGAGCATAATGTTGCCACAAGAGTTATTTTAAGGAGTCCATGACAGTGTCGAGCTCCTGGAGTAGTTAACGTAAGCACCCATAAACAGATTAAGAAAAAAGGAAGAAATGACAACTTGGCATCACAGGCGTTTCTAAGAATGTGAATACTGGGTTGCAACCAGGTTGACATCTGGAGGAAAAGTATCTCTCAGCTCTTCTTATCAAGAAATGGGAACTACAGTAGATAGAAAGTGCCTTACCTTAACCTGGCTCCTGTTAAATTTAAGAACTACTTAAAGAAGATCACAGAGCTCTGATTTGGTCACATTCTCCGAAGGTCTAACTCCAGGGCTGGCCGTGGTCCTGGTGAGCACTGGATGTCACTGCTGGAATCAGGACATCTGGGGAGCAGCCGGACCTCTGTTGCTACTTCTCTCTAGTAGCTGAGAAGACTTTTGCTCTAAGTGGTCCACGTGGAAAAGGAATATTAAAAATACCCAGTAGGCTGATTTCATTTTCAAGTCAGAAGGGAAATGTTACCTAAATTAGGCATATCAGTGTAGAATGTAAATAATATTTGGATTGAAAAACTACTGCCTGTTGGTAAAAGATGTAGATAATACTTTTGAGTCTAGGGACATTTGAAAGGCCTTTTAGTTTATAGTTATTTCTCCTCCTTCTTAGGGTCACCTGATAACTAGGAGAATGATGGGAGGGGCTAGTATCTAATGAGGAAAAGAATTGATTATCTCTGCCTCCAGGAGTAACACTGTAATAATATGGCAGATTTCCACCAAACCACTAAAAAACAAAAAGCAGCACTTTTCTATTGATTAAGAAGGACTATTCAGAAAGCATGTTTATAGTTATTTGTAGTTTTTCCAGTCAGTGCTTAATGTTTTTACTTTCCTTCTCCCACTATTTTGTGTTTATTAAGTATTTATTGAACCCCTTCTGTTTGCCAGAATCTGCTCTGGGCACTGGAGATACAGCAAGAAACCAGACAAAATCCTTCCTTTCATGAAACTTAATTTAAAATGTGTGAGATGAAAACAACAAATGTAATTACAGTATCCTGTTATGTTGTAAAATGGGGACCCCTCACGACGGGCTTGGGTTGGTGTGTTTTGGGGGGCATGACATCAAGAGTTCTGTCTTGATCATATTTGGCTTGAGATGCCTTTTAGATCTCCAAGTGGAGAAGACAAGAAGGTAATTCGATACACACAAGTCTGGAGCTCAGGGTAGAGTTGAGGCTAGAGAGGGACAGCTAGGCGTTACCAGTGAAAGGTGCCGTGAGTAGCCTGGGCCCAGGTGTGATCACTTGTGGGGTACCAAGAGGAGATGTCCATGGATTCAGCTTCGGGGACACGTATTTGCAGAAATCAGTGATGAAAAGGAGGAGCCATTAAAAGAGATGGAATCCTTGAGATAATGTGTTTCCAGGAGGAAATGAACTCCTTAAATGAGCTGAAGTTAGGAACTGATTATCAGACTTGGCAACCTGGAGGTTGCTGATGACCGTGGCAAGAGGTACTTCCCTGGGGTGGGACGAGCCTCCTGAGAGTAGGCTGCAGAGCGAATGGGAAGCAATGGACGTGGCGATATGCACAGTGCATTTCAGGCTTTGCTGTGAAGGGCAGCAGAGGGATGGGGGTATTACTGTTTTCGTTTTCTTTGTTGTTAGTTTCTGCTGTGCGTGTGGAGGTGTGTGCTTGTGAACTGGTGATCCCTAAAAAAGGAGAAATTGATGTTGGAGGAGCGGGATGGCAGGGATGATTGCGTGAGTCATGTCCTTGAGTGGTGAGTTCTGCTTTCCTGATATGCATAAGGACGGAAAATGAAAAGAAGATTCAACTCTAAGGAAGGGTGGGGATGGGAGGGGGAGACTGTGAAGCTGGGAAGCCTGTGTGTTACTAGGTCCCAGTCTTCAGAGAAAGAAACCCCAAGTAGATAGAACAGAGCATGATAACAGCTGGCGAACAAAAGGGGGGAGGGGTTGACTAAACAGTGCTCAGTGGGAACACACCTGAGATAGAGCAGTGAGCAGGGACTCACATGGCAGGAAGCTGGATGGGGACAGGCATCTCTTTAAAACAAAACATGTTCTCTTCTATGGGTTCTTGGAAATCATTGAATTGATCCTGTACTTGAGCTGACGTATACAAGTCCACCTTGCAGCAGCATTGATGTATCTGAATGTGTCTGTCCTCCTCTCTCTCCTTCCCTCCCTTAGAGTTGAAACAGGAGAGAGAGTTTCTGATTTGGTTTTCATAGAGGAAGGAGATACCGATCGCTGTGACAGAACAGGGAGTGTGCCCGTGGTTCCCGGGTGTCCCTGGCAACATTCAGGTGGAGTCTAGCTTAAAATGCTGGGGGTTTGGGAACTTTGTCTTAGAGATCACTAAGCACTTCAGGAGCCCTGTGGATGACAAGTTCGTTTGTTGGTTTTTTTAGTATTTTAAAACACTTGGTTCATTAGCTTTAAAGTGAAGTTGTTGCATTATTGTATTTTGTTAATTTTTATGCTCTGTGTGTGTAATTTGTGGTCCCATATGACTTTTGAT
The DNA here is from genome assembly GCF_040802235.1 of Manis javanica. NCBI lineage: Eukaryota > Metazoa > Chordata > Mammalia > Pholidota > Manidae > Manis > Manis javanica. Next base: position 6,596,881 of record NC_133170.1, on the reverse strand, counting down.
AATACCAATAATTTACCGGTAATTTTATTTCTTTGGTTCCCAGGAATGATGAAGCATAGGTCCTACAACAGAGACTTGAAAAGGAAATAGAGGGGATTTAATAATCAGTCGGTGCTGCTGAGATAGTATCTTCGGCCATTTCATTCAGTGACCCATTCATTGAGATCCAAGAAGGGAGAGGCAGGAAAGGATGTTGGGACAGCCTGTATGGGGGAGAGGCTGAACTGTTGGAATGAAAAGACCAAAAAGCATATAATTATGTTAATTCCATGGCCCTTAATCTGCCATGCCCAAAAGCCCACTTAAACTTAAGCCTGTTCTAAGACAACATTGATCTCAAAGACATTCTGTTTGGACACAGAGTTGAACTTTCTTGACTAGATTGAATCTCGCATTTAGTGGTTAAGACCATGCAGTCTGCAATTACCCTGTTGCTGTTTTTTTATTTATTTAATTTATTATTATTTATTTATTTATTTTGGTGTTGTTAATAGACAGTTACATGAACAACATTGTGGTTACTAGATTCCCCCCATTATCAAGTCTCCACCACATACCCCACCCATTACAGTCACTGTCCATCAGCGTAGTAAGATGCTATAGAGTCACTGCTTGTCTTCTCTGTGCTACACTGCCTTCCCCATGCCCACCTGCTACATTATGTCTGCTGATTGTAATGCCCCTTTTTCCCTTCCCTCCCTTCCCCCTCATCCTCCCCAGTCTCTTTCCCTTTGATAACTGTTAGTCCATTCTTGGGTTCTGTGAGTCTGCTGCTGTTTTGTTCCTTCAGTTTTTTCTTTGCTCTTGTAGTCCACAGATGAGTGAAATCATTTGATACTTGTCTTTCTCTGCCTGGCTTATTTCACTGAGCATAATACCCTCCAGCTCCATCCATGTTGTTGAGAATGGTAGGATTTGTTTTCTTATGGCTGAATAATATTCCATTATGTATATGTACCACATCTTCTTTATACATTCATCTACTGATGGACATTTAGGTTGCTTCCATTTCCTGGCTATTGTAAATAGCCTGTTGCTGTTTAAATATGGATTTTAGCACGTACTGGCTGTGTGGACTTTGGGCAAGTAACTCCTTTGTACCTCAAAGAAGTAGGCATGGCATTAGTGTCTACCCCAGTGGGGTATGGTAGGGCGAAATGCAACACATAGAAAACAATTAGAGGGATGCCAGGGATACAGTTAGATATTTTTATTATTATTTCATTGTGATATAATAAGAAGGCTGTCTAAAACACATTGCAATGCATATTCATGATTTCGTTAATTTTTAAGAGATGGCGAAGCGATTGCAGAGGCGGCAGACTTATTGAATACTCGGGGATGAGAAGTGAGACTCAGGTATTGTCTTGTTTTTGCCTTTCATTAGGTATTCGTCTCCTTGTCAAATTGTGTTATGTTGATCTTCATTACATATAAAGACATATTCTCAGTAAATTTAGGCTACTGTATGTAAACGTAGGGATGAAACTGCAAGCTTAATTACTAGTCCTTTTGAATGAGTGAGAATCTCTATAAAATTTCCCCTTCTTCAAATTTTATTTTTCTTATACTTACCTCATCATTTTTGACAATGAGAGAAAATGATCCTTAAAGTTATTACCATTACAAAGGGAACATAGCTCTTAAAATGCCAACTAAAGACAACCCTTTATTATCGTTCCATGTTTTTGAAGTTACATACACATATGTTAAAATATTTGAATGAAGTGGAATGACATAAAAACGAAATCTTTCTTTACAAGACTCCCACCTCCAGTCCCACTCCGTAGAAGTAACCGTTTACATTACTTGGCTGTAACAAATTACCAGAAACTTTGTGGATTAAAAAAACAAATTTTTTGTGTTACAGTTTCTGTAGTTTGGAAGTCTGAAATGGGTCTCACTGGGCTAAAATCAAGGTGTTGGCGGGGCTGTGTGTGTTCCTTTCTTGAGGCTCCAGGGAGAATCTTTTTCGTCTCCCTTCTCAGCTCCTAGAGGCTGTCCGCATCCGTCGGCTCGCAGCCTCATCTTCCACCTGTAATGCCAGCAGTGCCAAGCAGAGTCCCGCTGCCATGCCTCTGGTTCTCTGCCCTGTGTCTCTCTTCTGCTGTTAAGGACCTTGTGACTACACTGTGCCCACCTGGACAGTCTGGGATCATCTCCACTTCTGATGGTCAATTGATTAACAATCTTAATTCATCTGCAACTTAAATTCCTTTTCCCTGTGACCTAACATATGCACAGGTTCCAGGGATGAAGACACGGCCATCTTCCAGCGGTTATCATTCTGCCCACCACTCCACTATTAACACTTTTTCCATATTGTTCCAGAAATGCTTAATGCTCCTTGATATTTTCATTTAATTACATATTCTGTAGAACTCTTCATTCTTTGGTATGTATATATCATGAATTATTTAACCAGTCTCCTATGTTGGTGGACAGGTAGCCTATTTTCAGATTTTTTTTTTTTTTTAGTAAGCTATACCCTGAAGAATATCTTTGTAATTTATATTTGTACATTTTGTAAACTACATCTATGGGATAAGTGGTTCACAGTATAACTTTCAGGTAAAGCAGGATGTACATTTACAATTTTGATATTTCTTTGCAAATTACCTTCCCAAAAGACTGCAACAGGTAACCTTCCTCCAGTAATGAGCTGAGTTATGTTTAAACACACATTGGTGAACACTGGTTTTTTAAGGGGTTGTTTTTAAGGTTTACAACTATGATATGTTGGGAAAAACCACCTCTTTTGCTTTGTTTTTCTTTGATTATGAATTCTTACTATGTTAATCAGCCATGTGGATTCCTGTTTCTAGGAACTTTTTGTTCATAGATTTGCTTACTTTTTTCTGTTAAATTTTCCACATTATTCATAATGCCAGGAATTATGCTAATTGCTGTGCATGATGCAAGGATGAGGAAAATCTGGCTTCTACTTGCAAACGGCCTATGTTCTAAATCTGAACTCCTTTGTCTGACTTGAATGCCCCGCTGTACTTGGCCAACAGCATTTGCCTTTTTCCCTTTCAAAAAGAATTAATATGTACACGAATTTAATTGAGTGATAATAGCCCATGTAGGACCATGGTTTATTCTTCTGTTGTTTCTGATGTGAATTGATTAGAATGTTTCCTCTGTCGAGTATGGAAAAAAGCAGAAGTGAATAGTAAGGCTTCCAATTAGTATTTATTAGTCAAACTGTTGGTGCATAGCGACAGAAACAATTCCCCCAGTCACTTTGTAGCACATTTTTTTTCTAAATCTATTTTATTTATTTATTTATTTTATTAAGGTATCATTGATATACAGTGTTTTGCTCAGGTTTCACAGGAGTAACATTGTGGTTACTACATTCCCCCTATTATCAAGTCCCCACCACATGCCCCATTACAGTCAGTGTCCATCAGCATAGTAAGATGTTCTAGCACATGTCTGTCTTCTTTTATTCTTAACATTTTTCACTCTGTGAGCTTTTCTGGTTTGTTTTATTTGCTGTTTCTCTGCATCTACAGTGCTTGCTCTTTGTGAGCAGGGACCCTATCTGTCTTATTCACTGCTCTTTCCTAAGCGTCCAGAATAGTGTCTGGCCCTCATAGATGCCCAAGAATGTTTGCTTAGGAAAATATTTGTTGCATAAAAAAACAGGAAATTTAAACCTCTTAATAGATACCATATCTTGACATACTCACGGGTAGCATTTATTTGGAAATGCATAAGCTGCACAAGCAGATAAACGAAACCCCGGCCTTCCCTGTGATCTTCCCTCTGTTGCGCTTGCTGCTTCAGGAGAAACGCACTGGCTCGCCGCTGGCTCGTTCAGTCGGGAGCAGTCATACCACCTCACTGAATGGAGCCTTTGAACCCAGTGAATGAAAGTTGGGTCCAGTCTTCTGGAACTCAGTGAATGCTATCACCTAGTCTCCCTCTGGTGCAATTAGAATGGAGCAATGAACCAAAAAATAACATTGCTTCAAATGCAAGTCTCTTTTTTGTTCTCCTAGTTTAATTAGCCTATTTTTCTTCTTTCTGAATTCTTGAGAGGCACTCTTTTCTCCCAAGCAAAAGCCCTAAGGTCCACTCAGTGCTCTGATCGAAGCTCAGTTCCTCTTCCTGGGCCACACGCGGCCACTCTGTCAGCTGCTCAGGCTGCCAGAACACAGTGTCACAGACTGGGAGGCTGACCAGCAGACATTTTTCTTTCACAGTCCTGGAAGCTGGGAAGTTCAAGGTCAAGGTGCCAGCTGATTTGATTGCTGATGAGAACCTCTTGCTGGCTTGTGGCTTGCGTCTGGCTGCCTTCCTGGTGCCTGCCCACGTGGTGGTTCCTCCCTGCACACGGGGAGTGAGACAGCTCTCCTGGGGCTTCCTTATGAGGGCACAGCCCCGTCCCGCCGGGGCCCTACCCTCGTGGCATCATCTCACTCTGCCTACCTTCCAAGGGCCCCATCTCCAGATACCACGATGGGGGGTTAGGGCATCAACAAATGAATCTGAGAGGGGAAACAGTTCCGTTCATCGCAGCTGCCATGTGCCAGTCATCAGGCGGCGTGTGAAGACGCTCTGTCCCTGCTGAAGCCTTATTTCTTTCTCAAGTAGTGGGGTATACTTGCTGATGTGACCCATTTTAATGCTTGTATTTCCTGTTTGTGCCATATTGCTCACTGGCTTTAAGATCTTCTGACGATGAAGCGCTGACCTCGAGAAAATATCCAGTCTTTCTACAAGGCACGACCCGGTAGCTGCTGACCTCCCGAACGCGCGGCATCCTGTCCTTCAGCCGGGGGCTCCTGCACACGGGCCTCTCTGCTCTCTTCCTGAGGGTCTTTGTTCTTGCTCTTCACCCCTCTTGTGATGCTTTGCCCCCAGGGGCCCCGCTCCTTCCCAGCATTCAGCCCACTGTCACCCCTCCCAGGACAGCCCTGACAGCCAGTCACAGTTACTGCCTGGGCCAGCAGCTCTGCCCCAGGGCCCTGCTGGATATAAAGAAAACAGGTCAGTAGTAAAAAGGCAGGCCTGGTAAAGCAGTAACCCTAATAAGTGTTGACATGCGTGTGTGTTAATACCTAGCATGTATTGAACATCTGTGTGGGAAGCACTGTGCCAAGCGTGTACCGTTATTTCTCTGATCACAGCTGTCCTCTGATGCACACGATTATCGCCCTCACTTTGTATCAGATCAGAAAACTGCAGCTTAAAGAAGTTCACTCGCCAAAGGCCACATACAGGAAAACGGTGGACCTGGGAATGACTCAGTCTCACTGGGCTTCAGATTTTAAATCCAGTAAGACTTCCCTTTTGTCAAATGATAAAGAAAATTCAACAAGACAAAGTCTTTTATTTTGGAAAATTGAAGAAAATAACAAACCAGAAGGCAAAGTATAAAAAAGAAGATAAAGATATTTTGTCATCAGACAGACCTGGGTGTGAATTCTGAGTCGGCCACCGATGAGCTCGGTCACTGTCACCATGGATTGAAGACTTACCTTTTGTTTCTTATCTGTGGAAGGGAAGTTATGAAGATTATATGAGATAAACACTGACACTAACATATTCTCATTCAATGTTAGTTTGATTTTCTCGAATAATATGAATAAAATTCAGGTATCTAATTACTTTGAGCAGCTCCATACCAAGCACAAATAAGCATTTTGATAATTCATTTTTAATGGCATAAAATCTTTTCTAGCCATCACGAAGATTAGAAATGCAAGTTTTCCAGAAATTTCAAAGCTGTAGAGAAAAGATCAATTTGTTAGAGAGGTAGATGTACAATTATAGATACAAAGTTACTTGATTTGCTATCAAATATAAAATGTTACCTCTGTTATTCACTATTGATCCAGAGATTGTACAAACTTGTTTTGCATTTTGTTGGGTCCCTATGTCTCTTCAAAGACTTTGCCTGGGTATTAGAAAGGTATGAATGTTTTTTATTATTCATAAATTAAAAAATTAAACACACCACATGTTACTGAACATGGCGGTCAGTAGGAACTCTCAGTCATTGAGAATGGACATGAATTTTGGTACAATTATCCTTAAAAGACTGACCCTTATGTAACAAAGCTAAAGACCTAGTGATTCTAATCCTAGATAAGTGGCCAGAGGACTTTGCACTTTGAAGTCAGGAGGCATATACAACAGAGTTCATAGCAGCCCTGCTTATAGTGGAGAAAATTGAGAACAACCACATGTCCATCCACAGTGAGCTGAGTCAGTCATAGTGTCTCTGGGCAATCGAACCTGCTGTTCATGCAATGTAAATGGTTGCGTGTGGTTGTAGTTCATTGCTTCTCATTGATACATAACGTTACATAAATAATATAGATCAGTGATACATATATGTGAATATATCACAAATCAGTTTTCCCTTCCATCAGTTGACATTCAGATTGTTTGAGATATTTGCCAAATTAGGAATAGACCTGCTAAGAACATCCTTGTTCCTGTATTTTGAGCATAGATACGTGCATTTCTGCTTGTTTATGCCTAGGAGTAGAACTGCGCAGTGCATGCCTGGCCAGCATTAGGGCAGCTGCCGAGCAACCTTCCAGACTGTCTGTCCCAGTGTATGTAGCGAATACGTGAGCGTCTTGTCATTTACAGCTTCACCAATACTTGGTATTTTCTCTGTCCTTCATTTTTGCCACTCTAGTGGGTGTGTAGTGGTATAGTATCATAGCCTCAAAGTACATTTTCCTTTTGTAAATTATTAGAGGCCCTTTTAATATTTCTGTTGGTTATTTGATAGGCTATTATGTTAAAGCAAGATATTTATTAATAAAAGGATCGTTGGAAACATGACTTCATAATGTTCATTATGAAATATCTGTATGAATCATGGTATCAGTGAATTGAGGCTAAGTTATTGTACCATGACATGCGACTTGAGAATCTCAGTAGCTCAAAATAAGGACTAATTCTTGCTCTTGTTACCTGTCTCTTTCCAATGGTCAGTGGCTGTGCTCCACATCCCCACCTTTCTGGCAGCTTGGCTGAAGGAACAGCCCCTCAAAGAAGCATCCCTGGTCTCCAGGCACAGGGAGAACAGGTGGCAACGTGACAGATCACACACAAGCTCTTACAGCTTCTGCTCAGGTGGCAAGCCGTTCACTTCCACTTACGTCCCACTGGCCAAAGCAGATCTGTGTCCAAGACTGATGTCAGTGAGAGCATTGTACAGCCTTCTGAAAGGAGGGGCTTCGAGGAAGGGGCAGGAAATATTTGTGAACGAGAGGATACCAATGACATCTCTTTCTGCAGGGTGGGTTTATGACAACATTGGTCTAGGATGGGAACCTAAACCGTCTGTCGGCTGGTTTCAGTCAACGTGCACGGCTGTCCTCCCTTTGTGTTCTGTTCTGTTTAGTTGGATTTGTCGCCAACATTTCAAAATCCTGATATTTCACAAAGATGCAGATTTTTCGCTTCTCTTGGAAGTCATACGCTATAGCAAGAGCCAACCATTTGTTGCTGAGTGGCAGCCATTCCTCTAGGTGGGATGTGCACCCTCTGGTTCTTGACGATATCTGACAGCTCCCTTCTCTGCAGGAGCGCCTTTCTAATATTTCTTACGTAAGCCCACAATAAACAACATTTTACACTGCTCCCAGCACTCATGCACGCCTGTGCCTGTGTACGCGTTCTTGTACAGGTGCTGATACACATACATGCACATTTCCTAAACAGTTTAATGAAGCCATGCTTACTGTCACTTCCCACAGTGCATGCTGGTATTGTCTCATCTATTCTATCCTACTTTTCCCTGTTCTATTATTTGATTTTTTTTTTCTTTTTTTAATGCTGGAATCAACCCTCTAAGCTGATTTCACACTGCTGGGTCACAGGCCCCAAACTGAAAACATGATCGCTCGGTCATGTCTCTTGCCTGCCGCGCCTCTGAATGCCTCTGGTTAGTTCTCTAGACCGAATTTCTGTCTGAGCTCTGTAGCGTTCGTTCCCAGGAGGGGGTGCTATGTGGGTGAGCGGCATCAGTGGTCCCTCTCCGATTTAAGCCAGAACAATGACTGGCTTTGCCCAAGGCTCTCAAATAAAACATACACTGTTTTAGTACCTGGAACTTTCCCTGATGACTCTTTTATTTAACTTTCTATTTTAATCGAAATAGCCTTTTAGGCAAATAGATCTGATTCAGAATACCCTAATCTCCTGGCTGGACTGAGGAACAAAGGGCAAATGTAAGTGAGTCCTGTCATGGGTGCAGAAGGCAGAGTTCTCAGAGGCTGAGGGCTGTGAATGGGGACTTAATTCTCTAGGGAGGCGCGAGCGCACGGTTTGCGCAGGATTGATTCCTCTGTCTCGGGGATTCATTTAGCGGGAATTTATTGATCACCTGTGTGCTGGTCCTGTGCTTGAGGATGCATCTAAAACTTGTAGAAAGATCCCCTCGATGCACCGAGTGTAGATGGTAATAATCATTTATTTCTGTTCTATCCTTTTCTGTTTCTTAGTTTCTTCCCTTGACCCAGGAATTTATCCACTGTTAGAGGGCAATTCTCGTTCAGTGTTTGTCACCCCAGTGTGTCTCCGGCTCAGATCTTGGCGCATTGTGGCGGCTGTTTGTATGTGTGCGGAATGGGTGTATGCATGTTGCTGTAGGGACAGGGTGTGGGGATGGCGATACACTAAGGAAAAGTCTGTTAGCCACCGTGACAGAAGCTGCACCATTTGTAAAACCAAAGGAGGGTGGTGGGGACCAAGAAAAAGTGCGTCTCTGTGTTTTTGTGGAGCTCAGTGAAGCTGTGCATTTTGAGGACCTGGGCCATTCGGTACGGAAAGGATCACACCACCTGTGCGGCGCTGGTGCCTGCAAGAGGCTCCACTACCTTGGTTGCAAGGGGCATTCCTGGAAGGGGCACAGACAGGAGAGGAAGTGGCTAGTGCCTTGACAGGACGTGTTTCTGAGCCGAGGGGAACAGCTGAGGGAGACTCCCAGAAATAACTGTGGGGTGAGCTGGGTTCATCCTTGCATAGCTGATAGAGGCAAAAGCCAGTAATATATGGGTTGTTACTATTAAATGTGACCCCGTTTTAAGTCCTGTGCTTAAGGGAACGAGGTCATTTATCCTTGTCTATGTATGTACTTTACCTGTAAATGTCCTTGAGTAACAGTGTGAATGCAGCTCATGACCAGGAATCCTGGAGCACTGTCCCCACGCCTCCCCCCGTTGCCTTGACACGTGTTTTTTGTCTTTTTCTTACCCGTTTCCTTCCTGCCTGTTCTCTCCTTGACCTCATGTGTACGCAGAGCCCGAGAAGAGCCATGGGCCCCTTGTCTGGGTCTTTTGTTTCCTCCTGCTTTTCCTCTTCATTCATCCATTTCCTCTTCACCTCCACCCTGTTACCAGCAAGTCCCTCCCTGACGGGCTTACGTGCACCCCCTTCAAAGCTTCCTACTACCCTCAGTATTCACAAAATGACAAAAACTGAGAATAATCAAAGTGGGTATAGTAGCTTGAATAGTGGCCCCCAAAATATGTGTCCCACAGCTCTGCACAGGCTGGTCGCCTCCGAATGTGACCTCTTTGGAAAAGGGGGCTTTGCAAATGTAAATGAGGTGAGGATCTTGAGATGAGATCATCCCAGATTCGAGTGGGCCTTAAATTCAATGACAGGTATCCTCAGAAGAGAAGAGGACACGAGACACAGAGATGAAGGCCACGTGAACACGGAGGCTGTGATTCGAGTGGTACTGCCGTAGGCTGAGGACGGCCAGGTGCTGCCAGAGCTGGACAAGGCAAAGAAGGATTCTCCCTGGAGCCTTGGGAAGCACTTTCCTCCTGCCCTGCCAGCACCTCAGCTTCTGACTTCTGGCTCCTAGAACTGTGAGCAAAGTCACTCTGTTGTTTAAGCCACCAAGCCTGTGCAGGCAGTTGGTGACAGCAGCCGTGGGAAACTCAGACAGTGGGAGACGCACTGCAGCAAAGGAACATGTATTTCCCAACTGATGAATACTTGGGAACAAGAAAAACATTCTAGAAAAGAATATGGTAACATTTTTCAACCATTAATACATTTAAAAATGTTTGCCAATAATTATTGGTAACATATGATAGAGCTACTGCTCACCTGTAATACACAAGTTATTTGAGACTCATAAGGCATTTTCTTCCTGGGGAGGAATGTGATACACTGTGGATGTTTTCAGATATTAATCCTTAATAGTCATTTTAGTGTTAGTCTTATGTACACTCTACATTTCTTGAAGCTAGAGATTGTCCTGTATGTATTTACATTTCACTCCCTAGCAGATGGCTTTGCATATGGTAGGCCCTCCAATAAACATTCATTGGATGGTTCATTTTTTTAAGCACCAAACAATAATGTCCAATAGTAGCTGTGGAGTTAGACTGCAAGTCTTGAAGTCCTGGCTGTGCCTACGGAATGTAAGCCATTAAGCAAGTGACATAATCTCTTTGTGCCTCAATTTATTTGTCTATAAAATTGTGATAATAGGAATAATACCTACCTTATAATGTTGCTGGGATGAGTAAATGTATTATTACATATAAAGTACTTAGAATAGTCTTTGCATACCGGGATTCAAGACATGTTAATTATTGTTGGCTCTTAAGCACATCTCCCCAGCTAAATTATAAACTCTTTGAGACAGACACTATGTACTATGCTTTTTATAATATCAGAAGCCCACAATTTCTTAAATATTGTATGCGTTCAATGAGTATCTGTTGAACTAATCAAAGGAATGAATAAATGAATGGTTATATGTTTGCCATATCTTCTCTATGAAAAATTGAATACATACATAACTGATGAAGTTCTAATGTTTGTTACAGTAAAAAAAATGTGTTCGGAAATTAAACAATTTTAAAATTGTCAAAGAACTACAAATAGAATTGAGAAAAGAGGTGGAAAGCACCACCAGTGTGAAATTCTGCACTATGTTTTGGCCTTAGAAGGCAGAGACCCTGTCCCATGTTTCTTTGTAATTTCAGTGTTTTGTATGACGTTCGTTATAAAAAGGCATGCACAGTCCTACACAGGAAGAGCTAGGAAACCCTTACATAGATTTCTGGGGGCCTTTTTTTATGTAGCTCTGTCCTTTCCATAATTCCACTGTGCAGCTTGCAGCCACGTCAGACTTCTGAGCTCTGAATTTGCCTCCTCAGCTAGGCCCCTGAGCTCTCTCTCCGGTCCACCAGCTGCCCCAGGCAGGAAGTTGGGGTGTTCATAGCACTCTCCCCATCTGTTTCCTTTCTTCCAGAGATCACAGCCCTACTAGCCTCTTGGCTGCTGTTTTGAAAACAGCTGTTTCCTATATTTCATTCAGTTTTCTAATTGTTTACAATGAAAGATAGAGTCTTTTTACTACATCGTGGCTAAAGGCTGTTCTCACGCAAGTGAGGGGGAAACATAACTATAAACAAGACTTTCAAGTTCATTCAGTTGGTTCTTTTGTTGCTTAAGAATTAAGGACTGTAATTAATTAAGAACTGGTGCCATTCCTCGGAAGAGGTTCCATGAGGCAGGTTTTCAGTCTCGGTCAGCAGTTTGCTCCAAGGGTAGACTTTTCCATCTTCACTTCCAGTGCAAGTCAGTCAGAATGGAGAGTGGGATTCTCAAGTGTAAAGAATGTGGGCTGTTACCTGCCCCAGAACACATACCTCATAGCTTGTTAGGCAGAATGGTGTGTAAGTGTATCATTTCTCTCCATTTGTTTATGCCTCCATTCGTACAGCCATAGTCTATCAGGATTGTCCATTGCTCTTCACAAATTGGTTTAGACTTTTAATGATGGTATATATACAGATCCCCTCATCTAAGCACAGAGATCGTTTTTATTTAGGTGATTTCTTTGCAGTCAGTCATAACCCCTCCTCCAGGGTGTCAGCCCTATAGTTTGTCATACACAAGCAATCTTCTGCAGTAGAATTGTGCAGTGGTGGTGGGGAGAAGGGAGTGACAGGCATTTCATCCAAGAAATGCATCATGTTTACTGCAGGATTTTCTTGTTCATGAAACACTCTTGAAATTATATTTTCCAAAGACATCAAATCTTACTAAAGTGTGGTAATTGTCAGATTATTTTCTTTTCAGCATAGTGACTATCATGATAACAATTGGGCCACATTCTAAAAATTCATTTTCTTATCAATTATGACCTCTTAAAATCTCCTTCAGGTGAGCTGCCAGAAGAGCAGTTGAACTGCATCATCTACAGAATATTTTGGGACCACCCATGGTCCAAAATCCAAGATAATTCACCTGGGATGGAATTGAGAATGAGCAGGAGTGAATGGAATGGTACCTCAGTCGCTTTGTGGAAGTTAGAGCTCTGTGCTGGGAACCCTGGCCCTGAGGCTCGGGTGAATTCTGTGAGGCGCTGACAGGAACCCTCCAGTCCTTCCTGGTGCCACTGTGCCAGCACAAGAGAGTGGCTGATGGCAGAGGCTGGCAGTCACCTGTCTCGGTCATTCTGTCCACTTGGTAGTCCATGACTCTTTCAGGGTGAATGTTCTCCAGTAAGTGGTCCTGTGCAGTACAAAGACCTTCACACTTCGTGGTCACTACCACAAATCCATCCATGTGCCCCTTCTCCAGACCTCCTTGTCCCCAATCTCCGAGACTTCCCCTTCTGGGTCCTTGTATATGTACGTACTGTATATAATTTATCTGTAACTTAAGTAAATAAACTGCACAATTTTCCTATTGAGTAGGTGTGTTGTAAGCAAAGCATGTTAGTTCAAGAGAGAGCATAGATCTTCATAGTTTTGTTGCTGTGCACTATATCCCTAGCACTTATAATAGCATCTGGCATTAATGAATAGTTGTTGAATAAATAAATAGTAAATATGAGTCTTTGTTGTGTGAGAAATTTCTATTCCTAGTTAGAGGCTTATCTTTTCATTTACGTTTGGGTAAACAGAAGTATTGAATTTTAATGTAGTTATATGTATCTTTTCCCCTATGGGAAGCCATTTTTGTTACTGATTTGAGAAATTCCCTCCTGCAAAGTCATAAATGTATTTGCCTTTATTTTTTTCCAGCCCATTTTCCCCACCGATCCCCAGTGACATCTCTGTTGTTAGGCGTTCATATACATGTGAGTCTCTTTCTAGACTCTCATTTTGCTCCATGGTTTGTGCTATTTATTTATTTGTAATTGCTGGACAGTTTCTGTGATTGAATGATTAATAGACCAGCCTACTGTGAATATCTGTTCTCTGGATGAACTTAAGCTACTGAAAGCCAGTTTTTCTTATTTGGATCGGCAGTTGTCAAACTTCAGATTGTGTCAGAAGAGCTTGTTAAGACCACAGATCGCCAGGGTCTCTACTTCAGTAGGTCTGGGTGGGGCTTAATGATTTGCATTTTTAACAAGTTGACACTGCTGGTTCTAGGTTCATACTTTGAGAACCTCTAAATCATTATTTATTCTTTTTACCCCAGAGTTAATATGTCATCAGATCTAAATTGTAACATATGTTAATACTAAGCATCCTATTAGAAAGGCCCATTTATTTAAAACATAATACTGGAAATAGGCACATGAATACATACTATCTGAACTTAAATGTTGCTCTGATGTTTGAAAGCAATATAAATATGAATGCTGTCCTTCCAGAATTTGATAGTAGGAGTTTTTTTTTAATGTAAATTATTTCCTTAGACTATGAAAACTTAGAGTATATTCCTCTTAGGATCTAAGTCCTATGAAAGAACTATAAGATGAGTAACTCAACAGGCTACTGTCTATATTCAGAACAGCATTTTTACTAGTCTGTACTTAGAGCTTTCTAATTTGATTTTATCCAAAAAAGTAAAGAATTATAGAGAAAATATTACAGCAAAGATAGGTAAATATTTAATACATCATTTTAGTATATCTAACATTTTTGTAGTGGTGGGAAAACTTTTCTTTCCTTCTAGGTTCTTTGGCTGGTCTAATAATTAAATTGACATAAGACAGTTGAACAGGAGAAAAACAAATTTTGTACGTGTTGGGTCCCGAAAGACGGGCAGTTGAGGCTTAAACACCATCGTAAGCCAAGGAGAAAGGGTTAGGGTCTGGGGCTTCAAGGGGAGGAGGATAACTCACAGGAAGGTGGGACGAACAAATGTTTGGTAAATAAATGTTTGCCCTGCCCTGCAGATGAGTCTGTCTGATAAAAGTCATCTTAGGTAATAACTCTCCTGTACAGACCTTATTCTTTTAGGCAGTCAAGGAAGGCAAATAGCTCTTCCCGAGTGTGTTGGGCCTTGATTGTCTTCAGCTTGAAATAACCACATGCCAGAGTGGCTCATTTCGGAGTCATATTTTGACCCCCCCTCACTTACATAGATGAATATTTAAGTTCTCTGTGTTTTTAACACTTCCGGCTTTGCCTTCTGATGTCACCGTAAATCTGGTGGCTGAGATGCTGATTAGTGGTCATTAGGAACATTTGTTAAAATTGTTGGTTCTAATTTTTTTTTTTAGTGCTGTTAGTTTTATCTTTGTTAGAAATGGATTTGTTTTAGGCCAATCATAGTTGGGTCCCAAGCATATGTTAATTTACAGTTATATTTAATCCAAACTATAATTATTTAGACTTAATATTCCCAATTATTGAAACAGGTTAAAATAATGATGAATAAAACCTTTTATATATGAACAGTACTAAAATAATACAATGTATCTTTAAAATCTGAATATAATTGATACTATATTTGCATTATGGCTGATTCTCTACAAAAAGCACCTCTGGCTTACTGAAAAATTCGTATTTTAAACGTCTACCAGTCTAATTGTTTCTGGACAATGTGACCTTTACTGAAAGTATAAAAGTTTGATAGAGATGGAATTAAATAAGTAAGGTACCTCCAAAGAATTGATAACCCCACACATACCTTGATTAGTGAAATTTGAATGGAACATAGTTTATCTCACTGTTTTAACTCAGCGAAATGTTAAATAGGTAAAGTAAAAAATAATTAATGGAGCTTTCAAGCAAAACTAAAAATTGAAAAAAGATAAAATTTCAGCAGAATACTCTTCTGAAATCGTACACACACACACACACACACACACACACACACACACACACAGTTCATTTGGCTAATAGTGACTCTTAATATATATGTTGTAATATTCCCTTAGCCTTTACCCACAGACTAAATGCACGTATTTTTCAATTAGTCATTTTTAAGTTTGTTGCCTAAGATGCTAATTGAAATTCAGGGCAGGGAAAAATACATCACTGGCCTTTGTGTATGTATGAAAGGGCTTCTTATTAAACTGTGCTCCGTATGAAGGCTTCTCTTCTCTGCAAACCGAGAGGGCCCCTGTGTGGGAGTGTGTTCAGTGGGATCTTCCAGAACAGCGCAGACACCGGTCCTTCCCCAGACGGAAGCCATCACGCGCTCTCCTCAGCAGTGCGGCTCACAGGCCCTGTCAGGCCCCGACCATCAGGTGCCAGAAGAAGACGCTCGCGCACCCTTTCCAGATTTCCTTCCCAGGACTGGGGGAAGGGAGCCACCCATTGAGCCCCTAATCTGAGTTCTGAGTCTCTGCAGAGGCAAAGCATGTTCTCATCCCCAAAACACACCATTTGCTCCCTGAATTAGTGCCCTTGCTTTCAGCCAAGTGAGCCTGTGCTTAGAGTTTGAGGCTATGACCTTTTAGTTCTGTTTTCACAGTGCGCCAGCCTCTCCCTGAGTTTGAAGGCCCAGAAAATGAGGAATTCATTCTGATTTACAGCAACCTCCTCATTTTCTCCTTGTGTATTTTAATCTTGTCTTTCCAGTTTGTTTTCTTAGACTTTCTGTCTGAAGCCAGGAGACAGAGTCAGTTGTCTGAATGGAAGACGGGGGCTCAGACTTAGTGGGGCGGGTTAAAACCTAGAGCTAGCATCTCCTACCTCTGTGACCTGCTCCAGCTTCCTAAATCTCTGGGCCTCAGTTTACTCATTATCATAGTAAAATATACACTCTACCTTTTTTTATTCAATTACTAATACTGTAGTTAATTACCAGCTACTAATATTACATATCATGTGGCCGAATCATAATGTTCTCTTCCTGTCGTTTTTATGTCTGAGAAATTTATTTCCTATGTCTGTGAAATCATATGTACATGGTTAAAACAACTTTTATTAAAACATTAAATAATCCATGTTTTTCCACCTCAATGGCCCTGTAATTGGCTGGAAATTTCACTCTAAGTCATTATAAAATAGTGACAACAAAGTAGTTATTGTTTTCATATAAAAAAAGAGAAAAACCACAATACTTAGAATCTGTTTACCTTCATCTGCCAACCAGGAAAAATGTTACTGAATATATTTGTATATGCATTTATATCTTTCAAATATAAACTGAATTTCTGCTGAGAGAGTAGTATTCATATATTTCTTTCTGTTCATCTTGCGTTAGAGTACTTGATTGGGTGTTAGAAGGCTAGCTCCAAAGACAGTTTACAGAAAAATGCTCTATTCCAAGTGTTTCTTACTGCTACAGAGTGTGAAGGGAATGTCCCAGAATAGTCTCTTAGGAAGGCAAAAACTTCCTGTGCCATTTGCATCCTCAACGCCTCTCTTTCACTGCAGGGCTGAGCTGTATCATCTGCCTTCTGGTGGCAGAGCAGCTGGGTCCTCTCTGAGTTTGTGAGATGGGAGGGGGGAGGCTGTGCCTCCTGACTTCCGTGCAGTCTCTTCCTGGGTGGTCGCTGCGGTCCCAGTTACTGCGCTTCACCCGCCTAGTCTCAATTTCTTTTTCTGTTTGCTTTTATGAAGTCGTGGCAACAACCCAGGGCCAGATCACTGGAAGGACACACAGGATCCCAAAGGGTAACCCACGTGAGGCTTCATGGGATGGAAGACTTCCCTTCTTCCCTTGGAGGCGCTTTGGCTGGTCTAATAAATTGACATAAAGTAGATTAAATTTCCTAAGTATGGGAGCCCCATAAAAATACAAGACTTCCTGGCAGTCAGGTAGTTGAGGCTTGGATGCCATCCTGAGCCAAGGAGAAAGGGGCAGGGGGCAGGGGACAGGGGCTTCAAGAGGGGGAGGCAACGCACAGGAAGATGAGGAGAGGAAATGTTTGGTGAGCAGATGTTTGCACCCTGCCGTGCAGATGAGTCTTTCTTATAAAAAGTTATCTCTGGTACGGGCTCTCTTCCTGGCGCAGGCCCCCCATCTAAGTGCTCTGAGGCAGTTAAGGGTGAAGTAAAAGGCTCTTCCCCAGTTTTCTTAGGCTCAAAATAATGCACATGCCAAAGGGCACATTCTGGGGTGACTTACTCAGCTGCCCTTCAGCTTTGGTAAACCAAAGGATGTGGCACAGAAGGAAAGAGGAAAGATAGGCAGGCAGAGAGGCTTGAGACATCTAGACGTAGCTCCGGGCTGTTTCCTAATATCACTGGATACTCTTTGTGTTAGGTTATAAATCAGTAAATATACCCAATAAACCTATTTTTCAGGGAAGCCAAGACAAATTTACAGAAGAGTTTTTTTATACTCTGCTGCTCATTTAGCCAAAATTAGACATATAACCTATGAAGCCAAGTACCGATCAACCTATAAATTTTCTGTAACAACATAGACAAGCCAGTACAAAGTATATCGAGGGAGTCTCAGGCCTACAACAGCACATTGTAAGTCACTCAGTTGACCATCTTGTCCTTGTCACTGCCTGGAGTCAGCCGCAGATGCCCGGGGATCCCCGGAGATGAGCAAAGAGCTACCTTTGACCGAAGTTAACCACAGCCTTACACAATAGTCCATATCCTGTGCCAGTGTTGTTTTCCTCTGAATCTCTAAACTTTTGAATTTCATTACCTATGTCTCAAGTTGCCATTCTTGTCATTGCAAACTTCCTTAAGTCCAAGTCCAGCTTCTGCTTACTTGAAAGCATAAGTTAAAGCTTAGGAAGAGCTTGATAAAGAGGGTCTGTCTGAGACAGTGTAGATTGTCAGAGGCGGAAAATGGATCACCTGTAATGATTACTTCAAAGTGATGTCTTTGAAGAAAAGCTAGGTCTTAGACTTTGCTTCAGAGTTTGGAACTTAAATTTTAATAAGCATGTGTACTACTACATTTCTGTATTATTCACCTTGAAGTTCTCACATTCCCAGAATATTGAAAGCCTTCATAGGGGAAAATTCTAGAAGCACTGTACCAATCAGGGTCACAGGTATGGCTTTGCTCCAGCAATCAGAGCTTTACCTGTGAAACTTACTTAATAGGTAGTGAGTGTTCAAAATTGGTCCATTTAGCCCTCAGCAGTTGGAAAGGATCTGGGGTTGGGCTATTAGGAGGTTGATGGTTCAACCCACCCAGCTTACAAACACCGTCATTTTTCTCCTGTCTCAGAGCAACATTTTCCAAAGATTTGGTCAGTGGATTGTTCAAAGCCTTCTTGAAAAGGCAAAGGTCTTGTGGGCAAATAAATTTACCAAACATTGCATACCATGTCTACTCTTACAAGGTCTCAATGCTCACTAGCATATTAAGGGCTCTGAGGAGTCCAGAAGCAGAAAAATGCAGGTGTAATTTTACTTAACCTAGTATTTCCCAAGCTCATGTGTGCGTGGCTCCTAGTAATCCGTCACAGAACAAGCGTGCACTGAACTCACTACGGGAAAGCTCTCCTGCAGCCCTAGCTCTTTCCTCCTCCCTACTCTGTGGCAACCATGGCGATTCTCTTTATATTTTCTTTTTCTTGCTGAGTATCTTTGTTTCAAGCCACATTTCAAACTTGCCCTATTTTTTTTTCCTAGTTATTGCCCAGTTATTAAGTCTGGATTGCATTTGGAGATGCTGACTCTGTGGTCCTCTGGATACCTCATTCACTAAGAGCATTCCTAAAGACTTGGAAGCCGCCTCAGTCTCCCAGTGCCCCACATACCTGCCTGATAGAGCAATACGTCTTGGCTTATTATGATTTTAGAAGATCCCTATATGTCCATCACCTTGTTATTTTTTTTTTAATTTTTTTTTTGGTATCATTAATCTACAATTACATGAAGGACATTATGTTTACTAGGTTCCCCCCTTTACCAAGTCCCCCCCACATACCTGTTCACAGTCACTGTCCATCAACAAAGTAAGATTCCATCAGCTTGTTATTGGCTGGTATCGCAGAGGTGTGAGGTTCTGTCCCTCATTCATTGAACCCATTCGTAAGAGAGGAACATAACAGGTTGTGTCAGCCATATTTACCTATAGTAGATGAGTTTATCAAATCCTGTTCTGAGTGGAAATCTCTCCCAAGATGGAATAAACATTTTCCGAAGATTTTCCAAGATGAAATAAAGTATAAAAACACATGGAATGGGTGTCACTAACAAGGGTATCTAAACCCTGGAGAATTTTGCATGGGGCCTGCTTTATAAGTGTGTGGGGTTTTTTTTTTTCAATCTATGAATATAAACTCATATGTATGAAACATACCTATACTTCTTTGGCTGTGCCCAGCTATGCTCACCCCTACAAAGAAAGACTTCCCAGCCGTCCCTTCGTGTTATCACCCGTCCCGTCCAGGCTGAAAGTGGTGAGTCCGAGCTGTGGGATACAGCTACCACGGGTGACACAGTCTCCTGGGCCCTGGGGTGCTGTGATGAACAGTCACCGGCAGAGCTCCTGCTCTCTCGGCTCTTACATCTTGTGCGGGGAAAGACAGGCCCAAAGCAAACGCAGGTAAATCAGGATGATAACTGCTTTTCAGACCGGAAGGTTATGTGAGGGTGACTGGGTGGCTAGTTTGAGCGGTCGGAGGAACCTGCTTGCGGAGCTGACATTTAGATCTAGATCCTAATGAATGAAGAGACAGGGCACCGCTTAAGAGGAGGCAAGTCCCAGCAGAGGGGACAACTGATGCAAACACTCTAAAGTGAGGGTGCGTGGGACGAAGATATGTGATGGACTCGTCAAAGCGGGGCAGGAGTCGGGGCGCACAGGAGTCCGGTGGGATTCGCCAGTCAGCATATTTAAAGCCAGAGGTCGGAATGAGGTGGCCTTTGGAGAATGAGCAGGTTGAAAAGGACGGGCTCAGTATAGATTTGGAACACTCAACGCTTAGGGGCTGAGCAGAGGAGACGAGTGAGTTGGGAGGGACTGCAAAGCAGCAGCCGGTGCGCTTAGAGTTGAGATGGGTCTGAAGCCAGCAGGAGAGAGAGTTTCAGAAAGGAGGCCGTGGTAGACGCTGCGGAAGGAAGCACAGGTGTGGCCACCCAACCCGGTGGCAGCGAGCACGGCCCCCATGATTTTGACAGGAGCAGGTTCGGTGCTCATCGATGCATTAGAGAGGACTGTGGTGTAAGGAGAGGGTGGTCCTCGCCATGGAAATAGAACTACTGGTTTAAAGGTCAAGGTTTGTTTAAGGCAGGATTGACAATCTTTGAACTGTATCCAGTAGATGGGAAGAAATCAGTGAAAAGGAGAACGGGGATAGGAGCCACACCTGCTTGTCTTTCCCCCCAGCCTTCCTGCCACGGGAAAACGGGGCAAGATTCTCAGGGAGGGAAGGAGAGGCTGCTAGTGGGAAGAGGGAGAAGCAGGAAGCTTGGGGAGCTGAGGGGTCAGGGCCCATCCCCTGCATCTGTCTAGTGTCCCATTATTCCTTCCTTGCAAGGGAGACTCAGAGCCCTGTACCCCTGGTACCCCCGGATGGAGGGGGTGTGTGCTCATGCCAAGCGTGGAGAGCCGGGGCAGTGCAGGCAGCAAGCCGGTGAGCAGCCCTCGTCCTTCTCTGTCCCACCCCCAAAACTTTCTGAACTACCCAGGTTAGGCCTGCGTGGCCCCGGAGGCAGAGAATTCCTGGCGGGCAGAGGCCAGGAGAACTCGTCGCCCACCCGTCGCCCAGACCGGAGAGGAGTTAATCTGGGGCCCGCTGAGGAACGACTGATGCTCGGGTCCCCCCTGCACTCGGTCTGTGCGGGAAGTGAGAATGGGGACCCCGTCCCGTCCTTCCCCCTCTCCGTACTTCTCCACTTGGACCAGAGGGGCTCTTTTCCTTTACTCCACTCACAGATCCAGAAGTGCCTGGTTTGACTGTCTAAATTAATCCTACTTATAATTATTTATAAGATGTATCATTAACTCCCACATGCACTTTAGTGTAAAATCTCTTTTTCCTTACAATTCTGTTTAGGTACTTTTTGTCCTTATTAGGTCATTGTTTTGTACTCTCCTCTTCTTATTTTTTAAATTTATTATCTATCAATAAGCACATTGATTCATTCTAAGATGTTCCTCCACGTTCTTCCTCATCTTCTCTGGCTTTGGACTTGGGAGCAGCTGCTCGCTTGTTCTCTGTGACTTTCTTCTGAAAGTCCACCCTCCGGGCTCTGATTACAGGGCTGCTTTGCTTAAAAGACCTTGAGGGTTCCCTGAATTCCTTTGTTTAACAAAGAATTTCCTGCAAGATCATCTCAAGTGACTTCTCTCCAGCCACAGCCGGCTGCGCCCCTTCCGAAACCACAGCCACCGGCTCTCAAGCGCTGAGAACACGGTGGTGCTTCCCACTTCCCCGTAGCTCAGTGACACGAGTCTGTCATTTAACATTTCATTGTATGAATTAACACCAAACATAGACTTAAGCTGAAATTAATTAGCCATTTCCCAGTTTTTCCTGTATTACTCTTGGTCTGTGCTGTGGCTGTGCTGGTGCGCTGAGGAGGGGCCCAGTCTGACCATTGGGCATTTTACTTTAGCACAGCCTTCAGTACAGATATGACTTGCTTTGGTTCAGAAGTTTACCTCTGGCTGGAAAGTCTGTTCTGCTCTTTACCCAGTTAGTTGACTGTACTTGTCTTTCAAGTTTCTGCTCAAATGTAATTTCCTTTATAAAGCTTTCCCTCCTCGCCCGGGAGTAGTTGATTGCCCAGCGTTTTGGTGTGAAGCCCCGTGAGAGCACGTGTTCCATTGTGTTATGGGAATTACCTGTCCCTGGCATCTCTGCCCGTTTCCCCCAGGTTACATCATCCAATTCCCATGATTACCAGACAGGGTTAGATATTGGGATCCCCATTTACAGATGAGTAAACTGGGGGATCTGTCACCCACCTCACACAAGCTGTTATTAAAGATCTAATGTGGCAAATAGCAGTAGACTGATAGATACTGAGAAGTGACTGGTCCTGGGGGAGGGGAGGAGTGGGTAGGTGGGAAGGGATAAAAGGGCACAAAAATTCTCAGTCATAATAAAGGTTGGACGTGGGGATGGTAGTACAGCATGGAGAATATAGTCAATGATGCTGTAACATCTTCTTATGCTGACAGAAGGTAACCAACCGCACTAGTGGGGGTAAGGATTTAAAAATATGGGGAACTGCTGAACCATTCTGTTGTATACTTGAAACCAATATAAGATTGTACATCAATGATACTTCAATTTAAAACAAAACAAAACACAACAAAAATCTAATATAATGAATATAATTAATCTATAAAAGATGTAGAGCTGTATAACTAGAAGGCATTATTTTTTTTTACATTACTCTTTATATAGTAACAAGTGTTTATATTGTCTTACTCCTTGCCAATAGCAAAGGGAATTTATTACTCCCACATAAAGAAATCCTTTTAAGGATAATTGAAATAAAACCCTAGGAATGCTGCTATACCAATGCAAAAGATAGGATAGTCTACCCCCAGGCATTTCAGGTTAATCCCTCCCCCCTGAGCTGGAGCAGGGGCTCAGGTCTCTGGAGGGAAAAGGTTCAAGCATTTCTGGGTGGTGCCGTTCTCTCCCCTTTGCTCCTGCTTTACTTCTTTCACTCTCGATATTCTTGATGGGGGTGCTTGTAGAGCTCAGCCCCATCTTATCCCAGGAAGAAGAAAATAGGAGATACATGTATGTAGGAGATAGACATACAATAAGTGGCACAAAAAACAGTAGCCATCTTTTCAATTTATTATGGGAGCAAAGAACATTGCCCGTGGACTTGAATCTATGGCAGTTCAAAAAACAAGGATTTCTAGCAAAATAATAAGACCAATTTTCTTCCTCTGGGCCTGGGGTCTGTTTTATTGTTAGTGAGCCCTTCAGCTTAACCAGTCGCCCAGCCAAGCGCTTCCTTCTTAATTAGCATCAGGAGTTTTCATTAGCTGTTTTATGAGTTATTTATTAGTGATCCTCATTAGCTTTGCCATGGTCTTAAATTTCTTTGACATTTACTGTCTTACTATGTAAGATTTTATGGTTAATTTCCAGTGTATACAAGCTAGGTTTCTGGTCATTACCTTTTTTACAATGTGTATGTTCACATTTTACAGAGCCCCATAGATCTTCACATTTTTCTTTATAATTTTATATAAATGACTGGCATCCAGTTTACCAGGTTTCCTCATATGTTTATACAGATAGATAAAGAAAACTAAATAAATATATATTACTCAGTTAATGGTAGACCTTTCAAGAAACTACTAAGGTTTCATGTTTTTGAAAAATTAAATAATTTAATGAAATATTGTAATTTGGATTTATAGCCAAACTCTACTATTTTTCATTTTATACTCATTGAGCATTTATGCCCAGAGTATTGTCCAAAGAGCAGGGAACGAAGCAGTGTTTCTGCCTCTAAGTCACTGGACTGTAAAGTGAAGAATTATAAGAAGTCTAATTATTTCACAGATTTCAGAATATTTTATTTCAAAGTCTGCTATTCACAAGACTGAAAGCCACCATCCATGAAATGATCTTTTTTTTAGAATTTTTTTTTTATTTGTATCCCTATTTTGTTGTTCATTCCATGCTTATAAGGGCCTAAAATTTGCTGCATTTTAGGGACACATCGATGAACAGCACAGAAAAAGTTTCTTATATTCAGATGAAAAAAGAAATTTAATAAATGAAAAATGTGTAAAAATTAAGTAACTAATTTCAGGTAATGATTAGTGTTATTCTTCCACCAGTGATTTTGTGAGTGCCTACTGTGTGCTAAATGCTGATCTGAAAAGTAAATCATACAGGGGGATGCTGAGCTGGGCCAGGGTTGCTGTCTTACATCAGCTATTCTGGAAAGGCCGCCCCCAGGAGATGACAT
Organism: Manis javanica; assembly: GCF_040802235.1. Classification (NCBI taxonomy): domain Eukaryota; kingdom Metazoa; phylum Chordata; class Mammalia; order Pholidota; family Manidae; genus Manis; species Manis javanica. The sequence goes on along the minus strand of NC_133170.1, from coordinate 6,572,864 downwards.
TTGAACTGAGAGCAGAATGACAGGGATCAGAAGAGCTTCTTAACCTGGGTCCTGGGACTCTGTTATGGATAGACTTCAGGGGACTTGATGGAAACTTGGGTGGGAAAAATAATGACATGTCCATTTTCACCCAACTCAGACCTAGGCTTTTCTTCCATTTGAATATAGGCAACAAAGCCCAGTAGTATTAGAACTTATTACCTGTGATCAATATTTTCCTATCACATCTTAGTTCTTGCAGCTATTTTGGAATATCCTTGCTTTGATGTCATTTCATAGATCTGCCAGTAGATCTGATTATACATTGTGTTAATAAAGAAGCACATGTATTATTATATGAGTTATATATTACTGGTTAATCACTCTAAAATTTAGGGATTTAAAGCAATACCCCATGGGGTGGCAAGGTCTGACCCTTACACTGTCCTTAAAAATACTCTGAGATGAGTTCACTGATAGTACCATGTTGTCAAAGAGGGCCATGGCAGAAATGAGGTTAAGATCCCCCAATCTGGAGAGAGGAAGTTCTCTGGGGGGGATGCAAGAGCCTCAAGGTGGGAGCAAGCTACAAGCCCTGTGTGGTGGGGGATCAGCAGAAGGGAATCTGTGGCCAGAGCCGAGTGACTGCTAGCAGAGTGGCTGGACAGAGGCAGGATCACACCATATGGCTCACTGGGAAGATTGTGGAACTTGTAGAGGGACCCCCAGCCCCCTGACTTTGCCCCACTCCCAGTGTATGGGAAGCTCATATTGTATGAGTACTAATCTATATTTTCTTTTACATTTTCTAATATATTGCTATCTTTTAGTGCATAAACTCATTGTTTTTAATAATTTTATGATGCTCCACTTAGTGGTGGCATGGTAATTTGTTTCGTCTTTCCCAAATACCAAACATGTAGGCTGTTTCTGCTTCTTTGTGTAGATCTACATGGATTTATTTTTCTTTTTATTTACCTCTGTGAAGACATGATTCAGAATGATTTTTACTCAGTTAAAAAATTTCTAATGTGAAGAATTTTATTATTTTTTTAATATTGAGGTGCATATAATAAAACGCACAAATCTTGGTATACAGCTTGATGAATTCTGACATGTGGATACACTCCTAGTCATCACCCAGGTCAAGATATTAAACATTCTCACCAATTTTTTTTTTAGACATAGATTTGATTTTCAGATGTAGAACTGCTGGTTTGTATGTATGTTCTTTTAAAGTTTGGACAGATGTTGCTAAATTGTCGTTCAAAAAGAAACACATTAGTGGTTGCACTTCATGAGGCATTTTTATTATGTTTAACTACAAAGACTTGACCTACCTTTCTTAAGATCTAGAATCAGACATTTTTGTACTGACTGTTTTTTCTATTGTTTCAGAACAACGAGATGGTGGAGCTGCAGCGAATACGGATGAAGGATGAAATCCGAGAATACAAATTCCGGGAGGCCCGCCTCCTCCAGGACTACACAGAACTGGAAGAAGAAAATATCACGTTGCAGAAACTTGTGTCCACGTTAAAGCAGAACCAGGTAAGGCTTTTTTGGTTACATTCCAGGTGGATGCACATCTTCTGACCACTAAGATAAGTCTTCTTTCTATTTCTTAGGAGGGAACTAACAAAATTTGCCTTGATCTCCCTACAATATTTATGTGCTGAAATTTCCCACCACTCCTGTTTCAGCTAATATTTAGAAGGAAACCTAGAAGTAGTGTAATTTACAATAAAGCTTTATTGGAGAAGAAGAATTTTAGTTTATCCTTTAGCTCTATGTTAACTTAGTTTAGGAGTAAGTCAAATGTATTAGTTTTACCTAACAACTTCTCACTGAAGGCCTGGGTCTATAAACTTGTTTTGTGCTACAAGCTCAAGGTCTCCCTAAAATCATTCCCTCCCCTACCTCCCTCCCTGTCTCTGTAAATGGCTTTCAAATCATGTAGGGGAAGGGATTATAAATATACTGCAATAAGAACAAAATTATGTGAAAAAGAAAATGCCTGGTATCTTTTTTTCAGCTGTAACCTGACTGTAAACATTGCTTGTGGACATCTAAGTAATTTTTTGGTAGCTAGGTTTAGATAGCTGAACTGCCGAGTTTTCCTAATTGGTTTGTATTGTGCTTTGTTATAGTTATTAGGAATAGCATTCCCGAATCTATTTATGAATATGGTTCTATCAAATATTTAAGTAAAGGTGAATTGGATGTTCAAGGTCTTTTTTAGGCAGTTCCTCAACTACAACCTCTATTCTAAATGATACCACAACCTAGCAAGTCAGGTCACCAACTGTGTGCCGGGCACTGTGCTACGGCTGGAGAGATGTAAGAATCTGTGGGGTGAGATTCTTGTCCTCAGTACTCTTAGAGGCCCGCCCAGTGGTAAGCTTTTACTCTGCTTTATGCTCAAGCTGGTATCTCCATCTGAAGCTATCATTGGCTTTGAGATAATATGGAAGGGGGAAGAAAGGTCCCCAGGAGGAGAAAACCCCATGTACTGGCGCCACTGAAACTTGATTTCTGACATTGTCACTGCTCCCCGGCTTTGGAGTCTTGGGTACAAGACCTCCACGAAGGCATGCAGCGGGGTGAGGCCAGCGACAGCGCTTCCAGGAGAGCCCCGTGGTCTTCCTGCCTTCCTTCCCTGTGTGTGTGCGGAGGGCTGGCCCTCCGTGCCCATCCGGGTCCTGGTTCGGTTGGAACCAAGGAGCACAGCCTGGAGAAAATTAGATGCAGGCAAACTTTTAAAAATATGTTTCTCAGAAATTTCTTAAAAGAAGAAGGCATTTTTTTGTTGGAGGTGTGTTTGGTCACTGATGAAGACTGTAGGGGACCTGACAGGAATTTACTCGGGGTGCAGATACTTAAAGCGGCCCTTCCTCCTGATCCCCGCAAACGCCCCCTTTCCCCGCAGGGCAGGAGCGCCACACACATCTGTCCTGGCCCCTCCCTGCAGGCGCCCTTAGGTGTTCCTGCCAGCCCGCCGAGGAGTCCTGCCAGCGACCCTTGGCCCAGACGCCGCAGCTGCGGGGCTTGAAGCGCTCAGTCCGAGGGCTGATACCGCTCACCCTTGCCTTCCGCCAGTAATTGAAGCCTGGGAATCAGACGCTTAACCCAGAAGTCTGAAGAAACAAACAAGAAAATGTGTACAATTCTTTAATTTTATTTTGTAGGTGCAGTATGGTAACTTTCTCAATTAAGTGTCTAATTAATTAATTTGCAATCATTTTCCATACAAAGGGCCATTTGGGTTTTTTCCCAGACAAATGGGAGTATCAAGTCTCCCCCAATTAAGGAAATAATTTTTTTTTTCTCCTACTATTGGCCTTTATTAGTTAGCATCCATCATACACTCTCTTTCTAATTAAATAGAAAGTACAGTATTCTATGGACAAATGCCACAGATGTTTTTCAAGAAATGACAATGGCAGGCTTTCAGCCTCAAAACTGTTCTGACGTTTGCTTTGTACTGAAGCTCCCCATACTAAGCAGGCTCTTCCAGCCTGGTTGGATGTATCTCGAAACTAGCATTACAAAATGCTTGGTTCAAAGAATTAGAAGATTCTTTCCTTCTGAAGTTTCATTTTTTTTTATCTGTTTATTGATTATTTTCTAAATAATTGTTGTGTAACTTTCACATCTTACTCCCTATATATTAGTGTATTTTCCATCTCCTTCTATTATGATAGAGCTTCTGGAACAGAACCTGGCCCATAGAAGGCATTAAATAAACATGTGTTGAAGGAATGCTGTTTTTTTCTTTGTCTTCTATTCAGTCTTCAACATAGAAAGGAAACAAATTTAAGATGATTATAATTAACCAAACAAACTTATTTGTCATTCTAAATGTGAAATGTATGGGAACATCAAAGAATTAAGTCTGAAAACTTCAGCCACATCCCCATGTGCTAATTTGGTCCTATGTCCAAAATAAAGTCAGTCCCCATCTTGTAAATACATTTTATACCTTTATACTTTTGAAAACTGAAGTATCTGGAAGACATATAGGAAAAAGCAGCAGCTATAAAGACATGTGAAGTCGACTGTCAGTTCCCCAACAGACCACCAGAAACTCCATTGATGAGGCGAAACAGTTTATTAGGCCTCTTGCAGTCAGAGACCACCTTGGCAGAGCCTTGGTACTGTCTCAGAATGGGAGATTTAGGAAAAAGGTGTTCATAGGATCTTAGGAGCTCAACTGGGTTTTGCATGGTGGGAAACTGGGATCGATGGAGTTTATGACATAATAACTTTGAATTGGGAGACACAGCAAAATTAGGGTTTTGACATGAGTCTTGAGGAAACTATTTTAGTTGGGTCTCATCTTCTAGGAGCAAGTATTTCTCAAAAGCAGCTAAATTATTTCATGCCTAGTCCCAGTACTGGTTAACAGAGGGACAGGATAATTTGCCTTTTTCCGATATTACCTAACATAGGGCAGGAAATTGTGTTTCAATTTTTAGGGATGTAAGTGATGAGAGGAGGAGAGAAATAATAAATGCTATATTCCTAATATCTCACATATTGAACTAAGGCACTCAGAAATTGTTATCTAAGCATTGAAGCCCTTATTAAAATTAATAATTAAGTATACTTCTGTTATGAAGAACATTTCCCTCAGGGATGTATTTCTGTATCAGGGAATTGTATCATAAGGGAACATAGGGAACATATTCGATTCGGTTTGATTTCATTTAACCATTATTTCAGGTGTTTCTGTCTATGAAGCCATGTACTTTCAAAAAGTCTAGTTGCATATTAAAACTATGTGTTAGATTTGGCAATACAGGGCAAGATTCAGATCTTTAGAGTTCCTGGAGCCTGAACAGATTATGGTACCCATCCCCAACCCTCATGGTAAATAAAAGTTAAAAATAAAAGAGGTACTAAACTATGAAGTCGCTATAAGGAGGTCCGGCAAAGTCAGTACTTTCTCTCATGGTGGCTCCTTTGATGCTGCCTGTAAAATGTCACACAACAGGTGTTTAAATGCCTTCTTGCTTTGCTTCTTGGCGCCTTCCCTTAGCTGGGGCTCTGGCTGTGTGGGGCCTACCAGTGACGGCTGCGGAAAGGAGTGAGCCGTTTGCCTGAGTGGGTCAGCAAAGACTGCAGACTGGGGACCGCATTCTTGACTTGGGTCCTGAAGAATGATGAAGGGGTTTGTCCAGGACACGGTCTTTGCCAAAGCAGAGAAACATGGAACTGTTGGGGGGTTGTTAGGAGCCTGAGCCGCATTTGAGCGAGTGGAGTGAATGAATCTGCCTGAACAGAAAGAGAAGTAAACTTCTATCTCCACTAAGTCACTCTTATTTAGGTCTCTGTAACACCAGCCAAACTGACATCCTAAACTTACATCAGAAACTCTTATTTTAACCCTTGCAAGGTTAGAACAAAGAGGTGTGAGGATAGAGATACATGAAAGTGATAATGGTCTGTGATCCCTGTTCCTTGATTCTTAAAATCCTTCTTAAAATACAAGTTTAAACTAATATAAATACTAAAATAAATTTTAAACTAAACAAATAGTTTATATTGATAAATAATTTCATGATTATTATATTACTTTTTCTGCTTTATTTTGTCATTCAGCAGTACGTATTAAAGAACAGAACTCTGCTGAAGCACTGGGAAGGAACACTGACACGCTGGGTGGGACATCTAGTAGGTGCATAAAAAGTATTTCCTCTTGTAAGGAGATTACAGTGTAGTTGTAGAAATAAAATACTATTAGAAAGTGTCATGTGATTGATGAGTGCCATGGAAAAGCCCCCAGGAAGGCATGTTGGGTTAGAGTAGAGATCTCTTCACCTTGGACTTTCGTGACCACGAGGGTGTATGAGCAGGCTCTTATTTGATTATAATTAAAAGAATATTACATTGATAACTACATATATATGTATTTTTAAATATTGAGTATTTGATACCATTTCTCCAGATTTTATCCTTAAACATGTTAAATTTTTCTTTGCTGACTTATCTTCCTCTCAAATATATGTTACTGAGATTATTTTCTTGTAATCTTTAAAGTAGTTTATCTCTGCGTATGATAATTTCCTCATTGTTAATAATTATATGGGACAAAGTAATAGTGATGATAAACTCTTGGTTGTGAATATTCTGATAAACTTTTTTTAAAATTCCTCATTTATTGGGCAAATGGTGCCCCCTTTTGCCCACCAGATCCCACAAAAGAAATCCTAAAACAGACACTTTTCATATCTGTTAAGAATTTTAATTATATATACATGGTTTGACATATATTAAATATATATGACATGCATGATTATATACGTATATGTCATATGTATATATGATTAAAAAGCCACCCTGTGTTACTTTAAGGGTGTATATACTGTGTGTAACTTCGATTTACTTTATGGACTAATGTTTTAATTTTTTAAATAATTTGGTCCACCGGAGTGTTCAATGGCAGTTTTGTAAGACCCAAATTTTAGTTCTATGAATCTTCTCTCTCCTGTATGCTTCAGGTGGAATACGAAGGCTTAAAGCATGAAATCAAGCGATTTGAGGAGGAGACGGTGCTGCTGAACAGCCAGTTGGAAGACGCCATCCGGTTGAAAGAGATCGCCGAGCACCAGCTGGAGGAAGCCCTCGAGACCCTGAAAAACGAACGGGAGCACAAGAACACCCTGAGGAAGGAGCTGTCCCAGTACATGACCCTCAGCGACAACCACCTCAGCATCTCGGTGGAGGGGCTCAAGTTTGCCGAGGACGGGGGCCAGCCGAACAATGACGACAAGATGAACGGCCATCTCCATGGGCCCCTCGGGAAACTGAGTGGGGACTACCGCACCCCCACGCTGAGGAAGGGGGAGCCTCTGCACCCTGTTTCCGACTTATTCAGTGAGCTGAACATTTCAGAAATACAGAAATTGAAGCAGCAGCTCATGCAGGTAAGAACTTTTATAGGCTGAGTGCATTTCTTAGAGATGCATGTGTGTCAGGGATTTCTTATCCTCTAGGTGATTTTTTAAAATATTGCTTCTTCAACGAGTGACTTTGAAAGTACAGCATTTTAGGAAGACATGACAGAAGAGATGCTGAGAAATCTCTCATTTGCATCACGTTAAGAAATGTATCTCTCAGAGCCACAAATTGGGTTGCAATCAGGTGGAAAGGGAGACAAACCAGCATCTCGAAGCATTTCTGACTGAGAGAAGAATTCAAAACTTTTAGGTTCAAGTCAAGTGGCAGAAAAATGTATTTTTTCATCCTTAGTAACAGTATGTATAGCTTCAGGAATAATGGTTACACTTCACAGAAATACTTTTAAGATGTGGAGGACTTCATATGTACAGACTAGCCGGAATACCATAAGACTAGAAATACAGAACAGGTATAAATCTGAAACTAAGGAGTTCCCATTCCAGCATGAGCAGGGCCTTAAATATTAGGCATCTTCAAATCAAATATCTTGTGAAGAGTTCTGGCCTTTAGGCGTATCTCCTTGCAAACTGGCTGTCTAGTTTAGAGTCCTGCCTCCCTGCCACGTGCAATCCTGTGCCCCTGGAAATGTTGTCTGAGGGCCACCACCACCATCTCCATCACCCCGGGGCTTCTTAGTCCTGCAAATATGGGCCTCACCGCATCTGCTGAACCAGGAAGCGGGTTCAATGCTTGTTAGGTGATTCACTTCCAGACTTAATCTTCAGTCTGTTATCCCTGCAAGGTTCTTTGCTTCCAGCTGATAATTACAGACCGTTAATCATTTATTTCTGTAGCAAACAGGGCTTACAGTTTTCTGCCTCTACAGAAACGAGGACTGAAAAATGAAATTAGTGGAAAGAAATAAGACACCAGACAACCAATGAAGTTAATTTATTAATAGGTTTGTTTTTACCACTGCATCAAGGATTACCATGGCCTGCACGCTGCCTGCCCAGTGCTTTTGGATGTGAAAAGAGAATTCGTTTTCACAGGGTTTCGTTGGAGTCAAGAGGCCATGGCCCCTGGGAGAAAGTGAATTTCATACAGACTTGTTGTACCTGACGGCAAAGTCCAGTTTTGAGTAGGTCATACATTCCTATGTCATTTCACTCAGATTACACTAATGCAGCTGGGTACATAGAAAACAATTCCTCGTGGAAAAAATTTTACATGACGGATGTATTTATAAGAATTTGTGCCCTATTTCAAGTTTTTCTTGAAATAGAAATATGCAGTTTTTCTTAAACTATCATATTAGTGGCTTCAGGATAAAAAGTTAGTTGTGTTGACGCTTTTTGTTTGTTCTTACAGTGGTGGCGGTGTGGAAGATATTAGGAAGAGGGACTTTTATGCACAAAACAGCTCAACCGTTTTCAACCTAGTCATCTATTGGCGGAATGTCAGAGCTGTCCTCAGATTTAATCCTAAATGTAATCAGGACTCATACAAAAATCTAAAAGTGACGAGTAGTTTAATAAAAAGAATGGGGGAGGCAAGTTCTCAGCAAGTGAGTGGTGCTCAGTGGGAATGTCATTTGCATTTGGGGTGGGACAGTTGCTCCCTGTCTGAGACTACCTGGTGATTGACAGGAGGTGTAGCATCTCTGGTCCCGACCCACTAAATGCCAGTTACATCTCTTTAGTCTGTGGTGACCCAAAGCGCCCACACATTGCAAATGCTTCAAGGGTCAACTGCTAGTCAAGAATCCTTCTCAGGGATAGCACCTTACTCTCCTGTAAAATGGGGATACCTAACAGGTTCTTCCTTAGAGTGTCATAGGGTCTGTGTGTAGACTTCTTAGAACAGGGCTGGGCATGCTGTAAATGCTCAGTAATCGTGAACTGTTATCACTATTTCAGCTCCCATAGTGCCTTTAATTTCTCGAGCACTCAGTTTATTTCGCTTTCTTTCCTATTAGTAACTTACTGTTGGACAGTTAGCTCGAGGATCATCTCAGAAGGGACTAACGGGGTTTCTGGTAGGAAGACAGACAAGTAAAGTTAAGTCTGAATGTGAGAAGGTCTAAAAAGGGATGTTCATTTAGCAGAAGGGAGAGTGAGAAAAGCTTGGCTGGAGAAACCCTCCCTCGGTGTACCGTAGAGCTGTGTATCCTCAGATCTTTTATCAGCGCTTCATTAATGTTGATAGTTTGTCATAATGTAGAGGGACACAGCAGGGCCTCATATACCAGCGTTTGCTCCAGATTTAGTTGTGAAAACTTAGCTACCTCAACACAGGAAGGGCTGTATAGCTTAGAGCCTCACAGGAACAAGAACTTCTGGTTTGTTTCAAAGTAAAGTAACCATCTTTACTTGCCATGTGACCATCTTCCTGTATTCAGCATTTTTTAAAAAAGCTTACTAATTTTCTTTAGGAATATATTTCATTCAAACTGTTGAGTACAAGGATAGCAGAATATATCTTCTCATGCATCATTTGTTTATAATCTGAGTTTTTCCTTAGCTATGCATCCCCTTGGGTTTGATTTACATAAATAAACAAATTATAAACACATTACAGGATACGTTGCATAGAAGTTATTGCATTTGGCTTTGATGTTAATGAGGTTTGGAAGTAATATGGCAATTCTGATAGACATCAGTACTTATGCACCTGGCAGCATATAGTGTGTGTCAGTACCACTGTTCTGGACGTGCTGGGGAGCAGGCAACACAATGCACTTTAAATCTAGCCCCCTGACATGCTTGGGGGCTGATGTGTGTCAAAATGGAATGTTCAGAACGTAGGAAGGTAGTATGCAGCATACACCATATACATTGTGACCTCCCCAGCTGGGTCAGGTGCAGAACTAAATGAGAAAATAATAACATTTCTGTAGTAAAGCATGTGAGTATTCACACTAAGAGGAAGAAAATGAGAGCCATACAAGACCTCACATCAGTCAGGTACAGTATTGCTGCTCAGGGAATTTGGGGCTGTCTGAATATGGCCACCCAGCGAGTTACGGTAGCACTTTTCTCTAAAGCCGCTTTGGACTTTGAAATGGTGGTGATCATATACCCATTACTGTTCTGTCAGGCAGCTCTCAATTTTGTACACCTCACTTACTGGCCGTGCCAGTCTGCATTTCCACAGTCCCCTTGTCTCTGAGGACTTCTTTTGGCCTGGGTCCGCAGTGCTGCGTCATAGAGAAAGCTGTGTGCCTGCATACTGAACACCTGCTCTTAATGTTGAGACTATGAGACATAGAGGGGTACCCACAGGGGTAGAACACCATACCAGGGAAAATACAGCTGTTAAGATTTTATGTCTTGGAATTAAAAAGACGTTTTGAAAACAGCATACCCTGGCCAAAGCCTGTTGGTCTTATGCTACAAGGCTCCACCTGTGCATGTAAGTCATGTTTTCCTATTCATGGGTAGTTACTCAACCTGGTTCTCAAAAGAAAAAAATCCTTTCCTGCCTTGCATATCAGGGACCTTGGCTGGGTTGCCTCACTTCTCTGAGGTGCATTTATAAAGGAGAAGGTAATAAATTAGCCCCGTGCCGAGTCTCTACAATAACTTTGTTGAAATTAGGAGAGGAAAAAAATGTAGGTTCCCCCTTCCGCAAGATATCATACTGCCATCTACTGGGAAATGGTAATAATACAGCAAATATAAAAATTACCCAATTTAAATAGTACCTCCTAGAGTTGTATGCGCTCAAAGCCCAGTGATTTCAAATAGATTATAATTGACATTTTCCAGTGACAATCAAGTACCTTAATTAGTTTTACTAGAATGAAAATCAGTTGATCCTGTCTGGAAAAGTAACTAAATTACTTAATCTATTTAAAGGGGTCTCTGTGTTTGAGCTAAAGTTTCTGCTTTTCTAAGTAGCTTCTGTTTAACTTCACATCACAGAGCATCAGACTAAGCAAGAGAAAACTGGATTTTTTTTTTTCAGTGTCGCACTGGCTATCTAGTTTCATATGTAAGGTGAGAAAACTAATATTTCTGTAAAACTGGAATTGATGTTTTGTTGTATCCTCATAGATGTGGAAGAAATAAAGATTCATATTGTATTTAAATCTACTCTAGTAAAGACAATTTAAATTTTTCTATAATGGTAAATGGTCAGTTTGCTGCATGTCCCATAAGAGTTCAAATTAATTTATGTATTTGCTTCACTGGTTGGCTCTTGTACCAGTCATATGGGGTAGATAGTATTATTGTCCCCATTTTACAGATAGGGAAACGGAGGCACAAATATGTTATCATTTGTTGAAAGTCAAAAACCTAGTCAGTGGAGTTGCTACACAGAGAGAAAGAGCCAAACAAATAAAATATTATCTGTACTTACTAAAGACTTAGAGAGTATTTACCAGGAGAAATTAATTAAAACAAGATAAGTCAGTTCCTGGTTTTTAAAATTTAAAGTGACAAATACAGTTTCCGAGGACAAAGTTTACAAGTTAAGTTGTTAAACTAATATAGACTTTATGAGCTTTATAGGCAAACACATTTCCCAGAAGACTTACTTTTTCTACCATGTAATCAGTAAACATAAAAAACTCCTATAATCTCAATAAGGGGAGAGTTTATATAGTTTTTTTATAGAACAGCTTTATGGAGATATAATTCATATACCATATAGTCCACTCATTTCAAGGCTATAATTCAACAGTTTTTAGTATATTCTCAGAGTTCTGCAGCTACCAGCACAGTCAATTTTAGAATATTTTCATTAAAGAAGCAATGTTCCCATTAGAAGCCACACCAACCCTAGGCAACTAATCTACTTTCTGTCTCAATAGATTTGCCTATTCTGAACATTCTGCATAAATGAATCATAAAATATGAGGGTTTTTTTTGTGACTTAGCATAACGTGTGAGGTTCATCCATGTTGTAACATATATTAGTACTTCGTTCCTTTTTAATTGCCAAGTAGTATTCCTTTGTATGGATATACCACATTTTATTTATCCATTTATCAGAGATGGACATTTGAGTTGTTTCTGCTTTTTGGCTACTATGAATAATGCTATTATTAACATTCATGTATATATTTTTATGTGTACATACATTTTAATTCTCTTGGGCATATGTACCTAGGAGTGGAATTGCTGGGTTATATGGTAACTCTTTGTTTCACTTCTGAGGAACCACAAGACAGTTTTCAAAGCAGCTGCACCATTTTACATCTCTACCAGCAGTATGTGAGGGTTCTGATTTCTCCACATCCTCACCAACACTTATTATTTGCCTTTGATCATAGCCTAGTCACCCTGGCTGGCATTTCCAGTACAACACTGAATAAAAGTGGCAGGAGCAATCATCCTTGTCTTGTTCCTGATCCTAGAAGGAAAGCTTTTGTCATTAAGAAGGTAGCTCTGGGTGTTCCGTAGATACCCTTTATCAGGTTGAGGAAGTTCTCTTCTGTTTCTAGATTATTGACTATTTTCACCATGAAAGTTCATTGAATTTACAAAAAGCTTTTTTCTGCATATACTGAGATTTTGTCCTGTGTTCTATTTTTTGTCCTGTATTCCATTAATACAGTGTATTATTGATTTGGAGATATTAAATCAACACTGCATTTATCCTAGGATAAAGCCCACTTGGTCATGTTGTATAATCCTTTTTATATTGTTGGGTTCAGTTTGCTAGTATTTTGTTTAAAATGTTTGTGTCTATGTTCATAAGAGTTACTGGTCTGTAGTTTTTTTTGTAGTATCTTTGTCTGGTTTTAGTATCAGAGTAATACCAGCCTCATAGAATGAGCTGAAGAGGGTCCTTCCTCTTCTATTCTTTGGAGACTGTCCAGTGACTGACCTCTGCATGTGTGTGTGTGCATGAGAAAGAGAGAGACTTGTCACCACACTCTCCAAAATATACTCCCTTCTTTTGCAACTGCTGGATTCCCTCAGCTGGTGTTTCTTAATTCTAGGTTGATCTTCTTTCACAGTCCTCATCTGTCCGGGCACAGCCATGCATCGCCACAAGTGCTTCACTTCAAGCAGAGGAAAACAAATTGAGTTCTTTGGTACATATTGATACTATGCAGACCATTACAAGAGTCACACCAATCACGCACATGCCACATTGAGTCAAATGACCAGGATAGACTTCGTGAAAACTGATAGTTTATCAAACAACTTTGACCTCTTTTCCTATAAAAGTCCTAAAATGAATGTGCAAATTCTGATTCATCTTTTCTTTCATTCCTCCACAAATGAGTACTCAATACGTGTAAATGTGTTTATTTAAAAGGTAAATGTTCAGTGAATTAAAAAATATCCATGGGACATAATTGCAACAATAGTAATTAATAGTTAACATATGCTGTATAATTATACAAGACTAAAGAGTTTACAAATTCAGCATTCAGGTTTTCTGGCAAAACAACCAGCTCTACTTGGAAAAATAAAATCTTCGGTTCCAGGTAGAAGATGAAGATTGTAGGAAAGAAATAAGGCAACTATTCTTAGTCACTATAGAAGATTCTGATGAGCTGAGCAAGTCTGTCTTGGATAAATTCTTCACAAATAGAAATTAACACAGTACACTTAAAATAAGCAATTTTAATCTTTAAAATGCTTTGCATTTATTAATTCAAAGCAAAGTGTATCTTAAACAGTTTAACCACTGTTCTCAGAAATCCAAATATAATTTAACTTACTCCAGATTTCAATAGCTGAGTGAAAATACATTGGTGGATTTGTACAAAATTATCCACAACTTATCTTTTTTTGGGAGGAGGTGGTGCAGAACATCCTTAACTGTCTGGAAAAAATACACACATATGGAAAATATACGTCTATGTGTGTGTGTGTATAGTATATGTATACAATCTGGATATCATTTTGTATTCAGTTGATTCCACCAGAAATGTATTTAGTGTGGAAATCAGTCTGATGCGCATCATACTTACACAAGAGAGACATGTTGTATTTGATGTTTTCTGGAGCCACGATCATTAAGAAACTGACGGACTTACCCTTTTGAGCTTAGAAAATATTTTAAGTCGAAGCTGGCAGAGCACGGATCAGAAACTCTCCCAATGGCATTACCTCATTCATCGTAACGCTTTTGCCTCTAAAACAAGCTTGAGACATAGTCAGTACATTTTGTTCTGGTCCAATTTTTACTTTAAAAGCTTTTCCTTTCAAAAGTTTTCTATTTTGGTTTCTGTAGCCATGATATATAACTGATGGATTGCATGCCTGTCATAATGGGCAAGCACTATGTCATAAAATGAAAACTACAATCTATAAGCCTCTACATAATTTAAAATAACAAAACTTATTTTTATTTTAAATATACATGACTATATTTTATAGGCAGTCTTTGCTTTTTATATCATGGGGCCATAAATACTCTTCTGCAAGCTGAAACCATGCAAAACAAACTTAATAATTAATGTAGAAAATGACAGTTCTTTGATCTTCAAAAACTGTCAGAATATAAAAAACTCTCTTGGTCATAAATGTATAGAGAAATGAAAAAAACAGTACAACTACCTAGTACACTGTAGTCTAAAAATAAGAAACATAGTAAAAGTTTTCTTTGTAAAAAAACTTACCTTTGAAGTTAAAATTTGACCACCCTCCAAAAAACTAGAGAAATTACTTTTTACAGAATATTGAAGTATTACAAGCTTTTCAAATAAAAATTTAACCCTCAACGTACCCCCCCCCCCAAAAAAAAACTTACCAAGAGTGGTTTGAGCTTGCTTTCCTCTCATCATATAACTTAGGATACTAAGAAGAATCTTTCCTGTGCCTTGGTGAATAGTTGTATTCCTTTCTAAGTGTGGATTGGCTTCCAATGTTTTATCTTTTGCACTTTCAGTGTCTGAAAAGAGGTCTGAGGGCCTAGGTCACACACATCCTCTAGGATAGAGTCATTCTTTTTGTAACAACTACTTTTTTCATTTATGCCGGTACGTTCTCCTTCACCAAGTTGCCTTGGCTGCATACCTAAAATCCTTCCAACAGCACCAATGTCATCCACCTACAACTCTTGCGTACATTATGTGGATTTATCCCTAGGAGATGAGAAGATAACACAACTACACACCCTTTGTGTCTGAGTGAACTGAACTGAGTAAGAGATACATAGTGGCCAATCCCTGGCAAACTTTGAATGAAGTGATGTGATTGGTCACTCGTCATGGTGTTACTATATAGTGATATTGTAGATTGAAGCAGCAGTGTTTGTACTTCACACATTGCTCATAGTTCACTGGATATTGAAATTTGGACTGTTTTGGAGGGACTTTGTTTTAACTAAACTACAATTACTTAAATTCATGCATATTAGAACTTTGCCAAGTGAAGACTGTCTGCACATGATAATTATATGGATGATATCAAGGGAGGAAGGAAGGAAAGAAGAGATCTAAAGTAATATGCTGGTTAAATAAAATACTAATTATATTTTAATTATATTATATTTTAACAGGTTATATTGATTATGTTATTATAATAATAATTTTACTTGGCTCCTAAGTATTTAGAAGTTTGGAGGTATAGAATGTCTGATCTAGGAAAGTTTGAAAGATTGAATTGATCATTTCTTTGAAGATGTAAAAACATTCAACATCGATCCATTATCCCTACAGCAGATCTCATGATGGGTTATTTTAAAAAACAAGAAGAAAAGAAAAAGCAATGCAGGAGGATATGATACCTCCTACATAGTGCTTCAAAATGTTAAAATTATTTGCTTATTGAGAACCGTATTTCCTTTATAAGCAATGTAAAAACTTAATTCATAGTGGTGATTGCCCACATGGAAGGACAGAAAATGTTTTTTTAATTCTCAGCTTACAATTTCTTATATACTTATATTTATTGAAACAGTATTTTATATTGAGACCTAAATGTTTTTCAGTGTGCCATAATACCACCTGTATAATAACAAAACTGTCACATTATTCAGATTCATTGCTAATTTTTAGAATTCCTTTTTGGGCTGAAGGAATTGATTTTCAAGTTGTTCTTTTAGCCCTAAAGTATATTCTCTGACTTTTATATTGAAATGATCAAATTTAGTATGTCTATTTTGGGGATTAAATATTTGTTTTAAGAGGATGGTTAATGTTCTCAATCATTGTTTAGTAAGTTAAAGCCTTAAGTTTTAAACCCGATTTTGGGTTGAGTTCTGGAAAGAAAAGGATTATTCATAGGTACCTTGAGACAGTCGCTTACCCCCTGTGAACTAAGGTACGGATGTACTGTGAGGCTCTCAGAATAAAGACAGTGTCCATACTATCTCTTGAAGTCATGTTACATTTTCTGCAGGGTGTTAAAAGATAAAAATTAGATTATTTGAGTAACATTCAAGTTTCATGAGTGTATGTATAATGCATGAAAATTTGGATGGGTAAGTATGCATAGCATAATTTTTAGAATGATGTATTTTATATTGATTGACTTACCCGAACTGCTGACTTAAGAAAACATTCTCCAGTTTAACATGAAATATTGGAGACCTGGGCTCTCCTGCAATTATTTTAAGCGTGTACATGCCGACTGTGAATGGATCAAGCACATTGTTGGCGTTGCCCTGAAGTCACTCAGAGACTTTCTGTTGCCATTGCAGGTCGAGCGGGAAAAGGCGATTCTCCTGGCCAATCTCCAGGAGTCGCAGACGCAGCTGGAACACACCAAGGGGGCGCTGACAGAGCAGCACGAGCGTGTGCACCGGCTCACGGAGCACGTCAATGCCATGAGGGGCCTTCAGAGCAGCAAAGAGCTCAAGGCCGAGCTGGACGGGGAGAAGGGCCGGGACTCAGGGGGGGAGGCTCATGACTATGAGGTGGACATCCATGGCTTAGAGATCCTTGAGTGCAAATACAGGGTGGCAGTGACTGAGGTGATCGATCTGAAGGCTGAAATCAAGGCCTTAAAGGAGAAATACAATAAATCTGTAGAAAATCATACCGAAGAGAAGGCTAAGTATGAGAGTAAGATCCAGATGTATGACGAACAGGTTACAAGCCTTGAGAAGAGCACCAAGGAGAGTGGGGAGAAGATGGCCCACATGGAGAAGGAGCTGCAAAAGATGACCGGCATAGCCAACGAGAACCACAACACCCTTAATACAGCTCAGGATGAGTTGGTGACGTTTAGTGAGGAGCTGGCTCAGCTTTACCACCACGTATGCCTGTGCAATAACGAAACCCCCAACAGGGTCATGCTGGACTACTACAGGCAAAGCAGGGTCACCCGCAGCGGCAGCCTGAAAGGGCCGGAGGATCCCCGGGGACTTGTGTCCCCACGGTTAGCCAGGCGGGGCATGTCATCCCCAGTAGAAACAAGGACCTCATCCGAACCAGTTTCCAAAGAAAACACAGAGGCCAGCAAAGAACCAAGTCCAACCAAGACCCCCACCATCTCTCCTGTTATTACTGCCCCGCCGTCATCTCCAGTATTAGATACAAGTGACATCCGCAAAGAGCCAATGAATATCTACAACCTTAATGCCATTATCCGGGACCAGATTAAGCATCTGCAGAAAGCTGTGGACCGGTCCTTGCAGCTGTCTCGTCAGAGAGCGGCCGCACGGGAGCTGGCCCCCATGATCGACAAAGACAAGGAGGCCTTAATGGAAGAGATCCTCAAGCTGAAGTCCCTGCTGAGCACCAAACGCGAGCAGATCGCCACCCTGAGGGCGGTGCTGAAGGCTAACAAACAGGTGAGCACATCCTACTGACGGCACGCGAGCCAGCGCTTTGTCCACTAGTTTGTCCCTTAGTGTTTGTGAGTGTCCACTGCCTTCAGGAAGGGAGTCAGATTCCTGGTCAGCAGAGGTGTGAACACACTGCATCCTGGTCAGACTGTGATAGTTACATAAGTGAGTGAACAGGTGAACTTGGAGGTAGCTGTGCCCCACTAGGGTGAAGGTAGAGGGGAAAAAGTTAATGCAGCAATAAAGGAGAAGATGGAGCTGCAGAGGTAGAAAGGCCGTTCTGGTGTACTTAGCTGGAGCCCATCAGTCACTGAGTGTGGGGACAGGAGATGGAGGGCAGAACAGGCTGGCGTGGCAGCTTCCACCAGGGAGCTACAGCAAGAAAGACACCCTGGCAGGCAGCTATAGCAAATGAACATGGAGAGAGAGAGAGAAAGAGAGAGAGAGAGAGAGAGAGAATGTGCACTAGCTCTGCCAGTGACCACATATCCAAGACTGAGGTTCAGTTGGGATGTTAATGCACGTAGGTCAGAGCGTAAGACGTAGAGGCATTTTCCTAACCATAGATCTTGTCTTTTGAAAGTAAATAGGAATCCGCCAACATGACCCCTGTCTAATTCCTAGAGCTCCTTGATAACTGAATTTGTTTTCCACCCTCGAGCCTTACCTGGGTGGGAGTGCTACGAAATAGAGGCAGAAAAATGCTGTCAATCTATTTAGTTCCTCTGGAAAGTAAGCCTTCAAAGTATGCGAATAAAGGATGTTCATAAAGACAAGTAGTCGGTATCTTCCTGCAGATGGAGGTGGTGCCAGTGTTGGAGAGAGGGAGTCCGTTTCAGATCGAGAGGCCCTCTCCCCATGTGCCCTTGTCTGGGGGAACCGTGCCGTTGTTAAGCCGTCTTCACCGCAGCTTTCCAGCTTCCGTACCTTCTGCTCCCATCAGTCCATTGATACAATCTGGAGGCCTCTGCCACCAGAAGTCATAGTGTTCCCACTATACACGTGTTCTGTATAAATCTAAGGGCAAAACAGGACCTTATTTTGTGCCATTACTTCCGGAAAACAGAAAAGATTAGGGTGAATAAATATTTTGTGAGTGATCTGACTCCAGTTGGAGGTCAAAAATGAAATAATTTGTTACCATAAATTCTGCTTCAATCCGAAGACCCAAGTCATGTAGAGTGGTCCCAAATAACCAGTCCCATATTAGATAAGGCTTAGACAGCCTTTATCAAGGGCATAATATCCTGGGTATTCCTGGTCAAGCCATTCAAATAACTTTTTTGACTTCTTCCTAAAAGTTAAATATTCACAACCCAGAAACCCTTGATCTATAAAAGTGTTCAGATGCCTAATTGACAGAAGTATAGATGAGCATGGCTGACCAGCCAAGCAAGACTAATATGTGAACAGGCTTCGTTGATTACGTATGTCATGGCAGGTTGTCCCGACCCGCGGGATTAACGTGGAGTGTAGCCGGAGACGCCTGCAGAAATGAACAAGCAAGGGACACAAAGAACGACCAGCAAGACAGGGTGTCTGATCAAGCTGGCAAAGTTTATTGTTTACAGGCTCAATTTATACAAGTAGCAAGTAAGGGGTGGGTCAGGAGATAATTGGACCTTAGGTGGCGCTGGCGGGGAGGTGTTTTCACACATCCTCAAGGTCTCCCTATTTTCAGAGCGAGGAGTCTTGGCTCATTTTCAAGGACAAGATATGTTTTTGTGAGCAGATAACTTCCAAGGACTGCACCGGTTGCTCTCAAGCTTGTGCTTTCCCACGCTGCGTTCAGACGTGGGGGAAGGGACATAGCCCCGGCTCCCAACAGCAGGTAGTAAGTAGGGACGCGAAAATGGGTGACTAGTAATCTAGGAGGAGTTCGGCACATGCCTGTAACTATTTTTAGGGCAGGATGGATCATGGGGTGCGCTGGAGAGGCGTCAGCAGGCCATCGGATTCAGAGCAGCACAAAGCATTCCTGGCTGGAGTTTCATTTTCACAGTGGTTTGTGGTCCTGTGTGCATTACATTAACATCGTAGCCCTCAGGGTCTCAGTAAATTAAATGAGAACACATTTCTAGCCATGTGTCCACATTTTAGTGATGTTGGTCTATTGCTGTGATCCTCTGTGCCATCTGTGACTTCAGTTATCTGCAGGTGACATCCCTTATATTTAGACCTTGTGAAGTGTTCATTATTAAGGTTAACATAATGATTCTGTCACAGAAGTGGAAAAAGGTAATTTTCCTATTTTAAAATAGGCATTCTGCATTCTCTGTGAATGTTCTGATGTATGTTAGGATTTTTCTATAGGCATAGTGTCTTCTGATAAAACAGCAATTGTTTATGAAATACCATCTTAATTAAATACACCTTTAGTGTGTGTACTAAACTGTGCTAGATGCTAATGATTCAAAGAAGACCTAATGCATAGTCGCTCCCTTGCAAGAGGCTCCACACCCTAGTGGGAATGTTAGAATAGAAACTGACACAGATAATACAGTTTGATATACGCGCTGTAATCCAAGTTATGGGAACATTGCAGAGCAAGTAACTGATGTTTCCTAGAGGAGGTAGAGAAAAACCTCACAGAAGCAACTATACTTGAGTTTGTTTTTAAAGGATAAGGGGTTGTTTTCCAGTAGGTAGACAGACACAGAACAGGATGATATATTCAGGGAATGGTTGTGAAGATCTTCGTGACTGGAAACAAGACTTTTTCTTTAGAAAGTCGACTTCGGGAGTGTGGAGGTGGTGGCACATGCAGACGTCAGCAAATCTAATGGGTTATAGGTACTTAGAACTTCTTAATTCTGAAAAAGCTTTGTACAATCTGTGGACAACAGATCTATACAGCGAAGTACTTTGGGACATTTCTCACAAATAGTAGATGTTTGTCCTTCTTCATCAGATCTTGCTCTTCTGTCATTCCCTCTCTCCTCCCCTTAGAAACTGGCTGTGTGGCTCCACATGCTTACAAATTTGTTACATCTGCTTTTTTATAATTTAAACTTAACTCCCTGTTCTAAATGAATGTGTGTCTATATATTTTTTTTAAATTAAGCAACTGCATTTTTCCCAGGTAAATTTCTGCATTCTGGATAATTTTCTGAATCTATAATATTTCTGAAGATTCCACTGAGTTCTTAGTACTACAGTACATGCTTAAGTATTTTATGGGGAACTTCTCATTTTAATCTGAATTGAAATTCAGTCAGAACTACTAAGAAACTACTTTGGAATCAAAGCATAACAAACAAACCTATCCCAACATTGTTTTATTTAAAAAAAAATCTTTATCCCTATAGAGGTTGAAGCACAAAAAGAAATGTCAAAACCCAGGGTTATCTTCCTGAGAAGTCCCATTAGCGATGGACTTTTTCATAAGTACTGAATATTTTTACACACCGAAAAGCTGGAGTTAAGTTTGTAAAAAACGGTGTGTTTCCATTTGGCTTCGGTATGTGCGCCGTGTGTGATGTATCATACGGGCAGTCCCTAAATATACATTCATTTCATGTCAAAATTTTTTTTTACGTCCTGTTGTGTGTCAGGCTAGTTCTCAATTTGAAACACTCTTAATTCCAAGCACTTCAGACATGCCCAAATCACAAATTCAAAAAATATTTTAATTCATTCAGCATTTTGGAATCTCTGCTTTTATAGAGACTGTAAGGAATTAAGTGTGACTGTAATTCATTGTTTTGAAGAAGTGTATAAAGACTTAGGGAATAATCGTTTCTTTGTCAGTTCTTTTCCTTAAACATGCAATATGGATTTCTAATTTGTCATTTATTATAAATTGCAGTGGCTCGTGTCTTTTATTCTATACGTTTCAGGCCCACAGAATATAGGTGACAGAAGAAAATTTGAGTTCTGTCGTATTTCGGTTGGAAGCTGTACTTCTTCACCTCGTCTTGATAAAACCCTTCTGGCATAAAGTCTCATTCTGACTCCCTTCGTATCTGAAAGTCCCACACTCTGAATAATCTGCATTAAATATTTACTGAACTGCTGTCCTTCCCTTGGCTTCTGATACTGACTCTTGTCCACGGCGCATTTCTAGGGCAATTTAACTACATGATGGATTCAAATCATGTTTTGACATAAGAGAGAAACTGCCCTGTGTCCCAAAAGACATGTATTTGTTTACGTAAAATGTAACCAAATCAGGTTCACTTTCCACTTACAAAAGAAACTAATAGGCCAGCATGAAGGAATGTGTGATGGGTTTTCCTGATATGAAAATTGTAAGCCCTCTGATTTTTCTGCCTTAGACAGCGGAAGTGGCACTCGCTAATCTCAAGAACAAATATGAAAATGAAAAAGCAATGGTGACTGAAACGATGACAAAACTTAGAAATGAACTGAAGGCTTTGAAAGAAGATGCAGCAACTTTCTCATCCCTGAGAGCGATGTTTGCAACAAGGTAACCGTGTTTTTTTCCTAGATTAGGATTGGTACTTGGGGAAAAGACTTTAAAATTCACATGCACATCTTCGCACATCTTGATTGCTATTTGATGTGATGCCTACAAGGGTGAGATGTGCAAAAAATATAATGATTTCCCTCTGACAAATCTAATATAAAATGTTTTGCGCTGTCTTCCAGACATGCTGCAATTCTTTTACATAGATGTATTTTTAAAATTAATATAATAGATACTTGTTCTAAAGTTTATGCTCCCAAAAGATTTAGACCAAAAAGAAAAAAAAGCCTCCAATAAGGGGGAAAAAAAACCCATTCCTAAAATGGTTAAATATTATGTTGTCACCACTGGAATTTATTTCCATGACTAAGGTATGTACAAGTGCTTATTGCTGTTAACTATTGTATGAAAAAGGTGCCTTCATAATGAAGGTGAATATTCAGCATACCAGCTAATTACTTAGACTTTAAGACACTGTGAGTTAAATTGTAATTCCTAAAATGTAATTATATATATAATATATGTGTATATATTATATATATATATCACTAACTTTTTCACATTGCCCAGTTAATTAATTGGACAAATATTAGTTACTACTTCCCCCACCAGTTTCATTATGAAGAACCTCTGCATTTTGTTTTTAAACTTGAAGTGATTGTTAAGAATGTATTGATTCAAGGGTTTCAAAATACTGAGATTTCAATATAGTCTTGCTATCCCCTTTTGCTGTCATAATTCTTGTGCCAAACAAAAACAGTTGTATATCTAATGTGATGCAAACATGGTACCAAATTCACAAAGTGTAACTACGGCTTTATTTGCAGATTCAGTATATCGTGTACATGTAGTTAATACAGTGTAAGAAAAATTTGCGGTTAAATAGGAGCCCCGGAATCTGTCCAGCTTCCTTTATGGGTAACGAGAGAAGAGGCTCAAGCTCATTCTCTGGGACTCATTTTCGGAGCTGGCAGTGAGGAGGCTGAGTGCCCAAAGGCCCCCCGGGTGGGGGAGAACGGAGGGGAACTGACCTCCGGGTCTGAGTGGGGGTGGCCTTCAGGGGGTGGAATGTGCACTCCTCTGGCCCCTGCAGGGAGCAACGAGAGACTGGGATGGTGCTCATTGCCCCTTCTTGGATAAAAGCAATTAGCCATTGTTACATGTAGAATCATATTTTCTCTCTAAAAAAGAGATCAAAACGTCTTTAAAGGGACATTTAAAGTCTGAATCTTATTATAAAAGAATTATTTACCCGGCCCCCCTCCCCAATGGTGCATTTTCACGGAAACTTGTTTTTTCAGGTAAAACAGTCTTACTCCATAGTATTTTTTAAAATATTGTTATCTGCCCAATTAAAATAAATCCAGGGTCCTGAAACCCACACTGTATTTTGCTAAGCCCTTCTTTTTCTTACGGTGTCCCTATGAGGATTCTTGACATTCACAGTTAAAGAAAATGGAACCCACTTGGATGTCAAGTACTTTTCACTACTGTCTATTTTTTTTCTTTAAATGCCGCAGACTTCTTAATTTCAAAGTTTGTTTGATATGTTTTGGGTAATAACTCCAAAAAACCTTTAACTGTTTGCTGGGGCATAAAAACTATTTGTTATTATCATCTTAGTGGGTAAAGATGATTTGTTATTATCATCTTAGTGGGTAAAGAATAATTGGGTGAATAATTCTTCCTTCCAAATGAATAAAAACAGGTTTTACTTCTGATGGGGAGAAAAGATCACCGAGCTTATCTTCTCACTGTAGATAACCGGATAAAGATGTTCCTGAGAGCCTGCTGTATCTGAAAAATATGCACGCAAAATTGGTTTTCTTTGAAACCTATTGCTTTATCATCTGAGTGAGAAACCATTGAAAATATTCTGGTGTCTAATCCAGGCTTATCTGCCATATTGAAAGCAGGGGCAGCTGCAATCCATACTCAGTTGAAACCTATAAGTATAAATAAAGAAGGAAATGTTTTCTTTATACACATTATTATTCCTTTGCATGCTACAGGCATAGCTCATAGCAAACTTACCACATTCCTCCAAACGCAATGTTACATGGTAGCAAAAGCTACTGTAATATATGTAAGATGCTGGGAACATTACCCGAGACTTGCTGTCCATTCTTCTACCCCCATGGGTAAATAAGCCTCACAACCACCCTTTCCCTGGGGCTTAAGATGTCACCTATTAAGAATGTCTCCACACGTGCTCCACTGTGGACATGAACCATCCACTACTGAACTTACTGTGTCCAACTTTCTACCAAAGTAGGTTACCTCCATTTGGCTCTGGGAAGACCAGTGTTCTAAGTCTCAAACTTCCAGAAACACTTGTCACTTCTCAACTCAAGTCCCAAATTCAGTGTCACCAAGATTTTCCCCTGACCACATCACTGTTTTGGTTCCAGATGTGACGAATACGTCACACAGTTGGATGAGATGCAGAGACAGTTAGCGGCCGCAGAGGACGAGAAGAAGACTCTCAACACTTTGTTGCGAATGGCTATCCAGCAAAAACTTGCCCTGACTCAGCGGCTGGAGGACTTAGAGTTTGACCATGAGCAGTCGCGGCGCACCAAAGGCAAACTTGGGAAGAGCAAGATCGGCAGCCCTAAAGTAAGTGGGGAGGCATCAGCCATCGTGCCCACCATAGACACTTCCCTCCTGCGTAGTCAGGGCCCACAGACACCCAACATTCGGGTCAGCAGTGGCACTCAGAGGAAAAGGTATGCATGCAGCGATCTTCATAGTTTGGTGCAGTGGCCAGATTTTTAGTGAATTGCAAAAATGAATGTGGTCTTATTGTGGAGGGTGGAGGAAGGGAAGGAAGAGAAAAAACTGGGAGTGGAGGAATAATTGGGCCTTGCTTTGTTGTTTTTTCCAATTCATAACTGTTTGGTAATGGTGTTGATTTACTCTTTTCTGCCCCTGCACTCCAGCTCTTGATTAACCATAATACAATATTCAAGTGTTGTCAACACTTTTGCTGTTCTTGTATGCATAAATATGCCTCTCCCTTACCTCCAACCTAAAAATCGGTAGATAAAAAGTGGATATTAAGAATGAAGCTATGTTTTACATTGGTGATGATTTTAAAAGTCATTGTACCTCTGGTAATGGTGCTATTTACCAGTGTCTCGTTAATGGGGCAATATGTTCTCTTAGGGGAATTTTTTGTCCCTATGACCAAAACTGATGACTGACAGAAAGGAGATGTCTTTATTTAGCTGGAATGGAATGAAATATGTATCACCTTTTTCTTAAATGCAGGTTTTTGTGCTTTTTAATTTGGTATGGGACTATTGCTCAAAGACATCATTTATAAGAATTTGAGTGCCTTGATTTTGTGACTTTTTCCCAGAGTCCTGGATGTTGAATTACTTACCCTGTTTTTTCAGTTAATGGTAACATTTTCATTTTAAGAGCTTTCAGTAAAGAATCGGATAATATAAATAGTTTCTATTTGCGGTTCAAACTAACTATACAGTAAATCTCTTTTCCAGTATCCAATATGGTTTCCAAGTAGGATTGTATCCTGCTGTTCGCAAAAATTCTTACCATTAGCAAAAAATCTTGATTTACATGTTTAAAAAATTAAATGCCAATATAAATAATGTTGTCACTGGTGAGGCTTTGAAAGGTAATTAAAGTAAAACTTTTTTGTTTCCTATATGTATTTTCTTGGATCTCCTGCAAGGCAATTTTCACCTTCCCTTTGTGATCAGAGCCGTCCCAGGACTCCAGGGGCACCCTGCCTACAGAATTTATTAAGAGTTCCCCCTGATCCCACCTCCACAGAATCATTTCTTCTGAAGGGCCCCCCTTCCATGAGTGAATTCATCCAAGAGCACCGGCTCAGCAAGGAAAAAAGGTTAACCGTGGCCCCACCAGGTAAACATTTTTTCCTTGGGTGCATGTGATGCAGGTAATGAGTTGCACAGACCCCGCTCCCGTTCCTTCCAGCCACTCGTGCCCGCCCATGCGCGCACTCTGGCTCTGATGACGGGTAAATTCCTGCAGGTACAGTGACAACGCGCCTTACGCTTGACCTCCTGTGTCCCGCCTTACCATTCCTTAGGCGTCTCCGGGGACCTCTTTCAACAGCCGAGGATGGAAAATGAGGATTGGAAGGAACGGGATAGGGTCAGGGAACCGAGCAACAGGTGCGAGGCAGGACACACCCTGGCTCCTGTTTGTGGTTTGGTAACTCCTAGCCATTCCATCTCGGTCACATTTTGCCTTTATGTTCTGAGGCTTTTTCATGTGATTTTGGTAAAGGGAGCCATCTCTATAAAAAGCCTTTGGGCCAGTCTCCTTTTGTGGTGACTCAGACTGCCTCCTCCATCACTATAGAGAAAATAATAGTGAAATCCTCTGCGGTTTTGCCCACTGAGATTACTCAGGCCCTCGTGTGATGTTCTTGTAGTCGGTGAGCACTTAACGGTTTCACGCTTACCAACATGCAGACAGTGTGTTTTAGCTTCACTGGTTTTTGCATTTTTCTTTTTTAAAAAAATTTTCCTATGGAAGGCCTCCATTGAAAGTGTGAGTTCTGGCAAAATAAACCTCATCCTTTGGAGAAATCCCTGCGCGCTAACTCTAGCTCGGAGGTGTCACACAGGGAGTCCACGGAACAAAATAAGCCCAAAGGCGGCTCTCAGGAGGCCATCCCAGGGGAATGAAACCCCAAAACGAACTCAGGTTAGTTGTCAACAGTTAGAAACTCAGATGTCACATGAGCATCTATATTTCTGGCCTCCCTTGAATGATTCCAAGTATCTGGCAGCCCTACGTGTGCATCCCTGCACGTCAGCAACCTGTGGGGGCGTCTAACCGGGCAAGCTTTCCAGCGCGCCGCAGGCCCCCTCACTCCCTTCCTTCTCCCCAGCCTGCCGCACACCACGCGTTGGTTGTCTTCCCGCCCCCACCACAGCCTTTTAGTTTGCTGCCTTTGCTACGGAATTCTTTTATTTTAATTTCCTTTGATCTTAGCTAATTTACTCCAATTTTTACCTTAATTCCATTTTGGAAACCTCAGCCTTTGGATTTTTAATACTTTCCTTCTGTGATTCATCAGTCAGCCTGCTGATTGGGATTAAAAGATGCAGTGTGGAAATGTATAGCACATGGGCAACATTCTAAGAATGTCCGAGAAAATAGGTAGGGATAAGGGATAGGAAGAGCATTAATAGCCAAAATGTGCCGCTAAAAAAAAAAAAAAGCAACAGCTTTGCTCCTGAACCCGCTTCCTTAACTCATTTCCTCTGTTTGACACCTTTTGGAAGGTACCTTGAAGTATCTGTGAATCGCCAAAGTGGTGATGACTCTCCTCGGAATGCCTAAAACTCACAAGTCCTTTGAGAGTATCTAGTAGCACTGTCTACTAGAATTTAGCGGGGAAAAATCTGTGATTAATAAGCAACCCTACTGTATTTTTTTAAATCTCAATTTTAAAAAGAATTTAATTTAAAAAGTAACATATCCATATTAGTAAAAAGTAACATATCAATATTTTTGTTTGACTGAAAACTAATAAAAAATATTAACAATAAGTATTTTCATTTTGTATATGACTATTTGATCATTATTATATCAAAGTCTATTTTAAATGATCATTGCATTGTGGCAACCATGAACATTATATCGTAAGTTTTCTCTACTACCTAGTCCTACTTTTTTAAAGGAGGTTGTATCATAAATTTTTTTTCAGATGTTGTTACCACATTTAATAATACCACTTCCTCCCGTGTTAACCACTGAGATAGTTTTCCATTATTTGTTATTTTATAGAATGCTGGTAGGAAAATCCTCCTGCATTCAAATTCTCATCTATTCAATTTTTTCTCAAGAGTGAATCACTGATGAAAAGTATGGACATCTTTATGCTTTTGTTCCACTTTGCTGCTGACAAAAAGGGTGTAATTAAGGTACTAAAAACCCCACAAAACGTTTTCCCCATATTCACACATTCTGAGTCTCTCTACCACTTTGTGCACGCTGTACACATCTTGCAACTATAAGGCTAGTTAGCACATAAATGAGTGAGAGAACCATCATGTTGCTTAAATTCTTTAGTTTTGAATAACCAGAAAATGGCAGTGGACTTAGAAGTGATTACTATATATAAGGTGAGAGATTTAAATAACTTGGAATTCAGAATCATCATTAGGCCAGAAAATCACTTTCATGACAACTTAGCATCTTGATAAATCTTATATTTTTCACCAATGGTCTACAGTTAAAATAACAAAAGAGGAGAGAAAGTAAAGCTGTTGTTATAACCTGAGGAATCTTTAGTTGTATATCAGGGAACCAACCAGGTTAGTCCTTAATAAATTCTTAGATCAACCCAGCAATATTTTCTAAAAGGTTCTGTTAAATGAATTACCATAGAAACTGACTAACTAACCATCTATATGCCAAACGAATTGTAGCTTCTAAAAATATTTGCATTATTGACTATTGATTATTACAAATATGTGTGGTTTTCCTAGGCTGAACTGTGTTGGGTAAGACTTATTAAACAATTGTTTGTGATACTTTTACTATATAAATGTTTTCATTAAACTGATAAAGGGAAAATACCCAATGGGAAATAATAGATTGTATGAGTTTTTTTATTCATGAGTTTAATATGTTTTTGATTATAAAATTTCCTGGCTGGTAATTATATGTTCATTGTTTTTAAAAGACAATTCCTTCTTAATTTATCAGAATGTGTTTTGGTAAGCCTGTCTTAAAAAATATTTTTTAATACATATATTATATGCGATTTTAATTATCCTAGTAAGTAGACGTATGGATTGTTTTCTACTGAGGATCATTGAAGTAATTAGATCAATAGAAATGAAATTAGTTTACTTTGTTTTGGTTCCTGTGAGGAATTATGAAAGATGTAAATCTCATTTAAAAATTTAAAACATAGAACATGAAATATCACTTACCATATACAAGGGATATTTTCAAATAGATTTCATTTCTTTGAGGTGGTCAGCAGAAAAGCCCCTCTTCAAGGCACAATTTCTCAATTTCTGGAGAATCACCTCTAGGATGGGGCAGTGGTTCTCAGAGTTAGGAGAATGTTTCATAGTAATTGATCAGCAACATTCATACAACCTTTTGAAGGAAAATTCCGGCCCCTGCCTCCGACTTTGGCTTTGTCTCTGCTACCTTAGCCCCTGAAATTTGAGTTTCCGTCCATGGCTTATTGACTGTCTTGTTGCTGACTTCACCCTTATTCTGGCGCACAAACTCCAGTGTCTTGGCACATACCTGCTCTGATGAACTGGAATCAGAAGGGACCCTGTCATCACCAGCGGGTTTGCAGTCAGGCAGCAGATAATGTGTCTTCATAAAATCATTGGCTATTTTCCAGCCAACATTTTATCTTGATGCCTTAATTTACCTAGGCCTATATGATAAAGTCTTACCACTTAGTCAGTAATTAAAATCAGTCAACTAGAATAAAGGAATCTATGTAATTCATAAGTACGAGATGTAATTTCTGTAGTAAAGGACTGACCGCATCATCTGGAGAGGTGATTTAGGGTCATGGACCCAGTTGCAAAGCATGTGAAGGCTTTGCCACACCAACAAGCTGGGTGTCCTAGAGTTCAACTCGGTTCTGACACTGTCTACCCAAAGACAGCTGGAGATCCCAAGGTTGAGGGCTCAGTCCTACACAACTCCTACACAACTGCCACCCCCACCTTGTCCCCACCCCACCACACACACACACACACACACACACACACACACACACACACACACACACTTCAGATGCCAGTGTAAAGCCAGTGTAAACCTGTGCTTTTGATCAACTGGCTGAAAATCAGAAGTTCCCATAAACCCCCACCTCAGGTTCAATTAATCTGCTAGAGCAGCTCACAGAACTCAGAGAAACATTTTACTTATTAGATGCCTGGTTCATCATAAAAGGATGTAACTCAGGACTAGTCAGATGAAAGAGATGCACAGGACAGCATGCGTCTCTGTGCACCCTCCAGAAACACCCCTCTCCGAGAATCTTTATGACTCTCTACATGTTCATCAACCCGGAAGCTGTCCAAGCCCCATCCTTTTGTTTTTCACGGAGGCTTCATGACATGGGCATCATTGGCTAAATCATTGACAGTTGGTGATTGGTTCAGCTGCTAGCCCCTCCCTCCTCAGAGGTCAGGTGGTGGGACCAAAAGGGCCAGAGCTCTAATCACGTGACTGACTCTCCTGGCACCCAGGCCCCACCCTAGGTGGGTTCAAAGTCACTTTATTAACATGAGAAGACACACCTTTGTCACTCGGAACACTTAGGAAATTCCAAGGATTTTGGGAGCTGTGAGCCAGGAATTGTGGAAGAAGGCCAAATATGTATTTCTTACTAGTCACAATATTGCAAAAGGATAAACAAGAAATCTCAAACTTCAAAAAGCAGATGTGAACCCTGTTCTTTGAGTAGTAGCCTCAGCAATTCGCTCTTCACACTGTTTTCTCTGCGGGAGCTTTTCCTCCTTGATGCTTAGCTTCCCCGTATGATTTCAGGTGCCTCTGTCCCTCCCTAACCTCCCCGCTTCCCTTCCTTGTGCACGTTCTCTCTCTCTGATACCACTACCGGGTCAGTGTGAGTGAATGGTACGATTTTCAAATCTGAAAATTGTCTGGTATTTTAGGTTTTACTGGTTTTTAAAGCAGGTCACAGAAATGTCTTAACTTTAGGTACATAATCACCCCTTCAGATGTATAATCAACAATAGACACAAACATGTCCATTAGTGAAAATTGCCTTCACATTACACCATAGTCAATAAAGTAGACATCTATCTGTTATATTGCAAAGCCTATGTTTTTAAACATGGACCTAAACCACGTTTCTTTCATTAATTCATTTGATCATTCATCGTTCATCAACATTTAACGTGTTGAGTACCTACTATGTGTCAGATAATCTTCTTTGCTCTTGGCAAAATGCAATGATATTCAAGGAAAAACCATTACTGTTCTTAAAGAAACTTAAGTCTGTAAGGTTTTACCTCCACCTACAGATTTAACTCGCCTTTAATTTATTTGTAGACGAATAAAAAATGATGTTACTAGATGTTTCTGGAATAAACAGAGGAGTCAGGGTGGTGAGGAGCTTCCTCCCAGAAGAGAGGTGAGCCTTGCTTCTGAAAGGTGATCAGGTAATAGGCAGAAGGTAGGGGCTCAGGCATGGGTAAGGTCAAGAGCCTTCGAGGACGGGTGGTCCCCTTGTGCAGGGGCCGTGAGTTGAGGGCTGTGAACTGGAGCAGGCCGTGGGGGTGCTTGGAAGTGACCCTGGAAGGGCAGGCAGAGGCTTGAATACAGGGGGCCGAGTTAGTGAGAGCAGGTTTATTCCTTTGACAGAGTTAACAGTTTCAAGCATAGGACCAGGTTTTCATTTTATAAGATCACCCTGACAGCAAGCTGGAGAATGGATTAGATGGGGGTAACACCTGAGGTAAAGAAGATACAGAACAGAAGTGCAGATGAGAGGTGGTGGAAATTTGGGGTCAAAATTGTGAGGAACTGAACATTTACGTGTGTCCGAAGTTGGAGAGGTCCAGCTGTCCGTGAAGGCCAGCACTTCCCGTGCGCACCCAGCCTGCTCCAACTGCCCGCGCTCCGTCACCCGCCCGTGTTCCGTGCGTGGACAGAGCTCAGAGAAGGCCAGCTGAACGGACCTCCTGAACTAAAGTATATTTTTTCCTTTTCCGTTTTTGTGTGTTCCGTTTCCCTGTGTCAGTGCCCTTTCTTTCTCCACAGGATTTGATTCTTGAAATAGCAGGAATGACCAGCCTTCTGTTGAAACCTAATGGAAAACCGAAGAAAAATGTCTCATTTTTTTCCCAAAGAGCTCAGTCTGTCCTTTGTTTAAATACCAGATGTCCTTCAAGGTAGCTGAGTGTTCTGATGTTCATACAGAATCTGGTTTCATATAAAAAGTACCCTGGACTTTAGAGATATTTCCCCTTTCTTGTTTTGTCTTGCAAAGGGTTTAAGCTGTCTATATCCTATAAGCCAGTTTTGCCATTGTGTACATAAAGGCGCACAAATTATGACAACTTTTCTGATCCCTGGTCTCCATGAGGTGAAGTGGCAGCTTCGTCCTCTGTGCCTCACTGTGCAGCATGGGCGCATTGGGCTTCCTGCTGGACTCCTCCAGGGGTCCGTCCGTAAGCTCCGTTTGGGCAGGAACCTTGCCTTCTTGATCTTTAACCCCCAGGATCTCGCATGGCACCCGGCACATAGTAGGCCCTCAATTTGTTGGATGATTGGTAATCAGTGCAAACTTTCTACAGTATCTCAAAATAAACAGCTTTATTGTGGTTTATCATCTCTACATATGTAGTTCTTCTGACGTATAGCATCATAAATAGTGTATTCCAGGTGGGGCATAATGCAGGCAATGTACTAAAGTCTACATAACAACTGCATTTGAAAATTTTACAACTCAGTCATCCACTTATTATTTAATCTAGGCTGCATGTACATCATTTTGAAAATCTTTATTTGATTGTTTTTAATATATGGATGCCTAAAAATCAATGCAATTCCATATTAAAAATATTTACTTTGAAGGGCAAACTTTATGACTCCATCTAGTAAAGAGTAACAGGTTGTATATAAACATATATGCTATTTTTTTTTTTACTTTCTCAATCCTTTTTATATGTTTTATAGTTTTTTATTATTTTTCAGTAGATAAGGATAGGTCAGAATTCAAAAGGTACCAAAGAGTGTACCAATAGAAAGCAGCTCTTTCTGTTCTACAACTGTGCCCATTCAATCTTGTGTATTCTTCCAGAAACATATTCTACATGTAGAAAATATATGAAAATATATACATATTTAATCACAATTCTGTATTATATGTATGTATTAACAATAACATTGGTCCAACCACCAATGTTGTTATGCATGCTATTTTTCTTCATTTAATAATGTTGGCTTTGTTTTCTATCAATACCCATCTTTTTGTTTATTTTTAACCAGATGTCATGGAGGAGAAGGAAGATATGCTTGAACCCCTTAAGGAAGCTTGAAATGTTTTCATGTGTAGAATAGAAATATTTCTTGCCAAGCAATAAAATGATAACTACAAGAATGTTTCACCTTCTAGACCAGAGCTATTCAACAGGAGGATAAAGTGAGCCACAGGCATGAATTTTAATAATCTAGGTGCCACGTGAGAAAAAGTAAAAAGAAACAGGTGAATTTAATTTCAGTAACATTGTGTTAAATAAAATGTTATTGTTTAACACAATATATCCATAATAATATCATTGTAACATGTAATCAAGAGAAGCAATGTTAATGAGATATTTTACAGTCTGTTTTTCTTAGTCTTTGAACTATGTGTGTTTTCCATTTATGGCACGTCCTAATTCAAACTAGCCGTCTCATGGGCTCAATTGCCAGATTTGGCTAGTAGCTACTGTATTGGACAGTGGACTTGGAGGCCGTCTTACTTACCAGTGGTTTCAACTAGATATAATTTCTGCCCATTAGAAATCTAATTTTAAAATAAGATGTAAGATGGCACATATTTAAGTTTTCTTTTAAAATGAAATGTTGACCCAAATGTTTGATTAGTGGCAAAACCCTTTTAAATAGACATATATTGAATGTTTGCACACCCTTCTTTGAACATCTCCTTTATTTGTTACTAGGTCTCCTTATCTGTAGAAGAATTTAATTCCTACTGTTTAATTCTAACAAGCCATATTTCTTAAATGTTCTTAATTTAAAATATTATATTCTTAATATAATAAAACTACTTAATGTTTTTTTAATTGGTGTAATCAAGCTTATAAAATGTCCATGTTATTTATTTTAAGCAGGGAGTGCCTTGAAAATGTTTACGGTGCATCCTTGCAATTTTTAATGGCAGAATTTTGTGATACCATATAGTAACTGAAAACATACCAAGCTCTTTTAAGGTGGGTTCCGTGTGTATTCCTTTTTCCGAGGGTCAACGAGAAGATAAAGACAATACTGAGAAAACCATTCCATGGCACAAATGGAAGGCGCTCTGTAAATAGTGCCGTGATTAAAAGAACTTCTGATGCCCACTGTTCTATCAGCATGTTTATTTTGTTTTATTTTTGTATTTGTTTTCTACTTCCTCCTCTGCTAGGTACACAGTACACAACTTGCATGTTCTTAAAAGATTCTGTATTCAAAACCTGAACATTATAAGCAACATCAGAAGGGACTGACATGAAAACCAACACACACAGAAGGAATGTGGATATTAGATTAGATCATATTTTTCAATCCATATGGACTACTTAGTACAACAGTGTAGTTCTAAAGTCTTTTGAGTTTTATTAACCCTATGGAAATTGAAATCTCCTTATTAAAATCCTCAAGGGAAAAAAACTACGATCTTTCCCTCAGACATCCATTAAGTGAAAGAAAATATACATATTTGGCGTGTCTAATTGTTACATGTTCAGGGCCAAAGTGATCGGGCCACACTGCGCACTGGGGTCCACCCCACGTGGTGCTGAAGGCAGAGGGTTCCAGGTGTCTGGAGGGGAAGCACAGAGGTGCGCCTGGGCTGAGACACGCAGGGGGCCCTGGACATTCCAGGCACAACTGCCTTCTTCATACCAGGCACCTCTGTGGTCAGTTCCTACATCGGAGCTCCGGCTTCCAACTCGCTTAAGTGACAAGCCTCTGCCCCCAAATGAAAACTCGTCCAATACGGACTTTAAAAAATCGCACGTGTTATCTCACTGCCTTCATCCTGTGTGTGCTTCCCACCCTCAAGTGGGAGACAGTGTCCGTTCCACCCACCCGCAGCGCCCACCCCGTGGTTTCCTCAGTAGCCTTTGTGCAGGGAGTCAGGTGGTCCGGCTGTCTGCTCTTGGCTTCATTTTGCCTTCCTATTCCAAAGCCCCATGCGAAAAAGAGTTTTAGCAGTCTGTCTGGTGGGCAGCCGGGGCCTCTGCCTCACTGACCCCCAGGGGAAGCGGCCGTCAGCATTCTGTGCTGTACTCACATGATTTAAGCCAACCTGCCAGCTCTAGTCTATTGTATTCCACTGTTGGCCCCCCACTGTAAGTACCCAACAACCTCTTTCTATTTTGAACCCCTCTGATTGTTCATTATATGCATTTTCTGGGTTTTTATACCCAAGCTGCAGCTTTCAAGGGGACATTTTCTATCTACAAACATACTAAAAAAAGGAGGAAAAAGCCATATTAGGTACGCAGCAAAGCCAACTCTAGATTAACAACTGTAAGCTCCTCTTTACAAATGTAAGGATATATGGGCAGCTGCCGTGAAGAAACACCGAAGGAACTTGTCCCGACACTGAGACTCTCTGCTTCTATGAATACAAATTCTCCTCTCCGTGACCGGGCCTGGAGCTCATTGTGTACAATCTGTGTTTCTAAATAGACTTGTAAGTAAATGATTAAAAGATATCAGCACCATATAGTCATTTCCATCAAAGAAAAGGAGGATTCTCATTATCTAGTAAACAGAAAAAACATCTTTTTGATCATTTAAGAAGTGTCTATGTATTGTGAGCTGACTGCACAAGGCAGAAAGAGCCATGTTCCAGAATTCATGTGAATTCTTGCAGTCTACTAACACCCTGATTCCTTCTCAAAACCGATGGGAGTCCATTTCTAAAGGTATACATATATTGTGACACTGGACAGGGGGACCACTGATTTAATTCAGAAATGCTGCTCTGGTTCCCATCAGTGAGACAGCCAGCCAGACTTGTGGGGCATTCGTGAATAGTTTGGAAGACGGGCCTTTCTCCATGCTGGCCCCGGGGTCAGCAGCTCTCCTGAGCTCACGGCAAGGAGGCCAGGGTCTGCAGGAGCCACCTGGGCTCTGCTGTGGACGTGGGGCCAGTGAAGGGGGGTCCTACTGCTCATGGAAAGCCTGCAGTTGCTACTAACTTCTTTTGTTTTTAAAGATGTAGTGAGGATGTAGTTCCATAGCACTTATAAAGCGACCTGGTAATTAAACTTGTCCGTCTGATCAGCCGGAAAAGGTCCACAGTGTGCTCTCACAGCAGTGAAGCCGCCTGCCACCCTCTTGTTTCCTCCTCGCACAACAGTGTCACTACTTCCCCACAGCCCTCTCTCTCCTTAGTCATTCACTGGTGCCTGTTCAGGCCTCTTGGCTATTTCCCCAGCGCACTGTACCTTCAAGGTATGCGAGGAGAAAGGACAGCACAACTCAGAATGGTTCACTTTATACCCTTCTGCTACTAAAACAAAACTAAAGTCGTAAAGATGTCATGTAACCATCAATTTCATTGTCCTTTAATTGTCATGTCTCAGCCAAAAAAGAAACAATCATTGATACAGTCTCCATATCACAAATCTAAAGTTTTTAGCTGTATGTGTAAGAGCCAAGTTAGCTTGGGCTTCGCCCCTTACTGGCCGCTGGAGATCTTCTTTCCTCCTTCAGTGGGAGGGTTACTTAGGGCTCTCAGCGTGTTGGGTCCCTACATCAGGTCTCCTCCAGAGCAGGGGCTGCTTGAGCCGGCCGCTCATGTCATTGCATTAGTTGGTGAGTGTGCTCGAGCGATGGAGTAGCTTCGATTGTTATGCTTACAATAATTATTTAGAAGAAATGACTTCTATAATTTCAAATATTTGCATTTAAAGATTTATATGAAAATATGTACTTTTTTCACAGGGTACTGGTTTTACAGCAGAACTGTCAGGTCAAACAAATGAACTTGTTAGTGAATGCAAAATTGGTATACTTTTGTTGGTTGAAGATAAACTGTCCTCACATTAAGGACTTGATTGCTGCTCTGGTGCTGTTCGTCTAGCCCACTGTTTGCTCTAAACTGAGCCTTGCCTCCCATTTCTTCACTGCATTTGAGTATGTCTCACTCAAAACAGAAAATCATTCCATGATCAGTATAGATCATAAGGTCTGAAACTAGAAAAGGCAGAGGAGGAAGGGGGCCCGTTTGCTCTGGTCACATGGTCTGTGTCTCTGGCACAGGCCTCCCAATGAGGTTGCTGCCCAGTACATCTTCCCTGTCTGTTTCTGGCTTTCCAGACAGTCCCGGCTCTATTCATAGGATCCTTAAAAAAAAAAACAAGTGTAGTATAGTCGTTTACTCTGCATAGGTATTTATGGAATAAGCCATTGTGTCATGACCATAGTATCAGTTAAACCTAAATTTTTTTCTCTTTTTATGCACTACTTGACATCAAAAGCAAAAAGAGGTAAGTTGGCTATAAGCCTGTAGGTGAACCTTGTTTTCTTTAATAGATTTATTCCTGACTAGCTTTGCTTCAGTTAAATTCCTACAAATCAAATAGCTTTACATTAGGAAACTTGTCCTTGTAAATCCTTATTCTTTTCTTTGAAAAATGAATAAGCACCTTCTGGAACTTGGATTTTAAAAATATCTAATATTTAAACATACTCTTTTCCTTTCGCTGAGTTATACTTACAGTTTAATTTGCTTCTAAGAACATAGCACATTTTGCAGCATTTGGTTTAGTTTTGGGGTTTCTGAGTTGTTTTCTCCAGAAATGTGGATTGCATGTTGTTAAGTATTACTTTTTTACCTAAAAAAATAAAAGCCAAGAAAAGCTGACATTGGTGAAAGCTTATAATTTTCAGATCCATTGCTTTATGGAAAAGTATGCCCTGAACCTCTCAGAATATTTTCTAGTGTTGATTATTTTCCCAAAAATAATGAAAAAACACTAAGAAGATCAAACACATCTTACCAAGTGGTGTCTTATATATTTTTCTTGTTTGGGGTATATTTTTACAATGACCTTTTTAGTAGCTTTTGGTTATAGTTTGTTTAACTTATTTCTCTTCTGTTTCTTCTTTGATGAATTCTGACATTCAGAGGTATAGCTGGTCTTCATCTGACATACATTATCAATAATATGCTATTAATTGACTTCGCTTAATAAGAACAGATCACCATACCACCTTGAGTTAACTCTGTGCCAGCCGACAATGTTCTTGGGAAGGTCACTTCTGAACAAAAGGCTCTTTTCTAAAAGGTGCTTAATTGGTTTAAGAATCTGGCAGCAAAATGTACTTTTACCTCTTGGTGCCACTGTATTAAATTACCCTCTCCTCCTTTATCTTAATGTCTTTCCTACCATAGGCCGTTGATCACACACGTACTCATAGTTTTTAAGTTGTTTAGAGGCAAAATGTTGACTATACTGCAGGGCATGTTAATATTTCTCTTTTGCAAGGTTTGAAATAAACGTGGATTATAAATATTGCTTTGTTTTATCAGCTAGATGTATGATACTCATCAGGACAACAAATGGAAAGCTGGGTGACCGGTTTTTTTTGTCAAATCTATAACCACTGAAAAGCCTAAAAATGCTCCCTCTCCTTAGCAAGTCATGCTCTGCCTCTACATTGTTGAAGACACTTTTAATATTCGTCACCAAAATATGATAAGCGATATGCAGTTGTGATTCTGTATGAAGGCAGAGTGAGATATATTTGTAAGATTTGTTGTCAGGTCATATTTTTGCATTGTTTAGACTGAATTTTTTTTTTTTATGTATTTCAACAATTCTGTCTTTATTCTGTGGAAAATTTTAATGAATAGTGATAGTTTCTGACTATCAAGGGTACAAACATGTAATGGGATTTACCATGTTAACCACTGCTGGAAAGATAAGGCTGAAGTGTCTGGTGACATAAATTAGCAGATTATACCCTAAGTAGTCAGAAATTATGCTATTGTCTTATCTGTGGGTACTTTGAGAGAAACTAATGCATTAACAGAGTATGCGATACGCTTGGCAGAACGGGATGAGATAGCCAAGTTTATGTGTCTGATTATAAAATGCTAGTTGTTCATAGCTATCCATTTGTATTAGTGTCAATGTACCATTAACTTCATCATTAGATTTTTAAAAATATTTCAACTTTCCTAACTATTGCTTATATTTATGTAAATGTTTCTCATGCTGTCATTATTTTTCTTTATATAATGTTCTACCTTAATTCTGTAGTTTTTTTCTAAATTCTCTACGCTTAATGTCTTTTTTTCAGTTTATGTATATAGGTGTCCATAGGACTATTTAAGTTGTGAACTACTAGGGGAATGTATTTCAGTGCTTCTTTCCATTAATTGTTCTGTTAATTCACTAACACACTATTAATCATTTTGTCGATTTAGTGAGGAATAACTTAGTATTGATGTTATTTGGCATACTTTAAATAATGGCAATTTAAAAATTATTTTCAAGATTTATACATCAGAGTCTTACAATTATTGAAGAATAATCACCTGATAACACTAAATTAGCTTTAAGATCTTTATCAGATAACATTTCCTCTTATAACTTTTGGTAGAAAGATATTACAATCGCAGGAATGGCTATAAACTGCAAACTCTTCTCAAGTGGAGCTGTCAGACAATGGCATTAATAAAGAAACAAATCCAAGAATACTTTAGGGAAGGTAAAGTCAGCATCTTAGCGAGAATTTTGCATCACATGCAAATTCCCCAGGCAAACTATTGTGAGGATGCAAAGAAGATTTTAAGAATTATTGAGAATTCAAAGGATTCACCAGATCCTCTCTGCTCCCACCCACATAGCGTGACTGGGAGATGAGATGTCCAGGAAGGGCAGCAATGGTCAAAACTGCACACAAGAAATGCTAAGGAGGTAAGCACACAGGAGTTCAGAGGAAGCAGGCGCTTCCTTTGAGGGTGGTCCAGAGTGAAGACTGAACCTTATTAGGTCTGAGTAGTCAAGAGAAGAGCAGAGCATTTCAGATGAATGTAGTAATAGGAGCAAAGGGCTGTCGGAGTGCTTTCATCACATGGCCGATTTTGGCTCTTTCAATTTCATTGTTGTTAATGGCGTTTGCTTTTGTGTCTTGAAGCTGAAAACCTCCAGGTGTGCTCTTCCCCTGGGTCCCTCATGGCTAGTCGATGACCAGCTCCTGCCAGTGGGCTCCCGAACACCCTTCACTGGATCTGCAAGACTGGTATTTAATGTGCTCACTCCACAGAAAAACTGGGGCTCAGCACGTTCAAGTCATGTCTTCGGTGTCCCTCAGCCCCTGGTTGGTGGGGCAGGGGTATAAACACACAGGTCTCTCTGCCTGCCTCTAAACCTCCTGCTGAAATGGAGGGCAGTTCAGGGGTGCAGAGGAGAGAAAATAGAGCATGAAGAGGAAGGCAAAGAGACCGTGGGGAATTCTGCAGAAGCATTATTGGCAAATGGAGAAAAATTATTGTGATGTACGCATTTTCCTTTCATGTGGAATGTTGTGTGAAGCGTTCACCTAAGCCCCCGGCCTGTGCAGATATAACTAATCATGGGAGCACCTGCATGCTCTTACCCACACATATTTGGAAGTCCTGAGTTTGGAGGCTCTTTTTATAATTACGAAATGTTCTGTCTCCACCTCAGTGCACAGTACATGGATATTTGTATTTTCTGCAGATTAATTAAACATCATATTCCATCATCAGTTTAGTTTTCCCCAATACCGTTGATGCAGCCACTTTCACTTGGCTCTAACATGCTGTTTTGCCGAGAAGAAATGCTGCTGAGATTCAAGTGCAGCTTTTCATTCAACATTTGTGCTTCTGGCTTTTTCCTTTGAGTTTCCTCAAATTAAAATATATTTGTTTCAACTCTTGGGCCAGTTCAGAGTTTAGAAGAAGGAAGAGAACTTTAGCTATTCTTGGCTTGTTTAGACATAAGAGGTGCAGCTGACAAAGTGAGACAGCCGTCGCTGCCTTCACTTGCGGGCAAGTCCACATGCTGGCTGGTGCTTGTCTGCCCAGGCTGCCGAACCAAGACCAGACACTGGGGAGCTTTCACAACAAACCTGCATTTTCTCAGAGGCTAGAAGTCCAAGATCAAGGCTGGGCAGTTTGGGCTGCTGCGGAGGCCTCTGCCCGGGGCTCGCAGACGGCCGCCTGCTCAGTGACCCTCACATGGCCTTTTCCTGTGTGAGCACATCCCCGGGTCTCTCTGGGTCCTCAATCTCCTCATCTCCTCTGTTCATAAGGACAGCAGCCGGAGTGCGCTAGCCATCCTGACAGTGTCATTTTCACTTAATTACCTCTTTAAAGATCCTATCTCCAAATATAGTCCTATTCCAAGGCACTGGTTTAAGGTGTCAGCATATAAATTTTTGGGGGGGAACACAAGTCAGTTTATAACAAACTCCATGGGGCATTTCACTGAAAAGACTCAAGAAAAGAGCATTTCACTGAACAGAGTCAGAAACCTGGGCTCAAGTTCTCCCTCTGTCTCCGCCTAGGCCCTAAGAAGAGCATTTACCCCTTCTCATCCCCTGTGTTCTGCTCTGTAAATGGGGATCACGACAACCAAACTCAACTGAGTTTCTGAGCACTGAAAAAGGCTTTTGTTCACTCTAAAAATCGTACAAAACATGGCCGTGCATAAACCCCTAAACCTCCCAAGGCTTCAGTTTGTCATTTCTCAAATAGAAATAAAACCTATCTCTGAATTTTTATAAGGATCAAAGAGCTAGTACATGCAAAATGCTTAGTCTAGTGTCTGCATATATAAGCACTTGGTGAACGTAACATTGCGATTATTTCTCATCCTTTCCTCTTCCTTCTGCAGTCCTTCCGTGTGCTCTTCCTTTTCTGTCATTGCAAGTCTCAATTAGTGAATAATTTGGAAAAATACAGCAAAAGGTCTGCAGAAAGAAGAGCTCTCCTTTCCCTCCCATGAGGACACAGAAGATATCACTATGCTTTGCTTATTAACGAGGGAGTTACTTTAAGACAATCCATAACTGTTAACTTCATACTTAATAACTTTTATAATTAAATATTCTAGCTTTTCTACTAACTGTTCATCATCTGTCCTTATTGAAAGATCCTTCATCAATATTGACTGTTTATTCCAAGTAAGATTTTTGTTCCAAAATGATATCTGTTTGAAAATATTAGCAGTGCCATATTCTATGACAGCAGTTGCAAGTGGGTACATTTAATTATTAAATCTATTTTTTTAAACAATCTCAGATACAATATTCCAAAGGTAACAAGGATAGTAAGTGTCTCACCAAGAGGCATGTATGCCCTTTTTATCATGAATTTCCATTTTCCTGCCAATTTTTGATTATATGAGTTGCCATTTTCAAAATGAGAAAGGAAAAAAAGGAAAACACAAATCCCTTCCCATCTCACCTTTCTTGTTGAAGGAAAGATGCCAAAACATTGTGGCCTTGAGAAAAAGGAAGAGGTGCCCTGGGAGAAATAGGATGTGGAAATTAGAAGGGGAATTCCTAGGGGTGTCAGAGAAGGCAACGTGGAAATACAGTGTTTATACAGTGGAAAAGACCGAAGTGTCTCTCGCTTGTAGACCTGCTACCAGGAGGCTGTTCCTAGGCTGGAAATGGATCGGCGTCATTTGCTCAGTACAGAGGAGGAATTACCAAAGTCCAGTATAAGTTCATCAAGAACAACTTGTCCTAGACGTACCCTCATTCTCTGTCCCATAAGACCAGGGAGAGTGGTAACATAACTTTTTTTTTTTTTTTTTTTTTTTTACACAGAGAGATTCTGGGTGATAATTGTGGTATTCATAACTGGTTGAAGGACATGTTCACAGGGTCCAAATTCATAGATTAATATTTATGAGTCAATCTAAATATAGTCTCCCCCTAGCCTGGCCGTATTATTAGTTGCTAATCTTAGATAAAGGTGAAGATACTAAGGTCATGATTATCCCATTTCCTGATGTGAGAGAAGTAAAAGGGAGAGGAAGTTAATATGCTAGATGACAGAATAGGGCCTAGTGCGTGCAGCAGGTGGGAAGAGGTGAAAGTTATTAAAGATAAACATCATGTTAAAAGGATATAAAAGAGTGCGCTGGAGTCGCAGACACCACAGGCACAGGCTGGAGGGAGCTCCATGTGTGAACAACATAAGCACGTGTGAAATAGCAGTGTGATGTGGCTGCCCAAAAAAATGCCATGCAGGCATCTGCTTTTAATAGCGTCAGGATGTGTGAGATGAACAGGACTCTGCCACTCCTCTCCACCGGTCACAGCTCATCACACATAGTTGCCTTCCTGAACACCTCATTTTTAAGAGGGGGTGCACAAACTGGAACACGGCCAGAGCACAAGGAGGGGAGTGAGGGAAGTTGACATTGTGTCTTCTGGGGAAGAACACAGATGATTTGGCCTGAGGAAAACTCAAGCACAGAGTTTTCATGGACGAGTGTGTAGCAGCCAGCAGAGCGGATGGTCCGGAGGGCGGAGGTGTGGCATGCAAAATAAGATCTCGTGGAGTGGCAGGGGTGCATGTTCTCCAAGCAGGAAGTCCAGAGCCTGGGGTGCACCCCATTCTAAAGGAGCTGCTGCTTGACCCCGCGGAGCATCCAGGCACCAAGGAAGCCGTCCATGCGGCCCCACTGGCCCATCCCGGCTGGGGGTGGCGTCCAGACATGAGCGCTCACGTGTACGGTCCCTGCTGACTCCCACCCCTGCCATCTGAGCCAGGCGGTGCCAAAAACACACGGGTGTTCCCTGCCTCTTCCCTAGAGGGCCCCCCACTCCCGCCCCAACAGCCACTGGTTGGTTCATGGACACCCTAAAGGTGCTGACATTTAGAAAATTTGTTTGTTTTCTAAATTGCATTGAAAAATTTAAAGTAGTGGAAGTGTGAGAGAAAAACTATTTGACAAGACTTTACCTCCTACTTAAATTCATTAATCCCATCCACCTCTTGAGAGGAACTGTGTGATCCTCCATGTACCTGGCACCCTTCGTCTTGCTTTGGGTTACGAGATAATTGGTTGCCTCCAAATGACTATGTCAACTGTCTGGTTAAGTTCTTATGTTTCTTTGACTTTATGATATATTTTCTAAAGGTAGCTGCTGTCAATTTGAGAGACAACCAGAGCAGTGAGTAGAAAACAGGACTTAGCATCAGAAAAGTCTAAATTGAAATCCTTGCTCTGCCACCCTGACCATGTCACCCTGGGCAAGTCACTCTACGGTGACTGTGTATCAGTTCGGTCAGTGAGTATCTGTGGAGCACCTGCTCTGATGAAAGCTGTGTATTTGTTTCTGGTGGGAGAGACCCTGAAAAATGTTAAAGAAAAAAGAAAGAGCCTTTGGGTATCTGGGGTTTTTACATAGCCCCCATAGGTCAAAAATACTAACTTTTCTCATGGTAGGAATAGTGAAAATAACTCCAGAGTTACTGTTGCTAAGACTTAAACCAGGAAACTAATATAAAGGTCCAGGAGAAATTGC
The DNA here is from genome assembly GCF_040802235.1 of Manis javanica. Lineage (NCBI taxonomy): Eukaryota > Metazoa > Chordata > Mammalia > Pholidota > Manidae > Manis > Manis javanica. Next base: position 6,528,586 of record NC_133170.1, on the reverse strand, counting down.
ATCACGTGGATTCAGCAGATAATAGCCTCCCTTCTTCTCTTCCCCCTTTCCACCTTCCTTTGTCCTTGGCGTTGGTTTAGGGCGGAATGTCATACGCTGCGCTCGTGTGTATTCCAAGACAGAGCTGTAGGTGTGCTCTAAGCTGTGATCCCCCCCCCACTCATCTCTCCTTTGGAGGCACTGACAATCTCCTGAGCCTGCTATGACACTTCTCAGGCCTGTAACCCTAGAAATGTAGTGTTAACTAATTCAGTTCTCAACATTTCAAGTAGACACGTAACTTTTGTGATGAAATATTTTATTGCTATTAGTAGAGACCATAAGCAGTTAGTTTATTGTTGTTAAGAGGCTCTTGGGCTAACTCATTTTTTGAGGTGTCAGCCTAGATGTCACAACCTCCAGGAAGCATTCCCTGACCACTCAGACTGATGGGTGTTCCTGCGGGGAGGTCCCTGCCCTTCCCTGTCATGGAAAGAAATGCAGTGATGAGTCTGTAAGTTCAGCTCAGCCTTTGGGTCATACGATCCCGGATTCCAGGGCAGCTCTACCCGTTAGCGAACTTCTGCAAGTTACTTAACCTAAGTCCCCCTTTTCTCATCTATAAATTGGGATGAAGGAAGCAGGGTTCACGGAGAGCATTCCTAGTAAGTGACTGCACAGTGCCTGGTGAGCAATGAAAAAAGCTCTAGTTGCCATCATCATTACCATCACCCTCACCCTCACCACTGCCACCCTCACTGTCACCGTCACCGTCGCCAGCATCGCAACACGTTTTTGTAATTTCTTGCTGAATGAATATGCTTGCTTGTCTTCCCCACTTAACCAGGAACCACATCTTCTCTGTCTTCCCTTTGTCCCCAGCACCTCAGACAGTTTCAGACATATAATAGGAGTCCAGTGACTTGATAGTTGAATGGTTGAGATCAGTTCTGGTGGCCCACATGACAGCAGTGGCTGCCAGGGTGCGCGGCAGGGCCTCCTCCTCAAGTCCCAGAATTGTCATCTTTTATGCCCTCAGAAGCAATGAGGTGAGGACTCATTCCTTAGAGCGAGTCTACCAGATGAGATTCTGCACAGAACGCATGAGATCATGTGGGCCCACGGCATCTCGGGGCTGGAAGAGATTTCTCTCAGTCTCCCAACGCACCCCTTTCATTTCACAGAGCACATTACATCCAGTGCTCGGCTGGGTTAGACACGAGTGACTGGAGAGCTGTTGACCCGAGAGGAAGCATTTAGAAGACCAGAGAAGGGGAGCATTCCAGCTATTTTTCAAATTTCATTTTTTTCCTCTGTCACCATCTTATGGATGGAATTTGCTTTTTATCCTTTAGCGATAACACTTAGCTAAGTACTTAGAAATGTAAAAAAAATAATAATAATTAGCCATAGGTGATGTTAGTTCCAAAGAAGGAAAAACTGACGTGGACTGCAAGGGAAGGAATACCCGCCACATAGTAAACAGCTCATTAAGGCAGTGCATCGTGATCCTGCTCACCTGTGTTCTGAATTTCATCACAAAGCTTATTTCAAATGAACAATAATCTGTGACTTCATTGGCAAACAAATATTTCTAATATAAGTGAGATATGGGACCAAATTTAAACCATTTAAGTGCTCTAATTACTATAATGCTAGGGCTTGCCATTCCCCAGAAGCCAAAACTTTGCTAGGGAAGAGCTTCATTTAAGCCTCCCTGGCCATGTAAGACCTAAGGCTGTCTAGACGCCAGAGTGGATTTCCAAGTGTTCATGTGTTTGTAGCCATTGCATCTACCCAAATATACCATCGGAGGGCAGCACACACCTGGTAAACTTAAAACTGCTCCTCTGGCGGCTACTCTCAAAATAGTTATCTAAATTAGTTGAAGACATTCTCGAATTATCTCTTAGGTAGGAAAGCTGTTGAAAAACTGAAAGGAATATAAAGGCATTCTTTAAGACTCTTGAGTTTCTACAAAAGGGAACCATTGTGCTACTCAGGCCACAAAATGGGAAAACAAAGACTTAAAAAAGAATTTCCCCAAGTTGGAAAAAGGAAATACTTTTTACATTTGAAGGACTTTTGCTGTATGTGATAACGCAAACACTGGCTATTCGATGAGAGTTAGATCTCATTTCTACTAATAATTAATCTGTAACAAAAACTACCTTGTCAAAGGCTCCCTTCAATAATGATATTCTCTTGAATTAACTGAAATCAAGCTGTCTTTGTATTCTGCTTTGGACCACAGACCGTTTGGTGTGTTTCCAGTGTCTTAGGCAAAAGCATCGGCAATTTTCGTGAATTTTAGTATTTTGGAGTTCTGGAGGCAGGTTTTGTTAAACTTGAGAATATACTGGTTTCAAAACAAGTAATACTTAGATACCAGCCTTTGAATGTAAATTTCCATAGCACTTCATTAATTCACAGCTGTGGATCTAGAATTTCTGATAATTTGGCTTAAATATTATCTGCGTGACATATAGGGAAAGGTTTGCTAAGCAAATACATAGTCTAAGCAGTTAGCAGGAGGAAATGCTGCAATTATTTAAGAATAATTGAATTTTTAGTTTAACTCAAATTTTACCTTTTTTGCAATTTTTTTTTTTTGCATAAATACATTGTATGCATTTCTAACCAGCTTCTCGGGTGATTCTGTCATGGGCACCCTGATACCCGTAAATAGACTGCTCTTTGATTATTTTAGAACACCCAGCACATGGTTTTTCTTGAAGTAAATTCACATAACTGATCAGCTAAAAAATGGACTTTTACTAGCTAGCACTTTGTTAACCTAGTGTGAGTTATATTATGCAACCTTAAAATGGCAAAAAAAATAAAAACAAAAGTGGATTTCCCATTCAGATTGGCTTTCTCCATTAGTCCAAGTTACTAACAGTTTACCCTAACATTCTAAGAGTTTCTGCTAACAATTCTGGCTTTTGATAAATAAAATCTATTTTCAGAAAACTATAAAGATGATTTCCTTCTGCAATATCCTTCTATTAATCTTGGAAAGATTGTATTGCGTGCTTTTCTCACTGTACCTATGGGATAGACGATATGCCCACGGGTCCCAACAATAAGGTCAGTTATCTGAATATATTCCATTTTAGAATGGCAGGTCTAAGTGCTAAGCAAGTATTTACCGTCATGTTCAAGTTCAGAACTTGAAGATCTTTCATTATATGAATAGACACTTTATTTTTAGATGTATCCACATACCTAATATGAATGGCCACATATGTCCTAATGTACTTGAGAACTCTCACTACTCATTTTGTGTCACTAATTTTTTAATACTTTATTTAAGAAAAAAGGCTTTTCTATTGGCATTCAGGGAAAAAACTTTAATCCAGATGTTTCTGTGTGAATGTACATTCCTCACTAAATCTCTCAGGCAACTGCTTTAGTTACTGTTACTAACACGTTGCTCTGCCGTCTCTTTGTGTACATGTCTAATTTATCAGTTTCTTGTAGATTGTCAGCAGCCTGCTGCCTCCGTACCGCCACAGTGCGCACAACTAGCCGGGAGGCAAGACTGCCCGACTGTCAGGTAAATTCAGATGTCTGTTCTCTCTCCACTCAGCTGCATGTCAGACCCATAGACCCCAAACTCTCCTTTCCCACCAACTGCCTATAATTACATTTGCTACATTTTATTTCAAGTGTGGGCTCCACAACACACCTTCTACATGAAGTTCATATGTGCCTGTTGGGAATACCAGAGAGCTACAGTTGATTTCACTGGCCTCTAGTGGGTGGACTGAAGTCTGCTCCCGTTGCCTTGGGGGACTTAATAGTAGGATTCGTCCAGTGTTCCAGAACCTTCCAAGATATAAAACCTGGGCGGATGGTGGCAGTGGTGAGTCAGCACACACTTGTCGCCAGAGGGAAATGTCTGCGATTGTAGTTACCTCCCCAAGCAGGGGTCTGGATGGATTCCCAGGAGAACTCCTGTGTCACAGGCTTCTGAAAAGTCTGGCCCAGGTTACCTTCTAAAGACACATAAATGCAGTCTCTAAAAAAATATATTTGGAATTGTTAGGAAGTTTATCTTGTGTCCTTACCATATATTTCTCAGGCAAACAGGAAGGTTAGAAAGCATTACCCGAGGTCCATTCCCAGATAGCTTTATCAGAGTATTTTCTGTCCACTCAGTATCCTCATGAAAACTGAATTTGAGAGGAAGAGAAAAACTTGTCATTCGCATTCAAAGAGAATATTAGTGGTGATAACATCCTTTATGTGAGTGCAACCAAAGACTTTGAAAGGCAGCTTTATGTACTCCCAGGACACTAAATAGGAGTCTGCTGATGAATTCTATTCCGATAAAAGCTCTACAAATAAATCTACATGCATTCACCCCCATCCTGGGTAAACTTCCACACAGCATCGGAGCACCCCGTTGGGACCTCGCGATCTTCATCTCCAGCTGTGTGGCCTCTGATGGTTTGTGTAGTCTGTTCCGTAGCCACGTTTGTATAGTCTGGTGTGGCTTTTACAGTCTGCTTATTTTTCTCTCCTCATTTTAATGTATCTGTTGCTCTTCTACCAGGCCAAGCCTTCTTTTGAGTAGAAGCAGGTCCCAAAGGGTTTCCATATATGTCTGAGGAGTAGATAGATGTGCAAACAGCCTGCATGTGGTCATGGGTCAGAGCCAGTAGAGGGGCTGGGCAGCCATGAGTGCCCCCCGGAAACACAGCAGAGCCCGGGTGTGACTTGGTCTCTGAGGTGGCGCTGCTGCCAGCTGTTTAAGCAGGTCGTCAAATTATCCGGCAAAGGATGTGGCTGCAGAGGCCCCGGCCCAGTGCCTCCCGACCGGTGTCTCAGTCTGCCACTTCCAGCAGCAGGGGTTTTTGACTTCAGGAAAGTTCTCTGCTCACATATAGGAATGCCGCTTTATAACAGTAGCCAACTGGGCAGTAATTTCAATGATGTAATTACTGAATATAATTATGAACATTGAGATCCATCTCAGTTGGAACCGGTGTGTGTAGTGGTGGAGAACGTGGGCTCTTAACCCACAGCCCATTCTCCACAAAGCACCCCTCCCACCCAGGGCCTGGGGCTGTGCCAGGTACGTGACAGATGTGTGGCACCTGCTGATTACAGGAATAGTGAATGAGCTCTGGGGTCCAATCGTCTGCTTTGAATCCCACCTCTAATGCCTACCAGTTGTATCATCTTGGAATGTTGCCTGTGCTGACTGCCATTCCCATTCTTCACTTGTCAAGGATGGGAAGGGCCTTAGGGACTCAGTGAGGCGCAGGCCGGCCGCGGTGTGCCTCATGTCTGTTACTACTGCAAACCGCTCTCGGGACCTGACCTGCCTCAGGACGGCGAGCTGCAGTCTCTTTCATAAGCCCTTTAATTTGTTTGGGCAAAGAGTGGAGAAGTCTATCTACTCTTTTACGTGTTCCAGCTAGATAAGAAATGGAAAGGCTAGTGGGGAATCTAAGGTCAATGTCATTTCACCTTGCTTATTTTCTTGACAACCAGTTGGACTGAACAGACCTGCCCAGTTCCGAGTTTTCTGAGATGACTGGATTTAGGTTGCTTGCTCCCTTCCAATGGATGATTTACTTCAAAGGAAAGCACTTTAATGAATCAGAGATGTTTCCAGTGTCTACCCATGTGAACACAGCATGATCCAAGCTTCCCCTGTCCCTTATTGTGGTTTGCGGAGAGAAATGGTAAAACCCTTCAGCCCTGGAATGACTGTCTTTATCAGAGGTGCTGGGATTATGACTGGCTTCCTTCAACCCAACCCACGGCCAAATGTATCACATTTAATGCCCTCGCTGCCTTTTTCACTTCTTCCTGTCAGAAAAGTAACACAGAGCCAGTCTTGGAATTCTTACCATGTACAAGACAAGTGTTCAACTCTTTACACTTATTAATCATCACAGTCCCTGTAAAGTAAACAATTGTTACACTCATTTTTTTAAATGAGGAAACCGAGGTTTGGGGAGGTAAAATGACTTGTCTCTGGTTACCTCTCCTGAAAGCAACTGAGCCCCTTGCCTCGGGCACCCACTCTCCTGACCGCCACCGTTTGCCAAGAGAGTGTTTAAGTCACCCCGTTGACCCTTTATCCCTGAATTGAAAAGGAGCATTGTTTAATGAGAGACAGGAGAAATCACACGTGTTAAGAATGTGGAGCAATTTCAGATCAGTGTTCTCTCTCCATCTCTGTTCTCACTTGAAAAGGTGTTTTATACTTCCTTCAGTTTATGCATATATCAAATCACTTTTTAGGTGTATGGTTTTGAATAAAAGAGCTTTTCTTCATATTTGAAAATGTAGAACTTTTCTATATGTGCTTTTTACAGTCTGATTCCATTGTAGAACTGAATTATTAAAATTGTTCATAGATAATCAATATCATACTATGACAGGACTGCTCAGGGAACAGCCTTGCATGTAATATTTAAATACATGAATATGTTTGGTATTTAGCTCATCTCCCCGTCTATCAAGTAGCTGCTTACTGGGGGTGGGCGGAGAAAAACTTTCTAAAGTCACAGTCATTTTAATATCTTAGTAATAGTTTCCTAAGCCCACTGTTTACAGCATGATCTACCCACAAAAGGAAGGTCTTAAATAATAAAGGTTGAATGACAAGAGGGCTCCTGGAGATATCTAGTAACTAGAACTGAATGCATCCTATACCTTAAATAATTAGAACTTAACCAGATATTTACGTCTAAGAAATAAATTCTTAATCTGTATGCCAAGAATGTTTCTGTCACATACTACACACAGTGTGATTGCATTTTATGCAAATTTAAAATAGTAATGCTATAATCTAAAATACCACCTCTGGTTTTATGTAAGAAATCTGAAATAATGAAAAAAAAAGTCTAAATCATCATGAATGACATAATGTCGTAGTGTTGGGCCAAGTGAGTTGTAACTCGTATTTAAGCTGTTACTACACACTTCAGCTGGTCAAGCAGAAATGCATGTCTTCTTTATCAGAAAGAGTATGAATTACATGGGGTCTTGAAAAACTTATCCCTCTTTTATAATGTGACTGCCCTCATGCTGCTTGCTATAACTTAATGTTGAATAACATATTTAATTCCCTAAAAAGAAACTCGTTCTAAGTCATGCAGATTTAACAGAAAGAATCTCTGGTCTGTGGGAAGTCTGTCTACTGCTGTGTTTCCTGGGCCATCTGTCCAGAGGTGGACAAAGAATTTTGCCTCGCGATATCTCCTTAGTCCTTGTGTTGAAACTCCAGCTCTCCCATGTTTACCTGCCACGTTTTAAAAATAGATAGGAAAAATCATTTTTTATCACCGCTTGTCCTAGGACAGGAGGTATGTCCTTTTTAAACAAAATGTATAGCGGTTCAGAGAGTTTGGAAGTAAGGGTGGCCTCGAGCCTGTCAGTATTTTATACAGTAATGATTTTGCATTAAAATTGAAGAGATAGACATGAAGGGTAATTTCAGCACCAAAGATAAAAATTATTTGTTTAATGCGAGTTTGTAATGACGTCAATGATAGTATCAGCTTTTTAAAACTACTATTAATAATAAATAATGAGAAGCCTTGATTACTTTTCTCAAATATCACTCCTGGTAGAAATGAATTCATTCTATGGTACTGAGTTTCATGATATAAGGGGAAAAACAGAGTTTCAAAAAATGCCAGATTTTTCAGTTAAAAAAATCCGGAGGTGATTTTCCCTTTAGTAGCATCTTAAAAGGATTGAACCAAAATGTGTTTTCGTAGTTTTACCTTAGGAAACTCATTGATTTTACTCCCTTACTCTTCAAGATTATTCACCAAGACATTGACGAGCTTCTGCATTTCTGTGTTAATTTAAACTGGAGGCTCTTGAAAGTGGTCATTTGGATGCCTGGATTATGTACTTAAGAATAGGACGTTTTAAAACTCTTCTGCGTTATTTAAGCTACAAGCTAAAAAGTACTGGAACCTTAGAACAAATCAACTTCTACAGGTAAAAAATTAGCCTACTAAGTCTGGATCTGAAAGAACTGTGTGGACTCTGCTAAAAGCCCTGGTCCAGCACAGGCACTTTTTAGAAATGCAAATTCTCAGGTTTCCTTTTCAATTCCTATCTAATCAGATGGGGTTTGCCCAAGGTCTCTGGTGATTGGTGTACACATTAAAGTTTGAAAAGAACTCATCTAAAATCTTGAACTACATGGGGTCTTGAAAAACTGAACCCTCTTTTATAATGTGACCACCCTCTGCTATTGCTGTAACCTTAACGTTGAATAACATGTCTAGTTCCCTAAAGAGAAACTCGTTCTTAATCATGATTTTATATTAGAACCAAGCCCAGAGACCAAGGGGAACAAGACTGTTGTGCCCAGATTGAAACAAGCAATCCTGGGGGAAGGGTTCGCATACGTTACCCTCACACAGTTCATTTTTCTGTTTTGTGCCTTGTTCTGAAAAGCCACCATTGTCTTGGCACACTTTAGACGTAACCCATTTTCTGTGCAAAAATGGCATGCTTTAGAATTTCTGTGCAAATAGTGTGTCTATCTACCCTTACAAGTGTGCCTGGCCCCTTGGAAATGCGGTCCTTGCTCACATGCTTGTTTCTCGTTTTCAGTCCCGACCTAGCTCTCCCTGATGGGCAGCCACATTCCAGCTCGCAGTGCGCCCCTCTCCACTGTCTCTCCAAGCCTCCTCACCCCTAGACTCCATCTCCCGAGGACGAGTATCCGGGGTGAATGTTTTGTAGCCACACACAGGATCCTGCCCAAGATCCAGCGCGTGTGTTCTTCTCGGTTGTGAGATGTATGAGTGGATTCATGGCCATCATTCTGGAAGATGAGAGAAAGTTCAGAAGGATGACACAAAGCACAGACTCTGGTGTGACTACACGTTTTATGGTTTCTCAAAGTCACAGATAAACTTCCGCAATCAAAGGGTGACAGTTCAGTTACATAAAAGCAAACAGAACAAAAATGAAACAGGAAAACGTGTATCTCAGATGGCTGGTTTTACCTCCGTAGCATGAGAGAGACCCGAGACAATGTAAAATTCATACAATGTAAGGTCATGCTTCCTCATACGTCATATTCAGCTCTACAAGTTGAGTCCAGTATCTCTTGTCATTGGTGTTTATTTTGACCTTTATTTGCCATATGATTTGCGTCTATAAAAACCATGTCTGTGAGAGGGGAACTTAACTTCACTTACTTTTAAATAAGCATCATTTGCTCAGTTAAATCTGGAATTGGCCCGACTGTGGTCATTTTTCTTGCACAAAATGATACATGAGGTACGTTGGAATGCTAATGATAACTATTTTGCTGCTACACTGATATTGTTTATGCACTTATTTTCTAATCCGTAGCTCATTAACTGCTGGGTTTGTTTGTTTTTTAAACTAGAATTCTTCACTGGATATTACTAAGTAAACCTAAGAAATCCTATGTTATTATTCATTGACTCATTCAACTTTTGACGGCATCTTTCATATTTTAAAATTGCAGACAAGTAAATGTGCTGGTGCTGTTCCTGTATGTGTGTGTGTGCACACGTTGTGTGAGACAGAGAGATGTTAAAAAAGGCTAAATAATATGAAGGGGAAAAAATGGAATGTTTACTTAATGACTAGTATTTTTTTTCCTTTCTAACTCCTCCCACATTCGCAGTCCCCCTCACGAGTCTTTCCTGTTAAAAGCTACCACATGGGAAAATCTGTACATAGATATGTGTAAGTTGGCCTTCAGTTAATTTATCCAGTGTTCAAATTTTGATTGAAATCGTATGTTTTGTTGTTAGTTTTTTCATAATGGATCTTCTTTGCCAAAAAGAAAACAGATAATGAACCTTAGCTCATTGTCGATATTTGACTCAGGTGCCTACAATCGTGATATTCTGTTGAGATCATGCATGTCCCTTGTTGATTTCCAGATGCTGCCAGGTGACTCTTAGGACGATTTCAGGCAGTGGATTTTCTTGGCACAGTTTCTTTTGCACGTAATCTGGCACACCAGGAAAACAGCTAATCGAGCTGAAAGGCCTCACTCTCTCGGGCTCCTCACTGTCTCTCAAGTGCTGTCCACACAATAGCCCCTAACCCCAGTTCCTTGTCTAGTCAGGTATCCTTAACTTGCTTCAAACCATCACGGTTTGACCTTTTCACGTAACAATATCTGTAACTTGGATGCAAAAGCAATGCAGACTGTCAACACAAGAGGTAGTTACCAATGCAGGGTGCTCCGGTGGAGGTCTGGTAGGGGTCGCTCAGCTTTCTGCGTGATCTCGGGGAGCCCCGTGTGCGATGCGGGCCAGTGGGTGAGTCCTCAGGCCCAGGGACGCAGCTTCGCGCAGAGGCAGGCCTGTGGCCGAGGGGTGGCCCCGTCCCCAGAGCTGCCAAGTGGTTTGAGCTCCTTATCTGAGGGCTGTTTTCCACCGCGTCATTTATTATGCAACTTGGAGTGGTTGGAACTCTTCACCAAAATAGGGATTCAGGTGAAAGTACAGAACTAGGGACAAGGGAGATCTTCCTAAAGTCCTGTTCATGGCAGTTTAGCCTTCTGCCCTTTCCTGCCTGCATTGCCTTGCTGACCTAAACATTTTCTTCATTTTATTAATGTTGTATCCGCCTGGTGCCAGTGTTAGTGAGACTGTGGGTTTCCTTGGAATTCAGTTAAAGGAAGCCACCCCACTTCCATCCCCGTGCCTGCTTTTCTTTTTCTTTTCTTTCTGTTTTTGTTTCCAAGTGTGATGTGTTTGGACCCGAGAAATGGCATAGCTGCTAAGTTAACTGTTTGTGCCTGAGGGAAAATAATGCCTTTATTTTCAAGTACCTCAGAACATCTATACGCCTCATTAGCTCAGTTGGTGGCCAGGAATTCAGCAGCCAAGTGGCCTCTGTGCGCAGCTCCCGAGCAGGGCGGCCACGGAAGGCGCGGTGTTGAGGTCACGCCCCTTTCTCTTTAGTTATGACCCGGCGGAAAGGCGAGTTGTAGATGAAACACTTATTTTCTCCCACTACAAAGTTTATCGTTGTCTCTTATATCCTAGTTTTATTTCAGTTCTTCATATCAATAGAGTGGAAAATGCTTGTGTTGAAATATTCTATAAAAATATTGATTTTAGCAAAACTTTGCCAAGAAGATAGAGAAACTTGGAAATAAATTTCTAATTTTCAGCACAAAATTGGATAATAGTCCCTAAGCGGTAACAGAGAATTCCGTGTGTTTACACTGTGGCATCATTTAGTATCGTTTAAACTGAGCCATATCTGTATTTATTTATAGGCATTTAAAATGAAGAAATATATGTAGGATTGATAGAAATCATGTGTTGAGAAATATCAGGATTCAAAAGGAAATTGAAAAATAGAAGAATCAGTGAAAATTAAAAAGAACAAACCTCAGTAAGACTAATTGAAGACAGACTTGGTGAATAAAAACCAAACTGCAGAAATACAATTAAAATATTGGCTAATTACTGTAAAAACAGTGGGCAAAGATAAGGGTCACTAACTAGCAAGAGTGGCTAGGAAAATAACCAGGTAGTTTTTTAAAAGTAAGCACAATTACCATCATGAAAAGAATAGTCAGTATGCAGAAATGCTTCCCCACTGACGATTTTTCTTAGTGAAAAATTTAAATTAAAAAGGAACACTAGATTTGCCTTTGGCTGGAGTGCTTGGGGGCATACAGGCCCCGTGGATGAAGCTCTCCAGTCAACTCATGTTTCACTAGATTCCATTCATGTATCCAATTCTGTTTCAGTAAGAGGAATTTGGAGAACTTTGAGAGAAGAGTTATTAAATAATTTTTAAGAAGAGCTATTTAGAAAGATGACACATTTATTTAGCCTAAGGAAGAAGAGATACAATAGTGATCTTCAAAGAACAAAGACTTAACAATACTGTAGGTACCAGCTATAGATGTCATTCCTGAGACTAGAATGAGAAAAACAAAGTCTTCAGTGTGAGGGACTTATATGTACTGCAGGAGAGAGATTTTTAAGAGTAAGCAATTAATCACTGAAATAATCGTAAGGAAGATTTGTTTTCTAAAAATTACATGTTATTGGTTGTCAATTTAGGATGATTAAGTGGTAAGACATCTTATGATAATGTTTTACAATTCTGGGATTCCATAATCTTATGCTTCTTTTAAATTTAAAAATAAAGTTATACTTGTTATTCATAAGATATTTTATCCCTTGAAAATAGGATAGCAATCTTAATTTTTCCAAGGCATTTGATACAAAAGAAAACAGGAACATTGATATTATTTTTCCTTCCAGCTATATTTCATAATATCTTTAAAGATATCCAGAATGTAGTAATTTTACTATAAAAATCCTCAATTGTTAGAGTCTAAAAAAACAAACATCCTCAGGAATACTTCAGGTATAGAAGGTATGCAATCCCTTAGGGGAGGCAAATGCCTCTCAAACTTTATCTTTTCTTAAAACAATCTTCAACCTACCGTATTTACTTTTTTCACACTTTGGAAAATATTCCTGTACAGATGGACCTTCCATTTCACACAAGCATGAAATGCTGGCCAAGCAAACCAACTGTGAACGCAAACATTTCCTGATATCCTGTTTTAGATGAAATCCCAACAGTTCTCAAGTACAAATTGTAAAATACAAAAAGGAAGAAATGCAATACTCCTCTGGGATAAGAATGGCAAACAAATTTAATGTAGTTGTTATAATCAATCAGCCAAAAGACATAATCTGTCTCTAAGAAAAATACATTAGGGAAAACATGGATTTGCAGTAAGGAACTGCTGATTCACCCCCAAAACGCTGCAAATCCATTGATGTTGTAGATACACAGCAGACCCAGCTTCGAAAGGAACTTTAGGAAAAGTTCACAATTTAAAAATTTTGCCCTCCAGGATTTTCGTTTGTTTATAAGCCGAAGTGATTTAAAATAATCCTGTATTTAAGATTGCAAAAAACGTACAAGAATGTGTTTTTGAATAAAGGAAACATAATTCTTCAAAAAGCTGTTGAACTGGAATTGTGAAAAATAGCATGGTCGGTGCTGACATCAATAAGGAATTGTACCTGAAAATCAATTTCTATGGACATACAAGACCAATCTAGCTCCCAGGTGACCTTTTCCATTGTCTGTAATAATGCCCCCAAATGAGTTGTGTCTGTAATTAAACTAATCCTTATTTAAATGTCAAGTTACTGCAATGCTCCCTGATGTACTGCATCTGTGGCCTGCTCCAGGTATGCTATTAACATCTGAAAGATTTTGTCTAGACATCTCTTTTGTCCTTAAAGTATAACCGAAGAAGATATTTAGTATTAAGATAGGTTCTCCAATCGAGGATTTTCTAGAAATAATATTCTACTTAAGAAGAAGAGAAGTGATTAACTGCCTTTACTGTAAGGGCGTGAGTACATAAACGTATGCTGTGTAAAATGTTTGCATGAGGTATTTCACATCATGTAAGCTTTCCCATATTCATAATATGAACACCGCGGAAGTCTGATTTCTCTTGTGGTCCCCTCTCCGTTAGGAATGTAAGGAGATTGTTGCCTATATCTGGTCTCCTTTCCATATTGAATGCATGACTCTCATCAGTGTATTTTTATCCCCTTCCTCTGGCGTTATTTAAAATTTGCCCTATTTAAACTAAAGCCTGGATGGACTGCTGAGCCAGATTTATTTCTGTGATTGGAGTTTAAGTGCTGTAGAACACTGATGGAGAACACAGTTTATTTTACTTTTTTTTCTTTTCAAATTATTCTCTGATCGTTACAATTCTCTAATGAAAACACTGAGAAGTAAATTCGATACTATACTTTTAGTGTGACTGTTATTTTTTCTTTTTCAAAAGTCATTTTTTTAAAAACAAAGATCAGAGAACTGTGTGAGAAATGTTATTTTGTTGATAATCATTATTTGATAATGGAGATAGAGAATGAATTGTTTGTGTTTTGGGCTTATAGAAATGAATATGCATCTAATCTTACAGGAAATAAATTATTTTAATAATTTGCCACAAAATTTTTAAGCTCAGTGGTTTGACTTTTAATTGACTAAGTGGTTAGTCAATTAAACAGTTCCTTGGAAATCTTTTATGACTTTTTATAATCTCAGTGTTTTTATTTGCATGAGTATGCATATGTGATGAACCATACATGATTCTGATATTGTATTTCTTTCCATTATTAACATTTGTGTAATGTGTGGCCAATCCTGATTTTTTACACTGTGTGATTATTGTTGTAATGATTCTATTCCTACAGTTAATTGCAATTTTGTTGTTACGCCTTTTGGGGTTAAATGATGTGAAGTGTTTCCACCTAATAACAACATCATATGAAAACGTGACTGGAAAAATTGACCTAAGATACCCTTTTGTTGCTGATGATTTTTAAAAAATCCAAATTTCAAAGGAAACTTGTTCTCAAAGACACATATATAGCATTTGTTTTAAATTCAGTATAATCATATGAATTTATTATTGCTTGTCATTTAAAATTTTTTATGTCGACAATCCTAACTGACCGTCTCATGGGAGAGATCCATATGATATGTGCTTGTCTTCGAGTAATTCGATCATGCACCCAGTGGTTGGAAGAGGCGCTCCAATGCTAAGAAAGTAACTGAAAGCTGATACATTGATTCTTACGTCTTGGTTTATGTTACCAACTGATGATGGTGTAATGTCTAACTCTTCCCAGTAAATAAACTGGTTATCTTTTGTTCATTTAATCAATGTTACCTTTTTATCGGTTTCAGCAATCTTTCTGTATGTCATTTTGATCTGTACTTATAAAAAAAGTATATGAATTTCTATATGATTTATTATGTATTTATTCAAGGTGAACTCTTATTTGAACTCAAAACTACTTGCTTTGGTTTGACATTTCTACGTATTCCTATTTAGTGACATGTATCAACTTTACCCTTTTCCATTTATCATCTCTCCTACTTCTAATCTTTTCTAAAAGGGTATTTTGGCAGGAAGATAAATTTAGCTTATTTACATTAGGAATATACTCACATGAAGAAAATGCCTGTTCAAAAAAAAAAAGAAACATCATTTTAATGAAAGAAGAATGAAGTTTGTAGGCTTTATTCTGGGACATAATTCTTTGTTCTCTTTCCTATGTAGGAACAGCAGAGTCCCAAAATTTCCAGGAAGGTTAATTTACTAGCTCCTTCTTCAAATATGTGTTGCAGCAAATTAGTTGCTTTGGGAGTCATCTGCTTTGGCTTGATTTGATTTTGGCAAGTGGGAGAGAGGGAGGACCAGGCAGATTATGGACTTCTGTGAGGTTCTGATGAACTGAAGCCTCTAAAGTAACCCTCATTATAACTGATTGGGTTAACCCACCATGGATGTAATCATCGAAAAAGATAAATCTTGCTGGAAAAAAATACTGCCCACATCAAAAGTCAATGTAATTTATCATTTAAATGTAGAAAGCAATATAAATATAAATAAATGGTAACTATAGTGACATCCTATTAAATAGTAAAGTTTCACCTGCCTACATAATTTGTGAAACCCAGTGCAAAATGAAAATGCAGGTCTCCTTGTTCAAAAATTGAGAATTTGAAGACAGTAACTAAACAAAGAGTCCTAAGCACAGGGCCCTCTGTGACTGCAGAAGGCTGGCTCAGGAAGCCAGGCTTACCCCAGAATATGCTGAAATAATGATTCAGGACCTCAACATTGAACGTAACCATCCACAATCTGGGCTTTACTATTAACAGAATGCATTGCCCAGTTTCTGTGCTTGGGAGGAAAAATAACGTGCCTATGTTCTGGGACAAAAAAATGTAAATCTATTACTTCAAATAATTGGAATCTTTCAGAGTTGAATCTAGCAATATTCCCATATCCCAGTGCAGCCATACATTTCAACTCAAAATTTCTAAACTCTGACATTTGATTTAAGTTGTACAGAGATTATAAAAATCATTTAAAAAAGTCTTCAAAATGTCAGCAGTAGACATTTTAATTGGTGTATGTTGAAATAAAAAGAATTTAAGAACCCTACTGATAACTTCATGACTTCCTTTGAAGTTATAAATGTTAGTAATGTCAGTCAAATATCACAGGAAGATTTATCTCATTTAAAAGCATTTATTAACCCAAGATTAATAAGTAATTCATATAAACTTTTCTTCCAAATAAACCAAAGGGCAAAGAAATGATTTGTCGCAGTGAACTCCACTGACGCTGAAAACCTGAACTCCAGTGTTGCAGTAAAGTACCCTGTACCTAAGGAAGGGAGAGATTCGGCCATGGAAATAACAACAGTTCATCTATTCTAATACAAAAAAATAAAATAGGGGCTCTCAAATTTTCACAATTAAATAAAAAATAAAAGTTATCATGAATTCTAAAGCAATTGTTCTAAAGCGGACTGTCAGAAGTATTTTTAAAAATGGAATTATGTTCACATTTGAGGCCTACTGTAGTTACTGGCTCTGTGCTTTGAAAAGCTGTTAGCCTCCCCAAGCCTCAATTGCCTCATTTTTGAAATTGAAGATAAAAATGCCTACTTGACGAGGTTATTGTGAAGATTAAATGAAATAGCTCACATCTTTCAGTGTTTAGCCTTTGGTAGCTAATATCATTTCCAATAACACAGTGAGTGCCTAGACAACTGGAGTCCTATATGGATGAAATTCATCATTCACTGGCACATGCGTTAATTCCCAGATATATCCTGAGAACCTATTTGTGCCAGACATTGCCCTAGGGCTTTAAGGCATATCAGAGAATAAAACGAGGAGGCTCATGCCTCTTTGAAGTTCTGTATTATATATGTAGCATTGATGACAGAAACATATAAACAGTAAATATCTAAGTATGTAAATAGCAAAGCACATTAGATGGTGAAACTGTTATGGAAAAAGAACAAGGAAACGGGTGTGCCCGGTGAGGACAAAGTGAAATAGATTACAATATTGAATAGGTGGCCAGGTGGGGCCTTATTAAAAAGAAGAAATAAGATAAAAATGATCCCATTCATATGACTGCCTCAGTTTTCAAATTATTAAATTACATATATGTTCAGATTTTCAGAAATTATCCATCTAAAATTATGAAGCAGCAGTGCACACTAGGCAATAGCATTTTCAAAAATAATCTTTTAAAAATAGTATAATAATCTGGAGTGACCATTGTGAAATATGCACATATTTTACATCATGGCGATGTTGGTTTAAAATCCCAATATTTATTTTACAAATAGGTGTCATGCCTTCCTCAAATTTTCAGATATACCCATTTATGTTTCTCCAATATAAATTTGAGTCAAATTATTTTATTCAACAGACTTACTGAAAACTGTCAGTTCTGATGAACTTATAATTGACTATAAATAAAGTCTGAAGATAACTCAATGTTTTTCAATATATATAGTCAGAGATTAAGCTATTCTAGTCATTAATTTCAACTGTCTCTTCCTTGAATGACCCTTTGATCCAAATTTTTGGTAAAATTAAGGGCATCTTGTAAATTTTATTCTAAAACTTTCTTCCTGACACAAAGCTAAGAAAAATAAAGTCACATTGCTAAGCTTTGCATTAGATTGCTGCTGAGCATTATTACCATTTTCTTAGATTTGTATGAAGTCAGACTTTCAAGATTGGCTATCAGTAGAATTGGCAAAAAGGAATGTATATTTAAAAGTGAGCCTTTATTCTCATGGATAGTTGCCTTAATTCTGGGTTAGTTTATTAGAACATAAAGGCCATGTTACTAAATATATTTATATAATATGGAAGGGTCCTCATCAAAGTACAAAACCAGGTAAGTATGCATACTTAATAAATATCAAACAATGATGAAAATAAAATCCAACCTATTAAAAGCCTGTTTAATTATCTCCTGTGAAGAGTTCCTTAATGTGGCATCTTCCCTGCAGATGCAAAAATAAAGCTGAGTTGGATTCGGGTATAATTATGATAATGTGGTTTCAACTATATACACCAAACCAGTCAAAGTTATTCTTTACTGTGTGCTTTATCTGGAAAATGGCTTTTCTTTGGCCTGGGTGATTACATCCTACTATTATCTGTAATATAATTTGATATTCACACTAATAATTGATAGGAAAAACAAGATTTTTGAGAAATACTCTTTAGAAAAACATTCTTTTTGGATATTGAATTTTCCAAAGTCCACATTTGAATTTACTGTCACATCGCTACATAATTTCTATGTATTTTTAAGATACATACCTTATATTTAACGAATGTTTTCTGGCTCAGTATACTTCATTAGAACTTCGAAAGTGAAATCAGAGCAGGGAAATGGGATCTTATCTATTCTTTTGTTGAAATAAGAGCTAAATGAGTTGCAGCAAGTTCAAAGTGTAGGTATTAACCTGTTCTCTTATGTTCTCTTGATAATAATGTTGGACATGACCATCAACATTGCAGTTTTCTCTTATAAATAATTTAGTTACTACTAAAAATTCTTGCAGCAGTCAGTAAATGAACGTTTATTGACCACACGCTACGTGCACCAATGGAATCTCAAAAAATCCTTTAAGATCAACCAATTGAGTAAAATTATGCCAACTACCAAACATGAAAACATGGGACATGTGCTGAAATAACAGCATTTTCCTGGCACTTGCAACTCTATCCTGAACAGTATCTATGCTTCTAGAGCAGTCCCATTATATAAGACATATGAATGCAATATAATACAGTTTGAATATGCACCAGAATACATCTGCTAGAGTTTGAAAAAAAGCACAGAATCCTATGACTGTGTCTATTTTCAGATGGAAAAAGCGCCTAAAGGTATTGAACAAAGTATTCAAGAACTGATCGTGTTCTAAATGTCCTCAAGATCAGCAAAGACACAGGGTGCTAATTGGCTGAGTAAGCAACGATCACACCAGTGAGGCTGCACAGGCTGTTGTCAGCTTTTCAAGTTCAAGACTTATTCACAGCCGAGCTTTGCTCATTATGCTGGTCCCTGGCAGAGCTGCTTGCCTGTCCTTGGCTGGTAGTTGCATCTGTCCCTCACAACCAGAAGTTGAGCAGATACCTGCTCAGGTCAGGATAAAAACATTATTTTCTACCTGGAGTAAATCAGATTATTTCCCTTCAGATTGTTCACAGATGGGGTTCTGCCAAACCTTGTCTTTTATTCATTTCCCAAATGTTTGGTTTTCTTTTCCTAGCAATAAATGCAAAACACATTTATAGCAGCAAATGTGCAAGATGTGGAAAAGTAGAAAAAGGACAATAAAATTCACCCATAGTCTTACTTCTCAATGAAAACGGTGGATAACATTTTGGTGCCTTCCCTTGATTCATACTGAATATACAATTTTGAATCCTGTTTTTTTTCTCTTAACATTTTATGGTGAATTTTTTTCTAGGTTATTAAAAGTCTTCAACCACATTATTTTTAAAGCTGGCACGGTATTCTGTGGGATGGATAAAACTAGACTTTTTAATAAAGAAAATATTCTCCTATTACTGGATATTGAAGTTACTTCCAGACTTTCACTGTTTTGAATAATGATGCTATTAAAATCTTTATACATAAATTGTTATCTGAATTTCTTTTTGCTTAGGATCCATTCCTTCAAGAGGAATTATTGCTAAGGGTCATGAATATTTTTCCTTGCATGCATTTTTCTTCAGTAAATGTCTCTGAGAACTTTACAATATGGAAGCCACTATGCAAGATGCTACAGAGGATACAAATCTGAAACAGAATTTACCACAAGGAGCTTACACTCTAGAAATGATAGACAGAGGCATAATAACTGTACTATATGATGGGAAGTGATAGATTCCATGAACAAAGGTCTTGATTTGCGGTTTGGAGATTCAAAAATCAGAAGTCCGTTTTCTCATGATAAACTGAAATCTATTTGCATAAAACTGTTTATTCCCTTCTTTAAAAAATATTTCTGATTGCCAGTATTCTCATTAAAATGTTTATCATATGTCCATTTGTGTCTACTTTTTAAAAAACTATGGGAGGTATTGCATAAATAATATTACTTCATTTGGGTGTATAGTTTATCTCTGATGGGAAAATTCTGGGTGTTTTGAATATGGTTATTTTGTATTCTAATAATGCAAAACTTTGTAGGCCACTGGAAATGCCTACAGATGTGAGCCTTGTGATAAAGTAATGGTGTTGGAGAAAGGTGGGAATTCACAATTATAGATTAGCACCGCAGTCTTACAGCCTCAATGTATCACCTATTGATACTGTGGTCTGTACAGACGCATAATATAGCAGAGCTTAAATTACAGTTTCTGTAATAATCAATCATTGTTCAAACTCGAATAAATCTTTTATATAAACTGCTGCTTTTCATCTGTATCAAGGCTCAGCAAACTTTCTCTGTAAAGGGCCACACAGTAAGTATGATTTTACAGATTTGCTGTCCAGCTTGTCTGTGTTACAACTGCTCAGCTCTGCTGGTGTTGTGGGAAAGCCGCTGGCTAGGCTCAGTACATTTTATTTATGGACGTAATTTTTACATGCCATTAAATATTCTTTGGATTCTTTTCTCAACCATTTAAAAAATGAAAAGCCATTTGTTAGTTCATGGACTATGTAAAAATAACAGGCAGTGGGCTTGATTTGGCTTACAGTTTGCTGACTTTTTATCTAGAGGATCTCATTGAAAAACAATAAAGGGATATATGTATAAATCCTAAAGTAAAACTTTTCTAAGTGGTAATAATAAAACATTAAACACAGTGCTTTATAATTTCACAATCCCAAGTGCTCTTCTTAAAATTTGAATGGACGATTTTTCCGGTATCAGTATGCTTTGGGCTACAGGTAACAAAAAAGCCTAATAGTGGCTTAAAAATAAGGACAGTTTATCTTGTCACTTACAAAATTCAAGAGGTAGGAAGGTTCAAGGTTGGTTCAGTAGCATGTTGCACTCAAGCAATAGTCTGGGCTCTTTCCATTATTTTGTTCTGCCATCCTGCGTAACATCATCTCCCACCCACCCCTGGCCCCCATCACAAGTTGGCCAGAGTAGCTCGGGATTTACATCTGTATCCTCACAAAACCACGCCTACAAGCAGGAAGCGTAGGGAGCAGGTGGGTTGATTTTAATTGGTTCTTCTCTAATATGGGAGAATCCTTCCCAGAAGCCCACAGCAGATTTCTCCTTCAAACGCACTGAGCAAAACCAGGTCATCTGCTTCCCCTAAATCAACAACTGGCGAACAAGACCGGATCCCCTGATTGCCTGACCCACCCAGCTTTCCTAAGAAGGAGCACAACATGTCTGAGCACATTGCTGCCAACATTTGAATGAAATTGGGTTTTGTTAAGAAAAAGTGGATATGGCAGTTGAGTAGACCAAGAGTGCTTAACCACATTCTTTCAATTTTTAGTTAATATATGAAGTGATGTATTTAAAGTATATGAAACCAAATTAACAGGAAAAACTACATTTTATTGAATAAGATATGGGGCTTTGGTAACTCCATAGTAAGTGTGCTGATATCTATATACTCCACTACCAATTCACTCTTGATCAATCCTGAAATATTTCAGCTCAAAGAATATTCCTTTTCCAGCAATAAATAAATAAAATTGATAGGTAAATTATCAGAATGTTATCTAATTTATAAATACAAAAAATGTACACACACACACACACCATATTTTATACATCTTAAGACACATTTCCTTTTTCACTTTTTAACATCTCTGAAACTGGGTTGCATTTTTATAATCAATGGCATAGTGTAATTGCTGAAGGCCAGGTAGCCCCTGACAAATGGTATCATTGTGCATGTGTGAACTTGGTCATTGAGGGGTTTTAAAATTACGATAAAAATACATAACATGATATTTACCATCTCAATCATTTCAACTTTACAGTAATGCAGTCGTGTTAGCTATATGCACATTATTGTGCAACAGACTCCTCTAGAACTTTTTCCTCTTGCACAACTAAAACTATACCTCCATTGAACAATGGCTCCCTGTCTGCTCCCAGCCTCCAGAAACCACCATTCTACTTTCTGTTTCTAAGAGTTTGACTACTTTAGATACCGCATGATCATTGTAGGTCTGCATGTGCTGGGTTTAAATTCACTTAAAATGCCTTAATTCATTTAAAATGTCTCCAAAGAGATTTCACTATAAAGTGGAATTAAAAATCTTAGATTGAATACAGAAAGGTATTCAACGGGTACAAATGTGCTATTAGTAACATTAATAATGAGTGCAAATGTGATATTAGCAGGTATGTGGCAAAGAAATGACTATTTCCAAATTTCCTTGCAAATAAAACCCAGACGTTTTATAGGACTTAAGAAGAGAAGGTAACTAACTGCCGATAGATAAAGCTGTATTCAGAGAAGCTAGCCAGTTTTTTCTCACATACCATGCTCTAGATTGGCGGTAGGAGAAATCGCCAAATTCTTCAGAATAAATAAAAGAAATTGCACAGTAGCAAGAGTCACTGAATGGTCATTAGAACATTTTGACCTGGTTTAAATTGGCAGAATTTTTTCTTGCTTAATGCTTCGTCTTATCGGTGGCATCTTACCTCATGAAGATAAACTATATGCCTGAGAATTCAGATAATCCATTCATGCAGCCCCTGAGACTAATATATTTATCTTCCCATTCTGGACCTGCTCAGTTCATGGGTTACTGTGTCATACCACTAATCTGGTCTATGGAAAACATAGACCGTAGCACATCAAACCTACTGCTAATTAAATAACAAAAATACTCAATAACATATGGAAAGGTCTAGTAGTCAGAATCTTAGCTTTGCGTGCCCTGGTCAGGAAAGAGGGCAGTGGTAACACAGATCTGCATTCCATTATTCTCTGCTCTAAGTGTCCTGGCAGCCAGTGAGATAGTTCAGCAGCAGTTATGTATGATGTGTTTAACAAAACGTGCTACATAATCATGACAAAACTGCTACATAAAAACTAAACTAAAAAAAAGCCCCACATGATATGGGTAGCAAAAAGATGTGGAGAAGATCTAATTCCCAAGAGGTGAGTGTTCTAAAACTTCCTTTATGTACCTGATTTAAGTATATTTCCCAAAGATTTTATTCATTCATTCATTCATTCACAGAGATAGTGTATTCTTTGAGATGAAACATTTAGGGTTGATCCGTATTTTTTGATGTAATGCCCTAAAAATATATGTGGACAGCTAAGGCAATTGCTAAAATGCAAACCTGATGACATCACTCCTTGCTTAAATCTCTTAAAAATCATTCCCTTGTCATATGAATAAAGTCCTCTTTAGCAGGATGTACGTCGTCCTTAATGACCTGATCTTAACTCTCTTTCCGGCTCCATTTCACTCTTCCCATGCCTTGTAAGTGCAGTCTTGTCTCTCTGTCTGTCTGCTCTCTTCTCCCTCCGTGCAGTTCTGATAGGCCAGGTTCAGGCTGGGTGCCCCTCTCCTAATCTCATGGAACTATAAGCTCCGCAATGCCAGGGACTGTGCTTTAGGAAGTAACTGCTTTCCTTCCAGTTTCCAAATTATTTTAAAAAGATATTGACTGATATGTCCTTTTAAAGAGCAATAGTGGTCAATTTAAGTATAAGGTCACACTTGAATCTTGACAGTTACAGGTGACACCTAAAATCTGTGCAAATTCTTTAAGAGGTGTATATATATTTCCTTATGAAGTCAATATATGCAAAACCTGGTTGAAATAGAGATAGAAATTAAGTTAACATTAGAAACTGTACAAGTGTATATATGATTATATATAATGTATTGTGTGTATATATTACATATATATATATAATTTTCACACAGACGTGAAACTATTGATATGTCAATTTGTATCAACTCAAAATATCATACTGTTGACTAAGTTCCTGTTAATGTATCATCTTCAGTGAGGTCTTCATGAAATTATCTTCCATATGTCAGCCTCCTAATGCTACTAGGTAAAGTCAGCATGATTCATGCCTGTTGGTGACCTTTATTACTTTAGTGACATTTATATAAATTCTTGCCCAGTGACACCATCAAAGTAAATAACTAATAAATTTATTATTCATTTACTGAGGAAATAATTTGATTTATTATTAAGATGAGATAAGTTTTCTCTTTCTCTAGTGAGATTAAAAAAAACTGAATCTGCTGCCAAGTGTTGATTTCTCTTAAATTCTAGTTTGGAAGTGATATTCTTATCAGTAGTAGAAGCAGTTTATTGGTGCATTTTTCTCCTGAACATTCTTTTTTGGTTTTATTTTGCTTATTTGGGACTAGATCAATCTGAGGCTGATTGATCAGATTGAATATTAAGTTGAATGTATGCTTAAAACATTTTAATTATATTTTAAAGACATATCAATATACATATAGCTTTTAGTGTCTTAGAAAAGATAAAGATTTAAGGCATTGCATCAGTCCATAATCTTATGCGTTTTTCTACCCTGATCTTGCATGTTACTTTCTAAGAAAGGGGTGATTCTGGGCTGCCAACTCCTTTCCATATAGTGGCTCCACTGTGGTCTAGGGCTCCAAGTTGCTCTACACGCTCCTCCGCATTTCAGCAGTGAGAAGAGTACAGATTTTCATGGCGAGAGTGCAGAAGTCAGGCCTGGAGGTAACATATCATTTCTGCTCACAAAATTTTGAAAAATTCCACTGCATGGCTCCATTTAACTGCAAGGGAAGGTTTCAGTCAGTAACCTTGTGTGCCCAAGGAAAATGATAAAGGATTCGGTCGGCATTGAGCACTGTCTCAGTCGCGGGATACGGCATTTAAGCCCCTGTCGGTTGCATGCGTTTCCGTAAGCCAGGACCTAGGACAGTTCTCATTCAATATGCGTTAATGAACTGGCAAACTTCCTAAAAGCTATATAAACAAAATAGTATATTAAGACTATATGTACAAGATGATATTCGATATTTTGTTTTACTTTAACCTAACTTGAGATGAAATAATGTTGACCCATTCAGGTACTGTTGGAAAACGTAGTCACCAAATGCAAAGTCCCTTAGAAATGGTTTCTATCAGAAGATAAAAAGCAATAACATCGATAGAGAAAATATCAGGTGATACATATGTTATAAAACATTCCAGCTGAAAATACAGATATCCAGCAATGTGAACTAATATTATATTGTTAGGCAAATGTGAACTTGAACCAAGAAAGAAACAAATATGTATAATGTAAACAACGCAAAATGTCCAAATGAGGGAGCATAAAACTGCTGCCCGGAATACTTACGGTAAGGTACCTTCTTGCCCTATGCAGGGGTGTTGACTGCGGTTCTCTACAGGGAAAGTAAGCATCTACTAAGACAGTTTTTCTGGGTGGGGGAGTGGAGGGATTTAAGTTTCAATCAGTAACCAGTTCTTTAAAGGAGAAGATTGCCAGCATCTTCTCACTTCAAAATAGGCTGCTCTCAGCTACGTTACTAGATGAGTGTTTTTGATTGCAATACCACCTTCTTATGGAACTGAATAAATTGTTAGAAATTTGCGTTTGAATTATAGTTAACTTATGTATATGGAGGTAAAACTTTCGGTATTAATTTATATTGGAAACTACTTGTTTAAATTATTTCATGATGTTATCTGGCACAGTAGATACCACCACAATTACACATAGAGAAACAATGATTAGGCACAATGCATGATCGGGATGATAAATCTGAAGGGAGCAAAATCTCCTTTTAACAACGCCTGAACGGGTGCATTAACAATTAGGGGGTTAGTTCCTTCTCCTCGGGTATACTGACTGGCGTAGTAGCCGGGGAGACTGAGGCAGTTGATCTGCTCTCCGAATAGGTTTCTTGAGGAGGCGTGGGTTATGGGCTACATACACTACAGGGAGCTGAAGGAGATGTTACTTGGATGAAGGACCACTTGAATAAATGTGGGGTGGCTTCCAAGGTGGGAGTGATGGCTGGGAAACTTTTTACTTGAGCTGGAGTGCTTGGAATGCTCTTATCTCTGGTTTTGGAACACAGTCTCTTCATTATTGGAGAGGGTAGTCAATTTAATTTTTTTTATAAGGTATGTACAATGAAATACACAAATCTTAGCATAAAGTACAATGAATTTTGACATGGGTATGCACTCACGTAACTATCACTCAGATCAAGATACCACATTCTAACTTTTTCCCCTCCATCTATTTACCTATTCCTAGAGAACGGTGAATTTTAAAATGCAGGCAAGCAAATCAAGTCAATTTAAAATGTTTTTTTTTTTTTCAGTTTGATATTTAGCTGATGTTAATCAAACAAAACGACAAATTAAAAGGACTCAGGAAGTTGGGTGATGGAGGGTCCGAAGCGCCTCTGGAAACCTGTGGGTCGCTAGCTCCTTGTTGACTTCACACTCCCCTTGAGCGTGTTCTCTGGCCTGGTGCCCCGGGCCAGACGCTCTGATTCGGTGAGATAAGGACAGACCTCGGTGCAGACGCGGGTGGGGATTCTAACTGCAGGGCCTGGGGACCCACTGCAGGTTCCCCACCTCGCCTCCCCCTGGGGAACTACGACAGAAGATGACCTCAGGGGGTCAGTGCAGTGCCTGGGACACTAGCAGGACCCGCGGAGGGGGGGTCTGCGTGCACGGCGACCCCCAGGCGGCGACCAGAGGCCCCGCCGGACCTTCTCTCCCTGCGCGCGAGGCCGGCCGCGGCGGGCAGGTGCGCCCCGGGGGGGCGTCCGCGCGGCCAATCGGGGCGGCGCGGGGCGGCGCGGGGCGGGGCGGCGACGCCCGGAACCGGCGGGGCAGCTGCGCGCGGGCCGGCCCCGCGTCCTGGGCGGCTTCCCGGCTGGCGGCAGCGGCGGCGGTGCGGACCGGCCGGACCCTCCGCGCGCTCGGGGCGCTGCCGGCCGTCGGCTGCGGAGGGAAGGAGGCGGCAGCCCCGGGCGAGTGCGGGGACCGACGGGAGGCGGCGCCGGAGAAGGCGCCGCGCGTCCCGGGAGGGCCATGGAGGCGCCGGCCGAAGACACGCCGCAGCGGAGCGGCGCGGGCGCCGAGCAGCCCCGCGATGGCCCTTCCCGGGCCGCGCTGAGCTGGGGCGCGGGGCCCACGCCCCCCGGGGCCGGGAGCGGAGCCCGCAGCGCGGGCGGCGCGGGCGGCTGCAGCTTCAGGAGGGTGGCGATTCGGCGGCGCGCCCAAGCGTCCTACCTGCCGGGCGGGACCCCCAGGCCCTGGAGTCGGCCCCCGTCGCCCCTGGGACGGGCCCGGGCAGCGGCGGACGCCCCGGGTAAGTGCCTCGGGAGCGCGGGCGCGCAGGGGCGCGGGGTCTCCCCGGAGCGCCGAGCCCGGCCGTCGCCCCCTTCCCTGTTCCGTCCCTGCCCCCGAGGGGCCTCGGCTGGAGCCCGCCTGGGGCCGGGCCTGCCCTGGAGGTCATTTAAAAGAGAACTCCGGAAGTAAAGATAGAATTCTTAAAAAAAAAAAAGTTTGGGTAGGAATTAATAAGGTTCATTTTCTAGATCCTGAAGTTTACGTTTCTTCGCTAAATTCCTGTTTTCGGCAACCTGGCGAGACCAGGACCGGGAATGCGGAGGCTGGGTCCGTCCTGGTCGCGCAGCCGAGCTGCGGAGAACCCCGGACCAGCGCTCGGGTTTCCCTTCGGAAGGACGCTTGTTTTCCACGCTATGAAAAGATGCAAATCTCTCCTAAGGCAACATGTTCCTAATATCAAGATTTTGAATTCTTGCTGCTGCTTTTTTTTTATATATGTAAATTCAGACTCAAATGCGGTATTTTGAGTTCTGACTTCTTATCTAAATATTGGAAGAAATCCTCAAGATGATCTATCTGTATGTTTTCTCTTGAAGGCAAGGCATTCCTTCCCCCGAGGCCAGCTTGAAACTACGTAAAATGCATTACAGGTCTTTTTTTCTTGATTTGCAAAACTTTTCTTTAAAACCCCATTACTCCCCCATAACTAGAGATGTCTTCTTGCATGCAGACCAGTTATGAGGCAAAATACTTATATAAGGAGCAGAAATACAAATATTCACTTCCACACGTTTTGTTCTGATTAAAAAGCCAAGCTGTTTTGATGGTTTAAATGTAGTAAGTATTGGAGCTTCTGTATTTTTCTACCTCATCCTTGTCCTGAAGCTGTAGTAGTCTTAGGACAGAAAAACATAATGGATGATGAATTGCAAATTTATAGCCACATTACCAAAGGGCAGAAATAGTGATGTGAGAAAATATGCAGATAAGCAACTGAATTATAGTGCCCTACGTCTCAATTTTCTCGTCAGCCAAGTGAAGGCACTGGTGAAATCCTCCTGAAATCTCTTCCAGATTTAGGTGTAGATTCACTGTGCAATGAATGGAAGTGTTTTCTTCCTTTTTAAGTGAATGTATTGCTTTGTTTTGAAGTTATTTATTAAATGAGGTACCCAATTTCTTAATTAACTCTTTTCAGTTTGAGGGTAATGAGCTCCAAGTTTATGATTCCTCTGAAAATCATCTGCTTAATTTGGGTAAGGTGAGCAAAAGACACAGTGCCTTTCTGGAGGGAGAAGTGAGTGGAGTTGTGGCAATTTGCAAATCATTCTACCAGGCATCTGTGCTTAGGAAAGCAAGAGTCCTTTTTCTTTTCTAGTCTCATTTTTATTTGGAGAAAATCCAGAGCACTTTTTTTTTTTAAGGAGAACCTTGCAGTAACTTTTCTAGGTCTGTTACATTGTCTCAGAAGTGTTTACAAGAACTCAGAGTTCCTGCTGCTATTATTTTTAGGGTTGAAAGTATTGCTGTACAGTACAGTTATTTCTCTTTCCTAGGATATGATCTGTACTGTCTCTTGGAGAACAATCTTGTGCTTTGACAGGTAGTCTTACACTGTTGAGTGACCACCCCTCTTAAATTTGTTGGGACAAAAACGTCTCAGAAAGTACTTCTTTGAGTGTAATCTACCCCCTTATTAAGTCTCACCCAACTGTCATATAAGGAGGATCCTCCCCTTATCGAAAAGTAAGCCAGGTTTAAATTCCCAAGAAGTGCCAATTTACTGTATAGCACTTAGAAAAGTGTATATATATATGAAAAGCACAATATTTAGATTCATTACATACAGAGTGGATGTTACTCATTATCAAAATGTTAAATTTGCCTCATGAAGAAGGAACAAAAACTGAAAGGTCAAGAAATTAGCACAGAATTCAGTTTAGTGGCATCATGTTATATTCTGTGATGGTGAAACCCACTATTTTTAGAGTTCTGTGCTTTTTGGTCCAAAGTAATCAAAATAGTCTACCAGCTGCATCTTCCATGTATGCCTGATTGTGAATTTCCTTATCTACGGAAAGCAAAGAGGTGAGGAAATGAAGACATAGGCTGTGGGGTCGTACAGCACCCAAGTTCTCATCTCTGTCCCATTACGAGTTGCATGAATTGAACCAAGTCTCTAAATCTCTCACTTTCTTCATCTGGACAGTGGAGATAACAATGCTTTACAAGAGACTGTTGGAGGATTAAGTAAAGTGTATAGGTCAGTGTCTGGCACAAAACAAGCGTGACAAATAGTGTCATAACAAGGAGTCCTTATCCATCTTTGCGTCCCGAAGAGGCTGGCACAGGGACTGGTACATAGGAGACCCTCTGTAAGTACAGTTTGAATGAATGCCGTCTGCCTGTGATGTTCATAAGAGCCACTGTTTAGGGGTGCATTTTCTACACTAGGACCTGTTCTCTGAGGTACATGAATACATACATGTATGAATCTGTTTCACAACAGTCCTAATAGGTAGTATTACGCTTATTGTGCAGCTGAAGAAATTAGGCACAGAGTTGTACTAACTTGCTTGGAATCATAAACTGGTATTTGGTCAGCCAGGATTCAAATTCAAGGACGTCTGTTCTTAACGCGCATCGCATAAAGCACAATTCTGTTACAGAGTACACACACATTTGAAGGGCGGTTTTACACACGCAGTAGGATTACATTTGTCTTGTGCTTTTCTGTTACTGTTGTTGTTCCAGCTTTTTAAAAATGCCTTTCCTTCCCCTTTTTTTCTTTTCCATAGTCTGAATATCTGAAGCCCTTGGGGTAGGGGAGAGTACTGAATGTTTTTTCTGCTATCATTCAAGGTAACTTATTTCCTTAACTATTCGGTAGTTTTATGGGAATCGTGAAGGGTCTGCATGGAAGATGATGCCTTTCAGGAGAAAATACTTGTTTCTACTTCTAACCCAAGACCACTTTGGTTAGCCAAGCATTTCCCTGGCTGACAGTGTATATGTGAGGTCAGGCCTGCTCAGGGAGGAATTCCAGGCCTCATCACCGTCGTTAGTATTTCCGTGTAGGCTTGCTGTGGGGTCTGCAGATTTCCCCGTCGGTGCGCTCTGACAGAAGGCAGGTTTTTCTAGGCCGCCCATTACCCCAGGGGCTACGCCTTCGGTGGAGCATTGACTCATGTGTTAGTGTGCCCCTTGGGTTTAGGGTTATCACTCTTTTCTTTTTCTCCCCTCTCATCCTTGGAAACCTCTTTCATTTTCTTACAATCTCAGCAGTACATTAAAAAGTGCAGTTGACCCTTGGACAACATGGGTTCGAACTGCACAGGTCCATATATATGTGGACTTTTTTCAGAAAACATATTGGAAAACTTTTTGGAGATATTCGACAACTTGAAAACACTTTTCTCTAGCTTGCTTTTTTTGCAAGAATACCTTATATGATGTATATATAACACATGAAATGTGTGTTAATCGACCTTCTGTTATCAGTAAGACAGCTGGTCACAGTAGGCTATTAGTAGTTAAGTGTTGGGGGATGTCAGAGTGTACACGGGTTTTCAACTGCCCAGGGGTCGGTGCCCCTCAGCTCCCACGTAGTTAAAGGGTCAACGATGTATATGTTGCAATTTATTCAGCATCTGGGTGCTTGTGGTGCAGGACTTTCCACATACGCTGTGCAAGCTTTCCATAGGTAGAGTACCTTCCTCCAGTTCTCAGCACGTACTCCAAAATCCTGAGCACATTTAGGGGACTAATTCTACCTTCACTGGAGGAGGGATGGAGATTTGGGTAAGAGGAATAAGAACACTTAGCATTTGTTGAATGCTGGCTCTGAACCAGGACGATGTAGGCTTTACTTACAGTCCTTAGGATGACACTGCAGGTAGGTGGTTTATTTCAGAGGAAAGGAAAACTCAAGTTGTGGAAAGTCTTAGCTGTAAAGCTCTGCAGTCAGCCTCAGTGTCAGAGGCAGGATCTGAGCCAAGCCTCTCTGACTTCAGTGCCCGCGTGCTGGTGACACTAGTTCCTAGGATTTCCCGTGGCTCTGGGAGGCCAAGTGCAGCAGTAACAGCGGGCTATGTGTCTTGGGGCCGATCCTGTTGGTAACATTAATGTGTGTTGTATCTAAAAAATTATCTAAACAAGTAATCTATTGCAAGATTTATAATAAACTGGTGATGTACGTCAATATTGTTGTTTCTTGGAAGCTGCTTAAGGATGAACTTTGAAAGTCCTTCAGAGGAACAGGAACCAGGAAGGCTTTTCTTTGTTGTATTTCCTTCCAAGAGCAGTTTAAAGCACAGTCATCTCTTAATGAATAGCCATATAAACTTGTGAATCTCAGGACATTGGGATTTTTATTCCATGTTCACCTGTTTGCTTGGATTCCTTTTGTCTATTGAGGGGAACTCGGGTTCATGGATCCGACTGGTGACACACAAGAGTTCGTGGGCCTTGTTGGGATAGGGACTAGGGGCCGCCCAAGGCCACGGCCTCTGGACTTTGCTTTGGATTCAATCCTGGGATCGGCAGGGTTGTACTGAAATTCTTTTCTGTGTGCATTTGCTGGAAACGTGATTGGAAAAAGCATCAAATGAGATTCACTAGGTTTAGAGAGGAGCTCATCAATCTATGTTTTTAAAAAGTACATCAGATAATTCTGATGATGCGGTTGGTTTCCAAATGCCATCCTATTGGCTGCAGTCGAATTAGTTGGAGTGCCAGTTAAAAATTCCCAGCCACACCCAACAGAGAATGAGTCAGAAGCTCCGGAGGGAGGGTTAGAGAAGCTGCATTTTTAACAGATAGTCCAGATTATTCTGATTTTCAACCGGCTTTATGAACTACTGTGAATTCCCAAACACGGCAAACCCCACCTGGGACCTTATGCACAGGCAACCAAGATTTGCAGGGGCAGAAGAAAATGACACAGACCGTCCCTCAGCTAACATATCCGAGCCCTCTGTACTTCCCGGTGAACTTTTTGACCATTTCTGGTTGATTCCTAATTGCGTTTTTCACATCTCTTTATAGGTCTGTTCTACTTGGCTCTTGTTTCCCAGCCCGCCCTGTCCCTGCTAAAGTGGACTTTAATTTATGCTGGCATGCAGTTTATATCTGCCTGCAGTGTCCATTGTGAGCTCAGCTGACCTCCTCTCACTTGGGGCTTGGTTTCTAGTGCCCTATATTGCTGCCCTCTCCCTCTTCCCTAACCTGGAGGAGGAGTCCCGTTCTCAGCCACATTTCTCCGCTGTTCTCTTCCCCGATTCATGTCTTCACTCTCTTGCCCTCCTCTCCTTTTTTTTCCCTCCAGATGAGGCCTTCCTAGACTTTGAACTCTGAAATTCCCTGGAGCTCGGGCCTCACGGCTTTCTTCCTTAGTCTGCGGCCTGCCCCTCCCCCGGCCTGTCCTTCCCTCGCGGTCTCCTCCGGTTCAGCCCTCTCCCACTCTCTTTGCTTCCAGGCTGGCTTCGGGTCCCAGGGCTGGGTGGGGGCTCCGGGTCAGCAGCGAGTCCCACGGGTCATCCAGGGGCCTGCTTCCAGCTCTTCTCTTGGTCCTGATTGCCTGAGCTCTCCTCATTGGCCTGCTTCCCTGGGTCTCCCCACATTTCTCCCTTCTTCACTCCAGCACACCCCTTTTCCCCATGATTCCTGCCACCTCTGTCCTTTGGTGGTCTCTCCCACCCTCCGGGCTTCTTTAGCTTATGTATCTTACTCTGCATTTTCAAGGGCCTACTTAATCAATGTAAATGTCTTAATTTACCGCTTTGCAACTTTTTCTGCTGCAATCCAGCTCCTTGTCCTGACTTTCCTTAAAGGTATTACTAACCTTCCTTTTGTTAGGCTTCAAAGTTGAAGTCTGCTCTTCTCTGTTACCTGCTTGTGGCCACCCAGCCACCAGTTTGTGCTGATTCCCCTAGATTTCACGATGGAGGCCTTTGTCTTCTGTCAGGCCCACTTCTCCCACCTGGCGGTGTTACTATCCATTCTCTGTAACAACCCTGCCCCTCCGATTAATTTTTTTGCATCTTAAGCTACTCTTCCCATGGTCAGAAGCTTTCTGTGGCTCCGTTTCTGTGCCTGTTATTGTTCATAATGGGTTGCTCAGTATCCAGGAAAGTCCACCTTAATGACTGCCGGTCAAACCTTTACCAGTGACTCCTCGGTATGGGGATGGACCTTTTAAAATTCACAGAAACACTCTTATGTGAGCTATTAAAGCTGGACTAGTCACACATCGATCACATGTTGGGAGTTGTATGTGTTCTTGGTAATAATTTGGCATTGTTTGCACAGCATTGTCTAGAATTAGTTGTCTGTCCTCTGAGTGCAGTTGACAGGCCATCAGCACCAGAAGCATTCTGGGAGCCTGTAGTCAGTTTTGTGTTACTGCCTCACCTGAGCAGAAGGAGTGTGATGGCCCCCAGCTGGGGTGTGCCTCTTGTGACCCCTACTTAGTGTAATTAAGCTGTCAGCTCCACCAGATGCAACAACCACGGAAACTCAGGGAGCTGTCGTTCTGGGGGTACACTGAGCTGCAGAGACAAATGCCTGGCCTGCCCTAGAAGGCCGGCCTGGTCCCTGGGGCCTCTGGCAGGATTTTGTTAGGCCACATTGAGGTAGCCTTAAAAAGTGCAATGACTTCATGATACTGTTATTTGTGTTTCTAAAATATATGCTAGTGAGCACACTTAGGAGGTGAAAAGTCTGTGTGTAGAACCAGATGAGGAGATACCCTAACTGCAGAATACTGAGGGGTCACTGCTTACAGTTTGAAGTGCAGTGCAGTATAATGTATGTATGGGAAGTTACCAAATGACAGCCAAATTAGGTTAAAAATGATTACTAAAAGCCCCTTACAGAAAAGTGAAGGTTTTAAACAAGTCATCTTCATTTCCTTTGCAGAAAGCTGACTTACCTATAACATTTTTTCCTAAAACATGCCACCATAATGCTGTCATATTGATGACTTAACCAGTGTTGGTAAGTGGCGTTGGGAATCTGAAGACGCATGAGACGAATGCCTTGTCCTCGGTGATTTCCGTCCTAGAAGGGGGATATGATATATAAAGAACCCGAGGGTTTGAGGCGGTGTGTGTACGAGAGCAGAGATCAGAGTGGGTGTCGGTCAGAGGAAGGCACCCTTTGGCCCATCCACACATCTCTGGGGAAGACTGTGCCTCTGACTCGGGCCTTCCCGGTCGCCAGGAGCCTGCGTCTGCTGGCTTACGCGTCTGATTGGAGCAGTGTCCTGTGACACACCTGGAAACCCGTACCAGGCTGGGAAAAGAGTTTTACCTGAAAGTCCCAGTCAGAGCCCAAGCCAGTGAATGTCATCGGTATCTCTGTCCTCTCTTCAAATCCCTGTAATCCGTCATTACAGTTTGTCTCCTGTGATCCACCCAAACTAGGGGTCCTTCAGTCCTTCAGCAAGTACTTCAGTGTTTACTGTGGACCGGGCATTGTGTTAGGGACCAGAGATCAGTACTGCTTTTTTTCTAGGAACCTTTGAACTAGATTGTATCAGATCTTTAGCAAGGTGACAGTGATCTGCTAAACTTTTATATGAATAATATTAATTTTGAAGAATCCTTTTAATTTTAGATGTTCTGCAAAAACAGGCAAAGTGACATTTCTACTTTTCTTCCATTAAAATAAAAACCTATATTGGATGGTTATGTCATAGAATGTGTCTCTGCATTATAATACACGTACATATGCATATATGTACGTGTATTATAATGCTGATACATCAATATCCTGATCCTGCTGCTCTGTGTAGGCAAATGGCTTTAATTTTTCACACTCAGAATTATGCAAAGCTTTTTCCCCTCACCCTTTTGACATCTTAGTGTAATAAAAAGTTGGGTGTGAGTGATCACATGCAGAGATGCTGTCCACCGTGGAAGAACTGGGGAACTGACTAGGGTGCTAATTAGAGCCCCTCTATAGTCCTTTTATAGAAAGTGGTAAACTCAGGCCTCTGGTTATGAAAACAGTGAAAAGAGGGGAAGAGAAGGATTCAGTAGGAAGCAAGGAGGAAGCTGCCAATGTTCTGAAGGCAGTGTGGTGCCCAGGGTGAGTGCATTTTCCTTGAGAACTAATGTCCGGCTCCAAGTTCTGGAACTGAATGACCAGCGTGTCTGTTTTTATTGACCTGAGAGAGATGCGTTCACCACATGGTGAGCACTGGAGAGGTAGAAAAAAATGGAATAGAAAATCAAAAGATAGTCACACAATCCCCATTCTCAGTGGGCAGCTGCGGTCACATATTGTCAGAAATGCTCTCTGATGAGCTGGCCAGGTGGGTGGGTGCCTCTCTTCCTCGTGGCCCATTTCTGTAAACTTAAGGAGAATTATTTTGGCGGTTGCATGTAGTCCTGAAGCACTAAAAGCCCTTTTCTTCATAATACTCATTCCTGCAGATCTTTCATTTGTCCATTTCTGGCATAGATTCCTGGGTCTCGCTGCAGTATATACTTTTTGATCTGGAAGAGGCTTTTCTGTTCTTGTTTTGCGTCTCAAAGTCAGTTCCTCACAGTTAATTCCTGCAAATGTTACAGTGGCTCATTCAGAAAACAGGCTTTATCAAGGACTGTTGGAAAAGTTTAATAGTTTCTATCTACTTGTTTTCCTTTATCGAGAAATACCTGCCTCTGACTCCCAAATAGCTTAAGAAAATAATTTCCCTTTATTTTTCTCCTAGTGTTTTCTCTTTGCTCATATGTTGAGTAACACAGCATTGTAGACCTCAAAGGCTTGACTACCAAGAAATTTCTTTCACTCGAAACCTTGCTTTCAGTGTTTAAGAAGTATTGAGTTCATCTGCTTCATGTCCTTGTTTATACGCATCTTCTCCCCAAGGCCTGTCCACCTGATTTGAAATCGGAGGTCCTGCTCCCATGTCCTGGCCTTGCTTTATTTTTCTTTACAACACTCAGCACCACCGAATTGTGCTTCTTATCTTCTATCGCCCCTCCTTTCTGTACAGCCTGACCTCCTTGAGAGCAGGGACTTCCTTTGTCGCATTCTCTTTTCCAGAGTCAGGGGACCAAGTCAGGATTCCCAGAGCGGAGACAGGTGCTCAGGCCCCGGAGCCCGTTCTCAGCAGCTGGGCTGTGAGACAGGGAAGGGGAGGGGGCAGGGGTGCGTGTTTGGGGTGGATGGTGAAGGCGAGGGCTTGGACAGACGTTAGAAGCAGGGTGCCAGGCGAGGCCCTTTGCACGAGCGCGCCAGCGGTCACGGCAGCTGAGATGCTGTGGGCTGCTGTTCAAGCTGGAGCAGGTGGGTGCAGAACGTGGGGTCAGCCTGACTTAAGAATGAGGGAGAGACAGGAGTTGGCATGAGACTCCTCATAAAGAGCTGTGTGTACAGAGACACTTTCTTCATCACCTCTGAATAATGTGTTGAATCCCGTTAACATGAAGATGAACTTTATATGTCAGCATCTTGAGAGCAGTGACGATACGTGTACCTGGCTTGTTCCTGCTCTTTCTCCAACACCTGCAGGAGTTCCTGGCCTATATTAGGTATTTGTGAATTTCTAATTGAGTGAGTGAGGGAGTAAATCCTATGTTGAGAGCTACATTTTCCAAAGTGCACGTTATGCCAGCCCAACATACATAACAAATCTAGTTTATATATAAGCTTTATTACCATGTTAACCTCCTCAAATTTTTTTTTTAAACAGAGTTTCTTTATTTTTGCAAGATAGGATTCCTTTAAATAAGTTTTTTTGGTACTTTTGAGAGGTGATTCAATCTAAAAATGTATTAACTATACCTTTCAAAAATGTTTTATGTAACAAAGTGTCCTCTAATTATAGCCACTGGCATGTGTCACACAAGGGCACGTCTTTGCAAAGCTCTGTCACGGCTCGGGGGTGGCAGAGCACAGGATGGGGTGCCTGGTGACATACCGGACCTGAAGCAGGCCTCTTTCTCCCTCCTGTGGTTTCCATTGCCCTGCCTTTTTGGTCTTTGTGAGATCAAAAGAAACAGTGTAAAGGGTCTTAAAAATCTGCACAAATGAATGTGGCTGGTAAACGAAGGATTTTTCTTGAATTGGTGACACCGATGCTGCTGTGTAAGTCGGGCATCCGTAAGGTATTCGGTGCCGGATTTCTCGAGCTGGCACGGGGACACGCTGGGCTGGATAGGTCTGGGCGGGGGGCTGCCCTGTGTAGGATGTTCAGCGGCACCCTGGCCACCTCACTAGATGCCCGGAGCTCCAGACGGTGCCGCATGTCCCTGGAAAACCAGGACTGCCCCAGGTTGATTTGGGCAATGCAAACGGTTTAGTGTAAATATATTTAAATCAGGTTTAAACTACAACCAAAGACATCCCTAAAGTGGATTTAGCTATGCAAACCATCCTATCTCTGCTTGCTCAATTTGGTGACCTTCTGTTCTCACTGTTTGGTTGTTGCCTGTATTTGAATTTGTTCCCTACTTGTGTCACATGGTCCATATGGTGACTTTAAAGTACTGAAAAAGATTCCTGTGACCCACACAAGGAAGTGCCCATCACTGTGTTAGCTGCACAGTACAGAGGCTTCTAGACTTTTCTGTGGGCCTTACAATTCTTGAAGAGGAGAGTCCTTCAACTTGCCCATTTGTATGTACTTGGTGTCCCCAATTGGGTGGTGCTCTCGGAACCAGTCTCTGTGCTTATTTTGAGCTGTGTGGACACAGTGGGCAGAGGGCCAGAAACCCACCAGGGTGATGGAGGTTGCCAGCCTCTGCTCCCCGCTGGCCAGAGAGGGTGCTGAAGGCCTTGCCTTCTCATTTTCTCCTCTTCTTCCTCTTTCCATCAGGAGTTCTGCCATTTCCATACTGGATTTGCAGGGACCTGCAGTGGAAAAGGGACAGGCTGTGGGGAATGCTTTGAGGGAGAGTCTCACGTCAGCCGCAGAGCACGTGCAGAGTGTTACAAGTCCACAGGAGATCAGACGCGATTTTAGGAGATGTTGCCGTGGACTTGGGCGTCTATTTCCGAGTGTCCGGCATGCAGCAGAGAGCCTTATACACACAGCTTCATATGATCCTCCCAGCATTCTCCGAGGCAGGTACTGTTACGCCTACTTTACAGATGTGGAAACCGAGGCCTCAGGAGCGGGCTGGCTTCCCCAGTGTCTCCAGCTGTAAGTGGTTGAACCAGGACGCATACAGGCTACATGGGTTGTGATCAGGTCTGAAGCCCACAGTCTTAGCCACATTTATCCAGTTTATATGCTGCTAGAAAGTACATTTCTCGTGTGTGGGATTCAGAGATACAAAATAGTAGAAACTTACCTTTTATCCTAATTAAACAACAGGGACCTACAGTATGCTTTGGACCCACAGGAAGAGGAAAAAGAAGGTGTTGCCCGGCCTGTGTGAGAGTCCGTGTCTCCCAGCCAGCATACTCCTCAGCCCTGCCGGCCGGGCCTGTGCCCATGGCTTCCTGGTTTTGGTCGGTAGTTTGTTAGTCTAGGTGGATGTTTACACGGGTTTTTTTTTTTATGTTTTTACTTTAGGTATTTTTAAGGGTTGGGAGGCAGTTACATGCACTGTAACTCTTGCTTTATGGCGAGATAAAGGTATAAATCACCTGGCCATCTCTCACTCCATCATTCCTGCCAACTGCCATTTGCATAAAAAAAAAATCTCTGCATTGGTTCTTTGCACAGAGAATGAGTTCAGGTGGTCCCAGTTCACCAGCAGCAGATGAGCAGTCCTGGGGCTTCAGGGTATGTTTTATGATGGCCTCTGTCACTCCTGGTTCCTTGACCCATTTGGCCCTGGAATGTCACAGCGGTCAGCTCATTGTTGTCTGCAGCTATCACTCACCCTAAAGGTTTATTTTCAGAGTTTCACCCTTGTTTGTAAATTGTCACATTCCACAACGTTTTTGCTTTTTAAGTGACTCAAAAAAGGGTTTGTGAGAAACAGAATGTCAAGTTCAAGGAAGCCTTTCATACTCTAGGAGGGCATTGTTCTGGTCTTTATCAAAAAGCGAGGCTGAAAATGAACAATACAGCCTTGAGTTCAGTTTTTTGCATTTTATTTTGCATTTGAAGAAGGAACAGTATTTGAGAGGGCCGAAGACCAAACTAAAGTAATAAATGGTGGATTTTAAGAAAATCCTGGCTGGTTTTACTTTAAGAACAACTTTGCTGAGATATACTTAAGATACCGTACACTTTACCC
Organism: Manis javanica; assembly: GCF_040802235.1. Classification (NCBI taxonomy): domain Eukaryota; kingdom Metazoa; phylum Chordata; class Mammalia; order Pholidota; family Manidae; genus Manis; species Manis javanica. Next base: position 6,489,234 of record NC_133170.1, on the reverse strand, counting down.
TCTGAAAGTGGACAGGCTGAACTTCTGAGCTGGAAAAACCTTGGACTGTTTCAATATGGGTCACAGAACTCTGAATTAGGAAATGATTTTTGACAGGAATTTTCAAAAGTACTTCATTGTGGTAAGGTAAGAACAGGGTGAAGCTCACAGAGTGGGTGGCATTTCTTCAGAGCTCAGCAGAAAGGTTTGGCAGTCCTAAAGAAGACACTCCCCCATTTGTAACCATTTAAATGCTCTCTACCAAATTGTGTAACATATATTTGAAATGGTGATTGATAATGTGAATAGACAGGGTTAACTTACTGGAACATCTTGCACAGAAGCCCAGCCAGTTGAGATAGAAGAGCAGGGGCCACTGGGGAGGAGGGTCCCATGTGAATAGGAGCCTCCTCTAACATACACCCATTGACGTTGGGTGTGTTCATGAATTGGCTGTGAAAGAATGTGAGACGAATGAAGTGTGAACATGGTTCAAAGGTCCTTAAAGGGGTAGGAAAGCGTGCAGTTCTCATAATGAGATTTAGTAGAAAGAGAAGTTGGTCCCCAGGGAAGTCTTCAGTGAAATCTCAGTCTATCTGGTCCTTACAAGAAAAAAAAAAAAAATCCTTTAAAAGAATATACATGATTTATAATACGACTTCTCAAAAGTAAGTTTTTACATACTTAATGTTTGTAAAGGTGTGCATTGGGGTTTTGTTTTGTTTTGCTATTTCTGTGGTATAAACTAAGAATTCAGGACATGAGACTTTGACTTATTGCATAATTCTTACCCTTTGACCACTGCTCAGGCATGATTAGGATGCAAAGTGGAGTTGCCTCCAGAACAATGACTTTTTATATGGGTCAGGACTGAAGGAAACAGCTCATGACAGGGTTACTGCATAAAAGCTGTTGTTTCAGTGGGTGCTGCAAATGGCATCAGAAGACATATTTGTTGCATTTCCTCAATAGGTCTTTATGTGTTGGCTCTTTGGGGACTGACCTTACACATCTCAAGCGAACAATCATTTTGAGAATGAGGCATAATTGGAGACTGGCAGTTAGGCTATACTATGCGTTACAAATAAGATACATAGTATTTCCAAAAAGCCACGGTTTCTTTGTTAAACACAGATTAAAAAAAAAAAAAGCTTCTGTAAGGCTCTCCTGCCTGTGAAACTTACAGTTTTTTTCGAGGAGCCCAAAGGCTAGAATTTTATGCAAAACTTGTCAGTGGTTGCAACTAATTAAAAAATGTTAACTTTGTTTGTGAACTAAAGGAATCATGTCTGTAGGCTGTGTCCATGTGACCACGTGCCCGTGATTCTGCCCTCCCTGGAGAGACAGACTGCCGGACCCTATTACACAAGCTAGACAGAGATCATGCCTGGAGGGCATGGCCGTGCCAACATCCTGGGGCAGGGCAGGGAGGACTAGTGCAGAGAGAAAGTGGTGCTTAATCTGGGCCCTGATGTAGGCTTCACAGGTGAGTTATGAGGGCTGTGCATTCTGCCCTGAGGGGAAGGGTACAGGTGATGGCTGTGAGTGGCAGTTTGGCCTTGGGCTGTGGGGATATTCCAAGTAAGGAAAGGGTAAAGGCGCAGCCCTTCCCATCAGCTCATGGCCCCCGCAGACCTCCCGAGGTCGGGCCTCATAGGATACCAGAGAATCTAAAAACTCGAAAATGAGAAAAATCAGCCTTAAGTCCCCTTGCCCACCCTGATTGTTGATCTGCAAGCACTTGTGGAGGAGTGGGGCAGGCACTGTCCCCTAAGGAGCCACCGTGTTCATCTGGGAGCCACTGGCTGGAGTAAAACCCTTACATGTCTTTTAAGTAAAGAGAGTATGGGCTCAGTGTTAGAAGAATTTAAGTCTGTGGTCCTTTAAGTAGTGTTTTTCCTTATGTGGACTTTAGTGTTTTAGAATCAGCTTTGTTTCCCCATGAGCAGCTTCCTGGGGTGTGGCTGGGTGACTCAAAGCCTCTGAAATTACTCTTTCACGGGCTCACAGTTAAAGTTTATTGACTTTCCCTTTAAGCATTAGTTTTGTGACTTAAGGTGACACCACTGTAATTTTTACACTTTTGTGTTTCATTAAATGAGACTGCCCATTTGAAATATGGGAGATAATCTGACACAACAGGAAGAGTACAGCTGAAAGGCTTGGTGTCCCAGTCCCCGTCACCCGTTGTTGCTCAGTGAAAGAGTGAAGCACTTACTCTGAGGGACTCCCTCTGTTTGTCACCTGTTAAACAGAGCGCTGCAACCTGGTTAAACACTTGATGGGGCAAAGCTTGGAACCACAGCCGAAATGCTGTCCCTCCCCCCAGGACGCTGTCTGATTTGTTCACCTTGGAAGCCTAGCACGGTGCCTCACACATAGCAGGTGCCCAAGTACTTCTGGGCCAAAATCAGTGTAGAAAAGAAGCCTGTTTTTTTCACGGTATTAGGAGAGGCAGAGGTGTATATTCTTAGGGTTTGTCTTTACAAGTGTATGTGGAGCAAGACACACAAGCACTTGTTGAGAAGGAAACGACAAGGTACAAGGCAAAGAGCTGTTCCTCAGAGAAGGTAAATGCCGGCCTGGTGTGTCCCCAGATCTTAGGTGCTGCAAGCAGTAGCCTGGATCCTTGCGTGTCCTCACTTGCTTTAGTTGAGTCATTTACTCAGAGCTCATTTATGGTGCCAAGCCCAGGTTTTGTTTTTTCATTTTGGTATCATTAATATACAATCACATGAGCAACATTGTGGTTGCTAGAATCCCGCCATCATCAAGTCCCCACCACTTACTCCATTACAGTCACTGTCCATCAGCATAGTAAGATGCTATAGAGTCACTACTTGCCTATGCTGTACTACCCTCCCTGTACCCCACCCCCCATGTTATGTGTGCTAATTGTAATGCCCCTTACTCCCCTTATCCCTCCCTTCCCACCCACCTTCCCCAGTTCCTTTCCCTTTGGTAACTGTTAGTTCATTCTTGGGTTCTGTGAGTCTGCTGCTGTTTTGTTCCTATACTCCACAGATGACTGAAATCATTGGATACTTGTCTTTCTCTGCCTGGCTTATTTCACTGAGCATAATACCCTCTAGCTCCATCCATGTTGCAAATGGTAGGATTTGTTTTCTTCTTATGGCTGAATAATATTCCTTGTGTATATGTACCGCATCTTCCTTATCCATTCATCTACTGATGGACACTTAGGTTGCTTCCATTTCTTGGCTATTGTAAATAGTGCTGCAATAAACATAGGGATGAATATGTCTTTTTGAAACTGGGATCCTGCATTCTTAGGGTAAATTCCTAGGAGTGGAATTCCTGGGTCAAATGATATTTCTATTTTGAGTTTTTTGAGGAACCTCCATACTGCTTTCCAGAATAGTTGAATTATTATACATTCCCACCAGCAGTGTCAGAGGGTTCCCCTTTCTCCACATCCTCACCAGCATTTGTTGTTCTTAGTCTTTTTGATGATGGCAATCCTTACTGGTGTGAGGTGATATCTCATTGTGGTTTTAATTTGCATTTCCCTGATGGTTAGTGATGTGGAGCATCTTTCCATGAGCCTACTGGCCATCTGAATTTCTTCTTTGGAGAAGTGTCTGTTCATATCTTCAGCCCATTTTTAATCGGGTTATTTGCTTTTTGGGTGTTCAGGCGTGTGAGTTTTTTACATATTTTGGATGTTAACCCCTTGTCAGGTATTTCATTTACAAATACATTCTCCCATACGTAGGCTGCCTTTTTGTTCTGCTGATGGTGTCCTTTGCTGTACAGAAGCTTTTTAGCATGATGTAGTCCCATTTGTTCATTTCTGATTTTGTTTCCCTTGTCCGAGAAGATGCGTTCAGGAAAAAGTTGCTCATGTTTATATCTAAGAGATTTTTGCCTATATTTTCTTCTAAGAGTTTTATGGTTTCATGACTTACATTCAGGTCTTTGATCCATTTTGAGTTTACTTTTGTTTATGGAATTAGACAACAATCCAGTTTCATTCTCTTACATGTAGCTGTCCAGTTTTGCCAGCACCAGCTGTTGAAGAGGCTGTCATTTCCCCATTGTATGTCCATGGCCCCTTTATCGTATATTAATTGACCATATATGCTTGGGTTAATATCTGGACTCTCTATTTTGTTCCACTGGTCTGTTGGTCTGTTCTTGTGCCAGTACCAAATTGTCTTGATTATTGTGGCTTTGTAGTAGAGTTTGAAGTCAGGGAGCATAACCCCCCTGCTTTATTCTTCCTCCTTGGAATTGCTTTGGCTATTCAGGGTCTTCCGTGGTTCCATATGAATTTTAGAACTATTTGCTCTAGTTCATTGAAGAATGCTGTTGATATTTTGATAGGATTGCATCGAATCTGTAGATTGCTTTAGACAGGATGGCCATTTTGACAGTATTCTTCCTATCCATGAGCACAGGATGTGTTTCCATTTATTGGTATCTTCTTTAATTTCTCTCATGAGTGTCTTGTAGTTTTCATTGTATAGGTCTTTCACTTCCTTGGTTAGATTTATTCCTAGGTATTTTATTCTTTTTGATGTAATTGTGAATGGAATTGTTTTCCTGATTTCTCTTTCTGCTAGTTCATCGTTAGCATATGGGAATGCAACAGATTTCTGTGTATTAAATTTGTATCCTGCAACTTTGCTGAATTCAGATATTAGATCTAATAGTTTTGGAGTGGATTCTTTAGGGTTTTTTATGACCAAGCTCAGGTTTAAGCTTGATGGTGGCAAAATGAATTCAGATCCATGCCTTCAAGTAGACCAGCATCTTAATAGAAAAGTTACTGCAAGCAGATCACGGTGCTATGCGACATCAGATATACTGTCGTCAATGTGTGTAGAAGGTATCGTTTAAATACAAATAAGGGAGCCATCATCTGTGAGCAGATGGAGCAGAGTCATGCAGCTCCTAGAAAAAGGGGTGCTTGATCTTGGTCTTGAAATATGAATGTGTGTCAAGGAAGGGGAAGAGAACGAAGGGAAGGGTGGGGCACTGGGGATGTGGAAGAGACCTGATCACTTCCTGTAGGTTGAATTATAGGAGGGAAATGCATGGGGGAATGCAAGGGAAAGCTCGGGAAAACTGGAAACCAAAAGACATCTGAGACAGACTATTTCTAAAGTAGAATTATACACGAATACATTTTGTGTTAAATAAACCCTTTCTTCCAATAAATACACTAAGCATTTTTTATAGAATTAAACCATCATAATACTCTTGGAGGGGTAGGCGTTAGTTTCCATTTGTAGACTGAGACACTGAGGTAAGGGAATCTGTCAGGAGTTCACTTAGGGTAGTTATACTGGCCCTTGAGCTCTGTATCCTTTTTTTTTTAAATTTAAAAAACAATACTAAATGTACAAAAAAATCTGTAAATATAGTACATAGAAGTTTTTTGTCCCCCTGATTGGTCTGATGTAAGTTGCCTACCTGATGTCCCATCATCCTTGAATATAGAGCACCTTTTTTTTTTAATAAGCAGGGACACATTGACCTACATACTCATAACACAGCCATCAAAGTCCAGAAGTTAACGCTGATCACGTGGAGTCTTCAGGCCCCATTCACAGTTTGCTAATTGCCCCAATACCGTCCTTTGTGGCAAGAGGATCCAGCTCTGAATTGCCCATTGCTTTTGGTGGTTGTGTTAAGTCTCCTACATTTTGGAACAGATCCTTAGTCTTTCCTTGTCTTTCGTGACCTTGACACTTCCAGAGATTAAAGGTTATTTTCTAGAATGTCCTTGGGTTTGGGTTCTCAGGTTTCCTATGATTAGATTAGGTCAGGCAATCTGATGCTCTGTTCTTCCAGTCGCCTCTTATCAGTCATGAGATGACTCATGACTCCTCTTTGTCCCGTGGCTCATGCTGTTTCACTTAACTAAGGTGGTGTCTGCAGCTTCCCTACTGTAAAATTTCTTTCTTTGCAATTACAGAGTATTTTGCTTCAAGACAGCGTAAGTATCTAATTGCTCAACAGACTTTAAATGTATCCATTGATAGCAACGAGTACTCATCATTTCTTAATAAATTATCATCTCTTCCATTCCTTTCAACTGGGCTTCTGTTCCCTTTTGATAAGTTCCCGTGATTCTCTGAGCACTCCTTGCTGGCACAACACATTCCAGGGTTGGCCCGTTCTTCCTGCCCCAGTGCTGCCATCAGCCATTTCTCCAAGGAGGCCTGCTTTTCTTTTTAGTGGAGAATGACAGTTAGAAACCAATTCTGAGTGCTGGAAATTATCATGACTGTTAAGGTGTTACTGTTCCCAGGTGTTCTCAGATGTACATACACACATTTGTGTGTTTTCTGTCTAAAAATCATGACTCATCCATACAGGCATATCCAGTCCTGATATGACAACATGTGATTCACTCCAGGTTTCTCCCTTGCCATGTTTACAACTTCTTTCCTGAAAGTGAGCAGCCTGGCTCCTATCATCCTTACTATATTTACTATGTGGCTGACACTGCTCTGTGTAACCAGTCACCCACTGCTGCCCGTGTCCTCATACCACTTGGGCAAGTCTGAAAGGACCAGGTTTAGTTCTCTTGTGCTTTGGGGTAAAGCTTTGTGAAGAGGTCGCTGAGATCTTGCCGGGACTCCCCTACTCTTAAATTCGATTTCTTCTGTCAGAGGTTTTTCATCTAATGAGGTTTCTTTTTTCTGTTTGGTTCTTATCTACAGTAGCAAAGAATATATTTACCTGTGGATCTTGTGATTCTTGTATCAATGCTTATCTACATCATTACTGGACAGCTTGTGCTATGTTACATCAATGTGTTATATATGATGGTGTATTTTTAAGGATAAATAGTAAAGCCATATGTTTGTCTAGAAATATAAGATGCAAAGATGTTAGAACCAGTTTAAAAATCCCACATTACCTGTCTGTAATGCTCACTGTCATGGATTATAGTATAAACTAGAATATTGCACACATTTCTGGTTCTCTTATTTTAAAACTGTAGCAAAGACACTACGATTGGTGCATTAATTTCTTTTGCTGTGTGTGTTATTCCTTAGAAAGATGTCTTGTTTTCTCTTGCAAGTATGAATGAGAAGGAATTTAGTGATTAGCATCATGCTGGTGTTCTGAAGATAAGAGTAGCAGGGTTTCTTACTTTCCTCAACTTTACATTTCTTTTCCAGGTTTTCTTACATTCTTTCGGAGAGACTTCTTCACAGACAAGTTAATTTGTTGAAAAACAGAGCTTCCTGGATGGTCCTTTCTTGTGTGCGCTTATGTATTTCATAGGAAGCTTATGTAAATACGAGCACTCTGTGAACAGTTTTTGACTGATCCCTGATTAAAAAGCATGTTGACTCTAATCTCTTCTAAATATTTTCTTCTTCACATTTTCTATTCTTAAGTTTGTCCTTCTGAAATAACTCTTCTGCAAGCCATCCTAATTCACAATTTTCAGTGATTTTGGGGTACAATCTTACAGGAAAAGGGTTTGTATCTTTGCCTGTGGTACAGGGTAGTTCTTGTAGAATTCTGAGTGTCAGCACCTCTCTTAATGAATCTGGAGATGGCGGTTGCGCCCATGTGTAGGAACATAATGGCTCATCCAAAAGTAAGTTAATGCATTCATTTATCTAAGAGTGGAAACTTGCTGAAATGGGTGGAAAACTACTGAAGAAGTTACTACAGAGTAATACAACTGGCTGGATTGGTTACTACTCTTTGGGGGTTGGGAAGCTGAAGCAAAACTAAAGAGCTTTAATGATCACATGGTGGGTGAATAATTTCATTTGAGCATTCTCCTTGCTTTGAATTCTAGCCCATTGTTGCCCAATGGAACTGTCTGACTCTTAATAGCCAGAATGTATCAACACCTTATGGTAAATAATGTAGTACATAAACAAGTTCATTTAACGTTTTATTATGGAAAATTTCAAACTTAGGCGAAGTGGAGAGGAGTATGAGCTCCAGCTTCATCACCCAGCTTCAACAATTACCAGCTTGTGACAAGGTAATTCTAAATTACAAAGATTTGAAAAAAAAAACCTTTTGAATAATTTTAGTGAGATGGGACTTAAAACTTTTAGCCTGCTATATTCACATAACTAAATTAACTTACATTTAAAACATTCATTCATATGTAAACCATGCCTATCTATAACATGGCAAATGAAAAATTTCCCTTGGATTCCAATTCATCATTGCCTTAGGTACAATTAGTTCCCTATTTCCCTTTGTTCTGTGAAATCATTAGGGTTGTTTTCTGGAAAAAGCTTTCCCCTAGGCTTAACCAACAGTAAGTAAAACAAACAAACAAACAAATCTTACTGCACTGATTAGTACTTACCTGAATTAATCAAAAGAGGGCAGGGAGATGTTTTGCATAGCAACGTTTCTTCCCCTCCTGATTTTGTGACGCTCTTCCCTACAATTTCCCTGTCAGTTCAGCACTCCAAGGAGAGCGTGTTTTCCTTCTCTTTTTATTGTGGCAAATTACTGTATAAATTTTATTGTCTTAACCATTTTTAAGCATACAGTTCAGTGATACTAAATACAATCACATTGATCTGCAGCCATCACACTATTCACCCTCAGTCTTTGCATCCTTTGCAACTGACCCTCTGTGCCCACTAGACACTAACTCCTCCTCCCCTCGCACGAGCCTCGGCACCCACCGCTGTACTTTGTCTCTGGGATTTTGACTACTTTAAGAACCTTACATAAGTAGAATCATACGTTTGTATTTTTGTGACTGGCTTATTTCCCTTTGTATAATGCCCTCAGGGTTCATCCACACTCTAGCATATTGCAGAATTTTCTTCCTTTTTAAGGCTGAATAATATTTCATTGATGTATATGCCACACTGTGTTTATCCGTTCATCCATCAGTGGACACTTGGGCTGCTTCCACGTTTTAGCTATTGTGAGTAATACCTCTGTGAACATGGGTGTATAAACATCTCTTCAAGATCCTGCTTTCAGTTCTTTAGGGTATATATACCCAGAAGTGGAATTGCTGGGTCCTGTTTTTATTTTTTAAGGAACTGCCATACTCTTTTTCCGCAGTGGCTGTGGCATTTCATATTCCCCCAAAAATGTGCAAGGATTCCATTTCTCCTGATTCTTGCTAACACTTTGGTTTTTTCTGATAGTAGTCATCCTAATGGGTGAAATGGTATCCCTTTACAGTTTTGATTTGCATTTCCTTAATGATTAGTGATGTTGAAAACATCTTTTCATGTGCTTCCTGGATGTTTGTATATTTTATTCGGAGAAATGTCTGTTCAAGTTCTTTGCTTATCTTTTAATTAGATTGTATTTTTTTTGTTGTCGAGTCTTAGTTCTCTATATATTCTCGAAATTAATCCCTCATCAGATTTATGACTATTTCTTCCCATTATGTGGGTTGCCTTTTTGCTCTTTTGATGGTGTCTTTTATTGCACAATTTAAAAAACATTTTCAGGAAGTCTAGTTTGTCTGTTACCTTATCCAAGAAGTCATTGCTAAATCCAGTGTCATGAATCTTTTGTTTTGTGTTTTCTTCTAAGATTTTTAGTGTTTTAGGTCTTTCGTTTAGGTTCATGGTCCACTGGAATTAATGTTTTGTATATGATTTTAGGTAAAGGTCCAGTTTCATTCTTTTGCTTGTGGATATCCAGTTTTCCTAGCACCATTTGTTGAAAAAGTTGTCCTTTTCCCATTGAATGGCCTTGGCGTCCTGTCAAACATCATCTGACCATCTATGTGAGGGTTTGTTTCTGAGCTCTGTTTTGTCCCGTTGGTCTGTATGTCTGCCTGTGTGCCAGTACCACACTGCTGTGATTGCTGGAACTTGTAGTAGATTTTGAAATCATGAAGTGTGTGTCCTCCAGTCTTGTTCTCTTTCAAGATTGTTTTGGCTATTAGGAGTCCCTTGAGATTCCATATGACTTTTAGGATGGATTTTTCTATTTCTGCAAAAATGTCATTGGGATTTTAATAGGGATTGCACTGAATCTGTAGATCACTTTGGATAACACTAACATTTTAACAATATTAAGTCTTCCAATCCAAGAACGTGGGGTGTGTTTCCATTTATTTGTCTTTTTAAGTTTCTTTCAGTAATGGTTGGTGCTTTTCATTGTACAGGTCTTTCACCTTCTTGGTTATGTTAATTCCTAGATATTTTATTCTTTTGATGCTGTTGTAAATGGAATTGTTTTCATAAGCTCCTTTTCAGTTTATTCATTGTGTGTAGACATACAACTGAGTATTGTATGTTGATTTTGTATACTACTTTTCTGAATTCCTTTATCAGTGCTAATAGTAGGTTTTTTGTGTGTGGAATCTTTCAGGTTTTTTACAAACAAGATCTTATCACCTGCAGAGATAATTTTGCTTCTTCCTTTCCAGCTTGATGCCTTTTCTTTGTTAATTCAAGTGGGAAATTTTAGTACTATGTTGACTAGAGGGGTGAAAGAGCATCCTTGTTTCTGATCTTAGAGAAAAAGCTTTCAGTCTTTCACTGCTGAATGTGATGTTTGATGTGGGTTTCTCATATGGCTTTTATTATGTATGTAAAGGTTGTTTCCTTCTCTTTCTGGTTTATTCAGTATTTCTATCACGAAAGGTTGTCGAATTTTGTCAAGTGCCTTTTCTTCATCAATTAGGCCTATCATATCCGTTTCTCTCTTTATTCTGTTGATGTGTATTACTTGATTTTTGTATGTTGAGCTGTGGTTGCATTCCATGGATAAATCTGATGTGGTCATGGTGTGTAATCATTTGAATACATTGCTGCTTTCTGTTTGGTAGTATTTTGTTGAGGATCTTTTGCAACAGTTCATAACGGATGTTGGTCTGCAGTTTTCTCGTAGTGTCTTTGTCTGGCTTTGGTATCAGGGTAATGGTGGCCTCACAGAATGAGTTAGGAATTATTCCCTCATCTTCAGTTTTTTGGAGAAGTTTTAGAAGGATTGGTATTAGTTCTTAAATATCTGGTAGAATTCTCCAGTGAAGCCGTTAGGTCTGGGAGGTTTTCTTTCTTGGAAGAGTTTTGATTACTGATTCAATCTCACTGGTTATAGACTTAATTCAGATTTTCTGTTTCTTTGTGATTTAGTTGTGGTAGGTTTTGTGTTTTTAGGTATCTATTTCATCTGAACTGTCCAGTTTGTTGATGTAGAGTCGCTTATAATTCTTATAATCCTTCTTATTTCTGTAGAATTGTTATAATGTCCCCACTTTCATTTCTGATTTTAGTAAATTGTCTTCTTTTTTTCCTTAGTCTGTTTAGCTAAAGTTTGTCAATTTTTTTATCTTTTCAGAGGACAATATTTTGGTTTCAGTGATTTTGCTGTATTCTCTCCCAGTGTCTCTTTCATTTAGCTCCATTCTCATCTTTATCATTTTCTTCTTTCTGCCAGCTTTGGATTTAGTTTGTTGTTCTAGTTCCTTATGTTGCAAAGTTAGGTTGTTGATTGAGATTGTTCTTGTCATTTAATGTATTTATAGTATAAATTTTAACCTTCAGCACTGCTTTCACTGATCCATCCTATAAGTGTTAATATTTTGTGTTTTCGTTTTCATTCTTCTCTAAGTATTTTTGAATTTCCCTTGTGAGTCCTTCTTTGATTCATTGGTTGTTTAAAAGTGCATTGTTTAATTTCCACAATGTGAATTTTCCAGGTTTCCTTTCGATACTGATTTCTAACTTAGTGCCCTTGTGGTCAGAGCAGATACTTGTATGATATCTGTCTTTTAAAATCTGTTGAGACTTAATTTGTGGCTTGACATGTGGTCTGCCCTGGAAAACGTTCTGTCGAGAAGAATGTGCGTTCCGTGGTCAGGCAGAGTATTACTCTGTGTATGTCTGTTGCGTTGTTTCTTGTTTCCTTATGTCTGTCTGGTGGTCCTGTCGATCATTGTAAGTGGAGTATTGATGTCTCCAACTCTTATTGTAGAACTCTTTATTTCTTCGATTCTGTCAGATTTTGCTTTATATCTTTTGATGGTCTGTCATCAGGTAACTAAATATTTATACTTGTTATATCTATAGTTGCTGTATTGAACCTCTTATTAATATGTAATACCCTTCTCTGTCCCCTGTAACCTTTTCTGGTTCAGTTTGTTCTGCTTGATGTCAGTATAGCAGCCCCTGCTCCCTTTTGCTTACTATTTGAATGGAATATCTTTTTCTATCCTTTCACTTTCAACCTTTTTGTGTCTTTGGATCTGAAGGGAGGCTCTTGTAGACAGCATATAGGTGGATCATGTTTCTTTTAATGCATTCTGCCAATCTCTGTCTTTTGATTGAAAAGTTTAATCTATTTACATTGAAAGGAATAACTGATAGGCAGGCACTTCTGTCATTTTACTGTTTCTGTATGCTTTAGAGCTTTCTTGCCTCTTATTTCCTGCATTAATTACTGTCTCTTTTGGGCATGCTTGATTTTTTGTAGTGAGTGTTTAAATTCATTTCTCATTTCCTTTTGTGTATATTCTATAGCTATTTTCTTTGTGGTTATCATGGTGATTTCATTTAACATCCTAAAGTTACAGCACTAATTTGAATTTATACCAGCTTAACTTCAATAACATATGAAAACTCTGTTCCTTTATAGCTCCATCCTTACCCCCGTTGGTTATTGATGTCACAAAGTTCCATCTTTAAATATTGTGTGCTCTAAAACATAAACTATTAATTTAAAAAAAAAACACTTGTTTCAAATTATGTAGAAAACAAGAGTTTTACTTATAAACTGTAATTACAGTAATAATAGCTTTTACACTAATTTTTTTTCTTGGAATAGTCTCTTAAATCCTATAGAAAATTAAAAGTGTAGTTATAAACCATTGTTATAATAATGCTAGTTTTAATTATTAGTGTGTATTTACCTTCATTGAGGTCTTTATTTCTACATGGCTGTGAGTCACTTCGAGCCTAGTGTCCTTCCATTTTACTGTGCTGGACTCCTTGAGAATCTCTGGCGGTGCTGCAGGGCACATTGTCACAAACTCCCCCAGCTTTTATCTGTCTAGGAAATGTCTTCATCTCTCCTTTACTTTTGAAGGACAGTTTTGCCATGTATAGGATACTTGGTTGAGAGTTTTATTTCATTTTTTTAGCACTCTGACTATATTGACCCACTGTCTTCTGGCTTCCAAAGTTTCTGATCAGAAATTTGCTTACAATCTTATTGAGGATCCTTTGTTTATGACAATTCATTTCTCTCTTGCTGCTCACAGAACTCTCTTTGTCTTCTGAAAGTTTGATTAAAATGTGTGTGTGAGTCTCTTTCAGTTAATCTTAGAGTTCCTTGAGCTTTTGGCATTTTTATATTCATGTCTTTCATCAAGTTTGGGGAGTTTTCGGCTATATCCCTTTCTCCCTTCTTCTGGGACTCCCATGATACATATATTTGTCCAGTTGGTGATGTCCCACATGTCCTTACACTTAAATTCACTTTTCTTCCATCTTTTCCCTTTCTGTTCCTCCAGCTTAATGATTTCTATTGTCCTATCTTGAAGTTTTCTGATTGTTTCTTCTGCTTGCTCAAATCTGCCTTTGAATCCCGCCAGTGAATTTTTCATTTCAGTTATTATATACTGTTCAGTTCCAGAATTTCTTTTTTGGTTTGTTGTTCATTTTTCTGTCTCTTATTGGTATTTCCATTTGTTCACATATTGTTTTGATTTTCTCCCCATTTTCCTTTACATCTTTAAGAGTGTTTCCAAACTTCTTTGTCTAGTGTGTCTGCTAGGCCTTTTTCAGGGACAGTTTCTGGTGATTGTTTCCTTTGAATAAAACTGTGTAGCCAGACTTACCTGTTTTTTTGTATGCTGTGTGATTTTTTTGTTGAGTATTGGACATTTGAATCTAATGTGATAACTGTGAAAACCAGATTAGTTCTTTTCTGAGCCTTTCTCTGCGCGTGTGTCTGGTTACTTTCTAACTTTGCAGTGTATGCAGTAGTTTCTTAATGTCTGGCTCTGAAATGAAGGGGGAAAAGTGGGCTCTGACTCTTTAAATCCCCTGGATGCCACTTCAGCTGAGGAGGAAAGGAGGGACTTGTAACAATATGAGGAAGTTTAGCAGCAGTGGCTGCCCTCCTCCTTGCATCTCTATGACAGGAAGCAGCAGTCAGCGATGAGCCCATATCCCCAGTATTTGGAGCACGGGGTCCTTTTTGTCTACCCTGGCTCCTACAAGCTATATTCTGGCTGCTCCAGGAACATGTGAGCAGCTGTCTGCCGTGTGCCTGGGGATGGGGAATAAGTTGTTGCTACTGTGAAGAAACTGAACTTGACCTGTATTAACTTCAGTTTACCAATACTTGGAAGTTGCAAGCCTTCAACAGACTGCAGAGTTCCAAGATAGCTGTATCAGACAAAATCTGCCAGCATAATTGTTGTCTACGTGGGGAGACAGATTCCCTGATGCTTCCTACCTACTTTGCCATTTTCCCAGATCCTGTCTGTAGAGAACTTTCTCAAGAGCAGATCTTCCTACTTCAGTACAGATTGGGTACTGTCATACACATACTCAGTTCTGTGTGACCTGCCTTAAAATTTGCTTTTCCTTTTCTGTCTCTGATCACATCATTCTAGAGTCTGATCTTTTATATCACATTGTCCTTTTGCCAATTGACTGTTAGGTTTGGATGGTCACAGAATAAATACTCCATGATATTGATACCTCGAAGTGATATTTGAACTTAATTTTGAAGAATGGGTAAAATTTAGATTGGGTAAGGTGGGATTAGTAGTTAGCAAGGATATAGTCTAGATCTCTGACTGGGGAAGGTGGGATGGGAGTTGGGAAGGGTCTATTCCAGGTCTCTAGAAAGTATGAAACTATATCAAATTGTAATTAAAATAGAGGCCTCATCACATCTTTTTTTTATAAAGTCTTCTTAAAGTATTGGTTATAATTCAATAAAAGACATATATATTGTTATCCTCATTTCCCGTATGACACTTTTTTCCTTGGGAACCCCCTGGCTTTAGTCCTGGCGTCTTCCTGTTTAGCGTGGTCCTGGATAAGTGTCCTAGTTTGGTGATAAAGCATATACCCGTCTTGGAGAAAAGCAAAGTGGTGTTTAGATCGATGAGCCATCTTGCCCCCGCTTGCTTGGAAAGAGCCTGATTTGAGTTCATTTCAGATTACAACAAACATCTCACCCAAACTTCATTTTTTCCCCATAGTATTAGCAGCCTTTACTTTTTCTTTGTACACTTGCTTCTCCTCTGCCTTGTTCTTTCAGACTGTAAGCTCCAGGCAGGTAGGATTACATGCACTGTTTACCGCTGTGCACCTGGTGCCCAGCCGATGATGCTCGGTACACACCTGTCGAGTGAAGCAGTCACATGACTTTCATGGTAGTTTTGGATTTGTATCTTTAAAATACTGCAAGTGGCATTAATTAATTTCTTTCATGCCAAGAATAATTCCTAGTTTTTCTTCACTAGTTATTTGCCACCAGGGAGAGAGTTGACTTGATTAGCCTGTTTAGCTTTAAGAAAAAGAATCTACTAAAGGTAAAATATGAAATGATTATAAAAGTTGTATATTTTCTACCTTTTCAACTAGTTACTGAATTGGCATTGAAGAGTGGCATTGAGGAGAAGTTGGCATATTGGTAACGCGAGATGAGAGACAAGTTCTCTGTGGTCCACAGGCAGAACACTGTGTTGTATATAACAGTGTTCTTTTCTCTTTAACATAATCTATACTGTGAGTGAGTGAGTAATATGGGAGTGACTTGAGGGAGTAAGTGTTTTTACATTTTTCTGTTACCTTCATTAAAGCATTAGCTTCACTACTTTGCAGTTACACTACCTTAATTACACTATAGGTAATAAGCACTACAAAGTAATTAGCTTCATTACTTTGAATTGCAATACTTGTCCAAAAAGCTAAGAGTGGAAATGAGCAGCTTCCTTTGAGAGAAATGGTTTTTTTTTTTTAATTGTCAGGTTGTACTGTGTGCAAAGACTTTATGTTGCTGGTTAAAAATTTTTTAAAATATGTTTTGTTTCATAGCACATAGGATTACTTTGGGTCCATCTATCCTCACCTTTAAGTTCATCATTAAACTTAATTCAGTGCATGATGTGTGACACTGAATTGGCATAGTCTTTAGGTTTTTCTAGTTAGTGTCTTGAATTAAATCAAGAATTTTCATGTCACTCAGTTGTTTCATGATATAAAAGCATTTTGTGAGCTTAAGACACAGAAATGAAAAATTCATCTTTATTATCTAAGTGAATTTATGTGAGCCATAACATTCACCATTTCTGAAAATGTTACTGGAAAATAGCCAAAACTACCACGCCAGTCATGAGTGTCGAGTGCTGTTAGGAAAAGCAGAGTAAACCCTGCGTTCCGTCTAGGGTATGGCTGTCTCCTGTCAAAGGCATCTTTGTGGATGAAATTGGCAAGTCATAAAGTCATAACATTATAAAGGCCCAGATTTGGTTCAACTTCTGTCTTGGATTGATGCTTTGAGTCCTATTGTCCGCCCTCCTCCGAAGGTACTCACTGGCGTGCTTGTCTTTCTTCAGGACTGTATCTGTGAAAAAATACCTAACCGTCCATGGCATTGTAGGGGAGGGAAACCTTTACTTTACCTTTCAAGGTTCTTCTGGCTGGCCTAAGAATCAACTTGACATGACACAGGTGAACAGGAGAAAAAAACAAAGTTTAATTATGTCTGTATGGGGAATGCATAGATAGGAGATTCCAGACAGTCAGGGAGAATGAGGTCTGTATGTCATCCTGGACCAGGGAGACGGGGAAAGGGGTCTGGGACTTAAGAAGGAAAGGGAAGCAATTCACGGGAGTATGAAATAGACACTGTTTGGTAAACAAATGTTTGCTGGGTAACATAGAAACAGTAGGACAGAGAGGAATTTTAATAGATTTTGCTAAATTCCTCCTTGTTACCACCCCTAGTTCATGTCATAATGTTACCTTTGGTGATTGCTCCTCTGCCTGGAGCAGGTCGTCTATCTAAATTCTTTTTATGCAGCTAGAGGCAAGTTCAGAGTTTCTTTCTGAGTCTTTTGGGCCTTGATCATGTTGCGCTCAAAATAATCTGCAGGCCAAAGTGGCACATTATAGGGCGGCCTGCTTTTAGCCCCTACTGTATACACAGATTTGTAGAGACTGAACTATTCCCCACTGATGTTTTTATTGTAGTAGAATTTTAACCTTGTGTGTGAGGGCTGTTAGTATTTTAGAGGTTTCTGTGTTAATTTGGATTGCATTCATCTGAAATGTACAGCGAGTTGGATAATATATCTGAGGCCAGGAGGGCAGCGTGGCTGTATTTTGTCCTCTAAGATACTAACATTCAAACAGAGAAATCCTAACAAGGAAATGAGGATGAGTCGAGATACTCAGAGAACAGCGTGCTTTCCTTAGCAAGTACATAAAAATAATTTGTAATTAAATTCTGGGCTGAATTTTATCTTCACCCTGCTTGTTTCAGAAAGAAGGCATGTTGATGTTGAGTCAAATCAATAATGTAATGATTTATTGGGCATTGTAGCTTTCTTAAATCTGAAAAGGGGAAAACTGTTCAGGTACTTAAACATAGCACTGTGAAAAATGATGTTAATTGAAAATTATCAGCTTAATAAATAATACAAGTAAAATAATTGGCTATTCCATCTGAAGTTTAAGAAGATAACTCTCAGACTAAGCTTTGGAATTTCTGTTGTTTCTGACAAGATGTCTTCCTTAGCGTATCTTCAATTCATCCTGCATTTACTGTTTCTTATTTTAGTTCCTGGGGTGAGCCTAATTGCAGCACCCTGCTCTATGGAGTCATCTTTCACTTGTCTGTCCCTTACTACCTAGGAACTATTATTTGTTTAGTGTCTGTCTTCTCTACAAAATGATCAGCTATAGGAGGACAGAAACCATATTTTCCTCATTTGTATATTCTGAGGATCTTGAGCATAGCAGACACTTAATAAATATTTGTATAAATAAATAAGCCAGGAAGTGTCGAGTATGACCAATGTGATCTGATAAATTCCACGTGCTGTTGCATATTGTTTATTATAGGATCCACGTGGTGTAGATATTTTCTGGGGTATCTGCCAGTCGGTCTCTGAATTGCTGTTTCTCTCCCTCTTTCTAAATAGGTGGGTTTGAACTTCCGCTTCTGCGTAGCATGGAGTAGCCACATACACTCCCGCCATCTCAAACCAGAAAATAATAACAAACAAACAAACAGACAAACAAAAACCCCGACCAAATTCATGGTGTTAGGTAAAAAGAACAGTGATCCTGAGAAACAACACAATTAGGCCTGGCCATGGGAAGTCAGTGACGTGAGCCCTAAAATTCCTCTGATTTGCTGCCCTGAGAGTGCTTGCAGGCCACAAGTTAGGGAGGGGGAAGTCCCAGGGGAAGCCCAGGGGACTCTTGAATTGAGAATCCAAGGCGACCATGGTGGCTGGAACTTGTAGGGCAGAGTACCAGACAGGAGAGAGATCCTGGGAGATGCGCAGCGGGACCCTCTGCGGAATCCTGATCAGAGCACTTGCAGTGAAACTACCCGAGGCCAAGGATAACCACCCAAGACAGATGATGAGAAACAGTGCCTAAATGCTCTAAGAACATAGTGTTTTTCCTGAGCTGTGGGGCCTTGGGGAGAATATTCAGGATAGTTTTGCCTTAATAATGGTGAGTAATTAGCCCTAGACTCAGCAATGGCTGGGATCTGCCTAAAGATCAGAACAGCAAGACCCAAGAGGCACAACTGTTTCCAAGTAATTTCTAACAGCATCTTGGAATAGAATTCAAGCATATTTATAGGAGTTCAGATATATCCAACATCACACAAAGTAAAATTTACAATGCCTGGCATCCAATCAAAGATTACTAGGCATGCAGAGAAACAGGAACACAGCCCTTAATGAGGAGATCAATCACTTGACACCAACCCAGAACTAACACAGATGTCAGGGGGATCAGAGAAGGGCATTAAAACAGGTCATTGTAACTGTATTCCGTATGTTAAAAGAAAAAGTGTGGATGGGAGATGAAAAAGAACTTTTGAAGGTGGAAACTACGATATACGAGATGAAAAACACACCAGATGCGAGTAGTGACAGATTAGACATTGCAGAAGGAAAGATACTGAATCTTTAGGCATAATAGGAATTACCTGAAGTGAAACGCACTGGGGGTTTGGGGAGGCAAGACCAAGGGGGGAAATGAGGACAAGTGAGCTGTGGACAACTTGAAATGCTCTGCTCTATAGTGTGCTTGCAATCTCTGGAAAAAAGAGGAAAAGGGTGGGGGCCAGAAAAAAAATTATGCAGAAATAATAGCCAGATAATTTCCAAATTTGGTGAAAACAATGAATCTATAAATTCAAGAAATTCAGTAAACCCCAAACACAAAAATCACTTGACAGAGTTACCCAGAAATGCATCATAATCAAAACCAGTGATAAAAGAAAAATGTTTAGAGTGGTCAGAGGAGAAAAAACTCAGTACATATGGAGGCATAAAGATGGTATTTGACAGCAAATTTCACATCTGAAATGATACAAGTTAGAAAACAAAGGAGCAACATCTTTACTCAAAGGAAGGACTACAGACCTAGAATTCTGTACCACCGAAAATAAGTTTCAAAAATAAAGGTGAAATATTAAGACTTACAGACATTTTCAGACATATAAAAGCAAAAGGAATAAAAAGAATTCATCACCAAATGATGGGCTTTCCAGGACTCCGTGTGACTGGGCCTGGATGATTTGACCATAGATAGGCAGACCTCTGCTGGGCACTCAGAATATGCTACGAGGAATGTGGAACTTGGACTAGGGAAATCATATTAATATGTGAAATTGGGGCCTCTGTGCGGTAGGCCAGGAGGATGGAAGCACAGAGAAGGTTGTGGGCGAAGAAAGAAGAGTTGATGGCAGGAGACACGGAGGTGAGAAGCAGATACTCCTTCAGTTTTTGGTGGTCGTCCGACTCCCAGTTCCAGTCTTGTCCGAGGTGCAGCCCTGGTTTGGATTCTGTCAGAAACCATTCCATCTGCAGAATACGTTAACCTCTTTGTAAGCTAGCCCTACATGTTCTTGGATCCTTGCCACCAAAAAAACCCCAAAAAAGATCAGTTCCAAATTTTCTTCCTTGTTTATTCAACAAGTGTAATCGCTGTACTGGGACTCTCTCATCAAGGACTAAGAACAGAAATAATAGTCAGCTGCGAGGATTTCTAGGCCCATCATCTTTGGGATACTTGTCATGGTTATTTGCTGAACTTGAAGCCCTTGGATTTCTGTTGAGTCTTGTAGCTCAAGAGATGATGCAGCTTTTAAAGTTAGTTTCTTTTCCCACCATCAAGGGACCCAGACAGCCAGAAATTGTTGAGGAAATGAGATAAACAGTGGTAAGGGCCTCTCTGTGTTGGTTAACAGTGCAGTAAAAATGAGGGTGTAACATGTGTTCTGTTTGCTTTTCTAGCACTCTCCATAAGATGCCTTTGTGTTCTGGTTGTTATTAGAATCTTTGCTTTTGCTCTTTTGCTTTTATAAGCCTTTTCAAACTTTTTTTTTAAACTACTGATGTTTTAAAAAAAGTATCAGTGTAATAGGGCCCAGGCTCTGAGTCCATACCAAATGATGTTTTAAGCACGTTGATTCCTGTTTGTTTTTATCTCCAATCTAGTAGTTTTGTTTTATTTTTACTTCTTTAACTTAAACTGGATGGTAGTAAGCTTTGACCAAATGTTTTGTTGGTGAATATCTGAAACTGACAAGGAATCACAGTTTAGGAGCTCAGAAAATTTTCTTCTAATAGTTAGCCTTTTTGTAATCCGCAGCATTTTTGTTTCTAACAATGTATCTTGTGATTCTTTGTATTTTTCGTCCTTTCTGGGTGAAGTGACAGAGTATTTAAAAGTCTTTTTGGAAGGTTCTGGTGATCTAAGTATTGTTCATGCTTCGACCTACTTAGAATTGTTCTTTGTGCTAGAGAGTCCGTTTATCCCCAGGGTAACTGCTGCAGAACTGCATTGAAACTACCCACTTTCCAGAGCTTGTGTTACACAAACACAATGGAGCAGCGTGCAGCCAAAAAGAAGTGAGGAAGATGGCATTGTACTTCACTTCCTTGAATTAAGTTTTATTCATGGCAGTGTTTTCTATGGATTCTTTAACAATAACATTGGGAACAAGGATTTCACAGCAACCGTTGTTTGCCTGTGTCATCATCCTCAGTATGTTTGCTGCGTTGAGAAACTTTTATGCATTTTTTAATAAGACATTATACTCACATATAAAATTTTATTTTATACTTAGAACTTTTTTAGTCGTATGGGTGTATTATTGAGTATAGCAGTGTAATAATAATCCTTTAGGTATTTAAGTATCAGGATGATTGTGTTTAAACTGACAATATACATTTTTTAATTTTAATGTTCCCAGGTATTAATATTCCATTATTGTGATTGACAGCAGAATATTTGTCGTTTGCTCTTCAGAGTTGGGTCCTCTGCAGGAGACTTCCTACCAAACCATTTCAGCTTTTTAAATGCAAGTAGATATTTACCTTGAAATTAGAAAAGAGTTGCTTAAGATAACAAAATCAGCAGGGCATGTTCTGTTTGGTCTCCATCAATACTTACTTGGATTAGAAGATACGGGATGTTTGTTGAAACTAGGCATTGTGGTGAATCTCGAGGTGGTTCTTGGTACCTTTGGCCTCTAGGAGGCAGCGTGATCTCGTGTAAAGTTTCTGGACCCTGACTAAGGAAACTTGGTCCTTTGACATTTTAAGAACTCTCCTGTACGAAAATCATAAAGTTACCCTGGGAATTTAAAAAAAAAAAAAAAAGGTTGATAGAGTCCCAGAGGAGGAGATTTAGTGAATGTGTTTTTCTCTTTTGAGTGCCTTAAAGTACTTAACAAGGAAAAGAAATGAACAGTCATTGCCATAGCAGTAATCCTAACAATTGAGAAAGCGAAGGAATTAATACTTTTAATGGATGGGTGTTTTTCCATTTGCAGATCACAATCATCTTTGTGTAAATTTTCTGCAAGCATTACTGTTATTAGCAGTCGGTTTGGGGCTGTCTTATTACTACTGGTGTTTTGCTAAAATACTATTTAAGTGTTTGTTTAAATATAATTTGAATAAAGTCATTGGCAAATGTTATGGCTCTCCTAGAGCGGTCATTACAAGCTATCTAAAGTTGGTTGAAATTCAGGAGCAGTTGCATAGTACTGGATACTTTCTGGAAGTGACCAAATGTCCCCACGACATGTAACTGTTGTTGGCTTCCGGAAAACAAGGACCCCCACTGAGGTGAGCAGTGGGTGAGCAGCTCTCCGTCCTTTAGTTGTTCTGTTTTCCCTTTTCCTGTTTTCATGGCACCTGAGTAATTGCTTTTTAGTGACTTGGATGAGAGTAATACTGTAAAAGCATAATGCCCCTTGGTTCTCCTGGAATTGGCACTTTTAGGAGAATGTATTCTGTTCAAAACTAAAAGGTAGGTTCAGAAGACAAAGGAATTGGTGGGAGGATTTATTTATAACCCTATTTATGAAATTGATACTGTTGCTATTTTCATTACTTTTGGATCCGTTCAACCAAAAGCTTATAAAGTTCAGGTCATGCTCTTTCACCCTTGAATATACTTAATCCAGGAAGAATTAAAATAATCAAAAGTCATTTTGAAAGAACTGATAAATGTTAAGAAAAATTAGAGTGCCATATATTCTAAAGAAGCCCAGTAGCTCTCTTTCTGCAAAGGGATGCAGTCTCTGAAATGGAAGTCTCCGTGACACATAATCTGGCGTTTACTTGTTCGAACAGTCTGAGACTTCCGTCTTCCCTTTTTTGTGTTTGAGACAAAAAGGTTTTTAGTCAGTTAATGAGCTGAGTTTCTTTTTTTTAAATTGTTCATTGATTCCTTGTTTCTGCCTTGACAGGGCGATACTTGGGACAAAATAGAAATGGGAAAACAAAATGGTATAACTTCTGTGTTCTGTAATGAGCAGGCATGTGACTTGAAGAAATCATTGGAAACCTTTGGACCTTAAAAAGCAAAGTAGGGGTCCTATTTTCATATATTCTACATCATTAGAAAGTTACTTATATGTAAACATATAATACCTACCAAGAAAAACAGTGTCATTTAAAAACGTATTCCATTTCAACATTGTGTGTGTGTGTGTGTGTGTGTCTGTGTGTGTGTGTGTGTGTGTCTGTGTGTATACTGAATTACATGAAGGAGAAACACTGAAACATTTTATATTGTAGCCAAAGTGTGTCTAGGGTTATTTTTGTCCATTAACTTAATTCAGGACTGCTACACCTCAAATAATGATGCCTAAAGATGTCATGATCCTCTTAAGATGGGGAATTGTAGTTACTAGATCATGTTTTTACTGCTTAAAATTGTCCTCATTTTGGAACTAGTCAATTCAGTGCATACCACAAGTGTACATCACATACTTTGCAGTGTTTGTAGGGTGTAAGGGGACATTTCTGATATCCGATTTCTAGGGTCTTCTGTAAGAAAAGATGGCCTGTGGCTGGTTTGTCAAATGAATATGGGATGGTACTACTCCTGTGTGCTATTACAGCATTCACGAAGCTTCAAGAATGTCTTGTAGATGCAACACTCCAGGGTTGTGTTTGTGGGGGGGTGTTTGTATGTGTGTGTGTATGTGTGCTGGGCTATTTCACTAAAAATGGTTAGCATTTAGGCACTACTAAAAATGTTATTTATGCCCAGAACAGCATGTAACATGTATAAACAGAATGCAAATTTCAGTGGAAATCCAGAGTCCTAGGGCTAAAAGGGACTTTGAAGAAGGTCTAGGGCTTTGATTCTTGAACTCTGTTCCCAGGAACTGGGGTGAAGAGTTCTACTATTGAAATTAAATCATTAAATAATTAATAATTAAATTTAGTGACCAGATTGCTTTCCTTTCTGTTAATTAGATGATGAATAGAATTTTCTCACTTAATTTTTCACTCAAATATTTTCAAACTTTCTGCCCTCTGTCTGCGATGAAATCTGTATAGAAATTAACAGAAAAACTCAGCCCATTTTTTTAATGTGGCTTTGCTTGTGGCTGTGATTTTTTTTTTTCTAATAGGTATAATATAGTTATATTTTCTGCTAATACGAGTCCCCTGTGTGTGATAGAACAGAACTTGGTTGGTAAACCAACTATTTTACTCCCTTGAACATGTTCTGCAAAGGAGATTATGAATTTCAAGTGCTCCATCACAATGATGAGAACCAGTGTTCTGGTCTAGTGTTCTTACCAATGAGGCCCAGAGAGATTTAATGACTCAATTAAGGTCACCCACCAAATCAATGGGAGGGTAAGGGCTGTATTACATGACTTCCAATGTAATGATCATTATTCTAGATTTAATAGCAGTCCTTCACAGCTATAACCAAATTTGAAAAGAGCTCTTTTGTTTGGGGGCATTCACTTATTCTTCAGTAATACAATCCCCATTTTTGCAGATGAGGAAACAGGCTCATAGAGTTTAAGGGATTTGCCTCCGGTTTGCTGAAGTTTCTCTGCTCTAGAGAAGCTGCCAGGTTTTGTACTAGAATTGCTGGTCCTTTCTACATATAACTTGCTTCTTGGTAGGAAAGAAATTATCAACAGGAATGATGATACCTTCAGGAATCCCTTGAGTCACGGAATCACTAGAATGAAAGATTTTCAAGGATTTAGATGGCAGGAAGAGCTGGGCTCACAGACAGTTATTTGAAAGAAATTTGATTGGTAAATTGTGGTTATTTGGGGATGTTGACTGTCGCTGTTATAAAGACCACAAAAAATAAATGTAAGGCACTTAAAGACACTTTTCCATTTGGATTTATCTCTAACAGAAATTAAGACTGGGAAAAACAAGCATGTGCATTTAAAAATCTAAAAGTATTTTCAAGGAAAGTAGATGTTTTGAAATAAATTAGGTTGTGTCCTATCAGTATGAGAAATTAAAACATTGATTATGCAGATGACTCATCAAAGTGTCTTATTTATTCATAAGATATTTTCCTGCTATAATTTTTCTGTTCTCAGTTTGATATTTAAAAGAAAGAGTTCTTATTTTGAAAGACGTTCCAGTGAATAAAACCAGGTTTCACTCCTGTGGTGTCTAAATACAGATGGTCAGAGAGTTGCTGGGATTTACAGACCTAAGGATGGGCACAGGTTACTGGAGTGTGTTTCTTTCCTGAAAATTCATTGGTCATGGCATGTGCACTTTTCTGTGTATATTACACTTCCATTAAAAGTTGGAAGACTAAACCCCTAAGGAACAAACAATTTCCTGAATGGTTAAATCTTAACTTTAAAAATCTGATAGTTAGCATTCAGTGGAATAATTACTTTGCAGCTTTGCCTAACTCTTTAATATTTGAAGATTTACCTTTCTACAGAATTTGTACTGAAAATGTTGTCATGATATAGCAGTAAGTTTTAAAACTAGATGACAAAGTGATTCAGAAGCCATAGGGAAGAAGCGGCCAAGTCCTTTTTTTTTATTGAAGTATCATTGATGTGCAATCTTACGATGGTTTCACATAAACAACACAGTGATTTCAACATTCAACCATATCATCAAGTCCTCACCCCCTGCATTGCAGTCACTGTCCATGTTGTTGCAAATAGTAGTATTTGTTTTCTTTTTACGGCTAAATATATTCCACTGTGTGTATGTACTACATCTTCTTTATCCATTATCTATGGATGGGTAAATTGCTTCCATATCTTGGCTATTGTAAATAGTGCTGTGATAAAGACAGGAGTGCAATATGTCTTTTTGCATCTGGGATCTTGTTTTCTTTGGGTAAATTCTTAGGAGTGGAATTCCTGGGTCAAATGGTATTTCTATTTTTAGTTTTTTGAGGAACCTCCATACTGCTTTCCAGAACAGTTGCACCAGTTTACATTCCCACCAAGAGTGTAGGAGGGCTCCCCTTTCTCCGCATCTTTGCCAGCGTTTGTTGTTCCTTGTCTTTTGGATGTTGACCGTCCTAACTGGTGTGAGGTAATATCTCATTGTGGTTTTAATTTGCATTTCCGTGATGATTAGCGATGTGGAGCATCTTTTCATGTGCCTGTTGGCTATTTGTATTTCTTTGGGGAAATGTCTGTTCAGGTCCTTCACCCATTTTTTAATTGGATTATTTATTTTTGGGGTATCGAGTCATGTGAGTTCTTTATATATTGTGGATGTTAGCCCTTTATTAGGGGAGTCATCTACGAACATATTCTCCCATAGTGTAGGATGCCTTTTTGTTCTGCTAATGGTATCCTTTGCTCTACAGAAGCTTTTTAGTTTGCTGTAGATACTGCCATTTTATAGAGGGCAAAACTGAGGCTCAGAGAAATGAAATTGCTGTATCACAGGGTCACTATCTCAGCCTAGTTCTCTTTACAACCCATGGTCTTTCTACATATTGTTTCTGTTCAATAACTGGGCAATTGAAAATACTTTTCACGGAGATAAAGAATACAAGCAACTAATTTTTTCCAGTAGATGACTAGTGAATTTTTTATGAAGTTGTGTTTGTAATAACCCTACCTGAGGCTTCTAAGCCACACATGATGTGCGTTGTTTGTTTCTGTGTCTGGGGGCTCATACCTTATTCATCACGTTCAAAGTAAATATTGATCTTTCTGTGTTTATGTTTGGTAATAGAATATCCAATTAGGAATATTTTTCCCTTGGGAAGTTATCATATTCTGAATCAGGAGCGTATGGAGAAAAATCATAGTAACCAAGCCAGCAATTAAAGCTGGTGTAAATACAAAACTCGTTGGTTTTTGCCCTTTTCCAATGAGGGTTTTCATTGCCCCTCATGAGGCTCCAAGCTTGTAACAAAAGCTCCCAAATGTCGTCCTCAGTCTTAGAAGCTAACAAGATGAAGAAAAATGCCTCAGTGCTCAAAACGATTTTAGCAGCTGAGTTAGTGGGAATATTTTCTTTATTCATCTGTTTCTCTGCTTCTTTTGATGACTTTTTGCCAGGTGCTTTATTCATCTGCTGTGAATTTATCCAACTAGCAGAGGTGGAATTTGGAACCACATATTTGCATAGAACACTGAGAGATGCTATGAGGCAAACAGAAACCTTGGGGGAAGTTCAAGAAGTTCAAGAATGTTGTGCATTTCTTAAATCGAAGTATCTGCTTCTCTTATGCCCTTTGCCGTGTGACTATATTTTCTTTTTGCCTTTGTGAAGATTTGAATTGTGAGCTTTTTGAGTTTTGGATTTGGTTTGGTTTCTCTACAATATGAGGTGATTAATAACAGGTAAACACTACAGGTCTGTCATAGGAAAGTTGGTAGAGGTTCCTTTCCCCTTCTCCATGTGGCCTTAAATGCCTTCACCGCTTAGCCTATCGTCTGCCTTTTCTGCTGAGTGTCAAATACAGGGGTGCATGTAGAACTTTTAAGTGCTCAAGAATTAATTGCTATTATTATATTATTGTCTCTTATATGTGACTCTCTTCCTTTTCTGGTTCAAGGCAGTTAACTTTCACATCATTCACTCACACATTCTCTCCACGGTTTGCTCGCCGTTAAAGTCAATGCTGTTGAAACCCTACCGGGCGCTAGCATTTGATTTCTGCCTCTATTTTTTTCTTCTATGAGGAAGCCACTACATACTCTTATTTAAAATGAAACTTAATTTTTGTCCACAAAGGTTTCCAGCTATTTCTAAAACTAGATGAAAGGCTGGTGGCAGTTTGCAAGTGCAAAAGTCTTGGAACTCTACTTTGCTTCCAGAGGAACAGCACCCTCGTCCCCATATTATTTCAAGAAAGTAAAACCAGGCGGATGGTAAGAGAGAGAAGGTAAACACCCTGTGTCAGGCACAGGGCTTTACTGCATATAAACACTGTAGACTTTTTCCTCCACTTACGTAGGAGGAAACTAGGCTTCCGAGAATTTAAATGTCTTTGCAAGGTTATACCCTCAGTAACTGGTAGAGGAGGGATTGGTTTCTGAGTCTTGTACCATGGCTTTGATTTTTCTTGAAAAAGACCACCTATGTACAATGTAAAAGCCTTGGCTCGGCTCTGCCACACGGTGGGCTCTTAATAAGTGTAGACTGCCCTCTCCTTCCCTCTCTCTCTCTTTCTGAACTTTTCTGCCTCACGGTGAAAGCAGCTATTAAACAAAAAAAGATTTAAAGCAGATTAGCTCAGTATTTCCCCCTCCTTGGAAGAAGGGACACCTTGAGGCAGGGAAAGGAAACGTGCTGCACACCCACGAGGCCGCTTTACCCCTTTCCAGCTGGACCCCAGGGGCCCCACTCCCGGAGAACTTTCCTATTTTGGCTGTAACTGGGAGCGGACAGCGCTGCAGAAAGCTCGGGGCAGTTTGACACCTTGTTAGTAACAAGGGTTATTAAAGGTTTCTTTGACGAATTTTTTCTTTAATAAGTAAGCATTTCTGTCTGTGGCATCTTAACTACACTGATGGGCAGTGACTGCATTGGGGTGTGGGTGGGGACTTGATAATATGGGAAAATGTAGTGACCGCATTGTTTTTTCATGTGAAACCTTCATAGGAGTGTATATCAATAATAACTTAATAAAAAATTTTTAAAAATAACAAGGTAGCATTTCTGAAGCCTAGCTCTGATGAAGGCAGAAGGCTCCCTGTGTAAAGGTAGGAGTAAGGGGGAGTCCTGACAGGTTAGGGAGAGCAAGCCCAGGGCCGGGTGAGCAGTGGTGAGGCTCATCAGGCCCTTGAGCCTAGGTGAATCGCTGGGGGGCAGGTTGTGAATGCCTGTCTGGGTCCCCCGGAGGGGGGTAGCGCAGTGGCCTTGAATCCAACAGATGGATGATTTCTAAGAAGAGATCATTTTCTGCTTGTATGGGTGCTTAAGTCTCTCAGTTTCCATCTGATGTTCTGATTTACCATTAGGAAAAACGCGACATGCAGTGACGTCTCGGTTGGTGTCTCCTCTGGAAGGCTTGATCCTGTTGAGGACAAGCCTCGGAGGCAGAAGGTGCCTGTAGGCCCCAATCTGAGGGGAGGATCCCAGCCTCAAGTCTCCTGCCTGGTGGCTGAGGAAAGGACAGGCCTGGCTGAGGGACTGCCTCTTACCTTTGTGTCTACTGAGCACAGTCAGCAGTTGCTCCAGTCACGTGAGTGCTGCTGCCCCTAGGTGATCAGAGGCAGGAATTCGAGACAGCTCAGTAAGACTGGGAGGCCAGGTCAGCATACCTGCAGGGGTGGGCGGTAGGGTGCGGCCAGGCAGGGTGCTACAGGGAAAGCATTTGTACCATAGAGTTTATTTCTCTGTTAACTTATTTTAATTCTACCCCAGGGGATGAAATTTCTGGCGAGGGCATTGATTACTTAGACTGTATCATCTTAAAGGTCTGATTCATAAAATCTTAGCAATTGGAAACATCGCAAAGCTCTGCCATCAGAGAGGTGAGGGACTGTTGCCCTTATTTCATAGATGCACAGGGAGATGTTGGTTTTCCCAAGGTCTCAGGGTAAGATCTGGTCTTGCTCTTTGAGTTCCATGTCTGTGCCAATTAAGCTGTTGTGTTAAGTGTAATCTATTTATGGAAAAAATTAGAGATGGGAAAATGATCTAAGTTCTACCTCTGGTTATCTACAGTCCTGATGGGCCCTGTACAGCCCCAGCTGGGCACTGCTGGTCCACAGGTGACAATGGCCAGACCTGCCCGTCCTGGAACGGTTAGAAGCTGACCTTCGTTAGGTCATCACTTCAAATGCAAAACGATAGGGTCAGAGCAGCGAACCGTACTGTGGTGGTCGCGGGATTCCCTGGATCAGAGCAGGAAGCCTGTGTGTGTGCCCAGCATGTAATCTAGCGTCATATCTCGGATTAATAAAATTCTTCCCTCTGCCCCTGCCATCTCCCTGGTGATTCTTTCCATATCTGTTTGTCTCTTATCTTGACAGCGTGTTAGTTATCTGGGCATATTAACGATCATTTGGAACCAAAGTGCTGAAGTGGGAGGGCCAGGTTTTTAAGTTACTTTCCTTTGCTTCGTTTCGTCACAGCAGTGAACTTTTAGGAAGTAGTGTGACTGTGGACACTGAGTACGTAATGCTTTTCCACTTTTTAACCATAACCCTGTACGGCACCCTAGGCGTATGTATGTCTGAAATAAAACGTACCCTTCTGTGTGCCTGTATGGTCTGCTGCTTTCTGCCAGACCCATTACTGAGATGAGACCACAGTTAGAGAAATCTCACGCTTTAGAGAGAAAGATAGTAAGAAAACTTTTTTTTTTTTTTGACTTGTTTTTCTACCTTCACTAAAGACCTTTCAGATAGGCAACATCTAAGGACCAATTCAAAATGAGAAGGTTGTGCCTCTTGAAATATCTGACTTTGGACCCCCCTCCCCAAATATTAGTGCTTCTCGGGGGGCACTGACATTTCGTGAGCTCACCCCACATTTAGTTGTGCCACGGCTAAGATGAAAGGCAGTGAAAACAAAGTGCAGCGTAGGTGCTGTGAATCACAGCTAACATTTCTGCTAAGACTTTGACTTGCCCTGTATTTCTTTTGTGGGTAGAGCTGGACCTTACTCCTTGGTGGTGCTGGGATCGCTGGGCTTGTGTTAACTCACACCACCTAGCACCCCACTTGGGACGACTTTAGAATTCAGGTGGGACCTGTTGCGAGACAGACCTCTGCCTCAGCTGCTCAGGGGATAGGGTGACAGGCTCAGGACGCGTGCTACCGTTCTCGCCCATAGTTCGGTGCGTGTGATCTCATCTGCTCCTCATAGTCCTGGGGGAGAAAAGATGAAATTATCTTCTTTACTCAAAACCACCACCACCATCAAAAAACAAACTAGCAAACAAGAGCCAAGGATTCGAGAGGTTAGTGAGCGTGTTCAGAGTCACAGAGTGAGCAGGACAGAGTCAGCACCATCCCGGGTCTGCAGTATCACTGAAGATCTTGATACCAAAAAGACATATGTAATTAAAAAATGTCAATGTCAAGAGTACCTTTCTGGGTGGATTAAATACTAGTTAAAATACTAATTCTTTGGGAGACAGATTAGTTTGTAGCATAAGAAAGCATCATTCATTCAGCTCTCATCGTTTCAAGGTTAAAGAAGCCATTCTTCTCGACTTTGCACTTCGGATATTCGAGATGTCGTCCGTGGAGGGGCACTGGCACAGTCCTCACTGACATTTCTTTCCCTCTGTGCAGCCACGTGGAAGCCTGCAGTCAGTGCCTGTGTTTATGGTTTGTTTTCTTTACTCTTCTGACACACCTGGGAGGTGGGCACGGTGGGGTCGTAGTTGACAACACCGGGTGAGGTCTGCGGAGGCTGTGTGAGAGCTCGGGTCTTCTGCACGCCTGTCCACTGCTTTGCAGAGGTGTGAATCTATATGGGCAGAGGAAATGGATGCTTTGGGTAAAGGCCCAAGGTCAGAAATGGCAGAAGAAGAGGATTGAACAGTTTATTTGCTCCTTGGCTTTAGAATGGAGCCATGGCAAGACTGTTTGGCCAGTGTTTATAATGTGATCTGATCCCCGGAGGAAAAAATTAAGTCAAGTTCTGCACTTAGCGGCTCTTCCACATAGCCAGGGAGTAGCCAACTCAGCAGGCAGAAATATTCTTTCAGTTGGGATTCTCTGTCTGTCACAAATTTTTTAAAGCTTTGGCTGAGTACTCGACTTGCGTGTGACCCAATGAAGCATTCTACGTAGATAAACGCTGGGTGAGTCATGGTTTTTAAGTGTATGTGGCCTCATCCAGCAGAAATTCATGATTCTACAGAAGAGTAAAGAAAAAGGACAAGGGTGAGTAGAACCGTTGCATTATATAGTCATTGAAAGGCTCATTAAATAAGAAAGAGAAGAAGAAAGAATGGATAAAGCTTATTGAGAGTTTCCTGTGTGCCAGGCTGTGTGCAAAGGGTTTTGCTCATTTTATCTTATGGAGCCTTCTCGAAACCCCAGTGAAGGGAAGATACTATTAATCTGATTTTTACGTATGAAGAAACCAAGCCACAAATAGTTTAGCTTGCTATTGAGGGTCATGGTTTGATAAGTGGTGGAGCAAATATAATCTGACTTGAGATCCTCCCCTCCTTGCAGCTCACGTTGCCTCCCTGTGCAATGGACGCTCTAGGCAGGGTAGGGCACGGTACCATCAGAAGCAGAGCCTGGAGAGCCAGCTGCCCCGGATGAGCGAGTGGCTGGAGGGGTTACCCCCTGGGTGCCGAGGCACAGCAGGAACGGGCCACATTAGAGGGCGGCAAGATGAGGCAAGCCTGGCACAGTGGGGGAAGTCAGAGCCAGGGTGAAGCATAACCACAGTGTTACATTTACAGTGCCTCATTGGCTTAACCAGGCAGGTGTTGGTGAAGAGGTCTGCATACTGGGCAGGGAAGTTCCATAACTACGTAGGATGGTATTTGGGAATATTGAGGCATTTTGAGGGAAGCATGAATGATTCAGCCATTGTGGAAGAGTAACGTGTGTGATGCACGAGGCCAGAGGTCACTGTGCTTTCTGCCCGTCTTCTCCTCCCCTCCCCTCTCATGTCCACCGTGACCTCAGCATGGCATTGCTGAGGCTTGTCTATCTAGTTATGTGGTTTTTTTAGAATTTATTTTTGTTTTGGGGCTTTGATCAAAGTATAAACTGCCCTCAGGGCTCATCTCTAAGCCACGGCACCTAGCTATATCCGCTCTGTGCCTATTCGTGCACCCCCCAGGCAGCAGGGTTTCGGGGAGAGCTCCAGGGTAGGAAGGAGGGTCAGGCATAGCCTAGGCAGCAGGGCCCTCTTCAATGGCTGGTAGCCGGGCCATGACTTCCCAGGGGACCCCTGGACCTTTCAGGATTCTCCAGAGCAGCAGAGCCTGTAGGGGGTGTGTGTATCCTCACACATGGGTATGTAAGGACTCGGCTCCTACATTTCTGGAGGCTGCCAAGCCCGAGTCTGCAGGGTGGGCCAGGAGAGCCAGTGGTGCGGATGAAGTGTGGGGAATTCTGTCTTGCTTGGGGAGACTGTTTTTTTGTTCTATTCAGGCTGTTGACTGATTGAATGAGGTCCAGGTACATTGTGGAGGGCAATCTGCTTACTCAGAGTTCACCGATTTAAATGTTAATTGCATTCAGAAACACCCTTCAGTTTGCACAGAATTAAGCCTCACCCCCCCTGTGGGACATGCCTCCTTAGAGGA
Organism: Manis javanica; assembly: GCF_040802235.1. Taxonomy (NCBI): domain Eukaryota; kingdom Metazoa; phylum Chordata; class Mammalia; order Pholidota; family Manidae; genus Manis; species Manis javanica. The sequence goes on along the minus strand of NC_133170.1, from coordinate 6,456,079 downwards.
CTTCAGGAGCCCTCACCACCCCCTCCTCAGAATCTCTCTCAAATGCCAGCATTTTTAGCGAAATGTGTTAGGTAGAAATCTTATAACCTGTTTGAGACAAATAGATGGGTAAGGAAGCACTTTAAAAATGTTGAAGCCGTTTACAAATGCAAGGAATTTAGGGAAGTGCAGAGGGTGTGGGTAGATTTAGTGTGATTGGGTAGCTGCCACCTGTCATGAGGATTACAGTTTGGGACCAGAACAATAAACCCTTTTTGTGCCTAGGCTACACATTACCACACACAGTGCAGTGGGGCCTCCTAAGAACCTTCTCTTAGATCTACAGGAAAATCCCATCCTCCGTCCGTGAGGGAGTGGCCTGGTGGGACCTTTGGAACTCTGGTCCTGCCACCTGCCATTGAATTGCCACCTGCTCTCACTGCGGCAGGCTCTTCAGAGAACTACTTCGGGGCTGTGTACCCCTGGGTTGAAAGACCAGGTAGATGAAAAATGTAATCTGTTCAGCTACCAGCCATCTTTTGAGCCATCTTATCTCATATAAACCTTGGGAGAATCTAATAGAAGGGATGCTTTGTCACTGTTCACACTTGCAGACAGAACAAGCACAATTTTAATTCTTCTACTCAGTGTAGGATAGTATTTTGCACACAGTTGCCTAAAAAATATTTGACTTAAGAGAAATCATATTCTGTTTCTGTATTCTCTTTTCTCTCTCTTACCTCTGATTTTCCTGCAGCTGACATTTGCATGCTTACTATATGAAGAATGCTATGTTATTTTTAGGAGAAATTAAATAGAATTTAGAATAGCTCCTTGAGTTTTTTAATGAGATGTTAATCTCCATATCACAGTGGAAATAAAGTACCACTTAATACATTTTTAAAGTAGAGTACTTTTTTATAACTTAAATCTTTCATTTTATTTTAGAGAGTAAGCCTTTCTGTAGTCGAACTTGCAGAAATGGGAGTGGTTTTATTTCCTAGTGAACTCTTACAACAAAATGTTCATTAATTAAAAATAGCTGCCTGATACAGGAAACGGCTCATGTAGCGGCCTCTGACCCTGTTCTAAAAACAGACTTGAGCTGCTTGAGTGCCGAAGAAGAATGAACACTAAAAGCTGTGCGAACAAATTCAGGTAAAAACATGCAATGTTTTAAGTAGGATCTGTGTGCTCTTAGTGTTTTTCTAATTGTGACTCATGTGCTTACTATTAAAAAATAAATACATATTTTAGCAATATATAGGAAGCAAAGTTCCCACCCAAATTGTGCTATTTAGTCTGGTGGTTTCTACAGATTTCTTTTCTATGCATAATCAAACAGTATATACTTATTTTAAAATGGAATTATTTTTTCAGCTTGGTTTTTATTTCTGTATATTTGAAATTTTCTCCATCAAATCTTTAAAAATCCTCTTCCATTATTCTCTTTGAAGGCAGCATAGTATTGCATTGTATAGTTGTACTGTAAATTGTTTAAACCAGTTCCCTGGTTAATAGACTTATATCTTTGAATTGGAATTTTTTCCTTTGAAATTCAGGGTTTTTAGAGCAGCTGACCTTACAATTAAATTACCAGATATACCATGTTGGTAATGTAATATATTGAAAGTTTAGTGTGTGTCTAGAACTTTTCTAATTATGAGTCTGTGAAATAGGAGGATAATTCTGCCATCTTCCTAGAGATTTACTATTATTGTCCCTATTCTTGAGATTTAAGAAGCCCGCAAGCTCCCTGTCTGCCATCACGGCTGTCCATGGGATGCTGGACTGAGAGATGGTGGTGACTGGAGGACTCGTGAGGGCCCTTTAAGTGCAGAGGAGCCGAGCAGAGGGACAGCAGCTCCGTCAGCAGAGAAGAAAGGAGAGTTTATGAGTCCTTATTGGAATTACCCCTGTTAAAAATCTTTGCTGGTTGCCTTACGGCAGACTTTGGAAGACTTGCCCCCCTAACTCCGTGACGGCCCTGAGGGCTCCCTGGCCTTTGGCACAGGTGGCTTGGTGTCTGTGCACCTCCTGGTGTCTTCTGAGTCCTCTTATGAGTCCACCTGGTAGACAGGACCTTCCCGCAGGTTTGTCTGAACCCCCTGGTGAGCCTTGCTGAGCCCCAAGCGACATCAGTTAATTCTGAGCTCTCCCACCCTGGCCGGTCCTCCCAGACGCACGGTGTTGCTGCTCTTTGTTTTCTGCTGAAAATGGAAGCTCTGAAGTTCTTGTCATTACTAATGCTTAGACTCTAAGATCTGTCTCTAGGAAAAGAACCTGAGACTTAGAAGGTATGTTTCCTTTGCTAAGAGGATTGTTAAATTAATCCTAGGTGTATGTTAAATTTTTAGAGGGGCAAAGTAAGGTTACTCCACATTACATTTCTGAGTAATTAGCTAGCTTGTCATGAGTAGAGAGAAGTGACATTTAAAATAACCACTAAAAGGCCCCTGAGTTTTGGTTATTTATTGCCATATAAGAAGTACTCCAAACTCAATAGTTTCTAACAGCAAGTTGTTATCTCATGGTACAGTGGGTTGAGCTCTGTTTCCCATGGTTATCAGTGGGGTGCTGTGGGGTAGCTGTGGTCCTCTGAGCCTGGAATGGTAGCGAGGTGACCCACTGGGTGCTGAGGTTGCCTTTGGTGCCTGGGTTCCAAAATGGAAGAAGTGGCTGCTGCTCCAGCAATGCAGGGCTAGGCCCTGACCTGACGCTGCGCTGTTCCCGCCCTGTCCAGGGGTCTGAACAGTAAGCCCAGCCCTGAGGCACTGTGGGCTGGGGCTGCTTAAGGACATGGATATCTGGAGTGTGGCTCATTAGGGTGATACCACAGCGTGCTCTGTCCCGCTACACCTGCCACGTACACTTATCACACACAAGACCTCCACGGACATCTCACTCCATTTTTCTATCAGGCTGAGTCCAGGAACTCATCTAAGTCAGGCCCAGGGGCACATGAGGCTTTGGGTACAGCTAATCTCAAGCTCAATACTTCTGAATAAAGGCACACGTGTTTTGCTCTCCTCTCCCCTCCAACATTCAATGGTAAAGCAGGGACAGGAAAATCTGCAATAGACATTCACCTTCAGAAAGGTATTAAAGGCTGTGGAGAAGTCAGAACCCTCATACACTGCTGGTGGGAATGGAAAATGGAACACTCTGGAAACAGCCTGGCGGCCCCACAAAAGGAAAGTTAATATTTAATCTAGCAGTTCCATACCTAAGCACATACCTATGAGAAAGGGAAACATAACCACATAAAACTTGGAAATGTTCATAGCAACATAGTAACAGCCAAAAGGTCAAAACAACCCAAATATTCATCAACTGATGGATGGATAAATAAAATGTAGTATATCCACACAATGAAATGAAGTTCTGGTACAGTAAGGGTGAGCCTTCAAAGTACTCTGAATGAAAAAAGAAGCCAGTCACAGAAGGTCACAATTTGTATGATTTCATTTATATATGAAGTGTCCAGAATAGACAAATCTCCAGAGACAGAAAGGAGATTAGCAGTTTCTCTGGCTGGTGGGCAGGGTGTATGGGGGGCTGGTAATTCAAGGATACAGGTTTCCTTTGGAGGTGATGAAGATGTTCTAAAATGGACTGGTTGTGAATATACTGCAAACCTTTGAATTGTAAACTTGGGTAAGTTATATGGTATGTGGGCTAGATCTTGGTAAAGCTGTTACTATTTTTTTCAAGTGGAAGAGGGAAATGGGAGGCACATAGCGGTCCCTGGCCCATAGCAGTTCCAAAACCCAGCTCCTTGTTTAGGGGCTAGTTTGTAATGTGGGCGGTTGTCTGTGGCTCTTGCCTATATCCTCTAGGCTGTTGACTGTGTTTTCAGAATCTTATTTTTCCAGAAGAAATGGCCCATGTTTGTGGTGTTTTCCTATCTGAATAAGGTCCCTGATACTTTTCATTTGGAACTGTCCCCGTCTCTTTAGTCCAGACTGATGGTGCTTCTATGGATACATTTCTCAAAGTTTTTGTGGGTTTTCCCATAGAGCTATTTAGGGTTTACAGCATTAGAGTGACACCATCCCCACAAATCTCTTTGAGGCAGGGCTCTTTTCTACCTTGGACTGCCTTTTAGTCAAGGTGTTCTGCAAAAATACCTTTTTTTTTTTTAATAGTTGCTGTAAAATACTAGTTTCAGTATTTGGAAACATAGTCATTCAGCAGTTACATACGTCACAAAACGCTCATCACCAGAAGTATAGTTACCATCTGTCACTATACAAAGTTATTAAAATCTTGACTATATTCCCTATACTGTCCCTGTGTTTCATTCCTGTGACTTATTTTATAATTGGAAGTTTGTACCTCTTTATCCCCTTGACCTATTTCACCCATTCCCTCACCCACCTCTCCTTTGGCAACCACCAGTTTGTTTTCCGTATTTGTGTGTATTTGTTTCTGTTTGTCATTTATTTTTTAGATTCCACCTATAAGTGAAATCATGTAGTATTTGTGTTTCTCTGACTTATTTCATTGAGCATGGTACCCTCTAGGTCCATCCATGTTGTCAAAAATTGCAAGTTTTTTTTTTAATGGCTGAGAATCCACTGTGTGTGTATATCACATCTTTATCCATTCATCATCCTCCATTGATGGATACCTAGGTGGTTTCCGTATCTTGGCTATTGTAAATAATGCTGCAAGAAACAGGGGTGCATATACTTTTTCAAATTAGTATTTTTGTTTTCTTCTGGTAAATACCCAGAGGTGGAATGAATCATATGTTATTTCTATTTTTAAGTTTTTGAGTACCCTTCATGCTGTTTCCACAGTGGCCACACCAGTTTACTTTCCCACCAACAGTGCGTAAGCTTCCCTTTTCTCTACACTCATTTCTTGTCTTTTTGATACGAGCCATCCTGACCAATGTAAGTGAGCAAGATGTCAAGATTCTTTGAAGCTCTACTCTCTGGTAGAGACGATTCTTAAGATACATCATCGAAATTCTTCAGAGATTTTGGTCTCACTCTGTGATTTGCAAAGTATGGTCGTAGAGCAGCCTTAGGGTCACCTGGGATCGTACTGCAGGGCTGAGACCCCACTCCAGGCCTGCTGAATCCGACTGGGCAGCTCAGGCCCAGCGACCTAGGTCTGAACACACCGCTGGCTGAATCTGGCACACATGGCACTTGAGAACCAGTGGTCAACAGAAAGAGTCCGTGAGGAACACCTCAAATTTCTATAAGGGCCGTGCAGCCTCATTCTTGAGGCCGCATGTTACTGACAGCACAGGATATGATCTTCGCCCTCAGCTGTTTCGCACTTTGAGCTTTTTTTTGGCTGAGATTCTGAGATGAGGAGTGGTTTTATTTTGGGGCCCATGAAGTCTAGCTCCTTGTATTTCCTCTAAATTCTGCTTGAGAAGGAACTGAACACTCCCTCTTCAGTTCATCTCACTACTCCAGTATTTATCATGGGCGGTAAACTGAGCCCGTGGACCGTGTTCTGCGTGCTGCACTCTTCAGTGGCCCCTTTCTGCAGTCTTCCTGAAATGAGGCCTTCAGCATTTTTCCTGAACTTCTCCTGAGTCAGACCCACGGGCTCCCTAGGCGTCCTTTCTCTGTGCCACAGTACTGCACACAGTGGGTCTGCTAAGTACTGGCCAGTATATGGCTTCGGTTCCCTTCTTCAGCCACCAGTGACTCTTCTTCCCTTTTCCAACCATTACTAATGATCTTGTCAAAATTCTTCCAGCTTCTGCCCGCCGTGAGGACCCGAAGCCAATACATGCTTCACGTTTGGGTTTCAGCAGAGCCCCACTCCTGGTACCAGATTTTGTTCCGGTTTCCTGTTGCTGCATAACAAACCACCCCCAAATGTAGTGGCATCAGAGCAGATATTTTCCTGCACACCGTTTTGGGGTTTGGCCAGGGTTTGATACATGGCTCATCTCTGGCTTGTGTGGTGTCAGCCGTGGCAGCCCAGTTAGGGCTGCAGGGTCTGTTTCCAAGATTGCTCACTCACATGGCTGGCACACGGCTGCTGCGTGTCAGCTGGGCCGGATTCTCTTCCACGCAGGCCTTCCTCATGCATGTGTCTGTCTGGACCTTCTTACAACACGGCAGCAGGACTCTTCAAAAAGGAGGAAGCGGAAGCTGCCAGGCCTCTCCAAGCCTTAGCCCAGAAGTGGCCCAATGTCATTTTTGCTGGACAAACAGTCACAGGTCCAGTCCAGAGTCAGGGAGGCGGAGGAAGACCCCAGCCCTTGGTGGGAGCAGCAGCAAAGAATTAGTGGCTCTCATGAAGCCACTCGAATCTGTTAGTTTCTTGTTTTGGGGGAGCTTTTTGATAGTATTGAATGAAAGGGCACCCTTGGCGTAAGGTAGGAGTTGCTGAAAAGTAATTGTCAATCTTTTGAAGAAAGGTTCAATCTTTGGGAGGAGGTTAAAAGAAAATGTTTGCATGTAAAGAGCCTCTCGATCTGTGGAAATGTTAAAGGTTATATTTCACTGGTGGTTGGAAGTCATTTTTTTTTTTGGTAGAATTAAGTTTAAAAATTCCTCTCAGTGGAGTAATACTGTCCAGCACCTTTGGTTATATCAAAACTTGTGACGGGCTCTGAATGCGTTTATGTATCTTAATTGGTATGAACGCTGAACTGCTCATTTTAGATCCTCAAATGTAGAAAAAAGCGTCCCTTTCCTTCCGCGCCCCCCTTAGACTAGAGACTAAACGCTGTTTAAGGGTCGTGAACGGCGTGAGGCGGACCGGGTGCCTTGGAGGAGTGATTGTGGCAAAGGCAGAGGATGAACAGTGGGGTGCAAGAATCCAAAGGTTTTCCGTCGTTTGGAACTTTTGTGCGCAGCTGTTTCCTGGTTGCTGAGAGAGGACGGACAGATGGCCGCGGAAGCTGCGTCTGCTTCTGCACCAGAGTCGGGCATTAGTTGGCTCACACCAGCTAGCAAATGGCTTCCTGAATTTGGAAAGCACTTATGTTAGTGAAATTTTCCACATCCAATTTGGAGCTCTGTTTTTAAAAAGGTCAAGCTTAGTGCTGTGTTATCATTGTGATTCCACAGTTTAAAAACAACTTGCAGCTCTAAGATGAACCGAATCTGACTGGTATTAAATCATGGACCTTTAACCTTAGTTCCTACTGTTAGCTTATTGCATCAGTAAGGGAATGCTTTTGGTTTTGGTTTATGCATTATTTGGACGGTACTGAGCAGTTGTTAAATGTGAAATACCTTGAATATTTTTCCTTTAATTCGTTTGTAACACAGTTTGGGGCAACACTGGCTTCCTTCCTTCCTTTTAGTTTTATTTTCCCGCGTCTTGAGTAGATATCAGGTACGACTCATGGTGGGCTTCCTCCTTTTCCTGCCTCTCTTCTCTGTGTGTCTTCTTATTCTCGCCTCACCCAGCACGTCTGAGGGCATGACATATTCAGGAGTGAGGTTCTGGGCAGGGTGGGTGGGACGGCTGTGATACATGTAGTCACTGCTCTGCGGGAGGGATCCGATCACTGCTGCCCCCTGTTCTCCAACCGTTGTTGCACAGCCCTGGCATTGAATCATTGCCCGCCGTTCAGGAAGTGATGCCTGTGCTCTCGGTTTTTGGAAATCATCTTCTTCTGTTTCTCCACAAATACAGTTCCGTTTGCTTTGGGATATCCTAGGTGCCCATCAGTCCATCAAGCAAGTATCGTATGTGAGCCAGGAACGCACTCAAGTCGTCCTAGGTGCACTTCAGAGGTGGACAGGTAGTGGTCATGATTATTTTGTCGCGTGGTCCTCAAATTCTTCTTTCTTAGATTTGAAAGGCGGGCTTGGTTTTCTGAAGGCTTCAGTTATATACGTGGAGAATGTTGTCGGGGGTGCGGTCTCTGAGTTATTTTGGCGCTCTCTTGCCATCTCAACTATATGGCACTCATCGTTATAGGACCTTACTTATTTCAGGGTTTGTACGGCCTACTATGGTCTCACTATTTTGAACTTCAATTGTTAGGAATGCATTCTTGTATGTATTTGTAAATTGTCCTTTATTTCCCTTGGGTAGGTATGTAACTTCCTGATGAGTATTTTCACAAAATTCTCATTTTGAGCTAATTTTAATCCCCTCAAGATTTTCTCATTTCCCACTTTTTTTCCATATCTTTACTAAATTGTCCAGATAATGACATTTTTACTATTCAACAGTTTTTTTCTTAGAACTCAAACCTCTCTCTGTAATCGAAGCAGCAAAATTCATAAAGCATTATATTCTACCACTTATTCTTCAAAAATGTAATTCTTGGAATAATTTAATGTAGGACTTGGAAGGAACCTTTGAAATTATGTATTTGGGAGCTGTCCTCCCGCACTATTACTGCACACGTAATGCACAGGTTTGATACACAGAATACATGTAATAGTTCAAAAGAGGGAAGAAAACAGTGGTGCGTGTACTTGGAAGACACTCTGTCCTCCTTTATACCTGCAGCCTGGCCTGTTTAATGTTTTCATTGCACAATTCCCTTTGGTGCTCTTCCATTTCTTTGTGAATTATGTAAAGCCTGTCTTTCCACAAAAATAAAAACGTTTGCTCCTGAAAATCTCTGTGAAAAGGGCAAAAGGAGACACTATAGAGCGGAAAACATATTTGGAAACCCTAAATTTGACAAAGAACTCTAGCTAGGATATATATATATAAACTCATAAAACTCAACAGTAAAAAAAAAAAAAAGCCAATCTAATTAGGAACTGAGCAAATGACGTCAAGACACATTTCACCAAAAAAGAGGTACAGGTGACAAGTGAAAATAAGCACATGTGGACACTCATCACAGAGAAATGAACACTCAGCTCCAGACTAAAACCTGAACCAGAATGTTCATAGGAGGGTTACAGACTGTAAAGAACCTTACATTCATTGACACAAGTGGCTCAACTATGGGCCATACTTCCATGCCATGAAATCCTGTCTTGGAAGGGTCTCAAGAACGTCAGGTTGAGTGGCCAAAGCCTATCTCAAAAAGTTACATACCCTGTGAGTCTGCTTAGCATTTTGTAAATGACAACATGATAGAAATAGAGAACAAACAGATGAGTGGCTGCCAGCAGTTAAGGATACTGGGGAGAGGGGTGCTGGGTGTGACTGGAAGGGGAGCACGACGGCTCTTTGTGTTGACTGAGTTGCTCATTGTCTTCGTTGTGGTGGTGGTAACACAAATCTATGCAAGTGATAAAATGGCATAGAATTGAACACACTCACTGTACTAATGTCAATTTCCTGGTGTTGATATTGTACCAGAGTTCTGTGACATAATCACAAGGGGAAACTGGACCTCTCTGAACTATTTCTGCAACTTCCTGTGAGACTACAATTATTTCAAAATAAAATGTAAAAAGAAAAAGATATACCCAGACATCAGACCTGTGCTTTCCAGTAGCCACAGGCTGCTTTTATAATTTAAATTGAATGAAAATACAGTGACTTTCAGTTCCTTGGTCACACAAGCCATATGTGACCTTTCCAGTGCTCGTGTGGGTACCTTATTATTTAGCACAAAAAATGTACTTTCCTGTCTCCCCAAAAAGTTCAGTAGCTGTGTTGTGTAGACAAACCCCGCTGCTGTTCTGGTTGCCGTATATGTGGGTACCTACCCATTTCTTAGTCAACCGTCTTACGTTTCTAAGTCAAATGATGGTAGTCTGTACTAGTAAAATATAAATAGAAATGTATTTAATACTTTTTAAAGTATCGTAGTTGTTGAGGCTGTATCCCAAATTTTAATAAAAGAAGTAAATGAAATATTTGCTTCATGTTTGAAATCGGAATCGTTTTGTTCCCCTTATCTGCCAAGGCAGTGCAGTTTCTTTCCATTATCACAATAAAGAATAGATAGGAAATGGGCAAAATAGAGGGGATGGATAGGTAGGGGAAAGAGAAGTCAGCATGAAACAAATTGTAAATATCCTATACTTTGCGTTATTTTCTGTTTCTTAGTGACCGGCTTACCAGTGCAGAGGAAGCGTGGTTTAGCAACCAGACCTTAAACCAGAATTATATTTCTGGCTCAAAGTGACCTTGAGGAAGTGACAAATTTACTCTTCTCAGTCTCATAGCCAATAAGCAAATTAAGATAAAACTGACTGTTGCTTGGGTGGACTATGGGATAAGTCATTCTAAAATGATCTTACTGTTTTAGGTTATTGGTAAACCTCTTTGCTTACAAGTAATTAAATACAAAGTTTTGAGAAATTCAATTTTATTAGAGTCAGCTGAGGTGGAAAGAAGGTTTACCACATATGAACACTTTTAGATTTGGAATTTAGGGGTTAAAAATAACAAAAGTCAGAACTACAGTAAACATTGTTCTTAATCCATCCCAGGTTAATAATTTTGAGAAAGCTTTGGGATGGAAGGCAGACATTTTGTATTTTAGATATCAGGTTTTGAAGTGAAACAGTTCAGGGTTTGAATTATAGCTCTGCCATTTATTCTCTGGGAAAGTTATTTGACTTTAATTCTCAGTTTCACCATCTATAAACTGGGGCTAATACCACCTTTTTGTTAGGGTTGTTATGAGAAGTGCACATAATCGGTTAAATATACAGCTGTAATAATTATTCATGGTAATCGTTTTATTGAGACATGGAATAGAATGATGGTGGTGGTAGCAGCTGATAAATAGTTTTGTTACTCTCCTTTTATAATTTAGCCACATCATAATTTGGGGAGGGGGTACTGAATTTAGCTTTTAAACAATTGGTTGATACTGTGGTTCCTAAAGCCGTTCTCATATATTTGAACATGTGCATGTGACTAAATTGATCAAAATCACTTGTTTTATTAAAGCCAAGGGGGATAAATCTGTTTTTATAAAATCTAGCAGACTAAAATATAAGCAGCAAAGTAAAAAAAAGAAAACCAACATTTATGAGAGGAATTTTATTCCAGTGTAAATCCTGCAGCATTTCTACAGCTACATTCACAGTAACTGAATGAACAGCGAAAAGGGTTAGTTAACCGTTAGATATATAAAAATTTACAACATGCAATTTCAGATTATCAGGAAGAACTCCATATGAATTTTCTTTTCCCTTGCCTACTGAACTGCTGAAACTTTGAAAAAGAGGTCAAGAACTCTATAACATCTTCCTATGTTGGTAGACAGTGACCACAGTGGAGGGTGTGAGCTCTTGGTAATATGGGTGAATGTTGAACTACTGTGTTGGGTATGTGAAACCATCATAATACTGCATACCAATGATACTTTAATAAAAAAAAAAAAGAAAAGAAAAAGAGGTCAAGAACTTGAGCCAACATACTCATGAGGATCCTTGTGGCCCTTGTACATGATAGTGGAGCAGGACGGCTCCAGTTTGAGCTGGTAGTTGCCTGGCGTGCGGTCAGTTTGAAGTTTCCTGCTGTATACTCTGAGCTACAGAAAGGGAACCAGAAATGGTGACATCCCCGTGTGACTTCATCACTGGTGCCTGAGCACATACACCAACACTTCCCGTGCAAAACCTACCCGGACTCTGCAGAGGGCACCCCAGCCCTCAGCTGATCTGGGCAGGGTGGTGCTTGGAGTAGTGAAGTTTGGAAAGCAGTAGCCCGCAGTCGGATACCCCCAGGCGATGTGAACGTGGCAGTGTCTCCTTACAATGTCTTTCACTTCATAGGGGTGGCTTTCAAAGGTTATGATAACATTCCCTGATGGCACGTGATTGTTGCAGGCCAGTGACGTGCTCTTCAAATCACCACTCTGGAAAGGCATTATACTGGATAACAGCATGTTTAAGAAAGAGCTAATGTAAAAATACAGTGCCTCAGAAACTGCACTAAAAAATCAATCAGAAGATCTGAAATAGAGGTAGCTTGTTTCCCTAATATCAGTGTGGCTGTCTGAATCTATCCTGCTTTAACATTGTCGGCCTCGGTTTTCTTGTCCATAAAGTGGGAAGGCTTCTGAATTTCCAAGATGTTGTGATTTTAGTGTGTGCTCCCCCATGCTTCCACTTGTTGGTTCATGAGCTGCATTGAATGTTTATTTCAGTCTGCCCATCAGAATCTCCCCGAGTCAAGCGCTTTAGGTAGTAGACTATTTTCAGTTTGTTATTCTTTCAGAGACCGAGTAATTTGAAGAAGTGATATTGCAAAACTGAACTGAGTCTTGACATTATATACTGCAGGTCTGACTACAACCTCTAAACGTCACGTGAAAGGGAAATTAGAATTTGGGTTATATTATGTGAATGTTGGGTCCCTGTGATGATAAACCCTTAAGATTTTTGAGAAGTCTGTGTTATATGATGTATTAACAAAACCATTGACTTGCATCAGTAATTTTCTCTTAACAAACATGACAAGGACGAGAAGTTTGCTCATTGGTGCCTGTCCTCCCTTAAAATCCTGATGTGTTTCTATAAAGTTTTGGGATTGATAACCGGGGAAGGAAATAGAAGGCCCTTTTGCTTTCATGGAGATGGATTGCTTCACCATGGTTTTGCTGTTCAACATTTCTTATGACTTTCTAATGACCGTGAAAAAAATCATAAGCTAATTTAAGAACTAATTTTAAAGGGTAGTTTATTGTAAATCTAAAGGCTGTATAACTACAGTAAAATCACATGTCGTTGGCCCCATCCTTCCCATTCCACCACAGTATTCTAGAGCTCTCTTACCAGTTTTGAAATACCTTCATGGAATTTTGAAATGTATTACTTGCGTAGCTCTTTGAGGCTGCTTCAGCGCTGGAAGAAGAGTTATGAAAGACCTCTGCACTTCCCATTCTTTAGTTCTTCACTGTATGGAGCAGAAGGTGTGCGCGCTTCTGGTGTCCAGCTACAGAATGCCTGCCGATGTTACCCACAAGTCAAAGATCCAGATTTATTCTTCCATAAGCAGGAAACAAGTATGATCAATTGGAAGAGTAAAAGGCTTTGCTGGACGTTGTTGGAAAGGAATCCTTTATGGGGGTCTGTGAGTATCGTTTTTGCAGTTCCCATTTCTGAACTTTCTCAAGTTAAAAACAGATATGAAATTTTTGAGCATGCTAAGTATGTGCAGAGATGAAGTAACTGGTATTTGTCTTTTTGTTTTGCTATTAAATGATATGAAATTTGCATCATTGTTGAAAAATTATGGCTTTTGTTTAGAATGGTTTCATATTGTGATTTTAGCACAAAGGCATACTTTTTTCTTCTTTTCATGGTCCAAATGTGATCACTTGAAGTACTACATTTCTCCCTGGATTAGTAGTGTCGCAGGGCCCCTGCAAATCGTGAAAGTGGGCTGAATGTTAAGTGCAATCACAGGTGACCTTTTTTATCTGAGCCTTTTTATCATAACCTCTTCCCTCCTAGTTATAATTTCTATTTCTTTTCCTTCTAATATATTTAAAAGCTATACTTCAGCCAGTTTCTTAGGACTAGTTTGTGTATGTAATATTTTCCCAGTCATCAATTATTTGGGAATATAATTCCCTGTACTTTCAAAACATTAGCAAGGTATGCTGGCAATGCACAAGTTTAAGGATTTCTTTAAATTATATACAGTTTATTGGAATCTGAAGTCTACTTGACTTTTCTGGATCCTTCTGTCATGTGGCTTTAATGTTCTCATGGTCTTTTATATTTAACCACTTCAAGTGAATGGCTTTGTTCAGAAAAACATTTTTAAACAGACATTTTTTGTAAGGAGGCAAGGAGAAAGAAATAAACATCTGTGTGTAACCCCTGATAACATTTTGTTGTGTTTTTCCTGTTTGTTGCTTTGCAAAGTTTAGGTCGTCCTGTACGTGGACTTCCTTGTTCCGTCCTTTCCTCCTCCCACATAGCATTAAATTATTTCACATTGCTAAAAATTCTTCATACAAGTTCAATAGCTATATGATATTCTGTTAAAAGATACTTTAAATTTATTTGTGTCCTCTCTTGTTAGATATTTTAAGTTTCTTTTCAAGATTTTAGATTTTAAATAACTTTGAGACTACCACCATATTAAAAGACTGTCTTGCAAGATGCCTTGTGGAGAAATCCCACTGTACTTGTATTCTTGGTTTAAGAAATTAATAAAAGCCTGACCTTAGAGTTGTAAGGACAAATACTGAATTAGGATTTTAAGCAAATGCTTTGGGTGTCATGTTTGTTTAAACTTACAGACCTTGAATTTATTTCTGTATAGCAGTCTGTGGGCTGGCAGTTTTTCAGATGTGGAGATGGCATTGTGTTCTTCCCGGAGACAGATTAGAGTGTGATCTGTAGGACTTTTGCATATAGTTGGATCACTGAGGAAATTTGAAAGAGGACTTCCTAACAAAGACAGTTTCTGTGTCAACAAGCCTTGTGTAAATGGAAAACTAGATCTGGGCATATGATATAAATCAGCTGTGGGCTATGGATTATTATTGGTACCTGGAAAAACACAAACTCACAGGACTCTGGCTGGAGTTTCTCATTCTTTCACTAGGTGAGCAATGACCTGGTATTTCTCTCAATAATTCAGCCACGGAAGAAAGGAAAAGCTTGTTGTCTTTCATTCCCGGTGTATAGAGCCCTAGGGTCACGGCCTTGCACCAAGATGGAGCGCTGAGCCTTCTTGTGGAGTGAATGGAACCAAGTCTCGAGTTCTCTGAGTTACTTCTAAACTCTTAAATGTGTCTTCTGTTTAAAGTTGATAGGCATGATGATAAATTTTGATGGACTAGAAATAGCTAGGATAATAGGAGTACACAATGAAAATATGGAAGCTTGAAGCCTTATTCTTCAAGAAATTAGTCTGGATCAGGAAATCTGATATCAAGTTATCAGGAGAATTGCTTTTTCTTTGCCTTGCCCCTGTCTTCCTCTTTCTAATTCAGGTGCTGGTAACAAGTTAATATCCTGACTTTTCTTTATACTTGAGTAGAATTTTATTGAATCAGTGTACTACTTAGAAACAGTCATTTCTTTTATTCTCTAATGACAAGTACGAATCGATTAGTTAGACTGAAGGAGACTCCGAAATAGGCTGACAGCCAGTCGCGCTAGGACGCTTCTTGCCCCCATTTTCCTTCTTCTGCCTCTCAGACACCCAGCCTGCATTTGCTGTTCTTCAGAGCCTGCATACAGGGCACATAGTGTTCTAAGGATCAGCTCTGTGGCTGGACCAGTTGGACTCCTGCTGAGCAGTTTATATACTTCTTGGCATGTCTCCTGCCCATTTGTTTAATCTTTCCAACTCCTGTGACCCTCTGGCATCAGAGCTGACAGCTGCAGGTCCATATGGGCCTCATAAAGTAGCTGAATGATAAAATGCCGTGACCTGGTTCTTGTGTCGTTTCGCTGATGACTGAACGTGCAGCTCAGAAATGCTCTATGTTTGGTCAGATGGACCATTATTTTACAGGAAGAGGGTTTAAATATCAAGAGGATTGGTAATCGATCCTAAAGGATATGTTACATGTCTCCTAAATCCTAGTCTTATTGTTGACTGAGCACCTATTTGACATAGTGTTCTGTTATATTTTAGTTATTTTTGTGCTAGGTGGATAGCAAGTTGATTGAGCACCGTTTATTGAAAAGACTGTCCTTTGCCCACTGTATCTCAGTGTCAACTTTGTTTTATGGTTTTGACTAAGAATTCTAACATTTGACATTTCCAGAATCACAACCATCTCAAATTCTTTTTGTTGTTCTGCTTAAATTGTCTCAAGCATAGACCGGTTTTCTGTTTCATCTCATCTCACTGAGTGTGGTGCTCTGTACGCATGTGGGAAAGAGCAAATAATCTTTACCAGTCATGGTTTTTATTAGCTGGATGGCAGCACTTGGAGGATAGGTCACCGAAGCGGAGGGCAGAGGAAGTGGCTTCACAGTGAGCGATGGGAGCACCTTGTGTGTTGTTTTGATGTGAGGTCTTCCTAGCTTGTACTTTTCCACTGAAAATTATGGAGGTTTAGATTATAGCCTCCCTCACTGGGTTGAAAGCAAGCTATCAGAAGATCACTCGTTGAAAACATTCCTTGAGCCGCACTATCTCATGTGTTCTGTGTGTGCATAATAAACTACGTGCTGTTCACTGGAGTGGGGACCTTTTTCCACCCTCATTTGTTCTGTTTCACTGGTTCTTCTCAATAGCCAGTTTGATTTTTAAGAAAGGGTTCCATGAAAGAGTTGGTTCTGGCCATGATGGCGTAGTGGATTTTGGGATATTACCTGCCATAAAAAACTGTAACCCTGGGAAAAGAGTGTGCAGCTTTATATGCCTATGGTTTTAGAATCTATGATCTGAGTATCTACCTGGATAATTTAGAAAAGGAGCAAATTAAACCAAGTGTAAGCAGAAGGAAAGAAATAATAAACATAAAACAGTGAAAAGTATACAATAGAGAAAATAAGCCACCATGAACAGTTTTTCAAATTGATAAATCCCTCCTGATAAAGAATGAAGATATTTCCAATATCCAAATTATTACAGACATTAAAGGGATAATAAGTGACTATTATGAACAACTTCATGCCAATACATTCTACAATTTGATGAAACAAATTCCTTGAAAGACAAACTGAGAAAAACTAAACAAACCATGAAGGAATAGAAATTTGTGTAGCCCTACATCTGCATAAGAAATTGAGTTGGCAATTAAAAATCTTCTAACATAGAAGAATGCCATGCTGTTGCTGGCCCAGGAACCACATCTTAAGAACCACTGTGTTAGGCTGTGAGGTCTATGAGAGCAGGGAATGTTTCAGACCTCTTTATATTATCTGCATGTGACATAACATTTTTGGCAAATGCTTGTTAAATAGAGCTGATTGAATGGTACAGTACTAACTAGAGAAATTCCCTTCTCTTGAAAAACCTAACAATTTTTTTACCTTTTTTCTTTGGTAAGGAACTTTGATATCTCTAATTCATTTCAGAAAACATTGTACACCCTATGAAATGAAAACTCTTTAATGTCTTGTGATGGCAAAACTGTATATGATAAGGAATGCCTCAGGGTTTCCTTGGTGAGCATATAAGTCACGTTGGATGTAAGTGTGGGCTGCATTGCTCTCCAGCATGCTACTTTGATCTAAAATCATAGATCCTGTCGTCTTCTATGAGTCAAGCCAAAAGCAGCATCAATCCTTTTTACCAGAAATGGCAATGCGAGGTGGTGGGAGGGCAACATGCATGTGTTTCCTGGCATTACAGTTCTGTCAAACACTGTGTTGTCCATTTTTAAAGAGAGAATCCAACTGTAGCATCCCAGTTGCTCCTTAAAATTCATGAGTTTTCATCCAGCATGAGACATTATTCATCCAACAGTCGAAAATGCTTTAAAATGAATAGCATTTAAAGGCTATTAGAAACCTTATTAGAAAATCAGATAGTGATTTGGAACAGTGAAATAGCTTAGCCTGCAGGAGGAAACTGTCCATCAGCTGAAAGTAATCAGGTGGCCAGTCTTCTTGGACAGTCTTGTTAATGGAAGGCAACTTGAAATGACTGTAGCAATACTTACTGGACCGTTACAGAAGTTTTGTTCTTGAGCAGTGCCCGGGCCTATACAATAAGTAGCTTAGTTACATATCAAAGTCTACTTTTAAGCCCCAGCTACTCTGCCATGATTGAGAAAAATATGAAACAAACTCTTGAAATAATTTCATAAAATTTCTTAAAGCTCAGAATGTTCAATAAAATCCCGATCTTGTATTGCTTAAAAGCAATACAAAAGCTTTTAAGAAAATGCATCAAGATGCTGCTGATGACCATGTCTACATGGTGGTTTTATAGGTGATTTTAATTTTTCCTTTATTTCTGTAATTACTAAGTAACATGTTACTTTTTTTAGTCTTTAAGATATCTCTGTTGTTCAATGGAAATATTTGCAAACGTTAACTAGAATCAGGTAGAGATTTTCTGAAAGCATAGTAGTTAAAATTAATTACACCTCATATTTTAAATATACTTACAAATTGTTCAGTGGGATGTGTATCAGAAATTGCTAAAGATAAAGCAGGATATATAACATACTTTTTTTGTAAAAAATATTGGTGATCTAGACATGCATATGAATGTGTGGAGAAGAGTCCAGAACAAGTACTCCAAGATAATAACAGGGGTTTTTCTGGGTAATGGGGGTAAAACCACTTCATTATCTTATTGCTTATTTCTCATAAATGTTTGCAATAAACATACATGACTAGTTCATAAAATTCTTTAAAAAGCAGTTGTGGGGCACCTTCTCTCTTGAGATCGCCTGCGCTCCCGTGTGAGTGTGTACTACCTTACCAAATAAACTTAACCTGTTGCATGGGAAAAAAAAAAACAGGCAGTCTTGGGAGCCAGCACTTCTTCTAGCTTCAGCAAATGTGAAAAACTGGTGCTGTGCTAAGTAAGCCCTTGCTCTCCAGTGACAGTGCAGATGGGGACACTTGGAGGGCATGCGGTTGGGTGCTTGTGGACTGAGCAGCCACCAGAGATGCCGAGGTGGGCTGACTGTAGTTCTGTTTTCAAGAGGGAAGCTCCACGGTGTGAGCTCCTTTGAATAGTTGGGGTGTAGATGACTGCCAGGTGTAGGTCATGAGGGAACGCCCGGGGAATAGCCAGGGAAAATGGCGATCCAGCAGCAGTCACCAGCAGTCACTCTCCAGCCACCCTGTAGGAGAGCAAAGAATAGGGAAGTGCAAAAGAAGATTAAAAAAAAAAATTCACCTTGATTTTCAATTTTGCCAAGGTGGACCTTTCTTTTTTTAGCTTTCACCCCTGAAAGCGTAAAGACTGTCGATGACCCTATAGGTTCTGGGCTGCCAAGCACCTTGTCCTTGAGCCTCACTCTCCTGTTCTAGAGTGTGTGTCATATTCTGATGAGTCAAGTTCATTAGTCCTGGGACACAGGCTTCCTGGGACATGGTTAGAGAGCACATGCTGCTGGCTTGGACGGGAAACGTGTCCCCCACTCGCGCATGCTCAGATGTGTCCGTGACCTGGCTCCTCGGTCACTCCCTGGGTACGTCACAGTGGTGCAACCCAGACTTTGCATTGCCTTCTTTCATTTCCTGCCATTTCTTATTCTTTCCATTTGTTCTTTGAACAAAGATTTAAATGAGCATCTACTTTGTGCCAGATACTGGCATTTCCTTGGTAAACAAAACAAAGCTCCTGCCGTCCTTGGAGTGTGCGTTCTAGCGTGAGAGCCAGAAAATAAAAGGAGTGGAAAAGGAGCAGGTAATGAAATGTTGTGCAGTGATAAGTGCTATTAAATAATAACAAAAAGACCAAGGTATTGGGATAGACAGAAAGTGACAGAGGCAGGGTTGGAGGAAGGAAAGACCCCTCCTAAGAAAGTGTCGTCAACACTTGTTTTCTTTGTAGTATGATGCCTGGGCAGGTCCTGCAAAGGAAGGTACTGCTCTGAAATGCTACACCAAGCAGGAGGATATATATGTCATACATGCAATAGAGGGATGATGGGCAGTTTAAAAAAATGATGTCCATCAAATCAGGCCAGACTCTTTAGTCTATCTTCTTAACCCTTTGCATAGATGGTGACATCTGTCAACAGGGTGGAAACTGTTAGATCCAGGTGATTCAGATCTGTCACAGGTTTGCTTCAGTGACCTCATAGTTTTGCAGAGCTGGGCTTTTGGCAGGTTACTGTGATAACAAGCCAGTACTTGGTAGAAACCCATGTGGAGCAGGCAATGCGGATGGTGCTAAATAACAGGTCTGTGGAGTGAGAGGTTGTGCAGGGACTGACAGGCACCCAGTGTCCCATTAGTAAGCAGTGGTAGTGATTTAAGAACAGAATAAAAATGTCCATTTTTCTTGCAGTTGTTTTGCATTATATTTTCAAATGGGGCTAAGTTGCCAGGTCAAAAATAGTTACTAAGTTGTTTATACCTAACTATTTAATAAAGGGAGCTCTTGGAGATTCCTCTTGGCCTTGGGCACCATGAGTAAGTTACTGAGAAGCTACAAGCTTCGGGTTCAGAACAGTTTGGGAACCTCCGACTTAGAGTATCTTCCTGGATAAAAGCTGTTTATCGAGGAAAGGAGGAAGGCTGAGTAAGGGTGAATGAAACTGGGCATGTTTAATAGCGAAGGGGCAGGTCAAACAGTCCTCGCACGGCATCTGATCACTGCTTATTTGATCCATGGCTGCTGCAGCAGATTCTGGGCAGTATTGCTGCCTGCCCAGCATCTGAAGAAGATAAACTTACAGGGCCTCTCTGCTCCAGCACCTTTTTCTCTTGAGAACCTTTATTGGGATTATTGGCTCTGGGTCACATGCTCTAAGCTTGCATTTGGGGTCCCCGTTACTAGATTCTGGGTTGTGTGGCCTGAGGTGCTGTTGTGGAGACAATGTCAGAATGCCCAGGTGAACTTGGAGCTAAAGAGGACACGGTTGGTTACTTGCTTTACTTAGATCTGCCTTTTTTCTTTCTTTTTTTCTCTTTCTGAGTAATTCCCGTGCAGTTTTCTAGAAACTGTGAGCCAAGTTCTTTTTAGATATTTTAATTGTGACTTGCTAGTTAGTAGATCCACCCAGGAACATAATAGAATGAACTTGGAAAAATATGTGTAGGAGAAATAAATATTTTTAGAAAATTATCATTTATGACATTAAAATTTTTGGATAACAAAGGAAGGGAAACTGTCACCAGTATTTCTTTCTCACAACTGCTCTTGCGATTCTGAGGCAAGCAAGCCTACACTTTTGTTCCTAAGAAATCTTTTTACGTAGTTCATAGCGAGTATTCAGTTACGTAACCTCTTAGACTCTCTCCCTCCAGGAAGTCATGGAGCACAATGACTTAGACACAAACCTCGGTCTCAAGTAAAGTTCTTATCTCAGCAGTGAGACTAGGGCAAAGAGCTTAATTTTTGAGTGTCAGTTTCCATACCTAAAAAATGAGGATAATAGTACCTACCGCAAGGTCTGAGTGAGGTTTAAATATTTATAAAGTGCTATTTATAGCGCCTGGCACATACTAGGAACTCAGTAAATAGTATGTTGTTATTAATATACCAGCAATGTTGCTCTTATGCTACACAGCCTTGGTGACCATGTTTTTAATAACTGTGTGATAGTCTCTCAAGTTGTATCCATTCTCATTTGCATAAACATTTATCTATTATTAGATTCTTAGGTTGCCTCTAAGTTTGCACTAGAATAAAACATTCTGCAGCAAGCTGTCACTCACTCAGCAGATCCAGGAAGTGATCACCGTGTGCAGGGACCTCTGCTCTCCGTTGGGAGCACACAGTGCAGAGTGCACAGTCCCTGCCCTGGAGGCGCTCACAGTCTAGAGGAAGCGTCGTGTTCAGATCACTCTGACCATGTGATAAATACTGTTGCTGCCAAAATTACTGGGAAAGTGCAGAGAAGAAAGAATGTCAGGCCCTGCCTGGAGAGCTCCAGGAAGGCAGGAGAGGGTTGAAGATGAGTTCGGTGTGTTAATGGAGGTGGAATGCAGGGTATTAAGGGATTTTGAAGCCATCATACAGAATGGGAGTATTATCCTCAGTGCACTAGCGAAGTTGGTTTTCAGAAGAAAACTGCTGGCATTATTAGCTTAGGTTTTGTAGCCTCTCAGGGGCCAGGCGGAAGTGGAGAGCTTAACGAGGAAGTTACCAAGGAATCCACGTGAGACGTGATGTGACCTCGGTGGGACTGGTGGACAGGGTAAGAAGTAGCCGGGTAAGCATGCTGGAAATTTAACTAGGGGACTGTGTGGTCATTTGGGAAGACTGCATCTTTAAAATGGATCTTTGTATCCCTTATATTTCTCTGCTTAGTTTTCCTTTATTTCTTCTGCTTTAAGAGTACATTCTTTTTTCACCAAATAGTTCACACACACTTCTGGATAATATTATTCCCAAGGGTTGTTCACTTTTTGTTGCCATTGTTAGTAAATCCCATATCCTTGGCACTCAGATAAGTTTTGCTTTTATATAAAGGAATTAATATTGATATATTTGGTTACTGCACTTAACTCCTGATACTGTAAGTAATATTCTACTTGACTTTTTTGTTTTTTTCCCCCCTAGAAATAGAATCATATAATCTACAAATAACAATTCGGTCTTTTTTCCTTTCAATATTTATGTCTCATTTCTATTTATGCCAAGAAAAGAATTCCTCAATTTAAGGTGATGGTAAGTATAGACTAAGTAGGCAATTAATACCTGACGGTATTTTGTGTTTTTTTTTGTGTTTTTTTTTTTTTTTGCCTTAGGCTTATCCTAATTTTTCTTTTTCTTCCCTTTTTAAAAAAATGTGTTTATGCTGGATCTTTTGAGTCTATCTGTTTTAGATTTGTGCGTTTCCTCTAATAGTTGGTTTTCAGCCACTTTGCTCTTTCAAGGACTCACTCCCCGATCTCTTGGGCCCCGCGGGCTGCGGGAAATGCTGAATCAGGATTAACTTTCAGGATGCAGAAGCCAATTAAGCCCAGTGGAGAACACAGAACGAAGAGATTTCAGTCGTATAATTGGGTGAGGCGCTAATGAAAAATTTAAATTCAGTAGTAACCCTACCTCCAAAATGTGCAAACTCAGTAGAAATGAATTTATGCACATTTTCCCCCCCAAAAACGATTAAGTAAATTTATAAAACAACTGATTTTGGAAACTCTAAATTTTCAAACTAAGGTAGTCTTGCAAATTTAAACATTATATTTGTTTAAAAAGTCTTCCTAAATACGAGTTTCAGTTCTGACATGGATTGCGAATCAGAAAACGAGTTGCAGAGGCAGTGTAGATTTCTAGAACGCTTTATCTTGAATTTTCAAGTTAACTTTCAAGTTTTGTTTTCTGTTTGTCAAGTTAAGCCTCTTGCGACCTTTCTCCCTGACTGAGCGGTGAATGCTATCTGACATGGCAGGACTTTGTACCACCAAGAGTAGATTTTCTGGAAAGCTTTTAACTGGCTTGAATTGCCGTGTTTAAATAGCCAAACACCTGCTAGGCAAGCCCCTGCGCCTGTGAGTGGCTATATGTGGCTTCCTTCAGGATTTGCAAGGCTGGAACACAAAGGCAGCGATTGTTACCCAATAAGCAGGAGTCACACACTTCTACCAATCGCCTTAGGAGGGCTGGTTACCATGGAATCCACCATCTGTTCACTCCCCGCTGGAATGTGATTATCCTTGCTGGGCTGGGAGCTGGGAAGCGTGTGCTGGGTGAAGTGATCTGCGATGGACCGGGTCCGTGGGAGACTAGGTTTGGCTCACGGGAAGAACGAATGAAGGGAGTTTTACTTCAACCATTTGTGGCTTGTAACCCAGAGGAATAAATTCAGCGTGTATAAGGTAAGTCACCCCAGTGCTGTGTATCCGGGGTGTACTACCTTTGGTGTGGGGCGTTATCTCCATGTGGTCCAAGGAAAAGGAGGCATAAGCTCTTCTGGAAGAAATCTCCAGTGTTTGCATACTTCGGTTATGTTAAATTTAAGCAGGTCAGGATGCCTGTACAATTACATGTTGAAAAGATGAAAGAATTTAATTTTTAGTTGAAATGTTTTCTGCCTGTGAAATTGTATTGTGATTCCTGAAAGTGGCAAAAAGAAAACCATGTTTCATGGTTTCTCAGGGTGAACTATACCAGGGTTCTTCTCGAAATACGCCCATGGCCACAACGTGTTCGGTGTCTGATCAGCAAACAAGAAAATGTCTCAGGTCAGGGACGTTTGTAGGTCACGATTTAATGAATGATTATTCTGGCCCACATGACTGACCTGCCATGAGTGGCTCATGTTTTGAAATGCGATGCTTGTGCAGTTATATTTTGCAATGCTTTTGCACAAGTTTCAAGGGCCCGAGCGTGTGGAAACAATGTGGCAGTGCCCCACCACGGGCAGGCAGGCGGTGCCACAGGACAGGGCAACGCTGGGAAGACCGGCTTCTGTTTCAAGGGCTTCCTTTGTTTTTGTGTTTCGACAGCCCCTTAAAATGTGTGCTGCATATTGTGAACAGTGGAAGGAGGTTCTGGTGCTAACAAATGGATGGCTGACGTTTTTCTGTGTGGCTAAGAGGTTGGTAGCTCAAACAAGGGACTTCTGTTTCCTTTGTGAAGCAGCATTGTATCCCCTTCCCCAAAATTGTGCCCTGAATATAAGAGTGAAAAACCCAAAAAAAGGCTGTCTACTTTCAGGACACTTGTTTTGTGTAAGTTTTTTCTTGCATTTCAGCCACAGCAGCAGGACCCTGTGAGCCTAGATGGTCTGCCATTTTTATTTTATAGGGGAGGGGTTGCAAGGAGACGCTCTCCTTAATGCAGTTCTGCCCTAATTGGGCTGCTCTGCTGTCACCTTGGACATTCGTGTCAGTGGGTCACTGGCTGCCCAAGGTGAGCTTGGCAAGGTCCTTGCTAATAGGCCCTGCTTGTTTGATTTCTTTTTATGAATGATGGTATAAAATTAGATAACCTTGTATTGGTCAAGGACTCATGTGCTTACTTCAAGAACAGATTTGAAGGCCCGACTGCTAGTTGGAGGTTCTTGGTATGAATTGTAGTTGGCTTTAAAATTCTTACCTTCTTTTGCACTTACTGGTATATACATTATTATCATTTTAAGTTTTTTTTTAATACTAGCTCTGAAAGCATCTTTTTCAGTAATAGAGGTTTGCCTGCAAATTTCCTTGGCATATCTGTAAAAATGTTTAAGCTCATCTTGTATTATTTTGAGATGTCATTTTCACCAGTATAACTGTATTTCCACCAAAATAACTGTTCGTAAACAATATACGTTTTGGGAAGAAATGAGATAATTTAAAAGCATGTGCATTTAGGGGATTCATGTTGCTTTAATTGCCTTGTAGCTTGGAAATCTAGAACAGCCAGTGAGTAAAGGGGTGTGAAGTGTGTGAGCATCGTACGCTCGATGTGGTCACTAAAGCAGTTAAGGTGGGCTGGATAAATCTGTACTCTTCAAGTTTTCTACTGTTTGTGAATTTCCTTACTATTTTTACTGTTACTGAGTTAAAGTTTAGACTGTGTTTGAGTGGGTATTTATGTCAGAATTTTTCCCAGAGTTGTATGGGCATTGGCTGGCATTTGGTGATTTATTTTCATTTATAAGCATGTTTATTGATATGTTCCTTGACTGAGTTTTCCAAGTAATAAATAATAAAGCACAAGGGATTCAAAAACCTGTTTCATCAACCACTGGCAAGAAACACAGATTTACTCTCTTGGAAATGGGTGAAGAGGAGAGGGCAATGGGGACGGCCCCTGGGGCAGCGCGATCTCAACCGGTGCTCCTGAGGGACGGGTGTGCACCCCTTTATGACAGGTTCACTTGAGGGGGGTGGCTTTGGGACCCGATGGTTCTTACTGCCTTGGTGAGGTGTTGGCTTCCATTCACAAGCATTGTGGGCAGGGGCACCCTGCCCCCCACCCCAGGTCCGTGGTCTTGTGGTCCGAGTGTGGAATGTGCTGGGTTCTCAGGTCTGCAGTGAAGCACTTTCTGGTTTTCACTGTGCTTGCCTGGGAGGGTTGGGCAGGGGGCTCGATTTCAGTGATCCCTGAGCCTTCCTCCAGCTTTTTAATCTCTTTAGCTTGCTTGTCAGTCCTTCCGTACAACTTAAGATTTTAACTGAATGATGAGTTTATACTCATGTTTGTAAGTATGTAAAGCTACCCTCATTTAGAGTTATTTCTTATAAAAGTATTACATAGACAACAAATTGAAAACTTGGAATAAAGTGCTTGGAGTGATTCAAATCCATAACAGGCTGCATAGACTGTACACCAACCCACCACTAGTTCAGCACAAACACTGAAGTCTTTTCTGTTTGTTCTTTGACACATTGTTCTGGAATGCTGCCTGGCTTACATTTGGACAAGTAGAATACAGAGCTTCAAATTCTCACATTTTTCCTTCTATTTTTATTGACACATTCTGTCTAACTTCTGAATCTGTCTTTATGTCTCTTTGCTTCTGGGGTGCAGATTCATAATCCACTGTTTGAAGTTCACTGCTTTGCCCACTTGGCCCTGAAGTGTCTGAGATGACGGGACACTAGGGGTTTGATGTGAAGGAGAGCGTGTGGGTGCTGTGACTGCTGATGTGGGTGTACCACGTGAAGGAGAGCATGTGGGTGCCATGGCTGCTGATGTGGGTGGGTGTGCACCACGTCCTTGGTCTTACAGTTGTTTGCATTTCACATGAGTTAAGAATAGAGAGGCACTGGAAATTGCCTCCCCCACAATTCCATATTGCATGGTTTCAATAAATGTTTATAATGAGTTAATCTTGTGCATCAGTGAAGTTTTGAATTGTTCTATTAGATGGACAACTGCAAGGTTGAAGCCTATGAAGTGTGCACATGAACGATGTAAATGCACCCAAAAGCAGTGGCTCAAAAGAGGTTGCATTTGGCAGGATTTTTCTCTCTATTTGAGTGTGCTATGTATTTATGAGCAGCTGTTTCTTCTGAAATTCTGCTTCTGTTTTTATAACTGCTCCTATGCCTCTGTAAAATAAAAAGGCAAACTTTCTATAAATTGGCAATGAGCGGGTCTGTGTAGGCAGCAGCAGGTCCTCGGACCAGCTGCACACGCCCCATCCCTTCCTCATTCAGTCTGCCACCACCCTAAGCTCAGGAATGGCTTGATGGGGTTGTTGAGGGTGTCTAGCAATACCTTATTCTTAGAAAAGTTACATATTTTACAAATAATGCTCACTCTGGGGTCTAATTGTTGTTTTGTAGCAAAGGTGTCAAGTTACTGACCTCCCCTGTAAGTAGTTCTTTTCTTCCTTTCCTCCCCCCTTATCTGTTTAAATCCTGTGTTCTTATACTTTTTTACCTGTTTCTTAGTCCTGAACTCAGATTAATTAAATCATGAGACAAGATGTATTTCGGAAGTAGTTGGAGTCCGTTGGATTTTTCAGATCCCTGTTACACATTGCTACCTGTTTATTTTTACATAATGTAAAGACTGGGAGGATCTGTCAGGCTTATCTTGTTTTAACTCTTTCACCTTACAAAGAAGATTCTGAGGCCCATGAGGATTAAGCAGCTTGTCCAGGGTCACCAAACTTGAGCTGCAGAAACAGCTCATGTTGACTCTTGTGTGTTGAACGCAAAGATGGAAGGTCAGGCCAACTAGTTGTTTGTGTTTTTAGTCTGCGTGTTGCTCCTTTGTATCTGCAGAAGTAATGTGACGGTCACAATGCCAGTTGGGGCTGTGCACCCCATGGCCGGTGGGGGTAGCGGGCCACTAAGGAAGAACAGCTGAAGGATGAATATGGTTCCACTCTAGGGCCACCTGTCACCCGGGAGAGTATTCCTGTTGAGGAGTAATGTATCCTCCCCTGTGGACTTTGCTGGACACTGTGACCTGTGTTTGCTGACCGGGCCTCCCTCTCCTCCGCCCACCCGCCTCACCTTGCACAGGACCACCCTGTCACCGACTGGGCATTCTTTCTTTGGCTAGCTACTATCATCAATGTTCATCTCGCATTCATTCATCAAATATTTATTGAATATTTACCCCGTGCCGGGCAGTGTGAAGGATAGGCCTGGAAACCCAAGGGCAGTGTCTTTAAGGAAACTTACTAACTGGGGGGAGACTGTTAACCGACAATGAAGTGAACAGTGTAATTTCTAATAATGACAAGTCTGTGGAGATAATGTGATGGCTCAGGGGGGATTTTTAGGACAGCAAACTTTAGATTGGGTAATGAGAAAATGCTTATCTGTGGAGCTCTCATGTAAGCTGAGACACAGATAATAAGCAGCCAGTGTGACCGGGGGAGTTAGGGATATGCTGTCACCTCCACATTTTTCAGGTGGAAATTGCGGGAAGCCTTTCAGGATCATACCATGTTCAGTTAGTGTTGCAAAACCATACTGCATGTTGTCTTTTCTTTCGGGACCTAATACTGAATATATGATCTTTTTCACAGAGTTAAATGGGCCACCGTCAGAAGGCATTTCCGTGCATTGGGTAAGGACATAAGCAGACGTGAATCGAGTCCCATCTCAAATACTGGCTGCCTGGCGGTCTCTAGACATGTTACTCAGCTGCCCTAAACCTGTATCCCCCTGTTAGAACTCACAGGGTCATCATGGGTATTAAAAGGGACAATATTAAAAAATCCATTTAGTACAAAAGAGGATAGTGACACTTGTGAAGTTCTCAACCGGGCATCAGTAATAATCCCATGAATGTTAAGATATTTCCTACTGTTGGCAGTGAAGGCCTGGGAGTACTATAAGCATCCGCTCTGTGGCATAAATAGTTCTTGGGTCACTCCCATTTATTTTCTCACCCCTGACACTCATTTATTTAACAAACACTAATGTTGTTTTTTAAAAACCACATTGAGGTATGATCAGCATACAAAAAGCTGTACATACTTACTGTGTACAACCTGATGAGTTTTGGAGATGAGTGTACACTTGTGAAACCAGCACCTGCAATCTATGCCATAAACGTATTCATCACTCCAAAGAAATGCTTTGCATGTCAATCTGCTCTTGCTAGATTCTGGATGAAGAACATGATTAGACACGGTCTGTGCTCACATGGTGCTCAGCTGACAATCCGTTAATCAGTCAATTGCAGTCAGTGTGATTGGTGACACTGTAGGAGGAGTGCAGGGGACGGCGGAGCAGGTAATCAGCTACACCGGTGAGCGGGCTGGGATTCTAGTCAGAGCAAAGCCAGGGAAAGTGCCCGGAGCTGCGGGCAGAAATGGAGCCATGGCAGGGCAGGCTTTGAGAGTGGAGGGCTTGGCTTGCACAGAAATATTTTACTATTTTACTAAAGAAAGAGGAAGCTTTGAATAGTATTAAACGTTCAAGGAATAGATCTTCGGTTTTGTAGTCTGAAAAGATAGCTGGCTGATTGATGATGGGAACACTATCGCAGGCAGTCTGAATCACTCCTTTCTCATCTTCATCCACAGCAGACAGAATTTTTCTTCTGTCATTACCATCCCAGTATAGTTAGGTCATGTCTTATTCTTCATATTTAGACTCTAAAGTCAACACATGAAGTAAAACTTGCATAGAGTAAAGGAAGTCCTTGAGAAATCCCTTAGGAGGGCATAGCTTTGGAGAGCAACTCTCACATTTTAAGTCCAACCCAGTATGTGTGTATTTTTTTTTGCCCCTTGAGTTAAAAGAGATTGCTGCTGCTTCACTTAAATTATGTGAAATAATTACATTGTTTGCTTAGGGGCCATTCTTCATAAAATACAGGCAAGCTGCAGGTTCTTAATCTCTCATTCTTACTACATGGCACATGAACGCTGGGGTCAAGTTGCATCAACAGCTTAAAAACACTGCAGCTGTGTTTGTGCTTCTCCTGTACAGCTGTTTTGTGTATCTGCAAAGCATGAATGGTTCAACTTGAGCAAGTTTAAATGCACTTACAATGCAACTACTGCAGCTGGAATAGATACCAACTCGAAGTGTTTTCTGTGTTGGAGAATACAAAGTACATTCATCATCTCATTTAATCTTTAACAAACATTTGAGATAAGTGGAATATATCCTCATTGAACAAATACAACTGTTGCTATGTGACACATACTGTTTTCAAGTTCAGTAATAAAATGATGAACTGGGATTAAAACCTTGATCCGTTCTGGCTTCAATCTTATATTTTATGTTCAATTTTCTTTAATTAGAAGGCCATTGCATTAGCCTATAAAAAACAAATAATAGGAAACTTAAATATTACAGTAGCAGAAGGGATATAGAAATGATAAGATTCCAAAGTGATGGAGACAATTAATGAAGCCCCTTAGGTAGGTAGTAATTGTCAAAGAACATGAAGAAACACAAATGAGTAATACATGAGAAAAAAGTTTGATGTAACTGGCAATCAAAGAAATTATAAAATAAGTGTTCTTTTATTGCATTAAGCACTATTCCTTAGTGGTTATATTTTGGATTGGTACTTTTATATACTTCAAATGGCAGTGTAAATTGATAAAACTTTATGGAAAACAATTTGGTAATATGTATTATCTTAATTAAAAAACACTTTGTTGCATGGAATAGAAGAGTCCTACTATAGCTTAATAGAAAAGAAGGGTGTATAGGAACAATAAAAAGGTATCTCCTGAATCTGAGGGACAATAAATCCATCCGGGCTTCCCAGGCCTTGGAATGAGAGGACAGTTGCACTGCCTTTTCTCAGACTGGCCTCTTCTGCCTCTCTGTGTGGATGGCAGAACACATAGTCACCCCAAGTCTCAGTTACACCACTTCTAGGACCACTGCCCAGCAGAAACACCCAAGTCCCAGCTGTTGAGGCCTTGGAGAGAGAGAGACTGACGGGCTGCATTCTGGTCAGTGCTTACCCTTGGTAAGCGATGTGGCCGTGGAACACAAAGGTCACCAGACTTGACTGCCACTCAGAATGTCCCAGGAAATGGGAACTCTTTGAGAAGGGAGTCGTCAAAGCAAGCAGATCAGAAGAACACACCGGCTGCGTGCATCAGTAGTGGTGGAAATGTTCATGTCCTTTGATCCCACAGTCCCAGTTTCAGACATCTACCAGTGATAATGCTATGGGCTGAGAACGCTGCTGTTTTTCCCAGGACCGTGTCTTGGAGGAGATGAAGTGTAGAGCAACCAGCAAAGCTCTTTTAATGAGTGAAAAGAGAAAGATCCTCCTACTCAGGAGGGGCTCAAAGGGCTATGGAGTCTGAGGTTTATATTGCTTCCTGAGACCAAGTAGGGAACTGAACTGATGCCATCACAACCCAGTCTCGATTGGCTGGAAGTACAGTGCTTCTTTCGCACAGGGCATAACCAGTTAGCCCCCGTAGGATGTAACCAGTTAGAGCTAAAGTCTGTCTAACCAAGTGTAGTTTTGAATGGCCGAGTTGGATTGGAGCTTTTTGAAACTTACAAGGGCCGTGAGGCTTACAGGGGCCTGAACTCTTATCTGCCTGCATCCTTCGATCACCTGCCTCAATAAGTTCCTGGGTCATACAGCGAATGGCTTATCATATTACATACCACAGCAGGTGCTCTAGTGGGAATGGGGAGGAATGAGAAACCACTAACTTGTTCAGCAGTTGGGAGAAGGTTTAGGTGGATTAGGATCTATTTGTGACATGGTGTGTCATGCAAGTATTAATAATATGGTTCAAAAAATAGAGGAAAATGCTCAATGAAATGTAAATGTCTGTATGTGCATATGCTGTACCATTATATTTTATATAATAGATAGAAAAAAGTGCTGGAGGGAATTGCACCAAACACTAGTTATTACTGGACTTTAGAATCACTTTTGTTTGCTTTACAAGTCTTCATAGATTTAGAGTGATTAACAATGGCCTTATAGTTATAATTATTAAAAAATAATATAAAAATACAGCAGCAAATTGTAATCTGGTAGGGATAAACCCATCCTAAATAAAGTAATAGTAACACATACCAACTAGCAATGTATTGGTGTTGTGGATTGTGTAAAACTTAAAAGATGGTTTCCCTGATAATTAGACTTTTTAAAAAGTGGAATCGTCTTTTCAAGAGCTATTTTTCTTTTATCACTGGTGGTATTCAAATAGAAATTAGACATGTTAGATGACTTCTAAAAACCTTTTCAGCCCAATGTTCTGTTAGGAAAACAGACTGACTTTGGAATGCTCCTCTTGAAAAAACTCAGTTAGATATTAGGAGAAGGTATACAAGGCAAGTAGCTTTTTAGAGACGTGACATTCTTCAATAGATGTCAGAATTGGGGAGATTCAGCAGCAGGCAGTGAACTTAAACCAAATCTTGAAGGGAGTGATAGGCAGGGATTGGATCATGTCATAGAAGTCATTTTAAAGTCTACTAATGGTTGATGCTTAGGCAGAGTTAGGATTCAGCCATTTAAGGATAAGGGATAATAACCAAATAGGCCAATGGGGAGAAGCCAAGTCAAGCCAGCCTTCTTCTTGGGGGGTTTATCTACATTCTGGGAGGGAAGCTTTAGGGTGATCAGCTATGGTTTTTATATTTTGGTGGTTATATTAAATTATGGCAGTAATACATGAACAGCTGGCTGTAAATTCAACCTGCTTATTTAACTTTCAGACATTAAAATTCTTTCAAACTACACAGGAACCAAAGACCTTTAATTTTACTGATGTGTAAGTGTGAGTGTGTGTGTACGTGTGTGTGTTTGCCAAAGTAATACTAAAAGTATATTCTTTCTGTTTATTAGAAAAAGGCATAGCTCCTTAAAGAGTAAGCAGGTCTCAGGGTTAAAACGTAGTTTAGTATTTTGTATAAAGCTGATTTTCCCTCAAGCTCATTTCTCCCTCTTCACAACATTGGAATAGGCATAAAATTGTTGCTGTAAAAATGAACAACAATTTGGCTTTTCCTTAATTTATTTTTCTGCTTTCTGATCACTGTGTACATTGACTCTCTCCTGTGACAGCCACATCTAGGCTAATCTTGATGAGTGAATCCTGAACTCAAGGTCCTGGCCATCTGGACGGTTCTAAGGAGTGGAATATTCATGACTGAAAGCTAAGCTTTTAGTTCACCTAGCTTCAGCCTTCAGATATCCACCTGTGCTACGACATATCGGGGCTCCTCTTTCCCTGTAAGCCCCATTCCCTAGTAGAGTCTTTCACTGCCTTCTTGTCATATAAAATTGCCAGAATAGTAGTTTCCTCTCTCAGAAGCAGCAGCCTGTACCAGATAGACCAGCTGCTGGCTGATTCAGTAGTGGGACTATCTCAATGCACAAGGCTGTTCAGTTGAAAAAGGCTGTTCCAGGGTCCAGCTCCATCCCTCCCAGGGAGCATATACATTCTGACATTAAGTAAAAATTGAGTTATTTTGGCCAGGTGGAAGCCAAGGGGGGACAGAATGAAAGGCAGATGCTTTGAAGCATATTTACTGGCTGTCTAGTTTTCGTGCATTCTCACCAATCCGGAACTGTCTCTGTTGATTGCCCATAGATATCAGATTCCCACCAAATCTATTCTCTTGTTTGTGAACACTGGCAGAAAAGGGGAAAGGCATGATGTTTGCTTAAAATTTCGAGTGGAGAGCAGATCAAATGTAATCTCCTTTTGATCAAGTTTATCTCCTTGTCTCAGCAACCTCCCTTTAGCTGTTTCATTGTGTCCAGCACTGTGCTGAACAGTAGAGATACAGTATCACTCTGAATAAGCTCACGTTAGTAGCCACAAAGTATAATGCGTGCAAAATGCTGTGATTGCACAGAGAGAAGGAGGCACTCATGCCCAAGCTAGCGAATCAGAAAGGTGTTGCCTTGGAGACAGCTCTGCAGTGCAGCTTAGGGGTGAGGAGGGTTCTGCCAGGTGGAGAAGGTAGGGCATTTCCCCTCAAGGGAACAAACCCTGCCTTGGTGGGACTCTATCCTGTTGGAAGTGGGGAAGGTCTTCCCAGATTTTTAACCTGGCAACATGGTCCTTTGTACATTTTGGAAAGATGACTGGCAGCACTGTCGAGGAAGGGCTGGGAGGGCAAGAAGCAGGAGCCCTGGCATGTTTTGATAGGAAACAGGTGGTCCAGGAAAGAGGGATTTTTGGGGTTCCCTGAATTAAGACAGTGGCACAAGGATGTAGAAGAGAGAAAGGACTGAAAAGCTTAGTGGAGCAGAATTGCCAGGACTTGGTGATTATCTGGATGTGGGCATGGAGGGAAGCAGTGGACAGCGCCAAGGACAAGCCTGGGCTGGCTGGCTAAGTGACGCATCCTTAGCAACGGGGGCGGCAGACTTGAATCGTACTTTTGACGTGGGAACTGTGTTAAATATCTCATCACAAGTCTAACTGGTTTAGATGCATGTATGACATATTTTTTACAATTTCAAAAACAAATGCCACATAAATTGTTAGTAGAATGAAATGTCTGAGTTTTCATTTGTAAAAAGAAAATATGACAGCAAAAGGAAAATAAGCAGATATTTTTTAACAACTCTTCATTTTTCTTTGTGTGTCATGCTTCAAATTCTAGAACATTCTACCATTTTAAATTATTGGCTTTCAACAGGTGACTAAAACCCTTGCTGCTGAGTGAAAGCCAAAATTAAAACAGGATTTTTCTGAAGTCATAGTATAATTTGGAAAAACTACTGTTTATATACATGCAGAATGTCCAAAATCTATCCAAGTAAAAGCACAGCTTGTATATATTTCAGTAATAAAATATTAATCATGCGAATGTTGAGGCAAGAAATAACTATATAATATTGGGTCTCTTTTTTTTAATAATAGGGAAAAAAAGTCCATGTTAATTGGGCTCCTTCAAGACACTGCCCCAGTTTTCCAGCAAACTTCCTTTCCAGCTGAATTATCTTCTGTGAGCGTGAAGCACTCTCATTATCCTGTCAACAGCATTGCTTTGCAGTTGGCTGTCATCTTGTCCCCCTCCCCAAGAAGACTGAATTCCTAAGGGCAGGAACTACTTCACTCACCTTAAATCCCCAGTTTTGGGCTCAGCTGAGAACCCTCGCTAACACATAGACTGTTGGACTAAACTAGGCTAAAGAAAAAATTGAAAGTAAAGGAATTGATCCAAATAGGCATTGTCAATTGTCTGCTGGCATTTCAGCACTTCAAAAGATAAGGAAGCTCCCTCACCTAGTTCCATGTCTCCACTTCTGAAAAGGGCACTTCTCCAACACAGAGAGTTACACAGTGTGCCTCCCCCTGTGATGGTACGCGTCCCACTCTCCCTGACTAAACTGGGTGCTGTCGGAGGTCATGGGTTTTGTGCTCACGCAAACCCCAGAAAATCAAAGGTGTCGGATGCAGCATCTCACGGAAAAAATGAGGAAAAGAGTGAGTCTTCCCCAGGCAGCTTTAGCGTGTTTGAGACTCCCTGAGGAATGAGGGGTGTCACAGACAGTAGAGCTTCAGAGCTAAAGGCAATAATAATCTTTTTGAATGAAGCAAAAAAATATTTTAATACATACTTGTTTTGGTTTAAACATAAATGATTTCCTGCCTATCCCTAACTGTTCTCGCCAGAGTATAGTGACATTCGTTTTTCCATTTGTGGAGCCACGTCAAATAACTTTATTTACTCCTAAATTAAATAATTAACTTCCTAGCTCCATTTTAAAGGAAGGGAATAAAAGACAGGCAGACAGGAACTAGTTTTGCGTATATATATATGAACACTTGTGCCTTTCAGATATAAAATTTTAGATCATAGATGGGTAAGGACCAAAATTGCATAGAGGAAGATAAGATAAATGGAAAACCGTGGTTATATAATACTTCTTGTAAAGGGACAGTCATATGTTTTTTCAAAAAACAAGATAATTTTATTGACCAGTCTAACCCTATCTATAACCAGTAACTTGATTATTAATAATTAATAAATAGGTTGTTAATCTCAAATTACTATATGATAGATAGTATATAGTATATGAAGCAGGGGATATAAGATGAGTAGAACAGTTCCGAGCCTCAGGAACTCTCTCTAGGTGGGAGAGAGACAAGATAAGAGCCAGTTGCAAAATATGCTGCTTTACCTCACTGTCAAAATCAAAACTTAAACTCTTCTCAAAAACCAGGAGAAAAATAATAATAGTAACAGGGAAAAAGCCGTTTGAAAAGTTATAGGATGTGGAACTAATTTCCCTTTTTAATGTTGGATTAGTATTATTAGTATTTTTTATTTGTACTGAATATGCATGGTCTTCTAGATGCCACCTTGGTTATTAGTAATGATGGTGCAACTGACAGTATCTATTCTAAACATGTATGCTTACATGGAACACACAGTAAACTACAAAATGTGCAAATTGTACAGTGATCTTTTAGCACAAACTTTTACATTTAAAACAATAAAGTTTATTTTAGTGCAATAAAAATCTCTCAA
The DNA here is from genome assembly GCF_040802235.1 of Manis javanica. Classification (NCBI taxonomy): domain Eukaryota; kingdom Metazoa; phylum Chordata; class Mammalia; order Pholidota; family Manidae; genus Manis; species Manis javanica. The sequence goes on along the minus strand of NC_133170.1, from coordinate 6,420,338 downwards.
AGTTCAGGGTAGTTATTAGGCGGCTCATATATAAATCATAAGTGTATAAATTCTTTCCCAGTAAAATGTCTCTCACCTAGGAAAGTACCAAAACTTTAATTCATAACTTAAGTGAAGAAAGGAATGGGAAACTTAGTACTTTGGTTTGAGGTGGTAATTTTATCTAATGACTACATATCTGTGACATCATATTGGGGAAACGACTGCCTAATACTGTAGTGGGTCTGGAAATGATCGTATTTAAATTGGGTAATTTCAGGTCTAGTGTGTTTTGGGTGAGTCCACAAAGTGTCTAAATGCTTAGTCCAGCTTCTTTATTTACTCACTCAAATTAGCAAATACCATGTGGCTTCTGTGTACTTGGACCTTCCTTGTCTTGAGGAGGGAGTATAGTTACAATAAAGTAAAAATAATTTCATTAAACTTAGGTTGCTTCTGGTTTTTCCCCTTGTTCTAATAGACACTGTGCTCATCTCTAGGAGGATAGCTTTTTGTGTAGGACAGTTGCTCAAAGTGACAGAGGTAAGTGATGTCCCATTTTCTGGCATTTGATATGCTTTCCCATCTTGCCTCGTCAATAACTGCTTCAGTTTCCATGCCACTGGGTATTGGAGATGACACTTACTTCAGGATTGGCCCTCAGAAATGAAAAGCATTTATTGTAATCCAAGGCAGAAAAAAATATTAATTTTGTTGTTGTTATTATGGGGATGACATTCTTTTTCAGGTATTTCTTTACCAATATTATTCTGATACTTTTAGATGAAGGGGTAATAGCATCCTTAATTTCACAAAATTAAAAATTTCCATTGTCATTTGATATCCTAGAGTCAAACATAGGGTTAGGTGAGTCTTCATATCATTTAGACTGGTCTAGAAAATATGAAACTTTTGGAAGACTTCATGTTAAAATCACTCTGGAGATTTTTTTTCAAGTTACTTTCGTGTTTTGGCATGTATGCTGCCTACATTCTACAGTCATTGTGATTTTAACATTGGTACAGTAGCACTTAGATCGGCTTCACTTAGATGAGCTTTATGACGTATCTACACTTCAGGAATAATTTGAAGATCAAAAGATTATTAGAAGAAATATTCAAGACCTCTGTGAAAAACTAGTAGAAATATCAGTCGTACATGTCTTCTAGAAGTGGCCTTCTCCAGAGCAGCGGTCTGTGCGGTGGGAGGTGGGGGTGAGGGATGGGTCCCAGGGGTGCAAAAGATGAACCACTGCGGCACAGGAAGCAGATCCTAGAACTTGGACAGTTTTGCCTAGGGAGTTTAATTAAACAAATAATAATAAAGCTTCAGCATCCCTCATATTTATGGACTTATTCTGGCACCTCCATTCAGTCTGTGTGTCAAATACGTCGAGTATCAGGTACACGTGAGGGGTGGAGGTGGGCAGTGGTACACTCACTCATCTCCTTTCTGCCCGTGGCCTTTGCGTGGCTGGTTAAACAGACTGAGGTTTTATTATCTACGTGGAATTCTGGCAATACTTGGTAATAAGTGGCGATGAATATCTTTCCTATTATCCAGAGATTCGTAGGGTATGGATGTCACAGTACGTAAGGGAGTAGTCAGACCAAAGGCATTGTATCTTCTGTTAGGGTGAGCGCCGTGTTCTCCGTTTACTAACCTTTCCTATGAAGACAAATGTCTGTCAGCACGTTTAGCAGGCTCTTAGCTAGCAGGTGTATTTGAAAAAATAAACACAACCCATCCTTTAGAGGGAAAAGTGACACTGAGTGAGAGAGTAGCTGCAGTCAGCTGAGGGAAAGTATACTGTGGATAGGGCAGTTCCGAAATGATGCTTTGAAAATGTTTCCATTATTGTGTCATTTTATCACCAAAACTGTTGTAAGTGTGTCTTTTAAAATTTTATTTTAAAAAAAGTCATTTCTGTGTACACATCCAAACTTAAATACAGATCTTTTTTTACCTTGCTTAAAAATTTTGGAAGTCATTTTAGACCAAATTTTCAAATACAAAAAAATATGCCAGCTTGTAAGACATCAAGGCAGATAGAAATTTACTAGAAGAATTTCAAGGAAAATCTTTGCATAATTGGTAGATGGAATTTAAAAATGTGTTATCATAATTTAGTAAGTGCAGCTAATGATGTACTTTTTCCCTTTAAAACAGTGAATTTTTCTCAACTAGGGCAATCATTAAATCCACATATGGATGTAACCTGACTTAGCTCTACCCTTTCAAATGGCTCTACCATGAAATATTTAACCAAGACTTTTTAAAATGAAAGACTGAATCACATTGTTGTCTCAAAAATAGTATTTTATCTTTACTTCATCCTATTTAAGTTCTCTTTTTGTGTTTTACAGTAAGCATGTTAGTACAGTAATGCCTGTATTTAACTTATACATATGTGCATGCATGCACATGTACATAGTTGGGGGTGCATTGTCCAGATTTCATACTCAGAGGATGTGCCATCAAAAAGTTTGGAAATCATTTTTCTAGAAACCTTCCCTTACCAGCTGTAACAGAGGTCCAGCCAGACTTGTCAGTCACCATTTTACTTGTCTGCTTTCTCCTTGAAAGGGACCAGTTAATAAGATGGTATTAAGTGTCTGATGCAGTATGCATGGAGTCCATAGAAATGAACCAGACAGTTACAGCCCTTGCTTTCCAGAAGCTTTGGGAATAGTAGGGAAGACAAATGCTAAACAAGGACATTGCATGAACATTTAATTACAGCTGTAAATAGTGTTCAAAAGAATGTTAAAAAAAAATGTGCAGATGATGGTGAGACCTAATGATATGTAAAGATCTTAAGGCCATAGGAACTGAAAAGCATATTGTGGCTGAAAGAAAATGAAATTTCAGTAAGTGACAATCAAGACTTTCTAAAAAATTCCCAAGCACTTAGCAGTGTGCCGTGTACACTGTGTTGAGTCCTGCGCAGGGGCTCCATAAATCTTTGTAGACAGATGGATAAAACAGTTTTAGAAGGAATCTCAAATTGATGGGTCCAAGCTTCTTTTGACTTACAATGTTGCTGAGTTTAAAATTCTTAATTACAAAAAATCATTCTCCAGTCTGCCACAAGTATTTGTAATTCACACTGTTTTAACTGTGCATTTCTTACTCATTTTTGTTACCTGCCTGGGTGCTAAATCCGTTTGCCTTTACCACCCTGTGTGGAGGATAAAGATGTGCTATGCTCCGTAGACAGCGAGCTGCTTGCTAACGGAAGATGATTTTTCTTGAGTTCCACTAATGGTGAATGTACAAACTCTAGTGTACATATAAAATATCCATATAGTGGGTCTTACAAACTATGTGGATGTTTTATATCCTTAGTGTTAATTGAAAACTAGTTCCCTTTCTATCCTTGATCTTATTTCTTACTACGAAGACTGTAACTTAGAAAAAGTTATCGAAAAGCTTACTGAAATCTGAACCAGCTAATATTCCTTCTATTTTTCTTCCTTTGGAATGTTCTTTCTTCCAGTAACATACTTCTGAGATTGCATCAAAAAGGAAATTGCATGTTTAAGGGTGTCATTATCTGTGGGATAAAAGGGAAGAAATTAGTAGAGTGGATGATTTGTTAAGATAGGATGGGGCTGGTGATGTTGAGGGCATCTTTTCTTTCTGTATCTCTGAGTTTGTCCTTTAACAGTAGTTGGGCCAACGCAAAAGGCCTAAGCAGCTGCTCTTACACCAGCAAGCTGTGCATCAGGGTTTTGGGGAAAGGAAGACCGCAATTAAAAGAAATCTGGACGAGGCAGCTGATCAAAAAAAAAAGGAAAGCCCTCCCTTCCTTCTCCCAAGCTGGTAGGAGTAGCTGCCTGTTCTTCACCCTCTCTGTGACCTGGCAGGGGCAGACTCTACATTTTATTTTCTTACAGCCTCCAGGGAGACTTCTTTGGAAGCTGCATGGGCTATTTCAAATTTGGAAAAAATAATAGGTTATGAAGTTATGAAAAGAAAACATTTTTTTCTGACTTGCTTCTCAAAACTGGTGATTGATGGAGGGGACATGCTTTGGGAACATATTTTGAAAGCCACGTGGCAAAAAATGAGACAAGAAAGGTAAAAAGGGGACCGAGCCTCAGGTCTGCCGGGTTTGGGGTTCATGGTAAGTGTGGACAGGGGACGCTGAGGGTATCAGCTGGGGAGTGATGGGCAGTTCTTTGAGCCCCGATGGGGTCCGCCGAGCTGCCACGGGTGTCCTCGCTGTAGAGCCTGAGACATGGTCCTTCCCCCACCCCCACCACCCCCGCCGTGCATGCTGCCTAATGAAATCTCAGGGCTTCCAGGTGAAGTTCACACCTGCCAATATATGGAAATGAAGGAGGTAGCTTGCCAATATATGGAAATGGGAGCATGAAATGGAAAAGAGAGTTTGGTACTGGAAATAGACGTTCTCGAAGCCGCTGCACAGTGGAGGGGTTGCGGCCCTCCAGTGGGTCAGCTGTCTGGAGTAGATATTGAGAAAGAGAAGAATGCAGAGAAGTAGAGAGTTCGTGACAAGGAATTCATAAGCATGAACAAACAGACTGGGCACAGCTGGGATAGGCTGGCCGACGTCGGGTGGCATAAATTGATGGTGGAAAATGTTCTGGTTGCATGAATTTTTTGTGTGTGTGCAGTGAAATATACATAACGTAGAATTTACCATCTTAGCCATTTCCCCCTGTACAGACAACTCTGTGGCATTAGTACATTCACATTGTTTCACTACCTCACCACCATCCATCTCTAGGACTTTTTCATCTTCCCCACCTGAAATTCTATACCCAGTAAAATGGTTGCAATAATATTTTGCTTGTGATGCATGGCAGCCTCAGCACTAGAGCCCTGCAGGTGGGCACCGTTGTGGTGCAGCTACAGGTGAAAGAGATGCAGGTGAAGGACATTGAACTGCAGGGAAAGCTGACCCTGGTGAGGTGGGTGAGGCAGGACTGTGATAGCGCTTGAGCGGAGAGAGAAATTCACATCAGTTGTGTGCCCAGCATGATATTAATGCTTTGTATATGCTTTTTAATGCAGCTATTATGAGAGCTAAGAAGGTCCATTCACGAGTTTATAGAGTAGGAAAGGTGGCAAGATTGACAATTGCAGCGTTCCTCTTGGCACTGATGACTTGATGAATGTGGTTTACTTACAGGACCCGCCTGGGGCTTCCAGTGTAGGGAAGGTCCTTGGAATTGCCTGAGTGGAAGTGAAAGTTCTGTAAAAATAATGTCATAATTAAGGAAGAAACACCGTATTTGTCAATCAACTTTGTTTCTGCTTTGAATTTGGATAATATCAATTACGTGGGATTTGTGCAAAAGCAAAAACAGATAAAAACCATGCCAGACTTAGAGAAAAGACTGGACCATGATGGGAGAAAATGCCAAAAGAGAAAAGAAAAAGAAGTATTACCAGATTAAAGTGCATCCGCTGCTGAGCTGTGTGTGTGAGCGAATGTCAAGAGGGGTGTGATGCGGGAAATCCATGCAGATGACATCAGATAGACTACAAATCAGGGCATGGGGAATCAGTTCCATAATTTAGGTTAGGAAAGAGGGTTTTTATTCTCCAGGATTATGTATTTTATATTAGAAGACAATTATTAAAGCCAAATGACATTTTGGATACAAGCTTTCTTCTCCTAAACTGTGTGCCTAAAGTGTACAGCCATCCCTATCCACGTGCCGTTAGAAGGATACGTAGCTTTCCATGGGCTTCCAAAGCAGAAGTGTGATGGGATTAAGTCAGAACCCAGAATGGGCAGAAATTTAATCTGGGATTATGTTATCATTCATCCAGAAACCCTGGTTTGAAGGGTGCTGTTTACCTTGACAGTACTGTGTGGTTGGGACTTTTACTGAACATCTAACTAAAGAATTAATAGAAAACATACTAAATATTTTTTTAAAAGAATAGAGATTCAGAGATTATAAGCTTGCTTTGCAGATTTATAAATATAGTTTGGTTCAAAAATATTCAAGTAACAGGATTTATCTGGCTTGTTTTAAAAAATTTCCAGACCTCCCTTCATTAAGGCTCACAGGCAAGTAAAATGGAAATTAAGCATCAATTGATTGGTTTTTAAATTAAAATGTGTTACCATGAGGGAATAATTTTAGTACCAAATTATTTGATTTTATTAGATTGTTACTAGAAGAGATAAGAGTGCAAAATGGGTTAAGACTGAGATTAAGTTTCATTCTATGAAATGGAAATTACTTCCAAGTTAAATAGCATTGGACAATCAGTCTGAGGATTTTACTCCCCAGCCAATAACTAAAAGCTGGAAGTACTTAAATTATTTTTTTCCTACTCCTTGGCCTCTCTGAACAAAGTGAAATACTAACACTTACTAAAATTGTCCTGTCATTACTAAAATGTGTTTATTAGTAAATAATTATTAAAGCCACCTTTGCCATTAGTCATTAGAAGTTTTCAATTATATGACAGATAATGTGCCAGGTAGCTTGAAATAAAAATGCTGGGGCTGACAGTTTAGTTCGCCCTTCTTTTGTTAAACATCGTAAGCGAATAAATTTTAATTCAGGTTGCATGGTACATTTTTTGTTTTAGATCGTTTCCATTAGAAATGGTAAGCTACTAAAATAATATGGGTAGCCTTTCATGAAAACCAAATTAAATTCAACATCATGAAAGAAACAAGTGGTTATGAAATACCGTGGGAATGTTTCGCAGACCTTTCTTAAGTCCTTATTCAACAGAATTGATAAAGAAAGAACCTCTCTGCACGGAGAAGCACAAGAGAAGCTACAGCCTGCTAAGTCTTCAGTGCCTGGCTATTTTGTGAATAACTGAGCTGTTCAGCACGAATTTTAGGTATTTTTAGGGCAGATTATCTATGACAAATGATCCTACTAAATTAACAAAATTACCTAAACATTTATTGAAAAAGTCCTATTAAATATACTATCATAAAACTTCAGTGTGGATGAATGGACTTTTGTGTGGGGAGCTAATTTGGTCACTTCTGAATTTTTCAAGATTTTTTAAAAACACAGGAAGCAGATATAATGAACCAGTGATTATCTATATAACTACTGATGATGAGAGAGGCTGTCGTTGACCCAAAAAAATCATTTAGTTTTGAGTTTACACTAAAACAAACTGTCTACTTCATGGCCTCTTGCTTTTTTAAAGAACAAATTGCTTTTATTTACTCCTTAATTTTTTTAAATTAGGGGGTGATTTATAAAGAGTAAATGCACCCCCTTTAGGGTACAGTCTGAGTTTTGACAAACGCGTATTGCCACCTCCACAAGTGAAGGTGTAGAACAGGCCCCATCATGTTAGAAAATGCAGTTGCTTCCCTTTGTAATGAGTCACCCCCTCCCCGCACCACCAGCCCCCTGCAACCTCAGACCTATTCTTTCTCCCTATCGGCTTCCCTTTTCCAGGATGTCTTATGCAATCAGATAAATGTAGGCCTTTAAGTTGGCTTCTTTCTAAAGCAGTCAAGTGTCCTTAGTTTTATTCCTTGTTCTTGCTGAGTGTCACACCACAGTTTGTTTACTCAGTCATTAATTGAAGAACAGTGGGATGTTTCCAACTTCGGTGATTATGAATAAGGCCTCTGGAAACACTCAAGTGCAGGTTTTTATGTGAATGGAAGTGCCCATTTCACTTGGGCAGGTATCCAGCAGTGCGATTGCTGGGTCACGTGGAAAGTGCATGTGTAACCTTATAACCAACTGCCATGGCTGCTGTTGGGCAGCTTAGAATTTAGGTTCAAGTTGTGGTAGATGCTGAATGTAACTGCAGATTATCCTCTTGTGGGCAGTGAGAATCAATGATAATGGTTACATTTTATTTTAATTAAAATTTCCTGAAATTTATGTTCTGGTTTTTAGGTTTTCATCTACAAAGATTCAAAAGTGGATTCTATTCTTAATTTATTGTACAAAAGTGTATTTAATGTCTTAAAGGTGGTTATTTTGCTAGTGTTACTGGCCAAGATTTTTAACCTCTTAAACCTAGTTTTCTCTTCTGCATGGTGGTAATAAGTTATTATTCCTTCCCTATATTATTCCTTTCTCTTCTGTAAAATAGTGATAAATCGTTACTACCTTATGGTGCGGATTTAATGAGATTGTGCGTGGAAAGTGCTTAACACAGCACCAGGCACAAAGTAAATGTTAGCTATAAAAACAGAAAAGGTATTTGTTTGGAAACCAAATCTGAGATCATAATTTAAAAGTTTCTCTCAAAGCCCAGGAAGCACAGAAGGTAGGACGTTTTTATGACAGGGAAGCATTCTGAATTTTACATTACTGAAATTTGCCAAGGCTAAGTGATCTTGGAAACAAATATAAACAGTTTTCCTGTCTAAGTGAAATTTAAACAGACGGGTGGAGTTTGCAAAAGAAATAAAAGATAATTCAGGTTTCTTCTTTGCCTCCTTTCCTCCATGTTCTAATTATCTATTCTTTTTAGATTAGTTGTAAATCTATTCATGCCTAATACACAAACAAATTTCCTTTATTAAGAATGATCAAGTTTATAACTCCCACTTCGAGCACTTGGAAGTTAGTGTGAGTCCACTTAAATGTGTACATAAGCCCCTCCTGCCCGGATCACACAATTCTTCAGCAGGTGCATTTGAGCCAGAGCTGTCGGCCTTTAGTGATTCTGGACATTTCTATTCTGCAATCTGGCAAGTCTCTGTCCCAGTGGTCCTCAAATGTGGTCCCTGAGGTGCAGTCCCAGACCAGCAGCGTCTATCAGTCCAGATTCTGGGACTGTACCGCAGACTGTTTGAATTTGAGCCTGGACATGGGACCAGGTAGTGTTTCAGAGTTCCATCCAGGTGATCTGTGGCAGCTAGGGTGTGAGGTCTTGCGTACATGTGGGGCGGGGTGAGAGGCCATGTTCATCCATGGGAGTCATGTCTATAACCTGTCATTTCATGGTGACTTTATCAATATTTTAATTGACATTTTCTAATTTTTCAGGGCTATGAAAAAATTTTTAAGTACTGTTAAGTGATAGAAACTTATAAGGATATATAAAAATGAGTAATAAATATTTTACCAGCCAAACAGTTTTCTGAAATAACATATGAAACTTGGTTTCTTCAGGAAGTTTTTGAGTGGTATTCATTCACTCTGCACTGTTTACTCACCAGATCAGTGAGTTGTCCTAAAATGAAAGTCGTTAGTGGCTGAAGAGCATTTGAGATAATTCAGAACGATATTTTAACATTCTAAGCCTGTGAATCCTGACTCTGTAACCTCTGTAGTCCCATTTAAAGTGGAAACAAACTGTGTCATGTTGGCTTTTTTGGAGCATTACTAATAGTTAAGGAATTAGTTTTAAACCAGATGTATCGCTAGTGCAGTAGAAGCTTCCATGTGCCTCAGTTGTTGTTTATTTCGCTATGATGAATAGTCGTCTGTCCCTCCTCGTCGGCTTGGTCTCAGCACACTGCAGCAGCCCTTCCTCTGGGAGGTGTGGCGTATTATGCATGAGGTCGGCCCCAGCAGTTAAGGTCTGAGAATGCCCTGACGTGAGCGGTGCGCCTGTCAGGCTCCTGGCTCAGCTCTGGGATCTCCCGTCCACCAGGGGCTTCACAGTCAGGAGTGAGGCTTTATCACATGAACTTTAAAAGAGTAAAGCCAAATATTTTCTTAGCAAACCAAAGTGTACTCTCAGTAAATGTGAGATCATGTCCAGTGAAGAAGGTAAGTGGTTTCATTTTCTAGGGTGTCTTTCTCATGTGTCCGTCTCAGGGGGGGTGTAGGGGTTTCAGTTTAGAATGCAGCATGCTGAGGGACATGGAACTGGCAGGGTTTGGCTTTGTTTTGAAGTTAAGAATGAGGTTCACCACATTTTTCAACTTGAACATTAAAATATATACTATATTCATGGCTTCTGGCTCCTCCAGGAGGCTGCTTCTGGGGTAACGCAATACAAATTTGTTTAATATTTCTGTTTCCCTGACTCATTCTTACCAACATTAGAAGGGCTTAACACTCAGTCCCTGAGGGAAGGAATGCAGAGAAAGAAGGGAAAAAGTTTTCTTTTTTCCTTCCTTCTCTGGGTGAATAAAGCTGCGAGATGTTTACCACTAGCCTTTTCCCAGGGCTCCTGCAGGGGGCACGGTCCCTGCTCACACACAGGAGCTGACAGACCTCCACCACCCCAGACTTCTTGTTTTAGCAAAGTTCAAGGGAGTGAATGTTACTTGTTTTCCATATAAGACAACGTTGTGGAGACAGGCGTGGGTTTGCTTTTTGACAGAGTTAGTTGTTTGAAGCCACTGTTTCTTCCTCCAGTATTCCAGCAAGTGTATTAAGGAGAAAAGGATTTTTTTTTCAAAGAGGAATGAAATTCTACTGTGTGGAAGAAATGTAATCATGTGACAGGAAATTTCTGCTAAAAATATTTTTAAAAAAATGAAATGAGTTCGTTTTGTGTAGCTATTTCCCTCTTGTTTCTACATGGACACGAGCCTTCCTGAGAAATGGCTCGCTGCTAGAAAAGATGAACTGCATTTAGAGCAGGCAGTCTTTAGTTACCATGCTTCTCTGGTGGGGTCACTCCTTCCTTCTCGGGGCGTCCGTGGGGCAGCAGCCCAAGGTGGGGCTGGTGGGGTGCTCGGCGGGGCAGCGGCCCCCTCCCGCGGCTGTGCAGCCTGGGCTGGCTCCCTTCCCAGGCTGGGGATTGCGGCCGTGCAGCCCAGTCCGAGCCGGCCCCCGCTTCCTCCATCATCTGAGCAGAAGCCTCGGTTCCTGCGCAGGGGTTCCACTGTTTGTGCATCAAGTGCAAGGTGTGTGTGATCTCTTCTTGGTTTACCATCACACCCAAAATAGGAATTTTTTTTACATAACAAAAAGGAAGTGTTTTCTTTCTCCACCAGTAAAGTGCTCTTTTTCCCTGAAATAACTTCAGTGCCTTCTCCTTCCACCTTCAGACAGTTAGGAATGATTGCAGAGAGTTAGTTTTCCCTCCTCGAAGGCAGCCCTCACATACAGAGAGAACGGCTTACTAGAATTTTCTGCGCTAATGGGCAACTCCCTGTAGTGAGAGGCCACTGTGATGATGGGAGCTTTAGGAGTTCCTTTGAAGGTTTTTAAACTGAGAAGACAGTAAGGTAGCAGCGCTTCCTGTCCCCACTACTTGGTTATTTTATTGCTACTAAGCTGTCAAAGAAAAATGTTAAATATGCATATTTAGTGTACATGTTTTGTAGAAACTTTATCTTTTTCTTCATGACTTGTAGAAACTTTCCTTTTGAAAACTTCTGCTTGTAGTCAAGTACTCGTGATGATGTTAAGCGAAGAGTGTGATGAACGACTGCAGAGATGGGAATGTGGTCCTCATTTGGTCTTCATCCCAACTGTGTGCCACTTAAATTGCAATCCAAGAGTAAGACTTGAACTTGACGAGCTCTCCTTAGACACTATTCTTTCTGCCCTCCTTGCCCCTTCCTGGCCTGCACTCTGTTGATCGGTCATCTTTACTCTGTGCTCTTTCTCCTTTAAACATAGGGAGCTAAGTTATATTGGTCTGAATATATGTTTAAAGGTCTTTGCCCTAATTTATTTTCTCTGACTTATCCCCTACCGTGAGCCTTTAAGCCTTGTTTAGGCCAGGTTCTTCTAAGGTTTTTTTTTTTTTCCCCTCTCTGCTAATGGACCCAGATCTGCAGTTGGTTGGTCATTGTTGAAACAAGCAGAAAATGCCTATGAGCAGAAAAACCGTGTTAAGTCACGCAAGTTGGTCATTCTGCATGCTGATTGTTGAAACCCGGCCTAGGGAAAACTACTCTTTCCCCCTCTTAGAGAATGAATACAGATAAGATTTTTTAAAAATCTTTAAGTAACAACAATAAAACCCAGAAGTCACTGTGGACTGGTCTTCTCCATGTCATTATCTAGCAACTGTTATTTCTTTTGCTCAGGCCAAAAACCTTGGTCTTCCTTGAATCTCTTTTCTCTTGCACACATGCACTCTGTTGCAGTCCTGCTCTAAGAGACCCCAAAATAACCGAGTCTCAGTGCTTCGCTGCTAGTACCCTGCTTTAAGCCACACTGAACTTGTCCCTGCATTATCAGAGTAGCTTCCTATCTACGTTTGACCTCCTGAAGGCTGTTCTCTGCCAGCAGCCTGAGGGGTCCTTTAAAAATGGCAGACAGTCTTTCTTCTGCTCAAACCCTTCAGTCAGATCCCATCTCCCAAAGGGAAAGCCTCCATCCTGTCTGATGTGTGCAACGCCCCACCTCGCCAGACCCCAACCTCTGCCCTTTAATTCTCTGGACTCAGTGTCAGATACGCTCCCGGCTCATTCTGCTCCCCCCACGTTGTCTTCCTTCTCTCTGAACAGAGCAGCTATGCTCCTGCCTTAGCACTGCTGCACTTGTATCCTTTGCCTGGAATGCTAATCCCCGCTAGGCACGTGCCTCCCTGCCTGCTGATCGGGAAAGGCTTCTTTCATCAGGACCCCACGCGCCAGCATTCTCCATCTCCGCTCCTCGCCTTGGTTTTCCTCGTACCAGCTAGCATGTTATCTAAATGCTTTTTTTTGTGTGTGTGGTTCACTAGGGTCCAGAAAAGTTTCTGATATGTACTGGGTACTTCATTTTAATATTTGTTGAATTAATGAATGTATTTCTAATAGTCACATGTCCTTTTTCTGTTAGGAAATTTAAAGCTAAATGAGCAGGAATATAGAGAAGTCAATAAATTACAAAAATATTTGTGGTGTTCTCCATTTCTTCCCCTCACTTCTCCTTTATAGAATAAATATTCTGCTTACTAGTTTCTGGTCTTCCTTGTTGAGCAGAATCTGAGCAAGGAGTTTCTTCTCATCGGAAGTTGGAGAGGCCAAGCCGGTCACCATTATAAGTAACAAAGTGGGAAGGGTGAGTAGTTGAGACTGGAGTCTATGGGTGGGCTTAGTAAGTGTTTTGGATTATGAAATATGAGACTTTTGAGAGAGAGGAAATAGATGGGAGAAGTTTGAGGGTGTGAGACCAAGAAATTTGGGGAATAGTTTGCATGGAGAAAATTGCGGCAAGATGACAAGAAAATATTTAAATGTTTTGTTATGTACCTAAGAGTATACTTTCCCCTTTTTTCTTGTTTTTCTTTTTTTTTCTTTCTCCTGCATTTAAGGCATTTAACTCTGAAACTCTCCTGTAGGAGGGAGATAGGAAAAAAAGGAAGATAAGATAAAATGTAGTAATCTAGAAATGTTTCATCTTAGTAGTTCTTATAAAAGTTGAAGGGGTAAAAAACCAGTGCATGAATTAAAAGTGTGAGAATTATTTATGTGTTTATGCTTTACCCAGTTTCTTTCCAAAGACCTCTAGATAATTGGAAATTGGCCTGCATTTAAAATTCTGTAACCAACAGTTAAATTCTGTGAACTACTATTTGCTATATAATAATACATCTATCTGAATAATAATGTGATACATTATTAGATCACATGACTTCTTTGACTTATGAAATCTATTTAAAGTATACCAAAAAGAAAGCTAGAGAATTTGAAAATAATTATTGTGGGGGTTTTGTTAGTGTAAGCCCCTCATGACTATTGAACTGATGGAGTTACCAATTTATATGGAATATCATCGGTTTTTCTCTTAACATTGCCCAATAAAATTTTTTCCTGATTTACTTCCATCAGATTTGCTGATTTAGAGTAAAAGAGCCAAAGGGTGAATGAAAATATTAAGCAAAGGAGATATTTTCTATACCTCTTTAATCTAAAATTCATTAACTTATTTAGACAATGGTAACAAGACGTGCTTAGAGATGAAATATAACTGTGTGTCCTTGACTAGATCCTAAAACCTTCTGATACTCTTGCCTTTGAGGAAGTTTGTCTCCACCATAAACCTCTAAAAGCAGTGATTATGCATGACAAACATCATAGTATAGGTACAGAATATATATTTGGAGACTAGAAAAGGAGGAGCAACTGATTGCTCAAGAAAATCTCCTGAAAAAGTGACACTGGAACTAGATTAATGTATTTGAGGAAAGATTATTGAGCTAAGGGAACCAACATATGCAAAAACACACAGAGTAGGGAAAGAGTAGCATGTGTTTGGGGAATGAAGAAGGTAGGAATATCGCCCAAGCATCACAGGTAGGTTGATGTCCGATACTTTATGCAAATTAGAATTTTTTTCCCTCCGAGTCTTACAGTCCTATTTAAGGATGTCAAGCAAAGGAGTAGCAAGATTGGCTTCATCATTGAATGAATAAAATATTTTATTTTAACTTTTTCTTTGTAGGTACAATCACATTAGACACAACTAAACATGACTTATATAAGCAGCTTTAAAATTCACAATTAGACAAGTGGTTATATTGGATAAATTGGCTTATTTTCTTCCAAACTTCCTTCCTCTGTTAGAAAAAAATATATAGGAAATAATAGATAAGCTAGATGCAGTATTCACTTTCTAAGTTTTGCATGGCTGTAACAATCGCCTACACTGTTAAGAGTCTGGACACACGATGCCATTGTGCTCTTGGTCCAGGACCTAGCCAGGGAGAAAAACAGGAGGTCTGCTGGTCTGATTACACAGCAGAGAGTAAGGAAAGCAAACAGCTAACTTTGGATGCTGTTAAATACTAAATTTGTAGTAAAATGTAATTTATTTTAATGTTAGTCTTGAAAGAGAGCATCAAATTGCATATAACAACTGGGCCAAGGCACAGTCAAGAAGCGGACTTGACACAGCAGGTATTCTAAAAATGCACAAGGGACACTGAATTTAGGATCCTATGATCTCAAGCGTCAAAGTCTCCAGGATAATTCATCCATTCCCCAGCACCACATCTGGGCGAGCCTGTCATATTACTTAGCATCACTTGAAATAAAAAGATGAGTTTCTACCTATGTTTCCCAATGGCTTCAGACCACCTCTTTCACCTTTGTGCCCACGGCACAATGCTGGGCACATTGGAGACGCCCAGTAAATATTGACTGAAGACTGACGTGCCCTGGCACAGTCACACTGTGGGTGGTGGTGTGTTCGAGGCCACTGAAGAACACAAGTGTCCTGCCTAGGGCTAATAAAATGGTTTATGGCACTGCACAACTACTTTCAGTATGCTGAGCAAAGGAATTCTCAAAGTTACCACCACCAGAGTGTTTTAATTACAAAGGAGCCATACTCTGCCTGGCAAGTGCCCTGGTGCCTGTGGAAGTGACAGGAGAGAAAACCCAGCTTAGGTGTATGGTGGCCAAAGGTGAATCCTATCTGTGCGATACCAGAGCCCAGGCGGCAGTAAAAATCCAGGAACACAGAAGAGAATACTGACATGTGGGGCTAAATGCCAAAGAAGACAGCATAAAGAGTGAGCCCGGTGAAACGGCGCTGAGCGGGCATGCTACTAATTCATCGAGAACTGGTTGCCTGGTGCTAACCTCTGAACTCCAAGATTTAATTACAGAAACTAAAACTCCAATCTGGAAAGACTAGTGCAAGAGACTGTGTGATGCAGTTCTAATATCTAGTAAATCTTTAAATCGAAAAAAAAAAAAGAGCATCAAAATAAAAAGGAGATTTGGGATAGAGACTGTCGGCGATCTCATTTTAGAAAGCCACCTCCCTCGTCCGATTTTTTTAAAAGTCAAAGACTAGTCAGATAGAAGCACTTTGAGGTCCCATCTGCTGACCTATACCACAGGAGGGATGCTTGAACAGTAAAAATTTCTCTAATTTTAAGGAAGTTAAGTAACTTTCTCACGCTCACAAAGTAAATAATGACCTTTCTGCCTCTAGATTTACTAATCCACCCTGTTTTCTCCTAGGGGAAAAAAATGCACTTTCCAGATAAACATAGACTGGCATCTCGCAGCCGGTCAGGCTGACCCTGGCCACGGGCTACAGCGACAGGACTGGTGCCTTTACATAAGTAGCTTTCGGGGTCCCGAAGGAGTTTTTCCTACTTGGTAGAGTTCATTTCATCCATTACTGCCACAAAGCTAAATTTAGGTTTGAGAAGTGAATGAACAGGGTCAGTAGCTGCGAAACAAAGCTTAGGAGGACGGTGGGCTGAGCAGTGGAAGTCAGCTGGTCATTTTAGTAGGCTCTGTAAAGCAGGCAGCTTACAGAAATTAGTTTTCAGGGAGTGTTAGGCGTGTTTCAGCTGCTGGAAATCAGGTTTAGAGAAATCAGGTTGAGAAAAATAAACCAGAAAAGCAGATACAAAATTAATAAAAATGGGCAAGGTCAGGAAGTATTAACTTATGAAAAGGATGTATTTTCTTTTTTTGTGATGAGAAGCAGTAGTCTGTTCTTGGTTGCATGTGACGGAGATAATTAAGAACAATCCTGTTTGGTTTTTGCAACTTCCTTGTCAAACTTTGAAATATTGGCCAGTTTGATTTTTCTTCTTTTCTCTGGACCTGTAGATAAATTTATTGTGAATAAGTGGAACGTAGTTTGGCAGTGGGTAGAAGGAAGAAGAAAAGCCAAGAATCTGGTTAATTTATAAACCAGACGTCTTGAATAAATGAGCTGGCTGTATCCCTTAGAAAAAACCAACTGTCTTTTGCCCTTCAAGTTCTTTTCTTACATCTGTTTTTATTTCTTTCAGAGTTTATGACATCAATAAACATTTTAAAGTTGACTGTCTCAGAAGTCTCTCCTCGCACATCTGAGTTTTCCATATTCTCCCTCAGCCAGAAATAATCCCCCCTTTTAAATTCTCTTGGCTTCTAATTGGTAGCTGTTCCTATAACGCAGAGGATGTCCAGGTTTTTTTCAGTAATATAGTCTAAAATCAGATCATCTTATTTTACCCAGCGCATGGTACAGACAGACTCACCCAGTCCATGTGTTGGCTGTGACCTAAACAGGAGTCAGTTGATGGTGTGAGCCCATTTCTATTAAAATTTTACCAAGTCTTCATGGTATCCCCATGTGATGATATAATTTTGGTGGAGCTCTATCTTACAAATAGCTTAAAATTATGGAATTCATTCCTATCAGCTTCCACTGCAGGTGCTGGTTAATCCAAACCTGCCACCATGGTGCCAGGAATGGTGGTTTCCCACCTGAAGCGCACGCTGGACTCACCTGGGGAGCGTTGAGATGTGATACTTGAGTCCCAGTGCCTGGAGACGGAGTCCATTGGCTTGGGGAACAGTCCGGGTATTGAGTTGTTCTTTTCCAAGGCTCCACAGGTGATTTGTGGTTGAGAACCACTGACCAGGAAGCATGACATGTTGGCTATGGCTTCACATGCCAGGGGACGTGGGGGAAGGTCATTTTTTCTAAAATATTAGGAAGGCAACTGAATCAATAGCATACTAGGCATATGGGATTTAGATCAGTAAGAAACTAAAGATCATACCCTATCCCACTGCTAATATACCCGATACACCTCAGAGTTCTCGGTGAGCCCAGATGTGCTTGACCAGCTGTGCCTTGGTGCTACTGAAAGTTCCCTGAAACCTAGAGGCTTTTCCTTGCCCAAGGTGACACTGCCAGTGGGGGTAAAACCAAACTGCTTCTGGAAAAATCACAGTACTACTATGACCTAGTGCCACAGTAATAGGACTATAATATTACAGCATTTATATCACGAATCCATGGGTTGTTGCTTGATTATTTAGGTCAAGGTCTGTAAACTTTTTCTGTAAAGAGCCAAACTATAAATATTTTAGGCTTTGTGGGCCATACGGTTTCTGTTGTAAATACTTAGCTCTGCCAGGTTAGCGAAAAGCATCATGCATAGTATGTACAAGAATGCCTATGGCTGTATTCCAATAAAACTTTCATTGACAAAAATAAGTGATAGACCAGATTTGGTCTCTGAGCTGTGAAATGCAGACATGATCCAGGTACGTGTTAATCTTCCCACCGAGGGACTCACATGCTACATAGTCTGCAGTCCCCTGAGTGAGGGGTAATCTTCCCACTTGAGGGCAGGGTGAAGGTCTTTCCGATCCTGCAAGCTATCTGGCACCTGCTGATCCTGTTACAGTGCCCTTTCTTATAAGGTGCCCAATAAATGCTAGTTGAATTAATGCATACATGTAACTCTCTTAATCCTTTTTCTGTTATCTGTAACCCACTCTTGTAACCAGTCTCCCAGGAGGGGAAAAAGTTGGCATATATTCCATGTATGGAGGAGAATTTGCACTCTGCTCCTTTGGAGTCAGTGGCAGGATGTGGTGGCTGAGTGGATTCTCGAAGTGAGAAGAGATGCGATTTGCTCAGAGGATATTCCTTATTATCCTAAGTTAAGAAGTTAGCAGACTCTTAAGACTTTATTTCCAAACTCAGTGTTTCTTGACTTGGTTTTGTGACAATTTCGATTCAAACTGTATGTTTCATTTCTCAAAACCATGTTTCCATTTGTTTGGATCTAATATCACCGTAGTGACTGTATGTGGTGAGTGGGGTCTTTGGCGTAATGGAGCAAGTGCTGGTGGGCCCTCCCGTCCCCGGAAATCCTGGAAATAACAGCTCCAGATCATGAGCCCATTTCCAGTGCAAAACACCCATGGCTTGACCAGAGGACCACCCGCTGACTGTGGAGTGTAAAGCCCTGGGTGACTCTGGGCGTTAACCCCTTACCAGGCTTACTTTCCTCAACTGTGACATACAGGCATCTGTCCCATGCGCCTTCTGGGGATGCTGAAGGTGAGATGTGATGTGAATAGGGGAAAAGGCCTCGTGGGGGCTTCTCCGGCCTCTCCCTGTGGGGGTCTGTGTCAGGTGTAGGAGAAGTGACAGCCACGTAGCCCAGAGCCTAGCCCAGAGCCTAGGACTGGAGTCCATGGATGCACCGCAGGGAGCATGCCCGTCAGTTTGCAGAGAGACTGCCTGTCAGCAGAGCAAGATCAGAAACCTGAGGAACTGTGAGCAGGTGAGGAGGCTCGGAGCTGGGAAGAGGCAGGGAAGCCTGGAACGCTGTCTTGCTCTGCTGTGACCCAAATGAAGGTGCACGTTCTACGGCGTAGTTCTTAAATTTGAGTGTTTTGTGTCTTGGTTATTTTGAAGCTTCTGGCTGCCCAGTCTTGGCTGAAATAGAGGCACAGGGTCAGGTCAAAAAGAGGCACTTGGTTGACATCAACCAAGATGTCATCACTTGGTTACCTGCCAAGTGAAAGCAAAGAATTAGGAGTTAGAGGCCCTTTCTAGAAGGTTTTTACAAACTGCATGTGCAAAGGACATATAACATCAGCCTAGCCACCAAACACCACCTCAGTTTAATCATGTTCATAATGGACGTAAAAATGCCTCTTTATCCCTTAAAATGATTGAGAGGAGCAAATG
This sequence comes from Manis javanica, assembly GCF_040802235.1. Lineage (NCBI taxonomy): Eukaryota > Metazoa > Chordata > Mammalia > Pholidota > Manidae > Manis > Manis javanica. Next base: position 6,401,079 of record NC_133170.1, on the reverse strand, counting down.
AAATAATGCATTAAAAGGGCTTCACATACAAAATACTTGGCTCAGAACAAGCAATATTGCTGGATTTTAACTCTCCCATGACTACTAATAGCAGTAAGAACAGTGGTTAGTATTTGTAAGCAAATGTGTTGTATAGTTTAAATCACTGTGAATCCCAAGTTATGATTGTTAATACCTTTGTGACAGGATAAGGACTTTTGTGTGTGTGTTACTGAAGGACGTGTCTCTTACTTAGCATCAGTCTGTCCCTGTCTGAAGCTCTGCATTGGATTGCATGTATACAAACTCTTCTAGTCTAGAAAAAAAATCAGTAGAGAAAAGGCCGTTTTGAAAACTAGTTTTCTTTTCCAGGGAGCATAGCCTATTCTAATACCCTGTTGGTATGTGGGTTATAAGTCAGGAAGACTCAAGCTTCTTATCATATGAAGTGTTTAGCCTGATCTTGGAATTTAAACCCACAGGGAGGTCGCAGAGCAAAGAAACAATTGTTATCTGTTTGCAGCTCAGACTTAAAGACCAGTTACCTGTTTGTGAGCAGAATCAAAGGTCAGTGGTGTGCTTGAAGTGAAAGGCATTGTTTCCATGTCACGGCAGCCAGGAGCCTAAGAAAGCGCCGTCCTTTGCTACTCTCTGTGCCCCCTTCCTTCAGCCAGGCCCCTGCTGATTCCCCTCAGTGTGCTGGCAGCCGCTCCTCTCCGCTTCCCCTCCTGCCATTGTGCAGGGTCTTACCCGGTACAGGGGCTACCCAGAGGCTTCCTGACTGAGTTAGCAAAGGGATGGGGGTGCATTCCAGATACCTGTGGCATTGCACATACCTCCTTGCCCTGTGAAGCTGTGAATTACAGGAGGGTAAGGCTTATGTCTTGTTTGTCCTCCTGTCCCCAGTAGTTAGCAGGGTACCTGGCACTTTTAATTAAAGAATTACCAGTATATTTTCAGTAGGGATAAAAAAGAAAAAAGAATGGAACAAAATAGAAGCCTGATAGCTTTTGGGACTTCCCTTGCAGTTGATCATTAGATGTTCTCAAAGTTTATAGAACAGTGTGAACTTTGGAGGCATAAAGATGAGAACTATTAAATAGTTCTTTAATGGTCATAAGCACTTAAATGAACTTTTTAGAAAATGATTCATTGTCAAAACAGCAATAGTGATTAATATCAAATGAAATGTCAAATGGATGAAATGTGAACACAGGGTATGGAATCCAGAATACAAATTACAATCATTGTAAAGGGTGAAGAATAATGTTTGGGATTAAAATCACCTGCAGTAAGTGCTATACCATGTCAAATGTCAGGCATCATCTTGTCATGACTGATACTGTTACCAGCTCTACTGAGTAAGAGCTTCATGTTTGATGTACCAGGCCATACACTTATGAACAAGGAAGTACTGTACTAATTTGCAAAAGAGTTGTTATTTCGTGAGATTTTAACCAAAATGGTCTGTTTTAATTGGGAATTCTGAAAAGTAGCAGAGAGATTGGGTACTAATGCAAATGTAGGTGCTGAGAAAGTAAGCTAGGATGAGCAAGTGCTGGGTGGTCATAAATCAAAAATCAGGCAGTGGTGAAGGCAGATAAAAGCAGACAGGGTAGGCATAGAAGTAGGCAAGATATACGGGCCTAAGGAAGCTGGAGGGAGGAGAAACCGAGAATCTGGTCCCCTGTCCTCTAGCCGGGCATCATATAACATTGAGTATTAAACAAGAAATAAAAGCAAATAGTTATATAGCACTCAACATGTGCCAGTATGTTCACTAGAATTAGGCCCTAATCCTGGCAACAGCCTTACAAGAGGGGTGCTACTCTGAAGTCTATGAATCCTCATTTGCAGATGAGGAAATTCAAGTACAGGGAAAGCAAGTTAATCACCCAGGTAGTAAATGGCAAAGCCAAAATTTGAACCTTGGCAAATGATAGTTACATGAATGAGGTGCCCTAAAGAACGTTTAAATTGCTATAAAGTAGTGTAGTGCTTAATAATATACAATAACTGGGGCAGTTGTTACGGGAAGAGCCAAATGTCATGCTTCTGGGGGGCGTGGGGGGTCAGGGAAAGCTGCTCATGTGTGCACAGGAGCTGCCCTCTGGTTACAGGTGATCACATCAAGGTAACCTAGCAGTTATCAGGTGCACCTGTACAATAATGTATTTGGAAATCATTGTGGTATATTCATTCATGTCAGAGCTTCAAACTGTTACAAATCTTAGGGTCTGGCAAGAAATATGACTGCTTCCAAACTCAGCCCTTATCCCATTTGCATAGGTGGGCAGCTTGTCAGGGACAGTTCTCTGCACTGGCACAGTAGTAACACAGGGTGTTTTGATCCATCTAAAGCACACTTTCTCCTGCTTGGTTATGCTTAGCAGAAAAAGCAGGAACCAAGAAATGGGTGTCGTTATGAATTGGAAACAATTTATCAAACGAAGCATAGCAGGCTGTGATCCTCCTCCAACTGAAGTTGGTGTCAACTAGAACCACCCTTTGCAAGTAGGCAGAAAGAAACACATGCAATTGGTTGTGGTTTCTCTTTACACCCACCTTCCGCTCTACTCATGGCTGCAGACACAGAATAATTTTTGTGCTTTAAATAGCAAGAGCTTTCTGTAATCTTGACCAGCATTCTTAGTTGAATACAGGCAAAAGGGGAACCTCCAGCAGTGCAAAGGCGGTGGGGTGGGAGAGTTGCCCCCCGTTCCCCTTCCAGCCCAAGGGGATTCTGGAGGAAGTTCATCTCTGCCTAAAATAACACATGCCAAGGAACCAATCCAGAATTTATCATGGGACGTGCACTTCCGGTACTTCTATTCAGGGATTCATGGCTTCTAACAAATAGGCACCCTGGAAGTGGGGAGTAGGGATTCAGACCCCGGAAGCCCACATTTAAATTGTAGTGGTGTATGTAGCCTGCAACGTAACAAGCTGTGTTCATGGGCCTCATCTGTGGGCTCCCACTCAGAGCTGGAATTTTGACAAGTTTAATGAGATGTGTTTCAGTTCATCAAACAGAATTCTCACTTTTAAGGGACCACAAATGGTAGCATTCTATGGGAGTTTCATTGTTATACTTTTCATACCTTTTGGGCAGCAAAAATTATGGAGCATGTTTCAGGGAAATGAGATGGTCCTATTTTGAAAACAAATTATTTTTGTGTTTGTAGAGGCTGATTTTTAAAAATCTCTTTTATCTTTTATCTCATAGCATGCATTTTACTTAAGAAAAACAGAATAGTAATAATTGACTTTTTTACACATTTGTGTTCATCCAGTTATGTGACCCAAAAAAATACTGAGTATCTATAGTTACGTACCTTTAAGGCTTATTTTGAGTTCATTTGCTTTTCGACCTTAGAGACCTCAAGTAATCTCCTTTTCCTGACAGTATAACTTTCTGTAACTTTAGGTAGCATCAGATGACAAGTCTAAAGCATTGACAGCCTATAGTGTATTTTGGTGATTAGTAAATGCAAATAAAATTACAGATTATCATAAACGGAAACTTTCAGTCAATTGCTAGGTATTTTGGCTGCTGCTGTTTTTATCAAGACAATCATCTAGATAGTTCCACAATCCAGATGTTTAGAAATCTGGCTTGTGAGGAAAATAGGGTGCAAGTTTTTTCCTAGGTATTTAGAATTTGTATATAAATAACCTTGAATATTAAAAAAATTTAGATAAGAATGGAAAATTTGGAATTGTTTATAGATTGGGCTCTAAAACAGCTATGTATCTCCTTATTGTTGGAATTTAGAAAATGCCTCTCATGAATAGAAGCTAAGAATGCAGGAAACTGAAGAGAAACTTGCTAAGGTCTCTAGAATTCATTTAATCAACAAAAACTTATTGAGCATCTACTATATGGCATATGCTGTTCCTTCCTTGGATATAACAACAAAGGTCACTGCTTTCCCTGAGTTTACTTTTAAGCAGGGGAGACCGACAGTAAACAAAATGCAAAATTAATAGGGCAGCTTTTATTATAAACACTTTTATTGAAGTATAATTGACATAATAATTATTAGTTTCAGGTATACAACCTAATGGCTCAACATTTGTATACACTGCGAAATGAACCACAATAAATCTAGTTACCATCTGTCACCACACAAAGTTATAAAAGATTTTTCTTGTGATGGGAACTTTTAAGGTTCACTTTCTTAGCATCTTTCAAGTTTGCAATACAATATTATTAACTACAGTCACCATGTTGTACCTCGTATCTCCATGGCTTATTTTATAACTGGACCTTTGTACTCTTGACCCCCTCGCTTGTTTTGCCCTCCCTGCGACTGTCCTCCTCTCGGACAATCCTAATATTGTCTCTGTGTCTGTGAGTTTTGTTTTTCTCAGTTTATTTTGTTTTTTAGATTGCATATGTAAGCAAAAAGACATACAATATTTGCCTTTCTCTCACTTATTTATGTTAGCTTAATACCCTCAAAGTCCATCCATGTTGTCACAAATGGCAAGATTTCATTCTTTTTAAGGCTGAGTAATATTTCATTGTATGTATACATAACACATTTTTACCCATTCACCCATCAGTGGACACTTAGGTTGTATCTATAACTTGGCTATTGTAAATAATGCTGCGTTGAACTTAGGGGTGCATGTGTCTTTTTGAATTAGTGTTCTCACTCTCTCCAGATAAATATTCAGAGGTGGAACTGCTGGATCAGAGGGCAGATCTATTTTCAATTTTTTGAGGAACCTCCATACTGTTTTCCATAGTGGCTGCACCAATTTACATTGACACCAACAGTGCATAAGGGTTCCCTTTCCCCACATCCTCGCCAACACTTATTTCTCGTCCTTTTGATAGTAGCCATTCTGATTGTTGTGAGGTGTTGCATTTCCCTGATGACGAGTGGTGTGGAGTATCTTTTCATGTGCCTGTTGGCCGTCTGTATGTCTTCTTTGAAAAAATGTCGTGTCAGATCTTCTTTCCATTATTTAGTCAGAACGTTTTTTCCTTAGTGAGTTGCACGACTTCTTTATGTATTTTAAATATGAACCCTTTATTGGCTATATGATTTGCAAATAACTTACCCCATTCAGTAGGTTGCCTTCTGATTTTGTTGATGTTCTTTGCTGTGTGGAAGCCATTTGGTTGATGTCATCCCTTTGGTTTATTTTTGCTTTTATTGCCATTGCCTTTGGACTTAGATACAAAAAAAAACCCACCAAAAAACACTAAGACCAAGGAGCTTATTGTGTATTTTTTTCTAGGAGTTTTATGGTTTCTAGTCTTACATTCAAATTTTCCATCCATTTTGAGTTAATTTTGGGGTGTGGTGTAAGATAGAGGTCCAGTTTCATTCTTTTGCATGGGACTCATCCAGTTTTCCCAGCATCATTTATTGAAGAAACTGTCCTTAATCTCCATTGTATATATTCTTGGCTCCTTTGTCATAAATTAATTGGATTTATTTCTGGCCTCTTGATTCTGTTCCTATATCTGCTTTTTATTGCACAGTTTCTATTCTATAGGTTTGTAATATAGTTTGAATTCAGGGAGCATGATACCCCAGCCTTTGTTTTTCTTTCTCAAGATTGCTGTGGCTGTTGAGAATCTTTTGTGTTTCCACACAGATTTTAGGATTGTTCTAATTCTGTGAAAAATGCCATTGAAATTTTAATAGATTGCATTGAATCTCTAGGTTGCTTTGGGTAATACAGACATTTTAACAATATTTTTCAGTCCATGAGCATTTGTTTCATCTTCAGTTTCTTTCATCAATGTCTTACTTTCATCTCCTTAGTTAGATTTACTCCTAGATATTTCATTTTTTTTTGATACAATTGTAAATGGGAATGTCTTCTTAATTTCTCTTTGTGATAGTTGGTAGTGTATAAAAATGCAACAGGTTTTTGTATATTGATTTTGTATCCAACATTACTGAATTCGTTTGTTCTAATAGTTTTTGGTGGAGCGTGTAGAGATGTTTACATGTAAAATCATGTTGTCTGCAAATAGTGACAGTTTTACTTCTCCTTTTCTGATTTGAATGTATTTTATTTCTTTTTCCTACCTTATTGCTCTGGCCAGGACTTCAAATAGTATGTTCAATAAACATGGCAAGAATGGGCATCCTTTCTTGTACCTGATCTCAGAGGGAAAGCTTCTAGCTTTTCACCATTGATATGATGTTAACTGTGGGCTTGTCATATACAGCTTATATTGAGGCGCATTCCATGTATACCCACTTTGTTGAGTATTTTTTATCATAAATGGATGTTGAATTTGGTCAAATGCTTTTTCTGTACCCACAGAGATGATAAGTTTTTTATCCATTGTTTTGTTAATGTGGAGCATCATATTGATTGATTTGCAGATGTTTAACCATCCTTGCATCCCTGAAATAAATCCCACTTGATCATGGTATATGATCCTTTTAATGCATTCTTGATTTTGGTTGGCTAATATTTTTGTTGTGGATTTTTACATCAATATGCATCAGGACCATTGACCTGTAATTTTGTTTTTTTTGTAGAACCCTTGTTTGGTTTTGGTGTTAGGGTAATATAAAATGAGTTTGTAAATGTTCCTTTCTCTTCAATTTTTTGTGGAGAGTTTGAGAAGAATAGGTGTTAACTTTTTTAAATGTGTACTAGAATTCACCATTGACGCTATCTCATCCTAGACTTCTGTTTTTTGGGATTTTTTTTAATTATTGGTCATTCTCATTATTAATTGGTCTGTTAAGATTTCATATTTCTTCATAATTCAGTCTTGGAAGATTGAATATTTCCAGTATCTGTTTCTTCTAGGTTGTCAAATTTGTTTGCATATAATTTTTTATAGTAGGCTCTTATGATCCTTTGTATTTCTTTGGTATCAGTTGTAACTTTTCTTTCATTCTGGTTTTATTTCTTTGAGCCTTCTCTCTTTTATTCCTACTGACTTTAACTAAAGGCTTGCCAATTTTGTTTATCCTTTCAAAGAACCAGCACCTAGTTTCACTGATCTTTCCTATTGTCTTTTTTGTCTCTATTTTATTTATTTCCCCTCTGGTCTTTATTATTTTCCTCCTTCTAATTCTGGACTTTGACTATCCTTTTTTTCCTACTTACTTTAGGTACAGAGGTAAATTTGAGATTAAATTTGGATTAGTTTGAGATTTTTCTCATTTCTTGGGGTAAGCCTGTATTACTGTAATCTTCCCTCTTAGACTGTTTTTACTGCAACCTGTGGGTTTTGGTGTATTGTATTTCCACTTCATTTGTGTGAAGGTTTTTTTTTCCCTTTAATTTCTTCATTGACCTGTTGGTTCTTGAGTGACATATTGTTTAATCTCAACATTTATGAATTTTCCAGTTTTCTTCTTGTAATTGATTTCTAGTTTGATGCTTTTGTGGTATGAGAAGATGCATGATATGATTTAAGTTTTCTTAAATTTGTTAAGATGTTTTCTGACCTAATTTATGGGGCATCCTGGAGAATGTTCCATATGCAGTTGAGAAGAATATGTATTGTGCTGTATTCAGATGGAATGTTCTGTATATGTGTATTAAGTTTATCTGGCTTAACGTCATTTAAGGTTGATGTATGTTTATTGATTTTCTGGCTGGATGAATTATCCATTGATATAAATTAGGTATTTAAGTCCACTACTATTGATCAATGGAGCAAAATAGAGAGCCCAGATATAAACCCATGCGTATATGGTCAATTAATATGCAATAAAGGAGGCATGAATATACAGTGGAGAAAAGACAGTCTCTTCAACAACTGGTGTTGGCAAAACTGGACAACTACATATAAGAAAATGAAACTGAATTATTATCTAAATCCATACACAAAAGTAAACTTGAAAAGTATGAAAGACCTGAATGTAAGTCATGAAACCATAAAACTCTTAAAAGAAAACATAGGTAAAAATCTCTTGAACGTAAGTATGAGCAGTTTTTTCCTGGACATATCTCCTTGGGCAGGGGAAACAAAATAAAAAATGAACAAATGGGACTACATCAAACTAAAAAGCTTCTGTAGAGCTGCATGTGTTCAGTCACATTGCATTGACTGTGCATATTCTTTAACACACATAGGACTATGTCTGCACATTAGATTCCTAGAAGTAGAATTCCTACATCCGAGGACATTTCTTAAACTATCATATTTTCTTTTCTAAGATCTTTCATGGTTTATTATATTTCCTGGAAATGTTGTTATTGATTTCTAAGTTTGGGAAACTGAGATGTTTTCTAAAGTAAATTTCCTGGCTGTGAACTTGTTGCCCTTGGCAAAAGAGTTGTAAACTATGAGTTTTATAACCTTAATCACTCTATTTTTTAAAATAGATCTCTCAATCTGGGCATGTTAGGTGGCACATAGGAGATATTGCCCTTATCTGGAATCTGTGGGACAAGTGGGGAGAAAGATTGTTGAATATGTCTTATAATAGATGGAATATTTTCCAGTAGGGAAACCTGGCAGATATCACCTTACTTAGAGACCAAGGTTAACACCTCATGTGATAATCACATTGATATTGTGCAATGATGTTACTCATTGAGCTGGGTACATCCCTTCTGTGATGTTCTACCGTCAAGCCTATAAACCCAGTCTAATTATGAGGAAACATCAGAGAAACCCAGTTCGAGGGACACTCTACAAAATATCTGACTGGTACTTTTCGAAGGTGCCAAGGTCGTGCAAGACAAGCAGAGACTGGGCAGCTCTCGCAGGCCAGAGCGCGGTAGGGCGGCATGTGAACTGAGCGCAACGCGGTACCTCGGATCGGATCCTGTAGCAGAAGAAGGATGTTAGTGGGGAGGTTGGTGACATCTGAATGAAATCTGTGGCTTAGTATTGTATCAATATGAAATTCTTAGTTTTGATAAATGTACCATGGTGTTAAAAGATTCTAACATTAGGAAAACCCTGGGTGCCGGGTTTTTTGATAAATATGCCATGGTTATATGAGATGCTAGTTTTAGGAACTTGGGTGCAGCTCTTCTATAAATCCAAAATTATTTCAAAGTAAACCTTGTTTTTTTAAGGTATCTCTTTACTTCTGGACAATGTATTCCAAAAAGATTGTCTCCCCTCTAAAACTGCTTCTGTCCTCTCAAATCTAAAAGATCTTTTGTCCCAAGGGGTGGATTCCATCAAGATCTTTTGTGCTGGATGGAGATTTAGTGCATGAGGGAGAAATGTTTAGGATATCACTGGGGAGGCAGTGTGGACATGGCAGTAAACAGTGCCATAAGGATGCAATCTGAGGTCATGGATATTGTGGCAAGTGATCAGGTGTGAAGAGTCAGACAACTAAGTGGACTTTGTTTTGGAATGGATGACCAGAGAGTAAATTCAACCCTTAAGATGTGAAAGTTCCATTCAAGAATGATTTAGCAAAACATAACAGTTCAGTACAAAATCTGCAAATGGGAGACAAAGTCACCCTAACCAGTCAAGGGGATCATCTGCTACAAGTGTCATGCAAAACAAGACAGGTAAATAAATAAATGAAAGTTAAACCATAGAGGCAACCTCTCCCGTCGGAACAGGGAGCCTTTTGCAGTCTAAGACAAGGCTGGATTAATTTAAACTATGTACGTCTAGACATTCCCTACAGGAGGTAGGACCCAGTGAGCATAAGTAAGTAACCCAAAAAGAGAAGAACGTGAAATGGTTAGGACCTGTGGCTAAAAAGGTTATCAATCTCCAAGAGGAGACAGTGTTAAAATAGGACCCCACTCCCTACCCTAACATAATGCAACTAGTTCTTTGTGCCCGGAAGGATGTTTCATCATTCCTACTGGTTTTTCTTGATAAACTGGACTCTAAAAGCCTTTATAGTCAATATAAAATTTTTTGAATGAGTGGACCATCTGGTTGCAATTTTGGTTTCAAATCCCTGTTATGCAACTTGCACCCAAATAAGGATTACCTCCAAATGTGAGCAGGCCAAGTCAGCAGTAAACAAGCAAGAAATTTTGCTCTGTATTGCTGGCTTCCAAGATGTTAGAAGATGAAGTGTTTAGAGAAATGATGCTTCTTTTAGGCAAACTTCCTCTACCGTGATGTGCTTGACCTAGACCACTGTACAGCAGACCTTTCCTGTAAAGGGCTGGCTAGTAAATGGTTTTGGCTTTGTAACCACATACGGTCTCTGTCGCACATTTGCTGTTCCTTTTTTTTGAATATTTTACAAGTGTGTTTTTTGGGTCTTTCACTGTATTTTCATGCTTTCGATTCTTGGCAGAAGCTTGGAGACTGGTTTTAAGCAATGATCTGAAGTGAAGCTCTGGCTGTGTCTTTATTGCCACTGGCAAAAGATTTGTAATAGTGACTTTAATGGATTTTTAAGAGAATGGATGTAGTTCTTCTCTTACTGCTACCGTTTTGGTGCATTCATGAGAGATACTCTAATAAATATGACCCTTCAATATGCAACAGTGGTGATCCAGTTTTTCAAGATTCAATTCAATTTGTTTTCTCCTGTGGCCTATTAGCTGCCCCTTTTTTATAGTTTTGTTGTTACCAATCATCTCTAAAGCTACATTGTTTCTTTCAGTGACTCATTTCACATGACAGTTTCTGCCTGTGGTTTGTAGTTGGGCTGTGGCTTCTCACTGCTTCTGCCCCAAGGCCATCCTGCAGGAGACCCCAGCAGGTGGCCTTTAGGATACGAAGTCACTTTTGGGGATCACTGTGGCACAAACATCCTAATGCTCCTAAGACCCTAAGTGGTTGAATGGTAGACTGTGAATTTTAGAGATAACCTTCACCTACTTCACATGGTTTCTCTGAGGAGGTAGATAAGCTTACATATTTAAAAATTTGAGCCTTTATTTCTTCTGTTTACAATTTCAGTAATATGCTTTTAAGTAACCTTCTATAAGTCTTGCATCTCAAACCTCCATTATATTTGGCTAAACACATGCCTAATCCCACTGGCAGCCCATTTTAGCAGAAGAGTGTCCCATAGAAACCCATTTAATTTGTTTTAAAACTGGTTCTCTCATAACTTCTCAGACAATACTTGCAACTGTTACTTTGTTATAAAATTTGTTTTACCAAGATAAATTTTAACAGGAGCACAGAAAATCAAGCACAGTGTGCTTTTTAATCAATACAGTTTAATAATTATTTGAAATAAAAGGGAATTTTTTTACCCTGTAGAAAGTTAATTGGGATTCATTAGCTTTTCTTGATTTGAATAATTAAGGCTTTTTATCTCTAATAGGTTTTTTTTTTTTTTTAGATACTTGGATTCTGTGGAAATGAAACTCTTGTTTTTAACCAATCCTAGATTCTTATATGACATATCTGGCAGGATTTTATTTTCTCATAAGCAGGGTCCAGTCTATTCCTAATATCACAATGTCAACTAGAAGAAAGAGAAATTTAATATGACTTTGAAGAGAACACATTGGCATAGGATTTCTTTAGAAGTCTCCTAAATTCAACATTTTACTTCTTTTATTGAACAAAAAAATTGATCTATTCTCCTTCATTTCTGTCTCATGATGTGTTTCAGTGTTTTAAAGAATACTTGAGGATTTTGAGTTGTAAATAAATAAGACAGTATTATCTGTGTATAATCTCACCTTTTTTTTTTTTTTCTCCTAAGAAAACCTGGGTCCTGCTAGCTTATATATGTTGAGTTGGAGCCTGAGTGAGCTGGTAGTGTGAAGGGTGTGTGTGTTTGTTCATTTTCCTCAAGCCATGCTTCTGTAGGTCTGTAGGTCAGCTGTCGTGTCAATGCTTTTCCCTGGTTCTTTTGAGTCGCTCAGTGACAGGTGACTGACAGGATACTGGAAAGGAACACTTTGAGCAGGTTAGTGCAGGGCCCTCCGGTCCTCTCCGTCACCTGCACCAGAGCAGCTGCGTGCTGCCCTTTCCGTGGCCCTGCAGGAAAGAGGAGCAGGTGCCCGCGGTAGCATCCTCTGCCAGCATGCATTATACGGCTTCTCGAGCACGTGGAATGAGATCTTTCCCAGGGAAACTCTTCGTCGAGGCCAGACGCATGGGGAGACTGTTCCTATGCTTAGTCTTGCAGTGGTGGTCGTTTTTGTTGAGTGGGTTCAGAAGGATGGCAGTCATGAGACCTCGCCACGCTCTGCCTCCGCATTCACCTGGGCCTTCTTTTGAACTCTTGCAGGCAGCAGTACCTGTCCAAAGGTCACTTTTGTCCCGCCTTGTTTGACAAGCAGCACAACCACACTGCTTGATGAGAATGTATCTGAAGAAGAGGCTCAGGGAATAAATGGAAATACTCCAGCAAAACGCGCGGCTGCCAATCCGAAGCCACAAGGTATGTGAGAGGGGTTTTTGGTCAGGTCAGGGGCTTTGTTCGTTGATGAAGGAAGGGCCAGGCAGAAGAATGACCACTAAAAATGATTTTAAAGTTAAAGTGGGAGGAATTGGGTGTCAGTCTGTGACTCTTTTCAGGCAGAGTTGGGTATTTGCTCTGCTCCCAAAACTCTCCTTATGCGTTTTTATGTTATGGTCCTTTCACAGGGCTGAGACCGTTCACATAGCCCCAGGGGACTGTGAGCGCTTCAGGGGTTATGCTTGACCTTGCTCGGGCCCTGACTCACTCTTTGCCTAAGAAATGTGTGACAGATGAATGAGTGTTTGGAAGTGCTGTCAAGCAGCCATTATGACTTGCTGAATGTCAGAGGATCTGTGAAATAGAGAATTCTGAAACAGTGCTTAATCTACTTGGTAAATATGCAGTTTTATATATTATATATAAACTGGAGCTTGAAAAGGTGTCTTAGTAAAGTTATCCACAGACATTAGAAGTAAAGATTCCTTGAATTCAGGGATTGAACCACCAAGAAGGGGAAAAATCATTATAATGTCAGCAATCTTTGAATGTTTTGTTCAACAACTTTTTTTTTGAACTATCGATATACAATCTTACGTTGGTTTCAAATGTACAACACAGTGGTTACCCACATTATGAAATCCTTACCTGAACTAGTGCAATTACTGCCTGTTGACATAGAAAGATGTTACAGAATCATTGACTATATTCTCCATGATGTACTACCACAGTGACTGTTTTTTTTTTTTTTTACAAATAAATATCAATTAATTTTGAGAAGCACAAAATTATAATTTTGATTACAGAGCACAAGGCCTATTGAAATGTAACAAAACTAAGTTCTACTATGATTTAATGTGTAGTGTCTCCCTAATAGATTTTTACTTATACCAAATGCTGAATATTCAGCCAAGAAGCAATACTGGACAATTTCAAAATACTAGGCATATTTCAAAAATATGGAAAAATCAATCTCTAGTCAGTTTATTTTGTATTAACTTTGGTTTCTTTCCTGTTCTTGCAAAGAAAAAAGTGCTCTAGACAATGTAGTATAAAAGAACTGGTGTTGCTCTCTAAACTCCTTAGGTTTTAAGGATTTCTGAAAGAGACGTTTTAAAGGGGTTTAAAATGGAATCTTTGAAATTATGGGATATTTTTCTTTTTTGTTCTCACTACTAGCTGTATTGGTGGTGGGATGGGACATGGCTACCAAGCAAGGTCAAATCATTGGTGATCCAAATGAATAGCCCATTCATGAGTTTATAACCTTTTCTTTTGACCATACTCCTCCCTGTAATACTGATATACTATGAACATAGCAAATTTTTGGATCATGGTTTAAATCATTTTATTTGCAAAATACAAAGCTCCATCTTGCTTATTAGACCTGAGCTGACAAAAGATCAAATAGGGTAAGAATATAACAAATGAATACAATTCAACTTTATGTAATTTGCCCAGATCAAAAGCAAGAGTTTCATTATTTATAACACCTTTTGGGGGGGGGGGTTTGGGAGAAGATGCATTGCATTACTTCATTGTTTTTCAAAGTTCATTGAGTTAAGTCACAGCAGCTCCTTTCTGAGCTGCCCTGTGCCACAGCGATCACACTCCTTAGGGGGACAGCACCGATGTGGCTTCTGCTCTTTGTAGTCGTATCACAGTCAATATGTTGCCATTTTTAATATAATTAATTAATATATGGCTAGCTATATATAAAAATATCCAATTGGTGTCTACTCCCTATCTTGAGTATAGGTTAATTATATACAATTTTACATAAAAATAGGGAGTATTTCCAGATACTAAATGAACCACATAGAGTACTTTATACTGCCCCCCCCCCACCCCCGACAATATTCTCACTTGTTGTCTGGCCCATTTCTGTTCCCTCCCCCCACCTCAAAATAAATTTTAATCCCACCCTCACCCCTAATAGTTCCTATTTCTCCATTCCTACTTTATTTAGTCTCATTCTTTACAGTCCGACCTCCTATCCATTTCACTCATCCGCGTTGGTTTTTCCCTGCCTCCGGCCTGTGGCATGGCAGGCCTTCACTGAAACTTGCTGAATGAATCCCTGCTTCATGTGACACATTTCCTCTCCGCTGTCTTCGCCGTTCTTTGTTTAAAACTTAGAATGGGCACCGTATATACAAACCAGCATCCTGGAAATTAGGCTACATCTTGATGGTGTCATCAGCCGCCACATAGATTGGGCACTGTTTGCTGACGGATAATAAGTATTCCCCAACCTCTAGAGGAGAGAAAGTACTTTTAATTTCTCCAAACTCTTGAGAGCATGTGGGTGACTGAGGCCAAGAAAGGGGGGGGTGCTGATGGGACTCCCCACACAGAAGGAGGGGTTATCACACTGACACCTTCTTTCCCATGTCACCGCAAATCCCTTACAAATCATGGTGCAGCTGCTGAGGTGTCACAATCCATTATATAATTTTTATTTAACTGAAGAGACAGTTTTGTGTCTGGCCCATCTGTGTTCCTCCGTGTTCCACCTCCCCTGCTGACATGGATACGGCCTGAGGACCACCTAAAAGGAGCTTATAATCCAATCTTGTGTGTTTCTTATGTGGCATACTAATACTAGCATAGCTACAATTTATTTGGGTGATTTTTAAAAGGAGAGACAATATTGGGTACCTTTATTATTATTTAGTATTGTGTCTGGAACAACATCAGGTTTATGTTTTTGTGTTTATTAATTACCAATAAGTAAATAAGTCTTGGGGATGTAAAGTATGGTGACTAGAGTCAGTTATATTGTACTATATATTTGAAATCTGCTAAGAGTTGATCTTAAAAGTTCTCATCACAAAAAAATGTGTAACTGTGTGGTGATGGGCACTAACTAGACTTAATTGTGGAGATGATTTCTTAATGTATATAAGTATCAATTCATTAATCATGTTACATACCTGAAACTAATATCATATCATATATCAATTTAAAAATTTACCAATAAGTAAATATTTTTGAAGAGTTATGGTTTTTAAAAGGATAAAAGAGCTAAATTATAGATTAGATAAGCCTATATTTGAATCAGAATTGGAGCCTGTAGCTTTTGAAATGGATTCCTTCAATAGGAGTTCTACCTCAGCCTTAGGAAATCCCTAAGACCTTGGAGAGCAAATCACTTCACACCCTTCCTACCAGTCAAATAAATTACTGAGCAACTTCCAACATAAGTCTCTCTACTTGTTCACCACTTTAAATATTGGCCTATTTCCTGCCATGCTAGCCATAACTCAAAGCAACTTCCTTAGCAGTTAAAGCTAATAGTTCTTTTTCTCTTAGGAGCTTTGATCTAACATTCTCCATACTTAATTATTTTGGTAAAGCCCACATAGTATCACTTTCTCAATCATTAAACTTTAATTAAAAGCTTCATGAACTTTGAGAGCCATGTTGCTGTTTGAATAATTTCATTGACTTCTAACATAATTTCATTGACTTCTAACATAAACCACTCTGTGTAATGTTCCATTCAAGTGTAATGTTATAATTTATAATGCATTAATATATGGCTAGCTATTATTTCTCGTAGTAAATAAAAAGGGTAATCAAAATCTGGTAATGCCCAAACGTACACTGGAAAGTAGTTTCTCTTTTCATTCTCAATAATTATTTTGTATACTTGGACATTTTTGAATAATTAAATTGTTTTCTTGATATTTACTGTCTGTAAAATTGGCTGTAATAGAACTAATTTTACTTAGTGTCAACTAATCATCTCAAATTCAGCACGTCCGTAACTGGATTACCTTTCTTCTCTCCAAAAATTTCTTCACCTGTTGCATCAGTTGATGAAGATCCCATCCTTCCAGTTGTTCAGGCCAAAGGTCTCAAAGAGTTTTCCTCAACTCCTCTCACCTCCCATTTAATTTGTTAGGAAGACTGCTTTTAAAATGTACCTGAAACCTATTTCTTACTTCCTCCTAAGCACCATTATCTCTTGCCTGTATTTCTTGAATAACCTCCAACTCTACTGGCCGCTTCCACCTGCTCCCCTGCTGCATAACCCAGCAGCCAGGGCAATGCTGCTGGAATTTAAGTTCTATCACGTCCCCCTCTGCCCAGAACTCTGCAGTGAGGGCTCATTTCACTCCCAGTCAAGGCCCTCCCGGGGCACTGCAGGACCCACATTACCAGGCCTTCAGCGCCTGCTCTTGCCTGCTCGCTCCTGTGGCCGCAGTGACACTGGCTTCCGCTGGCCTCTAGCTTTCCCTCTACCTGGTGGAGTGCTGTTCCCCAGATAACTCGCCTACTTCTTCAAGTCCTGTTCAAGTCTCTACTCAGAGGCCCACTTTGAACATCCACCTTGATATCCCGACCTGCCTTTTCCCCGTCCCTACAACCCCAGAGCCCCTCCCGCTCCCCCTTAGCGCTTGCCACCTTCTGATGAATGGTTTCTTGCTATGTTTTTTTGTTTCTTACCTTACCTTTTGTTCATTGATATGATCAAGTGCATAAGGCTCGGTAGGTATTCAATAAATATTTGTCAAATTAGTGAAAAAGTAAAAATAAAAATTTAAAAGCTGTGTCTAGATTAGTAAGAATTTATCTAGGGGGTGTATTTTGGAAATGTCGAGTTCTTAATGGTTGTGTTAATTTATACTCCTTTTGAACATGTGTGAGGGTTCACATTATTTCATCTCCTCACCGACACTTGGTATTGTGAGACTTAAAATTTTTGGTTCACCTGATAGGGTTGAAGTGGTATCACATAGTTGATTTAATTTGTATTTCCCTGATTATTAATTAAGTTGAACACTGTTTTTCCCTTTTACATCCTTTGGACTCTCAGGGAAGAAGGGTAAGATGATTTTAGCTGTCATGAACCAGGTGTACTGGTAGGACCACCTCGGAGGTGTCCACAGAGCATTGGGAACACCGACCTCTGTGGTGTGTAAGAAGGATGAGAAATGGTGAGAGGGAGAGAGGGAAATCGTTTTCATTTGTCAGTTAAGTGAAACCGTACCAAAGTTCACACTACTTTCCTCTGACACAGTGTTTCTGACACTAGCCATTAATGTACCATCTTGAGATTTTTGTCATATACATGTAACACTTGAGCTTTTATTTAAAACGTGTGTATTTACTGGTTTACTGTACATTTGTATTGTCTCTCTTGCTGAATAGAGGCCCTCTCTGTGCTTCTGAAATAACCATGTACCTAATACCCACCATATCAACATCATTAAACTGTTTCCCCACTAGAATATGAGCTCCTTGTTGACACATTAATTAGTGCCCTCATGTATCCCACAGATTTACTGAGGACTCTGAGGGTGGATATTGGGAGTACAGTTTTGATTGAAAAACATTCCCTATCTTCACAAAATTGCAGACTTGTGGAAGAGAAAACCTTACATGTATAATGTATTTAATATTTTATTTGTTGATCTATTATTTTAATACTACTTACTGCTACTTAATAATGATATAATAATTTATTGTAAGTCCTTTGGAAGAAAAGTAGTACACAGTGTGGAAACAGTTGATGAATAGACATATTGACATGGGAAAAGCCAGTGGAGTTATTGCTGAGAAGCTGGCTGACACATCTTGTTTCATTTGAGCCATTCAAGCATCTAACAGTGTCTGGCACATAATAAAGAGTGTTGACTGGGTAAATCCTAGGTTAGATGGGTAAGTCATTTCATAACATCTTTATACACAGAATTCTAAAGAACATACTCACTCCTTCAAATATTCTAGTTTGGAATATTGAAATTATTCCTAATGTGAAAACTATTTTTTTGGTGGGATATTGTCTTATTTTACTATTTTGGTATACTATATAGGAAAATTTTCCTTAAAATTAACAAATAACTCATGTAGAGGCTCCTTCCTTCCCAGTGGATACTGTCTTTAAGCATTGCCCCTAAGCGTGTCTCAGAATGCATTTTCATAGTAAACACGTCATTTTGTCCTCGGGATTTCCTTCTTGTTTCCGTTGAAAGAGAATGAGGTGTATCCATTGGTGCATCTGTAGCTCACTGCGAGATATACACACACACACACCTATGCATATATATGCATATGTTTGTAAGAACTGGTAACGGGCACAAAATGACGAAATCTAGGCCAGTGAGCATCAGGCGACTGTCAGCCCGCTGAGTTTATAGAAGAGATGAGATTACTGAAAACGAGGGTGACTGGAGGAAAATGGGGCATGTAATTAGGAGACATGATTCTCCACCCTTATTCCAGAAGTTAGGAGATGGATTTAAAAAAAACACAAAGATGATTTTATTTGATTTAAAACCAGTTATAGAAAAACACATACATGTTATGTAATCTTTTACCCAAAATATTAATCTAAGGGAAAAATGATAACTGTTTTTCAAACTTGAAGTAATTCCTATGCTCATTCAACATGACATGTTATATTCTCTCATCTACAGAATTCCTCATCTGTTAGGGAAATTCTGTAGTATTTCAGGAAATGGTCTGCTCCTATTTATTGAGCGAAGAATTTACTAGGAAGCAAATAATTTGTGGTCTGTTAATGCACACCAACTGTGAATGTAACAGACAATAATAACAATAGAGCCTCTGCAACCCGTTTTTGCTGGATTAAGGGGCAAGGAGCAGGGCCGATGACAACAGGAGCTAGAGGCAGGGGGCCAGGCGTGCAGTCAGATGGCCCTCGCTACCCCAGGCACATCACTTAACCTCTGTAAGCCTCCATAGTCGTTAGAGGTGAATAATGGAACCTACCTCTGGACCGTAAAAATTTCCATTAAGACCAAATGAGATGAGGTACTTTTGTTATATGGGAAGATGTTACAGTGACACAACATCTCGTTACTGTTGTTTGTTATTGCTTTGCTGCTGGCTTTTGTGTCTATCTGCTCTGGATTCGGGAATATTCATTGTCGCTCTATTCTTAGAAAAACTGTTTTGTAGTAAGCAATGTATCCTTAGGGATTTCAAGGTGAAGCACTTAATTTTCTCTGTTTAGGCAAATAACTGCTATGCTACCTCTAATAGAAATTGGAAGCCCATAGCCATCTGTAGATGCCTAGATGTTTAATAAAATCACATTTAAAATGACCTAAAATTAAAAGGACCACTTGCATCTTAGAGATGAAATTTCCCCAGGGTGCAGAGCAGATGTTCAGAGTAGATGGAGGTCCTTGGTTAAGGCTCTGTACAAATCTGACAGACCCCTTGGCAAAAGATGATAATGCTCAAGATTTCTACACCCAGGACACCACAATATTCTTTTTTTGTTAAAGAATAAATATCAGTGAGATACTGAATTCTATTAATTCTTTTTCTACAGTGCCTCCAAAGCCATTACATCTGCAGAATTTACCTGCGTCCAATATACACCAAACCCCCAGGTATAAAGCTTTATCTAGTGCAAAACCAAGGATGGAGGAAGTTAAGCCTGACTCTGCTTCTTGTGTCTCAAAAGAAAAACCCAGTAAGGTATCAGACCTCATCAGTCGCTTTGAAGGAGGCAGGTAAGAACTAAGCACAATGGAAGAAGGCAGAGGGGAGAGGAAAGCTGGTGTTTAAAAATCGCGATAGCCATAGATTTTTCTAACTAAAAAAACAGTATATTCCATTGGGTTTGGCAAGCCTTTAGAAAGAGTAGATTTTTAAAAATACTTAATGTTGCCCTAATACGAACTGTCGCTTGCTCTGCGTTACCTGTGTGCAGCGCCGGGCCCCCAGCTTACCCTCTGCCCTGTGTGCCGTGTAGAGCTGTCGGCCGCTTATTCCTGGTTCCTCCCCTGCGGTGTGTGTCTCTCCGTGAGCTGCTCCTGGGGGGCCTTCTGTTGGTTGCTTGATATCTGAGTTGGAGAGGCCGGAGGTTGTCAATCACTGTGCGTTTCATTGACTTCTAACATAACTCCTGTGGGCCTCCCATTTCTGTGGCCTTCTCCTCTTTCTGATCCACATTGTCTGACGTGGGTCTTCTGTATCCACTCAGTTCATTTCCCCGCCCTGCCTCATACCCTTCCTTGTACTGAACTAGGTTTTGTGAGGAGATATCGCTGATAGCAAAGTCCAGACTAAATTTCCATTTTGTGTTTATTAGATATGATTTTATATTCTGTAGTCGTAATGTTTCAAAAAAGGTAGGTGAATGGTATTTATTTCTCACTTAAAAATGAAAACAGACTCATACAAGTTGCTTTCCTCAATTGTTTTTTCTTAGAATTCCTATCCCTGACTTGGAATTTTTTTAAATTATCAGCAGGATTTTTTTTATCTGTCTGTATTTCATTGAACAATATATATAACTTCACTTTCATCCTTTAGGTCACATAGTTCTATTCACTCCAGTGTAGTATTCAAGAATGGTATCCCATTCAGTAATTTCATTATTTGCAGGATTTATTGTCATTTATGTAACAGATCACAGCTTGGAAATACTTTAAAAATTCTCTAGATGTAATGAACGAGTACAAAACTACCATCTCCCTCATTTAAAATGAGGCTATATTTAGTAACAAGTTCTGGAGCAAAGTAGTTCAGAAGCCTGTCTTTTTTATCCCTAATCAATTGTGGGAACTTAAATCATAAACCTCAGCATTTCTCCCTCTGAAGTATGATTTTTAATACCTTTGCTGTCTTCAGTTATACTAATCGTTACTAGAATGATTCAACTGCACTTAATAGCTTTTAGTTTCTCAGGGCAAATTTACCCAGCAGCACAGACAGTGACCCCACATTTGGGGATTCCCAAGGTCATGTCCAGTGACTGCAGGTGATAAGGAGGGTCCGGAGCCCTGACTCCTAACTGCCTGCGCATGTGTCCCCAGATGTGGGGGCAGCTTTGGGAAGCCGCGGATGGGTCCTCATATTCCGAAAGACTAATCATCTGAACCTCACCCTTTGGTAGCACTGCTTGCTTTTTTTTTCCATACACAAAATGTACATAGTTTTTCTACCTATTAATACCAGTTCTCTTTTACTTGTTCAGACTTCACAGATCCCAAGTCATTTTTTGCTGCAAATCTTGAAGGTTGGATCAAAGGAGAGACGGGCTGTAGTGTACAACATTTTAAGCAAACTTGTTCCAAGTGCAGATAGGATCGTAATTGGAGCATTTGGGCAAATCTGGTGAAGAGGCGTGACCTGTGGCAGAATCCACTGCCAATGGGAAAAACAACTCTTGCTCGAAGTGAGGGCCTCCCAGTAGGAACTGGCCCTAAAAGTGTCTCCTGGTGTTGCAGCGGGGCTCTGGGCCTTCGCCGGGATGGGTGTGCCTCCTGTTGAGGGGTGTCCGTGTGCCTGCAGGGCGGCGTTGGCCTGTCATCCCACCTTCTACAGCTAAAACGGCACTTGTGGGTAGGAAGGCTGGGCAGGCTCTGACCGAGCACAGGCACTGAGAGGAGGAGTTGGGTCCTAGACCGGGTCCACTGTTAAGACCTTATCCACGTATCATAATTTTGCTCTTTGCCATAATCCAAGGAACATTGTTTCATTAGGACGAATGATTTGGGGGATGTACTTGAAGCAAGTAAATTCTGTTTATTTACTTGTTACAGTGATTTCTTTATTTGAGAGTAAGAGAAATCAGCCTTTTTAACATATGAAACCTCCAGATTCTAGAAAGAAAGAATATTTTCCCACAAAACTGAACGCTTTCCTTTCCCAAGGACACCATTAAGCCAGCTTTCCCTCGCCGCCCTCCCCCCGTCTGGCACCCACAGAGCCGCAGGGGTCTGCCGTGGACTGGTTCAAGCTCTGACTTTACTCTCTGCTGTCCCACCCCTTCCCTACCGGACCCGCATGCATGGCCCCTGGATGCCACTTGTTCCAGGGAATTCCCGCCTCCTTTACAACAGTCCTGTCTAACACTCCTAACCAAGCCTTAAGTCTGGCTCAGAAGATCCTGCCACTGGCTTCCTGGACACTGATGTGGGCAGGAAAGGGGGACAGTGTGATTTGAATCTCCCTGGTCTGCTTGGGAAATTACCTAAGCTGAGGGCGTACTCTCTTCGAAAGCAAATGTCAGCGGTGGTGTGAGTGCCACTTAATCATATTGACAGCCGCCAGCTTCTCTCCACCAGTTTTTTCCTCTCCTTCCTGTGCTGCTGAGCGTACGCGCCTTTTCCCTCCCCGAGTGTCCTGAGCCACCGTCCTGTACGGATGAGCAGCGTCTGGGAGGAGTGGTGGGGAGGGAGGCAGCAGCATGCATCCCAGCCCCTCAAGACCCTGAGGACTGCCTGGACTGTCCTAGGCCGGGCTTCTAGAACCATTAGAGGAAAGATGCTCTTCACTAAACATCCCTTTTCAGATGGAACCACCTTGTCTTTATTCTAGAACGTTTCCATGCCAGTGTTTTCACACTTCTTTGTATTTTATCTTGTAGCGCATTATCAAATTACAGTGATTTGAAGAAAGAGTGTGCTATGAACCTGAATGCTCCTTGGACCCCGGGAAGGCATGGATTGGTGACCACGCCTCAGCAGAAAACCCCCTCCCAGGGCCCCAACCAGAGGCAGGGAGATGAGACGGAGCCGCAGGGTGTGCAGACGGGGGTGGCCAACGGTGTGACGGCGGCAGCGCAGAACCAGATGGAAGACGAGGACGGTAACGCAGCCCCTTGGAGCCCAGATACTCCTCCTGAAGGCTTGCTCAGCGCAGACTTAGTGAATGGAGACAGATCCGTGACTGCCCCCGGCCCTGCGTGGCCCGCAGCGAGCGACGGTGCTGGAAGCGCCAGGGACGGTAGCTGGAGGACTGCAGGTCCGGGCGCAGCACCCCCCCTGGAGGAAGGAGGGGCAGACACAGAAGCCAAGGCACAGGAGGGGGAAAACGGAGAAAGCCCTCTCGACCCGGACCAGCTGGACCAGCACCAGGAGCTGAAGGTAAAGGGTGAGCCTGGCCGCCGAGTAGCAGGACCCACGGCCTGGTCTGCTGCTGCATGAAAACTCCTTCATAGCGCCCCTGAAATGAATGGGTCAGATCACCCACCCTGCAGTCCTTATGCTCCGGCTGCTAATGGGTGCTTCCCCTACTCTTCCCCTACTCCCCTACTCTCTGCAGAGCTGGTGCTACGAGGAGATCTCTCACTTCTTCTTCTTGTATAATTTCTGTTGATCACTGTTGTGATGTCCAGAGACAGAACAGTGTGAAGACTTTGATATAGGAAAACCACATGCATATTGTTTTTGCTTTCATATTTAAAAAAGTCCTTTGTTGCTCTAGCTGAAAGGGCTGCATCCCTAATGTTTATGAGCTAAACAAGAGAAAGTGGGGTAATCTTCACTATTCAGGCACTAATCTAGTCAGAGAAGTAGATCTGGATGACTAGCAAATGAATATGGAAACATTTCTAGGCTTCTTTTTTTTTTTTTAAGTTTTCTAATTAATACATAATTTTATAATAAACAACTTAATCTCAGACTTCAAAGGCTCTTTAAAAACCATCTTAGTTCAGCAATTCATTATAGAAGTAGAAAGAGTTGCAGAAAGCTGAAGCGATTTTCCAGGGTCACAGTAATAGCTTGGACCCCTTGTGCCCTTACTTCCAGGTCCGTCTGTGTCCTGATGTAAGAGTTCACAAACTTAAATGCCTAAATGTAGAAGCTGTCAGTGATTAGCAACCATGAGTAATATACTCGAGACAGGTGAGACTGTGGTGAATTGGAAGTTCATATCCTTTCTCAAGAGGGCAGCAGTTCAGTGAACCACCTAAATGGCGTTTCTGCCCATGTACAAAACCTACACTAACAAAGAACTGATTTGCTAGTTTGAAATGTTCATAATTTACCTGTGCTAACAGCAGAAACTTTCCTATAATTCAAGTAACAAGACTGGTGCATCTGTATTCTTTATTCTCGTCAATATAACGCTTTGGAAAGAGTAATATGTGTGGCTTTTACAAAGTACTTGAAATTTCTTGGATAAAAGGTTCAATGAAAACATCATAACAAAATTCCCTGGCTACAAAGTTGTTTACATCTCTGAAGACAAGGAAAAAAGTTTCCATTGCTTAGTCTGTCTTGCTGATTATAAATAACAGTCTACATAGGAAACTAAAGAATTGAAAATTGGACAATTATAGGACCATTTGTAAATGAAAAATCCAAGTCCTCAGTCTATTTTTATGGTGTCGTGTCTTAACTGGCATTAACATAAGCAGAAATTCAGAAGGATCGATACTAATTAGAGTAAAAAGTGATTGATTAATGTTTTTAGAACTTGAACTGAAATGAAATCCGTGTCATGGTACAATGTTCCCTGGCCCTGGAAAAAAATCCCAAATAGACAAAGAGCCAGTGATTTATTTTCTCCTGGTTAGTGAATTAACTTTAAAAGCTGACTCTCAAGCAGGGAAAGTTTAAATAAGGAAGTGGGTGGGAGAAAATGAGTCATAATTGGGAAGATTATCTAAAACATTAAAGAAACAGGACATTGCAAAGTCCCCTTTAAAATCTCTTTGCATCTCAATATAGCGGTAGGTTTTTAGTGTCTGTGCGTGAAGCATGGTGAACAGGAGAGGAGTTTAGGACCAGGAAACTGAAGATGCTGACATCTGTCTTTTTGCATTTGGGATAATGCCACCAGCAAACACTTGTAAAACAGTAAGAACTGTTCTTATTGAGGGAAAGACTTTAACTGGCGATGATGCCTGTGGTTACTGGATACTACTTGGTTTTTTTTTCCTTTTCATATATAACATGTATTTATCTTCACAGATGAGTCCTGCTTGGTTTGGAAGAGGCTGAGTAGGGCTTTGCTATTAAACTAGTGATACATAGAATAATTCAACCAGGCTTTTTCTTAAATGGGCATCTAAGGAGTGGATGGCACATGCTGTATGTGGGAAGAAGGAAGATTTCTCTGCAGAGCTGGTGCTATAACCATGTGTCTTCCATCTAGAAAGGAGGATTAGCATTTCATACT
This sequence comes from Manis javanica, assembly GCF_040802235.1. NCBI lineage: Eukaryota > Metazoa > Chordata > Mammalia > Pholidota > Manidae > Manis > Manis javanica. The sequence goes on along the minus strand of NC_133170.1, from coordinate 6,375,895 downwards.
CCTTTTAGAATATGAGCTGAGTATGATTTTAAGGCCCTGTGGAGTGATAATATACTGATTTTATGCTGTTACATGTATTTATATTCCATTGTAGCATACCCTCCAGATTGTCAGCTGCTGCTTAAACTGTCTTATGTTTATAAAGTTGTCTAATTCAAATACATTTTAAACTAATTGGACTGCTGAGGCATAATGGAATGTTTGAGTTTCACTATGCAGACAACTGAAAAAAATTACTTCAGTCTTCTTTAACTCGATACAGGGATTAACATCAGAATAGTCTTAAATAAGTTTCATTTAAACCAGTATTAAGCTTAATGGATATTTCCTAAACGCCCACCAGGAGCAGGAGAATGACGGGTTGGGGAATGGAAAGTAGGAGTGGAGGAGAATTACAGAGATCATTCAGGGAAGTAAATACATACTAAAGTATGCTTTGAACACTTCATTCATTAATAATGGAGAACTGACTTGCAAATCATCTCAGCTTATATGTCTCACTGGTTATCTGATGCTTTCTGATCAAGAATCGCTTTTGGTGAATAAAAGGTAAAGGTTCTTTACCGTCTAAAAGGTAAAGAACACCTATCTCGTTGAAATTATTGTCTCTGCCATACCTTAGCAAAGCTACACCTTTCCAGTATTTAAACTTTTTGCGGCACCAATGATCTAGAATATAGACACCACAATGTAAGCAGGTATTTTTTTAAAACCTCAGAACTAAAGGAAACTTGTCAGTATTCTGTGATATCTTTCGCTCCCACCCACAAGGTGTTACCTGTATCTTTAAATTAAGAATCATTATGTATAATCACAGATTAAAAGGCTGAAATCTACTAAAGGGGAGATGTTGTTATAAGGAAATTTATGAAAATTCATGAATCATGGGGGAGATAGAGGCAAAGGAACATCAAGGCACCGGGGGGTAAAGGCGTTATTACACTTCCTGTTTGGCATGATAAATTTGCGTTGTCATAAGTAGCTTAAACGGTATTAAGAGACTCAGGGAATGGGCCAGTACATTTTAGAATGAATTTCACTTGAAAATAGTTACCTTTTCCCAGATTTGTAGGCTTCAGTAGGTGAGCTTTAGTGGAAATGCACTGATACGGAATGCTGTGTTCATTGATCGTGCCACATAAATGAACACTTCTTTGGCCAGTGTTCATAGGCCTTTTAATACCCAAGATGCACTGTAACAGGTTGTACTGGTAGATGTTTATAATATTTACTTAGTGTTTCCTTCCTCTGTGTTTCATATAGCAAGCCAAATATAAACATATAGACGTATGTTTTTTAAGACTAAAGTTTATATAAATAACTAGTTTGTTATTGGCAACCAAAACTTAAAGTAGCAGTGCAGTAAAACTCTTAATAGCCGTTTTAGCAAGACTGTAACAGATTTTTTAAAAATTAATCCTTCATTTCACCAAAAATGAAAAAATTCTAAAGTGAGGTATCAGTGAAGGTATCTAGAGTAGAGATACAGAGAGACATTTTTTAAAAATGTAAATGTTTATTTCCTTGTTATTTCTGACTTTTAAAATCCCATTTTGCTTATATTTTCATACAAGCCTCACAGGTTTTAACCTTTGAACATACTCAAGTATAACTAAAGATAATCCTCTCCCAGGGAAAAAGAATGACAGAATCAAACTGAGAAGTAAATTGCACATAGAATACCAGTAGTGTAATCCAAGTTAACTCACTTTCCCTCGTTTTCCTTCATTTCCCCCCATTTAATTGTAATTCTTTAAGTTGCTGATTTTGCAGCCTATAATGGGAGGTATCACAGTTTCCTGGGAGTAAACTGTAATGCTTATCTTGGTTATCCATTTCTTTCGATGGGCTACAAGTTCTTTCTTTGCAAGGTTTTAAATTTCTCCCAGTTCCCTTTTTGAAAAATAAAGGAGGGAGACTATTTAAGTCTTGCCAGATGTGAGGACAAATAATAAGTGACTCCTCAGCCATTTCTTCTCCTGTCAGTGAGCTTCGATTCCAGGAAGGTACCAGCACAAGGAGAAATTGTCCAGCCTCACCAGCGAGGCCGCTGCTCCGATTACAGCGCAAGCTCCATCCAGCGGTTGGGGGTTTCGGATGTGTCGGATAATGGAAAAGTTACCTCACTGACCGTGTGGGTGGGTCATAGAAGTCTTGAACATAGCTTTCCTTTATTCCTTTAGCACCAAATGGTGAATTTAGGAAGTTCTTTATTTTGTGGCAACTCTGTTTAGTATGTTGAAAAGGTTAAGAAGGAAAAATGAAAAGACAATGAACTTCAGAGAGCCCACACCTGAAGATATCACCTGTTGTTCAACTTGAAAGTGCAGCATGCCGGGCTCACTCGCCTGGGCGCTAGAAACAGGAATGAACAAGATCAGCCCGTGAAGCCTCAGAGGAGAGAGACTGAAGTAAATCACCAGAATGTGGTGCAAGAAGTGCTTTGGAAACATAGACGAGGAAGCAGCCGCGTCTGCAGGAGAGCTGGTGGAGACGTAGCTGGGTTTGACTTGAAGGAAGAGTAGGTGGTTGCTGGGTGGTCCGGAGCAGCTGGGCATGGGGCGAGGCAGGAGAGAGGGGCGCATGCAGGCAGAGGGCGAGTGTGAGAGGCAAGCAGAGGCACGCAGGTAGAGATGCCTTATTTGCGGATATTTCTGGCATCGTAATAAAAGACCAGAAGGGCTACAGAAATGAGTGTGGAGATCACAGGAAAATATAAGCTAAGGATAAGTTGCAGCGGGTTTGTATCCTTGCACTGTATCCTTTTTTTCCTAAAAGCAGTGGAGACTTTTTTAAAAGACTGTAGAAAGTCTGAATAAAAAAATTAATAATCCTCCTAGAAAATCAGGAAAATGCAGCAAAACACTAGAATACAAAAATCACCCACAGTTCTACCATCCAGAGAAAACTGCTTTGATATTTAACATTTCAGCTTGTTTTTCTGAGCTCTTTATAAAAAAGCACATTTGATAGCACAATGTATGGTCCGTCTGCATCCTGTTTTGAAGGGTTAAATGTAGGTGTTTTCCCGTGCTCTTTCAAACTTTCCATAAGCCTAATACTATCTGGCCTCAGAGGCTCCTAATTAAAGCATGGAAGTGACACGACTATACATCTGTGGGTTTTAGAAATATGAGTCAGATAAAAGGAAAAACAGATGGAGCCGGGGGCATGGTTAGTAGGCAACTGCACGTGCAGATGTGAGAGGAGGAGGTCCCAAATGGGCAGAGGGTCAGTTCGAGGAAGAGAGACTTCTGAGGACCCTGCAACTGGGTGTAGGGAGGGGAGAGTCACAGTGAAGTCCAAGCTTGGATGAAGTGGCAGGTGGTGCACCAAATACTCAATGACAAGAGAAGAGAAGGAGCAACATACGATGGGCGCCAAAGAGTTAATTGGGTTTAGACACACAGAATTTGAGGGACTTGTGTGGTATCCACATGCAGATGTCTAAAACAAAAATAGAGTATTCTGGGGACACCATGGTTTATTGGTTAGGGATGAAGGCTTTAGAATTAAGAGATGAGCTCAAATCTCAGCTCCAGCACTTACTAGGTGACCTTGACTTGGCCCTTTAACAGAACTCTGCAGGCCTTGGTTTCCTGACATGGTAATGAAGTATTCAAGGTGGCAGACAGGAAAATAAATGTGTTTGGAATGAGGAAACAGAGTTGCTCGTTAGGTTAGTTTTGTGCTACTGAGTTTATGGCACCTACCAGACAGGCATTTGGAGATATTAATTAAGCTGGTGGAAACGGGCCTGGAGCTCAGGGAAGAGGATAAACCCATAAGAGGATGGACAGATGGTGTGATTAATGCTGCCAAAAGAGAACGTGTAGGAACAGGAAGAAGGCCAAGGCCTGAGCCCTAGAGACCACAACATAATCAAAAGGGGGACATAGGGAATTGTGTGGGAGGAAAAAGAAGAGAGGTGGGCTGTGTCATGAGGCCCAACAGGGCTTGAGAGGGTGGGGGGCATGGACGGCGGGGTGAGCTTCTGAGGATAGCCATCATGGAGAATAAGGAACTGGGAGTTAATCTGGGGACCTAGGCCAACCCGGCACATCATGGCCAGCTAGCTCAGTGAACCTGGGTGATCACATCAAATCGAGTGACTGTATTTTGTGTACGTGCTACATGCAAGGCGCTGCAGGGAATACAGAGAGGAGACCCTCTGCTGGGGGGGAGGATCACCGCAAATGACCACTGCTCGGGATCTCATGGGGGAAAGGGGAACTCAGCAGCTAAAGCCAAGTTTTGGGGCGTGGTCGAGAGGGTGCAGTCCCTCTTGTTAGCACACGTGGGGGCGTCAGGCAGAGAGTCTAGCCCTCACTGAGTGAATAAGTGGGGGGACTCGCAGGCTTAGTGCTGGGTGTGTTGGTTTGGGAAGTTCCCATAGAGGCCAGTAGGCTGTCCTCAAGGGGTGGGGCTGGGAGCTCGAGGCCAGGGGAGGTCAGCTCTCGGGGTGGCTTGTGACCAACATACTGAGGGCCCAGGTCAAAGATCGTGGGACTGATCAGCCATCTCCCAGCATTGCTGAGTGGCCTGGAACTCCGGAAGAGAAGGAGCGGACTTGGAGCGGCGTGAGCCAGAACAGCAAGCCAGCGGCGCCAGGAACAGTCAGAGTCAGGGATGGGGTGCACAGAGTCCGAGCTGGCAGGTTTGGGAAGGGCAGGCGGCCGGAGGTCATGGTGCACACGAAGGTCTGTGTGCACCATGACCATGTGCACCCTGTGGGGGTGAGAGAAATGCAAGGGCAGGCCTTAAACACAACAGAAGTGGCTTAAAAAGACAAAAACAAAACAAAGAAAGAGCAACACACCGTAGCCTGGTGGTCAGGAAGATGGACTCCAGAGCCAGGTGTTCTAGGCCTGAACCCTGGCTCAGCACCTCCACCTGAGCCCCGAAGCAGGCCGCCTGCACCTCTGTGTGCCTTAGCTCCTTCAGGTGTAGGATGGAGATGACACCACCACCCACAGCGTCAGGATGCGGCACAGATCATGTAACAGTACCTTAGAATATGACGTTAGCTGTGTGTTCGTCCAATAAACGTAAGATATAATCGTGTTTTCTCACTGGTAAGTTAAGATGAACGGACTCAGGACCCGAGGTGTCCTCTAATAGATCCAAAACTCAACCCCCCCTGCCTGGGGCACCTCCCAGCACCTGTCCTTTCCGTTTTAAACTGAGGGGTTCCCTTGCAGGGCGCATGGAGATCAGTTTGCATGCTTCTTCCTTCCTAACTCAGGTTTTGTTGATTTCCTTTGTTTCCCTTACTTGAAGACCATAGGTCATCACCACAAAAAGCACTCCTTTATATGTACAAGGTTTTAACTCTAGGGAATTATCATCAGAAATATTTATATGTGGTGACCTAATTACCTTTGATGTTCTGCCTAGACTTGGAATAACTTAATTCCATTATTGGTGGTGAGTCTATATTAATCTCTTCCTACTATCTGGTCTTTAATTTCTGCAAGACCCAAAGGACAGTCGAATCTAATGTCTGCTAACTTGGGTGTAAGAGCAAAGTTCTCTCTTTGCTACCACCTCACTTCCTGTCTGATCTTGTGCAAGTAACCTTTCAAATTTGCCTTCTGGCCGCAGGCTCTGTTTTCCCTTCTTCCCACCCCATCTCAAAGGAATGTACTTTAAACCTTCAGATTAAGAGCTCTCACTTGCCTGTTCTCCTGATTTGAATGGGATAGTGTAGTGGACATAAGTTTGGAAAAATATTGTTGCTGGGTTAAAGGTCATCTTGGACTTTGCTCTCGAAGCTTCCTCGAGGATCTCCCTGAAGTGAACAGACCGTGACACTCTGTTAGGATGCGCTGGGAAGGGAACACCACCTCGTGTCGTGGTGGGTGCGCTCTGTTCCTCGTAATGGGGACCTGGTGATAAATTTCTTCCTGATTACAAATCTTCCCTGCGACCATGTCATCTTCCTTATGGCATGATGACATGATCTTAATTGAATACAGAATCTATATATTTTTTTCCCTTAACCTTCTCATTTTCTCGTTCCGCACATTCAGGCGGAGTTCTCTTAGTTAAAAGGCTGTGACAGAGCATGAACTTTGTTTTCACAGGCCTGGCTTAGTCCCTTGTAGCTGTGTGACTTCGGGCAGGTCACCCAGCCTCACTAAGACACAGCTTCCTCATCTGTGAGATGAGATGATGCCTCTGCCTCACAAGAGTACTGCGAGGAATACGTTAGCTAATGCCTGTTAGGCACCTAGAATAGCACCTCGCACACTCTAAAGCATCTTAAGGTACTAAATAAGTAGTGGGGTGTCACTGTCTCTCACTTGGGATAGCTTCTCTTGATTTCCCAGCTCCTCAGTACAGTGAGAAAGAATCTATAGAATTCTGGAATATTGGAACAAAGGTGTCTAGAACATTAGAGATTTTAAGATACTTTTTGAGATGATAGGCCAATTATGTGATATTCAAATATCATTGGGATCTAATTTTAAATGATCACCTGGAGCCGCACATCAGAGACTTTGATGTCTGGAAATACATTAAAAATGACTATTAAAATTTTGATACATCTCAGGAATCATGGCATAGCATCGAGTGTTTATTCCCTGAGTTGAGTCATCTTGTTAGAGTGAAGGACGTCTGGGAAACCAGAGACGTGCGTGCCCGTGTAAAGCCACGTCTTCCTCCTCCATGGAAGAATAAAGTTAACTGGCAGCAGATTTGGGTAGGAACTTCCCAGGACCAGAAAGACATTCATTCTGGTCCTATAATAACCCAATAATTTATATATATATAGTATTTTAAATATAACCTCTAAGAAATATATGGGAAAGGCTGTTAAGAACTTTTAGTCGTTTTGAGTAAATGTCTTTAGAAAAAAAAATTCCTTCATGCTTAAAATGAAATCACATGAGAACATGTATATTGAAGAGTTATAAAGCATAACTGAAGAATTATAAACATAATAACAATATCAGATTCATCTTAAAGTAATTGGAGATTTTGCCCTTGAAGCATCTTTACGGAAACTGTAATTGTTCATTAGCATTTATGAAATTCTTTGCAGAACATCTGCATCCCTGCCTGGTGGTTTGAGGCACGGGGCAGGGCTTACGGCACTAAGATTTTGGAGAATGAATTGCTGGCTCCACACAGGCATTCTCTGCCCATCCAGCTAATGAGCTCCATGAGCTGCAGTGGGGTCTCTCTGTCCCAGCTCCATACGGAGGAGCCATGTCAGACTGTCTGGAAAGAGCTGCAGGCACTGGTGACATCTGTGCGTCAAGGAGACGGAGCTGACACTGCAGCACGTTCATCGGCCAGCGAGGACGGCCACTAGGCAAGCAGGCTGAACCTAACTCAAGGGAGAACTGGGCCAGTCTTTGCTGAAAGGTTACCACTGGAGGTGTGAAGGGGCACAGGAATAGCCTAGGAAGTCCGTTACTAGGAGAGGAGTGAGAGAGGAGCAGAGAAAATAAACGGTATAATCTCTTAAATCTTTTCCGATTTGGTAGTTTAGATACACTCAAATGTATTTTTCTTTGAGGCAAGACTCAGAGAATCAGCTTTCAGTCTGCTATACTATCATATTTATAAATTTTAAAAAGCCCATTTCAGATATTTTATAGATATCAAATGCCTTTTTAATAGCAGATTTATAATTATTTTGAACATTCAAGCCTGTATGTTAGGCTCCAGTGGAAGCAACTGGGATTATTTATTAAATCAATATTGTGTTGTAACTATCACTTTTGTCCAAAGACTTGCAAGAATAAATTCTTAGTAAAGTGCTAAATACAAAGTAGGAGTTATGTAGTTTTGAAGTGGCAAATATTAAGAACAGTATTTATACGATGTTAACCTATTTAACTTTCCATTAAAAAAAAATCAGGCTACCACCCCAGTGTACCAGCCATCTCAAAACTACCTTCCATTTATTAAGCATAAGTCTGACAGAGTGATAAAGCCCCGTGCATGCAGATGGATCATGTATTTCTCCCAAATATAGATGAGTTTCAGTAATGGCTTTTTAAAAATTGGAAGCCAATTATATTACATCAAATATGACTCAGTTTTTTATAAATGATTAGATAAAAAGTCTGCTTTAAGTAGAATTTATGTTGAAAAAATAATGAATATATAATATAAATGCATGGCAGCTACCATATTCCACTTTTAAGTGGATGGTCGGTTAGTCTGCTCACCTGTAGGCACTTACTACAGTCCTGTTTTTGCTACAAAGAATGTTTAGAGTGAAAGCCAACTATTCACTGACTCGCTACTTAAAATTACATGCTTTCTACATGGTTGGAGTCTGATTTAGTTACTTTCTGTGGGTGAATTACCTGGCTTTTATGAGCTCTGGGGTTTTGCTGTGTTAGATTTTGTGGGTGTGTGCTGCCTGTAAAATAGGAATAATAACGGCACCTCTTCTATAAAGTTGTAAGGATTCATCAGTTTATGTAAAACAATTATAGCAGCGTCTGGCACGTAGTGAGCAATCAGTGAGTAAGTGTTAACTGTTCTCCTGGTGGTATTTTCACTGTTGTGATTAACCTAAAGCAGGGCTCCGTGGGTCCATGATTTTCTCACCTCCACCACAAAATCCCCAGTAACGTCTCAAACCTGCATATGAGTGATAAAACCATACATCAGCAAGGTTACTTTTGCTTGTGTTTGTGCTGGCTTCAGCAAGGTCAGGGACCTACTGTTGGAAGACCATCTGTGTGGATGAAACACAGCTTTGCTAATACTACCGGCATCCCCCTTGGATTTTGCAAAATATGACCAGGATACCCACAGTTTGCCACATTCAGCTAAAGTATGATTTGGAGTCAGCAGATATTATTTCTTATAAAGCTTCTATTTTTAGATCCTGTAGGATGTGGAAGACCTCAGGGTGACTACATTGCATGGCAATAATAGACAGTATGATCTGTTGGATAATGAATTCCCTGACTCAGAAAAGATGTATTATTTTGTCTTGGCACAAATTCTGCTGGCTTGTTTTCTTTAAAGATACTGGTCAGAGCTGGAATGAGAACATATAAAAGTGTGAGTGAGTCAAAAAGATACATCACCACCACTAGAAGAAAATAAGGGCTTGAAAGAACAAACTACGAATGCTAAAAGCAGTGTAGATGTACCTCAGTGCATTTCGATCAGCGAGAGAAGCAAGACAAGAGGCACATACGTGTGGCTCCATGTACGTGGCATCTGGCGCAGGACAGGTCAGCGGTTAGCAGGAGCGGTCACAGGGAGAGGCGTGTGGCTGACTGCAAAGAGATCTAAGGAAGGTTTCGACGGAAATGTTTTGTATCTTAGTTGGGGTACTGGTGACATGATGGTAAGCATTTGTCAAAACTCCTAAAATACACACCAAAAGGGTAAAGTTTACTCTTTGTAGATTGTATCTCCATAAATCTGGCGTTAAGAAATGAACCAAACACAGTTGCTTGTAGCATTTGACCCAGGCTCTAGTATGTACTGTACTATGAGTTCGTAGAACAGCGCATCCATTTTCCTCTGAGATGTTGATAGATTTCTTATGTATTTACTATGGATTTGTGTTCACTTATGACAGGCTTGAAAATCACATTTTTAGCTCATTAAGTATTTTACTTTCTCCTCTGTAAGTAGAAATTGTTTCGAAAGTACTGGAAAGATTTTCAGTTTCACAGAATATACTGCAAACGTTTCACAGTGTGTAAGCTTTCCATGTTGATGAGGATGCTTCTAGCTACAAACACCACCAGTAATACTTGACCTGGCATAGACAGTAAGGATGTTTATTGGCTTCATCTGTGGTTATGGGCTGGCTGCTCTGTAGCACTCAAGCCTTACACGTTACCCTCATTTACATGGAGCACCACAGAGAGATCGCTTTCTCCATGGTTCTTCCTTAAAAGTAAGGAGCCCCCTTTTCCAAAGCCCCTTGGTGCCTATTCCCTCCTGTTTCCTTGGCTTCTGAACCAGTTGCTGTGGATTCTGGATTGTTAACCATTCAGGACCTCCCTTTTGATCCAGGGATAAGCTAGTTTCTCCAAGGCAAAGGCTGTGCAGTCGGGGGGTGCAGATACACTAAGCAAATCCAGACATTGTTAAGAAAGAGGGAGAAGGTGCCAGTCAGCCAAGCAACAGTGCTAGCACTTTACCCTGAATTTATTAAATTAAACCAAAACCTTGACTAATTGTGGAATTTGATGACTGCATAGTTCTTATTTCAGTATTTCTGAGACCACAGATGACTCAAACAGTTTTATGTTCCCTTACCCAAAGAGTTCACGTAAAAACACTTCATTTCAGGGCTGCTGTGAGAAGCAATGTGGAGACTTCCCACGTTAGAGGGATAACAAGCATAAAGTAGATCTCCTATATGTTAATACAGTGAAGCATTCATACAGCTTAATAGCATTTTATACAGTTTAAAATGTAGCATTTACATAAATAAGACACTGGTATAAAATATACCTTGGTCTGCTGTGGTACTAGAGTTTTTACTAAACCCTCCATACATTCCTGGAGTGAAAGTGGTATTTTAGCAAAGTAACTAGGTAGACATTTCTCAATAAAAAGATGTTTAGATATAAAATATTAAATAAGGTTTTTTTTTTAATAAGGGTTTTAATATTAAATAAGGGTTTGGATGGTTGAAGAAGGCTCCAGGGACATGGCATGGAAAGTCGGCCATCAAAAGGAAGGCAATTTTCAACACCTAGAGAGAAGCACTGAGAGGATACGCCAGACAGAGAGGATGGAGGGAAGAAGGGTTTGGGGAGGGCCGGGGGCATGTTTGGATAATGGTGGATTAGATGAGAGTCTGGAGGGAAGGATGCCTGTAAAGAGAAGGATGAGAAGGGAGTTTGAGGGACGTGAGTAGAGATGAGGGTTGAGCAGCCCTGAATGGTACACAGAGTCTGGACTGTACCCTGTTGGTGAGAGGGGTGTTGAAAGCTTGCTTTCTTTGGGAAGTGGGACCATCTGGAAAGAGCAGTTTTAGAAGGATTCCTCTGACAGCAGTATGCAAGGTGAGCCCAAGCCGAAAAACAGAATCAGCTCATTTCACAACGATTGATCGGCCTGGGCTTGAGATGTGGTAGGAGCGAAACCAGGCGGCGGTGACGAGCACTTAAAAGATGGATTGCATGACATGTCACATCAGGGGCAGGAGTGGGTAGCTGACTGGTTTATGTAGTAGGGAACTAAGTTTAAAGTAACTCAAGGTCCAAAAGCCGGATGACTGGAAAGGGATGGAACCTTTGCCAGGATGGTACCATTCAGGTTTGGGGTAGGAGTGACAGGATTGAGGTTTTCCAAAAAAATGAGTTTGGCCTTACATCGACAGCACGTCAGAGTGGTAGCAAACGTCCAACAACAGATGAGATTGCTGCTCATCCATCCATTCAGCAATATTTCATTGAAGCATTGTCGACATTCTGTCATAGAGCCATAGCAAGGAAAAAATGTTGCTGTCTTTATGGAACTAGCAACATTATACAGTTATATTAAGCAAATATATACTGAGGAAATAATGAAATGTGTGGATTTAATTAAAAGTAGTGGGCAGAAGGAGGTGGGTGGGGGCATAGATGAAACAAAGTTAACAAAGAGCTGACAGTTGTTGAATCTCAGTGATGGACACATGGGGGTGCATTTTATTATTTTCTATACTGGTGTATAATTTAAAATTTCCATCATGGTTTTCTAAAAGGCAAAAAGTTACCTGCCTAGAGCTCGTAACTAGATGAGACGTCTGAGAGAAAGATGAAATCATGTCCAAAAAGTAGTCTGAGGGAGGTAGGGAAACACTGAGCCGAGCAAATATAGTGTGTGGGAACCGAGAAAGGCAAAAGGGGTTTCAAGGGGAAAAAATGGACGGTAGTGTGAACTGCTGCAGAGGTCAAAGAGGTCGTTTTAAGTTAAAGAAGTTGTTCAGGTGATGTAGAGCAGATGGCATGTATCTAATTCTGTTCACTTCTGGTTTTCCATTCCTTCATGGCAGGAAGGAAACAGGGACCTGAGAAGCTTGAGGAAACTGTCTTATCAGACCCTTTATTTGGGTGCTTTTTGCTTGAGAAATATTGTTCAAGGTTTATTGCCTAACATGTGAATATCTATTCTATTTTAGGAGACTAATGAGCAAAAACTTCACAAAATAGCCAATGAACTGTTGCTGACGGAAAGAGCCTATGTCAGCCGACTTGACCTCTTAGATCAGGTGAGAGTCTCCCTTTCCGTATTATTTTACTCTTCGGCGTTACACACCATTTTAACTTAGTAATTAAAGTGTTGTAGAACCCAAAAGGAGGTCATGAGTGTTTGTGGCCAGTGAAAGCTACTTCTTCAAGGAAATCCTAAGGGTGTTTAGTTTTGTCAGTGAATTCACGAGGTGTAAAAGTTTTTAATTCATAAACAACTGATTCAAAGACTCTGTAATAAGTCACAAAATGCCTTTATCTGTGTCTTTTGACCCTAAACACCAGGCTGTTGTCTTGGCTACTTATTGTGATCCTTGCGCCGTGTTACCATTATACTTACGTAAGTGATTCTGATGGTAACGTGAATGTATCGATTCAGTTTGTCTCGTTTGCTGCTCGGCCCCATGTGAGTGATCTAAATCGGCTCAGTCACAGGGTGGAAGGGATTGTGAGAGTTCACTTGTCCAGCCTTGTATGAAGTGTTTAATGCGTGCCTGGTGTAAACTTGCACAGGCAGGATCTGGGAATCTACTTTAGCACGTTTTGTACCTTCATCTTGATGGTGGACCCTTCAGTATCATTTCAAGTATACATCTGCCAAGCAAGTTTTAAAACACATCCTAAGAAAAACTGTGGAGGACTAAGGCCTGTTAGTCCTGTTTTAGCCAGAAAAGAACAAGATAATTGGTAGATTGTCTGCTAATACAGACTCCTCTTATTAGAAGAGAATGTTGCAATGTTCGAGCATTATTTTTAAGTAGAATTGTCCCACTCCTGGTACTGGAACTTCATAGGCACTGGCCGTCTTGATACACCTCCTTATCATCGGTTCCCAGAGTGACTACATCCCTGTTTGAGTCTTAAGGAACCAGGTTAAGGCTTACGTTCTGTGAAATCAAATATTCTCCAAAAAATTCGCCAGAAGTCCATCAGTTCATGTTGAGTCTGTGCCTTTGAAACAACCTTTCTCTTCGTGGGCGCTACAGCCCTGAAACTTGTAGGTATTCCCATAGTGGAGGTGGGTCGTTCCCTCTTACCAAGTTTTCTTTTTCTTTTTTTCTTTCTCAGCCGTATTAGCTTGTCAGCTACTATTGCTGACCTTTGACAATTTTTAGAGTTTTAATTACAATATCCTATCAGTTGGAGTCTCTCAGGACATAATTTTGTGTTCTTTTTGCCTCCCAAGAAAATGCAGTGGAGGTGAATTTAGAAAATTAATAACCATCTGGAATTCATGCAGGAACAGACCTCCTTCTGCCTACATTTAGCAGAATGGCAGTTAAGAGGTGTAGTAGCCCTTGTGGAGTATAGCTGAGACTGCAGGGGTTTTTCTTGTCTTTAAGATACCTGTTGTTACATACAGGAGATGTTTTTATCCTCATACCGGTGTTTTAAATTATGATGCATCATCATTTACTAAAAAGCAAAAAACATCTGAGAGATGAAATACTCTTTTGTCCATCCATTGACCGGATATTTATAAAGCACCTTCTACTGTGGGAACTAGACTGTCGTGCCCTCACTCCCCAAGAAGCATAGTTTTAGTAGGGAAAATGAGATTTAAGCCAACAAATTATAATAAAGGGCAATATGTAGTAAGTGCCATGAAAGTCATTGAAAAATAAAGAAGAGTGGAAAATACTGCAGTTATTGTGTGTAATAAGGTTTTCTGTATCTCTTAATTCTACCTATAGATAGGAAGTAAACCCAGTAACCTCAGAAATTCTGGCACAGAAAACATCCCGCTGAAAAACCAAAGCCTCGGTCAGAGTCAAGTCTCCTAATTATTATCCCTGATTCTTCTCAATCAAAGCACATAGTCCTACATATAAAAAATGATTGATTGATTGAACTGCGAACTTTGCCATTTATTCAATAAGCAGTTCCTAAGAGCCCATTGTGTGCCTATCACAGTGCTTGGTGGTTAACCAGTAAATTTGAAGTAATGGTTGCTTTATTCTCTTACTCAGGTGTTTTATTGCAAACTATTAGAAGAAGCAAATCGAGGGTCATTTCCAGCAGAGAGTGTGAATAAAATATTTTCTAATATTTCATCAATAAATGCCTTCCATAGTAAATTCCTGTTGCCAGAGCTGGAGAAACGAATGCAAGAATGGTAAGAGGAGCAGATAAGATCACAAATGGTATGTGTAAGGCGGTCATACTAGCTGCTGTGTTATTCAGCTTTTAAACTGAAATAGCAGTGCTACGCAGATCTGTGGCCAAATATTTGTGCTAAATTTTTATGTTAAAAGACCACTGATGGAAGTGTGGTACATTTTTGGCTATAGCTGAAAAGGATTTCATCTCTGCTGTCCAAACTACCTTTTGATAGTGGAGACAGATATTAGGGGTGATCTGGAGCTTCAGGAATTCCATAGCAAATCTCTTTACTATGTCATTCCTAAACTTCCTTTAAAAAAGTGCTTCTTCACTGGGGATCAACAGTCGTGAAGCTTAGAACCTCACCCCCCTGTGTTGAGAGAAAGCTTCTGCATCCGTGGATGTTTTATTGCCCTTGTCCAGCTCGGATCAGCACATAGTCTACAGGCACACACCTGATCATCTACAATTGCTCTCTTACAACACTGAACTATGTCTTCTACCTTTATCTTGCATCTACCTACCACTTCAGCATTTTATTAAAAATAAAAATAATAATAATAATAAAGGGAGAAATGTGGGATCCACATATAAATCAAGTATAAAAATCAAACGAATATTCGTATTTGACCTGATTGTTTATAATTCATAATGCGTGATCAGAACCAAAAGTTTCTGTGATGCCTGCCCTTGCACTGTTCACCATGTAAGAACTTATTCACTATGTAAGAATTCGTTCACCATGTAAGAACTTGTTCGTTATGCTTCAGAAGATGGGAGACTGACGAGAACTAGGCTTGAGATGGATTAATGATTGTGCATTGAGCATTGACCCCCCTATACAGAATTTTATTGTTGTTAACAACCATTTGATCAATAAATATGAGAGATGCCCTCTCAAAAAAAAAAAAGTGCTCCTTCATCCTCTACTGGTCTCACATCACAATGAATCTGATAAAGCAGAGGATGTATGTAGAAAGTGATTACTTCATTTGGATCCTATTTACTCATTCTATAAGAAATCTTAATGATTTGTTTCTGTGTTTTATGCAGGGACACTACTCCTAGAATTGGCGACATCCTTCAGAAATTGGCACCGTTCCTTAAGATGTATGGAGAATATGTGAAGGGATTTGATAATGCCATGGAATTGGTTAAAAACATGACAGAGCGTATTCCCCAGTTCAAATCAGTAGTTGAAGAAATTCAGGTAATAGGACTCTTATTCAAGTCTGTCAGTTAATTTTTCTGTACAGATTATAAGATTTTCTACATCTAAAATTTAGATTGAAAGATATGAAACACCAAGCCAAATTCCATTCTACTCTGAATTATGCAAAACTCGTATCTGCAGAGTTAAAGTATTTATTGTGAACATGCCATGCACTGGGCAGGAAATTCTCCATTTGGTTTTGAGACGAGAAAAGTCTAGCTTTATCAAGGTATACATAAATTTAGAGTAAGTTCCCATTCAGGACAGTGCCGCTCTTGCTTGCTTTCAGAGGTTGAGATGTTGGAATGAGTATAAATAAATGTAAAGAATTATTGCTATAAACCCTGACATTTTGGAAAGATCATTATCTGAGTTTTATGTCACTTTATATATGTGTTCTGGGTTTTTTTTTTTCAATTTCCTCAACCTGGATAATACATTTTAATATTACCATAACAATTTCTATTTGATTTTCTAGTCACAGTTGTTAATGACTTATTCTTTGCTGAAGTTTAAATATTGGAAAAGGAATTATTTAGATCATGTAAGATTCCTGGGGTAGGGAGTCTGCTGCTCCGTGACTGCTGCCTTTTGTGTTACATAAATATTTTTTTATTTGCCCTTTTAATTGAATCTGTTTCATCACAGTCTACTTCAAATTAATTCTGGTAATTCTTAATTCTGGTAAAATACATTTTGCTCCACCATAGCTCTGTTCCTTCTTCAATGCTCCATATATCATCTGTATTACCTCTATACTTTTTAAATCTAGTAATACAGCAATATTGTTTTATGCAATTGTATTTCTTTTAAACAAGTTAAGGAGAGATATTAGAAAAAATGTACATATAAATATATTTATTAAGCCATACATTTACTACTTCTGAACTAAGATCCTTTCGGTGTGAAAGTGATATGGTTTCTTGTAAGGCAGACTGGGTAGCAGTGAAGTTTCTTTGTCTTTGTTTATCTGAGAATTAATTTTTTTTCTTCACCATTGAAGGATAATGTTGCTGGATACAGAATTCTTGATTGACAGTTTTTTCTTTCAGTAATTACAATGTCATTTCACTTTCTGGCCTCTGTTATAGATGAGAAGTTAGCCATTAATTATACTGATGTCCCCCTGTCTGTAATGCATCATTTTTCTCTTGCTGCTTTTGAATTTTTCTCTGTTTTTGGCTTTTAACGGTTGAATATGATATGTCCATGTGTAGATCTTTCTGTATTTATCCTTCTTAGAGTTTTTTGAGCTTTGTAGATGTGAAGATTTTTTTTTTTTGGTACCATTAATATACAATTACATGAGCAACACTGTGGTTACTAGACTCCCCCCATTATCAAGGCCCCCCCACATACTGCATTACAGTCTCTGTCCATCAGCATAGTAAGATGCTATAGAATCACTACTTGTCTTCTCTGTGCTGTACTGCCTTCCCTGTTCCCCCCACCTGCTACTGTAGGTTATTCATTAAAAATTAATTTGAGAAGTTGTCAGCCATTATTGTTTTAATATTTTACTCTCATTACACATATGTTAGTATTGTTGATGTTTTCCTATAAGTTTCTGACTATTCATTTTTTAGTCATTTTTCTCTCTGTTCTTTAGATTGTATAATTTCTAATATCTCTATTCAAGTTCATTAATTTTTTTATTCTGTCATCTCAGCTACGCTGTTGAGTCCCTGTAGTGAATTTTTCACTTGTTGTTATACCTTTCAATTCAAGGATTTGCATTGTTCTTTTTCATAATATCTGTTTCCTCCTTGAATCTGTGTGCTTTCATTTTTTTATACTTTCCATGTTTTTCAAATATGATTTCCTATATTTCTTTGATGTTTTTAGAATAACCACATTTAGGTCTTTTGTGTGGTGTATCCACTGTGTTCAGAGACAATTTCTTTTGACTGCCTTTTTCTTCGGTTTAGGTAACACTTTGCTATTTTTGTGACTGTCTCATAATTTTTTGCTGAATATTGGATATTTTAGATAGCATATTATAGCATCTCTGATTCATATTTTCCCCACTGAAAAGAGTTTGATTACTTATGGTTTGTTTAGTAATTTGCTCCAAATCAAATTAAACCTATGAAATCTGTCTGTCCTCCGGTGTGCAGTCATTGATGTCTCTCTCAGATTTTTGCTGAAAATTCTTATGTTCATATGTTTGTGTGGCTTTCTAGGGGTTGCATTGGCCCTATATCTCTAGGTTAGGGGTCACACAGTTATTGAACAGAGAGGGCTAACTGCCTACAGCCAGTAAGCTTCTGTCCTCTGCTGATGGACCTGTCTGCGCATGGGGAGCACTTTCGAATTTAAAGATCAGCCGTTCTCAAGTCCACAGGGCCCTTTCACACCTGTCTACAGGTGAACAGCCTTAGTGTGGCCAGAAGACTGTGCTTGCTGGCTTAGGCTCTTCGGTCTTTGCTGATCATTCCCGCGGCTTCAGCCAGGACAGTCACCCCGCCCACGGCCACAACCTCAGGCTGCTGGAGCCACTGGCCCTCCTCACTTACCCACCTAAGAGATCTTCACTTTCCCTGACAGCATCGCTGGGGGTGTGCGTTGCCCACCCCTCCAAACCAAATGAGAGGTGCACTTCAGCTCTGGCAGAGAACCTGCCAGTCCTCACGGTCTGTCCCACCCTGGCAGAACCTTCATGTTGACTGAGTTCGGGGAGGAATAGGTGGAGCCCTGGACCAGAATGCCGCAGATTCTCCCTGTTCTTGCTGAAAGGTCAGCACATTTTTTCAGATTTTTTTCAAATTCTGTGCCTTTGGTTGATTTCCTAAGGGCTGTAATGGTTGTATTAGCAGTTTTATCCAGCTGTCTCATTGCTTTTTTAGAGGATTTTGTCAGCCTCCTCTCTCAGCCGTAGCCAAAACGCCCGCCCCTTCTCCTACACTCCTTTTCTGAACAGCTCTTTCCTCTCCTGGTTAAGCATTCATCTCTTTCTGAACATGGCTCCTTCTTTGATTCTTTCGTTGGCCCCTTCTGCTAATAAATAAATGTGGGCAAAGCATATGTTTGCCTTTCACATTCTTGCTCTTTACGCCCTCCGTGGTAACATAGTTCCTCAATCCTTTAACCATCGTGTCGTAGAGATGTCTCTAGGGTCATTGTTCCTACCTACGTATTCTGTTCCTCTGTCCCTGAACACCAGTCACAAATGTCTGGGCACTAGTTACATGATTCTGTTTGAACATCCTGCTGTCAAAGTCAGCATATTTCATTCCTGTCTTTAGCTTGCAAGCATTCTTTTCCATGTGATGTTTTGTACCTTGTGTTTTATGGTTATGTGATTGGATTTATTAGAGATCCCCAGTATTTTCTGATTCACTAGAGCTTCGTGACTTGATTTGTCACTTTTCCTCATTCTCTGTGTGCGTTCGTTTACCTGTGAGATAATATATTCCAGGTGCTTAGCATGGGGCTGTGGCACAGTAAGGCCTCCCTGGATGATGGTCGTGATGCTGTGACTGTTGTTTTATCAAATCTTAAAATTCTCTCTCTGCTATGTCTGTCTTCTCCATGTAAGGAAATAATGGGGTTGTGGAAAGAGTGGTGGATTGAGAATCTGCTAACTGAGTTTAGAATTCTAGCCTGACACTTACAGTCACTGGACCTTAAAAAACTCCCCTAACTTCTCTGAGCCGCCGTTTCTTCCAATAAATATTTTGGTACCAGCAATATTTTCCTATACAAATATATGCAATAGGTTTGTTGGAGGAAATCAAATGAGGTGACTAAACTAAGAACATTTTCACGCTTCATTAGAGGAAAGCTATTATTCCCTTCGCTTCCCTGCTGATTTCAGGCTCTTTTTGCTTTTTTCCCTGTTATACAATAATAACTTCCAAACTAGTTTCCCCACATGTCCCGAAAGCCACATTGCAGTAGGTTAACCTTAGAGGATCTCAGACCCAGCGATAGCACTCCCCTGCACAAAAACCAGCATGAGATGAAGCAGATCTAAACTCAGCTCAGCATTCTTACCCTAGATCACCTCTATTTCCTCATCCCTCGCTTCCCTGTGAATACCTTATTTGCCAAGAAAACTCAGCTGTTCCCTTTTACTAAATGCATTTCATGCCCCATGGCCCACTGCCCACGGGCCTGTTCTCCAGCGTCCCTCTTCCTGCCTTTAGCCCCTGGCCTTCCTCATGTGCCCTCCCACCAAAGCCTGCCCTCATCAGCACTCATGTGGAATGCTGCCTTCTCTGTGAAGCCTTTAGTGTTTTGTTTGCTTTGAATGCAGGCATCATGTCTAATACAACTTATATGCTCTGCAGTGCCTTGATCGTGGTTTGAGTTCAATAAATATTTTAATGTGATTCCTGCTTTCTTTAATATGAACAGAAACACATCTTATTGTTCAAATAATTTTTTCCTTCTCTTGTGTTAACAGTCATTGAAAGCAAATGCTGTGGACTCAATTTTACCCTAAGAAAAGATCTATTCAGAAAATTTGGTTTTCTAATGGAAAAGAATGCCATGACCTATGAAAAAATTAACATTTTCTGGCTTCATAATATGCTCAGATCTTGTTATTCTTCTCTGTGGAGTCTTTTTAAAATGCAAAGGGAGTGACATTTGTAGTAGTCTTACTATGAAAATGTTTCTGCTGAATCTGAAGTCATTTAATACAGTTGTGCTCAGTAAACCTCATTAAATAGATGCGTCTTCTAAAAATCTCTGGACTATGATTTAATAATGTGACTGCACAAACCCTTGTAGTGACTAATTGCAGTAGTTGCCAGCAATCCGGGATTTCCATACTTAAAATTCTGTTCAGTTCTTTTTCCTATTCTTATACTAGGTTGGTCATCAAACTTGAATGTTGTAAGAATCTTGTGTGTTTTTAACACGCAGGCCCCTAGCCCCAGAGATTGTGGTTTCCTAGATTGGGATGGGATTCAGAATTTGCCTGTTTCATAGTGCCTTACACAGATCTAATGCAAGTGATGGACAGACCCCACATTGTAGGGAAATACTACCCTGGAGGTAAGTTCTCTGTGGCTTTTCCAGACTGAGTTTTTGAACTGGCCAACCTGAGTTTTAAGTCTTCCCTTAAAAACCTTTCTCATTATAGAAACAGAAGGTCTGTGGGAGCCTGACTTTGCAGCATCATATGCTCGAGCCTGTTCAGCGGATTCCCCGGTATGAGATGCTCCTTAAAGATTACCTAAGGAAACTTCCACCTGACGATCCGGACTGGAATGATGCTAAAAGTAAATGCTTTTTTTCTCCCTCCTTTTTACTATGGAATAATCAAGTGGCCAAACAGCCTCGTGGTTCCCAAGTGAGACACGTCTCACAGCCACTTCAATAAACCATTGCTGCGGGAAAATAGCCTCCCTGGGAATTGATATCAGCATCTCAATCAGGCGAGCACTTCTGAGGCCAAATCACAGGTTTAGAACAATGCAAGTCACATTTCTTTTGCTGGTTTCACGTTGATCATGAACTCAAAAGTATAAAACTGCAGTCTTAGAGACATCTGGAACAGCAATACACAATTACCTCCTCACAGGAAAGATGCAGCCATTCAGAATTACTCGTGCTGCTGGTTAACTAGATAGGTTGGGGCACGCCAAGAGCGATAAAATGACATTTACTATGTAAAAATATCAAGCCGAGTTGGTGCCATCCACCCTAAAACAGAAAATGGTGCTTATTTGTGTCAGTTAACATTTTCCCCAAGAAAACTGTGTTCCTATTCTGCTTACTGTCTTTTATTCTGTCATGAAATCATCATGAAAGGTTTTTTTAAGGCTCAAGATGTTTTGGTACTTGAGCTTTCTCACGTACTTTTAAAAAACCAATTAACTGAAAATCCAAGAAATAGAAATGGCTTCGTATTCATTGGGTGCTTACAATGCTCATGTCCCACATCTTTAAACATTGGTACTTTCTTAACAATTTCTTTATTATAAGTCAATCTTGGTAAGAGGTAAGGAGCACAGAGCACAGTCTTTGGCCTCAGAACCTGGGTCATTTTTGAATACAGATGTTCTCTGATAGACTTACCCACCCCCAAGTAAGCTGTGGCCACAAGAGCTTCTCTTTCCCCCCTTCTTCCTGCACAGATTAGAATGCTCCTGACTTGCCTTCTTCCCACTTTCCCCGCCATTCCCTCTGTTTGTCGTCTGCCTGGGTGCTTGGCTTTATGGCAGAAATAGCGGGAGGACTGGGGATGGGGTCACTGTCGCTACTGGTCAAGCTGGTCTCCTGGGCAGGGGCCCAGCCCACCTCCCTGTGTCTCTACCTTGGATCCCGTATGGAGTGCACAGAATGCTCGAACCCGATGGTTCTCCCAAATGTAAACGAACAGTACTTCTACCATGCAAAGACTTTGACTTCCCTGAAGGCGCCTTACTTTAGCAGCACACTAAGCTATTGTATTACTCTCTGTGGTTTGCCATTGCTCCTTACACTAAAAATCTAAGGAAATCACCGAAGTGCTTGTAGAGACCTAAAAGGAGAGGGCAGAGGAACAGAAGTGCCTTCTGCTCAGCAGGGGAACAAAGAAGAAGATTTGGTCCAGAAGAGGCGAGGTAGTCGTGGTGACGGAACCAAGCAGCCAGTATTCACAAGAGAGAAGAGAAGGGAAGTGAGCAGGGCGTGACTGAGGATGGAGAGCACGCCCCGGGTGGGTCCAGCGGGGGCCTCAGCCGCCACAGCTCCCCGCCGCCGTCCCCGAGCTCCCCCTGGCCCGTGCCGAAGCGTCCCCAGTCCCCTCGCTTGCCGCCACCTGGCCCAGCAGCCCCTCCCTCAGCACTGGCCCCTGGGGGTTCCCTTTCAGCTGACCAAGGCTAGGGCTGTGTTTCCCCAGACAAAGTTGGTCATGCTTGGTGGTTAATATGCTCATAAAACTAATAAAATAGTACTCCTGCTGAAATGTAGAACTTCGAGCCGGAAGACCTAGGCTCAAATATCAGTATCATAGCTGTGTAGACCTTAGCCAAGTCACGTCACTCTCCATCTGTTTCATCTGCCAAGTGGAGGCACCTCATTTTCCCTCAAGGTTGTGTGAGAATTAAGTGACATAATATATACGAAACCACCTGGCAATGTGCCTTGAAACCAGGTAGCGCACACGGCATCTGTTAGATTTGATAACCCGTTTTGAATTAAGTATACCAATGAGCCTGATTACTGTGTGCGACTTTTATGAGGAAGTAGCTTCAAGTTCCAGGTGTTCTGCTGACACGTGCACTTGGAAAGTATCCCGTTTGTGTGTGGAGTTGGCGTTTGCTCCTGTAGTGTGTCTTTGGTCTCAGATTTCCTCGCACTGTAGTGTGTGTTACTCAGCTGTCTGGTAGCACAGTAAGATTAACATATTTATTTACTTTTCTTTTTTTCCCATTTAGAATCACTTGAAATTATATCTACAGCAGCGAGCCATTCTAATAGTGCAATAAGAAAAATGGTAAGTGGTTTTCAGAGGAGACAGGAATCTGACAGTTAGGTAATTGTCCTCTCTGTAGGTCTGGACCAAAATGAATTGATGCAGATGAACAGAAAAGATTGTTTACAAAATGTTTAGTGTTATCTGAAATAACCCTCTCCCCTCTTCTCCCAGGTTTCAGTTTGCTCAGAACTGACAGTTTATATCAAAATTTATGCTTACTCTCAATCCCTGCTGAACTATCTAGATATTAGCTAAGGTCATTGTATTATTAAAGCCTCTAAGGTAAAACTACCTTATATTTGTTCTTCCTGTATTTTGTTTTGATTTCCTAGGAGAAACTAAAGAAACTCTTAGAGATTTATGAAATGTTGGGAGAAGAAGAAGACATAGTAAACCCTTCAAATGAACTAATAAAAGAAGGACAGATCCTCAAACTAGCTGCTCGGAACACATCAGCACAAGAACGCTACCTTTTCTTAGTGAGTATTGTAGTGTGAGCTGGTCCCGAAACAGTAATTCAAACACTATTACATCCATCCTGGAGAAGCAGGCCGCTTACTTGCTCACCGAAGCGATTGTATTAACCTGATTCAATCAGCACCAAGGATTCCACCTACGGGAATGTCCTTACGAACTGAAACCTGCTCTGTCAAGGACACAAATCTCATTTTAAAGTGTTCTTCTAGAGTTTTTCTGTACTTACCATATGTAGTTTACTTCACTAACACACACTGAAGACAGTTTAACCCTTCCACGATGATCATAACCGTCAGTGTGTCTGTGGGGTGTGGTCTGCTTTCTGAAATCCTTTTCTTGGTTCAGATTCTCTCTTTCCTTTCATTCTCATAGGCTCGTAGGTCCCATTTCCTGAATATTTTGCTGGCGTGCTAATTCAACAACAGTTCTCTTCCCGATCCTCTCTCATCACAACTTTTAATCTCTGTAGTTTGAAGGAATATATAGGCAAGGTTGTAAAACTTGTGCCTTAAAGTACAAGCTGACTACATAGTTCGTTTTCACTGTAGTCAGTCCCTTTACTTCCTGGAAATGACTTTAGGTTTGGGGCTTATCTCAAATGTAAGTGCTTCCTGGGGCATCCAGCTGTTCTGTTTTTAGTCTCTGTTAATTCCAGTTCCTTTCTCTATTTAATAATGTGATTGTTGTTATGGGCAGAGAAGCAGACACACATTGGTAAAAAGGCTGCCCAGTGACTGGCACACACACAGTACATTCTCAGAAGGTTACTCACATCTAACTGGGCTGCTGCCAGGCAGGCATCCCACCAACCGTAATACGAGTTGTCACTGGGGGCTGAGAGGTTTCTGTTGTCTAGTCACAGCCTCCCTTGAAAGGAAAACGTATAGGAACTCACTGTCATGCAGAAGGGTGTTGAGCATCTCCCATTCTTTATAAAGAACACTTAGCCACCATCTGACCCAGCAGTGCTGCTCTAAGTGTTTATAATGCAAGAAAATTGAAGACATGTCTACACAAAACTTGTACTATGGATGCAAAATTATTCATATAGCCAAAAATTGGAAACGACCTAAATGTCCATCACCTGATGAATGGGTAAACAAAATGTGGTGTATCTACACAATGGAATATTACATGGTGATAAAAAGGGAATGAAATACTGATACATGCCACATGGATGAACTTTGAAAACATTGTGTCAAGTGAAAGAAGCCATCCATGAATGGCCACACTGTGGGATTCCATATCTGTGAAGCCCACAAAACAGTCAGGGAATAGAGGCAGGATGCAAGCAGTGGTTGACCTGAGCTGGTGGAGAGGAGGAAATGGGTATAGGGTTTCCATGTAAAGTCATGAAATGTTCTGGAGTTCGATAGCAATGATGGTTCCACAGTTTACAACTGTACTAAATTCTGTGGTGTCTGAAGTAGATCTCAATAACTTAAAAAATGTATAGCTACTGTTTAAATTAAGTATTACAATTTTCATGTGAACTCAGCAGAAGAGCTTCACCAGTCAGGTTGCACAGAGAGCTAAATATGAACGAAGGGCTTGTGATGTCAGAAGTCTGTGTATTTTGAAGGGTGGGCTTTGTTGTTCAGGTATGGGGAAGCCATTAGATCAAGGGACAGTTGCCACTTAAAAGGCAGTGATATAACCAGAAGGTGGAGACATGCGGCTCCCTGGCGGGGCTGCCCCAGAAAGCAGCAGCCCCAGTCCCAGGCAGAGGGGGCAGCAAGAGGGCCTGAGCTCCAGCTGCAGGTTCTGTAGAAGGAATGGGCCAGGCAGGGTAAGCAGGCCTGGGACTCGCTGGTCTACGTGATTTCGTCAGGCCCCAGGGCAGAGGGGCGGGTGGCTGATCCCTGGCCCTGGAGGGATCGGGACAGGGGGTGCTGCCCCAGAGCACAAGAGCGCAGTAAAGGAGGCGTTGGGTGGAGGCTCCGGATCCGCTCCTGTCCCTACGAAAGGCCTACTTACAGGGGAGTCATTTACCAACGTTAGGAACCAGGGAGCCCTGGGGGGGACAGGTCATCCAGAGTCGGCGGCAAAGATGTCAGAGCGTCAGCACTACAGACTAAAAAGACACGTTTAACACCCCATTCTGGGCAGAATGCCAGGGAGTCAGCATCGTCCTTTGGTCTTTGCTGAGCTGCTTAATTTCTTTTCCCCTCTTCTGTGTTAGTGTTAGAGTTTCTGTAGGTGAGCTTTTAGCTCTGTGTCTAACTCCAATGGATTGCACTGGTTTTATTTTCACATTTGGGGATCGTTCTGGAAATAGTTTTGGGTTGAATACCTTCCTGCAGAACCACATTAAGCAGCTCTGCAGAGGGCGGATGGCAAAGATCCTTGAGGGGCGGGGTGCAGCGCCAGCGGCGTTCAGGAAGGGGCCCATCGTGTCCCAGTTATTATAAGCTATCAAACACACCACGCTGTTGCCTCCCGGGAGAGTGGGTCAGATGGCAGGAATTTTAGGAAAGCCACATTCATGTTTTGAAAGATCCAAAAGCGTTTCCTGTAGGGCTCATTCTTTGAACCCCGTCCTCTTAGTGCTGTGTGTTCCTGTCCCAAAGGCGCTCCTCTCACCAGCACGCTTTTGTTCCCATAGAACACCTTGTTTTTTAATGTAGAAACTTCAGAAGTGCCATTTTTATTTTCCTTTCTCTTTAAAAGAAAATAAGGACTAGTTTTCTGTTTCCTACTTTGGGGGTAATACATTTGTGTGCATCATATATTTTTTAGAATCTGATTTCAGCTTTCAAATGATCTTACATGTTTGCATATAGCGATGTAAGGTACTCTGCTAAGTAAATAACCCTACCTGGCCCCTGAGAGCTAAAAAAACAATCAGATGATCCTGTAGAATAACCCAAGAAGTTTCATTCTTGGCCTTTTGGACTTCTATTCCCTATTTCCTTGTGGTTTGACAGATTGAGATTTTTTTTTTTTCCCCTTGATTTATTTGCATGTTGACTACAGACCAGGCACTGGAAAATTTTCTCCAAGAGTATACTGTTGCCTTTTAAAGCAAACTTCAATGAAGCTGTCACTGGTGAGACATGAAATTGAATTATTCCATTCAAATATATTTTAAGAGACTTGAAATAAATAGTTGAGGAACACTAGAGATCAAAAGTGGGGAGCCTCCCTACGCTTTGAATAAAATTGACACCTGCTTCTAGTTTCGGCACAGCGTAGCACTTCAGAGCTTGCCGTGCCGGCCGGAGATGCTCTGTCAGTAAGGGCTTCTGAGCTGTGGGCCGGGGGGTAAAAAGCAGTCCCTTGCCCTGAAAGGGGAAATTGATCTAATTCGCGCTGCAGTTGCTGCAACTTCCTCTTTTAATACCAGCAGAAGCCCAGAGAGAAGGTGAGGGCGGCTTTGGCCACCCGAGCAAGGTTCACAGGGGGGTCGGAACTAACTCTTTTGCACCTATGGCACCTAGTTCTTTGTAAACAGCATTTCGCATCCCCCGAAGCTCTCACCTCCGTCTGTAGGAAGAGGAAGGCTATTTATTGATTGACATGCGATTGTGCTCTGAGTTATGGAAGGTTAGCACATAGCTCTTGACAATTTCAAGTGTGAAGTCCCACTTGGGAAGAATATAATAGGTGAGATGGAATCCTGAGCGCATGGGAGAGAAAAACATATCGTCCTGAGATATTCTGTCACCTTGTCTGAGCGTGACTACAAAAAGCAAACGCTACCAACTTCTGCATTCCTGGACTTGTGTTTCTATGAAGTAAAAAGACTTTGGTGAACTTTATAAAGGGGACTTGATATAAATGCCAGGTAACATTTCAGGTAGCTCGGAAATGCTGTGCCATCACGCGACGCTGGTCGTTCAGTTTGCGGGAAAATCTCGTTGCTCTCTTGCGCCGGGTCTGTTCTGGTGGTGACTTTGCAGTCCCTGCTGCCCCTACCGCACCATTCACAGCCCCTCCACATCCCCTTCTGAGAAGGCCTTGGGAGAAGAGAGAAACGTTGCTGTGAACAGTCAGCAGTCAGGCTCTTGCCTCAACTAAGCTGGGGCGGGGATGAGAACCTTCCAGGGTGTTTGCAAATCTCTCAACCCCATGTACTGCCATGAGGCTGTGCTTAGCGTCCTTTGAATACAGTGGGCAGTGAAATGATAAGGCGTAGGGCACTGGTGTTCTCTTCTGGCAGTGTAAATGCAAATGTAGTGCTGGAAAGCATCTGATAAAATGCATTCGGTGCCTTTTTATTTCTGTGTTCTCCAGTGTAGAAATGAAATTTATGACACTGGTTACAGGAAGTTGCGAAATGATGTACAAGAAACAACTGATGAGAAATTTGCTTTCAGAATGAGTATAATGAACAGTGTCACTTAGGCTGAAATGTTTTAAATATCCATCAACATCTTTATGCATGTGTAGAGCAAACCAGGGGGCCTGGCAGCACAGGTCATTTTCTCTCATTTAATCCTCTCAGCAACCTATGACTTTTACAGATAACAGTCCTGAGACATGAGAGGTTGCACATGGCAAAAGGTTTTACATCCCCCATTGCTCTTGTCCTAGAAAGTATATGTAACCCTAGAAACAATGTAAGAAACAATAAATATGAAGTAGGAAGGTAAGTATGGACCTCCTTTAGGAATCTGCCTACAAATTAACCCAAATATTAAAGACTTCCATCATCTTGTGTTTTAATATATTCCAAAAATGAATTAAATACCCTCCCCAAGTCATTGATTGGTCCTGATTAGCAGGCACTGTTCATTGTTGACTAGCAATAAGGCGCTATACGTAATTTGATTCAGTTTCAGGCATAAAGGCGTTCATTTTAGAAGTAGATCAAGAAGAGGATATTTAAAGACACTTGCTAAAATTGATGATCCTTTTGTTAATTCATATGATAAATTCTTAAGCAGAATGTGGGCCAGTATAAAAACTTAGTTCTTTATGTAGAGTTAATGCTCTAACCCCACATGTTCTAATGAAATTTAGACTAATAATTTGGCTATTTTTTTAACATTAAATACACTGATAAAAACAATCGCTAAATATTACTCTTTTGCTCTAACAGCTGTTGTAGACTCGTTAAGACACCATTAGAAATTTTGTTATCTAAGGGCTTCAGCTTACATGGTTGAGAACTTTAGTTCCTGGCATGTGGAAGGTCTTTAACAAATCATTTTAAGCAAATTGCAGAATTTAATTGAACTAATTTCCTTAGTAGTACCAGTGGCTTACTCAAATATCCATAAAATGTTACGAACCAACAAAGAGAAATATGTGTTAAAATTTTTAAATACGATACTTTAAAAATCTCAATATAATGCTTAAATAATTTTGCTCCCATAGTAATATGTGATATTCCCTAGAAATTCCTTGAAATTGGTCCAGGGCTACTTTCCCTATTGGCCGCTTTACTCTGTCTTCTTGGTTTCCTGTTCGCTGATACGTGTTCCGCCTCCTTACAGTTCAACAACATGTTGCTATACTGTGTGCCGAGATTCAGCTTGGTGGGCTCCAAGTTCACAGTTCGAACCAGGGTCGGCATTGATGGAATGAAAATCGTAGAGACTCACAATGAGGAGTACCCACACACTTTCCAGGTGTCTGGGAAAGAGAGAACCCTGGAACTGCAAGCCAGGTAAGGGACCCTTCCTACCCCCAGCTTTCCAAAAGCATTGGAATGAATGGTAGGACAGAATAATTCTGGGGATCTTTCCCAGATAAATGCTGTAGACCTCTTGGCAATCTGGTTGGACCTAAGTGGAGAGGTGTAAGCATTTGAAAGGCAGGAATCCTGTCTTCCCTTTAGATTCCTCTGTAGTGCCTAGGATAGTGGTTTTCAGTCAGGAAGCTTTTGGTAAATTCAATTGACTCTCCAGACTGGCAAAGTGCTCAGAGTATGATGCTGCATTCAAGCCACTTTTGAGTCTTGTAGGAAAAGGTTCTTCCCTAACCCTTCCTCTTTCCTTTTGGTCGACAAATGTTACTGACACTTATTATTCCATGTTGGAGCTTTAACTGCCAGTCCTTCAGAGGCTCTGCATTCATGGGACTTAATGGCACTTTGACGGAGAGAATGCTTGGAAAAGGTAATGGTTCTCCTGCCCCAGTTGGAGGATACATGAAGGGAGCCATTTGGGGCCGTAGTGACCTCTAGCAACCAGGACTTCGGGAAGGGGCGGCCCCTTAGGTGCGTCACTGAATGGGAGAGAAGGGGCTGGAGCTCTGGCATCCGTCCCCCAGCGTGATCATGTTTGGAAAGGAAAAGAGCCGCTGCAGCAGAGCTCAGCTGTGTCCTGCAGGGACCTCTGAGACACGGAGCTCTGTCGGGGTTGAAAGGCCCACTTTAGAAAACTGGCATACATTTATCCTGTAAAGATCGAGCATGGTGGAAATGGGAGTTCTCTGGAAGGTCACGGATGTGACCTCAGACTTAACCTCAGGAGGCCAGCTTCCAGCCCCCGCGCTGGCGGTTCTGTACTTAGAATCCACCGGAAGTCAGGGAGCCCTCCTGTCCTTTCTGTTCCTTTGCACCAGTGACGTGCTTCTGCTGCTCAGGTGAATTCATGCCAGATATTTATACCTAGTAACTGAGAAAGAGCTTAAACTTTGGACTTTCAAGAGAGAATAAATGATTCTAGCAGGAATCTTTGCCTGGGAGTAAAGAAATTGGTGAATTACAGTTACAGGAGATGTGGCAGGCTGGGGAAGTTTGCAGAAATAGGCAGTTTCTTGATTTCCCATAGGAAATACATCCAGGGTGTGGCCTTGCCTCGGAGCTGCCGGACAGCAGCTCTCAGGGGCAGATGGTGGCATTTCAAGCATGAGTCGAAACGGCGGAGGACTTGGCTTTGAATGTCGTGGTTTTCCTTCCTCTTGGTGGTGGGTTTGAGCCCCAGCCATCGGACCCGAGAGACGACTGTGTGGTGCCGTGGCTCATAGGCTCCTTGCCCAAGTCCTCCCTGGGTCGCGACTCACTGAGGGGTTGGCCCTGCGACAGGGAGGGCACCTCACTTGTTCTGCCTGCAGGAACCAGCCTACTCCCAAATCTGCAGACCTGAGAGACGCATCTCAGTAGCAAAAGAGATTCTCAGGGTTTCTTGGGTTACCTACGTGGGGTTTCCAGCCCTCCGTTAGCAGGCAGGGCTGTTTTCACTTCAGGGTGGGACTGATTCATGAGGAACTTTCCTGAGTACAGGCAGCCGTCACTTAGTAGAGTTCCAACATGCAGTATTAAAAACATGGTCTTTTATCTTTAGATTTCTTATTCCCCTAATCTTATTCTAGTTATATTTATGAGTATATGGTGAAGATCTGAATTCAGTGATTACTTTTTATCTAGTCCGTAATGACTCTCTCAAGAATGAAGACGCACATTCAAGGTCCCAGAAATGTAGACTGTTAGAGGGATCACTTGGAACCCAAAATTGGGTGTATTTTTGGAGATACTTAGAGGATTCACTACTGTAACTTACTCAGAAAAAGGGTTCTGCTTTTCTTTGTGAACGAATCAGCCTCAAGACTGACCTCTTACACTCCGCTTCCTTTTCCACGTTCAAAAGAATATAAAATATTCTGCTTTATGGAATTTTCTTTCCCAATGGTTTTCTATTGCCGAATGGATGTAAAGGAGTAAAAAAATCTGCCATGACTGAGAAAATAAAACAAAAGTACTGAAGCCAAGTTTCTTTGCACTTTAAAGGCTACCAGCAGCTGGCACATTAACTGTGCTTTCAAAGGCAGTAGCGCTCGTTTTGCGGGGCAGGACCCAAATCCTTAGGAGAAATCTTAATTGAGGGGCAGCAGTAACGCTTCCCCAAGGTTCTTGGTCCAGGGATCCCAGGTGAATGGTAAGCAGAATCTTCCACTTGACAGGCATCAGTTGTAGCAGAATTCCTGGCACATCTCGGGGCTCAATAATAAATCTGGGAAGATGGATGGGGTCCCAGAGCAAAGCTCCTGCAAGACTCAGAGGCACGTGATTCTGGGGGGACCAAGGCCTGTGACACTCAGGCGGGACCTCAGACGTAGCTCTAGCCTACCAAACGTACGCAGCTGCGCAGAGCCCACTCTTCCACACTCTTCAGAAGTTCCTCGACTTGGAGAGCTTATGCAGTCCATGGCTCTTCGAGCAGCTTGTTCTAATACAGTATATGACAGCAGCCAGTCACATAAGCAACCTGCAGGGGAGATGAAATAAGGAAAATCCACCTCAATAGGAAAACGGAACTTGACTACAGTCAAGGAAATTGTTTTCCCAACATAAAATCGTTAAATACTAGGAATGATTCATCTGAAATCTCCTTCCTACAGGAACTTAAAATTTTTGTTTTGCTTTTTCTATAATGGGTTAAGCATGGTATCGCCCGAAGCTTCCTAGCAAAATAAAATTGTTTATCAAAGGAAATGTTAAATAGCTCCCTAAGGTCTTACAAAGATACTTTAGATTCTCGAGGGTAATAGTCATCGTATCTAAGATGGGCTGTGACTAACAGTGGTTAAAAGCCTTGTGTATTTTCATAACGGTGAGTTGGAAGACTAGTTCTTTATTCACTAGAATGCTAGATCTAAGGTTACCTGGTATATACAACTAGATGATGTCTGTTAAACTTAGTGACAGGGCAGTGTATTAATGGAAGCCAAACTTAACTCTCCCCATCAAGAATTATGTGTACCAGCGTAAGTGGAAGGCCTACAGCTTTAAGTATCTATTTGTTCAATTGCTGGAAATTCTGATTAACTTTGATTGTAACTCCTTCCTGGGCATCCCTGCATTTCCAGAAAGTTGGAACAACATTAAAGCATCGTTCTACCCACCAGGTGCAATTCATTAATGTTCTCTGCACTCACTCGAATTTTGTTTTGTTTTAGTTCTGAGCAAGACAAAGAAGAATGGATCAAGGTAAACCTGATTCCTATTTTCATTGTCATTTTTTGGTAACCTCTGTAAGTGTACACCAACGTGTACATGATATAGTCATCAGAACAAGGTCATTTAATCTTTAAGGTGATTCCTATCACAGATACTTGTTTAATTAAGTATTTTCATTAATTTGCAAGTTATACTCTAATGTGTGCTTTGGATCTCATATTTCAGGCCCTTCAAGAGACTATTGATGCTTTCCATCAGAGGCACGAAACCTTCAGAAACGCAATTGCAAAGGATAACGACATTCACTCAGAGGTTTCTGTAAGTTGAATTAAATCCTTAACTTTCGGCTCTTTGCCCTTTGCAGGTACAGAGGATCTCTCTGGTCCTTTTGTTATCCAGTCTTTTCTCTTTGCAATGCCAGGACTGGCTTAAATTTAGATGGTCTCTTTCCTTCAGAAATGAAGACGGGAGCGAGTGCCTTCTCGTGCTGCTTAAACTTCTTTGAAGCTTCTATTTCTGTTCCTGGGTCTTGTATTGCAAAGCATGATGTGAGCAATGTTGTTAAAGGGCTTTTTTAAAAATAAGTAAGTAAAAGGAAATGACAGGTTTTTTTTCTATTAAAACTGAATCTCTTCCTTTTTAGACTGCCGAGCTAGGGAAAAGAGCCCCACGGTGGATCCGAGATAATGAAGTAACGATGTGTATGAAATGCAGGGAGTCCTTCAACGCGCTGACGAGGAGGCGACATCACTGTCGAGCGTGTGGATACGTGAGTGAGGCTCCTGGTCCTTACGGTTGTTGGTAACAACGGAGTGTTGTTAAATCATCAACTGGGCGGGGGGGGATGATTCTGTGAATCGCTTAACTGATGAGCTTGTTTTGATGGCAACTGTAACTATGTGCAAGCACTGTGCCGGGTCCGGGAGAAAAGCAGCCAGGAGAACAGTGCCCAGCTGTGCTCACACAGCTTACGCACCAACAGAGAAAGCAGACCAAAGCCGAGCATTTCTGATTACTACAAGTGCAATCAGGAAGCAATCACAAAGTTAAACTAGAGAATAATAGTAATGGAGGAGGATTTGGAATCATGTTACTTGGCAAAATAAAGACCTGAGGGGTTGGTATTTAAGCTGATGCCTAAGACATGAGAAACAGCAAACTAACCATGAGAAGGGCGGCACGAAGGGCGTCCAGGCCGCGGGTCGGTCTGCGTGGCAGAAGCCCTGAGGAAGAAAAGAGCTGGGTCTGTTCTTGAGACGGCCGGAGCCTAGCGATGGAGGGGAAGTGAGGCCCAGCGACAGAGAAACGGCACCCAGAGGAGCCGACGTCCCTGAGGAAACGGATGGAACCGAAGTGGAGGTAGAGGCTGTTGCTGGGGAAGTTCGGGCTCTCCGTGTGACGGAGGAAGAAGGAGAAGATGTGTGCAGGTGTGGGGGCGGGGGGTGAGTGGGCGGTGGGACGTCTTCGGTCTGATGATATTTTCACTGAAGTGTGAGGCAGTCATCAGCTAAAAGTGAAGGGGAGGGAAGAAGAAGTGTTGGAGGAGGTTCGAGGTAGAGGGCAAAGTATCAAATGGTTGCCTGTAGGCAGGGACAGGTGCGTGTCCCAGAGAAACAAAGACGGCCTGCTGGGCACCTTAGAGATTTATGGTTATAAATTTAAAAGGACACACTGGTCCATTTAATAGCCATCTTAGTTCTCTAACAAAATGTAACAGCTCAAGCCAAAGAAGGGAGAAGACAGGGTTCAGCAGTCGAGTTGGTGCATGTGGAAGCCATGAGGGGAGGTACAAAGCATGAAGTGAAGCTAGAGAGACGTAACAGCAGGTGTCGGAGGGCCTTGCGCACCAGACTGAAGATGAATTCTTTTCTTCGAAAAAGCAACAAATAGATTGGGAGTGGGGTGGGCGTTGCAGTGCCATGATGTGATACACCTCGGTGTGCAAATACATTATTATTGGCTTAAGTAACAACCCTTTCAGACCTTCTAGATTATTCTCCATGCAGATCTCTTCTTGTCCTTTCTCTGAGTTTTGGCTCAGTGAGACAGTTTTGTCATCAGAATTAGATTGATAGCAAACATCTTTTTTTTCTTTCTTTCAGGATAAGGTATTTTTTAATCCACCATTGGGTTTGCTTGAAATGAATGCAGGTGTTGACATGCTTGCAGAAAAAAAGACAAAACAAAACGGTGTTTGAATGTGGATGTTCAAAATACTGTGAGATGTTTTGAGAGCAAATATTAGTTGATATGAATCTGCAGCTACAGACATGTGTAGTTCTCAATCTTAGAATAATTTCATTGTAACTGTGAGGAAACAATGAAAAGCTTTTTATCATGAATCTTAACGTGCTGTGAAATGAAACCAAAAGTTTTACTAATATTTATATTTCTTAAATATAATTTGTCCACTGTAAATTGGGGAAAAAATGTCCCTCTACAAGCAAGAAAATCATTTCTTTTAAACTGGAAGGTGTTTTTTTAAACAACTATCCTTTAGTAATTAGAAAAAATTCTATTCACTAAGACATAGTATGCATTTGCATTGTGGTCATTCATTCACTGACAGTCCGTAGGTGTTTACTGCATCCCTGGTGAGCAGTGTACGCAAGGGCACTGGCACAGAGCTTAGAGCCTCATGAGGCCAGGAACGTCAATCGAATAATCACACAAGTATATGATCAGAACTGTAATCAGTGCGTGGAAAAAAAGGGCAGGGAGCTTCAGGAGCAGAGGGGCAAGAGATAAGCGCTCTCTCCTGGGAGGTGGAGGGGTCCGCCTAGAGGAAACAAAATTTGAGTCAACCTCTGAAAGGTGAACACAGTTCAGTCGCAGAGCAGAGGTGGGCGCGGGAGGGGGCCTCGCGCCTTGAGGCCGGTGAGGGCACAGAGGAAGAACAGTGAGTGGGCGTCGTGCGGGGCTCTCCAGGCCATGCTGGAGGATTTGTAATTTATCCAAGAGCAAAGGGAAGGCTTGGAGGATTTTCCATAGAGGAGAAACAGGTCAGCGTTTTTAGGAGAGCATTTGGTGCTCTTTGGAAAGCAGCTTGGAGGGATGTAAGGGTAGAGGCCGGAGGCCAGTATGAATGCAAACCAGCAGTTGTGAGGCTGTAATAGTCCAAACTAGGACCCTGAGAGTTTGGGCTTGGGTCATTACCAGGACGGTGTAGAAAGATGGGCAGGTTGAAAACAATTCCAGGAGGTAAAATCAGCAGGACTTTGTACTAGAGTGACTCTATGGGCTGAGATAGAAAGAGGAGTCGGGGAGGACTCCTAGGCGTCCGACTTGCTGTGGCTGGCTGGACGGCTGTGCTGCTTCCCAGGAGGGAGGCCTCGGAGGGGGAAGCAGGTGGGGCCGGATAAGCAGAGAGCCGAGGGCACGGAAGGTCTGAGTTCGTTTGGGGAGGATATTGATGAAACATCCAAACATTTGAAGAGTAAAGATGTGCACCAAGCCCTGGAAGATCTACCTTTAGAGGCCAGGAAAGAAAGGGCGAGCAAGCAGAGCCCGTCACGCACAGCATCATACCACCAGGAGAAAGACTGACGTTCATGAGGGTGCTCTTAGTCTGATGGAAATTTGCCTTTTGTATTTAACTCTTTCTCATTTATTATTACTACGATGACTGTTACTTAAATCTTACCGTTCTTCCTTAAAAATATGATTATTCATGTTTCATTATCTTTTTAAATTGAAGGTGGTTTGTTGGAAGTGTTCCGATTACAAAGCTCAACTTGAGTATGATGGTGGCAAATTGAGCAAAGTTTGTAGAGACTGTTACCAAATAATAAGTGGATTCACAGACAGTGAAGAAAAGAAAAGAAAAGGAATTTTGGAGGTATGAAAATGATGGGTGACATTTCAGGTTTTCTTTCAAGGATCATGGGATTGTTTTTTAACCCCAAAGAATACAAATACCATATTTTGTTACTTCTCTTAGTATTTAACAGTTTGGAAAATGATGGGCAAGATTCATACTTCTGTTCTATGTTGCTGAATTTGGAGCCCATACTTAGCTGTGTACAAACAAGAAGGGCAGTGCTATGATAAATGAACATGCATTTGAGGGTGCAATACATTGACTTCTATAAAGGTAGCAATTGTCATATATTCAGTTAATTGTCATCTCTTCTAATGCCCAAATTATTATAGTATAGTTTTTAATAGGAAAACTTCTCTCTCGGTTTCCTCTTCTTGACTTTGAAAACCACTGCATGAAATTATTAAAATTCAGATTAAAGTATTCCTTCGTTACCTGAATGGCTAGCTCTTCCAACTTATTGCATTAAAAGCATCATTTAGTAGCACATGACAATAATCTGATAAATACATTGAAATCTTATTGAAATGTCTCGCATGTGAATTTGACTTTTGTTTTAGAGTAAATTCAGACCCGTAAGCCTAGGAAATATAATGCAACTTATATCTGAAATGAGGTTCATACTCAGATATTAACAACATAAGGAATAAATTATATTACAAGGGCTTTGTGGCAGAAAGTCCAACAGAGCCTGGAGTCTGTGAAAAATAGATTCAGGGTTAAAATTCTGTGTATCTAAAGTCACAGACATACTTGGTTTATTAAGAATTTCTATGCTTTATTAAGAACTGATGAGTGTTTATTGAGCATCTATGCTGTATAAGCATACAAAAGTCAGTTCTGTTGTCTGAAAAAGGATCACAAACTTCATGTAAGGGTCCATTTAAGATTAAAGTATAGGCCCACAAGCTCAGAGTAAAAACTGAATTCTTCTACAGTACAGACCAAGCGGGGCTTCCTTGAGCGGAAAGGGTGGCAAGACAAGCTTCTCTGGCTCCTAGGAACACAGCCTCAAAACTGAAGAATGGCAGCTGATGACTGGCGTAATGTAGAGAGTCAAATAACTTGTTTTAAGGGGTGAGTTTCAGGCTGTGTCTGTGAAATAAAAATCTCTAGGTGGTTTTCTAGAAAAACCTATACTTACCATGTTAACACACTTTAGCAAATAAATATATAATGTGAAGTCCATTAATAAAAGATAAGTATGTATGTGTGCGTATGCACACACACGCACATCTGAAACCTGGTTTGTGCCAACTAGTTTGTTATGCAGTCTAGACCAGGGGTCAACAAACTTACCTGCGAAGGGCCAAAGAGAAACTATTTTATTACTCTTTGTAGGCCAAGAGGTAAAACTTAGAATATTACTTTTATAAAATGAGAGAAAACTAATTTTCACTAATTTTTATTGACAAATTCAAAATACAATGTAGTATTATTTTTTATAATATGGTAATACAAAGAATGGAATTCTTTGGGGAGTGGGAGATAACATTTCTCTTAACTGGAGTCCGAAGTTAGTGTCCCTGTCATCAGATCGGTTTTAAATGTTCAACTCTAAAAACTGTTCTCAGCTCACAGACTGTACAAAAACAGGCGGTAGGCTGGCAGGCCATAGTCTGCTGACCACTAAGGCCTCTTAAAGTGTCTGATGGGGGAGGAGCCAGTTGTATTTCCAAACTATCATAGCTGACTGTTTTGCACGATCATGTTTTGGGGAGTCATCAGTAAGTCACATTGCTTTAAAAGTTGCTAAGTGCTTCCCGGGGCTCTCCGTGCTCCGCGTGAACTGCTAACAGAACTGTCTGCAAACAAGTGCTGTTCCGGGGACCGTGCTGAGCTCCAGCACCCGAGGACTCGAGCAGTAGGAAATGGAAGTGGACCCATTGCTTTCCATATGTGTATAATAAAACCACCACTTAGTTTTGTTCCTTTTTTTAGCCAGTGATTTATACAGTGGGCAAAGCAGAGAACCATAAATGGCTCTACAAAGGGTTATTCCAGTTTTTTAAGCTTTTAAATTATCTCAGATTCCAGGACAAAGCTGACAGTACTTACCTTTTGGCCGTTGCCTTCTTACACAGTGGAAGTTGGGACAGCGTGGTGCTTAAAGGGTCAGCCCCCGTATCCAGACCCAGTCCTAGCATGCCAGCTCTAGGCTGGGTGATCCTGTGAAAGCTAGTTCACCTCTGAACCTCATAGATCATGAAAGTAGTAACTTCTCAGTGTTGGCATGAGGATGAGTGAATGAAATAATACATGTAGTGAACTAAGAAATGTACCTGTGTAGTAAGCAGCAGTAAATGCTTTATTTACATTCAGTGTCTAGTAATAGAGTTAGAATTGCCTTACACATTTTCCCATGCTAGTCATAGGTCTAGATGAGTGTTTAAATAATAATTGCCAGTGAACCTTTTTTGGCAATCCAAAGAGACATTTTATATAAACACACTGCACTTTGTGAATGTGCCCTTAAGTTGATTTGCTTCTCTGTCTGGCTCATTTGTACTCATCCTCTTTCTCTCTCTCTCCCCATCATATCCTTCTAGATTGAATCAGCAGAAGTGTCTGGGAACAGTGTGGTCTGCAGCTTTCTTCAGTATACGGAGAAGTCAAAACCTTGGCAGAAAGCTTGGTGTGTGATCCCCAAACAGGACCCCCTGGTGCTGTACATGTACGGCGCCCCCCAGGTATCTAAGCTGCATTTTTCTGAAGGGATGGAGGTCATGGAGGCAGGAGGCTAGTAGGCACTGCACTTGGAACCCTTCCGTTGCTCAGTTACAGAACGAGAGAGCTGAGTGTCACTGTTTCATGACAATTGAAAAGTATTAAGTCCAGACTTATCAGGCATTACGCTAAGTGAAATAAGTCAGAGAAAGACAAATACCATATGATTCCACTTATATGTGGAATTTAAAGTACAGAACAAAACAGAAATAGACTCATCAACACACAGCACAGACAGGTGGTTGCTATGGGGGATGTGGGGACAGGTGGCAGAGGGGATAAAAAGGTACAAACTTCCAATTACAAAATAAATGAGCCACAGGGATGAAAGTACAGCATAGGGAATATAATCAATAATGTTGTGATATCTTTATATGACGACACATGGTCACATAGCCACGGTAAACATTTAATAACATACATAACTGTCAAATCTGTGTTCCTCTGAAACCAGTATAATACTGTATAGCAACTAAACTTCAGTTGTTAAAAAAGTATGTGCGATTTAAATATATTTTCATGAAAATTAAAGAAATGCAAAAATAAAATTTATTTTTAAGTTAAAGAAAGAAAAGTAATCACTAAAATTCAACTTCATTGAAACCAGCTGATTCCTTCTATAGCCAATAATCCCTTCACCTTGTGCATCATTTGCCCCCCTCTCTCCTTCCCATGCAGGGGGTTGAGGAAAGTGAGTTGAACTAGGAAAAAGCATGAGAAGCCGGGCAGGGGGGTGGCGGTGGGAGTGAAGCGTGGGAGAGGCGAGGAGGGGGAGGAAATGACAGTAAGCCTTTTTTTCCTTCTTTCTCTGAATGGATGGATACCTGAGTAAGAAAGGAATTTTGGAGGAAGGGGAATTCAAGTCAACCTTGGGTCAGCATTTATTCAGTAACAGTATTTTGAGAACCACGTGTGCATGGATCTGAGCTGAATCTCTGGGAAGCGCAGACGTGCAATGCCGGGTTTAGCTTCTAACCAGAGCAGCACCAGGCACTGTGGATTGTATTGAGCTTGCTTAACACTTAAACCAACTGTGTGTTACCTGGAAACACGTAAAACGTTAAATGTATCTGCTTTGTTTTAGCCCGTATCTACATTAAGGGGTAGTAAAACTTCATTTTGGAAAGAGACTAAAAATGCCAACATATAATGTATTTTATTCTGTTTTATCTTCTTTCCTATAACTTTTCCTGTCCACAAATCGATGCATAAAAGAATGAATCACCAAATAAAACTGTATTTGGTAATGGAATCATCGTTGACATTTGCTAGTTTTACACAATCAGATGACGATTATTTTGTTCTCATTTTCACCTGAATGAAGAGCTGGGTGGGCTCCCTCCCTCACAGAGAGGAGGTGCAGGGTCAGTGAGTCCTGGCTCAGTCCTGGCTCAGAGGTGTCAGTTCTCATTCATTCATTCATCCAGCACTATCAGGGCCTCTGTCCGGGCACGGCGCTAAGCGTGGGGCGACCGTCTCTGTCCGTGGAGAGCTCACCGTGCGAGTCTGTGGGGAGTGGGGCCAGGAGAGGGTTTAGAAGGAGCCCCATCATGAAGGGCCGTGCCTAGCGTGCCCATAAGTCTCATGCTCCTACATACCATGTTTTTCCTTAGGACGTCAGAGCCCAGGCCACCGTCCCCCTCCTGGGCTACACTGTGAACAATATGCCGAGAAGCGCGGACCTGCCCCACAGCTTCAAACTGACCCAGTCCAAGTCTGTGCACAGCTTTGCCGCAGACAGTGAGGAGCTGAAACAGAAGTGGCTCAGAGTCATCCTTTTAGCTGTCACAGGTGAGACGCCAGGTGGCCCTGCCAAGCATCCAGACGCCTTGGATGACCATTCTGAACCAAAAAAGTACGAACCCAAAAAATCAGAATGGTGAACCCCAAGACCAGCCAGTGTGTGTGTGTGGGGGGGGAGTCTCAAGATTTACAGCTCAAGACATTCCCAGCTCTCCTTACTCATCTCTTAGCACTTTATGTTGAAAAATACAGACTCATAAATGCATCTTTTGGGGGTCCATTTCCCCATGTTTCTGTACTCTTACGGAATGAATGCGCAGAGCCATCCTGCCGCTCAAAGTTGGAAATAATGTGAAAAATGGAGCAGTTTGTAACGAGCTCTTCCTTGGTGGTGTCCTTTCTGTCTTGAAGATAGTGGTGACAATTGATTCTGTCATGATCAGGTTAGGGTAGCCCACTTTCATTTAAGAAATCCTTTAATGTCTTCTCTGTCACATGTAGAACTTGTAATGTTTGAAAGATATACCTCCATGTTGCCAAAATAGACCCATGATAAAAAAAAATACAGGGACAGTTTAGGCTATTGTATTAACTTATTTAATTTAGTTCGTAAAACTCAAGCTGCATAAATAACATGTGTTCCTTTAAAACAAAAGATAAAGGGCAGATTGTTGGTGTTCAAATTTTTGACTTATTAAAAAAAAAGATAATAGTTGTTTTTGTAGAAATACTCCTAAGAATAAAATATCTTAAGTATATAGCAATTATGTGTATATAGTATTAAATATAAATATATATACATATATATATATATACTATACATGCTTTTCTCTTCAGCTCTAGGTTCCTATTTGTCTCTATAATTTATTTTTTAAATATAAAGCATGTTTCATCTGGGAACTGAACAGTGTTCTAAACGTAAGAAATGTTTTTGGTGATTTATGTTTAACTGATTGACATCTTAAGGGTATTGATATTTTTATAAT
The DNA here is from genome assembly GCF_040802235.1 of Manis javanica. NCBI lineage: Eukaryota > Metazoa > Chordata > Mammalia > Pholidota > Manidae > Manis > Manis javanica. Next base: position 6,334,385 of record NC_133170.1, on the reverse strand, counting down.
AAGAAAAAGCAGGAATTTATGTGGCATGGGATATATTAGTTCCAACAGTATTTTTGAAGTACTATTTTTTTGTTCTGTGCCTATTTAAAACAGTGCCTCTCTTTGAAGGTGCTAATAATAACCTATTTAAATATAAGATGAGGGTTTAATTATTGCTTCAGTCTTGATTATTATGAGATAATAATATGCATATTCTGAGATACATGAGATGGTCAAAGTCATACAGGTTGTTTAATCGTTCACAATCCTGTAATTATTGCAGCGGTTAGTATCAGCACATATAAAAATTCCTACCAAAACCTGAACTGTATGAAATACGTGACCTTATGCAGAACTGGGACATATGGAAACTACATTTATTGTAAGATTTTACTTTTCCATAAGACTGTTGAGTATGACGAAATGAGGACTGTATATAATGAGCACTTCAGATGACTCTGTGGGCCTTTCCTTTGCTAGATCTGAAACAAAATCACATGTGAGACCTGTGTTTGAGGCAGTGGGCAGATATTGAAAGAAGTTTATGCTCAACTGTTTAAACCACCTCAGTAAAGAAGAGGAGGGTATGCAGTACTGAAAAGCAGTCTTCTCCTGGCAGGTTTGGGGAAGGTACAAGGTGATTGAAGAGAGTCTGAGCTCTTCTCGCCCCTTTACCATCTGAGGGATTTCAATAGACAAAATACGATTTCTTGCATGAAGGTTGCCCTTCAGTGTGTTGGTAGTTGAGATTAAAATCCCACATTAAGTTGGCTGTTTAATTTAATCCTTCTCTCAGATGAGTTTTTTTTCCCCCACATACCCTGTCATGCCTCAAACATTATCATTTCTCAGTATGTCGGTCTCCCAGAAATCCACAAGAATGACCCCATGATCCTTGGCCTTTGAGGTTTACACCTTCGGTGTCAAATGGATTCACTCAGAACTTGAGACTGTCCTGCTTTATCAGGCCCTGTTGGTTGAAGAAATATTTGGAATCTCCTTTTCCCCGCCCCCAAGGAGCAGGTGTACTAACTATGGCCGGCACCAGGCCTTCCTCTGTAAAAGGAATAATACCAGCCATGATCATTAATTAACATTAAACCAAATACTTGGAGCCAAAAAAGAGATGAAGGAAGCTTCTTAGGCCCTATTAAATCAGAGACACACTAGAAGAAATGTTTACGTTGCTCCTCTTTCCGAGTGGCTAGCTGGGTGTGTGCACCGCGTGTGTGTGTGCGCACGGATGGCTGTGTAGGAGGCTAACTGTAGCCATACATGATGCTCTGGTTTTCTTAACCTCAAGAAAAGAGGAGGAATAAGAATGTAGAACGGTTATCAGTAGAAGATGACTTTCGTACGTGTGGATAGAACAATGGGAATGGAAGGGCCAGTAGAAGGTTTATGGGCCAGATTATTTCTGAAAACTCTATCAGACCAGAAGACTCCACTTTCCACTGAGTTCTTTTCTTAGGGTGCAAGTAGCATGGACACAAGTTTTGGCTCAGTACATTACCAGTGTTATTTAATTTAGATTATTGAAAGAATATTTGGGTAGCGAGAACAAATAGTATCATGCTTTTAGCTTTTATTATCTTCAAAAAAAAAACTAGAAATATTAGCACCAGGAGAGAATTTCTGGTTACCTAGTAACCATCTTCACGTTCCACTCCTTGTTCTTTAGACAAACACAAAGGGAAGCAATGAAACAGCCTTACCTGTTTCCCTCAAAGAACCACCAATGCTCGTGCTTGGAGGAGGTTAAAGGAACACCCCTCGTCATGTAGTGAGCCCTCAACTAAGTCAGAAGGCCTCAAGGGGTGATGGGTCACAAGAATTATCTATGTCTTCCGCTGAAATATCTGATCAGTCATGACAAACTGAACCTAAAAAACTAATGGATTGCCTTCTTTCTTTCTCAAACCGGCATTCCATATGGGTCTTTCTCTTTACTTTTTCCAATTTGGTGCTCCCCAAGTCATCTTTAAAGTGCCCTTCCTCCAAACTTAAAAAGTACTTCTTTGATAAAAGTTGCTATTCATTACAAAACGTTCCAATTTTTTAAACTTAAATGTCACTTCCATTGAAAGTCTGCCATTTGGTGTATTAAGTACAAAACGTAGTGCAGACCAATCTCCAGGTTTTAAGTGGGACTCAGCAATGAAGGATGCCACCAGCCACTTTTGTAATAATGGCATCTACAGTGCCATCATGTATGCAAGCAATAAAACTCTTCAGGGTATGTTTTTATATTGAAAATTTTAATATGGATGCCTGTAGCCGCAAGCATGTAGAGAATTAACCTCTCCAGAAGTGATACTGTAATTCAGAATGCTGAGCATAAGGTAGAGAAGGTAGGGGTGGAGGGAGGCATTATTCCTTGGATTCAAATAACTATCAAAAGCATTTTTATTTCTGAAAAGGGTATGGATGGTGAACCAACACATCCACACTACTTACCAGGCTACGTTTAGTTTTCCACAAACTTTAATACAGCATGCAGGTTGGTGTACTCATCTTCACTGGGTGACCTAAACCCATTTTTTTTAATACCCCGTTTTTAAAAATTACCGAACTTTTTGCAAGAACCAACCTTTTCAGTGTACCCTGCTCCCATTTATAGATGTACATTTAGAGATAAAAAAAAATACTTGTTATAGCCCTAAGTATATAAAAACTACAAACTTCACAGTATTACAGGGCTGTTGAAGATCCGCTGATGCCTTCTGAAAACCTTATAACAAAAATACGTCTGCGAGTTCACGATTCTGTTTCTCTCGTCTACTTTGTGGAAACAGGGTTTGTTTTGTTTTGTTTTCCCTTCAAATTTTGGATCTCATTTCTGGTTATATTCAAAGCCTTAAGTTCTTACTCTGAGCATATTGTCTGTGATAACTGTACTAATGATTTTCTGAACTGGATATATTCGGAGCAAAGAGCACCGGTAGGGACAAATGAACTCGGGAACAAAGGTCTTTATTGTCATTGTTGCAGGTACCCTTGCTATAATGCTGTAATAGAAGATTAATTAAAATTCCCCCCATCACATGATATTTGTGTTAGCGGGTCTAAAAGTAAGCACATGATATTTATAAGCTAAAATTAAAAGGCAAGAGGGCCTTAATGTTTTTATTCTCAAATTTTGTATTCTTGTAGCATGTATTCATAGGGAAACTGTGCTAACCGGTTCTTAGGACTGGATCGACATCCAGAGTAGATCATTTTACTTCTTCATTCTCATCCAGTTTTAGTAGGAACAAATGGCTTTTTATTGTCATATTGCTGTCTACGGTAGATTCTCCAGACTTAGAAAATGTAAGATATATGTAAAAACACTATTGATTTCCAATTCTGTTTTTCCACAGGAATGAAATTTTTAATAGAAACTGGTCTTTTTAACTATTTTAATATAAGTGTACTTGGATTTTTAGTATAATTCATTCTGATGGATGCCCCATGATCATACTGTCACGAGAAAATAACTTTGCATCCTTCACTGATACAGTTAAGAGGGATAAGGTTTGGGACTGAAATAGGCAAGAATGAGCAGAAAGGCAAGGCAGACAGAAGGATACCAGAGCTGGAGCAATGTAAAGAGAAAAATCCTTAAATTGCAGAAGGAATTTGAACTCTAAAATATAAATCTGTATCACTGAATACCGGTAGGACCTGTTGCACCAGGCCTTTGCCGCGGCATCTCAGTTATTCCATTGGTGTCTTGTCATCCCTTCCTTTTCCTTGATGCTTAAAAAAAATTTTTTTTTTCATTCAGTTGGGCCATTTTTTGCACTGTTTGCTGAGATTTTTTTAAAAACCCTCAAAAGCCAATCATGGTCTTCTAACTTTTTGGACCGAGTATTTGGCAAAATGCCGTGTCTTTTCTGGTTTGAGATGAAGTAGCACAGAGCTTCTCAAGATAATTCGTGACATGTTCGATCCCTGAGAGTTCCGTGATGGCATACCCCTTCCTAAAATTTATTCTGATAGATTTAGTGGGAAGTTAAATCAAGAAGTATAATTGTAGCATATTTTAAGTGAAACCAAATACATAGAGTGATATATAGAGGTTTGGGAAGAAGCGTCATAGAGTATCTGGGGACCATTATAACAGAATTGCATTATATATTACACATCATGTGGGTGTTGGAATGTATCACTTTGGGGGAGGGCCTCCACGCATTAGCAATCATGTCTGAATATAAAACATTTTTTTAAAACCAAACTAGCATTTCATTTTGTGAGTGACAATTGACTGATAATTTTGAATAAGTGTTATGTGGATTTTTGAATTGTTGACTGATCAGTTTGAAAAGGTGTGTTATCAGAATTTTAGAGTTGACTCAAATGTGAAAAAGCATACACGAAAAGTAATTTTTCTTTTCTAGCTATATGAATGTAAAATACTTTGCATATAGTGTATATATTGTGTAACATATGTATATTTGGTCAAAGGCATAGAATTGGAAACTGTAAAATTAAGCACTTTAATTCCTATTAAATGTCAAGCATTTGTATCTTGTAAATAAATACATCCTTAAATGAATTCTAAAGACTTAGATGTTATTTAAACTAGGATTATGTATGTTTGGTTATAGTGATTTTTGTCTGTCAGAAATTTTGGTTGGCTCAGGAAAAAAGTTACTCTCACCGGGACTGCTGCCCCTCCAGTCTCCGATCTCCACCAGAACTTGTGGAAGTTGTTCAAGAGTGTGTGGCAGAAGCCAAGAGAAAGGGGTCTTCTCCCTGTGAAAACCCCAAGGCTAGATCTCCAGGAACCCGTCATAGCGCACCACACTGTTCCTGGGAAATGACCGCCCTACTCCCGCCTTTATGGGGTGCGCCTATAGTGGTCGGCCTTACACAGTGACACAGACGTGCAAATGGAAGTCAAAGAAAATGTGTTTGCATCTTAGTCCTGCTATTTCCTGTTTTGTGTCTGTAGACAGTTTACCTCAATCCCACTAATAAACTCTCATGATCATTCCCCAAAAAAAGACCCTCGGGGAGCATAAAACGCTACACAAATAGTAGTCCATGAAACACTTCATTGGATTTTTACCTTGGCTTTTGATTTAAACAATAAAAAGATATCCCAAAAAGAAATCCTCAGCAACTTTTAGTATGATGTCATAAGCAAAATATTTCCAGAGATAATCCTTTTTAGAAGTTTATTACCTTTGGTAGGACCTAAGGAACTAACTGATGCTTGGAAGCAGTTGGCATCAGCGGAAGAATTCCTTCAAATGTTGCCCTCGACTCATCAGTATGACCTGCTTGGGTCCCCCTTACACCGTGAAGAGGATTTCTCAGTTTCTAAGGAACGTAAGACTAACCTGCAGATCTTGTTAAACTACAGATTCTGGTTTTATTTTAATAAAGTTTAGCAGGTTTGTGATGATGCAGTTCTCACGAGATCTCAGTTAATGTTGATGCTCTTAGGTTCTTTCAGGACAAGCTCACAGCAGGAAGGACTGTGTCATAGACAACTGGCTAGAGGTCCTTGGCTCGGCCCCTCAGCTGTTTGTGACTTGAGGCACAAACGCTTTCTTGAAAAGTTGTGGGACTTAAATGAGACAATGTTCTAGTGTATTGTCTGCCCCATGAGAGACATACAGCACATAATTTTTAATTTTTAATATTAATAGAGATCATTTAGTTAAAGTTTGCAGCCCTGACTATACAGTAGAGCCGCCTCAGGAGTAAGTAGTGATGTCCTGGCCTGGCCTCAGAAATTCTGTTTGCCTGCGTTGGGCTCTGAGCATTAGTGTTTTCAAAACTTCCCCAGGTGATGCTGATGGGAAACCTCCCTTGAGAACTGCTGGCTTCAGTCAGTGCTTGGTCCTCGTTTTCTGTACACATGCTATCTCACGTAAGCCTCAACGGCCCTCTGTTTTCAGGTGACGAACAGGGTTAGATAGGTTAAGTAATTTGTCACTAAGCTCTTGAAATCGTCTCTTCTTCCCTCACCTGGTTTAAATACCATGTTCAGTCACGGTAACTGTTCCTATGCTGTCACTCAGCTCTCTTGACCCTCTAGCTTTGTCTTAGTCGCTTGGCAAAACCAAAATGTGGTTTACTGAACTCTGTTTTCTCCATGCTTCACCTGTGCAGCTGTACAAAACAAACCATGTGGATTGGTCTCATTTTAAATTCATTGCTAGGCCACTACTTCATACCTCCTCAGGGCTCTGGTACCTCCCTCATCCTTGGTCCCAACTGATGACCTTCTTTCTTGCTTTACTGAGAAAATTAATCGGGAGGTGTGGATACAGTGAAGGTTCCTGTGGCCGGGATTCTCAGCTGGCCCTGGTCGGCTGGCTCACTACACTCGTGTGGGCAATACGTCGTTATTGACTCTATATAAAGAGCTCCGCCCAGTGCTCTGGGCGGCACAGTGGCACGGCTGCAGGACTGTAGGAGTGCAGAGATGAGACTGGAATGGTGGCAGCACCGAGGACAGACTGAGACAGCTGCGGGGACAGAGAGGCCCAGAGGCAGAGACCGGCTTGCTGCCTGCAGACTCGCTCTGAATGCATGGGATTCTAGTGACTGACCTGCCACCGTGGGAATAAAGTTGGGTAGAACCCTTCCACTCCAAGAACATTCTACTGTCATTTCTTTGGTCACATTGGATCCGTAGTGAACTTGTCCAGAGCTGAAACCCACTGGCAAGACAGGAGGGGAATTCCACAGTCTCCCACAACCACATCCAGCCGTCTACCAACATTTGGACCCACATACTCCCTTCCTGCCTACCCACCTGCCTCCCTAAACCTGATCCCTGCATTTGTGCACCAGGTCCTGTCCCCACCCAAGCATATTGCTCTGGCATTCTCCCTTTCTCCTACAATATCAGTTTTCTCTCTCTATTGGGTCTATCAGTAGACATGTCTGCTATTATTTCTCCCAGCTCAAGCCTCTTCACCCCACTCCCCCTGCCATCTCCCCTCCATTTTCTCTTCCCTTTGGAGTAATACTTAAAATGAGTTTTCTGTACTTCATGTCGCCAACTCCTCTCTCCATTCTTCCCTGAATGTACTGCAGTCACGCTTTGGCCCCCACCATTTAACTGAAACCAGGACTCCATGTTGCTCAGTCCAGTGGTCAGTTCTCACCGCTCATTTTCACTGGACTCAGTGCATCGGACATACCCGACCACACCCGCCTCCTCAAGGCACTTGCTGCACTTGGCTGGCAAGACGCGAAACTCTTGGTCTTCTTTCTGTTCCTGTCTGGATACTCTTGATCTCCTTTGCTGTTTTCTACATTTCTTCCCAACTTTTGAGATATCCCAGGGCTAAGTATGTCCCAGGCTCTCCTCTTTATCTTCACTCATTCTTTAGATAATCACATGTAATTTCTAGCTGTCAACTCCTAGTTTTGTGCCTACGGCTCTCACTGTTCCTCCGCACACCAGAAATACTGCTCAGACCACCTAACTGTCATCTCCACTTGGACGTCTTGAGGACATCTCAAATTCAGCCCATCCAGAACTGAACTGACCTTGCCCCGTGAAACCTACCCCACCCGTACGCTTCCTCATCCTCAGTTAGGGGCAGCCTTGGTTTTCAGGTTGCCCCGGCTGGTGCTCATCCTTGACGCCTCTCAGAAATCTCAGACTGACGTGTAGTAAATTCGGAAGTTCTGTTAGCTCACCTTCAAAATGCAGAATCATTCTCTCACCAGTTCCATCGCTACCAGTCTGACCTGTGCAGGCATCTCTGGCCCACATCACTGCAATAGCTGCCCAGTTAATCTTAAGGCTCCCATCCCACTGCATTTGTCATATATGCCAGTGGAGTCCTTTAAGGCACATGTCAGATCATGTCACTTCAATGCTCCAGTCCGCCCAGGGGCTCCCCATTTCACTCAGGATAAAACCCAAAGACCCTTGAGTTGCCTCACAAGGCCCTATGTATTTCTTTCCTCCCCCCAACCCCCCAAACCATTCTGTGTCCGTCTCCTCTGTCAGTAAGCTAAGTACGGAGTGGCCTTGTTAACACTCGCTGACTGTTCCCTCTTCCCGCAGGGCCCCTCTCCAGGTGTCTGCACAGGTGATACCCTCACCAATTTCAAGTCTTTACTCAAATCACTGCCTCCACCTCACCTGACCACAGTACCTTCCATCACAACTGCATCCACTAACCATGTAACTTCTACTCCTTAATCTGGCCTTTTCCCCATGGCACTTGACATCTTGTAGCAAACTAAATAATTAGCAGTTCTCCTGTTTATTTTTATTTTATGGAGTTGACAATAGAAACTCCATAACAGTAAGGGCTTTCACCTGTTCTGATTACTGCCTAAATTCCCAGTGCAGTGCCTGCACATTGTAGGTATTCAGTGTAATACTGAATACAAAAGCTAGGTTATATAAAAGAAAAAAAATGAACAGAACCTTTTCCCCAAAGAATCAAATGGTTATGGGTACAGACCTTTGGAATAGAGGCTGAGAGGGAAAAAAAAATCAATATTTTATGTAGCTAAGTTGTTTTAATAGCGAGGCCAGATCCCTGGAAATGTGTTTAAAACACAGTCAAGGACTTCAAAATATAATAGTGAAAATCTTAGCTTTTGCATGATGGATTCTTGCTTTTTTAAAATCAGTCTTGACCATCACCCCCATCACCCCCCTCCTGGACCGTGAGGAAATTAGAGGCAGCTGGCCACTTCCAGGGGCACTGAAAGACACACACCTGAGGAAGCAGGGCCCCCAGAGTGGCCTGGCCCGGGGTCCAGACAGTGAATGCCTCGTCTGCGGTCACTGTCTTATGGAGGAAGTGATGCATGTGTTGTTTTGGTCTAGCATTTAAGTGAAAACAAAGCCAGGTTGCTTTGTCTCAGTAAAGGAAACTGTACTTTCATACAGTAAAATTGGACCTCATAGTCCATTATGGTATTTTCATGAGAAACAGTTTTTACATCACTTAAATGGATCCTTATCCTACATTGAACAAAGGTAATGTACTCTGAAAAAATTAAGAATATTGTTTCTATAAAGAATCATGTTCCAAGGTGGAACAAACAGACCTCATCTTAAATATCATCTGCATCAATATGTGTGTATGTCTGTCTGTCTCAGGAGTAGAGAGCAGGCAGGCACAGAATACAGGGAGAATGAACCAAAGGATCCTGAATCGCAGAGCAGAAGAAACAACCAACAAAGAAAAATTACTTGCTAAAGTCATGAGGCTTTACCGATACACCTTTTTTGTTGAGTTTTGACTTTTGAACCATCAGTGTTCTATGTATACAACACACACACACAATAAAAAAAATGGTGAAAAACTCTAAAATGGAATATAGACACAAGCAAATGAACCTGCCTGTATATCAAATAACACCAAATGGATAACATTATCATGCTGAAGATAAAAACTAGAAGAAGAATGCACACTTTAGAATACAGTATGTGGACTATGTAGGTTTAGACTAAAGACAAAACTGCAAACAAATACTGAATTCTAGTCAGTGTTTTTCCCAGTGCTGTAGCTTAGCATTTCTAACATTTTCTGAGTTCTGTGAGTGAGCAAATAATATGTTGAGGATAATGTGATCCAGATTTCTCACTGTCAGAGAAAGCAGTTACGGCATGGAAAGGGGGAACATGATAGCAAATCTTGTGTCTGTTGTCCTAGATTACAGGTATCTGTATGAACACATGGTTTTATAAAGTTAGCTAGCCAACTGGGTATAGATAGTTTTATATATGTGGATATGTGTGTGTGTACAAGTACGTGTATCTCCTAGTTGTCTGCTATGGGAGAAGCAGTAACAGCCCAGCAGCAATGAGCACACCAGTGTTGGTTTCTAAATACCATTTTCCGCTAAAAGGAACCAGAGCTTAGAAACCTAGCTGAGTCCAGGGATGGGGCAGAGAAAATGCAAGATAAGTCTGGAATATCATGTGCCAGAAAGTGGGAAAGTGCCCCCAAGAATGGTGAAGACATATCAGAAGAACCCGGAGTCAGCCTAAAGGCAAAATATGGGAACATGTTTAACATGGAAATTGCAATGATACTGCTATCAACTATATCTCAGTAAAGCTGGAGGGAAACTGGTAACATTAAAATCCATTGAATAAAATAGGAACACAAGAATTCAGACTGATATGAATGATTGGAGAAAAAGGAAAACTTCCCTTTCATAGAGTGCAAACCAATAAATGTAAAAGAATGAAGTTTAAAAGATCAGCATTTGACAAGACATAGTAATAATTCAGGTAAGAGTCATCGGTGGACATAGCTAATGGTTAAAAAATTCTTGAGGACAAGTATATTATGTAGTCTCAAAGTTGTACCCACAAAACTATTAATTACAAAAGGCAAACAGTAACTTTCAAGTGGAAAAACCTGGTGGACAGCACCAAGTTAGTATCACCAGGAAGGACAAACATACACGGCCTCTTGATCTGAAGTGTAAGAACACAGCATCACTTCTGTAACATTCCTGCCCAGAGAGCAGGTCGTCTCTGCAGCTATGACGAAGTGTCAGACGAACCCAAACTGAGGAATATTCCACAGAATATCTGGTCTATATCCTTCAAAAAATGTTAAGGTTGTAAAATGCAAAGGCGAACTACAGACTGAGGAAATTGTTCACAGTAAAAGACCAAAGAGATGACAACTAAATGCAATGTGTATGTAATCCTGGATTGGTCCAGGGCCTGAATATTTTTCCTACCATAAAGGACATTATTGAGGTGATTGGTGAGAAATTAATAACACCTATAGATTAGCTAATCATACGGTATCTGTGTATTCTCTTGTTTCACTAATTACAATGTGGATATGTAAGAATATCCTTGTTTTTGAAAATACACAAGTATTTCAGGGTAGAAAGGTGTCATGTCTGCAGTTTACCATCAAATAGCTCAGAGATGAAAGAGGGAGAAAGAAAATAAGCCAATGAAGTAAAAATATTAAAAGAAAATATGGCTGAAGGAAAAACTAGATTCTTTTAGTATATTTCTAACTTTTTAGTATAAATATATTTCAAAAAATTTTTTAAACATTTTTATAGAGTTTAATCTAATTCTTTATTTTCCTGAGTTGTTTATAAGCCTAGTAGTGCAACTTTCTTTTTCTTCATCCCTCTTCATACAAATAAAAATTGTTAAATAATGATATGTTTTTAAAAACCTTTAATTGTCCCAGGAAAAACATTAAGAAATAGCTTATCTTGAGTCATTCATTCATTCATTCAACATTTAAATAGTAATTGAGTGCTTCTTATATGCTAGTTTCTTACTGCATCAATATGTAAAGTCTAGGATTACTTTGTCCTGACAGGGTTTCTTTTTAAGTTTCTCTGAGCACATAAATAATTTCATTCCTACATTTTGTCATTCCTTTAATCAGAAGCTATGTTCTTTGTAAACAAAATTCCCTGGGTATTTTGAAATATACAAGCCATACTGACAAAAAATGTATATATATCAATATTATAAGGAAAATTTCTGACCTTACACTTGTCAACTATATTCAGACTAATATAAGATTAATAAAATGAAATAAAATCAGGAGAAGCATCCTATTTTCACCAGAGTAGAAACATGAACAAACCAATATTTGGAATGTTAAAATGTTTTGATATATATGAATGGTTTAAGGGATGCGAGAAAAAACTAATGCTTTTGGGGAGGGAAAACAAAGTAGGAGAGATAACAAGCTGCATAAATCTCCGACTTGCCAAGTTCCAGAGCTGCATGCACTGGGCTTCTTGCAGAGACATCAAGGGGCCGCATCCATTAATGTACTGTCATTTATTTTAAAAACCCCAAATTCCACAGAGCATTCTGAGCATCTAATGATTCCAAACAACAGAAAATGTGCAATAGCACAAGTTACTCATTTCAGGATTCAGAAACCAAAGCAAGAAAACCATGAGACCAGAGTGAGATCAGAGCGCAATGTCCGGGCTTCACGCAGCCAAAGATCAATGTTAAGTTTAAAAAAACAAAACAGTGAGATCCTGGGCGATTTTATCTTAACTGTTCTCTGTATTTTCCCTTTTTTCTCCAGCCTAAAAACATTCCGAAGTTAGGAGGAAAATACACTGTTACTAAGGAACGGCTGGCATCCCACCTGAGAATATGCTGGTAGCAGCCAGCTAACTGCCTGAGTCGGCCCGCAGTGCAGGTGGCAGGGCAGATCCCGACTTGCTCGCAGTGCTGGGGTATTATCGGCAGCCAAGCTGGGCTCCTCAAAGGGGGAGCCCCCTGCTCCTGCACCTTGTGTTACTATTTGACACCTAAGCTCCGATTATATGATGTGGTTGCTGATAGCTTAGTATTTCTTCACAGAGTCCTTGGCCAAAATAGCAACCCAAACCACAACAAATTAAAAGTCCTTCAGTTTCTGCCAATAATCCTGCTCTTTGTGATGAAGGAGGCTGTGGGGGCCACATAAACTCCTAGATAAAGAAGTGATTTGGTGTCTTTAAAAATTAATACTTCAAATAATGTGTTTAACATTTATTTAGCGGAGAGAAAGGAGGGTGAAGAAATAAGACTTTTAGGGGCAGCTGGAAACCTCTTACATTCTGGGTCCTTCAGTTTTGGCAAGAGAGTTGTATATACTTCTATTCAAAAAGTAAATCAGACCCAGTTTTCACTGGGAAGCGGTTTAGGGACCATTTACTGTTGCTCAAGAGCGCCCCCTGGGGGCTTCGGACTTGCGAATGATGAACTGCATTCCGTACACGTTTTTCTGTGTATCACTTTCCCACGTTGACTAGTGCTCACGGATACTTTACATCCCTTATACTGTGGCAACACGGACGGCTCCCGTGCTAGTCCACCCCTTATCCAGCTCTGGTGGGAATGAGGCCATCCTACGGTCCTTCCTGGTGCCTTTGCTCCCGATTCTGTTCCCTTATTTGATTCCCCCTAAGAACACCAGTGCAAATTCCTTAAGCATGTCCACCCCACTAGTCATAACAATCCAAGGGATAGACCTGAGGGTATAGACAAAGGATAGTCTTGATCTGGGATCCCCAAGTCATCTCTATCTCTCTATAAAATAGGGATCCACTATTTATAGCTTGGGGTCATACTAGTTTCATTTTACATCATAGCCTAAACACTTCTCTATCTTCAAAAGAAAGTTGTCATAGTGAAAGTCATCATGTGAGGGCTTCCCTGTGTGCCAGGCACTGTTCTAGAAGTTTTATATGAATTATTGCATGTATACTTCACTGCAATTTATTTAGCAAATCTGCCATTTCTTACTTTTCACTGGTTTAAATACTGCTTCAAGGAACATCTTGAGCTTGTTATCGGGGTTCCGTCTGTGGCAGAGGACGGATCATGGAACACTCAGGTGGTTGGAGTGGGAGGAGCGTGGGAGGGGGTAACACCTGCGAATCAGGTGGGCAGTGCGAGCACGCACGCCCGTGCTGGGCCTGCTGCAGTGCTGTTGTGCCTGGGGCTACCTGCTGCTGCTGATTCACCCCCTTCCTCTACCTGCCCACTGTGACAGTTACAACTTGGGGGAGATGTTGGTCTCCAGTGTTGCACTCAGGCCGGAAACCACAACCTGTCAATGCACCGGCCGGCTCCCTGTGACCTCATGCCCTCTGCCCTCCTCTCGGCTGCCCAGGCGCCTCACCAAGGGCCTCTAGGGTAAGTCTCGGCCTGACGTGGGTGACTAGAATGAACAGAGAGAGAGCTTCTAGCTGAAAAGAAGGGCATTAAGGGATCCATAAAAAGGCTTTCTAAAGCAGCAAAATGTATGTAGAGGAGAAAGGGAGTTGGGGCCAGCTGAGAGGAGGGGCCGCCGGGGGGCACCTAGGGCGCTGCTTTAATCCTCATGCACAGGACAGGCCCCTCGAGGACGGAGTCCCCGACTCCCAGGGTCAGTAAGTGCCGGGTGAAGCCCTGCTCCAGAGCCTTGGCCTTGTCTTTCCTACAACCCTGTTCTCCTCTCTCCGGTCCCCCTGGCCTGTGCCCTGGCCTGTGCCCTAATGCCCTCCGGTCCAGATGGAAACATGATGGCATCCAACCAAATGCCTATGGGCCTCGTGTAGTTCCCCTATGTTCACAGGCTATAGCTGGTGAGTCTTTTCCAATAAGGTTCCTGGAGCAAAGTGACTCCACCTCTGTGAAATCTGGGAACTCATGGAAAGGCAAGAACAGCCTAAATATTGGACTGGGAATATGATCTCTGACTTGCAGAGTTTGAGAATCACTGTCCTTACATTTACTTGAACTATGGTTACTAAACGTGTCTTTCAGAGCCATCTCTATTTCTCTAGCTTAACATCCACTTAGGATATTTCTCAGCGTGGCCGCTCCCGATTCAGTCTCCAGTGGCCACTTCCTGCCCTCACAACATGTTCTCATCATTCATGTTCCTACTGAACTTGTAAATTCAACAGAGAAATAGAACTGGTGTTAGTAGTCATCTGAGAACTTAAGAAATTAATTTGCTGAGAAAACGTATGCCTTGTAGAAAGAAGCCTTCTGTGGGGCCTTTTGGCTTAAATGATCAACATTCTGATCCGACTGTGCTCTGTCATTATTCATTACATCTCACTGCATTCCTTGTGAATGTCTGGGTTAAGACCGAGCCCACAGAAGGGACTTTAAATGACTTGACAACAATGAAAGGGCACAGGGGTTCTGACTTTAAAGCCTATCTTCAACATAGCTAGAGTTTAAATACACCTCGTTTGCGTAGTGAAGAGTTGGGAAGCAGAGAGGGAGGTAGTTGGTGATAAATAGAACTTGGATTCAAGCATGTTTTGTCTGCCTGTAAAACCCACGCTTTAAAGAATGACACACTGCCCCGCCGAACACCACTTCCACCTCACCAGGTTGCCCACATGCAGTCTCCCATCAGATTCTCCCACCACCCTCTTGGCTGGAGGTTGGTTCCTTTTAGCAGATGGAAAAACTGAAGCTCAGATAGCACAGGTAACCTATCTGAGGTTACATACCTCCGCCATACATAGATTATATTAAGTATATGAAGTACTTGCTCCAACAATCATTTTCAAGTTCTAGCCCCTACGTTGGGTGTCTTCTGAGGCATCAGTGCTGTTTGAAAAACAAATTGCATTCTTCCTACATGCATATATTTAGCAGTGTTAAAAATGCTACATACGTTGATGTGGAAAGACGCCTGCAAGATAGCAAGTGAAAATTTAAAGAAGTTGTAAAACTAAGACTCTACTCCTGCTTACACATGGGTGCAAGATTCTGAAAGTGCACATAAGAATCCTTAACAGTAGTTACCTCTCGGGTGAGGGATTTGATGAGTTCCCCACAGAGCTCAGCTGACTTTTACCTTCCCTTTTATTATTTTAAAAATCAATTTCCACCCTAGGGTAAAAAAAAAAAGATCTAAAAACAGCCTTTGGGGGACCCACCTTTGTTTTGGTGTGATAAAAGAGGACTGTCAAGGTAGCTGATGTTTGATGGTGGGCCCTGGAGAGTGAGATGGGCGATCTCTGACACACAGGTGGCAAGAAGGTGAGTAGGGACGAGGGCAGGAAAGTGGCTTTCAGAGAGCCTGCAGGGTGGACGCACAGGCCGGAGGCCTCTCGGTTTCTGATCCTGGGAACTGATGGTCTAGCTGAAGTCAATATCAGGGCAAAACTGGGCTGTTACTTCTTGAGGCTTTGAGCTGGCTTCAAGGCCTGGGTTCATCTTCTACCAAGAGGGGATTTGTATATGTTCATCAGCAGGGGGAAGCAGGCTGGGGCAGAAAGGGCCTTGCAAATATATGTGTGTGTACCAGACAGGCCGGTCTCAGACGGGGACACAGAAGGATTGCACAAGCCTGTTTGGTAACATGACATTTTAATTCTGCTAAAAGCCACATTTAAAAATGTATATATATATATATATATATTTATTTATATATTTATACATTTATTTATATATATATATATATATTTATACATTTATATATATATATATATTTAATCTGTAGATATAAGGAACTCCTAAATCAGGCAGGTTTTGTCAAACTGTCTAAAGAACTGAGTTCTAATCCTGTCTCTGCTGGGAACTGGAGCTGTGCACCCGGGCACATCATTTCAGCTCTGGCAGCCCTGGTTTCCTGATTTGAAGGACACTAAGGGTAGAAATTAAAATTTTAAATGTTGAAAATTTCCTTTAAAGAAGGAAGCTAATATTGAAGCTAATGGTCCTTTAGCTTCTAGTGTTGTGAGATTCTTATTGTTTATATTTTTGTTGCTCATTGTTCCCCTGTCTTTTTGAAAACCATTATTTGGTATCATAAGCAAGTGTAATTTGTTGTATGTATAAATGTACAGGTACCTCTATCTTTCTGTTTTTCAAATGCTTCCTTAATATAGTGCTGTAGACCAAGTCTTCTCGCCATTTCTGCTCTTCCAGAAGGTTCCAGTCTCAGCCAAAGCCCCTGGGCATCAGGGGACCCTGGGAGTGTGAGGTGGCTGGTGGGCTCAGCACTGGTGCTCATGAACACATGAAAAGCTCCTCTTCAAGATTCTGTTTATCAAGCGAATAGGCCGGGCTGATTGTTAGATAAGCATTCTACGTGCTGCCCTTAGGTACTAAGTAGGCATTTGTAGAGGCCCTTTCTGCCCCAGCCTAGAGCTTGACTCCTAACCCTCAATGCACATATCCTGTACCATCTACCCGTAAGAAGGCCAGTAACTTCACTTCCATACATTTAAGACTAAGAGGTCCTGTAAGTTCACTTCCATACATTTAAGACTACCGTTAACCAAATTGAAAGACAAAATGCATATCGAGAGAAAAAATTTGCAATGTACATAAAACAAAGCTTATTTGTCATAATATATATAAAGAACTATTACAAATGAACATTTTAAAATATCAATGGGATGGAAAAATATGAATATGCAAAGAATATGAATAGGAATTCATAGAAAAAGAAACATCAAGGGTCAATATATGCAGAAATTCACTAACAATGAAATACAAATTTAAAAATAATGATTGCTTTTTAACCTATTAAATTAATAAACTAAAGAAATTGATACTACCCTAGTGTGGGCAGGGGGAAATGGGCACTCCGTATATTTTTACTTGGAGGATAAACTGACATGCAATACCTATTTAGATTTTAAATATGCGTATACTTTGACTTAGCAATTCCAATTCTAGGAATGTACCCCACTGAAATAATAACCTAAGTATGAATATATATGTGTATCAGGATATTTTCTGCAACATTGCCCATAATAAGAACTTCAAAGTGATCTATCATCTACCAAGAGAAAAACTTTTAAATAAATTCTCATAATCCTTACAAAAGACTACTATGCTGCTGTTGGAAAGAATATTTGGGAATTTTTATGTAGTGATATGAAAGATACCCATAATGCAGCAATAAGTGAAGAAAATCTATAATAAAAGGAGCTTTTCTTGGCTCTAACTGAAAAAATAGAACTCTGTGTAGTATGACCTAATTTATATGTTTGTGTCTGAACAGTGAAAAGTATGAAGAACCGAGAAAAGCTATTAACAGTGGTTCCCACCTGGAGACTGTGATCAGAGCTGTGGAGTTTTTTATAATTTACATTTTTCATTTAAGGATAGTGCCATGATCTGATTTGTGTCCCCCTTAAACTTGTGTTGAAACCCCAAGGCCCAGTGTGACTCTGGAGATAGGGCTTGTAAAGAGGTAACTAGGTTAAATGGCCATAAGGGTGGGGGTCCAGCAGGACTGGTGTCCTGCTAAGAGGAGAAAGGGACACTAGAGGGCCCTCTCCACATGTGCGCAGAGGAAAGGCTATGTGCGGACACCACAAGAAGGCAGACATATGCCGGCTAAAAAGAGGGGTCTTGCCTGACACCTATGTTGGACTTCCAACCTCCCAGAACTGTGAGAAAGTAAATGTCTATTGCTTAAGTCTCCCAGCCTGTGGTGTCTTGTTACAGCGGTCCGAGCAGACTAAGGTGGATATGTTGAGGTTTTTATGCTCTTATCCTTCAATATTCTTTGTTGGAAGAGGCATATCTATTTTTTAGCAGATGCTTTAAAAAGCCCACTTCAGGACACAAGCTGAACTCCCAGGACAGGAACTTTTCCTATAATGTATCCATCGGGGGTAGACTGCTGGGTTAATGAGAATAATTAACACCAACTGCTACAATAGACCTCTAAATCTCAGTGTCCCTACACCACAAAGGCTTTTTTCTTGCTCCGTGTTACATGTCTAATGTGTTTTGACAGGGGACTCTATTCTACATAGACACACAGGGACCCAGGCCCACGGAGGGTTCAGCTAGAGGCTGCGGCAGGGCTTTTCACTGGCCCAGCTCAGGAGAAACATGCCACCTCTGCTCACAGTTACTGCCAAATTAGTCACATGGCCACAACAAACTGCAAGGGAGGCTGGGAAATTTGAGAACCATATGAATATTTAATGAATGCCAATGTTCCTGTCTTGCTTCTTGCTATAGAGACTGAATTGCATTTCCCCCAAAAGATGGGTTCAAGGTCTAACCCCTGGTACCTCAGAATATAATCTCATTTGGAAATAGGGTTTTTATAGAGGTTATCAAGTTAACATTGTTTCAAATTAAAATCCTTTTTCTGTCTCTTAAAATGAGGTCATTAGTGTGAGCCCCAATCCAATAGG
This sequence comes from Manis javanica, assembly GCF_040802235.1. Classification (NCBI taxonomy): domain Eukaryota; kingdom Metazoa; phylum Chordata; class Mammalia; order Pholidota; family Manidae; genus Manis; species Manis javanica. Next base: position 6,315,806 of record NC_133170.1, on the reverse strand, counting down.
ACTGGTGTCTTTATAAAAGAAGGACATATGGACACAGAGAGGCGTGCGCAGAAAGAAGGTGGTGTAAACACATCCAGGGAGCAGACTGCCTTGTGAAAATGGAGGCAGAGATCAGTTTTGCTGCTAAAGCCAAGAAATGCTTGGGGTCACCAAGAGCCAGGGGAGCGGCTAGAACAGATTCTCTCTCACAGCCCTCAAAAGGAACCAATCTGCCGACATCTCGATTTGCGGCTTCCAGCTTCTAGAACTGTGAGACAAGAGAAGCCTGTTGGTCTACACCAGCCAGCTGGTGGTCCTTTGCCACAGCGGCCCTAGGAAATGAATATGTTCCTCTTCCAAGTTTATGCAGAAAAAGATTTAATACAAGGAATTAGATGCTTGCAAGTCTATCAGAATGACTGGAAAACAGGCTCTAGGCCAGATCCCCAGGAATTACTCCCAGAACAACTGGGCACCAAGCCTTATTGATACATTTAGCACAGTGAGGGGCTCCTTGCAGCATCTCTTCAGCCAGCGCCTGAGAATCAGGAAAGCATCGACAGAGAGCCGTCAGCTGTAGGGCCGTGCCACACCTCCCAGGACGTGCGCAGGCAACTTGGATGCCTGGGGAACTCCTCCACCTTCCCACAGTTTAGTGCAGGATTTAAGCCTTGAGTGAATGAATGCACCTGTTTTACAGAACTAAAATTATTTCTGGAACACTTAGAACAATATGCAAACATATTGAAAAGCATAGTTTTTAGTGTTTTAGCTTCTGAAGCAAAGACAAGGCCGTAAGAAGGAGGTTGAAGTATGTTTCAACAAGCCATTCTGTCCTGTTTTTTTCTTTTATCTTTCTGGTCACTATTTTATGGTTTCTTTCTTTAATATCCTTCTTTTGTCTCCTTTTAAATGTTCCTATTGCCCATTCTGCCCCTGGCCATTTTTTCTTCTTATCTATGTTCCCTGGACAAGTGCATCTACTCTAAATGTGTCTCCTCCTCCATTATTACCACCCCCGTGTACATTCCCGTCATCTCTGGCTTGAATCGCTGCAGCACTCCGTATCTGGTTTCCCGTTGTCCCCTACCCAGTCCCAATTCCATGGGAGGGGGTGATCTTTACAAACTTCTCAAGACCATGTGTCTCTTTGCTCAGTCTTCTGATTTTCTCCTACCTTCAGGATATGTCTGTAGCTACTCATTCTCATGAGCTCTGACCAGCTACTAGCCTGGCCACTCACCATTCCCTCCCAGGCCCTCATTCCTTACATTTAGTCACACGGAAGTATTTGAGGCATCCAGGATGTATCATATTCTTCCCTTGTTCTTCACTTTTGCACAAGCTGCTCCCTCTGCCTGGTTTGGAAGTCCTTCCTCTTGTCAGATCAGCTCTTATTCATCCTTTAACCCAGGAAGCCCAGGTGAGGCCCCTTTCCTATGTGCTGGCCTCTGTTATATTAACTCTGGTTACTTGCCCATTTTCTTCTTGAGAGGTGGGAATGAGAAGAAAGATTTGAGTTTTGAGGAATGCTAATGAATGTGTTTTGTTCACTGTTGTGTCATGAGTACCTAACGAAAGCATAACGCCTGTTCTCCTCTTGTCATTTTTACTTTGGTCGCTTTTGTTTTGCCACTGGGGTGAATAGTGGCACACATCTAAGATTGCTGCCTGGGTTTGGGCATACATCACTTTCTACTTTTGAGTTAGTTTACGAGTACTGCTCATGCTGTTAAAAAACTCACTTTTGCTTTTTAGTAGGTCGTTCCTTAGTAGTTATATTATTACTCCGATTTTATAGCATAGGGGTTAGGAGTAAGGTCATGGCTTCTTCAAGTGCCTGATACATTCAGAACTTTTCCCTCATGCTGTAGTAGTTCTAAAATAACCTGACTAGCCCAGATGAAGTGTATTTAATATGCAAAACATTGATTCAATCATTCATTCATCCATCCATCTATCCATTTATCCATTTAGCCAAACATTCAGTAACTGAAGAGGAATTAGAATAAATAAAAGCCTTCAGAAAGAAAGGTCAACTGTTAGAAAAACCTTTATGCCTATACTGTACTTGATGATATACTGCCTTCTTCACTAATGTTACAGTTGCTGGAGCATAAGTCTTATCATCCTTCACAATTATATAGCATTTCTAGAATGTTGGTTCTTAAAACTCAGATTGACTCATGTTGCCCACTTCTGGTTAGACGGACTGGTTGGGGAATTAGAAAAGAAAGATGTTTGGAGTCTCTAACGAGGCTGGGCTGCTAAGGGAAGAAATCCAGGAAGGATGTCCCTCTTCTTTATCACAGGGCACCCATGAGCCTCTGGGGACGCGACGTAGTTAACCAAGACAGTGTAGGTTGTTTAAGCAGTAGCATGTAAATTCTCTTGACCATGAAGTGTGGGCTAATGGAGCTGGTGGAGGGGAAAGAAAAAGGAAGCCTCCAGACCAGGGAAGAAAAGGACAGCATAGGGAATATAGTCAGTGATAGTGTAATAACTTTGTATGATGACAGATGGTAACGACACTTAGAGTGGCGAGCGTTATGGAATGTACATAAATGCCGAATCAACATGTGGGATACCTGAAAACAATATATTAGGTCAACTCTACTTCAGTAAAAAATTAAAACAAAAAAACAAAAAGCAGAGGAAAAAGGAGATTTGAGGAGCTTCTAAGGACACCAAACGACATTTTGGGATCCTTGAGTGCAGTTCTACTCAAGAAAAGAGGCTAGTGAGATACTCCCAGAGACAGGGTAGGCTGTTTAAGTAGTTGAAGAACAGGGAGGTCTAGCATGTAATTTTCGGTTGTTGACATTACTGCGGCGTAAACTCACTCTGTTATCTCAAACAGTAAAAGGGCCACATGTTTTGAGTGTGGGAGGATTGAAGGAAGGGCTAGTTTCCATTGGGAAATGGGTGTGGGGCAAAGAGAAGAAAATAGTCTGGGGAGATGAGAGGCCTGTACTACTCTTAATCGTGTTGTCACACTGCCCTCTAACGGGCTGTCAGTGTCTTGCCAGATCAAGGGCTGGCTTCTGAACCAGCGACCCATTCGCCGTCCACAGTTTCCTGCACCTACTGCCAAAGTGTGTGAAGCTCGAGGCCTGGGGAGCAGCGCAGGCTCCTGATGAAAGCTGTTTACTTGATCATCTGTGAAATAGGGCAGTTTACAAAATAGGACAAAGAGGCTTTGCCATCGGACTTGTATTATTTTACAGTCACATTAGATTTGCACGTTGCACACTCTGATATGAAGGCATGGGTAATGGCAGTTTGGCCATGACATATGGTCACAATGTTGGCATAAAATAATATTAAGCACGTGCTGTAAAAAACAGTCTGAATTATCTTTTGCAAGGACTATTAAAATAATTTCCAGTTATTCATGCAATCCAAAATAAACTCCCTCTCCTAAGGGATCTTAAGTTAGAACAAAGCCAGCCTACTACTCCCTAGCAGAGTGAGTCGGCAGCTGTTCTGATGAGGTGGCCTCGGTACGAGGTGGCCTCGGTACGTTCTGGCGGCATTTGATTGTAAATCATGGTTGCAATGGTACCAGTTCAGAGCTGCTTAAATCCTTGTTATTCCAGATTTTCCCCTAAGAGGGAAGGGAACCCCCAAGTCCAGTAGAGTGGTGCTACGTAACAAGCATTACACTGGGTAGTGGAGATGGGTCACTGAATAGATGTAGAGGAAATGAAAGTTCTTACGGCCAGGATTCTCACCTGACGCTGGCCTGCGCGCTCACTGCACACGTGTGGGCAATACGTCTTACTGACTCTATATAAAAGAGCTCCGCCCAGTGCTCTTGGCTGCAGGAGAGGCTGGGACAGAGACTGAGACGGCTGTGGGGGCAGAGAGGCCCAGAGACAGAGACCTGCTTGCATGCGGACTTGCTCTGAGGTGGACGGGACCTGCCACTGTGGGAATAAAGCTGGGTATAAAGCTTTCACCCCAAGAACATTCCATTGTCTTTCTTCAGTTTCACTGAATCAAGAGTGAACTTGCCCGGTGTTGAAACCCATTGGGAAGACAAGAGGACACCACCTCTGCCCTCACGGAGCTCACTGCTAAGGTGTAAAGGCAGGTTGATGTCATGTCCACAGTCCCCCCTCCCTTTAGCAGGCAGAGTGCCTGGCTAAGATCCCTTTGTCTCGTACGTATTTGATCAATGTGTTGAATAAATGACTGAATGAATGAAGAAATGAGGCAGTATATGTAGGGATTAAGAATTTGCCAAATAGCTTGTTTTGATCACGGCTCTGCGGTATACTGACTATGCAAATGCATCACTTAGACACCTGGAGCCTCCCCCAGGCACCCGCACGGTAAGCCCTCAAACAAACGTTCAGTAATATTATGGGAAAAGGGCAACAAGGAAAAAAGGGGGTGATTAACTAGGGATTAGAATTCCTAGATTATGGGCTATATCTATCTATACCTGAAGAAGTATGAGACAATCGTTGGATTTAGGAAATTTTTTTTATGGTGAATAGGAGTCTATCTTATGTTTCCAAAGCCAGTTCATTCCATGTGGTAAGAAACATGATCTCTGGAGACAGTAACTCACATCCTTATAGTTCTGTAGCCGGAGACAGAAAATGCTCTGGTTAACCCAATTTTAAAAAATCCTCAGGGAGGTCCTCTAAATGGCCATGCTTGAGTCAGGTCCACCCCCAGACCAATAATTTTAGCCTTGTGTGGTAGGCAGAATAATAGCCCCTTGAACATAGCCATGCCCTCAGACAGTGACTACACTTTTCGTGGTGAGCACTTTAAAATGTATGTAATTGTCAAATCACTGTGTTGTACATCTGAAACCAATATAATGTTATATTATCAACAACTAAACTTCACTAAAAAAAAAAACTCAAGTTGTAAGAATCAAGATCAGGATAGAAGCCAACCATCTAAAGCTGTATTATTAAAATTAGCTTAAGGTGAACAAAGTAACTTAAAACATGCCTGTGCCCTAACTCCTGCAGCCTGTGAACTTTACAAAGCAGAGGGAACTTTGCAAATATGATTAAAGGTACGGACAGTCTTGGGCTGTCCAGACGGGCCCATCTAATCCTGGGCTCTTCAAAGCAGAGAACTTTTCTGGCTGTGGTCAGGGAGAGAGGTGATGACAGAAGGGCCAGAGATGCTGGAAGGGGGTCAGGAGCTAGGATGTGAGCAGTTTCAGATCTGGAAAAGGCAAGGGGTGGTCTGGTCTGTAGAGGCCCCAGAAAGGAATGCAGAGCTCGGTCCGTCAGAGTAAATGGTTTTGTTTGTTTGTTGTTTGAAGCCACTAAGTTTTGAGTAACTTGTTATGGCTGCAATAGGAAACGCATGCACTAGGGAAATGGGGGAGCCCTAGTTTCAGTTCCCAGATTTGCTCAACCTCATCTACCCCAAGGGAGCTTGCTCAGTGAGGCCCCCTACAGCCTGTCGGTGGTCCACTGCCTGCACATCACCCACAGGACTGAACAGATTTCAGAGAATGAGGTACCTAAGCCTATAATGAGGCAGGGACGGCCAAAGAAGAGATTTTTTAAAAGCTTGGGAGACAGTCCCAGATAATGACTTACTGTGATTCCAGAGCAACTCACTGAGAGACATGTTATCCTATCATAGGTAAGAGTGTTCTGAACTTAAAATGTGAAAAACCCAGACTGGTGCTTTGTTGCACATACAGTATCCTGCCTTACGTTTTTTTAAAAAAAAATGACTATTCTTTTTTCAAAGCCTCAAACATGTTTCTTTTCCTCTGTGCCTGATGAACTCGGTGCTCTCGAGTCTAGACAAGCACTGGACAGACCTGCTTAAACCTACCTGGTGGTGATAGGAGGACTTCTGAGCACTGGCCATATGATGGTTCTTGCTTCTCAAACAGAATTAAACGGTAGTCACTGCAGTTCCTGAAGCATGTGACTACAGGGCTCAGATGGTCCATCCCAAGAGCTTTTTATAATTTAAATGGAAATACATAATACTGTGCAACATTGATGATGTTTGTCTTTCTGGAATATGCTTGCTCTTTTAAATTTGTCATTAGCAAACAGGAAAACCTTATGTCTGGCAGTGCCATAAAGAAGGGGAACAGTCCTAGTTGTGTCATTTTGGCCCCCAGGGCACCCTGCCCCTAGGAAGCAGTTACTGGTCCTGCTTTTGAAGTGTCCCCATGAGCCTACCCTCTCCCTTCATCCCCTTTTTCTTCTCAGAAAGCATACAGGCTCAGAGAAAAAAGCTCCATCAACACAGGGCTGAGAAGCAAAGTGGGTAATATCTATTACATAATATTATCTTTGATAGAAAATAAAAGGAATTGGAATAAATCTCATCTGTTTTTAGAAGTTCTGAAATTTTTGTCTCACTTGGTGTCTGAAATTTATGTTTTTAAAAAGAAAAATAGGAGAGAAGGGAATGTGCATAAAACTTGCTAAGATGCCAAAACACCAGGTGGACCTTTATGTCTTGGCTTAGATACTATTTCATTCAAGTGTTACTGACTACCTACCGTGTATCCTCCTGAACAAATCAAGCAGGTTCCTCAGGGCCACTGTGTCTGGCTGTGCAGGTGAACGGTACCCACTGAAGGTGTGTAGTGCACAGCTGCCCCTACTGTAAGTGGTCCTTGCCCTCATGGAGATGAAATCGTGTGACTTTAGGAAGACTTGAACTTCTTCTCTTCCCCTTCAGACTAGAAAAAGTGCCCCATGATGCACCTGGTCATTGCACTTTGCCCTCATAAGCTCATTACAATCTGTTACTCAGAGTGGAATGAGATGGCAACTATCCTGTCACTTTCCAGGGGCTGGGGATGCATCAGTGAAGTGAGCAGTCAAAAATCCCTGGCCTCTAGGAGCTGATATGTTAACAAGAAAAGAGAAGAGAGCAAGTTCACTCTATAGCATGTCAGATGGCGATAAATGGCATGGAGAAAAATAAAGTGGGGAAGAGGACATTCTCCTCACCTACTTTAGGTCTTTGCTCAGATAGCACCTTTCTTTTACTTTGAGATAGGAAACCTTTGGAGGTTCGTTGTGGAGGGGAGATGATACGGTCTAAAAGGAAAAACAACATCCAGGAATAGAACAGCAGGCACACTTAGCAAAAACCCGGTAAGGTAGTTACAAATCTCCACTTCATCAGGACTCCGGCCACAGCGAATAAAGTTTTATACAGAGTATGTTGAACAAGGTCCCAGCCCTTCTCCTCTAAAACTCTGACACTCTTAAGGTTCTTTCTGAACCCGTTTTCACAAAAACACTGGAAAATCTGCGTGCTCTACCTGGGCTGATTTTGTATTTTGCACCATTAGCCCCGTCAACGTCTGCAACGTTTGCAACGTCTTCCAGAATCAGCCTGCAGACCTTCTGCACGTGGCTGGGCTGTCCGAGGGTCTAAGCTTTTCCAATCCGCGCATCCTCACAAGGAAATGACCTCTTGGATGGCGTGACTGCTCTGAGCTCAACACATTCGCAGGTGGCATTTGCACACCCATTAACGCCTCGGGGACAGGCATCACAGTTTCTCTCCTCTCCTGCTCCCGGGCCTCGCTCCCTGGGCTTTGACGAGCGCCCGGGTAACACCGCCGCCGAAGCGGCCGTCGTTCCGAGCTCGGGGCTGTCCGCGTCGCGCGGCGTTCCGTAGGCCTCGGGCCGCCTCCGCGGCGGAACTACCACTCCCGGCAGCCTCTGCTCCCCGCCTGCCCCGGGCGCGCGGCCTGCCGGGAGGGGCCGGTGGCGGCGGGCGGGGCCCAATGGGCGCCGGCTCCCGAGGAGAAGGCGGAGGGAGGCGGACTCCGGGCTCCGGCCCCATTCATCGCGCGGCAGGCCGGCGGGGGTCCCGCGTTCTCGGAGCCATGGAGGCGCTAATTCCTGTTATCAACAAGCTGCAGGACGTCTTCAACACCGTGGGCGCCGACATCATCCAGCTGCCGCAGATCGTCGTGGTGGGGACGCAGGTGAGAGGCGGGGGCGCGCCCGCCGGCTCCGGGGCGGCCTTCGAGGCCCGTCCGAGGCGGAGGAGGGTCCGAGCGGCCCCGGCCTCCCGTGCTCCCCGCGCACGCCCGCCCGCCCGGGGCTGGGCTGCACCCGCGCGAGGGGCGGAGCCGGGGCGGCGGGCCCGCTGCTCTCGGGGGCGGGCTGGGGGCCGGGCGGCGGGCCTGGAGTCCGCGGGGGCCGGGCGCGGCCTCGCCCGCGGGCCGCCGCTTCCAAGGGCAGCCGGGGGACGCGCGGGCGGTGCGGGGCCGGCGGGTCGCGGTCGGTCTCGGCGCGGCGGGCTGTTCGCCTCCGTCCTCGCCGCGCCCGGGGCTGCGTAGGCGGTTTTGGGGCCGCGCGGTCGGGGCCGAGAAGGCCGCTCTGGGCAGCGCCCCCGGCGTGCCTTCCTGCGAGCAGTCCCCCCGGGTTTCGAGATTCCGAGGCAGTCAAAACAAAAGCAGAAACAACCAGACCCATTGAAAACAGACAAAAACCCCTCAGACCCCTGTCCTGGGGGTTGGGTAGGAATATCCAGTTTTCCTGCCTGGGCTGTGGTTTTTGTCCCCCCTGTAAATTGGGCATCAGGGTTCTGTGGTCTTAACGTGTTGAATCTGCTTAGAGATAACACAATTTTTTATATGCAGAAGTGTTGAAGAAATATTTATTTCTGAAGTGACAGAGAAGTATAAGTTTCATTTTCTCTCCCCACTGCTTTTCTTGGGTGAAGAGAAATCGTGGGACTTTATATTAAAGAGTTCAGAGAAAAGCATTTTAGAGATAACTTACTATATTGATTTTAAGTGCTTTCCTTTCTTAATCTTCTTAAGGGGACCGTTTCCTCATCATTTTCCATGAGGTGTTAACATGTTGCTACAAAATAAAAGTGTAGGGTATAAATACTATGAGAGGGAACTTAATGTTCAAAATACTGTGGAGTGCATACAAACACTGGAAACCTTTGAAACCAGACATTCCGTACATTTTTTCTTTTTCTTTTAAATAGGTGAAGCAGTAGAAATTATTTCAGGAACAAATGTCTTGGTCTGCCATAGATTGGTATAGATTCTGCTCAGTCCTGCCTTACACATATTGTGCTATTTAATATTTGTAATGAGTGAGACTCTGAACCACCAACCTAATGAATGATGAGCAGTATTTTTGTTGAGCGTATTTCATTCACTTATATGTTTCTACTCCTAGCCCCTGGAGTAGTCTGGGCTATGTAGTAGGTGCTGCATAAATATTTTGAATATTGCTTAGGGTAACTAGGTATTTTAAAACACTGGGACTTTTACCAGAACCTGTTTTTGTAAATAGAATGAGAGATGATATAAATTAAAATTCCTTAGTACTACTTGGGAATTGTTACGTAGCTGTAAACCAGAAATTTTCCATATGCTTTTAAGTGTACTTTTCCATATATTTTAAAGGGATACTCAATGCTTTTTAAGCTGGAAGCAGTAAAAGAATCAGGGCTATAGTGTGTCATCATAAATAGTTTAGAATCAAGAAGGATATTTCTTACAAAATGGCTTATTTCAGTGTGTAAAACTGGCAGAATTGGGAGGGACAGAGTAGAACAGTGACAGTCTTACCATGTGAATGCCATTAGCATGTGCTAGGATAAACCATGCTAGTAGTAGCAGTTACATGTAACTGTAGCCACATTTGTGTGTTGATGTTTGAAATTACTCCTAAAGGGAATTACTTAGTTTTAAGACTTGATTTAATAAAGGTTATCTTCATTCAGGTCTTTATTAGCTGTAATTCAATGTTTTATTGTTCAGGTACAGAAGAAGTAAGAATAGAAAGTTTCTCATATTTTCCTCAATATGTTGGAGAAAACCTCTTCTACTAGATTTGAATACAAGTGCACCTTTACTTTGTCATCTATGCCGTTTAACGTTGTGTAATGTCTAATGCACATGCTTCACAGTTACATTTAGTGGAGGAGTGTGTAGTGAGTTCCAGCGATAGTAAGTGTTCTGAAATCAGTTCTGACTTGTCAGCTTCTCGGTGGCAGTGATCATGTCTTCATAATATAGGTACAGTCTCTATCTTACACATTTCCTGTTCCTTACATGGCTGCAGGTCCCATTTTGCAGAGCATTTTAGAACAGAGATTCTCAAACTTAGTGTATATAAGAATCACTTAGAAAACAAGTTCCCTGGATTCCCTCCCCAGAGATTTTGATTTGATGAATTTAGGCTGGGCTAGCACCACAGGTGATTCGGATGCACATGGTTCATAGATCCTGATTTGAAAAGTAAACTAATGAGTCTTTGATTTTAAAATGCATGAAGCTGGAAAAAGCAGGAGGCTGAGTGTAAGGGCTTACCTCTGTTCTGTAGCAGGTTGATATTGGTGGCTTCTTGCTCCAAAACATCTCCTCCCAGGCAACCTCTGCTACCCGCTGAATGTTTTAAACTTAAATTGCCCACATAATCCTTATTTGGGGTCTAGAGACTTGGAGTCATTGAGGAGAGAGAATCATGTTTACAGCTGTGGATCACTCACAGTTTTTATGATTGAGCTAAATAAATTGCTTTCCTCTTTCTTTAGCTGAGATCTTCTGTGTGGAAAGAACAGAAAATGGGGAGAGAAGGTTGGTACTTTTAGACCACGGTGTACTTTGTAGGTGGAGGAGATAAAACTTACACAACATTTGTGACTCAACTTAGAAATTTTATAACACAGTTTCTTGAAAATTGGAAGGGGGAATCCCTTCAGGAATGTAACCCAAACCACTACCTAGTAGAAAAATTCCAGTGCAGATGACATTGACCTGAGACTCTGGCTCAGTGTTGCCAGTAATGTGCTTTTTGCTGTGCCTTCTTTTCCAGTGATTTCAGAACTCCACCTTCAGTAATTCATACAAAAAAAAAAAAAAAGGAAAATAAATCTTGAGTATTAAGTGACCAGGTTGTAAACCAGCTTATTTAACATTTAAAAAATTGAAATATGATACATGTAACATAAAATTTGCCATTATAAGTGTACAATTCAGTGGTTACTATATTCACAAGGTTGCAGCCATTACCACTGTTAGCAGTCACTCCCCGTTTCACCCTAGCTTTTGGCAATCATTCATCGGCTTTCTGACGCCTCCTGGGCATTTCATATAAAAGGAATTATACATTATATGGCCTTTTGTGTCTGGCCTCTTGTGCTTAGCATGTTTTTTTTAGGTTCACATATGTTGTGACATATGTTAGTCCTTCATTACTTTTTATGGCTATATAATACACCATTGCACAGATATGTCACAGTTTGCTTATCCATTCATTAGTTGATGGACATTTGGATTATTACCACTTCAGGCTATGATGAATAATGCTGCTGTGAACATTCGTTTACAAGGTTTTGTGTGAACATGTTTTCAGTTGTCTGGTATATACCCTACTTGGTTATTTGGTAGCACTAAATACTTTGCGAAGAACTGCTACACTGTTTTCCACAGTTGGCTGCACCATTTTACATTCCCTCTGTCAGTGTATGAGGGTTTCAGTTTCTGTACACCCTTACCAACTCTTGTTACTGTCTTCTTAGAAAAAGTTCTAGGGATGAACCTGTATTTGTCTTGTGTTTGTAGACGTGATGGCTCTGTGACATTTAGTAATTTGGCACCAACTATTGATTATAGTTTTCATTCCTTCAGTGTTTTCTTCTGAGTGTTCTTAGGTAAACTTAGATTTTTCTCTTTCATTTTCTAATTTCTTTGTATAGGTCATGTGCTACTTCATTTTTTTATTCTAAGACTTAAATTGAGGTGAAATTAATATAATAAAATTAGCCATTTTAAAGTGAACAATCCAGTCACATTTAGTCCATTAATAATATGCAACCATTGTCTAGGTCCAAAACACTTTGATCCCTCCAAAAGAAACTCCATACCTATTAAGCTGTCACTTCTCCTTCCAGCAGTCCCTGGCAATGACCAGTCTTCTTTCTGTTTCTTTAAATTTACCTGTTTTGGGTATTTCTTAGAAATGGAATCATATAATATGTGACCATTTATGTCTGGCTTTTTTCACTTAGCATAACATGGTTCATTCATTGTTGTGTGCATAAGTACTTCATTCTTTTAATTTCTGACTTACATTCCATTATATGTATGTACCACATTTTGTTTATCATTCATCTGTTGATAATCTCTTGGGTTATTTCTGCCTTTTGGTGTAGAACGTTTGTGTGTAACTATTTTGAGTACCTGCTTCAGTTCTTTTGGCTATATAACTAGGGGTGGAATTACTGGATCATTGGTAATCTTATGTTTACCTTTTTGAAGGATCACCAAACTGTTTTCCACAGTGGCGGAGTCGTTTTGCATACCCACCAGCAAAGTAGGAGTTCTCCAATTTTTCTGTATCCTCACCAACACTTGTTATTTCCATAGCTTTTGTAGTGAGTGTGTGAGATGGTATTATATGTTTGACTAGCAGACCCTAATAACTAATGATATTGAACATTTTTTTATGTGCTTGTTGGGGTTATTTGTCTTTGTCTTTTTATTATTGAGTGCTAAGAGTCCTTTATATATGCTGGATATTAGGCCATTATCAATATAGGATTTATACATATTTCTCCCATTATGGTAGATTGTCTTTTCACTTTCTTGATAGTGTCCTTGTTGCACAAAAGTTTTTAATTTTGATGAAATCCAGTTTATTTGTTTGCTTGTTGCTTGCACTTTTGGTGTCACGTCTAAGACTTTGCCAAATGCAAGGTCGTGAAAATTTATTGTTTTATGTTTCCTTGTAAGAGTTTTGTAGTTTTAGCCCTTAGTTTAGGATTTTGATCTATTTTGAGTAAATTTCTATCTTTGGTATGAAGTAGAGGTCTAACCATATTCTTCCCAGGGGCTGTCCAGTCAATCCAGTACCATTTATTGAAGAGACTGTTTTTCCACCATTGAATGGTCTTGGCACTATTGTTGAAAATCAGTTGACTAAAGATGTATGGGTTTATTTCTGGTCCCTCAGTTCTTTCCCGCTGACCCATATGTTTATCTTTATGCCAGCGCCACCCTGTTTTGATTACTGTAGTTTTCTAATATGTTTTGAAATCAGAAAGTATGAGCCTCCCAACCTTATTCTTTTTTCCCTAAGATTGTTTTTGCTGTTGGGAGTCCCTTGCCATGCCATGTGAATTTTAGAGTTGGCATTTCCATTTCTTCAAATAAGGATGTTGAGATTTTGATAGGGATTGTGTTTCTGTCTGTAGATTGCTTTAAGGAGTGATGCCATACCAGCAATACTGTGTCTGACACAGAATTCTTGATAGTTTTTTTCTTTTTCATCCAGCACTTTAAAAAATTTTTTTATTAAGATATCATTGATGTACAATCTTATGAAGATTTCACATAAGCAACATTGTGGTTAATGCATTCACTCATATTATTGAGCCCCCTCCACCCCACTGCAGTCGCTGCCCATCAGTGTAGTAAGATGCCACAGAGTCTCCACTTGTCTTCTCTGTGCTACACTGTCTTTCCCACTTAATTCAGCACTTTTAAGTCATGCTAATGCCTCTGGCTTCCACAATTTCTGATGAGAAATCTCTTGTGTTGTTAATCTCTTGGAGGATCCCTTGTTACAGGAGTTGCTTCTCTGCATTTCTCTTGCTGCTTAGTATTGGTCTTTGTCTTTCAGTAGTTTGAGTATAACTTGTTTCTATGTGGATCTCTGTGTTTATCCTCAGGAGTTCATTGAGCTTCTTCAGTATGTAGTTTCATGTCACTTTTCTCATGCTTTTCTGCTTATAGAAGTAGAGATTTTTATGGATATCTTGGTATTTGAGTTCATGGCCTTATAAGACATCTGTATCTCTTTTCTATGTTCCAGTTAGCAACTGGGCCTGTAGTTTTATAACCAAGAAAAAAGTTTGTCCCTAAGGACTGCAGCATTTTAGTCTGTTTGGATCTAGGATAGTTGAAGTGTTAATATTATTGGGTTATAGGTGCAAAAATTATTCAGTATAAGACCACATTTTAACACCATAAATTATGAAATGGTTGAAACTTTATAATTTGCCAGTGGGTTAAAGGGTTTGAGCTATAAGGTAAAAACAGTTTATTTTAAATACCATAAAATTAATATTTCTAAGGACATTCTGAGAAATATTTAAAATAAGTGAGGCAAATATGAAGGAAACCTCTTCTTGTAAATCTAAAGTTATTATTAAATAAAATTAAAAAAGTAAGTACATCTTTATCTGTTACATTAATATCAAAATAAAGAATTGAAAGGCCTGTCTTATGAAGTGAAAAATAAAAAATTAAGAAGTTAAATATTGAATCATTCTGGTTAATGTGGCATGAATGTTTAGAACTCCCAACTACCAAATGATGCTAGTTAATAAGACAGCCAAAAATATGACAACATCTTTTCAGTGAAAAGCTCCATCTCAAAATATAAATTCAGAACTAGGAATCTCAGTAGAGTGCAGTTGGGAAGAAACTAACAGGTGACACCAAAACCAAGCACTCAAATCCTTAGTTCCTACAGAATATTGAATCAATTTTGGGGGTATATGAAGATGAAAAAGCAGGCCTTGGAGTGCCAGGAACGAACGCCCTGTTTTCAGAGCAGGCCAGCTGTGACCTTCGCAGCATTGGAACTCTAGTGGCCATTTACCTTCCTCGAAAGAATCAGACATTGGGTATTTAAATCACCAGCAGAAAACAAGCTCTGATCCAACGAATTGTTGAAGCCAACGCCATTCATAATATTGAGGTAAAAAATTGGGAGCCAACAGACATGTTTTGTTTGTTCTCTGTGTGTTGGCAACAATTTTTAAAATTAAGATATAATTGACATGCTAGTTTCAGATGTATAGCATAATTTATATATACACACACATTGTGAAATGATCCACAATAAGTCTAGCTAATATCCATCACCACAGTTACATTATTTTTCTTCTGATGAGAACTTCTAAGATTCACTTTCTTAGCAACTTTCATGTATACATTATTACTATGTTTAGTCACCATACTGTACATTATATTATAACTGGAAGTTTGTACCTTTTGACCACTGTACCCCATTTCACCCATCCCCTGCCTCTGGCAACCACTAATCTGTTCCCTGTTTTTTTTAGATTATACATATAAGTAAGGTCATATGGTATTTGTCTTACTCTGACTTAGTTCTTGTAGCATAATGCCCTCAAGGTCCATTTGTGTTGTCACAATGGGTTTCCTTTGCTTTTTGTGGCTGAATAGTATTCCATTGTGTGTGTGTGTGTGTGTGTAATTATATATACATATATATGTACACCACATTTTCTTTATTCATCAATGGACAATTAGGTTGTTCCCATTATCTTGGCTATTGTAAATAATACTGTAATGAACATGGGGGTACGTATATGTTTTTGAGTTAGTGTTTTGTTTCCTTCAAATACCCAGAAGTGGAATTACTGGATCATAATCATAGTTCTGATTTAATTTTTTGAGGACCCTACATACTGCTTTCCGTAGTGGCTGCAACAGTTCACATTCCACCAGCAGTGCACAAGGGTCCCTTTTCTCCATGTCCTCACCAACACTTGTTATTTCTTATCATTTTGATGATAGCCGTTCTGAGGTGTGAGTTGATACCTCATTGTGGTTTTGATATGCATTGCCCTGATAATGAGTGATGTTGAGCACCTTTTAATGTACCTGCTAGCCATGAATGGAAAAATGTCCATTTAGGTCCTTTGCCCATTTTTCAGTTGTATTATTTGCTTTTTTTGCTGTTGAGTTATATGAGTTCTTTGTATATTTTGAATATTAATCCCTTATTAATATTTCTATGCTAATACACTTTTGATTACTATAATCTTGCATATAGTTTCAAATCAGGATGCATGATGCCTCCAGCTTAATTCTTTCTCAGGATTGCTTTGACTATTTGTTGTCTTGTGGTTCTATACACATTTTTGAATTGTTCTATTTCTGTGAAAAATGCCATTGATATTTTGATGGGGATTGCATATTTTTTTGATGGGGATTGCAAATACTTTCTACCTTTGGTAGGTTTCATTTTCATTTTGTTGATAGTTTTCTTTGCTGTGCAGAGAAGCCTTTTAGTTTGATGTAGTTTCACATGTTTATTTTCACTTTTGTTGCTGTTGCTTTTGTTGTCAAATCCAAAAAGTCATTGCCAAGACCTATGCCAGGGTGCTTACTGCTTATGTGTTTTTCTAGGAGTTTTATGGTTTGAAGTCTTACATTCAAGTTTTTAATCCACTTTGAGTTAATTTTTGTGTATGGTGTAAGATAGTGGTCCAGTTTCATTCTTTTCCGTGTGGCTTCCAGTTTTCCCAATACCATTTATTGAAGAGACTGTCCTTTCTCTGTTTTATATTCTTGACTCCTTTATCACATTTATTGACCATATGTGAGTCATCATATTTATTTGTGAGTTCTCACTTCTGTTCCCTTGATCTATGTATTTGTTTCAGTGATAATACCATACTGTTTTGATTACTATAGCTTTGCAATATAGTTTGAAATCAGGAAGCATATGATGCATCCAGCTTTATTCTACTTTCTCAGGATTGCTTTGGCTATTTGTTTTCTTTTGTGATTGCATACAAATTTTAGAATTGTTCTATTTCTGTGAAAAATGTCATTGATATTTTGATTGGGATTGCATTTAATTTGTAGATAGCTGTGGGTAGTATGGACATTTTAACAATATTGATTCCTTCAGTCTATGAACACAGGATATCCTTCTACTCATTTGTGCTGCCTTCAGTTTCTTTCACTAGTGTCCTTCAGTTTTCAGTGTATAGGTCTTTCACCTGCTTGGTTAAATTTATTCCTAGATTTTTATTGTTTTTGATGCAATTGTAAGTAGGATTGTTGTCTTAATTTCTCTTTCTGATAGTTCGTTATTAGTGATAGAAATGCAACAGGTTTTTGTACATTGATTTCATAATCTGCCACTTCACTGAATTTATTGGTTAGGTCTAACAGTTTTTTGGTGGTATCTTTAGGGTTTGCAATGTGTATTACCATGTTATCTGCAAATAGTGACAGTTTTACTCCTTCTTTACCAATATGGATATCTTCTATTTCTTTTTCTAGCCAAATTGCTCCAGCTAGAACTTCCAAAACTATGTTTAATGAAACTGTCAAGGGTGGGTATCCTTATCTTGCCTATTATCTTAGAGGAAAAGCTTTCAGCTTTTCACTGTTTAGTGTGAGGTTAGTAATTGGTTTATCTTAAGTGGCCTTTATTGAAGTATGTTTCTTCTTTACCTGTTTTGTTTAGGATTTTTATTATGAATGGATGTTGAATTTTCTCAAATAATTTTTCTGCATCTATTGCATTGATCATATGGTTTTTTATCCTTTTTGTTAATGCAGTATACCTCATTGATTAATTTGTGGATGTTTAACCATCTTTGTATCCCTGGAATAAATTTTATGTGATCATGGTGTATGACTCTTTTAACATATTGAGTTTATTTTCCTAATATTTTGTTGAGAACTTTTGCATGTATGTTCATCAGGGATATTGGCTTCTGATACTCTTTTCTTGTGGGATCCTTGTCTGGTTTTGGTATTAGGGTAATGCTGACCTTGTAAAATGAGATTCGAAGTGTTCTGCTTTATTTTTTGGAAGAATTAAGAAAGATTGGTATTAGTTCTTTTGGTGGAATTCACCAGTGAAGTTGTCTGGCCTTGGACATTTGTTGGGTGGCTTTGGTTACTGTTTCTGCCTCCTTAGTAGTAATTAGTCTGTTCAGATTTCCCATTTTTCATGATTCAGTCTTGGTAGGTTGTTTCTAGGAATTTATCCATTTCTTCATGGCTGTCCAATTTCTTGGCATATAATTGTAGTAGTCTCCTAAGATACTACGATTTATATGATACCAGTTTTAGCATTTCTTTCATTCATGATTGTAGAGTTCTGGCCCTTTTTTTTTTATCTGTAGAGTTTAGTTAAGTGTTTGTCTATTTTATCTTTTAAAAAACCAGTTCTTAGTTTGATAGATTTTAGTTTTCTGTGATACTCATTCTCTATGTCATTTATGTCTGCTCATCTTTGATATTTTGTTCCTTTACTAACTCCTAACTTTGGGCTTACTTTGGTTTTCTTTTTCTAGTTCCTTGAAGTATAAAGTTAGGTTATTTGAGAGCTTTCTTGTATCCTAATGGAGGCATTTATTGCTAGAATGTTGTATTTTCATTTTGATTTGTCTCAAGATCTGTTTTTATTTCTCCTTTTGTCAATTGGTTGTTCAATAGCATGTTGTTCAATATCCATATATTTGTGAATTTTCCACTTTTCTTGTAATTGATTTCTAGTTTCATAACTTTGTGGTCAGAAAAGATGTTTGATATGATTGCAGTCTCCTTACATTTATTAAGACTTGTTTTGTGACGTACCATATAATATATATGGTGGCCATGGAGAATGTTCCATGTCCACTTAAATATCTTTTCTGTTGCTTTTGGATGTAATGTTCTGTGGATACCTGTTAAGTCCATGTGGATTATTGTGTTATTTAAGGCCAATGTTTCTACACTGATTTTTCAGCTTTGTTGACCTATCCATTGATGAAAGTGGGTTATTAAAGTCCCCTACTGTTATTATATTGCTCTCTGTTTCTCCCTTGAAGTCTGTTAATATTGCTTTATATATTTAGGGTTCCTGTGTTGGGTGCATAAATGTTGCAAATGTTACATTTACAGTCTTTTGGATTGACCCTTTATCACTATATGATGACTTTCTTTGTCTCTTAATACAGTCTTTGTCTTAAAGTCTATTTTGTCTGATAAAAGTACAGCTATGCCAGCTTTCTTTTGGTTTCCATTTGCATTGCAGTACCTTTTCCATCTCAATATCAGCCTCTGTGTGTCCTTACTTCTGAAATGAGTCTCTTGTAGACAGCATACAGGTGCTTTTGTGTTTTTAATCCATTCACCTACTCTGTATCTTTTGATTGGAGAATTTAGTCCATTTAACGTAATTATTGATAGGTATGACTTACTGTGCTTTTGTTGTTGTCTGGCTGTTTTATAATCCTTGGTCTCTTCTCTTGTTCTCTTACACTGTGATTTGATGATTTTCTTTAGCGGTATGTTTACATTCCTTTTCTTTTTCTTTCATGTTACCATTAGTTTTTGCTTTGTGGTTACCACGAGGCTTACACAAAACCAACAGTATTTTGAGTTGGTAACAACCTCAGCTTGAACACATTCTAAAGCTCTACATTTTTACCCCCTCCCTCCACATTTTATGTTTTTGATGTCACAGCTTACATTTTTATCTTGTGTATCCATTAGCAAATTATGTCTTAGTTATTTTTACTGCTTTTGTCTTTTAGTCTTCATACTAGATTTAGATGTGATTAATCCATGACTTATATAATATTAGGTTATTCTGAGTTTTACTATATATTTACTTTTACCAGTGAAATTTATAGTTTCGTATGTTTTCTATTATTAACACCTTTTTGTTTCAGTTTAAGGAAGTCCCTTTAATCTTGTAGGCAGGTCTAGTGGTGATGAACTCCTTCAGCTTTTACATGTGTGGAAAATTTGTTATTTCCTTCCATTCTGAAGGACAGCTTTGCTGGGTAGAGTTTTCTTGGTTGGCTGTTGTTTTTCTTTCAGCACTATGAATATACCATGCCGCTCCCTTCTGGCCTGCAAAGTTCCTATTTAACAAACCCTGATAGTTTTATGGTGGTGGTTTCCCTTGTACATAACAAGCTGTTTTTCTTGTGCTTTTAATGTGTTCTTGTTTTTAACATTGTACACTTTAATTTTAATGTGTCTTGGTGTGGGTCTCTAGGTTCATCCTGTCTGGAACTCAGTTTCCTAGATCTGGATATCTGTTTCCTCCCCCAAGTTAGTAAAGTTTTGGGCCATTATTTCTTCAAATAAGTTTCTGCCCCTTTCTCTGTATCTTCTTCATCTGGGACCCCTAAAATGCAAATGTTGGTTCACTTGATGTTACCCTATAAATCCCTTAAGCTATCTTTGCTCATTTTCATTCTTTTTCCTTTTTGCTACTCTGATTGGATAAGATCCACTGCCCTGTCTTTGGGTTCACTGATCCTTTCTTTGGCTTCATCTAGTCTGTGCTGTTGAACCCCTCCATTATATTTGTTAGTTCATTTTTGTATTCTTCAGCTCTTTCGTTTTTGTTAGGTTCATTTTTGTCTATCTCTGTTGAAATTCTCTGTTTGTTCATACATTCTTCCAAGCTCAGCATCTTTATGACCTTTAATTTGAACTCTTTATCAGGAAAACCACTTATTTCTGTTTTTATTAATGACTTTTCTGAAGTTTTGTCTTGTTCTTTCACTTGGAGATATTCCTCTATTTCTTCATTTTTCTTAATTCTCTGTTTTTGTTGTATGCATTAGATAAAATAGCCATCTCTCCCCGTCTTGAAAGAGTGGTGTTGTGTAGAAGATGAACTTTATTGTTCAACCCTGTCCTAGATTTTGGTTGTTTCTAATCTTTGTGATTGTCCAAGCAGCCTACTTTGTTTTTAGTGGCTCACAGTAGTTGAGGGTGTGCTGTGATCTGTCAGTGTCATAAAGGGGGGGATGGTCTCAGTCAGTACCTCAATTCAGGCTGATTGGAAGCTGGACCCTCAGGTGGCAGCTTTTAAAGTATGTGCAAATACACCTTTTTCAGAATAAGATAGTTGGGTGTTCTGTCTGGCCCCTCTGCACCGTGCCTTTTGGGGGTTATCCCTGGTGAGCCTGCATGAGTCCTTTAAGAATTGCTTTTCGGTTCCCTGTAACCTCATGGGTCTCATGGATGTAAGCCCTGTTGGCTTTCAAAGCTAGATGTTGTGGCGGTCCATCTCTCAGGTGCACATTAGAGGTCAGGGTACCAGATGTGGGCCTCATACCCTTTGCTCCTCAGGGAGAAGCTGTGTTCAGGGAGAAGTTATGAGTTCCCTCTTGATTATCAGTCTTGGTGCTGGAATTGGGGGTTTAGGGTGAAATTGTGTCTCAGTCTCTCCTACCCATTTCATTGTGGGTTTTTGTCATTTGCCCGATGAGTAGGGGTTGCTTAACTAGTTTTGGAGTTTCTTCCAGAGGGGATTATTCTGTTGTTTCTGTAGGTTTGGTGTGTCCATGGTAGGTCAGTTTAGGATCATCTGTGTAGCTATCTTGAACTGGAAACACCATACAGGACATACAGTATTTAAAAAAAAAAAGTTGCCAATGCTTAAAAATTGGTGGTTTAATCAAAAGGCCCATGTGTCTAGTTTTCTTTAAAAAAGTCAGAAAATTTGACAATGCTGGGCCCTCATTCCCAGTGGATCTGAAAAATGCGCCCGCTGTGGATGGGCGAGACGGTATCCAGGCGCCCACAGCCCCCATTGCTTCCTTTTGCCTCCCTTGGCTGCCGCTTATCATCATGCATGTGTTGTGCTCTTCTGTTCTTTTTATGGAAAGGATGATATATTTCCTATTTCTGTGTCTCTATCAAAAGTGGGAAAGTTGAAGACTACTTAAGAAATATTCTTCTATTTTTAATATTCTTGAGAAATATTTTGTGAGATGTGAGAAATATTTTTATATTTTAATATGCAAACAGAATGTCAGAAGAATACAGTCTGATGTCATTTTGAATGAAGTCGGTTCATTTGCTCATTCAGGATATTGCTTGTGTGGGCAGTTGTGTTTGTAACCCCTTTGTTAGTTTGCTAGTCTGGCCTAAGAAAATATCACATAGATTGGGTGGCTTAAACAATAGAAACTAATTTTCTCACAGTTCTGCAGTCTGGAAGTCCAGTGTCCAGGTGCTGGCAGCTCTGGCTTCTTCCGAGGCCTCTCTCCTTGGCTTGGGGCTGCCTGTCTTCTTGCTGTGTCTTCAGATGGTCTTCTCTTGTGTGTTACGTCCCTAATAGTGCTCCTGTTGTCCAAATTCCTTCTTTTTATGAGGACACCAGTCAGATTGGATTAATGGCCTTGTTTTAATCATCTCTTTAAAAAAGCCCAGTCTTCAAAAACAGTCGCATTTTGAGGTACATATTCTGAGGGGGTTAGGGCATTAACATAGGAATTTTGTAGGGACAGAACTCAGTGCATAACAACCCCTGTCTTTTAAAAAGTCCAATATATAGATACATAAAAATGTACAACTAACTGAAAATCAGTACCGTAAAAGAGAAGATTAGGGCAGATAGAGCAGCAAACTAAAGTTAGTACAGAGTTCCAAAGAGAAATTTAAAAAAGTACTCTTAGTGAGATATTTCATTTAAGAAGCAAGGACAAAATGGCATAGTGGGGGTGACTGGGAAGCAGTAATCATACTGAAATTGCTGAAGATCTAATTTATGAAATAGAAAAACCACTTGACAAATTCTCCTAAAAGGCGGATCAAAAACATATGTTATGAAATTTATTAGAGAAGAGACTTTACAGTGGGAGTTGGAGTCAAAATCCTTATCATAGTTGGCTGGGAAAGAGCCCCTGGAGCAGAAGGAAAGAATAATCACACACATGATGGGCAGGAAGTTCCCAGAGCTGAAGTATGACGTTTTCAGATATGACTTGCTGGGCACACATATTGAAAGAGTTGACATGCCCCAGTTAAATTTCTGAATTCAAACAAACAAACAACCATTTCCCCCATCTTCCCCCCACCCCCTCGAATTCTCCAAGTGTCAGAATACCAAGAGGGAGGATAAAACAATTTTCTTGAAAGGGAAAGAATCAGGCTGGTGTCAGACCCCTAAACTGCAACAGAATATGTTAGACGACATGAAAAAATGTTTAAAATTTAGAGTTCCTAGGAAAGTTAATTGTGATTATGAAATTCTGTATCCACCCATATTATAACCATTCTTTAGATGCAGTGAAATATAAAAAACTTACCAAGAGACAACAGAATAGTTTCTGTCCCTTCACTACCTATTCAATATAATGTGAAGTAAAATTGGAATATTACCCCAGTTGCTTCCAGCTCTGCTACAGCCTGAGGTTAGTACTCTGTACTTCCTAGCAAAGCTGGATACTTACATAGATCATGTGTGCATAAGGGATTGTCCATGTGAGATTTACTCATACACATACATATTCTTAGTTTGCTCACTTACATTGCTATATAGTGATTCATTATGTGAATATATCAAAGTGTTTCTTCTTATTGAAGAACATTTTAATGTTCCCCATTGTTTGCTCTAGTAGTTTTAGTAAACAGTGGTACTAGGAAAAGTCCTACAAATGCCTTCTTGTACTCATTTGAGAATTTCTCTAAGATATTAAGAAGTAGAATTACTAGCTTATGGGGTATATTTATTTTCATTTTCATTTCATATTGCTACTTGCGCTTCAGAATGGTTGTAACCATTTACATTCCCACCAACAGAAAGATGTTTATTTGTTTATCTGTACTTGGTATTGTCATATTTTTTATTTATGGCATCTGTTGCTGTGGGAGGCGAGGAGTGGGGAGTGTGTTCCCGGCCCGGGGGCAATAAACTGGTGGAACTGAGATGAGTCAAGGGAAAGGTGGGTCAGTAGAAACCCTTTCATTGCCCACAGTGAGGCCCCGCTCCGTCCCCGCTGGCCGCGGTCTCTCCTTTCTCCCTGGTCCCCGCTAGCTTTACCCCACAGTGTCTAGTTGCGGTTTTCATCGCATTTCTGATTACTGATGAGTTGGGACATCTTAACTTTTTCCTTGGCTCTTTGTGGTTCTGTTCCTGTGTTTCTGTCCTTGTCCCTGCATGCTGTTTCTATTAGATTATTTATCTTTTTCTTGTTGATTTGTAGGAGTTATTTGTGCATTTTGGCTCCTAGTTCTTTGTCATTTATATGGATCACAAATATTTTTCCCCAACTTTTTTGTATTAGTAAAACAAAATTTAATTTTACTATAGTTGAATTACCAATATTTTTCTTCAGTTTGTATATTTAGTGTATTAAGGAATCACTCCCTGTCTCAGGTTCATGAAAGTATTCTTTATTCTCTACTTTATAAAGTTATGCTTTTTCAACTGTGTTCATAATTCATCTGGAATTTTTTTCACCCTTATTTTGCTTTTTAACAGCTTTATTGAGCTGTCATTTATATACCATAAGGTTCACCCATTTGAATGTATAATTCAGTAGTTTTTAGCATGTTGGTAGAGTTGTGTAAGCATCACCATAATCTAACTCTAGATTATTTCATCATCCCCAAGAGAAACCTTGATTGCATTGGTTGTCATTCTCCATTTCCCTCTGCCCCCAGCACTAGGCAGGTGCTTTCGGAGAAGCTAATCTACGTTCTTGTCCATTTGAAACATTTCATGTAAGCAGGATCAAATAGTATGTGGTCTTTTGTGACTGACTTTTTCCACCTAACATGATGTTTTTGAGGTTCATCCATGTTGTAGCATGTATTGCTACTTTCATTCTTTTTATTGCTGGTTAATATAAAGACACTTAAATAAGATCAAACAGTTTCAGTATTTCTAAGTGGTTTAAATTTCCTTACTAGGGATTCTTGGATGGTCACAGCAATAGTAGAACAGTTTTTTAACCTCTGTGACTTTTCCACAAAAATAGAACAAATAGGATACAGAAAACAAAAATCCATGAACAACATTTACAAGAAAATTAGTTGACCATGTTTTTCCACAAACCCTAAAATACTAGTAGGTTGGGGACAAACCACAAACAGCTCCAAGACCTGTGTATTATTATCCGTGTAGGAAGAAGAAGGAAGCAGAGGAACTTCAGATGAATCTGAGAATCGAAAAATAGCCAAAAGGCAATCCCTGGAAAGCTTGGAGGGCCAGTTTAAGAACGCCAGCTGAAACTGGGAGGGGTTTTGCACACACTGATACTGGGTGAGTGAAAGAGGTCCGTTGTAAAGTCTGAAGGACCTGGAGCACCTTCATGCAACTTTTAAAACTAACGAGCCGAAGCTCCCTTCCAGGACCAGTCCTCGCAGTGACGAGGAACTGAAAGCACAGTCGAGGATACCCTGAGGAGTGCAGACCCAGGAAGGAGAAGGTCCACGGGAAAGTGGTGGGAGGGAGCAGAGCAGAGCGAACGTATCTCAGAAAGCAAATGACTATGTTTTTGAACAGTATGTGGAATCGCAAGAGGGAGTTTCAGAGTGTGAAGTTAGAATGGCTGTTCTAGGTCACACCTCCTTCTAAAAGTTCAGGCAAATCAATTTCACTTAAATCTTTGCAATATGAAATTATTTTTATCAAATTTAATAGTTTTTAAAGAAAAATGACTCACAATAGCATCCCTGTCGGCAATAAGAACACACCAGAAAGACGTGTACAAAACAGATGTAAACTATTAGATATTAAGACAGAAGGCAAGACAAAAGACATTATAATTAGAACAAGGTATTTCAAAAAGCAAGTTTGCCTAAGAGAAAATTTAAAAAGTAGGTTTGTGGAACTTAGTGAAGTATTAGAAATGAAAGGAAATTTATTTTAGAAGTGAAGACATAGAAGGAATACTAGAACAGATAAACAGACAATACCTTACCTGTTACGAGAGAAAGATGTTGCAAAAGAGAAGGACATTTTAAAAAAAGGATAAGAAATAGTATTAAAAGAATTTGAAGGAAACTGACATTGAAAACAGGCAAAGGTGATCCAATATATGTATAGTAAGAATTCCCAAAGGAGAAAAAAATGATAGCAAGAGCTAGAACATAAACTAAACATTACAGTCAAACTGAATTAAAAACAGATTTGGGCTCTCTGTCTCTCTGTCGCACTCTCTCTCTCTCTCTCTGTCTCACTCTGTCTCTCTCTGTCATTCTCTCTCTCACTCTGCTGCTCTCTCTGTCTCTGTGTCTCTATCTGTCTCTCTCTCTCTCTGTGTGTCTCTGCTGCCCTCTCTCTCTTTGTCTCTGCCTCTCTGTCCCCCTGCTCTCCCTGCTCTCTCTCCCTCTCTGCTGCTCCCTCTCTCTCTCTCTCTTTCTCTCTCTCTCTCTCCCCCCACCCCCGTTTGGTGCAGCCACTCTCTCCTTCAGATAATAAAGTCTCTTGCATGGGAAAAAAAAAAAACAGATTTGGAACCCTATTTTGAAAAAGAACAGCACATTACTTGAGAACATTGACACAGAAAAGACCAATATAGTCTATTAAAATTATTGGACTTTAAAAGGAAGAATAAAAATTCATTAGACATGCAGGCAAAAGTCACAGTCTCTTAGAATGAAAATCAGAATATTATTACACTTTTTTGAAAGTAACAGTTGATGAGAAATGACATTATTATGAGAGGATTTATTAGAGAAGATACAATTATGGAATTCATATAAAAGGTACTCAGGAAGTCTGGGTCCAAGATTTTGTATAGAATCAAACTCATTTTCAAATATAAAAGTCATAGCTGTTACCAGTATGCTAGAACTTGAAGAATATTGTTTCCATTAGCCCTTCCTGAGGAATCTGTTAGAGAACAAGCTTCAGAGAATCAAAATGACTACAGACATTAATTATAAGGACTGATTAACCTTTAGTAATGGTTAGCATCACTCATACACTTGCAGAGCAGAATAAATGAGGATTGAAGGGGAGCGTATGGTCTGTAAAGAGGTGGGAAAGGCAGATGGAGGGATCATATGCCAAACAATTTGAAAACTGTTTTCAGTAACATTGGTGGTGGTAGTATTGGTATTATTATTTGGAGGCTGTGTGTGTAATGTGATATAAGCAAATGAGTAAATGTGTGTACTCTGATTCTGTCATGAACTGGGTGCTTGAGAGCTACGATCCTCTGTGTAGAAGAAGGGAGATAGCGGCAACTCAGACTCGGGGGCGTATGTGTGCGTAGGATGGGCAGGGCACGTGTTGGTCGGCGAGATGGAGAAAGAAGCTAAACATTCAACTCAGCAGTTTTTAAAAAGAAGAATACATAACCTGTATTCCCCAGAAAAATGAAACAACACTAAAACAGGAAGAAGAAATTAACAGTACCAAAAAAAATTACAAAATGAAATCAAAAGACAGATTTGACTAAAATCAATGTCAACTGGACAATCTAAGAAAAAACATAAAGACAAAATAATTAGAAATAGAAAAATGAACCATTTCTAAGAATATTATAAGTACTTAAGTCCATGAATTAGATAATCCAGGAAAATTACATTTTACAGACAGGTTTTTATCAAACATAAAGAACAGGAAATTTCCATGTTGGTTAAGTTATTTCAGAGTCCAGAAAAGAAAGGATGGAAAGGCCCCCGTTTTACGTAATGAGAGGGGATAAACCTGGCCATGAAAACCTAGCAACACGAGATAGGCCACATAATTCTCAATTGGCCCATTCGTATCCATTCCACATTCCTGTTCTCTATCATAGGGGACCTTTCTGGGCAACGTGAACGGGCCCCGTGTCCTCTGGCTTCTTACTGCTTTTGGAAATGGGGAGCCCTGGAAAGTGGCTCATTTCCTGTGTGGAGGGGCTGTGGGGAGGCTCTCCTTTCTCTCAGACATCTTAGCCCTTCCCTGGGGGCCTGTGGGTGGTAAGAGCTGCTCTGTTGTTGCTGGCCTGGGTCATTGCACCATCCCTTGTCATTCGCCTAAGCCTCATCCACAGCTTTGTACATAGCCCACTTGTAAATAAACCCTCCTTAAATTAACCTAACTTGAGCAGTCCGCTTCCTGTAGACCCTTTCTGATGAAGTAGATGGGTTTAGGGTTTTTACGTTTATAGAGAATATGAAATAGAAAGACATACTAGTTTTAAATACTAAGAAAAACAGTATCGAAAAGAGTATTCTCTACAGAAAAATATATTAACTACAAAGGAAAACAAATTTATGAACATTAAAAATATATGAGACCTAAGTTTACACTTTATTTGATTATCTGTAGTTTATTGGTATTGTATCTATTTAAATTTCCTGGGTGTGATCATTGTATTGTGGTTATATAGAAGAATGTCTGTATTCTTAGAGATATGCCATTTAGGGATGAAGTGTCTAAAAACATGTATATTTATTACTCATATGGGACAGGACAGCAGAAGAAACTGCGTGTGCATGTGTGTGTAAGAAAAGGCATAAAGCAAGTGTGTTTAATTATTCATTGCTACATCTAGGTTAAGGTATATGGCTATTCACTGTCAGTATTCTTGCAACTCATTTTTGGCTTTGGAATTCACAAAATAAAAAGTTGGGAAATAGAACAACAAAAAATGAAATACTTATCTGGATAAAAACCTTTATGAACTAGTAAGAAATGTAACATGACAGCATTTGAACAGGCAAATTGCTGAAGGAGAAATACAGAAAGCCCTTAGATGATGGTTGACTTGAATAATGAAGGAACACAAATTTAAACGACCTGAGTGTTAATCTGTCAAAGTAGCAAAGTTTCAAAACAGTGGTAATGGCAGTGACCTTGGGGAAGGCCAAGTATAGTTTGGTGCCTGCCGTCTTGTGCGCAGTCTGGCAGTGTCTGTGGATCCTTAACATCGGCCTGCTCTTTAGTCACAGCGGTTAATTTAATGGACTAAATCTAATGAGATAGTAGTATAAGTGAGTAAGGTTATGTGTACAAAGTTGGGTTATTGCAGCATTAAGTGCCCATCAACTGGGGTTGGCTTTTCACATAGAATACTATTTAACTACTAAACACAGAAATTAATATATTATATGAATTGATATCCCTGATTGATAAATTAAAAATAAAGCAAGTTAGAGAAAAATGTATGTAGTACTACCCCATTAAAAATATCTACATGTTACAGGCATGATTTTATTTCTACCTATATTAACATAGGTTTTGAAAACTTGTTTGGGAGAATATCAAAATAAAGGAACATTATGGGGAAGTGGGGCTTTTTTTATGTTCTCTCTTTTTGGGTTTTTTTATCCTAAGGAAATAAAGATCATGTAACAAAATATAGCTAAACTTTCTTTTTGAAATAAGTTCTTTTTATGCTGCTTTGTTAGTATAGTCTTACAGAGTTACAAAAAAAATTTGTTAAGAGATTCATTTTGCCCTTATATATTCTGTTTTCAGAGCAGTGGAAAGAGCTCAGTGCTAGAAAGCCTGGTGGGGAGGGACCTGCTCCCCAGAGGCACTGGTGTCGTCACCCGGAGACCCCTCATTCTGCAGCTAGTCCATGTTTCACCCGAAGATCAACGAAAAACAACAGGAGAAGAAAATGGTAAATTTCACAATTGGAATAAGAAATATTTTAAAGTTATCCATTTTTGCTCGAATCTTGAAATTGATTAGACAAATCAGTGGCTGTAGCAAAATCAGAAGTCCTGTGAAGAGAAGTGATGTGCATCTGTCTTTTCTTGTGTTAAAAAAATGTCATTTTTGTTATTTTGAGGACGACGAGTAAACTTGCTTGGAATAGTACCTTTTTGATCATATAGCTTAGTAAACTGTTGTTAATGCTATTTAATGGAGGATCTAGTGAGTAAACAGGAATGAGTTATTTTAAAAAGTTTTTGTGTCTTTTGGAATGTTCTCAACTTTTTTTCCTAGTGTTTAAAATAACGTGTTTGCTTTTAAGTTTGATTTAGAATTTAAATAATTTAGATTCTATTTTAAAGATTTTTATTTTAAATAAAAATTAAGATGACTTTGCTTTTCAGCACAGTAATGTTATCTCACCTCCCTTTCCTGTTTTCTGGTTTTACCAGATGCCTGCTGATTTTGAACCTTTTGCTCTTCAAGATGAGTATTATTTTTAGGAAGTTTTGGTTTTTAAATTATTTTTTACTGTCCTCTTGCTAAGGCTTATTTACCTTTGTAGCACGTAACTGTTTTTTGATTTTAAGATTCCTCTGCCCCTGAGTAGTAAATGTGAAGTATTAAGATAAGAAAATACACGCTTTCCTTTACAGCAGTTCTTTGGTTAAATTGAAAAAATTTGAAGAAATGCTGTCTTATCGGATTTTAAATTGTTTGTTAAGTATATATCCTCTATTAATCATATATTTGTATTAGTGGGGTTTGAAACATGTGACAAGAGTAATATACTTAATCTCTTTTAGTTCAGTGTTTGGCTCAGACTTTCTTATTTATAAAAATTTGTAAAATAACTGATTATTAAATTACCCTCGCAGCATTGTACCATGTTTGTTTTTTATGTGCAGAGATCTATTAGCAGTGCAGTTTCATTCTATGCCTTATTTTCTGGTGTAAGAGGGGATGACAGTATTGATGAAATTGCAGTTACTTTAACTTGTGTTTTCTGCCTCTTTTCCTCCACTCATGATAGGAGCACCGGTGGTGATAGCTGCTGCTGCCGCCACGTCTTCCTCTTTTCTTTTTTTTTAAAGTGGGAAAAAAAACCTGTCATGTGCCTCTGCTGTGACTGTAGAAAGTTAATCACTGGAGCATGTTAATGAAGTTAGATGTTAACAGTTAATACTTCTGGATAGACTGCCAGAAGATATGAAGGAGCTTTTAATTATACTAGGCAGCTTCTTGGTATATTATTCGTTACTTTGCATTTCTGTAATTCTTAATTATTGAAATTATGAACCTTGAATTTAATCATTTTGGACTAACCTATGGTCCAGCTTCAAATATATAGAATAACACTTTTAAAATTTCATCCCCACTAACTTCATCAAATTTACCAAATACCTTAAACCAAGACTGTGAGAAACTGTGTGGCATTAATTAGTTCTCTTTCTTTTAACTTTTCATTCTTCAGTCACCTTGCAAAGGACAGATGATACCCTTCCTCTCAGAAACTCTATGCAGATGTGGGCAGTGTGGCTAGGAAGTGGTGTGCATTTCAGCCTCAGAAGTATCAGTTCCTTGGCATTTCTCTGCTTACATGTCCACTGTGTTTTGTTGATGCCTTTTTTGGTGGTTGGTCAGTAAATCTGCATATCTTTACATACATGCACATATATATATACTTTTCTAAGCTTAGTGCTTCTTTTTTATGTATAAAAAATAAAACCTCATTTAAAATGACAACTCAGCTACTTAGAATATAAAGTAGATTTCATAAATTTTCAGTATTAAATTTCATGTGTCTTACTAATAGCTAGGATAATTAGTTTCTCATCAGACCCTCTTTATCTTTGGGATAAACAGTTCTACTTGTTGTCATAGATCACTCCAACCCAGGGGAAATTAGGAACAATGAAGCAGGTGAAAAAAACAGAACCAGGCAGAAGAACTTTAAAAAAAAAGAAAAGAAAAAAAAATCCATCTCTAATCATTTTCTGTAGGGATTTTATAGCCTCAGAGGGCTTTGTAATATAACAAAGGCCTAAGTTACCAGTAATAAGTTAATTTAAGAGGACTGTATTCTAAGGTGATTAGAGCAGTATAATCCATTTTAGATAAAGGTCAATCAAAAGTATTTTAATGTTTAATGTAATTAATTATCAGGAAAATTAACTTAATTTGGCATCTGTATTCTGCCAACTGTATAGGATAATTGAGGTGTCAGCTTGTAGATTATAGTATTTCTCAGCTTGCCCCCTGCTTCTGCCAGGGTGAAAGAATTCTTTGTCAAAATCTTATTAAAAACAAAATCAGAAATGTTTTAGAGTGGGATGGTGCTTTAGTTTGAACTTTGAACTCCATGATTATCTTTTATAGTTGTAAGGAGTAAATCAGGCTTTCCTCAGATTTCCTTTTGTCAAAGTCTAAAAATAACCTGCTGATTAAAGACCAAAATTGTTTCTGTGATGTTCTGTTAAATTTAAGAAAATAATCCTTTATAAAGCTCAGGCTTTGAGAATTGGTTAAGTGCTTGTACACATTTAGTTACTCATGAGGTTTTGAAAGATGTGTTCGGTGTGTTTTGTACATTCTTTTTTTACTAAGCAGTTTATCTTTTCCCATGGACAGCTATCACATCATACCTAAGGCAAATTTTTGATGAGTGAATTCATTTTAACCCATTTGTACTAGAATTAGAAACCAGAGGTGACATAGTTAGTTGTAATGGAAAGTAAATTATGACATGCAGTGTGCCTCATTTTCACGTAAAATATGTACATCCCTTAAATTATAATTAATTGTAATGGAAATTATTGTCAATTTTGAATAATTGAATGCTATGTGCATTTGAAATGTGTTCAGGGTTCTGCACATTTGACTTTTTTAAAAGGTTTAAAATATTAGGGATAAGCACTAAACTTACCATTCTGTGCTGTTTCTCTTTAACTACAGACCCCGCTACATGGAAAAACTCAAGACACCTTTCTAAAGGTTTCCTCTATCCATTTGTTTTTGGCCCTTTTTCTATTATGCCTGCATGTGTGCTTATGTACTCTTACAGGCTGTGTGCATTTTTTTCTTCCATTTTTATTTGCCTATCCACATTGACTGATTGAGGTTTTAGTGGTTCATGTTACCTTTTGGCATTGCATCAGAATGCAGGCTTTGTTTTGGTGGTGAATGTAATTTATTTTATTTTTATTTTTGAAAACATGCTTGTGGAGCCAGGCCTCTTTTATATGATAAGGTAAATTAAAAAGAGCCCTTTGGTATGTAGTGCCTGCCTCTGTGAGTTCTGTTCGCCCAGATCACCCCAGTCCTCCAATGGAGCTTCTTGGAAGAAGGTACTAAGCTTCAAGTAGGTGAGCATTTCACTTGCCAAAAGGATCCAGTTTTAACTTTTTTCTGCCAAAGAATGGATCCCACTTTTCCTCAATAAACATTTATTTGAATTATCTTACAGTCATTTTTATTTTAACTTCAGGTGGCTGATAACGCATTATTCATAAACTCAGTCATTGAGACATTTAAAACCCCAAATTTGGCAAAAGCAGAAAAACTGCTTGAGGGAGTTAAAAGTTAGGTCACCTTTCTACAACTTAACATTTCTAGCTTTTTGGGAAAAACAGAACAAAAACTCGCCCTCCAAGGCTTAAACCACTTGAAACAGTGCCTACAGTGAATCCATTTTCCTTTTTTTAGCCAGTGTAAGAGGACCAGACCTATTACTGGAAACTACTGGAGAGTTGTGACCCTACACAGAACACATTCCAGGCTCTTCCCCTCCCCCCGCCCCTCCCCCCATTTAATTTCTGTACGGCTTTCAATTCCAAGGGAGAATGGAGGCTGGGCCCCGAGTAGGGGGAGGGAGGGGGTCACCTTGAAAGTGCGTATAAAAATTACAGAATAGCTTCTCCCTACTGAGAGAGCTCTTTAAAGAAACAATGATTGTGACTGTATAGGTAACCAAACAGGAAACCAAATAAAAAAAAAAGAACTTAAAGGTTAGCTGTTTCATTCACATATTGCAAATTTTTATCTTGAGTTACAGTGTGAACTACTATACATGCTTTTTGCATTACCCAGGATTCTTCATTTTTCTTCTTTTAGCCATTAGCTTGAGTATTTTCATCAGATAAACTTCTTTTATGTGTGAGATATTTAAACATGAAGGATATACTTTTTAATATAATTACATACAGAATATGAAGAGAAGTGAACAATTTTGTTAGTAAAATCTAGACTTCAAATGGTAGGAAGCCCTGTGAGCAACTCTATCTGAAATTAGTCATGTTTTTAAATATAAGATACAATTTTTAAAATGTGAAAGTATTTAGCAGATCTTAAAATCCTTGTTAATTTGTAGTTAATGGCAAAATAGGAACAAATAATGTGTTGCCTTTTTGAATTCCTAACTAAAGATAAAAAGTAATTTCCATAGTTTCCAATAAATGGAGTTTTTCTTTTCTCAGGGGTTGAAGCAGAAGAATGGGGTAAATTTCTTCACACCAAAAATAAGGTAACCACACAAGAATATCATGAAGAAATAACATGTTGAAAAAAATTTTTTTGTAGTTGATAATTTAGTTCCTTACCATTGGCAGTGTGGCATGTTAACTTGAAGCAACTGTTCCTTGTAAAATGTAGTAACCTTGCTAACCACAGAAGTTCATTGGAAAACACTTTTAAGTTGAGCCCTTTGTTCTCTAATTTCGAGATTCTTAGCTGTTGTGGGATCAGGCAGCTTTGAAAAATGCATATAAACTGACTCCTTGGCTCAGAAAAATATATGTATAAGAATTTGTTCACTGATTCTGTAAGGCAGCTTTATAGACATCCTTGAAATTTATCAACCCTCCACTTAAGAACTTTGGCCTTATTTTAATAATGTGTTGTTTCAATAATTTTCAGCTTTACATGGATTTTGATGAAATTCGACAAGAAATTGAGAACGAAACAGAAAGGATTTCAGGAAGTAATAAGGTAGGCATCTTTTTATAGCTGGAAAGTACAAACATCAGTAAATATGTCATGGAGAATAAATTATCACTGAGAATATCTGTATATAATGTGTGATGTGCATTGAAAATTCATAGTCCTGGTCTTGGAAACAAATGGGATATTTTTACAAATATATAAAAATTTTACTTAAAATCTCATTTCTTAGAGCTTTTATATACTATCAGATATTTCACTTAGATGTTTATTCTTGATCTTGTGATATATAAATTTTTCTACTTAATATTGCTATAATAAGTTATTTTCTTTTGATGGATTGATTGGGCTCTGACTCAGGAAGTATTATATAACTTATAAGACACATGTATCTTTTTCCTGAGTAGAGCTAGATAAGTTATGAAAGCAAAACGAGAACTTAAGTTGTTTTTTTTTTCCTGAGTGAAAATGAAAAGTAATGTTAGCACATGGATTAGTTTCTTGTTTTCTAAGATATTATTAATCTTGATACCAGGTACTACCAGTGCCTCCCTTAAATACTTCTGTTTTGTCTCTTTTTTCTTTATGCCTATTACTTTTCTTTCTGTTCCCTTCCTTTTTCTTTTTATCTATAGTTTTGTATTATCTAGAGGCACATTTAATTCTGCAAGTGGGCCCCAGCTTAGTTCTAACATACAACAAAGATTTATTGAGTCCTTTTAACTGCTAGATACTGTACTAGAGGTTATATCCTGACAAAGAGACATTTTTATGGCCATGTCAATTCTTTTTCTATTCAGGATATTTGTCTCTGTTTTAGTGATTGACTAAGCTTTGTTCACTACTGAAGTCTAAGCAGTAACTTCTGAGTTATTGCTACTGCTGTCATAGTTCCCTGAATTTCTACTAACTGTTCCGTAGAGAAGAGGTAAAAAAAAAAAAAAAAAAGTGACAGGAAACTAGTTAGCTTGTTCTTAATCCTATAATTATATCTGGGGTAGTTTTACTTTTGGGATGTTTTCAATCATAACACCAGTCTGAATTACCTCTCCTGTGAGCCCCATAGATTGACTAAACTCAGGAATTGGTCGTGATTTTGTATAGTACTAGAATTTAGGGTGGATGTAATTGTTGATTCAGAAAGGAAAGTTTTTAGTTACACAAAACTGAATGTCAGAAGATTCTCTAAATCTATAAAATGTTTAGTTTATGGCAGGGATATGATGGATATATTACCTAGCAGGTTTTCTCATCCTGTGGTCCAAAAGATAAGTCCTCTATCCCCAAATCTCTTCTTTTCTAAATCATGTGTAATGGAGTAAATGATACTTTGATCTTATGTAAGTAATTTTATAAGTCTAAATGTCTAAGTGATTTCATGTGCCTAACATAAAGCCTGGAAAGATTTAAAATACCTATAATTGAAGTTGTAAAAGTGTTTGGGCAAAGCTTTGCATTGTACATGATACGGGAATGCCCGAGAAACATACAACCTAGGTAGGTATGCCAAACATCAACATATAATGACTTTGGGACACTGAAATATTTAAAATAGAAAAACAGTTCACAGTAATCTAATATAGCAAATGTAATTGTATAGAGAAGTCAGAGTAAAGGATTTTCCAAAAAAGCTCTGAGAAATGAGAACTTATATTGGGTTAATGAAGGAAGATATAAAGTGGATAAATAGATGAGAGGACATTTTAAGGGATAAAGGAAATGTACGAAGACAACAAACATTTTATAAGTGTCTTTTTACATGTAGCTAACTCAACTCTAAAACTTGCAGAGGGCCAGTGGTGAAAAGGAGGGAGTCTGTAATAATCTTAATCTAGGGGACAGAAAATATAGGTGTCTGTTACTATCCAAATTCTAACCATTTGAATTTAGGGAGCTGAAGATTTTTTGAGAAATCTCTTACAATAGACACTTTTGCCACTTGATATTCAAAGATTAGGAACCAGTTGGTTTGGATAACTTGTTACCTATGCCTCTCTCTGAACTCAGGAACTTCATACCTGTGGCTGACACAGTATTATTTTGTTCTGCACTGTGTCTGTTAAACATATTTAAGAAGTGCTCTCTGCTTAGAATCAAGAGAAAAGAATATAAAATAATATAGGGGAAATGAATTGTGTATATTAATGGTCACAGAGTTGGATAGGATTATGACCTGCTGTACGGCTGAGCCTTACCTCCCATATGTTTCTTCAGGTTTTGATTGTTGAAATGTTTTAGGAATCCTGGTTTAATTCATATTTAAAAGCACCTAATGTCTATCTACTTGAAATGTGTCTACTTGATGATTTCATCCAATCTTATGGCTTTAAATATATAAATGTCTGCATGCTGATGGCATTCAAATATCTCCATATTTGTATATCCAACTGTCTACTTGACTTATACACTTTAGCATTTTATGTTTCATGGAAATTTTAATGTGATTTTTTAAAATGTGATTTCAATATAATATTTTAAAATGTATTTTTAGGGAGTAAGCCCAGAACCAATTCATCTTAAGATTTTTTCACCCAATGTTGTCAATCTGACACTTGTGGATTTGCCAGGAATCACGAAGGTAAATGTTTGTTTTCACTTGAACAGACATAGTTTTTCATTAACCTCATTTGAGAAGAATTGGCTTTTTTTTTTTTTTGCAGTCAGCTTGATCTGTAGCAGCATTTGACATAGTTGAGCTTTGCTTCTTGAAACACTTCCTTCACTTGGTTTCCAGGGTACGGCACTCTTCAGGTTTATCTCCAGTCTCCCTGGCTACTCCTTCTCAGTCTCTTTCGCTCGTTCTTATCTTCCCAATGTCTAAACAGTGTGTGCCCAGAGCTCAGTTTTTAGACCTCTTGTCAAGGGGGTACACCCTTGATGATTTCATCCAATCTTATGGCTTTAAATATATAAATGTCTGCATGCTGATGGCATTCAAATATCTCCATATTTGTATATCCAACTGTCTACTTGACTTATACACTTAAATGTCTAATAGGCATTTCAAATTTGATGTGTCTAATACCAAATTCCTGACCTTCGTCTCAACCTGATTTGATCTTTCTATGGTCTCCCCCATGTCAGTAACCATTTGCTTAACCAAAAAGTCTGTAGTCATCCTGGACACTTCTTATCCCACCCCCTACTTCCTCGTCTGTCAGCAAATCCTCTTGGCGCTTCCTACCTTTAAAATATATCCAGAACTTTATCATGTCTTACAAAGTCGTAGCTGCCATCCTGGTCTGGTCACTGTCACCTCAGCTGGATTACTGTGATAGCCTCCTAACAGGTCTTCCTCATCGTCTATTCTTAACTAAGCATTAGGGTGATGCTGTTAAAGTGAAAATTAGATTCCTTGGCTCAAAATCTCTCCAGTGGCTTCCCATTCCACTCACAATAAAAGCCTAAGTTATTAATGAGATCTGAAGTATCTGCCTGGTTTACCCCTATTACTGCTCTAAGTCCGTCTGCTCCAGTCTTCTGCACCTACTCATCATTCTGCTGGAATGTTCTGTTCCCACATGGAATGCATGTACCTCTTCCTTCTATCTCATTTTCTGGTCATTCTCTCAGATGTCATTATCTGAGTGAGGTCTTCCCTGATTACTCTGTTTAAAAGCATGATTCAATTTGAAATAATAATTTAAGCGTATAACCTCTAATCATTCCCTAGCCTCCTTTCCTGCTTTATTTTTTCCATCGCCCTAACACCACATAGATACTATAGATGTTTGTTTATTATGTGCTTCTCCTACCTAAAATATAACCTTTATGAAGGCAGGAATTTTGGTCTTTTTTTTTTTAATTGACTACTGTGACATAATCTGACATGTAGAACCTGAAATACAGTGGCCTACCAGTAAATACTTTCTATGAATGAATGAGTGAATGTGTGTGAATGCAAGTGAATACTTGGCAAGAGTTACATTTTGAGACTTCCATATTCATTTATTCCGAGTTCATGTATACCACTGTAGTATATAATCTCTTCATTTTAACTATCTGTTAATGGAATAATACCTGTATTTTAGGTATTTTTAGGTAGATTAAATGGGGGAAGAAACGAATTTATTTTTATTACTGGTTCCTTGCTTATCTCTGGTTCAGGTGCCTGTAGGTGATCAACCTAAGGATATTGAGCTTCAAATCAGAGAGCTCATTCTTCGGTTCATCAGTAACCCAAATTCCATCATCCTCGCGGTCACCGCTGCTAACACAGATATGGCAACATCAGAGGCACTGAAAATTTCGAGAGAGGTAGACCCAGATGGTAAGGACAGATGTGAACATTTAATGAGATGCTCTGTTAACAATGGTAAATTTACCCTCAGGAAAGGAGTTTTTAATTTTAAAAAGGAATACTTCTAGCTGTCCATACAGATTTAAAAAATAATATGTTCCTATTTTACTCATAGTTTCAAATAGAAATTCTGATGAAAAATGAAGTTTCAGTGGATAAATTGCTGTACAGGTGAGGCAAAAATATATTATGAAAATAATGTCCATATTTGTAATGGTTACCTAATGATTTTAAAAATCGTAAGATGGCTTTGCAAAAAGTTTCTTATTCAGTTTAGGTTTTTGAATGGCTGACTTCTAAGAATAATTAACTCTCATAGTAGATAATTATTGTAGTTTATTATGGTATAGTAAGTAGTTATATCTACATTTAGAATAGGTAGGAAAAAAACATTTAGACATGCTCAGGGCAGAGGGGATTCTTAGAAATGAAGGTCAGATCATTTGATGGCATGTTCATAAACCTAAGGATTAGTTCACACTGGGTCAATGTATCATAACTTGACTGATGCTCTAGTGTGCTTCTCTTAGTTTATATAAAATGTCAGCTTGTAAGAGAGTAGTTATTACTGATAACAAATATATGCTTTGCTCCACACAGGAGCTGTTTTTCTTAACCTGATTATTTGGAGGTCTGTGGGTTGTGTCATTATTTCCTGCTTTAAAGAATTTCAAATAAAATTTTGTTGAAATGTTAGTGCTAAGACTGCTAATAAAAGTTCCTGTAATTCTAATAATTAAAAATGTTTAAAAAAAATTATTTCAAGTTCCTAAGAAACTTTTACTACATGAATAATTATGTTTTAGTTAGATGAAAAGATAGAATACCAAATGCTCATTTAAAATTTAGTATTTCAAGTAAACTGTTAAGCATTTTATATGCATTAATTCTATTTAAATGGACCCTTGACCAATGAAATATACTTTTTATCTAGTAATCTTAATCTCGTAATATATTATCATATCAAAAAACAACAACCAATAATATGTGGCCCACAGTAGGAATGGTAAAGTAAATTAAGATAACAGTAGAATGTGAAACCATTAGGAAGCATGATTTCGTAGATTTAGAGTAATACAGAAAAATGCTTATAATTGAAAAATGTGTGTAAAACTGGACACACGCAGGGAAAATGTGTGTAAAACTGGACACACGCAGGGCACCTGGAACCCTCACAACATTGCTGGTGTGAAATGAGTAACTACTTTGAAAAACAGTTTGTCAGTTTCTTAAAAAGTTAAGTCAGCAGGTCCATTACCCATGTTAAATGAAAACCTGTGTTCATATAAAAACCTGTATGCAGATATCTGTGGTACCTTTATTTGTAATCTTGTAACTGGAAACGACCCACATGTTTCTCAAATGGGAAATAACTAACCAAACTATAGCTTATCCTTACCATGGATCATCTGCTTTTCTGCTTAATTTTTTCCATAGCGCTAACACCACATAGATACTATATATATTTCACCCAGCAGTGAAAAGGAATGAGCTGTGGGTATATGCCAAGGGTTATGCCAAGGGGAGGAAGCCAGATTAAAAGGTTTTATGTATGATTCCATTTGTATAATATTCTGGGAAGGCAATGCCAGGAATGGAAAATGAGTTAGACTGGGTAGTACAAGACAATTTTGGGGGCTGATGGAACTGTTTTGTCTTGAGGTGGTAGGGACATAACTGCATTTGTCAAATCTCAGAGATTTGTACGTTAGGAATGAGTTGAGTAAATTTTAAACAAGTTTTAAAAATGCTTAAAATGTTAGCCCTTAGTTAATAAAAAATTTCATGTGAAAAATTTAAAGGCTGTATGTAATGATTAAAATTAGTTTTTAAAAAGTACTTGTAAGCAAAGGTTAGAGAAGCAATATAAAATGACAGGTAACATTAGGTGGCATTATATAGGTGAACGTTTTCTTTAATTAATACTTAAGAGCTTGATTTAATGTGTCATTTTCTTTTCTTTTCCTGCATTTACCAGGTCGCAGAACCCTAGCTGTAATCACTAAACTTGATCTCATGGATGCGGGTACTGATGCCATGGATGTCTTGATGGGAAGAGTCATACCAGTTAAACTTGGAATAATTGGAATAGTTAACAGGTTAGCAAACAAGAATGGGATAAGAATTGCAACATTTTCATTTCAAAGCAAATTTGAATTTTAAAATCAGCCTGAAATGTAATAGTTTTCATTTTTGTTCCCCTTTTACTATAATCTTGGTATTGCTAAAGAATTCATTGCTCTAAAAGGGGAAGAGATTCACTAAAGCCTCCTGTAGGTACTTTTAGTGGAGAACATTTCTAAAGTAAGCAGTGCCACAAAATGGAAGAAAATTAAGTACGATTTAATTTGTACCCAGTCAAGAGTTTGTTAAGGTGGTAGGATTTTGGTAGATTGGTTTAACCCCTAGCATTAGTGACTCTATTTTAAATTGCTAGGATGTGACTTGGAGAAATGCTATTAAAAGTACCCTAATTATAGAGCTGGTATTAAAATTGTGGAAAGGGCATTAACCACTTTTGAGTGTCTAATTACATTTTCGACACTGTACTGTGAGCAATTTGAGAATGGTATCTCTTGACCCTTACAACAGCCCTGTGAGATAGGTGATGTCTGTCTTTGTAATTAGAAAACTCAAGCTATACATTTACCAAGTCACATGGCTGTTGAAAGCAGAGATGTATTCAAATGAAGATCTAAGCCTAAAGCCTTTATAGAGTAGGAAGCGCTGAAATTATGAGATTTGGGTTGTAGGCCTAGTTTGTCTACAAACCACATATAATGTGCGTTTAAATGACACTGGACATCTTTGAGTCTCAGACCTTTTAAGATGGACATGTTTTTACTAAGTGGTATCTGAAGTCCATTACAGTTGTCAGCTGCTGTTCATATGTTCTACCTCACCCATATTCCAACCTTTAAAAATTCCCATTCCCTCTTTAGACAAGCAGCTGATACAAAACTGTCTGTTGTATTTATAGATGACTGCTCTTCAAGTTAACATAATTCTTTTTGGTAGAAATTAGTTGCCTGTCCATGGTTAAAATGCACAGCTGATTAAGACACATTTTTTCATATGTCTGTCCTCGTGACTTCAGAGTACTGCTTTTGACTGTCCTTAGTGACAATAGTGAGGCCTAAACTATTCAGGCATTACTTACTCTTTTAAGTTACATAGTTTGAATCTCCACTGAACTACTTAATGTGGACGTTGGGTAAGCTATTAATGCACCTTGCACCTGAGCCTCAAGTTCCTTTGCTATAAAACGGGGTGATACTTATCACATAGACTTATTGTGATTGTGAGAGTTAAATAAAATAATCCATGTCAGGCATTACAGACAATGGCTGGTGCTGCCACCGTCATCATCAGTTACAGGCTGTCAGTACATTCGAGGTCCGTACAGGACCATAGTTGACTTGAGTTGAACAGTTCTGTTATTTTTTAACCTTAGGAGCCAGCTAGATATTAACAATAAGAAGAGTGTGACTGATTCAATCCGGGATGAATATGCTTTCCTTCAAAAGAAATACCCATCTCTGGCTAATAGAAATGGAACAAAGTATCTTGCTAGGACTCTAAACAGGTGACGTCTTTTACCTCTTTGGAAATGAGATGTTTTTGGTTTGTCAATAGGCATCTGAGACCTTTCATTTTCCATTCTTTACATTTTCATAATGTTCTTGTGTGTACACTTGCATTTTTTTGTTTCTTATACAGAGGTTCTTGTAATGTAGATGTGTGTTTTTATTGGGGTAGTTGGAATTAAATTATCATGTAGTCCAGGAATACTCAAGGTGACAATGTCTTAATTATGAAATTCTTGACTGTTTACTTTTGTTGGTAGAACTAGATAGCAGATCATTTCATTTACACTTTGGATTTCAGGAACTGCATTTATGATTTTCACACAATCTGTTCTTAATTTAGGATGTCTTCTGTTCCTATCCATAAAAATAATTTAAGCTCTGTACCTTGAATTCTGAATACCTACTGATGGTGGAGGGACTGGAAGATTATTCTAGATAATTTATAAATGACTGAAGTGAAAGCTCTTTTTTCTTATTTCTACCATATTTTCTAAATATATTAAAGGTTGGTGGACTCGGATCTCATAGATTGATTTTCACTTTTATGAGTACCCATTGTAAAAGACAGAAAACCAAAATGATGT
The DNA here is from genome assembly GCF_040802235.1 of Manis javanica. Lineage (NCBI taxonomy): Eukaryota > Metazoa > Chordata > Mammalia > Pholidota > Manidae > Manis > Manis javanica. The sequence continues at coordinate 6,273,295 of NC_133170.1, read as the reverse complement.
AGGTAGAATTGGATTGAGTAGTTTACTTTCTTTGAGGTAACTGCAATAAATATAAAAATAATTTTTTCAACTTACATTTGGTTCTCTCGCAGTTGCTATAGTTTGGTAGGTTGAAGGCAAATTTAAAAAGCATTGACCAAGACAGTTTTCTTCATGTAATTTATTTCAGTCTAAGAATTTACCTGTACTCTAAGATTGCGGTATTTCCTGCCAAGACATTATTTGACAGGTTTCCCCATTCTTTAAGTTTTAAATATTTGATCTGTTTGGGTCTTCAAAATACACAGATTTACTTTAAAGTCCTTCCTTTCTGACTTCTGTTAGGTTACTGATGCATCACATTAGAGACTGCTTACCAGAGTTGAAAACAAGAATAAATGTTCTAGCTGCTCAGTATCAGTCTCTGCTAAACAGCTATGGTGAGCCTGTGGATGATAAAAGTGCTACTTTACTCCAGCTTATTACCAAGTTTGCCACAGAATATTGTAACACTATTGAAGGAACTGCAAAATACATTGAAACCTCAGAGCTGTAAGTAAGAAATTTTTCTATGGGTCTGGTAAACTGAATGGGTAGATTAAAGTACAGCAAAAATTTCAGTTTGTTTTTTTTAAACAGGACTTAAATTGATAAACATTTAAACATTTCATAATTTAACTTTTTAATTGTCTAATACACTAATTTATGAAAAAAAAAAGTAAGAAGAATAAAACAAGGACAAAAATACTTTTTTTATTAGTTTCAGGTATACAACATAGTGATTTGACATTTATATACATTATAAAATCCTCACCATGATGAGTGAAGCCTGTCACCGTACCAAGCTATCATAGTGTTATTGACTGTATTTCCGTGCTGTTCCTTTCATCCTCCTTACTGGCTGATTTATTATTGGAATTTATAATTGGAAGTTTGTACTCTTTATCCCCTTTACCCATTTTGCCAGTCTCCTCTTACCCTTCCCTCTGACAACCACCAGTTTGTTATCTGTATTTATGAGTCTGTTTCTGAGCTTTTTGTTTGTTTTTTAGATTCCACTATAAGTGAAATCGTATGGTATTTGTGTCTGACTTAATTTCACTTAGTGTAACACCCTCTAGATCCATTCATGTTGTCACAAATAGCAAGATTTCACTCTTTCTTATGGCTGAGTAATACTCCATTGTATGTATGTACCACATCTTATTTATTCATCTATTGATGGACATTTAGATTGCTGCCGTATCTTGGCTATTGTAAATAATGCTGCAATAAAAATAGGGATGCATGTATCTTTTTGAATTTGTGTTTTTGTTTTCCTTGGGTATACACCCAGAGGTAGAATTACTGGATTGTATTTGAGGAACCCCCATAAGTGGCTGGCCCAGGAGGACCAAATTGCTCTTTAATTCCATCATCCAGAAATAATCCCTTGCCAATTTTAGCATTAACCTGGACATTTTCCCATGCATCTATAAAACATATAAATGACTGTATTACACATCTCTAAAAATCAGATGCTATACATGCTATTTTGGAATCATTTTTTGAAATCGACATGTCACAAAAAACTATTATTAACTATGTGTATTAATCAATTTTAAGAGTTACATAGTATTTTACTTTTTAGATACACTCTCATTTGTTGAACCTCTCATGTACTATTGATAATTTGTTTTCAGTTATACACAAAATACAAACAATGGTGTGATGAACTATTTTTGGGACATGTATTCAAGTAAAAGGGTAAACTAGAAGTGGAATTACTAGATCAAAGGATATAACCTTTTCAAAGGCTCTTATTATTGCCGTACTATTGTAGACTATATTGTTTTATTACCAGCAATATATAAGAATGTCCATTTCTCTAAATTCTCACTTAAAAAAAAATCTTGTAATTTTGAAATAATTATAGACTTCCAGGAAGTTGCAAATAAATGTACAGGGAGGTCCTGTTTGCCCTTTACCCGACCTACCTCAATGCTGACATCTTCCTTAACTATAGTATAGTAACCATGAGAAATCCTCAGATTTCACCAATTATACATGTACTCGTGTGTTGTGTGTACATGCATGTAGTTCTGTGTACCTTTGTGACCCAGGTGACCTTTTATGTGAGTTAACTCCATAAAGAAAGTATTTAAAGAACTAATTATTGAATGGTTATGTATGTGGCATATTGAGGGCAATAAAGATTACTAAGGTGAACGTTTAAAGAGTTTAGGAATAAGGCAGGTCAAGATATGAGGCTTTATAAGGTGGCAAAAAGGAGTAAATCAAGTGTTTTTACTTAAATACTATTTATTAAATATAATGTCCAGAAAAGTGCATATAACACATACAGTGTGTATCTGGAGAATGGCATGTATGGTGATGGGGCCTAACAGGGTAAGGGAGGAAAGCTGTCTAAGAACAAGACTGTGAAAACCTAAATATCTTCAGAATCTGGAGAACTTCCTACTATAATAAATAAAAGAGTTTTGGTTAGAGGAGTGACCCATTTTAAGGGGGATAATTCTGGTCATTAATGGAAAAGCATTTGGAGAAGGGAAAGGTTGGAGGCAGAGATCAATTACTGGTAATTTTAACTATTTTTAAGTGTATAATTCATTGGCATTAATTGTATTCATGTTACTGTACAACCATCAAATAGTATCTATTTCCAAAATTTTTCATTACCCCAACATAAACTCTGTATGCATTAAATAAGCCATATCTCCTTGTTCCCCCCTTTCCCAGCCCCAGTAACTTCTAATTTACTTTCCGTCTCCATGGATTTGCCTATTCTCGATGATTTCATATAAAGGGCATCATACAATATTTGCCCTTCTGTGTCTGGTTTATTTCACTTAGCATGATGCTAGGCTACTGCCTTCTCAGACACTGTAAAAAGTCATAAATGATAGTGGTGGAAACAGGAAAGGATGAGTTGGGGAGACATAAGGGTATTTGTAGAATCAAACGGGACTTGAATCAAAAAATAAAAGATAATACCAGGGTTTCTAGTCATTAAGATAGGAAACATGATTGCCCAGCACTTAGGCCAAGAGATTCAATTCCTTTAAGGCCAGGAGTAGGCAAACTATGGCCCTTGGCTAAGGATGATTCTTGCATATGTAAATGGTTGTAAAAAAATGAAATAATATTTTGTGATGTGAAAATTATATAAAATTCCAGTTTTAGTGCACTTAAGTTTTATTGGAACACAGCTAATGCTGGTCACATCTTGTCTGTGGCTGTGCTCAGCCCTGGAGCCAGAGTAGTTGTGACAGAGACTTCATGGCCTGAAAAGCTTAAAATACTTGCTGTCTGGCCCTGCCTCTTCTCTAGACTGTGAATAAGCAGATGTAAGTAAGGTACTGCTTTTATCATTAAGGAGCTTATGGTCTAGTTGAATGAAACTTAGGTCAGAGAAAAGATGTTTCTTAGTTAACTGATGTTTTCTGACAGCAATTACTCTGTGTCACACACACGCACACATGTGTGAATGCCTGTCATGGCATGACCCCTTTCCCCATTCAAAAAAATTAGAGAAGCTGGTTCATAATGGAGTTGAGAACACATGGAAATGGGAATGTTCCAAATGTTAATTGTTTATCTGAGAATTTCTCAGAAAATGAGACAAGCTTAGAGCTTTTGGAGAACCTTCTGTTTGTGGCATCTTCTCTTTCAATAATAGTAGAAACTATATCCTTCCTTGCCTTTCAGATGCGGTGGTGCTAGAATATGTTACATTTTCCATGAGACTTTTGGGCGAACCTTAGAATCTGTTGACCCGCTGGGTGGCCTTAACACTATTGACATTTTGACTGCCATTAGAAATGCTACTGTGAGTATGCTCAACTTCTGGAAATCTTTCAAATGAGGTTAAAGCTTTATTTTTTTAGCCCATTAACTATCTTTTTTTATGAATTGTGTTTCTGTGCTCATACTTTGGAAGCACTTTTCATGAAAAATACCAAATGTGATTTATTTTAACCTTTAGGAAAAACTAAAGTTTTATGTAGTTATAGTAACAGTTCAGAAATTTAATTTTTAGGGTCCTCGTCCTGCTTTGTTTGTGCCTGAAGTCTCATTCGAGTTACTGGTTAAGCGGCAAATCAAACGTCTGGAAGAGCCCAGCCTCCGTTGTGTGGAACTGGTTCATGAAGAGATGCAAAGGATCATTCAGCACTGCAGCAATTACAGTACACAGGTGACTGCGAGACCGGAGGCCTTCGGACTGAGTAGTGAGGCACGGCATGCTCGCTTCGTGGGGTGGGAAGACGTACATAACATCTGCTGGTCCCAGAACTAAAGTGATTTGAAGTGTAGCTTCTAAATCTAAACCGGGAGTTCGGTGCCAGTTAATTTTCCTTTATACAAAATAGGCTGCTGTGTTTTTTTTCTCCATCACATGTAGGAGCTGTTGCGATTTCCTAAACTTCATGATGCCATAGTTGAAGTAGTGACTTGTCTTCTCCGTAAACGGTTGCCTGTTACAAATGAAATGGTGAGCTCTTATCTCACAGATCATCACTTTAGTCAGTCTTCATACAAACTTTTTTGTACAGCATTATTTACTTCAGAATTTAGTACATTGCTTCCCACTATATTGGAAAGAAAAAGAAGGGCGTTTCAGTCTTATTTCAAAAGAAACTAATCTGGCATCAAGTGCATTTTTCTTTGTATTTTAATCATTGTTAGCCTATAGGCACAGGTTTTAATGAGAATGGAGTCCCTGTTGAGGACTGTGAGTAGCTTACTTTGCTCTATATGTAGCATCACTGATCCAATGGAAAATTAGTTTCTTCTTCAGGCCCCAGCAACCTGAGCCTTCATAGCAAGCTCTTAACTCTTAATGTGTGCAGGGTAATCCGGCCACTTGTTTAATGACCTGATAGTGTGACATTATGGCTGGATGCTGCTATTTTGTGGTTGCTTCTATCCTTACAAATTAAAGTGTTGAATTGGCAGAAATATGGGATAAGCATTTGAAATTGCCCTTAGGCCTCAAGGCCTCATCATTGGCTAGGTATTTTGTTTTGTTTGATTTTTCCTTTCTGGTTACTAAAAATGCAGTTGGGTTCTTGGCTTAGGATGGTGAGCCCCAGTGTATTTTTACTATGAGTGTAAAACCATTCTTGGGACACGCCTGGTTGTTTCCCTAGCAGTCATATGAGTAAGAACATAGTTAATCTGATCCCAGACTCTACCCACTGATATCGCAGAACCTTTGGAATTTCATTTGACTGAATCCTTTTCTCCTGGTTCTTGACCTGCCAATGCTGTTCTGGTACCTGAGATTTGTCAGGACAGTGCAAATAAAGGAGTTGGTTTAATCTCTGCAACACTGGAGAAACTAATTTCAACTTTCCTTTTGATTACTGTCCCAGTAGGATTTTGAACTATATGCAGTATTTAAACTGGGTGCTTCATAATTAAGGCTAATCTATCATTACCTTAGGTCTTTAAATGTATCCTTTACCCAAATAAAGTTAACATCTTTAACTTGTATCTGATTATGAAATGTTTTCTTACTGTTGAAACTGAACTAAAACTGTCCATGAATAGTGGATTGTCTGAGGTTTTAATAGCAAAGTTGCATAAGGCTCGGGAACTTAGATTTGTATCGGGTAGTAACTGTTGTTTTCCCTAACAAAATACTTCTACCTTTTCTCCTGCCTTAGAAATGCAATCTTAGATGCTAAAAAATAATTCAAAAGAGCCAATTATTATTTGGCATAACATTTATCACTTAGAATATAATTATCAAGTATTTATTTAGGCATTAGTTTCCTGTACTTTTTAGAATTATCTGTTTGGTAAGTTTTATGTGTCCTAAAGTAAAATCAGGTAGACATATTTTGTATAGCGCCTAATGTTTATGTTTTCTTTAGGTCCATAACTTAGTGGCAATTGAATTGGCTTACATTAATACAAAACATCCGGACTTTGCTGATGCTTGTGGGCTAATGAACAATAACATAGAGGTAAATACAAAGAGGAATTACATTTTTCGAGAGAGAAAATCTGTTGTAATTAATAGCTGTATCAAATGTATTGAGTATGGAAAAATATGAAACATACATGAAGCGTATTATTGTGTTATATTATTGTCTTTTATATGCCAGGAAGTTATGTTGACAGCATTACATTGTTTTCTTAGATTTGACTCTCAGAACCACTTGGAAGCATTATTTTCATTTTCTGTTTAACTGTGACTCTGAGAGGATCTGAGATTCACTGATTTAGTGATGAAGGACTGCCTGGCTCCTTTTCAGTAACTGTTTGTGGTTTATTCAAGTTTAAGTGTGTAAAACCAAGTGAATGTTCAAAATTGTTTTCACTTGACTCTGAAAGCTGTGAGGAAACATTCTAAGAATTACCTAAATTATAGTAAATGTGGAAAAGCTCTTCACCACTGCTGATGCGGCTGCATTTCTCGGATCTTTTCTTTCTATTTGAGGTTAATGTTGAAAGTTGCGTAAGATCTCAGTGGGGCAATGCTGGTGGATAGAGCAATTTATCTGGAAACGATTTTTTCCTCTGCCACTTTATTCAAGAACACTATATTTTCCTGCCACTCCTTAATTCAGGAAGACCCCAGAGTTCCCTTTTGTATTGAATTTCCTCACGCATATGGGTGTAGAGAGAATTGTAAACATGGCATTTGGGAACTGGAAGGGACCCTAATTTATTGACTTCAACTCCGTTAAACAGACGAGGAGCCTGAGGCCCACAGATGAAGGCAGCTGTTAATGGGGGGCTTGTTTTGCTAGGCACTCCTAGAGGAAATGCACACCTTCCCTTTAACTGGACAGGGACCGGGTTTTTAGCTACTAGCTCAAGTGACTTGTATTGTCGTAAGGTATTCCAAATGCACGCAGTGAGGCACTTTATGACATTCGGAAGGTAGAGTAGTTAACAGTTATGTTGAAATTTAACATGTAGAGATTTAAGATACGAGTTTAGGTCTTGTAACAGTGAAACCAACTTCATGGAAAATGTGTATCTAGAAGTTTTTGTGATATTGACAAGTTCATTTATGATATAATTTCAGATCATTTTTTTCCTACAAAATCGTGTCTCTGGTTTTAATGACTCTGTGCAAAGACCATTATGTGGATATTCTTATTTATCTTTACAACAACTCTGTGAGGGTAAATGTTAACAGACTAGGAAACTAATGCTTACAGAGTTGGTAACCTGTCCAATTAACGGAATAAATCAGCCAGAACTGTTGGGCTGCAGAGCCAGCAAAGGTTTAACTGGTTGATAGCACACTAGGGTGAGAATTTCTGGTCTCCAGGTGCTCTGGGCTTTTGCTTTGTGTCCCTCTTCAAAGTGTACATTTTAACCTGGTAACTTTTTATTCTGAAAATGGTAAAATCCATATATTTTATCACTGAATTACCTCCCATGAAAAAAATGAAAGTGGGTCAAATTTCTTGTCCATAAAACACAATTGTGAAACTTTGTTAAATTACACCTTTTTTGCAAGTTTAAGAGTGTTCATGAAATACTTTCTGCTTAGGAGCAATTTGACTTTATTTAACCTAAAAGCTTTTGCATGTATTTGATGCCTGTGAGAGCACCATTAATAACACCTACAACTTTCTGTATTTTCTTGTCTTACACCTATTATGGTGCTTGATAGAAGTCAGTACCTGTTGATTTGAATTTAAATGTACATGTGGTAAGATTTCTAAAGTCTTTGCTGAAGTTTTCTGTGGTCTGTGCACTTTGCATTTGACATATGTGCTGTAGGTTTATGTTCACATCTACGTAGGGACAGTTTACCTCAATGATCCTGAACTTAGGGGGCAAGGCAGAGAGGATTTTGGTCCATTGCCTCAGTGGGAATCCCTGGTACAGGGAGCCACTGTTACTGACATATTCTCTCTCTCAGGTGTGTTGAGGCAGAAAAAAATTGAGAAGCATTGGGTTAAATGATTTGTTTTAAAATATAGTTATGGCATGAGTCCCAACAGTGAGAGGATATTCTGTAAGTTATTTCACACTTTTCAATTAAACTGAGCAATTTTTAGTAGACTTACATCTCAATTCTCTGATAATCAGTTGTTACATATACTTGGTTGTGTTTTATAGGAACAAAGGAGAAACAGGCTAGCAAGAGAACTACCCTCAGCTGTACCACGAGACAAGGTAAAAAAAAGTTTTTAAAACATGTTCTCCAAATGCAAAGATGGACTGGTAAGCCTCAGAATATTACTCAGTTCTAGGAGTAATTTTTCTTCTCCTCCCTTTAATATTCCGTTGAAACTACTTAACTGAGAAAAGGCATGCAAATTTTAAAAAATGGGCTTTGAGTAATTTAAATAATATTTTTGAATACAGTGGAATAAATGCTTAAAGGTGGATGTTAAGCATTAAGACTTCTTTTTTTTAAAGACTTTTTAAAAAAAATTCAGTGACTTTACCATGTTTGTAAAATTAGTTGAAATGACTAATGACTTTATTATAATAAGGTTTTTTGAAGAGGAAGGACATTATAAACATAACAGGTTTTAGTTAATCTGGAGTATCTGTAATAATTGGATACATTAAAATGTGTTTATAAAATCTGTTACCTTGAATTCTTCATCAAAAAAGAACTTACCAAATTCCAAAAATAGGAAGATTTTGGATTTGGATTATTTGTGGGCATTCATCTGAAGAAAGTCTTTGACAAAGGTGATAATAGTACAGGAAATAAAGAAGAACGAACATTTTGTCCCATGATACTTTTGTTTTTCAGGTTATTTTCCTATTTTGATAGAGGGTAAAAATTCACATTTATAGAATGTTTCTTTATGCGTTTTTGGCATCCTTGATTTTTTTTCTTCCCTGCATTTTTTGCCCGTAGTCTTACAAAGTTCCAAGTGCTTTCCCACCTGCCTCCCAGGAGCCCTCCCCCGCTGCTTCTGCTGAGGCTGATGGCAAGGTCTGTCCTGACTCTCCCTCTAAGCCTGCATGCCTCCCCCTCTGGCGCGGCGTAAGCGTCGGGAAACCTTCCCGTACACTGAACAGCAGGATATGAACACGGGATATTGTGCCGAAGTCAGATGCTTGCGCCTAACGGAAATTCTAAACTATGTAACAATGTATCTTCATAAATTGTTGACATGCTTTTGCTTGCGATATATAAGATGCACACACAAAAGAAGTAATTTAAAGAGGAAATTATCCTACACTTTGAATTTCAAGCCATTGATATTTAAATTTTGCTTGTTAAACTGCATGTTTTAACATATCTTTTAACAGTTAATTCAGGACAACAGAAGAGAAAATAAAACTGTGAGTCCTTGCTTCAGAATGGGAATGTTGGTACCTTTGGTCTCAATGAAACATTGTCTTCAAAACCACTAACCTGTTTGTACTGTAGCATCTGTCCCTTGTTGTTTGTGTCACGTTTTTTCCTTCATCTAACTCTTCAAGATGGCATTAATTCTAGTTTTACATTGTTTTAAATAATAGGTTTTTCCAGTGTTTTTTATTACCTTCAAGAATAGTTTTAAATTTAACATTTTGGTAGGGAATTAAGATTCCAGAGATGGAAACTGATTTTGGATATTTCCTCTTTAAAGGTTGACACCTGTCCAGTACTAATGGATAAGCCCTTCATGCTTTTTCTTACCTTCCATTCATTTTGCATTGTTAACCTTGACTATGTAGCTTAACATGTGCCTCAACAGCTAAGTGCACTCAAAACCTGGACTGTGAGAGTTTGAGACTGTCAGTTCTTGATAACCGTTTTTGGGGAGAAATGAAATCAGAGTAGTTCTGAATAATTTATAGATAATTTAAAGTTTTTTTTTTCCATTTAGCTTCTTTCCTTACTTACTGTCTAGAATTAAGGTTCTGAACTTCAAATAAAGCTTTATGAATGCCTTATCTTCTCTCAGGCCTCTGTGCTCAGATCTTAAGAGAACTAAGTCATCGCTTAAGTTTTATTTCACTTATGGCATCAGCCTGAATTTGCTCACTTTCCCTAAGATTTCTTTTATAATTTTTGTAGAGTTAACAGGCATTTGAAAATGTAATCATTCATTTAAAAATTAATGTTAAAATCCTGCCTAAATTTAGATATGACTCATCTTAACAGACAAATTTTGGCCAGTGTTTTGATTCAGCATTATACCAAAACCTGACTTAAAAAAAATACAAGTTTTAGGTTTACAGCATTATAATTTGACATCTGTATATACTACACAGTGATCAGTGACTTCCCTTCTGCCCCTTTTCACCTCCCCAACCTCCACCCATCCCCTCCCTCTGGTAACCATTGATCTGTTCTCTGTATCTGAGTTTTTGTTTTGAAAAACTGACATTTTTTAAACAATTGCTGTAACACTCTTCTGTTAAATTTATGTAAGCATTTAAATTTTTATCTATAAACTTTGGATGTCATCTTTTCTCCATTTCAGATTTTCAGGTCTTAAAGCCCCTGAAAACATCTCTTCACTCTTGATGAATTACTGTTCTTCCCATTATCCCTGAACAGTCCGTTTATCTTGCAGAAATCAAGGCTAACAGATATGCTAGAAAAGAAGGTGCAGAAAGCATTTGTGATTATCGGTAGCACTAATTTTTCAGCAGATCCTCTCTCAAGAGTATAGACATTGAGGAAATTTGTGTTTAGGTCACATTGCACACCTAGGCAGCTTACAGTTATCAGCCTTAGACTGTTAGGGTATTCCTGTTTGTGTTAAGAGATTTTACTTTCCTGGGTATTTTGTTGACTGTTGGGAGCATAAGTTTGTGTGTTTCCAAAGTCAGTTTAATTTGTGTAGACATGAGTTCATGGGACTTTGGGTTCAACAGTGTTTAAGGTCACTTTGAAGGATTTAAGCTGAGTGGCAGTTCTGTTTTTCCTTGTGCTTTTTAAACGAGCAGTCTCATTTTTAAGGACAGCTTATACTTTCCACGTCTAGTGTGAGAGGGGTTGGAGAAGAGGAAAACTTTTTTAAAGTTAGCAGATGATAAAAAAGAGAATAAAATATACTGGTTGAGGCCTTGCAAACAGTTTACTACAGACTGTTGTTTAGATAGCTCAGGGTTCTAATTATACATGCTGCCCACCATCTTTTTCTGATCTTATTGTCTGGGGAGATTAAACTCCAGATGGATACTGAATGTGTGTTCTTTACTACTGTCAAAGAAAATCAACTTTGTTTAGTTAATATCAGCTTTGATATGGTTGGTGTAAGTTTTGGAATACCTTTTCTCTTCAGGCTGCGTCAGGAGGTGGGGTTGGAGATGGTGCTCAAGAACCAACAACAGGCACCTGGAGAGGAATGCTAAAAATGTCAAAAGCTGAGGAGTTACTAGCTGAGGAAAAATCAAAACCAATTCCAATTATGCCAGCCAGTCCACAAAAAGGCCATGCTGTGAATCTGCTGGATGTGGTAAGCCATGAGAACGGGGTTGAGGATTTGTGAGAGAACCAATTACTAGGAAACACATCAAAGGACAAAAGGAGCTAATCATGTCAAAAACGTACTGAACTTTGTTGCCATTTCAGAATGGCAAAGAAGTAATTATTTTATTTCTCCCCCTCCTGCCACTTAGCCAGTTCCTGTTGCACGAAAACTGTCTGCCCGTGAGCAGCGAGACTGTGAAGTTATTGAACGACTCATCAAATCGTATTTTCTTATTGTCAGAAAAAATATTCAAGACAGGTTAGTACTGTGTAATTAATGGAGGAGTATAGTAATGCTGAGTGATTCCATAATTCGTATTGAAAATATATGTATTTTCAAAAGTTAGGTTTTTATTGTAAATGAAATGGATTATTGGTCGCATGCTGTGTTTTGCAGTGTGCCAAAGGCAGTGATGCATTTTCTGGTGAATCATGTGAAGGACACTCTTCAGAGTGAGTTAGTAGGGCAGCTGTACAAGTCGTCCCTGCTGGATGACCTTCTCACGGAGTCCGAGGACATGGCACAGCGCAGGAAAGAAGCCGCCGATATGCTAAAGGTATTGTGATGTTTGTTTTTTTGAATTTTCACACTTGGGTTGTAGATACATACACTATTGTTTAAAATGCATTCTGATACTGGGATGTGTATGTAGTTTTCATGTGATGGCTAATCTTTTCAAATTCCAGAGAAGATACTGGGTAGTAGAAATTACCATACGTAAAGTGGAGACATTACTTCACAATTCAGATTTTTTAATATCATAACTTAATAAGTGTGAAAAATTTTTATCTTCAATGTAGGCATTACAAGGAGCCAGTCAAATTATTGCTGAAATCCGAGAGACTCATCTTTGGTGAAGAGAACTGTGTAATACTGAGACCTTGTCGACTCAACTTGCTGGTTACTGCCTACTTGAGTAGAATTCTATTTATGAACTCCTGTGTGTTGCTATGGTATGAATCTGCTCATGTGAAGACTGGCTATAAAATGAAAATTATATCTCTATTACAGAACAAATCATACATTTAATCCAAATAATAAATGGCTGTTTCTACAGTTTCCCAATATATATAAAATACATCAAGTCTGTCTTGTGACAGTTCCATCTGAACTTAAAAAGAACTGTTAATGTTCTAGTTGTACAAGCTGTTTGCCTGTGGATAAGATGACCTGTGTAATCTGTTAGTAGCCCTAAAGCTGCTGCCATAGTCCTTCAAGGAGAACGCGCCAAGACCACGTCTATACGACTGTAATGCATGCACTATATAAACTGATCTGGCTTTGAAAGGTGTGGGTTGACAAGTCACTGTATTTCACCTGTCCTTCAACTTTTATTGAGCTCCTCTGCAGTGGATGTGTTAAGAAGGCTGAATGTGTAAGAGCATCGGTAACACTGACAGGGATGCAGTGTGCACATGTGTAGCTACACAGCCCTTCCACTCTGGGTCCACATTGTCCTTGTGCATTAAAACTTTGATTCTTATTTAAATCTGGAAACATCAATTAACGTTTTCCTGCGTTAGAAACAACCATCTAGATTTGATTATCTAGTAAGACTTTATAATGACCAATTCTTGTTTTTAGAGGTCCTAATAAATTCTCCTTGGTTTCCAAGTAGAGTAATTTGGATACATATTTTAATTGGGCATTTATACCAAGACTTGGAGGTGGGACTTAAAACCAGATGCTGTGCTGGACATTGAAGTATATATTCTTTCTCTCAGGACTGGTTGGTAGTACTTAGTTTTGCTTCACACCAACAAAATATATTAGGACAGAGGTATGAAAATACTGGCGGAGCCTCATTACTTAAGGAAAAACATTCACATACATACAGCCCTAAAGGCTTATAGACTACCAATTGCATTCAGGGGCTGAGGTTTAGAACATGCACTTCTATGAAAACTCCCCAGGTGATTCTTGAACTACATTATAAATTTATGAAATGGCTCAAAATCCCTAACTCCATTTCTAACATGTTAGTTACATATTGCAGATATTAAAGTTTCTTAAATAGTCATTTAAAAGTCACATTTCTGAACTACTGCTGGCAGAGACTATAAATATGTCTGTTAACTTTAGCTTCTGGTACCCATTTACTCAGAAACAGTAGGCTCAGCAGCTGATCTCAAACACACAGTCAGATGCAGTCTGACATGATGCGGTACCATCTTGACAGAAGATGTTACCCAACCATTTAACACACTTTAGAATCACTCTGCTGTCATTAAACATCAGCTTGAAATTATAGCCATATCATGCTTTACTTACTGCAGGTAGACCTGATGACTACCACTCTAGCCTTTTGATTTGTTAAGGGAGAAAAAAATTACAGTCCATCTTCCCCACCATTTCAGATTTCAAACCAAAAAACATGCTGTTGCTGTGGCAGTGCACCGGCGGGCACTACACACCTTGTACAAAGAAAGAGGCGAGAGACGTAAGGAAAGAAAACCCCGCTGTCGGCCTCAGACAGCACAGTTCTGAGATGCGGAGCTCTCTCTCTCATTTGTAGTGGACACCTGTATGTTCTTGCTATGTAAATAAAACTGCGGTATGAATAACATTAAAGTTTGTCAATAAATGAATTCTTCCTAATTTTATTCCCAGAGAAAGGTTTAGATAAACTATAGCTTTTTAACATATAAATCTCCTTTGGAACATAACTAGACAGCTTATACTGTATGAAAGTTCTGTGATGTTTCCTATTCAATTCTCATGAAGTGTTTTTTATCTCCATTTTTGTACATTAGGTGAGGATTTGAATATTAAAGCCATGCTGTGCTGCCTGTAAGGTTTTCTAGAAAAAAATCACATTGTGAACCATTGTGTTTGTTTCACTTGATTTTCAGGGTGCTATTTTGGTTTTTCAGATGTGGAAACATTTTTGAGAATTAACTTGCTTAATGTATATAGAGCGTAACTAAGTCCTGATTCTAAATCCTTTAAATTTGACCTGAAAATGTCCCTTACCTGTAAATGTCTTTCATAGTCTCATTTGATTGGATAATTGGTATAATATTTGCCTCTACTTTTTCTTTTGGTTACTTCACAAATTTATTTCAAGTTGCAGTCTGCTTGGAGACAAAAGTTGAATCAAAACGAAAAAGTTTCCAGATGTAAAATATTGCGAACCTTAGTTATCTACTGAAAAGACAAGGATGTGAGTGTATTTAATTAATTAAACTAAAACATACAAGGGACAGGAAAACCGAATTAGAAACTTCCTGTAAAAGAGAGTACTGATTTTTGTTCTTTTCTTTCAAAGGGAACTATCTACTATAATCTGTTAATGCCAACTAGGGCTCCATCTAATACTTTTCTTCTTAAACTGTATTAGCTTCCTAAACAAGGACAAATCAGAAATTTACATTTCCAAAATTAGATTTTTGCATCAGAACAACTACGTAGTGAGAACTGTGAGATATACCTGATATAAAAGTATCCACAATTCCTTATACCACCTGTTTTTCATTGTCCTTGTCTCCAAGGACAGCAAGAATAGGATAAGAAAAATAGCATTTAGTTTTTTCACGAAGTACAACTCATAAGAAAGATTAACCCTGGAAATCATGGTTTTCTATGATAGTCCTTAATGCTTACAGATTGGGAAACAAAATATTCCATCATTAGAGAAAATCGTATTTATTAACCAACCCATATAAATAATGAAATTACTCACATTGCGAATCCGTTCCCCACTACTGTTGTTTGATTTGTGTGAGTGAAGGTATGAGTTCGGGGTCAACCTTTAGTATATCTTGCAAATGAATGATGGTAAGTTTGAACAGTCAGCATTTTTCATCATAGTTGAAGCCATTTTATAATATAGAAATTCCTTTTTCCTATTTTAAGCAGTGAGAGTCCATTCTTAAGAATATGTTGTCCAACAACTAAAACACTCTCAGGATTTGTTACTTGTCTGTGATTTATACTGACTCCGCCTTCTGTTATCATCCGATACCTAAAAATGGAAATACTGAGTAACTGAAAATCCAGTCATTGTGACCTCTCCCTAACACAGATAACACCATTATTTTATTTAAATTTCAGAGGCTTTCCAATTGAAATCAGTTAGCACTGAATTGTTATCTTCATGTCCACTGTACTAGATTCTGCAGATTTATGGGCCAAATAATAGGTTTCTTGTTTAGTGGAGAAAAGGCTGGAGTGTCTCTCAGTTAGTACTGGTTAAAAAGATACCGGAAGTTTTCTCTACACAGAGTAATCTCAGGCTCTTTAGGATAAAGGCAAATAACAAAAAACAATTGAGAGAAAATAGCAACTATCGAATAACCAGTGTCATTCATAATCAAGAGCATCATCTCATGATGACGTGACTTCTGCTAGAATTCCTACAGATGAGACACCCAAGGTCTTGGGGCTAACTAATGCTTCTCCTTCTACATGGCAGTTTCATTTATAAATGGATAAGCATCAAGTATATGCCAAATTCCTTTTCAGTGAAATACTTTATTCCCTCATACCACCACATAAATGAGGATGAAAATCTACCTACTTCCTGAACCAGGAAAATGTAATTCTCAAGAGGAATAGTATGTAGTTTATAATAGTCTTATGAAGTTATATAATATGCTTATTTTATTTTTAGAAATTTAATATTTTAAATAGGTTGGGCAAACTTTCTACTCCGTAAAGAAGACAGATACAGACTGAATATGAGTGCGGTGTGTATCTGTTCACTTAGGCATTTATTCCTGTGATCTCACATTATGACCATCTCTGAACTGACCGATCCTACTGTGTGTACTGACCATAGTGGTCCCCTAAACGCAAGCCTTTTCCAGGCTGGGGGAAAAGCCACCTGATTAAAACAATGAGAGACAGTATAGTAATGCTATAGACAATTTAGAGTATTTTCAACAAGCTCTTTTAAGTTTTCACTTTACTCTTGGATTCACTTAACTTCTGCAAGGAATCAGACATCACTAAGGCATTATCCTCTCTGAAAACATGCTATGAATGGTAAGATTTAGTGTTGAATTAACAGTGAATGTAAAAGTTAAATAATCTTACCCTCGGGGACCATCCGGAATGGCGTTTGCTTTGCGGCACGTATCTAGGACGCTTGTTCCAGGGTCAAGAACTAATTCAGAAAACGAAGCTTCTTTAAACAACTCTTTTAACTCTTGATCAGACATGACCTCCAGTGCATCTATGCTGCTGTGATAAAGGGCCTGTGTACACCTGAGAAACACATTTTTGAGAGCCACGTCATGTGAATGCTGATCCAGACACATGTTCTAACACCCAGTAACCAATTAAGGGGTGCCCGTTATGTCCCAGACTGGGGCTTCTTACAACAGTGACATTTATCCTATAATTTATACACTTAATTCAAGATAATCTTTCCAATAAACAGATGCTATTCTAGTGGTAAATGACAAGATAACTAGTGAATTTTCTCAAGCCTATTGACTCGATAACTTATCAAGTGTTAACTCTTGTAAAAGGCCACCTTTTAGCAGAATGCAGCCCTTCTTGTCCATGAACAAGCTTGGTCACTTCCGCGGCAAGGCGTTTCTGGGGCCCCCGCTTTTCTGGCTCTTTGACATGCAGCTGCATTATGTGGTCAATCTCTGGAAGGGGCAGAAAAGTGAAGAGCTTCAGGTACCTTGGGGACAAAAAATAACGTGTCAGGTTTATATAGCCCACCTGATTTTTATCTCCAGTTCCTTTATCCTTCAAAGGATGTCCTGCTTACTTAGTTATGTGCCAAAAACTTCCAAGAGTTTAAAATATGAATCAATGAGAAAATGATTTTTAAAAAGGATCTTCAAAAGGTATTTTATGTTAAAGAAAAGGAACTTTTAGAGGCAAAGGTAAAGGTTAGCCAAGTTTAAGATAAAGAAGTGATAAAGCTAGAATAGGAATTAATGTTCCAAGAATTTGCAAACTTGGCTGTTTTCTGGCAACCACGCTGATTTGCTTCTTTAACCAACTTAAATGTTTAACTTCAGTACAGTTAAAATTAACAGTGTTCTTGTGATATAATGATTTATGCCTTCACTAGAATCTACAAACTATACAGGGTATTCGGTGGCTAACATTGTATCGTGAGTTATAAACTTAGTCTTTCTCAGCACACCGTTAAGAACCCACCTTTCCACAGAATCGTCTTGCTGCCTGACAAAGAACTGATACAATTCGAATGGGGATGTCCTCTCTCTCTTCAGCCACACAGCATTCCCAGCAGACTTTCCCAGTTTTGCTCCAGTTGTACTTGTAATTAGAGGAATAGTAATTCCAAACACATCTTCTCCAGTCAACCTGTGCAACGAAGAAGAACCTCAGTATGTGCTTCCAGTACACGTGGCCGCAGGTCGTGCTGAACACTCCTCACTTTTCAGTCTGGTCTCTGGATCTCAGAAAACGTCCTTGATCTCCTAAACCTGGATTCGTGTCCCTCTTGCGTGCTTTCACAGCGCTCACTCTGTTTGGCATTTGTTACGAACTGCAATTTAACCAGTGACTTTGGGCAAGGAACGAGGTGCTGCAGTAACTACAGCCTAGAAAATGGTAGAGGCTGGGTAGGAAATGAGAAAACTGGACAGAGTGGAAAGTCAGGCAGAGCTCCTAAAGATGTTTGAGAAGTTTTTTTAATGAGTAGCACATGCGCTAGCCCTGTAGTTCATCTTCCTCAAGAAAATGCCAATGAAATCTACAGTATTTGCCAAATATTTGGAATTAAAGAAAATTGTGTTGAGACTATCACTAGCTTCACGGAAGCTACTGAGCTGAAGCGGAGGCAACTCACGGACGCCTGGTCGCGTTTTAGTATAAACAATGAAAAGCAGTTTCTCAATCAGAAGACCTACCTACAGAGGATGCACAAAAGAATTCGAATTCTGACTATGCGTCTAGTTCCTGCAGAGCTCTAGAATACGTCCCATTCCTAACGCCGTCAATTCAGCCCTTCAGTTCTTACTATCTAGTGATATTAACACCTTTACAAACCTTCAATCGGGATAAAGAACACTAAGGGCTTGAACAGGTCATAACTGCACATTACTAACAGCGTATCACAGGCCATTCGTGTATAAACTATTTGGTCCCAGTAGTTTTCGGGTCTAGAGGCGCTTACTTGTGGATGAACTCGTATCCGGACACGATATTGCCCAGCTGATCAGACCCACCCAGCTGGACCCGGCATCCATAACGCCGGAACAGGTAGTAGAAATCATAGGCCTGGAGCACCTGGTACAGAAACTCGGCCAAGCTCATGCCCTCGGGGCTCTTGAGCCGCGATTGGACGCTCAGCCGGCTCAGCAGCGTGCCCATGCGGAAGTGGCCGCCCACCGCAGCCAGGAAGTCCACCAGGTGCTGCTCCTGGTACCAGCCCGAGTTGTCCAGCACCGTGAAGCTGCCCCAGGCCCGCCCGTTGGTGAAGAGCTGTCGGTGATGGGCTTCCAGGGCCTCGATCCCTTGGCGCAGGGCCTGCGCGTTGCTCCGCACGCGCTCTGCGTCCAGCGCCTCGCGCTCTTTGGTACGGCCGCTCGGGTCCCCCAGGCGCGCCGTGGCACCTCCCACCAGCGCGATCACGTTGTGGCCCGCTCGCTGGAAGTGAAACAGGCCCAGCAGCGCCAGCAGATGCCCCACGTGGAGCGAGTCGGCCGTGGGGTCGAAGCCGCAGTAGATGGTCTGGGGAAAGTTGCCCGCGATGCCACGGTCGAAGAGCTCTGGGAGCTCTATGTTCGTGCCCCTCTCGGGGAAGAACTCCTTGAACAGGCCCCGGGCCTTCTGCACGGCCAGCAGCCCCTGAGCGCCTGAGTGGGCCTCTCGCAGCCCCAGGGACAAGATCCCCGATGGGTCTGGGGCACTAAACCACCGAGCCCGGGAAAAACAGCGAAACACGGGCGCAGCCATCTTGGCGTGGCGCGCAGGGAACGTTGGGATTTTAGAGCTTCCCCCGCCCCGCCCTCCCGGAGCGCCCGCCTCCTGAGTCCCACGGAAGTGGCCGCGGGGTTCACTGCGCATGCCCAGGTAGGGCGGGCGGGAGCGGCGGGATGGGTGACCCGGCGGGTGCTGGCGTCCTCACTGCCCGCGGGGTGGGGTGGGGGGGTTCCTCCTCGCGTCCAGCTGCCTTAAGTCCCCTAAGATTTACTTTCCTCATCCGGAACGTGGCCGTGTTTACGGTGATAGCTCCTACCTCACAGGGCTGTGGTGAACATTAAGAATCAAAGAGATTGGCACAAGCTCCGTACAAATGTTAACTTTGTCTAAATTTTCACTTAAAAAATTGGGAGGCACAGGTTCTTTGAAGTCTTGGTCCTATGCAAAAACTTATTGCAGAGGCTGCGAGGGGTTAGGAGTCGGTCTAACTTGCGGAGAGAGGGGGAGTGGGCGCCCCGACGGCCGCCCTTCCGCAGGGCAGATTCCCCACGTGGCCGGCGGCGGCGTCCCCGCCGTTTCTTCGCTCCTCCAGGAGGCGGCAGTCCTGCCCAGGCTACAGCGGGAGAGCGTTCGGTACAGTGAGTTAAACGCAGAAAGAGCCTTATGTTTTATTTATTTATTTAGAGTTACAGGCAACCAGGTGGGACGCGGACGTGATTAGTGGATTCAGATTAGTGATCCCGCTGCCGCAGCGCGCCGGGTGCTCTCCGTGCTCCGGTCACCGGGGACGGGCGTCTCGCTGGCAGCTGGCTGGCGGGGGATCCCGCCTCAAAGCCACATTTTAGACTCATTTCCAGGACCACTTTCAGTGCCAGCTGGCTGACCTCGAGTTCCCCGGGAAGCGGACTCGAGTCAGAGATCTGTGTGCAGAAGGATTATTAGGGTTTGCTCTTCAGAACAGTATCTGTAATGTCCTGGTGGAAGCAGGGTGGGCAGAAGAAGTTGAACAGGTTCCCAGAGGCCTCGGACAATCCCCCAGCGCGCTCTGGAGCGGGCATTTCCTCTCAGAGGCATCCTGAATTGAAACAAGGGGGCAGGCCTTTGTGCCCTGTTATTGCCCAGTCATTAAATGCGGGTGCCCCTGGAGAGGAGGCACAACCTCGGGCAGGGCTTTGGCAGAGGGCGAGTTGCAGGAGAAGAAGTCATCTGCGAACCATCAGCAGCCGATATATTCACCAACTGGGCGACTCAGTGCCTCGGTCCTGAACTGGGCATCTGGGTCCTGAGCCGGGCATCTGGAGTGCCCCAACCATTCCTTACAGGACCTTTCCATTGCTTCACATTATAGAGTCGTTTAACAAAATGAAACACAATTTTACAAATTAGTTTCTTTGCATGTGAAATTATCAGGGAAGTGAGTTTCTCCTTGCCAAACCGTAACTTTGATAGGATTTTTATATACTTACTCAACAGTCTGTGACACATAATCCCAGATGCTGAAGAAAACAAGCAGGCTGTGCTATAACGTTTATGTTGCTATTCAAAATATCTTCAACTTTGCAGTTGTAACCTGTTGACCTGCAGCCTTATTTCACGCCACTTAAATCAGGGACATCTTCCAGTACGTGTAAGCAGGAAATTCTCCCGCGCACGGAGTATATGGTGCTTTCTTTTTTAGTACCTAAACTTGAATATTTTAAAGGACTATCTTTCATTTTTGAGGTTTCTGGTTAGTATGACAGGTAACTATCTGCAGCTTTTAAAGGTATGTTAGTAATTTTACACCAGGGAGCAGGACTTCCTGCTGTGGTTTACCCACATTCCAGGAAAGCACACCTCCCCGAGGCAAGGGTGTACCTGTGGGAGCATTACTTGATTGCAGGTGCTGAATGGAGGAGGACTTTTGTGGTTGATGAAATACAAAGTTACTGAGAGGAGAATCTACTATAAGGTTCTTTAAGAAACAGATTTGAGTTCTGCTTGACTGCTTCTTAAGTCTCGTGTTTCATAAACAGCAAAGTCAGGTACAGAAGGCAGTTTCAGGACAGGTGTTACGGGAGACTTGACAGCAACTCAATGACAGCAGCAGTTCTTCCCCTTTAATAGTTTGTCTTGGTGTAGCAGGAAAAGTGGGCTTTGTCCAAATGATAGCAAAAGAAGGTCCTTTAAACCTTTGGAATTAGATACATGTCTAAAATTTTATGAGACTGGACCCATAGCTTGAGGGTGGGGTAGAAAAGGTGCACAAGGTGATTCTTGCTGGGGTTTTTTTGCTTAAAGTGAATGAACAGTGTTAAGTATTTTAGAAAATATGGCTTATCTCAACCGTGGTAACTTGAGGGTTAGGTGACCTTGAATTAGGGGCACATCTGTTTCACGATTACCCTTTCCTGCAACAAAATATCACATAAACATTTACTTTGAAAGGATTCCTATTTTACATAGTTTAGTTTTCAAATTGCTATTATATTTATAAACGATTATAATAGCATTCAAAAAGGCACAAAAAGAGTGAAGAAGAATAGTATTTTAACTGTTCTCTCAAAGGTTATAAAACCAACAGTTTAAAGTTAGGCAGACCTACTTAATTCTGAACAAAGTGTTTCTGTATCTGTACAGGTACATATTACTTAATTCTGTATCTGTAGCAGGTACATACTCAGATTACGGCAGAGACCTGGCTGGGCTGAAATACGAGCTATCTGAGGGTCACAGCGAAATGACAGTAGACGGGAGTCTGGGGGGTTCTGTCACTATAATCATGACAAAATATTATTTCTACCTGTGTTTTTTTTTTTTGGCCCCTCTTGGAGACTGGAGGTATAAGTTTCTTCTGGATGTAAAAGGGAGAGGATGGGAACAAGGAATCCAAATTGCAAGTCACTTCAGGGATTTGGTGTTGGCCTTGGTCTCAAATGAAGTATTTCCATGATTCTCCTATTTCCCACTACTTGGGAAAATAATAATTTCTAAAGGCTGGTTTCAAACCTTTGTTGTCTTTGGGTAACGACTGATCCGTTTGCCTCAGTCTCATCCTCTCGCACGGCTTCACTGTTGCTGATATTCTTGAAATCCACACCATAAATCCTGAAGAATCCCCCCGCCCTGCCCATCCTTGCCTACAGGCCACTTGCTCCCCTTTCACTCCAAGCAAATCCTTCCGAGAAGGTTCAAAGATGCTTTGACCATCCAGCCTCACTGTGCCTCCAAAATCTATTAACATGTGAAATCAATACGGCTCACTTTCCTCACAAGAAGGGAAAGGCCGTTAAATTTTTCATTGAAAGTATAAATTTATGGAAGCCAAGTGCCCTGAAACCTCGTCTACATCCTCTCATCGGGGTGGCTCTGATGCTTTTTGAGCTGCTGGTCATGTTAGCATCTGAGCACTTTTTAGAAAAGATTATCTTCTGTAAGATGATATTAGACCAAAACACCAGAAAACCTGTTACTAAATGTGCAGTTTCTTTCTATGTTCAGAGAAGGATCCGTACAACTGTTCTTTCTTTTAAGCTGCTTTTGTAGTCAGTGGAATAACCCGTAGGACCGACAGTTGCCTTGACTATATGCACCGGGTCCCATAGCCATACGCCTGGGTAATATTTACCCTGTAGGCTGGTAGTAAATTCCGTGTGTCAGTGCCTGGAGGAAGCTGTCAGGAACTTGCAGGTGAGGGTGGGGCTGTGGAGAGGATGACAGGTGAAGGACGCCCCTTGTGGAAGGGTGGTGTTGAAGGTGCAAGATTAAAGGGATCCTGGGCCACAGCATTCAAACCGTCACCTGCAGCTGTGTCTTCCTTCACAAATGCTGCACTGGGTTGCTTCCCTCAAGTAACTCGTTCCCAGTTCCCTCCATTTCTGCTGAGTTTGGTGATGGGTTGTACAGTCCATTTTGTTTCGTCAGCCCTTCGCCAGAAACATGCTTCAGGAGCTGCCTGTTTGCCATGTGGTGAGAAAAGCAGGCTTGTCTCCTAGAAACACAATCTTAATCTTAAAGACGCCGATTGTGGTTGTATGTTGAAAAGCTTAGTTCAAAAAGAGAGTGACTTCAGACAAGATAATTTTGGAACTTTGCTGTTTCTCAAGTGAGCTCAGCAGCTTTCTGGTGTCTCTGACGCATGCCCGAGCGCTTTGCCAGCTCATCGCTGTCCGTCCATCAGGGCAGCTGAGTTCGTATCCCCACGGGAGGAGAGCAACAAGCCGTCTGTGTTCTGTAGAGCATTTCCACTTTGACCCAATCGATTTTTGTCTTCTTTTCAGTGTCTCCAGTATAGGCTTTATGTGGTTCTGTTGTAGACACTGTATGGCCAGTTTTCTGCCAAGTAACAATTCTGGAAACATCTCCCTAACCACTCTTCTGTAACATGATAATGGGTATAAACACCTTGCATTTACTTGCCCCAAACAGAAAAGTCAAACATGACCTCCTTCATCGTCACAGCCACCAAATGTGGCTCTGAGTTGTGGTGCAAATGGCACTGGGCTGGGTGTCATAGACCCGGTCAGCGTCTCAGCACCTCCTCTACGAGCTGCCCTTTTTAGATGAGTCACAACACTCTAGGCCTCACTGTTGCCATTTTACCGATAAAGGGGCTAGATTAGCTTATCTCCAAAATCCCACATGGCGTTGACATCCTGAGATGCCTCGGCATCCAGTCACTAGGCAAAGGTCACATTTATTGTTTCTTTATCTTCACTATTTAAGTGCCGTCCTAGAGAGGAGGTTGAACATGTGTTCACCTGTCCCCTCCTCCTCTATTGATTTGCTTAAGTAGTAGAAGTCAGCTTAAGTCAATGTCTACATGGCTAACAACAATTGAAAACAAATATTTAGCAAGGGATGCCTAACCAATGAGAAACATGGGTCATGTTTGCAAAAATGTTCAACCAAGGCCCAAGCAGCTGTGCTCAGACCCAAGCAGTTTTGGTCCCTGGTGATTTCATTCATTCACAGCTGCCCGTGGCTGGGAGGCCAAACCGGAGAGGAGGAGAGGCCTTACTAACAGAGAAAGCACATGAGAAGGGCTCCTCTGTATGCTGTAGCTATTTTGCCTGTAACTAGAGGAAATCTGGGATACCGGCCCCGCTCTTCCCAATATGCATCTCACTTAACTCTTCTTCAAGCACGGACTTTAGGGAAGAGTTAGGCGAGCAGCAGTCAGGGATACTTTCGTTGGTATTATATTGTGACTAAACACATTGCGCGTTATCACCAATCGAGAGGCCTTTCTTTCCAATGGACTGCTAATGTTATTTCACACTGAACATTTGAGAATGTGCCTGGTAAGTAGGTGACCATACGCCCTGGTTTGGATGGCTCTTATCTCAGCCTGATGCTTAACATGGCCCTTTTTATTCTCAAGTGTCCTGTTTTGAATATAAACTATACAGTCACTCTAAGGTTTCTACCCCGGAAAACTAGTTAGCCAAAAAAAAAATTTGGGTTGAGGTTTTAATATGTTTTGTGGAGGATTCTTGGGTATGAATTGATTTTCCTTAGTAAAGTGACTTTTTAATAGTTAAAATAAGGTGAGGTGGATGGGCATACAGAGCCAGGACATTGAAATCAGTAAGTCTATACTGCAATGGCAACATGTACAAACAACAATGAAGTGTTTAATTTTTTGGTCTTGATCTTATGGGAAAAGAAAGGTACAAAGAAGAATATCGGGTTATTTAAAATAGTATAGTGTTGGGAAAAACTAAATATCCAAAGATAGGGGAGTGAATATATCATGATATAAGCTTTCCTGGTATATATTATAGTCATTACAATCATGGTTATAAAATATTAGGTAAAATCAGAAACAAAAATATACCTATTTCATACTGAGGTGGGAAAGAATTCTGTAAAATGAAAAATGGTGGACCTGTACATGGAGAGAATAAGCATTTCTGTTTGTAAAAAAATAGAATGATAAAAAAAAAATTGTAATGCATACAAGAAACTGACCCATAGAATATATCTCACATATATAGAGTGCTTAGTAATCAATGAAAAGTCTAATACTCCAATAGGTAAATGGATAAACAGATTTCACGCACACAGCCTAAGGCCATTAAACATTTTAGAAAATGCTCAGGCTCACCAGTAATTAAAGAACTATCGTTTAAAGCCGTATTTTCTTCATATAAACTGTTTTGGTGTTTGAAGTGACTGGCTTCTAACACAGTAGGAATTGATCTTATAAAACTAAGATATAGAAGATCTAAAGTATATCTCTATACAAATAGGTCAGTGATACTATTGATGAGTTGGAACTTGGAATTTACACAGAAGATCTGCAAGGAGAACCTTGGTAATGTTCACCCAGCCACTGTTCAGGGAAGGGAGGGAGATGCAGCCGTCTGACCTGGATGATGGTGATAACTGGCCAGGAGATCCCAAATGTCGAGTTAGATGTAATGGGCAGGGAAAATAGCAATAATACCAATAATAACAACAGTCATTATTGTATGCTCTCTGCTGGGCATTGCAGTGTTTTACCTGCCTAATTTAATTCTCACCAAAACCCTTGAGAGAAATTTCATTATTTTTATCTAGTTCACAGACAAGAAGACATGAGTGCTTGAATCCCGATCTTTCTGATAACAAAGAACATCTTCTTAGTTACTCTACACAGACCTTTAAGTAGTTTTTCATTCAAGATATGTACTGGACCTGTCTTAGATTCTGGGAATTTAACTGATAGGAAGACAGGTGGTGTTTGCCCTTAAATAGCTTCTAGTTTGCTGGGAGCTTACATGCTGAGGTGTTGCTGACAAGCTCAGGCTTGCAGTGAGATGACCACATCTGACTCTCAAAGCCTGGTGCCATTTGTGCTAATTATTTTCTATCAACACTTATTTCTAACTCTGTATGCCTTTCTGTGCTGCAGGGGCTAGTAAGCGAAAAGCTCTATGTCCCAAAATCTCCTGTAGGGTTCTAAACGTAAGTGGGTTCCTCCAACCTATATTACCACATATACTCGAGAGATGTGGAGGTGATGTGAGGTAGAGGCCACCTATCTTCCTTCCTTCCTGTCTCCTGCCCTCCCTTCCTTTCTTTGTTTTTTTGGTGAGAATATATTATATAAGTTCTGCTTTCTTAAAAAATTTCAAGTTATACAATACAGTGCTATCAGCTGCAGTCACCGTGTAATACATTAGATCCTCAGAACCAATTCATCTTATAACTGAGAGTTTGTACCTTGTCACCAACATCTCCCTATTTCCCCCACTCCCAGCCCCTAGCAACCACTTTTTTACTCTTGTTTCTATGAGTTTGACTTTTTTTTTTTTTGGTTACAGCCAAAGGGATGCCATGTGGTATTTGTCTCTCCCTGCCTGGCTTCGTTCACTTAGCACAGTGCCCTCCGGATTCACCCAGGTTGTCATGTGTGACAGGATTTCATTCTTTTAAAAGTCTGAATCATATTCCAGTGTGTGTGTGTGTGTGTGTGTGTGTGTGTGTGTGTGTGTCCACCACATTTTGTTTATACATTCATCTGTCCATGAACACTTAGGGAGTTTCCATGCATTGTCTGTTGTGAACAGCGCTGCTGTGAATGTGGGGGGTACACATAACTGTTCAAGATAATGGCTTCTCTTTGGACATGTACCCAGAAATGGGACTGCTGGGTCATAGGGCAGTTTTATTCTTATTTTTTCTAGAAATCTCTGTACTGTTTTCCATAGTGGCTGACCCAGTTTACATTCCCACCAACAGTGCACACGAGTCCCCTTTTCTCCACACCATCACCAGCATTCTCTCTTATCTTTCTGATGAATAGCCATCCTAACAGGTGTCAGGCAGTAGCTCACTGTGGTTTTTATTTGCATTTCCCTGATGACCGGTGCTGTGGGCACCTTTCACGTACCTGTTGGCTGTCTGTATGTCTTCTTTGAAAAAAATGCCTATTTAGATCCTGTGCCCATTTTTTAAATCAGGTTATTTGTTTTTTTGCTATTGAGTTGTGTGAGTTCCTTGTATATTTTGGATCCTAATCCTGTATTAAGTGTGTGGCTTGCAAATGCTTTTCCCTTTCCATGGGCTGACTTTTCATTGTGTTCATAATTTTCTTCACTATGCGGAAGCTTTCAGCCTGATGTCGTCCCCCATGTTCATTTTTGCCTTTGTTGCTTTTGGGTATCAAAGCCAAAAAAATCATTGCCAAGACTGATGTCAAGGAGCTCAACCCCTATGTTTCTTCAAGGAGTTGTATGGCTTTAGGTCTTATATTAAAGTTGTTAACCCATTTGGAGTTGGTGTTTGCGTACTGGCAGAAGACAGGGGTCCAGTTTTTCCAGCACCAGTTATTGAAGACGGTCCTCTCCTCCCTGACGCTCTTGGAGGCCTTCTTTTCGAGGCCGGTTCTCCTGGCAAGCAAGCGGTGGGAGTGTGCTGAGAGGTGAATAGGGTGAGTGTAAGGGCCCGACCTCAGTGCCCTCGTGTTTCATGTCCATCTTCCGGGGGCCGAGAGCTGGTTGTGGACGCACTCGAGCAGCGTGGATGTCAGCGGCTGATCCCAGCTTTCTTATCTCCCTCATCACTGGGACACAGTGGTTCCAGCCGTGGCCCCTTCCAACAGTCATGATTTCTTGTTAAATCAAATGAATCGTAAAATATGAGGCGGACGTAAAATATGGTTCTTCCTCTGGGGCTACAATTTCCAGATTATACCTCTTGTCCCTTTGATCTTTTTCCTGCAATCCTGGATCCCAAGTCCCCGCCAGGATGGGACTGATTGCTTAGGGTAAAAACAAAATACAGAATACCAACAAAACAAAACAAAACCCAGAAAACCTGTTCTAGGTGGGTTTTTCAGGACATAAGTATGTGTAGTTTACTAAGTTACAATCAAAACCATAGAATTCTTCTCGGGTTAGAATCTGTTCCGGACCTCCTAAAACGTCTGATGTCTTATTCTGATACATTCTTCTCCCACCTTCAGTCAGGAATCGTGGGTGCCCAAGAAGCATGACTCTTCCCATTGGGTGTCTCCCATTCTTAACCTGGCCCAGTGGCCCAGTGGTCTCCAAACTGTTTGGTCATGTCCCCCAAAGAAGGCTTGAGCATCTAACATCTCAGTGTATGTGTGTGAAATAAGTACTCTGGAGGGGATAGATTATGTACATAATAATACACCCACAAATTGAACTAAAAATATAAAAATTGAGATTTTTTCTTCTGTATACTGTTGTATAAATTCACATCCTCCATGGGGTATACACACTCCATTTTAAGAGGAAACACCCTGCACTTCGGAACGAAGTACAAAGAAGCCAACCCCTGCCGTGGTGAATCTGCCCTGACTCCTCCCAGAGGAATATTTTAAAACTAGTTTTTAATGGCTTTTTGGGTTCTTAATGCCCACATGTAATCCTTCTCACTTCAGGAAATCCTTGATTTTTCTTGTCCTTTTCTGAGTTCTCTCATATTTCTTTTCTTTTGCCTACTCTTCTTACTTGAAGCCTTGTTTTCTCTCAGGCAATCTGTTTCCCATCACATTTCAACACTTAAAACAGCATTTACATTGACTTTACAAAGTACTGTTCCAAGCAGTACTGCCAGGACACATATGCAGACAGGGAGGGGATGATTTCTTTTACAATCCCCTTGGATTCTGCCCAAGATGGAAAGGACCTGGAAGCCATTCAAAGGCTGGATAAATTGGCAATTGGGTGGAAAATTGGAAAGTAAATTGGGGTTTCCCACATGTAAAAAATATATAAAAGATAAATGAATAGAAATAAAACCTGTATTACCTTTCACTAGAAAATAATTCTTTATCTAATACATACTGTGAGCTGTAGTCTTAGCCATTTGGTCATCATAAAATTGGGATTAGTGTCAAAAGCCTATGCATCAAATTTGAGGTATTTAAAGATAAGTCTAGTTTTCTTCCAGAAGACAATCATTATCAGGTTCTTTTTTTTCTTTTTGCACATCTCCTCAAATACATGTAACATTAATAATAACACGTATGTAGACTATTCTACATATTTTTTTCATTTAACATTATATCTTGGCAAAGTTTCTAGCCCGTACAGGAAAAGTACCCTCATTTTTTTTTAGTCTTGTGAAAAGCTGTAACTTAATTTATTCAACCAATTATTTATTTAACCATTATTGATTACCAATAGCACCCATCTTTAGCTGTTATAAATACAGCTGCATGAATAATCTTACACATGCCACTTTACATATGTGCTAATGCATTTATAGTATGAATTCCTAGAAACTCAATTGCTGGTCAGGGAATATGTGTCTATAACTTTTATAGGAATTGGCAGTTTCTGCCAGTAATAAATGAGGGTGAATAACATGTTCTTTACAGTGCTGTATAGTTAGAAAGTGCTCACCTATTTACTTGTTGATCAGTTAACTGATGTAAAATCATATAAAGCAGCTTATGGGACAGAAATGGGAAACATCATCTATCTATAAGACTAAAGCATTGTGACTAAAAATAATCATATTATTCAAAATCAGCTCATGTTGGACAGTTGAATTTCTGGATTTATTGCTTCCTTGTCCTGGACTAGACAGAGAGAGAGAGAACTCAGAGGTAACTTTGTATCCAAAGTCCATCTTAAGCCTATATCTTTGCACCATACTAGCTGCAGTGGTTTTGACTTAAAGAAACTTCTGCTTTAAGAAAGAAAGATAATGTTATGTTTATAAACCAAAAGAAAAAAAAACAAAAAAAAACTCAACACAAGAATAAATCATTTTTGCAGGAGCTGTTTGTTCAGATGAGGAACAAAACCTGCTTTGTTCCCGCAGGTGCACTGCTTTGGATAAAAGGATATTCTGGTTCACGCTTCAGTTCAAGTCAACCTACTGAGCAGAGGGTATTGTTCAGCATTACCTCCAGTTGAAAGCACTCAGGGTATAAGTGGAATCCTATTGGCAGGAGACACGGCATCCAGAGGCCTAGGGCTCAGAACTGAAATCATACAAAGGCTGAGGGGGGAGGCAGTGGACGCCACCGTTGGGCAGGGTGTCCAGTGCTCTGGCATTTGACTTTGTGTGTATATATGTTCATTTGCATGGTTTGTACCTTTACCCCACAGGGTGCAGATCATTATAAATGTCATTTTCTTTATAGTTATATCAGCTCTATTAGAACTACGCAGGCTCTGCAGAGGACCAAGCCCTCTTTGTACGCTAAAGGGCACACAGAGAACCGTGCCTTGCTCTGAGAGCGAAACACACAGACGTAGCCACATTCACCCACATATGAATGCAACTTAAGGTGTAGAGCAGAGCACACATAGCCCCCGTCCTGGGATAATGAGTAGGTTCTGCTCAGTGTTACTGCTTTGGGGATACCCTCTACCTTACAAAGATTCTGTGATGCTGACATCAATCCAAACAGGTCCCAACTTAGCTCTATTCCTGTCTTTACATAGTTGGCTCGAGCCTGGAATCAGCCTGGATCTTGCACTCCACAATGCTGGGCCTAGGCCGCTGCATGCTCCCCTCTGATCCGAGATCTCAGTCCTGGGGGCCTTAAGTCTTCACCCTGATCCGCTTCCCCACAGTTTGGATTTTGCACGGGGCTTCAGCACTGGTTTTTCAATCTCTCCTTTGCCGTTAGAAGTCATGGTAGCCGTGTCCTTCCTCTCTGGGAGAGCTGGTGCGTGCTGACCCCTGTGGCCGTTGTCCTGCTCTGGCAGGCCTCCTAAGGGTCCCTCTGAATCAGGGGAGTCTGACAGTGTGGCTAAGATACGGGCTTTGGAGTAAGACAAACACAGTTTCGAATTGCAGCTTGGTTCTTCCTGGCTGTGGCTTTGAGCATGTTCCTTAGCCATCTTGAGTTGCAGCTTTCTTATCTGTAATATGTGACATTACTGTCTCCTTCATGAAGTTTTATTGGTTGGATTAGTTTTATGGATTGGAAGCAATAATGTGCATAACATTTTTGGCAAAGGCTGACACATTTTATGCACTTCATTACGATAGCTCCATCCTGCAGCCACCTCTGAGCACCGTCAGCTCTTCCCTCCAACCTGTGGGGACTGTGGGGATTTTGCCAACTTCTAGGCCCCTAAAGAGATGAAACGGAAGCACTCATTCCTTTTTCTGCTTTTCCGATATGACAGGTACATGAGCCTGTGTAAAAAGACACGAGTGTTCTTAGGTGTGGCCCAGGCAGCCCTCTCCTAAGACAAGGGGGACGGGGTCCTGCGGGAGGCCCCTGCCCCAGCTCCCCTTTCAGGGCTAGAAATGGCACTGCCAGGAGTCCTTCTGGCTGTGGAATGGCGGGCTTTCAGGTGCGAGCTCAGCTCACGGCTTACACATCCACATTCCTTGTAATTACCTTTGCATTTCACAATGCTGTGAGACAGAAGCAGATTAGGAATCACGTTTCACCATGAACACCCTTGCACAGAGGCCAGTAAGTGTTAGTTAATGTATAGACCAAGAAAACTACAGGTGAGGAAATCAGTCTATTTTGTGCAAAAGGTCCTAAGGAAAAGTAACAGGTGCGAATAGGTAACACCGAGTGCTCAAAAGGGGGGTCTGATTGTTCCATACCTGAGACTCAAAATCGTGACTGTTCTGCAAAAATCTTTCCAGTCTGAAGACTATCATTGTTTGCCTTCTGCCATGTCTTACCAAGCTCAATGATCCTCATTTTTAAAATGTTTTAAAATACCCTTTCAATTGTTTGATTCCACTTTGAAATCTCCTTAAAAAGTGCCATATTTGTAAGTAAAATAACCTAGACATGATCGCAGTTCTGTAGTGAGATTTAAACCATTGCTGAGTACAGTTACCTTGTCTGATGTTTTATGACCTGGAAAACTAGGAGCTCGTGTTTCTGATAGACTGAAAAGGATCTTAGGCTTCCCCTTCCGTGTTAGGAGTAACCCCTCCCCAGAAGACAGCAGGTTAGCTCTTGGGAGAGTTGTTAGAAGGCTGTCACTGGCTCTTGCCTACGGGCCTGTGAGGGTCAGGAGTTTAGGGGGAGAGGGAAACTTCAATCAATGGAAAACCTAAAAGGCAGTCCATAAACAGTAGTACTTAGCATCCTTTTCTCTTGTAAATCTAAGGAAGGAACCAAGAGAAGGAATAGAGCAACATGTGAAGCAACACAAACAGGATTTTTAGAATTGGAAGAAACTAGATCTTCTGGTCTATTTAACTCAACAGCTGATAGCCCAAGGCCGTGTTATTAGAATGGGCAGATACAAGAATGCTATGACATAACATATGATTTTAATACCGATTTTATGGATGATGAAATTGTAACTCAGAAGGGGAAGAGCTGGAATTCGGACCTCAGTCTGGTTGGCTTCGGGGCCTAGTTTTAGCCTCTGCGCCGGGCCATCCACGCGCGTCCGTGAGGTCCTTCCTTGCGCTGGTTCAGCTGTTCCTCCTTGTTCTCCGTGGGCGGGGCTTTACCCTGCTGTTGTGCTCATATCCCAAAGGAAGTCGGCGGTTTTCGCGTGAGGAAGGGACATTCCATATGTTTAAGAGACTTGGATTAACCCCTGTGCTTTTCCCTCCGGAGAATTCTCTGATCTCCCTGGCGTCCCAGAAGGTGGCAATGGCGGGACACAAAGGGCCAGGGCGAAGGTGAAGGGCTTAGGAAGGCCAGGGCGAGGGTCCTGCCAGTCATTCACTATGCGGCCATGGACAATGACCTCCGGAGGACCTGCCTGCCTCACCCCGAAACGGAGAGACGAGCGGCGCCTGGCAGGAATGACACGCGGATGGCCTTGCACTTTCAGGGGTTCGCGGCTGGGAGCCACCATGTGACCTCAGGGGCAGTGCTTGGGACACCCAAGTGAAGTGGCTGCCTTCCTCAAGACAACGCCGGGGTAAACCCTGTGAAACAAGCTCTGCTCACCATGAACCGTCTGTGTGCAGGGCTGTGGCTGGTGTGTGTGTCTATGGAGGGCGAGCAATACTGTGAGTGAGCTTGGAGGGAACGGTCTGCTGAGGATCGGGACTGGCGTGGACTCAGCTCTGTCCTAAGGCCTCCGCAAGCATCTGCTTCCACTGCACTGTTGTGGGTGATGCCCAGGCCGCCCGGAACCGTCCCTGGCAGCCCAGGGAGCACCTCTACGTGTGTGCATTCTGCTTTCCCAGTTACTGTGCCAGGCTCTTCAGGGAGAAGCTAAGAACAGTGCTGGGCCCATTTTAAAGATTTAAAGGAGAGCTTTCCATTAAAGTAGTTTTAGAACCAAAGGAAATCCTACTTTATACCGTGGGTCAGTGGTAACTACGTGAAGCTCTTTACCAGGCAACGTTATATAGAGACGGCCAGTTCTCAGTGAAGCTCCAGACCCTATAATATGTAATCTCTGCAAGAGTGGGGTCACTTGCACCCTTCATCGTGTCCTTGTGCCGAGCACTGTCTCTGACACTTCGCAAATACTCCCTGAGCATCTGCTGAAGGAAGGAGGATGGGAGCAATGGTAGCAGAGGCGTAGGTCTGGTCAAACGGCAGGGCCCTCCATGATCCAAGAGAGACTGGATAAGTGCTTGGGGGCTCCACTGACTTCTTTATGTTGGCATTACAGGTGACAACAGTCATACTATCCCAGTAAGTGTTCTTTAGTAGCATTTTCAGAGAGAAAAAATTTCACTGGATGAATTCCTGAGCAGATGAAATTCTTAGAAATTCCAGGTGGGTAGATTTATAGAATTCACATCTGAAGGGATATTGTTACACAAAAAGATAGAAGAAGGCATTGAAACGATAGTGAGATTTTGTATTCCTTCTTTAACATGAAATCCAGGAGCCTTCAGATGGTTTCTATATTCTTTCCCATTTTCAGCCAAAATAGGTTCTTTCTGCCTCTCTCAAAATTTCTCATTTTGTTGCATAGTTTAGAAGGCCCCCTCAAAGCTTGCCTTGTGAGGCACAATTCCCCAAAGGATGATGTTTTCTATTTAAGACAGAGCTTGGACACTAGCAACTGATTCTCAAACAGGACTGAAAGACGGGTGCTGGTATCATGCACAAGGAGTGCTATCCCTTTGACTTTTAATTTGTTGCCTAGAAATATGACCCCTTATACAGCAGCCTGGTGAGAACTGAGGTGGCATTGTTTGCATTGCTAATATTTCTTCAGAAGGCAGAGTTTAGGCTTTTAGGTTTTTAGGTTTCACTGCATTTAACAAAGAATCCTGACATCTACATAAACAAGCAAGACTGGAAATTCCACCTTGTAGTTTTATATTCAAAATATTACAGCACCTTTGTCTCCAGTGAAAATCACCTTCCCAAGATTAGTATTTCTATTGTGTTGGAAAGTGAATCCAAAGGGTACAGCGGGGGCAATGAGCAGTCAGTGCCACACATGACTTTCATATGAACATAAAACATTAACTTTTGAAGAGTATCAGAACACTCTTTCCCAAATACCCACTTTTTTCAGAAAGGAAAATTAAGCTTTATGGTTTGGCTGACCTGACACATTATTTACCCTGGGTAGCACAGATGCTTTTTTTAAATAGAAGAACTTATTCAACACTTCCACCTGGGTTAGCAAGGACACATTGTCTCCTGCTGCAATCCTCACAGCATGAAGTATCCACTTTGTGGCCCTGGAGGTGCCCCTGATGTGAATTCTGCAGGAGGATGGAATTTGGTGTGGAAATGAGCAGGTCAGTGCATTGTAGAGTCAGCAGAGGAAAAGTGAGTGAACCTTGGAGGAATGTAGGCAGGGGCTGCAGGGAGCAAGGAGACTCAGTACTGAGATTCCCTTCTCTCTCTCATCTCTTCTGTTTTACTGCTACGTAGTTGGCTTTCTGCCCCAAGATGATTCCTGGGATGTGTGAAAAGCAGAGACAGAGAAATGAAACTGGAGGCAGAAGGTGAAGCCTGGGGACCCCGGGGCAGCAGCCACATGCACAAAAGGAGGAAGTAATCACTACTGATCACTGAGTGCCTGGGCGCCAAGCGTGCTGACATCATCTCATTTTGTTCCAACGATCCTATGAAGCAATAGTTATCAACTCCATTTTACCAATGAGGCAAACAGACACTCAGAAAGTTAAAGTAACTGTAGAGTCAACAGCCAGGGAGATGTAAAGTTGGAATCCAAACCCATGTTCTCTGCACGGGGCTAAACTGGTGTCTCACTGAGGAAACGGGAGACTATCTGGTCACCTCAGGCCAGCTTTCTTCCAAGATGAGTCGGTCAGTGAAGGTCCAAACTGGCTTCCTTGATTAGGGTTAAAGGTGAAGGATGATAGATGCCACTGCAAGGAGAGAAGGAGAGGAGGCGGAGTGCTGGCATGATGCTACCCCACCCCTGTTGTTCAATTGAGCACGTTTTAAAATATTTTATTTTCTTTGAAATCATGATTATTGGTTTAACTGCAGTTCCCAGCTTTCCCATCATTCTTTATCCATGAACTTTCATGGACTTTGCCCTAAATGCAATGCAAGAGCCGTAGCAGGAAAACTCGTTTTTCACCAACAGTGTTTGAAAGAACACTGTTGTCTTATAGGCCAGATGAAATCAGTTTGCTAAAAAGTGTTGAATTCTTTTTCTTTGATGTTTCTACTTAAGGCAGGTGATGTTGGTTGACTGTTCTGCAGCCCCTTTTTTCCTTGTTCAATAAAACCCTGACTGTGTTCAAATATTGACCGTCCATGAGTCTCAGGGGAGGTAGACCCAGCCTTGGGTGAAATGTGATTGGTTTAAGAAAGGAATAGTAGTTTTGTTTTTCTTACCAGGAATTAATTTAGGAAAGGGTGTGTGATGTAATTCTTGGAAGCATGAAATGAGAGATGTCTGTTGAAGGCTTCTGGGAAGTTTTTCTTTATGTATTAAAAAAAAGGATGCAAGGAAGGAATGTTTACTCTTCTGGCCTTTGGGCATGACTCTGAAGATGGGATGTTCGGAGCTGCTGCAACCATTTTGTCAACGTGAAAAATTAACTAGGAGACAAAAGGTAACATGCTGAGGACAGCAGAGCAGAAAGCTTGAAGGAATCTGGGTTCTTGATGATTTCAATGAGCTGCTGAAATAACCAAATCCGAGCCGAAACCTGGTCTTCCTGTTACATATGATAGACATTTATTGCCAGTTTGAGTTGAACTTTTTTGCTTCTCAAATGCAAATAAAGCATCCTAAGTGATAAACAAAAGGTGTAGGAATAGAGCCTGAGAAGAGGAATTGGGTCACCTTAGGCATGTGCCACCAAAAGAAGTGGGAATGTGCTACTTAATATGTTCACACATAATCCTTATCAAAAACTCTTTAGGCAATACCACAAAAATAGATTACTTATGTTTTTAAATCAGGAACCAGAAAAGTTTCCAGTTAGAGCGAGGGCTTAAAGAAACAAATTCCTGAGGGAAGTATTGTCAGTATTATAAATATTAGTACTTTCATATACTCTTATTACAGGTTGTCAATTCTGACAACTCCTCTGGCTAAAACTGAAGTATCTTCTTAATAATTCTCTGCTTCTCACTCTGGCCATTCCTTGAGTTATGACAGAGACCTATTCCAGAAGATACCCATGGGGTTACTAACCCCTACAATACAGTCGTGACCTTTCATTTCCCAGGTAAAGAAAGGGCTGTCAGGAGAAGGCACATAGTGGATCTGTGGCATCTTGCTGCACTGATGGACAGTGACTGCATTGGGGTGTGGGCGGGGACTTGATAATATGGGCAACTGTAGTAACCACATTGTTTTTTTCATGTGAAACCTTCATAAGAGTGTATATCAATACCTTAAACAAAAAAAGAAAGAAAGTGCTGTCAGCTGTAACCTGTGACCGCCCAGAGTGAAGTCAGCCACTGAGATCTGCGAGCACTTCTTCCTAAAGGGGCAGCTTGCTGGTCCTGAGCTCCAGGAGTGAGTGCTCAATACAGACATGTCGAAAGCTGTTAATTAAAAACGGAAGCCCCTCTTTTCTAAAACACACACCAAAAACACCCGAAGGATTAGTTGTTTGGGAAGAGCATCCTATTAGGTTGTAAGAAAATCTGCAACAGTTTGGACTCTTTTATTTTTCACCAAGTGCACTGCGTGCTAGTAGCTTACAGGCAAAACTCAGGCTTCTCGGAGATTTACCTGCTTTTTGATGTGAGATTTAAGAGGTCTGATCAGCTGGATGGAAAGTCTGTCGCTGTCTCAACGTGTGCTTCTCTGGGCTGATAATCGCCTCTGGGTTATCTTCCTGTCCGCAGATTAGCAGCTCTCCGGGTGGGAATGAAGCAAAATGTTTTGGAGCGAGTCCTCCATCTATTTAAAGTCCTCCTTTTTCAGATTTTACTGTATCATGACTAACCTCAGGTGTGGATGTCAGTAGTCCAGACTTGAAGCAAGATGAACTGGCCTGCGCTGTGAACCACACAGATACCTTCTGTCCTCCTGCTTATGGCTTAGATGGCTGCTGGTCAGAGTGTTTACAACAGCACCTTTGAGTGCTCATCTAAGAAAAAAGTGTTTATTGATTCAAACAAAAGCACGTAGCATAGTCTCTTCTTGGCGATTTCACGGTGCCTGGTGCAGATGAGGGACTCAGTCGTCTTGCAATGAAGATCCTTCCCCTCTTTGCATAACTCAGCCATTCTCAAACTTATTTAGGCAGAGGGTATTTCTTTTCACATAACATCACTCCCCCCAGAGGACTTGTGGTCTGAGGAACTGACATTCCAAATCACTTGTCTGCCCTGTGCATTTTTGTATTTTACCCCTTCCTACCTGGCCTTCTAAGGGATGGGCCGTGTGTGTGTGTGTGTGTGTGTGTGTGTGTGTGTGTGTGTGTCCCCTTCCTACCTGGCCTTCTAAGGGATGGGCCGTGTGTGTGTGTGTGTGTGTGTGTGTGTGTGTGTGTGTGTGTGTGTGTGTGTCCCCTTCCTACCTGGCCTTCTAAGGGATGGGCCGTGTGTGTGTGTGTGTGTGTGTGTGTGTCCCCTTCCTACCTGGCCTTCTAAGGGATGGGCCGTGTGTGTGTGTGTGTGTGTGTGTGTGTGTGTCCCCTTCCTACCTGGCCTTCTAAGGGATGGGCCGTGTGTATGTGTGTGTGTGTGCGTGTGTGTGTGTGTGTGTGTCCCCTTCCTACCTGGCCTTCTAAGGGATGGGCCGTGTGTGTGTGTCCTGGGTGGCTGGGGGAAAGGTTGGGGGTCTTTACTGAACCAACTATCTCTGAAAAGAGGAATTCAGAAGACATGGATTAAGGGGGGAGGGGAATATAAAAAACAATGAATCTCCCCAGACTGGGGAACTCCAAATGACTCAGCATTCACGAAGTGCATAGTCAGGCACTGTTTTAAGTGCTTTATAATCATGAGAACGTTTAGACCTCACGCCAGCTCAGCGAGGGTAAGAAACTCGCTCTGTCAGGTGGGCTGAGCTCCTGCTGGCTGGTTCTAGAACCATCCCCCTAACCATTACGTCTGATGGCCCCCGCACTCTCCAGGAAGGGACAAGCGCCAGGGATCCCACATTTCCCCCGGCGTGGAGATCTGAGTCCGTCACTGCGGCCCCCAGGGAAGCCCCAGTGAGCAGCACCCCCCTGGGTCCGAATGGCTCCTCTGCACTGGCTGGCCATGCGGCTTTGGAATGTGACTAAACCTCTCTCTGCATCGGGTGATTTTCACATGTAAAATATAAGAAAACAAAGGAAGTATATACTTGGTGACGGGGCTGAGGGGAGTGCTCAGTATGTGCTTGCTGTTGCTCGGTTGGTGCTAGACTCACAAGCCTTCGCCCCTTCACCCCGTCTGTCCTTTGCCATCTTCCACACCTCGGGCCTTCAGAAATTTGAAGAGCGGAAACACAGCCGCCTTCTTTCAGGCTAGACATTGTGGGTTCTTTAGCTGTGTCCCCGGATGCTGGCCTCCAGCCTGCCTTCCCTTCTGCTCACGTCTCAAACAGCTCTTCTGCCAACGGGTGGCATTTTGATCTCTCTTTCCTAAATACATTGTAAAAAGAGTTTTCTTTTTCTTACAGCCCTTGAAAGGTTGACGTTTAGTTTATGGAAGTTGAAACGGTCAGCACCACTAAAAACTAAAATGTTAAACCTAAAGCAGAATTTTATTTGGAAAAGTTTGTTTCTTTTTGGATCTGTTTTCTCTCCCTCCACAAACACTTCAGTGCACCCCCTTAGTGCTAAGACGGACCAGTTACACGGTCATGAGCTGAATGGGTGATTGTATGAATTTTTCTTTTCTGTCACTCTCATACTGTTTTCTGGTGGAAGAAGGGATTTTTAAGGAGGAATAGTCCAGATGCTCTCCAGATTCCCTCCTAATCTTCATATTCCATGATTTGGGGTTTCTGCAGTTTTGTTCAAAGTACACATATACTGAAGTCCTCCTCATTCTGATGTAGTCAATTCACTAGACATTTTTAGAGGAAATTACATTTGTAACTATAGTGTGTGTGGG
This sequence comes from Manis javanica, assembly GCF_040802235.1. NCBI lineage: Eukaryota > Metazoa > Chordata > Mammalia > Pholidota > Manidae > Manis > Manis javanica. The sequence goes on along the minus strand of NC_133170.1, from coordinate 6,233,698 downwards.
TGTATCTGTATTTCCCATTTCCTTTTTCCCTCTCAGAAATTGCTTCTTCAAAGGGTGATTAGATTGGTTTTAAAGTGGTTCATCTATTCATGCTGCTTATTTTCCCACTGGACATGTTAATGCCCTCTCTGCATTGTCAGATGACCCTTTGGTTAGTTCCACCAGGTGTAAACACGTGTTTCCAGTGAGAGAATTCCAAGGAGGAGCCTCCCATAGTCCAGAAAACCGCTAAGCATCTTGGGAAGTCAGTAGCTCTTTGGAACTCAGCACAAGTGAGTGTGAAGGCTCAGCTTGGTCCATCAGCTCCCTTGACGGCATGGGTGAGTCTGGGACACATAGAAGCAGGAGAGCTTTGGGTGGAGACCTGCAGTCAGAACTGATACTCAGCCACACAAGGCCTCCCTCCGAGGTGTTCACAGAGAGTACAGTAGGAGGTTTTCATAAAGAGAGTGCGCGGACCAAGCAGGGCGTGGGGATCAAGCATAGTCTGTCTTCTTGTGGTCGCAGACCCACTCGACTGAGTAAAATTCAACAGTAACTAACACATTTGCAGGTCACTCCATTTTTACATGTTTTACTTGCATCTTTCTTATAGGAAGTGTTTCTTGGTAAAGAGGTTAGGACTGTAATTAGAGGAGAAATATAAGCAATTACAAAGTATTAAGCCCTTAGTAAGTAAACTTGAAAGTTACAAGGTCAAATCCTCAAATGTCATGTCAATAGTACCACATATATCATAATACGCAAATAAGTCAGATATACACAGATACCAATGCAGGCGATGTTATATTTGTCCCATTTTGTGTTTATTATTCCAAGCCCTCCTAATGCCTTAAAAAACAGAAACTTCTTGAACATACATCATTCATCTGGAAGAATAAATATACTCCAAACTCTGGAAAAAGAGGTATTTCTTTCTTTAGTATTTTAAAAATTGGTATCTAATAATTTCATTTTGAACTAGGTTAGTAACCTGTCTTCTTCACTGAGCTCTTAAATTGAAAAAAATTTCAAGTTCTAAACATAACAAAGACTTAACTACACATTAAAATTGAAAATGAGAATTTATTTTCTATTATTATACTTTTCTGGCCAAGGGAACTGAAGGATTTTTTTCCCTTCCTATTTTCTTATAACAAACATTGGCAGAATTTTTTTTAAGCAAAATAGAATTGTAGTTGAGAAGAACTAATTCTATATGAATGGTATTAAACACAGCTCAGTTAAAACTAATACAGTTGTGCTTCAATAGATGGTGTCAGTTTTTAAACATTAGGGTTTCTCCTATTCTCTCTGGGTGGCCTAGACACATTTTTCTTCAAAAACCTTCATTTTTCTTCTCTCGAGTTTCCTTGACTTAACAGAAACTGGCTTTAGGAAGATCACATGAGATTTAGTGGCTCCATTTTTTTAATGCTGGGCAAAGCTGGGCTAGTCAGTAATATACTCTATTAAAATGAACTGTCTTTTCATTGCCCTGGGCTGGCCTGGCAGTGTGAGCCGTCTTGGTTCCTTCTGTAGCTAACTAGAGTCCATTCTCCCATCAACCTATGCAGTGGCTGAGAGAGTCCAGGAAATACATTACACTGAATGCTACCATTCACAAGAGATTTGCATTTAATGGCGGTGTTGCAGGTAAAGTATTTCCTTGCCGGAACACCGAGTTTTGTAACCATAGTTGCCTTTCTCTGTGGAAAAGATTTTTAAATTTGCTACCGTCACTTTCTCTTTCTTGTCGTCATGCGTGCTCTGCGGTCTAAATTTCTTAAGTTTATTTAACATCAGAAAAAAAAAATTCAAAGGATAAAAATTAGCACAAAGTAAACAAACATATGTTTGCCATTAAGTTTTCCCTTGGATAGCTCTGCAAATATTTCTCGTGGTTTCCATTCTGTTTTAACCCTGCAGAACAATGTCCTTGTGGCTCAATGGTGAAGCAGTGTGCCTGTGAGTGACCAAACACGGAAGCCAGAAAAGGAATATAACTGTAAATCAAATGTTTAAAACCCCAGTACTGCAACAGCTTCTTTCCTTATTTATGCTGTGCATGTCCACTGCACAGGAATTCACATTTCGGTTCCCGGAAGCCCTGCACTGATGGCTCTGATCGAAAGACCACTATTTGTAGAGGATAAAATTGAGTCTGTTGTTAGGATCTACTGGTGGCAAACTTGCAAAGTCTTCTGGACGATTAGTAAAATTATATTCTGATTATTTGTTTTCTGGATTCTGGGGACCAGGAAACTAGAAAAGGATAGAAACCAGGCATGATTTTTTGGAGTTTTTGGGCTGGAAAGTAGAAAAATAGGTGTTTTTCCTTTGGGGCATTTTTGTGGCGGATACTGGTGAGGTGGGTGGATGTCTCCGGGGGGCCTTCCACGCCTGCCTCAGTCTTTCAGGGAGTGGTAAGCTTTGGCCGTCCTGCTGTTGACAAAATCTGTCTTCTTGAACTGAGCCTTCGAAATAAGCAAACAGAAATTAGAAAGGCCACCATGCTGTCACACAAGAAAATGCAGGTTTTGGTGATTTCCCACTGAGGCAGGACCCATGGGCCGTTACCACCTGGCTGCCAACTACAACCCATGCCTCTTGGCTGGCTGCGCTCTTACCTTCTTGTAGGCATTGTGGAGCTCCGTGTGCGTCCACAGAGAATACAGGAGGACTGAGGCAGCTTTACTTGCTTTGCTGAAGGCATAGCTGGAAAGAAAAAAAAGATACTCTGAGGCCAGTGAGCACGCGGGGGGCTCCGAGACGCCGCCTTTGGACATTACGCAAATCTTGAACTGCTGTTGCTCAGTAGCTAAGCGTTAGGTCAGGGCACTCACCCATGCAAGGTGAGAGACTTAGACGGTGGGCTTGGAAGGCCTTATTTTTGTGTGTTTTAAATTATTTAAAAAAATTTTTTTATGCCACTAGCACAGTGCTAACAAATAAATAGTGTACCGAGCATGTTCCTGATATTTATAAGGAATGTATCCTTAGACTTTCATAAATCCTTGCATTTATTTATAGAATACAGCTTATATTTGTATATTTATACTGTATATTTCTAGGATATAAATTATTTACATAATCATAATGTGTATTTGTGGAATATAAACACAGGAAAATATGACTGAAAAATATATATACCTCTTAGATTTAGTGACTATGAATGTAGGAGTAATTTATTCAGGTTCATGAAATAAATTCTTATTGGAGCATTTGTCCTTCATTTTTGTTTAGAGCAAAAGGAAAATGTGTTCCTGGTATAAATCCAGGTCACCACCACTGAATTTAACACCGTGTTTATTTGTTTATTTATTTTGATGTTCTGCTTTTAAATTTGTCCTAAGCCTCCTGTTTCTAAGGATCTGTCTTTCTTAGATCTCTTTCTCTTCCATCATCTGGATGAGCATATAGCTGAATATTTTTCTTTCCACAAAGAAACAAAGATTTTATTTTTCGTATACAGGATTTTATAAACAGACAAGCAAGAACAGAGAATGCAAAGCTGTGTGGAGAAGCACACTCCGGCTTCATTCATCAACTAAAAGGCCCTCCCTTGAACATCAGCCTTGCACGAAGGGTAAGTCAAACCAGCACCTTACAGATGTTTTTAGAATCTCATGGACTCTTCGGAGTCACTTGCTAATAACCGAAGTACTAATAAATCCATGGAAGCCAGGGGTCTCTATTTGGAAAGCCTTCTTGAATTGCAAGGGTTTTATATCCATAAAGTTCATTTATGAGTTGGTTGTTTGGCACTTGGAAATCTTTTACTCAAAGATAAAATGCTGTAAATGGCAGCTGGTTCCCAGGCTAGCCAATACATGACAGGTCAACTATAGAACACTCTAGCAAGGAAGGAGGGCAGGCCACAACTAGCAGACTTTATCTTAGAACCGGAGACATGAGGACTGGCTCAAAAACGGAAACTCAGGGCAAAAGAGAAGTGACAGAGTAATACATCCCCACATGTTGCCAAACTACAAGAAGTTTCCAAAAGTGAAGGCTTACTCCCATGTGCTTACTTCTGAATATTCAGAGTTAAAATCATACGGTTTTATGGAGATTGACTTAGAAGTTTGGACTACTAAGAATAGTCGTTTTTGTTTTAGAGCAGTAATTCATTCTTTCTACAAGGACTGAGCAACCGCTGCCCGCCAGGCTCTGGGGACGTCTCTGGACATTCCCCGCTCTTGGGGAGCTAACGTCCTAACCAGGTCTCCTTCCGATTATGTGACCCGGAATGTGGTCCTCTTCCCTGTGGGGTTTGCCAGAATGGGGTGCAGAGCACAAGGTGCCTACCCTGGGCGGGCTGCAGGGAGGGGACAGGTGTGCACGCCAGGATCCCACAGATCCCTATGCTTCCCCCTCTGTGGCCAAGCACACATTTGCCCACTACATGTAAAGTCCATTCCTTTTTGGTTATTTACAAATATAGCTTGTATTTAACAAGTCAAACAATTAAGAATCGTATAAAGAGAAAAAGAGAATAATCTTCATGCCCCCTTCGGATCCCATCACTTTAACAAACAGTAATAATTTGGTTACAGAAGGCTTTCCATTCTTTTCCTTACCTTTTGAATGGGGAAAATGTAAAGACAGAGAAACAGGGGTGTGGATTGACTTATATGCATTAGACCTCCTATTCTCAAAAGGAATGAAAGGTAGAAGAGAGATGATTGATAGAGGAAAACGAGAAAGCCAGACTGTCTTGTCATGTGGCTCCCGTTTCCTGCGCTATCACTGCTTTTTCTAAGCCGCTTGGTGGGGACGGGGGGTCTTGATGTGAGGAGAAGGGCTCTCCTTGTCCAGAGGACCTCTACTCTGGCTGCATTCTGCTGCTCTTAAGTCATAGCCATAGCTCTGGGAAACGATGCATTGGGTTCAATAAAATGCTGATATGCTGCCCACGGAAGCCATGGAGTTCAGCTGTCTATGGATATTTTAGAAGAAAATGGGCATGAATTTGGCTTGGAGGATTCAGTATTTCACTTGCTTGATCACCAAAGACTGAGTTAGATGACCTGGCCACGGAACTCAATGGCTGGACATTCACAAGCAGATTTACACGTGGGAGCAGTGGCGGGGGAAGAGGATCATGTCAACAGGCAGGTGCTGAAGGACTCACCCGTCGCCTGCGCTGATGGTCATGATCCTCGGCAGGCCCCCTGTGTTGACAAGATCCCTCGCATTCTGGTAGCTATTTTGGATTATATTGTTCAGCGTGTAACAGGCAGAGGCTGTAGTCTCAATGAGAAGGTCGGTACTCGGGACTGTGTCTGGAATTATGGAAACCAAATCCGGTAGAGTTTCTTTGGCTATGGAAGGAAAGAAAAAGAACACCTGATTAAACAAAATCATTTCTTAGTCTCAAGATCCTGATACATTTTGGGTAACATTTTAAAAAGAAACAACTTGTAGACAAACAAATATGTAAAGCTGTAACTTCTCTGATACTCAAATTTAAAAGAGACTTTAAAAATGACGATACCCTGTGCTCAGTACCTGGGAACTCTCTTGACAGAAATGACAATGTCAATTTGACAGACATGCCAAGAATTTAAAAAAATTTTAACAGTTTTTGATTCAGTAATTCCACTTCTGAGAAGTCATCCTCACAAATACAGCACTTCAAAAATGGAAAAAGTTTATACAGAGATATTTATTATAATATATATATAAATAAAAGATTATATAAGTCAAAATATCCCAATAATGGAATATCATTAACTAAAATACACCTTCAAAGACTATTAGGCATCCCCAAACATACCTATGAAGTATGTATAGAAACAAGAAAATATTTAATATTATATGTGAAAAATCAGTATACTTATTTATATAAAGAATACATAATAATATAACATTAGGAAAGAAAACAGACATAAGAAACCTAAGAAGAAATTCACTAAAGTATAAATAGGATTTGTTTTTCTACCACAGTATTGATGGTGACCTGAAAATATTTAAAAAATTATCTGCACTGCCCAAAGTTTCTTCACTGCACAAATAACACAAGTATTGAAAAAGAAGTATTTTAAATTCATTCAGTAGGTTCTTAGTTATAGGGTTTTACTTTGGCTTTTTTAGTAGTAATAAGAGAGGTATTGACATTTTATGATTTCATTATAATTTGTCCTATGGTATATATTTTGGGCAATATGAATTTGTACTTGATTTTCTGTAATAACTCTTCACATTTTTTTCTTCTTTTTCTCTAGCTACTTTGGATGCTCCCTGAAAGTCGGAGAGCGCCCCCTAGTGCTTTTGCAGCTCCTCCCAGCTCGTTAAGAGAGGGCTGTGTGCATCACGGTTGTATGACACGTGCTTCTGCTCAATTTTATTTTTTCTCATTTGAGTTTATGCAGCACCGTGCACTTCGCTTCTCCGTCTGGAACTGGATGTAATCAGCTCAGTGCCTGTCTGGATTCCCAAGGGGCCTCTGGATTCCTTGAGGCCGATTATCACACTTATTTCTGGACTTCCAGCATCGATCGCTTTACTGAAAACAGAAAGGTTCTCAATAAGCGGAACGGAATGATACGGCATTGTTCGGTGATACGTGGACCTGACGGAAGGGCAGACACACCTGCTCAAGGGCCTGAACACTTTTTTTAAACTGTTGTTTAAGCGTCGTAGCTTAGCGTTAAGAGCTCCGAGCTCAGCTTCTGAAGCCACACTGCTTTAGTTTCAGTCCTGTTCCACCACTTGCCGGCCACTGATCTAGGCAAGCTACTTAACTTCTCTGTGCTGCATTTTCCTAATCTGTAAAACGGAGTAATGATAGTCTCCATTTCACAGGGTTGTTTTGCGGAAGTAAATGAGTTAATACAGGTTAACTTTTCACAGTACCTGCACCCAGCAGGCTCTCAGTAGTTACGAGTTATTATTACTAGAAGGCTTCCTCCTTTTAGTAAATTAAACCACAGAATTAAAGGCCTGAAAACAGGAATTTTCCTTTTACTGGGTTTAGGTCGACAACACGGAAATAAGTCTGAGACAATCCCTCTGCGTGGGGGTGGCGGTGGGGGGACAGAAATGGCTGCTGAGACCGAGGATGCCCTCGCTGTGAGCCCTTCCTGACGAGAGTGCCCCACCTCCCTCCTCACAACCAACAACGATGTCTGCTCCTGCAGAGCAACGCTAAGGTTGGAACTTAGGGTCGTGTCTGGAGGAAAAGTGAGAATTGGAGAAGTAACAGTCTTTAATATTTTATACCATATTGTTTTCCTAGAAAGGTAGTACAACCACCTTTATCCCGACAGAGCTGCAGTGTGGTCAGGGAGGGCTCTCTCGCCCTGGCTCTCGCTTTCTCCTCTCTCCCTCCTTCTCCATGCATGTATCTATGCACATCTACCCTTACAGTATGTACCTGGGCTGATAAATACAGTCACTGGAGGACAAGTAAAATTGGACCTTTAATAGTAAAATATGAAACTGAAGGCCTTCTCGTGTTATTGTGGGGTTACAGCTCAATGCCACATTGTGGAGGGAGATTTTATTTAATGCTTAAACTCAATGCCTTAAAAAGCCAAGACATTAGTTGGATGTCTGCAAACACCTGTAACAATGAATAAATGTGAAATGATATTTTACAGATGCATCCAAATACTTCCTGGTGCTTGCAAAGACATTATGTTACCTGACTCTTGGGAAAACACTGTTACAGAGTGACAATTAATCTCACTCTGTTTAGAGCAGTCATATGACCAGCCAAGGCAACAGGGTGGCAAAGTAGGATGCAGACCCACACCTTCTGCAGGAGATCAATGATCCTGTCACTGTCCTAACTGCCTGTCTTCAAATTTTTAAGAAAACACAAATTTCAAGTTTATTTCTGCAAATCTAAGCAAAATGTGGGACCTTCATTCCTGGCCAGAACACGGAAAGACTGACCTGGACTGGAAGTGGCCCATGAAAAACATGAAGCATGTATTTCAAATAACTAATTTTAATTTATCCTTTGACATTAATACTTTCAATACTAATCAAGATGAGTCCTTTTACTCAAATTATATATTTGACATAAAGCCCCTGGGAATTGAAAGGCTGCACTTATTTTGCTGGAACCCCTTTTCACTATTGTCCTTTCAGTGGGGGGAGGGTTAGCAGCGGAACTGCAGGTATTGGGGCCGCAGCTGTACCTTCCTGATATTTGAGGACTGCGGAACCCGAGACCCACAGCATTTCTGCCCTGGAGGCACATGCATATTTGCAGAGTGGAATTACTGTCCATGGCAATGCTTTAAAGATGGAGTCAACCATTCCTTTGGGAAAAGAAAAACAACTCAAAGGGTAATTAATAGATCTGATGGAAGTGCAGCGTGAAAGCCCACAAAGGACAAAGGGGAGAACACTTTCCTGATTTTGAGAGTGTCTATGGCAAGATTTCTTCTAGAGCCACTGAAAAGTTTCCAGGCTCGCCCGGTGTTTGTACCGGGCAGAAACCACTGTATAACCTAGTGCTGCAGCGGGCTGTCCCTATAAATTACACTCTTAAAACATAAGCACAGACTGCAGTATCTCTGGGCTAAGAGTGTGCGTGTAGAACCCAGAATAACCCAATCCAAGAAAACAAAAACAACCCAAAATTTGTTTATGACTAGAATTTTGTGAAAAACTGAATTTCAAGTTGTCAGAAATGACTAATTTAGGGAGCATGATTAATTTTAGTACTGTCTTCCCATTATCTCATTTTATAGTTTTTACTTGATTCACATTTACCAGATATTTCTAGGTATAACACAAATGAATGAAAAAGTATGTTATTTGATAGTGTAACATAGTTATATTTATCAATAATCCAGACTCTCAAAATAAGGAGCAAATATGTTTCATCATATTTATTCTAAAACCATCTATTGCTAAATCTGCTATACACAGTGACTTCTTTTTGTCTTTTTTGGGTATTTATCTGTCCATCTGTTTTGTTCTAGTCCTATATTGGCCAACGTTAGTATTCACTTTATGTGTGTATTTTAGAAGAGTGGGGCTTCAGTGGGCCATGCAGAAAACGTTATGGAAGGAACACAGCTACATGGATAAAAGACTCCGCTGGGAGGCATAGCTGAGGGCTGGAAAATATCATTAATTATTCTTAATAAGAAATGATTAGTTATTAGGATGGTCTAAAATTTCTCTTCTGCAGTATTTAAAACAAAATGCTGGCTGGATGCTAGGAAAAATTGTATTTGAGACCCCCAGAGAAAGCCTGCCCTGTCTGGGTACACAAAGCCAGGCCCATTTAGCACATTTTGACCTTCTTCACATTTCAGTTCATCATTGTGAAAAGAATATGAAGAGGACAATGTTTTATTACAAATGCATTTCCAATATATGCACATAACATCTGGACACTTCATACTGACTCACCAATTTCGTTCTGCAGAGAAAGATTCCGAGACAAATTTCTCAGCAGGGAGACCGCGGTCTTTTTCACACTCGGATCGCCGATAAGTAACATCTTCCGGGTGTGCTGAAGGCCGTTTTCCTTCTGCACAACCGTTTGAGCTACTGACGTCGGCATCTGTTGGGGGAGACACGTTCCATGAGTCCTCTCCTATTTGACTTCAAGGTAATACTAAGTTTTTGTAGCTTTCTAGAGATTAAGCAAGATGTTTTAAAAACCAGAAGAGCTCTGATCAAAACCAGTCTAAATATATTTTCTTTAAATTCTTACTAGGTGTTCAGTTTAATCACTGGATAAGAACAGTTCATTCAGTATTTTTAAATCCAGTATTGGATTTGGGTAGCTACTATGTTTTTGTATCCATCTCTAAATAAAATGGGCCTGTCTCTTCCTTTCCTTTCCATTTATCACATTCTGCTCTTCATTTACATTTTCAGTGCATCTCTGTGAACATATGATAAGGACAATGTTAGAATCAAAGCTTCAGAATCATAGTTACACTGATGTCATAAAATGGGTTAGGTATTATATTCCCCTCTTTTATTTCTCTTAAACTCTTTGTATGATACAAGAATAATCTCAGCTTTGTGGGTCTGGTAGAATTTAGCTGTAATGCCAGCTGAACTGAGAAAAATTTTAAAGAGGTGTTATTATTTCAGTGTGTCTGCTGGTCGCTGGCTTATTCATCTTTTCTGTTTCTTGTTTTAAGTTGTGGTGTCTTACATGTTTTAATAAATGTGTTTGTTTCTAAGAAGCCAGTTGATTCTCAAAGAGATATTGGGCTTTTAAAGAAAGGAATGTATAGCTAGTTAGATGCTCTGTAATTCTATGCTCTGTTATCACTTAGAGTCTTTATTGTTTGATCTTTCACTTTAAATCTCATTGCTGTTGGAACAGAGTTTTGGGTAAGGTTTGAAGTAAGGGATGTGTTTTTTTCCCCCCCCAACAAATATCAAATTAAGGGACTTTCAATAGTTTTAGGAACTTGGAAACTTTATTTCAGTTACTTTTAACCTTATGTGATTAATCTATTTGTTTATTGAGGTATAACTGGCATATAACTTTGTATTAGTTCCAGGTATACTACAAGTAGTTTGATATATATATGTATTGTGGAATGATTACCACAATAAGTTCAGCTAACATCTATCATCACACATTGTTAAAATTATTTTTCTTCTTGTACTTAGAATGACCATTATATCTGAAAAAAGTTTATATTAACATAGTTGTACTGCCTAGAAATTACTGTCAGAATTTTATATGTAAAGTATATAATCTTTTAGAGAGCTGTTCATCTCAGTTCCGGTTCTTTGCCATGTAAGGCACATGGCCTTCTATGGCTCAGTGCTATTTCAATTATGAACACAAAGTTAGTGGATTGGATATTTTCTTGAACTATACTTAATGGTCTGGTTTCATGTTTTTCTATTCAGTGATTTCTTTTAGAAATTTCAAAACCAAGTATTTTTTATCGCACCATCTAAGCATAACAAAAGTAGGAAAAGTAATAATTGGGGTAGACCTGAAAGTCAAAATTTGAATAAAAGGCATCTCATAGCTTGAAAGAAGAAAGGATCCTCATATCATTGTCCCATGAATCTAATGATATTCTCCTATAAATGTCCAGTCAAGTTCAACTCTTAACAATCTTGAGTATGGATTAATATCAGTTTAGCATAAGCTTCCTTTCAGGGGACTGGACTGGTCTGAGGGTTAGGTATGATTTCAAATGCTTTGGTACAATTTGGACTCCATTGCTTGAATCCCTAGTACTTAGGGGATCTCCTAGTACCTTAGATTTATGTTTGTTTGTTTGTTTCCCAGCTGGACTATTAGTACAGAAAGGCATTATGTCTTACTCATCACTTTTGTACTTAGTACTAGGCTAGTGCCTGTTACGTAGCAGGCTCTCAAAAATAAATGAATGAAGGAACTTAGGATCTAGTTATAGATCCTGCATATTCAGAGGTTAAGAGGCACAAACATTCCTGTATCCTCAGGAAAATAGAAACATCTCTGGACTGTTGATTCCATGAGAGAGCTTGGAATGGAAAAGGCTATAATCCAAACTGAAAGGGTCAGTTTCTACTGCACCATACTCAGGGCACAGTGAGCTTAAACACCCCCGACACACACACACACACACACACACACACACACGCACACACCATACTCAGAGCACAGTGAGCTTAAACACCCCCGACACACACACACACACACACACACACACACACACACACACCATACTCAGAGCACAGTGAGCTTAAACACCCCCGACACACACACACACACACACACACACCATACTCAGAGCACAGTGAGCTTAAACACCCCCGACACACACACACACACACACCATACTCAGAGCACAGTGAGCTTAAACACCCCCGACACACACACACACACACACACACACACCATACTCAGAGCACAGTGAGCTTAAACACCCCCGACACACACACACACACACACACACACACACACACACACACACACACACACACACCATACTCAGAGCACAGTGAGCTTAAACACCCCCGACACACACACACACACACACACACCATACTCAAGAGCACAGTGAGCTTAAACACCCCCGACACACACACCCACACACACACACACACACACACACACACACACACACACACACACAGACCATTTAATTTCTGACATTTTCTTTTAAGTTGGCTGATACTTAAGAAGAAGGCTTCTATAGTTTAGGAAAGAGAGAGAGTGTTGGGAAACCGAGCCTCGGTGAACGGGGTGGCCTTTATGTGCAAGTGCATTTTGTAGAGAATTTGGTCATATTTTTAACCAGAGTGCTAAGAGATATGAGAAATATAGTTTTAGTATTTCACTCTTTTATTCAAACAGAGCAAGCTTCTGTGTAAACACAAAGAATGAATAAGATTTCTCAAGTAAAGAATAACATTTTTGTTATCTACAGGAGTGCTTTTCTCTATGAAGATGAGGTAACTGGAGACTGGCCCTACAATGAAGTATTTTGGCGGATTTTATTCTAATCACTGTATGATCAAGGCAAAGTATATAAGCATAGTTCAAGCAATTAAATATTTATAGAAGCCTAACTATATATCAAGGTATAAAATAAATGGGGAAGGAAATATGCTTTTACTGTTTTATATATTTTGACTTTGCTGGCATAAAGTAAGTACATCTGGAAAGAGAAGAAGCTCTTTACTTTGTAGCTGAATTTCTGGGACACAAAAGCTCGGATGTCCCTTCCACCTCCGCACTGCAGTGGACGCCTGCTGCTTTTGCCAGGCCAGCATTCGTTCTTCCTTTTGGTAATAATAACACTCTGATTCTCTGTTAGGGGGACCCTCCTTTACCATTTCAGTCCACGTGGTACAAGAGGCCGTGACCCTCGCCCACTCACACCCATGCCCCTGAAATTCACATATGGGCACATCACCCAGATGTGGCCAGTCAGAATAGCACAGGCTCCCAGCCATGGGTGGGTACTGGTTCAGAAATGGGCGAGTGAGACGCATTCCCTGAGTTCTTAATGGACCTACTAGGAAAACAGTAGTTTTCTTGCGAGGGGATTGGGCTGGGTAAAATGTAAGCCTAAAGTCACGGGTGGCCGTCTTTGCTACAATATGAGACTGAGAAGAGCCTTTGAGAATGAAACTAGCAGAGGAAAACACAGCCCCGAGAGAGTCATCTTACAACTGTGGGGCACCTACATTTCACCATGACAGGGGGAAGACTCACCCTGGACTTTAAAGTTATATGAGCCAAGAAATCCTCTTCTCTGCCTACGTCAATCTAGGGGGGATCCTGAGACCTGTAACTGAAAGAGCTCCGACTAATACAAATGCCTATGAGTCCTTCATGTGCAGTGTGACGTGGCTCTGCAGAGGCGGAGTCTGAAAGGCCTGGAAAGGGGCACCCCTCCTGGCGATTCCTGAGAACCGTCTTGACTCAAGCGAGAAGACTTCTGCTCCTACCTCACTGTCTCTTCAAGCCTCATGCAGGTATGTCTACAGCGTCATCATTTTAAGAAGTAGAAAGGCAGGCACGATACTCACTGGCCCGCTTCCCGCTGTGAGATTCTGGAGAGCCCCCAGAGATGCTTCCTGAGTGTAGTTTCGGACACTCTTGGCGATCAAGGACAAATACATCCGTATCACGATGGAGTGCCACAGCCACTCCACGCCCTTGGGGTTGCTCTTCTCCTCGGGCATCGGCATGTCCTGGTATTGCTGACCACGCAAACACACGACAAAACCCAGAATTAACCCCTCCGAGTGATTTCTACAGTTCCTCACCCCAACCAAGAGACCAGAAATGCTGACTAGAGAGACAAATTATCTGCATAATTAAAGCAACTTGAAATGGAAATGAAAGGGCAAATATATATGAATTTCAGTTACTTAACTTTCAGTCCATGATGACTCTTTGGCCCTAACGACACTTCCTAATTCCCAACGTTTACATTACACAGTGAGAGAGAACTCAGAGAATTAAGCATAGGCTGTTCCAAAATAGTGTTTAGGCTGCTGGTAAGCTAAAAACTAAATCAGTCACAAACACTCTGAAGATAAGAAAAACAGGCCTCTTCCCTCAGAGCCTCGTGGAGCTGTCTGGGACAGCACTGGGCTTCTAAATTTACCAGCTCTTGTCTAAATTCGCAGATACGCACCATGGTGCTTGCAGGAGTGGGAGAGGTCACATTCTTTCAGTTTTCATGAAATGCCAGTAGGGATGTTTATCCCTTCTTACGGGTTTGCATTTGGGGTGTCCAAATTTGTCTTTAAAATGTCCAAAGCCAAATATCAGGGCTGCGTTTAATGTTAACACAGTCTCTTTAACCACTGGCTATGTCATACTAGCTGATTTCCTAACCTATGAAGCATAGAGAGTAGTAAGGCTAATGCCTGATGTTGCAAAGTTGCAGCCAGATTGCCTGGGATGAATTCCATCCCTTCCACTAATGTGCTGAATTATTCTGGGAAAACTAATTTAACCTTTCTGAACTTCTGTTTCCTCATCAGTAAATGAGGTTATTAATAATACATACCTCCTAGGGTTGATGTAAGAATTAAAAGAATTTAAAATAGTGCCTAACATATACCAAGTGCTCAGAAATACACACACATATTCTTCCAAAGTCCTCCCAACATACCTCTTTTACTTTCCTGCTTCGACTGCCAAAACACCCAATATTTTTGTGGTTGTCGGTCTGGATATTCCGGTTTTGAATATAGATGCTCTGGGAGTATCTCTCTGGGAGCTCTGCCTCCAGCTGGTAGGAGAGGTTATGGAGAACGCACACACAGTTCTCTGTGGCCTGAGGAAACCGGACGTGAACATCAGTCACCTACCTATAGATACCACTTCGCAGGTGCAGTACCGCAGGACTTACCGGGCACTTGGTCTCACGAGGTTCACTGGGTGAAGGAGGGTGTGCTCAGGCTCTGGGGTGTCTGGGGGAGCGGATAGGCTGAGGCTGGGTCAGGAATGGTTATGAGCACAATGCTGAGAACTAGAGGCTGAATTTCTTAAAACATCAGAGAGCCTTTCTAGAAGTGTCTTAAAGAGTGTGTTCAGAATGATTCTGTATTTTAGATGTGTGACTTAGTGGCCACATGGACTTGGAAAACAGGAGATACTGTTTGCAGGGACCGATTAGGAGGCTATTGGAATAATCAGTATGAAAGATGCATAAACCAGAACAGCAGTCATGGCATTAGAGAGGAGTGGATAAAGCAAAGGGGTTTCAGAGGAAGGAGGCACGACCGTTGCCCAGCGGATGTGGGGTGTAAGGGAGGAAGGTGGAATGACCCCCGAGATGACTCCCATTTCCATTTTCGTTCCTGGATATGAGAGTTATTAAGAGGATTATACAGAGAAGAAGCAAGTCTGGGGACAAGGGGAGCGATTAATTTGGGTTCATTGCTGAACAGCAGCATTTGGCCTCTTTTCAAATATCCACATAAAACTGTTAAATGGGCAGTGGGAAATCGGGGGCTGGAAAGAAGACAGAAAAAAAAGGGTAGATAGACTTTATTATTTCTAAGTAGCCATGGGAAATCTTAAACTTTGCAAATGGATTAATGAGTGAATCAAAACCCAAAAAGCTACTTCAAGAGTACTCTGAAGAGCCTTAAGTAAGGCAAAATAAGAAATGCAATATGTGAGATATTTAACTCTCGAATCACCTTGTCGTCTGGCTGGTAATCTGCAATGGTTCCTCTTACATAATGGACCAGTGAGTCGATCAGCCCGTCACATCTTCTCATCACTTTCCTCCCATCAGGACCAGCTGAACTCATGTTGCTATCAGCAAAAACAAACAAATAACCATAGGACTTAGGCTGTGTATCCAGTAGGCCTTTGTTTTAAAGTTTTCCTTGATGGTCCTTTCAAGTATTTGGAAAATGGGCAAATTTGTAAAAGTGTGAAAGACTTGTCCTGGGGTCCATATACCCTCAGTGGCCTAATGATCATCAAGTCTGAACACAACTTCTAAATATATTTAAATAACATGTCATCATGTCAATGAAAGTCTACTGTCTATTTTGCTCCAGGTGCCAACATTGTAGTATTACCAACTTAATCTTCACTCCATTTTAGAGAGGGCAGATAGGAGGCAAACGTTTTGCAACTGAAAGAACAAGTGGCACCTTAGGCATAGCTGGCTGTATACTAGGCATTGAAGTCCCAACTTGTCCCGTGTCTTCACTCCAGGTAACTTAATGTCACTTAAATTCTCTGGGTCTCAGTTTCCTCATTTGTAAGGACAAGATGTTATATTATTTGACAGCTTTATAGATTTCAGTATAAACTATCATGGACAAATTTAAACCAGGTGCTCTGAAGTGTTAAGATTCTATAATTAAAATGGCAGAGATGTCACAAAAATGCAGTTTCGCAGTGTGTAAGACCTAGGTCCAAAGCATGACCTATAAATATCTTTGCACTTAGTCTATTTCTAATTTTGCCTAGGCTTGACACCCTTCTATGAACAGTAACTAAATCTACAAGCGGAAGTTGCTTCCTAAGAGAGAATTGAAGCTTATCAAATACAGCAAATAATGTATTTGGGGATCATGTTTCAAATTCAGATCATGTTTATATTCTGGTATTATTGTTACTTTGGTCCTTTGGATTAAGTTTTTCTTATTAGCATTAACCATTTAAAAATATTTTTTTCCAAACATGTCAACACATCTGTTAACAGTAGCAAGAGAAGCGTGCCGCCAGGGCTCTAGAAATCTGAGAGCAGCTCTTACTTCCTTTTTCTAACTTTAATTGCTCAGAACTACTATTCCTATAAAATTTATCAGACCAGTTCCTTTCACTTTCACTAGTCAATAGAATATTCAGAGTATATTCAAGACTTTTGGTTTATAATGTCTTGGTGTCATTCTGACATCAAAAGAACTAAAATTCTGGGAACTTTCTGGGTCTTACTTTCATGTTCGAAGTAATATATTGCACTAAGTGATTTCAAAAAGGCCTTCTGCCCCCACAGCACTGCCTTCAGGTCATATTGTCAAAGAACAAATGTGCCCAGCATCCTGTCAGGAGCTAAAGGAAACCGGGGGGAAGTGCAGCATTGCACCCGGCTCCCAGGAGGGTCACAGCTATAGGTTGAAGTTGATGATACTTGAATATTTTTAACCCATAAAAATGCAATTTCATGACTCAACCTACAAGTTGAGGAGACAGGACTAACACATGTAAAACTAGGGACCTACTAACAATTTAGTGGTTGCTGCACTGATGCAATGAATTTCTGACTAACAAAATCCCTTCTGTGTCTGGGACCCTGGTTCTCACTTGACTCTTGTAATGAAAGATTTCCTCCTTCCTTCATTTTTATTGTACCTGAACAACTTTTGACACTTTGTCCATGAAAACCAAGCTAAGGCATGGGCTCATAAGCTGTCAATAAGTTTTTACTATAGTTTTTCCTCAAGAAATGATCATTCGGAACAAGATCCTCTATCTACTCTCTGGGCCCTTTAAAATCATGGGATCTTAAGAAGCTTACAGAAATTGCAAAAGCATCTTTTCCAGTCTCCTTATTTTACACATGGAGAAACTCGGGCCCACAGAGTTTAAGTTACTTTTCCTGGCAGCAAATTGGTGGTCAAGTCAGCGTGGGAGAGCTGCTCTATATTTGCCCCTGGGGTGGCTCCAGAGCAGAGAAAAACCTCATAAACACTTGTTCATTCTGCCATTTGTTTAGCAAATACCGAATGTCCCCTAACTGCAACACAATGTTATCGGGCTTCAAAGCTTCCTTTTGACCTTTTCTACCTCTGGCTTGGAGAAATGGCTGTAGTTTTAAGATTGCTTTGACCAATCAAAAGGCTTGTCTTTTCTCACTAACTAAGCCTCCTACATACCTTGCAGAAGGATGACTTTGTTTTGTTTAACGTCAGGGTGTTTATTCTGGGTGAGAATGGTAATTCAGTTGGGCAGCCCTGCCGGTTCACACGCACGGACTGTTGTCTTGTAGTTCGCTATTACCCAGACTCTATTCGCCTGCAATGGGATTTATCAGGGGCTTCTGGCAGTTGATACCCTTGCTGACAGAGAGTGTGTGGAATCCTGCTGCTTCAGTATTTGCGCCTGCACATCAAAAATAGTTCCCACCTCACCCAACTACCCAGAAATACGAATGATAAGGATGGATTATTTTATAGCACTCTACCTATGAATAGAGTAGTCAGGAAGGAATTTGTTATTGTACCACTCTGAAAATAACCAATAATTATTAGAAAATGATATAACCATCTTAAAGTATTTTTTCAACAGCTAATACTTAAGTTGGTGGGAATCAGAGAATTAACATGGTTAGTCTTAGGCAGACTTGAACCTTTATAAGGTATCTCCTTAATCCTGAAAATATTTACTTATGCCTTTTTTCCGATGTGTAGCCCAATCAGTTTAATAGAGAAAAATGCCCCAAAACAATAAATGCAACAATGTTAAATATCAATACAGCAATACAGTCATCTTACTGAAAAGTAAAAGAATAAGCATCCAAGCACAGTACTCAACAAAAACTGATGCTCCGAGTTACCAGTGAAAATACTGGAAATGTTAACTGAGTGTCTATGGGTCAAATTCTATTAAAGGACGGGTTTATTTCTCCCGGTATGACCTAGCCAAAGCCTCAGTAAATACGTAGGGGTCTTCCAGGCAGCTAAAACTGTGCACTGTTGTATTGTATACTGAAACCTAAAAACGGGGGCCTTGGTGGTGAGGGCCTGGGCCCTCAGGAAAGAGGATAAATCACTCTTGGCAGAAAGGCAGGATTGTTTTGCGGCTCCTCAGAATCGGGGGGACACCAGCCTGAATGGCAGCTTGTGTTTGATATTAAAAATTTTTCTGGTAATATGACTTGTAAGGGGTGGGAAAAAAATGAATCTGAATCTCAGTATGCCTTTGAACAGAACTCCGCGTGTATTTAGGAGGCTTCAGGTGTTTCCTCTGAAGGAAGATCAGTGATTCGTGCACGATTCGCCCCAGGACCCCTTATCTCATACATTCCTGAGGGTCACAGTGAAAAGGAGAGAAGAAAACAAACACCCTGGGCCTTGGGAAAATTAAAAGGAAGAATGGTATGTCTTTGTTCAGATCAATGACAGTGAGACTAAACCTTAACTTCACATGGTGAACCGAAGAATGGACAGTGTCGAAGGACAGAACTCAGCTGCGGCTCAGTGTGTGCGCGAGGCATCACAGCAGACATCAGCCACACTGAGGCCTGTCATTTCCACAAAATTCCTGAAATCAGGGAATACCACAATCTCCCTCAGAGTCCTAACCTGTGACTCTCGTTTAAAATCAGAATTACCTGCTGCTAATTGGACGTTCACTGACCCTTCGATGAAAAGTGGTCTGTGCGTGGCCACATGCAGGCCCGCTGTCAGATACACCTAGTTTGCCAGCACTGAAAGGAGATTTGTCACGACACAGGATGTCCGGACTTGGTGATCGGTCAACTGGCCTATGGAAATGATGAGCTGATGGGAAATACTTAAAGTAAAAAGGCTGTATTGAGTCACTAGGACACGAGAATGACAGACAAGTAGAGTTGGAGGGAATCTTTTCAAGGCATTTTATCAAGAAATTCTAAGAGGCAGAGATTTTTTTTTTGAAAATGGGTCTATTTGTACTGATAATAGGTCTGTTTCCTACCAGCACACAGTTTACAAATGCCTTTTACACAAGATCTCCTGCCTACACACCCCGTCTTAAAGGTCCAACTAACCAGCACACTGAGATGGTGACTACCTCAAAAGTTTCAAAAAAAACTGTGGCTGCATTTCTGTGTTCATCAACAATCACAGGCTTCCCAATACCATGTCTCATAAACGGCTCGGCAAGACCCCAGGTGTACCAGCCCCAGGAACTGCAGGACCCACGGGCCTGGGTGAGACGCCGGCTGATCGGCACGCACCCTTCTGCTTCCTGTTATTCGAGATTTAGGTCTGGCTTTTGTTTAACTCTCAGCTGATACGTATCAAACAGTTGGACCTTGTCTGTTAACTGCGAGATTAACTGAGAGAAAGCAGCAGAGGCAGCCTGTGGTGGCACCGAACAGAAGGGGAGCCTCATGTGACCTGGCAAAGGAACCCGAACTCTAAGCCAGAAGAAGGGCTCGCCTGTCACTGCCAAGTCCCCATCAGTCCCTGGAGGAATCTGCAGACAAGCAGCCCAAGTCAACTGCTCGGTTCGCAAACAGAAGCAACACTGGGAGGCGGAATGAAGCTCGACACCCCACGGGCCTTGCTCCTTCCAGGACAAGGAACACTGACTGAACAAAGACGGATCGGCATCTGTTAGACCCCCAGGAACTCGAAGGGGGAGGAGGAAACAAACGCTCCTGAAAAATCTTGAGTTCTATTTCCCTGCACTTTCAGGTCCTCCGAAAGTTTTCTGAATAGTTGACGCAGCCACGAATGTTCTGGTTGATAGGCGACAATTACTCCCTCTTGATTTAGCAGGCTGTTCAAGGTAGAGTGCCAGATTCCACTGAAAATCAATTACAAACAGCAAACTAATTTTTAAAATATGCCCCAGAGCCCCTGGAACGTGAGCTGACATGCTTGCCGCCTAAGGCGATGCCTGGAATGCCAGTCTAGGATTGAGGAAGGTGCTCAAGACCCAGAGTTGTGAGATGTTCCCCTAGCGCATAGTCAGTCTGCAGCTCCAGGAGAGGCAGAGACTTTAAGCAAAGGACAGCCGCAAAGTCAACAGCTAGTTTATTCAAGTATACAGCACCACTTTTTTTCATAATGATAAATTTAAAAAAATGTTAATAGTAGTTCTGACTGTGATGACAGTCTGAAGTTTTTTGGAGAAAGACTTTCAGGGTCATAAGGTATAGTTAAGATATAATACTCTACCTCCAATTTAAACTCTACATAGATTTTTTTTTAACATGAGGGAGTACATCTTACAAGGTCTCATTACAAGAAAAGGATTTTTTTGTAACTATGAAAGGTGGTGGATGTTAACTAGACTTACTGCAGTGATCATTTCACAATGTATACAAATATCAAATCATTATGCTGAAACTGATGAAATGGTATATGATGATTACACCTCAATTAAACATGGGGATGATTTAAAAAATACCTGACAGAGACATTCCTGAGAATTCCTTTTTCTGTTCAAGTCTCAACTCATGAACTAACTGATGCAGAAAGACAAGCAAATACAGTTCTCTTGATATAATAGAAAGTATTCTTTGGCTTCCTTCATTGATTCTTCTTCCCCCATATATATTATCCCTGTTCACACAGCTTCTTTAGCAACTATCCCAGGGACGGGCCCACAGCAAGCAGTCCCTATTTATGAACTGATGGATAAAAATAAAGATTTTCTTTGGCAAAGAGAAATGTCATAAAATTCCAACGAAGCACAAATTTTTCATCTGGACCGATCTGCTAAGGACATGAATAAGATAGTGGAAAATTTAGTGCAAAGACTAGGGACCTTTGTAAGGCGGTTGCTTTACAAACGGGGTTATTTGACAATTCTAGTGAGATGATGTATACTTTTTAAAAATTTGGTTCTGGGAGACCAGAGATGGGTGGCTGAGTAAACATGGCCATATTCGTTTTGTTTGATTGTTTGGTTCATTTTCTTTACTAACTTAATTATTATTGAGAGATTTCAAAACAATTGCCTGAGATATCATATAAAACTATTGTTTTTAAAAATTGAGATTTTATATACCCATTTAAATACCACTTAAACTTTTTAAATTTTTACTCAAAGAGAAAATGACAAAATAATTTAAGTCATTAAACCACATGTGTGTTTGTATCTAAAATCCCCAACTTATAAAATGTGGTGACTGACAGTGACATTTTGAGAAATATTGCAAATTCCATTCTGTATGGACTTCATATTGCTTCTATTTATACATCAAATGGGAAGATATAAATAACTAACCAAATAACGGGAGTTGAAGGTGATTCAACTGTCTGTCTTTCTGGAAAAGCCACTCCACAGGCTGAACTATCTGGATACTTCTATCAGGTTTCTGTTTACACTGCCTCAGCTAACATTCTTTGATTTTTATATTAACTTATTTTCCAGAAGTAAATAATTGAATTTAGGTTACGGCTTTAAAAAGTAATTCTGGACTGCTTTTGGATTTATGTTCTTACAGGAAAAACACATAGTTATTTGATAATCAGGGAAATTGACCTTCATTGAGTTATCTTCTTAATTATTTAAATAATTATCTGGGCTTATGCACAGGGCTAAACCAAATAAATCCTTTTCTGTCAAGAGTACTCAGAATAAGGGATCAATGAGCAAAGGTGTAACGAGAATGAAAATGCATAATTAAGGAGAAGCAGATTCAGTAAAGTTCTCAAGTTTGATGTCCACGTATGCATAAAAAATGAAATTCAGCGACACAATGATGTGGGGCTTTTTCGGCTCTGGAGAAGACAGATATAACTGAGTGTGTCAAAGTTTTACATGTAGACACTTTTTCCAGAGAGTGACTATCATAAAAAAAAACTTGTCCTTAAACCTG
This sequence comes from Manis javanica, assembly GCF_040802235.1. Taxonomy (NCBI): domain Eukaryota; kingdom Metazoa; phylum Chordata; class Mammalia; order Pholidota; family Manidae; genus Manis; species Manis javanica. The sequence continues at coordinate 6,211,250 of NC_133170.1, read as the reverse complement.
TGGCTAATTAGGAACAGGACAGACAGATGCAGCTTTCCGGAGGTAGGCTTCCTTCTCGGACCACTTACATCCACCCTTGTTAGATTTATAGTGATAGCGGACAATGAAAGTTTCTTTATAGACAGTTATACTTTTTAGTACACAGAACTATGTTATATATTCATCAAAACACCTTTACTACATCGTGACACATGAGGGGAAAAGTGAATTTTAAGGCACTTGCAGGAGAAATGCATTATCAATTGTTTTCCTCTTTAACTGACATGTATGGGCATAAAATGTAATTAAGAAGAGTATGTTTTATAATGTGCTGTAGTTAGTGTTTTGTCATTTTGTCCTATCATCCTGAATGAAAAGACAAATTCTAAGGTGGCCTTACACAATCCAGAAACAGTTGTTAGATTGTGGCAATAAGATAAAGGCAGCAATTCCATAAACTTTTCTCAATATGACTGTATGGAAAAGACAGTGATGAACCAGTGAGGGAGTGAGCTGTGGATTGGGAGGGACACTAAACACCTGCTCACCCTCTCAGAGCTCCTGAAAGGTGTGTATCCAGTCAACATTTTTTTCCAACCCCCAGGCAACATCAGTTAAGCCACTGATGCCTCAATCTTTTCACATCCCTTTTCCACTTAACAAATGGGCTGTGATCTCTCTTCAGGTGCCTATCTCTCACTAACCCTGGAGACGCCCAGGGCAAGGGCAGGTCCCACTCGTCTCTGAAATTTCAGAAATTGAAACCATGCTTCGGATTTAGCAGGCGCTGGAGGTGTAATGATAGGGGTTGCATAAAAGCAAGAGGAAAGACAGACCGAGTGGTAAAATCCCGGGAAGGCTGGACGAGCTGCCTCTCAAGTGTCTGATAACTGGTTCTGTAATCGTGGAAAAGTACCTGACAATTTCTTCAATGAATGAGGCTGTGAACAGAAGCTGCCAGGGTGTGTTTCTGTTCGGCTGTTAAGCGTTTTCCAGAACTTCGAATCTCCCCTGCTCTGCGGGCAAACATTATCTCCCATTCTGTCTAGTTTGGCAGCGCCTACCCTTCCCCTCGGTTTCACACCTGTCCACTTACGTCCCTGCCTGACCCCTGGAGGCATTTTAATGTTTGACCTCTCAATTGTCCCCACCTCTTTTCTAAGAGGACAAAGAAGACTGAAGAAAGGGGGGGCAGGGGAGGAAATACCCACGAGAATGATGTGGAAATGGAGAAATAATGATACATCTCCCTGGAAATTTCAAACTCATCCCTGAAAATAACCAGTGGTTTTATTTATGCCATATCCAGAGAGGTTTTCTAGAAGTGTGCCAATCAGTGAGGTGGAATATAGAGAAGTGACAGCCATGTCACACCGATTCCCAAGGAGTTCCCCACGCTAAACAGAAGCGCAGGGCCTCACAGGGGCTGTGTGTGCAGGAGGGGTGTACAAAGAAGGCAGCTCATGTTTTTTTGGTAACTTAAAATTCTGTGATTGTCACATACGTCTCTTGGAGGCTGAAATATTTGGAAGAGTACCCTACTAAAGGTAATAGATTATTAAATATTTACTTGTTACACTCTTGCCCTAGTAAATGAAAAGAATTTTGAAAAAACAGAAGGGCATTTTTGCAATTCTCCCCTCAATTTAAAAAAAAAAAAAGAGAAATGGCTGAAGCTTTATAATACCTTCCAAGAAAACGAAGCCATTGTTTCTCCTCTGAAAAGGGAAGTGTATGCAGAAATATGCAAACACCCTAAGTTCCCACATTTTGATGTTAATCAACTAGAGGAAATTCAGTGCCGGTGGTGTGCTGGTATATGTTTAACAGCGAGCTCTGGGCAGGGGTGGGGGGGAGTGGGCAGCCCTCTGATTCACGGTGTTTGCCAATTTCTGTGATGTAAATACACCACCAGGCTAAACCAACATGATGTCACTGCTTGTGGAGTTAGGGAGAGATGTGCACAGTCGCTCTTGCTGTGTCACAGACTGCAGTATACCACCTGATTTTTCCTCCTGTAACTTGGATTTTGCTACTCATTAGGCTAGTGTCATATTGTTTATGAAAAAAAACTGAAATTTACACGAACACCTTGTTTTCCCTAAAATTGTTCTCACCGTTCAGGCAGGAACTTCCGTCATGAAAGTATGTGATTCCCCAGGGATCTAAAGAAACCCCCGAGGCCCAGAGTAAATGCTGAAGGCAGATGCTAAGCCTGCAGGTAAACGTCCTGACACCTGACAAAGAGGCCGGACCAGGCAGTGTGGGTCCTTTGAAGGAGAAGCCGAGCATGTTCTCCCGCGGGGATGAAACCGCGTTGTCGCGGCTCCAGGTGGGTAGGAGCAGAGGCATTGCTACCCGCTCATAAGCACAGCAAACATTCTACCCACGGAGCAGAGTCACTGCACAAACTCCTATACACGGACCGGGCAGCCCCTCCGGAGCCCATCTCAATGACAAGCGAGTAACAGGAGAAAGTCACTGGTGTGTGCCCAAGTTTTTCTCCAAAGTAGTTTGAAAGAATTTAGCTACACTAACCTAGGTCAACCGTCAACCACAGTGCCCCAAATTCCTCTCGTGGCTTTGACCCCACCTGGGGACAGAATACCTCAGATGAATTTGTAGCAAGTTAGATATTTACTAACATTCATTTTCTTATTTATGAAGATTTTTTATGGCCTTTCTGTGTAGCTAAGATTCACTCTTATAGAACTAGTCGGCACCTGTCCTAAAATCGTTTTAGGATAAGGCTGAGGTCATAAATTTGCAGCTACTCAGCAGCAACCTCTGTTGTCATGGAAGCTGAGACTATTGATGGCAGGTCCCCTACAGGTAGTTTTCCTACATTCTGACTCATGTCCTAGGGGCTTTTATACTCACTGTGACAAGATCTACCCCACAGCTGTCTGCAGGGCCCTCCCCTTTCTTGGAAATAACCCCCATTTCATATGATTCATCCTTTGTATCTTCTCCGTTCCTATGATACGCAGACACGGTGCCAGTAACGAACCCTGAGGATGAGTGTCAACAGGCCTGTCTGACCCCGTGCAGTTTTGAGATGGGAGGGGTTTTACCCACGATGGTGCCGTCCGTGGACATGTGACAACCGGGACTGGACCCACATACTCGGGAGGAGCTGTGGCTCTGGAGACAGGCTTCCTGGATTGGAATTCCCACTTCCTCTCTCGCCAGCTGTGTGATACTGAGAAAATCACTTAACCTCTCTGAGCCCCCCTTTCCTCCTGTATAAAATGGGGAAAACTTAACGAGGGCTGCTCTGAGAATATCCTCAGAAAGCATGTAGAACAGTTTCTCGAACACAGTACACCATAAATGCTAGCTTTCATTATTATAAATCAGATATGCAGATGAATTAAGAACAGATATGTAAGCATATATGATGGCACTCAATTCACATATTTTTTTTTTTCTGCTATATTCTGCTTCTGGAAGGAGTTCACATCAGTGGTTTGGACTGATGGGTTTGGGCGGGGGAGGGGGGGGGAGTGGGCAGCCCTCTGATTCGCGGTTTAAAATGGTGTCATTCTGGTGGGAGTGGATTCGGCTCTCACGCCTTCTGGAAAATGTGTGCCGACCAGGGCATTCTCTCCGCCCCTTCACGAGGACAGACTAGGAAGAAGTTCGTAACTCACATCTTTCTCTTCAAATTTTCACTTCTCAATACAACTTCCCTATTTATGTTATAATTCTTCATCTTCACCCAGAACTGTCCTCCCCACACTAGCTAATTTTGCTATAAAAGAAAAAAATATTAGCTCCTTAACGAGGCCCCAGTAATCTGGCCTTCTGTTTACTTCTCACCACCACTTTGATACTCTTGCCACACCTGAAGAGTCACCCTAAGTCATCATGTGTCTTCATTTGCTCACTTATTAATTTATCCTTTTCATTCAAGTTTTTCATACTTGCTTACCCCATGCCAGCAACTTCGCTAGGTATTAGGGATTAAGGACTTTTTAAAATGCATAAGCTTGTTTGCATTTGTAGAAAATGAGCCCAACATGCACACGAAGAGCAGAGAGGAGATATAAGTTCAAAAAGAGAGTGAGCTCCAGGGATGCTGAATTTTTGTCCCAGTCCTTGAGACCATGGTTCCTGGTGTCAAAGGTCCTTCACTTCCACAGGTGGCCATCAATGGAATGGCCAATGGAATCCCTGTTCGGTTCTAGCAGGTTTCAGTTGGGTATCTGCCGTTTTCAGCTGAAAGAGTTCTGACTGACACACCCGCCACCTTAAGAACCCTGGTGTACACGCTAAAGCGATGTAAGGAGAGATTTTAAGACGCAGAATGTCTCTAAATAGATCACAATATTTTTATGGCTCAACAGCACATTAAAAAAGCAGTCCAATGGGCTGTACAGCAGATGGACTCCAGGGAGACCATCTAGGCACCTATTACGCTGTTCAGAATCTAACACTTCCTCCTTAAAGCATTTCTGACGCCTGGAGCAGTCCGCCGAGGCCCAGCTCCTGGGGCGCCCCCTCTGCAGGGCCTTTCTGGTCCCACTCACTGGTGTGACGACCCCTCTGTTCTGCCTGCCTGCAGCATGCACTCGTACCTCCGACCCCGGGGCTCTTGTCCGAGCTGGTATCAGAATCACCGGGAGGGCTTGTTAAAACTAGGTGCCTGGGCCCCACTCAGTCTATGACTCAGTGGATCTGGGTGGGACCCGAACATTCTAGCAAGTTCCCAGGGAACGCAGATGCTACTCTAACAGGTTCCGTTCACTGTGGCTGTCTTCTGGTTTGCTCGCTCATGCGCATCCCCTGCGAGATTAAAAATTCCTTAGGGGTCTTCTTATTCATAAGTATTTTCTTATTCTTATTTCTTTGTAAAACTCTCAGTAGCGAACAAAACACTTTATACAAAACTGGTATTGGATATGCATCACTGTGATTTAACTGGAGATATGACAAACATCTTACCATAATAAATTCCCTCAGTTGCTATCCAGATTCCCTTAGAAGATGGAGAAAAGATGGAAAGAAAGGCCTTAGAAAGAATATAGCCTGACTTCTGCTGGGCTGCCTAATTTTGAAGACACCTACTGTCTGATATTTTGAAATCCCTGGGCATAAAGGACAGGGATTATTTTCAAATGTAAGAAAGCTTGAGGTGATAGGATCGTACAGAAATAAAGACTAGCATTTTTCTTGCTCCTGTATATGTTTCTATTTCTTCTTGATTCAACGGACCTCTGACAGCACAGGGAGAAAACATTTCAAGCATTTTTTTCATCCTAATATTTGGAAATGCTGATTAAACTGTCTTCTTTTCTAGTTATTCTGATGGCAAGATATTCTATCCCTCTAGGCTTTGTTGCCTTATAGCTATTTAAAAATATATAGGAATAAATTTAAGCAAGGAATTTAAGCAAGTAAAAGACCTGTATACTGAAAACCATAAGACACTGATGAAAAAAACTGATAAGAGAAATAAATGGGAAGATACTCCATGCTCACAGATAGGAATGAATACGTTAAAATGTCCAAACTACCCACAGCAATCAACAGTTTCAGTGCAATTCCTGTCAAAATTCCAATGGCATTTTTCACAGAAATAAAACAGACAATTCTACAATCTGTATGGAACCACAAAAGACAATGAACAGCCATAGCAATGTGTAGAAAGAAGAATAAAGCTGGAGGATCTGAATAAACATTATGCCAAGAAGATCTACACATGGCCAATAGGTACACGAAAAGAGGCTCAGCATCACTAAATCATTAGCAAAATGCAAATTAAAACCACTGTGAGGTACCACCTCATAGCTGTTAGAAAGGCTACTCTCAAAAGACAAGAAATAACCAGTGCTGGTGAGGATGTGGAATTAATTCAGCCATGACAAAGAATGAATCTTGCCATTTGCGACAGCATGGATGGACCTGAGGACATTATGCTAAGTGAGGTCAGTCAGAGAAAGACAAATACCATAGGATCTCACTTCTTTGTGGAATCTGAAAAAACAAGCTTATAAATACAGAGGACAGACTGGTGGTTGCAAAAGGTGGGGGTGCATGAAATGGACAAAGGGTCAAAAGGTACAACTTTCTGTTATAAAATAGGTAAGTCCTGGGGATGTAAAAAACAGCCTGGTGACTATAGTTAATAATACTGTACTGCATATTTAAAAGCTGCTAAGACAAAAATCATAAAAGTTCTCATCACAAGAAAAAAATCTTCTGTAACTATATGTGGTGATGGATGTTAACTAGCTTTACTGTGGTGGGTATTTCACAATACATACGAATACTGAATCATTGTGGTGTGTGTACACCTGAGACTAATAAAACTATATTAGTCAATTATCCCTCAATGAAAAAATGGAAAATAAAAACACCAGGTTCAAAAGTATTTTTTTGACCATGCCATTAAATTAGACGTTGGCAAATGGAAAATAGCACGGAGCCTGCCTTAAGCTCTGTGACACGGGGAGGCCGGTCTGCACGGCCGTCTAGGTGTTCAGATCAGGTCTCCGGTTTCTCTTTTGGAACTGACATCCTCGTCCTTATGAGAAAATGCGAGCAGCTTCTGGAATCAAACATGCCTGGAAACAATACTGTGTTTATACTTTACCTCTCTCGTCGTCTCTATATCGTGCCTCTGGTATTAGAGGGATCTTTGTAACTTAGCACACCTCCGGGTAACAGGGTAGAGTTTTAGATAGACCTGGATGCAGTATTTAAGGCATACAGAGAAAAGGATTGGGTGGGGAAGAGGCTGCAGAGGGGCATTACCGTAGGCATCCTGTGACGTTGTAGAATATATCAAAATCGAGCAAACCGTTTGCTTTGGGGTAGTCTCCTTCCGGCCACCCCGAGAAGGGTATGATGATATTCTCCGTCAGGGTAAGCAAGGCTTCTGTTACCATGAGATTCTTGAGTTTGTCATTAGAGGACAAATTCCACAGTAAACCTAGAAAAGCAAAGGAAGTGATCAGAACAGTGCAGGGCTGTGTCGAAACGGCTGCCGAGGCGCTCAGCGGAGGCCGTGCCCCACAGGGCTAAGGCAGGCAGTTAAAAAAGAACGCGTGGGGGAGGCAGCCCCTTTCCCAGCTGCAAGAACCTGTGCAGAGCTCATCAGATGGACGTGAAAGCTGCTCCGTAAGAACAATTAAATATATATACAGAGACACACACACACACACACACAGCGCTTATGATATAAAACTACGCAGGTTTAAAATTATCAGGAACCAGGAATATGAATGAAAGCCAGAAATTCCCAAAACATTTATTGCTGTTTCTCTTGAAAGACCCTACCCTCATCTGACCTCCTCGCGGCAGTGAATTCTGGCTCACTAACAAGGAGGCTGGCGACGATCCTACTGTAACTGAGACTTTGATACTTTTCAAGGGTCATACTTTTCTCCCTTAAATGTATGGAGAGAACACCTCCCCCTGCCTCCCGTTCCTCCTCCCTGCAACTTGCACCTGATACTGGCTCCTAATAGCGGGACAGGCCTGCAGGGAGCCTTTGCCCATGCGCACTCCTGCCCCCAGTAGGCTTATCAGTTCAGGCTTACTGGCTTCCACCCAGTGATAGACCTTATGTCTGCCTGGGGTTCATGCTGCCCACCTGCTGCATTTCTCACGTTACAGTTTGGCGGTGAAGGAGAGTCGAGAGTATTCCATCTCTCCACCAATGCGCGTGGCCTAAGCATCGTCTAAGACTCATGCCACATTGCCTCCCTTAGCTTTCCTGGTCCTCCTGAGACCTCCTGCCACCCCAATTCCCTGTTAAAGAGAAAGGCCATCCATATAAGCCAGCTCAGGAGGAAGTTAAGAGGATACTGTATTTCCCAGTGCATTTGGGAGGCAGGGGCAGACGCTGGGTACGGAGAGAAGACAAAGTGGCTTATACACTTAGAATTGTGTTTCCTACACTGTTGCCACTCGAGCACTTCCGGTTCAGTGGCAGGAGCACACACCCCTTGCACGCTGCCCCAGAGACTCCCAGCAGGTAACGCTGCCAAGCCATCTTTCATACCCCAGTAAGTTCCTCAGCTCACTAGCACCCAGGGGAGAAGACAGACAGAGGGGACAGAAAGGGGAGGGGTCTTCATTTTCTTCCCTGTTCATCCCCGAACCCCCAGCCCAGTCAATAATTCCTACTTCTTAAACGTACTGCTGTGTCTGTCTGAGGAAAGAGAGGGTGAAGGTGTACAGCACAGGCCTCCTTAGGAAAAAGCAGACAAGGCGGTCTTGGCTGAATTACAGGGTGATGATAGCACCTCCCCTGATTTTAATCACTGAAATCATGGTCTGCATGGTTAAAGCTTGGTAATTATTCAACTATACTCGTATTTGGCACATCCGTTAGGGCACACTAGGCCTAATGCAGTCTCTTGGGCTTGACCAGTTTACTTTGTGTACCAGTAAGTGCTTTCTGAAACACGAATCGAATTTCCACTGCAGCCTGCACTTAGCTTCCATTAGAGCAGCCGCGCCGCGTCCTGTGAGGACTGGGATTCTGGCTGGTGAGGCCTTTTACCTGATGAAACGAGCGCCTGGGGTCAGTCAAGAGCAGCGCCCCTCAGCCGCGGGTTTGCAGGACAATGACCTCACCTCTCCCACCGCTCGGTCGGAGGTCCCGGGAGGGGGAGAGACGGAATAAAACCCCTAAGGTGGTTGGAAACAATTTAAAGGCAGGCCTGGGGTTGAGTTTTGGTTACTAAGCTACAAAGGAAAGTTGAAAAGAGGGGAAAGGTTTTGGGAAAAAAAAGCTTCTTGTTCCAAGTAAGCAAACAAATTAACAGTCTCTGCCTGCCAGAGGCTTAAAAATGTGAAGCATAATGAAATTTCCTCTTTTTAAAAAGGACCACACAGGGCACTCAAAGAAAAAGTACACCTTACAATGAAAAACAGAGAGGATTAATGTGAACAAAGGGATTGGAATTTTCTTTTAAGAGTCCAGCATCCTTTATGGCTCGGCATGCTGTTATTGCTACAGAAGTGGGGGGCTTGGGGAGCTTTAGTGTGATTTTTGTATTGTTAATACAGGATATTGTATAGAAATGTCACACCCACCACATTTCCGCAAGGCACGAAGCTAGGAAAGAGCTTAAATGTTCACTTGAGATTCAAGATTACACATACGTAGATACACCCTCACACATGTGCACAGGAAATCAACAAATGACCAAACATAAATTGGGAAAATATGTATGACAATACAAGACAAAGGGCTATTTTCCTTAATATATAGAGTTCTAATAAATCATTAAACATTCAATTACCAGTGTAAAAATTAGCCCACAGCTAAAAGATACTAGAGTTGAAAATACATAAGAATGCATGTTTTCTGGTTACTGAAGAAATGCAAATTTAACAGCTAGAGACCATTTTCTGCGGCCACAGGAGGCAAAGGCAGGCCAATGAGTGCAGAGCCTGGGGAAGGAGATTTGGGCTCGCTGCAAGCACGCGCTTCTCAGAGAGCTCGGGCGCAGCAAGCTCTGCCTGTAAGGTCCCGCGGTAACAGCAAGCTCATCCTTTATCAAGATATCAACAAGGGTTTTTTTATCCTGAAACTCAAGTGTGAGACTAGATTAGCAGTTTCCCCATCAGCCCAGTGGCAAAGACAGAATCACATCCTCCTGACTGCACCCCAAATTTACTGAGCCAGAAATCAGGGATGGATTCCAGCAATTTGTATTTTAAAAATGATTCCCATTTCTTGCATTGAGAAACTAATGAACTATGAGCCCGAATAGATGTCCTTTTCAACTAGATTCCAGATTCAGGGTTTAGGTTTTCCTGTGTCTCACCTTTACTTCTAGTCAATTTATTCAATTTATTCATAGTACCTAAATTTCTATTATTTATTCTTTGTTGCAGCTAGTCTGCCTGCAATTTTATATCACTAAGCTCTTATTCTAGCCAAAAAGAAGGGGAACTGTATAATAGGAAGGGATATACTTTGAATAATTAGCAGCTATAAGAAAGATAATTATAACTGCATTATCCAGAAATTTATTTCAACAGTGATATTTACAAAAAATAGCTAATTAGTGAAGGGATCTTACAGATATTAAAACCCATTATTAATATTACTGGGTTGCCCTCTAGGACTGAAAATACAGTTTTTTAAGTCTACATGGCACTTCAGGTAGTGAAACTTGCAAATTTTACGGTTAAATGAATCACTATTATCTGTAGAAGGAGAATGAGCATGAGAAGAACTGGTTCTTTTTAATCTTGTTTTTCAAAGTGGTCACTGCACAGGAGGCATGTCTTTAATGATTTCTTCTATATGGATATACTCCTTTCACCTGAGGTTTGTAACTCTTGCCTGGATTATGACACTGTTGCAAAGGCCATTTATTCTAAGTTATATATAAACCCAAGATACCCTGTTGCACATTACAACCACAGGATAATATATGAATATTTTTAAAAGGTGCATAATGAATATTTATAGCAAATTTTTTTTGTTTTATTAAAATATAGAAATCCAATTAAGTATTTCCAGAATGCAGTATTTCCAAATAGGCAGAAGAGAGTCAAGAATCCCTGGCTTCATTCTGACCGTGACCTGTCTGTTTTACCCCAAGACAGAGCTCTACTCATTCCAGCAGGTGCTCATTACTCAGTGACCTTCAAGATGAGCCTCTGAGACTAGCGCGCACTGCTCCCATTTCCGCTGGAGCCCGCCACCACGCTCACTTGCTAAGGGAGCGGGAGCAACCTCACGAGGGGCACCTGAAGTCTTTTCATCTGAACAGAGAGGAACGTCCTTCCCAGGCTGGTACTGAACATGCCACCAGAAAAGGTCACTGACTTGACCTTCCCTCCCAGCTCTGGGGTGCTGAACTACTTAGGCATATATAGAAACAGAGGGTCAATTTTTTTATACCTTGGCCAGAACAATCAGCGTCCTGTCTGAAAGCACACTGGAGTGTCTGACCTGTGTCTGATCCGGGCGTCTCCGGCGCAGGCCCGTTGTTTACATCTGGTCAGACACGCACAGCTGAGAAACTTACAGGAGCTGCACTGTTGTTTCTGCAGTAAACATGCATGAACTATGTGGCACCCTCATATTAAGGGGGGCCCCTCCTTCAAAATTCCACTGAGGGGAGGGAGGTGCTGAGAATAAAGTACTGAAGGAGGCGCATGAAGCTGTGTCAAGGGGCAGTGATACCTGAGACAGCCTCTGAAGGCTGAGAGTGCTCAGCGGGTGTCCAGGTGTGGAAAAGGATTCTAGTCCAAGACAACGGCGCAGACGAGGATACCAGGAAGGAAAACGACATGGACCAGGCCAGTAAATCCTTTAGGGTTTCAAAACCTGGGTGGCGAGGGAATGCCGCCAGTGGTCACCCAGCTCACATCATCCGATCTTTGGGCGGCATGCTACAGAGTATGGACTTTACCTTGTGGTTAACGGGGTGCACATGGGACAATACTTTCATTGTCAAAAGCAATCGTTAGGAGGAGAGGGGTGGACAGATTGGGACTTGGCAACACTGGATCTCAGAGGCCAGGTGTGAGGCTGCTTCAAGAGCGGACCAGAGAGACAGAGGGGAGAGGAAGGGCCAGAGGAGCGACGGAGGGCTCTTTGATCTGAGATTCCCAGGACAAGTCCCTTCCCAAAGAAGCGCAGAATGAGTCACCCTCTGCCCAAAAGCAGTCAGTGGAAGCCACCTGCGTTATCGCAAAACACCCAGAGAAAACTGGGCGCAAGCCTGAGCTTTGTTTCTCACTCGCTGCAGAGCTTGGGCAGTTACTTAACCCCCGAGCCTCTCACAATTGTTGATAATGCCTTAGGGAACTTTCAGGAGGAATGGGATGAAAAATGGAAACTCCTAGCTTCAGTGACCAGCACACAGTAGGGCCTCAGTAAAACGATGTCTGCAAAATAGACAAGAAACGATTCACATAATATTATGGTTGCTGCTTTGTGTTTCTACGTAAAGACATAACATATATGTTACATCTCCAGTTTATTTCTGGCCCAGAAAGCACTTACTGAGCTCTTCTGTTAATAGAGCTAAAGGAAGTTATTTAGAAGGATTTTTATCAAACATTCAAGGATCAATTCAGTTAACATGTGATGGATACCCTCTGGTGGGGATGTTTGCTTGTACTAGAAATCCTGGGAATTGCACAATCGACCTGCATTTACCAGCTAGACTATCTAACGATAACTGGATGGTTTCTATGGTATCAACACCACAGAATGTTTCCAACTTCAGTTCCTATTGCCTAGACAAAAGTGGAAGGAGCATAGTTCAAAGGACTCTTTCCCTGACTGACACTCACATATCCACCCAAGCTTTCCAGCCACCATGAACCCTAACCTCAATCACTCTATTATCCAAGCTTCCTCTAGATGGTCAGTAGCTCTTTTCGGTATGTTTGCTTTGCTACTGATGTTTACTTTTCCGAGAACAACTTTCATTCTCCTTCAAACTCCAGGCCAAAGTCTATCTCCTTTTTAAGATTCATGGTGAAATATATCTCCTTCGTGAAGTCTTTTTTTGACTGTTAAAAAGATGGTCTCTTGTGGCTGTCATTACTATATTTTAATGAAGAAAATGGTAGGTTCTAAACGTGAGGTTTGGTCTTTTTTAAAAACGACAACCATCACATAATCATGTTTTAGTAGATGTAAAACTAAAATCTGCAACGTCTCTGGACTGTGATTCCCACTTTTTGGCCCTTGAAGGCTGCCCTATAAATGTTGGCTGAATGAATGGATGAGTGAGATCACCTAATTTCCGTAGGTATTTTAACCTATAAGTCATGGATATGGTAAGAAATCTCTCATGGGACATGACTGCATGCGGGCAGAAGAGTGGCTTGGCACAGCCATTCATATGGTTTTATAAAATTAAAATATATCAAGATAGAAAAAAAGTGGTATTTTAAAATATAAATGAGTAGAGGATATAATGACAACAGTTTTATCGAAAAAATGAAAAGTGTATAATAAAGTGGGAATGGCCGAGGTATAAAATGCATTCAGTTTAAAACAATGTGTTTGCAGTACTTCCTTTTTAAATAATTAAGAACACTGTTGACTGTTAGGATTTACAAGGACTTTCCTATAGGATATATTAAAAAGAGTTAACTTCGTTGGGCCCCAGTTTCCTCATGTGAACTGAGATTTAATACCCTATAATGTCTAAAAATATCTTAAATCCTAAGGTTTCAGTGACAATTTAAAAATGAGTGTATTTCATAAATTAAGATTTAGGATTTAGGATTTCAGAAATGAAGGGACACTGAAGATAATCAAGGTTTCCCCAAAGCAACACCAAGGAGGACGGCCCTCCCCCTGTAACGTGCAGGGAGCGTCAGCAGAGACCGGGTGGTGGTGCACGGAGGCTGAGCAGAACACCAAAGAACCATTGTCTCCTGGCCAGACGCACCGTTCAGGTCAGTGGAACTAGCCTACCTTCTCCATGTTCAAGTATTGCTAAACCGGTTGCTTTAATTCTAATGATTTCCTCTTTCTAATCCACTGGGCAGAAAGGAGATACGTATTTATTCAAATCAGCAATCGAACAGAAATACGAAGTGGAGAACTGGAAAAACATATCCACCCACTCTTCTTTTTCTCTTTTTTTGGGGTGGAGGGTTAGGTGGGCTAGGGACCTGGTCTTTTGAGGGGTCCAGTGATGGGAGGATTGGAGTATACAGTTTCTGGCATTCTGACTGATCTGATTAAACTGACCCGCTACCTTAGGACACTATCTGACTCCCCAGCTCACATTGTACAGATCCAGCAGGTAGACTGTTGAATAAATAAAAATAATAGGCTGTGGTTCTTGTTGGGTTTCTCCAGAATGTTTGGACACCTGGGACAATACTGAAACCCCTCACGTCCTCAAACTACAAAGGTGCCTGTTAAGCTTTACGCAGTGTTGAATTTTCATGCAGTGAGTCAGGAAGTTGTTTTAAAAAGACGTGCAGTCAAAGGTGCAGAGAGTTTCTAATAAAAAGCATTGCAAGAGCCTCAGAGTAATTTCCCCTTCAGAAAAAAAGGAATTCAAATTTGAGTTTCAAGTCTAAGTCAGCAGCTGACTATTCCCTCACAGCCACCTCTCGGATAACCATGAGCCCATCAATCATTCGTTCCAGGAAGCTTAAGAAGAGCAGGTGACTGACACATCCGGCTAGGGCACGCTGTGCTATGCTCGTTAATACTCCATAAGCACTACCTGTTATTTGCTTTTTAGTCTCCAAATCTCTGGTTTGCTTCAGCACCTGCAGCAGCCGAGGCACCCCGTTGAGTTCAGCTACTTCCAGCTTGTTGTCATTGTCCTCAAATACCAGGTTTCTCAAGGCCCCACACACGGCGCGCTGGACGTCTTCATTCTGAACTTTCAGGAGCTGCAGAAGCTTGGGGATGCCACGAAGCTGGCTGACCTGGGGAAGAAGCGGATGCGTACTTCAGATATTTATTAACTGTGATGTGGCATTAAAGGCATTCATTGTAATATGAACAAACAGATGAAGCTCACTGATGTTGACTCTAACGCCCATCCATCAACAACCGTGTGAGAGAAGGCCTGAGACTCCTTGTGGACGGTATTTGCCGGATACAAGGCAGCATCTCCCCTTGAGAAGCTTATAATAAGTTTGGGAAGACTGAAGTCTATTAAAAAACTGAAATTAAGTGATAAAGGGCGGATATGTGGTAGCTAAGTGGATAGAAAGAGTTAGGTCGCAAAAGCCGCGAGCATCAACAAGATGAAGGGAACTGGAAATCAGAGGAGTAAAGGGAGCTTTATGCAGGAACACCACATTACATGAACGATTTTTTTCCAGGACAGAACTTTACAGCTGATACAAACAGAACAAACCTCACCTTCATCAATGGTAGAAATAAAAATTCATTTACCACAGCCACCTCAGTAGCAATGCAAATTAACCCTAAATGCAAGTTATTTTTATGATCAACTGCTTTGAGCCTTTAAAAAGATTTATATAAATCACAGAGGCATTTTAAGTAAATAACTTAACTTTGCACTTTCTAATGCGCTATTTAGAGAATATTTCCTCCATCCAAATATGCAAGAAAGAGCATGCCACCTGTACAGAGAAAGGGTCAGAATGAGGAATAGAAAAAGAAAAACAGATGGCTTAGATTCTGAGACCTCTGGATGTTTAAGAAGAGGTTAATCAGTGGCTATCTGATAAAGATGATTCTGTATCTTGGGTTGCAAATATTATCTAAAGAAATCAAAAGGCGGTCACAGGGGTGCTGAAGAGAAATGTGAAGTCACAGAAGGGTTTTCTTTCCCATAGGCTTCCATTAGTGCCTAATTAAAAGTGTTAAGTTGGGAAAAACTTTTGGTAAAGATCTCAGTCATTTTCACCATCTCAGTGCAGACATTTTTAGGAACTAAGCTGCTGTGAAGGGGTGAAGTTTCCCTTTCAGATGACATTTATCATGAATGAATGATGCCCCAAGTGCACAACAGTTCACACTCGGGGGGAGCTGCACACCTGGTCCAGTGGCACATTGCCGATGCATCGTCAATCTCTCGCCTCCCTTTCATAGGCAGGTAAACACATTCCTTTGTTAGGACTGGGAGGAGACTAGCAAGGCAGGAATAAAAACATCAAGGCTGTCAAATCATCTAAGTACTAAAAATAATGATCATAATAAGGATAACCATGATATAGTAACAGAAGTGACAGCTCCTCCTTCCACTGTCAGCAGGAGATGAAGGCGTGGTGTTCAGAGCTTCATACACATCATCTAATTAATAGCTTGCCAAACCTCAAGAGGAAAGTCCCCCTTTGGTCCCTTTAAGGTTTCACTGGTCATAATGAGGTAGGTCCACTGATTGGATCCTCTCAGGGGAGACGTTTGCAGAACTGGTGACAACTGGGAGACTGGCCACAGTTTTGTTGGGCTATGTTCTAATATATCTGGACGATTACATTAATAATGATAGATTTCTTAGCTGTCCAGTAAATCTGGTCCAACAGATCATCTATTTGATCACTTCGTCTATTCCATTACACTACCTTAAAAGCAGAAAGGCAAATTTATTTTAAAACAGCCTGTAACTCACAAGTTTCCCTCATTCTGTCAGTTTTTATTGCGTAGTAGGTTTTAAGGTGGTTAAATTCATACCCTGTGAACAGCTGGACTAAATTTTGCCAATATCATCTAAACGTCAGATGCATAAAGAAAACTGTTTGTCCTCAAGGTACTTTGACAGCTTTAGAAATATTTTATTACTTAATTTATAATTTATAAGTTGCCTTCTTCAAAATAGGATGTGACGTGGCCTCCTGGCCACACTATACGCCAGCTGTGAAGGTGGCCCTGGTGAGAAGTGGCCCTCACTGGGGAGTGTGGGTGGCAGCCTTGTGCCCTGTTCCCCTTGCCCTGTCACCTGTATCCCCTGGGCTCTGAACCTGTGCTCCTGCCAGGGAAGAAGGAACTGCGGACACACCACGCTCACAGAAATGCTGAAATCTGGTTACAGCTCTCCTTACTGTAGAATTTTACTCCCCAGTATCTGGCACCATCACAAATTTGACAATAGATTTTAATTACTTTCATCTATTTTATCACGCAAATGGATATAGATCATATCAAATGCAAGAAGCAGATGGCATTCTCCTCACTGCATCATCACTGGTAGGACGGTGGGTGTTATACACATTAGGACCAGTATCAACCGCGCCGCTCTTACCCCTTTACATTCACGGCAGCAGCTGGGACGAGCGAGCTTGTACGCGTTTCCCAGTTACACCAAATCCTCAGGGGAGTTTGTTCCCCTTTCGAGGAAAGAAAAAAGACCCAAACTAACATGTATGTCTCGAACTGCAAGAGCCTTCTTTTGAGATGGCTTCTAAATACACGAAAGGACAGAATCACATGGAAGAATTTCAGCTTTCTCTGTGACGCCATTCTGACTCTCTTCCCTGCCAACTATAAAATATGACATGATGGGCATTTCCGGGGGCAAACAAGTAGAGGGAACAGACCGATTCCGGAGGGGCGAGGGCCCCACGGCGGCCGGCCCGCCGGGCCCGCTTCCCTTCCTGCCTGGGGTGCTCTGGTCGCTCTGCCTCCTCTGCAAAGCCCTACTCACCCTGCACGAGCAGCCTCGCGTCACCTCCCTTGCGAAATGTCACTCTGTTTCTCTCCTTTTCCTTCATTAGAATGAATTATTCCTTGTAAATTGGTAGAAGCTTTCAGGAAGCCACTTGGCAAAATGTGTCAAAAATTTTAAAAAGATTCTCTCCTAGTAACCTTCTTTAGGAAAGAGTTTGAAATGGGGGGTAAGAAAAAAAGGAGATTCAAAGTCTCTGTTCACTCATTTTGGTGACACACCAGTCACGCAGGCAATAACACGCTCTGGGTTAACTTTTTCAGAGCAGGTGTTGCGCCACTATCTCATCTCATTCTTGCGCAACGCTGTAGTAGGACTGTTACCTCCACTTTACAGGTAGGAAGGCTGAGGCTTAGGGAGGCACAGTATCTTGCCCAGGGTCACCCAGGTAATGAGGGTGCTGGGTACAAACGCAGCCCGAGTGACTCCTGAGAGTTGACACCCCAGCAAGAAGATCAAATTTAGAAGAAGGTCTGGATCATAGAGAAGCAAAATAAAAGAAGGTAATGTGTTCATTTTTGGAAAAGCTGATGGTGAGCTCAGTGGGATGTCTGGGAAACAGATGAAGACGCGGGTCGGAGCCCAGAGGAGAGAGACGGGCTGGAGGGGCCGAGGACCAGGGCTGGGCTCACACGGGGTGGACGCCGCAGGGGCGGGGGAGGCAGGTCAGGGGGTGGTGGCAGACAGCGCAGGCCCCCAGAGAGCACGGGGGCAGGGGGCAGGAATGACCAGGTAGGGCACGGGTGGGGATCGACGTGCCACCGAAGGGGCCTGACGGAGGAACCAGAGGGGTGGGACACGGACCAGGTGACTCCGGGCCAAAGGAAAGTTTTCAAAAAAGTAGAGGGACCAGCAGGGTGAAATGCTGAGTCTTAGTCGAGTAAAATAATGAAAAGTTGTTACTGGTTTTAGAAGTTTATGAGTTAAATTTTTGATTTTCTTGAAGTATAGTTGACACGCAGTATTATATGAGTTTCAGGTGTACAACATAGTGATTCAGCATTTATATATATATATATTATAAAGTGATCACCATGGTTAAGTTAGCTACCGTCTGTCACCAAGGTTATTACACATTATTAACTGTACTCTCTATGCTATATATTGTATCCTGATTCTTATTTATTTTTAATTGAAAGTTTGTATCTTTTAATCCCCTTCCTCTATTTCCCCTACCTGCCCACCCTCAAATTTGATATTTGTGTCCAAATTATAATTGTCTTTTATACATAAATTTAAAAACTATAGCACCATGCTTAAATGAGCAGAATTTTATTTACGATCTTGGGTTATAACATCAAATTCTTAGATTTTCTACCAAGCATATATGTTTTTAGGTTTCAATGTAGTTTTTATGTTTCATTATTCTCGAAACCAGTCTCTGTTCTAGCTTTATCACTGAATAAGAGTCAAGAAGCAAGCAAAGCTTACATCCTACATAGAAGCAAAATGTTATTTTTACTCAAATTAGTAATTTAAGAGATAGTAGAAATCCAGACCAACTTGAGTAACAGAAGAAAAATTCAAGTTATTCTATATTATAAAATAAAAGCACACATAATAATATCCAATTTTTAAAAACTGGGAATAAAGATTTAAACATTTATATGATTTAGCCAAAAGAACTAATTTTTAGCTCAGTTCTCTTCATCTATATGTATAAAGAAGGTTCATTACTAGCTATATTATTTTTTAAAGTCCTTACTTATTCTTCCCATGGAACAAACATATAGGCAAAGGGTCAGTGAGAAATACCCCTAAATTATATAACACTTAAAGCTAAAAATGATCTAAATGTAGGGATAGGTTTTTTAAAGCACTACCTAAAATACAGATGCTATGAATAAAACTGATTAATTTGACTTCATAAGAATTTGTAAATCCTGCATGATAGAATATAAGATAGATAAGACTGCATTAATATTATGCATAATAGATGAAGAACTACAAATCA
Organism: Manis javanica; assembly: GCF_040802235.1. NCBI lineage: Eukaryota > Metazoa > Chordata > Mammalia > Pholidota > Manidae > Manis > Manis javanica. The sequence continues at coordinate 6,192,215 of NC_133170.1, read as the reverse complement.
CTAGGCAGATACAGATCTTGGTAGAAAAAAGTCAACAGATTAAAAAAGTGACAATCAACTGAAGAAATAGAAGGTAAAAAAAAAATACCAGAATGTGCTCCTCAACTTTATGATTAAAGAAATACAGGGAAAAAAAAAATCAATAAAAGTTCTTTGTCTGACTCTACTTAGCTGATCTGCAGGATAAATGGAGATTTTCCCAGATTTTCCCTCTGTGAAATCTACTTATTCCCTGAGGAACATCAAAGCTGGTAGTTTACTCTGCTGGGCTTTTGCACTCTTCACTTCCATTAGTTGAGTTACATGTTTACTAAGAATAATATAAGTTTGTATTGACGTTAATTCTGCTTGTTCTTGTAATTATGTATTTACCTATTCTGAAATGAATGAAATATATGTATTAAGAGAATTCTGTCTTTATGCAAATTTATCTGATTGTTTGGGAGTATATAAAGGTAAAGAGCTTAAAAAAGCTCTAATTATTTGTGAGCAAAGTTAATGTAAAAGACCAGGGAAATGTAAAAATCTAGGATTTGAACTCAGGTGAATCAGTGCCATTAACTTCTTATTTCACTTAAAAAAAACTAAAAATGGTAGATGATACATAATGGTCATTGTTTATGCATGAAAGACAATGATAAACTCCATGTGTGTGTTTGGTGGTGGTATATGTATTATTTAAAAAAAGATATTCTCTGTAACTCTGATTAACTGCCCAACTATTACTCTTAATTTCAAAAAATAGGAAAATTTCTAATATAGAGGTACCCCTTTTTAAAAAATCAGATTAACAAAATAAACAATATCTTGTGGTACTAAATAGGCACATGGACACAACCCCACCAGGGAGTGTAAATTTGTAAGTTGGAAGATTTATTTGGGTGTTACTTATCAAAATTAAAATGAATCAATAGTAATAAGGACTGGATTTACCTACCACCTGAAGCAATTCAAAAAACCAGACAAAACATACAATGGTTTCAATAGAATTGGACATGAGGCAATGACGGACAGTGATCCCTAAGAGATGGAAACCAACACCACTGATACAGAGAACATCTTAGAGGCAGCTTGGGTGGGCAGGAGAAGACACAGTGTGCACAGAGGACTATAAGGATGATAAGGGATTTCTTATCTGAAACAATGCAAGTGAGAAGGCAATGGAGCAACAGCTTTGAGGTACTGGAATCAAAACACTAAGCATAGGATTCTCTGGCTAGTGAAAATAGCTTTCAAAAGCAAAGATGAAATTCTTTATCAGATACATAAAAGATGAAATAGTTAATCACCAGGACAGTTGCATTAGAATAAAGGTTCAAGGAAATCCTTTAAGCAAAGGGAAATAACAGATGACATTTACACAAAGACATGAAGAACACTGGAACAACCTAGATGAGATGGACAGCCTCTGAAAGACACAAACTACCAAACTCCCTAGGAAGAAACAGAAACCCAAAGACCCCCATCAATTAAAGAGATTGAATGTATAGTTAAGAACTTAAGAAACTGGTCCGAATGGCTTTACAGGTAAATTCTACAACACATTTAAGGAAGAAATAATACAAATTCCAATCAAACTCTTTCAGAAAATTGAAGAGAGAATATTTCCCAATTTATTCTGTGAAGCTAGTATTACTCTCAATCCAAACCTGGTCAAAGACATTACAAGAAGATTACAGATTAATATCCTTTACAAATATAACCTCTTAAAAGAATTTAATTTCTTAACCAAAAATTAGCAAATCTAATTAAAAATATAAAAAATGACAGTACATCATGATCAAATGTAGTTTATCCAAGAAATTGTAGAATAATATTTAAAAGTCAAAGTAATTTACCTTATTAGCAAAATTAAAAACCATAGAAATATTTCAGTAGATGACAAAGAGCATTTGATAAAATTCAAAAGTCATGCCTGAGCAAAAATGAAAACACTCTATTAAATTAGGGATAGAAAGAAAATTCTTCAACTCAATATGAAAAATCTACACTGAAAGCTAACATTATGCTCAGCAGCTAAAAGCTAAAAACTCTTCTGCTAAGATTAGGCAAAAGACAAGGATGCCCATTCTACCACTTTTATTCAACATAGTATTGGAAATCCTAGCCAGAGCAATTAGGCAAGGAAAAAAAGACATCCAAATTGGAAAGGGAGAAGTAAAACTGTCCCTATTAGCAGATGACATAATATTATATATAGAAAACACTAAAGACTCCACCAAAAAAACTATTAGAACTAATTAATGAAATCAGTAAAGTTGCAGAATACAAAAGTCTATGTACCAAATACTAATAATAAACTGTCAGGAAGAGAAATCAGTAGAACAATCCCATTTACAACTGCATCAAAAAGAATAAATACCTATGAATAAATCTCACCAAAGAGGAGAAAGACCTGTACTCTGAAAAGTATAAGACATGATGAAGGAAACTGAAAATGACACAAATAAGATATTCCACATTCATGGACTGGAATAATTAATATTGTTAAAATGTCCACTACCCAAAGCAATCTACAGATTCAATGCAATTGCTATTAAAATTCCAATGGCATTTTTCACAGAAATAGGGCAAACAATTCTAAGATTTGATTGTAACCACAAAAGACAATGAATAGCCTAAGCTATCTTGAGAATGAAGAATAAAGCTGGAGGCATCACAACTCCTGGTTTCAAACTATAGTGCAAGGGTACAGTAATCAAAACAGTATGGTACTGGCATAAAACCAGATATATAGATCAACAGAACAAAATAGAGAGCCCAGAAATTAACCCACACACATATGGTCAATTAACTGATGACAAAGGAGCCATGAATATACAATGGAAAAGGAAAATCTCTTCAATAAATGGTGTGGGGAAAACTGGACAACCACATGCAAAAGAATGAAACTGGACCACTATCTTACACCATACCCCAAAATCAACTCAAAATGGCTTAAAGACTTGAACACAGTCCTGAAACCATAAAACTCCTAAAAAAAAAAAAAAACATAGGCAGTAAGCTCCTTGACATCAGTCTTGGTGAAGATTTTTTGGCTTTGACAACAAAAGCAAAAATAAACAAGTGGGACTATGCCAAACTAAAAGCTTCTGCACCGCAAAGTAGACCATCAACAAAATGAAAAGGCAACCTACCACATGGGAAAAAATGCTTGCAAATCATATACCTGTAAGGGATTAATATCCAAAATATATAAAGACCTCCTACAAGTCAATAGCGAAAAACCAAATCTGATTTTTAAAAATGGGCAGAGGATCTGAGCAGACATTTTTCCATGGAAGACATACAGATGGCCAACAGGTACGTGAAAAGGTGCTCAATATCGCTAATCATCGGGGAAATGCAAATCGAAACCACAATGAGATATCACCTCACAACTGTTAGAATGGCTATTATCAAAGACAAAGCAGATAACAAATGTTGGCAAGAATGTGGAGAAAAGGGAACCCTGTGCACTGTTGTGGGAATGTGAAGTGGTACAGTCACTATGGAAAACAGTATGGAGGTTCTTCAAAAAATTAAAAATAGAACCTACCATATGATCCAGCAATTCACTTCTAGGTATTTATCTGAAGGAAATAAAGATATTAATAAAAAATGATACACAAACCCTCATGTTCACTGCAGCACTGTTTACAATAGGCAAGACATGTAAACAGTCTAAATGTCCATTAATGGATGAATGGATATGGAGAATGTGGGGTACACACACACACACACACACACACGAGATATTACTCAGCCATGGGGTACCTTGAGGACATTATGCTAAGTTAAGTAAGTCAGAGAAAGGCAAATACCATATGATCTCACTTATACATGGAATTTAAAATATAAAGAAACAAAACCCAAAATCACAGATACAAAATAGATTGGTGGTTGCAAGAGGTAAAAGGTTGGCAGTTGGCTGAAAACTGAAGGTGGTCAAAGGTACAACTTCCAGTTACAAAATAAATAATAAAGATGCAATAATTACTGCATGATGGCTATTGTTAATAATACTGTACTATATATTTGAAGTTGCTGCAAGTGATCTTAAAAGTTCTTATCAGAAGAAAAAACATAACTGTGGTGCTGAATGGTAACTAGACTTACTGTGGTGGTCATTTCACAATATATACATGTATTATCATCATATTACGTACTTGAAAATAATGTAATACCATGTGTTAATTATATCTCAATTAAAAAAACAGGAAAACAACAGGAAAATATACTAAAATATAAACCTTTTTCCTTTCTTCTGAAAAAAAAAAAAACACAGCACAAAAACCTCCAGATTAAATTCCTAAAAAAAAATTAAACCTACAGATAGCTTCATACTTAACAGTGAAAGAAAGACTGAACGCCTCCCGCTAAGATCAGGACAGAGCAGGACACTCCCTCTCACTCTTTTTTAACATTGTGCCGAGGTTCTAGCCAGTACGAAAAGAGGAAGAATACAGCCAACCAGACACAGGAAGAAAGAAAAGTGTCTTTATTCACAGATGGCCTGATCTTCTACGCAGAACATCTGATGAGTCTACAAATACGCTACTAGTGCCAATAAATGCATTTAGTAATATCACATGATACAAGATCGATACATAAAATCAACTTTAGTTTTATATACTGGTGATGAGCAATCGATAACTGAAATGGAAAAAACAAACACCATTTGTAAAAGCATCTAGAAATATGCTATTCTTAGGGATAAATCTGACACAAGGTAGGAAAGACGTTTAGAGTAAAAACTTCAGAACACTGTGAGAAAAACTACAGAAGGTCTAAGTGGTGAAGTATACCATATTTCAGGGGTTAGAAAATGTTTGGATGTATGTTATCTACCTACGGATCTGTAGATTAAATGTAATCTCAACATTCCAGTAAGTTTTTAAATACTGAAATTAACAAGCTGTCTCTAAAATTCGAACGGAACTGCAAAACCCTAGAATAGCCAAAATAACTTGAAAAGTAACAAAGTCAGAGAACATTACCTAATTTCAAGACTTCATATAAAACTCTTATAATCAACACAGTGTGGTATTTGCATAGACAAACAGATCAATGGAATGGAATACACAGCCCAGAAACACCCTCACACATATGTGAATCTCTTCTGAGCAAAAGTGGAAAGCAATTTAGTACCAGAAGGATAGTCTTTTCAACAAATGCACAGCTATATATTTTTAATGGTGCCTGAACAATTGCATGTATATATATATTTTAAAAGGGAACTTTGATCTACACCCACAACATACACAAAAATTAACCCCAAATGGACCACAGGCCAACTATAAAACCTAATACCTATAAAATTTTGGGAAGAAAATGTAGATCACCACATTGTGACCTTGGAGTACGGAAAAATTTCTTGGATACACCATGAAAAAGACAATCTATATATAAAGTGAAAATTGATAAATTAGACTCCATCAAAACTAAAAATTATCAAGAGAATGAAAAGACAAAACACAACTGGGAAAAAATATTTCCAAATCATATAAAAAGACGTATGTCCAGAATATATAAAGAACCAGCAAAATTCAGCAATAAGGAAACAAAAAACCCCAATAAAAAATGGGCAAAAGCTCTGAACACGTATTTCACTAAAGAAGATATACAGATGGTAAATAAGCACATGGAAAGATGTTCAACATTATTAGTCATTAGGGAAATGTATATGAAAACTACAGTGAAATCCCACTACAAACGTGCAGGCTCCAATCAGGACTGAGAAGAAAGTGTTAGGGTGTGAAGGAACTGGAACTGTCACACGTTTCTGGTAGGAATGTAAGGTGGCACAGATACTTCATAAACCAGTTTAGCAGTTTCTTAAAAAGTCAAGCGTACATTTATCATATTATCCAGGCAGTCGGCTTCTACATACATATACCAAAGAGAAATGAAACATGTTTGCACATATATGTTCACAGCAGCTTTATGTGTAATAGCCAAAACTCAAATATTCATTAACAGGTAAATGAATAAACAAGGTATATCCATATAATGAAAATCTACTCAGCCACACACACACACCCCACATTTGATATACACAACATGAATGAACCTCAAAAAGTTTAAGCTCTATAAAAGAATCCAGACCAAAAAAGCATATATACTATATGATTTCATTTATATAAAATTCTGGAAAATTCAATATATAGTACAGAAAGCAAGTCTTGGTTGCCTGTAGACTGGCAGTGGGTTGGGGAGGGGTGCAATGTCTGGATTATAAAGGGGTGCAAGGAAAATCGGCAGGTAACGGTTATGCTCATTATCTTGCTGGTGATGATGGTGTCACAGCATCAAAATTGTTACCTTAATAAAAGTGTTTAAAAAGTGAACAAGCAAAACTGGTACATTCATTCGTACAAGCGAAATCTATGCAGTGGTTTCAAGGAATGCAGTAGAGCTAACACGGACTGCAGATTGCCAAGTGAAAACAACGTACAGCCTACTGTGTGTGATCTGCTACCGTTTGCAATTTTGTTCTGAACAAAAAAGGATACTGAACCAACCCATCCAGTAATTGTTTCTACATGCATGGAACACCTCTAGGAAGATACCAAAAAATTAATGGGTGAAAGAGAGAGGGAGGGAGAGAGAGAGAGAAGGGGGGGTGGGGGGAGGAAGAATAGGAAGGGGGAGAGAGGGAGAGAGGGGGATGGGGGCAGGCTGCGGTTCGGAATGGCACAAAAACTGGCGTTTCACTGCATACCTTCTGAACTATGATTTTTCCCCCAACAAATGTACCGCTTTTTAAAACAAACATAAAATGACCTATGGAATCCATTTGGCGGGAGTAGGGGTGGCGTGGGGGGAGTCTGTCCTACAGGAACACTTCTGGAAGGCCAAAAGATGTGTGTACAAAGCTGTCTATTGAACCATTGTCATAATGTTAATGAAATAGTTGAATAAAAACAAAAATTGGAAAGCATGACTTACATTTAATATATTTTTTTACATATAGTAAACAATGGCCTCAAATGCTTGCTCTTCTCAGAAAAACCTGGAAGTACACAGACTGTTGGGCAGTTGCCTCTGGGGATGGTTCTCAGCGGTTGGTGGGGGAGACAGAAAAAGAGTGGGGGGAGGTTTGTGCAGTGACTTACTTTCGAAGTTTCTGAACTGCAGGAATTGTTTTGGTAATGAATGTAATTTCCTTTTAAATTAAAATGTCGCAATGAATATTTTTATTTTTATTTGTACTTCATTTATTTTTTAAAAATTGAGCTATAACCGACATATAACTCAATGAAAAATTTTAATAATTTAAATCAATCACTGGCTTTGGTTTGCAGGGCCCCCAAAGCGGATGGGAGAGCGTGCTCATTTTGCACGGGACTTCGGGGGACACTCACCCTTTTCCGTGCCTCGGATTTCTGGAAGCATTCATGTTGTATGAAAGTTGCTGCAGCCGAGATCCTGGGCGGCGGCGTGTGGTCTCCATCGAGCATGCTCACTGCCCGCTCCAGAGTCATCTCCGTGTCTGCATTCCTAGACAAACAGTCACGGGTTCAGCAAAAATCCAAACCTGCCCCCTCCTGCCTATCAACACGATCCTTCAGAGAGGACTTGGCTCAGGTCGGGAAGCACCTAGAACCTCTGAAACCCGGCTCTTCCGTAGCCGAAAGAAAAATCAACACCTGAGATCAGAAGGTATCGGAAGCTAGTGGCCTAAGTACCTCCGCTGCCATGAGACTAGCCGTGAAAGATGTCACTGGATTGAGTAGACATACAACAAAGAAACAGGACTCTGTGTAAGATAAATATGTGAAGGATGATAATTACATATTCAAAAGTGACTTAGAAGGCACGATATGACTTTACATGGAACTTAAAATACGGTCCCAGAAATGAAAAGTAACCGTGGTAATGTCACCCCTGTGCAACACCTTCTCTTAAAAATCATTAGGCTTCTCTCCGAGCTGCTCAGAATCTGTCATCTCACCTGAAAATGAGTTTTTCAAAAAGCATTCCCAAATTGTTCTTATTTTATGAATATAATAGTATGGAAACAGTAAAAGCCAGGAAAACTGAGTTTGTTTTGTTAAAATAAGTCATGCTGATGGGACAGACTCCATCAGGAAAGGGAATGCTTAAATGCAATTATAAGTAGGCTTTTTCTTAAAAGAAAACAATTTCATACATATTCTGTTACCATTTGCTTTGCCATTGTAATGACAGTCAGCTTATGTCTATCTAGCAACATAATTCCGCCCTCACTAATCGCTGGCATTTATAGTGATGATGAAATCTCATGCAGTTTGACACAGAATAATTTATAGAGCCCAAATAAAATTGCTCCTTGTAAAACAACACCTCCCAAATGCCTCAGAGAACTATGCTTTTTTTCTCCCCTTTTCCTTCTGCTTGGAGAGTGACTCCCCGGTGAGGTCACCTCTTACCAACACGGACGTTAGCACCTGCGGCGCTGTGCGCTCCCTTAAGCACTGCCTGGGGCAAACCAGCCCAATCAGGACGCAACAGCCTAGAACTGTGGCGGGAAGACACATCTTAAAGGGGACCTAGGACCCCATGGCTTCAAAGAGCTACACCTGATTCATTTCAGGTAACAGGGACTTCAAAGATACCCTGGGAGGGTGTTTTCCACCGTCCGCTGGCAAGCGCACGGAGGACAGGTGTGCCTCGTTTTATGGCTGGTGTTGTTGCGCTTCACAGATGTGGCTTTTTTTTTTTTTTTAGCATATTGAAGGTTTGTGGCAGCCCTGTGCCCACCAAGTCTATCTGCACCATTTTCCCAACATTTGCTCACTTTGTGTCTCTGTGTCACATTTCGGTATTCTTGCCTATTGAAAACTTTTTATTATTATTGTATTTGTTATGGGATCTGTGATCAGTGATCTCTTTTTTTTTTTTTGAGAGGGCATCTCTCATATTTATTGATCAAATGGTTGTTAACAACAATAAAATTCTGTATAGGGGACTCAATGCACAATCATTAATCAACCCCAAGCCTAATTCTCGTCAGTCTCCAATCTTCTGAAGCATAACGAACAGGTTCTCACATGGTGAACAAATTCTTACATAGTGAAAAAGTTCTTACATGGTGAATAGTGCAAGGGCAGTCATCACAGAGACTTTCGGTTTTGATCACGCATCATGAACTATAAACAATCAGGTCAAATATGAATATTCGTTTGATTTTTATACTTGATTTATATGTGAATCCCACATTTCTCCCTTATTATTATTATTATTATTATTATTATTTAATAAAATGCGGAAGTGGTAGGTAGATGCAAGATAAAGGTAGAAAACATAATTTAGTGCTGTAAGAGGGCAAATATAGATGATCATGTGTGTGCCTATAGACTAAGTATTAATCCAAGCTAGACAAGGGCAACAAAACATCCACGGATGCAGATTTCTCTCAAAACAGGGGGTTGAGGTTCTAAGCCTCACCTCTGTTGATCCCCAATTTCTCACCTGCTGGCCCCCCTGCGACTGTGCCTGTCTTAGGTTGTTCCTCCCTTGAGGAATCTTACCCGTCTCTGGCTAACCAGTCATCTTCCGGGGCCATACAGGCAAATGTAAAGTTGGTAAGTGAGAGAGAAGCAATATTGTTTGAAAAGGTTAGCTTTTTACTTCTTTGCAGATTCATGCCCTGTGGCTTCTATGCCCAGCATTTGTCTTGAGGTATCTTTACCACTTGGAAGAATTATGATACTTGGTAATTTGATATGAGGCATGAATTCTACTAAAGGGTTGTAATTAGGAAGGAATGTGGTCAGTGATCTTTGATGCTATTATTGTAACTGTTTTGGGGCACCCTGAACTGTGTCCACATAAGACGGCAAACTTCATCGATAAACGTACGTGTTGTGACTGCTCTGCTGGCTGGCTGGTCCCCCTTCTTCCCCCCTCGTCTCCCTATTCCTTAGGACACTATTTCAGTTTGGCCCATTAATAGCCCTACAATGTTCAAGGCCTCTCAATGTTCAAGTGAAAGGAAGAGCTGCATGAGAATTCACAAGGTAGAAATGATTAAGCTCAGTGAGGAAGGCATGTCAAAAGCAGAGACAGGCTGAAAACTGGGCTGCTTGGGCCAAAACAATTAGCCAGTTGTGAAGGTAAACACAAACGTAAGAAAGTGAAACAAACCTATTGCTGATATGGAGAAAGTTTTAGTGGCCTGGAGAGAAGATCGAACCAGTTCTAACATTCCCTTAAGGCAAAGCCTGATCCAGAGCAGGGCCCCAACTCTCTTCAGTTCTATGAAGGCTGAGTGAGGGAAGGACGCTGCAGAAGAAACATTGGAAGCTGGCAGAGGTTGGCTCACAAGGTTTAAGGAAAGAATCCATCGCCATAACATAAAAGTGCAGGGGAAGCAGCGAGTGCGGATGGAGAAGCTGCAGCAAGTCTGGAAGATGAGCTGAGATCATTAATGAAGTTGAGTACACTAAGCAACAGATTTTCAATAGAGATGAAACAGTCTTCTGGGAGAAGATGCCATGTAGGACTTTCATAGCTAGAGAGGAGAAGTCAATGCCTGGGCTCAAAGCTTCAGAGGACAGGCTGACTCTCTTGTTAGGGGCTAATGACTTTAATTGAAGCCAAAAGTCCATTTACTATTCCGAAACCCTAGGGCCTTTAAGAATTATGCTAAGTCTACTCTGCCTGCACTCTGTATAACGGAACAACAAAGCCTGGATACTAGCACATGGTGTATAGCGTGATTTACTGAATATCTTAAGCCCATGAAAAAAAGATTAATGTTCATGGGAGAAGGAACCTGGCACCCAAGAACTTGATGGAGATTAATGTTTTCCTGCTTGCTACACTGCAGCTCTATTCTGCAGCCCCTGGATCAAGGAGTCACTTTAATTTTCAAGTCTTAATTATTTAAGAAATACATCTTGTAAGGCTTTTGCTTCCGCAGATAGTGGTTCATCTGATAGATCCGGGCAAAGTGAATTGCAAACCTTCTGGGAAGAATTCCCACCGGTCTAGATGCCATACGGACATTCATGATTCATGGGATGGGATAAAAATGTCAACATGAAGAGAAGTTTGGAAGAAGCTGACTCCAACCCTCATAGATGACACAGAGGGGTTAAAACTTCAGTGAAGGAAGTCACTGCCTGGTGTGGTAGAAACAGCAAGAGAACTAAAACTAGAAGTGGAGCCTAGAGATGGGACTGAATTGCTATATCGCAGGATACAACTTGAACAGAGGAGCAGCTTCTTATGGTTGAGCAAAGAAAGTGGTTTCCTGAGATGGAATCTGCTCCTGGTGACAATGCTGTGAAGACCGGTGAGATGACAACGAAGGCTTTAGACTCATACACAAACGTGACTGATAAAGCAGTGGCAGGGTTTGAGAGGGCTGATTCCAATTCTGAAATAAGTTTCTATTGCGGGTAAAATGTTATCAGACGGCATCATATGTTACAGAGAAATGGTTTGGGAAAGGAAGTCAATCAATACAGCAACTCCATTGTCTTTCTTTAAGAAACTGCCACAGCCACCCCACCTTGATCAGTCAGCTGCCATCAACAACCAGGTAAGACCCTTCAATAACAAAAAGATTATGACTCACTGAAAGCTCACAAGACGGTTGGCATTTGTTTTAGCAATAAAGTATTCTTTAATTAAGGTATGTACATTGGCTTTTGAGACATAATGCTGTTGCACACTTAACAGACTACCACGTAGCATAAACATAACTTTTCTATGCACTGGGAAACCAAGAAATCCATTTGACTAGTTCTATTTCAGGGGTCTGGAGGGAACTGTCAACATTCCAGAGCCTACCTATAAATTCTCTCTAATATCAGGCTAACTCAGTATATAAGCACCTGTGCACAGATGTGTGTGTAGTGTTGTGAATTATGTGTTTGTGTGGGGGGGGGTTAGAACAGTGAGAGCTAAGAGAAATGAGCCTCTTGATTAAAAACTATATACACAGAAGTGTCAGCTCAGTGGTATGAGGATACTAGAAATGAAGGAGAATGGTTCTGGGCCACACTTGAGAATTACATAATGATCTCATATTTTAAAATGTGCCTCAAATGGCCCCGGAAGATGACTGGTTAGCCAGAGACGGGTAAGATTCCTCAAGGGAGGAACAACCTAAGACAGGCACAGTCGCAGGGGGGCCATCAGGTGAGAAATTGGGGATCAACAGAGGTGAGGCTTAGAACCTCAACCCCCTGTTTTGAGAGAAATCTTCTGCATCCGTGGATGTTTTACTGCCCTTGTCTAGCTTGGATTAGCACATAGTCTACAGGCACACAACTGATCATCTACATTTGCCCTCTTACAGCACTAAATTATGTTTTCTACCTTTATCTTGCATCTACCTACCACTTCAGCATTTTATTAAAAATAATAATAATAATAATAATAAGGGAGAAATGTGGGATTCACATATAAATCAAGTATAAAAATCAAATGAATAATCATATCTGACTTGATTGTTTATAGTTCATGATGCGTGATCAAAACCGAAAGTTTCTGTGATGACTGCCCTTGCACTGTTCACCATGTAAGAACTTATTCACTATGTAAGAACTTGTTCATTATGCTTCAGAAGATTGGAGACTGTTGAGAATTAGGCTTGGGGTTGATTAATGATTGTGCATTGAGTCCCCTATACAGAATTTTATTGTTGTTAACAAACATTTGGTCAATAAATATGAGAGATGCCCTCTCAAAAAAAAAAAAGGTGCCTCAAGAGTCAACTTAATTGGTAAATAATGTAGGATATTACCATTAAAACCAGAATTTGAGTTACTTTTATGTCATGTAAGTACATTTTTTAAGAGATGGGAATATTTTACCCTCATGGACTCCAATGCCTTTCTAGAGAAATCAAAACTCTATTGGTTTCAATCTCAATGGCAATTTTAAGTCTTTACCATCCATTGCTACAGTGTTTAACTGATGAAAGATCATCCATAACATAAAAATATACTTCCGTTGAATGCAGCTTTTTTTTTTAAAGATTCAGCCTTTAATCTACTAAGTCATAAATGACTCAGGAAGTCTGAATTTCCCAAGTCTCTTAACACCAGCAAATAATTCCATTGCTCTAGCCCTTTTTTTTTCCTGAGCATGATTCACAAAGAATTCACTCCTTGCCAACCCAGGGCTACTTCACTTTATCACTAAGAACAATTAAAAAAACACTTCCCAAATCAAACGAAGACTTCCTCAACCAGGTCTGTTACAGCTGTCAGGGCGTCCGTTTCTGTTTTGTTACGTCCGTGAAGTCCAAATCTATCACGTGGTGTACAGTCTGGCCCCGGTCTGCCCGTCTCCTGCCACCGCAGCCCCGTCTCTTCCCCATCCTCTTATCGACTGTCCCATCTTCCAGTCACACTGGACCTTTCATCTTTCTTAAACTCTGCATGCTTCTCTTCACAAGCCTCTCTGATTCTTCTAGAAAGCCTGTTCCTCCCCTTAATTCTTATCCACTCATCAAGACTCAGTTCAGACCTTGCCTCTTCCGTGACATCTTTTCTGTGCCCTCGTCCCCAGCTGGAGCGATTTCTTTGCTCCTCTGTTCTCCCACGACACAACTCACCTCCACCTCTTTCTCTCTCCTTCCCCCCTTCCCGACCCAACCATAAAACACTTCTTTGGCCTACAGGACTGGGGTTGGGGGGAGTTCAGGAAGAGCAGTGGGTCCTGGGCCCCGTTACCCCCTAAAATATCTTGTAGAAGTGAGTCTTTTCAATAACTTCATTTAATATGTGAAAATGATGTCAGTGTAAATGAAAAACAGAAGAGGAAGCAGTGTGAAATACCACTGGTCAGAACATGAGATATTACAGGAAAAAATTAAAAATAGTGCCTTTGAAATGTGTGCAATCGCTCAGCAACCAGTGTTCCTGCCAACTGCCAGCGGGGCCCTGCCCCCGGCTGGCTCCTCTGACGGCCCGGCCAGGACCCAGATGAAGGACAAGCTCCTGCAAGTCGTCAGATGCTCAGGCACTAGAGGAAACCCCTGCCTCACGGAGTTTAAGTGGGATGAAAGCACTGCTTCGGAAAGCTGACTTCGGAGTGGGCATGTGTTTCCAGAGACAGTTTTGAGGGCAGTGCAAGAATTTTAGTGGAAGCAATAAAGCCTGGAACTGGGCTAAAAATGGAAAGACAGATATTCTTGAAAGAGACCTGAAGAATCAAAGAACCAAGTAAGTTGGTAATTAAGAGGACGTGGAAGGAGCCGAGCATGGCCTCTTTTCTGCTTTGTGCTGCTCGGTGTCACAAACTTGACTGGTTATCAGTCCCTCTCGGGGCCCAGTCTCACTCCTCGTCTGTCTGCTAATGTCTGAGCGCGTCACCCTTTGTTCTCTGGATCCCGGTGGCCGCTGGGACACAGCCCACAGCCCCGAGCTGGCTGCGAGTCTCACTTTCTCGTGCACGCTCTCCTAGACATCCGCACAGCCCACCCGACTGTCATTTGGGGGCGCTCACTGCCGCTCGGTACACGGGAGGGACCCAATCACCAGTCCCCAGAGGGACAGAAACCTTATTTTCAGAAAGAATGAGATGGAATGTTTTACTTGATTTCTAAGACCTTTATCGTCAGTCTGATTTAGAGCAGGTGTTGGCTGTTTCTCTTTCATTCCAACAGCTTAGTTTTCAGTTGCCTTAGTAACTCATCAGCCATTCTTCTTTCGGGAAGAAAGAGTCATTGATTAACACCTTATGTCATTATGTAGGTTTATGGCTTTATGAGCCGCTCTATGGGAATATTCCACAAACAGGAAAGAACAGTTCTTTACACGGCAGACTTTCACTCAACATGGAAAAGCAGATGCCCAAAAGAGGGGCTGGCAAGTTTGGAATGTGAGACGGCGCAGGGCGAAGGCGAGCAGGGCACGTGGGCTCCGAGGCAGGAAGCTCAGGCCACAGCCTCGGGCAACTGAAATGAGCTGTGGGTTCATGAAAGGGAGGCAGGCAGATGCCACCTTGACTGTTGATTGTCCTCCTTATACGAAATGCCCCTATTTTAGTAAGAGTTCATTTCTATGATTTCTGCTTTCTTGGTGGCAATTTGGGGAATCGTCAAGAATATGATTTGTTGGTCTTTATTTTAAATTTCTTGACCCCGAAGTGTTCTCGCTATTCTTTGAAATAATGATTAATATTCCAGTAGAATTTACCCTGTCCCTTAAAACAATAAACTGAAAGGTCATGGTTGGTATTTCTAGAATTTGAGCAAAAAAAGAGCCTACATGGCAAACACAGTTTACATTTCATTTCTTCCTCCTTTAATTCTTTCTTTCTCCAGACATTTATATGGTGCCTATAATGGGCCTGCCTCTCTTTCAGGGTGCTGAGAATATAAAGATAAGACACTCAGACTAAAAGTCTAGAAGGACAGCAGGTAAGTAAATGAATAACCACAATACATTCATTATTCTGGTAGACACACCCCGCGGGGCAGCTCTCTGGGCACCTAGATTTTGAGGAGTACAGCCAAGGAAAAGGGGGTGTCTGAGCTAAACCCAGAATCATGAGTAGCCAGGCAACCCCAGAGCTACTGGGGGCAAAGAGATAGTGGGACAGATGGACAGAGAGGCAGAGGAAGGAGGGAGGGAGGGAGGGGAAACCTCTGAATGAGTATCTTCCATTAAAGGAAACAGAAGGGGTTCCAAGTGGTCCGAGTGTGCAGGGGTGTGTCTGGGGACGGTGGTGATGGAGGGCGGAGGGGAGGAGCAGGTGATGAGTCTGGAGTGATAAGCAGAGGTGAAAATAAGGGCCTTTTGTGCTATGCTAAAAAGCACAAAAACTTGGCAGAATTATGGAAAGAGTATAAACTACGGAGAGAAAGAGTTAGATTTGGGAAGATCATTTTAACAGTCCCAGAGAACAGTTCTCGGTGAGCGAAACCAGAGGCAGAGTGACTCATGCAATGGAGATGGAAAGAAGGGTAAGAATTCAAGACCCACTGAAGAGACTGTATGACTTGATAGGTGACCATGGAGGGAGGTGGTAAGAATGACTCCCAGGTTTGTACACAGTAGGACTTCAGCATGAAGAGATGGTTAGGAGTAGATGGTAGGGAGGAGCCGATAAAATTAGTCTGGGATGTGCGGGAGGTTGTTATGAAGACATACAGATCCAGAGCTCAGGACAGAGCACAGTTCTGAGGACTAAACCGGAACTCGTGAGGATGCACGTGCAATTCATAGGGCGCGGTGGCTGGGAAGAGCGGCCAGGCTGGGAAGAGAAGGGTTACTGAAGGTGACATTTTCAGGGATGTGGAAAAGAAGGACTCAGGGAAGACTAAGGAGAAATGGCTGGAGTAGCTGGTGCCCTGAACACCGAGGGCGGACAGAACTTCCCAGATGGGGGCATCGAATGCCGCCCACGGCAGGAGTAATATAAGGATGGAATATGGGTCAGCTTTGGGTGTAGCTGTAGGGCAGTCATCGGAGCATCTGTGAGGAGAGTGGCTCGGCGACACGGTGGGGACTGAACCACCCTGCAGCAGCTTGCTGAGAGGTTGGGAGATGACCGGGTGGTTTAGGAAGCATGGGAACACGGAGGTCAAGACAAGAATGCCAACTGTTGGGGGGTATGGCATGATGAGTTTTGTGATTGTTAACACCGTTTTGTTAAAACTGTGCCTAACGCAAACCCAACAATGTAGTCGGCATTTAATACATTTTGAATTATCCACATAAAAGTCTCGATCAGCTTTTTCCTCCATTAACAATTGCCTCATGCATTTTTTTCTTGATAAGTGTGTCCATATTGGCAAAGAACTGCTTTCTACAAGAAATGTTGTAAGTCTTTGTAAAACTATTTCACTCCTGCTTCAAGATTAGATTAGCCCTACCCTAAATAATATCTTTTACCATCAGGCAATGAGGATGCAGCACAATTTCACTTAAAGGGATGATCGATTAAGAGGTCTTAACTTCCACTAAGTAACTTTAGAAATCAAACAAGAATATCTCATGACACACCGTTACAGGAATAATTGATTTAATTGGCCATCGGTTTCTGAATCTTTCTCTTAGGGACTTCCTCCATTCATGATATTTGTGCTCCAGCATTAAACCTGAATAAGGGTTAAGTTCCAAAGTCTAGATTGGTCAAGCCACAAAGCAAACAGGAGAGGCAAAGAAATGACTTTGCAAATGTAATTATTTCAGTTATTCAGTACTGCCAAAAAATACCATCCAAATTGCTACTGCTCAACTCTAAAAGCAGCAGGTATCAAGGCAAAGCAGAGACATCTAGGAATGAGCTGTATTTGCTTTTTTAATCTATATTTTATGGTCGTAGTTATCAAAATAGTGTTTGTGGGTCACTCAGCACCAAGCATAAGCATTTTTTTCCTATCTCCCTCCTTTATTTCAAAGCATATTGAGAAAATGCATGCAGTTACCTATTTCTTGGTCTACTTTGGAGTTTGTGCTCATGCAGAACAGATTCTCACACGGCCAAGGGGGAGCTGTCCCTTCGGCCAGCATCTAATTTGAAGCAGATGGATTAAACGTCACATTTCCCTGCGAAGCTGCCGGAGGAGCAGGTAGCTTGGCCCCTGTCCCTGAGGCAAACAGGATACTCTGTCAGTTAGGCAGCTGCCTGAAAAGTCATTATTTTAATCGCTTATCTCTGGAAGCTTTCTCTGCAGCCCCAGAAGGGCCAGCTCACGCTGGCAGGGCTGTGGGAACAGAATGTGCTGGCACGGGCCACACTGCAGCCTGGCGAGGGGACTCACCCGAGCTGGGGGTCGGCGCAAGTGCTTCTCTCCACGAGCATATTCCCACTTCCTCCTGCTGCTGCTTGGCCAGCGGTCATGTGCAGCCTCCTCCTGCCCGAGTCCGCCGTGGCACTGGGCCCGGCTTCCCTGGCCGTGCGGGTGCTGTGGAAAGAGCTCTGATGCCAGCAGGACCAGGCCGCCCTGTTCTGAGTGACGGGCTGCAGGGGGGCCAGCGGCCTGACCTGCCCAGCGGGAAGCCCTGAGGTCAGGTAGTTCTCCTTCTCCAAGAGGTTGCCCATGCTGTGGCTGGTCCCAGGCCTGGGGTACGTGAGCACCACTGGCTTGACAGAGACGCCATTGGGAATGGTGTCGTTGACAGACCTGCACTGGTACTGTCTGCGGTAAGTGTCATAGTGGCGCTGTCTGCTCAGGGCTCCGGAGTGGCTGAAGCCGACAATCTCCGAGCGGGCATATCTAGGGGGCAGGAGGAGGGTCGATCTCCTGCTCTCTTGGTGCCGCAGGGTGTGCCCGGCCTGGCCCCTCTGGCTGTACTGGGAGTCGCTGTGTGAGGAGTAGACCCTCTCAGGGCTGCTGTCTGGAGAAATCTCAAGTCTCCTCAGAGGCTGCCTCAAGGACCTCTCTTCCATGGACTTCTGTGAGCTGTACTGGGCAGTTCCTCTTCCCCAGCGACTTTCACAAGTGGCAGCTGTGCCTGTCTGCATGAGAGAGAAATGCTGTTTAGATGAGACCCGAGTCAGTGCCCTCACGTGGAAGGCTGACCTCCAGGACTGCTCTGCAAGGGGTCCATTTCCCTGATCACATGAAGAAGTTGATCCCTTTCTGGGTTAAAAAAAATGCTTGGACGACTTGGTTAACTAGTTATTTGTACACAGATTTGATTCTGTTTAAAGTCCCCAGTTTTCGATGGATTCCACAGTCAATCTTCCCATAGTTCATTTAGGAAATGGTAATGCTTGGGGAGAGGTCAACGTTCAAAAGTAACCCATGGAGGTTTTAAAATGTTTTCATGGCAATCTGATACCCTGGTTACTCTGGGGCCCTACCTTTAGCATGTCATAGGTCTTGGGAACAGGGGAACGACCACCAAGAAAATCATTTTCGACCAAGTGTACGTTGTAGACATACTCAGGAACACTGCTGGTTCGGTGAAGATTCCCTGCAATCAAGCATATATTAGAATAATATAAGTGGGCCAATCAGTAGTTAAAGATTGTGTCACAACAGTATAAATTGTAACAGTTAAGGCCAGTAACAAGTATTAGATTTATATTACGGTTTTTAAGTGCTGGTTTAACATCACCCTTGAATGTGGGAAATAACCAAAGGTTATCACAACTATCTCCACACACTTTCAAAGTGAAGCTGAATTAAAAATAAATTATATTATTTTAAAATGTATGATTATTACTTTTTTTAGGAAAAGGAAGAAAGGGGAAAGGAGATTTTCACAAAAATCCAAAAATGCTTATACAATGCTAAGGAATTTGGGATCACTTATTGGCTTAGGTGGCCCACATTATAAAAGTTCAGTTCAAATACCTCAACATAAGGAAGGCCATATATGACAACCCACAGCTAACATCATATTTAATGGAGAAAAATTAAAAGCTTTTCCTCTGAGATCAGGAACAAGACAAGGATTGTCCACTCTCACCACTTTCATTCAACATAGAACTGGAAGTTGTAGCCGTGGCAATCAGACAAGAAAAAATAAATAAAAGGCATCCAAATTGGTAAGGAAGAAGTAAAACTGTCATTATTTGCAGATGACATCATACTACGAGGTACATAGCAAACCCCAAGGGCTCCACCAAAAAAACTATTAGAACTAATAATTGGATTCAGCAAAGTCACAGAACACAAAATTAATACACATGAAACTGATACTATACTCCTATATTAACAATGAACTAGCAGACAAAGAAATCAAGAAAACAATTCCATTTACAACTGTATCAGAAAGAATAAAATACCGAGGTATAAACCTAACCAAGGAGACAGAGACCTGTACTCTGAAAGCTGTAAGATACAGATAAAAGAAACCGAAGAAGACACAAATAAATGGAAATTCATCTCAGGCTCATGGTAGAATAATTAACATTGTGAAAATGGCCATCCTGCCCAAAGCAATTTACAGGTTCAATGCAAACCCTATCAACACACCAGCGTCATTTTTCAGTGAACTAGAGCAAATAATCCTAAAATTCATATGGAACCACAAAAGACCCCAAAAAGCCAAAGCAATCCCAAGAAAGAAGAAAAAACTGTGGGGATTATGCTCCCTGGCCTCAAGCTTACTACAAAGCTATGGTAATCAAAACAGTATGTTACTGGCACAAGAACAGACACATAGATCAATGGAACAGAATAGGGAGCCCAGAAACAAACCTATGCATATATGGTCAACAAATACATGATAAAGGAGATAAGACTATAAAATGGGGAAAAGACAGTGTCTTCAATAACTGGTGTTGGGAAAACTGGATAGATACATGCAACAGAATGAAACTAGATTACTATCTAAAACCATACACAAAAGTAAACTTGAAATGGATCAAAGACCTGAGTGTAAAACATGAAACCATAAAACTCTTAGAAGACATAAGTAAAAATTTTTCGAACATAAGCATGAGTAATTTTTTTCTAGATAAATATCCCCAGGCAAGGGAAACAAAATAAAAAATAAACAAGTGGGACTACATCAAACTGACACACTTCTGCACAGCAAAGGACATCATCAACAAAACAAAAAGGCGTCCTACAGTATGGGAGAATATATTTGTAAATGACATATTAGATATCTAAAATATACAAATAACTCATATAACTCAACAGAATAAAAACAAGTAATCCAATTAAAAAATAGGCAGAGAACCTGAACAGACATTTTTCCAAAGAAACATACAGATGAACAGGCACATGAAAAGATGTTCCACATCACTAATCATCAAGGAAATGCAAATCAAAACCACAATGAGATATCACCTCACACCATTAGAATGGCCACCATCCAAAAGACAAGAAATAACAAGTGTTGGTGAGGATGTGAAGAAAAGGGAACCCTCCCTACACTGTTGGTGGGATGTAAACAGGGCAGTCACTATGGAAAGCAGTATGGAGGTTTCTTAAAAAACTAAAAATAGAAATATCATGTGACCCAGTAATTCCACTTCTAGGAATTACTCGAAGAAAACAAAATCTCTGATAATAGATGAATGGATAAAGATGTGGTACATACACACAGAGGAATATTATTCAGCCGTAAGAAAGAAAGAAACCATGCCATTTGCAACAACATGGATGGAGCTAGAGGGTATTATGGTAAGTGAAATAAGCCAGGTGGAGATAGACAAATACCATATGATTTCACTTATCTGTGGAATCTAAACACAAAACAGCAAGAGACTCACAGACACCGAGAAGTAACTGGGTGGTTAGCATGGGGAGAGCCTTGGAGGGGGGGTGAAATAGGTGAATGGGATAAAGACGCAAGAAGTCCCAATCATGATAGAAATTAATCATGGGGATGAAAGCACAGCATAGAGAGTAGAGTCAATAGTTCTATAACGTCTTCCTGTATCGATAGATAGTAACTATATTAGTTGGGGTGAGGATTTAATAATGTAGATAACTGTCGAATTGCGACATTGTGCGCTTGAAACCAGTATTATATATCAACTACACTTCAATTAAAAAAAATTAAAAAAAGAAAATTTTGGAATTTCTTTTTGGAATGAACCTGCTTTCCTCAGTGCTTCACCAGAATACAAATGTTTATACAGGGAAAACTACTTTCTCTTAAAAATATTGCACTCACTTAGGGCCTAGCTGACAAAGCGTGTAAGATATTTCCTCCAGGCCAGTTCTCACCCAATTCTTATAAGTGCTGATTACATTAAGGAAATAAAGAATTGAATTGGAAAAAGACAAAGGAATTCAGTTCTTAAATCCCAGGAGACCTCTATTCCCGGGGTAGGGACTCAGGAGCTCTCTGAGAAGGATGTAGGTGTAGACAGTAAGTGCAGTGGTGACTCAACACCCAACGGGAGAAGGCGGCTTGTCTAAACAACAAGGTGGGGGTGAGACCACGCAGGTCAAAGAAAACGTGGACCAGCTTGGAAAATGCCAAGCCTGCAGCCGAGGCCTCTGGCACTATGAGGCAGAAGAAACTGAGCTCTGCACCTCAAAGGGCAGCTTTTGTGGCATTCTGGCGGCTGGGGACCAGTTCTCTCCTGTGAGCGGCGGCAGCCCTTCCTTCCGCTCAGCTTGGTGGCCAGCAGTGACTTTCTCGACTTTCTCGTTTGCTGCCTGTCTCTTAAAACACTTCTCTTCGAAGAGATTGTGACCCTCTTCGGCCTCCTTTAACCTCCTCCCAGCTTTTTGACCTTCTGTTAAGCTCCTGCTGCCTTCCAAAAAATAAAAAAAGAAGCTAGTCAAAATAATCAAAGACCTCTAAAACCTCGGTAATGTCTAGTTCCCTAATTTGCACCAAAATGTCTTTTTCTGCCATGTAGCATTCTTTTAGAAATCAGAAGAAAAAAAACCCAGTTAACTCTTTTAGGCTTTGGAGAGTTGTAAAAGATGTTGAGAATGAAACATCACAGGTGGTCCCTTTCTAAAACAATGGGACACCCCAACAATCTTTCCCATTAAATTGTGATAAAGTCAAAATTTCAAAGACTAACGGCAGATTCGCCCATTATTTTGATGGGGAGGGGGAACAGTGATTGCTGCCAGAGAGCTAAAGAGTATGACATTATATTTGTACAAGTGTCTTATTTCCAAAGCCAAACAATCTGGCTGGCAAACAAATTTGGGGTTTCAAGGGATCCTGGGGGAGGTGGCTGCAGGCTGGTAACTGGTGCCCCAAGACCAGGGAAGCTGAGCTAAGCCAGGCATCTCCTGTTTCCAGGGGCCTCATTTCTCTGCAAGCGCTGGCCAAAGGTCAGGAAGCCCCCTAATTTTTAACCTCAGTGGTGACAGAACATGCCTGGAAGCTGGACACTGAATGAAGAAAGGAATTCTCTCTGAGCCCATAGCCAGGGTTGTGGGAGGCTTTAAAGGCTCAACGCTCACTGCCTGCCTGAGGCTCCTGCCCAAGTGGGCTGGTCCCCAACCTGCCCCCCTACATCCACCCCCCTACCCCTGCCGGCTATCAGGGAGGCAGGGCTGCAAGCGTCCTGCTGGGGTGGGCAAGGTGGCTAGCTGGGCAGGCCCAGGGAACACGCTGGCTGTAATCCTGAAGGCTCTGGGGACAAGGGTGCCCTCAGCACTGGGGGGTGTACAGAGGGTGCACGGAGCAGGCGGGCACGGGGCAGGGAAGTGCAGCCTCTTCTACAGAGGCTGCAGCCAGGCAGAAAATTATTGGTCATTTGATAAGTAAGAAACCAAATTTACTGCTTTTTAACAAGTAGTTTAAGAGCTTCCATATTCAAAATTTTTAGATTATACAAAAACAGAATATATGAAAGTCAGGGACAACTTAGAATGGGAAAATACTAACAGCATATACGGATGGAAGCTAGAACCATTAATCCCTGTTACTCTATAAGGAACTGTCAGATGATGAAAGGGTGCAATTTTAGGCATCCAGGAAAATTTCTACTTCGTTGGGCCCGTCTAGCCCATCGTCACCTGCAGGATTAGCCCTGTCCCCACTCCCAGGACCAGGTAGACATTCAGGAACAGTTAACTGGGTGTTAGTCACTTCCATTTTTAGGTTGAGATTTCTGCAAGGATTTTAAAAATGTGTAAGAATCTTTGGGCAGGACCCCGTGAAACAGTGTTTGACATCAAAACGGCTAATGAGGGAGTTTTATAACCAGGCCTGTGGAAGTAAAATGCTTCACTCATGTTGGCTGGCAGTCCTAAGGCTTTTAAACGCAACTTAAGGGAACTCCTTACATCTCAATATTACTTTTCTTCAAGGAGTTCAAATTATTTTATATGTTTCTTTTCAAAATTCTGTGATGCAGAGCCAGGTATTAACTGCTGTTTGATACACTGTGGAACTTGCATTTATCAAAGCCGTGGAGGGATTATTATCATGGTTTTGGATAGGAGGACCAAAAGCGATTATTCTCTTTCCTCTACAGCCTTACCTGGGCAGCTACAAATACTCTATGAATATTCATTCTTACTTGCTGACATAAGTCCTTATAAGGAAGCTTTTCTTTCAGTTTTCAGATGAATGGCCTGAGACTGGTTTACTGCTTCCCAGAACCACTGCAACGCAGCTGCTGACAGGGAATCAGTTCAGATCGGATCTTTAAACTACAGAATCTCTTCCTGTGTCGGAAACGTTGTGACTCTTGATATTCAGCCTGCAGGCTGGCAGAACAAATGGCTTCCGTGGTGGAAAGGCCAATGTCAAACAACAAATAATGCAGGCCTGTTCGCCTAGGCAGGCATGAGTTTGAGATTAGTACAGCAGACTAAAGGTGAGTCGGCAGCTGTGTCCTAAGATTTTAAAGAAATTTTGAGCTGATGGAATTTGACAAAAAAAAAAAAAAAAAAAGGGTAAGTATTAATCAGGATGGAAACTAATCTCTTTAGGGCAAGTCATTATTTTCTGTTCTGTAAGACAACAAAACATCCGATAATGACTACTGAACATATTGATAAGGAAAAATTCTGAGATGTCCTAAAATTAAGAGACATATGGGCTGGAGAATGGGGGAGAGAGACAAGGAAAGGTCATCCGTCAACAGCCACAGGGCCGTAGCCAACCAGAAACTCCACATTCCTAACTGAAGTCACTTCAGCAGTTATCTGGACAGTCCCCAGAAGCAGGGCTTCTCTCTTGCCTGTGACCAGTGTCTGACCATCGCCCGCCAATCCACGGGCCTTCTCCATGGGCCAACCACCTATCCCAGGGCTCTCCCAGCCTCATCTTAGCCCGCCTTCCTTATCTGCAGCCCGTGTAAATTTAGAGAACTTTCTTTCCTTAAGTCCTCTCATCGGTGTGCCCTGTTTCTTGAGTCCAGAGGACAAGCTGTTTCTGTGAACTGGCCTTGCTGCTGGGGAAGCAGAAACTGCCTGTCCCAGGACTCAGTTTTTTGGCTAGCAGCTGTAAAAACTCAATAAACCCGTTTATTTTAGAGATCTCTGTCTCTAGAGTTTTTGACTTGCCAACATAAAATAACTCAGCCATGCCCTTCCCCCCCAAAGAGAAACAAGAAAACAAACAAACAAAAACCATATTATACATACAGGCACATCTGCTTTAAATAAACCCAACCTGAAAATCTGGGTTTCTGAACATGGAAAATTAGGGCATGACTACATTTCAAAGGATTCATTTACTTCACAAAAGGAGGTGGGTATTTTCTCCAAGCTGAAGAAATCGGTGGACTTGGTCTGGAACCTACACTCTATTACTTTATGTATGTCTGGAAAAGCCCAGTGGTTGCCTCAGTTTCCCATCATCCCAGCTAGTAGCAGAGCTGCTGAGAGAGAGGTTAAGCCAACATGCAAAAGATAGGATATGGCTTTTAAAGCAGAATTTGGGTCACAAAACTTTGTTCACATTTATTCATAATCTGTTCTAGCAAGAGGGGATAAACTAGTGTGCATACTTTAATTTACACTGTGTTGTGTCTTACGTTTTTTACCCTGGTAAATATACCGGTGCTACTGGATTTGACTTTTTCTGGTTACTCTCTGACCCAGCCGACGAAATGATGGTGACGTTCCTGTGGCTTCTCCAGCCATTCACTCCCCTGACACAGAGCAGAATCTGCTTCTGGTGTTCCTAAACAAGGCCATGTTTTATAGGGAATATTTCAAATTATTACTGACTCAGGCAACACTATCCGAACCTTTCTAAGAACACCACGGACATTTTATGGAGCCCACTTTAAGGGAAATGGAGGTAGCTAAAGAGCAACTTTAAACTCCATCCTCCTGGAAAAACACGCAATTCAGGTCAAAGCAATGGTGGGGCTGGAGGTAAGGGGTGGGGTGGTGGTTCTGAAGGTGGAATGTTTCCAAATTGCTCAGAAGATTGCAGAGGTGTGGACCTCACAGTATAATGTAATTTTCTCTCTTTCCTGGTCTGACTTAATTTGAATGATACGATACCTCAACAGCTGTTAAGGAGAAAACATCTTTGATTTCTGGTCATCTATGCAAGTATTGTCTAAAATAATGCATTTTTGTGAGGGTTAAAAATAATAAATTCATGTCCATAATCAGTGTTTTCTGTGTGGGTTTTATAAGCTGCTTTATTAACTAATTGGTTAAATGAATTCATGTATTAAATAAAATCGACAAGCCTTTATTGTGACTCCATCACCTATATCCAGATTTAAAAAATCAACTACCACTCCCCTTATGGTAAGTGGATGGTAGAGAACTGATAAACAAACATATCTGCATATAACCTGCTTTCTATTGGAGAGGAGTGAGTAGCATTCACATTCAAAGAAGCATAATTTCTTTCAATTTCTAGCACTCTCTGAGCATGGTTAAAAAGCTGCTGTGGTTCACACCGAGCTCTAAAAGGACAATTTATAAAGATGGGGATATAAGAAATCCCCATGAAAACAGGTCTGGTCAAACACAGGCATAAAAATCGGTAGATACTCGCTACTGCTATTGACTCAAATGCTATACGTACTTGTGCTCACACGCACAAGCAGGTGCCTTCGCAGTGAGGGTTCACCGTGGTCTTTTTGGTTGGAAGACGGCTTGGGCATCACAAAGCTATCACCTTCCTGTTGTTTTGTCTTTCTACAGCAACCTCTGGACAGTGAGAGATCTCTTTCTCCACATACTATAAAAAGCTTTAACTTACTCCATTCAAGTAAAATTGGGGGCATGTTATTACAGGCGAGACATGGCATCTTGAAACTTATTAGAAGGTATGTGTACAGCATTCATTTTTAAATGGCTCCTTAAAGTCATTTACTCACAAAAGTACGAACTGAAAACATGAAATATGTTAGGACCCCTCAGAAAAAAGCCATGAGGGCTCCCCAGCTGGTGAAGGATTTTTCTTTGCCCGTGTGGGCACATAACATAGGATTTACTTCCTTGTGCTTACGTTAAAAAAAAAACCAGGACTTCTATTCTTACTTTCTAAGAACTACGACCGCATGTTTATGGGAATCACAGTTCCCCACCTCGCATGCAGCTCAGGTAGGCACTTGCTCAGTCGGGAAAATGAATGGAATTTGCTCATTTGAATCACTATGGTGAAGAATTGTTTCAAAGCAGATCAAAGTTCTCATAATGTTTTTTGCATTATTGAAAAATTAACAGAGTGCGTGTGAGACTGCTTATTGTGACCAGTTAACACAACTCTATCCATAATCAACCATGAGAAACAACTCGGTGTTACTGGTGTACAACGGAGGTCCTAGCTATGAGTTCTTACAAAGTTGAACATGCCAGGAGGTGGCACAGTGGTGTGCCCAGCTGCCTTCCAAAAAAGGTGAATATGCCACGGACAGGTCAGCTCCCTGGGGAGAATGGGCAACACGCTCCGTGTGCCGCTGTGTGACTGGGCAGTGGCTATTATCGCTCACACAATATGTGTACCACCTGGCAGCTGGAAGTCCTTATTTTTCATGACTTAAGCAGTTTGAGGTTATCCTCTGATGCACCAGTTAATGGCATTTTGGGGGCAATTCTCAAATTTCTGCTCTACACAATCACAGAAACACACATTAAAAAGGTCCCTGTATATTGCAGGTGTCTACTTCATGTAGTTTGTTTTAGTAGCCGGAAAATGATTAGATAGAATTTGTGATTATAAATTGGTAACTGAACACACCAGTGAAGTACGAATTTGATTCATCCTGTTAGTTTCCAAATCTGTTAATTCCTCTAACTGCCTCTTTACTTGGGACAGCCAAATCATTTGCTGAACTCTCCCATAGTGATCACTTTAGAACTGCAATGACAAATATCACAATACCCTCCCAATGAGGCAATGATTAGTCAATAAGATGAATTAACAGAACTTGCAAATTTCAACATTTTGCTTTAAAAAACTCCTTACAGATTTTTGTAGTGACTCTCAACTCATTATATGCCCATGTCTCTCACTTGCCAGGACCAACCTCTTCCTCCCAGCAGATTTCTAACTGCTGTCCTTCACCTTTAAGTCCACCAAATCTGCCAATCATATTTCCAGAAACCCCCTGCATTTTTCCTGTTTCTCCCTTGCCGAAACATCTTCTGTGACTCAGTTATCAAATCTTTAACTTGCATTCTAGCTCTCCCTTTCCTCCCTGAGGTGGAGGGGTGAGGCCAGACCACCTATGCAAAGGCACAAGTGGACTGAGTTTTGAGGGTGTGTTAAGGGTTAACACAAGCCAAGACAAGGGAGGGACGCGTGAGGATGGTAGGGGGAGGAATATGGAGCAAGATAAAGTGCATGCGTTACTTAGGTGGGGGCGGGGGTAGTGGTGACAGGAAGGAGTTTGAGAAGTTGCAGGCAGCAGATCACAGAGACTATGGAATGCCATGTTGCATGAGGCTTTTACTCCTGCAGATAAGAGCAAGAAACCAAAGGAATTTAAATTGGGAAATGATGCGATGAGGTCTCAGAAAGTTAACTCTAGCAGCTAGAGGAGAATGGACAAGAGTAAGGCCATATTAAAGAAGGAAGAAGTGGTCTCATATTCCAGGTAAACCGCCCACCTCCTTGACACAAAGAATCCCACATCTCTCACTACCGCTTCTAGCGCAATCCGCATCAGCATCTGACAAGTTAATTGTTGATTAGTCATCTCCCCTTGTACGTTCAAAATATCTGAGTTACACACGTGCGTTTGCACTTAATCCTTCAGGCAGGCGTCCATCCCATGTGCCAAACTGGGCAGATGGTGTCACATGTGGGCTGTGGCCTTGGAGCGGACGGAGGCACTCGAATATTTTCTGACATTCTCTGTCCTTGTGCGAATACAGAGAGGAAGAAAAATTTCTTTCCTCCATGTAGGCACACTCTTTCTTCGAAGTGATCAGAGAAGCTGACCACATTCATTTTGGCAATGTTGATGCTACATCTGGATAATATATATTTACTGTCATTCTCTTATGTGTACGGCTTGTGTATTTATCTGGAATATTTTGGTGGTCTACAAAGAATTCCTATTATCTGTCAAGAAAAGTTCCCATTTCTTTTCCTCCTTCAAAGAAAAAAGGTAATCCAGATACAATCTATGTGATCCCCCATATGTCCAGCCCATGGACACATTAGATATCAGATTTAGTGGCAATAATTTATTAAGCTTCTAATAAGCAACATCTTCTGCAAGTCAAGGGATGGCAGAACGTTGATTACGATGCTTTGACCAATCAATATTGTTAAGCCTAAATCTGATTATGCCAAGAAGATAAATACGGGGATTGCTCTCATGGCAAGGGAAATTTGTGTTTTCAAATGCTCAAAGTCTTTTTCCCTGATTGCATTATCTAAATCTACATTCTGGGAACCATAGCTCACCTTAAGCACTTTACTTAGGAACATAACTTCTTATGTCCAATATCAAATCACTATTAATGGTATTGCACACAAGATTCAAAACATTTTTTAATATTTCTATTGGAAAAGGACCTGAAATTCTGCTTATTCTTAAACTAGTAAGTCAGAGGAATGAGATAGCTCACTCTAATGCAAAGATGAAGTTTTCTTCTAATTTTGTCTATTCCCACTTGCAGCACTGCCTTTTTTTTACTGCTTACTCCTTCAGGAGTAGTATGGTACTTATGTCTTCATACATTTGTGTACATGCACAAAATAGCTAGACAGTTATATAAAACAGGCTGACATTTATTTCAGAATTGTATCATTTTAAATTCTTCAATGCCATCTGAGATGGAACCAAATGATCTTATTATAGGCCATGTTAGTCAAGTCTGATTTATAAGTTCTAGAGTTTTTAGCAACATATTTGCTATTATATTTCACTTCTCTCATCGGTAGGTTGCCAATAATAAGCTTGTTCTCTCAGAAAAGGTGAAAAAAAAAAAAACACCCCAGAGCTTTTATTTTTATTGATCAGACCAGAAATTCAATTTTAGGGTAGAATTAATGTTAACTATATCTGAAGATAAAGTAATGCAAATATTCATAGCCTTATTTTAATACACGAGAAAACAATTTTAAGCTGACAGCCAAAGCAACATTTGAGAAGAATGAGCCAGAGTGAACCACAAATAGCTAGAGTGTCTAATTCAAGTGAGCTCCCCTGTTTCCGTGCTTGGAACTCCGCGAGGAGGGCTATCACGGCGCAGACTGCAAAAATGTATAGTCTTCTCCTTGTGAAGGTGATTTGCCGCATCTCATCTGTGACACTCAGAGTAAGGAGACTGGTAAAGTCCCCTTGATTCGGAAGCATCTTGCCACACTCTGACTCAAGACCTTAGCCATAACATGATGTGTTCTCACCATGTCTAGGGGTGTGGAATTTATTTTTTATTATCACCACTCTGCTAACATTGTTTCCTTTACCAATTATAATCAGAAGAATTGCTTAAAAAAAACCACAACTACACACTGTTTTTGGTACTAACGACAACTGATCTGCTAGACACTGAAAAAAGAAGTGGCTGTACTGACATTACCCTCTGAGCAGCATGGCCATGTCCTTACCACCCCACCACCAAACTCTTTTTTTCTCCCTCTCCTGATCCCTCCTGCATTCCAGATGGCTAGTCACCTCGCTCCCAGAAATGCTTCATTCCTGGAATTCCTTTTTTGGCAAACAAATAATTCCAACAGGATTTAAACAATATCTAACAACACCCCTCTCTCCCAGTAACACCTATTCTTTCCCATTATTTGCTAACTTAACCGATGTTCAGTTCTTTCATCTGAATTCCCTCAGATCACAGATACTCAAAACATCTCCATTTAAGTAAATGAACGCCTCAAGTTTTTATGATAGATTTCCAAAGAAGCTGCAAATTTTCATTAGTATATTGTTCATATCGTTCATTGTGTTTTGTAAGTATTACATAGAACCATTTAGAACATTGTTTTTTTTCCTACACAGGCATAGGGAAAGTCTATGAAATAAGTAAAGTAGAGGCACTTTAAAAGTAAGTGTAATAAATAGGATATGGACACTTGAAATGTTTCCTTTTGTTGATACTTGCAACTCTTAAATGTCTTCTTTGTGATGTTTATAAAAGAATTCTTAAAATTCCCTGCAACACAGACACATTTGACAATGCTGCTATACACCTCTGACCCCCTGTTCCCTTCCACCCTGCTGCCCCCCAGCCCCGCCAACTTTAAAGCGTTCAGCAGTTTAAAATAACAACAAAGGTTAGAGTGATTTACAGTGAAAAGCACCCACCTATACTAAGGCATTAAAGACCCTTGCAGGGTCTTTATCAACAAATCAGCCACATTTATTACATCTCTGTTTTCAGCAGGTTATCTGTAGCCTCAATCTTACAGGTATGTCAACAATTCAGAATACCCCCAGGGATCTGGAGCTAACAGCAGTTAACACCAGGGTCCTTTCTTCCCAGATTCTTGTGTTGATAGAGGACTCTTTCCAGACCAGCATTATTTCAACAACTGCTTGTCTGTTTCAACTTTAGAGACATGATAGTAATAGGGAAATAATAAAAACAATACTCCCAACCATCCCCAATGCTCAGGCCTTTGCAAAGCCCTTTAATTTAACACCTTACACAAACCACCCCTGGTAATTGTTCCCTGGCATGTAAATGTTAAATTCCTTTGAAGCCGATTTCCTTTTTGAGTCTCAGAAAGCTGAGGCTTCAGAGTAAGTAGGTGTTGTGTGCTGCCTTATCTCCTGCCTGACTTGCGCTTTTGTGTGGGCTGCTGAGTGTATTTCAGCTTTGCTGGGAGGTTTCTGTGTCATCAAAATATTTCAGACACTTCGTCCCTTACTTGGAAGGGCCACTCAAGTAGGGCAGGAGCATGAGGGTGGTGCCAGTTCTGTGACCTGCGAAATATTCCTCCTGCCCCCTCTGACAATGCTCCTCCTCCAGCCACTGCCCTGTGCCTGATCCCACTGAATTTTTGAGATGTAAAATCCCAAAGGAGCTTTTCAAAATTCCCTTCAGCTAGTAGTTTCATACTTCTAAACTCCATAATGCATTAGCTGCTCTTTTGGGTAGCTGACCATTTTTTCATCTGATAGCGCATTTTTTTAAAGGCAGGTCCTTTTTCAGACTTTAAACTCCTTGCTTTAAAGATCACAGAGTCTATGTTAAAGTTAGCAACTACACAGTGCCCGGTATGAAGAACAGGCTCATTTGCTAGTTCTTGAGTTCACCTAGCAACATGAATTCACCCTGCTGACAGCACAGACCACCTGTAGGTTTGGGACTGAGTAGCCAATAAATGTTGAGACACAGTTTTGATTTGTGAAGTGGACCCTCATGTCTATCTCACATAACCATTTTAAGGATATAATGAAATGCAAACATGAAGATTCTAGAACAGGGTTAGGCACACAGTAGATGCTCAGCAATGCCTCATTTACTGAGTAGTTGATGTCTGGTTGCTCTTCCTGGTTAGCCGTTCTCAGCGGGTAAGAAAGAATATTTCACGTGCCTTCCTTGTGTCCTCCAAGTAGAAGACACTAGTTTGGTTTCAACTTTGCGCTGGGCCTGCACAAACTGAAGGGGTGCCAGGTCCCCATTGGTCAAAAATTCACCTAGTTGTCCTGGAGTCCTTAATCAGACTCCTAAATGTAAATTTAAGTTATTTTTTTCCACTTACTGTGGCTGTTCTGGGCTATCTAGACCTCCCCACTCTCTCAGAACTGCCTCAGTTTTATTAGGAGGATCATGGAAGGGAGCCATAGAGAGGCTTAGGGTCTAATAAAAATCCCACTTTGTATTAATAACCAAAAAGCTTAACAATACACCTGATGAGTGGTTTAAAGATGCAGGCTTGGGAGTTTAAATACCAGTTCTGCCATTTCCCATCTATGTGGATGTAAGCATTACTTCACAACTTCGTTTCCTCGACTGTAAATGGAAACTAAAATGCCTGCCTCAAATTTTTGGGGCGCAAACCTAATATAATAAATGCAACCACATAATTCGGTTATTGGCACACAGTAGGCACTCAATTTCATTAACTAATCACTAAACATCTTTTCTTTACTTCTCAAGTATGTAAACATTGCCTGCCTGATCCTTTATGATCATTTTACACAAATTGAAGATAACAGAGCCTCCCAGGGGCTGCTGTTTTAAACCTCTGGTCTGGGCTGCAAGCATTTTTCTTTTTCCTAAGGGGTTCTATCTGCACTTGCCATTGGCCAAGTTATTTCCTAGAGAAACAGTTCGATGTTGCAGAAAACAAACCGATATGCCAACTCAATTAATGGTTCAATTCTTCCCTCTTTTTTCTATAATAAGCCTTTTATACTGAAAAAAATTAATTAACTAATAGAAGGGTTACACTTTATCACCTGACTTAGCAAGGGAAAAAATGACATCATGTTCTCTAATTTTCACCACCAGTTTGCGGTCAGTTTCCCTTTGCACCTCCCCTATCAATTACTAATACACTGTTTTATTTTTTAAAACGCCTTTCACCTCTAGGTTCAATTGTTTTGAGAGATCAGGGCTGCGCCCACAGAGCGGCGGCGGGGTGCAGCCCGGCAGGCGGAGCTGCTGCTGACCGGGCCAAAGTCCTCTTCCCCCTCGGGGAGGGGGTGCGGTTGCTCCCTGGCCCTAAGCCTCCTACCCAATATTTTCACTTCCTAGATCAACCCCATTCGCCCTGAAGCACCTGGGCGAGGCACCACAATCCCAATTTATAGGTTGTAGGAGCGCCGGAACTTTCACGTTTTTTTTTCAAACTATTTACGAGGGTCATAGACCTTATTAAAAATCTAATAAGGCTAAGGGGCACTTTCTCCCGGAAAAATGACCACTCCAAGTTTCTGCATAGAATTTCAAGGTGTCTGTGGACTCCCGGAGCCTCCAGATTAGGTCCCCTGAATAGGTAGGGGTGGGAGGGGTAGGAGGTTAAGGAAGGGGTGAAAAGCTTGGGCTGATTCGTTTACATACATATGTGCATTTAACACACGCAGATGCACTTATGATGAAGCTGAGTAAGAGGCGATTTTAGAGGAGTGCTCTCCCCGGGAGAGCCCGTCGGAGCCTGCAGGCGCGACGGGCCGCACAAAGGGGCGGCGGGCAGCAGGTGGCGGAACACCAGGTCCCGCAGCCCCGGGGGCAGCAGGGCGCGGGGGCGGGGGCCGGCCTGGGGGCGGCGGGCAGCACTCACCGTTGCCCACGAAGCCGCGGCCCTTCCGGGCCAGGGTCTGCTCCACCTGCTCCTGGATGCGCAGGCTCTTGGCCGCCTGGCCGCCGCGGCCGCCGCTCCCCGCCAGCATCAGCTTGGCCTCGGAGGGCAGCGCCAGGCTGGAGCTGTCCAGCTGCCCCAGGATCTGCTGGCCCAGGACGGTCCGGATGTAGCCGCACTCGGCCGGGGCGCCGGGCGCGGCCATGGCCGGAGAGCTCGCCCTCGCCGCTCGCCTGCCGCGAGACCTGCGGCAGCTCCTGCCGCGGAGCCGGGGGCCCGGGTGCGAGCCCCGCCCCCTGGAGGCCCCGCCCCCTGGAGGCCCCGCCCCGCGCCGATGGGCGGCCCGAGCCGGGCGAGCGCGGCCCTGGCCTTCCCGGGACGGGGGCGCGGCTCGGGACCCCCGCGCGCGGAGCCCTGGAATCTGAGCCGCCGCCGGGGCGCCGTCCGCCCAGGCGCGCTCGTTGCCCGAGTCACCTGGGCGCTGCCGGCCCGGCTCCGCCCCCGCCCGCCCTCGGAGAGGAGGTGATTTCCGCTCGTGTGCGCAGCGGCCGCCCCCGGGCAGGTGCGCCCCGCGGGGCCGCTTGCGTGCTGGTGCCGGGCTTGCCCCTGGGCTCCTCGGCGGGTGGAACACCTGGCTAGTCCGGCCCTGCCAGGCAATTCGCAGCACTCGCGGTTTCCCTGGACCTGAGGGTCAGAAAGGGCAGTTTGGTTCGGCGGAAAAGGGAATGGGCCAAAAGATGACGTATGTGAAATAAAGACTTTTAAGAGAGTTTTCTTTTTTCTTCGTACAGCTTCAGGGCTTTGCACTTCTTGCACAGATGCAGTCCCAGAAACATATGTTCTTCCTCATGGAGGGCTTCTGTTGTCTCTTGCAAACACACAAATTGTACCCAGTGCAGTCTTGCTCGCCCACGCCCCCCTTACAAACACACCCCCACACACAAACTCCATTAAGAGGCGCTAGGGAAGAGCATATTTTTAATAGATGATACTTTTTAATAGCCTGGTTGACGTTGATGAAGTCTGCTTAGGATAGGCCTTGTAGGGAGCCCATGAAAGGGGCCGCTGATTTCCAGTCGCATCTTCCACAACTTGTATTTGACATGCTGTTCAGTATGTTTCACACCTAGTTGACTACTGAGAACTTGAGAGCTAAGCTCAGCAGAGAGGGTCCTTGACCTTGAAGTTTACAACCTAAGCCACTTGTCCTGAGTTTCCTCTTTGGACTGGAGAGACAGAAAGAAAAATTTCTATGCCTGGTTATCACATAAGATGCTCTTCTCTCTTGGGGATGTCTCTTCAGCTTGGGGATGTCTGTTCACTTGCTGTCACATCACTCATTTACTGCAAAATCCCACTTAGCTCTGGCCTGGCTGGAGAGGACAACTTCTCTCTTCCCCCGCTTCTACCCTGGTCTGTCTCTCCCCTTGCACACACACTCAGTGCAAAGGTACAGGAGCTTCCAGGGAGCAAGGAAGACAAGGGCCCCAAGGGCTGGACAACGGAATGGTGGGAGGTCTCCACCCTTCCTCAGCCTGCCACATGGCTAAGGCCTTGTGGAATGTAGGGCTTAAGTGAAACTGCGGGGGTGGTGGGTCTTGGAAGCAATTCCTCACATCTGGGCAAGACCAGTCTCGAGGTACCTTGTGAAGAGTTCAGTTATGTAGCAACCGTGATGTTGAGACCTAATTGAAAAGAGGGGTGAACCAGAGGGTAAGTGAGGGGGGATATTGTCAACAACAGACTCGGTTCTGTCCCCTCCTTCTTCCGCCTCCCCACTCCTGGCCTCTCTTGGCAGCTCCTGCCCCACAGGACCAGCTGGGCTGTCCCTTGTTGATTGTGCCTGGAGAGCCATAATTTAGGAGGTCAATTCTGCCTTCACCTAGACCCCTCACCAAGGGAGCAGAGAGTTTTTCTCCTACTTCATCCTTCTCGAATTGATTTTTTTTTCCTTTTTAAGTGTGATGTTATAATTGACTCTCCTATTCCCTAGGTCTCTGTACTGTGTATGTAGAAATGTTGTTGGCTAGGTGGCTGATTTGACAGGCGGAAGATGGTTAAAAGCACAGCTTCTGAATGAGGCAGATCTGGGCTGGAATCTTGGTTTGCCCTTTGTAAACAGTGTGGTCTTAAGCAAGTTTCTTTACATTTTGGAAACCTCAATTCTCTTGACTAAGCTGGAGGCAATAAAAGACCTTCCAGGAAGGGCTGCTGTGAGGATTAAATGAGGAGTGGTTCATGAGTAATAATGAATAATTGTTCAATGCTCTTTAACGAACATCCCCATGAGATCCACCTGTGGAGTTCCTCACCTCCTTCACGTCTCTGCTCACATGTCACCTTATCATTTGAATGAGAGTCTTTCACACACACACACACACACACGCAGTCACTCACTCTCTCCGTGCTCTGCTTGATTTTCTCCACAGCACTTATTTTCATGGCCCACGTTTTGTTTTCCTTATTTAATTGTTGATCGTTTCATACTGGAATATAGGCTTCATGAAAGCAGAGATTTTGTTCTGTTCCCTGCTGTTCTTCAGGGCTTAGAACAGTGCACACAGTAGACAACAGATACATGCTGAATGCATGCATGAATGAATGTTGCATAAAAGCGCTTAGTATATTACATGGTATATAAGGAATGCTCAGCAGCTGTTAGTAATAATTATTGAGGCTTTCACACTCTTTTAGTTGTTATCTTTTTAAAAAGTCACATAGATAGCATTATATATTTTAGATATTCTTCTAATTAGCTATGTAATCCTCCCTGTAAATGAAAACCTAAACATAATTCTTGAATACTTTCAGAATTCAATGATTCAGTAATTTCTTTGAAAATAAGATAAACATATAAACTGCTTAAAAGCGTTCTTTTGGAGGTAAGAATCATATGCAAAAACAACGGTTAATTACAGGGGGAAGAAGTATGCAGATTCTGGCGTAGTGCCCCAAAACGCAGTCCAGATGTGTTTCGATTCCAACAGAGTGCAGGCCCTACCATGTCCTTGCATCTCCTGGGAAAGCTGCCCAGTCCACTTCCTAAACTGTGAGCAAGTCCTGAGAGAACTACTAAAGGTAGCTGCTAGCCAGCAAACTGAAGCGTGGAAATGAGATGCTATGAATACTCTGGCGGTGTTTGGCTGGGCCACAATCTGCTACTGCTTAGGATTTAGGCTCAGTTTTGAAAACTTCCATTTCTTTTGTTTTTCATTTACCAACAGAACCTGTTAAAAGAAAAAAAGTAAAAACAGGAATGTCGAAGTGGAATGTAAATAACAGATGACCGAATTATGAAGCTACCATTCCTTCTGCTGCAAACCAAAAATAAGGATTCAAAAATTCTTGAGTTTCAAATGTGGGTTTTTATCTGACTTAGACACTATTGCCTTAAAACACTAATCTTCCATTGTTTTCAAATCTACAGTTAGGATTCCCTCAGAGTAATCTTTATTTTCTTTAACTATGTATAAATTCCAATATACAAAAAGTTCAGAAAGTTCCAAGACTAAATATAGTATACACTTTAGAGCAGAAATATTTTAATGGAGACCATTAAAGAATATTAATGGCATCAAAACTCTTTGATTCTTATTAAAAAAATAAACTAACACATTTTCATGTGATTGTCTTCTCTCATAAAATATTTTCCTGTTACTATTTGGAGGCTATTAATATCTATTGCTTTAAAGAATATTTCCTAATTAGTGTAAGACCTGGCAGATAGACAATTTAAAACAAACCTCAGGTTTTATTTCCTTTTTTAGCAAATGGGTATGTTGCCAAAGCGATGGGTAGCAGTTCTACCATTAGCCACATACAATGAAAATGATTCAAGATCAGAAAAGAAAACTGAACAGGTAGGTGCTGAATATCACTCTCTGATGGGGACTTTGAATAGCAGTGAGGGCTAAGGTGTTAATGTTTAATGCAGGTGTTCATTTTGTCTGCTATTTTGGTCATATTGTGAGCGTGCAGGCCCTGAAATCATTCTGTTTAAAAGCCTCCAAATGTGGTGTGGGAGGTGGAAACCAGGGGGGCGACCGTGAGAGCTGGCAAAGATGAATTTGTCCATAGTTACGGAGACTTTCAAGACATGCCTCTGCTCGTGACTCATGGACATGTATGAGCTCCGTACGTAGTTAAAATCATTACCTTCTGGGTGGCTGACCACAGCTGTTACAGTAATAGTGTCAGATGTTTTCATCTGATGGCCAGAGGGCTGAAAGGAGGGAACGACTTGGTTGAGTTCCACCATGCCTTCTTGGCTTCATGAGGGACCACGTTCCTCACTTCTTTGTCTCTGCCAATGAACCTAGTAGCAACGAGATAACCAGCAGGTGCTCAATGAATGGCTGAGGGTAACCTCTCACCTATAGGCATTTGGATTAAGTGGCTTGCCTCTGAGTGGGCGGCTGAATGAAGGAACCCTGGAGCGATAGACCCCAACAAAATCTCAAAGTGACTTAATTGCCTGTGGGAGCACAATGTTTACAGATTTTTAACCTTAGGAAGGGATCAGAAAAATTCCGTGGAAGTGATTATTTTATAACTTTGTAGAGGATCTACCACCTCAGTGTCAAGCATTGTTTGAATTTCTTAAAGTATTGCACTACACGCCTTTTGAATCGCTTGGAAATTATTTGAATATAAGATATTCATTGATATGTGTGTATATTAATTAACCTATAAATTCACTTCAATTTTAATTTGTCTCCTTTTTTCAGTATATATACAATTATTTCCTTGAAATTCCAAACACTGAATTGTTACATTCCATAAAGAAAAATAATACTAATAATCTGGCTTGGATATTAAAAGCCCCAGCCTCCCTTTTTCCTTTACAACATCCTCGTAGAATGATATTTTAAAACATCCTCATAGAATAGTAGAGGGGTATAAAGTGTGCAGGAGGCCAGATAGAGCTGCATTGGATTTACTGCTTTACTGTCTGATCGTGGGCAAGTTTCTCACAGTCACTGAGCTTCAAGTTCCTTACTTGTCATGTGATGTCATTAACAGTATCGGCCTCTCAGGGTTATTAAGAAGTTTCATTTACATACTAAATAAAATGCATCTAGTCCATGCTTAGTGTACCTGTTATCAATAATTGCACAAAAAAGAACCTATCCTGACATTTAAGAATTTAAAACTGATTTCTTTCTCATGATTTGTGGTTGACTTGATAATAGATGGGTTCGGGCTGGTTTACTCGTGTGGCTGATGACAGCTGGTGGCTTGTCTGGGGCTGGATGGTCTAAAACAGCCGTACTCCCCAGTGTGGGGGCTGTGCAGAATGCCATAGACTGGGTGGCTGAATAATAACGCACATTGATATCTCACAGTTCTGCAGACTGGGGAGTCCAGCACCAAGGCACCAGCCCGTTCTGTGTTTGGCGAGGACCTGCGTCCTGCCACGGAAGCCATCTTTTCACTGTGTTCTCATAAAGACGGCGCAGGGATGTCTCTGGGGCCTCTTTTACCAGAGCACTACTCCCATTCATGAGGGCAGAGCCGCACCTGCTAATACCATCCCTGGCACATTAGATTTTCTGCATACAAATTCGAGGACAATGAGATGCTCAGACCATAACAATTTTGTTCTGTTCTCTTTTATTGGGTCTGCATCATGGACCTCCCAGTGAGGTTGGTTGGTGAGAGTAGTACTCACTATTTAGAAATCACTCACTTTTTTAGAAGTCACTTTTTTGATTTCTTGAAATAACACCTCTGCATTCATTCTTTTCTCCTTCTGGAAGATGCTTCCCCCAACTTGCCATGGGATTGACTTTTTCCTGTCATTCAGATTTGTTTCAGTATCTCCTCCTCAAAAAGAACTTCCCAGGGCCACCAGACTGAAGTAGCTACCCTTCATCCTCTATGAAGCACTTTCCTGATAGTTTTCTTCTTTTATGTTCATATGTGTTATTTCCCTACTAGCATTTACGATCCACCAAGTGGAAACTTTTCTTGCTCACCAATTCATCTGCAGTACTTAGAAAACATGGCTATAGCAAGCTCACAAAATTTTTAAAATTGAACACATTATAGAAATACCTTTTAGTTTTAGTTCTTTTCTCTTATTCAATAGAGTTTGAATGTGGGGACATTTTTTTGTATGTTTTCCTGGAAAAAATAAAAGGTTTTATAAAGATGGGATCCTGAGACATTTTATTTCATTATTATTATTTGTAACTTAATGCTCTGAGTAACAATGTGTTAAAAAAAGGTAAGGTTAAGCAATCACCTGTTTTCACAATTTGTCATCATCCTGGAACCTGAAACTAAGAGTTTACTGCTAATCTCCCAGAGCCACCGCCGTTTATCTAAGGCTCCTGCAGCAATCCTTTAAAGGGCAAAGGTCTTTGGGGAAGCTCTGGATTTTCATGGCTTCTGGGACAGGTCTAGACAGGACACATACATCTGCATTCCTGCAGTCATTCATTTTATTATTACAGCCCAAGTTTTCCCGCAGCAACGGAAGTTCCTCAACATCACCACTGAATTAAATTGGTTTGCATCTAGAACCTGTCCAGGTCTGCTCTTTTTAAGCTTATAGTGCTATATCTCAGCAAGGGGCTTTTTGAAGAAATGTTCTGGCCATAGAACCAAAGTCAAATAGGAATGCTAGTGGTTGCCCTGCTAGACAGAAAGGGAAGTGATCACGGATGACCCTTTGTGCCGTGATTGTGACAACTGCTTCTATGAAAATGGTTCAGAATGATCTGCTGGGTATTTTGATTCACTCTGTCAAAGTTTCAGTGTTGTGGATTTCAGCAGAAATATCAAGCTTTGGGGCCATGAATAACAAAGCAATTATTAGCTCAATAAACTAAATTTCAAAGATGTTATGAGGAAAGTACTTGGGGGAGGAAATGATCCCGACACAATCAGCAGCACAGGGATCAAGGCAGCTTTACTGATCCTGGCATTCTGGATCTTCCCCACCAGCCCCGCTCTGCCACGTGGAGGTCTCCCCCTCAAACATTCTGAGGCGTCACACCTTAAATTACGGGTGCTCATGTGCTTATTTTCGGTGGTTGCCGGTTCATGTCTACCCACCTTTTAAGGTCCCATTTATGCTTCCTTTCCCTGGCAAGGCTGACCTTACCCACCCTCGTGGCATCCCGCCTGCCCCCCACCTCCCGACTCCTTAGAATCATTTGTCTTTGCCCCTGACAGTTAAATGATATGAAAAGTTTAAAGAGCTCAGCCTACTGTCCAGAATAAAGATGTCTGTTTTATGCTTGCTTGTGTATATAAGGTACTTAAAATGAAAACTAGGGGATAAAAATGAATAGGAATGCATGATAAAG
The DNA here is from genome assembly GCF_040802235.1 of Manis javanica. NCBI lineage: Eukaryota > Metazoa > Chordata > Mammalia > Pholidota > Manidae > Manis > Manis javanica. The sequence continues at coordinate 6,150,943 of NC_133170.1, read as the reverse complement.
AAAGAAATACAGCTAATGGTTAAGAGGTTAGCCTCTGGGATTAGATCAAGTGAATTCTTTTCCCTACTTTGCCACTTAATACTTCATTAACCTTGCTGAGGTTGTTAGACTTCTCTAAGCCTTAGTTTCTGGTGTGAAGATGGAGTAATAAATACTACCACATTTTATAAGGTAAATGTGACAAGTCAAATAACAAATATGAAAATTTTTATGTCAGAAAGTGCTATGTAGTTATTAAATATCTTGCATATTTTAGAATTTTTAGATACATGCCATTCAAGTAACAGATTGCTTCAAAGCCAGCAATATGCAAGACAGTAGCAAGGAATTTGTTTTCTAAAAAGGATTAAGGCATATTTCTGCTCTGGAGGCCATTCTATTGTCGATAAGGAGGTAAAACAAAAATACATCAAAAGTGACATAACAATAACATGTCAAAAATTATTCAAAGCAGCAATAAAGGAGGTGGTACAGGATGAAGTGCAAAATAAAGTGGAAAGATAAACAGTGTTTCTGAAGTTCCGGGAGTAAGAGACTGCTTCCTGGTTGGTGCAATCGGGGTCGGGTATTCATTGAGCTACATCTTGAGGGTGGGATCTTGAGAACTTGAAAAAACTTTTAAGGAGATTCTGATGCACAGAAGGCTTGGGCGCCACAGGTAAAAAGGGTTAGTGGACCTCGAAGCGAGAAGTTCCGTTGAGGTTCAAATTCCAAAGATCTTGAATGTGAAGAGTAGATATTATACATTATACGACAGTATTTCTCAAACTTTAGAAATGTATGGATATTTTTTAAAGGGGCAAATGTCTCTGGGGCCTATGAGAATGGTGCAGAAGTCAGTGGGAGTCATGGAAAGTTTTGGGGAGTGACGGCGCTCTGGAGAATGAATCTGGGGTACTGATCTGGCTTTATGATCTCTGGAATGGCCGGGAAGGGAAAAGAAAGCAGAGACGAGCTGACAAAGTAAGAGTCCACAGCTGCTGTGAGGGGGTTATGGGGATCGTAAAGCAAATCTGGGGCGCCAGAGCGTGTGTCTCCACAGCCAGATGTGGAGGAAGGAGCGGCACAGAAGCATGTGTGACAGTGGAGGGACGTTAGGCACCATTCAAAAGAGCCCTAACGTTTTGATTGTTTGGGAGGTTAAGACAATTCTTTTTTTTTCTCTGTCTCCTTTGGCTCTGAAAACAAGCAACGCTTGGGACCCTTCCTCAACTAATTTGCTTGGGAATCCCCAATTTCTAGTCCTGACCTTCTATAAACTATAAAAATCTATTCCTATAAACTTTTCTCTGGTCAGCTTGTAAGTCTGGAGACATGGTTTTTAAATCATAGTCTACAGGCCCTTAGGGATCCCTGAGACCCTTCCAGAGAGTTCTGCAAAGTGAAAATATTTCCATACTGCTCCTGAAACTTTAGCCACCTTTTCTGCTATGTTGGCATTTGCCCTGATGGTGGCACACAGCGGTGGGTAAAGGGCTGACCAGGCAGTGGTCCTGCTTTGAACTTGTCACTGCCCCACACATGCAGCTCAGAAGAAAACAGTGGAATATCATTGATGGAAGAGTAAAAGTTACTAATTTTATTAAATCTTGACCTTTGAGTATGTGCCTTTTAAAAATTCTGAATGGCAAATTTGGAAGTAGCCGTAAAAAACCTGTGCTGCAAGGAAGGGTGAGGACTGTTTTGAGGAAAAGCACTGTGCAACCCTGTGCGTTGTGAGTGAAAGTGGGCTGCCTTCTCGTGAGATACAATTTTCTACAGGTAGGAAGGACTGACAAAAAAAAAATTATTATTCAGATTTGGGTAATTGTCAGCTATTGTCTTGAAAATAGATGAAGTCAGTCTGTCAATTCAAGGACACCAACCATAAGTATCTGTTGCAAACAACAAGACTCAAGCATTTAAGTGAAAATTTGTATTTTGGAAAACATGCATCTGCCTCCATTGGGATCCTAAAAGCTTCCCATGTTTTTCTGATGAGACTGATGGTGATATTAATAAATATGATTTTTTTTGTAATTGTATAGCAAGATGCATCAACATTTGAGGGAGATGCATAATTCAGTGAATCAATCATATTTATTAGTATTACCATCAACATTTATCTCCAACCATGCATGGATGAAAGAGCTATTCAAATGCTAACTAGACAAATGAATTTGAATTTTCTTAACCAAATAAGAAAAATCCATTAATACCATTTTAGATTCCACATCACGACTAACCTTTAAAATCCTATTTCTTAGGTTTTCAGGTAGTACCAAAGAAATAGTCCATAACTATATGAAAAAGCTATTAACCCACTCCACCCTTTTCCAGTTATGTATCTGTGGGAGACGGGATTTTCTCCCTACATTTCAATAAAACAACTTATCACAAGAGATCGAATGTAGAAGCAGGTATGGGAATCCTGCTGTCTTGATTAGCTGCAAATAGATAAAAATTCCATTCTTGTCATTAAGCATTTTCATTTTGGAAAATATTATCTTTCCAATAAATATGTTATTTATGTCATAAATGGACAAAAAAAAGAAAAAACCCCACACCATATATGTGCAATGGAATATTGTTCAGCCAAAACCAGGACTGAACTATTGATACATGCTAGAACATAGACCTCGAAAACATCATGTGAAGTGATATAAGCCAGGCACAAAAGGTCGCCCACTGAGACAGAAAGCAGGTGGGTGGTCGCCAGAGGCCTCAGGAAGAGAACGGGGAGCACCTGCCGAATGGGTATGGGTTTCCTTCTGGGGTGATGGGAATGTTTCCAAACTTGTTAGAGACCGTGACTGTACAACATTGCGAATGTAATTTATGCCACTGAATTGTTCACTTTAAAATGGTTAATTTATTTTATGTGAATTTCACTTTAATTAAAAAAAATCACAACTGGATGATCACCAGATACAGAACCTGGTACCAGGCATGGGGTCAGCATTTCTTTTTAAGTTTTACATGAGTAAGCAAAATGAACAATATCTGCTTTCTTTCTGTTGGCAGGGTCCCAGGTATCTGGTGTTAGTATAATCATTATTTTGGCTATTATCAGATTCAGCAATGCAATTCTTGCTTTGATATTTTTCCCAGTTGTGGTGTCAGGAAAAAGGCATAATTAGGCAGTCTGCTAAAAATCAGATCATTATTTCTTACATAAATGATTGGCTGGGTGAGTCTGTTTTTAGTCCCAAATTTCTTTTGAAGTTGAAAAGCAAGCAAGATTGTTGACTTTTTCTACAGAAGAGCTGAGATGCCTGAGCATTGTTGAAAGAACACAGGAACACGGAATCTTCAGTTTATCAGCCCAATGTGGGGTGCTAATGGGTTTCTTTGTCCAAGGCATGTGTTCTGTCCCTTACTCAGCAAAATTTTGGGGCATGTCCTAAATGTGTTGGACTGTCACAGAGCAGGTGGCTCATCGTTCTGAGGTTTGCCATTGGCCCTTCTTCCTTCGTAACCAGAAACATTGCATTTTATGTCGGGCCCTTTATATTTAACTTGGGGTCTAATTTTCCTTGAAGTCTGAGAACTGGGCATTTAATAAATTGGTCAGAAGCAAGGTGATCATATTCCTGTTAAAACAAAGCAACAGCTGAAGGAGAGAGTGAAACCCTGAGAAGGTATTTGCACTAGGACTTCTGACCTTCAGATTCGGGTGTTGGGGGGAGAGCAGGCAATATCCTGGCTATAATTCCATCATTTGTAAAGCTGTGTTAATGGTACTGTTCACAAGGATTTTGTGAGAACATACATATGTACATGAAATGTCTTATATAGGAACAGGCTTGTAATTGGCCAGTAAAGGGAGTTTTTTTTTAAATTTACATATAACATTGTGTGAGTTGAATAAGGGAGCGCATTTCCGTTACTAGGAACGATGCTGGCACTAGCACAGTGCTTGCAGTTCGTTAAAGGGAGGCTCAAACAGCACAAACAGGTGGGGCTAACAGCTTTCCTCCAGGTGGACACTGGATCTGTAAGAAAGCAAAATACATAATTATTGCTATTAAGACCATATATGCTGTGTGGTATTTAAAGAAGAGAAAAATAAAGAGGCGACATAAAGGAAAGAAGGTGAAAGAAAGAAGGGTCGAATGAGGGATAGAGTGTATCCAAAAAACTCATTTTGAGTGACATACGAGGATGTGAAAATGTGAAATTATTCAGTTCTATGGAAAATCAGATTAGCTAACAGTCTCTAATATTATAAATGAGGAGAGGTGTAGGGTAAAGTGGAAAACAGAGGTTTCCAAACTTTTCTGATATTCAGGATCATTTTGAGAAACTTCCAAAAAATATAAATGTCTGAGCCCCACCCCAGAAGTTCTGATTCTATAGTTGTTAGGTAGAGTCCAGTGACCTGTGTTTTTAAAAAGATCTCCAGATGGATTTTGAAGTACAGCTACATTTGAAACTGCAGACATGGCAATGAAATATTTGCCTTTTTGTCTAATACGGTACCGGCTCCGTCTTGTCCGGTAATTACCTTTCACTGTATAGACAAGAGAAGAAAACATGGTCGAATAACTCAATTTAAAATGGAAGCAATCATTACCTTTTAAAAAATGTATATGAAAAAATATTAAAATCAAATTTGTCTCATTTTTTCTTTTCCAGGGACTCAGGAAGGAGCCAACCTCTAGTCTCCAAAGCGGGAGACGAGCTGCAGCAGTGCCCTCAAGTGGTTGTTATGGGGTATTTTCCTTTTTTGTTTGGGACGTTGATGTTTAAATAAATTGACTTAAGTAGAGTGTTGTTTTCCTTTCCCTGCCTTCCATCAGTTAGAGAATGTATTCTTTGGTTCTTGTGTATCCCACTGGCCAGAAATGCTAAAAGAATGAGAAAACAACAAACACAGTTCAACCCTGACGCGGGTCCTTGACGCGCTACCCGAGACACACGCCTTTGTTTAGTTGTTCCTCGAACCAGGTGGTTTCCGTAAAGTGAAACGAATCCTAAACTAAACGCCTACAGGCAGAAACTATGAGAATGTTGATGAGACTGTTAGTGTCTCTAAAACAATATGCTCATAAACGAGAGATCCCTATGAACTTGACCAACTTACGGTGGGCTGATGCCAAGAAAACTCAGTGAGACTGTGATGAAGGTCAAAGCCCCTTTCGTAACTGACCACAGTGAGCTGACACCTGGGCTGGTTTCCAAAGAATACCAACACTTGGAATGTCTTGATTAAAAAAAAAAAAACAGAAAACAAAACACAAACCTAACAAGTCAAAGTAGATTTGGAAACAAAAATGTCCATTGATACATCTCACTGTATGCAACTTCATAAATCTCAGGATTTCTATCTTATAAGAGCATTCATCAAAGATTTCCTTTAAACAATGACCTTACCAGTGTATTTATATTATGACTAAGTCTATAAAAATTTGGCAGACATAGTTTAAAGAAATACATTTGCTAAGACACACCCAAATAGCAAACAAAAGAAAGGGGAAGTTCAGCGATTAACTGGCATGTAGACGATAGAAGCGTGTTTAGTTACTCTGGACTGTGGTGCTTCGAAACAGTGGCAGAAGAAGGCCACTCAGTCACAAAGAAAAAAAACCCCAGAAGAAATGGGGTTACTTGTGGTCCCAGGGACCATCATTTTTGTATGTGGAACCAACATATTTGGTTAGAGACCGTCTGTAAAAACTAGATTAGCCCTGAATCCCAGTCTACCTTGGCTAGTGCGAGAACTGCGAACAGTCATCAATTCATAGGACGTGCTCCTTATTTCTCCTGGTTTCTCAACTGTCCTTTTAATGTTTTATTCATTATGTCTACCCTATCCTTCTAAAACCTAAAAAATAAAAAGAAATATTTTCCATTTAAAAATTCTAGATTTAGTCTAAAAACTCTAAGAGGGGCAAAGAATCGGTCCTCAGTTTAGCTCTCTGATGCCTACTCATTTCACATCACAAGTTGAAGGCTGATACATTCAGAAAATGTCACAAGGTCAACGCATATAAAAAGTGAAAACAGCGGTCAGCTGGTGTGGTGGCTCACGGACTTGTTGCCAAAGACAATTGAATGCTCAGAACCAATAAACGGGGAGAACTGTCGGTAGTTATCACCTGTTTTTGAGCTGAATGTTCTAAACCTTGTGAGTGACCAAGTGATGCACTGCACATTCAGAGGTGAATGAGAGGGAGGGATTCAGGAGTATTCTTTAGCTTCTAAGTAATCAACAATTCCAAGACAAGGGAGAATACTTTGCCTGAAACAGAGAGTGCCCCTGTATTGAAATCCTGGGAATTTTATGAATCCCTGTGAAATTATCTCAAGGCTCCAAAGAAGATGAGTTTTCATTTTTATTTTACCCAAGAGGTGTGAAAACGGATTGAGTTAAAGCTGTGGTTACTTAGAACACTGGCATAGCATAAACATTGATCTTGTGGCCAATAATAATTGTCCATTTGCCCATTCTACACTTTTTCCTCCAGTAAACCAAGCACCTACTATGCATGAAATTAGCCTGGAAGAGTAGATTGGGGCCAGGAGGGGTCAGAAAGTACCTCCCACCACATGTACTCTCTGTTATCAAGAAAGAAAATGCTTCTCATGTATTCTCAGGAGACATGCATTACAGTCCACTGCCGTAACTAGAACTAAGCCTACCCTCTTCCCACTGGCGAAGAGAAGGAGATGAATAGGACCGACTTAATCAGTTGTAGTTCACCTTTTGCACTGATCTCTGAAAGACTGAATTTTAAAAACCGAACAAAAATACTTAAATGTACACAGGTATTAATAATGAATACTTACAACTATAAAAAGTCATGCACGGGGATATAGTAGAATGTGATATGATGACTGTTTTGAAGGAAAACTTCCTTTTTAAAGGAAAATGCATTTTCAAAGGGAGCCTGAAGGAAGGAAACGATAAATAAAGAAATGTGTGAGAGGACCATCCGGGAGGGGACTGAACTAGAGTCAGAAAAGTCCAGTAATGACTGTGTTTGTACCCCTTCTAATTTTTGCCTCAGTGCCATTATTTTCTCCTCCTAGCAACCTCTTGTCATTTTCTGCCAAACTTATTTCATAAATAGTCACCTCACCCTTCTCACCTCCTGCCTTAATTACTTTCTAAAGGTCCTACCTTCAAATGCCGTCACATTGGAGGTAGGGCTCCAACATATGCAATCTGGGGAACACAAACATTCCGTCCATAAACACTCTATAGGTTTTGACTTTCTTATCTGTAAAAAGAAGCCAATAATAGCTATCTCACAAGGATTAATTAATATGTGTAAAGTACGCACCCAAAAAGTAAGCAGTCAATAAATGATAGCTCTTATTATTACTATTTATTGTATTGCCATTATTACTCTTGTATTATCATTATTTTAACGTTCGGTGTGGCTTTTCAGTCCCTGGACTCTGCTTAACTCCTTTACTTGCTAGAGGAGATGCCGCGCGATTCATAAATTGTTTAATAAAGCCAATTAGATCTTCAAATTTACTTGGATGAATTTTGTATTTTAACAGTCCTTAACATAGGCTGATGTCTACAGAACAAATAGATATTAAGGGGGATAATATGTTACATTAAGGGTTTATAGATGTTGTGTGTGAACAACTAACAACTGAGAACTATACCAGAGTTGAGTAAAATGAGATTTTAATTCACCTTAATTTAAACAAATCAAAACCACCACCAACACAATTGACTATTTATTCTATGTTAAGCAAGTTGACAGTAGGAATATAAAGCTGTAAAATTGAGATTTTATCTACAAAGAGGTAACTGAATAAAAGACAAATATGTAAACAAATAATTATAATGAAGGATAGCAGGCACAGGGATTGGGTAAGAAAGAATATTATGAGGTACAGTGACATCATGTCATGGGAAAGAAGGATCAAACTGACCATCTGGACAAGCCAGTGAGGGCTTCTTAAGGGTGGTGATGTCTGAGCTCAGAATCAGACAGTTGAGCATCACAGGAAAAGAATTCCAGGGAGTTTTGTATGGATAGGGGGTTACTAGTGAGAGGCCAGCTAATAAATTGGAAATGAGAGAAGCAGAAATTTCAGTGGTAGATTGGCATGTAATGGACAATAGCATAGATTCAATTTATACCTCTAGGATGGATTCTGGTTTTCTGAGTTCTGAAAAATCTCCCAGGTGATATGGATGCTCCCTGGGCTAAAATGATGAGCTCACTCAATATTTTCTCAGCCAGTGTTCTGCAGAAGACTATTCCTTAGGATACTAATAGCATAAGGAAGTTCTGTGTTCAAATAATTTTTTTTAAGTCTGTTCATAAGGATTTCATTGTGTATCTATGTACCTTTGTGTAAGTCTGTGCATGTCCACTTGTGTTTGTATGCACATGCTGCGTATGTGTGTCCGTCTCTTATTTGAGTGTGGTGTGTATTTGTGTGTGTGTGTGTTTCTGTGTGTACATGGTTCTGTTTAGGATGTTGTGTTGGAGGAAAAACCTTTTTCTCTCTGTCATCCTAGACTCAAAGACTGGGGCCCTTGAATCAAAGTGATAAAAGGGAGATTAACAAGGGAAAAAACAGTTTTAATTATTTACGCTTGCACAGGAGCTCACAAAATAAAATGTGGCTCCAGGGAGCAGTAGACCATTGAGGCTTACATACCATGTTAGGCTAAACAAATGAAAAGGGGGTTTGGGCTTATGGGAAAGTGAGAGGAAGAAATGTGTGCTGAATAAAAGTTGTCGTTTGCAGGAAAGAGTCTCTAACATGATCAGGGGTCTCCAGCAGCAGCTCTCTTCCTGGTTAAAAGACAGCTTTACAGGGTAAATTTCCTAAATTTCCTTTATAAATATAAATTTCCTTTAGCAAAGAGGAAATTTATACTCTATTTTTAGTCAGTTAGGGGGAGGTAAACAGTTTTTCCTCCATCTGCCGGTCCTCAATGGCCTTTAGCTTAAAGTAAATGTCAGAGGCATATTTTGGAGGGGCATATTCTGGAACCCCAGAGTGTTTCTGTTTGTCCCAGGATGGTGTCTGAAGGTATATTTGGAGGTGGTCAAATTGGGAGTAAAGATGAAAAGAAGGAAAGCAGGTATCACTGTGAATATGGAAAGTTTCAAAAGAATATTGGGTTAGATAATCAGTGTATTTTGCTTAAAATGAATAATGAACTGGAGATAATTTGGTCAATTCATTGAGTACTATATGGAATAATGTTTTTATTTCTAAAACTAAACTCTGTCTCCTTGAGTATGATAAAGTAATTGGATAAAAAATAATTAAATCCACTTCTCTGAATAAATATTTAACATATTTATTTAGTGTCTACTCAACATATTAGTATGTTAGGCATAGTTCTAGATGTTGGATATATTGAAATAAACAAGATAAACTTCTTGCTGTCAAGAACATCACTTTTTAGGGGGTAAAAGAGACATTAATCCAATAACTATACAAATAAGTGAAATGTGGCTTAAGTAGTGTTAAGAGCTGTGAAGGAAATACAACACAGTAAGGGATGGTGGATTCCAGAATTGTTATTTTATTTATTTTGGGCATTATGTGGTACCTCGGCATAGTTTTCTTCATGTTTCTTGTTCTTGGGTTTGTTGAGCTTTTTGGGTGAATGAGTGGGCTTATAGATCTCACTAGATTTGAAAAAAATCTAGCCATTTTTAAAGTAATTTTCCTGTCCACTCCCCCTCCTTTAGAAACTTCAATTACATGTATATTAGGCTGATGGAAGTTTTCCTGAAGCTTACTGCTGTGCTATTCCAATTTCTTAAAAATTGAGGTAAAATTGACATATAACATCTGTTCCAATTTTTTTTCCAGTCTTTTTCTCTCAGTGATTCATTGTGGATAGTTTCTACTGTTATGCCTTCCAGTTTACTAATGTTTTCTTTGGCAGTGTCTAATCTGCTATTAATCCTAACCCATATACTTTTTACTTAAGATGTTGTATCTCATCTCTTAAAGTTTGATTTTTCAAATATCTTTCATTTCTACACTTAATATGCTCAGTCTTTCCTCTACCTCTTTGAATGTAAGGAATATATAATATACAGAATATATATTTTAACATCCTTGTCTACTAATTCTATCACTTGTACCTTGCTGTATCTTTCAATTGAATGATTTCCTTATTATTGGTGCTATTTTCCTACTTCATTGCATGTCTGGTAATTTTTATTGGATGCCAGACATTGTGAATTTCACTTGTTGCATGTTGGATATTTTGCATTTTCTATTACTGTTCCTAAGCTTTATTCTGGGATGCAGTTAAGTTACTTGGAACAGTTTAATTATTTTGAAGCTTGCTTTTAGTCTGTGTTGGGCCAGACCAGAGTAACCCCAAGTCCAGGGCTAATTTCCCATACTGAGTCCTTTTGGTCATTCTACTGGGTGGGAACATGAACAGCCCTGTGTAAGCTCTGAGGATTTTCCCTCTGATGTTTTTCTGGTTGTTTTTTTTCTCTGACCTCCTTATATAGGTGTGCTGAACAGCTCTCAGCTGAAGACCTGGGGGTTCCCTCTGCAGATCCCTGGAGGTCTTGCTCTAGGTGGCTCTCTCTTCTGTGGTCCTCTGCCCTGGAAACTCTAACTGCCTTGGCCTCTCTGGATTCCCAGCTCTGTCTCTTCACCTCCAGATGACCCCCAGGTTCTCTTGGATTCTTTTCACCTGTGTCACAGCCTGGAAATTCTTCAGGTAGCAAGCTGGGCTGATTATAGGGTTCCCTTCACTTGCTTTCTCTCTTTCAGGGATCTCTGTCTTGCACTGTCTGATGTTCAATATCTGAAAATGTTTGTTTCATATATTGTGTCCTGTTTTTCAGTTGTTTCAGATAGAAGAGTCATCCAGCCTCTGGTCAGGAGGACTCTCAGCAGGTGTACAGAGAGGTCCACATGGTAAGGAACTGAGGCTTCCTGTCAACCACCAGCACAAAATTGTCAGCAATGCACTTAATCGTTTTGGAAGCAACTCTTTCATTGCCAGTCAAGCTTTCTGATGATGGCAGTTCCAGCCGGTATCTGAACTGTGATTTCATGAGAGACTGAGCCGGACCAGCGAGCTAAGCTACTTCCAATCCCAGACCCATGGAAACTGTGTGAGATCATAAATCTTGATTGTTATTTAAGTTGCTAAGTTTTGGGATCATTTGTTATGCAGTGTTAGATAACTATTACATATTTGGATACTTAGAAGAGGAGTGCTATTCCAACTAAACTTAAAAATGTGGGAGTGGCTTTGGGACCTGGTAGTGGCGGAAGCTGAAAGCATTTTTAGGGGCATGTAAGCGCAAGCTTAAGGTGTCTCAAAGAGACGGTTAGTAGGAACCTAGGGGCCTTTCAGAAGGCTGCTGGTGAAGGCTTGACGGGATTTAGGTAAAATATTTTTGGAGTTTGGATAAAAGGGGACACTTGTATAATGGCAGAAAGTTTAACAACCTTGTCACCAGACATAATGTAGAAGGTAGAAACTATACCGAATGAACTGGGTGATCTAGTTAAGGAGGGTTTTTCAGGCAAAATGTTGAAGGTACTTCCTTATAGTAAAATGATAGAAAAATGAGAGAACCGTGCCCTGCTCTGATCCGTGGGTCTTGGCTCAGGGTCAGGGATAAAAGGCAGGGGTCTGACGCTGGCCCTCCTGGGTCAGAGGGGGCAGGTGGGCAGACTTCATTCTTAGCAGGTGCTTCTCTGTCTGTCCAGGAGTAGAAGAGCTGTGTGCTGGTAAGCCTTTCATCATTCGTTAAATAGAGGCTGATGTGGGAAGCTTCAGGATCAGCAGAGCAAAGCTCTGGACATGAAATGTGTGTGTGTTGAATAAAGGCCATTACCAGCAATCTATTAAATTTGTGCTTTTTTTTCAGGTTTTAATACAAGCTTTGAATTTTATGTAATTTTGTAAAGAAAAAGATGCATCTATCCCCTGTCCACCTCACCCCTCTCCACATGGACAAAATGGATTTTCCTGGATGTAGCAATGCTTTGCATATGAATAATCAAATTCTTGTAATATTTATGATGTTGCATTGTGTTGTGTTTGGAAAATATCTAGAGTTGCAGAGTGGACTGTGTCCTAAAGAACTTCATATATATGCGGGCTGTTTTACAGTGGCAAAGTCTTTATAGTGGTCACGGCTTTTAGCTCAAATACATTACTTTCTGGTTATTTGTGCAGGATTGAGACCTTCAAAATATTCTTTTTTGCCACCTGCTAATATAGCTGAGGTGCTGCAGCCATCTGTAACAACTTATTAGTCCCCCTTCATGTTTCCTGGGGCCGCAATTTAATGTGATCTTGGGACCACATTATCACAGATGTTAGTGTATAAAACACCAGCATGAGCACCTTAGTTTCTTTCTCTGTGCAGCTTATTGCTTCTTTTATTGAAACGAAATTCACTCAGGACTTCTTTTCCACACTGCATTCCATCCTGTAAGCCTAAGTTATGTTTACCACACATACATACAGGGAATTAAAAAACAAGCATAGACTAGACTGTTGTATGTCCCTTATCAAAGGGGAGAACATTTCTAAGCTAGAATAAGCTGAATACGTCCACTTTTTCTCTGACCTCTCATGAAAAGGTTGAACAAGGGGTCATCAGCCCTACTGTGACAATATGTGACTGACGCTGCTGCTTGCTGACCTGTCCGTGAGCTCTGTCTCTGTACTCGCCCTCACAGGGTAGGTGTTGAAAATGGTTCACACCAAGGTTAATACATGAAAATAATTCCTGAATAAAAGAATTCAAGTGAGCAGGAGATTAATGTGCACCTCAAATTTTATTCACACCATCGGTGTCTTGGAAATCAATGTGGAAATTATGCAAAAAGAAATTACTCTCCAGCAGGTCCTTTGTGAAAAGGTTGTGCCATATCAAATGGCAGAGGTGAGAGATACTGCATAAATTTAAGACGCAATTGAGGCTTGGGTCTCATGAGGGACATGGAAATGACTAGATGACAGAATGATAAGTGACTGCAGTGAGCATTTTAAATACTTCATTTTTATCAAGTGCAGGAAGCTAGATAATCATGTCTCCACAACTGCAACTGGCTGCCATTATTCTCTGATGATTATTTCACATTTGAAGGTAAGTGTGTTTTCCAGTCAGCATCCATTATTTATTTACCCATAAATAAAAGCATAGATGAGTAGCAAATCGAAATGCAAAATGTGGCAACTGGAGTAGTGAAACCGTCTCTAGCCCTGCCAGTAGTTGGAATTATTGTAGTTCCAAAGCTACCTAATTCAGAATTTAGACTACAGCAGTCTCATAGTTTCTGTTGCAAAAATTAATGTTTGAATGTGTATGTTATGGTAACATGAATATACTGTTAAATACAGGTCTGTTATGGGCTGAACCGTGTCCCCCAAATGCATATATTGAAGACCTAACCCCCAGTACCTCAGACTGTGACTGTATTTGAAGGGTCTTTAAAATGGTAAAATGAGGCCACTAGCGTGGGCTCTAATCCAGTATGACTGGTGCCTGTATAAGAGGTGGTGGTTAGGACACAGACATGCGCAGAGAAAGATGACGGGAAGATACTGGGAGAAGAGAGCCATCTATAAGCCAAGGAGAGAGGGATGAGAAACAGCAGTCCTGCCCGCACCGTGACCTGGAGCTTCTGGTCTCTGTAACGGTGGGAATGAATCTGTATGGCTTAAGCCCACAGTTCGAGGTACTTGCTATGGTATTCCTACCAAACGAACACAAGGTCTCACATAGCTGCTTTGAGAGAGAATGGGAGAGTCCAGGAAAACTGATATTTATTGTCAATAGGTATACCGTTTCCCTTTGGTGGAAGCTTGGGCATGAGGGATAGGGTAGTTGAGAGCAAAGGTCTCAAATTTTAGTCAACAACGTCATGATCTATCATTTCCTTATTCAGGAGATGCCTGGGCAAAAATACAGTAAGAAACATCAATATGTTCTGAAACTGCAGGATATCCATGACATATATCATTATAAGCATGAAGAAAAAATTACGGAGCATGACTACAGGGTGATCCTACTTACATATAAATGCAGCTTTGTGCTACTGCCCATGTCTAGACACTGCAAAAGTATTCTCAGTTACGCACGGAGGGCTAATGTGAGGGAGGAAGCCTTACCTCTTGCATGAAGTCAAACATGTACTTCTGAAGTTAAACTTGTTTTGAAAAAGAAAATTCTTGGGTTTTACTTTTTTAAAACTTGCCTGCAGGGAATTTAAAGCACTAATTTTCAAAGCGGCTTATTAAAATGAGAAATTCATGATAAGATCTGGCAGACACTTTTACTGGGAGAGAGATGTTATAAATGTTTAATGGTTTACTCCTGGCTGATAACTTGTTTTAAATACTTGTTTCAGTATTGGGAACAAGTCTGGTATAAACCAAGCTTACATAAGAATCTTCTTTAAATGGGTATTTATTTTGGGTTAGGCACCATAATAGGCACTATAACATGTTGTTCCTCCCAAATTTAGTACTTTTAGCCAGATTTTACCTTTTCTAGCTGCTCAAATAGATCACAAAGGTGAAGCTGATTTGCATAGTAAGACTGCCAAAGCAAGTGTGATTGACCAATTTATCATAACCATTCCAATATAATTAGATAAACATTGTAATTTGATCTATGATAGGCATGTATTATGTAATCATGTATTATGTATTATGAGGTGCTCCAAAAATAAAGATTCCAATATTCAAAGGCTGTGAGATCTGTATATTACTATATTTATCTTTAATAAACATATAAGTGTAATTGTGTCTTGCCCTTGATTTAACAACTTTTGCAGAAAGTCTACAGCTACATTAAACTTACACACCAATTTTAAGTCAAATATGGACTCCAAAAACATTTCAAGGTGAGTAAAGGTGCACTATAGAACTGAGAATATATTGCATATCCTCTTTCTTAGAGTCACAGTGCACATTAGCAGAGTAAGTGCTTTGAGAAGCCGCACATTAAAAAGCTTGTTCATTTGTGTTTTACCCCGGGTTATCCAAAATTACTTGACCACAAATGCTTTTTTCCATGTATCGCCTACTCATATATTGTGACTCCAATGATCAAGAAATACTGCCTTATCATTTGGCTGTTGTTTAAAAATGGATCCCTAACTATTTTTTTTATGGCTCTTAACCTTCAAAAAATTAAAAAAATATATTGAGATGCATACAAAAAAGCATACATCTTAGTTTTCAGCTTGATGAATTTTGACATGTGTATACATTCATGTAACTATTGCCCAGATCAAGATATATCAAACCAGGACCCCCCCATTTTTGATTGAAAGGTGTTCAAAAGAATGTTTTAGGAGTATCTTGAATTTTTTTTCTGATCAGATTTCCCACTAGGTGGTAGTGGTGCAGCATCAAAATCCTTCATAGGCGTGACCTCATATTTCCAATTCAGTTCCATAGGCATGTAATTGCCTGCTATGTGGAAGAAACTGTCTCATGATACATGGGCTGGTGACTCCAGAAACAAGAACCCATCTGTCTTCACTCTCAGGCCAATGTTCTTCCCATTATACACGACAAATGCACTGAGGAAAGCAACTGCCTAGTTTCTTTAACCAAGAGACTTTGAGAAGCTATATACTTATAAAGGCATAAAGGAAAACTTTCTAAGGAGTTTATACAAGAATGCAGATTGCTTTATGAAAACACTACAGTGGTAGCATAAAGGATCTATGAAACCTTATGAGAATTGTTCTTGAGTTCCTACACCCCAGGATGGTGAGAGAGAGTCTATTCTAGAAACAGTTCAGCTTAGGGGCAACTTACAGGGCAGACCTAAAACAGCTCAAGCACACGATTCATTCACACACTCTCATAGCATGATCTGTGGTTTGTCTTGTGATTTCTGAGCTGCTAGACAGGCTGTGTCATGTTGCACCAAGAAGTGACCTTGAGGATCAGTTTGTCTGAGACCTTTGTTTTATAAATGAGGCAGCTGAGCTTAATGAAGAACAAGTCATGGGTCAGCATCTCAGGCATCTCTCCAGCACACACACGAGCAGGAGAAAAATGTAAGCAGATTGGTCTTTAGATTATTACTCTGGCACTCATCGACCTTGAATGTGTATCTTTTCCCCTGAAGTAAAACCCAGTTTTAGTCCTGGTATTTTCAGAACCTCCCTGCCTGAGCAGAAAAGTGTACTGTGCCCCTTGTGTGATGAGCAGAAATCTGATGCACAAGACTATGTTCCTGTGTCACAGAATGCAGTCATCTCAGACTCCGCAGGGCCTGGCATGGAGCCTTGCCCTGTCAGTCATGTCCCGTGTCTGCCTGAACCTGTTCTGGCTGCCCCCTCACCCCGCCACCCGGCACTGCAGGGAATGGGAACGGAGCTTCAGAACCCTCTTCATTTTTGGTAACAACTATTTTTAACAGTATGTGCTTTTCTTGCCTCTCTCATATGGCTTCTGTGATACGATTTTATATTATAAACTCCTCCATCCTGGTATTTACAACTATTTTCCGGTATTGTCACCTGGTGCCACTTATGTTTCATATTGACATTTGATTCTTTAATCATTCTAGAATTTATATTTGCATAAAGTTAGGTAGTTTTCCAATACCATTTGTTGACTTGTCTTTCCCCACTGATTTAAGGTGTCATGTTTGTCATGATTTTAATATATAATCGTATATTTAAGAAAATAATAATAGAATCCAAAACTGAATATATAATAGTAAAATAGTGAAAAATATGTAATTTATATATGCTGTATGTAACAAAAAGATATGAAAAAAATTTTATGTAGCATATATAAATCTGCTTCTATAATTTTATTGTTTTATAGATTTGTCTATTTTTCTGACTTTTTATTTTAGAAAGGACAGACTATATTACTTTTTCTTTGGAATAGGTAGGCATATTTAATAACTATTGCCAATACTGAAATGGAGTTGGTTGGCTAAGTGAATAGTATGCTCGGTCCCACTGTTACATGAATTGACAGATTTATGCGGAGCTAGCTTTTAACTGCTGTAAAAAATTGAGGATCATGAAAGATGACCAGGGAATATGTGGTGACACAATTCTTGAGCTGAGTGTAGGCTTGCACATTTTCCTCTATCCTTTCAGATGTATCATGCAGCACCTTGCTTACGTTTGAGAAACGGAGCCATCAAGAATTACTTTGGAGAACACATTATCTTTTCTCTTGGAGACATAACCATTAAATATTTAAGGACAGTTGGAGGCAAGATCAGAATAATTTTGAGGAGCAAGATCACAATTTTCTCATTCTCAAGGTGATGAAATAGAAAAAAAAAAGGATGAAGGATAAGTAGAAATTTGTGTGAGGTTATTATAAGGATTAAATGATGTGCTAAAAAGTTATGCAATCCAAATCAGATGACTCATGATATTATCTTCCCTAAAAGAAGCCTTATGACAGCCTGGTGGGCAAAAGAGACTTTAATAAGAATGTAAGTAACAAGAAAAAATTGCTCAAATATGGATTTTATCAGTCTTCTTTCTATTTGATGAAATAACAACTGAGTGGATCAAAAGTGAGTATTAGAGTTAGCTTTCTGAAATATGGAGTGTTCTTTTTTCTCTGCGACACCAATGAACAGTATGTACCTAAAGCTACGCGCTTCGCGTGGAAGTCCGTGTGCTGTGACCCTGTGGGTGGCCCACCTTTCTTTGTTTTGTGTTTTTGGAGGATGGAGGGTCTCACAAACCTTGATTAACCATACTGTAGCTTAGGTCAAATGTCAAGTTCTCCAGTTGGAAAGTGCCCTGTGGAACTCCAGCAGTTCTCTTGTTACCGAGAAAATCATTAGTAAGTTAAGCCAGGATGTATTTGTTCTGTTTGACTGTCGCTGTGGGTTGGCAGCCCCTAATTTGCAGACCACTGGACTTGATCAGTTTTAGTGTCAGTTTCGTACTTCCCTGGATTTGCAATTCAAAAGATGCACCTTGGCTAGCTAAGAAATCAAGGTGGAGGAACTGTCCGGCAAGGACGCACCCAGGAACTGAGCCCGAATCACAGCCTTGGAACAGAAACCATCCCTGGGGACAATTTTGCTGGAAAGGAACGAAGAGAGCGCGGAGGCAGGAAGAAATCACAAGCCCCCTGTGGCAGGTGGGCCGCTCTGAGTTGACTTCCTCCGTCCACGCTCTTTGCCAAGGCCGCTGCAGGGCCCTGGCCCGCAGACTCCGGGCTGGGCCGTGTGGCTGGCTTTGCCCAGTGGGATGCTGAAGGGTGACCAACTGCCCTGGAGCCGAGGGAGCCTGCTGGACGTTGGCGGACTGGCCAAACCAGGTCACCCCAAGAATGGGCTGCTGGTCTGAACACGTTTAATCGTGTCAGGAGAACCTCCTCAGGGACAGCGCGTTCTCCCCGCGGCTGCCCTCGGCCCTGGAGGGCTCTGCCCAGCGCTCCCTGCCTCCCGGTAGAAAAATCTGGTGTTGCCACTCTCTGTGAAGTCATACGTAATTGCACATGTAAGGACCGATACAAAACCTAAAGAAAAACAAGTTATTTTACTTTCTCTGGTGCAAAAAGGACTGAAAACTCTTTCCCCACCATTTCAGAGAATTTTCTTCAGAAAACTTGTATTTCTTCCTTTTTAAAACCTAAATAAGCCTCTTTGCCTGCATCACAACCCAGGAATGTCTTTCGCAAGGACCTGGGCACCATCTCTTTGAAATGTAATCATTCAGGAAAATAGTGGCCCTTTCTGTGGGCTGCTGGGGGAGGGTAGGAGCCCGGCTTTCACGGGCGCCTCACTCCGAAACTACCTCCTGCCATAAAGAGCAGTTCGTTTCTCTTCTGCATGAAGCCAACAACTTGCTGCAGTCGGCCAGCCCAGTTACCGTGTGAGTCTAGGCTGGACGAGGTGTGACACAAAGAGGCTCTCAAGTTCTCTTCTTTGAGGACCAGCTATGTGTGGCTTGAGAACATGTGTGTAATAGGTTGAAGATGCCTGGCTGAATAAAAGGGTGAGATTTCTTTCTGTTTATGCAATCTCTTAGTGGATTGCCTGTGAAGTGTGTCACATCCTGGTTAATGCTTGTTTGGTAATAAAGGTGTTTTCTTTCTCTTCTACTTCTGCGGGGAGGTTATCTGCGTTGGCAGGAGATTTTGTTTTAATTGCATTTGCACACAGCGTAACAACAGTGAGTGAGACAGGGCGAGGGGAGAGGGACAAAAGTTACCTGGACTAGGAGAAGAGATTTTAGGTGGCTTCGAAGAGAGAAATAGGCTCAGAGGCACTGAAGTGAGAGCATGGGTGGGAGAGAAAAAAGAGAATTTTTAACAAATACTATTCGCCACTCTATGCATTTCCCTTTACAGTGTTCAGGTAATAGAAATAAAGGACTTGGGTGTAAAATCTGACATTACTTTTGACTACATGGACCATGATCAGTGATTCATTGGAATAAAAATTGAAATTACTTCAGTCTATGTTCTTTTGAGCACAGAAATATTCTGGGCCTAAACAAGCCACACCTTTGTATTACTACAGATGAAATGAAGATTTATGGCTCTGAAATCTCATCTTCAGTTGGATTCAGGCAGCACACATGCCTCATTCTATTTAGCAGATTTTAACTAAATTTATCTTTCAAAAACACTTGAACAACTATATCGATAGAAAAATGAGTAAAGGATATTAATAGGCAATCAATAATTCATAATGTAAGTACATGTATAAAGAATTGTTGAAATGCACTAGCAATTAAAGAAATGCAAGTAAAGATAACCATGATAGACCAATTTTCAACTGGCAAGGATAAAAATGATAATATCCAATTCAGATAAAGATATGTGAAAAGGGGAATTCTCAGAATTTAAATTGCGGAAGCTTTTTCAGTGTATGTACATTAAAACATACATTTTTCCCACAATTTTTCTTCTAGAATTGTATCCAATAGAAATAATCTGACAATATCCTCACATCATTGCTTTTAACATCAAAATTTGAAACTGCTATAATAGTCAGGCAATGAATTTGATAAATTATGGCATATCCATATAAAGAAATACCATTTAACTATTAATATGATTTTTAATGCTCATTAATTTGAAAAAAATAGTTTTAATATGTCAAACTGAAAAAGCAGATTTTATAACAGCATATGCTGTATGATTCCATTTTATTTAAAAACATCTCAGAGGACATATATCAAAATTACACTAATTTCTATATTTATGAATTATCTGTGAAACTTTTTTCTTTTGGTAAGAGGTTTATTAAGATATAATTCACATACCTATGTTAATTTTATATATCTTTTGTTAGGTTTACTCAGAGGTATTGTGTAGCTATTGTTACTATAGTAAATAGTGTTAGTGTTTAAATAAAGGATTTATGAAATTTAAAGAGAAGACCTCAAAATCACTGCCTATCAGTATTTCCACCACTTTTTAGCACTGTAGGGAATATAAAAGGGAACAAATCACAAAGCAAACATAAAAAATAAGAATAAATGAATTAAATTATATTATTCCTCTGTTCAAAGCCTCTGATGCCCCCCATACCTTTGGGACATCTTCAGCCTTTAAACCCATCCGCAGTCTGATTCTGCTTCTAACACCTTCATTTACCGATTGGTTATTTGGCTGATTCTCTTCACAAACATATGCTTACCAGGTACTCCACTATTTTTACCTTCAACTCTTACCTTCCATAATCTTTGCCTCAATTTACATACATCACTGTCGCCTTGCCTAGGGAGTTTCTCATAGCTTCACCACTTGCCCCTCAGTAAGGCACACTTATAAACCAATTTTCTTCCCTTCAAATACTCTGACTCATCTTTCTCTCATTTCAAGTAATTCAGTTTCTTGCTATTTACTCTGAATAGTCCATAACTTGTGAGATTTCCACTTTGGGATCAGGGGCGACTGAGAAGGAGCTCTGTTGGGACACCAGCACCCATCTGGGGAGGGTTTTTTTTCTTTGGGGCTTGCTGCCCCTACATAACCTCACCCTTGGTCTAGAGGGGTCCCTTGATATGTGCTTTACTGAGGAAAATTAGCAAGTGAACTTAAAATGTAACAGATTGGTGAATTCCAATCCTAAGGTAAAACATTATGGTTCTGCAGGATCTGAACTGAGATTGTGTCAGAACTGAGTTAAATTGTGGGACACCCACTAGTCTTGCAGAGCATTGGAACCTCCCCACCCTCAGATCTGGTGTCAAAAGTGTTGTGAGTGTCGCAGTGGTGTGAGAGTGAAGAGGACACACGGAAGAGCTGGGTTTTTCCCTAATGGGGTGACAGATTGGGAGTTCTCTCCACTCAGGCAGGCTGTTCAGGTCTAGTGCAGGGAAACATAGTGCCTGTCTGACAGAAGCATTGCATCTCGACGTGGGGGAGGGCCTGATGGAACATCTAGTCCAAAGTCTTCTCCGCCCTCCTCCCTCTCTCCCCGAAATGGGTCTTCAACTTCTGCCTGAGCACCTCTGTTGATTAAACAGACTGAAATGTTGGCAAGCGTTTCTTAGTGAAATAATTAGGTTTCAGGACGGACTTCTACGCAGGTGTGTGATTTACAGATTAGTAGTTCTCTGTTTTACTTTTAGAGCACTTTGAATTTTGGCTCTGCTCCTAAGTCTTGCTGTGCTGCTAACACCTGACAGCACAGAGGACGCTATTAGGAGTATAAAAATGACTGTGCATCCTACACCAACCTGGAGGTGAATTGTTGCTCTAATGTCATCTGTTTTATGCCTGGGCTTTGTCCCACCTTGGTGAATACTGAGACATAATACTGCAATTTAGTCGGGAGAGCACCAGGTGGTACAAAATGTCATCACTGAAGATGCTGTTACTATGGCATCCACAACCCTCTTCCAGCTCTATGCTGTCACCATCTTTTTCTGTTTTCACAGGGGCACAGAAGCTGCTGCAAACCAGATTTTAATATTTTAAGCATAGCTAGGAGATTTTGTTCTCTCTCAGGATGGTTGTTCTTTTCCAGCATTCCCCTTTGTTAAGCAGTCTCACCAATGATACAAAGCCTCCTTTGGAGTTAATAGATTCATTGCCAGATAGCATATTTTGAAGTATTATCATTGTGATCTAATAATTGAACCAGGACAAAATGAACCTCTGAAAAAACGCATTAGTGAACAGGAACTTGACAGCCTTCCTCTGCATTGGGGAGGCCTGTGGTACATGGGATGATTGTCCTTGTTTCTACGAACCTTAAAATACATAGATTGTTTATTTGGTTCTTCAGACACTAAAAGGCAATCTTCTGCATGACAAGTCTTTAAGTTTGGATATAACGAAGGCTTATGATACCAAGATGCCTATTAATGAACCCTAACAATCTTCAGGGTGGTAACTCAGTGATAAAGTGTGATAGTTTGGTATGACTTTAAGAAAGAGGAGATGGAATTTTGAATCTCAGAATCAGCATTTCCCAAAGTATGTTTCTGCAGGATGTTATTGAATGTTATACAACAAATGATTTCCTGGAGAAATGCTGGGTCAAATCGAATTAAGCTGGTTTACTCCCTGCAAGAATTCACAGGAGCCTTAATATATTAATGCACAGTGTGAATTTCTGAGTTGGATAAAGTAGGCAGCATTTTTCATTCTTATTTCATCATAAAATTCTTTTTTTTTTTTACAGAGTATTTTAATGTTCCCCAAACCAAACTCTGAGAACAGCTGACCTAAATTCATTCTTTGAAAAGAATTTTGACTGCTATACAGACTATGTAGGTTAAACATATCTTACTTAATTAAGCAACGTGCATACGATCAGATGAAGATGTAGTTACTATAGACAGCGATGGATTATACAAACTGGAATCATGGTCAAACATGCTATGGCATAGTCATCTGTGATGCAGGATTTCCTGACTTCCTGCAGTTGCCAGGAGATGATCGGAAGCTTGGACCTCTCACTATCTGAGCGCAGGACAGCAAGGGAAGGCACCAGCCCCTCATGAATGAGAAAAGAGGCACCGAATAGTTGAGTGCATAAGATTGCATTGGCCTTATGTAGGACAGAGCCTTGCCTTTAGTTTTCTTGTTTTCTCATTGGAAAGGGTAGTTGCTCACACGTGAAAAGTGAAATAACAGTATAGTCGATTTTGAATTGGCATAGACAAAAGTCTGAAAGCATTCAGAGGAGGGAAAGATGAGTGGATTGGTTGGAAGGCTTCAATAGCAGATGAGATTTGGACTATTTATAAAGAAGAGCCTAAGATATCAAGAAGTCGAATTGGACCATGAGCTCAGTATTTCTCTCTCCTCTTCCCCTTCATCCCCCTCCCTAAGTGCCTGTGTGATGACTTGAGATAGGATATATTTTATTATAAAACATGTCTAAAACAATTCAGATACTTCTATACTGTCACCCTCACCTCTTAAAATCCAACAAAATAGTTGCTCTGTCTAGAATGTGGCATCTTACTCTCATTCCTGAAAAGAATGAGGCAAAGGGAAAAATCTAGAAATTTGACTTAAAACATCTTTGGTTGATGGAATGGGTGAAGGAAGAAAACATTAGTGAGAATGTTTGCTGTCTTGATGTGGGTGACGGTGCCATGAATGTATCCATGTCAAAATTCATGCAGCTGTGCACTAAGATTTGTGCATTTTATTGTTTGGACCTCAGTATAAGAGCATAAAAAAACACTACGGAAAAAAATTAAACAGTAAACAGGAAAAAAACCCCAGCTTTGCTTTGCTGTCACTTTGAAAGTAACCTGTTGTGGTAGGTTTCTGAATGGCAAACACAGCACAAGAAAAATTGGTGCTATTTCAAGCCATATAAATCTATAAAGTCCTTTATTGTTTCTTTACCACATAATTCATTGTACAAGAATATAAAATAAAAATAAAAGAAAAATCAAAACAAATATGAAAATCACTAGTAATTCTAAGGCCAGACATAAACAGCACACAAATGGAAATTTATATATATATATAGAATATATATATATATATATATCAGATCTACATATATCTGATATATATATCAAATCTAATATATATTTCATGCATATAATAAATGGAAAAAAGACTGATATATATGAAAGTAATATATTTAGTCTGTAACTACTATATGTATGAAAATGAGATTATTCATGCTACTTTTAAACCTGATTTTTTTCCCACAACAGTGTTGGTCTATTTTAATGTATCTTTAATTTTTATCCATAATCTGTTGAACCAATCCCCTACTGTTGGAGTTTTAGATTATTTCTTCTATAATTTGATCAAATGACTATTTGAAAATAAATGGTCTGAATAATGGACCCACAGCTGAGCTTTTAAAATTAAGATTACCTGAGATGTAAAAAGCATTCTAGTTCCAGTTCTCTTACTACTAACCAGTGTTGGTCCTGTGCTATGACCGACCGGCCACCAGGCAGGGCCCTGTGGCTCACCAGGAATGTTCCAAATTGTGACGTGCTTCCTTCTCAACTGTGTGTGACAGTCGAACAAAACAAAATGAAAAGAACCTCACAATGTGAGTTAAAGTATTTTATTTTCAATCTAGTTTTAAAAAAGTAATATTTCTTAGCTTTTCATTTTTCCCAATAGAGGGAGAGAAACTTTTGGAAGTCGGTGCCTGTCCCCTCCCTCCCTCCCCCACGACCTTTAGGCACGCAAAGCATTCTGACTGCATCTGTCTCAGGTACTAGTATGCAGTCTGTCTCCTGCAGAGAACCTCTGACTGTGTTTGTTTTTAAGTTCTACCTGTGCTAGAGAAAGAGCAAGAGAGACACAATGCACAAATGTAACAGTGGTTCTCAATGTGCAGAGCACGTTAAAAACAAACGGGAAGCTTTCCCAAATACCGGGAGGCAGGCTCTTTTTCTCACAGGGGACTCTGATTTCATTGTTCTGAGGTGGGGCCTGGCCATCAGCCTTTAAAAAGCTTTTCCAGTAATTCTAATGAAGAGCCAGGTAGGGAAACCACTCCGTGGAGAGAAGTCAAACATATATTTCATCTCTAACGGAACAAAAAAACCCCATATATATTTCATCTCTAACGGATGATAAGATGTATCATCAAAGTGTTATTAGTGCTTTTCAATTCAGTGTGTTCAAAGTACGGAGACAATAGAAAAAACTTTTAATTTTCCCTCCGAGGTAAGCGGGAGGCAGTTTTAGAACGAACAGAATAACACGATGCTTTATTTTACAAGGAAGCAGTAAATCACAGAACGCATTGTTCTGAATGGTGATGCAGACACAACGGAGACTAGGCTCCACAGGTGTAGACAAAATGATGTGTGATGGTTTGTTTCGGTGATTGTTAGGCCTGTGTAGCCCTTGGGTTTGAAATCACGAAAATGCTTACATTTTTCTCCTCCAAATGTCTTTTTGGTTCATAGTTACATATACTATCAAGCTGAATGAACCATTAATGTTACTTACATGAACCTTAAAATACTGCTTATCTTATGGGGTCTTATCACAGATTTCTGAAGCTAGAAAAGACCTCTGGAGTGATCAAATCCACGCTCCTCATCCTTTTGAACCCCTGCTATGACATTTACAGCAAGTGGCGCACATCTTTTGCTTAAACATGACTTGTAACCAGGAAATAAATAGCTCACATTTAAGTCTGAATGTCTCCAGTTGTGAGAAAATTCTTCCTTGTTCATCATAAAAATGTGATGTTCTATAACTGCCACTGTTTATTCTGCTATCTGAAGGCAAAAACCATTTGTAGAGGTACTTGTTCTAAGTAAATCATATAAAAGAATTAGGGATTCTTCTCTGTGTAGATGAAAAGTATAAACACAATAGAAACCACAACACATTTTAAATAAAACACAGTAAATGTGCTGGGTATTTTGCCTATATGTGAAATGAGGTATTCTAATTTTCAAATATTAGGAGCATAATTTAATTTAGTAAATAACGAATGCCTCTTAGGTACAGAAATATGAAGATGGAGAGATTTGAAACCCGTGAAAACAGGAAGTGAATTTTTAGTTGTTTGAACAATTTTCAAACTGGAGCCAGCTTTCTCAACCAGAAAACCAATTTCTCCTGAATTTCTCCTCATCAATGTATTTATCAATCCCTTAGACAAAAATACAAAAGTTATTCTTATTAAATTACAGATATAAATCTGGGGATGGGAGCAAATGGTTACTGCAGTGCTGTGGAGCACCATATGGGAGCCTGAGATGAAAAGAAACATTTGTGCCCCCATATATACTTATCAAAATATCCTCCCATATTACGAACCAAATGGAAACAGTAACAAACTCTACAACCAAAAAACACAACTCTATCTATCTATCTATCTATCTATCTATCTATCTATCTATCTATCTATTTATCTATCTATCTATCTATCTATCATCTCTCTATCTGTTATCTATCATCTATCATCTATCTATCTATCTATCTATCTATCTATCTATCTATCTATCTATCTATCTATCATCTATCTCTCTATCTGTTATCTATCATCTATCATCTATCTGTCATCTATCTATCTATCTATCTATCATCTATCTATCTATCTATCTATCTATCTATCTATCTATCTATCTTTCTATCTCTCTCTCTATCTACACACACACACACACACACACACATGCATATACATGTCTCAAGCTCCAACCATCCGAACTGTTCAAATGTGGTCCTCAGCCCACTGGGATAGGGATGGGGTGGGGCAGGGCCTGATGGCCACTCTGGCCTGGGAACCACAAGCTCATTGGAAACGACTGTTCCATTGCACAATAATGCAGGGTCATCACACAAACAAATAAACAAATAGGAATAATCTCTCTTTAAAATTTTGCTATTTTTATCACAGACTTTTTTGCATGGATTTTTTTTTAAAGTGAAGATAGTTTTTTTAAAATTTTAATTTTGGTATCATTAATCTACAGTTACATGAAGAACATTATGTTTACTAGGCTCCCCCTTTCACCAAGTCCCCCCCACAAACCCTATTACAGTCACTGTCCATCAACGTAGTAAGATGCTGTAGAATCACCACTTGTGTTCTCTGTGTTGTACGGTCCTCCCCGTGCCACCCCCCCTCCACATTTATACATTTGCATGGATTTTTAAGATTGCATTAAAATACTATCTGTTATCTCAAAGAGCTATCTGTACTTCCATGTTTACTGCAGCATTATTCACAACAGCCAAGTCATGAAAACAATCTAAGTGTCTATCAATGGATGAATGGATCAAGAACATATGGGGTACACACACACACACACATACACACACACACAGGAATATTATTCAGCCAGAAAAAAAGAAGAAAATCTTGCTATTTGTGACAATATGGATGAACATGAAGGGCATTATACCAAATAAAATAAGTCAGAGAGAGAAAAACAAATACTTTCTGGTATCACTTATATGTAGAATAAAAAAAATGGTGAACTCATAAAACCAGAGAGTAGGATAGTGGTTTCCAGGGCTGCGAGGTGGGGGAAATGGGGAGAAGGTTGTAAAAGATACAAATTTTCAGTTATAAGATAAATGAGATCTGAGCTCTAATGTGTAACATGGTGACTATAGCTGCAACGTTGTATTGTATGTGAGCGGACGAATGTGTTGATTAACTTGATTGTGGGAATCCTTTTACAATATACTCATATATGAAATAATTACATTGTATACTTTAAATATATTATAATTTTATTTGTCAATTGTACCTCAATAAAGCTGAAAGAAATGTATTTTCCTCAATTCCTGAGAATTTTAGTGTCCCTTAAATTTTGTCCTTGAGGTGAATGTCTTACTTGTCTCACCCTAATCTTGGCTCTGGGCTACTGTATTGAATACTTGAATAATAATTCATTTAAAAATTAGTAAGATAGAACAAATGAAAGCAAACATGCAAAAGTTATTTGTGATAAAATAAGGAAATTCAGAAAATCAACTTTGTACCTCAGGATCAGGGAGGGATTCACGGTTGGCGTCAGTTCGCATCAAAAGGAATTAAGAGCGTTAGTAGCCTGTGGGCTACATTACCAGTGTCACATAGTTATTCAAACTCAAGTCTAATTCAATTCAAAAAGAATAAAATGTCACAGTGGCAGCTTATTCTGCGCTGGTCAGGCCACTGGAGAATTGCTATGTTCTGCATTTGAAGATGCCGCGTTCTGCGTTCAAA
Organism: Manis javanica; assembly: GCF_040802235.1. Classification (NCBI taxonomy): domain Eukaryota; kingdom Metazoa; phylum Chordata; class Mammalia; order Pholidota; family Manidae; genus Manis; species Manis javanica. The sequence goes on along the minus strand of NC_133170.1, from coordinate 6,122,888 downwards.
GATCTGCTTCAGTGAAGTAGAGCATATTCGAGAGACTAAGATGATAAGGGAATTTGGAGACTATATCATTTGAAGAGTAATAGAGGGAAAAGGGAAAAATTCCTTTTGGGAAGATGAAAAGTGTTGGAAACAAGAAAGCTCTTTTCAAATACAGTGGTTCTCACCCCTGCCTGTGCGTTAGAATCACATGGGGGCACTTTAAAACCCAAATCACACCCTGTACAAGATGAAACAGAATTTTGCTGATGGGACCCAGTCATCAGTGGTTAAATGTGCACCCAAATTTGTGGATCGCTAATTTAAAGGACTGTCAAATGGCAGAAAGATTAACCTTATCTTCTTATGTTACACAGAAAACAGATAGGTTCTGAAAGTACCAGCTTCACAGAGAGTTACTCCGGCTGAACATAAAAAGCACATTTGAACTAATATTTCTAAAAACACTTCAAGAGGAGGAGACCTCCATCAGTTATTGTTCAGAGAGAGGTTGGGTGTTATGGAGGAAAATTCTGCTGTGGCAGGTTGGGGGGGGCAGTGAATTAGATAATTTTTAATATTCCCTTCATTTTAATAATTCTATTACCAAAAAGTCATTTAGCAGTCACTTTAAAATGAATATCCTTTTTGCTTACTTTGATCTTAGAGTTAGAGGTTCATTTACCGACTGACTTACCTATTTCTTCTCTCCTACTCAATTAAGATGGATTAAGGTTGGACTAATTACATTTGCCATGAGAGCTATTAGTCTGAGCAGATTATCATCAAGATAATCTAATTGCATAGGTGCAAATGACTTTGCAGAAATGAGTATTTGACAGAACATTTCTAATCATCCCTTTTTGTGCTGAGTATAAATTATAGCATCTTAGATGAACTTCAGTGTTAGGATTTTAACTTTTGATTATATTCTTATTAGTGGGAAGTTGCAGGTTGCAATTTTACCTCCTGGAGAGATGCAAGTAGAATAGGGTCAATGAGAGAACTATTTCTTGTCTATTTAAGACAAACATAACTGTTTTCCTCATTCAGTTCAGTGACAAAATGATAGATTACACACACACACACACACACACACACACACACACACACACACACACACACAATCAGGGACCGAGAAAAAGAAAGCTCCATGAACTAGAACTGGAAGTATTAAATACTTAAGTAATGGTATTAAATGAGGTGAGGCTCCTTGCAAAATTAACATCTCCATTCATCTCCATTTATCAAGTACTCTCTCCTGATAGTTCATTATTTCTTATTCTACTTGAATATTTAAAGTCATTTACCTTTTCTCATAATGCATATGCTAATTAAAATATTTCATAAACCCTGGAAATTTTCCTTAGAAAGATAAATAGCATTCATATTGAATCACAAAAATCTTAATTAACTAACAGTGTCATTCACTTGGAAGTACTACTATGGAGCCCTAGTCTCATGATTTGTCTTCGTTTAGGTCACTGCTAACATTTCTCTCTGTGTGGAGTTGCAGAATGGAATGAAAGGGCACAAAGAGCTGAGTGTACAGTTGTTACCACTGCTTCAAAAACCATTCATTCAAAAAATATATACTGAGTGCCTACTTGGGACAAGGCACTGTGCCTGGTGATAGGCCTGCACTGTGAACAAGAGAGACAAAGTTTCTCCCACCATGGAGATGATTAACACAGAAGGGGATGAATCATAATTTCAGGCATTGCTAAATGCTCTAAAAGCCATGCAGGATGATGGGCTAGAAGGCCCAAGGGTGAGGGTATCTTCTCTAGACAGGAGGAAAGACCTTTTTGAGGAAATCATATTTCAGCAGAGACCTGAATTAGGTGAGCTGAAGAAAGGCAAGAAGACCCGAGAGGGGTGTGGAAGCCAGCCTCCAAGATGACCTCCAAGGATCCTTGCCTCCCACAAGGGAGGACTGGTCTGTGTGATCTGATTCTACAGTAGAATATGTGCAAATTCTGAAGCTGGGATGTAAACGACATTGCTGCTTCCACCTGGATCTCTCGAAACATTTCTGGGGGATGCCAGCCGTGTCATGAGGATGCGCAGGCGTCTCTACAGAGGGCCGCGCGGTGAAGAATCAAGGTCTCCTGCCAGCAGCCCGCACCTACTGGCAGCCCCAGGAAGGATTCGTGCTGGAAGTGGAGCCTCCAGCTCCCGGTCAAGCCTCAGATGAAGTCAGCCCCGCTGACTTCCTACCCCAGCCTCCTGAGAGACCGGAGCCAGGGCTCCCCGCTCAGCCCCTCCTGAAGTTCCGACTCGTAGAAACTGTGGGATAGTCAGTGCCTATTGTCTTAAGTCGTGAAGATCGGAGGTATTTTTTAGTGCAGAAAAATAGAAATAGTAGGAAAGGAAAATAATAACTATAAAATCTCTTGGGCAGGAACAAGCTTGAAATATTTGAAGAATGACAGAAAGGCCAGTGTGGTAAATTACTGGGAGAGTGGTGGGCAATCTCTTACTCATGGCTTATTTTTGTTAAATAGAAGATAAACACAATTTTGTAAGTTTGTTTTTTGTGTTCATAGTTCTTTAAACATCTTCTTGGGTTTTGTAACTTATAGTAAATCATGTGTTAAACAATCTTCATTTAAAAGCTACATATAGTGTAAAATACTGTATTTCAGCTCTGGTCAGGTTACTGACATTTCTGGGGGATGCATGATACATTTTTTATAAAACCAAGGAATTCTCTGGATAAGGCACCTGTCATAAAACCTGAAGAAGCAGCTTAAATCCTCCAAATTAATATTATATAGAGTGGAAAATAGATATTAAAAATGTCAGGCTCTGTAGTGATATTTGGTTATCACTAATCATCAGACACAGATGGAGTCTATGGTGATAAAATAAAAACATAGCAAATGATTTTTTTATTAAAAAGGGAATCTTACCCACTTTCTGATTCATAATTAAATAAAAATTTCTTGGAGAAAATTGGTCTCTGTTAAAGTAGACTTTTGGATCAAGCCAATGTCTGTGGAAGATAAGAATAACTAGAAAATTAATTTTCATGTATTAGGGTTTTGTTTATACCTAATAATCAATCATTTGCTGGGTTTTATCACCTAGGGAGGAAAAATAATACCTCCAAGCAATATTTCTTTGACTTTTGTTACATGCCTGTGGGAACATGGTCCTGCTGTAAATTCTGCACAAAGGGTCTTGGGAGTTTTCTCCAGAGACTGTCATGTTCTCCATGAACTCGCCCTTTGATTATCATGTTCTAACCACCCCTTCAAGTTTCTTACTCTGGTTCAGATGAGTCTCTTGTTGTGAACCCATGGGCAGCCCTGTTGCTGATGTCTGTTCAATGCTCGGCTGCCAATATTACCGAGGATCCTTGAAGCCTATGCCAAGGATTCAGCCCAGCGTTGAGACAGCTCCGGGGTAATGAGTGATAGAAAACATTCTTTAGTGAAGCACCTCTCTCAGGTATTTATAGATTTGAAATTAAAATCCCTCAATCTAGTGGTCAGTCATAAGCCAACGGAAAGCCGGCTTAGACCATAATTTGAGTGATCATTGGAATCATCATCTTTAAACAAAATATTGCTCAGAGTCTCTTTTAAGAAAAATTAGTTTTTAGGTGATGTCTCCCAAACCTCATATAAATGCACCTACTGCTGATCTATCCCAGCACTTTCTTTTGTTCCTTATAGAAATACCAGGTTAGTCAGCCAGTTTTCAGCAAGATTGACTCTCCTGTTCTTCTGTACTTCTCATACGTACTTCTGTACGTCACTAAGTCCTGGGTGTTCTAAACATTTCTTTCCTATACAGCCCTGATTTTTCATTTCTACTGCACTTGCCCTAGTTTAGATATTTATCATGTTCATAGAAGACCAGTAGTTTCAAAATATGGTCTGCGGATCACTGCATCCCCGAAACATTGTCAGGGGGCTCATGAGATCAACCTATTTTTATAATATAATACTGTATATCAATATAAAACCAATATAATATTATATGTCAACTATATTACAGCTAAAAAAGTAAAAAGAAGGTTATTTGTTTTTTCCACTATGTTGACATTTGTACTGATGATGCAAAGCGGTGGTCCTGCACACAAATTCAGTCATTGGCACCAAACTGGGCTAGTGGCTATTTTATTCTTCAAGGGGAATGAAGGACAATCTCTTCCTCTGCCCATACTAGCCTCTCTGGGTGGCTGTATAAATTGGTCTGACCAAAGTCAGATGAATAAGTGAAAAGCATACAAATTTATTTAAGTTTTACAGGACATGGGGTTCTTCACAGGGAAATGAAGACCTGAAGAAGCCGTCAAGCCTGAACATTTTTATACTAGGTTTGAAGAGTGGAATGTTGTAGAAATACACTGTGGGACAAAAGGGATGTGAGGTCGTGTAGTACACTGGGGACGCTGAGCAAGGCCTGTGTGCTTGGACTCCCCTCGGTGTCCCTTTGTCTTTGGAGATTAGGGGGTTCCTCCCCTCTGGGCATAGGGAGGGCATCTTCACGCAGAGGTCTTATGACTGGCTTCAGGGGAAAAGGGGGATGTCCTTCTTGCACCTGCTATTTCTTAAATTCCTTCAGCCTTAAATATTTGATAAGCCAAAGTTCTGAGCCCTGTCAATCACCAAGTGAGTTTCATTTCAGATGGTCTCAGATGAAGCAGTGCAAATTATGACTTTGACTACCTCTAGGCCTTCGAGTACACATCTTTTTAATATTCTGTGTGACAAGATAGGAAGTATTCATAAACACTGCTGCAGTGTACTGCAGCGTATGGCAGCGGGATGGTCGTCTTGAGTTGAACTAACTGCTTTTTCATGGAACATTTTTCCCTGAAAAACGACTGGCCAACAAATGATGGTCATTCTGACTTGGCTGTTTGGCAGAACTTTTCTCAAAGACGAACAAAGGGAGCCTGTTTCTTCAAGGAATATAATTGACCAATAGCATTTGTGACCAATGATAAAATCTGAGCTTTCAAACTTCACAGATTTCAGAAATTTGTACATGGTGAGCTTGGCAACTTCCCAATACTTAAATATTTTTTTAGATCAGATTAGTGGTAATATTAACAAAAGTGCGGTAGAGTCAGGATCCAGGCGTCCCAGCTCTAGAGGCCAGGCTCTTGGAATTTGTAATTCTTCCCCTGTAGGCTTTTGTGCAGAATAAAAGAAGTCCAAAACCCTTTAACAGGCCCGCCAGGTGGCATGTGTCCATCCCCTGGAGTGACCGCACAAGAGCTACAAGAATGGGGGTGGGACAGACATGCAGAGATTCGGATGTCCATGAGGTGGTTTCCATAAGAGGCTCAGGACCAGGGCCATGCTGGTTGGTGGCCCAGACACACAGGACAGGTTGGACTGACTTCCCGTGGGCAGGCCTTCCAAAAGAAAGGACCACATTCAATTATTTGGACTGAACTGAGAATCTGAAGGCTGGCTGGCAGGACGTATGGGAGGCACTGCCAACCTGAGTCCCTAGCCTGATGTAAGCTCCTCATGGGAATCCCCCAAATGTAAATAATACTTTCTTTCCAGGGGCACTCTATGCACTGGGAATGTACTTCTTGTTTCCCTCCACAAAAATACAGTGTCATAAATGTCATAATAGTTGTATTTACTGTAGTTCCCTCCACAAAAATACAGTGTCATAAATACAGGTCAAATATGACCTGTGTCATAAAGGTCATATAAGACCTTCAATAGTTTAAAGAAAACTCAGTTGATTCAATCACCCTCAGATGACTATAGCAATCCCTCCAAACTGAAGTTATGCTCGGTTACTTTGAGGACCTTCCCAGAAGGATAACTGATTTGCTTCTTATGTTCACTTCAGAGGTAGCTCTGCCTGCAAGGGGACGGTCATTCCATTAAAAAAAATGGTATGAAATTCGTCTTTGACTGTCACCGAAGTGATCAATGATACTAAGTGCTAGAAGGAATTCAGTTAGTCTCAGCTCATTGACAAGCATCGTTATGGCTGAGAGAACTGCCTAAGATTTCTTTTTTGGGAGACTGAAGTAGAGAATGAGCAATTGCTAATATATTTTGCTCTACCTGAATGAACTTCTTCAGCCAAGTAGAAAGGTCAATACAGAAGCTTAAGGTGAATGCTGTCTGGATTTCTAAGGTTTATGATGGTTTATGGCATTGTTTAGCAGGTTAGGTCCTGGACCCAGTAGGGCATGACTGGGGTGAATCCTGCAGGTTGGTCTCATCGCAGTGCTTGGAGTTTTGGTGATAGTCTTATATAAGACTATTACTGGATGAGAAAAATGGAATGGATTAGGTCCTAACCTCAGATTAATCAGAGTGACTGATATGGTGGTATACTCATAGGAGAATTGACTAGATGCTCAGATGCTGTGGAAATGAGAGAGGGACGTTGTTGGGAGACAATTCTTCTTGGGTCTTTCATATTTCCATGCATCTTCTGAATAGAGATGCTGATTACCTTTGCTCTGGACTATCTTTTCAAGGATTTTAGTGTGATCAATAGTCTTGTAAGACAGAGATAATGTCTCCTTCTAGAGCACAGGCCAGAGTTGTTTATGGTCTTAGAAAATAGAGCTTCCCTCTGGAGCAAAGGACAGGCATGCTTCCTGCCCATTTTAAGACATTTGAGTTCCCTAAATGCTAAGTTCCTACCCTGTAACACACCCACTCTGTGTGCTGTCACCTAGACTTCCTTTTTCATCTTGTTCGATCTGGAACACAGGGACCAGCATAAGCCAATGCCGAAACAAAATCCTGTTTTATTAGTCTATAATTAGAATTCCATTATGTTTATGAATCTATTCAGGTGAGATTAACATCTTAAGACATTCCATCCTCTCACTATGAGTAGTGGATGTCGTCTTCACTTATTAGGTCTTCCGTTATGTCTTATAATAAAATCTTATTCACAGGGCACTTCTGCTTTTTGTTACTCAGTTTATGTCTATATGTTTAGTAGTTTCTGCCACAATTGTGAATAAAATATTTGTCCTATTTTAATTACTAACTGGTTATTTTAATATATAGAAAAGCTATTGATTTAAAAATTTTTGTCCCCAGGAATTTAATTTAATTTTTAGTATGTATTTTAGTTGAATCTTTTATATTTGGGGGCTATTAAATAGACTTATGTTTAACATAAATAATAGAATACTGATAATTTTATCTCTTCCAATAATTATGGAGTCATTTCATTTTCTTGTCTTCTTATATGACCTTGAACCTCAAAACGAAGTTGAATAATATGGTGCCAATGGACACCCTTGTCTAATTCCTAATTGTAAAAAACTGTCTTTGATAGTTCACCAATTACTCTGTTTATAGTTGGCTTTTGAAAACTATTCTTCTTTAAAGGATTTTGTTTTAATTTGGAGGCAATAGTGAAGTGTAAGAAAAGATGAATTAATTCATGTGTACATAATGTGCAATAACACTTTGAGTGATAATGGCCCAAATAACGGAGTCAGGGAGACATACTGGAATTTCAAACACACCGAAGGGCAATACTTACTTGACTCAACACCAAAGTCACTGTAACACAGCAAGTGCTCCCATTCTCTACATAGTAAAAATATGGGATGGAGGAGACATTGATTACAAACTGAAAACCTTAAAGAATGTTTCCTCTAAGTATCTCTTAACTTTGTGCCTCACCAATTGAATTCTGGACAAAAGCTAGTGTCATATGTTCTTAGAACATCTAGTCAGGTGATATTCTTCAATTAGTAACAAAACAAAACAAAAAGGAACAACAAAAACATCCCAGAAACACAACTAAGAACAAAACCAAGATTACTAAAATTTGTCTGTGTGGTACGATTCTCTGCCTAGCTTCAGCATTGTAAGAATTTTTTCAATCTCTATATTTTTGTCTTCGTGATTTTTAGTTTTGCTTTCTCATTTTTCTTTTGTGTGCTGCTTTCTCTCACCTGTCCTATGTTTAGGGTGGGCATGTGTGCCTATGTACGTGTGTACACACCTGCATCGCATGGTAGGGGAGGTGCGCAGGTCTGTCTGTCTCTCCATATCTCTCTGGGTCTTTCTGTCTCCTTCTGTTACTGACTCTCGGGCATTTTTTCTTTTTTTCTCTCTCTTTCCTGGTAGATGCTACCTGACATCCCTTGCTTTCTGTCACAGCCACACCCAAAGGACAAAACAAATAACCAACTCAGTAAGTGCTCCACAATACATTCAGCAGCTAGAACATAAACCAAGCAAAATGTCATTGTATTTACAACTCCTCAGTCACTCCTCTGCGACTATGACACGGTAGTGGCCGCCTGATGTTAAGTTGATGATATATCTGTATGCCTGGAACAGTCCTGATTTATAGCCATTATACCAGTGTAATTATTAATGGAGCCTCCCTCACTCCAAAAAATGCTCCTAGTTTAAACAGTAGATAGAGTAACCTCATCTCCAATTCTCCCAATATGATTTTGTAAATACCTTATTGCCTATATTTAAATCGTTTTTGCTGTATGAATTCTTTTTTGATATATTTTATTGAAGTATAGTTGATGTGTAATATTATATTGGTTTCGAGTATACAACATAGTGATTTGACAGTTACCTACATTATTAAATGCTCACCCCACTAGGGTGGTTACTGTGTGTCAACCTAGAAAGATATTATAGAACCACTGGCCACATTCTCTGTGCTGTACTTTCATCCCTGACTAGTTCATATTAGAATTGAGATTTTGTGCCTCTTTATCCCCTTCACCTATTTCATCTACCCACTCCAACCAATCCCCCATGGTAACTTCAGTTACTTCTCAGTGTCTGAGTCAACTGTTGTTTTGTTCATTTGTTTTGTTTTGTTTTTAGATTCCACAAATAAGTGAAATCATGGTATTTGTCTTCTCTGCCTGGTTTATTTTACTTAGTATAATACCCTTTAGGTTCAGGCATGTTGTTGCAAATGGCAGGATTTCTTTCTTTTTTATGGCTGAATAATATTCCACTGTGTGTATATATCACATATCCTTTATCCATTCGTCTATTGATGGACACTTTGGTTGTCCTAATTCCCTGTATTCAATTTCATTCTGTTTGAAATGCCTAGAGTGGTTACTATTTCCTTCACTGAATCTTGACTGATGTCAAAGAAAAACAAATGGAACACACTAATTAATGGTGATACAGGCAGATTTTATTCAGGAATAGCTACTGTAATAGGTAAGAGGACCCAGTGTTATCTGAGTTTAACTCTGTGGAAGTAAAAGGCAGGAGATTTTTAAAATACTGAGGTGTGTTAAAGGAGGTGCACTGAGGAGAAGGAGGCCTTTGGTGCATCTGACTATCCGACTAATTGGTGCTTATCTAGAGGGGGAGGAAGCTTCCTGCATCTTTATGACAGGGGGGGGTCTGCTAACTGGAGCAAAGCGTCCACAAAAATCAGGCTCTTCCTCTCCTACAAAGGCTGGGAACCAGAATAAAAGTTATCTCCTTGAACGTTTGTATTTTAGAGATGGTTCCCAGATCCTTGAGAAGACAGTTTTGGGTGGTAGGAGATTTACCTCAAAGGAGCAGAGAAAGTATTTATAATTGCAGACGTCCTCAGGTGGCATTTTAAGAGGGGGTGGACGTCATCCTAGAGACACAGCCTTAGGCTGCCAAATACTTCTAGACTTTGGTCAAGAAGAGAGTGGTCATCACTGATACGCCTAGGATCATGGGATTTTGCTTAAATTACTTTGGGAATGGCACTTAATGCCCATATGTCATGTTGTGTAGAGTGACTTCATCATTCACTCTTTTTGAAAATGACTACAAGGGGATCAGTCTGGCCCCATACCGATCCTCTAAGGCGAACAGGAACCTGGAATGAGAAGTTGCGGGGTATACATTTATAAATATGTAATATTTACACATTTCTTTTATATAAAAAAGAAGAGCGTTTCTTTTCCTATTGCTAGCTTGGATTTTAAATATACTTACTTTGATATTTATTAATTCCTAACCTCCCTTCCATCCAGGCAGAGGAGAAGCAAAGGGAGACTAAAATATTATAACTTGTGCATATAATGTAGATGACGACGCCAAAAGAAATCTAGGGCAGCAAGTCCCTGCTGTGCTGCATGGAGCTTCCTGGGAGCCCTCTGGGCTGGCCTGCTGGGATTGTCTGCGTGTCTCCTCAAGACGGTCAGTGTTTCAAGATCAAGAATTTGGGGGCAGAGGAGAAATTTATTCCAAATCTCGAAACCATTTCTCATCCTTAGGGAGGGAAAAATTGATTTGTTTTTCAGAAAAAGGCACAAAACACAACATTTGATTATACCACTTTGCCTGACACTTGATTTATGTTATCAGGAGATCTGTTTTTAAAAATAGAGAGCAAATTATTATGCCTGAGTGACTCCAAAGCCCTCCCATCATTCCAATTTGCAACTGTTTCTTCCGTGGAGGATAAGGGTGGGGGGAGGGCTGCGGGTGTGCAGAGGAGCAAGGGAGGTGGGGAGGAAGATCTGAAGAAATGGTGAGGGTGGGGGGCAAGCTTCAGGAAGCTCAACAGTTTGAAATTATAGCCTGGATGAATTACTTATTGTATTTCCTCAACTGCACTACAGCTTGCTTGTCTTGGAAAGATAACCAAGAAGACTGGTTCTTGAACTAGGAAGTGAAAGGTCACACACATTCCAAAGGACTAGAATTCACAGAGAATATTTTCATAAAATTTTTTTGCATATCCAGGTTCTTTTTGTAAAAACATGATTTGGAGAAGTGGTACGGAGAAAATAAAAAATCACAAGCATTCCAAAATGGATTATTTCCTTTTTTCTTTTGATTTCATTTTGAGAAGGATGGCGAAATATGTAACAACAGCCTTGAACAAATCAGTTCAAGACAGATAATTGCCGGTGAGAACTAAATTACGTACTACTTAAATATTAAAAAAATACACTTTATATTTTAAAGCAGTTTTAGGTTTACACCAAAATTGAATGGATGGTAGAGGGATTTCCCATATACCCCTGTCCTCACATATGCATAGCCTCCCCCCAGTGTCAACATCCCCCACCAGAGTGGTGCATTTGTTACAACTGATGAAATCACGGTGACGCAGCATTAGCACCCACAGTCCCAGGTTTACATTAATTCACTCTTGGTGGCATACATTCTATGGGTTTGGACAAATGTGTAATAACATGTCTGTTAGCATGAGATCCACCACCTTAACACCGTCTCCATATTGCGAAGAGTGGAAATTTCCCACCTGAGCTCAAGCCATGAGAATATCCTGCTTGGCCCGGATCAACCCACTGCAAAAGTTACCTCCCTAGCAGCCCCTGGCAACAGTAACCGCAAGATTTCCCACCTCCCAAAGTACCTCTTTCCTCTGCCCTACATCTACCCCAGCCTGTAAATGGACAGGGGCTATAGTCCTTTGCTGGAAACTCCATCCGCAGGTTTATCTCCAATGAACCTGTGTTGTCATAGAGCTGTGCCTCCTCTATTTTCTTTCCTAACCTAGAACTTTACAACGTCCAGCATTGTAGTATCGTGCAGGGTAGTTTCAGGGCCATAAGACACCCTCTGCCTTCTACCTACCCATCTCTCCCTCCCCTAACACCTGCCAGCCACTGATGTTTCTGCTGTCTCCTTAGTTTCGCCATTTCCAGATTGATTGACGTCAGGTAGTAATGTGCATTTAAGGTTCTTCCGTGTCTTTTCATAGTATTTTGGTGGAGACAAACATGCAACGTTTTTGCATATTTCCTGTTGCTTGGTAACAAAAACACATCCCTTTACAAGGTTAGACCCTAGTGAAGAGGGATTATAAACACTCTCCTGGATTAAGATTTTTAACTGTCTTTTCAGAAAGGGTTAAACCAAAAGGACTACTTTTACTGAGTTTTATTTTTCATCTTAAAATGAGTGATTGGACTGTTTTCTATATCGGTTCCCATATAGTCATAATTCTATCTTGTGATATACATATAGTTAAAATTTTAAATTATAATATAAATGTAGTTATAATTTTACATTGTAATATAATTCTTCATTGTATCCTAAACAGGCTCATTTAATATTGGCACTATTTCAAGTCAAAAAATGTTTTCTCTTTCAAAGGATATTGTTGATTTATAGGACGCTAAGAGATGCCAGTGAGGTTGAGGACAAAAGGAAATGGCATATCCCACTGTGCCTGTCTGTTCTCTGACGGAACGGGCAGTGGAAGGCCAGACTGTTACTTGCACAGGTTACAGGAAGCTATTGGTCGCCCCTTGGACAGCCACCCAGACCCTGAAGCAAGTATGGTTTCCCTAAGGATGCTCAAGTAAAGGGTAAGGGATGAATGTGGGTATTCTTCCTAATCTTTTGTGTGCAGGTACTTAAAAAAATCTTCTAAGACTGATACGTTTGTCTAGTAGCTTCTATGTGTCAAAGCATTGTGTCATACATATCATTTTAATCTAATTTAATTCTTTCAGTGGGCCTTTGAGGTAACTACTCTCTCTGTAATCAGAATTGCTCCAGGTCTTAACCTGTTTGAGGGTTACAGGTGTCCTGTTAACATTAATACCCTACTTGCACTGGCGCTGAGCCCTCCCCGTGAGAGGGCCACCCTTGCTGTTTCTCCCTGTGGGTGTCTCATGCAGACTTGAGAACAAGGCTGCTTCCCTTCCTGCACTCTGGTTCCCACACTGATGTGGTCAGTACCACTTCTGCTGGGAAGACTCTCTCCTAGTTTTGCTGCCAAGCAGAGCTCCTCTGGGAGGGCAGCTTCCCTTGGACTCACAGCAGTGAGTCTGACTTGAGGTCAGCGGCAGCATCGGGCACAATAAGGGGGTAAGAGGGACTTGGGTAAAGCATGGCTTTGTCCCCAGCTCCATGCATCATATTTTCACCCAGACTTTAAGTTGCACTCATTGCACTCTCCCCCTCCCCCAATCCTCTGCCTCACTGATTATTGCCTCTTCAACTTCTGTTTATTGTACTTTCCACTGGGGCTCAAAACTAATCCTCATTCCATGTATGGAGGGACAATGGCCCTTCCCTCTCATCTTCCCCATCCCTTCCCTCTTTCCAGTGTCGCAGCACGCTCCTCTCTCCTCCACAGCCCCTTTTCTTTAGATCAAAGACTAGAAGCCCTTAGGCACATCTTCTCATGCAGTGGACTGAAGGGATCATGCCCCCCAGTTCCACACACAGATGGTCAGACTCTGCACCCCATTTTGGAATCAGCTGGGGAGACTCTAAAACCGTCCCTGAGCTGAGACAGGAACACGGGGTACACACGGTACGTGACTCTGGAGGGATCTGTTCTTCAGTAATCACACCACTTGCCAGCCCACAGGTCTAGAACTTTCCTTGCTCCCGACTCAACAGACTCTGGGAGACTTGTCATCAAAAATCATTCTTGATATTGACCATCTAGTGATTTTTGAGGACGAGAGAAGTAAGAATAGTGGAAAACTATTCAGAAATTTAATACCTAAAAACTTTGTGTTATTGAAAGTTAATCAGATGCAGGGACCCTAAAAGGCATCATACCAAGAAAATAGTAGCTAGTGAACAATGGACTTGGTCAGGAGAGGCTTTCCATTTCCTGACATTTTGTAGGAAGCAATGATTTATAATTTTCAGATATATGATTAATCTTTAAAAATTTGCTATCATTAATGTACAATTACATGAGCAACATTATGGTTACTAGACTCCCCCTATTATCAAGTCCCCCCCACAAACCCCATTACAGTCACTGTCCATCAGCATAGTAAGATGCTATAGAGTCACTACTTGTCTTCTCTGTGTTATCCTGCCTTCCCCATGTCGCCTCCACCTACATTATATGTGCTAATACATGATTAATTTTTTAATGTTTTTCATTGTGCCTGAACAACACACATCTACACATTTCTGTTTTCTAGAATGTCTGAGTTTTTGCTTCACCACTCAGCTCTTCCAAGTCCCCCGAAGAACCCCGAGGGCTGCTCTGATTTCTGGTCAGGGCTCTGTGGTCTGGGCTCCACTCTGCATCTCAGGACTGAGTTTCCAAATGTGTTCATAGCACAGAGGCCAAGAGCAGCTGCAACGTCCTTCTCTCCAGTTCTTGGAAAGTGTTTGCATTGCACCTGTCGCTCATCCGCCCACTGCGCTGAACGCCCCTGACAAAATATCCGGGCACCAGAAGCCCCACTGCTCAATGATAACACAGACTGTAGACTGTAATACTCCACTGGTGCTTTTAACTTTCAAAGCACTTCACTCAATCATATTTTATGCTCATCACCATCCTTTCAGGGGTCTGGATCTGATGTTACCTGCTGGCCTTACACGTGACTGAGAGGGAAGGGTTGAGAGGTGTGCCTGGGACCATTCACTTTGCGGGTGTTCTCTTTCACAGGAGTATGCTGACTGCAACACATGATTAGAAGCCTGGACGGAAGGAACCTGGTTATGTTTCATTGTTTTGAAAAGCCATTTAGAAAAAAATGGACAGTGAATATTTTTGCTCATTTGCTTTTGCAATCACTCATTAAAAAATATTTTAAAACACCTAACATTTAGGTCTGGGGACATAGCCGGGGGTAAAAAAGAGTAAAAAAACCCTCTGCTTTCATTGAGCTTATATTCTAGCAAGCAGGTAGTCCAAATAAGTAGGATAACTGGTCAGAAGGGAAATAAAATAGAAAGAGGGCTGGTGGTAGGTTGCATTTAGGCCAAGGATGGCCCTGCTGAGATAATAGCATTTGTGTAAAGACTCAAAAGAGAAGGACACTAAGAAGGTTAGGTTAATATAGTTTATTTTATAGCCTACAGTTTTGAATTGCTTTCATATTTACAGCATCATTTGGACCTCACCAGGGAGAATATTACGGATGAGGAAAATGAGCTTCAAGGATTTGCTCCAAATCACGCAGCCAATTAGAGTCCAAGCTGGACAAAGAACTTGAGAAAAAAAAAATCTCTGGTTACTATTATTTCCACTCTTAAACCCTACCTCCATAAACCAAGATTGAACATCTTTTTAAGGTCCACAGAAAAATAGGTAATAGTTATACAATAAAAATGAAAAACTATTTGAAAATACAGAAATTAAAGTCTTAAGATCTTTGATCACATTTCAATCCTGTTCAGTTACTCATATTTGAGGCAACTAATCGTTTTAACAACTTTTCATTTTGTCTACTTAAATCAGATTAAATAGATTTTGGTAAGTACCAGCCATGCATGCAGAAAACTCTTCTGTTTTGTGAACAGAGGAGGCTCAGAAAGCTGACTAGTCAAATGAGCCATCGTGGACTTCATTCAACTACTCCTTGCGATTGCGACTAACTGGAGCCTTGAGATCTAGTTCTTGGGGTCCTGTTTCTGGTGATGGCCTAGAGGACACACAAATAATTTTTATTCCATATCCTCCAGCAGGTGTAAGCTCTCATGAGGGGGGGCCTCAGGTTTTGTTTACAAAGTCTCAAAAATACCAGTGTGGCTAAGTTTCCAAAGTGCATTTTTCTTAAGATAACTGGAAAACAAAACGCACAGAGATGGCGCTCCAGTCCTGAAGATGCAGAGGACAAATCATGATGCTTTTGGCAAATAAAGTGTCCTTGATTGTTATTCTCATTTTTTTTTTTTTGGGAGAGTAAGTGAGAGGTTTTTATTTAGAGAGAAAGCTAGAGGATAGAGCTCCTGGCTCAGGCCAGGAGGGGACAAGAGAGCCCCCTTTTCCCATTCTTAAGATGAAGAATGAGAAATAGAGCTGCAGTTTTCTTTCTAGGTCACTGGGCAATTAAATGCATATTTTCTTTTTAAAGTAAAGTGAATGACCCCATCCAACTGGACTTGATTTACATTGCTCAGAATTTAAGGGTACCCAGGGCTTAGGAAGTCTGTAAGCTGCAGTGTGGCACCGCATTCACGCTGCCTCATCGCCAGGCCTGTGGGGAAATCACCAGTAAACACAGGAGGTGATATCAGATTCCCATGTTGCAGCCATGGTGTATTAGCTGCAAATTGCATTTTTCCAGGCCCTCTTTGAAAACAGCCACTTCATGAAGCAATGAACATTGCGTCTGCCCTGGAGCGTTCATGTTGAGAGAGAAAGCTCTCCGGGGTCCTGTCTGCTAATTCCATTATGAGGGCCCCAGCCTTATAACTGCACCCAAAGCTAACCACTTCCCGAAGACCCCACCTCTAGATACCATGACCTGAGACTTAGTGTTTCAACGTGTGAATGTGGAGGGAACACAAACATATCTGTCTCCTATAGTCCTTACCACCTGCGGGCTTGCCTGTGTCGCCTTAATAAAATAAGCAATTTTCTCCAGCGATGCTCACTGTTGTCCTTGTTTACTGAATTAGAGTTTCCAGGTTTGGTAACTGGGCTGCTGCAAATGTTGCAGCCACAAGTGGTTCTCATGGCTCAGATGCTGTTGCTCCCATGGCAACAAATGTGTTTACATTCACAATATTATTCACATTGTTTTTTCACCTCTGCAATTCAGTAAGAAGAAAAATTGATGTGTGAAAAGGGAAAACATTGCATGAAAAGGGATGGGAAAGGAGAAGCATTTTTAATGATAGGAATTAATAAAGTATTAAAGCAGAGCTTTATATTTTATATGTTTGTTTTTAGAGTGAAGTTGCGAAGGCAGGGCTGGTGGTTTTGTGAGAAGCACTAAAATATTTTAAAACTGGGAATAAATATGGATCTTCCTGGATCTATACAATCTTGCATTTACCACAAAGTAAACTGTATTTACCATGAAGGTAAGAGTTGCCACAAAGGTTATACATTACTCAACTCCAGGAAAAGCTTATGTGAAGACAGTGGTTTTCACATCCTCCTATAAAGTTTTTCTACCTGATCTTAAGAGCACTGAAGACTGAATGTTTGTGTTCCCCCCAAATTCACACGTTGAAGCACTAAGTCCCGGGTCATGGTATCTAGAGGCGGGGTCTTCGGGAAGTGGTTAGCTTTGGGTGCTGTTATAAGGCTGGGGCCCTCATAATGGGATTAGCAGACAGGACCCCCGAGAGCTTTCTCTCTCAACATGAATGCTCCAGGGAAAGCTTGTGTGAGCGCAGCAGGTGGCTGCCTGCAACCCAGGAAGGTGTTCTCATCAGAATCTGACATTGGACTTTCAGCCTCCAGAATTCTGAGAAGATAAATGTATTGTTTAAGCCACTTAGTAT
The DNA here is from genome assembly GCF_040802235.1 of Manis javanica. NCBI lineage: Eukaryota > Metazoa > Chordata > Mammalia > Pholidota > Manidae > Manis > Manis javanica. The sequence continues at coordinate 6,105,774 of NC_133170.1, read as the reverse complement.
TTTGTAATGGCAGCCCTGGCAGACAGGGCCTTGTCACTGAGCCCATGCAAATGACCTGTTCGGTACTGACATGCTTCCAACATTGTGAAGCTGGATGAATGGCACTCCCCTGCGAGACGTCAGGTCCTGTGGGTACCCTCTGTCTGTGAGGTCCCAAAACTTACACTTCAGGGTGACAGCTTGCAGTCTGAGGAAAGCCCTGGTCAGGCCTTGGGTCAGACTTTTGCTCAGTTTCCCTGGCTGGAAGCTGACACCCGTTTTTAATCCCTGTTGTAAGTGCTGTAGCTGCTGTGTGGACAAGTTGCAGGGGAGGTAGTCTCATAGGAGGATTTTTCTGCATGCAGCTGGTCAGGAGCTTAAACTATTGAAAATATAAACTCTCAACGACTCACTCTCTAAGCAAGTGGGAATTGGAGAGGATTCTTTGGTTTTGTTGAGTCGGGTAGAGAAAGGAAAAAGCAAAGATAAAGGAATAGGTTGCTAGGATATAGACCAACTGAGGAAAACTGGGTCCCAGGGAAGCGACTAGGAGGAAAGCAAGTGGTAGAGGAATGAAGATAAAGTCAGGGAGGCTGACAGCAGTTTCGGGGTTTGTAAAGGGAAAGAGGGGAGAGCTGTGAGCAGCTGCCTTGTGTCGTGGAACTCTGGGGAATTCGGGCCATATCTAAAGGGGGTTTTACAGATTATTGTGTGTGCTGTGTGATGTGATTCCCTCCCTTGCTGACTTACCAAGTGGCCGTACTGCAGGCCTTTTCTGTTTTTTACCTTTGTTTTTTTTTTTTTTAAGTTGAACTTCGGATTTTTAAAGTTATGACATTATGGTGAGACAGGCAATAAGCTACACTTCAAGTTTTACTTATTGGTATTAACTGCCCAGACTTCTTGGCATCCTGCATGCATGGGACTTAAAGGACTCAATTCTCCTCCTGAGATGCAAGGTATCTCAAAATCAATGTCAGGCCTGAATTTTATGCAGTATCTCTGCCATCTTTAATCTTAGTTGACTGCCTCTCTGTCTCCTTAATGCTCAAACTTTGAAATTCAGAACCTCCTGAATCCCTCTGCCTAACCCCAACCTATCTGTGTGTCAGTTGTCTTTATTTTGTTAAAAGGCATTAACATCCACCTAGTAGTTCAGACCCACACCTTTTGCCACAAAGCATCAGTTTTTGGGGTAGATAACAAATGCCCATACATTGTTTGGAGTTCTTTCCATGAAGAGGGGAATCTACTTTCCAACCCCTTGCATCTGGACTGGCTTTGTGATATTTTGCCTAGACGAATGCAGTGAAAACAACACTGTATGATTTCCAAGCCCAGACCTCAAGAGACCTTGCAGCTTCCACTCTATTGCAACGTTTCTAAACTTCAGCATATTGATGTTTTGGACCAGATAATTCTCTGTTGTTGGGGGCTTAGTAGGATCAGCATCCTACGCCTCAACCACTAGATGCCAGTAGCAAGCCTCCCCACATGCCACCTTGTAGCCCCACCCTTAACTGTGACAACCAGAAAGGTCTGCAGACAATGAATGGCAAGCGACCTTCAGTTGAGAACCACCGCTCTATGGGAAAGCTGCTGCCACGTGAATAGGCTGGGCTGGATTACTGGAGGATGAGAGACCACGTGGAGCAGAGACGAGCAATCCCCATTTAGGCCTCCCAGACTGGTCATCCTAGACTGTCCTGGAGTCAGTCTTGGCTGAGACACCATCAGGCCATTCAAATTAGTTGGGCCTTCCGTGTGTGGCCTGGGATTGGATTCAGGTTTCATGTATCTCATATAAGCATCCAATCATTTCAGCACTATTTACTTAAAAGACAATCTTTTCCATTTTTCCTAGGTCAAGTGTACATACATCTATATGTGTGTGGTCTCTCTCTGGGCTATGTTATTCCATTGTTTACTTATATACCTTTGGAAAAAGAACATACTTCCTTCACGGTTGTAGGTTTATTGTAAGACTTGATATGTGAGAGTTAAGTCCTTTCTCTCCCACCCCCCACCCACCTTCTCTCCCTCCTCCTTCAATAGTGCCTGTGTTGCTCTTGAGTCTTTGCACTTCCATATATATTTTAGAGTCAAGTTGTTCCAACCAAAAACTTGTTGGGATTTTGATTGGTATTACATGGAAATTAAATCAATCTACAGTGAATCCATGCTATACAGAATAGTTCCATCTATGAACATGATTTCCTCCTGCTTGTTTTGGTCTATAATTACTCTCCATAATTTATAATATTTTGTGTAGAACTCTTCATGAATTCTATTAGAATTATTCTTTGAGATTGGATATTTTTATGCTATTATGAATGGCATCATGAAAAATTCATATTCTAAGTGTTTTGCAGCTGGTGTGTATAAAGGCAATTGATTTAGCTATTAGCTTAGTATCCAGGAACCCTGATAAAAAAACTTACGAATCTTAATATTTTAATTTGTGCACATATAATGATAACATCTTCAAATAATCTTTATAACATATGTATTTTTTATTACTTTACTTCACTAAGAACTTACTTGTTTTTTTTTAATCTCCAAGGGAAATTTTTCAACATGTTAAACTTGAGTATTATATTTGGTTTTGATTTGTTACAGATACACTTAAACAGATAAAGGAAATTATCTTTGATTCTTAGTTTAGTAATAGGCTTTAAAATGTTTTTTGAATGTATATTGAATTTTTAAGATGATTATGTGATTTTTTCTTACTCCTTTATATCTGGTGACAGGAGAGGTGAATTAACATGGTGAATTACACTGATTTACCTGAAAATATTAACGTAACCTTGCATTCTTGAAACGGGCTCAACTTTTTTGTGTTTTATTATACTTTTTATACATTACTGGATCCAGTTTCCTAATCATTTGTTTAGTGTTTTTATATCTATATTTATAAGTGTGGCTGGCCCGTAATTTTTCTTTACTGAGATGTCCTTGTTTAGTTTTATTATCAAGGTTATGCTGGCCTCACAAAATGAATTTGGGAGCTTTTATGACTTTTTTTTATCCCCCTCAATCCTTTCTCTTTTCTTTTATATGTTCAAGGAGGTAGACCGCCAGGGAAAAATTCTTCCAAACTACCTACGCTGCTCTCTGCCTTCTGTTTGGGTCGGGTGTGGGAGGTATGGGAGGCAGGTCTTGGAGGTCGGATGACAGGAAGATGACAGGTTAGGGTATTTATTCCTTCCCCTCTATCAAGGTTTGATTGGATTTCCAACCTTTATTGAAACTACGCATTCTTGTAGCGTCTCTTCTTGTGCAGCTATGCTTCTCCCACCCTCTGATAACATATGTATTTTTTATTACTTTACTTCACTAAGAACTTAATTGTTTTTTTTTAATCTCCAAGGGAAATTTTTCAACACGTTAAACTTGAGTATTATATTTGGTTTTGATTTGTTACAGATACACTTAAACAGATAACGGAAATTATCTTTGATTCTTAGTTTAGTAATAGGCTTTAAAATGTTTTTTGAATGTATATTGAATTTTTAAGATGATTATGTGATTCCCTCTTCCTCCCTTAGATCTGGTGGAAGTAGAGGCTTCCCGCTGTTGCAAGTCCAGGAGTACCTCGCCATCTTTTGTTTGTGCTCATAACCATGTTCACATCTCTGTGCATAGTTTCCTCCTTAAATTCTCTTCAGTTAAACCTTTTTATGTGTGCCATGTTCCTGCCAGGATGACTGATAGATAAGTTGGTCCTAGAACTGGACCAGTATTTATTAAGTAAAGCTCCAAAATGGGGCTCCGAGTTTCCATTGTTCACATGTTGGAGGAGCAGATGGATACTCTGGGGCCCCAGAATCCCATGGCACACAGCAGCTTCACAATTATTTAAATGATCACTGGGAATGGGGCACTGGAAGAGGGTAAGATATTGGGATAGTGGCTCTGGGATTTAGTTGCTATGGTGACAGTGCTGACTGTAAAGATCTTGAGGTAGGCTGGTCATTTATGACTTGCACTAGAGAGCTTATGAAAATAAAAGCACAAAATTAAATTAAAAAAATTAAGGCTTTGGATTCCCAAATGAATGAGGTATCAGAAAACTTCTGTGATAGCCTTAAAGATCTTCCTTTAGGGAAGACATTGCTGAGTATCAAATCACACGCTGATTGTTAAGGTTTGCAGAGCTGCAAACTGTGGTAACTTGCTAAGTCCCTAATGCTTAAAAAACTGATTGGGAAAGAGTGGTACCCTTCTTAGAGGGGGAAATTTGGGTAGATAAAAACAAAGTGAGAATTTTGGATCTCATATTATCTGGAAACATTTTTGCTAGAGGAAGGGCGCCTCCATCTCCGTTTGTGCAAGTAATTACTTCCCTGCATGAATGATCTTCAATGACTTCATTGGGGGCAGTTACTTTGTCCACAGGAAACTCTCCCGCCATCTGTCATCGCCTTGAACCCAGTAATGAGAGTCAGTGTCTAGCCTAGCCCAGATGGAGAAGTGTAAGGTCTACTAGGAAGAGATGACATACATACCAAAGGGGCTCCGAGATCCTGCCAGCTGGTGATGTTAGGAGCTTGGAGGATGGGCATGGGGAGGGACTCCGGGGTTCTTCTGCCCTTTCTTGTCTACTCTCAACCCTACAAGTAGTTCTGCTTCCTGTGTTTGCTTGTCCCTTATTCTTTAGAGTGTTCTTTTTGTAATAACTCTTCTAATTAAATTTTGTCTGTTGAAGTCAGAGTGGTTTCTGTCTCCTGACTGGCCCCTAACAGACAGGGTTCCATAGGCCTCTACAGTAATACTTGAGTCTCGTGTTTATTTATAGAAGATTTGGACCTACTGCTTCAATTTATTTCACAATTATGGGTCAATTTGTCTTTCTCATTTTTCCCACATTTTCTTGCATTATTGTATTTGGCAATGAGAATAATCATACTGACTTGGTGGGTGACTATTACTTTCCTTTTACTTGAAATACGTATTTTAGAAATCCCTTCATACCAGATCTCTAGTTACTGTTTAGTCCAAACATCAGCACCCGTCACCCTGCAACTACTCATCATTGGGCCACTGCGTTAACCTCCTAACTAGATGTCTTGCCTTCCCAAAACTCATTCTTTAAATAACTACCAGAGTTACTTTTTACAAATATTTGTATGAGGTCAGGTCACATTTGTTAAAAACCTGAAAGATATCAAAATTTATTGCCTAGCATGGGTTCTTCACTTGGTTCCCTGGATGAGTTCCTGGAGTTTAAAATTTTACTTGAAATTCTCTAAAATTTTGTGTGCATAAAAATCTATAGTGAGAGTATCTTTAAGTCACAAGATTCTTGAAAGGGTCATGATCCCCCAAATTAAGAATCACTTACTTATTTACAGCATTAGTAATATTTACATAAACTATTGTACGAGTATATAGTTCTCATTCCAGGATATGTCTTTAAGCATTCTCAATAAGCATGCTTGGAGGCTGAATGGATTCTCCCTGAATTTTATGGTAAAGATTTTTGTATCCAGAGTAGGAAAATCCATGTAAGAAGCATGCTAATAAAACACTGACTTAATATGACTTACCTCTGTTCGGATGTGCAACAAATTACCAAAATACTTTGTAATTATATATGTATTATTAAAGCTCAAACTATTATTACAATAAGGTACCATTCCTCATTCTAAGGAAAGTATTATATGTGGCAACATTGTGTTGAGCATTGTCTCTTGTCACTGGGGATTATGAGACTGGTTAAAGCTGAGGTTCTATCTTCGGGTCCCTGGGGATTGGATGATTGATGTGAGGTATTTTCTAGGCTTCATTCATTTGCAATTTGCTTTTTAGCACCATTTTTCCAACAACATTTGCTCACTTTGTGTCTCTGTGTCATATTCTGGTAATTTTTGAAATATTTCAAACATTTTCATTATTATTATATTTGTTCTAGTGACCTATGATCAGTGATCTTTGATGTTACTGTTGTAATTGTTTTCGGATGCCATGAACCGTCCCCATATAAGACAGTTCTACTGTGGGCAATATTGCTACTTACACTTAAAATTGATAAAGCCTGTGCATATTCTGACTATTCTACTGCCTGGCTGTAGCCCATCTCTCTTCCTCTCCTTGGGCTTCCCTCCTCCCTGAGACACGGCACTATTGAAATTAGGCCAATTAATAACCCTACAATGGCCACTCAGTGTTCGAGTGAAAGGAATCGTCACGTCTCTTACTCCGAATCAAAAGCTAGACATGATTAAGCTAGTAAGGCACATTGAAAGACATGATAGGCCAAAAGTTGGCCTCTTCCACCAAACAGTTAGCCAAGTCGTGAATGCAAAGGAAAAGTTCTTGAAGGAAATTTCAAGGGCTGCTCCTGTGAGCACATGAAGGACAAGAAGGTGAAAAAGCATTATTGTTGATATGGAGAAGGTTTTAGTGAACTAGACAGAAGATCAAAACAGCCACAGCATTCCTTTCAGTCCAAACCTAATCCAGGGCAAGGCGCTCACTCCCTCAAATTCTAGGAAGATTGAGAGAGGGGAGGAATCTGCAGAACAAAAGTTGGAGGTTGCCCGAGGTTGGTGCATGAGGTTTACGGAAAGAAGCAGGGGAAGCAGCAGGTGCTGATGGAGAAGCTGCAGCGAGTTACCCAGCAGATCAGCGGAGCGAATAACTGAAGGTGGCTGCACCAAACAATTGGTTTTCAGTGTAGACACAGCAGCCTTCTACTGGAAAATGATGGCCTTCATAGCTAGAGAGGAGACGTCAGTGCCTGGCTTCAAAGCTTCAAAGGACAGGCGGACTCTCTTGTTAGGGGCTGATGCAGCTGGTGCCTTCAGGTTGAAGCCACCGCTCACTGACCATTCTGAAAATCCTGGGGCCCTTAAGAATTATGTTAAATCTACTCTGCCTGTGCTCTAGAAATGAAACAACAAAGCGTGGAGTGAGTGTATGGCCGTGGAGAATGCCATGATAACAGTGACTTGTTTCATGCTGGGACACCTAGAATTTTTCCCACCATTTTTTTGCACCAGCAGTACAAATTTTAACTCTTTGAAAGGGGCAATTTAGTATTATAAAAATAAGTGTTGACCTCATCTACCCCCTGAAAGTAGAGATTCCTCCCCCCCAGAGGTGTCCTGGGGCCACACTTTAAAAAAGGCTGTTCTAGTCTGTGGTTACTGTGGGCCAGAGAAGATAAGATTTAGGATAGTTAGCATACACCTTCCTAATCCAAACATCAATTGAATATATAAATACTAAGTTCAAAGCAATACATTCTTCCTGCATTCCCTTATCTATAAATATCTACCCAGAAACGGCCCAAAGAAGCAAGATGGCAAGTATGAGGTGCATGGTGCCGCCAGAGGCTCTGACGGAGGCCCACCCCTCCCACCGCTCTGCTATGATCCTAGACATCGCTGATCTTCTGCATAGGAGACAGGTTTTACATTTGTGCAGTATGTCTTAGAAACATTTTATTGTTTTCTACCTGTGAGGGGTAGAGTATGAAGAGAGTGAAAAAGAAATGGCATAGGTGGTAATCTGTAAATTTTAAAATTCTCTCCCTCAAAGTGGTTCTGCAATAATACTGGCCAAGCTTCTCTAAGAAATTAGAATTTGACCAACACTGATAACAAGCCATTTTATACGTAAAAATACTCTTTTATAGTGGTGACTGAGGTACTTTCTCATAGCTTGGCATGAATAACTGGTAAGCTAACAAAACATTCTTTTATATTCACGCAGAGTGCAAAATAGCAATTCCTAATTTTGGAACATCTGGGTGGTTTTATACATAATTCTAGATTATGGTACCAGTAGGACTTATATAGATCATGCTATTAACCCTTTGGAAAGATGTCTGTCACTGGGTGAACCTTCTTTAGTGTTGAGTTGATCTTCTGAATCACAGTCAATATACTGAAATTCATATTAAGTGTCAGTTGTTCATTGTTCATTGATTTTTAAAATTAATTATCCAGATTTTCTTGGTTCGGTGGTTTCCAAACATGGTTGCACATCAAAATTGCTTGGAGAGCTTATATAAGATGATGCCAAGTCCTACCCATGACCACAGAGTCTGGGGATAAGGCCTGGCCATTGGTATTTGTTGTTTTAAAGCACTGCAACCGATTCTAATGTGCAGCCAAGGATGAGCATGGTTTAAGTTCTTGAGCCATTTTCTGGTAGCATCTCATGCATTTGAAGAGCTGCTTTAAACACTACAAGCCTTCACGATCCCATTTAGTGTGTCCAAGAGGGATTGAGAATTGATCAATTAGATTAAAAAAAAAAAAAGGAAATGAATCAACCTGTAAAGAAAGCAGGCTGGAAAGGGTAATGCGTTTCTTTGAGAAGAATACAGTAGCCAAGCTGCATGACGCAACTATCCTAATGATAATAATTATTGTGAAGCATTTGGTTCAAAAGTAATTTTCTTCCTAAAAACATCACCCGTATCATTTTGTCCCCAGATTGTTGTCTGTAATCAGATCAAAAGATTCAGTTTCTTTCCCTAAGTAACAGTAATGATTTATACTTTATTTCCGCTTAGTAACAGGAAAAGAGGAAAGTATGTTTTGTAAATTATCATTTGCTAGATCTAGCTTTCCCAACTGTCACATGGGTTGAGGTATTAAAGCATTCATAAGCGTGAATAACCTCTGTTTGTTATTTCTTCTACTTCAGGGAGATTTTACAGAAAGTAATTAAGCCAAAACTGTCAGAAGCTTCTCACAAGGATTCTTTTCAGCAGGGGCTTTTGATAGAGCAATAGTCTGAAAATTAGACTCACTTTAATCAGGATAATCTAAAATCAATTACACCCAACAGCATTCAACAAACATGTCAAACTTTGTTAATTTGTGAACTGAGCCTCTTTGCAAACGGAGCGCCATTCTAAATAAGTAAACATCAAAGTCCCTCCTTGGTGAGTAATTCCGGTGCTTGTGGGTGGTGGCGGCCCGGGTACTGTGCCACCAGGACACACCTCCAGCCTGAGGGGGGCTGGGAGGGAAGATCTCCACTTGTTCAGAGAGTTTGATTTTCTGCCCCTTATGCTTTCCAAAGTATGTATCTTGACTTCCAGGATGGTCATAGATGGATTGCCGATTTCGTTTTGAAGTCTGCTATTTAAGTAAACGTTAATCCTAGAAAGACCCCCCAAAGGTACCTCAGTTGTAAGTGGGGCTATTTGTCTCTGCCTATTGAAGCATCCTACCTCCCCAAACCCGTTAGGAATTTTACTTTTAGAGAGTTGAAGAACAACAGAGACATTTATGGCTGATCTGTTTGAAATAGCAAGATAAGAATTTTACAGAGCCTCACACTTAAATGTCCCTAAAAACGCCTTCAGATGTTGCTTACTCCGCCTGAAGTTTCCCACTCAGGACAATCGCTAAAGATCTCTCTGTCAGCCTCTCTTTCTGCAGCCTCTTCACCATATTCGGTTGCTTTCCCCTCTCTTCCTTTCCTTATTCTCTGCAGTGCTCAGATTCCACACTCCCGACGATTGTCCTTTTCAGGCCCATGGCTGTCCCGCAATCGTGGTTCACCACTGGTGGTCCTTGTTCAAACCAGGCCCCCTAAGCCCTATGGAATTCTCTTGCATACGATTGTCTACCTCATCACGTTTTATCCCCTTGGCAAAAATCTCTCTGCTGCTCCACAGAGAGGCACATAGTGCACATTTTTGCTTCTTAGGGCCCTTCCCATTCACAGTCCACTACCCCTTTCCTTCACCTCTCTGACGTGGAGGAGATTTTTCTCAGTTTTATCTGCAGGCATCCCCAGGCTCAGTCAGGTTGTGTCGATCAGTTTTTGCTGGCATACCTGGGAACCAACACATTCCTACTGGGGTTTAATTCTTGCCTCCTTTAGGTGCTTGACTCCTATAATTAGGGTTAAAATTCTCAAGATGCAGATCGCCACTGAACGACTTTCTGGCACACCTAGAGCCAGGGAACAGCTATCGTCACCTCTGCTGGAAGCCATGAAATAGCTATGGATGGATATTTGGCTACTAATAGCTGCGGCCAACCAGCCATACTTGAAGCAGGTCAGGGAGTTCTATTTCCAAGCTGAGTCCTACATGGATTTAGGGCATGAGAAAGATGCCAGTCATCTCCGTGGGAGTAGACGGACCGGCTCATCCCTGTGCAGGGGTAACTTTGGGTCCAGCGACATGAGGGCGGGGCACACCTGTGGCATTCTTTTACTCAGCATCACTGCCATGTTCAGTCTCCACCAGCCTAACCCACAGGGAGCAATCGGGGCGCCCTCCGAGGCTCAGTAAGCCTCAGTCTCCTAAGTCACTCGTCCACCAATCTGGCCCAGGGGTGCTGGGTTTTCCATGCTGGCCTTCCTAACTCCAGGTAGTTGGCTCTCCTCTGAACATCCTGTGGGAGAATATTTCTCTCCCTCTTGCTAATTCTTGATTATTAAACATCCAACCTACAAGGCGACACTCCTCGTCCCCCTCTGATTGAATTTCCCAAAGAAGTACGACCATCTACCACCCACATGGGGGTTCTCATGACCTTGAATCCGTTCATAACCGCTAGGACCGACCCCATAAACCAGAAGGCTCTTACTGCTAACAAAGGGCTTTGTTTGGAGGGCGCATTATTTTAAATAGTGAACTTTCCACTCATTATCCAGAGCTTTAGCTTCTGTTGACAGAGCAGAAGGACTTGCTGCTCCGGGGCCTGTGCCCCCTTCCTGAGAGCAGCGGGGGCTCCGTGCAGGGAGCGGCGCCCCCTCCACACGGGGGCGCTGTCCAGCTGGCAGCGGTTCTCGCCACACCCGGGTCTTTGGCACCTGGCCTCCCTCGGTCATTGGTTTATGGAGACATTTGCGTTCCCCGTGGTATCGACTCTTACCTGCTCTACAGTATTTTCATCTTTAACCATTTTTCCACCCCTGATTTAGAACTTGTCTGGACATTTCTGCATTTTCTTATAGAAAAGAATTTGTACTATAGCTACCTAGTAACAAGTTCTACTTCAGAAACAACTCCCTAGAACATGTGGTGCATCAGGATACAGATTTAAAACAAGCCTCAGGATGCCTGCCACCACCACGTGCTTCCCTCCCTCCCTGCAGTGTCGGTTTGGTAAACTGCACGTTAATCTGGGTGAATTGGGTCTCTGCAAGAGAATATTTTTAGGGGACTAGGAACTGGTATCTCAGGCAATGGTTGCATTTTATTTCTGATGCATTCTATCTCTGTATGTTCGTACATATCCCCAGAGCTAAACCCATTCCCCATACTGTCTACCCTCAGGCCTGTGGCCTTCTGATTCATTTATTTCTCTCAGTATGTGTCCGGGAAGTGAATACTTTCTAGACTGTTTTTCTCTTACTTTTGGTTTCGGCTCAACGAGATCCCATCCCTATTGACAGGATACGTGGACAGAGAGAGTGTAAGGACCACGTCAAAAACCGTCACATACATTGCTTGGGACAACACTGTGTGTGCTCAGGACGCACCAGGACTCAGCGGGTGGAGCGCTGCCCGGCCTCCGGGGACTTCATGTGAGTCGGAAAGAAATCTGTGTCGTGAGCCACCTGAGATTTGGGGGCAGTTTATTGCAGTGACTAGAATTAACCTCCCTGACCACATCAGACACCTTTTTTGGATAAAGATGCCCACTACTTTTTCTATACTCAGTCACTTTGAAGATAATGGCCCTGAAGCTATCAAGTCTTCACATTTCCCAAAGATTTTGACTTGTTATTTTGTGGTTTCAAAGGGAGGGAGATGACAAACACCACTGATTTGAGATACTTTTTCTTTCGAAAACATAAAAGACTAGAAAGTTATGTTTAAGTTGGAAAGCAGACCATGGTTAAGTCAAAGAAGAATTATTTATGACTGAGGCATGTAGTTTCTTAATCAGATTTCTAAACAAGGATCAAATAACTGAAGGTAATAGTAAATATCATTTAAAAACACAGATGTAAAGTCCAATTCAATATCTAACCATTAGGTCTGTTACCTAACCACCTTCTACCCTGTAAAATTGTGATAATAGTTTGTACCTCAAGAAGTTACTATGAGAATTAAATGAGTTAATGTTGTATAAAAAGAACTTTGCTGGCCTTTGATCCTGGTTACTTGGGATTTTCTGAGTGACAGGGAGTGTCTTTGTCATTCATGGTGGGCCTCTGGGACCACACCTGAGTTTATACTAAAAAGGTAATGCATGGCAGGCCTGTGTATGATTCCAGGATGGTGGGCTGGTCATGCCAAAGAGCAACCATTGGAATTACTGTATTTTAATGCTGGAAGGAACTTTGCAAATTACATAGTCTAACCTAATTTGGCTTAGCTTAAAAATCTTGTTAGTGACAGAATTAAGAAGAAAACTCCAGTCTTTTAAGACAAGACCATTATATAAAGCATGCTTTCATTTTCACAAACTTAAAATGGGGTTAATATGAGAGAACTGGCATCTTAGTAGTATAAACACTTTGGGGAGGGTCTTTCCAGCACATATCCCTTTTCTCTGACGGCTATTTCCCACGGCCTCCAAGGTGGAAGCCTTCTAGAGCATGTTGAACCCACTTGAACCACGTGACTGGATCCTTGGATTTGTGTTTGGTAAGTACTGGCTGTTTTGTGAACAGGATACAAGGCAGCTGAGGACCACATGCGGCTGACACTGAAGTCAGGGCTAAAGAGAGGAAGAGACAAAAGGAGTGAATGCACAGAAGGACGAAAATAGAGCGGAGACCGGGGCTACTGCTTTCTTTGCCTGGTCTTGCCTTTTACCAGGCCAGGCTTCATCTACTGCCCTTTGAGTCTGGAGATACCCTGGTACCTTTCCAATAAATTCCTCTAGTTTGTTTATACTTGTTAGAAGTGGATTTTTTGTTACTTGCAAAAAACTGATAGTTTTGATTTGGTATCGCCTTGAGAAGACTCTTAAGAGGATGAACTGAAATAAAAGGGGTAAATTCCTGCTACTACAGTTTTTACTGTGAATATGGAGAACAAGGGAGTGGTGGGGAGGGTGTGCAGGGAGATTGGATGGTGAAGAGTAAAGTGGGCCAAGGCTTAGATTTAATAGAAACACTGCAACATGGGCTTTCTAAAGAGAATGCTTCAGGATCTTCAACTGAAATGCAGTTACATTAGACTCTTTTGAATGTGGGCGGAAGAATGGAAGAGTGAGGTTAAGCAAGCAATTCACAATTCTGCTCTCTGTTCAAGGCAGAACTGGGTTAAGCAATCACAATGGTGTGCCAATTCCATTATAAAATATAATGCAACTGCTGGTGACAAACAGAAAACACAACAGGACTGTATCTTGGGAGGACGTACTGAATCACAAATAGCAGTTTTAGAAACAATTTTGTTATTTTGGAGGAGAAAATAGCCATCACAAAGCTTATGTTCTGCTTGACGTCTGAAAGGAAAGGAGGTTTATCTCCTCAGTGGTGGGCCCCATCAAACAGCCACTGCAAACAGTGGATTCGAGAGTCAAATTCGTAAATATTTGCCTCTCTTCACTGCCAAAAATGGGTCAGATCTAATTTTTGTTTGGTGAAAAAGAAGTTCTAACAAAACACACGATCAAAGCATTCAAGACCAAAGGAACTTCTTGTCTAGGTACGTGGTCTACTGAAAGAGGGCGAGAGAGGCATGGGCGCTAGTTGTATCGTAAAGGGATGGGAGGATCACTTTGGATAAGGGCAGCCAAACAAGGGAAGTGTGCAACCGGAGCCTGCTTCCCATCCTGTTCCCTTCCATCCATGCTTTATTCTTTTTCTCTCCTTCTTAGCTTTCTTCTACAATGGAAGTGAAAAATACGAGCTACCATCAACGTGAAGATAGTTCATTTACAGAGTGGTCAATTGTAAGAAGCATATTTCTTTCTTATATGGAGATCAAATTAGGGACTAGACATTTTGGGCATTGTAAGCTCTGTAAATCACATAACTAGACAGATCTTTTAAAGAATATTTTGTCAGCCCTGTCTCACACTATCACATTCTTAGAATGAAATAAATAGGAAATGTTGCTCCTGTTTTATTACAGAATTTCCTTAAAGAATTCTAGAGAAATTTCTTGAAGAATTTAAACATTCTCTTTTCTTAACGAATTCTAGGGAAAAATTAAGAAGTATTTAATCACTTCATTTTCTTAAAGGAAATTATTTTCTTATTTATTTTTATTGAAGTATAGTTGATACCCAATATTTTGTGAGTTTCAAGTATACAACATAGCGATACAACAGTTATCTACATTATTAAATGCTCTCAATAGTGTAGTTACTATCTGTCAACATAAAATGATGGTACAGAATCATTGACTGTATTCTCTATGCTGTACTCTTATCCCTGAGACTAATTTATATATGATCGAGATGTTGTGCTTTTTCTAAAAGAATAATAGGAAGAAATAAAAAAATCTGTTTGGAAGGGCATTCTAGTCAGAAATATGTCCTTTATAACTAGTTCCCAAATTTCTTGCTATCATCAGAGCACATGTATTTAATACTGAGTCTATATCTTCAGGTAGTCATGCAAGTCAGCCTTCAGGTGTCCACGCGTTGGAGGGAATCATTACCTTAGAGGATCCAAAATAATGGCCTCCCCCCTGTACCCCCTCCAAAAAAACCCCTCTTGCTTTTGCAGTAGGATTTTGTATCTTACTTGCATAAAGTTGATTTTCATAACCTGAAAATCTAGAATAAGTTAAATGAAATATGAAGTCCCATGGTGAAGTTTCATCTTAGTCCTAGCTTGCAAATTATCGCACTACAAATATTTTATCTAATAAATATTCTAATAACTATTATGATATTTCTATTGAATATTATTATAGTAAATATTATATTTCCTAATAAATATTTGTTCTTTCACAGTCAAAGAGAAAGAGACCATAGAGGAGAGGAGCTTGCTTATGTTTATGTAACTTATAAGGACTGGGATTAGGGTTCAAATCTAGGCTGTTTATTCTGAAGTCAATATTCTTAATGCTCTGCTTCATGACTTTATGGCTTAATTTGCTCTATTCTTTTTCAATGCTTTGGGTTGGTTTCCACGTCAGGGAAAATCGCTGATGCTGTGGTAAACCGAACTGATTTCCAGAGACAGGTTCGAATCATCAGCAACATGACTGAAGGGATCTTAAGGTCTGTGTCAGGAAATTAGATTGTCGATAGTTATGTGGCTTGTACTCTCTCTCTCTCTCTCTCTCTTGCTATATGCATGAAGTGATAGCTCCTGCCCAAGTTTTTTAGCTAGGTTCTTCTTTGAAAAGGAATTGTGATTATTGTTTCACTTTTCTCCTTTATTATTATCTATTCAGAGAATTGGAGAGGAAAACAGTCAGTAGTGAAGGGGTTAGCTTGACTCTTAGAAATTAGTAGAAGCTAACAGAATTTGTTTTTTAACTTTTTTATCTAGGGTTTTCTTTCCTGTTCTTTTTTTTTAAGGGCTGCCAATCTTATTTCTCAAAATCTTTTATTTCATCATCTCTGATAGGCATCTACTGTTCCATGTCTCTTTCTCAGTCTAGATTTGGTAAAGAATGACAAAGGTAACAAATGACAGAGCCATTGTTTTGCAGAAAGAAACACGGCATTAAAACCCTGAATAACAAATGACTTCAGAGGTTTAATCTTTCAAAGAATTTTATTCAAATTGAAAAGAAAAAAGTCCTTTCTTATAATTATTGTCTGTAAAACTCCTTAATAAATATCCACTTAAATTTTCCCTTACTTCAAAATATAACATGTTATCTAACCTGTCATGTATGCAAAAATATCATATGTATATTTGAATTTAAAAAATGGTTTACCTCAAGTATTGAATGTTGCTTTTTATAGAGATAAGATGGGATTTTGCGGTGGAGAACCCATGGAAAAATAACACCCTACTACCTTAAATATTCTGGTAAGCTCAGAAATTGGTTCTAAACATCTTGTAATCGCACATATGAAGGCAGAAGTCTCATGTTGGCTTTGAAGTAGTAATGTCGATAACTGATGAAAATGTTTTACAGTTGTTTTTTATTTTCAGAATTCTTAAGGGAAATTTCCAATAATCAGATATCCTTTGAAACATCAACATTTATTGACTTTGGCAGTTTGAATGAAAATCTCTTAAAATGTATTTCTCAAGTTTCTGAATCTTTACTACTTTACTACATGTGAAAGCTTTAGCTTAATTTTTTGGGCAAATAACATTTGTCATTATAAAAGTCAGCTACTGTATCACATAGACATACAGTAATATAATATGGTGCTTCAAAAGTCTATTGGTAGATTTCTATGCTTTCAGCATATTTATTATTGTTTTGAGCATATTAAGATTTTTCCGCATCCTTTCCTACCTATCCTTGGGTCTTCAACATTCTTGCTACTGTCAGTGTAGCCGTTTCTGGTAATTCAATGGAAGCCCTTTTGTTCAATATGATTGGGAGAGACAGTTGATCTTTAATTGAAAAGGTGGTAAAAGTAGGATCTATGAAAATGTTAGATACATACAGTAAATATTTTATTTAACTAAAACACATAAGCATATTTTTTCTGTTGACTAATATTTACATATAGGGCCAAGGCTTATTCCTTGTGTATGGGTTTTCTGACTGGAATTCCTTATTGCTTTCTTACACTATCCAGACACAAAAAGTACCTTCTGGCAATTCCATTTTGATGATGCAAAATCTCCAATGGCCAGGTATGGGACTAAGTAAACTTCTTATAATTGTGTTTAAAAGAAAGAGTGATAGGTCATAGATAAAGCAGTATATCATTAGGCATTATTGGTTAATATTGGAGTTCCAAGATATATAGTAGTCATTTTCATTGCTATTGTAATGATTTGCTGCAAACCTTATGATTAAAACAATATAAATTTATTGTCTTATAGTTGTGTACTTTAGAAGTTTGACATGCATCTCACTAGATCCAAGTAAAGGTGTCAGCAGGGGGTTGGTCCTTTCTGGAGACTCTAGAGGAGAATGTTTTCTTGGTTTTTTTTCCATATTCTAGAGGCTGCCCATTTTCCTTGACTCAAGCCTTCCTACCCCACCTTCCCATTGTTAAAGCCAGCAACATTGCATTTCTCTGACCGTTTATCTGTAAATCTCTTTAGCCACGTGAGGTAACATGTTCACAGGTTCAAAGCATTAGGACATGGGCATTTTTGGGGGACCATTATTCTGCCTGCCACATTCTGCCCTACAGACCCCACCCCCAAGTTCACATCCGTCTTACCTGCAAAATATATTCACCTTCTATATGAAGGTCAAGACGGTAGTATAAGAAGACCCTGACTTCACTTTCTCCTACTGATACACTGAATCTATACCTACACATAGACCAGTTCTTCTTCAGGGGAACTGAAAGCTGATTGAACATCTTCACGAACCACAGAGGGACCACATAGGAAAGAGCCGGAGAAATGGAGACGTGGAAACGATGGGAACCCCATCAATGCACGATCGACAGCAGGGAGGGATACCATGGAGGGGCGCACACACAGACTTGCCTGCCCTCGGCCAGAGAGAAAAACACCTGTATCCAGGGCAACTAAACCGTAAGGATATCCATTTACTAACCCTAGAACATCTGCTGGGTGGGCAAGGAACTGCTGGAATCTCTTCAGGATCTGAAGCTCCGGTGAGTCCTGTGTTTTATGATTCACCTCCACCTTGACAACACAGATGGGAACAGGGGCCACGTACTTAGCCAGAATTAGCAACTTGTGTCCATTAATAGATGAATATAGAAGATATGGCATGAATAAACAATGGAATTCTGCTCAGCCATAAAAAAGAATGAAATCTTGCCATTTGTGACAACGTGGATGGACCTAGAGGGTATACGCTATGTGAAATAAGTTACACCAAGGAAGACAAATACCATGTGATTTCACTGATATTGGGAAACTAAAACACAGAATGAACAAAACAAAAATGGACTCATAGATAAAGGGAACAAACTATTTGTTACTGGAGTGGGGACTAGTTTGGGGGGTGGATGAAAAAGGTGAAGTTTTAAAATAAATAAATCATGGGGCTATTATATCCAGCTTAGGGAATATGGCCAAGAATATGGTAGTAACTTTGCATGGTGACAGATGGTAACAAGACTTACTGTGCAGATCATTTCTTAATGTATAAAAATATCAAAATACCTGAAACTAATAGGATATTGTATATCAATTATACCTTTAATAAACAAAAATAAGTACTAGTGTACAAAATAATAACAAAAAAATGCAATCAAAATACATTCATCCCATTACAAGGTCCTCAAAAGTCTTATATCCAATAATCAGATATCTTTTCTCCTCAAAAGACCAAATCATCAACTCAAAAGACCAAATCTTGTTATCTAAATTTTCTAAATTGAGGCTATTGGTTTAATCCATCCTGAGACATAATTCCTCTCTATCTGAGTACTTAATGAAACTCAAGAAACAAGTTTTCTGTTCCCCAAATAGTAGACTAGGCACAGGAAAATATCTATAAACATTTCACTTGTTGTTCATGTAATTGTATATTAATGATACAAAAAAAAAAAAAGGTAACAGCAACAGAACTTTTTCCAAACTCTTCCTCATTGCCTACTTTCAAGGCATTTCCACATTTTTAAGTATTTGTTAGAGCAACACCCCACCACCTCTCAACCAATCCTTCCCTTCCCGACTCAACCCTAGAAACCCATACTTGTTACTATGTATCAGTTTTACCTATTCTAGAATGCCATGTGATGAAGTCACACAGCACTGACTCTTGTCATATTCATGCATATCACTATTGCATGAATATGTCACAATATGTTTATCAGTTCTGTTGATGGACATTTCATTGGAATAAGTCACTATGAATGTTCTTTTAATAAGTTAATCTATGGACATGAATTTTTAGTTCTTTTTGGTAAATACACAAAGATAAAATTGCTGTGTCATAGTGTTGGTGTATGTTTACCTTTTAATAAATTATCATTTTACACGTGTGAAATAGTATGGTGAAAGAAGTCTGGTTGCTCCGTACGTTCACTGATACTTGAGACGGTCGGTCTATTTGGTTTTAGATCTTCTCAAAGGTGTATAATGATACCTCATTGTGGTTTAAATTCCTTCTACACTGACGACTAATGATGCCGAGCATCTTTTTCTTTCCCTTCTCCTCAACTACTTTTAAGACTTCCTCATTATCATTGGTTTTTATGAGTTTGATGATTTTATGCCTTATTGTAACTTTTTTTGTGCTCACCTTGTTTGGTATATATTGTTTCTGGGTTCTGTGAATTAATAAGTTTTCAAAAAGTCTGGGAAAATTTCATCCTTTATTATGTTATTTGCCATTTTTCCTTTTGGGATTTTACTTACATAGATGTTAGACCATTTGATATTGTCCCACAAATCTTGAGCGTATTCTTCTTTTTTTTCCCCCCTTTTCTCTTCAGTTTGTTTTTTTTCCCTGCTCTTTTGTCTACAAGTTCTTGGATATTTTCTTCTGCAGTACCTAATATACTGCTAATTCCAACCAGTGAACATTTTTGGCATCAGACTTATTGAAACACAATTTCCACACAATAAAATTCATTCCTTTCAGTGTATTTTAATTTCAGATATTGCATTTTTGGTCTCAAAAAGTTCTAATTGATCTTGTTTTTTCATTTTTTTCATTGGGTTGTTTTCCTTTACATTTTTAACATATTTAATAACTTTTAAAAATCCTTGCCTCTTTGTCTATCATCTTTGTTATTTCTGCGTCTCGACTGATTTTCCACCTGGATTTGACTCACCTTCTTCTGTTTCATTGTCTGGTTGTTGAGTGTTTAGCTTTCCATCCTTTAAAAGCTGTTGAGTAGGGCGGTAGTTATTTTCTTGAACACCACCTTGATTCTTCTGAGCCTTTTTTTCCTTCTGAGATTTGTTAGGGTGCTTTTATGCCAGGGCCAGATTATTAGCCTTACTCCTGAGGTGGGCCTTTCTAGAATCTCTCTGGAATGCCCCAGGTTGTCAGTGAAGTTTCTCCCCATGGCTGAATGAAATTTGGATACCTCTCGGCCTTGCATAAGCTTGGATATTTGTTTTTTCCCTAGGAGTTATTCTTTACTTTGCATCATATATCTCACTCCCAATTTATGTGCAGTTTAGTAATCCAGCAAAAACTGAAGAGGATCTTAGATTTCCGGAGTTCTCTTTTTCTTCTCAGGTACTCTGTTTTTCTAATTCTAGGTACATCAGTCTTTGCTTCTCAGAAATCTGCTCTGTCTCCTTAACCCAGTGTTATTTCCATAGCCTTTCTGTCCAGCCATCAGAATGTGCCTTTGGGCAGAGTCTGGGTGACTGTCTGGTTTACCTCCGTTGTTTCCTTCCTCTCAGAATTAGAATCCTATGCTGTCTTTTATCTAGTATATGTAATATATATGAAAAGAAATACATGCATATTTATGTTTTACTATATGAAAGCAATAGTTTCATATATTTAGTATTCTTGTTTCTCCCATTGAGAGAGCTAATTAGGTACCAGTTATTCTGTCAAGAAACCATGAAAACTTTTCAAATGCATACATCAAACTATTAGCAAATTGATCAAAAGCCATAGCACCTACTTATGAATGTTTGTTTCTCTAAGAATCAGATTAATTTAGAATCCAAATAATTTTCTTCATAAATCTCTTCTAAAAGTACTAAAGCTAAAATCACCGTTCAGGTCATTGCTGTATTATTTACAGGTGATGCAAGATAACTTTTATACACATTATCTTGATCACATGTGAGTTCTCCATCCAAATGGAGTTGTAAAAAATTTGTCAGCATTCAGAGACAAATCAGTCAAATGCTTAAGAGATTATATTACATGGCCTACTTGGAATACATGAAATTCGGTCAGTGAAACAGTTTATTTAGATCTTTAAAGAGTAACTTACGAAAGATAACAATAATCATTGAAATCAGAAAGGGTCATGATATAGAGGCTCTACACATTTGTTCTTTCAGTTCACTAAGGATATAAAGAATAGAGGGAAGATTCACATAACACAAAAGCCGGATGTCCTCCAAAAGTTTCCTAAATAATTTTCAGTTGTTTGGGATGCTGTGAAATCTTTCTCTGCTTGGCAGATGAACAAACAGCTGGGCATCTTTGCAGGATGGTTCAGGTGTGAGATTGGCAGTAGGTTAAACTTCCCAGGTTCCTTTGAGGTCTCTAATTCTAATACTATTAAAGAAACTTTTCTCCTGCTTCCTTCCTAGATTTTATGGAATTGCTCCCCTTTTTGTTATTTTTTTCAGTAGAAGATGCTTTTTAATATTCTCTTTTAGTTGCCTGGAGACTTTGTTAAGATAGCAAAACTAGAGAGTTCTTGGCTTCACTGATTCTTTTGTCTGAACAGGAAGTATTCTTGACAAAAAATAAGTACCAGTACCTATATTTGCATACAAAATCAAATATTTATGTGGCAGAATCCAGAACAAACTGTCTCTATATTTTAATTTAATTCTCAAGCAAAATGTTTTCTCAAAAAAATACCAGTGTAAATTTTTAAAAAACATTAGAACAAGGAAAAATTTCCTACTAATGCAGAATAGCAATTCCTTTAACTTCTTTTCTTCACAATGAGATGCCTGTGTGTGAAAAACAATCACATTAAAAAAGGAACTTCCTTTCAGTGCCCCTTTTGAAAATTGTTTATCTCTTTAGATTTTATTTCTAAGGTCTGACTTGAGGATTATATTGGCACAGAATATTTTTTCCCCCACAGGCATAGAACTCCAGAGATGTTCCTCAGCCAGAGGGAATGGTAATGTTCTTGATGACTGTTCTAAGGGCGGGACCCAGTTCCAGTCCTCAGAGGACATATAATATAAAGTGGTGTTGGATTTACCAGTAAGAGGCTTTTGCCAGCACAACAGATAGAGCTCTTGAATTAATACTATCTTTTTCTCTAGTTAGTCTTGATTCCATATTGTTATATGTTCTAAATACATGCTGACAGGTGCTCTTTTATATATGATTAATAGATTGTGCTCCTCAAATATCTTCCTATTTAATTTCTGTAAACAAACCCCCCCTATGTAACTCAGTCCAATGACTGAAAGGCTTTTCTCTTTTTGGTAGGGGAGGTGGTTAGACAGCAGCGGGTCACGTGAGAGCACAGCCACATGGTTTGGGGGAGGAGGTCCTCGCACGTGAAGTCTTCAGACTCAGGACCTCGACAAGGCAAATTCAGCATAAGTACTCCTAGGGCAGCTCAGATAGAACCCTGAATGTCACCCATATAGCAATATGGAACAAATACTAACTAGAGAAAAAGATAGTATTAATTCAAGGGCTCTGTCTTTTGTGCTTGTAAAAGCCTCTTATTGGTAAATAGAAAACATCTATTAGAGTTGTTCAAGCCAGAGGGCAGGCTGTCGGAAGGCTGGGATGGTGTTTTATTAGCACTGCATTCGTGTAATGCTTACTCCAGTACTTCATTGCTGGGAGAGGCTTAATCAGTGTTGTCTGAATTGAATCGAATATATTATGAGGTCTTCTGACTCTCTTTTCTCCAAATAACTCCTGTAAAGTAAACAATGACGGTGCAATCTATTGGAATAGAATCCAGATCTAACAACGAAAGGGTGACCCATGGGATGGATAAAATAGAGACTGGTTGATACTTTCACAAAAGTTATGCTGGGGAGGTTGAGAGAAACGTCTCTTTAAAAGGCAAAACAAAACAAAAACTCTTTTTTCTTTTCCTGTGAACACAAGAATGTGTATAATTCTCTGGTGAATGGAGAAAAAATTTGATTTCATTATTTCCCATTTCTTCCTTTCACTATAAAGAAAGGCAGTAAGTAAATTTTATGTATTATATTCTGAAACATCACAAAATATTTTTGAAAACAACTTTCATTTCTCTTAAAGTCTCCCTCCCCCAGCCTCTTCCTACTGTATCTCATTACCTTTTCAAAAGGGACATGAAGGGTCAATGGCAGTCATTTCAAAACCAAATATTCGGGGTTTATAATAGCTTTTTGGAGAGCAAAAAAGGAGTGGAAATAATTAAGATAAATGGGAATGTTATTTACATCTTGAGGGAGAATAATAGTTACACTTTTCATGAATCACAACACCGTCTCTCACAGATCATGTTGTCGTCAAGCAATTCTCCAAAATATAGAGATGGAGGCATATGCTACAGATAAAACTTTGTTCAAATATAAGTTTGACAAAATCATCTTTATAGCCTTTCATAATGAATAGCTCAAAATATGTAACATAGAAATTTTGTTCACATATGATAGAGGAGAATCTAGTTTGTTTATTCAATCTAATTTTTTATCTGTACATTCTTTGTTTAGGGGCTTTGGTAATAACTACTCTGTATTTTTAGGTTCTCCTTCATAGAGAAAAAGAGCTCATATTATTTTTTTTCCCTCTTTGTCCGAATAAAATTAGATCCACATTTAAATTCCACAGAGGTCAGCGCGTATTAGCTTTGCGGTCCTAGGCAAGGTCTTTGAGATTCAGTTATATCATCTGTAACGTGAAGCTAGTATTTTCTTTGTAGTGTAGTTTTACAGATTCATTGCTAGAATATCGAAAATACTTACATTAGAGACCAGGACCAGAATGATACTGAACAAGTGTTACAGTCCCTCAGATCTTACATTTTACTTAGGTAAACATTTTTATTATTTCTCTACCATAATTTGGCTTAACCAAACCAGCAGAAAAACATAATGGCAAATTGGGTGTGTTCTCCTTTTCTCTCATAGAAGCATCTCTTCAGATTTGAAAGGAAGAATTTGGACCAGCCGTGCAACAAGATTTGAAGGCACAGCATACAAAGCTCAAGAGATACGAAGCTCAAGGGAGAAGCCAGGAGCTAAGAAGAGAGAAAACAGAAGTCAGTCTGCAGAGCTTGTTCTCAGCTACGTCTCACTTCTTACTATTCTCCAGCCTCTTCTTCCCACATCCGCTTTTCCCTTTCTTGAATTCTTAATTTAAGAGAAGGTATCTTTCTTCAACATAGGACTTCTCATGAAAATGAACAGAAAGGAATTGAAGTTTATTGTAATGTAAGGAGAAAGGTGGATATTGTTTTTCTGAGGTTGGTGGCTAAGTTAAACCAAATCTTTACTATTAGGGCTACTATTAGAAAAGAAATGGCATGACTAAATCCTCAAATATTCCATTTTGCTCTAGTTAAGCATTTTCATCACATTCTTTACCAATAATTTCCCCCAGATTTCTGGCAAAATCTCTCTTTCTCTTTTTAAATATGTCAGTGGAATAGCTGGATTCACAAGCGGTGGCAGTTAGAAGGAACAGATCTAGCTATTATTTATCCTCTTCTAATATCGGTCATTACCTCAGTTATCACACCACAAAGAAATAACAATGAGGTCAAATACATGGTGCTTATTATGTCCGAGACAGCATTCAAAGCACTAGCCTCATATTAACTCATGCAATCTTCAAAACCATCTTATGCTATAGGTACAATCATTACCATTTCCATTTTACAGATAAACAAACTAAGTCACAGCAAAGTTAAGTTACTTAGCCAAGGTCAGAAAGTGGCCAAGCCTGGATTGGAGTGAAGGTATGTTAGCTCCAGAATCTTGCCTCTGAATCAATACCTTATTTTGCCTCAACTTGCTGGCAGATGGGAGTAGAGAAAGGGATGTGCAACAGATACCAACTATGGGAAGTACACCGGCTTCTTTTAGACTTTGGGTGTTGTGCTGCTTAGGTAGATAGAACAGCAATTGGAACACGGCAAGAGCCCACGTATTCTCTCTTACTTCCTTCAGGGTGGAAGGGTCCCAGATGAGACGCAGGCTTTGTAACCATGTGGTCTTAAACAATCACTTAATCTTTGTCTGTCTCAGTCCTTTATGTTTTTCTGATGTTTCTGATACCTGTTGGGGTTGTTTGGGAGTATCACATGGGGGAGAGCCTTGAAAGACAGAATCTCCATGCAGTGTGGGAAATTGATGCGACATTAAAAACGTCAACTAATGATGGTTTTGCTTTTGTAGTTCAATTCAGTTTATAGGTCTCCTTGTTTATAAAAGGCAGAAAATAAAGGTACTAACCATGGGATCAATAAGAATATACATATATATAGATCTTTCTAGGTACTCTGTCCGTTTACCTTTCCATAATTTGAATTTACTTATTTTCAGTATTGATATCATAGTTTATATCAGGTGTATACATTGAAAAAAATAGTCTCCACTATTAGTGCCTCCACTTCCTCATCCTTAAATTATACCTTAACCCATTAGTAGCAGGGTTTCTTTTCCAGTAGACACTATTACTATTCTTACCAAGGTCACCATGTTCTCCAAATTGTCAGATCTTACAGATAAAATTTTTTAGAAACTATTCACTTTACCCTCTTGGAGCAGAGTTAAGATTCCTTCCTACTGCTGTTGGCTTGGTATGCCTCTCATACATGTTTCCCTCTGCTTAGCCATTGTGTATTTATGTCTCATTCCTCTCCTTAATTCTGAGCTCCTTGAGTGAAAGAGTTATTTCCTTTTTAATAATCCTAGATTAATTCCAAGAACATAGTGGGAACTTGCTAAATATAAACTGATGAGTATAGGGGTTATAATAATAAATGCGTATAGAGGGAGGAGGTAAACTGGGTGTCAGCTTCTTACTCACATCTGTGTTAGGCATGACTGAATGGCCACAGGAAGGCAGAGGTGGCCTGCTGTAATCAGGATCTTTCTGGATGAAGCAGAGGTATATACGCTGAAGCCAAAGAGGGACAGAGACAATTCAGTCCATAATCAGTTTGAATCAATTGAATCTTGCGTCAAGTTAAAATTATGCTCAACAGGAAACCATGAAATACTTCACTCCATGTGTCTCTCTCCCTCTCTTTCTATTGATTTGTGAGTGTACCTTACAGAGAGCTGTTGCTAAGGGAAAGATTTTCTTAGGTTTCCCTTGAAGATGTATTCACAAAGAAGCCATGCAATTTGCAAGAACAGCCAACAGGAAACATTGCATGGAGTTCTGTTCTATATCAAAAAACAGTGTAGCACTAAAAAATAGGATTTGGTTTAACTCTGCATTCATCCCGTTATCCCGTTGAAGGGGTGAATGGACTGAGACTGGTTGGAGGTTCCGGCTCAGGACAGTGTGGGGAGCATCCTTGAAATTTCTGTGATTATTTATATATTACACATTTATTCAGGTAAACAAAGTTATGGGTCCCATTCTGGACAGGGAGGAAGTGACAGAAGTGATTAATTAGCAAGACCCACCCTAAAGGAATTACAGCCTGTGGCAGAGAATGACTCACCATTTTTATAGGTCAGTATCAACCAAATAATGGCAATTTTACTTGGTTCTATCTAATGCTACTAATACAATGTGGTGCATAGTGATAGAGCTCTCTGGTACTGAGGAGAAAATAGCAAGGGCAGGTGGTGGTTAAGGAAAGCATTCTAGAGATGTCTGAGCTGAGGCTTGGACAGTGTGCATGGATAAGATAAGAAAAGCGGTGGAGGAGGGAGACACCAGTATTCTGGATAGAGGAGAAGAATGAGCAGAGATATGAAGGGAGAGACAACATCATACGTGTAGACATCATTTAGTGTTGTTGAAGTACAATGTGCGAGTCAGGGGATGGCAGGACAAGAACCTGGAGAGGATGAGTAGGCACCAGGCCTTAGGAGGGCTTGTATTGCATGGTAAGTGTTGGCACTGCTGCCAGATCCCCAAATTGGCACTATTCTGATCTTGGGCTGGAATCTGCATTCCCCTTTTTTTCTCTTTAATATCCATAATGCATCCCCTTGTCCTTAATGATAAAGGTTAGATAAAAATGCACTGAAATAAGAGCAGAGAAGACTTAACATTTTAGTGTTGGCTGTTAATCAATTAATTGTCTTAAATATAATACTTAATCTCAGTTTTCCACTTGTGAGAATAGGATTTTTACGGATATTTTGATGATAATTGTCCCATGTGAATAAGTAATAATACTTTCAATGATTTCCTATAAATTAGAACCAAGAGTCCAAATTAGGAATTTTCTTATGCATGTGGGCTTCCACTATTGTCTATATCCTTAATCACAATTGTTGCTATATTCAAGGGTTCCTCCAGAAAAAAACCTAAATAAGATGAATTATGGAGTACTTCTATTAATAAGTTAAATATATGTATATACTGTATATACATATATGAACTTATGTTTAGAAATATAAATATGCTTATGTTTATAGAAATATAAATATACTGTATGTCATACACATACAGTAATGGAAATACAAGATAGAACATTTAGGGATTTCCTCAAATATTTGAGAATAAAAAATAACATTCTTAAACAACTCTGGAAGTTGTCCTACAATTTTAATACAAATTAAATTAACTAAAAGTCATTATCATTCTGCAATAAGACCTAAGATTCTGATCTGTCACAGATTAAGTCATATTCATCACTGTACATTCAGCACCTACCACAGTGAGGTAAAAAAATATTTGTGGTATCAGCAAATAAGAGATATTCTAACCTCTTATTTCTCCTTCTCTTGGTAGCGTTAGTCTTTGTTCTAAAGCATATCTTCCCTTTTGTTATTATACATTTTGCATTATATTTTACTCTCATATTCTTTAGATGATTGCATTTCATTAAGTAACTAAGGTAAATATCTTAAAAGATATTTATTCTCATGAATGCACTTCTGAGGCTAAAGTACTTATAACTGTAGAAGCTTTGTTTTAAATCCTTTTGCAATAAAAGGATGGGCCTTACAGATACATTATGTGAATTTCATCTAATAGCCATGACTTTTCCAGTCTTAAGACTTTTCTTTCTTGACCAGAGCTTATCTCATAATGATAATGATGGCAGCTATGACCGTCTATCATGCGGGGTGTATATTTGTTTAGGGAGATGATACTCTGGGTATACAGTCAGTCTGATACCTGCTGTTGAGGTTTTCAGAACAGGGTGCAGCTTTTAAAAAGGATGCTTGGTACAAAAACATTAAGAATACATCATAGAAATCCAGACTTTTTTTTCACCTGTAACTCTATATATGCAATTTCTATTGTTCATCTACATAATTGGCATTTACTCTTTTTGTAAAGGCAGTTAATGAGGCAGCTCTAGATTATGCCCTTTTCACTGTCGTAACTCCCCAGGCCTACAGAATTTCCCAGACATAGTAAGCACTCAATAAATATTTGCTGAATAAATCAAAAAGTGAGAGACAAATACAGATTATAAAATCCTTCACGTGGAAGAGAGAAAGTGGAACATTTTGCATATGGAGAGAAACTGTTTCTTGGTAATAAATATCGGAAGGTAGACATTCTGTGTCTTTCATTAAAAGCAGAAAAAACATGCCCTCACCCTCAATCTGCTTAAATTCTTTGCAGTTTTGAACAATGATAGCTAGAGATGTAGAAACACAGTATGAAGTCTTCCTCTTAAAAGCCTGAAATTTGGGTACTTGTAGATGGAAATATGAATTGTCTGCAATCACTATTAAAAGTCCTCATACAACCAGATGCCTATTACAAACTGGCATGGGAACAGGATGGGCAGGAACATAAAAGATTAGTCAACAATTCAGAATCTGTGAAGAAAGGAGAGAAATTGGGTAAGACCTGTGAGACTCATTTTCCTTCATTACGTCTGATGTAGTGTTTCTGGTGCCTTAGGGAGATTTGACAACTAATAGCAAATTCCTATTATGTGCCACTAATATATATATAATCCATATTCATAAAACTCCAGTGACTCCTCTCTGTATATACTGAAAATCGAAAGAAACTTGTACTTTCTGTCCAAGGTAAATACAAAATAAGTAGAATGTGTCTCTAGGAATGTTGTAATCTTATTGGGTGAGACAAGATGCCCAAATAGAAAACAGCTGGAGAAGAGTTGCTGTTTCTCCTGCGAGTGTGCATCCAGCAGATATTCACATAACTTATTCTTTCAATTTATTCAGATCTCTGCTCAAAGGTCATCCCCACAGAGAGGACTTTTTGGCCTGTCCTATCAAAATACTGTCCTCATCACATTCTAATTACTCTCTCTGCTTCTTGCCCTAATAGTTCTTGTCGGCTGATTTTATATTTTTTATATTTGTTGGCTAGTGCTCTTTGCCACATGTGATAACTCCAGGGAGCAGGAATTCTGTCACTGTTCTATCCTCATCAGCTATGGGAGTGCCTGGTTCACGGGAGGCCCCCAATAAACATTTACTGAATGAAGAAAACTTAGGTTATTTTAGCAGAAAAAGAAGTGTGGGTTCACAAATGAATTCAGTCTATTTTTAACTTTCTCAAGAGGCAAGAGGCATACAGTCTCATTCTTTTAGATTATTTTAGATCTCATTATTTTAGATCTAAGATACAGGGGTCAGTGTTTAATGTAGAAGGATGCCTTATATCTTTCACCAAACTACCTGCTAAGGCCATCGGGAGCACAGTTTAGGAGGGGCTCCTCAAGTCCTCTCAGCAATCGGAAGCTAATGCATTAACCCACTGGGATTACAGGACTAAACTTCAGACCTATAGTGAGCAGTGCCTCTGAGCTGCATATAGAATACAGAGCAAGTGCATCTGGTGCCTTTTATCAGGAGCAGAAGTACAAACACTTCTGCCCACTGCACGGGGCCAAGGCAAACACAACACAGTCAGGCACTGGAGGAACAATGCTTTTTTCACAGAGAAGAAACAGCAAGATCAGCCTCAGTCCCCGAGGAGCAGCAGCCCCCCTGGCAGTCAATGCAGGGCATCTGGCCTTTATACTCCCCTCTTGTGACAGAACGAAGGACTCTTTCCCTTCCCTGCAGGGGACAGACACAGCAGTGCGGGTGGCCAGATGCCATCTGACGCACACACTTAACGCTGAACAGAGAAACACACATTGAGCTTGAAACAAGGAGAGAGACACTCACACAAGGTGCTCAGTCTACCACTGGCTCTGCGGACTCTCTCGGTAAGGTGTTCAAGGCCTGAGGGCCATTTACTGTGGCTGGGTGGGCGGAAAAACTGCATCCATGAGGCTGCTTTTCCCAGCACAGAAGAATCTGAAACACATGATCCAGAATGCCCCCTACGCCCGTGGGGGGAACCGACAATATCCAATCAAATAATGTGTAGGCGATTTGTTTCCCCACCTCTTTTCTTTTGGAAATTGATCTGTGTATACATCTGGTAAGTGTCTCTCTCTCTCTCTCTCTCTCTCTCCATATATATACACACATGTGTGTGTGTATATGCCCAAATCATATATATATATAACATACATAGAAATATTTAAATATATAGGTATAGGTGTGTGTAAATAAGTAAATAAATAAATATAATATACACACAGATTTTTTTTTTTAAAGCGAATCATGCTTGAACACAGAATCAAGTGGAGGGACCTTGTTACTTGAACTTGGAATTTGCATTACCTGGGGGCTTTCTTTCTCTGCATATCTTTTGAATATGATTCAAACATTTGGAGATTTCACCCTCTGTGTATGGTCTCAGATATAACAGGTTGGAAAGCTGATAGAACCAAGCCAAATTTGTGATGGAGAAGCACAAATGTCAGTGGTATGACGGGCATTACACGTGCGATTCATTCTAGAACGTCACCATACTTGTTACTTCTTCATATTATTTTCTCTCTAGCTCAAATCTAATGCATCTATTTTGACCTCTTATTGTAATTATTACCCACTATGAATACTAATTGTGGGTCTGAAATATTATGATACTTACTTCTCAGGAAAAGTATACCCAGATACTGATTTTTTTCACATACACTTGCTTGGATAATTTCTTTATTTCCAGATGGTTTTCCCACAAAATATACCAGAATTTTTACTGTTTTTTTTCCCTTTTTAGTTTTAGTGTGGATTGAGTGAAGAAAATGGATGGATAGAGCACAGCAATGGGAAGCTTAATACATGAGTCTGAAAAAAGTTTTCAAGAATGGCAATTTAAGAATTGTCTAAACACTTTTAACTTAAAAAAATTGTACTAATAAGTTTAACTAATGTAATGATAATTAACATTCACTTAGCTCTTTATGTACGGTACATGCCCTATGCTAACAGGGCGTTCAAATGCAAATTTTTCTGGCCTCATGTTTTGTACCCAACAACTGGACAGGAGAAAAAAGTGGAGCAGGGAACATGCCACCCCTTTAAAAAAGCTTTGGCTCAAAAATGACACTTACACCTTCCACAGCATCGCAACAACAAGAACTAATCATGTGACACATCTAGACACGAGGATGGAGGCGGAAGATGTACTGTGGCTGGGCCACCGAAGCCCAAAGCACTGCGCTCGGGAAGGAGGAGAACGCACTTCGCTGTGACACTCCCTGCCGCGGTTTCCCCCTGCGGGCACCGAGTATCCGGGCAGAGCAGTCTTTGCCTCGCATTAAACATACTCAGCTCCTCCTGGAGGGGAGCTCCCTCTAGCCTGGCCTTCCGTGGCTCCACTGCATCTGTTGTTCTCACCCACGCCTCCCCCTGACACGGTACCGGCCTGAATCCCCCGTGAGGTTGGTTTCTTACTGGTGCAAATCGGGAGACCCAAAGTGTGAGGCTCAGTGACAGGTCTACCTGCTAAAATCAGTAGAAAAAAGCCAACACATATTCCATTTCTTTCTCTCCACTTCCCTTAGAGCCTGAGTTTCCATAGGCAAATGGGTCTGTCTTCTAAATTACTGCTAATGAGAAAGGATCAGTTTTTGTCATAAGTCACATGGGGCACCAACTTCCCAATTTATGGTATGTTTTTCATTGCCTTGTGCTGTCTACTTCCGGAGTTAAGCTAATAGCCACATGTATAAGGTTATTAAGTCAAGATTCCTCTTCACTGTTCTAATTTGTGTATTGAATTATTAAAAGTTTATTTTAGTGACAGTTAAATTTCCTCTATGGCTTGTCACTCTATATTTTTAATGTGACTACTAAGATATTTCAACTCCAAATTAGTCAGGAGATAGAGAAGGAATCGAAGAAAAATAACATATAAATGGATGATCAATACCTAAATAATAGAGAAACACTGGAAATATATTTCATTAATAATTATCTTCTAAAATTCAAAAGAAAAGATAATGATAATATCTGAAATATGGAAATAGAGCTCAAGTATTATAGTTGGGAATTCAATGATGTATAGATTTATAGCAAGTATTCACTTAAAAAACATTTGTTTTTAGCATACTTATTAGTCAGATTTACTTTTGATGCATTTCTAAATCAAATGAAATATTTTGGATTCTAAATGCCTTGATCCTATGCAGTAGAAATTCTATGATCATTCAGCTAATCAATAGCTCAAACATCTAAACTAGGAACTATTCCATACGTATGTTTGGACCTGATTCTACAAAGATGATATTTACAGGTTAGCCTAGTTGGGGCACCACTGTTATAACCACACCTGACAGTTGAGTCCCCATGACTCAGAGAACTCAACAAGAGTTGAAACACACTTTCACATGGGGTCAGTGTCCTGGGAATAGCAATTATACAGCAAATACAGCCTTTATAATAGCTCAATATTTCATATAAATACATCACCTACTTGAATGATAACAACTAATGCTTCCTCTTTAAAATATTGAACTCATAGCAGTAGTGTCAAGGGAGATGTCCATCCTACATAAAGACAGGGACAGCCATCACTTCTGCGGCCTTCATTCTGGTGATCCGCTTTATTCCATCGCAAACCACTTTCATTATATAATAACTGTCCATGTCTAGGAACTCTGGAACCCTTCTATGTTCACAATTGTTCAAAATTCCATCATTCAGAGAGACTTCCTCAGCTGTCATTCTATTTCTGGCCTTTTTGGTACAATAAATACCAGTGCACTGGCAAAATGATGGTGAATTCTCCATTACTACCTTTACAAAACGACTTCTTTTATTGGCATGAGGTTGGTTTATTACATGACTCCTTATGTTTGGGCTAAAAAGGGTTACTATCATTTTTTAATGCAGTGGGGATAGAAATCTTATTTATTAACTCCTATGTAAAGAAATTATGCAATTTTGTTTTTAAAAACAATTTAACTTACTTCATGCACTATTTCGATATGGGAAAAGAAACTTACTAATCTCCATCCATGTAGATTCCTCTCATTTCACCCGTGAAGAATGAGATGCAGCGGGAAGTGGTTCTGGTCATGCCCGGCCTTGGTGGCTGGTAGAGGGTGTGCGGAGAAGGGGAGTTGTACCTGACTTCCGCTATCAGGTGCCTGTTCGGATATGTCATCCCTACACCCTAAGATGTATGTCCTTCCTTCAGATTCTTGGCCACCTGTGTATGCAGATTGTCCCTAGGACATCCCTTGCCTGGCCCCTTCAGGAATCTGGCTCTTTCCATGCCATCAGTATCATACTTGAGGCCTTGGGCATCTCTGCAAGGCTAAGTCCCCATTTCCCCAGATGTGACCCTGCCTTTGTGCTCCAAGGGTTCTTCTCAGAAAGAGGGTCCAGTTTCTCCCCCACAAGGGTGTGTGCTCTTGATAAAAATGCCAAGAGGGTCCCTTGCTGTCTACTCCACGGAGCTTGCTTCACCAGGATAAAGCAAGGCTGACTTGGATATAAACAAAACCCAACAGGGGGAAAAAAAAGGACAGAAAATCAATTAAGTGAATAGCAACAGCATTGCCCTGCCACAATTACTTGGGAGTACTTTATTTTGTGGCTATTTCCTATCTCGCCCCCCTCCCCCATTACCTAACAGCTCTTTGTGCTGATAATTTCCTGTATTTCTGTCAGTTCTTCCTCATTCTGGCTGCTCTGACTGGTTCTTGCCAATGGCAGCAAAAGCATGAACCTTGATGGCCGGCTTGTTGTCTGTCGGATTTGGCTTCAAAATTTTATGTCAGATAAATCATGAAACTGATTATTTATTTATTTTTTGGTGATTAAAAGATTTCTATAAGGTCAGGCTTTTAACTTTGATTTTGCTGGTTAGCCTTAGGATTGATAAACTGGAATAACAATTTTCTGATAGCTGTGAAATCGTCATTATTAGAGTAATAAAGTGGTGAGCAAATTTGGCTTCCTAGACAGATCTGTCAAGATCCATTGATTTTTTCTGCAGTTTGGCAAAAGCGATAATATCCTAAATAGTCTTTTAACAAATCTGTCCCCATATGGATTGTTAATAGTTATTGACAACTGTGCTAAATATTTTTGCTAAGAGGCAGAACATAAATATTTTTAGAATCTCAATTTCTGTTTGACAAATAGAAGAACCAACAATCCTGCTAAAAGGACTTTGGAATCCACGGGATTGTTGTCCTTTAAAGCAAAACAAAAGAAACGTGAGAAGAAAGATGCAGAATTCTTTTGCAGTCATTGCAAATAAGAGGGAAAAACCACACCACAATAAATATTGGGTTTTCTTTTTAAATGCCCCTCTATGCATCACCACTGGGCACTTATTTTTTCTGCTATGTTTCCTAGACCAGTTGTCAGCAATAGTTTTAACTTTGTGAAGAAATTATTTAATATGGGCTAAGAAACATTTTTATGTTTTGCTTTATTGCTTTTTAAAATGGTAGGTTCTGTAAAAATACACAATATATTATAGATGCCATGAGTCGAATGATGAAACTGCAGAGATGCTGATCATCTTTCTCTAGGGTGAAAAGGCAGGGTAAACAGCAGGGGGATGCAAGGATGCTGAAAGCTTTTAGAAAGACTTACTGGGACTCTACTGATACCAAAGCCATTGTGTTGGGACTTTTGGAAAGATGGGTTCATTGCATTTCTCTAGAATTTGCTCTTGATGCCAAGTAGGCTACTCAGGAGAACAGAAGTAGGAAAACTGAGTGGAAGATTTATAGTTCCACTTAAATGGCAGATTAGACCCCTGAATTAACTTTTATGCTGAAAAACCCTCAAAATTTCATCAGTTATAAAGGGATTAGTGATCTTACAAGGAAGCAAATAATTTCTTTTGTACCAAGAAAACCCCAGTGAAAGTAAGAACTCAGAAAGTACAGGGTAACATAGAAGCTTGTTTTTACCCTGAAAGAATTTGCTAAGCTTTTTACAATTGAATTTTGCTTCTCATGGCCTCACTACCTATTTGATATATGAGATAAAATCCAGGGATCAACTGCATTGGTGAGTTTAAGAGAATATATTCCTCCATTCCATATGTCTCAGATTCTACAGACTTCATCCTCAGTGCAAAGGTGAACGAGAAATAAATCAAACATCTGTTCTTTTTACCGTGGTAGGGAAAAGTTATTGCCTTGTAAGTGGTGCTTAGCAGAAGCTAGAAAAAGAAAAACACTGAGAATTTGATACTACAGGTCACATATTGTATTCAGTCTGAATTTATACTTTTTGGGTAGTCTAAAAAAACTTCATTTTGAGGGCTTAAGTTGGAGTTATTCTAAACAGCACTAGGTAGATGAAAGGAAAAATCTGAGAATGTAGAGATTTCCTACAAATAAAATTCCAAGTAAAATGAGTAGCTTGCAATTTAAAATAACTAAACACAAAAGGCAACACAAAATGTAGCACAGGAAAACAAGGTTATGAAAGTTCTAAAGGAAACATAAGAGTCATGGAAGAGACAGTGAAAAAGTTGACATATATGTATTTGGATTCCAGAAAAGATGAGAATACAAATAGGAAAAAGCAGTATCAAAAAATATAAAGGCATGATCATGAAAGAAATAAATGATAAGCTGAACTTCATTAAATTAAAATTTTCCGCTCTGCAAAAGACACTGTCAAGAGAATGAGAAGTTAAACCAGACTGGGAGGAAACTGCAAAAGACTTATCTAATAAAGAAGTTATCCAAAAATATACAAAGAACACTTAAAACATAACAATAACAAAATAAATCAATTAAAAATGGTCCAAAAGATCTGAACAGACATCTCACCAAAGAAGATATACTAATGCCAAATAAAGACATGAAAAATTACTCAACACCATATGTCATTGGGGAATTGCAAATTAAAACAACGAGATGCTACTACAAACCTAACAGGATGGAGAAAATTCAAAACCTTCATAATACCAAATATCAGTGAAAATGTGGAGCAACTGAAACCCTTACTCATTGCTGGTAGGAATGCAAGACTGCGTAACCACCTTGGAAGGCAGTTTGGCAGTTTCTAAACTTATTCTTAACACACAATCCAGTAATTGTACTCCCTGGTGTTCACCCAAATGAGTTGAAATTTATGTCTACACAAAAACCTACACACAGATGTTCATAGCAGCTTTATTCATAATTGCCAAAACTTGGAAGCAACTAAAATGTCCTTCAGTAGGTGAATGGACCAACTGTGGTACGTCCAGACAGTGGATTAGTATTCAGAGCCAAAAAGAAATAGCTAAAAAACTATGAAGCCATGAAAAGACATGGAGGAAACTTAAATGCATATTACTAAATGAGAGAAGCCAATCTGAAAGTCTATATACTATATGAGTCCAACTATGTGGCATTTTGGAAAAGGCAATATTATGAGAGAGTAAAAAGATCAATGGTTGCCGAAGGTTGGTGGGAGGGAGGGATTGAGTAAGCAGAACACAGGGGAATTTTAGGGCAGTGAAACTACTCTGTATGGCGCTATAACGGTGGATACATGTCATTACACATTTGTCCAAACCCACAGAATGTACTCCACCAAGAGTGAATTAATGTAAACTATGGATTTTTGTGATAAAGATGTGTCAGTGTAGGTTCATCAGTTGTAACAAAGGTACCACTCTGACGGGGAGTATTACTAAAGGGGGAAGCTATGGATGTGTAGGACGGGGTATGTGGGAAATCTCTGTACTTTCTGCACAATTTTGCTGTGAATTTAAGGCTGCTTTTAAAATAAAGTCTACTAGTAAGACATAATGACTGGTGCACATATATATTTCCTTGATCTGTCAGCAGAGAGAGCAAAAAGCAATGACATCCCAGCAGCAGTGAGTATACTCAGCACAGCTCCTGCCTTCTCATATTGTTCTCCAATGAAAGGAATGACTGGTCCTAGGATTAGGGCAGGAAATATACAAGATGAATGTAGGCTGTCTTGTAGCGCCAGAAAATAAGGAAGTGCTCAGCAAAACAGAATATGATAAAGCATATGAGAAAATCACAATGGTGTGGTATGTCAAAGGGACACAGGAGCCAACCGATAGAGCCTCCAATGACCACAGGTAAAGCAATTTTAGTAACACAATGAAGGAATAATGCATTATAATGCAGTGTAAAATCTACACATCCACACTGATATAAATAATTGAGTAAACAAATAAATGAGAGAAAAGAAACATATATCCCATGCAGAAGAATTCCAAGCAATTTATATAGTTACTCTGCCCTCAAGGATAAAGAGCATAACTTCCCAGTCCACAAGTGTGGGCTACACAGAGTGACTTTCTTCCACAGTACAGTTTGGAATGGGCATAAAAGAGAAACTTTACAATGGAGGAGCCTAGCAAACTAGTTCAGCCAGGTGATCAAGTTTACCAACAATGGCAAGCCCTATTGGTAATATGCACCCCTGTTATTAGGTGATGGAAATAGAACTTTACCTTTATGGTATTCCTCCTAAGAAAACACAATCTGAACTTAATAATGAGAAAAAACATCCAATGAATCCCAGCTGAGGTAAATTCTATGAAATATCTGATCAGTACCCTTCAAAACTGTTCAGATCAAAGAAAGCATACCTGAGAAACTGCCAGAGCCAAGAGGTGCCTACGGCGATATTCCAGATGGGATCCTGAGAGAGAAAGAGCACATTAGGTAAAAGCAGAGGAAATCTGAATAAATTATGAGTTTTAGTTTCATATATCAACCTTGGTTCATTTTTGGTGACAAATGTGCTATAATAACTCAAGATGTTGGCAATAATGAACCAACGTTAATTTATTCATAAGCCACCTTATCCTTCTTGGTGAGTTTTGGCATAGATTTTGGTTTTCTATGGGCTTGACATAGTATATTCTCCTGAAATTTATGAATCTTCACAGCCTGAAAAAGCTTGATGTAGAAATTCTCAGTAGATAAACATGTAGCTGCTTCAAAGCCTGCTAAGCTCTGGACATCACTGCAGCGGGTGGACTATTAGAATAATTACTTTTAATAGTTCCATTTACCTATTTAGAAGCTCATCATGAGAGACTCTTCTGCTCTGCTTCATATCGTTAGGAGCGTTCCAACAAGTATATTTCAAAGCCTCAACATACAGAAGAATCAAAAATATTTTATTTAAAAAGCACTATTCATCTTCTCATTTCCAGCAAGCAGGAAACGATTTTGAACACGACAATCCCTTGAACTCAGAAGAAAGTCTCAATTCCTTAGTCTTGTTTAAGAGAACCTCGATGCACTCGGCCCTGCCTGTATGTTCACCTTCATAGCCTCTGTTTCATGTTTCAGCCATGTTATACTTTTTTAGCTCTTTGAAACCGCCATGTACTCTGAACTACAGGATCTTTCCTAACTCTGTTCCTTCTGCCTGGAACAGTCCACCTCATCTCCCCCAGTCTGAACTAGTCGCTACTCTTGCTATGCCACCAATAGTGCGCGTGCGCCTCCACATTATTTGAATTTCCTTTTTACTTTTTAAAAATCTTCTGCTAGATGGTATAAACTCTGCTAGGGGAGGGACCACTTCCTGATTGCTTAACATCCTATCTCTAGGGCCTGCAATATGCAATAGGGTGGTAGTGAAGAATTATGTTTGAAATGCTGAATAAGAACTAATGGGCAGATGAAGAAAGGAGTATTGAATTGAATAGTCTTTATCCTTACAGACCCTGCAATTCTATTAGAGATGGGGAACATATATACTCAACGATACCACGGGGTGCATGGGACAAGCTGGGTGCCCCAGGAGAGAAGAAAAGCACTCGGAAAGCAGAACGGAAGAAAAGCCGTGTCTAAATGAGAATCAGAAAGGGCCACCAGGCAGAAGGTGTCTCACGTGGGCCTTGAAGGAAGGGAAGGCCGAAGTTTCAGTGTGCAGAGATGAGAGTGAGAAGGCCTGGAGCCCATCAGGAAATGCTGGAGATTTGTCTTTGAAATTATGAAAAAATAAAATGTGAAGGGGCTATGTAGGGCAGATAGAGAGGATGAGGCTGGCGAGCGCAGCTGGGGCCCCGTGCTGGGGGGCTTGAAGTCCGAGCTGAGCACATCTTTATCTTGGTTACCAAAGAAACCTCGGATGGTATTGGAGCATTCCCTGGTTTGATTCATTCTTTGGGTCTTGGTTTCTGACAATTTATGATACATAGCAGGAAGTTTTAAAAATAAGAGACTTGTAATTGATAATGGTTTGTGTTTCCACAAATCGATGGAAGAAAACTGACCAAATTTGGAAAAGGTAGTTTGCTTTGTGTTGTGAGGTTTTTTTCCCCTACATTGCCCTTATTTTCAAATTCTGATCATGCATACCCAATTTATATTAATTATTATGTTAATAATAATAGCCAGATTTAATTTTTTTCTATCCATATGATCTTAACGCTCCACATTTTTGTCTTCATCAGTGTGGGCTGCTGTAACAAATTATCATCCATTCGGTGGGTTAAACATCCAACATTTATTTCTCACAGTTTGGAGGCTAGAAGTTCAAAATGACGGTGCCAGATGGTAGATTTCTGGTGAATACCTCCTGCTAGTGGGGGTGGGGGGGCATCTC
The DNA here is from genome assembly GCF_040802235.1 of Manis javanica. Lineage (NCBI taxonomy): Eukaryota > Metazoa > Chordata > Mammalia > Pholidota > Manidae > Manis > Manis javanica. Next base: position 6,066,168 of record NC_133170.1, on the reverse strand, counting down.
TGTGAGTCTATCTCTGTTTCTCTACCAGATTAACCTCGTCTTTAGAAAACCCTACGAATGAAAATAAGCTAATATAAGCAAAACAAAATTCTACGTCATAAAGATAGCGTTTCCAAATATTTTTGGGTGGAGCTATGCTCCAAATTTACATTACTGCCATCTTATACTCTTATTGCTAACCAGGTTCCATATAATATTAAGTGTTAGGCCGGGGTCACGATGAGTCAAGAACATTAAGACATCATAGAAATGTAAATCCAAGCACACAGCTAGAGATGTCTGAGGATTTTCATTACGTGGGTGCCATCTCTTCAGTCTTTGAAGATTATGGCATCAATAAAAGTTATATACAGAGCCATGAAAAATGGCTCTTTGGAGATATGCCCTCTGCCAGAAATCAATTTTGCTGAGCAGAATGTCTGACAGCTATCATAAAAGATAAAACCCTAGGGGGGGAAGGGAACCTGGGAGTCCATCTGTTTTACTAACCTGTACCCTAATAGGACTACACGTAATCCTGTTTTGAAATAAGTTTTTGTTTTGTTTTTTAAGACCCCCAGAACAAGTGACAATACAATTTTTGCATGTGCATAATTAAGGTGGAACTGTCTGCTAGGCAGGAAAACCTTTCTATCTAGTTTATATTGTCCTTTGTTTCTTAGCAGAAATTGGGGGTTCATCCTTACTTTCCTACGCCTCCCCTCAACTTTACCTACTAGATGCTCTTTACATCTTTGAAGAAGACTGCTAAATTAATCCCTAAATTTTAATTTCCATCAAATAATCTTAGTTTTCCTAGTATTTCCTTAAACACATTATTTTTCTGCTCTTCAAACATCTTTTTAAATTAGGAAAAAGTCATTTCTGAATTTCACATGTCATTCATTACCCAGCATTCCCAGAAAAGTGTATATGTCCCTAGAGGGCAGAATTATAGGTAAAGAGGTGGAGGATTTGGGACCCTTGCAGAGGGAGATAAAAAGGAAAAGGCATGATTTTGCTGCCATTCACTAGCATTTCACGCTCTGAAACAAGAAGAAGCCTGACAGTTGTAAGAGGCGACACAAGGTCAACGTGCCAAATGAACAATCTGATGCAAAAGAGTGTGCAGGAAATCGGGGTGGAAAGCTGGGAACTAGGACTTTGCACAGACCTTGCCCCGTTTGGGCGTGATCAGCCACTAAAGGTGCTTCAGTGAATTGGGTGCTTGCGGTACTGAAAGTGAAGACAGCCTCATGAAGTCCACCTGCCACCTGTCAGCCTGCCTATAACCTACCCAGTTCTGGGTGCGGGGAGACACATGTCGGGGCCCCTGAGCTCCACGTCGCGTACCGCGGTGGTGTGCTGGCTTACACACCTTGTTATCTTTCTGTTTCGGCATCACTGTGTCTCTAGCCATGCTTGCAGGTCACCTCGCCCTCTCCACGCAGGTTTGTGGCCGTGCTTTCTCCTATCTGCACGTGCTGCCGTAACTCACATAAGGGTTAAATTGCATAAACTTTTTTTTCACACTAGTGACATCGGACGTAACAAATGAAAATACAGGCACAGAGTAAATAATTCCTGAATGAATGAGTGGATCGAAAATAGTGCAATGTTGACATTGTACCATTTTGGGTAGGGACACGTTGACAGGGAAATGCTGGAAATAATCCGAACAAAGAACATCTAATTAACAGGAGAAAAGGAATGAAGTACAGAATAAAGAACTCCAAAGTAATGAAAGAAGAACTATTAACCCAGTGAGATGTGACAGGCCAGTATTTGAAGAAATGAGATTCTCATTCTCCACTCACCCTTATTTGTCTGTGTTGCTGGGACTTCCGACGTTGACGGTGCAGTTTGCTGCGTGGACGGCACACAGGCGGAGCAGGCCTGGGAGGGCGGCGCGCGGTGGCGCTGCTGAGTGACCCCGGCCAGTAGCGGGTGGAAGCTTGCTTGCCAGGCAGCGGCGCCCCTGGCGCAGACCTCAGGCACCTCGCGTCCTGGGCCCCGAGGCTCACGTCCAGGAGCTTCTGATGCGGCGGCCCCTCGCTTTGGCGCCGGGGTGCTCAGCGGCCCAGCTGTGGCCCGTGGCCGGTCCGCGGCGCCGGGGAGGCGCAGCCCCGCCGCAGGACCCAGGCCTCTCCGGCGCACAACTGCGTGGGTGAGCGGCGCGGAGCTCAGTCTTCCCTGCACCTGGGGCGCCCCTAGAGCCCCGCCGGCTTCCGAGCTCTCCTGCCCTGGCTGGACGCCCCCTTTCCCAGCCCTGCTCGCGGGGCTCCCGCAGGCGCTGCTCCCGCATCTCCGTCCCAGTGCGCTGCCGAGGGACCCGAGGCCCCCCCTGGCTTCCTGTTGCTGGAGGAGGTCCCCGAGGGGGCGTGACAGGGAGCGGGACCCGCCCGGCCCCGGCCCCGGGATGGCGCTCCCTACTGGTCCCAGGCTCGGCTGCTGCGGGCCGGGCGGGCCGGACGCCCTGGGGGGCCCGGCGCAGGTGCGGAGGCCCACGCGCGCCCGAGGGATGACACACACCTGTGCGGACAACCCGCATGGCCACGTGGCCTGAAAGTCAGCTGCAGACCCCCAACCCCACCCGCACCCCCAGCACCAAAGGATGGGTGCTATAAACACCCTCTTCTCCCTGGACGTTTCATGGCACTTGATAAAAGGAGAAAAATACGAAATTTATGAAACGATGTTTTACGCCCAATCATGAACTAAGATTTATATCTCACAGCACAAAGCTGATACTATGTTTATTGTTCTATAAACTGTATTTGAAAATTCAACCAAACAGAAAACAACTCTCTTTCCGAAGAGTCGGGGCGAAGGCGTTTGAAACGGGCAGCAAAGGCCTCCATTGCTTTGTATCGCTGCTGAGATGCGTACAGGAGCTGAAAGATTCAGAAGTAGAATGACAGCTGCGGAAGATTCTGTTCTCTACAGAACTTTGAGGAACTGTGAACACAGACGACTTTCAGAGTACTTAGACAGTGGTAGTTTCTGTACAGAGACCCATTTATGTGAACAAGAAGGAATAAAAGGCTGTGAAATTGGTTAATGTCCCTGGTCTGATCTAGAAAATATACTGTCGTTTTATGGGCTTCCCAAATATTTCAGGTAGGTGGGATTAGTTATTAGAGCATGTTCTCTTGATATAGGTGTATGGTCGTACCAAGAATGGTAAGATCTATGTTTATTGAGTGCCTGCCATGTGCCAGCCCTGGACCCAGGTTAAAGATGTGTATCAACCATTGTTAATGAAGGTTCTCAAAATCCGTTGGACTCACCGGTTAGGTGGGGTTACTACAATGGTGCCCAAACTAAGTTGATCTTTAATGCATCATCTTTACAGAATAGAGCCTGAACATGTGTGGTGAATTTCAAATTATTAAAAAAATTCTAGTGATTAGTTAAAATGATCATAAACATTCTATTGCCAAGGAGAATTTAGAACCTAAAGCTTGTGATGATTTGTCGTATTTATAAATGTTATAAATATACACATACATATATAATATAATATAAATGCAACTCATAAGCGTGTTAAAAAATAAAAGCTTACTGTAAATCTATGAATCATTGCTTTTCCAATAGTACTCTATGGAATCACTTTTCCAAGTTTGAAATACTTTCATTACTTCTGCTTTTGAATTTTAAAAAGGTAATGTTTAACAGAGGATATATTTTAGCATTTGGCCCTTGTTTAGGGATTGACAATCTGTCTGGTGTTATCTCATTTTTCTACATAGAATGTGGACATTAAACATTGTATTAATCTCATTCAGATATTAGGATGAAAGGGAACACTAATTCTTACCTTACAATGAAAAATTTGTACTTCACAATTTTTTTGCTAGTTTTTCCATACGTCATTTAGAAGGTTCAATAAGAGTTGAAGGTAACCTACTGTTATATAAAAAACTCCTTAGATCTTTGTTATTTTTAAAAATTTTGTTATTAATTTATTATTAACATTTGCTTGTTCCTTGGTTTTGGTGTTAATTTTCATAAGGTACTTCAACTTAGGAATCCTAACTAAAATGGATTCTAAAAGAAGATATTTTCAAAATTTGTGTTTCTCTTCTCCCTTTTTTAGTAGGTTTTATCTAAGTTTCCATTCAACAATTCTTTATTATGGCTTTTGATTCTGAAGTGAATACCCAGTGTTACTTGACTACATGCTCTGTAATTTTGACAAATTTTAGTTTGTGGATATAAATAAATAGTACAGAGGGTCATTGACTTCTCTGTCTTTCTGGTCTGCAAAGGTGTTGTCTTGGATAATTTTTATTTGTAAGCTATTCTGTGGTATCCTATTTGGGACAAACAGTGTCTCTATCATTGTAACTTGGTCTGCTGGTTGCCTACAAAATCTGTCCTCCTTTTCTTCCCAGTTTCCCCAGAAGCAAGGTATGGCCACGTGACTTAAATTCTTACCAGTGGAATGTGAGCAGAAATAATGGGGCCACTTCTGAGCCTTATCCCCTCCTCACAGACATGCTGTGATTCAGCCTGTATCAGGCACATGGGGACATTGTTCTAGGGGACCCCTGAGTATCAAGATGGAAGGAAACTGGTCTCCCGAATGACTGCATGAAGTGAAGTAGCCAGGCTGACTTTTCTGGAAAAGAGAAATCATTTTTATTCTTGCCACTATATTGCTGAGTCTCCATGACACAGTTTTAAAGCTAATCTACTTCCATTGTTCCTCGTGTTTATTAATCTTAAATAATTTTTCCAGAATATTCTTGTGACTTTTTGAACTTGATTTTGCCATTGTTTCTATCAGATATATTAGGCATGTTCAAAGTTATATTCTTGCTGTAATAGCCATAGGTATAGTCAATTAAGCATAGTGACCTGAATATTTACTACTTTCTTATTATGTATTTACCCACGTTTCGCATATGTAAAGTGGTACTGTCCAGAGCAGTTAGGAAAAATGATCACTTTCTTCTTATGAAAGGAGTTAGAATAAATTACAGAAAACCCCGCAAAGTGTGTTTCTTACACACGTGAAAATATGGACTGAAGCCCGCACCTACCGAGGAAGGCAGTGCTGGGAGCAGGATTTGCCTTTGCAGATGACAGTACCGGGGAAGGAAGATGAGTTTTGCTTTCTCTCCACAGTTCATGTTTTTGGAAGTATGGGGTAGGGGCTTCTATACTTCAACCACGTTTTGCCGACTCCTCCATGTGTAAGGGGGAGTGACCTTTTAGTGAGACACGTGAGTTCCCTTCCCTCTGTGAGCTGGGACGCAGAGTTACCATTTCTGTAACAACGTGGCCGGTCTGCCTTTTCTCTCTGATTGAAACAGTGGAATCATGTTCTTCTCCAGCCACTTCTTTGCCTTTAAACCGACACTTAACTGGGTAGGCTCTGTTCCTGCAGCGAGGACACAGGCAATCTGAGGTGGCCAGATTCAATTTGGGGCAAGGGAATTGGAAGCTTAATTTTGGCACAGAACCAAGCCTTACTCTATGTTCCGTCTCCACTTGCAGAAAAGCAGGTATTTCAATTCCTATCTGGCATCTGTGTGTTTCTTAATTTGGTTCAAGCTCATTCAGAGAAGAGATTTGTCTGGCCCTGTGGACCCATAACCCACGGCCCTGAATGGTTCAACCGTGACTCAAGTGAGAAACCATCTACTGGACACAGATCTGTGCCTTTCTTGGGAGGTAAATGCCATCTAGAACTTCTATTACTATGCTTGAAGCTATGTTTAAATAGAATTTTAGCTGTCACAAAACATGAAACCTTTTAGGCATTGAACCCACTACTTGGTAATAGATTAATGTAATATGACCATACAGTTCTTAGGGCTTTCAGTTGATTTTCTGGTTGTGAATATTAGGGGAGACTATTTCTCCCCACATTCCTGAAGTTTTCTCCCAGTTTAGGGAACTCAGTATTCATGTGGCAATGCTAGCCACTCTCCATCCCAGTAACTCTAGGAACACAGTAGTCCCAGCTTATCTGTGGTTTTACTTTCTGAGGTTTCACTTCCCTGGGTTTGGTTGCCTGTGGTTACCTGTGGTGCAGAAGCAGATAATCCACCGTATGAAGAATCGACAGAAGGTCCGTTGTATGACCTAGGTCACAGTGCCTGCGTCATTCTCCTCCGTTCCTCTCATCATACAGGCATTTATCCTCTCACACCATCACCAGAAGGGTGAGTGCAGTACAGTAAGACATTCTGAGAGGGAGAGAGAGAGGAAACCCCCTTCACATAACTTTTATTATAATGTAATTATATATTACAATTGCAGTTAAGTCTCACAGACTCTGAGGTTCATGCTGGGATAATATAGAGGAGAAAGTAATCAAGTGAAGATAATCTGACCTCTGCAGGTAGGAGGTTATGTGGGAAAACTAAAGCTCTCATGAGTGTTCACTCAAAAACTGGTCGTCTGGTTTGAAAGATGGGTGTCTGAAACTTCTCTTCACATGAATAGAATCTGGATCAATAATATAAATGTGCTGGCAGACTGTATCACCCTAAAAGTTGTCTAGGGGAAGGGCCTTTTCTTTTGCTTAGTTCAAATGCTTTCTGTTAAACAATGATATCCAAAATATTTATTACATAACTTAGCACAGGCCACAGCATTGTAAGCATTTGGGTACTTGGGTACCGCAAACACTGATTTAAAAAACCTGAGCTGTCAAAGCAAATTTTTGAAAGTTCACTCACATTATAGCATTCATGATATGGAAAAACCAGTAAGACAGTGTTCATTGTCAACACGATTATACTTCATTCCCGAGAAGGGGCTCTGTAAACATATTTGCTTGTAAGGATCTGAGAAAATACACTTCACCCTTGAGGAATTTTTTACTTTCTCTTGACCATCTCATGATTGCTTTCTCTGTTGTAAGGCAGTCATCCCGAAGCTTTGTGTAGAACAGATGTTTCCTGCCTTATTGTACTAAGTACCTGAAGTGACAGAATGAACTTGGTGTTCTGACCAGCCGGTAGGAGGGGGCCTCCAGTAAGTCTGCAGACGGAAGTCAGACAAGGACAGCAGGCATGAAGGAGCCTGGCAGGACAGCTCCTGCTGTATTTACTTTATTATAATTACTCTATTTTTTTTTTTTCTAAAACACAGCTCTAAGTTCTGGAGGAATTAGCTCTTGTTGACTCCTTCTTACGGTATGAGACAGAATTAGAAAGGAAGTGGGTAAGGCGACTGGCTTGTGTGACTTCGTCAAAGATACTGGTTCCTAATACCTAGCGCCCTCCTGGCTAATAAGGTTCCCCAAATACTCTGAATAATGGAAATGATATTCCTGTACTCTTACTGAGTATGTATAAGCTTCCAGGACTGCACTCAGCCTTTTATGATTTAATTGTATTTAGTATACATATCTTTCAGCCAAAATCTCTTGTGTGTGGTGCTAATATATCTTGTTCCATGCTTTATAAAATAAATGAATTTCTAAAATTTAAAGAATGTATTAAGCCTTCCCCCAACCGCAAGTAAATAACTTACTGAAGATCACAGGCTGATAAAGATGCCCTGTGGATGTCTTTGACAACGAAGTTATTCCAAATCTTGCTACAATCTGCTGTATATGATTATAGTTTTTATATATCCAGCTGTCTTTTAAGAAAGTGAAGGAGTCCAAAAGTAAAGGATTTTTGCAGTAAAATAGTCCTTTCAGGGAATACATTTAAACATAATGCAAATTATACTTCCGTTTATCTCTTTTGTGAATTTTATTTTTGTAGTTTTAGAAAGTATATCTACAGCAACATTACTGGTTTTATTTTCAAAAAATACATTGTGTGTATAAGAATAATACCTTTGTAACGTGTTTGGTGATTTATGCACACTATTTCATTTAATTCTTATAATAATCATATATAAAATAGGTATATTATCCTTTTTTACAGATGGAGAGAATAAAGGACAGTGAGGTTTACTTGTTAAATGACATATGAAACACTAGGAATGATTTTTTTTCACCATAATTGGTTGTCCTCATGATTTTTTGAAAACAGTTAAATTAGAATACTCATTTTTGAAAAAATGTCAATGATGTCTCGTTAGTATAAATATCTGTGTTTGAACTAAAAAACCAAATTGGTCTAATTGTTCATCTATGAAGAGAATTTAATATACTAGAGTTGATATTTTTATGTAGATATTATACAGAACAGCATGTACTGAGCATTCTTTTTTGTCTATTATTTTGTCTTTTATTTATTTCCATTAAAGTGATTTTTCTGGTGGAATAAATGATTAGGAAGGGTGTGTGATGGTGGAGGAAAGAGGAGTTATTAGTAATTTTTGGAGCATGAAGGCCATCCAGAGCTTCTGGGGGACAAAGGCTCCCAATTTAATTTCATAGGTTTGGAAATTGGTTCACCGATTAGTATGCAATTACCTTAGGTTTTTATTATCATTTCACAGAGGAGGCTAAAGAAATGTGACCCTCCCACCAAGCATGAGAGTTCTGTGAACTATTGTCTGCTAACAGCGTGCACACATTCACACGCTCTGGAAATTGCTGTGGGAGCCATATATACACACACTGAGAGTGAACTTACAGAGAAAAATACATGAAATGTAAAATAATCACCAGTGAGTTACTGATGTCATTTTGTGGCAACAAGAAGAGCTGGAAAGAGAGAAAATGTATATGTATAAGTATATATATATATATGTTCCCAGCATGAATGCCCCACATGACGTTAGTTTATATCTTGGTGTTCGCTATTGCTGAGGATAGAGTCAGCAAATGAATAATTTTAAAGAAAGTTAATGTGAGGAACAATTTCTAGTTAGATGTTTTTTAAAAAGTAAAAAGTTTGGAAATGTTTACTGTACAAATATGAATTATACTATAGTCATCTATTTCAAATATTTTCCACATTACATTTTATTATATGAAAAATTAATGTATCATTCCATTTTAGGATTCTTCACACTGTGCATGGAAAGTGTGACTACATCACAGTATTACTCATGTGAGAATATAGGTTACATTACTGAATCTACCTTAAAGTTAAAGAATTGAAGGCTTTTTGAGGATATAGGGGCTTTTCTTTATGAAGAAGTTTTGGGGGTAGAATAAGGGTGTGTGTGGGTAGCTGGATATAAAGTTGATATGTTTGTGTGAGGACTTGAGAGAAATAAAATCTTACACATGGTTTCTTAACTCTTTATACTGAAATTATGTGGGATTTGCCTTAGTTCTTTAACTTCTTGGTGAAATTAAGTATTTGGTCTCATGTTTGATAATTTTTTTTAAATTTACAGGAAGTGAATTTGTGGAGTCAACACTCAGGATTCCAGAACAACCTCATCTTTCTTTTTATGTTTTATTCCTTTTACCTTAAAATATTATTAAAAATAGTAGGCTCTAAAACAATAAAATGAATGAGTTTATGAAATGAAAGCTTAAACCTTCATAAATCCTTCTACCCAACTAACCAAACTTTGTGGAGGAAATGACTTTTATAGAACAGATGAATCTTTCAAAGGAATTTTCTTATAAAATTGTTTTTTGTGTTGTTGCTATTACTTTTTATATCTGATTTTTTTTCTTCCTACAAAAAGGGACCATGACATCTTTCCATAGGATTGTATCATTTCAAAGCAATTGCTATTTAGGGGAAAAAAGACAACCCAACAGCCTGTAAGTGTGTACAATTCTTGACTCAGAATTCTCGGATATTAAGTTGATTAGTTGGGATTCTTTTGACTGTGAGGGAAGAAAACAGCCAGGGTCTAACATGGGCTGAGTTCTGTGGGAGGTGAATAGGTTCCGTGGGAGACGAATCATCATGAGATTGTAACTGAGCCTCCAGATAAAGCCGGAAACCAGGGTGAGAGGCATATGGGGGCCACACAGTTCCTTAATAAGTCCTCTAAGAGAACTTCGGACTCCCAGGCCCTCTAGATTCCGCAGGGTATGAAGGGGGGCTTGTTGAGACATGAAAGGAAGAAGTCATGACCCTCAAATGTTGGAGGATTTGGGAATGTGCAGGCGGTTAGTACTTGGATTTTATAGGAGGAAAGTGGCCCATTTTCCCTTGAGCTGTTCCAGGGTGCACTAATCTTCAGGCCAGAGGCTTCCCTGCAGGCAAGTGAGCAACAGAGGAGAGGTTTTTTTTTTGTAACTTTCACAGAATGTTTCTGAAGCTGCGAAATTGGAAATCTGTCCTACACTGTTTTGCTTAACTCAAGGGACCATGTTTTGCAGAAAAGCTAATTCATTCTTCTTCCCATGAGGGACCTGCTGACATTCTGGAGAAGGAAGCACCACTCCTGGGCATGCTCACTCTGAAGTGTAACATCCAGAAAAGCTACAGATTACTTTTAAAGGTAAAGTGTGATGTGGAGCTCATTGCATTTGGATGGTGGGGGTGGGGGGGCTTGCCCCAGTGAAGGGTCCTGAGGAAGAGTCGTGTAGGAGCAACCCATTACTGCTGTAATGGTGCATCTGCATCTCTTTTGCATATTTCTGCATAATACCCATTTATTGAAACTCCAGAACAATTTAGCTCTCTATAAAATGTTTGGGACTATTGTGGCACAAACTTTTGTTTGTTGTTTTTCTTTCCAATTTCTCTATATTTCTATCTCTGCGAGACAGTGTCCAGTGAAGAAACAGAATATTTCTTTTTTCAAGAATATTCTTGAAATTCAGAAAAATTTCAAGCATAGGTGAATGAAGGAAATTAGGGCTTACAAAATCATTTAGATGCGCTGGCAGAAATGGGTAATGTCTGTAGGAGAATCAATGTAATTCCACTTGGATTTCATCATTGTCCTGTTGATTGCACCTCAAAGGGGAAAATGTTAAGGAGAATTTTAATCATGAGCCAGACGTAAGGTCTCCTGCCAGTGTCACACACATGGTTGGATCTGTTAGTCACAGAAGTATTGGAGTAAAATAGTAGAGAAAGATTGTGTAGAAGAAAAAGATTATGTCCTCTGTCAAGCATTTGAATCCTATGCCTTTGGGCCGCTAGTGTTCCTAGGTTCAGGGTATAGACAGAATTTATGTTCTAAGTCATAATAAATGCTATAAGTGAGAAATAATCAAAACAAATGACATTAACAATTGCTCCAAACTTGAAACAATATATAAACTCTGTTCTTTTTCCCAATGACTTCCATTCAAATATCTGAGTGCATTTTTTTTCCTTTTTGCCTCTCATCTCCAATTTTTTGATGGTCCTTATCTCACTCTTTTGGGTACTCCCTTGGTAAGTGAGACTCAGAGCCGGATATAATACTGCAGGTGCCGTCTAGCCAGTAGGCAGTGGGACCATCATCTCCCTTGATCATGACCCTCTGGCACATAGTAGTTGATCAATTATCAATGTTGAGTTAGTGAATAATGCTGTCCATGATCCTATTTTTTAGTAGCTATGTGACTTTGTTGAATAGGAGGACAACTAAACTTCATAGAGAAGTTTTTATATTGTTGGCGACCATCTTATGGACCACTGGAACAAGAATTCAGGAATTAACCAATTCCTCCTACTCATCCTTAAGTTTACTTAAATTCTGATTCTGATATAGTCACGTATCCTTCCAAAATTGTCATCTTCACATTTGATGTTTATATATATTTACCAACACTCTTGATAAAATTGTTGAAAGATATGTCCTATAGATTTGAATTTATTTAAATTGACTTTTTTGGCATCTCTTCTGAGCTCCATTTCTTTCACTGAAGGTTTGTCATATACTCTGCAGATGTAGAATATTGGGGTGGGTAAGAGCCCAGGATCTCTGTCAGTTTGCCTTGGTATGGAGTCTGGTTCCATTAGTCACAAGCTGTGTGATATTTGGCAAGCTACTTAACCTCTCTGTGACTTTATTCATGAAAAATGGGAATAATAATTGTACCTGGCTCAGAGAATTCTTGTGAAAACCAAGTGAGGTAATACATATAAATGACTTATAATAATTTCTGGCACTCAACAGTAGGCCTGCAATAAAATTTGCTCTTAGTAATTCTTCTTAAAGCTAGAAAATGTGAAATGAACAGTATGACTTTCCTTCTGTTGTCTCTTAGGTCATTTTTCCCAACCAGTAAATTTGTTTTATCCTTTTATTCAAAGATAGATTTTAAAAAAGTTAATTATGTACATGTGCTATGGAAAATTGGCAGGCTTCAAGGGAGTACAAGACTTTTTTTTACTACTTAATTTATTCCCAATTTATAGGAAACAGATCCCAAATTTATGTATTGAATTCTTTTAATTTGAAATTTTCTTCCATCTTAAAAATTTTCAGTACCTTAAACTTTTCCTGAGACTTAATCTAAAGAAATAAGGATAAAGCAGGGAAAGAAGAGTGCATGGAACAGTCATGGTAGCATTATTTGTAGTAAAAATAAAACAAATGTCCAAATAATAGGGAAATATTTAAGTGATATGATACACTTATCACAATGTTGTGTAGCCATTTAAGTTGAGTTTCCATTAATAGTAGGGGAATTAACATGGGAGAATGTTTTTATCATAAGGAGAAAGTAGAAAATGGGTTACAGAATAATTATACCTATGAAAAATACACAAATTAACTGAAAATAATGCACAGAAAAGGTAAAGGGAAAATAATTCTGAGATGTTAATACCATTTTTCTTTAGGTAGAGGGATTATTTACCATAATGGTGAGTGTTAATGGTAGTACACCAAATAAATGTCAAAAGAATAATCATTAATAACTAATAGTAATATATTTTGTTCTGGCAACATACGTTTGTGGTAATATGTATGCTACAATATAATAATCTTTTCTGTTAGCAAATTGATTCTTAGTATGTAGGATAGAATTAGATGGATTCATATTTCATTTTTTCTGCAAAAGTCATCCTATTCATAAAGAATCTTGTGGCTTCCAGGTGCTCTGCCTAATAAAGACATTTGAGACCCACACAGTGCTTGTTTCACAAGGAATGCAGCAATTCAGAACTTCCTTGGTTAGCCAGGTCATGTGGAGGATAGAGGACTTTTTATCTTCTCTCGCTGGGAAGACTAGAGTTTCACTCATATTATTAAAGACTATCTGGTATATCAAGATCATAGTCACTTATGTTTATCAACCACTTATTATGTTCCAGATACGGTAGTTTACAAAATCTGTAACTAATTTAACCTTTACAATGATGCTGTGAGGAGAGCTCTATTTTTCTCCCTCCTCATTTTATAGCTGAGAAAATGGGGACACGGAGAAATTAAATGGCCTGCCCAAGGTGGCAGGCACAGATATGTGTGTTGGCTGAGACCCAAACCTGGCGCTCTATTGTACTGACTCTCCTGTATCATTTTCCCTGAAGTCAGAGTAAGTTTCAAAATAACAGTTCTTCTTTTGTGTTTTCTTTCTCTCTTACATAATGAAAACATTTGTGGTGGTCAAAAATTTGAGTAAATTTAATCTTTTTATTGAGAGTCCTCTATAAAGAAACACATTTCTGAGATTTTCCAGGATATAACAGTAACAACATGATTGCAAAATTTTATATTAATACTCAGCAATGTTTGGTATATACACTGTATTTTCTTTTGGTATATGTGATTGATATTAATCTACTATTGTAAAATGATAGGTTAAACACTGGTACGTAGTTTTGTAATCTCTGTTCTTTCTTGATTGCAAAATAATTCATTTAAACGTTTTAGTTAGGGCCAACCTATGTTAGGTTTGTATCCACTGTGATGACGTCTCAGTGTCTCTAACCTCAGGAACTCACAGGCATACGTACAGACAGACATCTGATCACCTTTCACCCAACATCAGAGTAGGATGTTGACATGGTGTTATGTGTTGAGACTTGCAAGGATAAGGCCCAGTCTAGGGTCCCAAGGAGATGTAAATAATTAGAATGCAATTTGACAGTTACCAATGGGTTTCATTTAGAGTGTCTGGTAGGATTGGGAATGGATAGGGAAGTCTTCAGAGAGGTGATGAGACTAGAATTCAGCCATAATGGATTTGTAGAAGCCTACTAGGTGGGCACATTGGAAATATCATTCTAGAAAGACAGATTAGCAGGCGTGGAGGCATAGTTACATAGGAGAACTTGAGGATGCTACGGGAATGTGAGTAGTTACGTGTGGCTAGACTATAAGAATATTTTGAGGGAGCAGTAGACCACATGACTGGAATAATCGGAGGGCTCGTGTCATTCTTAAGCCTACTTTATTTTCTTATGGTGAAGTACTGCACCCCAACTATATGCCAGGTATACATATATATACATATATATATGTATATATATGTAAAAAACCACAGAATGTCTTGTTCATGCTGTAGGGAAAGTTTGGCCCTAAATTATTTTTTTGAAATTGGTGTTCTTGAAGAGGAGCCAGCTTATGTAAAGGTGCATGTAACTGTATTTTAGCCTTTTGAAAATTTGAGTAATTTGAGAAATAGATACTTAAACCATTCTGAGAGTGTTTATACTTACAAGAAAAATATTAAAAATTATCTACAGTGTTTGAGATTTATATTTATTTTCTGAAAGGAGTTCAATTTTACTTCCTGAGAACATACTGATCAGCTAAGAGATTTTTATTACAATGTTAACAATGATTAAATAGTTTGTTCGGGTACCATTTGTTATGTTGGTTTTCTTTCCAACCATCTCTGATTTTGCTTTTAGATGATTAAAATCACTTGCTTCTATTGTGGTCTCGAGCCATGATTCTTTTTATAGCTGACATTTTAAATTTATTTGTAATCTCATTTGCTGTTTTATTTGCATTTTGCTTTTCTTATTATCCAACTGCTTATTTCTTATTTTCAAGTCTAGAGCTTCCTTTCTACTAAGAGCTAGTTTGCATTTTTTATGTGCCTAAGAGAAATGGAGAAGCTACTAAAAATAAAAAATATTCAAAGGTGACTTGAGTTCAGTTGCTCAGTGCTTTTGAGTTACTACCTTTTCAACTACAGGAAGCTTCTGAGTTAAGAGGCGGCTTTATAAACAAGTGAAGATGGCTTTGCTGGCCTTTTAGACTTGGGGGAAAATTCTCCACAGTACAGTCATTTAGAGTGAGGTTTTGAATAGGGCAGATGGTGAAGTATTTTATCCTTTTTGGAACTTCTTTCTGCATCTGAAATATTTGAGGATGTCAGGAGGCATTTAATAAGTACTAGGTGATTAAATAAATGTCATATGCAAATATATTCCCATTAGTTACCTATCAAGTTTCTCTGTGATAGTTGAAACACCCCAGAAATTCAAGAAGCATAAATTGGATTTTTCTTCTACCTAAAGCTTCACTGGACTCTTCCAATTTGCTTCTATTCACTATGGGACATTTGCAGGGATATCCTGAGAATTCTCTTCTCCCATTTGTATTTTTACTGCTTTCTTCCAGGGTAGTGGGTTGAAGGGTTTTTTTTTCACTGTGTAAAAATGTACAGTGGTTTATTGACATGTACATTCCAATATGTTTACAGCTGCAAGATTATGAGACACACTGAATATTGGACTTCATTAAAATTTCAGGCTCAAACTTAACCTAGAAGTTTAAGTGAAACTGCATTTGTAATTTAGTCATTCTTATACAGGACAAACATTGATATCTTTATATAATAAGAAATAAGACGTAATTCCTTCCTCAAGGCACTTCATCTTGACTGGAAGCTATAAAAGAAATAAAGATGGAACTCGATAATACAAAGCAAGTGCCAAAATACACGTTGGGGTTCAACTGAGGAAAAGATCACTTAAAAAAGAAGGGATCAGGAAAAATATGGGATTTTTTAAGCTAGAGATGGTATGGGTAATGTCTTGCTATGAAGAGGACATGAAAAAATAAAGAAAATGGGAAAGTATAGGGACTCCTTGGGGGGACAGAGAATTAATTTGGCTGGAACATTTAATTAACTGAGGAGGGTAGGTATATAGAAGAGAAGGCTGGAAGGATAGTTTGGGACCATATTGTGGGTGATTTAGAAATCGAAGCTTTAATGATGCTAGGACAAGTGAAGGCGTTTGAACAGGCGAGTGGCAAGCACAGACAGAGGCCCTGAGAAAATTGGGTCAGCAGGCTGAGGTGGGAGCGGCTCCTGAACTGGAGGGCCGGCGGGAAGGTGGGAGCTAGGTGGGTAGGAGCTGATGAATCAGAATGTGGAAATGCACCTGGCAGCAGTGGTAAGTGCGGCTCTACAGGACCTACCGTGTTTGGTCCGGGTGGCACGGGGAGAAGGATGAAGAGTGAATTTGAGGTTTTCTCTGTGACCAAGAGAAGAGTGGGGCTGATTAATGAAATGAGGGGCCACGAGGAGGAGTAGGTTTTGAAAGGACAGGATGACCATTTTAGTTTTGTTGGTATCAAAGAGGAGAATTCTAGCTGGTTTTGCCTATAGATGTAGCCACTGTGTGCGTAAATAGTTCAAAGCACAGGAAATTTTAAGATCCCTTGGAGACAGAAAGCAAGGAAAAAAGAGGTGTATGTAGGAAACAAGAAATAGTGTGGATCCTTGGAATTGAAGTACATCGTGGTGAGAACTGCCGTAAGGTAAAAGAGGGGCCACAGACAGCCACAGGGGTCTTTCACGGCCCGGGAAGAACTTCTCCAAGGAAGAGAAGCCTGGGTTGGTACCTGGAGCATGATTAGGGGTTTGCCTCGAAGAGGTCGAGCCAGAGCCCGAATGCACGGTGGGTTCAGGGCAGCGGACCCCTCAGTGCCCTGTGAGGCTCCTCCCTTGGAACCTGATCAGAAGGTCAACATATGCCTTTGGCCACACATCTCTCACACTTCAGCCTTCCTTTCTTCCTCCAAAGAAACTCCCTGACTTACAAAGTAATTTTTGTTCTAGAAGGTCTTGTTCAACTCTGATTTTTCTTAATTCAAAACTGTACATCTAAGCTGCCTTGCTAAAGCCCTTACATTTTTTTGGATTTTATGGATAGTAAGAAAATAGGTTTTCATGATTAATTCCCACTATATTGGCCATCAGCAAAAATTTAAATCTATGCTTTATAGCCTTAAATCCTGCCTTTAATGAACCTTTTCTTGAAATACATGCTCTTTCTGAAATTTTCTCCTTTGTCCATCCAGTTTCTTTAGTCAAATGTTGTCAGGCCATGGCTGTCCCCTAGGAGGGAAGAATTTGGAGAATCTCTCTGAGGAAGCTTGATTCCTTTCTGCTTGTTCACCCTCAAGCTTCTAATAGAGCTGCTATTATATCCAGAGCCTGGGAGATTGTCTTTTTTTGTTTGTCCTTCATCTATGTCTTCAAAATCCAAGAATGCCCTGATATTTGGTGAGATCATCAATCTATCATGTATTATTCATATCAATATATGCAGTTGTATATTGTTTACTGGCTCTGTGCAATATCCCTGATGGTCAGAATGAACCAGTTTTCAATATATCAGACTCAGAGGTGCTTTGCAACTTCTCTTGGGTTCTAGCAGCTTTCTCATTGTTCTATTGGTGTCAGTTCTATCTTAAGGCGCTTTTATTTTAACTGTTAAAAAAACGTTTGTTTTAAGTGATAATATTACAACAAAAAAGACAATGATGCTTGGCTGAAATTTCATTTGAAGGACCTTGGAAAGTATTAAAAACTGTTCCAGGCGCATTAAAAAATTGTTCCAAGTGCATTAAAAAATATCAATCCATAAGTGCTGTGACAAAAAAGGTGTAAATATATATATAACTCGGGGACATGAACGAATCATAAAAAAAACTAAGAATATTCTTGGGTATAAAATACATCTTATTAATTAACTTAGTTATATTTTTGTTGATTATAAAGCATGTCGAAAGCATAAAACAGCACTAACATTGACTACGTATTTGGGGATCTGGGCACATCAGTTTTTCTAGAAAGACTGTATGGCTCGGTACAAAGTTCCTTAAGGACATGGGCTTCTGTGTTGCGATCTGGCAATTATTCCCCATTCGGCCTCCTCATCATTAACTCACTTCCAGTGATCTTTGCTCTCTTGAAGAATCTAGGGGGTAAATCATAGAAATAATGTGACAGCCTTGATTTGACGCCTGGCATTTAATGATGTATGAATATTTAAATGAATCAGATCCTTATAAGACCACCACCTCTTCTCCTGCTGCCAATCCATCCTTCAGATTTCAACATTATAATTAGAGTCATAGGTTAAACTTTTCTAGACTGAAACACTCCTGGGGAAGAAATTCTGTACTTGCCAGAGTCCTAGTAGACGTGCGTCTGTTCTCAGTTCTCTTCTTGGTCCAGAGTCTGTGGTGTTCGGCAGGTGAACTTTGTTGTATGAGCTTTGTTATTGAGATAATTAATTCATGTAATATGGATTAGTTTCTGTTTTTCACTCATTTTATTCTTTTGGGGCAGGTTTTTGTTGTTTGGGGGAAGGATATAGGAATGAATAAAAATGCCTTTACTCAACAATGTAAATGTAAAGTGTTTTGGGAGGTAAATTGTTATATTCTGTGTTCTTCTCTTCTTTAAATTTATTGGAGTCAATGACATGTTATGGAAAGTAGACTGATTTATAACAAATGAAATTCAAGAGTTTGATATCTTGAAGGAATAAAAGTAGTTGGATTCAGATCTGTGTGAACTTTGCAATCTCACTTGGGTTTATGAGCAATATACTATATGCTCATGAATATGTATTAACTACAATACAGATTGCTTGAAGATTTTAACTTAATTTGGTAGAAGCAGACAGCCCAAATCTGTAATTATGCTACCACTTATTGCTGTGTAAAATTCGACTTGATGCTAATTATACTTAATGATTATAGTTCTTAACAGTAATTGCGGCAGGAAATCTGTAAAGCAGAATTATCTTTACTATTTGGTAAGCTGGGCTTTTACTAAGAGAAAGAAATCCAGAATGTTAGAATATAGATGACCTAGCTGTAAATTATAATTAGCTTCTGAGTAATCATTCAGTGCCACATTAGAATTACAGTGGACTTCATGGCGAGTTTTATATGCCTTCCCTTATCAGCATCATTTTATATTTATAAGGTAATGAGAGGAACAAGTGACTTATACAGCTCTAAAATTAAAAAAATAATAAAGACCGAATTTAAATGCTACCTTTAGTAGCGGCAGCTTACGTAATTCAGAACAGCCCTCTCACAAAGGAAATGGATGCATCTGGAGATTTTTAGATTTAAACATAAGATCTGATACTGTACAACTCCTGAAAGGAAACGGGGAAAAAGCTCCTTGTCGTTGGTTTTGGCAATGATATTTTGTATATGGTACCCAGAGAACAAATAACAAAAGCAAACCTTGACAAGTGGGACTACATCCCAGCAGTAGTGAGGAGCAGTCCGGAGCCACGGTCCTCCCAAGTGGCTTGGCCTAGAGTCACACCATCCGCGGAAACTGGGCTGAGGAGACCCCAGGTCACCAGTGGTCCCAGGTGCCTGGCAGAAGCAAACGTAGGGACGATTACATCATCTTAGTCCTCAAAAGATTATTTCCACAAACAGTTATACAAATAAAGTGCCTGCTTCCCATAAAACACAATTTGGAAAATGAGAAGGTGAGATACCACACAGGAAAATAAACAGAAATGGTGGACAATAGACAAAGACCAGTAAGGCCTCTTACTTTCAGACAAAGAAAAATATATAGAATGTTTAAAAGCATTGGGCAAATGCCAGGGCATAAAGCCAAGAAGGCCAAAAATCAAAATCATACTTAGTGGTGATTGTCTCAGTGCCATCATGGTTGAAATCAGTTACAAAAGATAGGAATACATTTCTAAATAACTGGTAGCACAAAGAAGGAATTATAATAGAAACCAGATAGCATTTTAAACTGAATGATAACAACATAATACCTAATACAGCCTGTGGGATGCAGCTAAAGCACAGCTCAGAGAGAGATATATAACTAAGATAACAGGTTAGAAAAAAGGTAAGCACAAGAAGCAATGAGTGAAAGAAGAAAAAGAAAAATGTGGTAAATTAAAATTAAACCAAAGACTGTAGGAAAAGAAAATAATAAGCCTGAGAGTAGAAATTAATTAATTAAAAATGAATATACAATAAAGAGTACTAACAAGTTCAAAAGTGATGTGATTATTTAGAGAGAGAGGGAGAGAGAGCAAAAATAGCTAATACCAAGAATGAGAAGACATCACAGACCCTGCAGACATTAAAAAGAGCCAGGTGCAATATTAAACAGAGAACTTTATAGCAATAAGTTTGAAAGTTTTGATAATATGTATCAATTCCTAAAAAAAATGCATTCTAACAAAACTGATAAAGGGGGAAATAAAAAAATCATAATATTAAAAGAAATTAAATCTATAATATAGCCCATAAATATAAACACAATTCCCATAACTCCGTGCTGAAAAGCTTAACAATGAAATGCCAAATATTCCGAGTCTTGTACAATCTTTTGTAAAGAATAGAAAAAGGAGAAATACTTTTTAAATGCATTTTATGTAACCAGAATAATCTTGACGTCAGAGCCTGAGAAGAATATAGAAGAAGGAAAACTATAGGAAGAATATAGAAGAAGGAAGACTATAGGACAAGAAAGTCGATATAAAAATCCTAAATAAAGAAATAATAAAATGAATTCAGGAGCTATGTATGTGTGTGTGTGTGCGGTAATGAGAGAACAAATTATGTGTGTGTGTGTGTAGAATGTTCTGTGTATGTATATGTGTCTGAGAGAGCAAGTTATTTAAAAAATGCAAGCTGGATTTACCTTTGAAAAAACCCATCACTGAAATTTCCAAAGCGAGAGATAACAAAGGAGAAATATTATAGGATCGTCTCCTTAGATGAACAAATAGCATTTGAAAAAATCAACATTCATTCATACAAAACACTCTTCAGAAGCTAAGACTACAAGCGACCTTTTGCAAACTGATAAGGTTTATCTGCTTACAGGGAATATTATGTTTTATGGTGAAAGCTTGAAAGCTTTTCCTTTGAAATTTGTAGCAAGATCAGGATAGCTGCTATCTAATCTCTATTCAGATTATACCGAAGTCCTAGCCCGTAGAAGGAAGGGAAAAAAATATGGGTCAGAAAAAGACAGATAAAAACTGTCATTCTTCATTGCTATTACTATGTAAATAGAAAAATCCAAACTCATGTATAGATAAATAATTAGAATTAATAGGAAAGTTTAGGAAGTTTGCCAGATATAATTTTATAATACAGAAATCAATTTGTTTTTCTATATTTGCAACAAACAGAAAATGAAGTAAAATGTATATAATAACCACCTAGAAATGAATAATAAAGATGTGTATGACACATGGCAGCTGTTTGGCACGTGTAAAACACAATAAGTCACTATCAATTTATTTATTACACTTGAGTAAAACTTAGCTTCCCTAAGTAAGAGAATTTTGCATAGTTTCTAAAAATTTATCACTACACTTCAGGGGATTACTTAGCAAGGTCCTGGTGTGGTCTCACGCCACTTTTCAAAATGCTGTGTTTCATGAAACTACCACTAAAAACACGCATTTCCCTTTATGATGTTCTTCCAGACTGTCTACCAATGTGCTTTCTCTTTCATTCCTGGGATGCCATAGACACATAGCTAAAGATATAGATGTATCTCTCTGCTTTATATTAATTTTTCTAACTTCCTGTCTTCTCTAATAAACTGAACACCACTCAGTTTATCCCCATCCCCATTCCTGGCCAGTTCCCTCTTCCAGTCTCTTTCACTGCATTTTTTGGGCTCTCTGACTCATCTATCAATAAATTCCAACCTTAGACTTTTTCTTGAACCGCCATTTCCTTCCTCATCGTGTCAATATTTACTGCTCCAATTCTCTTTCACTGCTGACTGTCTCAAAGTTTGGTTTTTTTAGAATTTTTGTCTGCTTAATGCCAAGGTCTTCGCTCACATAACACCTAGAGGATAATTCACTCTTCAGTAGAGTCCAGAGGAGTCTCGAGATGTCTTCTGTGCAAGTAAAAGGACGCTGCTTGTTCTTAACTTCTTTCATTATAATTCTTAGGCTTTCAAAAAGTAATTTCTATATTTAGATGTCTTTGCAAACTATACTTAACACCTTTTCACTTAGCAACAAAAATAATCCTTTGATTACTTTTCAAAAAATGTCTTACCCAGTATTATGGAACTGTTGGCGATAACGTGAATAATTAATGCTGTTGCTTTCACGGAGACCGTGTTCTTTGAAAATTTTTTCTCCCTACAAATTTGCCAAAGAAGTAAGGAAAAGTAGTTGGAGTATCAACTTCCAATATTTAAAATAGTTTGCATTCTATACTCTTGTAATGACAATAAAAGTTATTTATTTGATGCTTAATTGTTTAAGTGTATTTTTATGTGTATGTCATGACAAAAAGATAGTACTTTATGCCTTGACATAGTTTTCAGTAAGTTTGCAACCCAATGAATTCAATATGATGGAAAAGTAGAGAGCTTTCTGAAATTAATATTTCTCCTTGTTTTCCTTAAAATTTGGCAGATCCCATGTGCAAGAAATGACTTGCAAGGTGTGCAAGTCCCAAAGTCACCAAGAGCAGTGAAAATCTATGATACCTACGGACACAGACCCCACTGCAAATTAAGCAGGTTATAGATTCCTATGAGTTTTAGGTAAGAAATCCTCAACTGCACATATCATAAACCCTTGCATGAAACTGGTTTAAAGCATGAGGGAGGCAGGGAGCACCCCAGGCCATAGTATGATTAGTGACTAAACACCAGCAGGAATCCAGGGCCTTTTGATGTGTCTGCAAAGCTGCCTCAGAACCAGCTTCATCCTCAGGCTAATTCCTCCTTGGTGGGAGTAGGGTGGCTCCTGCCATATTTGGGGCTCTGTGCGCTCTATTTCATGTGCAGCAGGGGAGAGTGAGAACAATATACCTCTTCCGATTTGAAACATAAATCCACCAAGGTTTGTCGCATACTCTTGCTTGGATCAATAACATATTCCGTTAAAACATCTTGGGCAGTTGTGACATCGTGATTTATAAGAAATACAAATTTGGTCTTGCCCATAGTTTCTGGCTCATAGCTCCCCAAAACCTTGGAATTTCCTAAGTGTTGAGAGTGAGAGGGCATCCTTTGTTATGTTAATGAGGCGACTGTTGGGAGGCCCCTGAGGATGGGGTCTGGCTGCCAATGGCGTCAACCATGTGAGCAGAGGGTTGGGTTTTCAGTCCCACCCCTGCCTTGCAGAGGGAGAGGAGTTCTATGTTGAATCATTTGTCAGTGATTTAACCCATCACGACTAGGTACTGAAGCCCTCATACATCTCAAAGGGCAGGGTTCAGAGGGCTTCCGGGTTGGTGGACAGGTGGAGATGTGGGGAAAGTGGCCTCAGAGTGCGTGGAAGCTCCGTGCTCCTTCCCTGTCCCTGGCCCTGGGCTGCTCTTCCATTTAGCTGTTTCTGAGTTGGGTCCTTTGATAATAAACCATTAATTTAGTAAGTACAATGTTTCTGTGTATTCTGTGAGCTACTGTAGCAAATCAATCAAACACGAGGACGGGGTTGCAGGAACCTTGGGATTTAGAGCCAGTGGCTCATAAGAACAGGTCCCAACCTGGATGTTCGATTGCATCTTGAGTAGGAGGGTGTTTTGGAACTTCCAGTCTGTAGCTGGTTGGTCAGAGGTGCAAGTGACAACTCTGGTTTGTCACTGATGTCTGAAAGGTGTGTGGTGGGGGGCCGTTCTCTAGGACCAAGCCCTCAACCTGTGGAATCAGACGTTATCTCTGGGTAGAAAGTGTCCGAATGGAGCTGAATTCCTGGACACCCTGCTGGTGTCTGAGAATTGCTTGGTGGTGTGTGAGAAGCCCCCCAACTCCCAACACAGTTTCTCTCCATCTGTACAGTCTTCCTCATAAATCTACTATGAAGATTAAATGGATAAACCATGCAAAGTCATTAAAACAGTGCTGGCATTGAATGAGCATGCAGTAATGACTGGCTACCTGGGGTGAAATCTTGGGGACACAACTTGCTATATGCATGGCCTTGGGTAAATCACTAAATTTCCCTATTCATTAAATGAAGAAAGTTAACAGCACCTACTCCCTGGACTGTTGGGAACAATAAATGAGGGGAAGCACATTCAGCTCTCACCAGGCTGGTTGGCCAATAGTGTGCTTTACCGAGCTTTAGCTATAATAATTGTGTTGCCTGTATCTTTCCTTAAATAAATAACATACAAAGTAGGCTATTCATCATTCCCTCTCATTCCCCATCCTGCACCTCATAAAGCTCTGAGAATAACAAGTGTTGTAATGACAAGTTATAGTAGACAAAGAGGACCACTGTTTAACTTTTTGACCCTAGGGAACTACTTAACTCTCCACTACCTCTATTATCTCATTTGTGAAATAGAGATAATAGCACTTATCCCCTAAGGCTATTGTTAAGCATAAATGAAGTTATACCAGTAAAGCTATTACCAAGGTTTGGTATCAGTAAATACCCTATTATTATTAACTTTATAAAGTGTTTTTCCTATATAATCTTGTTTGGCTGTGACAGTGGTTTCCCTAGGTGATATTTTTTAGTAGATACTAAGACATCTTGTATCTTTTTCCAAAATATGTGCAAGTAGACCTTTTCCTTGAACTGGTTTTGCTGCGGACATATCACGGTGCTTTTTGGGGGCTAAACAGTCTTCCTTCCCGAACGTAATTCTTCTCCACCTGTTTGTCAGGACTGAAAGTTAGTAACTTCAGGTGCTCCTGAAGCAGTTCAGTTCAAACAACATCAATCATTTCTACTTGAGTAGAAATTAAGGAAATTAAGACATTTCCTGAGAGTTTTGACAGGAGATGAAGGGGGATTAGATAAAACAAAGCATCTTGAGTGCCTTAAGGAAGAGACAAGGACACTGAAAGGGGGAAAGACCTAAATCAAGGGAGCTAACCATGTGAGATGGCACATATCACCTGCTTAGGATGTTTGTCTATGGCTGACCCAAATATCATCTCCTTCCTGATAGACAGACACCGTATCTGCACTGGCGGCGGCTCTGAGGATGTCTTGTCTCCCTTACTGCAGTGAGGAGGGTTTCATTTGTAGCTCAGATCATTGAGATGAAATACAAGTATCATTGAAAGAAACTATTAATTCTAAATAAATCAGAATCTCAAATGTGTTTCATTAATTTCTGATAAAAAGTCATTAGAGAAAACAATAATTCAATAGCAAATCTTAAGTGAAATGAGGTGACTGAATTATACCTGATGTACTTTGGATGTGTTGATTAAAATTCTCATCCTTTCAACTGTAAGAATTGCATGGAAAAGAGAGAGGACTCCTAATATCACTTTCATGTGTCCTGACTCAAGACCTCCAGATCTTTCACTGGACAAGTATGTGGGGCTTCGGGAGCATAGTGTGTGTTCATCAAGTGGCTGCAACCTGCCAGTCCATGCAGAGGGTCCTTATGGAAATTTGCTCTTGTCTTATTTCAGCTGCTACAGAAGAATCAAAA
Source organism: Manis javanica (assembly GCF_040802235.1). Classification (NCBI taxonomy): domain Eukaryota; kingdom Metazoa; phylum Chordata; class Mammalia; order Pholidota; family Manidae; genus Manis; species Manis javanica. The sequence continues at coordinate 6,040,779 of NC_133170.1, read as the reverse complement.
GGACCAGACATATTTTTTGCTTGTCCTGCACTTGGTAGGCCCTCAGGAGATGACCCCTGGCTAAATTTTTGGTTGGAGAGAATTTGGACCATTAGAGAAAAAGGAGAAAAACAAGAGCAAAGACAGAAAAAGCAAAGGTGTTCTTGATAGAGGGAAAATGTGTTCATGTCCCACGACTGGGAAGGGCCCAGAGATGTGAGTGACTTTCATTCATCTCACATCTAACGCAGGGTCCAAATGGTGAGGCACAGGGTGTCTTTGCTGTTTGAGGCTGGACTGGGTGGAGGAGACTATTGGGAAGTGCAGGGATACAGGACGGAGAAAAAGGCAAAGGGCAGGACTCAACCGCAGCGCTGGTGGCAAAAAGAGCGGTCATATTGATAGCAGAGACCAAGCCTTGGGCCTTGTCTCCCACTCTCTAAGTTTCCTAAAACTCCCCAAATTCTTGGGCTCCCTGAACATGACTGGGATTAGATTTTCCACAGTCTGTTGAATGGGCTCAGAGGCAATATGCTGTTGGATTTGGGAAACAGCGATCTTCTTTCACCTACGTGGTGGAGAGATTCTTACTCACGCTCCATGAGGTCGGCATCCACGTGTCTCTTTATCGCTGTATTAACATCAACTGCCAGAGCGCCTGCCATACAGACTCTCAGGAAGTGTTAAGGATATTTGTGGAGAGAATAAGTAAGTGGAATAACTAAGTGGAAGTATGTTAAAATATAAAAGATGCATTTGAATACAAATTGTTTCTGATACTTACTGGATGAAGCTTTGGTGCTGGGCAGAGTTTATCTGCTTTGACACTATTGATGTTTTTGTCCAGATACACTTCTCTTTCATGTGTGTGCGAAATCCTCCCTGTGTGGAGTAAAAAGCTTAGCAACATCCATGGCCTATGTTCAGATAGTACAGAAATAATCAGTCATCAGAAGATCTGAGTTAAATTTTGTATATGGAGTTGGTCTCCCACAAGTGATTTCTTTGAAATTGTGGATGTTGTTATTTGAGATAATCTGGTTTTCTGAGTTCATCCATCAAATAGCCTTATAGTTGCTTTTTTGTGTGTGGAATTTACTGATATGAGGTAGTGATATTTTGAAAAGAACACTGATTCAGATTTGTAGGATAGCATATTAAATTCATACTCTTGTCACTACTTTTGTGACACTTTCAGCTTTGCTGTCTCTCAATTTTCTTATCTGTATTTGGAAAATAATTGCAAATGCCTCACAGATAGTTGTGAAAAACTATATGAAATACTCTTTTTTTATGTTCTGACTCAGATTTGTATTTCTTTTTTTCATTGAGGTATGACTGACATACAACATATTAGTTTCAGGTGTACAGCATAATGGTTCAATATTTTTATATATTGAGAAGTAATCACCACAAGAAGTCTAGTGAATATCCATCACCATATAGTGATAGAGTGACTTTTTCTTATGATGAGGACTTTTAAGATCTATTCTCTTAGCAACTTTCAAATATGTAATATAGTATTAACTATAGTCATCATGCTATATATTATGTCCCCTTTTAATTTTATTTTATAATTGGAAGTTTGTGCATTTTGACCCTCTTTGCCCATATCCTCTCCTGCCTACTCCCAAATCAACCACCAGTAGTCTGTTCTCTGTATCTACGAGAGCTTGGTTTGTTTGTTTTTAAATTCCACCTGTGAGATCATGCAGTATTTATCTTTGACCGCCTGTTATGCACTGGATGCTATTTAAAATACAGATGTTCCTGGGAGTGGTGACTGAAGATGAAAAAGGCATATGAAGAGAGTCTAAGTCTAGGGAGGCCAAAACCAAATTTCTCCATCTTTCTCAAAGTTCACTGTGGATATGAGGAAATACACAGAGCGTATAATATTTGCCAAACAGCTGTAGAGTCCACATGCAGACTTCTCAGGGAAGCTGGAAGGAATCATCTAGAGTCAGGGAAGTCAGTCTAGATGGAATTAGACTAGAAATCAAGGAGAAGTTTTAGAGGCAGAGAGAGGCCTGGCTTGGTGCAGATGGGAAGACATCCTGTCAGTGTCCACTACATCTCTGGCCAAGCAAGGACTTGTGGGCAAGAGGGAGATCTTTGGTGTTTGGGGACCCTGACTCTGTCACTGAAGGTGAAGGATGGTCCTGGAGGAATGCTTGTTTCTTTACTAAGTCCTGGCACTCTGACAAGGAAGAAGGCATAGTTCTATGTCATCCGCTTTGGTGATGTCTTGTGTAGTCTTACGGGAAAATCATATAGTGAAGACTTGATAGTAAATGCACAACTTCCAATGTATGGATTTGTGGTTATATTTAGTTTATTTAACATATTGATTTATGGTCCTGGTGAGATTTCTGGAGTCACATACTCTTGTTTGGTGATATGTTGCATCTCATATTCTTCTTCAATAAAAATCAGTAATATTCAAAACCTAATCTACAGTTTGAAAACTATGGTCTGAGAAAAAGGAGTGTAATATAATTACTGTGTCATGTCAAGAACTGTTCAGTTAGCTAAGTATCTCCCTTGCTCAGGATTTAAAAACAATATTTTGTGGGAATAGTTCATGATGCCAGTCCACAGAAGCAAGGCTGGTCCATCAGAATTATCTGAGGATGCTTTTGTTAAAACTGTTGTTTCAGACCCAACCTGAAGAGATTTTGATTTAATAGATTTTTGGGAGAAACCCAGGAGTCTTCATTTGTTTATTTATTTATTAAAAACCTCTGAAGCGTATTTAATGCACACCATGCCTTTTTGGAAAGTATTATGGAAGACAGCTTTAGATGCCTAGAAATTTTCCTTTAAATTGTATTAGATATTTCTAAATGGCACAGTCAAGCTTTAAAAAAGTACTTAGACCAGTTGCTTAAAAACTTACATTTCCACATGGCAGTTTTATTTTTCTTATGTACATGGGAAATAGCTCTATTCATTTCTCAGTATATAAATTCATAAACCCGAAAGCCGAAGCTTGGTTCTGTGTTTCACCCTGATGAATCTGCGGCATCTGAATGCCTCTGATGCGACTCTAATCCCTCCATCATTAGGCAAAGGACCCAACATAGACTTTGGAAGGTGAATTTTTCCATTCCTATTTTGGGCATATTTTGTTCATGCCTGTTATGGTGTTTTAACCATCTGTCTGCAGCAGTGGAGAAATACTAGACACCCCCTGCATTTTCAGTAGACAATTCTTTCCTTGCCTTTGGCAAACAGAAAGATTCCGGCCGAAAGGGGCTTATATAAAAGCTCTGTCAAAACTCTCCCCTGACTGTCTGCTTTGGGTCAGCCACTCATACAGTTGAATGATTATAATAGAGTGGAAAGATCATGGACTTCAACTCTGAATTTGAATTCAAGCTTTATTGTTTCATTAATAAATGTCTACTGAGTGTCTTCTGTGTGCTACTCTTGGGCACAGAGAGAACACACAGGACAGTGTGCCTTCTAGCAACTCATAGACTTGTGGGAAACACAAATAATTATCACGCAGAGCGCTGTACTAGAAGAGACGGTAGCGTGGGGTGGAACGTCCAGAGAGGGTCACATGGAACATGCATTGGCTGTTGGGATATGCCTGACTGGGAGGGTGTTCAGATTTTTAGAGGGTCTTACTGGAAGTTTAAGCAATCTTCATTTAAGTTTTGAAGGTATTTTAAGCTGAGAGGAAATGTGGGTGGTTCAGTCTAAACAAACACATGAGTGACATGTTTGAGGAAATACAAGTAGCTTAGAATGGATGAAAGGATATGTGAGAAGAAGAATAAGAGCGGAGGCTCAAGTTCCCAGCAAAAGCTGGTCAGTAAAGCCTGTGGACTTTGCTCTGAAGGCAGTGGAGTGTGACTGAGTGGGAGTGAAGGGATCAGATCTGAACCCTGGTTGACCTTGAGGAGGGCATGACCTGGCAGGCTGCTGCAGTAGCTCAGACCAGAGAGGCAGTAGTGACCTTGATGGTAGTGAGGAAATGGGTTTGCTGCTATTTAGGAAGTTACATTGGTTGGACTTTTATCCTTAATTACAGGCAAGTGTAAGGGAGAGAGAGCAATTTCAGATGCCTTGCAGCCCAAATGGTGGTGTCCTTCACCAATTTAGGGAACGCAGGAAGAGAAGCACTTTTGGGGGAGGGTGTTCTGCTCCACTGCTCTTCAAAAAAACCTTTTTCAAAGCCTTCCACTAAGCCAGCCGATGGTATGAGCTGAATTTTGCACCTATTGTGTTGCTAGAGGCAAAATTAACATCACATCATGATCACCAAAGCCACAGATGCATTAAGATTATTCAGATCATATGTGGTGCAGCAGAAATATATGTAGTAAATTGCATGGGATATAATGCTTGAAGATGCCTTTTTTATGTCACTACTGCCCTGCATGAGACCTTAAACGCCTGAATGTGACCTTAAGAAACTAACATGAAAAAAAATACTAGAAAGAGGCAGACTCTGGTGTTTGGACAACATATAGATGCACCTTACAACCTGGAAATTCAGTGATGTGTATGAATTAATTTTAAGCTGTCTATCGAACTAAAGGCTGCTACACATCCATTGACAGATCTGAGCATGTGCAAAGTTTGTCCAATTTCTAATGAGCTGATAAGGGGATTGCGAAGTCAGTTTTAGGCTGGGCATCAGGCTGCCTGAAAAGTCTGGTGTTGTGATCCTTCACAGGGCCACAAGTGGTGTGAGACATACGAGGGTACGTCAATGGGAGATAACTTTACATATATGAGGTCTGGGCCTTTTTCTTCATCAATGACCCCATCCTAAGCTTCTTCCTGGGAGCCAGACTGACTCCCCAGATTACAGAGTACTGGTTCTTAGTGCAGGCATTGCAGATGTGTTGGTCTTGGGAGAGGTGCAGGGGGCAATTTGCAAATAGAGGCCTGGAGTTCAAGATGGCTATTTGTGCTAGGTATATAAGGAAAATTTTCTGTATGTCTTGGGAACTGTAAGTGGACCACTTTGGAAATAATGAACTCATTCTTCCTCAATGTTTCAAATAACAGACCAGCATCTATTCATCAAGTGTTATTAAGTCCTTAGATGACCTTTAAAATGCCAGGGAGGTTTTAAGTTCAAATACATCTAAGCTAGCAATACTAATTTTTGGATTTGTAAAGGGACTTGTTGATTTTTATGTTGTATAGGTAAGAAAGAAGTTCTCATGTATTACCTGAAGTGTACTGCAAGTTGAGAAACTTAATTATGCAGAAGATGAAAGCTTTTCAAACTCTTAGTTACTTTGAAATATTTGTAGAGTTTAAATGCTACTTATTGTTAGATGCAGGTACTACATTTTGTGCTATACGTAATCAAGCAAAGCAAACCATGGCCTAATCTTTTAGAGCTTTACAGTCTCATATGAAGTACAAAAGATTAGACAAAAAATATAGAGCTGTGTATTCTAAATGAAAGAATATGGGGGGAGATGTCAGATGCACCAACAAGGTTAATCAAACTGTTACTTACAGTTAACAAATATTGTTAATCATGTAGTTTACATGTGGAATCTCAATCTTAATCATAATCAATAGAGAGAAAATGTATTATTATATCTTTACTCTGATATGACTTCAGAGTTTAAACAAATCTACTGCAGTCAGAGCAATGAAAACAAATAAAACTGAAACAAAGCAAAAAGTCCAGTGTCATGTTTTTCCCTTTTTGTTTTCACCTTATTCTCACACCCACACCGGCAAATGATACTGCAACCTTTTAGAATAACTTATCTTGAAGTTTAATTAGTTTTTAGCTGAACTTGTAAAACATTTTCAAAAAGAGAGAAGAGTTCCCCTCCCCACCCAGTGCCTAATGTAGAGAATTTTTTTTTAATTGAAGTATAGTTGATATACAATCTAATATTAGTTTCAAGTAAACAACACTGTAGACTTTTAATGTTTAATTATACCCTGGCAGTTTTGCTGGCAAAGGGGAAATTATCATCCACCTTTTAGGACAGGCCTAATAATGAGAGGTTTGTAGTATAGTTTATACAAACAGAGGCTGACTACACTTTCTTCAGTTCCTTTGGAAACGGTGCAAGGGAAGACCGCGGTTCTAATTCCTTTCTACTTGCTTATGCTTTTCCTTCTTGTTTGTGATCAGGAGATAAAAGACCAAAAAACCTGCCAAATTATACTTTTTCAATAGGCTGAATCTACAGCAAACCTGGGGCTTTTGGCCAGACAGAAACATCTGGGGATATTTGCGGCCAGCAGAAGGTTTTATGAAATCCTTTGGGTCCCCTTTGGCTTGATGACGCTTCCTGACAGCAGGCAGAGATGGGCATGAAAGAGTGCCATCCCCTCTGGGTAAGTATTGTTCTTTGCTGGTGATATTTTTCTTAGGAAAAATAATGTGACTAAGTAATGCTTCTTCTGAGTTTCAGCCTGCTGTCAGGGAAAAAAGGGGCTGCCATGAATCTACCTTCTTTACTTTCCTACTATGAGCATTCAGCTAATACTACTGAGCTTCTCTATGTCCCGGGATGTTGTTTAGGTGACAAAAACATAGCGTTCAAGACCTGGCCCTTAAGAAATTAGTTTCTCTAACCAAGAGTCTTTGAGATTGTATGCAAATTGTAGGCTGTTTTTGCTATTATTTTGTTGCCTTATTTTGTGAATGTTGTTGAGATTTGGGCACAATATGGGACTCTCACCTCATCTTTCCTCCCTACTCTTGGGGAGAAGACACATTTTCTTGCCCAAAAAAAACACATTTCATGCTCCATGTTTAAGAGGCAGAGCTCAGTGTGTGAAGGAATAGGTTGTTCGATGCTGCCTGTGGCAAATGATGAATCTGGTTAATTCTGGGTTTTCATACTAAGAAGACTGTTTCTGCCACATGCCTAATCTGTGTTCTATGATCAAGACTTTATTAATGGTGTTGATACCTTGATTTTATCTTTCTGTTTAAAAAATAATACTTTTAGTCTTATTTCTCAAATGATTTAGAGCCTGGGCAGGGAAAAACAGATGCTATTTGTTAAGTCCCTTGAAACACCAACTTCACATGAATTTGTTGGGAATACTGAAAGAGAGAAAACTAGGCTTTTGGTGAGCAAAATGGGTTTGGTTAGGTCATTTTTAGTTTGATGCTGCTTTTTCAAATTGGATTTTTGAACTTTGCCATGATACTTATTATTCCATATGGCTGGATTTTGCAGTCAAGGGTCTGTTTTTAACAGTTATGACCTAGGCAAGCAGTTTAAGAATTAAGAACTAGCTCTACTGCGTTTTCACACTGACATGTCACTACAACTAAAGATGGCTTTTCCCCAAGTAAGGAGCTCTTTTTAGCTGAGACCATGAGACCTTCTCAAATGGTGCATGAGTCTCACCATTTTGATGATGGTTGAGTGCTGAAAACACAAAATCCTCTAGGAACCTCAAGTGTGGTGGGATTTACAGGTGAAATCACCTGAAGGTGTGCTATGCTCGACTGTTTTCATCTTAACAGAACCTCTCAGCAGAACGATTTCAAAATCTTGTGTCATGAATGCTGTATGGTGAATAGCGATTGCAATAAAGCTATGGACTCTACAAGGTACCCCAAATTCAGAAAAGTAAAAATATGAAAAGAAAACAGATCTTAGAATTGATAAAATTACAGGTGCTTTGAAGATTACTGGAAGCGCTTTAAGAATGAGGTGTTCAGTTGGGCCTCCTGAAAGGATTTGCAGGACGATGTAGGGCTGACCCACTAAGAAGGTCACCCCACCTGATACCACACTTCGAGTTACATGAAAGTGGGAAGCCCCTGCCACCAACACAATTGCTTTTCATACTCAGGAAACTGGAAGATGGATGCTGACATTCTGCCCAAGGAAGCCTCACATTTCTAAACCACTTTTTACAAGAAACACCAGCCAAGACTCATGGTAAGATGACCTCTGCTGCGTGTTTATTTTTCTCACAAGAGTTTGTCTATTTGGTGTTTGCATCAAGAATCCTACCTGCAATGGAGTTTGGCAAGTATAGATTATAGCTTTTCCATTCTCTAATCAGAAGAAATACAGAATGGAGGTGGTTGGGGAATCCTCAGTGTTGAGTTCCTTAAGCAAAAGTGAGAGAGTGCGGAGCTGCTGAACAGGTGGGGCTTTGTGTCCAGGGTGTTGCGGTTTGAGTTTGAGCCGCCTCGGTGCGTACCCGGGGCACGTGCTTCAGCCTTAATGGGGGAGTGGGTCAGGGTGGGGAGTGCGTCAGGGAGAAGATTACCTCGGGGTGGGATTATCCATCTCAGCGGAATGAAAGCAGCGAAAGACTTTGGGAGCAATCAGTTCTCTTCACAGATTCCCGACGTTACTGATTTCGTCTGATTACTGACATCTTAAATGCAAGTACCAGTGGGAACTGAAAGAGAAAATAAAAGGCAGACATTTAATTCCCCAAAGCAGCACGAACGTTTCATATTGTCAAGGAGGAAATGAATCCATTTCAGAAGTCGGTTCAGTGGTTGGAAACTCATCTGAGCCTCATCTGCTGCAGGAGAAGAACAGAGGGAAAGGAAAGACTAAGTAACTCACACATCCGCAGAAAACGATGGCACAGAATGGAAAGCTCACATCAGAAATGTTGCAAAGTAAAGAAGGACGTGTGTCCTGAAAAGTGCATGGGGAGGTATCAGCCCTCGCTCGGCCCCAAGAGCACACATTTCAGAAGCAGCAGCAGCAGCTTCGGTTTGGCAAATTGCTGTGGGGTGACGCTGCAGCTGAAAGAATTGTAGGGGTGAGGGATTAACTCCTCCCAGAAGACTCAGGCAATTCCAGAGCAAGTGGTAACGATAGCAGCCACGGAGGCAAAAGGCAGGGGCAAACGCTCCGAAGACTGACGGCTCTGGCAGCGCTGGGTATTAAAGCAGGTACACAAAATAAGACTAAGCAAACATCGCTGATCATCAGGGAAATGCAAATTAAAACCACACTGAGATATCACCTCACACCAGTTAGGATGGCCACCGTCCAAAAGACAAGGAACAGCAAAGGTGGTGAGGATGCCGAGAAAGGGGAACCCTCCTACACTGGGAATGTAAATTAGTTCAATCATTGTGGAAAGCAATATGGAGGTTCCTCAAAAAGCTAAAAGTAGACATACCATTTGACCCAGGAATTCCACTCCTAGGAATTTACCCAGAGAAAACAAGGTATCAGATTCAAAAAGACAGATGCACCCCTATGTTTATCGCAGTACTATTTGCAATAGCCAAGATATGGAAGCAACCTAAGTGTCCATCAGCAGATGAATGGATAAAGAAGATGTGGTGCATATACACAATGGAATATTATTCAGCTGTAAGAAGAAAACAAGTCCTACCATTTGCAACAACATGGATGGAGCTAGAGGACATTATGCTCAGTGAAATTAGCCAGGCAGAGAAAGACAAATATCAAATGATCTCACTCATTTGTGGAGTATAACAATAAAACAAAACTGAAGGAACAAAATAGCAGCAGACTCACAGACTCCAAGAAGGGGCTGGTGGTTACCAAAGGGGAGGGGTGGGGAGGGTGGGTGGGGAAGGAGGGAGAAGGGGGTCAAGGGGCATTGTGATTAGCACACATAATGTAGGGGGGTCAAAGGGAAGGCAATATAGCACAGAGAAGACAAATAGTGACTCTATAGCATCTCACTACACTGATGGACAGTGACTGCAATGGGTTTGATGGGGGGAGACTCAATAATATGGGTCAATGTAGTAACCACAATGTTGCTCATGTGAAACCTTCATAAGATTGTATATCAATAATACCTTAATAAAAAAAAAATAAGAGTAGGCGAGTGGGATTGCCACCACTGTGAACTTCTAAACTTTGTCAGAAGGAGTGCAAGTCACAGATGCCACCGTCAGAAACTATAGAGAGATGGATTCCCTCCTCAGACATGGTAAATCCACACTAAATATTTTAATAGAAGAATTTCTAATTAAGTTTAATAGTTCAAAGAATCCAGATAGCTAGCTGGCACACTGGCTGGCAACCTGACAGGATAAAAGAAATACTAACAAAGACAATATGTTTTATTGAATATATCGATTTTATTTTTTATTTTCGTTTTGAAACAGACTTTATTTTTTAAAGCAGTTTTAGGTTCAGAGCAAAACTAAGTGACAGGTACACAGATTTCCTATCTACCCTCCATCACCTTACATGCCCAGTCTCTCTTATTGTCAACATCCCCCACCAGAGTGGTACGTTTGTTTCAACTGAGGAACCTATGTTGACACTTCATTATCACCCAAAGTCTCGAGTTTACATTAGGGCTCATGCTTGCTGTGTACATTTAATGGGTTTGGACAGATGTATAATGACAGGTATCGACCACTATGATATCATACACAATAGCTGCACTGCCCTAAAAGTCTTCTGTATTCTACTTATTCACCTCTTCCTCCCCACAAACCCCCGGCAACCACAGATATTTTTGTTGTCTCCATAGCTTTGCCTTTTCCAGAAGGTTGTGTGACTGGAATCATAAAGTATATGGTCTTTTCAGATGGGCTTCTTTCACTTAGTAACATGCATTTAAAATTCCTCCATGTCTTTTCATGGCTTGACAGCTCATTTCTTGTTCATGCCGAATAAGATTTCATTGTTTGGATGTAGATGTTTATCCATTCACCTACCAAAGGACATCTTAGTTGCTTCCAAGTTTTGGCAATTATGAATAAAGCTGCTATAAATATCTGCAGGCAGGTTTTTGTGTGGACGTAAGTGTTCAGTTCATTTGGTTAAATGCCAAGAGCCGGTTAAATGCTCCTTGTGCCATGCAGCTGGCAAGGCTGCGTCAGATGGCCAGAGTATGTTCAGTCTTGTAAGAAACTGTTACGCTGTCCCTCAAAGTGGCTGTAGGATTTTGCATTCCTGCCAGCAGTGAATGAGAGTTCCTGTCCACTCCACATCCTTGACAGAATTTGATGTCAGTATTTCAGATTTTTACCATTCTAATCGGTATGCATTGGTGGCTCCTTGTTGTTTTAATTTGCAACTCCCTAATGCATGATGTTGAGCATCTTTTCATACATATTCTCATTTGCCATCTGTACACATCTTCTTTGGTGAGGTGTCTCTTCTGATCTATTGCCCACTTTTAAAATCAGTTTGTTCATTTTCTATTTTTCAGTTTCAAGATTTCTTCGTATAATTTGGTTAACAGTTCTTTATCATATTTGCTTTTTGGAGAGTGCTTTCTCCCGATCGTTGGCTTGTCTTCTTTTGATGATGTCTTTCACAGAACAGACATTTTTAATTTTAATTAAGACTGACTTATTGATGATATCTTTCATGGATTACAGATCCATGGATTATTTCTTCTTCTGATTTAAGTTTTTTTTCTTTATCTTTAGTTACCTGCAGTTTTAATATGAAATGTGTACCTGTAGGTTTTTGATATTTATCCTGCTTGGTGTTCACCGGACTTCCTGGATTTGTGGTTTGTTGTCCGTCAATTTCTTTTTTGAAAATTCTCTTTATTACCTCAAGTGTTTCTTCTGCTTCTTTCTCTCTTTTTCTGGTACTCCGATCTCACCCATGTTACCCCTTTTGAAATTGTCTCAGTTCTCAGTTGCTCTGTTGAGTTTCTTCTCTTTTCCTTATTATTCTTGTTTCTCTTTACATTTCAATTTGAGAAGCTTCTGTTGATTATCTTCAAGCTCACTGATTCTTTCTTCAGCCTTGTGTACCAAGGACCCCATCAAGAGCAATTTTTAGTTATTACAGAGTTTTTGATTTCTAGCATTTGCTTTTGAATCTTTCTTAGAATTTTCATTTCTCCGCTTAAATTACCCATCTACTCTTGTATGCTGTCTACTTTTCTTCTTTGGAGCCCTTCACGTATTAATCACAGTTATTTTACATTCCCTGTCCAATAAGTTAAGCATCTGTGTCATAACTGAGTCCGGCTTGCTCTTTAGACTGTATTTTTTCTTGCCTCTAGCATGCCTTGTAATTTTTTTGTTGGAAGCTAGACATGGTGTGATACAAATCACACGAGTGGTACAAAATGATGTAAACAGTTCAGTAGCGTGAAGTTTTATGGTAACCTTACCAAGAGTTGGGCTGTGTTAACTTTTCGGTGTAGCTACCAAAGGCTTCAAATTCCCCTGGTGTCCTGTCCCTTCACTTGTCTTCCCTGTTGACTTTGGGAAGACTTCCTAAGACCCCTCCTCAGAAAGTCTGCATCTTGCAGCTCCTGCAGCTGTGATCCACTGTTATGATATTGGAGCTCTGCAGGTGTGGTGAAAAGGCACGGAAGAGGGGAAGCATTTTATCATCTTTTGGTTAACTTTCTGTTTTTAGTGGGTCTGTGTCCCTGGGCCATCACAGGTGTTCTATAGCCATTCCCCCCTCTTCTGTGAGACAGAAAGCTCAGAGGAGGCTACAGCGGTAGAAATGCCCTATGTAGCCGTGACATAAGAGTGTGGGAAAGCGCTTCCTCCTGGACAACTGCCTTTTGTTAGGGAGATGGATTATATGTGTCTTACAATGATCATCTTTCTTTCCCCAGCCGGACCCAGGAGGAACCTTCCTCTACCCTTCACTATGAGCGCTCGCTGGGATTCCTGGTGGTAAGACCTCAGGACTTCCTCACTCCAGTGCGAATCCACGCTCTTCAGTCTCCAGCAATATTTCAGAATTACCATCTAAGTAATTACTCATTTATAGCTCTGGTTGAGTCTCCTCCCGGTTAGCGTGTCTCCTCTGTGAATCTTGGGTTCATTTGGCAATTTTCCCTGTGACCTCAGTTCTTTGACTGGTTAAGAGAAGTCACTGATTTTCAATTTGTTCAGTCTTTTCTTGTTGTATAAGGACAGTTGGGATGATTTTCAAGCTCTTTACATGTCGGAGCCGAAAATGGAGCCCCTTCGATAAGCTTTTGTGGTAACACGGATGTAATATGGGATGAAAAACAGAACAGAGAGGGGAGTTTTAATTTTGGAGCCAGTAGCCTCAGAGTTACTTTGATTGAGGTGCTCTTTGGAAGTATTTCAGTGCATTTTGGTGCAAAAATCAATATTGCCTATGAGGTGGATCCTAATAAGAGAAGTTTGCATGGGTAGTATCCTCATGAAGGTGGAAAAGGATTGTCTGAAGAAACTTCTAATCTCATCCTCAAAAACGAGATAACCATACCTTGCATGACCATCATCTTAATCATTAAACTCAAATAGCTAAGAGCTGAAAAACTGCAGAAATGTTAGGAGGGAACATTTATGCCCCATTCTTGCTTCCTTTCAGGTAGCTCCATTAGATTTTTACTCTGTATCTATCTTTGCCTTCTCATTCTTCCCAGGGACGAAGCCATAGCTTACCCTTGACGTTGGGAGAGAAACTGGGTGTGCATAGTTCAGCCCTTTTATTCCTCTTGGAAGCCAGGTACCTGTAAGATGTACCCATCTGTCTGTCCTTGCAAGCTCTTCAAAGGATCGGGCCCCTGCCGGGGAAGCATACCGAGGTCCCATGTAACTGAAACTCTGGCAAGTCTTCCTATTTTTGATTCTGTGATTAAAATCTCTCTATCACCCCATCCCTAAGGCATCTCATCCAACGGAGGCTCTGTGGGTAATAAAAGGAATATTTTAATTTTTATGTGATTGACTATTATTTTTAATAGACTTTATTTTAAAATCTTCTTAGGTTTACAAAAGAGTTGAACACATAGTACAGGTAGTTCCTGTTTTATACCTGACAGGTTCTCCTCTTCCTAACATCTTACCTTACCGTGGTAGCTTTGTCACAACTAAGAAACAAACACTGGAACATAATTAGTCACTACATTCCAGACTTCATGCATATTCCACTAGTTTTTTCTGTAATGTCCATTTATTGTTCCAGGATCACTTCATCATCAGTTGGCCTAGAAAAGTTTCTCAGACCTTCTTTGTTTTTCATGGCCTTTACAGTTTTGAAAGGATCAGGTATTTTGTAGAATGGTCAATATGAGTGTGTCTGATGTCTCTCTCATAGTGAGACAGGGATTATGGATTTGAGGGAGAATGTGTAGGGGTGAAATACTGCTCTCATTCCTTCATATCAGGGGGTCAACTATCAACGTGACTGATCACTGATGACCAAACCTTGATCACCCCAGCCAAGGTAGTATTTTCCACGTTCAGCCATTATGAAGTTACTCCTCCTGTCCCCCTTTTCATACTGTGATTGCTGAAGCAAGCCACTGATCACAGCAGACACTCAAGGGGGATACTTAAATATTTTTGGCATAATTTGCAACTAGTTTATAAATGAAGTAGAACAGAGAGCTTTGATATTTATCAGACCACATGAAACCTCAACATTAGTAAATATTCACCTGCCAGCTTACAACCGATCCATTAAGTGGCCAAAAGGGGCATCGTGGTGAGATGAAAAGGACTGGGCTTCAAGGCAAGGGGCTCCTCTGAGGTGGGCAACTGGCCAGAGAGCAGCAAGTGGGGCAAAACAGGCTCTGGAGGCTAGAGCCAAGCAGAGAGGCAGGATGTTCCCACTAGAGGATTTTAGTACATCGAGCTTCAGCTAAGGAACACAACATTTGCCTAAGCCCCTACCAGGTAATCGGTTTCTCAGTGAGTTCCACAATTGAAAAAAAAAATCAATGTTCCTGTTTTGATTGATATGAAAACTCAATGTTCTTTCACCATATGCACATGTGACCGATGTCTGGGAAACACCAAATGAATTAACTTTTAAGGGCAATCTCTGCCCCTGGGTCATCTTTGAAAAGAAAAATAAGTGGGTGGATGAAAAGACAAATTAAAAACCTTCCACTGTCAACAAAGTTATCTCAGTTTAGATCAAATACCAAGGAAACTAATTTAATTTTATGCTGTTTCCATCCTAAACTCTGTCACTCAGTAGGTTATTTATTGCTACTATAAAATTGATGTTATTTATAGCTTTTTCAATCAATAAAAAAATGGAGGCTTAAAGGTGGGTCATTGTCTTGTTGGTTGTAGAATTCTTACCTTATTCTTTTTCTTTTCCACTAAAATTACCTTAATTTTTACACTTTTTCTTAGACCATTATATCATTTTCTTTTAAAATTTATGTTGGTCAAAACATATTTGTCTAAAAAGGACAGCTTTATAGATGAGAGAAACTCATTCATACATTTCAAGGTAACAAGTGAATATTTGAGGTGCCAAAACTTGAAATATTAAATTCTCTGGACCTGCTAATACTCTCCCAGATTTTTCTCTTTTATTTTTAATGTCTTTGAAGAAGATAATTATATGAATATGTATAGTTTTCCTTGTTTATTTTAACATTTTTTGATTATATAAGTAATTCATATCCCTTGTGCAAAAATTGAAAAATGCAGAAATACTAGAAAGAAGACTATCCTGAAATGATTTATTTTCAACAAATATTTATGAAGCATCTATGATCAGCTCTCCTCTCAGTGCTAGAGTTATACCAGTGAACAAAACAGAAAAATCTATGCCCTCACAGAGCTTTCGTTCTGGTGGAAAGAGACAGACAGACAAAAAGTAATACATATATTTTAAAGGAGATAATAAGTGCTTTGGGAGAAAAAAGGCCAGCAGGAAGAAAGGGATTGCATGGGGGGAAGGGTAGCATTTTTATGTAGGGGTGTAGGGGAAGCTTACTTGAAAATTGATATTTGAGCAAAAAGTTATTGCTGAGGGAGAGAGGATAAAGCTCCATCAAGAAGAGCATTCCGGGCCAAGCAAATGGCAGGTACAAAAGTCCTGTGGTGAGGCTTTACTCTGAGTGAGTTGGAAAGCTTTCGAGGGTTTTAGCTAGAAGAGAGAAATAATGAGTTAATTTTTCAAAGGATCACTTTGGCTGCTGTATGAGAATAGACTTAACATTATGGATGAAGGCAGGGAGACCTATTTAATGGTTCTTGACTAGGTTTATACTGGGAATGGTGAGAAGTGCTTGGATATTAAATACACGTCGATGAACCAACACAGTGTCCAGAGGATGGGATGTGGAGTGTGAGATTAGGTGAGGAGTTGATAATGCCTCAAGGTTTGGTCTGAACAACCAGAACAATAGGGTTGTAATTGGCCAAGATGGGAAAGATTGCAGGAGACATGGATTTAGGGCAAAGACCAAGTTCAGTTTCTCAACATATATCCTTATTTCCTTCAAGTTTTCTTTCTTTGTATTTTTAGTTTCCATGAATTTTTGCAATAACAGTTTTACTGATATTTTATTTACTGATATTTTGTTTACTCTACTGAGGCTTTTAATCCCACTGTTGCACTCATAGTTTCTTTGCAGAATGTTCTTGGAGCAGACTTTAATAAACCATGACTTCGGCCTTAGAAGGTCTTAGAGAAAGACTCTTATGGCCACTGCTTAAGTTGTTAAATATTTACTCTCTTTCACACTAGCCATCAGCACATATAAAACTTTCAAGTCCTGAACTGAAAAAAAAAAAAAAAATCAGAATAAAAACAAAACAAAACCCCCCAGAGTTACAGGATCAGTATAGGTGCAGGCCCATGCCCACCAGCAGGTCCCTTGATCTTGCTAAGGTTTCTACGCCCCCCAGACGGCAGGAGAGGAACAAATGCAGACCCCCCGTGGAGAGGCACACGGCCGGGAGCCTTCCCTTCCCCGTTCACTACCACTTCTCGGAGAGTTGCCGAGTGACCACACATTGCTTTGCAGAACTGGCAGACTGAGGACCTGGGAAAGAATTCTCCCTTGGTGTTCTCTCCCCAACATCTTTCATTAAAGAGAAGTCTGTAGAGACATAGATCTTTGCCCCAAACCATTGAAAAATAATGATAAAAATCCCATGCAGAAAATGTGGAGAAAAACCTCAGAGCTGACTCAACTATTTGGTGAGTTGATTTCAGAATTGTATTTTTTATCTATTTCATATGTATTAGAAAGAGGTAATGACTAGCCATGCAGCTCAAAGACTGTTTCCACTCTTTTATGACCCTGCATCTCACCTGCCTCCTATTAATCTGATGCTGCATTATTTCATCTTCTTCTCTCCTTGAGGCCTTCCGTTCCTGTTTCAGGAAAGCCAGATATTTGCAAGTCCAATTGAAGATGCCAAATATTTCTCTAAAGTTTTCTATGTACATTTTCCTCTTATGGTTTTCTTCCCCATCTGTATCATTCGGTATGTTTTTATTTCCGTCATCCTCAAATAATAACGTATTTATTGAGCTTGAGCATTTGCCAGTGGCGAGTGTACTTTGCAGAGAATGCCGTGAATTGCTGTGGGTGCCTTTCTGTCTACTTGACTGAATCAATTCCCTATTCATTCTGTAGCTGGGAAGGCAGATACATGGGTTATCTCCTAGCTCACTATCCAGTAATTATTCATTTGTTTGTGCTTTTCTGGCCTAAAATTGATGATCGATATAGGGTGAAGACCAAGTTCAGTTTCTCAACATATATCCTTATTTCCTTCAAGTTTTCTTTTTCGTATTTTTAGTTTTCATGAATAATAGTCCTTCCATCAAGGAAATAACGAACAGATGGCATGCACGAAATGCCACAATTTCCACTATTCACTGCTACCAGATGGCTTCCATCTTTGCCCCCATGTACTACCCTTTATTTATGGGGACTGCACATTACAGGCTCTAATGGGCCGCTACATGTCTCAAATATAATCTTACATACTGCTGTTTTTCCAGGTATCACCATCACTGGATGTGTGTGGAAAGAGATACCTATGGGAGAAGTCCAAGACCTTCACTGCTTCAAAATCAAACTCCATGAACTGAAGGAACAAATGACTTTTTCCAGGTGTTTCAGTGCTATCCAAAGATACATGGCCCTCTTTGATACACTACCACACACCCGGGCACCTATTTTTGCACACAACTTTGACATGGCCATGCCTTGAGCAATAGGTCCAACAGCCTTCTAAGGGTGGGTAACGTTGATGATTACTTCAATAAAGGGTTGCACAGGCCATCTTGGTGGGAATGTCTCAGGGCCATCTGGCTCTCTTGTTCCTGACACCGCCCATCTCCAAATCAGAGACCCATGCAGCATACACTCCTTAGAAGTGTAACATTTACATGTGTCGTTTCCCCAATCTCTCTTTCCTACTGGGGACAGATTTGGCAGAGACACAGTCAGCGCTTTGGATGTTTTCACCCTTTGTTGTCCCCCCTAAGACTCACCCGTGGAGGATGGCTGGAATGCGAGCAGGACACACCTGCGGGCTTTAGACTCACACTCTCAGTGTCTAGTGGTTTTTTTTCTTTTTTCCTTCCAATCTCCCTCCTCTTTCCTTCTTTCTTGCCTGCCAACTTTGAAAGCACTAAATCCTCATTGGTTACCTGGTTCTGGGTTGTGCTGTGAGGTTTCATCTATGGCGGTGTCTTCCTGCTTACCCCAAAACACAAAAGGCTCTCCAGTGACTTGCACTGTTCCATGAAGGAATTGGGGTACATGTTGATCAAGTTTTACACCCCGTTCAGATTCATATCCAGGTATACTGGCCAACTTTCACTTCTGCCCAAGGGTATATTGTTCTTGGTTTCTAGATGTCTTCTGGTCAGAACTATTTGGCTTATACACAGCTAAATCCCAGATCTTAGAATTTTATTGGCCTCTGGCAGAAATCAAGTACCTTTTCATTGTTTTCTTTCCAGAAACACATGTGTCTTGTGTGGAAACATTCCCCTCAGTGATTCTTCTGTTTCCAGATTTTCACTCGGATGAATGCAGCACTTTTTGCATGCCTGGTTTCTTTAAGCCAATGATTCTACGTAGAATCAGTTATCACCGGTGAATTTTAAGACATGCACATTCTTAAGTCCTATCCCAAACCTACTGAATAGGAAACTCTTGGGTTGGCCTCAGAAAATCTGTTTTAATGAGTCTTTCAGGTGATTCTGATGTGTGCTAAAGCTTGCAAATGTCCACTTTCCCAGGGCATTTCAGCTTTGTTGAAGGTAGGAAAGGAAAAGAAGGTGCCTGGAAGAATAAATATTAAAAAAAAAATGGTCTTGGGTTTTTTTTTTTTAATATGCTACTTTTGTTTAGCAACCATGATTCCAAATGGCTTCCCCTTTTTTCAGCGTTAACTATCTCGTATTACCAGCTGGCTTGTTCTCAGTAACCATCTGTCAAGAGGTTGTGTCGTTAGCATTTCCAAAGTGTGTTTTACATTGGAGAGGTTGTCATTTACCAGGGAACTGGAGATTATGACTTACCATCACTATAAAATTTGGTGAGAGGAAGTATTTTTGTTTTCTCTCCTCTGTAAAATCTGGGAATCCAGGCCATTGGAGGCATCACAAACCAGTTAATATCTGGTTTGTATCTGCTTTTCATCACTACATAACGTAATGGATGATCCATCAATGAGAAATAGCTTCCCTGCTGTTACCTGTTCTTGTATTCTTGCAATATTTATGTTTGCTTTTGAAATGAGGAAAGGTTAAATTGTCTTCAGTCTCTTAACCTCAGAAGGACCTTTAATGAACAAGGTATGTCTTTCAAATAGGAAGTCTAACAAGCACTCTTTAATTAGAAATGTCAGTTCTAATAGCATGAACCATTTCTTTCTAGGCTGATGGAGAACAGCCTGTTCAGACAGTTGGTTTTATGCTGATTACACAAAGTATACAACTGTAACCCAGCAACACACACACAAAGCCAGAAAAATTGGACCAGTAGAGGAAAAAAGAGCCATCAGCCCAAGCTGAGTGCCTTACATGCAGGCCTTATATGTCTTTTTTATCTTCCTGTTTTCTTTTTCTTACTGATTTTCTACTACCTGCAACACAATGTCTTGGAACAAGAAATAGAAGCACTTGCTCCTGAATATACTGCTTGTTAGGTAACAGAAAAACACCACATGAAAAAATTTTTAAATGATAGTGATTAAACACACTATTCTACAAACTGATAGAAATGCTTAAAAGAACTTTCTGTCATGTCACCTGTATCTGGAATTACAGGGTGATTGTTGGTTAACCTAGATCCTGTCTTATACAAAAGGTTTATTCTTGGAAGGTTATTTTAACTTTGAAATCATTTGAACTTAAGAAAAAAATTACATCTGCTAAAGGATCTCTCCAGGTTAAGGAGAAATGATAACAGATTGGAATTTACATCTAAATGAAGGAATAAAGGAACCAGAAATGGTAAATAAACAAATAAACATAAAAGAATATACATTTTTTATAGTTTACTGGAAAAGTAATTGTTTGTTTAAAGCAAAAATACTAACACTGCATAATAATGTTAAAACACAAAGAAATGAAGGTGATGACAATTATACAAATACTGATCAGGTAGATAAACAGAAGTACACTCTTATAATATGTGAGGTTATTAAATTTGTGAAGTGAGGGGCATAAATTGTGTGATAGGCTGAAATATGGTCTCCCAATCACACCCACAACCTGTGAACATCTTATCCTACATGGTAAAAGGGACTTTGCAAATGTGATTAAGTTAAGGATCTTGAGGTGGAGAAATTAGGTGGTATTTCCAAGAATAAATGGCCAACCTAGTAAAAATGGCCTGCCTGCCCCTTGTTTAGGACCTGCAGTGAGGAAACAGAGGTTCAGGCACGAGAGCTGCCGGCAGAGGACAGCAGCGAATGAGTGATGGCGACGGCCCAGGGCTGCAGGACAGAATTCTGGCAGGAAGGGTGCACTTGGACTGGGTTAAGGGTATCCAGGAATAGACTTAATGAATCCCTATTAATAGACAGATAATTGGTTTGTTTTTACACTGTTGTGACGAAATTCCTTTTACATACACATGCAAATATATGTAAATATAAATATTTATACACATTGCATTATTTCCCTAGAAAACTTTTCTAGGAACAAATAAGCTTATATTTCTACCTATTACAAACTGTCCTCAAGAAAGGAAATATCACCGTACACCAAAAGTGCATAAGATTATCCAATTTACTTTTATTTTACTCTCCTCAGGCCTGGATATCATCTTTCTTCCAATCTTTTTATTTCTTTAGGAATATACCTATTTTAAGTATGCATTTAAAAGGTCATTTGTAAGTTCATATATTGATAATTAAATGCCATTTATATTCCTTCTATGATGTGCCTACTCAAATCGATTATCTCACTTTTCTATTGAGACATTTTTCTTTATTTTATGATTTATTAGAGTTTTTGAAATATTAAAGATTTTATTATCAAGTCTAATTTATGATACATTTTCTGGTTTTAAAAAATATTTTACCTTTATGATATAGTGGTTTCAAGTTTTATGGAGTTAAGTCTTATGCTCTGTGGGTTTGTATCCTACTTTGAAAGGTTTCCTGCACTTAAATATTAGAAGGACATTTTTCTGTTTTCTTCCAGTGCTTAATTTTATTCTTATATTGTTCAAATTTTAATCTGTATGTAAGGGACTATATAAAGGATGGTGATACCTAGGTTTATTTTACAAAGAAGAGAAGGATGGATTTTAAAATAACTTTTTTCTTCATTACATTTACCATAAGATTAAGCAATATTTCCTGAATTAAAAATGCCATTTGTTTTACCTGAAACTTGCAAGTGAGACATATTTATATTAGAATTTTCCCATTTATTCTAGCACATCATAAAAATTTCAACCAAACGGGAAGGCTTACTACATAGCAAATACAAAATATTAAATGAGATATCAAAACATGGTAAATTCTGTTTGGATTTTCAAAGAAAAACCAGTCTTACTTCTGTAAGAATTCTGATTGAATTTGATTCTCCTGGAGGAAAACATCTTAATCTAAATAAAGTATCTTAGGAAAAACCGGTTTTTTTCCTTATAGTGTTTACATGACCATTCAAAGCTGTTCTAATGCATTTTAAGAGTTAGAAGAGTTTTATCTATTTCTATAGATCAGGATAAGAATATATAAAATAAGGGACCACCACTCTTGTGTGTAAATACATTTCTCTCCTTGAGTAAGGTTTCCAATAATATTGCTACAATTTCGTTTAAAAACCCAGTTTTTAAGACTTTTTCTGAAACAAATATATGCCATTGCGATACCTTTTGAGCCTTAGTATAAATGGGCATGGTTGTTCACACTGCAGTGATATCTGTCATAGCCATTTATTCAGCAGGTTATTTTTGAAGATCTTTTCTTTTGGAAATATACATGTAAAACAAAGGCCCCTCATACGAACCGATTTCAGTTTCTGCCGTATTTCTATTAGTTACTTCATCAGGTAGTCATAACCGTAGCCATGGAGGTACACAGCTTGGGTATGTCTTTCAGAGACAGTCTGCCACTGGGGGTGCACTTACCTGCCAGCCTCCTGCTGTGGTTCCTTTCGGGGTGTCTCGGCTTTAGATCCAAGGCCATGTTCCTCCTGGCAAACCCCACCCTCCGCCCCAGTGATGGCAGAGCACAGGGGTGGTACAAGGCTCACCACCCTGGCCAGCATCCTCTACCAAGAGTCTTTATGCTGAGACTTCCCAGGGCTGAGGCACTTTCTGCTCCATCTTCCTTCATTTCCCAGCTCCTTTCACAAGTGTCAGACCTGCTTTGCCATCTGTCAACTACTGCTCTCTTAATCGTTCCTTACTGACAGCCTTTTCCCTGAGATTTTATATACATACACACACATAAATTACACACATACACTCTGTACATATACAATTGTAATTTATATATATTACATATGTATATTAGTTCTAACTCTGCCTTGGTGTCTGCTTCCCAAAGGATCCTATTGACACATGCATTGAGCATCTTCTATAGCAAGGAGCTTTGCTAGATTTAGTAGAAGACAATCCTAATACAAATAACTGTATAATTTCTCATAGAATATAAGGCACATTTTAAGATAAGCTTTATATAAGTTAATGCTAAGGGCAGACCTTTGAGGTATAAATAATATCATGCATAATAATATGTTAATGTATAATGATAGTATTGTCTTGCCAGTGAGTTTCAGCCCTGGGCAAGTTCACTATGGATTCAGTGAGACTGAGGAATGACAATGGAACGTTCTTGGGGTAAAAGGGTTTCTTACCTGACTTGCTCTCCCCGCGACAGGCCGAGCACTAGAATTACACCTGTATCCAACAGTCCGCAGGTCTGCAGTCTTCCTTCATCCCTGCCACCGCGCCTGTCCATGCCCGCAGCTGTCTCAGTCTCTGCTCTCCTGCGGCCGTACAGCAGCCCTGCAGCCGTGCCACCGTGTCGCCCAGGGCCCTGGGTGGAGCTCTTTATATAGAGTCAATAACGACGTATTGCCCACACGTGTGTAGTGAGCCAGCCAACCAGACCCAGGTGAGAATCCTGGCCCCAGGAACCTTCACTTTACCCACAAGCATTTAAAATGTTGATGTTTTGTGTATCATGGATTTTCAAGATAAATATTACTGATCTTGAGTGCTGAGTTTTGTGGTGGCATCCTCTTAAATTTTGTACCCAAGGCATTGCTTCCCTCTCCTCACCCCCCACCCCAGTCTCAGTCCTGGGAAGTTCTCAAAAAATGTTGGCTATCGTTATTCGGAGAAGAGGAAGACAAAGACATTCTGGTCTGAAACTAGTCAATCTATTTGGTCTCTTTTGGGCACAAAGACTCTGTATTTGCTGAGAACCACGCGCAGGATCTGTGCGGCTGCTCATGAGGTCTTAGAGGAGCCGACCCAGGCCGCCTTAGCACCTCGACCCCTCTCTCTCTCCTTCGGTTCATGAAGCTCACATATATCTCAGCTTTATAAAGACACAAGCTTTATTTCTAATTCAAGGCATTCGGGGGTTCACACCCCCCGTTTCTCCTTCTCATCTTGAAATGTTACCTCCTGGGATACTGTGTCATATAAATCTGGTCTTCTCCCCAGTGCTCGCACTGGGCCCTAAGACCCTTGGAATTTACTACGTGATAAGAACCACAAAGGTGTCTTGATACTCATAACAACCCCACAGCCACACCTGCGCTTACGTTAATGAGGTGACGTTTGGAAGCACCTGTGGATGGGTTGCCAGACTGATGAGAGCTTTAGAATTTTCAGTCCCCGCATCCTGACCTCCAGGGAGAGGACAGGAGAGGGGCTGAAGGTTGACTCAATCACCAGTGGCCAATGATTTAATCAACCGTGCCTGTGTCAAGTCTCCATAAAGACCCCAAGGATGGGGCGTTTGGAGCGTTTCTGGGTGGGTGGCGTCCCTGAAGAGGACTCGGAGGCTCGTGTCTGTTGCCACTTACCTTGCCTATGCATCTCTTCCATCTTGCTGTTCACAGCGAGGGCTCTTAGTGTCAGGATGTTTTCCTGGGTTCTGTGGTGAACTCTAGCAAATTAACCCAACCTGAGGAGGCGCCATGGGACCCTTCAATTTACAGCTGATCAATTAGAAGCACAGGTGACAACCTGGGCTTGGGACTGGCATCTGAAATGGGGATGGGGCGCCCTCAACCGGTGGGATCTATGCAGTCGCCAGTTAGGTAGCGTCAGCATTGAGCTGAATTGTAGGGTTCCCAGCTGGTGTAGAATTGCTTGGTGCTGTGGGAAAACACCACACGTCATACCTCCTTAAAGGGGTCTCCCTCGTTATTGCATTGAGCCCTGCACAAACTGAGCTCAACAAACACTAAATTAAAAAAAATTCCGGCTAGATAATTTAACATGATTTTTCTTTTTATTACGAGTTCCAAAGCAAATATATCTACTTATCATGAGTATACTCCAGAGTTGAGATCAAATTAAAAAAATAAAAAGAGGCAGGTAAGAACAGTATAGCGTAGACTAGGGAAAGACATCAAGAGATCCCAGCTTTGATTCTGGCTTTAACATTATTTATTTGTGTGATTTACCTAGAACTTTATATGAAGGGTTTTACCTTTAAGACCTCTTCCACATCTAAAATTCTATAGTTCTTCATTTTTTTACTCTTTCATTCATTCATTGCCTTACTCATTAATTCCTTCATTAATTCAAATCATGCCTAGGAGCTGTGCTCTTCACAAAGGATGGCAGACAACATGGGGACAGTAAGTTGTGTCCTTTGTGGAATTTACATTCTAGGGCTTCTTTCTCTTCTTGTCATTAAGAAAAATAAGAATACATAAATAAATTTTGAAATGATTTCTGTTGGTTTTTATGAGAATATATCAATTGGAGGTGAAAGACAAATGCATTCTTAAAATTAGGAAACACTGTACTTTGTGATTGCTTATTTTCCGTGAGAGGTAGATGGGAAGCATAGCCCAGGGTCACTGTGCATTCTGCTCATTTTATAATATTCTGCTGTCCTGGCATTGTCAGCCCCCATTATTGTTTTCTTAGACTTTGAAGAGAAAGTTCAACTATGCCACATTCATTTCTTTTCCTTTCAATGAATTCTAAATAAAAGCTTCATGGACGGATACATTGCTACCCAAGAGGTATGAATTCTACAGCGTCCACATCTTCTAGTGTAACGCTTCTATACATTTGCCCCAGCAACAAAGCTGTTTTCTCATAAATTTGTCAAAAAACCCTGAGCAATATGAAGCCATTCAGCTCTAAAACCTGCCACACATCACTGTTCCAAGGTAGAGAAATGGAGGAAATATTGAACAGCAAAATTTCATAGCGTAAGACAAGGTCATATAATTCTGTGTCACTAAACTAATGCTACTAAGCATCAGACAATCTTACTAGGTGACACTTAACATGTTTTAAAACTTTAACTCATTCTAGTAAAGCTTGGGCAAACCCTATTACAAAGTTGAATCAAGGACAGACAAGCAAGTAGAAATATTCAAATACATGCCAAGTACCAAGTGAAATTGGTAACTGAGACTGAACACAGAGAAAAGCTCAGAATCAGAGAATTTTACTGCCAGAGGGGCCTTATACATGATCTGATTCAATGCTTGGGGAAGCAGGCAAAACAATTTTAAAAACCAACTTTCCTGTGAGGAGGTGATTCTGTTCCCCCCCCGACACCCTGCCACTGTCATCACAATCTGCAACTAAGGAAAAATAAATTCTCGCTGTGTAATTTTATATGTCAGAAATAACCAAGATGATTATAGTTAAATGAAAAATGGAAAATAGCAAAATATTGCTCACTCTCTCTGTTACATTTACCCCATCTTTGTTAGGAAAAGATAGGAAATGCTTTTCTGTGTGGGTAGAAAGGAAAACATATTTCTGTGTTCAGAGAAAGATGCGTAATATTTTATACTCACCAAAGAAAGAAAATATTCATTGAATAACACTTGACAAAAAAAAGCAACACAGTGCCACTGAAAAGTGACAACTTTGTAACATTTAATATACACCTTTTTGTTTGTTTTCTACATTCTTTTAGGGAGTTGAACTCAAACTGTTTCCATTCTGCTTAGTACTGAGTTGGGATGGCCCAGGGTTTGTGCGCATGTGGGGTGTGACAGTTGATGTCACAAGGCATGTCCAACAGGACAGATGGTTTAGCGGGGGCCAGACCAAGAGAAGCCTTCATCCCACACTGCTGGGATAAACGCTACGAGACACACCTTGCATTGAGAAGACTGCAGCCTCTGTTCTGTTCTGCCCCTGCTCTCTGCCTGCTGACGTGGGGGGGCAGCCCCTCGGGCCACCTGGGCCGCATTTCTATATTAAGTCCTGAAGAGATGGGCTGATGATGCTGCTGCACCGCAGAGCCTCATGTACAATGAGGTGATGGCTCATTGCTGAACCCTGACACAGAGTCCCTGTACCCTGGACCCAAGACAGTGCACATGAGGCTTCAGCAGAACTTTCTTCCTTCCCTTCCAACCTCTGCCAACTTTCTTCCCTTTGCGCTTCCTCCCCTGGGACAGACACACTGTGGGAAGGCAGGGGACGGTCATGTCTCCTTACTGCAGGCGTATGCAACAGCCCCAAAACCTGCCCAGATTCTCAGCTGATTTGGTCGCTCTAGCAAACTTCTTACAAACGGTCATGTTAACCTCCCTATCAATAATTTGGCTACCTAATGAATAATCTAGTTACCTAATAAGTAGTTCTATGTGATGTGAAGAGGGTGCACCACTAAAGAAATTAGAATTTGAAAAGGTCATGGCTACAGCTCCGTTTTGATCTTGAAAAAAATCAAATAGAAAATTCTAACTGGTCATAATTTCGCAACAAAATAGTATGGACCGTGTCTTTAGCGATTTTCACTTTTAATCTGAAAGTTGTATTTAAAAAATGCACTTTTAATACAGATCTCTGGTTTTATATGAGATGTGTTGCAACTTAAGCCTTTCCTATGCTTCTAAATATATTCAAGTCAACAGACATGCAAACGTTATTTTTCTCTCTATTATATTTGTATGGTTATTTTTTCAAGAAAACTCTCCAAGTTCTGTCCTGGCAACCTTCATCAAACTGCAGGAAGAATGGGTTGTGCCTGTGTGAGCGTGCAAGCGAGCAGTAGGGAGAAGCTGTGTTCTGAAGTGGGAAGGGCAGACCGAGTCCAATTCACCCACAGAAGTTAATGCTCCTTAAGGAATGATACTTTCCCATGGTCTGAGGATGCATGGTATATAATTATTACTGATATTTTAAGAACCTGAGACTTTAGACATCCACCCACTTTTCTTCATAATGAAGTCTCAGTTTCATTCTTAAGTTGCAACCTCGTATATTATGTATAGTAGGTACGTATAGCATAGTGGCTCTTCATTTGATTTTGTCTGGTACCGATATGTTCGCAGCCAGTGAATCAATGTGAGAAATCCATTACTTGACTGTGCTCATTTCAGGGGGTCTGAATTGCTCTCAGACTTCTCTCGTGGGTTTCTCTGGAGTCACGCTGCTAGAAAAGAGCTTTGGGTTCGAGGACTGATTTTTGTTTCTTGGTTTTCATTTGAGGAATGATTTCAGTGAGGAATGCAGAGAGCCGCCTCTGAACTGCAGGACTCTCACCGGTACTGGACTCCTGGATAAGAGCAAGACCGGCATTTAATCATACTTTTCCTGGATGTTAAATTTCATTTAGGATTCCTTTTGGGAAGCCATTTATCATTTCCATTTTTAATCCTGCTCAAGAAACAGTTAAAAGCATCAGGGAATCTAAATCTATTTGAGAAACTGCTTCTGAATTTTAATGCTTATCATTCTCACCTCATGGGTTTGTCACTTATGTTTGTATCCTAAAGCAATAGATTAATTTTGCATATTTATGAGTCCTGTATATACATGGAATCATACTGTGCTAATTTGCAACTTATGTTTTTCTCTTAATTTATGTTCTTGAGGTTTATTCATGTTGTTATGAATAGGTAACCACAATTAATTACGTAGTGTTCCATCTTATGAATATAACACACTTTGCAGTTATGGATTTGCATTTTTCTTCCTGAGAGCTTTATAAGGGTGAAGAAAAGCTTTGTTTATCATTGTAAAACCGGCCTAATTTTGGCCACAATAGTTGCCATGTAAAGGGTATTAAATAAATGCTTGGTTACTGGTATCTTTTTAATAGGGCAGTAGGCAATGTGAAAAAAGCTTTTTGAGACCCTAAATCATAGACATTTGTACCTCTAGTCCAATTACAGGGCAATCCTTAAAGCAAAAAATGGGGGAGACATGTCTTTTCCATATAAAGTGCATTTGTATTTTTGGCTTAATATCTAGCAATACTCTTTGACAGGTAGGGGCCAATCAGATGTTTTTTTTTTTTTTTCATTTGAATGGATATGTCCTTACTGGTGATCTTTACAGTAAATTTGAAAAGGAAGAAAGTAAAGGTTGGTTTTAAATTGTTTCACTCTTGTTTCCACAAGGAGATTAGTTAGCACAATGTTGCATAATCTAAACAATTAAAAGCCTTAGCAACAGGACAGATAATTAGCTACTCGACAGAGCAGGTAATTTTTCAGGTTTGTTCTTTGCATAAAGAAAAAAAGTACCTCTGGGTGTATTTATTGTTTGTTCCTGAACTACTCTCCCTTATTCTTGGAAATGGGATGGAAAATGTTTGGGTTGATTTTAGGGCTGTATGTCTTGTACACACAAACACACTGAAAATCAACACCTTCATTACTATAGATTTTGCCCTATTACCTTCTCCCCAGGAAGTACCATTTTTACAATGTATTTCATTAATCGCAAAAAATAACAAGCTGCGTCTCATAACCTGTTTTCCTGTGAGCAATCACTATAGCTCCTGTTCAGTTAGGCCCCACTGAGTTAAAATTTAAGGTTTAAAATAGTGCTTCCAAACTTGTGAGCTCTGGGGTCTGAAGCTCAACTGCCAGAGTTGTGTCAATCCATATTGTGCACAAGTCAGGCATTTTTCTGTAGACTGCAGATGATTTGTGTACATAAACTATATGTAAGTGCTTAAATATAGGTAGATGAAATCATGTTTAATAAAATAAAAGTGAATCTTAAAGTTCCATTAAGTATATTAGGCCATTTCTAATTTTTTTCTTTTTAGCTATTCTTTCATGTTAAAAATGTGTGTGCACATGGCTTTCAAAAATCAGTGGGCTTATACTCGAAACAAGAGGGCGTCTGTTTCAAGCCTTGTCTAGTCTAACCCAAGGTGTGCCTCTTCATAGACAATTGTTTATTTCTTCTGCTATTGATCTTCTAACTTCTAAGTAATATACATATGCTCGTATTTCTGGATTTTGCAGCATTAGACATTACTCACTGGTTTCTAGGTCAGGAAGAAAGGTCAGGATTTAGCCCTCCTTTCCTCTGGTCATTTGCACAATTTACAAAAGTAATCAGATTTTATATTATTAGGACTAAATGAATATCAATCTTAGCTAAACAACATTATGATAATATGATATGATTACCTTTCTATTTGGAACAAGTTATATTTTGTTTTGCCTTTTTTAAGGGAATTAATAATTATTGTTTTTTGGCATTCACTTATTAACTCTGTAATTACCACTAATAATACATCCCGAATATCTTCACCAGAAATGTGTACCTGATATTCAAAACATCAGAAAGCCTTTAGCTTCAAATGCCTATCGTCTGTTATTCTGTTATCAGTGCCAATCTGGACTAACTGTTCACAGAAACTGCTCTCCTGCTGATGTCAGAACGCCTGCCTTCTCCATCATTCTAGAAGTCAAGCAGGTGGTTATGTGGAGGGTGGATTTAAAGGAAGGAATGTGAGAGGCAGGGAGACATAGAAGGCACGACTGTCGAGTGATAATAAAGGCACACGCTTAATAGCATCAATTCGCACTTTTGTTTCTAAATCAAGGGACCAGGGCAGAACCCAGCCGACAAAGAGCCCAAAGCAGAACATAAGCAGAATAAGAACGCTTGCTGTTCATTTGAGGCCATAGTGAGCTGGGCATGTTTTAAACTTTCCCTGAATTCATTTAATTAATCCCTTCCACAACCTTATTATACTATTATACTATTACATCACTTTATAGAGAAAGTAGTGTAAGGGTAAGATCATTAAACTTCATTTTACAAAGAAGAAGGAGCCACCTGCTGTCCACTCTCTCTCTGTACTGTGTCTGTAAATGTGAAGCACCTAAGAGGAGGCCACCTTCCACGTGCTCAGAGCACAGTCCTGGACCTTCTGACCCTAGGACTGTAAAGGCATCCCTCTAAGTTATTTCAAGATTAACTCAGAAGTCTCCCATGCGGTGTACAGGAGACAACCCAAGGTAAATCCTCTTGTCCCTAAGGAAATTGTCCTCTCTTCTACTTTTTTCCACACAAACACATTTGTGTGAAGTTCTCTCGACTTTGTGGACATTTTTATGCTACCATTAAACGCATATAAACTTATAAGGCACACTCACCAATACTCTCTGTCATACACTACCTGCTATACTAGCATAGGGGAATTTTCTGGTGTCAAGATGGTTAAATTCCCCAAGTAATAGGTACAGAGAGGTTAAGAAACTTGTGTAAAGTCACACAGCTAGTTGCTGGGAAAACCTGGAATTCAAAAAACAGCCAAGGCATTGTGATGGTTAATCTCATGTGGGCTATGAAATAGTACCTTGTTCAATCAGATGCTAATCAGGTATTTGTAAATGCAGTTAACATGTGTAATCCATGATTTGAAGTAAAGATTGCTCTTCATGATGTGGGTGGGCTTTGCCCAGTCACTTGAAGGCACTTGTCCACAGGCTTAAAAACACTTCCAGTAGTCGGTTCAGATGGGCTCTACTTGGAGAACTTGCAGGGAGGTGGTTTTCATAGATGTAAGCATTTTTTTTAGCAAGATGTAGTAATTTGTTTAGTAATGTGGAAGCAGTTAACATGACACTAGGCTGAACATTCCTTCTCACATGTCCACTTACTTCAGTATTGGGGTTCCAAAGGGAAAGACAATTGAGCTTTCGTTGAATGCAGAAGAAAGGTACCCCAAATATGAACTAGTGACAGCACTGCTACCCCTGCAAATTGCTAAACTTTGCAAGAAGGGAGAAATTTCTCCAATGCCATTCTCTTAAAAAGCAAATAGAATGATCTGGTGATTTTTTTTTTCTCCAGATAAAATACATCTACCATGTGAAATGTAACTACTTTCTGAGAGATTTTCCCCAAATAATTGTAGGCTTTTGGGTCTTGAGTCCAGACAACCAGCCCAGACCTTTTCCTCTGCCTTTCTGCAGCTGAAACCAGATCTCTGCCTCAGTTTGTGATTACTCCAGGCGTTAGGTTTGGGGAGCATTAGCAAGCCTGGGATGACAGTTTAAGGGTCTGAAGAAAGGTCTGTTTCCTAAATTTCATGCACATGGGTCATGCTGTGGCAATCTCTTGTTTCCTATTAACCTATCTGTGTCAAATAAAGTTTCTTGAGAGATGTAGCATTGAACTGATGGAGCTTCAGTGGCCTGTTGCAGCCAGAGATGGTCTTGGTTGCAGCTTCTCCAAAGAACTCTGACTCTCCTAAGGGACTGAAAACATATCTGAGCTACGGTCATCAGCATTAACATTTGAACAGGGAGAAATCTATATATAATTCATTTGAATGTTATCTCCTAAGGCCAGGAGAACCTGCTTTCAGTCTTTAATTCCTTTGGATTGTGGTATCTGCGGACTTAAACTTGGAAATGAATTTCACTTTTGAATGTTACATTCTTCCTTAGAATTTCAAAATGTTTGCAGGGCATCAAAGTAGGAGTAGTTTGTTTGCAGGGTGTCTGTACCATTTTGCATCCCCACCAACAATGTATGAATGTGTGTCAGGCTAGACAGTGGAGATCCCAAGGAATTTCCACTGTCAAGTGGTAGCAGTACAAATGAGATCGGGCTTCAGGTGGTCCGGGAAGTACAAATCAGTTGCACGACAAACTATTCACATTCTGAAGATACTCATTTCTCTTGCACTGTTACTTTTACTCAGTAGGCACCAGAAACTCCAAGGAAAATTCCTATGAGCATGTGCTAGAAGAAATAGTACATAAAATGGACTTGTTTTCCCTGCCTGCCATGCGTCCTCCAGTAACATCATTGCTGAACTCAATGAATGCTTTATTCACCATTATGATAGCCCACAAAATTTTACTTCTGTTTCAAGGAATCCACTGTACAGGAAAAAAATAATAATAATGGGGTGATTTCCATATTAATTCACTTTACTATGTACCAATCATGATGTTAGAAAATGGTAGATTAGCCTATTGAAGACACTGGGGTCTATTGAAAAAATGCTTTGCAAAGTTAAAATCTTATCCCCCAGATGGAAGATATATTCCCTGAAGTATGATAAAATATGTAGTAGTTATTCTTCTAAAATCATAGTTGATGGATCTGGGAATCAAGACATAGAAGAGGAAAATGGCACCTTACATCAAATTACTCACTTGAAAAATATTTGCTCCCTAACTTTTTGTGCTGGGGGTCCCAGTTCCTAAGGGAAGAGCGCTTCCACCACAGGAAGCAACAGAGATTCCACTGAACTGGGGATTTAAGATCGCCGCTCGTCTGTTTTCGCCTCCTCTCAAAGTAATCCAATATTAAAAAAAAAGAGAGAGAAGCAGAGAGAGAGATACTCTATTGATGGGCAATTTATCCTGACTGTCAAGGGGACATAGGGTGGCTCCCACATAAAGCACCTAAGTGCATGTCCAGGGATCCTCTTGGAAATCACAAATACCGTAATGGCAAAATTTAATGAAGGCTACAGCAACCCTGGGGGAGCAGGACCTTTAGGACTCAAACACCTCGGGAATGGAGGGTGGGATCATATTTCATTTAATAAACCTCGAACAGCCAATCTTCTGACTGAGGTCAAAGGACACATCAAACAGGTACAGAGTAATGAAGTCATAAATACTCATCACAACCTATGACCAGTTGCAGAAACAAAGTCTTTACAAGATTTGTATATGGACCGTGGTGGCCGCCATACAGCAACTCACTCAGCGTCTTCTCGATGACCTTGCGTCGTGCTTTTTGGACATTAAAGAGCTGAAATCTATACTTTCCCCTTCAGGTTTTCTTACAGCTCCGTTTTTCGGATGTGGTTTGCTTTGTGCCAATCAGATGCATCTGAGCACGGCCTGAATTTGGAACTGCATGCTGCCTTTGGTGGGGAGGCTGTGTCACCGCTGTGTCCCATGTAGTCTGAGCAGGTGCTGGATGCTTGGAGGCATCGACTGTGGCATAGCCTCCCAGTGCCCAGAAGGAAGCCCAGGCAGCACATCACAGGAGCCGCAGTTCTGCCGACGCCCTCCTGACCCCGTTATCCTAGCCGAGGCTGCCTCCTCCATCAGAAAGCTGTCCTGGCGGTGACTTCCTTCTCGCCGGATCCCAGCTAAAGCTGTGTATTTGTGGGGGGCAATTGCACCGCTGGAGTCCTGCTTTGCATGCCCTCCGTGCCCCACTGCTCCTGGGCAGCAGCACCCTGGACGGACCTGTGCTGTGATGTGATTCTCATAGTTATTCCCGGACCTGCTCCTGCACTTAATAAAAGGATTATGGAAACACGTTAATTTCCTTAGCTTTTTATAACAAGAGGCCCTCTATTGCTTGAAACGGCACTCTGGGTGGTAGGAAATGGCCGGTTTCTCGCATTCTTGGAGATACCAATAGAGCGACTCTACGGGGAAAAAGGAAAGTAGAAACTACCGGAGAGGTAGGTGGGGCACATTGTAATTCAGTACATGGCAGACACCACATACATATAGCATCAAGCAAGTAGGGAGAGAAAAAAAAAATTGAATTAATAAACTCTCATTTCAGAGCATGGTAAACAGAAATTTTACAAACATTAATTTTTGAGCTTTGGACAAAAAAGTGATAATTACTTCATTTGCTAAGACACAACATCTTCATGCCTACCCTGCCATCTGGACCGTGGTCTTCAATACTCAACCTTAATTAGAATGAGAACTTTTTAGAAAATAGATGAGCCTATATTTAAGATAGGAATATTCAGCATGAGCCCACAACATCTGCTCCTTGTCAAAACCAAGGATACTTTCCTAATTGCTTTTGGGTAGGACCTGACGGGATACAAATACAAGTCTGAGGAGAAACTGCTAGAAGACAAGTAATGACAAATTGAACATCAGGAAACAGTGATGAAATCAGGCCTTGTGTCTGTAAGACGGCCATGATGATGCTTAAAGAAGACAAGTAGTAATTGTATTAGAGAAAAATCTGTCAAGAGCTGTGAAGGCTCTGACTTTACCCCTTTTGCAAGCATGCAAGTTAGCCTGCCACAGTTTCATAGATGCTGAGGGAAGACAAGGCTCCTGGGCCAGAGACAAAGCCTTGTTACTAATGGCACAGCAGGCAGGGCGATTTTCCGGGGCACCCCACATCCAGGGGGGCAATGCAGGAGCAGGCCCCGCGGATGCCGCACGGACAGCATGTTTGTACACCGCTGAGGAGCCCTGGGCTTAGGAAGCCCTCATCCTTTGAAGGGGCTGCTAGCTGACCCACACAGCTCTCCCCTACCTAACATCACTGCAGTACATGATTATTTTGGTCAGAAATACTATTATATTTAGTATTTCTATACTATATTAGTTATTTTGATCAGAAAACGGACACTATATTCATTATTTTGATCAGAAAAACAGTAGAGCTGTGTGGTTATGCCCGTGTCATCTGGAGCTGGGCTTCTTGTGGTGCAATTATGCTTCTACTGCTTCTAAAATGTGGGACCAACAAGCAAGTTTCTTCATTTTTCTGTATCTCCACTTCTTAGTCTGAAAAATGAGTATGATTAAAAAATAATAATAATACCTACTCACTGATTGCTACAAGGATTTGGTGAATAAATCTATGTCACATAATCAGGAAAGTACTGGGTGTATATATATAATATTTTATATAAATATATTTATACATTATATTTTATATAAATGTATTTCTACATTATATTTTATATAAATATATTTCTACATTACATTTTATATAAATATATTTCTATATTATATATTATAAAAATACATATTTGAATAGATTATTTCTATATGGTCATGTAAGAAACTTGGAAATAGTTGACTCTGGGAGGTGGGAGTGAGAGCCTGAATACATGTGTTTGGAAAAACACATTGTTATCACAATATGCCCTTATATTGTTTATATTTCCTACCAAATTCATTCTTCTACCGATTAAAAAACCTAATTAATTTGAAAGAACTCAAAGTAAATGGGAGTATAACAGTTTAGAATTTCTGAGCCAAATGGCGCTTGCCATCACAGAAAAGTAGATGGCAGATTTTTATGATTTTAAACATTTGCTCATATTGTTTTATACACTGAAAATTGAGAAAATTGGTCATCGGAAGTGCTGTTCTATGTTTTAGTTTCCTATAAAATTCTCATAAAATTTTCTTCTTTTAAATAGTTTAAATATTTTTAGATCATGCATATTTAAAATTTTTCCCATATCTAACTACATACTCAATTACCAGTTGGATCCATTTTGAATAGTCTCTACAATGAAACTGATCGATAACAGTGTCTCTACAAACTAAATGAAAAAAATGAGCTCAGAAAAAAAGCTTTGAATGTAAAAACAAAGACAATTTAGTACCAGGCAGCTCTGTAGGACATTATGAGAATGTTCCAGAGGGTCTCTACTCCTTTCAGATGAGGGGTCCTTGTGCTCAGAAGAGGATAGCCTGTGAGGTTTGACCTTGTTTCACAGTCCCTTTGAGCTGGGAATAAAGTGGAGTAGATCCAGTTCCCAGAGCTGGGTTACCCATGCAGTAGAAAGCAGAACCCTGAGAGAGAGAATAGATCATTGTACCTCTAAATATTGGAATTAAAAGTTAAGGACAGTTGACTTGGAAGCAGTGGGGAACGCAGCAAGCTGGAGGGCACCACACTGTGAGCCTTCTCTCAACAGGACTGCCTCAGGTGTCAGACGGAGGGGTGAGACCCAGAACGGGCACAGTGCAAAGCAGGACGCATGGCATTCTCATGCTCGCCAGAAGTTTCTTATCTTGCTAATCTTGTGATTTAAAGACTTCCATTCAATTACAATATCCCTCCCTTTGGTATTGCAAAGTCTTTAGACCATCTTGTCCTTTGCGTATGCATTTTCCAGACTTGTTTATTCTCACCTTGGTGCTAAGCATAAAATATTCCTTCATGGGATTCTGTCTTCCAAATACCTCAATGCTTTTTCTTCATTCTCTGACACCTGACACTTTTCAAATAGTGTAAGGGAAATGTTTTTCTCTGTCACCACAGTAAACCAGATGCCCAATGTTCATATTTCTTTCAGACAGTGACACCCAAGAGAACTACACACTTGGCATTTAAGCAGCAGGTGATAGACGTCTGGGAGCTCTGGGAGGGTCGTCTTGGTGGGAAGACACCTTACCCGGTCTCCCATTTCCAAGGTTACAGTCAATAGGAACACAGTGGTGGTCAAATCCTAGGGAATATGATTTCTTGATGTGTTTGTCTGGTTAACTGATACAAAATAGGGGTGAAAACTAAAGACATGGATCACAACATAAGGGGTGTCTCAGTTCCCTCCAAGGACTGCTAAAACTTACTTTTACAAGTAATGTATGTGATTTGAATTAATATTTCATGTAATCTGAAATATAAAAACTGTTTGTTATCCTACAGACTTGAGGCCACTCTTAGCTCCACCCCCTTTTGGAGCTTCCTGCCCTTCAGCTCCGTCTCTGCTCCGTCAGTCATAGCAAAGTAAAAGGAGAGGGTGCTGTCCGGAAGGTCCGCACTCCTGACAGCAGGCGGCGAAGCCCTTCCCAGGGGGGTGACTGATGTGGGCTTGGCTGCGCACCCCCAGATAGCTTAGGCTCCCACATAACTGATACGGCAAAGTGGGTCGTACTCTTTAGGATTTGGAAAATGTATCAGAGAATCATATTTTTTAATTCTCCTTCTTTTTAGGTGCCTGTCCAGAGTCACATTATTTGAGAACTTAGTATATCCATATTTTATGTCCCAGAATATTTTAGTATTAAGAATATTAGAATTTTTCTCGCTGCAGAGATTTTCTCAGCTTCTGATGAAAATGAAAGAAGAGAGAATGGGTTGACAGTGTAGACACCAAATAAATGGAAATAACATGAAATACCTCGGGAGGATCTGCTGTGGGGCTGTAGGTCTGGTGGGTTCAGGTTGCTCTCTGTAGCTAACTGCGTCACTCACCTTCCCCTGACACTGGGAATAACATGGGTCCCACAGTGCTGTTAACAGCTCAGGGATATTCTTTCCAATCATTTCTAGCCCACAAGGATTCAATAACCTATCACCAAACTAGGTTCTTTTATTTCTGTTCTCTTGGGGGAGGAAAAGGGCGGCAGCCCAGAATGCTATGGATGTGGTTCAAATATTCGTCCAGTGAAATGTGCAACCAGAAAAACACCTGGATATAGAGAAGAAACACACAACAGAGTTTCCTGCATAAAAGAGGTTCTGTGATAAATGGGGATAAGGGAGACAGCTGTATGTGTTTCTGTTTCAAAGAAGGGGAAAAGAAAGAAATGAGCTGGTAACTTCTACCTAACTATATGCCTGGAATTCTTTTGTAATTGTCAGAAAGGAAAGACAAGTCCTCAAAAGGAGATGGGGAAGGAGAAGCCTGCTACCCTCCTCTCTGTGTGGGCGGCTCTCTCCACCCATAGGTGCTGCCTCCATATTTCCAGGGTGGCCTGGAGTTTCCTCTTGCTGGTCTTTGGCTAGAAGGCATTGACATGAGCTGACATGCAGGAAGTGCTCTGAGTAGTGGTTGGCACTCTTATTAAGCTCAGCACACAATATGGGGCTTAGAACATCATTGTTAAGTAGTACACACATTCCACTTTATATCTGCAGCATTCAACCTCGTGTATGGCCTCTAGTGTGTTGAGTTAAATGCCTAAATGAATGCCTCATTAAATTAATGCTTTAAAAATCATTGGGTTCATGTAGCACTTGAAAATACGTGGGTCCTACCTACATTGTAGATGTATAATCATGGAAATGAACTAAGGAATGGAATGGGTGCAAATCTGTAATTGTTAACTTACAGAGTCTGTACAGAGGAAGTGAAAGGAAAAAATGAGAATCTTAGAGTTTTTCTGGGTTGGGAGTTCTAGCTCTATTTTGGGATAACAGAGATGCAAATAACTGTAAGAAAACTTCTGAAATGCAGTATTGACAGTATGTTGTGTAGGGGCCGAGGGCAGCCGCCC
This sequence comes from Manis javanica, assembly GCF_040802235.1. Taxonomy (NCBI): domain Eukaryota; kingdom Metazoa; phylum Chordata; class Mammalia; order Pholidota; family Manidae; genus Manis; species Manis javanica. The sequence goes on along the minus strand of NC_133170.1, from coordinate 6,002,281 downwards.
CAAGATGTGGCTTTATGATATGTGAGTTGCAAGCAATCAACACCACCCAGAAAGACACCGACTCCCCCGCCAACTGCATATAAAGGATTTGGATGGAGGAATTGCTCCAGGAGGCAAGGCATTACCATAGGTAAGTGCGCTATAATGCAAACTAGAGGCAGCAGACAGGGAGGGACGTGGCTAAGTCTATTAAAATTCCTCTCTGGGCCCCATTGTTTTCGTGTGGCCCATCAAGTATTTGTTTACCAAATGATTACTGGTTCATATTCCTGTGAACTGCTCCCCTTTTCCTTTGAAGTCTCAGACCCCTGCCCACCTCTCCTGGGTTCAGGAGGACATATAGAGTTCATTCTTCCTGACTGTCTTTGGAATCTGTGTCCATGGATTCCCCATAGGAACCTATGAAGTTTAATTTAGTTTTCTCTCCTGTTAATATACCTTATCTCTGTGACTGTTAGACCAGCTAGAAGTACCTTGAAGGATAGAGGAAAATTGTTTCTCCCCAGCAGTTGTGAAGAACAGAACACTAAGTACATTTGATTTTGTGAGTGAATAATAGTCTATCTGAGAAATGTAAATAAGTAGAAGAGTGGGATCAAGATACATATACATAGATCAACATACATTGTGGTTTGTGCTGTAATTTTAAATGCCCTGGAAAATGTACAAATTCACTAATTATACAGAGTATGTGAAAGATTAGAAAATTCTTGTCGGAGCAGGAGAAAATGAAATATAGGTCAATATAATTGGTAGAAATAAGTATTGTTTTCAAGAGATCAGAAGGAGATGAGGCTTAAATATCAAATGAGGAAAATTCTTAAGGAAAATGGTAAAACATGAGGTTTAAAGAGCAAAAATTGATATTCTTCACTATGAGCTCAATTTATTAAATTATAGAGTGAAAACTAAAGGTGAAGAGTTTGAGACAAAAACAGCAAAATCAAAGAACAAAAGAGTGATTTTGTAGCTAGGTTTAAGGTTATGAAAACAGACAGCAGATCAAGAAAGACTCAATATGTGTTCCACATAGACTCAGTCTTTGATGAGTGCCTAGGACAACTTTTGGGTACGATCAAAATGTGGTAAAAATATAAAACTATAAAAATGTTGACATGAAAACAAAAACAAACTAAGAATAACTAACAATAGTACCTTAGAAAAGGGAGAGAATAAAAGAAATCATATGATAACAAGATTTTATCCATGAATGATTTTGTAGAGGTAGTCAAAAAAGTAGCCTAAATCATAATTAACAAAGTTACAGCACTATATATACAAGAGACCAAAAATAGAGGATTTCTGTGGGAACTTAAGGGGAATGGATCAAAGAAGGAGGTGCAAGGAATAATTATGTTTACATCACTTATGTATTTCTGGTACAGTTTTCATTTTCTATTTAGGATCATGGTATTCCAGTTATGCTAATGGAAAATAAGAAGATTTACATGAATTAATCACTGTATAATAACATATTTTGATAGGCAAGATAATGTTGAGGAGGAAAATATTTCCTCTATCCTTCAAGATTCTTCTAGTTGGTGTAAAAATCAAATTGACATCAGACAGATCAACAGAAGAAAATCAGATTTGATTTCATATGTATGGGGAATCCATACAGACATGAAATTCTAAAGAGTCAGGGGAAAACGAGAATGGGTGGGGGCCTGGGACTTCAAATGATAAACAAATGCTTTCTGGGTCACACAGAAACAATGGGACATAGACAGGACCTTGGTCAACAGGCCTTGCTAGGTTCCTCCCTGTCTACCATACCTGCTTCATATTAGAATGTAGTTTCCATGGTGACAGCTCTCTTTCTGGAGCCGTCCTCCACCTAAATTCTTTTTAGGCAGTTAAGGGGAAGGTCAAAGTTTCTTTCTGAGTCTTTTGGGCCTTGACTGTTTTCGGCTTGATAAAATCTGCATGTCAAAGTGGCACATTTTGGGTTGGCCTGTCCTTGGTTCCTGGTAACATAAAGGACTGAGCACAGGTTTTGTGTTTTGCAATGTCTGCCTGGCTTCAAATCCCACTTCCGCCACAGTTTAGGTGTACGTGAGTGTGTCACTATGTGACTTTGGGCTTCCTTAACTTTTTGAGGTTATACTTTTCATCTGAATCAAGAGAAAAATGATATTAACAGTCTTTCATTTTATGACAAATAGAGTTAAAAGGTATAAAATGAGTGGTGCGTCATCTGTGCAAAGTGTTCAATAATTCATTCTTCTTTCCTCTCGCAAATTGCACATTTTTCCCCAGCTTCTCTCTGAAATTGGGATGTCTCTTACAAATGTTAGAAGAAGGTTGCTGGCCACCAGGGTAAGGAGCTAAATTTTCACTGCCTTTGCTCCTGAGAACTCAGTTTTTCTCAGAGGTTCCTTTGATTGTCACCTCAATAGAGACACTTGCATTGATAACTCCCCAGGCAATTGAATTTTAAGTAAATTCTGGATCCCTAATTTTTGCTTAAAATGTCTTTGAAAAGACTGCATTGTGATGCAGCATTGAAATGTAAAATTACATTGTGTACAAAGATAACCTGTCACAAGCCAAGTGATTGAAAGACAGAAAAAATTGCCAGGTCTCTCAGAATAGAACATTAGAGTTTTGCAAAGCTAGGGGAGGTTAGGGTGACTGATGAGTGTGTCATAAAAAACTGTATCACCCAGGTGCCTATTAACTGTCTGTCAAAAACTTCCAGGTGTCTAAAGGAGTAGTGTTAACTTCATTGATACATACTTCAATTGATAATCTTAAAAAATCGAGATGACCTAATAGGAATTGCAGGAGAAACCCAGAAATCTTCAGTATGCCTTATTCTCAAGCCAAAAAGACATGAAGAGGTAAAGAACAGCTGTAATAACTATGAAAACCTGTGGTCTCTTTGAGGCTTTACTTAGATGTTGATTTTTAGTTTATTTAAAAATTTAAATGTATAATACTGCAGGCCAGGCCCTTGTTAACTCATTTAATAACAAACTAACTTCTTTAATCACAAACTAACTTAACTCCCAAATATGGACTCACTTCATTCTTCTAACAAACCTATGAGGAAAGAACACCTGTTACATCCATTTTACAAATGAAGACGTTGCGGGATAGAAAAGGTAATGACAGAGGTCACAGAGGAAGTCGGTGGTAGAGCTGGGATTCAAACCTTTGGGTCTATGTTAATCTTTAAGTTCTGCTGTCTTTGCGATGGCTGGGGAGGAGATTTCCACCTACTCTTCAAGGTTGTTGTAGCTGGTCTAAGAATCAAATAAAGGCGAGACAGAGTAACAGCAGAGAAGAAAATAATGATGTATGTATGGCACGAGATTCTGTAGGCAGTCAGACACAGGAAGGTCTGTATGTCCTCCTGAACTAAGGAGAAGAGGGTAGACTTCTGGGACTTCAAAGGGAATGAATGGGAAGCAATTCACAGGAAGATGAAAGTGTAAACATTTGGTAAACAAGTGTTTGCTGGGCCACACAGACAAGGGTCCTAATGAGGAATTTTAACAGAATTCGCCAAATCCCTGCCTGCCTACCACCCCTGGTCCATGTTGCAGTGCAGGTGTCTGTGGTGGCAGCTGTCCTCCTGGGGGCAGGTCCTCCATCCAAACCCTTTCTGTGCAGCTGTGGGGGTGAGAAGGTCAAGTTTCCCTCTGAGTCTTTTGGGCCTTGATTGTTTCCAGCTCTGACATGATCTGCACACTGAAGTGGCGCATTGTGCAGCGACCCTTGGCTCCTAAAGACTTTGCAGAGAAACCTTAGTCTCAGACTATCATAATAGGCTCTGTTCTAAGCATTTAAAAAAAATGTATAAATGGGTTTAAATCTTAGAACAAGCTCAGGCAGTGGATGGAATTCCTCAGAGCCACAGAAAGGTGAGGGGAGTTGTCTGACAGCCAGGCTGGGATTTCTCCTGAGGCAGCCTGGCCTCAGAACGCACAGCCTAGCTCCTTTCAACCACTGGGCCTGTGCCTCTGAACTGTAAAGCAATTTCAAGAACCCAAGTCCTTCAGGGCGTGAGGCAACGCTAGTTGTCTAGTTCCTTGTTCTTTAAGTTCCAGTCATTCATTCCTTGCTATTCTATTCAGTGTGGACCGTCCATAGGAAGCAGAAATTCTTTAAAGGTGGGCGTGGGAAGAGAAGCAGACAGGACAATTTTGGCGACATGCCTACAGCTCTCTCTGGTGCACCGCCTTGTTAGAGACCCGCAGGGACAGTTTGTTCCTTTCTAATCTGTGTTGCGGGCTTTTTTCCTTGTACTGGTTGGAATACACGAAGCTACTGTGCAATAGCAATTTAAAAACCCCAAATTTCAGTGGCTGAACACAACAAAGATTTATGCCTTGCTTGTACCACAGTTTGCAACAAAGTCTGGGCTTCAGCTTTACACCAAATTTTCTGGCAGTATCCTGGCTTGGATCTTTGCCTGGCAGCCACTTTTAAATATTGAAAAAAAGAAATTTAATTTGCCACCTGGAAAGACTGGGGAATTTTATAGCCAGTAAATTCTTGCTTCTTTTTGTTTCACAACCTTTCCTTGATCTCGCCTCTTTCCTCTCAGATCTTTCTGGAAGCAGCAAGAAGAAACCAGGTGGCCCCGTCATCACCCTATTCAGTTAGGCACATTTTCTACCTTTCCCATTGAAACAGCAACGGGCAGTCCCTGTGGGTCAGGAATATGGGAGGGGCTGTTCTGACCTGGGGTGTCTCGTGAGTCACAGTGAAGACACTGGTCAGTGCTACAACCACCTGAATGTTTGGTTGGTCTGCAGAACATACTTCCTTCCAGTAAGGGCACATGGCTGGCAAATTATGCTAGTTGTCAGGAGACCTTAGTTTATTGCCACATGGTCTTTTCTGTCCAGTTGATTGTCTTTATAAAATGGAAGCTGGCTTCCCACAGAGCAAATACTATAAGAGGGTATGGGAGAAGCTACAATATCTTTTATGACCTAATCTCAAAGTCACACTCTGTCATTTCTTCAGTATCCGACTGTCACACAGGTCAGCTCTCTTGAGTGTGGGAGAGGACTGCACAGACACCTGACACAGGAGGCGAGGGTCCCTGAGGGCCACCTTGGAGGATGGCCACTAGAGAGGTGATAAACAAAATAATAGGTAATGATAATGTAACTTATAAATGCTACAGAAGAGGTGCACCCAAAGATGTGTAGTGCTGTGGAAAATGGAGTATGTAGGTGAAGGCTATGAAATTCTGAGAGAAAGCGACAGCTGAGATGACTCCTTGGGCGTGAATGGAAATCAGGACTCGAGAGAGAAAGAAAAATGGATTCGAGGAGAAGGAGGAGACGCTGTGACACTGGGTCTCTAAGTCACGGTATGTACTAAGGAAAGACAGTGGGTAAAAGAGTAGGGGAGGTGAGGGGCAAGCTCCTGGGCAAGAGGGGTTTCTTCCTGTTCATTCTAGGATTTCTGTGGGCCTAAGTGGCTAACCTTGTGTGGTGCCGTAAGCCTCACTCCTGAGGGTCTGTGTCCTGGTGACCATAGAGGTACCAGTCTGTGGTCACTAAAATGACCAGATCACAGTTAAAGCTGTAATACCGATAATGTAAGAGACAAGCAAGTAAGTCACTTGAGTGCTAACTGTATTCCCGCGCACCCCCGGGGAGTACTGGCCCTTGGTCATGGTGGTCCTGATCAGTGAAGGAGAGACTAAGGGGCTCACATCACTGCTGACACCTCTGAACCACACTGACGTTACGGCCCCTCTGTTGGAGGAGAGGCTTGTGGGGACCAGATCATAAATGAGACGCACCTTACAGTGGGACCAGTGGGTCCCTGTGGCCATTTCCAGGTCTCCCAAATGTGTAATTGGAATGAACAGACTTACAAGTGGGCTGGACCCTTGCATCGGTTTCATCTTTTTGTAAAAGTTGTTATAATAGGAAAGGCCGAGTGGAGGTCTTTGAAACTCAGAGCACTTCTCCCCAGTCAACATAAATTAAAAATATCCTAAAATGGCAGAGGATTTAAATGACATGGCCAAAAAGTTGAGGAATAAGAAAGAGCAGTGTCCGTCATGTCTCCTTTTACTTCACTGGTCTGACCCCTCTGTACACCTAATGGATCATAACATACGACAGTGAACTGACACATACTTAGTCATACAAAAGCCCCCAGTGCTGAATTGAAATAATATGCTCTGGATCTATTTGTTTATGAAATCTAGACAATCCCTGTTAACCCCCTACTATGGAAAGGAAATTTGATCTTACCTACATGATCTCCCTTTCCCTCTCTTAAATGTTTGTTATATTATGGTTTGGGTTCTACTTTCATAATTTTAAATAATAATTGTACCTGTATTGTGTGTTTAATCAATATTTCCCAATATCTCAACTCTATATAAAAATGAATGATCAAATCCATGCTTCATAACATCTTGCTTCTATGTTTTTACTTCCCACCTTCTGTCAGCCACACTTTCACTTTTATGTTACAAAGGTTTCCAGTATTTATATTCTGTTCTGCAAACCGAGGATTTGTGCATTATCCACAGGTTGACTTTAGATCTTAAAAACTGATCAACAGAATTTACTTTATTATGACACAGGTATAGTTTACAGCCAGATCAAAAAGTATGCAATGTTTATTCAATATTTAATGAACGCCTACGATGTGTGTCAGGCTGTTTTATGCACTGAAGATATAACAGTAAACAGAATAGACAAAAATCGATGCTTTTAGAATGCTTGCATTTTCTTGAATTTTCTACCCTATAGAGCCAGTGTTACTGCCACTTGCATCCTTGAAGGAGCTTCTAACGTGAAGGCCAAAGAAAATTGTAAATTGCATCCCATTACTTGCTTAAAATCATGCCATATTTTATCTGTTTATTGTTTATGATGGAAATGATGGGTAACTAACATGGCACTTAATATGTGATAAGCATTCTGCTAAATATTTCACATATGCCTTTTAACATCTCTGCAAGACAGGGATTAATGGTTTCCTTATTCATGGATAAGGAAAAGGAAAGACAGAAAAGTTCAGTGCTCCACAGAAGGCACTATGAATCTGCAGCCACTGAACAGAAACACACTCAAATATATGAAAGAAAAATGTTAAAGATGTAGCTAAATATTTTAGAAATGCAACCATATAGAACACTTTTTCAAGCTTTAGAAATCAATCAATCAAAAGTAATTACAGAAAATGGAGGAGCTAAATGATAAGGTTTATTTGAAATCTATGGAGAATAAACTTCTGTGATTTATAGATAGGAAATATTACCTTTTCCAAGTGGTAATAGAATAATTGTAAATGTTTTCTGTAGTTTAAATGGTGGTTTCAAGTTGTAGAACTCACAAAAATTTATGAATTCCAAAAATTCAGGAATTATTGACGTTATATTGATTAATGCAAGTGCCCCTTTCCTTGCTGCCTCCATCCTAGAATATGTAAGTGATGACCAGTGCTCCAACATCCATTTTGTAACATGAGGAACCCCTGAGAATGGAAGTCATACTCTTAGGATGATTGAACAGAAACAAACACTAATGACGCATTAACAGCAGTCCTAGCCCTGGACTCTCTGTCTCAGGACTTCTTTTAACTGGAAGAAAAATAATCCCATCTACATCTAACCAGTATTATTGCTTGAGTCTATTATTTCTGTTTCATGCAGCTAAACCTTGTTCTCATTGATAGATAATAATGCTGCCATTTTAATTCTTTCCAAGCTCTGACTTAAATGGTCTAAGATCTTGATGTAGGAAATGAAAGACTGTTCTATCTACTTAACCAGAGCCTTGGGTAGGTTCATGGGGCACATTAGTTAGATATGTAACCCCTCTTTCCTGCCATTGGTTATAATCACTTCCCACAGTTACTAAAACAGTCCAGTTTAACTAAGGCATTACCAGTCCTTTCTGGAGACCTATCTGAAGTGAAGAGAAAATATGATTGTAAGAGAAAGGGGCTCTAAGGAAACTGTGAGACTGGAAGTTACCTGGTATTTAATGTGTTTCATATTATAACTTCAATTGAACTTTAAATAACTGGATTTCTGTCAGAACTTGCATTCAATGGCAAAATATTTTTGAGAGGTAAATGGAAAAGAAATATATACTCATTCAGAACCCATTTTGGGGAGGGATATACGTTGCCACCCAACTTAACAAAGGTTACTTGGCTCATCATTAAAATAGTCTCAGTATTTATGAGAGTTTAAATGCTCTGTTTGGTCCACATGGTGCTCTTGTTTTTGACTTTAATAAAAAAAAATTACAACTTCTATGCTGTAAAGACATACATTTTACATAATCTTTCCCCTACTTAACAAATCCACACACTATTGCAAAACAAATTTGAATAAGAATGATGAGAAATGAATAGATTTTTTTGCTGTGATCTTTCTGACAGTGTTGCAATTAAACTGCCAAAAGCGAAGAGAGAAAGAACACATGTGCGCGCTGTTTGACTACAGAATGGCTGCTCAAGCAGAGCACATTTTGTACAACAGATGCTAAGAAGCATTTAGCATATCTGACATGTAACAGTTAGGTGATGGGCAGTGAGTCATTTCGTCACTGGAAATAGGTGTAATATTGAGTTTTCTCACTTAACATAGGCTACTAGTCTTAGACCTTTGTGTCTGAAAAGAATGAAAATATAAACAAAATCAATACTATAGTGGATACTGCTTTAGAGAGAGTGAAGATTTAAGTGTTCCAGTGACCTCCTTCTTAAGTCTCATGCCCTTTGAGGGTGTGGATGGGCACACACTTATCTACATGAGGAGATGAGTTCTCAGGTGACACCTCTGGGTTCTAGAAGCACCTTTATCGGCAGGTCAGCTGATTCACTGCAGGCTCAGATCCCAACAAAGGTAATCACACAGAGGAAATATCAGTGGATATGTTAACAATTTTTATTATCTGAGAAGGATGCTTGGTATAAATAGCACAAGTCCTACAAATGCTCCTTTATTGCAAGTAATATATATATATATATACTTAAATGAATACCCAACTTCACGAGCACTAATGCTAGTAGAAGAACTAAACTCTAAATGAAAGCTCAGTGATCTGAAGGATGAAATTAATGTAGACAGAAGCACGTTTTGATAAGTTTCCACCACTTTTGGAAGAGCTAAGGATGATTCAGCATGTGGTGGCACCAGTCTTCTCACTTGTCTCGGAGAGGGAGAGTGATAGCAGAAGTCTGAATTTAACTTGAAATTTAAATTTCCGTTTAACTGAGATGGCACACCCCCAGGGTACTCAGGAGTACACCATGAAGTCTCTCCCCCAGAAAGGTTTAAAGAAACTACCAATTTAAAATTTACACCAGCTTCTTCCGTGACATAGCAGAATGCATTAGCCTGGTTTTACTAATTTTATTACTTGTGTCTTAGCTCTGCTCAAACTCTAACATATAGAAGTGCTAGCTCCAGATATGGAAGTAACTGGCCTTAGCTCTCTTTGCCTTCTCAAGTTTTTGACTAAATAATAAATAAAAACATGAAAAGACGTTCAATATCACCAACCATTAGGGAAATGCAACCTTTAGACATAATAATAAGGCCAACAATATCAAGTGCTAGAGAGGATGGGGGCACTGAAGCTCTCATATATTGCTGGTGAAAATGCCAAATGGTGGAGTCAGTTTAAAAAACAGTTGGCAGTTTTTTATAAAGTGAAACATTTTATAATCAGCAATTCCATTTCTAGGTATTTATTCCCTCTTAAAATGAAAGCTTACATTTATGCAAAAAAACCTGTGAGCATTTATACTGACACTATTCGTAATTCCCCCAAAGCCCTTTACGTAGTGCTTAGCACACAGTAATGCTCAATAAGTGATGGTTATTAATTATATTTGAGAAAGTGTATGATAAATTCCTATGAGGTATTTGGAGGATAAAATAGATCTTGCAGAAAATTGGGAATAAAATCAGTCCATGAGAAAGTCTGTCTTCAGTAAAACTTCAGCTTCTTTTTAAGTTTTTCCGTTTTTCTGGATGACAGGCGATTGCTCACCTTGTTTTGTCAGCGTTTGATTGACTCAGTTTGAATAAATACATGCGATGCCTTATTATAGAAATGTGTCAGCAAAGTAATTAAAAGACGTAAGTTCTCTTATTTCATCAAAGATGATTTTAAAATGCAAAGGTCTTGAGTTTGAAGCATTTAAAAACTTTCTTGAGGCAACTTTGCCGCGGGAGGCTTCAGAAAAGGCACATGCAATGGTTAACTTTTTGTGCCAACCCGACTGAACCACAAGGTGATCAGATACTTGGTCAAACATTTTGGGTGTTTTTCTGAGAGATGTTTTTGGATGAAATTAATAGTAGACTGAATAAAGCAGATTGCCCCTCCCCGAATGTGAGTGGGCCTCACTCAGTCAGGTGAAGGCCTGCATAGATCAAAAAGACGGAGACGTCCCTAAGTAAAAGAGAGTCTTTTCTCCTTAAGGGTCTTCAAACTGGGACATCAATTTATGACCTGTCTTCAGACTCAAACTGAAACACTGGCTTTTCCTGGCTCTCAGCCTGGTGGCCTTTGTATCAGAACCATGCCACCTGCTCTCCTGGGTCTGCAGCTTGCTGGCTCATACTGTACACCTGGGACTTGCGGGTCTCCACAACGGCCAAAGCCATTTCCTTACAGTAATTCTCTTTGTATGTCATCCAATTGGTTCTGTGTCTCCGGGCAACCCTAATGAGGACAGGACATTTCATCCTGTCTGATGTTTGGCTTCAGAATTGTTCTTGATCACAGGGGATCTGCATGTATGTGAACTGAAGCAGTCATCATGTATCCTGACTGTATTTAATCAGTTTTGGTTGAAAGTGCATAGTTACAACTCTTATAGACACGATCCCTCCCCCACCTCCATCCCCATATTATCAGCTTCTATTTTGAACTTAGTCTTGAAAAGCTGCTTATCTCCAGCTTTCTGTGTGCATTGGGTCCTGCCCACATTCTGAAACCTAGGCAAGGAGGGTGCCTTTTGTTCTCGCTGACAAGCAGACTGGACAGGAATGTTCTGTGGCACCAGGAGGGTCAAAACTCCGTCTTGTCCAGTTCCACCTGTTCTCTGCACCAATGTCATATTCTCAGGCTTGTGGTGAACCCAGGAACGTGTTTGGCGGCTGGCAGGTGATAGGGATACGTCAGGTGAAAAATGGACAAACTTATAAAGAAGCTGAAGTTTTATTGAAGACAGACTTTCTCATGGGCTGATTTTATTCCCACTTCCCTGCACTCCCAACACATTTTTTGAGACCAGCCTTCTACCACCCTTCCTTCTGTTCTCTAGGAAATGAGCCATGTCCCCTACCTGTCCCATACATTTTAGCTCTAGTAATTTGGATTCGGGTAACCCTTACACGGCTCTTTTTTTTTTTTTCCCTTTTGGACCAGGGACTAGAAACGGCAAAGGCATTTTTTCAAAGAAATTTCTACTAATTAAAAATTAAACTCCTTAGTACATTAGGATACTATTACTTCCAGATAATACATTCCACCTGACACTGGTTTCTCCCTTGAACTTCAAAAGGATCTATCCATGCCACCCACGGCATTCCATGGGAACATGTTGTCACACTGTTCACTCAACAATCTTAAAATATTTTAATGGGAGAGACCGTGATTAATTTTTCTTTGGATCCTAATATAGCAGAGATGATGGCAAAATATGACATGCTTACTAAAAACAGTATTGCTTGATTCAATTAGAGGTTTTTTTTAAATCGCCTTATCTTTGCACAAAAAATAATCAGAGAAGTTTAGAAGGAGTTTTAAATAGAGCTAATCTCTGCCTGGATTATGATCATATTGCTGCAAAGTATCTAGAAGAGGTTTTCTATGTTCACCCGTAATGGAGAATAAAATGACCCTGGCCTGGTTAAGAAAGATGAGTCATGTTAAACTAAATCAAGGACTCAGCTGACTACCCTGATGGGCTCAGACATAGGAAGGTGGACCTGAGACTAGATTAAGAGAGGGCTGCAGAGAACTGAATTACTCTGTAAAAAATGAATAAGAGGGGGTACAAATTCTCAAGGTGACCCAAGAAAGAAGGGATAAGGCAGGGATTTGAGATAAAGGAAAGGAAAAATAAGGTGCTGGAAGACTGGAACACTCCATGGAGTAAGTCATCAATGAGAAATACCTGCTGCAGCCAAGTGGTAAACCGAAGACATTTTGAATACATTATCTGCTCTTCAATTGGAAGCTCCACGAATGCTATAATATATACCCCTTTTCAATTCCCTCAGTCAAAGAAGTGTCTTCAAAAAAATATATACCCTATGTAAGGGTGGAAATTGAGGCATAGACTGTTTTGGGACTTGACAGAAATGATGTGGGAAATGCAGTGATCATGTGGGCAGTGAAATAATTCACAGTCTGAACTGATTAAACGTAAGAAGAGTTTAAGCAAAGATGTAACCGTGAGGATAGAAACCCCCCAAGAAACAGCAGAAAGCTTTGAAAGAGTTCTGGGCTTCCACCTGTTATGGGTTGGGAGTTTGAGCCAATTTTATTTAGATCACAAGAAGCAAAGACCCTAATTTTTGGGTCATATACATGAAGAGTTATGGGTCCTTGCTCCCTTATCTGTTATCTTTGCCGATGTTTGAACTCCTTCTTGTTACTGTCGCTTCTACAACAAAGAACAAAGGCATTACTAAAGTGATACGTGTTTGCCTACAATGAAAGGTATAAGTATAGTTTCCATATCACATAGAAAAAAATAGAACCTATACCTACAGCCACTCATTTATCTTTTCAACAATAACTTATTCAGTGAAGGTAATGGAGCTTCAGACATTGTCTTGTACTCTCGTGCCAGCAACAGAAATACTGGGTAAAATCTATTGGACAGTCATTGTCTTAAGCCAATATCCCTCGGATTATCTGCAGGTCACATGGCCCTCTCGTGAGAGGTGTGCTCCCCACACAGAAAGGACAGGAGCATGAATGTCTCGGGAGATGGAGCGGCACCAAGAGGAAGCTGTGCAGACCGGCCTCGTTAAATGTCCCTTGGGTCACTGCACTTAGTCACACTTTCTGCCCCATCATATTTCACCCACAACTTTGTACTCTTCATCAAGCCTAGTACAAAAACCCTCAGGTTTTACCTCTACTTTGGGTCTTCATTTCCTTATGAAGACCCTTATGTCACATAAAATTGATTTTAAATACAGTGTTACACTTCTCTCTTCTTAATCTGTCTTTTGTTACAGAGGCTCAGCTGAGAACTTGGGTAGAAGGTAGAAGGAAATGTATTTTCTCTCCCTTGCAAGATGCATAGGTCATATTTTGAGGACAAAAGTTTTAACCTCCACAGAAAATAAAGTATATGCTTACAAATTCTGTTAAATATGGTTTCTCATTTTTAAATTTTCTTAATAAATTAGAATGCTTGCATCAGGAATATCAAGGAGAGCTGACATAAGAAAATTGCTCTTTGATATTAATAATAGGCTTTCAGTGCATAGATGACTGGCTGAAGAAATCAATCTACAGTGAAACTTTTCCTATTCTTTCTCATATCACGTAGGTGAAGGGTAGCTTGACATGCCACATCTTTCTGGCATAGGCTTATTTTCAGCTGATTGTTCTGAGGAACATCAGCCACCGGAGAAACTCTGTAAACACAGTGGAAGTTACGACGGCATGTAAATCTGAATTCTAAGCTACTTTTTAGATTTACTCAGCTCCTTGGCTATCTCCCTAATGTATACATGGGCTACGCATGTTAATCAACTTTTGTTTGTTTTCCTCTTGTTGATTTGTCTTTTATTACAGAGCTCTCAGCCAAAAAGCTCAGAAGGTCAGACAGCAAATTGTATTCTCCCCTGCAACATGGACGTTCTATTTAAAATTTTTTGAGGTACCTTTAGGGCAGCGGCATAATTTTGCAATCCCACCGCAGCAGTCAAAGGGTCCAATTTCTCTATAGCCCTGCCAATGCCTGTTACCTTTGTTTTTTTGATAGTATCCATAGTTACTGGTATGAAGTAACATCATACCAGTTTTGATTTGCATATCCCTGATGATTAGGGGTGTTGAACGCTCTTTACCTGGCAGCCATCTGTATGTTTTCTTTGGAGAAATGTCTATCAAGTCCCTTTTCATTTTAAAATCAGTTTATTTAGTTACTTGTGTTTGAATTGTAGGAGTAGAGTATACATTTTAAACAGTGAGCTGTACCTTCCATGAAAAGGCATATGGTACTTTCGATTCGTTTTAAAATCAGGTTAATTTTTAGTTTATACTTTCAAAACGAGGTTCATTGTCTCCATGGCTTAGGCAGCTCACTCTAGCATAAAACACTCAAATTACACTTTAAAAAAATGCTTCTTTGTTTTCTCCAGCCCAGTTGTCGCTCTTTTTGATGACTTTTCATGGCACGGACAATGCTATACATTTATCAAATCCCATTTCATTTTTCTTTTCCGGGGCGTACAGGAATGCAATGTTTTCCAAGCTCTCTTGCTGTTAATTGGGGCCAAAGGACTAGGTCCTGGCAAATTGCCAAGGTGAGTCACACCCTTAAAAACAGCTTCTTCTGTTTTATCCTTCTGCTCTTTTCTGAGTTGGAAACTATACATTATAGAGATGGCATATGGAGGTGGGGTGGCCAGGGGGTGGCCAACTTACATTAGATTTAATATGAGCAAGACATAATCTTTATTGGATTAAATCATTAAGGTTTCAGGTTTTTTCTTTTTCTTTTTTTTGCAAAGCAAAGCCTAGCTAGTATGACTAATTCAGCTCTCAGCAAACATTGTGTTCTAATTCTTTATAAAGGTTGATACATAAAGGATGTATTAAGAATTTTAAAAAAATTTGTAAAAAGGCATTGCACGATGTAAGTCAACATTTTCTCCAGAAGTCTTATATCGCTCAAAAACGGATATTTTGTCAGATAAATGATAACTAAATAATGCCAAGAAGAAAATAAATTGTTTTTGAAACAACCAAATGCAGATTGGAAAAGTCCAAATATATTTGAGAACATTGGATAAGGCAACATTAGCTGTAATTATATTTAATTATATGGTAACAAGTTTTGGGTTAACAATTTGAGAAAATAAATCTTTGGCAGTTGGAACATTTTTTTTCTTCTTAAAAAAAATCTCTTTAACTAGAAAGGAAAAGAATAATAGTATTATATTAGACAGTGGAACTCAAAGTGCTAATAGATGAAGGCAGGACTCTGAGGAATATCCCTAAACCTAATAGAAGTAAATGAGGTCGATTTTGTCCTGTTAATCTGTCTCACGTCGATTTGATTCTTAAACCAGAAAGAAGAACCTTGAAGAGTAGAGGAAAATTTTTCCTTTCCAGCAGATAAAGGGATGTCAATAACTTAAGTGATAAGCCACAAATCTGAAATCATTAGAATTTAAATATTATATTTTCTTTATAAGCAAGTTCACTGACAGAACACTAGTACTGCAACAATACGAGTCAGGAATTTCTCAAACACAGCTCTTATCTCTTCGCCTTTTTGATCCTTAGTGACTAAGGTATACATTTGCATCGTTTTATGCTGTGTAGAGAGCTAAAGACAAAATAGGGATGACCAATCAAAGCCAAATGTTACTATATTTGCCAGAAACTTCTTTATGTCAGACCCAACATAGAATGATTAAAGTTTTAGACCTGGAAAGTATCTCCGAGATCACTCAAGTTGTGCTTGGCTATCCCTTCTCCGTAATCGAGTCTCATCTTTTCCACGTCGGTAGGTTGAGCTTGTCAGCAGTGTGTGTGTTGATGGCGGCTGAATTACAAAAAGATGCCTAGGTGCTGCAGAGCAGAAGGGAGGCTGCCAAACCAGGCCTGGTGGCCAGCATTATAAGCTCTTGCTTTTCCTCACTGTGTGTGCTGGTCACTCTCTATGTAACGACCAAATCTTCCTTACTTTCCCCTCAGAGTTAATGTCTCCTTTCTTTAAAGAGCTAACGAATATGCCCGAGTCGTACATAGAGACTGGCAAATAGTGGAAGCTTTGAAATATTGGTACCTAAGAGGATTGCATACTGTACTTCGAATAAACCACCTAAGACATTCTACGGAGTGTTCACCCTGTTAGAATGTTTGTCTCTGCCAGGAAATTGTAAATAAACTCTTTTGGGGTGAGACCTTGTTTCGCCGTCCCACAGCTCCTTGACCGTACCTTGTCGTGTGCCTCTGTTGTGTGTCTCGCATGGTTTTGTCTGTTTTCTCTCCTCCCCTAGGTTATGAGTTCCTGGAGGACAAAGGGCATCGTTTTCATCTGTGTTCTTCACAGCAACTAACCCTACATGGTACATAATAAATATTTAAAAATTATTTGTTGAATTTGAAGGATATCTCCTCTGGGTAATTTTATTTACAAAACATTCACATTTGGATGGGGTTTATTTTACCAGAATGATTTATTTTGAAGATTAAGGTGATTGTGAATTAAGCTAGAAGACAAGGAAAACCTAAGCATTGCTTCAAACTTTGAGACGGGGTTTATCAGGATTAGCACAGTGTGGCAAAACGGGCACATGCCTTTTGGTACCTAGTTATTTTCAGATTGTTATAAGAAGTTAAGTACCACTTCTTTGGGGTTTTTAAAAAAATGGGTTAATGAGACCCTAAAGACTTTAAGGTGTGTCTTTAGAAGGCCTGCATTCTTTGTACACATGTCTTGGCAGTGATTGACTTAAGTTGGAACCGTTCAACAGGAAAGAACCACTAAGAAGCCAGGTGAGACATTCCAATCAGTCAAATAAATTGAGCTTCTTGAATTCCCCCCAAAAATGCTTATTTATTTGATTGGTTCCCTAAAGCTGATGTTTGAAGCAGTAAAATTGTCAGCAAAGATGGGAGGGCAGTGAAGGAAGTTTTAAAAATTACTTATTTTTTGTTATTGTAACTCCTTTTCTAAAAAGTACCAATGTTCCTTTCTATAAAGATTTTAGGCCCACCTGTTATATATAACATGGATTCACATGTATACAGTATGTTTTTTCTGATTTGGAAACTTTCTATTCAAAAGACTCAGTCTATAACAATATCTAGATATTTATAAAGCCTTTCTTAATTTCAGTTCAGAATTGGTCATTGATTCATTTGACCATTACATGAAGATAATGATTTAACATCAATGGAATGATCAAAACTAGCCCTTGAATTTGGAGAAGGTCAGGATGGAAATCTTGTCATTCATTGTCATTATTGTCCAAAGACTTAGCTAGTCTCCTGAAGGTCAGGAAAGAGCCAGCACAGAGCACCTTCAGCAACCGCCGGCTCTAACTGCAGACTAATGGATGATGTTGGTGTTTGAACACGTTTGGGTAGAGGCAGTTTCCCCAAGAGTCTGAACTAGTACCACGATTTGAAGGAGGCTCCTTTAATAGCAGCAGCCTGGAGTTAGCAGACATCTCCCCTGAAGAATTTCTCCAGTGAAAAAATCGAGTTATTCTGAGTTTTTATGGATATAGGCAAACTCTGTCTTTGAACATGAACTTCTCTTAAAGTCAGATCCCATACCACTTTGCTGATGGATGTGGCAAACAATTCCTCACCCAAATGAGAGTCGAGGGTGAAGGGCAGCCTATTCAGAAACACACCGGGATCCTGGTCTTCAACCAGTCCCTTCTCAGGTGTATTGCCATTTGGTGCCTGTCTGCTTTTGTCTTAACTCATCTCTTGGGGTTCTTTCCTCATCTTTTAGGTCTCAGCTTAAGTGTGCCATTTAAGGGCTTCTTTGATTATCTCATTCAAATTAAGCTCATTTATTTACTATTCAATTTAATTTATTTGTCAACCTATTTATTTTAAAGTAATGTTTATCATAACCTGGAATTATCCTTTTATTTATTTGTTTTTATACCTATCTCTCTACCTCAGACATGGGTAGAAACTCTACAATGATGGCAACCTTGTGTGTCTTCTTACTGGTGTATACCTTGCACGGAAGTAGTGCCTGGCTCAAAGACAATAGAATAAATAAGTGTGTACCACATGTTGAGTTTCTTTTGTTACTTTGTTATTTCTGCTTTTAGTGTCTAGAAATGAATTACACTACTGGAGCACATAATATTATTTCCATTATACAGATAAACAAAATGGAGGTTGCTAAAATATTGAAGAAGAATATAACTTACTATAATGAAATACTGATTTAATTTTCTTAAGATATGAATCAGCAGTGTCCTTCACTCTTATTTCTAATTATATTGTTCTATGATTCCTTTTGACGGTGATAAAAACAGAAGAGTAAATTTTATGGTTAAGGGTGTATCAAGGCAGCTTAATTGGAAACATATTTGAAAAGTATGATTACTGTCTTAGTCATTGAACAATATGATTATCAAATAGGTTTTAATATATGACTAAAATTATTTTAAGTCAGTGGACTCTTTGAGATCATAACAGCCAGTGTTTTATTCCCCAGCTTTCACTGGCATTTTGTATTCTCTAATTCTCAAGTATCAAATTAATTTTTAAAAAGACCTAGCCAATCTGACTTTCAGAGAATGTGAAAGCTCTTGGAACTCACAGCTTTACGTTTCTCTAAGCACTGAATCTGACACTATTTGCCTTCTCTGTAGGTACAGACATACTCCATATTTAAGTATGGATTGTAGCCCAAGATGAGAAATTTAGGAATCTATGCCAGTTGTACATCCACTCAGTACTGAGCCAGCTATTGCTACTTCCAATATAACCTGAAATTCCCAAACTGTCGTGGTAAGATTTGCCTCCCTAAGGTTGTAGAACAAGACATCTACAGTTAATCAGGCCCTTTCTTGGCTGACTGTCCATCTTTTTGAAACTTCCTACCTTCACTTGCCTTCCTTATCACTGTTATAGATCTTGATTTTACTCCAACTTACATTAAAGTTCAACCTCTTCTCTCTTCATTTGTAGCCAACATAAGAAGGGTTGGTTCTCTCCATTGGTCCATTTCTGTTGTGTTTCACATGTTTTTAGTTACTACAACATGCATTCAATAACCCCAAGTGAAAAATACTAGATAACATTACATTTATATGATTCAATCTGATTTTTGAGTGTCCTTTGGAAATAGAGCTTTGAAATTCTCAGGCATCCTTATTTGGATTATGGTTCTCTTGGTGAGTTGTACCATAGTCGTCTCACCTTTTATTGACTTATCTTTCCTGTTTCTTTCTTAGGTCCACAAAAATGTCATTACTCTCCTTACACATACTCACAGCATTGTGCAATAAAAGTTCAATAGGGGATCTGATCTAAAATCAGACCAAACAGTGGTGTCCTATCTCCAACTATCTCTTTTCCTTCACTTCATTACCGATTACCTTTGATGTCTAGTTTTAGCAAATCTCCTTTCCTGTGATGGTTTTATCAAGCTGAGAGGGTTATTTCTGTGATTAAAATTTCATGGTTTCTTACATCTAAATTCTTTGCTAGAGAGAACATTGAATATTCTCTGGAAAAAAAAATAGAGCGTAACAATTTTTTGTGGTTGCTGAAATTTGTCATTACAAATTCTAGGGAGTGCCCTGCCATTAATTCTCTCCAGAAGAAATAGAGTAATGGTAATAAGCTGCACAGCAAGAGTCAGGTTGGACAATTTATGGTTATAATAATAAAAAATAATATTTTTGATATTTACAGGGTGATTTTTTTTCATCCAGATGTTTATTTTCAAGACCAAATAGAAAATACAATTGAGACAATTAAAACATACTATACGGTTTATTGATTATGCAAATATAATCATGTTACCAAGCATGTTTTTTTTAATATGCTAAGGATTATTTGTGTAATTAAGAATTTAGAGGGGGATTCTTAATTGAATTAAGAATTGACTATATCAACAGAAGACTTAAACATAAGACATAAAACCATAAAACTTGGAAGGAAGCATAGGCAAAAAAATCTCTTGAACATAAGCGTAAGCAATTTTTCCTGGACACATTGCCACAGGCTAGGGAAACAAAATATAAAAAGAACAAGTGGGATGACATCAAACTAAAAAGCTTCTGTACAGCAAAGGACACCATCAGCAGAACAAAAAGACAACCTATAGCATGGAAGAATATATTTGAAAATAATTTATCTGACAAAGGGTTAATATCCAAAATATATAAAGAACTTACCCCCAAAAACAAATAACCTGATTAAAAAATGGACAGAGGATCTGAACAGACATTTCTCCAAAGAAGAAATACAGATGGCCAACAGGCACATGAAAAGATGCTCCACATTGCTAATTATCAGGGAAACGCAAATCAAAACCACAATGAAGAATCACCTCACACCAGTCAGAATGGCCACTATTCAAAAGACAAGAAATAACAAGTGTTGGTGAGGACGTGGAGAAAAGGGACCCCTCCTACATTTTTGGTGGGAATATGAACTGGTGCAGCCACTGTGGAAAGCAGTATGGAGGTTCCTCAAAAAACGAAACACAGATATACTATATGACCCAGTAATTGCACTTCTAGGAATTTACCCAATGAAAACATAATCCCTGATTGGAAAACATACATGCACCCCTATATTTACTGCCACATTATTTACAATAACCAAGACATGGAAGCAACCAAAGTGTCCATCAATAGATGAATGGATAAAGAAGAGGTGGTACATATGCACAATAGAATATTACTCAGCCATAAAAAAGAGAAATCCTGCCATTTGCAACACCATGGATGGACCTAGAAGGTATTATGTTAAGGGAAATAAGCCAGGTGGAGAAAGATAAATACTATATGATTTAACTTATTTGTGGAATATAAAAACAAAACAAAACAAAACAAAATGAACAAAAGAGCAGTATACTCATAGACACTGAGAAGTGTCTGGTGGTTACCATAGGGGAGTGGGAGTGGGATAAAGGGGCACAAAAATTCTCAATTATAATATAAGTTGGTCACAGGGATGATGGTACAGCATGGAGAATACAGCCCTTGATCCTGTAACATCCTTCTATGTTGACAGATAGTGACCTCACTAGTCGGGGGTGAGGATTTAATAATATGGGGACCTGTCGAATCACTGTGTTATATACTTGAAACCAATATAAGATTGTATTATCAACTATACTTCAATAAAAAATAGAAAAGAAAAAAAAAGAATTGATCATATCAAATCAAAGCAAAATACATTTCTTATAATCCTGCTATGTCTCTAATTCTGTATTATGTATTATAAAGGAATACATGGCTTTTGTTACTAAAAATTTTATAATTTTGACAGGGAGACAAGTTAAAAGAGCAGTCCAATATACCAGTCATCTCAAGTTCTAGTTTTTTAGCATAAAAGCTGAGTAAAAAAAATCTGCGTATTGGACTCTTAAGGGGACACTAATTGGGGGTGTGTGGGATTTTGATTGCCCTTACCGAGAGTGTAGGCATTAAATTCATGTGCGGGTGAGGAGAGAAGGGGAAGGGACATAGTAAAGGCCAGTGTCCATCAAAGGGTGTGTATCTTCTACCTGGGGCAGCAAATTTTTTCTAACCCTCAAATTTCACTGGGCCAACTCTCCAAAATACGTATAGTATTTTCTTTAGAACTGCAGGATTTTCAGGTTTCTTGCTGTTTCATAGAAATGCTGAGGTGGTTTACACCAGGTAAATTAGAACAAGTTCAGTGTTATTCAGTTTTGCCACATGCGTTTAGAGACGACCACGTCTCTGGAAGTGGTTTAGATTTTATTTCAATAATTGGAGGTTAACTGGTAAGGTCACTTCGTGATTTAGAATAGAAGGACAAAATGTTCTGAGCCAGATAATAAAATACAGCTGGACGTGTGACCAAGATTGTTCTCACATAACTGGAATCTGAAATATATTTTTGTGTTGGAGAAAAACAGCCAAGTGATTTGGTGAACCATGTCACAGACAAGAATTAACACGATGCTGATGTTAATCGCATGGTGTTCATCTGCACATAGCGGGCATCAGATTTCACGGAGCTGTGAAGAGAAGGGGGTTTTAATATTGGGTAGAAATATTAAAGATTCGGTGCTTTCTGGGCAGTTAGGAAAAATGGTGTCAGAATGTACTCAACTTGGAATTTGTTCTCCTTTTTACCAAAATTCAGGAGCTATAGATCCTTTTCCGTGCTAAAGTGCAGATGAGAAATAAGTGGAAAAGTAGAAGTGGAGAGATAAAAAGATAACGCTGCTTAGAGAGAAACCGAGAGAATGAGGCTGGGGGAAAGACAGAGGCCAGTCACCAGTAGAATAGGGGTTCTTGGCTCCCTCCTTTAACTCAATACTCAGCACTCTAAACTGAATTATGCCTCCCCACCCACCCCAGTTCTTCCATTGAAGCCTTAACTCTCAGTGTGGCTGGATTTGGAGATAAAGCCTTCAAGGAGGTAGTTAATGCTAAACGAGGTCACAGTGTGAGCTCCTGACCCAATAGGCCTCTGTCCTCATGGGAAGAGGAAGAGACACAGGACATGTTCTCTCCTCCTCTGCACACGCAGAGCAAATGCCACGTGAGGACACACGGAGAAGGTGCCACCTGCCAGCCAGGGAGAGAGGCCTGACCAGAAACCAACCCTGCTGGCCCCTTTATCTTGGGCTGCCAGTTTCCAGAACTGTGAGAAAATCAGGGTCTGTTGTTTAAGCCACGCAGCCTGCGGTTCCCTGTGATGGCCACTGGGCCGATGGACGCTCGGGATGCCCGGAAAGAACAGGGCGGTTGGCAGAACCGTGAGCCACGTCCGTCACGGGAAAAACACCGTAAGAGGCCAAAGGGGACAAGTGGTTGTTAGGAAGGGCGGGGGGATGGTCTGGGGACTGGCCGTGGCACCCCTTTTCTGTGCCCTTTGATGCCCTTCGCAGGCACACCCAGGAGTTTCAATCTGGGAAGCAAAGCCCAGAAGCCGCTGGGAGGTGCCTCCTCCGTTACATTTCCACGCTTCGCTTCTGCCCGCTGGGTGGGCGAGCATAAGACTCAAGTACAAACAAATCACCATCTGCCCCTTCCCCCCCAAGCAAAACTCCAAATCAAAAACCCGGCGGGAACACGCACATATGACCTCGAAACTCAGGTCTCCTGGGTCTGCCGTCTGAGTCTCGGGGTGGAGAACATGGCAGCAGTCTGAGATCTGGGGGGCACCCAGCCGGCGTGGGGCGCCAGCTGCATGAGGGCCAGCAGCCGGGCTTGCTGGCCCCTCAGTGCGGACATCCCTACAGAAAGCCTGTCTTCCTTAGTGATACCATCACCACAACCCTGCCCACACTTAACCTAGGGTTCTTCAAATGACAGTGCATCAGGGGCTGGCAGGAGCTCAGTTTCGGATGGACTTGCCCACTCGGGGCAGTCACCCCAAAGCACTCGCCCCTATAGAAATGTGCTGGGTCATCTGCTGCTCATATTCGTGTGCTGTCAAAGCCCAACGAAAACAGCAACATCGAACTATGAAAATGTAAAATCAAAACAAAAAACCCAATCACCACTTCTTCCTGTATCCCGTGTACTCCTATACTTCTCACACCAAACACACACACACACACACACACACACACACACACACACACACACACACACACAAACAGAATCCCATCCTCAAGAGCCAAACCACTGCTTCTGCTCTAAGGGGAAATGAGTTTGGGGTGATGCCACACTGAGCCGGCCCCATCGTGCTATAGTGATGGGCATGGATCAGGCCATCGATCAGCTCTGGAAGCTCTTGACATGTGTGAAGTTTTGCCAACCAGGGAAGCCTGTTGAAATCGTGGTGTCTAGGGTTTTTATTGAGGTTCTGGAGGGCTCACGTGGCCGACTTTACTCAGTCTCAGCTCCTCAGACATCAGGTTGACACTGTGGCCCAAAACCTCTACCATAAATTACTTTGCTCGCATAAGCTATCTGCTGGGGCCCAGCCCCGGGTAAACGAACACACTCTTTGCAGGAATGACGATAGTCCAGGGCGACTAGAGACTATCTTCCAGGAGTTGGCCAAATCTTTGTTTGAAAAGTGCAGGGTCTGGAGATGATATTTACTGTGCACTATGAATTTTATTTCAGAACATGAAAGGAGGTATTACAAACCTTTTGTTTTAAAAAAACACTGGGTCTGCTAGGGCTCAGAATCATTGTATTAAACATAGAAGAGATCAAGAGCAAAGGAATAAAATCCTATACTTTGGGAGGAAGGGCAGTTGCCTGCCATTTCAGTCCAGCCCCTCTTTCAGCCTCTTAAGGCGATAGAGTGCAGTTTGCAGCATAAAAGTCTTTGGAGTCAGGCTTCCTAAATAAAAACATGGCCCTGCTATTTACAAACTGTGATATTCAGGCGAGGCTACTGGAAGTGCGATGGCTCAGTCTCTTCACCCGCTAGCGACTAGAGTCCCAAATGCCCCTACCGAGATCATAGGCAGTTACTGGTAAATAGTTAGTAAACCTCGACGTCTGTTAGGATTACTAGAATTATTAGCTTTCCTATGAGAAGAAATGGGATTTGCCCAGTGGAGAGAGGGGAGGAAGCTTCACAGTGCTCAGAGGCGATGGATGTGCTGCCTGCTCAGGTGGGGCTTTGGCGGACTCTTGTTCCAGTCTGTGTCCCAGTTGATGGGGGCGTGGCGTCCTGGTCATTCCCATACAAATGATTCAGGGCAGCAGTTCAGGTGATAAACATTCAGTTGAAGCTGCCTTTTTATGCTGCTTCCCTTGGGAAGCTCAGGATAGAGCATCGGGCTTCACACATGGTAGTTAACGAACAGCCTCCGGTCCAAACTTTTCTTACCCAGGGTGAACAAATCACACTATGTAAAGAGCCCTTGAAGTGTTTTAGTCTCTGCTTTCAAGGTATAGATACAGCTTATAAGTGTATGTGAATGATTCATTTAACCAAAATGGGTTGCACAAATTGATTTTTATCAAAAAGAACTTAAGGGTAAGAGATTCAATTAACTGAAGACTGTCCGATAACCTCAGCTGAAGAGTCCCCATTTATGGTGGAGCTACCTACATTTTATCCAAAGTTAAGTGCCATCAAGCACCAGAAAATGAAAACACACACTTCACATTAGAGAGCCAGCATTCTAGATCGGCCCTTGGGGTCAGGGGGTGGTCCTTGGGGGTGAAGTGACTCACGCTCCCAACTCCCAACACTCACGAAAAAGCTATTAATCTTTCTTCTTTTGGGGAAAGCTGTTAACTTTTTCAGAGACTTGAAGCACAGCTGAGTTTTTGGATAGTACAATTTAATAGAAGACCTGTTCCCCAAGAGCTTCCCATAGCTGTCAGCCGAAGAGGTCAAGAAAGTTTGCCCCATGCTCCATTGCAAAACACTAGGCTCAGAACCCTGGGAAGCCGAGAGCCCACCCTCTGGGGCCTCCAAAGGGAAATCTGCTGCTTGGCTTTCCTGCTGCTCAGACAACCTCTGCCCCGTGCACACTCTCACGGTGCCCTGGGGCTCCACTCCACTGATCTGTGTTAGCCCTCTGCATGCCCCTAATGCCATGCTGTGCCATTTGTTCTTCTGGATCCTTGATCAGCAGATTCATATGGCTTCAGTGTCTACCACAATTGCCTTACCCTCACCTCCTCCCGCGGCAGGTCTAAGTCACGGTCAGTGTCTGCTCTCACCTCACTCAGATCATATGAAACACATGGGCTCCCACTGTCTGGGGCCCTTGCCTGAAAGGGTGACCTCCTATTTCCCTGGGAGTCTCACTTCCACATGTGTCTCCTGTACCTCTTGCCTCCCAGAACTGTTCCACTCCGAAGTCTCCAATTCAGACGTTGTCCTTAAGGCCACAGCCCCATATATTTCTTGTTAGCTTATATAACCTATTGCCAAAATTTTTTCCTGCTTTATTGAGGTATAATTGAAACATAATGCTATGTAAGTGTAAAGTGTACAATGTGATGATTTGATACATGTTGCCAAATGTTTACCATAATAAGGTTAGTTACCACATCCTTCACCTCACAATATTACCATTTTGTTGTTATGGTGAAAACATTACAGCCCTGCGCTCGCAGCCGTTCCAAGCATACAGTACAGTATTATTCACTCTAGTCACCATGCTGTCCATCAGATCCTGGAAGTTTGTATCCTTGGACCAATATTTTCCTGTTTTCTCCACCCCCCAGCCCTGACAGTCACCATTCTGTTTCTATGAGTTCAATGTTTCTAGAGTCACATATAAGTGAGATCGTACAGCATTTGTCTTTCTCTGCCTGACTTATTTCCCTGAGCACATTGACCTCCAGCTCCATCTACATTGTGGCATAATTGTTTTTATTTTTATGCCTCATCCCTTCAGCAACAGCATTAACGTGCTCTTTGATAACCATTTCAGAATTTCCCTCTCTTTCTTTATAGGCTTGAGTTCTTTCTTACACTCAGCAAATGATCTGGATCACTGGATTCGAATGTTTTGGTCACCTCAACCTCAGCATGTGGAAAAATAGTTTTGAGCCCTCCACCCCCATCAAAAATGTCCCTTCTCCAGTGTTATCTTTCTCTGCTTCACTCCTGCACACCTCTAGTCTGTTCTCTCAATATAAATTTGAAGTCAGTAGGGATATAAGTATAAACACTTCCTGGAGAGGTTTTTGGAAATACTAATGGAAAAATCTTAACAGTAGCCATCTGATTGCTTTTTTCAGAAGCAGCTTAGAGTTCAGGCACCTCACATTCGAATGCAAGGGCTGAAGCAAACCCAGGCAGGCCACACGATTCACTCTTCTTCAGCCTCATTCTACACAGAGGCATAGGTTTATTTACTGGCTTCTGCGTAGGAGTTGTATGTTTTTTTAAACAACGACTAGTGCAGAAACACCTGGTTTATCAATAATCATGATTTCCTTTAAATCACTACTATGTTGACTACCCCAAACAAGTTGCTACACGTACATTCCTTATGAAAATATGTTTGAAGGTCTGAGCAAAACAGACACAAATGAACCACCTCACTGGTATATCCCAACTACAGGACCACCTGCTAAGGTATTTGTAGGGACTTTTGCAGATGAAACAGATGTAGCTAACGTGTAAGTGGCATTTATCTCTTTTAACAGTAGATTGACAATTGTTTCCTTACTGCTTAATGGAAATAATCCGGACCAAACATTAACAATTTTGAGAAATAATCCAGGACCAAAATTAGTAATTTTGTGAAAACAATGGTATGTATTAAGTGACATTTTTAAGATCTGTTAGTTGTTTGTTATTAAATTATTGATAAATGAGTTATACTGCTCTCTTATAAGCGCTCGAAGTAATGACTATTAAAAAAAAACTTAGCAACAGGAAGGTCTCAGAATTAAATCTGGAAAAGGTATTTTCTACAAAGACACACAAAAATCATTTCTAATCACTTTATTTATTTTTCAAAATACATATGAAACAGTAAAATTATATTTCAAGTGCTTTTCCATTTTCTTTTACAAAAGTAATCATAAACTGTACACTTCATAACAGCTTTGAGGTTTCATTGTTACGTAATTCATCTGAACCTGACAAATATATTCACACATTCTAAAGAAGACATGGTAAAAATACTGAGATGTGTAACACCTTTTAAAGGTGGTCGCGAAACATTTGTTCTAAGTAATACAATTATATGCTGTCAAGTTTCACAAATGGCTGGTTATCATGTACAAAAGCCAGAAACACAAATTTCAAAAGATTTTAAAATTTCTGTTCTAGAATATGGAAGTCAAAGAGATTGATTTGAACAATGGCTACATATTACGTCACAAATTTCAGTTAAAAAGTCACCTATGAACAATGACTATGATACAAAAAAAGGATCAAATAGGATGGATCCAAATTATTCAATGTCATGTAGGAAATGAATTTTTGTGGTTCCTGCTAGTTTAGTATAATTGGCAAAAATCTTGGCTATTCATTAGTGGAATCATCACATTGCAAAGTGAGGCAGATCTTTTCTATTTTGACTTCTTCATTCTTCATTCTGAAATGAAGGTCTTAATTTATTGTATTTTATAATTTATCCACATTTTGCAGATTAGCCCAATCACTTATCTCAGTTGGAAGGGTCATAAGAAGTTACGTGGATGACATGAACTTGGGCTGGATGTTTTGTTTATTTAAAAATTACAAATGCAAATATTTTGTATATTAGAATTGGTCTACCTGCTTCTTTCTCATGCAGTCATAGAAGTTATGAAGCTATTCACACGGGGATTACTGCTTTTTAAATGGAAAGCTTTGAGGATCTTTTTAAAGAAAAACAACAAAAAAATAAAACCTACAAAATGAGCTATAGAGATATAAATAGCGGAAAACATGCAATTTTTTGTAGAGAATGATTCTGTGGACAGTTTGTCCATAGCTTTAGAGATTATAGTCTTTATTTTTGTTTTTTTTTGGCTGATAAACTTGATTCTACAGCAAAATTGTAGCCAAAGAAAATTCCCTGTATAGATGTACAGACTGAAAGAGATAACAAGGAAATCCAACCCATTAACCTTCCAACTTTGAGACTTCTTTAACAATTTTTAACTCATTTCTATAACATGCCTGGTTAGCCAATAAGTTGTTTTTCAGGGAACAAAAACAACTTTGAAATTGAATAATTGAAATCCACCACTCTGTATAGTAAATAGGGATTCTGTGCACAGCAGACACAAATCACAACAAAATTTCTGAAGAAAATGGCCTATTTTCACCCTTTCATGACAAGATCAGGTATAGTTTGCTCTTTAGAGAAGTTTCTCAGGACCCAGGTGAGCTTAGAAGAAATCATTGTCAGTCAGAGATGAAAACATTTTCCTACAAACACTATTTGCATCTCTAGATCTATCAGTAGCAAGTCATTTCCAGAGTCTTAGTATAGATACAAAGCATTGTTCTAATCAATTTTTTTAGGAACATATTTAAATCATTTCAGACATGAAAAAGCCTATTTTGTCTCTTAAATGTCTACTTGTTTTTTTAATCACCATTTCTAGCATTCAAAATGTTTGCATTCAATAAATTCTGAAGTCCTACTGCAGACCCTAATTTAGTGCTTTCTTGTTTAAGTCTCTATAGCATAACATTGTCATGCCATGAAGTCAAATCCTGCTGACCTATCCTTCATGATTAACAGGTAGAAATGAAAACAATCTCTTACTTTGATGAGAAAACACTTGAACTGAATATTAATTAACTGCCACTGTTCAAATACACATCTTTTCGTTAACTGTTTATGGCAGATGACAAGTATTACCAATGCATTTTTTATTAAATTACCATTCACTTTAATTAACCCAAGATTGAGTAAATATAGGCAAAGTCTTTTAATGAAATAGAAAATTCTTACCTTAAAGAGTACCAGTGAATAACATAGTGGAAAAAGCATTGAGTTCAGTT
This sequence comes from Manis javanica, assembly GCF_040802235.1. Lineage (NCBI taxonomy): Eukaryota > Metazoa > Chordata > Mammalia > Pholidota > Manidae > Manis > Manis javanica. Next base: position 5,972,993 of record NC_133170.1, on the reverse strand, counting down.
AGCTCTGTTTCCCATGTTAAACATAAACTCACTATTTTATTTTAGATAATGGGTCTTTGTAGGTTCAGATGAATCATTCCTGAGCCATGCCATGGAGTAACTATTAAAATGCTGTGTCATGAGCTTTTTTGAACAGTGTTAGAGGATTTACTTCCCATTAAAAGTTAAAATGCAAAGGAGTTTTTATATTGTAGTCACTATCTTTATTTTCTTGCATGTTAACATCTGTGTTTAACTACTGTTTAGTTAGGTTAGTTCTTCAAATTATCTCACTTTCCATGAGTGTATAATTTCTAATTGGTAGCAATAGATTCTTAGCCTGAACACTATTAAAAGCTTAAATCAGTTACAGTACATCAGAACAACTGAAGCTACTATGTCAAGAACACAGATCTTGGTATTTTCTTTAGATTCAGTAGAGGTTGAATAACTTTCTTAAATCCTTATGAACTCCAGTTTTTTTTTTCTTTTCTTAATTATCAGGTAATTAAATTACCTGGTCATAATTGCAACAAAGGTAGCAAAGAAAAAGACCAGATGGAACTATATTCCATGAAAATATATGTTCTGGGATAAAATATCAAGTCCTCTTTTTAAAGAGGTAAAGAAATGACCATGTGTTCAATGTGACGATTTTGTGTCCATTTATTTGTAATAGTCTTTGGCTCTTTAGATAACTCATTCTGAAATAAGTTATATTGTGTTTTATGGATGGTAGAATCTGAGAAAGGAATGGAAGTTTGACTTTTCCATCTGTGAAGTAATTAATCATTAAACAGAAGCCTTAAGGGATTGGTAGTTCTTTACTGAGTTGCAAATTTTAAAAATAAGAAACATTACAGGAGAATAAGCAGAGGTGGAAATGCCCATTAAATATCATAACCAAATAGGTTCAAATATTTGCTTTTATCTAAAACCTGAGTCATTATTGATCAGTTGTGATCTCCCTGCAGTAACTAGAAAACACACCCCCTTCCCCAAACTGCGTATGAAAGTGGGTGCTTGGCTCTGAATTCCCATCTCTAGTTCCCTGCCACTAGTCCTAAGGACATTTTGTTTTTTTTTTTACTGAACTGTAAATGTATTAATAACATGAGATTTCAATGGAAAATGAAGTACCAGAAACAAAGCTGGCCTGTCAAAGAAAATTAAAATTAAGAAAAATATTAAGAAACCAGTGGAAACACAGCATTGACTGTTCAGATGTTCGTAGCAAGACTGCATATGCCACAAACATAAAGTTTTCATATTCAATTTCCTCATTCCCCAGATTACTTAGTAAATCAGGAGAAATAAATAAATAAATAAATAAATAAATAAATAAATAAACAAACCCCAAACACCAGAAGGAACATCTGTGTTGTTATGCTAATGAATCAACACTTGCATCTTTTTCCTAGACTAATGCTTGGCATGTCTCTGAAATTACGTATTCATTACACACCTAGGGCTGCAACTTCATAATGTGTCAGGGCTGTTGTTAAAATATGGTCTCCCCCGCTAGTGGAGGATTCCTGTAACATCAAACCAGACTTTAAATACTGAAATGAAAAACATTCCGTCTTCAATCACAAGCAGAAAGAGGATCAGTTATGTTTGTATGGACGTGTGGCTGTGGAGAGGGATGCTGTTGTGGTACTGAAGGCGGCTACAGTTTTGTAATATGAACTCTCATTTTATATAGTCCTGCTTTATCAACACGAAGGTGGATCTCCCACATGTATTGCATGAAAGATGCTTTGGTGAAGTCCCTCTCCTTTCTCTCTCTGATAGGATTAACAAATACTCTGACAGGATGAGTTTATTCTAATCCCTAAGGAAACATTTCTTAAAAATTGCCTTAAAAACTTACTTTATTCTACAATTGCCATATTAAACACTCTTGGTTGGCTGGCTTTTTGCATTTTTTCATCACAAGCATTCGCTTTTTCTCCATAGGAGGCAAAAAAACAAACAAACCATGAGCTACTAAAAACAAATAAAAAGTTCTTTAAAATATGTTTTTGGGTGAAAATTATTATTACACTCATTTAGGAAATATAGTCGCTAGTTAACTGTAAGCTGTGGCTGTATCTACTAACAAAATAATTGTCTCCAAAAATGTCATTTTATTAAGAGTATAAGTTTCATCTTTCCATTTGACAATTTTTATTTGCAGTAAAATAAATAATTCCAAGGTGGAAGTGAAGTCTTTAATCATTCTGTCTATAGTAAGTGGTTCTCTTAGGCTTCCTAATGTAGCCAGGTATTTTTAAACAGGTTTCTTCTATTATTTTCAATTAGAAAATGTTAGCTAGAAATATTTGTTTTCATTAGGATGGTATAAGCATTTTTGAAAAATGTCACGCAATTGGGTTTGCTTTTAAAATGTTAATGTGTCCATCAGTAGATGAATGAATAAAGAAGATGTGGTACATATACACATGGAATATTATTCAGCCATAAGAAGAAAACAAATCCTACCATTTGCAACAACATGGATGGAACTAGAGGGTATTATGCTCAGTGAAATAAGCCAGGTGGAGAAAGACAAGCACCAAATGATTTCACTCATCTGTGGGGCATAAGAACAAACAAAAACTGAAGGAACAAAACAGCAGCAGACTCACAGAACCCAAGAATGGACTAACAGTTACCAAAGGGAAAGGGACTGGGGAGGATGGGTGGGAAGGGAGGGATAAGGGGGAATAAGGGGCATTATGATTAGCACACATAATGTGGGGGGGGGCACGGGGAAGGCAGTATAGCACAGAGAAGACAAGTAGTGACTCTATAGCATCCTACTATGCTGATGGACAGTGACTGTAATGGGGTATGTGGGGGGAACTTGATAATGGGCAGAATCTGGTAACCACAATGTTGCTCATGTGATTGTATATCAATGATACTAAAATAAAAATAATAAAATAAAACATAAAATGTTAATGTGTTAAATATTTACATTTTAAAAACAGGAATGCCATTATTCTGAGAGATGGCAATAAACAGAATTTCATGGCTTTTCAAAACTTTTTTTAAAAATGTTTAGGAGTAAGGGATTTTACTAAAATCAAAACTTTATAATTGCTGATAAAATGGTCTCATTCTAATAAATGTCTTTTTATATTCTAAGTACAAATTTTCCTTGCCCTCTTTTTGGTTCTTAAACCTCTTATCTTGGGATCAGCTTGAAATACATCCTCGCCATAGTATGTATCTCAGAAGTAAGGTTGAGATCACTCAATATAAACACCTCCCAGTAGAGTCCAGACATGAGAGAATAAAAAGTTGACCTGATTTAAAAGAAAGTTCGGTCATGTAAAAACATTTGCATAGTTTTTACGACTAGTGGCCTGGTCCTTGCTCCTTAGGAAGGCAAAAGCCTCTCATGAAAGGACTGTGGGCCTGGGCCTTTTAGAATTATTTGTTTATTAAATGCTGAAGTTATATCATTTATGGTGTATTTCTATAATTTGCTGAAAAATAAGTCATCCTTTCTTTAAGAAAATACCCAATTCTGATGATTTGCTTCCGATTGTGTTTAAAAGTCACCGTCACTGTGTGCAATCTAAACACAATGAGCAGAGACATGTATTGTACCTTTGGTGTCTGTTAGTAGTCTATCAGAAATATAGGATCTACATGACAGCTTCATGTCACGAAATACACACATCACAGTACTTGAGAACATTGAAAAAAATGAACACCTGATTCTATTCACTTAAGAATACTAATGCTACATTTGAGAGTAAGATGATTCGAATTTAAAAAATATCAGTTCAACTGTTGAACTGATGGACCTAATAGAACATTGAGACAGTATAAAATGGTAGCCCAAATGGCTCAACCTCCACTTTCCAGCTACTAAATATTACTTCTTAAATTTATAATCAAAACAGTTCTTTAAATTATAGCTTTATCTGTATGTTTTAAAGAACAAGCTTAAGACCCAAAGTTTTGAGGAGAGCAGAGGCCAAACCTCACCAAGAAAAGAAGCTACTGAGGGTGAAAGAATATATTATCAGGGAAGGAACGTTAAGTCGATCACACAAGGATTTAATGCTGTGTAAGTTAAGTTCAAAATCTCCATTAAGGTTTATATAGGATCATGTACACAACTGGAAACGAATATACTCATAACAAAATCAGAACCATACACACGTGACGTACTACTTTATACAACAGCAGCATAAACTCTCCTTAATTTCAGATAAGTATGTATTCTTCTTAAAAAACGTATTTCTTTGCTTATGCAAAGCATTACAACTTATTAAAACACTGTTTGTGCTAATAGGCATATAACATGAATAAAATACCTCTGTCAGTAAGGACCATTTGTATTCAAGTAAAATATGTCAAGATGTTCAAAGTTAATAAACAGGACAAGAAAGTAAATGAAAAACTGCACAAGTTTTTTTTCATTATCACGATACATTTGAAGTGAGGAAATCACACCTCCACTTCTTTTTTCTCTGATTTGACGAGAATGTGATTCTGTGTCCTTCGCAGGATGGTTTTATTTTGGAGGCATTATGGTGTGGAAGGCGGTTTGGGAGATGGACAGGATCCTTGACTATCAAAACTGGTTGCCCGGCCAGGTAACTGAAAGAAAATAGTTTCATAATGTATGATCTGGTTAAGAAATAAAAAATAAAGTGGGTCATTGCTGCTACCTTCCAAGAGTGAATATTCACCCACGATATGCAGGTCTCTGAAGAGTAGACAGAACTCCCCCTGCCCTTCAGGGTTCACCTTCGCAGCAAGAGGGGCACCAACACTGAAAGAGGTGCAGGCAGCGCACGAGGCACAGACGGCACGCTGAGCAAGCCTGTCTGGACCACTACTCCTGCCTCAACATTCACTACATGTGCCACGCCGGGCGCTTAGTTCTTACGGTACAAGAATGACTGGTCTACTACAGCGACGGCCAGTTGCTAGGTGAGAGCAAGGAGGCGTAAGACACAAGAGTCGGCATTCCACTTGTTTGAAGGCAGGGAGTGATTTTTATAGGGGCAATTCATGAAATAAGAGGGACTGAGTTTGGCAAACAGGAGCCATGAGTGGTGAAAAATAATTCCTCACAGTCCCTAAATATTATATATATTTAAAGAGTTTGATTACCACTGAATAAACTTGTGATTATCTAGGTTGAAGTAAGCAGATTTTCTAAAGGATGCTTTAGTCTCTGTCCCATCAACTTACCCACTTTTTGAATAACTGTTCCCTTCTTATTTAAATCTCTGCTCCAGGTAACAGAACATAATTACATGCTCATCAGTTTCCCACAAGGCAAAATCCAGGCAGTTCTTAGGTGTCTAGCCCATATGCCCATTATGTTCTGTTTCAACAATGACTGGAGGTGCAGGAGTTGGGAAAAAGAAGCTCTTTGCTGGAGAAAGTATGTCTACATAATTTTTTAGTCCTGCTTGTCCTCCGATACACCGCTGCTAGAAAAATACCTAGGATCTTCTTCTGATGCCCAAATTGTGGCTTATTCTTCCTGTATATCCTGCAATGGCTGAAAGGTGCTCACGTGCTCTGCCTGTTTCATAGCTCCCCTTCACCAGATAAATGGACAACTGTATCAAACAGTCGTGAGTAATTATAATATGCCTTGAGTCATGTAACATGCCTGTCCTTTCATTGGATAAAAGTTCTTGCTCACATTACCTCATTTATCCCTACATCATTCCTGCAAAGTCTGCCGGGATGTGTATTTCTATTTTCATTAATTATGGAGAAATAAAAACAAAGATGAGAACTAGGGCAGGGATAGCAGTTGTATAATAAGTTTAGACTTTGGACAATACACATCACCAAAATGAAACACAACCTTCCAGAGACTCGTTGAGCTATTCAGAGAACGCACCTGCTTATACTTACGAAGCTCTCTAGGGGATGGAGCCGCGTGAATGTGCATTTGTGTGTGTGTGTGTGTCTTTTGTGATTTACATTAAATGATGAAGTGAGGTACAGATTTGGAGCGTAACTGTATATACACAGATATCTAATGATGACAGTTTACCTCTGTCATCTGAGCATGAGATAGTCATCAAAGGTTCCCTGTAATGTTCCGAGTATCACAGCCAAGGTCATATTTTGTGACTATGCTGAGCATAGAACCTGGGCCTACTGACATTTAGTTAAGCAAAGAGCCTTGTGCTAGGACAAGAAGCAAAATCTGACCCATGGAGAGATGGTAAAACACCATCGATTCTTACTGAGTTGCATAAATTCCACCATGTACCACACATCCTTGTGGGAACCAGCATTACCTCTCAATTAATCAGGTCATATAATGACTCTGTGACTCTTCCGTGGCTCCAGCAATGTTTTTGGAAAGAAAACCATTTCTTCTAGTGGGTGGAATACACACTCAGTTATTGCGTAGATAGACAACTTCACAGCGAAAAATCCTGATAGAAATGGGTGTTGATACTTCTTCTGGTTCATATAACTATAAATATTAGCTGTAATCAGAGCTACCACTGTGCCATACTCTGTGTGAAGCACTTAATATTCAGCATTTTATTTAGTTTTACCCTATGCATTTACTATTTTTACAGAGTAACCAAAATATGGAGTGGTTATAAGAACTTGTCCAAAGGGATCTCCCATATGTAAGTCATCAGCTTTTAACTCTGGCAAGCTGACACCCTCATATTTAAAAAAATTTGTGAGCACCTACTTCCTGACCAGAGAAGGGGGAGATATATACCTGCCACCTTACACAGATGAACTGTATCAGGTGGTGGCCACTTCTCCTGGGGGATTCTGGGGGAAGTTCAGGTGAGGTGGCTGTTTTCAGAAAAGAGAGACACCGAAGTTCCCAGTTAGTAATGAATTTAACTCAATTTCTCCACCACCCGTTGATGGAAATTTTCAGGCTGTGCAGAGAAAATAATAGACTTGAAGTTCTAATGGGCTTACAGTCCAAAGGACTATCAAACTAGAAAGTTTAGTGGTCTTTAATCTCCAAGGCACACACAACTTTGAATACTGGATGATTAGAGTCTGTGAGACAAAAACAGAAACAATATCCATTTCTTTTTTAAAAATAGGTAAATATATAAAATGCTCAAGAAATGTTAGCAGGTAAATAACGTAAAAAGATAGTAAATGTCAATCCCAGAGTTACCTCCAGCAAGGGGTGCCAATGAGTGATTGGTTTTCGGTGATAGGCCAGCATTTCGTTCCAGTGGTCTCGCCCGAGACCCTCAGCGTCCAGTCCTGTTCTACAAATCCCGATGACCTCATTGTGTCCTACCCTGTGATTTGGAGAATATTATGCTTTTATTCCAACATTCACAGATAAATGGAATTTCACACATCTGAGTATAATTTTAAACATATGATTAGAACATTAGATTTTGGGTCAGGTTCTAAATGATTTTTCAGATTAAACTATTCCAGATCAAATGGAAAATCTTAAGTAAACAAAAACTTACTAAACAGGATCGGCGTTCACATAGGAATTTGTAAAGGGAGCACACTCAAACCATTTTAGTGCCCCGTAACTTGAGCACACGTCACCATAAGAAAAGTGGTGTGAATGAGAAACGCCAGCTGGGCCTTACCTATATGGTGAGTTCCTTCCTTGCAAGCAGTCCTATTAATGTTAAATGGCGTAAATCAAACCTCATGCTTTCCATGAGGCTTAATGTTTTATCATGCTTAGATTTCTCACCAAGAGCTCAGTACCCACTTGCTTATATAAATCACCATGTTTAATCGACTCTTAATGATATGGCAGCGCACATCTCTGCTTGCACCCAATTAAACAGGCAGCGCTGAGCTCAGTACCATGGCATCTGATTTGCTGCTGCGCCAGCACCACAGCATGCAAACAACATTCCTATTTTCTGCTCATGTTCTGTTTTCACAGCAACAAATCAAAATAATAATGATAGTTAATATTTTTGAGAGTTTATCATGTGCCAGACACTGTTTAAAATAACTCAAGTGTACTCAATCACTTGATTCTCACACCATGACTATGACTATTATCATCATCAACTTATTTTACAGATAAGAAGCTGCCCATCCGGAAGTTAAGGGAGCTGCCTGCCTTTACACACTTAGTAAGAAATAGAGGCAGGATTTGAACCAAGACAGTTGAGTCACATGTACAGGTGGAAGGTTACTTCTCAAAAACAGAATGCAACTTACAGGTATTTCTAGAGGGTTATTTTTGACAGACATCTCTGAGGAGACTTTAGAGATGGCTTTGGGACATTTCATTTCCTTCTTCCTGTCACTGATGTAGATATGTATGTTTAGGTCATTTTCTTCAATATGAAGTTTCCTAAACTAGCATATTTTTAGAAATATTTAAAAAAAATTGTTGTGTTCTATATACTGTCAGGACCCATTTCCCTACAACTGCCTGGTGCCATTTGCTCAGCTATACCGGCTGCAATCATTGCTATGAGAAATTAATAGGAGCAATCTTTTGATAAAGCAGGACAAGGGCTTTGAATAAATACATTACATTTTTAGAGTTAGTAATTTCAACTAATTCAAGATTTCTCTCTCTCCTTCTCAACAGTAATAGCTTTTCTTGTAAACTGTGATATAAACCAATTTCAAACAGATGGTACAAATCAATATATCTTTCAGTGTCCCATTTTGCTAGCTCTGAGCCAGAGGAAAACACATTAATTTCTCTAGATTACAGGGTCCTAGTCACCATTATTTTCATGGTGTCATAAAGTGGACGCTCTTTTTGAGTGTTTGCACCTGTGTGTTCCGTACCATTTGTGTTACCCTTAGAGCAGCATTAATGTTGTAAGGCACTGTCAACATACTGTAGACAATCAAGTGAGTGCAGCATATAGTATTTCTTTTATAAATATTTATATTTATAAAAGTTTATAAATATAAAAAACGAAACAACTAAGGAAGTCTGTATGTAGCAATGGGCAAACAAGAGATAAGAACTTGTAATGGGCCAACCATTCAGAGAAAGAGGGGGTGCAGCCGAGGAAGATGGAGAAGTGGTGACTTGAGCAGAGCTGCATAGTGTGGGCGGGCTGGGATCCACAGGGTGACCTTCCTGACAAGCGTAGAGAAGGAGGGTGAAGGGAGGAGTGGCAGCAGGAAGCTTCAGAACTGCTCTTGGGGTGTGCAATTTATTTTATGAATGGAGAAGTGACTCGAGTGTGTGAGCTGGAAGATCTGTCCACAGAGCAATGTCTTAAGACGGATAGGAAAGCATCCAGGTTGTACCCCTATGGCCACTATTCACTTTCCACTCTTACTACTCACTGACCATGGTTCGTATTATGCTAACACTTTCCAAATGGGAAAAGTGAATCCCAAAGGCTTTAGATAAGTTGCCTTTCCACACAGCTAGTTATTGGGAGCGTTTGGGCAAGAATCGTGGTATTCATATCCTAGCCCCGTTGGGAAAACAAACTCCACGGATTGGAGCTTCCCAACACTGTTTTCTGTAATGGATTCTGTATTCCTTCTGCCCCACGCTTTCACCAGCCCCAGAGGTCCTGCCCTTCAACTTATGAACGACCTCATTTGGAGAAGAAAAAAGGAAACATTGTAACATGGGAACAAATGGATTTTGAATGAGTAATTTTTCTGTCCTCCAACTTAACTTCACCGCTGTTGTAGCATAACCGGTCTGCGTCTGACTACATGTGCTGCCGCTCTTCAGGGACACACACGTACCTATCGTAATCCATGACCGCGATGGAGAGGCTGACCTGGTCCACATTCTCCGGAGGGATGTCAAAAATAATGGCCTCGTTGTACACAGGGTTCAAGGTGTTTTTCTTCGTAGTTGTTTTTCTCTTTTTTAATCTTCGACCCTCACACATCAGAGACACTTTGACATAAGGATCTGGGAGTGGGAAGGTAATTTCATGAAAACGAATGTAACAGCACAGAGCATAAACAAGGCTGTAGTTAATTATATGTAAATAAGAGAAGGGTGTAGTAGGCCCTTTCATATTACCAACTTTAAATTCAAAGACTTACTTGGGGGCAGTAGATTCTCTAAGATGTCTTCCTTTAAATGAAAGAATTTATCTTGAAAGAACTACAAAAGAATGAACTTGATCTTATCATTTTTAATACAATAGAGAGAGCCCACTAGTCTATCAGGAGCCAGGGCAGAGCTGCCTAGGCCTCTCTTTAATAATGGGAGTGAGGCCTGATTTACCCTTGGCCCCCCCATTTTGTCCCTGACAGCCTTTCTCTACTAGTGACAAGGATGATTCACTGGATCCGCAGTTGATTCACAAACCTGTTCTGAGAAAGCTTCTGAGAGAGGAGCTGTTTTCCAAGCAGCACTCCTTGATGACAAGCTTCATGTAAATAAAAAGTGATCTTGTACTTAATTACAACTTTCATGCTGTTTACCTCTCTTAAATATGACCTCTTTGACATAGGGTAGAATGAGCAGAATAAACAATTATTTGCAGAGTCTGCTGTTTATCTTAAATTTTTCAACATTTATTGACCTGAGATATTTTTACCAAAGTAAGTGTGGAACCGACTGACTTTCTTTCTACCTTTATATATCAACTACATGTTCCAAACTTTAAGAAATGAATGGGTAATTCATAACATAGCTTAAAAATGAGGATGAGAAAGATGTACAATGAGGAGCCCCTGTTGCGTCTGTCCGTGTACCTCTCCACCCCTTAGTTTTGTGCACCACCGCAGTATTTCTTTATGCAAATATTAGTGACATGAATATATATTCTAAGATTCCCCTTTCTTACATAGAAGAGAGCATGATTCCCGTATTTATTTTTGCACCTAGTTTTCTTATTCACTTAGAATATCCTGGAACTCTTTCTACACTAGGACTTCATACCTTTTGTAGTGCAAATTTAGTTTCTGTGCTCTGAACCAAAAAGCTATAAATTCCTTCCCCATGTCATCCTTTACCGATGTCCACTATTATTTCTTATTTGTTTAATTTAATGAATGCTTCCTAACTTCCGTAATCTGTTCTTACCATTCTTCCTTCTACAGACCTGTGCCAAGGTTCACATATTAAGTTATGAACAACCCTCCAGACTGCAGTGATTTAAATGAAGGGATAAAAGAGCATGATGTACTTTTACCTCTTCATCCAAGTTAGCACAAGGGAAATTTCCTTCAAGAATGTCTTTAGGAAAACTTCAAAAAATATTCATTTACTTAATTATTTCTTCCAGTCCCTTCCGGTTGCCCAAACTTTTATTCAGAAGGGTATTAAGAATGCAAATGAAAATAGGGTCTTGGAAACTTGTTTGCACATCAGGTGAGGGAGATAAATTCAGCCTACGGAGGTCCTCATACGGCTTTTACTCACAGAAAAATGCAAGTTCTAAGTGAGTAGCTTGAAGTCCAAGAATCTTCCTTTATAAGCAACTGACCAGCTGGAAGTAGTGAATTAAAATGGTAAATTACATATCTTTGAGAGAGAACTAAATCAGTAGAGAAAGAGATAAAAATAAAATCCCAAGTTCAGAGTCAATCTATTTGATAACATCTTAAAAAATTTTCATACTGATAACATAATCAAAGAGGTGATTTGGAGCTCTTTTTCTACTTTCTTTTTTTCCCACTGCAGACAAATGAACTCAACAATAATTTAATAGCCGTATATAATTTTGGATCCATGGAATATTTTATCTGGGAAGGTATCCTCCCCCCCACTAGCCAGTTGCGTCCATACCTGATGAGCCAGTGATGTCCATGGCCTTCAGATTTCTGCACTTGATGACTGTCAATGTCATGCGTCCAGCAGTTGGCAAATAACACAGGGAAAACATGATTTCACCGAGGTCTATGCTTTCCTAGAAAGGCAATCGGTAGTGTTAGCAATGTTAAACATCAGATAGTGAAGACAAAATATAATTGAAGCTGTTGAGTGAAAAATCACTTCAATAGATTGTTTGAATGTCACTTTAAACTGTTTTAAGAATACAGATAACATTACAAGTAAGCAGCTCTAAACAGAGTAAGAAAGGAGAGCATAGCCCAGCTGCTCATTCGACATAACCATTTGTATTTCTTTTTTTTTCTTAATTTTGGTATCATTAATGTACAGTTACATGAGCAACATTATGGTTACTAGACTCCCCCTATTATCATGTCCCACCACATACCCCATTATAGTCTCTGTCCATCAGCGTAGTAAGATGCTATAGAATCACTACTTGTCTTCTCTATGCTATACTGCCTTCCCTGTGAGCCCCCCCACATTATGTGTGCTAATCGTAATGCCCCTTATTCCACCTTTTCCCTCCCTTCCTACCCATCCTCCTCCCCAGTCCCTTTCCCTTTGGTAACTGTTAGTCCATTCTTGGGTTCTGTGAGTCTGCTGCTGTTTTGTTCCTTTAGATTTTGCTTTGCTGTTATGCTCCACAAATGAGTGAAATCATTTGGTGCTTGTCTTTCTCCGCCTGGCTTATTTCACTGAGCATAATACCCTCCAGCTCCATCCATGTTGTTGCAAATGGTAGGATTTGTTTTCTTCGTATGGCTGAATAATATCCCATTGTGTAGATGTGCCGCCTCTTCTTTATCCATTCCTCTGCTGATGGACACCTAGGTGGCTCCATTTGTATCTCTAACAGGAGTCTCAAACTCTGTACACTCAAAACCAGACTGCTGATTCCGCGCATTCCTGATCATGTCCCCAGACCAATTCTTTGGTAAAAATTTTTCCCAAATCAGCTAATGGCATCAAAATTCATCCAGATGCTGGAGCCAAAATCGTGAGGAGTCACATTTTGTTTTCTCCTTCCCTCCCCCTACACATCCAGCCCATGTCTTGTCTACACTACGTACAAAATCTATCCCAAATCAGTGGCTTTCTTTTCAGCTCTATTGCTACCATTCAAGCCACTATCACTTCTTGCCAGGATTGCTTCATTAGTCTCTAAAACTGATCTCCAATCTCAGAAGCAGCCAATGATCACTTATGAAATGCAAATCAAATTATTTCACTCTCCAGCTGAAAACAACTATACTGGAATAAAACTCAGACTCTTAACCCTGGCATGTAAGTAGGGTAACTATAAATCCTGGTGTCTCTGGGAAATTCTGGATTCACACCTATGGTGCTGGTGTAACGATTAAAAATGTCCCCCTCAATTCTTAAATATGTCTTTGGACACTGCATGTTAAGGCCCTGTGTGATCTGGGCCCTACCTATCTCTTTTTATCTCTTGCCTCCCACCCAGGTCACTCTGATGCAGACAGAAAAACTTTTAACTCTGTTATTTAAAAAAAAATGAAGTTTGTTCCTCCCTTTGGCCATTGCATTTTCTTTTTTTCTCTTTTCTCTTTACATGGCTGACTCCTCACCATGCAGAATTTAGCTCGAGCAGCATCTCTGCAGCAAGGCCTTCTCCCTTTCCAGGCTTAGCACACTCACCAATCCTTCACAGTTTCCTCGTAGAAATTAGAGTCCTCATCATCATTAGAAATTATCTTTCAAATTCATTTTTTGTTTTCCCAATTCCCATATATAAGCTCTAGGAGGGCAGGATTCTTTCTGCCTTATTTTTACATCCTACTGAAATGCCTGGTACAGAGCTGGCTCTCAGTGCATTTTTTAAAATACTTGTTTAAGGAACAAAAGGATTACTTATTAATCTAGGTTCAAAACTGACCTGCTATATTTCATTTATAAAGTACAACTGTCCACAGAACACTGATATAGATATATTTGCTGTTAATGGCTGCATAGATGGTGGACACATGAAAATGAGTGTGAACAATGCACATTTAGGATGCTTCTTGAAAAGTTTTATACTGCATTTTATCAAATTGTTCCCGGTAAGACAGTTTGTGGTAGATTCGATTTTGGGAGAAATAAGTTGCTATGCACCCAGGTCTGTAGAGCTAGGTTCTTAAAAATTCTTCGAGATAAACTTAGTATTTATGGGACTTATTCTGTAGTTTAGGTTCTGATTTATGTAATTTACATTTCTTCAGGGTCTAGAGGCAGTACAGGCTCTGAATGAAGAGCATTAACTTTAGAGTCTGTTAATCCTGGGTTTGACTTCTGTTTTCCACTTTTTAGTTGTGGATCCTAGGAAATTTAAATAAGCTTCGAATCTCTAAAACTTTATTTTCAGACGAGGAAAACGCTCATTTCACAGTGGTTTTAATTATGAAATGAGATAATGTCAAAAAAGCCCAAGGCATTTAGCAGTGACCGGCCCAAGATAAGGGGCCCTGTTTTGTTCGCTGCTGTATTGCTGTGACACGGAGCGGAGCCTAACACGTCTCAGGGGCTCAGTAAGAACTGGATAGAGGAAAAAAAAAAGTATCAAGGGGAGCAATGATTATTTTTCTCGAGAAAATTTGTAAGAAGTAATTATTTTAAAACAAAGGTGTATCCAGCTGGGTCTCCTCTAGGCTGTTGCATGGCTGTCGACCCACGTGCCACCAGCACAGGCCTGAGCAGAAACAGGGAGAGTGCATCCCCCTACTAAGGATTCACTCTTTTCATGGCCGAGAAATTACCAGATATTATTTGTTAGGCTCACTGGTAGGTTCTGTAGCCTCCAAGACAGCCACGGCGTGATTCTGCCCCCAAGGACCTCAGCTGAGAAAGAAGAGAGTAGGCTGGAAAGGGCTAAGAAAATAAGTCTGAATCCTGTTATTTTTATCTGATTGTTCTCTCCTTGTTTATGTCTTTTCCCAAGTGTTTCTTTAGGCCGAGCCCACGGGCTGGTTTTCTGTCTGGCAGCGATGCCCTGTCCTTCGTCAGGGATCATCCATGAGTAGGCATACTTTGCTGCCACCTGGTAAAAACTAAGAGATCCGTTCATGAATGGAGAGCAAGATACCAAGTTCCACCAAGAAACATGGTGAGGTGGTGATGGAGAAACTGGGGAAGAAATAGGAGACACCAGAGGTGAAATGCTCAGAATTTGACAGGTGCTGTACCACATGCAAACGGAGCAAAGTACCTAAACGGAGACCTCTAAAGGGACTGACTAGTAAATAAGATGTGTTTTGCAGGTCTGACTGATGTGGTTTTACACACTGAACAGTCTGTGGAAGTAATTTTGCTACTTCTACGGGTGTATCACAGGTTTACTGGCTCAAAGGAAGTTCGCCGTGTTTGGGCCGATCTCTCAAAGATTCTAAAATGGATCCAGCTGCAACATCACTTCGACTCTGTTATTAACAGGGACTGGGAGATATAAGCGGGGTGACTGAGGAGTTGACCGAAGTACTGGCCCGAAGAAACTGGAAGCAAAGGGCATGATTAAAGGACATTTTTTGCACAGCTCTGTGTGGCAGACCAGTTGGTTTTTTGCCTACCATGGTGGTAAGAAGTCTGCTTAGATTTTTTAACTCCACATAGTCAGGAATTTTTATTTTTTTTTAACTGATAAGCAATTTAGTAAAAAGGTTGATTTAAGCATCTGCATTGGTTTCTCCAACCTTGACTCATGGCTGAGTACTGATGGAAGTAATCTGCTTGACCATCTCAGAAGGACCGTGCAGGTCAATGAGTGGCTTGGGGATCCTCATCTGAAAATGATCCCAAGCTTTAGGACCTTCACCACAAGGTTTTTTCCTTGTAGGGATTCTCAGAGTCTTGGGAGGCATCTGAACCGGTCCTTTCACTCTGAGGTTCTTTTCCTTTGCACCTCTTATCAAGTCAGCGCACACCTTCTCCAAAGACTTCACATGGCGGCTGGTCAGAGTAATTCTAATTCGGTGTTCCCAAATGAAGCTACTGTGAAATGCAGACCCAGGGTGCGTCTATTGGGATCAAACTAATGTAAAATAATCTATTTCTCTTTGACCCACATCTCCCATCTGCCTGAGAAAATCATGGAATTTAACCTTGGGCAGCCAACTTAACCTCACATGACCTCAGTGTCTTTTGTATAACATGAGCATGCTCAAAAAAGTGAACTAGTTTATTGGCTAACTCTAATATTTTGTAATTTTAAGCACCAGTATAATGAGGATTAAATAGTACATACAGAACAGACACATTGAAGGTGTCTGGAAAGGCCACTTCAGAACTTGTTTGCTACAGAACTGGTGGGGCCTCCTTGGAAAGACCACAAAGGAACAACTGGTGCAGAGAGCTCAATTTCAAGTTCAAGAAGAAGTGGTCATAAAAAAATGGCTATTACTTAAATTTCCAGCCGATGTGCTAGGTGAGAAAGGATGCAGCATCAGGGTTGATCTGGCTGGGGTTTCCCGGCTCCACGGGTGTCTTTCCAGTATCTTTCAAAGCCATGGCTGCGGCGTCTTCTGGACCCAGCACCTGTTCCTCGGCAAGAGTGAATGAACAGCGCTGAGTCGGGCGCAGGAGCCGGCGGAACGCAGGTCCGCCGCAGCCGCCACCGCGTCTTCTTCAAAGAGCTCAGGGATTTTAAGGAAACTGGAGTAAGCTGGGTGGTCAAAAGGAATGCAGAAGATGCAGACAAATAACTGCAGAAGTTTGATTCTTCATTAGGCTAAATAGGACTGCGAAGAACTGAAGGCGCCTTCCTGCTGGGAAGGGCAGAATGTGCTCTAAGGTGAACACCTCTGCTTGTCAGCTTTTTAAATCTGGAAGCGATTTAAGATATGATTGTGAGAAATAAGCATCACGAACATCAACGGCTGTATGACCTTAAAAAAGAGTTCTATGATAGATGTAAGAACAGAATCTACATCTGGGAACCGGTCCTTGAGCTCCAGTGCCCACTAATTCCCAGCACCCGCCACCAGTCTGGCCCTGCGTTGATGGGCAGCTCCAGGGTACGGTTTGGGTTTGAATCTCCGCCTCTTCTCTGTCTGCCCCAGATCACTGCAGTGCTTGGTCTCGATAAGATGAACCCTCTAGTGCGCAGCAAAGAACCAGGCAATAGGCTGAAAGTTCTCTGAACATATCGCATAAATATAATAAGGCATGCAGCAAAATTCTCACATATGTATATCAGAGACAGACTAGATCATTTCCTATTCAGCCCCCTATTTACCATTGCTTTAGACAAAATTCTAACAAGAATGTTTACTTGGTATATCAATCTACAGCAAGTCAAAACTCACATGTAGAATGTGGAGATGAAGCAACTAATACCAGTAGATTTTGGGAATGAAGCCATAAATGACAGATGCAAAGACACAATACATATCAAAAAGAAGCAAATATTCTAAAAAGAATAGCAACCTAGAATCATTTTGTATCAAAGAGAACTAACACTAACAAAGACCCAGGAACTTAAAAACAACATTTTTCTACAGACTCGAACACTAATTAATATTCAAAATGATGACTCTGAGTTATCAAGCTGAGGAAAAATAGCCTATATATTCTGGTTAAGAATATAGAGAAGTGTGCTCTGTGTTTTAGAGTTATTTTTAACCAAAATCCTTAAAATGTTTGAAGGGGTAATTTTAGCTTAAAATAAGAAAGGTTTTGAATTTCTGAAAAAAATTTTTTTGTGTGGGTAACCTCCTTTAGTCCAATTCTATAGAAACATGAACTTCCCATATTAATCTTTGAAAACTCTTGTATCTTTGGGCAAACAATCATTTGAAAGCCGGATGTAAAGTCCAGGGTAGATTGTTCCATAAAATTTCTTTCGCGTAGGAAGAACTTTTAATTCATTTTCATACACACTGATGGATTCTGTGGGACATTCACAGTGAGTGTTCTGACCCCATGTACTGTCTCTCCAAAGTAAAAATGAGCCATTTGAAAGATGAACGAATACGCCAAGAGTTGCCTTGCACAATCCAACTGAACTAATGGCAGATCAAGCTATATCGAAGGGAGGGTAAGGAAGGGAGAGGAGACAGGTTGCAGGCTCCATGACCAGACGGTATGAAAGCCAAGGGAGGCCCTCCTGGGGGGAAATAATCATTACATTGGAGCTTAAAGGATTAAAGAGATTGTATTTCACAGGGATGAAGAGAAAAATTGTGCATACAATGATTTATACTCAGAAGTAAGAATGGGCAGTTGTGTTTAGAAATATGGAGTTTGGGGATGGGTTGGAGGAGGCTTAAGATGTAGTTTGCTTGGTGGCTTCTGTGGGCAATCGGGTCCAAAAGTGTTGGTGAGAGAGAGGGGGCTTGGCAGAGCGGAAAGGGCATAGGTTCCTGGAGCCCGAAAACAGGAATTCAAAATCTTACATCTTTCCCATGCTGGTTCCCAGGGACACGGCAAAATCACGGGACCTCCTTGAATATTAAAATACACTGTAATCACATGGAAAACGGAGATAACGTCTGCCTCACAGGGGAGGTAGAGGTATTGTGCATGCAGAGTGCCTGGCATGAACAGATGCTCAGCGAATAATGATCGTGGTGACACCACCACTTGAAAATTATTTATTTTGAGTAGGTTAGATTAGGGTAGAAAAGACAGGGGCGGGGCCCCTGAAGTTTACAGGTGTGGAAAGAGGTTGGCTGAAGAAAGGTTGGAATTCAGAGATATGTTAGGAAGTAACGATCTCATTAAGACTTATTGAAAAAAAAAAACCTTCAAACAATCGGTTGCCATGGTGGCAGCAGTCATCACAACTACTTAACACCCTAAATGCAGCTTGCCTCCCACATTTCCTAGTTGGTAAGAAAATGCACGGTTTTCCTCACACTGTTAAATAATGTGTTACTAGATCAAATGAGCGGCTTCTTCAAATTACTCGTCCCTCATCCGCCTGTTCCCAAATGAAGCTACCGTGAAATGCAGACCCAGGGTGCGTCTATTGGAATCAAACTAATGTAAAATAATCTATTTCTCTTTGACCCACACCTCCCATCTGCCTGAGAGAATCATGGAATTTAACCTTGGGCAGCCAACTTAACCTCACATGACCTCAGTGTCTTTCGTATAACATGAAGATGCTCAAAAAAGTGAACTAGTTTATTGGCTAACTCTAATATTTTGTAATTTTAAGCACCAGTATAATGAGGATTAAATAGTACATACAGACCAGACACATTGAGGGTTTCTGGAAAGGCCACTTCAGAACTTGTTTGCTACAGAACTGGTGGGGCCTCCGTGGAAAGACCACAAAGGAACAACTGGTGCAGAGAGCTCAATTTCAAGTTCAAGAACAAGTGGTCATAAAAAAATGGCTATTACTTAAATTTCCAGCCAATGTGCTAGGTGAGAAAGGATGCAGCATCAGGGTTGATCGGGCTGGGGTTTCCCGGAAAGACCACACTAGATAACAAATGTGCAATGCCATTTATACTGTCCCCTGACTCTGCTAAGAATTTCAGAGGGGATTGTGTTTGACTCTCTGATGTGTACAGTACCCAAGGGGCTATAATATAGACTCCACCCTCCTCAAGAGGATGCATGTGGTCCCTAATAATCTGGTCCCTAAATTCTTTTCTACCTTCATCTTACAAATCTCTTGTTAGACTCCCACAGCCCCCCAAATGCTGCACTCCAGCTGTTATCAAATGCCTAGTCAATCTCTGAACACTCTTTCCTGCATTAGCATGCTCACGTTTAGTGACAGCATCCAAAATGCCAGGCAGAGTTCTTAGTCACTGGGGAAGCACCGATGACTACGGCAAAATCTCTCTCCTTACAGGACCTACACATGCTTTTGGACAAGTCACATAACCTCTCAGAACATCATACAATTAATGAGGAGACAAACTGTTCTAACAACATAGGTCTGCATAATTTTAAAGCACATGCTTTTTTTATTTTTTTGACCCAGTGTGGTAGGTGCTTTTAAGAATTCTTGGGTTTGAATTATAGGAATAGAGATGAAAACTAGCAATTCTTCCCATGCGGATCCACAAGGATTTCAGAGGTGTGTGACTTTTAACCTGAACCTTGAGGAATGACTAACGGGAAAGGGAATTGAAAACAGAGGGCGCAGCATATAAAGCAGCTGCAAGGTGAGGCTTGGAGTGTCCAGTCACGACCAGATGGTAAACAGAGACCACAGGCTCGGGCCATAGGAGAACTTAGACGGCAAACCCTGGCTTTATTCTAAGTAACCCATCCTCGGGAATACTTAACTTAGATCACCCCTGATCTCTGCAGGCAGGTAAGATCCGTGTCCTGGCTAAAATCACCTGGAGGGGCTGCAGTTAGATTTAATAAGAATAATGTGCACAGAGAATGTATGTTATGGGCTCCACTGACAGCCCAACACATGATAGGTGCTTTACAAAATACTATCTTTTTTTCCTGTTGCAACAGTTTTCCTAGGGCCAGTGACTGGTGTAGGGTTGATGCTCAATAAAAAAAACGTATTGCATGAATAAATCACAAAAGCATTAGGTCAGGTGGTGACTTCAGAGGCAGCAGGCACAACTGTCTAGACTGAATACTACTCAGCAGCCAGAGCAAGAGAACAAAGAACAGCATTGTACGTGGGTGTGCTCGGCTTTGGGAGGGGAACCCCCTGCAACGGTGCGAGGGCATGGCCACATATGGTGGCCTCGAGAGTCCATAAACTAACAATCAAAGTGTTTTGATCCACTTAGACATATACTAAGGATTCAGGGAGGTGAAGGTAGGGGACTCCCATCTATTCATTTTGTTGAACTTTATTTCTTTATAAATCCCTCTAGTGTGACCTAGGTGATTATGTTTGCTATAGCACATTGGAATTTCAGAATCAAGTGTATCCCTAAGGGGTCCAGAGGGCTGTTTTTTCTTGGCACATCTGGCCGTCTCCTCCAACCCATCAGCACAGCGGTCCAGGGACTCTGGGACGCAAATGGGAAGGCAGAGGAAGCTGTTTGCTGGAACATAATTAGCAAATGTAATTAACATTACAACCCTTCTCCAGTTCCTGGCCCATTTCCCTCCTCTTCTTTCAAAGAGCCACAATTTTCCCACAGCACTTCCTCCTTCTCTCAGTGATTCTAATTAAACCAGATTTCATCATATTTGCAAAGGGTGGGGAAAGGAATGGGCAAGGAGCAGTCTATCCCAAAACCTAGATGCCTGGGTTTTTACACCACATTTTCCTATTGATTCTTTCCTGCCATCTCCCCTTGCAGAGACAATGCTTGCTAGGTGTTCTTTAGCAGGACCTGCTCGCATTTCTGTGACAAGGAGTGAAGGCACTTTGCATTGAGCATAAAATGTTAAGCATTGTGCTTGGCCAGGGCACAAAATCCAGGTGGAACTTTGCTGGAGTCAGGGTAGAAGTGGGCAGAGAACACAGCAGTGTTAGTGATGGGGTAGTCACAGCCCCCACCGAACATGAAGTGACTGATGGTCACAACCCAGTGATGCCATTTAACAGTGTGTTTCTCTGGGAGGATTTGCAGCTCCCAGTCCAAGTGGAAAGCACTGCCTGTCAAGACGGTTTAGCCCTCACCCCATCCAGAACAGCTGCACACTCAGCTACCAGGAGGCATGAAGAGTGCAGGTTGCAGAGACAGAGCTGAAGTTGTAAAACAGCCTTTCCTGGATTTAACAAATCAAGCTTCACAACTACCTGTGTAGTAAGGAGTCTGAAGCCAAGGGGAGAGCCTCAGAGAGACACTGGGACAAGAGCAGCTTGGGACACATAGAAACGCGTGTGATGAACTGTACACCGCTCCCCTTAGGCTGATGCCTCTACATACCTTTATCAATGAAAGGAGTCCCTCTCGGTATGACTATACATAGGCGCTTGGTGGGGTGAACTTGGCTTCAGTACGTTAGAGTCTCCCCCTCACACTGGTTTGCATAGTGTCATCTGTGTGTCCTGCCTTGTTATGATTTCAAAGCCATGTTTTGAAAACTGGTTTTGGATAAAGTTGTTCATGGTTTGAACTTGTCTTGATGAAATTGTTTTGAGCTTCACTATAAAGGCTTTCTTATCAAACTCTGCCACCTGGAGGGGAGAGGACCATCACATCCCTGACACCACAGAAACAGCAGCGGTCCTCATCACGTGATGGACTTTTACACTGAACACCCCAGAGGTTTGACCAGCAAGTCAAGAGTGTTTGGTGTGGGCAAGGCCACTCTTTGCTGATCTGAAGAGCTCCCTGAAGGTGCTGAGACACTCACGCCTGCTGGTGGCCGGGCTGCTCTTGGTCAGCAGTGGTGCTAAACTGTAGCGGTCTCTGGGAAAGAGGGGGCATCCTTTCCTGCCTGGGGGAGGGGAGGCCACCCCTTATAGGCCGCGGCACAAATTATGCACTGGTCTCTGGAGTAATAACCTTCGGAGCAGCCCACCTCGTCAGCCAACCCGCTAGCTATGTGCCCCAGGGAGGGGCCTAAGCTGACACCAGCTTTCAGTTGGAAGGACTGACTCATGGGGTGTGGGACTGTGTATACAGTATTTAAACATTTAAAAGCACTCCAAAACCATGAGTAAAACTGTTATTTAGTAAGATTTCTTGTTTAGTAAATGAAATTTATAGAGACTTAATGCAGTTTTTTCCACAGCACAGTCTTTTGTAACACTGTTATGTTTTATTCCATTTCAAGATTGAGGAAAAGAACACAGAAAAAGTTACCTCTAGTTCATTAAAAAAAAAATACGAGGCTAATTCACGTAAGAAATTTAAAGATTAGGGTAAGGAATTTAAATACTGGGGCAGGAAATTTAGGACACGGAACAAACTGGCATATTAATAACCTAGTGGATGACAAATAGTTTCTTTGTGTGCAAGATGATAGCATATCGGGGATAAATGACACTTGGAAACTTTAAATGTTAGAAGAAACTTCACATTTATTATCTCATTTATTTTCAAAAAGTCCTGTGGGGTTGATATTACAAACCTTTTTTTTAAATGGATGAGAACCAAGTGCAGAAATTTTAATCAACTTACCCAAAGTGAGAGAGCTAGAAGGTAGCAGAGCCAAGATTCTAATTAAAATGTATATTCACCTCAGTTCCTGTAATTTTCCGCTTCTCTCTGTGACTTTCTCCCATGGAAATAATGCTTCAAATTATACTGTCCAGAACAACAACTTAGAATTGTTTTCACGGCCTTAGATTTTCCAAGCTAGCAGATGAAATACTGTATTTCTTAGAAAAAAATTTTAGAAATTAGAAAATCAGTTCCCTAATTTATAGGAAACTTTAATGCAATCTATTATAGAGGAGAAAGAATATGTGAACATTCACATTTAAAAATCAACTCCATATGAGAGTATATTAATAATTAATAAAATTAAGGTGGTTAAATGCAAGAGAGAAAGGAACACTTTTAATCAACAATACCTTTAGAACTAAACTAAGTTCCTGAAACTTACAACAGACCCAGGTATGTTGCTAGAACTTCATGGGGCTAAAAAGCTTCTCCTTATTTCTACAACCTCCAAGCATTAAAATATAGAAAGACATGAATAATAAAATTAATTTGTACCCCCAATATGAGTTTTTCATTAATTACATTTAAGAGATAAAAATTACTTAGATACTTCCTAAAATAACACTGATTACAATTGCTCTTTTGAATAAGGCCAGGAAAGTCATTGCGTCATGTATTTTGACAAAAATTGTTAACAAGACAGACTTGACAGAATAAGTTTTAAAGGCCTTATACATATATTTTTATCAGAGTATCATATTAAAATTTTCTTTAATTCAAACAATGTAATAAGTGTTTTGAGATTTCAACTCTAAGCCACAAGTTGGATTCCATGTTTAAAAAAATTCAATTTTTTTCATCCCTTCTGAGTATATTCCAATCTTGTTAACACCCTAACATAATTCAAGGCAAACAATACTGCACTAAGAGTTAACTGGAGACTTAAAATCCAGTTCTGGACCTTCTGTTAAACAGCTGTGTCAATTTAAGTGATTTTCCTAATGTCTCTGAGACCCCCTTTTCTAAACTATATATCGAAAGGATTACACTTGAAATAGCAATTTTGAAGTTTTATGATCACATGATCTAGGTACGCGAGGTCTCAAATTCCTACCCAAAACATACTCATGAACTCTTAAGTTAGTATGAAGGGACTTCTTATCTATTACAATTCTTATGCACTTTGAGATCAATATCTTAGGTCATTATTTATGACTCACTGATTTCATTTGTATATCGTGCTCCCAACTAGGTGTTTTACTATACAACCTAAAAGTAGCAAATTGGAAATGTATGAAATTCAGGAAGCATGTATACTTATAATGGAGGTGAAACGGTGTAGAAGAAGAGCAATGGATAGAAATAAAAATCTGCCTTTTAGATTTGTTATAACAACAGTCATAAAGACATTATTAAGAAAAGGTAAAATTTTCAGTGGTTTCTACTTAAAAAACAGGAACATGTATAGCATTTTATATGTATTTCTATTTAAAATTTCTGAAGTAAGACACTGGGCACATATGTTTTAAAACCCATAATATTAACGTAGTTATTTTCCAGATTATTCTAAATAAATGATGTTAGCATTCCTGTCTGAAATCTTGATTTTTAAAAGGCAGCAATTTTGACTCTTCACATTGCAATGAAATGTGAAATTCCAATTTAAGGAGTTCCTTTGAAATCCTCTGTGTATTTTAGCAGAGGTCTTGGTTCTTTCTCATGTACTGTGGTTGAAAGCCCTGTCTTATTATCAAGCTTTTAAGGACTAATTTGGCTCCTGCAAAGAGAAGGAACCATGGACTGTTTCAGACACATGGCATAGTCCAAGAAGGTTACTGTAAATTAACCTATTTGTCATCAGGAATCATTTCCCTCAGGGTGTCAATCGGGAATCCAGGAGGAAACAGATGGCAAGCACAAATTAGAGTAATTCCAGAGGGCTTAATGAAGGTACCCTCTACGGGGACATGGGCGGGAAGCAGAAAACTGCCTCGGCCGGTGCAGTGCCCTGGCGCTGGGAACAGCAGAGGCGCGTGTAATGACCTCCAGGTCTGAAAGGGCAAGGGAGCGGCCATTGCCCGGACTCAGAAGGAACGCGGTGAGAAGACGACTGCTTTGAGAGGGACTGAACCCTCAGGTGAAGGACGTAGAGAAAGATCCTGAGACCTTACAGACCCAAATGTCATTCCCCTCCGGCCCTAAGGTCTGTTTGCAGAGCTCAGAGCGCAGAGTCTATGCACCCAACGGGCCAGCCCCGGAAGGCCCCGAGCAGGGCGAATGCTGGAGAATGAAGCTAAATGGACGCACACCCAATAGATTAAGCATCTTTAGCTCCTGAGGTTTTAGAAGATGCACTTTTTAATAAACGCATGAACAGGCTGGTGAGGGACAAGGAGGTGGAAGTGTTCAGTGGGAAGGTAAGAGCTGTCAGGTGGAGATGGGGGGATCCAGGTGACATTGAGAACAGGTATTTTGTACAAAGAAGTAAGAATATTCACTCTCTGAATCTTAGCATTATAGTAACTAAAAAATTTCACTCTCACCCAAGCCTTTCCCACCCAAACAGAAAAGCATAACACCTTAAACCAGGACACAGCCATTTTTAGCACCAAGATCTTTACTACTAGTTCATGTCAGTAACAACTGAAACCATATGCTGATGATCTTACTCGGCTGGTAGCTTATTCTTGCCAGCTACGAGGGAGCATTTGCAAATGCCTGGCTCTGTGCTAAACCCTCGTTTTATTCAGTGTATTCAACCACGCAGTTGGTCTTCTCATAATCCCCATTTTACAGATAAGATAATTAAGGCTTAGAGAGATTTAATAACTCAAGGCCATAGAGATAGGTGACACAGCAAGGATGCAGAAGCTGTCAGTGTGTCCCAGAGCTGAGTTCTTTCGTGATTATGGACACACTTCTTGTAACCATAGCCAAGACAGACAGAGACCCAGGGATGACAGAGAAATTACATGGCAGTGATAATCTTCACAAGTAGATCATGTAGGAATTTAAACTGGAAATTATATAAATGCAATGTATTTATGCAAAAAAAATTCACCTTACATTTTAACACAATTCCAAATATTATGATTAGAATATAGTGTTGGCTACTGATTTTTGAATAATTCTTTCAGTGACTCAAAATATCATACTGTGCTCACCCAACAATTCTACATTTATTTAAAAAGTGTGGCATCAGTGTTGAATTAGTTTAAAACTGGTGGCACAAATTTAAGTTTTAGAGATGCACTCACTTTGATTTTTTGTTTTTTGTTTTGTGAAACAGAACACTTTAATCAATGTTACAAGAATCTACTGCTTAAACTGCTAATAGAAGGTGATTACAATCATTATTGTGGGCTACTTTAAAGCCAATTTCACCTGTAATCTTTCACATGAAATGCTAATTTTTATTGTTGCTCTTGTTAAACTCATCCACTGTTTACTGAATTGTGAACCATTGCAAACATTGCTAAAATCTGAGACTCACTCATCTGGATCCCCCTCTCAGCTCAAAATACACTGAACAGACACTGTTCCGTCTCATCCTCTAAATGTATGGAGATGTGATTTAACTTCAAAAAATAGTAATAGTGATTTACTGAATACCAAATATTTATGAGACAAAGTTCCCTTGTCTGCCTGACTTGAGCAGGTGTTAAGGCCAAGGAGAATTATGCCTTGGGAACGTTCACAGTCCTGTGACTGTCTATGACAGACTCTATTACTTTACACTTGATTTTCATTTAATTTTATGTTGCAACACAGATACTTCCAATCAGTTCTTGCAAAATAACTTAAAGACCTTACAGATAGGTTTATAGAGTTTATTTGCACCATTTGAGTTAATAGCAATCAATTAAAGGTGGCCCATTAGCAGATCTTATGTCTATGACTGTCAGGGTCAGGGGTCAGGCTTACTGCTGAGATGAAACAGACAATCAGGAATGCTGAAGAGCAGATGTGGGTTCACTGTCCCCAGGTAAATCTATGGCTGCACTCCTGCTTGCTGCACAGGGGAGATCAGTGAGATCCCTTTGACTAAAAAGATTTTCTCCCTACTGCCGTGCCTTCCACCACACTTTTTTCTTTAGAATGAGGTTGGAAATTTACTACTTTTTAAGATGTGATTGGCTAACGCATTATTGCATAGTTAGCAAACTTTAGAAGAGAATTCATTGAAAGTTCAATGCAAAAATGAATACAGAATTATTCTGATCCTGGGATAAATCTAGGAATGGTTGGGCAAATAATGAAAAATATATCACTGGAACTAAGAGAATGAATTTAAACATTTTTAAAAAAACTTCCAAAGAAATTTTAATAATGTGTAATAAAATATACTACTTCAAATCAAAGCTCAGCTAGTACATTTAATCCTCTGAATAGTTGGTAAAATGAAGACAACAGTTGCTTTGAATCTGTCATGTCAAGGCCTACTTTTCTGAATAATACTTGACAGATCCTTAGTTAGAAGATAATAGATTCAAGCACTTTATAGCTGTAAACCAGGTCAGTGTGGTTATGCACACACTCTCCTTTCCTGTGAGAATTTCTGTGTAGAACACAGTTGGTGCTGAAAAAATGTCCATTGAATAGGTGAATAAATAAATAAAATGCAAAGTTGTTCTGTTCAAAATAAGGAAACCTTTTTCTTATCTACCTGTATTTTCAATGGCTCCTTGAGTGTGCATGAGAATACCACACTTAAATATTCAAAATACATTAGTCTTTATAAAGATGGACTTTTTGAAAAAAGACTTGAAAAATATACTCACAGTTTAAAAACAAAATCTATGTGATTATGCAATATGTTGCAAATCATTCCTTGTCATTTTCATCCAGTTTCTACCATTTTTAACAACGGTAGCTACCATTATTGAATTTGTGTCCTTACATAGATTTTTAAAATATATGTAACTTAATGTGAATATATATTTCCCCTTCCCATTATGAAAATAGTGGTATAGGGAGCATCCTGTTCTTCAAGGTAATTTTTCCCTATATTGCAGATATTTCTGTTAGCTCAGGAAGTGACTGGCTGGCCATAGTATATAGTGGGATGATCCCTAAGTTGCACATTAATTTTTTGTACAGAATAAAGACATGCCTTTAAAATTTCCTCATTATTAAACTTCAAATTTAAAAGAAACCCTGCTGATTCCTGATAAAAATATTAATCCTTCTTGTATAGAAATAATTTTTAGTAATGAAATTATAAATATAAAATTGTGACTCTTGTTTCAGCCTGGTAGATTTTTGACAGTAAACTTAAATATTCCTGGTTCATTTTACATGTGAATTTGTATTCAGCTATACACTGAATAATTGTTTAATTTTTTGTTTATAGGAAGTAGTTAATACTAACAAATCTAACCAAGCATCTATTTAATAATTTGTCATCAATAGGATATGTCGCTGCATTGCTTTTTTTTCCCCTCAGGTAGTCGTAGATTTGTACTTACAGGCTTACATTTGACTTTCTATGAAAACTCATGAAGTTCATTTATTCAACAAGTATTTATTGATTAAGCACTTATATTTGCTGGGAGGGGTGCAAGGGATGTACAAGATGATTTCTGTCTTCCAGAAGCTCAGAGGCAAGGGGCAGATATGAGACATAAGAAACCTGTAGACTGTTTAAGTGCAACAGATAATGCATCTGCCAGCATATATGAGCTTTTTTCCATTCCCATTGCCACCTTAATCTGACTGCATTTCACCTCATCTAGACTGCTGAGCAGACTCCTTATGAGGCCCGCTAGGTTTCACAATCCCTCACTCCTAGCCACTGAACACACTGAGTTGCCATGTAAGATAACAGCTCCGGTAGTTTCACTATCCTGATAAAAATGAAATAAAAATAAACCCCTATGGGGTTATTTTATTAAAGGTCCTATTGATTGTAGTTTAAATTTGATATTCTACTTTGGGTCCCCACTGGTGCCCCCTTCATCTCATACTACCACACCTAAGTCTACTTTTTCCCCTTGAGAACATTATAGTCTTGATTTCTTTAATTTTCCTCATGTGGTTTTCTCTTCACAGAATATCCATCTCTTTTTTTCAGATTCCTATCATTACTCAAAAGTTATTTTAAATGCTATTTTCATAAGAGATACAATCTGTACCAAAAGTGTGTGTGTGTGTGTGTGTGTGTGTAGAAAAGACCACATTTGTGGCAGTTATCAGGAAAAGATTATATAGTATTATTTATACGTTGGCAAATAATTTGTTCCTTGTTTCTTCCATTAGACTAAAGTACTTGACCATAACTTGCATTTTACTAGTCTTTATTTCCGCTTTAGGACAAAGTATAAACTTTTACATAGAAGGTCCTTAGTGAATATTTATGTCATCAGCTTGAATTTACTTGAATCGAACGCTGTAGAAAAGCAATCAATTTCATTCAATGAACTGGCATAAGAAGATTTTCTGAATAAAGCTGTGGACAGGCCATTGGACATATGGGAAAAAAGTGTGAGAGAGAGTCCATGATGACTTGTTGAAATAAGAAACATAAAATAATTAAAAATGACAATCACAAAAATAGTAGCACCTTGATTCCCAAAGAGTTCTATTTCCAATACTTGTAAGATATCAATTGGGCTGAAGAAGGAAAAAGAGGTCTATGGCATTTACATAAGTACGAGTGTGAGGCAGGACTTAATGATATGGAAGAGATTCATTAAATATTAAAAATGTATCAAATATTTCTTTCCAAGTTGATAACAAATGTTTTCTTTCTGACTAAATTTTGGATTATTTAAATTGGAGATCTGCAGTTACATAAAGGCACTCTTAAAAACTCATATATGATTATTTCAATAAGAACCTTAAATTAGAAGAATGGCTTTTTTAAGATCTATGCTAACTAGGTAGTTATTTATCTACACTTGTCATCAGTCTCTCTAAATATAAAGATGAATAATATTTTAATTCAAATATATACTTTATCTGTTACATAAATTGTTTTACATCTACATCTGCCAGGTTGGATCACCTTGGCAAGTTTTTAAGGAGCTGGATGAGGGCATGTGACTACATTTATTCCTGCTTCTTTCCTTTTCCCCATCTTTGTAGAAATTCTGTAATTTTTGTATAAAATTAAAGATGTGTAAGAAAAGAAAGTTTCTTGGGTAAATTTCAACCCACACCATTTTTTTCATTTTGTTAATCTGAAGTACAGAATTGCTTAAGGATTTTTTCAATAGCTGAAGAGAAATTGTAATTAAATAGTGCACAGACCATAAAACATGACACTAGTGTATGTTGTGAACTTTGGTCCATAGTCAAGAAATTAGGTTTGGTTTTTATCTTCTCAACAAAAGAGCCATAAGCAGTATCTAGAACAGTGTATGGCCAGTTAAAGAGAAATGTCATTTGACTAGAATGACTTAATAATATTTTTTGTTATCTGCCTACTTCTTTTTAGGTCCAGGATTCTGAGATAAAAATGCCTACAGGTGTGGTGTGCAGAATAAAGGCATACCCAAGGATGGGTCTGTGAATATGCTACCTACATGGCAAAAGGGACTTTGCAGATTCTGAACCTTGAGATGGGGAGATTATCCTAGATTAGTCACGTAGGTGCAGAATAAACCAAGGGATGCCTGTGGCCTCTAGAAGCAGGAAAAGAGAAGGAAATGGGTTTTCCCCATACCCTCTGGAAAGGACCAAGTTCTGTGAACACTTTAACCTTAGCTCCCTAAAGTCCCATGTTGGACTTCTAAAACACAGAACTGCATGATAAATTTGTGTTGCATTAAGACACCAAATTTGTGGTCATCTTTACAGCACAAATAGAATACAGCAGGCATATGGGAGAGTTGAAAATAAAATTGAAGAATTTATTAACATTTACCAAAAAAACAAATATGTTCAATTAGCAATCAGAAACTGAAGTTTCCACAAGGAATTCCTCCTAAAAAAAAAAAGTTTAGAACACAAAAACTTACAAGTCTAAAGAAAAAAATCCACTGTCAGTGTCTTAGAAAATTAGACTAATTTTTAGAGTTCATTTGGACATTACTTACCTCTAAATAATTAACCAAAGCATGCTTCCAAACAATGTTTTACCTCCCTAGTACTTCGAGCATGCCAAACACATAACAGGAACTCAGCAAATACTTGTTGAATGAATAAAAGAAGGACTAATATAAGACTGGGGAAATTGAGAGAAGTACCTAATGAGTTAGTTTCTACATTTATAGAATTCTAGAAGGTACCATGTTTTTATGAGAATAAAAATCACTGCCTACCATTTTACTCTCTGTTGGTATGTAAGTAATAAGGTAAAAAACAATATGAAATCAAAAGAGCCCCAATGTACTTTTGAAATATGTCAGATTCTAAATTTTTTTTTGTTCCATAGTAGATGTCACAATGGAGACAATGAAATAAAAACCAACGACTGAAAATATTATGATGATACAATGCAGGAAACTTGCAGTATAAATTTTTCAGTTAGTTTATCTATATAATTTGTAGTCAAAATATCGTGACCCTAAATACTGATTGTAATTAGTAAAACATTGATAGGGGGAGAAATATAGAAGGAGCTATTTTGAATTAAGAAATAATTTTCTTATTTTAGAAATAATCCCTTCTCTCTATTCAAAATATCTACATTTTGAGCCTATAAATTTTGGTTAAACTTAGACAAAGGGTGGTTCATACATAAAGACAACCTGGTGGTAAAAAACAAATGCCTCCGTTAAAAAACCAACACATCAAAACAATTTAGCAATCTAAGCTAAGGGACCAGTTCTCTAATTCCATTTTTATAATTCTATCCTGGACAAATGGCCTCAAAGCACCCCCAAAACAAACCAGACTTACGTAAAAAAGAACACAACAATTTTTAGTATAACAAAATTTATGCCTAATGCAAACATCCAACAGTAAGAGAATGGTTAGGTAAATGGATCACATGTTTAAATTTCATGCAGTAAAACAAATAGAGCACGAAAGAAAATCAGTGTGAAAATTATTAAACTTAGTTTGATCTTAATATTTTTGAAGCATGCATATAAACATCAGAAAGCAATATGCCAAGATATAGAGTATTTTCATTTTATGTTGTTTTTTACTGTTTTCCAAACTTCCAAAACTGCAGTTGTTATTTTATAGTGAGTAAAAGTATTTTGTAATGAAAAAGTCCTAATGTCAACAGTCACTCTTGATCACTCAGCTTTTCAAATATTGTAATTATGTCTATTCCATGAGAGCTTCTGAAGGAATGGGCTGTTTTAGACCAAACCAAGAACTTTTCCCAATAGCATCCAAGTATATTTTAGGTTTGATCTGAGGAACAAAATCATCTTAAATAATGAAATTCAGTATTAACTATGAGGAAATCGAGTGTGGCAGTAAGTTACAAATAAACATTATACAAAAGAAAAGACCTACTATTTTGGGCAAATGACAAGAGCTGGTTTTTTTATTTACACAGTCACAACTGTTACTTATATAGTGGCAGGTGCCTGAATTAGGATTAGCTATGTAATCAAATCCTACCATTGTAGGTTTATAGTACATAAATTCCACAACTTTGTAAACTTACTCTAACAAACTGGGTAATAATAGTTTTATATACCACTGCAGGTCAAATAAGAAGCAATGTACTGGGTGGAACTCTTACTTACTGTGGTAGCACAGTGAATATCTTTCCATACTGTGGCTTCCCTGGAGAGATCAGAGACTTCAAATAGATTATCGAGAATCACTTCCCCAATCATGTCATGTCTAGAAAATCTGTCAAAATCATAAACACTGAAATGTAGTTTTCTGTTGCTTAGTTGATCATATGCTACAGGAAATTGAAATGTTTCATCAAACACAGGATTTAAAGTCTTTCTGTGCACGCGGGTCTGGAACTTCTTTTTCCTATCTGGAAGAAGATACATCTTCACGTAAGGGTCAGAAGTTCCTGTGAAGTCTTTAGCAGGGAGGTCTAAGGCTTTGATCATTTTCACAACGAGGAGTTCATTTTCATAATCATACTGGAGGGTAAAGTTAAGTTTCCCACAGGTTTTGACATCTTCTTTCATGTTGCCGTCAGAGTCAACGGATCTCTGTTTGTAGAGCTCTGGCTTTATCCTCCCAATGCTGGTGGTGGTTTCTCCTCTTTGTAAAACAGGTTCTGTGCCCATGCTAAAATCAACACTGGAAACCTGCATTTGCCTTGGTAGGTGTCTTCGGAAGGAATTGTGGCTGTACACATATACATACACACAAAATCATTTAGGTCGATCATTTTGATGATGACATTTGATGATGACATATGATGATGACATGTAAATTCTCCCCCACCCCCAGAATAATGAAAGCATTCTATAGATTTCACACACACACACACACACACACACACACACACACACACACACATTCACACAAAGAACTACTTTTGAAAAACCAGATTTCAAAGGAAGTCTCCTAAAGTTTAGAAGTATCTGAAATGTACAAATGTACATTTTTATGAGCTCTTGAGATTTTGCTCTCTCAATCGTAAATACATCATTAAACACCATTATAAAGAAACATGATTACTAAAAGTTAATGTTCCACAAAATAACATTAATCATCAAGCCTCTGAGTATATCTAGATGTCGGCGACATGCAGACCAATCCGATTCTCAGGTGGCTGACTCTTTTCAACCGGATATTTGAGTCTTGTGAGTTTCCTGTCTTCGTGAAATGTGTATTAAAGTAAAAAATGTAAGTCCACCTATTCCTATACCGTGTTGATTATTTCTACTACTTCAGATAACTAAATGAATGCTTATTTTTAAAAAGAATACATAGTTGTAACAGGCAAAATGAGTACATTTTCCTTTAGCATGGAGCGGGATCCAGAAATTCTGAGAATTACAAAAACACAGGATTTTAGAATTTGGGGCCAACATAAGTTTTTAAAAACTCAGACTGACTTTCCTATAGTCACTATTACTATTGACCTAGACCACACTTCTCTCACATTAGCTATGTCAGCTTACACATCTCCCAGCCTACACCCTAGTCTTCTGGTCTTTTCTGTCTCTTCATCAGACTAATGAATCATCAGTTCTTGGACAAAATTATTATCTTGAATCTGATGGTCACCTAGCTACATCTCAGATACGCAAACTTCTAGTTTTGTCTCTCCAAGAGAGATTTTTAAATGAAAGTCCTAATTTGCCCCAAACTTAAGCAAATTCATTTTCTGCCTTTTGCTCTCAAACCAGCCCTCTTTTCCCCCACCCCTGACAATAGCTCTAACAATTTTATCAGTCACTCAGAAATTTACTGGGATTTACTCAGTTTTATAAATCCTGTTGATGTTTGCTTTGAAATATCCCATAATTGTCTGTTCTGTTCCACTTCCACAGCTACTCAGTCCAGATCCTTATCACCCTCTACTTTGCTTTCCACAGTAGCTTTCATTTGCTTTTCCTTCTTTCAGCTCTTACCTTAGTATCTATCTAGCACTTACTTAAAAATCCTTTACTCACTTTTGTTATCACTATGTCAGCTCTACATCTTTGATAGCGCTAATACTTAGGACATTGGTTAATATTTGGTTCACTGATACACACACAAGGACTGGTTTAAGAAAGATAGAAAATTAATGACTCTCCAAAAATAAGATACCTAGTCATGATACCATTTGAGAATCAGTGGAGCTGAGGATATTGATCCTAGAAAGGAGAGGAAGAAGCCAGGAGCAAGGAGCAAAGACGGGATTCATGCCAGCTGTCTTTTCCTATCTGAAGGGTCGCCATGACAGAAGTGGTGGGAATTTATGGAAATTACAGGTGCAGATATTCTTCAGCTTACTGTAAGGGAATATTAAAAAGCACCTACAGCTGCCCCAAATGGTGAAATGATGAACTTCTCCAAATAGGAAGTGTAGACACACAGGTTGGATGGAGAAAAAGAGCATTTCTGCCTCAGGGGAAATGCTAGACTTCTAGGCATATTCTAACACCCATTTTCTATGACCTTCTGTCTTTGGTTCTTTGATCATTTTATGAGTCAAGCTATCATTAATATATGCATTAATAAAGTAGAATTTTATCATATAAATTACATTATGTTACAAATTATATAAAATCAGTATTACAATGCGAAGTGTCCCAAAGTCACTCTGACATTTAATTAGCTATTTTCTGTAACTGTATTGAAATACTTTAAAAAATATATTTTAAACAATTAAAGTGTTTTAATTATTTAAACCATAAAAATTGTATGGAGCTGTACTGAAATGAACTTAGCCTCTGCATAGTACCCTTTTACACAAATAAGGAAGATAAACCCAAATGAGCTGTAGAAGTATCAGCGGCTCTTTGCCTGTTACCGTGTTATTTACTGACTTCTCAACAATTTTGTTAAAGGGATTATAGTTCAGCACATAGATTTCAAATTAAGATAAGGATTGAGGCCGGTAATGTGGGGCAACAGGGCCGCAGGGTGAGAGTACTCTGCAGCAGTTTTCAATGATCTCTTTCTCTGCATTCAGCTTAGCCTCACTACCTAAAGAGAGGCCCCTGGTGGGTTGTCACAGAGATTATATGGAAGAAGGGAAAAGGCTTAAGGGAAAATGATCTTCCAGGATCAGATGAGTGCTAGAGAATAGCAAGAATTAGAATGGGAAAAAAATAATATTCAATGAGAATTTGGGATGAAAGAAAAGGAGAAAATAAAAGGAAAAAACATATACACTGTAAAACTTTCACAATAAAAAAGTCAAGTGGGACCTTGCACTTCAGATTTTGCTAGTAAAGGCTAATGTGCTGAGTGTTTGACTTGTGGCAGGTACAGTTATAAATTCTTTATCGACTCACTTGATCACCCATGTCCCCTAGGAGATATTTACTGGTAGGTTCCCCATTTTTTACCAAGGAGGAGGACACTAACGCACAAGAGGGAAATAACATTTAAAGTCATGGCTAGGCAGGTACTAACACAGAAACTGGACCAACCTGCCCGAGCCAGTCCGGGTCTAGTGGCCACACCCTGAATCACCTTGCTATGCTGTCCCCATGGTGGTTCTTCATTTGATTAAATTAGTCCAAAAGTGAATCACTCTAAGTAATGATCTAAAATAGTAAAAATTATTTACATCTGCTTTCATATCAGTTTTTCCACTTAACCATCATAGAAAACAAAACTTAAGAAATCCAGAAAGATCCGAAGTTTACTTGGATGAAATAGCTCAAGATATGTTTTTAGATATATTTTTTAACTTCTGTGTCTAGTTGTCACAAATTGAAAGGGAGTAAAGATGTTTAATTTGTGAGTAAAATTATGATCACATGTGTGCAAAATTCTTATCAAGTCTATGGTTTTAATTTGATAAGAACATGTTGTGAAAATACTAAGTAGTAAAGTGAATTCTGTAAAGCAATTTATGCTATATTATATATGTAAATGATTAAGCTAAAATTTGATCACAACAATTTTAAACATAGGAGGGCTTCTTTATCTCAGATGAGGGAATTAACTAATTAAGACTGTACTGAACTTAAGATCCAATGTTTTAGTTTCTGTATCTAAGTGAATATATATAATACATATAAATTATAGATATAATATATATATAAAAGTCTTTACTAACTTAAAGCATGAAGTGATGTTTCCTCAGAGTGATCCCATTTTAATGCACTGAGAATGTTAGGACATTTGTTTTGACCCTGAATCTATCTCAGATATACAGGACCAGAGAACCATCAGAGAGCATATGAAGTAAGAATTAAACAAGGAATACAGGTAGTATATATAAGTTGTTAATTATTAAAAGGTCTAGTATAAGTCATTGTATATATTCAACTTTCCTGAGACATTTAGAATATTTTATTAAATAACTTTCCTGCCAAACCACTTTCACTTACACAATTAAAAAAAATTTTTCTAAGTAAAACTACCCAAGAAATGAATTTCCTTATTTTTTATAGACGGATCTCATTATTTCACACTCACTTCTTTTTCAATGTGATATTTTAATCTTTTTATCTTCTCTCTAAAAATCAGTAATTTCTTTCTTATGCCTCAGAATATAATTGTGCAGCTGTAAAGCCCCTTCTAACAGGAATCAAAGAGTAGTAATGTTTTGTTCTAGTAAGCTAGTGCCCTAATTATAGGGTAAATAGTGTATATTCTAAGTCACAGTTTATCTAGTCAGTTGAGAGAAGCTTTAATTATTACAATGTTAAAACTGTTGTCATGACAGAACAGATCTTTTTCTTCTTGCTTTTTTTTCCCCTCCTTTGGAATGACAATGGTAAGTGGATATTTTGTCTCACACAAATATCCAACCAAAGTACAGGCCACTTGACTAATACTGATCCCATTCTTACCCTTCAAGCCTGGGAGGGCACCACTCAAGTTCTCTTCCAGTTGGAGAAGGAAGACCTATCCTCACCTTCAGGGGAACATCTGAGAGTAACTAGATATAGTCAGTATCACTTGACAAGAATAAAATGTACTAACATGGTGACTTTTCAAAATCAGAGCCCGGAAGTTGAATGTACAGGCAGAGCTGCCCTGGTTAATGCGTGGATAGAGTCCTAGAATCTCCCCGGAAACCAGGCCAGCATTTCCACACTACCCAGAAGACAGAGCGGGCAGACCATCACTTTGAGATGAGGTGGGAAAGTGCTGGGTTGGAATCAGATTGCAGGTGGCGCCCAGCTTCCCTGCATAGTGAAAGCACCTTGGGGTAAGTTGCTTAACGTGTTTGAGCTTCACTTTCCTCATCTGTAAAAACAGGTCTTTCAGAGTTATGAAGCCCAAATGAGGTATTACAGAGAAGGTGACGTGGAAAACTATACTCTTTCACACTGATATCAGTTATTATCTTTGGAATTCAGGATGCAAGGAGCTGCGGTGCAAATGCCATAGGGAACTCTAGTTCTGGCAATGTTAAATCTAGGTTTGCTGTTTGGAGATGCCCGGATGGCACAGCCATTCCTGTGGGCATATCCTGGACCACCGCCCTGAACAACACAGACCCTTTGACCAAGTCACTTCTCAGCACCCAGCACTTCTCTTTTCCTTAAGTAGGAAAGCTACATCCTCCTGTTCTTTGCAGAATATTTGCAGAATTCTTATTGTGTCTTTACCATTGATTAAGTCTACTTTAGATATTGCTTGGGAAATCAGAGGGAGCAAAGTAAAAATATATTTAGCAGCATTTTATTGATTTATTCAATATGTTTTAAAGGATCGCATCTCCCCTTGTTTTAGTATTGAAATTTGTATCAGAAACTATCAGCACATATTAAAAGTTACAGACCTGCTTCACGGTGAAGGAGGCTTGAATAAATAATAAGACTAAATCGAGTTTCTGGTAAACTACGTTTTTATCTTTATTTGGTTCCTATTGTCTTCCATTTAGTTTGAAACACAGACAGGTGTGATTCAGGCAATACATAAAAACCTGAGCATATACTGCGCAAAGCACTTCTATATGAAGGCAGACAACTGTATAATACACCTCAGTGATTTAAAAAAAATAATTCCTTGTTGGATGTCAGCAAAATCCTCGATATCCTTAATTTCCTCTCTGACTGTTCTCATCTTTCTCCTCAGTAGAAACCTGGCTCTTCCCTAAGGACACTGTTTCCTCTCAAGGGCACTTGTTTCCCTCAAGTGGAGGCTGATATTTTACCCACAGTCCTTGCTCACGGCCCGGAAGTGGAGTAGTTCCTAGCCTCTTGTGCCCATTAACACTTTCACACCATCCTTCCTCTGTGCACGACTCCCAGCCCTGAAGCTCAGGTCACCAGATCGTACCGCACCCCACGCAGTGTTGGTCAGCTCCTGATTACCAAATCACTCCCTTTAGCCTCTTCATTGTTTTAATCTTCTGGTCCACTACCACTTTCTTTGACAATGTTTTGGTTCTAATTCCTAGCATAGCTCATGTTTATTCTAACCTCTGGGCCTCCAGATTCCCTGAACTCCTCTCCTAGTTTCTCTGCTTACCTCAGTTACTACCTTGTGCATCGGTAGATTGTGTTATCACACTAGCTGCCAATTTCCCCAAACCCTAATTTCGGGCCTCTCTCTCTCTATTCAACATTTCTTGTCTTTCTAGCTCAGACCCTCTATACTCCAACTCAGACCTTTTTTCCAACTCACAGGACCTACAGTCTATCAATT
This sequence comes from Manis javanica, assembly GCF_040802235.1. Classification (NCBI taxonomy): domain Eukaryota; kingdom Metazoa; phylum Chordata; class Mammalia; order Pholidota; family Manidae; genus Manis; species Manis javanica. The sequence continues at coordinate 5,934,143 of NC_133170.1, read as the reverse complement.
TTACCACCACTTCACAGTTCTAATTCCTCGATATCTTTTTCCCTCTTTCCCTCACTTCCATGGCTCATGCACAGCCCTAATTCCCTGTTACTCCCCTACCTTCGCAGCTGCAGGCAAAGCCCCAGCTCTGGTTGAATTCAGCTACCCATCATTTCTACACCTGCACCTATGCATGTTGATACAGCTGGAGAAAACTGGAAAATGACTCTCATTGTTCCACTTTCAACTCATGACCATGTTTCCCATGTAAGCCCTAGTGCACAGGGATCCATTCTCCCTCTCTCCTAGACTCGCAGGAAGACTATTTCATACTTTCTCACCTTTCTTCAAACCTCCATTACTTCTTCCCCATTCTCAGTCTCACTTAATGTCCTTACCTCCCATTTCACCAAGAAAACTGAAGCAAAGAGCAGAAGCCTTCCATAGACTCCCACCACCTTGGCAACCCCCCCTCCTGGCTTCTGTACCCACGACGTTGTCTTAACACCAGTCCCTCCACTTGCACACTGAATTTCATTTTCTCTCACGTCACCTTCAAGAATGCTGCCTGATCCCCACTTTATTCATTCTCCCTTTCTGTTAGATCATTACTATTGTCAGAAGAGCATACGACTATTTCTATTTTAGAGGAAACTTCTATTCACACCACTTCCTTGAGGATAGTATGTCCACTGTCCAATTTATCTTGTCCTATTCTATTTAAACCTGCTCTATTATCTTTTCACATGCCCAGTGCTAGCATACCTTCTCTTGAAAACATGAACAAGGTCTTCTCCCCTTTGCTCAAGTCACAGGTCAATTCACCACCTTCATTCTCCCTGCCATTATCAGTCACTTAACAGTTCATCACTTCTGGTTGTTGACACGCTCTCTCCGTCGGCTACCAGGTTACACCTTCTGGCTCTCCCGCTGAAGAGTCTCTACTTCTCAGTCTACTAAGCTGCTCCTGACGTCTTACTACTGGAGCACCTCAGAATTCCCCTCTGGTTTTCTCTTTCTTACCTACACTCACTTCTTTGATGATACCACCTCCTGGCTTTGGTACTGTCAGTACATCGAGGACCCCAAATTTATTTATGTATCATAGATCCTCTCCCGAATTCCAGAGTCACTGTCCAGTTGCCCTCTCAACTTCTCCATTCTTATTTCTAATCAAATCCTCAAGCTCGACAAGTCCAGAGCTTTGGCTCTTGCCTCTGAAACTCACTCTATTCAGTCTTGTTTGTCTCAACTTGATCTTTTCGGATGCTCAGGCTAAAACCTTGGAATCGTCCTAGACTCCTCTCTTTTTAGTCAGATGTGCCAGCTCATCTGTTAGGATACTCTGTTTAAAATACATCCAGTTCTCACCATCATTATCTACCATGTCCCTTGGCTGAGCCACCATCACCTTTAGCCTGGATTGCAGCCTCCTTAGAGGTCTTTCTGCCTCTATGCTTGTGCCTCCCTCAGGATCTATTCTCAACACAGACTTAACAGCCCTTTCAAACGTAAGTCCGGTCATGCCGCTCTTCTGACTGAAAGCCCTGCAGTGGCTTTGCATGTCACTCAGAGCAAAAGCTGGAAGGAGCTCAGGCCCTGCTGCTGTCCACTCCCCCCACCCTGGCCTCCTCGCTGTGGCCGCAACACGAAGGGCAGGTGGAGCCTCAGGTCTCTGCTGTGGCGCCTCCTTCACCCAGGAAGCTCTCCCTGGGCCCCAGGGGCCCACCTTTCCACCTCTTCCAGTTTCTGCTCATATGTTACCTTCTCGGTGAGCACTATCCTGTCTTACTGGCAGCACTGTGCCCCATTCAGACCCACCAATCCCTTTATTTTGCACTATTATTTTCTAATTACCTTCTAATACATCGTGTAATTGACTTGGTTATGTTTTCTGGTTCCTCTCCGCAAGAATGTGGGTGGGGATTTCTGACAGTTTTGTTCCCTAATGGGTATCAGATATCTAAAATAAATACCTGGTGCACAATAAGTGTTCAGTAAATGCTGTTGAATAAATTTTTCCCTGAAAAAAATGTGATAAATAATCCAATAATAAAAAGAGCTGTTTCAAGAAAAACCTGGTTTCTTCTCAATTATGTAATGTAATGGTTAAAATTCATTTAAATAACGTGTTTATTCTGGTCAAAGAATGTACAGGTGGCCTATTCTTTAATAGCAATTAAGGAAATAAGTGTTCAGGTATCCTGAAAATACATGCCCCTTGACCTTTCCACATGTTAAAAAAAGGTAAAAAAATCATAACATGGGATGATAAACAATTGCTTTTGACCTAGCATATATTTAAAGGAATATATAGAAAGCAATTAGGTTGGAAAATATTTCTTGGTAATTTTTGATCTACAAATAAAGTCCTGAGAACATAATATATTACGAGAAAGGAAGTCATCCGCTTGTTGCTTACTCGCACTTAAACGGTGAAATTAGGAATATGTAAACGCAGGTTGCACAGCCTTGTTCTCTCATAATTTAGCATCTAGTTTGGTAAAGAGCTAGAGCTCAATAGTAAGACAAAAAATAAATAATTGCTAGCCTGTAACTATGGCTTTAAATCATACAGGATAATAGCTTATAATCGGGCAAAGAAAGGAGATTCTCAGATGCATTTACCTTAAAGACTGGATAATAGATAAAAAAGAAATCACCGTTCCAGACAAGGGAAGCAGCATAAACAAAAAGCACAGAGGCAGAGCGCTGAGGTCTACGAGGGGATGATGATAACAAGACCAAGTACCCTTCCAGCGGGCAACCATGAAATGCATCTGTTTCGATAGATAAGATGAAGTCATCAAATTAATTTACTGATATATATATATTTTTTACTCAACAAATACAACCTGAGTTCCTGTAAGTGGTTTGTCTGGGTGTCAAGAGCAACCCAGAGTGAAGTCGGCAGGTTTTCTGCCTAAGAAAGCAGCACGGTGCTGTGTGTGCGGGGCGCGTGGGAACCAAAATGCTTCAACGGCACCGCGGCATCAGCGGATTGTAAGAGTTCAAATGTCAGGCTCTGCGAGGGTGTGGGCGAGGCTTGGAGTGACTGAAGGGCCACTTCATGTTTCTGAGAAGGGCTCTTAGATTCTTCCTGTACAACTTATCCCAGGTTTCTACTTCTTGTGGTTCGCTACCTCCTGATTTTTCACCCCATGGGCACTACTGTATCAATTTCAAAATATATTTTCTTTTTTTACAGTCTGTCCTATAAACTGTTGCCAAATTAATTTTCCTAAAGCATAGCTCTTATCCAGGGGACTCTCTGCTGCAAATATTTTCGGCAGGACAGACCTTGGACACGTTAGCCGTGACTTCAATGCCCCCTCCTACTTGGATTCCGGGTGGCTCTACCTCCCGTTATTCCCCCACTGAGCTCTATTTTCTGATCAAGGTAACTTACTTGATGTTTTCATAGCAAGATTTCCTGTTCTGTCTTTTCATATGAAAATGTTTCCATCTGGGATACCCACCTTCTCCCAAATGCCATTTATCTGAATTCCCAGTTTCTTTAGCCTCATCTTAAAGGCCTTCTCCATGCCTCATGCTGGAAATAATTTTTCTATCCTCAAAATGCCACATTTTCCCCCACATAGTTCGCACTTGTAATTCCTTACACGGAAGTTGAGATTGCACGTCTCATCTCTGCATCATGTTGTACAATTTTTCCAGCTCTCTTGAGTGTGAAGAGTGGACGGAAGGGACAGAATATACTATCTATACCCATTAGTAGGTATCTGCTGAATAAGGTTATTGAATGAATGAACGAACAATCAATGAAGACAGATGCTAGAAGAATGTCAGGAATGAAGAAATACACAGTTGCCTGCTGGGTTGTTAGGCTGCTGCTGTGCCCCTGGGGCCAGATGTCCAGGTATTTGAAAAGGAAGATGAGAAGTTCCAGCAATGCTGTTAACTTCGGGATCCATCACGATGTCACTTAATGATAGAGACAAATAAAACTTGAAAGAGCATGATGTCTGTCATTTATCATCCAAACAGAATAAAAGGGAGTCCCACTAGGAGACTAGAGCTGGGATATCCTAATAAGGCGAGGAAACTGAGATTAAACTAAAATTAATTGTGTGCATGTGTGTGTATTTTATGGTTTGATTTCGTTACATCTCAACAAAAAGTGAGCATTTGAACAGAATCATGAGATTTATGAAAATGTACCCTTGATCCCTGTGTGCAAGCAGACTGCATAATGAACTCAGCCATTTCCCCCTCCTCTCCATATAAAAGTAACTTCTGGTAAGAGCAAGCAGTTAGTGTGTAGATGAGGGGTTTTGAGTACTAGAAATAATCAGGTTTTCTGCAAGGAATTCATCCCACAGCCAGAGTAAAATCATGACTCTCGTCATTCACAATAACCACACATAATTCCTGTTTTTTAAAACACTTCAGGGAGGAGGAAGATGGCCTCTGTTCTCCAGTGTGCGAACTGCCTGTCTGAAGCCGACTTGTCACCCCATCTTTGATTACAAAGTACTGTATCTTCTTGGCTTTAACATTTATAATGTGAAACCATCAATCTAGATAAATGTGAATTTGAACTCTTGTCAACCTGCATGACATTAGGCAAATGTTTAAATCTCTCAGGGCTTCAGTGAATTCCCAGGTAATGGGAATAATCAATAATACTTCATACAGGTTGGCGGAAAATCAGCAGGAAACTGCAAGTGCTCAAAAATAATTCCTTTTTTTCTTCCCCTTTCAGCCACTCATAGATACAAGGAAATTCGAAGAGGCAGATGAAATGATACCAAAGTTCTAGCAAAACTAGGAATGTGTATTCCACTTTTTCTCCTAGAAAATAGGGTATGTACAACCCAATTATGTTTTTTGAGATGGTGAGAAAAAGTGTTTTACTGATTTATTCAGTTTCACATGATTACTGAGAAATCCAGAGCTTGAGGGATGTGTCTTCATTCCTATTGTACATTATTTCTAGAATTCAGTCTGCAAACCAAGTCCTCACACCTGTGTCTTCAATAAGTAATCTTTCATTCTTCCTAGACAGGGACAACCGGACAAGCTGTCTCTTCACATTCAACACATAATACCTTTGAGATAGCGCTTTGTTTTCCCGAGGTTTCCAAAAACATCTGGGCAGAGAAAGCTAAGTTATTTCCATGGCTTTACCCCAATTTGTCTTCATTAGGTCAGTGTCCTTACATAGGTACCCTAATCAACTAAAAGACTTGAATAATTCTGAATACTAAGCTGATATATATTCATAGCTGTTGTTAATATTTTAAAAATGTTTTGTAGATTAATTGAACATTTTCACTCTGAGATTTCTGAGTGTCTTAATATTAAATATTCTATTTGGTCACAGTTTGTATCACTGATCACAGTGATAAACAATGACATGAGGTTATTTTAAAGCAGTTTTCCTATAGACATTAAAGAAAAGTGGTATGGGATAATTTTTTAAAGTTAAATATCCATAATAAATACATTCACATGAAAATATATTGAGTCACATTACATAAAAATGCTACTGCCCAGGAAAGTTGTCAGAAAATAACTAAGTATGAGGCATTTCTTGGTTATAAATTCTCAACATCACAGAAAATAAGAGTATGGAAAAAACACCTCCAGCCATTCTTCTTATCCCAAGTTTCCTTTCCCACCAAAGCAAGTTATTCTTACTTATCTTCCTGGAATATATTTGAGAAAGAAGTGGACTTATTCATAGATATAATCCTTTTTCATTTCACAAAAGATATATTGAATGTTGTAATATTCACAAAAGAATATTGAAAGTTCTTTCAATCCTAGTAGCAAATGACCCAGACACAGGTTTTCAATTTGATAGATTCCTAAACCCATATAAGTATGTCATGTCAGAAAGCATAGATGTATCTTAGATTTAGAGGTAGGAAGGTAAGATTAGGAAAGCAACTAGTTTGCAGTAAATAGCATTTACCTCCCAGTTCTGTTGATTTTTGCCCTACCCTAGTTTTAGGGTAAAACTAGGTGCTACTTTTGGGAACCAGAAAAAATGGCCACTACAATGTTGTCATTCATTGTAAGGACTGAAGATCATACTTGGTAGAAAAAATGATTCTTCACCAGAATGTCATTTTCCATTACCATTAACACAATTTAAAATACACTATAGCAAATTATTTTCATTTCAGCAAACTTTTGCTGATTTTTTTTCCAGGTTAGTTAAAAATATAACTTATCTCCATCAGGATGTCTCTCTTTTCCTTCCTTCCATATATACTCCCTGGTACGCTCATGCCAGCCATCAAAGCTCTTGAGGAACTTACACTCCAGCCATGAGAGTCCAGTCTGTGTGAGTTCAAACAGGCAGTGGAATTTCCTGGCAGTTCCATATTTATGGCACAAGTTCCATGTAGACTTGAGCATTGACCTCTGTTACTCAGTTTTGACTGTGAACTACATGATTTCATGACAGGCACTGCAAATGGTTGTTTTCTTGGTATTTATTGGTTGAATTAAACGAATAGAGTGTTAAGTAACAGCTCTCAACCAATGATGTTTCAAGAGAAAGAGTTAATAAAAGATAACCTATAGTCACATGACTTCACGGGGATCTCAAGTTCTACTAAACCCTTGTCACGGTCCTGCTCCCTATTTGGCTTCTCAGTTTCTCTCTCTCTTTGCTCCTATTTACTCTGCTTTACCCTTTTCCTTTCCATTCAATTATGTTTCCTGTTTCTCATTTGTCCTGTTTGTCTTTTCTTTTCTCCCTTCCTGCAGTTTTTCTCTCTTATAAAATCACACAGAAAACACACACATACACACACACACACACACACACACACACACAGAGTTTTGTATGTTTGATCTCTCCTTACCGGGATGAAGACGTAGGCTCAGTAGTTTGTCTCTGCACACGTGCATGTTTAATCAAATGTTCTTTTAAAGCGGTTTGGACTTCTGCTGGGATATCAGGGGAAGTGTGGCTGATTTTTATTGCAGGCTCGATAGCTTTGAGTGCTGGCTTTCCATTTTCTTTAATTTCTTTTTTCTCTTCAGTCTCAAAAACTTCAGTAGGAGCATTTGACACGCTCTGTGGAAGGGCACTGACGTTGGAAGTCACGGGTTTGCTTCTCCAGTAAGGCCAGCACAGCTTCCAGAAGACAAAAAGTGAGACAACCAACAGGGCCAGACCACAGAAGCTGACAACGACTGCTAACAAGCTGACCGAAATATCTGGAAAAAATTGCAATGTGAAGAAATGTTAATTTATCGATAGAGTACATAAAAGCAGAAATCGTGAGATAACTTTATATTATGATTATTATGAACAACTTTCTGACCACCCCTTGGCCATTTGGGGCAGATTCACACTTTGAATGGCATTCCACAGCATCTTTGTGATGTGACCCCGGGCTATGGATCCATCTTGATTCTTCTGCCACTCTCCTACTATGCTCCTTCCCTGGGCCACACAACGCTCTCTCACGATGTGCAGGCTGTTCCATGTTCCAAAGCATTTTCTCCCGCCTGCCTGCTTGGAAATCTGTATTTACCCTTCAGTAATCAGATCTAATGGGACCTCTGCCCTGAAGCTCTGCCTCCTATCCCTAAGGGCTTTTAAAGAGCACCCACCACTATAACACTGCTATTATATCAATTGATTGGCCTATAATCCTTTACCCCCAAACTCTAGGGACATGACGTATTTCAAAAATTACTACTACTTATTTTGGATTTTAGGAAGGTAATACGGTACGCATTACCGGGCCTAACATTCAGTACCCAATCCTGTTAATATGTCTGTAATGAAATGTAGGAATTAGTCACACTGAGTGGGGTCACTGAAGATTGTAAGTAGCTTAATGCCAGTACAGGTAAGGTGTTGGTCCCAAATGGCTACAATTTACAAAATAATTTTCAGTGTTTAGGGTTTTGAGATTTCATAATGTGGGTAAGGGATTGTGGACCTGTACTAATTTTGCTTCTCCAAATGTTCCCATCCCACCGATACACTCATTCTCTGATCCTTCAGAGTAAAACCCAAATTTATTCACCTTTTTATTTTTAGTGTCTAGTACATATCACATGAACGTTTACGGAGCTGCTGAAAACATGTTTTGGGAGTTATCTGAAAAGGCACTCAAATGTCTACGGATTTCAAGGTGGCTGGATGGTTCAAAGTTGACTGATTTGGACGGAATATGCAGAAACTCTTCTAGTTGGGAGATAGTATAATATAGCCTGTGTTGTGGACCCAGTTAGTCCTGGGCTCAGATTGCCAACTCTGTGTGTGTCTGTGAGTGAGCTGTTCATGTTTTAAGAGCCACAGTAAAATAGGTGCACTTATATTTATTGCATAGGAATGTCATGAGGTATAAGTAAGGAAATGTATACAAAGTAGTTAGCATTGCAATTTATATAGTAAGTACAACAATGGGCTGGTATCCGTATCAACTGTTTATTTTTCTTTAAGAGTACGCGCGGGAAAAGAAGCATAGGTATGGATCAGTATGGATTGAATGGTCATTTACAGACTAGTAAAGTGAGACCCATCTTCTGATCCTATCTGGTGCTGAAAGGAATGAATTTGTAATGGGGACCACCATTTCTAAGTAAATGTTGATGTTTCAGGAAGTTAGTAAATCACATCCCATTTCCCTATCTTCTCGTGCTCAGAACACTTGAGAGAAACACAGTTTTCAAACAGGTAGCAATTAAAATACTAGGGAATATCAGTTTAGGTCTGTTAGAGCATGGACTTGCTAATGAAACACTCTGAATTAATTACACTTATCCATGGAGTCACGGGCCTGGCTGGACAACCACACATATCCCTCATGAGAATTTGACCCTATAAATTTTACTACATAGAGGACATGAAGACTGCACCTCAAAGAAGTGGGAGACAGGTAAGCCATTTCTCAAGGATGCAGGTGGGCCAAGAATCCAGGATTATTCCCATCTTGTAGCTCCTTCTATCCAGACATAAAGCGAGGGGTAAAGGTATTTCTCCTCAACAATAAAATGTGAAAAATTTACAACTTTTTCCTGAAATATGAAACTAAAATTATAAATAGAAGCTTAATATATTTTATATAGTTTTACATTACTTGCTATTGCAATTAGAACTAAAATTATTAAAAAAACAATCAGCTATTTAATATTTAGATCTTTATGACATAAATTTTTCAATAACATTTGTTTAACAAAATGAAAATCTGACTATCAGAAGATTAAGGGAGGGTCTGGAAGAATTTATCAAGTCATTAAAATGCTTTTTTATGATTCAATGATTATTTAATGATTGCAATTGAACAGTTAACTATAACATGAAGAACGTTATAAATCTGGACTTAGTTCAAAGAAAAAAGTCAGGAGCCCCAGAAACATTTTTGAGTCAAGGTATGGAAATGGTCAGGTATACATTTCAGAAATGACACTCTGGCTAAGGAGAAGATGAGAGTGGAGGCCAGAACAGAAGAGGGAAACTAGTTAACAGATCACAAGAATCATCCCTATGAGAGCTTGTAGTGGTTCTAGATGAGAGTTGCTGGAATGGGAAAAAGAACGGACTAGGGAGATAACTGGGAAGTTAAAGCTCTAGTTGAAGAACGTGACGACTTAAGTACAAGAACGTGACTCACTGGGAGACCAACAGGATGATGAAACAAGGAGGACCATGGCTTCACTTTTGGCCCCCGTACTGAGTTGGAAGAACTGTGGTCCTGCAAGTAGAAATTTTGAGTAAGCAGTTGGCCATGCACGACTGGAACTCAAGGTAAATGGAAGGATTTCCTTCAAGAGTTGAATCTGAATCCGTGAAGGGTAGACAGAAGCTCCTCAATAGAATCCTGAGGACACCATTACTTACAGAAAGAGAACTTCAAGGAACGAGCCTGTATATGTGGAAGACTGAGCAAGAGTAGGGGAATTAAAACAAAAAATCAGGTCAATATGTTTTCAAAGAAGTTTGGAGAAGAATATTTAAAAAGTGGTCAACAGTGTAAAAAGTTAACATAAGTTCAATTCAAACAAGGGTTGACAAGTAACTATTAACTTTAATAAGTCGTCCTTTAGTGAATTTGGTGAGACTAGTGAAGCAAAGGATGTGTTAACTAGATTAATATGGTTTAACAAATGAATAGGATTGTGGAAGTGGAGCCTATGAGACTAGAAAATTCCTTCAGGAAACTGGGTTTAGGACAGGAGGAGAGAGGGCAGTAACCAGAGAAGCCCATGGAGTTGATGAAGGTGTTTAACAGGATGAACAATACTTAAGCATGTTTTAAAACTTACGGGAAGGAGTCAGCAGACAAGAAGAGAGAGGAAGTTAGGCAGAGTGAATAGTAAATAGAAATGTCCCGTTAAAAAAAAAAAAACGTTCAGACCCCCCGGTGGATGGGGGTCTGAAGCAGGGGTGAAGGGAGTGAATCCCTTTTCCATTTGTAAGAAAACCAGGATGGTTCAGGATCCAGGTAACTTTTTAGATTTTTGGGCAGGAAGTCCAGTGAATTCTTATTTATAATACTATTTTCTCTCCGAAGTAAAAGTTAGGGTTCACTGCCAATTATCTTGGGATATTTGGGAAATGTGTGGAATATTTAAATAGAGTGGGGAAAATGTAGAGAGCAGAAAACAAATAGGAAAACAGAGAATGTATGGTCAGGACTGAGGACTTTTTTGAAATTGGAGACTAATAGAGTAAAACCAGTCTGCCTGTAATACTTCGAACCTCTTAAGCATTCAGTTTATTTGGTGTAGGAATAAAGAAGCAGATGAATTTATCCACGAATAAGGTTCTCCTCCAACCCCTGCCCAGAAGGATGGGAAACACCTCCAAGGAGAAAGTCATTTCAATGATGAATCATAAGTATGATGCCGCATTTGATAGGGAATTTGCAGAGAAGAAGGGTGAATGGATTGGAGTTTCCAAATGAGAAAGACAAAAGCATCGGAGTTTTTGGTGGAGGACTGGGGAAGTAAGGTGGAGAAGAGATCGCTGGGGAACGGGGCCGACCACTGAGAGGCTGGGTGGTGAATATAAGTGGCTTGCCATCTCCTCTCGGCCTTTGAGGTTACCCATTTTAGTGGGCAAACTTCATGAGAACCTTTCTCCAGCTCAAATTTTCAGTATCTCTGGAAAATTTAAAGAACCGTTATATGACAGCCATCCTATTTTATCTTGGTAAGACTAAGCGTTAATGAAATTTACAGAAATGAAATTAGGCTCTGAGATAATCAGGTTTAAAATTGCTCAGACTCTGGTTTGATTACATACATATGTACAACCGTTGCGCCATCACTATCTACTTATCTCTCTGTGTGAATGGCTTTATATCTGACTCATTTTTGATATAAAGATCTTACTCTTTCTTCATGTCATTATCTCAGAAAAAAAAAGTGACACAGTTCTGAAAAGCTGAAAAAAGACAACCCTCATCAGAAAACAAAACAATGCCAGTTCCTCAGAAACTTGTAGTAAAGCAGAACCTCGCTAGTCTATATAACCAGACCATAACAAGCACATGGTTTTATTCACTGTGGCTTGTGAAAACCATTAGGTCTAATTACCTACTACCCATGCAGATGGCTGACTGTGCACAAAAGCATACTCTCAACTGCAATTAACCCTGCCTTCAGTGAATATTCTTACCTGTGTCTTTCTGTACCTTTCAAAAAAAATTCTAGTTCTTTAATTTTCAAATGTACCAAGATGTGATTTCTCATAATTAACCAGAAATTATAATTTCTTTGGTTACTCCTCATTATTGCCTGGCCACAGACTATGTTTATGGCATTTTTCTGAAGAGAAGGAGAGGGAATAAAACTCAAATCAGCAGCTCTGATTCAAAGAAAGCTGAGGAATGCTGCTTCTAAAAGGAAAATTTGGAATTATCTTCAAAGTTAACTTATTTATCTTACGCAGATGGCATTACTATTATATTAGGGCATAATTCTGACTTTTATAACAAGGGACCAAATTAACAGTGACAAGCAAGATTCAAGTTTATTTCTCTCTCATGTAATTAATTGTCCCAGCACAAGCTAGCCAGGGCCGTTACATCAACTTCAAGGTATCCGGAATCCTGTTTCCTTCTATATTTTTGCTTTGTTACTCAAAGGTTTTTGCCTTCTCCAATATGGCAAGCCATCATGTCCACATTCCAGACAGCTGGCTGGTGGATACCATCCAGGGACTAACAAAGGAAAAGGGAAGGTGAGGTTACGCCCTCCATTCTAAGCATGACCTGGAAGTAGGACGCATCACTGCTGCTGACAGGCTGATGGGCAAAATTAGGTGCAGTCACCACTGTGAGGTAGGTTGAGAAAAGATTCCTTTTAAAAAAAATTTTAATGCTGCCATATACCCAACTAAAAAGGGCTTCTACTATTGTGAAATAGAAGGGGGAGTGAATACTGGGAAACAACTAGCAGTCTCTTCCTCATCCATAAATCCAATATAGAATCAATCAACATATTTACCTTTCAGCAATGCCTCTTATAATATGTATCTTAATTGTATTGACTTTTGCCTTTCTCTTGAATTTCAATAAATGATAAACTTTCCTATATTTGATTATAAAATGCATATTTAAAAACATTTTTGTTTTCTGCAATCAGAATGTATTTTAGTATCAGTGGTTTGTTACAACCACTAATAGCCAGGAAGTGTGTCATAATTTTCTCTATGCATGTGCTAAAGCAAAAATATTAGCACCAAAGGTCATAGAATGAGTCTAGGTGGCTTGGAAGAAAGTACTGGAGAAAACAGTGAAACACATCTTTAACCCTTGTAAGCCAAACTTTTTTTGGGAATAGATGGTGAAAGTTAGTGTGTCAGATGAATTTGGCAACATGGCCAATATTACACATAATTGTGCAGCTTTAGAGCACAACACCAATGGAGCTTATATGTTTTCTGCATTCTTTTAAGGAAAAATATATGTATCATTAACACCCTTGACAACACTACTGATGGCACAGAGTCCAATAATGAGTGGAAAAACAAAGGCATCATGAAATCTGAATTAAAAAACCATTCAGAAGAATCAGACTCAGAACTGTAATTAAAAATTTTTTTGACCCATTTATATCTTTTGTTTTCCTTTTTTTGATTGTGTAAGAGTGACAAGTGATTTTAAAAATAGACATCTCAGTTTTAAGAGAAGTCTTTCCATAAGTAAGAAAAAAAATTCTATGTGATAAAAAAGCATCATCATAATTTAATTAGCAACATTCTTTTTCCCTTTTTTGGTACCATATGAAATAATGGTGCATCTTATAAACAGTAGCATGTAGATTCAATCATTTATGGTACCAATATGGAATTAAAATATCCACATTTATTTAAAAAATCTTTATGGATTTTCACAATTGGGTAAATAATTTAGAATCTGTGATTGTATATAAATTCTACATTTAACTTCAACTATGCACAGAATTCAATTAATGGTACCGGTACATTTTAATGTCTGGCAGAGTGGCTTTTCATATAATAATAAGTTCTAATAAGTATTTGTTGAGTAAAAGTTAATGCTAAAATCACCCCTCAGCTATAATAACAACTCATACTGTACCATATTAGAAATGCTAATAGGCTTAATATTGTTTTATTCATGATTCTTATAAATCTATGACTATTGAAACAGAACTAAAGGAATAATGAAGACTGAAAACAATAGTTCTCATTTGACTAAAATAATTCTGCAGTATGAACAAACTGACATTTACAAGGTCTTAAAAATTTGACTGTAATGTTCTCTCTTCAATAACGGAATGTTAAACTGTAGATCATAACATGCTTCAGGATCCACCTGAATGTGAAAAAAAAGTTAGTATCAATTCCTTTTTCCTTTCCTTCAAACCTCCTCCCACCAGTGATTCTACCTTCTGGCCCTGAGGCCATCACTGCCTAACTCCAAGTGGGAGAATATATCTAAGGAGCTCTGGTTCTTATCTGAGCTTCATCACTAACTAGTTGTGATTTGAGGGGAAGTTCCTAACTATTCCTGCCTTAGTTTTCACTATTGCAAAAAATGATTTCTATTTGTAGCTGGAATGTAGCAATTTGAATAATACGATTATCTTTTCCATGCTTCTTTCTACTTAAGCAAACTAACAGACTTCTTTTTTATTTTTGGAAATGGAGATATTAAACAGCTCTTCATACTTTTCTAGAACTTCAGTAAACTTAATACACTTATTATGCAACTCTTACACATTTAGCCATTGGATCACAGCTTTACGTGCGCACACGCTAAGGAAAGTCACTGGCCATCCATATGGTGTTCAGCTGCTTTTTCATTAGTTTGTTGCTCATTTTAGTCCAGCTTTTATATGCCTCAAGTGCTCTAATTTCTGCCATTATCATAAACTAAATATGTTGTATGCTTATCTGTATAGGATATTGTATTGGGAACTGGAGAAACAATGATACAAATATATGCAATTCAGTGTCAGAAGAGATTTGGAGATTATTAAATAGCACCCATCATTTCACAAATAAGGATATTGAGGCTTCTTGAGAGTAAAGTCATTAATTAAATTATTTTTTCTTTCATTCATTCAATAAATATTTGTTGACACTCTAGTAGGAGCCACATATTTTTCTAGGCACTGAGGGTAAAATAGTCAACAAACAACGGCCCTCAAACAGTTTACATCTTAGTGACTTTATGTGCATATTGTTAGTAGAATACAGTGGAGATCAGGAGACTGGAAGGATACAATTATATTTTCAAAATATAGGTCATTTAATTACCATTAGAAATTCCACTAACCATTTGTAATACTATTTATCTTCTGCCAGAATTTTGTACAAAAAAGCTTTTAAATGAATACAGAATTATCCCAAATAAAGACCAATTTTTTTCTATAAAACAAAATTACAATGATGATTTGGTTTTAAAAAAATGTGATTTGAATGGACGGCTATATACTTTTAAGAACAAAATAACTCTTGTAAGAATCAGATTGCAGAGACTCACAGCTCGTATAAAGAGGAAATGCAGATCTTAATGTGTCTCAAGAAAATAAAAGAGGTTAAAGCAAAAGAAAATCCTGTTAATACTGCCAAAGTATGACATCTCAGAAGTAAGAAAAATAGATGTTTGCTGAGACCTGCTGGCCTCTGAAGGTAGTCAGTCAGTCAGTCAGTCAGTCACCCATTTCTCTTTGGAGCAAAGGAGACCAAGCACAGTATGAACTCGTGATCATGTAAAAATGAGACTGGAAGTAGTACAGGGTGGACATTCTTCCTTGGAGTAACAATGTGGAGAAACGAAGAAGTCCTCTTATATGTCCTTCATCAAATGGGCCTATAGTTCTGAATTCACTGTGGTTCACTTACTCTTTTCCAAACCTATTAAGTCTCAAGGAAAATGTTCCATTATGTTCCTAAATTGCAATTCTTCATACAATCATTAGAATGTATAAAACTCAGTGGTGTAGTGATACAAAACTTACAACTAAATTTAGTAATCACTTGCTTTCTGTCTGTAGACAAAACTCAGTGAAGTTCCCTTACTCATTTTAATCCCTGTTGATAGACTTAAAATGCCTTAATCTCAGAGGAAAATCATGAAATAATTTAAAAATTTTTACTTATTCATCTTGTTTCTTATTGGTCAAACAACTTCAAGGAAATCCTTTGCCAATATACTTACAAGTTACTGTATCTGATAAATTGTAGAACACATGTATGAACGTTTAAATTTTTAGATTTTTTAGTTCCAAGTAAAAATGTAAAAATGCAAAATTAAAACATTGATTAATAAATGTTTACCTGAAATATTTAGAATAACATTAGTTCTATGCAATTGTAATGTGACTCTGAGCTCAAGTGGGTTTGATTAGCTGATTTATGAGATCTGCGTTTCAAGCAAGTCTCCTAAAACCTCATCAGCATTTGAATATGGATCAGCAATGAAAAAAACCAACCAGAAATGAACCCAAGTCCAGTTCAAAAACTATTATGTACATTCAGTCACAGTGTATCTGAAAAATAACATTTGAGGCCAATATGCTGTTTTGTATTTCCCCTAAGCATTCTAGTATTAAATCAATTTCTGCATCAAAATGAATTTAGTGGGTGACATATCCATTTAGAGGGAGGGGGAGAATCAGTAGTGAAAAAAATGCAAAAATTTGGTTTTCTAACAACTGCACACGATGAACTTTCTAGTACCAGTAATGTTGACATCAGTAATGTCTCTAATAAACTATTCCAAAAGTGAATTAACTAGTGTTGGCAGCTGTGCTCTAAGTCGTCACAAATTTTACTAACATATAGGATTGGTTGACTTGATTGGCAAAGATCCTCAAGGTCAGTAACACTGCTTCTGTTTCTCCTGTTGTTACGGTGAAGCTCACTGTTTACTGGCATTTTAAACACTGGTGGTATAATATCTTATTTACATATGTGACTCCTCAGTTCTTTAATGTAGAAGGACTTTAATTGGGGTTACCTGAATTTCTCTCCCAATACCCCTATGTGAAGGAATCTAAAAATATACACAATCTGGAAGCTTGATTGTCGCTGCCACTTGAGAATAACTGACGCCATCTGGGCAGTCCTGATTAACATTCAAAGTAAATAACCACTGTACCATTCAATGTGGATGGCAGCCTACCAATACTGTGCCTCTAATTAAACAAACAGTGAGTAGAAACATCACTTACTGGAAGGGTTTTTATTTTGAGATCTATAATAAAGGGCACCCATGCATAGGTTATAAGAAAATCTGTGAAGAATAATATGCAGCTGAGTGGCTACTATAACTAAAGATTCAGCAGGTAATCTTTGAATCTACTTTATAGGTATGTATTGGTATTGGGAGTTTACTCGTGGATTAAAGCATTTTACTTCTAATTGTTGCATAGATTTACAAATGGAAAACTTAATCTTGTGCATCTTTACATCTGATACACAACCTAGTAGAAAGCCTTCTCTGGTGATAACTGTGCAAAGACATGCATATATCAAGTTGAATATTCCATTTGAACAGGATTTCTCTCCCTTAAGGGGAGAAAAATATCCATTTAATTGTTTCAGACTAATTTTTTCACTGCTTTTTGGTCCCGAGGAAAAGTCCAAAAGGAATTAGGATTGTAACTACTTCTTATAGTCCTCAGAACCCTTTCCACAATTCCTATACTGCATTTTGCCTTAAGGTGATACAGTTGTGTATTTAGAAAGATGTAGAAGCTAGTATTCGGTTCTCAACCTTCACAAGTTTTCCTCATTACCAGCTAATTTGAGACCTAGTAAAACTTGGTGCATGATCACAAAGGTAATGGGGAGGGCGGTGAGTTATTTATTCATAGCATCAATTGTTAAGTGACCAAAATATAGGTCTTTAAACTCACTCTGATTCCTTCCATTACTCCCTTCTCTGAGTCTTATCTTCAGCATGTGTACCGCTAAAGACACTTCAGAAAAGCTTATCCAGTGTCACCACAGAGGACTTTCAGGTCACACTATTTTGAGTGTTTATCTTATGCTTAACCACCGTACACCTGACTCGCATATACACCAATGTTTACCTAGTCCCTTCCACTCCTAGTTGAGTTTCATACATTGCTAGGAGTTTCACACTCACTGAACAAATGGAAACGGCTGTTAACGTTCATACACATTCACACAACTTAGGTTTCCAGCATGCGGACAGCAAAAACTATGCACCGTTCCGCTCCGGCGTCCAAGCAGCCAGGCGCAGACAGTCCTCTCTGGTTGCTGATGCCGTGACCAGAGAATGCGAAAACCCAGCAGATACTCCATTTAAGTAAGTGGTTGTAAAAGCTAAGCCGCATCTTCTCCCACCTACATCCCCGTCCCTTTGTCTTTGGTGGTGCGGTGGTGGGGTGCTGGGGTGGCCTCACTAAGGGCGCCCCCTTGCCTCCTTCCCAGCGCGCAGGGCTTTCTGCGGTCCGGTTCTGCTCCGGGCTCAGCGGCGCGCCGGTCCCTGTCGCCCCGGCTACCCTCAGGCTCCAGCCCGGCCGGGGGACCGGCAGGCAGGAGAGCAGAGGGAAAGAGTCGCCTTCCAAAGGGGCCCCGTCCAGCCCGATGCCGCAAACCCCCCGTCTAGGACTTGTTTGCCTCCCAGAGCAACAAGTGACCGTCCCCGGGGACTCTTGCAACCCCGCGGCCCGCAGCTCCCGGGGTCCGTCCAGTCCGTGCAAACCGCGCGAAGGCCGCTCAGACCCGCTCCTGCGCAGGCGGTTGACACCCTTTCCCCGAGCGCGACCAGGACACCGGGTCCGAGGCGGCCCCCTCCCCGCTCTTGAGAAAGATCTGTCACCCGAGACTTCTTTCAGCCTCCGAATTTCTGACAGCCGATCCCACCCCATTTCCTCCAAGTTTTCGGAAGGGGCGAGAGGATGCCCTGGGGTGGGGAAGCAGGGGAGCATGTGTGCGGCCACGGCTGGAACCGGTGCCCTCCCGACTCCGCTCCACAGGTGCCCCGGGGCTTAGCTGTCACCTCACAAGGGGGATCGATAAGCCCTGGGGCTTTGCCGACGGTGTCATAACCCTAGAAACCCATCCGTCCTCCGGGCTCGGGACTGTCGGACGCTCGACAGGTGGCAGCGCGCGTCCCCCGCCCGGACACTTTCTGCGCTCGGGGGCCCAGGCGGTGCCCCGGGTCCGCGCGCCCGCTGCCCCCGCCCGCCTCCCGCCGCGGGACGGAGGCCCCGGGGCCCGGCAGCCCGCCTCCCGGAGCTGCGGACGGCGCCGCGAGGCAGGAGGGCGCCCCGGGCCGGGGCGGGGCGCGCGCTCACCGGTGCTGCCGCCGCCCTGGCCGCCGCGCTCCGCGGGGAAGATGCCCGCGCACGTCTCGCGCTCCACGCGGCCCGCGAAGCACAGCTCGGTGACGATGCGCAGCGCCTTCTGGCACAGGCTGCCCACGCCGTCCTCCTGCGGGAGGCTCATCGTGGGCGCTCCGCCGCCGCCCGTCCCTCCCGAGCCTGCAGGCGGGCCCCGGGCGCTCAGCCGCAGCCCGCCGGCGGCTCTCGGGCCGGGCGCGCGCCGGGGCGGCGGCGGCTCTCAGGCGCCCCGCGGCGGCCCCATGGCGGGAGCGCGGGCCGCGGGGCTCGGCGGCGGCGGGGTCGGGTTCGCGCCGACTCTCCGGCCAGCGGGAGCCCCGGCGGCGCGAGAGGCGCGGGGAGGCGGGCGAGGCCGGGGCCCCGACTCGCCGGAACGCCCCCCGCTCGGCCGGGGGCCTGGCGGCGGCCAATGGCAGCTCAGCGCGCGCCCCGACGCCCGGCGGCGGAGCGCGCGGCCCCCTCCCGGGAGCGCCGCGGGCGGGGAGTGTTCGGGGCGGGGTCGGGGGGGGGGGTCCCCGGGGTCCCCGTGCCCTGCGGGGCGGCGCTGCCGAGGCGGGGGGCGCTCGCGGGGCGCCTCTGTCCTCCCGGGACCTCCCCAGCCTCCGAACCTCCCCCCAGCCTCCTCGCCGCCAGCGCGACTCCAGGTGTGCGTCGATGTGCTCCGGCCGCTTCCACTTTTGCGAAAAGTCATTCCAACTGAAGACAAACTGAAAAAGTTAACTCTTAGGAATGAGTTGATGACTAGTCAAAGCGGACATGCATGGCCTGGAAAGCCAGCCCTGGAAAGCTTTCTAATGACTCTAACGTGGATGGTTTAGAGACAGTATTGAAACCAAGAGGTCTTTTAATTTCTAGTAGTGAAATTCACCATAAGGCACATTTCCTTTTTACCCAGTTGTTCTTTTTTTATGCATAATACTTTGAATAGGCAAATTTAAATCTATTGCTTTTGATTTTTTTCTCTTTTTTTAAACCCTGTCAGGTAGATCATAGATCATACAAGAAATATGTTATTTATATTAATAGGTTTCTGTCGATTAACCCGTGACTGGCAATTGAGAACGCACAATTTGGCTCCTTTATCACTTTTAGAAGCAACTTAAATACTGAAAAAAGACAAGGTTATGAATTAAGAGGAGTTAAGGTTATGTTCAAAACCGTTATACACACTTCTGCTTAATCTTGAAGAAAGTGCTTTCAGATCTTTATCACAGGCCGTAAAATGAGGGGCGTGCTTCTCTACTGGTCTTAAAATTCTCTAATGCAAACTGGTGCAGATTACTTATGGAGCTAAAGTTATAAAATGATATTAATCAGTATGTGCCACAAGGTTACAGTAAATGCATTTACATTGTTTCTAAATTGTTTTCAGGCAGAGTTTAGTATAATCTGAAGATTGATGTCACATTTATTAGGTGAGAGATGCTTTGTTTTTGAAGTGGAATATCCTGAACGTGTTAGCATATTTCTGCTGGTGGAATAAGTAGTCTTATTTTAAACTGCTAGACAGTTTATGATAAATTATTTCCTCTGTTAGGACACTATGGTAAAGCTTACTATAAATATGAGGCATAGCCGCCCAGTAGGTAAGCATTCATTAGTTGAATCATTTTGACCTGATTCATAGGACAATTGGTACAGTGAGGACTATTTTTATCATGAATTACCCACAGACTAAAATCTGTAGCCTTTATTTACTTGTTATTATGCACATTGATTGGAGTAGTTTTCAGATCAGATGACTAAATAGATAATTTCACTGTCAATTAAAAAATATATTGAATATCTATTGTATGTTTGAGCAAAGTAACACACTTGAATGAGGCCCTTTCCAGTTGTCCCTAGCCTCCGGCGCTCCACAGTCTAGACAGACCCATATTAAAAAGCGTGCAGTACAATGCTGGGCTCTCTTATTTACTGTGTGAGCAGAACTGTTTTGTGGGATGAACAAAGGAGTGATTTATACTATTACAAACTCTCATTGCTTAAATGGAGTAATGGATAAAGTCTCTCTACTGACCCTCTTATGCTTGATTTCAGTGTTAAATATTATCAAGTAAACAAATTATGAAAATAACTTTCCTGGTATTTGGTGATGCGGTTTTTGACCCATTGCTCCTCTTACTGCTGTGCTTCCTGCACAAGCAGAATTCATTTCACTTGGATATTCATTTTTCTGAATTTATTTGTCTGAAATAGCCTTGCTTTCATCTAAAATTAACACCACAAGGTTTTGATTTTTTCTTCTTTGTTCTTTAGCCCATCTCACACAGCTCGTTAGCAGGTGAATCAAACCAGTTTTTCCTGTCACTTATTAACAGCTCCTGTAAGGGTTTTTGGGAAAAGTAGAAACTGCATTCAAGGTCACTTTTATTTTCAAGGCTGAAGGAAAAGAGGACAAGATTTTCAGTTCATAATCTTCAAAATGTTTCGCCAATGATTTCAATTAACAAGAGCCTATCAAGTAAAACCGAACAATGCAGATTGACATTTACTTCCCCACCCACACTGTGAAGGAGTTGCTGAGACAGTAAAGAAGGGGAGATCAGGTTAGACGGCTATTTACTGAGCACCATTTACTGTTTAAGTGCGGGAGGACGTATCAATAGTCAAAAAACACTGTACGGGTCTCTGTCACAGCTTCCTATTGAAAGACCTCTGTGTTACGTGAAGAAGGATTTGGTTTGGAGGTGACAAACCTCAGAGAATTCCCACATGTGCTAAGCTAGCCTCTCGAGTGGTATTTGACACTGCTTTTCCTGCTTACTCAGCTAAGCCCCTTTCAAAATCTGGAGGGAAGGGAGTTACTTTCTTAGGTAGAGAGCTTCCTAAGGTGCTGGGAATTTGGAAATCATTACTGACACTACAATTTCAAATATTACTTGACCCCCAAGACAGGAACTAAGAGGGTGGGTAACAGAAATCTCAGAACAGCTGAGCTCAGACTTAATGAAGATTTAAGACCAATATTACATTTTAACTTACTGCAAGCTTTCCTACCTAACTTTTATGTGTTCTACAGGCAGCTCAGACTCATAAGAGACACATTCTAATTTCCTGCACACCCGTGGGTCTGCTCCAGCATTCCTCAGTTCGGAGAATGGCATTGCCACTCATTCCCAGCTGGTGATAATGGTGCCTGGACTCTGCTTTACTTGGAAGGGTATTATATTGAGAAGCCCAGTTCTATTCTGACTGCAGATCCCTTTAATCAGCCTGCCTCTTCATTCTGGAAGGATAAGTGTCTTTTTGTTCATTCAGTCTGATGGATACTCAGTAAGAATTTCAGATGGAGTCTCAGCTTCAGATCCTTTAACTTTGAGAAATTCTATTGATTTATTCCTTCAGTGATTCTCTGTCTTCTTCATTTCTGTGTAGTCTGTCCCTGAAAATCCTTAATGTTACATTTTTGACCGCTAGGATTGAATCTCCAATTTTTTTTTGTTTCTCTTCTGTTTTCCATCCCTAAATTTGGGGAGATTTCCTTGACTTTCTGCTCTGAGCCTTCTATTAAGTCAAGTATTTTTTTTCCTGTTTTCCATTAAATTAGCAATTTCAGCGATTACAGTGTTAAGGTATGCATAGTTTTTTGACTACTGATTATTTTATTTCTTATTTCGTGTGCTTTATTTACCTGGCTCTATTAATTGTGTATTTTTAACACCCCCTCTCCCTGGCTCTGCTTTTGCCATGTGTCTTTTTCCTCTGAATAACTTTTTTCTCTTTGTTTAGTTGTTGTTCTTCATGTTGTAGGGTTTTCTGAGGTTTCTGCTGATATAAATGATTAAATACAATGCATTTATATTTAAAAGCACTATAAGAAGAAGGTCCAAGTGCATTAGGAAGGCTTATAACCAGTGGGCTTCACTGAAGGGCCATTCAGGGTATTTTGAATCAGAGTATCCCCAAATATCAGGAAGGGCCTATCTAATCTTTCTTTAGGGATGTGGGGTAATAATTACAGTCCACCTGCTTTTGTTTGACTCTCCTTGTACAGTCTGGGGCCTCAGTCTGCCCTTCCATAGTTCTGGTGTCTTGCTCTGGAGCATTTCCAGTTTAATATTCCCAGGAAAAGACTTTTATTTGCAAGGGTAATCACTTGACCCCAAGAGTTGTGTAGGTGGACCTGGAGCCTCAAGACACCTTAAGAATGACTTCCAGCCCTGCCCTTTTTAGCCCCTTCCCCTATCCCATCTTCTGAGGATCAGTATAAGGTACCTGTTTGTGTTTTTTCTGACACTTTCTACGGGGAACACTAGCGTGCATTGCTGGCTGGCGTCTCTGGAAGCTGAAGTTAGGCTGTTACTTCTGGCCCCCGGCCCCAGTCTTGTAAATCTGATGCCTTTGGGCATTTTGTCGTGCCCTCTGTGTCCTCCAATGCTTTGGGTTTATAGCTTTTCATTACTTTATTGGCATTCTGAGTCATTTCAGGTACATTCTCAGGGAAGTTGGGAGAAGGCGTAGAAGGTAGAGTGAGTGACTGAAGTGGAGTATGTCCTTTGGGAAGGAAGAGGATGGTCATTTGTGTCTTAGGAACAGATGCTTTTGAGCACCTGCTCTGTATCAGGTCTGTTATATATTTTATATATGTGATTTAAAATGGTGATGACAACTTTGATATATAAGCTCTATAAAACTAAGAAAGTGCTGGGCCAATTTTTAAAAGTTATACAATTTAAACATTACTGGTTGTTTTGGGAAGTTTCAAAGGGAGGATATATTGGTCAGATGTTTTATAAATCCTTATGATTATAATTTATTTATTGAACAAATATTCATGCAGTTTAAATATGATACACAGTATGTAAGTTTTTAGCAACTTTGTATTCCAAGTCCCATTCTTGGAAGAAAGTTAGCCTAGAAAAAAAGCAAGTTCTAACTTGGTAGACTAGAACCAATTTTCCTAATATCAAATACACTTTTCCCATCAGAAAAGATGATAAAATTGTCCTATTTTTGAGAGCAGAACTGGGGTAAATGACGTAAATACCAGGAAGGCAACTTTTGCTTAATGTTAGAAACAACTTTCTAATTATGATGATTATTTTCACAATATGTCAATTTTAATGTGTTGAGTAAGTTTTCTAAAGAAGCATTTGTGATATTCGTGGCCCCAAATATTAAAGAATAAGGGCTAGAACACAGAATGTGCCTACAGACTAAGGACTATACTGTTTTTCTGAGTAGGTGTTTGCATAGGATTACCACTAATTTCCATAATGCTACATTTACTCAAAATAGTTTGGGATTACTTCTTTTGGAATTAACTTCAAGTCAATTCACACACTATCAAGAAAGCCAGAGAACTTTAGGATAATGCCAATTTTTTAAACCTAGCTTGTAATAGTGTAATTTGATTGAATATTTTATCAATCTTGAATGCTGGCTGTTATATCTTAAGACTTTGAGAAAAAGTCTTTTCATAATAAAAGCAGTCAATAAACTAAGAATAAAAAGGAACTTACTCAACCTGATAATAGGCATATATGAAAAACCCCAAGTAACATCATAATTAATGGTGAAAGACTGAGAGCTTTCCTCCTAATATCAGGAAAAGATAAGTTGCCTGTTCTTGCCATTTCTACTCAACATTGTACTGGAGGTTCTAGCCAGGGAAATTAGGCAAAACAATGAAATAAAAGGCATCCGTATTGGAAAGGAAGAAGTAAAACTGTCTCTGTTTGCAGAGTACATGATGTTGATGCAGAAATTCTAAGGAATCCATGTCAAAACTATTAGAGCTAATAAACAACTTCAGCAAGCTTGCAGGATACAAGACCGATATTTTAAAAATCGTGTTGCTATACACTAGCAATGTTTCTAAATGAAATTAAGTAAACAGTTCATTTATAATAGCATCAAAAGAATAAAAATACTTAGGAATATAGTTACCAAGAGAAGTGCAGGTCTTGAATCTTGAAAAATACAAAACATTGTTGAGAGAATTTAAAGAAGACTTTAATAAATGAAAATTAGTCCTATGTTCCTAAGTCAAAAAGTTGATCTTGCAGATTTAATGCCATCCATATGTAAACTGCAGCTGCTTTTTTGTAGAAATTGATGGAATGATCCTAAAATTCATATGGAAATGTAAGATAGGATAACCAAAACAATTGTGAAAAAGAAGAATAAAACTGAGGACTAATACTCTTTATTTTCAAACCTATTATAAAGATCTGACAGTAAGGTATTGGTATAAAGGTTGATATATAGATCAATGGAATAGAATTGAGAACTCAGAGTAAACCCTTATCTTTATGGGCAGTTGATTTTTAATACAGACACTAATACAATTCAATGGGAAAGAATAGTTTTCCCAAGAAATGGGGTTGAGACAAGTAGTATCCACACATGAAAGAATGAAGTTGGACCTCTTTTCTGTATCACACACAAAAATTAACTCACAGTGGATTGCAGACCTAAATGTAGGAGATGACATTATAAACTTTTTAGAAGAAAATGTAGGAATAAATTTTTGTGACCCTGGGTTTGACAATGATTTCTCTGATGTTGGCCAAAAGCTCAATTGACAAAAGGAAAAAATTAGATAAATTGACCTTCATGAAAATTAAAACTTGTGCTTCAAAGGAAATCATGAAGAAAGTGAAAATACACCCCACATGTTTGGAAAAAATACTGCAAAATGTGTATATAATAAGGGACTTTTATCCAGAACATATAAAGAACTCCTACAAGTCAACAATAAAAAGACAGTCCAATTTAAAAAAAATGGGCAAGGGATTTGAATAAATATTTCTTCAAAGAACACATACAAATGGTCAATAAGCATATGAAAAGATGCTCACCGTCACTTGTCATTAGGGAAATGTAAATTAAATCCACAATAACATATCCCTTCAAACTAAATAAGATAGTTATTACTAAGAAGAATGTTTTGGAGAGAATGTGGACTAATTAGAACTCATACATTTCTGGCAGGAATGTAATTGAATACAAACTTTGGAAAACAGTTTGAAATCTACTTTCATGTACTAATTCACTAGTCATTATCTGAGTACCCAAGAGAATTGGAACTATATAGCCACAGAAATGAACACTAATGTTCATAGCAGCATTATGCACAGAAGCCAGGAAGTGGTAACTTGCATCAATTGATGAATGGGTAAATAAGATTTAGTATATCCATACAATGGAACATTACTTTGTAATAAAAAGGAATGAATTATTGTTGCATGGTCCAACGTGTATGAATCCTGAAGATGGTGTTAACTGAAAAATGAATCACACAAGAACACATGTTGTATGATACCATTTTGTATGAAATGTCCAGAACACAATTACATATGGATAGAAAGCAAATTAGTGGCTTCTAGGGTCTGGGTGGGTGGAGGAACTGGGGAATGGAGAATGGATGCTAATAGATATTGGGTTTCTTTGTGGAGTGATTAAAATATTCTAAAATATATATATATGGTGGTGTTTTCATAACCATATGAATATACTAAAACCCATTTATACTTTAAAGGGTGACCATAATTGGATACTTTAAAGAGTAACTATTATGGTATATGTATTTGATCTCATGAAACTGTTATTACTTTTTTAACACTACTTTATTGCCATGGAGCTTATTTGATTTTGAGTGCTGTGAATACTTAAAATTAAGTATAAAATGAAAATTCCTTTTAGAGAGTTTTGGTTGTAAAAATTGAAACCATAACATAGGACAAAAAAATACTGAAAGGATACCATAAAAATTGAGCTGATAAAAATGCATGTAGTATACATGCCAGAAAGGGCTAATTACCATAATGATAATATCTTAATATTAAAAGATCTCTTACAAATTAATTAAAACAAAAAGCCAAATTTTAATAATGATGTAAGGAACATGCATTTTTCAAAAATGTACACATGATAAATTAACATATAATACCCTCATTAATAGTTAAAATATTACAAAATTTAACAATATGATAATTTTTTAGGAAAGTGATAAGGCCCAATGGAGGCCAGATTTGGGAGGAAACTGGGTAATTGTGTACACTGATGGTAAGAAAATAAATTGATACTACATTTCACCAAACTATTTATTTCATGCCATTGCCTTCTGGCTTGTAAAGTTTCTGCTGAGCAGTGTGCTGATGGCCTTATCGGGTTTCCCTTATAAGTAATCTTTTTTTCTCTTTCTGGCTGTTTTCAATATCCTTTCCTTATTCTTAACCTCATCATTTAAATTATTATATGTCTTGGTGTTTTATTCCTGGGGTTTCTTTTGCTAGGGGCTCTCTGTGCTTCCAGAACTTGGGTGTCCATTTCCTTTCCCAAATTGGGGAAATTTTCTCCAAAGAGACTTCCTATCCCTTTGTCTCTCTCTTTTCCTTCTGGTGCCCCTGTTCAAATACTGTTTCATTTGGATTGGTCACACAGCTCTCGTATCATTCTTTCATTTCTAGAGATCCTCTGATCTCTCTGTTCCTCAGCTTTGTTGTGTTCCTGTTCTCTAATTTCCATCTCGTTGATCCACTTGCAGCAATTTGTTATTCATTCCCTGTATTGTGTATTTCGTGTCAGTTACTATATTCTTCAGCTCTGAGAAGCTCTTTTTCGGCTCTCCTATCACTTTGTTCAAGTCCTTCCTGAGATTTTCAGTATTTTCCTCAGATCAGTGATATATTTATGACTGTTACTTTGAAGTCTTTATCCAGAAGGTTGATGATCTCCATTTCATTCAGCCCTCTTTCTGGTGTCTTCTCCTGTAGTTTTGTTTGGAAGGCATTTTCCTGCCTCCTCATTTTGTCAGGGTTCCTGTATTCCTTTCTTTGTATAATATGCATCTGCTATGCTTCCTGGTCTAGACAGTAATGGCTTTTTGAAGACAGGATGTGTGGGTGCAGTGGTGGGGTGTGCAGCACTGGGGCATGCAGGCCCATAGTCACTGGGTGGCAGGGTGCATAGTGGCTGGTCATGTGGGCATGCAGTCGTGCAGTGGTGGAGGCAGGTGGGACCTGGCTGGGACTCCTGGGAGGAGGAAGGAACCCTGGGAGTGGTCTCCCACTGGTGCTTCCCCTTCTGGGCTGTGATAGGGCTGAGAAAGCTGGGAGAACCTCCCTCTGCCTGCCAGGCAGCCGAGTCTAATGCTATTAAGCTAGCCTGTGGGGCAGGTGGGCTGCTGCTCAGGAAAGTGCTGCAGGGCGGAGCCACCCACAAGGGGAATGGAGTGTGTGCAGCTCCCAGGAGAGCCCAAACTGTCGGGCTAAGGGAGGCCTGGGAAGTGTCGCCCACCTGCCCTTTATCTTGCAGAGAGAGCTCTTTTCGACCCTCATCCCTCTGGCACCCTTCCTGCTGCTGGCAAATCTTCTTAACTGTCGTCTTTGTGTTGGGTCTTAGCGGGACTGTGATCACGTGCCTGCCCCTTTACCCTTCTCTGTGTGGTCCTCTCTTCTTCCCCAGGTGCAGGGAGTCTGCTCTGCAGGCTTCAGGTCACCTTTAGGGTTTGAGGTATTTGCTGTAGTAGCTTCCTTGGTGTGTGTGTGGGAGGAGGTTTCCGCCCTGCCTTCCTATTTCACCACCTTTTCCCCTTCTGATATATTGTTTTTTTCCTGGAAAAGCCAGTTTATTGCAAGTTCTAAGGTGGGCAAACCTGAAGTGCACTACTGCCCCAGTGGCATGTGTAGCTGGCTGGTGAACGATGCCCTAGGTGCATCTGCTTGTGAGCATTAACACAGAGGAACCACGCCACTCATTCCACACAGGTACAATCCAATCTGCTAACTTAAAACAAAACAAAAACTAAAACCCACAAAAAAAACCCTAATGGCATGAAACTGAGATTTGTACTAGTTAGGATCCCATCAAGAGAGAAGCCATACAGTAATTTTAACAGGGAAGGTTTAATATAATCATTAATTAGAATGGATTACCTACTAGTGGGAAAAGAACTCTGAATAATACAAGAAGAGCAGACATAGGAGGAGCCCCTACCTTTTTGACTGAGACAGAACATGTGAGGATGGACCCAATCTGGAGGCTCATACCCAGACCTTGCTGGAGAGCGTGTGGCAGGCAGTGGTCCACTGGACAGTGGAAATATTCGCTGAGGTTCTGCTCTGTGAACCCACTGGTGATATTCCTGCAAGGATAATGATCTGGGAAATTGCTTTCTTGGGGAAATTTCCCAAAGAGAAGTGCTGTCAGCTGTTATACACTCCAAGAGTTTGCTAAAGGGAGCATCTTGAAATCAAGAAAAGACCCACCCTTCTGCTGGAGTACTCCGGTATTCTTCATGAACAACACTTAATGTGCCAACTGGCAAAGGAGAAATGTTTACAAAGTGGTATTATTATTTCCATTATTGTATAGAAGAAAATAAGAGGGTGTTTTCAGCTGAGAAACAATAAATTGGTAACTGGAACTAAGTTATGTTAACAAAATAACTTTAGACAAATTAAGTCACGGTGGTTTGCAACTTTAGCAGTAGCTTTAATGTTAACTCATGAGTTATGTAACAATCTGTATGTGATTACTCAGTTGTCATTCAGTCTGTAATATTACTACCAATCATCTGGGAATTGCAAAAATATATTTCTTATAAAAATGTTGGTTTTAATAAATAAACATATTCAACTATAATATTAAATTGAAGATATTAGATAAAAATATAAAAATGAATAAAAAAATACTAAGAAATACTTATAATAAAACAATCTGTCTTTCGACTCTCAGATGGTAACTATTATTTTCAAGTAGAGCTTAAACATGCTACCTGTGTAATAAGTGAGCTGACAGCTAGTTTTACCAGAAAATACATTAAAGTAAGCATTCCTAAATTGTTAAATATTTAAAAAGCCAAATTTTGATCAAGTTGAATAACTATAATATTGAATATGATAAATAACTGTTAGTGCATAATTGTAGCATCTCTATTATAAAATGATTACTTTTCATAACATTTTTTTTTAGCACAAGGTGTAATATGTCAGAAATGAATTGCTGCAGATAGAATGTTGTTTAAAGGTTATTATTTTTATGGGATAAAAATTCCTGTCTCAACTTTGACGTTTGTTTTTGAAAAATGGGCTTCAGTTCAACATTTATATAGCACCAGGAGACCATTATTTTGTGACAACACTTCACTGCACTGACATTATCTGTTAATTATCTTTGCCACCACTAATTTTGAGCCTGGTGTGCTGTATATGCTGATTCTTACCAGTTGTATGATTGCTCTTTCCTTTTTTCGCTGATGAGTCTGAGTCTGGAAAATATACAAACCCTAATTAAAAGTGAAACTCAGATAAAGGTTGTACTTTGCACAAAGAGTTCTGGAGACACTACGGTCATGCAGAGTGGTTCAAAAATAATTTTCATGTATTCGTAATTGCCTCTGATATGCACCGTCTGGTTTGGTGTGGCCACCACGTCCTTTACAGTTCCTCTTTCTTGGGTACATCCATCCATTTCAAATGACCTCTGAATACAGTTCCATATAGTCTTTACTTAAATGTCCCCCAACTCTTGAATATCTTGTTTATGTGTTTAATAAGCATTTATTCTGTACAAGCATAGTGAACAATAAGGTCCTTTTGGGGGACAACAGAAGGAATAAGTCAAAGACCAAATCAAAACTAGAAAAATGAATAAGAAAGTTCCTGTCCTCAGGGAAATTTTGGCCTTGCAGAAGAGAGACACCATTTTAAAACTAGGTAATAAGACCTTTTCTTTAGAATTGTTATCTTGCTTCTGGTGGCCTGTGCTTTAATTGCCCTTCCTTGGTCTTCCTGTCTTCTTGCAGAGAGATCCCCAGCCTGTTAACTCAATTCTTGTGATCTTTAGGGGAGGATACACTACTTCCCTTCACCTGTCATGCTTTCCGAAATAGAATGTCTTGTACTGGGCTCCTAAATTTTCCCTTCTTAACCACTGACTTTTGCACTCCTCTCTGCTGAAGATGATCATTCTTGGTGCTCCAGTTCCCGAATAAGGGACTGTGGTTCTGAGCTCCCCTTCTTACCTGGCCCTGTATCCTGCCCCTTATCTTCACATGGTTGTCTACTTACAATTCCTTTGAAATGTCCCGTCCTGAAAGAGGTATTATCTACATACCCTGTCTTAAGTGTTCTCTTTCCCCAGCCACCAAATTTCAGTTACTCTTGATCCCATTATTCTGCTTTACATTCTTTATTACATTTACCGTTCTCTGAAATGATGATTGTTTTCAAGTATTTGCTGTTTTAGCATCTGGGTTCCTCCGCATGATGTTAGTGTTACAAAGGCAAGTCCATGTTATAGTTGACGTCTCTACTCGCACTTCCTAGAATTGTACCTTGTACATAGTAGAAGCTCAAAAGAATATTTTTTAAATGTATGCACAAATGAACTGTATCCAAGAGGAATGCTTCAAATCTGAAACTAATGTGGAGTCCCATGTCTGAAGGAAGAAAGATCCACTCCGTATTTGAGCTGGCACATCGGACGTGTATTTTCTCCTCCCCTAAGAAATTGGCTCTCCTGATTCTTAGGCCTCCAGACTTGGACTGAATTACACCAGTGTTTTCCTGGTTCTCCAGCTTGTGACAACAGACTGGGGGGCTTCTTGGCCTCCATAATGAAATGAGCCAATTCCTATAATAAATCTCTCTCTCTCTCTATATATATATATTTACATATATATTTGTTAAATTTATAAATGATTACATTTATCTTTCTATATAAATGTATATATGAATATAAATACACATGAATGAGAGAGATAAGTGTGTGTGTGCGTGCGTGTGTGCGTGCGTGCGCGTGTGTGTGTGCGTGTGCGCGCGTGTGTGTGCGTGCGTGCGTGCGCGCGTGTGTGTGCGTGTGCGTGTGTGTGCGTGCGCGCGCGCGTGTGTGTGTGCGTGCGTGCGTGTGTGTACGTGCGTGTGTGCGTGCGTGCGTGTGTGTGTGTGTGTGTGTGTGTGTGTGTGTACTATTGTTTCTGCTTCTATGAAGAACCTGATTAGTACAGATTTGGTAAAACCCGTGTAGCCCCAGAGGGAAATGGGAATGAGATCATGAAGGAAGAAGTTCATTATAAAGTCATGGGTTCAGAGACGGCATTACTACATGCCCTTGAGGTCACAGGGGAAGTGCCAGTTTTTGGTAAAACAGCAGAAAACAGGAATGAGGGGCAAGTCTAGGCCAGAGCTTTTGCTGGGATTTCTGTAAGAAAGGGAAAGCAGGGCAGAGTAAACAAATGGTTCAGGTTGACCACGTTGAAGGCTTCTGCTGGGTTTGGGGCTGTCTGGACAGTGTCTAGTGGCCTGCTGCCTTACCTTGGGAGAATTTAGGGCCGGGGAAATATCGGCTTGATGTGGGTTAGACAGTTAGTTATGCGAGTGGATGGGGCTACAGTCAAGACTGGTTGATTTCTGTAGGTGTGAGGGCAGGAGGTGTATGGGAAATCTCTGTACCTTCCTCCCAAATATGTTGTAAACCTAAAACTGCTCTATAAATAGTTTTATAATCAAAACTGATTAGCCTTGGGTGGGACAATCTCTCCCTATTCAGCAAGCTTTTTCAGATGTCAAAACATAAAATACACAAGATGAATACCAGTGTAGTTTAATAATTCATTTTTATTCAATATGCTTATGTTCTTACCTCTTCTAATATTATAAAGTGCTATTATAAGCTACACACACATTTTAAATCTGAAAACTAAAGTATAATGGAGAACATTTAATTACTAATTAAAAAAAATGTAGTGAAAGAGAAAAATTCTTTAAATCACAAAGAGATGAGTAGTGTGAAAGGAGATTTATTTTTGTAGAAAAGTAGATCAATGAAATTCTGTCTATAAGCCCATCAATTACTGTTGTTATTAAATTGCCCTTTGATCAGCGTCCTCATTACTTGGAGACATTTTAAAAGAGATAATTGCTAGTTTTGTGTGCACATACAAATTATTTTTTAAGAGGAAAAAGCTACTTATTGAAGGCTTACTTTTCCCCATTATCAAATTGCATATTTGTAGTATAGTAGTACAAGCTGGGTTTTTAAAAAAATTTAAGCAGGCTTCCTCTCTGCTCCTCAGGAAAACTCACCAAGAAGTGTAGCTTTCATAAATTGATAACACTAAAAAACAACTTGAAAAACAAATTGATATTACTCTGTTCTTTAAAGATAAGGAAATTGGTGCAAAGATAACATTAAATAACTTACTCCCATGTACACACTTATTGAGATTATACGTATGCAACACATAGGTTATCTTCTAATACATGATAACCAATGAATCATAGTAGTTATTGAAAATAACCGAATAGTATTTAAGCTATGAAATATCCAGAGAAGAGTAAACATCCCTCTGGGACTTTACCTTTTACATAAAAGTGAATTATTCTCTGGTATTTAACCAAAGTTTAAATGGATCCATTTTTTTTTGCTTTTTTGAGATATTTTTAGTGTTGATTTTTATGTGTGTCATGTTTTCTATGTCTGTTATTCTCATTTCCTGTATAAATATTCTTTGGTTCAGTACCAAGTTGGAGGATACAAAAGAGTCTGACATTTGAGGATATATTTTCAAGTAGAAAATATTTAAATAAAACATGGGTGGAGTCTATCCTAACCAGAGTCTGTGTAAAACTCAAACTGATGAAAAGGTGGGAATAAGTTAATAGCACTTAAAATTATTTGTTTTTATTTACTAAAATAATATGTGTATCAGTATGTCAATATAAAATATATTTTACGAAAGCAATTAAGGAAAGGTCTAAATATAATTTCAACAAGTTCAGGCCTCCATGAACATAATTTACTTCTGAACATTAAGCTTTTAGTACCATAATCGCAGATTATATGAGAAACAAATTGAAATAACTATAAACGTTGGTGGTCAAGTTCGCCATCAGCATGTGAGATGTCAGCATATTTACATAAATTGACAGATTATACAGACATTAGTAAGGATACAGAACAGAATTAACAAGCTTGATACAGTAGATAATTAAAAGTTGAAAAACTCATATCCTTTTTAAGCATTCATGAAACATTTACCAACATTGAACAATTAATATGCCACAGATGAAGTGTCAAAATTTTCAGATAACTGATAATCATACAGATAATATGCTTTGACTACAATTCAGTTAATTATAAATTAATTTGTTAAGGATAATATATTTCCAAAGGCCTTGCAGAGCAAAGAGGAATTTTTAATGTGTGTGATAACATAGTCATTAGATGCTATATTGAAAATACCACCTATTAAAACATGTAGATGCAACCCAAATAGTATGATGAAGGAAATGCAGTCTCAAATGCATGTAAAAGAGGAGCAGATACTCAGAAAGAATCCTCAAAATTCATGAGGTAAGTATCTAGGCTAAGGGGGCTGAAGTACAACTAATACACTAAATAGAAAAGGAAGAAAACAGAATACAAATGTGATGAAACAGAATTTCCACTTCTGGCATGTTGGAATAACTGGTACTAGACTTCCCGTTCCACTGGAGAAAAGAAAAACTAGGAAAAGTGGGAGACAACTGTTTTTAAGCATTGTGTCATAGTCATAAAAGGACCGGACTCTCTGAGCAAAGGAAAATGAAGGAGACAAAATACCGTACAAAATATCCTTTGCTTTTGTCGGAGGCTCATTCTGAGTCTTGGTCTCCAAAGTGTCAAAGTTACAGTACAGTTAAACCGGCCCCAGAGTAAAGGCAACTCTCTTTTTCTCTCCCTAGCAAAGCTAAAAATGTAATCCTAAAAGGACCAAGCTCAACTGCCTGATAAAGAAAGTTCAGTGTTATTTAAACGAAGATCAAAAAATCCAGAAACTCAGAATCCACCATGTAATCCAAAGATTGGTAAACATTCCATAGAATTTAAAAAGTGGGCGCACTGTCATGTTAATTTTACAAATCCAATGTCACATTGCTACGAAAACGATATACAGAGAGCATGAAATGTGAAATGTAGGCCAAAGTTAATCAAGGTAGGTCCAATTATCCGAAGGAATATAAGCAAATCAGCAATAGGTGAAATGGAAAACTCAAGAACAAATGGAATTTATCTGAGGGATGCACAAATGATCTACCATTAGGCAAAATAATCCATTAATGTAATTCTTCACATTTAATAGATTAAAGAAAAAAATTGTATGATTTTTACCAGGAAAGAAAGAGATGCTATTTGAAAAAACTAGTGTGTAGAATTAACCTTATTGGAACTTGGCATGATAGTCAAAGATTTATAGCAACCAAGTGAATGGCAGCCATGCAGGGGCAGCCTTGACCAGGGCAGCCTGCATTCCCAGTGTAGGTACTGCGTCCTGGACGTAGCAGAACAGACTTTGTTCCCAAAGAAGCGTTGGTCTGTTGGGTCCTGTCTGTGGGCTCCCTGAAGGACTGTCACGACCTGCCATTGTTTCTCCTGACTTGGATCTTTCTCAGGGGCAGAAATATGGTTATTGCTACACGGATGATCCCTGAACACATTGAAAGCAGAGTGAATAAGCTTCTACCACCTTGGGCAAGCAATAGGCACACTGAAAACTAGAAAAAACTTGGGAGTGAGAATCTTTGAGGACTAAGGGCTTTGAAAAGCTGCTGGGTATGCCAGGGAACCTATGAAGCCGTGCATACATACAGGGCAGGGTGCATGATTGAAGAGGGCCGTAGCTTCTCCTGCTGGTTCGTTTTTATTTTCAGGTCAAGCAGGAAATGAAAGCTAAGGCAGAGATGTAGATGGGCTGGGTACGCACTGAAAGAGCACTCCCAAACCGAAGCCCACCTGCAAAGACCTACGGAGTGTCTCTTTTTCTTTTTTCTGCATATTATAACATTAAATGCTCATTTTTCAATGAGAAAAATTAAAAAGTGTGCAAAAAATAAGAACATATGGCCCATTACTGGGAAAAAATTAACATAAAGTGTCCCCGAGACATTGCATTTTACTAGACAAAGACTTTAAATCAACTGTCTTAAATTTGCTCAAAGAAAAGGAACCATGGAAAATGAACTGTATGGAACCCGTATGATGATGTCTCTCTGAGGAAAGAATATCAACGAGGGCATAGAAATTACAAAAAGGAAGGAAATAGGAATTTTGGAGCTGAGAAAAATACAGTAGCTGAAATAGAAAATGTTTTATGTTTTGGATATTAGTTTCTTTTCAGCGAAAATAAGAACCATAGCCCCATAAAAAAACAACTGATAATCCCAACATCATTGTGAAATGATGTTTAGTTAACATCCATCACCACACAGAGTAATGATTTTTTTCTTATGATGAGCTTTTAAGATTTACTCTCAGCAATTTTTAAATATATAATACAGTACTGTTAAAGATAGCCACCATACCATATATTACATCCCCAGGAATCTTTTCTCTTATAACTGGGGTTTATACCCTTTGACCACCTTCACCCATTTCACCCACTGATCACCGTCCCCCCTGGCAGACAGCAATCCTTTCTCTCTATCCAGGAGCTTAGTTTGCTGCTTTGGTGTTTGGTTCTACATATAAGTCAGATCTTACAGTATTTGCCTTTCTCTTTTTTACATTTCACAATGCTCCTCAAGTTTCATCGATGTCACAAGTGGCAGGATAGAGAGAAAGGATTGCTATGTGTGGTGATGGATGCTAACTAAACATCATTTCACAGTATATACATATATGGAAACATGTGGTATGCCCCACAATGATATATGCCATTGTATCTTAATAAAACTGAAGAAAACATTATTTTTTTCTAAGTGGTGGGATTATCAGTTGTATTTTTATGGGGCTATGGTTCTTATTTTACTGACCAAAATTTTGTAATGTTTCTATGAATACATATTATGTAAACAAGACATAATAGTTTCCCAGATTTGTCCACCCTTGAAGTTCCACATAAAAGCCACTTTGTTGTAATATTTTACAATTTCCTGTCCTCCACCCAAATTAGGAATGAATCACAATTTCCTCTGAGTTCCCAAACCATCTTAGTTATCCTAATGTTACAGCACTAAAAGAAAATGATATTGGTCAAAAATCTCAGCTTTGGCGCTCTGCAGTTCTGATTATTGCTCTAGGGTTCTGATTTAATTAGCTGTTGGCGTAGTGGTTCTTTATTTTTCTCTTAGCTCTTTAATTTTTAAAGGAAGTATGAAGTACTTTTGTATATGAGAGGATTAATCTATACAGACTAGGCCATCAGTAATAACAAATACAGGTTATCTCTTGCCATTTCAAATGATTTATTCCAAAAAAGGAATGTTTATTCGATTACTGTCTTTGTGAAAATATAACCTACTTTCTTAAAAGAAGTCTATATAATAATAACAGTCTGGAAGAATCGGCACTACATTATCACTCAGGTATATTGAGTACCTGCTATATATAGAAATGTGGCAAAAAATATTTTTTAAATTTATTGTATATGTATCTTTACATGAAATATGATAATGGGCTGAAATTTTGTGAATTGTTATCCTTTATTGTGTTTTTATTTTATTTTTTGTCTTTTTTGCTAAAACTTGGTAGGATGATTCTCTTTCAGAAGAGGACCTAAAATTTTTACAAACCCATGTGCCTATATTTATACCAAGAATTTGTAACAGTTTCAATAGTAGTGTCATTGTTTTCATGATGCTTCAAAGAATAAGTGTACAATATATTCTGAGTGGAAATGGCAGTCTTTGATAATATCAAAAGTCTTTGATAAAAGTAGACTTTCTTAGGCTAACAAAGAGGCAGGCAGACCACAAGATTACAGAAATCCAAAGTCTAATATTTCATATCGAACTCAAGAAATACTTCTTTATCTGAAACTGGAAAGATCACTTTGGTATTCAGATTGAATGACCTGTGCTATGTATTTAAAGTAAGTTGATACGTGATTAAGCAGGAATTGGTGACAGGGTCATGAATCATAATGTTTGGGAGCTTGTTAAACAAATCTTGTCTCTTGGGGACTGAATTTCTGTATTTTTGTGATTCAGGATGTTGTATCTTATTCATTCATTATTTCGCTGATATCTTTACTCATGCATTCACTCATTTCCTCAACAAGAATTTATTGATTACCCGGTAAGAGATGTATTCACTTTGGTGAATGGTTGGTAGAATTAAAAATCTATATTCAAGGATTACCATAGTATATGACATCAGAGAGATTATCACTTCATCCACCAAATGGGGATGTGGAGTAGAGGTACTTGGGCTTTTAAAATCTTGGAGGCCCCTTGTGCTGTAATTCCATGTGTTACAAATTTGTACAAGAGAGTACCTGATTTCCTGTCGTTACAACCTTATACGGAGATAACAAAATGATCTATTATGTTAGGACACCAGAAAATAGCTTTAAGAAGTGTTCATCAAAGTTTAAAAATTCCATTTTGCATTCAAACACCTTTACTTACAAAACGGAATTTTTAAAGTTTGAATGCACAGGCAGGCAGTAAATTCAGAAATCTCCAGTTGAGGATATGACTTTTCAGTCTAGAATTTGATCTTGAATGTCCCAATGATCCAATTCAACCAAACTCATGAGACTTCAGTGTGCAATGCAGAATGCAAACTTGGTCATTTATTTTGATCTCCAGTGGCACAGATCATTCCTAGTGAATCATCTTGAGCAGTACATTCCTCACACCAGAAAACCTACAGGGAAAGCTAAACCATTAGTAGGACTTTTCTTTTAGAGGGTACACAGAGGCTCCAAGCATAAGAGCTATAAATAGGATTCCATGTTTAATAGTATCAGGTTGCTGGACTTATGCATCCTAGGGGGAGATATCAGATAGTCTGATAATAAGTTTAAAAATTTGCAAGTGCCAACTCCAACTACCTTATTGACTGGGTACATGGACTCCTGGCTGGCCAACATCAGTTTAGAGGTAATGACACATTACCTCTTAAGATTTGCCATCAGTTGAGAGGTAATGATACATTACCTCTTAAGATTTAGCAGTACATTGAGCTAAGAAACAGTCAAGCTTTGTGAGTGTCTTTTTATTTTTATACCTGTCTTTATACTAATTCAGTATGCATAGAATTTAGGGCATGTCCTCTTTAAGGCAATCTTAGTCACTTATGTCCAAGGACTTGGGAAGGGGGTGGGATTCCTTACTTGTTCATTAGTCAAAATCTTTTGGGAAGTGATAATGTCATTTGAAACCTTTTAAAGTTCAGTACTAAAATAATTATTATTTTTGATATTTCTGTAGTTTTTTTTGTTTGAGACATTGATCTATATTCTTTTTCCTTATAAAAAATGTCAAGATTTTAGATTTAAAAAGATTCATTTGTATAACATTATTTAATTTTAGAAATATGTGATGTAAACTAAGATAATCAAGGTAGTACAATCACATTTATTACATCTTAAAGATTTGTCCTAGATTTCTATAATTAAAAAGAATTTATTGGTTAAACTTTGAGAGTATATTTCCAAATGATCTAGCCTGGATTATTTGCATTTTAAATCAAGTCATTCTGACAGACTGTGCAAATATGTCAAGCTCATTGTTATATGTTGTAAGATTTTACTGTTATTATTTCTGCAGATTTGTTAGGGCTTTTCGGCAAAAAATGTTGGGCACATTTTTGCTGATTGGTTAACTATCACATCTCTGCCCCAAACCCACATTTTATCCTCTCTCCCATGATTCTGGAGCAGGAACACGGCGAACTATATCGCCCAGACGCGTTTACTAGAGGGCTTCTGCCGACAGTGGTCACTAGGGCGGTGGCTCTCATTCTTGGCTACATGTGTAATCACTAGGTGAGCTTTGAAAAATATTAGTGCCTAGTGTCATGTCCACAGATTCAGATTTCATTGTTTGCACATTAGGACTGGGTATCAGGTTTTACAAATTAAGTGACTCTAATGAGCAGCTAAGATTGAGAATGGTCACACTATGGCTGGGAGTCAGGGAGAAGGTCTTTCCTCCTGCCCTTGATCTTCCTTCACTGCCATCCGGGCAACAGCATTCACCCCAGGAGGCAGTTGTCTGCTGTTCCCAGCCTCTTTCAGGCACTAGCAGAATCATTCTCACGTGTCCCCTCAAGGATACCACCACAAGCTTAGTGATGTCACTCTCTCTTCCTTAGATATCAGAACTCTCCTCCATGCACTTCTGGTCCTAATAGCACCCAAGACACTTCCTTCAAAATCTGAGCACCTATTTCACAAAGTCTTATCTCTGAACTCCTAATTTCTGAGAACCTCAATCTTTTCTTTTATTCCACCAGCTTTGGGGTGTTAGTTGATTCCCACAGTTATTATCACCAAGTTATTTTAGCATCTCTCATATCTCTTTCAATACTTCAAAATGTATGCTACCCATTTTCTATATTAAAGCTCTTTTGTGGAACTATGTAGCTCTTTTCTATTTTCCTGGTTGGATCCAAATGCATCTAAACTTTTTCTTAACAATTTAAATAATTTGGCTCTAATAGTCAAAGATTGAGTGGGAATTGGGGTATATTAACTTTTATCCTTGGAATACTAAATCAGAATTATGGGAAAATTTTCTCCATTCTCTCTCTCTATAATTTCTATCTCATCTCTAACTATATCTCTATCTCTATCTCTGTATCTATAGATGTAGATGAAATTCAGGAGAAACTTTACTTTGGAACTTGATTGTTACTTGTACCACCTTGCACTGCTTATTATTGGACATGATCACAAGCAATGAGTGGTGTCATAGTAATAAAAAATAATAAAGTATTATTTATTTTTCTACTTTAAAAACAGGTTATTTAAGAGATGGACTAAAACTGAGAATTTTTTTAAAGACTAGCATTAAGGGAAATAATTTGACAATGTTTTAAATATTCTGATCTAGACATTATACTTAAATGTTATATTAAACAGATCAAAAGAGGTTTGATGTTTTTCCCATATGGGAAATTTCAGTGACAAGTATTTTACAGTTTATTTTCTATGCATGGCTATTTAGGACTCATATAAGGAATAGTTAGATTGTTCGAATGTGATCAATACATTTCCTGCTTTCCTTGTTTTATTTTTAATACAAATATAATATGCCTGAAAACAATTGGTATCCATGATAACTATCTAAAACAAAATAAAATTGTCATTCAAGGGAAATGGAAAACAGTATCCATCATATTTCAGTATTACGGTATAACTTATGAGAGGTGAATAAATTTAAAATATTACACTTATCTCTTTTTTCCCCGAAAGGGCCCTCTGTGGTGGATATGGCACCTATCTGTAAACTCTATCCATGGTTTACAGTATAACATATTGGGGAGATTTGTAGTTAGATGAAAAACTAAATAAAGCACACACATGTCATGTCTATTTTCTACATGAAACATCAGGCTTTTAAATAACCACTGAAATAAATTTACTCAGAACTTTTTGGAAAAGTAATACATAAAAATAGACATTTGTAAAAAGGATCTCCACTTCCATCACTCTTACTTAACATGGTGTTGAAAGTCTTAGCCACAGCAATTAGGCAAGAAAAAAAAAGGCATTGAAATAGGAAATGAAGAAGTAAAACTGTCCCTATTTGCAGATAACATAATATTTTGAATACATTGAAAACCCTAATCCACCAAAAAACTCTTAGAGCTAATAAAAAAATTCAGTGAAGTTGAAGGATACAAAATCAATATACAGAAATCTGTGGCTTTCCATACTCTAATAATGAACTATCTAAAAGAGAAATTAAGTAAACAGTCTCATTTATAACTGCATCAAAAATGATGCAATTATACCTAGAAACAAAATTTAAAAAGGAGGAGAAAGACCTGTACACTGAAATCTATAAGACACGGATGAAAGAAAGTGAAGAAAAATAAATGAAAAGATACTTTGTGATCATGGATTGGAGGAATTAATATTGTTAAAATGGCCATACTATCCAAAGCAATCTGCAGATTCAGTGCAATACCTATCAAAATTCCAGTGGTATATATTACAGAAATAGAACATCTTAAATAAACAAATGGGACTATTAAATGAAAAATTTCTGCACAGCAAAGATAGTCAGCAATCAAAATGAAAAGGCAACCTACTGAATAGGAGAAGATATTTGTAAATCATACATCAAATGAGGATTAATATCCAAAATAGATCAAGAACTCATACAACTCAACAACAACAAAAACAAACAACCCAATTAAAAAATGTGCAGATGATCTGAATAGAGATTTTTCCAAAGGAGACATAATGATGGCCAATAGACACATGA
Source organism: Manis javanica (assembly GCF_040802235.1). Classification (NCBI taxonomy): domain Eukaryota; kingdom Metazoa; phylum Chordata; class Mammalia; order Pholidota; family Manidae; genus Manis; species Manis javanica. The sequence continues at coordinate 5,892,222 of NC_133170.1, read as the reverse complement.
AAAGATATTCAAAATCACTAATTATTAGATACATGCAAGTCAAAACCACAATGAGATATCACCTCACACCTGTTAGAATTGCTACTATCAAAATGACAAGAAATAACAATGTTGGCAAGGATGTAGAGAAAATGGAACCCTTGTGCACTCTTGGTGGGATCGTAAATGGGTGCAGCCCCTATGGAAAACAGTATGGAAGTACCTCAAAAATTAAAAATATGACTATTGTATGATCTAGCAATTCCACTCTGGGTATTTGCCCAAAGAAAATGAAAACACTAATTCTAAAAGATATATGCACTCTTTTGTCCACTGTAGCAATGTTTACAATAGCCAAGATAGAGAAACAATCTAAATGTTCATCAGTGGATGAATGGATAAGTAAGACATGATATATATGACATATATATATGATACATAATATATGTGTTAAACATATGTATATGTGTATACACACACAATGGAATACTATTCAGCCATAAAAATGGGAAATCTTGCCATGTGTGATAACCTGGTTGGATCTTGAGGGTATTATACTAAGTGAAATAAGGTAGAAGAAGGACAAATACATGGTTTCACTTATATGTGGAATCTATGAAAACAAAAAAGAGGAACAAATAAATCAAATAAAACCCAAACTCATAGACACAGAGAACAGACCAGAGGGAATAGGGAGAGAGGGTGAAAGGGGTGAAGCAGGGTGTTGATTGTTGAGTGATAGATGGCAACAGGCTTTGGGCGGGGTGATCACTTTGCAGTGTATACAGATGCTGAATTATAATGTATACCTGAAACATAATTTAAAAAAGTGAAAAAAGAAAGCTAGAAAAATTAAAAAATAAATAAATGAAAAACATAGTTATACTAATGGATTCAGAGAATTGGTGCTAAAACTATGAGACTTTAAGAGGACAAATCTCTGTAAGCAAGATAATTTAAAGGAAACATATAGTTATGTATTTTATGAAAAATGTACATAGTTGGCATTCTTGTGCACATGAGTAACAGTATATAGAGTCACAAAGAGACCAAATACCTTTGGAGAGGAAGATAATAAAATACAAATTTAAGACATATATATTAGTGGCAGGTGCTTCTTGTATAATGAGTGCCACCTCTTTCCTAATAAAATTCCTTAAGTCATCAGCATTATTTCTATTGCCCATATGATAAGACTTGGTATAATGAAATTTCTATAAAAGCTATGATTTACTACATTTTGAATGCATTTTACCATTTTTGTTAAACAAATAACAACTTCACCTTAGCTTTCAGCAGAGGGCACTGGAACACATCAATATTATTTTGCTTTTCAAAATAATCTTAAAGGAAAATAGTAATCAACACATGCAACATGGTTTGAGAAAATGCCCTGCAGTTAAATAAGACAATTATAAATGGACAACTGATAAACGTATGGACATTTTCTGTCAGTATTTTACACTATAATGAATTTGTAGAAACTTCCGTCTGTGTTGCAATCTTCAAAATATCTACTTTGTTCTTTCACAACATGATGTAAGTAACCTATTTTAATTTGGTGACAATGTAGCTTGTTCATTTATATGGATTAGGTATCTAGGTATAAAAAGTTGAACAGCTCTTTAATGAACTAAGTCTTTCTGTCTCTACACATAATAAATGGATTTGCCAGACCTCAGAAACTGACACTTTTTTTTTCTGTACAAGTTCGTTAAAATATGTATGATATGGAAGCATTCTACCTTTGTTTCTGCCATAAGCCAGTGAAAAAGATAAAGCTCCTTTATGTCATTACACTGAATAGAGATGCCAAAATATCTCATGGCTTTAATTAAAGCTTTTATGAGTATTCAAAGGAGGCAGCCTTTCACTTTAGTGAGGCAGCTACAAGTTACATAATATTATAAAATAGGGACTTCAGCTTCAAATTAAGACAAAATAGATGATTATTAAAAAAAGACAACCCAAATAATAATAGTGAATAATTATTTGGATATTTTACCTTTATCATGAGCATGTTTTCAATGAAAGCAAGCTATATGGTTATTTTAATTATTTAATTTTGTATCAGTCTGTACAGGATGTAAGAATCAGTGATCTTGTGAAATAATAATTTAGAAGAAATTTTAGTATGGTTTCTTATTCATTCTCAGGACTCCACTGATGAAATGGTATGGGAAGTCTAATTTTGTTTATGTTGTAACAACAGTGTACATTTCATAATTTATTATCCTTCATTGAGTAAATACTAATGAGTGCAACTTCCATGTTGTGTGCTCTTAAGGTTTGAAAAAAAATGGGCATCTGTAAACTCAGAATGATGCCACACATTAAATTAAAAAAACTCAAGCAGACATATTTCCTTATTGGAAAGGGACCCAATTTATGCAAATGTACAGCAGGGAAATGTATATACAGCGAGTTTCAAATGTTATTTTTGCTTTTCATAATGGATGCAGTGTGATCAACGCACCTTAAGCCAGGCTCCTCACGTGCTTCTTACTTCACTCCATGGGAATAAATTGCTGTCTGGGGAGCAAGCAGGAGAGAGAGAGAGCAGAGAGGTAATTTCCTTTTAAGTTGCCAGCCAACATCAATCCCAAATAAACAATTACAGTGTAGAAAAAAATACAGAAGCATTGTTTGATAAGACTGAAGGAGAGGTTTTCTGGCACTTTGAGAAACCATGGAAATAAAGAGGCAAAGATACCCTTTTTCTAAAATAACTTTACTTTTTTAGAGTAGTTTTAGGTTTACAACCAAATCGGGATAGAGGTACAGAGATTTGCCAGAAGTCACCTGCCCCAACACTTGTATAGCTTCTGCCATAATTAATATCACTTACCACAATGGTACAATTTTACCAAGGATGAACCTTCACTGACATCATTATCCTTCAAAGCCCATAGTTTATCTTAGGATTCACTTTTGGTGGTGTGCCTTCTACGGGTTTGGGTAAATATATAGTGACACATGTCCATCATTGTGTCATACTGAGTATTTTCACTGCTCCAGAAATCCTTTGTACTCTGCCTAGTCTTTCCACCCTTAATACCTCCTGCAAACACTGTTTTTTTTTTGCCTTTTCTAGAATGTCATATAGTTACACATTATGCCTTTTCAGATTGGCTTTTTTTTTAACTTAATAATATGCATTTAGTGTTTCTCCATGTCTTTTCATGGCTTAGTAGCTCATTTCTTTATAGTTCTGGACAATCCGTTGTCTGGATATACTGCAGTTTGTTCATGCACCTACTTAACATCTGAGTTGCTTCCAAGTTTTGGCAATTATGAATGAAGCTGCTACAAAACAGCCATGTGCAGGTTTTTGTATGGATATAACTTCAGCCACTTTGGGTAAATACCAAGGAGTGCAATTGCTGCATTGCATGGCAAGAATATTTTTAGTTTTGTAAGAAACCTCCATACTGTCTTCCAAAGTGGATGTACCATTTTGTATTTCCTCCAGCAAAGTATGAGGTTTCCTGTTGCTCTACATCCTCACCAGCATTTGATGTTGTCAACGTGTGGGTTTTGGCCAGTTTAATAGGTATATAGGGATAGCTCTTGGTTGTTTCATTTCCCTGATGGCATATGGCTGTAGAGCATCTTTTTGTGTGCTTATCTGCCATCTATGTATCCTCTTTGGTGAGATGTCTGTTAAGGTCTTTGGTTCATTTGTAAATTGGATTGTTTATTTGAAGAGTTTTATGTGTATTTTGGGTAACGGTCCTTCATTAGATGTATCTTTTGCAAATATTTTCTCCCAGTCTGTGGTTTATCTTCTAATTCTCTTGACATTGTCTTTCACAGAGTGGAAGTTTTTAATTTTAATAAAGTCCATCTTATCAATCATTTCTTTCATGGATAATGTCTTCGGTATTGTATCTAAAAAGACATCATGATACCCAAGGTCATCTAGGTTTTCTCTTACATTGTCTTCTAGGAGTTTTATAGTTTTGTGGTTTACATTTAGGTCTGTGATATATTGTGAGTTGATTTTTGTGATGGGTGTGATGTCTCTGTCTATATTTATTTACTTATTTAGTATGTAGATGTCTAGTTGTTAGAGCATCATTTATTGGAGAGATTAGATTTGCTGCTTGATACTGTAGATTTATTGTAAATCTGGAAGTCAGGTAGTGTCTGTCCTCCAACTGAACTTTTCTCCCTCAATATTGGGTTAGCTATTCTGGATTTTTTTGCCTGTGTGTATAAACTTTGGAATCAGTTTGTTAATATCCATAAAATAACTTGCTGGGATTTTGTTTGGGATTGGGTTGAATCTAGAGATCAAGTTGGAAAGAACTGATATTTTCACAATATTGAGTCTTCCTATCTATGAAATTTTAAATGACAGAACAAAAGTACTGATAAATTTTGTAGCGGACTTAGAACTAGCTAGGTTCTTTGCTTCCTAACCTGGGTGACCAAAAAAAAAAAAATTTGTAAAAGTAATTGAAATGCAATAATATTCAACATAGAAAATGCTGTTGTTGCTTTAAATTTTTAACTTGGCCTGTGATTGAGTTATATTAGAAAAAAACCAGTGTTATTCCTAAATTAAGCCCTTATCTCAGGCTTACAGAAAATAAATCTTTGATCTTTTTATAATTTACCCTGCTCAGAGAGCCATGTCAATATTTTGGAAAGAATGTATGTATGCCTGGGAAAAGAGTTACTGCTTCCCATTTCTAGCGTTTCTTTCTTATTCCCTAGCTGAGTGCATAGAAAGCTAAAAATTGCCTAGAGTCCATAAACTTGAGTTGTCCTTAGAACAAGTGCAAAATAACCAGAAAAAAAAAAAAAGCCAAAATGAGATGGAAAAGAAAGCCAGAACACTTGAAATTTTCTTTTTATGTCCGCTGACTCATTCTCATTAAGACTATCTTCTGATTGTTAATAAGACCACTGTAATTTTCTTTTAAGCTCTGCTCAAGTGGTCCCATGCTTATTTTTATAGCTAATGTTCAGTGTTCCTTTAATAGGACTCTCAAACCAGGTTTGAAGTCAGTGGTAATTTACAAAATTTCAGGTGTGAAGGAAAATGGGGAAGTCCAGAAATAGTTGGCATTGACTGGGTATTGTCTTATTATACAGTCTTATATTAAAACTTAATTTTAGTAGAATCAGGGATTGAGCAATATCAAAAGAAGATTATTAAGTTGTAAACTCCTTGAATGCAATGTTTTAATACACTTATTTCACTCTTCAGGAAAATTTGTTTATTCCCAAACTATAGATTTAGGTAGATAGGTATAATGAAATCAGCAGTGATTTTCATTTTCTTTACCTACTAAGTTTTACTTTCAAGTGAATTGGGTTATTATTATCAAATCAGAGAAGGACAAATGTATTCAGGAATTTAAAAAAGCATCATCTTTACCTCCTGCCCTCACATTACACCATTCCTCATCATTATCCTGCCTAAAGGAGACATTCTTCTATTTTCAAATGTCTCCAGACTAAAAAAGTTCTTTATTCTCTGATCACTTGTGTATTGGCTTGGCTAAGCATAAAAGACACGTAGAAGAAAAAGTACCTGTTTTCTGAGACCTTATGTTTGAAAAATGTTCATTAGTAGAAGGCAGTATCAGGAACTGTTTTGTCTCTATGCATTCTTTTCCTCTTGATGTAGCAAGATCAAGTTAAGCTGGCTAGCAGGTGAGAAAAAGAAAAAGCACAGCTAGCTCAACAAAGACCTGATCCGCTGTCAAATATCATTCCTGTTACCGGTTCTCCCTAACCCTTGCCACGCCCTGCTCCTCTGGACTTACCTGAGAGGTGACTGCCTTCTTGTTCAAGAAAAAGTTCTATCCTAACTTTTTTCTCCTCTTCTATTTGCCTCTTTGTTCTTTTTTATCCAAATCTCAGCAGGATCTCAGATGAAAAAGAAATTAAATATAATTTGGCTTTAAACTTTAGGGGAAATTGCCTAGGACATACTAGACAAGTGAATTAATATGATTTACCTACCTTATTTTCTTTTATTGTGGTAAGAACACTTAACATGAGATGTATTCGTTTAATGAAATTCTGAGTGTATAATACAGGATTGTTAGCTATAGGCACGATGTGTACAGCAGATCTCTAGAATTTATTAATCTGGCATAACTGAGGTGTTTTTACCCTTTGAATAGCAACTCCCTATTTCTGTCTCTCCCAGCTCCTGACAACCACCATTCTACTCTCTCTTTTTATGAGCTTGATTATTGACTATATATGATACTTCATGTAAGTGGAATCATGCAGTTCTTGTCGTTCTGTGCCTGCCTTATTTCCCTTAACATAATATCTTCAAGGTACCTCACTTATACATATACCCACCTTTGTATATCACAGCCTCTTGGCTAACTTTCCTGATAATGTCTGTAACTCTCACCTTTCAGATGTCTGAAGGGTACTTTCAAACATTCACTGCCTCTTTAGATCTGTGGTCATCCCTGTAAGTCATCGCTATTCCAGGAGTTATTAATGGTCTCCGTTGTTAGGCTAGTGACTGGTGTTCAGTCTTCATTTTCCTTGACCCTGTAGTAAGTGGCACCTCCACCACCCCATTCTTCATGACCGCACTCTATTGTCGTTCTTAACCTTCCTGACTTTACCTTATTCTCTTCTCTGTTCTTTTGACTAACGCTGTTTCCAGATCCCAGTCTTCAGCCTGCTGCTCTTATTTCAGTCAGAGTGCATGTCTTGTGATCATTAAGACTGTAGAGAATATCATAATATACTGGAAAGACTACAGGACTTAGAGTCAGACGGAGTTCCAATTCAGGTTTCTTCAGTCACTGCGTATGTCATCCTAGGCAAATCAATGAACTTTTCTGGGCCTTCATTTTCTCATATTTTAAATTAAAGTAATGGTAGTAGTATCAGTCTTGCATATTTTTTATGAATTTCATGAGTTATCATATGTAAAAAGAATAAAAAACTTTATTTTTAAGTGAAAACTCTTTGAAGACAAAGATTGTGATTTATTTATCTTTTTACAATAGTTGCCTAGTAGACTACATTTCTTAAAAGAAGTGATAAAAAGTGAATGTTTATTATACATGGATTTCTAGTTTTAAATGCTAATTAAGATATTTTAAAACCTTTCCATTTCACTCAGTAGACATTGCTACAAAAGGTACTACAAACAATGCATTCAACTATATGTTGTAGGTAGTATAAGACGAATGAATACTTTTTTCCAAGGAGCTCACAGTCATAAAAATCACAGAATGTTACGGCCCAAAGAGACCAGAGACCTACCTTCTAGCTCAGCCTTTCCATTGTACATACATGAGGAAATGAGGACAGGGACATTAAATAACTTTCCCAAGGTGAAAAAGCTATTAGGAAGCATAGATCTTGAGCTCCAAAATACAGTGGAAAGACAAGCACGTGTATGGATAACCTAAGTACCTGGGAGATTGTGAGGTGTGCTTATGAGAAAGACGCAAACACTGCTCCGTGATTTTACGGGACTCCGTGTGTCATGATGAAGAATACTCCACCATAAGACCCTCCCAGATCACCGTTCCCTAAGTGACCTTGTCAAAGTTGTGTAAAGACCGAGACTACACATTTTCCCACTTGTAGAAATGGCAACATAATAAAGATACTGTATTATTGTGTGAGTTTTAGACACCAAAAAGCACATACTAGTGGTAATTATTATTTTTGAGATGAAGGTATAGTGTTTAATAAATTAAAACAAATAATGAGATTTTATTATATCATAAGCTAAATGCATATGTGTATATGATATGTAGACACACACACACACACACACACACACAGACTTAGTATTAATTTCTTCAACTTAAAAGTTCAATATTGTGGTTTGGTAACCTAACGGCAGTTGAGGTACTTCTTCTCCCTGGAAATTAGAAGGCAGCATCTCCATGACGGAGGAAAGCCTACACCAGAGATGGAAAACTAGACTTCTGCTTGGTAAGAAATGTTTCTGGGAGAAAGAAGGGAGGTGAAAGATGAAGCGTAGGATGGTTCATTTCTTCTCCATCACCAGACGTAAGTCTAACTCGATGCATTCCAAAGACCAAAAGAAAGAAAAGCACTTGAGCTGAATAACAATGTAATGGGAAAAAAAGATCAGCTAAATGAGGAATGAAATTGAGGTCATGCCTTAAAATTGCATAAGTTCAATTGTACAATTTCAGCTTCCTGAAATCGGCAAAGTAATGCATCTTAAAGCTTTATGTAAACTGTATTACAAAGTATATTTTAATTGTTCAAAGGATGACAAGTGGTAATTCATTCTTTCGTGGAATTAGCACCATCTTTTCTTCCTCCTACAATTTTTTTATTTGTATGGTTGGTAAGACGTTAATTAAAATTACGCAGCTTTTAATTAAAGAGGAGGGGGCGAGGCGCGTAGATTCTTGCTGGCTTTGGGTTTTTAAACAAGAAATAGGCAGTTAATTTTAGACAGGCAGATGTTAATTTTTCACAATTCTTCTTATGTCTGAATGATAAATTATTCTCAAGATACCCAAGCTCTAAGATGGATGCTTCACCGATTAAAAATAGCAAAGAGTGATATTTCTAAGGCACAATCATCAGGACTTGGTGATGCATTGAGTAAAGTGTGTGTGAGAAGTGTCAAAGATGACCTCCAGGCTTCTGATGAGTGACAGAGCCCTTCACTGCTTCTGGAAACATCGGAGGAGTCAGTTTGATTTTTGATGTGGCAGATGATTTTGAGACAACCGCATGGAGCTGCCAATGACATGGCCGGATGGATCCAGACGTCTCAAACTCAGTGAAATGGAGAAGGGAGAACGTAGATTAGAGAAAGCTGTGAATTTGTTGACACTTCTTTGCAGGTCTATTTTCCCTCCTATTGTATCTGGGCAGGCTCTCTACTTTGACAAATAGAACATACTGGGAGTGTTCTGTGGTCGTATCCAGACCTGAGCCTTAAGAAAATGGTACCTTCCAATTCCTGTCTCTTAGAATATTCTCTCTGGGGAAGACAGCTGCCACGTAAGTTTGACTATCCTGAGATTGCTGTTCTAGTAGGATGCCTGAGTCCCATGTGAAAAAGCCGTGAAGAGAGGGACTGCTCTTCAAGCAGCCTCTGCTTTTCCAGCCACCCCAGCCCAGCTGCCCAGCCCATGAGTGAAAAAGCTATTTTGGACATTCCTTATTACATAGCTGTAGAATGCACGGCTAACTTACCATCTGTGTGACATGGAAAATAGGAAATTCATGTACTGAATGGATGGGTCTGGCTGAGGAAATTGCAGACAGCGTGTCCCCAAGAATGTCAACTGCTTTCTTTTAGTTGATAATCATAAGATAAAGATGGAAAGCAGTGATGTAAAGATGTAATCATTCACCTGTTACTAGGAATTTAAAGACAATATAAAGGAGCCATGGCTTTCTGAGTTAGAAAACAAAATGCATTTTATCCCCATGCTCTTCTGGCAGAGGATACTCAAAGTAAGAAAGGGCATCAGAGCGAAGATTGAACCCAGGGTGAAATCAGGAAAAGGTGGTTTGCAGGTGAAGAGGAACCCGAAAGTGTGATAAATGTGGTCGTAAAAGCCTTTGTCAAGAGCTCAGGAGGATGTACGAGCGTGTCCTGTCACCAGGCAGGATGGTCTCTAACAGCCTTAGTGGGCAGCCTGAGCATCTACATTTAGTGCACATATTCATTTTTGAATGAATGAGCCAAAAGATCAGAAACTACAGAGAAGTGCTTGACAAACATCTCTGACAGGTGGGAAGTGAATCACTGTTTCACGAGGTGCAAAAAGTCAAAGGAGGTGGGGCGTACTCAGCTGTGACGGACGTCCCTGGGTGCAGGGTCCAGCAGGAATCTGGTCTTTATAATTAACGAGAATGACTAACACTTCCAGAAGTCTATTCTTAGCCTGGCAGGGTTACAAATCAAAGTCTGGAAATGGGCAAACATTTCTGAACCTACAGGTGTGAGAAGAGCAAACACGCTAGTCCCCCTTACTGGCTGTTTTGCTGTCCACACTTTTGTTTACATGCTTGATGTGGGGCACTTCACCTGCATCAATTTCTGAACTTCATCTTATCATACAGGTATTTTCTCCTCTGTCAGGAAGGATGGGTACAGGACAATTAGGTGTTTTGAGAGAAAAAGACAGAGACCACTTTCACATAACTTCTATTAGAGTATATTGTTATAATTGTCCTATTTTATTATTAGTCATTGCAGTTAATCTCTCACTGTCCCTGATTTATAAACTAAACTTTATCGCAGGTATGTATGTATAGGAAAAACATACAGTGTTTAAGGTTTGGTACTATCTGCAGTTTAGGTATCCCTGGGGGTCTTGGAGCATATTCCTCCAAGGATAAGGGGGGACTAATGTATAACTTTTGACCTAAACGAGCTGAAGAACTATAGTTTTGGTGAATGTGTAGAGCTAATTGGGGGCATTCAGCCTCCAGGGGTCAAAAGAAGTTTGCTGCAAGTGAGCTTCTAGTCAGGATCAGTTGCATGTGTTGAAGAATAAGGCAGAAATGGTCAGAAGTAATACCATTTATTGAACTCAGGTTCAAATTCTTACTACTTTTTGTGACATAAAAGACAAAACATTCACTTAATGATCATGCAGTAAAACAGCAAGAACGAGAGAAGTCGACCTAGTGTTAACCCGTGGGCCTCATGTATGTTTTTATTTGACTTCCCTCCTACGATTTAGAGAGTCGACATTATTTACACAAAGTATAAATGAATTAATTCCTTAGTGGGTGTTTCCTTCCAAGCCTTAATGTATATTTGGTGTCAACAATATTTAGATGTTGTCTTGGTAACTAAGTATTTTGTTCTTTAATGTGTACTAGCCTTTGTGATTGAACTTTACTCCCTCCTTGCTGTATTTCTAAGAAAAATATCAAATGATTTACAATCTTGAAACAAGAGTTCCCCAGTATATTCATTTTATGCCATCATATTCAACTACATTAATTTCTTATTCCTATGTCAGGGGTTGGCTCTCTAAGACCGTGGCTAATGCCTGTCTTCAATTCGAAGAAATACCAAAGGACTGAAACTGGTCTAATACTGATGAATGCAAGCTGGGGGAGGTAAGAGATATGAGTACGCCCTGAGAGATATAATTGCTATTTTTTCTTCTATATGGTGGGGTCCTTACTTGTTACGTTCTTGTTAACAGGCTGTCCTTGTTACTTCAGCCATTTTCAGAATGAGTTTCCTTCATCCTCGGTGTAAATAATTACCTCCTAGTGTCTTTTCTTTCTAGAGATGAGGCTAGATTGGGTAACTTGAATAAAATACGCTGACACAAGAAGAAAAAGGAGAGTAAATGTAGAAAAAAGCCACTGTTCTAAGTTTTGCACTGTGTGTCATTTTAAAGTATAACACATTTTAAAGCCATGTAGGAAAGTTCACAGTTCGTTAGAGTTCCTCAGATGGAAGGATTTCTTTCAGTGCACACATCAATGATATGATAATTTTAATGGGAACGCCTGAGCCCATCCAAGCCCATCACAGTCTCTCCCTTCCTTCTCTTCTAATCCTATTTCCCCTTTTCCAAGCTTCTCCATTTACGTGGGTTTGCTCCTGAATAATCTGTTTTGCTTTGTTCTCCAGTATATTCCTGACCCCAAGTTTGCACCAAGGTACGCACTACCTCAAGGCAGTGTGATTTCGTCTTGGCTGTGGCGTGCTCAACATGCTTGGAAACATTGTATTTCATGGCACATTATTTAACTAAAATTTCTCTACATTTTTCATTTAGTATTTTATGAAATATAAATAAACCTTGACATAGAATCAATGATTCCTTGTAATCTGATCCAGGTTTTCTCCTCTTCCATAAATCTTCCTCTATTTTTTTTTATTGAAGTACAATTGATACACAATCTTACATTGTTTTCAAGTATAAAACACAGTGGCTCAACAGTTACCCGCATTATTAAATCCTCACCCCAACTAGTGCAGTTACTGTCTGTCAACATGGAAAGATGGTCAGAAGTATTGGCTCTATTCTCCAGGCTGCACTTTCATCCCTGTGACCAACTTGTATTATGATTGAGACTTTTATGCCCCTTTAGCCCCCTCTTCCTCCCCACCCTCCGTCATGGTTACCACCAGTCACTTCTTGGTGTCTGAGTCTATGAATCTACTGCTCATAAACCTTCCTCTATTAACAGCCCACACTGAGTTATCACTTTCCTAAACATTAAAGAATGTCTTCCTTTTGACCTTTCATGTTCCTGGTCTTACATTCATTTCTCAGCCCAACATGCACTAAGCATCTATGATGTGTAAGATACTGTGTGTAAAGAACTCTGCTAGACCTTGGAGATGCAGAGAGAAGTAAATTGAAATCCTTTGCCTTCAAAGGAGCTCCAAGTCTAGTGGGGAAAAAAATACCAAGAAAATCCATAATCATAAGCTTCCAAAATAAGGCAGTGGGTATTAAAATGGAGATATGCTGTATTTTATCACATTCTTTCATTAAATACCCTAGTCCAGTATTGGCTGGACTAAAGGGTCTTTGAACTAAATGCACTAAAACAGCAAGACTAAGAGAAGTCCATCTAGTGATAACCCGTTGGCATTATATATGTTTTTATTTGACTTACCTCCTAAGATATAGAGAGTCGACATTATTTACCCAAAGTATAAATGAATTAATTCTTTAGTGGGTGTTTCCTTTCGAGTCTTAATGTATATTTGGCTTGAAATATTTAGATGTTGTCTTGGTAAGTAAGTATTTTGTTCTTTAATGTTTACTGCCTTTGTGGTAATAGGTAAGAAATGAATTATCAGGAGCAGGTACTTCATGCTCATATTTAAATAAATACAGTAAATACACTGCATTGAAAGGTGCCATTCTGATCTAGGCCCTGTTTTATAATGGCACCTCTGCTGCTGTGGCTTTTCTTGCTCCCTCTTAAGCTATGTTCCCTCCCTCTGTGCCCTTCCATTCCTATCCAAAGGCAAGCATTGCTTACTCAGTGTCTGTCACCAGTTTTTTCCTTCCAAGGAAGATTCCAACTCTGGGATCTCAGTCAATGAAGTACACATTTTCTGAACCAATTGGTAAAGAGGAGCAGGTTCTGTAACCTTTCCCCTGCCCATGTCTCCCATTTCTTTTCCTGCTCCATTAGCACAGATGCAGGGGAGTCAACCCAGGGCTTCTGTTCCTTAGGGGGAGGAAGCCAGGATGTGATCGCACCCCATCTGGCTCAAGAATCTCTCTGTGCAACAGCAGTAGTGTGTCCTGCTTCTGTAGGTAGAAATAAATGTGTTTCTGAAAGAAAGTAATTACTGCTTTATTGTTTTTAATATTCCTTATTATATATTTAAGCAGCTTTATTGAGGAGTAATTGACAGACAATAAACTACCTACTTAAGTATAATATGATGTTTGTCATATGTGTATACCAGTAATATCAACACAGTCAAGACAATGAACATATCCATCACCTGGAAAATGCATTCATGTTTCTTTTAATTTGCTCCTGTTATCCCTTCTTGACCCTCATCCAGTTCCCAGGTAGCCACTGATTTACATTCTGTCACCTTAGCTTACTTTACATTTTCTAGAATTTAATATAAACAGAATCATACAGTATGAACCCTGCTTGTCCGGCTCCTTTCACTTTATATGATTACTCTGAGATTCATTTATGTTATTGTGTTTTAATAGTTCAATCTTTTAATTGTGTATACCGATAATTATTGTGCATAGAAATAGTCAATTTCTTTATTACTCAGTATTGTATAGATATAATTATTTCTTTATTTTCCTGTTGACTCATTTGAGTTAGTTCCTATTGTTAGCTATTGCAAATCAAGCTGCTATGAACATTTGTATATAGCTCCATTCGTATGCCTTCATTTTTCTTGGATAAATATTTAGGAGTATAATGGCTGGATCTTATGGTGATATATATTTAACTTTTGAGAAAACTTCTAACTATTTTCCAGAAGGATTGTACTTATATTATGTTCTCACAGTGATTGAGTTTCTTTGATATAAGTTTCATTTGATGAGTTCAGCCTTTTTAATTTCAGCCATCCTTACAGATATGCAGTGTTATCTAATTGTGGGGCTGATTTGCATTTTCCTAATGAGATAGATGTTCAGCATCTTTTCATGTGCTTATTTTCCAATCACATGTCGTCTTTGGTGAAGTGTCTGTTCAAATATTTTCCCTGATTTTAATAATTGGGTTGCTTATTTTGTTGTTACTGAGATTTAAGAGTTGGCTTGGACACAATCTTTTACTAGATATGATGCAAATATTTTCCTCAAGTCGTTGCTTGCCTTCTCAGTCTCTTAACTGTGTTTCAAAGAAGTTTTTAATGTTGACAAAGTCCAGTTTTTCAATTTTTACTTTCATGTGTCATGCTTTTTGTATTGTATTTATGATATTTTTGACTAACCCAAGATTATAAAGATTTACTCCTCTGTTTTCTGAAATGGATGTTGGATTTTATCAAATGCTTTTTCACTATTGAGGAAATCATATAGTTTGTATCTTTTTTAGTTTGCTCATATGGTGAGCTGCATCGATTGACTTTTGACTGTTAAATGAACTTTTTATTCAAAACGTAAGCCATAATTGGTCACAACGTAAGTTTTATATACATTTTACTTGGCTTACTACAACTTTGTTAATGATTTTTGCCTTAATGCGCATGAGTATTGTTGGTCTGTTGTCTTTTTGTAATGTCTGTGCTCGGTTTTGGTGTCACGATGATAAAGGTCTCTCAGAATGAATAGGAAAGAATCTATTCCTCTTCAACTTCACAGAAGTATTTGCGTAGGATTATATCTTCCTTTAACATTCATTAAAATTTACCATTTGGCCTGGAGGTTTTCTTTGTGGCACTGTTACAAAGTACAAATGCGATTCCTTTATAGATGCAGGACTCCACAGAATGTTGACTCTGTGTCAGTCGGCTTTGGTGGTTACTGTCTTTCCAGGAAATATCCATTTCATCTAAGTTGTGGGATTGATTGGCATAATGTTAATAATATTCCCTTATTATTCTTTTCATATTTGTGGAGTCCATAGTGGTGCCATCTCTCATATCTCTGGTAGTGTTGTTTCTTCTCTTTTTTTTTCCTGATAATTTTGACTAAAGGTTTGCTAATTCTTAGTGATCTCGAAGAATTAGTTTTCAGTTTCATTTATATTCTCTGTTGTTTCTCTGTTTTCAATCTCTTGATTTCTGCTCTGGTTTTATTTGCTTTTATTTGCTTACTTTACATTTTATTTGTACTTGTTTTTCATAGTTTTGTTTTCAAAGTAGAAGCTGGGGTCATTTATTTTCTTTTTTTCTAATGTAAGTATTCAGCGCAATGCATTTTATCTTACATACTGTTTTAGCTTTATAACACAAAGTTATAAATTATTCCACTTATAAAAGGAATCTAAAATAGTCAAACGCATAGAAGTAGGGAGTAGAATGGTGATTGCCAGGGGCTGGGGGCAGGTGAAACGGGAGTATTCGTTAAAGGTAGAATATTTCAGTTATACAAGATGAGTTAAGTCCTAGGGACCTTCTGCGTAGCATAGTGCCTGTAGTTAACCATGCTGCATTGTTTACTAAAGTCTTTGCTAAAAGGATATATCTCACATAGAGCTCTCATCAGGAAAAATAAAGAGGATAGAAGGAAACTTGGAGGTGATGGCTATGCTACTTCATAGATTATAGTGATGAGTTCACAGATGTACACTTATTTCCAAACATCAAGTTGTATATGTTAAAGATATACAGCTTTTGTATGTCAGTCACACCACAGTAAGGTGGTTTTAAAACAGTGTGTAAAATAGTTGTTCATTATTTCTTCAAATATCCTCTCTCTGATGGTGGAGGGCAAGAATTCATATATTGGACCACATAAAGTTGTTCCTCTGGTCACTAATACTTTTATTTCTTATTTCTTGTTTTTTATTCCCCTGTTTTTCATTTTGGAATGAAATATTTCCTTCAGATTTCTGTTTGCTGGGCCTTCAAGCTCACCAGTCTTTTCTCCTACAGTATCTAATATGCTGTTTATAACGTCTAGTGTATTTGTCACCACAGGCATAGTTTTCATTTCCTGACTGTGTGTGTGTGTATATATATACACACACTCACATTCTGTATCTCTTTTTAACAGGCTCACTCTTTCTTCTGGGCATTTGAACATATGGGATTATAATGAGTGTCTCATTGTTCCTCTCTGTTAATTCTATCCTTTGTTCGTTCTGAGTGGATTCTGTGAATTGGCTTTGGAAACAAAATTTCTGGAGACATGGCCAAACACGTTAGATGTTACAGAGAGCTGACCGAGGCTATGTGCTGAAGAGAGGCCATTAAAAACAGCAGTTGGAAATTAAGATGCCGGGGTGACAAGATGAATAATTTCAGTGACTTGAGGAGTGTAGAAACCACATATGTAGCAAGATTCAGAAATGACTGAGAGTTGGAAAATCTGAACAGAATATAGGTTCATCTTTCAAACACTATTATATGATAATGAATGGAGAGAAATGGGGCTGGAGCTGGGGAAGGAAAGATGATCAAGGAAAACAGATCTAAGGACTGGGAAGACTTGAACCTGTTTGTAAATGGAATTTGAGAAATTGTATTGAGAAAGATTACAGATTCAGAAGAAAGAAAAGGCAATTGATGAAATATCCTGGAGATGGAGGTGGGGGGCAGAGTCAGGAGATGGGGAATAGGACCAAGAACACAGAGAGTCACCTTTGCAGAAAGGAAGAATTTGGCAGCGTCGAGGTTGGGTGGGAATTGAGGGAGTGTCACGGTATTTGTTTCTCAGGTGAGCATGGAGTGAAGAGAGAGGGGGTGGGCTGGAGACAATGGCATGGGGGGATGGTAAGTGACTGGGATAGAATAACAAGGAAGCCTGTGATGAAAACAAAGCTTAGAGAGGGATATTGATATGAATAGTCCTCTCTACATCACCACTGTTAGCAGAAAACAGCAGAGTCTCAGTTTTGGGATCCATTTTTGTTTATTTGCAAGTACAGTGAATTTAGATACTCTTAATTTTTCTTCTTGATTACATAAAATGAAAACATAATTTTTAGAGATGTAAAACATTCATTTTCTAGTAGGCATAACAGATTTTACAGCTTAATTATGCTGGAGAAGAGTAATATTCTCATGATAATAAATTTTAGTTATCTGCCTTCCAAATTTATTATTCAAAGCAATTTAAATGAAAGTATATAAATATATTGAAACATTTCTAGATTAATACCTGGAGAAAGTTAAACCTTGTGAGGAATCAACATATAACTTCTTACTTTACGGCATCTATTATCTAACATCTAGTTGCTTGCATTTTAACTAAAAATAACATTAGACATGCAAAAGTCAACAATTACCTGTTGAAAACCTCTAAATGTTCATCTCAATGGGACCTTAGAGTGGGAAAATGGTCACATATTAATGATGAAAATGATAATAATAATAATAGCAATTTTGAGGCTTTATTGAAGTTGATCTTTTAAACTCCATGAAGTTTCTGGGTTGGGAAGAGTCCCAGAAAGTAATCAATTCATGAGTATCTGGAGTGAACATTAGCTGGATATTAGCTGGATAAAGCTGGTAGAGGTAAGGAGCTGGTACATAAAGGTGTAAAGAGAAGAAAACATATCCTATTTTCCCAGAGGAGTGAGGCAGGGCGTGCAGGAACTCAGTCTGATAAACATCAGGTCTTAGCTTCAAATGTCATCCGAAGGAACTTGGGCACTTTATACATGATGGGGAATCTTCAAGGTCCTTTGGGCAGAGATATGACATGGTCAGGCTTGTATTTCTCTGGAAACAGAAGTTGAAAATCATATAGAATCAAGGTAAAATATATACAAGGAATTTTTCAAAGTTTGGTTCAAATATTTGTTGTGGAAGTAAAAATTTAGCCATTTGTACATTTAATATTTTATTTCTAATTCAAATATTATGGTTTTCTGCAGCATTGGTAGATCGCTGTAGTACAATCACCCACACCAGGATCATCTTCTCATTGGTTGGGAATACGATCATCTTCTTGTTTTTGAGGCAAAGAGGATTATTTTTTACTTCTTTGGTTTGTTTTAAGAGAAAATGAACTTGGCAAGCGCTTCATAAAACTCTTATTTGGTTATACATGAATAAATTTTAATACAAATGGAACACTGCATGACTACTAAAATTTTCATAACACTTTTTACTACTAGTTTTGCTAAACATGAAAAAAGAATTTGAACTTTGCTCCCAATTGACGTGTGTTCTGGGCCTATGTGCTGCGTTGTGACTCACAGAACCCTTGGTAGAGAACTGGGCCCAGGTGTTCCCATGGGCAGTATGCCTGCCTGCACGTTGTCCTTCCTTCATCACCCTGCTTGTTTCTCCCTTTCCCTGGTTCCCCTTCTGTTTTATAATCTTCCTTTTCCTCCGCCCTCCATTCCTTCCAAAAATTCTGCTGTTGTTTTTTTCCATCCAGTTAAACTTCCAAACTTTAAAACAAATCCTAATGACAAAAAATAGATAACAGTAAAAAATAAATAATAGATAATAGTAAAAGAATCAGTAATTCCAGCCTTATAAATGTATTAAGCATTTTATGAAAATTGAATTTTGAAAAAATATGTATTTATCATATATTATTCTTTATACCCTCTAAAACTTGGCAATTCATTCTTTTCTTTTGTAGAAGATGTCAACTTTATGCAAAACAATTTGCTAAAGTACAGAACAGGGTTCTAATGTGAACACATAATTGATTCATTTTTTTTCAAGCTAGTTGATACTTGGTACAAGATAGGTAAGGACTATGCTTTCTGGGAGCTTGGGTTCTGCTGCAGATTGGGAAGTGAGATAAACAAGTGAATAAATCTTAAAATACTAACTAGGTAATGATGATTTATTATCTTATATTGCCTAGCAAACATCCCACTTTCACTTGTGCAGTGAATACAGTCATTGTCACCAAACGTTACTCCAGGTATCCCTCCACCCCGGCTCATTCTTGCTTCTGGCACAAATTCAGGAGCTTCCCAAACACATTCCCACTTGGGACTTTGGATATCTTGGACCATTAGAATAGTCAGATGTGGACCACCAAACTATGCATCTTGCAGAGTAGACAACAGCTGAGGTCTTCTCCAGCTTTGACACAGGCAGAGATGATTCCAGTGGTTAGTGCGTGTGTCAAACTTCCTATGTACTAACCTGAGTTCTTGTTATTCCTTCCAAATTTTCCGTGTATACCATCTTCCTAATCCTTGTTAAAGGAAATCCTATCTTTTAGCCCAGAAACCATGGATTTATGTTGACTCCTCTATTTCTCTTACATTCAATTAGCAAATATTACTCTGCTTTAAAATATATCCAGATTTTGATCACTTTTACCACCCCCTATCACCATCCTGGTCCCTATCATTCTCAACTCTTGCTTTGATGCTATAAGGGGCTCTGAACTGGTTTCTCCCTGCTTCCGCTCTCCCCCCACTGCTGTCTCCCCTCAGCAGAGCAGCCTGAGAGATCCTGTTAAAACTTCAGTTATATCACATCACTCTGTTCAAAACACTGCAGTTGCTGTTCATCTAACTCAGAGTAAAAACCATGTCATTTCCTTACTCTACAGGGCTCTTCATAATCTCACACCATCTTGCCTTCTCACCTCTCTGCTCTTCTGTTTTTGTGCTTCCAACACAAATGTGCCTCTAATAATGGTTCAAGCTCCTCTCACCCGGGGCCCCTGGACCCGCTGTGCCCCCCAGGCTGGAATGCTCTTTCTCAGATATTCACACGACTCGGTCCCTCATTCCTTCCTGTCTTTGCTCACATGTCACATTTTCTGTGAGGCCTTCCTTCACCCATCTCAAATGTCAGGGCCCTTCCACGCCCCATTTTATATTCTTCTCTTAATGATCATCATTATCTACTATATAATTTACTTATTATGATCTGGTTTATTGTACTTTTTCTCTGCCATATATTTTCCATAGTAGTTGCGTCTTTTCTATTTTGCTTTTCTTTATCACCATTGTCTAGAACAGGGACTGGTACATAGTAGATATTCAACAAAAGGTGCATGCTGTTTCAGAATAGGCCCTGGTGGCAGGAAGGCGGACAAGGACTAAATGCTTTTTTTTCATGGGTGTCATGTAGCAAAGGAAGAAAAACAAAACAGCTATTTTTCTGCATTAAAGACTGAATGATCACATAGGGTTTAATTCAGACCCTTGAGTGCTTAATAAATCTCATTCAGATGAAAAACAATTTGTGGAAAGGAGGCATTTGTTGCCTTCGACATATGGCCGTCTTCAGCATTTCAGAGTCATCAGAGATCATTCCCAATCACATAAAACCTGAACTTGAATGCTGATGAATTGCTCCTGTTTTTTGCTCTTAATCATATTTGACTTACTTTACTGTGATTTCAGTTTTTACTTATTTTTCCCTCTCTTGGGGCACACCCTTCCCTTAGAACCTCAAATCATATTTTGACCCTGACATTCAACAGCAGCTCTCTTTCTTGGCTTCTTCTGGTCATCCCTGCAGTGGCCTTGAATAAATACCTCACCTGCACAGCTGGGACCCTGGTACTGCATCAGAACATGGTCAGTGCATAGGGAAACACTTCAGTATTTCTCCATCCACTTGTCTTAGAACGGGAAATCAAAGAGTTCTTTAAAAGCATACCCTAATCAGCAGGTAGAATGCATTTGTGGAAAATCAAAAATTTGTGCTAATTACACAACTAAAGTTTCAGAAATGGAGCTAGTATTTTTGTCCTGTCAGGTACACACACAGAAATAAAAGAAATAAAGTAAATAAATGCAGTTCCACTGTTTGCTGACCTCCTGAATTTTGATAGAAGTGAGAATTCTGTCGTTCCTGCTGTCATCTGTTGCCAGCATCCTTCCTACTGTGCTACACGAACTTCCTGTCCTGTGTCAGGGCACCAATTACCTCTCTCACCATGGCTCTGCCTTCCAGTCTCAGCTACTAAAAATAAAAGCCCAAATGAGGCAATGAAATGATGGTTTTGACATATATGAAGAAATGCTTATTTATTCTCCATGTTCTTATGAATGAATTTTTGACAGAGAAAACTTCAGCCATCATTTATATCAGTAGGCAAAGTGCCAGGACTATATTTATATCTTTAAATACAGGGAAACTTACTTAGAACAATGACTGACAGAAGTTCGAAGGAACCATGGTGGTGCCAGGAGAGAGGAACAGAAATGACAGGAAAGGTACTTCCCTAAAAGAAATACAATTAAGGTAATTTTGATTCTCCAGTATTTTTCACATGCCTTCTCAGTTCATATTAATATGTTTCTCTACACTTGATTTTTATCAACTGAGAGAGAGTAAACTCATCTTTTCAAAAGGGCCTAATATTTGACAATTCTAAGGACTATGGAGCTATCACACTTCTGCATGTCTGGCGAGTTTTGCTGCTGAATATTACAAGTGAGTCATGTACAGTGCGACCATATACTGACTGACACACTCCTAACTGACATGCTCTTGAAATTGAAAAAGTTGCTGTTAATCAGTAAGCTCAGGCAGCAGGCAGAAACTGGGACTGTCCTGAGGAAATCAGGACATGTTACTGTTCTAACATTTCATGGGGCCTGTACCGATAAGGAGTATGAGAAGCTATGTTTAAGAGCTTATTTAGTAAAGTGCTTTTGGACAAATACATGTTATAATTATATTTTGGGGTCTTAAGAGAGACACAGAAAAATTATGTTGCATTAAATCATTGCTAAAAATAGATACCGGTAATATCAGTGCCATCTGTAAAAAGCTCTATTGCATGGTGAGCTCTTTTAGATATTTGCAGATAAAAATCCCTCTTCTAAATTTGAGGTCTACTTTCCTGATGTAATGAGATTAAAACTGTCTTACTTTCTTTGTGATTTTGAATGTCAGAAAACAGAGATAAATTTTACATTCCTCTGCTTAATTTCAGTATAAATTATAGGTACATGATAACATTGGAGTTGTTTCTGTGCAGAGTATATGCCGAGATAAAGTCTAGGACTCTTGCAGGACGTACAGAATGATTCTGATGTCAAGTCCTGGTTTATAAGTCCAATCATCATTCTCATTCCCACTCCCCACAAATAACGAAATATATGCTGCTATCTCATCTCCTTAAGTCTCTTTGTTTCTCCTCAAATGCTAATGAAACAGTGACTGAATTATACCTGTACATTGGCTGATGAGAAGGTTAAGCCTACTATGTATTATATTCTACATTTTTCACATTACTTTTGAAATATCTATATCTTAATGGTTGTTCATAATTTTCTAGAGAAAGGGCCCAGATTATAAAAATTATTTTTATTAGAATGGACTTATACTTTTATTTATAACAGTTAGTGGTTTTTACATAGTTTTTTTTTGAGGTATAAATGACATACCATAAACTGCCCATATTTAAGTTTGGTTTTACGTTTTAGCGCATGTATGCCCCTGTGAAATTATTACAGTGTGCACGTGAGCATGATGAAGGTATTTACTGCCCCCAAAAGTAATTCTCCCCACCATTCAAACTTTCACCCTAACCCCAAGCAAACATGGATCTTCTTTTAGTCACTATGGATTTTTTAAAATTTTATTTACATGCACTCTGATTATCTGTCTTCTGTCACTCAGAATCATTATTCAGAATTTATCCATGTTGTCATGTGTACCAACAGCCTGTTCCCTTTCATTGCTGAATAGTATTTCA
The DNA here is from genome assembly GCF_040802235.1 of Manis javanica. NCBI lineage: Eukaryota > Metazoa > Chordata > Mammalia > Pholidota > Manidae > Manis > Manis javanica. The sequence goes on along the minus strand of NC_133170.1, from coordinate 5,869,519 downwards.
TCATATGAGTGGTGGGGACTCAATGTGATCCCCCCACCCCAACTTCATATGTCGAAACACTACCCTCTTCCCCTCACTGTCCTATGTGATGGTTTTAGGGGGTGAGGACTTTGGGACTTTATTAGCTGTAGATGAAATCATGAGGGTGGAACCCCCATGGGTGGGGTCAGGGCCCTTGTAAGAGTCAGGAGAGAAATTGCTTCTCTTTTCCACCTTCTGCCACTTGACACAATGAGAAGATGGCAGCTTGCAACCCAGAAGAGGGTTTTGGCCAGAACCGGACCTTGCTGGCACCCTGAACCCAGAGCTCCAGCCTCCAGAGCTGGGAAGAATAACTTTCTGAGGTTTGTGAGGCGCCTCGTTGATGGGATGTTGTTGTAACAGGGTAAACCGAGGTGACGAGGGTACCGACATTTGTTAATCCGTTATTCTCTTGCTGGATATTCGGGTGGTTTTGGCTAATATAATATTATAAACATTCAGATTCAAGTGTCTGCGTGTATGGGTGCTCTGTTCGCCTTCCTCTTAGGTAAATATCTGGGAGTAGAAGAGTGTATATTTAAGTTTTAGGAAAATGACAAATTATTTTCCAAATTTTCGGTACCATTTCACATTCTCATCAGTGGTGAATGAGTGAGTGCTCCACTTCTCACATCCGGCTAAGATGCGGTATAGTCACCCTGTTCCCTGTTAGCCTGGGCAGTGTTATCTCATTGTGGTTTTAATTTCCATTTTCCTAACGACTACTCATGTTAATCATTTAGTAGGTGCCTATTTACTATTTCTATGTCTTCTTAAGAGAAGTGTCAGTTCAAATTGATTGGCTTTTGTTTTTATTTGGTTGTTTGCTTTCTTATCATTGCATTTGGAGTATCCTTTATATACGCTAGATACAAGTTCGTCAGCATCTGAGTCTTTGGCTTTTATTTTCATTCTTAACTCAGTCTTTTGAAGATTAAAGGGCTTTATTTTGATGATGTACAAATTTGGTGAATTTTTGTTATATCTAAGAAATCTTTTGCTAATGCCAAGTCACCTGTATTCACCAGCCTTTTGCAATGTAAATTTAAATAGTCAGAACCAATACTGTTTTAGTAAGGAAACAGATTGTTGTCTAATATGGTCCAGCCTTAATGTCTAAGGTTATTTAATTTCCTTGATTTCATTTTCTTTAATCTAATTTTGCTGCTCTTTCATATTAAAACATGGACTACTGCCTGAAACACTAAAGCCCATAGAGATGCCAAGTGAAATCCATCAGAAAAGCAGTGTGAGACACAATAACAGTCCATGCTTCACAAGGGAATTCCCTCAGAAAACAGCGATGCAAAGGTGATTCATCCTGGGAAGGTAGAATAGATCAGAAGCAGTTTTCTTCACTTGTTTTTTAAGTCGTAGAATGAAGATAACAAAACATTTTAAATGTTAGTGACTTCATTTTTGGGAAATTTTCTCTTTTGGTTTACTTTTGGCACCAATGCTGGATGCATTTCCTTTTGCAGTTTTGTGTTTAGTAATAAATATGGATGTTTGAGCCTCTGCAGAGCCCAAACCAAAAAAATCTCCAAGGGCAGTCTTGAGTGAGCATCCCTACCATACTAATTTGAAGACATCATGTTTGCTGATATAATTAGCTCATTTTAGATGAAGATTTAGGCCATTTAGATTATTGTTAATATTTATTGACAAATAGTCAATGTTCACCAAAACAATGCATTAGGTATAAATTTATAATCAGTGTTGTTTAGACTATAAGCCACTGAGGCTTCATTATGTCAACAAACATTCTAATTTTTTAACATCATAAGTACTATTTATATTTCTTATGCATTTTATACTTTACTGTAGCAAATTTAGTGTCTCTCTAATGGAAAGGTAATATTTACAAATAATAAAGAAGGTTGCAGTCAATGGCAAATATGCAAATAATCTAGTTTGTTTACTGTCTTGGATGGGAGTGAATGGACATGCCTCCCACTGAGATAATTTCCAGAGGAAGGCAAGAACTCTGAGTTAGTTTGTTTGTTTGTTTACTGCTTTATTTTGCATGTTTGGGTATTTCAGATATGGAGGACAGAGTAGAGTAATAGAGCCTAACATACTAAAATCATTAACAATCACTTTGTTAAATTGCTTTCTTTTTCTGCCTTGTCTTTTCTTTACCTTCTCCTTCCCAAAATTCTTAAGACACAAGAAAGAATCCCCTTAAAGGGCAGATACCACCACAGGCAAAAGAATTGGTTCTGTATTCAAATCGTGTATGTGGTACTTACTAAGAGCATGACTCTAGGAAAGATATTTAATTCTTTGTTTAATCCAGTTTTCTCATTTGGAAGATGGGTTGGTGATAATATCCACTTTTTAGGTTGGTTATGGGCTACAGACATTGGGTCTGTCCTCCCAGAATTCATATGCTGAAAACTAATCCCCTAAGTGATGGTATTTGGAGGTGGGCCTGTGGGAGGTGACAAGGTCATGAGAGCACAGCCATCATGAATAGCTAGTGCTCTGATTAAAGAGACCCAGAGAACTCCACTGTCCCCTTCCACTGTGTGAGGACACAGTGAAGTCCGTGTGTGCACCAGGAAATGGACTCTCACCAGACACTGAAATCTGCTGGCACCCAGATCTGCGACTTCTCAGCCTTCATAACCAGGCAAAATAAATCTGTGTTGTTTATAAGTCACCCAGTGTATGGAATTTCATTATAGCAGCCTGACCAAACTAAGATACATGAGAAGGAAATATTTTATACAAAGCATTTAGCACAGTTACTCATATATTATAGGGATTCTAAAGACTTGAGCTGTCATACAGATGCTTTGTGTAATTAGGTTAATTAATGAAGATGTAAATGAGGAATTCAGGAATGGAGGTGTTACAGAAAACTGGAAAACCTGGACTGGATCACTGATGGAAGAACCAAGAGGCACTCGGAAGTCTTGGAGGGCGGAGGTTTATTTTATGCCAGCGGGCTCAGGGGAGAGTGATTTCCGAAGGTCTGAGCCCTGAGTCCAGCAGGGTTTTGCCTTTTATACATTTACTACAAAGCTAGGGGGCGTCAGCACCCAGAAACTGTTGCAGTAGGAACTATTAGGTCACTATAGGTGTATTCAGGATGCTAATTATATTTTAATCTATTTTTGTAAAGGTTACCTGGATACCGTATTATAAACTAATGGGCTTCCATGACTATGATTAACAAGTTGTTCCATTCCACTGAGTCCTGGTGGGGGGTGGGAATACACTGTTACATTGTTTTAATCTCAAGCACCCAAGCACCTTGTTAAAGCCTTAACAGAAACTTTGTGACCTTGTCTTCCCTGGCTTCCTACTAAACTCAGAGAAGGGGAGGAATTTGAGAACTTTCTGAATATTTCCTCATCAGAGGAAAAAGGAGAAAGCAAAATACTGGTCCTAAGGGATAACAAAGTTGCTGTGTTTCAGAATAAAAATCAACTCTGATATTCCTGACAACTCACACCCAAAAGGAAAAAGATGCATTATAATCACCCTCCTTATACAAAAGGTGGAAACGGTGTATCAGAAGAAGGATAGTTATTTTTGATATCATATTCTGAAAAAACTCTCACCCTAGATTTTCTATTATGGACGTTGAGTGGCACAATGGGTATTTGTAGTATGAATATAGAAGTAGATCTCATGAGATTGTTTTTGAGGGATAATTTCTTTAAAATTGAAGCCATAGCATGACAGAAAAGAGGGTGTTGTGAAAAGCTAGGACCTTGTGCTTCAAGACTAACGCAATCTAGAGTTTATTGTGTCTGGAGAAGGATATCCACCGGGGTTTCCAAAGGGATGCTCTCAAGTATGACTGATCGTCAGGATCAGCTGGGGAACATTAAAGAGAAGAGATTTGCAGGTCTATCCCAGAGAGATTCTAACTTTGTAGGTGGTGAGTGACTTGCCATGTGAGGCTGAGAATCAACTCTTTTGGGAACTACACATTTCTTGAATGTTATTCCTAAACATTCTTTCTTTTTGGTGGGCTTTGTTGGCATTAAAAAGCAGACATGAGATCTTATTGTCTGGTTGTTTACATAGTATGTTGCTGCTTAAAACAACATTGTTCTGTTACGGAAACAGAATAAGCTGGGTGGTGCTGATTCTGCAAGATGAGAACTGAGCCACCGAGATCACGTTTTTTGCTGGACTTCACCAGCAAACGGCAGCGCACCTCTTCGGTAATGTAGGCAAAACCGAGATTCTTTTCACAAAGGGTGTTGCATGTAACCTGCCATCACCTATAATCCTCAGTACTGCCCCTGTGGAGGGTCTGATTCTGCCTTGTAGAACCTCCTGAGGGGCCTGCCAAGATGAATTAGATGCTAAAATTAGATGAATTCATGAGCCACAGGAGTTAACTCAGTTAACCAAAGGAGTCAAAGGAATAATTAAGTTTTTACCATGGCTGAGAGAAGGGTAGTTAGGTCACGTCCTTGTTGTGACATGCTGTAGTATTACAGGAATTTAGAGTTCATTTAAGGAGTCAATAAACAGGCGTGGAGAAGTCACTGCTCAGCGGAAGGAGCCTAAAGAAAAAAAATATTTTCTCTGATCTGTAGTGTAACAGAGGGAAAACTGTAAAGTAGGCAAGTAGAACAAGTTCGGCATTTAATTGGCAAAATTAAAACCAATACATTGTATGTTTACTTGCATCTGTCAAATGTAAATTCACAGATCATACGAACACTTTCACTAAAAAAAAACACCACATGCATATTAGTCTTGTAGCTCTTGTGGCTGAGCCAAATGTTAATTCTGTGTGTTTCCAATGCCATTTGACAGTCAGAGACTGCCTTGCTTTGTACTTAAAATGTCAGCGTTTGAGACCAAAAGTTGAAAAATGGAAAGAAAATTTGGGAGGAATATATTATGTTTTGTTGAAATTCAATTTTCTTCTTCGATGTCCTTCTATTGAAAGCATCCCTCAGAAGACAGAGGCTTTAGTGTGTTGTCTGTATGCGCAGTTTATTCTCAGAGTTGCATCATTTTGTGTCTGCAGGGGCATGGTTATTTTGAAAACTTGGTGAAGTGGAAAGAGCAGGGAATTTGAGTCAGACCAAACTGGCTCCAGAACCTGTTCTGACACTTATCAGGTGTGGAACGTTCCCCAAATTACTGCATCTCTCAGTCACTCCTCTGAAAACTTGAGGAAAAATATGCAACTTTTATAGTTGCTATGAATATAAAATAAAATAATGTATAAAATGCCTAGAATTGTGAGTGATTAATGAATTGTTTCCTTTAAGTTCATGGGAAATTTTCAGAAAGATCTCCAGAGAGTTTTGATCCAAACAATATTAAAATCTTACCTAGTGTTTATCTAAATATCTATACAGTATTTCTTCCATTCATAACATATATGATTTTCACAGTTATGTTCTATTATTTTAGGCAATCTCTTCTGATTAGAGAACATAAAACACTTTCTATTAAAACTAATCGATCTTTTGAAAATCCAACTTACTGAAGCTTCCTATGCAGGTTGCATTTCTGGAGCCCTGCAATGTGCAAAGCTCTATATCTATTCCCTTCCAGAGACATCAATGCAGTTTCTTTGTCGTTATTTTTATCTGCACTCTTGACCCTAGGACCAAGGAGCAAGGTGATCTCTACTTTGCTATTGCTCTTAACTGGTCAGATGACTATCTACCCATAGAAGAAATTTAGCACCTCAAAAGGACACTATTCATTAGCTCACATAGGGCAGAATTCTGAGCATGGTGTCTCCAGCTCTCCGTCTGGAATCAGTGTTGTGTGTGCCAAGTTCTCATCTGGAACCTGGGTTCTGTTTCCAGGCTCACTTACTGTAGGTAGAATTCAATTCCTTGTAGTGGTGTGCCTGAGATCTCTCTCTGTGCCGACTGTCAGCCTGGACATCTCGGTCTGTAGAGGCTTCCCACAGTTACTTGCCATGCGGCCCTGCAAGCAGGATACAGCAAGGGTGTTAGCATTCTTCCAGGCCAGCCTGAGCATCGCTGATTTTCTCTTCTGTGATTAGCAGGGGAAAACTGTTTTTAAACGGCTCATTTGAATAGGTTGTGCCCCAGCCCTGAGATAATCTCAGTATTTTAAGGTCAACTGATTTCATTCTTTAATTACATCTACAAAACACCTTCACAGCACTACTTATGTTAGTGTTGGTTTCAACACCTAGGAGAAGGTGTATGTACACCAAGGGTGGGAAAATTCAAGGGCCATCCTGGAATTCTGCTACCAAAGGACCTACATTTGAAGTCATTTTCCAGAAGCAATCATTCAAATTCTCAAATTTCTAGAGAGCAAATGTGGCTTTTGATTGTCAAGAATAGAAGTTTATAGAATTATTTTTTCCTACTGAAGTAATTCAGGATTTAAATTAAGATTAAGGAAATCTAAAGTCTGTTCAAACACTAATTCTGTAGCTCAGCAGGTAAACAAAAGAAACCTGTATGGTGTTAACTGAAATAAATGGTGGAAAATAAAAGGCAGCCTCTGGCTAGGTTAAATCCCTGATTAAGCTAAAACATCCATTATTTTAAAAATAGTTTACGTATTTGGTTATTACTCATAGCATGCTTTTATATGAATGTTCCCCTTTCAAATGCATTGATTTCTTAAATGAATCAATTATCAAGTTGGTGTATTTCTTTATAAATTTATATGCTTCTTTAAATTAAGCATTTCCTGTTAGTGGCCTTTCAGTAAATTTTTTTTGCATGTATGATGTAATGTTTTAAATACATGAAGCATCTTTATGCATACTATATGAACTATCATAAATATAATAATTAATTTTAAAATTCTGGAAGAAAGTGCACCAATAAGCTACCTAAGGTTTTGTTAGGATGGTGAGAAAACTGGTTTTCTCAAACACTTAAAATATTTAAATGAATTTTTGATACTTCAGAGATGGAAGAATTTTGAGTAACTCTCTTAAAATTTCCTTTTTTTCAAATAATCTCCCTTTTCTCTGTCAAAATGATTTGTTTGGTATTATACTTAAAATACTTACATGTTCAACACATCATATCAAAAATTTGTTTGTTTTTTTGAAGATATAAAACTCAATTTTCCTTTCCTACAGTAATATTCCTATCCTAAGTTCATTTAAAGAGAATCATTGGTTGTTAAATTTGAGACATTTTTTTTTCTGATTCTTCTCACATCTAGTCATTTCCTATCTGATACTGAGTATTATGTATAATACATTGAAGAGGCTCTGGATTCTGGATTTTCAGTGTTACTGAAGATTTTTTGTTATTGTGATTCTAGTAGGCAATTTGAGTAGATTCATTCAAACTCTTGTTTTTCTTGCAGTCAGTACCAGCTGGGATCTTCATTCAGATATACAGCTTCTAAGGGAAGTTCTTCCAAACCCCATAGGCAGCCCCATGGTTTCCCCAAGTATGCATGGTTTATTGGCCAGGGAAACATTGATTTGGGGGGTTTGTCCTGTCTGTGAATCTCTTCTCTTCCAGGACACCTTCACCTTAATTCTCGGTGCCTTTGCCAGCCCTGAACTCTTTCTTAATATACCACAAGTAAAGATGTGACTTTTCTGCCACCTGTCAGGGTGAATGAATTGATGAGTGACCTAAAGCAAAATGTCGCACAATCTTAAATCTCCCTAAGTATAATTCTTGTCTTTTGAAGCTACGTGCCTATATTAGTCAGGGTTCTCCAGAGAAACGCAACCAGTAGGCTGTATACATGAGAGGAGGTAGTGGAATCGGCCCACACAACCGTGGAGGCCAAGAGGTCTCCTCATCTACCAAGGCGCTCAGTGTAGTTCAATCTGGGTCAAGGCCTGCGGACAGGGGAACCAACGGCGGAAGCCTGAGTCCAGCGGCCCCAGAATCAGGGGCCTGGTGGTGTGAGTCCTGGTCTGACCCTGAAGTTTTGAGAGGTAAGAGAACCGATATCCTGGGACTCAAGATGGGTTTCCCACATCGAGCAAAAAGAACAAATTCGCCCTTTCTGCATATTTCTGTTAGGACCTTAATAGACTGTATAATGTCCCCCCACATTGGTGAGGGTGCTCTTGATTCAGTCTATTACTTCATATGCGATTCTTTTCCAGAAGCACCCTTACAGACACACCCAGAATTAATGTTCTCCCAGTTACCTGGGCATTCTGTAGCCCAATCAGGTGACATATAAAACTAACCATCACAATTTCCCTCCAGGTTGTGCCTGTTTCAGTTCATTCTTCATTGCCTTCAAAAGGCCGTTTATTTTTGAATATTTTATCCAATTTTATAATTGTGTTTTATGGGAGAATAATTCCAATCAAATGACTCCACTATTACCTTAGTTGATCTAATGTTTTATTTCATATATATATATATATATATATATATATATATATATATATACTGATGTATATATTTTTTTCATTTTTAGCATTTCCATTTGTTCACTTGGTCTTTTTTTGTTTATTTGTTTGTTTGTTTTATTAAGGTATCATTGATATACACTCTTATGAAGGTTTCACATGAAAAACAATGTGGTTTCTACATTTACCCATATCATCAAACGCCTCCCATACCCCACTGAAGTCACTGTCCATCAGTGTAGTAAGATGCCACAGAGTCACTTACTTGTCTTCCCTGTGCAACACTGTCTTCCCCATGACCCCCCCATACCATGTGTACTAATCATAATACCCCTCATCCCTTCTCCCTCCCATAAATTAGTTTATGGAAAGCAATATGGAAGTTCCTCAAAAAACTAAAAATAGAAATACCATTTGACCCAGGAATTCAACTAGAAATTTACCCAAAAAAAACAAATTCTCAGACTCAAAAAGACATATGCATCCCTATATTTATTGCAGTGCTATTTACAATAGCTAAGGTGTGGAAGCAACCTAAGTATCCATCACTTGGTATTTTTTAAAAAAAGGTTCTTCACACATACTAAAACTGCCAAAACCCAAAACACTAATAAAACCAAATGGTGGTGAGCATGTGGAAAAACAGGGACTCTCATTCATTGCTGGTGGGAATACAAAATGGTTGAGCCACTTTGGAATAGATTTAGCAGTTTTATACAAAAATAAACATACTTCTACTGAGTGATCCAATAACTGTGCTCCTTGGTATTTACCCAAAGGAGTTGAAAACTTATGTCCACACAAAATCCTGCATGCATATGTTTATAGCAGCTTTATTCATAATCACCAAACTCGAAAGCAACCAAGATGTTCTCCAGTAGGTGATAGATAAATAAACTGTGGTACCTCCAGACAATAGAATATTACTTGGTGCTAAAAAGAAATGAGCTGTCAAGCCAAAAAAAAAAAAATGACATGGAGGAAACTTAGATGCATATTACTAAGTGATAAAAACCAATTTGAAAAGACTGTGTATTGTACAATTCCCTTGTGACATTCTGGAAAAGACAAAACTGTGGAGACAGTAAAAGGATCAGTGGTTGCCAGGGGCTTGGGGGCAGTAAGGGATAAGGAGGTGGGGCACAGAGCATTCTTAGGGCAGGGAAATTGCTCTGTAGGATGCTACAGTGGTGGCTACATGTCATTATACATTTGTCCAACCCAAGTAATGTACACCGAGAGTGAACCCTAATGTAAACTGTGGACTTTGGGTGATTATGATCTGTCACTGTGGATTCATGACTTGTAGGGTCAGTGTGGATTCATAGTGATGAATATACTACACTGATGAGAGATTTTGATATACTTATGGGGCAGTATATACTTGATATACTTGTGGGGAAAGATATACTTATGTGGGGGCAAGGAGTGGGAACTTGTAAATTCCACTGTTTTGTTGTGAGCTTAAAATTGCTCTAAACAATAAATTCTATTTAAAAAGTTTCCCTTTTTCTTTAAATTTCCATATCTTAACACATTATATTCATCTTATTCTGTGTAGACTCTTTAATATATATATTGTAGTCATTTTAAAGCTCTTCCCATCTAATAATAAGATCTTGGTCATTCTGGGTCTGTTCCTATTGGCATTACTTTCTCTAATGGGTCACATTTTCCTATTTATCCACATGCTCAGCAATTTTTAAATGATATAGGGGCATTAGGAAATTACATTTAAATACATTTAGCAAGTTATTGGCAGATCACCTTGATCATGTGAAGACTTGGATTTTGACATCTTTAGCGCAGGTCTATTTTTTTATTTTTTAACTGTTATATAGCCATTACTGCTGGTACTTGGACATGGTTGCAGCCCCCAGATTTCGACGGAAATCTTAGTTGCTAGCCAATCCCCTGTATACCTTGACAGGAATTGAGCTACACACTTTATCAGCTGCTAGAATATCTGTTCAACTCTTTAATTCTTTCCATTATTTGTTTCTGCTAGAATCCTTGAAGGCTTTTGCCATTTATGTATAGTTCAAGAGTCAGCCACGGAATTAAGGGAATTAATACCCAGATTTTTGGTCTATCCCTCTGTGCTTCCCTTTCTGCAGTTTCTCTTCAGTTTCTTGTTTCTTTGGTAGTCCCAGAATAACATCATCCTCACAGGAAATCTGGTGCTCTCCTTTGGAGCTCCATTACCATTAACTGCATCTTTGTGTGCCCTCGGGGGAAAACGTGGCTCAAAGATCTCACACAGTGGATTCTCCGTCAGTGGTCATACTTCTTCTAGCGTCTGGCTTCTCTTAGTTCTTTTCCAGTGCCTTTCAACAGAATTCATGGGTGTGTGTATTTTGTTTTGACCACTTTATTATTGCTGTCAGTGGGAATGTTACAAGCTGTTGTGCCAAAAGCAGACGCTGGAAGCTTATAGAAGAAACAGATTTGAGACAATGTTTCTGCTTCTTTTAAGTAATTGTATACAGAATATGAACTCTTAAATCTCACCAATTTTTCTGGAAATTAATAATGGATATGATAAGATTAAGTTTGAAATGGTCATAGATGATGTTTGAAAATCCCTGGGCAGTAGATATACACATTGTTTGGCAAAAAATTCAGGAATAACAGAAGGTGATTGTAGGTTTGTCATTATTTCCTAAAGTAATTGGTAAATAAAATTGATATTTATGTCATTCTTAAGTGAATAGAGGGAAATCACAAGTCATATAAAATAATTTTAAGTTACCTATCTTGACTCTAAATTACAAAATGAAATGTACTAGGCAATGAGGGGACATAAAATGCTGTGTGTTTCCAGGGGGCCTGGAATTAAAAAAATTTTTTTTAATTGCCACAAGCTGGATGAAGACATTCTACCTAACTCACTGGGACCAGGTATACATGAACTATAATGTAATTCATCACCAGTCCAGCTTGTCAATGTAGGATGCCCAAGGCTTTAGTTTTTGCAATTTACTTTTTTATCCAGTCTCTCTCTCTCTCTATATATATATATCTTATATTATTCCATGTCTTTAAATGACATTAATGTGCCAGTGACACCAACATTTATCTCTCCAACCCGAGATTCCCCCATGGACTGCCCCGGTAACATCTCTTCTTCAGTGTTAATAAGTATTTCAAACCTGATGTGTCTAGAAATGGATTCTTGATTCAACCCTTTCACCAAAACTTGCTTCTTTCCTATCCTTCTCTATCTCTATAAAGGTTAAACCCTCTTTTAGCTCCCTGATGAAGTGCCTTGCCATCACTCTCGGCTCCTCTCGGTCCTTCTCCTAGTTTCTCAGCAGGTCTTTTTGGCTTTACCTTCAACAAATGTACAGAGTCCAACCAGTTTCCATTGTACTGTTATCCCTCAGTTCCATGCATTAGTTCTCAACAGTTTTATTGCAATAACACTTTTATGTGTGACTCTTGTTCTCCCCTCGCTCCTCTCTGTTCTTGTCTCCATAAGAATTCTCAGAGACATGCCCATCTTCAGACTTCTTCTGAGTTTAAAGCTTCACATATTTTGTTTCCACTTTGCTGTATTTCTTACCTCTCCTGCTCTAAGGTGACTTGGTTTCCCTCCAAAGTCCCTCTCTAATCAGATCTGTTCTTCCAACCTCCTACCAGGCCTTTCCTACAATTTCTCTATTTTGATATTTTAAAAAATCCTTTAATCATCAATAGGTGGGACTACATTTTTGAGCTTTATAACTTTATGGAAGGGTACACTAAGATTTTAAATAAATGAATCTTTCTTTTGCTTTCTCATAATTTAAAAAGATGACTTGAGAATCTTGCATTATGACTAATTCTTCTCAAGCTCTATATGTATTGCTTTATTGTGTTCTGGTGATTAAGGTTACTGAGGCCAGAATGATTTTTAATTTAATTTAATTTTAAATTTTTTGTAACTTTGTTTCTCCTGCTTTCGTGCTGGAATCATTTGAAATTGTCTCTACCTTAAAAAAATCAGTATATATTGTGATATAGATCTCCTTTCTTATATTTTCTCTAAACTTTCACTCTGATTCATGTACATGGCTATTACACACTGTTCATACTTTCCTCAAGTCCCTTTTCCATTGACATTATTAGCAAATATCTTCATTTCTGCTTCACAAAGAAGAAAAGGATCATTTTTAAAACTTTCTGAATTCTTGCCAGACTTATCTTTAAACATTTATTTCTGCACTTTACCAACTTGTATGAAATCACAGAAGAAAAGTATTTCCCTATACAAAGCCAATATTTCTTCTTTTAAATTGAAGTATCATTGATGCACAGTATTATATTGGTTTCAAGTATACAGCACAGTGGTTCAGCAGTTATCCATGTTATTAAATCCTCAGCCACACTAGTGCAGTTACATATGTCAACATAGGAAGATGTTACAGAAATCTTGGCTATATTCTCCATGCTGCACTTCCATCCCTGTGACCAACTTATATTAAGATTGAGAATTTTTGGAATACTTTAAGAAGGGTGGGTATTAGCTCTTCTTTAAATGTTTGGTAGAATTCAGCTGTGAAGCCATCTGGCAATGGACTTCTGTTTGTTGGAAGTTTTTTTATTATGAATTCAATTTCATTGCTGGTACTCGGTTTGTTGAGATTATCTGCTTCCTTGGCTAGTCTTGGAAGGTTATATTTTTTTCAGATTTTATTTATTTTTTTCTAGCTTGTCCAATTTATTTACATATAATTTTTCATAGAATTTTCTAATAATTCATTGTATTTTTGTGTGTCCATTGTGACTATCCTTCTCTGTTTCTGATTTTTTTTTGTGTACTCTTTTTTTTTCTTGATAAGTCTGGCTAGGGGTTTGTCCATTTTGTTCACTTTCTTAAAGAACATGTTCTTGATTTTGTTGATTTTTTTTTCTGTTTTGTTTATTTTTTCTCTGATCTTTATTATGTCCCTCCTTCTACCAATTTGGGCTTCAGTTGCTCTTCATTTTCTAGTTTCTTTAACTGTGAGTTTAGACTGTTTGCTTGCGATTGTTTTTGTTTCTTGAGGTAGGCCTGTATTGCTATGTACTTCCCTCTTAGAACTGCTTTTGCAGGATCCCACAAATTTTGGACTGTTGTATTTTTGTTTTCATTTGCCTTTGTGTATTGCTTGATTTCTGTTTTGATTTGTTCATTGATCAATTGATTATTTAGAAGCATGTTGTTTAGCCTCCATGTGTTTGTGGGTTTTTTGTTTTTATTGTGTAAGTTATTTCTAGTTTCATACCATTGTGGTCTGAGATTTTGCTTGACACAATTTGAATCTTTTTGGATTTATTGAGGCTTTTTTTGCCACTTAGTATATGATCTATTCTGGAGAATGTTCCATGTGCCCTTGAGAAAAATGTGTATTCTGTTGATTTTGGGTGAAATGTTCTGTAGATATGTTAAGTCCATTTGATCTAATGTGTTGTTCAGTGCCTCCAATTCCTTATTCATTTTCTGTCTGGTTAATCTGTCAATTGATGTAAGTGGTATGTTAAAAATCCCCTAATATGAATGAGTTGAGTCAGTTTTCCCCTTTAGTTCTGTTTGTATTTGTTTTACATATTTAGGTACTCCTATGTTGGGTGTATAGCTTTTTATAATGGTTATGTCTTGTTGTTGGACTGACCTATTTATCATTATGTAATGTCCTTCTTTGTCTCTTGTTAATTCTTTGTTTTGAAATCTATTTCGTCTGATATAAGTACTGCCACTTCTACTTTTTCCTCCCTATTATTTGCATGAAATATTTTTCCATCATTTCACTTTCAGTTTATGTATGTCTGTGGGTATGAAATGAACCTCTTGCAGGAAGCATGTGGATGGGTTTTGTTTCTTTATCCATTCTGCCACTCTGTGTCTTTTGATTGGTGCATTCAGCCCATTTACATTTATGGTAACTATTAATAGGTATGTACTTATTGCCATTTTATTGTTCCTGTTTGTTTTCACAAGTCCTTTCTATTTCTTTCTTCATCTCTTTATTCTATTATTATTTAATGGCTTTCTTTAGTGTTGTGATTGGATTTCTCTTTCTTAATTTTTTTGTGTGTCTATTATAGGCTTTGGGTTTGTGGTTAACATAAGGTTCATGGATAGTTTCCAAACTATATAACAATCTATAATAAGTGCATGATCATCCTATTTCAAGCACAGTCAAAAAGTACTTCCTTTTTATTATTATTCCTTCTCTAAACTTTTATGTATTAGATGTCAATCTGCATTTTTTGTGTATCACTTGACTGATTTAATGTATAGTTGCTTTTTACTACTTTTCTTTTGTTTTAATTTCATACTTGACAAAGCTAATATTTCTACATGATCTCATTCTTACTCCTGATCTCCTGATTTCATTCTTCCTAACTCAACTGGCTGTAAGTTTTTATGATTTTAAAACTTCATTATTGGGCCTTCCTCTCTGTATCTTATAAACTTCTCTATTAAAAAATACTTTTTCCTTGGAGATTATACTTTCTTGGAGATACTTGTTTATCACTCTCATCCTTTCTACTGTCATCACTTTGAAAAATATCCTCACCTTTACTTCTTCATTTTTTATTTTCTTATATACTCACTATAGTCAAGATTTCATTCTACTGCCATTCAACTCATGTCTGCTGTTACCAGATATTTTGTTAGTAATCAGTCCAATGAACATTTTATTTCTTCAACTTCCTGTATTCATTCATCAAATATTTATTAAGCAGCATGTACAGATACTATTTGATGCACTAGAAGTACACCAGATTCTCATTATGACTATTTTTTAAGTCATTCAAAATATGAACTATATCTGCTATATAGCTCTTATTTATTCTGCTATATAGCTCTTATTTATTAATCACAACATCTGGGTCATTTTTGTGTCTGTTTGTACCAAATATTTTGTTTTCAGATTAGGGTAATAATATCTTGCTTCTTCATATATATATATATATATTTATTAGTGTATCCAGGACAATGTAGGTGATATGTCATAGGGAGTCAGGGTCATATTGCCTTTTTTAATGGTGTTGAGTTTAGTTCTGGCATACAGTTTACTTTTCCTGGGAGCCTTTATGTTTTTCCCGATTCGGTGGGGCAGTCAGGTTTTGAATTAACTGTATGCTGTGGCCATTGCTCTGTGCTATGTTCCTTACTCCGAAGGTAGACTTTCTGGAGTCTAAGCTAAATGTTCAGCCAACTTGTTCTTCCCTCCCTGGGCTGGATTTTCAGCATCTCCCATCTCTGTGCGATCGCTGCTATCACTGTCTGTGCTCAGCCTCAGGGTAGGTGATCTCTGCTAGGATCATGAAGTCGCATTCTGTGCATGTTCAGTTCAGCCCTCAGCCAAAGAACTCTGGTGAACCCCCGTGCATGCCTCTTGTACTCCCCTCTGAAGAGCTTTCTCTTCTCCATTTCCTTGCTTTGCCCATTCTAGCTGTTCAGCAGCCATGAGCTCTGATCTCTTCCTTTTGAGCTTAGTAATACTGCTGCTCTGCTTGGGCTTTACCTTCCTGTGCCACTTCAGAAATGGCCTCTATGCAGGAAGATGGAGTGGATTCCGATAACCTTTCTTTCCTCTTACATAACACAGGCCCATACTGCTGACTTCCTAGTACCTAAAAACAATTGCCTCATATATTTTGTTGAACTTTACAGTTGATTTTTGGCAAAGGAAAAGTCTGGTAGTAGTTACTCTTGCCTGATATTAATTAAAATTTTTATGCTACATTTTATAGTAAAAATACATACCTGAAATTTAGAACTAGGGTACAAATCTAAAGTCAGTCATATTCTGTCTCTGGGACCTTGAACAAGTTGTTTATAATATGTAAGATTCAGTTTCTTATCAGTACATCTTTTACCTTGATTTAAAAAAGCATTACTGACTCTTTGATAATTGTTTTGAGCCATAAATGGGATAAAACTCATAAATCGTTTGTAGAAATTCAGGAGCTCAGCAAATGCCAGCACGTTCTTGGCGTACTCCTTCTTTCTTCCTCTTTCAGGACCCATAGTCTGGAGGTATATGAGAGCTGTAGCCAAAGGCAGAGTCATACTTTTCATAGGTCATAGAGTCATGGTTTTGTTCAAAGAAGGAAAGAAGAGTTGATGAAGCATTTGTGCTTGGTTCTCTGTTTATGTCTTCTGAAACAAAGGGAAGTTTCTCCAAGATGCTGTGTCCTTCACTCTTGCAACTCAGATGAGATAGATAGCATTCACTGCTGCTTCAATGGAGAGAAATTGTGGAGGAAAAAAGCAGTCCTTTCATTTCTTCTTTGTTCTGTACCCATCTAAAGCCTTTTACCCTACATTCCTGCCTTCCCTCAGTGGAGCGGGAAGGCGGGAATATTATTTACTAAGGCATAAACTTGATTGAAAAATATATCTTTCTGAAATTATTGAATACAATGAAATCTGTATTTGCATTACCTGCTTTTAGGTGCTTTAATTGTGGTTTCAGGAAAAAAGAGAGAAAGAGAAAAGAAACACTAGACACTAAAATGTAGCTTGCAGTGTGAGAATTCTACTTTCTCAATAAGCCCTACTCTGCATTCTTTGATATTGTCTGACATTCTTCAATGTTACTTAAACTGCTGGGCAAACACAATCTCATAGCCTTGCTACTAAAAGATAGATGCCACTAAGCCTCCGCTGCCAAGAAATGTGCCAAAATGTACTGAGCTTCAAAACTGTTTGTATCCATGCTGGTTGGAGTTCTTTAGCTTTGTGCAGTTTCTATTATAACATTTTAGATTTATGTATATGTCTTTCAGATTTTACAGAGAGATATTTGTTTTAATGAGACAGAAAACTGGTAAATATAATTATTTGTGCTCTATGGGGGGGAGAGGGAGGGAGTTGTAGACTTCATAATTATTTTAATTGAATTCTGCTGCTCTCTTTGTGCTTCTTGTATTAATGAAGAATTGGGTAATTATGTTTAGAACACAGCACATTTGCTTGTCTACATACTGAATTTTAGTGATGTCTTCTTCTCAAATGGATTGAGAATAATGCTGAGGTACTGAAATCTTGTGATATATAGATGGAATGGCTGAATTACATCATGTAATCTTTTTTCTTGGCCAGTTGTAAGTGTGTGTTTGCATATATGCGTATTCTTATATTGGGAAATGTGTAAATATATAAATATTTATATAATTTTATATTTATCTTATTGATATATAACATTCATATTATATATTTTCTTATAAATAAAAATAAATATGCACACATATATATATACATATATATATATATATAAAACTTCCTATGTTTAGAAGAGTATATCATTCATTGATATGCTCTGATGCAAGTACATATCCAGTGAAGACCTATGATCTCCTAGAAAATGTCAGTTATATTTAAAACTAATATTTTATTATATGGTCTATATGTTTTGGAGGTTGGTTAGCTCTACTGTAAAAAGAATGACATTAGTATATATAAAAACAAAGTCATGATTTTAACTCCCAGAAAAACTAGAATTACATGAAAATGGTTAATAATCAGTGGCTATTAAATCTAATTTCAACTAATTAAGTCCCAAAACTAAATCATTTACTCATGCATTAGTCAATCATTCAGTTATCCATTTGGAAAAATAAGCAATAGCTCCCTTTTAAATGGATCCCATTTGGAACTATGAAAAAATTTGTAGTTCCTATTTTTCGTGTGCCACCTTACATCAGCCATGTTCATTTTTGCCACCACTATTGGGCTCTTCCTGCAAAGGATGCATGCAGAGGACATCTGTTCCCTCTCTGCCACAGGATAATGTCAGGAGGCAGACCTAGCTATAGTGGGCTCCATTCCTTCCCATCAGACTCCTAGAAGCCTGTGGATTAAAGTTGGAACCAACTTCTCCCTGTATCCTTGGAACACTAAGCTGTGCAAAGGCTTTGATTAATTTTAATCTAATGGCCTTAGGGTGCTTCTATACTAAAGCCTTGAAAATGTTCAGAAATGTTGAAACAACCATGATCATCTCTACAGTTTATTTTTGTCTCTTTTGAGGCTTTTCAACTCAGTATTTTTTTCTGCAAGACAGCAAACTTTGTAATGATGATTAACAAGAACTTTGTGATACTTACATGGACCTGGCAAAGGATGGAACATGCTTTTCTCAAAGCACACTGATCTAGACAGATGGAAGTTCAAGAGCTCATGAATTTGTAACCAAGTCAACTTATTCCTTTTGATTTATTGAAAAAGACAGGAAATATACCTAGACATGTGCGTAAGCCTTCCTTTTTCTATTTTGCAATAAAGAGTGAGGTGGCATGCGGCCAAGAGTCCCAGGTGTCTCTGAACCGCAGTCTTTTCCTGCCCCTCATTTCCCCTGCTCTCTTTGAGGGATCTGATCAACTACAATGATCTCAGTCTTTCAGGGCAGGCATTTCCCCTCTTTCTCCTAAGAGGAACCCAAGTCGTAAATTAGATGAAATTATGTAATTCATCTATCATAAATATTCATCTTGGATGACTCTTTTCTGTAATCTAGTGCTTTATTATACTAAGAAATTGAGGGTAATTGTGCTTGTCCTAACCTACCTTGAGGAATGTATAAAAATATACCTCCTGACTGTAATTAACCCTTATTTGGTATTTATATGGAACTCTTAAAAACTGTCTCATAAATACAAGTTATTGTTCCATGAATCTGGCAAGTATCAAGTCTTTGCATTATGTATAATACACACAATTGGCAAACGATTAGTATTTAAATATATTAAAAATACCTACATATCAGTAAGAAACACAACAGAAGCATAAATATTTACTGACCTTCCTTATCCAGCTAAGTTGCTGATAGTGGAAAGCAAGTGCTTTGTGCACCAGAAAGAAAAATGTGCATTCCATTCTCTGACCGCTGTTATCAACTGCAATTTCAATCAAGGCAAAACTAAGGATATTTGTAATTTCCATAAGCATAGTTTCCATGTCTTTAGCTAATGCATTTATATGAGATTCTGGAGAAATAATAAGTTGACAGTGTAAAAATCACACGGTCAGTTTTGGACATGTAAAGGTTGATTCATCACTGTGATACTCAGTTGAGAGAATGAAGTCAGTTTTGAGTAGAGGGCTTTGGAGCTCCCTGGAGAGGTCTGGTTGGTGAGACAGATATTGGAGTGTGATCTTAATATGGGTGGTAATTGAATCCACTCAATTGAATGAAATCATCTTGGGAAGAGGAAGGATAGAGAAGAAAAAAGGACCATGGACCAAGCCTTGAGGAGCTAAAACATGTTAATGATCAGGGAGAGGAAAATGACCTTGCTAAAGAAAACAGAGAATGAGAGGTCAGGGAGTAGAAGAATTAGGCACTTCATGTTTCTGTGCACCTACTATGCGCCAGGCACCAAGGTGAAGAGATAAAATGATGATTCCAAGCTGACAAGGTCTCTCTCTCGAGGTTTACAACCTAGTGAAGGAGTTGGACCTTAAACTAATGGTCGTACTACTAAATATGCAATTATAAACTGAAGCACATTCTCTAAAAGACATAAACATAGTCTTGAAGGAAGCTTCTCTAGGCTGCGGGGCCAGGGACAGCTCCCCTTGACAAGTCAGGTCTTGAGCTGAGATTTGATTAGGGACACAGGGCAATAGATGATGGGGACGGATGGAGGAAAGAGCATTCCAGGAAGAAGTTGTATAGGAAAAGTGATAAGAAGCCTCCTTGTAGATAAGAGGTCACATGGGGATAGTTGGTGGATTTAAAAGTCCAGTATGGCAGAATGGCAGAGAGCAAGGTAGAAAGCAGGGGGAGACAGGCCTTCAGAGAGAGTCAGGGGCCCTATCAGTGAGGGCTTCATAGGCTCTAAGAAGGATTTTGATCTTTGTTCTAAAAGCAGTGGTAAACTATGTATGCTCTTTAAATAAGCAGCATCCTGTAAAGGGGAAACTGAAAATCAGAGACCTAGGCTTGTAGGAAGGTACATGTGGGCTTGGTGAAGAAATTGAGAGAAGACAGTGAACGGTGGAGAGAGCAATCAACATTGAGAAATACCTTAGACTTACAGACATGAGGTTATTGCTCTCCTTCACGGAGCTATGTCGGGGATTTAATTGGAGAGGATGGAGAAGTGAGTGGGAGTGTGGAAAAATACTAACAGTTACTGCCTGGGCTTCAGCTAAAGAAAACCATTTCTAATTCCTGTATCCTTATGGAGGAATAAAACCTAAATATTACCCTCCCTAGAGAATCTATATCAAAAGCATTAAGGAGCAAATGGGAATGTATGGAACATTCTATAGGATTGCTGAAGGGCAGAATTTTCATCTCATATTGCATAGCGAACAAATACATATCCTCCGTGGATGTTCGTAGGTCCATTTGACAGGAGGGATAGGGGAGATTAGATCATGTAGAATTTCTTGTGCCTTAATAAGAATATTGGATGTTTGTAGGTCCTGTGGGAAACTATCAGAGGATTTTAACCAGAACAGACACAAGATGTGCTTCATTTGCTTAAAGGACTTCCTAGGCTGTTGGGAGGTCCATGAATTGTGCAAATGTGAGAACAGGGACTGTGATAAATTGGCAAATATTTGTATCTGCTCTCCAAGTCTATAAGATTCCCAAGAACTACCAAGACCTCACCTTAGGACTCGCAAGCTGATACCTGTAGGTCAGATCAGGCCCAAAGTCATGCTATGTCTGGCCTTCAAGTGCTTTCCCAAAGCTGAATGAATGACATTTACAAATAAGAAGATTTCAGATAAAAATTCAAAGTCTTAGCTTCTTTTGCAGTAGCCAGAGTTTTGGGGCCAGTCAGTCTTCTTGGTAACATCTGCCTGGACACAGGCAGTTGTTCTTGTCTTTCATCATCCATTTATTCATAGTTGCTTCATTTTCTGTTGGCCCTCTGATGCCGAGGGTGTGTGTCCGTTGCCATCTGCTGCCATTCTTCTGCTACTTTGTCCCTTACATAGGTCTGCCTCCCCTACTTGCCTTAAATGCCTGAACTGTCCAGGCATTTGAGTTTTTGATTCCATTTTACTTCTGTGTTTAGTTTTGACTAGTGGATTAAATATTATTCATAAGACAATCTCCATAATATGTCATGCATGTCTTCCATTTGTCCCATAAATACCCATTATTTGCTTTGCTCTTCTCTGCTTTCTGCTGTGAAATCTCTTTTCCGAGCCAATCCTTATTGGCGACATTAAATTACTGACTTGGAAGAAGGGTCAGGAGAAGAGGAAACTAGCACGGAAAGTGATGGCATAAGATATTAATAATGTTATAATGTGTTCATTCCCTTCTCAGTTGTATCAGTTAGCCTATAATCAGGAGACAGAAGTCACACTGGTTATTTTAACAGAGAGAACTTATTATAAAGAATTTTAATTATTAGAAAATTATAAAGGCTAAGTGTGCGCATTAAAATATCACAAACTTAGCAGCTGCAGGGAGTCGTTAATCGTTCATTTACTGGGAAGATAAGAGAAGAGGTTGGAATGATCTTGAATTATTAATACTTTGAGGCACGGAAGCAAGTCTCTGAAACCCAGTACTGGTTGGTGCCTTGGCACTCAGAGGTTACCAAGGGGCCGGGACCAGACCTCTGGGGAGGGGGTGCCAGCCCTCTGGTGCCAAAGTCTTTAATTGGGGGATAGAAAAATTTGGTTATAAGTGTTGGAAAAACTGCATACAAAATACAGCAGGTGACAGTGGAGCACATAGGTTCTGCCAGATGAAAAGAAAGGCATTTTTACTAGAATGACACTGATAATAACAGAAAACCAACAGAAAAAGGAAATATCGGTGTCTGGTCCCTCCTCTGGCTTGGAGTCCCCAAACGGCTCCTTTGCGAGGCGTGACGTGGAGCCAGCCGTGCAACAGGAGAAACGTGCCTTACAGAGAACCAGCAGGAGAGCAAAGAGTGTGTACAGGATGGGCTTGGGGTGAAGAGACAATAACCTAATAACTAATAAAATAGTAAGTCTTTTGTCCTCACCGTAGTTTTCCTCTGTGTCCACCCTTTCAGCTGTCACAGGAAGTGTCCTAGGTCTCTGTCCAAAATTTTAACGTTCATGACAGAAGGGAACCCATGGCTCAGCAAACAGTTTGTATCCTAGGCTGTCGAAGAATTAGTGAGTTAGTGAATTACTTAGGGTAAACACTAAACAACCAAAACAAATACTCCTCTAGGATATAGAAGCTTAAACATGATAGAAGTTTATTTTTTCTCTCCTGTCATAATAGCCTCAGGTTGAAAACTTCAGCTTTTGGGGTCAGGAGATGGCTGTGCTCCACTTGATCATTCACAGATTCAGGGACCTTCCTCCTTATCGGGTGCCATCCTCTGTCCTCTTACCTTCCTGATTGAAGCTGGGTTGTGGGCTCAGCCATGTTCTAGCTCAGGGAAAAGGGGAATGGAAAGGAACTGCAGTCAACGCTTTCCTAATAAGCTAGTAAAGAAGTTTACACGTGCCATTCTTCCAACTCATATGCTACTGGGAAAAACTTAGTCCCCCAACTAGGAAGAGCTGAAAGAGGCTGGAAGTGGAACCTGGCGACCTAACTATCCATGAAGAAGGGGGAAAAGGATTGGGCGGATGACTTGGAGTTTGCCCTGTAAGTGTAGATAATCAGTAACTTTCCATTTCCCGCAGAAAGGTTTCTTTCCTAATCTCCCTCCACCTCTTTCCCTGGACCTTAGGATCAGGGAACTGGTATAAATGTGGTAGACCCAGAATCAGAGACTAGCTGTATATGTGTTTGAACAAGTGTCTTTGCTTAAATGCAGCAAATGATGATGGCATCTCCCCATCTTAAACTCTTGCCATGATTTCTCTCTCTATAAAATTATTATGGAGTGTTTGAAACTTCTAACAAAGAGAGAAATGGATGCAAACAGGACCTTTGCTTCTATGGTTTTATGACTACCAGGGTTTTCCTCTTGGGCCCCTTTTTCTGATTGCCAAAAATATTCCAGTCCTGGCTTATCTTAACTTCAGCATGATGAGCCACAAATTCTCTTTGCAGGTATAGCCTAACATGTAACCTTCAACTTAATCATTTCATGATAAGCGAAGCCAAAATAAGACCATTCTGCACCTTTATACTCTGAAAGGCTACATTAGAACATGATGGTTCAGAGATGGCAGGCTCTTTCCTGTTTCCCTTTGGAGAACAGCCTTCTCCAGGCTCAAAAGTGCTCAGGCCACCACGTTTCTGGCATGTAAGATGTGGGCCAATTTGGTGACTGTGAAGGTTTTTCCTCTTCCTTGGTGACTACAGGTAATAATGTAAGAACTACTATAATTACTAATTCTTTTTTAAGTGAAAGGCCATTATTAGTTTTTTTTTTTAAAGAAATGTAAAGTCCACAATGATGACTTTAAATCACCCTTCATTTTTATTCTCTTTTTAGCTGTTCTTCTGGGAACCAGAATTTAAGTCTGGCCCTCAAATGCTAACAAGGCCACAGCCGTCTGCTTGGGGGAATGAACAATGTTGTATATTACCCTTTTAAGGGCAGTCTGTATGGGTGTGCTGATATCTTTGAAGTCATCAGTACCTTTTAAAGCTCCTTTCCTCTCAGTACACCATTTCTTCCACAGATTCCAGCTGTTCACTAAAGATCACTTGGCTTGAGACGAGAATTTTAATCAGTTCATGTTGCAGAGAGAGACAGACAGAGAGAGAGAGAGAGACAGAGACAGAGACAGAGACAGAGACAGAGAGAGGAGAGCACACAAGAGTTCCCTACAATCTCTAATTCATTTCTTCTTTGCAGGAGATAAAATCTCAGGCCCATAACACAGATATGCAGGAAATATATGACTTTACCTTTACAGAACCTTTCTATCCTGAACTCCATCCTTCCCACCATTGCGTCCTGAGGATGTAGCCCAATGCCTCACATAGACTAGATATTCTATAAATATTTATTAAACTAATGAATACTAAGAATAGCTATACCTGAAATACTAGTTGTCACAACTAATCTAAATAAGTTACCTGTATTTTTCCCTGTAATTGAAATAGATAAAGTACAATGGTAAAACTTAGAATAGTAAAAGTCCTTCTCTAAAGGGTCACAGGAGTAATAAATGACCTCAGTAAATCTTACCTGTAGCTAATAGATCTGTATCTGGAAGCAATTCTGAATTTATGTACATGATTTCCTTTGGCTTAAAGGTGCTAAAATTACTATGATCTTGCTATTTTTAAAAGATTACATATTCCACATACCTCCCCCCCTTGATTTTTTTACATAAATAACAGAAACACCAACAAGGAACAGTCTTCACTACTCTGAGGACATGTGTTGGGATAAAGATGTTGTGTTTGTATTTATGAAAACACAGCTATGATCGTCAACAAACTTTGCAATAACAGTATTTACATAACTAAATGCAGCAGGGACCTCCTTAAATGACATAAGAGGGAATCAGAGCTGAATGTCTGCATTTGTGATTTCCCTAACCAGGAATTAGTGAAACTCCAGGTACAAGATGATAATTCATTATTGGCCAAGACTAGTAAGTTCTCATGACTAAAGGGACTGCCATTTCCGCCATTCTCCCACCCCAGTATTTAGAAAGGAAGGACAAAATGGGGTAAAAGGGGAAGAAATGTGAGGTTTGGGGTACCTGGCTTTATATTTCCTTTGTATCCTGACTGATTGGAAGTTTTATTGTTGCTGTTTTTATGATTGTTCATACTGAAGGGACAATAGCTGTAAACTTCAGACGTTATAAATTAAGGTTTGCAAGAAATCTCTCTCCACTTTTTCTATAAATCAACACACTGTCTCTTTAAAAGCCCCATTTTACTAGGTACAGAAACTTAATTTCAGTCAGTTCGGGACTTCTTGCCAGTTCTCCAGGGCTGTGCCTAAGTATGGGGAGCAACCTCCGGGGGACGAAGCTTGGAGGGCAGGTGGCACACCGTCTGCTCCTTGGCACCCGCATCTACAGAGGCACCAGTGGGGCTTCTTCATCCCCTCTGGTCCTCACTCATCTGTCCATGTGAGTCGCTTCTGGGTCGCCTTTCGTGCCTGCTGGCTGCATAATCTCCTTCCCCTGGAGCCTACATGTACATTTGGGAAAAAAGAGAATCTAATAATAACACAAGTAATTGTAAAATTCACAACTGTTACAAGAACAATGAAGAAAAAAATACAGGCTCCTATGGAAAAACAATGCCAAGGTCTACACTGATTTCGGGGAGAAAGGAGTGCTTTCTTTAAGAGGGGATCATTGAACTGACATCTGAGGATGAGTAGGAATTCCAGTTAATTATATGGAGGACAGATTAGTCAATGAAAAAGGAGGTTATGTATAGAGGGAAGAGCACGTTCAAAAGTTAGTGAGGGAAGAAT
Organism: Manis javanica; assembly: GCF_040802235.1. Taxonomy (NCBI): domain Eukaryota; kingdom Metazoa; phylum Chordata; class Mammalia; order Pholidota; family Manidae; genus Manis; species Manis javanica. The sequence continues at coordinate 5,843,841 of NC_133170.1, read as the reverse complement.
TTGAGAAATTCAAGAAAGTTTAGTGTGGCTTGAGCCTAAGAGTATGAATTGAAGGGAAGGGTATTTGCTCCCAGCGATGTCAGCAAGGTATCTAGTAAGTAATATAATTAATATACAAGGCAAGAATTAGAGCTATGGCTAATAAAGCATTTGAACATCTCGTAGAAGAGAAATAGTTTTGCAAAGCAAGAATCCCCCACAGCATTTTAAAGGAACACAAAATTGTTATTGTTCATCATACTGATTTACAATATTCATTTCTACAAGTGATCTCAACAATGGGTGTGCTTTTGGCAACAGGTATGCCTATTATGTTCAACACGGAGCAAATGATTTCCTCTACCATATTGAGGCCTAAAATAGAGCAATTCTAATGTTCAATTAATGTCACAGTCAGAACTTGAATGCAAGGCTGACTTTCAAACCAATGATTTTTAGCTTCGCACGCTTCGACCACCAGGCAGGAATAATCCAGCACGATCCAGGTAACGCGCAGTAGGAGGCCCTGGGTAGAGAGATGTTTTGATTAGAAATGTTGATTGCTGCTGCAGTTTGAATTGTGAAGAGCCAGCCCCACATACATTTTTCATAGGCTCAGGCTAATCAGAACCAACTGTAAATACTGCAGTCTGAGGTGATAGACGTGCAATTGTAGCCCAGCAGGGGCGGAGGGCGTGGGTACCTCCCCTGACACCGGAGTCATCTCTCTGTTGAAAATCAGCCCCATGGGCTTTTAGCTGGCTTTGCGAATCAGCGGGGAGGAAAGCATTTCACTGTGAACGTAGTTGCAGAGTAAAGATAGAGTTGTTTTGTTAAGAGGTCTGGGCAGTGGGATATTGTGGTTTCAGGGCAATGGACAGTTGGGGCTTGTTCAGGGTCAGAGCTAGTGCAAGATGGATTTCTGGGAGAAAACGCAAAGACAGACCTGTCTGTACTAGTTCTCTGCTGTGTTAAGCACCCCGAAGACATCAGTTCCCTTCCCAGAATCCTGTAGGAAATGCTCTTGTAGGAAATCTACAAACCCAGCTGCCTCCCATAGGGGTATGTTGGACTCCAAGATCTAAGGGTCTCTGGGGCAGCATTTCTTATATGTCACTAGTCTCCGTATGTCCAGTCTTACCCAACATCCCATTAAAACTATTTTCCTCATTTCTCCTGATTGGACCTTCTAAGGAAAAAAAAATGGCTGCATCCTTTAGCTGTTTACTGACCCTTTAATGATGCCTCAGCAGCCACTAGATGAATCAAAGGCCTTTGGTAATCATCTGATAATTTACCACCACTCTTCTTACTCTAATGTTAATTTTGTCTTGCCTCCAGTCTTTGCAAATGTTGCTACATTTTCTAAACCTACCTTTATCTTCCCCCAAGGTCTACAAAAATGCATGCCTTCTTAAAATGCTGGTTCAGCTATCCTCTTCTCCATGCAACTTTCTTGTTCTCCTCTAGGCTGGTTTGTTTTGTTCATTAAGCTCTGTGGGTACAGTGTCAGACATTCAGGCTTCCTGTAACTCTGGGGGGAAATATGTTCCCAGCCCGGAACAAATGACCTTTGAAGCTGAAATCAGTCAAAGGGAGAAATAAAGTGGGAGAAATCTGTTTACTGCTTACAAGCAGTTGTCCACTTCTGCTCGCCTATGTCTCTTGCAACATGGCTGCAAAAAAGTGACTCCACCAAACCTCTCTGGTCCAGATATTCCTTTGCTCCTCCCACCCTTGTAATCACCTATTGCTATGGAGATGCACTAAGGGCAGACGAGAGATTCTGGAAATAATTACAATTTTACCCACACTTCCAAAGGCCTGTGGAAAGTTGAGTGGGATGTTGTTACATTTTTAACATGTTTGATATGATTTGAATTGGGGTTTTCAAAAAAGAAGAGTACCTAGAACCCACAAAATTCTCAAAATGGTCTCATTAAAGCCAGGGCTAGGTAGAGCCTCTTCTCAGAGTGCAACAGTTTGGAAACATCTTTACTAGAGCTCTTGATCACAGTCATCTTGCAGATGTTTCAGACATTTGCCCAGGTATGTCTGAACTACGCTGTTGAAATTTCAGAGAAAAACGATTCCATTTTCCTGTCTCATTCTAAATTTTCACTACTATTTCGTAAGTTGTGTTAATTTCATGAGCAATACATTGGGTCTTTGAGCTCAGAATTACTACACACAGTAGACACAGAAACCCGGAGCCGCCAGGAGCGAGGAGTAGCGAAGAGTCCTTGAGTCTCCCAGCCTCCCAGGAGTGGCGTGTGGGGGGCAGTGGTGGTGGAGGGTAGGGAGAGGTTTGAGAAGCATCATTCTTTCTGTGCTTTTGAGAAGAAAGGTCCTTACAGGACATCAGTCAAGCAGGGTTGGTGTTCTGTCAATGATAGAAATTTTAAGTCATATATAAATTCTTTTCTTCAGTAACTGCGGATGTTTATGTTCAACACAAATCATCCATGCTTGCAAACCTTTTATTTAGAAATGGCTTCCTTTTTTCTAAACACTCATGCTAAGCATTTCAGAAAAATAAATATGTGCTACTACACTTTTGAAACACTCCTATATGGGTCCTTCAAGTCTCCTATGATATATCATACTAGTATTCAATATGTATATAATCCTGTAAGATTTCTAAGCAAAGCATGTTAGTAGGAATGAGACTTGTGCTGTATTTACAGAATAATCTCTTCATCATTTCCCGACAGAGTATCACCTCCAAGTGCACGGTAGTCTATTCAAATTGGTGAGAAGACAATGTGACATTTATACTTCTTTTTCCTTTTTGAGGAAAAGCATTACAACTTGTCAGCTAAGATAAAAATGTGACAAGACATGACCTTTCTTCGATGTATAAACAATACTGCTATATGAGGACATGAATAGGAAAGTTCATGTAGTAAGCTTTTTTTTTTTTTGCTTTCCTTTTTATTTTATTTTTGTACATATGTTTCCAAGTAATATTTGAAATGATGGGAGCAGGGAAAACTACATATAAATGCAATGGTTTTAAATAACATGGAAAACTATTTGGGACTCCATTTTACCCTAGATCTGCTTTTTTATAGCTCCCTGAATGCATTTGCCTCAATATATTACTTTTGGCAGTTATAAAAATGTTATGGTGCTCAACATAGTATGCTGTCAGGGAAAGGCAAATTCAAGCAGCAGTGAGATACCACTACCCAGCTATTAGCATGGTGACAATCTGCAACACTGATAGCATCAAATGCTAGCGAGGATGTGGAAGAACAGACACTATCATTTATTGCTGGTGGGAATGCAGATTGGTAATTGGTACAGCCATTTGGGAAGAAAGATACTCTAATGGTTTTACAAAACCAAATATGCTCTTACCATGTAATCCAGCAATTGGGCTACATGGTGATGACCTAAAAGAAACTTGTGTCCACACAAAAACCTGCCCACAGATGTTTACAGCAGCTTTATTCATAATCACCAAAACTCGGAAGCAACCAAGATATCTTTCAGCAGATGGTGGATAAATAAACTGTGTACATCCCAATGCAATATGATTCAGTGCTAAAAGAAGTAGTGTGAGCTAGGAAGTCATGAGAAGTTACGGAGTGGAGGGACCTTTAATGCATACTATTAAGTGACAGAAGCCAATCTGAAAAGCCTATATAATGTATAATTCCAATGATTCTGGAAAAGATACAACTAAGGAGACAGTAAAAAGATTAGTGGCTGCCAGGGATTGTGTGGGGAGAGTGTTCAGAATGAATAGGAACAGAGACTTTTTAGGCAGTCAACTACTTTGTACGTGTATGTGGTGGATAGATGGCATACATTTGTCTAGACCCATAGAATGTTTATCACCAAGACTGGCCCAATGTGAACTATAGCTTTTGGGTGATTATAATGTGTCAGTATAAGTTTATCATGATTTTTCCTTCTCATGGGAAGATTACAGGATTAACAATGACGTAAGAGGACCTTTGGAGGTGGTGAATATGTTCATTGTTTTGATTTTGGTGATGTTTCATATGTATATGCGTATGTCAGCTTTTCAAATTGTCAATTTAAAATGTGGATAGTTTTTTATATGCCAGTTTTCCCTTTTTAAAGCTATTAGAAATAATTTAAAGAAAAGAATTTGTGAGTCCATACTGATATTTAAATAGGGAGATATATACATAGGGAGAGGGCAGATCTCTTCCTCACAGTTGAATGCTAGCTGGTAAATCTTGAGGGAATGATGGAATTAGAAAATCAGCATTTGATCACAACCATAGAAACGATTGTTTCAAACAAAAATAACAAATGGATGCTGCAGTTTTGTGAGAAGCAAGATCTTATACAGCATCAAAGTGTTCTTTCATGAGGCTTATTAATCACAAAGGTAAAGAGAATAACTTTACAGTATGGAAATTTGGGACCACACCATTTTAACCAAGTGATCAAAGTTGGAATCATTAGTAATGGGACTAACAGGCAGCATTTGCCCCCTTATATGATGCACCAAGAAGGAAAAAACAGTGTCACTTCTGTGGTAACTCTGGCAAAATATTGCATAAGTCTTATAATGTGCAAATGTCAGAAAATACATCCTGCAAAATATCTAGTCTGTCCTCTTCTAATACATTGAGATCATTAAATGAAAGGGACTTAAGAATATGCCAGATTTAAAAAAACAACTAAGATGATATGGCAATTAGATGCAATCCTGGACCAAAAATAATTGTATATAAGGTATTAGTTGCTCAATGACAAATATAGAACAAAGTCTGTAGATTAGATATTGCATCAAAGTTAGTTGCATGATTTCTGTTAGTGTACTGTGGTTTGCAAAGAATGTCCTGGATTTTAGGAAATGTACACTGTTGTGTTTAGGGGAAAAGGAACATCATGTGTAAATCTTTTTGATTTCTCCACTTCTTAAACTATCTTAAAGTGCATTGTTGAACCCGAAGTAAGCATTTATGTGCTACTTCTAAAAGGTTGAATATACCATTTTCTATTCTTTATTATGCCTTCCTAAAAGCATTTCTAAAAGTTCTGAAAATTGTTACTGAAACTAAGTTATATATCCAAATGATATCAATATTGACAACTAGATTACATCTGAATATCATACTAAAAAGTGAAAGAAGGATATTTTACAGTTCTATAGTACATTTTAGACATTTGAAAATATGAAGCATTTAAAAAAAGAACTTCTAAAAACATTCTTTTCTAAACTTGCATATACTAGTAAGTCTTCTCGAAACAATGTTTTTTCTTGTTTTCTACTGATATATGGAGAAAGAAACAAGTCTAAGAACATTTTTGATAGTTTACAAGAAGATATTTAGTGAGTTGCATATTTGCAGATACGTCTATCTTTAAAGATTGGCTGAGACTAGAGTTATTTTTGTGATAAGATACGAATTTTAAAGAGACAAAAATCTGACTGTCCATATTCCCTCCTCCAAATATTTTGAATTTTAAGCATTAAATAAATTTTTCTATGGATGACTGTGATGTTGATGAAAAACATGAAAATCTTAAAAGAAAGTGCATATTAAGGACATATTGATAAACATCTGAGAGTAAATGATTATCTTTTTCCATGTCTTCAATTAGCATCTATATGTTAATAACTCTCTAAATGGAAGTTCAGTTTAAGCTTCTCTTCTGAAGTTTGATATGCACGTCTTCATCTTCAACTGCCTTTTAAACAACTTCTACATGTTCTAAAGGCACCTAAACTGAATTCATTGCCTGTTGTTTCCTATACTGCGCTTTTATCAACTTGAATATTCCTTCATTAATAACGCTAACCTACACTGGAGATAGAAGGAGGATTACACATCTTGTAATAGAAGCATTGCTGTTGCCTCAGCTGGCCTCAATGGGAACCTAAATACTAACGTTTATGATGGTAAAGGTTTTGTGCACTTGGAGTAAATAACTACATAGAAGAGTTTTCCCCTCAGTGAAAGAAGAAGATTGTAATTAAGAAGATGGTTCAGAAGAGAGAAAAAGGAACCCATTACCTCCAGATATCGGAGCTAAGTGTTTCAGTGTGGTAGAGGTGAGTTAGAAATAACGGTAAGATTCAGTTACCGTGACTTCGAGTTTAAGTCTTGCAGAGTTATTATTGCTTCTCTCATGTGGTGACCTATGATGGTTACTATAGTGGGGAAGCATTATCTGAGTTTTGATCATGCATATTGAGGCTGTGGTAGTCAGGTGGCCCTCATAACTTCCACTGGGCCTGACTTTTAACTTAAGTAGCTCTTCCTGTCCTTCCATGTAGAGTATAGATAAGTGTGTAGAAAGCTGGATAACTGCTGGCAAGATTGTAGTAACTTCGCTGTTTTCTGAAATTATAGGTCAGCTAAAAACCATTCCCATCATAAATGGCACATGGTATATAGAAAACGTTCTGTCAGGTAGAAGATTAGGAAAAGTTCCGGATAGCAGGAGATAACCTAGGTCATGTATTAACCTTGTAGAGGGAGGTAAAGGAGGGAACTGGGAATCATCGAGACACGGAACAAGTAAGAAAGAAGAAAGACGTGCTAAAAAGGAGAAGGTTGGCTTTTCGTGGAGATTTTACCTCTAGCACCCGGAAGACTGAGATAACTCTCATATTTCTGCACCCGCTAAACACAGAAATTTCACATACAGTATAATGCAAATAATTTAAAGAGTTAAAAAGTAATATTTGAGTTCACAATAAGAAAGGAATCTCCAATGTCAGTACCAAAAAGTGAAAGTTGAAATAATAAATAATAAAACAATAAAATAATAAAACTACTTCTGGAACAGCAAGACTCCTGAGACCCCAGGAGAGAAAAACACAACATCAGCCTACTCAGATATTTCCACATCTGAAGGTGAACAAGATCATTTTGTGGGGACTGGGGGAGAGAGAGTGTGTGCATGGTGGAATATCTGCTAAAGACGGGTTCCCAATAAGACAATGACAAAGAGATGAAGGAATAAATGGTATAAAGGGAATCCCACAGGGAAAATGAATAGGATATTTAGTACTTGAATAACTTAAAAATAATGAAATAGTTTTAAAGAGGCAATGAAATATGTTAAAGAAATAAAAGAAGAAATCAATGCAATAATGACAGAACAAGAGAAGTGGGAAATAAGATAAAAAAAGAACTTGGGAAAATTAAAGCATAATCACTGACATGAAAAAGAATGGACTTGGAAAACTCAAATTACCTTAAAGGCATCAAAGAGAGGGGTATAAAAACAGAGTAGATTGAGGAAAGAGATACAATGTGGATTTGGTTGAAACTCCTCAAAGAGAGAGTAAAAAAAAAATGGGAGAAAGTCTGCTTCAGAACCCAAGAGTTGAAGTAAATCAAAACAGTGGATAAGCATCTACTATGTACTATGAATTTTACCTTCTTTTTATTTTTTATTACTTAGTACTTAAAAGAACCATATGAGTCATCATCATACTTTTATCCCTATTTTATATAGTACACAATCAAACTCAGAAAGATTAAGTAACTTGTCAAAGGTGATTAATTAACAACTAATGGTAGAGCCAGGTATCTACCTACGAGTATTTTCAGCAAAGCATTTATCACTTGGGAGCATCTGTGGCCAAATTTATATGAAATTCTTGGTGGACAGATTTAGAAGACACGATTCTATCAGGAGTTTCCAAATGTAATGAAGCTACTTTATTAGTTAGGCTCCAGTTTCAATTAACAGTGACCCATCTTAAATAAACTAAGGATAAGAAAATTTATCAGAATGGAATAGTTGGGGAATTGAGGTGTATCACAGTAATAAAGGCCATTCTATAAAAATCAGGGCTGCTTTAGAGCTTCAGTGTCTGGGCATAGAGCATTCGCTTGTGCTGGGAACTCTCCAACGCTTTCCCTCCACGCTCCGCGTCGGCTCCCGACTCCCCTTCTCTCTGCCTGCCTGCACCAATTCCTTAGTTTTGTTTACTTTCAGCACATAGGAGTACATTCAGTTTTTAGGTAGTGTTCTTATAGTTCTCAACTCGAGAGAAAAAGGGTCTTTCTGCCCAATCCTACCAGGTAGGTCCTGGTGAATGACTCTAATTATCTTGGAGTGGATCAAATGTGATCTAGGTCGGTCCCTAGCAGCAGAGCCTGAGATGAGGATTCTTGTGCAAGTGATTTGGTGAGGGGATGCTCTAGAGGAAGCCTATAAAGGATGAGCCTATCAGAACAGGGCAGAGGAAAAAGCCAGACAGAAATGTGGGTTCAGCAGGAGCCTAGCCTTAGTCTAATTCCTGGAAGAGCTTAAATGATTCTGTACTTTTCCCACATGACGTAACTGGTCCAGGCTTCTGTGTTCCTTCAACATTCAGTCATGGGATGAGAGTCACCTCTTGAGGGAGGTGCTGTGTGCCTCCCAGACATTTGCAGGTGTGGTGGTTCCTGTTGGCCAGGAGCAATTCTCTGGATTGGAAATGATATAATGGGGATTGGTTGACTGGTTGAAAGAAATGGGGGATGTTTTAGCAGGAAGGATAGAAGAATCAACAGTGATTTGATACTAGTTTTTATGTATGAAGGACTATATTGTGGAATTGTTCCAGGTAGCTTCAAATGTCAGGTTAAAACATACTCTTTAAAGAATGATCCAAATGAGAGAAAGATTTCAGAAAATTCAAGGGCCAACATAACTGGCTCAGATCTATCTTTTTTTCCCATGTCTTTTGCATTTTCTCACGGGCATGTCTTTTGTTAGGGTATGTAGTTTGGGATGCATATATATATATATATGTGTGTGTGTGTGTGTGTGTGTGTGTGTGTGTAGGTAGATAGATAGAGTAGATTCCCTCATACTATGGCTGTGTTAATTCTAATAACATTTAAATACTTATTCCATGTCTATAATGTCTCAGATGCTATGCTAAGTGGGAAGATAAAGAGATGATAAGACATAATCCCTGTCTTCAATCTAGCAAGGAGATTAACATTTCTGCAAAAAAGAAAAAAATTATGCTGAAATATGAAAAGAGCTCAAGGAAGATACAAACAAAGCACTGTGGGAAACAAAAATTAGGAAGCCAGTTAGGGACCTTGGGGGAGTCAGCAAAGGTTTCAAAATGGCAATATTGACCTGTCTTAGAGATTGAGTTTACTAAGTGATGGAATGGGAGACTACCTCAGATGAGTTAGTGGTATGTGCAAATGAATTAAAGCACAAAAATCACACAGAATACTAAACCTTTCAGTATTGCTGGAAATTAACGTGCCTGGAGTTAAGCAAGGTAGAAAGGCTGGGAAGGTATTCCAGGGGAAGATAGGGACACAGTTTGAACCCTGTGGGTGATATGCAGATATCCCATCTTTCGACCCACTGTATTTATGACAGACTGGCTGGCATTGTGTATGTAGAGGTGAGAAGAAATGGGACAAGCTGCTACAAATTTCTGAATATTACCTTTCCCCATGCCATTAGTATATAAATGGAAAGTCATTACAGAGAAATAGAATATTGCAATGTAAGTATAGGAAGAATAGCTTTGCTATATTTTCCAACTCTAAAAAACTCAATAAAAAGCCTATTTGCTGCTTTGTGATGAATGAAAACTAATCTGGAATTGTTTCCAATATAACAGATTCATTTATAGTCAGATCAAATAAGGCCATGGAACTATGAATAAAAGGTGAGACAAACGATTCTAAATAATCACCGCCTTCCCTAAGTTCTTCCTTTCATATTCGGTAATGATGGAAACCAAAGGGCTGTGATATTAGTGGATCAAGAATACTAAATACATTTTAGAGTCCCTAAATAAGAGTGATTTTGATTTTTTCAATACTTAATTGTTCTTAGCCTTTTAACAAATTGCTACTTAAAGTACAAGTTCATAAATTAGATTTCAAAGAGAAATTTTTATTGAAGAATCAGAAAAGTCAAAATGATTTAATTCTGAGGACTCATTAGGCTTTTATTTCAAGTCTAACTTGAATTTTGTAGGACTTTCAGTGCAAGCACTGTCAGGTTACCTTATTTTATAACCCACTCTAAGAAAATACTTGCCTACATTTTATTTCTAACTTCTACTAGAATTGGTAAAAGGTTTTTAAAAATCAGATTACTAAACAATGGTTTCAGCTTTTATTAACATGACTGGCTTAAGAAAAGGAAATTAAAGGAGGAATCAATTATATTATGTGTAATTCTAGGCAATACTTTATGGTGTATCTTAGACCTCACTTAACATCACCTCCATGTAATTTCAATTAATGTAAGCTCCTCCAACTCTGCACTTAATATCACTTCTACACAGTTCATGAAGGAAAAAGAAAAAATGAAAAACTTAAGGAAAATGTTATCCTTGATCTTCATAAAATTCTAAATGCAGCCTACATTGCTCACTGAACTTGCTGCCTGCCGTTATGTATTCTTGGGAAATTGTGCATATGCTGTAAAATCACATAGAGTGAAAGGAGAAAAGTAATATTAACTTGCATAACTTTGTTTCAAATAAAGTAATAAATATATGCTGTCTGAAATATGTCACTTGAAAAAAATTAATTTCATAGCCAACCCAATCATTATGTCCAAAGGAATTATTTATAGATTAGGAATAATTGCTTGGGAATGCCACATTCTCCACTGACAAGATGCTACCCATAATTCAAAATAGTTTGCTCAAAATCACTTCACTTACGTCTTTACTGTATTTCTTGATCTAATCCCATTACTCTCTGTGCTCCCAGCAGCATTTTAAAAAATACACAAAAGATGTTTATTGGGCACTTTTTGTTTGTGTGCTTTGCTGAGAACTGATGTGTTTTACCTTATCTAATGGTCACGCTATGTTAGCTTCATTTTACAAAGGAACTAAGCTACAAATAAGGTGTCTCTTGCTCAAATTTCTAGTGATATTGGGATTCAGGCACAAGCAGTCTGACCTCACTTAGTCACCATACAGTGATACCTTCTATTTGTCTTTATAAACAAAGTAGAGTATATAATTCTTTGCTCATCTAGCTTGAAACATATTCCACCTTGGATATCTAGTATATCAAATGTTACGCTGTACTAAACACGTGGAAAAGACATTTTTAACGTAGTTAAGGTTGTTTTACTCTTGAAATGGCATGCATTTCCATCTTCTAATATTGGGCCAAAGCAGATGTCTGTACATATGGCCACATGCCTGTGGATATAGTCTGCCTGACATGATAATATGGTGTTGAACAAAACTGGACATGCTCCCTGGCCTCACTGAGCTCAGAATGACCTGGAAGTGTATACACATCGCTGTGCTCTGAAAGAGAGGCATGGTCATAGGAGAGCGTATGTGGTGAGAGCTGTGATGGGGGAGACAAAATTGATCCCTTCCTTCACCACCATTAGGACTGAGCATGAGTATCACAGGTCACAGCACCTCCCACCTTCCCCAACACAAGCACACGTGGAATGCCTCATACTCACCCTCCACAAGAATGAGGCCTTGATTTCCTTCCCAGTAAGTTTCTTCCCATATTAATAACTTCATTATTGTCTTTTTCATTATTAACATCTATAGACATAGTCCTAATATTTTAAAACGATCAGGAAGATATGGATTTGCAAGGGATATCAGCTAGAAGCAAACAAGAAATGGAGATTAGACATGGCACCTTTGAAGGCAGATGTGGGGATCAAAAATGTTTTTGCTGGTGGCATTTTGCACAGTGTAGCTTGTACAGTCAGAAAATTTTGTAAGAATAAAAACTAAAGCAAGTAGGAAGATTTTCTTCACCCAGAAATACTTACATATTTTAATAGAACTATTGTTAAATGATGTTTAATTGGAATAGTTTGTTGAGGGTACCAGATTGGTTCATAGAACTTTCTCTTTTAGGCACTGAACAGACTTTATTCTAAAGAGTTAATAGCACAGAAGGCCAATTTATTTATTATACTAATCCATCAGCCAGTATATATTTTGGGCACAGTGGATTTCATTATTATCACTATTAGCAATGGATTCCCATATATAGATTATATATATGTGTAAAATATAGTAATATATATTTTATAAATTTATGTAAATGTATAAAAATGTATATAAAATGCATATGTGCACATTTATGTATGTAAACAGAAATAAAGTTACATATATATCATATATATATATATATTTAGGTGCAGCTCTTTGCAGGAAATGGCATGACATAATTCATATTTGTGCACCAGAATGGTGAAAGTTGTAATAATGGGCTTTTTTTAATAGAAGAAGCTTGTGAAAATCTAGGTTTTCTTCAATAATAATATGAACAGATTAGAAAGTGGCTATAGAATTTGCTTCATTGAAAAATGGTCCAGTAATGGCAACCTTGAAAGAGCAAATTGTGCACAGTTATTTAAAATGGGACTGAATTTGCAAAATATTGTCAAGCACACCTGTATTGTGGGGAGCAAAGTGTACCGGTCCAGTGAGCAGGAGAGCAGCAGGGCTACGCTTGTCTCGTTCATGACTTAGTAGAGAGCAAATGAATCCTCCCAGGTGCTTAATATGCACCCCATAGAGGTATTTGAGCATGTCTTTTCCTGAACAAGGGTTCAAATGCACTTTTCGAAAAATGCTAGTAAGTGCACCAGAGTACTGTTCACCTATGTTAATGCGCAAATTTCATATAGCTTGTGTTTTATAGATGCCTTTCTTCTGTTCTGGCATTTGTCATATTAATCATTTTAAGTAAAACTATGTGTTAATTAAGCAAACACAATTATCTGTGATAATGGAAAAAGTTTTCTTGTATAAATCAATAACTTAATTCAAAGTCAACCTATATCAAATTAGATGCTTCTATAGTCAGATATCTGCTATTACACAGTAAAGGTATAGTGGAGACTGGCTGAATTGTGTTCACATTTTATCTGGCTATGGTGATTTTTATTTGTATTCTTAGGCACAGGGAGGAATTCTCTCAGTGCGTGGTTCCTCACTTGACTAATTTAGGAACTGTCAAAGTTTCTGCCCTCCTCTAGAAAAATTAGGTGAGGAATTTAAACAATTGTTCAGAAGATAAGTGGTTTCCCACAAATTTTTATTGAAGACAAAATGAGTTTGGGTCCAAATGATCCTATTTGCCACCCTCATTGGTTTAAATCACAAGCTAAAACTCAAAATCCCATTTCATATTTCCTTTCAGCAGACAGTGGGAAATGATTGTTGACTTCCAAATACCAAACACTGCTACTTAATATGTCAACAACCAAATGGTTCCTAGAATTTTTATCAAAACAGAATGCTTTAGAAAGTCCATATTTTAAGGTAGTGAGACATGGTGATGAGCTCAGCATCTTCCCCAGAAGTTGTTTAGTTGAAAATAATGATTTATTCAAGGATGACAGTACAATTCATCTTAGAAACATGGAAGTCCTAAAATGAAGAACATTCAAGATATAAACAAAAATGACAGCACAGGAGAAACCAAATGAGTATTTTGTTCGGAACATGTGTTTCTATACACTGATTTCAAAAATATTTTTCAGAGAGAAAGGAATGGTGTAATTGTATTTGCGGGATTCTAGTTCTTCACAGAACTTTTCGTTAAAGTCTGCTCTTTCTCATTTCCCATTCTCTTCTGGTCCGGCCCTTGTTTCTTCATCTAAAAATAAACTCAAGTTCCAAATCTCTAACATATCCTCCCCTGCTATCTCCCTGAACTCCTGCCCTCTGTCCTCTCTTAAACCCTGGGAAGAGTATTTTACAAATATACATTTCCTCCCGTTTCTAATCCCAAATCAGCTTCCTGACCTCCTGTAGTCTAATTTCTGCCCTCACACTCTTCTCTTTCACAGTCACCAAGGGCATTTTAGTTCGTAAAGCTAATTGCTTCTTTGTAATACTTGTTTTTGAGCCACACCTCACCGATTCAGTCCTTCTCCTTCGATTTTCATCATGCAACACACTTCTGGTTCCCTTTCCATCTCTTTGACGTCTCTGTAATTATTTCCTCCCCCTATTGCCTATCAAATTGACAACAATGTTAATGAAATTATTTAATTCTGATATAAAGTAATGTAATGGGCATTCATACATTTTATGTTTGTAAGAAGAAATATAATGCTGCAGACAATTTGGGAACTGAATTATGAGATGACAGTAACTCATTCCCTTCAGTCAGTAATACAGTTACTGGAAATATACTTTAATGCTATAATTATACCCATAAAATATTATCTTTTATGTTATCTATAATCTTGAAAAATTAGAAATAAATACCCAGTAAGAGGGCAATGATTTAGAAACTTGTGCAATTTAAACCTGATGGAATATCATGTTTTCAAAAATATTTATAAAAGTATAATGACAAACTATTTAAAATATATAGTATACAAGCAGAGAACTGGCTTTTATACACACAGAGTTATCATTACTGTACAAAATTATGTAGAGGGAATTAAGGATGGAAACTTACATAAAAATATACAAATTGATCATTTTGAATAGTGGCTCTGAGAATCATTAATTTCCTGTTTTCCTCTATACTTATTTTATAAATTTTCAAAATTTTTTGCATGGTTTTGTAATCTCATAATAAATGTAGAAATGGTATAGATGGCATTTATGATTTCATACAAGACTGAAATTCTGTAATGTATGTATGATTACTGGATAAAACATAATTCAGGAAAGAATGATATGCCAGGAGTAGGTGTCCCTGTGGAAAAAAAAGGCACCCATCTCTGGAAAGTGATCTCCATTTTTCTTTCTTCCAAGAGGAAGGGGAGCATGATGACTATTTTAAGCATATTTAGAAATTTGCCTTCAGTTCACTCTGACTTCCTTGAGACTCCTTAAAACAACCCAGATTCTGTAGTGTCGGGGATTGAATCAAACAAGGAGGCTCTCAAACTGGCCATAACCCACCCAGACTTGTTTGAATCTGTCTCCCCAAAGCCAAATACGCACAAATTGCTGAAACTTAGACCTTTCAAGGATCTACCAGTTCGCTAGAGACAATGAGACTGATGTTCTTTACAGGCAGAAGCTATGTTTTTGATGTGGTTCATTATTTTGGTTTGTTGTAGAAACAATGGGGTTTCATCACCGCAGCAGGTGTTGCGGTGAATCATGGCAGCCGCCTACAAGGTCCATGAAATACTTGGCTTCTTCCAAAGGAATTGGCTATAAGTAAATATGAGAAACGTAAGAAAACAGACTCTAGGAGCAAAGGGTAATGCTTTCACAGATTGTAATACTAAGCCAGCTGCTTTAACACACTCCCAGGCTGTCCAACATGTCCAAAAATCAAGACCAACGTGACCTTCTGACTATTGACATCCAGTCTTGAGCCAGCGTCTCATGTGTCTGATTCTGAAGGAACATGCTAGAAAACATAAGGTTTTTCTGCACTCCAGTAACACCAAGACGGCTGCTCACTTCTCCCTGAGAGGCTGAACTGGGAAAGCTTCAGTAAGATTGCAAGGAATTTCCCTGTAATAGTCCATCTATTAATCACACAACCACAGGGAAGCTACAAAAGTGAGAGACAGGAACCAAAACTTTAGGCTCTTTTAAACATTAGCGAATGGATTTTATTTAGTTACCCTTTGTGTGATTTTGATTATATTACTAATTTTGTACGTCTGGTTTTTTTTGGTTGGCTAGAACCTGTGAAGCAGAAAAGAAACTTTTAGACTGTACTTCTCAGGTGAGAGCAACCTAGGTGTTTGCCTGGTGATCGAGGGCCTTGTTTCAGCAGATGAGCTATAAAGTGATTCAGGAGCTTCACCACCCCTACGACCTCCCAAGGGAAACTGAACAAATGGATGGCATTTTGAAGTTGAAACTTGCCAAACTATCCAGGAAATTTCAGTTCCTGTGACCAAAGTCTCTTCCCTTAGCTCTCATGCCTATTAGGCCCACTCCACCCGAAATACAGAGCCACCGGGAGATGTCACCAGTCACCCTCAGAGTCGAGGTCAAATAGTGGAGAACTTTAATACAAGATACTCCACTTTGTTATCAAGCAGCTTTTCCCTGGGACAAACCACAAGGACAACTGTGTAACCTTCAGCTAGTAGTCCTGGTTGTCTGGGAATGACCCCTGAATGTTGTTCTTGAACCTCACTGGGAAGTTTCTTATCAGGGACTGTTAGTCACAAACACCGCAGCAGAACTCCAGGGTACCAACCCTTTTATTCATATATCACAGTGAAAGGAATACTGTATCCACCTCCTGAACTTGCATGCCCTTGGGAGACTGTAAATTGAGACTCCTTCAGATTGGGAACAGAAGGCAGCATCAGAAAGGAGACATCATCTGGGAGAACCTCACCTCAAGCAGCAGATTACGAAGCAGGCACGGTTTCCACACAAGACTACAGATCAAGGTGCGCAGTGCCCAGAACCACTGAGTGACGGCCCCCTCTTGTGTTTTGCTTTCTTTTCTTCACTATCTTTTTCTCTCTCTGCTTCTAATTGTTAAGATGAGATTCTTAGGATTCTTGCCCTGATCTTGTTCCTTTGGTAAAGTCTGGGGTATAAAACAGTTAGTACACAAGTCACATCTCTATAAACTCTGGGTGGGATGGGATGGGATTTGTTAGTCCAGGTGATCCCACAAAGAGCAGGACTTGGCTCAGAGATACTGTCCCAGCATTCTGATAATTCTTAGGTAAATACTTTTAATCTCAGTGTTTGTTTGCTGCATTCTGTCCAGTGTCTTAAACATGTCCATGTCTAACCCCTTGCCTCAGGACTGAAATTCAATTTCAAAGACAAGAGTTATAAGAAACCTTTTGGCAGTCAGCAAAGATTATGAGATGGAAATGGACACAGTGGATCCGATCTGACAGATATACACAGTTAGAGTCCACCAGTGTGACCCAATTTCCCCTTGATGAAAAGGAGAGATTGTGAGAGTCCTTGAAGGACTAAAAGTTTTCTACCGTGGTCCTTGTGTCGTTAGATTCTGCATCTATTCCTTTCCTGTCCCTTTTGATAAACCTAAATCATTTAGCCAATACTGTACTAAACTACAAAACTATTCATCTCTTTTCCAATTACTTTTTTGACAACTGTTCCAGAAAGAACTGAACTTTGACTGACCTCTTTCACTAAAATTCTACAAAAATACTTCCCCTCTTCCTAAAGGCAGAACATCCCTTGGGGCTGTTCTCATGACACAGGCTTCTAAACAAAGGTTTATTTTTAATGGTACGCTGGTTAATATTCTTCCGTAATGTGAATTAAACTGGATATGTCAATTTGGTAATTTTTAAGGTTTTCTTTTTCTGGTGAAGCATTTTATACCACCATTTATTTATTTTTTGGTAGGTAATCAATGTTTCTCTGTCATTAGGAGTTATAAAACAAATGAAAGTACATATTAGAAATTATCCAAAAATTTAGCCTGGTTAACTGACTATTATAAAAATTACTAGATTGATTTTTCACAGATTAAAATCATCAGATAAATGTCAACTGCTCTCTTCAGTTTTAATAGGGAAGAAAGATATCAAGAAAAGAGAATGAACTTAGAGATGGACACCAAACTCTTCCATAGTACGTTTTTTACCTTGGACATGATTTTCACTTCTTTGACCTAGAATTTGATAGCATTAAGATGACTGTATCCAGAGAGGTGAAATGACTTCCTTAAGGTCGTAACAATAGAGAGTATCAATACCTAGTCTCTTAATTCCTGGTCTGATATTTATTTCTCTACATTGTGGATTCCTACAGCAGGGTATCTAGTCTGCCAATGATCAAAAGATACACAGTAACAAATACGTTTCAAATAAAAATCATGATTTATTATTTACCAGCTAAATGATCTTATTAATAAATTGATGGCTCTTGTCCGAGGCAATTCTTAACAGTCTTTGCCAGAAGCAATTAACTAATAAAACTTTTCATTTCTGCAACAAAGAAAAGCCACTGTTCCAGGACATGGGACAGCAGCAGAGAACAAAAAAATATAGAATCCCTGCCCTCATGAAGTTCATAATCTAATGGGGAGTCAGAGAAGTAAATGTACCCTGTAATGACAGTAGGATTCAGTACAATAAGTTAGTAAATAGAGTAAGGGGGTAGAGGTGGAGGTGTTAGTACAGAGAGGCAAAGAGCCGCTCCGAGTTGGTCCCCTTTGAGCCAGCTCCCAGAGAGGTGACAGGGGAGCTTGTCAGCAGCCAGGGGAACAGAGCCCCACAGTAGGTGAAGGCAGAGCAAAGGCCCTGTGAGGAAAGCACGGTGCGGAGCAAAAGCGGGAGGAAATGAGGCCAGAGAGGTCGCTAGAGGACAGATCATGTAGGACCTTATAGGTCATGGGAAGATCTTTACATTGTATTCAAAGTAGGAAATTAAGCCTGGAAATATGTTACTAAGAGAATTTAGTCAAATGAGTAGTGTTTGTATTGTGGGATGATGTGGTAATGGTTACCATTTGTGATGTATTGCTTAATCAATCAGAATGATGTTTTAATGATCTCATTTAAATAAGCCCCCATTTTAATAGGCACTTGGGTCCATGTACATCCTGAGAACCGTATGGATTGTAGAATGAGAAAACCCTGAAAATTCAATTATTTTAGTTCCACTCAATACAAACAAGTTATTAAAATTGCATTTAGCTTAAATGTACAGTTGTCTTGTTTAAGATGGATTTTTTTTCCAAGCAAGTGGTAAAAATGATATATGAGGGAGTCTAAAATATGCAATAATAAACTAGAAACCAGATTCTGCTTTTTATCTCTTTATACCATTTACTAAATGTGTACATTGGCCAGGTTATTTAACTTCTCTGAGCTTCAGTTTCTTCATCTTTAATATAGTGATAATACCCCTCGTAGGGGTTTCCGTATTTTTTTGAGTTGATATTAAAATAACTTTATATCAATGAAAATGAAAAGTGCTAGTGTATATGGAATTCCTTGGGAGACTGACCAGATAGTAGTGAAATAAATACTCCTTGTAAAATGTCTAGAACAGTATTTGACATAGCAAGTGCTAAATAACTGTGAATGGTTTTTTTCCTCACATGGGCTTTTCTCCTTACACTTTGTATAGGAAGGTATAGTTGTGATTCTACCCTTTGTTCTAAAAGTAAATGAATTCACTCCTAAATGAAATAATTCTTCTAAAAGGATATTCATTGAAATACAGCCTGTGCAATTTAAGTCATTCATTAAAACTTTTGTTTGAAGCAACGAACAGTGAAATAATTGATCTACACCATTATTAATTTCCTGGTATTTTGTCAGGTAAAAAAAAAACCCCCTCCAGGATATAGCATGATGAATGCTTAAAAAGTCACTGCACAGAGTAGAACACATGTTATGGAAATCCACTGAATTTAGCTAAGATATGTATCACTTTCTTATGCATAAAACATTTTTGCTATCATTAATAGTATATTATGTAATCCTCAATCCCTTTGGAATAATGACCATTTTATAGGTAAGAAAATGAAGAATCAGAGAGGTTGGTGAACTGCTCTGGATGGTAGTTAGTGGGTAAGAGTCAAATTTTGAAGAAACTGATTCTCAGGAAGTTCACAGAAATGTACTGAATTTCAAAGATGAGGCTGTAGCCATACAGAAACCTGAAGTCTACTTAGGAGAAATGTGAAATTACAAATGCAAATCAACATTTGGATAAAGGAAGAAAAGAAAATAAGTGATTTTGTTTACCAAGATGTCACTCAATTGAATACAACAAGGATTCACAGTGGGTCTATTAATATGCAAGAACCTCTTCACAATTAACTAATGATCCTGGAAAGCTAAGACTTTTCTAACTTTGGATGAATATCATTTGAGTCAATATTGTACCCGACTGTGTTTCTTACTATTACCAGTGTCGCATTCACCTACTCTCCATAACGCCGGGCACAATCTTTGAATAAATGTGATGCCTCTTTTTAAGTAAAAATTTAAGCAGCATGATTTTTGATTCATTATCATTACAAAAGTCAGAATACCCAAGAATGAACAAGTTCTCAATTTATTTTTATTTCTTATATCAAGAAAAGATCATGGAAAGAATTTTATTTTTTTCAGTTAGGAAAAATACAATGTTAAATTTTCCAACTGGTTCTCGGAAGAAGTGTAGATCTCTTTCTTGGTTTTTTTTTTTTCCCCCCATTCAGAAACTAAGTGAATATAAGAAAAGAAAAAAGAGTAAACAGCATGAGAGTGCTATCATTTCAGGAAATAACTTGCACAAGCCCACTGAATGGCAATAAAGTTGTGTTATTGCATTCTCTGCCTTTTGGGTTAATGGCGATGGTGGAAGTTGAGATTTGGGCTTTAAGAGTGGGGTCACTGTAATTCATTTATTAAAACATTTTTCATTCTGTGACTATGAGGGCTTTTTTTTTTCTTTAGCTATTGTTCCAGAGAACATAATGTAATGGCTTTCTATTTCCTTTATTTTCTTCTCTTCTACTTCAAATGATGTCTAAAGGTAGAGGCTGTGAAGAAATTGTGATGACCCAGGTCACTGTAGCAATTTTAAAGGACTGTAGTAAACCAAATGGGTCTCCTAATTTACAGCAGCCTTCAGTGTGGACTGTGGTAAACGGAAGGCTTTGTCTCCACCCTTGAGCAATTCTTCCAGGAGCTTGATTCCTCTCGAAGCCAAGGTCCTATAATTTTAGGCCTTCTCTCGTAGCCTTTATGGTTCCACAACATATAGTTAAAAATAAGTCCATCTTTTCCTGGCTCCGTTACCTGCTTCTCAGAAAAGTGTGTTCTGTCTCGTAGGGGTTTCCGTATTTTTTTGAGTTGATATTAAAATAACTTTATATCAATGAAAATGAAAAGTGCTAGTGTATATGGAATCAAAACTTGGTGGCACTCAATAATCATTTGATCTAATTCTTTTTTATATGTACACCTTTCTGAGTTCTCAGTATTTTCTTTTAGCAATGATTTATCTATGTTTAGAAATATTTTCAATTTTAAAACTTCATCTTCCAAATTCAAATAATCTGAGTCTCATTAACTACACATTTAAGAAAAAAATATTTGAGGAAAATATCCAACCAGTTTTTGATGATGGGATTTGCATATAATGTCACACTTTAAGCAATTATAGTAATGGTAAAAGTCTTATCTTACTTGAATATGATCTCTCAAGGCTGATGTGCAACTTTTCGAATGTATGATATCAAGGCTAATTACAGAGGCATATAATGGAAGAAAAGATAAACGTCTTTCTGTATGCCAATCAGCTATTATTAGTGGGGGACCTACTGTGAGCAGGGCACTGTAGCACTGTAATAAACACAGAAATACAGGTGCTTAGACATTTTCTCTCTAATTTAAAACATATGGGCTAAAAGTAATGTAATAAATACAGATATTATGATCAAAACGTAATACTATGCCTCTTTTCACATATTTCATTCAGGTCTCTGTATCATAATTTTTTTATTGAGATGCTGTACTATCACTGCTCCCTTAATAAAATGGACCAATTTTAGGGAGGAAGTGATAAGAGAAATTCTACATGGTAACAAAGATAAGATATTATTTACTTAGATTTTCGTTCTCTGGATACCAACCATTATAATGTTTTCCTGGTTCTTTTCTGCACTGTTTTCCCATAACAGATAATTTGTTCCCTTTCTTGTCAGACTAGATAAGCCTTGATTTTGAAAAGATTTGTAATCCCTTTAGCTTACTCCTTGTTTTAAAAAAATTAAAGCAGCCTATGACACCTTTATTTAAGCAACTTCTCATTTTGAAATAAAGGAAATGCTTCAGTATGAAAGGTTCCTCAACCTTCTTGAGAGGAGTATTTAATCAAATTAATGCTAGTAGGACTTTTTGGGCTGAGGCATTTCCCCCATAGACATTTAATATTGTGTGTGTGCAGTGGGAACACTTAAGATCGGCTCTCAGCAAATTTCAAGTCTACAATACAGGATTATTAACTTTAGGCATCACGCTGTACGTTAGAGCCCCAGAACTTATTTATCTTAAAACTAATTATTGTGTATTGGACTAATGGCACATCTTTAGCTGAAGAGTTTATGTTATAAAGGGTACACAAAGCATGCCACATGTGATATTATAAAGATGAAAAATTAAGCTGCAGCCTGGTAGCTGTAGGGAAAAGATAGAAGCAGTAAAGCGAATCAGGAGTGTATTTAGCCTGAATGAGTATTGAGTGGAGAACGCAGTGCTGGCCAAGGCAGACCATACTGTTTGCTTTAGCTGTCAATTAGGAGACCTAGGTATTTCCACAAGCAAGCCATGGTTATTCTCTACCTTCTACTCCAGACTGAAGTTTCACAGTACGTGTCACGGGTTTGCAAAAGGCAGAGGCGTCAGAATCTCTCTGCTTCCGTTTGCATCCCAACTCTGACACTTATAAATGACGTGACTTTGAGCAGATTTAATTGCCATTCTAAGCCTTACTTCCTCATCTACAAACGAAGGCTGGAAATAAACACTGTAGGATGTTACACCGGTTAAATGATGACATATACGTGAGGTTCTTTGAGTATTCAGTATGTACTAAATATCCGATGGAAGCTGCATTCCTTTCACTATTAAACTCTGGTTTTAGCTGTGCCATTTTCTGATGAGGAGCCGCTATCTCCTCTAGAAATCTGGTTTACCATCCTCAAAAGTTAGTATTTTAAAGGTGAACCTTCCATTTCTACTCAATGAGTTTCTATCACAATATTTTTCCAATTTAAGGTATATCATCAACAAAACACTAATTTTCAAATTAATGATCTTTAAGTTAATTTGGGAATATGGGTTATACAGGCCAATAAATAATCAGTGTATTGTTTAAAATGACTGTTAAATAATAAAATAATTGAAAGCCACGACAGTGGATCTGACCAAAAAAACTTTGGTGTTTTGATCATTATTTAGTAGCACAAACAAAATCAGTTCAGAGACAGATTGTCGTGTTTTTGTAATCTCCACCTTGGAAACAATAAGATTTTAGTTACACTAAGTAAGTGGGATGGGAGGCATAATTTCAGATCTCAGCTTTTGGCAGACAACCTTTGTTGATCATTTTATGAGATCTTGTTCTCACTGGCCGTTTCCCAGACAGTATGAGTCAATGCCAAGCATCCTGTGACAGTTTTAGGTGGGAAAATAATTTAATATCCTTGGAATGCACTGTTTATGCCCATGAAAGGAGGTTGGCTGAAATCCTAATAAGAATCCAAAGGACAATTATTTTTACGTTAGCCATCATCTCTCTTTTTTTTCAAATTAAAGTATCATCGATATACACTCTTACGAAGGTTTCACATGAATAACATTGCGGTTTAAACATTCCACCCATATTATCAAGTCCCCGCCACATACACCATTGCGTAGTGAGATGCTGTAGAGTCACTACTTGTCTTCTCTGTGCTGTACTGCCTTCGCTGTGCCCCCTCTACATTACGTGTGCTGATCATAATGCCCCTTAGTCCCCTTCTCCCTCCCTCCCAACCCCTTCCCTTTGGTAACCACTGGTCCCTTCTTGGGTTCTGTGAGTCTGCTGATGTTTTGTTCCTTCAGTTTTGCTTTGTTCTTATGCTCCACAGATGAGTGAAATCATTTGATACTTGTCTTTCTCCGTCTGGCTTATTTCACTGAGCATAATACCCTCTAGCTCCATCCATGTTGCTGCAAATGGTAGGATTTGTTTTCTCATCAGCCATCATCTTTTAAAAACTGAAATTAAATATCTGTTCAAATTTTCTTTAGTGACTGCTTCATAAAATTGTGATTAAATGGATATTGATTATTTGTTCTCACCAATCCTTTAGTTTCTTTCAAAATAGAGATGAAAGCAAATTACCATATTTAATATTTGTGGAAAGGTACATATGAATATGTATTTGTATGTGTGGCTACATGTAAGTATTTAAATGGGAACATATTCCTTATATAAGGATAAGAGGAAAAGTTATAATAGTAATACAAAGTAGGAAGCTGTACCTCTTACTTTTGGAGGCTTTGATGCTTTAGACAGAAAAATAGGTTTGTTGAATGTTCAAATGACTCTTACTGATCTAGGCAATTAAAATGAGCTTTGCAGGAGAACTTTCCATTCCAGTCATAACTGAGTCACTGATTTCAAACTTACACAATTTATGAAATATTTGTTTCCTGTCTTTGAACAGAAACCAATTCAGGGCTAAAATTCTTAAAGGAAAGTCTTCAAAGAAGTGAGCTCCATACTCATCCTGGTGTTCTTTCTGAAGCTATTTTCTGAATTGCAGAATGTTAGAATATAGTCCAAGCAGAGAATAAAAATCTCACTGGATGTAGCAAGGAGAAACAGGGGTTCTGGGATAGCAACAAATATTCTTGGATGCCTTTTATGCTATACATGCACAGATGACAACTCCAGGAAACTTAGAAGATCCTGGGATGCTGGGGAGAGGAGATCTCAGATGTTGCACAGTACTACAGAAAAACTGGAGTTACAGCTAAGTTTGAAGGGAATATCTTTGTAAATATCTCAGCCTTTTAGCTGAGGCCACAAGAATGAATCAAATAAGATATGCCCACCATAAAAATAAAGCCTACAAATGATCAAGGTAATTTTCTGATAATTTAATTGCCTGCAAAAACAAAATGTAACACCCTTTAGTGGATGAAGACAAAATCCAGAGCCTCTGCAATATAACAGCCACACAATAAAGCATATGATAAAAAAAATTCTGGAAATGCAATCAGGCAAAAAAGGTGATCAATAGTAAAGAGATAAAATAATCAATAGAAACAGAAATGAAGTGATTCAAATATTAGGATTAGCAGATAAAGATTTCACAATTCCCATGATTAATATGTTAAAGAAAATAGACAATAAGATGGACATAATGAATAAAGAAATGGAAAATGCCAACAGAATATTAGGATCAATAAAATAATTAAATGGTTACTCTAGAACTGTAAAATAAAATATCTGCAAATAAGAAATGATTGGGGTTAACAATAAGGACACAACAGAATAAGAGAATAATAAAGACAAAGGCATATTAGTAGGAAGTTTCCAAAATGAAGCACAGAGAAGAAAACTAATGGGAAAAAAAAGTATGTAACATGGAATATGAGAGTAAGGGAACTGCGCAAAATGTCTAACACACATGTTATTGGAGGGCCAAAAGAATAGAACACTGGGACAAAGGCACTAATTTTTTAAGAAACAATTGCCAAGAACTTTCCAGATTTAATGAAAGACCTTCCACAAATTCAAATAGACCAGTAAACTCTTAGCAGGATAAATGCAAAGAAAGCCACACTTTGGCAGATTGTTGTCAAGCCTCTGAAAAAAATAAGCAAAGAGAAAAATCTTAAAACCAGTGAACCAGTGATATATTACCCTTGAAGGAGCATCAATAGACTTTCAGCTAACTTTTAAATAGCAACTATGATGGGTAGAATACATAGAATGATATTTTTAAAGTGCTAAAAGAAAACCTGCCTTCCAACAATTTTATTCGTAGTCAAGTATTTTTCAAATGTGATGGCAAGATAACAATCTTGCCTTTAAAACAAAACTAATAAACGAAACCTCTGAATCAATTCATTGCAAGCAGACCTACACTAAAAGAAACACTAAATCTCTTCATGCTGAAGCAAAGTAATCTCAGCTGGAAACACAAAACTGATGATAGGAATGAAGAGCACAAGAAAGAGAAATTAACATTGATCATTTTTAAAACAATAATAGCATCAGTACTTGTATGATTCATTTAACATATGCAAGAATAACATATATGAAAATAACACAGGGATGGAGAAACATAGAATCGAGTTTTTGTAAGCGTCGTGAATTCTTTGGGAAGTGGTAAAAAGTGTTCATTTAAAGTAAAATAAAAACATTTTTAAAAATTCAATAAAATTGAAAGCGGTTCAGTGGCCTCATCCAAATTGAAAAGCTTTTACTTTCCCTCTTAGACAATATTTTTAAAACACTGAGATACTCCTACTTTTGTGGCAATTCTAGAAATGAGTTAGGTGAACGCATAGAATTATTTTTCTTCTCTACCTTGAACCTCAAGACCATATCCTTTGAGGATACTAGCATAGACTCATGGTGTCTATAGAGGATCCTGAGATTGGGAGATGATTCTGGAATATCCTAGATCAGCCAGTGTAATCACAAGGATCCTTGTAAGAGAAGCAGGAGGAAGAGCCATATACAGAAAAGATCTGAGGATGGAAGCAGAGGTCCGAGAGGAGACATTACACAGCTGACTCTGAGGCTGCAGAATGGGGCCATACCGAGGGAGCGCAGGTGCCCTCTAGAATTCGGTAAAGGTCGGGAACAGATTATCCCTTAGAACTTCTAGGAGGAAAATAGAACTGCTGACAACCTGGCAGTAGACTTCTGACCTCCAGAACTGAAAGATAATAAATTTGAAAGCCAGTTTTTCATTTCTGTCTAATATCAATTACATTGTTAGTCTGGTATTAAGTGTTCAACCTTCTTGATTCCATGACCCTAAACTACCCTCAGATTAAAGCTTAAATTTCCAAAGTAAATTTCTCTGTAGGTAAAAATGTACTGATCAGAGTATTTGAGTGTCTTTTCTTCTGAGCAACTAAATTGATCACTGTGAATTAATATATTTGCCATGTTTTAAATTGAATTGACCTTTGTGTAATTGGCTAATTGAGTTCATGCCTATGAAACATGAATAGAAAAAAAAAATCAAGTTTCCATGCCTGCAAAGAACAAGGCCAAGATGTGTCTACCAATATTATGTCACCTGCATCAATTTTCTCACCATATGCCACCCTCACTTCACAAACATCTAAGCTTTTCTAATGCTAAAGAGAAAATACTTCTCACAGTTTTATAAGCGTCATTGTTCTTCCTTTAGTCAGCTTAATGAAATTTTATCATGTATCCATTACTTTAACTATTTTTCTTTCTTTAAGAAATTGTATAATTAGTATTAAATAAAAATAATAGGCATTTGAGAGGCATTATGCCAAACTTGTTATTAGTAGACTGAGGTTCAGAGAGGTGAAGTGGCTTCCCAGGGTGGGGGAGATCAGAGGGAGGGTGAGAGCATGGCGCTGCCCACCCCAGAGCCCGACTGCTCCCCCCGTTATGTTGTGCTGCCTTTCTGGGTGCGGAAAGCAACTACCAGAGTAAACTTGGGCAGGTGATCGTTTCTACCTGTCCCTGGTAAAATTGTTTGGTATATACGTTGTATTTTAGTCACATAACTCAGAAAATCATTTGCCAGAAGAAAACTGACCATTCATGTTACCTACAAGAAAATAACAAAATCTGTTAATCCTAATTTTCATTATAGTCAGAATTGATGAAAATACTGGGACAATAGTACTTGAACTTTCTTAATACCTGAGTTTAAGCCACTCCTCTCTCAGAGAGATTGTAGAATTAAGCTTCATGAAGTCGGAGATGGGTTATAATTCACAGGACATAAGTTCAGGGTAACTGTCAGCAGACCAGTTGTGCTCCTTCCATGGGGACATTGGCAGGGGACAAATACAAATACAGCCTCTTCTCTTGAGGCTGCAGGTGCCAAGTTCTTGGGCACAAGATACAAAATACTTGTAAATTGAGCAGAAGGGAACCTTCACCCCAACAGAAATTAAGGTCTTTATTCTTTTTAAAGCAGTTTTCTTCAAAAGAGCCCCAAGCTGTTATCCAGATTTAATTAGGTAAGAATGGCTAGCTCAGAGCCTCACAGCCCTCAGAGCACCTGTGCAACAGGTGCTCAGGGTCCTCCTTAACCGCTGATGAGGACAGCTTGAAATCCCTGCTATTTGAAGTGTGGACAGTGGGCCAGCAGCTGGCATCATCTGGAGCTTGTTAGAGACACAAATCTCATCCCTCCATGCAAATTTGGAAACAGAATCTGTTTTTTTTTTTAACTCAGGCAATTGGTATGCACCTTAAAATTTGAGATTTCAGTCTCTGATTTTAACTTGTTGTACAGCCTGGGGTAAATTTAAATCCATAAGAAGAAGGTATGATTTGATTTTTTTAATTATTTAAAAATTTGTACTGCAGCTTAGGAAAGAGGCCGAAGAGAATTCTTATAAAATGAACAATTGCCACTGGAAGAACACTAAAGCAATATCAGAACCTGCTGAAAATCTTCTTTCTCTTCTATCAAATTTAGAATCACCTGAATTATTTGTGTTTATGTCGCAGGAAAATTTGCATTTCAGTGGCCACATTTCATGTTGTTTAAATGCAACTCAGGATCATTCCATTTGGCAACTGATTCATTGGGAAAAAAATCAACTCTCTCTTGTCTCTAGAAAGAAAAATACATTAATCCCTTCCAGAAATTATTGAAATTATTGAAGAGTATGGAGTCCTGAACTCCATATTTCCATAGCACATTTCTCAAAAGTGGAAAGTGAAATAAAAATAAAAATAAATTAGCTAGGTGAGGCTGTAATTGTCCCTCATCTGATCTCAGAGGTAAGGAATTACTTTCTCTTTATGAGCTTTGGTAGGGGACAAACACAGTCTCCTCTCTCGAGGCTACGAGTGCCAAGTTCTTTCCCAGCCTCCTTGCCTGTAAGGCACAGGATGGCAAAGGTTCAGCCGACTAAATGCACGCTCATCAGAGTTACTCTCCGGAGCTGGTGGCATGAAGATGCAAAAGAGGGCAGACTTGACTTTTGGGTGCAAAGGTGGTAACATTGAAAAACCAAACGGTCTACGCTCAGTAGCAATTACAATAGTTTCTTTATAAAAT
Source organism: Manis javanica (assembly GCF_040802235.1). Taxonomy (NCBI): domain Eukaryota; kingdom Metazoa; phylum Chordata; class Mammalia; order Pholidota; family Manidae; genus Manis; species Manis javanica. The sequence goes on along the minus strand of NC_133170.1, from coordinate 5,815,216 downwards.
GGTACTACAGGGCAGTTTGGGTTATTTGCTGTGCCCAGAACGTTAGCCTCAAGTCTCGTTTGCCAGTTTCCTCAAACTTTCTTCCCTTTCCATCAGCCTAAGGAAAATTCTACCAAGAGAGGCTGTGGTGGCATTTGAATTGAAGGTTTCAAACAGTGCACACCGTCACTTTACTCGAGCATATCTGGCTGGGCCCACTGTGTAGTTCCTTGGCGTTTGGACAGTTTCCCTGCTGTGAAGGGCACCATCTCATTCCTCTGCCTACGGGAATGTATTTTTCTGGCATGGGAGGCTTATGTCAGCACCTGTCTTCCATTTCCAGCTGTCGAGCCTGATATGACTAATGGTGTATTAACACTTGCTAAAACTCCATCACTCACATAATAGGTATTTTTCTTCAGGGAGGGGAGGATGGGGAAGTGTGGGGAAAGGACCTCGTGAAGGTGTTCAGAATTGGAAAGGAACATTCCTCTCTTTAATATACTGCTATTAAGGCAAATTTGAATGTTCTTTTTCTAATTGATATTGGTGTCCATCACTTCATTTAAAAAGTTAGAGTGTTATCATTGAGATTTTAAATGGTCTTCCATAAAGAGATTTGAAAGCCTCTCCTATTTAATGTCATTATAGATCTTATTAATGATTTTATCTGAGAAAACCAATTCTATAACCAAGAAGATACAGGTCAGATGCTGGGCTTTGAAAATTAGAGAGAAAATTGGGATATAAAGCATATAGAAACAGAGTTAGTGTATCATCAGCATTACATGTTAGACTTTGCCAAAATATTTCCTCATCAAGCACAGTGAGATATTAAGTAACCTAATATAAAACAACAATATTTAGAGAGCTTGGAAATATTAAAAAGACTGATGTTTAATTCTGCAACAACCTTTATGCTAGAATTTCTTGCTGAATGGTTAAGTTCCACAAAAGCAAGCATTTTGAACTGTTGTATTCCCAGATATATATAAAATAAAATACTAGTGGCAAGCACTCAAAAATACTTGTCGAGTGGGTGTTGCTTGTTAAAAATATTGACCATGGAAAGTCACCTAAGAATTTCTTAATCAGAATCTCTGTGAGCAGGGCTGGACAATCTGCAATTTTAATCCTTGTGCCTGTCAAAACTAGGACATGGTTCTTCCGCTGAGATTCATTCAAACCTGTTCTCTGAGGAAAACAATTCATTTAACATTAAAGTTACTAGGTTTTTTTTGCCTTTGTAAGGTCACCTGTAGCTATGCCATCATTAATATAATGTTCTTGCAAAAGAAATATTTTGGCACAAGCTGAGTTAATTGGAAATGTTTCTAGTTGTGAAAGCTCTGTGTCATTGCTCTAGCATTTTCTTGAAGACAGCAAGTCATTATAGCAGAGGAGTGGCTTGGTTTTTCCCCTGTGTGGAAGGATTTTTTATTTCTTCATCTATTATCATCAACATGGATTAGTTTAGTGCTTACTGTATCCCTGGCACAGACTGAGTGTAAATGAAAATAGATTCTAGTATTAGCAGCAGGAGTTTTAGGAAAAATGAGATGAAAACAAAAAGTGCTGTCATGTGTAATCAAACAAATTCAGACAGAAAATGTGAACTCCCTTGAAAATTTCTTATGAATTGGGGGACAGCAAGGTGGGAGATTTTTTTATAATATATTCTTTATATTAATAAAGAACCCAGTAAGAAGAAAGAAGAAAGTGGAATTGTTTTGATGTACGTTGAAGACGGAGGAAAATTAATATCTGAAGAATGGATGAGGGCACAAAAAACATCATTTAGTAAAGCAAATAATCAGAAAGGGGAAAGTTGGAGTGCCAGTTTTAAAAGGAATTTAAAGTGGTCATAATATCATTAACTTTAGTGTGTATCTCTGGTACTTGGCTTAAGAGATGAAGAGGGGGGAACTAGTTCTTAATTTCCCCGAATTATTAATCATTGTCCTAACACAATTCTTGAGTATTTTATCTTTTCCCATTTATTTGAAATGCTACTTTATATTACACATAAATGTCTCATGAGAAAGTCATTCAATAGCTGCATTCTGCAAATAGCTATTTTTTGGGGGGATGGTGTCATACTTTCAAAAGTGCTGCTTTAATTTAAAAATCTTATGTGGCAAGTCACTCCTCTTGAATTTTCCTGATCATATTTTTCTGGGTGGTTTCCCTATGTCAGTTTTTATAGATTGATTTGGAATTATTTTCAAATCTCTTTGGGATTCTGATTGGGATAACATTGAATTCACTCATTGAACATAAGGACATTCAGTGAACATAAGCTCACTGAATAAACTTACTCATTAATCACTCATTAGTCGTGTTCAAAACTTATTCTTCTATAATTTGAAGTTTTTTCTTCCAATATGAAATCTCTACATTCAGGTATTTTAGCTTCTTATCATGAGAGGGTAATGTTTCCTAGACATAGATCCCCAATACATTGTGATATATTTACTACCATGTATTTTATATTTTATTGCAACTATCAATCTATTTCAATTATATTTTTCCAAATAGTTATTGTTCTTATGTAAGAAACTGATATTGATATTGAATATTAGTTTCATACATTAACATGTATCTGAGCTAATTGTCTTTTGTCTTTTGGTGTTGTTTCTGAGTACCATCCCATGATGTTACAAATACCCATAATCTACTCATTTTCATAGTTACATGGAAGCTCATTAAAAGGTTACTTATGGAGAATCCATAAGTGTATTGTTATGAATTCTCCATTTGCTAGGCTTTTGTTTCTGACAATGCTTTCGCTTTAACAAGCAGTGCTGTTATGAACATTCTTACATAGGTATCTTGATACATACAGATAAGTCCTTGTGAGGACATATACCTAGGAATGGAATTGCTGCATAGGAGGGTATAGTGATTTTCCACTGAAATAAATAAAACCAAACTGTCTTATAATTCAGTTTATATTCCATCCAGCAGCGTTTGTGAGTTTCCTTTGCTGTACGTCCTTGCCAAACTTTGATGTTATCATCTTTTCAAATTTCTGTCAATTGCAGGATGTACAATGATACATCATTTTGGTCTTTATGTTCATTTCCTTGATGACTAATATGGTTGAGCAATGTTTCCTATTTTTATTGGCCATTTTACTGGCCTTCTTCAAGAAGTACTGACTCAAAACTTTGTTTTTTTACAATTAATTTTAAAATTCAATTTGTAGAGGTTCCTTTAATATTCTTCTACCAAGCCTTTGTAAATAATATGAATTACAAATATCTTGTCCTGTTGCATGCCTTATCCGTCTTCTATTCATACTGCGATGAAAATTTCTTAATTTTAATGCAGTTCAATTTATCAATCATTGGACATGTGGAAGGGGGAGATAAGTTTTGAACTTTGTTCAGGAAATCTTTCTAACCTCTAATTCTGTATTATGTTCTAAACCTTCTATACTTTTGCCTTTCATTTTTGATCTTTGGTTCATTGGAATTGATGTTTCTATACAGTATAAAGTAGGGATCTAATTTCTTTTTTTTTCCCCGCCAATGAATATCCAATGATTTCAGCAATATTTATTGAAAACCCTCTCCTCCCTGTCTGCTTTGTTAACCCTGCCACGCACTAAGTGCTCATATGTTCCTGACCTTGTTTTTTCCCTGATTCTCTCTGTTTAGATTTCCTTGGTCTCTTTATTTATCTACACACAGTCTTAATTACTAGAGCCTTATAATGACTTTTATTATCTGATAGCATAACTCCATGTGTCGTCTTTGATTATTCTTGGCCCTTGGCATTTTTATATAAATTTTTGAATTGGTAATTAGAAGAATCTACTTACATATATTAATTTGTAGAGAATTAAAATCTTTAAGATATCGAATCTTTGAAACTACTATGGTAATAATATATCTTCATGTAAGTACTTTCTCTTTTAATAATTCTCAATAAAATTTTATAATTTTTTTTCTGAGATATTTTACACATCTTCACATTATTTGACACTACTATAAATGTTTTACTTCTAAATTTCACTTTCTAAAATTGTCAGTACTATATAGTAACAGACTGTTTTTCAGGTAGATTTTTTTATATATTGCTAGACTGTCTTATTAGTTCTATTAATTTATCTGTTGACCCTCCAGTATATTCTACTTATATACAATTAAATTATCTTCAGATGATGGCAGTTTTATTTATTCCTTTCTTATCCTTAACAGTACTTACCATTTTTCTTACTTCCTTGTACATCCAATACTAAATGTGGCAAATCAGAAACTCTAGAGACTGAGAGCTCTCTGGAATAAAAGGGGTTACTGAGCTTTCCTATATAAGAAAGGAAGGAGGGAAGGAACATGTTACAAAAGGGTGAAGTCAAAAAGACGAAAGCCCATGCCATCGTCATACTCCTCGTATTATTCTTTCTTTCTAGAGCTGTACACAAAACTCAGAAAACATTTAAGATTCCCTTTAAGTAAGAGGCTTTCCTCCATTCTGACTTCTGTTAAGTTTTTTTAAAATGAATATATATTTTATTGCTTGCTTTTTCTATAGCAATTGAAGTTATCAAATGGTTTTTCTGTCAATGTGGGAAATTGTATTATTAGATTTTTGGAGTTATAACAACTTTGTCTTTCTGGGATAAATCTAACGAATATATTTACATACACACACATCAATGATTTTGGTGTGCTAAAATTCTATTTAAGACTTTTGAGTTTATGTTAAGTTAATGGGAAAGATAACCCATGGATTTTCATGTTAATATTTGTCCTTGCTGTATTTTAATATTAAGGCTAAGCTAGATCATATGAGTTGGGAATCATATGAGTTTCTTGTTTTTTCATTCTCTGAAAGAGATGATGTACGTTCAACAGTTTTATAGAACTTACTGGGAGGCTTCTGAGATTGGAGGGATTTTTCCCTTTGGAAAGGTAATGTTTGAACATATTGATATGATGAATGTATTGAAATGTATCAGTAGACTTCCTTATGCAAACAATTCTTACATTTGGGGAATTAATACCACTTTACCAGTCAGTGTTGGGTCAGGGACACAGAACAATCACAAGCAACATGGAATAAAGGATTTATTATAATAAGGATAGATAAGGGAGAAGTGAGGAACCTAGAGGTCTGAAAGGGGATAGTTGGAGGATCAGATAAAAGTCAGTGACTAGGGTTCGCAAAGGACAGAGCTGGGAAAGGAGTCTACAGAAGACGCCTTTTGTGTTTGATGATGGTTCAGAAATAGCTCTTTATTGACAGGATTGACAGTCCAGAAGAAACTCAGGCAAGAATTAGGATAAACTGCAACCGTGAGGTACACACATTGATGGTTTTCATATACCACCTTTAACCTTGATTATAAAGGGATTTGCTGATAAAGCTGCATCTGGCCCCAGACTCAGAATCTGTGGAAAGAGGCCCTGTTCTTGCTGAAGGAGCTGCAGGCTTGGCTGCTGCCTCTTGGCAACAAAATGAGCCAGCAGACGACACCCAGGATGCAGTGGTACCTGAGTCCGCACACTGGCTTTCAGGGGGCGTGACTGCTGCTTACTTCTGCTCCCCAAGTCTCACATTTCTCCTGTGGCCAATCCTGGCCCAGAACCATACAGAGCACTGAATTCTGGGAAATACAGTTCCCGTTTAACTACATGACTAGTACAAAAACACAGCATCCCCAATTAGCTTGGAAAATATATATGCAAATGTTTCACTTATAAATTTTAATTTATATTTAGCAATAATATCTGTGTAATCTTAGACATTTTTTCAAGTTTTATTATCAATATACACTATTTAAAAAAATAGAATAAGGTGGTTTTATTTTATCATGTGTCTCCAACTTAATTTGCAAAATTAGGCTAAATTATGCATGCTCCTTCAAAATATCAAATCATTGTTTAAAGAAAAGAAAATTGACAGAACAGTGTTGTCTCTTTTGAGGACTAGTCCTTTGACAGCATTCTCAAGTTTGTAAATTGTTCTCTTTGGCTTTTCGATAATCCATTTTGTTCTTAATCAGTTTTGTTAACTTACATTTTCCTTAAAAATCGACCATTTCATCTGGGTTCCAAATTAGTTAGCCTAGAAATAACAAATTCAAAGTAATCTTATGTGCCTTTGTTAATATAATCTTCTATTGTTAATTTAATTGTCTTTCATCTCTTTTTTCTAGATTAAGCTAAGAAGTAGCCAATTTGTTTTATTGATATTTTCAAGGAACCAGTTCTTGAATTTGTCTAAACCAATTTAATTTCATATTTTTCCAGTTTGTGAACTTTTCACTTTGATCTATTCCTTCTCTTTCTGTATTTTTTCTGTATTTGGGGTTTGGGAGAAGACTGATTTTTTTTTTTTACAATCTGATGGTTTATGCTGATTTAACTTAGTTTTTTTAATAGTAATTAAATTTTAAGTTAAAAAAAGTCTTTCCTTTTATTTCAGTAATCTCTACATCTCATAAATTATTAAATGTAATATGCTCATGGACTCATGTCCTAAATATTGTGAACATAAACTTTTTATTTTATTTAGCTCTTTATCCTAAATTGTTAAACATGTATTAAAATTATTTGTATTGAGGCATAATACAGATAACGAGAAATGTGCACATCTGGAATGTACAGCTTCACATAATTTTTAAATATGGATACAGCTGTGTAATCATCCTCCATATCAAGGCATAGAAATATTCAGTATCCCAGGTTTTTCATATCCCTGCCTAGTAAACCACTGCCACCTCTCCCTTAAAGCAGTCGGTCCACCCTCATTTCCTGTCACGTGGATTAACTCAGCCTACTCTCGGGCTGCTTACACAGGACATAGAGCACCTACTCCTTTTTGATTTGAATTGTACACTATTTGTTTTTTGGCCTGGTTTTCTTTGTCCAACATTTAACTTTTTTTTTCTCCTTGCAGTAGTAGTTCTGTTATTATAAAGTGTGATATTTCATTGTATTAACTACAACTTATTAATGTATTCTCGGGCTGATCAGTGTTTGAACAGTTTCCAGTACTCAGCTATTGTGAATAAAGCTTCAGAGAATATTACTATGCGTATTATCAGGAGGCTGTATGTGCTCACATCTCTTAGTTCTCTATGGAAGAGAGGAACCTCTGTCACAGAACAGAAGTATGTTTTCCTTTAGCAGATACTCCCAAATAGCTGTACCATTGTTACTGCCAGCAGCAGTTATATCAGATTTCCAGTTGCTATAATTGTATTGGTATTGTCAGTCTCTAACTTATTTCCCCAACATCTAATATTTATTGGTGGTCATTGTAGTAAATGCACTTTTATTAATTATCCTTTCCATTCAGTCCCCAAAACAGTCTTATAGACAATTACTATTATGCACCCAGAATTTATTTTGGTTTTGTTCCTGTTTTTAGTGATATTTTATTGAAATGTAACTTATACAGGTTATACTAAATATTTTGTAACATATAAAATGTGTGTTCTCTGTGAAGTCAGAGAACGTTTCATCACATGGAAGGCTTCCTTGGCTTCCATGTTCTGTGCCTCCAACCAATCAGTACCTAATCAACCCTGCAAGCACAATGATTATTTTGATGTCAATCACTAAGTATTGGCTTTGCCTATTTTTGAACTTTATATAAATGAATGCATACAGTAGGTGGTCTTCTGTGTAAAAGACTTTTACTAGTGCCTTTTACTGAACTTTATATCTTTGAATTCAACAATATTGCAGTGTTCATTCCCTTATAGTATTGTGTATAGTAGTTCATTCTTTTGTATTGCTGTGTTATATTCCACCCATTGCACAAATGCTATTCTATAATCTATTTTATTTATCCATTCTATGTTGAGGGGATCTTGGATTCATTCCATTATGAGGCCATCACAAACAAGCTACTCTGAACATGCCTTTCAGTCAACATAATTACTTACTCTATGGTGTGTATAGTGAGCAGGGCAATTGCTCAGTAGAGGCATATATAAGTTTGATTGTAGTAGCTAGTACCAAAGAGTTTTCACTACTGGTTAACCCAATTTGCACTCCCATTGACATAGGCTTCCAATTGCTCCAAATCTTGGCCAACACTTGATATTGTCTTCTTTTTAATTTTAACAATTCTGATGGGTATATGATGATATCACATTATAGTTTAATTTCCATTTTTTCTGATGACCCATATTATTTATCATCTATTTATGTAGTGACTGGCCACTTTGATATAGTTTTTCCTGAAATACCTGTTCAACTTTTCTGCCAAATTTTAATAGACTCTTCTCTCATTTTGTTTCTTGTGTTTTTGTTATATTGAGTTCTATGAAAAGTAGTTTGCTGGTCTTTTCTTGTATGGCTAATGTTTTTCATACAATATTTAAGAAAACTTTGACTACTTCATGTTTGTAAAGGTATGTTCCTATGTTTTCCTCGGCAAGTTTTTAATATTTTACCATTTGCTTTAAGTATATCATGTCTCGAGTTAATTATGTGTGTATGAGGACCGTTTTTTCCCATGTGGTTATCCAGTTGTTCCTGTGCCATTTATTAATCAGACCCTCTTTTCCTGACTGAATTGTAGTGACATCTTGCTGTAAATCAGGAAAATGTATATGTATTAGTCTTTCTCAACACAAGTCCATGCCATTAGCATGTTATATTAGTGTTACAGCCACAGCACATGGGCTTACTGTCTACAACTTTTTAGTAAATTTTGGCATTTGCTTGCATGATCTGCAAGTTGCTCCTTAAGATTTTCTAGACTATTCTTGACTATTTCCAAAGATAGTTCAGTATATCAGCTTGGCAATTTAAAAAATATAAAAGAGATCTAAATAAATAAACATTTAATTTTTTTTTGAGCTGAATAAATTAACAAGATAACAAGCTAAAATCTAAGTTGGATTTTGAATGGAATTACATTAAATCTACAGATCAACTGGGGTAGAATTGAATTTTTAACATTACTGAATGCTCCAACCCATATGCATGATATGTTTTTCAATTTAGGTCTGTTAGAAACTCTTTCATTTAATGTTTTGTAGTTACATATTACATATTCTTGCTTGATTGTTCTTAGCTATAGAATTAAGCTATTGGATTCTTACCTATAAGATTACAGTTTTTCTATACTATTGTAAATGCTTGTTTTTAAATTTTCCTTTTGTTTTTTCTTTTATATAAAGATACAGTTAAGTTTTATACATCTATATTCTTTCCTGTGGTCTTGCTATACTTATTACTCCAAATAGCATGTGTAAAGTTTCACTTCTATTTTTAAGATACAAAAGCACTACTCTTCCTTCCCAATCTTTATCATTTCCATTTCTCCTTTTTTGCCTTATTGTGCTGTTTAGGACTTCCAATACTTCATTGAATAAATGGCTGACAGTAGACAACTTTAGTAAATGGTCCACATGAACTTGAAAAGTTGTGTGTTCTGCAGATGTTCATATAAATTAGATCAAGTTGTTTAAATTGTGCTACATAAATCTTTCTGTGTACTTATTTTTATATCTGCGTGCTTGTTTTACCTGAGCAAGCTATGTTAAAGCCTTCCACTATAATTTAAGATTTGCCTATTTCTCTTTTTGTTTTTGTTAAATTCTTTTCTTCATCCAATGAAAAAATAATGACATAGGTGTCGGGCTGAGATTAAGGCATTATAGCTCCAACCCTGTGGCTTTAGTAACCCGTTGATCTGAGATACAAAGAGAGGCATCAAGTGAGGAGCTTTTCATTCTATGGAGTGCTCAGATACCCGCCCACTGGTACCAATACCATTATTCTAAACTGGGGAATATTAGTACTGCTTTTAGAATATTTTTTAAGTAATAAGACTTTCAGTGAATGTCAAAATATATTTATTATAGAAAAAACTAGAAGAGGAGAAGTGTTGATGTTATCCGTTAGGAAGTGATTGCCAGTAGTAAAAAAATGGTAGTTATTTAGTCTGTAATGTTGGCAGTGAAGAAAGAAAGAAACAGATGGTTTTAGTTAAAATTTGGAGAAGACAGGGACAGAATTCTATAATGAATGAAAAGTAGAGGCCAAGTGGATGAGAAAAGGGAAAATAAAGAATGAATCCTATTAAGAGGCATAAAGTTTAAGAGTCAAGATTTTTTTAGTTCATTCTGATTTTCTCTTGTGAGCCCTTCTGAGGGGTCTACAACTCTAGGACCTCTTCAGTAAGTTTGGAGAGTTTTCAAAATTTCTTGTTTTAGTGGACTCTGTTGAATTATACCCCAGATCCTTCAATATTCAATTATGTGAATGATATGTATATAATATCACCATTTTTTATGATATTAGCCACTAAGAAGTGTTTTAGGTGTCCTGATAAATGAAAGTTGAATATTTATACTGTGATATGTACCAATACTTATACACTTCAACAAAAACACTTCCAGATAATTAAATTACATTGTTTTTAAAGTTTAAGATCTTTCATTCAAATGAGTATCTTACTTACATTGTGAAATTATTCTGATTTGGATAGCTGCTAATTACTTAGGATTTCAAACCAAGTACTAAAAAATTGATAATGATATACAAGTGCAAAGTTAATTAGAAAACATATCATTGAAGATCAGGTTAGACTGTAAAGCTTTGACATTTTGATATTTAGATGAAAGATAGGGCCACACAGAGTAGTAATTTATTTGAACTAAGATATGATTGAATGGATACCACTCTATCACAGGGCATCAGGATGGATATCCATAACTACAGTGTTCAATACTGCTGTGGTTGAATATAAAGGCTAAATAGTTGCTTTGACTAATCTTCTAAATATCAATTTTCAAAATCTTTTAATCACTGACTAACATTCTTAATTTGAGCTATTTTCATCTGGATCCATGACATCCTATTCTGATAAATAGCTTGAAATGCCAAATGCAAATAACTACCTGGCAGATCACAGTGAACCCTTATGCACACATTTTCTTCGTAGGTGACGTTGGTAATATGAGCATCATATTTTTAAGTGTACACACTGTTTAAAATATCCAGTAATGCCATACCATTAGCAATGAGTAATTTTTGTTTTGTATAGAACATCCTGTTTTGAGATATTTTTAGAATAAAAAATGCTAGTGAACAAAGATGCTGGTTGACATAAATGACCCTACCCTGACATTCATTTACTCAACAGGTTGTCATATGAATGTGTGAGTGGCTGTTCATTTATTTCATAAATATTTGTTGAGCACTTACAATGTGGAAGCAAAGGAGTAAATCATGGCCAATACTCTCCAGGAGCTCAGGTCAAGTGGAGAGTCAAAAAGCAAAAAAAGAAAAAAATATATCATGATGAAAGGGATAAATGCACCAAGATAAAGTGAAATGGCATGAAATCCAGAAGAAGTTAGGAGGACTTATCAGAGAGATCCTAGGACAAGAGATACGGAAGTCGTATCTTGAAGGAGGAAAATGCATTTTATAGGCCAACAGTTTGAAGAAGGGCATTTCAGACAGAATAATCAACTTAATAATTATAATAACTACGGTTTGAATTTACCATTACGAGGCTGGATAGAAAGTGCTCTCTCTCCCTCATGAATACCTGTAATTACCATCATTATTCCCACATTGCAGATGAGGAAACTGAGTCTCAGAAATAAGCTAGTAAAATACTGGGTTAGGATTCAGACTTGGCCTGGCCCACTCCAGGTTTCTTACACTTGGGTAGACAGGAAAAGGTGAGGGCAGGGTACAGAGCTTTGGGTAATGGAGCTTGGTACCCCCATGCCAATTTTAAAGACCAGAAGTTGTAATTCAAAGTACTTCCTATCCCAAGAATATAAATACTTTTCGTATGACTATTATTTAATGACCAAGTGGCTCAGAATTTAAACTTAGGGATTCATTCTACTGACTTGAAAAAATGTGGTACCTGAACCAAGAAATATGATCATGTCCAAAATTTTCCAAAATGACCTGCTTCCTCTATATCTTGTTATAATTTCTGCAGAAAGAAATAATCACAAATAGCCCCTGGTGGTCTTTTCACCTCTTAAAATATATGGAGCTCTTTTTTTTTTTTCTGAGAGGCTGTTGGGATTTTCGGTGCCTCTTCCTCACCTTTAATAGCATGTAGTCAACTTGTGTTTGCTTATAACCCAGGCTACCTTTTTTTTTTCTCTAAGTGAGTTTTTGGAAATAAGTCCTGGAGAACTAATAATGGCTAATAATGGTCCCGAGGCAGGACGATGTACCCAAAATAACATTCCAGCTGGCTTGGTTTTTGTTTGTTTTACAGGAATGTTCTACTTGAGAAATGCCCGCTATGTAACCCTTAATTTGACTATATATATATTTAGGGCAGTAGTTGGTACAGTCACCTAATAATTGACTGCCAACTTTACTCATGAAGAGGTGTTTCCAAGCCAAGCATCGAAGTTGGCAAGGGGTGGAGGGCACACTAAGTGCAAAGCCGCGGTACAAAAGCCAGTGAGGACACCTAATTAAAATGCCTTCTACCTTTTATTCTTGCTTGTGAGACGAAACAGTAAGTGAAGGTCGTGATGACGGGAGCAGAACTGGGTGTGGCCCTCATAGCCGCTGCGATGGTTGCTAGGGATCTACTAAATTTCTTCTTAATTAGCACAACGGGATGAAAATGGCTACAACTGTCCTGTCTAAGATGTTTCTTCTACTCTAAACCCACCCAGCTACTTATAAAGGTTGCTTATCTTAGCTCCCATATCATCCATTCATCATGTAATATTCAATAGGCTCTCTTTTTTTCCCCCTCCATCTAAATCAGGTTACCTAAGTTATTACAGGGCCTCTTAGTGTCCGAGGCCGGCACCTCCACGTGGCGCCTAATGATTCCTACCTTCTGGCCTTCATGCCTTCAGACCATCCTCTCTCTTTGAGTTTGAGCTGGACTTGGGCACCCTCGGAGGATAGGATACGAGGAAGCCCTCCGACGGCAGTTGAGGCTGAACTACAAGGACTGGGGCCCCCATTCTGGGTGTGCCCTCTCGTGCCATATCGTGAGGGAGGGAGACCCGGGCCCATCTTGTGAGCTGCCCTAGGTAGAGGCCTGTGCGCATTTTCTACGTTTGTCATAACAACTTACCAGCGACTGGGTGATGTAAACAACAGAGATTTGTTTTCTCACAAGTCATGCATCAAGGTTGGTTTGTCCTGAAGTCTCTCTCCACGGCTTGTGATAGCTGTCCCCTTGGTGGTCCCTTCCTGAGGTGATCCTCTGGTGCGTCTTTTTGGATCAAAGTTTCCCCTTAGAAGGGCACCAGACAGATTGGATTTGGGTCAACCCTAACAGCCTCCCTTCAACATAAAAGCCTCTTTAGAGGCCCTATCCCCAAAGAGGTACATTCCTTGGGAGTAGGGGTTAGTCTTCAGCATGTGAATTTGAGGGACACCCATTTGGACCTATAACAAGGCCCACATGGCAGGGGACAGAGGGAGGCCTCAGTCCTATAAACTGTAAGGATTTGAATCCTGCTAACAACCGTGTGAGTAAGACTGGAAGTGGATCCTCTCCAGTGAGGGGAGATCAAAGCCTTGGGATGACATCAAAGTCTTGGCCAACTGCGTGACTGTGATCTCCTGGGTGAACTTGAGTTAGAGACACCCACGTGCATCACGATGAGCCACATTCATGACCTGCAGACACTCTGAGGTGATCATCTTCCTTCTCTTAAGCTTTCACATTTCAGGGTGGTTATACAGCAAGAGATAACCAAAGTAGTGTCTACACTATCATTTCATTTGGTGGATCTGTCCTTTTTAGAGTAGAAGAAAGGAGTTTTTAAAAAAGTTAGGACTAAGGAGCATGGTCGCTGCTGTGGGGCGCCACCCAGTTTTCCACGTCAGGTCTTAAGTACCCATCCCCCCAACTACTGAGAATGTTGCCGACAGCAGATACTGTATCCCTCTGAGAAATTGCGCTGAGCTGAAAAGCGATTTGTCTGGTGACTCAGATGCTATACGTATTCCTGTCGAGGAGTTTGAGCTTAGTGAGAACTGATGCATCTTCATAGAAACTCTGGCTTGTCAGAGTTTCCCAAAGGGGGCCTCAAAAATGGGACCAGATCTAAGGAAAATATTATCATAAGCGGTATGTCCTCTTCTCCTAGTTTTCTATACTCCCTTTGGGAGTCATCCTTGCTTATCTTTCAGCAAGATACACAAGACTTGGAGGGGGAAGGCAGAAGAGCTACTCCTAGAAGAGAAGAATTCTATTCCTTGCTCTCCTTAAGGTAAAATACCCCACCTAGTTTGCAGTAACTCGGGCATTTCTCTGCTGTAGCTTCCAAGGGCATTTCAGCTGCCTTGGAGAGGCAGGTAGGGAGCAGTAAGATTATAGGGCTGCTTTCCTAATCATCCCTTGCAAGGACAATATTCAAAACAGGTGAAATTTAGGGAAACTGGAATCCTGCCATCCATGTCAGTGATGACCCCCTAATGTTGATTCTCTTTTCCTAAAATGAAACAAAACAAAACATAAATGTTTTTTGAAGATCAATGAATTATATTTTCTTTAACTGGAAAGAAACAGACTTTTTAAAAAATGCCATGAGAAATTGAGAACTGAAGTCATATTATCTAATGTTAGAAAAGCTGAACCCCTTGAAATCCACACCTTTATTCATGTGCTCAGTGACTGTCAGAGATCCCTAGTCTCCAGTTCAGAAATGTCAAGGTAAAATGTTCACATATTAGAGCTGAATTGCAAACACTTAGCTACATCAGAGAGCTGCAATCTAACCAGGAAAACTGAATTTTAATCACACAATCACCTGATAGTATAATAGATCAGTATATCTGAGAAGGTCCTCATGTAGTGCTAAGTGCTTCTTTGATGCATTTGGTGGGGGGGAGTGTGGGAATGTGCACATTACACAAAATAACTCTGGGATTTGGAAAGAAAAAGAGTATGTTTAAATATGTTCAACATGAAAAAGCAAAATGCAATTCTGAAACTGTTATCTTATATTCATATTTTAGATGCTCATAACATTTATCTTACCAATCTACAAACTGGTTTTAAACTCTGTGTAGTGACCAATTTTCTTTGCAATTTGTATTAGGCCAAAATAAATGACAAGCAATCTGAAAGTCTTCTCTGTTCCTTATTGGAAAGTGTATTAGTGGAAACTCAGGTCACTGGGGCCAAAATTTAATTGAATGCTTTGGAATTGAGTCCAAAACAATGGTGGTGGTGGTGGTAGTGTGTGTGTTTGGGGGGGGGGGGCATTTGGCTGATTGGCAGGCAAAGATGAAATTATTGTCCAGTGGAAAAAATCACTGATAAGAGGGTCATCTTCTAGCTCTAATTCTGCATAAGCTAGCTGTATAACCTTACCTCTGTATTTTTTACTTTTATTTGTAAATTGAAACAATTGGAAAAAATTTGAAGAATCATTCCTTTTAAGATCTGTATTTTCTGTTTTAGGCAAAATAATGGTAAACTGACTAAACATTTTGTTAATTTAACTAGATCTTGGGTTCATATACACAAATCTTAGGCAAACTGATAAGTAGTTGACCCTTGAACAATGGGGGAATTAGGGTGCTGAACTCCCATCTGTTGAAAATCCATCCATAAATTTTGATTCCCCCAAAACTTAGATACTAATAGCCTGCTTAGATTGGAAGTCTTACCAATAACATGAATTGTTAATTAACATGTATTTTATATGCTATATGCATTATATACTGTATCCTTATAATAAAGTAAGCTAGAGAAAAGAAAATGTTATTAAGAAAATCATAAGGCAGAGAAAATATTTTGACAGTACTATTCTGTATTTATTGATACTGTAAGTTTATGATGCCTTTTCACAAGATGAATTACGTTAGTACCTACATCAATATTGTCTTACATGATACAAAACTCTGTAGATGTTATGTATATTACTAACACTGGACATCAAAACTGAAAGTATGTAAAAAAGAAATTTGTATTTATTTACAGGTATAACAATTCATTCATTGATAATGAAGTAGCAATATGATTACTTTGTGGGAGCTTCATATAATCAATATGATGGCTTCCTGGTAGCTGAATCTATACACCAATGAATGAATCATTAGGAAATATTTGTGGCATCCAGTATTACAGTCATATTCATAACATAGTACTGGAAACATTGTTACATTTCTTAAAAACCACTTAGCCAGTGTTGATGGGCTGATATGCAGTTTCTCAATTATGAGAGAGGCATCCTGTGCAGTAATGTAATTCTTCCTGTCTCCAAAGAAAGGTGATTTTGACACAGATAATCCACTCTTTGCTCGTAACTTCCTTGTCCCACTTCCTGCCTATGAAATCTTTCATTTTGTACAACTCTTTGTAGCTTTCTGTTTGCTAAGTGGGGTGATGTCCAATTCATGAATCACTGAATGAAGCCAATAAGATCTTTAAATTGTACTCAGTTGAATTTGTTTTTTAATAACTTCAGTTCCCCATTGTGAGATTTTTGAGCAAATTCTAGAAGAGAAGTAATAACAATTGGACTAATGTTAAAATAACTATTAAGTGGGATAACTTTGGAAAAGAGCTTAGTTCAGTATCAGGCACATCAGAGTCACCTAAAAATTGTAGCTCCTAATAATATTTCATCTTATACCTTAAAGTTACATAGCCTGATATTTGTTCAGGAATTCTGGCTGCCATACCCATAGGTAAAATTATTTCATAAGTACCAGAAAATTATTCTGCTTAGTTTTGTTCTTTGACTATTACTTAAACAACTTATATTATTATTGCTTTTAAATGTATTTGTTTGTGAAGTAACTTTAATGTTGAATGTTATTTGCAGAGAAAGGGTTTGATTCTGTTTTAGGCATCTGATAGAATGATGAATAAACACTTTTCTGATACAAAATGGTATGACACCCCACTAATACTAGTATAGAATTATACTGAATGATTTGCTGAATTTATAGTCAGCCTATTTAAATTTAATGCAGAATAGCATGAAAATAGGAATAATCTAGTACAAATAAATTAATCAAAGACTGTTTTGTTTTGGGATATTATAAGCATTAACAATACTTTAAAAGTTGCCTAATTTATAACCCTAAAAAAATAAGTCATGTAGCAAAAAATAATAAAATGACATGTTGTGTAATGTATCAATGGAACATCTCATAAGCATATAGGTATATATAACAACTGCCTATAATGAAAATATCATTTGTTTTGGCTAAGGTAAAAGGTTCCCTGTTAACTTTTTCCATCTTTTAAATTTTTTTTCTTATTTTTAAAAATAGGCAATATAATTTTCCATATATGGAAATAGACTCACAGTAGTCGGAATTTTAGCATGAGTTTTGGTTTTGATTTTGAATCATCTACTGGGTTATATAATGTCTATGGAGTTAGGGGGCAGGTCATACCTCAGTGAAACTACACAAAGTCTATTTTACTAGGAAAACAACAATCTGTGGACTGTCCTATCTCTGGAGAGTGAGCATTTTCTGGAATTGTATTCTACGAAAGTAATAGAATGAGGAATCAGTGATGGGAACTATAACAGGGAAATGATCCTAAATCGGATTCAGGATTTCCCAGAGAGGGACGGAAGCAATCTCAGAAAAAGCCAGAAGTCCAAACCCAGACAGTAAAGGAATTTAACATTTCTGGTGGTAATACTAAACTGAACTTGAAAATAGGTGCTTCAGTTTTCAAATATATATAGTTGCTTTTTTTTTCATTTGTGAAGTAAATGAGTTTTATTTGTGAAAAGCAGATGTAATTCATTCAATATAAATCTGAAAAATCAAGGCTAGAACAGAATTAGGTGATTAGAAGTAACCATGGCATGTTAGATAAAGCAATTCACAAGCCATCAGCTAGTTCAGAGGGTGAGGAGGCTGATGTTTCCCTTCAAAGGGATTCTCAGCAAACTGTACATTGTACTTCTGTTATGGAAAGAGGAGCTGGGACACATATTTACAATTTCCATGATTATTTGTGAGCATGCTCCTAGATCACACACACACCCAAATGAGATTCTAGATTATCTAAAGCACCTAGATTAAGCAAATGGCTTTAATTTACTCAGGGAGTGTGTCTTCTGGCCTTGTGAATAGTTGCTTTTTTTTATTGTCATCTGCATGTGGTCATAATACTACTCACCTGCCTTAGAAAATGTTCTCTCACTTGCACAGTTTCGTCAGTGAATTATCAGTTTGAGGTCCTTAGCAAGTTGAAGGCCCACCCTTTTGTGTAAAATGGATGAATAGAGGCAGAATTTTAAGTGTACCATTGCCTCCGAATTTCAACTGGAAGACTATCCAGACACGCTAACATTTTCAATCTTAGCTACTTGGCACAATATTTGATTCTTGGAACTTAAAACAATGAAACCCTAAACTTAAAGGACCTTAGGCAAAGCAAATTGCTTAGAAAAAGAATCTCAAGTATTGGAGACTGTAAGACGGCAACATTTAAATGTCTTCTTCTAATTGATCCTTGAGAAAAATGCCAGACCTGAATTATGAATGAATTTTCTGAACTTACTTCATGAATGCAGAGAAGCAATTCTGGGTCTGTGACTGCAGTTAGGTGATGGGAAATCATCCTATTCAGAGCTCATGATTGACAGCATCAGCACAGGAGAAGGCGAGACATAGCCCAACACCGATGCATTTTAGAGAAAAGCTACAATTTTTAATGGATCATATTTGTGAATATCAATCAATTTTATATGCAAAGAATAAAGACATAAGACATTAATTCAAAGCATGCATTAAAAACAGTTTTAGAATTTATTTCCACACCTTATCTAATCTTGAAAAAATTACATTTTCTTCCTCAATAATTTGTAAATTTGTAGAAGTCTATGCTAATCCCATAGCCCCTTTAAGACTTGCTATGAGTTCTGAAGCTTTTCAGTGTTTAAAATTGTTTCGTATATGTTTGGTAATTTAGAACGTGCATTCAAATTAATTCATTTTGATAATGTTTTTGCATGTTGGTTTTTCAATTTCAGAGGTCATTGGAGTCATAACCTTCTGTTGTGTATCCCATGCTCAACTGAAAATGTAGCTGAAAAGTAATGATCTGAGCCCAACAACTATGTGAAATGAAACCTCTCTGTTCTTTTGAATGTATTTTTACCCACAAAGGAAGACCTTTCTTCTTCCTCTAACTCAGTGTTTCTCAGACTGTGTTATGTACACATGCAGTGCTATATAAAATAATGTTAGACAGTCTGTTGATAATCATTTATACTTGCAATATTTCTGTATTTCAACAATAATTTTAGAAAAAAATTAATATATTGAATTCATGACTTCAAAGACATCATTGCTTAGGAGAAAGATAAAAATTTTAAATTGGTTATTTTAATACTGAGTTACACTTTAGAATTTAGAAAACAAATATGTATAAATAATATTTATATAAATGCATATACATGATACATAAAAATATATATAAAATATGTAAAAGTAATATATAAATATGACAGTTCTACATAAATAATAGTACAAGTGATATTCATTTATGGCAGAAAAATCATATAGATTTTAGGAGAATAAAGACTGAGAAACATTATCCTAACTGTCTGGACTATTGACAGTTCTATACTAATTTGTGTTCATCCTTTAGTTCACCCCTTAGAAAAGATTAAGTACCATTCTACTTACGCATAACTTGGAGGGCCAGAATGCTAATGAGGAAGGGGATTCCATTATAATTCCAGCTGTGAGAGTTGTAAGATGTGTGTAAAATTGAAGGATCGTGAAAGCTTTCAGAGCCATTTTTGTAAATTTAATAAATCAAACTTATAAATGAAGTAAATC
The DNA here is from genome assembly GCF_040802235.1 of Manis javanica. Taxonomy (NCBI): domain Eukaryota; kingdom Metazoa; phylum Chordata; class Mammalia; order Pholidota; family Manidae; genus Manis; species Manis javanica. The sequence continues at coordinate 5,795,483 of NC_133170.1, read as the reverse complement.
AGTTTGTCTTAAGTACTCAACTACTATGTACCAATAATCAAATTATCTAATCCCTTACAAATTAAAATATCATGTCTTGAGTCAATTACATATTTCAAATTGAAATTATTATTCTTGTAGGAAAAAAATTATACTTCAATTACAGACCTCTAGAGAACACTCGTGAGATTGTCTGAATCTGGTCTTTCATTGCCTTGGAGCTATTTTGCAAATTTCACATTGCGGGTAACTGCTATGCTCTGAATATGTGTGTCCCCGCAAACTCCTATGTTGAAACCTAACCTCCAAAGCTGATGGTATTATGAGATGATTAGGTCCTGGGGGTAGAGCCTCATGAATGGAATTACTACACTTACAAAATCAGCCTGAGAGATGCCTTTGCCTCTTATACTACATGCAAAGAACAGATGGGACAAAGAAAAAATGGTACAGGGGTGGCCCTGTATGTGGCTGGTGTCTCAACATGGGACTTCCTAGACTCCAGAACTGTGAAAAATAATTTTCTGTTGTTTATAAGCTACCCAGTTTATGGTATTTTTGCTATAGTAGCCTGAAGGGACGAGGACAGTAACTGATGGCAATGACAGATAATTCTTTTCTATGGACAAGCAAATTCTGTCCTGCCCTATAAGAGGTTCAGCCACCTTCCCTTCCTCCCTGGAAAATACAGTTTTTATGCTTTCCTGTTGTATAAACATGTTTGTCTTTGGATTCTCTTTTGAACTAACTATAACCTCTGACTCCTTCCCTCCTGATTAATGATTAGAATAAAATCTCTAACATGAGTCTTTTTTGTATCTGTGTGAGAGTTCTGGTTTTACCTGTTTTTTGAAAATTAACTTTTATTTATTCATTTTTATTGAAGTATATTTGGTATACATTATTGGTTTCAAGTATACAACATAGTGATTAAACAGTTATGTACATCAACAGATGCTCACCTCAACTAGTGTAGTTACTATCTGTCAACATAAAATGTTACAAGACTATTTAATATATTCTTCAGGCTGAACTTTCATCCCCATGGCTGATTTATGGAATGATCGAGATTTTGTGCCTCTTTATCACCTTCACCTATTTTGCCCACTTACATAGTCCCTTCCCCATGGTAACCACCAGTCACTTCTCAGTGTCTATGAGTCTACTGCTGTTTTGTTCATTTTGGTTTGTTTTTAGAGACCACAAATAAGTGAAATTATATGGTATTTGTCTTTCTCTGCCTGGCTTATTTCATTTGTCATAATATCCTCTAGGTCCATCTATGTTGTCACAAATGGAAAGATTTATTTCTTTTTTATGGCTGAATAATATTCCATTGTGTGCATGTCCCTCCTGTTCTTTATCCGCTCATCTACTGATGGACACTTTGGTTGCTTCCATTTCTTGGCTATTGTAAATAATGTGGCAATAAACATAAGGGTGCCTCTATCTTCTAGAATCTGGGATTTTGTTTTCTTCCGGTAAATTAGAAGAAGTAAATTCCTAGAAGTAGAATTACTAGGTTGTATGGTACTTCTATTTTTAGTTTTTTAAGGAACTGAAAAGTATGTTTTACAAGCTATTATCTGATTGTTTCAAACAACCTCAAAATCACAGAAATTGTCTCCATGAATATAAAATTTACTCCCAGAAATTAAAAAAAAAAAGCATTTAAGCAATGGCTTAGATCAGTGGTTCTCAAATTTCAGTGTGCTTGAGAGTTATCAAGATGTGTAAGGGTGAATACAACTAAAAATAAGGGGCTTAATTCCCTCTTGTGAAAAGAAGGGAATAGACTTCTCTCCCCTCCCCTTTCTGAGAGCATTTATTTTAGAAAACTTGTAAGTGTAAATGCAATCTCTATCTTTTTAAATATACAGACATTTTTTTTAAAAGCTGAATAAGCCTCTTACTAATTTTAAGATCCAGGAATGCCTTTTTAAAGAACTGGGAGCCATCTCTGAAATGCAATCTTCAAGGAAGGTGAGTGTCCGTATCTCCCAGTGTCTGTGGGAGAGGAATTGACCGGATTTGGCAGAGGCCTTACTCCAAGACTATCACCGATCATGGAAGATATAAGAAGTTTCCCTCCTTTTTTCCCTTCTCTTTCTTCTTATCCTCCCTTATAGCCTGACTATGAGCTTCTAATGGGAACAAGCCTTAGAATAAATTTCGATGCATAGGGGGCATTTGTTAGCAAGCCAGGAAGACACAGTTACAGAATCTGTCTTGCCGTAAGCTTAATGAGGACCAAGTTCTCCATCATTTTTGGCTTCTTGGGTAGCCTTGCATTAAAGGCCCATCTGAGGCAACTGTGACAGTGGTCTGGTCATAAGATTCTGCTAACCAATTATTGGAGTCAGATCCTCCCAGTCAGCAGCAGGGACACACATTTGTTGGAATAAAAGTACCCCAGTTTTGCCAATGAAAGGTCCTTTCTAAAAACCTCTACGCCAGCTGACAAACCACTAATTTTACCAATGGATCAGCATTCTAGCTTTTCGCTGTGGTTGTTAGGACAGCTCCAGGTGCTGATGGAAGAGAAAAACTAGCTGCAAAACCTACAGGAGCAGCCTTTGGGGTGGCCTTCTAGATTGAAGGACGAGAGAGGCCCCAGAGTGTGAATTCTTGATTAAGGCCACCGCTGCCCTTCGGGTGCAAATCAAAACTAACTCACCCTCTAATCACAGTCTCCAGGCTGAAGTATTTTAAAGAAAATTTCTTATATGATTATACTAGTTCATCATGCTTCCCCAGGACATTTTTTTAAGTTCAGCACTACTCAATTTTTATCTTTTTCAACTTCTTATTGCTTGATTTTGAATAGATGGTATTAAACATTCCTTAGTTATGAGGTACCTACTTTTCTACTAAACTCTTTACTATTTTCTCAAATTCTGCATCCCCTCACCCCCCATTTACTTAGCTCTTTGGCCATGACTCTGTTGTCGTACTGATCTCACCAGGCCACTTGCTGTTCTTTGGCCTCGATAAGCATCTGATTCTGTCAGGCCAGTGATCCTTCCCAGTGGCTATAGTGAGAATCTATATTATAGAGGTTTCCAGCTTCATGTTTAAAGAACAGGTTTTGTAAAGGGTAACGGGGGGAAAGGAGATCACTGGGAGATTTAGTGTAAAAGCAAAGGGGATCCACAGAGACTGGCAGTCAGAAAGGGAGGTGAAAACGGGCGGAAGAAGGGGCGTGGCCGAGCCAGAAGTGCCGGCGGGGTGGACGCCAAGAATGATTTTGCTTATTAAAGAAAATTGCTGACCACTGCTTCTAGGTACACATTTCAATTAGGGACATAATTGTTTTTCTTTTAAGTAAAAGCAGGAGACAGAAATTAGATAAGCAACGAAGCTTTCAGAGAAGTAGTGTACTAATACTTTTATATCATAATTATGCAATTATGTCATTACCCTTGTATTGTATTTGATGCTGGACAAAATAACATTATTTTGTGGGTTTATGGCCATCTTCAGTACAAAGGAATAGGCCCTTCAATTTTTTCCTTTTTTTCTTTATTGTGTGCCTGGTAAAAAGTATTTTTTACTGCAGCTTATTTTTTAAAAAAGCCAAAATGGCATAAAGGCTAATCCTTGTTCACTTAATGCGAAAAATTACAACTGATTAAAAGGTTCTTTGTATAAAAGATAACACACTATGCTGGGAATAATTCGAATGAAAATTAATGTAATTTTTACTAAGTTAAATTTCTATGTAACTTAGGATTCTTATTGAAAAGTATGTGTGGCAAGATCAGCTTTTATAAACCTAAATAAGTAGGATTATTTATTAATTCTTGTGGTACTTAACTGAAATTAAAAGAGGAATGAGTGCTGATTTTTCTCTTTTGTCGCAAATTAAAATAATCACAATTTTTTTCTCTAATTATATAAGTGACTTTTAGTATCAGGTGATTAAAATCTGACCAAAAAAAGGGAATATTTCATAACCAATTCTATTAAAAATAGCTTTTTGTTGGGAAAGGAGGAAAAATCATGGGAAGTACTAAAGTCAGAGTAGGACTTTCTACAGGATGAAGCTAAGCCCCAAACCTGGATTCCCATTAATTGGGGGGCGGGAGGGGGGGAATCTCTTAAACCAAGTTGCCCAAGACTCAATTGCTTTTATCTAGAGTCCTTCCTCCAATAGACAAAGATCATGTTGGTCCATTTATCTTTTCCTTGTTTCTAACAGATGTGATGACACATATTCCTGAAAGAAGATATTATATAATAAAAAAATGTTTATGTTTTTTTCCTGGACCCTGAGCAGATAGTACAAAGGCAAATAGTTGGTTTGCATAATTAGTGCTGAAATAATATAGAAAGGTCCGTGAAAAATAATGGATTTAAAGAATAGGTAATATGAAAGAATGACATTAATTTAATTAGAGATCAATTCTTTTAAAGTATGAAAGAAATAATTGCATTATATAGAAAATTCATATCAAAGGTACAAAAAGAAGATATCAAAATTACAATGTTATTTTGATTTTTTTTGTCAAGTTATTTTCTATGCATATGAGTGTGTATTGGTAGAATATGTTTATATATACAAAATTCATATCACATACATGTATATGAGATATATATATACACAGAAACATAAGCACACACATGTGTGTATATATATTATATATATTACACACAGCTTGGTATGTATATATAACAAACATACACACAGTGTGTGTGTATATATATATATATATTTTTTATATGCTATATACAGTTTTGTATAAAATATTTTTCCATTTCTTTTTCTTACGAGCATATCAGTATATCTGAGAATTTTCTTGTTTTTAAGCAGTGTTCAAAACCATGATTTTGTCTCTGGTTGTTTCTTTCATATAGCTTCTTCAAGCGAAATAACTTTTTGAGCCTATGAATCCATATTGCCAAGTTACTTCCAAGAGTGGGCATTGGTTTACTGTCAACCAGCAGTATCTGGGAGGGCTAAAGAGTCATTTTCACCACTTTAGTCTTAATATTACCTGCAAAGTATTTCAGAAAGCCCAATGTACATAATCATCCTCTTCTGCCATAGCAGATCCTTCAGAGAAAAAACATGCAATTTTCCTTAGAAAAGTTTTCCATTATTTAAGTATCCTATTTTTCAGGAAATGCTTTTTAATTTGCCAGGAAGGAATGCTAATGATTATTTCTTGACTTTCTTTTTAAAATTATATATCCAGGTAAGAAAATTTGCATAAATGTATTACATTTGAATACAATTAAAATTGAAATTATTCCCACTACTACATTTGCCGTTGAATCGCCTTAATAAGGCATCAAAATACAAATTACCAAATTCTATATTATAGATGTTATCACTTAGAACTCTTTACTAGTCATTCGTGCTGTTCAGTAAATATTTCTAGTTCTCCTCCTTATGGGACACAAAGTAATGTCTTTGCTCTGTGATTTTAGGTGTGCCTGTGTACACTGGCACACTTGATTGATTCAGCCAGTTACATGTGGGTAGAACTGAAGGATTTGTCTCAGTTTAGAGACAGACACTTTGAACGTCAGCACTCGATTCCCTATATACATGAGGTCTCAGCGTACCTCCTGAGCGACCATCATCCCCAGAGCTTCCCTGCTGACCTGGCTTGGATAGAAGCTATGAGTAGGAAATACAGTTTTATGTGGATAATTCACTGAACTTTGAGTTATTTCCTACAACAGCATACCGTACCTATCCTGACTAATAATTTTGGCCCTAAAGTGACTTAAAATGTGGGGGATTGGCTTAGTAAGTGGGTTGGAGGGACACTGAAGAAACTGATATGGGTAATCTAGAAAAAATATCACAATCTATTATGTAAATGGCAATATAGTCAGCAAAACTCTTACAATTATTTGGAAAGGTTACTTCCTGTGAGAAGTGGTCAGAAACATAAATGTTAGTAAGCATGTTTTCGTTGCTCTTGGTAGCATTTGGACAAGGAGCTGTGAGAAATGCGAGTTTAGCAAAGAAGAAAATGAAAGTTCAGAAAGTTGGTGGATCGAGGTGCTGGGATGCACCATTCTTTCTCAAATCTAGCAAGTAAAATAAAGTAGAGAAAGCCTTTAATGACAAAGGCTGAGGTGAACTGAGCTTTGTCACAAGAATTAAATCAAGGATATGTGCAGCAGTTTTAAAATATGGTCTCTAATTCTTTGATGCTTCTACTCCCACTGAAAGGTAGTCTACTTCCCCTGCCCTTGAATCTGGATGGGCTCCTGATTGTTTCAGCGGATAGCGTGGCAGAAGGGATGTTAGATAGCTTGCAAGCCCAGGTCAGAAGGCTCACTGTCTGGAGGCCTTCTTGTAGGATGGACCCCTTCAGATTCCAGCCAACACAGTATAAGAAGCCCAAGCGACACAGAGATGTGCCAGCAAAACAATTCCCCTAAGCCTTCTTTTAAGTCACTCCAGCCCAGGCACCAGCCATATATATATTTTTTGACTGTGGTAAAATGTACATTCCATACAATTCACCTGAACCATTTTTAAGCATACAGGTGTACGGCATTAAGTACATTCACCCTGTGTGCAGCCATTACCACCATTCATCTCCAAGCCTTTCTCACCTTTCCAAATGGAGACCCTGTACCCATTAAACACAAACTTTCCATTCTTGCACTCTCACAAGCCCCTGGAAACCACCATTCTACTTTCTGTCACCAGCCATCTCAAGTAAAGAAGTTACCTTGTCAGTGCGCCCTTCGGCTCCAGTTCCTTCCCCTAGTTATTTGAGTCTTTCCACCTGTGGCCCCAGAGACACCAGCGTAGAGAACAGCCAGTCCTACTGTGACTTTTCTGGCTTCTGACCCACAGAGTCCATGAAGATAATCAAATAGTTATTGTTTTACTACCAAAAAAGGGATGATTTGTTATATAGCAAAGACAGTTGGAACAGTATGGCTGTCACAACTATTGTTAAAATCTCTGAAAGAATTAAAATGTCTCATGGTAAAGAGACATCTAAGGGTGTCCAGTAAGTGTGTTAATTGAGCAAATGGCTCAGTAAAAGAGATTTAAAGTCTGATTTTCTTAAAACATCTGCATTTAAGTTAAACTTGGGGGACATGAGACACGAAACATTTAAGAATAGTTGGTATATAGAATTCCCAAGAAGCAAATAGAGGAGTTCACTGAGCTGTTAAGGAAGATTTTAAGGGGAATTCTGAGATTTATGACTGAGATTTTCCATTGAAAGTTTTTCCATTTCTCTTGGGTCCAGTCATTCTGTAGGGTCCTCAAAGACGGTCCATTCTCCAGTGGCCATTTGAGATGTAGCCTGGTGCCATAAAGGAAAGAAAGAACCCCCAAAGGTGGAGAACCGTGGATGTGAGGACCCGCTCACAGAAGAGGGGCTTCACTGCAGGCCGTGCTCCACCCACCCAGCGTGGTCTCACTGTCTGTAGCTTCTGTAGCTCCGTCTCTCCTTCCCTGAACACAAGTGTTGACTGCATTATCTGGCCCTGTTATAGGGGGGTAGTTGGGGTGTGGGGGTTCGTATAACTTACCCTTGCAGTTCTTGAATGAGTGGGAGCCACAGCTGAACCTGATGTAGAGACCCTTTCTCCAGAGGTCCCTAATGCTGTAACTGAAAGAAATTTTGGTTTTCTCTCTTGGGAAGACAGTGAATGTATTTTGCAGGCGAAAGGAAGTGAAGTGAATATTTAGGGACTAGAAGGTTGAAGCATTGCAATGGTGTGTCTGTTCTCCCTTCAGAACACCCGATAGGAATGTGCTTTCTTTCCTTTGTATTTCAACTTGCCTATGTTGACTTGTTTTGGCTAGAAAAGGACTGGAAGTAATGAAAGTTTTAGCTCTGGCATCTTTAAGAGTCAGTATGATTTCCCTCATTTTTTTCCCCTTACAGAGATGCTAGGGGAAGCACCATTCGAGGAGGAGACTCAATCAGCCCCTGTAACTGAAAACTGTGCTACGTGCAGCTCCACTCTTCACCTGATGCAGACAGGTAACAGAAACAAGAACTGAATTTCTGTTGTGTTGTGCCTCTGAGATTCAAGGATTTGTGTTAATATGGAGTAACCTAGCCCATCTGAACTTAAGCAAATTCTTACTATAAATCACACTTCATTTCTGATTTAGTTCTTTCAAGATAATATTTAATATTAAATATAAATAATGTTGAACAATTAAAATGCCATTTTGTTCAAAGAAACTAATTAAAATTCTTCACTGTATTTTTGTTATTCTTCTCCAAGTTCAATGCTTATAGTATAATCTATTTTATGTCACATAGTGTTGTTTCTTAGTACCAGTTTGGTACTAATTTAGAAGAGGTCCAGGGTATTAAGGCTGTGTTTTCAAACAAATATTGCTTCAGCTATTATAGTCAAGTCATTTTAAGAATTAGGGTTATATTGCAAAAAGTACTTTAACCTATGGGCTGTTTTGACCTCTGAAGCAGTCACGTCAGTTGGCTAAAGAGATAAAGGAAGAAGATGAATTGTTATATATAGACATTCAGCCCACTAGAGAGTACTCTCTTTTGGTTATATAGCCATGCTTTATTAAGAACTACTTAGGAAAAGTAGCAAATAAGTCAATGAATTTTTCAATATCTATAAATCCCGTTCTTCTTACTTCTTACAATTTCCTGGTCTGGTCTTTTAAATAAGATTGCTGATAAACATCTGATATTTTGGCATTTGTACATTGTTCCTTAGTTACTATTTTACTTCTAGACTAGTTTTTAAGTTATTTGTGAGAGAAGCAAAGCAATCCCAACTCCTTACTCTTATTTTAGTTTTGTAGAGTTTTATTGTGTGTGTGTGTGTGTGTGTGTGTGCACAAGTGCACATGTGTTTGTATGTATTTCTGATAGTTTTGTAACCTTACTTTATTTAGTTCCTTTAAAAGGAAAATATTTTCAGGGCCCTTTTTTTCTAAGTGGATATATACATTTATAATAACGTTCAGGTTACATATTTCATCTTTGGCAGAATGAGCTTCCAAACTGGATGAAATAAATCCGACTGTTGTTAGGATTTCCTTAACAAATATACTATTTGAAGCATTTCTTGGTTGATATAAAACTAGTACTATTTAACTATTTGAGAAATTCTTCTGTGAATGGAGTCGACACAATAACAACTATGACTTCATTTCTCATACATGCACCAAAGAAACAGAATAGAAAATGAGTGAAACTAATTTAGGAAATAATTTTCTTTGGATTCGAACAAAACTTCACAAAGTAACATGTAAACACAGCTTTTGCCATTGCAGCGTGCTAAATTGCCAACTTTAATATTTGCTTAAGATAAAAATAGCATTTGAAGTAGATGTGCTTGTTTCTTTAGCAGAAGGTTGTATTCTGGTCTTCATGTGGTCAGTGATGTAACTATGGTCCTCAGGGTGAAATGGTAAATAAAGAAAACCATTTAGTAAAGTTACACATTTCTCAATTTTCTTGATGCACAGAAATTCGGTATTTATTTCGTCCTTAGGAATTTGCCTGTTTTTTGTTTTTGTTTTTTAGATCATGCTTCTGTAAGGGCTTATTGCATATTTTTAAAGCAGTGAATAAATTTTTGTAGATTTGCATCATGCAATAATGTCAATACGAGAGCAGCAAGTGTTCAGGCAGTTGTCTACACACCGTGGCAGGACTGCTTAGCCTTTATTTCTAACATGTATTTCGAATCCACTTCACCTATCATTTCCTATGTTACCCATTTACCTCACTGATTGCTGGCATCATGCATCTTAAAGGATTCTGTTTTTTTCTTTTTAACTTTTTATTTTGATATCATTAATCTACAATTACATGAGGAACGTTATGTTTATTAGACTCCCCCCATCACCAAGCCCCCCCCCCCCACATACCCCATTACAGTCACTGTCCATCAGCGTAGTAAGATGCTGTAGAGTCACTACTTGTCTTCTCCGTGCCGCATCTTCTTTGTCCATTCATGTACTGATGGATGCTTAGGTTGCTTCCATTTCTTGGCTATTGTGAATAGTGCTGTGATAAACATAGGGGTGCATATGTCTTTTTCAAACTGGGCTGCTGCATTCTTAGGGTAAATTAAGGCTCACTCTTAGTAGGGCTAATGCAGCTGGTGACTTTAAGTCAAGGCCAATGCTCATTTACCATTCTGAAAATCCTAGGGCCCTGATGAATCTACCCTGCTTGTGTTCTGTGAATGAAACAACAAAGCCTAGACACCAGCACATCTGTTTACAACAGGGATTACTGAATATTTTAAGCCTACTGTTGAGACCTACTGCTCAGAACAATGGATTTCTTTCAAAATAGTACTTTTGATTGACAATGCATTTTGTCACCCAAGATCTCTGATAGAGACAGACAAGATTAATGATTCTTTCTTGCCTGCTAATACAACATCCATTATGCAACTCATGGATCATGGAGCCATTTCAACTTTTGAGTCTTATTACCTAACAAATACATTTTGTAAGGCATTAACTGCCATAGATAGTGATTCCTCTGTGGATCTTTCAAGTTGAAAAGTAAGTTGCAAACCTTCTGGAAAAGACTCACTATTTTAGATGCCGTTAAGAACATCTGTAATGCAAGGGAAGAGGCAAAACTATCCTCATAAACAGGAGTTTGGAAGAAGTTGATTCCAGCTATTATGAATGACTGAGGGGTTCAAGGCTTTAGGTGCAGTGGAAACAGCAAAAGGTCTCGAATTCCAAGTGAAGCCTGAAGATGGGACTGAATTGCTACAATCTCAGGACAAAACTTGAATGGATGAAGAGGTGCTTGTTATGGATAAGCAAAGAAAGTGGGTTCTTGAGATGGAAACTACACCTGATGAAGATGCTGTGAAGACTGTTGAAAGGACAAGAGAGGATTTAGAACATTATATGAACTTAGTTGGTAAAGCAGCAGCAGGGTTGGAGAGGAGGTCTCCAATTTTGGAAGAACTTCTGTGGGTAAAATCTTATCAAACAGCATCACCTGCTACATGGCAATTGTTCAGGAAAGGACGAATCAATCAATGCAGCAAACTTAATGTTGTCTTTTTTTAAGAGATTGTCACAGCCGCCCCAACCTTCAGCAACCACCACCCTGATCAGCCACATTGTTTCATTCTTTGCCTCTCACTGGATAATTTTAAACTTCCTGTCTTCTGGGTCACAGATCTTTTCTTCTCTTGATTAATTCTGTCATTGATGCTCTCTACTGCATTCTTCATTTCATTCTTTACATTCTTCAGCTCCAGAATTTCTGTTTGGTTCTTTTTTAGAATCCATCTTTTTGTTGATCTCCTCATTTTTATTTTTCCATGTGCTATTTTCCTGATTTTGTTGAATTGTCTTTGTGTATTTCCCTGTAATTTGTTGAGCTTCCTTAAAACAGCTATTTTGAATTCTTTATTTGGTAAATTTTAGAGTTCCAGGTCTTTAGGGTTGGTTCCTAGAAAACTATTGTGTTCCCTTAGTGGTGTCATGTTTCCTTGACTTTTCATATTCCTACTTTATTGTTGATTTTGCAATGAAAGGAACTGTCACCTTTTTCATTTTTTTTTCTTTATTAACTGACTTCAGTTAATCAGAGAAATACTTCCCTTCTGTCCTGCTTGGTGTTCTGAGGCTTTCTCAGACCTTTTATGGACACACTTACGCTATGCTTCCTGCTTCCACTTGCAGCAGAATTCTTAAGCTTTATTCCTTCTCTTGATCCTGCGATGCACCAGGCTTGGTGCCGACAGCCTTCCTTCTGCTCGCGTCCATGGTCCCTCCCTGGCCTTTGGGTTTGGGCTGGCTTTCTGCACACGCTCGCCAGACATCTGTCAAAATGTTCTTGGCACCGTCAGTAGCTTGCACAGAGAACCCAACACAGGATGCGCTGGGGGTGGGTGGGGGAGGTGGCTGTGCTGGGGGTGCCCATGGGCAGGCTGGGGGCATCTGTGGGCAAGGCATCCCCAGTGGCTCATTGTTGGGCTTCTTGATGGAATCCATGACACAGTTAGTAGGATCCATGTCCTTTTACTGCCCTCTAAGAGTCCTATCTGCCATTCTCCCAGTCTCTTCCTGCCCACCAGTCATGCAGCTCATGACTCAGTACCCTTGATGGTTTAATGGCAAAATGTGCCTTGTTGGAACATTCTGGAGAGCTGGGGAACCAGGCACTCACTCACATGCTCACTTTTCCCTCTAGGTGGAATCATGAGCTGAGAAGATCTCTCTTGGCTCTGAGCTGTGCCACCCTGGGGAAGCGGGTATGCGCTTAAATCAAACTGTTCCTCTCACTCTCTCCAGTGCATGCAAACTCAGATTTTTTGCTCCAATCTGTGCTGGAACTTCTCCACTGGAAAAGTGGACTTCCATGAAGGCTCTGTTGTGTGTGACTGTCAAAGGCAATGTTCTCCAGCAGCTCCCTGACTGCAGCCAAGAGGGGCAGGAGCTGATTCACGGGCCTATGCAGGGTCCTCAGCTGGGACTGAGGTCCGTCTGCTTTTTACCTGACACACAGATGGGCAAGACCCCTCCCAGGTCCCTTGCTGTGGGGTGCTGGATCACACAGCTCCCAAGAAGGCACTTTTGTCTGTGTATGGATGCTAAATTGTCGTTGTCCATGATGGGGATAGGGGTGTGGGTAGGATGAATGATGTTGTATTCAGTCATGTTGCTGATGTCACTCCTTAAGCTAACATTGAAGAATTAGAAGAGTCACATCATATTTTCATGTTCACTGAAAAATATGATGGAAATCTGGCAACCATGTGCCCCATTTTCTGCCTGGCAGCAATCGAGTGGAGCTGAATGCAGCTGTCTGATGTCTCTGTGGTTTGTGGGCTCCTGTTTATCACAGCTCGTCTTCCTCTTAAGGCCTCCTCCACTTCAGATGTCCATGTTTTTCTCTGGCCCTTACATGCATCTGATTTTGACTCTTGGGTTGGACACTGATTTACTTGAAAGTGTAGAATCTCTGAGTCTTTGGAAAAGCGCAAGAGGGTGAAAGTTCAATCTTTAAGAAGACAAAGTGGATTGAAAATGAATAGAGACAGCGGAACTGAGAAGCAGACCTTGTTTTCTTAAGTTTAACACCACTTACTCTGTATGAAAAGGCTCAAGTATCAAAGCTAAACTGAAATTGGTACATTGTGCTTTCAATTAATTATAATGTTTAACTTAACTCCAAAGAAAATTCAGTTACTAGTTTATATAAAGTGTGTGATTACATTGTTCCCAAGCAACTATCTTTTTGTTATATGACTCACTTAACGATCTAGAGACTTCCAGATAAAAATGGCAAATTAAAGCCATTGCTGTGCTTCTCCCTTCTGAAATCAACTGAAAATTACAAAAAGAATGATCCACATAGGCTACTCAATGAAATTAGAAACCAGCTGCCATTCCAATACTTAATATGTGAAATTAAATTTCATAACAAATATTGAGAGGACATGAAGGGAACCTGCACTAGCAGACACTCACTCGAACTGTGTTCAGGGTTCTCACAAGTTTGGTGACACATGTGAAAAGACAGGAAGTTGGACAAAATAAAAGAGACATGATTTTGACATCTTGATAAGGAGCTCTGCATCTACTGATTTCAGTGAATGGAGATAAGTAAGTACTAGAACACCTCATAGAAGATAATGGAAGACAACGATCTCCCTGGCAACCCAGCAGCCTCGTTGTGATCATGAGTACAGACATGGAGTCAGGGCGTATATGCAGCATAACAGTTGAGAAGTGGTTTATGACAACTGAATCGAGTGCACCTACTCCCAGGACATATTTCCCCAATCCTTACTCTGTACGTTCTCCTGCAAAGACACGGCTCAAAAACTGATGATACAGTTATTTTCAAATAGGAAAGAAATAAGGGACTATAACATGCATTGCCTCCTCCTGGAAAACTACCTAATGATGAAGTTGTACTGACAGATGAACGGAGAAGTCAATGTAAAAAACTGGTGGTGAACATGGAGTCTGTTGACATATAAAACTAAGGGAAACTAACTGGAAAAATTATGAGCAAACACAATATCTGTAACTTGTGGTGCAGAATATGCAATGTCGGTTAACAAAAATTGGAATGTAGAGTATGAGAATAAGAATCTGTAAGCAGTGTATGAATGCCAATTTTCTGATCTCAGAGTGGAATGTGGGAGGACAACAAGTAATATTAAATGTAAAAAACTCAAGTTTTAAGCAAATTAAATAAAGTTATAATAAAAGACCCCATATGAGCTAAAAATAGATTATAGAAACAATAATTATTTCTGAAAGAAGGCACAGACATGCAAAATAACATAAAGATACCCTAAACTGAACAGTGAAGGAAGTGGCAAAGATGAAAAGAATAAAAATGGAAAGAATTTTGAAAAAATAAGAAATTTAAAAATTAAAAAAGTATAACATTAAGTGATATAAATAAGACTAAATTTATTTGTCAATGGAATAAATGTGAATGAACTTACCCTGTTAAATAAAACATCTTAATTGGATTTAAACAATATAAAAGAAATATTTGCATAATTAAAATATGTTTGGAAAACAAGTGACTCAGGTTGAAAATAAATAGGCAAGAAAAAAGATGGATAGGTAAAAAAATAAACAATACCAGGTATAAATAAATAATTAGTTTCCATGAGTCACGTAATTAATATTTAACAAATTTTAATTCAAGACATAAGGTATTAAGGATATAAGGAATAATTTTACAAAGAAAGTAAACAAAAGTAAATTGAATATTTTTTTAAAAATTTATGTGCCATAAATATTTCCATGGAAAATGGCACAAAATAGAGAATAAATAATTGAATATATCTTTGGGCAAAATCAGGTATAGTAGGAAAAAATATCTAAAAAAGATTCAGTATCTATAAAATACAATTATTACTGTAGCTAGTCAAAGGATTGTGTTGATCTAAATGTTTGATATAAAGGAGCTTGAAAAGCCATCATTAAATATATAACAGAATATACTTAATTATTTTTTTGCAAATATATAAATGAGCCAGTTAAGAGTTGCTGCTTCTGCAAAATAGGACTGGAAATCAGAGTAGGAGAAATAGTTTATTTTTATTGTATATCTTTGATCTATTTAAGTGTTTATTTACCACATCACTGTATTAGTTTATAAAGACTATTATTAAAAGATAAATTGATGTTTTTAAGGACAGAAAGATCTCTAATATATCATTAAACTAGACAAGTGAAAAAAATAAAACAAAAGGAAGAACATTGGGGTAAATTTTTATTAAAAATTATTTAATACCAGTGTTTCCTTCCCATCCTCTGATTATTGTATTCCAACCACGGCCAGTTCTCAACTCAGTGTGTGTCTATGAGTGCCTGCCTACGAAGAAAGAAAGAAGTTTGTAAAAGTCACTCAGGAAGGAGTAACTATAGAAAGGTCCTTACTAACATCCCTGGGAAGATGGATGTGGGTGACCAGTTCCTGAAGCAGCTAGTGGGGGTTCCGAGCTCTCTCTGAGGACACGTGGGAACGACAGATCAAAAGCAGAAACCACTTGTTCAAAGTGGAAAGCCACTCCCCTTCTTCAGTCGATAATGCTCTCACACAAACTTGCAGTAATGTTTTTTAACTCATCAAATACATGCAGAGAAGCCTAGAAACATCACTGTAGTTTTCAAATTATTTTTAAATAAGGGTTATCTTCTTAGTATGTCAAAATTCAAATTGTATGTATTTTGAAACAATCATCATGATCATGCACTGGAGTGTTTCCTGCTTTGCTCATAGTTCTGATTTCCCCCTTCTGAATCCTAAAACCTTCCCTTCTGTCTTAGGGCTTCTATGCTCATGTGCGGCCAACTTAAATTCAAAAGTGTGCTTGGTGTCAGACTGAAGCAGCAGATATAAAAAGATCCGCGAGGAAACAGGTAGAGGGAGGGGTCAGTTGGTGAGGCTAGGAATAGAAAAGTCCCAAATTTGATTAGAAGACACTAATAACCAACCATGAAGAATGAGGGGAGGAATAAAAGATTACTTGAAAATTACCCTTAATATCAAATCTATATAAAGCACATTAGGAAGCAAATAAGTGTTAAAAATATCCAGATTTATATTCAGTGTCTTTCCGGTGATTACATGGTCTCCTATAATTTTACCTTTCTTTTTTTCACATTTAAGTGTACAAAGCACATAAACACTAAATATTAAGGTCAAACCCCATTATCCATCCACCAGCTTCAATAACTATTGATATAATAGTAATCTTGTTTTATTTCTGCCTCCCAACATCTATATGCTCTGGATATGTATTAATTTTTATAGCTTTATGGAGGTATAATTTTCAAGCCATAAAACTTACTGATTTTAAGTTATTAATCTTAGTGAATTCATAGAGGTGTACAATTGCATTATGACAATCCAATTTAAAAATATTTCCATTATCTCCAAAAGTTCCCTTGTATCTGTTTGTAGTCAATCCTCAGAGCTATGTAAACACTGAACCGATCTGCTTGCTTTCTCTATAGATTTGCCTTCTCTGGACATTTCATAGGAATGAGATCATAAAAGGTGTGGTCTTTTGCACATCCCAATTAATTTCAACCATTTAGCCTAACTGCATAACTTAAAAAAAGTCACAGTTCAACATGACCTTGGCCCTAATCAAGATATGTGGTGGGATTACTCAGCAAAATAACTCATCAGGTCATCACTTTCCTATAGAATAGGGTTTTGATGCAAGAAAAGAAAAATAACATGGCAGAGAAAATGTAGAAACAGAGCACAGCAGAGCTCAGAGTCAGAGATCCCGGGACGATGATCAACAATCAGGATGGGAACAGGAACGTGGCCAGGATGTTCTAAGCTTCCCCTCTCCCTGCACGGCTTGACCAGGGGTTGCTCTGGTGTACATCAGAAGACTAGCTCTGAATGATACTTAAAGGCAAGGATAGGAAGGTATTTAAGCTGTGGCAAGAATCAGGCCAATATCTGGTTTCTTTCTGGATGAGTAAGTAAGGGGGCAGGACCTCGGGAGAGCAATTATGACTAGTTCGAGCATCATTGACTCAACAGGATCAGGGCTTTAGTGTTCCGCCCCACTGCCTTGTCAGTGGCGTTAGGACAGAGGCTGTCCTGACATAAACACCCGAGTCTGGCTGGAACTAGAATAAGAGTAAGCACTTACGATTAGGAGCTGAAAACAGAATGAAGATGGGGAGACCCGGGATCCCTGGGGGCGGTACTTGGAAGGATTCTTCTGTGTGTTTCCATTGGTCTTCACAAAGCATGGATGGGTGGACTAGAAAGTGTAGCAAGGTTTGGGCAACATGTTACCATAGTACATACCTGGGTATTGAATTTAAATGGTGTATCTGTATGGTTTGAAATGATGATAAATAATGAACAAAACTACAGCATTTTAATGGTGGATCTGGGTCACTGAATATAAAGCTATTTCTGCCTTCCTCCTGTATGCAGATTATAGAAAGCTCTGGAACCCAAGTTACCTCTGAATCCATGGCAGTCACTAACACCCAGCAACTGTTACGGTTCTAAGCAGAAGTTGGGCCACTTGATTCTTTCTGGTGGGTGTTCCTGCGTACCAGATCTTGACAGGAAGCCACAGCAAGTGAGAAAGCAAACAGGCTGGGCTCTGGGGGTCCATCTGGAGAACACTGAAAGGGCAATGTCACCAATTTTATAGAGTTCTCTTACTATTGAAGACCTGTGCTCCTTAAGGAATTCAGGAACTATTGCATTTGTAGGGTTCTCTTTTATTCTGCCAGAGGCACTTTCCTGACTATCTCTTTCTAAATAAGCCGACCTGACAGTATCAATCACGGCATATTGAGGGATGCCAAAATAGCTAGTCAATTCACCTAAAAATATAGTCAGATTGATTATCTCAATCTACATAGACAACATTTCCCATTAATTAATTTACTGCACCACCTTTATCAATATAACCCAAAATGTGAATGAAGAAAAAAGGAAAAAAAAGGATTAATTAAGGTTATTATGATTGCCTTACCAAGGAATACGTTAGTTTTAATGCATGTTATTAAATTTAACCAAAGTCATTTTACACCTCACCTTTTCTATGGTAGATCTGAATCTCTAAAGGGTGCTCATCAAATAACCAAAAGGAATTAGAACACAGTTATTATGGATTCAGAAGTAAAAAGAGATGAATCAAACACACACAGGGTAGATATGGGAGCCACAGATGTAATATCATATTAAAAGAGAAGCAATGTTTTCCTTATTTATGGAAGCAGTTAAATCACTGAGCATTCCTCGTAAGCTTTACTATACAAGCTTGGCAGGTAGGAATGTTTTCGATCCTTCAAAAAATTGTGATTAATTTATGCTCTGGAACTTTTTCAACTCTTATTTGTAGCATATGACTTCTACCTCAGCTCGGGAACATACCAAGAAATGCAGAATGACCATGTCTGAAGTGTTCAGGCATGTTATATTTAGCAGATAGTAGTTGGAAGTTATTACAAACTTGGATAATCCTCATAGAAAGGGAAGTGAAATCCTTTATCTGGCGTCACTCAGCCTGGTAGAAACTAAAATGCTATTTTTCTCCAGACAGAATCCTCTCTAGTGTTCCGTCTCTTATGCTTTGTTGCCTTGAACAGATTTAGAAACCATGGTTCATAATTTTTTATACAGTAATGTTTAATTGTATGTATATATAATTACATATAAAAAATCCTGATATATATATATATGTATGTATATATATATATATATATATATATATATATATACACACTCACACACACACAGATATATATAAATTTAATGTTTGTGTTTTGTCATGAATTAATTTATAAATAATTAAATAATTATGGGGCCATGAATAGGTGCTGGGAACTATGCAAGGTAATGGGGGAAAAGAGATGAACAAAATACAGCTTCCTGTCCGCCATGATCCAGGGCTGTGATCAGACGTGCAGACATAGAGGGCAGTGGTTGATCAGACTGTGATCGAAGACTGTGAAGTGCCTCGGATGCCATGTTCAGAATTTTCAATTTCATCTTTTGCATAGCCAAGAGCCACCAGAAATCTAATTAAGGGCGAAAACAGCAAATTAGGACTGTTATTTATTTCAGAATACAAAGCTGCCAGCTTTGTAGGAAATAGATGGAAGGAAGAAGAGAATGCTGACAGACGAGAGGATGTCACCGAGAAAATCCGTTGCTGTTGAACATCACCCGGACCGAGGGAGGGGCGCTGGGGGCGAGCAGGGCTGTCCTGGGCAACGGGTCTGAGTTACGGGAGTGGAGGTACAGTCTGCAGGCTCTGCTGATTTATCTGATGGGCGTGTGCGCAGGAGGAAGGTTGCTTAGGGATGGTCTGCCTTTCAGCAAGGCCATTGATTTAATTTTTCTGGTCCTTTGCTCATTTTCTATGAAATTTTAAAGGATGGGCAGAGAGTAGCTGACTTTGTTCAAGGCTGTTTTGTTCAGCATCGTCACATGTGCATTTAAGTTTGTCCATTTCTGAAGGATTCATCTGTGCCAATTTTATATAAACTGATTTTTAATTTTAAGAAAAGCAGAAATTAGTATTAAAAGGAAAAAAATAAAAGAACCCCTGTTTTTCTACCTTTAATTAGATTTGGGCACTTTTTAGAAATAGTTTTTGTTTATTCTGTTGCTATGTCTCCCACCGCTGTACTTCATAAATTATTACTACTGTGACACAGGGTCACACAGCCTTCCTGCTTCCTAGATTTTATTCTCTATAAAATTCTTTATGTCAACATGGAGTAAACCCTGTCTGTCATAGCTAGTCATTTTTACTATTGGCAGTAATCTTTCTACCATTATAATGACAAAAAGGTAAATTACCATGACCTTGAACTGGTTAACTTAACTATAAAGACAGTAGCCGTGTTACTAATTAAATCTGATGGAATCATGGAGTAACACCATGGTTTTTAAAAATTCTAGAAAACACTACTGGAAATGAACAAAAGGTAATAGAAAAATATAAGAAGTGTTTGCCCATTTCTGTCAGGCATTTTTAGAAATCAAGCCACACTGGTGCTTTATTATTGCCAGATGGGAAAAATTTTGAGGATAAAAACCTCTTATCTTATTTTTAACCAGGTGGGGTTTTTTTTTCTTCCCTTTTCTTCCTAGGTGTTCATATAGAGGAGTTGTGTTCAATGAAGTTGCACTTACCCAATAGCTTACATAACTCTCCATCTATTTTCAGTAAAAAGGCATTGGCGTCCCATGTGTGCTTTCATTATGAAGTACTAATTAGTACCTTTGAACCAGCCCACGGCTTAGCAAATCAGCCGATCTTGAACATGGTCTCCTGGTCCTGTAGATTGAATGAAGGCAAGGTTCAACAGGAATTACAGAATAGAAAATGCAAATCTCCCGACACTTCAACAAAAATGAAACTTTGGTTTCCATGGTTGTACCTCAAAGAAACTGATGTAGGACGCAAGCATCAGGACAAATTTTAATTTCCAAGTGAAAATTGTAAAATGAAACACCATGGAAAGGACCCCCTTGAAATATATTTGGAGGACATGTATTTAGGCAATTGAAAGAAATACATACCAGACAGTTTTTGTCTCAACAGACAGAATTATGGATACTTTTGGGTAAAATGTCATTTCCTCACTCCAATTGTGTGCATGGCCAAAGAAACATAACATTTCAAAGATATTGTTATTTTTTATGATATTCGTGTATATTTTATCCTCAGGTGCAGAATCACCAGTTTTCTTGACTTGGTGATTTGAGGTGTGAAGGATGCATGCATGAATGATGAAACTGTTGATCAGTTTCAGGTTTTTCTAAAATATCAGGGGTTAATGTGTAGGATCTAACAATGTCAACAATGTCAGTTCCTGAAAAGGGATGTTAAGTATATTGTGGCATAAGGGAAATACATAGGAACATGTATTTTTGCTCCCCAGGGAAAAAAAATGTGCCTACACAGATCATGCAAG
The DNA here is from genome assembly GCF_040802235.1 of Manis javanica. Classification (NCBI taxonomy): domain Eukaryota; kingdom Metazoa; phylum Chordata; class Mammalia; order Pholidota; family Manidae; genus Manis; species Manis javanica. The sequence goes on along the minus strand of NC_133170.1, from coordinate 5,774,587 downwards.
AGATTTATGAACTCCTTCCCATGTGCCCTTTAGGGGCCCAGGCTGAGAAGGTTCTGGAGAATGTAGAATATATTACTAGCCAAGACCCTCCAAACCCTTATGCACTAGGATTAATAATTGGGTCCTCTCTGAGCTAGACGGGCCATGATTCCTAGGTGGACAGTGAAAGCAAAAAGACCAGTATTCTCTAGTATGAGAAAATTGTTATCTTCCTTAAGTAACTCATTCATTTGCTCACTCATTTACTTAACAAAATTATCTTGAGTGTCTAACATGTTTCTGGTCACTCTGTTAGGTACAGAGAGAAAAAGGTCTCAGTCCTCAAGTTTCCAATGGAAAAGAGTGATACTAGAAAATAGATCGTAATTATGGTGTCACAAAAAGAAAAGAAAAAAAGAGAAAAGAAAAAGAAGAGAAAATAATGCAAAGAAGACTTGGAGTCTATTATAGTGAAAGCAACTTGGAATTTCTAACCAACAGAATTAAAAAATGAATCTCAAAAGGCAGACATTCATAAGGAAGGTGTCCTAGGGTGTTTTGTTCACCCTCTGATTTGTTTAGTTAATTTAACAAGTGTCCCAGCAGTATTTCAGGCTTGAATCTAATTATTCCGAGAATCATTTTGAACAAAATAATTTCAATTCTTTATTTATTGAGCAACTGATGAAGCTTTGTTTTCCCATATTGTAGAAGCCAGTGTCGCAAATTGATTTCAGTAATACTTAAGTTCTTTTGCTATAAACAACATAAATTGTCTTTGACTGACTTAAGCAAAAACCAAATAACCAGCTAGCCAAAAACATAGAGGATAATACTGGAATATTCCAGTAAATATTTACCTTGAAGTAATAAAAGAGGAACTTCAAGGCTAGCTCTTTATTAATGTTAACGCATGAACTTGCTAACCTAAGATTCAGACAGGAGCTGGCAGGCAGAGGAGATAAAGCACGGAGGTGAGTGGGGATGGAGAAAGTGGGAAGTGGGAAGAAAGGCCGGCGAACACATTCTCTGGTCTGCATGGGTGCATCTAACTGGTACACGAAGCTGCTCAGAGGAGCACGACTCTGTGAACTGGGTCAAGCCAGTAGTTCATGGGGCTTTTTCAAACTATGTTTAAGAATTATTGCAGAGGGAAAAATCTAATCGTAACTTACTCACTGTAAGTTGACCTCTAAAACTGATGGTACATTTAGTAACAAACATTTCTACAGAATGAGACATAATCATAAAACTAAGAACAAAAGCCCTACTTTTTAAGCTATGATTTTTTAAAAACAAATTTACTTTTTTTCAGTTTTATTGACAGATAATTGACATATATCACTACATAAGTTTAAAACACAAAACATGATGGTTTGATTTAAATAAATTGTGGAATGAATACCACTATAGGTCAAGCTATGATTTTATAGCACCATTTGGCTAGACACTACAAAGAATAGCTTAGTGAAGTTTCACACACACACACACACCAAGTTACTAGATCTCCTGAAGTCCTCTGAACAGCTGAATATGAATTTCTTCTGAAATAAAAACATTCCCAAGTCTCATTGATATTGTTTAGAGAACCAAAGCACACCCAGGCATGCTTTCATTTTAGTTCGCTCTTAGCCTGAGCATTTTCTCTAAGGATAGAAAAATGTGAAATTATGTTCAGGCTAAATCAGAAAAAAAATTCTAGTCCTATAACCTTTTCTAACATTTTATCTCTAAAGAAGATAGAAATCCTAACTAAAAGGTACCATTTTCATTGTTTTATTTAAGTATCATTGATATACAATCTTATGAAGGTTTCACATGAACAACACTGTGGATTCAATATTCACCCAGATAATCAAGTCCTCACCCGCCTCCCCATTGCAGTCACTGTCCATCAGCGTAGTAAGATGCTAAGAGTCATTACTTGTCTTCTCTGTGCTGTACTGCCTTCCTATATTGACCTACCTATATTGTGTTTGTGAATCATAGTGCCCCTTAATCCCTTTCCAATTTCATGTAATGCTTTAGGGGCATAAATGCAAAAAAGTAAATTTACTTTGTGTGCAGGTTTGCAGAAGTAAGACAATATCTGAGGGCCATTTACAATGTCCTGTTTGCAAAGTTATTAAATAACATTTTTAAAAAACAGCTAAATGTAAAAGCTGCAAATGAGAATTGATATTCATAATTTTAAAAACGCACTAATGGAGTTCTTTGTTTATTAACGCTGATATGTTTATGGATTCAAATCCAATAAACCACGATTGCTTACAATGCGCTATTACAGAAATAGTTAGGCAGTTGAATGAAGCAAAATAACATTAAGAAATAGAACCAAGCTCACAGAGGAATGTAAGAGAAGATATGGGTGCAGTTGAATAGGGGGACATGTAGATTATACAATATCAAAGTCTGGGAATATTGACTAGTTATTTGTAAAGAAAAAGTTTTATTTTTTATATTATTTCTTATACCACAAGAAGTGCAGATAGATCAAAATTGGATTATTTTTAAGTGTATTACTTTTGTTAAGCATTCTTTTCTCCCTTTCCCGGTTCAAGAGAAACCAGAAAAAAACAAAACCGTCTTTGATTCAGGATTTCTTTTGGATGCATTTTGAGCGGTCTATAAAATATCATGTGGTTTGAACCTAATATCTTAAATGGATGACTTTTGTTATATCTGCCAAGGAGCAGGGAATTTTTCTTAGCCAGAATTTAATACTTTGCAAATTAGAGCAGAGTAACAAAAGTAGAAAATGATCTTCAAGATGGAGTTTTCTCCCTTATGTTAATCTTCCTAAAACCTGACCATCTCCCTATCTTCTTCCTCTCTTCCTATTTTGGAGAGAGACTAGAGGTTTCAGAATGGAACTCCTTCAGTATCCCAGGGCCACCTGCTCCACCCGTGTCCACACCTGTCTTCACGTGCCTTCATCCTGTTACAGTAAAGCAAGCATTTCACCACGCCTCTTTCCTTCCCATTTTCTCAATAATTTTACACAAGCTATTGTCCTGTAGTTCTCTTATATCTGGATGTTTCCCCTTAGCATTTTAAGATCCCCAAATCTCGCCTTTCTCTAAGACTAAGCCTTTCACAGTTCCGCCCTCCTTCCTTATGACGCGCCTCGTCTCCAGCTTCTGTCCCATCGGTCCAGGCTCTTTACTGCTGCTGTTATTTAAATAGCTCATCTTTGCTACGGTCAACTATGACATCAATGACTGAATCAACAACATTTTAGCATTTTTCTTAGCTGGCGTTTCAGATTGCCACTCTTCCAGAGTCACTATTTTCATCAGACTTGACTGTTTTCTTCATTTCACTCCAGTTTCTCTTGCTGATTTTTCCAGTTGCTTTGCTGACTTTCTTTCTTGTACTCAACTTTTTAATGTTGAAATACTTTATTAAATCTTGGATTAACCAACATGCTAAACTTTCTCCCTAGAGGATCTTATAGCTTCAACTATCATGTATATATAATAATCCCCAAATTTTATGTCTGCATCTCAGACCGTCCTTCATATAAACCTCAGACTTGCATGTTTAACTGAAACATCGCTCACTGAAATGACCAACTTCTAATGAAATCCTGTTTTCTTCTTGGGAGAAAAGAAAAGTCGTGATACTTGGGAGCTGCTCTGACAATCACAGCTTGGCTGTAGGGGTGTTGAAAACAGACCTGGCACTCCCAGCTAGGCCAGGTCATTCTCCCATGAACACCGACTCAGACAAAGTCACTCTGAGATACAGTAGACAAAAAAGACCACTTTATATTATTTTCTAAACACGGGTAAAAGCAGTTACTATGTGACTCACAGAATATCAAAGACTTCTCTGCCCCAGTTAATATAATGGTCTATTGCTTGTTTGCCAGTTCCGACTTCAGCCTGGTCTAATTCTGTTTTCCTCATACTAAGATGCATTGAGATACACTGCCATAGAATTGTCCCTAGTTTGTGCCAGTACCCAATATGGAGTGAATCTGATTTCTTGGTCTGTCCCCCAGATCACCCAATCAAAACCAATTCTTTCAATAAATCCCTCCTAACACCTTCCTACAGAGATGTCCTAAGAGTCTCTCTTGCCGCTGTGAGTAATACAACCACTTTGTTCATCTACTGGTATTTTCCTGTGGTAGTGTGTTCCTTCGTCATAGAATTTATCTCAGTAATAAGTAAACACATGAGTATGTAAATAGTTGTTTTATGACTTTCTCTCACTAAAACACAAGCTCCTCATGGGCAGGGACCATGCTGGCCTTGGTTAAGTGCTCAGAACAGCACCTCGGGGACAACGGGGTCCTGTGTTACCTATCTTCATCTATGCTTATTGACTGTGTTACACGGGGCTGTAATAAGCACCTTAATTGCCAATGATATGAAACTGGCTATTAGATACTACTATATTCTTAATTGCTGTGTCAGTTCATCAGGATTCTCTCTTCAATTAGATATCAGACTTCGCAAGAGCAAGAATTCTCTAGGCTACTTCTTGATGCAAAGGTGTTTATAAGCACTAGACCCAAAGCCTACACATAATAGGTGGCAATTGGTTAGATGTTTCTTGGAGCTTATGCAATGACTGAAGATGATTTTGCTTCAATGACATCAGTAGGGGGAAGTTACTTCCTAAGCTTGGGAACAAATCCAGGAGATTATTCATAAAAAGGTAAGGAATATGGGTTCACTTTTGCTGTCTCTCAAGTATATACCAGTGACATTTGACTGGAAACACTTCCTAATGTAAATTAGAAAGCTGACTGGTCAATGTGCCCTATAAGGATACCTCTTGCTAATCAACCAATTCCTATTATTAAGAAATTATTGCATATACCCCAAAGCAATAATTTTTCATTAGATTTAACCTTTGTGTCCAAGCTGTATGTTGCTCGGAAATATTATAGTTCAAATTTTCTCTTTAAAATATTCTTAGAATCTTTTCACAAATGTATATTCATTTTTAGTTATTACCCCCACAAGAATTGGGGAAAATGTGAAGAAATCCTGCACATTCCTCTGGGAAAATTATTCCCCTACATTCATGTCCTAGTCGTATCTTCCCTTGACCTTCAGACCCCTGTTTATAATATATAATGGGTATTTCTTTTTGGACGTCCTAATAAAGGCAACTGATAGAAGAAAATCATTGTCTTTCCCAAATATATTCATTTCCTCTTTGATCATATAAATGTACTACTGTATATCTGGCTGTAATGCTATGGATGTTTTTGCATTCCCCACCCCCCCATTAATATAGTTTAATACACATGAGTCACTGATTATTTGTCCTTTTAAATATCTCTAGAATCGACCCTCTTCTTTCCAGCTGTCATCATCAGCCACGGTCTTCTGCTCGGACCATTGCTAGAGTCGTCAGACAAGTCCCCGCCTTGAATTTCACACTACCAGCTAGGAAGGCCTTTCCCTTCACAGGCTGTCCTCTGGCTCCGTCACACTAATTTCAGCTCCTCCAGTGGGTCTTCCTGTCACACACCCCAGTTTGTATGAAATTTTTTCCTTCTGCCTGAAATGTTCTTCCTTTGTTTTTGTTTTTAACCCCCAAAATTATTCATTTTTAGCTTCCTTAAATTACTGATCTAAGGTGATTACGTCCTACTTTGTGATAACTTGCTCCTTCTTCCTCCACTGAATTGCACTAGTTTATTTGTATCTTAAATTCTTGTAAGAGTAGATGCTGCTTAGACACAGGGTCTATGAAATATCTGAACATCCCAGTACCAAACAGTGCCTAACAAACACTGGCAAATAATGTGTTGAATGAGTGAATGAATTCTGTCTCTAAATATGCAAGAGAAATCCAGTTTTAATTTGGACACAGGCTACTTTACCTCCCTACATCTAAAATACTGAATCACACAGAGTGAACACCGGAGTTCGACAAGGTAAACGACCCCTCTCCTTTCTCTGGCTCCTCTTTCTTCTGCTCCACCTTCCTTCTTTTCTTCCTTTTCCCCCTTTCCTTTGCATGTTTTCTTAAGCACATGCTATGTTCTAGGCTCTGGCGATACTACTGAGGAATTTTCTAGAACATTTATTGTTTGAATTCTAAAACTACAGAACTGCCATAAAAAGGGAAATTTGGTGGACTTTTTAAATACTCATACCAGTAACTTCTAGTTACTCTCCATCCAAAAAAGGGAGTGTTCTTATATCTCTGATGAATTTCTTGAAAAATTTGGTATGTGTCATTTGCAAAATGTTTACATAAAATCAATGTTACAATATATTGGAATCACAAGGCTTGTAAAACCTTGAAAAGTCATTAAATAAATATTTAATGGATGGATCTGACATATTCTGCTAGCTATAATGAGGAATATATTTATAAAGGTAAAGGAACATGCCATATACAAGTAATCTATAGGTGGAGACCTCTCCAGAATTTTAGGGATGCTTTGAAATACTTCACAACTTTTATAGTCTGTATTTTTAAAATAAAATATGTAGCTGAAATAAACTTTTCTCATTTTTATTGCAAGCATTTACTTTCTGTTAGAATAATATCACTTTACATATATTTTAGAAGGTATTAAGCAGTTTTTCATTTAATCTTTTTCTCCTTCTTAAGCATCTAACCTTCCCTAAGAATAAATAAAGCACTTAGACATGAAGTTTTATTTATCTAATTTTGTTCTGTAGTATATGTTTTTCTATTTTAAATTCTATGTATCTGTAGACCAACTGAGTAACAAATGGGATTCAAGATTTTAATAAATGTTCCTATCAACTTGCATTTGGGTATTATTACTCACAATGCCTCTCTGAGACATGTGGCTATCATCACAGAAATTTCAACAGTTGCCACAGAAACACAGAAGGGAACTGATACACAGGCGCACATTAATAGGCAGAAACAAAGTCAATGGTCTTACAGTTTCTTGCTATATACAGGCTTTGGCAGTAACTAAAGGGAAAGATCAGAGAAAATTGTTGGTTTACAGAAAATGTACTCTTGAACTTCTTAGATCTCAGGTTTCGTGTCTGTCATTAATTTTGGAGATTTCTTTGCCATTCCTTATTTAAGTATTTCTTCTGTTACAATCTCATTCTGGGATTTCAGTCATACACATGTCAGACTGATTGATATTGTCCTATAACTCCTGTATGTTTTTAAAATTATTTTTGTATTTCAATTTGGGAATTGCTATCATCCTATCTTCAAATTTACTGATTCTTCCTTGGCTGTGCCAGATCTTCTGATGTGCCTATCAGAAGTATTCTTCATGTTTTTGCTCTGTATTTTATTTTTAGCATCCCTAGATTCTTTTTTTACAGCTTTCATTTCTCTGTTGATATTATCCATATGATCATGCATGTTTTCTATCTTGTCAGTCAGAAACTTTTATATATTAATTATAACTATTATAATTGTCACAAATTCCCAATCTGATGGCACCAAAATTTGAGTTATACCTGAGTCTGATTTTATAATTGCTTTGTCTCTTTAGAGGGTGTTTCTTATCTTTTCATATGCCTTTTTTTCCCCTGAACAATGAATCTCTTATGTAGGACAGTATATACCAAGGCAAATATAACTTTTTATTGTGGTAAGGCATTTGCCTATTGGAGAATATTTACCTATCTAGTAGGAATTTGCCCATTCGAGACATATATACCATCATATAATTTTTGTCTTTTTGTGTCTGTTATATTTCACTTAACATAGTGTTTTAAAGGTTTACCCATGTTGCAGCATATATTAGAATTTCATTCCTTTTTAAGGCTCCCAAGGGAAATAAAAGAAGGCAGGTGACCCCATCTAATCCTGTCAAATGGAGGTCTTGGTAACAGATTGGTGATACTGCTAGAAGGAAAACACCTTACCTCTCAAGTGCCCTTAGCAAGATGTACTTGGCTAAAGGATTACTTGTAGCAGACAATTCCAGAATCTATGTAGTGTAGCTCCCTGGAGATTGTCAGGAGGGGATAGAACTCCTAGAGTATAAAAATAGAAATGTCTCATTATTAAAGGTGATTTGTGCTGTGAGGAAACCTTGTAAGCCTCACTTGGTGATCTCCTCTGTTAAAGTGCGGCAGAGGGTCTGTGCCCAGTGCGGGGTAGAAGGACCCTAGGAGTCGCACAGGATGTCCTAGGAGCTTCTCTGCATGGTCTGTTTTTACCCTGATTGCCTGTGTGTCTTTAAAAATGCTCGATACTGGGTAATTAGCCTAATTTGACAATCTAGTCATGTGCATCAACTCGATTTATAACTGCTTTTTTAAGTTGTTTCAAACATACTTGTTTTGCAATTTCTTTCATATTGTTTGTGATATTGTGATTTATAATAAGAAATGTCTATTTGGTCTTCATCCTCCGTCCTGGCCTGGAGCTCCTAAGACTCCTGGAATTTCCCAAGTCATGAGAGCACCTATAACCTTGTCTTTTGTCATTCTTAACAAGTACCTTTTGTCCATACCTCAGTTCCTGTTAATTCAGTGACTTTTGGAAAGGCCCTACATAATCACAGGATGGGGCAGGTTGCCAAGGAACCAGTCATGTGATTAGAGGGTTGGAATTTTAGTTCCACCTCTCTGGGGAGGAGAGAGAGGCATGAGGTTGAATTATTCCCCAGTGGCCAGTGATTTACTTAATCATGCCTATATAATAAAGCCCCATGAAAAAAAACCCATTAAAAAACAGAGTTCAGAGAGCTTCAGGTTTCTGAATACATGGGGTGCTGGGAGGGTGGCATGAAAGTCCCATACCCCTTCCCTCATACCTTGCCCTATGCATCTCTTCTGACTATTCACCTGTCTCATTTAAATATCCTGTACAATAAGTCAACAGTAATAAGTAAGCTGTTTTCTAGAGTTCTGTGAGCCATTCCAGCAAATAATTGAAACCAAGCAGGGAGGTGTGGAATCTCTGATTTATAGCCAGTTGTTCAGAAGCACAGATAACCTTCTGGACTTGAGATTGCTGTCTACAGTCTGCATAGAGGGGACAGTCTTGGGGGACTGAGCCCTTATCCTGTGGGACTGGTACTATACGTAGTGTCAGACTTGAATTGAGTCATAGAACATCAGTTTCTGTCTACCAGAGAGTTGGAGAATTGCTTGGTGTGGGGGAAAAACCCACACATGCAGAGTATAGAGTTCAGTAAGTAGTGTATGTAGACAAAAAGTAGAGAATATTTTCCTTTTCCTGCTGCTTTTTTTTCCTTTGATGTTGCAGAGTTGTAATGATGCTCTTCAGTGGATAGTTTTCTGAAGCACTGTATTTGTGCAGGACCTAAGCCAACCGCAACTCAATGAAGAAATACATGGTTTGTGGGTTTCTTAGATACAACACCAAAAGCTTGATCCATGAAAGGAAAAAAAAGGTAAATTGTACTTACCAAAATTAACAACTTTGTGTTTCAAAAGCTACTATTATGAAAATGAGAAGACAAGCCACACACTGCAGAAAATATTCACAAATTATATATCTGATAAAAGATCTGAAATCAGAATATAATAGAAGAAAAACAAAATGGACAAACTACTTGAGGGAAGGTTTGCTAAAGAACATATATGCATGGCTAAAAACCAAATTAAACAATATTCAACATCATTAGTCATTACAGATGTGCAAACTAAAATCACAATGAGATTTCACTACACATCCACCAACATGTTAAACAAATGTTTGTATTTTAAGAAATCAACAAAATAAATGCCTAAAACCTCTGCATATACTCCATTGCATACAATTTTGCAAGAAAACTATGATCAAACAACCAAAAAACTATGTAACAGGGAAGTATGAAAAGTAATTGTTTTATTATGTCAAGAAGAACATATAAAAATCTCCCCAATGTCACTGTTAAGATGATTGTGAATACCCGCTTGTGAAGTCCTCTTGAGAAAAAGTATATATATATATATATATAGTTTTAAGTATGTAAATAGAAGCAAAAAAGATCAATTCTAGCACAAACCAGACTGCATAGTTTTGTGACATTTCTCTCCTTAGCAAGGCTTAATTGCTCTCACTTCCTAGCGGAAGCATTAGCATATATTAATGGAAAAAGCCCTCTTACAATCAATGAAGGAGATTTACTCTCAGTTCTGTCTCACACGCAAGTAGGTCACACTCTTTACAAGTCAGCGGGACCTGAACTCAGTCTCCTTTTCTGTTTCAAAAGTAAAAAATGGCTTTGCCTTTAAGGCTGTTTTGTCTTCTCTGGTTTCCATAGCAATTTTACTCATAGGTCTGTAGATTATTTGTGGAACATTTTTCTGACCTAGTGGACTTGGAAAAGATAACTTTGTTCCTGTTAACCGACCAATTTTTATTCCCGTCAGTAAAAGTGACACATGTAAGTTCAAACTACATAGATCAATATTGGCTTAGAAAGATCAAGATCATTTTTAAAATGAATATTTGGTACTTAAAATGATTAATCCACCAGAAATGTGAAATACTGTTCTAAGGCTTTCAAAAGCAAAATTACCTGCTACCTAAATTCTATCAAAAATGCATTCGATAAAAGTCATACAGTATGATTTTTTTGAAGACCATGCTATTTATATTGCAGGCACTAGATACAAAGTTAGGTATCAGACTAATGTACTGCAATCTGAATACCTTACATATCTGAATATATTTTTAAAAGGCATTCATATTCAAACAGGTTAAAACAGTGGGCCAATTTTCTGGGTGCTTTGACAGATCTATTAGAATCACTGGTAGTTAGGTACCAGCCTCATCTTATCCTCCCATCCAGAGAATCAACTTTAATAAATTAAAATTTATAGTATTTACCATTTATCAAATGACTGCTATAGGCCAAATACTATAACCGTTATCTCCCAACATTCCCTAAAGTAGTTACCACCGTTATAAACCAGAATTGAAAAAAAAAATCTGGATCTTCACCTGAGTTTGAAGAACATAACTTTGTAATAAAATTAGTTGAAAATGTTGTGCCGCATTTCCCCAAAAGAATTCACTGTCTAGAAGGGCTAGATGAATAGGGACATACTCAAATTTATCTGGTGTTGAGGAAGCTGGATAGGTAGACTTATGAGTGAAAGAAGGAGAGATGTTGGTATTGAGGGTGGATGGAGGGATGAGCTGTGTGGGCCCGCTCAGATCCTGATGGGTATGCAGTCAGAAGAGACCGAACAGGAGCGGGGAACTGATAGACTCACTAGCAGTGCATTAATGGAAGGAATCGGCCTAAATCCTTAAATACGAACTATGATGAGAATATCTTTGGGTGCATCTACAAAGGTGCTGAAAGAGGCCATACCCTGTTAACAGTTAATTTGAAATTCATTATTTTCAACATTTGCTATTCAGAATCTAGAAATCAAATGGGGTTTTTTTGAGAAAATCCAAACATCTGAATTAGAATTTGTCATAGAAAATTATGTGAAGGTTATACAGACTGCAAAATGCAGGTCTCGTCCCTAAATCATAGAGTCAATCCCCTATATAAACACTGTAAAGAACTTTGTTAAGTGTTATAACACAAAAGGAAGCAATAATCTATTTAATAGGCACGTGGATATTGAACTGACACCTCAAGCTAACATAGTCAAAATCCCGACCCACTGAATGCCTTCCCATCTTAGATTTTTTCAATTTATATTATCTTGCTTCTTGAAAGATCATCTATCTGCAGACATGGCTGTGACCCTTGCAGTGTTCTCCTGTGGCAGAGTTCTACTTTCCCACCCAATTTATTGACCAATAAAATGGAAACATAAAACTGACCTATGCTAGTTCTAAGAAGCCAGCAGTCTTGTTATTTTTCCTCTGTAACAAGAAAATCATGATGGAGATGAGGGCAGTTCCTCCTTTCTGGGTGCCAGAGTGGAGAAAATATTGGTTTTCTCTTATTGGTTTATTTAAAAGATCTATTGATTGTCTGAATGAAATGTTATAACTCTATTCTGGAGGTTAGAATATCTGTAGGCTTAATATACATGGAAATAATAGCATAAATAAAAAGCGACAGGAAAAATGGAACTCTTTACCTACAACATTCTTACATTTGATGTGAAATAATACAATAGCAAATCTAGGTTTATGTAAATTGGATGTTACATTATTTGATTCAGTAGAAGTAAGGTATTTTCACTGTCATGGAATTTTATAAGTTTTGAATCTTGGAGATTCAATTCAAATCATTCAACAACCAAGACAAACTAAAGTAAATCAGCTTTCGTGCACCTATATAGTCCATACAGATGACCATACACAGGCCTACTGAGCAGGCTGCATTATCCTGGAGAACCTGAATTTGATATTTACACTGGCCTGTGCTGCAATCTGCAACCAAGTTATTTATCAATGACCAATCCTTGGACCTGACTGCACATACTGGACCACAACCATTAATTTCCAAATATGGCAAAGCCCTGGACAAAGCACACCACAGAAAAAGACTGGCTGGGGACAACACCCTCAGTCTATGTCACATTCCCATTAAAATACAAACACAGTCCAACGAATACAGTCCCTAGAGCATTTGTTCTTCATTCAGTCGACTGACTTATTAGTCAGCACCTGTTTTATGTAGAAGGTAAAAGTTCCTTTTCTCAACAAACTTTCAAACCATGACTCAGAGACAGCAGATAACTTTATTTGATGAAGTATAACATTCTCAGGATTACAGTTTTCCTGGTCGGCTTTGAAAGGAGCGGAAGACCTGTGTAATGCGACTTTACCTTTAATAAAGATCTGTTATGGCATTTCTCTACTGTTAATGATTAATATTGATCGTCATAATCTAGTGCTGGTTTTATTTGGGTGAGGGTTATTTTCAAATGCCATATTTATTCAACTAAGGAGGAGAATCTATGCACTTCCTGTGATTAGGACTGCGCTAGGCAGTCCGGCACTCATTCAAGCAAGAAATGATTTTGAAGAATTTAAAAACATTGGAAGCTGCAGAGTATGTACGTGATCCTGCTCGGTAGGCCTGTATCGTCCTCGTGGGTGCAGCCTACACAGGGGCATGGACGCCGGGCAGGGGAGATTCCCCAGATGTCTCAGCGAGTCGTGCTGCAAAGCTCTAAAACCAGCTACACGGGTCATTCTTCAATTACCCAACTCAAAATGGAAATAAAATTCATAACATACAAAACAATGACCTCCTTTCCTTCCTCATTTGTATGCATCTTATTTTCTACTGAGAAGAAAGTTCGGCAATTGTGCGTATTCTTCTTGGTGACAACCTGAGGGCATCAGACAAGTTCCTTTCAGTGACAAAGGATGGAAACCAGAATCAATGCAATTTGGGGGAGGTGGGAGAAGATGACATCTCTTATAACACTAGGAAATTCAAGATATAAAGGGACCTCACAGACTCCATGAACTCAAATAGTATCACTAGATGTTTATCTTTCTCTTCTGGCTTCCAGCCCTACTTCCCTCCCTACATTTCTGAGGTCTCTTCCTTCTGGGGGTTTTCTTCACTGTTTACCGCAGTGTGTGGCCTCCCCCAGGTAGGCTGAACAACGAGGAGTGGGGCCACAGCAGCAGGAAACATAGGACAGCCACGCTCAGCAGACCCAGGGCTCAGGGAGCGTCTTTCTTCCAGCAGCTAAATAGAAAATCCCACAGGGCTCCTGCCCGGTCTGCTGCGCTTCCCAGGTCTTCTCTGGGCCGGTCGCAGTGCACAGAAGAATGGAGAATTTTAAATGCCCAAACCACCTCCTGTCTCAAGGTGTCAAACCCGTGGTGAGGAAGGACAGTGTGTGTAGGCTGTTCCCCAAATTTCCAAAGCGGGAAGATAAAAGCGAGAGCCCCATTATTCGCCCACTCTTCTTTTCATTCACAGAATCCATGAAGGTTCTTTTCTTACATTACAAAAAACAAAACAAAACAAAACAAAACACAAAACACAAAGCCAGCCCGCTTTCCTCTTCAAAGGGGAAAAGCCGTATTCCCCCACCGCCTCTGCAGCACATCCAGGGTCTCCGAAAGGTGGTTCCCTCTCCTTGACGCCCAGATGGTCACACTGCCCCCAGCTGCTTATGCACCCCTGCGATCTGCAATGACTAGTGCTGAGAAAACCCAGAGCAGATCCTTAAGGAGACCCTGTCTGCGCTCTCGGGCACAGGCGATACCAGGAAGCGAGGGCGTTGGAGCCAGTCCCGCAGTCTGTCTGGAGGCCGTAGGTGTTGCTTTCTCATAGACTCTCCCTGGTCTGTTGCCGTCTGTCTGCTCCGGAGAGAAATGCTGGAGAAGGTTCCTCTGCTGGGGTCTGCGCAGTCTTAGCATCCTGTGCTTATTGGCATGGATTCTAGAACCTGAGCATTGACTGAAGAACTGAAGAACAAAGGCTTCTCACTGCCTGAGCAGGACTTCTCCACGACTCGCTCTGCCCCTGCAGACGGAGCGCAAGTGGCAGGAAGCATTTAGGAATGACGGGGGGCTCACTCGGTTCTTCATAGTGTCTTCCCACTGAATTTTGATATGAAGTCTTTGTCATCCTGGGTCCCTGCATAGTTGCTATGAGCACCACTCCTGTAGAGTCATCCAGAAACGGACTTGCGTTTATTTAATAAGCTCCTCGTCCTTGGGAGATTATTACCTTTGACGGCCTAACCCAGGCTGTTGTAACTCATACAAGGCGTGCTGCTGTCAGAAAGGAGGGTGGTAGTGTGTAGAGGAAAATTTAACAGGTTGATAAAAAACAATTTATAAATTGGACTTCACCAAATATTAAAAACTGCTCTTTGATAGACACTCTTAGGAGAATGAGAAGACAAGCCCCAGACCGGAAGACACTTGTCATTCATGCGTCTGACAAAGGAGTTATATCCAAAATACATAGAAAATCCTCAAAATTCAATCATAAGAAAACAAACAGTCCAATTTAAAAATGGCTAAATATCTGAACAGGTATTTCATCAAAGAAGATTATATAGACAGCAAGTGAGCATACAAAACAATGCTCAATATCTTAGTCATAAGAAAATTTAAATTATAACAAAATAGAACATTATATCCTTCATAGAATGACTAAAATTAAGAGGACTGTGCATTGGTGAGGCTGTAGAGGAACTCTTATAAATTATTGGTGGGAATGCAAAATCATGACACTAATTTGGAAAAGCTTTTTTAGTTTCTTGAAAGGTTAAATATACACTTATCCTATTCCATAGCCATTTCACTCCTAGGTATATTTAACCAAGATAAATGAAAACATATGTCCTTAAAAAGACTTTTGTGTGAATATTCATAGCAGGTCTATAATACAGCTAATCAATAATGAACAGATTGTAGAATATCCATACAGTGGAATATTACTCAGCAATTGTTGCAGTTGATAATTGTGATAACATTGATTCATTTCATTTCAAAATACTTAAGCTGACTGAAAGAAGCCAGACCAAAAAAAAAAAAAAAATCTACATAATGTGTGATTCCATTTATAGAAAATTCTAGAAAGTGTAAATTATAACAGAAAACACAGTAGTGGTTTCCTGGAGGCAGGATGAGTGGGAGTAGGAAGGGACAAGAGAGATTACAAAGAGGCGTGAGAAAACTTTTGGGAGTAATGTATATGTTTGTTATCTTGATTATAGTGATAATTTCATGGATATATTCATGTCAAACTTATCAAATTGTACACTTCAAATACATGCTGTTTCTTATATGTCAATTATACCTCCGTAAGGAACTTAAAAATCTCACACAACCATATACTTTTTTTAAGAAAGTAGACTTTACTGAATGTAAGTTATACCTCAAAAAAGTATGCCACTTGACCAATGGAACAAATATATATAAGTAATAAAATCTAATTTAAAATAGTAAAAGAAAAAAGAGGAAAATACTATTCAGAGGATGAAAACAAAAGACGTTTACCCGCCTAGCAAAACTGCTGCCCTTCCCAGATCTGGAAAGGTGCCTCATTGCTCATCACACCGTCTTCTTGCTACTGAACTTCCTTCGCCTGTTCCTCAGAAACAAGCATGACCATTAAAAATAAAAGGTGGTTGGGTTAAAACCCACACACACACACAAACACATTCCTTATCCCATGTTAAAATAGAAGTACAGGTCTCAAAAGTGACTAGAAGTGAGGAGAATCAGTTTTGTATCAGTTTTTGATAAGCTTGTGTTTGCATAGTTCAGAGGAAGAAAACAGAAAGGCTCATTTTCCTTCCAGCTCCACCCATATGCTTTTAAATTCAACGGTGAGTTAATGTTTCATTGCTCTTCTGATCACTTTTCTGTCTGCCAAAGACTGCACCTGACGGGGGGTTTAAACATTCATGCATCATTTGGTGAATATATATAAAATAGCTTTGGGGTTTTCTAACTAAAGGCAGGAAAATTGAGATGAGGAAGCATGGGTTTTATGAGGTGTTTCAGGATTCATCACAGCCTTGTCATAAAGGTCATAATTTAAGCCTTAGCTCTTCAATCAATTTTGGTCGATTTAAGGGAAATATGATTTAGACCAATTCTGAGTTTCTAAATTTTTTCCAGGTACGTATATATTAGGGGAATTACCTTGTTGGAACTGAATCAAACTTAAATGAGTCTTTTGGCCAAAAAAAAAGTTATGGATTTATGTCCTTGCCCCTACATAAAATACAGTATTATTATTTAGCAATAATAATTGGATTTTACCAGGTTCTAATATGAGGCTGTTGCAACATAGAAGAAAGAATGGGACCACTTACTCTATTCATAGGAGATTGTAAAGAAGGAAAGCACCGAAACATGGTTATAGAAAGAAAGGAGGCTGGGAGAGCCAATAAAATGTATCTTCACCTAGCATTGAAAAAAGATTTTGATTTTGTCACTAAGCTGCAAGAAAATATTTATATGCTAGTTTTTAAACTGGTGTGGGTACCTGAGTATTTATTTTATTATCCATAATAGTATTATCTTTAAACAAATTATAAAATACACATTTTTCATGTGTTAGTTATGTCTCATTATTTTGTAAAGTGCACTTCAATGATCAGAGGCAGATTACTCAGTGCCTCTGAATTACATCTTTATTAGAATTCTTAAAATGATTGTTTTGGAGCCAATAAAGGAAGTAAAACTCCACAGTAAGGCCACTGAAAAGACTCCACGAGAGAACATCTTATCTTGGAACTTTAACCCCAATTAATCCTCTTCACTCCCTTCCTCTGTGTGTGATTATGAAACTATTTCCTGACTTTCCTTGACTCTATAAGGGTTTCAGTTCATAAACCTAATTGAATCTCTCCTTAACTCTGAAAGGTCAGTGGCAAAGGTTTGCCTTAATGCATTTTCAAAAGCACAGATCATGTCCAATTGGGAAAGTATTTTCTTTATAAATTACTTATATAAAGGGAGTAGCAGAGGTTTGAAATTTTGCTTCCATTATTATTCTAACTGTATGGTATTATTGTATGCACTAATATTCCTAGGGGAGTGATTTTAGAATTACATTCAAATCATCACACACGAAAAACAAACCTAATCAAACCAACAAATAACAGTCAGCCTCTTTATGTGTTTTTATTGCTCAGTGGAGTTTCTAATCCCAGTGATGTCATATCCAGCGCTATTGCAACAACATAGGGCATTTCCTTATCTCTGAAAAAGTTGTAATTAACAAATTTAGATCTTTTGCATTTCCAAATACATAAGAAGGAATAGTTCAAAGCACATGTTTTTCATAGCGAAATAAAAAAGTAGACAATGATTTCTGGGTATCTTCTCTTTCCTTATGTTTTCTAAAACTATGATTTTAGCATAATGTCTCCAGGCTGCTTATTGAGTGACGCATATAGCCTGAAATAATCCAGAAAACTCTAGTGGTCCAGATCATTCAAACATTTATAGTTCATAATTGCTGTTTGTTCTTTTTTCTCCTTCTTCTTATTTTGATTCCATCTCTTTGTTGAGAATACAAAGAGCCACCCATGCCCAATGAATCTACACAGGGTAGATTCTCTTTCATTTCTCAGGGTCTTGTTTGGTGCTGAAAAAATTAATAAGTAAATCAACAAACCCATCTATAAATGAAAACTTGGGGCAAGTTATTCATACTTTTCATCTTAATAGGAACCTCATCTAGATAAGTCTTAACCTGTGAATAAAATCTTGACAGTTATTCTCAAAGGCAGTGTTTTATTTATAATTACATAAAAATTACTAACCCAAATTAAACTGTAAATGATCTTTAAGATTACTAGATTTCCTTCTCAAAAGGTAAAATTCCTAGTCGTCGAATAATCCAGCTGATTCCATCAGACTGAGACTCTCATTGGGCAAATGAACTTCGCTGCACATCAAAAGGAACAGTGAACAGAAAACAGGGTCTTTTAAGAACCTGTCATCTTTCTCTACACAAGTGCCTAACGATTTCACAAAAAGGGTTCGAGCTGGGTGCCGCTTCCACAGGAATTTCCATCTTGGAGGAACCCTCAGAGCAGAGGCCTCAGAGCTAGAGTTTCATGGTGTTCAGGGGTCCGGAGGGAGCTGATTGTTGCTTGGAAACCAGCGAATATGCCATGTGAGCACCGCAGAGCATCCCAGGAGGAGAAGGGAAGTCCGTCTTCGGCCTGCTTCGCAGCGTTGGCTCTGCCGCACTCCTCTCTCCTCTTTTTTTCGCAGAATTGATTCTTGCTGTGTGAGGGAGGAAAGCAAGAGCATTATTTCAGAATAGTCAGGGCTGTGTCTGCAGCTGATGTGGTGGCTCTTGGGACCTGTCCCTTGTGGAGGAGAGAGTGTGGTCAGAGAGCAACTGTCCTAAGGAAAGGAGTGTGTGGCCATACACCCTGAAGACAAGTAGACCCCAGCACTGAGGCTCACAGACCCTCCCACGCAAGTGATGCTCCACGTACACCCGCACTGTGCTTATGGCAGGACACTGCACAAAGCAGTAATCAGCATCTTTTATGTATTTCTTTTATAAAACACTCTCTGTTTAATTCCATGAAGTGCCATCTACTTTGCCCATCTCCAGAGCTTCCACTCAGTTTGAACTGTCGGACTTGAAGTATCCATGGCTTTAGAGAAATTTTCACAGCAGAACCAGACAATCAAGACACCATCCTCTTCTTGATTTTTCAGCCTGAAAGAAAGACAGGGAGGGCATTTTGGAAAAATTCACACTATCCCATCCCCAACCAGAAGATGTTCTCTGAGGCACAAAGGAAAAAATTGGAGATGTGGCACAAAAGTGAATTATTGTGCCCCAGAAGAAGGGATCTTTGTGCCCCAGCCCCGCTAGAGACGTCATCCTGGTGGCACCTCCAGAAGCGCATGTGCCTCTGAGAATACGGAGTACTTTTGCTCAGTTTTTGTGGAAACCCCAGGCGTAGGAGGCTTCAGAAGCTCCCATCCCGGTGGGCACGGCTGTATCAACAGCCGAGGGCACCTCAGGTCTTCCACAGTCCTTCAAGTGGTATGAGAGAATGACACAATTTTTCTGTGCCCTTGAAAATGGTACGAAAGTTAGGTGAAAAGATTTGTGGGCTCTGAGAACGTTTTGAGATGACAGGAGAAAGCTGCTGCAATATAGATCAAACAGCCAGGGACCGGGTAGGAACACAGACACTTCAGGGGGCGGTCAACAAAGGGAGAGAACATTGCTGGAGGGCCAGATGGGACCGTTGACCTCCAAAGACACCAACACCAAAAAGGAGGGCTGCCGTGAAGCAGTTAGCCCACCCCCAGCCACCTCCACAGAGCCTCTCAGAACTTACATAATACTTTGGAGATGAGGCAAAAAGGAGGGCAGATCTTGAATTGATTGATTTTTAAATCTACTGGGCTTTACTTTCTAACAATAAAATAAACTATATTCTCTGATCGGTATTCTGATTGACCCTCCAGGTTTAAAAAAACTGTCTATCTGTATATGTGGCATGACCACACTTTTAATTATATTGGTGAACACATAGGGATGGAGAGAAATTTCAAGTACCCATCCACCACCCACTGGTACAAATTAAAAGGTTTGTTAATAGTTTTTGGTGAAGAGAATGTGTGTCAAGAGTAATTGCTATAAACCACTGCTGGGAGAATGGCCACTAACACTTTGGAAAACAGTCGGCATTACTGTGTAAAGTTGAATAAGCATGCAGTCTGACTTAGTTCTCTTGTGAGTATGCAGCTCTAGAGAGATGCTTAGAGAAAATCCATGGAAACATTGCTCATAATAACTACAAACTGGGAGAAACCAAAATGTTGATCATCCAATGTACATAATGTATTATTTTCATATAACAGAATGCTATTACAGTCCATTTTATTCAGTAAAAACAGAGGGCTTAAAACTAGAATATGGTGTTTGTTAACTTATTAACTGAAATATAACACTTAGGGAAAGTATGCAAGACATTAATATTCACTCTAATGGATGATAGTAAAGTGAACTATGTAGTCACCAGATGAAGGGACAGAATACTGCCAGCACCACAGACACCCTCATGTGCCTCCCAAAAGCTCCTCCCCAAACATACTATATGGATTATTAACTGTAGAATTGTTTTGTTAAGATTCATTTTGATACAGAATAGCACAAAGAACTCCCATACATCATTAACCTACATACACTGTCTAAATTTCCAAAGGCCCAATTGCTGGCTCAAAGGCAAATCCACATATAATTTTGTCCCATAAATGGCAAATTACTTCCTTAAATGTTGAACCAAATTTCATTCCCACCAGCAATGTATGAGAGTGCCTCTGATCCCAAGCCTTGTGGCAGACACACAATTATACACATGTGGCAGAATTACTGATGTTTTATTACTCTGTTATTTTCCAGAACATGTAATATCCACATATTACTCTTCCACTCTTATCCAACTTTGGTTTTAGTTCTTAAAATTAAATATAGTAAGTGCATCAGTTATTTTGCTGACATTTTCCTAGTTTTCTGTTTTTTTGTGTGTGAAGTTCATCCTGTTCATCTCAACAACAGCCTATACGTAAAATATTCCCTTAGTTCCTGCACGTTTAAGATTGTTTTTCTGTAGCCTTGACACTTGACACATCTTGGTTGGATATAGAGTCCTTGGTGCCTTTTATTTAGTTTCTGGAAATTGCCTCATTTTATGTCTGTCTGCTTTTACTCAACCTTTTATTTCTGAGTTTCATCTTTACTGCCAGAGGTAGTAATTCACATCATTGGAAGGTATTATTATATTTTGTGAATGTATCACATACCATTTTATTCATGGGCGATGGACTTGTTTCAACTTTTGAACGATTATGAATAATGCTGCCTTGTACGATTTGATCTGTGTCCCTTGGTGCCTAGGTTTATACCTTCTTTTGGTGTATGTAGGCATGCAACTGATTCATCACAAGGTAGGCAGATACTCGATTTTAAGAAACATTGAAAAACTATTTTCCAAGTGTTTGAACCCATTTAAAGTGAACAATAGAGGATGCACGCAAGAGTTCCCTTTGCTCACATCCTCCCAACCCTTGCTTTTAATTTCCAGCCTTCTGGGGCGTAGCCAGTGGTATCTCATGCAGTTTTATATACATTTTCCTGATTACTAATGAGAGCACACACTTTTCATGTTTATCAGTCATTCTGACTTCTCTTTTGTGAAGTTGTCTGCTCAAATCTCTTGCCCATTTTTCTGTTGTTGTCTTTTTACTTTTTAAAATTGACTTCTAAGAAGGTTTTTACATGCTCTAGAAGCAAGTTCTGTGAGTAGTATGTATTCACCACAGCTCCCTTATTCTGTGGCTAGCCTTTCACGCATCTTTTACACTATGAAGAGCAGCAATTCATAATTTCAGTGTAGTCATTTTATCATTTTCTTACACTAGGTCTTCTTTTAAGAATATCTTTAGCTATTAAAATGATGAAGGTACTTCTCTCTGTTATTCTCCAGAAGCTTTGTTTTGCCTTTAACACTTAATCTGCAGTTAAGTAGTCAAAATTTGTTTTCCTTTCATAGTTATTTGACCCTCTAGAATGATCTGTTGCAAACTTCCCGTTCCTCAATGCTCTGGGCACCACCACAGACATAATTCATGTGATGGTTTACATGTGAGTCTCTGAGTAGTTCGTATTTTTCCATTTACCACTACTGTACAGAGCAGAGAGAAAAAGCCTATTTTCTACAAAATGCAAGGTGTTAAATTCCTAGACATATTTATTGAAGCATATACAACCTTGTTTGTCTAATACATGCATAAAAAAAGAAGAGAGTAATTTTCCACAGTGAAACTCTGGCATGTTCATTCATTCAAAATACATTCTTTTAAGCCAAACCTTTAACCCTGGAACAAGCTCAGGTTGGCCAAGAGATATTGTCTTTTGTATATGTATGGCTCTGATGGGCTCATATTTTTTTGTATCTATTTCAGTTTTTTTAAATCTGTGCTTTTGGTAAAATTTGCCTGTAATTGCCCTTTCTCTCATGTCATTGTCAGGGTTTGGTGTCACAAAGGTTGATGTCCTATCTTTTAAAATATTTGTGACCATTCACTGGTGGAGTTCACTTCACTGGAGTTTTCCATTTTTGGAGGGTGGATGAGTCTTAGAAACAGTATGACCAAAAAATAGTAAGTTACAGAAGACTGAATAAATATGACATCATTTGCGTCAAACTCAATAAGCACAGAGGAGCAATACATACTTTAGGGACACATAATATGTTATTAAACAATAGCTCCATCTTAACAGGAGCATATTTTCAAAATCAAGATTGTGGTTACCCAGGAGGTGGTGTCAAGGGACAGGTATGCAATATTCTAGGTATTTAAGTATTTAAGGATTCCTCTAATTGTAAGGCTTTATAATTTAAGTATATATGATACATATTACTTGGTATGTATCAAATATTACATGCTAGATAGTTAAGAGTATGTCCATATTCATAGGGAAACCTTGCCTCATCTGGGAATTGTTTTTTCCAAAGAAATTTTAAATTGTCAATTTTTTCAATAATTGACTAGGTTAAGGATTCCAGCCATCAAGCAGAGTCTGACCTCCACAGTCTGTTCAGATAGGAAAATAAATCATGTTTCATTTTTGTGCCCTTGAATATTTTCATCTGGGATTTTCACATTTGCTATCATTGCTTAATAAGCATTTGGTAAATTTAATGAATAAAGTAGTTGATTCAGTTACGGCCTGCTTCTGTCTTTGGCGAAATCATGGATTTAAGTCATTCTTAAATAACCCCTGACCTGAAGGAGGAGGATTTTAAGAAGAAGAAAGGTGAAAACTTTTGCTAGAGGGACAGAAATTAATCTTATACAAGTGTGTAAAACTTTACAATGTCCTTGCAATGAGTAAAGTAAGGTCTTTGAAATATCTAGAGGAACTCATTTCAGGGAGAAAATTAGAATAATTCTAGGCATAGAATGTTGCCTAGTGACTTATTAAGCATTTTCCTCTTGATTTAAAAGATCAGCCAAATGCTAAAGTGCCTAATGGAACTTGGCCCAGCTTCCTGAAATTGCTAACGATTGACAGCCACCATAAAAATAAGAACACAGATGTAACAGCATTAAAATAAGGGCTGAAAAATCATTTCTTCACTCATAAAATTGAGACAAGTGGCAAACATTTCCAGACACATTATTTACATAAGTAGCTCTGACAATTAAATGATAAATTGCTTGTTTGTGTTTTACCCATTGGGAAGACAAAGTAATGGTATAAATGAACAAAATATTCAAGACCAGGGCTGACCCAGCCCAGGAGAACTGTTGCAATGAGCAGCTGCATGTAGGAGTCATAGGAAGATCCACGCGAATTTCATAGTCACAATGTGGGTCCTTAGAAGAGATCATCAAAGCTCTAACTGAAAGGAGCAGCTTTCAGGGCTTTATCCCTTCACTTTAGGAGTCGAAAACGAATTTGTTATAAAATAAGAGCTTGCACAAAATCTAGGCTGAGGTAGACTTGTCTACTACCATCTCTTCTACTTACTAGAATGTCTGAGATAATGATTCCTTCTTCAATTGCAGTTTATAATTATCAGTAAGATAGAGCAATTCGGCTCTTTTTCAGAGAGCTATTGTAAAGATCAAATGGAACACATGAAATCTAGAGTTATAACAGTCAAATGGAATATATTATATAAACATATGCATACTTTATATATACATTAAGGTATAGATACATATTAAACCATGTGGCATATTAAGAATTGTTCACTGCAATGTCTGATAAGCTGTTGAGCTGTGTCTGCAGATTATCCAGTTATCCAATGTCTCTTTTCAACATACCAGGTTGCAGTATTTCCAGACTATATAGCTTTTGACTGAATGCTTGTTTTGCTTAAGAGATCAAATTGGATTTGTTGTATGAAAGCCAGGTTTTTATATTCAAGGGCTGAGTTCTGACTGTTCTATATATTGTAACCGAGTGAGCTCTTGACATGGGGACAGTTATCCTGTTGCTGTGACACTGACACGATAGTGTACAACTAGGCTTGACTTGCGCCCAACTCTCATCGCGCATTCGTATTCCTTTTCCTGAAGAAGTGAAGATGCCACTTTTATCTAGTTAAAGACAGGTGCTAAAGTTTTAAAGTCAAAAAGCTTAAGTTTAAATGTGTCTGCCATTTAGATCTGTTTAGGTTACTTGATCTAATATCTTTAGCCTCAGTTTTCTGTCTGTGAAAAGGAGAATGTGCACACAACCTCAATCCCTTCTCTGAAGTTCAATTATTAGAGATTCTGAAGGACAGAAACATTTTGTTACTTAGTTATTGGAAAACTGAGCTTACGTGAATTCATTCATCAACAAAGTCTGACTTGAACTGATATAAGACAATTTATAATCTTTACCTTGTGGTGCTTGGTGTTAATATATAGACATTTAGCAGTAGGAATAGTGATGCATTTTATCAGGTGATTTTACTCCAGACCCCACTGGTAGTGTTACAAACGTACGGCACAGGCTCTTGTATTACTTTTCTGAAATTCCCCAAACTCACAATCTCACAAAAACTGACCGTGAGTTTTAGATACCATGGACCCAGATTGCTTTCGTTGTCAGTGTTCTTACGAGAATCCTGGTTAGTGGGTATTGAGCAGCTGGCAGGCTCTCAGGATGCCCTGATGTAGGGTAACACTGAGTCCCTGGAGAGTGAGGTCCAGAACTCGTTTCCTCGTGGCTGAGAGAACATCCAATATCCTGGCCACTAAGCCTGTTAGGATTTTATCCTTCTAAACAGCCATCTAATTGGTCTGCATGCTTCTACTCCAACTTCTAATAAATATTCCACACTGTGGCTGAAATTATCCAAGTGAGAGAGAAACCTGATAGTCACTTACCTCTTTACAGCCCTTCAGGGGACTTTAGGAGCAAACACCAAAGCCTTCTGTCTGGGTCACAGTGGCCACGCCAGGCCGGTGCAAGCTGTGGGGCAGCCCTCATTCTCTGTCTGCTCCTGCAATGCTGGCTCTTGAGGCCCTCACAGGTGCCTCATTCCTCCCCATCCTGGGCCCTGGCTCAGGCTCTTCCCAGGACTTGTCAGGCTGTCACCCGTCTCCTCTCCGCTCTACCAAAGCCAGCTCCAGCGTCATTGCCCGAGGCAGGCTGTCCAAGACCCTCCGTCTCCTTCTACCTCCAGAGCTGCTGCGGGCAAGCTCAGCCCTCCAGCAAGTGGGGCACCCAAGCCTGGCTCCCGCCGTAAGCGTCTTGCTGTGTATTTTGCCGTATGTATGTGTCCAGCCTAACCTGAAGCGACCAGTTTACCAGACAAGGCTTTTTCCTTGGTTCTCCATTTGAACTTTAGTAACCTGCTCTAATTAAGAGTCTTGAACTCCAGACTAAGCGTTCCTGCCAAGCCTACTCCATTCTTTCCTGGTCTGGAATCTTCCCTGGAATAGATCAGCCTAAACTAAATGGGCTCCTCCCTGTTGGGAGATGACTCTCAACTGGTCCCTTGCATTTCTGCAGGGCAGAGGCGATGGGAACCTTTGTTCTGGACTGTCTCTTCCAGGATATGTATGTAGCTCACACGCTTGGAAGACAAAGAGAGTATCTCCCTCAGGAGCAGGTGCGTGTTTCTTATTTCCAGTATAATAAAGAGCATATGTTGGGATTCCCAAGTTGTGACATGAACCCACTACATGTACCATATCAACCTGACCTGCTCTGTATCGCACCCAGGGGACTTGGTAACGAAGGCAGGCGATGCAGATGTGGAACTCAAGCTGCTTGCAGGGCTGTGAGTGGTCAAATCCTTTACCTCTGTCTTGAGTCTTGTATTTCCACCAGCATCTATGAAAACTGTGGCAGGCTAACATGTTAGCTTGCAGACAGGGTAAACCTCACACAGATCCTTTACAGTATTTGACATTATCCTACCCTGCTGTCCTCCTGCTACTAACAATCTGCTCACGAGGCACTTTCTTCCACTCCTTGTCTACATTTTACAACTAACAGTTTAGAGTCAAGGTCTCTTAGGTAAGACCCGCTATACCTCAAGGAATTTGTGATTTGATGGAGGGGCATCGTTGAGCCAGGCTCTCCTGCTGGTCCATTTAGTTACTTAGCTTTCATATTTCCACTTTTAGCTACAATCGGATTGATCATTTTCTCTCCCACTGGTTGGCAATTTAAATTAAAACGATGTTACATTATGCGTATCCCCACCTAGATGACATAATGACTGGAGCAGTGTATTTAATGCCGGGATGTCCTCAGACAGGTGAAATGTGAACACTTTTCTACACTGTAAGACAGTAGTGTTATTTCTCATTAGCTGCATTATCTATTACAGTTGGTACAGTAAATGCTGAAATTAGATGCTTAATGAATGAAATATTTAAAATTTTCATTATTAATGACTAACTTTTTATGGTGGAAAAAACATGTAAATGAAATCTACCTTCTTAAATTTTTAAGTGTACAGTATGGTATTGTTAACTATATGCACTTTATTATACAGCAGACCTCTAGGACGTTTTCATCTTGTATGAGTGAAACCCTCTGCCCATTGAACATCAATTCCTCATTTTCCCCTACCTGCATCCTCTAGCAACCACCATCTTTTCTGTCTTTGTGAATTTGACTAAGTAGTTCACATAGGTGGAACCGTACAATATTTGTCCTTTTGATATCATAATATCCTCAGGGTTCCTCTATGTTATAGCATATGACAGGATTCTTTTCTTTTTTAAGGCTGAATAATATGTCATTGTATGCCTATACCACATTTTCTTTATCCATTTATCCATCAGTGGGTATTTAGGTTGCTTCTGTCTCCTGGCTATTGTGAATAATGCTGAAATGACCACAGGAGTGCAGACATCTTTTCAAGATCCTGTTTCCAATTCTTTCAGATAAAGACCCAGAAGTGGGATTGCTGTATCATGTCATAATGCTAACAGTTACTTTTAAGTAAATAATAAATATATTTTCAGTTTAATTCATTGACTGGTCAATTAATGTTTATTTCTAGATTTCTTATCAAAATTCTTGAACTTATGAACTCCCATGAACTCTTGCTATAATTCAGTGAAGCCTGGTGAGGTCATATTTTTCTGAGATGCCCATTCCATCTTTGCAGAGCTAACTTCGCACCTGCTATGAAGGTCCAGTGAGGAGCCATTCTTTATGCTTTCTTCTCTGCATCATATTCTTGCAGTTGCCAAGCACACAGCTGACTTGAGATCTCTCTACCTCCTGAGACTCTTTCACCCAGGTTTTCACTTTAACTATTTCTTCCCTGCTAAATAGTTCTCTCATATAGTGAAGTAGAAAACCATGTCTAAAACCCTTCACCTTTTCCTGAAATTAAGCTACAGATTTGCAGTTAACCAACAGAGCAGGCACTTGTCTGTAGCAGAATCCTAACATCCACTAGAAACGGACTGAACTGAAGGGTTCACCTCACTGGTGCTCATAAATTCTGGATCCAAAGTCAGTTTGTGATCCCTGGTCCTTCCCTTAATGAATACCCATGTTTGCTGTCTATTTACTGGATTTATAGGTCTTGGAAAAGTCACTTCTTAAACTTTGCCTGTATTTTTAGGACAGGTGGTTCACTGGTTATTGGCTTTAGGAATGACTAAGCCCAACTTCCCTTACTGAATGAAATATCAAAATTATCTGCCCCTTTCACCCTTTGCTGGATGACAACATTCCTCAGTCTTTCTGTTTTCACCTTGTTTTTTTAACCTCATTTCTAGGGGTTTGTAGTAGCATTTAAAATGTCTTCACTTGGTTTCAAACATTCTGTTTTGTCAGTTCTGTTTTAAAATCCAACAGTGTTTGTCAAAGAGTCCAGTTGCACTGTGCTGTGCAAGAGGTTGTTTTTAAAGTATCCAAGGAAGCGCAAAGCATCCCACAAATGGGAACTCACTGGCACTGTCCCTTAGGCAGTCAGGGGAGCCAGGATGCATGTGTTTCTGAATGCCAGGAGGACGGGTTCCCCGGCTCTATCAGTGGGGTGGATAAGGTCACTGATAATTATACACTCTAATCATGGCTCATTTTTATTGGAGTTTGTAAGCATATCTGGTGACCGCTCTGCCCCTCTCAGTCAGCCTTCTTCTCATGACTTTTCCTGGAGTTATCACATCTGTCACACATATTAATGTGCCTGAAGGATAACTACCCATGAGTGTCACAATGCATTTGATGTTTGAGAGATAATGAAATGTCACTTCCATTATAGAACTATGTGGCATTTATTGGACCTATGCAGAGTTATCTGTGTTACTCTCCCACTGTAATGATGTGGCATGCAGTCCCAGCTGACAGAAATATGGCTGAATGTTAATTCAGGTGAACTTTAAAGGCAACCACATGGGGTCTGACCTGAAATGAAAGTTTCTGGTCTTTGCCTTGAAAGGAGCCTGCCCTGAAGGGTGTCATTAGAGGTTTGTCTTAACCTCCTGGGCTTCAATGTTGGAAAAGTATGTAAGAAGAGGAGACAAAGAACATGGGCACGTGCATGCACCTGCCCGCAGAGCTAATGGCTTTCTTCAAACTGAAGGCATGATGATGACCCTTATTAATCAGCACAAGTCTATGCAACCTCAGTCCTGACAGAGATGTTAAGCAGACTAATGTATAGAACACATGTATGGGAGCTTAGGCCTTGCTTGCAAACATTTTTATTTTGAGATAAAAGCTTCTTGAAAAGCTCCTCAAGCACATATTCCAACAGGTATCTTTACATATTAAAGAGGGAAATCTTCCCTATATTTTTACAGATTAACAAGCTAGAAATATTGTCTTTATTGTCCAGCTCCTCAAAATTCAGAAATATTCATTCAAACCAGAATGTATCAGAGTATAGTTTTTTTTGTAATGCATACTGAAGAACAACAACAACAACAACAAAAATCCCTGATTTTGCTGTTATACTAGAAGGAATTATGGTCTAAAAAATTTTTTTTTAATTTTTGTTATCAATCTACAATTACATGAAGAACATTATGTTTACTAGGGTCCCTCCTTCACCGAGTCCCCCCACAAACTCCATTACAGTCATTGTCCATCAGCATAGTAAGATGTTGTAGAATCACTACTTGTCTTCTCTGTGTTGCACAGCCCTCCCTGTGTTACCCCCACATTATACATGTTAATCATAATGCCTCTTTTCTTTTTCCCCACCCTTATCCCTCCCTTCCCTCCCATCCTCCCCAGTCCCTTTCCCTTTGGCAACTGTTAGTCCATTCTTGGGTTCTGTGAGTCTGCTGCTGTTTTGTTCCTACAGTTTTTGCTTTGTTGTTATACTCCACAGATGAGTGAAATCATTTGATACTTGTCTTTGTCTGCCTGGCTTATTTCACTGAGCATAATACCCTCTAGCTCCATCCATGTTGTTGCAAATGGTAGGATTTGTTTTCTTCTTATGGCTGAGTAATATTCCATTGTGTATATGTACCACATCTTCTTTATCCATTCATCTACTGATGGACACTTAGGTTGCTTCCATTTCTTGGCTATTGTAAATAGTGCTGCGATAAACATAGGGGTGCATCTGTCTTTTTCAAACTGGGCTGCTGCATTCTTAGAGTAAATTCCTGAAAGTGGAATTCCTGGGTCAAATGGTAATCCTATTTTGAGCTTTCTGAGGAACCTCCATACTGCTTTCCATAGTGGTTGAACTAATTTGGAATTGTAGTTTTTTAAACAGTTGTGTTTATGAGAGCTTAACTGAAAGGTAGTTGACACCTACTTCAATTATCCTCCTTTAGACAATTTTGGCCGTGTTTATTGTTCTTGCTAATGACTATAAATGGATTCATAATGTTAATACTATAATCCCATTATAACTATCTCATTAAATTTCTATTTCAAAGTTCTCCATCCAAAAAACATATATAAGACTATAACTAAAAGGCAATCTATAAAAGAACATGTTCAACAATCTACTTTCAAATAATTCATGAAAAAAAATTAGATCTGAATGGTCACAGATCCGCTGGTTTAGCCGTCTGATCCTTGGACCTTTCAGTTTCTTTGCATCTTTAGCGCCAATGATCTTTGCTCGTAGTCTACCGCAGCCTGTGCTTTACGGCCACATCCTAAAGCTTCTCAACATGTGAAATGCATTACGATTAAAGTATGTCACTCTCTGATTACAATCTCCATCCTTTGCAAATTGCTGGCTCATGTTCTTGTGTTACAGCTGGTGTTTCACCACTTAGAGATGTTCGATCCACTGACACCTTTACGCATCGATCATCATTTTGACTGTACTTCCTTTTTGCTCATGTCAGATTACAACTAGTCCCTTGAAAACAACGTCCACTCCCTTGCTTGTTTGTCTCTGCCTCTGCCGTATACACCAGACTATGGTTTAATCCTAAAGCACTTCAATCCTGCCTTCCTGTCTACATCTCAACAGCTCAACATTGCAAGAAAGAAAAAAATCACACAGGCTAGCACACTGGTTTCACAATGAATTTATCACAATCTGTAAATGCCTATCATATTGGAGAAGTAGGGTCGATATTCCAAAAATCAAGACCATTATTTCCTGCATGCTCTTTTCTTCTAAATCTTCTTTCTTTTCTTCCTCTCCCTCTAAGATGCTTCCCCTTTGCCTCACACTTCAATGATAGATATACGTTTAAAAAGGCATATTAAATGCCTTATCTCTTTCTCTTTTTAAAACCACTGGAAGGTAATTAAAAACAAATTTTAAATAATAAAACAGTGTAACAACAACATGAGTGATGATTATAATTTTGGAAGATACACAATGGATAAATGAGTGATAAATGACTTAGTAGAATGGAGAAAGTTCTCTGCTACAGAAAAGCTTTGGCAGAAGGTGACAAAAAAAAAACAAGCACATTTTTAGCCTAAGAAAGACTCCTAAGTTGGAGGCAGCAACTATCTGCAAGTTGGGAAACCAGGGTGGGTAGAAAGCAGAAGAATTGGTTGAATTGTAGTCAGGTCAATAAACAAGCATTCAGACACACAGATCCCACAAAATACCCTAGAAAGAGAGATGACCATTCATCTCCTATCTCAGCAGGAAACAAATGATTTAAATTACCATGATTATAACATAAGAAACTATACATAAAGTAATGGACCCTGTTTAAAAGAGGGGGATCACATGGAAATCCAAAAATTGAATGATGAGATAGCCGGCTCCATTCCTGTACTCTGTCTCCAGAACATGTGCCATTAAACTTTAACTGCCAGACAAAAACTTGGAAGATCTCTGAAAATAAAAGTGGCTCAGAGAAAAGACTTTTAGATATATTCTTTGAAAGTCCACCTATAAATCTGATCCCCATCGTAAGAAAACTAGCCAACCAGAAAACTAGAACACCGGTCAACTATCAAACCCACAAGCTGAAGCTCTCAATCAACTTCTAATTGCCACTTTTTCAAATTTGCATTGAGAGTTACAAATTCAACAGACTTGAGTCTCCAACACAAATGGCAGAGATGAAGCACCACAAATAAAGATAAAAAGAACACACACACACAGAAATAGAGCAAATAAAGAAAATGCATGAAGGATAAAAATTAACAATATATAAATATCATGATAGAAGAGATATATTGCATATATAGCACAAGACAAGGTGTTCTTTTAAGAGAGATAATGGAAGTTAGATATTATAAACAAAATAGAAGTATTTTAGGAGTATTAGATGATAAAGTTGAAGAAGTATCTTTGAAAGTGGAATGAAAGGGGAAAAATAGAAAGGGGAAGTAAATCTGAGGGGTAATAAAGTCAAACATAGTATTTTAAGTGCAGTTCCAGAAAAAGATAAGAAAATGAAATTGAAAGAAGGAAATTAAAAATAACTCAAGGATGCTTTCTGTAACTGAAGATCATATTCTAGGTTCATAGAGCCCACAGTGAGCCCTGCCCAATGGAAAAGGCATATCATTCCATTTCAAAATTCTATAGACACACAAAAAATTAAAAGTTTTTTATATGGAGAAGGAATAACAGTCTATGAAGAAGGGTTATAAATCAGAATGAAATTAGAATTCTCAGTCGAACATCTAGAGAATAGAGGCCAACAGAGGAAAAATAATTTCTAGTGCAGAATTTGAAATCCAATCAATGATAAAATTTTTCAAGGAAGGCAATCTCTCAGGAATATTACAGAACTATTTTATAACTTTTAAATGTAATAAAGGAAAAGGAAAAGAAATAGAATCCATGAGCAAGACCTCTCTCAACTCCTCACTAAGTCTTCAGAAAGTTACAATTTGTCTTTATTTTTCCTCCTTTCCCCTGATTACAGGTGATGGCATTTCTTCTTCTATCAAAGACCAAATGTTAAGCTACAGACTCCGTTGCTCCTGTCATTATCTTCCTTCTGTGTCACCAGTCTCTTGATCTTCATTAGATCATTTCAGTAAGCAGAGAAGCATTATGATCAATGCTGCCCTAAAGTTACTTGGGGAAACCATTTTAAATCCCCCTGAATTCTTTATTCTCTAGTTTCATTCCCATTTGCCTCCTTACGTGTACAACCAAACCTGTTGAAGAAAATTCTTGTCCAATATATCTCCATTTTCCCTCAATCCTTTTTAACCTTTAAACAGTCCAGTCTGGACTTCTCTTCTCCCAGTTCACCAAAACTGATCCTCACAACATTAACAACAGCTCTCTTTTGTGAAATAGAATATGCATAATTTCTGTCCTCATCTTACTTAACTTAGTTATGTTTGACATAGTAAAATACTTGCTCATTGTGGAAACACTCTCCTTACTTGGGCATTGTGCCATCTAATACTTTTTTTCTATTGTACTTTTTGGATAGATATTCCATTCACAACCTTCGATATTTGGCATGCCCAGACCTTGAACCTGAGTCACAGTACCGGGCTATACTTTTCCTAGATGAGTCATCCATTCCCATGTTTTTAAATACATTTAGAACATCTGTTCATGATTAAGATGATTGAAAATTACTCTCCCAACATGAATACCCAGAAAACTGGAAAGCTATAAAAAAAACAGCTATTTTCAGATATTAGGTAATAGGAAAGGCGATTCTGAAGTAAAAGGAATAAATCAGATGAGCTCTACCATCTTTCAGAGACTCGGCAGTTGCATAAAGGTAATTTATAGACTGTTAGCCATGGAAGGAACTTAAAATTGCATATGGAAATCTTACTGTGTTGAAGAGATAAAGATTTAAGTTTGGGGATGACAGTCAACTTACATTTGTGATTGAAACTAGGGGCTACACAAATAGTTACAGAAGGACTGTATCCCCTAGATTATTTATCTGAATCATCTGTGTTTGGATGGATTAAAAACTTCATGAGGTTTGACAAAAACGGTTTGTTAGGAAAGAATAATTATCAACGAGCTGTGAGAGCAATAATTCTCAGAGCTCACGCAAAGGAAGTACTCAAGTTCCTTCCAGGCAATAATGGAGAGACTTTATTGAAAAGAGGAGACAGGCCTTATACCTAGAGCCCAGACACTCATCTCTTGGAAGCAAGGAAAACTAAGACCTAGATAATGCTGCTCTAGAACTTCCCTAAAAACAAGACGTGAATAATGATTAATAAGTAAGTTGATTGCTTTGAAGAAAACCCCCAACACTTTAAAGGAAGAAAATTACTATACACACAAAGGAAGAGGAGAATGTGTCTGATAGCCAGGAAAACTGCCAGTCAATGGGGCACAGAACAACCAAATCATGAGGCTCCTTTAAATATCTGTAAATGTGTTATGAGTATGTTCTGGTCATTATTTTTTTTTCCAGGATGGGCAGAGGAATCTCCTTGCTAGAGAATTATGGCTATATGATGGAGAAAAATTATTTGATTTTTGTATTCCCAATGTAGGAATTTCAATTTCTTTCTCCAGTAATGGGCATGTATTTCACCAATACTGTTATTAAAAGAAATCTCTAAATCTTTAACTTTTACTAGGCATGACATTGTCCTTATCATCCATAAACTTCAGGGAAAAAAGGTGAGCAGGAATAAAAAAATTCTATAACCAGTATTAGCAACGCTGTCAGAAATACTTAAACTTCTATGACTTGAAGTATTAGCATTACCCATAATGTGACTAATATCACATCCTGGGACCCTCAGACTGTTTCCTCATGAGTTAATAACAGATTGCCCTCTGTGTTTGGAAATATTACTTCTACCCTTGGATTCTTCTCTGTTGCAAGTGGCTAAAATGAATCCCTGCAGGGCACTTTTATGATACCAACAGGTACCAGCTGATGTTTCAAAAACACTCACCCAACTGGTCTTTGCATGATCGGAAGCCTAGAGTTTTCATATTCTGGAAAAGACATCATATCAATCCTACCTTTGAGACACAATGAAAGAACTTCTATTGTTGACAAAGTAAATTAACAATAAAATCCTAAATGATGATCCTTGAATTTATTTTTCCCAAATAAAAAGAAATACATCACTTTCTCCTCAGTAACGAATGTTCATTTCATAGAGGAAAGAATCCAAGCATACCGTTCTAATTATTCACACCTAATTGTGAAAAGATAGTTGAGGCTGGTTTTGAGGAGAATCTCTTGCTTGGAAGAAGAAAACCAAGACAAAAAAATGAAAATATATTTGGAATCAATAGATGTAATTAAAGGGAAAATTTCAAAAGAAAGCTATGATTTTTATCAATAGAAAGGCAGAAACACTGCATCTATGAAGAAAACTGTAAAAGGCTAAATAAATAGAAGTTTAATAAAATAACTCTTGGGAATTGTTTTAAAAGAGCAGAAATTTAAAAAAAAGAAGAAGGAAAAGAAAAGAAAAAGAAGACCTTAAAAGAGAAATTTAAAGGAATCTTGGGAAAAAAGATAAAAAAGGGAGAGACTAAGTAAAACTGGGAGAAAACAATAATAAAATCGAGGGCCAGATTTCAGGAAATCCAGTAATCACACGGAGTCCTAGAAAGAAAAAAAACAGGGGGTAAATTATCAAGGAAATAATTCAAGAAAGTTTTCCAGAACAGAAGGATATCCATATTGACCATTTCTACTAATTGGGCATCTGTTATTAAATAAAGACTGACAGGCAAGGACTTGTTTTGTGAAATTTAGACAAATTGGGACTATCAAATTGTAAGCGAATTGTTATTTTGTTCACAAACATTTATGTTTCTTCTACCAATAATAAATAAAATTCTGTGATTATGCCAGTAGCAAAATGCTGATTGGAACATACATCCTCATTTAGAACTGATGCTTTAATCTTGACATTCCAAAATGAATCACATGGAATTGGGAAACTGAGTTTTCAGCTGAGGAAGACATTACATTGGATGCAGTATCTGATTGCATCATATTGTGGTGGTTTTGAGATAGTAGTTCTTTATTATCTACAATGAATTCTTCCTTCCATCTGACCTAGTGTCTCCAGAATACCTGTGTAAGGCCCATTGTTTACTCCTGGCTAAACTGTCTGCTCATGACACCTGTCTGCTCTTTTTCACAGATGATAAATGCCTGGCAATGGAGGATCTGCTAAATTCCCTTTTACATTTTTCCATGAGATCAAAAGCAGAGCTAAATCCATGCAGCCAGGGCCTCATTGCAAGCCCTCTTTGGTTTTGCCCCAGCTCTCAGAACACTTAACCCTCTTTAAAGATGAAGGTAAACCCTGGCTCATTTCACCACTGTGGTAGGAAAGGAGGATGACAGTATAGCATGAATTCAGCCATGTTTGGTCTTTTTCCTTCTCTTTCATCTCTCGGTGATTCTTTCCCGCAATGGTTGGGTACCTTGCATGCATTTTATTATTCATTAATTCATGTGGTAAATATATTCATCATATATGCCTACCACAAGCCAGACATTTTGACTAGATGCTGGAGAGTCAGAGGGGACTAAAATCATTGTCTCTGTCCTGCTAGAGACAAGAGAAGGGCAAAGACATAGTCAAATAATAACACAAATATTTAAAAATCAGTGGGAGTGCTGGGAAGGACTGTCCAGTCTTCACTGACTCCTTAGCACAAATGCCACCCCTTTTCTGAAGCTAAGACTGTGAGGAGTAATAGAGGCTTGGGACTGGGACTGGGGTAGGTTCAGTGAATACATGCACATACATGTGGGGAATGAGAAAGCAGAGGGAACAGATAATCAAGAAATATGCCTTTGAAATAGGGAGTTAGGTGGTTTATTAAACTTTGGGAGAAATTTGCATTTTCAGTGTAATTCTAGGTTAATGAGTGCTTTAGACTAAGGTTTTTAAAAGTCAGTTGGGTGAGTGATGGTATTGTCAAGCTCACCTGTGCAACAGGCTTAGGGCAGTGGGATGTTGAACTGTGAAGAGCTGAGAAACAGTAAGTGGATTTTTGGAACCGGGTCTGGTCATTGGTGATTTGAGATGCTCTAGTGTTTCCAAAGGAGACAATTCAACCTTCTGTGCAGAAATGAATGACTTTCCTAGCCAACCTCCAACAAGGGGCCTCGAGGGATCATCACAGTAAGAACAGATGGTCTGTTTAGAAAAGAAGAAACCCTAACCATAGAGAATTTCATCAAGAGGAACCTTAGGATAAAGTTGTGCCAACAGTCTCATCAAAACAAACCAATTTGGCGGGGTGTGGTGAGGGTAGACTGGTTGTTTCTCACTCTTAAGTCATGAGCTTATTTTAAATTAACTAGTTGAAATGCCTATTAAAATTTATGAACTTGTATTCCTTTTAAAGTCCTCAGACTAAATTTTTATTGTACTGCTTTCTGTTCAGTGAAAGGATACAGTAGAATCTCAGTGTTGATAGATGCAAATATTACATTTGTGTCTCCAACTATTACTGCCTTTATGATGTTTGCATTTTGTTTAATAAATTTGAGGTTGTAGCACAATTGTATTGTAAAACATGTAATTCTTGCATGAAAAGGAGTGGATAAAGTGAATGAAAAGGGTTGCAGAGCATTAAAGGTGAAGATCTGAGTAGAAAAATTGAATATGACTTTTTGGATTCAGTAATGAAGGACCCATTTATGGTACTTGTAACTTATTTTTCCTTTCTAAAAATGAAAATACAAATGTTTGCTTTGCTATCCTTTGACAAAAACCATCCAGATATAGGTTAGTCACATATTTATTAAGCTGTGACTGGAAAGTTCATAGGTAGTCAAATGTGTCAAGTGAATGTCAAGTGAAGTCGCACTGTTCTTTGATATAATAAAATTCACCTTCCCCATCTCACTTCCAACGGGAAGTCTCATTTCATCCGTGGGATTTCAGTGAATCCCTGTACTCAAAGAATATATGAAAATTTGTATACTGAAATACATATTTATATGAATGTATATTATATAAATATACATCTAAGTAAATACTTCTAATTTACATATAGAAATTAGTAAAACTTAGAACTACATGTGGCTTGCACAGAAATTCTCCCATTTTCTTTATTTTCACACACTAAAAAATGAAATTTTACACAAATGGCTTTTCATAGTACATACACATAGGTTCGTTCAGACTTGTTCTCAAAGTGCTGCCAATATCGTAGGTATTGTCTAAGATGACAGCTGCTAATCGCACAGTAGCCAATTACTGATTTAAATGCAGTAGCATGAAGCCCTCAGCATGGAAGTTTTGATTCCCCTGTTTTTAAATTAGGTTAAATGGTGTTGGTGTCCATATGTATAGATTTAAAATGCGTCAGTCTTGAGCAGTTCTGATGTACATCTGAGACTAGCTAATGGGGCTCTCGGTCTCAACTTTAAAGTGAGAAGTTCACATAGTGGCAGGCTGGCTGCTATGAAGTTGAGTTGTTTTTGTTCTTTCTCCCAGGAACTATTTGCTGTGGGTCACATAGTCAGACCCTTCTGGAAGGGTTCAACCAGGTAACAGTAGGTGTCCTTTTTGCCATCAATTTGCTCCAAATATTCTTTCTCGATCAGAATGTCAATGCATTTCTTTACTGCTGGGACTCAAGGTTTGAATCGTGAGGCCCGCTGAGGTAATACCTCTCCAAGCCACTGGTGGTAATTTAGAACCTTCCTATTTTCATAATTCTCACAATAGCTGCTGGAATCGTAATTTGTGGTCTTCCTCAGTATTTTTGTGTGTGGTTTCTTATTCCTGCCTCTGTTCAGTTTCCACTGGACATTGATGTTAACCCTTAACTTCCTATATTTATAACCAAGATGTAATTTTATTAGGCTATCTCGCTCCAATTCTACCTCATCAACATTTACATTTCTGTCTTCCGAGACCAACAACGTTGACTACAGTAAAATTTATAGGACTTGTGCCAAAACGTCCATTTTGATTTGAATGCTGTCAGCCACCAATCTAAGCCTCTTCCTGTTGAGCTAAAGCAGGAATAGTCTCTGGGAGGCAGATGTCTGGAAATAACATCTGTTTTTGAAGTAGTTTGATACCAATTCCTCTTTACACAGTTGATACAATCACCTTGATTTTCTGGTGTTGGGACAATAGCATAAAAAGCTGTGAATCACTGACCACTACTTTCCAACTCTTCAAGGTAAACACACAAGATTGCTGCAAGGCCCGAGACCCACCGCTCAGCGCTTGAATGCAGAAATCCAATTGATGGTTCTGAATTCTCTAGGTGCTTTCTGAACTGCTTGTTCCAATCCGTGTTTATGCTAACGTCTTGAAATATCGGCTGACGTTCAGAGGCATACTCAAAACTGCTCGCTCTACTTTAGACGCCATGCCCACCCTGGCATCACACTCACGCTGTTCCATCAGAGGAGTCTTTAGGCCAGCAGCTCTGGGCAGAACTTCTGAGAACATCTTTATTCTCCATGTCCTTGAGGTCAACCGTCACTCGATTGAGCATATCTTCTAGTCCTGCTTCTGCTGGGTTCTTGGAACTTTTCTTCAACAAGGAGTTGCAGGATCAGGCCAGGAACTCGGGGAATTTCCCGGACGGGACGACTGAGCCACTTTGGGGAATAGGCTATTGTTCACAAAGCACTCAAGCCCTCTCAGGTCCAGCCACCAACCCAGCAGCATTGTTGAATGCTGACCTTACTAGAGCATTTAGATTATATATAATTTAAAATGAATCTTCAAAATCTAAATTATTAATGATAATTTTATGTCAATATTTGTGCCGTCCCGTAGAGTTAGGAATAGGTGCGTCGTTCTGTACATTATAT
Organism: Manis javanica; assembly: GCF_040802235.1. NCBI lineage: Eukaryota > Metazoa > Chordata > Mammalia > Pholidota > Manidae > Manis > Manis javanica. Next base: position 5,735,140 of record NC_133170.1, on the reverse strand, counting down.
GTAAGTACGTCTAAGTCGTAATGGAAATTCCAACTCCAGCCTTCAGGTTGCTTATCTTCACTCTCACCTTTCCCTCACGTGCTGCCTTTGGTCCTTTAGCAAGTCCTACCTGCTCCCCCGCCTGAATATATTCAAACTTGGTCCATACCCAACACCCCTTCTGCTGCCCCACTTCAAGCCCTCTAACCGTTCCTCCTCCCTTAGCCCTTTAGTCTATCCTCGCCCAGCAGCCAGAGTGACTCCGTGTAAACATAACCTGTCTGTTTCTCATCAAAACTCCCATGGCCTTCAGCTCACTAAGAGTAGAACCTGCAGCCTTCGTGGGATTTGACACCCCCCTCCCCACCCATTACCCCTGGGACAACCTCCTTATCCTCATTCCCTCATTTTCCATCTCCAGCTTCACTGGCCTAGTTGTTTCTTAAGAATGCCAAGCACATCCCCACCTCCAGCTTTGCACTGGCTGGTTTCTGCCTGAAATGCTCTTCCTTCCAGTGCATTGACAGCTAGCTCCTCATTCCTTTAATTGAAAGTCGTCTTTGCAGTTTAGCCTTCTCTTCTGACATTAAATAAAATTCAACCCCTAAACAAATGTTTGATGCCAGAACATTTTCAGTATCTGATGTTTCTCTTCTCTTTCTTTCTCCCTCATCCCCTCTCCCCTTCTCATCCCTGAATTTCTCTTCATGGTTTAAGAAGAGCAGAATATCTCATTTATTCTTTTTTCAAATTATGCTCTGAAATCTGCACTTTCTTGTGTAATGCAGCCTGTCACAAAATTTAGCTAAACAAGAGATTGTTCAATCAAGGAAAGAAGCTGAAACTTTAATTTGAAGTCATTTGTGCTGTACAAGGAAGCTCATGTCTAGAACTAATCTAACTGGGGGTCATGGAGGAGAAAAGAAACGTCAGGGCGTTTTCCCTCTGGCCCAGTCCTGCTGTTGTGTGTTTTGGAAGTGTCTGCCTCCTTTGATAATTGCTCATTTCCAAAGACTTTCCCTTTCCTACCTGTCAACTTGTGACAACTTTTCTGTCCTGACCCCCTTCAGACCCAGAGGTAAGATAATGCTCAGCTAGAGCCTAGGACCCCAGCATCCCTCTGTGGTTCCCCTAACCTCAACTGCACCTTTCTACATAGTCTCCTTGTTAAAGTCTTTTCAAAGATCCTTGTTAAGGTTGTCACTTCTTTCTTTTAGGGACCCTAACTGACATCATAATGATTTTAAAAGAACAGAAATAAAGTTAAGTATACAAATAGCAACAGTGAAGGTGTTTTTATTTCCTAGAGGGGTTTGTGATATTGTTAACTTGAGACCCTGTTAAATGAAATACTCCAGGTAAATTTCAAGGGCAAAAGTTCTACATATATAGAAAAAGACAAATGTTTAAATTCCAAATAAAGGAGATGGGAAAATAATAACATCAACAACAAAAAATGCAGCAGCAACAGGCATGGGAGGAGAAAAGGGAAGCAAAGAAATAGAAAGATAAGTGGCAACTGAAACCTGTACGGTAGAAATTATTGCAGTATATTTGTAATTATAATATAACATGTATTACAACATGATAAATAATTTAAATATATATAGGTAGACTTTAGCCAGCTAAAAGAAATTTTCTGATTCTATAAATAGTATCCTGCTCTATCCTGTTTACAAACTGCAGTGTTGAAACAAAAAACCTTGGGAAAGTTGAAAGAATGGGAAAAGATATACATGGTAATATTAGCCGAAAGAAGTATGGGATAAGCTGCATTAGTCCTAAGACCAGAAAAACATCAAGAAAGATCACTACATAATGGTAAAGGATTCAATTCACCAAGAAGTTATAGCACTACAATATTTTTACCCCAAATCTTGAGGCAAGATGTTTTTCAAAATTTAGAACTTGCAGTTTTACGGATGATTCAAATTCCACACTTGGTAATTAATTGAAGCAGCTATACTTACTACAGTTTTTAAATAGAACTGATAAATGAGGAAACGGAAGGACAAATGCAAAGGAATTAACTAAGAATCACAACGATTAGCCAGAAAGCTTAGACAAGATCTCTGCATCTGAGAAAGAAAAACGGAACAGGGAAAACAGGTCATGCCAATGCAGCAAAGCCTCTAACCGTGCCAGGTGCTACGAATGTCCTGGAAATAGGGAGGCATGTCAAGTCCTATCTCCATGTCTTTGTTTTTCTACTTTTGTTCCTTAGCTTATTTGGACATCAGATAGAGAACTGAGCTCATCACCCTGCTTGGTTTATGGCACATATTAATCTTGAGGTGAGGAAAGTCCCCTCTTTTGTCTGATGGTTTGATTTTCTCCCATCTCCATGCTTTGTGCTTAATCTGCTTGCTGCTACATAGGCAACCATTCCAATTTTTGAAATATTCGTCTTTTATTTGTTTGTGCTCTTACAAAATGACTATTGCTACTTTATATTTATGTATCTTTAATTACTTAAATGATGCTGTTATACATCTCATTCTGTTTCTTAGAAACAGATACATTTAGCAGAGATGAGATAACAAAGAGCCCCTGTGGAATACAGAAGCACCAGAGAGAATTGCCATTTGATTAATTTACTTCCCATGATGTCTGACTAAACTTCTTTCGACTGAGTCCTTTGAGATATACCTGTGTCCAATAAAAAGAAAAATTCACTTTTATTTGTGTGCTTAATAAGTTTCTCATGTCAAAACTAGATTCAAATGAAAAAAGGGAGGATGATTAATTTTGTGATCTTTTATTCTGAGTAAATATGCACTGTGGTTATTAAAGTGATAGATGAAAACTGGCTATTCTTTTCATAGTGAATTATATAAGAAATAATTAATAGAAGGCAAACTAATAGAATAACACATTGTTAACTGCAAGCTACTTGGTCTGTTAGGTCATTGAGCTGCTTTGATAAATGGCGCTCTGGAGTAAAGATGTGACTGAGTCTTTAATAAACCAAAGGATTAAACGGGTTAGTCTTCTCTGGGGAAATCTCAGATGAGGGATATATTAGCTAACTCCCCATCTACATCCCAAAGGTACATCCTTAGGGAAACTGCATATTTGCTGGCATGAAAGACCCCTGAGAAAATACTGCATGGCCAAATATTGCTTTTACAGACCTATTTTATAACTCAAGAATAATAGATGTATTGCCCTTTCAGATACATTGGAGAAGCTCTATGTTGGAATTAGGGAATTGCAGAGAATGATTAATTTTGGAAGCATTTGTTCTAAGCAATGGCAGAAGCTACTTATTAGGGACACAAAACATACTGTCAAGCGATACTAAGCACAAAACTGAACTTAAATGTGAAACAGTCCATTTGCAGTATTTCCAGTCTTGACGGATGCAAGATGTCTCTCTCTCCAGTATTGCTTGAAAGTGTGGGAACAAGAGGGCAGGGCAGATTCACTGGGATCTAGCTGGGAGGCAAGGGCCCTCAGGGCATCGGCATTAGACTGGGCAGAGTGATGGGCTGTGTGGGCAGAATAAAGGGAAGGGGTCTAACGTGTTGAGAGCCAAGAGGGGAGTTCAGATCACAGGCTTTGCTGGGTCAAAACTCTAGTCAGGAAGTGATGTGACTATATGTAGAAGGTTAGTTTTCCACTTTACAAAGATAAAATGCTTGTTAGTGGTAATGTCCAGAATGTGGCTATGAGCATGAATTTCTAGGGCAAAGTGGGGTTGAATGTTCTTAGAGTCACAGAACTGCGGTAACCTACTGCTGCCCTACTGATAGAATTTGAGAACAAAAATGAACAATGTGAACCAAGATGTCAAAGTCATTGATGAATGAATGTACAGTTGACCTTTGAACAACGCAGGTTTGAACTGCACAGGTCCACCTATACATAGATTTTTTTTCAATAAATATATTAGAAAATATTTTGGAGATTAGTGACAATTTGAAAAAGATTTTTTTCAAGCTTCTTTATTATAGGAATACAGTATATAATACATATGATACAAAAAATGTGTTAATTGACTATTTATAAGTAAGACTTCCAGGCAACAGGAGGCTCTTGTTGCATTTTCGGGGAGTCAGAAGCTATACATGGATCTTTGACTGTGAGGGGCCTCGGCACTCCTAAGCACCTGCATTATTCAAGGGACGACCATACATGGTTTTGGTGATGGGTTCCTACATGAGAGCAATGTTGAGGGATACAGAAGTCTGCCTAAGTCGCCTAAAGATAGAAGGAGTGGGATCATTTCTGCAAGAGTGAAGTAGTAATGGCTTTATTCCAGTGTTAGGAATTGAGAACACAGCCGCATCTACCTACTGAGTGCCTTTGGGTAAATCCATTGGCCATGTCATTGTATCTTGTGCAAAAGCCTAGATAGAATATTGGCTCCCCAAGTACATTGATGGGGCCAGTTTCTCTTTCCATAATCTTGGTAATGGGTCATGTTACTGACCCTGTGCTTGTAGTTTAAATCACACCACTAGAAACCTAAGTGACTGTAGGGCCAGAACACGCACCAGCTTCGCCTATCATCCTGCTTCTAAAACAAAAAGTTTTGTTGAACATTCATTGTTCCCTCTGGACTTAACAGACTGGCCTAAAATATCAGGTCCTCCCTGGCTTCAGTGGATAACAGAATGAACAATTGTAGGAGCCTCATTAGTGCCTGTGTCCACGGAGCCACACGGCCACATGTCCCCACTGGATTGCATTCACAGGACACCAGCGTGGTTTCCCCGTCTCTGGTACAAATAAGAAACAACAAAAACATTGCTTTGAGGCAGCTTGAAACTTTTGCAACTTTGTCTTAAACATGAAAATAACTGAAAAAAGTAAACACTTTTCTCCAACATGTGGTGGCTGCTAGATGTGGGTGCTCATGTGATTTCTGCTGTCTCTCCACACACACGTACACACACACACTCATCAATACCTCCATGACTTTGACACTCACACATCATGTGTGCACATAGGAGAGACGAAAGATCCCAAATGCTGACTTTATTTAAGCACCAGGGTGGTAACATGCTTTGTGAAGAATCCAAACTGGGTTCAGGAGTGGACGAGCACATAGCTAAACAAGAGGATACGATCCTATCTGAAGACATTCAAATCCAAAACCCTTAAATCCTGATGATGGAAGATAAAATGTCTGCACAGTAAATATGCTTGTCAGATGGCAGTTTACAGCCTTTTAAATAAGGAAAATTATGAAGAAACTGTCCCATATGTCCTACTGCTTTATCAGATGCATGTTTACTTAGTGCTTTTAAATGTCATAGTTGCCCTGAACGTAGATCATCTAAGTATGAACGTGGATTGTACAATGGAATTCACAAACATAAACTAGCTTAAAAACCCTAGACCAGTGTTTCCCTAAGTGTGGTCTTCAAGTCATTGCTAGCTTCCGGTCATAAATCAAGTGTTGGCAGGGAGGGGCAGTTCCAAAACAAAAAGAAATTACTGAAGAAATTGTGTTACATACACGCCACAACCTTGAAAGCTATAACATTAATTATGCCTTTTATGGAAACCCTTTATACATGATTTGCATGAATAAAGATTATTCTTGCACAATAAAGCCAGTGCAGTTGGAATTTTCACAGTGCCTTTTAGTAAATACATCAGTCTCTTCTGGAGTACAAAGTTTTAACATTTATCACTCTGGAGTATTTTATGAAATTTGATTTTTTTTCTTATAATTAAGTGTTGTGTTATAACCTCAATGCATATAATACATTAATGGCTTGAGAGTGGTTCATGGAAATTAAAAAAAAAAGTTAAAATAATAGCATAAATAGACAAACTGTTAGGATATTTGCTCTTCTGCTTTAACTGAGACCAAAGAGGATTGATTTAAATAGGATAGAAGACTTTTATCTCTCTCTTGTAAAATTCTTAGCTAGTAAGCAGGCCAGGGAAGAATGAAATCTCTGTCTGCTGAGGTCATCTGGGGACCCAGGCTCCTCTTCTCCTTAAAGCATCACCGTCTCCTAGGTCGTCATCGTCTCCCACAGGGTGCAAACTGACTCATTACCACCAAATCTCAGTCCAGCTCCCAGTGGATGATTGGAGGACGGGGAGTGGAAAGGAAAGCAACTTCATTTAAATGGCATGACCCCAAATATCACACATTACACTCACTCCAGTGCCATCAGACAGAATTAGTCCCCTGATTACATTTATATGCAGGTAAAGTCAGAAATGATAGTTGGGCAACTGTGTGTCCCTACACAAACTTAAAAGTAATGTCAGAAGCAATATTAAACAGCCTCTATTACAAATAAAAAATATAAGTTCATAGTACAAACACAAGTGAATCTGGGATTGTGAGAACTTTTTCATAAACAGTTGCAAAAGTAAAGGTTGAATAAAGATGACATCTTAAATCAAGATTGTCCAAGACCAATCAATGACCCTTTTGCCCTGGTCTCTAACAAGCTAAATAAATATAAAGTTGGGCTTCCAGTAATTAAAATAATTGAAGGCTTTCTATCAATTTAAAAACAAGCACAGTTACTACTTTGATGAACAATTGACTTTTAAGGAAAAATTCAAATTACCGAGTTTTAGTATAAATTCAAGGAATTTTGCAAAAAGCAACACAAACTAGATATGTCAGTCAATATTGTACTTTTTAAAAGCAAAAATGAGCCTGTTACATTGTTGAGGAGAAGCTTAAAAACTAGCCTAAAAATTAAATAATAAGTAACAATAACCAGAAACAAAACAAAACAAACCACACTCAAAATATCTTTATCAAATAACGTAATAGCATCTCATAGTGTATTGAAGTCATTCAACATGGATGAGCAAATTATTTCATGAATATCTGCCAACAGATAGTACAGTTTGTAAGGGGAAACCCTTAATATGTGAAGCTTCTATAGCACATGTGTGAGAGGTAGGTCCATGATAGGTTTCCTATTTATTGCTCATATTCCCTGCTAGAGAAGTTTTTTTTCACTTAGTAAATGGTTATTTTGTGAGTCGTGATGCAAAGGGAATTGAAGCCACATGTAAGCACCATTATTTGATCAGTGGAAGAGAATGTTGCTAGGTGTGGTTGAATTTCAATGCCATTTGTACCTGACTTACCCAAACCTGACAGAGATGGCTCAGCATGCCCCCTGACACTGGTGCGTGGGAAGTTCAGAGGTCCTGAAACGGAGGTGGCCTCCTTCAGAGAAACCTTGATTCTTCTTCTGGCAAGACCGTGGTCAAAGTGACTTCCAGCTTACTTTAGATTTTCGACCTGGGGTTTCAGTTCACATTGGTAAGAGAATCTGTGCTGTCGAATTCATGTGAGGATTGATTTCTGCTTCAAATTCTCAGCAGTTTTTGTTTCTTCTCCGCTAAGCATATGCATTAGGTTCAAAAGGCTGATTTACCCAGCAGTTCCTTAGGCGTGGGGATGTGGGTGGGGAGGTATTCATTAATCACTTTTCCTTTCGTGGTACCTGGGGAGCTCCAGAGTTCTAGTGAGAGCATCTCCTTTTGGATTCCAGACTCTGAGATTTTTCTCCTGGTTCCAGAAGTATATAAAAAGTAAAGTTCACATTAGCTTGTTTCTCCAAATGCTTCCAGTGTGTAACTAGCAGACAGTTCCCATTAACTTTCTGGTAGGCAGTCTAGATAAGTAGCTAAAAAGAAATTCAAATAACCATATTAAATGAGATGGTGAAACCAAATTACATAGCCTTTATTTAACAAGAACTAGAAAAGGTGAAGTCCAGAAAAGGTAGCTAGCAAATAAAATTATCAAAACTGACATTCCCTTTAGAAAGACCTAAAATAGTTTTTTACCTTGGCTTCATTCAAACCCACTCAAACTTTGACATTTAACAGATTTCATATGCTGTGTTAAATGCTGAAGATAATTAAATAAATGACATAGTCTCTGCTTAGAAGGGATTACATTCTAGTGAGAGAAGCAGACATAAATAAATTAGTATTATTCAATGTGAAGCCCTATGATCAATTATAGTAAACAGTCTAAAAACAGAAACAGGGAAAGATCTTTAAACTTGTGGTAGGTCAGGGGAATGTCAAGGTACAGACTTATGTTATAATGTGGTTTGAGGCTTTGAGGGTTTTGTAGTCTAGAAGGCTATTAAATAAATTATTTCTAATGTGGGGAATATGCACTACACATGATTTTTTCAGCTTACCAACATATATTACAGATGTGCCCCACTTGGGCAGTTACAACTAGAGAAAAAGAGTGGAAGTGCTACGGCACAATAAAGTCCTAACTGTCTTTGCTTTTCAAGATCAGACAAGATCACAAAGTGTGCCAAAGCCTTACAGTCTCTGCCAGAACTTCTCAGTGGTTGGCCTGAGCCCCTGCTGCATCAGCTGTAACTCAAGGGCTGAACATGGATCTCCTGATCCTACCACAGATGAACGACGTCAAAACCTCCCCAGGCTCACCTGCTACACACGACTGTTTGAAAACCCCTGCTCTACGGCTGACAATCATTACCTCATTTCTGCATTCACCTGTTCCTTCAATTAACAGAGTTTGGAAATGACTACAGTAAGAAACCATGCACATTGCTGAAGAGGAAACAGATTAAGACACAGTGACTAGTTAGTGGAGTTTATATTTTCACAGAGGAGACTAGAAATACATACAAATGATTGTAATAGTATGAAAAGCCTAAAACATACAGAATTCTGTAAAGCTTATAGAGTATTTGCATGTGAGATACTGCATTTTGAATGTGTAGTACCCTGTTAGCTATGATTAATGTTGCACTTATAGGCCATATGCTACTTATCACTGTTTGTATACCCAAGACCAGTAAATCCCCCAGCATGGGGGCTTGAGCTTATTCACCTGTATGTCTCTTAGCAAAGAACACCAGGGCACACACATCCCAAATTTCTAGTTGGTTAAATTGACTAAAATTAATTGTCATACCTTATAGTACATGCAGCTTTAATATGTTGAAGAAATTCTCCTCTATCACCTTCTAAAGATCCATTTTATCTCCTTATTACCCTCATGTCCTCATTTGTTCTAAAATTATTTTGGTATCAGCTTCATTCAAACCCACTCAAACTTTGACATTTAACAGATTTCATATGCTGTGTTAAATGCTGAAGATAATTAAATAAATGACATAGTCTCTGCTTAGAAGGGATTACATTCTAGTGAGAGAAGCAGACATAAATAAATTAGTATTATTCAATGTGAAGCCCTATGATAAATTATAGTAAACAGTCTAAAAACAGAAACAGGGAAAGATCTTTAAACTCGTGGTAGGTCGGGGGAATGTCAAGGTACATTTCATCATTTTGCTTTAATTTTAATGCACAATTTATTTTTAACAGGCTTTCAAGCATCTCTTAATGCATGTGTAGACATACATATTCAAATTTATATAAAAAGGATTTGATTACATATGCTCTTTCTGCAGAGACATGATTTTATAAAGTTTTTTCCTTATCTTCTACCCTCCTCTTCTCTTCACACCAAAGTAACCAGTGTTAATTAAATTCCATCCTCACTTAATCTTATTTTATAGAATATCGTATATTTTATATAAATTTTTCTGCACATTCCTTTTCTCTTTTAATAACACATCACAAAAATTCTTCCAGCTTAACTAATGTAACCCTAAATAATCTATTTTAATTGTACCAAAACAATTCAACATTATGGAGAAAACATAAATTATTATAGGACACTTATTTTTTTGTCCTGATTTTTCTACAGTGAACAATCCTGCGATGTAAAGAGGCATATATATGTTTGGTTGCTTTTGTTTTTAAGGGAAAGGTCCCCAGGAGTGGGACTGTGAGGCTGGAATGTGTGTGCTGTGTCAAAGCAAAACTGCACTGGGTAACTTTAATCAGATGAGAAAGACTTTATTCAAGGCTACTGCGATAGAGGGGAGAGAACGTGACTCAGTCAGCTCAAGTCTGGTGAAATAAAAGGAGTTTTTAAGATGGGGTGGGGTGGGGTGGGGTGGGGGGTATCAAAGGACCTCTGCATTTGCTGATTAGCTTTACCCAAAAGAAAAGTAAGTTTTCTCATATCTCATTGACAGGAGATATGAGAAACTTTAAACAAGGCACTCCCTGCAGTTAGGGTTCTACCATCCTACAGAAATAGGGGGTGGGGTACCATCTGCCTGGATTATTCCATTTCAGATGGATGGTTCCCAGGTCCTTGGAAAAGACAGTCCTGGGTTATAAAACTGACAAGAGACTTTTGAAAAGATTTACATCTCAAAGAGACAGAGAAACAATATACAATTAGAAGTTTTCTAGAGTAAATGCTCTAAGAAAAGGGAGAGGAGGTACCTCTGTAGTTAGGATGTCTGGATTCAGTGAGGGCCACAGTGAGAAGGGGGACAGGGACCAGGGGGCAGGAAGACACGCGTCTGAAGTTTAGTCAAACTCACGGAAACATCAAGGCCACCTTAGTCAGTAGATTTAACTTTAATGACCATCACTAGATGATTATTTTATCGAAAGTGTGTAGCAATTCACATTTCACCATTTTCCTGCCTTCTCCAACTTAGAATTACTACTGATTGTACGTTTTTACAGTATATTGGTAAAAAAGTGATATTTTATTGCTGTTTGAGGTTGTATTTTTCCTGACCACTATGAAGACGAAGCCTCTTTTGGTTATTTTATTAGCTATTTTTTGTGTATTTCCTATCTGCCCATTTGTCTTCTTTTTGGCCAGCCTGTTTTTCATTTTTGTTAGTATTTTTCCTAATCTATTGTTTGTTTATGGACTTTTATCATGAGCTATTTGCTATACAACTACTTATTGGCTTAATATTTGGTCGGACTGTTCTGAGTGGTTGCCTGGGCCGGTGGGGAGGAGAAAGGGTCCGCTGCAAAGGAGCAACAGGGAACGTCTGGGATGATGGAAATGTTTACGTTTTAACTGTGGTCAGGGTGACATGAGCGTTACATTTGTCAAAACTCATCAACCTTACACACTTAAACTGGATACATTTTATAGGCAAACTACCACCATAAAGCTGGCGGCGGGGAATTAGGGAAAATCCTTAGCAAACGTACAGTTAAGGTTTGTGCATTTCAGTGCATGTAAATTTATACAGGCAGCGTGGTAAGATTCTCCCCACAGCTCATCTTCTCCCGTTTATTCAGGAATCTAGTTGCTGCTGTGAAGGGATTTTGTCGATGTCATAATGTCCCAAGTCAGTTCACGTTCAGATGGGGCCGTTATCCTTCATGGACCTAAGCAGACGGATCTTTTTAAAGCTCTTGCTGCCTCTGGCGTCGGCTCAGTTGCTCAGCAACATCATCAGGACCCATTTCCCCGCTGCAGCATCCTTGGTGTGCTGGCTCCATCCGGCACAAGGATGAACACGGACGTAAAGGGCGAGTCCAGTTTCCCTCGCCTCCTTTGTCTCCTTGTCCTCCCACTCCCACCTTTCATGTGTGTATTTTTTTATTCCCGCCCTTTACCATGAACATGGACAGACAAACGTCAAGGCTTATAAAAGCGCCTCTGACCTTGTGTATAACAGAAACCAACATAAGATTGTATATCAATGATACTTTAATTTAAAAGAAAAAGCAGCTCTGAAAAGCATCCTTCTTGGATTTCACCGATGATCACAAGCAGGAGACGTTAAAAATTAAAACAAAAGACAGAATAATCTTCCACCGTCCAGTGAAAACTCCTACCTGAGCCAAACCGCCAGGATCCATACCCTGCTCTTCTCAGCCTGTAAAATACAATCCCTCTTGGACCCACAGACTCACTGGTCAGATGCTTCTCCATGTTTATCCGACGAATAAAGTCTCTGAACTCTAGTTGAATCACTTAAACTTTCCTTTCATTGACAATCTCCGGGCTCAGCACTTTATAGTTGAAGATGGTCGCCACACTCTCGGGAAGGGCAATATCCAAGGGCCAGTGACATTTTCCTCCTATTTTATTAAGAAAGACATTTTTCCCCCCAGAAACTGAGCCAGACTTCTCCCTTAGATCCCAGTAGCCTGGACTGTGTCACATTCGAATTTCCTACTGCCCTGGAAGCTAAAAAGGTGATTATTCAATATGTTTAGCTTCTCTAATGGGAGGTAAGTCAGCAAGAAGAAATCTTGAGGAGGGAAGAACGGCTGCAGCGTGTACACAGCCGACGGCGCGAGACATGTTCCAAATACTACTGCATGTGTCATATCATTGAAACATGTTCCAAATACTACTGCATGTGTCATATCATTTCAAGTAGTTAGTGTGTTCAATTTTTCAAGTGTATGGATGTTCACAATTTTGTGACACTCTTTCCTAATATTTTGATTGTAATTAGAGGCGTTCTCCAGTAAAGCCAAGCTGTTTCAATGTACTTTAAGTAATACAGTAGAATATTTTCAACTGGAAAACCAGTTTGAGGCAAGTCACAGAACGATTCTTCCTAAGAAAGGTAAATGCTGGCATGCAGCTGCTGGAGTGAAACGATCAGTGTCCTTGCAAACAAAACAAGCCATCAAAGGTGGAACAGAATGTTTGATTCGTTTCTTAGTATCGGTGATGGTAAGGGCCCCGTGCTGGTCGTGGAGCCAACCTAGGGCCCCAAAGGCTCCTCCTTCATGTCCTCTTGTTTAAGGATGCGATTCTGGTCAAGTCAATATCCATTATGGGCACCTTGCTAACAAAATAAGCAGTGTTGCTAAGTGACAGAAAAAAAAAGTGATGTTTGAGAAACCGTCTCTTTGAAGCAATGACCGACTAGAGCGATTGCTAAGTGTCATTTAACATGCGTGTAAAACAAAACCTTATGATCGTCTGCAGCCGTGTCCTGCCACCGTGTGCCACTAAGATTTTAAAAGCTGAATAAAGTAAGGAGAAGGGTGAAATGTGGACCCTTCCATCATGCTGCAGGTGCTAAAAGGACAGCCAGTCAGTGATTCCCATGCGTTTGTGTGTTCTGAGGCTCAAACTGCCTATCAGTTTTCATCACTGTTTTTTTTTTTTTGTCAAGGTGGCGCCGTCTTACTTTACGGGGGTGCCTACATTTCAAAAGACTGGTCTTTACAATGTGTAAAGAATTCACAAAACTGAAGGATAAGGAAAAAAAAAAACAAATGAAAAATAGGCAAAAGATTTAAAACAAATCCTTCCCTGAAGAAGACAAAGAATTTTAAATATGGATGGGAAATAAATGAAAGGACGTTCGACACCATTAGTCACTGGGGAAATCCAAATTAAAGCCACAGTGACACAGTCTCCACACCTGTAACAAGGGCTAAATAAGCCCAAACAAGGACAGCCAAATACCTCAAAGCTGAAATTAGAGCTCTGGAAGGTGTGAAGCAACTGGAACCCTCATACATTGTTCATAGAACGCAAAATGGTTTGGTCACCATGGAAAACAGGTTGGGAGATATTTATACAGGTAAACATACATTTAACAAACAGCCATTCTGCTTCTAGACATTTACTCAAAACAAATCAAATTGTGTGTCCACATAAGAACATGCAAGTAAAATATTTATTAGTTATATTCTTAATATCTAAAAATAGAAATAATCTAAGTGTCTGTCAACTGGTGAATGGGAAAACAAACTGTTAAATGCATACGATGGAATACTGCTCAGAAATACCGTTCTTCCAGAAGAAGGATCTACTGATTAATGCCATAGCGTGGATGACTGTCAAATGTCCTATGCTATGTGAAAGAAGCAAAATTTAGAAAAGAAAAAGGCTTCATACTATATAACTCCAAAATCAAAACTGCAGAAAAGAGATCACTGGCTGCCAGGGACTGAGGGTGAGGGAAGATAATTGTCTAAAGAGACCACAGGGGATCTTTTTGGGGGATAGAAATATCCTAGATCTTGAATGTGATGGTGATTATGTGACTGTGTACATTTTCCAAAATGCAGAAAGGCCTACACCTCAGAAGAGTGTATTTGTTTACTGCAACAATGTCACACCTCAATAATCCTGACTCCATAGAGACACAAGAACAAAACTCAGTTACTTACAATCATTTATTCTCAGGGATCTCTGGGTCCTCTGGGGAAGCTACATCTCAGGTTGATGTTACTAGGCAATTCTGCTTTCTACTGCTCGTTGTCCTGGACCAATGGATTAGCTGGAGTATGTTTCTTCTTGTGGGGCTGGCATTGGAAACCCCTGGCTTTCCTAAGCTCTTCCAACATCTCACTGGCCAAATCAAACACTTGGTGAACCTAAAACCAAGAATAGGGGATCAAACTGTTGCAACTGCAGAAAATACCCAGCACAGGGCCTGACTACAGCGAAGAGTGGAGGACTGGGGCCAAGAATCTGCACTATTACACTTCCTAAATCAAATTGGCCATGCACAGTTTTAAGGAGCTTTTAGTGAAAAAGGATTTTCATCAATAATTACAGGAAGGTAATGTTGACGGCTGTCCCACAGCCATACCAGCAGGTTACAATAAAAGCCAAGATCAGAGCAATTTTACCGCATACGAACAGTTGTTGAATGAATATTCTTTAGAAGAAAGAAGAGTAGTTTATATGACCTGTTCTGTCATTTCTATAAATTTCCATCTTTCTGTCTTTCTTTAGGCACTGACCTGATCTTGCATGAATAGTTTGAGACAAGTCAATTATATTCTAGATGCAGAATTCTATACCCATAGAGATGGCTTACAACTATCATTAGCCAGCGAAAACCCTCAATGCCAATAGATGCACCAAGGATTCTTTAGAATCAAGTCTCGAGCACCCCTCTGAAGCACACATGCAGGGCTTGCTAGATGCATGCAGCCTGTTCAGTTAATGTGGAGTGTGTGTCTGAAGTGTTTTAGCTAATATTCTTATCTTTATTTTCACTGATTTCACCAATGAGATTCCATTTCCAACATTCATTATGCTCACTACCAAGCCATTAATTTCAGCAGTGAATCGCTGTGTTGAAACTTGAATTGTACAATGTATGACCAGAAATAATGACAAATGAAATAATAAAGTACATGTACTTCAGAAGTAGCTGGTTCTAAAATGGAGCTATTCTGACTAAAAGGCAAGGGACAGTTTTAGGGATGTGAACAGCAATTGCCAGCACCTGACGTGTGAACAGCCTGACACTAATTAATGCATATAAAATATCACAAGTCTAGGCGGCTGTTGGGAGAAAGAAAGTTCCTCTGCACCTCGAGGGTCTTCTAGCTGGTCTAAGAATCAAACTGACACGGGGCAGATTAACAGGAGAAAAAAGGCCAGTCTAATTACATAGGTATGGGGAAGACATAGGCACGGGTTCCAAAGACAGTCAGGGGGAAGGAGGGCTCTGTGTTATCTTGAAACCAGGAGAAGGGAGTAGGGGTCTGAGACGTCAAAGGAAAAGGGAAGTAATTCACAAGAATATGAAAAAGTAAATGATAAATACTCGATGGGCCTCAGAGAAACAATGGGGGTGGGGGCGGCACAGAGGAATTTTAGCAGACTTAGCCACGCCCCTCCCTGCCTACTGCACCCCGTGTACGTGGCAATATAGCTGTATGTCCTGCTGGCCTCCTGGGGTACTTCCTGTATCGTAATTATTTTTATGCAGTTGTGGGAAGCAGGGGTTCAAAGTTTCTTCAGAGTCTTTTGGGCCTTGATGCCTTTCAGCTCAAAATAATCTGCATGTCACAATGGCACCTCTGGGGGCAGCCTGCCCTTGGTCTCTGCACTGGAATATTTAAAACCTAGTAGCCCAAAAGACATGTGTAAGTGCTTAAATGTTACCCAAAAAACACCCTAAATGTCCAACTGGGGAATAGATAAATAAGGTTATACTATATTCCCATAACAGAATACTACAAAACAAGAAATATGCATAAAATCATGCATGACTCTCACAAATGTTATGTTGAATGAAACAAGGCAGACACAGGAAAGTAAATACCACTTGTCTGATGCCATTTATGTGGTGCAAAAGTTGGCAAAAGTAACATGGTGATAGCCTCCTATGTGGTTGGGCAGAAATGGTATCGACTGCAAATAGGAGAGGAAACCTTCTGGGTGATGGAGATTCTCTGTCTGATGTGAGTGACTGTACCAGCCGGGCATATGCACGTGTAAAACATCACCAAGCTATGATCTGCAGACTATATGCTCCTTATGGTGTAAGTTTTATATTTTTACTTAAAACATGAGTAGCCCCCCAAAATTTTTAAGTGAACTACATCATAATACTAGTATAAAAATGTTTGCTGATAATATTATCAAACCTACTTCTGATTTCAGTGGCCCCAAATATAAAGTATATAGTAAAATATAAAATATGAATGATAAAGCAGAGAAATATCTAGCTGTTCTTCAGGACCACACCCTGGAATTTATGGGCAGCCTGGAGAGCTGTTCTCAGCACCCACCCACCAATTCTCCTCCTCGGCTCTGCCGCACGCTTGAGTGCATTTCTGTCCAGTGAACTGTCACCCTGTAAGTAGCAATGCAAATGTAGACCTCTGGGTAAGCTATGCCTGACCATCCCCGGGCCTCCTCCCCATCAGAACGGACTGCCTCAAACTCTGTATCCTTGCAATGATTTTTCTTAACACGATTTTGTCAGGCTAATTATTTGAGAGATATTTCATTTTGTGGCACTTCCTCTGTCAAACAATTAGGACGGTCTGGAATCATGTGTGATGTGGCATTTTTATTCTCAGAAACAGAGACAGTGCCTGCACATATCAGAGCCTGCTTGCTTGTATTTAATGAAGGGGTCATTTCTCCTCCCACCTTTCAGAAGCTCACAGAAAGGGTCTCTCTTTGTGGTCATAAAGTGTTCTCTGCTCTGTGGTGAGGGAGAACAGAGCTTTTGTTTTTTAATATTTACTTTGGTTATTAATGTTTTTATTGCACCACGGTAGGAGTCACTTAATAGGCCATTTTTTTGTCTTTCCTGGATTCTTTGCATTTCTTGGTTATCCCATGACTGCCTTACTTCAATCTTTATCAACTGCTTGAAAAGCAGCCATGGGCTCCTAGTTGGTTGCTCTGTATCTAATTTAACTCCAGCTCTCCTACCCCTCAAGAGCTCTACAAGCTCTCAATGCTACAGAGCAAAGGAACCTCCTAAAATGCTGCCTGAGCATATTCGGGACTGAGTAATGTTCCCCCTTACTCTCTAACCAGCACTTACAACAACCTAATTTCTTGTTTGCATGTCTACCGTCAGCAACATATCATGTATCAGGGGAGGGACAGTTTTCTTGAATGTTCTTTAACTAGCTTCTAGGACAAGGCTGGTAACAGAGTAGATGCTCACGAGTTAAATAAAGGAATAAGTAGAAAGTTTTTATAGTTTCCACCTAGAGTCAGTCCCACCTGTTACCTAGATCTTTCCAGAGATGTCTTCCTGTATCACTTCTACATCACTGAGATTCATATATATATGTATGTATTATATTTATAAATACATTTAATATAGTACCTATTTTCCCAAAAGGATCTCATCATTTAAAGAAGAAAACAACTCTTTTCATTTACATTCCAGGGGATGGTTTGATGGCCAATTTAGCAAAGAGGCCGAAACCACATCAGGAGAGCGAATACATCTCATTCTGGAACAAGAGAAGATAAGTGGAATTTGATGTAGTTGATCATAGGGAGAAACAACTGTTATTATAACGTAAAACTGTTTCATGCACACCATTAAAAATTCAATACCAGAACTCTGGGAGGAGTAATAAAATGTCTGCGGAGCACAGAGACCTGCTTGGCAGTGGGGCTTGCATGACCCTGAGGTATGAGGAAGGGCACAGCAATGCCAGAAAACAATCTGATTTCAAGGAAAAGACAGTTCTTCCGTTACCTTAATGAAACATGAATAGCCCCGACCTGAGCACGAAGCCAGGCTTTTCCAAAAATGAAACCGTTCTTTGACTCAAGCTGTATTCCTCTAAACAGTGGTTTGGGAGAAAGCGTGCTAGTCAGGAGCCCATAGCTACAGGAGAAGAAAAAGGAGAAGCCACAGAATATCCTAACTCCCAAGGAAATGGATGATATTCAGTCTCCTTAAACAGTTTCTACTTATAAAAGAAACATTTCGCAGTGGCTGTCAAACAACAGATACAAGTTTGGAAACACACATGACATTCACTTCCTCAAAAACAGCCACTGATGTTTTTTTCAAATTCTGCAGCCATCCTTCCACAGAATTCTGCTTGAATTGACTTCATTTAGAATAAACACACTTGCTGGCACATGTTTTCACAGAGACAAACACAGACACATTTTAAATAGAGAAACATTCACTCTGCATAACACCTCCCTTCTCATCTTTGTACTTTTTGACATTTCAGTTTCTGCATGATTTTCAGAGCAGAAAAGGCATATTTGGCTTTGCTGAGAGACACACACAGTTAAAGTAGAAGAGCAGCTGACTACTTTTCAGTGACTGGTAGTAAGTAGAGCTGATTAGCAGGCACGCTTTCTTGGTCGGCCTGGGCTGGAGGTACACAGCTGTCCGTCACCCCAGGGATCCCCCTTCCACGGAGAAACTTAAATACTCTGGAGTAATCACAGTAGTTGTCTAGTGATTCTGCCTCAAAGTCAGACACAGAAGTGCCAAACATAAACTTGAAAGAGAATCATTTCCAAATATTGCCTCATTTTTTGTTCACAAAAGCAGAAATGAAACCTCATCTAAGTGGGTGTTTCGTTGCAAGTACCCTCGTAGGACATGGAGGTTGTGTGGAGACAGCAGTCGTAGGGACAGTGCCTCGTGCCATGGGTGAGAATGTCCACTCAGGAACCTCTCATCTGCGGGACCTGCACAGAATACCTCTGATCCTTAGTTTTCTTCTCTGAATCAGCATTACTGATGGCCCGAGAGAGTTTACCTTCCCACTCTCTCTTTTCAGACCCAGAACCTCCACATCTACACCTACCAGAACTCAGGAGATTGAGTGTGAGCTGTTTGTTTCATTATTCACTCCTCCACTACTTTCCTGTGCAAACTTGGGCAAAGTAACTTCTCTGTGCTTCAGTTTCCTTATTGGCAAAATGAAAATAAAAATTGCACATTTAGGAATATAAGCAGTGGTAAGGGCACAGGTTCTGGAGTTAAACTGCTTGGATTTATATCCTGGGTCTGGTATTTATTAGCTCTGTCACCTTGAACAAATCACTTAACCGCTCTCTGCTTCCAGGTTTATTCCATGTATAATATGGATGATAGCAATTGTTATGAAACAGAGATATTACAAGTATGTTACTAAATCTGTAACATTTTAAAGTGATACTTGTCATCTAAGAAGTATGTTTGATATATATTAGCTAATTCTTCTTATTACGATTGGTATTATTGCTGGAATTTCTGAGGGGCCCACCAGGAAACAGAATTCCTTACTGACAGATTCTTAAACAATGAATTATGAAACAAAAAGTAAACACAGAAGGCGAAATATTCCCTTTATCACTGGCTTGTGGCCTGAAACTGTAGAATTAAATTGATTTCCCCCACCCCACAGCAGGTCCCCTCTGAGACAGCCCTGAGCAGCAGACCACGGGGCGTGGAATAGGACTGGGGATTCCCGTAGCTGGCAGCGCCCTCTGGCCCACTTATTCTTCCCAGATTTACCTTTATGACAACTCGTTCTGGTTTGCCCTCCCAGAGGCAGAATGAGTGAAGAGTAGAGGAGAAGCCCTGAGTCACAATAACTGAGGGCCATTCAGAGGAAGGAAGGGAGATAAGGAGGCAGTTTTCCCAAACACCGTCAACATCATCATCCCCTCATCACTGAAGATGTGCTCTTTATAGAGGCATCCAGAATAGGGCACTTCCCCCTTTCTTAATAACATTTTTAAAAATAATTTTTACTTTTTTAAGACTCATGTATTAACTAAAACTTGGGGAATTTCAATGGCTGTTTCCTTAGCCATGTGGCAAGCCCCCTTTTAGCTTATGTGTTTGTCAATATAAATTGGATTGGGAGTTGTTTGGTGTCATTCAAAAATAATTGTTTAATGTATAGTTACTGTCTTGTGCCAGGGAAAAGAATTTGCCTTCTGCTGTACTGAAATAAGGATGTGGCTATAATTCATGAGTTCAGACAGTGGGGAAAGGGGCTTTCCACCTACTGTGTTAACAAATGCCATGGATAGAGTTCACTGTATGTGAGAGAGGGAGGGAAGGAATAAGAGAGAGAGGGGGGAATGGTAAAACCATTAGAAACAGGGCAATATCAATCAAGAGAAAGGGACATTCACTAGTATTGAAAATGCAATTTTTTTTACATTAAATTAGGATAACAATTCCATTCACAATAGCTTCCAAAACAATAAAATACTTAGAGGAGTAAGTGAAATAAAAAGTACAAGTCATGCTCATTGCAAACTATAAAACATTATCAAGCAAACTAAAGAAGATCTAAATAAATGGAAAGGAAACATATGTCTCTGGATTAGAACATTTAATATTTTTAAGGTGGCAATACTCTCCTAATTGGTCTACAGATAAAATACAATCATTATCAAAATTCCAGCTGACTTTTTAATGGAAATTGAATAGCTAACCCTAAAATTCCTATGGAAATTAAGGAACCCAGAAGAGCCAAAACAATATTTTAAGAGAGGAACAAAGTGGAAGCACTCATAATTCTGAATTTTGAAACTTACTACAAAGCTACAGTAATTAAGAGAGTGTGGTTCTGACATAAGGATAGACAAAGAGATGAGCGGAATAGAATCGAGCCCAGAGGCAAGCCTTTCCATTGGATTAGTTGATTTTCATCAAAGGTATCAAGAAATTTAGTGGGAAAGAAATAAATCAAAAGCTGGTTCTGGGGCAGTTGGCTATCCATATGCAAAAAGGTGAATTTGGACACGGCAAATTACCCAATTTAAAAGTGAGCAAAGGATCTAAATAGACATGTCTTCAAAGAAGACATACAAATGACCAATAAGCACATGAAAAGATGTTCAACATTATTAACCACCCATGAAATGCAAATCAAAACCTCAGTAAGCTATTATTTCTCCCCCAGTAGAATGACTATAATCAAAAAGACAGATAGCAAATGTTGGCAAGGATATGGAGAAATTGCAATTCTTATATGTTGCTGGTGGGAATGTAAAGGGTACACCCACTTTGGAAAACAATTTGGTAGTTTCTTGAAATGTTAAACAGAGTTTTCATATGATCCAGCAATCCCATTACTAGGTCCATACCCAAAAGAAATTAAAACATAGGTCCACACCAATGAAAGTATGGGGATATTTGCAGCAGGATTATTCAAAAGAGCTAAACATTGGAAACAACCTAAATTTTCATCAACTGGATAACAATATTTGGTGTACCTATAGAATAGAAATCTACTTGGCAAAAGAAAGGAAACAAATTATCCATGCATGCTACCACATGGATGAACCTCTAAAACATTATGCACAGTGAAAGCAGTTAGACACAAAAGAACACAAATTGTATTATTCCTTTTATAGGAAATAACAAAAAAAAGGGCACAATTATATATAGAGAAGGTAGATTAGTGAATATCTAGGACTGGGAATGGGAATGTGAAGTGATTATAAATGAGTACGTGATGTATTTGCAGAGTAATGAAAAGATTCTAGAATTAGATATAGTAATGACTATGTATATGGTCTTTACGTATATTAAAACTCTTTGAATGGTACACTTAAAATGCATGAATTTTATAGTATTTAAATTGTGTCTTGAAGATGGTGGCATGAGTAGGACAGTGGGAATCTCCTCCCAAAAACATATATATTTTTGAAAATACAACAAATACAACTAATCCTAAAAGAGAGACCAGAAGACACAGGACAACAGCCAGACTACATCCACACCTGCGAGAACCCAGCGCCTCGCGAAGGGGGTAAGATACAAGCCACGGCCCGGCGGGTCCCGAGCGCCCCTCCCCCTAGCTCCTGGCAGGAGGAGAGGAGTCAGCAGGGAGGGAGAGGGAGCCCAGGACTGCTGAACACCAAGCCCCAGCCATCCCAACCAGAGCGCAGACACAGTGCATGCGTGGGGTCCTGGATACTAGGGAAACAGGACAGTAAGACCTGTGAGCAGGTCCTGTAGCCAGCACCCCTGTGACAAAGAAAAGTGAGTGCTTTTGAAAGTCTTAAAGGGACAGGGATGCCGCAGCTGGACGGAAATAACCCAGGTCACAGTCCAGCAGCTGGAAATATCAGGGAAATCCAGGCTCACTATCCCCCTGGGCAACAGCTCTGAGTCACGGAGGTAAACAACCAAACAGCCTCCCCCCCGTCCATTACCCCTCTGGGGCGCAGTGAAAGCAGAGAAGCAGCCTAAGGCTGGCCACGCCCTCAGCAAGGGAGCTTCCTCCGTACCAGCCGGGCAAGATACTGAGACCCAGTCTACACGCAATTGCCCAACACAAGCCACTAGGGGTCGCAGTTGTCCCAGTAAAGAAAGGCCAGGAGCCAAGTGGAAAGCTGATATACGTGTCAGTGACACTCAACTGCACCTATCAACATGAAAAGGCAAAAAAATTTGATCCAGACAAGACTAACCCAGACAGCTTCGGCATCTGCCCCATCTTCCCCTGAGAAGGAACCTGGGGAGATAGATTTAACCAGTCTTCCTGAAAAAGAATTCAAAACAAAAGTCATAACCATGCTGATGGACTTGCAGAGAAATATGCAAGAACTAAGGAAGGAGAATACAGAAATAAAACAAGCTCTGGAAGGACTTCAAAACAGAATGAACAAGATGCAAAAGACCATTAATGGACTAGAAAACAGAGAACAGGAACGCAGAGAAGCTGATGCAGAGAGAGATAAAAGGATCTCCAGGAATGAAAGAATTCTAAGAGAGCTGAGTGACCAATCGAAACAGAACAATATCAGCATCACAGGGGTACCAGAAGAAGAAAAGAGAGAAAAAGGGATAGAAAGTGTCTTTGAAGAAATAATTGCTGAAAACTTCCCCAAACTAGGGGAAGAAATGGCTTCTCAGACCACAGAGGTACACAGAACTCCCATGACAAGGGATCCAGGGAGGGCAACACCAAGACACATAATAATTAAAATGGCAAAGATCAAAGACAAGGACAAAGTATTAAAGGCAGCCAGAGAGAAAAAAAAGGTTACCTACAAAGGAAAACCCATCAGGCTATCATCAGACTTCTCAACAGAAACCCTACAGGCCAGAAGAGAATGGCATGATATACTTAATGCAGTGAAACAGAAGGGCCTCGAACCAAGACTGCTGTATCCAGCACGAACATCATTTAAATATGAAGGAGGGATTAAACAACTCCCAGACAAGCAAAAGTTGAGGGAATTTGTGTCCCACAAACCACCTCTACAGGGCATCTTACAGGGACTGCTCTAGACGGGAGCACTCCTAAAAAGAGCACAGAACAAAACACCCAACATATGAAGAAGGGAGGAGGAGGAATAAGAAGGGAGAGAAATAAAGAATCAACAGACCGTGTTTATAATAGCTCAACAAGCGAGTTAAGTTAGACAGTAAGATAGTAAAGAAGCTAACCCTGAACCTTTGGTAACCACAAACTTAAAGCCTGCAATGGCAATAAGTACATACCTTTCAATAATCACCCTAAATGTAAATGGATTGAATGCACCAATCAAAAGACACAGAGTATAGAATGGATAAAAAAGCAAGATCCATCCACATGCTGCTTACAAGAGACTCACCTCAAACCCAAAGACATGCACAGACTTAAAGTCAAGGGATGGAAAAAGATATTTCATGCAAACAACAGAGAGAAGAAAGCAGTTGTTGCAATTCTGGTATCAGACAAAACAGACTTCAAAATAAAGAAGGTAACAAAGGACAAAGAAGGACATTACATAATGATAAAGGGCTCAGTCCAACAAGAGGATATAACCATTCTAAATATATATGCACCCAACACAGGAGCACCAACATGCCTGAAACAAATACTAACAGAACTAAAGAGGGAAATAGACTGCAATGCATTCATTTTGGGAGACTTCAACACACCACTCACCCTGAAGGACAGATCCACCAGACAGAAAATAAGTAAGGACACACAGGCACTGAACAACACACTAGAACAGATGGACCTAATAGACATCTACAGAACTCTACACCCAAAAGCAACAGAATACACATTCTTCTCAAGTGCACATGGAACATTCTCCAGAATAGACCACATACTAGCTCACAAAAAGAGCCTCAGTAGATTCCAAAAGATTGAAATCCTACCAACCAACTTTTCAGACCACAAAGGCATAAAACTAGAAATAAACTGTACAAAGAAAGCAAAAAGGCTCACAAACACATGGAGGCTTAACAACACGCTCCTAAATAATCAATGGATCAATGACCAAATCAAAATGGAGATCCAGCAATATATGGAAACAAACGACAACAACAACACTAAGCCCCAACTACTGTGGGACACAGCAAAAGCAGTCTTAAGAGGAAAGTATATAGCAATCCAGGCATATTTAAAAAAGGAAGATCAATCCCAAATAAATGGTCTAACGTCACAATTATCGAAATTGGAAAAAGAAGAACAAATGAGGCCTAAGGT
This sequence comes from Manis javanica, assembly GCF_040802235.1. Taxonomy (NCBI): domain Eukaryota; kingdom Metazoa; phylum Chordata; class Mammalia; order Pholidota; family Manidae; genus Manis; species Manis javanica. The sequence goes on along the minus strand of NC_133170.1, from coordinate 5,710,678 downwards.
CAGCAGAAGGAGGGACATAATAAAGATCAGAGAAGAAATAAACAAAATTGAGAAGAATAAAACAATAGCAAAAATCAATGAAACCAAGAGCTGGTTCTTCGAGAAAATAAACAAAATAGATAAGCCTCTAGTCAGACTTATTAAGAGGAAAAGAGAGTCAACACAAATCAACAGTATCAGAAACGAGAAAGGAAAAATCATGACGGACCCCACAGAAATACAAAGAATTATTAGAGACTACTATGAAAACCTATATGCTAACAAGCTGGGAAACCTAGGAGAAATGGACAACTTCCTAGAAAAATACAACCTTCCAAGACTGACCAAGAAATAAACAGAAAATCTAAACAGACCAATTACCAGCAACGAAATTGAAGCTTTAATCAAAAAACTACCACAGAACAAAACCCCCGGGCCAGATGGATTCACCTCAGAATTTTATCAGACATACAGGGAAGACATAATACCCATTCTCCTTAAAATTTTCCAAAAAATAGAAGAGGAGGGGATACTCCCAAACTCATTCTATGAAGCTAACATCACCCTAATACCAAAACTAGGCAAAGACCCCACCAAAAAAGAAAACTACAGACCAATATCCCTGATGAATGTAGATGCAAAAATAATCAACAAAATATTAGCAAACCGAATTCAAAAATACATCAAAAGGATCGTACACCATGACCAAGTGGGATTCATCCCAGGGATGCAAGGATGGTACAACATTTGAAAATCCATCAACATCATCTACCATATCAACAAAAAGAAGGACAAAACCACATGATCATCTCCATAGATGCTGAAAAAGCATTGGATAAAATTCAACATCCATTCATGATAAAAACTCTCAACAAATGGGCATAGAGGGCAACTTCCTCAACATAATAGAGGCCATATCTGATAAACCCACAGCCAACATCATACTGAACAGTGAAAAGCTGAAAGCTTTTCCTCTGCGATCGGGAACAAGACAGGGATGCCCACTATCCCCACTGTTATTCAACATAGTACTGGAGGTCCTAGCCACGGCAATTAGACAAAACAAAGAAATACAAGGAATCCAGATTGGTAAAGAAGAAGTTAAACTGTCACTATTTGCAGATGACATGATATTGTACATAAAAAACCCTAAAGACTCCACTCCAAAACTACTAGAGCTAATATCAGAATTCAGCAAAGTTGCAGGATACAAAATTAACACACAGAAATCTGTAGCTTTCCAATACACTAACAATGAACTAATAGAAAGAGAAATCAGGAAAACAATTCCATTCACAATGACATCAAAAAGAATAAAATACCTAGGAATAAACCTAACCAAGGAAGTGAAAGCCCTATACCCTGAAAACTATAAGACACTCTTAAGAGAAATTAAAGAGGTCACTAACAAATTGAAACTCATCCCATGCTCTTGGCTAGGAAGAATTAATATCATCAAAATGGCCATCCTGCCCAAAGCAATATACAGATTCGATGCAATCCCTATCAAATTACCAACAGCTTTCTTCAATGGACTGAAACAAATAGTTCGAAAATTCATATGGAAACACCAAAGGCCCTGAATAGCTAAAGCAATCCTGAGAAGGAAGAATAAAGTAGGGGGGATCTCACTCCCCAACTTCAAGCTCTACTACAAAGCCACAGTAATCAAGACAATTTGGTACTGGCACAAGAACAGAGCCACAGACCAATGGAACAGAATAGAGACTCGAAACATTAACCCAAACATATATGGTCAATTAATATTTGATAAAGGAGCCATGGACGTACAATGGGGAAATGACAGTCTCTTCAACAGATGGTGCTGGCAAAACTGGACAGCTACATGTAAGAGAGTGAAACTGGATCACTGTCTAACCCCATACACAAAAGTAAATTTGAAATGGATCAAAGACTTGAATTTAAGTCATGAAACCATAATACTCTTAGAGGAAAACTTAGGCAAAAACCTCTTAGACATAAACATGAGTGACCTCTTCTTGAACGTATCTCCCCGGGCAAGGGAAACAAATGCAAAAATGAACAAATGGGGCTACATCAAGCTGAAAAGCTTCTGTACAGCAAAGGACACCATCAATAGAACAAAAAGGTATCCTACAGTATGGGAGAATATATTCGAAAATGACAGATCTGATAAAGGGTTGACATCCAAAATATATAAAGAGCTCACACACCTCAACAAAAAGCAAATAATCCAATTAAAAAATGAGCAGAGGAGCTGAATAGACAGTTCTCTAAAGAAGAAATTCAGATGGCCAACAGACACATGAAAAGATGCTCCACATTGCTAATCATCAGAGAAATGCAAATTAAAACCACAATGAGATATCACCTCACACCGGTTAGGATGGCCACCATCCAAAAGACAAACAACAACAAATGTTGGCGAGGTTGTGGAGAAAGGGGAACCCTCCTACACTGCTGGTGGGAATGTAAATTATTTCAATTATTATGGAAAGCAGTATGGAGGTTCCTCAAAATGCTCAAAATAGAAATACCATTTGACCCAGGAATTCCACTTCTAGGACTTTACCCTAAGAATGCAGCACTCCAGTTTGAAAAAGACAGATGCACCCCTGTGTTTATCAGTGCACTATTTACAATTGCCAAGATATGGAAGCAACCTAAATGTCCATCAGTAGATGAATGGATAAAGAAGATGTGGTACATATACACAATGGAATATTATGCAGCCCTAAGAAAAAAACAAATCCTACCATTCAGAACAACATGGATGGAGCTAGAGGGTATTATGCTCAGTGAAATAAGCCAGGCAGAGAAGGAAAAGTACCAAATGATTTCACTCATATGTGGAGTATAAGAACAAAGGAAAACTGAAGGAACAAAATAGCAGCAGAATCACAGAACCCAAGAATGGACTAATAGTTACCAAAGGGAAAGGGACTGGGGATGATGGGTGGGAAGGAGGGATAAGGGCAGGGAAAAAAGAAAGAGGGCATTACGATTAGCATGTATAGTGTTGGGGGGGCACGGGGAGGGCTGCGCAACACAGAGAAGACAAGTAGTGATTCTACAGCATCTTACTATGTTGAAGGACAGTGACTGTGAACGGGGATGTGGGGAGGACTTGGTGAAGGGGGGAGCCTAGTAAACATAATGTCCTTCATGTAATTGTAGATTAATGATAATACCAAAATAAATAAAAATATAAAATAAAATAAAATAAATTATGTCTTACTAAAAGTGTTACAAAAATGAAAGGAAAAATTTTCTGGACCGAGAAGGAAACATACTCCTGAAAATTATATGCTCCAAGTTACACATTTGCTCAGCGATTATAATTTATAAAGCAGTTTCATATATATATAATGTAGTTTAATCTTTACAGGAATTCCATGGAGTGGAAATTGTTATTTCTGTTTTACCGAAGAAACAGAGAAGTCAGTTTAACGGGTCATGGTCTTACAGTAGGTAGGGGGGCACCTAATCCACCCCCAATGTGTGTCTGCTTTTTTTAATGCCAAGTCATCTAATATTTTGTTAGGGAAAGTTGTACTGCAAATTGTCACAAGTATATTCAGTGGCTCAGATGCAATGCAAGTGTGTTTCTCTGAAAGGCTTCAAAGCAAGTGTTCCTGATGAGGGACTAGGATATGAGACTCTTCTCCTCTCGAGGCTCAGCTATTCCCTGGGACCTCAGTAACACCTCCTTTCCTGGCAGCAGAGGAAAGAGGGATTCTTTAAATGCCTCCTTCCTCCTCCCCAGGGGAAGATACACCTTGTCTCCTCACATTCTAGTGACTAGAATTCAGCCTCCCATAAATGAAAGGACAGCAAGAAAGTGTAGACCAGCTATAGGCCCTGAAAGAAGAGGATAATGGATTGTGGTGAATAGCCAGCCATCTCTGCCACAGAAATATAACTTTAAGAAAATGTGTTATTTGTGACCTGAAAGGGCAAGTTTAAAGTCAAACCAATCTAATGCATTCTCAGTCTTGTAAAATTAACTGAGGATGTAATTTTGCTATGAAGAAGCAAACAGAATGAAACCTAAACAGTCAGTCTAGGTTTCTAACTTTGCTTATCACCAGTATGATACAAATCACATTCCTTTCTCAATTGCCCGGGTAACCAAGAGTTACATGATTCTGAGCTGACAGCAGTCAAGCACCGACTGAATCACCATGGATCAGGGCACACTTCAGCTCTGTCATTTACAGCTATGCAATTTGGACATGTTATTTAACACCTCCGAGTTTTAGATTCTCCACCTACAGAAAAGGAATAAAACACCTCAGTCTTCAAGGGTCATCAACGTAGATTAAACACACTTAGACCATTAGCTGATGCAGTAAACATTTAATGAATGTTGTTTTTCATCAGCCTTTCCTTATAAGGTCCTGTAAGATGCTCTTGGTCTGTGGTTTGGTGACAAAAGATCTAAAACAATTTACTTTCTTTTACTTTCTCAGTATCATCTTTGTCAGATGCATCTTATTGTGTAAATATGGACGACAGTAGTACATTCTCTCCCTCTGCTTTCTCCTCATCCTCTGAGTAACGTACTTAGTATGTGCTCCTTTCTGCACACTCCAAAATGACAGTTTCAATCACATCGCATGAAAAAGAAGTCACGTGTGGGTCTTGGCATGTGGTCACGTGAGCGTGACTCTTCAATTCTCGAGACAGTCCTTGGAGGGTGGGTGTGTGGGGTCCTCGTCTTCAGTTTCTCGTGGTTTGCAGGCGGCCCTCTCCTCCGTCTCACTGACCCAAGAGGAGAAGAGTACCTTAGCTTCCTGTGCTACAGCTTTTTCACCTGCTTCCCCTCTTCTCCCAAGAAAAACGTCAGGGAGAAACCTTTCCTTTTTTTCCCACTGACTAAGGTGACAGGAACAAGGGGGCAATGCACTGCAGCTTGTCAGACAGAAAAGGGAAGATGGTAATTGACGGCTCTGGAAAATTTTCTTCTGTTTTGATTTAATTTGGTTTTTCCAAAAATTCTTAATAAGCATATGAAGTACATAAATAATGGGGAATCAACCTGGAGCCAAAATAATGGCATGAACCAGTGCTCCCCAAACATTTGAAGCGCTTCTCAAATATCTAGGAAACTCCTTGAAATGCAGATGTCCATTACCCTCCCGTACCCAGTGAATCAGAATTCCTGAGCATTGGACTCCAGTTTGAGAGCCCAAACTGGCATTTTCTTGTGTTCATTATAATTGAACCATATGAAAAGGGCGATATATGGCAGTTTTGTACCTATAAAATGGCCCTTTTAGATATTCCAACCTAATATTTAATCAGGTGAAATTATTTTGTTTCTTGATCACCCTGGGTAGCGTTTTGAAAGGTATATATTCCCAGGTTTGCTTCCAACCTTGCTAAATCAGAATTCGAGAACAAGTAGATTCTGCTGCTCTAGAAGCTGCAAGAAGCTGTCCTTAGAAAACATAAGATCCTTTCCATTTGTAAAGTTGCAGAGGTCGGGCAAAGAGAACGTCTTGGTGGTACCTCTACTTGTGAATATGGAATGGTAAATTTTAGCACTCTCTATATTTGGAATTAGAAAACAACAATTGCTTACAAATCAAGTTCTTTTACATAAAGCTGAATGTCTGGAAAATGAAGCACTAAGGTGAAATTTTAAAATCTATTGTATGTTTATGTATTGGATCAGCATATAATTTTTATTTCATTAAAGTTGTTTTATATCTCTTATGAATTCAGGAACACAAACCTAAAGAAGCATATTCCCTGTTAATTCTTACAGCTGCCTTGGCATTAGATGTGTGAGAAGGTGTCTGTTGTGAGTGGAGGGGTTGGGGGAGTGCGTAGAGTCTGGTCTGACAGGAGTTGCAAGTAGCTGGCTGTCCAGCAGCCCCTTGGAAGGCCCAATACTTGTTTGACTCACTGTGTCACCACGTTTTGACCCTTGGCTCTCTGCTGTTGGCACACATACCCAGAAGGAAGAGGAGGAGAGAGAGTTGGTTCCGCCTGACTCTGCATATCCAGCCCTTTCTCTCTGTTGGCTTCTATTTGTGCAAACGCTTTCAGAATATCTGCATTGGAAATCCAGAAGACTAGAAGCTAATTTGCTTAAAACAAATTATTTGTGCAAAGAGCAGGTGCATCCCTGTCTAGATATCTGGAATGTTCTTTTACTTATTCAGTAACCAGTAGTTCATTTCCACATTCCAACTCTACCTCGGACAGTGGTGTTGATGGAGTGTTGGACTTAAAGTGGCGGGGTAACATGCTTGCAAGTGAATCCAGTTCTATCCCCAAATAGTTTAGTTTCATTTGGAATAAAGTGGTCTCATTTCAGGAGCATGTTCCATAACATTCAGGTGTTTCTCTGCTCAGTTAGTATCCTGGCTCAAAGCCCTGTTAGGCAATCCCAAGCAGAGGTTTGGGGACGACCTACAGCAGCCTGAGACCTTGGGAGTGAGTGTGGGGAGACTTCTCATCCCTCTGTTACCCAGATCTCTTCAGCCTGTTCTGTTCCATTAGCCATCTGGGGATGGGGGTGTAGAAGATTCCCAGGATGATCGCACTACATCAGTGTGTGTGTGAATTTGAGGAGGGTGGGAGAGGTGTGGCCTTCCTCTTAAGATTATTGCTGCATGAAACAAAACCAAAATCCTCTGGCCACCATCGTCCCAGTGCTGCTGGTATTCAAATGCCAGGCCCTGTCGTGAGAGGCACTAGATGTTCTTTGGGTGGGGTGGGGTGGGAAGCACCACCCGTTGTCCAGACACAAGCCTTACTCTGCATTACCCACAGTGTGTCGTCCATCCCTCTGGCGCAGCCTCCTAGGCAACTCACGCTCTAATAAGCAGCCTTGTAAGGACCACTGCCTGCTGAAGTAGTGATGGTCCTTAGTGATTTGGGGAGGAAGAGCCTCTGTGAGTGGTGACTGGAGTGAGCTGGCCTCATCAGGAGAGGTGACGAAGTGCAGAACCTGTGAGAAAGGGTTTTAAAGAGCTTTTCTGTAAATGGGGAATGGAAAAAATGAAGCAGGAGAGAGAGATGGAGGAGAGAGCACTTTCTTTCAAAAAGAGGTTCAAAGACATAGTTGTAAAGCAATAAGAATGAAGAGGAGGGGGTACAGATAGTGAACCTTTAGTAACCCCTTTGTATGTCCCAGGTGCTGTTCTAAAGTTTGCTGCATTAACTGTCATCCTAGTTACATCCCATGACACAAATCCTATTATCAGCCCATTTTTCAGATTGGGGTTTTGACTCAATATTTAAGTACCAGGAAAACAATCAAAGCTTGAACAGGAGCGTGTTATGATGAAAGTGATGACTTAGGAGGATCAACTTTTAATCCTGAATAGCATACATATAGTGTGTGTGTGTGTGTAACAGAGTACATATAATAACCCAGACACTTACAATACATACACATATAACACATAAATAACATAATGGGAAAATAAAAATTAATATCCTTTGAAACAGTTCATACCAGGTCAGATGTCTGGCCCCCTTCCCTCTGCTAACAGTGCTCAAAAGAGCAAAGCAGAGCACACAGGTATCGACAGTGACTGTGGACTCCAACCCCAGAAGCAGGATTGTTGGTGTTGGGCAAGGATGGGGAGAAAAGACACTTGAGCTGCATTTCCCAGAGATTTGGTTCATTTCTTCCCAACCAATGAGCTCTAGTCCGGAGAATGGAGCTCTAGGACAGGTCAGAAGCTGCCTCAACTGCCTTAGCCTCCCTGACCCTGCCTCCTTCTCCAGGCAGTTATTAACCTTTGCACTCTCAAAAGCACCAGTGTCTGAAATTACTTTCCTCTGGCTTCAGGAGGTAATTTTAGCTGACCTTAGGCTTTTAAAAACATTCTCATACACTGCTTATCTTTCAAGCATTACCTTAAAAATTTTACCTATTACCTTTAACTTCTTAAAATATCACTAAGCTGAACTTATTCATGGTTTATATTGCTATTTTATTATGTTTCTTAAATAACATTTTCTTTAATTTGTTTTTTAAGTTTTCCAGATGGTGGTATTTCCACCTGTTATTTATTCTTAGCTTATATTTCAAATGTTTGTCTTCATCTCATTTTCTGATCATTTTATCTTCCAGGTTAAATTAGCCAAGGGACATACTTTTATGTAATTTCACCAAGTTAGTTTCCCTGGTCTTTTAAACAGATTACACATTCTTAAATGTTATTAACTATACCTATTTTTCTATAATTCTCATTCATGTACTTATATTAGCTAATAGTGTATTCTCTTTACTAATAACTATTTGTTACTTGTAAACATCTTCCTTACTTCTCCCCTAAATATATTTCACCTATCTTCAGTCATTAAATTATTAGAAGTGGGAAATAGTAAAAATAAGAGTTTACTCTCTGTTTCACAGAATGTCAAGATAGCTTTCAATGTTAACTCTTTATGGTATCATAACAGCACTAGAAAGCAGGGACAGATAAGTTAATATTCTTCACCCTTTTATTTAATTTGTGCAACCAAAAGTCAAATTAATCCCAAAGAGAAAATTAAGACTAGCTCCAGCCATCCTAGGCTGCAATATAGGGAGTTTAAATTCTCCTAGAAAATTCTATGGAAAGATAACTAAAGAGACATAATTTGAATAGTACATGAAATATCTACATATTCTGGGTTTATAATATATATCAATGTCTAGCTAACTGTATATCTTTGTAAAATGTACATTAAACATTAATGTGTTTCAATACCATGGAGAAAATGGATAAATATTTATGGGATTAATATTTGACTGAAGGACAGATTCCCAGGCAAGAGGTATTTGTTATTTCACTGTAGTTCTGTGGATTAGATACTTGGTAGCAGGCTAAAATTGGTTAATTTTTTTTTATTAGGGATGGAGACAGGTTGACCATTGCATCTTAGGCTCAGATTTACATGGCTTCCAGACTAGCAGCCTGTATTTTAAAAATGTTTGAGATTCAAAAATTCATCTCTGAAAACACCCTAAAAATAGGTGGGTCAGGAGATTATTAATACAGAAAATTCTAAAAAATGATTCAATATTAATGAACCTAAACCCCTGTTCTGTAATGTGCAGTGAAGCTAAGGATGGAAATAGAAGAACTGGGGAGTGTTAGTAACAATAGCGATGGCTTTGTGAAAGCTCACCTGTTGTTCTATTCCATAAAGTACAAGGAAAGTGTGTCTTAATCAGGACAAATAAAAATATAATAGAAAGGGCTTCTGATAGAGGGTTTGGGTAACTAATCAGAGTCCTAAAACTCCAGTCATTATCTTTTCTATAAAAGATCAAAATATGTAATGTTAGCAACAGTAGAAGTGTTATCAGGTACTTCTTTGTCTAATAAACAGAAAAGAAAAAAGTGACTTCTTAGATTCAATCCTACATTGATTGCAACAGGAAGTACTGTTCTTTTGTAACATGGCCAAATATTTATGATAATGTGGCTCAGTGGGGCATAAAGGACAGAGAGAGGAAGCAAAGGTCCTTAAATTTGTCTCTTAAAAATTAGAAGGTAGCAATAATCCCAACATCTGGACCAGAAAAAAAATCCTTCAAAGGCCTTCTCCATGCCACCCAGTGCCGTCTCCTGGATGGCCTCACCATCGGGAATCTGTTGTCCCAGAAGTCACGGTAGCATCCTTACCATTGCTTCAGCTCTCTCCTCATCCTCCTCTGTCATCAATGACAGTTCTCATGGGGAATTTCAGAATATTGTACAGGCACCCAGGGTGGGATGAAAGACCTGGAATTCCAGCACATAGACTCATCAGAACTCTAGCTTCCCCACCACTATCATTTAAAAATATTTTTTCCTCTCAAATCCTTACAGTTAAAAAGAAAATCTTCTTCTCTTCTGCCTTCTACAACTCAGAAAAACAAGTTTGCTTGTTTACATCTTTCCTTGGAGAAAAGGAAGGGGAAATTACCCCTTCTTTGAAATTACCAAAACTGGCTTCAGATTTCTCATCATGTTTTCTATTCCATATGAACTGCAAATATTTGTAAATGATCAGGGGCTTGCTTTTATTAAAGGACACTCATTGTACATTCATAGCAAATTAATTGATTTTCAAATATTTACCCACCACCTATTATAATCCAATCACATATATTTTGAGGCTATAAGTGTGAAAAAGACATGACACTAAATTTCAGGATGTTTTCAATATAATAAAAAAAACATAAGGATGGTATTTATGCATATTAATACTTCAGAGTCCAGTGCGTGGTATATAGTAGGCATTCAGTGAAATATTTGTTGATTGAAAAAAATAGTAAATATGTTATTTTATAATTTTATAGTGTAAATAAGAAGTAATTACCTTTAAATTTGAAGCAAGACCATGAATATAAAAATTTTTGCAAAGAAAAAGAATAAGGCAAGTCTCCTTTTAACACTTCTAATACATTAAAACAAGAAAAGGAAATAGGATGTACACAGATTGGGAAGCAACTAATAAAACTATCCTTTTTCACACATGACATGATTGTCTCTGTAGAAAATCTAAGAAAATTGACAAAAAATCTCCTGGAAAAATAAAGGATTATAGCAAGATTATAGGATACAAAAGTCAATTGCTCTCTTCTATTTTAGCAAAGAACAGGTGAAATTTTAAATTAATACAATACCACTTAAAATAGCATCCCCAAAATTAAATTCTTAGATATAAATCTAACAAAATATATGTATTTTAAAAAAGTGGTCATAATGAATGAACAGATGGACAGATGCGGGAGTATTAGCAGTGAACTAGAGCTTAAGGAGAATCAAATGGGAATTCTGAAAGTAAGAAAGAAAATTTGTGAGATGAAAACTTCATTGAATAGCCATAATATAAGACTGTACACAGGAGAACTCACTGAATTTAAAAATCAATCAATAGACATTACTTGCCCTGAATGAACAGCAATATATCAAAAAGAGCATTAATATGCAGTATAGTGTTATGCAGTCCATCGTATGTGTTATTAGAGTCAAGAGGAAGGAGAAGAAGAAAATTGGGATAGAAAACATATTTGAAGAAATAATGGCTGAAAAGTTGCCCAAATTTTCTAAGAAAAATAACAACTTATAAAGGTAAGATATATAAATATAAAGAAAAAGAACCCTAGGCACAACTTATGTCAAGCTGTTAAAGCCCAAAAATAAAGGGAAAATTTTGAAAAGAGAGAGAAAAGGTACATTGCATACAGGGGGAAAAAATCCATGCAATGACAGATCTTCTGTGAGAAATAATGTAACTCAGAAGATAAAGGAATGTCACCTTTAAAGTGCTGGTGGGGTGGGGTGGGGCATTAGCAATGAGAATTGTGTATGCAGTGAAAATATCCTTACACTATGAGGGAAAATTTAAGATAGCTTTCAAATAAAAATTGAAATAATTTTTTACTAACAGATATGCAGTAAAGGATATATTACTGAATGTTATTTTCACTTAGGGATGCGTACTTTATAGAAACTTGAATCATCATGGAATATAGAATACTAGCAATAGTGAATATGTGAGTAAATATGAAAACTGTTTCTCTTCATTTCTTTAAAAGCCCAATGAGTGCCTAAAACAAAAATTGTAGCAATAATTACAGAGATTATAACATATGGACAGTAATACATAGTTGGCCCTGGAAGAACAGGGGTTTGAACTGCACAAGTCCACTTATATGGGGCTTCTTTTCAAGAAATGTATTGGAAAATTTGGGGGACTTGGCAACAATTTGAAAAAATTGTTTTTATTTTTATTTTCTCAAGCTTCCTTTAAATGACACAGTTTTAATACATACAACATTATAAAATATGTGTTAATTGATTGGTCCAAGCAAGGCTTCTGATCAAAAGTAAGCTATTAGTAGTTAAGTTTGGGGGAATAAAATAGTTATATGTAGATTTTCAGCTGAGATGGGGGATTGCAGCCCCAACCCCCTTGCATTGTTCAAGGGTCAGCTGATTTGAAACTACCACAAAGTATAAATTAAACTATAAAGCAAACTCTACAATTGCCATGTCTTACATTTCTTGTGAACTGGCATAATATCAACTCTAAGTACACTGGGAAAAATAAAGGATGTGTGTTATAATCCTTAGGGCAGCTAATAAAATATAAAACAAAGAGATAGAACTGAAAAACCAAGAGAGAAATTACAGTGGAACAGCAATAAACATTTGATTTATTAGATGGCAAAAAGAACTAGGCCTTCCAAAAAAATGATGAACAGATGACTTTTCTGATGAGCAGATGGGGTAAATAAAAGATAAACAACAAAATAATAGTTTTAAATCCAAACACATGAGTTCATTACATTAAATGAATAAAACATTATCAATTACATTACATTAAATGTAATGAATTTAAAACTCCAATTTTAAGGCCAAGATTATCAATCTGGATAAAAACAAAACAGAGTTATGGGCTATCTAAAATCTAAAATCCCTTCTTTGTTTTACAGATACCAAAGCCTGACAAATGTGTGGTAAGAAAAGAATATTCAAAAAACATGTCATTTGCATAAATGCAAACATTCCCCAAAAAACATGAGCAAATGAAATCCAGTATTACAGTAAATGGATAATGTTATTACCTGGCATTTAAACAGGAATTCAAAGCTGTTTTAACTTCCAACACTCAATTAGGAAATTCATTATAGAGTTTATTACCAGAATAAAGGAGAAATGTAAATGTGATAGTTTCAAGAGATGAAGAAAAAAAAATAGCTAAAAAATATTTTATAAAAATTCTCAGAAAATGAGGAATAAAAGGGACATTTTCCAGCCTAATTAAAAATATCTGTGACAAAACTACAGCTAATGTCATATTTAATGATGAAATACTTGGGGGGGAGTCAAAGCCAGTGAATACAACAAGGCAAAAGGAATAAAAAACTCATAAATAGAATGCATAAATTGGAAAGGAAGAAGTAAAATTCTATTCACAGAAGCAATCATTAAATATGTAGAGAAATCTTAGGCATGGATTGGCAGACACTTTCTATAACGAGCCTAATAATAAATATTTTGAGCTCGGCAGGACTTATGGTCTCTACTGTGTTCAACTCCTGTAGAGACAACTATAGAAAGTATATAAATGAATGAACATGTCTGTGTTCCAATAAAACTTTATTTACAAAAACAAACAGTGTACTAGATTTGTTCCACATGCTCTAGTTTGCTAACCCCAGAACATAAGATTCTATAAAGCAATGATGAAATCCACTAGGTAAATATGTCAGGGTCACAGGTTACAAGAGCCAAAACTCATTGTATTTCAGTATAAATGCTAGAAACATTTGAAAAGGAAATTATACAAATTACCATGAATAATAATATGAAATAACAGGAGTAAATTTGAGAAAAAGGGAAAGGTTTCTACTTGAAAGTTGCAAAATACTGCAGAAAAAGAGAAGTGGAGGGTTATACTATTTTCATGGGTTAGATAACTAAACATTTTTTAACATTTCAGTTATACCCAAATTGATTTATAAATTCATTACAACTCCAAACAGAGTTTTAACTGCTCCTGAGACATTTTAAAATATAGAGATGGATGAGCTCTTTCTATATTTTCTTTTTATTGAAACTTAGTGGACCTAGAATAGTCAAAAAATTTTAAGAAGACTGTAATTAGAGAATTTACACTACCTGATTATTACAATACTTCACCAATAAAGCCAATATGATATTGGCATAGGAGAATAGGTCAAAGGAACAGAATAAAGAGTCCAGAAATAGAGGGACCCATATATGAGCAATTGATTTTTGATCAATATCATATAGATCAATAAAGTTAGACATGTATATCCTGTTTCTCAGCAATGCTACTGCCAAGGATTTACCCAAGGAGAATGAAAATATGATTTATAACAGCTTTACAGAAAACTACCCAAATGTTGGAGAAATGACTTTTAAAATATGGCATATTCATGCAATGGAATATTAGTAAACAAGAAAAAGAATAAACTACTACACTGATACACACAGACACATGCATAAATTTCATAGATGTGTTGAGTAAAGAGAAGTCAGACACAAAGTGCACATCTTATTTCGTCTACAATAAGTTCCAGAACAGGAAAAATTAATATATGGTGAAAAAAATTAGGAGAACTGGAACTTTTTAGGCTGATGGAAATATTCTGTATCTTAATAGGATATGAGTTACATAAGTGTGCTTATTTGTCAAAACCTATCAAACTGGACAAATAAGGTTTGTGCCTCTTGCTGTATGTAAATATTACCACTAAAAGAGAACTGACAGTAAATACAGACTCTGGTTGAAGTTTTATTGTTCACAGTGGTATTCTGTACAAATAATGGAAAGGGCAAATATGAAAATACTCAACTCTGGGGTTTTGGATTGGAATTGTATTAGCATTTACTCATGATTTTTAATATACTGAATATAAAAATATCTAATTTAGATTTATGTAGGAATGTACCATTCTATCTTTTTCTTTGCTCTTTCTAGAAACAATGACATAACAATTGCAAACAGCACACACCTAAATACCACTTGGTTTCTAAATACCACCCTCTATTAAAGGGACCCAGAGCTACTTGAAGGACTGAGGCAGGGGAAATAGAAAGTGAGCCTGGAATATTCTACTGCGGCAGAAAGTGAAGAATTTCTTTACTTTCCACATGAGCCAGTTGGAAGGGATTCCTACTAGCCAGATCTTGAATTTGAGCATGAGGATAAATAATAATAGTAAAAATTATAGCCCATTTCATAAAGTAAGAAATAATTAGTTGACCCCTATGTGTATATATAAGGTAAATAGATAAATAACTAGGGGGAAAGGGGAAGTTCTTCCTTATAGTAGAATGGATATTAATAAATATCTAACACATGGTGAAGTTGGAGAATCACCAACGGATGATAAATGCGGTGGTGAAATACTTGATGACACACAGGAAACTTGCATCATCTTAAAGTTTCACCACATGTATTAATAAAAAGGAAAGGTAGAAAATTTATAATAGAGAAACCTGCCTGGCAGTAACCATTCTCATCAAGAAATCAAAGCTATTATCATCAAAACTGGGAGAAACTGACATCATTGGTCCCAGATGAGGCATTCGGAAGATAAAGCCTTACTTTGGTGATATTTCTGACCAAAACATTTCAAGGTTTGACCCTAAGGAAACACTGGGTGATAATAAGGCACATTCCACTATGTCCCATACACTTCAAAAATATCAAGGTTACAGAGATAAAGAGAGGCTAAGGAACTATTCCATATAAAGAAGATTGAAGAGACTTGATAACTACATATAATATATGACCCTGAATGGAATTCTCTTTAGTCTCTTTTGGAGAAAAAACAATAAAGAAAGAAAATTATTGGGACAATTGAATAAAACTGAGTGGACTCTGGATTAGATAACAGTAATGTATTTGCTGTTATATTTCCTGATTATGATAACTATACTCTGGTTATGTCAGAGAAGGTCATTTTTCTTAGGAAAAACACACTAAGATCTTTAGGGATAAAGGTGCATAATTCCAAAATACTTTTGTTTTTTAAAAAAATGCAGAAAGTTAGACATATATAGAGAAAATAAAACTGAGACAACGGGCAAACTACTGATGAACATGGGATTTCCTTTGTGTTATTCTTGTAGTTTCTCTGTAAGTTGGAAATCATGTGAAAACAAAAGTTACCAAAGAGTATTTTACTCATGCGTAGCTACTAGAAACATGTATTCAGTGTTTTTTAAGGTGTGTGTGAAGCTCATAGCTCTCTGGCTTTTCTCCAGGGTCCCACACCCAAGTCCAGTCGGAGAATTTCTGGCAGTCACATCTTTTCTGTGCAAGCCTGTATCCCAGCTACTGCTGATAGAACGTACTAAAGACACCTGACCCAAACTAAGTCACTGTGATATTTTTCCTCAACAGGTATTTTAAAAATAAGATGAAATTATTTATTTGAGAAGAAATGCATGCCCTTTTGTTCTCACAGTTGCCTTTTCCAAGAGTAAAACTTCCAGTCTCTCTCTCTCTCTCTGCAAGTTACTCAGAACTGATTTATCTGGATGGTTAGATAGTGACACTCTCACCTTCATCATTCCTTAGTTTTCTTAAGCTTGCACACAAATGGCTCCTCTCTGCAGGATCTGCTTGCCCTGTCTGTTCCCCATGTTGTGAGTTTCCTGGGGAGACTTGGTCCCTGCAGGGGTAACACCTGAATATCTGAGGATTTAAGTCAGGAGGGAAAGTATGAGTAAGTCCATTTTGCCTTAATTCCTACCCACATTGTCCAATCCACTCTTACTAGGAATAAGGCTGGCATTTTTATCCTCATCTGTCTGATTCCTTCATCTCTAAACTTGATTCAGAGCCCATGGTGGGGAGGGAAGGGAAGAGATGTGAAATTATTATTTCCCTCCCACAACAACAACTACCAGGGGCTGGAAAAGCAGAGGAAAACAGCCTTATAGGAAGAGAGAGATGGCACAGACTTGAAAAGATAAGCATTAATGAATAGCTTTTTAATTTATTATTCTAGTTCCTTCTAAATTCCAGTTACATTCATCTCTTCCCTTGAATTCCAAAAGATACACATATTTCTTTAGAACAGATCCTCCTTTGGGACTCAGACTAGGATCCAAAGAATCTGAACTGACTACAGGCATTATTCTTTCTGCCAGTGTGGAAAATTCTTAGGTTTGTATTTCTGTACATTTGACAATAATGGTTATTTTACCTGTTGGATACTTGAAAATCTAGTCTCCTATTCTTCCTAGAGAGATTTAGATGCCAAAACTACAGAGAAAGACCCCATTTGGAGGCAGGCTGGTTACAGACTTGTGCTCCAGTATTGATGTTTCCCATATAAGCTTCAGAAATAAAGAAAAGCAGATACAGGAATATCAGGGAAGGAGGGTGCAGACCGGGCTGCCACTGGGGAAATCAGCATCCTTTCTCTTAATCCCACTGTCCGAGTTCTAAATGTCAAGGTGGAAGGAGTGTACTTCAAACAACTTGTAAACAGCTGTCACACAATGATGGTACTGGGGGTCATTTCAGCAGAGAGTTGACAAAGAGGTTGAAAATAAGTTAAGAATGAAAAACAGGGGACAAAGGACATGAACAGACAGTTCTCCAAAGAAGAAATTCAGATGGCCAACAGGCACATGAAGAGATGCATCACCAATCATCAGGAAAATGCAAATTAAAACCGCAATGAGATGTCACCTCACACCAGTTAGGATGGCCACCATCCAAAAGACACGGAACGACAAATACTGGCGAGGATGCGAAGAAAGGGAAACACTCCTACACGGCTGGTGGGAATGTAAATTAGTTCAACCATTGTGGAAAGCAATGTGGAGGTTCCTCAAAGAGCTCAAAATAGAAATACGATTTGACCCAGGAATTCCACTTCTAGGAATTTACCCTAAGAATGCAGCAGCCCAGTTTGAAAAAAGACAAATGCACCCCTGTTTATTGCAGCACTATTTACAATAGCCAAGAAATGGAAGCCACCTAAGTGTCCATCAGTAGATGAAGGGATAAAGAAGATGTGATACATATACACAATGGAATATTATTCAGCCATAAGAAGAAAACAAATCCTACCATTTGCAACAACATGGATGGAGCTGGAGGATATTATGCTCAGTGAAATAAGCCAGGCGGAGAAAGACAAGCACCAAATGATTGCCCTCATCTGTGGAGCATAACAACAAAGCAAAAACTGTAGGAACAAAACAGCAGCAGACTCACAGAACCCAAGAATGGACTAACAGTTGCCAAAGGGAAAGGGACTGGGGAGAATGGGAGGGAAGGGAGGGATAAGGGTGGGGAAAAAGAAAGGGGGCCTTACGATTAGTACGTATAATGTGGGGGGGGGCATGGGGAGGGCTGTGCAACACAGAGAAGACAAGTAGTCATTCTACAGCATCTTACTGCACTGAGTGACTGTAATGGGGTTTGTCGGGGGCACTTGGTGAAGGGGGGAGCCTAGTAAACATAATGTTCTTCATGTAATTGTAGATTAATGAGAACAAAATTAAAATATATATATTGCAAATTCTAGGGCAACCACTGTAAAAGAATGAAAAAAGAAGTAAACTGATATGGTAAGAAAGGAAAGAAGATGCAATCATTTAAAATGCTCAATCAAAACCACAGAAGGCAGGAAAGAAAAGACAAAAATAGGAATTAAAAAAAAACAGAGGCAACAGAGAACAGGAACAAATACAGTAGATATGAATCCAATTGTATCAACAATCACTTTAAACAAAAATGTACCAACTAAAAGACAGACATGGTCAGAGTGGATCCAAAAAAGAAGACCTAACTGTATTTTGTTTGCAAGAAACCCACTTGAAATATAAAGACATAGATTAAAAATAAAGGGGTGGAGAAACATATAACCTAAAAAGAGTAGGAGTAGCTGTATTAACTTCAGACAGGGCAGAGCAAGGGAAATCCCCAGGCATAAAGAGCAGCATTATGTAAATCTAAAGGGGTCAGTTCTCCATGAAGACATGACAGTCCTTCAAGTGTGTACGCCTGAGAAAGGAGCATAAACATACATGTGGCAAAACTGATAGAACTGCAAGGAGAAATAGAGAAACCCACTATTACAGCTGGAGACTTTAAGACTCCTCGCTCAGAATGGAAGAGATGCAGCAGGCAGAACTTCAGGAAGGACACAGCTGGACTCATCAGCTGCGTCCGTGGGTTTCATTGACATCTATGAACTACTTATTCCGACAGCAGAAGATTACACCTTCTTCTCAAGCTCATGTTGAACATGCACCAAGTTAGACCACATTCAGGGCCATAAATATACCTTAAATTTAGCAAAGAATAGAAATCATACAATGTCTGCTGTCACCACAAAGGCATTGAACTAGAAATTAATAGCAGAAAGATAACTGAGAAAACCCCAAATGCTTGGAGATTAAACAACACACTTCCAAATAACACATGGGTTAAAGAAGAAATCTGAAAAGAAATTTAAAAAAATAAATTTGAACTAAATGAAAATGGATACACAACTTTTCAGAATTTGTGGTATGCAGCAGAAACAGTGCTTAGAGGGAAACCTATAGAATTGATTGCATAGATTAAAAAGAGAAATTTAAAATCAGTAATATAAAATAAGTTAATTCATAATTCATCTAAAGTAGGAAACTAGAAAAAGAAGAGCAAATTAAATCCAACTTAAGCAGAAATAAAGAAATAAAAAATTTATGGCAAAAAATCACTGAAATTGAAAGCAGGAAGTCAACAGAGAAAAATCAACAAGGCCAAAAGCTTTTCTTTGTAAAGATCAATAAAATTGATAAGCCTCTAGCCTGGCTAATGAAGAAAAAGAAGAGAAGACAAAATTTACTAATATTGGAAATGAAAGAGAAACATCACTACAAATGCCATGGACAGTGAAAGTATCATAAAGGAATTATAAAAGAATACTATGAACAAGTCAATGCCACAAACGAGATAACCTAGGTGAAATGGGATTTTTTTTTGAAGACCCAATCTGCCAAAATTAATACAAGAAGAAATAGACAATCTAAATAAGCCTGTTATCTATTAAAGATACTGAATCAAGTTACTTGCACTTAATGGCAAAAAAATTTGGTTATAGCCAAAGGAAATATTTCCATGGTATTACTTATTTAGTCTTATATTCTCAAAGGCCCATTTCTAAATTGCTATACTTATTGTACTAAGAGTTCAAAGCAAAACAAAAAAAGATGGCGATTCATCCAGAATAATGGAAATTGTCTGCAGGTAAGATGGCCCACTGAGGACCTATTCCAGTCTTTTAAGCAGTGATGAAAATAATAAATCAAGAGTTAATTTCTTTTAATAGCACCTTATAATCTTTGGGATGGAAAACTGATGGGGAAGAAATCATATTTATTTTATCTCTAGGATCTAGAATAGGACTCTCCTGAAAGCATTCAGTAAATATTGATTTAATGAGTGAACTTAATACAAGCATTATAGATCTTAACTACGGGCTCACAATCAGTCATTTTCTCAATACAATGCCTCTGTTATTTTTGGTTATTTCAATATTTGCATAAACAGTTCCACCATCCTGCCACCTTCTTGACCTCCTCTTCTGTCCATTCAGTGGGGATCAGATAACCAGATTTTGACACTCTTGTTAGCTCTGTACACACTCAGGCCCTTTGAAAACCTCTGTATTCCTGGGGTTAGCTTAGAGGTGTGTGTTTTTATAAGCTCAGACGATTTGGAGGAACACTCACTTTGAAGTGTTATAGTATTTCTTCCATGAGCTCAATCCTCTGATGAGGGAAGGGGACCAGGCTTCTGGGACCCTAGAAGGGAGGACGCCTGTGGTTTCCACAGGGTCCTGAGCCACCGCAGTCCCCACTGGGAAAGCAGAGAGGTTCCTGGCTCAGCCACTCTGGGCTGAGGAGTCTGTTTGGCCCATCCATGCACCTTCTCCCAGGGTTGCAATCATGCCCCCCAGATGGCAGGTTATTTCTTTCTATTGTAATATCTCAAATCACTACAGAAAAACATATGTTGTGCCCACAAGTGTACCTACAACGATGTATGTCTTCATGAGTGTTTCCCCTTGAGGAATTTTTAAAGGAGAAAGCAAGAGAGAACTGTTAAATCCTGACCAGGACAAAATAAAGGGAGAGAGAGAGAAAAAGAGAAACAGTATGTCTTTCTAAAATAAGCTTTCTTTTGACCTTTCAAATTCTACTCTGTTTTCCTCTGTATGTCCATTAATTTAACTTCCTTTTACTATCACTAAAAAACTGCCTTCCCAGCACCTGCTTTTTGAGAAGTAATTACAGTTGCCCTTTCTTTCTAGCCATGGCAAGAAGCAGTGACAGGAGGGAACAGTGGGGCCCGGCCGATCTGAATATTGCTGGACCCCAGGGCCCCACCATCCTAACTAGGTTAGCTGGGTCCAGTGATGGCATAGACTCCCTGGGCGGTACCACGGTTAAGGAAGTTATTTACAAGGAACACACATCTTATTATGAAAAGAAAACAGAAGCAAGAAAAAAAAAGTCAATTCCCCATTGTAGACTCTCAGCCAGTTCCTAAAAGTCTTCTGTCCAGTTGATGAATGTGATTGTTGAATGCCTGGTGAGAGTGGAAGCCAAATGCCAGTGGCCAGGATCAAAGAATCTATTCTGCAAAAAAAGAAAGATAAAATCACTTTATTGGTTCCAAATCAAGGGCATGAAAAAGAGTCATTTCTCCCTTGAAAATATAAGTACATTTTAGCAATTTTTCTTCCTAGGCTATAATTAGCTAACAGCACTACCCTACTACAGAGATGTCTGACTTTGTTACACAGTCAAGTGTTAGTGTGTGTACACCACACATACGAATTCCCAGTCCCTACTGTGAGAAGGCTGGACTCGATTTGTTATGTGGAAGGTGGACATGACTCCAATCCCAGAAAGTGCATTTATTCATACTGGTCTTTACCCATGATGCCCTATTTCAGCGTATTAATAAAATTGAACTTGAACAGTTCCAATTCATAACTAATTACTTTCAGCTTTCTTTGACACCCGCTAACCTAATCTTTGAAAGTGAGTTGCACAGCTCCCCTTAAAGTCTGACTTTCACAACACCTAGACAAAGATTCGTATGTACTAGCCAATGAAGAAAATGTTTTTTGTTTTAACTAAAAAATGAGTTAAATCAGACAGATTGTGTTTTCGATGTTCATACATTAGTAAACACCTATTATCCATTGTCTCCTTTCCTCCCAAAGGCATCAATCACAGAGGCACAATCTGGTAAGGGAAGAGAGGATGTAGCAATGAGGCTGGGCTTGTACACCTATGTTTTAAATTTCCATTTTAATGAAAGTGTTGCAGGATTCGCTCTTGCAAACAAAAAGCTAATTTTTATTTTTATCATACTTTGTTGGTGTTTGCCATATTTCACAGAGCCCCTTTACCTTTTCCTTCAGAGATACTTGGGCACTAAATTGTGATGATGGGAATGGTCATATATTTTCTCCATTTTCTCCAAGTTACGGTACTGCTTCGACTGATTTTCCAGGGAAGCAACATGTTTTGTTGCTCTTTTTCATATTTTCATGCTTATGAAACATTGTATTTGTGCAGAGTACAGGCTCGCCATTTACAGTGACTGATGGATTCGCAGAGAAAGAGGTTAACATAATTTTCTTTTCCTTGGGGGCTGAAAAAAAAACAAAGCAGATGCTAATATATTATGTGAGAGCATAAACACTACCATTTTTTCAGGGAAACAAGGACATTGCTAATGAAAACAATTAACATTTCAGAACTGACTTAAGGTTCTTGACTATTAGATAACATTTCTACTAAATTTTAGAATTCATATATTTTTAGTAATTGCAGGTATATTTGCCACCCTAGATTATTATTATTAAGCCTTTGTATATACTCTAGCACAGTGGGGTTTTAATTTGACTTTATGGCTTCAGGTTGATTTTTTTTTAATTAAGTTGGAGAGACAGATGAGTAGAACTTGTGTTTTGTGCTAGTCGAGGAGAAGTAGTGAGAAGACAGCAATATTGTCTCTCCCACATTACTTAAGAAAAACTGATCAGGAAATAAAATAATCCTTAAAATCTCAACTCCTATGTACAATATCATTAATTAAAAACTTTGGGGAATTCTTGGGCAAGGATTTGAGATACTGCCTTTCATGGGTTGAATTAGGTTCCCTCAGAATTCATAAGTGGGGGTCCTAACCCCCAGCACCTCAAAATGTGACTTTATTTTGAGATAGGGTCTTTATGGAGAGAGTCAAGTTAAAATCAGTGTGGGTAAAATTGCAGTATTTCCAGAATGTCCCACCTGGCTTTAGTTCATCTCCATACAATGGGTGTTTCCAGGGGACGGAGAGAAGTAGGTAATTACTTGGGGGAGCAAGGGCTTATCTGGACCGGAGAGGCTGAGTGAGGGTCTCTTCTTCTGCAGCCGGGTTGGAGAACAGAAGTGAACTGCTTGTAAGAAATAAATGGGTTTCATAAACTTTTTCTCCCTTTGACTGATTTTGGTTTCAAAGGTCATTTTCCCTGGGGGATTTCCCCCCCAGAGTTTCACTGGTGTCTTTCTAAGAAGGGGAAATATGGACAAACATATGCATAGAGAGAAGGCAATGTGAGGAGATGTATGAAGAAGATGCCACCTGTAAGACAAAGAGAGAGGCCTGGATCTCTTATGAGAGTGGATTACAGGGCACAGGGGCATACGAGTGACACAGGTGGCATTCTGTGCCTGCCATTTCAATCAGACCGTTCAGCTTTCTCTAGTTCATGTGTCGGGTTTCACATTTGGTGGACCAAGGTTTGGGTACCATTATATTATAATAAAATTTGCATATAAAGTATTTCAGCTATGTCATAGACAGATGGCTGTCCCTAGGCACATGGCGATGGCTAGTCAGAGTACAGACTTCATTTCCAGCTTCCTTCACAAATAGGTGTGGTCCCTTGGCCGAACTGTCATTAAGAGAATGTCAACGGAAGTGGTGTGTAACATGGCTGGACCATGTCCTTAACAAGAAGGGATGTGCCTGAGGTGACCCAAGTTCATTGTCTTGTTGCTTGAAACAGGTCTGACTCCTGGACTTCTCTCTACTTTGAAAGTTCAGCATGAATGTCACACCACCAACGAACTCTAGAAGCAGATTGGGTACCTGTTTACTCTTAGACCACGGTAACAGCTTTGAATTATCTAATTTCAGAATTTTATGAAAGAGAGAGAAAGACACTTTGATCGTGTCTGAATCACTGTCATTTGGGGTTTCTGTTAGATGTGTCCAAACCTAAGTGAAATACCATCTTATGGGCTTTTAGGATATTACTACAAATGATTATTAAATCGAAGTGGATTTTCGTAACTAGATATGCAAATCAAATATTGTATCATTTGCTTTTTATTCATTTATGGGTTTAGCAAAGACAGAAGTTGTGTGAAAAAACCAGACATCTGCTTGTCCAATAATTATTTTCCTATTAGTGCAAATAGACTAAAAGAATGCTGTGGCTTTCAAACTTTGTTGATTTGGTAAAACTGAGAGCTGTCATCTCTGCTTACAAAAAAGAGGGTATACTCCACAATACCATTTTCAATTCAACGGGAATCGCAATACTCAGAGGGAGAAGAAAGATGAACAATCTGAAAGAAATATGTGTGCAGTATAAGCATATTTATAGCCTGAGGTTACAGTCTTTTAAGTAACAGTAAACAAATGTTTCTAAAAGCTTTTGAAGTGAATAATATTTTATTCATTTAAATCAGAAACACCATTACCCTGAAGAATCCGCTGGAACTTGTAGACAATAATGAAGTGAATTGTCTTGCTAGATTAGTCAGTAAGTAGGAATGTTCAGGATTCACTACTCATAAGGAAGAAAAACAAAAATGGCTTTAAGGAAAATAGGTTTTTAGTAGTGTTAGGAGCATTAGTGGTCTCATTGAATTAAGGAATATCGAAGAAATTTCTATATGCAATAGAGCAATAGAGTAGATTTCTGCACCAAGGACTGAACACTGATAAGACATGCCAGAGAATCAAAAGAAGGGGATTTTAAACATGTCAACAAAGATGGGATTTTGTTATTCTAGGGATAAATCTAAGGGAACCAAGAACAAAACCTCCAAATACAAGAAACTGGAACTGAGATGAAAATCAAGCTGTTCAGTAAAGTAGGGATAGAGCAATGAAGGCCAAAAGTCTAAGGGGCAGGAAATCAGCCAAGGTCACCCTGAGTGGCTGTCCTATTGTTATCAGCTGGGGCAGGTAGTCAGAGATGGAGAAAGAGGTTATTTGAGGTGAAGCCTACTAGGCAGAATTGAGAAGGCAGGCAGAAAATGTTGTCAGTGTAACAAGAAAATGAGGCAGAATCTCAGTCCCTGTGAACTCGGAATACAGGAAAAGAACGCAGTTTACCAAGACAGTCTCTGGAAGCCAAAGTCAAAGACATAGAACTACAAGTGGAGTGCTCAGTGCTTTTAGCTGGAACCTGCTATGTGTATAGGTCTCTTAGCCTAGAACTCGTTGACCTTGGGAGAAGGAGAAGCAGGCTCAGCCTGAAAAGATTTCAGGTAGGAAACCAAACCATGTTTCCTTCTAAATTTTCACACTGCCACAAAAGTGAAACAGCCCTTCAAGACAGGAAACAAAGGATAGGACAAAGTTGCAATCAAGAGTAACTAGCCAGCACAGTGAGGTGAAAATGGGATTCAAGTAAATAGCAATGACAAGGGGGAAGAAATAAGTAGGATGGAGTGATGGTGGCAGAGGCTGGGTGTCATACTGGGTTGTGGACAAGAAAAATCGGGAATCAGAAGATCTGGAATCAAGAAACATCTTAAACAACTTCAAGAGAAATCTCAAAGAACACTAGAATTTGAGGCAGCTGAGGAGTGAAAAATGCATCATGACAACGTGGAACAAAATGAAGTTCAGGAGATAAATTTTTAGTATTTTTAAAGGAAAAGTTTTGTTTAAAACCAAATCATTGTTGGTTAAGACCATAACTCACATTAGCAGAGAAACAAGTATCTGGTACTCCCTTCTGCTTACAGAGAATGGTTGAGGAGAAAGCGTGAGATCTAACAAACACGGTAGGCATTCAGCATGCAGGTGAAGATGCTGAAATGTGTTTTGAAGCAGAAGGTAAGTCTGAATATGCTGACAATTAAAAGAGGAACAATATGTATGTATTTGTTATCATTATTTTAGTATCTGGGAGTCCACAATAGAAGACACAATCACATACAAATCCTTGCTTTTGTACAAACCAGAAACACTCACTTTTTGGTATGTGCCCTTGCCGTCTGCTCCAGGAGGAGTGCTTATGCATCCCTGTGACAAACCTATAACATGACTGAAAATTTTGGTGCCCCTTGCCCCCTCACCCTCATCACCAACCCATCCTGTTTGCCACAGTGGCTGCACCAATTAACATTCCCACCAACGGTGCAGAGGGGCTCCCTTTTCTCCACATCCTTAGCTACACTCATGTCTTGTCTTTTGGATAGTGGCCATTCTAACTAGTCTGAGGTGGTATCTCACTGTGGTTTTGATTTACATTTTCCTGATATCAACAATGAGGAGCATCTTTTTATGTGCCTGTTGGCCTTCTGTTTTTCTTCTTTGGAAAAGTATCTATTCAGTACCTCCACTCATTTTTTAATTGGGTGATTTGTTTTTGTTGTTGGTTTTTTTGTGGGTTTTTTTTTTGGTGTTTACGCATCTGAGTTCTTTATATATCTTGAATGTAAACTCCTTACCAGCTAAATCATTTATAAATATATTCTCCCATACTATAGATTGCCTTTTTGTTCTACTGATGGTGTCCTTTGCTATTTAGATGATTTTAAGTTTGATGTAGTCCCACTTGTTTATTCTTGATTTTTCCCTTCCTAGGGAGATGTGTCCAGAAAGAAAAGTCTTATACTTATATTCAAGAGACTTTTGCCTATGTTTCTTCTATGAGTTTTATGGTTTTGTGTCTTATATTTAGGTCTTTAATCCATTTCAAGTTTACTTTTGTATATGGGGTTAGACAGTAATCCAGTTTCACTTTCTTGCACCTGTCAGTTTTCCCAACACCATTTATTGAAGAAAATGTTCTGCATTGTATTTCAAGGCTCCTTTACTTTATACTGGTTGACCATATATGTGTGGGTTTATATCTGGGCTCTGTATTCTGTTTCACTGATCTATGGGTCTGTTCTTGTGCCAGTGCCATACTGTTTTGACTATGGTAGCTTTGTAGTAGAGCTTGAAATCAGGGAATGTAATACCCCCAGTTTGTTCTTTCTCAGAGCTGTTTTGGGTATTCAGTGTCTTTTGTGGTTCTATGTGAATTTTAGGATTATTTTCTCTACTTCATTGTAAAATGCCATTAGTATTTTGATAGGGATTGCATTGAATCTTTAAATTGCTTTGGGCAGGATGGCCACTTGGACAATATTAATTCTTCCTATCCATGAACATGGGGATAGATTACTTAATTCATTTTTGGTGTAATTGTAAGTGTAATTGTTATCCTGCTTTCTCTTTCAGCTGGTTTATTGTCAGTATATAGAAATGCAACAGATTTATGTGTATAGATTTTGTATCCTACATGTTTGCTGAATCCAGGTATTAGTTCTAACAGTATTTTTGGTGGAGTTTTCAGGATATTCTATATATAGTACCATGTCATCTGCAAACAGTGACACTTTAATTCCTTCCTTACTAATTTGGGTGGTTTTTAGCTCTTTATCTTGTCTAATTGCCATGGCTAGGACTTCCAGTACTATGTTAAATGAAAATGGTGAGACTGGACATCCTTGTCTTCTTCCTAATCTTAGAGGAAAAGCTTTCAGCTTTTCACCATTTAGTATGATGTTGGCTGTGGGTTTGTCATATATGGCCTTTATTGTGTTGAGTTATGTACACTATGTACCCAATTTGTTGATAGTTCTTATCATGAATGAATGTTGAATTTTGTCAAATGCTTTTTCAGAATCTTTTGAGATGATCATGTGGTTTTTATCCTTTTTTGCTAATGTGGTATATCATATTGATTGATTTTCAAATATTGTACCATATTTGAATCCCTGGAATAAATCCCACTTGGTCATTTTGGATGATACTTTTGATGTATTTTTGAATTTGGTTTGATAATATTTTGTTGAGAATATTTGTGTCTATATTCATCAGGGATATTGGTCTAAACTTTTCTCTTTTTTTGTAGTGTTTTTTCCTGGTTTTGGTATTGGAATGATGTCGGCCTCAAAGAAGTAGTTTGGAAGTATTCCCTTCTCTTCTATTTTTTGGAATACCTTAAGAAAGATAGGTATTAGCTCTTCTTTAAATGTTTGGGAGAATTCAGCTGTGAAGCCATCTGGTTATGGAATTTTGTTTGCTGGGAATTTTTTGATTACCATTTCAATTTCATTGATGGTAATTTGTTTACTCAGATTTTCTGTTTCTTCCTGAGTCAGTCTTGGAAGGTACTTTTTAAAGGAATTCATCCATTTCTTCTAGGATGTACAATTTATTGGCATATAATTTTCATAGAACTCTAATAATTCTTTGTATTTCTGTGATATCCATTGTGATTATATTCCTTTTTCATTAATCATTTTGTTTATTTGTGCCATCTCTCTCTTTCTCTTGATAAGTTTGGCTAGGGCTTTTCTATTTTGTTTATGTTCTCAAAGAACCAGCTCTTGGTTTCACTGATTTTTTTTCTAATGTTTTATTCTTCTCTATCTTATTTGTTTCTGTGCTGAATTTATTATGTCCCTCCTTCTACTAACTTTGGGTTCATTTGTTCTTCTTTTTCTGGTATCTTTAATTGTGAGTTTAAACTGTTTATTTGGGATTGTTCTTGTTTCTTGAGGTAGGCCTGTATTGCTATGTGCTTCCCTCTTAGAATCCCTTTGCAGTGTCCTACATATTTTGAAGTATTGTATTTTTTTGTTTTCATTTTTTCTTTCTATATTGCTTGATTTCTTCTCTGATTTGTTCACTGATCCATTGATTATTTAAAAACAAGTTGTTTAGCCTACATGTCTTTGTGGATTTTTGTTTTCTTTGTGTAATTTATTTCTAGTTTCATACTATTGTGATCTGAAAAGATGCTTGATACAATTTCAATCTTTTTAAATTAATTGAGGCTCTTTTTGTTTCCTAATATGTGATCTATTCTGGAGAACATTTTTGTACACTTAAGAAAACTATGTATATAGCTACTTTTGGGTGGAATGTTCTGTATATATCTGTTAAGCACATCTTACCTAGTGTTTGTTCAATGCCTCTGTTTATTTATTTACTTTTTGTCTGGTTTATCTGTTTGTTGATGTAAGTGGTGTGTTTAAGTACCCTAATATGATGAGTTACAGACTATTTGC
The DNA here is from genome assembly GCF_040802235.1 of Manis javanica. Classification (NCBI taxonomy): domain Eukaryota; kingdom Metazoa; phylum Chordata; class Mammalia; order Pholidota; family Manidae; genus Manis; species Manis javanica. Next base: position 5,681,849 of record NC_133170.1, on the reverse strand, counting down.
CCCTTTAGTTTTGTTAGCATTGTTATACATATTTAGGTGCTCCTATTTTGCATGCATAGATATTTAGAATGGTTATATCCTCTTGCTGGACTGACCCCTTTATCATTATGGAATGTCCGTCTTTGATTCTTGTTACTTTCTTTGTTTGAAGTCTATTTGTCTGATACAAGTACTGCTGCTCCTGCTTTTTTCTCCCTATTATTTGCGTGGAATATCTTTTTCCATCCCTTCACTTCAGTCTATGTACATATTTAGGTCTGAAGTGAGCCTCTTGTAGGCAACATGGAGACAGGTCTTGTTTCTTTACCCATTCTGTCACCCTATGTCTTTTGGTTGGTGCATTCAGTCCATTTACATTTAAGGAACTTATCGATAGGTATGTACTTATTGCCATTTTATTGATTGTTTTCTGGCTGTTTTTGTAGTTCTTCTGTGTTCCTTTCTGCCTGTGTTATACTCTTATTATTTGGTGGTTTTCTTTAATGTCGTGATTGGATTTCTTTTAATTTTTTTGTGTATCTAGTATAGGTTTTTGGTTACCATAAGGTTCACAGATGGTTTCCTAAATATATAACAGTCTATATTAAGTTGATGGTCTCTCTATTTCTAACACAATCTAAACATAAAGAAGTATGTTTATGGAAAAGGGAAGAAACTTATGTTAAGTGAAAAACAAGGGGTACAAACAATATACAATAGCTTTGAATTTTTATGTACAGGAAGATGCACTAAAAATCTGAAGAATATATACAGTATAGTAGACTAATGGATGGTTCTTATGTTCTCCTTTTTATCTAAATTTTTATAATAAATATATGCTATTTCATACTAAAAGGGGAAACAGATTTATTTTTTAAATAAATACAGTTTATGATATTCTGTTTAAAATTTTACATTTAAAATAGAGCAATTTCAGGTTAAGAGATTGACAGCTTTTTAATTGATAATATCAAAGAAATCACCATCCCTAATATTACCACCAAAGTGATTAGGGTAAATCACATGTAGAAGAAAAAGCAGAAAACTTGGATGCCTAAAATAAAGAAAAAAGATAATTAAAAGTGAATCAGAGAGAAAGACTTCCTTTGACTAAACAAAGTGTTCTCCGTAGCAAACAGGTTTCACAATTCCTAATGAAGAGAAATTACCATTAATATCAGAACCCACATAATAATTATGTAGTTTGTTGTATATAATTATGTTCGAGTTAACTGTAAAGTAGATTTAGTCACCATTAAATATGTCCCTTACCGTCTTCATAAGTCCTCAGTTTAAAACCCTTTCTTGTTCATTTTCAGCTGGATAACTAAGTCAAGTAAACTCCAACCAACTTTGTAATCAAGATTCTGTTGTCCAGATAGGAAAATTCCTTATAGAAAAGGAATTTATTAAATCAGCCTTAATCCAGGCTGGGTTTGAAGCTTTATATAAAAACAGCTACTGAGACAACTGCAGGGTCACTTCAAACTGGATTTTCAACCCGAAAAATTTCAGGAAGTTTTTCTAAAATCAAACAGCCTCCACCTCCATTCTCTTTAGTAAGTGACAATAGTAACCAATTGAGAGGAAAGCCTATTTGTCATGAAATGGAATAGTGATTGCATTTCCGCAGGAGAAATGCAGTCTTCTCAAGAAAGTTGCCTGACAGCTGCAGGGAACAACCCAGCATAGGAGGCCCGTGGTTCTGCCCCGGGAAGGGACGTAAATCCATCCTTATTTCCTCCATGTCTTCCACGCAGCTGTTCTTGTTCCGATCTGCCATGACTTCTATGCAGCAGGTTCAATTCAAGATATTTCCAGTCCCAATGAAAGCTGCCCATCTCAGGTAAGGTAGTTTTCTTTAAGCTAAGATGTTATCATTTGATACACTGAGATAACTGATAAACCAGTCCACACCAAGTTACAATGGGCTGCCTCTCAGGTCACAGTATTCCCTTTTAAGGCCCTAAATTCTTTAACAGGAGGAAATTAAATTACTGAATGACTCAGGCACTGAAGGCACTGATAGAACAGAATTATTCTTTTTTATGGGGAGAAAGCTTTTGTTCAGTCTCCATGTACTCCATAAATCCATGAATTTTCTCCACTTCCAGGTTTCCTCCCCTTCTAGGGTTGACCATGTTTATTGGTCTGCCCTTTGTCCTCATGAGAGATGCTCTTAAGTTACCATTCAGGTTTTTGCTTTAGAGAAAACAAACATATAAACACCTTTTCTTGTAATAGATTAAGTCATATACCTTGTTTAGTTCTCCTGAAAATAAATCATAGGAAATGAAAGGAAAATTTTCAAGTTCTTTTGATATTTTTCTATAAACATTCAGTCTGCCTAATATAATTTAGAAAAATTAGAAAAGAGAAAAGAACAATGTACCTTTGAAAACTTCAAATCATAGGATAAAAATGCTAAATGGGTCTAAGGAAATGGCTCTAAGGACATTTGAGGTAGCAAATACTTTTAATTAGTTCTCATCATGCCACCAAATGTGACTTTGCAGTTAAGCAGTGACTTTTTACACTCAGCCTTTTAAACTTATATCTACATTTATTGAGAGGAAAGGCTTTAGTTTATTTCTGAATAGAAGGCTGTGATGAATGATATGCCTTTTTTTCTCCAAAGTCTTCCAGTAATTATTCCTAAAGAAGGGCATGTTATATTTTTATTTACTACAATATTAAGCCAGTTAATAGCAAATGAGTCTTTTTTCAGAAAGGCAAATTCTTTTCACTCTCTTGCTGAACTTGTTAGTTATCTTGTGAAATTAGGTTTACTGCCAAACTAGAATTCAGAGCTGGGTATAATGAGTTTTTTGACCAATCTGGTGATCAGACCCCAAATCAGCTACTAGGAGCCAATTAGTGGACTTTTGGTTATATTTTTAACTTCCTAATGGCAGCCAGTTACATTCACGGAGAGAAGAGAGGGGAAAAGAGCTTTGTTTCTAGAACATTTCCAATTTCTAACTTCAGTTCTGAGGCTTGCCTACGCTTCGTGACCTTTGGTTCTGATTGATATCTTATGTATCCTATTAAATTCAGTTTTCATGAAATCTAGCTTAAGGAAGCCTCTGTTACTGCACCCAAACATCTCTGACTAAGACAGCCATGTCTTAAATCATAATAACAATTTGCCAGCTATGTAAAAAGACAGGACAAGACAGTCCAACACAGGGAAAAAATGACCAAAGATACGGAGATTTGAAGTTTATGTTTGAGAACTATTAAGTAAACCAGAGTAGTTAAAGCATATGATGAGGGAAGGCGATGATTGAAACCCTAGTAAAAAAAAAACATAAACATCTAATTATTAAGGCATTTGGACTTTATCCCAACAGCAGTGAAAAAGAGGACAGAGAAGTACTTCACCCCAGATCATAAGGGAGGCTCCAATTAAGAGAGACTGAGCTTCCTGCCAGTCACATGATGACTGTAGGTGACTTTCTTCCTCTTTGTCTTCTTTATATTATTTATACAAATAATAATAACAGTAGCAGTACTAGTAACTACTAGTAATGGGGAGAGGCAGTATTTAAACCCAGACAGTCTAATACCAGAGTCTGTACATAAAATACTCACAACATTCCTTTGCCTCTCAGAGTTGCAGTTTCCTAACAGTTAGGGTTTATTCAAAGATTTTGAATCATACGTTGAAATGGCGTCGCTCCATCAACAGCCGCTCATACTGATCACCACTCCGAAGTGCCTCCAGGAACGGACGTCCGGAGCCCTCATGCACGTGCCTGTATTGACTACATATCATGATCACTTAAGGTAATTCTTTCAGACCCACTTTTTCACCATTTTACTGTGGAAATGTTTATTTAAAAGCAGGTAAAAAATATCCAGAAAGAAAATCAATAAGGAAATAGGGGACTTGAAAACACTGAAGATCAAAAGGACCTAAAATGTCTTTTAGGTTGAATATGTTGAATATTCAACCCAACACCAGAAGACTTTTTTTTTTTTCAAGAATGAATGGAACATTCTCCAGAATAAATCAAATTAGGTCATAAAACAAGCCTTAGCAAATTTAAGAAGATTAAGAATGTGACCATACACAATGATACTAGAAATCAAAAGCAGAAGGAAAACTGAACAATTCACAAATATGTGGAAAAAACACACTTTTGAACAATCAAAGGATCAAAGAAGAAATTATAAAATATCGTGAGCAAATGAAAATGTGAACAAAACATACCAAAATTTATGGGAAACAACAATAACGGTACTGAGAGAAGTTTATGATAAACACACACATTAAAAAAGAAGAGAGATCTCAAATAAACAACCTAAATTCACACCTCAAAGAATCAGCAAAAGAAAACAAACCAAACTCCCAAGTTAACAGAAAGAAGGGGAAAAAAACATAAACTCATGGAACATGACAGAGAGCCAGAAACAAACAACATGTGTACAATTGACTGGCCTTTGGCAAGCATGCGAAGAGTATATAATGGTGAAAAGATGGTTTCTTCCACAAATGGTGTTGGGAAAACTGGATATGCACATGCATAAGAATGAAATCAGACCCTTATCTTACATGATTCACAAAAATCAACTCAGAACAGATTAAAGACTTAAACCTAAGACCTGAAATTGTAAAACTTCTAGAAGGGAATATAGGACAAAAGCTTCTTAACATTGGTCTTGACTTTGATTTTTATTTTTTTGGATATTAACTCAAAAGCACAGACAACAAAATCAACAATTGAAAGAGAGGGACAGAGAGATAAGACAGAAGAGAGATTCCAAGTGTGGAAGGGATTTGACTCAGCATTGCTGGCTTTGAAGATTGAGAACAGGGACAAGAGCCAAGGAATGTGGTAGCCTCTAGATGCTGGCTCAGCCTTCAGCTAATAGGTGGCAGGGAAATGGTGATCTTAGTCTTATGAGGAACTGAATTCTACCAACAACTCAAATGACCAAGGAAACGGAGCTTCCTCTGGAGCCTCCAGAAAAGAACCCCACCCTGTTAGCACCTTGATTTTAGCCCAGAGAGAATTATGCCAGACTTATGTCCTACTTATGAACTCTGTGATAAACAGTTGTTCTGTCAAGCTGCTAAATTTGTGGCGATTTGTTACAGTGACAATAGATAACTAATAAGAATACAGGTACTGAAAAGATCTATCAATGTCAGTTAAGGAATTTCTCAGTCTATCCCTTTCCATATCTAAAACTTAGACATTAATGAACTTATAATTGGTAATTTACCAACCATTTGCTAGGTAGTAGTTTGAAGGGACCATGACCTCCTATATTCTCTGATACTACTTTTTAAGATTCAGAAAAAGAGTTATATATATTTGACATAACTGGGCCATGAGCAAAAGTCCAGGGCAATTCTTCAGTTCTCTCTGGGAATTGATTTCTGTATTATTTAAGCAATATGTGTTGAACATTTTAAGATTTATGTACTGTTCTTCATGCTGGGAATAAGGTAATGAATAAACTTTCTGCCATCAAAGTGATTACGTTATAGTACAGGAAGTAGGTAGAGAGTCAGATAGCAAACCAATAACCTAAGCAACATACAACGTATCAGGGATAATATGTGTTATGAATAAAAACAAAGCAGAGTTTAATCATTCAAGGTCACAAATGAAAACATCCACCACAATGAAATTAGAATAATTTTTTAGAAAGGAACGGAGATCCCAGGAGAACGGGCAAACTTGTGCTCCTTGTTTTTCTCACTGGGTCCTCTTGTCACGTGGACACAGACATGGGTGTGGCTGCGGGAAGTATTCTGCACAAAGGGGCAATTAAATCCCCAGTTTTATGTTTGGAGGACCTAAAAGGGGGGCCTCCAGGGAAGCAGAAAGGACCAGGAAAATCCTGGAGAAGAAAGAGCTAAAGCAAGTGACCCTCTGAATGTGCTTAAGTACTTTTGAGCTCAAATTTATAATTCTTACGTTTATTTTGGCATAACTATAAACTAAATGTCCTGTAACTCACCAGCTTAGGGCAATAAGATGTCACACTTTTTGTTTATTCCTCAATTACAATAGATCACTTGGTTGTCTTTCATTGACTTCACCTCCATCCCCTGCTATGATTCTCTCCAAGTACATTCCCCCACATCTCCTTCCATGTGTGATTTTGGGGTAACATCTGCCCATGAGAGGCCTGCTCATGAAAGTTAGAAGGTGGGACCAAAAGGGACAGTTGCAGGCAGACAAGCGGCCTGGATGGCAATTAGTGATTTGCAGCAGTTTCTGACAGTCTCCTGAGAATCACCCACTATAGTATAGTTAGGACAGATGGTAGTAAGTTCTTGCTAATTACCTGAGTTGGTGCTGCAAAGTGAGATAGTCAGTAGAAGGTTCCCAGAGGGCCTTAGATTCCCAACTGTTTCTAGGTGAACTCTTGAGAATCACCCACCTTGGTGCTCAAATTGAGTTTGTCTTCCCTGACCTCTGATTCCTCAGCCCAGACAACACTTAATATAAGCCTCCAATGTCATGTATCAAGATCCTTTACAATCAGAACACATAAAGTGATTTCTGTTTTTATCTGGAGCCTGAGGGTCACACTTAGACAGGTTTCAATACCTTGACTACCAGGAATTAATCCGACGCAAAATTTGTTTCGGTTATTTCTGGGAATATCTAAGGCTGAACCTCAAGATCACTGGATACGGTCACTGTGATGTATCGCATGTAACACTCTTAATCCAATTTTTGTATTGTGTAATGACACTTGAAACTCTAAACCACTGTCACTGCCCATGAGGCCAAAAATTATTCTCCATATTAAATGGATAAAGATGTAGAATATATATGATGGCATATTACTCGGCCATAAAAAGGAATGAAATCTTGCATGCACAGCAACATGGATGGACCTTAAGAGTATTATGCTAAGAGAAATAAGTCACATGGGAAAAGACCGATGCCTTAAGGTTTCCCTTAGATGTGGAATCTAAAAAATAAAACAAATGAACAAAAAAAACCAGAACAGATTCATAGATATAGGAAACAAATGGTTGGTCACCAAAGATGGAAAGAGTTGAGTAATGGGCAAAATAGATGAAGGGAATTAAGAGGTACAAACTTCCAGTTGTAACACAGTAAGTTAAGGGGATGTATTACATGGCATAGGGAATATAGTCAGTATTGTAACAACTTTTATGGTGGCAGATGGCAACTAGACTTTTTATTCAGATCATTTTATAAAGTATAAAAATGTTGAATCACTATGATGTATACCTGAAACGAACAGGACATTGTATGTCAATTATACTTCAATAAAAAATTGAAGATTCAATAGAATCAAAAAAAAAAGAGAGCATTTTCCATCCTAAGGGAGATTTTTATGCATGCTCACAACTCATTTATCATTTCCACTCAGAGAGAGGTAGAAGAGCAGCCTCCCTAAATCTGGGCCATCCTTTGCCTCTTGGGCTCATATTGTACCTAGAGCTTCACAAATCTTTCCGGACAGTGCATGAACCTGTCGTCTAGACATTACTCTTTGCCAAGAATCTCACCCGTTCTCTCCACCAGAATGAATCCCTTTCACCCAGGCACCAGCAGTCCTTCCATATGAGTCCATGCAAACACCTCCAGGTTTAAGTGGTGCCCCTCTTCTCTCCATTTCAGCCAAGGCAGAAAGATAATATATGCCCTTTTCAAACCGACACCGCTGTTTTGAGGTTTGAAAGCTAACAAAAGGGAAAAAGTGACAGAACTCCATCATTTCTATTGAGCATATACACTCAGTGGGGTTAGAGGTTTATGAGAACATTTATAAGGAGGATTTTTTGAAATGGTTTTTGTGGTGTGAGAAGTCCCAACTGCCACGGTGAGGCAGAAGTATTGGGTCTCCATTTCCTCATCCCAGCCTGGTATGAGGGTCTAAGGATGCACATTGCAGGGGCCTAATTTTAGGAAGCAAAATTAAGGGCCCCGGTTGCGGCATGCTGAGATCCATCATGTCACATGCAGGCCGCAGCTGAGCATGGCAGGTGCTGCAGCCAGCCGCATTCCTGGTGGAGATGGAAATCCTCTGATGGCCGCCTTTGGCTTTGCTGAACCCTCTCAGTCAGCAGTACCTTCTAGAACCCTTCCAACTTGTCTGCCTTCCTCTCTTCTTCAGTTGGAGACAGGCTTTCATTGCAGTTTAAAAACTCTCCCAGACGTCTCCAGCTCTCTCCTCACAGCACCTCACCGGCATCTCTACGGATGGATCCCTTGTAGGTTTAATCCTGCTTTCGCATCAGCTTCTAGGAGACCCACCTAACTCAGTGGCAGTGGTAACAGACAGACTAGCTCATCTACTGCCTGGCAGGGGAGTTGGATTTTGTCCTGGTTGGAGATGCAGCATGGATAGTCCCTCGTAAAGGCGGTGGTTCAGTTGCTAAAGCTTCTCCAGCCCCTGATGACCTGGGAAAATATCCCAGTGGAGGCGAGAATGTTGTGACAAGTACAGTGACGCAAGCAGTTCACCAATGTGGGAGGAACAATGCCTACAAAAATAGTGGAGTTGGCTGGTTACTGCTGTCGAATGACTCACACAGAAGGATAATGACTTGTAGGAAGCAGTTCTGTGGCTAAATATGAAAGCCAGTGAGTGTCCCCTGCAGTGGGAGAACAGACGCACTCGAGCAACAGGCTGAAGCCTTAATTGTTAGGATTCTAGAGCTTCTGAGATGTCAGAACGCTCACCAAGGCAGGTCTGTCATGCAAAATTCAGATCGCTGGTCAGGAAAGACTGGAATATTGGAACATGGTATATTGAAACACACTTTACGTAGTATTTCCACAATGTTTTAATGTAATTGTTTAGTTTTTTTATATTTGAATTTCAGTTATTTTAATTGGGCTGTTAGAGTCTCACATACAGAATATCAAAAATTAAAAGTAGAATATATGTTTTAGTGAACATGAAATTTATTTTACATTGTATATAGGTGCATATAATTTTACATTTTACATGCCTACAGAAGCTTTAAAATGAAAATTGTATAAAATACTACAAGTCAGACAACATTGTACACATAAAAGATGGACATAATTTCACCATGATTTTAATATGCAAATCTGAATCTGGATGCTGAAGAACAAATGAATTTATAAATTTGATGATTTTATATAAACTGCTAATATGAAATGGTTAAGGAGGAAGATATTATAAATATCTAAAATTTCAATGTTAACTGAATTCACGATGCATTTAATCCTAGTTCCCTGTCTATTGCTTGTACTTAATTATGCTATAATGCCCTTTGAGACTTTCATGTCATTTTCATGAATGACATGAATTTTGAAGCTTTGTGTCACTTTCAAACACTGTACAGCAACTTTGCTAATAAGCTGATTATTTTTCCACAAAGTAATCCTTTGCATTATAAAGTCAGGAAAAGTGTGTCAGTAAACAAAGAAAAAAGCCTGAAGTATAGGACATCTTTCAAGGTTACAGCCTTCATAGCAAAAATTAGTATTAATGCTGAGAAGCATGTCAAATCAGCCAAAAAAGTTAAAGGCAAATATGTTTAGAGAAAAAGCAGATCAAGCAGTCAGCAAAATTGCATTTATGAAAGATATTCTTTTTTGTGGCAGAATATCTAAGACATGTACCTTCTTCCCTTTATGTGCACTAACTGCATAATTTAATAAATTTGTAGAGTTTGGAATATGAATCGGTTCTTAGTACATATGAGAAAGGAGCCCTCAAACACTGTGTTTCGTTGTTTGTTGATGAAAACCAATTACCATGACAAAATGGAAGAATATTTTTTTGATCAATGCTATGTCTTGAATTGTGTCCTTGACAAAAATTTGTAATCTGAAGATGTAACCCCCAGTTGTGACTGTATGTGGAGAGAGCGTTTTTAGGAGAAAAGGTTAAATGAGGTCACAAAGGATAGACCCTAATCTGATAAGACCATATCCTTATAAGCAGAGGAAGGGCTCTGTCTCTCTCTCTCTCTCTCTGACATACACACATCACCATGTGAGACTACAATGAGAAGGCAGCCATCTACTAAACAGAAAGATTGCTCTCACCAGAATACATTCATGCTGTCAGCCTCGTCTCAGATTTTCAGGCTCCAGAACAGTGAAAAAATAAATTTCTGTTGTTTAAGCCACCCAGTCTAGGATATTTTGTTATGGCGGCCAGTGCCTATGAAGACTGCTAACAATCACCTTGAGATTTATGATGTTGCTGTGGAAGAGCCGGTATATGGGGTATTGGCTGCATGACATGGACAGCAGTGACAGTTTCATTAAAAGAGTAAGAAATGTTGTATCTGAAATCATTCCAATAACAATTTTAGCTACAGAGAGTTATCGGCAGTAAATAATACACCTCTTGATCTTGATTCAAGATTGAATCAAGAGTGCAATTGGAAGTCTTTAAACAGTGCAAATTGTGACTTTAAAAATCACAGCCATTAAACATGCATCATTTGAAGTTGATGTGCCAAGAAATGAACAGCAGGCACAAGATTTTGTGATTCTACATTAAATACAATGAACAATAATGGGTTAAAAAACTTCAAAAACAATAATTTTGAAATTAAAAATGAGATTTACAGTGACAATACTTTCATGAAAATATTAGTAAAGCTAATTCAATAATTCCAAGTGTATTTCCTCAATGACACTTTTCAGTAATGTAATCAGTATTTCCACTGGTGCAAATCTATTACTTTAGGGACAAAATATCACCAATTTTTAAGAAAATGAGAAATCAAGCCATAGACTTAGAGATATTTGCAAAGAAAAAGTCTGATAAAGAACTATCATATAAAACATACAAAGAACTCCAAAAATCAACTATAAGAAAACAAACAACAGCATTAAAAATGGCAAAAGACCTGGACAGACGCTTCAGCAAATATAGATATACATATGGCAAATAAACATATGAAAATATGCTTGGCAGTTTCTTACAAAACTAAACATGCACTTACCATGTGATCTAGCAATTCTGTGACATGGTATTTGCCCCCAAAAGTTGAAGATATATGCCCATACAAAAACTAGCACACATATCAATTATAGCAGATTTATTCATAATCGCCAAAACTTGGAAGCAACCAAGATGACCTCTAGGATGAGAATGGAAAAATAACCTGGTAAATCCAGACAATGAAATATTATACAGCACTGAAAACAAATGCACTATGAAGCCATGAAAATACATGAAGGTACCTAAATTCACATTGCAAAGTGAAAGAAGCCAATCTAAAAAGGCTACATACTGTATGATTCCAACTATATAACATTCTGAAAAGACAGAACTATGCAGATAATAAAAAGATTGTTGTCAAAGGTTAGATGGGAGACACAGAGGACTTTAGGGTGGTGAAGATAGATACATGTGTTACACATTTGACAAAATCCACTTTTAGAATCAATTTCCTGTTTTCATGTGCCTGTGACATCATTATGTTTCAACGTGTTTCTTAATGCCTTCTAATGGGAATAGAGGTAACAAGATGTGTATTACACATAAGTGCCTTGAAGGTGAAAATGGAAATTGATGGAGCATTACCTGACAAACTCAATGGTTGGGTTAACAGGTGACTCTCATTTTAACAAACACCTAAGGAAGATTAAAATAAAACTCTGAAATAGACTCTAGTTAGAAGATGTTTTTGTTTCATTTTAATAGCAGAAACTAATGTAGACTGTTGCAAGAAGACATTATGTTACAGTGACTAGCAGTGTCACTCGGTGGCCTGGCAATTGAGGGTTTGAACAGCGGGTGATGCAAAATAAACGGAAGTTCCAGAGGTGTGAATTGGGCTTATCCATTTAATAAACCAACTCCTTAGCCTGGAACATTGCTTCTTATTGTAACGTATACATTTTCAATATAAGATAATGATATTTGAGTAAAATTAATTTTCACGGATTATCTGTCATGCACATACTTGTTTATGATTTAATGCTGTTTTATTATGGATAACATTTTTTTCCTTTCTTTCAAAAGTAAAATCATTATCTCAACCCCAAATACCTAAATTTCATTTTTCAAATGTCGCTACAAATAATGTCACAGTAACCTTATGAGTCCATGCTGATTCAAAATTGGCATTTTTTAAACAAAAAAAATTTTAAATAGAGCAGTTATTGAATTGTTTCTTGCATTTCCAATTTAAGGTCACTACATGTAATCATTTAGACAGAACTCACTATGACTCAATGGAGCCGCCTTTCTGACTCCTCTTTCTGGATGTACTGTACATATTGAGAGTATAACGGAACAGAAAGTGCCAAATAACAAGTCTTTCGAGGGGGTTGAACATTCATTTCAAGAGTTTACTTTCACAACTTTGATTAATGTTAACATCTAAAATAATAATAATAATAATTCCAGAGCTAACCTTTAAATAAGTTCTAAGAATTGTAAAAGACCCATCAGCTCTGTATCAAACATAAGGCACAGACTTCTTTAACTACATACTTATTACTCCCCAAATTAAATCAGCCTCAGAGAAATAGAGAACATTTCTGAAATGTCATTCTCCTGTGCTACTGTGTCATTCTGTTCATTGCAGTGAAACAAATCTCATTTTGAAAGGCCTTGAGTAGAAAGCTTGGACAAACTCTTCTCTATCCCTCACTTTAAGAAATATTTGATTTATTTTGGCAGGCAATTCTAGTCATGCAGATGGGAAGAATGGTAATATATTATTATGAATTAATTGGAGAAGTGAGGAGGCAAGACATCCTGTCAAAAATATCACCCCTTCAAAAAAGACTTATTGTTGATAATATGGCACAACATCCTTGGTCAATTTAGAATCAGAGTCAGAGAACATTTTGTCTGAAGGAAAAGATAGGTGTAGATAGATAGGTGGATAGATAGATAAATAGATGATAGAAAGTTTCTTAAGAGCACTGGGTTTAAGTAAAAGAATACACTTTTAAAAGAAAAAAATTTCAAAATCACTTGCTACACTGTGCTGTATCTTCTTAAAAATATGAAAAGTTGAGTATATTTTCATGTCAAATAAACTTCCTAAACTTTACCAGGCCCAAAATATTTCCTTGGTAGATATTTGAAATTTTCAGCAGTGCTCCTAAATATTTGGTGGAAGACAGAGGTTTGAAAAATGAATAACCTACAAACACATGCCTGTATTGTTTAGCCTAAACTGATCTTTATGTATCAATTTAGGAACTTGCTGAGAAAAGTAACATTTAAATACACTGTAGGAATGGTTGGGTGACTGGAGAGATAAAATAGAGTACAACAAAAAAACTAGGATTATCCACAGACATTGACCATTTCCTTCAGGATCAGTCTTTTATTAAATCCTATAAAGGGCAGAAAAAAAAACAGAAGCCATAACAATATGACTAAATCTGACCCTTTTGAAGGATTGCCTAGGATAACTTGGATTGCACTGCAACCCACTTCATAAAGTGGGACAAAACATGTAACTCAGATTTCTTTTGAGGACAATTCTGGTGAAAGACTCGTGGTCATACAGTCACATGAATAGCATTAATAATTATATTAATAGTCAACATTGTCAATGGCTGACTCTGTTAGGCAATATCATAAAAAGCTTTACATATAAAATTACCTCATTTAATTTCCACTTCAATTCTCTGAGAAAAGAAAAGGTGAGTCCTTATTCAAGTCAAAAGAATTCTAGAGAGAATTTTATTTTAAAGAAGCCTAAGGAATTTCCTTTGGATCTCTACTTCTGTCCAAGATGGAGTAACAGAAATGGGTTTGCTCGCCTGCCAACAACAAGGGGAAACAAATGGATGTAATATTTAGAACAACAGTTTCAAGACACACTAAACACTAGACAAAAATGACAGTGATTCCGAAAGATGGAAAATAGAAAGTTGAGCCTATGATTTCGCAAGCTAATCGCACAACACAGGGCAGGAGAACCCAGCAGACAGAGCTGAGAATCCAGGCAGAACAAAGCAGCTAGACTATGAAATTCAAAGCGCCTAAAAGAGACAAAACATCTTTGAAAAAGAGCACAGTTGGAGTAGTAACCCTATGTGATTTTAACACTTATAAATTACAGTGATCAATATAGTACAGCATTGGCCTAAAGATAGACCAGTATGTGTTGGGAACAGAATGGAGATTTCAGAAACAACCCAACACATGTCAACAACTGATATTCAACAAAGGTACACATGTAATTAACTGGAGAAAGGGTAGTCTTTCTCCACAAATAGTGTGCAATTAAATATCTATGTAAAAAATAATGAACTTCCATACCTACCTTACACCATATTAAAAACTAACAAAAAATAAGTCATGATTCTAAATGTAAAACCTAACATTTAAAAAGCTTCTGGAAAATAAACGTGAAAACATTTGTTAGTTTGAGTTATGCAAAGATTTCCTAGATATAACACAAAAGGCACAATCCATAGAAGAAAAGATTAATTGAACTTTTATTGATAACTGAAAGCTTCTACTCTTCAAAAGACGGTGTTATAGGAGACAATACTTGTAAAGCATTTTTCTGAAAAGGTATCCGATATATTCAAAGAACTCATGCTCAATAATAAAAAACAAAATAAGCAAACCAATAAAAAAATGTTCAAAAGATATGAGAAGACACTTCATCAAAGAAGGTATCTGAGTGGTAAATAAGCACATGAGAAGATTCTCAAATGCATTACTCATTACTCATTAGGTAAATGCATATTAAAACCATAATGATATACACCAAAACATGCATATTAGAATGGTTAAAATTAAAAAGGCTATCCATATTCAGTATCCGGTGAGAATCTGGAGAAATCAAAATTTTCATCCACTGCTGTTTGGAATATAAGATAGTATTCCCCTTTGGGAGACATTTTGGCAGTTTCTTATAATGTTAAATATACACTTACTTTATGATCTATCTGTTTACTCTTAGGTATTTACTCCCCTGCCCCCAAAATGAAAACATGTCCATACAAATGTTCATAGCAGATTTACTAAAATATCCAAAAACCAAAATGGCCATTGAGAGGTGAAAGAATAAACAAATGATGGTACATCAATTCAATGGAATGCTACTCAGCAATAAAAAGGAATGAACTACTGATACACACAAAAACACGGAGGAATCTCAAAATAATTATACTGAGTTACAAAGCTACACAAAAATAATAGTACATACTGCATGATTCCATTTATATAAAATTTAAGAGAATGCAAACCAATCCAGTGACAGAAAGCAGAATAATAGTTGCCTGCAGATGTGAGGGAAGGGTAAGGAGTGGAGGGAGGGATTTTAAAGGGGTACCAGGCAACATTTAGAGGGGGTTGGATATGTTTATTATCTTGATTGTGGTCATGGTTTCGTAGGACATATGACATATGTCAAAACTTATCAAATTGTACCCATCCTATATATGCAGGTTATATGTCAATTACATTCCATAAAGTTGTTTAAAAGGAAGAAAGGAAGGAATAAAGGAATGAAGGAGGGAAGGACGGAGGGGAGGAAGGAAAAGAGGGAGGAGAAAGACTCTAACATCAACTATGTCCTGGCAAAACTACATTGAAATTGCAGTTTGATCATGAAGCACAGATAAAGCTCAGCAGCTATTTTGTAATTGTTAATTCAGTGTAACTTTACTGATTTTAGTATATTCTGATCTTAGAAAATGCCTCTATTAGGCATATTTCTTTGTGTAAAAGAACTTTTTGAAAATAGTTCCTCTTGTTTATATCTAGAATTGTCAAGTTAAATTGAATTGAAACCAAAGGTTTCTATGTCTATCTTCAAACTCAGAATCAACCAGGTTATAATTGATCCCAGTTATTTTTTTTTGCAAGGAAGTCACCTAGACCTTCTTCTGGAGCCTACTGAGATACAAATTAACCAGATATTTCCAAGCGTGCTGATTACACTGGCTTGTCAATTTCAAGTGCTTTATTAACAATTTTTTGGGCTGACCCTTCTTAGACTCCCAGAATCTCAGAGAAAAAAAAATGTGCAAATAAGAAAAGGGTTTTAAATTTCTCATATCTCAGCATCAATTAAGGAAAATATCATAGTACTTAACTCTGGACCTTTTGAGAAGTCTTGAATATGGTTAGTTATCAAAACAAATTATTAATTTGAGAGTAAAGAAATTCTGAGATATAATATCCTTGAGAATTGCTGTTTCCACAGGGCTCTTGTGTTTCATCCCCTATTCCTCCACCTGCCCTTTCCCATTAAAACACTATCCTACACAACCCTATCCCATTAACCACAATCCTCTGGTGGTCACAATCACAGTACAAAACAATGTGAAGTCCACCACCCTCTAAGGCATGGAGGGTCATACCTTACTAAAGAAGAAATTTTGGAAGGGATAGGTCAATTTGTTAAATAAAGGATACAGGGAAGGAGGGCTTTTGCAATATTTACAAGGATCTAGAGAAAATGCAGCATTGTGATGTAACAGAAAGCACTAAGATTGCCAAGTAGATGATACAGTATAATGTGTTCCCGTGGTGCTCAGGCAAATCATTCACTTTCAATAGACAATGTCCTTTGCCTGTACAAAGAGCAGATTGACAGAAACGCTAGTGCTTGTAATTTAGAATGCCTGCCCATGAGATTTTTATTGCATATTTTGTCTTAGAATTTCAATCACTGTTTTTCTGGGCATGGGGGTTTAACACATGCTGTCTGTCAACATTCCCACTTACCTGCTCTCACTGTACAGAAAAATGTCAGTCTAGCTCTCTGAGGGCCTGTCCCTCAGGTTGAATTCACTATGCAACCTAAATTTAAGTGAGACTTTTGAAACATACCATCTAAGTCTGACGAAAAATTATCCAGACATATTTTCAAACATTTTAGTACAAAACAGAGAGAGACAGAGTTTATTTTATTAAATACACTAGGCTGATAGCAAAATCTGAGGCACCTAAGACTTGAGGGATCAACTGGTCTCATGTGTGGCCCCCATGCAACATTACGGTGGGGAGGCAGGAAGAATAAAGCACCATAGACGTGTAATTGACACCCGCAGAGACCCACAGGGGTGCAGATGCATATTCTAGGAAAGCATTAGTAGAGAAAGAAAGGGACGGAAGGAACTCCCAAGCTTCCCATTTGTCACGTGCCCCTCGGCTCTCCTTACTCAGTTACCCTGCGTGTGAAGAGATTCCGTAGCCATTTGCATGGGTTGGCCAGGGCTGTCATATCCAAGTACCACAGACTGGGAGGTCAAATCAACAAAGATTTATTTCTCACAGTTCTGGAGGCTGGATCCCAGATCAAGGTGTTGGCAGGGTTGATGTTTTCTGAGGCCTCCCTTCTTGGTGTGAATGGCCACTTTCTCTCTGCCGTCTTCACACGGTCTTTCTTCTACCTGTGTCCGAATGTCCCTTCTTATAAGGGCACCACTCGTACTGGATTAGGGCTAACCCCAATGATCTCCTTTTTTACCTTAATTACCTCTTTAAAGGCCCTATCTCCAAATTCTGATATTCTCCCATTCTGAGGTGCTGGTGTTAGAACTTGAACATCTGCATTGGGGATGGAGAGTTATCATTCAGCCCACGGCACCATTCAGCAGGACACCCCATCCTAAACATAACACACACTACATTTTAGGCCATTCACCTATCTTCCTCTCCCAACTTCAGACCTCAGTCCTGGTGGAAGCCAGAGTAGGAATCCAGTGAGATGCTGGTGTGAAACGGTGAGCTCAGGCAGTCTGATAGTTTTCATTCTTGAGCAGTTTCTTAATGCTATCGCTAAGCTTCTGAAAAGTAAAATGACATTATCAGGATGTGATTGATACAAAGGAACTGATCATGTATCTCTACCAGGATTATATCTGTCAATAACAAATTCTGTTAGAATTCTGTTTCTGATACCCACGCTTCTTGGGGGAGGAGAGTTTCACGGATGCTGTTGATGGAGAACGTAAATGATTAAGTTCACGCCGGGTGCTCAGATTCATTCAAACTGTAGAGTGACGTGAAAGCCTTGAATATAGACCTTTATCTCTCCACTACCTAGAGCATGTTTCATTTTTCCATTTTCATGATAAATACTATGTAGTAGATACTGAATGGATTGCTCAAAATTAGTATACTGAATGATTTCAATTATTTCAGTAATCATTTATTGTTATTTATGCTTGTGAATTTCTCCCTCATTGCATCATTACAACTCAGAGAATGTATCAACTTACAGAATATAGCGAGAGGGAGTGTAGGATTTGGGAACATCGGGTAGTGGAGTGACCATATTTATAATAATGATCCTGACCTCAGCTACATTGCACTCACCCTCAATATTAAATTATATCTATTAAAGTTACAGGCCAAAACAGAAATATTGATTTCCTCTGCCTCTGAAACCTTGCCCTACCTCTGCCTTCTCTTTAGAAAATAGATCTACAGCTTTTCTTAAATCAGAAACGTTAGGAGTGGTCCTGGAACCGTTTTATTTTCAAAGCGCCTACATTCATTTTATCAGAAAGTTTGACCAACTCTATATCCCAAATGCATCCCAGATCAACTTATTTTTCTCTATCTCCTTTCCACCATTCTTGTCTAGGTCATTATCATCTATCACAGGGATTATTGTAGGAGCTCTCCCCTACCCAAATACATTCTTCATCCAGGAGCTAAAGTGATCTAGCTAAATGTAAATTAGGTTACATCACTCCCCTATTTCAAGTTCTGTAGTATCCTAGAATAAAATCCAAATTCTTTATTTTCAATTAAAAATAATGTCATGATTTGGTCTCTGTCTACCTCTTAGGACTTCCCTTCCCATCATATGCTACAATCATACCATTCTTTCTCTTATATAACATACACCGTTTGCTCTCTCCTTGGGGTCTTAGTTTCAGTCACATAGATCAGAAACATTTTCTGCCTAATATTGTATATCAGTGTCTGTATGCCATTCAGATCTTCACTCAAATATCACCTCCTGCAAGAGGTCTTTGCTATCCTGGTCTCAAGAAGCCACCAAATTACTGTCTGTTACCCCATTTCAATTCTCTACACGTCACGTACAGTTGTCTAATATTTTTTCTTGTTTATTTGTCTTTATTTTCTGTCTCTTCCATTTGCCTATATGTTCCACGAGTATTTAGACCTTGACTGTCTTGATTGATCCTATAAGTGCGGAACACAGAACAGTGCATGATATAGAATGGCACTCAATACATGTTTATGGAATAAATGAGTGGCCAGCTCCTCTTCAGGATGATAATGTAGGATTCTTGAACTTACAAGATGACCGTCCAAAGCCACCCTATCACTCTGTTTATGTAGCTGCCCTGAAGGTTCTCCAGATTCTTGCATCTGGAATGGACAAGGCCAAATCTGCCTATGTCTTCATTTCTTTTTAGTCTTGAGTTAATGGCTTACAACATACATGAAGACTGTGTTTTATATTTGCCTCTCAGAGCACCTGATTAGACTCCATTATCATCTGATTCACTAACTGAGTCATTAAAGACTTTTGGCCACATAGGAAACAGTCCTAAAAATAAAGACACCATCTCCGTCACATTGAGTAGTCATGAGTTGCTCATACAAGTAACTATTAGCAGCTGAACACCATGAAAAAAACTTTCTATACAAATGCACTGGTCAGCACAGTAACAATTCCAAAATGGAAAAAAAAAGATATGACTATTCTGACTCCCTACAGCCATTTCTCCTAGAACGTCACTGTGGTGCTGTATTAATAAGACTGAGGGGGATGGGAGGAATCCCAAAACCTTCTAGTTACATCAAGTTCTGCACAGTTGCATAGATTTACTCCTTTTGAAAGGAATCAACAGATTTTTTTTTCCAAAGATAAAATGTAACAGATTTCAACCTCATGAGAGACAGCAGTCACACCTCTCCGATAATCACCAAGCACCTCTCAGGGTACGCAGCGTATAAGGAGCACTTCGAGGGTCAGGGAAGAGTCAACCACTATTGTATTTGAGCAACAAGCTCTCAGGTCATTCAAACTGGCAGTGTATTTCTTGAGGAACAGCTGGTGGTTTTTAATCGGTGCTGGGTTTTGAAGTACACAGTTGAAAATACTTTAATGTTACTGTTCCTTTTGCAACTGATACATCATTTCCTGTTTCCGACCACTTCATTGTGCATTGTCTTGATCAAGGTCCACCAATCTCAAGTAATAAAAGATTCTAAGATCTTTATTTGTTTTGAGGTCCGAATTATGATCCTAAAGACTGTACTTTCTAAGCCAGTCAGTCATTACTTACTATCCTACTGGCATTTTTGGTATTAAATCACTATCCACTTTCAGCTTTCCTGCTCTATTCTTAGTCACTCTCTGCTTCTGCCTTCAAGAGTGACCTCCTCCTTTCTCTAATTGTCTATTCCCCTCATTCACAAAGGAGCAAATCTTCCGCTAGAAGATGTATGTATTGAGAAGCATCTTTATCACACATCTTCCAAGAGAAGGATGGATTTTTGTTGGCAAGAAAGAATGTTAAAGTGTTTATTTCTTAGAAGTTCTTGGATTTTTAAACTTAAGATATGTTTGAGTAAAAAAATTATAATTATTCATTAAACTTCTGAAATCAAAGCAAGGTGCATGAAATTTATGAATGACACTGAGTTCTTTAGACCCATTTTATACTTCTTTGGGTAGTCAGAGGAGGTGGCCTTCAATCATGCTGAGAGTATAAAAAAGTAAAATACAAAGGCTTCCGGGTCAGTTTGACTGGAAATCCAGCTTTGACATATATTAACTATGTGACATTTGGAATATTACATAATCTTTGAGTTTAATTTCTTCATTAGTAAAACATGGACACTAGTAAGAGTGCTTACTCCCTTGGGGCCTTAAGAGGATAAAATGAAATAATACCAATAATCATGTGTGACACTGAAGAGTTTTCACACATATTATTATACCAATAAAATATTTTGTATCAACATTATTATACTGTTCACTAATAAGATGTTCACTAATAGTTCAGCAAGCCACTCCATGTTATAAAATGGAGACTAAGGATAGGGGAATTAAATAATTTGTCCGGCTCAAATCTGCTTAGTAACAGTCCAGACCAGAGCCCACATTCCTAAATTCCAGAGCTGTGTTATTTCCATAGCTATGCTCCTCCTTTCTCACATTACTTCAAAAGACAATTTTACTTTAGAGTTAGAATCATCAATTCACTATCTCATGCAGCTGGTAAAGGGGGCTTATCCTGAAGAAGAAAGAAGGTGTTTATTTGTTGGAATAAGGAATCATGAATATATTTCGAAGGTTAGAACAAAGTCATTCTACTGCATTGGGGTGTGGGTGGGGACTTGATAATATAGGTGAATGTAGTAACCACATTGTTTTTTCATGTGAAACCTTCGTAAGAGTGTATATCAATCATACCTTAATAAAAATTTTTAAAAAAAAGAACAAAGTCATTCTAGAAAATCAAAATGCTTTTAATGGAGCCTATTCCTTCTCCACTGTTGTTTGTAAAGGATCACCTTGAAATCAGAAGTGATCGTGGGATACTGAGGCTAAGGAGAAGTTCGGGTAGGAAGAAAGAGTGCAGCTAGTTGTACTGTCGCTAACAATAATGTAATGTGCATTTAGCTACGACGCACACAAAACTGGAATGTCTAAATGGAGGCTTCTGCAATGGTGTTCAAGAAAGTCCAGGAAATACTTTAATGGATTTTATTGTGGATGAGTTGTTATAAAGGGGATACCTTGAAGTGAAAGAAAGTAGAAGCATCTCCTAGACCAGGTTATAGTTTGTTCCCTTGTAGAGGATATCTGCTAAGTTAGTCCTTTGCCTGCCCTCAACTCATCTCCAATAGAAAGACGAGTTCTAAAGTAAAAGAGAAGCACGTAGGTTAGTATAGAGAATAGTTCAAGAAACAGAGGCAAACAGGAAAGATAACTGAGGATCAAGAGAGAAAGTAAGGATCAGAAAGCCATCGCAAGCAGCGTGGAGTTCAGTGGTACAAAAAAGAGTGAGTAGAGCCAGGAACACAAGGGGCAGGACAGCACAGCGAAGGAGAGAGACCAAGGACAGGTAGGCAAAAGCAGATGAAAGGTAGCTGGTGAGAGAGGGCGCAGAATAGAGGGAGGAAAACAGGAGAACACCCTGATCAGCAGCCCGTCCACGAGCTCATTTTAGCACATCTTAACTCTCGTTGTGGTGACCGTCCCACAGTGTGCAACTTCTGTGCAAATACCTGAAATACAGCATCGTTATAAGCTGCCTAATCCTCTTGTTATGGAGTTACCAAAACAGATGTTTTATTTATAAGAAAAATTATCATAGTAAGTCAATAAATTTCATGGGTATGCTTAAATTCTTCTTATCACCCAAATCCCAGGCATTTTGGTTTTAAAAAATAGAGGAGGCGATTATCTGTGTTCATAGGGTCAGCTGAGCTATTCAGATCAACCATGTCACTTCACAGAAATGCATAGCTTCAAATTTTTTAAATAGCCTTACAAGAAATGTTAAAGGGATTTCTTTAAGCAGAATAGAATACCTACTAATTACAAAAAATACATGCAAGTAAAAATTTCTCTAATAAAGGTGAATATATAATAAAGGTAGTGGATTAACCACTTATAGGGATTGTATGTAAAAGCAGTAAATTAACTACAACTACAATAATTGGTGAAGAGATACACAAAATAAAAAGATACAAAATATGACACAAAAAACACAACATATGGGGTGGGGGAAGAGCAAAATGTAGAGGTTTTAGAATACATTTAAATTTAAGTTGCTATCAATTTAAAATAGAAGGCTATGTATAAGCCATTATATGTGGACCGCATAGTAATTAAAAACCAAAATCCTCTAGTAGATACACAAATGATGAGAAAGGAATCTGTATATAATGCTGAAGAAAGTCATCTAACAGAAAGGAAAGAGAGGAAGAGAAGAAGAAAGGAACAGAGAGGACCTACAAAAACTGCCAGAAAACAATGAACAAAATGGCAATATGTACATACCTATCAATAATTATGTTGTTGGACTAAATTCTCTAATTAAAAGATATAGAGTGGCTGAATGGGTAGAAAACAAAACTCATCTCTATGTTGCCTACAAGAGATCATTTCGTATCTAAGGACATAAAGACTAAAAGTTAAGGGATGGGAAAAGATATTCCATGCAAATGAAATCCGGAAGAAAGCTGGTGTCGCTATAGTTACATAGTATGTCAGAAAAAATAGACTTTAAAATACAGACTGTGGTAAGAGTCAAAGAAAGGCACTGCATAATGACAAAGGGGTCAATCCAACAAGAGGATATAACATTTATAAATATTTATGCACCCAACATAGGTTCCACTAAATGTATAAAATAAATATTAACAGACTTAAAGAGAGAAATTGACAGTGGTACAATAACAATAGAGGACTTCAATACCCCATTTACATCAATGGTACATCATCCAGACAGAAAATCGATAAGGAAACATTGGCCTTTAATAACACACTAGACCAGATGGACTTAATAGCTATATACAGAATTTTCCATTCCAAAGCAGCAATCACACAATCTTCTCAAGTACACATGGAATATTCTCTGGGATAGATCACATGTTAGGCCACAAAACAAGTCTCCGTAAACTTAAAATTGAAATCATATCAACCATCTTTTCCAAAGAAGACATGCCAATGGTTAATAGGGACAAGGAAAGATGTTCAGCATCCCAAATCATCACGGAAATGCAAATCAAAACCACAATGAGATATCATCACACACCTGTTAGAATGGCTATTATCAGAAAGATAAGAAACAACAAGTGTTGGAGAGGATATGGAGGAAAGGGAACCCTCACACACTGTTGATTGAAATGTAAATTGGTGCAGCCACTGTAGAAAACAGTGTGGAGGTTCCTCATAAAAACTGATAATAGAAATACCCTGTGAACCAGCAATTTCACTTTTGGGTATTTATCCAAAGAAAATGAAAACACTGATTAAAAAAAATATGTACCCCTATTTTCATTGCAGCATTATTTATACTAGCCAAATATGGAAACAACTTAAGTGTCTATCAACAGATGAATGAATAAAGAAGTGAGATGTATAGATACAGATATTACTCAGCCATAAAGAAGGAGGAAACCTTGCCATTTGTGACAACCTGGATGGACCGCAAGGATATCATTCTTAGTGAAAGAAGTCAGCCAGAGAAAGAAAATTCTATACAATGCCACTTACAGGTGGAACCTAGAAAACACAACAAATAAAACAGAACTCGTAGATACAACGAACAGATTGGTAGTCAGAGATGAAGGCAGCCAAGAGATGGGTGACATCCTAGACTCAACAGGAATCATACTGATTCAGTAATTCTAAGCTGGTGCCAGAGAGTTTTCATCACTAAAACATTCCCTGGTAATGCTGACATGACTGGTACTGATTCCAGACTTTGAGATCCACCCCTCTAGTGTGTAGGATTTGGAACAGCTAATAGAAAACGCCAAAGAAAAGAACACAGCAGGCAGTAAGTCTGTTCATCACCCAAGGCTCAAGCCAATCAAGCTTCTGGTGAGAAATTACCACAGGGAGCCTGAACCAGCCTATTCAGACGCCTCAGCCACTCATTCGTCCTCATGACTGCAAGCGCTCCCTTCGTATGGTGGACCTCTAGCTTCCTGAGCCTGGTCAGCAGTAGGGTTCATCAGATGGATATTGTTTAAAGTTTATCATTTTGTTATCACGCCAGGACCTGAATATAATTTTAGTCATATTTTTTCATGGGGTCAGAAAACTAAGGGTCACCTAGTTTCCATTTCTCAGAAAAGCAGCTGAGAGCAGGAGTGATTGCTGGAGATTACACAGTTCGTTAGAGGCACAATTAAAATCAGAAGAGGCTTCTGACTTCAATAGTATAAAATGGGAGGCTCTTCTCTGTGCATCACGATTCCACCCCAATTATTCCTCCTTGAAGATTATCTTAGAGGTGTAAGGATTATACTGTGTTTGGGGGAGGAAAATTCACTCAGTTGGTTTCTGAACGTAATCAGGCAGCCTGACAGGATGTGTAGCTCCGCTTGACTGACAGCCTAAAAACCAAAACCAAAAAGTGGAGGAAACTAGCTTTTATTGAACACCAATTACTTTCAGACACTCTGCTACATACTCTCTCCTACATGCAGATGGTCCCCAGCTTACAGGTTTGACTTATGACTTTTCAATGATGGTGTGAAAGTGATAGGCATTCAGTAGGAAGTGTACTTCAAATTTTGACCTTTTGCAGGCTAGAGGTAGGCTGTACGGCGCTCCCTCGTGATGCTGGGAAGCCGCCGTGAGCCGCCGTGAGCCGCAGCTCCCAGTCAGCCGTGCCATCGTGCAGGTAAACAACCAATGCACTTAGAATCAGCTTGTTCCCATACGGCCATTCTGTTTTTCACTTTCTGTACAATAGTCAATAAGGTACATGATATCATTATAAAATGGTTCATATATAATTGTATCATAAAGTGGTACATAAATTATTGTAAAATGTATTATAAAATGGGCTTTGTGTTAGTTGATTTTGCCTAACTGTAGACTAGTGTAAGTATTATGAGCATATATAAGGCAGGCAGGGCTAAGCTATGATGTTCAGTAGGTTAGGTGTATTCAATGCATTTATTGATGTGATATTTTCAACTTCCAATGGGTTTATTGGGTGTAACACATAGATCAAGGAAGGCCGGTATGTATGTTCGATTCTCATAATTCCCTCTCTGAAGATGAAGACCCTAGACCTCAAAATTGAAATCATTATTCCAAAGTCTAATACTTAAGAAATAGTGCAGTTATTTATTCTTCTGTAATGGCCAAGCTTTACCTATTGTGACATGCTGTTGGCAAGTGGACTATTGGAGGAGGAAATGAAATAATGCCAGATGGAGAAGCGGTCCAGTAATTTAGAGGGAAAACGAAAGACTTAGTTCACTTACTGTATAGGACATACCATATAATCAGCACGTATATTGCGTTTGGGCTCATGTATCCTACCATGTCTTAAATTGTCCATATAGAAGTGTCATAGGCAAGCTAAACCCAAAATGTATAAAGCTGAAACTAAAACTCCTCTATGACTTGCTCCTTCTCTCTTAGACCTTATTTTAATAAACGGCAACATCCTTTATGCACGGCTGAGACCTGGGCACCACCGTTTACACTCCCCTCCCCCACACCATCATATCCATGCCTGTAGCTAATATCTTTAAAGTCACTCTTCTCACTATGTCTTAAAACATCTTTTCCCCTCCTCTGACTTCCTTGGAGAGAGTTCTGAATTAACTACATTTCACCTTGAATATTAGAATGTTTTTTTGCTAACAAACCTGGTTTCTAGTCTCACCTTCCTGAAACTCCAGAGCACCGCTGGGATAGTTTCATGTAAAACACATGAGCCCTGAACCCGCCCCACCAGGATTCCACAAACAAATTGCAAACACCCTACACAGCGTATTCATCCTTTCAGGATCCTGTCCCTTCTTTTGCTCATCCTTGATTTTTCTCCTCTCCTCCACGTTTACTGAATCACACTAGCACCCTGAACACAACATGCCACTTCATGCTTGTGATGCCTGGCAGGAACAGGAGCGTAATTTATAGGTACTGGGTACGTGGCTTGTTACCCTCTGAAATAAATGGACACTAATCAGATGCGACAGAATGACTTGATAGATTTCTTAAAAGTTTTAGTTTCCAGATTGCCACAAACCCTAGTAATGGATCCAGGTAACAACTTCGTGTTAGTCTCTTTATTTTATTTTTTTATTTTTCCTCTCTTTGTTACTGGAAAGGCATCAGCATGCTGTGTCCTCAGCCATGAAGCTGGTACTAGGATTTCAATAGTTTAGAAGGGCCTCAGGATAGAAAATAAACACATATCAAGTGCCTACTATGGGCCAGGTCCTCTAAATGCATAAAATTTAAGGACTTGGCAAAGTTTTATATGCACATAAATGACCCTCAGTCAGTCTGTGGTGGGGCTGAAGGTCAGCTTTTCTATGAGTGACATGTCATTTTAGAGGTGAATCACTTACCTATTTGCATACTGATTAAGGACTAGAGCAGCTACTACTGGGACAGGCGCACTTTGATTGGAGGGAGTAAATTGATAGGATGGCCAAGTTGGCCTTGAAGACAGCAAGGTGGCTGCACATGCATCACTGTGAGAGTGTGAGGAATGCAAGGGGGAAGGGTGTGGAGCACCAAAGAGGTCAGTGTCATCATGTCTAGCACTTCATGAACATTTGTTGCCTGCCCACATGTGTGCTTTGCATGCAGTTAATAGCATGCAAGTGTTTTAGAAAATAACTATGTTGTCTATTTTGCAATAGGCCCATGATGGGCTTTGATTAAAACATGTATGAATTGTTTCCTTTTTCTGCTTTTACTTGGTGCAGAAAAAATGTACATTATTATAAAATGTTTCTGTAACAAACAAACAAAATTATTCCCGTCTACAGAGGCCGAGCCACAGGCACAGGGTATCATTCTGCCTCAGGAATGCCTTTCATCGGCTGACCTGAGTGTCAGCTGTCTGATTCACTTTCCGGTTCAGGCTCCTTACAGCCAATGTCTTGGCTATTTTTGCCCACAGGCTGACACACTCTGATCCCGAGGAAACATGCTGCGCTTGGGTGGCATTTCACTTGTACTCGGAGTGGACTGAGCCCAGGTTCCCTCTTCAGCTGGTGTCCTGCGCTCCTCATTTTCCGTGACACAGATTAGCTTTGACACTTGGGCTCCAGTCCAGCAAAGATCACCATAGAGATGGGTGCATTCTACCCCAGGCCATTATTAAAAAGCATACATCTACATGCCCAATATCTTTGTTAAGAGTGTCCAGAAAGCTTCCTGGAAAATGGACCACTGGCAGGTACGGAGCACTGGAGAGAAGCAATAAGCTAGCCTAGTGGCCAGAGTATCTTCTAGATGCGCTTCCTGTCCTTCCAGCTACTCGACAAATATTTAAAAAGATCTAAGGCTGTGTGAGACACTAAATCCTTACCTGCATAATTATTCACATGCACATATATAACAATGCATGACCCTCTGTATAGCATGTTTTGTATTGCAAGTCATGAGAATACCCATTAAAATCAAAGTATCCAAAACTAGAAAATGAAAACCAGCATTGTTCATCTGCTATAAGGCCGGTGGCCGCCTGACTCCAGTTTACCTGTCAGAACCCCTTCTGTGATATGCATGCTGACCCCTCCTACAATGTCCCAGCAATATGGAACTGTTATCCCTTGAGTGTTTCAGGCAGTCTTAGACTCCTGTCCTTTTTTGTGTAACCTGTTCCTTTGCCTGGAATGTCTTTCTCCATAATTTGCCTCCTAGTGAACTCCTATTCACTCTTTAAAGTCCAATTCAAATATCACTTCCTCCTGGTACCTGATTCTCTTCCAGAATTAATCCCTTCATCCTTGCTCATAATGTCATACTTTGTATGAGTTTGTCTATGACACTGCTCATACATTACCATGTAGCTATTTGTTCACATGTCTGTAAGTCACCATCAGTAGCTTATGTTCTTTAATATTTATACTTTCATCCCTAATAAAGTCCTCAATAAATGCTTGTAGAGTTGAAATTGAATTGAGGGACCTAGTGGAAAATTCACTGTTGACAAAACATATTTTAGAATGGAAAGAGCTCTTAGTGATCATGCAGTCCGGCAGTCTAATTATATGAACCAAGGCTTGGGGAAGGTTTGGTGACTTGCTAAAACTCATAGGTGGTTAGTGGCATTTTAGAGTAGAATTTAGTTATAGGGCATATTCATGCCGTCACAAATATTTTTTGAGCCTGTAAACAATGCAGGGAAATGCCCCACATTTTCATGGATTTGGCGCTGTCCTTGGTATCTTTCCTTATCTAAGCAATGACATCCACGTGGTAGAGATAGGAATTAAGCCCAAGTCTAAGTCCAAAGTCTATAGTCCTAACCATTATGCAATTCTAGTTCCAAAACAACATGACTTAGTGGAACTTGGCAATCAGCCTGAAAGTGTCCTATGGGTAACATAACAAAGGTACTCATTAGCGTTCTGGGGCAATCACCACCTTCCACTCGCCACACTGAAGTCACACAACTATCATCAGGCACACGTGCTGAGGACAGTAGAGGGGCACGACGTACAGTACCAGCTCCATTCGGCGACATCTGACTGCTGGGAGGCCAGTGAGCACAGCCCCTGACAGAAAGCCATGTGCTATGCAGGGGCAGTCTCCAAATGCCCGTGGTACCTTCTGTAAATGCCCTTTCAGAAATCAAGAAACTCTCCATTGTTCTACTCCATTACAAAGAGGGAAGGGTAAGCACAACCATGGATGATCTCACGCCATCTCCATATATAAAACTTGTCATTTAAATGAAGAAGTACAGAGACAGAAAGGAAGTGAGCAGTCATTGAGCCTCAACCTGAGAAAACAAAAAGTATAATCTGAGACTGGCTTGAGTTTTAAATGTTTATACAAGAACTGAGTTTTGCTTCTTTTCTAAAAAGTCTCCTTTACCAATTTATAGATGTTGTCCGGTTATGTGATAGATAGAAAGGAAGGGGTAAACAAACATAACCCCCTGAACTGGGAACCAAAGCCAAGAATTCTTAATTTTTGCCTAGATTTCTAGCTTCTGTGTAGCCCTGGTTAAACCATGTCTTTTTGCTGGACCTCATTTTCATTTATAAAGTAGGGAGATCAGACGAGATGACTTGTAAAGTCTTTTTGATTGATGCTAAAAGTAGGTGGTATTTTCGTGTGTTAAACAAATTTGATACACTGAAGGCTGCTCACACACAGTGATTTATTGATTCATTCATTCAACAAATACTTATTGAGAGCCTACCAGGGGCCAGAGACTATTCTGTATGTTGGAATCCATCAGAGGATGAAAGAGACGATATATGTGACTGTGACCTTCACTTCCAGGTAAAGCACAGAAACAAGAATCGTTCATGTTACTTTTGGGAATGGAAATGAATCAAGTAAATGAGCTACTTTCCACAGCCTCTGGAATATTCTATCTCGAGAAACTGGTTTCAAACATACCGCTCCTCCGTCTCCTGTCTGTGCCTTGTTAAGAGAGTCCCTCTGTAAGGTTCGCCTTCCTCTAGAACTAAACTCTGCTTTCTGGTTCCCCTCTGTCCGCGGTACTTGGGCCACT
The DNA here is from genome assembly GCF_040802235.1 of Manis javanica. Classification (NCBI taxonomy): domain Eukaryota; kingdom Metazoa; phylum Chordata; class Mammalia; order Pholidota; family Manidae; genus Manis; species Manis javanica. The sequence goes on along the minus strand of NC_133170.1, from coordinate 5,651,760 downwards.
GTCTTGCCTGCAACGGCCTCTGGGCTCCCCGGCTGGCTCTGAGGTCATCTCCATCAGGTCACCTTAGGCCCTTCCTTTGTCCACTGTTACGGCTTCAGTTCTTTAAAACACTGGTATTGCTTCTTATCATGAGGAGAGATCACTCACAGTGGTCAGTAGCTATTACTTAGAAGAGGACTTTCTATTGACAAGCAATGAAACATGCCGTCTGCAAGGGACCTTCTTGTACTTAATTTGCAGGGATCTATCATCAAGGGTCAATAACTCACTTCCGATTCAGTGGCAGAATATTATCTGGTGGAAAGAATGCCTGAGATGGTCACTTCCTTGTGTAAACCTGGGCAGGGCATCCTGAGTCTTAGATGCTAGTGGAAAGATAATATGCAACTCAGAGTGTTGCTATGAAAAGTGAATCAGGAAGGATACCGAAATATGCGAATGAATAGCCATTTACAAAGTACGTAAGAACTTTCAAATATGAGGACATTTTCAATGATAGAATAAAACCTAAGGAATGGACTTCTTAATCAACTAAATTTCAAAATTGGTATCTATGAAAAAAAATTGGTATCTATGCCTTCTAAGTTATAGCACAATAAATGCTCATTTCCGTCCCCCATATCCTACCCAGGGTTCTGTAATAAAATCAGTTATTTTTCCAGGTGACCGATTCTAATTTCCTATGTTTTAGGAGTACTTATCTCACTCACTGGAGGGCCCACCAATGACCAGAAAAGCAATCTTGATGGAGGAAATGCCAAGAACTGGATTCAAATCACAATTTGCCACTTTATATCTGCATGACTTGAGGCATGTCAACATTTCTAGGTCCAAATTTTTTCATCTGTAAAATGGCAATCTATAGCTCCTTTACCAATCTGAAGATTTTATGTAAAGATCAAAAACTCATACTCTTCAGCTTTGTAAATTTAGGACTTTTATAATATAAATGATATTATTATTTCCCTGACAGATAAATTTAAGTATATTCAAATAAAGTAAAAATATTTTTTGATTATATACATTTACAATGAATCAAACCAGATTTCTTTTCTGTTTTTAAAAACTATACATTAGAGAGAAATTAAAACTTTAGACCTGTGGAAAGGCAGCCAATCTTTTTCTCTCCTAGTTCTGAAAAAATAGGAAATAGCACCATCATGAGACAAGCAGGGTGATTACATCATTTACCAAATTAAAAGTATGTGGTGGGAAGAAACAGCTCCTATCCCCCAATAAAACACGAATTAGCAAACTTTATGCACAGAGCATTATTTGGGGGGTAGTATTAAATGGTATTTATTTTTCAACCATTTCGTATATATAAAGTCATTATCTGTGGTACTTAAATCAACATGAAAATTCTCCAGCAACCTATGAAAGATATGCATATTTTTGTATGTATTCATGAGTTACATGATGTTTTGATATACATATATCAAATTGTGAAATGATTACCACAATCAAGCTAATTAACATAATTATAAACTCACATAGTTATGATTATGTTTGTTTATGGAGAGAGCATTCAAGATCAAATTTCTTAGCCAAAAAAAATCAAAACTCTTAACAAACTTCAAGTACCATTTTACGTAGTAGATCTCCAGAACTTATTCATCCTATATAACTGAGCCTTTGAACCATTTGATCAACATCTTCCCATTCCCCTCACCCGCTAACAGCCCCAGACAGCAATGTTCTATTCTCTACTTCCATGAATTCAACTTGTTTAGATTCCACATGTAAGTGGGAGCATCCAGTATTTGTCTTTCTGTGTCTGGTTTATTTCATTTATCATGATGTCCTCCAGATTCATCCATGTATGTATGTACCATCCGTGTATGTATGTAAGGCTGGAAAACATTCCATTGTATGTATGTACCACACTTTCTTTATCCATTCGTCTATCGACAGACACTTCGGCTGTTCCCATACGTTAGCTATTGTGAATAACTCAGTGAACACGAGAATGCAAATCATGTGTGATTTTTCTCTCAGTTGGTTATCGTGGTCTATCCCATTGATTTATTTGCTTGTACTGAATCCCACTTGGTCATAGTTTATCATCCTTTTAATGTGCTATGGAATTCAGTTTACTAGTATTTTAGAGAGCATTACTGCCTGTGTTCATCAGGGATATTGGATTGTCGTTTTCTTTTAGTGTGTTTTGTCTGACTTTGGTATCAAGGTGCTGCTAGCCTCATAAAAGGAATTTAGAGCGTTCCCTCTTATATTTTGGAAGAGTTTAAGAAGTATTAGTATTAATTCTTTGAACACTTGCTAGAGTTCACCCATGAAGGCATTTGTTTCTGGGGGGCCTCTCTTTGTTGGGAGATTTTTAATCACTGATTCAATCTCCTTATTTATTATTGTTCTGTTCCCACTTTATACTTCTCCTTGATTCAGTTTTGGTAGGTTATATGTTTCCAAGAGTTTATCCATTTATTCTAGATTATCCAATTTATTGGCATGTAATTATTCATAATAGTCCCTTTGATCCTTTTCACTTCTAAGGTATCCATTGTACTGTCGTCTCTTTCATTTGGTTTCACTTATTTGAGTCTGTGTCAGACTAAGAATTTGTCGATTTGGTTTATTTTTTTGAAAAAACAACTTAGTTTTACTGATTTTTTCTATTGTTTTTCTATTTTCTATATGATTCATTTATGCTCTAATCTTTATTATTCCCCTTATTCAGCTAATTTTGGGCTTAGTTTGTTGCTCTTTGGTGTCTTGAGAGGTAATGTTAGGTTGTTTATTTGAGATTTTTCTTCTTTTTTAATGTAAGCATTTATTGCTATAAAATTCCCCCTTAATGATGCTTTCACTGCATCCCATATGTTTTGGTATGTTTTGTCTTCATGTGTTTCAAGAAACATTTTTTTCCCCTTTTGATAGCCTCCTTAATGCAAAGGTTGTCCAATAATGTGTTGTTTAGTTTCCATGAACTATTTAAAAATTTTTCCACTTTCTTATCATTACTTGTTTCTGGTTTCATTCCAGTGTGTTTGGAAAACATACTCAGAATAATTTCTGTCTTCTTGAATTTGTTAAAATTTGTTTTGTGACTAGCATGTGATCTATCTTAGAGAATGTTCTGGGTATATTTGAAAAGAATATGTATTTTTCTGCTGTTGGATGCAGAGTTCTGTGTATGTCTGTTAAGTTCTTTGATCTGTAGTATTTTTCAGCTCTGATGTTTTGTTATTGATCTTCTGTCTGGGTAATCTATCCATTAAAAAGTGGAATATTTAATTATATTGCTATTATCATATTTCTGTCAATTTCTCCTACAAGTTCTGTCAATGTTTGATTTACTTATTTGGTGCTTTAATATGGGGTACAAATATATTTATTATTTTCTATCTTTCTGTTGAGTTGACCCTTTTGTTATGGTGTAATGACCTTTGGCCATGGTGACCGTATTTGACTCCAGTCTATTTTGTCTATTTTAAGTATAATCATTTCTGCTCTCTTTTAGATACTATTTGCATGCAATATCTTTTTCCATCCCTTCACTTTCAGCCTCTGAGCATCATTAAAGCTAAAGTGAGTCTCATGTAGACAGCTTATCCTTGGGTCTTGTTTTTAGTCTATTCAGCCACTCTATGTCTTTTCATTGGAGACTTTAATTGATTTACATCTGAAGTAATTATTGATAAGAATTTACTCTTGCCATTTTGTTAGTTGTTTTCTATTTTATAGTTCTTTTGTTTCTTTCTTCCTCTCATGATGCCTTTTTTTGAGATTTGATTTTTTTTTTGTACTGGTATGCTTTGATTCCTTTCTGTTTATCTCTTCTGTAATTACCTAGAGATTTTTTCCTGAGGCTAACATGAGACTTACATAAAACATCTTATAGCTGTAACAATCTGTTTTAAGCTGAAAATAACTTCAGTAACATATAAAAACTCTACAGTTTTATTGCCTTCCTGTATTTTGTTAGTAATGCACAATTTTTAATTACATATCCATTAATGTATGATTGTATCTATAGTTATATTTAATACTTTTTTCTTTTAACTTTTTTCTAAAGTGATAAATAGTCTAAGTATCACCATTACAGTATGAGACTATTCTAAATTTGACTGTATGCTTACCTTTATCAGTGAGTTTATACTTTCAACTATTTTCATGTTGTTAGCATCTTTTCATTTCAACTTGAGCAACTCCCCTTAGCATTTGGTCTAGAAAAGCAGCCGGAAAACCTAGGATGTTGTAAAGAGAAGGGCTCTCAGAATTATCCACTGACATACTTACCTCTCTCTTATACTAACACTGGAAATTCTTGTCATTTTCCATAAATAAACCAATTTTACTTTGAAAAACAAAATTACAAGTGCTAGGCTCAAAAGTGGAAAAAGCTAAAGAGAGGGGGTGGATCACTGCATTTTGAAAATTATGGTTTGTGGACGTACTAAAAGAAAAAAAAACTGTGAAGTACCTTTTTCCATATAAGGTAGTGTATTCACAGGTTTCAAAGACTAGAAAGTGACTGTCCCTGGGGAAAGCATTAGTCCACCAATCACATTGAGTATGCTATTCTGAAGAAAAATGAAATGGATTTATAAGTTGAATCCACATTTATTAATTATAAGATTTGAATAAAATTGCTAAAGTTGTAAGCTTCTGCTTCCAAAGATACAAAATTGTAATTATAGTCGCATCTCCTCATAGGGAGGTTGTGGTAAAATAGGCAACATACAGAAAACTAGGTGGATAATGCTTGACATATAATTTGCTAGTTTAGTACTTCTAAAATTTGAGTGATTAATGGTGCCTTTTAAAGAAAAAAAATGGACTTTTGATATTGACAATAAGCTTAAATTACATTGTTATTTAAAAAGTTGCATCATAAACTAGGTAAACTTTTACTTAGAGCTCTTATTACATAAATATACAAAACAAATTTGTAAGTTAAGTAGTATAAAAAATGCATATAATTAAATTTATTGATACTAATTTAATTTGGGAGCTAATGCTATTTTAATAGATATAAATCACTGCTTGTCACCTGAATTGCACATTTGCCACTATGCATTGGACCTTCTGAGTAAGACGTCTTTATTTAATACAGTGTTGTGATGCCTGAAAACTCCCACCGTCTTTCAATACTTAAGTTGTTTGGAAACCTTCATTAATAGGATGGGAGACCAAGTTATCATTTGGTTTCACATAGTCATGCCTAATTAGAAAATAAATAAAACGGAACAAAATAAAAAAACAAAAGGGGGTAAGTTCAAATGGCAGCGTTGAACTCCAAGATTATCTAGAACTACACTTCCTAGTACAGTAGCCACTAGCCATATGTGAATATTTACCTTTTAGGTAAAATGCCTTAAAATAAAATAAAATTAAGAGTCTCTGTTCACCAGTCACACTAGTCCTATTTCAATACTTAATAGCCATACATGGCTAATGGATACCATATTAGCATAAAATCAGAAGTTTTCATTTTCATAGAAAATCCTGTTGGACAGCACTAATTTAGAATATAAATGTATTTTTCTACATATATTTTTACTTTAAATAAAAACACAAAATTTTAAATTCTTACAGAGAACGTTGTATCCTTAGCAGACATTCACGAACCTTCAGGGATTGAAAGACACATGGTACATGGTAAGCCGTGATTTAATGACCTATTTCTACCTTGTTAACTGCTTTCCCCCCAGTCTCTGTGCCTAAGAAATGCTTGTTGGCAGATAGAATCCCCCATGTAAGAAGGAAGCCATATATATTAGTTATGTTTGAAAACTTAGACATTTTGTGGTGGAGTAAACACATTAAGGATGGGGGATTAGACTTATCTTTTGCTTATGAAACATTACATTAACCTATCTAAAATAAATGCTTTTCACGTAGCTCGTTATTCCCCCACCATGGTTATTATAAATAATGATTAACTTGAGTTAGGAAGTCTGCCTTCTTGTGTGACTCCAAACCTCACTCTTCCAATTTGTAACACTATACCTCACATAATGGCTAAAAGGGACTTCACGAGAAGCCACTACGTAAATGTGAAAGAGGACCAAATTATAATATACTATGAATAACCTTTAATTGTTACACTATGAATAACCTTCAATTATTAGGTTAAGATTATTTTGATATATTATTCTTACCGAATGGGCACTAATGCAATAAATAACTTCATGGAATTTAGAACGGGATCAAGGGTTTAGAACATGTTATTGATACTGACTCTTGACATATCTACTATTCTCACTGAGTAAATGAGTTTCTGCAAAGTTATATACAAACTGAAATTTTCAATGTTGAACCCTCTTTACTTAGACTAGAGCATTTGAGTATAAAACTATTCTCTTTTTTATTTTTGTGGTTGTTATGTTTTCACAAAGTAGAATCATTATTTAATTTGAAAAAGTACCCCTGTGTTGTTTTTGTTATATATTTGTGAGGTTTTCTTTTAAAAAAAACTTTTATTTCTAAGACTATATTGAGAACAGTCTAAATATTTCATCTGTTATCTTACTGTATAAGCTTAAAATTCTCCTATAATAGAAACAACTTTGATAGGTTACTGACATCCTTCCTGGAAAAACGAAATGAGCTTATCAATGATGAAACAGATGCATGTATCCTACTTTATGGAAAATAAGGTATTTCATTACTTGGTTGTTTGATTTACAAAAATTATAGATTTTATTGGAAGTCCTATAAATGTGCCTACTAAGATATATATTCTCTTGAGAAAACTCTAATGTATTTGTATTTCTCTGAATTGAATTTGAAGGGAACAGCCTAAAACTGTGTGTTATCAAAATGCAAATGTAGCATCATATTGCCAGGAATCTACTCTCTCCAGCAGGCAATATAGAGGCAATAATTTAATTCATGCTGAAAATTGATGCTTCTCATTAGTACAGATTTACTTTCAAAAACAGAATAAAGTGTTGACTTAAAAGCAAGCTCAGTTCTCATCTTTTAAAAAATTCCATTTTTCTTACTTAGAATGCAAGTACTTCTAAAGAGTATGTAAGTCATAGCTATATTTCTGTTATCCACATTGATTTTGAACAAAGTTTGAGGTGAAGTACCTTGAAAGATTGATTAAGTGGGCATGACTGTGGACTATAAAACATGAAATATATAAACGGTTTGAGAACCAATGGCTGGTATACCTTGTCACTCATCTTGGAACCTGGAGCAATACTGATGTCCTTTACACAAAGTGATGTATTAAGGCAGGTGACTGGCGGCTGCCATGGGGTTTTAAATGATGTATGATAAAAAGCATATATATGTTTATATGTATGCTTCTCTACTCTGTAGTTTTCATCTGAAAGTAGAATTTAAAAATGAATTGCTTCAAATCTCCTGCGTTTTTATACATCCTTTCCTTCTCTCATGCTGCTGTCTCTAAATGGCATGCTCATCCTCCTCTCTCATTCATTTTTTTCTGACATCTACTAAATTATATTTTTCCTTATTATAAGCCTGAGCATCTTCGATAAACTTTCTCCAACCCTAGGAATAGATGAATCTGGTTTATAAGTATTTTCTTGGGTGCATCAGTTTTTCTCAAAAACTTGTCAGACAAATATTTTTATTTTTTATAGTTAATATATCAATCACCATTTTATTGAATCACTATGTCTCAAAAATTCACCTTTTTACTTTACCAAATGCTATGGATGGGATTTCTATACCAAGAAAAAGAGTTCAAGCTTGGACTCTGTGTTTTATACTTGCAGTAATTCTTTGATTTTGTAAGCAAATATTTGAGTCAATCTGAAACCTAGAAGAACATAAAAAAGATCAAAATGCAGTTATAGGGTCTCCTTAGAGCCACAGCATTTGGTCCAGTTTGCACTGACTAATTCTTTTAGGATTGGAACAAGTATAGTATGTAGGAAAACCTTCTAGGACATAAATAAAAGATGTCATTCTGCATTTCACTATTCTTCTAAAATTTCAGGTGTGAAATAACTGAATACCACCTGCCTGCAATACTAAAAAAGGAGAAAATGGTAGCAGCCCCAAGAAGAAGGCTTTTATATCAACTTTAGCTCTTCTGGATGTAAATGATTCATCATATATACGTAGAGTTAAAAGTCGCTAGAGGAGATAGGCAGTGATGTGGACTAAGCTATTACAGTTCTCATTTTCACAATGTGCTTTCAGATTTACCCTTAAACATTAATAATATTAATTAATATCTCCCAAAGCAGAGATTTAATTATACTGTCCAAGCAAGGCGATAAATTTGTGAGCATACTTAGAACTCTCAAAAATAATTAAAGCTAAAATTTGTTCTTCAACATAAATGAACTAAGTCAATTTGTGTTGCTGTGGCCTTGATTTAGTAACATGGAATTTTTAAAGCACTCATTGGCTAATCAAGGAAATATTATCATCCTGATGGGGTCTCCCTGGGTTCTAGTTTATTTCCTGATTTAAAAAGACAGGGTACATTTTCCATGAAATGCTATTTAATATGGCATTGTGATAACAGGTTTTACTTAATATTTAGTAGGAGCATATCAAGTACAAGACTCATTACTCAGGCTTCACTAAGCTGTTTTCTAGATTAAACTAGTTACAGATTCTTGGGCAAAGGACATTGCAGAGTTGGGCAAATGGCTGCACGATGTTTCCAATTTCCTAGGACCCAATCTATTCTCATCTCCTCAAGTAATTCCCAATGACTATTTATTCCGTGACTGGGTATAGTCTCTGTTATTAATGGTATATGAGAAAATAGGGTGAAGTCCCTCCCCTTCTTCAGATGGTTTGGAGGGGAACTCTATTGAGGATAGGAGATTCTTGGTGTAATAAGGGAGTGAGTTGGGGCAGGGGATCCCCAGCACCTGAGGGCCTCTCTGTGTCTCTCCTGCTTTTGCTGGGGCTCGTTGCCAGGAGACTCTCACCCCTTGGAGGCTATGGTGACCGTAAGGTCCACCACCCAACTGCCTCATTGTCATGCCAGGAACTGAGCTTGACAGAGTGGGCATCAAGCACAATGCCAGCCCTAATAATGAAGGTGGAGTAGTGGACATCACTGTTAAAGGAGGAGAGAATTAAAAAAAATTTCTAAAAGCTTTAGTTCTATATTTATCTGGTTATAAACCATTCACATGGGGTTCTGGACAATCACCAGTTGACAGACCGCATGTTTGAGTTAATACATGTACAAATGGGTTTTCAACATTAAATAGATTCAAAAACATATTTTTTTTCTTAAAAACGGCACAACCCTTACCAATCTTTATTAGTTCTTCCCAAATTTAACCATCTTCAGCTCTCCAAGCTGTTCCTTCTGACATTTACATTTATAAATTGAAATAATATACAGTTACTATTTCTTGATTTTCTTTAATGTTAGATGTTCTTAATCAACAACATACAATGAAATCTGAGGATGTAGTTTATTTGCATCCCCCACTTTATATGTAACAAGAACATCACATATAATGTTCTTCCCACATCCTCCCAGTGAAGGTCTATCAGAGTTTTTGTTTAAATTTATAGAATTGTTTAAAAACAAGATCCTGTCAGATACACCGAAAAGAGAAGAGGAATGACAAATAAGTAATGTCAGAAACTAAAAGGCTAACGGAAATACCTTATATGGTGTAGGGGCCAAGGGCAGGCTTGGACAAGACATGGAAACAAGACGTGCAACTCAGATGTGCAGATTATACTGAGCTGAAATCAGTCATGGCTCAAAATTCTGAAGGAAACTTTGACCACCATGGCCACTCCCCAGAACCACCTTCATAAAAGCAATTTAGATGGAAATTCTGCTCCAGGAGGAGCGCTATCACCATAGATGTGCTATATTATAATGTGGAGTAGTGGTGACTGACTAGAAGGAAAGTTAGCAAAGTCTGTTAAAATTTCTCTCTATGTCCCATTGTTTCTGTGTAGCCTAGCAAATATTTGTTTGCCAAACATTTACTCTTTCAAATTTCTGTGAGTCGCTTTCCTTTCCTTTGAGGTCCCAGATCCTTATTCCCTTTTCCTTTGGTTCAAGATGACATATATACTTAATTTTCCCTGACTGTGACTGTCTTTGGAATCTCATGTCTACGGATTCCCCACATAATTAAAGTTTGGTTTTTACTCCTGTTAATCTGTCCCATGTCAGTTTGATTCTTAACTGATATGAGAACCTTAAGAGTAGAGGAAAATTCTTCCTCCCCAACAATGGTAAAAAATCTACTTTTCTCCCCAAATAATTATATAAATTCAATACAAAGTTAATTAAGATAGCAACTGGCTTTTTTGGGGGAGGATTAATAAAATGGAAGTGGATACAATCTCCAGGGATATTCAAGATACTCTTGACAAGGCAAATATTCAAAAATGTCCTAAATTAAGTGACATAAGGACCAGAGGATGAAGGAGAGAGACATGGGAAGGTCATCAGTCAATAGCCACAAAACCAGAAACTCCACATTCCTGGATGAAGTCACTTCAGCAAACATCTAGAAAGTCCCCAGGACCTCCCTTACAGGTGACAGTGTCTGACCATCATCAACAACCAATCCACAAGCCTTCTCCGTGGACTAACCGCCTATCCCAGGGCTTACCCAGCTTCACGTTAGCCCACCTTCTTATCTGAAGCCAATGTGAATTCAGTAAACTTTCTTTCCTTGATTATCTCTCATAAATGTGGCCTGTTTCTTGCGTCTGGCAGATGAGTTGTTCTGTTAACTGGCCTTGCTGATGGTGAAGCAGAAACTGCTTGTCTCAGGACTCAGCCCTTATCTGGCTGCATCTATAACCCTTTGATTTCAGAGATCTCTTGGTCTCTAGAGTTTTTGATTTGTCACTCACAAAGAAGAACACAGAGGAAAGACATGCCTTCTCAGTTGTCAAGATTTATTCTAAAGATACTGCAAAGTCATATAACAATCCATTATAGGTGGATTATAGATCTAAATTTGAAAGGCAAGCTATTGAGATTCTCTAAAATACTATACAAGAGTACCTTCTTGACTTCAGCGTGTGTGGAAACTTCATAGATGGAACTTACTCTAAGCGAAAAGTCTGATAAACCCGAGCACATTAAATTTAGTAGCTTTCACAATTTTTTTAAAAAGGTGAAAAAGTCAGAGAGCAAGAGAAGACATTTTCAAATTCACCAAAGCTGTTGGGAAGAAATTCAGTGCAGAGATGCAGGGAAGTCAGAGTGAAAAGCAAGGAAGGAATTCATTGAAGTGAGAATAGCAGGGAATGGCAGCTGCCGTGCAGGCAGCAGGGCACAAGGCAGAGCAGAGGCAGGAAAGGGAAGCTCATTAACTCCTGCTCGGCACAGGGCGGGTCCCCTGCCAACTCCCAAGGCCAGGGTCACCTGGCGTCCAGTGTCTGCTTGAATCTGCATGGCGTGGGAACGAAGTCCCTACCACCCCAGGATTTGCCATATTTAAACTAGAAATACACGGGTTTATGAGGCTGCAATTACAATCCTAGGTATATATAGAAATGTATGCTTAGGTCATGTGATCAAGATGCACGCACATGAAGACGCACCACAGACTTCGGTTCAAACAGTGGCCTGCTTTTGCCGTGCCGAGCGTGGGTGCCGAGGGTTTTCTCGCGGTGTTGCTGCTCCACACCCAACTTCCAGCAGCCAAGCCTGCACCTCAGGCTCCCTCCTCCAAGCCTCAGCCTCAGCACAGCACTGAACTGCTGTGTCTCTCGGCACTAGGCTCATAGTGGGAAGGAGGAGCTCGGGTCAGTGCAGTTGACCGAAGCATCCAGGAAGGGGCGAGATGTGTTGTTGTCCCCTAGTGTCAGCCAGTCACCCTCTACACATCTGCATCTCTGTCAGGCTCTTCCCAGCCTCTCACCTGCCCCCAATATTTCTTGCATGATAATATGACACTTACATGATGCCTCCAATACAAAAAATAATAGTAATGGATATTAACATTGAAAATAATGAACTTCCAAACCTGCAAATACAACCATCCTGAGTGGCAGTCTGGTTAGGGGATATCTGAGTGCTGATGGGGCGGCTAAGACATTACTGGAATCAGTTTAGGAAAGAGAACACATTGGTCCTGATTCTGCTGAAGCTGTCAGCACCCTCTAGTGGAAATAAAGTTTTGAGACATCACTTTCTTACTGCACAGAACTATCTCAAATGTTTTTGCACAGATGTATTATCAGTCCCCAAACCTTGACAGTTACAGAAAGTACAATTTTGAGACAGTAATAAACATTGTAGTATTTCATTTAATTGTATTAAATAATTGTAAATCCTTTACCATAGTTTTGTTGTCTCGTTCAGGAAACAATACTAAACAAGAACTGCATCTCCTCTTTGCCTGGTGCAAATGAAAACTGAATGAGGTTTCTGCATTTAAATTTGATGAATGAAAATTCAGGTTGTCTCTGGTCTCACTAAATTAATATCGTACAAATAATTCAAGAACAATATTTGAACACATGCCAACTTTCACCTGGTACAGAGCACCCAATGATCAGCCTTAGGGTGCCCATGCCCCCCTCTGACTCGGCCTCTCACACCAACAGGGAGATAAGAAAACTGAAACCTTTTTCAGTATTTCACATGAACTTGGATGAGCATCTCTTCAATAATAATACAATTATAATACAAATCTCAGTCCAAAGCCTGACATTTTTAAATTAGCAAGATCATATTACTATATGTATTAGAAACATAAAATTATAAATCGATGTCTTCTTTTCTAACTTTTCACTTTAGTTGACTTATGGGACTGCAATTTCATTGATATAATAGGCAATTCATTCAATAATCAATTTGTGATTCTCTTAAATTTTATATAGTATAAGGCAATGGCCGTCATGACATTTATTTTCCCTGGAATGTTTCTCACTTAACTGGCAGCAGCAGATGTTAGACTATTGTTCCAGCTACTCATTTCTTTCAAAAAGTGAAGTTTCTCTTCACATTGATACATTTTAAAGGACAAATTCGATGTGTCTGAATATGAATATATATGACAGAAAATGTTTAAGGTAAGTATTTAAATTCCTCCTCTCCACCTGCTGAGGACGAAGGAGTTTCCTGTGTTGCTTTGCCATGAGCTTTGCGTTTTTCAAAAGGGTAAAGCCTGGAGATGAGGAATTGGAGACACCAAGTTCTCTCCATGAGAAAAAAAACATGAAAAAAAACAAAACAAAACAAAGAAAAGAGAGGTGACAAACAGCACAGGTGGCCAGAAAAGCAGGGGCATCGCAAAGAACTGCAGTGTTCTCAGATTTTAACGTGCACCAGGTACACCTGGGAACTTAAGAGCATCATAAACTGATTAGTAAATGAAATGCTGAAACACAGGTTGCTTGGTCCCATTCCCAGATTTCTGTTTCAGTAAGTCTAAGGCACTGCTGAATAATTTCTATTTCTGATAGGTTCCCAGGAAATGTGAATGCTGCTGGTCCAGAGACCACACTGTAAGATCCACTGTTATAAAGGATATTTACAAAGTTTTGCTTTGGGTTACATGATATAAATTGGGTCTAAGTATTTTCCAGGAATTTCCAAGGCTAAAACTGAGTTTCCATCAGATCTGAGAGATTAGTCATTCTACATCAGATCTCTAAGATATTTGCTGTAAAAAGCTAAAACACCAGCTAATGCTTTTATGCCAAAATTTTGTGTTTGTTTTCTTTTTCATTAATTGATTGATTAAATCTTGGTTAGTTTTAAAATTTATTTGTTTTTCTTCATTGATTGATCGAATCAAGGCCAGAGTTGCATATTGGATGTTACCTGTTTTTCCCCCAAGGTGCAAGATCCTTCAGGAAGGAGCTAGAACTAATTGTCACCACGACCTGATAAGCGATCATTATGACTCTTAAGTGGTCAGTGTTTGGGTTCAGCAGCAATCGAAAAAGGGCTTAATAGGAGAAGGATGGTGTCTGGATTATCACTTCAAAGTCAGAGAGTACTTAAATTTCGCAGTTATTAGGATCATGACCTTAAGGGAAACTCACTGTTCAGAATGGATGTATTATGTGAGTTCATCAAATTAAGAATGTCAGAATTAATCAGAATGGGCTATGACAGTAATAAATACAAAATCTTCATGGTTTAAACCAACAAAGATTTATTTCTTGTGCATACTGTCTTCAGAACTCTGGCAGAAATTGCCCCCCATCCCCCACTTTTTGCCGTACCTGCTTATATCGTAATTCAAGTAGCTAAACACAAAACAGTGAACTTAATTCATGTTCAGTGGTGATGGAATTCCCCATTATAGTGCTGACTCTTTTTCACAAAATAAACATCTGTGGAATATTGGGATTCGAATCCATAACACAGAATATAAAGCGAATATTAATGGTGATGCAGTTTTAAAAGATAAACCTAATAAAATATAACATATTTCATTAAAATCCCCAGAGATAGCTATTTTATTGTGAGGTCTTATTTAGTGGCAAACCTTGGAAAAGCGTGTGTAGGTTGTTGGAAATGTGGTCATCTAAAAGTGGGCAAATGACAATGACCTCCTTAATTTGTAGATAGTAAAAGTAATTCACCAACAAAAAGTTCTCTGTGAAGACCTCTTTTGGACCAATAGGGTTTCTCAGCATTCTTAGTCAATGGTTCCCACTGATGGTGTCCAAATCTGAAGATTATTATTATATAGTGGTTTGAGATGGTACCTCTAATCTAGTGTTTTGTTTTGTTCTGTTTTTTACAAAGTTCCCAGCAGATTTTGATACAAGTAATCTGCAAGGTAAACATTAAAAATAACACAACTGTGTTTTCAGTTTGGTGGATAGAAACACAAGGACATAAAATGTAAATATGAGGTTATTGGGACTAACGAAACCTTCTGTATACACTGGAGACTGTTTTAAACCATAACGCAGTAGGGCTATTTTACTACTCTTAGGCTGATGTTACAATTTCTACCCAGGGTTTTGTTACTAATTGCCTATATGTTTTCAGGTAAATCACTTATTTTAATTTCAGGTTCTTCTGAGAAAAATGAAGTAGATTATTAATGAAGCTCCTTAACAGTTCTAAAATCCAAATTCTCCTTGAAGTTTTTCAATTACCTTATGGGGGTGTGTGGGATAAATGTAGGGGTCAGATATTTAAGGTAAGCTCTTGGTGGCTACTCGTATGGAGAGAAACGTAGAGCATAAATGTCTGGGCTTCGACTACCTTCAAAAAATGCCCATATTTCTAGGGAAGGTTAGTAGGCTGCAGGGCACACTAGCCCAAAATACGTCACCATGGCCTATTGAATGTTTCAAGCTGAAGGAATCTGAGAAATGACCTGTGCAGGACGGTCTTCTGATCTTACAATAAAGCAGGTTATAAAACCTCTCTACATGCAGAGGATGGAAGCATCCTTGTTTCTGAACTCAAAGGGATACAGAGAAATCTGAATGAACAGGGCTCGCTGAGTTTCCTCCAGTTCAGTACACAGATCTCATACCTTTGTCCCATATCCTTCCTCCGCTTTTCACTCCCCCTCAACCCTAGCATAAAAATTCTCAGGTTGAATTGTTTCTGCGGGTCTTCACTTCCTTAAGAAGTCTCCTGCCTCCGTAAAACATATTAAATAAATTGCATAGTTTCTCTTGTCAGTCTGTCTTTTATTACAGAGGACCCAGTTGAGAACTTAAAAGAGTAGCGGGAAATGCTATTTCCCCTCCTCTGCAGCTTGTGTATCACAACCGAGCAAGTCATGGGGTCTGGGGCCAATTATCCGTAGAACTTACAACCTTCTAGAAGGCTGACCATCTGGACATGATCTCAAATAGGTAAGTACAGCATGGAATCAATAATAAAATGGGAAATAACAAAGAAAACAAAGATAAACATCACAAAAAGCACATGACATGCTTTTTGTTTCCAGAGCTTTAAATATGCCCCTCCCCCTTATTCACCTGCTGCCCTTCTTATTAATGAGGAAATAGCAGAGACTGAATAAGGAGGCAGTCAATTTAATCTGACAGTCCTGCCCAAACTGGGAGAGCTCTTACCCAGAGAAAGGGCTGAACTGAGAACCCTGAGATTTGCAACTTTAAACAAAACCTGACTCTTTCTGATGTAGCCGCACCAAAGACAACCTCAGTCCAATAAGTCATTTTTCTACAAAACATTGCCAACTCTGCTCAAGGCAAAATTACAGGACGTTATTTATCTTCTGTGTTCTTCAAACACTTATTCTCACCTCCTTCCCTTAACTTCCAATACAGGAAATGTGTGAAGTCTACGCCACCTGTAAAAGTCTACAAATTTAAGAACTTAATATGTGAAAGCCGTTTTGGGGGACTGCAAAGAAAAGTGATGCATCGTGCCACCCAATAAGATGCTTATGACTTAGAAGGAAAAGCAGAATGCTGCAATAGGGAGATTAACGAGAATCAAATTTACAGGCACAAAGCAGCCTTCCTTATCTCAAATACCCCAAATCCTAAAATAATTAGTCCCCAACTCCCATACCGTACCGTGGCAATCAGAGTGGACTATGAATGAGGATTTAGCTAAAACCCTATTCGAGAGTATCGACATTTGAAAGCATATGCTTTCAACGCAAAACATCCCCTAATTAAATTCATTGAGCAGTGAAGAATTTCTCTTGGTTTGCATTTTACCCTGAAAGTCTCAATCTTAGCCTCCACAATCAATGCTTCCCTCCCACCCTCCAAAGTTAAAGAGATCAAATGTTTTGGAATTGCAGGTTTTAGTAATTTAGTTCACTTGAAAGAAAACCAGTAACCGGGGGTAAATGTGCAAATCTAAGTGGCCATTGCAAACGTGGGGAGATGGCGCCCTCTGCTGGTAAGGGATGGGGACGAGCAGGAACAAAGGCGAAAGTGCTTTGCGGATGTAAACCGCGGTTTTCCTTTCAAAGCGTCCGGCCAAGCCTCTCCCTAGCCGCGGGCCGCCGGAGCCCGCCCCTCCCTGCGGCTCTGGCCACTCAGTGCGCCCCGCGCCACATGATTGACAGCGCAGCAGCCCGGTCCGTTACCTAATCTCGTCCTCGGGAAACAACGACCCGACCCTTCCGGAAGCTCGCGGTCCGCGCTCTCCCGGCAGCCTTTGCCTTCCGGCTCAGCGCGGTCCCGTCCGGCCAGTCCCGCCTTGCGCGCCCATTTCGAGCCAGTTATAAGCTCGACGATCCAGGCTCCGGAAGCTGGCACCTTCTCTCCAGGACTGGGTTCCTGGGCGGCGGCTTCGGGGTCGAGCATGGCGCAGCTGGAGGGTTACTACTTCTCGGCTGCCCTGAGCTGCACCTTCTTGGCGTCCTGCCTGCTCTTCGCCGCCTTCAGCCGCGCGCTGCGGGAGCCCTACATGGACGAGGTCTTCCACTTGCCGCAGGCGCAGCGCTACTGCGAGGGCCGCTTCTCGCTCTCCCAGGTGGGCGCCCCTCGCCCTGGCCTCCCTGCGCCGGGATGTGGCGGGCGCTGCGGTCCGGCTCCCGTCGCAGCGCCGACACGCTAGCGAGGGAACGGAAGCAGGTCTGCCTGCCGGGAATCGGGGCTCGAGGTCGGCCAGCGGGGAGCTGAGGGGCCGCCCCTCCGGGCAGCCGGTAGCAGCTGCCCCAGGTTTTCGTCCCTATCCCGGCATTAGAGGCCTTGGGCTGCGCCCACGAGCTGTCTGCGAACCCCGCTGCGGGTGGGCAGGGCGGGCAGGGCGAGTCTTCAGCCGCCAAGAAAAGTTACACGAATCCTGTCCCTGGTGGTCTCGGGAACCTTCTGGATAAACTGACAGAGAAGTGGGCTCATGTTTGAGTATATAATTAACACATAGATACATAAAAAAGTAGACATCCTGCCTTTTCTGATGGAGCAATACAGAATAGTGGTCAGAAAGAGAGTCTGGTTTGAGAAAGACCTGATTTTAAATCTTGGCTCTGTTACTGACTAGTTACATGGCCTAAGACGTTTTCTGAGTTTCAGATTTCTCATCAAAAAATGACAGTAACAGTAGGATCTACTATAAGGAGTGTTGCAGGATTAAATAGAGGATTTAGCCCAATTCCTGCTCGTTCATATTACCTGTCACTCTGGAGCCTGTGGTTTAAATTCTTTAAACACTTGTTTCTCTCCAAATCTGCCAGAGTCCCAGCTGAAGCGGATGGTTTCATCAGTTTTAAAACTGAAGCATTTGTAATTTTAGAACCAAAACACAGGCTCTCTGCAGAGGAAGTCTTGGAAAACGGATATTGATTTTAAATTGCCTTCTGGTTGCTGGTATCTTAATAATCACAACGCGGTGCAGAGGCAAAATTATAAGCAAAACTTTCCTTTAGAGAAGAATCTGATCTGCCTGGGTCTTATTTTCCTGTGTCACAGAATAACTTCTTGAACTGCCCCGTTGCTGTTTTAACGGTCGGTGTCCTTTGAGATCTTCGTGTTGGTCCTGTCGTATTACCTCTTGCTTTGCTTCATTGGCGGCCTTTGATTTTTTTTAAGTGGGATCCCATGATTACTACGTTACCTGGCTTGTACCTGCTGTCGGTTGGAGTGGTCAAACCTGCCAGTTGGATCTTTGGATGGTCCGAGCATGTCGTTTGCTCCATTGGAATGCTCAGATTCGTAAATCTCCTCTTCAGCGTCGGCAACTTCTATTTACTGTATTTGCTCTTCCGCAAGGTGCAGCCCAGACACAAGGTAGGTTTTCAGGACAATTGGTTATAAGTTTCTGTGCAGTCAGGTCCACGACTTTGATGACTTGCTTTTGTGAGATTTGGTGAAAAGTGTCTTGACGAAAATGTAATCTACAAAAACTGAATTCTACGTTTCCAAACTAAGGAAAGAAAAGCCTTAATTTTGATAGGACGCAGTAGGTTCCACACCCACAGTTTAGAAGACATTTGTATTTATTTATTTATTTTATTTTATTTTATTTTGTAGATAATTATTTTTTATTGAAGGGTAGTTGACACACACTATTACATTAGTTTCAGGTGTACAACACAGTGATTCAACATTTATATACATGATAATTCTAGGTACCAGCTATCACCATACCAAGTTGTTACAATATTTTGACTATATTTCTTATGCTATACATTATATCCCAGTTACTTATTTATTTTACAATTGGAAGTGTGTACTTTTTTTTTTTTTATGAGGGCATCTCTCCTATTTATTGATCAAATGGTTGTTAACAACAATAAAATTCTGTATAGGGGAGTCAGTGCTCAACGCAGAATCATTAATCCACCCCAAGCCTAATTTTCGTCAGTCTTCAATCTTCTGAAGCATAACGAACAAGTTCTTACATGGAGAACAAATTCTTACATAGTGAATAAGTTACATGGTGAACAGTACAAGGGCAGTCATCACAGAAACTTTCAGTTTTGATCATGCATTATGAACTATAAACAATCAGTCCAAATATGAATATTCGTTTGATTTTTATACTTGATTTATATGTGGATACCACATTTCTCTCTTTATTATTATTATTTTTAATAAAATGCTGAAGTGGTAGGTAGATGCAAGATAAAGGTAGAAAACATAGTTTAGTGTTGTAAGAGAGCAAATGTAGATGATCAGGTGTGTGCTTGTGGACTGTGTGTTAATCCAAGCTAGACAAGGGCAATAAAACATCCACGGATGCAGCAGATTTCTCTCAGAACAGGTGGGGAGAGGTTCTAGGCCTCACCTCTGTTGATCCCCAATTTCTCACCTGATGGCCCCCCTGCGACTGTGCCTGTCTTAGGTTGTTCCTCCCTTGAGGAATCTTACCCGTCTCTGGCTAACCAGTCATCTTCCGGGGCCATACAGGGAAATGTAAAGTTGGTAAGTGAGAGAGAAGCCTTATTGTTTGAAAAGGTTAGTTTTTTACTTCTTTGCAGATTTATGCCCTGTGGCTTCTATGCCCAGCATTTGTCTTGAGGTATCTTTACCACCTGGAAGAATTATGATACATGGTAAATTTGATATGAGGCTCGAATTCTATTTAAGGGTTGTAATTAGGAAGGAAAAAGAAAAGCTATAGAAGTAGCAGGCGTAAGAAAACATGGGAAGATTATTTCTTTGACATATCTTCTTGTAGAGTAACATAAGCATGTATAGGTTTTAAACTACTAATTAAATTGCGCCCACACATTAACATAATACGAGTACAGTTACATAACCAAAGCATACCTATAATTACCAGCCATCTCCAGTGAAACCAAGAAAACCAGTTAGGCACCTTAGGCATTTGTGAAAACTTATCTATGATACAGTGGATATTGTCCAACTGAACTTGAACAGTCTGAGAGAAATCAGACAAATTAAAACAGCCCATTCCTGGGGACTGTTCACATCCCATATGTTCTTTTAACAGTAAATAGTCTGTAGTTGTAAGATTTTGGAGCGCTACAATTTGCACTTCTCCTAATTCTTGGTTGAGTTCCAACAGTATAGATCCGGTCGAATTTGTTGTTTTACTGTATGCACAGGCCAGCTTAGATATCTCCTTCTTCATTCCCATGGCAAGTCCAGGAACCGGTGGGTGAGTGCATCTACACCTGTAGCAGTGCATGGATCTTGTTGGGGTTTTTTGATGATCATCTTCTGGCATGAGTCTTCCAGAGAGTGCTGATGTTGGAAGTTCTTTTTCATATCGTATCTTAGTTCATTTTCCGGGTAGCCAACTTAGGCTTTGGTCCTCTGTATAACCAGGTCCCCCCTATAAACTCCTTTACGGTCACTGTCCATCAGCATAGCAAAATGTTGTAGAATCACTACTTGTCTTCTCTGTGTTGTACAGCCCTCCCCTTTCTCCCCCCACCATGCATGCTAATCTTAATACCCCACTTCTTCTCCCCACCCCCTTATCCCTCCCTACCCACCCATCCTCCCCAGTCCCTTTCCCTTTGGTACCTCTTAGTCCATTCTTGAGTTCTGTGATTCTGCTGCTGTTTTGTTTCTTCAGTTTTTCCCTTGTTCTTATACTCCACAGATGAGTGAAATCATTTGGTATTTCTCTTGCTCTGCTTGTCTTATTTCACTGAGCATAATACCCTCCAGCTCCATCCATGTTGCTGCAAATGGTAGGATTTGCCCTTTTCTTATGGCTGAGTAGTATTCCATTGTGTATATGTGCCACATCTTTTTTATCCATTCATCGATCAATGGACATTTAGGTTGCTTTCAATTCTTGGCTATTGTAAACAGTGCTGCGATAAACATAGGGGTGCATCTCTTTCTCAAACTTGATTGCTGCGTTCTTAGGGTAAATTCCTAGGAGTGGAATTCCTGGGTCAAATGGTAGGTCTGTTTTGAGCATTTTGATGCACCTCCATACTGCTTTCCACAATGGTTGAACTAATTTACATTCCCACCAGCAGTGTAGGAGGGTTCCCCTTTCTCCACAGCCTCGCCAGCATTTGTTGTTTGTCTTTTGGATGGCAGCTATCCTTACTGGTGTGAGGTGATACCTCATTGTAGTTTTAATTTGCATTTCTCTGATAATTAGCGATGTAGAGCATCTTTTCATGTGTCTGGTGGCCATCTATATTTCTTTTTTAGAGAACTGTCTGTTCAATTCCTCTGCCCATTTTTTAATTGGGTTATTTGTTTTTTGTTTGTTGAGGCGTGTGAGCTCTTTGTATATTCTGGATGTCAAGCCTTTATCGGATCTGTCATTTTCAAATATATTCTCCCATACTGTAGGGTTCCTCTTTGTTCTATTGATGGTGTCTTTCGCTGTACAGAAGCTTTTCAGCTTGATATAGTCCCACTTGCTCATTTTTGCTGTTGTTTTCCTTGCCTGGGGAGATATGTTCAAGAAGAGGTCACTCATGTTTATGTCTAAGAGGTTTTTGCCTATGTTTTTTTCCAAGAGTTTAATGGTTTCATGACTTACATTCAGGTCTTTGATCCATTTTGAGTTTACTTTTGTGTATGGGGTTAGACAATGGTCCAGTTTCATTCTCCTACATGTAGCTGTCCAGTTTTGCCAGCACCATCTGTTGAAGAGACTGTCATTTTGCCATTGTATGTCCATGGCTCCTTTATCAAATATTAATTGACCATATATGTCTGGGTTAATGTCTGGATTCTCTAGTCTGTTCCATTGGTCTGTGGCTCTGCTCTTGTGCCAGTACCAAATTGTCTTGATTACTATGGCTTTATAGTAGAGCTTGAAGTTGGGGAGTGAGATCCCCCCTACTTTATTCTTCTTTCTCAGGATTGCTTTGGCTCTTCAGGGTCTTTGGTGTTTCCATATGAATTTTTGAATTATTTGTTCCAGTTCATTGAAGAATGTTGCTGGTAGTTTCATAGGGATTGCATCAAATCTGTATATTGCTTTGGGCAGGATGGCCATTTTGACGATATTAATTCTTCCTAGCCATGAGCATGGGATGAGTTTCCATCTGTTAGTGTCCCCTTTAATTTCTCTTAAGAGTGACTTGTAGTTTTCAGAATATAAGTCTTTCACTTCTTTGGTTAGGTTTATTCCTAGGTATTTTATTTTTTTTGATGCAATTGTGAATGGAGTTGTTTTCCTGATTTCTCTTTCTGTTGGTTCATTGTTAATGTATAGGAAAGCCACAGATTTCTGTGTGTTGATTTTGTATCCTGCAACTTTGCTGTATTCTGATATCAGTTCTAGTAGTTTTGGGGTGGAGTCTTTAGGGTTTTTCATGTATAGTTTCATGTCATCTGCAAATAGTGACAGTTTAACTTCTTATTTACCAATCTGGATTCCTTGTATTTCTTTGTTTTGTGGCTAGGACCTCCAGTACTATGTTAAATAACAGTGGGGAGAGTGGGCATCCCTGTCTAGTTCCTGATCTCAGAGGAAAAGCTTTCAGCTTCTCGCTGTTCAATATAATGTTGGCTGTGGGTTTATCATAGATGGCCTTTATTATGTTGAGGTACTTGCCCTCTATTCCCATTTTGCTGAGAGGTTTTATCATGAAAGGATGTTGAAGTTTGTCAAATGCTTTTTCAGCATCTATGGAGATGATCATGTGGTTTTTGTCTTTCTTTTTGTAGATGTGGTAGATGATGTTGATGGACTTTCGAATGTTGTACCATCCTTGCATCCCTGGGATGAATCCCACTTGGTCATGGTGTATGATCCTTTTGATGTGTTTTTGAATTCGGTTTGCTAATATTTTGTTGAGTATTTTTGCATCTACGTTCATCAGGGATATTGGTCTGTAGTTTTCTTTTTTGGTGGGGTCTTTGCCTGGTTTTGGTATTAGGGTGATGTTAGCTTCATAGAATGAGTTTGGGAGTGTCCCCTCCTCTTCTATTTTTTGGAAAACTTTAAGGAGAATGGGTATTATGTCTTCCCTGTATGTCTGATAAAATTCTGAGGTGAATCCATCTGGCCCAGGGATTTTGTTCTTTGGTAGTTTTTTGATTACCACTTCAATTTCATTGCTGGTAATTGGTCTGTTTAGATTTTCTGTTTCTTTCTGGGTCAGTCTTGGAAGGTTGTATTTTTCTAGGAAGTTGTCCATTTCTCCTAGGTTTCCCAGCTTGTTAGCATATAGGTTTTCATAGTACTCACTAATAATTCTTTGTATTTCTGTGGGGTCCGTTGTGATTTTTCCTTTCTCGTTTCTGATACTGTTGATTTGTGTTGACTCTCTTTTCCTCTTAATAAGTCTGGCTAGAGGCTTATCTATTTTGTTTATTTTCTCGAAGAACCAGCTCTTGGTTTCATTGATTTTTGCTATTTTATTCTTCTCAATATTATTTATGTCTTCTCTGATCTTTATTATGTCCCTCCTTCAGCTGACCTTAGGCCTCATTTGTTCTTCTTTTTCCAATTTCGATAATTGTGACATTGGACCATTTCTTTGGGATTGTTCTTCCTTTTTTAAATATGCCTGGATTGCTATATACTTTCCTCTTAAGACTGCTTTTGCTGTATCCCACAGTATTTGGGGCTTTGTGTCGTTGTTGTCATTTGTTTCCGTATATTTCTGGATCTCCATTTTGATTTGGTCGTTGATCCATTGATTATTTAGGAGCGTGTTGTTAAGCCTCCATGTGTTTGTGAGCCTTTTTGCTTTCTTTGTACAGTTTATTTCTAGTTTTATGCCTTTGTGGTCTGAAAAGTTGGTTGTTAGGTTTTCAATCATTTAGAATTTACTGAGGCTCTTTTTGTGGCCCAGTATGTGGTCTATTCTGGAGAATGTTCCATGTGCACTTGAGAAGAATGTGTATCCTGTTGCTTTTGGATGTAGAGTTCTGTAGATGTATTAGGTCCATCTGTTCTAGTGTGTTGTTCAGTGCCTCTGTGTCCTTACTTATTTTCTGTCTGGTGGATCTGTCCTTTGGAGTGAGTGGTGTGTTCAAGTCTCCTAGAATGAATGCATTGCATTCTATTTACTCCTTTAGTTCTGTTAGTATTTGTTTCAGGTATGTTGGTGCTCCTGTATTGGGTGCATATATATTTAGAATGGTTATATCCTCTTGTTGGACTGAGCCCTTTATCATTATGTAATGTCCTTCTTTGTCCTTTGTTACTTTCTTTATTTTGAAGTCTGTTTTGTCTGATACCAGAATTGCAACATCTGCTTTCTTCTCTCTGTTGTTTGCATGAAATATCTTTTTCCATCCCTTGACTTCAAGTCTGTGCATGTCTTTGGGTTTGAGGTGAGTCTCTTGTAAGCAGCATATGGATGGATCTTGCTTTTTTATCCATTCTGTTACTCTGTGTCTGTTGATTGGTGCATTCAGTCTATTTACATTTAGGGTGATTATTGAGAGAGATGAACTTACTGCCATTGCAGGCTTTAAGTTTGTGGTTACCAAAGGTTCAGGGTTAGCTACTTTACTATCTTACTGTCTAACTTAACTCGCTTGTTGAGCTATTATAAACGCAGTCTGATGATTCTTTATTTCTCTCCCTTCTTATTCCTCCTCCTCCCTTCTTCATATGTTGGGTGTTTTGTTCTGTGCTCTTTTTTAGGACTGCTCCCATCTAGAGCAGTCCCTGTAGGATGCCCTGTAGAAGTGGTTTGTGGGAGGCAAATTCCCTCAACTTTTGCTTGTCTGGGAATTGTTTAATCCCTCCTTCATATTTAAATGATATTCGTGCTGGATACAGTAGTCTTGGTTCGAGGCCCTTCTGTTTCATTGCATTAAGTTTATCATGCCATTCTCTTCTGGCCTGTAGGCTTTCTGTTGAGAAGTTTGATGATAGCCTGATGGGTTTTCCTTTGTAGGTAACCTTTTTTTTCTCTCTGGCTGCCTTTAATACTTTGTCCTTGTCTTTGATCTTTGCCATTTTAATTATTATGTGTCTTGGTGTTGCCCTCCCTGGATCTCTTGTCATGGGAGTTCTGTGTACCTCTGTGGTCTGAGAGGCCATTTCTTCCCCTAGTTTGGGGAAGTTTTTGGCAATTATTTCTTCAAAGACACTTTCTATCCCTTTTTCTCTCTCTTTTTCTTCTGGTACCCCTATAATGCGGATATTGTTCTGTTTCGATTGGTCACTCAGCTCTCTTAGAATTCTTTCATTCCTGGAGATCCTTTTATCTCTCTCTGCATCAGCTTCTCTGCGTTCCTGTTCTCTGTTTTCTAGTCCATTAATGGTCTCTTGCATCTCGTCCATTGTGTTTTGAAGTCCTTCCAGAGCTTGTTTTATTTCTGTATTCTCCTTCCTTAGTTCTTGCATATTTCTCTGCAAGTCCATCAGCATGGTTATGACTTTTGTTTTGAATTCTTTTTCAGGAAGACTGGTTAAATCTATCTCCCCAGGTTCCTTCTCAGGGGAAGATGGGGCAGATGCCGAAGCTGTCTGGGTTAGTCTTGTCTGGATCATATTTTTTTGCCTTTTCATGTTGACAGGTGCTATTGACTGTCAGCTGGGAGGGCCAAACTTTTCACTTGCTACTGGCCTTTCTTTACTGAGACAACTGCGACCCCTAGTGGCTTGTGTTGGATAATTGCATGTAGACTGGGTCTTTGTGTCCTGCCCAGCCGATATGGAGGAATTTCCCTTTCTGTGGGCGGGGTCTGCCTTAGGCTGTTTCTCTGCTTTCGCAGCGCCTGGAGGGGTAATGGACCCGGGGGGCTGTTTGGCTGTTTACCTCCGTGAGGGGTCTCAGAGCTGTTGCCCAGGGGGTTAGTGCGCCCGGTTTTCCCTGTAATTTCCAGCCACTGGGCTGTGACCTGTGTTGTATCCATCCAGCTGTTATGTCCCTGTCCCTTTAAGACTTTCAAAAAGCACTCACTTTTCTTTGTCACAGCGGCATCAGCTTTGGAACCTGCTCAGAGGTCTTGCTGCCCTATTTCCCTAGTTTCCAGCCCTCCACGCATGCACTGTGTCTGCGCTCTGGTGCGGGTGGCTGGGGCTGGGTGTTTAGCAGTCCTGGGCTCCCTCTCCCTCCCACTGGGAGCTGGGGGGAGGTGTGCTCGGGTCCCGCCGGGCCGGGGGTTGTATCTTACCCCTTTCACCAGGCGCTGGGCTCTCACACATGTGGATGTAGTCTGGCTGTTGTCCTGTGTCTTCTGGTCTCTCTTTTAGGATTAGTTGTATTGTATTTTCAAAAATATATATGTTTTTGGGAGGAGATTCCCACTGTCCTCACGCCGCCATGTTGGCTCTGCCTTCCCGACATTTGTATTTAAATACTTGAATACCTCTAATTTATTTGTAAAACCTGAAGTAAATATTTGTGACTCAAGTAAGTTCAGTAGATATTTATTGAACGTATTCCATGTGCTGGGCACTGAGACTACAGGGGTAAATAAGGCATTATTTCTCTTATGGAACTTTATCTTCTTTGGAGGAAACTGACTTTACCTGAGGAACTTTGATGTGGTTCAAGAATGCAGGCCCTGGAGGGGGGTCGCTTGGGCTTGGATTCTCTCCATGTACTAGTGTCTCTGTGTCTTCATCTCTTAAATGGGAATAATACAGATTCTACCTCATAGGCTGTTATCAAGAGCAGGGGAGCTTAATAAATGGCAGGTGCTTAGAATAGTGCCTGATAGAATAACTCAGTAAATATGAATTACAGCAATTATTTTTAACTCAAGTTATTTCAGTAGCTAAATTATAAGAGGGAGATGGGTATAAGGTGCTGTGGGGACACAGTGGAGGACAGGAATGGGTGGCGTTGGGTAAAGCTTCACAGAGAAGATAGTAACTTAGCTACTCTTGATGAACGGACAGGGCTGTCGGGGAGAATGAATCACAAGGGTGTAAATACAGGGACGCCGCAGAAGTGGGTGGGGCCCCACGAGCATTTCACCGGCAGGTGATGTACAGCTCTTACTTTTATTCAAGCAATCTTAAATCATCTGATCTGGTGATTTAGATTTAGTGGGTGGGGATACAATTCAAGGCAGTAAGAATACTTTCAGATTCTGAAATAGGCCAAAAAAACATTTAAGTTTAGACTGGACCTACTGTTTTCAGGGAAATCCCTGTGATTTCACCATGAAATAGTAAGGTCATTTGGTATAGTGGTGTACCTCTCTATACGCATTTATATTCTCTCAAGTGCTGAATTGTGAAGGGATATCTTTAAAAGAAATGGGTGGTAATGTTCAATAAATGCTTATTGAAGGTGCTAAGACTTAAGCTCAGGAAGTGGAACCATGTGCCCTATGTCCATTCATCTCCACAGAATTCAGTTCAGTGTCTTGCAAACAATAACTCCCTAACTCTTTGTTGAATGATTCAAAGCATTTCAGACCATAGAAGCTTTGGCACATACACGTATTGTCTTAATGGCTCCCAAACTGATAGGTGTGTGAGAAGTACCAGAAAGTGTCCTTATAAAAGTATAGTGTGTTTTTGCAAAGCTGGAAATAAGGTTAACATTGAATAGTTTTATTGAAAGAAGATTCTGGTCATTTTTGTTTTTCAAAGACTCTATTAGTTCAGGAGAAATAGCATATTTTTTTAATTGTGGAAAGAGTTTTAACTGTTTTGTCTTCCTTCTAGGCTTCCTCAAGCATCCAGAGAATCTTGTCAACATTAACATTAGCAGTATTTCCCACACTCTATTTTTTTAACTTCCTTTATTATACAGAAGCAGGATCCATGTTTTTCACCCTTTTTGCCTATTTGATGTGTCTTTACGGAAATCATAAAACTTCAGCTTTGCTTGGATTTTGTGGCTTCATGTTTCGTCAGACCAACATCATCTGGGCTGTGTTCTGTGCGGGAAACATCGTTGCCCAGAAGCTGACTGAAGCTTGGAAGACTGAGCTACAGAAGAAGAAAGAAGAGAGGCTTCCCTCTGTTAAGGGGCCCTTTTCAGAATTCCGGAAAATTCTTCAGTTCGTCCTGGCTTACTCCACGTCGTGCAGGAACCTGAGCGCACTCTTCTTCCTCACGTGGCCATACGTCCTCCTGGCCCTGGCGTTTTGTGCCTTTGTGGTAGTTAACGGTGGAATTGTTATTGGCGATCGGAGCAGTCATGAAGCCTGTCTACATTTTCCTCAGCTTTTCTACTTTTTCTCGTTTACTCTCTTTTTTTCCTTTCCTCACCTGCTGTCGCCTAACAAGATTAAGACTTTTCTTTCCTTAGCTTGGAAACGTAGATTTCAGTTTTTTGTGATTACCTTAGTCTCTGTATTGTTAGTGTGGAAATTCACTTATACTCATAAATACTTGCTGGCAGATAATAGACATTATACATTCTATGTGTGGAAAAGAGTTTTTCAAAGATACAAAATAGTGAAATATTTGTTAGTTCCAATCTATATATTTGCTGGTTGGAGTATAGCAGACTCACTGAAATCAAAGTCAGTTTTCTGGAATTTAATGTTTTTCATATGCTTATTTACTGTTCTAGTACCTCAGAAACTGCTAGAATTTCGTTACTTCATTTTACCTTATGTGATTTATAGGCTTAACATACCTTTGCCACCTACATCCAGACTTGTTTGTGAACTGGGTTGCTACACAATTGTTAACTTCCTAACTTTTTATATCTTTCTGAATAAGACTTTTCAGTGGCCAGATAGTGAGGACATTCAGAGGTTTATGTGGTAATATCAGGAATATCCTGAAGTCAAGAAATAGACATTATTTAGACTATTTCCACAGTGACCAACTGAACAGGGAAAATTACAGACTTTGTTTTAGCTGTAATGATGATCCTCAGATTACAGTAGATTTTTGTGTTTTAAACAGTAGATGTATGTGTTTTCAACATATATGACAAGTCCAAGCAAGTTAAATAAAAAACTGAGAAAAGTTGAAGACCTGCTCCATAAGCCTGAATAATGATGGGAAAATAAAATCATTCACAATTACTTGATGATATCTCTTTGATACTGCTGGCTATTCAAAAAGTCTAGAAACTTTTTATAGGTAAGAGTTTAAGAAAATTGGCATGCTTTATAGTACTGGAATTTGTTTATTTTCAGAAAGCAGTAGCAGACAAAATATTTGAAGAATATTTACAAATGATCGGGCACTCTTCTTGAGTGAACGTTGCTTAATATTTGAGTAAATAATTTTAATCAGAAGGCAAAATAGACTCATGTAGTTAGAAAATGTTACAAATAAGAGGCTCTTCTGTCTTTAGGAATCAAGTTGTTGACTTTTGTTAAAAGTCTAGAAATCAAGATGCTCTTAATGCTGATTCCTAATACGAAATAATGTGTTGGCCAAAGATACATTGTGTTGATGATAATAACCTTTTAAAAGATTTCCTTTCTGAAATATGTTACTGTATTAGTTTCCTATGGCTACCATAACAAATGGTCACAAGTTTGGTGGCTTAAAAAATTTCTCTCACCATTCTGGAGACCAGAAGTCTAAAAAATCGAGGTCTCAGCAGGGTTGTTCCCTCCGGAGGCTCTGCAGGATGGGTGGTGCCTCCGCCCAGCTCTGGAGGCTGCGCACAGTCCTCAGAGTTCCCTGGTTTGTAGATGGTGGTGCATCGCTCCCGTCTCCTCCTCTGTCCTCATCTTTCTCTTGTGAGGACAGTGTTATTGGATTTAGGGCTGCCCTAATCCAGGAGGGTCTCAGTCAAGATCCTTATCTACATCTACAAAGACCTTTTTCCAAATAAGGTCACATTTACAGGTTCCAAGTAGACATATCTCTTTGTGGGACACTTTTCAACCCACTGAAGTTACCAAAGGAGATTTTAGGAAAAACCTCATAAAATTTGTAGGAGATAATTTCTTTGCTGAGATATTTTAAATAAAAGTATATCTTTACTAAGAGGTTAAAATAGGGGACTTAAAAAGTCACATAATTATGAAACTAGAAGTAACTGCTATGATTTCATGTCCAAAAGAAGAATCTAAAGGCAGCTTAGAAGTCATCTGATCTAGTCTTAGCTCTGTAGAGTTGGACGCAGCAGCTCTGGTGGGGTTGTTCGTGTTGGTCTTTGGGTTTGGGTCCTGCTTGCTGAGTACATTCCCTGGGTTTCATTCCATTGTAGAGAAGTAGTGACGTATTAACTCAGACATGTAAGTTTAGGACTGTGACTAGAATGCCTCTTTCAACCTGATTTTATGTTTCTAAACTTCAAAAAATAACTGAACAAATTACTTTGTCTTCAGTGTTGGATTTTGCTGTCTCTGGTTTTCAAAGAATGAGTGGATTTGGGAAGTATTCTGCTCTTACAACCATAAAGTCATGCAAGTGAAAATTGCAAGTATAGTCTTGAGTAATAAATATAAAGCAGAGTTGTTGTACCCCATTCAGTAGTTAGAAAGTAGATTGACTCTAGTTCTAACAGTGGTTGTAGGACACATGTTCTTACCCAAGCCTTAAAAATAAAAAAACATATTAGGCAAGAAAGTACACTCAAAGAAATTATTATTTTATAATGCAGTTCTGAGTTCCAGGAAGTCAGAATTGAAAAAAGGGATGTGTAATGTAGGAAAGACAGCTTTCTTGTCTGATACTATTAATGTGAGGTTTTTGTGTTTAGGAATATTTCTGAGATGAAAAAAACCTTTTCTTCTCTAATCTGGTCTGGCAAAAATGAGAAAGCCATTCTCCCCCATACATTGGAGGAATTACTGTTCCAGTTCATTTTTGAGTGTTGAGTCCCTGCTGTTTTAAGAATCTTTATAGCAAATCACATTCAGAAGGAAAAAGGTTATGTGTTTTCCATGAAGTACATAAAATACAGTATTTAACATTTTAGAAAAGAATGCTGTGAATTAAAAGGTGCTATAGAACATTGCTTTTAGAAACACCATAAGTTAATGTTTTAGATGTTTTTCAAGGTATATTTTTTGACATGAATTTAAGAAAAATCATACTTAGTTGAATTTCTTGATTAAAATGTAATTGTAAAATAAAATATTGATAATCAGCTAGGGTGCCTGTGCAGCCTTGCAGTTATTACCATCTTTTGTTAGGATTATTTTAAACAATATCGTACAAAAAGACTTAGGCCATAAATGCTTAAACACAGTAAGAAATCTTTTTGAGCTGTTTTGATCTTATGTGAAATTCTATAAAGTGCTATCTGTATATTAATATTAAGATTCCAGTGTGCTGTTTCTTCACACATTATTTGTGTTTCCTCATAGTGGATACCCAGAAATCTTTTCCAATGCATCTGGATATGTATTTAAATTATTTTGAAATTCAATAATCCTGAGTTTAAACACAGGATGTGTCACTTTAGTGAGAGAAATTATGTTATTTCTCTGGCCCCTTCCTCCTCTTCTTGAAGTGATTTCTGGTATGTGCTTAGTCTGCTGTAAAGTATCTTAATATAAATAGTTTAATGCAATTTATTTCTGATCAATAGCTTAATGTAGTAATCTGCTAATTTGAATTTAACTGCATGGGGCTTGACCTTTTGTTCTTAATATTCTAAAGACAGGAAAGGAGATGAAAAAGAGAACCTCAATTTTTATTTATACCCCCTAAATAGTAGACTGTTATTTTAGACTCACTTTTAAGTAAAATGTTCATGTAAGGAATAAATTCATGTTTGGTAGGTTAGAGAGCATTTATTATCTTTGAAGCAATGAAAATTACATTAGAAAGTGAAAAGAAAGAAATATCACACAAATAGGAAAAAGTTTTTCTGATGGAAATTTAAATATGGCTTAGGAACCATGAGCTTGTAAAAAGAAGCACTTAACATGGGAGTTAGAATTTCTGTTTTTTTATTTATTTGATTGTGGCTTTGAAATCAGTAAGGTGAGTGTCTCAGTCTTTCGTCCTCATTTCAAAGGCGAATAGCGTTTGTCCTGACTGGTCAGCGCAGCAGGTGCGGGGCCTGCTGCAGAAAGAAGTCAGCCTGTCATGTATCCGAAGTCCATAAATATATGCCCAGTAATAAATACTGAGTAAATGTATCTTGAGTGAAAGTTTTAGTATAGAAAGAAGTGAATATGCTAGAAAAAATATATAACCATAAACTAATTTTAGGAAATGTTCATAGTGAGAGCCGTCATAAACTTTATTCTGCCTGAATTTTCTGACCTAGTTTTAAAATGTTTTATTTAATACAGGTTTAATACTTATAGTTACTTGTAAATATATCATATTACAGGATGTTCTTTCAAAATTATTGTTTATTTAAAATGAGTCCATTAAATTACAGTAGCAGAACTGGCTTTTAAGGGAAAAGAGATTTCAACCAGTTACAAATATTTCATGTTATTAGGCTACCTTTTACTATGTGAAAGATAATTATCTTTTATTTAGGATTTTAAAATATATTTAAATGTTGACAACAAGACAAACATTTCCAAATTCGTAAAACTTGTATAGCTGAAAAAATTATAATAAAAATGGATAGATTGAAGATATATTTTTAAACAATAGCCACAAATCCAACATTAAATTCTTTAACATTTGGAAATTATTTCTAGTGTAAGAAATTTTGCCACAGTGAAGTAATCCAATAATATTTGTATTGTGCTTTTCAAAATATGAGCATTTGATGAATTTGATGTTAACTTGAGCTCAGTGCATTACCATCACATAGGTGTTTTTCTGAGAAAAATGTTAAAACATTGTATTGATTTTTCACACTGACTGAAACTTCAGTTCAGTTGAACCGTGTGTATGAAAGTAATAGCACCAACCATTACCTGTGGTGGTGACCTGCAGCGCCCTGGGTGCGCACTGGCTGATTCACAAATGCCGTCCTGTTTGATCCTACTCGTTTCTTAGGAGGCAGATACTGATTTCTCTCTGACTGCTGAAGAAAACTAAAGTTGGGCAGGTCAGGCAACTTGCCGCAAGTTAGTGCTCTGAAGAACACAGATGGACTCCCAAGCCTGTGCATTTCTCTGCCTCACTGTGAGAGCTTTTCGTTAAGAGAGCTGTAACTCTGTCTTTACTTTGCATTAACCAGACCATTCCTGGCATGTTATTTTTTCTTGATGAATGTAGTCATTTTCAGATCTGCTAGAAACTTTAAAGGCTCATGAACAGATGAGTGTTTATAAGTTGTTGGAAGAAATGGCTGAAAGAATACGTAGGATGTTTAACTTGGAGAAGCAGAGATCCTGACTGGTTAAACTCTCATAATTGAATGATTATTTGGAAGAAGGATTGGACTATTCTGTATTCCCTGAAGTGTAAATCAAGGGCCAGCAGATTTCAACTCATGAAAACCGTACATTCTCTAATGTATCCAGAAAATTTCCCTGCTTCCTGGAGGCAAGATTTACATATACCAGGGATGCCTAGAAGAGATTTAGATAGCAACAGTAGACAAAATAAAATGGCCTTTTATGATGCCTCACAACTCTTTGATTTGAAATTCATAAGTTTGCTGCAGCTGATTTTTATTTTGCATTAATTGGTTAGTCGTGGTGAAGTATTTCTGGCGACTTGCATGCTGTCTTTGATACATTTTTAAATTTCTGAACAAAACTGTACTTCAACTGTTTTTAGCTATAGTGTCTGAGAGTACTTGCTAAGTATTTAATTTTTCTGTTTTTCTAATTCCTTTTACATTAGTGAAGAGAGCGTGCTCCTATTTGAAAAAGGGTTTCCTCCGACAGAAAAATGAACATGATCTATAAACTTTAAAAATGCAGTATCCACTAGGTGGTGGTGGTGTTCTATGTCCTTGTTCAAATGTCCCCGTAATTAAATTTTCCTTATTAGTCTGTGAAAGCATTTTTTATAGTTTTAAGTTTTGAACTACTAAGTAATTTATAGTCATCCATGTGTATTTATTAGATAATAATACTCAAAATATTTCCTGAATTGTATGAAGCTAAAGTATAAGTAAAACAATTGTTTTGTGTTTTGTAATCGTGACGTAAGACTTAACCTAAGGTGACTTAATGTATCTTTCCCTGTCACTTTTGTATCTCAAGCCTTTTTCCCACAAACAGTGGTGATGACAAATTTGAAAACTCCCATAGCGCGTTGTATGGGCCACTGTTTCAAGTGCTTCACCCTTTTTTTATGTCTCATAATAACCCTATGGGATCAGTACTGTTAATATCTCTGCTCTACGCATGAAGAAACTGTAAAGAGATTAAGTGTTTTGCCCAAAATCACCAAATAACTGGCTGAGCTGCAATTGAAACCTAGGCAGGCCGCCTCCAGAATCCGTGTCAACCACTGTCCCTTGGCTGGGGGAGCAGGGAAGGGAGGGCACAGAATCTAACCTCCAATTGTAGAATTTTAGAAAGAGAAATCATGGAGAATATGGTTATCCTCACTATTTTTATAAGTAAGGAGATGAGCCCACAGTAATTCTCACTCTTCCAATGGCAAGTGATCTTCCATCCGCCGTCGGGTCTTCCATCACTGTTTCTGCTATGGTGCCCCCAAAATGGTAAGCGTGTACATACGGATTTAAGGGAGGAAAAGCAGCGCAGGGTCGGAGTCGCTAGCCGAATGCATTTACCTTGAAATAAACACCTTTGTTTTAATGAGAACGATTCCAGCTACCAAGTGGAGGAACATAGTTGTTTAAAAATTAATACTTAGTTTCTCTAAAGAGACTTATTTGAAAGCAAACTTAGTTAAACATGACACTTTGGAATTTTTCTAAATTTTGACTGGAAAAGCTTAATCTTTTAAAAATGTGCTTGATGCTCTTAAGTTTTATATTTTATTAGATGATTGTAAAATGGAGAGGTTTATTTGACTTCTAAAATTGTGGGTGGATGCCATTTAAAACTGATTTTTAAGTAAACCTATTCTTTATAAGAATAAAAGACTTTTTTCCTTTTTGAAAAGTTTGTTCAAATATGGTTTCATTTTGCTTGTAAATAAATTACTGTTTTATAACATTTTATAATTTATCCTGTCTCTGTGACACTCTCTTATCCTAAGCTGGGTGCATGCTAGTGGCTTTTACTTTCACTCCGTCTGTATTAGCAGCCTTTTTATCCTGTTTTACCACCCACCCAATCCTATACTTAAAAGTTTTTGTCTTCCTGAAATAAATAAAGCAGTAATATTTTTAAGTATCTGTAATAAGTGTCCATACCAGCCTGGATGACTGTATATTGTCATGACAGTTATGCCAGTTAAGTCACTGGCTGCTCACCTTGAGCTTGGGGAGGCTTGGGTTTCTTCGTCCAGGTCTAAAGGCAGCCCAGAGCTTTTCCCAAGCACCTTGAACTCGGCAGCTGACCCCTGCCCTGTTTTCAGACTTCCGGCTCTTGCTC
This sequence comes from Manis javanica, assembly GCF_040802235.1. Taxonomy (NCBI): domain Eukaryota; kingdom Metazoa; phylum Chordata; class Mammalia; order Pholidota; family Manidae; genus Manis; species Manis javanica. The sequence goes on along the minus strand of NC_133170.1, from coordinate 5,616,273 downwards.
TCCCCTGGGTTTCTCCGTGTTTCGTTTGCATACCAGCAGCGCAGAGGTTGGGGACTTAGAGACAGATTTCGGGGTCCCTCCTCTGACTGCCTCCTTTCTGGGATTTCTCTTCATGCACAGCCACTCCAACCTGTCACACCTCAAGCCAGTGGTGTTATAGCCTCCTGACTAGGGTGTGTGCTCACAGGAAAAGTCATGTAAACATTGATTTCATTCAGTGAGATGTTTCAGTTATCAAATCCTGTCCCGTTTTCGTCTGCTTTTGTTTGCTGTATCTTCAGTGCCTTCAAATGGATTTTTTTTTTCTTTTTAAGTTGGTCAATCTGCAGAAGAGTTAGTATGATAAAAGTTCCTCACCATTACCTACCCAGGAAACTGGTCCTCCTTATAGTTGTCACGTGTTATGTATGGTCTTTCTGTTTATGGATAAGGCAGTTGGGGGTTATTTTTCCTCTGAGGACCTTAAGGGGCGTGTTCCTACCAACAGTCTGGGTGGGGACAGTACGTGTTTGGAATATAGACTAATAATAGATGGTGCCCCGCTCTAGTAAATCACAGTACCTGTGATAAATCCAACGGCCATTTGAGGGCCCCTTATGTGAAAATGGTATCAAGAAACACAAAAGTGGTGAACCTGTTCCAGACAAGAGGAATTCAACTTTTAGTTGGGGGCTAACTAATGACAAGTATAATATAATTAAAGAAGAATATGAGAATGAGGTGTTTTACTTTGAAATAAATATTGTATCCGGCTGGCGGGAAAAGAAGTTCATGGGAAAACTGGCCTTTGAGGTAATACTTGGAGGTGTGTGAAAGCCTAGTGACAAACATTCCAAACAGAATAAAGGGGTGACTGGAAATTGCACAGTAAAACTCTCCTACACTTGAGCGGGAGGTGATGGTAACAGCAGCCACCATTTATGCTGCGGGCTATAGGCACTAGTCTAAGTCTTAAATGTGGACTAAGTTATTTAAGCCTTATAAGCACTCTATGAGGCGGATAGTATTGTCCCCGTTTTACTGCTGAGGAAAATGAGGCACAGGGAATTGAAGCTTTGCAAACGGAATGTGGCTCCTGGACCTTCCCTGCTGCTGACCGTCTGAGCTTGTATTACCTGACAGCCTGTGCTTCAAAGGAACCAGGGGTTTTTTTTTAGGTAGAAAATGGATACAAAAAAGAACAATAAGCTGCTACATGAGGGAGGGGCCAGGAGGACCCACAGCCCACAAACAGATCCCATGATAAACGGGGTTGGAGTAAAAAAGCTCTTCTCTGGGAGAGGAGAGTCATATTTCCATTAAAATAAGATGAAGGGCATGCTCTGTGTGCAGCCCCCACCTTCAGTCCTGCTGTAAGTGGTCCAGGGACCAGGGAGGAGGGTGCTCTTAGTAAGGTACCTGCAGGTCGGGGGGCCCCTCTAACACCTTTGGTCCAACAGGTCCTGAGCCCAGGAGGCATGGTGGAGTCCCCTCAGGGAAAACCACGCAGCACATACCCTGTCAGTCTTCCTCATCAAGTCCCGTTGAATATAATTTTCATAGTTTCTCTTACCATCTGTCAGTCCCTAAAAATATGGTAAAAGAACCAAATTTAGGTTGAGAAACCTGGTCTGACTTGGACCATTCACCCTAATCAGGCCTGTGCCTCTGCATCTTTGGTCTTGTGCCTGGAAGACCATCGTCTTGCCAAGTTGCACAGGTGGACTAGAAGACCCGCAGGAAGGGGAGACCTTCCTGATCTAAGACGGTAGTTTTTAATTAACCCCACCTAGAAATCCATGCCTTACACACGGGATTTTGTCCCTTTTCGAAAAGCATGGAAAAATAACACACTGAGCCTAAACAGGCCTTACCTTTTTATTTAGTAGCATCTGAGAATATCCGTGGTGTTCCCTTCAGCCTTCCAAACACCACCCCCCTCAGCCCCACCTTGCTGCCTGCCCACATTTGTATAAGTACTTCTGCAGGTGATGGGCAAGGGAGCTTTAGGAACAGGGCAAGGAAAAGAAGGGAAGCCAAGTGGGAACACTGAAGACAGAAGGGCCGACAGGACGGCAGCCTGGAGAGGAAACATTTCTCCATGTATTGACTCTCAGTATCAATTTCTCCATTAAAATATTTCGTTTGTTTCTTAGGAAATGCTTAAAATGCTGATCTCTCTGCTTGCACAATAAAAATTCAGAGTGATGTTAATCCTTTACTGGATATAACTGTGCTGGGAAACTTTGAATACCTTTTTGCTAATCTTTTTTCAAAATGCATTATCCTAAATTTCACTCAAGATGGCAATCTTGGACATCTTTTCTAGTTGTTGGTCTCCCAGGAACATACCAGTTTATTCATAATGTCATAAATACGAATGATTTTTGTCATTGTTTTTTTTGCAATTCTTTGAACATGTTTAGCTTTAAGCAAATACCTTTGCTTAATTTTTAAAAAATATGTAACCAATAGGAACTTGAATCAAATCATTACAACTGCATCCCATTCCCCATTTTTAAGAATATGTGGAAACCTTTATATTTTCTACTTTTTCTTTTCACTTGGCATACCAGTCAAACCTGGAATTTATGATGTATATATAATGACAAAGTAGTTCCCAAAAGCTTCTCTTGGTGGGAAATTCTTTCCCTTCTATCGGCCATTCTCTGACAGCCATGCTGCAGAGCAGGTTACCTGATAAGCAAAGAAAGCCAAGTGATTGTACTTGTGATGCTATTTGAGTCAGAGTCATAGGAAGTGAACTTTTTAAATATTCACTCATTTTAGCTGAAATAAATGCAATTTGGAAGTTTCTGCAAGTCTCCAAATGGTTTTCAATCCTATATCATGTGACTTACCATGTAGCTTTTGTTGTGTTTGAATTCTATCACTGGATACTTGATAGACTGTTGGTCTTTTTGCATTTTATGTTTGATATTATAGATCTATCCGTATGTTAGTATACTTATATGTGTGTGTATGTGTGTGTGTATATGAAAAGTATGTATATACACATATGAAAAATTCTGTGGGCTATTGATCATCCAATAATAATTTCTCTGTCTCAAAAGAAAGGTAATTCACTTTGGAAAATCACAAGTGTACTAGCATGCAATCTATAAATCTCTAGATGCACTCTTATTTTCTTAGTAAGTCTCCACTTAAATGTTTATCATCATTTAAAATGTAAGGCATTTGTATAATTTTACTTTCTTTCTAATCCAATTTTCCTCTATCAGGAGCAAATTCTTACTACATGGAAATAGTCGCAGTTTATGGAAGAAAAGTAGCTTATTATGAGAACTAATTGGCAAGTATCTAAGAAGAAAACTCTGATCAAATTTATGCTTCATATTTCATAATCGTTTGATAATTTGGGCTTAATATTTGATAAGGGTAAATGAACCATGATCAAAATTAGACCTAAAAACTATAGTTTATAACTCTTGTTTTGTAATTACTAAAATAATTTTTCCTCTAAACAATAAGGGACCAAAAGGGATTAAATAAGATGAAAGTAAAGCAACTTTCCACCGCCTGTATACTAAATTTAGACAGCCTGTCTTTTGTATAAATTAGCAAAGCAGCTGTAAAATGTACACAACATTCAAGTGGTATCAGCAGACCAGGATTCAAGTCCTGCTGCCATTAACATGCTATGTGGTCCTGGATAAGCAAACCTGCCCAAGATCCAGTAAAAAAAGAAAATACCAGGAAATGACCTGACAGCTTTAGTCAAACGCCATGTAAGGGGTATGTACTGCTTTTTAAACGTGACTCGGGTTGTGCTCAAAATAGTTTAATTAACTTTGATCATAATTTTTGTGTAATGTGAAATAGTATTAGATAACTGAATCATTATTTACCATCTGCAGGAGTGTTGTGAAATGGTTTTTTACATTACTTAAAATGGAATTTATTTCTTCAACTTGAAAAGACGTGGACTTTGGTAACTTTTGTGAATTTTTTTGTATACTTGCTAATTATTACAGTTTATGAGGTTTTTGTCTTCTAAAAAACAGCATCCAATTTGATGTTCTAAAAAGTGTTACGTATGTTACATTACTTAAAATTAAGGTTAGTTGGGTTTTTCAATGATGTAAGGAAGTGATATGGGGAGTCACTAAGAATAGGGGTTAAAAGAGGATATTGTCTCCCCAGCTACATCTGACATGTGACTCCGAGGCTTATAGGACTGGAATGTAAATAGCAAGCCTCTGGGAAAAGTGAGACAACAACTCAGTACCAGCAGAGAGAAAACCTTAGTTCAAAATATCCACCTTCCCGTTGGTCTGCTCTCTCCTTCCCTGCACGAAAACCCACAGGTTCTGATTGATCGGTCCGCTTCCACTCCCGTTTACGACACACACAATAGGCAGGCTTTCACTCTGAGCCCTACTGGAACTCACTCGATATAACCCGTAAACATTCTCCTCTGACTCGGATACCAATTGCTGGCCCAGTCCCTTAGGCCAACACAACATGGTCGGTTAGATGAAGAACATAAATCACGTGTCACATCAGCCTCATTCAGAACTAACTCTCTTGGAGCTGTTCTCATAAGAACATCCATGGATTCATCTAATAGAGGAATATATCACGTTTTACAACAGACACATTTTTATCATAACAAATTTAGGTAATACATGTGGTTTTATTTTCAAAATTTTCTTCTTAAAGCCCCCATAAAAATGTAATTCCTGGATCAACCAATACCTATTTGCTAAGTATCCAAAACTCTTCATTTGCTGTGAAAGGATGTATAATTTAACATCAGATGTGAAGATAAATATAAGGGGGTATATTCAGGAAGCCTCCCAAGACACAGCTGTTCTCATGGCTGCGTATTCTTCTGCACTCACCGCCATTCCCACACCATGGGAATTGTCAGCTTCCTTCTCTATTCCTCACTGGACCGAAGCTTCATGTAGTCAAGGACTATGTCTGTTGTATTCACAAGTGTCAAGCACATAAACAACAAATATGCAATAAATAGTTTTTGACTGCTTAAATGAATAAATATGAATAAGTAGATGCCTAAGGATATCAGACTAGGAACAACTTTGCATTTTTAAAATATAGAACTCCAGTCCAATTTAAATCTAGCAACTTTCTATGGAGTTTTCATTTCCTGTTCTTTTATCTGAAATTCAACTACCTTAATGCTCAGAGGCCAATATATTTTTCTAGTAGATTGAGTCCCTAGTTTAATATGAAAGTAACATATAATTTCTTCAAAAAGAAATTCAGTTCATAGCAATATTTATATTATTAACGCTTAGAATATTCCTTTTATATACATGTTTTGAACTATTCATTTAGAAATCTATGTCTTTATATGTATTACTTAGGACCATATTTAATACTTAGTTAGAAATAAGTAATGTTCTCAATACACATTCATTTAGAAATATGTGTATTTGTGTATGTGTGTGTATAGTAGCTATAAAAAAACAAAATATTCTATTTTAGATATTTAGTATTATAGTAACAGTCTGGTGATAACAACATATATAGTAACAGTGGTAGAAAACATTTGACACATATCACTGGTGAATGTCTGATACTACTTAAAATATTCTTGCGTGTGAATATATGTAGGCAAATCAAGACACTGATTCACAGAAAGGGAACTAAGGCTATGATAAAAAGGAATCGATCTTTTCAGCATCAGCGGGTGTATGAGCTGCTCATTTCTCCTTCACTATTTACCCCATTTTAAAACAATATCCTCTGTGTTACGGTTACATTATTAAGTCTTTCAAATAGCCAGCGCCACAGCTGCCCTCTGAGAATGTGTGGAGCTCTGAGCCACTAGGGCTTAGTTTGAATATGACATACTTGATGTAGACATTGATATTTGTTAAATAGCCGACTGTCATACCTATATTTTTCTCTTTCCAAATCCAGGCATGTAAAATAATGGTAAAAAGGGAGCATTAATCTTATTCTCATTTGTTTGCATAATGATATTATAATGCTTAAATGGAAATGCAACTTTTTGTGTCATTTTTACTGATGTTAAGGGAGAAGTGGCTTTTAGGCACAGAAATAAATAGGGCTGTTGTTGGCTGCCATCTGCCCATAGTAGTCGTCTGAATGAAAAATATATATCTGTATATGTGAGTCAACTCACTCATATTTAGGTATGCAATTTTTCATTTATATTACCCACCTTGCCAATTAAAACAGACTCCTTATATTTAATGAGAAAGTTCTGTGCTTTCTGGAAAAGACGATTTAAGTTGCAATGACAACCCAGACATGATTTGACATAACAGGACATTATAATCCTTACTGAGAAATTCTGTAGATTTTACATTCATAATCAATACCTTCTCCCCCTACTCTTGTAGATCCCAACATAAAGTGAGTGTCAATAAAGTTGTAATCGTTAAAACAACAACTTTATTTTGCCTATAATTCTCTTGTTAGCAATGTGGACGGAGCTCAGCTGGGTGATGTTCTGCTGGTCTCAGCAGCTAGACTCACAAGTTCAGTTAAACCATTTTGTCCAGGAAGGTAACTAGCTGTTGACTGGGTTGGTCAGGATGACTGGGCCGTAAGACTGCAGCAGACTAGCCTGGACTCCTTCACATGGCAGCACTGTCAGGGCTCCCAAGAGCAGCAGGAAAGGGCAAGCCACACTGTACAGACAATTTTAATGTCCTTGCTTGTTTTATGTTTGCTACTGTTCCACCAGACAGCAGATCACAGAGCTAAGCCAGAATTTCTATCAAAGGTTACTACCAAAGAGCTTGGATGAAGGGAAGGGAAGAATATTACTTTTAAAATCAATCACAGATGGATTTCTGGGAAACTGATTTATATGCTCCTATGTGGCTATCTTTTTAAAAACAGTAATTTGTTAATTACACCTGATATTAACACCAAGTTGTTGGGGGTTAAGCAGCAAATGTTTCTGCTCTCCTATGCTCCCAAATCTGGCAATTTAGCTTACCTACATGGTGTTAAACACTTTATAATTATAAGTGAACTTACTTATTGTAAACTTTTCATTATCAGTTTATATACTATGTTGTGGTTCATGAATCGAGAACTCATTAGACATTTTCAGACATTTAGCTTGACTGCTGCTGTGTAACATTGAATTATGTGAGTCTGAATTTCTCAAGTGTATTAAAAAATAATGTCAGCAATAAGTCTTGAATTTTGTTCTAAAGGAGTGAATTGCAACTGTTACCAGAAGTCCCAATTTTTATCTTGGGATATTTTAAATGATTTATTATACTGCCTTCTTAGTAAATAGCTGATGTTTTATGTTACTAAGTAAATATCCACAGTACTCCCCTGTGGGACTACCTTTATTGAAATGATTAATCTGTGTGCTAAATATTCTGGAGTCCCCTTCCTTGGAATTATTTTTGGAATTTTGAAGCCACACACATTAAAAAAAAGAGAGAGAGAGAGCTGTTTTTATCATAGAGCCACAGACTACCTGTTTGTTTTCCTGTGGTTTGTTCCCTTCCTACTTCACTTTCCTGAGCTCATTCAATTCTGTCCCTGAAGCTGACATCAAAGGATCTTCAGGGAAAGGCCTGGTAGAAATGGACCCTGGAGCTAGACTGAAGGCGGAGAGCCTGGCAACCCTTAAATAACTGTGTGATGATCCTATGAGGGCCTATTCGTTGTTAAGTAACAGAAAAACAACCCAAATGTAAGCAAAACCACAATAAAACAAAAAGGAATTTTTTGGGAGATCCAAGTGCTTCATGAATCTGAGCCCTCCCTAGAACCTCAGTCGGGACTGCACCTCGGAATTTCACCCCCATCCTGTCTCTGGGCCCTGGTTCTCTTTGCCTGTTGACTTAGAATTTCCTTCTGCAGCCAGATTTCTCCACTCAGGCGGGAAGGAGGACCAGCAGGCACCCTGTGTTCCTGTTGCATCAGCTTAGCGATCGTAGAGGAAGGAAGCAGTCGGCCCGCCGCCTCTTCCATCCATTACTTTTGGCTACTCTGGCTGCAGAGCCGGCGAAGCTTATCATCATCACTAAATACAAATTATTGAATTTGAATGCATGCCAGATACTGTTCTATGAGGTCTCTGTGATTAGCTAATTTAATCCTCACAGGAACTCTTGGAGACAATCATGAAAGAGATATAATTTCATATTATGTGCATTTTTCAGATGAAACTGAAGAACAACAAGATTAAGCAATTTTTCCAAAGTTGCACAGCTAGGAAGTGGCAGAGTCACGATTCTGTATGAGGAGGGCTGCTCCCTGGTGACACCCTGGTAATCCACATTGGTTTGGATATTTTAGGCAAATAGTGGTTGAATGTTTCCCAAATCTGTACACAGACCCCTCCTGGGAAATGGCAATTCATATTCTGAAATAATTCTATATAACCAACTATGATTCCTCTTTGAAAAGACTGAATTTGAATACATTTGTAGGATGTTTTTTTTTTTTTAGCAATATACAATTTAGGACTCAGGGTTGGAAAACAACCTCAGGCTTATCTGGATAGCTGGGGAGTTAAAGAACTAAATATAATTTTGACTGGAGAGTAAATGATCACGGGAAGCAAAGATCTGTCAAAAAATCTTACAGTGGTTTCATTCCACCTTCATAATCAAAATTTGCCCTGTTTGAGCTTTGCATTATTTCTTGTTCTTTATGTGGGCATCAGTTATCAATTGTATAAAGAGTATCTATTTTACTATAATTTTATGAAGAAATAGCACAGGCACTTTGTACTACTGGCTATAAATAAAACATTCAGAAACACTGCAATGACTTACAGTAATTTATAAATTAAAGTTTCGTATTGTAGGACAAATTCTTTGAATTATAGAGCAACAGGAATCTGCCCCTTTTGCGAAGTGGTGTTAGGGAGCAAGCTAAGTTACTGTAAACAAGGGAGTTTATTTTCCTATCAACTCTTTTCACCTTTGACTTTTTTGTCAGTGTCTGTGCAGCTTCTCCATCTTATCTGAGCAGCACAGAACATCCCACGCTCCTCATTATGAAAACTCATTATCAGTGAAGCGGCTAGAAAGAGGCTGTGCAGGTTGATGTCTCCATCTCTCTTACCTCTTGAGCTATGTCATCAAGTCCAGAAGTAATTCCTTTTTTTTTTCTTTTAGACCACTGCCCTTAGCATGAGGGAAAGAAAAGCCCTTTAGAAACTAGTCATTGCTCTTAAGACATCATTAACAATGATAGAGAAACACACTTTGATCATTCTGAAGTGAATTTTTGCTTGAAGATATTCCTTGTCTATAGACTCCACAGACATTATTATCCAACTGCATGTAGAGATGATGTTGGGAATGCCAGATGGGTTCACATTCAGAAGAGAACATTTTTTTGTGAGCTAAAATAACCACACATAATCAAGATAACAAGGGCCATATTCTTATGAATGTGTCTATAGGGTCTTAGAGTACAAAACCTGTATTGTCCCAAATTATTTACTGATCATATGCTGTGTACTCTGAACCATGTTAAACATTGGCCCTGCCCTCAAGAAAAGGGAGAAAACTAACATTTCTTGAACTATGTCTGTGGGTCGGAAATTGTCATTCATTCATTTAACGCATTTACTTTTAAGGGCAGGGGGACAGCAGTGAACTAGGCAGATAAGGTCCCTGGTTTCAAGGAGGTCACATTCTATTGAAAGAGGCAGATCATAATCAAAGAGTAAGATAATTTCAAAAAATAGTATGTGGTATGCGACATACTATTTTTAGTACTCTATTTAGAGTGTGATGTGACAGAGAGGTGAAGAAAGGGACCCTTGAAATAGATCAGGGCATTTCTGTGATGGAAAGAGTTCGTTTGCATCCTGAATGTGAAGACAGAACCAGCTAATAGAAGTGCTGGGAGAAGAGTAATCCAGAGAGAGGATGGCAAGTGCAAAGGCCCTGAGGCCTGTTATCTCCTTGAATCTACCCCAGGTTTCTGTGAGCCATCAAGTATTAGCCTGACTGTAGATGGCAAGGAAGCACTGCAGCCATTTATGTAGGCCGCTCAGTCAGTGATACAAGGAGATGAGCTCGATGCTGTTCTGCTCCTTCTGCTTCCCATGCTGCTTTATTGGATCTAAAGCACAGATTAAGCACAATAACAGAAGGGAATTCCCAAGAAAGAGAGGTTCCTGTTCTAAACACAGGAAAACATCCTAGGTGGTCCTGATTCTTAATTTTTCCTTCTAGTATGAAATATACAAGAAAGACTTACACTCATCCATTTCTTGATTCATGCATTCAGCAGATATTTTTCAGTGTAAGTACAGCAAGTGTTTAGAGTTTGGAGTACAGTTGTAAATAGTATGAGTTACTTTCCCTCAAGGAGTTGAAAGTGGTTTGTTGGCATGTCATTTGGAAATTTTAGCAGTTTATCTGTTTTGTCAAAAGTTACACAGAAGGAACAACATCATTAGAATCTGAAAGTTTGCTCATCAGTTGGCTGGAAATTATCTGGCATTTAATATTTGACTCAGTATTTTGAAATGAATGAAGTCAACACTTTCTTAACCCTCTTTTGGGTATGATGAGAAAGGTGTAGTTGGAATCTTTTCATTGTTAATAGAACAAAACAATATTTTATAAGATTATTATAAATATATAGATATATTCTATAAATGATATATAGATTTTTAAGGCATTGAATTATTTCATCACTGAGACTGTCTCAGAGAGAGACAAAGGAGAGACTTTAACATCTTAAGTTCAGCCTTGTCTAGAGCTATTTAATTTCTTTTTCTGTTGCGTTTTCTGGATTACTCTCCTATTGGCTAATGGCTAAATAGGACAATTGTATGGAAAAAATAATGAAAGCATGTATTCCTACTCACTCACCTTAAATATAAGTATGTCTGTGTAAAAGAAAAACTGTGGTTATTTAAGCCAATGCCTGTGCTTACTGTTTGCTTGTGACTATTCTCCTATCTGAAGTTTAAAAGAGTAGAAAGAGTGGTCTGTGTATATACTAAGCATTTAATATTGCTCAGTGGAAAGATAAATGCTGCCAAATGTTGTTCTGTTTAATTTTGTGTGGTCTTTACTACCTCACCTTATATCTTCATTTATTATTATGTGGTTCCGCTGAGAAGTAAAGGAGCCAGGGTTATTTAGGCCTCGTGGTATTGTAAGGACTTTGGCTTTTACTCAAAAGGAATGAGAAAGTATTAGAGGAAATTTTTGAGCATGGCTGCCCTGATCTGACCTCTGTTTTTTTAACAGAACAAATCTTGTAGCTATTTTGAGTATAGGCTGAAGGGTAGATGAATAGAAGCAAGGAGGTGAGATAGCAGGCATAGCAATAATCAGATGAGAGATAATTGCACCTGTGTTTGGGGTGACAATGTGCCAGGGACTAGAATATAGGCATCAAGCTGGCACAAACTTGTCCCCAAGGCCTGGCATCATTGCTGTGGTACAGCAGGAGCTGTAATTCTTATTGAGTGATGGAAATTGATGGAAAAACACTCATTTTTTACAGCTTTCTTCTTCTCCCCAACTGCTTATTTCTTAGTTTTAAGATGCTTTCCTTATCCACTCACTTAAAAAGTTTAAGTAAAAGACAATAGCAAAGTAGCCACATTTCTCCTTAAATTTAGTTGAATTCAACAAGTTTTTTAAAGTGTTTTTATGTGATGACTCCTTTGGAATATTTAAGGACATCAAATGCCAGCAGAATGTTTTAAGACAGTGAAATGAGATTATTGCTTAGGATCAGGGCTATGCCACAGAACCAGGATTTACTTTAGAATTAAAATCGCTACATAGGATTTAATTTCCTCCTCAGAAGGGCAATGACCTTTTCAGTGAATCAGAGTCGGCCTTCTCTGCTTTCTATAAATGGGATCATGTGACTGTAACATTACAAAGTACCTAAATAGCTGTCTGGATAGAACAGTTTGCAGACAAGTGGCCCGGTGTGGTTTAGCATGCAACATGTTTTGTATGTAAGTGGAGAATAAGAAGACACATACATACACACATACAGCTATTTGGATGTCATGGGGAAAATGGAAGTTCCTGCGGCCGGGATCCCCACCGGACCCTAAAGTACTTGATGATGTAATTGGCCTGCTGCTGGGCTAGTGCTTCCCCACCCGTAGGCAGTGAGCTGTTATTGACTGAGTCCCTATATAAAGAGCTCCGCCCAGTGCTCTGGGCAGAGGCAGAGACGGAGGTGGATCGCGACCGGCAGACTGTTGGATGTGAACATGATTGATCTTCGTGCTCCATCTGCCGCCGTGAAAATAGAGCAGGTATAAGCCCTTCTACCCCAGGAATATTCTGTTTCCATTACCCTGTCTCACCAAATCCGTAGTGAACGTGCCCAGGGCTGAAGCCCTCAGGCAAGACAGATGTAGGTAAAGAAACACTGAATAGATACAAAAGCAATTACTGCTCGGTTGTCTATAGGAGGCAGGAAAAAAGTTGAATGGGAGCAAACTTTTAAGTATTTTTTTTTTGTTATTTTTTGTAATTGATCATGTGAATCATTACCTGTTCAATGAATAAACACGTAAATAAAAAGCGTCTTTTAAAAAGCTGTTGGGGAGAAAAGAAGAGCTTAGGGAAATGTGAAAGAGATCAGGAAGTTGCCTTGGGAGTGTTCAGTTTACCCGTGGTCTAGCATTCGGAAACTACATCTTGAGCTCAGAGTCTTAGATGCTTAAGTGTATGTGTGTAAACATAAGCACCGAACAGCTCATCAAGTCGTGTTCATCTGTGGCTCCTTAAAGGGTGAAGATGCCCTAGTCCACGGCTGCCGGTGCTGAAAGGAGTAGACAGGCCAGTTGCAGAAAGCTGGCCTGGGAAGATGCAGGAATTCTTCGGTCCTGTCGGAGGTCAAAATAAGTAAAATTGTGCTTTGGAAGTGGTCTGCTTTCAAGAACAGCTTCTTTTACAAGGCGTGGCAACATCCTTCCCTGGCTGCCGCCCTCGGGCCGGGCCGGGCACCCCTCAGCCACAGCGGGATGTGGGGCTCCTCAGGCCTGCAGGGCCAGCCCTGCCCCCGGCCTGCCCTCCAACTCCCTGCACTTGTGGCACCAGCTGTGAAGTCTGCCCCAGGTCTCCACTTCAGGTAAGAAATTTCACCATGCACTGTAACACCTGGCCCTTGTTCAAAGTTTGCTATTTTTTCGAAATGTTTTCACCTGTTATTTCACCCTCTGGGTTCATAGAAGCCAAGAGCTATAAGACACACCGGATGCTGTTGACCCCCATGCGGCAGAGGGAGACGTCAAATCCATGAGAATTGACCACTTTGCCTAAAATGAGAGAGCTGGGCAGCCACCGAGCAGCATCCGGCACTCGGTTCTGCTGGTCCCTGCCCAGGGGCTCTTCTCTCACTGTTACAGGCCACCTCAGTCATCCCCCTGGGCCTCCTTTTTATTCTTCTTCTTGACCCATCTGTCTTTCTATTTTATTCCTGTTTGCATTAAGGGTGACCTACTTCTACCAGGATTTAATGATATATTCTTATTTTTGTAGATTCTTTCCAAAATTGCCTGAAAACTGATTTTTTTTTCCCAGCAAGCAACTACATTTTCATCTTTAGGTTCTCCGTCTCACGTTCTGAAAAATTAGGCGTAAATAGAAATGTTAATCAGAGTCATTTTCATCATCAGTGCTACGATTTCTACTTGAGTCGTTTCCTGTCAGATTTACCACAAGCTGGAATCTCCTAGGCAAGTTCTCCTTTAGACGAATTCTCTATCAGTGGTCAGACACTAATGAAGTCTCTCTCAAAAAATCTGGCAAGAAAATGTGTCCTTAAAGTCCTAGCTGATGCCAGTCTTTAACTACATCAGGTTTTCCATTGAGGGGCAGGAAAGGAACAGGACATTTATGTCTAAATTCAGTTTGGGTAAAAGGGAAAGAACCGTCAACTTGAGTAGACAGTTGGGAGTAATCATTCATGTCTCAGCCCTTACTTGCAAAATCCTGTAAATGTGTGTTGTACAAAAGGGGAGGTTAGAATTCTCCCCCCCAGAAATGAGGAGATCCTAGTTACCTAAGCAGCACATTCATGGTTAAGGAAGTGCTACAAATTTTGTGGCAGCTAATCATGTTTTTTGCACTAATTATAGGAGATACAGTTGATATATTAAACCACATTAAAATGAAGAACTGTTCTTCATCAAAAGACAAATTTAAGAGAATGAAAAGGCAGTCTAGAGAGTGGGAGAAGTTATTTGCCACACATCTATCTGACAAATAAATTACATCCAGAATATTTAAGACATTCTTTCTCACAAAAGATGACATCCGAATGCAAAAAAAAAAGATGGTAACTTCACTAATTATTTCAAGGAAATGCAAATGAGACTCCACCAAGACCAACTATTATATGCCCATCGGAATGACTGTAACGTTGAAGGCATTGCCAAAAAATGCCAAGTAATGCTAAGGATATGGAGCAGCTGGACTCTCAGTACAGTGCTGATTGAGTATCAGTTTGGTTCAGCTACTTCAAAACATGTAAGTATGACCCAGGAGTTCCATTCCTAGGTATATATCCGACAGCAGTTTTACATATGTTCTCCAGAAGGCATGCATGCACACACAGGTCATGGCAGCAGAGTCACTGCCCTGCAGCAGCTGCCTGAATGCCACCGACAGCAGAGGGCGCAAACAAATTGTGACTCATCTATGATAGAGCATCACGCAGCAATGAGAATGGGCCAAAAATGGGGATGGCTCTCACGAGCATGGTGCCAAGGGAAGGAAGCCAGACATAAAAGGACATGATGGGTAATTCTATTTATGCAAAATACGAAAGCAGTGGAAAATAAGCTATGCCAGTAAAGGTCAGTGTAATGGATAGAGGGGGGAATAGAAACAGAAATCTGGTGGGTACTGGAACTACTCGCTTCCATGTTACAGGTGCTGGTGTGTGAAAATTAAGTGAGTTTTTGTACACTTGAGAGTAAAACTAAGATATGTATACTTTTTAGCATGTTTATTATATTTTAGTTAAAAGTCCTGTGCATTTTGCCTCCGCAGTATTTCTCCCCTTGGTTGCCTCCCTGACCTTCCGGGGTCCACCTTACCTCAGCCCCTTCTCACCTTTAGCTGGACAGTCAGCAGCTTTCCACACTCCTCTCGCCCGATTCATTTTCAGTGCACTTGATGGTAGTTTTTGAAAGCAGAGCTTTGATCACGCGGCTTCTGTCTGGCTAGGACACTGAATTTCAATCCTTCATAGGCTTCCGTGGCCTCTGCTCTTCACTTCCTAAAAGCTGTCTCGCCTAACCTTGCCTTAAACCGAACAGACAGGGAGCTGCACTGCCAGTCTAAGTGGGACTGCGCCCTTTCGGTCTCATTCCGCTTTGAAAACGTCGGTGCCACCCTCTCCGTTGAAACCATATTCTTTCTTCCTGTCCCAGCTCAAGCAGCCCAGCGTTTATAGACGGTTCTTGGTCACTCTGCTCCACCCCACTCCGGAATGTGGTCTCTGCTTCTTTTAAAGAGGCCCTTGGCAGCTGTTGCTGGATGGCATTTTCTTCTGCCATGTAGTATATATTTTTTCTTATCCTCCCGCTTTTGATTCTACCCTTCAGTGGCGTAAGAGAGGTGTTCTCTCAGCACTCACCACTTGACTCCTTTGATCATACTTTGAGCATATTAGGTGATCAGTAAACACTCTAAAACTTCACGGAGTCAGAAAATGTAAAAACTGCTGTTTCAGTCTTTTAAACTAATTTCCCCCAATAACGTATAATATCTGCTATTTTATATTTATCATCATGAGGTTATCTTTAGTCAAATGATTGAATTTAACTGGGAGATCTGCCATATATAAAAGGTGTCCCTCTCTGCATTCCACTAGAAAATGAAACTGCACAGAAATTTATCATGACTCATGATGCTGTGAAAAAAAACAAACAAACCCAAAAAACTAAAAGAAACTAAAAAAAAAAAAAGATGTTTTCCAAAGGTAAGGATAGAACGAATATGGAATGCTTGAGGTAAATGTAACTTTAAAATGCCAGATCTCAAGCAGCCTTTTTATTTTCCCTATTGCTCTGAATTTTAGGCCCCTGCTAGCTAGTTAAATTACACTATTTGTTTTGTCGTACAGTGTTGAATTGATATCTTTGGTAATATTGAGTTGATACTTTTGACAGCTTTTCTGTATATATGAAATTTGGGCTGTTTCAAATGAGCCACAATTTAGCTGGCTTAACGAGAAAAGCACGAAGACGAAGGAGATGTTTTAAATGAAGTTTGCTCTTGAGATTAAAATGAAAGCCTAAGGTAGTCGGGCAGGTTGGGTTGGGGTAATCCAAGCTTCTTGCAGTCTATTTCACACCCCGTGATATCACATCACATTCCTGCACAAACCCCATATGGGACTTGTCCATGGCTGTGGTGGCCACGCTGTGACTCAGCTAAGCAAAACGTACAAAAAAGAACAGCTTCCCTTCAGTGGGACAGCGGGCGCCAGGGGATACCGTCAGGAATCACCTTTCAAGTCTCGCAGTTGGTTATGACATAGTCTACCGATCCCTCCATCGAATCAGAAATTTTAGAAAGAGACAAAGGAAAAGCATAAGCTAAACATAAACAAAGCCTCTGCAGTTCTCTCTGCACAAAAATTACAGAACCTGTCACCCATTAAGGCATTCAAAAATAGAAATCTGAAGATACAATTTTAGTTTTCACTCTGCCAGTTTCTACCTACATGTATTCACAAATTTGAGGATGGTTGTTTGCCTTTATGAGTTTATGTTTTCTAATTTATAAAATGGAGATGGTGTCTATTCTACATATTTTACCTAATCACTTAAAGGACAAATGATCTTATGAATGCACACTGTTTTTGTGAACTACAAGAAGCAATTCATGTATACAATATCATAATTAGACATATTGAGACGGTAGGTGACATTTTTAGGTAATAAAACTGAAAATGGAATGCATTTAAATTTCATAAAAGCAGCAAAGGCCAGGAATCGTGCTTTGAACGTTAACAATTTCTGCAGCAATCAAGCAACCGCTTTAGAACATTGTCATCATTGTGAAACTCAAAATGCCACCAGCACTCTTTGATGGCCAGGCTTATCCCGGTATCATATTCAAAGAGAGACCAATCCAGCATCATATTTGTATTGATTTCTCCTAAAAAGGTATAGCAGCTACATTCATAGCATACAGGTAAACGTCTTGAATCTCTCACCTCCACACCCCCATTACTCTGTCTCTACTATCTCATAGGCATCTCATCAAAAGATAAAGATTCTTTCCTTCTCTGTTTCAAGCATCCTGAAAATTGTCTCAATCTCAGTCCACAAATATTCTTCATCTTTCTGAACGCATCCTGGTTTTCTCTCTTCCATATCAGTCCTCTCTTTCCCTGGTGAGTCAGTGTGGACCTCGTGCCAGGTGAACGTAAATAGCCTCTACAGGCTCTTCGTGTCCTTTTTCACTGTCTACTGTGCTGTGCTAATAAAACCTAAGAGGCAGCACGGGGTCCCACAGAGTGACCGCAGGGCAGCACGAGGCTGTGGTTACCCGAGAGTCATACCTTCTCCTCGACATCGCTGCTCTGAGGAGGGCACTGCTGCATTTTGTGGGAGATTTTAAAACAAAGTCAACACAAAACACTAAAGACCAACAATCAGTTGTAAGTCCTGGCTCTATTCTTAAGGAATGTCTTCTAAGTAAACTGCGAAACCACTCTGAAAGTACCTGCCCGTGAGGCCACACGTGAGAGTGGCCCTAACCCTGCAGCTTCTGCGTCATTTATTCTGCATTCTATTACAATTTCATTTGGCCAGAGGGTTTGTAGGCAAAAACGCTGCTATGTAGGACTATCGTTCAGGTTGTGTCACAAAAAACTGGGGCAGAAGGATATGGGATGTGGACTGCTTTAACCAGAAATAAGATCTGAAGTAGGAAGGCTGTGGTCAGAATGAGAAGACAGTGATGTGTCTTCTCCTTAGAGAGAAGCTCTCAGTAAATATAAATGTGTGATAGTATTTGGCAACTAGATGTCATGGGCAACTTGGGAAGAAGGAATCAAAAAGTGATTCCAGGTAGTAGATTCCAGAAAAGTGGGGAATTTGTGTGGGGAACAAACCCTTGGGGCAAAGTTGATGGCAGGTTCATTGTTAGATCAGGTGCATCTCTACAATGGTGTGTCAGAGCGCTGGAAACATCGGAAGACCACCAGGGGACATCTGGAAGCCACTCACTTGGCAATGACAGCAGAAAGGTGTTACATTTGAGAAGAAGATGCATGAGGTTATGGTACATCATTGCCTACAGATTTTTTGGAATGAGATTATGAGCTGCTTGCACGATGAAGTGCTTTTTATAAATGCTCATTGGCACTAAAAGTGGACGCCTTCATTTCTCCAAACCCCAGTTTCTTCATACAGGATCTTAAGTTTTTTTTTGCATCTGAAATTATTTTAGAGTAAATACCAAAACATCCTTAATAAGCATTTTAAAGTTTTTAGGAATAATCATTGCTATTTTATTTGGATTTTTAATAATAATTTAATTTTCCCTGTGTTGATGAAACCCCTAGCCATGAGAGTTGACATGATCTGATACAGATATTTTAAAAAATACCCCTCTGGCTACTGTGTGGACAGTACATTAGAGAGGCCATAAGGTGACACGCCAGGAATGTGCTGCAGGACATATGTGGGACAGTGGCAGGCTGGTCTGTGATGGCATCGGTGCAGATGGAGAGAAATGGGTGTTTGATGGGATAAACTGTGTACCACAAATTCATATGTGGAAATCCTAACCTCCAGGACCTCAGAATGTGATGGTATGTGGAGTCAGGGCTGATTGAAGGAGTTAAGTTAAAATGAAGTGATACTGATGCGGCTGATAAAACCAATGTGGCTGATTCCTTAAAGTGGGAGAGAGTAAGACTTAACAGGCATGGAGGAAAAACCACGTGAAGAAAGAGAGGAGGTGGCCATCCGCAAGCCCAGGAAAAAGACAGAATGGAGCCCATCTGCTGACACCTCCTTCCTGGGCTTCTAGCCCCCAGAATTGTGAGAAAATAGTTTTCTTGATTAAGTCACCTAGTCTGTGGCACTCTGCTGTGGCAGCCCCACCAGACAGTGCAGACTGGAGTCCAGATGTATTTTAAATATAGAATTGCTAGGATTTGGGGGTAGATTGGATGTCGAAGATGGTGAATTTTAGGCATCTATGTTAAGAATACATTTCCTAGTTTGAGCAATTGCCTAAATGATATTGCAGTTATTAAACCTCTAAGCTGAGTTATAATTTATCAAATACCGTCAGCTAAGAAGGGGTAGAACTGGGACTGTCTGTCTCCAAAGCTACAATCTTAACCTCTATGTTGCTACACTCCTCATGTTTTTAAAATGTTGTTTTTAGAGCTACAAAAATTTTAAAGCAAAAATGAACCCACACGCATCATTTCACTTCCCCTTCATCTACACTCAGAGGATGAAGGCCAGAGAGAAGTGACAGACCTCTCCATTTAAGAAGAATAATTTCAGCTTATCTTTGTATGATAAGAGGAACTGCAGCTCCTAATATAGACAGGAGCAGAGCAGATTTTCTCTGCTGATTACGGGTACTCCTTTCAAACACTGAGAACTAAAATCGTTAGCATTTCAAATAATGGATTTAGCCTAACTTCTTTTCATTTGTTGATTTTTATTTAATGAAACATTACAAAATGTGAAACGATGCAGGATTGGCATTAGCTGAATTTAACTTTAAAATCTTGACTTCCTTTATTAGAGAATACTGTAATTTACACTACTGTTTCCATGCTTTTTCCTTCCTTATATAATCTCACTCCATGTTCTCCCCAATCACTTTATTTTCAGAATTTTCCATATATAGAACACACACACACACATATATATATACTGACAGCAGTCAACTTCTCAAGCAGTACATCTTGGAAATGACCGCTGTTATCAAAATCCTGTTTTGAACTCTTGTCAACCCAGGGGAAGATCAGAGGAAATCTTAAATCCCGGGAAAGAAGGGGCTATTGAGAGGTACAAGAAGAATGGCTACCTCCCGCCCCCCTGCGTCCAGCATCGTCGCTACCACCGTCACCTCCTCTCCCACAAAGAACCCCCAGATCGCAGCCTTGTAATTCCAGTCTTCAGGTCCGATTATCAGGCACCATGCTAGGCTATGACGCAGAGCGTGTAGAGTTAGTTAGTGGGAATATCATTCTTGTTATTTCCAACAGAAATCCCATTGGGTTGTTAGTCTGGAAATCAGGATTTTTAGTGATGAACAACATTATTCAGTCGTCGGGCTTTAGACAGCTCCTAAGTATCTCTAATGCTCAATTCTCTTGTCGGAAAAATGAGAGACCTTATTTCAAAAGGATACGGCACAGTATTGGGGGCAAATCCAGCCTTCAAAGTTAAACAGATTTGCCTCAGATCTTAGCTCTGCCGGTGTTACCTATGTAGGTGTCTCTGAACTTAGTTCGTCACCTATAAAATGGGCCTTACATTGTTTAAATGAGGTTTTGAGGATGGATCAAGTGGGATAACAAGTATGAAACAGTGGCTGCTAGGTAGGATCTCAGTAAATATGCATTGTCTCAAAGTCTCCCCACACTCGATGACCTTAAATCAGTTTAAATGAACAGCTAGTAAATATCCTGGAGGATAGAAGGAAAGAGAAAGTCCCACCTCTTTGGCTTGAGTAGCCCTGATAATGGTGATGGAGGTAAAAGTTCATAGTTGGTTAACTGAGAAAACACATATTGAATGCCAGGCATCGGGATATAAAGATGCCTGTTACATAGTCTGTGTTCTCAATGAGCTCATGGTCTATTCAGGTTGGTGAACTCATAACAAACACTATAGAGGTCCATGGTAAAGCTCAATACAGGATATCACAGGCACATCAAGGAGACGTGAGGTGGATTCCATGCGCGCGATCTCTCTCACGCCATCTGGTTTGACTTCCTCCCTTGGAAGCTATTAAGGGATGCATGCCTTGTTGAGCCACGAGGACTGCATGTTTGAAATAAACGAGGAACCCAGCAATCATCTTGATTTGCAAAGGATATTCTTGGAATATTTTAATGCTCAGTTCTGATTTGGGAACCCTGATTTAGAGAATTTCATTATTTGTAATTGTAAAAGACTTCGTTTTCATCTTTTGGAAGGTCTTAGAGACCACATGGCAACATTGCTTTACAAATTCCCCTAACCTGCTATAAAGCTCCATTGCACCTAGTAAAATATGGCTTTAATTATCAATATACTACAGTTGAAGGGGATCTTATGCTGACTAAAGGAAAGGGATTTTTGGAAGGCTTTGACCTCTACATAATATTAAGGGATGCTATTGTCATACAGGGTCCAGCACAGAGAGAGACCTGGTTTCTTCTTTGGACGCCCTTTCATTTTTTTAATATCTCGATCCATTCTACTACAGTGCATCTCTGAGATGAGAGCTTTTTTCTTTCTCCTTGATCTTTCTCATTCTTTTAAGAAAGGGGCCAAAAAGAAGAACGAAAAAACAAACAAAACCTTTTTCTCAGTCAGTGCTACGTGACGTGGGAATTGCACTGTATTCTCAGAAAAAAATACAGTATCTGGGCTGGTTAATTAGGCAAATAAATACTATGAGATTCTTGAGATTGTTAAACTGGAAACCTGAAAGTTAGAGAATGTATCTTGGTAAACAAACTAATTAAACATTTGAGTGGATGCATTCGTGTAGAAAAAAACCTGTCATAAAATAATCGGGGATATTTTTATTTAAAGTGACATCAAATTCCTAAGGAGGTGAGACTCTCATAACAGAAAAATCTGTGAACATGTATAACAGGAATATATTAAAGTTTTCCTGTCATAATACTTCTCAATTCAGTTTTTCTTTTAAAATAACCCACAAATCTGTCCCCCTTTTTAGTGGTAAGTGTGTGTGTGTGTGCCTGTTGAGAGAGAGGGATGAAGAGAGAGAGCAGGATCTCAGAAAGATGAAACTCATCGGTTCTTGGTTATTGAATGCCAACCGCAGGAGCTTCACAGCAGAGAGAACGTCAGTAGGAGATGCCCACCATCAGGGGAGGCTAATTCCCAGGGGACTGATTTTTGGTGGGACGTGGTAAGAGATGCAATCTTAAGCTTTTAGAATCCATTATCTGTAGTTTTACCAGAGGTTTCATGGAATACCCATCTCAGCTGAAAATAAGCAAGAGCCTATGGGACTGTTAGGTTCTGCATGAGCCTGGGGTACATGGGTCTCCCTCTCTTTTTAATACATTATGAGAGACGTTAACAACGGTGCAACGACTTGTCTCTAAACTGCCTGCTTCACCTTGATGTCAATTATATTCACTGTGTAATCGAGTGGAAAGTAGGTCCCCGTTTTCAAGCATGCGGTAAAGGATGTGAATAGCTCTCATTAAAAAAAAAATCATCATCAAAGTTTGGGAAACCCTATGTTAACAAAGGCAAGCGGGCTTATTTACTGCAGGAATTTTCAAAACTATTAACATGCCTGCTAGGGAAAAGAATATAGTGCTTGTCATTTTTACTTGACTGCAGAATCAGTAGTAAAATAAGGGTAAATACAGAGTAGTAGCCTTCTATTCCCCTAAAGGCAACAAGCCCTCTCTGCCTTTTTCTTGGCAAGCAGTTGTAAGGGAGGTTTAGGCTGTTGAGTGCAAGGATGTTTTAAGACTTGACACTATTTCTCATGGAGGCCTCATTCCACATCTTGTCAACGTTTTTAAAATATAGCCAGATGTCATATTAAATAAAATGTTTTGCTGTAAAAATAATTTTAAAGCATTTTTGAAGGTGGCTTCTCTGACAGCAACAGGATAAAGTTAATAAATTTTAAACATGAAAAGTGAAGGGCCTATCATCGTAAGGGAACTGGCCATCAG
This sequence comes from Manis javanica, assembly GCF_040802235.1. NCBI lineage: Eukaryota > Metazoa > Chordata > Mammalia > Pholidota > Manidae > Manis > Manis javanica. The sequence continues at coordinate 5,593,425 of NC_133170.1, read as the reverse complement.
TGGAAATATGAAAAAGACGTCAAGGTAAATAGACTGGCCATGCATATTACCCTGGGAAGAGGGTTTCCGTCATGAGTCTTGCACAACTCCAGGGGCCATCTTTGCATAGACTGTCACGTGCATGGTACTTGCTAAAGTTGTGCTGGCTGGGAGCTCAGTCACTGCTTGGCAGAGGAATAGACCTGTCCTGCTTGTGGGGGACCCACATTTGTGGAAATGAGCATGACCACCTGTCAAAAACGGAGGTCATTAAGCACTACAATCAAAGCATCTGAATGGCTGCTCTGATTCCAGGATCACTAAGCAATCTCTGATTACAGTTTGGCTTCCCATGCAGCTTCCTACAGGGAAAGAGTGTGATGGTCAGAGAAGTGGTGTTATCTGTGTCCCTTGGCAATTATGTTTCTGATAGCAAATGAAATCATCACTCTGCTATTAGCCATTAGTCCACTGTAATTTTTGTTTTTGTGACAAACAACTCCAGATTTAATCTAGTCTAAGTGGCAAACAAGGCCAAATTTTCAGCATGAAAAATACAACTATGAGACCCTGGCCTGGCATGATTTTGCCAATATAGTACAATTTTGTGATGCTTCCTAAGGACAGTCAGTGGGCAGTGGGCACTGCATAGGCTCCAACATCTGTACATTTGAACTAAAATAGGGTGATATGCTGTGTAATAAAATAATTAATAGACTATTTCCAAGTGGAACCTGAGAAACAAAGATAGTTGATAGAGAAAATCCACACCAATTGCACATACAAAAAAATGCTTCTAATTACATCATTTCAAGGATTAAATCTGGAAACCTTGTGAAGTAATGTTATCCCCAATCTAATAGACAGTGGATTCTTAGTGAGATTCTCATCTGTCTAAGGCCACAGTGCAGTTTTGAGGAGCCACAACTGGATCACAGAATTACTGGTTTTTAATTGCACACATATACTACATCATATAATGAAGTGACTGAGTGAAATTGACTAATATGATGGACTGGCAGATGGGGAAATATCTGAAAGGATAGAGAACTGGAGAATATTCATAATGCTAGGGCTTGCTGAGTGGGACATTGATATAATTAGTGAGGAGTTTATACTAATGAATGATAATAAATGGTGACCACTGTTAAAAAAAATAATGTCTTCCTTTATCAAGAAGTCAAGATGTGTGCAATGACTGATTTGTCTGGTGTATATTGGTTACAACTTGAGTTAGATTATATATTTAGCCAAACCTGTGGGCTTACCTCTTCCCTTTCAATTTAATCTTTTACTTGCACATAGCTGGAGACATACCCATAGAAAACAACATCATGAGATTTGTGGATAAATGGACTTAGGAAAGTATGCAATTATGCACATCAAAAGGAACTGTCTAACTTACAAAAATTAATTTTTAGTTGGTGGCTCAATATATATGAGTTAAAAAAAATCATGACATGGCATACATTACTCAGTGGAGAGCTAGTCAGGCATATGTTGATTTCAAAGTATGTGGCATTTTTAGTGTCAGAGGATCAAATATAAAGGGTTCTGCACCAGCTGGGTCTATATTGCCATCCAATAATCAGAAACTTGGCAAAAGCGTGTTCACCCCTATCACAGTGTGGTTGCTTTTGACAAGAAATACCACTGTGATAGTTTTAATTAGAGACATGTCAAGTAATTCAGTGCTAACAGTGGTGTGGAGGAACCCGTGGTGGTTACAGTCTGAAAGCTCGATGGACGTTTGCTCCATGTATGGGAGTCTCTTGGCAACATTCTTATGAGCTGAAAATAATTCATATTATGTCTGCTGGTCATTAAGTCGTGTCCCATTGTGTTAATGCCATGACTAAATGGAAAAAACAGATGTGGCAATTAAAAACTAAAAGTGATACCCATTTATTTTTGGCTGGAGAATCGCTACACATAGCCACATTTTTTTTCTTCCTTAGCCAAAGAGATGGCATGTGCAGAGTAACTATTATTTTCCTGCTGTTTATGAATAGTTCATGAATCATAACCAACACCCAACCACCTGCATTTTTCTATTTTAAAACTATTTAAAAATATGCTTATATTCATTTACTGAAATTTCTCTAAACTGAAACAAATGCAGTATGTGTGTTGCCCTTTTTTTCTTTTTCTGTGGCCAGTTTGGCTAGAAAGTAGAAAGCAGATAAATAACTAAAATAAAACAGCAGCTTTGAACAAGCCTTGTGCTCAGAGTGAAATTTACCAGCATTGAGACAGAGCCTAAGGAATGACATTTCCCAAAACTGTCGCACGTCTACTGCGAACCAAACTGGGCATGCCCTTGTTTGACAGGAATCGATCCAATTAGCTATTGATCCACATAAATCCACCTTTAAGAGACCAATAATATCATATTAAGTAGATCTTTGAAGATTTCTACACACTAAACATTTTTAAATATTAACTTTTTGCAGATTTTTGAAGACTTTTCAGGAAATTAAAGAACAGACACTTTCTGCCAACAGAGGGTTTATAGTCTAGTAAGGGGGATAACACAACAATATAAATAATTACTTGAAAACAAAGTATGTTCGATATGTCAGGATTAAATATGCCGTGTAGGGCCGTGATGATAAAACTATGACTAAACGCAATCCCTATAAAAATCCCAACTGAATTCTTTGAAAAAATTGGCAAACTGAACTTAGGATGCTTATGAAAATTCAAGGGTCTTGGAAGAGCCAAAACAATCTTGAAAAAGAAAAAAAATTTGAAGGATTCGTACTTTCTAATTTCAATACTTACTACAAAGGTACAGTAATCAAGACAGTGTGGTACTGGCATGAAGGAAGACATATAGTCCAATGAAATATAATTGAGAATTCAGAAATACACCTTCATATTTGAGGTCAATTGATTTTTGATAAAGGTGCCAAGAAAATTAAATGGAGGAAGAAAATCTTCAAAAATTTGTGCTGGGACAACTGGAAGCCACGTGTTGATGACCTACTTTACATTTTCTTCAAAGTTAATCCAAAATGTATCAAGGACTTAAATGTAGGAGCTTAACCTATTCAACTGTTGGAAAAAAAATTTAAGCGTAAGTGTTGGTGACCTTGTATTAGACAATGGTTGCTTAGATATAACACTGAAAGTACAAGCATGTAAAGAAAAAGATTAGATAAAATTGGACCCTACCAAAATGAAAAATTTGTGCTAAAAGGACATGATAAAGGTGAAAAGACTGATGTCATCACCATGGTGACAAAGATCGTTCCTCTTTTTCAGTCTCCCTCACAAGACAGCCAGCTAGCAACTATCTATAGATAAGACACTGTTGTGAAAATTCCAGAACCCGAGGCTGAGGCTAAGTACCCACCTCTGCCACAGAAACCAAGGGCTGCCCTGGGACGGTGAGAAGAGCAGCTGTGCTCTGAGCGCACTGCCTCCCCAGCTCTCAAAGCGCCGCACCGAGAGGGACCCCTGGGCCTACTTTTCCTCCAGTGGAAAAAAGGAGAGCCCGGGATAGACATCCAGATCTGCCATTATTGTAGGGCGCTTCTCAGGATGCTCTTCAGATCTCACCTCATCAGGATCATTAGTGGAACCTGAGAGGTTTGACCACTGGAGATCAGATAGAGACACACAGATATCTGGATAGACCACATTTCCGCTTGCTGTGGTGTCCAAGGGGATTCCAGCCACTGGATCTGCCTACCTGCAGAGCCAACCTGGTGGCCTGTGAGCGCCATTGGCAGTTTTGCTTGACTTGGGTCCCCAGCCAATAAGCTATACCAGCCATGAAGCCTGTTCTCTGACCCCACCAGGGCCAGGAAGCAAATTTGCAGCCCCTCCCAACTGTCAAGTAGAGGCTCTGGTTGCACACAGTCAGGAAGACTGGACAGAGACCGGGAGAACATCCCACAGCTCCACCTGGGCAGAGAGCCAAGCCTGCAGCCCTGCTCACCTGTGAAGTGTAGCCTGTAGCCTGGCGTAAACGGGGAACCCGAACAGGAACTTCGGGCAGTCTTGGAATACAGCCTATGGTACTGCCTAGCCAGGGAGCCACGCCACAGCCCTGACCTGCGTAAAGCCCAGCCTCCAGCCCTGCCCAACTGCTTCACTTTGGCAGTGAGCCCAGGTCGTGGCCCGATGGACCACAGAGCTAGCCTCTAGCCCCACCCAAGTGCCACATGTAACTGGAGGCCTCTCCTGACCACGAAGCCCAGCCAGTGATCTTACCCCAAAGCAGGACACAACCAACAGCCCAAACAGAAAAAAGTAATCTCAAAATTTGTGTGGAATCACAAAAGACCCCAAAGCCAAAGCAATCATGAGAAAGAAGAACGAACCTGCAGGTGTCATACCGCGGGGTTACAGAGCTATAGTTGAAATAGTATGGTACTGGCATAAGACAGACACATAGAGCAACGGAAGTGAATGAACTGTCATGCCTATTTGACATTTGGTCAATTAATACTGACAAGGGACCCAAGAGTACAAAATAGGGGAAAGATAGTCTCTTGAGTAAGTGATCTTGGGAGAACTGGATATCCGCATTCAGAAGTATGAATCTGTCATTCTATCTTACAGTGTTCACAGCAAGTAACTCAAAATGGATTAAAGACTTGAATGTAAGACCTGAAACCAGAAGACTCCTGGAAGAAAATGGATCAAGCTCTTTAATGTTGGTTCTGGCAATGACTTTATGGATATGCCAGTGAAGCACAAGCAAAAACAGCAAAAAACAAACAAGTGGGGTGACATCAAACTAAAACACTTCTGCAGCACAACAGAAATCATCAGCAAAGTGGAAAGACGAGTTATGGAATAGGAGGAAATATTTACGAACCGCGTATCTGACACGGGGTTAATATCCAGAGCATATTTAGACCTCATACAACTCAGTAGCAAAAAAAGCAAATAATCTGATTAAGAAATGGGCAATGGACCTGAATGGACATTTTTCCAAAGAAGATATTCCATTCACTGAATTTGCCAATAGATACATGAAGGAGACCCCAGTAGCACTAATCACAGGAAAATGGAAATCAAGCTCACAGTGAAACCGCCTCACACCTGCCAGAATGGCGGTCATCAAAAAGTAAGTGCTGGCCAGGATGTGGAGGCAGGGGAAGCCTTGTGTGCTGTTGGTGGGACTGTAAACTGAGTCAGCCACAATGTAGAACAGTGTGGAGGTTCCTAAAAAAATTAAAAACAGAGCTACCCTATCATCCAGCAATCCCATTTCTGGGTATAAATCCAAAGGAAATAAAGGCAGGTTACTGAAGAGACATATGCACTACCACGTTTATGGCAGCACTGTTCACAGAAACAACTTAGTCTGTCAATGGATGAATAGATAAAAATGTGGTATATGTATCAGTGAACACTATTCAGCCCTAAGGAAAAAAGGGATTTGTCATTCGCAACACCATGAATGGACCTCGAGGACCTTATGCCCAGTGAGACAGAGAAACACAAGTACTGCGTGGTATCTCTCATATGTAGAGTCTAAAAAATTTGAAGTCATAAACATAGTAAAATCAAGGCTTCTAGGGTGTGGGGGGATCAGGGAATGGGAGAGAGATTGTCAGAGAAGGGTAGATACTTGCAACTAGTAGACAAATAATTCCTAGACACCTAATGCACAGTACAGTTATTATAGGCAGTGAATCTGTTATAAATAATTAAACTTGCTGAGAGACTAGAACTTACTTGTTCACAGCATTAGAATAAATTGTAATTATGTGAGTGATAAAGGTGTCAGCTAACACTACATTGGGAAAGGGAAGGAAGGAAGAAAAAGACAAACTATTAAGTTGGCTTGTAATGCAATAATCTCTCTAGAAAACTAAGGAAAGCCAATTAAAGAAATCATTAGAGCTATTTATATAAAGATGCTGATCAAAATCACAAAAATAAGTAGCTGTATTATATATCAACTGGAGCAAGCAGGAAAATAAAATGGAATACAAAATATTCAATTCTCCATAATCCTCAAAATATTAAACATCTATCTAGGGGTTGACTCACAAGAAATATGTAGGGCCTATTAGCATAAAGTATAGAATTTTACCAGAATCTTAAAAAGACATGATTTCCTGGATAGAAAGGCTGACCACTATAAAGTTTTCAATTCTCGTTAATTTGGTTAGTTTAGTGTAATATCAAATATGATTCTCGTGACCTTTTTTGGCACCTTGAAGTGTTCTAAAGTTCATTGAAAAGAATAAATTGATGATAATAGCAAAAGTAATTTCTGTCAGGAGATATTAAGAGGTACTAAAAATAACAAAGCACAATATTGTAACATTTTAAACAGAATATCTTGTGATAAGAATAGAGAATTATATCAATGGGTCAAACTGGAAAGCCCCTAAATAAATTCTAGAATGTAAGAGATTTTAGATTCTCATCTTGATAAAGACGGCACTTCAAATGATGCTTTTTAATTTATTAATAAGATTTTTAAAATTAAGAAAAACAAGTCAACATTGTAGGATGGACTATTATTTTATATACTTCTAAGAGAAAAAAAATAGATTAACAAAAACAAAATGCTTTCTTATTACATAGACTTGTTACTCTTGTTACCAGGGCAAACTAGACCCACTGTCTATTTTTGTAAAAAAAATGTTATTGAACATAGCCAAACCCATTCATTTACGTATTGTCCATGGCTGCTTCCGCACTACTATGGCAGTATTGAGTATTTGAGACAAAACCTACCTGGCCTACAAAGCCCAAAATGTTTAGTATCTGTCTCTTTATAGACAAGTTTGTTGACTCCTCTATATTTTTTGAGTTATTTTAGACTTTCTTAGCTATAGATTTTTAATCACATGCCAATTTTGTCTGTAAATATAAAAATTAACTATGAATTCAATAAGCTCATTAAGATATGAACTAAGCCTTCCAAAGCTCAGCTCTTTTAGGTCGCTTTTTCACTCAGGGTTATCCGTATCTGTGTTTTTTCATACAGTAGTGTCATCTGATTGATCTAGAACTTTGGTAACATATGGCATTTCTTAAAGGCATGTTCTAATTATTGTTTATGTTGTTCTCCTCAATGCCTCTGATACCCATTCTCAAGTATGATGTTGACACTGTCTGGACTTACTGGGCAAGATGATGACCTGACTGACAGTGATGGTAGCACTTGGTTGGTTGTGAGAGGGATTCTGCCTCCAGAGATGCTAAAATGGAAAAGGGCATGCCTTGGAATTGGTGAAATACAGTTGATACATTCCTCACATCATCTGAGAGTAAATTCTAGGTGAAATGAAGAGTTGAATGTAATAATGAAGGCATAAAACATCAGAGGGAATGGGTGAATATGTGTGCAATCTGGTAGTGAGAGTATCTTTTCTAAAAATAGTAGCATAAGAAGAAACCATGATTGAAAGGACCGATAAACTTACTTGCACTGTGACAATAGGCAGAAGCTTTTATCTGCGCCTCACTTTTTCCATCTTTTAGGTGAGGACAATATTGCCTCTCTCATGGAATGTGTTTTTTTTTTTTTTCAGAGAGGGCATCTCTAGTATTTATTGATCAAATGGTTGTTAACAACAATAAATTCTGTATAGGGGACTCAATGCACAATCATTAATCAACCCCAAGCCTAACTCTCAACAGTCTCCAATCTTCTGAAGCATAACGAACAAGTTCTTACATGGTGAACAAGTTCCTACATAGTGAATAAGTTCTGACATGGTGAACAGTGCAAAGGCAGTCATATCACAGAAACTTTAGGTTTTGATCACGCATCATGAACTATAAACAATCAAGTCATATATGATTATTCATTTGATTTTTATACTTGATTTATATGTGAATCCTGCATTTCTCCCTTATTATTATTATTATTATTTTTAATAAAATGCTGAAGTGGTAGGTAGATGCAAGATAAAGGTAGAAAACATAGTTTAGTGCTGTAAGAGAGCAAATGTAGATGATCAGGTGTGTGCCTGTAGACTATGTGCTAATCCGAGCTAGACAAGGGCAACAAAACATCCACGGATGCAGAAGATTTTTCTCAAAACAGGGGGGTGAGGTTCTAAGCCTCACGTCCGTTGATCCCCAATTTCTCACCTGATGGCCCCCCTGCGACTGTGCCTGTCTTAGGTTGTTCCTCCCTGGAGGAATCTTACCCGTCCCTCATGGAGTGTTTTGAAGATCAAATGCTTGGGATATAGTAAGTGTTAGATAAATGGGAGCTCTTTTTATTGTTTGACATCGAAAGTGAAATATTTATATCTACAAAAACTTGTCATATGTAACTCCATTCTGTATACATTTTTTTCTTCAAGTTTGACTCTGTCCTAAGATGTTTTTACTCTTCAGGTTCAATCCCATTTTAATTACAGTCGGTTAGACATTTCGTAAGTATAAGAGACATAATTTATGAGTGTTTAACATGTCCCATTCATCTCTATTCATTTTTAAATCTAAACAATATTAGATATTCCTACATTGCCTTTACTGTTTGCTTGAAGGCAAAAAATTTTAATTTTCTGGATCTCTCTTTCTTCCCCATATTTGGAATGACTGACAGCTTAAGGAAGGTGTTGTATACCATGTGGTACGGTGTCATATGAACACATCTGAGCTTATGTGGACACAGGCAGTAGCCTGTCACTAAGCTCTTCCTCATGCAACTGGAAAGGTTATCTTCATCCATCTCAGACATTTGACACAGTGGGATGGCAGAAGTTACCACTGATAACGAAATCCACCCAGCTTTCACAGGGATTAATCCCATCATGCTATGCCAAGCTCCTATCTAGGCAATCCTATTAGGGAATAAACAGATCCTCTCACTATACAAATTGTCCCTGTAAACAGATCTAAACAAAGGCATGAGATGTACATATTTTGCTATGCTTCTAATGCAAACATGCAACTACGTTAACATAGGATCCAACAGTCTTTGGCAAATGTTACCTAGAAAAAAATGATTGTAATATTCACTATTCCCATAAGTAGGGAAAAGTTTTCACATTCCAGCATAAAGATACTTTTAGTCCCTGTAGGAGAGGTTTCTGAAAATCTACCCTGGCACCGTATATTAATTTTAAATGAAAATAACAAGTGAAAGTAATCCTAGAAAGGAATAAAAGGCAAATTACAAATTAGAAAAAAAATTATCTAAAATATGTGTGATGTATTTAATAATGTCTCATTATTGTCTCCTTATATTCTCCTTTTATATGGTGATCAAAGAAGTGGCAGAATGAACAGAACATCTGGGACAAAATGAACACATAAGCCTAAGACATTTAGAAAAAAGAAACACATATAAATTATTTGAAAAGATGTGTAAGCATCCTAGTGATCATAGAAATGAAGTTTAAGATGTAATACCATAACTTCACCTGTTATATAGTTTATAGCAATACACACCTACATTAAAACAAAAGAAAGATCTCAAACAGCTTTACATCCAGGAACTAGATGAACAAACTGACCTCCAGTTAATGGAATAAAGGAAATAATAAAGATTAGAGCAGAAACAAATGAGATAGAGAATAGAAAAAAAAATCAATGAAACTAAGAGTTGTGGGGTTTGTTTGTGGAAGATAAACAAAATTGATAGCAGACTAAGAAAATAAAGAAGATTCAGATAAATAGAATTGGAAAGAAAGAGGAGACATTGCAATTGATACCACAGAAATAAAAAGAATTAAAACACATGATTATGAAAAATCATATGCCAAAAAACTGGATAACAGAAGAAATGCATAATTCCTAAAATCATACCAATTACTAAGACTGAATCATGAGGAAATAGTAAACCTGAACATATCTATATCAAGCAAGGTGATTAAAAACCAGTAATCAAAAACCTGCCAAGAAAATCCCAAGATTACAGAATTGGTGAATTCTGCTGACATTTGGGTAAGATTTAATGTCAATCCTTCTTAAACTCTTCCAAAAAATTAAGAGAGAACACTTCCAAACTCATTTTATGAGGTCAACATTGCCTCCATACCAAAGCCAGACAAAGACAGCACAAGAAAAGAAAGTACCGGATATTGCTACAGGATAACTGAGGACTATCGATGTAAAATTCTCAACAAAAATATAGCAAGCTGGATTCAGTAGCACATTAAAGGATCATACACCATGCAAAAGGCATTTATCCCTGGCATGCAAAGATGGTTCAGCATATAAAAAATCAATCAATGTAATACTTCACATTAACAGAATGAATGACAATAATCATATGATCATCTCAATAGATGTAGAAAATGTGTTTGACAAAAATTCAACACCATTTCCTGAAAGAAATTCTCAATAACTAAGAGCAGAAAGAAGTTACCTCTATATAGTAAAGGTCATATGTGACAGGCCTACAGCTGACATCATGCTCAATGGGGAAAGATTGTAAACTTTTCCTCTAAGACCAAGAACAGAGGAAAGAGGAAAGGAACACTCTTGCCACTTCTATTAAGCAGAGTACTGGAAATCTTAGCCAGATCAATTATTCAAGATAAAAAGTTTTACAAATTGAAAAGGAAGAAGTAAAATAGTCTCTTTTGCAGATGACATCATTTTATATGCAGATAGTACTAAATATGTCAAAGGTATTTGAACTCATAAGCAAATTCAGTAAAGTTGTAGGATACAGCACCTATTGCTCAATCTTTGGGTTATTTCAAGTTTTTTGAAGTTACAAAAAAAATATTAGAGTGAACATTTTGGGTGTACAAGTATCTTTGTGCACAGAAATAATGGATTTCTTTTACATAGCAAGGAATGGAGCTCCACATAGAAAGATATATGTGTATAAATTTTTCTGAAATTACTACTAAAGGACTTTACTTCCCATGGTCTTACCAACAGAACATGGGCATGTGTATTTTCTCATACTTCATCAATAGTAATATTGTTAATTCTTTTTGGAGATAAAGATATCTTATTTTATTTTATTTATATTTATGTGATTATGAGTATAATGAATGTCTTTATAGATTTCTTCTTTTTCTCTGAATGGGTTATTTATAGCTTTTGCCCATTTTTTTCTATTGGATTTTCTTACTGATTTGAATACATCCTTTATATATTCTGGGTTTTATTTTTTATGTGTGTCATAAATATTTTCTCAATTTAGTACTTTTCCATGACCTTGTTATGATGTCTTTTATTACATAAGTTTTAAAAGTCTCATTGGTTCTAAGAAGTTTTGCTAAGAAAATCATTTTTATATAGCAACTACAATATTGACATCTAAACCTAACAAAGATAGTATAAAGGTGAAGGAATTTACAGACCAATATTTTTAGGAATATTGAGTCAGAAATCCTAAAAAAAAATTAACTATTTGACTTGAATATCATATTAAGTAAATAATACACCACAACCAAGTGGAATTAATACAATCAATCTAAGGATAGTTCAACATCATATGTAATCATATTACTAGGACTAAGGAGAAAAATACATTATTTCTATAAACAGTAAAAAGCAATTTGACAAAATAGAATATCCATTACACGTAAAATATCTCTAGAAAATATAGTGAGAAGTTGCTTTCTCAACTCTTAGATATACAAATATCCAAAAATCTAGCATCTTACTTAAGGTGAAATATTAGAGGCAAAGATATTCAATATATCCGCTACTATTTAACATTCTATTGGAGGAATTAGCCTATGCAATTAGACAAGAGAAAGGAAATGGAAACTATTACGTATGTGTGTATATATCAATGACATGATAATAAAACTGGAAACTCCTAGAGAATCAATGATAAAACAATAGACTCATGTATACAAATAACCCCATAGAAGATGTAATGGAGGGGAAACTTCCTTTACGATAGTATGAAAATCGGTAAAGCAACAAAATTTCCAAAACTTATAGAAGAAAACTATAAAATATTCCCATTTATAATCAGGATACCTCAAAGTTATTGGAAAATTTTCTTTTTTCTATGCTTTAAAAATACTTATGCAGCAGTTGAAATATCTGGCCTCTAAAGGTTAGAATTCCCTTTACATGATAAATCTATCCAAATGTTCCAATTTCCCTAAGCCTTTAGATTCCTTCTTCTACAATATACCAAGGCAGTTCTGGTATTTAAATTTCATTTAGTGTATTCCACCTTTGGGCCTGTGTTTCAGCCAATGAGCCTTTTTTATCCCCATTAGCTAAAATATTGCATCTAGGATCTCTGCTTAGTGTGCCCATATCAATATATTCAGCATGGTTGAAATTTACCTTCCCTCCACCCTGGCCCCACACCTTCAAGATACTGTCTTATACATATTTCCCAGGTTTTTCTGTCTGTGTAAATTGGAAAAAAATCATGCAATTCTTTGGTGTATGCATACCTCTTCATGTGTAAAAATGTAATATCTCACCCTTTTGGTGGCCTGCTGGGACTCATGTCTAGTTGTAGGTCTAGGAGCAAAGGGGTGGAATAGAGGTTAGTCCAGAGAACAATCAGCAATGCCTTTAAAGGCAACTACTTGAGGGAGGCCATTACAAGTTGCTCAGAGTTAACTTTCTCAGGCAGGAGGGGAGGCTTTCTCTACTGAAAATAAAAACACTCAACTGAATTGGGTCTGAATACCCCCAACTTCATTGGACTATGGCCATATATCCCCATTCCAATTTCCAAGATCTTATCCCTTGAGTCTAGTTTTCAAGAACCTCCCAAGTTGGGTGGGAAATTCAATTTGCATTGCAATCCAGCCAATCACAGGATGACACTCTGGATTTAGTTAAAGGATATTTTGACCCTGTGGCTAAAGAAGTTAAAGGTTTTTTTTTTTTTTTCCAATGGTATATATAGAAGTTTCCAGATCATTCATTCAGAGCTGGACCTGGGAAAGCCCCAAGATAATTTTTCTCTTTACCACAGGGAACAGAATTTCCCTAAAACCTGAATGAACTTGGAAAAGGATGCAGAACATTGAGATGACAGCACGACCTTGACTGACATTTTGATTTTGGCTTTGCCAGACTTGAGCAGAGGATCCAAGCTATGTCTGGACTCTTGACCCACAGAAACTATGAGCTATTAAATATATATTGTCTTATGCTGATAAATTTGTGACAATTTGTTACACACCAATAGAAAACTAATCCAAGTGTTTATTCCATGTTTAGAGTATTACTATCCTTGGCTAAGTAACATGTTTATTACAATGATATCTTTCTCCTCACTGTAATTATTATTTTTTTCCTTGAAATCTCTTTTGTCTCATTTTAATATCTTTAAACCTTTTTTTAATTAACATTTTCTACCATTTCTTCTATACATTTATTTTTTTTCAATTCTCCTTTTGTTTCAATTTCCTTTGGGTATATGTCTTTCATATACTATATAGCTGAAATAATTTTTAAACACATTCATAGAGTTCCTGTCTTTTAATAAGGAAATTTACACACTCGTATTGAGAAGAAACAACCCTGTTGACATTTAGCTTTAAGATGACTAGCCTGTAGAACTGTGAAAAAATTAATGTCTGTTGCTAAAGCGATCCAGTCTGCAGGACCTTGTCATGGATACCCTAACAAAATAATGTGCCAATGATAATTAGTATTTATATTTTCTCCTTATAAAAATGGTGTTAGAATAATTCCACATTCTTCACCTCCTTAGCTTCTTTGTAGATAATATGAGAGTTAAACACAAATTTTAAAGGTTTTTAAAAACTTAATATTTAATTAAGCTTTAACATGTTGTATTGGTTTATTTCCATATTATTTATTGTCAATCAGATCTTCCTTATTCTTGGATTAATTTTTTTATTCTACTATGTATGTATGTTCTATTCTTCAAAAAGCTGTATGGAAAATGTCTACATCCTCACATACTTAAACATTTCTTTATTTTATCACCACACAAATTAGTTGGATATAGATTTTATGGTCAAAATAATTTCCCTTCAGACCTGGAAGTTACTGTCCCTTTGCCTTCTACCCCCAAATGCCATCAGTGGGAATTTTCATGCCATTCTCTCATTCCTTTGTGGGTGTACTTTGTTTATTACTTATATGCTTTTATTCCTCCATAGCACCTTTAAAATTTCATTTTCCTGAAGTTCTGAAACTTAACCTAAATATGCTGAAGGTCTTTTATTTTAAAAAACTCCGGCTCACGTAACATAAAGAGCATTTCTATTTGAATAACTACATCTCCACTATGCATAGAATTTTTTCTATTTTATGATTTGCTCCCTTTCATTCTCTTGCTTTGAATTCTGTATGTACTTTGGCATGGATTTTGGAACTTCTGGTTTTGTCCTCCATGTTTATAATATTTTATTTTACACTCCCTATACATTTGCACGGCATCCTGGGAAAAAACCTGCATGTTCGTTTCCTCCTAACTACTTTGTTCAGCTACATCGCATTTGCGATTAAGGACAACTCGTGAGACTTTTACACCAGTATTTTAAGTTTCTTTACCTTTAGTTACTGCTTTCTCACACATTTAATATGCACTCAAAACCTCATTCAGAGATCTGTTATACGTAAATTAACTGCTTTTCTGTTTGTTCTTCGACTCATTCTCCAGCAGTTGTTTGGTCAGCCAATTTCTTTTCCTGGGACCCAAATGTTTAGTGAGATTTTCTCTCTCTCCTCGTCTGAGTGTTTGAGAGCCACCTCTTCACAGATTATAGCGGCTAATTCTAATCCAAGGATCTTGTCTACAGTGATGGTGAGAGTAGAAGCAGGGAATACAGCCGGGGTTCGCCAGTTTCAAGTCATCTCTGCTCTTTTTCCATAGTCTAAATATTCATGGATAAGGAGCATATACGATGTTCCTCAGGACGGCATATGTAAATGAAATCGAAAATAAAATTTGAAAAGAGCAGGAGAAAGGCTTACATACAAGTATGTGGATCTTGCAGATCAAATAAGACAAACAGCCAACTCCTAATATCTGTTACTTACCTAGAAACAAGTGAGGTCATATTTGTAGAGTTCTTTTGGGGCCAGTTCATTATTTGTACTTCAAGGGATTCTTATCCAGTCAAGTGGCCCACAGATTAGACATTGTGTAGGGCCACATTATTATTATTATGAATAATTTATTATGAATGACTTGTTACAATTTTGGCAAAAATGTTAATTTCAGAAGTATTTCATGCAGCCAAAAGGGATTGATGTTGCTCATAAACATTTTTGGTTTATGTTCCTTGTGTTCTTGTGTCAATGGTACAATTTTATGTTACAGTTTTAGGATTAAGAATCCACTTTATAACTGTTATGAATTACAAAACTAGTTGGCGAACCCAGACTCTGAAACCATAGCCTTGATTATAATTAACCGTATGGTCTTATAATGCAACTTTCATCTACCATGGGTCCATTCAGCTAATATTGTGTTGTATGATACACCCAATTGCATTGATCTTTATGAAGAATCTTTGGAAAAGATTAAGTAGCCATATGTGGCTGGCAGTTCCCTATGGGACAGGGTAGTTCTAGAGGGAGAGGACAGATGATAAGTAATGTAACAAATAAACATATACTGTAGTAGCTGTTTCAAAAAATGTCTTGTGAATAAAATAAAGCAGGTAAGGTGATCCAGAGTTATGAGTGGAGGAGTGCAGGTGAATAGGGTAGAGCTCTCTGAAAAGGTAACATTTAGGCAGAAACCTGACATAATAAAAATAATGTGCCGCATATAGTACACAGCGTATAGTACCAAATAAATGTTCACGCTTATGATTAGCTAAGAAGGATCTTGTATTCACTGTACATTTGAACTACATCACAATAAGACTTATTTTAGAAGGAAATGTTTCTGCATTTTTAAACAAATGAAACATATTGTTACTTTAAAATAATAAATTCTAGTCATGATTTCATAAGGAGTAATCTCTTTGCAGTATTAACAGAGAGAAAATAGTTAGCTATATACTATAATAATAACTTAGGAGAGAACAGAGAACAATTTGCTGGTCTCCCAATTTCATTTTAAATGAAAAACAGTGAAGTTCAATCTTAAGCAAAGTTTTCCTGCCACGTTGTCACATGAATGACAGCGGAAGCTGTTACTCAGCAACACAGTAAGACTGGGCTCCTGTGGTAAGTCCTTACATAATTTTTAAGTGGTACATTGGATAACAATGCTATTCATGTAGGTAGCAAAGTTGTCTTAACTGAGTCAGAAAGTGTTGTTGAAAATGTTCTTAATTAAAAGTTGAACACTGATTTTCTTACTGTGAGACTTTTATGGTGATACCATGTCTATACTAATGTTTTGTAATTTAAAGTGCACCTTACGTCATGCTGGAAAAATTCACTGTGACATTTCTATTGGGATTAAGCATTCTATTTTGTAAAGAAGGCTGTGCTTTATGATTCTGTCAGGGCTAGAATAAGATGATATCAGTTGATGACTTTAACTTGGGTGACCAGCAGACCTTGTCCCTCTTCTGATGTAAGTCTTTGACAAGCTACAGATATATTCACTCAGAGTGCCACCTAATGACAGTTTTCGATACACTTTCCAGGATGGTGTAAATATGCAGTGTTTGATTAGACATGAAAATGACATTTTTTTAAAAGGTAAACAATCCCCATCTCTGAAGGCATTCAGCAAAGATGTTTTAGGTTATCATACTTTACAATGGATCTACCTAATTAAAGTCTATCTACACTTTAATTCCTTCATTGAAGTCCTGACCTTTACATATAGCCTTTCCAAGGATCTCAGACCTCAACACTTAAGCATAGATTACCTTTATACCTCTTCATTGCCCTTAATCAGATGCTAATTTGCACTCTCACCAATTATTTTATGTACATTTGTCCTGGGTTCCTTGAGGGCAGGAAACACAGTTTACACAGCCTTTATTTTCCCTGCAGCACTTACAGTCATGCTGTGCCCGGAGTTTGTAATGAAATTACAGGAATAACACACACTAACTTTATTTGGGAGTTTATGCTTTCCATCTTTTCACAAATCTTATCTACAAAGAAACTGGAGTTCATACATATTGAATGAGTACATTTCAATTTCGTGCGAAAGGGCTTTGCTTACTATAAATAATTTCACCTTTGTGGGTAGGAAAAAATTTTACTTTTCATTTTTAATAAAAATTTTACAATGTAGATGAACAAACCACACTTCAGATTAAGCTAAAGAGAGTGAGAAGTAGTTAGAAGAGTCCTTGGCCTTTTTCTTACCACTCTAATCCTTTGCCCTTTGTAATAATTTGAAATATTGAATTAATGGTTGCATAAATGAAGAAATAAGCAATTGAATGAAGGGAGGAAGAAATGATTGAATGAGCTTCCCTAACGTTTGTCACCATTTTTCACTCATCATCTAGTCCTATCTATCCTTCTCTACAAGTACCTTATAAAATATTCTTCATGCTTTTGTCACTTTTCAAGCTCAGGTTACCTTACATTTGTGACAACCATTTGATATCCCCGACCTAGTATTTCACTTTCTTAACTTCTAACTTGTTATCCTTTCAATCTGTTATTCCTTAAAATGAAAAGCTTTCCCTCAAGTTCTATTCTGATCACTCATATCCACATGCTGCAAAATAACTGGATTTCTTTGGCCCAGCCTGTCTGGGACAGGTCCGTGAGCTGCTGAGCCACCTCTCTTACTTTATTTCCTTGAGTCACTACATCACCTACTAAGGCAGATCTGTCCTTTCTTTATTTTAGTGATTCTTCTTGCTTCTTTGTAGCTCTTTGTCTATCCATACTGCTCTTCAATCGCTACCTTATTCAGTCTTTACTCCTCAGGAAATAATCCTAACCATTACTCTGGGGACACCCCAAGAGCTTGTGTACATGGCCTCTGAAATGTCTTTTACATGTGTCCTTGTATATATAAGCTAGTTTTTATAGTCCCTTTAGATTGTTTTATGAAGACATGAGTTATAATCTTACATGTCTTTTCTATATTAGCTGCCTTTATGAAGTTACCATCAAAATGTGTTGCCGAAAGGTGGTTTCTTGATTTGAATGCATAGCTCCTCCCAGGGCTTTTCTGGCCTTCAAACAATAATTGCCTAACGTATCTTACGAGTTATATCGGTCGACAAAAGATAATGTTCCTTAGTAAAAGACTTTACTGAGTTAGCAGCAGATACTACAACTTGGTAAGATATAGCCAGCATAATTCAAGCATCTGTATGTTATTAATATGTCTGATAAAATGAGAATCCTTTTTGAACTGCCTTAAGCTCTCTCTTTCTTTAGAAATAGCATTTAGTTGTATGTAACCTTAGAATAAATGCGTAGATGAAAACCGTATGCCTGCCCTGAAGAGAGTAAAGCTTATACAGAATAATAGATGGAGAATAGAGTCTCCTTCAAACATAGCTGTAAAATGCCCAGTCTTGACTACAGAAGAATATAAACAAAGCAGCAAAAAAAGACAGATGTTCATAAGCCACTAGGAAAATAAAAACAAGATTTGGAAACCTTTCCTGGAAGAGATAAGCAGGAGCAAACAGTGCAACAATTAGATCGCTTTGAGAGGGAGTAGAATTACAGTGACTGATTAAAGCATAGAGAACACATGCGAGTATCTGGAAAGAAGACAGAGAAGCATTTAGTGAGAGGGTTTCACCAACTGGAAAATAGCTGCCGTATGTGTGCGGGTCAGGTCTTCGGTCTGGGAAGATACCCTGACGATCACACACACAGGATTTCTCTCTCTCACTTGCTTGGTCTCAATCTTCTCTCGGAGAAGGGAAAGACCAAGGGGCTTAGCTAAGCTGCCTTTTCCGTCTGGCAAGAGATGCCCTGATAATTTTTTGTTCTCCCGCATGGAGAGTGAATTTAAAAGGCTTCTGGCTGTGATGATCCCTTCTCTGTCTCGGGTTTACTCATCACACTGTCTCGATGATGGACGCTGCCATGTGAGAGAACTTGAGTGTCCTATATATCCAGAGTCAAGCCTATTACTTTCTGTTTCTTTCATTTCCCTCCCTTCCCACCTCAATGCAAAGATACTCTATTTTTTTCAAGAAAATCATTTCAACTTGGCTCTGGATCCCATTCCTTTCCGGCGACCTAAATTTCCTCATCCATTATGTCATTTGTCTATCTCCACCCTCTTCCTCCCTACTGAATATTTTCTTTTACATCAGGTCTCTCCAGTCTAAACAACAGCACAACAAAAAAACCTGGAAAATGACTAGAAAGCCAAAATATTTCTCTTCTGCATTATTCCTTAATACCTTAATACCTTAAGCTCTTCTACACTTTTCAGCCAAGACACCTAATAATGACATCTCTGATGCCCACAGAGCACTTAGTATATGTCAGCCATCTGAATATTCTATATGTGTACGTCAGTCCACTTAATTCTCTTAATTAGGTCCTTGTACTACGTTTTGCAGATGACAAAATTGAGACACAGCATTGTTATATAATTTGCTCAAAGTCACAGAGCTAGTTAAAGCGGAGCTGAGATCTAGGCATAGGCAAGTAGCCCCAGAGCCCACGTTCCCCACTCCCCAGTTCCATCCTGCACTGCATTCACTGTGCCCGATTCCCTACTCCGTATGCCAGCCCTCTACCATCTCTGGTGAAAGTGCCCTAGCCAACCTCTGCTTCTTGAGACCGATGGGAAGATGTCAGCTTTATCTTACTTGACTTACATGGAGCATTTGACACATGACTTTCTCCCAGTTTTTCTCTATTGGATCCAATTTATTTCACTGTCTCCTCT
The DNA here is from genome assembly GCF_040802235.1 of Manis javanica. NCBI lineage: Eukaryota > Metazoa > Chordata > Mammalia > Pholidota > Manidae > Manis > Manis javanica. The sequence goes on along the minus strand of NC_133170.1, from coordinate 5,573,792 downwards.
TCCTCTGTGGGTGTGGCTCCTTTTCAGTTTACATTCTCTTATTGGATGATTTCATTCATTCTCATTGTTCTTCCCAACTCCAAGTATGTGAATGGTTGTCGATTCTCAATCTCCGGTACAGATTTTTTTCCCTTAGTTCATCTATCTTTCTACCATATGTATCTATATCCACAGGCACTGAATTTTATGTTTTCAAAATGAAACTCAGTGTCTTTCCCAAATATGACCATCCATCTAGTTTCTCAAGCAAAGAAGTTGAATCACTCCAGTTTTCTCACTTGCTTTTTTACCTCTTAGAACCAATTAATCAGAGAGTCCTGTCGATTGCATGTTATCATCTCCTTTATCTGTCACTATCTCTCTGCTCTTCTGTTAGTTTAGGGCCATATAATACCATCCTGTTAGTTCACACCCATATTCATTGCAGAGTTCTCTGAACTGATCTCCCACTTTCTCATTTCCTTCTAATCAATTCTACCACTGGAATAATTTTTCTAGAATTTTTATCAGTCATGGTTCCTCTCTCTTTAGAAACCTCCAAAGACTTTCATTCCCCCCACCCCCCCTCCTATCCAGGGCTAAATCCACTCACCTTATCAGGATACATTATGGTCCTGTTGGGTCCAACCCTGCTTTTATTCCTACTGAGAGCTCTTTTTGTGACTCATTCTCTATATCAAATGATTCACAGCTTTCTAACTATACCATGGACTTAATCCCTTCTGTGTTCTTGTACATGCTATTCTCTCTGCCTAGAATATTTAGCAGTAAACTAAGTGTTCTTTTATTCAATATTTCTATCATAGAATTAAATCAAATGTTTCCATAATCTACTGTTATCCCTTTTTGAACTTCTTCATAAGAATGCATACATTTCATTATGTATAATAATGTGATCATACTTACCTAGAAATCATTCCTTTTTTTCTATCTGCAAAATAATTTGAAAGTTTTTTTTTTTGAGTTTGTGAATCTCTCTTTCCTTTTTTTTTACAATGGTGATAAATTTTAGGTCTAAGGATCTTAGTAGTGTTAGAATTCAATAGGTCAAAATACCTTGGTAGTGTTATCCTGTTTTATTGGAGAAGGGTGGCAGACTTCTTGGGAAGGCATAATCTTTGTGAAAGTCTGAAATATGTAGCTGGTGTGCTAACCTGGATTTTATAAATTTAATTAATCTGTCATCAAAAGTGGTAGCACCACCCAAAGCTGTTGTGATCATTTGGCAGTGTACCTGGACTAGGCCACGCTCACAACGGACACTCAGGCTGTGAGTGATCGGTTCCATGTACTGCATGTGTTTCCTCCGTGATGCCCACAGGGCCCCTTCGATCCGCTTAGAACATACTGTACACCTAAAGAAGTGAAAGTCAGGGCAGTACAGTCCCAATCTTTTGTCCCCAAACCTTCAGTTCTGAGCATCAAGCCCTAAAAAAATGACATTTTTTAGATGTATCCAAGCGTATCAGAACACTGGCATACAAAACTGATGTTTTTCCTCCAAGGTGGGTATTTTAAGACTGTAGTGAGAAATGAGAGATGAAAAATAGCTACTTTAGAGAAGAATAAGAATGTTTTTCAAAAGTTTGCTCTGTGCACAAAAGGATAAAAGAAACCACAGAAGCTGATGTATTTCCTTTTAGGTGGCCAGTAAAGTGCTCCATTCATCTAGACTGAAAGGATCTCAGTTTTGAATAGCGTTCTAAGGGTTGCCAGTGAGCTCCTATTAATTTTTTTCCTTCTCTTCTGAATTTTACTCCCAAGTCCAAGTTTAGTTTATTTACCTTCTCCTCTTATCAGGTCATCTTATTTGAATTTGGTATATTAAAGAATTCTATAATGATACAGAAATATACAGCATATTAACTGAGATAAAATTTAAAGAACATTTTTTTATTATGGCTCTTCTCTCTTTTACATTAGAAATGGGGTTAAGAGAAACCACTGCTTTGTCTCAGTACCTAAAACGTCTCACAGAAAAAGTCTGATTTAAACATGGACAGAGAATCTGAATAGACATTTTTTCGAAGAAGATACACAGATGGCCGACAGGTGCATGAAATGAAAACATGATTATTAGGGAAAAGCCTTTCAGACGCCCTTCTACCTGTTAGAATGGCTGTTACCAAAAACAAGGGATAAAAATGCTGGCAAGACACAATGGAGTGGGGGGCACGGGGAGGGCTGCACAACACAGAGAAGACAAGTAGTGACTCTATAGCATCTTACTATGCTAATGGGCAGTGACTGTAATGGGGTATGTTGGGGGGACTTGATGATGGGGGGAGTCCAGTAAACATAATATTGCTCATGTAATTGTAGATTCATGATACCAAAATAAAAAAAAGTAAAATAAAATGAAAACCATGTTCCAAAAAAAAAAAAAAATGCTGGCAAGAATGTGGAGAAAAAGGGAACCCTTGGCACTGTAGGCGAAAATGTAAGCTGATGCTGCCACTATGGAAAACAGTATAATTCAAAAAACAAAAATAGTATTACCATATGTTCCAGCAATCCCATTTCTGGGTATATTGCCAAAGGAAATGAAAACAGGATCTCAGAGCGATATCTGCACCCCCATGTTCATTACAGCACTATTCACAAGATGTGGAAAAAAACCAACTTCCCATCAAAGGATGAATGGATAAAGATGTGGCGTATATACCATGGAATTACTCAGCCATAAAATAAAATAAAATCTTGCCATTTGGGATAACATGGATGGACCTTGAGGGCATTATTCTAAGTGAGATAAGTCAGAGAAAGACAAATAGTATGATCTCACCTATATGTGGAATCTAAACAAACCAACAAAAAAACCCAACTTCATGGTTCTTTGAGAAAATAAATGAAATAGATAAACCCCTAGCCAGACTTATCAAGAAAAAAAGAGAATATGCACACATAAGCAGAATCAGAAATGAGAAAGGAAAAATCACTATGGACACCACAGAAATACAAATTATTAGAGAATACTATGAAAAAGTATATGTCAGCAAATTGGATAACCTAGAAGAAATGGGCAACTTTCTATAAAAATACAATCTTCCAAGACTAACCCAGGAAGAAATAGAAAATCTGAACAGACCAAATTACCAGCAGTGAGATTAACTGGTAATCAAAAAACTACCTAAGAACAAAACTCCTGGACCAGATGGCTTCACCACTGAATTTTATCAAACATTTAGAGAAGACCTAGTACCCATCCTCCTTAAAGTTTTCCAAAAAGTAGAAGAGGAGGGAATACTCCCAAACTCATTATACATCAAAAAGATCATCCATCATGATCAAGTGGGATTCATCCCAGGGATGCAAGGACAGTACAGTATTTGAAAATCCATCAACATCATGCACCACATCAACAAAAAGGACAAAAATCAGATGCTCCTCTCCATAGATGCTGAAAAAGCATTTGACAAAATTCAACATCCATTCATGATAAAAACTTTCAACAAAATGGATATAGAGGCCAAGTACCTCAACATAATAAAGGCCATATATGAAAAACCCACAGCCAACATCATACTGAACAGTGAAAAGCTGAATGCACAGAATGGTATCTGAAATTAATAATACTGTAATGAATATTTGACAGTTGTTAAGATAATAGATCTGAAAGGGACTATTACAAGAAAACAAGTTTTCTCTCTTTTATTATAGGGCCAAATCTGGACACAGTAAAAGAAATGAATGACAAGTGAAAATCCTTTCATTTCTTCATTTAGCACTAAAAGAGACCCAAATTTCTGAACCTTCCAGGCCATTCAGAAACCTTCTAATGGTCTACATAAGTGCTGGACGGATATATTCACCTGTGGCTTCCTCCATGTTTTATCTTTCAGATAGTTTTCAATGTTCTGTCAATTCTCAATTATCCTTTCGTTCCTTGAAATGAAATGAAGGTCCCTATTAGCTTATCTCCAAATGCTGCCAAGGAAGGAGGCCTATAATTTTATGATTTCTAAGTATATAATTATTGGGAAAAAAATTTTTTTGCACTCTTACCGACAATTAACCTATTTCATTTAGTACTTGAATGAATACAAGTTGCTCTCAAGGTGATACGATCACTTCCCTGAGTTGGCAAGGGGAAAGAAAGACCCAGGTCTGTTTTACACATTGTTTCTTTACACTCATCTCAAATGTGATGCAGTGCATTTCTGAAAAAGATAATGAGTGCAGTTAAGGTGGGTCAGTGCGATGATCCTAGAGAGTAAAATCTTAAAAGCATGGTTAAAATTTTTTGACTACTGTTCCAAGCTTGATAGATTTTAAATCCATTGAAAAATATGCTAGCAAACACCTGAGAACCTAATATAAATATTTAAGCATCATTTACCATTTTGTTGATTCTTTACCATTGGTTCTCTTCATTAGCATAACTAGTCAAGAACCAGTATATATATATATATAATCATAAAAAAATGAGGGGTATTTCTAATATGTACAAACCCACTAGTAAATAGAATACCTTGAGTCACTGAAGAGTCTTTTGAATAGGAATTTATCTGATATTTTTCCTGCCTAAGTTTGAAGATCACATACCATTATTTATGGGGCCCTAGAAGGTCTTTTCCTTCCATTCAACACAAGCCTGGAAGACCCAATATGTAGGTATTTATCTAAGTTGTTATCATCATTCATGTACACATTCAAAATGTATTTATTGAGTACTTAACACTAAGGCCCCAAAGGTGTTTCGTGTCTTGTCAAATACAGCAGCATATTGAAGTTTATGACAATTAACTTTTTCAGTTATACGTACCTCAATGTCATTTAGTGATTGGATCTTTTGAGATCAGGTTTGCAGGTAGGCAGTAGGGAAATGACAGAAACAAGAGAGGGTTAAAGGTCACAAGAAGAAGACATCCCAACTGCCGAAACACAAGATCTAACTCTGTCAGAATTTGTTCAGTACAATCCTGCTGAGAGGATCAAGCATGCTCTGTTAGTAAAACTGAGAGTTGTATTGTGGATGCGAGCTATTTTATAAGGCGGGCAATGTCGGTGGCCAACGATGCTACATCAGGGAATAACATGAGACAAAGGAAAAGCAACTCTGTAGTGAAGGATACTTTTATCATACTCTTGTAGAAATTCCAGCCAGCTGGAGTTACAGGAATTCAAGAAGCAGCCGTCCACTGTCACTGAATCACAACTCCTGACCCACATATGGACTTTGGTTTCTAAAAAGTAGATTCTTTAATTTTTGTTTCATTCTCGCAGTGATCTTCTCTGGGTAGAATCCAAAATCAACATCTGACATTAAAATTTAAGTAGAAGTCAGAAGCCCACGTCAGTGATAATGATATTCTTGGCTACTATTTCTCACTGCCTTTGGTCTGATTATTTCTAGGATGGACGGACAAGACTGGGGCAAGTTTTGTACCTGGAAGTTGTTTTCAAAATGTAATATATGTTTTAAGCTACCTACAGGTTTGTTTGGCCATGTAGTTGGCCGACCAGGGTTTTGAGAGGAGAACATTATGGACATAAACAAAGACAACTCAAGTGAGGAAACAGATGCTGCTCACTTAAAGTTTACTGTAACAGGTGAGTCAGCCGCCATCACCTGAGCTTGGGGTGGATGCAAAGACAGCCTGGGGTCTAAGACTTTATAGTAACAAAAGGGAAGGTTTCAGCCTCCTAATCGGAAGTTACCATGGGAAAGCTGTCGACAGGCTAACTGGAATTGATGACATAATTGATTAGGGGAGCATATGTGGTTTTCTCTGGTTGGTTCTGAGTTAAAAGTAACAGCAAAAATGAGGAAAGCAGGCACTTGTCTGTGGACCAAGTTCTCACTGTTCTGGACAGGTTGATGCAAAGGTTGTGTTTGGCTTCCCCAGCTTCCTGCTGCAAAGCCTGTGGGTCAGAGTTCTATTGTCCCACAGGCTGGCCATTGTCCGTTTGTGTATTCAGTCTCTCAGTATTTAATACAATAGATCAATAAATGTTTATTCTAGTGTGTACTGTGTATTATCTGAGTCTCCATGTCACACTCTTTTATCATTTCTCAAAGAGGAAGAAAAAAAATAAAATGTCAGCTCAATAAATATCCTGAAAAGGAATTATACAACATTTATTTTGACAGCAACAATGTCAAATGCCTCACAGGGCAACGCTTTTAAATTTTTTATGCTGGAAAAAAGAATCAAGAAAGGGCAGAAGTTCATGATTCTCCAATTCAAAAATGTACTTTGACATTGACACCAAGTGGAGTCTTTGATTTCAGGGCTGGAGACTGGAGACATTTCAAAGGCCCATGTCGATAAATGTCAATAGAATAAAGGAATGTGAGGCGTGGGGCCATATATCCCCTGAACATGCCACCGATTCCACACACCGGTGGTGAAGGCTACCCGTCCGCCTCTGAAATGTGCCATGTGAGATCAGGTGGGTAATGATGCCAATGTTGTGAAAGATTCCCTGGCAACCTGGCCTGGTTTCCTGTACTAAAATCAGTAGCAACCTGAAGTAAAACTTTCTCTCCACAAAGAAAACATTTCTGTTGTAGTTGTTTTGCTTTTATAAGTGAAATCTACTCCCACCCCCATACACACCACCCAGTGCACACCCCGCTGCCCCCATTAACAGAGGAAACAAAAGCCATGCCCCTGTGCTCCTGAGTTCTGCTCCAACTGTTGTGAGGGCTGCTGGGTACAGCGATGGCTCCAAGTTTGCTTCCAGAAAGCCATGATTACCTCCGGCTCTCCTGGACTGAAAACTGACCATTGTTCCTAGTTACTGCAACCTGGGAAACCATAAAGAAAACATCCTGCAAATGTTTCACAAAATGATAAGCTAAAAAGAAAAGGGTTGCTTGATACTGGTATAAAGATACAGTGGTGCTGCGGGGAAGGAGTTATTTATTTTTCCTTTTTTTGGAAAACCTTTCCTTTTTTAGTATACAGGCAGATCTTCAAAATCTACATAATAGAGAGGAGAAGTTGAGTGAATAATGCAGTATAGTACAAAATCCCCAAATCATTAGCTTTGGAATGGGTTATATACTTTTTAATAGCTTAGCTCACTCTCTGGCATCATGCTTATCCTGATACAAAAATTAGTTTACATTTCTTGGTCATACATGAAGATGTCTGCGGGGCAACAGAGAGAATCCAACTGGCATAAAAATGTACACCAATCTCTTGTGCCTTTTTTGTGTTCCTCTCAATAGGAATGTTCTCTCTGCTGTGTTCAAATAGTCCTTCAAACATGTCTTATTTTCGTAATCTTACCGCATGCCTTTACTCATGTCCTTCCTCCTGCAGTTCAAAACGCATCTCTTCTGGGAAAGACTGTGTTATGGCCACAGCCTCCTCTAAGTTTCTATCCCATTTCAGCTGTAAAGCAGAAATCTTTCTGAAGGTATGGCTTTATTCTTTTGATCCATTTAAAGATTCTTTGGCTAGAGGGACTCTTCTTATATGCAGAACTTTATTCAAAGTGACCAGCACATTCCTGTACTCCAAAAATGCTCTTTAATTTGTTGATTGATAATATTCTTTTTGAAAGATGCTAAGGGCACTTAAATTTTTCCTGCTACAAATGATTTAGGCACAAATAGAAGAGGCCTCAAACCTTCATTAAATGCCTACTTGTGCTTTGATGAGTCCCAAACAAATGGAATATCACATAAATTCTGGGAAGTTTCAACTTTAGTTTTTTTTTCTTTAGATATGGAGCTCTTTGAACACATCTTTAAATATTTAAAAACATTTCATCACTTGGTGCTCACCTTTCTCTTCTCCCATCCAAATAGTATGGGTTTTAAGAGCCAGATGAATAGAAGTGAAAATCTTGATTTTGCCACTTGCTAATGCATCAATAGCATCTCTAAGATAGGTTTTCTTCTTCAATAAAAAGACTGATAATGCCCATCTCATAGAGTGGGCATTAACATAAAACCTTAAGGGTGGGAATGAGATTAAATAAAATGACACTCAGAAGTGTCTGCAATTATTATTGCTATCATTTGTACACACCTTTTTATAGTCTCAAAGTCCCCTCACAGAATTCCTTTACTGAAATGTTATACAATCTAAAAGTTTTAGTATTTAGAAGTTATTAAATCTTTAGTCCCAATTCTGGATGAAGGACTCCCTGAAAATAATATTGATCTAAAATCATAGAATTGTGAATATAAAAGATGAGATGAGTAGGCTCTATTTCCCTCCCAGATATATGCACAATGTTTTTCTAATAGATACCTATTATATATATACAAATATTTTATGTTTTCAATTGTATTATGTACTCTGATTCTTTTAGCAATTTTAATATTTTCTATACTAACAGTTGTCTTCAATGTACTGAGAGGAGGTGGGAAAATGCTGTATTAAGCAATTAGGATCTTCGGTAGAAGATGATGAATATATATTATGTTCTCTCTGTGATAAGAAAGACAAAGATGGATAAATAACATCTAGATCTTAACCTTAAAGAGATTTTTGTTTACTCTGACACTTAAGAGTGGAATTGAACAGTTAATGACTCTATAACATCTTCCTACATTGATGGACAGTGATTGTACTGGGGGGGTGAGGACTTAATGATGTGGGTGAATGCTGAACCACTGTGTTATGTATTTGAAACCATCATAAGATTATATACCAATGATACTTTAATTAGAAAAAGAGTGGAATTAAAATAAATTGAAGAGGGATGTTTCTGATTATATCTTTACAGTTTCAGTGAAGGTTTGAAAGATTAAAGGAAGTATTTGGAAGAGGTAATTGGGGGACATAAATTGCCACATGCAATAGGATAAGAAAAAAGTAGTAGTGTAGGAAATGGTTCTGTAGCATGCCCTGCTCCTAGCTGCTGGGGTGGATGAATGTACAAAACCAGGTCAGACATTGCTGTGGCAAAATGCATCAGGTTATGAATTAGATTTTGACCCCTCAGAATGTTCTATGACAGCAATGGAGTGGCTGATTTTTACCCAGTGGGTCAACTAATTGGAGCCCATTATATAGCAATAACATATTTTATGGCTAAAAAAAAAAAAGAGTACATTTATGTGGACTGCCATGGAAAGTTCTCAAAGATATAATTGTCAGTGTAAAATCACAGAGCGGAGTAGAATAGGTAATGTGACCCTACTGATTCTACTTGTATAAAAAGTGGTATTACTATAAATATGTGTGTATATATATATATATATATATATATATATATATATATATATATACATGGAACCATATAATATATATTTATATACACATACACATATATACACATTTTTTTTTCTGGAGGGAATACAACTATATGTTAACCCTTAACTCAGAAAAAGGATTAATATTTAGGATTGTGCAGGTTATTATCTCTGCTGAGAGTTTTCTACAAAGAGATTCCTAATAAATAGCAGATTTCTTCTTCCCCACCAAAGCTGTCAGTGATTTGAGAAACAAAGTAACAATGGAGAGAAAAACTCCCTTTCATACAGATTTGGATCAGTGTGGAGTAAGTTGCAGAGTGTGAGACCCAAGCAGATCTGTGAGCTGAATATCAGAAAGAGACCAGTGTACCCGTAGATGCGTAACCTCCTTGTCCCACCTCTTGCTCTCTGGACAACCAGTGGCCAGCCTGGTCCTCGAAGATGGAAAGATCCAGAGCAGACAGAGGAGGGAAGTAAGCCAAACATGCCTATATATTCCTGCCAAATTGCTCAATATTACCAAACTTAACCTTACCAAAGGAGAAAATAGAATCAGACTTTGTTCATAGAAGAATCTTTCCTTATTTGGGCTAAGACTGAGGAAAGGGTCCCCACTAGTAATTTGACACCCTTCTTTAACATTTAAAGTTTTACCATGTGCAGAAATTACTTTTATAGTAAAGCTAGCTGAATATTATTTAAAGTATATTCTTACTCTGTAATTTTATAACCTTGAGTAATAATTAGAACTGTCTGAAAATGGAAAAGACTACCTTGTAAATTCTATTTTTCATTTAATTGCTATATGCCAGGAATTACTGTCATTGGAGGTACAGGGCTCTCTGGCAGCTCTGAATAGATCAGACTGTAGGGGGAGAGAATGGGAGCAGAGTCCAGAATTGTGTTTTCCATCTTTGGAGATGTCAGAACTAGAGGTCTAGTGAACCATTGGTCGAATAATTGTGGATACTAGGGTATGAAAACTGAAAATAATCTGCACTTTGAAGCCTGGATAAAAGTGAAGCCTGTAAGTGGAACATGTGGTCTGGGTCAGAGTACAGAAAGTGGTCAGATACAGAGTAGGTGTGTGAAGCGATAGGGGCGGTTACTCTGAATCCTAGTTTCTTCCTAACAGAAGCATAGGCACAGAATCATAACGATAGAAAAAATATGCTTCTAAGGTAGTCAAACATGTTAGAAAAGATGTTTTATGTCAAAAATGAATTAAGTTTAATTCAGGATAGAATTAGATCTTCCACACTTACTAAATATCTCCCACTGGCCAGAGACTGTATTCACCACTCATACTAATTGAATAGGCAGAACCCCTGCCCTCAGGAGCTTATAATCTCTTGAAAGAAATAATATAGTTCTATGAATAATTATACTACAGTGGTGTGTGTAATAACTGAGTTTAAGATAAGTTGTAACTACCTGTTTACATATTGGTCTTCTCTCATAACTTAGACCTCTTTGAGGAAGATCTATTTTCCTCTTTATACCCCTGGTGTTTAACAAGTGCTTACCAGGTAGGAGATGGTCAATGTTTATTGAATAAATGACCCAATGATTAAGAGAGATCCAAAGAGAGTAAGTAGCTCAAAGAAAAGGGAGAATATGTGGGACAATTGGACAAAGCAAAGGCTTAAATTAGCTGAGGTGATTTGATTTAGCTCTTGGAAAAAGGATGGGTTTTTTTATAGAGAGCCATATTAAAATGAAATGCAATCAAAACACTTGTGCATAGTGGACTTGACCTCTTTCAGTACTATAGTTCACTATTAATAATGCTGAAATGGCAGCAACGGAGATGGCAAACACAATGAAAAGGATGGAAATATCAGCGACAAACTGTTACCCTTTCTACAGCGAATGGAGAAAAATATGTCTAAAAATAGATCCATGCCCTGAGAGAAAATATGAAAGCAATAATCTTTTTTTATTGAAGTATAGTTATATGCAATCTTATATCGGTTTCAAATATGCAACACAGTGGATCAACAGTTATCCACATTATTAAATCCTCACCCCAGCTAGTGCGGTTACTATCTGTCAACATAGGAAGATATTACAGAATCACTGATTATATTTTCCATGCTGTACTATCATCCCTGTGGCCAAACTTATATTATGATTAAGAACTTTTGTGCCCTTTATCCCCCTCCCCCACCCCACCCACACACCCACCCTAACCCCTCCCCCATGGTAACCATAATCACTTCTTAGGGTCTATGAGTCTACTGCTGATTTGTTCATTTTGCTTTGTTTTGTTTTTAGATTCCACAAATAAGTGAAATCATATGGTATTTATCTTTCTCCACCTGGCTTATTTCACTTAGCAAAATACCTTCTAGATCCATCCATGTTGTTGCAAATGGCAGGATTTCTTTCTTTTTCATGGCTGAGTGATATTCCATTGTGCATATGTACCACCTATTCTTTATTCATTCATCTATTGAGGGACACTTTGGTTGCTTCCATATCTTGGCTATTGTAAATAATGTGGCAATAACAGAGGTGCATGTATCTTTTCAAACCAGAGATTTTGCTTTCTTTGGGTAAATTCCTAGGTGTAGAATTACTGGATTATATGATATGTCTGTTTTTAGTTTTTTGAGGAACCTCCATACTGCTTTCCACAGTGGCTGTACCAATTTACATTCCCACCAACAGTGTAGGGAGGGCTCCCATTTCTGTACATTCTCACCAACACTTGCTATTTCTTGTCTTTTGGATAGTAGCCATTCTAACTGGTATGAGGTGATATCTCATTGTGGTTTTGATTTCTGTTTCCCTGATGATTAGTGATAGGGAGCATCTTTTCATGTGTTGTTGGCCATCTGCATTTTTTCTTTGGAGAAATGTCTGTTCAGGTCCTCTGCCCATTTTTTTAATTGGGTTACTTAATTTTTTTTTGCTGTTGAGACATATGAGTTCTTTATATATTTTGGTTGTTAATTCCTTGTCAGATAAATCATTGATGACTATATTCACATGAATGAATATAACAGTAGTGTCCAGAGAAAATTGCTCATATTTATGTTAAAGAGATTTTTGCCTATGTTTTTTTCTAAGAGCTTTGTGGTTTCATGTCTTACATTTAGGTCTGTGATCCAGTTTGAGTTTACTTTTGTGTATGGAGTTAGACAGTAATCCAGTTTCATTCACTTGCATGTAGCTGTCTAGTTTTCCTAACACCGATTATTGAAGAGACTGTCTTTCCCCATTGTATATTCATGCCTCCTTTATCATATATTATTTCACCATATATGCATTGGTTTGTATCTGGGCTCCCTATTCTGTTCCATTGATCTATGGGTCTGTTCTTGTACCGGTACCATACTGTTTTGATTACTGTAGCTTTGTAGCATAGCTTATAGTCAGGGAGTGTAATACCCACAGCTTTGTTCTTCTTAGGATTGCTTTGGCTATTCTGGGTCTTTTGTGGTTCCATATGAATTTAGGTCAGACATTTTAAAATTTGGCTGCCCTTGCCAGACAGAAAAATGAATCAATGAACAATATTTTATTTTACATAAATAAAAAGTGGCATTCTCCCTAGTTTCAAATGTAAGTAAAATAGTTAATAAAGTAAAAATAATGACTATATAAGCAGTCATAAAGCTTGTTTAGAAAATGTCTCCTTGAGGTTTATGTTAATGATTTAGACTACTAGAATATAGAGAAGATTTAGTATGTGGAAATTATCTTCTTATGGATGAGTAGAGATTAGGAGCCCCAGATGTGTGTTCTTTTGTTTTCATGGGCTAACAAATAAGGAATTGTTGTGCTTGACTTGGAAACCAATACTTCCTACCCTTCTGTTCTTAAAAAAAAAAAGAACAGAGGAAATTAGATGAAGAGAAAAAAAAGTCAATATTTGCCTATTCACTTATTCACATTTTAAGGTAAATCTGACCTACAGCTAAAAACAAAAATTCAAAAACCAAAGGAAGCCCTGTCCTCCTGAGTCAATATCCATGTGATCAACTTATCCAAAATACTCTGGGTTCTATTTCTGGCCTCTAAATTCCAATAATTTTTCATATTTTCTTTTTTCAGTTCAGCTACTCCATCCTACATATTTCTTTAGGGTTACAGACAATTTGAGATGAAGGTACAGAGATTTACTGCATATTCCCTACCCCCATACATTCATAGATTCCCCACTTTTAACATCATTTCCCCACCAGAATAGGATACTTGTTACAACTGATAAATCTACATTGATACAAATTATCACCTAAAGTCCATAATCACGCTAGGGTTCACTCTTGGTGTTATGTATTCTATAGGTCTGAACAAATGTATAATGCGACATGTCCATCATTATAGTATCATTTAGAATATTTTCACTGCCCTCCAAATCCTCTGTGCTCTGCCTGTTCATCCCTCCCTCTTCCTCCACCACCTGGCAACCACTGGTCTTTTCACTGTCTCCATAGTTTTGCCTTTCCCAGAATGTCATACTTTGAATCCTAATAGTGTGCAGTCTTTTCAGATTGGCCTCTTTCATTACAAATACACATTTAAGATTCTTCCTTGTCTGTCCATGGTTTGATAGCTCCCTTCTTTTTAGTGGTAAATAATATTCCATTGTCTAGTTGTACCACATTTTCTTTATTGCCTCACTTCCTGAGAAACATCTTGATCGCTTCCAAGTTTTCCAAATAATTATAAATAAAGCTGCTGTAGACATCTGTGTGCAGGTTGTATTGTGTGGACATAAATTTCCAACTCCTTTGGATAAATACCAAGGAGCATGTTTGCTGAATCTTGTGGAATCTGTTCTTTTTAGGATATATTTTCCTAGTCTTTCTTTAAAATTTCACTTCTCAGTGCATCTCAGTGGTGGTAAATTCTATTAAGCTAAATATTTAAGAAGTCAAGTGACTGGTGCCTAATCTTAGCATTCAAGTATTGACTATTTTGCATAAGATAACAATAGGGAAATATTATTTCTCCTTGCAAAAGTATCTTCCATAATAATATTTACAAATACTCTTTGCTATTCAAGCTAATTAAAAGATTACAAAACTACCAAGTCACCAATTTACCATGACAACTGTATCCATTTGACATGTATCATTATCTAACACCTAATAGGTTTTGTAATTAGACACTTAAACATTTTAAGTTTTCTCCAAAATCACACAATCACTGAAACCAGTATCTATGAGTCCATAGAATGCCTGATACCCATACAGAGACAGCAGTCTTTGTTCAGTTACAGGCAGCTAGCTCTTGATTATCCACGGTGATTGAGGTACAATAGCATGGAAAAGTGAAATCACTTTAGCAGATAGGTATAATCATGTCTACACTAATTAATCCTATTAGCTGATATGCTTACTAGGTGGCCAGCAACTCATCTGAGTTTCATTTACTTTATTATTCCATTTCTAGACACTTGCTACTGCATAAATGCTAATGAGCAGGGGAGCAGCCAAAAGATAGGATGCCAAAGGGAAGAGAGAGAGAGAGAGAGATAATGGGAGTGGATAGCCGCCAAACTAGAAAATCAGTTCCTGAATAATCACAGGTTGCAATGGTCTCATTCCTTTAAGAATGTAAGTGATCATTACATCCTCATACTGGAAAGAGTTTGTTTTTCAAATATGTAAATGTGCTGAAGGAAGTGTCCCACCCAATTATTTTGTGTCCATTTTCAGGCAATAATTGAGCATATGTTCCATTTCTAAATTTTTTTTTTCCTCTAAAATTTTATAGATTGTCTGCTTTCTGAGCATGTTCCCCCATTTCTTTGCTTTTATTCAGTTGATTATGACGGACACATCCTATTTGTTCTAGTCCTGCCAGACCTGTTTACTGCCTAAAAAAAAGGTAAACTATTAAAATGTGTCTTCCTTGATTATTAAGCTTTGGGGAAGAGATGTCACTAGAGCAGTTTCCATTGCCCCTGCCCAAGGTTCCTAAGCACAATGTGCCAGTGTTTATGTTGGAAGTCCTGCTAAGCCTTCCCTCGTACCTGCAGTAAGATAACAGCATGTAATAGGGCCCCTTACTGAATACAAGTATAATTTTGTTGTAGGAATTCATGACCATAATTTTGTTATTAAGAAACTGATTTCTAGCTAGCAAGATGAACTTTGTTATGTAGGATGGTTATGTCTTGTGAAGGTCCTGAGAGGTGTTTGATCTCAATGTAAACTTTGTTAACCTGAAGGGTAATAGGAAAAAGTCTATATTATATTTGCAGTTAGTGAGCACTCCTATCCTCTAATAAATACACATCTATTTCCTTCTTTCAAGTATCATTCCAGTAAACAAGTGTAATAAAGAGTCCAGGTCCCTTTTCTGATGTTTGATGATAACTTTTAGGTCTCGTCCCTCCCTCTTCCTTTTCTGCTCCACATTTGACAGACGGACAATAAAGTCCCTGTTTTTATTCCTTTGGTTCAAACCATGCATAAGAACTTTCATTCGAGTCCCACCCCCTAGCAACATAAAAACCCCAAGCTAGTCTCTCCTCCCTTCTGTTTCAAGACCTTTTTAGACAAGCCTGGGAGGCCTGCCCTACTCTGCTCAGAAAACTTCATTATATAAATAATAAATCTTTCTAAATCCTCATGATGTGAGTGTCATATCATCAGTTTTGATATATGAACCAGACTAGGGAGTGGGAAGCAGTCCTGTTTCCTTGGACTTTTCACAACAAGGAAATAAAACCTGCTGACTATAGACCCTTCATGTCTTCATTAATTCACATGTTAATTCATTTACTTAATGAGATATGAAGATACGTCCTCACTAAACTAAAAACTCATTTTAAGTTGAGCCAGATGAACAACTTGGTAAGCACCTCTTAATAAAGTAATGAAAGAACTTCCATTATCACCTTGAACCTTGAGCAGACCTCCTTGGGAAGGCTGACTCAAAGGTAATAGCTGCCAGGACTGGAAGGACTGTAGTGTCTATTCTGTTATATTTTTTATCAGAATTTGTGAACATGCCACAAAAGCTCTAAGTCTAAATGCAGTTGGATGAATAGTAGTGATATGACATGGTAATGACAGATTTTCCTTAAGGGTATGGGTTGATGAATGAACTAGTCAGTAAAAGTACCAATTTCAAAGGGCAGGTCTAGCCATACTTGAGGGTAAAAATATGTTATGCATCAGATTTCCTCTGTGAATTCTAGTTCCTGGACTGTGTGATGTGATTGTCCCTTATCATACCAAATAGAAACCCAACATTGCTTTCATGCCCCCAAATGATTTTATCCTGATTTATATGCCACTTCAACTTGATGAGATGTATTTCCCTCTATCTCCCATGGTGAATAATTCATGGTAAAGGACAAATGCTTGTTCTAAGAAGAATACACATTGGTGGCTTCCAAAAGTAGGTTTTAGAGCCTAACACAGCCCTGAAACTGAAGAACTCTCATGCTGCCCCACTATACGCATGTGATGTTGAGCCACAAAGGCGGTGCCACTCAGGGCACGTGACCTGGAAGTGCATAAGGCAAGTACGTAAATTGTAGTCCATTCTGGGAGGCTCTGATGGCATTTCTCAAATTAGAATTGCATTTTTTAAATTTTAGTCATTTTTGAGTCACTTTTCTAGCAAAATATGTTTTGTGTCCAGTTCTTGTAGATTATTACCAAATGAAAATATTGATCGTTTCATATAAACTCAGTTATCAAATCCAAGAAAATGTGTTGATTTTTAAAAGGATTGCTTTAGGGACAATTAATTATAAATGGCTCATTTTTGTATTCGCAACTCAATACATCAATTTGGCAGCTGTCTTAAGAATCATGGCTTAATAATTAATGCAACTCTGCTTGTCTGGTAATGAAAAAAATGTACAATATGCCTTCACTGAAGTCACTGAATTAGGCCTACTATTTCTACCC
This sequence comes from Manis javanica, assembly GCF_040802235.1. Classification (NCBI taxonomy): domain Eukaryota; kingdom Metazoa; phylum Chordata; class Mammalia; order Pholidota; family Manidae; genus Manis; species Manis javanica. Next base: position 5,556,746 of record NC_133170.1, on the reverse strand, counting down.
TCTTTAATAGTCTCTTTAGCCAGCTATCCCTGGCTGGTATTCCCCATGTCATTAAGTTCCAATATTGTGTAATGTGTCATTTCCAGTTAGTAGGTTTCTAAAGGACAGTGTTATTGGAGAGCTACTGGGTATACATCAGTGACGCAGAACTGATTATTAGCAAGGTATTATAACCGGTGTTTTCACACTACCCACAACTGTCAGCTCGGGGGAATGTAATGTTTCTTCACTTGACCTCCGTACCATCTGTGCAAATTGGCCTGCTTTGTGCTTTTCACACCTGCTTTGATTCAGAAGTTGATGTGCAGGCCAGGCAGATTTCTCAAGAGCAGGGAGAATATTTTTCAGGATGCTTTGTGATATTTGTCAAAACCACACCAAAATGAATCCAATGACAGGAGAGCAGCCTTGTGTGATTTCAACTCAGAGATCACGTGGTAAAGGGCAGTGTTTAAAAAAAATTTATATCTCAGGACATGACCTCAGGGGTCTGAAAGTTGTATATGAGAATTTTTTTTTCATTTTGATGATAATCTTAAAAGGAAGTAGGGTAGTCAAATGAGCAGAGGACATAATCTCCCCCTTTCTATAGAAAATGTTGGAGCAGCTCAAAAACAAGAGGGGAGGAGGATTTGGTGGAACCTGAACCTACAGAGTTCCTGAAATACTGAGAACAGGCATTGTGAGAGTAAAGGGAAACCAGGAGGTGGCAGGACAAAAAGATCACCACACAAGTGGCGATGCAAGGAGCAAGAGAAAGCCCTGGGCAAATCAAAGGGAGTCAGTCGTTGCTCTGCTACCATGAAAACATGCACGACTTCAACTGCTGTGCATTTCTCTTTGACGTATGCTTCAATCCCAACTCCAAGCAGACCAGGCAGTAAGTGGGTTAGTTGGCTACACAAAAGAGTAATAAATGTGGTAGCTTAGGGATGAATGGCAGGGCAGAAATCCAGATGTCTGGGAAGAACAAAAAGAACCCACAGTCAAAACGATGAATCACGGAAGTACATCACCCTACAGCATTTCATGCCGATCAGTCACTATCCCTGAATAACGTGGAGTCCGAGCTAGGCTGGAGCTCCGCCTCTTTACAAAGCTGCATAAATACAGCAACAGAGAGCCTAACATGTAACCTCAACTGAAATGATAAGCAGGTCACCGGTGCTAACATATTGAATACAAGAGATTTCAAACCCAACTAACAAAAGAAGATATACCTGCATAACAGAGTTAATTAAACAAAACGTATAGGAGTTACACCCAGCATAATTTGGAAAGAACAGGAAGAATATGCCATCCGTGACACAAAGGCTGTTGGGCATAAAATGAACTCATGAATGGTTGGTACTTGAATCTGTAAATTTTCATGGCTGAATAGCAAAATTGAAATAGCTGAAAAGTATATTATTGAGCTAAAAAAAAGTATGTTAAAAAAGATTATGTAGAAGACAAATATGGAAAGCATAGAGTTCATCTAATAGGTGTTCCAATTGGAAAAAATGAAGACAAAAAAAGGGAATCATCAATTAAAGAATATGGAATTCTGAGGAAAATATTACATGTAGTCATTTCTTGATTACTCAAACAAATAAGGACTTGACATACGGCTAACACACAATGATGGTCACTCCAAATGTTAATTTTTATTTTACTTCAGATATGCTTTTATATTTAATCCTGAGTGACAATATATCATTTTTAAGTCCAATAAAATCAAAGAGTAAAATAACTCAGTGAAAAATTTTAAGGGAAGTGCGCACCCAAACTATTATTTTGTTTCCCCCTCAATGATGAATTATACCCAGGTACAGATATTCAGCTCAGACTAAAATCAAGCAAAATGATCTTTTGAAAAAATATTTTCTGGAGCATAGACAGTGGTTAAGAATTTTTATTTCAATGTATTTGTCTGCTAGAAATAAAGAGCATTTAGAATGAATTAGAGAGAGCCAGATTTTCACAAAGGGAATAATTAAACCAAATGTTCATTGTCAAAATGAGAGAAAGAAGTCAACAAAGTAGTTAAACAAAAATACCAAAGTTACTCTCATGCTGCAAATGCTAAAAGAACTCTTGCTATAGACCAGCTACAATGCAGTTAATGGTATCTGAGAACTATCTGTGTCTATAGGAGCATAAACATCTAATTATAAGTCATATATTTCTATGTCAAATTTATTTCAAGAGAAATCAGAAATCAGTGAATTTTGTTACAAAGTGTGTGTGAACCTGTGCCAAGAAATATGTCAGTCTTGCCCAGGTTGGCAGAAGCACAAGGGAATTTCTTTTTGACAGCAATTAGCAGAACAGAATTAGTCAGCACCAGTGAACTGGATAAAAGCTGAAAAGGCTGTTCTCTTTTAGCACATTCTATGGCAACTACCTTTTTGACTCAGGTCACCTCTTCTTTGAGTTTGGAAAAGGCAAAAAACTTCAAGTTCAATGCCAATTCAAGAGAAAAGGTATGAACTTTCTGACATAACTTAAAAACTCTCACATACATAAAACAGCTTTTCCCCTAGTAGCCAGTTATAGTTGTGAGTCCATTAGCTAGTTATAAAGCACTGGAATTAGGCCCTTGGGAAGTAGGCTGCTCTAGAAATTTCTTCAGTGGAAGCACCCTTTTAACCAAACAAAGATAGTCAGAACTGTACCAGGATTTGCTGCGTTCTTTTATTTTTGATTCTATATAAAAGAAATGAAAACCAGTTTATAAGACATCCTCTTTTATTATTTACAAAATCAATACATTAATGAAATATAAGTTCAATTTAATAAGAATGCACTAAGATTTACCACTTATGCAAAAGCTAAAACTACTGTGAAACTTAGAAAATAAATAAAAACTAAAAAACTCAACACTAAAGGACATTATATCAGTGAGTTTAGTCTTAACTTATGCTTCAGAAACAAATGGACCCAACAGCTAAGATTGATTATTTATTCACATTATGCATCAGTCTAGGCTTTCTTCCACATCTTCTTCACTCCGAAACCACACAGATTTTGGTTATGAATACATTTTCTGGAGGCCGTCTTTTTGGGTTAAAATCCCAGATTTATTACTTACTAGCTATATATACTTGCATGGGACAGACTGTAATGCTAAAACTACCTTTCATTCATTTGAAGAAACATGTCTTAGTCTTGGATGCAAGAGACTGTGGAGGTTCAAAAAAGCAGGTGGGGCAGAGAGGGGGTGAGGTGATATCCATCTTGCAGGTACTCAAGCCTAGCAAAAGTCAAATAACTACACAGAAACATGACACAAGGCAGATAATGATCATTGCCTCCTAACGACACATTTTGGGAGTCTAGAAAGGATCTGGAAAGACTTCCTGAAGAAGCTGAAATTGAATATAAACCTAAAGGGAATATCAATTCTTCAATAATTTGGAAAAGAACATAAAATGAATGCATAGCTTATTCATAATATCATTTTGAACCACGTTTGGAGGATCTGGTGATTTCCTGAGGATAATGGGGAACACTGAAGGATTTAAGTAGGAAAATATAAAGATATTTGTATTTAGTAAGGTAATTCTTGCAGTAAGTGAGGTGTAATCAAAGGGGGAAAATAACCAAGCTAGGAAGATTGGTCTGGGGTCTCTTTCAGGAACCCAGACATAATGGAAGGCAAAAAGAAACCAGATTGGAGATACCTAATTTTACCTGTAAGATAAAATTGAGAGGACTCAGTAATTGAATGCACGTTGTTATCCAGGGAGAAAAAGTATCCTGAGCGGTGGTTCTCAGCTGCACAATGAAATTGGCGAGATGACTTTAATATTCCCCTCCGCTTACTGAGCTCCACAGAGCTTTCTTCCTGAAGATAGGCCCCTGACCTCCCATTTCTGTGAGCATTTACTTTAGAAAACTTGGAATTGTAAACTCTTAATCTTTCCCTTTGAAATACAGATCTTCTGCCTTTTTCAAGGATTGCAATCCATGCATTCCTCTGAAACATCATCATCAAGGACAGCACCCCCATCTCCTAGTCCCTGTGGGGGCGTCGGAGCCTATTTTCAGTGAGCAGCAATTAGCAAACATAGGTGGCCTAATCACGTTGACCACCTGCCCCCTGAAAGTCCTCCTGGAGTTTTCCAGTGACTCACCCCAATGCTTCAAAACCCCCCATTTGTTGCTTCAGTGGAGTTGAGTTCAGTCTCTCTCCCCTGTTGCAAAAGCCTTGAATAAAATTTTCCTTGTCTCTTTCACTGGTCCAGTTCCATTTTTTTTTTTTTTCACAGAATCACCTGGGGAGTTTTAAAATGTCTTTGTGTTACCACTTCAGATCCTAATTTAATTGGTCCGAGGTACAGCCTAGGTACTGGGGGCTTCGAAAACTCTGCAGTAGATTGTAACATGTAGCCAGGGCTGCGAAGTTACAGAACAACAAATTCTGAGGTTTACTGTCTGAGAGATTTTAACAGAAATAAGAAATATGAAAGAAAGAACATTTAAGTATCCCCGTGGAAAGCATAGTGGACACAGCTGGTTACCTCAGTGGTATCAATTCTTTTTTTCCTAGAAAATCTTAATTTTACACAGGTATCATTTCTTCCTCATGAACTCCATGTGATCTATTTTAGATGAGTTCTAACTACCCTTAGACTGGAGCAGTAAGCTCTGATCACTTTACATGGATCTCAGTAATCTCACTGTCCTTGACTGTGAGTGGTTCAGGACAGGGCATGTGAACTCATTTTTAGCCAGTGAGATTTAGTGGAGTCTTGCCTGTCCTTTCTGAGATAAAAGCTTTCTTGTTCTAGAAAACCTGTTTCTAAAAAGCTTCCTTGTTCTCTTTAGAATAAGAGAAGTCAGTTCTCTTTCCCTCCTGTAAATAAACAAGGAATCTTATGGACCCAATACTCCAGGCACACATTTTATAAGCATTCATTCATTAAACTCAACTAACATTTAATGGAGTACCTACCATTTGTAAAACTGTTCTAGGTATGTGGGATATACTAATAAACCAAAGAGTTTTGCCCCTGTGGAGTTTACATTTTCTCAGAGATAGATGACAATCAATCGATGTGATAAATAAATAAGCTCTGTAATAAGTTAGGAGGTGATGTGTACTGTGTAAAATAAGAGGAATGGAAAGTGAGGATTGAGTGATCAGGGGTAGGTTGCCTAAATAAATAAAGTGGTCAAAATGAGTCTGTGAGATTTGTGCAAAGACTTTAAGGATATGATGGGATTAACCAAGTAGTTATAGGATGTGAGTAAGGAATATTCTGAGCAGAGGAAATAGTAAAGGCCCAAGACAAAGTCAAATCTTGATGCTGTGTATCTGGGAAAAAAAAGTGGAGGAAGAAGATAAGAGTGAGAAGAGGTCAGAGAGGCAAAGACATAGCAGAGCATCATAAGAGATGCATCCGTCATAAAGTCTGCGGCTTTTACTTGATCACCAGAAGATCTTGATCTAAGATTCAATCTGGCCAGCAGACCAGAGAGATCAAACAGATAAACAGAGCAAACAAAACCTCCTAAAAACAAAAACAGAGCAAACCTGGGTCTCTGATAGAATGTTCACCTGCTGAGTCAACCGACCTTGAAGCCTCTTTTCCTCTGGTCGCCTATTCCATGAAATAAGTCATTTCCTCATTATTTAAGCCAGAGTTAAATTTCTGTTGCTTGAAGTTGAGTCTAGTCTAACTAAAAAATAGTTTAGTCTGAATTAGAGAAATGAAAATGATTCTTACCAAGAAGTCTTTGTTTCAACAAAGAGCAAATGGCTTTAGATCACTTGAAGAGAAATTATGTTTTGCATAGCGAAGAACATTTTGATTAACAAAAGCTAGTACAAGAGTATGTTGAATTTAATCCAGAAAGAATATTTTCCAATAAAATATGTGCACACTTGCACAGAGGAAAAATATGGAATCATAGAATACATTATGGTGCCTTTGATGATGATGTTATTTAAAATCTTAGTTACTAAGATGAGCAGAGGAGGATAAAACTAACATACTAACATAATATATGATCTGATATTGGGTATGAAAATGTAGATTTCCTCTGGGTAAACCATAAAATAGGAGAGATTTCCCTCTGTAATTCATGGCTCATTTATAAATTCTTTCAACAAATATTTGCTGAGTACTTAAAAGTAGAGGCTCACTTGAATGATTAAATGGTAGGGTGAAAGTCAATACATTCTGCTTGTCAGTTTCATAGGTATTATTTCATTAATCCTTCATGAATATATTCAAAACACATATTCATCTCCTATTATGTAGCTGAGGTGTTTGATTGTGGATGACAGGGAGGAAGCCGGAAGGTGAGGTCAAGGAAAAACTCAGCCATCCAGCAGTTTGGCAGTAGTATGTTAATGTGGTTAGATGAGATAATGCATGCAAAGCCTTCAACATAACAGTGTAATGAAAAGCTGTTGCTGTTAAAAGTGTTGATCACTCTTAATGTGCCCTATGGTAGGCAGCAAGAATTGTCACAGTGACTCTGAGCTTCCGGCAAGCATACTGGAGAATGTAGGTAGGACTGGTCATTTTCATCAATGGACTTCATTATTTTAGAGGACTGCTGTGGGATGATTAACCCATAAGACCTGGCGCAGCAGAGAAAAGCTTGTGATTAGACCAGATTTAGTCCTAGCTCTGGAACTCTGGGATCTTAGGCAAGTCAAATGATCATTGTGAGACTGAATTTCCCCATCTTAAAAAAAGAGAGAGAGAGAGATAAATAACATTTCATCTAATTCTTATAGTGAGGTAATATAATAATGGTAGAAATGAACGTATATAAATGAGGTGTTATTTCACCTAGTATATATTTATTTTATCTTGTGTACCTAATTTAGCAAGAATTCTCAACTCAGAATATAAACATGAAATTGGTTTAGTATTTCTAAAATTTGATTTCAACTCTGCTTTGTTGACAGTATAGCCATTAGGAGAGTCCAAACTTTCCAATCCCTTTCCATTGTTGAAATGTACCAGTCCTTGCTAAAACGGGTAATTGTTTCCCCTCACCACTCCCCAGAGCTATGTGTGTAGCTCTGGTGGGGAGGGGACCCCCGCCTGGGGCAAGTTAGGAATCTGGTAAGACCTAAGGAGAACAAGGGGAAGGGCAGGTTGGGAGAAAGGGTTTTCACTGCTCACAGCTCAGTCTCTCTCTGGGCACTTTCTGCTCCCTCTCACCTGGCTCCCCCTGGCACGCTCCCCAACTCCTTCCTCTCTGGCCCAGCTAGCAAGCCCGCTCCGTCCATCCCTTCCAGCCTGGCCTGTGCTTGCTTCACCTGCCCCAGCCTTTCCAGAGGAACTCCGTGGGTGGGTCCCTGGGGACTGGCAGGCACCAGACCAGTTATGCACCAGGAATGGAGGGGAGGAGAGAATTGCCATCATTCTCCACCTCCTACCCCAGATCTACCTGAGGCTCTGCCATAGTAAATATACACTGGTGAGCAAGCAGGCCAAGGCCAGGCTGGAAATTCTGGGTGAAAACATCCATTTACCCCACACTATGATACTGGCTGCCTACATAGAAAAGATGGAGACTTCCCTACTCCCTCTCCAGGCTTAGTTCCTTTGGATGGAGCCAGGATTGCACTGAGAGTGAGAGCTGTCTTCCGATGTGAGCTGGTCTTGTGTGGTTACTAGAAGATAGCTCTGATCTTCCATAGTTCATTTTCTGTGTGGTGTTGGTGGCCTTTGTGGTTACGTGTGTGGTTGTTTAGGGCAGAGGCTATTCTGCCTGGCGTTCTCAGTGAACAGAGGAGCTCTCAGAGGAGTATGTTAGCCTTTAGTCCCAACAATGGCACCAAACCCTTTCCTCTCCCTTATTGGGTGTGCTGCCTTCTCACATGACCTGTGTGATCATTATTTTATGTGTCCACTTGACTGTAACACTCAGCTCCTGATTAAATATTCCTTCTGAATGTGTCTCTGGGGATGTTTCCAGATGAGATTTACATTTGAATCAGTGGACCCAGTAAAGCAGTTTGCCCTTCCCAATGTGAGTGGATATATCCGGTTTGTTGAAGGCCTAAACAGAACAACAACCGGAGGAAGGAGGAATTTGCCGTCCTTTCCTGTCTTACTGTTGAGCTGAGACATCTCATCTCACCTTCTGAGGCCCTTAGACTGGGATTTACACCATGGGTTCCCCTGACTCTTAGGCCTTTGTCCTCTGAACCACACCCCTAGGAGTCCGGAGGCTCCTCCGGCCTGCCTACAACAGATGGTGGCACTCCCCAACCTGTATAACCGTGTGGGCCAGTTCCTCAAAATAAATCCCTCTTTTCCTCTTTGTTTTCCTCTCTCTCTAAATAGACAGATGACATAAATAGATATAGATGTTACAGACATAGAGGTAAATGATACAAAGATAGATAGAGATGAGTGTAATTTCCCATTCTTTCAGTTTCTCTGGAGAACACAGAATAATTCAATCTGTTACCCAACTTGGAAGCCCTGTGGATTCATTCCCTGTTAAAATCCCTTTTCTCCTGTGTGTAAAACCACAGGAATTATTCTTCCATCCTCTCCAAGGGCCATAGGGTGCTAGGATGAAAGTGCCCCATCCTTCCCTAGCTGCCTGTGGACCCTGGGTACTCTGCCCTGCAGCCATTGTTATCCTGATGGTGTGGGCTGTTCCAAAAAGCTGCTTCCCTCGGGAATCTCCAGGTGAGAGGCAAGGATGAATCCCTGTGTTTAGGTAAAACTCTCCAGTTTCCGCAAACACTTGTTACATTCACCACACCCTCCTCAGACAGAAGACAGTAAGTACCTATAGAGAAGACGACTCTCAGGTAGCAGGTACTAGGTACTGAGATACCACCAAACCTCGAAAGCCTCCAGTGCCTCTTTCTTGCCTATGCTTTCCATTTCTTCAAATAATTCTTTGAAGTCCCCAGCTTTCTTTATGTGACATGGACATAAATAGCTTTCATGGCCATAGGATTAGTTCTTTTACTTTCCAATATGTCCTAAGCGGAGATGTGTGGGGTTCCTTGGGCAGAATATATATATTCACCCTTGTACAGAGGAGGAACTTAGAAAGAGATTAATACCTGGAATCACACAAGCAGAGAATGGCAAGGTGCGACTTCAGTACAAATCTTGTGACTCCAAAGCCTCTATTTCTCCCCCTGTCATCAGTGCCCGTCAATAAATACTTGAGAATGATTGATTGATGGATGGATTGCCAATTTATGCTGCTGAGCACAATAAAAAATACCACCCCTCAAAAGTGACTAAATCAGTAGAAAGTTTACCAACACTGCTAAAGGGAAAAGGGAAAAGCAGAAATTTCATTGGCTAGTGGAGTACTTGGCTTTAGCTTATAATTCTGAGGGTAAAATTTGAAGATTAACATAGTCTTTTTATGTAAAATTCTGAAAATTGAAAGATTTTTTCCTAATTGTCTCTAGATTTCTTAATAACTTGAAGCTTGGTGTGCATCCCTCTCATTTGGGCTCTGAACTCAGGGAGTATTTATTGATAAACAAATGCTTTCTCAAAGGCTGCTTCCCTTGACTCAGCCAAAGTTGAAGTTGCTAAAATATCCGTGTCCCAACACATAATCTAAACTCAACTATGGTTGTGTCTCTGTGGGGAAAATCTTCCTGAGATTAACTTTCTCTCTTTTCTTTACTAACCCCCTGGTATTTGGAGATATCAAATAGGAAGTGTTTCTGACCTTTTTTCTTTCTTCTAGATTCATCCTGTCCCACCCTTACCTCCTCCATTGTCGGTGGTGGTGGAGGTGAAATCTGTAAGAGTTTTAGTTTGTGAGGCCCTCTCTTCTCTAGACTTGTCAGGAGAAAGGGGAGCTGCAAATGACTGTCCTGTTAATTAAAATGATAGCAAGGCAGGAGTGCCGAATAAGTTATCAGCTGGCAAAGATGACTAATGCCTGCCCACGTTATTACTGCCCCAGAACAGAGGAGCCCACCGTGAGAACTGCAATCACTGTGATGGTGTCAGAGCTTCACAGGCTGGAAACAAATGACTCGTCAGGCAGACTTCTGGATTCTGGCCTCCTCTGCTGTCCCTAAATCACCGCTCCTTTCAAGAGGAGAGCAAAGAAAATGTCTCCAGTTGCTCATTTGTAAGAGAAAGAAAAAAAAAAAGTGCTTTCAGTTTCAGAGGATTGTTTCATTGCCTCCACAAATGAATCTCTTCACATTCTTGGTTTAAAAAAAGAAGAAGGCAAAACAAAACACAATCACTGCTTAAGGACTAACAAGGGCTAACATTTCTCACCGGCACAAACACTGTAATAAGATGAATTGACTCTGTCCTAGGTCCTCAGCATATAGTCGAGGTTCTTCTCAGCTCTTCCAAAAGCTTTCTTAACAACAGCCAGGTGATCTGGTGTACTAGCCTATGCTGAAGGAGAACTTGCTCACTTTAATAGGAAATGGGTTTCTTTGATTTATTTTTTTTTAACTGTTAGAGAAATAAAATACTTAAGATTCCCAGGGATTTCTGGCTAAATATGTTAAATACTAAAACATTTCTCAAGACTTTTGTTAAACTAGAATTTTCCTATGTCGCATTATCTTTCAAATGCAGTTGTAGCTAATGGATATGCTCATTAAAAGAATTTGTTACCGGAGACAGGACATTGCAGGCAGCACTTGACTGAGTTTCTAGAACCATAGATACTTAATATCAACTCTGCTGCAGGTTATGTGCAATCCTAGACTGATCTTATTATTCAAGGAGGTCAGTGTTCTCATTTATAAAGTGGAAAATCCCACATCCCCCTAGAATTTTATAGATGTCAAGGTATAATATTTAACACTCCCTATAACACAAATTCCGTGTAATAATTTTGACCCACCCTTTTTTGTTCTTGTTCAAGCAATTGAGCATTCATTAAATTAGCAATCACTTTTTCAGCACAGAGCTATTACAACTAAAGATACACTGTAATTTATTAATTTCCTTTTTTCATAAATGAAAGTCCTGAGAAGCCCAAAGATTTTGGCATGATGCACATCTGGTATTAAATCCTGACTTTCTCATGTATTAGCTCTGCGATCCTTAACAAATTACTAGTAGTTCTGATCCTTAATTTTATAATTTTTAAACGAAGTAGTCAACCAGTACCGTGAGGTCGCTGTGGCAGTTGCCACCTCTTGAATCTAAAGCTTGAATGGTTTTTTTTTAACTGCTACCACTGATCATCTCTTTTCTGTACCCCTCACATCTACAAGTCCTTCCTTGGCTTCTTCTGTAAACACTTGAATTTGCCTTACTTAGGGGTGTGCAACTAAATCTGCCCGACAATCCTGAGTCATTGCAAAGTGCCCACCACACTGCCATGGATCTGTTTTTTCCCTCAGGTCCTTATGGGCAGTAAATCTGAACCAAGACCGTGACACTTAGTCATTGAGGGAGGCTTGGGAAGCTGAAAGGCAGCAATAAAACCAAAAGAGAGTCGACCTAGGGAAAGAAAACCTCTTCCCCCGAGGAAACTTATATGACGGTATCTGTCATAGCATTCCAAATGCACATCGACTGCTGAGCGGACAAGGAAAATGCCCTGTAACCCTGAAATGGAAAATGATTACGGAGAAGAAATAACAAACAGCTGATACATGCTTTGAGATGGGCAAACCTCATAGGAATTTTGCTTACGGAAGCCAGACAAAAAAAGACTTCATGTCATGTACTTCCGCTTACATGTAACAGCCAGAATTCCTAGAGAACTAAAGCAGATCGGCATTACCTAGGGCTCTGGGGACTGGAGTGGGGGGTTGCCTACAAATGGGCTCAAACTCTTAGGGGTGATGGAAAATTCTAACACTTGAGGATGAGGCATTGGCATAGAAAGCGCTGCAAGATATGTTGTTCAGTAAGGAATGCAAAAGATATAACATGCTAAATGATGTAGGAAGAGTACATATACACGTGCATGCACAGACCAGCAGGATGAACGTCATCTGGTCGCTTGCTAGAAATTTGAATTTCAGGGTCCCACCAAGACCTACTACCGCATCAGAAATTTTGAGAAATTTGAAAGTGTATCAGAGTCGCCTGAAGGGCTTGTTAAAACAGGTTGCTGGACCTCAAGCCCAGAGTTACCAGTTCAGCCAGTCTGAGATGTGCTCGGGGATTTGCATTTCTAGCAAGTTCCCAGGTGAAACTGCAGCTGCTGGTCTGGGAATCATACTCTGAGAACCACTGACATAGAAAGAGTGGTGAATTGAGGCTGGGACGAATAATCATTATTCACCTACGGGCACTTGCTAATAATTACCAGCACTCCTGGAGGTCAACAACCCAGGCCTAGTACATAGCAGAAGGCATTTGCTTTGGAACATAAAAACCAGAAGAGGTTTTATTTGTGCAGGGATTGAGTGACAATATTGGAAACTTGCAGGATCTCAGAATACGGCTTATCTTTCTCCCTGTGCGTTTGCCAAATGTTGGTGGTGCTCCAGGAGAGAAGTTACAGAGCTAAGCTGAAAACATCTGAAGAGCAGAGCCCACATCTGCCAGGCTCCCAAATGTCCCAGGAACAGGGGTAATCCTGAGGCAATTTTAGTTTACATAGATTTCAACTCAACCTCAACCCTTGATTGTATTGATATGATCAGCCACTTCATGTCATCTAACAAAAGGAAGGAGATACTCTTTAAGATGGAAGAGATCATTTGAGCATCTACACTTATTTTATATACAATGATTGGCATGGATTTAAAAACTATGAGATGCGGAAACAGGTAACATGATATGGACAATATGCAAAAGAAAATGAACAACAGATGCAGACTCACTAAAATGAAATAACTGTAACTCATTTTATAGTGAGAGGGGAGAAAGAGAGGAAGGTTATGAAAAGGCAACTCAAGGGACCCTTGTAGTTACGGGATTATTCAGTATCTTGACTTTGGTGGTGAATACATGAACCTACTCAGGTACTAAAATTGTATAGAACTTAATACACACCCATATATATAAGCAAAAGAGTACATGTAAAAGAGAAATCTGAATAAGATCAATAGATTATTATCAACTGGTGCATTGTATTAATAGCGATATCCTACTTGTGATATTATTTTACTTATGATATTATATAATATGTTACTATTGGAAAAGAACTGAGAAAACTGTATGAGTTCACTTTGTATATTATTTCTCATAACTACATATGAAGCTGTAATTATCTAAATAAAATTTCAATTAAAAAGAAATATTCTCTCATTTTCCTGGCATGGAGTAGGTAAAATACTTGTTAAATAGAGCATAAACAACATCAACCAAAAAGAAATTGATCTATTATACTTATAATTAAATTAAAAATTTTTCCTCCAGCAAAAAAAATTAAGAGAGCAAAAAGCCAAAACACAGAATGGGAGAAGATATTTTCAAAACTTGACAAAGGACTAATATCCAGAATAAAATGAATTCTTACAAGTCAATAAGAAGAAAGGCAAGTTAATAGAAAAAAAATGGGCATAAATGATATTCAAATGGACAAAATGTATGAAAAATGCTCAATGTCATTAGTCATCAAGAAAATGCAAATTAAACTAGAATGTGATACCACAAAATCTCTACTAAAAGGGCTAAAATGAAAAATATAGGAAACACCTCCTGTTAGTGAAGATGGGGAGCAATAAAGACTCATACTTTATTCGTGAGAATGTAAATTGGCAAAAGCAATTCGGAAAACTATTCATCAGTATCTATTTATTTATTTATTGAAGTAGCATGTATATAAAATCTTCTATTGGTTTTAACTATACAACACAGTAGTCCAGCAGTTCCCCATATTATTAAATCCTCACCCCCACTAGTGCAGTTACTGTCTCTCAACATAGGAAGATGTTTCAGAATCATTGATTATATTCACCATGCTGTACTACCATCTCTGTGACCAACTTATATCATAATTGAGAATTTTTGTGACCCTTTATTCCCTTCAACCTCTCCTCCCACCTTAACCCCTCCCCCATGGTAACCACTAGTCCCTTCTCAGTGTCTATGAGTCTACTGCTCTTATGTTCATTTTGCTTTGTTTTTATATTCCACAAATAAGTGAAATCATATGGCATTTGTCTTTCTCCATGTGACTTATTTCAGTTAGCATAATGCCCTCTAAGTCCATCCACGCTGTCACAAATGGCAGGATTTCTTTCTTTTTTATGGCTGAATAATATTCCATTATGTTTATGTACCACCTCTTTATTCATCTATTGATGGACACTGAGGTTGATTCCATATCTTGCTTATTGTAAATAATGTGTGAATAAACATAGGGTACATGTATCTTTTCAAATCAGAGACTTTGTTTTCCTTGGGTGAATTACTGGAGGTGGGATTACTGGATCATATGGTATTTCTGTTTTTAGTTTTTTGAGGATGCTCCATACTGCTTCCACAGTGGCTGCACCAATTTACATTCCCACCAACAGTGTAGGAGGGTCCCATTTCTCCATATCCTCACTAGTACTTATTTCTTGTGCTTTGAATAGTGGCCATTCTAACTGGTGTGAGGTGATGTCTCATTGTAGTTTTGATTTGCATTTCCCTGATGATTAGTGATGTGGAGCATCTTTTCATGTGCCTGTTGGCCATCTGTATTTCTTTGGAGAAATGTCTGTTAAGGTCCTCTGCTATTTGATTTTTTTGGTGCTGAGGAGTATAAATTCTTTATATATTTTGAATGTTAACCCCTTATCAGCTGAGTTGTTTATGAATATATTCTCTTATACTGTAGGTTGACTTTTTGTTCTGTTAATGGTGTTCTCTGCCGTATAGAAGCTTTTTATTCTGATGTAGTCCCACTTGTTCATTTTTTAATTTGTTTCCCTTGCCTAGGAAGATGTGTCCAGGAAAATTGCTCATGCAAGAGATTTTTGTCTATGTTTTCTTCTAAGAGCTTTATGGTTTCATGTCTTACATTTAGGTTTTGATCCATTTTGAGTTTACTTTTGTGTATTGAGTAAGACAGTAATCCAGTTTTATTCTCTTGCATGTAGCTTTCCAGTTTCCTTAACACCAGTTATTGAAAAGACTGTCTTTCCTCATTGTATTCATGGTTCCTTTATCATATATTAATTGACCAGATATGCATGGGTTTCTATCTGGGCTCTCTATTCTGTTCCATTGATCTGTGAGTTTGTTCTTGTGCCAGTACCATATTGTTTTGATTACTGTAGTTTTGTTGTATAGCTTTGTTGTATAGAAGTCCGGCAGTGTAATAACCCCAGTTTGTTCTTTCTCAGGATTATGCTGGCTATTCAGGGTCTTCCGTGGTTCTATATGAATTTTGGGTTTATTTGCTCTAGTTCATTGAAAAATGCCGTTGATATTTTGATAGGGCTTGCACTGAATCTGTAAATTTCTTTGGGCAGGATGGCCATTTTGACTATATTTATTCTTCCTATCTGTGAGCATGGGGTACTTTTCCATTTATTGGTATCTTCTTTAATTTCTCTCATGAGTATCTTATAGTTTTTGGAGTATAGGTCTTTCACACATCCTTGGTTAGGGTTATTCTTAGGTATTTTATTCTTTGTGATGCAATTGTAAATGTAATTGCTTTCCCTATTTCTCTTTCTACTAGTTCATTGTTAGTATGTAGGAGCATAACAGATTGCTGTGTATTAATTTTTTAACCTGCAACTTTGCTGAATCATTATTAGTTCTAATAGTTTTTTGATGGAATGTTTAGGGTTTTCTGTGTATACATCATGTCATCTGCAAATAGTGACAGTTTAACTTTGTCCTTACCAATTTAGATGTTTTTATCTCTTCATCTTGTCTGATTGCCATGGCTAGGACCTCAATACTAGGTTGAATGAAAGTCGTGAAAATAGATATCCTTGTCTTATTCCTAATCTTAGAGGAAAAGCTTTCAGCTTTTTGTCATGATTATGATGTTAGCTGTGGGTTTGTTGTATATGGCCTTTATTATGTTGAGGCACATACCCTCTATACCCATTTTGTTGAGAGTTTTCATCATGAATGGATGTTGAATTTTGTTTTTCAGCATCTGTTGAGATGATCATGTGGTTTTTATCCTTTTTGCTAAAGTGGTATATGATGTTGATTAATTTACAGTTATTGTACCATTCTTGCATCCCTGGAATAAATCCCACTTGGTCATGATGGATGATCCTTTTGATGTGTTTTTGAATGAGTTTGCTAATATTATTCATCAGTATTCATTAAAGCTTAAAGTATGCATACTTTGTGATTCAGCAATTCCATACCTATATATGTTTACCAAAAGATATGTTTCAAAAATCTCCATACTAATATTATCTATTTGAGCCCAAACTGGAAATAACTAAAGAGTCCTTTGGTAGAATGGGTAAATGCCAAATACTATACAGTAATGACAACAAAGGAACTACAGATTCTCAACATGTTGGATCTCACAAACAGGTGAGTAAAAAGGGTATATACAAAAGAATACATCCTGTAGGATTACATTTGTATATGTTCAAAAATAGACAAAACCCACAACAAGCAAAAAACTCTTGTGGTTTTAGAGGTCATTCTTGGGGGATAATGACTGAAAATGGACAAGAAGGAATTTCTGGGGTTCTGATAATGTTCTATTTATTTTTTGTGTGCATGCTGATTTCTCTGTAAACATTCAGTGAGATGTACTTATGAGTTTATATATATATATTTTATACTTCAATAAAAGTTCACATTGAATATTAAAATACCAATATTTTAAAGAAATAAAGGAAAAGAGGTTAAAATAATAGAAAATTTCACCAGTAAATTTGAATCTATAGAAAAGCATCAAATGGATATTCTAGAAAGGAATAATATAATATCTAAAAATAAGAACTAAGTGCATAGATGAGATGTGGAAAAAATGCGGTTAGAGTCCAAGAAAAGGAGGATAAGGAAGATAATGGGGCAGGAGTTTTATTAAAATAAGTAATGGCTGAGAATTCTTCACCTTTTTTATAACTTAGAGACTTAAGCTAAGGACCCATGAAACATAATCTCTGTTATAATAAAGACAAACTCAGACATATCATTATAGTACTTTTGAAAACCAAAGACAAATAGGACATCTTAAAAGCATACAGAAAAAAACCATTATCTTCAAAAAAGTAATGGTATTAATGACACTTGATTTTCCATAGTAACAATGAAAGAAATTAGAATGACTTTTTTAAAGTGCTGAAACAGAAGAAATGACATTTCAGAATTCTATATACAGAATCCTATGCACAAGAAAAGAAAAACAAAGAATATCCAAATGTGTAATAACCACATGAAAATGGGCTTAACATCATGAATTATCAGTCTTCAATGAGATGCCACTACATACTCACTGGAATGAATTAAAAAATATAAAGAATCCTATACAAGGATATGGAGAATGTATAACTAAAATACACTCTTGATGAGAATGTAAATTGGCCAAAAATTTTAGAAAATTGGAAGTATCTATTAAAGCTGCAAATTCACATGTTCTATGAACAGTCAAATCCAGCTCTAGGAGAACATAGAACAAATCACAGCAGGAGAATATGCTTGTACTGGAAACTACCAAATGATCATAAACAGTAGAATTACTAAACATTTTGGTATTTTAGTAAAGGAATGCTGTTTCACAACATTAATGAACAAGGTACAACTACATATGAAAGAATGAATGAATCTCATAAACATAATGTTGGGCAAAGGAAGCCAGATACAGACTACACACTGTACGACTCCATCGGTGCAGTGTGCGTGCAAACCCATCTATGCTATTTGAAGTCACAAGGGACCACACCTGGGCTGGGTAACAGTGAGGGTCTTTGGAGGTGTTGGTGATTTCCTGTTTCCTGGTCAGGCGCTGTCTCTGAGTAGATTCAGGGCAGGCCACCCCAGAATGAGCCGCTTTGTCGTGTGGACTTCAAGCCGAAGAAAATCAGGGCCCAGTAAACTCAGGAAGAGCTTTTTACCTCCTCTTTAACTGCCTAAAAGAATTTAGGTTGGGAACTTCTCATAGGAAAAAAGCTATTGCCAGAGATAATTTTTTTATATCAGAAAGACTCATCTGAGTTCCCAGTCAGATAAAAGATGACTAAACATCTGTTCCCATCTTTTTGTGAATTCTCCCCCACCCCTTGCAAGCCCCAGGCCCATATTCCTTTCCTTAGCTCAGGATGGTAGATAAGGCTCAATCGCCTGACTACCTTTGACCCCATATCTTGGTGGGGCTCCCATATGTATGAACTTTTCTCCTGTTCATCTGTCTTGTGTCAATTTCATTATTTGGCATAGGAACAACCTAGAAGGGAAGAAAGGAAGAAGGGAAAGTTTTTCCCTCAACAGCTACGTGGATATGTTAAGTTCCTGAAAATGTATTGAGTGGTACAATTATAGAATATGAAAATTTCAATATGAATACTTCAATAAAATTAAAAATAATTGAATTTGATATAAAATAACTGGTCCTAAGTATTAACAAAAAGTTAATAATAGAGAAGTATACTCTGTAGAAATTCTACTATAAAGACAAAAATATCTATCAATAACAGAACAACAAATATAAACTAAGAAGGAGCAATTGAAGTTCCTGATCAAGTGCTTGATTTATTCCCAGTATTCTAAGCAATCAGTGCATATCAGAGATAACTACAGTCTGGGATTTTCTTTGACTAGTTGTCAAGTCAACTACACAGATATTACGTTGTATGCTGTGTATCAATTTGGAGCTTTGCTATATAGTGTGGTTGGGAACTGCAAGAATGAAGGATATTTTTTTGAGGAGCTACCTGAAATATTATAATCATCAAAAAATGTATGATTCCATTGATGGGCAGAGAGCACAATATCTTAGGCCCTTATATAAAGAAGGGAATATAGTTACTTGAATAAGAAATAACCGTGTGAAATTGCCAATATTTGATGATTTTTTTACCTAAATGAGGTAATTTTACATGATTCAATCTAATAATAGCCAAATCCTACAGGCTGGCCCACTATACTTTACAGGGACTCAACCTGTTCATAGATGTCTTCTAATTGCCTTTGAAATGAGAAAGATATATATATATAAAGTCTTCCTAAAATTGGATTCATACAATCAAATTATTTTAGAGAGACAAGTTTATTATCAGAAAATGAGGAAGTTACTCTTGCTGGAAGGGTATAAGATCTAGTCAAGTCTGGAATGGCTGATGTGGCTCATCTTTGTATGTTAGGGTAACTGACCAATACAACACTACTTTTACTTACTTCCTCTAAGATTTAAATAAATTATGATCCAAGTGCAAAAAAACTTCTCCTTTGCTCTTTTAAGAAAAACAGAGACAACCTAGACCTCGAGGTCAGCGTTCTGGTTCTCCGTGGACGGGAGAAGAGGACAGCCAAGTGGAAGAGGGACTTCAGTGACGCAGTGACTCGCACTGTGCTGCACATCCGAGCATTGTTGGCAATGCTGGAGTATCTGTAATCGCATTACGTTAGTCACCGAGGAATCTGTTTCTGCCACACGCGATAGGATCTCAACAGCTGTACAGATTTGAAATCCTTCATTTCCTTCTCAAGAACTAAAATGTTTGAGACATACAAAGTAATGTCCTTCCAGTAATTCAGCCAAACTATTACTGGGGCTGAACTTGTTATCCAGAGGGGAAATGTGGCCTCTGGTTCTTCTGAATTATCCCGTTCATTTGTTTTCCTCAGTAATGTCAGCTTTGCCTTAAAGGCTGGCTTTTGTTTCCCTGGAATAGAACAGGAAAGTGTTGCATAAGGTCCCGGGAGGGCTAGTAGTTTGGGGGAAAGGAGTCAGGGCTAAAGGAATGAGCTGTCTAGACACATGCATGTGTGAGTTTACTCTGGGCCATTTTAAAGCAAAAAGTAAAAGAGGAAGTACCTTAAACTTTTTTTCAAAAGTAAGCCACAAAAACAGCAAAACAAGGAATAAAACATTAGTTCAAAGCAGTGGCAGAGTTCCATATGACATGCCACTAACTGATGCACAGCAAATGGAACAGTGCATGACTTGCAGGTGTCCTGGGCAGCTGTAACCGTGGCACTGGCTCCACAGCAGCAGGGGAGCCCCAGAATGTCGGGAACTGAGTTTCCCAGTCAGATGACAATAGCAAGAAAATCATAGCCAAAGAACCCTTTGGGGAAATGCCGCTGGACTCCACTTGAACAGTTAATGTTTGATGGAGGGATTTTAATCTAGGTTAAACAGATACAGCTGGACCCCTGCCACTCAGTGCGCGGCCATTATGCCCGTCATCTTGCCAGAAGAAATGATCAGTGCCTTTGATGAGCCACTGGTCTGGCCTCTCTGCATACTAACTACTGCCATTAGAGAGGCCAGTTAGGAGTTTATTATTTTGTAAATAATAAAGGTCATTCTTACAGTTTAAAAAAAAAACCTTCCTATAGATGAGAAATCAGTTTCTTTTCAGAAATATCATGTTCAATTTTATATTCTAGTCTAGATAGGTAACTGTCTCTATGCCTTTTTCTCAGCATAACAGCAGGTAAACTCAGCCGTAGACGGTGCACATTTTGCATGGTAAAGAATGCACTTCTCAGCCTCTAGCTCTTCTATCCAAGACGAACCTGAAGCTTCTCACTGCAAAGTAAATTTGAGTGTGTTTATTTCTTCAGTAGTGAAGGGGTTCAGAACATGCCACCCCCACATATGCCACTTGGGCATGAAGATTTTTCTGAGCAGAAAGTAAACAAGACTCGACAGACTAAGAAACATCTCTTTAGCTCCCTCTTAACTGCCTGAAAGAAAGTGTAAGCTTCCCCATGTGTGGGGAAATCTCTATTTATAAAGGAAATTTCGTTAGAAAGGAGGCTATACCAGAGAGAGCTTTTTCACCTGAGAGATCTGTCCGCATGGGAGGTGACCTTTGCTTACAAACATTCCCTCCATTCCCCTTCTGTGAGTTTTCTCTCCCTCCCCCCAGGAACCCCCAAGCCCCAGCTCAGGGTGGTATGGGAGGCCTAATCGGCTGGCTGGCTTTGAATCTCATGTGTTTGAGGGGTTCCCATGCATACATACGTAATTTTCAAAAGTTTTTCTCCTGTTAATCTGCCATATGTCAGTTTAATTCTTGGGCCAGCCACAGAACCTAAGAAGGAAGAAGGGAAAGTTTTTTTCCTCCCCTACAGTTCAAAGAGAGAGCTCATGGTCACCGTAGCCATGCCTGCCCTTTGTACCCAGGGGCTCAGAGGGACTTGAGGCAGGAGAGAGAACACCTGAGTACACCAAGTATCCTTGTAGCATTTTAGCCGCTGCAAAGACAGGCTGACCAGGTGAGTAAGTGGGCCGAACATCTACTCCTGTTTATGGATACATTTATCACAGGTAGCTAGTGTTGCATATACTTGTTTCTCCTCTTCTTGGAGTATTGCCTGCATTGAATTCACAGAGTTTAGAGTATCTCTACTTTCGCTGCTCAGTCTTTCCTCCACGACTTACCATTGTGCCTCGTTGTGGTTCCCTCAGGCTGCTGCAGCGATTCACCACAACTGGGTGGTTCACCACTACAGAAATGTAACCTCTCACTCTTCTGGAGGTCAGAAGTCTGAAAGCCAGGTGGGGGCAGAGCCTCAGTCCCGAGGGCCCTAGAGAAGCCTCCTTCCTGGCTGCCTCTGCCTCCTGGTGGCTCCAGGCAGGTCCTTCGCTCATGGCTCCAGGCCCTGCCTCCGTCTTCGGCGGCCTTCCCCGTGCCTGTGCCTTCTCCTCCTCTGCCTGTTACGTTTGCCGTAGGATGAAGGCCCACCTGCGTCATCCGGGATGATCTCTTCTGTAGCTCCTTAACTTCCTGACATCTGCAATGACCCAATAAGGTGGCACTCACAAGGTCCGGGTGTTAGGATGTTGGGCATGTGTATTTGAGGGCTGCCAGTCAGCCCGCTCCATGTACAGGAACTGGGGGTATTTAATGTTCAGTGCCAGAGGAATGGAGCAGAGGAGGCTGCGAACATTTAAGGAGAACATGACCAAACTCGGTAGGCAGCACAGTTCCATGAAGGAAGCATTACCCTGATCCTAAGCAGCAGTGCCGGGGAATCTAGGGTCTACAAAGCCACATATTAGGTGCTGTGAATTTAGGAGGCCAGCATAGTTCTTGTCCTAAGGGATAGAGCCTCAGAAAGCCATGATTTACCAAAGTATGACCTTCTCCAAAGTTTATTCTTCGGTGTTTCGGCTTTCTGTTTGGTGATTATGAATGTCAACTATTTCCCTCTCAGAAAACTATAAACATGAATTAAACTAGTGGGCAGCCCTGTCTTCATATGACGGTCTCCTTTACACAGCACCCCAAAGACCTGAGAGGCCTTTCGTTCATCCCAGATCAATAATTGTAGTCAAAATTATTAATCTTTGATTTTTCCATCAACACCACTAATATTTCAACCTAAACCATCATGAAAATGAATGATCCATTGTGATACTAATTATAATAAGATTTCTTGTGAGTGCAAATCAAGGGCTGCATCAGATCATTCAGGTTCACGTATTTCAAAACCTACTTGCTGCAAAATTTCACAGAAATGCAGCAGGCTCTAACCTCGTTTTAAAGAACAAATATGATGTCAGTGTTAGAGGAATGCATTTATACAATATCTATGAGAAAAAAGAAATTCAATGGCAAAGAGCAAAAGGAAAAGGAGCATTACAGAACCTATGGATATATTTCGTAAAAATCACTTTTTAAACTAATTACACTTGCTTTACTTCTCTCCTGGGGCCATGGTGTAAAAGGAAATAATGCATGAAAAAGGTTTGTTTTTGGTAAGGTAGTGCCAAATATGCATATTTATAGCATTTTTATTATTTTTTTTAAAGCTTCATTTTTGTGAACCTTTGATTTTCAAAAGAATATTTACTTCTTTTGAAATTGATCACCCTTCTCAGAGAAAGAATTACGTGGGTTGCTTTATTTCTTTGGGCAGGTGTTTCTTCACATTTTCCTTTGTTATTTAACATCCACACATATAAACCACACATCCATAATTTCCAGGCTGATTTTAAGGAGATAATGTTTGTGATCGCTATTCTTGGAACAAACACAAGAAAGACTGGGGAAGGAATTATCAGTGGAAAGAGGCAGTAATGGAGTTATCACTGTGTGATAAGTACTCTAAGAGGAGCAGAGCAGTAAGTAAATATCCTGATTAGAGAAATACATTAAAAAGTACTCAATTTTAGAGACTTTTAAGGAATCCTAGATATATGGTCAATTCAAAAGCTGACCAGCCTGGGACAGTGCCCAAGAGTTTTCTAATGCCAATATTTAAAAAATATATAAGCATTATTGCAAAACTAACAAGTTAAAAATAAAAACAGGAAGTCTTCCTTGGCAACACCGTCTTAGCAAAGATAACCATTTTAATTTAATTTTCTTCTTTTCCATTCCTAGAATTTTATAGGTGTAACTACTGGGGGAAAATATTTTCCCACCCTGGGGCAAAATACCTTTGAAACCGAAATCAGTCAAAGGGAGAAATAAAGTGGGAGAAACTCATTTATTACCTACAAACAGTTGTCCACTTCTGCTTGCCTGTGTCTCTTGTGAATGGGCTGCAAAAAAAGGACCCCACCCAACCTCTCCAGTCCAGAAAAGCCTTCTTGCCACCTTGTAATCACCTATGGATATGGAGATGGCTACTTCTCTCCACCCCTTGGAAACACCTATTGATATGGAGATGAGCTAAGGCCAGAAAGAGATTCTGGAAATATTGTAATTTTACCCACAGTAGGATAGCAAAAAGTTTTCACTATAATTATTTCATTTAACAATAATTATGTGCATGTTTCCATTTAGGTACAGAAAGCTTTTTCTTAACACTATAAAAGCATCATAACATTTAATCAAGTTGATACAGTAAAATTAATTAACTATATTAGAATGGAAATATAAGTAGTTTCCAGTTGGCCAATGAGTCATAACCAATGTATTAGTTTGAAAGAAACCTTTAGAGAGCAACATTCTAAATTTTTTTTTTTTAATTTAGGACTGAGGTTATTTGTAACTATTGGCCTCATTTGTGACAGTTTTTCTCTTGAACACATTTCATTTGTTATTCATTCATTTACTATATGTTTGAGATTCTATTCTGGGTATTATTAACTTGAAAAACAATGATGAAAAACAATTAAAAGCCCATATCTATCAAGGATCAAATTTTCAAGTGAACAGAAAGAAAAGATAATATGTAAGCAAATATTATAATTTTGGATAGACTGAAGTTTATTGAAGTCCATGAAATAAGGGCTTGGGATTAGAATGAAAGAACAATGAGAACGGACTTCAGGTAAAGTGTCGGTGTGTTTTCCTTCTAAGAGCAATCTCCCCCTACCTCCCACATCTACCTTCTCCTTTTAAAACCTGTTGACATCATCTGTTTCTGGTTCCCTTTTGCTGTGTGGACAAACAGAGGTAATAAATAGCCCAACAGGACTATTCATTCAGAATGTGGAAATGAATCAATGTTGATGACTATAGTTCTTTGGGAAGATATTTTAAGAATAAGAAGCCAGTAATCCCAAGTACCAATGGGAACTGAAAGGAAAGCTTTTCTACTCTCTCTTCCCTTGCATTTTATTAGAACTCTTTTTTCAGAGCCACCATCTACAGAGGAGAGGAGTGGAGAATAACTTACTTTTTGAATATATCTTGCCATTATCCAATCACCATTCCTGCCTGAATCTAACATTGCTTGAGGTACAGCCTGAGCAGTTACTCTTCACATTTAAGTGATGAGATTATTAAGGAGCACCTTATCTAAATGGATCTTAGTGTCAAAATTGGAATTAGATATTCCAGTCTTTTATGACTTGTAATAAGTCCCTATTCCCATCATGACTTTTCAAATCAAAAGAATTTCATTTTCTATCTTGATAGTATCATTACTGTAAAATTAAATTGCACTAGATTTTTAACTCTCTGAGACCAACTTTCAGTTTGCATCCTACAGTCTAGTAGTAACATTTACTGTTAATGTCGTGCCCTTCAGGTTGTTATATGTCTTTTTCTTTTTAAGTCAACCATCTAACTTCTATTTGGAACTTTCACTAAGGATGATGTGTTGTTTTGTTTGCTTGAGCTCCAGTTTCTGGCTGGAAGGTTTTAGGGAGTGATGGGGTTACTCTGCTATTTGACAGTAAGTTGGAGCTGTGTAACAAAAGCAAATAATTCCACAGCATAAAGGGAAGAGGAAAGAGTTTGTGTTGCCGAGGTGTCACTAAAGGCCTTAGAGTCACTCTCGACCTCTTACTATGAAAATGTTAATCACTATCATATATAACAAGGTATTTGAGCTGAAAAAAGACTCTGCTAGGCCCCTACCATCTTCCAAAGGCTGCTGTCTCCTCTCAGAAGTTTTCACACATTTTGTCTTCGATGTCAGAGTATGTGCTTGGGTGCATAGAACAGATATGGGATCTGTACGGACCCAAGAGAGAAAGAATCTAAATCTCATTTATATGCGTGGGGCTTGGGGATTATACAGAAAGTGGGACCCATGAGAAGAAAAATAATCACTCTGAATGAGCAACAGTCTGATGGAGTGGGCCGAGTGAGCAGCCCAACCTGGATGAACAGAAACCAAGGTTGCAGAAAGCGTGGCGGGAGGTTGTCCTTGATCAGCTCCGCTCCCACCGTGCCCCAGCCCAGCTGTGTGGAGAGCCTCCGTGACTCCGGAATGGTGGGGATGGGGGGGCTGGCCCAGTGGCCACCATGGGCTGGGGCAGCAGAACTGTGCCGGGGAAACTCCCTCCAAACTAACTAGCTCACCAGCAGGGAATCCTTGACTGGAGAGGAATCCAGAGGTCTGTAGAAAATAAGCAGAATTAGTTACCAAAGAGCGTGACGCTGGCCTAGTCAGAGGAAATGGGCAGTGGGTGGGCAGCAGAGTCGCTGACCAGAGCAGAGCAAGAGCAGAGGAGCTGAAACTGGTCACCCGTGAGCCCGCCATTCCCACCCACCCTGTGACCCCTCCTCACACTTTCCCACAGCGATTCCTCGTGAGTTAGTGTCCGAGACTTGACCTCCTGGTGAATAGAGAACATCTTATTAGATGTAAGCATATTGGAAATTCACAGGAATATTGAAGGCAAAGAATTATAAGAAATCATTGACATTCCTATTTATCAAAGTGAATATGTACACAGAGCAGTGAAATTTGGAGTCAATATATGCTGTGCTCTATAAAATGCAACATAATTTTTTCTTAATTGATTTGTGAGACTGGGCATACTCAACCCAGTCTGGGCTTGGGTTACATTACAAAGACTCTTGCATCTGTTATTATTTTTTTCTCTGAAAACTCTGTAAACTATGTAGAGCTGATAGTTTTACCATTTTTTAGTGGTGGAGAAATCCCTGATCAGAGAGGTTGAATGAGGGTCAGGCTCTGAGATGATATCCCAGGAACTTATTGCCTTAATTACATATAAGGTGAATTTTCTGCTCAATTTAGATATTTTATATATGTGTCCATTTGTCTAAATTTCTGATACTCATATGAATTATACTGTCTGTCTTACACAAATTTATTTGATCTAAAAAAAGATAATAGTAATAAAACTATCCTTGCTATTAAAATAATCTAGGATGAAAATTTTCATCATATCTTTTAGTTTGTATTGATTTTTTTTTCTGGACAATAAGATATGTTGAGATCTATAGGGTCATATCAGAGTTGTTTTCATTTTTTAATTTGAAATTACTCTTAAAGGTTATCTTTCCTAACCTCTCAGTCAGAGAGTAATCTCTGGGGAATACAGAGCAAGAATCTAGCATTTAATTCCATCAGTTTCTAATAGTTATTCTACTTGGTCTACAGACTTAACATTTTAGCCATTTCAAAGGACTTTTTCTAAACAGTCAGCACAGTACTAAGAAATTTCCTTTATTTCCATGTGACAAGAAAAGTAAACAACTACTTTTATGGTTTCTGCAGCCAGAAAAAGCTATCCAGGAGGTTACCTGAGGGGAGCAAATGCTAGGAGACTAACAAATATTGAATATTTAGCAAAAATCTAGTTTATATGAAAACCTGTCAAATCAGTTTCCTATCATGTATGGAGGTTCATGACATCATTTATCTGAGTGTGATACAAGGTGCCTCCAGATCACCCCTTGGCCTTTTAGCCAGTAAATTGAGGCTTTCTGTGACTGTCATGCAACTGCCAGATAGCACTGCTTTTAATCTGAACACAATCTTTCCTTAATCCCTTTGAGACAGCAGTGTATGTTTTGCTTATATCCTGGGGTTTGTGGCCCCTATTGAATAGGTAATATTGATAGAGTACTTTTTTTATGAAGTGTAGTTGATATGCAAACTTACATTGGTTTCAAGTATACTACACAGTGGTTCAACAGTTACCCATATTATTAAATCCTCACCCCCATAGTACAGTGACTATCTGTTAAAAAAGGAAGATGTTACAGAATCATTGGCTATATTCTCCATGCTGCACTTCCATTCCAATGACCAACTTATATTATGATTGAGAAATTTGTGCCACTTTTCCCTATACCCTCATCACCAACCTTTTCACAGTCACTACACCAATTCACATTCCCACCAACCCTGTAGGAGGGTTCTCTTTTTTCCACATCCTTTCGAATATTCATTATGTCTAAGGTCTTGTCTTTTGGATAGCAGCCATTCTAACTGGTGTCTCATTGTGGTTTTGATTTTCATTTCCCTGATGATAACTGGTGTGGAGCACCTTTTCATGAGCCTGTTGGCCATCTGTATTTCTTCTTTGGAGAAATGTCTGTTCAGGTCCTCTGCTCATTTTTAAACAGGTTATTTGATTTTTCGGTGTTGAGGTGTATGAGTTCTTTCTATATTTTGGATGTTAACCCCTTATCAGATAAGTCATTGATGACTATAGTCTCCCATACTATAGGTTGCCTTTTTGTTCTGCTGATGGTGTCCTTTGCTGTACAGAAGATTTTTATTTGATGTAGTCTCAGTTGTTCATTTTTTTATTTTGTCCCCCTTTCCCGAGAAGATGTGACCAGGAAAAAATCGCTCATGCTTATGTTCAAGATATTTTTACCTATGTTTCCTTCTAAGAGTTTTATGGTTTCATGTCTTACATTTGGTCTTTGATCCTTATTCACTTTACTTTTTGGTTTGGAGTTAGACAGTAATCCAGTTTCATTCTCTTACATGTAGCTGTCTAGTTTTCCCACCACCAGTTATTGAAGAGACTGCCTTTTCCCTATTGCATATTCATGGCTACTTTATCATATATTAATTGACTATATATGTGTGGGTTTCTACCTAGGCTCTCTGTAGTGTTCCTTTGATCTGTGAGTCTGTTCTTGTGCCAGTACCATACTGTATCTTTGTGGTATAGTTTGAAGTCAGGAAGCATCATACCCCCAGCTTTGTTCTTCTTTCTCAGGCTTCCTTGGTTTTGCTGTTAGCCTTTATTATGTTTAGGTATGTTCCCTCTGTATATTTTGTTGAGAGTTTTTATCATGAGTTTATGTTGAATTTTGTCAAATGCTTTTTCAGCATCTATTGAGATGATCATATGGTTTTTATCCTTCCTGTTGTTAATGTGGTGTATCACATTGATTGATACATAAATATTGTACCATCACTGGAATAAATCCTACTTGGTCATGATGGATTATCCTTTTGATGTATTTTTTAATGTGATTTGCTAATTTTGTTGAGGGTTTTTGCATTTGTGTTCACCAGGGATATTGGTCTATAATTTTCTTTTTTATAGTGTCTTTGCTTTGTTTTGGTATTAGAGTAATGCTGGTCTCATAGTTTGGAAGTGTTCCTGCCTTTCTACTTTTAGGAATACCTAAAGAACGATGGGTATTAAATGACTTCATTCACTTGTGGAGTATAAAAACAAAGCAAAGCTGAAGGAAATTGCAGCAGACTCACAGACACTGAGAAAGGACTATTAGTTACCAAAAAGGAAGAGTTGGGGGCGGGTAGACAGGTAGAGAGTTGGGGATTAAGGGACATTAAAATTTGCAATCACAATATAGGTAGGTCATGGGGAAGGCAATAAAGCATGGAAAAGACAATTAATGACTCTATAACATCTTACTAAGCTGATAAACAGTGACCACAATAGAGGGGGTAATATGGATAAATGTTGAAACCACTGTGTTGTTTATGTGAAACCATCATAAGATTATACATCAATGATACTTTAATAATAATAATAAAAAATAAGGATTGGTAGCAGCTCTTTAAATGTTTGATGGAATTTAGCTGTGAAGCCATCTGGTTATGGAATTTCATTAGAACAGCTTTTGCAGCATCCTAAAAATTTTAGACTGTTGTATTTTTGTTTTCATTTGTCTCCATGTATTGCTTGATTTCTCCTTTATTTGTTCACTGATCCATTGATTATGTAGAAGCACGTTGTTTAGCCTCCATGTCTTTGTGGTGTTTTTTGATTGCTTTGTGTAATTTATTTCTAGTTTCATGCCAATGTGGTCTGAGAGGCTGCTTGATACAGTTTCAATATTTCTGAATTTATCAATGCTCTTTTTGTGGCCTAGTATGTGATCTATTCTGGAAAATGTTCCATGTACACTGAGAAGAATGTATATCCTGCTGCTTTTGGGTGGAATGTTCTGTAGATATCTGATCTAATGTGTTCTTCAGTGCCCCTGTTTCCTTATTTATTTTCTGTCCAGTTGATCTGACTCTTGATGTAAGTGTTATGTTAAAGTCCCCTAATTTGAATGAGTTGTGGTCTATTTACCTCTTTAATCTGTTAGTATTTGTTTTACATATTTAGGTGTTCTATATTGGTATATAGATATTTATAATAGTTATGCCCTCTTGTTGGACTGACCTCTTTATCATTATGTAATATCCTTCTTTGTCTCTTGTTACTTTCTTTGTTTTGAAGTCTATTTCATCAGAAAAAAATAATGCTACTCCTGTTTTTCCCCCTGTTATTTGTATGAATAATCCCTCTACTTTTCCTCCCTTCACTTTCAGTCTGTGTATATCTTTGTGTCTGAAATGAGTTTCTTGTAGGCGGCATATAGGTGGGTCTTGTTTCTTTATCCCTTCTGCCACCCTATGTCTTTTGTGAATTCAGTCCGTTTGCATTTAAGATGATTATAGATAGGTATGTACTTATTGCCATTTTATTAATTGTTTTCTGGTTGTTTTTGTAGTTCCTCTCCATGCCTTTCTTCCTCTCTTATGCTTTCCTCTTGTTATTTGATGGTTTTCTTTAGTGTTGTGGTTGGATTTCTCTTTTTTAATTTTTATGTGTCTATTATAATCTTTATGTTTGTAGTTACCATAAGGTTTGAGGATAGCTTCCTGACTATATAACAGTCTATATAAAGTTCATGATTGCTCTATTTCAAACACAATTTGAAAGTAGTTTTTTCTTCTTCTTCCTGCTCCACATTTTATGTATTAGATGTCATTCTGCATTTTTTGTGTATCCCTTAACTGATTTTTTTTACATAGTTGTGTAAAACATACTTTTGTTTTAATTACATATTTCCTTGCTAAGTAATTGTTCTACTACCTTCACTGTGGGCTATGGTGAAAGCTTTAGGATTAAGAACATTTCCATGAACATAAGTCACTTTAACATATCCTGTAGTGCCAATTTAGTGGTGTTGAATTCCTTCAACCTTCAGTTATCTTGGAAATGTTTCATATGTCTTCATTTTTGAAAGAGAATCTTGCTGAGTAGAGGATTCTTGGTTGAAGATCCTTCTGTTTCAGTATGCTTAATGCCACTCCCTTCTGGTCTGTAAAGTTTCTGTTGAGAAATCTGCCGATAGCCTGATAAGGTTTACCATATAAGTAATTTTTTTATGTCTTGGTGTTGTCTTCCTGGGGTTCCTTTTATTAGGGGCTCTCTGTACTTAGATGTGGGTGTTTATATCCTTCCCCAGATTGGGGAAGTTTTCAGCAATTAATTCTTCAGAGAGACTTTCTACCTTGTTGTAGTCTCCTTCTGGTACCCCAATTATGCAAATATTGTTTCATTTGGAATTGTCACGCAGCTCTCAGAATCTTCTCATTTCTAGAGATTACTTTTTCTCTCTGTTCCTCAGCTTTTTTGTGTACCTGTTTTCTAATTGCCATCTCATTGATTGTCTCCTCTACTTGCAGCAATCTATTATTCATTCCCTCAACTGTATTTTTCATTTCAGTTATTGCATTCAGTAACAGTAGTGGCTTTTTCAACTCTTCTATCTCTTTGTTGAAGTCCTCCTTGAGATGCCAATACTTTTCTGCAGATCAATGAGCATAGTTATGACTGTTACTTTGAAATCTTTATCAAGAAGATTGGTGATCTTCCATTTCATTTAGCCCTCTTTCTGCTGTTATATCCTGTTCATTTGTTTGGAGCACATTTCTCTGCCTCTTCATTTTGTTAGTGTTTCTAAGTTTCTTCCTTTGTATTATATGGATCCACAATACTTCCTGGTCTAGAGAGAAATGGCTTTATGAAGAAGGTGCCCTGTGGTGCCCAGAATCTCAAGACTCTTTACTCACCAGTGCCTGGTTCTTCTTTGTGGTGGAGCCCCAGTTGCTATTGGTGGGCAATGGGTGGGGCTGCCTTTCTGTCTGGCTGCCAGGTAGCCTATCCCAGTCCATTGCAGGTGACAGTTTGCCTTGGTTGGTCCTTTGTGCTCAAAGCAGTGGTGTTTCTGCTGGGTTTGTTGTGGGTGGGGTTGCCCTCTGCCTGCCCTGCAACAATGGCTGTGCTGCTCAGCTAATGGGAGGGTGGGGCAGTGTGTGTATGCTTCAGATCACTCTTAAAGGTCAGATGTGCAAACAGAGGAAGCCAGGAAGAGTAAAGGACACCAGATCTAAGTAGTTCAGGGAGACTCCTAGTGCAGGGACATTTGAGCTGAGGCTTGACGGATAGCAATGGTGAGCTTGGTAGAGTGGGTACAGGGGGAATCCTAGGCAGTAAGAACAACATGTAAGGAGGAAATGAAATGTGAAAGCATGAGAGTGTTGGGGAACTGCAGTGGTTGGTTTGCCCAGGCAAGATGGAGTGACAAAGGAGACAGGACCAATGAGCTTCCATTATAGATAACATCTGTTTAGTGCTTCTTACATTCCAGGCATTGAGGCAAGCACTTTGCATTGATTACTACACTTAATCCTTATGACTGTCAAACATAGACATAAAATGCTATTCCATTTTACATATGAGAAAACTGAGGTACAAAGATAGTAAGTTGCTTAGCCAAAAATCATACAGGCAGGGTTTGAGCCAAGCAGCATTCCAGAACTCATGCTCTTCATCCTGCACTAAACTGATGAGCTCATGAAGATCTTTGCATACTAGGACAATGAGATTGAACTTTCTAGAATGCTTCTGTAGCAGACACACCCAGAGACTGCCTTATGCTAAAGGAGATTCACCTATGCTAATTTCTTTGTTTGATCTGTCCAATAATAAGCTACAATTTATTCCTGACTTACTGTTTGCTGAGTGTTGTATAACCATGTATATTATTTCATTTAATTTGTACCTACAATGAAATATATAAACTAAGTAATGTAAGAAAACAAAATTGCATAATATTATACAACTACTAGTGTCAAAATAAAAATTCAAACTCAGTTTGACTCTGAACAAACTGAAGCATGCACTCTTAACACTTTGGTTCTATTCTTTTCATAAAAGCATTGCAATTTTTGCATAAACTTGTGTTGCAAAAAAATGTATTTGGAACTAAAGTCTCAGGATTTGATATGACCATTCCTGGATTCAGGTTCCAAGGTGCTGTTTAATTGATGCTGCTCAAACAGAGAAATGTGGAAGGCTCAGCTATTAATGTGTGATTTACTGTTCTTTAAATATTTATGATCTTGTTTCCTTGGACCTAGTTCTCATCAATTTATGATGTGATTCCCTTGCAGCTAAGTAAACAAAGTATTTTTAAAGTGACCTGAAAGAGGTGAAGTGCTAAACTTCAGAGATTTTCTAACTACTTCAAGTGAGAGCTAAATGCTTCTAAACCTTGCATTGGTTAGAAGTGAAGCAGTTCTAAGTAGCTCCTATGTTCATGATGTGACCTTCAAATATTCTTTTAGACATATTGTACTCTTTTTTTTGTTTTTCAAGACTCTAGTATAGCAGCCATTGTACTATACTGGTTAAAAGAAATTAGTCTTGGTTTGAACTGTAGATCTACCACCCACTTATTTTAATATCCTCCTTTAGAAAACAGATATAATAATCATAGCCACCTCTTTGGGTGGTTGGGCATATCAAATGTAATAATGCATATCTTAAAAACAAACACAAAACAACTCAATAGAGCCTGGCACAGAGTAAACGTTCTACAGACTTCCTGCTAACCCCTCCATGTCGGTTCACCTTCTCTCTCATTTTCCCTAACATAACAGTTACACCCTAGCTGGCTGTAGCTTCTGACTGACAATTGCAGCTGTATTGTCACTCCGGCTTCTTTCCTTGAGTACATGAAGGTCTGACCACCTATCGTGTTCTGCCTGTCCTTTCACTAGCTCATCATTATTCTACATTTCCATGTTCACTGCAAAAGCCACTTGCTCCATGAAGCTTTTCTTGCAAAACCATTTCCTTTTGAATATTCCTTTTCCTCTGTATGCTCTGCATTTAATCCCAAGTGCTCAGTAGGATATAAACAGAGATAGCTTTTAAGTTGTTTTACGAAACAGCACTGGCTTGGGGTTTCCCTGTCTGGGTCTAATCACAGGTTGGACACCAACTAACTGGGTATTTGGACCATTCAGTCAATCAAGACCCCATTTCCAAAATCTGAATGTAGAAAACGTTTCACTGTTTTCACTGATATTGGAAATTGAAATATAAAACTTAGGCTGTAGTAATTCCTCCTTTGAAGATACCTTACTCTCGCAGATGCACATATGGAGCCTTACCTCCTTATCCCAATACCAAGGGGGGCTCCAACCATCACTGTTAGTGATCAGTTAGCCCTATTTCATGTGCTTTAGAACTTACATATATAGCGTTTAATGGGAAATGATGAGTGTGTGGCTTCCCTGCCTGGGTTCTGGGACCAGGAAAGGAGCCACACACTACTTGCCTTTTCTCTGAGGATTGTCCCCAAAGCCTAGAGATGAACAATCTGCACTGCCTGCCCAACATATGTCTCTCCCTGTGGGGTGCTCCTTAGTCCCTGGGAAAAACTGGGAAGAAACATTTGGTTCCCTCTTTTTCTGCTCTTCATAGACCAATTATCTATGGCTACTTATTAATAGTTGGTGCCAAAATAAAATGGATTAAAAGAGATCTGAGCAAAATAAGCTTAGGAATGGAGCCAGACCTCCTACATCTGAAATCCTATTTCTATCATTTAATGGCTCGGTTAATCTAGGGCAAATTAATTAACATCTCTCTGCCTTAGTTGCCACATCTCTGAAGTGAATGATAATGCCTACCACATAAGGTTACTTTAAGAATTAAATAGGATAACGTATGTATAACACTTAGAAGCGAGGACGCACGCAGTGGTTGTTTGGAAGTGCTGATAATAGCAAGATTAGTAATATTCTTTCATGCCCTTCTTTTCAGTTGCCTTCCTCCTCGATACCTTGCCAGAAATCTGGTCTGTCTCCAACCTGCTTATCTAATGCTAAACCTGCATTGTTGATTTTTCATTTTATTACAGCCAATAAGAAAACACTTACCATGTGACTATAGCATTTTCTGCACACTTCACACAGTGCAGGCACTCTGTTATTGGATTCATCAAACTGGCCAATGGGGCCATCTTTTTGAGGTACCTGAGAACAAGAGGATACCTCAAGTGTATTTATGTGTACATGTAAGCAATTGTTTATTTATTGAAGCCAACCAAGTACATTGTCAGTAAACATGGTTTACATGGAGAACATAGGACCTCTGACTCTTATTTTAACCCAGGCTGGAAGGAAGAACAAAACTGAGCCTGGCAATCTCTGACCTGGTTTCTTAAAAGTCACTAGGCATGTAAATACACAGGTGTTCAAATCATGACCTGCATGAGTATGTTGGAGGTTCAATCCATAGCTGAATTCCTCAGCAGATTCAATAGTATCAAAAATAGACATTATACATTCAAATTTGACTTCCTCATGGATTCACTGAAGAATCTGGACAGATGGGGAGCGTGATGCTTGTAGGTCACACCTCACAAGGGTACAGGGAGGACTGATAATCTCGACCTTATTAAGATCAGTTCTCTTCAACTGCACGACTTCCAGGATATTTTCTGGCCTGCAATGTTTTCATTGGCCCTCCTAATTATCAGTGTCCTTTCTACTGGTACCAAGAGAACCAGTAATTTATGTATAAGTTTAAACCTTTACCACATATCTTTATTCAGTCATAAAGTAGCATCATTTTTTACTGGTCAAAGCAATGAAAATGCGTCAATATATCAAAAGTCTGTGGAATAGAGAAGTATTTTCTTAAGACTCTGAAATCGTTCATTGTAAGTTCTTGACCTATTTACCATCAAATGTTTAAAAGGTATTCTTTACTCTAGGTTTTCTTATTCTGGCTCTTCCGATCCTGAACCCTCTTTCCTAAATGCATTCTTCATGCTTTTTTCTCTCCTGATGGAAAAGCAGTAATTGGAAAGTTTCAGACCGATAGACTCTGCCTTAGTCATAACAACATGAACCTTAAAGGCAAGCCACTCAGATTTTAATTCTTGCTCCTTTTATAAAAGCTAAATGTATTCCCTTTGAAAGAGTGGTATTCTTAAGGGCTGGAACCTTGTCTAACTCATGTGTGTTTGCTGCATCTAAAGACTACCTAACATTAAGTTAGTGCTTAACTTAAAAATAATGAATGACGATGCTTTATAATTTTTTTTTTGTTTGTCATTTTGTTTGACTATTGATATTCCTAGCAAATGTGATTATAAATTTTCTGTGATCTTTCTCTTGTTTGGAGACATTTAAATTTCTTTGTGCTCCTTAAAATAAGCATGATGAAATAAAGACTTCAGAATTTCTCTCTCCTGTGAAATCCAGAGCATTCACTTTCACAGCTCTCCTCAAAAGCATGCACCATGCCAAGCATTACGGCTGATCTTAGGTCAGAGGCATTACCATACCTGCAGAAAGTAATACAAATAATTTTCATCAATTATAAACATGTTAGTCTGACAATGAGCTGGATTTTGCAGGGGAATGCTGAATTTCTGGGGAACATCAAAAAGTCAAAGGAGCATTCATCCATGAACACATTAGTATCCGTTGCTTTTCATGATCACTATTTTTTTTCTGAAACATTTTTCTCCATCTGTTCAGAAAATCAATGATAATAACTTACATTTATACAACCATTTTCATCTCAAAAAATCTGTAGCATTTTGCAAATCAAACACTTGTTTGATACCTCATTAAAATTTTTTTCCCTCAATTGAATAGAAATCTATAGCAACCAATTCTGTTCTGCTCTCATTCACTTTGATGTTTGATGACCAACAACTTCATTTTCCTCAAGTGCAGATCTTCCATGGCACCAAAATAGTCCCCAAAATTTGTAATTAAAATGGTCAATAGGCTGCTTTCAGCTACAGCAAGGCAAATCAACTTAACCTGCGCAGTGTGATGACACAAAAGGCCTTTTACGCCTGTGTCACTATTTCACCATATATCTGAGTTCATTCGACTGGTGTTCTGACTTTCTTTACCATCTGATTACTTATGCAAATAAAACTGAAATCTAGATGTCAAAAAGAATGGGTGGAAGAAGAAAGAGAAAGTAAATTCCCAGGTTACCATCATGTTTCTGTCCTTTCCTGGGGGAAAGACACATTCGCAGTTCTACTTATGAGATCGGTGGGTAGAACTGATTCATGCTTAGGCTTATCCAGCTTTGTTACATAAGCCAGTATTCTGAATCCTTTGGACACTGAATTTTTAAAAAATAAATCTTGATTGTCATACAAGGCCCTGTTACTTGTAAACCTTGTCATAGTTGAATATTTTGAAATGTAAAATTATCAGACCCCTAGAGAAGTGTATTAAGAGCTCTTGTGATCTCAAATCAGTCATCACACTGTGGAAAAACCCCCCTCCCCTGGGATTCCGGCACGCTGGTCAAGGATCATTTTTCTTTCTCTTCCTAAACACATCAATAGAAGTCAAAACTCCAGCAGTTACCTTTAATTACCTTAACAAAAATCTATTATGCAGGTAGTTTAAGTTTTAATTTACCCCCTGTCATAATACTAAAATGTCAAAAGGAAAATATTGTCATTCAGTGAATAAGATACAGTCTGGAGAAGCTGCCTAGGAAGGAGGTCTGCTAATAGACCTATCATTTGAAAACTAGGGTGTGTGTGGAGTTTCTTCTGTGACTTAATCGGTTTCATTTTGTTGTGGGATTGTAGGGAAGGTCTCCCTCCACCCCCCACTTTTTACAATTCTTGCAATATTTCCAGCTTTGTCATTATTATTATTATTGTACTTGTTGTGGAGATCTGTGATCAGTGATTAGGGTGTGGTGAAAGCTCAGATGATACCTCACAGTTTTTAGCAATGAAGTATTTTTAAGTTAAGGTTTGTACATTTTTTTAAGACATGATACTATTGCACACTGAATAGACTACATAACTTTTATATGCACTGGGGAACCAAAATACTCATTGGACTCACTTTACTGTGATGTTCACTTGGTCACAGTGGTTCTGGAACCAAATGCACAGCATCTCCCAGGGCATGTCTGCATTCCTCATTTATCTGAACTATGAAGAAATAAGGGGAAATGTCCATGGCAGTATGAGAACATCTCCTCTTGCTCTTCGTAATACTTGGCTATTTCTTTCATCTCTAAATGTCTGCAGTGGGAAGTATGAATGCGTATTGTTCAAAACATGGACCGTAGGCAATTATTGGAACATTTCTGGAGCCACAGCTGCTTTGAGATTTCAATTAAAGCTGTAGATTTTCTCACACACAAAAAAAATACATGTACAAGTTCTGATGTTGATGGACCTCTCAAAGCCCATTCAAGGACTCGCTAGGTGTCCTTGAATCCATGTAAGAACCTGTATTGTAGGCAAGTCATTCTATTCATTGTAGTAGGTGGGGCTTATCTGAGCTTTTTCTAAAGACTTGAGGTGGGGGGTCACATAATCCAAAATAACATTTCAAGTTTTCCGCACCAATACCTCCCATGAGAAGCTTTGAAGTAGGGAAGTGTGCGCTTCTGATATGGGAAAATTTACACTACTGCGTAAACTAAGACTTCTGTAAGCTCCCTAAAATGGTCCGCTGCTTTCCTGATGGAATTGGCAAAGTAGGTTGCCTGTGATATTTTTAAAATTGCGTGGGGAATATTTCAAGGCTTGATCACAGACTACACATTAAAATGAGTCATGATGGTGACCTATACTTTGAGCCATAGAGACAAAAAGCCCTAAGGGAAATGCGAGCTTCTGAAAAGCAGCTTGTACATTCTGATATATGTCACGTTAACCCTAATAGAAGTGAGGGGTGAGGAGCAATTAGGGGGCTTCTTGAGTTGCTGCACTTATAAACTGCCTCTGGATCTTAGGCAATGGCAGGACTGTCTCAGGTTCTGGTAGGGAGGGCTTTTCACTCTTTCTCATTGCCAGGGCACGACTGAGCCAGCACGAATGCTGAAAACTGCTGAAAAATATGCTTTGCACTAAACTGCAAGTGGGGGAGAAAAGAGGAAGTTCACGGCATTTACTCTTACCTTTTTTTCCCAACTAACCTTATAAACTCTAACTTGTAATGGCTTTAGTTTGAATGTAACAAGCCAACGCATAGGATACAGAATAATAACTGAAGGTTTTTTCAATAGTACTTTAATTATAATGGGAAGGCCTACAAAAGGCCCTCAGTAACCTTCTTTATTATATTAGACGTTAAAAAGCAAACACATACCAAATGATATGGTTCTCTTGTTGCTAAGGGAATGCTCTTGTGGACCAAAAAATGCATAGTGTGCGGTATGGATAATGATACCGCCTGTCTCTCAGTCATAAAGACATCGTCCCCCCTCAGAAGCCCATTTCCTATGACCGCCTTGCAAGTGTGGGATCAGAGGTACAACGTGTCGATGGCGCTCTGTGGATGGCAATGTGCTGAAGACATCTGAGATATACACAACAATTTAAAATGTATTTAGTGTTCTGAAGACATGTTTTTTTGTTTGTTTGTTTTTTTTGCAGAGAACAAGAATCCTCTGCCAGGTCTTCATAAATAACAACTCTGGTGCCGCACTAACAATA
The DNA here is from genome assembly GCF_040802235.1 of Manis javanica. Classification (NCBI taxonomy): domain Eukaryota; kingdom Metazoa; phylum Chordata; class Mammalia; order Pholidota; family Manidae; genus Manis; species Manis javanica. The sequence continues at coordinate 5,517,550 of NC_133170.1, read as the reverse complement.
TATTCTTAGGTGACTGCAGCAGAAATCGCAATTTCTCCTGAGTCCTGTGCTATTTATAAACGCAAATAAGAAACAGAACTTCCCTTCCCTAATTGCCCCTGGCAAATAGTCAGGATGACAGATGGGGAATGTTCTTCATCAGTAAATTCTTCAGTACCCAGGTCTTCTCTCCAGGCAGCCTTACTTCCTAGTTTAATTCTTTCCGTAAAGAGTTGTTGGTACATATGCTTGGGGACTTTAAAGTCATACCAGTTTCAAGAGATTCCACCTATAACTTTTGGCAGGAAATACAATGACCCATTTGAGAGTATTTTCTAAGAGTCTGTGTGAGTTTGGTTTGGTGAAAAGAACACCGATTTTGAATCCTGCTTCTGCTCAATGTGTGACCTTAAAAAAACAACGTACGCTTTTTGAACCTATGTTTTCATATCTGTAAAATGGGAGTGATAATATTTGTAATATCTTTCTCACAGTTACTGTAACAACAAACATTAGATAACTTACATGAAGATACTTGGTACACGGAATATTGCTTTCGAATAGTAACAACATTGTTATTATTTCTATAATTCTCACTTCCTTTTTCTAAAAGCAACTTAAAGATTGAATTTACATCTGCCTCTTGGACCATTTTATATTTGTAAAGTTCTGCATAAAGTTCCTGCCTATTTTATACTGTGTGTATTTATCTTCATATAAGTTAGCAGAAAAGAGTAGAAGATCTAGGTTTAGAATAAGGCTGTTCTTAGAATATACAATTGTTGTTCATTTTCAACATTTAAAACTCATATTTCATCAGTCAAAATAGACTATTTAAATGAACATTTTCTGACTCAGGACCCAGAAATTTTTAAATCTTGGATAGTAACCATGTCTTATTTTTCTTTCCTTGTTCTTGTGGCCAACATTCTAGTCAGAAATTCAATTAATTTTAATGTTTAATTGGTAGATATTTGGGCCTATCTGTGCCTCAGGTTCATGATCAATGAACTGAGAGTATTATTAATACTTCATAAGTTTGCTGTGAGCATTAAAAGAACTAATAAAATTAAAATGCTTAGAACTCTTCCAGAAAAAGTAAACACTGAATAAAATGACTACTTTGGCATTAGGATCATTCATGAAGCAAATTGACTTATCACCTATTATGTGAAAGGCACTATTCTAAGGGTTTGGGATGTAAAAATCAATACAATGGACAAAGATTTCAGCTTTCATGGAGTTTATATTCTAGTTTGAGGAGGGGAGAGACAGCAATAATCAATAAGTAGGAGTGAGTGTGGTTAATGCTATGGGAAAAGTGTTGAGAAGGGTGAGGGTGACCAGGAGTCCCGAGGAGCAGGAAGTGAGGGTTAACAAGGTGCACAGAGCAGTCAGGGTAAGCCTGCTGGAGAAGACGCAAAGAAGGGGTGATTTGAAGGAATGTGTCAGCCATGCATGGAGGGAGGGAACAGCCAGTACAAAGGCACTGAGGCAGGAATATGCCTACATATGGAAGAATATTAATGAGTTCAGTGTGACTAAAGCAGATTGAGTAGAGAGAACATCAACAGAGGTCAGAGAGAGAACTGATGACAGACCACGTAAGACCACGTAAATCCCTGGAAAGACCTCCACTTGGGAGCAGCTGCAGGGTTTCAAGAGAAGGAAAGATGCCATCTTAATGGCATCTTTGTTCTTAAGGAGAACATCTAATGGCTGATGTTCTTAAGGAGATCAGAGATCACACTGCCTGGTATGTTAAGGATATGCCCTGATCAGTAAGAGCAGATGCAGGAAGACCAGGTAGAAAGCAGTTCAAACATCTGAGGTGAGAGATGATGGAGGCTTGGACCAGAGGGGAGCAGCAGGCATGATGATAAATGTTTGGGCTGTAGATACATTTTGCAGATAGAGCCAATAGGATCACCTTATAGAAAATATTTTCTGCAATGCCTTCCTTCAATTTCTGTGCCACTGAAAGCTCCCAGAAATAATCAGAGAGACATTTGATAAAGCTTCAAAGATTCTGAAGCTTTGAAAAGAAAGGTGAAAATTAACTACAAAGGTTTATATGAACTTTTTGCAAACAGCTTCTATATTGAAAAAGATTGCCAAAAAAGGTTTGATTATTTCATGAAGGACAGAGGGTACTGTTACCAAATATAGATACAATGCTCTGCAACCCCGGCTACTCCCAGAAGCACAACGTCGAATGTCACTGCAAACCCAGGAACAGAGGAGGGTTCTGCGAGCCGATGCTGGCTTAGTACAGGGTGTGGAAGCGGGCTAAGTGGGTGTAACATCTGTTCTGCTACCTAACCAGCTTCTGTCTTCATGTGTAAAGTGGTGATAAGATTAGTTAATTGACAAAGTGTTTTAAGGGTTAAATAAATTGTTTTCAGAAAAGGGCTTAGAGTAGTGCCTAGCATTCAGTTTTATGTAAGCGCTTAGTATTATTGTGTGCGTGTAGGGGTGGGAGTGGTTTCTGTCCTGTATGGATCTTTCATTTTCATTTCACACTGCCATTACTCAGCAAGTTTGCAAAAGCACTCATTTCTGAGAATGTGGGTGATTAGACTCTGAAGGACTGATTCATGTTTAACAAGCCCAAATGAATTTTATTCATAAGCCAAAATAACACCTTGGCTATTTCCTCTGGAATAAATACTATACCAAATGCAACATTCTCTTCCAGAACATTCCCCCAACAGTGGAGGAAAAGTGTCAGAAAGTAAAAGGTAGGTGGGTGGCTTTAAAAAGTGCTTTCACAGAGCTGCGTGCTAGGTCATCACTTCCAGGAGGGCTGCTTAAAAAAGAAACAAGAATCCTAGTGTCAGCTGGTCAGCAAAGATAATTTCTAGATAAAGATGGAAGAACACAAAATTACCATTTTTTTCTCAAGATTCCCAATTTTATATTTCTAGTACTTGACAGTCTGTATCTCTTCTCTTTTTACAAAATCCTCTCCATCACTTGACTATGTCTTCAGTGCAGGTTATCATTTCAACTTACTTTATACTGATTTCACTCATTGCATTTGAATTGACAGTTTCTCAGCTGCCTAATAATATTGAGGGTTTCACATTCACCTCATTAATCTTATGCACAGAAGTCATAAAGTGTATTGTTTCTTGAGAGAGATGTGTGATCAACTAATCCATCTCAAGCATGGGTGAATTCTACTTAGCTTTGTTTTAAGAAGTTATCTTTCCCAAGTGTGAATATCTAACTCTTGTATCTTAATCTATTCTGAGATTCATTCTTTATTTTTAGTAATTAGGAAAGAAAGAAAAGAAAAAGAAAAGTACTGTCCAGAGAAGGAACATATTGCTGCTTGGTATCATTTAGTGAGATGGAATTCAGAAACTCTTGCTACTTGGACCAAGTCTGTAGCTGTCACTATGAAATTCATCAGACGCACCAAGGGAGCCATACTCCAAAGGTCTCTATCTCCAGATGACAGCTCAGAGCCCCAAAGTGATCGAGAAGCAGTTAGCTTCCTCTAATCATTAATCATTCTTTCTGTAATTCTGTTTTTCTTCTCATCTGTTTTAAACCACCCAGGATTTTTGTTTTTCTTTGGAGCGCTCCCAAGCATTTATTTTACTTAATACAATTAAAATTTTATTATGTGATCTGCAGGGTTCATCTCCATTTGGCACTGCTTTGGAACTTTCAATCATTTTCTTGAGCTAAGAGGAATTCTGTTGAGAAGGCAAATATGAATTTCAGCAGCAATGATGTTGCCTTGGCTTATGAAAGTACTGAATTAGTGTTGCGGGAAAACACATCATTAACTTTTAATAATATTTTCTAGGACAGGAAATCTAGCAGAGGAAATTTATGTTTTCAAAGATAAATTTGAGACAAAGATAGGTGCATAAGCACATGCTAATAAAATTACCAGGAGTGATCATTATTATAAAAGAAAAATGAATACCCAAAAGTAAAATGATGTCTGTTAGCTTGTGTTATCAGAACATTGAAGTAATGTTCGTTGGATCTGATGATCTGATTCCATGCTACCCACAAGCATGATGTTGGCTTTAAAGGCACTTGTACTCCTATCTGATCGGTTGCTGGAAATATAAAACAACATAGCTAACAAAAAAATCTCTATGCCTGTACAGCAGAAAGAACACAATTTATTATTTGGGAAGCGTCATCAGATTTACATGCATGTGGGTTAATATGAAAGTGACTACAAACTCGGGACAGAATTTCACACGAATTTACAAGGTAAATTAGAAAAAAGAACAAGAACGTATCTCCATGAGAGATAAACAGATGCATCAACTGACTGTCTGCTTAGAAGCCCATGGTAAATCGGAGATTAATTTTGGAACTCTGTGTGGATGGTTCCAAAAATCAGAAGGGCCGACGACGAGCTTGCGTTACAAAGTTACAAGTTCAGGCCTCGTATCGGGCCCTTTATGTTCATTAGTAGACACCCTAAGGACAGTATAGGAAGGCAGCTGCTTCCTTCCTTTTTATAAAACAAAGATAATTTCATCCTTTTATCCTTACATGACTAAGAGCAATTTGAATGATATTTATTAAAAAACTAACTACCCAAGGGAATTCAGTGTCTGTGTATGTGTAAGTGTATATTTTTTCTTTCTTTCTCTTTTCTTTGTCTTCTTTTTTTTTTTGCTAAACTATTGACTTTAATTACTGAATCATGAAGGATAAATCAATTCCACAGAATTTTAATATGAGCAGTCAACATATGATAAAAATCTCTATATATTTGAAAGTCATTTGTATGGTTATGTCAACTATACCATCTGTTGATTAAACTAGACTTAAAAAGAATATGTAAAACCATTTAATTTGTGCAAAAAAGATTTAAAATGAAGATTCAGAACAAGGTGCTTGATGATTCTCTCCTAAAAACTACAAGCATATGATTAAAGTTTTAAAATAGTAGAATGAAGGAGCACACATTATCATTATATGCATATGTTATGATATTAATTGAATGCCTGAAAAATCTAAGACACATTAATAAAGTAATGAATATCACAATTAATATTAAAAATAGATGACTTCCTTGTTAACTAAAAATAACCAGTAAGAAATTTTAATGGAAATGATAAAAAAAGCCATTTAAAACAGCCAAACAATTCACTCAGTAGTGATTGCATACAACGTATACAAGCTGTATAAAGAAGATAACTAAAATCGATAAAGAGCATAAATATTTCTAAATATAACTTATTCTTGGCAAGGAAGACTCAACAGTGTAAAAATAGGAGTTTCTGAACTAATCTCTAAGTACAATAAAATTTCAGTGCCAATGGCATTTTTTCCTAACTGGACATAGTGTTTCCATAATTCACCCAAACATATACACAGGAATTAGTCATACCTAATTCCTTTTTTCAGGGATAGAAATGATTAAGGATATAAACTTGTCACTTACTATGTATAAAATACCATTGAAAAGACATTAACGTTAATTTTTTATTTAACGCCTAAAGCATTTCCAACATCACTTTGCTGTCCAGGTATGTATCTATTGTTGGCCTGCAAGACACTTTTATTAATTCTTCATTGTTTTGTAAAACTTATGTTTACAAGAAGAAAACAAATCAAAATTTTTTTTTGTATTGTCTGGAAATAGTTCACACTAGTGTATATCTGTTAATTTATTTGTCATCAAAAGAGCACTTTGCCTAAAAGAAAGGACTGATAAGTGAGAAGTCAGGAATTCTGACAAAGTGAGAAACTTTTAGTCCTTTTAGTTTTCTTTATTTATAAAAATATTAGAGTCTTAGTAATGAAAATACTATGGTACTACAAGAGATAGAGATTAGACAATCAATGGAATATATTTCAAATATAAAAAGCAGTGGGTTTAAATGTAAAAACTAAAGCCAAAATTGCATGAAAAAGTATGTTTTAAAAATAGAATTTAGATGAAGAAATTCTAATACATCCCTAAAGCCAGAAGGCACAATTTGATAGACATAATTACAAAATAAATAAGAATTAAACTTCTCTATGGTGAAAATACACCTTTAACAAAATCATAAGACAAATCTAGATGGGGAGAAAATAATACTTGCAGCACAACTGACAAAGGATTTGGTAATATTAATATGCAAAGAGCTTTTATAAATCCATAGAAAAAAAGAACCCAGAAGCCACACAGACAATTCATGGGGAATGTAATTTTAATATTATATCTTTTAAAAAATCAACTCACAAATAGAGAAAAGAAAACAAATACAAAATTGGTTACTCATGTTCCATCTACCAGACTGACCAAAAATAATAATGATAATTTAAAAATATATACGAAACTACCAAATAGTAAATATATACTATGTTGTTAAGAGGTTTAAACACAAGCTTTTGAAAAATATTTGGCAATACATATGACAATTTAAATATGTACACACAATGATTCAGGAAAAAAATTCCAAGGAGATTATTGCCATGTGATAGAATATGTGTAATGCAGGGATGTTCATTTTTGAGTTGTTTCTAGCAGTGAAACACTGTTTAATGCTTAATGCCCACAACAACTGCTTAAATAAACAGCTGTGAAATTTTTATATTTTGTATTTTAATTTATTTGAATAAAGACATTCATTCTCAAATTCTATGAAACTCATAAAAAATGGCGAGGTATATCTATGTTGGTAGTAACATAAAAATAACCTGACATACTGTTTAGTGATAAAAGCAAGTGACAAAATAATATTTACAAGTGATTTCATTTACATACAATTTTACATGTGTGTCTGAAGAGAGCCATTTAGAAAGATGAGAGACTTTAATGTTTCCTCGTCTAGTTTCTTGTATTTCTATGATTATTCTTTTAAATATGTATTATATTTATGACTAGAAATAATAATGATCCATTTCATTTTTAAAGTTAGTTAATTAATTGAAAAATGTATGCCCAATTATATGCAGTATTATTCAAAGAATGGAGAATGGTTACTTTATATGCTGCTTGTGGGAGTATAAACTCACAATGTCTGGAGCAATATGACCATTTACATCAAAAGCATTAAAACATGCAAATTCTTGACCCAACAATTCCAAATCTAGAAATTTCTTTTATAAGGAGCCGTGTGTAGCAGGTGCTGGCCTGTCCTGAACAAACTCTGTGCAGAACGTAAGAGGCTGGGCCAGTCACAAACTGGAGGGCCACCGGTGTGCTTGCTTTGACTCAGTAAGTGTCTCTGTTTCATTTTAATTGTAAGCCAACATTTAAAATGGGACTGTTTCCCATAGAAATTCCTGGCTTCCTGGTTTCTCTTCAAAGTTCAGAAGCTCTGGTGTATGGGGGCCGATGGACCCTTGCCTGGCCAGCTGGGGCTAAGCAGTGGCTGCCACTTGGAGACAGGTTCACGCGCTCGGGTCCTTCCCAAACCCTACTTCCATGCTTCGTCCATCTCGCTTCCTTTAGCAACGTAGCCTTTGGATTCGTAGGATCTGAGTTAAAGTATTTGCCAATCAATCAAAGAAAGACAATGCGATCTCCCCCTGCCACCTACAAGTCTGAGATACACTGTGCTTGGTCCAGGAGGCTGTTTTTTCACTTGCGCGATTCTCCCTCAATCCCTGGTCACGGGTCACTGCCTTCTCCAGTGGTTTTAGGGATCTTATGTTTGGTAAACCACACAGATTTATTTTTTGGTCTGGGACCTGGAATTCCTAAGGTGAGAAATATGTGGGGTTCATTTTTTTGTAAAAATTCCAGTTTATCAAATGTGTTGCCTGTCTACATAGTGACAGTTCCTGCCTCTCATCACCAGATACTTTTCTAATTACTTTCTTCCAATTCATTATAGATTTGCTTTGGATGGAGACCAGATTGATTAAGTCTCAATTTCATCAGGAGCTCCAGCACCATTTTTAGTCTGCTTCTCCTTAAGCTAGGAGTTTCTGTGCTGGGAATGTTTTATTTTTTTTTAATTTGTAACACAACCTGATTTATATTGGAAACCTGTCAAATTGCATTCAACAGCCGTTGATTGAATTAGCAGTTGCCCAGCCTTGTTCTCACAGCCTCACAGACGAGAACTGCATGATCTGTTCAGCTGCTTCTGGGGCAGGTGTTTCTGTCTTGAAAAAAGTTCTTTCTTTATACCAGCCTGTCTGGGGATTGAAATTTTCTTAGGAGGATTATGAGAGGAAATAAAGAAGAAACATTTTTTTTTCACCCCAGCAACTTCACTTTGTGCTTATCAGCTAGCCAGAGCTCTGTGCCGTTACCTGCTTAGCTCAGCAAGCTAACACAATGGTTCCTGACCCACAGGATGCAAGGAGCTCTAGGTAAAGAGATGCTTTTGGTAGAAACATATAAGATACAAAGGCCCAGTATGTAACAATGATGGTTGTAACTTGGCAGTTAAGCCTTCCAATTTTATGATGCTTGTCAAGGTTTTTGGTGAAATAATTCTATGGTAAAGATAGGACTTTAATGCTGGAGGGAAATTAGGGGTGGAAAGCAAAGGAAACTCTACGCAAAGGAAACTCTTGCCAAAGGAAGTTAAGGGACATGCGAACAGGCACAGATGGCTAATGATGGAGAGGCTCAGAATGCTAGTCCTGCGCATTCGGATCAGCCTATAAATTATTCATCACTTAAAGCCTAAAACGCCTGGTTTCCTGAAGCTTAAAATCAAGAAGGGGCCATGGGACACACACAGTGTATAACACACACCCTGAAGCAAACACCACAGGAAGACAGAGAGGAGGTGATAATGTGAGAAACCCCCACTGTATTTGTGTGACATTTGTGTGCCGGCTGTGGGACAGGGTCCAGTTCTGGGGGAATGAGATTGGCAGTAGGGGGACAGTGCAGAGGCCCTTGAGGGGGCTTAACAGGGAATTAGATCGATCCGCTGTGGCAACATCCTTTGACCGCGTGGGTAAAGGTGGAAACGGAGCAAGTCTAAGAATAGGTAATAGCTTGGCCATCCGGTAACGGCTCACGGCACAATAAACGGGGTTTATGATCTTTATGTGTGTTGATAAGGTCCAGCTCATGTGATAGTTGTAATATTAAATAAGGTACCAAATGTAAAAATGCCCCATGTATCTCCCAGTCCACAGTGGACATTCAATAAATATTCCCTCTGAAATAAGGGAACATATGGGTTCCATTCGCCCTAAATATTTATCAACATATGTGCATTTATCTAAAACAGGCTATTCTCCAGGTTGTATTATTTATGAAAAACGGAATGAGAGGTTTTAGCTCATTGAGATACAGACAAATAATTTACATATTTAACAGCTATGCATAAATCCCTCTTTCCGGCTGAGTATTTATTCTCTCATTGAAGAACAGAGCGAGGTGCATTGTGTTAGGAAGCTAGTCAGGAGACAGGCAGGGGGTCTAGGGCTTAGGAAAGGTTCTGTGTGAGATCCCTGCTTTTCTTTACAAGTCCTTCTAAAAAGATTTGAGGGGTTACCTGCATGCATATAGTATTGCATTTAAAAGAAAAAAAATGGTATGGCTGAGGTTCAGCCACCCTACCGACTGTATGGCTAAGCACAGGGGATATTAAAAACATTTAACACACCTTATGATAACACTAGTTAATGCACAAATGAATGTGTACTAAAAATTGTTTAAATTCTAATTTATTTTCTAAATTCTATATTAAAACTATATGTAAATTATATCTATAATACATGATATATATATGTATACATATATATAAATACATATATATATAAATGAATAAGCGTTTCAGTGTTTTAGCATACGAGTGGCCCAGACCACAAAAAACTGCATGACCTGGCCCACTGTTGGTTACTTGGCCTCTTTCCTTGCCAGCTGCCTCCTCCGATCCGCTTTCCAGCTCGTCAAACTGTTTCCATTTCCTCAACATGCCTCACTGTCCATACCTTCTGTTCCTCTCACACCACCTCCTTTGCCCAGGATACACTCGGTCTGTGTTTTCTGCCTGGCAAGTGTCTCATCAACTTTAGAAGCTGTTTCCTGCCATTTTCTCAATGAATACTTTCCTGGCCGCCTAGCATTGGGATCCTGATTTATTTTTACCGCTTTCTCCTTGATAATCGAGTCTGTGATGTAAGACATCACAAAACTCCTGAAACAGTGTTCATAAAGCTGGGACCCATCTGTTCCACTTGGACACCTTCAGTGTGGATAAGAGAGTCCCAGTTTGCACCTGGCATGGTAATCAGATCAAATGTACAGAAATACTTGCTGCTGATATAATTTGAGTGTTAGTAGATCCTCTGTAAAATATTCGGACAGGGACCTTTACTGATCTCTTAATAAAATGCAGTTGATCTAAGCCCTTATGCGGCCATCTTCCCTCCTCCTGGCTCTGCTGCATGTCCTCCCCAGACCAAAGGGATGAATAGACAGAAAAACTAAACAACATATGCAAAAGCAAACAAAAGAAGGGCATCATCACCGTGGAAACCCAAAGAGCTTCATCTTCCCAGGAGAACGCAGAAGGAAGCGTTTTCAGAATGAGACTTGATTTCTGTACAAGATTCAAGCATCCACAAAGCCAGGATAAAGACTTATAAAGAAGGAGCAAATTGAGACCACAGGCAAGTTTGAGGAGATCTGTGAAAATGACGCTAATTGCTGATAGATAATTTAATAATTATTGTACCGAGATTTCTCCATGATGACTTTTCTCACAATTCTCCCCAAGAACTTCTTTCTACCCAACAACTAAATAAATAGTTTCAACAGTTCTACACTTCTAAGCAGCAGCCGCTTCTAAATATTTGTTTGGAATTGCACATTAACAAGCCCAGATTTGAATTTGTAGCAAAACGGAGGGCAAGCAGACAGGAATCTATATATACCTGTTTCTCCCACTTTGCATTGCCTGTGTTTGAAGATAACTATCAAACGAGCTAAATGTCCTAGTTCCACGTACCGCAGTCCTCCCTGTACGCCCCACTCCCCTTCTCATCCTCTGCATGGTGGAAATGGAGCGCCGAGGGGTAGTTCTGGAAGAACAGTAACGGAGCAGCTTTTGTGGCAAAGCTCTCAGGCTTTTATATTTTCTCAAGCTGTGATATCAAATCACAAACATAAGAGGAAAAAAGAGTGAACAGATTTTGTTTCATTCATCTTCAAGACAATATTACTTCTTCACAAACAATTTCCAGGGCCTTCTTCAGAAAATACTTTTACTTTTTTTTCAGCTCATGAAGTTTTACCCTTTCCCTGAGAAATTTTGCTTGTTACCTTCAGCACAAACATGTTCTATTCAGTTCTCTTTTGACTTTCCTAATTATTCCTTTCTAAGATTATATCTACTTTCTTTTCCTCTCTCTCTGGCCCTGTTAAGAATAGGCTAAGTACCTCACTGTCTTCTTTTCCAGAAACCCATTCTGCTCGGTCTATGTATTTCTGTAATACCTGGGCTAATGGATCAGCTCATTTCCAGTTTTTTTATGGGTTAATTTTGTTCAATACATTGTGGAAATTACCTTCCAACATAGGGAGGTTTATAAATGTGTAATGTTCCACCTTCCTGAATGTCTTAAACACCTCCGTTTAAAGCTAGGCTTTTAGTAGCAGAACAAACATTACATTTAAAATCACAACTAACCTGACGACAGAAGTGGACCAGCCAAAATGCGGAGGTGCAAAGGACAGATCTGTGCCTTCCGCGGGGCTGGGTCCCGGGCGGGAGCGGGAGGGCAGAGGACGCCTGCCCAGCCACAGCGGGGACCTGGCACGGCTGCAGAATGAGAAGCGACACGCCTGGAGTGCCAGGAAGGCGTCTGTTCCCTTCGTGATTTTCCTCTTGGTATGTGTGGTTTTCAGGATTCATGGCTTCCAAAATTTAAGATTTTTGTTTTTAGTCAAAGCACTTTTCTCTTCTACCCAAAAAGGAACTGTGATCGCTAAGTGAGCCGTGTGTCCTTTGTTTGTCTTTTTTCTCTTCAATAATCTTTCTTGAAGACATCTCTTTTCTTCATGTCACAGGCAAACTTTTACCAAGCACTTTCCTAGGGGTGGCATTTTTAGAGAGAGCTCCAAATATATATTCATCACCTCAGAGTACCAAAAACATTCATTCACTGAATGCACAGTTTTCTCACCAAGATTGTCATCTCGTAGTCCTAAGAATGAAATTCAGCCTCGGAACACCAGGCATTTAAGGAAAGCTTTTTTGTCGAACACAGAATGAAAGGTATCCAGGGCAAGAACTGTGATCTCCTCAATTAAGGTACATACGGCGCAGAACATGCCGGCAGTACTCGATCAATAATAATGAATCCCTTTACCGAAATTGTGCCCAGCACGTTCTCAACCAAAGCAAAGAAACAAGATAGCATGAACTTCAGTCTCAAACAAAGAATATATTGGATAAATACCTGACTTTGAATTATAGCATTTGGCAAGTGCTTTAAAAAAAAGAGGTCTTAAGCAATTTTATCTATGTAAAGTAGTTGGTGCTTTGGAGAGCTTTTCTTTTTTTAAAGGAGTTTGCTTATGTGACAGGGTTGCCAACGTCCTAGTTAAAAGTGTGCATTTCACATTCACTCCCCGATGACATCAAGGGATCCACATCTTGTTTTCTCTCTCCCTTTCAGCCCTCAGAGGCTGTCATTTTGAGGTCAGTACTTTCCATTCCAGATAAGCCAGAGAAAGGTGTCAGCATGGAAACTGTGTTTACAAACAGAAAATACAGAACCCCGTTGAGAATATTTTAGGTGGTAAATGGCTGACCCCGGAGCTTGTCCAGGAGCCTGATTCAGAGTCCGTCGAACTTCTCTGCCACGGTTCATCAGCAGCACGGAGGGAAGCACCAGTGAAAGCAGGTGCTGGAGAAACGGCGGTTTTCCTGAGAAACACTGGAATGGGGGCGAGGGGCAGTGCCCACTCGAAAGCCAGAACATTCTAACAAGAGAAGAGAAGGATTCCTGCCCCTCACTCTCTGCTTCTTTCCTGTACAAAAGATTGACAAGCTATCGTAAAAATCCCTTTAATGTTTTCCTCCCGAGGAGATGACGTCTGTGTGGTCTAATTATTCTTTAAGATTACGTATCCGCAGAGTCTAGTGACCTACTTTCAGTTACTAACAAGGAACCCTGACATGTTTAGTCATAATAATACCTAGCTCAAAGGATTGTTATGAGCACTAAATGGGAATTACTACATGGAAGAGATTTACGTCTAATAAGTCTTCCATCAGTTTCAGACATCATCATGATAATGGTGACTGTTGAGCTTAATAGATGATATGGAAGATCATGTATTTCACATTTTACACTGTTGGATACATGGAAAGTTGTGTATATATAGTTTTTATGTAAGTGAGGCCATGTTTTATATGATTAAGGAGCTAATTATAACTCTTGTTAAAATAAGTAATTTTTGTAAAAGTTAAAGTATTATAATTTGGAAAAATATCCCAGTAAGCAAAGATTAATATAAAGGGAGCAAGTTGTTAAGAAATAACATTAAAGCTCCAATAGATAATCTTGCTGAGATTAAATCAAGTTCCTTAGAAGAAACATATGAAGAATAGTGAAAGGTTATATTTCACAATTAAGCATATAAATGCAGCTAAAACAATGGGTTAATACCTAAAATTACTAAAGCATATTTTAATGATATACCCGAGACTGTCAAGAGTATAGTCAAATTGGTACACATGCATTGATACAAGGAATATAAATTGCCATGACCTTTTAGAAAACAATTGGACAATTCCATGAACACTTTTATAACTGCTAAGTAGTTGCAATATGGAATATACATGCTAAAGAAAATCATCCAAAAGAATTTTTAAAAATATCTACATGAATGTGTGTGTGTGTGTTGTTTTTAATATTAGAGAAAAATGAGAGTCAACAAAAATATCTAAGAGGAAAATTATTAGTTCACATAATATCTACTTGATTCAAAGTTATGTTGTTTTAAAAATAGTTACTAAAAAGATTATATAATATCTTAGAGTATATTTATTTTGTACTATTACAGGAACATGGGGGTTACAAAAATCATATCATACTATGATTGAAACTAAGAAAAAGTATATCTGTGATTAACAAAGAAAAATATCAGTTCCCCAGATAAAGCTCTTTCTCTATTAAGATGTATTTTTCAAACATTCTTTACTGCTACTGTTATATTAATATTATTTTTTAATTTTTACATAAGAGGAATAATGAATTTGTAAAGTAGGAAAACACTTCTTTTTCTTCTTTCCTAGGGCCAGTCCGGGGAGGGAGGCTTGTTCTTAATTATATCTTAATTAAGATATCTTATAAATTTGGAGTTTTGATTAAATGTTCCCAAAATGAGGCACAACTCTAATCACTAAACATATTATTGACAATTATTGTTAAGTGCTATTTGAAAAGTTTTAATGTAACACTTACAAAACTAGTTTTAAAAATATGAGCATGTCTAGACATGCAGTGAACATTTTGAGATAAATATGAATTTCCTAACTGATTCAACATTCTCCTATTCTCTGATGCCTTTTTTCTGTTCAAAAACCTACTATTGTAGTCAAAATACCTGGAGACAAATATTCCCAAACTGCAGAGTACCAGTGAATTTACTCAAGAACTACCTAAAAGAAAGATGTGGACAATACCAATTTTACTTCCTAAACCTTGCCCTTAACAGGGAATGACAATCTGTATAAAGATTCACTTGAGTCGTACATCTAACAGACTTGGCGTAAGAACTAATGTGACCTGTAAAACAGCGATCTCTGATTGCCGTGAGATAACAGTCTCATAGAACGAGCTGCCTACCTGGATGTCCAATAGCATCCCAAACCTTCACCGTCCAGGGCTTCTCTCTGCATCTTGCTCACATCTGAAATGTTATTCTCATCCTAGGCTTTTCCCAATTCAGTAAATGGCAACCACATTCTTCCGCTTTCAGACTCCAAACTCTTAACTACTCTCTCTCTCTCACACCCCACATCACTATATCCAGTGGATTTCTCCTTCAAAATATATCCAGAATGTAAACCAGTTTCCCTTAACTCTACCAGTATCACACTAGTGTACATCACCGTCATAAATCATTAACCCCCTGCTTCCAATCCCCCAGTATATTCTCTGTCCAATAAATAGAGGAGAGATTTTATGTATTAGTAAATTTCAAATATATGTAAAAGTAGAGAGAATAGTTTGACAAACTTACATGTGCCCATCACCCAGCTATGGCAGGCATTAGTAGGGACCACATGTATTTCACTCATATTCCTACCCCTTCCTCACTCCTGAACCCCTGGTTTATTTTATAGCAAATTCTTCACATCCTAACATTTCACCTACTAGGATTTTAGCATATTCTCCTATTGGCTGAGGAGTCTCTTTTTTAAGCATAACCACAATATTATAATACTATTTAAAATAGTAACAGTAATTTTCTAGATCATTAAGTATCCAAACAATACTCTCATTTTCTTAACTGTATTATATATGTGTGTGTGTGTGTACATAATATTATATGTGTACACACACACACACAAATACATATGAATCCAGGTTCAAATCAAGATTCATACAATGTCTGCTTACTGCATTTGGTGGATATGCCTTTTTAGTCTCTTTTAATTTATAGATTCTGCCCTCCCCTTTTTATATTTTCTTGCAATTTTTGTTGAAGAAGCCAGATGGATTGTCCTATAGAGTTTTCCACAGTCTGGAGTTTGCTATTTGCATTCCTGTGATGGGATTTAACATGTTCTTCTTCCCCAAATTTCCCTTAAATTGGCAGTTAAATCTAGAGGCTTGAAATTATAAAGGTTTGATATAATGGCAAGAAGAGTGCATAGGTGGTGGTGTATACTTCCATTAGTATAAAATTTTCACATATCTCTCTTGCTGTGACATTAGAAGCCAGTGGTAATTATAGCCAAGATTCCTATTTCACTAGGGGTTTATAAAATGGTAATATTTTAATTATATTATTCCTTGTTCATTTTTCAGCTGAAATACTCCTATAGGAAAAGAAACTTTCTCTCCTTAACTATTTGTTATCCTGAGGTAAAAAGCATACAGCAGTTAAATTAAACATTGTATTCTTTCACTTATTTACAAATGTTCAGAGACAAACTCTATGTAACTAATGGGTTTCCTAACAACCTTTGGATTCCTAACAACTTCTTCAATGATTTTTTAAAAATTAATATGAACTCACGAATTATAACATATTTGGTGTGTTTCAGTTTATTGAAGTCACTATTCTTATTGATTCTGAAATTATTACATAGTCGGTTGGTAGGAACCTCTTGAAATTAGTTCCTGAGCCATTTTAACATGAACCACGTAGATTTTAACGTCCTCATGTTCCGGAATGACAATTTCCATGCTCAATTCATATCTGTTCTGCTCCAGACCTAAAATCACCCATTTCTTCAAGGAACCTTGCTCCCTTTTAATGGGAAATGTACCAGAGATCATAACCTGGACACCAGCAGGGTTGATCTTCACTATCAAATCAGTTACAAACACAACTAACTTGAGATGTAATTTCATTGTGCAAAGAGATGTTATCCTACTTAGTATCCCCCACCCCACTCTGAAAACCTTTTGTATGGAATTCTGTTGTGTCTTTTTTGCCTTACATTCTAGAGATCCCTCTTCAGTTATCTCAAATTGCTCAAAACTATCTTGGAAGTTACTAAGATCCGGCTCTGTCCTCTCGCCCACTTTTATGAGGCCTATTTCAATAGCTGCTTAGATCTCTCATTTTTTTTTCGGGTCTTAGCCAAATGTCATCCTAACAGTGAAGTCTTTCTTATTTAATATTGTAATTTAATTAACTAATTATTTCTCCTACTTCTGAAATATATTTTAGTTATTTCTTTATGTTGTCTATATTCTCTAATTTTTTTTTCCACTCCTGTTTTTTTCTCTATCTTTTTCCACTCCTGCCTTCTTAGTGCATTTAACATGCTCTGGCTGATTGCAAGTGGTCAAAAATTTTTGTGAGACTAAGTTGGGTTTTATTGTTTTAAAAATAGAGAGTAAGTCCCTAATCTTGAGGAATTCTCCAGCTTAGAAGGAACATGATATGTAAGCAAATAATTACATCAACTATGAGGAATGTGAAAATCAGGACTTATGCAAAGTGCCGTAACAGAAAACAATTAATCAGAAACCATTTAATTTCACTTTAATCTTTCCAAGTACATTCGCCTATTAAGTGACTATCCTTTAATCAGACAGAAGGAACTATTTTATTTGTTGGTGCATTCACAGTAATTGATAGCTTTGTATGTTTTACTAATAATCTTTCTACTGGCCCGAAGTCCTCTTTCTTGTTTCACACATCTAAATTATTTCTAGTCTTTCAGGTCCAGAGCAAAATGGCAGTTCCTGCTACAGTCTTTTCTTATTTCCCAGCTGGAAGCAACCTTCTTATTGTCTAAACTCTTGACAGCACTTTTCTGAAGCCTCTTAATGCATGAATCATCAGTTTTCTTGTCATGCTTTGTAATGGAAGCTAATCTGTGGCTCACTAATAATAACTTAGTATGTTAAATCTCCAAGGGAACGTTTTTAGATAACTCTCTTCTTTAAACTCCTGAAGTACCACTATGTACAGCTGTCTCGTCACTAACACAATTTACTTATTTAAACGTCTGCTCTGCACCTGAATGCAGGGACTTCCTGTTTTCTGTCCTCATTTCTGGCATAGAGCAAATGCTTAATAAATGTTTGTAACTGGAAGTAGAAGGGAAATGGGGGCAATAAAAGAGAAGAGAGAAAATTTACCAAAGTCCTACCCCTATGCAGTCAGGCATGCCTCTCAGAGGGGTCCAAGACCTCTTGCAGTGCTTTGCCTCGCATCCTCTGGCTGGCGTTGGGACCGCTTGGTACAAAGGGTTTGGACCCTTTTTCTCAACCCTCTTGCACCATGAGCTTCTTAAAGAAAGCTGTGATTAAGCATTGAGGTACTCGGGCCTGGTGCAGTGCCACATGGGCTCAGGGTGCAAGAGCTACCTCAAGCTAAAGCCGAGCTTCCTTCTTAAGCATGTTGAGCCACACTTGGGGAGAGGCGCCAATGTCTATCGCCATTAGGGCTTGAGCAAGGATCACCTTGTCCTTATGTTGATTGCGGAGTCTGCATAACAACCAGAGTAGGAGCATGAGACCTCCAAGCATGAACACGCCCATCCCAGCCATGCCCGCCCACTCCTTGACGTGGGAGAGAGCTCTGAGGAACCAGGAAGAGAGTCCTTCCGCTACGGAGATATCTAGACGGGTGGAGTTGATGTGGATTTTCTGAAAGTGAAATACCTTAAATTATCAACAGTTTTCTCTAATTGCAGATATTCCAGAGGCCAGATTGAAGGGATACTTAAGAGCCTTGAATTTGCCTCAAATCACAAGCTAGGATGGTCCTCACGTGACACATATGCAAGAGAGACACAGCCCCATTCTGATTTCCTACCCATGCAGACTTACTTTGAAAATGAAACAGGAATGAATTTCTGTCATTTAAAAAAAATTTATTCATTTTCAAAAAATGTTGACTTTTTTTTGTTCCTGTATGAGGCTGCTTTTCATATTATGCTTGTATCTCTGGAACTTGGAAATGAATTAGCAACGTGCAGTAAGTTCCCATATGACACACAGCTGAATGGGCTTTAGGCAGCACTAGCTAAGTACTCCACAAGAAGGAAATGCAATATAAAATACTGAGCAATATAATTACTAGTAATGTTTTAAATTTGTATTTCAGACCCCTTAAATTACCCCTTTTTTTTCTCTTCTCCCTCCTACATATATTAAAACTTTAAACTCACCTTTTCAAATGTTAAGTTTAACTTTTAATTTTTTTTGGATCTTTTATTCAAAGAAATAGGGAGGGGAAAAAGGAAAAGACTGATTGTTTTCCTCAACCTCCACAACTCCTAATCCAGTACATTTGGTTCATTCATCAAACTCAAATTTGATGCAATATTCTTTTATGGGTCTTGTAAATTCTAATAGTTCTTATAAATTAGAATATGCTGGGGGAAATGATACTCTCTCACCAGAGAAGAACGAAGGGAGGGTTTATTTAAAGAGAACTAATATTACATGTATTTTCCATTCACCTAAAAGAGAAAGAAAATATAAGAAAAACGCAAAGGGAAAAGGAAATAAAAAAGCATTACTCATTCCAAGGAAGAAATCATTCTAGTGCAATCGTCAAAGGCTGTCGGGAAGCTGATTAGGTTGTAGGGTGTAGCTAATGAGACCAAAGTCATTCATGAACATCTCTGGGACCTGGTTTACACTGTGCTGTTTGCTCACTGCTGGGGAAGCCCTCACCCCAGCCAGCCGCCGGGTTTGTCAGGGGCTGGGTGGGAAACCCACCACACAGTGGGAGCCACTCATCAGCACCAAGGAAACAGTGCCCACATCTGCACTCGCAAACCTTTGTGCCCGAAGGCAAACACATTCAGTGAGTGCTTGTAAAATAATCACGGACTCTAATGTGCAAATTCATGGGAAAGAAAATGTCCAGTAACTGGAAGTCTTATGGATTACTCAATATTCAGTGTCTTCTCAAATGTTTGAACCCGCACTTGGAGCCACTGGGTGAATATAAATTGGCCGCTCCTTTTCCATCCTGTGGTTCTGTTCAGAGACTGAAACATGTTTTCATTTAAAGTGTGTTCAAATCTAATATTGGAAAATCTCCAGAGCCTTATGTTTGCCTTAATTTATGGTTTTAATATGTCTTTATATCTTCTCTAAAGCAATGTGCATGTTTAAAATAGAATAAAAGAAATACCACAGATTGCAACTAAGCATAGGTAAAATAAACAGTTTGGAATCTAATTTATTACTAATGCATTATTATGAAAAAGAACAGATAAACTAAATAGTGTAGGAAACTTAAAGCATTAATTCTAAGCCTCATTTTTATTGAGGAAAATCAGAAAAATCCAGGATAATTCTAAATCATGTCCATTTAATTCACTGTTGAAACCACAGAATGAAAATATGACCTTTCATGGAGGAAAACCAATTGCACTCTAGTCTTGTGTAGGTATAATGTTGATCTTTATTAAAGTAAAATATAATAAAGAAAAAAATTAAAGTTTTATTTATAGTTATTGAAACAGATAGAAATTGTGCCACTCTAAAAGATCTGCATCTAATCATATAGAATAGAATATGTCCAGTGAAATAGGGTGGAAATTGCCTATACATTTTTTAAGTCATATATTATAGACGTTTATTTGCTTCTCCTGTATTTACAAACATAATTGTATTTAAGATATGGGTTTGATCCCCAATCAACTTTAAAAACTGGAACAGTGTTTTGGAAAATAAAAGGAATTCTAGCATGTGACTCATGCCGTCCTCTGCCTCGTCCTTACTGTGGGACTTTGGGTAAGTTCTTTAACCCCTGTAAGCTCCAGTGCCCTCATCTATAAAAAAGGATGACAGTAGTGCCAGCGTGGTTTAGAAGATTAAGTGAAACAACATATATACGTTCATCAGCAAAGTGCCTTAGCACAAACAAAGAAGTGAACAAATGCTAGTATCAACAATAATATAATAACTAGGTACAATCATAAATTACTAACATAAAGAATGCATTACTGATATTATCACCAACATTTATATCATTCACTACAGACCATTCTTATGCTGGAGAATTTGCTTTGTTTTATTTAGAACCGTAAGGACTCCCCACAATAAAATCCAAAAAATCTTCATTGTGAAACATTCAGACAATACAGAAATGTATGTATATGTAATAAATTGTGGGAGTCTTCCTGCACCTCTCATAGCTTTATTTTTCTCCACCGTCCCACTACGCTTCCAAGTAGGCAGGTAACAGCCTGTTCTGCACCCTTCCTGACTCCTTACGTCCATTTTTATTTGTTTACATGTGCATATCCAGATACATGGCTCTGTTCTATTTAGTTCTCATGCAAAGGGTTCATTTAAAAATGTTATGGAGTATTACATAAATTAGATATTGTTTATTTGGCTTTTTCCCTTTTATGAACATTTGGAATATTTTGAATTTTTAGCCATTACAAAGGTGCTACAGTAAAAATCATTGTAAAAAAAACAATAAAATATGTTCTATTATTGCCTATTTTGTAGGTAAAGAAAATGGGGCTTATAAAAGATAAGTAGTTTTTAATTGTTTTATGACAAAGTGAGACAATTGGAATTGAAACCAGTGTAGTCGGCCCCTAAAGGTCGTTCTTGGTAAGTTTGATGTGGGCTCCTTTGTAAGTAAGCTGCCTCCCTTAATCCTCAACCCAAAACTTTTCCTTGATGTTTTGAAATTTCAACATGGTTTATAGTTGTAAGTCTTTTTAAATCTCAGGATCACAATGTCTCACATTTAATGGAAACATTCATTCTGAAGATTCATTCTTTTCTTTAACTCCTATAAGGTTCCCAATATTACTATTCTCTAATATATTCTCTTCCTTTTTCTATTGTTTGCTTTTCTTTAAAACTGTTATTAGATGGCTGTTGACCTCCTGAATTAGTCCTTTATGCTCCTTAACATTTTCTTGTATTGTCTATTTCTTTTTCTTTGAGCTCCTTGAAGAGCTTTCAAACTCTACTTCAAATCTGAAGGATAATCATTCTGTTAGCTAAACTTTTTAAACTTAGGAAACCATGTTTTTAATAAATCTTGTCAATCATCTGTTTGTTCACTTCGTCCTGCTCTTTCGGGCCTTTTGTTTTCCTTCTGGTTGGCCGTGCGTGGTGGATGTTTACATTAACAAATAGAAAACCAGGCAGATGACTGTGCATAGCTTGGAAAGGGCCCTTCTACATTTATGTAGATCTGTTTCACAAATAAGTCTCCTTTCTTTTGAAAGCTTTATTGTAATAATTTCATTTTGCATAAAACTATGTTTCCATTGTTTTGTGTTGTTATTTCTTGTTGACCTCTGTGTTCTCCTGTGCTCTTTGAGTTACCTTGGAATCCCCTGTTACTGTCTGTGTCTTCCTTGGGGTACCCTATACCCAAAGGGAAATTATTCCCTGTCAGTTGGGTTCATTGATTTTCATTTTCTCTTTTGTTTCTTGTTTTATATTTATACTTTTGGTATGTAATTCCTGTTTTCTCTTCTGGCCCAAACAATGTCTTTGACTAAATGTGTGTGGGGGTGGGGGTTGACAGGGGTGCACACGTGTGTGTGTGTGTGCATGTGTTGGGGGAGAGTTAATGAAAATTGAAGAAGAGAAGAGCTGCAACAAATGTGTTTGTCCAGGGTCAGTCTTTCATGTATGCTTTTTCTGAAATCATGAAAATTTTGAATTCTTCCCTTGAAAATATCTATTTTTCTTTCATATAAAGCAATGCTTTATATTATTTAATTACTCTCTAAAAATCCTACATTGAAATTGACACTCAGAATACCTTCATGTATTCTTGAAGGAATACATCATGGCATGCAACTCTAGAATATGAATAATCCAATTTGGATGACAAGTGGGAGGAAGAGAGAAAGAACTATACTACGTTTGCAAAATCCATATTCCAGCCCAGGCTATGCTTTTTCTAGTATGACCACAATAAGACAATAAGACGTAAAGCTCTCTGAGCCTCAGTAGCCAGTATAAAAAGGAAACAGTAATATCTGTTCTCCCCACAGCTTGTGAGATTGCCCTCGATATCAAAAATACAGTTGTATATGTGATCACTTCATAAAATGCTATGGATGTTTATTCTTTTATTTGGGAAATGTTTATTGAATGCCTTTTAAGCACCAAGTTCTCTTTTTGGTACAATGTTAAGGATTCCTAAAGAGAGAGATCACTAAGGGGCTAGAGTGATATGCTTTAGAAGTGCTGGAATTTTTTACTGAAAATCAGAAACCTGGAGAATCCCAAACAAAAAAGAAGAATTGGATAGGGATTCCAAGTCAGAAAACAGAGAGCTGATGTGCATGGGACTTTGAGTGGATTTAGGTGACTAGAGTCATCTGGTTGGAGCTAGAGCTTATTCAGTGGTTTCTGTCCACAAATCACTCTCTTGGACCTATTTTGCACCCTTTAACTAAGCATATCCATTTAAATGCATGTGTTCTTCAAACTAGGAAAAGCAGGCTTGCAAATCATTTTCTCCCCTAGCCACCAGGCCATTTAAATCTAAATTATTTCACATATATTTTTCCATTTAGAAATTGTCTTAATTTCAATGTAATGTAAGATGCGCACTTTTACCATTAAATCCTCCGAGTGTGTGTGGTCAGGGCTGGTAACTGGTTCATACTGATACTCAATACTCAATAGCACCTTAAAAGTTGAAGTCAGCTGCACATTCTGCTATCAGGCCCAAATTTAGATGCCACAGTACTGTCAGTGGAGTAGTATTTCCCTAGGGAGGATTTCTATCTCCGGAACTAGCCGCCTACTTTATTTTGACAAAATCCAGCACCCATCTGTTTATGCAGTCATTCGTCTGATCGTGTGGGAAGGTTGACAAGTCCAGCCCCAGATAACAGAACTGAAAATCCTTGTTACAGTCTCATGTGTCTTGAAAAGTCAACACTATGAACATTCCAAAATAATAAAAGTTAGCATAATTAATTTTCATGAGTTGGACAAGTAAAGGACATATTCAAAATCAAGACATAATTCTGTATCAGTTGGAGATCAGCTTTAGCTTCTTTGAATTATAAACACTTGTCTAAAAAGGGAGGCAGATTTCAAGGGTACATAAATATTCAGAAAAACTTTTAAAACTTGGCTTTAAAACCCTGCCTACATGGTAGCAATCCCCCTCTGGCTATGAACTCAAAATTTCACAGTGTGAAATCTTTTGGACTCTCTATCCTTATTCTATAACCCAGATCTTTTATGTGCTATGGTGTTGGCTAAGCAGTCTCCTCTCTATCCCATAATAAAGGGGCTTTCTCTGCTTGTCTTAGTAATGTTGGGGGAACTGAGAAAATGGGGACTGAAAGAACATGAGTGGAAATGGTCAAACTCAAGAACAAACTGAGAGAAGTTTTAAGATATGGCCACCTTTGAAAGTACCTGAACTTTTAACTCAGTAGTGAGGAGCTGAGAGAATTTACCACTGGGTTAGAATGGGCTATTCATTGTTGAGTAAGATCATTTAACAGTCTTTGGCCCCCTTATCCTTTCAGAAGGAAATTTATTCATTCAAAATATTGGCTGCGATGAAATCTGCAACTCTAAAGCCTGAAATTAAAAGGAATCAAAACCCTCTCTCTGTGTCAATCCATGGGATATATTAATGTTACCATTTGAATATCTCCTGTTTTGTTACTATATATATATTTCTACAAGCAGGAATCACCAGAGTGTAAAAAGTCTATCTTTGCAACAAAATATTTAGGTAATGTGCATATTTGATTGAGCAGCTAGAAAAAACTTGTCTTTAACTCTCTGCAAATATTCAAAGTTCCATTTTCTACCTTTTTGTGTCAATGTCTTGCATCTTCATTTCTTTCAAATAGTTTTTATCCAAATTTCAATAAGTAGCATGTTAGATCACAGCACTGGTAACAATTTCCCATGTTATAAAGTATTTCTGTGACATTTCCTGAATGGTGAATTGTAAGGTTTTTTTTTTAATGTTTTATATCTACATTTATATTTACATTTTCCTTTCAACTTAAAGGAAAACAGACTTTAAAAATTTTAAAGAATGATTTAAAGAATTCCAGATAGCAGCAGTTGCTTTAAAAATCTGTTTAAAATGCTTCCTTTTAAATCTTGAAGATAAATGACTTTTTAGTAATGTTAATAAATATGAAAGTAATAATATCTATTTGAATTCATGTGCTAGGTATGTGTGAGTATCAGGTTATATGATTTGTGTGACTTTTTGATGGACTTGTTCTGAGCTGTAATCTACACTCCCAGTTCTCTCATTTAATTCTTTGATCTTTTTGGTCAGCATAGCCAGTGAGTTACTCCACACATTTTTATTCACAAAGGGAAATATTTATCATAAATTGAGGTCTTCTGTAGTCTGCGCTAGTAACTCCATTCTTCTTTAAGTTATATTTTCACAGTTGCCCTTATGAAAAATCCTACAAGCTCTTATGGCATCAATAAGTCAATTTTCCAGAAGGCTACAGAACAAGTGCAGGAAAGGAGTAGTGCCTCTTGATTTGATAGCAACTTGTTTTTCTAAACCTCTCTCCTCTAATCTCCCATTGCTTTTAGTTATTAAGGAAATAGGAAAAAAGGAAAAAAAGACCACGTACAGTAATTTTTTAAAATGAAGCTAAGCTTGCAAAAGCTTTAAAATATCTCAGCTATATTAAGTTAATCAACTTGAGCAAACAAATCATCAGTCCTCTTTTTCAACTTGGAATGAATTAATTAGTATTTTCACGTGTACTTCTTGCAACAGAGTAAACTCACTCTTTCAGGTAAAATTCAGTCCTGTGAAATGCTCTGGGGCTCATGTGTCCCTTAGTGTGTCAGAAACATCTCTGGCCCGAATTGCACTCTTTATTCCACCAGTTCCAGGGTACAGCATACAGTGACTAATACTACACCATTTACACAATATTAACTGATTCCTTGGCTTCTTCAGAATTCATGCATTTATGACCCTCTGACGGCATGGAAGGTGGTGTGTTCCTTTCTTTGAAAGAATAATCAGTATAGAAAATACAGCCTCCTTCTATAACATAAATGGAAAGAACTCCTCTATCCAAAAAGACTATTTGACTTTACTTTCCTAAATCTATAGGAAGAGCATCTCAACTTAAAATATATATATATATGTTCTAAAAGTTCTATTATGACAAGTGTTGTAGTAAATGAAATAATTTCGGCAGATAGCTATGAAGGCATGTATATTTTCAGAAATCTTATTTTCCCCTAATTTTTCTAATTACCAATTTGAATTGTTGACTGGGAATAGAGGATTTCAAGTAGACAAAATGTTGATTTCTTGACAGTCAATTAGAAAGCTTTTTATAGAAAAAAAAAACCTACAAGAGTGTTTGTCAAATTATGAATTGAGAGGAACTAGCTATAATGTTTCCATGCCGAAAGGCATTATTGGTAAGCAGCTCAGAATCGAGCTGTCTAGATCCAGCTCTTAGATCTGCCATCTACTACTAGTGCACTACACTTAGCACATGCTTTATACCCAGAAAGTACTTGGTCATGCAGAAATGCCTTAGATATGCCTTAGATTATATTTTCATCAAAACATCTTTGACATCTATAGACTTATCTATAGCATACTTATCTAAGAAAAGAGAAGGTTAAAATCAAATAACCCAATTAAAAAATGGGTGGAGGACCTGAATAGACACTTCTCCAAAGAAGAAACGCAGATGGCAAACAAGCACATGAAAAGATGCTCCACATTGCTAATCATCAGGGAAATGCAAATCAAAACCACAGTGAGACATCACCTCACACCAGTTAGGACGGCCCCTACCCAAAAGACAAGAAATAACAAGTGTTGGTGAGGATGTGGAGAAAAGGGAACCCTCTACACTGTTGGTGGGAATGTGAATTGGTGCAGCCACTGTGGAAAGCAGTATGGAGGTTCCTCATAAAACTAAAAATAGAAATACCATATAAACCAGTAATCCCACTTGTAGGAATTTACCCAAAGAAAACCAAATCCCTGATTCAGAAAGATATATGCACACTATGTTGGTTGCCACATTATTTACAATAGCCAAGTTATGAAAACAACCTCAGGGTCCATCAGTAGATAAATGGAGAAAGAAGAGGTGGTATATATATATATATATATATATGATGGGATAGTATTCAGCCATTAAAAAAAATGAAACCTGCCATTTGCAACAACATGGATAGACCTATGAGGTATTATGCTAAGTGAATCTAAAAACAAACTAAAACAAAATGAACAGAACAACAGTAAGTTCAGAGACTGAGAAGTGACCAGTGGTGGGTGGGTGGGGAGGGTGAGTGGGATAAACGGGCACAAAAATGCTCAATCATAATATAAGTTGGTCATCGGGAAGGAAATGCAACATGGAGAATATAGCCAGTGATTCTGTAACATGTCCCTATGCTGACAGACGGTAACCACACTAGCGGGGGTGAGGATTTAATAATATGGGGAACTGCTGAACCACTGTGTTATATATTTGAGACCAATATAAGATTGTATATCAATGATATTTCAATTTTTTTAAAAAGCCACACAGTTAAAAAAGAAAACAACAATGAAAGAAAAGAGATGGCTAACATCCTTGTAGCCTGAGTTACAAGCAACTCGTTAGTTTTGAGAAGTGCTGAGGAAAGGATGTCTTGTGAAGAGTAATATACCAGCTGATCTGCCACACAGAACGTGAGGCCTCCATTTATAGGATTAATTCCTTTACATTGGCATGTCATTTATGGAAGTTTTCATTAAAATGCAAATATCCCTTTGAGATGAAACACATTAAGGCAAATTAATTTTCCATTAGAGAGAGCTGGCTGGCATCTATCAAACCCCTGGAGAAGTGAGAAATAAAATAGGTAAATTAGTTGAGGAAGGAATTGACAGTAGGACTGCCAAAGTTCTTTCTCAGTTAGAAGTTTCTAGGTTGCTCCAGTACAAAGAAGTCAGCAAGCTTTTTTGCTTATAGAAATACAGACCAGAAAAATGAAAGTGAAAAATCATAAATAAATAAATAGAAGAGAATGGGAGGGTGGAGTAGGAGAAGGAGAGGGTGAGGGAAAGAAAGAAGGAGACGGAGGAGGAGGAAGAAAAGGAGGGGAAACAGGAGGAAAAGACGAGGAAATACTGAGAGGAAAAAATAGGTGGAGGTTCACTAAAACAGCAACACCACACCCAACATTCACAGACTGATAGAAACCAAAGTGTGTTTCTGTCGTTGTTCCAGGTTCACATGAGAGTACGTAGATGGATTTTCAATAAATTTAGAAAGATATAGACTGTGATGTATAAGAAATTAATATTGCACATAGGAATTCTTAATAAAAAGAAGAAAAAGAGAATGTATTATAGTTTATTCTAGAGAGATCTCTATTGCAATATTAGGCTGTAATTTATATAACATTTTTCTTTAAAAAGCAAAAGCAAATCCATGAAAAAAAGCAAATAAGAAAAGCAAATTCCCATGAAAATAAATTCAAATCTAAGATTTTAATAACCCACTTTTGAGATAACCTTTCTATGGGGGAAGAATGTGTTCTACGCTCTATCTAAGCAAAACCTCTCTGACCTTTAAATGCCGACAGAGGGAAGAAAATCTCTTTCGTCTCTTTCACCGACTGAGCATGAGAGTGGGGACAGCCCCGCTAAGAGCCACTGTGGAGCTCACGCATGGACAAAGGACCAGGGAAGGTAGGACACCATCAGGAACACGCATAACCAGCTGGGAAGGACATTACATGTCTTTTTTGCATGAAGATAACTGAAATTCCTTTTGTAAGCATGCCTCTCTTAAACAGACCTACTAGATCTATCTGTTTGGGGGAAACACCTGCCCCCCTTCTTGTGGAATACTTCTTGCTGCTCTTTGGGACTTTACTTGTCTCACTCCTGAAGAGCTGGGGTGAATGGAGTATGGTGTATATGCAAGTGTGCATGTGTGTGAGTGTGTATGTGTGTGCATGTGCATGCGTGTGTAGTGGTGGATAGGTGGGGGAGAATCATAACAGATGAATATCTACACAGACAGAGAGACAGACAGACGTGTACATACACATATACACAGGACCAAGTCATGAAGAGTGTTAATTAATTCTAAGAGCAAAGGGACAGGTGGGCGATGAAATGTGCTCCTAACAGGTCAGCGGCCACAGCGTGGAACCCAGGTAAGAGGAGGGCCATTTTTAGAGTCAAGAGCTCTGCTGATCCAGGCGGGAATGATGATCGCACAAAGCACTTATTGAGAAGTGAATTCAACCAGAACTGGAGATTGGTGGAAGGAAAAAGAAAGGTTGTTACAGTGCATCCACTGAGAGAAGTTAGTCTGCGGCTGTGGTTTGCGGAGGGAAACTGCAAGCATTAGGTGTGCAGTTTATTTTCAAACAGTAGGAGTGGCTTCCTGGGAATGTGCAAAGGGCGATCTAGCCCTCCAACTGCTGTGTTGGTGGTATTGCAAGGATTTACACACTACTTGGTTCACATTGGCAAAGTGTACCTGCTCTTGAATTGGTGAAATAAATAACATCATAGGCTATGCCATTTTTTGTGTGAAGACAAAACAGTTGTTTTATTAATGTGTGTCTAAATTAAGCCACGCTCACAACATAGCCCTGCAGAAAACAATATTCTTTACAAGTTCCTGCCGTCAAATAACTGACCATCCATAGGAAGATGTGGAATTACACACTTTTGTTTAAATCATTCAACTAGCATTAACAATTGTTCTGTGCCTTGTAGAAGAAATTCACCACCAGAGGATGTGGTTTTTGGCAAAGGGCATCACCACTGAGTGGAAGCACTTATACATCAATCACTTCACGGTTTGGGTGCAAATGCAGAGCTATTATTTTATAAATTCCCCTAGGGCAAACATCAAGAGTCTCTTTGTGAAGTAAGAAAATAAAAATAATTTTACAAAACCTTCCCTATTCTCATTATCATGATTGAAAGACAAAAATAACCTTAAAAGTTGCCATATTCAGAAAGAACATTTTAACATAGCCTAAGTATTCTGATACAGATATAGAATACAAGTCTTATATTATTAAAGATGATTTCAAATTATTCAGAAACATGAATATACATGCTAAAGAAATCTTTCACTTCAAAAGTGGCCATTGAGCCCCCCATCAGTTAGATGTATTTATTATGATCTGCCAGCAAAATGTAAAAATTATCCAGACATAGAGAACTGGACATAATGATGACATTCATTGAAATGGGATTTTAAAGTACAATCTAGGTCTTTGGTCAATGATATAACTGAGGTATACCCTATTTTATGTGGCAGGGCCAATAAAACATTTCAGAGAAAGCCCAGAACATTTGGCCAGCCTTCTATCCATTTATGCCAATGACTTGTTATTTTTCTTATAAATCCTCTTAGCTCTGGCTTTCCAAGTCTAAAATATTCATGAGTATGATAGTTATGAAAATGACTGAAACAATAGGAGCACAATTAAAGTATGACAGAGTTAATGCATTACTTTACAGACATTCCCTACTTACTAAAACAGTTCAACCATTCTAGACAAAGCATCACGTTGAACATGTTCTGCTTATCAGTGGGGGGCCGCTTTTATAAGGAAAGTAAAACCTACAAGGTGTCTGAAAGATCCAGTGACATACCGGGATCCGGGAAATCAGTTCATGTTACCTGCCAAGGTTGAGGGACTAAATACTCCCCCAAACAGAACCAGATACTAGCAAATAAAGAATGCTCTATGGTATTCACTTAGCCTATCCATACTCTTAACTCCAGAAAACAATGATATACACATTCAAGGAGGGGTTAGGGGTGAAAGTGAAGACAAGCTGAACCCCAAATTCCTCAGGTAATTAAGGGAAACCTGTGCATCTGAGTTACGCCACAAAGTTACTATGAGAATCAGAATGCATCATTTCACCTATGTGTGTACCATCCACTTTCATCTTCCATGTAAGCATTCTAGATGGTCTCAGATTTCTCCCAGTTTTGTCCGGGAGTCCGTGTGGACATTCTTCTTGTGAACATTGCTCTGCCTTCTTGTCTGTTTACCTGTGATTACTTGACTTGCCACGGTGATAACTTTATGCCCTTGCCTTATCAAAGGTGAGCCCACCACCCACTAATACCTTCATAAAGTCTGTGGGTCCTAAAGAAACAGCACTGTGGTTCTTAAGTACAAAAGCCATTGGAACAATTTCCTTTCAACATGGAAGCCATGGACACTGGCTCTTCTGGGGAAGATTTTCCAGATGTGAGTTCCAGCCTCCAGACCCCACCACTTTTTTTCTTTTGACTTTTTTGACATTGAGACTTACGTATCTGATATGAGTCCAAATAAGCTTATCCAGGAGATGGCCCATGTGACAGACATCAAGTTGTCCTCAAAACCGCCCCCTCTACTCTTAACCATGACCCATTACCCTTTCTGCAACACGTGCCTGTGTGACTCAATGCACTCCTCAGGTTTCAGCATCAATACAATATCCCTAGGGACATGTTCTCCGTCAGGTCCCCCTGTTCGGCTCCCACGGTATTCTATGCTTCATTGAAATGCTTGTTTCATTTGCTTACTGTCTGTTTTCTCTGTGGGCAGAATCACGGCTTGCTGTGCCTGGCATAAAGCCTGGTATATTGCCACACTCTCAATACTCAACAAGTATTTGTTGAATGAATGAGCGCTGTGATCAGAGAGACTCGATTCCTCATGGAACTAGATCCTTGCTGGTAACATCTTTCCAACAGCCCTCCCAACACCCCCAGACCTGCCTGGAGTTCAAGGTGAATGCACCCTAAAACCAAGACCTTTGCTATGTGAGGTTCTGTAAGTGAACAGTAGACCCATGTTTTTCATCTCACAGAAGCTTTCCTTTCCAAAAGATCCTGTTAGGCAAGGATCTTCCCGTTAGGCAAGGATCTTCCAGGAAGGGAGGCAGCAAACCTACAAGGGCTTAATCTCCATCAAGTAGGAATTTTTGTTTGGTTAGGGTAAATGGAGGAACTTTCCGTAAACATGGAGAAGGCATGCAAATAAGAGACAAAAATAGGAAAACTACAATAAACAACTCCATCAGCTCCATAGGTGTCGTCAAGGGCTCAGCAGGGTGCTACCCACTCAGGTAGAGCAGGTGACTCACACCCTTCAGGAGGCCACAGTTTGTAACCTGTAGCTCCGTGGTCCTATTTTAAGAAAATGCAGCTGTGTGCACCTCTGCTGCGGCTCAGCCACTGCAGCCAGGATACCTGCTGGCACCGGGGGAGGACGTGTCTTTTTATCAAGGCCACAGAAATCAGTATCACTTGCCCACTTACCTTTGTGCTGTTGTTTTTCTTATTAGCTCCCTCAGCAAACATTTATTTAATGTTCCTTGGGGGCCCAGTCTCTCTGCTAAGAGAAATGAAGTAACCAGGTTGGGCTTACTTTCTTTCTCTTGTCCTTATTCCTTTTCTATGGAAAAAGTAATGTCAGTGTAAAATCATATTAGAATCATATTTGGTGTCCTGTCTTTCGCTTCCCTTCTGTTCATTGTCAACAGCCAAGCAAGACTTGTCGAAGCCCTACTCTGTCACCTCTATTCCAGACAGCAGAAAACGAGAGAAAGATTTGTGCTCAACGTCCTCCAGGAACTTCGAACACAGTTGAAGGGACAGGATACGATCATTTAAGAGACTTTTATCTTTTTTCTGTTACTCATTTCTGCAAATCTAATCTAAAAAATCCATTTTTCCTCTACGAAGCTGAGCAGGCAGTAATACTTTTTTAAAACTGCTTTAATAGTCTATTGTTCTTTCTTGGTGGCAGTTTTTATGTCACCGGGAATTTTAGCTGCGTCAAGCTTGTATCCCCTGCCAACCTAGCAGATTGACCGTTGCACTCATTGTCTATGCCTCCTTCAATGCTCTTACATTCCTTGATTGCTGGTTTTGCAAACTTACAGACAGAACCATCTTTTGAGCAAGTGGCCAAGAGGGAATCATACCGGCTCTGATTTTTTGAAAGCAACTGGGTCAGTACAAATGTTTCTTAATAATGGTTTCAGCTGAAAGGGAAGAGCTACTGGTTTTTGTTACATCTCAGTCTGCTCTCACTGGTTTGTAGTTCAACTGAATAAACAAGATTTGTTCATATTTATTATTTTGCTAAGATTAGCAGAATGTTCCATCATGGGTGTCGCCAGAATGGTAGGGAATTGTGCTTTTCACTTTAAGGCAGGATGGCTTTGTGATAGATGGTTCCCCGGGCTCTTGGGACCCTGCTTTCTGCTGCTTCTCATACTCCAGCCCATTGAATGCTGCTGTTCTTGCTGGCATTTCGAGAGCTGAGACAAAACACTTAATGAGAAATGGAGCTGGGGAAAGAAAGAAAGAGTTTGAGTAGAGTGACACGTCCTGGAGATATAATGAGCGAGTTACTGATTCATGAGCAGACACTGTACCTACAGCACCTTACTCAGTCCTCATAGTAGCTGTATGAGATAGATGCATTTTACGGATGAGGAAATGAGGCTTGAGGCAGTTAAATCCTGATCAAAGTCACACAACTCCTGGGGAGCAAAGCCTGGATTCAATCCCAAGTGGGCTTGGAATTGCTGTCTGTCTTCCAAGTCGGAACAAACCGCTGCACACCCCACGGAGTTCTTGCCACAGGACGCTATTGTTCTCTTTTTCTTTCTCTCAGCTGATCTCTGAGCTCTTCAAAAATGCAGACACGGTCTTGTTTCTATTGCCAGAACTACTGCAACTTCTGGCTCATTGTGATTGCTCAGTAATACATAGAGGGAAGAATGAATGAATGAATGCATCTGCCTCGCCTACCTCAGAGACTATTACAATCAAACTGACTGATATAAGGGAGGCATTTTTAATAATGAAGTACTACACAATGTAAGGGTTAATGTTGATTTGGTAGCTGTTTAAAACGCTTTACTACTAGATTGTATCTTTTGACAGAAAACACTGTCTTGTATTAATCTTTATGTCTTCTACATGCCTAGCTGGATCTTCATAGCTGGCAGCATTTAACAACAATTAGTTGTTTGAATGACTCTTTGATGATTTGTAATAAACAGTAAGAACAGGAAAAAGCCCATGACAAGCTTTGTGTTTTTAAAAGATCACTCTGGCAAAGTGATATCTGGCAACAGTATCTGGGAAAGATATTTGGGGAAGGCGTGCGTAAACATAATTGGGAGACCAGATCAGAAGATGCAGAAGAATAAATGATGAAGTCTTGATCCCAAGAGGGGTTGAGGCAGCGTTCTTTTTTCTATGTCTTTTCTTTATGTTCTTTTTATTGCTATTAAAGACAGCATCAAAGTGCTTACATTTTCATTCTCGGTAGCAAACATACCAACCCTATGGTTTCAGAATATCTTCTTGACTATGAAACAAGGAACACGGAAATCTTTTTAAACACCAAGGGGCTTTAAGATGGGGAAGTATTAATTATGTGGACCTGTAAAAGTGAAAAATACATCCACCCGCTCCAATTCTTGCTTATAGTTCAGGAAAAAGCTGCTGGCTTGATGAAAACCTTGAAGATAGATGAAAATAATAAAGGTGGAAAATGAGAGGGAGGGGAGAGACTTGATTGTGGCCACCATATACACGCGCATACCTACATGCTTTCATATGATAATGGTCATCTGACGAAAAGAAAAACCAAGCCTAGCAGGTGGGCATTTGATATGAGTGGATAATTTTTATTTTCTTTCATTTTGTTTCATTCTTGCTGTTTTGCTAGTCATCCACTAGTCTACAAGAGAGATCTCCAATTAGAAAGCTCATTAAGAGGAATCCTCAAATTCCTTGTCAATATTGACCCGGCATTCTTATTTTACTGGAAGAAAGCTAATGCTCACAGTGTTTGAGGCAGTTGCTAAAAGTCACATATTACCCGAGTTGGGCATTAAATGCATATTCTGTGTCATCCAAGTCTTGGCCCTTTACTCAATGTATTTTGCCATTTTGAGGGAGGCAGAGTAGCCTGGTTGGAAAATCATTAGTCAGGAAGATTTACAAAAAAACAAAAAACAAAAAAAAACCCTCTTATCACTGAGGCTTGGTTCTCGCCCTAAGTGGCTAACCTTGAGAAAGTCTTTTGCATTTTCAGAACCTCAGCTTCCTTGCATAAGTAGTGTACCTACTGTGACTAAGTACTAGATGAGTTTGAGCTCATTTTTGAGTGGTGATTTGCTGCAAAAGGAACCTTAGATTTTCGGAACTGCAAACTGATATCCTGTGATCCTGATGCGTCCCTGTAATGCAGATGGAGAGGCTTCTACCCTAAATGATAAAGTGCATGAGGCTCCACAGGAATGAACAATCTCTTCTTTTTGTCCCATTTACACTCCTTTACTCTTATTCTGAGTAAAAGCCTCTCTCATCTTAGTTGAAACTTGTTAACCAGAATATACAGAAGCTGTGAGGGAGAAACCACTGGAAAATCCACAGCATCTTAAGTTTGAAGTCCTCCAAAATGAACTTTATCCTTACACCTTGTCAAGCCTTCTCTCCCTGCTACCGTCTCCTAAAAAATATTTTTCCAATGTTCTAAGCTTGACGCCTCAGTTGTCTTTTATTTCTCCTCTCTCTGCTTCCCAAGTTGAACCATACTACTTGTATTTCGTGAATTCAGTTTAATACCCTTCCTGGTGTAAGGCATGCCTCTCCTTAACCATGCCCCCTGCTCTGTCTGTTTCCTGCCTCACCAGCCAGGCTCAGGGTATTTCATCAATGAACCTGAGTCAGTCTTCTTGTCCCTGGACACTGACATCATTGTGTCCTTCCCACTGTGCTCTATGCTGGACAGATGAAAAGCCAGACCCTTCCTCAGACTCTAAGAAGACTTTGTCAATCAGATCCTAAATATTTTTCAGATCTTGCCACTGAAATTCCACCTTTATCTGCTCACCCTTCCCCTCTGTCATCCACAAACCTTGCAGGACTCTTGCCCCAGTGCTCCCATGACTCGGGGCCTTGGAACATGTAAGTGCTATGCTATAGTCTTCTCCCTTCCAGTGACCGAGGGTGGTTTCCCTTGCCCTGCCTGACCCATTATTCATTCTTTAACTTGGCCCTTCTCTTTGTATTGCCCTTAATTTTTTCCAATGTACAATTCACATACCATAAAATTCACCATTTTAATGTGTTACTTCAGTGACTTTTGGTGTATCAGCTCGTGCAACCATCACCACCAATCTCCTTCCAGAACATTTCATCATCCCCAAAGAAACCACTTGCCCGTTAGCAGTCACGCTCCATTTTCTTCTCCGCTCACCCTCTGGGAACCACTAATCCATTTCTATCTTCATGATTTGCCTATTCTGAGCACTTCATATAAATGGAATCATACATGGCCTTTTGTGTCCAGCGTCTTTTGCTTCACTGTCCCACTGAAGGCAGTTATGCAGGAAGAATTCCCTCTTATTTGAGGGGAAGGTACGTCTTTTTGTTCTACTCAGATCTTCAAGAGACAGGACGAGGCCCACCCCCAGTAGGGAGGGCCACTTGCTTTACTGAGCCTATCAATTTAAATGTTAAACCCATCCAAAAACATCCTTCCCGGCACACCTACAATTATTTTGATCAAATATCTGGGAAAGCTTGGTCCAGTCAAGTTAACAGCTAAAACCCACCTAGTAAATTTTCATCATATGCCAGACATTGTCAATTTAACCTTGCTGCCCACTGAGTATTTTTTTTTTTACTCCTGTAAATATTCATGCACTTTGTTCTAGGATGTAGCTAAGTTCCTTGGGAAAGTTCTGCCCTTTTGGGTTCATTTTAAGATTTTTTTCACTCCACATTGTTTGGAGTGGTGTTCAGACTAGGCTTAATTATTCTATACCACTGAGATAAGACTCTTCTGTATTGCTACCACAGTTCCATGAATCATGCATGTTTTCCTCTCTGCCTGATGGGAGCACATACTATTTTTGTTCCTGTTTGAGTGGTAGGCACTATTGCCTGTAATCTTTTTGGGTGGTTCTTTCCCTGTGCTCTGGTCATTTCCTAACATTCGAATGCTGATCAGTAGGTGGCTGAAAACTCGAGGGAGACTGTTAACTCAGAGGTTTTCTTGTCTCTGGTGCTTACTAATTCTAGCCTCCTTTGTCTCCCAGACTCTTAGCTTTGTCTTTACAGCTCAGGGGATCCACCAGGCTCCACGTAGGTTCCCCATCTTTGTACCATGTACCTTTCAAACAGTACCTAGGGGCACTCATAGGTCTCACTTCATTTTCCCCCCATTAATCAGGGGTTATTGTCCTTTGCTTTCTGTTGTTCCTGGCCTTGAAAACTGTTTTATCTGGTTTTGGTCATTTCAGGTGGGAGGGTAAACACAGTCCGCATCACCCCATCTTGACTGGAAGTAGAAATCTCCCTCCATATTTATTTTATTGTGATGTTCGATGTAGCTTTCTTTCTAATAGCCTGTGGGCACATGAAGAAGAAAATGAATGCCAAACAACTGAAGTATTGTGTCATTGATCTATGTCAGGGACAGTTCTAAGAACATCACATATGTATACAAGAATAGGTATGTATTGTTATTAGCACAGTTAGAAGTGAGGACACCAAAATGCAGAGTGACAGTAACTTGCCTAAGGCTCACCGGCTAGAACGTGGCAGAGCTGGAATTTGGATCCAGGCTCTCTGTACATTCGTGTAACAGTTCCTCTCCATAGGAGAGGTTCCCAAACCTTACTCTGTGCTCAATTTACCTTGGAAACTTTTACATAGATTACCTGGGGCCCTTTTGCAAAGGTGCTAAATCAGTCTACCAGGGATCAGACCCAGAAATCTGTATTTTTAAAAAGCACGCAAGGTAATGCTGATGTACGCCCAGATGTGTAAACTACTTACTCTTCTAAAGGTGAATCTTAAAGCTGAAAGTTTTATTTACCCACCAAGTTTTTCTTGAAGATGGTCCGTCTTCTATCCACAGCACAAGCTGAATTGTTTGGGGTTTTACAATGTTTGTATTTTTTTTTTTTTACTTTTAGGTTTTGTCATCTTTTTCTGTTCCCCTCACTGTAGGAAAGCCCCCTTCATTTAGTACAGGACAGTGCTTCAGACCACACAGGTTTGAGTCTGATAATGGCTCAACTGCTTCGTTAGGTACAGAACCATTGGCAGGCGAGTATCAGTTGACTTATCTGTAAAATGGAGAAGCTAATACTCATAGGTTTTATTCTAAGGACTAAATATAATGATACAGGTAGAGTTCTTAGCCCATTATACTTAGCCCAGATGTTTATTTCATGATATGCCTAGTATATGTGTTGGCACTCAGATACAAAACTTAAGACTGTAATTATTTCCTGACATGTGGCTTTGGAAATATTACAAAGCATCTGTAATCAAATTTAAAGCGTGCTTAATTGTGTAACTGACCATTATTTTCAATACCACTAACAAATAAAACAATTCCCTGCCAGCTAACCTTTGACACAGAGTTTTCTTATCACTGAGGTTATTTTATGCTTTTTAAAAAAACTTTCTTAGGCTTTCTAAATTGTGTGTCATATATCCTGTAAACAAAAAATGGTCAACTTATTTCTAAAATTTCTATATATTCAGAGTCCAAATCTTGTGAAATATTTTTAGACTGAGAATTATTGATGTCCATTTTAAAATACTGTTCTCTATGCCAAAATGTCTTTTATTTAATCATTCAATTTAATAAATGAATTCAATTTAATAATTTAATTAAGTAGATTTTCCAAGTACATTTATTAGGAAAAATTTTGAACATACACAGAAGTTCAGAGAAACTACAATGAATACTTGTTTACACTGTTCACCTGGACCCAGTTACTAATACATCATACCTGCTGTCCAGCCAGTAACAACTTTATGACACCAGAAATGTTCAGTGTACCCCAATTTTGCAAATGTTTGAAACATGAACAAATTTGTGCATCTTAGAATCAAAGAGATACATTTACTTGCGTCACATGTGTCTCATGAGTACACTACATTTACATGCTATTTACAAAGCAAATTCATTTTTATGCCTCTGAGTACCAACCTCAGATATTTTCAACTGTATTATAAACACTTATTTTCTAACTGATAGACTTCTACCACATCAACCATGATACAGAATATAGAAAAAATAAGTCTGGAGTGTCAAAATTCTGACCCAGTTTCACTTTTCTGGAAAATTAACTGATGGTCAAATATATGATCCAGTGGAAATCCAAAAGCAAAGATTAGAAACCTACCCCTGCCCGGATTTTGCTGTTTTACCGTAGTAGGCGTTGTACGCAATCTCGTTTTGCGGCAGTTTTTACCATCTGGTATGAAAGTACTGTTCATGCCTGTGGGTATTGCTTAGTTAGTAAAGGTCATTAAAACTTTCCCCTACCTCCTGGATACCTAACAAGAACCCTACAAAATGGTAACATTAGTAAGAAAAGATGTTGGAAAAGCTGAGAACACAAGGTTTTCAGTTCAGCGGTGAGATGACTTGAAAGCTCATTAAAGAGACGGCTCTGCAGAGGTCTCCAGGCTACGCGAACAGAACCAAATACTCTCGGGCACTTGTAGCATTCACGGAAAAGTAACGATTGCATTACCTTTACTTAGAATAAAATTAGATGCATCATCACTCATGTAGGAATTAATCTGTCAGGATGGGGAGCCTTGCAGACCTATTTACTCTAAAGGATGTTTGCTTTTACAAACAGAACTAAAACCACTTTCAGCATGTCATTTTCAAAATAATGTGTGTGGAGCTCTTCATCCCAGGGGGAGAAAATCAATGTGCACTTATGGTCAGAAAAATTCAATTAGTGAATATCAGCAGGAAAATACCGACTGGCTTTTCTTCCGTGATCCGAAAACTGATTTCCAGGTTTGATTGTATTCTTTTGTGTCTTTAACTACTTTTCATCCTCAGAATTCCTTCCCAGGTTTGATCTGGAGATTGACATAATAATAATTGTTTGATTTTCATGGAGAGGATCCCGTTGCTACATTGTCAACTTTTTTTTTTCCCTTCACAGGTGGTATATGTGGAAAACCTTCAGCTGGTCCATAAAGGAAAGACGCACGGACTGTCGATGGGGAACTGGAGTGGCTCCCCTGGGGGTGCCTCCCGAGAATCCGCCTGGGAACTCTTCTCATAAGCAGCTTTTGAGTGTAGTTAACTAAGAATTCCACCCCAGAATTTTTCTTCTGCTTTTCTTTCTCTGAATCTCCTTTACATGTTTTATTCTTTAAATCACAGATATTGGAGACAACTCAGGACTTAAACATCATCACGTGCTTTGTTCTAATGGCTCCGCGGGGCCGTCAGGGTAACAGGAGCAGAGTCCTCCATGCGTTCTCCCCTCCTCCATCTGTTTAATATATTAGCTTATTCTTAGGATTTCATTTGAAGATAGTTTGCCACTCAGAGTTTTTAAAAGCCTCACGCAGCCCTCCGGGTAAGGCGACTGGGAGGTTGATGGGTCAAAGCTTCCCTAGTCCGTGCAGGCCTGGGGCCGTGAACTAGACCTGTTCACTCCCAATCGACAATCTTTCACCTAAATTACACTGTCACTGCTTGTGTATGTGACATGTATTGGGCCAGCTTTCTTTTTTCATATTTTTTAACGGGACTCTTTCTGCTGTGAATTTCAGAAACCCGTCTTGAATAGTGTTACTGAAAAGGAGAATATTTTGGCAGAATGTGGGGGAAGAGAGTATTTTAATAAAATCCAAAGACTAATTAAATAACCAAACTAGGGGGAGGGGAGGGAACCCGTTGCAACTCCCCCTCTGGACAATGGAACTTGAGGCCTGAATGCTAAGGCTTCTCCATCGGTTGTCTTTGAGTATCTCTGTTTCTTTCTCATTTTTCTCATCGCTGTTCCTTCTACAGGATGGAAAATATAGCCTGGCTCAGCTCTGGGTTTC
The DNA here is from genome assembly GCF_040802235.1 of Manis javanica. Lineage (NCBI taxonomy): Eukaryota > Metazoa > Chordata > Mammalia > Pholidota > Manidae > Manis > Manis javanica. Next base: position 5,477,105 of record NC_133170.1, on the reverse strand, counting down.
CAAATTCCAACTTCAAACAACCTGGGAGATGGGTCTAATTTAACCCTTTCATTTGCAACACCAACATTTCCAGGAAAGAAACCGGTGGGGAAGCATCATTAGACGGCAATGGCTAGACCAATCAACTTGGCCAGAGAAAACACTGCCCTGAAAACTGGCTGCTCCCACAAACCTAAGTAGATGGAGAGCAAAAGAGAGGAGGAATGGCAGTTCCTGGAAAAATAAGGGTCTGCACTAAAAAAAATAAATAAAATGCCCAGAACATGTCACTTGCCTTTAAGCTGCATGAGAAAATAATTTTTTAAATCTTGCATAGTATTTACAAATTGATTTAGCAAGTTTCATAAAATTAAAGAATGTAGTAGATTTTTTCATAAATGTTTCTGAATATAAGTTCCGTATCTCTAATAAAAAATGCAAACCCTTGAAAGTCAAAGAAAAAAAAATACATATACGCTCCACAGTAATGGGAATGATATTTAGGTCACAAAATTGGTGCTGATTTAATACATACTGAATTAAGCTAAATTAATAAGGAAGTAATTATTCATTACTTTCAAATGAATTAATTATGTTATTGTAGATCCATTATAGTCTATCCAGATAATAACTTTATTCTTTAGAAAAAGGAGGGGAATAACATAGTCCCATATGAACACATTCACCTAGATTTGAAATCTTATGTCATTACACACACCTAGCTAAATTGCTAAATTCTCTGTTACAGAGGTGTTTGTTTTACTGGGCTGTAATCTACCTTCTGTAATGACCTCTCATTGTTATTAATTCTGTTCTTTGGAGCAAAACAGAACAAGTCTTTTCTTTCTTCCTTCTACAAGACAACCTTCAAATATTTGGGGTTTTTCTATTAATATGCCACTTCCTTCAATTGTCCCTTTGACAAAAATGTCACGTTGCTTTCTCCTATATATAATCCAGGTGTCACTCAGAATTCATCACAAACCGGTGATGGGAATCTCAGGAGAATGAGGAACCAGCGCATTTGCACAGCAGTCATGTTATCCCTGGTGCTCAGAGGAAATGACCGAACAGAAAGGGGCTACTTGTGCAAGTAACTCTAAATTGAGGATTCCCTCTATTTCTTAGAACTCTGCTGTAGTCTGAGGTACTTCCTATCCAATCCTTCCTTCCCTTCTCACTTCGCAGGTGTCAGGTTTGCTTGGCAAGTCAAAGGTTCCCCCTGCCTGCTCCTGCTTCCTCCCCTTCATTGTTAACAGGTATTTCCCCATAAAGGTCCTGCAGCCCAATTCCATATTGGCATCTGCATCTCAGAGAACTTGAAACCAGTCAGTAAGAGGGGATTTGGAAATTGGCTCACTTGCCACCCGGTGGACAAAGAGGAAGCCATCCTCAGTGGTAAGTGGACCATGGCTCATTCCTGGCATGGGGCAGCAGCCTAATTGCTAAAGATTTTGTGGTTGGTGAACCAGGGAGACATCCCAGTGGAGGGGAACACCACAAAGAGTAGATGAGGGAACGCTGCCAAGAAACACATTCAGAATTTGATAGAGATGCAGAGCTGTAGAGACTTCCTAGCCAAAATAAATCTGCTAAGCTCAGGGCTCTATCTGGGGTCCTGAAATAAGGAATTGGGTCATCTTGATGAATGCCCCTGGGGATGTTGATTCCAAAAACCCCAGTGATCTTGCAGAAATGGCCTGCATAATCTTTAGGACTTGCAGAGGTAGCTAACCCCTCCCTAGGAAAAGCTAGCATTTCTCCAAACTAGAAGATCTTCCACCCACAAACACAGCTACCAGCCACCTCCTGTAAAGCCACAGCTGGCAATCCTCTCCAAAGAGCTCATTCCATCTTCTTTACTGGCCTCTAGGCCTAAAATTAAGAATTCACTTCAGCATAACCAAGCCGAGTATGTGCTTGACCTGATTAGGGAGGAAAGGTGTTATACATGGAAGTAACTGCAAGGTTTAGCTAGAATGTACCGGCAGGGTCCAGAGTAGTTCACAAGTCCTAGATTTGCTGGGTTTTGAGGGTGCTTGGGGACCAGAATGCAAGTTGGGATAAGCAATGATTCATCGAGTTGGGTACACGGGAATGAACACCTGGCAAGGAGCCAGAGAATCCCAGACGGCAAAGTCAGTGCTAGGTGGCCCTGAGAAAGCCCAGAGAAAAGATTAGATCAAGTTGAATGAAGTGGAAATGTCTGAACTGCCCTTATGAAGAGTAGAAAGGAAAAACGAAGATGATAGCAGTTAGTATGTCAGAATGGGCACATTACATGAAGTCAGAAGACTGGAGGATTATATTCCATGAGAATTTGTTTCCAGCTACATGCAATGGGAAAATCCAGAATGACAGATGCCCCTAATGAAATCTATCCCTCACATATATGAAAGATTGGTGGTAAGCAGCTGGAGCTGCTGAGGATGCACAGACATGTCAGTTACCGAGTGCAATATGATGAGTCGTAAGAAAGACCTATTTGGTCAAATGACCAAATAGATTTCCCAGGTGTATTTGGCCTTCATCCACATTTCCTAAAGATGCCAGAGTCTTAAAGATGAATGGGTGTCTGGTCATGGTAATGAGAGACGTTGGACTGCACCCAAGGGCAGGGGCTGGAGGTTGAATCAGCCAATAGCCAATAATTTAGTCAGTCATGACTGTGCAATGAAGCCCTCACAAACCCCCTGAGAAGAGCTTGTCACTCTGTTGGATCCTGCTTCTCTGCAGGAGGGCGCTTCCAGTCTTGGGGAACCAAAATGCCTCCAGGTGCCTCCGAGCCTGGCCCCAAGCACCGTGAGGCCAGAAGCTCCTTTATTTGGGACTGTGCCCTATGCATCTCTTCACCTGGCTTCTCACTTGTATCCTACATGGTGTCCTTTATTAAACTGGTAACTGTGTTTTCCTGAGTTCTGTGAGCTGCTCCTGCAAATTAATCCAATCTAAGGGGGAGGTTGTGAGAACCTCCAATCTGCAGTCAGTCGGTCAGAAGCACAGGTCACAGCCTGGGGCTGTGACCACAACCAGGAGTCGGGGGTGGAGGGCAGTCCTGTAGGACAGAGCCCTTAACCTGGGGAATCTCGCGCTGCCCCCAGGCAGACAGCATCAGCATTGAGTGGAGTTCTCCCACACCCTGCTGGGGTTTGAGAATTGCTTGGTGTCTGTGTGGGAAGACCCACTTCCCCACACACGCCCTGGACTCAGGTCCGGGAACCAGAAAGGAGTTATACTATTACTGCATTGTATACTACTATACTATTGTTGTGTGAGAGAAAGAAAACAACACATTATGCCAAGGTTACGCACTGTACCTCATCCTGGCTAGAGCTTCAGCCAGTAGGATGAGGGGAGGAGATGCCACTTCCCCTTTCATTAAATTTTTCAATTTCCACCAAATACTTCTGCTGGTATCTCTTTGACCAAACTTAGTCAAGGGGCCCCATGTATCTGAAAGGAAAACAGGGAAATGGCGTTTCTCAGCTGGGCATCCATGTGCCAGTTGCGAGTTAGGGCTCTCTCGCTAAGGAAGTAGGTGGCTTCGATTCTGGGTGGTGGAGGAGCAGAATCCAGGCGTGGCCACTGCCTCAATACGCTGTGTCTGCCGTTTTGTTTTCCTGCTCTGCCAACCCTTCCCCACATAAGGAGGGTTTGGTTTTTTTTTTTCTCCGCAATCAGCTCTTTCCAGAAGGCTCCTGTGGGGAAGAGGCCTCATCCTATGACCACTGTCTGCATGAGAATCTAGCCATACGTATGCACAGCTAACAAGGATAGGGAGCCAGGTTCTCTCCCCCTAATATAAAGACTCCTCGCTGACACCCTTGTTCTTTATATTATTATACTATGTACGGATTTGGCTTTTACCCTAACAGGGCAGGCACCTCAGTTTCAGCAGGGGTGCTTTTGTTAAGCAAGGGTGCTGCTGCCAAGCCTCCAATGGGGTCTTTTTTCTCCACTTTTCTTTCATGGGCCCACCTCTTTCGTTTCTATTCTCTTGGGCATCATCCCAGTGTAGAAGAGGAAAAATAATTTTCCCTTTACCCTTCTAGGTCCTTGATTGAGATCTCCCAGTAATACCAGGCAGACTGACAGGAGGGAAACAGCAGACGTTTAGTAACACATGTATCCCCTGCATGACTTTTTCCTTTTAACATTCGTGCATTGTGTTGAGTACTCACTAGTGACATACACACTGGGGAATTGACTCTCTTACCTATGTGTTTATTCGTTTTTAATAAACACTAGAATGAGTATATAATTTAACATTTTTATATGGCTGATTAAATCTCTCTTTATCGCAACGTACTTACCCCAGACCTTTAATTACCCCGTCTTCATCATTCATTCTCTTTATTATGCCTTCCACTGTCATCCAGTGTCTGACACACTGAGAGATTTTCTGGGCATTAATGCATTAAGACTCTGAGACTCTGTTTCTCAGTATTAACCACATTTAGGTTTCTGTCTGCAAGTTAAATTGTAGCTCCAAACTACCCCGGTCTGATTCATTCATTTGGATCTTCACAGGCTATTACGTCGCTTAACTGATGTTGCTAAAATCATCCTTTGGCTCTTTATCATTCCATCTTCCTCAAAACTCCCTAGTTCTATTTGCTTCTCTCTATATCAAATTGCTAACTGCAAAATCAACCCTTTTTTCTAACAAAGGTTTAGATGGAAGCAAAAACGTGAAATGACTACAGTGTATTTTCCATGTATATTTTGAATATATCCTTATCCATAAGTTAGTTTTGATTCACTCTCATCCCAGTTTAAGAAAGGGGAGAGGGGATGGTTACCCAGCCAACAAGGACGGTGCCACAACACGGAAGGAAGTCCCGACCAGAGAGGAAGGAAAAGAACAAGCCCAGCGCTTCTGGCCAAGGATGCGCAATGGCATGAGAGGAGACAGGGATGCAAGGCCAGGAAACCTGGACCCTGCTGCCTCTGCAGACACCAGCCTGGAGAGCGGGAAGCAAGTTCAAGCAAGACGCCTCCCCGGAGGTTCAGATGTAGGAGTCTGGGAGGAAAGCTCTGCTCCTGCAGTTCTCGGTCAACATGAGCTAAGTTCAGTGGAGTGAGGCAAAGAGTGTATTTTCCATGGTAGCTCCTTCCTCAGCTTCCTGCAAGATGCTTGTTGAGTTCAGGCTGGCTGGCCTGCCAGCATTCATAGCAGTGGAAGACACAGAACTCAGCGCACTGACAGCCCAGGTTAGCGGCTGAAGAAGCACATGGCGGACACTCAGAGGCATGTTTAGGGCACTACGAAGAGAGAGTAGGGACAATCATTGTGGTGAGTCTCCTGAGCCCTCACTGAGACAAAAAGAATTTAAAATGCACTTTTTTTTCCCCCCTGAGCCACAGACTTCAGGAGCTATGCAGAGAGAATACCCAGGTACTTGGATTGTGGATCCAATTGGAATGTGTGGACAGGGATTTCCCCACACATACAAGCAATGCTCTGTCACCAGCTCTGTGTCCTACAGGTTAGTGTGATTCTGAGACTATTAACCTGGAGACACTGCCAGATCCCACAGGTTAAGGTCAGTCCTAAAAACTGCCTCCCATTTCAGAAGCCAGTCACACCACCAGGTTGTTACTTGTGTTTCTGTACAATTGACTATAAATCAGAAGGTCCCATGACCCCTTTGTTAGGTTTAGTTAATTTGCTAAAGCAGCTCACAGAACTCAGGAGAACCATTTCCTCAGTGGATTACTGGTTTATTATAAAAGGACATGATAAGATACACAGATGAACACCCAGAAGGGAGCGATGCACAGGGCACAGCAGGTGGGAAGAGACCATGGAGCTGCCACCTTGTCTGAGCACAACTCTCCGAAACCTCCACATGCTCACTGACCCAGAAGCTCTCTGAACACTGTTCTTTTGGGTTTTTATGGACGCTTCATTACAAAGGCATGATTGATTAGCCTCAGCCCCTCTCCCCTCCTAGGAGATTGCGGAGTGGGACTGAATGCTCCAATCCTCTAATTGCAGGATTGATTCTCCTGGTAACCTGCCACCATCCTTGTATGGCCTTAGGCATTCCAAAGACATCTCATTTACATAATGAAAGACACCTTGCTGCCACCCAACACTTAGGAAATTCCGAGGGTTTTAGCATCTTTGTGCAAGAAATGGGGATAAAGACCACATACATATTTCCTGTTACAAATCATGATATCACACCAGCTAATCAGTCATGCCAAGTGTAGCTCAGAAAATGCCAGCAAGAGCTCACTTAAGTGTCAGCGCAAGACTAACGCATCTTCTGAGTGCCGTCGAGGCATGTATTTCCCTCCCTTCACAGCCCAATATCACTTAGAAGAAAAGCAGGGAGAACAGGGAGCTCTGTGTCAGATTGAACCATCATTCCTGAGCAACAGAGTTAAACCAGATAGTTTATTTAAATCATTAGACTGTGTGGGTAAACTTGCACTATTTCCAGAATCTGTCTCCTGGCCTTAGTGCATCTCCATATCAATAGGTGTTTACAAGGGGTGGAGCATCCATTTCTATATCAATGGATGCTTGCTATGGGGAGTGAAGGTGTATCTGGACCACAGAGGCTTGGTGGGGGTCTGTTTTTGCAGCCAGATCATGAGAGACTCAGGCGAGCAGAAGTAGACAACTGCTTGTAGGTAATAAATAGGTTTCTCCCACTTCCTTTCTCCCTTTGACTGATTTCGGCTTCAAAGGTAATTTGCCCCAGGCTAGGAACATATTTGCCCCCTGGAGTTACAGACTGGCCTAAATTCTGGACTCTGTGTGACTAATTTTGTGTGTGTGTGTTTATCCAGTAGGTGAGTGGCTCATAAGAGAGATCAGAGAAGTTTTGGTGAAACAAAGCAACTACTTTTCTTTTTGAAATATTTTTCCTTATAAGCACTGTTACTTTTACCATGTAATTTTACAGAATACTTGTTCAATTTTGGGGGGGGGGAACTCTTACATTAGGTTACTTGAGAAATGTTTATATATAATATTAGAGAAGGGGAATGTTAGGTAGAAAGATAGACATGAGCAGCTGGGGAAGATAAGGTTCAAGGGAAAAACCACCCAGGTAGGGGGATCCCACGTGAAAACGACAAAGGCTTTGCAGGGAGGTAAGTTCTGTGCCTATCGGGACCAGGCCAAACTGGTCCCAACCAGATCCCAAAGCAGGTACAATGGAACAAAACTAATAACCACCAAAACTGCACCACGTTATAATCTCATTAAAGTAAATATGAGGTTTTGCACCTGCCCCCCACCCTCCCCATGGGCTTTTCTGTGTGCATTCTGGTAAAAGACAGGTGCACCAAGAGGAATGGGAGTAGAACTTAGAGCTGTCAATGAACTGACCTAACCTGTCAATCAAAGAGGTGCCTCCTGGCTAGGACATGATAAATAGACCCTCCCCTAAAAAATCAGGGCTTTTGTCTACCTTCACTCTGGCCCACTCTTCCCTTGTGGTGCATTCAAGTAAAACTTCTGCTCTGCTTTGCTTTTGTGTCTCTGCCTTTCAATTCTTTATTTCAGAGGGGAAAAGAACCAACGAGAGCAAACTCAACCTGAAACAGAACTAATTAGATTAGTATAATCTCCACTTCTGCCCTCAAAGCCATAGTACAGTAATCTCTTTCCTACTTGTATCTGGTCATTCCAACTTGAGTTCCACCTGCTTCCATGAATCTTTTCTTCTGCTTAAAAAAAAAAAGAGTTCTACTCTGTCTTGTCCTTTTGTCCTTTCAAATACCTCAAGAAATAATTTATTTCATTCTCATCCTGATAAATCTCATCTGTCAGCCACCTCCTCTAGCTTAAAAAGAACATGCTTAATTATGATGTTATGACTCTATAATCATAGCAAATCAGGTTTTATTCATTAAAATATTTAGTAAGATCTTAGAGAGTACCCAGAAAAAAATGAAAAAGGCAAAAATCTCACAGACCCTCAAGGACATGGTATTTCACTTCAGCTGACATCACCATAATCACAGTTTGGGGCAGTAATGCTACTGCTGGGTTAAGGAGGTTGCTGTGGAGTCAGACACTTGGGCTCAAATCCTGACCGCAGCTTATCCTGGTTGGGTGATCTTGGACCAATGCCTCACCCTCTCTACCCTCAGTTATTCCGTCTGAAAAATGGATCATTTTCCTCTTGAGATTATTGTGACATCTACTGTGATATTAATTGAAATAATATGCAGGGGCCAAGGACAGGCTGCCCCAAGATATGCCAATTTGTCAGGTGGATTTGTCAGAACTGAAAACAATCAAGGTCCAAAAGACTTAGAAAGAGACTTTGACCTTCCCCACCTGACTGCATAGAAGGGGTTTAGATAGAGGAATGAATCCAGGAAAAGAGCTCTCACCGTAGATAACTACATCAAAATGTGATCGAGAGGAAGTACACAGGGAAGGATGTGGCTTAGTCTGTTAAAATTCCTATGCCCATTGTTTCCATGTGTCCCATCAAGTATTTGTTTTCCAAACATTTATTCTTTCACATTATTGTGAATTACTTCCCTTTTCCCTTGAAGTCCAGACCCTGCCCGCTTCTCCTGGGTTCAGGATGACAGATGCCTCATTCTCCCTGACTGTCTTTGCAATCTGCGTCTGTGGATTCCCTGAACATATGTAATTACATTTAGTTTTTTCCTCCTGTCATTTTGTCTCTTGTCAATTTGATTCTTAAGCCAGATATAAGAACTTCGATGGTAAATTCTTGCTCCCCAGTGACTATATATAAAACCCTGGGCACATAGATGCAGAAATATCAGCTATTATCAGCATGGTATGAGCTTTTGAATGCATAAGTGGGAGTAAAAAGTTTCATGAACTTCTGAAGAGTGATTTTACTAGTGAGTAAGCCCCAGAGCATAGCCACTCTTTAATAAGACAAACAATAGAACGGAAACACCCAGATTTGGGTTGTGACCTTCATATTAGAAACAACGTAATTTTCTTTATGTATTGTTATAATCATTTGTGTCCCTTCCATCTCGCTTATAAAAACTGAAATAGGATCTCTTGGGTTCATGTCCTACTACTCCGTGTTGGGAGTTGACTTTTATTCTCTCTTTTGGCTGAACAGGGGTGGCCTCCTCCTCAGCCTGGGTCTCATAAGCACTCTCACACAAAACAGCTGCTGTCACACCAGCGCACCCGTGTTAGCAGTCTGAACACTGCGAAAGCAGGAGTGGAAATTGGGGAGGTTCTGCAGGCTTTCACATACGTGTTGCCAAGGAAACCATCCCTGTGTGAGCTCACAGTCAGGCCAGCTTTTGTTTTACGTCTTCAATTCCTATGAGGAAAATGGAAGGAACTCCCATTTCCTAAAGATGCCTCATGAACAACAGGTTAAACTCTAATTTAAAAGAAAAGATACACCAGGGCCAGAATGCAAGTCATAGAAGAGAAAGTAGCCTTTTTAATACCAACCAAACTTCATTGTTAACCTTGATAAAAATGCATTTAGGATTTCAGGTCCAACAGTCAGCTGGTCGGCAGAGAGCAGAGAGCTCACGTTACAGCCAAGAAGAGGAATGACTAATTTATTTTCATTTCCAAAGTGATTGTTACCATGAGGATACTGTCAGGTGATGGATGGAAAGGCAGAAGACTGTCTCTTTACCCTCAATTCACCCCTTAACATCTTTGAGTCTTGATTACGTTAGGTTAAAATGGGCATGAGGCTACTGATGGGAAGGGAAATTTTTCCTCTACCTTTCAAGGTTCTTCGGCTGGTCTAAGAATCAAGTTGACATGAGACAGATTAACAGGAGAAAATCAAATTTAATTACTTATGCACGCAGAATCCACACAGACATGCGATTCCAAAGACGGTCAGGCAAATGGAATATATGTCATCTTGAACCAAGGAGAAAAGGGTAGGGTCTGTGATTTCAAAGGGAAGAAGGTAAGTCGCAGGAATATGAAAGAGTAAATGTATAGCAAATGCTTGCTGGGCCACAGAGAAACAATGGGACATAGAGAGGAGATTTGACAAATAGACTTTGTTACACGCCTCCCTGTCTACCACCCCTGGGTCGCATTATAATTAGGTCTCTCTTGCGATAACTCTCCTCCTAAAGCAGGTCCTCCATCTACATCCTTTTAGGCAGTTAACGGAAAGGCCAAAAATTCTTTCGGAGTCATTTGGGCCTTGATTGTTTTCAGCTGGAAATAATCTAAGTGGCACGTTTTGGGGTGGCCTACCTTTGGCCCCCACAATACCGTCTCTGTCTGCCTCAAATTAGAAAACAGATGTGAAACACACTGTAAACGGCTGATAGCTTTTTTAATGTATAAATGGTGGTGGAAAATGCCAAGTCAAATTATTTTTTTAAAGGAATGAATTGGGCTTTTTAAAATCCATAGTTTAAGAATGAGAAGAAAAATAAGTAATAGGGATTTCAAAGACCAAAGATGTAGATCTTCATTTGTGATGAGACTGTCTAGATCAGAGAGGAGTAGGAACTAAAGATGATATCCGTCTCTTAGCTGTAGTTTCTAGCTTGTCTTTCTCTGCTATGGATTATCCTCAATACTGTTAACAGACTCATTCTGTCATCGACTTGATCAATAACTTATGCTATATATATGGTCTATCACGCCTGGTTTTAAACATCCCGAATAATTTAATCTCAGTCTCTTCAGCCTCATGTCTCTATTTTCAGCATGCATCCTCTGCGCTTAGCACATACACTTTATTCCAGCCCCAAATCAAGTCATCATCATTTCTGTTCCATCTCCATAATTCCTTGGTTGTCAGTCAGCATCTGCTTTCTCAGAAATATTCATGTCACCACCTAATGAAGTCAATGTCAATTTGTCAGTCAATATCTTTTGAAGATCTAGATTCCAAATTTAGAGAAAGCTTTGTAGAATTGATGGTCCAAAGGATGGAATGTATTGTGGTGCAAACTTAGGTCGAACAAGGACTGAGTCATCATTGCAGTAATAAAGTTATTTTTTTTCTCATGACCTGTTCATCATCCTGGATAACTAAAGAGTTATTGAAAATAACCTCGATGACAATCATTGTTATTTACCACATTACTATTTGTTGGTGAAGACAGTTTTTATGGAACTAAACTACACATGTTGCTATAATGTAGTAGAAAAAATTTGAAATCATACAAAAGTTTGTGTTCAAGTATTGGTTCTACCAATAAGAAAGCCTTTATCTTGTCTAGGTGTATTATTTAAAACTGAAAGAGTAATACGAAACTGATTCAGCTGCAGTGAGGTTTACCTGACGTAATAAATGGCAAACCACAAAACATTAAATGGTACCTAGTACATGGTTGACAAATGGTGGCAAGTTACAAAAACATCTTGTTTATCAATTTACATTTTAGTTGGGATTTTCAAAATGTCTGAAAGTCCTGTCCTTTTTGCAGAAGACTGGTTCAATTTTTTTTTTAATCTGTAAAAAAAAAAAAAAATCCACAGGCTCACAGTGTTGAGTTCTTAAAGAACATCAAACCTAACTCTTACTGATATATGACATAATTTGGAGGCTGAAATCATTCTTAATAAACACAGACTCTCCCCATTTTCTCAACTGAGGAGAAAATTGCCTTAGAAGAATTAAAAAGGAATTATCTTCTATTATGGAATGGAGCCTCATAAAAGGATATTAATTTCATTAACTTTCGTAATTTCTAGGGAGACTATAATGAGAACCTGCATTTTAAAGAACTGGACTATCTTGCAGAGTGATTTCACTGAAAAAGCAGTAGATGCTGAAGTCAGATACATAAATAGAATGGTTTCAAATAATGACTCATTTCATCCTTTTTAGAAATTAGCATATGGTATTTAGACCTCTCCGGTCAACCTCAGTTTTGAACACAGGGATGCCTGTGGTCAATAGAATTTCACAGGGAGGGTGTGTGTAAAATTGTAATATTTCCAGAGTATCTTGCCTGGCTTTAGTACATCCGCATATTAATAGGTGTTCAGAGGTGGAAAGAAATATCGCTTTAGTTCATTTGCATCATTCCTCAGGGGTGGAGAGAAGTTCATCTCCACATCAATGGGTAATTACCTAGGCAAGGAGGGCTTATCTGTACCCGAGAGGTGAGGGGAGGGCTGCTTTTGTTTTCTGCTGGAGCTAGAAAGAGAAAAACGGCCCCAGACTGCAGTTTGTAAGCAACAAGTGGATTTTAAACTTTATTTCTCCTTTTGACTGATTTCATTTTTTAGAGGTATTTTGCCCTGGGATTTCCTCTCCCCAGACTTACAGAGGGTAACCTCACAGGATTTTCAAGGTAAGAAAGAGGTAAAGATACTCAGAATCCTTTTGGGTATTTTCCCTGTCACCACTGCACACCCCGTTGCCGGGTTCGGTTCCTCGAACCCTCCGTGCTCACACGAGCCTCCACCCCACGGCATGTGCACTTGCTGCAGCGTTGACTGCCCCTTCCCCTGGTCCAATGGAAGAACACTTATTCATTGCTCCTATTTCATTTGCTTCCCTCCACTAACACACTGTGCAAGCCCCCATTAGCCCACTTCTACAATTTTAAAATAATCTGCATGCCCCCATCATTAAATTTTGAGCTCCTTGATAGAATGTATCATGACATATTTCCTCCTGACACCACCGGGCTTCACAGGTAGCAGTCAATAAATGCATGCTATATTATTTAACAGCTTCAAATGACTTCACTTTTCATTGTCAGTGGTATAAATTTGAACACAAAACCCAAGAGCTAATGAACAGAAGGGGTCTTGTATCTGATGAAGCGCAGACAGCATCCACAGCCCAGATGGGACCAACTTGAGGACAGCTCAAGACCTGACACTGAAAGAGCAGCAGCCTTGGAGACAGTGCAAACCTCCCAGTCATAAGACTTCTCTCTCAAAATAATGAGGATTAGTGTGAACAATAGAAAAACAGTTTTGCAGTCAAAAAGCTGTGCAGGAGAGCTGACATTGGCATACATCAGAGAAGCTGGTGTATGGGGATGCTGGATGTTCGTGTACATGGGAATATGTCTTATCACACGTCAGTGAGTAGCTTTTCATATTTCTTGTGCCTTTGTATTTCCAACTAAAACCATTCTTTGTTGATGCTAATCCTGACTTTAAGATTAATATCTGAGAGCCCCAGCACTTAAAATCTTCTCCCACTGAGGGGAAGATAGCCAGTCAACACACCACACAAATACTCTAATAGCAAAGCATTACTATCTAACTGCGGAGCCTGGTGCGTTTACTGTCATTACAAATTGCCATAAACTTAAAGGTTTAAAGCAACACAGATTGCTTTTCTTGCAGTTCTGTAGGTTGGAAGTCCAACACAGGCCTCACTGGGTTTAAGTCAAAGTGGTAACAGGCCTGCATTCCTTCCGGAGGCTATTGAGGAAAACCTTCTTCCTAGCTTTTTTTCAAGCTTCTAGAGGCCACCCAGATTCCTTCGCTCACAACCCCTGCCTCCCTCTTCAAAGCCAGCAATACAGCCTCTTTCTGACCCTGCTTCCACTGCCACATCTGTTCCTCTGAATTTCTCTTCTGCTTCCTGCTGTCAAGGACCTTTGTGTTATATTGTATTCAACCTGAATAATCCAGGATAATCTCCCTATTTTAAATTTAGATGGTAAAAAAACCTCACTTCCTCTGCAACCTGAATTCCTCTTTGCCAGGTAATTTAACATATTCATAGGTTCCAGGCTTTAGGATGTAGACTTCTCTGGGGGTGGGAGGGAGTCACTGCCTCACATACCTGGTAGTGTAAACTTTTTTAGCCTCACTCATAAACAACATCTGGCTTAAAGGTGGTCAGGAGTTGAAGTAGCCAATAATAATAGGCTTCCCTCCTGGCTCCGATCTGCAGATATAAGTTAAATAGACCTTTCCTTCACGTTTGGCTCATTAGGGAAACATCCTTATCAAACAATTTTTCCATACTCTGACTCCCCCCTTTTTAAAATACACTCTCCCAAACGGTGTTTTTTCACAATTTTCTTAGTACGTTTTTAAATAAACCCAATAAAACATTTTGCAAGATTTTCACTGTTGGCTTAACCAATCTAGAAATAGACCTGCAAGATGTTTCTGGTGATAAGCTGGGCACAAGCCATCATAGTTAACAAGACGGAGAAGTGATATTAAGATCATTATCCATATCAAAAATTATGTTGAAACCATTGTTAATTTTTGTTTTAAAAATCTACTTTACTGTATTTAATTGTGCTTGAAAAGATCAGAGAGAAAAAAAAGGGAATCCTAGTCTTTGGAGAAAACCACAGAGGGTTAACAGGGTCTTCATAATTAAATGGAAATAAAACCCCTTACATGAAAAAGACTATTAAAAGTGAGTCATATTGCAGACATAAAGGGAGTTCTTTGAAGAGTCATGGTATCAGGGCCTGAAAGCTCAGAACAGCATGACGCGTCTGATCTCGGGTGGACAAACATGGAAGCAGATAAGCATAGAGCGGGACGCCCCAAAGGAAAAAGAAAGATAGGCGAGCAGTTAACCTCTGTGCTCTCATAAGCAGTCAGAAACTAGAAATAGGACTTCATGGGTAAACAAAATTTTTTAATTAAAGAATTGCCAGCTATTTAACTGAATAATAGTTTCTTTCAAGTTGAAATGCATTACTCATACCAATCTGTCCATTTAGTAACAGCTAAGACTAAAAGCATTTAAAATAATAAAAATGCCCACGTATTTAGTAAACCTGTAAGTACACAGATAAACCACTCTACCCCACACTTCGCATCAGCCAGACATTGGCCCTGTCCTCCCAACTTCACAGTGCGAATGCTTTGACGTTAGTGTGAAGATTCACAAGAAAAACCTACAGCTTAGTAGTATCCTCGGAGCTGATACTCACAAAGAACACAGTGAAGCGTGAATAACATGTACTAGTTCATCTGAGACTGACAGAGTCAGTTCTGGTTTCCGTCTTGGTCGCCCACTCAGCAACATTTCTCATTTTTGACCACTTTTCCTCAAAACGTTTTCTTCACTTTGCCTCTGGTGCACTAATTTTTCTTGGCTCTCTTTATATTGACCTGACTGCCCCTCTGTCTGTTTTGCTGATTCTCTTTCTCTCCCTGACATTAAGTGCTTGCAGTTCTTCACTCAAAGAGTGTCACTGCAGGAAGAACAAGGAACCACCTTAGGAGCTGCACCTCCAGACGTCACGAGACATGGAACATCTCTCAGATGACCGCAGTGACCTTAGTGTCCTCGAGACGCAGTGAGCTCCCCAGAAGACCTCCCTCGCTCCGGGGCCACCACCATCACAGCGACCGTGGTGAGCTCTGCCTCTAGACCCTGTGCCACCTCTACCTCCTGGCTTCGTCCTAGGCCTTCTCTGTGCTTCGGCTTTTGTCTTACTCTCTGTGTCTTTCATCCGTGAGCCCCAAGAGCAAGAGGATCTGAGTGCGTGGCGGTTAATCCAGCGATGATGCTCTCGCTCTTGCTGGGCAAGAAGTTCTTACTCTTAGAAGACAGCTTATTAATCACATTTTGCTATTTGAGTATGTTTTAAGTAACCCACAGTATTAGTTAGGCTTCCACTATACTCCCTCTAACAGAGAACCCACAATAGCAGGATCTTAAACAACATACAAATTTATTTCCTCCTCTCAGTAGAAAAATCCCTAATTTTCATCCCATAGAGTATGCCATGGCGACAGTCACCAAAATTCCCAAAACTTAGTGGTCTGCCGTCCTCCGTTAGTAGCTCCCACTCGATGCCCACGTGACTGCTCAGAATTCCGGACATCTGTATTCCAATCGGCGCAGTGGAGAAAGTGACAGAGGAAGGGCTGACTTCTCCCACTTCCCTTCAAGAATCTTTCCAAGAAACTGCACATAACACTTCTGCTTAATTGCACTTGTCAGTGTTTCTCACCTGGTCACACAATAGCTTGAAGGGAACCTGGAAAATGATTCTGGGCAACCGTGAGTCGAGGTAAAACCTGAGGGTTCTGGTATCAAGAAAGAAGGGGAAAATGAGTATCTGGGGGAAATTAACTCACACTCTGACCATGTCACCATCCATACAAAAGGGCTTATTAATCTTTCTTTTTAAAAAAAAATTTAGTGATATCTTCCATTAAATTTGGGTGAGTAAAGTTTTCTCCAGTATATATACCTAATCTATGTAAGGAAATATGTACATATAATGCATCTACTTACCTGCCCTCCTATCTACCTATGAGATTTATCTACTTCCCTATACATCCATCTAGTTATCAAGGTAGCCAGCTACCTATCTATTTTCAAAACTATATCGCTGCTTCCTGCTTTCTCTGAGCAGTCCACTTCTAAGATATTTTTGTTGTGATGGTCACCTAGGAAAGTCACTCAGAATGAAGGTAAGGGCTATAGAAACACTGAGATGGTTTGGCGGGTATTGTGGCTACTCGGCACATGGCGTTAATCAACAAAGCTTTGAAACTGCGTGGTGGCGGCCGCAGCCTCTCTGTGGCAGCACAGAGTGCTTGGTAGGGCCAGATAAACGCTTATAATAAGGCCAAAGCACCACGTGGGAATCCAAAGAGGAAATACAAGAATATCTCATCAGTACCAGAACGATTCCTTGATGAGAGGCATTAATTTACAATATTTCCTATTTTGAGCTGTGTAAAGAAATTGATTTCATTATTATCTGTAACCTTCATCTCTCTTTTTACTGCAACAAAATGGAGTAATTGAAGGTAGAGATCATGGCTTCAGAGTATGACTTTGTTTTTCTTGACATTAGCAATCAAGAACTGAAAGGGTCTTTTCCCGTCATTCCTCTGCTTGTGTCTTGTTCATTTAAAATAAACAGTAAGGACATGGTTACACTCAGAGGCCATAATTCCAAACCATAAAGCATCCATGCGAGTGCCAAAGAAGGGACTTAGTCTGCAGGCAGGGCGTTGCAGATATTACCAGTGTAGCTGTTTCAGGTACTGAACCTGAGGGCGAGAAGTTGCACTGGGTGCTTGGATATAAGTCAAGGAGAATGGGGATGGGGTCTCAAGAGTAAGCGAAAAAGCAGGGTACACAAGGGCCTGCCGGCCTCTGCTGACAGGAGGTGTGAGAAAGCTTTTCCAAGGTGAGTTTTTTTTACCCAGGGATGGAGAAAGGCAGGATTCCAACTAGTGTGCATATTTAGAAACTTTCATGATGAACTAAAGACTGGGAATGATTTTTAATACATTGGTTCAGAGATACAAAGAATTTAAACCCTAAAGAACTGTGAAGTAAAAGAGACCTATTCCTACTGTTTTTTTAAAATAACCTCAAACACCTTTTGCAAATTTGTGAAATAAAATCTTATAGTGATCTAGACTCTTAAAATTTAATGTTATTTCAAATTGCCTTAATGTACTAAGATTGTACCCTAAGTATTCTAGGTTACTGTGGAAGGTAAAGGGCTTTATAAAAAATTTAATTTGGTTATTTATTTCTGGATAAAAGAAATTAATTAACAATATAGTGTTTATTCTGTGGTCTTAACACCAGCTAAGTAATGATTTTAATTGTCTTTATTATACAGGAGAGTTTCAATTCAGAGAGTCTCCATGTTCTCCCTTCAGTTGATTATTAATGGCATTAGCAGATATTAGCTAATATTAGCAGATACTGCTACTGGTATTAGCGGATAATTTGCCTTAAAAACATGCATGTGAAATTTTGCATTTACAGTTGTACAAGAATCATCTTCTCCTCATCTGCACTAATTCCTCATTTGGAAAGAGAGTTTCCATCATTCCGATTCACTCCTCCCTAGATGAAGAGAGACTGGAATTGGAGAATAACTAAGCCTAGGGAACTCTGCCCATCATTCTTTTGTTTTGGCCCTGCCTGCGTGCAGAGAGGATCCTTTTGGCTTTAAATTCAATTCCTAATGCTATGTGGGCCCAGGAATGTCTTCTAGAAATAGGTCTGGGGGAGTCTTCCCTTCCCTCGCACTGTCGGGTGTGTATGGGTATGAGATAGCTACCTGTGGTGTCCCCAAGGTGTAGAATCACTGTCGCCAAGAAGCCTGCTGTGTTTCCATAGCCGAATCACACTGGATACTCTTATTTTTAGAAGTTTGATCTCCTTTAGTGTTCAGTTGCAAAATCAAGGAATATAAGAGCTACTCATAATTCATTTCTTGTTTTATAAACATAATTGCAAACATATTCCCCTCTTCCCCTTTTCCCTACCAATTTATACAGAAGAAAGCCTGTAATGATAGAATTTTTAATTTAATCCTAATAAGGTAGGGTATCAAGGTGCAATGGTAATAAAGACAGAATAAGAATGAACATCCCTCTGAGATAAAGTACAGCGATGGATGGAATTTTTGTCTCTTTCTGTTGGGGACAGTGTAAGCTGCATGGGTAAGTTGCATTGTGTTAGTTAAGAGGGTTCTTTATTTTTGTTTTTCCCATTGTTGGCCTTGAGAACTTTACCGATAGGCACATGTACATGAATGCTTGGCAAAGCTGACAGCGGGGGCACACCTAGTCTCACTTCCTTCTTTGCTCACCTCCGTGTTACAGGGGCTGATAGGTAAAGGGCTTTCCCTTACAGCTAGAATTCCGGATGTGCTTTTGATTTTGCCAATGAGATTTATTAGCATAGGTTTTGAAAAAGGCGAATGAGCTGGGGCCATCCTACCGTGGCTGTGACAGCTTACGGTGTTCTGCTAACACTGAGCCTGTGACGGGATGTGAGGCGGTTATGCCGTCAGTGGTGGTAGGCACCACTCACAGCTCCCTCCCCTCCAGGGTGACCTGCAGACCAACTGTCCCTGGGATTCCCCAGACTTGTGTCTCTCCTACCCTCCCAACAATTTTGCAATCACTTTTATTTTTCCATTGACGCTCTTTCTGCTGGAAACACCTAATATGTCATCTATTTCCTGCATGTAACATTTCTTGACATTTGCTATTCCCTGCCTGTAATATTTCTATGACATTAATTATATGACCTTGAGGATGCCTCAGTCTCCTCACTATAAAATGATGATTATAATACATTACAAGGTTCTGTGTGTAGAGAATGTACATATACTGCTGAATAAGTACTCTATAAATGATTGCTATTTTCACCAATACTCATTAATAATGCATTTCTGTTTGAATATAAAGTGCATGACCATTAGCTCTTTTAAACATGGTTACACTGAGAGGAATGCTATAGATGATTATGTTTTTTGTATTATAGTCATTCTCACAAATGATAATTAAACAATTCTATGGTCCCTGGGAGTATATTAATAAGATACTTTCTTTGGAGTTTGCATAGTAATTTCCTGTCCCTCTACCTATCACAGTAAAAAGTAAATCAGCCTGAAGAGATTACAAGGTTTCCTATTTTTACAGGGCTGACCATTCACTTCTCCTTTGTTCACCGGAAGGTTCTAACTGAGAGACAAGGGAGATGAAAGCCTATTATGCTATTCATAGATTTGGAACTTTTCCCTTTGGTAATTTATGCAACAAAGATTTGTCATATTAGAGGGAAATGTCATTGAATTTATGCTCTGAGTGTGTGTATGTGTGATGCCATAAACAGAGAAATTTCCTAAATATATTCTCTTGCAGCATATTAAAGTCTAAAGTTGAAAAATGCATCTTCTTAATCATTAAAATAACATCTTTTCAGGAATGTGAGATCCACATCTCTCTGTAACAAAGGGAGAATGAAAGAAACCACACGGCTGTGACCTTTGACAGCTGTCATAGCTAACTGGTCGTAGCAGCGGTAGGATTTATTTCTTTCACAGATGTTTGTGTTCTGCCAGGTGGAAATAATCACCAAAAATAAATGCCTCGGGTTTTAAAAAAAAAGAAGCGTTTACCTTTTTATTGTGCTTACTCTGGCTCTGAGCTGCTGAGCTGTTGGGTGTCCCACCAGGTCAGAACCAAAGGGCAGAGGAATGTTTGGGGTGAGATGAACTGTGACTAGTTCCAGTCCTTGCTTGGTTTACAAATTGATGTCAGCCCTACAAACAAACCACCAGGATCTTTAAGAATTTAGTGGTAAATATATTTAGATTCTCATTTGGGGTGTTTTCTTTGTCTTCTCCTGTTCTATCCAAAAATGACTGGTTCTCGAATTTTTACTAACATTTGTTCAACTGTCAGTGCTGACTCCCATAGGGATCAATAAAAATCTGGGGCTCAGCCCTTTGTTTGGAACACAGTGCTGATGAGACCCAGCAGGTCTGTGGGACATGGGCTGTACACATAGTTACAGCTTGGCTCACCCCAGATTTGTAAAGCCTGGCATCGAGTCCTGAAATCCCTATCATTGAAGACTTGTTTTAGACTCTAACAAGAATGAAAATGTGCCAGCATCACTTAACCATATTACCTGGTGATTGTTTGTTTTCTTTGTTTTGTTTTGTTTTTTGGTGCAAATCTATAGATTCCAAAGTATCTTCAGAAGCATTACAATAGTAAATAGATTCCTATATCCAGCAAAATTGTCCTTGAGAAGTGAGAAATTAAAACATGGCCAGATAAATAAAAGATGAGGGAGTTCATTACTGCTAGACCTGCCCTGCAAGAAATGCTGGGGGGAGGGCTGCAGGTTGCAACGGAAGGACACGAGACAGGAACTTGAAACCATACGATGAAATCAAGGTCTCAGTAAAGGCAAGTAGATGAGCAATTATAAAAGCTAGCATTACTGCGACCGTGGTTTGTAGCTCTACTTTTGGTTTTCTACATTATTTAATAGACTAATATATTAAGAAATTAGTCATCTAAAAGCTAGCATCATTACAAAATTGGTTAGTAACTTCATTTTCTGTTCATACAAAAAAATTTTATGCATTTGAGACACGCATAAAAAGCAGTTTCTTGCCTATGATTTGGGCACAGTGTATAAAGATGTAATTTTGTGACATCTATAACTGAAGGGTGATAGGGCTGGAAAGGTATAGGTGCAGTTTTTGCATGCTATTCAGGTTAAGCTGCCTTAAATTTAAATTAAAATGCTCTACTTTAGGATGTTAAATGTAATCCCCATGGTAACCGTGAACAGCTATAAAATATACACAAAAGGAAATGAGAAGAAAATTAAAACATTTCACTACAAAAAAATCATCTAAACACAAAAGAAGACAGAAATGCAGGAAATGAGGGACAAAAAAATGATAAGGCATATACAGAACAAATAGCAAAATGACAGCAGTAAGTCCCTCCTTATCAGTAATTTCTTTAAATGTAAATGGATTAAACTCTCCAATCAAGGCAGAAAATTGGAAGAATAGATTAAAAAAACATAATCCAACTATGCTGTCTACAAAACTCACTTTAGATCCAAAGACACAAATAATTTGAAAGTTAAAGGACAGAAAAAGATTTTCTATGTAAATAATAACCAAGAGAGCAAGGGTATATATTACTAATATCAAATGAAATAGACTTTAATCAAAGAACTTTACAAAAGATGGCATTATATATTAATTAAGCATTTGGTACATCAAGATATAACAATTATAAACATATATGCACCTAATAACAGACCATCAAAACATAAGAAGCAAAAATTAACAGAATTAAAGGGAGAAATAGTTCTATAATGACAGCTGGAGACCTCAACACATCATTTTCATATAGGCAGAACATATAGACAGAAGAGAAGTAAGGAAATAGAGGATCAGAACAACACAATAAAACAAGCAGATGTGACAGATAAGTACAGGACACTCTACCGAACAGCAAAGAATACACATTTGTCTCAAGTGCACATGGGACATCTTCCAATATATATATACCATATGGACACAAATCAAGTCTCAAAAGATTGAAAAAGATATCATCCAAAATAAGTTATCTGAGCACAACAGGATGACATTAGAAATCAATAACAAAAAAAGAGGGAAATTCATAAAGTTGTCAAAATGAAACAATGCAGTCTTAAACAGCTAATGGATCAAAGAAGTTCCAAGGGAAATTAGAGAATGCTTAGAAGTGAATAAAAACAAAACACGACATATCAAAACTTACAGGACACAGTGAAAGCAGTGCTAAAGGAAAATTTTATAGCTATAAATGCTTATCTTTAAAAAGAAGAAAGCTATCATATCAACAACCTAAATTTACAACTGAAAGAACTAGGAAAAGAACAAAGTATATCTAAAGCTGGCCAAGGAAGGAAATAATAAAGATTAGAACAAAGATTTGTAAAGCCTGGCATCGAGTCCTGAAATCCCTATCATTGAAGACTTGTTTTAGACTCTAACAAGAATGAAAATGTGCCAGCATCACTTAACCATATTACCTGGTGATTGTTTGTTTTCTTTGTTTTGTTTTGTTTTTTGGTGCAAATCTATAGATTCCAAAGTATCTTCAGAAGCATTACAATAGTAAATAGATTCCTATATCCAGCAAAATTGTCCTTGAGAAGTGAGAAATTAAAACATGGCCAGATAAATAAAAGATGAGGGAGTTCATTACTGCTAGACCTGCCCTGCAAGAAATGACTAAAAGACTAAAAGAACAATAGAGAAAAATCAACCCAAAAGTTGTTTCTGCATAAAGAATAATAAAATTGACAAACCTTTAGATAAATGGACTAGGAAAAAAAGAAAGAAGACTTGAATTACTAAAATCAGAAATTAATGTGGGCACATTACTACTCATTCTACAGAAATAAAAAGGATTATGGGAGAGTACTGTGAACAACTGTACATCAGCAAGTTGGGCAACCTAGATGGGATGGACAAATTCCCAGAAACACACCACCCACCAAGAACGAATCGTGAAGAACAACGTAGAAGACCTCTAACTAGTAAAGGGTTTGGTGAAAGTGGGGATCCTTGTTCTTGATCTTAGAGGAAAAGCTTTAAGTTTTTTACCATTTAGTTTGATATTCTAGTGGGAGTTTTTATTCTAGTAAGTAGTTTTTATTGTTTTAAGGTGACTTCTCTATCCCTAGTTTGTTGAGTGTTTTTATCATGAAAGGACTTCGAATTGTGTCACTTTTTCTCCATCAATTGAGAAGATAGTATGATTTTTATCCTTCACTAGGGGATGCATAAGAATGGATCTGTTTTCATTTATGCATCTTTTTGAGCATCTTCAATCTGAAAACTAGTAACACCATTCAGTATTAGGAAATTATCAGCCATTCTCTCTTCTTGGGCTATCATCTTCCCAACCTTCTTTTTATTACCAATTTTGGGTTTCCTATTACTATGCGTTAGAATTTCATTCACTGTCTTTCATCTCTTTATCTTACTGCATTTTCTTCTGCATAAACTGCTAAATGTATTTTCCAATTTACAATCCCTATTCCCTTGAATTTAATGTTCCATGTAATGTCTGTTGTGTTCTTAATTTTGATTATTGTTTGTCATTCTAAAGGATTTGATTTGGCTCTGTTCCACATTTAGTTTTTTTTTATTTCCATACTGCTCTTATTATGGGCTTTATTCTTATATCTTTTAAATAACTTTAAACATTAATATTTGATATTAATGTTTACAGTTTTTTATCCCTAGGTTTTCAGATACTAATTTTCACATCTGTTGCATTTCTTGACTCTTTCTGCACTATAATTAATTCTCATGTGTAGTTTGAAGGGTTTTTTTTTTTTCCTTGTATCTCATATTCATTAAAGGTGGATTTTCTCTATGGGAATCATGTACTGTGAGCTGCAGCTTCTGCTGAGCCCAGTGTTAATTTACTAGCTTTCGGCTTCCTACCTCCTGAGTAGTAAACATTCAGACTTCCAGCGTGTGATACGGAATTGGGATTTGAATTTCTCCAAGGTTACTTTCTTCCGTTTATGGATCTGAGTGATCGGCACGTCTCCTGATGCTTGCCTGGATCTGTGGCTTTGCTAATCCAATTTCCACAGACAGTGTAACCAGTAAAAGCAGCCCATTTTTTCCCTTCGCAGAGGGTTCCATTCCAGCTAACTACCTTATGTAAGGCCAAAACCATGGCTCCTGTCCCAACGTGAGCAACAATAATACTCCAAGCTGTCAACTCGAGCCCAGATCCCAAACCTCTGAGTCACTGCAGTAACAGCCTCAAGTTCTGTTTTATGTTTCCCCTTAAACTAAAGCAATGAGAAAAATCCCATTTCTTTCCTCCTAGTGAATTTGGCCATGTATTTTTATGTTGTACTTCTCTTTGAATTTTGTGTTTTTCCCATAAATGTGACATATTTGTAAGATGAGATTTTTTTAATAGTACACAGCTAACAGTGCTAACAAGCTTGCCCTGCATAACCTCCTGTAATAGTTAACATAGTACATGTTAACTTAATAGTTAGTTACTTAATAGTTAACTCACTGAATAGCTAACAATATTTGTATGTCTTTCATATGTATAATTTTTACTGGTTCATGACTGATTATATTTTCATCCTAATTTATCCAACTAAATCTCTGTGGTTGGACATTTTGTTTTTTTCTGGTATTTCTCTGTTATATATGTTTTCTCACAAAAATACTGCATTATAAAATTTTTTCCCACATTCAGTAGAAAAAGAGCCAAGGATATACATAAAATAATAACAAAGCCAAAAATAGAGCCAAAGGTTCTACTAAGAACAATAGTCAAGGAAAGAGTAAGTGTGAGATCACCACAATTTTCCTTTCTCTATCACTTGCAGGGCAGGTAGAGGGGCAATGTTTTAGCTCTATCAAAGGGTTGGTTTGCTTTTTGGAAATAGGTTTTATAGGTTTGCTTTTAACAGATACGAATGGCAAAATGGAAGAATATTGTATTAATCCATGAATTCCTTTCTAGCACTGTCTCTCCAAATGAGACCACTGTGGTCTCAGGGAAACAGTGTGATGGCAACAGACATCACTCTCTATTTCTTGTTGCCTTCTTTCTATTTTGAGGTGCTTAGTGGATGATAACATAGTCAACCCTGAGAAACATGACTTTTTCGGTCTTGGAAAGATGTAGCAACTGTGCTGAAGGCACTGGAGGAAATGCATGGTGCTAACTCCCCAAAGTGTACCTAACACCATCAAAGCTAGAGTTGCTTATCAAAGCTGAGGCAGTCTAGCATTCTTCAAAGCTCCCAGAATTCTCTTCCATCTCAGAAGCAGCTTATTTTTCCATTAGACTGAATAGACATAGAGATATAACTAAGAACTTCCAGAAGCAGCGCAATAAAAAATTAAAAAAACAAAATAAAACAAGCAACAAACGAACATAAAGGAAGAATACAACCTATAAAACCCTAAGGGTAATAGCCAACCTTCAAGACAAAAATTTCTGAGAGAGACAAAAGAGGGAAACAAGTAAATTCCTAATGTGAATTTTTCTGGAAAAACACTCAATGACAGTCATTGGAAACCAGCTCCATCATCTTTACAATCAAAGTGGCTAATAGCACTTTCTTCCTGCTTATTGTGCTCTCTGGAGAGGAGATCTAATATATTTTAAGTTGAAGAAAATTCACCTTATTTTCTATTTGAAAGTCCTATTTTTACCCCTACAGATAATGGAAAGCTAAACTGCCTTTAGCTATCAATTGCTTAACTAATTTGATTGTCAGTCTCACAAAAGAGTCTCCCTGCTTCCTTCCAAGTTTAATTAGGTCCCTATAGTGTTACAGGAAATGGAGCATTGCCTAATTCATGGTACATATATGGTCAAACCAAGCAGAACTGTCTTACAACTTTTGATTTGGTCAACAGAGCTCAGACTGGTTAAGTGACTTGTTGAAGTGACAGTCAGGACTGTCAGGCTGATCTCTCAGGTTATTCCAGAGAGTCTTCATGTGGTAGATAAATCCTGACCATGTAGACTAGGAGAACATAATTTTAAAGGGAACTGAAGCAATTTTGCTTAAATAGAGTAATTGAAAGAACAGGAAAGTCCAGAAAAATCCTCTCATCTGGAAAATGTGTATTTCAGATGGCATCTTTGTACAATCTTAAATTGTATAAAATGTACTGGGGATTAAAAGTTAAATAGAGCCCATCCATTGGACTATTTGGAGGAAGTGTAGGAGACACTTCGAAGTATTACTGGCACTGTGCAGGAGATGTGTTAGTTTCCTTCTGATGCTATGACATAATGATGATAAACTCAGTGGCTTAAAACAACACGGATTTATCATCTTTCAGCTCCGGAGGACAGAAACCAGAAATGCGTCTTAAACAGGAAGAACATCACAGTGTCGGCGCAACTGTGTTCTTTGTGGAGGTTTTGGGGAGAATTGATTTCCTGGCCTTTATCAGCTTCCAGAGACATCTGCCTTCCTTGGCTTTTATTCCTTTACCCCATCTTCAAGACCAGCAACGGAGCATTTCTGATTCTGCCTTTCTCTCTGATTTCTGCTTCTAGTGTCATGTCTCCTCCTCTCTCTGACTCTCCTGTCTCTTTTATGAGACACGTGTGATTACATGCGGCCCACCTGCGTGATCAAGGATACTCTGCCCATCTCCAGACCCTTAACTTAGTCATGTCTGCAAATTCCTATTGCCTTTTGCACAAGGTAACGTATCCATAGATTCTGGGTAACAGGATGTAGGTATCATTGGGGAGTCATGATTCTGTTGATCACAGAAGAATAAAAGCATATTATTCAAAATCTTTAAGGTTTACCACCAGGTAAATAGACTGCCATTTACTTTGTGAATAACAAGGATGCCCAAAGCAGTCTTTTTATGTATTTTTTACATAGATCCTATGTCATTGGCTATCCAACTCTAGGAGCTCTTGCCATGTTAGTGAGTTTAAATATATTTACTACGTGAATGGAAGTGAAGAGCAAATTCATCCAAGTTTTGCATAATTGAGTTCATAGAACTGTATTAAACATGACTTAAGTAAATCCTTTCTACTTCCCTAAAAATTTAGGTTTGATGCAGAATTGGGGAGCCTTTTAATATTTGATTATTTATTATAGGTTCCAGGTAACAGGTACTGCTCTGAGTGCTTTTTGAACACTGACGTATTTACCTTCCGTAACAGTCCGATGAAATAGGCACTATAATTATTCCCATTTTACAGGTGAGAGGATAAAGAAATGGAAAAGCAAGACCGTGTCTGAGATCACCAGGCTGGGAGGGTCAAGGCCAGGTTTTGAATCCAGGGAGTATGGTTCAAATAGTCCTGACCGCTACTTTCTGCTCCTTGTTTTAATGATCCAGGGGACATGGTAGGGAATAGATGTTACGGCGAACATGCTTAAGGGTCCAAGAGAAGCCTTTCACACAGTCACGCAACCCTGCGCATAAGTCCTTTGAGATGGAAAAAAGCACAGAGGAAGAATTTATTATTCTCCACTGTGTTAAAATATTTTAAATATTTATGCTACATTTGAACACTTACTCTATTAAAAATTGTTCTATACAGAAGTATATCTCTAAGTCTAGTATATCAGAATTACCTTGGATAACAGGATGCTGAATTCCAGTCCACGTGCCAAATCTACAGAATCAGGGTCTCTGAGATTGGAGCCCTCAATTGAGAATTTTTAATAAACATACCAATTTTCTCTGATGTTCTCTGAAATTTGAGATTTTATGCTGTCTAGGATGCAATGCCTTGCCTCTGAAAACCTTACACTCTCATAAAATGCAATAGTATGGATGTAAAGTCTGGGTCAATAGCCGCGTGGTAGATTCATTGTAGACTCAGTTTAACCACACCCAGGTGCTGAATACAAAGCTAGACAGCATCTTCTAAGGGACGTCAACTAGGCAGTATTATTCAGATCCCTGAAAAAGATTACCAGGGCTAAGCGGGCTTGAACACTGTACCACCTTCTGTATTACTCCTTGTTAGTGATATAATAGACAGAATTCTGTATTAAGTGGAAAGTCTCTTCATTAATTTATTCATTCAATTTAATTAAGTTTATGGAATGCTGACTAAGTGTTGGGGATAAGTCAAGCTGTAAACCTAAGTCTTCTCCCTCGTGAAGCTAAACTTCCTGTGGATTGTCTAAGCCTCGTGCATTAGTTAGCATTATGTTTAGCTGATATTAGTATATTAGTATATACTATACATATTGGTATTCCCCAAATAATAATGGTTTAAGAGAGATTATTATTATTTATATAGGTTTATTATTTATATTTAAAAGGTTTATTTATGTATTTATTATTATTATCTCACATAAACATCCCCCAAATTGGTCCAGATTGGGTACAGCTTCAAGGTCCCACTATCTTTATGTTGTTAAAGCCCTGTGCATAGCCGTGACCTCAGGGCCCACAGTGAACCATCAGTGAGCTGGGAAGTAGGATGGAGGAAGACATGAGTGTGCTAACGGGAAGGGGTCACACTCCTGCCTGCGCATCACTGGCTGCATGGCAGTACCTGGGCAAAAGGGACACTAAGAAACAGTCTCTAATTCAAGCAGCCCTGGCTAAAAGTCGGGAATTCTAGTAACAAAAAGCTAGATAATGGGTATTGGGGAACAAATGCTGGATTCCGGAACAATCAGCCTCTTTGGGCTCCAGAATACTCAGCAATATTTCCTTCTCCTCACATGACAAAATAAGACATCTCAATGTCCTCTCTTCTTATTGCACCCAGACCTGGACCCAGGATTTGGGGGTGGGGCATATCCCTCTCCGTTCAATTCGATGGCCTCTCTTTCTGATCTATCTCGTAAATCACACTCAGTCTTTTCTCTGTTACTTAATAGTATGGCAGAGTCAGAACAAAAGGGAGATTAACTGAATGTGGAAAAGAGGAGAACGGGATAATATGTTGTCATTACCCTTAATTGACATCAAATTTCTATGGTAGACATCACAGGCTTTCTCCTATGACAGTGTCCTTGGAAAGCCCATCTGATAGCTTCTGGCTCATGCTCAGGGTGAAGTTCCTTGTCCATTGACCTCCACAGTCCCCGGATTTGCCTGTAGAAGTTTCCCTGGATATCTTTTTTGCGAACTGCATGCATTTGGAACAGAGTAGTGTTGTATGGTTGAGGATAAAGGATTGTTTTAGCAATTAAACAGGCTTTTCCAGACCAAACCTGGATTTCTCGAGCAAAAGGAGTCCCTCAAAAACACAGTAGGCCTCTGATGTCTCTGCTTCTGCCTCCGTTCCACGTGTCAGTAAGCAAATCCAGACATCTCCTTAGACAGCATTTTTTAGCCTGGAAGCTCCAGCCTTCTGGTTATTGACTACTGGGCTTGGCCCATTCCCTCCGGTCTTATTTAAACTGAGCATATCTTGAGACCAACTGAAACCGTAGACTTGGACAGGAAGGCAAACCTTTAATATGCTTTCTGCTTCTCCATTTCTGGCAGAGAATTCTTACAGGAAGCTACTTAGAAAGCCACTCTAATCTTCATTACCTAGCACACATTTTCAGTCGTCACAACTGCTTCAATTTGGAGGACAGAGTAGTTACATTTTAACCAGACAAAGCCCCAAATTATGGCCGTTCCACCAATTTAAATGCAGGTCATAGGTAGCAAGTATCTGTCGGCAGTTATCTTTTCTCCCTTCCTTATTTTGTGGAAATCAGAAAAAAGCATCGAACGTAGACAACACACTGAATTTTTCTAGTGTTTCTTGGTGGGTATGTGGACTGCCATTTAAAACATCGTTGGCGACAGTGTAACAACTTTATTTTGTTTTTTGCCATAGCATAATAAGGGTCACAAGGTTTCTAGTCTACAGTGTCCACACTTTTCTTACTTAATAGCTGACAAAACCAATACCAATATTTTAGGTTTTGTGGTGTGTGGCACCCTACTTTGAAGTTAAGACTTTTTAAATTTGGAATTTGGGTGATCTAGATGTGACAAATAAAAATCAAACTAACAGAGAATTAAATAAGGCAGGAGTCTATTTCTCTCCTACATAAAACACCCGGAAGGTGACCTAAGGCTAATACGGCCATCTTATTATCAAGTTGCATGTCCATGCATATCTCTAATCTCACATGTCTGTATTCTAGGTAGCAAAATATAGGATGATTCCAAAAGATAAGGCAAAGAAAATATGTTGCAGTCTCTTAAAACATCTCTCACAAGATTCTGCCTAAGCACCTTTCGCCAGACTTTGGTCACATGATTATACAAAGCTGCACGAAAAGCTGGGAAATGCAATCTTTACTTCAAGGCAGAGCCCAATTTTCAGCTAAAAATGAGGGATTGTATTATCCTAGCCAATGGAGAGAAATGGATATTAAGATTCAACCAGCCATCTCTGCCACATGTTCTAACACCATTTACCCTGAGGGTATATGATTTTAAAGTATACTCTTTCTTTTGAAAAGATTGCTTGATCAAGATCTTCAAACACAGGCTAATAGCTCTTCCTTGTATTAATTAGTATTGATCACACCCAACCCCATTCTATATTACTAAAAAAAAGAGCCCAACACTGACTCAGAAGAAATGAACTTTAAATTGATTAGTAGCATAAGAGGAACTACATAATTATTCAAGAAAATGTACTTTTTGATCAGATTCTACAGTATGTATTTGTAGTTTTAGGAGTTTGAAGCAGTATGAGATCAAAGAGATCTAATTTTATCCCTGGCTGCACTTGGGAAAATTCTAAAACATAGCCCTACTCCAAACTAACCTAGATCCCACCTCTTGATAGCCTGCTATAATTTGTCTGGGGCCAGATATGGGCATTGGAATTAAAGACAAAACAAACTTAAAAAAACGCATCACAGACTCTAATGTGAGAATAACGGGCTTCTGTCAGTACAAAAGACTGCTGCGGAGGTGTAACAAAACCCAGCCGATAAAGGATGGATAGAATTTGGGATAGTACATGGCAGAATGGCCGAGTAGAAATTAGACATTTCAATCAGCACAGGGAAGTGTCCGTGTCATTAATTTTTCCTAATAAAAAGTCATGTCAGCCACCCAAGGATTTAGGGAAATTATACGTACTCCATCACTAACGCTTCACTGCCATCTTTGATCTCATTCAGATTTCCACTTTCCTCTGATGGTTTATACACAGGTCCCTCTTTTTAGGACCTGCCGTGAACGCTCAGCTGGACTTCTGTCTGGTTTCTCCCTGCATCTGCCTCAACTTCCCGTGCTTTCACGGCCAAACATTAACCTCTGTACCCAACCTAAATTCCCACGATGCTACTACACCCACCATCTACCATCCCCCCACATCCGGGAAAATGGAATGGCATAGAAAACGCTTCAAAAAAAACAAAAACCATCCAATATAAAAAGTTCTAACTGTAGAGTGTGAGTCCCCACCTCTTTTCATCGAATTCACTTCTTGTCCAGGTTTTTAAAAATCCCTTATTGCTTCCAGTTGGTATTCCCCATTCTCCTTAAACATTACCTCACTTTTATGTAGACCACCACTCTGCATACCTTTTCAAGGGGCAGCTCCAAATTCTTTTTCAGTTAAGTGGTCGAGTGCCTGCAGAGCTGATAGGGAGGATGCCCAAGCTGGTGGAGCAGCGCTGTAGATGTTCTCAGTGGCTTCCCTGTTGGCACTCAGAAGAATCCATATTAGATCGTCTCTGATTTAAGCTCAGAATGACACGATGACAATATCTACTATTTTCCAGAAGTATCTGAAATTCAGTTAACTGCTTATTTCAAGTGACTTGTTCACACAATTATCTTTCTTGTAGATTTGGGTCATTTTATATTTATTCTTTTCCGAATATGCTCTACATTAACTCTGAAATTGCCCCTCCCAGAGCTTGGCCATATAATTATGTTGATTGCATTCCCACTTACTTATTTCCAAAGTGTACCAGGTAATTGCAGAAGTGCAGCAGAGTCTATGCTAGGTTTAGATTCATTTACTGTGCTAATAAAAGGTTTAACCCTTTGGTATTGGCAGCTTAGTAGTTCTCTGTGCATATGTGCCTGAATTTTGTAGCATAAAGAAAATTCCTACTGCTAGGAGCTGAATTAGTAATCAAAACATAATTATTGATGGCATTTTAAAAACATCAAGATGCTCAGATTTGCTGCTTCCCTATCACCACCAGAGATACAGTTACCAAAGCAAACAGAAAGCAGAACATCATCTTATAGGACCTACCAAATAAAGAAAATCTCTTTTCAAATGCAGAAATTTCTCAAGTCTGCTAGATATGGTAAATACTACATATAATTTAAATAACAAGCTCTGGCAAATTAATCATAGTTATAAGTGCTGAATATCAAGAATTATTAAGAAGCAAAGCTATACACTATTTGAACTTTTACATATATGTACTATTTCTATACATGTATACAGATATGTGTTCACACTGTACACACATTTGAGGTTTCTATCAGCATAAGGTCTGGCCAAAGAAGTTGCAATTCTTTGTTTTGCTGACAGAAATCTTCCAAAAGTGTAGGAGACCGAAGTTTTAACATAATCCTTCAGTTCACAAATGACATACGATAAATATTACCAAAACAGGCAAATACAGACATAACATTTGGATTTGCTTGTAGATCTAACTGGCCATCTGGGAGTCTCAAGCTTTAGAAATAATTTTTATTTTCATCTATTGGCTCAGTATCAACTGAGTATCAAACTCTACTATCTTTAACCTGATTTTTTTTAGGGAGGGGAAAGTAAAAAGAGAAAGAGAAATTGGAAGAAGGAGAGAACATAATCATAGAAGATGTCTGAGCATATTAAAATGCCACTTCAGTTAAAGGAGATTGGTACTGATGTAAGGAAACACAGAGACATTAGATACAAAAGAAACAGAAATAAATATACTGTTATGGAATTTAGCAGGTAACTGTAAATGGGAAATAAGGAAGTATTAATAAATGCTGTTGGGACAAATAGCTAGTAAATAAGCATGATTCCCCCTTGTCATTTATTATATCAAAATAAAGTTTACATGGATCAAATGTTTAAATATTAGAAAAATACTAGACAAAGCAAAGAAAATAATCTCTGGGTGGATAGAGTCCCATCTACGTGAAAGAAACTGAAGCTCTAAAGTAAGGGAATAACCATTTTTATAGCATACACAGTTTTATGGGCAAATACCATAAACTATTTTTTAAACCAGAAAACTTGTTTGCAATATATAGTCAAAGCACAACTTTTCTCCATATATAAAGAACTCTTCAAATTAACAATGGCTCCACAATTTCACACCTAGGAATTTATCCTATATACACAAACCTGGCGTGCAAATTAACTTCATTGAAGTATTTGTAATAATCAAAATCTGAAATAAATCTAAATCCTGATTAATAAGAGATTATTACATTGTCATATAGTCAAACAACCAAGAAAACAGGGTAAGGAGAATAAATTATGGTTCAGCAGAAGCTGTAAACAAATAAATAATATTTATTTCTATGTAGATAAGATATCCAATATATTCATTAATGAAGGCAAGTTTCAGAAAAAACCAAGTATAATATAATCAAATGTGTATGTGGAGGGAAAGAATCTCATAGATGCTTGTGAAGGAATAGCTTTTATGAAATAATAAGAAAGAAACTGCAAATAGTGGTTTCCCCCAAGGAGGGACACTTGAGGAATTGGAGATACGAGGCGGAGATACTGTTCACTTTTAACCTATCTGGACTATACAGTCTTACTGAAATTTAAAAAAAAAAAGGAACTGAAAAACTCCCAAGGGCAAATAAACACATTGGTTTCTTCTGCTATGGCCTAATGCTTAATGTCCAGATATTTTATTTAGATTTATTTAGATCCTCATGCCTGGTGGACCTTTCCCTTGGCCTTAAAACTACTTATAAGTTGCATCAATGAAGCATGCTTTTGCAGAGACTGACCCTGACTTTTCAAATTTCACTTCTTCACTAATAGCTGCAGCCCTGGCAAACTCATCTATAGCCTGAGCTGGAGGTGAGCACAGGGTAAGGCAATCCATTCTTGGTGAGAGCAGATGAATTCCCTGAGTGTTCAGTGCAAGCTAGCGTCTGCCAAGCATGTTACCACTGCCGAGGCTTTGCCTGGGCTACAGAGGACGGTCTTGCTCAAGGGTTTCTGACCCCCTTAGACAAACCAATAGCTGCTTTGCAGCACCCTCATGGCTGACATTCAGAATCACAAAATGTTAGACCTGGAAAAGACATAGAAAATAATGTCATCTGGTATATTACAAGCCCAAGACTCAGCTATAGTCTGGTCAGTGGCTCGGGGAGGACAGAGATGCAGTTACTGTGTTTCCTAACTCCTAGTCAAGTGTCACTCACATTGGATACAATAGGTGCTAGAAAGCCAGTCATTTGTAAAGGTGCAGACAGATAACTATTTTGCTTCTCCTTCTCCTGGTCATTCTGACAATCTAGATGAATGGTTTGGATGAAATTTTAACTTGCAGTTGATGACTCCTAACTTGCCCATGCCCTGTGCATGAAGGTCCACAGCTGTCCGTCCTTCTTGGCAAGGGGTCCCTCTGAGGCAGTAACAGTCAAGAGCAAGGATTCTAGAATCACAGTGTTTAATTCTGAGTCCTAACACTAGCTGCATCATCTTGGATGTGTTACTTAGTCCCCTGGTACCCTGGTTTTCTCACATATAAAATGGGAAAAAATACTAATACTTATTTCATAGGGTGGCAAGGAGAATTAAGTTAAATAACACATGTAAAGGTTTGGAAAGTGCCTGGGACATTTAAAAAATCCTCAATAACTAATTGCTTTTTATACCACTAATGCTATTATTAGTAGCAATTCCTGGAATTTTTGCCTGTTTGCCTATTGTGGGTGTCTGATTCAAACTTTTATCTGGATTGTTGAAATGAATTTCCAACTTCCCTGACCCCGATCTTTCTTTATCATTCCCACTGCTGGTAGCATTAACTTTATTATTTAATTTTATTAAGCCTGGTCATGTTATTTCCCTTGTAAAAACCTTTCAAAGGCATCTGCTTAAAATGTAAACTCTCTGGCACCACATCCAGGCCATTTGCGGTCCTAGAGCGCTAACTGGTCGCTGGACAACAATGGCCCATTGCGCCGCATATCTGATAAAATTATAAGGAAGGAAAAGCTGTAGTTTTCCCACTTGTTCTGTCTTGTCTCAAAGTACAGACTCTTCCATAATTTGATCTAATGGTATTAAAGTGTGGTCCTGTGTAAAGTTTTAAAGATATTCACATTTCAGTTTCATCAGTTATAAAAATTATGTTTCTTTTTCATTTAATTTAATTCACTGTACTTAGATTTAGTAGGTCTAGAGATATTGTACAGTAATTCTAACATGATACCACATGTGTTTGGTTAAACTGTACATTTTACAACATTTTTCAACAGTGTAGGAGTTGCTGAAAGCTGTTAAATAGTGGTAGGGTCATTTCTGGCCTAGAACCTCCTCCTCAGTTTCAGACGTGTAATGTGAAGGGTGTACTGAACATCTGCACGTGGGCGTACCACAGGCGTTTCAAACTTGATAATGAAATACTGGCTTCACTTCCTTTGTTCTCTGTTCCAATCCCAAGCATCAACATGCCCAGTTCCCCACCTGAACCAGGAAAGCATTTGATGCCCCTCCCTCTCATTCACCTCCAAAACCCAGTCAAATCACAAATGCCTTCTGGATTGCTTACAAAATTGTTTTGTCCTCTGCCATTCAACAATCCGCAAGTCCCCTTATGCCTTCAGGAGCTCATTGTTTCTCATCTGAATGGTTGCAGAGACCTTCCAACCCAAATTTCCCTGCCTCTGGGCTCATCCCAGTTGAGTCCATGCTCTTCATAGCTACCAGAAAAAAATACTTAAAATATAAATCTGACCCTTTTACTCTCCTGCTTAAAATCCTTAGTAGTCCTCCTATAAAGCTAAGACAAAATCCAAATTCCTCTATCTAAGACGTAAAGTCTTTCATATACTTTCTCTGCTCTCAGTCAGTCTTACTCTTGTTTCCTTCCGTATATTTAGTCGGTCCATACTTAGGGACTTGCACTTCCTGGAACGGGGTGTTCTCCTGCCTCTGTGCCTTTGCATATACTCAGCCTTCTGGTCAGGAATGGCTGCGTCATTTCCCATCTGCAACGCTCCTCATGTCCTTACCTCCTTCCTACCCATTTTTACAAAGTAGTTTTAGTGTCCGTCTTATGAAGCCATATTGACCCACCTAAATCAAAAGATATTTTGTGCTCTATTAATCCTCCTGTGATATACTTTTGTAAAATTACCAGCCCTCTTCTTTCTGTCTCCCTCTATAAAATAAGCTCCTTGAAGGCAGGGACCATTTATTATTTATCTTGGTATTCTCTAGTGTATTATAGTGTCTGACATTTAGTCTGTCAGGAAAATCATAAGGTCAGTGCAGTAGTGACAGCAGAGTGAGGGAGAAATTCCCAAGGGAAACAGAAATATGAACATCCTTTACTTCACGGAGGATCTGGGCTTGATTATTTTAAGGAAGCCAAGAGGCTTTCCTGTACTGATACTTGTGTTTCCTTACATGGACACTCAAGAAATACATATTGAGAAAATACATCCATGATGAGAACATTCTAATGGGAAAGCTTCATATATCTTTCAGTGTACCAGCCCCTTCCCAGGCTGCCTATTTTCAGATGCCACAAGGACATCCCAGAGGGGGGGTGCAATGCTAAATCCATTATAATACAGATGATTACTGCAACCATCCATAGCATGAGGAATTTGGTGATTGTAATTATCCATATGGGTACGCCTGGTGGCTGCTGAAATTTTCAGTCATTCTCATAGATGATTGTGAGGGAAAGACAGACACTGTCTTCTATTTCAATGATGATGGAAAATAGCATTTCCTTATCAATAAAATATTTTTTTGAGAGTCTGTGTCCCTACTCTGTGCCCTCCCACACATAAAAACACTAAAACCTCAAAGTTGAAAGATTTTTCTCACTCACCTGAGTTAAATGTGTCCTATTTTTATTCGCCCAAGAGGCTGAGTAAGATAAGAGTGCTTTTATAGCAATTACCTAAGTCTTGCATTGGCACAGATAGTGGCCTGCGTGCAGGAGGGAAAACGTCTTGGCTCTGAGTCATCCGTCGTAGATTTTATGTGACGCTCGTACTGGTTTGAAAAGGACAGATTCTATTTGCACATATAAATCTCCTCCTCCTCAGGAAAATGCTTGAGCTATAAACATTTGATGGACTTATTTGCTTTAAGGAAAAATAACATATATAGAATTTTTGTTACAATGCTAAAACTGATACAATGCTTTGTAACCCTGCAAACAAAAGGCAAACTCTTTTAATCTTAAAAATCTACAGTTTCCAAATAAAGGATGTTAAGGGAATGTTTGTATAAGTCAATTAAAATTTACCCTCTCAGGCAACTAGTTATCTAGTTTATTCCTTTATTTTTGACAATCTAATTGTACAAACATTAATGACTGTGTGCACCTGATAGTATGAAATGGATCAAGTAGGGAACTAGTTTTATAAACTTAATTATTGTTCTCCGTTATTCCCACTGAGAAATAAATTCCATGAGAACAGAAGCATTTTATATGTTCTGTTCACTGGTGGGTTACCCATTACGTTGTACAGTTTCATGCAAATAGTAAGGTGTCATTACATACTTATTAAGTGAATGAATGCCATCTTTGGAGATAAGAGGTATAGAAGGGAAGGAAACAGCCTACCCGATAGGGTTAAACAGGTAATGATCCAGGAAAGTAATAGGTAATAGAGCAAACAATGTACATGATGCTTTTTACTTTAATATCTCCATAGTTATGATTTTAGATTATTTATCTGTCTTTCTGGAATGGATTCTGCAGTCCCAAACAGGCAAAGACTAAAGGAGTAAAATTTCAATCAGATATTTTTAGGAGTATTAAGCAGAATTGTCTGGGAAAATACATGTAATAAAAAACCAGAAGCAAGAATTACTTTATTACAATGGTTCCTGGGGGGGAAAAATTCACTTTTGAATATACTATGGCCTTCAATTCAGTATGACTTCGCTGAATAACTAGAATGCATGACACAGAGTCCTGGGGAGCAGGTACTGGGGAGAGCGGCAGAAATCATCCTCTACTAGTGCCTTCCAGGGGTTTTTTGTTCACCTTTGTTACATCACTTTCCTTTCCTTAAGTTGAAAAGGTCAATTCTTTTTCTTTTTTTTTCTAATTTAACATTGGCATGTGGAGATACTGCGGGACCTTCTGAAGTCATCCCAGAACTTCACACGTTGTTGATTTCTATGATCAGGACATATTTTCAATAGATCATACTTGGGATGCTTCCAAAGCAGAGCCTGTAAGATACATATGAAAAATCTCAACAGCAAATTGAATTTTACACCAAGAATTGTTGAAGTGGAACTCTTCATGGGAGATGGCTGCCAAATGCTAATGGGGGTGCCTGCTGATCGCTTCCCCCATAGTAATTTATGACTAAACTCCCTGGGTGTGTAGATGAAAAAGTGTTATGTGGCCATAGAAGAGACCAACTTAACTGTTCTGTTTAACTCAATCAATTTAATAGCGCTGTAGAAAGTATGCCTCATTATGAGAAGCCCTCTAACCTGTATGGATTCTGAACCTTGAAGAGAATCATTCTTTCTTTAATTCCATAGTGGCTTATTGAGTACCTAGCCAGTATCAGGCCCTGACTGGGCTCTGTAACTCAGCGGTTAAAAACAGAAAGAGGATGCTATGGTACAATGTAACAGCGGATTTCAGAAGCACCGAACAGGGTGTGGGGGGGCCAGGGAGGTTTCCCAGGTGCAAATATCTGGAAAAGAGTAGCCAGGCAAAGGGAGATGATGCAAACGTGTATCACATTCCAGGAACTGAAAGGTTGAGGGCTGGGGTTGGAGGAAGGTGTGCATACATGTGTTTGAAAAGGAATTAGGGAAGAAAGGGAGGCTGGGGAGGACACATCGACCGGAACCCATCAGCCATGACAACAAATGCAGACTTTTCCCCAAGGGCAGCACGGAAGCCCGGACAGCGGTAAGGAGGGAGGGCAGATCGGTGGAGATCTCGGGCTGTCGCCTGGGGAGAGGCTTGCAGTGATGGGGAGTGACAGAGAGGTCAGAGAGAGTGCACAGTGGAAAATGAGAGACTTGGTGGGTATAGAAGGTATTTATGACACAGATTAGACAGGACGGATTGAGGGGCAAAATGTGGTGAAGAGAAAGAAAGTTTAAAAGTGATTCTGGGTTTCTGGATTGAATGTGTGTGTTACTGTTTACAGAGCTTAGCGAGGAATTACTTCCTTGATTTTGGCAGTGGCGATAACTGATGCTATTCTAACCCCGAAGTCACAGCTAGACCTCCTCCAGAGGGAAGAACACACGTGAACGGAGCACCTTCAGAATAGGCCCTTGCCTGTCGGACAGGGCCACCACTCCTGGCCAGATGGCAGTTCAGAACAGAGCCAGGGCACGGCAAATAAATCATCTGCACCTCTGACAAATCAGCCTGGCGTATGAAGGGTGTGAAGAAGTGGGGGTGACTAAGGCAATTAAAGATCAAAGAGAACGAGGCAAATTTTGGTGAGCGTGTTTTTATGAATAGCTTCCTGTTTTACGATGTATTTCAAGCTAAAGATGTCTCTGGGGAATCCTTTTGAAAAATTCATATCAATCAGGCATTGAATAACAAATTAAACTGACTTGACTTTGTATATACTTATGCTTCAGAATATTCTTAGTATTTCAAAAAATAATGAAGTATTGGTCTGACCCACGACTACTTAACTTTCAGTTCATTCAAGAATTCTATGATTTGAATGTTGGGTTTAAACCTAAGATAGAAGATTTCTACAGCCAGATGAGAAAGGGGGAGAGGAGAGAAGAGGGCAATCTGATCTATTTTTTTATTGAGAGAATGGCTATAGTTACAAGGCATATGGAAAAATGCAGATTTAGCTGATGTCGCTAGAATCATTTTCTAAGACTTGAGAGTGACTGTCAAGATTTTTATCCTATAAAATGGCTGATAAACCATGTTTGATTAATTATGCTAAGCACAAGTATCCCTTTTTCCTGCCTCCATTTATTCGAGACACACCCACTGAATACTCAATATGAACAAACACTGCCATGTTCTGGTGTTTAGAGACAAATAGTATTTGGCACTTTCTCTCAAGAAGCAGAAGCTTCCTTAGACCACCCACTAAGCCCCATGATGACAGCACCATGTCGTACATGTGTGATCACGAAGGGGCAGAGGAACAGCAGAAAAAGGCTCTGCTTTGGTAAGAAAAGGTAATTAGATGATGAGGTGGGGGCTAGAAGGAAGAAGGTCCTCATGTGAGAAAATGGCAGGCTCGCAGCGTGATGACCAAGAGAACTACAGATGTTCCAAGCAAGGAAAACAAAGGCTGTGTGGGGCTGAGAGTGAGCAGGGGGCCTGAGACAGCAGGCAGGAAGCAGGCGTGTCACTGAGAGCTGTGTACGCCCACCCAAAGGGTTTTGGATGTTATCCTGGAAGCTATGGGGAAGTACTGGGGGATTTCAAGCAGAGAAGTGACATGATCCACTTGGCGTTACATTAGGGGAGTTGGTGATCAGACATGAATTCGCAGCAGGCAGTTCTGAGGAGCTGGGGAACTGTGTTTGCAAAGACCTGCCAAATA
This sequence comes from Manis javanica, assembly GCF_040802235.1. NCBI lineage: Eukaryota > Metazoa > Chordata > Mammalia > Pholidota > Manidae > Manis > Manis javanica. The sequence continues at coordinate 5,436,704 of NC_133170.1, read as the reverse complement.
TAGTAACATGCGTGGGTTGCGTTTGATGAATGACAACCTAATGGAAGCGGAGCAGATACGCGGCGTCAGCGGGAATCATTCTAACAGTGAAGCAGATTTAGGCTCAGAAAAAAAAAGAAGAGTCTTTCCAATGGGAAGACAAAATGTAAAAATGTATATATATATATGGAAAACAGTTGCTGGACCACATCCTAGGGTGTAATAAGTAGCAGAAGTAAATGGTTTGAAGCTCATTTGGCCAGAAACTGTTATTAGTCCTTAATCTGCAGAAACGCCCTGTGGTCTTGTTAATCTCAAACCCTGAGAATAAAATAACTACAGGAGTTTTGGGTTTTACGGATCATTCAAATTTAATTGCTACTGGGGAACACTTCCAGACACGAGATTCCCTACTAAAGCTGTTTTGGGGCACAAACATCTGAAGTAGTGGGGTCTGACTTTCACGTGACATCTAGTTGACAGTGACACTCTAATAATCATGGAGGAATTTACGTATTTGAATGATGACAACTGCCCTCAGTACAGGCTATATACTTAGTCAAACAATGTTTTCTAGTAATTCCATGCATTTATTCAAGTAAGTGATAAAATTAAGAATTTTATGAAAATATTTTCAAACAAGTATGCAGGACAAATCGACTGAAAGTCTATTAGGACAAATAGGGAAATATATGAGAAATTTGTTAATCCCCTATTTTTTAAGGTTTTTTTAATTACTTAATTTTTCTATATTTCATTGCTTTAAATAAAAAACTAAAAATTAAAGGACACACCTAAGATGCTTAGGAAACAAATGAAAGATAGTAAAGAATTACAAAGAACTGTGGAAGCCCATGGAGGGAATATACCAGTACAGGGAAAACTCACTGGGGATGCACACTGTGGACGGACCAATAATCCAACTAGCTTATCTCAATACATTTGCTTTTCACCATATTTCTGAATTTAATAAATGTTTGTCAGGCTTCTTATTAATTTTACCTGTTCCCTAATTCCTTCTACTCCTGAGCATAGGCCAGCATGTAGCCCTCCCCCCTCCCCCCCTGGTCAATGCTGCTTTTTGCAGACTTGCGATTAACTCATCACTTAGTCGTGTGATAATTATCCAATCATAAGAGCAGTGGGTTGAAGACAGAACTTGGATGAGTTGCTCTATGTTTCAGAAATTTATTTGCCAGAAGTTTGTTGGAAGTGGTCACCGCAGACAAGGTGAAGCGTGATTGATGTTTCTATATTATCTAATGTCATTGAGACTGAATGCAGGTTTTGAAAAACGAGGTAATTCTTTTAGAATAATCTCTCCCAAACTGTTGGCTCCTATGGATCACAGCAGACGACTTCTTTTCTGGATCTTTAAAAAACAGTTTTGTTGAAGGATAATTTATATACATTAAACTCATCCATTGTAAATTTGCCCGTTGATTTTTAGTAAACATACAGAACTGTGCGGCTATCCTCACATCAAACTGGATTTTAGAACATTTAGAACATGCCCATGATTTGTTAAGTTTATTATTTGGCAGAACTTATGTGTTTGAGAGCTTTAATACACCGAAGAAGGTAGAAGGAGTACATCGCATGCAGGCCAAGCCTACCACGGGCTCACACGGCCTGAGGGTATCTGACGAACGGGTGGACTGAACCACTGACGGCTAGTTATAGAGGAGAAAATGTGGCATCTCCTTGAGAAAAAATCATTCTGAGGAGGCAGCAGTGAGGAATATCCCAACTTTTAACATGAAGTTAAAAACATGTTAGCAGAGAGATCCGTGATTCCGACGCCAACCTAGAACACGTCAACGAAAGATCTGTCGCTTCTCCTATCCCCATGTCAGACTTACAGCCAGGAGCTTTTTGCTTATGATATGCCAGGCTATACATAAATATTTGTTGAGTGAAATACTTGTTGAATGAGATCATTTGATTTCTTGACAGCGACCCAAAGAGCTGGTTTTGAGGTAACTGGGTAACAGGGTATGTTGCCCAATTTGAAGCAGACTCTCCCGCGGAAAGGGAGGGGGGCTTTTCCTCCACGCAGGACACTGGGCGGTTCTGGAACACAGCGGCTCCATCACCGGCAGTAAGACCCCGGCTACCTGCAGAGAGTCCATGATGCACGTGGACAAAGTTGAACCCAGGAGCCCTGGTTCGGCGAAGGAACAAAGAGGAGATGTGAAGAGTGTGACGTGGAATCTTCCTGAACACGTCAAGGTGTCTGGTGAACCTCAGACTGACTCCTGGGGACGGAGCCCCTGCCCTCCTCAGCGCCATCTGCACCTCCAGGACCTTCCTCAGGTTCCGCCGAGATAGATTGCTCCTCCTCAGCCCTGGTTAGCTTTTCCTCCTCCTGGGATGCTCTTTTCTCCTAGATCTTGCAGCTGCTTCCTCGCCAGCAGATTTCAGTTGACTTCCTGACTCCTCAATCGATAATTAGCACCCAAAGACTTTCTATCATGTCACTGAGTTTATTTTCTTCATTGCACTGTGTATACAGAAATACCATATATACATTAGAAGCCTTATGTGAGAAAGAAATCATAACAGAAACAACTTCATGTGAATGAAAACTTTAAGGCTACCTTGTAAAAAGGTTTTGCTGAAAACTTTCTACATCTTCGAGAGGTCATCCTGCCCTGCTTGTTACAACAGGTCCGTAAGAGGTTTTCTACTTCCCACTTCAAGCTGCTCTGTAGCTGAAGGGTTCTAATTTAAAAAACAATTCTCATATTGATAGAAAACATGCTTCCTTAGAACTTTACAAGGAATACTGATTTTCCCCCCCTTTGGAGCTATAGAAAGTAGATCTACATACTCTATTTACACATTAGTTTTTTTTCCAGTAGTTGATGGAAAATATTGCAGATTTGGTCTTTAACAGGAATGAGAGCATTGTAATGTCGGGGAAGATGGTTTTGAGAGTTTCTTAAAAGATCTAGGAAACAGTAACTGAAGCAATGACATTATCAGACAAAGAGCAAGTAAGAATTTACTGAAATCACTAAATGGGTTGGCTGGGCCTGCATATTGCTGCCATGGAAATGGGGGAAAAACCCTTAGGTGCAGGGCAGAGCAGAAGCCAGCTCAACAAGGGGGGTTTGGTTGGTGACTGGCAGGCTACAGCGTTCATCTGGAGTTTATTTTAACACGAGGGTGAAGAATTACAGACCAAAGCAAACAGCATGAGGCCTTCAGAGCTTCTCTTCTTTAACCTATAATAATACTTTGTGCCATAAAATGACATCACTCTGCTGGTTTACTGCTCTACGCTGAGACTGGGGAAATGATTCCCATTGTATCACAGGAAAAAGAAACAGTCTGTGAAGTTATTTGCTCTACTGACTTTATCAAAGTAGTGTGAACACTGGAAATGTTCCTAGATGGGTGAAACAATACACTTTTTCCTTCGAGTTAAATTTTATGCACTTGGTGCCAGACTATTTCAATTGTTTCAACCCACTAGACACCCAGTTTGGTTTAATGGGTACTTACGGAGTACTGACTGTGCATCAGGCCCTGTGCTGGCTGCGATGAACCAACCCAAAGCTCCGTCCCCATCCTTGGGAAGCCCACAGTACGGTGCGGAAGACAGGTCTGCAGGTGAGAAGACGTGAGCACCAAGCACTCGGATTTGGGTAGGAGTGCTGAGTACTGGACCCCCTGGGATTTGTGCACATAGGATATTGGCTCCAGTCTTGGAAGATCATGGAAAAATTCTCCAGGAAATGGTATCTGAGGTGAGACCCGAAGGACAGGAGTGAGGACGTGAAGGGGCCTGCAGATGGCAAGGAACGTGACTGCCTCGGGGAACAGGAATACGCTGACGCCCATGAAGTGAAGCTGAAAGTGATCAAATGTACCATATAAGGCTAAAAAATGGAACAGAAGCCAGGTCTTGAAATATTCCATGTTTGGGGATGAACCAAGGAAGGAGAAAATGCAAATGAATTCTCATCCATGTCCTCGGATTTCAGATTGTACTGCAAGGCCTCGGCTTTTCCTGTCTTATTTGACCATCACACAGCACTATGAAACTCAATAAATATTTGAATGAATGAGTGAATGTTGAACATCAACTCAACTATTCCTCTCCTCAAATAGGGTTCAGGGAAAGATCAACTCTTCCTCATCAATAATAGTACATATTAATCTAATCATCATAAAAAGGGCGTGTTATTTGTCTTTAGGGAACTTTCATTATAGTAGGGAATACAGATATGTTAATAATTCTAGGAGCTTCCATTTATAACTAAGACTGAGGACTATGTGACAGACCAATTCTTTCACACATATACAAAAACAAACCTAGAAAATCAATACTGAGAGGATGTGGAGGCAGAGAAGGGAGAGGAACAAGTGGGGGGAGAAGGAGGAAGAGGGACTTGTTGGAAGTCAAGTGCGTAACTTTAAGAGGGATCCTCAGCCCAGGAGGCCTTAGGAGCGCATGGCCTGGGACCACGCTGGAGGGCAAGGGAAGGGGTCCGAGAGGAAATGGAGCGAAAGCTGCAGATTCCAGAGGGTCCAAGGCCCTGGAGAGAAAGGATGCTGATTTGGTCAAGCTCAACATTCTCATGGATTTGTTTTTCATTTGGGGCAGCTGCTACTGCTTGGCTAGGTGGGCAGAAGTTAAGACAAAATGTACAGAGAATCCCGACAAGCACTAAGCAATCCCACGGTGCTAAAGAAACAGAACTTAGATTTCAGAGTTGCCATAAAGGATAGACCCTGGTTAATATCCTATAATCTTATTTGGAAACCCTTGCAAAACTGCATTCTAGGAGCAGTTGACAGATGCCCCCACCCCTGCCATCCCACAGTGTCACGTCCTCACTGCAATCACAGCTGCTCCCAGACAGGCAGAGCACGATATGCATATACAGACTGGAGAAAAAGAGGCACTGATCCCTCATAACCTAGCTGCAGGAAAGCATTGCTGAAAAGCAGAATTTGAGCTGAAGCCCTGTGGGTGAGCAGAGGTTTGATAGGTATAGACAGAGGTTACATTTGAGAGAATGTTTTGCAAGCAATTAAATGCTAAACCAAAGTCATTCCTATGGCTTAGGAAAAAGTTATAGGAAATAGATTGTCTCATGGAGGATGCAGGTAGGATTTTGATTATTTATTCCTTCTGAGAAAGTTATATGGAATCCAATATTATCAAATGGTGGGTGGAATTCTGAGCTAAAATGCCAATACGTAATAACTACAGTCCTCCACATTTCTCCTCCACAGCCAAATTCATATTCATTAAATCCTTCCTCGTTGCTAAGCAGAGGATGCAAGAATACATTAAAAATTATAAATATTAGCACAGTAGATTTGTGAGTCAATCTGTCCTATTATGGATGCAGTTACGAAGTTCTAACCTTGTGTTCGTGTCCACATTCTGTGCAGGTTGTGAATACTTCCCCCAGGACAGATATCAGCACCAGAAAAGGCAATAAATGCTTGTAAAGTATCATTTCTTCTCCCCCAATGCCCTTGTTTACTGTCCCCACATTGACTGTTGTCTACACATATAGGCAGGTACCTGCATGGGTGAAGGCATATATTGACCCCCACCACACACACACGGGCAACAACCCACTCGGAAATAGACCAAGCACAGATAACATGCAAAAGTGATGCTACAGCTCACTTCTCCAGTACCAACAGTATAAATTCTTTCCACTTTCCTTGTTCAGGTAAAATGTAGGCCAAAATGTGTAAAAGAGGCTTTTGTTTTGTTTCGCATGCTTGGTCAAAGGAAATTTCAGAGCAGAAATAATATAAAGCCCTAGCGACTTGTGTATACCTTCTCCTCATGTGATCCTGAGTCGGGCCTGTGGCCATCAGACTGTGCCAAAGCTTCATTGTCTCTTCCCTCCTGCTGTCTGCCTGCCTTTTGAGCATTTCACTGCTGAGAACAGGTGAAGAAAGAGGAATTGTTGATCTCTATCCACTCCCTCTCTCATTTCTGGTTTAGAGGAGGGATACATAAATATAAGAAAAGTAAGGTTCTATGCTGTTTTAAGATTTTACTGATCTCTGTATGGACACATTGAGATTCAAGCTTACCTTAAAATACCAAGTAACTAATGAAATATTTTCAGTGATGGATCTTTTGATTTAATTCACTTTCAGTAAATCAATTGATGGCCTACTAAGATGGAGGCCCTGTGCTATGTGGAAGAGATAGGAGAGGAGCAACACTTGCCTGCCTTCTGCTGGGGTGGAGTTCATGGTCATACCTGCAAAGATGACAAATAAGTTATTACAAACATGATGAATGCCGGGGGATAAGAGCAGTGACACAGAACACACAAATAAGCTAACAACCTGCCTCTCTGCATAGGAGGCTGAGCTTTTTCACATGCTGACCAGTCTCTCAGAGCCCTTTGGTAGCTCAGTACATCAGGTTCATTCAATGACCTCTTTCCGGCAGGCCTCAGGGTGTGCTCCAATCAAGGTCACTTCTGTCACCAAGAGATGTAAGGAGAGTGCTCGGAAGGACCCTTGGAAACATCACACCATTGTATGGATGACAAAAATGAGGATGGCTATTTTAGTGCTATTTTTCTAAAATCAGATACCGAGGCAGAAACTCAGATCTCTGGCTCTGGTATATGGCGTAGTAATGAGTTCTGCTCCTTCTGTTGAAGCTTCTAGCAATTTTAGAACCAGCCTTTAGAAGAGGCCACTGCACATATATAATTGTTTGGGTTTGTGTTTAAAATCATGGACTTAAAACTCCTATGCATCCTCAAAAAATAAATGAAAACCTACCTATAATTCTTCATCTTCTCAGACTGCTGTCAGAAGACCTAGCTCTGGATTTGAAGACTAACATCATAAATTTTTATTTTTTTTGCTTCAGTTCCTATAATATTTAGGATTGAAAGTTTGTTCTTGATGAACCCAAAAGGGTTTCTAGTAATTACATTTTGTTGTCCCGGGTGTCCCCACTTTTAAATCTTCAGGTGTAGAATTATTATCGAAAGTGCATGCCAAATTTGCCTATCTCTAAATTATAGAATATACCTTTTTGCTCTTGTTGAAAATGATGAAATAGTGAAATAATTTTGTTAGTTTTACCTAGATTCACATTTAAATTATTCTCTTAAAAAAAGATTTGAAAGATGTTTTATTTGGTTTACCTATCTGATAATCTTGTCAGTTATCTTGCGGAAACTGTAAATTATCAAACTGGTTGTTCTCTTGTCAAAATTGCTGAACCAGGTTACAACTTCAATGAATTAACTTACATTGTAAGGTGAGGAATATCTGAGAGGAGCTATTTTTAAGCCAAGCCCAAGTGTATTTCTGCCTTCATCCTTTCTCTTAATTTATAAGGTCAGTGATACCCACCTCTGATTAATAGCAAATCCTATCAGTATGAATCAGCTTCTCTAAATACGTTAGGGATGCTCGGCAGTCCTGTTTCATGGGAATGAAATTAGCGAATGACTTTGTGATGAGAAAATCATGAGGTCATGGCCACTGTTGATTTAAAACTAAATCATTTAGTTCAAACTAAATGAGCAAATCTTTAGATCAACTTGCTTTCTCTCCTTCCATGGGAACAGCTCAGTGGTCATCTTTGTCTTAGTTTTCACCCTCCAAGGCCCGGGAAGTAAGAGCGATGGCAGATAAGGGGGCTGAGGATGGCCTGATGAAGAAGTAAAGCGAAGCCCTGATTCATGATGTTTGAAGATGTTGCCTCTGAAAGTGTGAAGTCGGCGATAGGCATCAGAACTAGGGTGTCTTTGAGTAATAATCTTAGTACGACAATTATGTTTGGCAACTTCTGTGTATTAGTTAGTATACTTTTAATTACAAATCAGTATTTCCATGCAGTAAAACAGTTGTTGGGGGTCCCATCAACTTAATGAAAAATGATTTTGTTTTGGGGCATTTACCTTTTTCTTTGTTGAACAAACACTTCTATTTGGTGTCTCCTTACTCTGGTCTTGAAACTTGAAATCTGTTGTGAACATGGCTAGGAGGGGTGATCATCTATGAAAAGAGGAATAAACATACCTAAGGCTTGTGGTTGCTGGTTCTCTGGTTTCCCCTTTCAGAGCTTCAAAGGAACCTGTTTTTGGCATTTATGTGCTCACGATGCCCCAAGTCTGCGCTCACCAAAATCGTATCTTAAGAAAAGATCTGATGATGAAACACCTTTCAGAAAAGAGAAAAATATTCTTGGTCAAAAACAAGTGTCAGCATGTCGTTAAAATGAGCTCATCAATCCTTAGAAGTTCCATGCCCTTCACCTCAGAACCTCCCTGTATTTTTCGGAAAGTCTTCTTGCCTATTGTTAAATGACTTTCAGGTATTAGCAGAAGAAGTGGGGGAGAGAGAACGGAGGGGTCTTTGGTGGCCATGGGGAGGGGGAGGGGAAAGCCACCTAGAGCTGTGTTCCTACAACTTTGAACCCTCTTGATTTTATGCTTTGCTGTCTTGTGAGTCATCCAGTGATAAACACAAAAAAGAATCCACTCTTTCTGTGAATGAGAAGGCAAGAAAGATTTCTCAGAAATTCTGTAATTCAATATTAAAAAAATCGTGTACACTCATTACATTTAGGTGATTAATGTAACCTTGAGGTTCTCATGGAGGACACTCATAGCTTACCCTCGGGACCTTGCTCTCTCCAACAGATATGTTGTGGAGTTGCATGTGGAATCATCTTTCAATTTCATAGGAATATAAATATACTAGGGAATATAAGCAGAAAAAAACTGAAGGCAGAAACTGTTGTAAGCAAAGATTAGTTGAGGGATAATCTCTGTAGGGCAGGACTTTCTTGCCCTGTTCAGTCAAGATACACATTGAAAACAGAATTATTTGTAAGATATCCTGATGTTAGCTGATACGGACGCTGGAGCCTGGGAGCTCCATGTACCTCAATGTGCCCACGAGTACCCATACAGTATAGCACAACCTGTGAGCTATCTGTGAAACATGGATGGGACGGAAAGGGCTACCTAAGTGTAACTTTCTATAAGCAGATATCTGTTGTCTCCTTCTTTATTAAGTGGTATCACATTGCACCCAAAGAAAACACTTTCTTTATTAGGAAGTGTACCTGATTTGTGCCAAGGACAGAAATCAGTGAGTTTTTTTCTTTTTAAGCATCTTGTCATTTTGTTTCAATTACAGATAAAATACAAAGGTATAAAATAGCTACGATACACACAAACTGAAAGGAAAAGACATGCTCTTCAGTAAAATCTTTGGCAGTTGCTGGTTCTTTAAGAAACAACCACATGAACCTCATCCTTTGGTGAGAAATCTCTTTATGCCCTAAACTGATGATAAGTCTCTCATAAAAACCTCATCTGTATGTGCAACTTATGGTATGCATTTGTGTTTATGGAATATGCCTCTGGAATTTTTCACTGCAACTCACAAAATGTAAAGAGATATTTTCATAATGGTAAACAGTTGTGCTCTGGCAATCTTACCTTGGACACGCCACTCAGCCCCTACAGTCTCAGTTTCTTCATTTATGCAATGAAGAGATAACACTAGGTGTTTTCTAATTTTACCTGCAGCATTAACATCACACATAGTTCTGACAGTTATTCCCAGCCATATAGAGGATAAGGTTTGTAACTGTGATTGTTTTATTCTCAGCCATCTACCCCCACTGGGTTTGTGCACCTGTCATTTAGCTAAGAAAGTGCACATCTTTCATTTTCTCTGATTACTTCAAAGAGAAATAACTGATGTTTGACAAAAAGGAAAGAATGTTGATCTTCTTTATTTATTTTTTTTGGACTGATAATTGAAGGTAGATAAAAAGAAATTTGTAGGTTAATAAACTATACTGGCATAAATATTTAAGGTCAGTAAAGAAAATCATCAGGCTCCAAGTCATTCATACATAAAACTTACAGAGCAAACAGCGATCCTTTTGAAGATTTTAATACAACTTAAAAATGGACAATTTAGTATTACAGTTATATAACATTGATTCTGTTAGATATGTGGATTTATATATTGTTCTTTTCAGTAAAATAGTTTCATGCTTATAAAAGTCACCCTAAGTCAACTCTGGAACAAAGAGAACAACATACAGTAGAAATAAACCAAGTAGTAAGTAGGGTGTAAGTAAGGAAAAATATTATAAAGCAGTTACATTGTTGACACGAAAGAAAAAAAATAAATACACTTTTCTATTATTTGAAGGCAATTCACAATCATTTCCAGGAATTCTGTGAGAATTTAAGGCCATTTGTTCTAAAGAAATGCTTTAATTTAGACACAACATCACAGAACTATTCATTTTTGTAAAAACTGTACATGCAGAAACTTTACAGTGAACTGTGGACAGGCAGGTCAGTATATAGGAGCAGGTTGTTTCACAAATGTGTTGTGCACTAAGTCACATGGTTGTGTATATTTAACTGGGAATTTCACAAAAAAACTTCCAGCCTGTGCACCTGTGTGGCAATGTGGAAAGGTGGTAACAAGGAATCCAAACCGAGAGAGCCAGTATCCCTTTGAATTAAAACATCTAGACAAGGTATAATGGAATAAAAAGTTTAAAACTTCTGCTACATAGTTCACAGTTAAATATTCTGGGTTTTAGTCTTTTTATATAGCATTATAATATACAGATGCTACTTTGTACACAAAGAATTTTCTGTGCATTTACAGTTCACGATGTTTGACTTTTTATTATTTCTACTTAGCAGTACAAAACACAAACTGACTGCATTTAAACTGTCTAAATTTAGAACCCAAACTCCATGAAAACTGCATGTTCTTACAGGATACAGATCTGGGAAGCATACACTCTCATGCCTGGTGAACAGCACAGAGGAACTGATTACTAAGCAGATAGAGCTTCCTAAGACAATTCATTTACTGAGAAGTATGAAAGTATCTTTCCCTTTCCTTGTTTGCAATTGTATTTGTCCAGACAGTCATTCAAAGAGATATTGCTCTTGTGATTGTAGCTATTGCAATTTAGAAGACAAAGGATTCAATATTCAAAACTCTTATTCTTAAGAACGGTTATAAAAGTATTGAAATTTAAAAAGTAGTAACATGTAAACATCGATACAGAGAGACTGCTTTTCTATACACACAGCAGTCGAGGACAATATTTGAGTTTAAAAACAGTTTGTGCTTTTTCCCAACAGTACATTGGAAATTAGCTGTGTCTGTCCAAAAAAAAAAAAAAAAAAAAAAAAAGATTCAGAGACGACATCCATATTTTGCTTCAAGCATTTAAACAGTTTTCCTGTTGCTCATGCAACAACCCTATTTACAGTTTTGGTTTAGGAAGAGAATTAATTTTGGATCCAAGAAAGTGTACTAATGAGGGCTGCTGAAACCCAACTGAGACCAGCATGTATCTCCCTGGTTCCCCACGGACACCAGGGGTGGAGCAGTGACGCACTGCAAGTGACGGGCAGTAACGCTAGCATCTGGGGCACAGCAGTCATATCTGAGTCTGCAATACGTGGGTAGGTGGGGTGTACGGGGGAGGCGCAGGGGATGGCTTGATGCCTCGGGCCCTCATATAGGAGAGAAACTGCTCAGGGATCTCAGCTAGGACGTCTTTAGCCAGCCTGGCCATGCTTAGGATGTGGTTTCCGCTTCTGTCAATGTAATCCCTGAATGGCACGAACTAGAACAGAGATGAAAGAAAGTTATTTCGCAGACTTTAGCACGTTATTTCATAGACGCAAAAGTCAACACATGTAAAACGTTGGCTGTAGGGGCATCCGAGAAGCCTGCAGTACCCATGAGTTGGACAATAACTATTACGCATTTTGAAGGACTGGAGTCGTTACAAACAGCTACTACAGCGACCAGGCCTTTCTACTACATTTACTTTTATCTAAAAAGGGATGTCACTGTTTTCTCTGTTTCTTCCCAGTCACTCGGGTGTCCTGGTCCTGCTATGCTAAGTGTGTTCTGCAGCTTTTCTATACCTAGACTGCCGCCAGTGGGATGGAGCATCAATCTCTTCAGGCCTCAGTTTCCCGCCAAATTCCACTTTCCATGCAGAAATACTACCCACTGCAGGGTAAAAACAATAGTGCATACTGTTAAAGGGTCCTCAGTATGCATAAAATAATTGTAATGAAGTTTCTAGGACATCAAATCACATGGACAATGAATGTAGAATCACCACAGTTCATATTAGAAGGAACCTCAACTGCCCAGTACACTGAGTCTTGCCCCAGATGTTAGTTTTTCCAATCTGTTATTTGGAAACGCAAGAAAGGAACTCAGCATGAGATTTTGGGACACTTCTTCCTGAAATATCATCATTCTTGTTTTTACATCATGTAGTGATCTTACTTCCCGATATAAGCAGTTACGTGAGAGTCCTCGTCAGCTCCACACCGAGCCGTCTGGCAATAGATTGCCTGGTTCCGCTCCCATTTATAATGGCTACGTAAGTTATAAACACCGTGCTGTAGGAGGGCATCGGTTCAATTTCCCCTTAGACACAAGGTGATTCTTGAAGCCACTTGGAAGTGAATGGCAGTTACTACTATGATGGTTTGGGAACAAGTAATTCCAGTCTTAGAGTAAAGGCACAGTGAAGACATTTTAGGATGCCATGTGGTTTCTAAGCATTTTAATATTTAAAAGTTTGAATGAAATCTTTTTTTCTGCCAGAGAAAGAGGGAGCCTGCTCCCATTTCATCCTGTAACCTAACAGTCTTCAATTTATTTTGAAAAGCTTAACTTTTGATTTAAGCAGTTACTCAAGATGTGGTTTCAGAAAACTATTAGGAAGCAGGCTTTAAAATGGGCAGGTCGCTATAGGTGAAATCAAGTTAAATGTTAAAAAATTAGATAGTGTAATGCCTTCAGTGCAGTGAAAGCAGTCTCTTCCAAGTAATTAATAAATTACTCCTTTCTTTTTAAAATACACACTGCAGGCAGAAGCATGCCCACACAATTATAATTTTACCTGTCTGCATTGCTATCAGGAGGAGATCTCAACACAGCTTTTAGAAAAGTGTGATATAAAGGTGACATATCTTTCTCTTAACCCTGAAGGTAGCTAAGGACAGACAGGAAAAAACTAACAGAGCAAATATAATCTTTAGCTGAGAAGAGACATAAGGGGATATGAACTTTTACAAAGTTTTATTATCTACCTTTGGACGAGACATGACATTTTTAACAGAACAATCAAAGAGGTGCAAAAAAAAGTGAAGGTGTATTTTCTCCTGGAAGCTATAGTTAGAAAAGCAAAAGAGAAGGAATCAACATAGTTAAGGAGTAATGAGAAAAAGATACCTAACTGCAGCTACAGTTTATTTCATCCTTATTTTAAAAAGTAAAGTATTTTTAAAATAAACACTTGAAGTATTTGTATGATTGTACTGTTGATATTACATAGCATATCAGTACAATTAGTGTACATAAAAGTATCTTTGGAAACTTTTTTTTTTTCAAGACAGTTCAGTTCAGTTTTTAAAAAATCCATAGCTAATACCTACATTTCAGGAAAGAAGGGCGCCTCTGACAACAGCTGATCCTTCTGCAGGGAAAGGGAAGCCCTTGCCTGCTTGGGGGTTTCTCCTACCCCAGCTTTGCTCTTACACGGTGTCTGATGTTTGCCTTTCTTCTATACCATTCACAGCAAACACACTCACCTTTTTACCACTTATTCTCACACACTCTGGAATTAGACTTTCCAGGCTGGGAGCTTGGTTCTGTTACTTATTAGCTGCATAATCTTGGACAAATTATTTTTCACTCTTTGCCTCAGTTTCTTCTTCTATAAAATGAGGTTGTTGCATGAAATAGGGAAACATGTATTGTAATCTGAAACCGCAATTTCTGGGGTTTTCGTTATTTGAACACATCTTGTTTCTCCTTTCCAGCAAATGCTTTAAGATGTGCTAACTTTTTCTACTGAAGTGAGTTAAAATTCCTGTTTAAGGATGCTAGGATATTCAGGAACGTCAGAGCAGATTCACAATCACCATCATTCTCGCAGAGCATATGGTCCTACTCATCTTTAAAACATGCTTATAAATAATGGGTAAGAACAAAACCTTAGTTTCCAGCTGGGGTGGGAAGTACACAGCACATTTCACTTAGGTCTGTGAAGTGGGAGCCCCATTCTGAGCAGGCCCTTGGGTACGAAGGGGCCTCGCCCCGGGGCTGACAATCACTATCACGGCGAGTTACTCTTATCAACAGCAGTTCACCTCATCCTACTGTGTGTTGGGAGCAGGAAAACAAAACATCGAGAACTTTTTGCTCACTAACCTCAATTATCTAGGCCTTTCCAAAGGAACATTAATCTCCTCAGTCATGTCATGAAATACTGTGTCAGTGACAGAGGACAGACAGCCTTTTCATTTCCTTTACCTCTGTTAATGTCAAACCTTACAGTCTGCACGACAATGTACACTGTGCCCTTTTTCTTCTCAGACCGCTGTTCATATCTTCCTACCGTCAGTTTTGCACTCAACTTCTCAGACCCTGAGATTATTGTCTCTTTTAATCATTCATTTCTGATCACTGTAGTACCTGGGACCTCCTAGAAAAATAGTGCCACACATTTGTGAATCCCTGTTGAGTCCTGGCTATTACCACAAATGAACTCGAACCCTTAAAATGTCAGGTTAGAGCAATCAATCAATTTTCACTTTGTACTAATTTATCACATGCATCTGAAGAATACCAGTAAGTGCACCCTGTTCTGTAGAAATATACCATACCCTTGATGCTTTACATGTTTTTTTTAAAGCATCCATCTAGTTCAAGGAAAATGTTCCACACAGACGCTCTAACAGCTGGCTTCACCTATTTGTGAAAATAAGTTTGAATCAGTTTGGGCAAGCGGGCTTTTAGTTGCTGTTCAGCTCAATTTTACTTGATTATTCCTACTGTGCAGAGCTCCATTAGTGATTTTCAAGCCTAAGCCTCCAAGGTTATTATTCTCTTTTTAATGGAAAATTTGATAAAATATAATTTTTAAGGAAATGATAGGCTGGCCAGTAGCTGTATGCGGCCAGGAGAAATGACATTGCATTATACACAATGGCCAGTCCATAGAACAAATAAACAAATAGAAAACCTTTACCTATAGTGATTTAAGAAAGTGAGCCATTTAAGTTTCAGAATAACAGCCCATAGGATCTCATCCTGCTTACTGTTTACACTGTAGTCAGTGACATTGAATCTTGAGGCAATGAAAATAATCACAAACAAGGCTGAGTGCAGAATCATGTCATGGAACAGCTACTATGAAACAGTGACCAAAAAAGGCCCTCCTCATGGACTATGCCAACATATTAACTAATAATAACAACTGATACTGATATTAATGCATTTATTGAGCAACTAGGAGGTGGGGGGGCATCTGCTAAAAGACTTATTACAATATCTCATTTTATTTTTGTAAGTGCATTATCCACATATTGAATTTTCAGAAGAGGAAACTGAAATCTAACAGTTTGATTCTCTTATCCAGGATCAGAGAATTGTAAGTATCAAAGTCATTATTTGAATCCAAATAGACCTAATTCTGATACAAGAACCACTGTAGTAATAATAAAAGGGAAATACAGTCTTACACTCTTCATTAGGATTTTCGCCGTTTAGAAGAGTAGGCGTGTCATAGCAGACAGGACGTAGGTTTTGGAATCAGCAGTATGTTGGAAATTTGGATTCACCAATTTAGGACCTAAACAATTGTGCACAAGTTGTTTAACATCCCATCTTGGACCACAGATTCCTATTTTTAAGTTACTATGAGATGAAGAGCGTCGAGTACTTTCAGGCAGACTTAAAGTGCTATGTGAGTACAATGAAAGGGGAAATTGGTTCAGATGTGCACAGAGGGCTTTGCGAAAGGCTGTATAATGAGAAATTGCAAAATGTAGGGTTTTTGTCAGTACAGATGAGAAAGAAGGGCATTCCTGGTAAAATGGTGAGAGAAAATAAAAACAAGTGGAAATGTTGATGCAAAGACTATTAGTAGCCCTATTTGTCTATACAAAGTGTGTGTGTGTGTGTGTGTGTGTGTGTGCATCTGTGTGGGGTCAGGTCATGCTATGTTTAGGTTTTAGAATCAAAGTTATACAGAATATTGTTAAGAATTTTTAGAACCAGGCACTTTAAGATTAAATACTGATTCTACTTCGTACCAGCTATGTGACTACAGACAAGTGGACTTGAACCTCATTGCTTCATTTGTAAAATCTGATAAGTTCTTGCTTCATAACATTAAGGATTGAATGAACTGATACTATGGCTCTTAACTGCCTAGCATACCAAGGGCTTATTAAATATTATTATTATATGAAGAACCTGGAAGCCACTTAAAATTTGATGTGATAATGAAACCCCATCTACTACCCCCAATTTTCTGCTGAGATTCAGCTACCTTAGGCTTTTGTTTGTCCACTTAAGGAACTGGGTGGGGTTTTATTTGCAGCACATTAACACGATTAGCTTCAACATGTAAGAAACTGCTAGTAGCAAAAGGGGAAGAGAGTTAACCAGACCCTATTCTCTGATAATATATTAGCCAGCAGTGTTTAGAGCACTGATTATGACGGCTTAGGTAATTTCTGATAATGGGAAAAGTGACAGTCATTATCATCCTTGACAAGCCCATGCAGAAAAGTTATTCTTGAAAAGAACTCATTTTAAAAACGTCTCAGCAGATGGTGGAACCTGGAAAACTGGGATAGTGGAAATGTTTTTAAAACCTTATTCAAGGTGAGAGATGACGCTAGTTCTTCCACATAATGGGATACATAAAGGATTACCTTGCTTACTATTTTTAAAAGACCTATCACCGTTTAGGAACTTCTCCATGAATTAGAAAGAGATGCATCAACTTTTTAAACTAAATGTAGGCATGTAAGTCAAGATGTCACTGTCATTCAGGAGGTTACTAATTCTGTGGGGACATATTAACTTCAAATAAGCATCTGTAAGAAAGATCCTATGGCTCTTTCAGTTCAGTTTTATGTGCCAGAAACCCCTGAGCTATATCCCCAGGAGACTTCAAAATCTTTGGGGATCCCAGTGTCACTTTATGGTGATAGACGGCTCTCAAGACTCTACCAAAGAAAGGAAAGATATAACTATACTAATAGACACCTTATACTGATAAGTACCGAAGTGTTTTCATTAGTTACTTCTTCCAAGACTCAGAACGTCATGGAAAGTACAGAGATGAAGGAATTTAATGAGCAGAAATAATGAAATAAAGGCTCAGAGAAGTTTATCGATTTGTTCAAGATCAGAGTGACAACTTTAAAATTTCATAGATCTGGGTGTTATCTCAATATTCTTTTCAGTGGAGTATATCCATTGAGAGACTAAAGACTTTCATGACCAAGGACATTTTTATTTTATAAATGTGATAGGTATGAATGTTGCTTGTCACTAGTTTATTAGCTCTAATATGCTATATTAAAGGATTATTAAAGGAAACCTTCGTGATGTGTGCAAAGTTAACTACTTAAGGGAAAACAGTATCAAGTTTCCCTTAGGCACTTCCCTGGGGCTGCCTCTGCTAACTGTAAAAAAATGCATTATAACAGCAACAAAACACATTCTAAAGGACTTTGAATTTATACTTCCCTTCAGTAATTTGATTTTTTGGGAAAATGTGAGCCAGACATTATGAAGAGCTTTCAGTTAAAGGGTAATTACTTAGGCCTATAATTATGCTAATAAGATTAAGATGAATAATCATGTGTTTAATTATGAAAACAAAACACCATGGGATGCTTAAATAAATGACCACATCACCATGTCCCCTTTCTGAGCTGCTTTTAACCTAATCATTTGTGTGTGTGCGCTTTTTACACTCCCAAGATTGTTGGGTTAAAAAGTCTAAATCATATTTAATTATCTTTTTAAAAAACCATTATACAGATGTTTCTATTTTAAAACTTAATTTTGCTGCCTAATAAAGAACAGTGCTTTTTGATTTATCTTTATATTAATAATTGTTATTATATTATTTTATACTATTTTCTCAAATTATTTTAACTGATTTTGTTGTTTTTTATTGAGTCCTATTTCAGAAATATATTTTATATACATTCTCTTATTTAATCTTTACAACATGCCAGAACACTGAAATATACAAATCTTGTTGAAGATATCAAATCCAGGATTTGAACCAAATTTTGTTGGATTTCAAATAAGATTCTCTTAATGACTGTTTTATGGGCGAATATATAGGTAATATTTAGGAGACTATTGAAGTCCATTGTGTGCTCCTCCAAAAATTTAATAAATCATGTGCTTAAATGGTATTAAGACCTTCTTTACTTTCCTATTAAAAATGTGTGTTTCACAGCCTTTTTTCACTTGTGACATCCTGAAAGATATGGCGACTCTAAAATACATAGCTATAAAGTTGAATTAACTCCTTGCTTTCAATGATAAATTTTAACTGTATTTATTGGTTGCTGATTTTATTTTCTTTCTCTTCACTTCTGGGATGAGGAGGCTTTGGTTAAGTATTTTTCTTGATTCTAACAGAATTATTTATAACTAATAGTTATAATAATTGTTATATTATTTTGTATCATATGTCATAACATACATTTACACATACATTTACATATATATTTTTATATATGATTTAAATGTTCTATATGTAATTTTAAGAACTATTTATCTACTTTTCTAACCACATATAGGGGGAAATATGAAAATATCCATAGTTTTAATTTCTACTAAGTTTACTTACTCTAAATAGGTAATCAGTTGTATTAAAAGTATTTGGTCTTTCTTAAGGACTAAACAATGAATAAACATTATTAAGAACCAAACATCATTAAGAATAAACATCACTATGTTTCTAGCTTGTAATTTCATTAATGATCTCGATAATATTAAAGTAGGAAAAGACACTTATCAACATTTCTATTTCATATATGGTGAACCTGAGATACAGGGGAGAGTAACTGGGCGTTTTTTCTAGATTCTACTTAAAATGCAGCTCCTAGAACAGTGACTGCAATGGGGTGTCGGGGGGACTTGATAATATGGGTGAATGTAGTAACCACAATGTTTTTCATGTGAAACCTTCATAAGCGTGTATATCAATGATACCTTATTACAAAAAAAAAATGAAGCTCCTAGAGAATCAGCTGATGAAACTAAACAGAACCTGAAACTCCTGACTTCGATTTGTCCACTTACAGATCATAGCTAACACGTGCCCTTCACAATGAACCAAATAAATAATTTTCATTCAATTTCTTACCTGCACAATGTCCCTTTCAGCATATTTCCCTCTGGAAGAGACTCTTACATCATCTCCATCCAGTTCAACCATTGCTTGAAAATAAAATAGGATTATTGTCCACTGCATATCCAGGATCATTATCCATGTACTAAAACAATGTAGGCAAAAAGGAAATAAAGATGTATGGAGTACAAATGAGGAAAGCAAGCCAAGACCTCGTGCCACCCTTTGAGATGAGAACAGTCGACGCAGTGCGGAGCCAACCCGGTGTGCATCGCCCCATCCTGGGGTTCTCGATTCTGGGTTGTATGATTACCTGACTGATTGATTGGGCAAGGGATGCTAATTCATTTTTTTTTTAATGTATAACTTAAGAAACTTGACACCAATCATCACAAAATTTCCAATAACAATCTGAACTTTGTTCCCACTGAAACTACAACAAAGCTGTATGTCCATATTGCCCAATTCCCACTTCATAAATACATTTAAAGACAAAGAGGCATTTGCCCTTCCCTTATATTGACTGGATAAACTATGATTTTTCTTAAGTATAATTGTTTAGTTGGCTAAGCATCTTACTATGCTCATGGACAGTGCCTGTAATGGGGTATGTGGGGGGGACTTGATGACTGGGGGAGTCTAGTAAACATAATGTTGCTCATGTAATTGTAGATTAATGATATAAAAAAAAACCAGAATTAGAAGAGGTCTGAGCAACCATTTATTCCAGTAGTTTTAAAAAAATTCAATTTCAGTAGCTTTAAAAAAAAAAGAAATAATTTCATGTTACGTAGGTCAGCTGGTATTTGCAAATGCTGTGATATAATGGGACAGACAGCTGGTGATGCAGTAATGTTATTCTGCAATTAAAACATTTTCCAGAGTTTATTAAGTTTTCAGTGGGAATTCTTTAAAACATTAGTGACAGGAGGAATGTCAGTTTGTGCTCCAAGTATAATCCTGTTACTGATAATTCAATTTGTATACACGTGACATTCACCAGACTCCACAGAATGGCTTACAATTAACAGTCTTTGCTCTTCACCCTCCAAAAAGTTTTGTTCAGCCAGAATTCAGTCTCACCCACTCACTTGTTTGCACTGCTTAGATAATGCATTTGGCTTAGTGTGATTGGTTTAAGTTTTACTTCTAGACATGTTCACAAGCCAATGCCTGGGTTGAGACCCTGCTAGTCCACATCACTGATAGAGAGCCACCACTCAGTATTTTGCTTAGATACACCATATATGTCATAATTTAAGCAAATGTGTACAATACCAATAATAAGGTAATTAAATGATTTTTTTCTCTTTCTCCTCTACTTATTAGGGATGTAAATAAGAGAATTAATTATGCTCAAATACATCGAGACATAAATGTATAGTGATGGTGATGGGCCAGCGATTGCAGGAACTTGTCTCTTATACTCCAGAATGCTAATAAGTCCTAACGATTACCCTACACTCCCTCTATAATGGGAAACGAGAACTAGACCATCATCTGGCTCTCACCTTTCACCATCCTCTACAATCTCCATTGGTCTTTGTGACTGTTTCATTCCAATGAAAGAAAATGACAGTTATTCCGGCAGAAATGAATCAGAATGTGATCCTATAAAATGTCCCCCACTTTTCAGTGTCCTTTGGGCTAAAAGGCTGCAGGCAACAAGCACTGGAGGCTCCATGTCTGAGAGCAAAGAGGAAGGAAATGGCATGGAAATGGCATGGACATGGTGGCAGGGGATGTTCACTCTGCAGGGTCTTCAGGTCACCGTGTGCACATGGGCCCTGAGGCTGTGAGCCCCACTTCCTTCCCTGGGGAGCAAGGTGTACGAGAGACCGACCTGCACTTCTCTTGAGCCCTGGGAGAGACAATGACATGAGAACCTCTTTTAATTCTCACCTTCTAACTGTGATCAAAGCAGGTAACAAGACGCTGCTTTAATTTACTTTTGGTCTTTTAAGAATAAAGAAATCCTGCCTTAAGAAGCCTTTCTTCTTAATGAAGGTGCTTTATAGAGGATTGAAAAGGCACTGGGGGAAAATTATACAGAAAGTTCTAAATTGTTCTTATGAAAATTCAGAGGTAAGAAATTTGAATTCTCATTAATTGAATCATTTATTCCTATTTCCTCTACCTTTGAATAATGAATAGAAAAATACTGCCTTTCTTCTTGCCCCTGCAAATAATGTCTTTTTGGTTAAAAATGTGTGGATGTTGGATTGAGGGGGTTGACTGATAAAATTCACAAGTTTTATTTTACTCTTTTCCTACGTCCGTTTATATGTGATGTGTAAACTTACTCTATAGTAGATTTGGAAGTGCAGAGAGAAATGCTCTTCTGATAGGATAGCAGCAATTTGACTGCAAGTCAAGAGATTTTTTCTATCTTAAACATGAATATTCTGTCCTTTTCTTCTTAGCCATGGAGAGAAGAAAGAGAGAGAAATACTTTAGAGAAGCATCTGTTGTCTCCTGGGGGAACAGTTCTGTCATAACTCCCACCATGGCGAAAGCAGAAAGCAGGTGCTGTGAGACCCTTCTTCCCCGTCCACATGCTCCCCGGAGGGAAGTCGCACTTGGCTTCCCAGGGGGGAATTCTACTGGGGAGGCAACTTTGCTCTTTGTCTGCCATCTTCACTCACTTTTCTCGTGGTAAGATTACTGAGACTGGGAGAAGCAACTGGCGCTGTTTCTCTCTTGGAGCAGCCTACCCTCAGGCGCCATGTAATTATTTCCTCCTATGGCATATTTAGCAGGCCAGGCTTGCCCTTGTATGGAGGAGGCCCAGAGACAGGTAGGAGGTCCTTTAATCTTGGGGAGAAAATGTGGTGGAAGTCTGATTCTGTGTACAGGTTAACCCAAGTTCTCCGATCCTGCAGTGTAAGCAACAAAGCTCATATTCTAGTCTCTGAGTGGCTCCTGCCTTTATTTTTCCTTTTCAGTTAGTTCAAGAAGTCATAGAGGGAAATGATGAATTATCATACCTCAAAACCCTAATAAATAATTCACTGGGAATAAAAGAAATGAAGAAAATAAACAGCTGTGGCAGTTGGATGAGGGCAGTACCCAATTAGCTGTGCCTGCTATTCTGAATAGAAATACATCACCAGAAATACACACAGGAAGGGGCAGTGGCTCTGCACTCACACACTATGTGTGGGGGTCCCTGAGTGACAAGTGGCGGAGGTTTACCACCTGTATGGGCACACGCACTGGGGAACTTCCAGAGAGGAGACTGAGAGACCTGGGATGCCTCCAAGGACAGGTGCACCCTTGAGACGTAAAAGCAAATTAATATTAAAAAGAGAAAGACACGCCCAACATGGGGTCACTTCTTCAAGGTCACTTAATGCCCAGCGTTGCTGCAGTGTCAGCCTCCCCCAGGAGGGGAATTTTTAGCCAATCATTCTGGAATTTCCTGATTACTCATGAGGTCATCTGCCTAAGACCCCCAACTCCTGAGGGAGGGTGACCTTACATTAAACAACCCCTAGTCTCTTCTCTTGCCAATAAACTTTTGCCCCGCCCTCCTGTCTGTAAAAACCTTCCATTGTGTACACCTCCTCGGAGCATTTCTCTGCTCGCAGAGGGGATGCTGCCCAATTCATGCATCGCTTAGGAAAACCAATTAGATCCTCAAATCTGTTTGGTTGAATTTTGTTTTCTCACATTCATAACCGAAGAAGAAAGAGTGAGTTCTTTTAACCCAGGAAGTGGTGACGTTTGTGAATTACATTGTATCCTGATCGGTGTGGCTGATCAAGTAACACAAAGCATAAACCAGAAGGACGTATCTTAGCTTTCCTGACTCCAGACATGCGTCTCAAATTCATACCCGAAGTGCAGTGCAAACAGGTGCGAATATTGAGACACAGAGAATGAGAGCGGCCGCTGTCGGGGCTAAATGACCTTTGCTTCAGAAAACTAGATTATGTCGATGGAGGATGACCAGCCAAGCAGGGCGTGGAGGGAGATAATGACCAGGGTCAGCGATCAAAGCCTGAGGTGCATCACCTGAGACGGACACAGAGTTAAACAAGAGTCGCCCCTGCGATGGCCATATTACCTGTTACCCACCTATGCGCCTAAATTAATTTCTACCAAAGGTTGTTCCAAATACTCTAAAATTATTCTCATTTCCAAGGCCTCAAGTAAATCAATGTATTGTTCATGGAAACGCCTGAACCAGATGAACGTTCTGAGCTCACGCAGCTGCCGTCCAGCACAGAGGTCTCTTAAAGGAGTTCACCAGATGACCAGGATGGACTATCCGTAGAGAGGTTTACCCAGATCATTATTTACCCCAACAGCCGTTACTTAACTGGCCTTTGAACAAGGCCTGAGCCCAAACAGAAAACTACCCAGTAAGTCAATAATGATATAAAGTCTCATGAAATCTCAGATGGTCAGTTCCACTTTGATTTTACTTCACTCCTTCATGTGCCAGAACTTATATATTTACAGTGCCTATCAACTAGCCACAGTCCGAAAATCCGTTAGAGCAGTATAGTGTGCTAGTGTGAACATTTCTCTCTGTAACCTAATGGTTTATTGATTTAGTGTTCATCCTTCAAGGTTTTTAGTGAGCCTACAGCGTGTTTTGCCTTGGGAATAAAAAGTCAATTTATTACTCTGCCAGTCTTAAGAAATATTATTTCAAGGTATAAACCATCTCTAATGAAATGCAAAGCTACATGTTTTTCAGAAAAATGCAGAGATAATGTCCCACTCACCAATCTTTTAATCTGCTCACCCTCCTTGTCTTCATGAGACAGCTATGTCTCTGTGTAGACGAACAATATATACAAATCCACATTCATACCCACATGTTATAAGCAAAAAGGGATTAGAAACCTAACAGCTTGAGGAGTTACATTAAACAAATCCCCAAGGAATATTGTTGAAATTTTAGTACTCACCATCAAATTCTGCTGGTCCAACACCTACTATAATTATTGACATTGGAAGCTTTGAGGCCTTCAAAAAGAATACATAATTAGTTCACAATTAAGAAATGGAATTCTTAAGAAAAGAGTTAAGAATTAAGACGAAAATAACATTCTGAATTTTATTAAGTTCTTTTTTCACAGATTATGTTCATTAAAATAGAACTATTTAAAATTAACACAATAATATACTTGATTCCACTGTTATCCTTCCCAAATTCCATACACACACTAATTCCGTGGCAGTGTCTTCAGGAATGGCCAGCCTTGGGTAATATAAGTGTTGACCATCTGCCTTTATTTGCTATTCTCAGCTGAAATCTTCCTAAGCTGACTTTGGGTAAATTTGGTTTCTTTATTCATGTTCTCTCTCCTCTCAAAAATCTTCCAGTTGCTCGAGTGGAAAAAAATGTGCCATATTTGTGAAATATCAGTGCCCTACTCTACCTTCTTTATGCCCAAGGTTAGGAAAAGCAATTTTTACAGTAAATGAGTCAATGGAAACTGTAATTACAGAAAGTTATTATTAGTGTGATTAATTTATGTATTAAATATCCATGATTGGGAGAGATACTGAAATACTTGATGTTGTAGCATTTTTTCTATGATCTGTATCAGTTAAATGAAACCATCACTTTAAATAACATAACAGTAAGAATGTGGGACCCAGCAACAGGGACAGTAGCCACATTTTCAGATTTGAAGGTCACTGAATTAGTAATAATTAGTCCTCAGGGCACCATGTCTGGTTAGTTTAAACCTAAACTATTAAGTCCATATTTTAAAGTCATTGACCAGAACATAATGGACAGCAAGATAAATTCAACCCAAGTGTCTAGTTAAACATAAATAAATGTATAACCCTTTATTTCTGAATTTTGTTTACTTTTTTTCTAAGTATATGTTTATAAAGCACTTGATTCTTAACCCCACCTGTAGCTATTTTTATCTCACACCGAACAGCTAATATTTTCTTCATGCTGTTAATAATCATGAGGTATGATAAACAATTCTCTCATGCAACCCATTCTGTGCCAAACATTGCTCAGCCTGGATATAGAATGGTGAGTAAAAACAGGTATCATCTGATAGACTAGTCTAGTAAGTGTAGATTTTATTGATTATAGTCTAAAAACAAAGCCAATTAAATAATCACAAAAAACACATAATTAGGAATTATAATGAGAAGAATGACTTTTGAATCAAGTCCAGTCCCTATCTAATACTACAGAAATAGGAATGAGTGCAGTTCTTCTATAACTGAAATATAAATATTGATCTTATGTATTTTGGCGGAAAATACTTTTGTTACATCTCAGTTATCCATACCTCTTAGCTTAGTGGTTATGGATGAATGGTACAAATGTGGGCGGGTTGTCTGAATAAGGTTAAGAAAGCAATTGGCTCCAAAGACATGGGCATTTTGTTTCGTTAAGTCAACTCTGGAGTCAACCTAAGTGTTCTCAACCATGCTGTCATTCCGCCAGCCCAAGACTGAAAAGCCCTACTCACGTTGACTATGGACTCCTTAGTCTGAGCCATATCTGAGATCACACCATCTGTCACAATCAGGAGAACAAAATACTGGGAGCCGTCCTTCACGGACGAAGCGTATCTGAAAGGCAATGAAAAGGTAAAGGACACCCCAGAATACGGGACGGTTCCTTTCTACGTGGTGGTTGCTAAATACCATTTGGAATAGCCAATCAACCCTTAATCCCAAGAAAATATTTCAACATGTGTTAGGAGCCTATATTATGCAAACTCTCAAATACACGTTGTTCTGAAATAGCACACTAGCATAAGAGCAACACTACTGCATGCTAGCACATGGAAACGCCTGGATGCCTTACAAATTCATTCACGAATAAAAGGTGAGGTGGATGAAGGTACGTTTAACACAGAGGAATGTATACAGTTTTTGAAACAGACATGCTGGCTAAGAAACACAGTATGTCTATGGTCGTCAGTAAATTATTTAAGCTGTTGGGCTTGATTTTCTTATCTTTAAAGTCAAGATAACGCACCTTCGCATTGTTAATAAAGAAACTGCATAGACAGTACTCAATATATAATACAGCTCTGTGAGTGGTAGCAATAATTATAAATGCTGTTTGTTTTAGAACTAGACAGAGGTGATGGTTGGACAATACTGTGAATGTGTGGAATGTTACTGAACTGTACACTTTAAACTGGTTACTTTTATGTCATGTGAATTTCACCAGGAGAAACTTTTTGATACATCAATAGTTCAAGTGCTTACTACATGTTAAATGGATGAAAGATAGGCAGGAGAATTATACCAAGGACAAATTAAGCATATAATAAGAATATATTCTAGCACTTGAAATTTATCAGAATTCTCACCAAATAATACTCAGTAATTTAGAGGGAATATGGTCTATTTTATTATCTTTTTTCCATTCTGTTCTATATTCTGGGTATCTATATTCTATCTTAACAAGGATAATTTTTATGGTTTTTAGTACATATCTAGCATGCAGGTCATATGTATATAGCCAACATGAAGTTTTTGGTCTACTTTTCTGAAAATCCTCAAGTAAATCATAGAAACATTGTGTTCAAGAACACTTCCATTGATTACTAATGAGATTCCTTCACAACCTGAAGGATCCCAAGGGATCAAACTTGAACAGGTCAGGGACAGACCAACAGCATATGTCCTGGCAAAACTTATTTCTTAGAGAGTAGAATTAATGATCACATGCACAAGAAAAATATTTACAACTTTGCCATAGACTAGAGTAACTATAAATCGCTCATGCTGCTAATAAAATGACTGGCAATTGTATAGACTAATGAAGATAATACAGTAAGTGTGTGTCCACACCCTGTCAAGACAGTGTTGAACTGGTTCCACAATGTATAGTCAAAAATACTCCCACAGTACTGAACAACTGATCTTGGACATTAACAATCTGTATTAATTTGATGGGAACGCAATCAGTAGAAATTATCCCAAGCAGTTATGGGTCCTATTCTCCCATTTTGTGCTTAACTCTTTTCTTAAGAAGCCAGATAATGTCCTTCAGGAATTCATTTTTCAATTTTTAAATATCCATTATTTTGTAAAAGCATTTGATGCTGACTGCTTCAGAAACATAGGGTTTTAGATTTCATGTGATTAATGGAAAGATATAAATAGCAGTGAGAAAAGCTTCTCTGAGTACAACAGTATGGTGTTTATGCTTTTCTTACCAAATGATGCTCTTAAAGTGGCAAATTTCTACCCGACTTAGAAACAATACAGAACGTTCAGTATTATGTGATCGTGTGCATATGATTTCAAGTGGCCTAACTGGTGTTCTGTGTGTGTGTGTGTGTGTGTGTGTGTGTGTGTGTGTGTGTGTGTGTGCTTAGCATTTACTTTTTATTTCTCTTTCAATGCTTCTGGTAACCTATGGAGAAAATCTCAGTTGTTGTTCATATGGCTCCCCATCCCCCAAGCCCCAGCTTTCTTGATGTATAATTGGCATACAAAAAACTGCGCATAATTAACGTGTACAATTTGATTATGAGCATATGCACACGTCCATGTCACCATCAAAACAACCAAGGTAATAAACACATCCAACACCTCCAAAACTTTTCTTGTGTCCCTTTGTGTGCGTGTGTGTGGTAAGAACATTTAACATGAAATCCACCCTCAATACATTTTTAAGTGCCCAACACCTTGTTAACTATGGACCCACGTGGTACGGCAGAGCTCCAGGACTCACTCATGTTCTGTGTCTGCCACTGGACGCCCGCTGAGCCATTACTCCACATAGCCTTCCTCCCCACTCCCCGGGAGCACCAGCCCCTTCTCTACTTGTGTGTGTTTATTTTGGATGCCTCACCTAAGAGGAGTCGTGCAGCATTTGTCCTTCTGGGACTTATTTCACATGGTATAATGTCTTACAGTTCCATTCACGTTACAGCAAATGGTGGGGCTTCTTTCTTTTTAAGGCTGAGTAACGTCCCATTGTACATATATACTACATTTTATTTATACATTCATTTGTTGATGGATATTTGGGTTGTTTTCCTATCTTCGCTGTTGTGAATAATGAATAATGTACATCGAGATTGTGATTTCAATTCTTTCAGACATAAACAGAAGTGGGATTGCTGGCAGCTCTAGTTTTACTTTATGAGGAACCTCTCTACTGTTTTACATAAAGGCTGCACCAATTTTCATTCCTACCAACCATGTAAAAGTGTTCCAATTTCTCCATATTCTTGTTGTTTTTTTGACCTCGGTAATAACCATCCTAAGAGGCATGAGGTCATAGCTCATTGTGGCTTTGATTTGTATTCCCCTGAGGATCAGCGGTGTGCAGAATCTTTGCATAGACCTGTTGGCCGTCTGGGTGTCTTATTTGAAGAAATGTCTGTGTAAGTCCTTTGCCCATGATTTAAAAACCTGGTTATTTGCATTTTCTGTGCTACTGAGTTGTAGGAGTTTCTTGCATATTTTGGAAATTAATCCCTTATCAGAAAAATAGTTTACAGATATTTTCTCACATTCCATACGCTGCCTTTTTTGTTGTCGGTGGTTACTTTTGTTATGCAGAAGCCTTTTAGTTTGATGTGGTCCCATGTGTCCATTTTTGCTTAAGAGAGTGGGCATCCTTGCCTTGTCCTAATTCTTAGAAGAAAACTTTTTTGTTGTATTTTTTTTTAATCATTGACTATGATGTTAGCTGTGTACCTTTCACAGATGACCTTTACTGTGTTAAGTTCCTCTGTATCTAATTTGTTGATAGTTTTTACTAGGAAAGGGTGATGAATTTTGTCAAATGCTTTTCCTCTATCTCAAGATGAACCATGTGATTTTTGTTCTCCATTCTATTATTGTGGTGTATTGTATTTATTGATTTCTGTATGTTGAACCCTCCTTGCTAGGGATAAATCCTACTTGGTAAGTGGTGTATGATTCTTTTAATATGCTATTGTATTCAGTTTACTTTTGTTGATGAGATTCGCATCCATGTTCATCAGGGATATTGGTCTGTTGTTTTCTCTTCTTATGGTATCTTTGATGGCTTTGGCATCAGGGTAATGCTGGCCTAAAAAAATGAATTTGGAAGTCCTCTCTCCTCTATTTTTTTAGATGAGTTTAAGAAGGACTGGTGTTAATTCTGCTTTAAATGATTGCTAAAATTAACCTATGTAGCCATCTGGTCCTGGAATTTTCTTTGTTGTGGGAGGTTTTTGTGACTGATTCAATCTTTTTATTATTATTGGTCTGTGTAGGCTTTCTATTTTTTTCTTGATTCATTCTTGGTAGGTTGTATGCTTCTAGGAATTCATCCATTTCTTATAAATTGACCAAATTGAGTATAATTGTTTATAATAGTCCCTTATGATGTTTCTATGACATCAGTTGTAAAGTCTTCATTTTCATTTCTGATTTTGAATCTTTTTCCCCCACTAGTCTAGCTAAGGATTTGCTGGTTTTCTTTATCTTAAGAAAACAACTCAGTTTTGTCAATACTTCCTATTTCACTTACCTCTGCTCTAATCATGATTATTTCCTTCTTTCTGTTAACTTGTGCTTAGTTTATTCTTTCTCCAGTTCCTTGAGGTGTAGTCATTGGAGATGTTTTTCTTTTTTAAAATGTGTGTTTTTATCACTCTGCTCATGCCCCTTAGTACTTGTTTTTGCTGTATTCCCTAAGTTTTGGCAGGTTGTGTTTTCATTTTAATTTGTCTCAAGATAATAAAGGACAAACAGAGGTCCTAACAAAACCCAGTGCATGTTTCTTCACTTGAGGTTTTGATGGAAAGCTCTTAACAAAGTATCACAACAGCTCAAAGACAACTCTACTGTATATCCCTTTGTTCACTTTCTTCAAGGTAAATTAGAAGAAAACAACTTTCATCTGGTTACATATTCAGAAGGATATGAGAGTTATGCTTTTTTAATAATCAAATAATAAGGCAGGGTCTCATAATAGGATTCGTGACTGGGTCAAACATTTTAAGAATTTTTAAAGTGGTGTCTAATTTATTTAGGCACTAATGAAAAAAATGATAGGCAAGTATACATAGATTTTTGCATTAAAATTTTTTTTCTAGAACCAGAACTTGAAATCCTAAGCAATTATATTTCCATCTCAATACTGTGTACTATATACAGGCAGAGCTCTGGGAATTTATAAAATTAGCTGTTATATTAATTTCAGACAGGTTAAAATAATGTGCCCTATATATCACTGAAAGCCTTCAGCCATCTTCACGGAATTCAGTCTTTTATTACTTCTCTGCTACTATGGAATGTGATATTAGATTTGAATGATTTCCACTGTTGAGAGCGTGATAGATCTTGTTATTGCTCTCCTGGATGTCTTTTCAAAGACAAAAAAATTTCCCTGGTTGGACAAATACAGGTTCTAACAGAATCCGGAGTGTTTGTTCACTTGAGATTTTGATACTCTTAACAAAGTATCGCACAAGCTCCAGGAAGACTCTTTCTACTCTAGATCTTTTTCCTTATTTTCTTGGATATAAATTAGAAGAAAACAACTTCCATCTGTGGAGTCATGCTAATAATCATGTTATGATTTCGCTGTGTTGCACACTAGAATAAGTACATTGTCTGCTTCCACTTACCTTGCTACGTGATTGATCACAGGGGCAAAGTTGGTGGGTCCATACAGCTGCACAGCTCTCAGACTCCTGTAATAAGCCTCCATGACACCCTCAATGCCATCACAGTAGGGGTTCTGAGGATTCCCATTCTGTAGAAATTACAGGCAGAAAACAGTAAAAATGAATGTCTGTGAAGGTCAACTGAAAAAGAGAATAATACATGTTGACACTTACGAAGGTTTCTTTGAAGAAAACTCATTTGTATATTTATAATAGCAAAAACTAGTTAGTTAAGCAGTCAAGAACAGATTAGAACATTACATTATATTGTAATATGACGGTACGATGTGCCATCATTAAAAGGGTCACTTCAAAAAATTTCAAGAGGAAACTAAATAATCTTGAGAAACTGAATATCACAACATTCTATAATTAATAGTGTCTTAATTTCACACACGTCTGTGTAATGTAGAGACAAATATATAAAAATCCTGAAAAAAAGTAAATGAAATATTAATAGTAGTTAACTCTAAATAGTCACATAATTAGTGGCGGATTTCATTCTTTAAACTATTCAATTTTTTCTAATTTTTCTGGATTAAAATGTATTGAAATCAGAAAAAATGCTATCTATTCAGTTTTACCTTATAGAAGGAAAAATGTAAAATTCATAATCCCATAATTGATAATCTCTACTGGAGAAGGGTCAGAGAGAATGTAATTTGGTGCAAGAAATATCAAGACACAGGAAAAGGAAAAGAATCAAAGAAACATATTCATGTTGTTCAAGGGAAATGGAGCTTGCCAGCAGCCAGTTATTCTGGAGGCAGCGCCCAGAAGGGCAATGGGTTCCCGGAGACGCAGTCTATCTTTTTCATACCTTGAATGCTCTGTTATTAAATGTTACATTTAATCCTCCTATTCCAGATTCCACAAATAACACAAATAAGGCTGCGCATTAGTGACCTACTGCTATGTAGCAAATTACCCCAGAATTTGGCTTAAAACAACAAGCATTTATTATCTCACACATTGTTTGGGGTGCTAGGAATCCAGGAGTAGCTTAGCTAGGAATTCAGGGCATTCTTCCTCAGAACCTTCCCTGCGTTTGCAGTCAGGACACCCACCTGGGCCTTCGAAACCTTGACAAGAGCCAGGTCAGTTCCCAAGAAGGCTCACTTACGTGGCTGTGGGCAGGAAGCCAGCGCGGATGCACCATAGGGCTGCTTCAGAGTTCTCAAAACAATATGGCAGCTAACTCCCCCAAAACGAGCAACGCAGGAGTGACAGCCCGGAGGAGGCCTCAGTGCCTTCCTTCTACTTCAGTCAGTTTGCTAGAAATGAGCTACTAGGTATAGTCTCAAGGGAAGGGGAATGAGCCTCCACCTCTGGGAGGGAGAATATAAAAATATGTGTAAATATATTTTAAAACACTGGGGACAGTAACAATATTCAAATAGAGTTAGCAGTAATTTTAGCATGTTCTGTTTTTGTCTGAGCCACAAGAGACCAGTAATTTATAACTAAAATTCATTGAATTCTATATCCCAAGCTTTATAGTAAAATATTTACATACATTAGTTTTTCATAGCAACCCTAAAAAAGTAGATAAAATACTATCATTACACCTACTTTACAGATGACAAAACAAAGGCACTGAGAACTTAGAGGTGAATTAGCCAATACTGGCTCTCTGTCGGAGGTAAATCTTTCAAATTTTAAAATGGGAAAGGCTGTTCATTTACTTGAGCCCCAAAGTCACACAACGAGAGTAAGAAAGCTAATATTTGAACTCATGCGGTCTGACCTCAGAGCCCAATCGCTTCACCGCCTCTGTATCACCATGTTATGAAATCCTGAGCATTTTGAAAGACTGAAGGTTTTAGGAAATAACCTAGATGTTACCAACCACTACGATTTTGCCATTTGTGGGAGAGGGATTTATACCCATTTTTTTGCTTTTAATTGTGTCTTTTCATCAAACTTCTAATTAATTACTCTCATGTAAATTTTTTAAAAATTTAAAAACCTCTTTATGTTATTAAATTGACTAATTGACTGAAATTAAAATGTAGAAGTTTAAAATTTGGCACAAAGCAACTAATGGTTGGTTTTGACGTTAACCTGAGATGACCTATTTAACCTTCCTTTAAATAAAATTTTACAGTGTTCTTTTCCCTTGATAAGGTATGAAGCTAATTAAAATTAAAATTCATTATTGATTTTGAGCATATAAAAATATATTTTATATCTGCCTTAAGGGAATAATTACAAACCAAGGCGGTTCTGAGCTACTTTTGGATCATTATTTCAACATTTTTGACTGGGGGTTTATATTTCTATAAAACTATATATTTTCTCTACCTTCTGGAATTGAGATTATAAGGTTATGATTTTTTCTATTTCATTTATCTTAGGAGAAAAACAGTCATTGGATGTTCTAGTCATCATTATGGAATATTTAAAGCACTGATTTCTGCATTAATCCTAATTCTATAATAAATTGCTTAAAGATTTCCTCATATGCACTGAATGATAATACTTTATTACATAAAACTATACATTGTTTTCAATGCATGTTTTATCAGGATTATTTAAAATAAGTTATAGCTATTAAAGTGAGCTTTGCCTCTTAATAACAAAGTTGTATGAGTTATACAAAGATTTGTTAGGTCTGTTTAAAATCTCATTCCTTAAAATTACTATGAGGGGAATTAGTTTTTGCTTGTTAAAACAAGTTCAAATAAGTTTATATGTGGAGATAGCACAAAAGTAAAACACAGGGATATTTCTGAAAATAAGTGCATTCAATTTTGTTGTTTATTAAATGCAGAGGGCAATAGGTGCCCAACTTTGTATTTTGCAGTAATCTACAACCTTTCCATTTACAACGTAATGAACGTTAACTTCTAGAACATATAGAAAGTATAAAGAAAAGAATTCAAACGAGCAATAGTCCCAGCAGCCTGAAGTGGTGCGGGGTGTCTGGCTCTCACCCACTTCTCCCTCGGCTCAGCTCCCTGAGGGACTGCGCTGGGGACTGCGATTCATTCTGCAGAGATGTCCGTCTGTCAGTACCTGTCTCTGCCTACAGCCTGTAACACTTTTCCGCAAGGCTAACAAGCTGACAAAACACCGAAGAGAAGCTCTTAGGAGTTACAGCTTTAGACTTTGCAATGTATCTGCTGCTGTGCAGAGGCTGCTTATCGTGGGGAAAAGCTGAGAGAATCCTTCTGTCCAATAAACAGACATCTATACTCTGTTGTATTTTCAGTTATAACATAGAGAACCAGCAAGAACCATAACGGGAGGAGGGCCAGGACTCACTTTTCCCACAACGCAAGTGCCCAGGGGGTGGTAATAGGACATTTTTCCTTTTCTTTTCCATTCTGTCTCTTTTCCCATGATTTCTTTTCTTATACATATTTCATATGAATAGCTGGGCTGTACCTGACACCCTTTTGACTAAAAGCAAAGCTCCACTTCAACATTTTGTGCTAGCCCAAAACTCACCAACTAGGAATTACTTAATTTTTCAAAAGGTTTCCTTTGCTATCTGATTATTTGAACTTGGTGTGATGAACAGATTAATGATTATGAATAATATCACAAATTCTTACCATGACATATGAGGGTTTGCTAACATCAGATGATACATTAGTTGCCAGATAGACGTGGGACTTAAGTTTCTGAATTTGCCATTTTCACATTAAAAAATGGTATATATAACAGTTATTTGGGGTAAGATTAACACAGAATACTTTAGCAGAAATCAAATCATATACTATCTCACTGAAGATCTATTTAACTCTGGTCTTAGGTATATAAGGAAACAAAAGTGCTTTGAAAAAATTAAAGTAATAGAATTATTAGGAAGTGTTAAAGTTGAGTCATTATCATCAACATCATCACTATTATTTTTATCATCAATCTGGGAAACTATTTTTCACATATTTAAATGGGTATTGGTCTCTGCACTTTAGGTATTTTGACTGTGTTCAAAGAATTGGCTAAGACACACAAAAAAATCCTTCCTTAGCAGTAGATATTTGTGTAGGTTTGGCTACAAGGAGGTAGAAAAAAAGCAAAAAAGGAGAGGATTTGAGGGATAAAGGGAAAAGATCATACACAAAGGTGACAAGAAATGCAATGGAAGGAAAATTAATAATAAACCTCATTTAGTTTTCTTAGGCTTTAAAATTGCTTCTGACCTTTTTGCTGAGGTACTTAAGACTTAGGATCACATGAGCGACGTTCATCGTCTTATAATAAGTTTCTGGGAGATTTTAATTCTCTAAGACACAACAAAATCCCAACAGATACTCATTTTTATACGACACTGGAAGTGTGACATTTGGGCTATTTCATGGAAGAAAGAATTAAACCCTCCAGCAATCTTTCAGAAATTGTGTGGGCAATGGAATAGAAAATCGAGAGGAAGTATAGAAAAAAAACTGGAAAAACACTGATCTTAAAATATCTTTAAAGGAGATGAAATTAATTATATAAAAGCTTCTGGAAGTATGTATAATACATATATTATATATACACCATGGTACATACACATATACATTGTGGTGTTAGTAAAGCTTGTATCTGAGAGGCAGGGTTGCAGGTGTTTTTATAAAGTGTGGTTTAGTAGTGGTTAAGAGCCTGGATCCTAAAATGGAATTGGTCTGGTCTCAAATCCTGTCCTCGGGAACCCTGGTTAACTTCTGACTCTGAGCTGAATTATGTAACACCTGGGGGCAGGTTATGAAACACTCGTTTCACTGCAGTCAGTGTGACATTTGCTAAAGTGGTGAAAGAAGACAGACACAATACACCTGCCACATGGAAATTAGATGAAGCTTACCTTAGAAAATGATTGCAAAGTACTTGGCTTGATACTTAGTAATATATTCAATAAATGATCATTGTTCTTTTCATCAATTTTGGAGACTATTTTATTTTTAGTATTATTGTTTATTTTTACTCTTTGCTTATAGAATGTTTTCTAAAAATCCCTATAAGGAGCATCAATTGTTTTTGTAACACGAATAAAAATAACAAATGAAGATGTACAAAAATATTGGGGACAGATGAGTGTACTTCTGCCATATCTAGGGTTGGGCAGGGAGGCAAGTGTATTAGGAAAAGTTAAATTTTTTTCCAAAATGATAGCTACCCATTTCTATATTGGTTTTCCCATTTTTTCATCAGAAAGGGCAAGTGACAGTAGGCTGGCTGGGCCTATAGGCCCTATCTGTGCAGACGTGGTGTTGAAGGTGGAGTGGAATACATTGCCTATATATGATCTAGCCACACAGAGTCGATGTATGTAAATTAAATATTAACTAGAGAAGTATGTACTCTAGTCATATCTATTCTGTAATATTGAAAACATAATTAACTCCAACCATAATCATTGCTTCACATTTGAAAAAAATTAATTCTAGCCATAACTCATCCTTTAAATTTGAAAAGAAATAGCATTTAAGAAGATGGCAGGTGAAGGACAGCCAGACATTCTTTGGCATCCCTCCCACTGAGAGGCGAAGGTTCCTTTTCCTGCTGTGAAACTGCGCTGGCCTTAGGGACTTGCTTGACCAAGCGAAGCAAAAAAGACTTTCCGGGACTTCTAAGGCTCTGGTGTACAGAGCCTGCAGGTTCTGTCCCAGCCTTGCAGAGTGCTTGCTGGGGGAAGCTGGCGGCCGTGTAAAAAACCCAACTGCCGTCGGACCGCCGCACTGTGGTGAAGCCCACGGTGACCACCTGGACAGGTTATATGTAGAAGGAGGGGGAGGCGTGCAGCCATCCTAGCGTGGGTATCACACATGAGCAAAGAAGCTTCACAGGGGACAAAAGAGCCCCAGACATGACACAGAAAAGAACTGGGGAATCCAGCCGATAGCCAGAATGAAGCCCAGACATATGGCTCCATTTGAAAAAGTCCAGCCATTTCTGGCCATCTAAGCCATCCCAGGAGAGGCCCCAGACATCCTGAAGAAATGCATTATTCCCCATTTTATTCTACTCAAATTCCTGACCCACAGGTTATAGATATAATGGAACTGTATTGGTAGATGCCTCTAACTTCGAAGGACGTTTATTATGCGGCAATAATTAACCAGGACAGACTCTCTATTTATAAGTCAGCTGTGTGTCAGGTAGATTTATGGCTAATCTATGACTGTCTTTTCCCCATTAGTATCACACTCCTCAATCAATGCTTTAGAAATTGTGCAGGTTCTAGAGTCACAAGAGCTACTATGTGATAGACTCAAAGCATACGCAGCAAACTGATATTAAAGGACCCCAGTATTTTTTTTCAAAACATGAAATCCTTGTGATGATGCATTGTTACCAAAGCAAACTCATGAGATATCCTTCCATCTGGAGGCAGTTTTGCACCAAAGCCTAGAGCCGGGAACATCTTATCGCTGTCATAGTCCTGAACGATTTCTCCAACGGCTTTCAGAGCCATGCCGTAGGCATTCAGCTGGTAAGGGTTCATGTAGTGCAGGGAAGTGGGCTGCGCAGGGTTGCCTGATGGCAGAAAAAACACGTCAACATGAGTGATCAGGCTAACAACGTGATTTTCTTGAACAACACTTTTCTTGGTATCTGTTGTAGAATGAATTATGTGTTTCTATCTATACCCATAGTCTGTCAAATAGGTTTTTTTGGATGGATAATTAGCGTAGAAATATTTATTACATTCTAACAGGCATGTAGAAAATGTGCCAAAGCCTATGCACATTTTTTCAGAAATTATTCCTCATGGTTAATACCTAATATAGGCTATTCTTGGATTTCAGTTCCAGAAGTACACAAGCACTTTTGTTAATCTTATTTTAGGGTGGTTTTGTTTAAAAAAAAATCATGTGTCTTTAGCTTGAATCATTATGCTTGTAACCAGAGGACACAACTGACTTAATGGGCTTCCATAACTGTGAGGTTTTCCTAAAGCAGTTTCACAGAACATATATTCCGTATTTGAGAAATATCCCAATGAAATCACTTAAAAAGAGGAGAGCATAGTGATTTTCAAATTCAAGCTAATTAAGCATCTAGGTCTGAAAAATTATTCGTGTTTCTCATTAGACATTAAGCCAGAAGCCGGAAGGCCCCAAATCAAGGCTTGCCATTGGCAGGACATTTATAAAATGCCTGCAGTAACTCTTACCACAGTGTTTACTGGGGAACAAAATGAGATCATGGGAGGAAGTGATTAAAAATAATTAAGCACCACAGAAATGTAAGGTTTAACTTATTCCCGTTATTACTGCCTGGGTTATCCACATGGCTCTGAATTTTCAATATACTTACACTATGTAGGATGTCGCCTTTGAATAGAGATGAATTTGAGAGAGAAAGTAATATATGTGCTACCACGCAAGCACATTGACATTCATATTGAGTTGCCCTAATTACTAGCACAAAGGCTGCCTGAAAGTCCATTTAGTTTCTTAAGTGGAAATGGAAAGTTAAATGGGACTTGTAACAGCACAGAAAGCTCAATTCTACATTAAAACATGGCCTGAGGAAAGAGAGCCTCAGGGAATAGTTCTTTTCTGATAAGGAAAAAAATAAATAAATAAGCACTTGAGATGCAGAGAGAGAAACGACATAAAGCAGAGATCTCCCCTAGGTTTATAATACATATAATTATACACAGAACATTTCTGGCCTAAAAATAATTCATTGCATAAATGCATTTATATTTCTAAAGGGTTACCCGCATTTAAGGGCTGGTTCCACATGACAAAATTTTTTAAAAAGTTGTCTCCTGACCAAACGTTCCCCTCAGCTTTACTGACCTTGACAAAAGGTTTCTCCAAGACTATAGGCCCTTGACCTCCCTCTCCTTAGGGCACTGTAAATTCTTACTTTCTGAACCTTTAAAATGTAAATCCTATATAACCCAGGAATGTCTTTCTTCCTCAGGGACCTGGGAGGATCCCAATGAAATGGAATCGACAAGAAAAAACAGCACCCCTACCGCTAGTCTCTGTGGGAAGGTGGCCAGCTAACTTCAGCAAGTGCTAATTAGCAAACAGAACTGGCGGAAGCACACAGACCACCTCCTCTCTGATGCCCGCTACTCTTGTCTAGTTCACTGCACAGCTCCCACCTTCTGTTTTGGAGGAATTCAGGTCAGTTTCTCTCCTATATCGCAACAGCCTTGCCCTCTACGGTAACAGTCTTGAATGAAGCCTTCCTTGCCTGTTGAACTTGTCTGTTGTGATTTTTCTTGGACATGTCGTTTCAAGTTGGGATGTTGCCAGTTGGTCAAAAGCCCATTGGAGCCACAGATAAGCAGTATCTTTAGTTGGCTAAGTGGTTATTGAACACAACTCTCAAATACAAGAAGAGTAGTTACCCAATGGTTTCAATCTGGCACCTAATTCTATTTCACTAAGAAAACCGTACTTAAAATGAAAACATCGTTAACACCCCACCTGTCTAAACATCCTGGCCAATCCGCACAGCAGGACCGATTCTAAGATGCTGTCTCTTTCCAGCATCACCTGCCAGACCAATCCCTTCACTGTACCACTAATGACATCATGCTTCCTATCACTACCTCTCAGGTTGCCACCCTGTCCTGAAATTCATTTTCTTCTTCTCCAGCGGACATTTCACTTGCACCAGACAACCTTCCTCGTCTACACCAGCCCTTACCAGCCCTTACTGTCTTTTACTCTCCTACTTTTATGGCTCTTGTGCTCTGCACCACAAAATTTGGCAATTAAAAAATTGCCACACTGACTGTCAACTCCTTAAATCTGGGACCATATTTGTATCGATAACAATGTATATGGAGAATGAACTTGCAATAATTTGATGACACTGGGGCCCAACTAATAACAATAATAATTATAATGGCATGGAATCTAACATGTATTGAACATCTTACTTCCCATCTCACTTAATCCCTTTCAACAAACTTATGACATGGATACTTTTACTATACCTATTATTCAGGTTAAATAACTTGCCCCAAATCACACAATAATAATTGGTAAAACCAGAATATAAATATAGGCAGTCATATTCCATAGCCCTTATTCTTAGCTATAACTCTCAGTTTTTTAATATTTTAAGCCCTGAATGTTATCAAAGTTGTATCTGATATTTAGAAAGGTACACTAGCCTTGTATTAAAAAAAAATCACACTTGACTAGCCTCTTTTTCAAAAAGCTTCATTGAGATATAATTCACCCATTTAATATGTACAATTCAATGATTTTTAATATTCACAGATATGTGCAACCATCACTATGGTTAAATTTAGAACATTTTCATCACCTTAAAAAGAAACCTAGTACCTATTCACTATCACTCTCTTATCACTCCATCCAGCCCAGCCCTAAACAATAAGTACTCTACATTTCTGTCTTCATTAATTTGCCCACTCTGAACACTTCACATAAATACAATCATATAGTATGTGATCTTTTGTGACTAACTTCTTTCCCTTAGCATAATTACTTCAAAGTTCATCTATGTTGTCGATGTATCAGTACTTCATATTTCAATCCTATTTATTGCTGCATAGTATTCTACTGTGTGAATAGACCACATTTTTTAATTCACTTATCAGCTGGGACATTAGGGTTGTTTACATGTTTTGCCCATTATGCTATTATAAACTTTTGTGTACAACTTTTTGTGTGGATGTATGTTTTCATCTCTCTTGTGTACGTATTTAGGAATGGAACTGCAAGGTCACATGGTGACCCTATGTGTAACAACGTGAAAAACTGCCGAAGTGTTTTTCCAAAGTGACTGCACTATTTCAGACTCTCAATTGCAGTTTTTGAGGGTTCCAATTTCTCTACATCCTTACCAACACCTGCTTTCTGACTTTTGGGTTACAGCCATTCTAGTGGGTGTGAAATAGTATCTGATTATGATTTTGATTTGTACTTCCTGGTGCCTAAGTATGCCAAAGATCTTTTCATGTGCTGATTGATCATTTCTCTATTCTTTGGAGAAATGTCTATTCAGATCCTCTGCCCATTTTTAATTGGTTTGTCTTTTTATTAAGTTATGAGTTCTTTACACATTCTAGATACAAGACCCCAATGAGATAAATGACTTGCTAATATTTTCTCCCCTTCTGGAGTTTGTCTTTTTACCTTGTTCATAGTGTTCTGTGAAGCATAAAAGGTTTTAATTTTATGAATCTCAATTTATTTTTCTTTTTTTCCTTATGTTTTTGGTGTCATATCTAAGAATCTATTGCCAAATCCGAGGTCATGAATATGTGTCCCTATGTTTTCTTCTAATAGTTTTATAATTTGTAATTTTAGCCCTTACATTTAGACCTTGACCTATTTTGTGTTAATTTTGTATAGATATGAGGTAAAGATCCAACTTCATTCTTTTGTATATGGCTGTAAAGTTGCCCCAGTACCATTTGTTCAAAAGATAATTATTTCTCCATTGAATTGTCTTGGTATCCTCCTTGAAATCAGTTAACTTTAAACACATGGTTCTAGAATCTCAACTGTATTTTGTTAAACTACATATTTATCTTTATGCCAGCATCACAATGTCTTGATTACTGTTGCTTTATAGTAAGTTTAAAAAATGGAAGTGTGAATCTTTGCTCTTTTTTTTCCAAGTCTCCTTTAACTCTTCTGGATTCCTTGAAATTCTGCATGAATTTTTGGGTCAGTTATCCATTTCTACAAAAAGCCTTTCAATGTTTTGACTAAGACTCCACTGAATCTGCCAATCACT
Organism: Manis javanica; assembly: GCF_040802235.1. Taxonomy (NCBI): domain Eukaryota; kingdom Metazoa; phylum Chordata; class Mammalia; order Pholidota; family Manidae; genus Manis; species Manis javanica. The sequence goes on along the minus strand of NC_133170.1, from coordinate 5,395,223 downwards.
CTGGGAAACAATGACATCTTAACAGTCTTGAATTTTCTAATCTATGAAAATGGCATACTTTCCCACTTACTTAGAACTCGAATTTCTTTCAACAATTTTTTCTGAATACAGTCTTAAAATCTAAGTTTTGCACTTACGTTGGTTAAATTTATTCCTACGTACTGTATTCCTTTTGATAATATTATAAATGGAATTATTTTCTTAATTTCATTCTCAGATTGTTCACTGAAAGTATATAGAAAAAGAACTGATGATTATATATTGATCTATCCTTCAATCTTGGTGAATTCATTTTTAAGTTCTAAGAAATTTTAGGTGAATCCTTAGGATCTTCTATACATAAGATTATGCCATCTGCACATAGTTTTATACATTTTTTTCCAATATGGATATATTTTATTTCTTTTTCCTGCCTAATTGCTGTGGCCATGACCTCTAGTACAATGTTAAATAGAAGTGGCAGAGCAGACATCCTTGATCTGTTCTTCCTGTTAGGGTGGAAAGCCTCTAGCTTTTCACCATTATGTATGATGTTAGCTATGGGTTTTTCATGCTTTCCCTTCCTAAAGTTAGTGAGTCAACTTCTATTCTTAGTTTAAGTGCTTTTATGTTGTAAATGTGTTGGATTTAGTCAAATGCTTTTCATGCATCAAGTGATGACCATGTGGTTTTTACATTTTCTCCTACTGACTTGGTATATTATGTTATTTGCTTTTTAACTATTAAGCCAACTTTGCATTCCTGGGATCAAATTTACTTGGTTGGTAAATAATTCTCTTTATGTTGCTGGATTCAGTTTGCTAGTATTTTGTTGAAGATTTTTATATCCACATCCATAAAAGAGATTGATCTTCAGTTTCTCTTATTTATGGATATCTTTATCTGGTTTTGTTATCAAGGTACTACTGACCTCATAGAATGATAAGGGAACATTTCTTACCTTTTCTATTTTTTGGAAGAGTTTGTGAAAAATTGGTATTAATTCTTTTTTAAATATTTGGTAGAATTCACTAGTGAAGCTGCTGCTCAAATAAACTTTGTGGGTAGATTTTTAAAAATCTAATTCAATCTCTTATTATAGATCTGTTCAGATTGCCTATTTCTTTTTAAGTCAATTTTAGTAGTTTGTGTCTTTCTATTGAATAGATTCTTGCTCTTTAGCTTGTTGTGCTAATGCTCATCAGTGAACAAAAGATAATATTTAAACTGTTTGGATTTCAGGTATTATTTTTATATTCCATATTTTACTGAATAAAGCATGTGAGTAAAAGTCATTAACTTGAAGCAATAATGTGGAGTATAAACATGTAGCCCAAGATGAGCTGAAATAGAGTTTGGGCTGCTCATCCCGACTCCTAGGTTTAGTACTAACAAGCCAAGATGCATTTATTAGAAAAAGATTTTCTGGACCTAAATTTCCTTATTTATTTAAGAGGGTGGTTGGAGTAAGAGATCTCTAAGATGCTTTGCTACCTATGTCTATTATTTTGTGAAATTTTAGGGGATAGTTGATGTGAAAGAAATGTGAGATAAAGGAAATAAAATGTGAGAGCCATAAACACAATAAGCAATTTGGAAAAAAACAGTTCTAGGTAAATATAAACTGATGGCAACTTCTGGTAAAAGTTAAATAATGAGATTCATGTTCCTAGTAACTCAATTCAAATGATTGTTCCATTTGAAACAAAATTACTTCAAAATAAAATAAAAGACCAGTTTTTTTCATATATATAATATATATGAATGATGAATAACCCCACATGGGATGTTACATGAAAATCCCTATGAATTAATTAAATGTAAATGTGTTAACAAGAGTAATTCTTAAAAATGATCAGGTAAAATTGAAGCAAATTGCATAAGGTACATGCACCTGCATTATATTTTTATAAATTAATACACACAAAAATACTATAAAATTGGGATTATAATTAGACACATCTCAGAATTATAGCTATGTATGGAGAGGAAGAGAGGGTAGAAGAAATGGGGCAGGGATACACAGTGGGCCTAACTAGATGCTTAATTGTCTTTTCAAAAGTATGTGAAATAAATTATAATATTTCAATATTTAACAAATTTAAATGTAACTACTATGCATTTTGTTATATTTCTTATAGTCCTTTGTATGTCTGAATTATTTCCCAATATAAAAAGAAAGAAAAATTAACTGAACTTTTTGGAAAACACTTCTTAAGTGTAGAAGTATAGGAATAATATATCTAAGTTCATGACAATAAATATTTTTCACAGAATTGCTGATAGTTTAAACAAGTGGATAGTCATAATACTCACCATTTGATGCTGTAAAATCAATAGCCACTGTGAAATTGATCTGCGTTCTAGAATAAAAGTAAATAAGAATCATTAATGATTAACTTTGTAGAAAAGAGTTTGATTTCTATATGTGTTATGTTTTTCAACATCACTCAGTTTTCTTATACACAGCATAGCATCACACAGTTTTACAAGGTAAGAAGTTGGCAGAACACGTTTAAAATCATACAACTGTAAAATAAAAATAAAGTGCCAGGAATAGAGATAGTGCCTTTAAGGGCGCTATTAAGTCAAACTTCAAAAAACTGTTTGCTAGACTGTAGCACTTCTTACTAATTTGCTTTCAAAACTATTTTATAATCATTGTAAAATTATTATGCCCTCAAAAGTATGGCATAGATAAAATCATGTATCTTTAATAATATTCCTTAAACTAATTCTTTCCAACAATCCTGAAAATATGGATTTCTTTTTTTCTTCTTTCCTCCGAAGTGAAGTGTTTCAGATACTGAACTATCCATCCCTCAGTGATCACAGCATTTCTGAGTATATGTGTGTCCATTTGGAGAGACAGATAAATGTTTATATAGATACAACTGGTTATATACAGTTTAAATTTGCAGCACATGGTAGCTACCCAAAATTATCTTACTAGTTAGTTTTTACTTTTCCTTTCTTCTTTTCTATACAAACCAAAGAGATAGCTTGTATAGAAAATTCATTCTTTGGATAGACCCCTGACTCTTTCTGTATATAATTCCACCTCTTTCTCACCAAAGAAGGCATAAAAACACAAGTGACAAGATATGATTGCTAGAATAGCCTATGATCATATTTAATTTGGAAAATAATTTTAAATAAAAGAGTAAATCATTTGAAAACATGAGTGCTTAGATTATTTTTAGTAACAAATTACTTCTGACACCCAGCAACTGATTTAACCTTCAAAGTCTGGAACTGCTGTTTACAAGGTGGCAGTGGTGGTGATGCTGATGGGGGGTAATACGGCGTAGGGTCCCTTGTACTCCTCTTAGTATAAAGTATAGTGATATTTCTTTCCTCTTCTAAAAATGCATCCAGAAAAGCCCTAATACTATTCAGGTATTGAAATAAATTCTCCCCATTTTTTTCCCCTAAGGAATGAAAACCCTGTTGTGCTTTACATTTAGTCAAAACGAATACAGACCCTCTTTATAGTTATATGGTAGTTTTTTTCACAGGATAGAAATTGGGTTTATAGGCTAAGAATATAGGCTAATTCGAAACAACACTAACCATTATGAACAAAAATGAATTAAAAACCTTGAGAGAGAGAATACAGTGAGACATTGGGAGAACCGTCTGAGATAATAAATCCCTTGGAGGAACTGAAGCAGCCACCATCAGCAGGACGCTTAGCATTCCGCTGCTAGGAGAGAGCGACTGGCATATACTGAGTAGTAAGGTGCGTTAGAACGGGGGTGTAGAGAAGTTTTGAGTCTGAAAGAACTGGGTTTGAATTCAAGTAACTTGGCGACATTACACAAGTTTCAAAACCCTCAGAGGGCAGGCAGCTGGCAGAGATAAAGCAATGACTGACAGAAAGACTCCATGAACTCTATCTATTTACCCATCTATTTATATATGTATTTATATATCTATATATACACACACACATATACACACACATACATTTAAATGTGTTTTTACATAGATTATATTAATTAACATCATACTAATTTTTAAGAGACGACACTATTCTCCTTTTACAGACAAGGAAACCTATGCTCACAAAATGTAATAACTTTCCACACAAGTAACAAATGTCAGTATTGGAATTTGAATTCACATCTAACCCCAAAGACCATATTTGTACACTCTATACTACTATAATTCTGCAATTAAATATTTGTGAACTGCTTGGCTGTAACAAGAACACAATAAAGGGTAGTGATGATTATGTTGCAAACCTAAAAATGATACTACACAATCCTTAATGATAAAGAAACAGGTATATTCTTGTGCTTGGCAAATTTGTCCTTCAACCAAGTATGTAACCAAATACGTAAATAACAAAATTATTGGTGTAAATGCCTTTTTATGTTATTTTATTCAAATGACACCTCCTTAGGAAAAATCATCACTGGGCTTTCAGAACAGTTATTTCTTTTAAGCACATCATTAGGGCTAATATAGGAGTTGACTCTTGGTTCAAGGTCCCTTAGGTTGAAGAGTGTGGACACCTTGTCTTGATTCAACCTCTCTTATTGTGACACTCTTATTCAACTCTCTCATTGTCTGCATGATGCTTTCCACATATTGAAACCTCACTGCATTTATTGGGTGAATGAGTGCATTCTTTTCATGACTGTTTCTAGTATGTTCTCCACAGTAGCCCAGGATATATAGCATAAACACCAACTTCTTAAAAGCAGATAGAAAACTGCCCTAATCTGAGATCCAAAGGTCCTTTCAAAGCTAAAGCTGTGCCTAGCCAAGCTACAAAGAAAAGGTATGACTATGCACTGAAGAACTATACTTAGATGAGAATAAGAGAGGAGATATTATCAGACCTTACTGAAACCTCTAGTTAGCTCAACAAAATGAATTGCAAAACCAAGTAGATGAGGTAAAAGAAAATCACAAAGGGTTAAAAAAAAGAAAAGAAGAAAGAAATGAAGGAAGGAAGGAAGGAAGGGAGAGAGGAAGAGTGAGGAGAGAGGGAGGCAGTTCCAGGAAACCCTTTGAAGTTTTGAAGCCTAGGACATTCCCAGACTGAACAGGAAAGATGGGTGCGTTCAGCACTAAACCACAACTTAGGCCATTTGGCAATTGTGGCGTATCAGAGAATCTCAGCAAGTAAAACAGAATCCTTGATACATATCTGGTGGTTAACACATCAAGATTTGATTAATTCTTTGCTTCACTCTACATGTCAGAAAGAATCTCTCTCCTTTACTATTCAGAACCAGCAGTATGGAAGTCAGATGAGAAATATGACGACTCATTACATAAAACACTTCATGGTTCTAACAGTCTCAGCCTATTATCACACCACATGGATTTTTCCATTTAAAAAACTACAGTTCAACGATTTTTTATTGAGCATCTTCTGAATGCCAAGCACTGTGCTAAGAAAATAGGAGCAGACCAAATACTACCCTTGACAATTCCAGCTTTGCTACTATTAAAAATAATGGCAAAACAGCAGAGAAGTTTTCACTGAATTCATAATCAACAGCAAAACCTAAAACTCTACTGTGCATTTGCTGCAGATAACCCCTTATTCTTTCCCATGATTCCCAAGAGTTTCCACTCCTATTACCATGTATGCTTACATACCAAGTGACATTCTATGTATTTTGAAAATATTAACTAATAAAAATTTTTAAAGTTGCTAGCAATATATATAAACTATAACTTTAGAAGACTGGCTTCTTAACTCACTTTTTTTGTCCTAGAAATAAACCAAACAAAATACCTTTATCAATAATCCTGTTTTTCTTTTTCATTCTTTAATATTGCTTGAAGCCTGATGTTGGAGAAAAAAAATCAATCACCTGTCAAAGTAAAGACCCTGAATTTGCACAAGATGACTCTTGGCAGCGTTTTCAAAAAACTATCACACAGAAATCCTCAGAACAGTTTGCTTAAGAAGCATTACTTTAGCTGTCATTTTATGTGTTAGACAAAAAAGAGCAGGATTTCAAGAAACCCGATAAGAGTGCTATATTCTAGAGTAGAAAAAAGGCATGCCTGACAAGTTTCATGAGTTAGTAGTAACATCTCATGAGAATTCTCCATGCATATGTCCTACTACTACTAAAATACATACTTGGAATATGTCCTTATTTTACTCTGTCAAAAGCTGAGAATGACAGAGAAATCAGATGTCAAGATGGAAGATTAAACTAGCACAGCAAGGAGCCACAGAGAACAAGTATACATGCTCAAGCCAGAAAACTACACATATTTACGTGTGGGCATGCACAAGTGCACACATGCATGCGTGTGCACACACACACACGCACACACCCAGGACTACCATCTTAGATAACCTTGCCACAGCTGGCGTTATGAACTAATTACTGAGAACTAACTCCTGGGATGGGGAGGTGCAGAAAAATTGTTTTACTTTCTTCCTGACTTCAAATCGTATCAGCTGTACAAACGGAACATTAACAATATGAAAGATACACTTTCCCCATCCTTTTTAAAATTCACCTTGACAAATTCAGAGTCAGATCCACTAGCTGCTGGGACTTAGAACCTGTAGATGCAGTTGGACACACACCTGACTAACATTGCTCTCTTTCTTGTCACCCTGATTCCTAGATGATGCTCCTGCCTTGATTTCTTATGTGCAGTCCAGTTCACACTTCAGTTCTGGAACCTTCCCTGACCGCCTGGTCACCTGCCTCAGGCACTATCCTCCTGCCTAGCCCCTCTTAGCTCCGGGTCAGCGTGGGCTAACTCTGAACCCATTTCTGCCCCACCTCTTCCCTCTTTCTTAAAAGTTGTCCAACTACCTGGATGACAACACAGGCAGCTGCCACATTCGAAATTTTGCTGCGTCTTCAAAATTCTTGCTTCCCGTGCCCGTCAACTACTCACAGGATTAACAGCCCTCAAGTGAGATCTGCTATAATGAGGCCAGGCTCTGAGATGCACAATGCAAATTTAAATACAAATTCTTTCACCCATCAGCTACGTGATCTTGGAAAATGGTTAAGGATGACAAAAACCTTCTTGGGGTTGTTGTGAGGACGAGAAAAGCACCTGTCCCTCAGTGGGCACTGGGTGAATGGCTATGATGACTACTGTCACCATTAGAGATGCTAGTTTTTGGACCTGAATTCAGCAATTTCCTTGACAACTGGAGGGTGCGGTGCTTATCGAATTTGTGGATCTACCAGCTTCAGGTCGTGCCTCAGAACCTGACCCTTCCAGGTCAGGTTTCTTCTCCTTTGCATCAGCTGCTAAGGTCCCAAGCTGCCAGCACAAATGATCTAACCGTGATAGAAGGGGTCACCTGGGTGCTTCCTCTAACAAAATCCCTGTGCATGAAGTAGTTGTAGCTCTGACCCCTGCCTCATTCTCCTTCCTATCCTTCCCAAGCACTCGGGATTTCTGAAGGATCGCTAAATGTCAAAAATAAGAACAAAAAGAAGCCAGAGAAACAATTGATGTGATTCTTCAACTATTTATGCTAATATTCTTGGTCGTTACTAAATCTAGTTCTCATAAATCAATAAATCTTTTTGGTTTCTGTGGACTTTGGAGGTGGATTTCAGCATTTTTTAATGCACTAGGAATGTGCTAAAGTACAACTTCACAAGATCCTACAGCTCAAGAACTCCTCATCAAGGAAGGGATGCAGGATGACTAATCTTTTTTAAACCAGTTTAGAAAATATCTCATAAATGATGAAATCAAAACAAACAAAATATCAACCCCAAACCAAAAATACAGAACTAAAGTGAGGTAGGTGCTGTGGTAGCAATGAAGCCTAGTAGAAAGAGTACGAACTTTTGGCTTACAGGTTGGAGTTTGAAACCCAGAATCCTAACTAGCTAGCTTTGCAAAACTATCAAGTCTCTGAGCCTCAGTGGTCTATTATGATATATAGGTAACGGCTACTTGGAAGGAGTCCTCTGATTACTAGAAATAAAACCCTGCATGTGATGAATATTCTACATGCCGGGGGACTAATGTCCTCATCCATCTGTGTCATCCTCTCCCGGTGCATAGGAATCCTTTCCTGTTGGGTCAGAAGAAACAGTCCTTTCTATGCTTTAACATATATTCCTTTATTCTTCCCATAGTGCCAGTCAGCGGTGTACCAAGGATGGGGCAATGAGCCTCCAGCCAGAGCAATAGGGGGCGCGCTGTCTATGAGAACTTAAAAACAATAATGTAATCTTCCCCTACTAGTCTACATTTTAATATCACCATCACACCAGCAAATCTCGGCAGGGTCAGTGATGAATTCTCCTCCTCTACCAGCACCTGCCCTTAGTCAGCCACTCTGGTTTCTCTGTTTCTCTTCCCCCAGCTCCCAACCTATCAACTGCCCACCAGAGAGACAGCGTGGCTACAAGCGTGCAGGCTGATCATGAAACATAACGCAAACCGTCGGACACAAAACAGTCAATAGTTCGGCTCCATTAGCACTAGTATCAGTGGTGACTCGTCCGTGCAGTTTCCTTGGACTTTGAAATGCAGAGCAGAGGAAAAAAAATCATTTGAAAAATAACCTAAGCTTGCAATGAAACCACAATCTCAAAGGATAAAACTGGACATCTCTACTTTTAAAGCGTGAATTTTGCACGTGCAAAAATTAGAACAAGCATTAGCCAGAGCCATGTTGCTGAGTTTGAATGCACTGCAAAAGCATCTCTTCTAGATCTTAGTTTAGATGGGTTTAGTTCGGTGTGATAACGTTCTGTGTGAATGTATTTATAGAAGGCAGAACGGCCTTATTTGTATTAGTTCTTTTTGCTTTCGGTGCTGCAGGGTCTGGCCCTCCCCTGAGTTGATGAATACAGAACACTTGGGTCCCACGATGAGACGCACTATAAAAAATGCTAGATATGCATATTCAGTTGTCAGATAAGAAACTTGATTAGGAAAAGCAATCCTCAGAGCGCTGTGCGTATTGGCAGGATGGGATCCCTGAGCAATATTTCAATGTCATATCACCAATTATATAAAACTAAGGCAAACCTTTTAGAGCATCACTGCACTTGCTTAAATATTTTTAAGGAAAAAAAATCTTAATGGAGTCTGTTGATCACAAACCCATCTTTAAAATCAGCTGCATCAAGAAGCCCATTTAGCCTTTAAAATTAACTTATAATAAGTAGGTATCTCTTTTCTTTCTCTAAGATATCTTACTTCTTCCAAGTGGGATATAAGCCTTTTATCTGTAATTTCAGACAAATTTTAGATTCTGGGTTAAGTGTTTGGGCCGAGATTGGAATGGGAGGAATGTCTTGGTTTTCCACCAAAGAGAACTGAACTACAAAGAATGAACTTTGATTGACTTTGTGAATTTGAATGTGCTTTTTTTCTCTCTCCATGTCTCTGATAACTGGGACAATTACCACCAATGAAATCATGATGATCAAATCAGATAAGATATACTAGAACTTGAAACAAACTGAAATTACTCAGAAAAATGATAGCTAGCATTTAGAGGGTTAAGTGTATGCCTTTAATCCACTTGGCCACTCTCCAAGACGGGCATTATTATTTTTATTCCCATTTCATAGAAGTGGAAATAGGTTATGCTAACAAGAGGCAGGTCTAGGATTTGAATTAGGCAGATAAAGCTGAAATCACACTCTTGGCCACTACTACGCACTGCCTCAGTTATCAGCAACCACATCTTTGCAATTGACTTGACTTTTTGAGAAACATTTACCTCTTATTTTGATCCCCAGAATTGCCTACCAAGCGTCTCCTGTATTATCCTCTTTCGTATTGCCTTTTCTGTTAAGATGTGAGGAAAATAAGTGGCTCATGTATCTAATCTTGATCTTGTCTTTTTTCCAAGTTACTAGAAACCCAGATAGAGTTAAGATGAGATAATTTCTGCAGAGGCCACACAAAAGCATGTTTTCTTATCGCCGAAAGCCTGGCCTCTCTGTTTTGTTCGGGGAACGGTATGAGACACACAAGGAAGGTCACAGGATGATAAAGCCCGTGATGATACAGACACGGAGGTTTGTGATCCACTTCACTCAATTCTCCCTCTCTTTGCTTAAAAGTCCTATTTGGTCATCACATTTCATTACATTAAGAGATTTGGAGAGAAGCGTGTAAAGTCAGGCTTAACATGGTTTTCTAATTAATCCATATTTTTTCAATGGCTAACTTGTGTTCAGCTTTATAAAAATATTTTCAAATAGCTAGTCTCTTTGAGAAGACAAATCATTCAAATGAACAATTAGAAAGACACCCAGAGAAAATAGCAACCACTGGATGTAAATGATAGGAGTGTGGGCAGCTCACTGTGACCAGCCGGACGAGTTTGGGCTTTCTTCAGAGAAAGAAAATGACAGTCTGTAGACCTGCAGCTTTCTAATACATTCAATTTTGTCATAAAAATATAGACAAGGGCTTCATGTTGACATGAAATTCTGGTAGCTTAGAGGGACTCTGCAGAGTTTGTGATCTGTTTTTCCCCTTTATCTGCCAAAGAGATGTGGAAACTTTATAGATATTTGCGCTTGGTCGTGTTAGCAGGGGAATAAAGAGTTTCACAAAGACTTAAGATACCCAGAGACTGAAGGACAGACCAAACCAAATAGGTATTTGTGATTCTGCCCTCAGATACATACAGTATGAGTTGTTGGGAATATGGAAATATGTATTTTACAAATCTGTAGAGATCAGTAAGCCATTGCACAAGTAATAATAAATTATAATAATGAGGTGATACCCTAAAGGAGTATTTTAGATTTCAGAACAGTCTGTGACTTTGAGCCAATCTGGCATTATCTTTATTAATGATCACTGGGATACTCAATGCCATGGATTGAGGATTAGGGAATAAACATCTCTAGTAGGCAATTACATCCGACTTTTAGAATTTAAAGCTATCTCTCTATAAGTAAAGAAAGTATCCCCTGGGGTAAATATACAGAGTATGATTAAAAATAATGACTCCAGGGTCAACATCCAGAAGAGACAATCAGTTTTCATCACTTCACAGTTAAAATTCCTTTGTGGATATTATTCTTCTAGTTAGAAAACTCTACTCCCTCAAGTCATAAAATGTACCTTATGCTCTGGGAAAAGCATGGTACTGCTTAACCAAAAAAAAAAAAAAAAAGAAAAAAAGAAAGAAAAAAACTTCTAAAAATTAGATTTTTATTTCACAGAATATTTTGTATAAAAATCAGATCTTGGTTAGCTGAGAATGCATCTGTCTCATCTGCTCACTGTGTGCCTGAATTCATAAACCTGTTGACTACGGTTAACAGTGTTTTAGGAATCAGGACAGTGAATGAAAAGTAACAAGCTAACAAATTGGTTTCACAAACAATCAAGGTTATATTTTCATGTAAATATCTACATCAATGATGGCTGAAGTAACGGGAACTTCAAATGCCCAATACTAACAATTAGGCCCATAGAGAAATTCCTTTGAATGGAAAGATTTTGAAGGACTATGAAAACAATTTTGTTTAGTATTTAAATGTGTTCATTCTTAGCTCTGCATAATTCTACTTGGATTCACAAGAAAACAAATAACATTTCCTGTCATTTTTCTATTCAATCATTTCTTGTGAGATGAAACAAGAAGGGAGATGAAATTTTAAAGTGCAAATCAAGAATTTCTTTCCAAGAGTTTCATCACGATGTGTTAGCCCTGCTTGTTCCCGGTCAGTCACCTGTTCTGCCCCATCTCTGTTCTCACGCTCCCACCCATCTATTTAAGGCAAATGGTTTATAATATGGATGTAGAGAACACAATGAAATTCAGGAGAACTTCAACTAAACTTTATTCTGGATGGCTCAGAGCCCACCAGAGTACCAACTTAATTGTTGTTACTCCTTTTTTATATGATGATTTCTCACCTTTTCTGAAGACCACTAGCTTCACGTGTCAATTAAGATTCAGTATGAGCATAACTCAACAACAGATTCTTCTGTAGGACTAGAAAGGATACGGTGAGCAGGTCTCTGAACTGATGTCACTGAAGTTGGCGACCAAACGGTCTATAAATACTGCAATAAATGCTGACATCTCAGCATATGAAGTTCAAAGTGAATAGTTAGTAGATTTATTTTAAAACATTGCATTAAATACATTGTTCCAATTGTTTCTGAAAAAAAAAAACCACTTTGGAAAGATGGTAGAGCATCTCTTCAAAAGGCTAAATTTGATCATCCCATAGATCTTCAAATGTCCTAATATGACCCCAAAATACTACTTTGGGTTGCTTGGCTGATTGCAGCCCAATGAATTGTTCTCCTGCACCACAACCTCAGGGTGAGGGCGAGGCCCGAGGGCCAAGGGACGAAGACTTTCCTCAGATGGTGCCCAAGAGCAAGAACATCAAGGGCTGAGGTGTGAATGCTGGGGAAGTGTAGCCGAAGGTGTGACCACACTAAAGGGGGACGCTGCCACCCACCTTTCTGCCTCCCATCCTCAGCTGAAAATACTCAATTTTTGTGTTGGGACTGGGGAAAGAAGGAAGAGAGGAAAAGAAAAAAAAATGGGGGGCAGGGTTTGAAATCTGTGTTTCCAAAGACACAGCTGTTTAAACACAGGCTTTACAAAGGACATCACAATAGCCGATAAACAGAGGTTTTCACATATAATATAAAAACTGGCAATGGTTTATAATATTTATCTACAAATCAGCAAAAATGGAAAAGCAGCAGCCCTATTCAGTAAGCTTTCATACACAAATGTTAGAAGTATGAATTGTTATTTCAGTAACACGATTTTGAAATATCTAACAAATTGCAAAATACACATACCATTTTCTCCAACAACACTATTTCCAGGAAGTGAACCTGTAGACGTGTTTAATGAGGTGCAGAAAAGTATGTACCAGGGTTTTACACTGCAGCCCTATTTAAAAGAGGAAAATAATGTGGATGCAATGGAAGTGGGTATCACAGGAAAATTTTAAACTAAATTATGTGCATCCTTATAATGGAAACTGTTAAAATAAAGTAGACATACCAGCACTGACAAACAGATATACGTGCACAATATATTTAATGAACAAAATTTACATTATAGAATATTGTGCATCACATGACCCACAGTTATAAAAACTAATGTTATGTGTTTGGTAATAAACACATTTCTAACAGTAATCTCTTGAGAGTATGATTATGGGGGAATCTACCTTCATACAAATTATTTTCATTTTTACCTAATTTTTCTTTTTACCATTGCACATTTCATGTTTATAATGTGAATCCAAAATATGAATATTTCTGTTTAAAATCTGGGAGATATAATATTTCTTGCCCCCAAACCTGAAAATGTAACACTAATAAGATACAAGTATTCTGTGGTTTTTGACAAAGGATTACTATAGAGAACACTAAATATTACTGGGGTGTTTAATAGTTTTCAGAATATTTTTTTAGTTCTAGGAGACTAGAAATTCTGACATTCACAAGAATCAATAGTTATTATCAAAACTATAGATAATTGTCAATTACTGTTTCATTCTAATTTAAAATGAATGCAGCTAATTCTATTCTATTTTGCTATTATTCAGAAATTTTGTGTAGTTATGGGTCTGCTTTTAATATGATGTGTCATCACTACAGTACCTTTATCTCCTTGAAGGTTGAGATTCCTTAATAGTAAAGGCAGAAAGCCTAAAAGGCTTACAATGTCTCAAGCAGGTAAAAAAAAAAACAAAAACAGGAAATCTATCAAGAAAAATAAAAATTATTTACAGAAAGATTTGGACTAGATGTTTGTAGCTACATTTCCATATTTGTGTTCTCCTTTTCAAAGTGCTATCATTTGTTATTTTCATACCAGTAGATGTTTAAGGACTACAGGAATATGAAACTCTATCATCACTTCTTAGAAAGTCCATCAGGTATTCTATTAAGTACATCTCCTGTTCAACGTGCATGATTCACAGTTTAGTCAGTTTTAATCTTCATAACTGTCTAATAATAAAATTCTTAGACATTCTGCATGTCAAGCATCATTTTCCCTTAGGCTACATAAATTAAATTGTAGTTTTGACTGGCAGCAATTAGATATAAATATATCTATACAAAGACTGAAATTAACAGTCCAACAAGTAAGTGAACTTCGTTGTAATTATTTTTAGAGAAAGAGCAAATGATCAATGTGACTATAACTCATGAGAGAAAGAGGGAGGGGAAAGCGGGTGAGCAGAAGGGGAAGGGGGCCAATGGACAGATGTCAATCCACATGAGGCACTTCGCTCAGGGCTTGACACATAATAAGTGTGGTCAGCAGATGCAATTACTATATGCAAACTACATTGTACCGTAAGCTGGTAGGTTAGAGTCAGTCTTCTCGAAGAATATAAACAATAACTTCAGAGCAAAGAGACATAGTTCACGAAAGGGTTGGAAAATCAGGTGGAAGGCCATTATCTACAGATGAAGTGCAGAACTACAGACATTCAGGGGAATTGCAGAAAACGGAAACTTAGCTATAGGAAATGATTTGCCTGTCATTATCTAGCATGCGGAGTATCACAATAAAGCCAGACCCCTCACAATATCATTACTAAAAATTCCAATTTAAATTGTTTGCTCGATTGCTTACAAGTCCTTTAGAGCAAAGACATGCATAATACAATACATATTTGCATTTCATGATCAAAAGGAACAACATATTGATAACTGTATATTACAAATATTACAAATATAATGTAACATGTATACAAAGATGCACATGTATTACATTTACCTTTATATAAAAATAATGGATTATCTGTACTGTCTTTTAGAGAATATGGTTTATAAAAATTGATGTAAGCCAAGTTAGATTAATTATGTAGTGAAATTCAAACTCTTTCCGCAGACCCCATCTGTGTATCAAAAAGGAGTTCTTATAAAAGTCTTGGGAAGGCAGGACTGGAACAAAGTGTACATCATAACTTGGGCTTCATTTATATACAGACTTCGGGCAGAAAAAGGTCACTAGCATTTCTTTCAGCACAGACAGTGCCCTAAGGAGGAGTGTATAAGGCAAAAAAAAAAAAAAAAGAATGTTGGAGGTAGTGAGCAGCAGAAAAATAGGACAGTGTGATAAGGTATGACTGTTATTGCTCTAGGTATTGCAGAAAACCCATTTCCTCTAATTGGCCATAAGCATCTTCAAAAGGATGTTAACCAAAAGAAGTGAGTTTTTGGGGTGTTGCCAATAAAACAAACATAAATGATACTTTTTGTAGCATATGTGTATGTTTCCAATAAAAGTGAAAATGTCTTTTACTGACACTCACATGAAAATATTACTGACCCAACATATTGAGTATTTCTTACACACACACACACACACACACACACACACACACACACACATTACACAAGCTCACAAAGCAAAACCAAAAGGAATTTTTAACATTTTGAAGCTTCACATCATTATTTCAACATGGCAATTATTGCCAGATATATCAAATACCTTTTTGTTAATTTAGAAAGAGTAGGTAAGGATGTCCTCTGTTTTACCATCTTTCTTCACTAATTATTATCTACAGCTACAAAGGAGTTTAACTATTTATGCAAGCATCTATTTTTTTAGGACAAATTCAATTATCATTTTCTCATCTTCTAAAGATAAAAATATGCACCCACATTGGAATATTAAAGAGTGTTGGCAAATATTTTTTCTACTTAGTATGTTTTCCTTTAACTTTATTGAAACGACTATTGCAATTTTGGAGTCTGTGCAGTCAGGTGAGAGGTTCAAGATGATTATGTGGAGAAAAGATGCTCCACTTGGGTAACTATCATTTATGTTTCTTTTGTCTCCTTTACTAAGAGCAAAATGGGACAAGCTCTCTGTTCTCTGGGAAACTATCCCTGCTCCTTGGACCCCCCTCATTCTCTCATCCCTTTCTTCCACCTCATGACAGTTTATCAGTGCATCAGTATTGGGAAAATAAATTTGCTAAATCATAACTAAGAAGAGGTTCACGGGAGTGTTGTCTCTGACTGCTGTTACCTGCCATGAAGTTACTCACTGTGTTCAAATGGGCCTCTCACCAGTTTTGTATATTGTAAATACAATGGGACAGCAAACTTATAACTAGAATATGTGAACATTTTAGGCTGTATGCTAATGGGTGATTTTTATCAATCTCTGGGGATGCTTGGTTAGGTAAAAAATGGGAACAACAAGGTTAAAAATATGAACAAAATTGGAAAAACTTCCCTATATACTAGGGTATAAGAATCCATGGTATGTTAGCAGGACCAATTCTGTCAGGGCTCTGGGAATATTTCAGGAATGGGTACAACCATTTTTTTTGGAAGTGTATTCCTGCCTGGAGCTCTGGAAGCAAATGAATGACTATTTACCATGCGTTTCTGCATTATGATTTTATGACAAGATACATTCTTTAATATTCTGGAGCTAGAACATAGATTTGCAACAAGCCCTCAAGCTTTTCTTCTATTTTGAAAATAATAAAAAGTATATCTAAGGAATTCCATATGTTAGGCAAATGAAACAGTCTTTGAAAGTTCATATAATAGCCTTATCTACGACTATTACTAACACAATAAAGTTTTTTTCTCTCTGTCAAAGAATAGTTAGAATTTTCCCCAAAAGTAATAGCTCTTGGCACATAAGTTTATCTCTGGAGGTCTGAAACAAAAGTGCAAAGTCCATCAAAATATAATAAAGGTGATCATTTCAGCTGCCTATTACCCAGTGATAACATTTGCTACACACATGGAAAGAAATGCTTAAGCAATGGAACAATTTCAGAGAATGACTTACCCTCCTTTAATATAGTCAAGGAATGAAACTTCTGTTTCTACCAAGAAAGAGAGTAAGGTTACCTGGGGAAAGAAAGAAAAGGAAGGAAAACAGAGCAGAATTACCTGCTAGAACTGACTGCAGTCTCAAATGGACTTTCTAATTAGCAGAGAGAAAATCGTATTTCCCGGCATTCTGACAATCAATATAGTGTTCTTTGTTACAATCTGCTAGGACTGATCATTCTTACATTTAACATCACCAGAAGGAAAGAGGCCAAAAAATTATTTAACTAACTCCTGTCTATAACCGGTTTACTTCCTTTGAAGAACAGGATGAAAATAATCTACAAGGACACGGTGTTATTACTTCTCATTTTAGATAAAAGGGAAGAGGAAAGGGAGCTGGAAAATGCTTAAAAAAGCTCAGAATCAGTGAGCTAAGCCATTCCAGGGGAGAGGTGCTTGGGTCACGGTCCTCGAATGATGTCATCTAATATTTTAATGTCATGCTTTACAGAAATTTGTACAAGGAAACTTGGAGAGAAGTTAGATTTTGCTGGTCTCCCAAGGAGAGTTCATCTTAAGATAAAATCTGCAGTGCATTTTTATGGAAATTTGAGGATTTTGATTTTTCACAGTTTCAGATATTTTATCTCTGCACCTTGCTGTGTTGATCTAGCCCAGCATTCCTACAGTTATTTTAATGCACGATAAACAAG
Source organism: Manis javanica (assembly GCF_040802235.1). NCBI lineage: Eukaryota > Metazoa > Chordata > Mammalia > Pholidota > Manidae > Manis > Manis javanica. Next base: position 5,377,788 of record NC_133170.1, on the reverse strand, counting down.
TACTTTCACATCCCATGCGTCTTAATAGTTTAGTGCAGCCTGTAAAGAGTATCGTATTTCTTATTACCACTTAAGTGTGTTTGTGTCTGCTCTCTAGCAGTATTCCACCGAATGGAGAATTCTTAACAAAACTTCCACTTCCTTCAGAAGTCACGTGGCCCCTAGGACAACCGCAGAAAGCTGGGCCTCTACCTCCGGTAAGGTGTTCTCCAGTCTGACCATTCTCACAGCAGGCTGAGTTTGCTTTCATAAACCTTCATATTAAAACCCTAAGTGAAACCGCTCAAGCTGCCATGAACGTCAATTTTGATCAAAATGGTATTTACCTTTTGTATTTATCTACTCGAACTCTGAATGAATAACATAGAATTTGACTTACTGTTCCTGAATTAGTGTATTTTTTCTTTTTTCCTTTCTTTTTGGGATTCACCACCTTAGAACAGCAGATAAAACAATGATTATGTGTTAGGTTTTACACTGAAATTTAAAAAATACATGTAGTTCAACCTGCATCTTCACTTCTTAGGCATTGATTCATTTACAAACACCTTTAGGTGACTCCTGGACAGTCATTCAGACAAAACATCTCTGCCAAAATGACTAGTGATCATCTTCTTTAAAAAAATCCTTTTTTTTCAGTAATACTCTTCTTAATCACTTAATATCCAAGGTCCTAAACAATAATGATTGCTTTGTAGAAAAACTAAGTTGTGAATGAAAAGTATATCCAAGAGACACAACTACAACTTTTTTTTTATGAGGTTAAATATACTAACATAGCAAATTACCCAAACATGTAATTATTTAAGGGCTCAATTCCTTGACAGCGGCACTACTTTCCACCAGACACCCTGGCTTCATAATCATTGGTATAGGTCTGTTTTGTGCACAAAAGGTTGAAATTTTGACTGTCGATTCCTTGAGGAAATATTGTAACCTCTACAGTGTACAAGATAATGGAAGAAAAAGGAAATACACAGATGAGTAAGAATGTTCATTTAATAGGATAAATAAACCACCTAAGTGCCTTCAGAAGATCCTTTAGCCCATCCCGATCCAAAACATAGAGGATGCATTTTGACAGAGATAGAAAGGTGAAAGAATTAATGAATAAGTATCATTTGAACTAGAATGTATTAATTTAAACTAGGGCTCCAATAAAAAGGAACAGACAGATAACGACATTCTAGAAAGAGGAAAAATAACTGACACAGGTTGGTGGAAGCAGAGAACAAATGCACAGAAACTGGAGATGAATCAGATGAATCTGAAGGCCTGCTGGCACATGGGGGCAGCGGGAGACGCTCCCGTCTGCATGCACGGAGATCCTGGGGGGCCCCTGTCCTCGGTTCTAGCTGCCTCACAGCCGCCATCCAGCAACTATCCTGCAGGGACCCTGGACAATCCTGTCTGCAGCCCCGTGGAGCCTGACCGGGTCCGACACTTGGTTCCAGCTCCACCCAGCCATGGTTTGTGAGCCGTCCTGCAGGCATAGGGACCCCCAGGAACACTCAAGTCTGCACATCTGGGGGCCCTGGAATGCCCCAGTATCTGGCTCCAGACCCGCCAGCCTCTGTCAGGAATGAGGTCAGCTCCATCAGGGACTTAGTGGGAGACACGTCCATCTGCACCTCCAGAGCCAGGTCTGCAGATGTTGGTCTGGGCTTTGGAACCTGAAGCAGCCACGGGGCTCAGACCCAGGCCCCCTTCGGCACAGTCCAGGGCCCATCCTGCGCCCTGAGGGACCCAGCTAGGGAGCAGCAGCAGCAGCCCTCCCAGGCAGCTTAGGAGCCGTGCCCATCTGCACCCTAGCAAGGGTGCACTCTGGGAGGAAACCTGGCCTAGGGCCACCCCCTGAACACGGTGATGCAGCCAGTGTCATCTACCCAGGGACCAGACGGAACCCCGGCCTGCCTAACCCCCTGGTGTGCACACTTCCCCCATGGACCCCACTGCGGACCTACAACAGCTCGGAAGCCAGCCGGGACCCCGCATGGCTGCGATTCTAAGGTGGTTCCATCAGCCTGGACAGAAGGTCTTCACCTGCCAAACCCAGTCTGTGGAGCTCTGGGGGCCTTTTAGAGGCTCAGTCACGCTGCCAGGGCTCTAGAGGGCGAGCACTTGTGCCGGCCTGGGCCAGAAAAGGTCGGGAAGCTCTCATCCTTCACGGGGCCTCGCGTCTCTGCTCAAACAGCAAGTAGAAGCCGAGGTGGACCTCACACGAAGCCGAGGTGGACCTCACACGGTCGGGGCTCGCGAGGAGTTCTCCATGTCACGAGTCTCTGTCCCGCGTGTGCTGTCCGCGAGCCGGCCAGGTGAAGACCTCAACGGCCAATGCAACAGGAACACAAGACTGTAGATTTACCCCAGTTAACTGGTCACTAGTTAAATAAAAGCAACAATAACAAGCTGTGGGGAAGGCAGGGATCTGATCTCTGGCACTCCTATATTATGTTTTTAAAATTTCCAGCATTCAACAAAAACATAGAACATGAAACATGCACAGAAACAAACAGGAAACATGGCCCACACATGGGAAGATAGCATCATGGAAACCCCCCAGGAACCTGCAGAGAGGAGATTTGACAGTGTCTTTAAATCAGCTATTTCAAATATGTTTTCAGAACTAAGGGCATATGTATAAGGAATATGTAGAAAGGAATATGTATCAAGAATTAAAGTATGAAACAGTGTCTCACCAAACAGAAAGATCCGTAAGTATGTCAAAATTATAAAAAGAACCAAATAGAAATTCCCACTTTGGGAAGTGCAATCAATGACATGAAAAATTCAGCAGAGGGGTTTAACAGAATATCTATCTGAGCTGGCAGAAGAAATCATCGGTGATCTGGAAGACTGGTCAACAGATTTTTTCTAGCTGAAGGAACACAGAGAAAGAACAAAGGGAAAAACAAGAACAGAGCCTAAGAGATCTGTGGACATGACAATGGAGGCATAACAGGATACCAAACAGAGGGAAGGACAAAGGGGCGGGAAGGACCCTGGGGGAATAGTGGCTGACAATTCCGATGGTTGTCCGGACGAAACTGAGTCCCTTTGCATGTGTGCAGAAAATGAAGTTTCCAAGGTATTGGACCAAGAGCTAATATCGAAACTACTTGTATATAAATACATAAGGGTCTCCAAGACTTTCTTCAGATTGATCTCGTCTATTGACAATAGGGATAATAAAAAAATTTATATTTGAAGTTACTGCACAAATATCCATACAGGGTATTTACTAAGGAGTAATTGTTACTAAGCTTCTTTGTCATCTCATCAGACGTGGCACCAATCTCATTAAACTAGCTTTAGTGGAGAAGAGAGATCCAAAGAACAGAAGATGTTATAAAAGCCAAGCGAACTCAAAGTAGTTGATCCCTGGAGGCTTACATGGTGACAGGCAGTAGGTGAGTCCTAAGTACAAGGAGGACTGCCACGCACGTTTCACTCCTGCTCAGCCTGAAGGTGGGCAGAGAAAACAGGCAAATACGGAAGTACAGACCATCTTCCGTTATGGCCAATGCCTGCTCAGAGCCTTAGGAATCCTTCCTAGAAGACCTGGATGGAGAAGCTGACCCATTACCACCTTTGTCCTTTCCTGGGCTGACTTTTCCTCCCTCTGCAATATCAAAGGGTCCCCTCGGTACACGGCGACATTCAGCCCTCATCAAGATACACTCAGCATGTTCCGTGTATTTGTCTTTTTCATCAGTCACTGAGGTTTTTATTCACCTCTGTCCCCAGGGCTAACACATTGTGTGGAATATAGAAGCCATGTGATAAAGATTTCATTTACAAGTTAATGAGTGAATGAATGCATGGAATACAACTGCTTTAGCCCAGTAAGAAGCTGGTTGAAGGAGATTCCTCCACTATTAACTTTAAAGAGGTTAATTTTAGGGTCAATCTGGAGCTATCATTACTGACTAAATACTGTGCTATTCTCCCTGCTGTCCGTGTATATTAAATAAAAATATTTAGACAGTGTACAGATAACATAGCTCAAGGATTAACAGTGCTAAAACATACTGTGTGCTCAACACATCTGGTAGTTAACTGGCAAGGCAGGTTTAAGGCAGAAATAATTAGTGTGTTTGCTTTAAGAACTTGGATTTCTTTAGTGAGTGAATCGTGGCTCATCATGACCTTCAGTCTTCATTGAAACAGTGAACGTGTTCAGACACACAGTGGACCTCAGCTCATCTTATAATACCATGTTGACATAACTCAAACGTATATTTTTCTCTTTTGTCGAAAAAGGGTCCAAGGGGTTGAGGTTAGTAGGAAGGCAAAATATCAAGCCTGAAGCTCAAGAAAAAATGAACTTGAATCCAAGCTGAATTTTATACATAATAATTTTTAAATCTCTCAAAACAGATCTAAGAGACCATGTGACTTGAAGAGAAATATCATTTAATCTCAGAAACAAGTATGCTCAATATGTTGAAGGAGTCTTACACATATTAGTATTTTGTTAACCTTTGGCAATTATCCTTTGTGAAATCTATACTTTTAAAACATAAATTTACTTATTCCAGAAGAAAATAGTAAAAATCTTCTTACCTCATATACATTGAACTGTGATTGCCCTCTAGAAAGCTCCCTATAGCTTGTTGTAAATTCTCCAATGAAATCATGGCTAAAATTAAAGGCAAAGAACATATATTAGCTTTCACACATTTGTCAATTACATTTTAAAGCTTTTTAGAAATGTATACATTAATCATAAAAAAATGCTTGATATTATCAACATAACATAAATAATATTTTGAAATAAATTTTTATTTCATGGTCCTTTATATATAAAATTTAATTTCAATGTTCTTTATGTATACTCAAAAAGTACATTGTTAGTATTCAAATAATATTTAACTTATCACACCAATGTCAGTATTTCAAATGGGGATGTAAGTTTTAATAGCTCATGTCACAAAAACATGCCATCATCTATGCTATTCAAATGATTATTTATTAGAATGAAAGTTTAAAACACTTAAAACTTATTATTTATATCAACTATCACAAAAATACAAACATCTTTTCTATGACCAGGACACTATTTTTTAAAGGGTATCCCATGCAAACATGGATAATAGCTACCAAGCCTTCTTTCAACAATAATTTAGAAGAAGTATACTGTTAACACCAATGTGGTTTTCCTGAATTTCTTTACATTAAAGCAATGCTCACTGCCTTCTCAGAAAGCAGCCCTTCTACAGGGGCCTTCTCAGTTTAGTAGGGGAAGGGGTGAAGATTCGTGAGGATGTGTACATTCTCCCTCTAAAATCCTTATCAATGTGACTGCTGAAGCTGACCTGTGCAACTGTAAAAAAAACATGGTATGCGTCCAGCAGTTTAGGGGGTACGTGATTCCTACCACTCTGGGCTTGCTTAGTGGCCCACTAGGCTGAGCCACCACTGCAGAGAAATGCTGGTATTCAGTGCAACAGTGAAACGTGATGCATCCGAAGAAAGAGATAAAACTTGCAGGTGCTCAAGTCATGTAACAAACATAAGGGATGTTATTGCTATTTGTGTCACAGAATTTAAGCTTGGACCCTTCATGTTGCAGATGCAAGGTGTGCATTCCCATTAAGGAAAGGTATTTCCCCAACCCTCCTGTAGGTTTAATGCTGAGCTGTGAATCACTAAGACCCCTAAACCTTCCACAGACCTCAAAACCAGTGACTACAAACAGATAAGTTGCAACTAGTCAACGAAACACTGATTCCTGGAGATGGGATTTGGTAGAAAAAACTAGTTGCCATTAATTTCAATAGAGTTTTTGCAATAGGAAATGTTTAAGTGTGAAATGCAGCTCATTCAGATATCCAGCCTGCCAGTTCTCCTTATCTCAAAGATCTTGAACACATCTCACATTCCCCTTTACACCCGGATCGCCTCGACTTCTTCTAGATTTAACTTCTAGAAGCAGATCTACACACATGGAAATGGTGAAAGCAAAGCTGATTGGACACCATATAAATATATTTGTATTTATGAACCCAAATCCCTAGTCCTCTGAACTTACACAGGAGAATCACTTAAACAGTACTTGGTGCTACACATTTCTAATAAATAAAACAATTCTTTTTGACCTTCAGAAGTGCAAGCTCACAACCATGACATCTTTCACTGGGATCTTTAAAATGCTGAGCTATAGAGATTCTCTTTAGAATCTACCTTTCTCCATTCTTATGCCTGTTTCAGATATTTTAATTTAATAGCTAGTGAAATAAAAGGTTCTGTTAGAGCACTTCTGACACACTTCTGTGATACTGGTAAGTGCAGACAAGCCTTATATAACCAGAGCTTACCAAACTAGTGGTGGGAACTTAATACAGAGGCTTAAAAACTGCCTGGATTTAAGCCCTTATGGTAGTTTTCTGACTGCTAATCCTACCCTCCTTTGGTTAACTGTTTAAAATCAACAGTCCATGCTTACTTAATGCTAAATTCCTGCAACTCAACACTCATCAAAATCTTGGTATAGAGGAGCAATATTTACTGGTCCCAAGTAGTGTGATAATTCAATCAAATCTCAGGGAAATGTAATATACCCATCTAACAGAGGGCAAATCTGGACCCAGTGACAATGGTCATGTTTACAACACTGCACACTGACAGACCCAGGCTGAAGTCACTGCAAAACTTTCTAAGAAGCAGCTCTTTGATATTTGGTGCTGTTTTGTTCTTGTTAAATTTCTTACTCTCTATAGAACTGAGTGATGAACAATGGGTGCAATTCTCTTTGGGCTCAATGTCAGAAAGGACCCTGATGTCTCCCCCTGACTTAGTTGTGAGACAGCCTAAAGCCAAACTTCTAGGAGAATGTCTTGGTGATACCCTGTCCCAGCAGACTTCCCAGACCCCTTTCCCTATTTCCCCTCGGCTTCAACTTCCTCACAGGGTGTAGTTCAGCATCTTATTCTATGCCTTTCTATAAGCTTCCTTGGGTCCTTTTCAGAATAAGACAGGACATAAATAAAAGAATAAATAAATACACCACCCCCCATTCTGAATCTTGTTCAGGATGATTATTTTGAACACTGAATTTGCATGTCTTTAAAAACAGTGCTATACTTGTGTGGTACAGGGGGAAATGTACTGAGTTACAAATTGCATTTCAGCCTCCAAGACATTTCTGTGAGATAAAGAAAACACATCATTGTGTCTTTTCAGATCCAGAGAAGTAGATGATCCAGAAGTAAGGATACTGGTCAAAAGGTCATCAGCAGAAGGCAGTAAGTGGGGAGCAATAAACCAGCCCTAGATAAAAGGTGCTTTGTCTTCAGAATAAATCTGAAGAATTTGGGTGGATAAGCTGATGGATTCTCAGGCTGACTGTTACAGAGCTCTTGGAATATATGAAAATTTTTATAGTCTCCTTTTTAACCTGTCCTACTTCAAAAACTGTATGTTAAAAACATATACAAGTACTTTAAAGAAAGCATTAGATGTGGTTTTCACTGACTTATTTTTACAACCATCTTTTCCCCTATCATCAGCTCTTCCTAGACCAGAACAGAAAAATGTAATTTGCTTTAATATTTTTATCTGTTCATGATTTTCAATCACCATATTAAAACAATTATCACTATACAGAGAAATATGATGGAAAGATTTTCATAATAAATCACAACCAACAATTTCCTTGTGATTCAATAATACCGCTTTGCTATTTCCTGTTAATTTAATCGTAACTAATTGGTCCATGTTCCAAGTCTCTCCGACCGCATGTACAAAATAAAGTTTACTCCAAGGATATTCACCTGATTTGTGTCTGTTTATATCTCTGAGTTTTTCCCCATTCTTTTTATGTATATATGTTACTTAAAATCTGAGGACATAAATTAAAGAGATATTTAAAGCAAATGATTACTTCTCTAGCTAGTAGTGTGGCTCTGAAAAGGCTTCTTTGAGGAAAGTGGTTAATTGCTAAATAAAATCTGTATATTACTCTGTTAAGATAAATGGATATTATGTATACTGAGATTTACTTCTGAAACTTGTGAGCGAGTCCCTACTTAACAAACATGTGCACCCTCCCCTACTTTGGGCATCTTCTTCTCTGGTACCATTTATCTTTTACTCTAGAGCCTAGCTTTGTCCTCCAAGAAAACTTTCCTGCTTAACGGCCTTCCTGCCGGCTCGCCAAGAACCCCACCATCTCTCCATCATCACCCCTCCTGCGCTGTTTCGCTCCTGTTGCTTACCTACCTCTCGTCTCAGCCCGTATCGTACTTGAAGATAAGGTGCTAAATTCATCTCAGTACTCTTAGCATCTACCTCAGGGCCTGGTAAACCCTGGGCATGACTGAATGTTGTGAATTATCACGTTATTACCACAAGTGCCAACCACACCATTGCTGTTACTCTCTCTTCTTGAAAGTCACTCAGAGTGAAGAAGACAGAGTCACATCAAAGGCACAGAAAGAAGAGAAAGAGAATATTATTTTTTTGTTGGCATTTCTGATGGTATTCCTGAAGGCCAGCCTGCCCTGCAAACAGCGGATTCTTATTTTCTGGACTGTCATTCAACTAGTTTTGCACATGTTCACACAAATGGCAAGCACGTCCTGAACCAATCTCATCACTTCCTCTTGAATAGGTCAGCCAACTTCGGGATCCTCACGTCTTCACCTAAAAATCGGAGGCAATGCCTGCTTACTGTTTCAAAAATAAACCCACAGAATTCGTTTGATTCTTTATGGGAGGTCTTTAACTCCTTAAAGAAGCCACTACTAAAGTATGTTTTTGTAATTATTAAGAATATGACTTCAGACCCATATACGTAGTTTTTAAAGATGTTTCAGTCACAGTAACTTGTGAAGATGCAATAGGCTTACGAACTGGTGTGTATTGTGCTGTGACATTCTGGAGTTACACATGCTGGTGGCTTGTCCTGCTCTGATGCATGAATGCTTCATTCATGAAGTAGTAACTCTCCTCTGGAGCACATCGCAGGGTGACATATTTCAGGTGTGCACTGAAGGAGACTCAAATGGGGCATTTGTACACAGATTGTATATTAAAGACAGTTTCTGTGCACACCTATATTTACTGCAGCACTATTTACAATAGCCAAGATGTGGAAGCACCCTAAGTGTCCATCAGTAGATGAATGGATAAAGAGGATGTGGTACATATACACAATGGAATATTATTCAGCCATAGAAGAAAACAAATCCTACCATTGCAACAACATGGATGGAGCTGGAGGGTATTATGCTCAGTGAAATAAGCCAGGCAGAGAAAGACAAGTACCAAATGATTTCCCTCATCTGTGGAGTATAACAACAAAGCAAAACTGAAAGAACAAAACAGCAGCAGACCCACAGAACCCAAGGAGGGACTAGCAGTTAGCAAAGGGGAGGGCAGGTGGGGAGGGAGGGAGAAGGGGATTGAGGGGCATTATGATTAGTACACATTTAGTTCTACCTTTTATTAGGTTTAGAAAACCCAAATTCAGAGATCACTTCATTGTTTTCTATGTTCTGTATGTTTTACTCTTTCTATTTATGTAGAAATTATTTTTGTCAGTGTATGAGTTTTGATTCATTCTTTGGTTAGTTTGAATCTTATACATAAATTATTTCAAATCATAGAAAAGTCTCACTTGGTCATTTTTCAATTTACTGTTCTTTCTATTCTCATTCTAAAAGAAGAAACATGGGTGCCCTTGACCTACCAGCCTACTTCCACAGCAGGGCTCAGATGGAGCTACTATATTACGTTGGGTTCTGAGAGCTATAGAATTTAATACTAAACCACATCTACAGACCAAATTAAAAAGTAACATTTTCAAATAACTTCTTTTTCTATGCCAAGGAGTTAACCCTCATTCAGCAATGGTGGCACTGCAAAGATAAAATGATTCATTTTGGAAAGGTGAACTTACAACCCACATCTTTCCTGACAGACATATACAAAAGCCTCAGCTCCATCTACTTGCCCTCGATTCAGAACGTGCTAGAATGTTTTGTCCTATTCACAACAGTCCTTTTCAGTATGGTCTCTTTCTTCTCTTTCTATGACTATATAAATTCTGTGACTACGTAAAAGTTCTATTTCTTTCATTACTATGATTCAGGTTTTTCTTTAGTTCTGAGTTCCTTTCTTTTGCCCTAAACTGCATTGTAAGTAATATTTTTTACTGTGTGTTACTCTGTTTTTACTATTCTTTCAGTATCTGTTTACTTTTTAAAAATAATTATTCCCAGTACTTTGTTGTATTATGATACTCTAGCAAAATAAATACTGATTTTAGCATAGTAACAAATATGTACACTCTTTTCATAAATAGCCATCTACTTACTTAATCTTTTAATCTAGTGGAAATTATAAATAGTTACAGAATTAAATTTAGGAAAACCATAAACACACTCTAGCGACCATAATGGCATGATTTTCCTTTTTCTTTCTTACAGATGGAGGAGCTGGCAAGTGACTGGATATGGTGGAGGAGTTGACACGATTTACTCTTTCGGGTGTGCAAAGCCTGGGATTATGGTGATAGCTGGAGATAATCCTCAAGGCGTGTAAATGGGGAACACCAAAGTAAATGTAAAAATACAAAAACATTTGTCTACTCACCCCCTGTTCAGGGTCTCTTGTGGGCCTTCCGACTATCCCAGCTCCCAAGGACCTTCCCTGGGCTCTTTAGGCCATTGCTTAACCCAGCAAGTAAAAGGCAGAGAAAAGGGCTTCTAGGACACTAACCCTATTATACAGCTATGACCTATTTTGAAAGTTGGTAAACATTTTGAGTATCACCCCTGGTAATCTCACAATGGAATAAAACCTACGAGAGGAAAGGTTTTATTTAGTGGTGAACTTGATGATTGATTCAAACTTGGACATAATTAAATAGGCTCATTCTTCCCCTTGGAAAATAGAGTTAACTCTAAAGGTTCCTTCCAGCCCTAAGGATTCTAATATTGCCTCATACTAAAATTAGAAATTAATTTATATTCCAAAATTGGCTGATGATGTTCTGATGGAGACAAATGAATTAAATAGTAAGGTGACCAAAAGTCAAAATTTATGCTACAAATATATCTGTTGACATGAATTCGATGATTTTTCTGTTGAGTTGGTGAAAGTTGTCAGTATGTGAACATGGAATAAAGCAGGACATTAATCTGTATGACAAGAAGATCATAGATAAGTAAATATAAAATCTAAAATGTCTGCAAATCGTGAAGGAAAATACTGAGAAAATGACAGCTGAATTAATCACTCACTGCCTGAAGTTTCACCAGAGAAATAAAAGCTCTAATATTCAAGATAATTTCATAAATTCAAGTGAGGGGTGGAAATGAGGAGATACGAAACAAGAACTGATGGAGGATTGAGAGTTCATTAGAAAGACAACACAGCTATTTCAAATACTTGATTCTGTAACAGGAAATGACAGGACAAGAAGGCCCTAGAGTAAAGGCGTTATCTACACTGGGAGGAACATACAGCTCTTAATCTCAGGGAGTTTACAATTCAGTATGAAAGTTAAAGCAAAAACAAAACTTTGGCATAAGTCACAATGTGTTAGATATAGTAGTAAACATTCCTAAATGGTAAACACAACATGAGGGAGAGAGGAATTTCATGGATTTAGATGTCTGAAGAAAGCTTCCAGACAACGGATGGTATTTAAATTGGCCCTGAACAACAATGAAAGAACAACAGGCAAAAATGAACGCAGAAGTGTAAGAATACTAAAAAAAAGACTAAAGAAAATTAAAATATTGTTGCATAAAGACTGGAGTTCTTTGTTAATCATGTCACCTGGCAAACTGTTTAGCACATATGCTCAATAATAATTTCTTCCAAAATTAACTCACGGAATTGCTACTGGGGCATAAAAAATAAAGACACACAGAAAACACACAGGGGTAAAACACTCATTACCACTCCAGGTATTGAACATACAGATAATTAAATCAGTCTTTCATGAGGGCAGGAATTACAGATTGAAGGGGGGACAAGGGGACAAAGACCCAGAAGGTACATGTAGAGAAAAGATCACAACCAAACTTTTCAGCAGGTGGAAGAAAAAACAGTATGTTAGCAAAAAGATATAGAGTATGAAATTCTATTTATCAACATCTTTTAAAAGTCTGAAAAAAGGAATAAGTAATGGAACAGGAAAGAGACTGAATCTTGTCTAGTGAATACATGTTTTGGATATTCAGGGTCAACTGTCAGCAAAGAGAAGGCTATTAGTAGGAAAAGATTAATTAGAATAAATAAGGAAATTTAAAATAAGTGAGAAAAATATAAAAGGTTTACACGCGCTCCTCCTAAATGAGCTACAGTGTCTGAGACAACTTGCAAGTTCTTGATGAAACACTGGATCAAGAATCATCGTGATTCCACACCATGATGATACACAATCGCAGAAATGAAATATCTAATTATTTTATCAAATATTATCTCCATGGGTGGCACTCACACTAGAAAATGATAGCATTTGTCTAGCATTTCATAGATAAAGGAAGTTAGTACTTAGTTACATTAAGTCTCACTATTTCAGATGACTGCATTTGATAAAATGAAGAGAGTTAATAATGAGACTTTACTTTCTCTGTTCAGCAGATGGCACAAGCCACATTTTGTGACTGACAGCTCGCTCGCTCAGCCTCTTCATCAGTTCATCGTATTTTGGGAGACAGCGATCTGCTTGGTGGCCCGTTTACAGTCAGCCCGCGTTAGAGCCACAGGGTTTTTTTTTAACGCAGAGCTGCTCCATTAATGCTGCCTGGATTTTAAATTACTCTACAGAGTCAATGGAAGCAACTTGAAGCAACTGAAGGTTTTCAAGGATACCCCGCCCCTGACTGCTGTGAAACCCAGCGAGTCAGTGTCTCAGCACTTAAGCTTTGCGATTGTTAAAATGAGGATTAAATGTTCTTCCTTCACTCCCCTGGAAGAAATGGTGGGAATTATGGGGATGAGTTTAGTAAAGGGGTTTAACTTGTTGAAAATTAAGTACATTTAAACTGATTGTCCACACCAAGGGGAAACAATGCCTCTACACTCTCAGACCACTGTCAGTGTGTTCAAATAAAAAAGGACAAATGACTATATTTCTTCTATTCACAGTCCCCTCAGGATACCCATTTCAACGTCAGCTGGTCACTTGCTCACAAGCATTCCCGCATTATTGTATGCCTCACAGGCACGCAAACGTTTGTTGCAGAATTAATTTCAAGTTGATGAACTGAGTCAAACATACCATTAGATTTCTGACCCAAGATCACACCACTTCCTCAAGTTCAAGTTCCTGATCTGTGACTACAATTATCACCTCCATTACCTGAAGTAGCCAAGCTGGTAATATAAAACGTGATTGTGATCAAATAACACTGTCAAGCATCTTTCACTTGAATTTGTTACTGAAATATTCTCTCTAGATTGAAAGATTAGATTACTTTACTGGTTTCTTATGGTTAAATTTATACACAAAATGTATATATATGACCAGTTTTTTCCCCACTTTATAAGGGGGACCACTCTAAACTTCTATTAAATGTTGACAAATAAAACTGATTTAAAATAAAACAAATTAAGTGATAAAATTACTTATGATGCATATTGTATGGGCTGCATTGATTTCCACATGGTGCTGTCCAATATAGAGCCCAACCACCAGATGTCTGCAGGGCACTTGAAATGTAGCCAGCCTGAACTGAGATGTGCTGTAAGCATAAATACGTATCAGATTCCAAAGACTTACTATAGAAAATGTAAAATTTCTCACTAATATTTTTATATTGACCCCATATTAGAATGATAACATTTTGTACATACAGGGGTAAATAAACTATATTATTGCATATATTACTGCATCAATTTCACTGGTTGGTTTTTACTTTTCAATGTTTCTACTAGGAAATTTTAAATTACATATGTGACTTGCATCATATGTCTATTGGATAATGCTGGTCTGTCAAAAAAAAAAAAAAGGAATCCACTAAGCAAATAATTATTTCTAAAGGGTAGAATCAAAAGTTCTCAATAGAGAATTTTAAAAATGGTACATGAACAGGATTTATGACAAATATTAAAAACGACAATGAAACAAAGAATAGGAAATAGTCTCTGCTGATAATTTCATTGTATCAGGAAATAAAATAGGTGGCATATCATATTCTCTGTGATTAGTAAAGAATATCTAGAGTGGGAAATTATGTCAGATAAACAAAAATGCATAAAAGTAAAAAAGTATAACCATGTGATTATATCACATGTGGTTGCAAGCTGAAATATCAAGTTGTGTAACAATCCACATAATGCATAATATCATTATATTATAAAATTAATGTCTGTTTTATTGGCATCTAATGTGCCCCTCAAATTTCATAAGTAATATTAGGTGGTTGAAAGAGTTATCAAGAATTATTTAATCATAGTTTTAATATTGTTTTTTGTATGTCGGCCACACACTGATAATTCTGCTAATATCGAAAGAGGGTGTTTTCGTGCATATGGATAACAGAGAAGTGCACACTGAAATTCTGCATATTACAATACAGATCAACATTTTGGACTAAAGAAATTAAGTGCCCTTTGCTTTCCCATCTGTCTTTCTTCTTCGGCATCTGTACGCTCAGTCTCCTCAGGAAGTACCTAGAGAGGGGAGATGTGGGCATTCTGGGTCCACGGCCTCACGTCATTGAAAAACAACTCAGTACCAACCCTACTTAAAGCAGTACAAACAGGGGGAAAGTTCTTGAAGAAGAAATAAGAAAAGGAGTGTGTTCCCACTCTTTTAGTTTTTCACATCTGCTGTGGTCTGCAGAGGGAGACCAAGATTTCCAGCTCTGAAATCACCAGACATAAATCTAGGGCTTTGTTTTGTTATTTACTTGTGAGATGTGTGTCCTTCTTGGGGGGGAGGTGTCGGGGTGCAAAGTTCAGGGATACTCAAGTGTGTTTCCATGAATAATATGGGGCAGAAAAATTATAGGAATCTTCAAGAGATTGTGAGATACAGAGACTTGAGAATCACAACTTTGCAGCTATGAAACAAACATCCATAAATTGTATGCAATGACAAATCAGGTCCAAGCTGAGTGGCTTTACTATGTTGCTGGAAATGTGGAAGACCTCTATTTTATTCTCCAAGTTGAAAACATTACCGTTATTCTTAAAATCTCATGTAAGCACCTCAGTGTTTGGAAAAACAGGACAAAATAAGCAATCTGATAATTTAAATGAAAAAAAAATGGGCTCATTTCAGAGTATTTGCTTCTTAAAAGTGTATTGTTTAAAGAGTGAGAATAAAAGAAAACATAGTGTCTTACCTCCCGTCTCGATCCCAATCATATACCTCCACTTTGATTGTTCTGTCCGTGGGGAAAACACAGATAGTAAAGTTACTCAGTACATCAAAATGACATGTGACGGAGAATTTAAAAATCAGTTGTAGATTTTCTTAGATAAAATAGTGTATGCTTGTAAGTTTTACAAAATAGTTCCAGGTTGATTTTGCTAATTTGACTACTTCAATTTACATCTTTAAATAGTTTTCTAGAATCTGTATTCTTTAAACAGAGAGGGAAAGTATATGTGAGGAGCATGTGTAATTTGACATAACTCCTAACAAAACACTGTGTTAGAGCGGGATTGTTCAAACTCAGAATGGATCAGTCACAAGGAAGGCTTGTCCAAACGGGGATTGCTGGACTTCACGCCCACAATTTCTGGCTAAGTAGACCTGCCCTGGGGCATACAGAGCTGGACGGCTATGAGGTTTACCAGATGACTCTGATGCTGTCAATCAGGAACCACTTTGTAAGAACTACTTTCTTGGAGAAAGACTGAGTTCAAGCAAATAAAATTAGGATATTATTAAATGAATAAAATGATAGTCAAGGGGCTGGATAAATTTTAAAGTAAATTTAATGACATATTGATAATAAATCGTTCCTTCTATGATATCAGTGAATTGAACAGCTTTGCATTTTTCTAATAGACAAGGAACAAGAAAAATAAAATAACTTCATTTAATTTTCTTTTGGGGTGAGTAAAAATTTTTGTACTATATCCTTACAATCAGCTTTCATAAGAAAAAGAAAATAACTTTGATATTAAGAAATCTGCAGGTATATTGTGCCAAGAACTTCAGGGCCACCTCGTATACCTACTTGTAAAATGCCACAACCCATCTCCCTGTTCGAGGGCTTTTAT
Source organism: Manis javanica (assembly GCF_040802235.1). Taxonomy (NCBI): domain Eukaryota; kingdom Metazoa; phylum Chordata; class Mammalia; order Pholidota; family Manidae; genus Manis; species Manis javanica. Next base: position 5,361,591 of record NC_133170.1, on the reverse strand, counting down.
GATTCAGAAGCCATGGGAACAGTGATGCCAAACAGCATTTTCAAAAGTATGTCAGGGTTGATAATATATCTAATCATAAGCTTGTTTCTCTCGTTCACTTACTTGCTCCACAGAGAGGTAATGCCTAATGGAAACTTTGAAGCAAAGAAAATTCTGGGGAGACTTTTGAATAATATGTTAAAACCCAAACTATTATTTGATATATTTAAGCACTTTGCATATCTTTGTTCATAGAAAATCAGTTTAACCAAACCTTCATAATCAAATTATGCCTCTTCCCCAATTCACTGTGGATTAAAATACAGGTATTTAAAAATTCCTGAATAAATCATCCATGATCTGGTAATATACATTAAATACACAGAGACAAAGAAGCCACCTTTTTAAAAGGTCCAACAGATTATTATTGGCTACAAAATCTACAGTGAATAGTCAAAACTCAGAAAAGCTGTCATTTAGTTTACCTGTCGTAATCGCCATTACATAACGCTCTGACTGAGATCTTGAATGCTTGCCATACAGGGTTTAGAGTATTTTTGACAACTTCTGTTTTATGACAAATAGTAAAACTGTAAAAAAAAAAAAAAGGAACGTTTTCCACTATAATCATGATTCCCTGATGATATACTGTAGTCATTCTCCTCTTTCTTTTTGTGCAGAATGTCGCCAGTCCCTCTGCTACTGCTGTGTCATTTAACAGGAGATCTGTGGTTTTAAAACTTTGAAGATTAGCTCACTATACTATAAAGCAATGAGATTTTTGTCCTAAGTTTACCAAAAATGATCTTTTGCAGATTCAACAAATCCTAAAGCTGCTTTGTGAATAATCTCTATAAATTGTGGTGACATATTGATTCAGTAAAAAACCTTCACGGGTTGCTAAGAACATGAAAGCCACCAGGAACCCTGAGAAGAGGGGCTCTGCTGGAATGCCGGGGACAAAACCTGCTTGGAAGGGGTTCAGGGGAGAGACGAGAACTGAGGCAGCGTGTGCAAACAGCATTTTTGAGGAGCTGAGCTATAAAAGAAAAAGATAGACTGGGGGTAGCAGGAAGGGAAAGATGAGTCAAGAGAAAGGCTTGGTTTTTTTGTTACTTCTTAATTTTTCTTCAAGACGGAAGGAGTAAGAGCAAGGCTGTGTGCTGAAGGAAAGAAGATCTAATGTAGAGGAAACAGTTAATGATGCTTGAGAGAGAGGAGAAGGGCTGAGCAACGTCCTCAAGTAGATGAAAGTGGACGGCGGTCAGGGAATTCATGGAAGAGCTGCCCGGGAGCCCAGACAGTCAGTCTGCAGGAACACGGCGGAAGGCAGGGAACGCGGGTACATGCTGGCGTGCATGCAGGGGGAAATTCTCCAGATGCTCCCATTTTCTTATGAAATAGGAAGCATCATCATCAGCAAAGAAAGAGGAGGGCGAAGAGCGACACATCTGCGTGAGAGAGCGTTGATGGGTTGGGGGAAGGAGAAGGATTCCTGGAGAGGTGCAAGGGCTTATTTAAGATGAGCGTCAGGAATTTATAGTGAGACCACTCGGCGTGCGGTCCGTTATCCAAACTGTTGACTCTATATATCTAAGGAATTCCTAGAAGGAAGAGAGCAATCCAAGAACACAGCAAGGAGGAGAATTTTCATGGAGCTTTGAACTCCGTTTTGATTCAAATTCCAGGGTTATTTCACCAAACCATTTAATCTCCAGACATCAATCTGGCCCTGGAAACATTCTTACCCAATGTAAATTTATGTGTAGTCAAGGAGCTCTGAAATGTTTAAAATAATCTTGGTTAGAATAACACCTCAACGCAACCCTCACTGCGACCGTAGTCATGAATTGTTCCCAACACAGGGATCCCTCTAACTGTCAGAGCAGGAGACTATTACACTTTACTATTCCTAAGTACCATACTACCCCTAACCCCCAAAAGAAAATGTTCTCATTTTTACCATTCAAAACTCATCAAAACCAGTGGACAGTTTTCTAAAATGAGATTCACCAAACCATAGCAATAGTTATTTTTAAATGATTTGAGATTGTTGGATTAATTGTACTCTTTTACTATTTAGATATCATTTCAATGAATAAGTGAAAGTATTTTCACAAGCATAATACATTTTTGTAATACAACTCTCATCAGTAGCATTAAATGTGTGATAGACTAAAATTCTGTAACTGTACAACTAATTAATCTTTATAAATAAAGAAGACTAATAAGAATAAAAACAGAAAATTCAGGAAATGAGTAGTTCACAAAGGAGGAAACATAAGAACACTGGATTCAAGAAATTTAAGCCACTCTTCAGTTTTTCAGTACCTGTAAGTTACTTGAAAATATGGTTATTTCTTCTTTGTCTAATATTTCTCATATGGACAAAATGAGTGTTCAGAAGCAAATGCTACTGACATGTTTATCTTCAAAACAGAAGGGAAGTAAGCAAAATCCGACAATATGACATGAGAAAAACAACTAACAGCTGCCCCTTCGCTGCAACAAAAAGCCACAGTAAGTAGAGCGTCATGTTACACTGCCCAGTTGCATTCACTTGAAATGGCAAAGTTTCAATTTTTATGTAATGTTTTACACTTTTATACTTTCCACTCATTACATAACATTAATATGCTGCGTAAAAAGCATAGTCACTAGAAGCATAGCAGAAATGAGGGTTTTTTTCCTGTTCATCTTTTCCTCTCATTTTTAATCTCTAAATGATTTTCTCTTTAGCTAATATTTTCATATGCACAAAGAAAACAAATCAGGAAAACATTATACTATAGTAAGAACACTATCACAATTATAACAACAGCTAACATTTAAATTATTCTTATGTGTTAGTCAAGCTTCTAAATGTTTTTTGGGGGCAGTAACTCTTTCAATGCTCTCCACTCCACAGTCTGTGAGGTACAATGATTATTAACCCATTTTACAGATGCGGAAACTGAGTCTCCTACCAATTATAAGACTTCCCTGTGGTCCCATAGCTATTAAGCAGTGAGGTCATGATTAAATCTAAGAAACTGAATCTTAGCCCAGAATTTTAACCCTAAACATTTCCATGAATACTGACAGAATAAATCACAGAAAACAATAATGAGATACATTTAATGGTACAGTCATATATTTTAAATTATGCCCTATAACACATGGATATATTTTCTAACCACACAGAAATCAATCTAGTCATGACTGGTAAAAATACTCATATTACTAGAATATAATGAAATATTTTATTGAATGTTAGGAAAAAGCCCAGTAGTAGAAAAGCAGCCCATAAAATCCACATCCTTCTCCAAGGAAATGATTTAGGAGTTCAGTTCTCTAAAAAAATATATTTATTTCAGCATTTTAGATTTCCACAAAAATATAATTTGTCCACACTACTGAGGCAATATTATAACTTTAGAAAAAGTAAAAGGGAAATGTTTCTATGAGGCCAAATCCTATTCATCTTAAATATCAAACAAAACATAAAATCCTTTTAAGATTATAGTTACTGAGATGCAAAAATCACATCAACTTTTTAAATACCAAACTATTTTACTGTTATCAATATAATGAGCTTCTCTGAAAAAAATGACTCAAATATCATCCTCACTGTAGAGTTTAAATGCATAAAAGATAAATATACCTGCCATCTTCATTACTTCTATAAAACACCAGAAAAGGATCTGATTTTCCAAAGAAGTCCTTCTTGTCCAATTTGTTAGCACAAAATTGCATCAAGACAGCATCCTACAAGCAAGATTAATACAGTAGCTTAAAACCGGGGTTATGAATAACTAGAAACTACAGACCACAAGCAAGACTTGACAGCAAAATACATTTTCCATTTTAATGTGTATGGCCAGGAATCCCCAACCACATAAAATTGCATTTTAAAGGACTGAGCCTAAGAAATTGACTCTCGAAGTCTTTGTTCGAGTTACAGAACTATTACTTTTCAAGAATTTCTAATATTTTCTATTATAACGGAAAAGTGATATTAAGTTAGATGACTCTAAGTACCCAATACTATATTTATTCATATCTTCAGTTATTCAAGTATACATTTTTAGAACATAAGTTCTTTTTTTTAACTTTCTCAGGAAATATTTAATAAGCATCTACTAGATATATGGCTTGTATCAGATGAGGCATTAGACAGATCCAGACCCATCAACCCATCACACCATTCACAGTACAAAGCGGCAAAAACGTTCCTTCCTAATTATACAAAAGGGACTGGGGAGGATGGGTGGGAAGGGAGGGATAAGGGGAAAAAGGGGCATTACGATTAGTACACATAATGTAGCGGTGGTGGGGGGGCACGGGAAAGGCAGTATATACAGAGAAGAGAAGTAGTGATTCTATAGCATCTTACTACGCTGATGCACAGTGACTGTAATGGGGTATGTAGGGAGGACTTGGTAATGGGGGGAGTCCAGTAACCATAAATAAAAAAACAATTTAAAAAAAAAAGTGCACCACAATGTCTCAATAGCTACATTTCAAAGTTATTTTTATATATGGAGCCTCCCATATATAAAAGTATAGCCCTCTCATTTTCATCTGCAATTCAAATTACATATTTGCATGCTAATTATTAATGAAAACGAATCATTTTTATTAATTTATATACTCAAGCACTTGTAATCTACAAGCTTAAGTAATGGTTTAGCTTAAAGGTAAACAAGCTGGAATACCATGTATCAAAGAAGTTTAACATTATTCAACACTGGGTCAGGTAAGTATTTTGAAAAGGCAGAAAATATATAGTAATTTTAAATTTAAAACCAGTGTTTTGGGTATGTTTGGTTTTTTAACTGAAAGGAGATGCTAACAATATTGAAAAGCGGGTCAAAGTAGACGTCACAGTTTTATGTACTATTTGGTGAAAATGTTAACAGAGACTGAATGGGTACTCTCTTAATCACTGTTTCCTTTATTTTTGCAGAGTCAACAATATTTAATAAGCTCCCATATAAAGTTCTCATTATTTCCTGTCAGCAATTCCAGAACACTAGCCAAGAGATGATGCTACCTATCATTTCACTTATTAATTCATACCCATACTTAGCAAACATTTCTCAAGCAATACTCAGGCTAGAATCTGGGAATAAAACAACAGACAAAAGACTCCTCTGCCCTTGGAGAAATTCACAGCTCTAGGTTTCTCGTTGTTAAAAGCATTGGTGTTGTGTCATTTTACTTTGTTATTCAGCATCTAGATGTGACAACTTCTGCCAGAGGAACACTCGTAACAGGGCAGGAAATACACTTCCAAGCGGGTATAGTGACAATATACATTTTAAAGAAAATTAAAGGGGTACAGGCAAGAACAGTGTGCTCATCAGAGACACCTCAAACCCCTCAGCCATGAACACTTCTCAGATTTGACGTTTAAAGATAAAAACATTCTATATGATCTATTAAGGCTAGCGGTGAGAGAATCTCTGATCACCAAACTCCAAAACCAAGGCTAAACTGAAAAGGAAAGACAGGGCTTTGTATTGTTTGGTTTAGTTTCAGACACCCTTTCACCTTCACAGATATTAAAATGCCCTGGGGAGAGAGTGGCCTTTCTAAGGACGTGGGAAAAGGGCGTTGTTCTTGCCACAGAAAAAAAGACATTCTCCCAAAACACCTGGATCAAAAATCAAGCTTTCAAAAAACATTCTGATATACTTAAAATGCATAATAGGCAAAGACATGTATATATTTCAAACTGTGAATAAAACATCAGAAAGCATGAATTTTTGTATGACCACTCATAAATGTAACAGCAAGATGTACTTTTTCAAATTGTACTCCTTAGGGCTGGCAAAACAAATGCCCAACCCAAAATAAAAGTTTGTTTCAATGCACCATTATATAAACTTGGAGAAAATATTTTTTGCAACTACCCAGGTTAATAACTTAGGAGGGATTCTATCTGTCTCAAGAATAAAAGAAATCTATTTTCTGGGGAAAAAAATAAGCATTTACTTACTTTTTAGAATTACACAAGCATCCTGGCAAAGGTGTTTTTTAGCCCCTTGATGTTTAATGTATTGGTACAGTGAGAATTTCACGATCCTTCAATACTTCACACAAGTAAAGGAAACTTGCTACTGAAGAAAGTTTCACAGGCTCTTCTGACAGGTTCAAGTCTAACTCGCTTCTCCTGCAGTTTTCCCAGTCTAATCCAGTCGGTGGCTCCTCGTCCACTCAAGGGTTAAGAGAGCTGTCCTCGACTCACCCCTTCTCCTGACCCTTCATGCAGTCCGCCACCGGGTTGCATCATTCCACCTTTTAAACAGTTCTCAAACCTTCACTCCACTCCCGCTACCCTGTCAGCACCTTAGTCCACGCCAGCCTCGTCTGTCACCAGGACATGCATGGCGGCACTTGTTCCTTTTTCCCTCTTCTACTCTTGGACCTTATCCAATCCAATCTCTACTGAGCACAAGGAGGAACATTCACAAAACAAGATAGAAACAATGTTGCTCACTAACTTAAAATGCTTCAAGGCTTTCCTTTGCCTTTAGCGTAAACACGGAATCTTTAACATAGTGCACAAAGCCCGACAGCAAGGGGCTCCAAGCAGCACTTTCTGCTTTCATTCGGTGAAGTTTTTCCTCCATCATCCCCCACCCCTGCTGGTCCCTTGCACCACACACCAGACACACTCCTTTCCCCCCTTAGCACCTTACACAAGCTGTCCGCTCTACTGGAAATTCTTACCCTTTGGCTGGCAGACCATTCCTCGGGGCTAAGATTAAATGTCATTTTCTCAAAGAGGGCTGCAGGGACCCCCTCCCCAGTATAAACTAGATTCATCACTATACTCTATCTTATTTGATCACTAAGTACAATATCACGATATATTTACCTGCATAGTCATCTGATCAACGTCTGTCTTTCCCACAAATTACATGTTTCTTAAAGGCAAGGACCAGAACAGTTTGTGGCTGTTATTTCCCACTACTGTACTGTATTTCCAAGCAGCCATTCTACGGACTCGATCATTGTACACTTAGTTGAATATTGTTCAATCAATTAGAATGAAAATATTATTTGTGGATAATTTCAACCTACTTTAAAAATACTGAGTGAAGAAACAGCCCTAATATGACTTCAAGATTACATTAATTCTGACTGTGGCATTTGACTAGATATGTTACAAAAGTTGCATTTAAATTGAACTATGTAATAGTAGGTTGAGATAATAAGGATGATTACACTAAAAACAAGCATTTGTATAAATTTATAATTTACATATCTGTCAAATGTCATATCTTTTTTACTCTGAAAAGTAACCATCTGGGGGAGGTATTAAGACTTTAAGCATTTTACAAATGCAGAAATAAAAGTGCCAAGAACATAACCTCACTCGGCTGAATAATGAAAGAGACAAGACGGAAACTGAGGAGTCAGACTCTCCAAAGCTGATGCTCAAGTTGATGACTGACCATGGGTTTTAAAGAAAGAAAAATGTCAATTTGTATGATGTTGATGTGAAATGAAATGATTTCATCTGAAATTCTAAGTGATCATTACCACTAATACTTTGAAGTACTCTGTACATTGAAAAGGCAGGGTCTCCTCTGAAATAAACATGAACATTGCTTTGAATACACTTGTTTCTACTGCTATACTAGTATAGTCGCATTATTCCAAGATTTGTCTTAATAATGATGCTGATTATCAAAAAGGCTGTGGCTAAAAATCTGAACCCAGGATACATTAGTGAATTAGATCAAGATTCTATTTCAGAAATATTAGTTCTATAACTTCGAAGAATGAGATAAATGTGTTTACTTATTAAAAGATAATTCCAGATGTTCAGAAGGATTAATAGGAGAAAGAGAGGTAAGATGCCTCTAAATCATTAAGGAACAGTTTCCGCTTCACTTGCATGGAAACTTTAGAAGAATTTTCCTGTTCTTTCAAACAAAACAACAGAATTGAAAGCAGAAGATAATTAAGATGCAACATGGCCATCCTCAATCTATGCCCTTGGAGTCTTGATTCTATTTTGAAAGAGAATAATAATGTGTTTATTGGCACATAAATATTTACACAAAGCATCTTCATGCCAAGATTTTGACCAGATAGCATGTTAATGTCACCATAAAGAACATATATCTTAATGACCTTGAACATCCTTTTCTCTTTCCTCCTTCATCATACAAAACACATATTATCACACACATATACACATTCAGAGACAAGAAGTAGAAAAGATGACTAGATGATATTAAAAGAAATCATTGTGTCATTTTAACCAAAAACATTTTGGTAGGAAATATATCTACAATTAAATAATTGTATTTTTATTCTGCAAGGCCCTTTCAGCATACACAAAATGCAAGAGTGTGGACTGTATTTCGATACATATTATAATTTATCACATACATTATATTTTCAGATTTAATGCTATGGTAGTCAATTATAAGAGCTGGGAGACGTTTTTAAAAATATTCTAGTGACTTGGCTTCTTTCTCCCCTGCAAATATGGAAAGTAAAACAGAGCAGTCAAGTGGTTTGATTAAACCAAGTACAAATTAAAGCGAAACCAGAACCCAACTCAGTCTGAAGGTCATTAGCAGCATTACACTGCGAGTAGTTCCGGGCATTTTATACGTGAGAAAACTGACTGAAGTGGCCATGACCTGCGGGACATAAAGACAATGGAGAGAGGAGAGGAAGGCCTCCATCTGAATGCATTTTAACACTCTGAATTCTCATATTTTTGTTTAATTACTTCCACAAGCCTGTTCTTATATTTTCCTTGTATTGTTTCGCTGATCACCACCCCCAGCCCCAAATCCATTTCCACCATTTGCTAGCAAGTAGTATCATATGGATCTCTGACCATACTAGCTCAGAAACCATAGTAGTTATCTTAAAAAAAAAGAAACCCTCTAGAGATTAAAGTCACAAACTCAGATAATAACAGCAGTCTACAGGGAAACTGTGACCAATGTCAAAATATTAAGTTGTTGATATTTGGAAACTTCTATTCCTAAAATCATGAAGTGGAAGTTGGAAATGAGCAGCCATAGAGGTATAATCTAGGGCAAACATTTTTATTCCCCCAGAAATAATAATTCCCAGGGATCCACTGGGCCACATGAAATAGACAATACTGGCTTCAGATTCAGGGAGCCGCCCTTGCTTCTGGTGTGGACGGTCACAGCCATCCACTTGCTTCATCACCAAACATGAGTCAATGATGACTCAGCAAATGACAACTAAAAATAGCAGTTCTCTAAAAATGCTGTGTAATCCACGTCCTCATTTGGACATGGTAGCTGGCCCTTTCTTCAAATGTTGGCTTCACAAGCTAATGAAAGAAAGATGGGATCCTATATAAATTCTGAATTAACTCAATTAGAAATGTGGAAAAACAAGTATGTTACACAAAAGGGCTAAAGTCAAGTGACTAGAAATATACCTTCAGAATCACACGTCAGTCAGTCTTCAGAATTTTTGCAAGAACTGAACTGTTTGGTACCACTGACAATTAGTTTTATTAGTGCCCCCCCAAATGATATTGGCATTAGGTATTAGTTTAATAACTTCTATTCATTAAAAAGGTTGTCAAAATAACTGATTATCCTTTTTCGGACTATGGAATGTAGCCTTCATGGTTAAAGTACTAAATATTTAAAATGGTATTTTATAAATAATAGAATTATAGAACTCATCGTTTTTATTATTTTTTGCTAAAATTACTTATAATTAAACATTTAAATATAGTTTCACAAATACCATTTCAAGGAAGTGCTGGAAATACTTTTTAAACCAAAGAAATATTTACTTACCCTGCAGCAGTTTAATTCCTCTGCTGTAAGTATGATCGTGCCACATTTCTTCCCTGGAATTCCTCTAAAGTCATAAAAAATACATTTATGCCCATTAATATTTTAAATTATGTAATATAAATTAATACATATTTTATTTTTAAATAACCAAATAAAGAGCACATTATTCATCGGTAGGGTTTTCCCAAGTTTCGACCTTAAGTTTATCCCATAAATTTATCCCATTTAGTATCCTATAGTCTACATTTCCTGATGAAGCTAAACTTTGATCACTTCCATGTCAGCCCTCTGCCCAAGAATTTCAGTAGCTTCATATTAACTGTGATACGTAATATAATCCAAACCAATATGTCTATAATAGAATAAAACTTTCTCCCATGGTTTGTAAGATTTCTGTTATGTGACTAAAGCCTATTTCTAACCTTGATTTTCAGTATTTCTATCTCCTTTCATCAATACAGTTACTTCTTTGTGTTTAGTTCTCCCTTCTTTGTGCCCGTTCCCACTCCCTGACATACCATCGTGTGATTCATTTCCTATTCCCACATAAATATAAATTTTCCATATCCCCAAATGAAGTTCCATTTGTTACAGGAAACTTTTCCCCCAGTCAACCTCACACAAAGCACAGCTTTCTCCCCAGTACCACAGGTTTAGAACTTTATTATCCCTAACTTGTTACAATCGCATGTTTTTACCCTTTCTTTTCTCAAGTTGATTTTAAGTTCTGTAGGTGCAACACTTCTGACATAAACCTCATGCAAACCAACAAAGGAGGGTATCTACACATAACAGGTGCTCGATATGTAAGGAAAATATACAATACATGAGCAAAATAAAACTCCCAATTCTCTTTCTATGTGTCTCTGCTGTGTTTATGCTCTTACACCTACCTTCAAGGGAAAAGTCTGTGAGGAAAATGGAAGGTGTGTGCAAGGCTCCCCGCTTTACTTAAGGGTACAGAGAGACAGGCCATGAGAATCCTCCAAACATAATCCTAATGCTCTAAAGATATATTCATGCTTCTTTCGTCCTACAATAAATCAGAGTTCGGACTCTTCTGCTTGTCCTGGAAACTACAAATTGTGGTATCAGAGCCCCACAAGTGTTTTTGTCCTTAAGAATATAATTCATCCCTGACAATCTATGCTAGCATGTATACAATAAAGACATAAATCCCATTCCCCATGTGTAAAGGGACTGGAGACTTCATGTCTTAACTGGGAACAAAGGAAGAGATTGGAAAATTACCATATTCTGAGTTGTCAATATATCAATGTAAATCATACTTACTGTAAAACTGCTCTACTCTTTTTTTCTTCCTAGTCTAAAATTTCTTCTGGGGAGCACCACATGGTCTTGAGCCTAAAACGTCATCCCATAGCATGTGCAGAAAGCTGTCTGTCATAAAATCTTGCCTTCTCGAACTTTCAACCCCAATTCAGGTAACTGTACATGTCAGGAGCTTCCATTTTCTCCAGGTCTTTATGACTAAGAGATCAATTAATTTATCCTTGCATTTTTTTTCTTAGAATAGTACACATCATTTTTAGCATCCTTCTAGCATCTATAATCAGTTCATTTTTCTAATCCAGCTGTACCTTTCTTTTTCCTTCTATCTATTTGTGAATCACCAGATTGACATTTTCAGCATTACAGCTAACTAAATAAACACCCTGACTGGACATCTATCTGAAAATACTTTAAAATAATGAATAGAATTTGAAAAAGGTTCTGATAAATGTTCTGCTAACAGGACAAAGAAGTAAAGCCTGTCAGAAACAGAAAATGGAAAGCCAGAAACACAGAGGTGATCCTGGAGAATTTGACCCAGGGCTTGTTTTTTAATTAATTCTTAGGGCATAAAGATGAGAGACAGAAAAGGTGGGAGGACTCCCAGGTAGGGGATTCAATGAATGACCAACTCACAGGATAAAGCTTGAATCACAATGACTGTACTGCCTGAGTGTAGCATGAAATTAGATACAAACATTCACTTTGGAAGAACCTACAAAATTAATCCTTGCCCCTAAACACTTGGTGATGAATGAAAAAGAAAAAAATGTCTCCTAAAAATTCAGACCTCAACTTGCTGCCTTAATTTTCACTACCTGGGTAGTTACAAAAACTTCAAAGCAAGGATACAGTTTCAGTAAAACAATCATATGTACCTAGTAAAGGCAAAACCTCTCTGGCAGAGTTTGCTTTCAAATTACGTCTCAACATATTTTCACATTAAAAATTAAAGAATATATATGAGTTTTTTCAAGTATCATGAAACACTGAAGGAAAAATGGACCATGTGTTAGAGTCTCCTGCACAATCAAACATAGAATACTGGAAATATGCACAGTGTGCAAAATGTAAGTATGTACTATATACCGAAAATAAAAAAGAAAATGTAACTATGAGTAACTTGCAAAGAACTATAAAAATAATCAAAAATATTTAGAGAAAAAGTTGTAGAACTTCTAGAAACTAATAATAATAGAATTAGAAAACTCAGTGGGTGCATATAACCACAGATTAAGACGTTGCAGAACAATTAGTGAACCGAAAGATAGATGTAAAGAAATTATCCACAATGCAGCACAGAGAGGCAGACCTGGGAACTATTATAAAGAGATTTAGAAACATGGAGGACAAAGTTAAAAGATTTAATATGCATCTAATCCAGAAGGAAAGAGAGAATGAATAGAGGAGATGCAAAAATACTTGAAGGCAGAAGGGCTGGGAAATCTCTAAAACTGATGGAAAAAAATCTATTTCCAGATTCAAAAAGACCAGTGAATTCTAAGCAGCATAAATAAAAATAAATTTATGCCTATACCCACGATAGGGACATGGCCAAATACTGAGACAAAGGGCACTTCTTGAAAGGAGCCAGAGAGAATACAGATGGCTTACTAAAATCACAATATTAAACTAGTGCTGACCCCTCAGAAGGGATACTGGGGCTGAATGATAATTTTAAAAATATCTTCAATGGTATGAAAGAAAATAACTGTCGCCCTTGGAATACACACAGTGTATGTCTCTTTTAAAAACAAGCATGAACTACAGACATTTTTCAAACAAGTAAGAATTGAGAGAATTTTTGGCTAAGCACGCTTGCTTGTGGTATTTCCAGAATGGACTTCAAACTGAAGGAGAACAATCACAGTAGGAGAGGCTGACATGAAAGAAGAAACAATAAAGGACGCGGTGAATATGGATGCATCTTAATAAATATTTACCATAAATCAGTAATAGTAATGTTAAACACTGAAATAACAAGTACAAATGATAATGACAGCGCTGATCAGGACGTGAGAATTTAAGTTAAAGTTTTCCAGTATTCTTTTGTTGTTAAGGAAGAAAACAAAAATATGCTATAAGTAAATGGAATTTGATGAATGAAGTAAATATATTTAAAAACTTCTGGGAAACTGCAATTTTCTGAACACTTTATAATCTAAAGGTTAGAAAAGGAAACTGTGGAATGGTGTTTGAAAAATACAACAAATTCAAAGAAAACATGAAAACATGGAGCCAGTAGGTGATAGAAATAAACCCAGAGGAATAGTTACTAAGTACATGTGAGTGAACTAAATGACCCATATTGAAATTCTATATAAAATAATAAAATCCATCCATAAGCAAGTTCTTTAGACATAAAAATTTAAGGATTTAGAAAATTCAAAAGCAAGGAATGGAAAGATATACTGTGGGGCAAAAAGCTAATCCTGATGAAAAGCAATGTACCTACACTAATAACAAAGACTTTATATTTTAAAAGATTGCTAGAAATAGATACTGTGTAATAACACCAGTTGCAATCAGTTAGGAAGATAGAATAATCACAATACTGTGTCCATCAAATATTACAGCTCTAAAACATATAAGGCAAGAACTGACCATACTACAACAGGGGAGTACACCTTTTGTTGAGCAATTTTATATTGAGCAATGTTAATTTGGGAACACTCAAATAAATAGAATAAAAAATGAATGAGGGAACATTAGAACCAATATCAACCATATATATATATATTTAAAGGATTATAAGAGAATACTATGAACAATTGTAGGCCAAAAAATTAGATAAACTAGAAGGGATAAGTTCCTAGAAATATACAATCTACCGGTTATATCATTGAAAAACAGAAAATCTGAACAGAGCAGTAACTAGTAAAGAGATTGAATCTGAACCAAATGGCCTCACTGGGGAGTTTCTCCCAAACATTAAAGTATTAATATCAATTTTCCTAAAACTCTTCAATAAGTTGAAGAGGAGGGAACATTTCCAAATTCATTCTATGAGGTCAGTATTACCTGGATACCAAAGCCAAAGACACTGCAAGAAAATAAAACTATAGAGCAATATTCCTGGTGAATATTGATGCAAAAATCCTGAACAAAACACTAGCTAACTGGCTTTAACAATAGCATATTAAATGGATTATACACCATGACCAAGTGGGATTTATTACTGGAAAACAAGGATGCCTCAACATATTAGAGTCCATTTGATATGCCACATTAACAAAATGAAGGCCCAAAATCAGGTGATCATCTCAATGAATGCAGAAAAGGCATCTGACAAGATGCAATTCCATTTCATGATAAAAAACACTCAATAAACTAGAAATAGAAGGAAACTACATCAACATAGTAACAGTAATATATTAAAACCCACAACTAATTTCATACTCAATGATGAAAAACTGAAAGCTCTTGCTCCAAAATCATGAACAAGGTAAGAGGCTTACCTTTGCTACTTCTATTCAACATCATAGTGGTTATTCTAGCTAGGGCAATTAGGTAAGAAAAAGAAATAAAAGGCATCCAATTTGAAAAGGAAGATTAACATTATTCCTGTGTGCAAGATTACATAATCTTATATGTAGAAAACCCTAAAGATGCCACATTAAAAAAAAAACTGTTAGAACTAATAAATTCAGCAAAGTTGCTAGATACAAAATCAACATTAAGAGAATCAATTGTATTTTCAAAGACTAATAATTAACAACCCAAAAAAGAAATTAACAATTTCATATATAATAGCATCAAAATGATAAAATACTTAAGAATAAATCAACCAGAGGTGAAAGACTTTTACAATGAAAGCTATAAAACATTGCTGGAAGAAATTAAAGAAGACACAAATATATGGAAAGACATCCTGAGTTCATGGACTTAATATTGTTAAGATGTTCATACTACCCAAACAAATCTATATATTGGACATAATCCCTATCTTTAAATCTCAGTGGCATTTTTTTGGCAGAAGTAAATAGAAAAAGTCATCCTAAAATTAATATGAAATCTCAAGGGACCCCTAAATAGCTAAAACAGTTTTGAAAAAGAACAAAGTTGGGGGACTCAAACAGCCTGATTTCAAAACAGATAACAAAGCTATAGTAATCAAAACTGTGTGTTATTGGCATAAAGATAGACAAATAGACCTATGAAAAAGCAGAGAGAGCCCAGAAATAAACCCTTACATATATGGTCAAATGATCTTCAAGGATGTCAACAACACTCAGTGAGGAAAGTACAGTCTCCAACAATTAGTGTGGGGAAAACTGTATATTCATATAGAATAGAATATAGTTGGGCCCTTGTCTTATACCATACATAAAAATCAACTCAAAATGGACTAAATGTTCAAGCTCAAGACCTGAAGCTATAACACTTCTAGGTGAGAATATATAAAGAAAGCTTCATGACATTGGTGTTGACTTTTTGGATATGACATCAAAAGTGGAGCAAAAATAAATAAATAGGATTACATCAAACTTAAACACTTTTGTACCTCATAGAACAATATAAACAGTGAAAAGGCAACCTATAGAATAGGAGTATGTATTTGAAAATTATATATCTGATAAACAGTTAATATCCAGAGTATATAATAAAGGTTAATAAATATAAAGAACCCCTACAACTCAATGGGGGAAAAATCACAAAGCCTTACTTAAAAATGAGCAAAAGACTTAAATACATTTCTCCAAAGATGATATAGAAATGACCAAAAAGCATATGAAAAGAAGCTCAATGTCACTAATCACCAGAAAAATGCAAAACAACACCACAATGCTGTATCACCCCAACTATAAAAAAAACCAAAACAAACCAAAAACCAAAATAACAAGTTCTGGTGAACATGTGGAGAAACTGGAACCTCTGAACACTGCTGGGATTGTGAAATGGTGCAGCTGCTGGGGAAACAGTATGGAGGCTCCTCAAAATATTAAAAGTGTAACTTCTATATGGTCAGCAATCCTGCTTATGGTTATATGTCCAAAAGAACTGGAAGCAAAGTATCAAAGAGATACTTGCATACCATGTTCATAGTAGTACTATTCTCAATAGCTAAGAGTGGAAATAATCCAAAGGTCAATTGGATGAATGGATGACCAAAATGTGATATATACATACAATAGAGTATTATTCATTTTTAAAAAGGAAGGAAATCCTCTCACAGGCTACAACATGAATAATCCTTGAGGACATTATACTTAGTAAAATAAGCCAATAACAAAAGGACAAATACTGTATAATTCTACTTACATTACATACCTAAAGTGGTCAAGTTTATAGAAACAGCAAGAAGAATGGTGGGTACCAGTGGCTGGTGGCAGGAGGAAGAAAAGTTTTTTAATGGGTATAATTTTAGTTTTGCAAGTTGGAAAAGTTCTGAAGATCTGTTTCATAGCAATGTTCATATACTTAACATCACTTAACTGTACACTGATAATGCTGAAGATGGCATGTAAAAAATAAGCCAATCAATCAATCAACAATACAACAATGGCCAACTGAAGTTATTCTGAGAACACCAGATTGCATAGTATTTTTAAATGTAGAACTTAAAATCGTGATTCAAAAATATAAAATTCTGAGAAGAAAATATAACTTCAGGATAATGAAGAATTTCTTTAACCAGCAATACAAAAGTACAAATGAAAAGGGAAATCATTTTAAGATTGACATTAAAATTGAGAATTTCTGTTCATCAAAACACACCATAAAGAAAAAGAAAAAAAGTCACAAACTAGAAGATATTTTCAAAATAGTTAAACAAAATATTAGTATCAAGAATACATTAAAAAATTCTTTAAAATAAGAAAATGGTAAACAGTCTACAAGGAAAAAAATGACCAAAAATCATGAAGAGGCATTTTACAGAATATGATGAAAAGAAATAGGCAATAAATAAACACAAATATGTTCAAATATCACATTGGTAAACAGAGGAA
Organism: Manis javanica; assembly: GCF_040802235.1. NCBI lineage: Eukaryota > Metazoa > Chordata > Mammalia > Pholidota > Manidae > Manis > Manis javanica. Next base: position 5,344,565 of record NC_133170.1, on the reverse strand, counting down.
TGCTAATTGAAATATACAGCATATTGACAGAAATGAAAAATTAAAAAAATATCAAATTTTGACAAGAAGTAGAAGCAAATGGAATTCTTTTTATACTGCCACGAAGGGCAAATTGGAAGGGCCATTTAGAAAACAATTTGGTAATTTCTAACAAATCTGAAAATGCTAAAACAGTCATAACAAATTGTCACACATTGAGCAGCTTAAAGCAACACCTATTCACTACCTCACAGTCACAAAGGCTAGAAGTACAGTTGGCACAGCAAGGAAATCTACTTAGGGTCTGGCCAAAATTCAGGGGTGAGTTCTTTCAAAATTTCCTTAAAATTTAAGAGTTCTTTCCTGGAGGTTCTGGGAGAAAACCTGCTTTCAGGATCTTTGAGATTGTCAAGATGTAGAATATAATTCCTTCTCATTGGCCCCCTACATTTTCAAGCGAGCAACTAAGAAGTTGAGTCCTTGACCTACAAGTCTTTTTCCAACTGTGTGTGTGTGTCTTCTTGAACACCACCAGCAGGGTGTTCCAGAGCTCAATTCTGATGGTATCTGCCCAGAGACAGCACCAGCATCCCCAGGTTAAGGGCTCTGTACTGTAAGACTGCCCTCCACCCCCAACCCCAGATGCCAGCTGCAAGCCCTGGGCAGTTCCCTGTGCTCCTGACCACCCCACTACAGACTGGAGGTTCCCCAGACCTCCCCCTTAGGTTCATTTGTTGGAGTGGCTCGCAGAACTCAGGAAAACACTTAACTTTACCAGTTTAATAAAGACTACCATGAAGGACGCATGTTAACAGCTAGATAAAGGGATACACAGGGCCAGGTCCCACATAAGGGAGCTTCTATCCTGTGCAGCTGGGGGCCCAGGGTGGAGGCAGGTGGGAGAATTCTGGTTCCCCAAGTGTGGAAGCTCTCTCCCAAAGAGAAGCAAGATACAAAAGAGCGATGTGCTCCTCTCGTGGGTTTTTGGGCAGGATTCATTACATAGTCACGATTGACTGAATCATTGGCCATTGGCTGATTCCACCTCCAGCCCCCGCCCTTGGGTCCCAAAGTCTCTCATCAACCTGACAAGACACCCATTTCACCTTTAAGGCTCTGAAGTATTTTCAGGAACTGTGGATGAAGACCAAATATACCTGGGAAATATATATTTGGCCATCTGAATGAGTATTTCTTAGAACTCATTATATCACAAAGTCTCTCTAACATTCTCTTTTGCCTTTGTGGGATCATATAATTACACTGGATCTACCCAAAAAATCCAGGATGATCTTCCTATCTTAAGGTCATCTGATTAGCTATTTTAATAACATCTGAAAAGTTCTTTTTGCCATATAGCATAGCCTAACCACAGGCATGACAGAGTGTGAGGGTCCCGGGGAGCAAATCTTAGCCACCACAGTCCACGCTTAAGGCCTAATGATCATCGCCCTCCCATATGAAAACCCGTTCACCCACCCCTCAGGTCCCAGGAGGGCTCCTCCATTATAACATCGACTCAATTCAAAACCTCATCTAAATAAGCATCTGATAAGCAGCTCCAAAATGCCAGGTATCATCATCTAAATTGCGTGCGTTTAAGGCTCTGGGTGCTCGTATCCCGGAGCACAGTTCCTAACATCAGGGGACCTGTGCCCCGCGTACAATGGTGAGGCAAGCATGGAACAGTGAGGATGTCCTGGTTCAAACAGAGCAGGGGGATCAGGTAAAATGGAATCGCCAGTCTAAAGCAGTTTGAAATCCCCGCTGAGCACGCCCGAGTACCTTTCCATGGCTTGCAGCTCCGATCTCTGGGTCATTCTTCATCTTTTATGAAAGCGAGCAAAAGATTGCAACTGAGTAGTTTATCAGCCTGCTTGTTTATCAGCCAGCGGAATTGGGTTGTGTGGCAGGGGCGGGGGAGAGCGGGAGTCCACAGCCGTCCTTCATTTCTTTCCCTCTTCCTTTCCGTCTAGATAGCAGTGTTTCTGCTGGCCTAAGTCTCAAGAGCTTTGCGGGTCTCTTGGGATGTCACGGGACTCGCTCTGTTCGATAAGAAGCTCCTCCACAAGTCATTCTTAGATAATCCATCTCAATTTCTAGCTCCTGCTAACACAACTGAGGGGATCTAAGGGTCACTTACTTGATATCTTCAAAGAGCCTTCTGCGTGACTGAGTAGTTTGATTTTTACATCCCCCTGAAGTTTCAGCACAAGTTGTAGAGTCACATCCTCAATCATTTCTCTGGGGTACACTTTCCTGACATTGAATCTCTTCCTTTGAGGGTCTTTTCCCATCTAGGTAAGCCGACAGTTGCCTACATCATCAACGTGTACAAAGCAGTCTAAGCTTTCCCTACATGCTTTTCAAAATTCTCTCGTCCTCCTTGATTTAAAAGCTACTTTTACAGCTCTGGGTGTTTATCATAGCAGCATCCCACTTCCAGCAACCAAAGAACGTACTGGTTTCCTATTGCTGTTGTAACTACCACAGATTCAGGGGCTTAAAACGACGCCCATTCTTTACTGGGCAGTTCTGTCGGTCAAAATGCCAGCAGGAGCATCTGAGGACTCTGCTTAGGGCTGCACATGGCTGACATCCACGTGTCCACTGGCCGGGGTTCTTATCTAGAGGATCTGGGAGAGAATGAACTTTCAAGCACATTCAAGTTGTTGGCAGAATTCATATTCTTTTCATGATTTCCATGTGGCCCCTACATCTTCAAGACATCAAACGCCGGTCAGATCCCTCCCGTGCCTTGAGACTTCCCTGTTTCCTGCATTTCTCTCACTTCCTGTTCTGCCTTTCTCTTCTGTTTCTAAGGGCTCACGTGACCGCACTGAGCTAGCCTAGATAATTCGCCATCATCTCCCTATCCTAAAGCCAGCTGACCAGTAAATTTTAATAACACCTACGAACTTCCACTTGCATGTAAGTAACATAACCATGGGTGTAACATACCAGATGGCAAAGCTCATGAGGGCCAAAGTTCTCCCTCCCATACTGTACATGCTCTGAGGATCCCAGAATTCCATTCCTAAGCATATAATTAGGAGACATATATTAATTTTTATTGCAGCACAGCTTATATAGAAAAAGCTAGAAACTACAAAAAGTCCATCCGCTTGTCATCAGGTAAATGTACTTACAATTCACAAACATGGTTCTGAAATAAATGAGTGAAGTATAGCTTCATACATTCACACATCACGTAGGATAGGACGGCTCTCACAAGCCATTCTGAGCAAAACATCAAGTCACAGAAAAATATACAGAGTATAATTTTAGTTATGTAAGCAGAAGAACATGAAAACTGAAACATCACTTTCAATAATCTTATGAAGAGCTGTATCAGGCTTAATATTTTTCAGAAAATTAATCCGTTTATGCTGAGCTAGAGGCAATATCTCATCACTGAAAGGGTAACATAAAATGTCTCCTGCCTCAACACATTTCCTTCATTAGCCTTTCTCAACATTTAAAATATTTAGGATCCTAGATTCATCTTTAGACCATTCACCTCTTCAACCCCTCTTCAGTTTTCAAAGCCCAAATCAAATGCTGCCTCTCTGACTCTCACACCTGGAGTAATTCCTCTTCCCTCTCTACCTTGTAGTTACTCCTACTGTGGCACATTGATCCTCAGCACACACACACCCTGTTTGGAACTTCCATATAGCTGAGTTTATATCCCAGATACATCAATTAATGACTGTGACTTTGAACAAGTTTAACCTTCTTGAAACTCAGTCTCCACATCTCAGAAATGAAGATAATGCAGTTGCAATGCAAATATCACATGTGTATAAATGTAGCATAGAGCAAGTATTCAACGAATTATAGTTATTGTGTTTGCGGTGAGATCTAGGAGAGGAGATTTTGCATTGCCAGCTCTGGGTACTGCACCTGAAGACATACAACATTTTATGTTCTCTAAGCATTTGTTGAAGTGAGTTGCAATTAATAAAGTGATTTCAGAAGCCCCTAGCTAAAGAATGCAAGTCAATATGAATGTACGAGAGAGTAACAAATTAGACCAGTAGCGTGCCTTCTCTGCAAACTTAGTGCTGACTTGTTTATTATACTAATTCTCTGATTCAATACATTTATTGACTGAGGACAGAGAAAGGGAGAGTCCAAGATACAGAATGTTAGGCAGCTAAAGGGGCAGAATAAGGATTCTAAGTGTTTTACCTTAAAGGTAATGGAATTAAGAGAAAATCCTCAATACAAAGTTTACCAACTCTTAACTGCAGTTAACAAACGTCCGAATTGGAGGGGTTGGGGAAAGAAGCATAGACTAAAATAGGGCTAATTCTTAACTGGATGAAAGACAAATGAACACCTTTTTCATGTTAAGTAGATCTATTTTGATTGGAGCAACAAGCAAACGATTCAGATGAACTCTTTTTTAAAAATCAAATTTTAAAAAATGTTAATGTAATTCTTAAAGTTATCCCATGGCACAATGAAGTATTTATGTAATATTGGACTACAATTTGGTAACACCTAAATATTTCATATCACTTCTGTGTACATTTGAATTGTGAAGGTAAATGGCTTAGAGCTTACAGGGGAAACATCATACCAATAACTGAAACTTGCCCCCGCAGGGAAATGCAAAATACGATACAGAAATAAACATGCAAAAATTCATTTGTATTCATCAATATTAATGATTTTAATCTAGGAAGTAAACCTAATATGAAACTATGTCTTTTCTTGGTTAGTATATGAATGTGTCTTTTATCTCATATTTTAAGTATCTTATGATCATATTTCTTGCTCTGATGGTACTAGTATATGTAAATGATAGTCAAAGTGCTCTTTCAACAGTGGAATACTAATGAAAATAACATTTTATACTTCATGGTATTTGTAGGCCCAAATAGCAAAATAGCTACAGACAAATAGATTACTTAGCTTTACAGAACTGCAATACAAACAGAATATAATTCCTTTGCTTGTTTACACAACAAATATTTACCTACTTATATGCAAGTCACAGCAGCTAGCACTCTCTAGGCTTCTGTAATATAATCACTTGAAAAAGATGTATTGCTTGCTTACCCTTTTATAGGCATTGTGCTACGTAGTGGAGACAGATAAAGTTGAAGAACGTACACTAGCCTACAGCTCAGTGGGAAGAAAAAGAGAAAGGACAGCGCGAGAAGAATTTCGATGGTATACATGATAGATTCATTTTCAGGGCATACTCAGTTTGGGATTTCTTTGAGATGTCTGTGTTCAATAGGCAGGTACATATGCCCCTGGGGCCAGGGAGAGAATATGATTGACATAAGATGTGAGCATCAGCGACACAGGTGACAGCTGAAATCAGGGCCATTAAAGAGCTTGCGCAGAGTAACACACCCTGTAGGCTGTAGGCCTTAAACTGTGAATCACACACACATCTGACACCCCAATCAATGCGAGGGACACTGCCAGGAGAAAAACGTCACCCAGCATTCTGTGCACATGTGAGGCCATTCTCAGGGCTGTGAAGAGGCAGATTCTACAGGGGGCCAGGAGCAAACTAGGAGAGGCGGGGCCAGGAGGAAACTAGGAGAGGCGGGGCCAGGAGGAAACTAGGAGAGGCGGGGCCAGGAGCAAACTAGGAGAGGCGGGGCCAGGAGGAAACTAGGAGAGGCGGGGCCAGGAGCAAACTAGGAGAGGCGGGGCCAGGAGCAAACTAGGAGAGGCGGGGCCAGGAGGAAACTAGGAGAGGCGGGGCCAGGAGCAAACTAGGAGAGGCGGGGCCAGGAGGAAACTAGGAGAGGCGGGGCCAGGAGGAAACTAGGAGAGGCGGGGCCAGGAGCAAATTAGGAGAGGCGGGGCCAGGAGGAAACTAGGAGAGGCGGGGCCAGGAGGAAACTAGGAGAGGCGGGGCCAGGAGCAAACTAGGAGAGGCGGGGCCAGGAGCAAATTAGGAGAGGCGGGGCCAGGAGGAAACTAGGAGAGGCGGGGCCAGGAGCAAATTAGGAGAGGCGGGGCCAGGAGGAAACTAGGAGAGGCGGGGCCAGGAAAGCCAAGGGAGGGAGTTTCAGGGACAAGGTGGTCAACAGCACCAAATGCCGCAGAAAGACGCAATAGATCGGGACTGCAAGCACCTGGTGGATGTGGCACAGAGGGTGCCTGGCCCCAAGCAAGCCGTCCGAGGGGGGTCAGGGAGAGCAGCGTGGAGAGCGAGCGGTAGTTGAGAAGCTGTACAAGAAAAGTCTTTGAAGATTATCTGCCATGATGGGAAGAATGGAGGGAGACTGACAGCCTGAGAAAGAAGCAGCCGTGTGTCCGGGGGAATGGCGGGAGGAGGCCGCAGAGAAACGAAGGGCCCTAGCGATGCCTGTGTGCAGGAGAATCCAGGGCACAAATGGACACAACTGTTTATTGAAGAAAAGAAACCGTATGCTCAACGAAGGCAGGAGGGAGGAGGGTAATGTGAATCCCACCTGTAGCCAACAAAAAACTGAAGAATGACTTCAGGGCCAAACCTGCGTTTTTAAAAGCAGCTCCTGTCTTCCTTCTCCTGATTTTGGGCAAGGAATTTACCTAAACCTCTTTTGCTCATCAGTAAAATACAACTAATAATCTCTATTTTGCTAGGTTGAGGAAAGATCCAATGCTATAATATATCAAAAGCTTTGGGTGCAATCTGATAGGGTGCTGAGTAAATACAGGAACTAATATTATTATGGTATTGGATTCTCTGAGAATAAAAAGGCAAGTCTGTCTGGGAGTGATCAGAAGAAAGTGTGTGACATAGAGGCCTTGAAGAGGGTTATTTATGACCTTTTGGAAAAGTTGCTGAGGAGAAAGGGAAAATGTGCCCACGAGGGTCACAGCACTGAAGGCTGAAGCTGGGCTGGTGACCAGGCGTCAGGGGTGTCACCAGACCATTTGGTTCCAAACTGGGACCCTGTGGGATTCAGACCACATGCATGCAGAAACAGGGAAGGAAAATACCAGGAGGTGATGACATAAGATGTCAAATGTTTTCTTGTTAAGCAAAGAAAAATCAAAACCACATAAATAGCTCAATAACTGAAAATTCTAACATTAACATTCAAGTGAAGTAGAACTGACTTTTAGTGTATTAGCTTTCTTTCAAAATCTAATTATATGAGGAAATTATGTTATTTCCAAAGGCAAATATAAAGGACCCATGCAAGCAGTTTTTCAAACCTAATGATTCATTTCATTTAAATCAGTTGCATTTATCTTTCTTTGCAATATGTTTTATCTCTAAAATATTCACAGAATGTCATTTCTAAGATTTTACTAAACCAGTTCTTACAAAAGGAAATACACTATGTTCACTAGTAAAAATGTCATGCCAGAAAACAGCAACTGCAACTTTTGTTTAAAATTTGAAACACTGTGCTCATCAAGAAATCCATCTGTTACCCTGTAATTTTTAACATTATAATCAAATTAAATATGATCACATTTTAGAGTTAGAATGTAAATGTTGACATTAAAAGGAAAGCAAGATGATTATTATCATGGTACAGAATCATAGTGAGTATAATCAATGGTTTGATACACAGTTTTTCAGTAGCTAAAACAAAGTAAACTGCTCATAATCTTTGGAGATAGAGATTTTCTTTAAAAGCCATGAGTGACAAGATAGTGTGATCCCAGCTCTTAAGTACCATGTATGTCAAAAAAGATTTTTAAACTACTTTGCCTGTGATGAACTAGATCCATTCAACTCTCTACAGAAATATTAGGTTAGTAGTACTACTAAAAGTATACCGTGCATTTGTAATGTAGTAAAATGAATACGCAGCAATATTATAATCTAAAAATTCTGTTCCAAGTCCCAGGACCCTGAGACACAATCTGTAGGAGAGACATTTAGTGTAGTTAACAAAGAAGAAAAACACACATGTGACTATTATTCTGGTAAATTCAGTTCAATAAACATTTGCTGAATTCTTACTATGTACAAGGCACAACAGGTGTCTACGGTACAGAGGATATAATGGTTTCTTTTTAAGTCTTTTCACAATTGTTAAAAGAAGAAAGGATGGGTGAAGCATTTAGCCTCTTGATTGAATTTTAGGAAGCCGCTCAGGTGCTCTGTTCCAGAAGGCTGTGGGGCCCACACCTGTCCTGGGTCACAGAATTCATAAGAACAGAACAGAATCTGTTGTGTATTTCTTTATTTTTTTAAGTAGATCTGCTTAAGAATGGATAATAGAGAATCTTAAATAAACAAAATATTATGAAGACAAGGGGGATGCTAACAATCTCCCTGATGCTGGGAGATGCTAACAATTCAGTTAGCTCGACATGGTATACTTAGGTTAAAAACTGAACACATTTGTGAAAATGACTAAAAATATATTTTGGATTCTATGTATTTGGAAATATCAGTTTACTAAATTGCCCTCGATGTTTAGAGTCTTTCATCAGAATTAACACAAATTGGTAAAGAGTTGAGATTCAATTGATCAATCTCCATTATTACTCAGAGGGTCCAGTCAATACTGGTGTCCAAGCAGACAGGGAGCTGAAAAGATCATTGAGGTTCTTCACTTACTAGAATCTATTCTCCGAGCAGCCTGCTGCCCTGTAAGAATCTGCCTGTACCTAAAATGGCACCATAGCCCGATCGAGGCTAATAATACACACAGGCTTTTTAAAAAAATAAATAAAACTACCAATACTATATTTAACCTCTTTCCTTCCTGAATTTTGAAAGGGAAGAGTAACAAAAAGCCCAGTGTCTTCAGAAATACAAGTAAGCAATTGTGCACAACCAACTGAAAGAAATGACCAAGAATGAAAACACTGTGCAGGTTCCTTATTAACACACCGTGATTTCAAAACGATGCTTGTCCAGAAGATCAGGAAAAAAATCTGATATACCTACTTAATTCTTTCAAAAACTAGATATGGAAGTGTTTTTTAAGTGCCAATAGTATTGTTACTTAGAAAATGCTGGTGCTGAGGGGACATAGGGAAGGCAGTATATTCAGAGAAGACAAGTAATGATTCTATAGCATCTTACTACACGGATGGACAGTGACTGTAATGGAGTATGTGGGGGGGGGACTTGATAATAAGGGGAGTCTAGTAACCATAATGTTGTTCAAGTAACTGTGCATTAACAATATCAAAATAAAATGAAAATAAAATTTTAAAAAGGGAGAAAATAAAAAAGAAAATGCTGATGCTGAGAAAATACTTGGAGAAGAGCCCTTTCAACTTAGTTGATCACAGAAAGAGTGGCTGCAGCCCCCCGGGGTGGAGACTGGCTGGCACTGGAAAGCCACACATCCCCTCACTTCAGGGTAATCGCTGTCTTGTCAGCGATTGCAGGGAAGAGAAACCCTCAGTGCCCATTCCATGCAGCCTGGAGTAGCCCGTGGAAGCCGAGTCTTCATGATCCAAGATGGAGGCAAGAAGCAGGCACTTCTGTAGGGATGAACACTTTCTACCTCAGGAGAAACTGGGGCGCTGGCCTGTGCCTCGGGAAGACTTGTAGGGTCAGAGGCGGGCAGAGGGAACCCCGTCTTGAAATATGAATGGGTGTCCCCGGAAAGCTCTTCTCACCACCCAGAGATGTTCCTGATTTTTAGGCAAGTGCTTTTGCATTATTAATATGAAATGAAATAATTTTAGATTTCTTTCAGACCTGTACTAAGTTCCAGTGTATTCATTTGGTGAAGGCGATATAGTGCCTATGGTTAAGCGTGCGACTCAGGAGCCAAATGGCCTCTCTTTGAAGCTTGGTTTTTCCAGGGTCCTTTTCTCAGTTTCTTCCTCCGATGAATGGGATAACGATGCCTACCTACCTCATGACAGTGTTACATGAGGGTTAAAGAAGTCATTCTGTGTAAAGCAGGTAGAATAGCAGTGGACACATTAGAAGAACCCAATCAAGTTAACCACTGGTATTAATAAAAAAATAATTCACGGCTCACTTTCACTTACTTTGAGGACAAAGCAAGTATTGGTACTTGAATTCTATCATAAATGCAGTGGGAAACTGAGTGTAACTACAAGAGCAGAGACAATGCCTAAATGTTTGTTCCCGAACGTTCATCTCATTAATGGGTTAGAGCTCCAACCAAGATTGGCCCATAAAAGTCTTTTCTCACCTACTAGTTTGCTTAACTATAGAAAGAACATTCCTAGCCTGCATTTTGAGTCCCAGAATCAGCAAATACACAAAGGAGGGGAAAAAGAAGCAATAAATTTCACTCTAGAGGAAGTTGTAGTTTATCTGAAAGACTTTATTCCAACATGATTTCGAAACATTGTCTATGCAAAGGGTAACCCTTTAGAAACCCATATGATATTAAAACTAAGCGAAACTAGGAAGGTTTATTTAACAAATGTAGGTAGCATTTAATTCAGAACCCATCGTCTAAAATAACACAGACCATGTCTAATGATTTCTTTCCTTCAGTTATAATTTTCCACCAGTTTTCAATCTAACCCAATGAGGTGAGACAAATACATACACACACAAAAATTGTTGCAAATATTTATACTCTGGGTGAACACCAGAATCTGCCGTACATGGTAGCATGGCTCATCTATCCCTAAAACTTACTGAGCACTTGTGCATGCCCAGAAGTGAATGATCTTTCTCTTGTCAGAATATTGTACCTCCCTCCACACAGTTACTTGTGCAAGAAATCTGAAGGTCTTCCTTGAAATCAACCAAGTAAAATAAACCAGAAAGTATAATAATACCAATCTAATTTGCAGGGACATTAATAAAGTCAAGATGACGTTGAAGGTCAGCAGTTGACCCAGAGTTGACTATATTTTCACACGCAAAAAGCTGCACAATAGACACGCACTGCTTCTTTGTAAGTTGTTGTGTTTCTCACCTTCAAGACTAACCATTCTCCTGTCCTTTTCTCCGTCCTCTTCCTTCTCACACTGACTCCATCTCTACTTGCACGCCCAGCCACAATATAGCTTTCACAACAGGGCCATATAGGAGTCAGCTTTTTTTCAACCCTTAAGCCCTGTTCTATTTTGATCTTCTGCCTTAGTCCGAAGCTTCTTTTCTGCCTTGTTCCACTCCCCAAGTTTCTTTTCTAACTTCAGCATCTGCTGGGCCATCTGTCCTTGAACCCTAGGTCAGAGCCCGAGTCCCTCTGTCCGTTGACAACTGCGAGCTGCTCTGGCAAGTATTACCTGCCCCGGGGTCCCTGAGCCTGTATTCATCACACCTGTCAGGACACTCCCTGATCACGCTCGAACCCTTCCTCCACTCCTTACGGACTGAGGACTGCCTGGGTCACACGCTGCTATACAGCCAGCCTGCAAACATAATCTTCTCCTTTAGTCAAACAGCTGCTGTTCAGTTCCCATGGAGTTCACGCTCCTTCCCGGAGTAAGAATCCTTCAATCCCATCCAGCCCCTGCCTCCTTGCCCTATCCTGTCCCACGGAACCAGTCAGGCCTGGGGGAGAGTAACAGGAACAAACAGATCTCTTACTTGATGAACATAATAAACACTTTCCTCCCAGAGGCGAGAACACAATCTTTCTTAAACTGGTGCTCATTCTAGCATTTTGGAAACCTTTGCTGAATCCATCACCGAGATCCCTAAAGATAGAAGAAGTAAGACACTCTGACAGCATCACACAGAAAATTGGCTACAATCTCACAGCATGAGAAAACACACTGCTGAGTGGGGATAATGCTAAGTAACAATCGGATGATCTAAAGAGAGGAGCCTATGAATCATAGGAAGACACAGTAAATGTTGCAGGCAAATTAAGTAGCACATTACACATTTTAGGAGCGCTCAGGGAAAAGACCAAAGTGTACGATGGAATTAAGATACGAGAAATGTGTTTGCTCAAAGCCTGAATCCAAGAAAGCAGACTGCTGGAAACTGTGAAACTCAGGAGCTGCTATTAGACAAGTAAATTAAAAATTCTTGAACAGCAAATTCAAAAAATTTTACCTCAGTTCCTACAAGATATTTTTTAAATAATTTTTTCTCATAAAAGGGCATCTCAATAAAATAAGAATATCTATTTTTAAAAATTACAATAACTGAAACATGGAAAATGAAAAGATGAGTTTAAATCCAAATTCTGATCATTTAATAGGGTATATGAGGCTATGAACAAGAAACCATTTTTCCTTTGTAATAGTAAACATAATTTAAATTTTCAAAGGCTTGGTTAATAATAAATAATTTTAAACTCTAGTATGTCTGCTTTAAATCTTCAAATTTTATAGTTATCATCATATAATATCTCTGATATTATAACGCAATTGCAATTCATAAACTAGAAGAAATTATTCTAATGCCTTAACAGAAAATAATTTAAACCAGGCCACTTAAAGGGAGAATAACAAGGGAATGTTTTTTAATAACTTAGAATATAAATTGGAAACTAATTGGAAAATAAATCTCCAAAACAAATGTATAAATAAGCACCAAATCACTTGGATGATGCTACTTGAGATACATAATATTTGGGACACAGGAAAACTTTCTAAATCCAAGATGAGTCAATTTTGTGAATTGTGGGTAGATCTGTGGTGCTAGAATTTTGAAGCCTACAGTATCTTTGCTACACTTCCGAATCCCATATAATCCAGAGAGGGAAAATCCCCTACCTCCTTAACAAGACTGCCGAAAGTAATGGCTGCAGCAGGGAAGTTGACAAATCCGGTTTCTGCCTCCAGCCATGAGGAACGGACCATGAGAAACAGTAGGACATGTAGGGACCTTCCTACAATGTTCTCTTTAACTAGGTAGCTAAACCCCTGGTCAGGGCGGGCTCACGTGCTGGGGGCGAGAGGACTGTGAGGAAGAGACGTGCCTGTTAACTACCAATTTCCCCACTGTGAACAGTTCCATCATTGCTGCCAGGCTTTCATATAATCCGCTATTTTTTATACACGATGTGATAAAACATGGAATCTTATAAGTTATGTATGTGATCAAGCTTCCCATCGGAGGAAAGAAAACACTTCCCTGACTTTCATCAGCCCCAGTACTGTCCCTGGCTCGATCCTTTCTTCCAAAGTCATTCTGTCCACTGCACTGTCCCATGTCTTCCAACCCTCCCATCTCCCCCCGCCATCTATCCTTTAGGTTGGTCTAAAAAATCAAGTGCATGGACAAGGATGTCACCGAGCAGGGCTCGGCACGGATGAGTGTGGAATCTGAGAGCCTCCAACAGTATGACCAGCTGCTCCGAGGGGCACGTCGACATTACGGACAGATGAAACTTCCACGCAAATAGCACTGCCCTCTCTCTCTCAACCCAACTATGCTTTTTCAAATAAAAAGCATGAATAGTTTTGATTCCTTTTCACTGAGGTTGAGGTAACAGAGAAAAAGGCCCTGTGAATAGAAGCTGCCTCTCTCAGAACACCTGACCTCCAAGAGCCCCTGGCAGCATGCTCAGCCCAGCGCACCTTCTTCAACCCCCAGGTCCTCCTGCCCCTAGACGTACACCTCTCACAGTTAGCATTTTTAATAAAAGCCAGTAATTTCTCAAGCAAGAGGGTGGGAGACTGAAAAATGTTGCTTTATTTTCCCCAATCCAGGGTTCACCTGGGTTGGAGTAACTGCTCAGGTGAGAGCACATGAGTGTATTACTGGGTGCTTTAATTAATACATCAAAAATATCCTTCCACCAGCAGGCTACTCACATTCACTTTTGCTTCCCTATTTGAGTTCCTCTCTCATCTCATTCCTCTGCTCTCTTCACCTCAAGAATCCTGTAACTGGTCACCACCCTGCAGTGTGGACAAGTTTAGCTCTCGGCTTCTTTCTCGTGGAACCCATCTCTTTGCGGCACTCAAGCTTTACCATCATTATCCATTTAGTGGCAACAAACTTACTCAGGAAAATCCAAAATATCTCCCACCGCTCACACGGCAAGTCCACCTTTTAACCCTTTCCATATTGTTGATTTGCACGAGAAGACTGCCCGGTAAGGTCAAAGGGTAAATAAAAGATTAGGTATGTACACTTAAAAAAAAAGAAACAGAATGAATTGCACCATTTTCTAAAAGATAGCTATAATATCAACACTTTCAATAAACTTGACTTTACTGAAGATCCTATAGATGGAGCGAAGCATGTAGCTACAGTAGCTCCATGTGGTCTGAACAGGTTTCTGAAGCTTTGGCCTCTTTCACGCTGCACGATCCTCAGGGACGAACAAAAATCTAAAGGGCAGCTCATCCTTTCTGATTATGTAAAATGCTTATGACTCAACTGCCAGCAAATGCTGCGAGCATTTGCATATGCTGCCAATCGTTACGCGAGGCGTCTTCACCCCTTGACTGAGCTTGTTTGGTTGGTTTTGTCCCGTGGGAATTGTTGAATCAGACTAACAAGGACCACATCTTACACTAGATTCTATTTACCACATACTCCAACTGTTATAATATCAACTTCTCAACATCTTTTAAGACTACTGTAAAAATGATTTTCTACAGGGAAAATTTCTAGGTAATTTGAGATATCTGAAATTAGAATTATGATTTCCTCTTATGGAGAAAATAACAGCAGATAAAAATCCCCAGCAAAATGACCAATTTAAAAATATGGATGCAGGTTCCAAAAAGTTCTCTGTTTTCTTGCTCTGAAATAAAAATTCTGTATTTCATTGCTTTTGTGTTTGCCTCAAAGTTTATAAAGGCATTAAGACATTAGTGGTGGCATTATACATACTATTCTTTTGTTCAGCAAGAAAAAGGCTGATTTAATGATATTCCAAGAATCTTTGAGGCCTATGTCAAAGACTAGGCAATGCCATGAAAAGTTTATATAGTTATAAAATATTTGCATTTGCTTTACAGATAACTTATTAATGACTTGTTAAAGTAAGCATAAATATACTTGAATCATAAGCTTACAAATTCTATGGAGATGTGAAAGAAAATTGTGCATGGAAAGAATGTTTAAAAGGTAGTTGATAGGCAAAGTTTTCAAACAGACATTCAATAATAGTTTTCTAAGAAAAACAAGTGAAATAAAAGAAGTTAGAATTCATAGACTTCTTAGTAGCCTAATAACACACTAAGTATAAAGTTCAGTTTTACATAGAGAACGACGTCTTGGCCATTTCAACTATTTGATGTCCAGGGGAATAAATTTGGAGAGTTTTGACCCATTTACTTTGTGAGTTTATTATTAAAAAGATTGGTGAAGATACAGACTTCAAAATCCCCCAAGCCTTCTGACAGTGTGGTCAGCTGTGAAGTGAACCCAAATAACTAAGATAGGGAGCAGGTGGTGGGAAGGCAGGGAGAGGGAAGGATTAGGGAAAATGTCTACAGTTTGATGTCTGCCTTCGTTGGAATTGGAGACAATAGGACTGTCCCATGCATGGGGTTGACCTGAAAACAAAACACAATCCCAGGAACTGAAGGAGAAGGTGGATGACACAGCTCTGAGTGACCACCTTCTCTGGGCACTTACACACTTACTCTTCTTTACAGACCAATTTTACAGTGAGACTTATCAGTATCTCAAGCACTAAAAATGCATTCATTAAACATATGGTACTATTAAAGGTGGTGCTACATATAGTCCCTACCCCAAAGGAGTAAAATCTCTTTTTCAGAAATAACAAAATCTGAGAATCACTAGTAAAACCAAAAAGAAAACAACACATTTTCTTGTTTAAATTTCATTCTATTTTGTGAACATTTTGTAACAAGCCGTAGGACAGCTGAAATATAAATGATCCTTTACAAACATGTCAGCATTATTTGGGGAAGAAAAAAGTCTCCAATAAGATTTCAAAACACACTTTTGGTCTACAACCATGTGTTCGACAATTCGAAACCACCAAAACAGAAACAGAAGAGTTAACATTTCATGTTGGAATTTTTTAAAAAATACTTACACTATTGGCTTTTCCAGGCGACTTCCCTGTGAACCAACAATTTCCCCCAATGTACAAAACACTTGTCCCAGAAAGTCCTACAATAGATAAAAGGATTAAAGCTCATAAGTTCCCAAACTGTCTTTATGCATTTTCTATATCATATTTGCATTGTTTTCATTGCTGAAATACTCAAGTCTCTAACTTTGACTAGTAAATAAAATTAGCTCAATGTGCATTAACTTTAGGCTGTGATTTTCCTCTATGTTTGCACAGTCTGTGCTTTTGATAGAAGGCTTCTTCTATCAAAGCCTCACAGAGCAGGCTGCTTATTGAGGCTATTTAAACATGCATTTCTTTTCTTTTTTAAATTAAAATGAAAACTCAACAAAGTTCCAGGATTTCAATTCACATGGGCTTGCCTTTGCAGGTCTCTGAAATCACCAACTTTTGGCTGAGGAGGCACTCTGTGAAGCACAGAGCACTGCCAGGTAACTAACAGTACTGGCTACCACGCACAGAGAGGTTGCCGTGATACCGCGGTCACAACTGGGGCCCCCAGGCACACTCCCAGTCTGTTCCATACAACCACACAATACCAGGGCAAGAACCAAGGGCAGGCTGCCTGAGAGGTGCCATTGTGACAGGCAGATTATTTTGAGCTAAGAAACCATCAAGACCCAAAAGACTCAGAAAGAAAACTTGGACCTGCCCTCCCTCCCTCACCACCACATAAAAAGAATTGAGATGGAGGAACCACTCCAGAAAGAGAGCCGCCAACACAGAGAGCTGTCTCCCAGTGTACACGGGGCACGGTGGATGGGGAGGGATGGGGCTGTGCCTGTCCAAATTCCTCTCTGTGCCCCTACCTGGTTTCTGTGTGGCCCACCAAGTGTCTTGTTTACCAAACACTTTCTCTTTTTATATTCCAGTGGATTACTTTCCTTTTCCTTTGAAGTCTCAGACCCTTACCCACTCCTTGGTTAGGAAGATACATGTATCTCATTCTTCCTGACTGTCTTTGGAACCCAGGGCTTCCCCATATGTATATATTTAACCTTTGTTTTTTTCTCCTGTTAATCTGTCTCATGTCAGTTGGATTCTTAGACCAGCGGGGAGACACCTCGAAGGGTGGAGGAAAGTTCTTCCTCCCCAATACCTGTGACTGGGCCATTAAGCTCCTCAGTTACCCCATCACTGACATGTGACAGTTTCCCTCACACAGTCACTTTGAGGGTTCAAGTGAGGTAACGCAGGAACATGGGGCAAGCACCATGATTCATTTTTCCTGACTATGGTGAAAAATGCTGAGCTATAGTTAGACGAGCAGGAGGTGCTCCATCTTAAAGCTAAGATTTCATTTCAAACACAATGGACTCTATCTTAAGGCAGGGCAAGTAGTTCTAAATGATATGTTTCCGCTTCTTGAGGGCAACCACTGTCTTGGAGAAGAAAAGGATCAATACATTTCTTGTGTTAAGTTTATCTCACAGCATATCTAGAGGCCTGCTCATGCTAATTCTCTGTCCCTGGAGATAGACATCAGAAACCACAGTCCCTTGGCCCTTTACCCCATTCTTGAAAACCTTAAAAACCCAAATCCTAGGCTTTAAGCACACCTGTCTTCTGAGGCTGCCCACTCTCCCTTTCTTTGAGTGAGTACTTTGCCTTAAATAAAACCCCCTTATTGCTCAGCTTATTGTGTTTTGTCTCTGTGCTCTTTCCAGCCTGCCAGGAGGTTAAGAAGAGACCCCTTTCCCAGTGGTAAATGGCCTTGTCACTTTGGTATTTCATACAATTTTCTAGTCTTAAGCATAAGTCCTCTCTCTCTCTCCCCACTACTTCTGACAAGTAGGGAAGGGCTTCCAAGATCTCTGATAATGGGCTTGAAAGTTCCCGCTGCCCGCGTGACCCAGACGGGATGGCGGCTGTACAATTATGTTCATCAGCAGCCTGCCCCAAATCTCCTTTCTTTGCTTTGGGAAGTTCTCAGAACATAATCTCACTCCCTCCAGTGCTCTGTGGCTCCCCCAAATCCTGAGGGTGGTAGGGGCTTAGTTCCCACACCGTGCAGATGCAAGCAGACACTCGAGGCCAGGTGACCCTGGCTCCAGGAGTTGGCAGGGGATCTGCCCTGCGCCCAGCGGGACTTCAAAGAACTTTGCTTTCCTCCTTCTGCTCTTCCTTGCTCTCTGCTGCCTGCGTGGCTGCTGCCATTCACTACCACTCTCGCTGCAACGAATTCCTTCCCTCCCTACGCTCCTCTGACCTGTCCAAGAATTCTTTCTCTGTCAGAGTCAAGAACCTCTCCCGGGATGAGGTCTCAGCAAGCATGCAGGGAGACCTCCTGGACAGGGTTGCCCCACGACACAATGAGCTGTCACCTGAGTTAATATGAGTATATATATTGTTTAAAAAAATCACACAGACCCAATACAGTGTCACTTCTGCAAGGCCAAGTTACCAAACCAGGGCCAAATATTTAAAGCTAATTACAGTTCAACCTCCCTCAGAAATACAGTTAGCCAGGAATTTCCTGGTCAGCATCACTGATGAAATAATCAGTTACCTAAGCCCTCCCCGTCTGCCCTAAAAGAAGATGGGGCAACGTGCATCATAAAATCCCATCCTTTCCCCCTAAGAGAAAGAGACTTGCCCGAAACAACCCATTCTTTTATTTTGCTAATAACTTGCTGCCTTCTTCTTGCCTATAAACACTTTCCATTTTGCACAATTCCTTGGAGCGTCTCTACTTGCCAGAGGGGAGGCTGCCCCATTCATGAATCACTTAACAAAGCCAATTAGATCTTCACATTTACTTGGGGGGGTATTGCTTTTTTAACAGTATTAAGTGCCTACAAGTGGGTTAAGCATAATACATTATAAAGTTCATTAATGTACAACTACATGAATCTTATTTTCACGACTCAGAATGACCTTGCCAAATGAGAGGTCTATTATTGATACTTCATTTCATATATAAAGAAACTAAGCACCTGAGAGGCTTGTTTTTCCACACCTTAAGCAGTTAGTAAACAGCAGAGTCAGGACTAACCCAGATTGGCTGATTCTAGATTGATATGCTGCCTACGAATTTAAATATCATACATACGATGCAACTTCACATGCCAATAAAATAAGGACTCCAATACAACCCAAAAATGTGAATCAAGAAAATATGGAGGTGTTTCAGCAAGAGATTCTCACCAGCTGATTCCACTCTGTCCTGGGAAAGACGTTGGAAGACCTCCCTAAACTGTACCATGAACTGGCCCAGGAGAAGCCCTAAGAAGGATGAACAGAGGAATGACAGCAAACAAGATGTTGTTTTAGGTTTTACTAAATACAAATGTACAATTTTAGGTAGAAAGATAGACATGAGCAGCCAGGGAAGGGGAAGATAATGTTTAAGGGATAAAACCATCCAGGTAGGGGTCCCACATGAAGACAAAAAAGACTTTGCAGGGAGATAACTTCCTTGCCTAATGGGTCTAGGCTAAACTGGCTCCAACCGGCTCCTAACACAGGCACAGTGGAGCAGAACTAAGGACTGCCCAAAGCACACCTCATCGCAATCTCATTAAAATAAAACTGCCATTTTGCTCCCACTCCACCATGGGCTTTTCTGTGTGCATTCTGGGAAAAGACACGTGCACCGAGAGGAATGGGTGTAGAACTACAGCTATCAATCAAATGACCTACCCTGTCAGTCAAAGACGCACCGCTCAGCCAGGATGTGATAAATAGACCCTCCCCTAAAAGTCTGGGGCCTTTGTCTACCTCCACTCTGGCCTGCTCCTCCCTTGAGTGTACTCAAATGAAAGTTCACTCTGCCTTGCTATTCTGTCTCTGCCTTTTAATTCTTTGTTTTTGGGGGACAAGAACCAAGGAGAACAAACTCAACCTGCAACATATTTGGGGCCATGACTTAGACTGCTACCCTCCCCATTAAGGTGGGCTAAATAAAAGCCTCCTTCAGCTTAACCCTCTCTTGGGTCACTCCACTGCTTCCCTTCAAGAAGTCAAGAACCAAGGAATTCACAATCCACCGCCTGGTAACACAATGCCTAATAAAAGTAAAAGCAGAACCCAGACATGTATTTCTTCATTCGTTGCTGCCTTCCCCAGGCTCTCCTTCCTGAGCAGGCTGACCTGCTTCATGTCCACGCAAGGAACATTAACCTTGTCCTGTCCTTGGCCCTGTTCCCAGAGGCTGGTTACAGGACTGGGGGTCTGTTGGCTGAGGGCATTGGTGTTGCAGAGCAGACACCAGGTGTGGAGGCAACATGAGCCATGCCAGGGCCCCTCGAGTGGTTCCAGGAAGATGGGATTGGCACATGATGCCAAGAAGTTGCCAGGCCCTTCCAGGTTCTGCCCTAACTTCCTTCGCCATAGTATATACCCCAGCCACGGCCCCATCAGGTAAGGTGATTTGGCAAAGGTCCCCTCCCTTCTCACGGACTGTCCTTCTGATAATAAAGCTTTCTCTGCTTCACACCCAGGCATGCAGAGACTGGCTTACTGTGCATCCAGCATGTGAATCCAGATTTGGGGGTTCAGTAACAGAACCATGCTATTTGGTGAAAAGAGGAAAAAGAGTTTCAGGAGGGAAGAAGAGCATGACGGACTAGGGTCATCAGGATGTATTTTCCTAAAGGAAGCGAGCCTTGAGGGCCAGCCACGAATCAGATCCCGGGAAGAGAAGAGCTGGTCCTTCTGCCTGAAGGGTAGCAGCACTTGCCTTACCAAATATGCCTGTTATAAGGACTATTTCAGGCTAATTATTTTTAGGAAACTCCGCAGACACAGGAGAAGCTCAGAAAACTGAGAGAAGTTACCTTTTTATCAGAAAAATTTACCTTTACATGAGAAATCTCTATCTGTAAGAACAACTCTCCTCTGTACAAGGAATGGTGGGGGGGGCGGATGACTCCATTGTTATCCGTGGAGAAGGTAGGGACATAAATCTGCATATCCACCACACCCCGTTTACTGGGCATTTCCTGGTAACCTCCCATAACTGAGCTCCCACACCCAACATCTTCTTTCGTCTTCGGTAGAAGCGGTATTTAAGGTGATGGTTTTAGCCGTTTTGGGGCGTTTATTCAGTTTTCCTGGGTTTCTTGCAGGTATTTAGAAATGTACATGTTATTAAACTTCTGTTTGTTTTCTCCTGTTCATCTGTCTTTTTAATAAGGGGGTCGGAGGGTCTCAGCCAAGAACCTAGGAGTGTAGATGGAGAAGGACTATTTCTCCTCCACAAAGTCCCAGAGGACAGATGAGTTACAGGCAAAAAGTAATGAGAAAAGAGCTTCCTTAAGTAAAGGGCAGAATTGGAGATGAGGAGCCAAGACTGTGGAAAAAAAAAAAAAAGCTGCCCTATGGTAATCAGAAGCCACTGGAAGCTTCTCAGCAACGGAGAGACACCCTTAGAACTGTGCATTCTAAGATCACTCAGGTGCCAGTTTGCAGAATGTGTGGAGGAGGGAGTAAAAGATCCGGAAGCCAGAACAACCAGAACGCGATAGTATTTAACAAAAAGCCGTGTGTTAAGGCCCAAAGCAAAGCTATGGCAAGTGGTAGGGAACAGTGCAGAAAAAGGCGACCGGAGTTGGTGTGAACTGTTCTTGCACGTGTTGCGGGCGGGGGTGCAGGAAACAGTGAGGCGGGGAAGAGAGACTGGAAAAGAACTGGATGTGGAACTTGTCAGCGGACAGAATGACAAATCCTTCATAGCACGGCAAATCATTTTGAATGCTGCTCCCAAGTAGGTAAAAAGTACTTAAAGTCTGGACATGTTTAACTATCTTAGTATGTCTTTCCCAATTTCAAAACAGACTATACAAATATGTTCATGGGTTAAAAAAACCCCTGCATTTCTGTCTCATGGCAGAAAGTTAGAGTCGAATACTGACGATGTGGAACCTATCACTGCTCTTCTCAGTCAGCGGCAAAAAGCACACATGGGGGACCCAGAACTCTTTTCTAAGGGCATTGGTATCAATGGGCAGCTGCACATACTATGTATTAAATGGATTTGGCCAATAGAGTAACAAGTTTTTCTGGGTCTCACTCAGTAAAACATAGTCTGTGTGAAAAGGTCTCAGTAAAAGCTGTTTCATGTTTACCTAAGAAAACAGAAGATTTAAGCGTATCCATACGAGGGGAGACGCTAGCATCCAGGGAACACACAAACACCATCACTGCTGAACAAAATGGAAATTAAAATAATGAAACCGATAAAATGTGCACCAAAAAGACACGGTGTGCATCTTCAGACATTATCTCTGTAGTCACCGCCCACTTTGCCCCTAAATATTCTCAGCGTTTATGTAGCTCTTTTACATCTGTGTTTGTGCATTCCCTATCAAACAACAACTTTACTACTTACAATGCAAAACTCGGCACGTAATATTTGTCACCTACTCCTGTGTTGGAAAGCTCTACTGAATCCATACTTTAGTCATCTCAATGGTCCACATTTCTTGTGTACTTTACATGATACAAGTAATATAACTATAATATAAATACCCTTCAGTGGATATTTTTTGGTATTTTGGTCTGTGGTTAAAAACAGAAATAAAAATTAGCTATAATATGAACTCCTTAGTTATTTCTTACTATGGTGCTGTGTTCCAGCTGATGAATCATTATAATCGGGTCATAATAAAATTTCCAGTAATAAGTCCAGGCACCTTTCCACAAAAACCACATACTGAGACCAAATCTAGGTTCGAGTGGCTAGCAGTTGAAAAGTGCCTCAATTTATTCAGTCGTATGAACTATCGGGCTTTCTCCAAACTGACTATGAGATCGATAAATATTTCACTGAGTTAATTATTACTTTATAATCTAAATAATACATAGAACATAGTTTTGAAATCTATTGAAATGTATGTAAGTCATATTGTTAGTATCAAGGATGCAGTCTACCACTCTTTCAAAGTATCCAAATATTACCCTGAAGGTAATATGCTGGCATTAAAGCTGAAAGATCTCGTAGTGGGAAGTGGAGACAAGAAAACAGCAAAGAGCATAGCAATGCATAGTTATAAAAAAAAATTAGCAAATCAGAGGAACTGTTGGCATTACTCCCATAACAATCTAAATCCAGTTTTATTACTAGCATAAGAGCTCAAAATTCAAGGAAGTGTTGCTTTAAATTCAATACCACCAAGTTCCAGCTGGTTATTATACAAATATAATGATTTATCTTCCCTTTCATATTAATATTCAGGGCAATGTTGACTAACTGTAGGTACGAGCATAATATTCTACTTCCTTCAAATGTATTACCTTATTATTTCCTTTTATTCCAATTTCTGCTGATCAACCACCCATCTACATTTTATTTTATATTATAGCTCACTACTTATCTCTGTTCATGAAAATTACATGAATGCAATGTGCTTAAATTGCACACATATAAAATGGTTGTTTACGTTGCAATAAATGAACTGGTTTTATTTCTTGGTTGGTTTGCTTGCTTACAAGGTACCAGTATTAATGATTCCAATATATTCTTTTTAAAAGTTCTTTTAAATATACATACATACATGTATTTACTTATTTATTTAGCAAAGCAGTACAACATATTCCTAAAGAGTGAAAATTACGAGGATCTGCACTGCCTGTTTTTATTCTGGCTGAACCATTTACTAATGACTATGCTTAGTATCCTAATCTATACACAGACATAATAAATAATACATACATATTAAATTGTTGGGAGGACCAAATAAGATAACAGATGCCAAAGAACAGAGGCTAGGATAATAATCACCTAATAAATATATTCTTCCCTTCTCCTCCCCTGGGGTTAAAAAAAATAGTACTTTATACTCAAAACTTACCACTTGTCATGAGATTCTAGTACTGCAGAAACTATCATTACCTGAGAAAATTATATTTCCTTTTCCAAACCCACTTCACACTTGTGGTCAATACAAATACTCATTTTGAGTGTCATAAAATCCGGATGTATCTTACACACCAATTTACTTTAAATGTTAAGTAGTGTTAGTACATATAAATATACATATGTCAAAGAATGACATTTTAAAAACAATGGTATAGTGAACCAGCAGGCACTAATGGTAAGTGAAATGTCTGATTTTTGTACTAATACAAAGCTAATCAACAGTTATATTTTATCATTAACATCATCATTAACAGTTTCATAAGTGTTCAATAGTGTGGCATCTCGCTTCAAAAAAGTAGACAAAGATAATCTGTAAATGGCTTTCCTGTTTTATAAAGTGATCAATGAACATCTGAAAATATATCTCTAATACATAGGTAATTTAGATTAAAAGACATTAAATAGACTTATTGATAGCTAAGCTTTAACCCAGCACAGGAACTGGCTGCAGTCTCTTCCACAGTTAGTTATTCGCTTTCTTGACAAGATAATGATTTGCCTACACAAGAGATTTTAAGCACATACAGGCTATGCCGGTTAAGAGCAAGAGAAAATGAATGATACAAAATTTCTTGCTTTCACAATATTTTAACCATCATGGGAAAAAATAATTGGCGAGGGAAGTTTGTATTACCTGTGAAAATTTATTGTTGGCATTATCTACTAATATTTTATTGCTGGTACTCCCTGCTAATATTGTTAATGTCCTTTGTATTTAATTCATTAATACTAATCACATCAATTATAAAGACTGAAGTGTGACTTAGTTACATCATGCATTAGACACTAATATGGCAATTATTTATAATAACAGAACATGATACTTCTGTGCTCCAGGAATAACTCCTACTTTCCTTATATGCTGTATAGCACATCTATAGACTGTTTGGGGAATAAGGCAAACTCAACATGAAAGAATTAGACTCGGTATTTTAGTAGAAACAATTTGTCACATTTTAACAACAGAACAATACAACTCCTTTTCTCAGTCAAGGGTCTGCCATTTTAATGGATTGACCCATCTACAAACCAAAACCTCTAACTTTACCACCCAAGGGTTTAATAAAAGGTTCTCAACACCAGTTGTTAAATTACAAATACAATTTCAGAATTATCCTCTAAAGCTGAATTTATTTATTTTCCTCCAGGACAACTGCCGATCTTCGAAATATATTTGGCCTGCTAAGAACCCAAATGAAGGCCATTAAATAAATAAGACATTGAATGAAAATTATACTCTCAATGAGTTATTGATCTAAATTAGCCAATTAAAAAAATAATCTACAACATATATTTAATAATTGCAAGCCATACTATATATAGCTTTAAAAATAAAGCTATATTTTTCACAGCTATAACATATCTATGGAAAATACTGACCTTCTGGGGCCACATCACTTTATGCAGAATACTAGTTTTCATTGGTAAAGAAATGAGAACTATGCTAACAGAAGAAGTAAATATTCTCATTGCTAGTAAACATGGTGAGAGACAGCTGACAGGCCAAATAACTAGAAAACATACTAAATATTATTATTACATAATGTGAAAGAAAGCATTATTAAGCAATAATACCAAATACAATACTATCATGCAATATTGTTGTTAAATACTGAATCCTGAGTAAAGGCCAGGTTTACATGCAAACAATGCCACCTACTATAACTTAGTGAGTGCTGAGGACACTGCCAAACCTACCTGGGGTATTATCCCTGTCTCTTCTCAGGTCTAAGAGATTTTTTAAGACTTCTTGAACATGCTACTGGAAACAGCCCATTTATCGAGTATCAGTCATAAGTACCTGAGCCTGAATGTGCTTAGAAGGTAGCTCTTGCCATCTAGTAAGAACCAGAAAGCACAATATATATAGAAAAAGAAACATTACTAGCAAGGCATTAGAGCTCTTTTACACAGAGGAGTCAGGTAAGGCTTCTCAGGTGACAATTTAGCAGAAATCTGAATAATGAGAGGGAGAAAACCAAGTGAATACTTGACGCAAAAGCACTTCAGGTAGGAGAAAGAGCAAAAAACAAAAGTCCTCGAGATGCAAAAAATACTTGGGATGTTCAAGGGAAAGTAGGAGGGCCCTTCGGGCTGGAGGGGAACGAAGGAGGTGGGGACTGGGACTTCCGTCTGGAGTGCGGAAACCACGGCAGGGTGTGAACTGCAGAGAGACACGTGTGACCAGCCTTCTCACATGATCGTCTGGCTCACCTTCTTCCACCAGAGTTTTTAAATGCTGAAGGTGCCTCAGGGCTGTATCCTCTTCTCCTGTCAATGGAACTTTACTGAGTTCCAGCCCTCCAGGCAGATGGTTCCCAGATCTGTACCTCTGGCCTCCAGACACGGCCTAGTCAGTAAGTCCAGTCGGAAGCTTACTGGACTCTTCAACAACATAAGCCTGCCGTGACCACAGACTTTTCTCTCCTCGCCCCCACCTCGGTCTCTCCCTCCCCAGTGGACGCCACTGCAATGAGCTGTATCACCATTTCACCAGTTACTCTAGGCAGTAACGGGGCAGTCACTCTACCTTTCTGACCTTCCCGTCTGACATCCAATTCCTCAGCAATCATAGCCCCCAAATAGATTCCAAAGCTGATTGCTTCTTGCCACCTCAAGGGCTAGATCACCAAACACTGTTCGCCGAGCCAAACTGCAGCAGCCTTATAACGGGGCTGCTGGTTTGTAAACCACAGGAGTTTTCCAGGGGAAATCTGAAACCGTCCCAGTACACAGAGGGCAAGGAGAGGCGGACGGAAGAGGCGGCCCATCCAAACCGGTGGGCGCAGGTTTAACGAGTGAGGAACTCACACCAGAGGCTCGTCTCGGGCGGCCGCAGATGGGTAGATGTCCACGCCTGGCGTCGGAATCTTACAGCTCAGACAGAGGCCCTACCTGGCCTCAGCCATGTGTACCAAACAAGGGGTCTCAACAATACCCTTCTCCCCTAGGGCTGTATCCCTTAAAAGGCTCTGGCTATGGAAACAAGGGCTGGGGACAGGGGAGTGGGGTCAGGTGCATCTGACCGCCCAGGTCAAGCTCAAGGTCAACCTGTGGTTACATCCTCTCAATGACTCCCTCCAAAGTCTCCGTAACTCCATCTCGCTTACCAACTCACTTCCCCACCTCAGCAGCCTGCTGTTACTTAAATGTATAAATCGGATTACATCATCCTCTATGAAACACATGGTAAAACCTCCAACCATTTTTTTTAAACGGTGGCTTACAAATCTCAACACCTCCTAAATCCTGTGTGCCTCCCACACTGTTTCCCGGCCCCCCTCACTCACAGCGCTCTGTATGCGGCAGCTAGATTCGCAGTCATGCCGACATTCTTACTCCTTTTCTAACTCAAGGTCTTTGCCCCGCTGGGCCAAGATCGAATGCTTTTCCCCTAAATTTTCCATACTTCTCTTTAATAAACATATGCAGGGTGAGAACGGGAATAGAAGGCTGCTGCCTGGCAATGGGAACCTAAGCCTCTACCTAACATGCTTCATCGGTTACTCTCTCTCAGTATCAATATATTAATGTTAAGTGCTATTAAGAAGTCATCTGAATCTTTTACCTGCATTTAGTTTTTACTGACTAAATCCACCCATCCCACCACCCTAGCTCTAAAATGCAAGCTGTTTTAGGAGAGGGATCTTGTTTGCCTCTTCGATCGTTACAGTCCCCAGCACGGAGCACCACCCGGAACATATGCATTGTTCGCCTGATTGTATGAATATACATTCAGTTTTGTTAGTATGGGTTACATTGGCTTTTATTCTAATGAAAGAATCTTGCCCTACTTATAAATCTATACCTATGAGAAAATGCATTTCATGGTCCAAACAACTAACTTTCAAATGAAATTTTCAAATATAATTCATCTACATGTGGAAGTTTATACGAAAGATACTTAGCAAACATATACACCTTCACTGAAGGCTGGCGTTTTGTGGCCAAAATACTCCAGTGAGCCATTGACACATCTAAATCGAAAATTTTAGTGGGTACCTGCTGAGATCAACCAAATAGATAAATGCCTTTCGGATTGCCTGATGGGTATGATAATTTAGTACACCAAGTACAGTTTTGATGTCATCTGGTCCAGAACACAAGGCAGAATCTTAGCTATATCAATTATAGGCCTGTTATGAATCTTTTCATTAATGATTTGACTAATGCAATTAAATTATGCAAATGAAAGTATGCTACATAGTTCTGAAAATGGCATGAAGATAAGTGGGTTCAGCAGCCATTTGGAGAACAAAGCTGGAATTCAAAATGCCAGATTTTGTTCACAGGATCTGACACTTTGGGGGATAGTATTTTAGTAATTTCCACAGAAACTCATCGAATGGATAAATCTGCTAAAAGCATATGACCCTGGATTCCAAAATTCATCCTGGAGCACAATGCTTCTCCATATAAAAACTTTTCTATCGCCAAAAGAATCACACTGACCGTTTACCCACTCACCTTGGACTCACTTGCACTGTTAGAAATCTAAGGTAAGTTCTATATTATATCCCCATTTCCCTAATCATACCAAAATTGAAGAATCTGACCCAAGATCCTTAAGTACTAGAAACCAAATAAAGTCACCCTCAGAGGGGTTTCTTTCAAAATTATCAGAAGTAAGAATGGAAAAAAAAAAAAAAAGACTGCATTCTTGTTAACTCAGAGAGTCTCACAGGCTACCAAATCCCTTCTGTAATAGATTCAGTCCAGCACCCCACATGCCAGCCAGGCACCCGACAGCCTTTCCTAAAAGGCTCTCGTTTCGACTTCCCGTTGCAAGTAGACTTTTTAAAGAACCGTATTCCCAGGCACTACACCTCACTTATGTACTAGCTCCTCTGATCTCCCAAATGCCTCCTGAATTCCTTTTGGATTGAATGAATTATAGGCTCTTTTGCCTAAAATCTGAACTTGGATGCTTTCAAACAAGGAAGGGCCTTTGCTGTTGTTGATTTCTAACAGAAATCCAAGGCAGTCATCTCTAACAATTCTTGTAACAATTCAAAAACACTGCTGCTTCCCTCTTGTGACACGGCCCACCTGTTCATAAGCTCAGGCACTTATTAACTAACGTGTATTGCTCACTAAGTACATTTAAGGCATCTAACACGGAGAGTGATCTAAAGAATACATAGAAATGTGAGGTGATATATAAACCAGAGGAACTATAGGGACCTCAGAAATACTTTAGGAGAAAGGTAATGATAATCTGACTGAGGCAGTAACAGCAATAAAGGAAAAGAAGACAGAAGGGAAAAAATTCTATGTTAGAATGAACAGGATTTGGAAACTCACTAGATGAAGTGTGTGAGAAAGAGGTTAATAAATCATGTGAATGTTCTAAGTACACTGTGTTGATGACAATCTCAAGATAGATAATACAGGCAGAGGAGCAAGATTAGGGTGGAAAAAGTCAGACATTTTTGTAAAATGTATTTGAGATTTCCGCTTCTGCAGACTACGCACCAGGCAGTATGTAATACACAGTTGGAAACCTGTATTTCCAGAGGTGTACAGAGGGACAGACACTTGGGAGTCACCGCAATAAGGCATGGAAATCATTGAGGTCTCCCTAGGAAAGCTTATACAGTGAGATGAGATTCAAATTAAAAGTAAGCCCATGAGAAACACTAATATTAAGGGTTAGGAGGAGGAAGAAAGACTTAAAAAATGCTAGATTATGAGTAAACAGAGAGGTAGAGAGAGAAGCAAGGGTGAGGTTTTCATGGAAGTCAGAGGAAGAGAATATTTCAAAAATACTCAGTTGTGTCCAAAATAATGAGGAGGTCAAGTCAGGTAAAGAATGAAGACAGGCCATTAAATTTTGTTCTGACTTACGTCAGAAAAGTTTAAGCAGAAACGGAAACCAGAATATAGTAAAGTAAGTTGAAGAGAGAATTAAAAGGAAGTTGTGATAGAATCCCAGGCTGTTCTGGGGAGGAGTATGCTGATGAGAAGACAGTAAAAGAAATACTATAAAGATTTTGAGTGTAGAGTTGAGTCAAGATAAGACTTTTTACCATGAGGGAGACATGAACTTCTCTTATAGGAAAAAAATAAGCTATTCTGCAAAAGAAACATATGTGAGAAAATACGTACATTCATGGCTTCTAGAAGATGTATCTCCTATATAATAGGGGTCATTCCTGATTACTTAAGGGGATACACTTAACGAGCTCGAGGTACCTTCCTATCCCACACGCTATTCTCTGCCCTGAACTCTAGGCAACCACATCGGTAAAGACCACGTGACCACCTTCCTTCATACTGATCCTCAGAACGTCCAGCCCCATGAAGATGTCCTCACCTGCCCAGCCATCATGCCCTCTGAAGAATAGTTTGAACTGAAAAGCACAGAAATTACATTCAGGGACAGTGGACATTTGAAAGTCTTTGTCCAGTCTGGGTTGTGGACTCATTCTCCATATGTGCAAATAAACAGAGAAACTTGGCCTTCAGAGAAACAGCCCAGAGGAGGGTCACAGCACACAGAATATGCGGCCTTAGAGACTGAGAGAGAGAGAGAGAACACCGCATCCTCAGCCCCTCCCACCACACCTGTTTCCTAGCAACAGTTCTCATCAGGACCAGCTACATGGCATGCTCATGAGATGCTCCTAAATCCTTTAGTAAACCATCTACATGTGAGGTAAGTAGAGGGATTTTAATTCCCTGCAACTGAGAAATTCTGACTAGAAGATGCATGTTTTTTTCTGATTCTTCCAATAAAACTTGGATAATTTCCAATGTAAAGCTATGTAAATAAGTTTTAAATGTCCAGCCACAATGCTATGTAAATCTTACCATGAAGAGTTGGAAGGCAGGGCAAGGGCAAAAATGTTATTTAATGGCAAGGGATAAGCTTATTACAGCATTTTTTTTTTCAGTTTGTAGAAAAGTCAATCAGAAAGACTGTTCTTGGGTTACTTCTTCAAACGATTCTGCTCTATGCTTCATAACACAGGTAAATGTCATACTTTCTTTACAACAAAGGAAAGGAGCAGTGAATTGCCATTTCTGCCACCACACCCAGGATTCTGGTTTCCTCAAATCAGTGTCTTAGCCGGAGATCAGCCTTGCATCCCCCTTATTCTCTGAATTGTGACCGTCCCCCTCACCAAACTGTACTGAAAACCATATATAGACATATGTCATGGACCTAGTTAATAGCCTACAAACAATGGAAAGGTGAAAACCTCATCTTCTTGAGCCCCTGAACTCTGGCACAGCTGCCAATTCTACAACTGTGTACTCAGATTTCTCTTAGAACCGAGTTTAACCTCTTTCAGAATGCTGTGTGCACCCCCGTGATGCCGCCTGGCCTAATTCCCATTCTTCAGGCCCATGAATAGGCTGTCAGGACCACCAGTGCTTAACCAGAGAGTCCCACTCCCATCCCTCCCTCCCCACCTCTGCGTCTCCATCTGCCCCATTCTGATGCCCTGATGCCCCTGCATCGCCTGAACTTGGAAGCCTCCCCAGGGAAAGGCTGTTGCCTGGTAGGTAGAGCTCATGAGAAAAGGGGAGTGAGCAGTAGGAAGGAGGGTAGTGACCCAAAAAGAAGAGTGACTCTAAGTGACATCATAGGGAACTGACATCATTTCCTTGAAAAAACAAAAGTAAAAAATAAGTAAGATCAATCTTCTTCACATACTGAAGGTATCTGTTTTAATAAGCTCCTCCAAAATTATTCTGGGATCCTTTAAAAATGTTATTTACTTTATATAACAATCATTACAGGAAAATTTATGGACATGTAACTTTAATATTAATAAATCAATGTAAATATCAACCATAAATCATGATTGTACTTTGTATTATGCAATCATTGTAAAACACATAAAAAATGCACTTACATGCTTAGACAGGTTGGGGCTTTTTGAGTCGACATCATACCTAAAAGATTAAAATATAAAATTCAAATTAGTTCTACAAAATACAACTAGAGAAAAATATCAGTATTTTCCAAAAAACATAAATAACATATAAATAAATCAAAATTGTGCTAATGGGGGGAAAACCTTAACAAATTCAGAAGTTTCTCAGAATCTGTGGTCCATATGCCAATGGTATATTTTGCAATTTCTGAGTCCTTTTATTACTGCAACGTAAGTAGAAGTCATAATATTTCCACACTCATCAGTTCTGCTACTTGATAAGGCAAGCTTAAAATTTCTCCTTCCTGTGAATCAACAGTATCCTAATTCTGTTCAAAATTCCCCAACAAATGCAATTCCTCTTCTCTGGACACCATTAAAAAATTAACAGGTGCTGGTAACAGGCTGCCATTCGTGTACTTTTTAATTCTTATTGAATATATTAAATGCTATTGTCAACTTTGAAATTTGGCTAAAATAACAAGACACTATTTTTTTCCTCAATCACAGGACTGGGGAACCTGTGTATTTTACAGGAAGAGAAATGTATTTATATAAGACTGCTGTCTGTCCTGTTTTTGACCAGTTGCTACTGGAAATAAATGGTTTCTTAGAGAGATCATGAAAAAAACAACAGAGCTCTCCCTGCTGCTTTAGCCCTCGCCTTAAAGAATTTGTAGAAATGGAAAGATCTCTCAAAGTCAAAAACAACCTGTATTTGCTGCATTCTTGAATAGGAAAATATTTGTACTGGCTCCAGCTTTTTGCCCAAGTCTCAGTTCTCTCACCTTCCTTGGGAAGAGCTCCCTACCGAAAATTAACTGTTTTTTTTTTTTTAAGGTTAAAATCTTCGCTCTCACATAAGAATGTTTTCAAAACGAAACAAAGCATCTCCGTCAATACAAGGCAACGAGTTCCCCGGGAGTCGGGATGCCAGGCAGAGGTCCACTTACTCCCTAGCAAAGAGCGTTCGCCATGAGCTGGCTTTAAAACTGTGTGAGGAGACAGACACCTGCCTCAGGTGCACACGTGACACTCCTGCACATCGGTGCTCTGATCACCGTCAACAGAGGCAACCTAGAATTTTAAGTCAGCAAGTGCCAGCATCTCCTGAAAACCTACAGATGTTAGTACA
This sequence comes from Manis javanica, assembly GCF_040802235.1. Classification (NCBI taxonomy): domain Eukaryota; kingdom Metazoa; phylum Chordata; class Mammalia; order Pholidota; family Manidae; genus Manis; species Manis javanica. The sequence goes on along the minus strand of NC_133170.1, from coordinate 5,311,805 downwards.
AAAAATATATATTTTTTATGCAAGAATTTTGTCTTGATCAAGCTAACATTTTGTTAAGTGTAAGCTTGAAATGAGCAGCTATAGCCAATGCAAAGGTGAAAAGTAAGTGGCAGCTCCTTCCCAGGCGTCAGTCCTGGAAACGGTTTCCTATCCAGGGTGTGGTGTGAGTGGGGCAGAAACAACGCGATATGTTCATTTCTGCTAAAAGAAGCAAAAAGGGAAGAATTTGTTCTCATCACAAAGAGTGTAAGTATCTTCAAACGCATTTCCCTTACAAGGCTTTCTAATACTGTTACCTTAAAAAGGGGTAATTTACAGCCTACTTGGACAGGCTTTAGGTAGTATGTGGGATTATAACACCTTTGAAATTACCATGGCCTTTCTTTTAATGGAATTTCCCCTCTAACTCTTCTAAAACTATCAAGACTATTCTGCTCCTCACCCTCACAGGTCGGACATAAACACTGTATCTACATCCTAAACGGTTTAAAGTGTGTGTGTGTGTGTGTGTGTGTGTGTGTGTGTGTGTGTGTGAGAGAGAGAGAGAGAAACACAGGAGGCTCAGCAGCTTCCTCCTAGGAAGGTACAACCCACTGTGTCTAAATATCCTACTGGCAATTGTGTCAATGACTTCATCCTGCTGTTGAAGTCTTATTGCTAGAGTACTAAATCGGTAGTAACTGACTTGGGTGGATCCTAAAAACTATGTTTTCTATTAGAGGATTACAGATAGCGACTGGAATTTTCCCTGTTTTTCTAGAATTCCACCTAAGGCCCAAAGCTAAAAAAAAGTCGCCAAGTACCCCTACCTCATGTCTAGTTCAGAGCTGCCAACCAGTCACTCTCACGAGGGCCAGACCCTTCTCCACAAAGCCTGCTCACAAGGAGACAGGCTGTTCCCCACCTCCTGAGGGGCGGGAGGAGGATCCTTCCCATCCCCAAAGCCAAGTGGAGGGGAGCCCCCCCAAATCTGAGGCGCCTGAAGGGAGGCCAGCACCAGCTTCCCTAACCAGGTGCCTGAGCCACAGAGCCTGCCTGCAGGCCCACTCTGCGCTGCCCGCAGAGGAGGCCGTATGATGACGGTCCTAGGCAGTGCCTTGTGAGAGTGGAGGGACAGGAGCAATGTCACCTGCAGTCCTCCCTCGGCAACGAGCGAGACAAGCGCAGTGCCTGCTCCGTGTCCACTGAGGCTGGTGCCCACTAAGACACCCCCTCTCCCTCCCAACTCCTACACCTCCTTCTATCCGGTGAGCAGCTGAGACAATAGCTCCAAATGAAGGGAGAGGAAGTGAAGAGCTTTGAGTTAAGTTTGAGATTCAAGTTTTAAAGTGAAGAGTACCTACTAGTAACAATGAGACGCATCTAATAAACAAAAGAAATGGGCACTGGACAATGCGAAGGAAGCCCTTACCCAATGGGGAGATGAACAGCAGAGGTGAGAAATAACTGTGCTGGCTTCTTTTCCCCCCAAGGATTGAGATGGTTCAAAAATAAATTTTAATGACATTATACATTTCACAATTATCATCTTTGGTTTATTGAAAAGGAAAATAATTTGCTAGGTAAGTCAAACCTAGGCTTATAACTGCCTTCTTGGTGTTCTGGTCTAAGTAGAAAAACTGGAGTGAAAAGGCTTATGATCTCATTTCCCCTATTCTCCAGCACACCTTCGGTAGTGATACGGCCATGCACACATCCTGCTCAAAGACGTGTTTGTACCGCTGTTCTGCCAATGATGAAGTTTTCAATTGCGACTGTGAGCAGAATGATGGGCGAGGTACCTATACTATTACCAGGGTGATAATTGTAACAAAATAAGCAAGTGCCAAAGTTTATGACTTTATCTGATACACACGTTGCACGATGACAGAGATCATGTTCCTTGAATGAATAAGGACACATCAGATTAGAAAGGCAGAATGTTAAAACTCATAGCTGATAAACTACTCTTAAAAACATATCTCAGGCATACCACAGCAACAACAATAATTCCTGTGGATTAATCAGAATGTACAGGAGTTTGAGCCCGTGGGGCCAGGAACACATACTCATTCATTCCCTGGCCCACTCGCTCCCTCCCCGTTATGACAATTTCCAATCAGCATTGAGAGTTAAATTTAAAAAGCTCCTAAAAGTCGTTTCTCAAACGTTCCATAGTACGCAACTGCTTAGATCATAAACTTCCAAAGCTTCCTTTATGTATTAGATATTACAAAAGCCTTTTAGACCTTTGTAAACTCAATGGACAGATTACCTAAATAAAAAACAATTCTAAAAACCATTTACATTTATCTGTTGGCCAATTTGGAATACTGTACTCTTCAAGATTATTACCTCAAAGGAACGTGTTACTGTAAATAAATGAAGTATTTGCGATAGTCTTCTAGGTGAGATGGACTGATTTTACAGGTGGTTGTATTGCCTACTCCACCCTTTTTTTATTTTCTAATATTCTAAAATGAACATTTTTTCCTAAGGAATAACACATTGCTAACACAATTTAAAAACCAGTCATAGTTATGTAGAAGGGATAAATAGATACATATAATAGTGAAGAACTGTACCATTTTCCACAGTTACTTAGGTAGATATGCTGGAAAATTATAACGTAAAAGAGAAAAGAAAGCCATCTCTTCCAGGTTAGAAGTGTTATGTGAGACGTTCTAATAAAAGGATATCAAAGGAATTAAAGTGGTGTCCAAAACACCACATGAGCTAAGAGAATACGCGTGTTGTTTTTCTTGATAATCTTCTCTAGGTATCCCTTTTTCTGGCCTTAATGGCTTGAATCTTTCAAAGGTCACACAAAATTGAAATAATGTTAATTGAATCAATTTCTGAAATTAACCCAATTTATTCAAAAGGTAAAATGATACTTATTCAATTCAATTTCACAGTATGGTTTCACATTTTGAACATAATGTAATTTCTGTGAGAACAACTGTAATGTTTAGAAAAAGAGATAAAGCTGAAGAAGTTAACATGCATCAAGTCACTTACACTAATTTCTCTTAGTTTCTCTCATCACACTGAGCTAAAGTAATACATGTTCCCATTCCAATCAAACACAATAATTCCCTAGATATTCTTACTTTTGCTTAGATTAAATATATTTCATTATATTATTATATTCAATGCACAGCAGAGTATTTCAAATACATACTTTTATCATAGATATTAGATACCCAAGGCAAAAATAAAAATACTCAGGTTTAGGCATTATTTTTAATCTTCATAAAATTTTAGATAGTCAGGATTTCTACCATTGAGTTATAAGCTATTTCAGTCAAAATTTAACTCAACTTTGGAGAACACAGTTTCCTTGAACATATTAGTTACACTTTCTGGGTCTCAATTTTCTCATTTATAAAAATAAATCTCTTGGGTGGGCTCAATACAGTAACAAATGTCAATGATTCCATCAAAAACTGCAAATAGCAATAGTAATATTCGAATCTCAAATCCTTTTTATCTAGGCTTACAAAATTTATATAGCAGTAACTCTCAAACTTCATGAACTTCTATAATAATTTCATTTAGTGTGTAAATAACTGGAAGATGTTAGTAACAAACATTAAACCGTCTAATTGTTCCTTTCTTCCATATTCTCACCAGTAAGTATATTGAAGTTTAGTTGTTGTTTTCCTCATTCTCTGAAACACATACAGTGCAGTTAAACAATATTATTGATTTATCATCAAATACTAAGTAGTAAGTTGAGTACTATTGGTGCCCTGGCTTCTTTTCTACTTTACGTCTTCTCTTGTCCATGCTACGCATACCTAGTAAGCTTGACATGAAATACGCATCAGACACCTCCCAACATAAAATAGTCTCATTTGGACTCACTGTGATTCGTAGAATGGTATTTGGGAAGATAGACATAATTACTGGAATGGAATTACATTTGCTGCACTGGAAGATCTTTAAAATCCATCAGCTTCCATAGGCTCATTGTCACTAAAGATGAGTAAGTATCACGAGCTCCTATGTGAGTCGTTCATTACCTTCTCTTCCGAATGACTTGCCAGCTCTTAATTTTTGCTCACTGGTCTATTGACAGGCCTTTGATTGCTATCATGCTTTTGAGAGCACCATTTCCTTTATGTTCAGCCCACTTGTGCAAGTTTACAGTAGCCACAGTTATGAATACCGAGTGAAGAATGACAAGCAGGATATGGACTTGAACCGACCAGTACAGAGCGAGTCAGACAAAAGACAACAGTGTGGGAAAGAGGATAAGTACGGTCACCCGGCAGCAGCCACTCAGGTAGCAGGGGTCTGGGGACAGAGAGCAACCAGAACAAAACAGAGAAATGCTTCTAAAATTCAGAGCCAAAATACTAAGAAGGAGTTCAGAGAACTCAGCATTGAGAATCGCTCAGTCGGTGTCAAAGGTTAGAACCAAGCAGGGAGTAGGCTTGCCCTAACCTTTCATCCTAAAATCTGACTCTGAGTAATACATATTCTGAAAATTCAAAAAGAAAAAAGTATATTCATAAATAATTTTCATATAAGGATACTCACTGCAGAAGTATATGTAATAGTAAAAACAGAATAAGCCACAATGTCCATTAGTAAGTGTTTGACTAAATAAATTGTTTTTTTCAAACAATGAAAATTATGCAGCCACCAAAATGAATAAATATTTCATTAATGGCATAGGAAGATAGCTGAAAAATAAAACTAACAGGAAAATATTTGAGATTTTCAAAATATTGGGATTCCCATATGCACGTATATCTTAAAAAGAATCTGCAAGTGAGTCATTTACAGTTTTGGTTGATGATTTTTTTGGGTATTGGAATAACTGGGGAACTTTCACTTTTAAATGCCTGTATTTAAAGCTTATAACGAATATTTATAACTTTTAAATGAGAGAAAACAATACAGATAACTGAGAAAGGGAGGGAGAAAGAGAACAAAGAATCATGGCTGGTTTTAGGATGAAGTTAAGTCTAAAGCCAGAGGAAGAAAATTAGGCAAGTATCGTATCAGTGTGAGAAAGGAAAGTTCTTAAAAACAATCGCTCTGACCACCCTAAACAATGGGAAAATGAAGCCACATTCTACATGATTTAAAGGTCTGTTTGCACGTACCAGGCTATGTGCAATCTTCATGATGAATGTGGTCAGAAAATCATTACATTCTGCTTCAAGCTTTTCTCATGAGCCTCATTTTTATTTAGAAAGGGGTTTCAAGGAAGCGAAACAAAATGGGGCATAATAAATTTTGTCTGATAACTATAATGAATACTTAGAACTCCTATAACTCTTGGAGGAAAGGGACTGGAGTAAGATTCTTCTTTTTTAAACAAAAGCAGTGCCATTATTTTACTACACAGTTTAATAGAAAAACTATTAATGGTAGAAAATTTTTTTACATTAGGAGGCAAATTATGACTTTTTCAAGTAAGCTATTGAGAGCTTTTGTTATCAAAAATATTCATAAATTGTGACAGCAAGGTATACTGTATTGTTTTCAGCTGCTTAAAATAAGCTGTTTGTATCTTTAAATACTTGTGATGTTCACAAACTCTCTTCAATTATTTTGGTCTATTAGCATATACTCGAATAGGTATTATGCTTTTCATCCTCAATTTTCATTTAGCAATATACAGATACTTCAACAATCACCACAGTTTACCTCTGTGGAACAAAAACTCAATAATTAATAATATCTTATAAACAGACAGACCCTAGATTCCCTGTGAATAGGGAGTTGAATTTATGATAACATTTTAATATGTCTGATTCAGCATCAAAATTAACAAGAACATTAAAAATATCAAAATTTCTGGTTCTCATATTCTGGGTCTTGGAAATATGAGACCATGAAGAGATAAAAGGAAGCCACTGTTAGAGATCCATGTATTATACAAAGAAGCTGAGAGAAACTTAACAGATTTGGGTAATGCCATGGGAAGAGATGAGATCACCTTGGAGTATACCCAGAATTTGTAAGAAACCTATTGAAGCATAGGATGGTTTGAAAGCATTTCTACATGGTTAAATTGTCCACTTAATTTTTCAATAAACATATAGCCAAAAACAGCCAAAAAAATATACAGCCATAAAATGCAAAGCAGTAATGGGCACAGTGCTCAGATTAACAGAATTAACCTTAGGTTTCCGGCCAAGAGAATCTAGCCTTCAGCATAACCATAGGACCTCGCCTTACGTGATGAAAACTGCATATAAAAATGAATTTTTTTTGAAAATGTAAGCTTTACCAGAACTTACAAGTCAAATCGAAGATTCTCTCTCTCTTCAAAAAAGTAGTCTAGAATAAATTTTCTTACAAAATCAGGATTTAAAGTATTATCGATCACTTCAGTCCTTCCAAACTGTTGAGAAAGAGAGAGAGGGGTTAAAATCAAGTCTTGCTCGGTTACCTTTTACAGCAGAGCTCTTCGTGTTGATATACCTCCTTGAAGACATAAGCAGTAAGTACCCAAATGCCTTGACAAAATAAAGCCCTTCAGAAATGTTTCTAGAGATCAAATCATTCCCTTTTCTTCACTCAGAGAAATCAGATGAACGCTGAGTTCATTCAAATTATTCGAAAAGCAGCTTCTGAAAATTCATATAACAAGCCATAACATTTCCTTCCCCTTGTCTCTCTCCTGGAAAGCCAAGTCCCTTTCTAGTCAAAATAAGTTATTTCTCTCCTAAGTTTAAATTCATCATAAATATTTTTTGTAAACGGTGTGTAACTAGGGCAAGGAACACATGGACTTACGGTAAGAGTCAAAGCTTTCCTCATCAAGCAGACCTCTACGTAAAAGCGTTCATTAGCCATGTTTTTGGGGAGAGCTTTCTTAGAACCTATTATACACTTCAATCATTTGTTATTGTTTTGTTTTCATTCCTTTCATATCTAGATAACCAAAATGGGACCTGCGATTCTCACATGTTAAGCTGGTGAACCGCACTTCTGTTTGGAAGAAATAAGTGTCTCCATTTTTAGGGGAAGTAAGTGGAAACCAAGAAGCTCCAAGTCCAGTCCTCCCTCCCTTTCAAGGCCTTCTGGCACTGCTTCCAAAGACAGAGCAGAAATACAAGCTTTACATCTCTTTTTTGTATTTGGCTGCCATTCTTACCCTCCTACCGCCATGGAATTCTAATGAGGGGATTTTTTAACCTTTGATTCTGAACAGCATTATGCATGCTCTCTTATCAGAGAACCAACTTTTATTAACGTTTAAGGAAATACTTTCCTATCTTTTTAATAGGAATAAGAGAACTGTGCTAATTCACTAAGAAGTAAAGGTCACACTTATATAGATTTTGATAATAACACTATGGTATAAAATATTGATGACAAAGAATAGACTATGGCTATTACTAACTAATCATCCAGGAAAGAACTAGTTTGCAGAGGCTTATGTGCTGGACAATGTTTTATTTCACAGACCAATATATAGACAGACCATCACCCAGGCAACTAACATTTCCAAAATACTGAACATTTACTTTGAACAATAATACTTACAGGCACCATTTACGGAGTACTTGGTTCTAAGCCATTTTCACACAATAAACTTGAACCATAACTCTGAAAAGTAGGTATTACTAGTCCCATTTTATAGGTGAGAAAATTGAGGCAGAAGGTCCCAACCTAAGTCACTTGGGCTACAAAATCTGCATTCTTTCTAGGACTCCCCTCTATTTCAGAACGAAACTGAGAACATACCGAAATGAACCTATCCATGGTTTCTAACTTTAAAGGAATGGGAATGAGAGCATGCACCCAGGAGCCAGAGGCTGGCAGTGCTCATGCACCCCAGCAGGGCAAAGCAGAGGTCCGTTAGCACAGTCTGAACCAGGGAGAGCCCTGCCCTTCTACTGCCAGGAAGCTCCTAACTGGCCAATGCACAGTATTCTCAGAAACTGAGCCACCATCACATTCTCCAGCACCCTCGTGTGGACTGTAACCCAAACTCACATTTAGAGGGAAGAGAACAGAGTGCAATCCCCAGGGTCAGCCCCATGGAGGTGCAGCCTGCAATTCCCCAGGGCCTATGAGCCATCGAAACATCCACAGGCTTGTTTCTTAGGGAACACCGGCTTACCACCAGTATAGGCGGCTCAGTGAGGTCTGCTGTCTCAAGTGAAGATAATATGCAGTCATTAAAATTTAGCTAATCACCTATAAATTATGAATGTCTATTACAATACGCCCTCCAACACACAGCCCTGAAATTGCTTCTGATGATCTCAGCAGTGACCTGCACATTGCTAAATGCAGCAGCCAGTCTGTGCCCTCCCTCCCGCTGGGCTGCTCAGCAGCTTCTCCGGCTTTTTGATCCCACCTTCTCTCTGTTCTCCTCTTACATTCTCCGGCATTGTCAGAGCACAGTTCTAGACCCTCATCCTCTGTCTGTCTTCACTCTTCCATTAAGTTATTTCATCTGTTCCTTTGGCTTTAAATCCCACCTATATGATGATAAATTCCAAAAATATATCCTCAACCCAGACTCCCTTCCAAGTACCGACTCATGAATACAACTGTCTTCTTGGCTTATACATGCAGCTGCCTTACAGGCCCTTCAGAATCATCACCTAAACTTTAAATGCTGTACACCAAAACCACCGCCCCAATTCCGGGTCCTTATCAAGCCTGCCCCTCGTCCGTAACTGAGCCCACCATCCACTCAACACCTTAGGCCGCAAATGCAAGTCATACTCTTCAACTCCTTTGTAACCCAGCAACCCTACCCCTCTCAACCTCACAGACGTCAAGTCCAACTCCAAAACACACCTCACAGCTGTCTACTTCTCTCCGTGTCTCCTCTCATCAGCTCAGTTCACGTTTTCTCACCTTTCTCATGGTCAACCTCAAGGGCTTCGTAACTCACGTCTCTGCTCACCTTTGTTCTGCCTTTCATTCCATCCAGGCTAATCTTTGATCTGTCATCCAGAAAAGTGTAAACACAGTCATGCCATTTCACCACCTGAAAAGTCTTAAAACGGCTTCCCATAGTAGTTCAAAGACAAAAGTCTCTTTTCTTTGGCCCAGAGGACCAGGCCCCTGTCTACCTCTTGAGCTTCATCACGGACCAGTACCCCCTTTCTCTCTGCTGCAGACAGCTGCTCTTTTTTGTAGATAGCTTTACACAACAAGCACTTCTCATCTTTTGGCCTTTGCATCTGTTATTTCTTCTTCTTGGAATTCTCTTAACCCCATTCTCGCATAGCTGACTTTGTTTCATCCTTTTTAAGCCTCTGCTTAAATTTAAATGTCAGCATTCCGGCTCTGTACATCCCCTCTAAAATTAGCACACCATCCCTAAAATTATCCTCCTTCATAGCACCTGGGTTTTTTTCCTTCATAAAATTTGTATTTTGAAATTATACTTCTATTTGTTTTGTATTTCCCTCACTAGACAGTAAGCTCCATGAAAGCACAGGACATACATGCCTGTTTGATTCATACCTGTACAAAACTGAACAAGTGGTTACCTGCAATATATTGTTCAGAGAAAACAATAGGCAAGGAAATGTATATATGGTGCAATAACAATTCTGATTAAAATATAAGTTCATATATACACAGATAAAAAATAGAAGAAGGTATACCAGAATGTACAAATTATCCTGTTTTTTTTCATTATGTATTTCTGAGTTTTCCTAATTTCTTGCAATGAGTATGTTTTATAAGTAGAACCAGAAAGAAAGCTTTTAAGAAGTGTTCCTATTTTTTAATTCATTCTATTATGGGAAGTGAAAACAGCAATAGTAAGAAATCCACAGACACATTATGACTAGTTCAGCTCATGGGAAATATGTCGGTTCTTTCCCAGAGGCAAGAATATATTAGCTATAATGCAAGTGATTAATCTTTTTGACTTGAAATAAAATTTGTCTGAACTAATGCCTTATATCACTAAAAAAAACAATTCTAATTTCTTGGAAAATGTACAGTTGTATATAATTCTATGTAAACCAGAGGGGATTAAAATTGAGTAACAATAATTATTAATAACATTTGTTGATGATAAACACTCAAACAGCTGTACTTGAAAGAATCATAACTTGTATGCTAAAGTCTTTTTCAAAATATCAACAAAATTGGATTGTCAGAAATACCTGTAAGCCTGATTATAATAATCTCTGGCAAAATGAATATATTCCAATACATGGACAGTCAAGCACTTTTACATAATTATACAATATTTCATCATCTAATAATTAGTAAAAATGTTAGAAAAATACTCACTTACTCACCCAGTATAAAAATTTTCAGCCATTTGAAAAATGTATATAAACTTAATTTTGTTCAAGCATAATGTTTTTCTTATAAAACTTTAAGCAAAAAATAAACCACAAAAACAATTCACAATCAAGTCTTTGAAAGTTTCCCTTTGTTTTATGCTTGAGCTAATCGGATAAATACAGACTTCTCCAATTTAGGAACAAATCCTGCAGAAAATGATAGAATGGAAATATTTCCAATTCCTAAATCAACTAATTGTTAAACTGCTTCAGAGGAGCGGTACTGGAAAGAACATTCATCTAATTATGGCACCTGGCAGATGAACTCCGTTTTGAGAAAAATGTTCAGAAAGGTATAATGTATTTTTTGAAGGCCAAGAACAACCACCCAGGCTCATATTCATTTGTCAATTGAAGTGAAAGTGATGAAAGAAAAAGGTCATCTGGACTAGTCACATCTTCAATTCAGTTATTACATTAAAATTAAACCTCAGTATTGGTGTTATGCAGAGGACTGTCTCCAGAAATTAGACAAGAAGACCAGATAAACTGAGTAGGACACGCAGAGCATTGAGATAAACTCAATGAAAAAAAAAAAACCCTCAGTTCAGGACTATACATATCTAATCTGCATAAAGGATACAAAGTGTAAACACAGGCGTGCACACACACATGCACGTACACACGAACAAATACTACCAAAATTAAAGGTTTATATTCTTATGTACTTCCTCTTAGGAGTTAAACAGTGGAATTACCAGACAAGCCATGGACCTCTTCCTCTGAGGGAAAGAAATAGAGTTTTGTCATGTAACTCTTTATTCAAGACATTTTTTTTTTTACAAATTAATCATCTGAAGTGTACTCAGTTATTTAAAAAAAAGTGCAAAATCTGAGGGCTTTATCTAGATCTAAAATTACATATCAATGAAATGTAGCTATAGATGAAGCTATGCATATACACACGAGCGTGTGCGCACGCGCACACACACACACACACACACACACAGAGTACTATCTTCCTTCTTAATATTCTCAGTTAAGACAGGCTTTCACAGAAGGGGCTTTCAACCCACGTTTTAGGACCTTGTATTTTTAGGAATTGACCTAAATCAAAAAAGGGAAACCTTGATTGCACCTCTGTAATAGTCATTCATAAAATATAGGAAGGACTAAATGCCATTAATTTTAAAAATCAGAATATAAATTATAGATTTTAAAACCTATATGCTATAATATTTAAATCATCTAAATATTAAGTCACACTCTAAAAAATAACAATATTTTAAGGAACTTCTTTCACCACACTGCATTGTTTACTATTAATTCTGTGATTAGTGAGATGTTTCACCATCTGAAGAGGAAAGCAATGGTGGACAATTTATCCAGGAGGTCCTTATTAGGAAATAGAGGTGAATTTTATCACATATCGGTTAGATTTTCATTTATGTGAGACAAAATTATTTTTCAAATGAATTCAGCAGGTTATTCTTAACATGACCAATTATTTTAGATTAGATTATTTTATTTACATTATCTAAATTCAGTTGAAAATAAAATACATTCGCACTAACTCTGAGTCCTTGAATATTTAAGAGCAGGTCTACACACAGATGTGCAATAAATGTTGTTGACTGACATTCATTAAAAAGTAGGCAATACTGAACTTTACGTATTCAAAGCTAACTCCAAAAGGCGACACCAAGGAATAAGGATAATTGGAAGACAGTCCTCAGGAGAAATGGAGCTCAGCGGAGAGTCAGTCAATCTTTCACTGTGTTAAGGTGAATTTTTCCAGCCCCCTGCCATCTCCCCAGAAGCAAAAATTAACCCACTCTGGAGAAATCTAAAATCATCCAGGGTCTCAAGTTATCTCTAATTCTTCTTCTACGTGTTTAGCAATTATTATCAGTCATGAGGACTTCTGCCTCCAGCGCTAACAGAGATGCTGGCAACAGAGCAACATCCTGCTGAGAACCAGAAAAGGTAGATGAAATACAAAAATTTATTGTTTGCTATTATTGTAAGGATGCCAAGAGTCCAAACGAGAAGGGAAGTGAATTAATGTGAGCCCAGTGTTTGCTTGGAACAAACAGTGACAAAGAAAAGAGAAAATCCAGATAAAAATGGAGAGAGACACAGAGCCAGGAAATCTCAGCAACAACAGCCATAGTTTTTAAGACTCACAACTGAACAGAAGATTCCTTCTAAACTCTAAAAAACTAATAGTATCAGGTCCAATTACATACAAAACTGCCATTTACAAAAGCAGATTATAGAGCAGAATAATATCTTTACAAGAATGAAAGACTATCAAAAAATATACTAATAAACCAGACCCAAACTATAATACAGTATTTCAAATAGAAGCAAACACATACAAAAAATTATAGAAGAAAGGAAAGAATAACAGAAATCAGAATTAGCAATACTGAGAAAGGAGGTAATAGAAATCAAGGAAATAAAAGAAGTAAAAAGAAATAAAACATTTCAAAAAGGACCTAAACCAATAAGGACACAAAAGGAAATAAGCACAATACATAAAGCCCTAATGGAAGTTGGAAAATTTTTTCTTTTTAAGAATGAAAAAGAGATTTAAAAAAAAAAGGATGAACATAGTTGAGAGAAAGTAGCAAATATTGAACATAGGCACAGTGGAGCCAACATACAATAATAGAAGTCTGTGAAGAAAATCAAAGCAAAAAGCCAACAGGTCTTAAAAACTGCAGTTAATTAGCATGTGACTTAAAGAAAAATATAATTAGATTTTCATCAGACTTTTCTGAGAGAAATGCTTTATGGCTGAAAAAAATGGAATAACATATTTAATATACCTAAGGAAAGAAACTGATATGATCAAAGGTTTTATATCTTCTTATTTAAAAGGCACAAATTGCTATCAACATACAAGAAGCAGGGGAATTTTGTTTGCATGAGCTTTTCTAAAGAATCCACTATAGACTGAGCTTAGTTAACCAAAATTACTAGGGAGATATTGACATATGGAGTGGTGGTGAGCATTACTTATATAACCAGGACTACAGTAGGGCTAAAAGGGAGACAATAAAGCCTGCGAGGTCAGCTTGATCTGACAAGGTTGATACAGAGCAACATGCCAACTATGAGGTGAAAACCTCCAGTGGTTGAGGCACTGAGCATCAGTGGGTACTAAAAACCAAAAAAAAGAACGAAAACGGGACATTATTTGCCTCCTAATGAAAACTCACACCAATACCAACAGATTTGCTGAAAGTATTGAACCTATGTCTGATCAACCTTTTTATTCAATCTGTCAAATTGTAGCAATACAAAAACAGAAAAACATGATGAAGTACACCCTAAGCATACACTCAATGAGATCCCAACTGTGGTATTATAGGTCAAATGGTCCAGATTCTCTAGGGGTTAAGTTATAAAAAAACAAAGGAATGGAGGGAAAGTTGTAGATTAAATGAGACAGAAAATACATACCAATATTGTTTTAAATATATGAGACTAAACTGTAATATTGAGAGGTATACACTTGGATGGTAAAACCACACACACACACACACAGACACACACACACACACACACACACAAGTCAGTACTCTTTGAAAACAGAGAGTACTCTGATTGGGAGGACCATGGAAAGAAATTCTGGGGTGGCTGGCTGGCAAAGTTCTATTTCTTGACCTTGCTAATGGGTACATGTGTGTTTTCCCTATGATAACTCACTATGTTTTTCATCTTTTGGTATCATTTTGTGTATTTTTTCTTATAAACAAAAGAGAAAACTGTAAAATAAAGACTCACCCCTCCAAAAACAATTGAGACAATTTGACAACATAACTGCAAAATTGCACTACTAGAAATTTTAAAGGGATTTCTTCATACAGAATAAAAATGATCTTTGAAAGAAACATGCAAATATAGGAAAAAATGAAAAGCACCTGAAAGAGTAATATATGGAAAATATTAAGAAGTAAAATGGGGCATTATTATAGAGCCTAAAGAAATTAAACATATTAAAAGAGTATATTGTAAGCAACTTTATGCCAATAAATTTGAAAATTTGAGTGAAGTGGAAAAATTCTTGGGAAAACATATCACACACAATTGACAGAAGAGGAAAATGAAATCCTAAATAGACGTATGTGTAAGAAAGAAAATGAATCTGAAATTAAAATGTCCCACAAAGAAAAAGCCAAGCTCAGAATGCTTTAGTAGCAAAATATTAAGTAGAATTGTAAAAAGTAAAATGATACCATGAATCAACTGGATTTATTACAGAAATACATCTATTTTACTACTGAAAAGCAAGCATGTAATTTGCCACATTAACAGAATAAGGAAAAATCATATCATCAGTCCACAGATGCAAATATATAAAAACTTTACCCCTAGGATCAGAAACAGGGCAAGGATGCCTCCTATCACCACTTTTATTCAACACTATTTAAGAAATACTCGTCAGAGTAGTGACTCTGTGGTATCTTACTACACTGATGGACAGAGACTTCAATGGGGTATTGGGGGACTCGATAATATGGGTGAATGTAGTAATCACATTGTTTTTCATGTGAAAACTTCATAAGACTGTATATCAATGATACCTTAATAAAAAAATATTGTCAGTATGGTAACTATCATTAGATAGGAAAAAATAGAATTCTTAAGTGCAGATCACCATAGTTTATGAAGAGAACTTTTTAAAAATCAACAACTATTCTTTTAAGTAAGTTGAGCAAGGTCACCTCAGAGTTATTATCTAAAAACTAAATGATATTTTATATACTACAATAAAAAGATGAAAAATTGAGTTATATTAGCATCAAAGAATATCAATCACTAGTGGTAAATCCAATTAAAGATATAAAAGACCTCAACATAGAAAACTATAACATCTTATTAAGAGAAACAAAAGAAAACTTAAATAATGAGAGGGGTATCCACAGTCATAGATTGTAAGCCATATGAGTTTACATATTTCAATTCTCTCAAATTGTATCTACAGTTTCAGTGCAGTCTCAAATCTCATAGCATATGTGTGTGCATAAATTAATAAATAAATCCCCAAATTTTTGTGGAGATGCTGAACATCCTAAAGCAGGGTTCAAAAAATCATAGTCCCCGAGCCAAATCTGGCCTGCTGCCTGTTTTTTAAATTAAGGTTCATTGGAGCACAGCCATAATTAACCATTCATGCCTTATCTATGGCTGCTTTCACATCACGATGGCTGGAGAGGTCAGAAGGGCCACCTAATCTAAAGAACTTCCTCAGCCCCTATTTACATCTGGTCCTTTATAGAAAAATATTGCTGACCACGGGCCTAGAAAAACATGAAGGAAAATAAAAACCTACAAAGCACAACCAGATGTAATTACTAAAACAGAGTGGTATAACACAGTAGAATCCTTAACAAGGCCCTCACATACAAAGTCATTTCATTGATGATAAAGGTGATAGGATTGTGCAGTAGAAAAAGGAAATCTCTTCAATAAATGCTCTTGGGTCAGTTAGATACCATAGGGAATCAAAGTAAATTTTACCACAAACCATATACAAAAATTAAGCCCAGAGCAATTGCAGATGTAAATATGAAAGTTGAAACAATAAAACTTGTAGAATATAATATTGGGGAACATCATTACGGCCTTCAGATAAGAGAGATTCCTTAAACAGAACAAAAGCACAGCTCATAAAGGAACAGATTACTACGCTGAACTAAATTAAAATTAAGAACTTCTGTTTACCAAAATACATGGTTCAGAGAGTTAAAATTCCACACTGTAAAAGGGGAGAAGATATTTGTAAAACATATAAGCAAAAAAATTCATACTCTGAATATATAAATAACTCCAAAATTCAATATGAAAATAGGAAAAACACCTGCACATGTACCTCATAAAAGGACAGCTGAATGGCCATTAGGCCTACCAAAGGGGGCTCAGCTACATTAATTATCAGGAAGCTAAAAATCCAAACAAGATATCTTTACACACTAACCAGATGTAAATACTTAAAGAGACTGACAATACAAAGCATTGGCAAGGATGTACTGCAATGAGACAGACAGATAGAAGATTCTGGAAAATGATTTGGCAGTATCTACTAAAGATAAAATATGCATACCTATGGAAGCATCATGCTACCTGATTTTAAACTATATTGCAAAGTTAATAGCAATGAAAACAGTATGGTATTGGCATTAAGAACTGCCACATAGCTCAATGAACAGAATAGAGAGCCCAGAAATGAACTCATACATATATGGTCAATTAAACTATGACAAAAGAGCAAAGCACATACAATGGAGAAATGACACTCTCTTCAATAAACAGTGAAAAAACTGAACAGCCACATGCAGAAGAATGAAACTCGACTGCTATCTTATACCACACATGAAAATTAACTCAAAATGGATTAAAGACTTGAAAATAAGACCTGAAACCATAAAACTCCAAAAAGAAAAAGATAGGTGGTAAGCTCAACATTGGTCTTGATGCTGAGTTCTTGGATTTGATGCCAAAAGCAAAAATAAACAAGTGGGATGACATCAAACTGAACAGCTTCTGCACAGCAAAGGACACCATCAACAATGAAAAGGTAGCCTACCAAATGGGAGAAAACATCTGCAAATCTTGTATCTGATAAGGGGTTAGCATCCAAAATATATGAACAACTCATACGACTCAATAGCAAAAAGAAATCCAATTTAAAAATGGTTGGAGGACCCAAATAAACATTTTTCCAAAGAAAAAATTTACACATAAACATATAAAACAATAGATTATTTTTCAGCTATAAAAACAGAAGGAAATTCTATCACTTGTGACCAGATGGATGAACCCTGAAGGCATATGCTAAGTGAACTAAGTCAGACTGAGAAAGACAAGTAAGATGAGTAAGTTCTGGAGAGACCGTGTACAGCATCGTGGCTACAATTAACAATATTATATTGCATATTTGAAAGCTACTAAGAGATTAGAATTTTAAAGTTCTCACCACAAAGATATATATATATAAACTTCACTTGCTTTCTTTCATCACATACTAACAGGGAAAATGGAACTTTCAAGTGTTTAAAAGTAACTCACAAAATAGGTTACCTATAGATAACTAAAATTCAACTGAAGGAAGTTAATTGCAACATTTTCAGAACCTCTCAAAGTCAAGTGTGCATCCCAATGTTACTGTGCTATTTCCACTTGCCACTAAGAGGTTTTCATGTTTTCATAATTCATGGCACTTAAGTATCATTTCTCATTCCAAAACTGTTATGCAGTGAAATACCATTTTAGTTTAAAAAAATCAATTACTTCAAGAGCTTTTGATAGGTTACAATCATTAGAATTTCCTGAAGATATGCAGGTAATTCTGATAGTGTCAGATATAATTTTGAAATGCAAATTTCAACTATAGATTAATTGTAAATACTTTTTCTATCCCTTTATTTGCAGCATTTATTTCAATACATTTTAAACTCTCCTTTCTTTGTTTATTCTTCTTTACTATCTTAAAGTAATTTAACCTAAAAAATAAAATCCTATGGTTAATTACTACCTACTTTTCCAAAGCACATCAAATTTCAAACACAACAACTACACTACTGACATAGTGTAGTGGTAATACCTAAATCAGTAAATTGATTGTATAGACACACTGAAGTTGCTCATAAAACTCTCCAACTATATTACATGCTCCTTGAGGAAGAAATACTGTCTATTTAAAAATTTGATCTACCACTGCAGCCTCATAGTAGGAATACAATAAATACATCAAATTGACAAAAGGTTGGATATGTTTTAAATTATTAATAAAGTATCAATAATGTTCTTTTGTCTGATTTCAAATACCCTGAGAGTAATTATCAGAGTGGTTTTCATTATTATCTTGTGAAATAATTGGAAGAATTCATAAATGACTAGAATACTCCTTTGAACTCTGCAGCTTCATAAAATAACAGACTTGCAAGAAATTAGAGCCAAACTGAGTTCAGTTTCTTTCCTGATCAACCGGTCCAGTCCCTGTTTGAATGCTTCCAGTAGCAGGACATCGCCTACAGTTCTAGCCTACAGTCCTAGGAACCCACTCTACTGCAGGATATTCAAACTGCCTTTGGGCCAGATTCTTTGTTTCTTCTTTTTTGTTCAACATCAAGTAAGTGTACCCACATTTCCAAGTGAAAATACTTTTAAGAGTTTGGAATACAATTATTATGACTAGTTATGGTCTTTGCATTTTCCAGATTAAACCTTCCTTCATTCATATGGTACAGAACTCTGTCCCTTTCTTTAAGATGGTAGCCCTCCTCAAATACGTGGCACTTGGATGGCCTCAAATGCAGAATTGAAAAGTAACATTCCACATTTGCTTCCACCAGGGCAATATACAATAGTATTTGATTGAATCATACGAAATTGCCACCACTCAACCATTTCTGACCCACAAAAATGACAATTTCATGCAGTTCAACATCATAGCATTATCTTCTTTGATGTAAGCACTGCCCACCTATCAGTGCATCCTTGGATTACATTAGCTTTTTAACAGCTGTGTTAACATCACAGCTTTGTATTACGCTTGCAGCCAAGTAAATCCCATAGGTCATTTTCCCATCAACTGCTGGGCTTTACAATGAAAAATCACATAATTTTATAATGCAGAAATTTACTTACTGATACTAACTAGTTTTGTTGTCCTTATAAAAGTTTTTGATCTCTTAGAGTTCCAACGTATTTTTAGTCATATAATGCTTGCTACGCACAGACACTGTATCACAGTTCACATTTAACCCTGTCGTGAGCCGGAATTAGTATCATTCCTCCCCATGTTACAAATGGGGAAACAGAGGCCAAATGTACTCCCTTAACCACTGCATCCTAATGGCTCTCGAAGTAAGGAAACTGCTTTTCTCAAGTGGTTTTGTGGGGACTTAATAATATACATACAGTATATTTCATTTTTTACCCCTTTTCTTTATCCAGCTAAATACAATGGTTCTTAGCTCCAAAATGCTTGTCTCTTGCATCTGGCATTTCCTTTCTACTCTTCCAGAAGACTCTAGTTCTTAACACTTTTAATTCGTTTGAAATGCTATCTATTGAAATTGCTTCTTAACAGGTATCTCCCCATCTTCATCCATCTGCTCCTAGCCACTCTCTGTAATTCTGGGCCCCATTTCTCACCACTTCCTCAATTTCTACTTTGTTTTTATACCCTCAATGAGTACTAATTCTTTCTATTCCTTCAAGAAAAAATAAACAGGCAAAATACTTTATTTTCTGTTTTATTTTAATATAATGCCTTTTCCCTGAATAGTAGGCCTCCTCTCCTACTTGTCTTTCATTCAGAGTCAAGTTTAAGAAAGTAAGAATTAAGCCCCAAAGATCAATTTATAAAAGGTCTTTCCATTAATAAGAACAGAATGTGAAGATTGGGATCAGGTAAGGATTCTGCAAAGGGACATGGCCCTGGTAACAGGTGGTCAGGAGTCAGAGAGCCTGGGCTGAAATCCCCACCTTGTTATTCACAACTGGGTAACTTTGGCCATGTCAGTGAAGCTCTCTGGGCTTCAGTTTCCTCCTGGGTAAAATAAGAACTATAATAGCATCTATCTCTTAAGGTTGCTGTATAAACTAGTCAGTATATCTGAAGGGCTTAGAATAACAGTTAGTTGTTATGAAAGACCCTGTAAATACAGTAAGAAATTTATATCTTATTGCCTAGGCAATAATAAAGCCTCATCATTAGGGATTTGCATTGGGCCATATGCCTGGGCCTACACGTTACAGCTCCTTATCTCAGTTCCTGTACTGGTCCCTCAAGGAATGTGATTTTCTGAGCATTCCTGGTAAATGCCCATCCCCATCTGGCCTGACTCCTGTCAGTCACCACTTCCATTGGGTTGTCCCAGGCCTTTGACAAAGGGAACTCTAGAGTGAGGGGCAAGAGACAACCTGTCTTTTAACAAAAGAATAAAAGGATGATTTAGACAGAGGAACAGGAGAGAGAAAGGCATGGACTTGGATAGGAGAATGTTGCAACAGGGAAGACAAGAGATAACATGGGTCTGAACAAAGAAGGTGGCTCCTCTGAGGTGAGGTGGGTTTTTTTTTTGAGAGAGAATTGATATCACTGATGAGTGATTAAATAAGGAAGGTCTGGGAGAGAAAATCAGGGAAGGCTGTAAAAATTGCAGTTGGAGATTTTGGCTGGTCATGTTATCAGCTGTATGGGGAGAAAAGAGGAAGCAGGTATAGGCGGGGGATCATGAGTTCACATTTGGATAAGTAGAGTTAGGGATAAATATTGAATAACCATGTGGGAATGTAGAGAAGCAGATGAATATGAGAAACTGGTGCTCAGTATTCCACTGACCCATTATCAGCAGGGGCAACTCTTGAATCAGTTTATGCTCCCAGTTTTGAGAATAAATTATGGTGATGTGCCCTAACCCTCTGTCCCGCAGTTGAGACACACTGCTAAAACGGCTGGCTGCTGAGCAATATATGATAATTAGCACAAATCTCACTAGGGAAATCTCGCCGGAAACCGTAACCTCATCTAAACAGTGCGCTACCTTCCTGGGCTAAGCAGCAACTACGAGCAGATGGCTGCCTGTTATTTTATTTTAACATGCTTCCTTCCCTCCCATTTGAACGTGGAGATACTCTAGGAAATAAATTAACTAAAATAATAATGTCTGCCTCCTTGCTTTTACTTCATTAAACAAAGTATATTTGTATTAGGAAAATGAGTTTCCACTTTATTTTCAAATAATAAATTACTAACTGGCAAAAAATCGGGTGATAGTTGAGATCAGGCACCACACTGCAAATCCTTTAAAGTGATGTTTTGTGAAAATAGGCAACTGACCTCTAAAAGTGAGACCAAGTCCACAGACTTCAATTATGTGAGGATTGCAACACATTAAATTGAATTTAGACTGAGGAGAATGCAAGTTCAAGGCTAGAATATTACATAGGAAAGTCATAAATCAGCCAAACATTGAGGATAATTCAAAATAAAATACAAAGAGTGTTTTCATAAAATGACAAAGAAAATTCAATCTTTGGGTTGAAGAAGACTAATAACTAAAGTCAGGAAAGTGTCACCTTGATCAAATTATAACTGAGACCGTATCTCCCAGCACAGTGGTATTTCAAAGGTTTTTAATTCTTACCTCTCTCCATTCTTTATTTCCAATCCCTTGTACATATAAGACACAAACTACAAAAGAAATAAAAAAAAAATCAATGGCTTTTATAAACATCAGATATGAGGGTATACAATTTATTTTATAGCTGTCCAAAAGCTACATCAAAATTAATTCCTAATCTTAGTCTTATCAGAAAATTGCTAGGAAATCATCAAATGATTAAAAATTTTTATAAAGAAACGAGAACTGTATCAGATTTGAAGACCTTAACATGCATTCAGCTGGGCACAAAAAATAGGTAATAATTACTTGCTGATATCTTCATCTTCATTATGCTACAGAGGCAGATAAGTTTTTAAAGTACAGTCTAGCAATTTGAAACATTTCAGTATGTTACTAGACATAAGGCATAAGTCAAGCTCTTCCTAATACACCTACAATGTTCAAAACCACCATAAGGACAATCTGAAGCGAATCATACTCTACATTTAATATTTGCAACTCACATCCTCCATATTTGTGAACAGGTACGAAATCCTGTTAACCATGAAAAGAAGTTGCAAGACAGCAGATTAAGGGTTTAGGGTGAAGATTAAGGGGCTAAACGTTCCACCCACGGTTAAATGAGCCCCAGGAATTCTTAATACCCACAAATTATAATGTCTTTTCCCAAATGACTACCTCAAGAATTCTTCTAATACCTGACAAAACCTTCCCCCTATAATCAACCCACATTTGTTCACACATCTCTAGAGATGAAAAGCTGCTAGAGATAAATTTCTAGATACTACTAGTTTGGGTGCACCAGTTGATTTATACACTAATTCTGCTGCTTTCTAATTCAATCTTTTTTGTTTTACAAGTAATCTCCAATTTTCAATATTCTATAATTAGGAATCAAACAATCCAGCTGTCCCAAGATATTCTATATTTCACTTCATGGTACATGCCATTACATACTGCTTTGATTTACAAAAGGAAAAGTGTTAGTTTCTGATTAAATCTCTTAAATTATGGTTCATAATGGTTGTCCTTCAAATACAGTTTCTACTACGTGGCACACCATGTGGTTTTATTTCAAAGTGAACTGTCCCAAAATCAACTGCACAATGCGAAGCAACTCCCTCTCCTGAGGCAGAATGCGGCCCAGCCAGACGACAGTGTAGGGCTAGAGATCGTCTCCCTTCTCTCCAGGCTTCAAAACAAATATTTAAACAAGACCTGTGAGTTTCATGCACTTTTTGCAAAAGCAAGTAAATGAAGTAAGTACAATTTCAAAAAGCAAGTAACAGATATACTTACTTGGATCAGATTTAGAAAACGTGTCTCTGTCAAGAAGATTTCTGTTGAATAAAACAGAAAATGATAGATGAATACAAGGCCAAAATATTTGCATAAATATATAAATGTATATGAACATACATAAATGTGTCTATGCCTTATATATATGTAATATATGTGTATATTATAGATGTACATAAAACTGAATAAAAATTTGCTGAAGATCTGCTTGTACATATTCAGACTGAACACGACTAGTTCAGGGGAACGGGGGGACTTAATTGCTCAGTCTTGCACTGCAGTGAGCCAATAACAAGACTCCGGATTCTACGAGTAAAATCTCTTGGAGAGAATTGTTTTAAGTTTCCTTTTATCCCTTCATCCGTCAGCATGTTGATACTCAGGAATGCTTTTTGATTGTGAGTTGTTATTAACTCAAAACTGGGATGCAGAGCACGTGGTCACATTAGCCCATATAATCAGAAGGGGACAGGGCAGCGCCTTCTCTGGACTGGCATCCGCCCTGATGAGGTTCAGCTGCTCTGCTTTGGGAATTTAAGATGAACGTACAGATACTCCTTGCAGATTCTTTCAGGAGAGGAAAAAATTAAAAAAGGGAGTCAAGGTCATGATTAGCACCTATTTATTCTATTTTACAGACACGTCCACATCTACAACAGAATAAAAATGTTGAATCAGAAAGTGTGAAAATCTGGATTCCTTTGGAATTGGGGTGTCCTGTTACCTTCAGTCAGAGTAATGCCGTCCTATACTTTATGCTCACAACAATAACCCTGAGGAATTGAAAAAAGTCAAGTTCAACATGCTCTGATTAATAAAGCAGTCAGTTAGGAAAAGGTCCATCTAAAACTGATTTTTTTTCCCTAAAAAGTTGTGATTTGAAGCCATATCCTTGTCTGAAAAACTTGGTTATCTCGAATGATGACTTGACGGTTCTAAAGCTAAATTTGTGCTTCATATACATCTCCCACTAATTGGTAGTAATTTGTAATAGTTAAATCACATTTCTATGGTTAATACTTATAATAAAAGTCTCGTGTTTAAGCTGTCCTACTGCCCCACCAGAACCATTCCTCATGTGCATTTATCTGTACTGCCCTCGATATTTGAAAAGCCTTGTTTCATTTCAATCTGAAATCCTTTCTCACTTCAGGTTCTCAAGTTACTGCTTCCATGGAATCACTGGGTGCTAAGAAAATAAAAACATAGTCAACAGAAAAATGCAACACACACAGAAAAGGAGACATTATCTTGAAATATTCCTGGAAATAAGGGAAAACATCAGACATAATTTACATTTGGAATTAAGTCTCAGCTTCAAAACCACTCATCAGAAATCAAATTAAAATAATCCTCTGCCACCAGTGCAGACCCCATCTAACTCCAACAAGGGTTGGTAAACAGCAAATGAAAACATTTCCACTTGAGAAATTACTGTGATATGTATTTACAAAGGTACTTCTCCCCTCATGTGGTGATTCCCCAACTCTTTTGTATCTCCAATTTTTTGCTCATTGTCATAAAAAAATATAATTCAGCTCTTTCAGATTTCAGAGTTCATAAAAATCAAAGAGGGATGACCACAAAATACTGTAGTGTGGTTGGGACTCCAAAAACTATGGTAAACACATATTTAAAAGAAAACAATGTGATTTCAATCTATACTTTGTTCATGTGACTAGAATAGACTTTATTCAAACATGTGAAAAAAAAATTTTGGACAAGGCAAATATTCTTACACGATACACAGCGAAAGACCAATGAATATCAAATGCATCATAAAGTTTGGATTGATGATCAGAATGTAGAATTTTTACCTTCCTAACTTCTATTAGATACAAAGCACATTCATGTTAAGTAAAATGAAATAATTATTGCAAAGGATGTTTTATTTTTTAAAAAAAAGAAGAAAGAGAAAAACTCCACTGAGGCTCAGAGACATTAGGTAAGTGAATAAAAGCACACAGCCTGGTAGAGAATGGTCCAACGGAGTCAGTCCTTTCCCTGCTCTTTACAAAATTCCACACTGTCTGGAGACATCCAGAAGAAATGACTTACTTTCCTGTGAGCGCTGGAAATGTGGAAGGCCTCCTTTTTTATCTATCAGTTGAGCCACTAGAGTATAAAATAAAATTCCTGTACATAGACTAACATGAAGAGAGATAATGCCTACAAATGAAGAGAGAACTAGGAAAGCCAAACATAACTGTACTTATTTGTAGAAAACTATTTTTGTTTACTGCATGAGGTATTTTAGAAAATAACCTACACACACGTATCCCCTCATCAGCTTTTACATGGGGGGTTCCTCTTCCCTCTGTGGAATTGTTTGCTAGGGTGCCTGTAAATCTTACGCCTGTGTCAATGCTAGATTAACAATCCTGAATGTATCTTTCTATTCTGTAAATCTAGATGTAGCCAAAACAAGGTAGAAAGCAGATTCCTGGAAAGAAACTGTGGAGCAATACAGTGCATAAATTAGAAATAACCTAATCGAAGTTTTAATCTGAGAATTGCCTGAGTTGTTTTAGTAAGTACTCACCCTCAAATTCGAATTAAAAGGTGGGGATTTAAGAGGATCATCAAAATAGCATTAACTAAAGCTGAGGCCAAATCAGTTAAACTCTAACCTGCATGAAGAAATACTAGGTTAATGGAAGAGATGCATCATTTTGCATGAAGCCTGAAATAAGAAAGTAGAGAGGCAAAAATCTGGTAACACCTATACAGGACCATGCACAAGAAAGGCCTCCCCACCTCCCCTCCATACAATTCCATCCTCGTAGAAAGCAGTCCCTTGTTTACACAGAGACTGACGCGCATCAGTCTGACCCTCCCTTGATGACTGACAACAGTCAGTTAGCTCATCTGGCAACACTGCCTGCTCTGATTTCATGCTCAAGAGGTCACCTTCTGATTTTAAGATAGCTTCTCATATAGTGTGTGGTAGAACAGACCTGTGCTGATGAGAAATATTACAGTTCTCCTGACTGGTGGTTTTCATTCTTGATTGGCATTCCAAGACCCACACTGAACAGCCACTTAGCCTCGTGCAATGACATCTCAGACTTGTCTTTTTTTAACTAGGAAATAGCAATTCCCTCTGAACTTCAGTGCAATTCTGTATTTTACAATCAAATTCTCTATGCCCAAGACCTAACAGGCACTATCATGGAACAACAAATATTAAAGACATGTTCCCTTAGTTCAAGGAGCCTGACTTTTACTAGGAAGACAAACTCCCAGAAATAACTAAATAGAAATACTGGATGCTTTATAAAATAACAGTTTATTACGGGGAGAAGGAGCAGCAAAAACAGTCAAACTGCTTCAGCTACAACTACAAAAAAAAAAAATCAGGTGCAATGATTAGTTCTTATTCCAACTATTTCTTTAAATATTCTAGAAAAAAATGTATAAGTACATCCACATAGCTAAAATAATCTAAACAAATGTACACCTTGAAATGAGAACCTTATTTTTAAATAGCCTGAGTATCCTTTTCTGTGCGTTTATATGAGCTTTTTTCATGGAAAATTAAGACTTCTTATTCTTCATGCATAAATGAGCATATAACATGATCTATGAAGGTGAAAGTGATTTGTGACTTACCTAAACTGTGCAGGCCTGCTATTAAGTCTTTCCTACTCAGGAAATGAAATGGCCTAATAAATACTATTCTTTGATAGTATAGTAAATATTGAATTTTTTAGAATTCTTTGAAAAGAAGCAAGTGTCCTTATTCTAACACAGACGCACTTGGAAAAGAAAACCAACTTGGTGTGTGTCGTGAATTTTAAAGTTAAGAGTTTTTGAGTAAAGACAATTTTACTGTTTGTGACCTTGTAAAGTGCTGATTTAACAAAACATACAATATAGTTGTTTTAGGGGGAAAATCTTCAAATCAAAGGTAGGAAAAGTGGCCAGCAGAGCTCAGATAACGTAAGGGCTCTACTGCAGCTTGAGTGGAAAGTTCTAGTTAATCTTTACTAAGAACAAAACTACAGTTTCTGAATAGACCCAAATAAAATATGGTTCTATTTAGTTTTCCATAGGAACAAAACTGCAGCCTATAAAGAGAGCCAAACAAGGCTTCTTATCTGGCAAACAGCCCAGCAAAAATTTTCAACATGTGGACAGAGACCCACACTTCTGCCATCACACGGTCTCCCCTGAAAATCATTCTGTCTCTATAATCAGTGTGATTCTGGGTTTAACTGAGCTTGAAGAAATGATTAGGGGCCTTGGATTTCCCTGCTTCTCAGGGTAGTCTCAGCACCGCTGGGACCTAGCCAGGTCCTGCACCTTAGCAAGGGCTCAGCAAGCACCCACTGCAGGAATGAATGGGCTTAGTGTCCGATCAAAAGCATCAACCTTTTGTCACTTTAGGTGTGGGGAGGTGTTTTATTGTGGAAAAGGGAAGAGAAGAAGAAGGTGGCATTTAGGGCCTTTGCCCTAATATGTAATCCATTAACTGAAAAAACCCAAGAGCCACCACTTCACTGGGATAGTAAACATTCCCTACGTCCAGGGCTGTGCCCAGGGCCCCTAGGTTGGCATTATATGGTCTTATGGACTGGAATTAGGAAGTTCTTGGCATATGTATTTTTATATATATATTTATACAACTATAAATATAAATATATATTTTAATACACGTAGACACAAAAGGCTTTTCAGAGATTTTTTTTTAATAAAGACAATCCTTTTTATAAAAAGGATACTTGATCTTTTTAAAAATAAGGTACTCATTTCAAGGCTTTTAAAAGGAAATCCAAACCTTTTGAGCCACTAGGAGGAAATGTATCCAATCTTTGGAGGTGATTTGAATGCAATATTTATTCCTCTCTGACTCATGTATTCATCCTTTATTTACTGAACAAACATTACTCTGGAGATCTAGTAGGCAAATTGAAGGGAAAAAATTTTCCCTAAACTTCCATTTCTATGGCAAAAGGGAAACAGATTGTAAAGAGGCTAAAAGCAAAGATTTTGAGGTGCAAAACTGAAGTATTTTGAAACTTAAGTATACTGAAAAGCCGAGGTCAGCTGGACTGCAAGATACCAAGCAATTCTGAAGGACAGGGTCACTGGAAGGTACCTAAGACTATGTGACTTACAAGAAAACAGGAACATACCTCAGATTCGAAGTTGCACAAATAGCCAAACATTCAGCTCAGCACCGCCTCCGACAGCCTGAGCATAAAGGAAGCTTTATCAGAAATGATCCACATTATTCCACAAAGACTGGGAATAAAATAAGCTTTGTGTTTTTCAGTTTTTGCTGAAACTGGTTGTTTGAATTATTTAGTTATTACCACCGAGCTGAAAAGACCACTGATAAGAAGGCAGTTTCGACTTTTGCATGTGTTGCGTCTGCTTTAGATACAAAAAGAAATCTGAGGGGCACATGGTTAATGGTGAAAGCTTTACGTCCCTCTTGCGGCATTCACCTATGATTGTTATTCCTGGAAATGACTTGAGAGGCAACTCGGGCTTTTTCAGACTGTGACATGTCAGAGTTAAGGTAAATAAAAGAACACATTGGCATGAAGGAAAATAGGGTCAATTCAGGGTGATACAAGCTTTCATAAAAAGGTGCAAAACCCAACCCATGACTTCAGCTGGAGAAGAGAAATTGGACATTTATGTTAACAAAAACAGGCAGGGTAAAAAGAGACAGAGAACAAGACAGGGGTCTTCTTAAAAGCCTAAAGCTCATCTCATTATATTTTCCCCAATCTTGTAGGTCCTCTGTGTCTTATCTCAGTCAGTGGTGACCATGGAGGCAGAATAATGGCGCCCCAAATGTATCAGGTCCTAATCCCTGGAACCCATAAACATGAGCTCATTTGGGGGAAAAAGGCCTGTGCAGATGTATTAAGTTATGGGTACTGAGGTGAGAAGAGTATCTTGGATCATCTCAGTGCCCCCAGAGCTGCAGCCACAGACATCCGCATAGGAAGATGGCAGAGGGACATCTGACATGAACAGGAGACGGTGGTGATGAGCAGAGCGGAGAGATTTGTAGACTCTGTCTGGCCTTGCAGACTGACCCGAGGCGGCCACAAGCCAGGGCTTGCCAGCAGCCACAAGAAGCTGCAGGAGCCAGGAATGGATTCTCTATCG
Source organism: Manis javanica (assembly GCF_040802235.1). NCBI lineage: Eukaryota > Metazoa > Chordata > Mammalia > Pholidota > Manidae > Manis > Manis javanica. The sequence goes on along the minus strand of NC_133170.1, from coordinate 5,283,013 downwards.
AGAGCTCACAGACAGAGCAAGGGGCCTGCCAACACCTTTGTTTGGGCCCAAGATAGTGATTTCACACTTCTGACCTCCAGAACCATGAGAGAATAAACCTTCTCTTTTAGACCAACACATTTGTGGGTAATTTGTTACAACAGCCACATAAAACCAATACAGCAATGCCGTCCAACTTAACTCTCTTCCAAGAGAGCATGGAGAACTGTCCCCCCATTTCTATCTCGCCTCTCCTCTAATGCTTCCTCACCCTTGGTTTCTGCTTCCACATCCAACTGCTTCTCAGACCTTACAGCTCTTAACTGGTCTTCCTGCCTCGTGTCTCACAGCTCATGCACCAAAATGCCTCCAAGAGATAGTTCCCCACAGTGAAACTTGATCAAATGGCTCCTGTGCATAAAACCTGCTACCTCTGGAACCTCCAAACCCCTCACCATAGCACTAAATATCTGCCACCCCCTGACCTGGGCTGGACCCCAGCTTTCTCTCCAGCTGCACCTGTAATATTAAAATCAAGACTCTGCTCCAAACATGTCCAGTGGTCACAGTCCCCTAACCTGTGCCTCCCATTTCTGTCCTCAATGTTTTGCCCACAGCATCCCCCTTCCTTGAAGTTCCTCGCCGACCTCATTTTGCTGGTAGATGTGAATTCCCCTCTCAGCCTCTCCCACGGCTGCGCCCTGATCATTCTGTCCTCTGTGCCCCATCCCCACCTCCAACCTACGTCACAGATTCCACACCGCTAACTGAGCTGTGTGCCAGGCACCGTGCTGTGCACTTTCTATAAATCAATTCTTTTAACCCGTAATCTTAATAAGCAGCAATTATTATCAGAATCCATTTTCTAGATGACATAATACAATCAAGAGAGGTTATATAACATGGCCAAAGTTACAGGAACAGTAAAAGCTTAAGGTGCACTTTTATAAATTTGTGATTGATTTGTAATTTTGATTTTGATTTTCAATTTCTGTATTAGTCATATTGACTATTTGCCTATATTACTGGGAACAAAAAGAAATGACCTGCAAATAATGTTCTCACTCCTCATCACTTAGGAAGCCCTCTGAAATAAGATACAACATGAAAATGAGACACAGTTTTGGAAAGAGAAAAATTAAATTATGACTTGTAAAATATTTGGTTTTTTTACTTAGAAAAAAAACCCAAGGGGATTAATTAATAAAAATCTTTCAAAATTAGTGAGATAATTCAGTAAAGTGATTGGAGGCAGGCTGAATACATAAAGGTCAATACTGTTGCTGAATATCAACTGTTAATAATTGCCCTTTCCAATTTGGACTTCTGGTAAGTTATCTGTCGCCTTCAGTTAACTGCTCAAAGAGGTGAGGGTTCTGCAATTCTCCTCCAGTCACCTCACTTCCAAACGCTGTGTTCCAATGAAAGGAACTCTCAGACCAAAAGCTGGTAAAGAAACAGTCATTAGAAAGTAGGGCTCAAAACAGTCACCCAACATGCCCCAGAAGCTTTATCAAGCCCCAGCACGGTGTGCATTCCAGTCAGCACCAGAACAGCATTCCAAATGGTGCCTCCAGGCAGATGTGACAATCCGGGTAGCAAGATTCATCTAACCTGATCAAACCAGTCTAGAGACTTGCTCTAACCATTCTGTGCCCAGGACCTAAGGGGCTGTGAGGCGTGGGGCACCACTCCCAGTGGCATCCTCACATGACTCAGCAGGCACCTGGTCCCTGGGCAGCATTTCCAGCCAGTCTACGTATCTCTTTTTATAACAGCTTTACTTAGATATAATTCCCACACCATAAAAGTCATCCTTTTAAAGTGTGTAATTCAGTGGTTCATAGTACATTCACAGAGTTGTGCAACCATCACCCCTCTCTAATTCTGGAATATTTTCAACCCTCTCCCCCAACCCAGAAAACAACCCCTTACCATTAGCAGTTCCCCCCTCCCCCTCCCCTGGCCCCAGGAACCACTAATCTACTGTCTCCCTGTGTCCATGTACGGCCTATTCTGAACATTCCTACTAATGGAATCATAAAATGTGTAGGCTTTTGTGACTAGTTTCTTTCACTTAGTATGTTTTAAAGATTTAAGTTGTAGTGAGTTATCAGTATTTCATTCGCTTTTACTGTCTAATAACATTCCATTATACAGAGAGCAGATACACCACATTTTGTTCATCAGATGCTATACATTGGATTGTTTCCACTTTGGGGCTATTATCAATAATGCTGCCATGGACATTTGCAAGTAAATGTTGTGCAGACACGTGACTTCATTTCTCTTGAGTATATACCTAAGAGTGGAATTTCTGGGTCCTATGGTTCCTCTATTTTTTCTATTTTTACCATTTGAAGGAATTGCCAAATTGTTTTTCAAAGCAGCCGTACCATTTTATATTTCCACCAGCAATGGAGAAAGGTTTCCAATTTCTCCATGTCTTCTCCAGTACCTCTTACTGTCTTTCTTTTTTATTATAACCATCTAGTGTGTGAAGTGGTCAATCCACATATTTGATAACCATACATTCACCAGTAAAAAAAAAAAAAAGTTCACTTCTCATCCACAGTAATTACAAACCCTCTGGTGTTGTTAGGGATAATAACAGTGTAACAGTCCATAGTGTTTCCCAATTACAAATATTAATGCCTCACCTCCAAAGTACATAGTTCTGATTAAAATACTTCAGATTTAACTCTACAGTCTAACGCACATCTAAGTGACTCTGTCTCTGCTGAAATATAAAGTAAATTAAAGAAAATATAATATCAATAATGGATTAGAAAACACTGGAAGAAAATGTGAGATACTGTTTTTTAAATCTTGGCACAAAGAATACATTCAAAGTTTTACATAAAGCCCAGATAAAAGATGAATTTATTTGATAATGAATGCAAGTTAAACAGAAATTATGCAATCAAGTTAAAAATACAACATGGGCTACACATGAGAAAATGTTAAAATGTTAAAGCTCTACATACACAAAGCATCCTCTAAATTAATGAGAAAAATACATAAGCGCTCCAAAAGCAAAATGGGCTACATAAGTGAACAGGTGCTTTATAAGAAAAGAAATACAGTCAGTCATTGAACATATGAAGTTCATGCTCAATACTAGAAAATGACACACACAAGAAATAAATAATAAGTGAGTGTCCTCCTGTGATATAGATAAATAAATATTAGCTGCACGAATTAGGACTCATTTAATGATGAAAATACAGAGCCCAGAGTCAGGAACACAGCTGACCCTTTGGGAAGAACTAATAAAAACAGAACCACAACGCCCAGATAAATCAACAGAGACCAGCCCCTGGAGGCAGCGAGCAGCGCCCAGTGGCCCAGGCACAAGGCACTTGAGTGGTGGCAGTGAAGCTCTGTGGAGGTAGCAGGAAGAAAAGGGAATCACAGGGTGGCAGCTGAGGTCATTCGCAGAGACAAGTGCTTGAGTTCCTGCTCTCCAGGCCGGGGCACCAGGCTTGCAGAGAGGAAAGCAGGTTCAAGTACTCATATCCGAAGAGAAAATCCAAGGAAAAAACTGGACATAGTCACTGACCATAACATAGACATTAATGGATATGTGCCTTATATCTCTAAATAAATGCACAGAGAGATACCTGGTTGATAAGGTCTGTGTCTGGATGGATTTGGGGCTGACCTGTTCTCCTGTTCTTTTCAATGCCTCTTGGTTTTTTTTCCTGTTTTTACAATGAGCACAAAGCACTTCTCTAAAACTTACGGATTTTTTTGTTTCGAGAGCCTCTGTTATCTTCATGATGTGACCCATGGTTTGCCAACTATTTCTGTTGAATGCCAGTATGAAAATAAGAGTTCTTTGCTAAGTGACAGGAACTTTCTAAACACTTGAATGAGGTCATACCACACAATCCTCACAGCAACTACATGAGAAGTTCTATCCTCATGTATAAACCAAAGCACGGAAAGATTAACTAACATAGCTGAACTTTCATAGTTGGCAATATCCAGAGCTGCAGTTTAAATCCAGATCTTTCAGCCTCTAAACTTGTGCTCTGCTCCTTAATGCATTACACCATTTCCCTTAAAATTCTTGAGCTTGCATATCATCATTTTCCTCAAATCCTCTTCCCGCCTGCTCTAAAAGTGGAGACCACTTTCAGTTCACCTGCTAACAAGTAGATGGGCTATGTACTTGCACAAAGTCGAAACAGGTAGTTAGATGCACAGTCTTTCAGGGTTTATCACGTCTCCCAGAGTCACTGCATGAAGCACGTGCGTAGGTGACAAGCATCACTCAAGGACCGGGAGCTGATGCCTGTGACAGATCCGCGAACGACACGAGGTAGGCGGCTGAAGGCCAGCGCTACTCTGCCCGGCTTCAGCTCAGACGTTGCCGCCTTCCAAGCACCACTCCTAACATGCTGGTCACATGATTCGGTTTTCTGTTTCTTTGTCTATGAGCTGTTGAGCAATATACTGCTTCTATGTCGGGAAAAAGAATTAATCTTCAGGCTCAACATATTCAAAGAAAACCTTTTTATGCTTGGTTGTCTTGAGTCAGCTCTCCTTAAGATTCATCCATCAATGCATAGGCTGTGCCAGTGAGAAAAATAATCTGCCCTATAAAGGTAAGGCTAGGTTGGCAGGGTTTTTTGTTTCACTTTGTCCTCCAGATTTCAGGTAATATCTTGTGTAATATCTTTAATCATCAAATGATTCAAATGTCCTTAAGAGCAAACTGAGCTTTGCAGAATCAACAATAGAATTTAAATAGAAGAAAGAATCCATCTGGAAAGGAAAATCTGTTTGTAAACATAAGGGACCAGCTAAGATAGGGAAGCTAAAAATAATTTTCTAATATGCATCTCGTATCCTTGTCACAGGTGATTAGACTAGGAATCTGCCCTGACTCAAAACACTCGTCTAGATTCAGGGAAAAAAAAAAACCCCATCTCAGTAGCAACTGTGAACCCACGCTTCATAACCCTCCACAAATCCCGAAGAGTAACAGTGGGAAGCAGGCATAGGTAATGGTGAAGCCAGATCTCCTCCATCCCGCCTTCACACACTTGATTCTTTTTTCGAATCAACTGATATTATACTCCTTCCTGCATTATGCCATCGGTCACAGTTCCCATTCATCTGGGATGCTCTACACTCCTTTCTTCTACAATAGACTCAATAAATGATTATTCAGCACTTTCTACATGTAGAATATTGGACTAGACACTAAGCAGATACAAAGGCGAGTAAAACACAGTTCCTGTCCTACAGGTATTTCTAACTTAACTGTCTGGTGCTCTTTCAAATGTTTATTCAACAAGCACTAAGTTACTAAATGACAGAGAAAGGCTTTGGTGTTGGAAACTGTGATATGAACACATGGGCTCCAGGCCCTAGATTATTTATATTCCATTAAGGGAACAGATTTGTAAACAAGTATGTGCAGTAAAATATGCAAGGTCGTAATAAATCCACTACAGATTACAGAAATTGACTATGGTCAGTTGTGTCTGCAGGACCAGGGAAAGCCCATTGAAAGCCCTCACAGGGACTGATGCGTAAACCGTCCGTCACCCATTGGCCAAGGTAGTGAAGCGAGGCAGCCGCTCCCACGAGGACCAGGGCGTGAAGGGGCTTCAGGACGCTCTCAGGAAATGCGAGTGGTCTGAAATGGCCTGGAGTTCAGGACGAAGTCGAGGGAGGCCAGTGGAGAGGGAGACGGCAGTAGGTCATGGGGAACAGGAGATGAGGCTGGAAAGCTAGGTCAGGGTTTGGAAGATCCTGATAGGCTGCTGGCAAAGGCAGTTCAAGGGTTTTGAACCAGAGGGTAAGAGTATGATGGCATCTGCTCAGGTGTCTAGCAGCGCACTCTGCAGGGTTCACGGCAGGGTGGACGGGGTCGGCCAGGGCAAGATGTGAGATGGGAAGCAGCAGGACCTTGTGCCCCGGTTTCTGCAGGAGTCCAGCCGGCCTGGACGCAGTAGGAGGGGAGCGGCCCCCGCCACCCACACTGAAGCCGCGAAGCCGAAGCAGAGAACCAAGAGCTCAGGGGCTGAGGCTCAGCCGGCAGGGACTCCACTGGGCATCAAGGGCACAGAGGAAATGGGGGACAGACTGCCTCTCAGGAAGGCAAACGGGAATTCTCAGGAGTGCCCATATGTTGTCTGAAAAGTCTCTGATGCCACTCTGATGATGCCAACCCTCGTTACAAAAGCCGGTGTAGAACATGCCCCCAGAACAACAGTGTAACGGCCACACAGTAATTTCATTTTGAAATCCCCGCATTTCATATGTGTGCTGGGACTGTTCACTGCTCATTACCATCATCATGACCCCATGTACTGAACTGATTTACCCATTTATTGCCCTCATTGAAACAAAGCATCTCTGTAACTCTCTTTTTTTTCCTAATTTTATAGTTAGAACCACTATTGAGGTCAGTGTCTCAGGAAACATGTGATGTAACCAGGTGGGATGTAACGATTTAGGTTAAATATACCTTACGGAGCAGTCAGATACTTCAGTAGTGTTATAAGCACTCAGGAAATTAGTTGGGCACTGCAACGAAGCTTTACAACCAGATCAATGTAACAAATGACATCATTTATGGGTAGTGATCACGCTCACCTTTTACTGTGCGTGTGCAAACAAGCTGTTTTTTCTTTTTCCTTTTTTTCTAGAAAGCAGTTTCTCCTTCCATTGTCCTATTTTCAACACTTTTATTTTTCAGCGGAATTTAGTCTTTCATAAAATTTTGTTTTACTACTTTGTGGCACAAAATTAAAATTGGTGGAACAATACACAGGATGTGGAAGAAAGGACATTTAGCAAATAAGACACCTTCTGCTTCTTAAAGAGGTCAGGCACCAAGTATCTCTTCTTACCTTAGACTATTCCCAAGTAAACCCACCCTGTCCTGCTTTGTGGTATCAGTTTCCAAGTCATTTATTAGAAGCATTTTTCCCTAAGATAAAATCTTCCTTGCGTCAAAGTTATGCTCATTTGCTTTCCTATTTAGGTATGTTATACAGAATATCATACATACGGATTCTAATACTTCACTCTTTGGTGGGGTTTTCCTGCCTATTATTCATTCCAGATTTTAGCAAATCACCTGTTGCTATTTAGAAAGTACAAATTCTCTACTTTTAAAACTTGCTCTACATTACTCACAGACAAATAAATAAAGTAAGTTCATTGAAATTACTGATTAGTCTCATTCCTCCACAAATAAAGCTACGTAGGATGTTTGACATAAACAGTAAAATTGAATAACTATGTTTTTATTAAATTGTATTGGTAAAATAAGTTATTTTAATGCAAACCAGTATTTTTAAGAGTATAGACATATACAAATTCACGGCTGTCCAGACTCAATCTTCTAGTTGGTTCATTAGGCAACAAACATTTACTGAAAACTTTGACTGTGCTAAGCACACACTTGGTTTTATGAATATCAATGACAAAACACATATGCACATATAAAGTTGGTAGGGGCAACAGACATGCAAAAATCTAAAATAATTGTAAGTCAGAAGAAAATAAAAGTATAAGAAATGTAGTGTAGGACTTAAAACGAAGAACAATTAATTCCAGTTGCAGGAATCTAGCAAAATATCATGGCAGCCCTGCGTCCAGCAAGTCTACCGGTCCTATTTTTCCAACAGTATTTGTTCACTTTGTGTCTCTGTGTCACACCTGGGTAACTCTCACAATGTTTCAACCCTTTCATTATTATTGTATTTGTTCCCATGATCTGGGATCAGTGATCTTTGATATTACTACTGGAATCTGGGATGCCACGAACCATACCCTTGTCAGACACAAACTTAGTACATGTGTGTGGTCTGTGTTCTGACTGCTCCACTCAGGGCCACTCCCCACCCCTCTCCCTCTTCTTGGGCCTTCTTATTCCCTGAGACAATACTGTAATTAGGCCGATTAATAACACTACAGTGGCCTAAGTGTTCAAGTGAAAGGAAGAGCCACACACCTCTGGTTTTATTTTAAAAGCTAGAAATGATGAAGTTTATTGAGGCAGGCACGTCGAAAGCTGAGATGGGCTAAAACACAGGTAGCCAAGTTTGCAAATGCAAAAAAAGTTCTTGAAGGAAATTAGAAGTGCTATTCAGTGAGCAAACGAATGACAAGAAAGCAAAACAACCCTATTGCTGATATGGAGAAAGTCCAAGTGGTCTAGAGAGATCAAACCAGCCACAACGTGCCCTAATCCACAGCAAGGCCCCGACTCTCTTTAATTCCATGCAGGCTGACAGAGGTAAGGAAGATACAGAAGGTAAGTTGGGAGGTGGCAGAGGTTGGCTCACGGGGCTTCAGGGAAGAAGCTGTCTCCAGAACATGAAAGTGTGAGGTGAAACAGTGCTGACGGAGGGGAGCAGCCAGCTACTCCGAAGACGTCGCTGAGATGGCGAGTGAAGGTCACTACACTCAACAGCAGACTTTCAGTGTAAGCAAAACAGTCTTCTTTTGGAAGAAGACATCATCTAGGACTTTCATAGCTACAGAAGCAAAGTCAAAGCCTGGCTTCAAGGCTTGAAAAGACATGGCTGACTCCCTTGTTTGAGACGAGTGCCGCTGGTGACTCTAAGTTGAAGCCAATCCTTACTGCTGATTCTGAAAATCCTGGGCCCCTTTAGGAATTATGCTCCATCTACTCTGCTCTCTACAGGGAACAATAAATCATAGATGACAGCACATCTGTTTACAACATGGTTTAGTGAATATTTGAAGCCCACTGTTGAGACCTACTGCTCAGAAAAAAGATTCCTTTCAAAATAGTACTTCTCATTAGCAAGGCACACGGTCCCCCGAGAGCTTGACAGGGGTGGACAATGAGGTGGGTGCTGTTTTCATGCCTGCTCACAGCACTCACTCTGTAGCTCATGCATCAAGAGGTCATTCCCACTTTCAAGCCTTATGATTTAAGAAACATTTTGTAAGGCTAGAGCTGCCATAGATAGTGATTCCTTTGAGGGATCTGGACAAAGTAAATTGAAAACCTTCTGGAAAGGATTCACCATTCCAGGTGTTATAAAGAACGTTCGTGACTCACGGGAACAGGTCGACATTTAAGCATGAACAGGAGTTTGGAAGAAGTTGACTCCAGGCCTCATGGATGACTTCGAGAAGTTCAAGACTTCAGCGGAGGACATAACTATAGATGTGGTGAAACAGCATGGGAACTAGATGTGGAGCCTGAAGATGGGACTGAATTGCTGTTACCTCGTAATAAAACCTGAGTAGATAGGAGCTGCTTCTTGTGAATGAGCAGAGGAAGTGGGTTCTTGAGATGGAAGCTGCTCCTGGTGAAGATGCTGTGAAGACTATTGAAATGACAACAAAGGATTTAGAATATAAACTTGACTCATAAAGCAGTGGCAGCTTTTGAGAGGATTGACTCCGATTCTGAAAGAAGTTCTATTTGTGGGTACAACGCTGTCACACAGCATTACACTGAGAGATTTGTTTGTGAAAGAAGAGTCACCTGATTTGGCAAAACTTCACTGTTATCTTCTTTTAAGAAATTGCTGCAGCCTCCCGGGCCTTCAACAGCCTCCACTCTGATTGCTCAGCCACCATCGACATCGACCGAGGCAAGACCCTCCACTAGCCAAACAACTGTAACTCGCTGAAAGCTCAGATGATAGTTAGCATTTTTATCAATAAAGTACATTTTAATTAAGGCATGTGCACTGTTTTTTTTTTTTTGTACACATAATGCTATTGTGCATGTATAGAACAGTTTAGTATGAACATAACTTTTCTATGCACTGGGAGACCAAAAATTTCATGTGACTCACATCATTGTGATATTTGTTTGTTCTGGGGCTCTGGAACCGGACCTGCCATAGCTCCAAGGTATACCTGTATGTGAAGAGCCGAAGAGGGGCTCAGAAATTGCAGGAGGAAGGGCCGGGGGTTCAGGAAGCTGGGCGGGGAGGTGGCTTTCAGACTGAAGGGAAGTACCACTAGTGGAAGTGAGACATACAGGAGAGATTTGGGGCTTAGTAAGTATTCCACTTTGGCTACAGCCCATATCTGAGATGTGACCAGCAGGCGGTGTCTGGCCAGGATAAGGAAGACCCCAAACACCACATTTAAGTGCTTGAATTCTATTCTGTAAGTAAAAGGGAAACACACTGAAAGTTTCTGCAAAAGGAAAATCACACAATTCGACTCTTATTTAAGAAACTAACTACAAAACACATAAGGAATAGACCAAAGACATGAATTCTGGAGTCCCATAAAATCTTTCAGAGTATTTTTATAGTCTAGGGAAAAATAACGACTTCCTGAACAAGAATGGTGGCTGCAGGAATGGAAAGGGAAGTGACAAACACTTTGAGAGCTGATCAGTCACTGTAAGTCAAAGGTTACAGTTAAAAAGTAACAGAATGCATGCCATATAGTATTGGCTTACTTCATTTCAAAAGTCAACTATAGCAGGCTTTCCCGTAAAGCCCAGATGTTCCCCAAAGGTTCTTACAAGTACTCCTTCAGGCAGGGGGCACGTGGTAACCCCTGGTGAGGGAACAGAAGATTGGACCCATTTGCCATCTCCGCTATAAACTCTAACTACCAGAGATACAGATGGTGAGAACGGTGACATATGACAAAAGTAAACCACAGGAAAGCATAGGTATCTGTTCATACTACACTCTGCTCACTTTCAGGAGAAAGAAAGCTATAGATTCCTATAGAGAGGAAAAACCTAGAACCACAACAGCAGAACTTGAGAATATGAATGAGGGCTTGAAAGTAGCAACTGGTGGGCATTAAAAATATTCTACCTTAAAATCCCTTTAAAAACTAAACCCCTGGAATTAGGGCCTAAGTTTTTAAATGGGCACTGACCATCACAGGATTTCCTGAAATCAGAGCATGTTTACATTTTCTTTCAAGGCCCTGCTTCCAGTATCATAGAATCACCAAGCTCCAAGCGACACATCCCTGGGCATCTAGTCCAGGGATTCAAACTTCTAGAGAAACTAATGTCCAGAAAAGTGGCGGAATCATCAAAAGTCACAGAGCTGATAACAGAAAGAACGAGAGCTCGGGGATTTCTATTGCACTTTGTGAACAAATTCCATATGGAAGTAAGAAGTCATATGAATGCATTCAAATGACAAAATGATTTAAGTGACACCAAGAAACTGAAACTACTTAGTTTAAATTATGAGACAAACCTGGAGGTGAAAATCAATCACCTTTTAGCTAGTATGTTTCAAACTTTTCTCCAAAAATATTTTTACAGCCACTAATTTGAATTACCAGTGAAAAGAAATGCTCACCCTTCACATCATATTGATCACGCCTCCTTTTCCCAAGGCCTATAAAGAGGCTTTGGATGAACCACTGGCATAAAAATCAATTGAAACCAAATTTCCAATATTTCTGCTTCCGCAATTAATTTGAAAGTTGACATATCAAGTTAAGTCAGATAATAAGCTACATCCGAAAGAGTAGGTACCTTAGATGGGCTTAGCAAAAAAGCTATCCCTCTAGTATGATTCTCGGTATTGCTCAGTCTCACACTCTGCTATTTACTAGGTCTCTGTCCTCTCTCTTTCATAATCTGCTTTCCTGCTGGGCAACATGAAAACCCATTGAAGACATTCAAGAAAAATGACTGTGCTTTCAATTACACAGAAAACCACCAATAATGTGATACTCCCTTTCCAGGAGTGCCTTTAGATAAAAGAAAATGTTCGTAAAAATGAGCTACACACATTGAGGTGAAGCAGTGACGGGGATCTACAGGCAGTGAGAAACAAGCTTCCCAGAAATAATTCAAAAACCACCATGATGCTAAGGCTGACAAATGTGTTGGTTTCAACTACTTATAACAATTATAATCGGACCTGATTCATTACACTTTCTGACATTTGAGATCATTCCTAATAAAATTAATGTCATTTGTCACTTGTATCTAGAGAAAGCAACTAATTGCCAAAGTAGAAAATAATAAGTTCTACAAATTCATGTCACAGTTCTAGTAGTCAGAATACTATAGTGACATTTCTAGTATCTGAATAATTACTTTATTTACATGGAATTCCAAAGAACATATTTGTCATGAAAAGAAACCCTGAAACTTACTGAAAAGCTAGCAAGTTAAGTGGTGACTTCCTCTTTACTAAGAAGTAGATTAAAATGATAGGGCTTGAGGTCATTCCTCAACTCCAATGGTCAGTAGGAAATGTCACACAGTCAATTCAGTTAATTTTCCTCTGCGTTTCATTGACCCAGTCCATCACCTTTCTCCAGCCTTTAGCTTTTATTTCACTCTGCCTGCTGACTTCTAGTTAAATATTACCATCATTACTTCATTTCCCACAGCTTCATTAGATAACTCAGCAGGCGAAAAAAGATAAGAATCAATACTTGGAAATTAAACATGAAATTGTTAAAGTTTATGCCACTCATCTGAATTGTTTTATCCACAGCTCTCACCAACTTGGGACAGATGAAAACACAAAAGAATTCTGTATTCTCCTTTGCAATAATACTGCTTTCATCTATTATAATTGTGTCTCCCAGCTTTGTACTGGGAGACAGTTACCAACACACCCATACCAATAGGAATGAGCCCCACCCTTCGAGCCTAAGACAAAGACCTTATGAAAGAGTGACAGAATACAGCTAGTGGTCAGAAGCATACACCCACAAATCAGACATACACTGATTACCAACGCAACCGCACCACCTCCTCGGATGTGCAGCTTAAGCCAAATTATTTAAACTCCCTCTGAAGTTCAGTCTCCTCATCCATAAAATAGGACATCACACCACCTGTTTTACAGGATTATAAATTTTGAATGTATTTACACATTGTCTCACATAGAATTAGATTTTGATGTTAATTTAAGTAAACTATAGAGCAAACATCCAAAGCTTTTGCTTGTTGGCCTCATTAGTACAGCTTATGTTTGAATGGTTCTGCTGTCTAAGAGAAATATTTCCCAGGGACTATCAATGATATTTTGTTTCTCCAGAGTTTCAGGAAGTTCACTGATAATTCCTTCAGAATATTTGGACTATTATTCTTTATAGAATAAACTTGACAGAATGTCTCACAATTTGAAAAAGAACGTCTGATAGCTAATGACCCTGGCTGACAAGGCATTATCACTGATGGCTGTCATAAGCCTGAAACTATTAAGGTACAGTGTGTCAGGCAGTGCACACCGGCCGTTGGGGCATGGCACCTTTTAAATAGCTCTCATTATGTTACTGGCAGTAAATTCTGGCTGGCCCTTCTTTATCTTGTGCTGACATCTACTCTGATATCTGTTATCAAATCCTTCATGAAAGACCTGTCTAAAAGTCAGCCCATTGATACTATGGGTCAGATGCAAGAATGTGCTAGAATGTGCTTTCATATTAAAGCTTTGTTGTTCGACACTACCTCCTACCTAAACACTATCTCCTAAATCCCACTAAGTCCCCCTGTCTGATTGTGTGTATTGGTGTGCAGGCAGCTCTGGGCAGAATCTGTATAAACTGCATAAGCATTTCCTGACCACGGTTACATGCCACACCCTCTCCACAGTTAGGTATTCCACCTGGGCTATCATGTGTGGTCTTTAACATGCAGCCTAGCAATGGTCTCCTTGTATTCACGTTTTCTATGACTCCCCAAACTGATTGTAAATTTGCCCAAAGTACAGGGACCCTCTCTTCTATGTTGTCTGCATACCACCCAGTAATACACTCAAGAGAAACTGAGATGATGCAAACGACTATGAAGTGCTTTTCTTGTGACCGGCACAGTGCTGGGCACTTTACAGACATTATTTCATTTATTTCTCTGATAATCCTATAAATTTTGTTTTTAAATCATTTCCATAATACTGATTAGGAAATGAGATTCCAAAAGTTGAAATAAGTTACCCAAAATAACATTCCAAAAGGGATAAAAATGGGATTTAAAGACATCTACCTGACTCCTAATTCCATTTTCCTGCTGCTATACTCTGCTGCCCCAAATTCTCATTACTCTTTAAATGCAACTTTCTGAAAGGAATATAGTACTTATAAACGTGCAACCAGTAGTTTAGATCCGACTCTGCTTATTTAAAGAGTAATAGGGGTAAAATAACCAGAACAAGTTATTAAAACACCCTTGAGGAGATATCTTACTAATATCTTAATCTCTAGAAAACCATTTTCAGGAAAAAGCACAGATGTTGGCAAGTGTTTGTGAATAAGAATGTTCATCTGTAGCATTATTTTGAATAGTAACTTATTCAAGTAAATTTTGAAAAGTTAAATAAATGTAGTATACCCATATAATAAACTATTACACAGAAATGAAGTTATATTTTCAAAAACTAATGATAGTAACATCTACATGACATAATATTAACAGAAAAGTACAGAAGATAAATTGCATAGAATATGGTATGGTCCCATTAAACAATGTGTGTGAGCATGCATGTGCACACACACGCACGCACACACACACACACATCAGGGAGATAAAGGGATTATAAAATGTGATGTTATAAATGAGACAGAAATGAACAAAATGCTCAAGTTCGATGGAATAGTGGGTAATATATATTTTCTGTTTATATCCATTTGTAATTACTGAGTGTTTAATATGACAAGCAGTGTTTTAACTCATGTAGGTGTATTAACTTATTTAAACTTTGACAGAAATATAAGAAGTAGTGACTATTATTTTCCTCACTTTACAGATGAGGAAGTTCAAGAACAGGGAGATGAGGTAATGTTCCATGATTTTATAGCAGCAGTGGCAGAGCGGGTCTGGTTCCACACGCATACGCCTCAAGGCTAAGCAAAACTGGCTCTAATAAGCATGTGTTAAAGGTTATAAAATAGGCGAGCAACTGAAGAAAATGCCTTTGAGAGGAGCTGTTTTTCTCCCCTGCCTGGAGTGAACTCAAACAGGGAATGCAGTCTCCTATCTGCTAAACCACAGTAGGGTAGTAGAACAGCCCTGGACACCCGCTCTCCCGGGGCCTTGCTTTGTGAATTGCTTCTAGACTCAAAATTTCCACATCCCAGGCTGATTTAGAATACCACCAAATGCTAAAAAAAAAACACAGGGCAGACCAAAATTGGTGGAACAACTCTCTAAGTAAGGCTTTTCCCTGCTAACATATCCCTGGGCAACTCTCGCATTGAGATTCTAGAATCACTGTCCAGCAATGCCTCTAGCACACATATTCCTGAAATTCTGGGGCTCAGACAAAAACAAACAGGGCTGATAAAAGCACGATGGGTGATGGGTGACTACAGCCACAGACCGCAGGAACTGCAGGGCCAGAAGAACAGGATTGCTGGGGCCATGCCACAACGTGACCCTGGGTGTACATGTGATGGGCCTCACCAACAGGGTAACAGGCGTCCGGACTTACCTTGCTTACAGTCACAATCTGTCAGTTAACCACATCATTGGGAAACCTATTTACACACTAACTTCAAACTTTTCATCTAACTACAGAAGGGTGTAATGTGCTAAAGAGAGAAACCAAAATGGACTGGGGCGGAAAGCCCGACTGTTATGATTGAACACTGGTTCTCTTTCACCACAAATCATCAAAACAGCATGGGCACCTGCTTCGAACTGGGCCGATTCCCACTGGACCAATCAGATTCTCTCTCGGAATATGAATTTGTTTTCTCAGATGGTCAGTTAGTCGCTAAGTGTAACTGGACCTGTAAAATGTATATGTGTGAAATACATGCCACCAGTGATGGAGAAACAGAAAAAAAGTCTTCAAAGTAAGAGAAGAATGAAGATGTGGAGAGGGCCATGTAAAAAGAAGTGGAAAGTGAACAGAATTTCAGTCATCTTGCTTTTGCATTGACAGTACACCTGCAGGCGATCACAACCTTTCGTGGGTCACAAAATTCCACAATGCCACTTATTCCAGTAGAGAAGGAAGGCCAGAGAGAGTGCTGAGCTTGACACCATCATTTCTGATAGCCACAGTCTATCAGCAGCTGCCCTTTCCCTTTGCAGGATGCTTTATCTTTTACAAAATGCCTGTAAACGGTGATAATGCAAGTGTGCGTTCAACACCAGGCTCTCCCCCAAAAAGGGGAGTGCATATGTCTAGGTGTGCATTCATATAATTTATGATACATTTTACTGACATAAATATGCATAGCTGAGCACATGTTTACAAATAATAATAATATATATAATGTTTTTATTGTAAATTCCACAGGGCCAACAGATCTCCACAGCATGTCTTAAACGCAGACAAAACACTATATCAATCCTGATTCTCAGCGTCAGCCAGGCTCCAGGAGGTAAATATTCCCACCATGGCCAATTTGAAGCTGCCAATGTGATGTCACTAAACATGGACTGAGAAGAGATGAGCAGTTAGCACCTGACTACATAGTATGTTCACCACCCTGATTAAAAAGATAGAGCACAGATGCCAGCAAAGAGTTTAGACAACAGTAAAATAATTAGGACGGGATAACTTCTGAATGTCTTACCTGTCTTCAAATATAATTATTTAATTTTAGGTTTATATCATTTAATTTCTCATGATCATTTCATTTCACAACTGGCACACAAATTCTTGTCTCAATCCCACTTAGCCCAGCTCCAGCACACCACTGAAAATTGTCCTCGTAACACCTTTGTAGGGCAAGTATTGCTAATCCAGGTCAGCCACAGTCATTTACACATGCAGCTGATAGGTTAAAACAGTTCATGTCTACAACCAGCACAGGTGAACTTGATAGAAGGCGAGATGCCCAGACCTACTCCCAGAGATCTGACTCCATAGATCTGGTGTGGGGGCCTAAGCGGCTGTACGTTAACAGGCACACCGCCCTCGCTACGCCAGATGATTCATTCAGAGAATCACAGCACCCAGCACTCACTGACTTCACATTCTGTGCCAAAGCTCAGAATACACAGACACAAAAGACACGAAAAAACCCGTCCTCAAGGAGAATTCAGAGACCAAGAATTACAACTGACCCTTGAACAATGTGGAAGTTTAGGGGTGCTCACCACCTGCACAGTCAAAAATTCAACAGCTGAATGCTGATCAGAGCCGTACCGATAATGCAGTCAACAAGTACTGTTCAGGTTACACATGCATATGCGCATTACACGCTGTATTCTCACAATAAAGTAAACTAGAGAAAATAAAATGTTTTTTTTCAAATTGTCACACACCTCCAAAAATTTTTCCAATGTATTTGAAACAACAAACCCACATATAAGTGGCCCCAAGCTGGGCAACCCCATGCTGTTTGAGCATCGGTGGTATAATGTAACTATGATACTGGTACATACTGGCCGCTTGGGGAAAACAGCAAAATCCAACTTGAGAAAGGAGTCATGAGGGAAAATGATACCTGACGTGAGTCTTGAAGAAGGAACACAAGCTAATCAAGAAGAGGAGGGGACGGGAGGGAGGTTCGGGGCAGAGAGAATAGCACGTGCATGACCACACAGGCAAGGAGAACTCTGCTGGGTCAACAGCACACGCTTTGGGGCGGCACCTCTGACTCAAGTTTTGCAGCCATATTCATCGGGCACAAGTTTTAGCACATAGCTTGGAACGTATTTGTTAGACTACGTTCAGGCACAGAGCTCACATGAGGAGCGATGGGAGATGGGGCAAAAGAGCTATGGCCGCGTGAGGAAGGACTTTCTAGAAGGCCTCGCATGAAGTAGCCACTCAATAAATCCCCGGCTGGTATTCTTTCTTCCGTATCAGTGTTGACAATTGGTTTTATCACCATCATAGGACTATTGCTGTGGAAGGATTTCCATGCGATGATAGCTAACCTACAAAGCCTAGAAATACAGAATGCTCTCATTGCTTTTATAATTGATATGCTAATTTCTCAGGGAAAACGACAAAATATCATCAGAATCAGGTATGAGAGAGAGTGCAACAAACTTAAGATCCTAAGGAAACAAACGGGTGATTACTACCTGTTATTTTTCCCATTGGTTATACCTCATTCTAATTAATCTGTTTTCAGAATAAAATGGGAACATTATAAATATTATTTTATGTTTTAGGGTTGCCATCATTTCAGCTATAGACATCGTAATTGGGTAACCAAATTAAAACTTTTATGAATTAACACAATAAAGAAAAATGAATGTAAGAACTCAATCATGGGTAGAAGGGAAGTCGGAGTTAGTTGTCCCCACATAAATACAGCTAAAAAATGTACCGTCACCCAAACATACCAAGTGTGTAGCCACCACAAAACCTCCGTGTACACAGTCCCTGCTCCAGCGCCGCGCGTCCCGCCCCTCCTCAGGTCCCATCTCCTCTTTGCAGTGCCTTCCAAGCCCTCCATCCCACAGGGACCTCTTCCCTCCTGCCCAGGAGTTTCACCTGCGGATTCACTCCCACCTTACCGGGTGTTATGCAATACTTATCTCCCAACCAGGGTTGACGTTTTTCAGAGAACTTCTCCTGCATTTCTCATGGAGCTTGGCCTCACGCCACGCGTATAAAAGACACTCAACCACTCGGTGAGTAGTGAACAGACCGCATGATTTCCATGGATTATATTTAGTCAAACTTCAATTGTCGATGTTTCTCACCTCCCAGAAAATGAAGATGAAAATGTCATAAAGCTTTCAAAAAGTCTTAGACTGGGGACAGTGAAAGGAGGTTATCAAAAGGGATTCTATTCCTGAGCTGCCTTTTAACTGTCCGCAAATCATCAGAGGCCTCTGTACAGAAGGCGAGGGAATTCCCTGCTCCGCCTGCCCCTAGGAAGGCTGACGAGCACACAACTGTGCCTTGTCCCCACAGACATCCCAGGAAATAGGCTCTTTATGCACATCAAACAAAGAGGGGAAAGAGCACAGGTGTCCCATCGCTGCCTCTATCCTTGTCATCTTTAACCCACTTACTGAAGTTCAGAAGAGAGGGACTATTTACAGAACTCCATAATGAAATTACATACATTTATTTAATAAATGCTATTTCCCATACCATAAAAACAGCTAACACCTCTGAATAGTTTTCAGACATCCTCGTATTAAACCCCAGTAACACTCTCTGTAACATAAGTACCATGATTATCGCCATTTAGAGACGAGGAAGCTTAGATTAAGGAAGAACTGGCTTCAAGGTAAAAACAAGAGAAAGTCACAAAGCCAGAATCCGTAACCAGGTCTGTTGTGCTGCAGCCCGAAGAACACTACCATCTGCGATGACGAGATTCAGGTCTTAACAATCTAAGAACTGTGAGTACTTGAGTTTCTCTTTCAGGACTTCTTATTCTATTTGAGAATTTAAAAATTAAAAACAAGACACTAAGTCCAAGGTATGAAAAAAAGGCTGGCACAAGGGGATCCCCAGGGTCTGAGCAGCAAACGGAAACAAACTGGCTTAAAGCCAAGGACTTCAGGATTCCGGGGACACACCCACAGCAAGGACCAAAAAAAAAAAAAAAGGTGAAATGTGAACCCGACTGGTAGAAAGAGCAGCTAATGCATAATTTTCCCATCACCTCTGAACAACTTCTGAGAAATTCGGATTTAATTCACAGCATTTTTATATTCATTCCACATACAGGCCACATACCATTCGGAGCTGCAGATGGTCAGCAGAGAATAAGAACTCTAGAAGATGCTGTGATCGGAGGACTTTGGGCTATGTGTTTTTTGCATACACTTATAATAACCTCGCTCTAGCATTCAAAGTCAGCGTCAAGGGAAAGAAAAAGGCCCAGAAATGAATGTCTAAAAAGAGTTTTCCCTATAGCTTCACCTGTTCAACTGACAGAACAAAACCTCGGGGCGCACCTAGAGCTGCGGCCACGATAAGGCAAGAGCTCCGTGTTGGCTGTCACTGTCAGCACTGCTGTGTTCACAGTCTGAGGTCAGCGCTAAGAGGCAGCGAGCAATCACGGCTGCGCCTCCAGAACAGCTAACGGCCATCGCTACTGCCCATTAGCACCTCTGCCGGGGCTGTCGGGTGCTGGAATGTGCGCGCGCCCGCGCACACGCACTATTTGATTCCGCTGGCTTTAGACTCGGTCTTGTGAACATGCGAAATGAAGGACCCCTGGATTTACAGCATTTGAAGTTCTAGGGCTAATTTACTTCGGAGATCACCCATGTTGGTTAAATTTCTCCAAGTTTTGCTAAGGAAAGGTAAGAAATGATGACATTAAAACCAACATTGAGGAGAAAGTGGGCAAGTGAGACGATAGTTTACCACGAGAAGAGGGCACCGCGTGCAAAACAGGGAGCGGGCTTGGGGTCAGTGTTACAACCCGCAAATTCTCTCTCTCTGTTGCCATTTTCAATCTGGTGCCGTCCCCCCATCTTCTCCAATCTGTGCTACGGCCATCGCGCCGCCGTATTGGCAGGGACACGAACCCGGAGAACCTCCGGCAGAGGAGTTTGACATGTACAGTCCCGGCAGGGTGTCGGTTTACAGTCCGTAGGCAAACGCGGCTGCCGGCAGGCGGAAAGTCGTGACTTCCCAGAATTTAGGAAAAGCACAGATTCGTCTGCCAGGAGGGCTGGAGCCGAAATCTCTACCTATCAGGCTTAAGGCAAAACGCCCGGAAGGGTGGGGGAAGCCCGCCGGAGGCTCCAGGAGGCGGGGGGAGCGCCGGTCTGCACACGCCCGGCTGGCCGAGCCCCGGCCCTGCGCGGCGGTCACGCGCCCCGGGCGCCCCAGGCCCCCCCGGGCCCGGGGCCCGTCACCACCCCCGGCAGCTCGGGTCCGGGACGCGGAGGGCCCGCAAAGGGCGCTGAGTCACAGCCCGGCCAACTTTGACAGCATTTCCCAGAAAGTCCGTCCCGGTCCCGCGGCCCCCCGCTCGCCCCGAGGTCCCGCCTGCGCTCGGCGCCGCCCGCCCGGGGAAGCCTCGGGTCCCACGGCGGGGAGCCTGCCCGGGACGGGCGCGGGCCGCGCTCACCTGCAGGACACCGACACCTCCACGCGCGTGGCCGGGAGGGCCGCGCTCAGCTGCGCCAGGTCGCCGAGGCCCGCGGCGCTGGTGTGGCGGCTGTCCATGCTGGCCGGGGGCGCCGACGGCCGGCCCGGCGCCCACATGCGCGGCTCGGGCTGACTGAGCGCCGCGCGCCCGGCTCCGGCCCGGCGCGGCCGGCGCGGGGCGGGGGGTGGAGGCAGGGGAAGGAAGGGGGCGGAGGCAGCTCGCGGCGAGGGCGGGGGAGGCGGCGCCGCGGGGAGGCCGGGCTGAGGGCCGGGGCGCCCGGCTTCCGTGCGCACCCCAGCCGGCGGCGGCCCCGGGGCACCTGCGCGCTCCCCCCGGGCTCCGGGCTCTGCGGAGCCGCCGAGCGGCCTGCGGGATGGGGACCGCACAGCCAGGCCCGAGCCGTCGGGGACAGCCAGCCGCGGCCCGCCCCGCGCCCTGGGGGCCGGCCTCCGCCCCCCGCACACCCCCGCCGCCCCCCGTCAATCAGCGGAGGACGCGCGGCCCGCGGAGCGCTCGCAGGGCTGGGACGCGGGAGGCGTGCGCTCCCGGTCCCGGCCCGGACCCCGTCGGCCGCCCGAGGGCTGGGGTGCGGGGACCCGAAGACGAGCGCCAGCTTTCTGTGCGCGGTGGCGAGGTGACATCAGTGCACGGGCCAGGCGGAAGCAAGGTGGACATTAAAGTGGGGCGCGCCGTGCGGGATCCCCGCGATCGGGCACACGGGCGTCCAAGGGTGGCAGTCCCCGTCAGGCGGGGCTCTTCTGCCCCTTCGCTTTCCAGCGCCTGGAACTTCAGTCCTAAAGCCTGGAGGTCCCAGCCCTACCCCGCGGCTCCGCCACCGCGACCCCGACCCCCGGCAATGGCTGAATGAAACTGGACGGAGAGAAGCGCGGAGGAGTCGCACCGAGCGCCCCGTGCGGGCCGCCGGATGCTGGGGCAGCGAGCCCGGGGCGGGATGCGGGAGCGGCCCCAGCGTGGGAGGAACCCGCCGCTCAGCGCCCAGGCGGCGACCCTTGCTGCGGCCCCTCCCCTCCGGATGCCGCCACCAGGGGGCGCGCGGGACGCGCGGGGCTCCCCAACCGCAGCACCCTCTTCGGGAGGCGCGGTTCCCAGGGCCGCGGACCTGCAGCGCGTTGTAACGTTTTGATGTCCCTGGAGCCCCCAGCCCGAGATTCTGCAGATCTGCGGCGAGGCTGTGTAGGCGCGGTCTTGCGGCTTGGGAAACGTTCGTTTGTCCAAATTCTTTCCTGTTTCCCCCACCGAGCACACGTCACCTCTTAAATTCTATCCTCTTTTCCTTTCACAGATTGAACTGTCGTTTATTACTGTTGGTTAACGTCCTAAAACCACAGACATTCCAACTATGCTGCCCAGAATTTGGGGGAAGAGACCTCTGTGTATTTTTTAAACTAACCAGTAAAAAAGTCTACCGAAGAAACGAAAGTTGAGAACTTTAGGAAAGTATTCAGCCCACAGGACTTTTACTTAATTACTTCCACTTCATTGTGTTATAACTGTCTTGTATAAACTGTACATATTTAAAACATACCATTGCTAAATCGTAAGGCATATATGCTCCTGGGAAGATGGTACCAGCTGAGAATGCTCTTTTTCCCAGGATCGTGCCCCAGAGACAAGAAGACTGTAGCCAGCAGACATGAGTACTGAGCAATCAACAAAGCTCTTTTAATCAGTGAGAAGAGAAAACGGCTGCTGCTCAGGAGGGGCTCCAAAGGAGGGCTGTGGGATCTGGGGTTTATACTGCCTCCCGGGAGGAGGAAGTCCCACCCTCCCCCAGACTTCTCCAACTTCGATCTTTTAAAAATTTTTGTCATTTTTCAATTATTTTCATTTGCATGTTTATTTAGAATCAGCTTGACAAATCTGCATAAAAAAATCTCACTGAAATTTTGATTGGGATTGAATTGATTCTATGGACTAGTTAGATAAGAGTTGCCATATTATCAAAATTAATCCTCTGATCCATGAACATTATGTATCTTTCCATTTATTCGGGTCTTCTCTAATTTATATCAGCAATGATTCACCAGCTCTAGCCTTACAAAATGTGTTTCTTAAATATTAAAACTTAAAAGTGAAAATGCCTCCTTGATCTATGGGTTGTAGATGTACGTTGAGTGGCAGGCATGAAAACAACATTCATGCTCCATCTCCATCAGAACTCTTGGGTGGCCAGGTGCTTTGCCAATGAACAGTATTATTTGGAGAAGAATCTTATTTTCTGAGCAGCAGGTCTCAACAGTGGGCTCAAAATACTCAATTACCCATGTTGTAAACAGATGTGCTGTCATCTATGATTTATTGTTCTCTTTACAGAGCACAGGCAGAGAAGATGGAGCCTGATTCTTAAGGGCCCTGGGATTTTCAAAATGGTCAGTGAGCACTGGCTTCACCTTAAAGTCACCAGCTGCATTAGTCCCTCACAAGAGAGTCAGCCTCTCTTTTGAGGCTTTGAAGCCAGGCATTGACTTCTCCTCTCCAGCTACAGAAGTCCAAGATGGCATCTTCTTCTAATAGAGGCTTTTGTCTACATTGACAGTCTGTCACTTAATGCATAACCACCTTCAGTGATAATCTCAGCTAGTTCTTCTGGGTAACTTGCTGCAGCTTCTCCATCAGCACCTGCTGCTTCCCCTGCACTTTTCTGTTATGGAGACGCCTTCTTTCCTTAAACCCCATTACTCAACCTCTGTTCTTTTCTTCTTTAGCTTGTTAGCCTCTCTCAGCTTTCCTAGAACTGAAGAGAGTTAGGGCCTTGATCTGGGTTAGGCTTAGTTTAAGGGAATGTTGTGGCTGGTTTGATCTTCTCTCCAGACCACGCAAACTTTCTCCATTTCAGCAATAAGGATGTTTCACATTCTAGTCACTCGTGGGCTCACTGGAGCAGCATTCCTAGTTTCCTTCAAGACTTTTTCCTTTGCATCCACAACTTGCCTGTTTGGTGCAAGAAGTCCAGCTTTCTGCCTATCTCGGCTTTCAATGTACCTTTTCACTAAGCTTAATCATTTCTAGCTTTTAATTTTTACAGTGAGAGATGTGCAACTCTTCTTTATTACTTGAACACTCAGAGGCCACTATAGATTATTAATGGACCTAATTTCAGTATTGTGTGTCTCAGGGGATAGGGAGGCCTGAGGAAAGAGAGACCAGGAAATGGCTGTTGGGTGGAGCCGTCAGAACACATATAACATATATGGATCTTATGTGGATGCAAACATGTGGCACCCTAAACCAATTACGACAGTAACATCAAAGAGCAGCAATCACAGATCATAGTAACAAGTATAATAATAATTAAAAGGTTTGAAATGTGAGAATTACCAAACTGTGACAGAAAAGTGAATAAATGCTGTTGGAAAATGCAGGGTTATCACAAATCTTCAATTTGTAAAAAAAAAAAAGCAGTATCTAGGAAGTACAATAAGTGAAGTGCCATAAAACAGTGTATGCCTGTACTATATTCTAGGCATTGTGCTAAATCTAGGAGGTAAAACTCCTTCTGGCAAGGCGATGCCTGATTGGGTAGAGATAAGACTGAATGAATCATGGAGTTATTTATACTTCTGAGATCGTATTATTCCACAACATCAGAAAATATTTCAGTTTGTAAACTAAACTGTCCATTATTTGGGGGGAGCGTTTATTTACAAAATAGCATGGTTAAAAATAGAATCAGGTCGCCTGGAGAGGATGTCCTTACAATGTAAGGACAAAGTTCATTTAGCTCACTGGCAAGTAGCACATCGGCGCTTACAGAAATTCGAAACAAATTGGACTGAGCAGGTCTTCAGGCTGTCGCTACACCACTGGAAAATGTGACCCAACATGATTCTACCCCAAGATAAGCGAGAATACCAGCATTGCCAAATGGTCATCTTCACAATGTCCTTGGGAAATAGGTATCTGTATAATCACCTTAGCCATTAGACCTGTTCTGTGAAGGCAAAATTTATAAATTAATCTTATATAATTGCAAAGAATGGACGTTGTTTAATTATGGGGAAATGGCAGCAGAAGGAAGACATTTCGTAGGGTGGCCAAGACATGATCTCTGCGTACCTACCTGCTCTCTGACCTGCTAATCATTTGGACGTGATTTACCTAAAATGGACCAAGTCTGCAGAAAATTCAATCATTTCAGACATTAAAATAGTATTACTAATACCTTTAGCTTAAAGTTATCTTTGTGACTAAATAAGATCAATATCTCACCAATCTTACAAATACTACCTTTCTAGTGATTAAGGCAGTCAGAAAAACATCACTTTAGAATATCACAAATAATAACAAAATTAAGATATGTCCTGCATAACTGTCCAGGAACTTTAAATCCAATATTATAATCAAGTAACACCTTTCTAAGGGATCTTAGATGGTTATTTAGATAAACCTATTCTCCAGCAAATTTTTTTTCTGTTTGATAATTTTTACATTCAAGAAAGCACTTAGACTAAAGGGTGCTTTCAATTTTAGAACTTCACACTCAACAATCAAGCATACAGAAGAACATACTTCACAGTGTGTTTTGAAGGTCTGAAGTTGGTTTGGTTAATATTTGGTTTTCCACCATCACAGCCATTGGCTCATCTACCGGCTGTTCAGTAAAGATGCCCTAAACTTGGTGGAGTTCGGGGAGGGCAGGGAGGCCCAGGACAGGGACCACAGCAGGGGTGGTCATCTTACTGTGAATCTTCTTTTTTTAAATGATAGTATCACAGGTATGTATTGATGGGCAATGGCCTGTCCAAAACTGAACCACTCAAAACAGTGGTTTTACTACTTTTCATGGTTCTGCAGGTCAGCAGTCAGGATGGGCTCAGCCGGGTAGTTCTGCTCCACGAGCTGTGGGCTAGGGTCATGCACAGGACTGTGCCCAGCTAGCGCCTGGCAGGCCTGGAAGAGCTGGGTCAGCAGGTCAGCGGCCTTCTCCCAGGTGGCTGCTGTGTTTTCTCATTCGGCAGTCCAGCCTGAACTTCACAGCATGGTGACTGACTTTCCAGGAGACGAGGTGGGAGCTGCAAGGCCTCTGAACCACTAGGCCTTCAACTGGCACAGCGTCACCCCCGCTGGCTCCAATTTGTCAGAGCCAGTTACCAGGCAAGCCCAAATTCAAAGGGGGCAGGGAGGTGGCTGAGCTGACTTAAAGGATGGAGCACCCGCACATACTAGGAGGGAAGGAATTGATAGCAGTCATCTTTAGGGACCATCCACTACAAATAGTTGATTCACTTATGGCTAAAATAATCATATATCCTTCATTTAAAAGAAAAACAAACCACGTATCTAATTTTTTCACCTCTTTAAATTTGAAAACTAACATAAGTCTATATTAGGAACCAGAAATCTCATAGCTTACATTGTAAGGGGTAGGTTCACAGTAGTAAGCAAGGATTAATCTTCAAGAGTGGCTTTGCTAAACCACACGTTGAACAGTTGGGGGAAGAAATTGAGAAAATACAAAGATTGTGTCCCCTGCTCTCAGGCATCTTAGTTAGTGTGAGACCCCCACATCAGCTCAACACACCAAGAAAAAAAAATGAAAGAACAAGAAATGAGTGATTCGTCATGAGGTTATGTGGTATAGACCAACACGACTGGTGCTCAAAGAAAGACATATGATGAGAAAGAATAACCATGAAAAGTTTCCTGGAGAAGTGGGACTTGATATTTTCCAAGAGATAATAGGAGAGGACAGAGCAATATAGGTGAGGGCAAAAATATGAGCAAATATAGAAGTAAAAATAAGTATTGCATAAGCTTGTACAGCAGTGAGAATACCCAACTCACCAGAGAAGTATGCCAGTTTGCATAGAGTGAGGTTATCTTAAAAGACCTCATAATTAGAAAGAAGATATGTAAAAGGAGGGTCAAGCTAAAGTTATCCAATCCTACCCAATCCCACTGGGTAGCCACAAGTCACAATGAATATTTAAGAATTTATTTAAATTAAATGAACATTAAATAAATTTAACTGTAGTGCTAGACAGCCACCCAAGTAGTGGCTACCCTACAAAATTGTGCAGATGGGAGAACATTTCCTCTGCACCGTAGAGGTTACCGGACAACAGACATGTGCTGACAATGTCTTCTACTTCCTAATTTCTAAAATCTATTCACTTTTCACTTCCCCTCTGCTTTCACTGGGGTAATGCAACCCTCTCCTACCTTGTCTCCCTCTCTGGTCATGCCCTTCTGCAACCTGCTCCCCCTTCTGTAGCAAGAATGCACCTTACAAAACATGAACTTGGTTTTGTCAAAATTGGGCCCAAGTCATGCATGCCATTCCCTCTGCCTGGAATACTCCTCTGTGCCTCTTTCCCAGGCGGACACTTATTCCTCAGGTCCCAGGTTAGATGCACTTCCTTAGTGAAGCCTTTCCAAGTATCTCTGAGCCTCAGTATTTGTATCTTTAAGTATCTCTGAGCCTCAGTATTTGTATCTTTAAAACCATGCCATCAATGATACACAGTCATCAAAAATTAAAGATAATGTAACTTGAGGGCTTTGCTTTTAAAATGAGAGTAGTGATGCTGCTTGAAACCTCTAGCTTTTCTTCTCATGTAAGCTACCCACAGTAGTGCTGAGAAGCGCCACCTGTATGTCAAGTTCTAGTTTAAAATCACTTACACAGCTTATACGACTAAAGGGGATACACATTTCCTATAATTCAGTCACCAGGCCTTCCCTGAACCATTCTAGCCTACTATACTCCTCTCCAACTAGAAGTTTTTATTTTATAACTATCTTTTTAACTCCATCTCTACTTGGTCAAACTCCTATTCATCCCTCATGGCCTATCTAAAATACCAATTCCTCATTGAAGTGTGCAATAACGTCTTCACCTTGCTTTTAAATAAATAACCTAATAGGACAACTAACTTTAAGCACAGAGAAGAATCAGCGATAAAATTCTAAGATTTTTTTATCTAGCAAGGAAAAACAGCAATTAATATTTCTTCTCGTGTTACAGGCATTCACTTGAACATGATTATCCAATGATAACCAGTTAGCGTTAAGAACCTAGAGAGACAAAACACTATACTCTTTGAAATCCAGATGCCTTTAAAAGAGCCTGTCAGATTTTCATAGTTACTAAACACAGAACAGGTCTCACTTTTTATAAATGTTTCCAGCCTCCAAATTTATCAGAGGTTTCTTCCAAGTAGCTTTTCACTAAATCTGCGAATTCAAAGAGTTTGATTTTTTTCAGGGCTAGCATAGAAATCCATTCACAAAAAATGAATCAGAAAGGGTAGGACTAAGAGCTCTGAAACTTACCAAAAGGAAACATTCTTCCACAAGGACTACAGAGTCTGAAATATTTTGCTTCTACCGGAGCCTCCCTAAATGCCCCAAATAGGCTAGGTCATAGCACCTTTTACCTTTAACTGTCATAATTAGATTAATAATTGCATGACAACTTGCTTGATAACCATTTCCCCTGCTAGGCTTCAGGGGCATAAGGACCCATCTGCCTTCTTCTCTGCTCCTCTCCTGTGCCCAGCGTACCGACTGAGGTGAGGCCACTGCTATGTGGCCAGGGGCTGTTGAAAGTATCGCAACTGCTTTGATATAGTGAGTTCAGGTGAGAGCTGGGCCCTCAGGTGCAATGCGCAGCAGGCATCTGGGGCTGTGGAGAGTGGACTGGGTGGAGTCAGTAGCTTAGAGTTAGTAATGAAGCCGTGCATTTGTGTGAACACTCCAGGGAAAAAGGAAAGAAAGAGAAAAAGAAGATTCAAGTCTAATGACGAGCTGCCCTGGAGAAAGGAGGAGGGAAGAATGATCCCACCAGAGAAATGGGAGGGGAAGAAGCACCTAGACAAATGGGGAGAAAAACTGCAGGATCAAGACACTGAGGATAAGGAAGAAAAGACTTTTAAGGAGAAAGACCCAGTGGGTCCCAGTGGGCCAAGGGCCCTTGGCTGCGAAGGTCGCATTGCTGCCTCGTTACGGTGCTACCTTGTTCTCCTTCTTGGGCAGTTACCAATATTGCAGGATCTTCTAAAGCCTTTCAATTATCATTCCAGGTGTATCTTTCAGATTCTTCTGCTGAAATGCCCCCCGGAAGCTCCCCTCGAGCCCCACTCTACTGCTTGGGGCATTAATCCCACCCTCCCCCAGAGGCCATCAGTGCAGAAAACACGTAAGTATGCAATTGCATAGCTGAGGACCTCATGCAGGAACAACCCCGCCTGGCCTGATAAGTGAGGAATCAATGCCTAATTTTCAAACCTGATTTATATCACTCCTAGAGCAGGGCAGGTAAGTGTTCATTAGTGTGTGGTTGGAATCTACTCTGGTTCTTTCCTGCTTGGACAATTTGAATGTGCAACCATGCAAAAGAATACAAGTTTTGTTGGGAACTAGACAGACACACAGAGACAATAATCTAAATCTTGAGTATTTAATAACTTGCTGAAATTAACATTGGCAACAATCCAGGCTTTTGGTATATTGGCAAATAGTTACTTTAATACAAAAATGCTAAAATTCTGCCGGACTTTTCTCTAACTGGCCAAGGGGTTTAGGCAGAACTTTGTAACTAACAAAACAGTTTTTCACAACCATGATAATTGCTGTGAAATTTACCAGGATTTGTCACAGTAGATGGGGTATTTTCTATTCAAGTTCAAATAATTAAATCACTGTGTTTCCCAAGTGAGTGCCTTAGAATGTTGTAAGGTTTGTAGAAATAAATTGGGGGTTTTGCTTTGGAAAAGTTTTCACGGTCACAAGGAGTGGTCTCTTTGGTTGAAAAGGAGGGACTTAAGTTCTTTATTCTGAGTATGTGTTGAAGTTTAGTGTCTGCTTTAACAAAAGGATAATTTATGGCATTTATTTAGTTCTTATCTAGTTAAAATTCATCTACCAAGAGCTGTCCATGAAACAATTATCTTTAAATTTCAACATCATAAAAATCAACCTGTTTTTGCCTATTGATGTTGAGGGACCAACCCCCAACAGGTGACACTTTTGCTAAGCAGCATTGATGCTGTTAGGAGAGGCACAACAGGACAATTCCTCTGCTGACAACCCACACATACTGTATTGACTGGAGCCACGGTTTTGTATTGTGTGGTCTTGTTTTGTAAATACAGACATGAAAAGAAAGTAAGACATTTAGTCTACTGAAATTAAAGCAGCTTATTTACACGACCTCACTGTGTCTCTGGACTTGACAAATGCTGATCTGATCAGTCTATGTCATTGAAAATTGTCTTGGTGAACTAAGAGATTCAAGTCTCAAAGTCCGATCTTTAACTCAGCAATAGTTTTCTAATGAGGTCACCAGAGACTTTAAAAACACTCATCTCATATGTTAAAACGTTCATATACTTTTACAAACTCCAGTGATCACGTGTTACACTCAAAATTATTTTATTTTTAAAAAAGCAACCAAATAGAATTCAACATTTTAAACTAATGCCCTGAAACAAAAAGAAAAATGACCAATGACCCAGTAGAAAATAATGGGCAAGAAAACTAACAATTTCACCAAAGAAGATAAACAAATAGCAAAAAATACATGAAAAAATGCCCAACATCATCAATTATTAGAGAAGTGTAGATTAAAACCACCATGAGACACCACTACACACTTCTCAGGATGGCTAAAATTAACAAGACAGGCCATTCCAAAAGCTGACAAGCTTCTGGAGTATGTGGAACTGTCCAACCCTGCCGGTGGGAAAGTAAAACGCTACAGCGTCTTCGGAAAACAGCACGGCAGTTTCTTAAAAGTTAGACATGAACTGACCACGTATGTGATCCAGCCATTCTACTATGAGGCATTTTCCCAAGATAAATAAAGATGTTTATGTGAATGTTCACAGCAGCTTTATTTGTAATAGCTGAAAAGCAGAAACAAAAATGGATGAATAAACAAATTATGATATATCTACACAGTGGAATACTACTCAACAAAAAAAGGATTGCAGAAATATGCCTTGTCTTCCATTTCAGATCTCCCTGGAGAGTTCTTCTGTATCTGTTAAGACTTATTTTCTGAGAAGAATGATTTTTCAATAGTGCTGCTGAATGTGCAATTCTTACACAAATATTTCTACAATTACCCTGTTTCAGTTATAATCCATTTTGGAAACAATAGGACTTTTATTGTATTTCCTGTATCTGTTGTAATAGAAGTTTTGTTACAGAAAATTATGGTAGAGTCACTATTATGATTCTGAAATTTTTATTTCAAATTGGTCATAGTCATAGGATGGAAATGCTTTCTCCCAAGTAGTTCTCACTTTCACACTGTTTGGGACTTTGTTCAAGGGCAGAATGTTTTCTTTTGCTCCAGCACAAATTGTGGCTGAGAAATGACCCCTGGCCTTTGTTTGTTAGCTTGTGGTGCACACACCTGCACACAAAATTAAAAAAAAAAATTAACTGTTGATATAGGCAACGACATGGATGAATCGCAAAATGATTATGCCTTATGAAAGAAGTGAAAAGCGAAAGAAGTCAGGCAAAGATGTTACATACTGTATGATTTCAGCTATATAAAACTTCAGAAAATGTAAACTAACCCAGAGGGAAATATAGCAGAACAGTGGTTACCTGGGAACCATGATTTGCTTAAAGAAGCAATTGTACGTGGTTGAATATACAGTTCACCCAAAACAAAATGGTCTGCAAAAAAATAATCAAGCCAGCTGGCAACGGACTGTGCCTGTCTATCAATCAGCAGAGAGTGAGTCAAGACATCTGACTGCTGAGCCCAGGACCTGACACACAGATATGTGTGGTAAAAATGTATTGAATGAAGTACAAATGGGAAGGTGTTTTCTTTTTTTTTTAATGTGGGGGAAAAAAAAAACCTGGCAGAGTTAACTAGAAGACAGCATGATAATGAAATCCAGAGAGTTTTCACAATCTAGATTTTCAATCAATAAGGGTTTTTTTTTCCCATTGTACATTTGTATCATAGGCTACTGAATGGCATTAAGCTGATGTGTACACTGAGTGTACACATTAAGCATTTTAGAGTCTTGAATAAAATGTACTAAATCAGAGCACTCTGTGGGCAATGAAATCTAAAATTGAAGTATATTAAATAATGTTAATAACTAAATCATTTAATCCCCACCAAAACCTTGTGAAGTAGGAATTATTTAAAATCGGTATTACTTATTCCTTTTCTAAGATAAGAAAATTTAGATTTAGGGAGGCTCAGTGACTTATCTAGATCATGTATCTATTGTAAATGGTAGATGGTTTCAATCAACTCCAGCGGTTCGATTCTTCTCACTGTAGCACACAGGATTAATCCGTTCCTCCTCTGAACTCCCACGGCACTAATTATTGCTCATATTCATTAGCTCTGCTGATGCTACATGCTTTAGATATCGTATTATCTTGTTTCCTATTCTATTAATTTCACTTCTTATTCTTATTATGCTCTTTTGTATGTCTTTGGCCTTTATACTGTTTACATTTTTATTGTTTTATGCTTAGCTTATATTTTATTGTTTGTACTACAATAAATGAGATTAAAGCTATAAATTTTCCTGTAGCACTGCTTTAACTGCATCCCACAAGTACTGACTTTGAGTACTTTGGTTGTTGTCCAATCCCAAATACTGTGAAATTTCATTTTAAACTTGTCTATACACAATTACTTAGGAGTTTATCTTTTTTCTCTAAAGGGCTTTCTTTAAACCTTTTTACTATTAATAATTGCAATATTATCAGATAACATGGATCATGTGATAACAGCTCAGAATTTGTGAAGACACCTTTCACGGCCTTGCCCTTGGTCACTCATGAAGTTGCCTGTAAATCCTTGAACCTCATTGTAAGAGGCCAGAATAGGCTACTTAATCTGTATCCCATCTCACAACATACGGATAAATAGATGAGTCTTCTCTCAAGGTTTATTTCTAACTCCATTGAAAATTCTTCTATAATAGGTCTGTTTTCTTGGAAAGGGAGATTCAGTAAATAGGAAGAAGAATAGCACCCAAGTTAGAGTTTATGTTTGTGCAGAAAGTGGATATTAATTCAAATATGTAACTAATATTGCTTCACAAATTCTATTAACAGGCATTAAAAGTCTGATTTGAGGGTTATGCTACAATATAGTATCTCCTTTTAGAATAACTGAAAACAACACAAAATAAAGCAAAAACAAACAAGCAAAAAAAGGCCACTCCCAAGAGGTTTGGCTTTGTAAAAATACACCCCAACTGTCCAGGCTCTTCACTCATGTTCACAGCATAATAGGACCATTCACAGTTCAAACTATCCATCAAGCAGGGGGCACATGCCAGGGGCTTTTCTTCCTGCTACTGTGAATGGCGGTGACTAAAAAGGTTCAGGATTTTTAAATTATTTCTATTTCCCTGAAATTTTTTTCCCTCTTTCGTCAACTTAAAGTCTTACTTGAGTCAAATAGAAGTAAGATACTGTTTTAAAAACAACAAATGACATGTATGCTTCCCCAAATTCTACACTTAAGCTATTCCATATAATAAGATTAAATTATTTGGATCAAATTAATTTTAAATTCTAGAAAAGCCATTATATCTATAAGATAAATAATATAAACTGACAAAGTAATTGAAAAATCAACTGAACTGCTTTTTGTAGAGTAGAGCAGAACAGAGATTTTTATTATGATAGTTAAGAAAGAGTAAATGGATGATCTTCAAGGGCCCATGAATCCTATAAAATTGTGAACAAAATATTCTTTTGAGGAATATTTTTTCTAAGGAGGGATATGGCTTTTATTATGAAATTCTCCAGAATAAGGCAAATACAAGCTATGAAAATGATATTAGACATATTTTCTTTAAATTACTATAAAAGCTTAAAGATAAATAACATAGACATATTTTATCCTTTTCTCTTATAAATTTCTAGTATCTAAAATTTTTTTAAAAATCTTTTACAAGATTATTTTATTTTAGAACCAAATTAATTTCAAGAAGCATGAAGAATTTCATGAGGCACGAAGCATTTCTGAACCTAGGGTCGTTTTCACTGACGCTCCTGTAACAAATATACCAGAGCTTAACTTTTTTAACTGATGTTAAATTTGGCTGTCTCTCAATGTCCAAGCACACAGCATTTAATTAAAGGGCTTTTTCCAGTTTCATTTAAATAGGCTTCTTCCTTTTTACTCTCTCACAAGGAGCCAAAATCTTGGTTAAAAATAAAATGTTGTAAGCCATTTAGGACCAAAAATTAAAAAAGGCTCCCAACAGAAAATAGCATATAAGCAAATTTACATTTAAGGTAAATGTAAATTAGGGAAGTAACTTACAGTCACCCTAAATGATCACTTTTTTTTTAATGTTACAGGACACAGTTTCTTTCTAAGCTTAATCTAGAAGCAGGAAGGAAATTCCAAGGCTCATATTCAAAGGAAGAATGTTATCCTGCAAGAATGAAGTCCTTGTCGGAAAAATTGACAAACCTCTCCCTGACCCCACATACCTTTCTCTCTTAGAGGAAGGCTTTAAATCAACAGGTCTGATCAGTCAAGTTTACTTAACTGAAAGCAACCAAAGCTGACTTTGGTTGATTTAAGCAGAAAAGCAATCAAGCAACTAATTAATTTGGTATTGAGTAGCTCCCAGAATCACTAGGAGCTCAAAAGAACCAGTCTCAAAGGCAGTGAAGTCAGATACGGTGCCAAGAAATCACACCCGGACAGGGGTCCAGTGGAATGCACCGCTACTCCTGCCGCTGACGGTTAGATGTTGCCCCTGTAAGGTCACTGCAATGAGCTTCTCAGTATCACCTCCTGTGCCCCTTGATTACTATGCCTGGAAACCAACGGTCATGCAGCACCACAGCCTGAACTGCCATCCTTGCCAAACACTGTCACCAGGTCTTGCCCCTCTACTGCCACGTTTCCACCATTGCCACCACCAACTATACCACTTACACCACAAAAAAGAGAGCATTCCAGTCTCTTTTACTTGAAAAAAAGAGGCCAAGAGAAAGGGCCAGTTCTGTCGATGCAGTGGAAAATAAGCATCCAGAATTTACCAGCATTTATACTGAGAAATGGGCTGTTTCCCACCAAAACTCCCAGAGTGAGAATCATCCAAATGGAGGAAGAAATAATGACATGAGCAGCCAAAAATATCCAATGAGGTTCTTCTATTAAAATTTGTGAATATGCCTCTGGATGCAAATACCTGTAAGAAAAAAAGTGTGGTATGCCCTACTTTGTATCTACAGCTGGTTTAAGGATATAGCCAGTATTCAGGACTTCCATATCTCATCAATCATCCATTTACTCCTCTTTTCATTCAGCCACCATGTAGTCTGGCCTGAGCTCCTTGCCTAAATTCTTGGCCTAACCCTTTGTTTCTCAGAAACCATGCCCTGGAAGTCCTACCTCTTACGCATTTTATTCCATTCAATGGACACGAATATACCAGAGACATCCTTGGTTCCATCTATACTCCCTTCTGTCCCCACCCTGTAGTGACAAATCTGTTTCCTTTGGAGAGTCAGGCTAAGTCAGCCAAGCCAACCAAGTGTTTTTGCCTCTCATTAAGTGGCAGCAGAAATCTAAAAGTGCCAGGCAGCAACTCAGTCTCCAATTCAAAGGAGCTCTTACAGTATCTCCAGGGAAAGCATCCCTCGCTGCATATACACAAACCTGTAAACAAGAGAACCTAGAGGTGTACACATACAAGGAAAATATAATGACTGTGGGAGAAAATGCACCATTCAGTGAATTCACAGTATATAAGCCACCCTATAGGACAGCACCACGGCTTCAACAAGAATTTGTCTCCCAGTTGGCACTGTAACCGAGTCTTCTACAGTTTTATAAGACAAATTGCTTCTTGATGTCAGGGTATTTGGTAAACCCAGGAAATCCCATGCAAACCAGCCCACTGTTCCAAAAATAATGTTTCTTCTGGATACTGACTAGTCTCAAGATGCCAGATAAGAAGCCTCTGCCTGACTGGTGTCCTAGTTTCTCATTCCACAGAACCATTACCATGTCAACTAGTTGATAGGATTCTTGCCTTGAGGGCCAATAAATCGAAACCTTAGTCACTGTCCTGGAATACCACAGAACATGTCCAAGGAATGTACAGCAGAAGTAATAAAGAGGAGGCCAGAAACACAGGGACAGGCATCAAATATGAACAGATTATTCATTTTAATGATAACAGCACACATTTAACTGTTTGGATTTTGGACCTATAATGCCATGATGCTGCCTAAACCTCAAGAAAATTACAGGGTGACCTAGGGAGAGAGGACAGGATGAGTGTACCGTACGTTAATGGAGTTCACCCTAAATTTGCCAAGATTAAGCATCCACTATTGGGCTGAACATGGACTTGAGACTGAACATTCAGTTATAGAAAAAATTAAGTTGTTTTGGGGAACACGTTTTTTGTAGAATGAGAAATTTGTTTCTTCTCTGTATTAACAGGTTAGGATATGATACCATTGTACCAGAAAAAATTTCCTGCAGTTATGCTCACATATAGATTTAGCCAGTTGCAAACACCAAATTTAAATGGTCAACAATTAAAAATCTCCCCTGTATGCAAGGGTGATATTTAACTCACTAGACTGCATGAATTTCTGGAGGCCAGGGACCATGTCTTATTCACTTCTCTAGTCCTCCCAGCACCTTTGACAGTACCTGTAGTACAGAATAAGTACTCATAACTGGTTGTTTAATGAATGAATGAAGGAAGGAAGAAGAACAAGAGCAGAATGATTGCTCATTGTGCCATATCAACAACGTCTTTAGAAAAATACATTTCCCACTATATTCCATGTTCAGATCAGGGGTGCTCATTGTGCCATATCAACAATGGTGAACCATCCCACCCTCCCCATCATCTTACACAGAACCTTTACTCAGCAAAAATTAAGTTAACTAGAAATTTCAGTTTCTTAAATTAACTAAAAGTCAATAATTCCCTTTCTTCCTGGTTCCTAAATCACTCGTTTTTAACAAGTTTGGAATTTAAACCAGGAAATGTAACCTTACTGGCCAGTTGGTAGAGAAAGCTAGTATCATACGTCCAGGGTTTTGAAATGGCCCCCAAATGACCAACAGATGCTGAAGTCAGGGACCACCCACCTCATAACCTCCTTATAGGAGGAAATGCAATCTCTTATTTCTTACTTTCATTTTTGATGTTAAGTAGCACAGTTTAACTATGCCTAAAATTAGATGGAAAGAATGGGCCTCATTCCAAAATGTGTTTTTATTGAAGATGGTGACTTGAAAAGTTTAATTCATTGTGCCTTTTTATATAGTTCCTACCAAGTAATTGTAGGAAATAATACAAGACATTTTCTCTATTTTGAAAGGCAGGAAATGTTAACACAGAGCATTTACATGGAAAATATGTCTTTAGAAAAATACATTTCCCACTATATTCCATGTTACGGCTTGCTCCATCGGACCCCATGCATTTGACTCAAGGAAACTTAAAAATGAGCAAATTAAGCTAAACTTGATTTTTAAGTCAAAAGATATATTTATATGAAGGTGCGTTTCTATAGTAACTCACTAACCAGGAGTTAGAGAAAAACTGTGTAAATGCCATAGTGGTAGCTTTAGATGACAAGGTATCATCACAAATAATAGACTCAGAATATGGAGTCCTCACCAACCTTTAAACACAAAGGCCTTTTCCCCCCAAGGGTTGTAAGCAACCTACAGTTCTCCAGAATAAGTAGACACAGAACACTGAAGAATATGAAAAGTTGATCTTTAAAGCTTTGCATTGTTCTAGGTTTCAATGGTATAATTGAACTTAAGTGCCACAGGATGTAAATATCTATCACTCCCCCACAACTCCTTCTGTGTTCCCATTGGAAATCATTAATTAACACATCTTGGAAATCTTTTATGACTCAGAATCTAAGGAGAGTCCTAAAAACTATTATTTGGTGGAAAGGCTAGGAAAATCCAACAGTTGTCATGGCAAGAAGGATTAGTAATCCATCCATTTACAGAAAAAAGTCTAAACAAGTAATAAATTTAAGTTGTGCTGTTAGAGCATTATACATTTATAACAAAAATCAGCCTAGAACATTAGCAGAAGGGTGTTAGTTCCCTAAGCATTAAATTGCCATTTTCAAAAGTATTTCTAAGGTATTGTAGGTAAATTCAAGTACGGGAGTATCTATATGAAACAAAAAATTCTAACATTTGTCTTTGTAATAGGATCTTGAGAGACAGATTAAAACTGGAGACCCATATTTAGGAATCCTAAATATAATCCTACAAATAAGAGCTATCAGATGGGCTTTGGTGCAAGTTCAGTGTCCATCTCTACCCTTCTTGGCTTGTGCTGTTCCCTTCACCTGCATTGCCGATGTCCATCTGCCAAAGTCTTATCATTCTTTTATCTCATTTCAAATGCAAACCTCCCTCATAATCATCCCCAGTGTCTAATACAGCCCTAGACACAAACACATCTTAGAAATGTACTTTCTGCTCTCCTAACACTTTACTTTTATGTCTTACATGGTAATTATCATGCCTCTGTCTTCTATTTTAGTTATTTGGATAATGTCTTAAAGACTTCTTTCAGATCAGGGGTTCTCAAACTTCACAGCATGGATTAAGAATCATCTGGGTCACTTGCAAAAGACTCAAATTGCCACTCCCACAAATTCTGAGTCAGAAGATCCGTGCTGGGGCCTTGGAATCTGCCCTCTCATCGTGTTCCCTATGTTCTAAATTTTATTATTGGTGTCCAAAAATGTTCCCTTTTCACCCATAGCCAAGTCACAAGCTCTCTCTTAAAATCATTTTGGCTATAGTCCAGTGATTTAGAAAACTTTCCTAGGTTCCCATTCTATTGTCTATTATGTCAGCCATTTTTGAATATTAGATTAAGTAGGCTGCAGCAAAAATAAACCCTCAAGTCTCCATGACTTAATACAACAGTAATTCCACTTCTGGGAATTTACCCAAAGAAAACAAAATATCCCTTATTCAAAAAGATTTATGCACCCTTATGTTTATCACTGCATTATTTACAATAGCCAAGATATGGAAGCAACCTAAATGTCCATCAGTGGATGAATGGATAGAGAAGATGTGGTACATATACACAATGGAATACTATTCAGCCATAAAAAGAAAAGAAATCCTGCCATTTGCAACAACATGGATAGGTCTAGAGGGTATTATGCTCAGTGAAATAAGCCAGGCATAGAAAGACAAATGCCATATGATTTTACTTATTTGTGGAATATAAAAACAAAGCAAAACAGAATGAAGAAAACATCAGGAGACTCATAGACACTGAGAAGTGACTACAGGTTGCCATGGGGAAGGGGTTGCAGTTGGTGGAAAGGGAAGGTGAGGGAGCTAAAGGGGCACAAAAATTCTCAATCACAATATAAGTTGGTCACAGGGACAGTAGTACAGCATGGAGAATATAGCCAGTGATTCTGTAACACCTTTCTGTGTTGACAGATAGTGAACACACTCGAGGGGGTGAGGATTTAATAATACGGGTAACTGTTGAACTACTGTGTTGTATGTATTTGAAACCAATATAAGATGGTCAATGATACTTCAATTTTAAAAAATTTAAGGAAAAAGAATAGTATAAAAAATCCCAGGTACCCATCACCAATTTTAAATAATTACCTACTCAAAGCCAGTCCTGTATTGTCCATACCTGACTCCCTTCTACACTTCCCCAGGATTATTTTGAAGAAAATCCCAGACATCTTATCATTCCATCTATAAATTCTTCAGCATGTGGAATCTAAAACATGTGGAATTAAAAACATAATCTTAAAACCAACATCCTACCTAAAAGCTAACTACAACTACTCACTATTATTAAATATCCAGTGAAGTTCACATTTCCATGATAGTTCAGTTTTTCACATTTTTGATGTTTATTTACTTGAATCAGAATCAAAATAAAATCCACACATTGCAATTTGCTGGTATACCTACTCAATTTATTTCAGTGTACACCCTCCCTGCCATGTATCCCCCACCCTTGCAATTTATGGTAGAAACGATGCCATGTCTTGCAGGGGTCTCCACAGTCTGAGTTTTGCAGATTACAACTTGGTTGTGTCAATCTGCATGCTCCTCTGTCCCCTACATGCCCTGTAAAATCGACAGAGCAGAAGGCTTGTTCAGACTCCGATCAATTGTTTGGAGAAACTACTCTCTGTGGTGTCGTGTGCTGCATTCATGAGCTACACAGCCTCCAGCTGTCCACCTTGTGATTTGCGTGGCTATTAATGTTCACTGTCTAGACTCTTAAGAAAGGTATAGGTTTTGAAAAGAGTATAAGCTTTTAGGTTGTAAGGTTCGCTCTCACAAGTTGACTAGCGTGGTGCTAGTTTCTCCATTTTACTGAAGAAACAACTATGACCCCATGTGAGAAGAGTACAACTAGGATGAGCCGAACATCACCCATCTCACCGAAACACCAGAATGACTGCTGCCCTGTTCCCACTCTATTCCTCAAAATACACATTTATTTTTCTTTCCAGAAAAAAAACCCTCATCTCCTTAGATATGAGGAAGGTTATGTTTCATCCCCAAATTAATTAATTTCCTGGTGGGGTGGTACCAGGGGAAGAAGAGACAGGATGTAAGTAGAAAAAGAAGCACAGGTAATTTGTATTATGCATATATATGTGTTTATTATTTTTTTTTTACATAAACACACACAATATACACTATGCTCCACTTTTTTTTTTCCTCAAGTGTTTTATCTTAGAGATCATTCCATGTCAGTACATAGAAATCTATCTCATTCATTTTAAGAACTGTGTGGCATTCCATTACATGGATGCCCCTTATATACCAGTCTCTACTGGTGGCATTTAGGTTGTTTCTAGTCTTCTACTACAAAACGAAGATGTAGTACTTATTTTTTTACATACATTGTTGTGCATGTGTAAGATTATATTAGATCACTTTTAAATTGAAAAGGAAGTTACAAATACTATTTTTGGGGAGAGGTAGTTGTTAATTCCATCTTGCAAAAGCTCTGTAGGTGAATATATGTGTTTATTCTTATGTCCCTTTATGCCATATATATCATTCCCAGCAATAAGTGTAAGAGACAAAAAAACAAAAGAAGAAAAATTTAACTGTTGTCTATTTCAATATGGCTTCAGTGGAGGCAGGGCAAAGTCATAGATTCTCTAAAGATCTACAGACAATATCTGAGGCATACTAATAAAAAACACCATATTTTTTCCAATCTATGTTGGGAGAATACATAGAGAGAGACTTGCTCAGACCCAGCACTCATTAGAACACAGTGATAAGCATCATGACTCTGTTTTTCTTCTTTGCTTTAAATTTTCATTTATTTATTCAGAAACTGACCTAAATAATACATGTTGAGTGTCTACTATGTGGTAGACATTTTGCCAAGAAATTTAAATATATATTTAGCAAAAGGAACAACCTAAGAAGTGAAACAATCGAGTAAACACACAGGTAAACATTAAATTGCAAGAAGAGGTACTTTACAGGAGAAATCACAGGAGGGCTTAGCTTACCCGGCAGGAGCAAAGACCGTGTTCCTGGAGGAGGAAGTGTTGAGTTGTCAGTACCGATTATGAGTTCAGGACCCTGACAGAACCCTTGTGTAGAACACAGTAGGGCATCACGAGGGCCCAGGAATATTTAAAGTAGAGTTTAATCCATAGCTGAACAAGTATCCCCATATGTACAAGACGCTTAGAGGGACAAAATGATTAATACAGAATACTTTTTCAGGCTATGGAATGATAGATTGAAGATGTATTCTCTCTGTTGACAAGTGTAATTACTAAGTTAGCTTCCAAGACAGTGTCACCGCACCCATCTGGGAAGAATGAGGGTGAATGAGAGCTGCAGACGGAGTTCTCATGATCCCAAACACACGCTAGCTGGGAAACCTTTGAAAACATGATTAACCTCTTTAAGCCAATTTTCCATCTTTCAGTTGGGGATAATACTAATTGACTTGCAGAATCATTAGGAAGATTTAATGAGAAAATGGAAGTATCTATCATAATGTTTGATACACAATAGGTGTTCCACAAACATGAATTTCTTCACTCCATTCTCCTTCGTTCACTGAAAAACCACAGCCTTAAAATCTGACATACAGTTAGTGATGGTAAGGCTCTTATAGAAAAAATTAGAAAAAAGAAATGCAAATTCTATAGAAAAAAGAAACACAAATTCTAGTCATTGCAGTATGAGTTATTCTTTTTTACTTTAAAAACCTTGAATGAATTCATCACATCTCATAAAGCACAAAAATATCTCCAGCTGGAATCTGTTCATCCATTCACTGTATCGATTCTGATTAATCAAGTCATACAAATGCTACAAAAGATTAAAAAAAAGATTTTTTGTATCTTTAGTGGTTTAGTTCCTAATCTGAGTAATGTGATCAGATGATAGCAAAATATTATTACCAAACTCTGAGACAAACTACCTTCACTATATACTAAACGAATAGTTCTAATTCTGTGAACCTAATTTAAGCTCAAAAAGTCAGTAACATCAACAAAGTACTGACATCCTCCACACACTATCTTTCCAGTTATAGCTTGTTCTAAATACTTTTTTATTTTGAAATAGTTTAAGACTCACAGAAGTTGTGAAAAAATAGTAGAGCTCTCATCTACACTTCACCCTGCCTCCCTCACTGAAAACATCTTATAAAACATAGCACATTGTCAAAACCAGGCAATTGACATCGGTACCTTATTAACTCAACTACAAACCTTATTCACATGTTACCAGTTTTCACACCTCTTCAGCTTTATACCCAAATGTGTAGAATGCAAGTATATATCAATTCATGTTTTATTAGGCAATGTTTATGTGAAAAAAAGCATATTAATTTCCTCCAAACTCAATACAACATATAAAAAAGATATTCAAAAATTATATTCTGTATACAATTGAGTAGACTGTCAGAACTGTTACCAAACTCCCAGACTTGGGTTCACACGCCCAAGGCGTGCAGTAAGTCGATCCCTGAGTCACCAGGTTTAAAGCAGAGTAAACTTTATTACCAGAAGGGTGGGCCACGAGAAGGGAGGGGATC
The DNA here is from genome assembly GCF_040802235.1 of Manis javanica. NCBI lineage: Eukaryota > Metazoa > Chordata > Mammalia > Pholidota > Manidae > Manis > Manis javanica. The sequence continues at coordinate 5,240,021 of NC_133170.1, read as the reverse complement.
TTGGCCAAACAACCTTGCCCCATCCGGCAGAGGGATGGGGTTGCAAACCATGGCAAAGCAATGCGGGGGTAAGGGCAGAAACTGGGAAGGCCTTGAAGCTTCTCAGAATTAGGTGCCAATTCCATCTTCCTAGCGCCACGGGAGGATTCATGTTGAGTCCACACCTGGTGTCCGCTCTGCAACACCAAGGTCATCAACCGACAACACCTCCCCCCTCCCCCACCCCCCCGGCCCCAGTCCTGTAACCAGCTTCCGGAAAGAGGGCCAAGGACAGGACAAGGTTAATGATCCTTGCGTGGACATGAAGCGGGTCAGCCCGCTCCGGAAGGAGAGCCTGGGGAAGGTGTCAGCGCAGAAAGAATTATATGTCTGGGTTTAGAACATGTCAGGCATTTTGAAAAGCATACTAAGTGTTTTCTGCATTTAAACTTTTCTCCATTCCCAACTTTTAAGTCTCTATTTTACTTGGTAAGTGAAGTGTATTACAGGAAATATGTTTGAGTTTAATTGTTATTTTTGGTCTGCCATAGTTATAACAAATTCATTCATTACTGGCTTTTCTTCTTGTGTGTTTTTCATGGCATTTCATGCAAATTTTCCATGTTACTGCTTAAAAAAGCAACTGTTGTGCTTCTTTTAAAAAAACAATCCCTAAGAACAGGAAGCCTATTTAAAGCGTTGTAGATCCTCGTACTGCAGGATGCTATTTATACAGGCATTTACTGGGTGTTAGCTTAAATCTGGAAATTTGCTGGGAAATCTGGAGTGAGGTATAACATTGTTGTAATTTTCCTTTTTTAAAATAATGGGTTACAGGCTCTTGGTTAGTGTTCTCACACAAAACTGACGGTTTTCAGCAACAGATTACCGACATTGCATGAGAGATGCCAGTGTATAGACATAGTAATACGGAGGTTCCTTAACGCAGAAAAATCAAGAGTGTGATAATTCAGCTACCCCACTGGATAAACTGGTCCCTCTAAGAATTTAAAATATGACTAAAGTAATGCTAAAAATCAGAGGGGAAAGATAGATGTATTCAATAAAATTACATTGAGGAGAAACTGGTTAACAATCTGAAAACAAACATTTTAAACGTATTGCCTCACAAATCTTTGTTCCTAGTTCTCTTCTTCCCTTTCTCGGAAATTCTGCTCTCCTAGTCTCTAACTTTCATTGTCTATTCTGCACTCAGAGAATGATTCCACTGACCCCTCTTTCAGGCATACAGCACTTACTACTCTAGGTAACCAGAGTGCCTCCATTTAAATGTCTTTGCTTCCTCTACTGACAAGTCCTATTTCTACCTGTCAACTGAAATCAGCACAGCTTTTATATTTAAGAAAGATAAAGTTTATTCATAGTCCTACTGAGGACCAGGCCTAGAGCGGCTACCAGTGTGGTCTGATACACTGCTCCAAAGCCCTTTCATTTGGAGACATCCTCACTACTTTCTCTGCAGCAGGGGGAATACGTGCAGAGTGGTCACGTTTATCAACACACGAAGCAGTGTGGCATGGATACATCTAGGTAGTGTCCCAAAGGATCACGCTAGAGATGCCGATGCTGTCAGTGTGGGAGGGGAGGCAAGGACTAGGGTTTCCTTAGTGGATGACGGCTTCTTCCTTCGTAGATGGAGCAGCAATATGTGACAATAGCTTATCGATGCAGACCGGAAGACTCCCGAATGGCTACATTTCTGGGGGTGGCGGGGGCTGGGGAGAAACTACAGTGAGGCTAGGTATTAAGCCACGGCTTGATGACTTGGCCTAGCATAAGTGACCCCATACCGGGCCTGTGTCTGTCTTTTTAACATGCCTTACTACTAATTATGTTTAGAAAGATGTCAATAAACTACCTTTATTACTTCTGCAATAAGATATTGCTTATGTAGTTCATCCAAGCTTCAGGGTGGGAGCAAAACTTGTAACTGTGTTTAATGCTAAGACAAAAATCAAGGGCCTAAGGGCGGAAAAGGTTTTATTAACAGGTTATTGTGATCCTATGAATGTCTTTGGCTGGTAACCCTTAAATCAAAGAATTTAAATATGAATGTGATCTTCTATTTCTTGTTCAATAATATTCTTTCCTCAAGAAAATTCTGATTAAGTTATTCTCAGCTATAACACTCAGCTTAAAATTTGCAATCAAGGAATTTTACCCAGAACTCGGTAGCTACAGTCTGTAAATGTGCAACAATCTTCATTTGATTATCTATTTTTTCAATAGCGATTAACATTCTCATGAGTTATCCTGTTAGTAATTCCATCTGTTTAGTATCACCTGTGTACTTTTCACTTGGCATTGGCTCTGAGAACTTTTTGAGAGTTTGCTATTTTCTGCTAAAATCTATGGGGGAGGAATCTGGCGTCTCTGTGTATATGTGTGTAGAATCGGATTAAAATAAATGACCTGTTATCCAAGGAACAATAGAGGCTTTGAATGTTGTTCCAGCTTTTAAATTTGTTTCCTTCAAATAAACTCAATATTTTCAGGCTTTGCCCGGCAATTGTCAAAAATTCTTTCCCAACAATTTGGTTTTCCCAAATGAAGACTAAGAATACTCGGAGTTGCAGTATTAACAGTTGATCACAGGGGTCCTTATGAAAGGTTATGATGGCAAATTCACACTGGCCGTTCTGCAGAATACCCAGAATCCAGTCACTCTGCTCAGGGCACCCCACTGAAGAGGCGGTTTAACGCTAGGCAGGGGGGATGAAAAGTTATCTATGACCATTTACTTTCTGTGAAAGAGAGAAATTTACTCTTTTGCAGCCATTTCCTTCTCTCCCTTTCCTCTTCCTCTAATGCTGCTTCAGAGAGTCTGTCTCAGCCGCTCAGCTTTCCCTCCTAAGCACATTTAGGATTTAGCTGCTGGCTGGGCTTTTGAAACAGGGAATATGGGGACTGGCCAGGAACATCTAGACGGCTGGGAGCTGGGAGGCGAGAGGAAGGAGCAGCAGAGCCCCGGGCCACCCGTGTCTCCTGGGAGTTGGAGTGAAGGATGCCGCAAGTTATGACCCCAATTCAGCCTCAGGGTGTGACAGAACTGGGTTTTAGGAAGAACGGTAGTGAAAGGAAATTGTACCTTTTAATAGTACTGGAAAGACGGACGTATCTGAGAATTCGATTAGAATTGGTTAGTGGTTTAGATTTGTAGATTAGTAGGTAAGAACTCCGATTCTAAAATGATATTTGATTTCTTTGACTCTACCAATCCCCAACTGCTTTCATGGAAGGATAGGGCACCTCTCCTCTCCGCTTCTTTGCGCTACAAATTCTAGCTGCCTTTGTCTCCTAGCTCCAAACCCCGTCTCCTGCCTGGGGGTGTCCGCCGGGCTCTACCTGAGGCCCCTTGGGGAGCCCTGGCCTGAAGCTCTGTCCTGGCAGGAGGCTGCAGCACCTCCAAAGCTCGGCTCCTTTGATTCCCACCTCTCAGGGGTCCTGCACTGCCTCTGGTGTGCTGCCTAAAAGCCACTGCTTCAAATATTCAAATATTTTGACTGTTTCTGCAGTTACTTAAGATGGGAGAATAAACCCAGCAATGCCTCCGAGTCCAAAAGCACGTCAGTGTCTCTTTTTTCACCTTCAGTAAAGAGGAATGGCTTTGGTGCAATTGTAATGATTTAGGATGACCCCTCAGGCAACATTTACCAGAATCAGACACCCGATTCAGCTCTGCATTCACAGGTGCTCCGTGCTTCAACACTTCACCACCATGCTGCTGGTCACAGCGAGGGCTCCTTTGGTTGTCTCCCTAAATTCTATTTTACATACTTTCCTTTGTGCTTTGTTTATGTGTTCATACCTACCATTATCTTTTTTTTTTAATCCACAAGTTAAAAATACACACTATTATTTATTTATTCTCCCAGACTTACCACTGAACACCTGCATTTGTGTGTGTCTGGGTATGGAGGGAAGTGAACTGTGGGGTGTGTGCATCTATACACGCTTGCATACACACAAAGACACACACACATACACCCCAGGACCATAAGCAATAGCAGGCACTAGGGTGTGATGTTTCTCCAGCTACAGTAATTTGTCTGCCTAGGAACTGGCTCTGTTTGTGGGATGCTGGTTCTGTCTCATCTCAGTTCCCGAGAGCCTTCACGTGCTCAGCATCCCAGTGAGCTCTGCATCCAGGAAACCTAACTCACCCACTCCTAAGGCAGTTACAGTATTTTTCCCATTTTATTGTGGTGTATGACTTCCTTTTCATCTGATTTAAAGCCGTTTCCCAATCATCCTGAATGCCTTCATTTCCTCTTTCTTCCCTGGAAGCCACTTTCCCTTCTTTTACAAAGTTTTTCTGCAGTTCCTACTTCAAAAGTACTTTCTGTCTTCTACTTTGTGTCCCCTCCAAATTCTTTCCTTGAATTTAACAAGATCACTTTCTTCATTTAAAACCTTCTGAAAGCTTTCTTGTGTACAAAATCTTTTACCAACCAGAGGAGCCACTTTATCTTAACATGGTTGCCCACAAATGCCATCATGTGTATCCAAGAAACAGTCTATACTATACTTCTGCACAATATGAAATTTCATTTCATATGTATTTGTTCAGTGTTTGGGATCCTGTTTGTATGTGTGTAAGTCACCTACAAATCCATCCACAAAATGTCTGAGGATATTAGATGCACTACTGACATGATTGTGTCTGCCTAGCTCTGAACACTTGACTACCACACGTAAGAAAGCCCTTCAGGAGTAAAACCATAAAGCCTTTGATGATGATAATCCAGTCATGGTTGGGTTTTCTCTTATACGTAAATAACACCTAAGAAACGATCTATTTTAACATGTACAGATCTCTCAGGGGGAAAAAAAGACAGATGGAATGGGGAACGCAAATGGAAAAATGTGATGGTACAATGAACACTCCAGCATGCATTTTAAATAATTCACACAAATCTGTTCCAGTTTGTGAGCCAGAATAAAAATAGCACAGTTTGTCAAACAAAAGTTAAAACTTTGTTGAGAATGATAAGCCTTGATTTCTACATATTGTTAGATTCACCATTATTAAGCATACCAGAAGGGCAGCAATCTAAGTGCAAACATGCCCTCTTCTGCAGCTGCACAATTGTCTTAACTGGCACTAATTTCCCTCCAGTTGCAGTATCATTTGTTTTCCTCGGCGTGGAAAAGCAGAGGGATTAACTTTATATATACACTGAGGAAAATAAGCAGGAGGTCATGTTTTGCTTGCAAATAAGGAAAACTGATTCAAAATCAACAGCGCAATTCATTTCATGACATATGTAACCATCATATTACATGACATAAGTAATATGATGTGACACATGTAGTTCGTATATGTAATGTATATGATATATGTAATTTATAATCAATGTGATACAGATACATATATTGCTCACCCCATTACATATACTGGGGATGGAAGTGGACCTGGGAAAGATTATTTTGATATATACTTTGTTTGAATTCACATTTTCTGTGGCTTAAGAGTAGGTGGTAATTAGTCTTCAGAATATGTTTGAAAATTAATTACTCTCATGTTTTCTAGGTATGGTTAGGCTTGACAACTCCAGGATCTTCAAAGAATTTTATTCTTGTTGAATATTTTATTTCTAGTAAAATAAATACCCTAGTCATACATACTAGGTAGAAGCGAAAAGCTGAAGAAACCACGTGGGGCTTTTACTGATGGATGTTGCTTGAAGGACTTTGTGGTTCAGATCCGTGATCTCAGGTTTCAAAAAGGTCAGGGGGATTGGTTTAAGAAAGTGTCACAGGATAGTTCAAGGGACATTTTAAAGGTGATAGTGAGCTGATCAGGTTCGATATGTTTTAAAATCATTCTCTTTCTAAAAATCCCATCTGTTTTGAAAAGTGCAGCATGAGGGAATTTTGATTTCCTCAAAGAGCTCGGAATTCAACGGAGTCGCTTGAAAGATGCTCACAGCAGAAGGGGCTGCTTCTAGGAGACAGTCAGGATGCAGAGTCCTGGTGGCATGTGACCATTGCCACGTGGTGTGGTCTGTCTTTCCAGAAAAGAAACACGTGTTTTATGTAGTTCTTGAAAAGTTTCTCCTGGAAATATCAAACACCTCTGAAGGTCGTGCCCCTTAAAGATGTTCCTTAACAGTGAGAATCATTAATCCTTTTTCCTTGTCATCCATGACAGAGTTTTGAAAACTTCCCCACTGTCTCTCTTGCTCTCCAGGAGTCTTTGTAAGGGGCTTTGGAAAAGTTTATTTTGTCCCAACGCCTTTTGGATCTGGGGCTCTGGATTCAGGTGCTGGCATCACGACTTTTAAAGAGTCAGGCATGATGCCTGATCTTTACCACAAGCTGCCCTCTCTTTCCTAGTTGGCCCTGTTGTGGCTTCCTAAAGAGGGTATAAATGTCCTAGAAGCCTGAGACAGTGTCTCTCCACCTCACATCTCAGTGGCCAGCATGATGCTTGTCATGCAGGAGGCCCAGGACAGATGGCACAAAGGAGCTTTTTAATCCCGTGCTGACAACACTGGGGTCGCACGCGGGGAGTGTCAGTAAGGCTATCCACACCGTGTTTAGTACATCTTTGTAATCCCAGGTCAAACACAAATGCGATACTGAAGCAATGAGAATTCCAATAGCAATTTTGTTAGAGTAGTGTACACAGCTGGAAGCTCTTGAAATTAAAAAGATAATTGTATTTCCATAATTGTTATCCCGTGTGTACAAGCTTACGAGAAGCGGCCACTCTGTAACAAGTGCCACATTGGCATCACAGCAACTTAATGAATGGGAAGCTGAGTGCCAATGACCTGAAGAGACGATTTAACAGTGGCTCCTGCTGAGAAGTAGATGCCAGAGTTCAGGCAAATATGTGAACTCATGTGAGGCTCCGTATGTTTTCTTTTCCATAAACTTTTTAATTTTAGAATAATTTCACAGAAAAGTTTTATGGAAAAATAAGTCTTTTCGAGAACAGTCTCAGTGAAAGCAGAGGGTGTCCGTGCTCCCTGCACCCAGCTCCTCCCACTGGCAGCATCTTCGGGGACTGCGGCACGTCTGTCACAGTAACCAGTATCAATACACTGCTACTAACTGCACTCAATACTTTATCAGATTCCATTAGCGTCCCCCGAATGGTCCTTTTCTGTTCCAGGATCCTATCCAACGTATCACATTACATTTGTCCTCACGGTTCCTGGGGTTCCCCTGGACTGTGGAACAGTGTTTCAGACTATTTCTGAATTTTGATGGTTAGGACAGTTTCGAAGAGTACTTACTGCTCAGGTGATTCATAGGATATCCCTCCATTCGGGTTTGTCTGATGTTTTCCTCATGTTAGACTGGGAGTATAGGTTTGGGGGAGAAAGACCAAAAAGGATGAAGTGTCGTTTTCAGTACAACAAATGCGGAGAATGGGTTATCAACGTCACTTTCACTGATGACATCAACCCTGATCACCTGGCTGAGGTGGTGTTTTCAGGCTTCCTCTCTGTATACTTTTTTATTTCCCCTCTTTTTTCTTAAAATACTTTCTGGAAGAAAGTCACTAAGCACAGCCCACAGTTGAGGGGCAGTTGCTTCATAAATTCTGCAAAATTGTTCTTTCTGAGAGAGATGTCTCTTCTCTCCAATTCACATATTTATTCAATCACTTAGTTATATCTGTACAGACCCAGGGACATTTATTTTATACTTAAGGTTAAAATCCAAACTATGTATTAATTTAGTTGCTTAAATTGCTCCAATTTCTGCCTTTGGGAGCCCCATAAGTTGGCCCCTGAGTTCCTTCGACATACACCCATTATGTCTTTTTTTTTCCCAGAACTTCCCTACTTTTTGGCACTAAGTTATGCCCCAGATTCATCTTGTGTTTCCTAGCCAGCCATAGAAACAGCCGTTTCTCCAAGAATGCCTGGTTCCTTTCACTGAAAATGTTCTTAGAAACTAATATCTGAGTCTGACTGCTGTACATATTCTCTTACTGAAGGACATCTTGGTCGCTTCCAGTTTATGGCAATTACAAATAAAAATGTTGTAAACATTTGCATTCAGGTTTTTTGTGGAGGACAGAAGTTTTCAGATCCGTTGAATAATACCTGGGAGTTGAGTAATTTCTGGATGACATGGTAAGTTTTTGTTTAGCTATACATGAAACTGCGAAACTGCCTTCCAAAGCGGTTTCACCCCTTTGCACTCCTGCAGAAGAGTGCGTGTTCCTCTGCATCCGAAAGAGCCCGTGATAGTACCGGTTTTTAGAAGATCTGAGCCATTCTAGTAGGAGTGTAGTGGGGATGGAGGTTTGGATGTGTGTTTGACTCTGTCTTCGACTCAGAGGAAACATCTAAACACAGATTTCAGACGTCACCAAATTATCACCTCAAGTTTGTTTTTGAATCACATGCAAAACGCAATACACAAATGCGCAGCACACTTGTGGCCAGGGCCCAGCTGACGGACACTGCCCGTATGGGGCTGCTTTTGGGAATCTCCCTCTCCCGCTGCCAGTTTCCCAGCCCTGTCTCTCCGGTGATTCCCCCAGATCACTGGGACGGCTCATCTCTCGACCCTCTCCATTTTTTCCTGTAACTCACATCCTGCGTGTCCTCATTTCTTCCCTTGCCAAGCTTAGATTCCATGACCCAGTATTATAATCATTCTCTCTTATCTTTCAGCTTCTTTGCCCCTCTCTCCCTCTTTTTTATTCCCCTGGCAAAATTCCTGCCTCAGTTAAATTCTACTCTCCTCCTGGTGTCCATCTGTTTCTGGGCAGCTCAGTTTGGCTGGAGAAACCCCAAGCCGCGTGTCTGCTCTGACTGCAGGGGATCCTGGCGCTAAGCACTGACTGCCTTCTCCCTCCTCCAACCCTCTCCCTCCCGCCGTCTTCTCTCCCCTCAAATGGGCAACCCTCTTTTCCTCTCCTCGTCCAGCTGATGGTGTCGCTTCTGATTTCGTTGAGAAAAGAGAATCCATTAAAAAAGACCTTCCGCATGTCTCCACTCCAAATCCACTTCACTCCTGAAGCTTTTTCTACTCTTATCCCTGTTATCAACTTTTACCTATCTATCACTTTTCTTATCAGTTGTACTGGAAAAGCTCCCATCTTAAAATACAACAACCCTGGACCACATTTCTTCCAACCCCTGCCTGATCTCTGTGGTCCCTGCAACTAAGCTCCCTAAAGATTTGTCTGCTCTTACTGCTCACATTCCTAGACCTACTCTAGTCTACTGGACCCCCTCTTAGTCATGTGCACCAACAGTGTTGACTTTGACAGACTCAATGGTCACATCTCAAGACCCAGATACTTGACCGACCCAAGCACGTACCCAGACATCTGCTCATGAAAATCGTGAAGTTCTTCCCTTGGCCCCTGTGACCTCACCTTCTTGGTTTCCCCCAACCCGAAACCCTCGTTGTTACTGAATAATTAATTTGATGCAGTACATGATTATTCCAGTGTTTGCAAAATTAAACAGCTTCTTGAAATACCTGACTCCCACCATACACTTCTGCTCAGGGATTTCTTTGCCACAAACACTATCAACTGTTTTATAATATTTTTACTCCTATGAAAAAGTTTAGGCAATCAAACAAAACAAAATTCTTTCTATTGAAAAGTTAGGGTTTATAAAAAGTTACCTTTTGCTAGAAACCCAGTTTCATTGGGTTCACAAGTCTTCTACTAGACTAAAGACTCCTTAGTGTATTTTTCAAAGACTTGTTTTGAGGATCAGAAAAAGTAATCTTACTCATCAGATCATCATTTCATTACATATCAGTCCTTAAAAAGTTAAGTAAATTTTTCTAGAATTTTGTCCAGTTTTCCTAAGAGACTGTCAAAGAATTTGAGTAGTACACCCAAGACTGAAATATTTTAATTACATTGATAGACAAATTAAACTATAATTTCCATATTCAAATAACTCTTAACAGTTGTAAATAACTGTTATAGATAATCTGTCGATACAATTGTTTGGTTGTATTTAAATTTTTTCAGTCCCTACATTAAGTTGTCATCTCCTGGAAAGGGGATGTAGATATACATACAGTGATTTCCTATAACAGATGAGAGGAAATAAATCAGTAAATCGACGTAAAGAAGTTTGGGGAAAAGGGAGGGTGCTTTGGGTTTCCTGCTACTTGGTTACTAACTGTGCAGCCATTCTGTGCCAGCACAAGCAGACCCCTTTGGTGATGCCCTTCAGACTTCATTAACAAAGAGAACCTGGGGTCCCTCAGTCATGACAAAGAGTGTGGGAATTAGGCTGAGTAATTAGAGATTAAAGAAAATGGGAGTTTGCAAACCAAGTTAAAGCAAGCTGAACAGACACAGGACTCCTAGTTTCTCCTCGAGGCTACACATAAAGTCTTGACTCCTGTATTCCTGAGGTGTTGTACAGGAACTTAGACCCCCACCAAACGGGTCATCTCCTGACTGCAAGCATGCAGACCCCAGACTGGCCAGCCAGAAGACTGGGAGCTAAGACTCCTGAAACGATGCCGTCACCTCACCACTGACCGAGCGGAAGATGGGCATGAGCTGACCACACACCCTGCAACTCTTTCCCACGATTTTGTCTTTAAAAGGCCTGCCTTTAAAAAGCTTTTGGGGAGCCCGGGACCTTGGGCGTTGGCCACCCACTTGCCTCACATGGCTCCCTGCTGTAAATGCCCACTGTCTTTCACTACATCCTGATGTCAGAGTTTGGCTTTGTGCCAGGCAGGCACCCCCAGGTGTGTCTGATTCAATCACAATTCTAAGGCATTGTCTCTTCCTCTCTAAGACCTGGGTGGTGATACTGGCCACACAGATCTATTCCCAGCCGTATGGTGAGAATTAAACAGAATCACATTGCTAAAAGTGCTTTTTAAGTTGTAAAAATTCAAGTAAGAAATTACTGTTATGATTGAGATTGCAAACAATTTACTCAACAAAATTCCCTACAGAGAAAGAAATCTCACTCAATTAGAGAGGGGTAAATTTTGAATAGATTATTATTCAAATGAATTCGTTATCCATTATTTCTTAATTTTGAAAAAGGAAATGAACAGATCAAAACCACAGTGACATATCATCTCACACCAGGTAGAATGGCCACTATCCAAAAGACAAGAAAGAACATAAGTTATTTGTTAAATAAATAAAATAATTGCTGACGAGGATGTGGAGAGATGGGAACGCTCTTACACTGTTAGTGGGAATGTAAATTGGTGCAGCCACTGTGGAAAGCAGTATGGAGGTTCCTCAAAAAACTAAAAATAGAAATACCATATAAGCTAGTAATTCCACTTCTAGGAATTTATCCAAAGAAAAAGAAATCCCTGATTTGAAAAGATATATGCAGTCTTATGTTTATCACTGCATTATTTACAATAGCCAAGATATGGAAGCAACCAAAGTATCTATCAACAGATGAATGAATAGAGAAGAGGTGGTACATATGCATAATGCAATATTATGCAGCCACAAAAGAGAAAGAAATCCTGCCATTTGCAACAACATAGATGGACCTAGAGGGTATTATGGTAAGTGAAATAATACCGGCAGAGAAAGACAATATGATTTCACTTATTTGTGGAATCTAAAAACAAAACAAAATAAAATGAACAAAATAGCAGTAGACTCATAGATACTGAGAAGTGACTGGCAGTTACCTGGGGGAGGTCGGGAGGCAGAGGGGGAAAAAGGGGGCACAAAAATTCCCAATCATAATATAAGTTGGTCATGGGGATGGTGGTACAGCATGGAGAATATAGCCCATGACTCTGTAACATCTTCCTGTGGTGACAGTAACTGCACTAGTTGGGGTGAGGATTTAATAATGTGATAACAACTGAACCACTGTGTTATATATTTGGAACTAATATAAGATTGCATATCAAATGACACTCATTCAAAAAAGGAAATGAAAATTCCGTATCTGGCACTCTGTGCCCCTGTTCCTACTACCAAAGAGCATTATGTTGTGCTGTGTCATAAGTCACTAGAGGTGCAGTGAGGGGTTCATAGGCTCTGAGGTCTCGAGCTCCCCCCTCCCACTGCACAGCTCTGGTGTCTATTTCACATGTCTATTTCTTCTGGGGTGGGGGACTACCCTCCCTCTACAGAAGTGATAATAGCAAACTGGCCTGTATCCATAAGCATGTATGTACAGCAAATACACACTTCAAGCTCTTCGTGGGAGCACCATAAATAAATGTTTAATTCCCAGATGGAACAGAGTAGAAGGGAAGAGCTGTGAAATGTCAAGAGCGTCAAGGTTAAGGCTAAGCTCTGTTGATTATCAAATACATGACCTTGGTAAGTAACGTTACTGGTGCTCAGTTTCCTCATCTGTTAAATGAAGGATCGCAAGAGAATCCCTCCACCACCACCACTGACAATTTTCTATAAACTTTGATCCTCATTTATTTTAGCCACCTATTTATCCCTCCTTGATGTCACACTTGCCAAGGAACACTCTGGCCTCACATGACATCATCTGTGACATCTAATCCTATGAAGTTCCTAGCCCTGAACAGGCACACTTTTTTCTAGAAACATAACCCTATGCTGATTGTTCATCCCTGAGCTTCAGAAACACACAAACTGATATTTTAGAAATGCGATCTGTAGTTAATGCAAGAAAGCAACATTCAGAGAAAATGAAACTATGAGCACTTGAGATTTAACAAAGGAAATTTCGCCTTTCATGTCCATAGTGTTTACGCCTCACCCAGTTCAGATCACAGTGCGCTTTGATCGGCGCGGCTTGGCACGGCTTCTCCATTCATAGATACGGCATTTGGCTTTGAAGCGAAACAAGGATATGAAAGTGCTACACGCCAGCAAAGCAATTCCACGGTAGCCACTTATAATCACATTTACTTTCAGAACTCTCTGTTGTTCCAGAGAGAGAAGAATTTTAAACAAAAGATAGCAATAAGCAGAAGTATAGGGTACAGTGTGGTGTGCAGAATTGCCAGTAGTTGGAAATACGTCTTATTTTTAAAACCCTTAGAACATATTTTTCTTCATAAAAGTGAACTATTATGTCACAACAAATACTGAATCTTTAAACTTACATTATTGAATTTGCATCCAGCATAGACGTATTCTTCCTTTTCAAAAGAACCTGCAAAATAAGCATTAACATTAGAAAATAAAGGTCAATGTTATCTTTTACTATTGTTTTCAATTAAAGTTCTGACCAACTAAGTTCTGAGACCACGAGATCTTGGCCTGAGCCGTGCACTCGGAATCCTCTAAATTACTCAGCAATTACTGGACAAAAAATAGTGGAGGCATCACTGGCCCCAAATGTACATTTTTTGTGATGCTCTTTGGAACATAAAAAATAGTTAACATAGTAACGTAGACCTCATCATCTTACCTTGCTTCCCACTTTTTCCTTCATTTTCAATCCTTAGTTTTATATGGAAAAACAGGGAGAAAGGACCTTGGTTTTAGACATGTTTTCAACACTTAAGTTGAGTAAGAAGGGATAGACTGTAACAACGTTATAGGCATCTACCTCTCAAATCCCTCTCTGCTGTCCATGTGCACAAACACAAAATCCTAGACGGACATATCCATCTCTCTCCCTGGCTCCCAATATTCTTTTGACTTCAATCTGTGTGCTCTAATACTCAAAAACAATTTCTTTCAAACACTAGGGATTTAATCAGTGCTTCCTAGAGCAATTCACCAAAAAAAAAGAGGAAAAGAAAAAACTGTGAAAGGTTTTAAAAGGATGCTGGTTATCATGGAAATACTGCAGCTTCTGAACTTTCTCTTAATTTCTGCCACAGATACGGCTAGCCATACTGTCCATATGTAAGATTAGAAGTTTATCTTTCTATTTACTTTCATATTCCCTTTTCACATTCTCTTTTTTCTACCCTTTTCATCTTCCCTATGAAAGGAAAGCCTTTTCTAGTTTGCTGATCTCTGAGATTCAACTAAAGAAAAAAATGGGGATAAACGAATAAATAAATCAAGCCTTAGCCAGCCTCGTCCAGGCTATACCTCTTTCCCTGCTGTACGTCGTTCTTCAAATGATAACCTACGTTCCTCAGCAGAGCATATCAACAGTTCTTCCTTCTACTCTGACACCTCTGCTCCAGAACCAAACTCTTACAAATGTCCATGGAAAGTTTGATTTCTTAAGACTGGCATTTCCACTCCTTCCAAAGTGGAAATAAATGAATGAGAACAGTTTTATTTAGCATACTAATAAGATAGGTCATTTCTGCTCTCAGGTCATTACAGGGTATCTTGTTTTCATCTTCCTGGAGATAATGGTCTCCAGAGGAGTGGCCAGATTCAAGGAAAATTCCAGGTTCCCAGACAGGAATGTCGAGGAAAGCAGAATATGACATGAAGTGTCCATCATATTATACTTACTTTGTTGTTCTAGGTCCCCAATCTTCGATTTTAAGTAAAGTCATACTGAAATTCATAACAATTCAACTATTGCACATGTTGGTCTACTTACCAACAGCATCACCATAATCCCAGAAAAAGGAGCCAGATGCTTCTCTCTTCTCTCTGTTCATCTAGGCAGAAAGGATTCAGATGGCTGCGGGAAAAAAGCAAAAATTGTATTTTTAGTTAGAAATACCTAACACCAAACTCTCATAGAACTATTTAGAAAAATGTCGAGTTCTTTCTTAAACATCTTTATCAAATGTCCACTTAGTTTATCTTTCCAGTGATAGGAAACTTAAAAAACATCCTCAAGCAACCTATTTCTGCTCTGAACAGCTCAATTTGAAAATAAAATAAGTGATAGCCATAGTATAACCTCTCAAAAGCCTTCCACTGGAAAAGAGTAGATGTTTTTGTAATTCATAAAGTGCTAACATGATGATTATACCATACTGATTGAAGGTGCACCCCTCCGTCTCTTTGTCTACCACAAACAGAGTAATACCAAAACTGCCAAAGTCATTGGATCTGGGCACCTGGGAGCTGATTTTAAAGTATGACCAGTAAGACTCCAGGGATACGAAGCTTGAGTAATTATCTGGGCAACCTGTTCTGCTGGAAGCTTAACTTCTCAGGAACCTTCTTCCTATCATCCTAAACTCCTGTGCCCTCTTCCTATCATCCCACAATGGAGACAGGGCTCAAGGATTTGATCCTGACCACTTCGCAAGAGAAAGCTGCATCATGAGGGGCAAATTATACAATGTGAGTGATAAAACAACCTTACTTTGGGAGAGGATGCGTTACAGTGGAAATTCCTTAAGGGAAGCATTTTGGTCTCATATAAAATACATTTACTTCATTAAATTTTTCCTATAGAAAATGAAAAGTTAGCAATAGTTCCTCTCTTCTTTCTTGGCAAGAGCAATATACTAACTTAAAATTCAAATAGATCTATGATTCAAGTTAGTCCTTGAAAACTACAGATCTAGTTCTAATTTGAGGGGTCCTTCGGGACTTTACAAATTTTCAAAAATGGCAGCCAATATCTCTAATAATGATGTATATTTTTAGCTGATTTTACTTTCAATTAATGCTGATTAGGAGTTCTGATTTGCTATTATGAATCTTTGATGTAAAACAGAAAGATGAATTATTACTGCTTAATAATCTGCTTGTTTGCTAGACAAAAATCTCTGATTACAGGGAGAAAAATGATAAATTAAATAGAACCTAAATGGATAAGCTTGAGGACCCTTACCTAGCCTTCATATAAAACCTAGGAGAGAATTCTTAAGTCAGAAAACATAGCTGTTTTAAAAATAATAATAGGAAGATGTTTAGGTCAGGACAGCTTGGAACTGGATCAAATGCTCAAATATATCATCGACTAATCTCACTCCCAACTTCTTCCCTTCCTCTCTCTCTCATATATGCACACATGCACACGCTCTGACACACGCATACACACATACAAACACACAGATCAATAACTGCACTGCCAATGGAGCCCCTCTCCTGTCACTGGCCTCGGAGTCACAGACAGATCTGAGAGACACAGGCCCAACCGGAAGGTCCACTGGAACGGGAAGGTGGAATCCCAAGCTCGGTCTCCTGGTGGGATGTTCCTGGAACCGCTGCTGTTCTGGCTGGAAACTGCCTTGCCGGAATGCATCCTCCATGAGTGGGGAGAGGGACCCCATCCAGAGCAGCAGGAACTTTAAGAAACCACTGCCACTAAGGTGGTACCTGACGCTCCCCTGTACAGAACAAGCCAGGGTTAAGCCCTCCTGTTACGTACCTGGTAACGAGGAATTCATTTCAGGAGGCACAGAAAGCTGAAACCCAGACTACTGCTTAAATTCAACAAAACATCCATGGAATTCACTAACAGGAAATATGACTAAAATGTCTGATGCGGTGTTTAAAAAAAAAAAAGGGAAAGCTTACAAACTCCAGTATGTAAAACACATAAAGACTTCTTTTTTCAGAAGCTCAACTGTATAACCACATTTACTTTCCTGAAAGTCAATCAACAAGAATACAAGTCAATGTGATATTGGGCTTCAAAGTGTTAAAATTTGGTATCTAATGCTTTTGTGTGAGTTTTTTTACTATACTCTTTTTGAAGGTTCAATTTTATTAAGAAATGAAATTTAATTAAAGAATTTATGGATATTTATGAAACACCTCTGCAAAATAACAGTTTGAAAAACATTGGCTTAATTCAGATAATAATCTGACCATGAGAATGGAGAATTTTTAATACTATTTCCCCCAGTCACAACTAACTGGTAATTGAAGAACAGATCACATCTCCTTTCTTCCAGTTTGGGATTAGTCCTATGTTTACAGTCAAAACTTATTCCCACAAACTTTCTTAAAGACTGGGTGAGATTAGGCAATCAGCGCTCATCAAGAGCTGGTAAAGGAAAGGGAGAAGTGGATTCAGTTAAAATAACTGCCTGACAGTGGAGATGTCGCATTGCTTCCCCACCACGAGGCCATAGTTCATAGGGCCCACGAGACCAGGTGTACCGGTGGGAAGATGATTAGATCAGCAATGTTCTATTTCTTGAGAGAATGAACTATGAAACACGGAGAAAGCCTGCCACTTATCACAGACACACAAAGGCTGTATAACAATCTAAGTCTCTTGCTGGGGCCAAAGAATCTATTACAGGCTGAGATCCTTTGGGCGCAGGTTGTTAGTGAAACAAAGACGGTCCCGAATGCTCAGCCTTGGTAATGGCACAACACTGGGCTGAAATTTTGCAAACTTTTGCAATCGAATCCTGAATTTCTCCATGAAATCTAGGGCTGTTGTACTTGTTGTTCTTAGATTTTCACAAGATTTCCTTTGTCAGTTCACGCACATCCCTCTGATAAACACCACTCTTAACTAGCTTAAATGGGTTTCTGTTTCTTGCAAGAAAAAGTAACTGATTCAATGGATTATGATCTTTATTACATTCTGCTGTAAAGAAACTTCACTGTGGAGTTCATTTGTTTTTAAGAATTTAAATAGTTGCATAGAATAAATGTCTTCTCTGCTCCTAAAAATAAAAATCCATCCTGTCTCTCATCTTAAATATTGGCCAGTCTATATATGGCCCACTTCTATTATTTTGAGAAGAGCGAACAATTCTAAACAAAGGTTTTCACAAAGAACCAAGCCAAAATTATATAGTCAAAGGCACTAGGCGCCATGTAAAACCAGTGGAAAAGATACCATATTAATCTTGAGTTCAAGGATTTATATTACTTTCTATAAAATATCTAAAATATGAACTGTATAAAAGTCAAACCAGGATGCTTCAAGGAATACACACACACGGATCTTGCTTTTTTTGAAAAATAAAAACAGTTGGCTTCTCAAAAAATTTTGTTGAATTAAAATATGTCAGTAAAAATATATCTGGCTCTCTGGATATTGAATCCTGTATTATTTAGCATTAAAACCCAATGTTAGTCAATCATACATGATTATACAGTAGCACAAGAGAATCTAATATATTTCATGTCTGGAGTATGGGAATTTACTGTTATGTTGTTCATAATATTTTCCAACAAAGCCTAATTTTGTTTTCTACACTTCAGAATATTGATTAGCCTTACTACAACGTAGATGTGTTTTATTACTAATCACACAATTACTTTGTAGCATTTTAGCTCAATGATAACTGTCATATTGTTAGGAAAAATGTAAAACAGGAAGCATCAATTTATTTTAAAAACTTTTTGAGTTCTTACTAAGTACAGGGCATGTATATTTGTGTGTATATATCTCTATATATACACACACATGCACACACACATATGCAGATATACACACACATAGATTCGTACATCAGTACTGAGGTTATGAACAATTCAGAAAATGGAATATAGTTACTTTGAAGAATCTCATAAAAGCCCAATTTCAGCTCCTTTGTAGCTGTGGTAAGTTCATCAAAGCTAGAGAAATTCAACAAAAGAAACAGGCAACTATGCAAATACTTCTACCTCCAGGAATCCCGATATTTGGTTCCAAGAGTTTGCACAGATTTGTTAGCAAATCATCCTCAGGACATCGCCTCCTGCCCACTTTCCTGCATATGTGCCCTCAGCCCCGGGTCCCTCAGATTACATTCATGTTATCCCCTCCCCTTGTGACTTAAAGTGAAGGAAAAAATGGATTTAAATCAAGAATTTTGTTTTTTTAATGAAGGCTAATGGAGCAACTGATGTTCTCAGTATAAGCTTTCTTGTTATTAAATTGGCAGAGATGAGAAGGAGACTTTATTTCTCTTTTTTTATGAGGCATATATTTTGGGGTGTAATATACTATTTCTGCAAATTACCTTGAAACCAATTTCAGAATCTCTGAAGAGCAGACATATTATTTTAGTTTTCTCTCAGATTTACCTAGTGTGAGGTATATTTTATATGAAGTAAAACATGTCAGTACACCATTTTCAAATATAAGAATCAAAATGATGTAGGAAAAAATAGGCTAATAAGGCAAACCTGGACTGGTCTGTCAGTCTCAAATGGCACTGATATAAACTGCTATAAATAGCTATACTGCGCTGATAGAAAATTCTAGTACTCACCTCTTTAAGAACTGGAGTGATCATGACAGCCGGCCCCCAAAGGAGTGCCTTGTTAATTTGATGAGCCTGAGGATCTGATGTAAACTTAGATTTTTACAGTGAAAAACCACTAATCTCATCAAAGTAATGTCTTTGTATGAATCATTGAACTCAGCCACCTCAGGTTTATGGTGACCAGCACCAAGACCAAAAAGATAAAAACAGGGAAAAGTTTAGAGTATAAGCAGTGGTTTAGGAATAAAAATATAATTAGCAAGTGAAGCCCTGGGATCGGTTCTCTTCCCTGAAGAAAAGATAACCGGGCACTAAAGCTAAGGTCAAAACTGTGTCAAGTAATCAGAAGCCTAAGATTTTGTCATTCTTTTTTGCATTCAAGGATGCCCTGTTAATCCCACCTCCTTCACAGAGCTGTCCCTATTTCATTTCACACTGACCTTGCCTTTCTTTGAATTGTTCCTTTATAGCCAAGGCCACACAATCAGAATATAAATACACAATGTCCCATATCATACTCAGTTTCTTTCAAATCTGTGCCGTGATCTTGCTGGTTCTCTGTGCGCAGGGACCATGTTTCAACCTTGGTCTAAATTCCATATCTTCAGACAAGACACAGCTTTTGCCTTCTGCTAATCGATTGAAAGTTTTTCTTTAACTAAATATTCAAATTTGTAAATTATTTCTAATCACAGTCGGGGTGCAGGGGAAACAGATTTGCCTATTTCTTTATCCGCAAAATAATATATAGGCACCCTGAAAATACTTCTACCTTGGGGAATCCTGACATTTGGTTCCAAGAGTTTGCACAGATTTGTTAGCAAATCATCGTCAGGACATCCGTCCTGCCCACTCTCCTGAATATGTGCCCTCAGCCTCTCCTTCAGTAGGAGAGACCAGGCTTCTAGGATCTATGTGGTAGAAGATCAAAGACTAGAACGATTATTAAATGTTATATACTCATGCATCAAACTTCAGACTACTGTACTTCCACTGACATGAGAATGGTAGGAAAGGGTGTACAAATAAGGCGGCAATAAGTATTTAATCCTTAATGCAGAACAGGAAATTGCTGCGAACTCTTCTCCAAATGCCCCAGGGTCTTGTTCCTATAAAAGAAAAACATTTCAATAGACATACTACCTGAAGTGGGAATTTTTTAAGTGTTAATTTTTTTTCTTTATGGGGAGAGGGAGGTTAGAGACAACCTGACCATGTTTTAATATTATTTCTCTCTACTTGAAAGATTTTCACTGTAGTAAGTTACTGAAGAGCTGATTCTCAGTTAAACACATTCCATAAAATTTACATACTGTGATTGGAATATGCATAAAGTTTGCATGCCCAGCTAACAGCACAGTTGCAAATCATTTCTAGATGAAAGATAATTTCTATACTTTCTCCTCAAGAGAGAGGACAAGTTCATAGCCACTTGAGAAAGGAATGATTTCACCCTAGACCATCTACTGAAGGCCTCCTTCTTAGCCCATGCTATAGTATCTGCTTGCTGCCAAAACAAAAACATGAGATTTGGTAGATGACTGAGCTTCTCAAGATGGGTAATAACCATAAGTACCATGTGTGTGTCCTCTGAAGCCTTGTTTTATAGGGGCAAAATCTGCTCACGGGTTATCTTGACTGATGCAATGTGTCTACTTTAAATGTAGTAATCTCTTTTAGAAATTATAAATGATGCATTTTCAAGAACAATTTTAGAAAAACTATTTCTCCAACATGTATGTCTTCTCATTCTCTCACAGTTCTTGATAAAATCAAAAATATGTAAATTTTTAAAAGCCCAATCATATATTTCAATAGCTGTGTTGAAAACAGTTTGACTTTTGATTCATATTTTTGTGATTTATATGTATCTGTATATGTATATATATATATGTATATTTCTAACTTGTGTCTAATTACAGGTCAATACTGAATATAGCTGTTAACCATTTTAAATTAACTCTCACTTGCCTTATTTCCAATTGCACTATGGTTTCGGAGGAAGGGATAAAATGCCCCTAATTGAATCTAATGCAGGCAAAGTTCCTAAGTTGTCTCTTCATTAAACCTGAATCTGTCAGGTCCAATCTGGGGAAAATTTTCTTGACTTTAAAATAGATCCCTTATTTTACTGTAAAACACATACTGAAATATTTCATGTTACACTATTCTTAATGCCAAACATGCTTCACACCACAAAGATATCATTTTCATGCTGTAGAATCTGAGAGTGTAAATATGCTCTTTGAGAAGAATGTATGGAATAAAACAGTGACCCGTGCCTGTCGTCCAGCCTTAACTAAAAGAAACCTGTGGGCTCCGTCATGGTGTAAGCAAGGCGTGTTTTATACAATCCAATCTAAAAATGTTTCTTTTTAAGTGCAGGTCTATCAATTTTCTGTCTCATTATGAGAAAGACAGAACATTCACGGTGCATTTAGCTAATTCAAGAGGTTTAGTGACTAACCACTCAGGGCGGGACAAAAGGCTCCATGATCATTGTGCCTAATGATGCTCTTTCCTCCTTGTCGTAAGTCACAGAATCTTTGCTTCCTGTCATCTACTGAAGGCCTCTGTCTGTCTTCAAATTGTTTTATTCCAGAGAACTTCTTGTTCTCTTAGAAATATACTCTTTAACCCCAAAGCTTCAATCAATGCCAAAGTTTGTAGGTTAAAAAGTCATGAAGAAATAGATCAGGGAGTCATAAGATATGTCGATTGTAATGAAAATGTCAGTTCTCCAAACCTGGAGGTGTGAACTACACTCTGGTGAAGCGGTAAGATCTTTGGTGGAGAAAGACCAGGTCTAGCTCTCTTCCTCTGAGGCTGCTTATATTACACATTTTCCCTTCTGTCAGTTTCTGGTCCAGACAAACTTGAAGCAATACTTCCTTTCCAAAATTTATTTAGCAATTCTTCTTCGAATGTACCTAATCCATCACTTGAAAAACAAATGCAATTCTTACTAAATTTGAAAGTTTACAACAGTTTTCTTTGCAACTTTCCAAAATAAGGCAAACATTGCTCTGCAATTTTTTTCTTGGAAACTGATTGGGATATGGGGAATCTGCCACAATAAAACTTCCAAATTTGTTAACATAGCAGCAAACTCTTTAATAGCTGAATTTTTTCTTTATCACTAGGGCTCAGATAAGAGGAAATATTTTGTTGTGTGTTTGAAATATTTTGTTGGCTTAATTTCACTTCCTCCCTTCAGAGGAGAGGGAGACACTTCCAAGTGCACTTTCTATACCTGCTTCCAAATTGTCCTTACTTTTTCCCCCATTGTCTGCAGACCTCATCACAGGTCACGGAAGAGTTGCGGGTGGGTAGAGGTGAGTGACAGAGGAAATAACTTCTCCAGTTTCAGCAAGACCATGTGCTTTAGTGACATAAAACGAACCAATAATAATAAAAATTGAGAAATATTTGTTTCTCCTGAGATCTGGATAGGTTAAGGGCAAGTCTACATTGGCTAAGTAAAGTACATTGTTCATAATGTCTTGAAAACAACTGGACTGCATTTTATCTTCACAGAAGCAGGTATTGCACCCTCAGATAATATCAACACACATATAGGCCTTAATGTTAATTGTTTAATTTTAAAACTTATAGGTAGAATTTCAAAGAGATTAAATTCTAGTATTTCAGTGATTGCCATGTGCATGTCTCTCCCATGTAAACGGCTATCACGCAACCAGGGATTAGTGTGTGTCCCACACCAACAAATGTTGAATGACTCAAAATAAATGCTTGCTTTTTGGCAGCATTCCAAGAAGCACTGGAGAAAACGTAAGAACCACTTTCTTCAGTATTATTCTAAAGAGATTCCCCCTTCTTTCTTTCAAAAAAAAATACATGATCTTAAAGTGTACGAACAATTCCCAAATATCATGGAGCACAAATATTTTATCAGAAGTATAAATCTGTGTGAACATGAAATGGAGGGAATGAAGAGAATTTTACCAATTATCATATATGAATGACTGTACACATTTTGTGAAAGGGCTGTTAAAAATGAATGCTACACATGCAGCCCCAATTCTCTTACACTAAACGCTTTAATGAGTCATACCATAGTGTAAGCAGCACAGGGTCTCAACCACGACTACATATCAGAAACTTCTGGGAGCTAAAAACAAAACAAAACGAAACAAACAATGCTAAGGCACCATCCTTGATCAATCAAATCAGACTACCTAGGAATGGGACCCGGACTTCAGCATTCTTAAAATTTCCGTGTGATTCTAATATTCAGCTGTAGCTTTTACAGTACTGTTGGAAAATGCCAGTAATTTTCTTTTGATTTACTTCCTTAGTAAAACCTTACATGTACATGAAAAAGAATACTTCTGATATTCAGCACCAATACTATAAGTTTTTGATTTGGCTATTCTTTTGTTTGAATTTAATGTGCATTTTTAACCACTTTTAAACCAAACTTATAAGTCAAAAATTATAAGCATAATGCAATCAGATCTAGTTGAAAGTCCATCCAGAAGTTCCACATAATATAATGTTGAGTATGTTACTCCAGTGACTATAAATGGAGGTAATAATGCTTAACTTCACAGAGTTATAATGTTTAAATGAAAACAATAACTGTATCTATATGAAAGCACCTCTCCCAACAGCCAGCCTAGAACAAGGGGACGGCACAGCTCGTTTCCTTCCTGGGCCTGGTGAACTGCCCACAGCAGCTGCAGCCCCAGATCTGCTTCGCCCTCGTTGGACAGCTTGAATCTCAGTTTTAGCCTTTATTCACCTAGAACTCCACGACTAGTCATTTTGTCTCTTAAGGGCAAAAAAATGAGGAAAAAGGAAAAGCTGAATTGTTAGATTAAACTGGATGATGGCAGCTCTAATAATAAATTCAGTAAACACTTCACGCCTTGTCCAGGTAAATCTTGCTAATGCTTCCACTTAAAACTATTTTTATGCATTTCTGGGAAGTCATTTTCATTGAATTTCATTAAGTTTGGAATCTGGAAGTCATATCATTTTATACCTGAGACATGGAAAGTATTTAGAAATTAATTTTCAACACTGAAAATATTTAGTTTAGTTTAAATGTAGACATTTACTTCTTTTCTTCCTTCTTCTCCGTCTCCTCCTCTTTCATCTTCTTGCCTAAATTCCCTTATGAGTTAAACACAGTTTGCAGTTTCTTGGGTAACCTAAGTGTAAGAGGTACATCCTAAAATCTACAGAAATCAATAGAAATTTTAAGTTCTGAATAAAATAGGATAAACCTCAAATAGTCATAAGTCACCTAACTTTTCTCTGTTGTGCATCAATGACATATGATTCTACTGCTTTGTATTGTTATTTGAAGGTAACTTTTTTTTACTAGTATTAGAGTAACTCATTGGCAGATGTATTTAATTAGATATATTTTTTAAATACATATATTTGGAACATTGTCTATCAAGTCTACTACATGTTTATTTTTTCCTTTTCAGTCAAATCAAGACCTAAGAATTTTTCAGTAGGTACTTCATCAGTTTGGAGCTTTTCTATTGTGTGCCTCAAACAAGTTTCATTAAGTTCCCTGAAATAATAGTTCTAGAAAAATGACTACATTCCAGAACATAAGCTGAAACATATTTTTATCTAACCAAAATAATAAATTCTATCTTGATCCTCATACCTTAAAACAGTATTGCTGAGAATTCACTTTATAAATCAAAGAAGGTGACTCTCTGAGAATCATATAAATTTTGCCCATATTTATGACAAATTATGAAAGTAATAAACCTGAATTGAGATGAAAACCTGTTTTAGACAAACAAGAATACAGTAAATGGGAATACAGCGTTCTACAGCTGAACCCATAATCCTGATTCTACTAACGCAGGCCAGGAGAATCTCTCAACAGACACCCCAGGGAAAAGACAGAAATGTGTAACCCAGCAAACCTCACCTGGAGGAGCTGCCCGACTCACGTGGTCACTGACAGGATGCTTTAGGACCTGGGATTAACTCCAGGAAAGAAGGGATTTGTCTGCCAAGCTTGCACTGTATTGCACTTGGTGTAATGAAGACGCAAGTCCTGACCTGTGCCCCTAACGGTGGGGATCTTACCATTCATATTCCGCCAGGCTTACAAACAGCTCCAGTCAGACCAAAGTAAGATAAAGGCAGTATGAGTGTACATACTCACTAAAAACGGTAGAGTTCATTAACAAAGGCTTCATACATTACAAAATTGTCCCCAAATTTTTTTCTCTAATACTAATCTGAAATCAAGAGTTTAGCTTTGGCTGTCTTAACTCCTGTTTTTATGCCTCTCCTGAGGCCATTCTGCTCTGCTTTGTGCTGCTGCAGAAGGGCGTTAAAAATACTTGTAAAATCAATGAGAACACTTAATAAAAATTAAAAATTAGCAAGACAAGATTTTAAAAGAGGAAGATTATTTACTAGTCCTTGAAAACATCAAGAAAATATGATAAAAGGTAACATCTGTTATGAAGGGATATTTTCATGATAATTTGTGGATATTAAAACAACATATTTCAAGATTTATAAGCTACTCACTAGAAAGTAGATTTTGCTTGTAGCCAAACACAGAACGTGTATCATTATGATATCCCAGATACCCTTAGAATCAGGGTATAATGTTTTCTCATGATAAAGGGAGTCAAATGAATTTCCTGGTTTCCCAGTGCATACATATACAAGTTATGGTCACACTGCACTGTAGTTTATTAAGTGTGCAATAGCATTATGTCTAAAAAGCAGTGTACACAGCTTGACTTAAAAATACCTTATTGCTAAAAAATGCTAAGCATCATCTGAGTTTTCAGCAAGTTGTGACATTTTTGCTGGTGGACAATCTTGCCTCAATGTCAGTGGCCGCTGACTGATCAGGGTGGCAGCTGCTGAAGGCCAGGGAGGCTGCGCCAATTTCTTAAAAGACAACAGTGAAGTTTTGCCAAATCATCAGACTCCTGCTTTCACGAACAACTCTCTGGGTGTGATGCCGCATGACAGCATTTTATCCACAGTAGGACTTCTTTGAAAATTGGAGTTCATCCTCTCAAAACTTGCCCCTATCAACGAAGTCAATGTAATATCCTAAATCTTGTCGTCATGACCATCTCCACAACATCTTTGTCAGGAGTAGATTCCATCTCAAGAACCCACTTTCTTTGCTCACCTGTAAGAAGCGACTCCTCATCCATTCAGGTTTCTGAATAGATGCAGTTGAAGCATCCTCAGAACCCACTTGTGATTTTTGTTCTCTTGCTGTTTCCACCACATCTGCAGTGACTTCCTCCCCCGGGGTCTTGAACCCCTCAAAGTCACCCCTGAGGTTTCGAATCAATTTCTCCCAAGCTCTTTTCATGCTGATATTTTGACTTCCTCCCATTAATCACTAATGTTCTTAATGGCATCTAATGAATAGTGATTTGTTTCCAGAAGGTTTTCGTTTTACTTTGCCCAGATCCATCAGAGGACTTACTATGACAGCTCCAGTATTAGGAAATGTATTTCTTAAATAATAAGACTTGAAAGTGGAAGTGACCCCTTGATCCATGGGCTGCAGAATGGATATTGGGCGGCGGGCATGAAAATAACGTTCATCTCATTGTCCATCTCCGTCAGAGCTCCTGGGTGACCAGGTGCATCGTCAGTGAGCAGTACTGTTTTGAAAGGAATCTTTTTTCTGAGCAGTAGGTCTCAAAGATAGACTTGTAATATTCAGTTAACCACATTGTGAACAGATGTGCTGTGATCCAGGCTTTGTTGTTCCATTTGCGGAGAAGAGCAAGAACAGATTTAGCATATTTCTGACGGGCCCTGAGATTTTGGGGAAGGTAAATAGGCAATGACTTCAACTTAAAGTCACCAGCTGCATTAGCCCCTACCAGGAGAGTCAACATGTCCGCTGAAGCTCTGAAGCCAGGCCCTGACTTCTCTCTAGCTGTGGAATCCTAGATGGAAGCTTCTTCCAACAGAAGGCTGTTTCATCTACTTTGAAACTATCGCTTGGTGCGGCCACGTTCAGTAATGATCTCAGCTGATCTTCTGGGTGACTCGCTGCAGCTTCTCCATCAGCACCTGCTGCTTCCCCTGCACTTTTCTGTTACGGAGACGCCTTCTTCCCTTAAACCTCATGAACCGTCCTCTGCTGGCTTCCAACTTTTCTCTGCAGCCTCGTCCCTTCTCTCAGCCTTCATAGAATTGAATACAATTGGGGCCTTGCTCTAAATTACGCTTTGGCTTAAGGGAACGTTGTGGCTGGTTTGATTTTTCTCTCCAGACCACACAAACTTTCTCCACATCAGCAATTTGGCCGTCCTGCTTTGTATCGTTCGTGTGATCACTGGAGCAGCACTTCTCATTTTCTTCATGAAGTTCTCCTTTGCCTTCACAACTTGGGCAACTATTTGTTGCAAGAGGCCTAGCCTTCGCCCTGTTTTGGCCTTCAACATGCCTTCCTCACTAAGCTTAATCATTTCTAGCTTTTAATTTAAAATGAGAGACGTGTGACTCTTCCTTGAACACTTGGGTAGGGTTGTTAATTGGCCTAATTTCATTATTGTTTTGTCTCAGGAAATAGGGAGGCCCAAGGATGGGGAGAGAGATGGGGAACATCGGGTCTGTGGAGTGGTCAGCACACACGCAATGTTCATGGATTATGTTCACCATCTTACGTAGGCAAGGTCTGTGGTGCCCGCCCCCGGAAGACAAAATCACAATAGTCACATCAAAGACCACTGATCACAGATCTCCACTACAAATATAACAATAATGGAGAAGTTTGAAATATTGGTAGAATTACTAAAATGCAACACAGAGACACAAAGTGAGCAAATGTTGGAAAACTGACCCCAACAGACCTTTTCTAAGCAGGGTTGCCACAAACCTTCAATATGTGAAAAACACTATACAGCAAAATGCAACAAAATAAAGTGCCATAAAACGAGGTGTGCTTGTAATAACAACCTACTAAACAGAAGGTCCTAAGACATGAAGGTCTTTCTTGTCATCTATTCTTAATAGTTTTCCAAAGTACCATGGGTATCAAAGACCAGAGTGAATGTGTCATGTGCTGTAGGCTGTGCATTGTGGGGGTAAAAGTTGCAACACCTGGTCAGACAGTTGCCTTTCCAGACCTCCTTGACCTCTGCAGTGGACGAGGCCAGGGGGAGGTTTGGCTACAGGGGATGTACATCCCCAGGTGGTGCCGCCAGGAAAGGTGCCGCCCTGGACATGTCCCAGCATTGGAACAGCAGCGTCAGCATTCCCAGATCCTCTCATCTGTGTGTCTCCTTTGTACACAGATCCAGAGATGCCCAGAGTTAAATCAGGTCTTTCAAAACTCATCCAGTACATGTCACAAAAGTTTGGCTCAGAGAAAGTCCAGTTTAAGGCAGCTCTTTGTATAGCAGCTTTAATGGGGTTCCTGTGCAGAGACACACTGTGTGAATTACCCTAGCCTCGTTTTCCTGTAGCTTCTAAGCATATCCCTTGCAATCATTCATGTTAGCTTTTACAGCTTTTTAAAATGCATTTTGTTTGACATGGCAGCAAGGGTAGAAGGAATCCAATGCAATTCCGATCCAGAGTCTGCTGTCTTGAAGGGTCTGCCTCTCCTTTGGATCTTCAAAGCTGAGACAGTAATACCACTTTAAAGCTGTCTTCATGATATATTGCGGATACATAAGATTAGAAATACTAAGAGGCCCTGGTCTCCCCAGAAAGGGGACAGAATCATGTCCACTTAAAGCATTTTAGTTTCTACCATAAACTTTTTGTTCCCAACCTGTTATTACTTTGAAGAGAACATGTTCCTAAAGAGATGCTGAGCCTCTTGACATTTAATTTCCAAATGTACAGCTTGAGAATAAGCCTAATGAAACTTTTAATGACTTTTGATACATAAAGCACAGCAGAGTCACCTGACCTTGGCCATCGGTTAGGGCTTGAACTCAACTACATAGTGAGCACAGTTCATGTTAAAGCCATTTGTGGCACATGTGAAACACTGACACGGGAATCTAGACACCGTGTCATGATCCCCTCGCCCTCCCCTGCCCCCCGTAAATGAAGGCAGCAGTCTCATCATATTCTCCCGTTCCTGCGCGAACATTTTAAGCACCAACTATATCATAATAGAGCTGGTCTGCTCAGCCACAAAGAAAAAATATATAACAACTGTAGATAATTACCCACTGGAATGCAGTGGGTAATTACAGGACTCCTGTACTTTAACCAGAATATAACTTCTAATTATCTCAAAAGCCTAAGTTTATACAATCAGAAACGGTTACCAATCAAAGAGATTACACAAAATGTTAAAACCTTAGATGTTGAACTGTAAAAGAATTTTAAGATTGGTTAAAAATAGCACAAGGAATAAGAATATTTATCTGATGCTGTATCAGGTCTTCAGTCTGCAGGCTCGGTATCTTGGTAACACTCACTCTGACTGCATGCAGGCATCTCCAATACTTTTTACAATAGTCTATTTTAGAAAGAATGCGTCTGAGAGCTTAACTGGCCTTGTTTCTTTCTTTCATGTCCCAAATTGCTATTAACAGTCTCTTTCTTCTCTGATTCACACTCTTTCTTTTTTGCAAATTCCCACATGGTAATAGACTTGTTCTTTAAAAGAATATAAACCAGAAATAAGGTAACTACTCGGCATCGTTTGTAAAAGGATGAACCCCATCAGGGTAACAAAAAAGAGGATTCTCTTAGCTAATTCTGGGTTCATACCGTGGAGCAATGAAGATGAAGGAAAATTTTGACAGTCACCATCACCTATATTAATTGCTTATTGGTAGTATTGGGCAAAGGATTTGGAGTTAAATTTATATCCTCCCGACTGCTTGTAACGGATACAGCAGTAGCTATTTTTGTCCACCAGTGGACATCACTCACTGCTTAACATACAATATGTTGAATCCTTAATTTTTGGATTTTGTATTCAGGTCTCCATTTTATCTTCAAAGAAGGCTCACAGGGCCAGAGAAGGACTGAGGTAGGACTGGGAGCCAGTGTCCCACTGCGGCCTGTCCTCTGGCGACCTGCCTTCCCACGCGAGCGCTTCCCTCCCCCTGTGCGTGAAGGGGCACAGGCGCCCTGGTGCTCAAACTAGTGTATGTGATTCCACAGACTCCCCGACCTTTTGCTTCTCATTATTCTTCCTCATCCTTTGCTTCAAGAACACAAATCGCAAATGAAGTCTCAATAATGCCCTGGAATCCCACCGCACTTCTGCCACCGATTCACTCGCCACTCCCTGACGCGGCTGTGGCACACCTTCTCCTCTCTTTTAAGTGTGACTTTTTTTTTAAGGAAGAATGACTGGAATCCAGAAAGATCTAGGAGTCAAATTACAGGGCATAATGGTTTGGGTTACCAGACCCAGCAAAGTCTACCGCCTGTTCACAGCGCATGAGGGTGTTAGTGAACAAATAACTTAGTTTATGGTATTTTCAGTGTGGTGGAGACAACTTAAAACAGAGGAGGAATGAACATCGCTTACAGATCTCAGACATAATTTTAATTTTTAAAATTTCTAATTTTTTCCCTCAGAGCTCACATCTAATCTGTCAACCAGTCCTGCCACTGCTGTCTTCAAAATGTACGCACCCTCTGACCATGATTCCTTTGCTGCCGTGCCGCTGTCCAGGCCACTACTGTCTCCTGCTCAGGCTGTCACAACAGCTTCTTAAATGGACGAGACACCTCCCCTTCCATGTGGGCTCAGAGGTGGATTCACCTGGGAGCTAAAGAATCTTGTTTCACGGTCCCTTCGGTGTAACCCATTCATACGTCCGTGCTGCCTGAAATTCTAGTTGTAATTTTTAATGATTTTTTTAAGAGACAGCTGCCCAAATTGTATAAAGCTTCATAAAACCTGGACTCCTCTCTGCCTCCACACTGCTTCTCTGCCTTCCTAGAAGCCACAAGAGGACCCTTTTGCAACCCCTGATTAGACACCTCCCGTGGTCTCCCACGTCACTCAGAGTAGAAGTCAACCACCTTACAGTTGGTCCATGAGGCCATTTGTGACCCCACCTCTATACCCCCTGACGTCTTCCTCTGCAAATGTCCCTGGGTTACTCTGCTGTAGTGACGCCGGCCTCCGTGCTGTTCCTGCAAAATGCCAGGCATACTCATCTTCAGGCTCTTGGTCCTGGTCTTCCTTAGGTATCAGCCTCTCACCTCTGTTATCAGTCACCACCTTCCCTGACCACCTTTATTTCAACTCCAAACATTATGGTCCCACATTTCCTACCCCACTGCACTGGGCAGAATGCTTGTGTGTCCCCCAAATTCAGATGTTAAAACCTGAACCCCACAGTGATGGTATTAGGAGGTGAAGGGGACCGTTGGGAAGTGATCAGTCACAGGGGTAGAGCCCTCTTGAATGGGACCAGTGCCCTTATATGAAGAGGCCAGAGAGCTAGCTACATCTCTTTCTGCCGTGTGAAGATACAGCTGGAAGTCTGTGGCCTGGAAGACAGCCCTCACCCTACCAACCCTGCTGGCATATTGATCTTGAACTTCCAGCCTCCACATTGTGGGAAATTAATTTCTGTTGCTTATATGCTGCCCAATCTGTGGGATTTGTTATAGCAGCCCAAACACACTAACACACCTACTTTCCAAGTTAGGTTTTCTCTTAACAGTTACTGTTACCCACCATACAACACATTTTCCTTATTTATCTTATTTAAAATTAAAAATTATTAAAAATTACAACTAGAATTTCAGGCAGCTTAGATGTATGAATGCATCACACAAAAGGGACCATGAAACAAGATTCTTTAGCTTCTCGGTGTATCTCCCACCAAGATGTCAGCTCCGTGAAGGTGAGAATTTTTCTAACTGTATCCCGAATGCCTCCGGACAGAGTCACTGCTCCTTAAATACGTGTTTGCTGGAATAAGGAAAGAAAAGATTACCTCTCGTCAGAGTCCCAGTGAAGGCTTCACAGAGAAGTTGAGATGGAGGCTGCATACTGATCAGCTCACAGAATGCGGGCAGAGATGAGGAAAAATGGAAAGAAAAGCCTGAGCAAAGTGCAGAGACAACAAATTGGGCTGCATGTGCAGAAAAACGACTGCTGGGTAACAGGGGTTGACTAGTCTTCACTCTGTCTTCAGGCCACATGATTCTGTTTGCAAGCGTCTCTGGGGAGTGGGACCTGAGCAGCACCCCCAAGGCTCTCTCTGCATCTCCCCCACACCATTCCCCCTCCCTGGAACAGTGCTGCCCTCGCCCACATCCTCCTCCTCTCAGCTCAGCCCTCCTGTTGGCCAGTCCTCGTCTTCACCACCAGCTCTGTTGGCACGCTCTCCTGGGCTGCCCCGGCCTTGAGTCCAGCTGATATGGATGCAGCGCCCTTCGTCCAGGCACTCACTGACCCAGGCTTTCTCTGTCACTGCCACACAGCTGCTTGCGTGTCGCCCACCTCCCCAGCTGT
Source organism: Manis javanica (assembly GCF_040802235.1). Taxonomy (NCBI): domain Eukaryota; kingdom Metazoa; phylum Chordata; class Mammalia; order Pholidota; family Manidae; genus Manis; species Manis javanica. The sequence continues at coordinate 5,207,605 of NC_133170.1, read as the reverse complement.
TGTCTCCCACGGCTGTGCACGGAGGAGGCACAGACATGCCAGAGTGAGACTGAGCAGTGACCCGGGTGGCAGACAGGATGCTGCCACCAGGAGGCAGTGGTCCGGCCCTGCAGGGTGCAGGGATGGAAGCCAGCGCCACGAGGACACAGGGGAGGGAAGTGCTCTCACCCTCCGTGGTGTGCTGCAGAGCTGATACATGACAAATGGGTGGACGTTTCACCTTCTCACCAGGGGAAAAATACTAAAACTAAATCAGGACTTACAGTCCAGCTCCCCTCATGATCAAGGACGTTTCTCAAAGTCCACGCACATCCGGAGACCCCGTTCTGCCGTCTGTGGTTGTCTTGCCTGGTAACAATCCCCTGGAACCCAGACCTACAAAGGATGAGTCAGTCAAATTAAATCATGCAGCTCACCTAATATGATACAGAAATCTTTACAGCTAAGCCTTACTGCATTCTGAATCACGCAAATAAAAATTAGGAGGCAGGAAAATTAAAAACTTAACCAGGAACAGCTGACCCTTAAACACAGGTTCGAACTCTATGGGTCCATTTATGTGGACGGTTTCCAGTAAACACAGCACAGTACTGTAAATGTATTTTCTCTTTTGCATGATTTTCTTGATGACATTTTCTTTTTCCTAGCTTACTTTATTGTAAGAATAAGTATATAATACATTTAACATACAAAATATGTGTTAATCACATGTGTTGTTGGTAAGGCTTCTGGTCAATGGTAGGCTCTTAGTAGCTAAGATTTGGGGGAGTCAAAAGTTGTGCATGGATTTTTGACTGCATGGGGTTTGGTACGTCTGACCTGTGTTCAAGGGCCAACTGTACATAGTGAAAGTATATACTGGGTTCATCAAGAACAGAAATAGAACCCCACACTCCTGTCTTGGGCTCCTCCAGCCACAAAATCTTGAAAGAAAACATATTTTCAATTGTTCTTTTATAATTTCAGCTATTCTTCTATACACATAAATCTATATCAATATAATAGAATTCCAATTTGACTGCGATTAAGAAACTAAAGCAGATAGATTAATGATTCAAATGTTTGCAAAACTTAAAAAATCTCTAAGAATACACAGAGAGCTATTTTTAAAATTTGAGTTGAGAAGGGCCTTTTGAAATAGAATACTAAAAGGCAGAAACCTCAAAGAAGAAAAAAATTTAGCTCTAAAAATAGTCTTAACTATGCAGCAAAAGACACAATCAACAGGCTACAAGACAAAGAGTCTAGGAAACATATTTGGAATCACATACAGAAAAGAATTATTATTTTACAAATCAATAATCAAAAGATGATCTCCCCAGTAGGAAAATGGCAAATATATACTGAGTTTTCACAAAGAAACAGTAGCAAAAAAGACTGTAAAAAAGGTACTTAAACTCCCTCACTCATAATAAAAAAACGGAGATCACTAAAAGAAGATGCTTCTCATTTTTTGGTTGCCCTGTGTTGGTGAATGCACAGACACACCTATTTTGTAAGGGTATAAATTGGTACAAACATTTTCAGGGCATTAGTACAATATGCATAAAAAATTGGGATGTGCATTTTTATTTTTCTGGGTTTTTTTGTTATTTAATGATGTTTATTTTATTTTATTTTATTTTTTGTTGAAGTATAGTTGACATACAATCTTATATCGGTTTCACAGATACAACACAGTGATTCCACAGTTACCCATATTATTAAATTCTCATCACCAATACTGCAGTTACCATCTGTCAACAGAGGAAGATGTTCCGAATGATTGGCTATATTCTCCACGCTGTACTATCCCCACGGCCAGCTTATATTACGATTGAGAATTTTTGTGCCCCTTTATCCCCCTCACTTTATCCCATCCCCCCACCCCAACCCTTCCCCCATGGTAACCACCAGTTACTTCTCAGTGTCTATGCATTTTTAGATGTAACCATTCTACTTAAGACCTTACATGGAAATAATGAGACAGGTAAGTATAACACTAAGTACTATCCTGTTTTCTGCAGCAATGTTTATAATATTAAGATATTGGAAACAAGAAAGTATTTATCCTTAGGGGCTGGTTAAACTAATTTATTTACATAGGAACAGTGGAATATCACATAACTATTTATAAAGATGTGATAATTTTATGTAAATTAACATAAAAAGATACATGCAATCTTTTATAGTTTTTAAAAGGCTTAAAACAGAATATTTTGTATTTCCCATTGATGTCAATATATGGTTACATGTATTTAAGTGTCTGAAGGTTATATACAGTAAAATGATAAAACTTATATTTTGGGGCTAAAAGAAGAACTGTCATTTTTTATTTCTTATAAGTCAATAATACATACATTTTTTTGCAATTTTGTACTACCTTCATAGTCAGCAAAGGCTTGAAGATATTTCCGTTGTGTGAAAGAGAAAAAAAGTGAGGTATTTCTGTTCACCTAAGAAATACATCTGTCATTCTTCAATGTATATGAACATGATTTCCCAATCATGTTTATCTGTAACAACATTATCTACAGTTTTGCCATAATTATTAAAATATGCTTTTTCAGGGTATATTATGCTATGTATAAATATGTCCTTTTAATTTCTCACCAATTTTGTGGGACTTCAATGATTTCTTAAAAAGTCATTATTATCCAGGCCAATGTTCTAACTGCTCAGGAGGTCACACAGCGGGAGAAGCTACACATGGTTTTTTTGAACTAAACTCAGGCGTCACCAGCTCACTCAAGCCATATGATTGTGCTGATTTAGCAAATACTCAACACAATACAGAAGGAAGCTTCATCTGTTCTTCTTCAAGGTGCTCACCTTGCCAATAGCTGGCGTGACTCCTTCAGGCTATTGACCCAGATCTATCTCCCGTCCGAGCTCATAGGGCTTCTCAGTACTCTGCCGTTCATCTTTCGTCAGAAAGGGATCCTGACAAATTCCCAAGAACACTGTAATTGACCATAGTTCGAAAATGGATATTTAAATGTTAACTTCCCAAAAATTTTTGAAATAACAACCTCTAATAGTTATATAAACAATATCTTTGGTATTGGATACATTAAAATGTTCCTACCTAGTAAGTATGGTTACAAATATAAGAACTGTCTATGTCTATTGATTTTTAGTGTTGCGAATTGTGGACTCAAGTGATATTAATTTAGCAATGTAATCGGTTGCCTTTCATTAAAATCTCTAATTTTCTTCACTAGAGAAGTTACGTAAGTCTAATATTGAAGCTAGTTTGGCAAATATATAGTGCTACAAAAAGTCTTGGTAAGCCGACTAATTTTATGGGGAACCAAGTTATTCTTCCACAAAATGAAGCACTATAGTTGGGAAATTCTTAAAGTCACTGTGCCTCTTAAAAGCCAAGTCTTAAAATGATTCAAGGGAAAAAACAGTCTCTGATTCCATATTGTTTTTTCCACAAACATGTGTTGATTCAATAACAAATCTGTTTCCCTTGCTAAATTTTGTGCTATTATATTTATATTAAAATATTTTTCTTCATACATTCTTGTTAAATAATATAGTTGGGTAAGAAAGATATAGTTGTTAATTTATAACAAGCCAGTCTTAAAAAGAAAGACTCTGTCCATAAACCTCTAGCATCATTAAATCATGTAGGAGTTATAAAACAAAGTGGAATTTTCTATCATTACATTAAGATAATAGAAATAAAAATTATTTTATAAGATTTAAAATCTCATCTGCAGTAAGACAAACATTTCATTGTGAATGAACTTTTAGTAACATTCAGGCTACTAGAAGTTATTATGGAGATGACTTTTCTTTTTATATATTATAAATGTATTAAATGACAGATAATGTTATGCCCCAACATGGAGAAAAGATTTATCAACTTAAGAATCATCGCATTAATTCAATAACTATATTATTGTTTGTCTAGGATTTCTGTGGCCAAGTCTTAAGCCTTAACAGGGTCATCTGTGGAAAACATTGTTCCTTCTGTCTATAAGCCAGTTCTCTTTTCACTGAGCACTGAATTTTTTAAAGTGTTACTGAATTCCTTCATTACTTGGAGACATTTCTGTATCACTGAATAATATGAAACTTGCTTATAATGTATTATCCTTTAATAAAATATAACAGTTTTCATTAAATGTTATATAAAATTTTATTCCTCAAAAACACAACAGTGCTGGAAATTCTTTTTGCTACACTAATTGTAATATATAGTTTTAGAAATACTTAGAAAATATGAATTTAAACATTTTATGTTTGATCATCAAAAGAAATTTACCAAAATAGCGATATAATGTGTTCCATCATTTTTCAACTCCTTAGTGTTCTGAGCAGACCAGCAAAGTTAACTTCCTCATATGTGAAGCCCATCCACTGTCCCTGTCGGCAGTATCACCGGGCTGAGAATCCTGTACAAAGGAGCTATGGAGACACAGCCTTGAAACGTTAGAAAACAAATATGGTCCAAGAACTGTAAGTAGCTAATAAGTGACTGTATATAATCAGAAGTTTAAATATTGGTGTGAGTTTCAGGTTACCCAGTACGTAAAGAGAATGAAAATGATCGTTCATTGGAAACTGAGAAAATTATACACAAATTGGTGCCAAGTCCATGCATGGCCTATAATATGTGTCTGTGTAAATATGTACACTACAGTATGATCATTGCACCGTCTAACTTCCTTGACCCTCTCTATTCCCGCTAAATTGCCTGGAGTACACTTACATGAGGAATATCATGCCATCTTAAACCATTCTTTTCAACGCATCTGTGTTACTATAGCCCCACCGAGAAAGCTGAAATTCTGGAGACCAGTACAGAGGCACAGAGGGATGTCCGACAGCTTGTGAAAAAAAAAAGCATTAAATCCAAAAATGTTAAGTGTTCACAAGCGTGGGTCTTCAGGACTGGATGACATAATGTGTTGGTCGGCAAGCAGCTTAAACTTCCCATGTTGTGTTGAGCATCTAACAGCGACCCAAGGAACAATGATGAAAACCTCCTCTGAGAGTCTAACTCAAGCCGCGAATTCCTTCCTAAAGCATATCCTGCAAAGGCAGTTCTTTCATTTTATGAGTGGGGGACTGTGCTCCCCAACGTCCTTTCCTCCCCCCAGCATACTCCATTCCAGGAGGAAGTATGTACGTGTAAAGGCCCCCAAACCAAGAGACTTGAGGGCATTATCTCCGTTCTGCCTCTTAATATCTGTGACATTAAGAAATTACCTAACTTTTTATAGCCAGAGTTTCTACATTTTTAAAATGGGGTAAATAGTAATGTCCATTTCATTCATTTGCAAGTATTTATTAGGAACCCACTGCCTGTTTTGGACCCAAGGTCTCTGCCTCTGAAAGCTGAAATTCTAATAGAAGGAAACACAATAAACATGTGAACAAAGTAGCATAATTTTAAAACCTAGAGTGTGTGGGGGTGGGAGTCCAAGGCATGGCTAGGGAAACGCTGTGCAGGGACACGTGAGTAAGTCAGCCAGGTAGAGGGCAGCAGGCTCGGCAGGCGGAGGGGCCGGAGGCCGCCGGGGCTTAAAGTGCCAGGGAGAGGAAGATGGTGCGGCTGCAAACAGCGAGCCCGAGAGAGGGGCGTGCAGGCCCGGGGGCGGGCAGAGGGCCACCGGGGGCCCTGACAGAGACCCGGAAACCTTTTCGTTGTCTTTTTTCCAATGTTGTATTATGGAAATCATCAAACATGTATAAAAGTAGAGACTGCAGTATGATAAACCTCCAGACTACAGAACAATAAACTAATCAAAATCAACAATCACCATCTGCCACACACCTTTATCTTTTCTGTTTTTCTTCTTTTCTTTCTTTTTTTAGGGGGAGGGGGGTGTTAAGCAAAATTTTAAACAAAATTAATCACAGTCCTTTCATAGCCACAAGTACTCATCCAGATTTCCCTAATTCTCTCAAAAATGTCTTTTTTTACAGTTGATTTGTTTGAAAGAAGATGGATTATATTGAAATTGTAATTGAAACCATTCAAGTGACTAATGTGCTCTGATTTACTTTTTTAACAAAGCCATGGTGGCAATTCTGAAAAATAAATCGCAGGCAAGCAAAGGTGGTCACTGTGAGACCCAGGGGTCTGGTGACACGTCCCAGCAGAGACGACAGTGGCTTGAGCCAAGGGGTCACACTGGTGGCACTGACAGAGGAAGACTGAGAATATTCCGGAGACAATGCAGAACTTTCCAATGCATTTCACTTACTAGGATGAAGAAAAGAAAGGACAGAGGATGGCATGCAGTTCCGGAGTTGAAGGGCAGGAACAGCGAATCCATTTGCTGAGATAAGAAGCCCAAAGACGGAGTGAGCGCAGCTTGGTGGGGAGAGACCCCTGCCTGTAAGGAAGGTGGATGCGCCTGGGGGGTGTCCGGTAACAGGTGCATCAAGCCCCGGAACCAGAAGACCTGACAAGTGAGGGTTCAGTTAGAGACCAAAGGAGAGCCTAGGGCTGACCCCTGGGAGACTCACCGCTTAAAGTCAGGGGGGAAGGAAACACAAAATAAGCAACTGGTTATGTAGTGGGACAGTCAAGGATGATGTGGTACCAGACACCCAGGGAAGAGAACAGCGTGTCTGAGTGTGGCCACCTGCCGGAGTGCCCCTGGAGGCTGACTGAGATGACCAGCAGGGACTTGGCGACTGTAATCTGTGACCTCGAAAAACCGCTTATAGAGAGTGGTGGGGAGGACAGCCCAACAGAATGTGGTGGAGGACTGGGGGATGAGAAAGCAGAGACAGCCCATGCAGACACTTCCGAGGAGTTCCACAGAACAGAGGGGATGCGCGATGGCGTGGAGAGCTGGAGGAGGATGTGAGTTACTGGGAAGATGTTCTTAGTTCTGTGCAGTTTAGTAGGTGCTCCTACTGCAGGACTGTGGATGGGAAGGACCCAGCAGAGAGGGATGAACTGATGATGCCACTAAGTGTGGGGGTGAATGAAGTGCCCCCCTGGCTGCCAGCACAGGGGGATTTGGAGCACGGGGAGACCTGTTACCATTACACATGAGCAGAAACAACCTTAACAAGAAGAAAGGTAAAACACGGGTACGCATGCAGGTAAATTGGTAGATTTGGTACTTGGGAAACAATGTGTTTCTTTCTTAATTGCTTCTACTTTTCTTTGTCAAACAGTAAGCCACATCAACAGCTGAAAGTTGAGTGGGGTGGCACTGGGCACTTTAGGAGAGGAACTGTGAGAGAATAGTCTCTGGGTGGTACTAGAAGAACACTAGTCTAGGACATGTAGGGGGACTGCCAGACGGGGCAGTGTGCTTGGAGATTAAAATAAAGGGACACCTGTTAGCACAACCATGAAGGTTTGCCAGAAGGTTTCAGCTGCTCAGGTGCAGGAACTTAATCAGTTAGCACAAAATTTCTGTCCGCTGTATACAGAAAGTTGGTGTCAAAAGCTGTTCGGGTATGCAGTTTTAAAATTTCCTTACTCTAAACCCCTTTCTGATGGACCCTGTGACTCATTTCTATCTTTGACCCTATTATGTCTAACAGAATATGAATTCCATAAATGTTTAATATGACATGAATGAATGAATGAAAGGAAAGCCAACAATATCATCCATGTCTTAGAGTTGGGGACACTGAGTCAGAAAGGAGATTTTGTGGCTTTCTGATTTGGTGGCACATGAAAGACTAAAACCAGAACTGATTAGAATTGTGATTCTCAAATCTTGCAGAATCTTCTCAAAATCATGTGCGGAAATTTCAAAAACTTTTTGGTCTATTAATTCAATCAGAATAAGTCAATCAGAATTTCTAAGGCTGTGCCCCAGGCACCTGTATTTTCAAGGGTCTCTGGGTGAGTGGTGCAGAGTGAGGTTTGAGAATTACTGCACTAACCTGCGAACTTTTTGGGAGCAGGGACTGTCTATCCACTTTTAACTCCATTAGACAGAGTTTATCTCATCTTCTGTGCACACAAAATACCTTATCAGTGGAATCTCTCAGCACTTAGCCAAGTCATTCTTGCACAACTACATTTAAAGTTAGACTCTGCTGCTAGCTTTTAAATCCATTTTCTTTCATTATCACCTTATAATATGTGGTGAATGTTTTATTTGCACCTTCTCAATAGCACAGCAAACACCTCTGCTCAAAGAAAGTGAAGAGGAGAAGGAGGCGGCCAGGTTACACAGGCAGAGAATAAGACAGGCTTGTAGGACTACAAACCTGAGCCATGGAGAGCATGGAGTTCGGACCAGCGGAAGACTCAGATAAAAACACAAACACAAAAGCACACTAAACAGGAAGCAGTCCAGAACGTCGAAGGGAGCAAGGAAAGAGGTTTTTCGCTGTTCCACAGTAGCTGAGATGGTATGTGTACCAGCCCCCCTGGACCATTAGTTCAGACATATGTCAAGAAACATTTCTCATACTGAACTAAGAGCATAAGAGCATAAGAGCAGCCCCTCTACCATCTACTCAAACACAATTCCCTAGGCATCCAGAGCCTGAAATATGAAGCAATATCAATATAAGTAACATATAATTATTATAGATAATGTATACATAGTGTGTTACATAAAAATATCATTTAATAAGAAGCATTAAATCCATTAGCCATATGCAATAAATGCCGGCTTAACAAAGAGCAATATGCCTTGAAATAAATTCAGGTATTTACATTGAGGACTATTCCAGCTCCTTAGTTCCATGTGTTTTCTTAACTGTTGGCTTAGTAATAGAGTAAATGATACCACTAAGTCTCTCCATACATGCAGTACATCCTCTGTAACACCATTTATTATATAATATTCCCAGCAATATTATGTGATGAATAGCACAGATGTTATCATCCCTATTTCACAGTGGAGGAGTTCATAGTCCAAAATCATAAAAGATTAGTAGTAGGTTAAAAAATAGCAGAAGGCAAAACTGTAGCTCAAACTTAGATCTTCTGATCCTGAGTTTAATGCTTCCACTATTCCTTAAATACCACTGAAGTCATCCTATATTTTTAAGTACCTCTTCAGGAAAGCCTGGTGAGATTTACTGAAAAGGTAAGGGATAAAATTCTCTCTTTCGTCACCATCTTGCTTATGCTGAACAGCTCCACGCTCTGAGAATGCCTTACTGTAAGAATGGCTTTATTAACTCTATTTCTATCCTAACCAAATTTTAGATTTGCTTCCCTAGCGTAGAATGGCTTTCCAAGAATAGATACTGTTGACAGAAAGGAGAGGGATATAAGTTCATCCTCGTGGCTTAAAACGCCACACAAGCACAATATATTTCTTCACCAGGCAGATGAAAGAGACCCACTAAAGATTACAAACTGCTTCTCTCATGCATTTTATAGTATAGAACCAGAATAATTTTTTCGTTGCTTTTATTACGTCCTGCTATAAACAAGGACAATTTCTGTAGCCCGGGAGTAAAGGAAAGTCCTTCTTACATATGGAAATGTCTCCCATTTCCCCTAATTGCCTTTGCTGATTATTTGACTTCAGGCCATTGGCCGTCTGCAGACAAAGCAGCTTTGCACGGAATGACCAGGACAAGGTAGGGCGTGCCGGCAGCAAGCAGCCTTCTCTGACACAGGAGTCTCCACCTGCTTGCTGACTTCCCAGCTGCTTTTCTCAGCACTGCCCACCAGATTCGAGACAAACCAGCCCTGAGAGGAGGAAGCTCCTTTCCACACGAGGGATTTAACAGTCATGGACTTGAAAAATCAGTGAGGCATCGAAACTGCATCTTAGTGTCTCTCTATTCACCTTTCGGCAGAGTAGTGTAAGAACTACACGGTTCTGCAGTGTACAGTCAGGGCTTCAATCGCTGTGTGTTCCAAGTAAAAGCAGAAAAATGTTTACAAAATAATGGTGAATCAATAAATAATAATTACAGCTATAATTTATTGGGCAATTACTGTGTCCCAGGCACTGTGCTAAGAGCTTATATACATTATCTCAACTAAACTCCTAGCTATATTGAGAGTGACGTATGGTGTCTCATTTTTGTAAAGGAGGAAACTAGCAGCTTACAAAGCCAGCATTCAAACTCCTCCAGCTGTCAAATTTCAAGATCTTGAATTATATATTATATTATATTTCCTAATACCTAATAATAACAAAGCATATACATGTGATTTATATCAATATATGGTTTTCAATCATTATTTTTAAGAGGCAATATTTTGGCAACGGTTTAAAATTTTGTATTATTAATAGTTCTAGTGGTTGATTTTTTAAACCACATTTTTCTTTAAAAAAAAGATCAAATCCAAGAAGCTTGAGGCATTTTAGAGGCTTTAAAAAATTCCTGAGGCTTAAAGTATTTAAATCTCAAACCGCAGGTGTTGATTTTGTCTGTGTCAACTTGAATGCTGGCTATATTTCATGGAATTCCTTTTCCTATATGATTCCTGCTAGAAATATTGCAGAAACAAATATAGCAACTGAAGAAAGCTGCTTATCTTCTAGAATGATCAGAGTGCCCATCATTTACTACATACAATTACATTAAGTGCCAACAGTAATAATCTTTGCTTTTCAGCACTTTAGAAGTCATTTTGAATAAAATTATTTTAACCTTCCTATTAGGCATAACCAGAGAACAGGAAGATTCAAGAAACAATAAAGAGTGGGGGGGGTGGGGGGGGTGAGAGAGAATAAAAATTCTGAATCCATTTTTTGGTGTACAATGATAATAAAAGGATTCTGAATGCTACTCGTTAATCTGTACTCCCACTGATTGCTCTCAAAAAAAGAACATTCCTAGTAGGGAAGAGGGACCCAGTGGGGAAGCAGTCTCTACCTTCTAATCATAGTCACAGGTCATGGTCCCTCAGTAAGTCTGTAGATATTCTTATATGGATACCATAAAATTCCTATAATAATACTTGACACCTATTTTCAAAGGACTTTATTTCTAAAATTGAGCTGCTTTGTGCAAAATTAATTCAGAAGGGCACGGAGGAACACAGGATGCATTAAGGAACTGCCATCGCTATAGCAACTGAAAGGAGAATTATAATTAATTATTTTTAACCCGTATGTATGTTTTACATGAACTTTTCAAAGTACGGAAGCAGAACTCAGGAAGGGAAGTAACAGACTGGGAACTACGTGTGATCTGGAAGCTTTCTTCCCGGGTCCCACATCTCATAAACGCCTCACTGACATCTCTACGCCAATTCCTCCTCTTAACCGACAGGAGAAGTTGTCCTGGCCTAATTCTCGGCATTTCTATGGGGAGTTACTAATGGACTTCAGCAGAAAACTCTCTGCAAACCAAAATCTCTCACCAAATGCTTTACGGTTTAAAGTGGGTCTCATCCTTGTATACTCTAAACTCAGCAAGTTCTTGAACTCAACGGTCAAATCATCACCTGAGCTATTCCAAGACCTTCTCTTAGGAGAAAAGTAAAAAAGATCTCACAGATGCTGAATCCTAAATAAACAGAGGATACACAGCTTGAAACTCCAAATGCCTTCCTCGTCGCACAACAGGTACCGTCATCCTTGCCCAGTTCTGAGTCCAATCGAAATTTAATAAAATATTTTATTTCATCCACTAATGAGAGAAAAGGGGAAAGACCTTATAAATACACATCAAAGCGAGTAGAAGCTACGTCTTGAATTAACTTATGACTCTTTGCCAACTCTCCAAACAAAACTGTGTTGTCTTTTCCAGCCTCATCCTGCATATATTAGCCTACCCAGAGCCAGTATTTCCTTTGAGCTATTGGAATTTCAATCATTTTGTTCAAATCCTCAGGTCAGGCTCTGATTAAAAACTCATTTATAAGCAACTGGTAACACTGACAACCCCAATGTCTATCTCCATCTTTTAACCAGATACTAAAAATCAATGACTCACGCCTGCAGAATAACATTTATGCCTATAGGGCTGTTGTTAAAGGAGCTGTGCACAGAAAGGCCACGTGGGTGAACCAAGCTGACATAATGTCATCAAGAGTCTCAAAGGAGACTATATGGAGAACCTTCAAGAAGGATTAAAAAACTCTGCACCTTAAGAGTCCTGGGGAGCTTCATGACTTCCAGGTGTCCCTTTGAACATCCTGAGCCCGGGTACCTTACTCTGTATATGCCACAAATTTCCTGTCTCAGCATTCCTAAATATCATGTTTCCTTTTCCCAAGAGGCCTTTTACCCAATATCAACATATCCAAATATCTCGCAGCTTTCAAAGGCCAGTTCATATGCGGCTTCCTCTACAGGCTTCCTCTCTCTGCCTATCCTCCTGGTCCCCTCTTCCTATGCTTATTTTCCCCCCACCACTTAAGTGAGCTACAATTGACAAATAAGATTACATATGTTTAAGGTGCACAGTGTGATGATTTGATATACATATACATTGTGAAAAGACAACCACAATCAAGTGAATTAACAACCTATCACCTCACATAGACAGCTGTGTGTGTGCGTGTGTGTGTGTCGAGAACACTTAAGATCCAGTCTCACAGGAAATTCCTACAGTATTTTTAACTATAGTCACCATGCTGTACATTTGAACCCCAGAACTTTTCATCTTAACTAAAAGTTTATATCCTTTAACCAACATCTCTCGTATTCTCTTCTTACTCTTAAAACCTGAACCCCACTGCCAAGTCAGGTAGCAATTCCTTCTTCCTCTGCACCCCTTCATTAACCTATAATTTTCTGTGGTACTTACCACTTTACACTCTGACTTCAATTTATTTATGTAAATACTACATCTCTTCTAGACTCCTCTTTTTAAGTCAGAGGCCATGTTCACCATGTGATATATACATAGTTTGGACAGACATCACAGAACAGACTTTTAAGAATCATTTCTATAGAAGAATGTATTTTAATACAGATTTTCAGAAGCCAACCTTCCTAATGGTAAGAATGAATCTCCCATATTCAGACTTTAGGCAAAACAAGGGATAATAACAGTGAAAAACAACAGCCCTGTTTTCAACATACATCACAGATGATAGAGCCCTTGCTAAGTGTCGCAAAGCTGTTCTACCCCTGATCAGTAACTCCCTGGCCAGCCGTATCCTAGGAGGTCTGCCTTCTGGGCTAACTTGCCAGCTCTTCGCCGAGCACAGGACAGCCTTACATCTCATACTGAAGCATCTCTGGGGGGTGGTGTTACCAATATCCATGTTCTGGAAAATCACAGCTTTGTTTTCCCTCACTTACTTTATGATACTTTTGTTAAATTTAATGTTTTGACCGTCAGGTTCTGAAGTTCCAAGGCAACTATAACTTAGGAAACCTAAAGTAGTAGGATTTTAAACAACTTTTGGCTCATAGACACTTTGTTTGTCTGATGAAAGCCATGGGTCCTGCCTCTTGGAAAATGCAAAATGAATAGAGGGTAAGGAGGCTCACAAAGGGTCTAAAACTCATTTATGGACCCAATACAAAGCCTTGGTCACAGTCACTGTATAAGCTGAATAAATCTCCACCAGGAGCAATTCACTTTCATCTACCCACGTCCCAGTGGGCTCTCAAAGCACAAAGGTGCGCCTGCCTCCGCCATGGGTTCACCACCTGATGCTGCAGACCAGCACGGCCACCTCTCGGGAGGCACGACAGTAAACTTGTCCTAGAGTTAGAGGGCAGTAGTTTAGGTAAAATCTCTCTGGGATTCTGAAACTGCAAAGAGAAAGGTACTCTGTCTCCTGTCCAGTTAGGTGCCTGCTATTCCATAGCCTTGCTCATTCGTCCTTCAGGTAGAAGCCATGTGAGCCAGAAAGACTATACGCAGTTTTATACGGGTGCTTCGCCTCATGGCCCACAAGTGCAGGGGGCCAGGTGATCTCATTTAGTCTGTTCCTAACTTTCTGAGATATTAGAGTTTTTTTCGATTTTACAGGAGGAACAATTAAGGTTCAGAGAATGTCAGAGACCTGTTGAAGTTTGTGGAAATGGAGAAAATAAGGAAGACACACGAATAAATTGCCTAGGACAAGTAGGTGCGTGATGGATGTCACATGGCAGGTGGAATAGAGAGGAAAGATAGGAGAGAAGCCCAAGGAAAAAAAGAAACAACCAGTATGGCATCTTCATTTCCTGATGATATTCTTACTTTTACTAAGAGGTAAGAAGACTCATTTATGGATTCTGACAGAAAGCCTATTTATTACTGCACATAAATAATTTTTAAATACTAAAACATTGGGAAATAAATAAGAGATGGAAATGCAATAGTAGATCTCCAGATTTTTAAGATACAACTGTATTCTTTATTCACTTCAATAAAAATGATTGAATAAGTATTGACTAAATACATGATATGACTTCCTGCCCTCAAGGTGTTTGTGGGTGAGCAAAGATTTATACATATTATCCAAATATTAAATTCTGTGGTCAGAAGATAATCATGTGTCAACATGTCTGGAACAGACAGAAAGCACCATGCTGTAGCAGGTAAGGAAGAGAGGACTCGATAGGCTGGAGTTGGCTGAACAATGTCACCGGAGACCTGGGAAGTATACGTTTCTTAGGTGGATGGGTGGGGAACAGAAATACGTGCACAAAAGAATGGGCAGAAAACAGGTAAGATACATGCGAGAGGATGGGCTTGACAGGAGTAGAGAATTTATGCTGGAAACAACAGGAGATAAATTGGCACTGGAGGTGTAGGCACACAGACTTAGAAGTAGTTGATCTAGTAAGGAAAGAGACCATTACAAATTCTTTTACAGGAACACAGGCAGCAGGTATGGGGTCGGCTTTCTACTCCGCCACATCGACCTCGCTCTTGCTGCAAAGAACACTGCCGACAGGCACCCGGGAAATGGCAAATCCACTTTTGCTTTTAGTTGAGTTGTACCAACGTTGGTTTTATTTTTTCTGAGCTTAATTACCTTTCAATTTTCTGAGCTTTAATTTTATTTTCTTTTAAAGGAGCATTTTTCTGTCATTTTATTTTTAAATATCTACTGTAGGTGTGCTTTGAAGAAAGCTCTTAGAAATTTGATTATTGTGGCGGATCACTTCTACCTGAACTTGACAGAAGTTGAATGACCTTCATTTCTTACCAGAGCTCTGACTTTTTTCCTTTTGATATGCTCAGCAGTCAGTAGTCTTACAGCACACTTTCAGGCCGAGACATTTAATTGAAGCCACATTTCAAAAGACACCAGTGTGGCCAATGAAAAATGCCTACATTATGATTTTTAACCTTAATAGAACCTCATTAAAACATTCTGAGGAATAAAAAAGAAAGTTGAAAGCTTGCCATCACTACCTACTTGATCTTAACCTTATGCCTTCCTTACTTCACCTTATTACTGAATTAAATTTTTTATGTTAGATTAATGTTTCATTTATTGATTGCTTATGCACCAGGTCCTGTTATGTCTTTTCTTTCATGCAATCATCTGAACAACTCTGTAGATAATAATTTTAACCTCAGTTGAATGGATGAGAAATGGAAGCCTCAGCAAATGTGCGTAACTTTCCCAAGATGTACAAACAAGATGCTGAGTCAGCTGCCCTAATTCCAAATCTATGACTTCCACGGGACCACGATGCTTCTACCATAGAGAACAGTATGATTTCAGACTTACTACCAGTCAGCTTCAAGTCACTGCTTAATCTTAATCTTTAAACTAGAAAAACATCCCCACATTATTAACCTGCCCTTTCTAGACAAGTAGAAATAAAAATTACCTTCCCAATAATCCTCCAATTAGTTTTTTAAGTATTTCTAAACTTCTGTGGGCTTGATCCACAGATAAATGGCAAACAATGAACAGGGGACTACTGAAGTTACTGCTCAGCAGTTACTTGTATTTTCTGTTGAATGAGGCGTGTTTTGCTCTCACAAGTTTGGAATATTAATTAGAAAGGAAAACCTCCTTGTTAACCAGAAAGCTCACTAGCACTAAGCAAGGACTTGGGTGTTAAGCAAAGATGTGGCTGATTTTCTTTAGTCTTCAACAAATCATCAGAGTCTTTATTCTACCCAAAGTCATTCAGCTACAAAGATGCACTTGACACAGAGGTAAAGGACTTGGTTCTGAGGAGCAGGAAGAACCTACTTGCTTTTCACAAATTTATTTTCAGGTTGACACTTCTTAACATAGCTGTTCATTGAGGTGGAAAGTTTTCTTTTCCTTTAATTTGATTTGATAACAATTTGAAAGGTTGATTACACTTTTTCATTTGTGTTTACACTTCAACAAGCCTAAACGTCACAACAGGGAGCAAATTTAGTTACATCTCGGTCGATCAACTTTTCCATGATAGACACACCAGGCTTTACTGGGAAATGAAATACTCAAACAGGCAAAACTCGTGCGTTTCTTAGCTTTCCTAAAGCCTGGCACATGGAGCAGCAAATATTTAGGTGGGATCCATGAAACAGTGGAAAAACATTGCTCTGTGCTGGACACGTGCGTTCCGATTCCAGCTGTGTGATGTTCAGAAAGCCAGACAATCTCCCCCGAGATCCATGTTCTCATTCACTCAATGAAGGGCCTGGACAGGGGCTCACTGAATTCCCTTCTCCTCTATGATTGGCTGTCGTGAGCCTCATACCGAGAGTGCGCAGACCCTGGAAATGCAATGCCTTTTAATTCAAACTTCAAGAGCTTAGTAACCGGTTTTCACTTTTGCAGCCTGATCAGCTTCAGGGGGGTTGTATGTCTGGATTCACACTGAAGTTTCCTTTGAAATTCGAAGACTTCTAATGAGACACCTCGGGACTCAAGATACAGTATTTGCTTAAATTGTTTTCTTAGTGACACATGTGGGAGGGAGCTATAAAAAGCTGAGTGGGAGAACCATTCTTAAATTAGCTGCAGTAGTGGTCCTGGTTAGTCATGGGAGACACAGATTACATGGAAGCTTCGAGCAGAGCGCTCCATGCATTTGTCAAAACTGGGCGGAGCAGATACACTTTCCAAGGCTGATAGAGCTCTCACCATATAATGTAATCTACAGCCCCACAAGTTCAAAGTGCAGAGGTCAAACTAAGAAAGGACCAGAATTTAGGTAGAAGGCAGAAAATTCATTTGTAATTTCCTTTGAGCCAGAAAAATGTCCACGAGAAAAAAAATCACAGGTGAGTAAAAAAATGAATGTAGACTATAATATGATAAAGTCAAAGAACTCAACTCCTACCAATACCAGGATACTCTTGTTAACCATATTTCCCAGCCCTGAACTGTTGAGCTTGTGAAATCAGATGATCATGACAGAAGAAACCGGATTAAAAAGAATCAACTTCTTACAGATATCTGTGTTCAGCTTTAACTAACAGTTCAACCAGCTCAAAGTGTAAGGGAAACAGCTATGAAGGGTCACAGCTTATGTGGCCCAGGGTTAACAAACTTTTTAGGTGTCAAGTTTTAAGACAAAAGTATAAAAATACCAACTTGCTACCTCACATTCAATTCAAAACTCTGCATCTGAGAGCTTTTCTGAGCAACTGTTATTTATTCTCTTATGAGATGTGCACAGGAAGTCCGGGGTCACCGTCCCTCTCTGCATGTGGGAAATCTAAAGCTCAGAAGGCTTAAGAGACTTAGCCAAGTCCTCCAAGACCCCAGCCCACCCCCTTTGAGTACATTTCCAGCAATGATCTGGTGAGACTATGTCCTTTAAGATCCATTCATGTGGGTCCCTGGTTTTATGTTTTTGCATGACTGAATTATTAGCTGCACAGTTTTCCAGGGCACCACCCTGTTTCTAAATTTTTAAAGACTGAGCAGTGACCAAAAGTACAAAGTCTCTCAGGGTTTCCCTCCCGTCTGGGTGCATCCCTTTCCCTCCCATCCATTCACAAGACACTATTATCTGCAGTGTGGCATGCTGCAGTGTTCAACCCAGAGAAAATTTTGATTCAGGGAAAGAGTAATAAAAATAAATCTTCCAACAGCTGAGCAAGGAGACACCATAAAAAATCAGCTTCCTAGTTAACTGGCCTCTAAAAATGGAAGCAAGAGCTACTCTGCCTGCACTCCCTGAATTTTTCATAAGCCTGATTTCCCCCTAATTGGCTTGGTTGCTCCCGCAGAGGCCATGTGTGACTGATGACATGGTCATTTAGAGGGTTCAGTTTCATGGGGAACCTCCCCCATCTAGGTAACAAAATTAAACGACTGACTAGTAGCCCAGGCTTGCACGCTGCCTGCTCATGGAAGCAGGAGCCAGAGAGAAAGCTGCTGCCATTTCCCCCTCTGGGTCACAGGCAGCTATTCCCTGGGAAACCCCCAGATGAGAAAGGAAGCAGCTTATTACAGATGGGCAGAGGCTTGTCGTCCAAATGAGTCTTCCAATCCTTCCCTCTTCTCCCACTCCGAATTTCAAAAGCTCTGGCAAGCACTGATTATGAAATGTCACTGGCACTTCGCTGCTCATCTGTTTGATAAGGTCTCTGTGGGGCTCCTGCTGTAGAGCATTGCAGGCTAAGTGCACTACTACTTACAAAAATATCTCACTTAAAAATCTATCTTGAAAGGTGAAAAATAAGAGCGAGCCTATTCAGTAGGTCCAGTCTCAAAGCAACCGCTCGCCAGGATGTGGGGCAGAACTAACACCGAACCGCGTGGGAGTTGGGGTGTACAGATGACAGCGATGTGTCCTCCTTTGCCATGAGCTGGGTTACCAGGGTCACCTGGCAGGTCCCGGGGTCTGGCTGGCAGGACAGCACCACATGCCAACATCAGATGAGATCTCTGAGAGCGTTCAGATGGGAGCTCGATAAAGCTTGGCTCGATTTCAAAGAGATGACAATGGTGCAGTTAGACGCCCTGCCATGATCATGCATGTAGAGGTCTACCAAGAGAACAAGGGTGAAAGAACTCAGGGCCTGGTTCTCCAAGTTCACTTAGGTCAATAAGAAAAAGTGGTAAAAGTTTCTGGAATCAAGGTGTTGAATGTAACATCCATGAGTGTCTTCCCGCTGTTCACAAATTCCATTAAAATAAAAGTTCAAAGGGGAATCTATCCACTAATGGTACTGAGAAATAGGGGTGACGTCCCGGCAAGCTCATGATTTAAAACATTTACGTAATACAGAAAGCAGATGGGATTTTATTTTGAATAACTGGAGCTGAAGAAGATCTCACAAGTACACAGAATGATGCTATAGCAAAACAGAAGAGTCTTTATACATTGGCTAAGAAAAACAGTAATGATTATTTTAAAAACAGCTGCTAGTACCATACTCAGCATACTTCTGTTTTTTGGGTATTTGGTTGTCTTCTATACAAAAGAAGTAGACGAGCATTAGTTCAAGGGGTCACACTTCCTGCGACCTCTATCCCCCACCTCAAGCGTCCACACATTCAAGAAAAGATATTTTTTAGAAAATCAATTAGAAAACTACAAGAGGTACCCCTGGTGAACAGGAGCCAAAGATAATCCAAGAAAGAGAGAAAGCAGGGGGATCTGATTAGACAAGAAAGCACACAGTATAAGTCTCATAAAAAGTGGAAGTGGCTCCAAGCACACCCTGGACATGAAGGGGTCAGATATTGGGCTTGGGGGCCAGCAGCGGAGGGACTAGGTGGGTGCCTCCATGAGCCCATCTAAGTACTGATGTTTCCACGTCTCTGCACTGTATCAACAAAAGCCCCTCAGGTCAGCCGCAGAGCCACTTGT
The DNA here is from genome assembly GCF_040802235.1 of Manis javanica. Classification (NCBI taxonomy): domain Eukaryota; kingdom Metazoa; phylum Chordata; class Mammalia; order Pholidota; family Manidae; genus Manis; species Manis javanica. Next base: position 5,188,034 of record NC_133170.1, on the reverse strand, counting down.
TCCCAGGTGGGAGTGCGCCCAGGGAACGCAAGCACAGCTCCAGAGACTGGTAGCACTCAGGCAGTGAGGAAGTCACACTCCTGAAAGAATAATAAGAACAACTCACATCTACGCCATTCAGAAACACGTTCTTCCTGGCTACCCTCCCATTCTCAGCAGGACAGGCCACCTCATCGCAGTCCCGATCACCCACTCCGCTTGCTTGTCTCAGCAGCCCAGCCCCAGGCATTTGAGCTTCGGTCCCCCACCCTCCCCACCCAAAGAAGGCTGGGCTCCCCGTGTGGCTTTGAAAGGGGCTGTGGTTGAAAACGGGCTCTAACAAACACATCACAGGTGCTGTGTTGACCAAGTGACAGGCTGAACTGCAAAGACCTTGTTTGATAAAATGACTGACTTTAACCTTAAGACTTCTCTAAACCAATAATTTGATTTCTGGGTCCAAAAATGACTGTGTGAACCACCTAGCAACACACAGGAAGAAATGTATAGAAGGACTGGGGGAGCTTCTGCAAAGACGGGATGATCCTTCTCCTGAAGAACTGTGTAGCAGAAAGCAGCTGATGTTATTAAACAGAAAGATTGTTAAGTTGCAGGCAGTAGGATCTTGGTTATTTTTAAATCCTTTCACCTACGAGTCTCCTGCTTCTGGGCTCACGTGGTTTCTGATAAGCGATGGCTTATCAACTGAAGTGCCACCGTTTCAACGAATTATAAATGAATGCTTGGATATGAGACAAGATCTTATTTTGAACTAAAATAGTAACTGAAGTTCAGGGAATTCCTGCCGCCTGAATGTGTACAGGACAGATGTTGAGAGTTCAGATTACAGCAGCCAGGTATCCCATGATCTAACTAGATGAAATAAATAAAATGAATTCGGTAATATTCTGAAATCATGCCCAGGTTAGAACACTACACAGGCAATCCACTAAATAACTGATTTTTAAGATATTATGAACACTTAGAGAGTGTAAACCTAACCTAAAGATACTGAAACTGAAAGAAGAGAGAATCCTTTCATTAAACATGTTTAACGGCTTTCTCCACGCAGGTGAGAAGAATTCTAACGGAATTTGCACATAACCCAGCATATCCTCAAAGGTGAAAACTACTCCTTACCAGTGCCATACAAAAGAAAAATGTCATTATCCTGGATGCCAATGTGGTTTTGTGATTTAAAACATTTTCAAAGGCACCTAAAATGCATCAACATCCCAGTAAACTGAAGATGCTATTTTTTAAAAAAATACAGACTCCCAAGAGCTTTGGTCACAGAAACACTGTGTCATAAAAATGTTCCTAAGGTCTTCAGAATTTAAAGTTTCAGCTTTAAAGAACTAACTTAAAATCTTTGCAAATATATATCTGTGTAGGTTGTGTAATGGTGTGTAAGGTTCCAAGAAGACAATTCCTTCAGGAAGGGATCAAAAGAGTGAAGTTAAATGATTGTGTTGGAAAATCTGGAAAACACTTTTGGTCATTTACCCACATCACTCAGTATGCAGACAGTGTGAGATAATGACATTAATGATAATAATGACCAAAACTGAGAGGCAGAAGTCATGATTTTGTGGCTCTGCTCTGTTATGTGTTCTTGGGCCAGTCAATTCAACTGCAAGCTTCTGTTTTCTCACTTTGAAAATGAGGATAGTCAGGCCTGTCGTGAATATCTCTCAAGTTTTTATAAGAACTCATAAAAAACATGTTCATCAGGAAAACGCACGCTGGATTGGTTCCGTAGGTTTGAGGACATACTCATCACTCCAGCCCACCTGCTGCTGGCCTCTCACGCCGCGGTCTGCTTTGCTTTACTAGGAAATTCCAAAGCCTTTCTTCCCTCTCCCGCAAACTGCCACTTCCACTGGAGGGTCAGAGCTTCTCTGACCAGGACACAATTAATAATATATTCACCGAATATCTGGAATGTGCCAGGACGAACATACCCAGCTCTTCTACGGCAGGAACAGTGTCCTAGGATCTTCATATGCACTGACTCATTTGATATTTACAATAATCTTACAAGAGGCAGCTCCGGGGGTAAGGGGGTTCCCCTCCCAGGACAAATTCCCTGTGGATCTGGTGAAACCAAAGTAAGACAAGGGGAAGGACAGGGTGAGTTAGGGGTCTTATTTTCTCACAGCTCGCTTGCGCTCACTGGCCAGGACCCGCCTTCCATAGCCTCCAGCCACGCCCTGCGTGCTCCTCCCACGTCCACCCCTTCCAGCAGGAACCCCACGGGTGCGGCCATGGGGTCCGACTGGCACCAGGCCAGTTAGGTGCCAGGAATGGAGGCGACGAGAGTGTGGCCGGTTTCTGTCCCCTCGTTGCCCTGGATCAACAGGAGGCTCTGCTGCGGTCAACACCCACTGGTATGTAAGTGGACTAAGGCCAGATGGGAAATTCTGGACCCTCTGGGTGAAAACTTCCACTTACCCCACCTAAGGTAAACACTGTGAGAAATCCATTTTACAGGTGAGAAAACTGGGGCCAAGAGATTTGAAAACCTGCCCAGCATCTTACAAATAGAAGGTAACAGAAATGTGGTTCAGACTTAGGGAGCTGGCTAGAGAGTCTGTCCTGCATGCAACTGCCCCTCTCACACGCGGTGTGCTGTCACTTGGCCAAAAAGATACAAATTCAGTATCATCTGAATTTCTGACACTTGACCTCCTAACAAGAATAAGACCTGTCCATATGCTGACCTACTCAGTGCACTGAGCTCCTCTGTAGCTGACCTACTCAGTGCACTGAGCTCCTCTGTACACAGACCTGCTCAGTGCACTGAGCTCCTCTGTACGCCAACCTGCTCAGTACACTGTGCTCCTCTGTAGCTGACCTACTCAGTGCACTGAGCTCCTCTGTACGCAGACCTGCTCAGTGCACTGAGCTCCTCCGTACACTGACCTGCTCAGTACACTGAGCTCCTCCGTACGCTGATCTGCTCAGTGCACTGAGCTCCTCTGTACGCTGACCTACTCAGTGCACTGAGCTCCTCTGTACGCAGACCTGCTCAGTACACTGAGCTCCTCTGTACGCTGACCTGCTCGGTGCACTGAGCTCCTCTGTACGCTGACCTACTCGGTGCACTGAGCTCCTCTGTAGCTGACCTACTCAGTGCACTGAGCTCCTCTGTATGCAGACCTGCTCAGTGCACTGAGCTCCTCTGTACACTGACCTGCTCAGTGCACTGAGCTCCTCTGTATGCTGACCTGCTCAGTACTCTGAGCTCCTCCATACACAACCCTAGACACTGATACATACTTTTCATCTTGGTAAGAACTATGTAAGGCAGGAGTTGGGGGGATGGGGTGGTTATCGTCTGAATTTTAAAGATGGAGAACGCTGGAGCACAAACAGGTGCATAAATTGTCCCACTACAAACATGAGTCGTACAGAGGAAAGGAGAGATGGGGCCATCGGGGTCTGCCTGAGCTCAGCGTTGAACTGCCCAGGAGGTGCCTTCTAAGAGAATTCCAAACACTGCAAGCTCACGCAAAACTGAGGAATATGGGAGACTCAAGTCTTCTTGAGCTACAAACATACCAAATAATGAAAACAATGAAGAAATAGAGAGGATGTCGATAGAGTAGAAACTATAAGTCAGAAAATCTAATACACCCAGTGGGTATAGGTCAAAATTTTAATACTTTCCATGTAGCATCATGTCCCATTGAAAGCAAAGTTCAAAAGGGATTTTTGAAGTATAATTTAAGTTGTAGAACTTCCTAAATCTAAACTTTCCAAGCTCATAGTGTATAAAGAGAAAAAGACCCCAAACCAAAGAATGCTCAGGCTCCAAACGGATGCACTGTCATGCTGTGTATTTGTGATCTTCTGAAGTCCACATGATATCCTTAATGAATACTTTCTTGGTAACCACTGAGTGAAGTGGATAATTTCAAACAATCCCTCTAAGAATTTCTCCTCTGTGTGTCGCAAAATCCAACTATTCTGTGGTCCTTCACATCTGTACAAAAATGTGAACTATAGCTTCCTTTTTATAATGCTGAGCAAATTCTCGAACTATAAAATTGGCAATAAAAAAATGTAAAATTTTCCCCAAAACTATCTGTTTTGTACCTTTTCTCAATTCCCAGTTAAGGAGATATTAAAGGAAGAGGGACGCACAGCAAAAAATGAATGTACAGGGCAGAGAACTTACACCTGTTTTCATGTACATCTTCTCAGAACACAGCTGAGAAGGAATGTTTAAGCAAAACCTAAAAGTGATTAAGATAAAAATTATTAAAATTTCAAATTTAAAATTCTCCAAAGCAATGCACTGTCTAACAAAAATGGACTTCATTCACAGATTTCCTGGCCAGATAAATTTTGGATAAATCCTATTTCACTATGAATTTTGTTTTTCGGAAATTTTGCCTTCTGGCTTTCCCACTGCCAGGAAACCGGGCTGCTTAAGAAAAATGGCGAGTTCAAAATTCACAGCACATTATAGTTAAAATATTGACCGCTCTTATGCCTCTCAAATTCCCCCTTGATATACCATTTTATGAAAAAGAGGCCATCTGACCACCGAGGATTCTAAGTCACAGGGGTTTTCCTTTTTGAAGAGGTCCGTGAATTTCTTTCCATACTCTTTACATTCTCTTCAGAGGAGTCAGTGATTTCAAAGAGAATGTTTGACATAGGAGGGGATTCTGAGAATAACATTTGCAATTTTTAAGCTTACTTTAGAAAGCAGAAAACAAAATGGTGAATTGTCATCCCTTATCATTACAACAGGGAAATAAAGAAATAACAGATAACAGTAGGTTAACAATTAATTATGTTTCCAAAGTAGCTGTCTCTTAGGGGAAAAAAATTTCCTGTGGTCATGAGAAGCAGAAATTGCCCCCAACCTGAAGTAGAGCTCACCCCTTCCTTCTGGTCCGTATCCCGGGTCTTCCTGGCATGAGAATGTGCGGGCAGCCTCAGAGACCTTACCTAAGCTGCTGGCACATGGCACTGTCCCTAAAGAATACAGCAAGCCACAAACAGGAGCCACATACGTCATTTAAAATTTTCTAGTACCACACTTTAAAAGGCAAAAACAAATAGGTAAAATTAATTTTAGTAATATATTTTAACTTACTATAACCAAAATATTATTTCAACATGTAATCCCTATAAGGTAGTATTTTATTTTATTAGCATGTTAATCATTAATATATCAATAATTGAGTTATTAATATATTAAATGAATGTGCACTATATAATATTAAGTATGAATAACATATCAATTATTAATGTTTCCTTCTTTTTTTTGGTACCAAGTCCTTGTGCCTGTCTCTGGCTCATCCGGACGCATTCCAAGCGCTGGTGGAACCCGGGCTTCTGTGCTGTGCAAATCGTCATGTCAGGCCGTTCCCAGGTCGACTAAATAAGAATCTCGGGGGTCCCCCCTTCCCCTGCCTGATGCCAGTCTTTTTAAAATCCGGATGAGTCCGAGAGAGAGTGAGCCGGGGGCTGGGGGGGCGCCCACGGCGGACTGCCCGCCGTCCAGCCGTCTTCCTCTCACTTGCAGAGTTCTGGTATGACTCTCCTTGCATTTTTTTCCTTTTTGAAATAGTATTTGGAAGGAGGAAGGAAAACAGGGCTGCTGACCCTCTCATCCCTTTCTCTCCAGAGCAGGTGGCTTCATCTCCACCCACCACCTCTGCACGCAAACCACACATCTACAGCGGTCTCCGGAACGTTCACAAAGAACGGTTAACTGGAGGCACTGGTTGAATCATCTTCTGGCACAAGTGTGGGAAATAAAACTCTTTTATTAAGGAAAGTTTTATTGTGGGAATCTCCCCCTGCGAATGCCGAGAAACAGGTCAGCCCGGCAGCAGGGCGCTTTCTCCCAGAACGTGTGGCAGGTGCATGTGGGCCCCACCTTGGCCCCGCCCCTCCCTCTCTGACCGCCTACCTGGAATCACTCCCGCCCGAGGCGCGCAGCCAGAGGCAGGGTCTGGGGGCCCAGGCAGCGTCGGGGGCCCAGGGCGGACCTCACAGGTCTCAGCTCCTCGCAGTTTGCTCCATGCTAAAGAACTTGAACCAAGTGTAGGATTCATCACATCGAAGTGCAGTCTTCATAAACTGCATCGTAAGCGTGTTGAATTCTGCTACATGCTTGAAAGCCGAGGCCAGAAGCTGCACCTACCAGCGTTTTCCTACCAGCTTTTTCCAGAAGTGGCGTGTGGAAGGACCCAGGGAGGCAGGAAGGTTGAATGATTCACGCCCCAGCGCAGAGCTGCCTAGAGCATCAGAAGGGGAACAGGGCGCTTCTTCCAAGGCCTGACCCAGGGCTCTTCCACCAACCAACGCAGTGTTTGAAGGTCCAGTTCCTAATCCTTTGCACTCTAGTCACAAATGGAAATTAGTAGTATTTTATTTTAGAGGGAGAATAGTAGCAATGTCTGTCAAAAATTTAAACAGGCATATTCCTGACTCATTCATTTCCCTTAGGAATACATCCCTCTGAAGCAAACACAGGCCCAAGGACAGCTGGACAAGGACGTCTGCACCTGCATTCTCTGTGGCAGTGAAACACTGACATCAATTTCCATGTCAATCAGTACAGCCTTTAAAAAGAACGTTGGATGGTGCTGTAATGTGCAGCATGGCGCTATAGTTCATAAGACTGAATGGTATACTTGAGAGTTGCTAAGAGAATAGATCTTAAAAGTTCTTATCATAAGAAAAAATTTTTTGTAATGCATGGTGATGGATGTTAAATATAGACTTATCGTGGTGATCATTTTGCAATGTACACATATATGGAATGATCGTGTACACCTGAAACTAGTAAAATATGTCAATCATATCTCAATTTTAAAAAATGATGGACACTAAACACACAATTCATGAAAGAAAGAATTGCAAGAATTGGTAAGCTGACTTCATTATAATTAAAAACTTCTGCTCTGCAAAAGGTAATGCCAAGAGAATTAGAAGACAGCCACAGAGAGAAAATATTTGCAGAACACACACCTAATAAAGGACTGCTATCCAAAATATACAAGAAACTCTTAAAATTCAGCAATAATAAACAACCTGATTTAAAAATGGTCCCCAAACCTTACTAGATGCGTCACCGAAGAAGATACATGGCAGATAGCATCTGAAAAGATGATCCACATCATTGCATCAGGAAAATGCAAATTAAAACAAGGAGCTACCATTCCACGCCTATTACAACACCCAAAATCTGTAACATACCAAACGCCGGTGAGAGTGCCGAGCACCAGGAGCTCTAGCTCATTGCCGGTGGGAAAACGGAATGGTGCGGCCACTCAGGAAGAAAGCCTGGCGATCTCTTTTATTTTTATTTTATTTGTTTATTTATTTTTGGAGAGGGCATCTCTCATATTTATTGATCAAATGGTTGTTAACAACAATAAAATTCTGTACAGGGGACTCAATGCACAATCATTAATCAACCCAAGCCTAACTCTCAACAGTCTCCAATCTTCTGAAGCACAACGAACAAGTTCTTACATGGTGAACAAGGTCTTACACAGTGAATAAGTTCTGACATGGTGAGCAGTGCAAGGGCAGTCATATCACAGAAACTTTCGGCTTTGATCATGCATCATGAACTATAAACAATCAAGTCAGATATGATTATTCCTTTGATTTGTATACTTGATTTATATGTGAATCCCACATTTCTCCCTTATTATTATTATTATTATTATTTAATAAAGTGCGGAAGTGGTAGGTAGATGCAAGATAAAGGTAGAAAACATAGTTTAGTGCTGTAAGAGGGAAAATGTAGATGATCAGGTGTGTGTGCCTGTAGACTAAGTATTAATCCAAGCTAGACAAGGGCAACAAAACATCCACGGATGCAGAAGATTTCTCTCAAAACAGGGGGCGTGAGGTTCTAAGCCTCACCTCTGTTGATCCCCAATTTCTCACCTGATGGCCCCCCTACGACTGTGCCTGTCTTAGGTTGTGCCTCCCTTGAGGAATCTTACAGCCTGGTGATTTCTTACAAAACTAAACATACTCTTACCATATGAAGCCCAACAGCTGTGCTCCTTGGCATTTACCCAAAGGAGATGAAAACTTATGTCCACACAGAAACCTGCACATGGACATTTTACAGCAGCTTTATTGGAAGCAACCAAGATGTCCTTCAGGTGACTGGATAAACAAACTGTGTACCTCCAGACAATGGAATATTATTCACTGCTAAAAAGAAATAAGATATCAAGCCATGAGAAGACATGGAGAACTCTTAAATGCATATCACCAAGTGAAAGAAGCCCATCTCAAAGTGCTATATATATATAATTAAATTTCAACTGTATGATATTCTGGAGAAGGCAAAATGATGAAGATAGCTAAGAAAAGGTCAAAGGTTGCTGATGATGCATGGGAGGATGCTTAGGTTAGCACAAAGGATTTTTAGGGCAGTGAAAATACTGTGTATGACATTATAATGATGGAGATATGTCAAGCCACATAGCTTCAAGCCCACAGAATGTACAGCACCAAGACTGACCCTAAGATAAGCTATGGACTTGGGTGATGATGCAGTGTTAATGTAGGTCCATCCCTGGGAACAAACGAACCACTGTAGCGAGGGATGTTGACATGGGGGGGAAGTCAAGCATTTGTGGGGACAGAGGGCACATGCGAAACCTCTGTACCTTCTACTCAGTTTTGTGTGTGAACCTAAAGCTGCTCCAAAAAAGTTATAAAAAATAATGGAGACTTATATGTACTGAGATGGAAAGAGCTCCAACAGAGAGGTAAATTAAAAGTCCACATCATAAAAAGTAGTTCTAATATGATTCCATTTATACAAAAGAGGAAAAGACAAATGTATGTGTATAAATTCATAGTAAAGTTCTGGAAGGATATTTGGAAAACTGCTAAAAGTGGTTGTTTGTGTTAAAGGCAAGAGGACTCGGGGATTACTTTTGCATCATTTGATACTGTTACATCGAGAACAAATTTTCATAGTACATGTGTATTAAAAATAAACATATTCAGAAAAATATTCCATGACTCATTGTAAACAATCCAAAATATTCACAAAGAGCATGCTTATTTAGACTTGTAGATGTTCTTTTTAATAATACAAGTGAAGATTTTTAAACTGTCTTCGTATGCTAGAAACTTGATATAAATTTCTGTGTTATGGGTAAAGAATTAAAAAACTAAGTAACTAAAGAAGGATTAATAAATGAACTAATTGAATTTCCATATCATCTTCTTTTCTCAAGAGTCATTTTGTTGGGATTTCAGTGTTATAAAAGAAATATGAAACAACTATGAATAATATAATTTCACAGGCCTTGAACGTTAGGTTAGAAAAAAGTAGGTTTGCAAATTAGAGCCAAAATAGTAAAAAGAATTTGTTCAAAACATGGATTAAAACAGTGAAATGAAAAAATTGATTCAAATATGCTTCCTCCTTAAGCCCACCAAGGATAAATTCCACAGTAGCTGATTTCCTGGGATTGCAGACAGGATCACTGACTCCTCAGCAAGAACTACAAGGCCCTGGATAGAGAAAGCTTCTGTTCATAATGTGTGAACCAGGACATGTGCACGTAGGGGGGTCTGGGTCTTCAGCAGTAGGAAGATTTCACAGGGAAGGTGGTGTAAAGAGCAAATAGATCACCAGGCAGACCAGGTAAGGTGCTCGTCCAAGCTGAGGATGCTAAGAAAGCATGGACGCTAAGAACATGGCGTGCCTTCCACTTGTTCAGTAGGGCTGAAGCACAGAGTTTTAAAGAACTTAGAAGATGATGCTACAGATATAGGACAGGGGTGGGGGCAGAGGTGGGTCACCTCCACCTAGATCTGGAAGGGAAAGATCTGGAAGGAGGGCAAAAGGACTATGGATGATAAACTGAGGTCAGTCCTGAACAGTTTCCCGTGAGTTCTGTCCTTTCAGGTTCCCCTCTAAGCTCTGACTCCTTAAAACCCAGTTTTAATGGGCCCCACTGTACAAAGTGGCTGGAAGTCACATATTTTTAAAGTATCAAGTGCCACAGGGTATGAAATACGAGAAGAAGTATTGGGACTGAGTTATTTGGCTGTGACAGGAGGGTAAAAACAAAAAACCTTTAATCTAAAAGTCTACAATATTTAGGGAAGGTGTGATTTTATTTCAGGGAAATTCTAGATGAATTATTCCAAGGCTCTTTTCAAAGGGTTAATTAAGCACTGCACCTTGATAAGAAATACAGGGTTTAAAATCCCTATGTAATGAAATTACAATCAAGTCAGAAGCCAGTGCCTAAATGAAACAATTAGCCACGGGATTAGACGGCTGGAATACGCTCAGTCATAGCTGACCGCTGCCCAGCTCCTGCTGAGCCAGAGCAATGGAAACTGCAGCATGAATGAGAGTTCCACACGCACCCCCGTGTACTGCCAGACATTTTCAGGAGTAGGGCCAAGAAACGTGTAGGGATCAAGCACTCTGCCAACGGTCTGGAATGTTAGAGAAGGATATGGCCTCAGAATGCCACCTCAGGAGAACAAAGCAAAGTACAGAATAAGTACAGATACAATACATGGTAGAGATCACTATTTTATGGTTTCTGCCATTTAGATGCCACATAGGCAATTTATCTAATTCTACTCAGCACTATCAACAGCTCCGAAGGCATCTAAGTGTCTGCCAAGATTTTCAATTCTGTGTTTACAGTTTTCCTTTCTGAAAACCTTATCAAGTCAGGTATATGGTGCATTTATACACACATGGCAGAGAGAGAGAGTGAGTGTCTTTAAACCCCAAGTATGCAGTTAAAGAAAGCTGCGGCATAAGTAATATATTTCAAATATTTCTAGAATAATTTAATGCAGAAAGGAGGCCTTGGCAACATTTGCACTGCTGACGTGATACGGCAGATCCAGCCACACCTTATTACCATGGAATTTCTAACACTGCTTGTTCAAATGGCTTCTGATTTCTTGAATTATATGTCTTTGTACTATGTGTCCTAATAGTATTCTGCAATCCATTAGGATGACTGTATATGTTTCACTAAAAAATTTTCCATGTTGAAACAATATATTAAACTGTATGCAATCTTTCACTCTATTTTGTTCTAATTAATAAGTATTTTTAAAGGGAGAAAAGACAAAATTAGCATTTAAATTGTGCATTTGCTTCTTTATAATTTAACCAGACAATCACACTATCTTGGGCATTGGAATTCAAGAGGAGAATACCATAAACATTAAAATCATTCTCTATGCACATATAAAAGAGATGAACTCCACAGAGATGACTAAATGCTTGCAACAGCAAAAAGAAATGATTTTTATGGTTTATTATCATTTTATTATCCTATCTCAGTGAGATCCAGGAGCAATTAATGACATGCCAAAAAAGAAAAAAATATTTGTATTTGGAGGCAAACTGGTGAAAACTTGAGCAGATGTAAAATTTCAAACCTGCCTTTATAGTCCATTAAGTATAAACCGAAACAAAATCCATAGCACCTTACAGAAAATCATTATTATTCAGAGTCTCTTTTTGTTTCAATAAACAGATTTTTAGTATTACATATCTGTATTCACACCTTACCCCTGGTGATTAATCTCTGGAGAACATGCTGTATTGAACAACATGCATGTCGTGCTTAAAGGATGGATGTTCATGCTCACCAAAGCCATACATTGAAATGGATGGGTCAGAGGTCATCATTTGCATAAAATGGTTAGAAAAAGTCATGCCTCTAAAAGTTGTTTCCCAGCTGCGCCAGACAGAGAAGCAGAAAGAAAGTGAATGGTGGCTTTAATAAGGAACTCTTTTCTCCATTAAATTCTGGTAAAAAAAAAATTCTGTAAAGTTAGCTTAAAAGGAAAATGAGGAAATAAAGACAGCATGTGAGGGGATCTGAGGGAAAGATAAATAATTCCTGCTTATTGAGTATTTGCTAAATGCCAACCCTTGATCCAGGTAGAATATCTATGATATTTCATTTAATCCTGACAACTGTGCTGGAGGAAGGCGCGACCATCCCATCTTATCAATGAGGAAGCTGAGACTCAAAACAGGGGCACGTGCGACGGCCTGAAGAGGCTGAAGGATCAGGGGCAACGACTACGTGCAGGTAACGTATGCCCACGAGGAGGAGCAGTTTGTATCGACCCTGTTTCCCAGGGCAAAAAGCTTTTGTTACATTTTTCTCGTGTCCCTAGTTGAAGATAGATTTTCCAGATCCTAATAAACAAGAAAACATGCTTAATTGTTCAAGTCATCAGGAGCCTCGAATAAGATTTCTTTCATTTTTTTTCCTCTCCCAAGTATCAAAGCCTCAACGTATCACTTCCTGAGAATTCATTGAATTTTATTGAAACACAAAGAACTGAAATAAAATCCTATAGTGCTTTCTGACTAGTGTATAATATCAATGTCTGTCTCAAAGAGTGTATAAGAGTATTGAGTACTGAAGAAATTACCTAGATTTGGGCTCCAAAGAAATCATTCAGAGAGGGTGTACAGAAGGATAATATTCAAAATGCTAAAAATCAGTTCAGCATATGCTGTCAAACAGAACTCACATGGGCTTAGGCTGAAGGCCCCAGAGATGGTAGGTGTTAGCCTTTTGGTAGAACTTAGGAAGAGCTGAGGGGTGCTGGTGGAGGGGCTAAGGAGCCCACAGCACAACAGGAGGGCGTGGGACCTGCTCAGGGAGAGCTACTGACCAACTATCAGGGAAGCATTTCAACATTTTAACAGCAGCTATGACCACAACAGTGCCTCCCTCTAAGGAACAGTCACCATTCCTTAGAGGGAAGGAACTATTTTCCAGTTCACTTTGCCTTTAAAGGTAACTTTACTTCTCAGAAAATGTCATTTATAAAAATTCTTTGGCTTCGATTTTTCTGTGTAAGGTATGATATCAATTAAGCATTAGTTGCATACTGTCAGTGATTGTTCAGAAAGCAGTCTATGCTGCTGCTTATAGAAGAACTTGGTTTTCTTGGATTTATCTAAACTGCCATTTACTTACAATAAGTCAAACAGAACCCAGGGCAAACTGCTACACGTCTCATTGGTTCCAACCACGAACACTTACAGCCCCTTAGCCACAGAATCATTACCCACAGAATGCACATGTCAGTTGTTCTGAAACAGCAGGGCTGCCCTAAGTTTGTGGCATATTGTGACTTGGTATTACATTCACTAGGACTGGAATAACTGATGTATGAGGCATAAGCTACGGCAGTCCTGTCTCTGCTGCTTGTTGTAACTCCCGAGGTTCTCAAAGGGTCAGCACCATTACAGAGCGTCCACACTCTCTTGAGATTTTCATAAGTCATATTAAATATTCTTCCCTATTTCTCATTCTTCTTTATGAACACTGATTAGATGTATGAAATATATGTATTTGTATTTATGAAATAAGGGAAAGGGGAGGGGAAAAGCTTCCTGAATAAAGATGATTTGTTTATGTAGAAATTACTTACATTAAACATTAAAAATTAGAACTTTGTCAGTCCACAAACTAGACTCTAATAAGTAAAAAAAAAAAGACATAATATTATGTCAACAACGCTGTTTGAGTTTTAAAATTACACTCAAATTCAGCATTCTCACTGTTTTAATGAAGTTAAAACAACTGAGTAATTAAAACAATACCAGATAAAAAATAACATAATACTAGAAAAAAATACCATATTAGTTTCCTGTTAAACATTTCACAAATCAAAGAAAACTGAGATCACATAAAAATCAAAGTGAAATAAAACTGCCTTAGTATTTTATTTTTCCCAGATAGCTTTCTATAATGTACTTTTTATAAGAAATTCCTCATATTTGTTCATTCTTTATATTTAATTTCTCTTTTCATCTAATCAGAGAGGCACATGCTATGGTTTATGTAAGGAAATATTATCTTTTAAGACTGTGAGGATAAAGGAGTTGGTCTAGGCAAGCTTCATCTTTTGGTTATATGAATAGATGATGGAATTCTGATCATATTTTTTACAAGGAATATTACTTGAGTCCATTCCAGCTTCCTCCAATCAATTGCCATAAAGATAAACGTGCAAAGCTTTAATGCTGAAATATTCCAACTTAGTATAAATTGGTCTTGTGCTTAGACATATTTACTATAAAAGGTATTGGTATGAGATAAACCTTTAGAAACCCTTTCTAATTTAAATTAGACAGCTTTCCCGAGAGTCAAAAGCATTATCGCTAGCACTACTGCATCTCTACCTCACCCAGAAACCTGTCTTTAATAAATTTAGAGAAATCATTTTCTAATTCAGGGTTGATGATATAAAATGGGGATAAGCCTTCTTTGTTACTAACAAGCTATTGAAATTGTTGCGCATGTCTTAAAAAATGAACGTGTCATCATATAGTAGGTGCCAAATTAATATGAGCAAAGAGCGAAGGGGAAGAGGGCATGAGTGCGCTGCGCTGGAGGGAAGCGAACATAGGAGTGAATTAGATGGTACAGTGACTGCAAGGCCAGTACTTGGTGAGCCGGTCATGACTGAGGAAAGAGAACATGCAGGACCCTGTACTTCTCTATTTCTTTATTGACGGGGTTCAGGACATGCTACCCCAACTATGGCACTTGTCAGACCGACTATCCTAAGCTGAAAGTCAGAGAAAATGGCAGAAGCAAGAAGGTCACTCTAACCTCCTTCCCCGAAATGAGTCATAAATCCGCATGAAGTGCACCCTCCCTGAACCAGGAGGAAGAGACAGGGAAGCGGGGGCTGAGAAACCTACATCCACACGCCTTGTTGACCCGACCCTTATCAGCTCCTTCTTCACCGTTAACTGCTCCACGTCCCAAGCCCTTTGCCTTGTCAGTTCTTCACGAGTTTATTCTCTTTATCTCAATGATATAAAAGCTTCCTGCTCCAGTCCCGGCTTCGGGTTCCCCCTTTCTGGTGCAGGCTCCCCTGTCTATGTCACAGGTCACTAATAGGTCTGCTGTTCTCCTGCTGATCTGTCGTGTTCAGTTTAATTTGCAGGCCCAGCCGGGGATGCTACGGCGGGTAAGGAAACCTTCCTTCTCCCCTTCGGTGTCTACCACGTGAGCTGCGAACGGACAGGAAGCATAAAACCACTTTGTACTTCCGGTCTAGGGCCCCTGCACAGCCGGAGGCGCCCGGCGTCCGATTACCCCTCCGCACCCTCCTACCAGAGTCCCCCGCGTCACGCAGTCCTGGCTGCCGCCCGCTCCCTCTGCACCCGAGGCCTTCTCGGGTCCCGCCGGAACCGGAACCGGAATCTCCCGCCCTCCCCTCCCCCTCCTCTGGCTCTGCCAGTTCTCCCTTCGGAGAGCAGTGGTCCGGCCTTTGTCCCTTCTCACAACAAACACCAAGTAGTTGTGGCCAAAGTATCATTTTCTCCGCTCACTAGGAGAAAACACAACCGGGCAGCAAAATGCACGGAGCATCTCTTGTGGGAAAGCAGCTCGATTCTTGCACACACACACCCCCTTGGGGGGCCGGCCACCCCTGGCTCCCTGCGAGCTCCGCAGAGCTGTGTGATGGGAGGAGCGAGGGGTGCGCCCGCCACAGACGCCTGAACTGGGGCACTGGGCGACGGGCCGGGGAAACCCGCGTGTCCCAGGCAGCACGGGGCAGGGCTCTCCGAGCCGAAAGGGAGGGCAGCTGAGGCCTGGTTCCATTTCTATGACCAACTGATGGAGACAAGTCTCCTCAGCTTTCTGGCATTTGCTTCTGTAACAGGCAAAACAGGATAGACCCTGACAGCCCTTTTTAGCCCGCCAGGCGAAATGCACAGGACTCCCTGACACATGTTGCTAAGTGACTTCCAAAGAACTGCATCCTAAATCAGCCACCAGGCTGACTGTTTCCACGCCCATGTGCTCCGATTTGACCTTCTCGCCTGTTTTGATGGCTGAGCTGCCTGGGGGCCTCAGATGAACTCCCAGCCATTCTCTGGACCGCAGCCCCTGTCCCCTTTCTCTTACACTGCCTTTCACATCACCTTATAAACACATTGTTACGTTTCTCATCTTAAGAGAAACTTATTTCTCTTAAGTGTCTCCCTCTCCGGACCTTATTTCACTCCATTTCTCTTTTCCTTAAAATCACGTTTCCCCAGAGTTGTTTACTCTGAGTCTTGCGGTTTCTCTTTCCGCTCTCACTTGAGGATCCTCCGCTCGGGCCTTCACCTCCGTGGAACTCTGCTGGAACTGCTCTTGTCAAGATGAACAATGAGCTCTAGAGAGCTGCTCTACAGCACTGCAGTCAAAGTCAACAGTAACATACTCTACATTTAAAAAATCCATCAAGTGGGTATATCTCATGTTAAGTGTTCTTACCAAAGTAAAATTTTAAAAAAATTTTAAAGATGTGAGCTATGTTGTTATAACCCATGTTCAACTGTCTCCAACTTATTTACTCTATCAGCAGCATTTGGTGGACTTGATCACATCTTCCTTCCTGAAACTCTGTTTGCTTTCTTTTCAGTTTAGGTGAACACACTCCAGGTTTCTCTCGTTTCATTCCAGTTGCATTCTGCTATATTTTTGCATCTCTAGAATGTAGGTATAGGAGACTGGACAAATATTGCTGGTATTTACATGCTGAACATTTAATACATGGTTGGATATGTGGAACATGTTAAAATGAACCAGACATTGATTCTGTCATAAAAGACATTGAAATCCTGAGAGAAAGATAAGATAGTAGGGTGAATGAATATGATGCAAAGTATAGAGATAAGAGTTTAAAGAAAAGTACACATTTGGTGCCACTGGAATTAAAAGAAAGAGGTGACTTCTATGTATGGGGATCAGGCAGCCTTCATGAGAAGGTAGATTACACATGGGAAGAATTTGGTAAGGAAAGGCAGGAGGGAAAAATACTCAATGTGCAGACAAAAGAGACAAGAAGAAAAGGTGAAACTGCTGAAGATTCTTTTTGTATGTGGTTTTCCCAGTGTATATACATAGTGAAATTTCAATATATTCAAGTTCACAGTGACTCAGGTCGGCAACTATTTATTGAACACCAATTATTCTATGTGCTAGAGATGCTGAAGTGAAATAAATAGATGGAGTTCCTGGCCTCGAGGATTATTTGTTCCAGGAGAAGATAGAAACACATAAAACAAACACACACATTCATAAGGAAATACTTTGGTTTCAAGCATTGATAAGATGAAATATGTAACTGTGATACAAGGTGAAGGAGAATGACAGCAGGCTTTTTAATCAAATGGACTACTACCATTGATGGAGAACTCACCTTTGTCTATATTATCTCATTCAAGCCTTAGTAAAAACCCAATTTTACAGAAAAGGAAGCCAGGCCGAGAGAACTTAAGTTACTTTCCCACATTCACACAGCAACCCAAACGGCAAAGCAGAGATTTGGACCTGGGTTCATCTGACCCCAAATACTGTACTCCCAACTACGATGAATTCTTCTCTCTGAAGGTTTGCTTTATCCCTAGGTATGTTATACTACCAATTTCAGGTTCTGTAAGGCACATATTTGAGCTTGTTACCCACCACATTCTTTTACCCTGCCCATTGTCACCAAGTACACGCAGCTGGGAGCCGGCTGCTCAAGGTTATTGTGTCGGGTTTCTATAGTTTGGGGTTTCATACCACTCCAAACTTAGTGAATTAAAATATTAACAATGCATTATTCCT
Organism: Manis javanica; assembly: GCF_040802235.1. Lineage (NCBI taxonomy): Eukaryota > Metazoa > Chordata > Mammalia > Pholidota > Manidae > Manis > Manis javanica. The sequence continues at coordinate 5,170,413 of NC_133170.1, read as the reverse complement.
CACAATGCCTGGGTGCTGCTTCTGCTGATTGCCTGGGTTTACCACTGTAGGTGCAGTCAGCTGGGAGCGTGGCTGGGCTGATTAATCTGGGACCTCAACTAAATGGCTGGAATAGCTGGGATAACTGGGCTTCTCTCTCCACATGGCCTTTCATCCCAAATTCTGCACATGGTACAGAAGTGTTCCAAGAAAACAAGAGTGGAAGACCTCTTAGGCCCAGGGATCAGAAATCACACATGTTTTCTGTCACATTCTGTTAGTTCTGTCAAGTTACTGGGTCTACCCAGAGTCCAAAGATGGTGAATCAGACTTCGCCACTTGATGGGAGAAGCTGAAAAGGATTTATAGCTATTTTGAACCCATTATAGATTACCTCTGGCAACAATTACTTACATTCCACCCCCACACACATCCGGTCACTCCCTCCTAAGATCCTCAAAGGTTCAACCCATTAGAGCATCTGACTCAACATCCACGATCTCATGCATGATGAGGCTCCTCAAGCGCAGTTCCTCAGCTATGCCTTGTTCCAAAGAGAAATTATCGGCGCACATATGCTCAGCATACAGTTGAACGAGGATAGGAGAACTGCAATAATCATTCCAAATCAAAAAGGGGGAGATCAGGATGCACATAGCGATCCCTGGTCCACAGCAATTCTGAAATCCACCAGGAACATTTTGTCAGGTTTTCCCACTGTGGGGGGTAGAAAATGGTTCTTGATTAGGGTCCAGTTCTATTTCTTAAGAACTGGTTCCTTTGTTCTATGACTCTTGAGAGTCCTCAGGGCTCCTGGTTTCATACTTTGAGAGGTTCTTCCCTCTTCGTAAAAAAATAGCCCTGTTTATAAACATAAATTTATAAATCAACAGCTATCTAATCCTTCTTATTGGCCATAGAAAGCAGAGTCTCAGAAATATCTTTCCATATTAAACAGTCCATGACTCTTCTAGTCCAAGCTGAAATAATACCCTTAACAATTTTGTGGGTTTTCTATAAATATGATTGGAGTCCACTCTAAGCTCCAAAAGCCATAGTTATAGTTCTTTTTGAGACAAAGCCCTCTTTATTGTGAGGAAATGCCTCTAGGATTGCTAGTAGACCTTTTGTCCAGTTGAGAAGCTCTATCAAGCATAATGTTAAATCTTTCTATGATCTCAACAAAGGCATTCTAGTCACACACTTGGCTAATCTTTGCCTAGTGTCATTTATTTCTTTGGAAATCTTTTGCTATCTGGAGACACTGAGGATAAGAAACAGCTTTATATTCCAACCAGGAAATCCAGGTTGAAGAAAAATATTTTTTTTCTAAATTCTGCTTGAAAATGGTATTGTTCCTTGTTTAGTTAATTTTTTCCTCCTATAACATGATACACAGTTAAAAGAGGTCAATTAATATTTTTTAAATTATGCTTGGAAATAAATATCTTTTGCCAGATACTCCAGTTCACTAGATATATTTCCTAGGTTCCAAACTACTGTAAGCAAAAGTACAAAAGATGGACTGCCATCTTTCAGCTTTCATTTACAGTTTGTTCACCATCCCACCAGCCTTTACTAACAAATTCCTCACCATTTTTCCAGCCCCTGATTGACATTGGGCCCCAATGCAATGATAAATGATTTATGTTTTTGTTACCAATGACACCTCATTTCTAAAGAGTGCATTGTCACAAATTGTCCCTCTTATCAATTTTTACATGCCAAACCACCCCCAAATTTAGTGTCTTTTTAAAAAGTATTAGTTCTAAAAATACAGTGGATTGACTGGGTAACGTTGTGGTCTTATCTCCAATATAGGCATAAATTGGGATTGTCATGTCTTATGATCAGAAAAGCAGCAGCTGTCAGCTTACCTGTTGTTCGGTGGTATAAGAAGGTCTCACTCATAGACTTGGGACTCACCCGGAATGGCTGGAAAAGGTGAAGTGGCTGGGTCTCTCTTTCTAAGCACACTTTTATCACATGACAGTAAAAATGGTCCAAAAGGGTGAGAGGAAGAGTGAGGCCTCTTGAGGCTGCATCTTAGAGGTCACATGTCATTTCCCTTACATTCCATTGGTCTAAGCATGACACGTGACCTGCCCGGAATCAAGAGGTGAGGAAATAGGCTCCACCTCTTGATAGGAAATGCTGCAAAGTACTTGTGGCCATTTTTAATCCACCACAGTTAGGAACTCAGTGTGGCCCCAGAGAATAAATATACTAACATGCTAAGTGTGCTGCAAAAACAGTGAAAGCTGTGGCTCCAATAGAACCAGAAGTTTATCCTCTGAGTTATTGAACCAAGGATCGATTTACTTCCTATACAGGCATAACCACATCGTCATTCATGGTAATTCAGGACCATATTCTGGAAGGAATGGAACGGTCAGGATTACATAGATTTACTTGGAAATCTAAAACAAAATTTGGTGCTATATTCTTTTGCATAATAATGACAACACAGCCTGAATTAGCAAAAAACAATATTACTTTGGACTACAATGTGTTTTTGACTATCATAATGCTCAAAAATAACGTCACTGCTTAATAGTAAAATCAGCGGAAATAATAATAGCTGATATATTAATTTAACATGTACCATGCACCAGTTCAAATTCAAATTTTGAAAGGGAACACAGAATTTTAAAACGGAATAGAGATCATCCTTATGGAGGCTCAATGAAAAATTTCTCTTACCCTACACATAGCTTTATGATAAATTATATATTCCTAATAGTCTAAGCTTGTTAATTCCATATCCTCCATTACATCTCCAGACACCAGTTGTTTCTAGGACAAAATAAAGTGCCTATTAATGTGAATAGTACTTACAATACTGTTCTTGTCTTCTTATTACTCTGAATTGAAAGACTGTGTCACTTACAACTTCAACATCATAGTTGGGGTCAACAGATGAACTTGAGGAGGAATCAATTTCGAGTGGAACTTCGAATCATTTGTTATTAGTATTGTAAATCTAAAACACATTAGATAAAGAGTGTATTAATTTTTTAAATGCTCTTAACTCCAATGTTACCAATAAATGAAATGGGAAATTGTAGTTGCCTCCAGAATAAGATATTATGAGGTACTTAATCAAATGATGTTATGACATTTAAAACCTTCCATTAATTCACATTGTGCTCATGAAAAATACATGACTGTCAGTTATACCTACCTTAAATCACAACTGACCCTTAGTATGAAATTCTACATCCACTGAAGTTGGGGAAATATCATTTCTAAGCAGGGATAAAGAATCGCACTTCTGTAATATTGACCTATAAAATAAACCAATTTTATTAGCCTAAATGAAGCACATTAATTTTTACAAAAGACTGAAATTCCTCAGGTAAAAATAAGTTTTCTTTCTCCCTGTTGATAAACAGGGAGAAAAATAACTTACTCTAACAAGGAAAAGAAAATTAAGATAAGAAATGTCTAAAGCAGAAACACCGAAGAGTAAATTTTAAACACAGGAATGGTAAAAGGAAAACCAATTACCTTCCTTTCCAATAACATCTCTAAAAACAAGAAAATCTACAAAATTTTGTTTTAATTGGTCACCTGATTTAACTGATATTGATACAGTCTACACTATAGTAGAATGAAGTAATGAATCCAAGGCTTTCCTCCAGTCATAGTCAGTTGATGATTTCTAAAAACTAGGCTTAGAAGTCATCAGTGGGCAGTCACACACCCAAAGCTCCAGGCACAGCTTCGCTTCCCCCAAGTCCTGCCTCACCTTGCACAAATGTGTGTGAAACTACCCCACATGCACCTGCCACTAGGATCTCCAACTCACCACCATCACTGCCACCGCCCACTGTCAGCCACTCCAACCCAGCCTTCCCGTGTCAAATCCAGGGAGAAGGGCCCATTTTCCCAGAACTCTTAATTAGGTCCACCCTCTCTGGTCTCGTTTGGGAAGGCAGCGCTTATATTGTTTTGCTGTTGAACATTCTTTCCTGATTTACAAAAAATCCATTATTTGAGGAGCTGACGAAATTCAGCAAGATGATCCGATGGGCAAACTGAAACATAATTAGATCTCCCAGGCCCAGAGTTATGAACAGGACTAGGCACACATTGTAAATAAGCCAAAAGCGGCCTGAACAGTGGAGACAGGGCCATTTGGGGTCTTTGTGGATTGCTGCTGCTTCTCTTCTGCAATGCCCCCTCCGTATATTCTCTGTTCCCAGTCAGAATTTCATTTAGTTATAATTCAATTTACCTGATTTTTATTTACTTTATTCAATTTTATGGTCTACTGCTCTTACTCATTCTGAGCTATTTCTGTTTTAATTCCAGATTTTAATCTGTATTCTAAACATATCCCATGATGATCTCCACTAAAATCTGTAAAAAACTCAAACCAAGGGCAAATTTAGCAGAACAGAAAATAGCATATAAGTTAGCTCAATCAAGTTCTATTTTTGAGTCTGTAAAATAGGCTGGTTTCTTCAATTCAGAGCATTTTCAAGGTCCAGAAGCAATAAAAACACAATGTAATGATAAATTTCTTCTCTTCTTTCAATTTGGAATTCACTGTATTTCCGAGACCACCCCGTCCCCCTCTGCCATGAACTCGGCCCCTGCCAGCCCAGCTCTCACTCGTCTGCCTCTGCTGAACCCGCGACAGTCATTGTTTGTCTTTGTTCTTAAAGAGGATGGTCCCAAATTCCTACTCCTAAGCAGCATCATTAAATTTTATGTCACTGCCTCCTAAGAAATGTAACTGGAAAACACATTTTGATACAGTTTTCATGCCTTGGTCTTACAACGTAAAAAGGAAATAGCTCATAGATTCCAAACAGCAACTGAGGTAAAGTCGACTTTCCTAACATTCTGTGAAGCTCCAGCTAAGTAAATGCTGTCACTTTACACATTCTGTACATTTCCCAGAAAAGCATCCTCAAAATCAAGATTCAGTCTCTAAAATTCAATACATGAGATAAATTTTGTAAAGTGAGATCTGACCCATTTATCTGGCTTCTCTCTTGAGGATCCTGGTTAAAAGAAGATGACTACCCCTTTTTCCTTGTAAAAGTTAAGTGTATCACTTGTAGTTGAGTTAATTTTGTGCTTATTAATTAGTTAAGTACTCTCATGACATTAATATATCATTTTTGATGTCATGTAATTGTTGCTGTTCAGGGCAAATTTTCACTCTAAGTTTCTATAACATTTCACTGCAAATCAAACACTGTGTCATGCTTCACAAAAAGATATACCACAAAAAGAAGAAAAAGTTTCTTTCTACAAGACTGACATGGTAACATAAACTACAAGAGCTCAATCTGTTTGCAATGAATCTTCCCAGCACACAAACTAGTGAGTGTTTGTGGCTATTTGGCAGGGACAAACTGATTGATAAACAAGAAAGATAGGTGTAACCTCTTCAACAGGGGAATTGTGACAGTGATTTGGAAATAAAAATGATTAGGAAGCAAAAAGCCATGTATTTTTGGTTTTTTGATTCACCATGGGCACTCAGAGGTCTCAGCATATAGCAAATAAAAATGGAAAGCAGTCTCTGAGGTGACATGTGTACCAAATAAACCCATGAGGCTGGATCGGAAATTTTAGATGGTACAAGTGCTTATGAAAAATTCTAGAAAATATATACCTCCACCTCGAGCTGTCTTTTGAGATGGATCTTTTTTAGTGTAGCCAGATGGACCCTCAGCTGGGTAGAAGCCCCAGGGACATTGGTAGTGGTTGCAGAACACCAGAAACAGCCTCCAGCTTCACAGGTTTCTTGAGAAGCTCCTGGTTGAGGGTGGCAATCAATGCATTTCTGAAAGGAAAATTTCATGGCATGAGCAGACTCCTGTTTGGAGTTATAGACGCAAAAAACAGGTGAGTGGTGTTTTCAGAAGTACACCAGTGACATCCGTGACCAGACAGACAGCGTCATCCGCCTCTGACTTCCGATGACAGTCAGTTCGTTCAGTGGCACCTGCTATGGGGCATGATTCAACCTTCCCAGAACAACAAGGGATGTCTGGGGTCTTCCGTGGGGACCAGCAGCGATTCCTGGCCAGACCACTGGCATCAGTGTGACTGACTGTCCTTACGGAGCTGGGGGGCTATGAATGCTGAGTATGAACTTGGATAAACAGGCTGGACTAGAATGGAATCAGGAAGGAAAACAGGGCAAAACAACTGAAAAGAAACCTAGAAACAAAATTATCACCAAGACACTATGGTAGAACTTTAAAAAAAAAAAAGAATCCTCTAAATGCTAAGATAATAAGAGGAAAGGTTGGTGGCTATTAAACAGCACTATAAATTTGTCAGCCTAGGTAAAACGAAGCAAAGCAAAAACACGTCTCTTAAAAATGCAGCATCAACACTTTGTCACCCCTAATATTCTCATCATGCACGAACTTTACCATCCCACAATCGGAGGCATCTACTTATCATCTTCTAAATGTTACCAAATGGATTTCACAAAAGTCAGTGTAACTGTTTCTTTTCTATTTACTATACATTCCTTCATTTATAGACTGGACACCAATGTCAGGCCTCTAATAATAGTGCAGAAATGTCTATACATACTTGCTCTAAACTAATAGAATCTTAGGCCCTCAAAAATTCCATACTACTGATGTATTTTTTTTTATTGACATATAGTTGATGTACAATCTTATATTGGTTTCAAGTGCACTACACAGTGGTTCAACAGGTACACCCTTAAATGTTACCACATTATCAGCCCCATAGTGCAGTTACTATCTGTCAGCACAGGAAGCTGTTACAGAACCATTGGCTATATTCTCCACGCTGCACTTCCATCCCCGTGACCAATCTATACAGTGATTGAGACTTTGTGCCTCTTTATGTCCCTCCCCCTCCCCACCGGCCCCAACCCCTCTCCAAACCATCAGTCCCTTCTCAGTGTCTGTGAGTCTACTGCTGTTCTATTCGTTTTGCTTTGTTTTGTTTTTAGATTCCACATGTAAGTGAAATCATATGGTATTTGTCTCTCTCCATCTAGCTTATTTCACTGGTGCCATTTTTTATCTTCTTTTTCTATTTTTAAAAAGCCTAGGTTATGCTGCAGGTGGTGATGCTTTCCTGATCATGGTATTTGGGTTGTACTAATACAATCAATTTCATGGATTACTAATATTTGTCTCCCATAAACTGGATAAAATATCTGAATACAGATACATTTCATCTCTTCAACTCCAAAATCAAATTGAACATGGTCATGGTTTAATCAATTTTCTATTAACAGTCATAAGCAACATTCTGATCTCTTTTTTATTTTATCATAAATAACTTCTAAACTCTGTTTTTCCAAGTAAGGTCATGGGACACCTTTTGTAGAATTGTGTATAAAATTGGTAAACAAACTCTCATCTGTTCATGGCTGGTGGGGAGGCAAAACTGCACATTCCCTATTGAAGAGAATTTGATCATATCTATCAAATTACATATACTTTCACTTTGACGAGAAATACTATTTCTAGAAGTTTATGCAAGGTACACAAAGATCTTTAGTGAAGCATTATTTGTAATGGCAACTACTATACAAAATGTCCTTCATCAGAGGACTGAATAAACTACGGACCAGGGAGTCATACAAAGGAAGGAAAAAATTTCTATACATTACATGGAATGATCTCCAGGGTGTGTTAAGTAGGAAAAAGTAAGGTACAGAACTGTGTTTCTGAAAGTTACCTTTCCTGTAAGAAAATGGGGGTGGGGAGAGAATATCAATATATATTTGTACTTTTTTATAATTTCAAATAAACAATAAAAATAAACCAAAACAAAAAGTTACATACTGGGGAGGAGGAAACAGGCGGAAGACATGATCATTCTTTAGTGGTCTCTTGTTACATAGTTTTGACTTTGAAATCACGTCCACATGTTTACCTAATTCTAAAGAAAAAAAATTAATTATAAAAAGAAATTGTTAAAAAAGAATTCCTGTAAACTGAATACACAATGAAACAGGTGGACCTGTTCATCATGCTGGTAGCACATCCATACAGAAAAGGAATTACCTCAAATGACTTTAAAGCAAATATTTGACTGTATATCTCTGATAGTATATATTCAGAGGGTAAACTACAAAGAAATCTTACCATGGACCTAATGATCTTGTTATTAATACTGGTATTTTTATTTTGAAACTATTTTGTAACCCAAATAGGTAATTATGTTAATGTTTAAGAATCATTCAAATGTTTAAGAAGCATTAGAAATAGGTAACTGAAAATCTTAACATGGATCTAGTGGTCTTATTAATACCAGTACTCTTATTTCAAAACTATTGGGAACATCATAAAGCAAATAGGTAATTTTGTTAATGTTTAAGAAACAACATATTAGCATAAGAGGAAAAATATAACTATAAAATACTTTTAAAAAATTAAAACTCTGTAATCTTAATTTGATTTGAAAATAGAGACTTAATACCATGAAATAATGATTCATCATTCTCTGCAATAGATGTGCCTATTTTCTAGTCCTGACCACTGAAAAACTAGAAACAATGCCAACCCAGTAGCAATGAGCTCCTCTAGCATCAACACTGGCTTCTAACTGCCATTCCTCCTTAGAAGGAAAGGACCCTTTGGGGGAAATGTCTGATTCTCCGCTAGGGTAAGGAAGGCACAAGAGGAGCCTAGGACACTTTAATACTCAAGAAACAAAGAAAAGCATCACCTTAACGGGGCCAGCTTGCAGTGATTCTCAACAGCATCAGATGGAACAGTTTGAGTGCCCAAAAGATAAAGGACTGACTTGCAAGGATGGACAGACACACAGATAGTGTGTATGTGTGTGGCTTGCCAAGGCAAAGACTGGGTATTTGTTACCCTGAAAGTTGTAGAAATATATATAAAATTTTCTACACATTTAAAAGCTTGTCAAGCTTATGTATCTGTGGCAGCCATATTTTTTAATCAAAAAGTAGGACATAATATAAAACAAATTCGCCTTGATAGGGAAAATGAGATAGAATAGTTCAAGTTCAGACAGAATGGGAACGATCTTAGCTATGAGAAAATCTTAGACTTGATTAATGCTCAGTGTCACAAAGTGGGAAATGGTCAGGGACATTACACGTTTATTGACAGCATGTATTTTATTAAAAGTCTGAATCTGTGCTAGGGTCAATTCAGTATGTTTTCAAAAAGCAATTTTTGAAATCTGTGTTATTTGCCGAAATTCAGGAATATGCCTAAAAATGCTAATTGAATATATGATATTACATATGTATAAACTTTCACTAGGTTTTTAAAAAACAAAAGAATGGGTGACTTGTAACAAGAGTACTCAAATTTCCTGTTATAAACTTAAAATTTCGGTAACTAGGTCATATGATATTTTCCATTGCATAGCAAAAAAATTGTATTTATGCATATATTAATTTATCTTTATCCTAGAGGTATACTTAATATTCCCAGCTGTATTTACATATTTTAATTATTTATTTCTATGTGCTAATACATTCAAAGGAAAAAACAGATGTGTAAGAAGAAATTTATGCTACAATCATCCTTAATTAGTTGCAATAAACTCTCTAGTTCCTTAGGATAAAGAATTGTATGGTTTTGCAAGCTGGGTTAACTGTTCAATCACTGTTTATAATATGGAAGCCTAAGGACAAATCAAATCCCTCCCCAAAAGTTTATTAAAATAATTTATCTTAAAATTCCAATTAAAATAAAAATTTAATATCTTAAATATTTACTGTGGTACATATTTACCAGCTTGATTATAATCACCCATTCCTGACAATCTCATCAACAGATTATGCTGATTATATAAAGCACCATATTTTTTATGAGTTAACTGTGAATTGCTATTTTAAGCATATACAAACAGAACTCCTAATATACTCCATCTCTCATTTTTCACATTGACATATAGATCAGAAACATCCATCACTTTCTAGGGCTCAGCATATTTAAGTAGGAAAACCTGCTTGTGAGAGCATTCTGGATATTAAATCTAAATAAGAAAGATATTGAAATGGAATATTTGAAGATAGTCTAATGAGGAAAATAGCTGGATCTCATAATACAAGAGAGAGAGTGAAAGCAGGTCAGAGCTAAATCAGTAATTGCTTCAGACTTCATTCCGACTCTACCAGTGCTTTAGTGATGGAGAAATGAGCAAACAGACAGGTGACAGCTGTTTATTTATCATCTGCATATGAATAATAGAATCAATCTGGGATATATGTTTTTTCTCTTTTCCAGACCCTTACACAACTCAGAAATCCTTTCATCACTTTTACATGTAGCTTCCATTATAGCTATTTCCTAAAGGTATGGTTTCTGCTCAGAAAACACATTTCTGAAAGGTGCATTTAAGTAATTGTATTCAGTCAATAAATATTTATTGAGCACCCACAGTGGGCCAGACACGGCAAGGTGCTGGGATGAAAATATAACCAGGACAGACACAAAACCTGCCCTTACAGGCCAAGCAGAGTGACACGGGCCATGAACGGGGACTTCCAGGGGGTAGTGGGAAGGCACAGGAGGGCCACCCACCCACAGGGCACTGGTCTGTCCAGTGACACTCAGGGGTTAGAGGGCTGCAGTCCCGTGAAATCAATGCACTTTCAGACAGAAGTCAAAACAGCAGGCCAATGCTGTTGGTATTGTTCAAAGGTTGGCTGAATTGTCTTTGAGAAAAGTTGATTGTTTGAGCAAATGAAAGAAAATGTTTTTGACTGAAAGTGAACGGTCATCCTTGTCAATTCCTAGCTAACAAAGGAACTATATTACTAACATGAATTACAGATTGCATTCCAAATTTCCTATGTAGAGGAGAAGGATAGAGAAATGGCCATAATGGAACATGCTGGTAAGAATGTACACACGCGTCTAAAGCAGCTCGCATTTTTCTTACACTGACCTGGTAAGGAGGCACCATTGAACAGAAGAGACGAACCACAAAAACTAACTTCTAGCAAAGAATCCACTTTAACGTTTGCTCTTTTATTTATTTTTAACGCTTTTCTAAACTATGTCCTAAGTCAGTCACGCCCATACTTTCCAAGGAGAGAGGGTAACCAGAAGAAAGGATAAGGATCTGAGAGTCACTGATAAGTCCCAGTGAGCTCACTAGGAGCCAAGCTGTCAGCACTGAAGGTCCTCTGCACCCCTCAGCGCTGCCCCCGCACCCAGGGCCACCCGGGGATGGGCGACACATGGCCCTTCCTGCCACAGACTGGGAAAACCTGCGCTTTTCATGAACCTCATCTGTTGAGAGTAGCACAAAGACAGAGGGGTTGGCTTAATATTTTATTTAAGTATTTTACATAGAGGAAAAAATCCAACTGGAAAGGTTACTTACCTCTCTTCCTGACGCCCACACTGATATATGGAAGTATTTGCTAATGAAGGGGGCAGGTGGAGGAGGGGGAAGAGCAAAGGGCTCAGATCGCTGCTCTCAGGGGCAGGCCTTCGCCCCCCTGGGAGAATTAGGTCACAAGGTCGCATTCAGCCTGTTTTACTTCACTTCTCCAAATTTAGCAACGTCTCTTCTAGTCCTATCTGTCAATATACTGCCCACCCTTCAAAGGCCAGTAAATTTTTAATGAATCTTTCATTCTACTCCCCAGACACAGATAAATAATAAACTTTGCAGAGCTCCAGTCAAACCTCAACCCACCATCCTGGTGTTCCCTTTTTCTGAGTCAGATCACTCACAGAGCTCATTTGGAATCATTCTCCAAAGAATACTTTATAAAACAAGGGGCCAAATGCTTTTTTAGGTCAAAATGTATTTGGTGACACCAGGAACAAGAAGCTGGGAGAAAATTATATCCGGCCGCCAAAGCCACGTGCACCTTCCTACACATCTTCTCATGCAAATGTTTGCAAACGAACTGAATATGTATATATTTTTATTCATTTGAGTGGGAGGGCAACTCCTGGCAAACCAGACAAATATTTACTTTTCACCTGCTGGGTGGCTAATCCTAAAAATTAACCAGAGCTGTGAATGTTACCAACTTACAGTATTAAGAGTTTCTAACGTTCCCGTGAAAAGCCAGCTTGCCTCTGCGGTCATTCATGTCACAGTTGTTATAAATGATCATTGAAGACCCATTTATTGTCCAAAAGCATCCGTCTGGCCCTCCATTTCAGTCACTTACTCCTGTGTCTGCTCACAGCCCCACCTTGAGGATCAACCACCTGATACACCTTGGGACAATCAATGACTCAAATTTTTGTTAGGTAGAAAGAGACAGTCTGCTAAATGAATTCTTGCCAAGTAATCGATAAGTCTGAATGAGTGTGTGTGTTATTGCATCACAACCATGTTCCTCCTTGAACTAGAAAAGTACTAGCCCCCAAGAACAACTATAACAACCCAAAACACCCTCCCTTCTATTCTCACCAACACCATCCTTTGCAAGTGGCTCAGCTATGCACCTCAGTAAGGGGGCCATAAAGAAATGCCTTCATTTCTCACTATAAATTAATTATGAGGGTAAAAACAGAAACTTCTAGATAGTCAACAGAAGGTTGAGTACAATAACAGAAGATTACAGTACAATAATATGAAAGACACTTTTGCTGTTAAAGTCCTATTTGTGAACACTTTTTAATAACATGGGAAAATATTTATAATACATCTTTAGCAAAAAATCAGGGTGTGAAGCATTTTACAACATTCCAAATTTGCGAATGTGTCTATGATTTTCTCTGAATTCCCATATTTAAAAATTATAAATGTATTGCTTGATGTTTAACCACAAAGATAGAAAAGGCGGCTTCTTACTGAGAAAGTTATTTTGTTTTAGTATTTCTTTTACAACCTTTGGTTAGAAAACCTAGAAACAGTATAATTGTCATTATGTATCAAGTACAGTGGGAATAAATCAAAAATAAATCTTGATTAAAACAGGACTCAACAAAGGTTTTTATGTCAGTAACCTTTGGCCAGAAACTGTGAAGGTAAAGACTTTTAAAAGGTGGACTTAGGTAAGTAGAAAGAGTGCCAATGGAAAAAAGTTAGGTTATTTCCTCGTCTGGTGAAAGGTCTAAGAGTATTCAGTATTTTACGAAAAGAAATTGCCACTGGCAGCTTCATTAATTAAGTGCTTTATTTGTTTAAGTGAGAACTTGATACTTCTGGGGACACCATTCAGTGAAACTTCTCACTAGGATAGGCCCTTATTAGCAATCAAAGTGGTGGCAATTCACACACATATGTGACACCCATGCCTGTCACTGTTTAATGAGATAAAGGCATAACTACAATAAACTAAGAAGACCTCAATTCAAAAAGACACAGGTTTAGCTAAGCAAATACAGACACCGTACAGGCTGAATCTTGTGGCCAAAATGGTCTTTGCCTCATTAGAAAAGCTGAATTCATCACAACACACGCCATAATTACAGGCATGGCACCTGCAGAGATCTTTGTTCCATAATATTGAATATATCATATCTGAAAGGTTCTAGTGAACTAATTTTCTTAAAGTACTCTTTAAAATTTTAGATATTATTTTCTTTAAACAAAACCACATTATTAGACTGTATTATTTGTATACATATGTGGATATAGAGAGAGTGCAGAAAAAATTCATAAAAAGCAGGGCAATTTGGGAGGGGAAGCTTCTAGAATCCCTGTTAAAGCTGATCGGTTTTTCATGGATCTTCGTTCTTCCAACTAAACTTTACAATGTGGTCACTAAGTTCTTCAAAAACCCAACTGGAAATTTGATAGAGAGTACATTAATTTATAGATTAGTTTAGACAGAAGTAGCATTTTATAATAGTAAGTCATCCCATCCAAGAGCATGGAATGTCTAATATTTTATCAGATCATCTTCTATGTTCTTGATTAGATTTAAAATATTTTCTGTCTAATGGACTTGTGTACATTTTCAGTTAAGTTAGTGTCAATATATATTACAGTTTTGTTGCTATTATACTTACAAAATTAAAATTTATGAATGGTTTTAAAAATGTTTTAAAAGAGAATTGTGAGCTTTTAGAAAAATAACATTATCTTCAAGTGGTGCATTACTGTTACAGAAAGTGTTTATTACCAAATAAACAAAAATTCAAATCAGCTATAAACATCATATTTTCTCCTTTTAATGTTGTTTTTTGAAGTGCAAGAAATTTCCTTAAATTTGAATAAGAATTTGATCTGATGGACGCAAGGCAAAGATTGGAAAATATCATTAGGTGAATTTGAATAATTATTTTTCACTCAATTTGTTTCTGCTTTCATTTTTTGCATTTTAACATCTGCATTCATTTTTCTTCTGACTTGAGCTATAACCCTTTATGGGCCTAAGTTGAAAAACACATGAGAATAAAAACAATTAAAAACTTTGTAATACTTAAAACCACTGCTTAGCTGAGAAGTAACTTAATGCAGCATCAAAGTCCTGAGCAAAAGTCTGTCAAAGTCTGTCATTTCCTCTGATCTTGACTTTTAACTTATCAAGTACGTCCACTCAGGACAGGGGCTCTCACACCGTTCCCATTGTCAGGGGTACAAAATTATCAGTAACTTCACTCGTTAGATTTATGAGCAGAAATTAAGCAGATGTTACAGACACCTTAATACAAGAACCGATGGGAACCCTCTGTCAATACCGGTGGAGTATGAATTACCAAATGAGGGAGCTCAGAGGTGTGACTGGTTGGCACGCAGTACCCCTGCGAATCACCAAGGGGAACCCCAGGCTTCCTTAAGTTCACAAAACATGGCCTGCCTGTAGGGCCCCAGAGCCAGAGACAGTTCTTTGACCTGGGCTCCAGGTGGGAAATAGGTGTCCTGCCTTCTTGAGCTTTCCAGCCTCAACATTTTCAATTCAACTCACCGATTTCCCTCAATAAGTACAATTTAGAATTTGAATACTACAAAAATAAAATACACATTCACCTTAAAGGAGATCACAAAATAAAAGATTAATATTATTTGGTTTGTGAGATTATGAATTCTTAGCTATTATTTTAACAACACTAACTTTTTTAAAAGTCAATGATGCAATGTAATAAATTCATTACCTTGACATGATTCTCTATGACATGATTCCAGGCATATGACATGACTCCAGCCTTATGACATGACTCCAGCCTTATGACATGACTCCAGCCGTATGACATGATTCTGAAAAAGGCAGAACTATGGAGACAGTAAAAAGCGCAGTGCTTGTTTGGGACGGATAGGGAGAGCACGGGCTTTTAGGGCAGTGAACCGGCTCTGTAGGATGATCTCTAAGGATGACACTACACATTTGTCAAAATCTGTAAGACAAACCAAGTGCAGAGAGCAAAAACCCTCATGTAAAGTGTGGACTTTGGTTGCTAACAACGTATCCATGTAGGTCTCGTGGACTGCAGCAAAGGTGCCACCCTGGTGTGGGGCCGTGGGGGGGGGGGGGCGGGGGGGGCGGTGCCGGCTGTGCGCAGTGGGGAGGGAGGGGAGTGCGTGGGAGCTTCCTGTACTTTCTGCTAATTTTGCTGGGAACCTAAAACTGCTCTAAAAAACAAAGGCTAATTAACTAAAAAAGAAAAAGGACTGGACTGACCTACAAACTCTTCCGTGCGTGAGCGCACTGGCTGCTGCACCCTGTGACAAGGGGCTCATGCACCCTACGACCACATAAATGCGCTGAAGCCAGGGACCCGACACAAAGCACGTGCCAGGTGCCTCATTGTTAATATAATCAAAATATTCTATACATACAAAATCAGAGCCACCAGAAAGTATTTAATGTGTTAACAGACTATAAATAAAAACCACAAATACATTGAGAAGTGAAAATGCAAACCAAATTCAATTCAATTCATAAAATCAGTATCTATCACAGAGAGGAGGCTGCAGTGTTTTTCCATGTTAATGCTAATTTCTGCTGGGGTGTCCTGCTGATTTCTAGTGATTGGGGAAAATATCAGACAGAAATAAAAATGGTTGATGGCAAAAAATAGATCCTGCTTTTCTCAACTTGGGGCATTTAAAAAATAAAGGTGGGGGTGCTTTTTTCTGACATAAAAGAGCAAAATTCATTTTCTCTAGAAGGCTGTTGACAGCCTTTCTTTTTCATGTGGTTTCACTTGATTCAGAGGGACCAAACAATGCTTCTGAGCTGTTTCCCAACTTCTCTTTTCTAGAAAAAGGCACATGCTGATTCTTAGTCACGGCTTTGAATCCATAGTTGCATTTTTCCTGTGCGTCTCTTGGAGGAGAGACAAACATTTTCTATTTCTTTGGGGTAAAGAAAAATCCGTTTTCTATTTTCTAAACCTGTATCATCAAAAGAACTGTGAGGCAGCAAGCTGTATTAAAAGCATGAGGGGGACAAAAGGGAGACAAATAGAAAAGATAAAATCAATTAAATTCTAAATAAAAATGTGGAACATAAAAGCAGACAAAGTCATTTTAACAAGTATTTCATTCAAGGCTTGGAAAAAAAAGAAAAGCCTTTGGCTGGCCAATCTAGACAGAAAAATGTGTTCTGGCACTGACAGGATAAAAGAAGCAATTGTCATTGCTTGGGAATTTATGGGACTTTTAAGATTTTCAACCAATACAAGTCAGTTCTTTGAAATTAATGAGGGCTTACTGAGGCCACAAAGAGACTGCACTGAAGGAGATGCATAAAAAACAAATCTGTTCACTTGCTAAGTGACTTCTTGAGCACCTCCTATGTATCAGGCCCTTAGGATTCACCAATGAACAGCACAGACCCTTTCCATACTCATCCAAGACAAATAAATAAATAACAATGATCCCTACCCTGGTAGAGGTTATATTCTATTTGGAGGAAGGGGAAAATGAACACCAAACCTAATAACTGATTATATGCCAGAAATTGAAAGTGCAATAGGGAAACATGGAGTGGAGTAAAAATGATGGAGATGTCAGTACTGGGATGAGGGAAGAGGGGCCTGCGGTTTATGTGTGTGTGTCCGGGACAGGCCTCCTTAAGGAGGTGACGTCTGAACACAGATCTGAAGCAGGACGGGGGGCGTAAACAGTCAGTACCAGGGGCCGAGGTCAGAGCATGCTTCGCGTATACTGGGAGGGTCCCAGGCCGGAAAGTCTGCAGCTATGGGGAAGGCCAGACGTAAAACCAGAAAATAAGAGACCAACCAGGGGCTAAATACAAAAACAAAAATGATCAAGTTTCAAAAAGAACAAGATGGAGTAAATCTGAGAGGATTTCTGAAAGCACTGAGGAAGAGATGAGAGTTTAAATGGGCCTTGAAATGTTTCTAAGGTTTTCTTCCCACAGGAGTCAAGTCAATGATCATAAGTACTTACAAAAAGTTAAAAGCATTTACAGCATCCCAACAAATGTTAAAAAACAAAACTGTTCCGGATTCTCAAGACGCCACATTCTAACATAATTCAGCCTTTTTCTGTGCCGCCCCCTCTAGCACCCGGCCTAGCCTTCTTCTCCGGGGAGGGAGATCCACTTCCCTGTCCTCTCCCACTCTGTCTCTGCAGGCCTTAACCCCCCGAATGTGGCCCACCTCCCGCCATCCCAAGAACGCATCCATCGTCTTACTTGTACATCCAATGTGCACACTTCCATTATTTTACACATCTTGCTTACGTTTCGTATCTGATACTATTGAACATGCCACTGGCGATTTCTCGTCCTCAGGGTTGTCTCTTCTCTCTTCCTACCGTTTTGTTCTGTCCTCCTCCGTCAGCACCGTAAGCACGGAGCTGTGTTCTCAGTGGGTTTCTTTAGCACTCACTGCCTCCAGTCTCTCTTCTCCCACTCACATCAGGGTTCCACACTACTGTTCCAGCTGCTGTCCTGGGTAGCTCATAGCTCCCAGGTTCCCCAGACAGGGACAGGCGGGCAGAGGAGAGGTGACAAGCGGTTCTTCCCTTTCCTGGGCGTCCGCACCACCTGCCACCACTTCGTAACACTAGAGCCCCTTTTCATCTTCATGTTTGCTATCCCTGCACAGACAGTAACATACCTGGTCTGCTGTCTATGACTCCCACTGCTAAGTCCAGTGGCCACTGCTCAGTGCTTCAGTTCTCATCCTGGGTTCCACAAGGCAGCACAGAAACTCACAGCGCCTGGGGAGATATTTTAAATTTTGGGGGGGAAACACATCTTACAAACAGAACTACGAGGTCAGGTTAGTTCACAGCTTCAAGGTTAGATTACACTGCAGTCCTTTCAGCGATGCCGTGTCTTTGCAAAGCTGGGTTTCTGGTGTTTCTTGTGGCAAAAAAGTAAAGACTATAAAAATCAGTGTGGAACGAGACATAAATGTGGCAATGTCCCAAGAAATTTCAAAATGTAAAAGTTGAGCAGTACCCAACTGGTACATGCATCCCACTAGAAAGTGTTATTTAAGAATGAAATTAAATATTAGCTTTGGCTCTTTTAATTTGTGTTACGTTTTCAAATGGTTATTAAATTGATAGGACACAAATATTTACTAGGTTGTCTGAGCGAGACCACTCAATAAACAAAATTGTTAGGTATTTCTTTTGGCCTCAAATAGACATTACACTGTACTGAGACATTAGGGGTGACGGAATGACCTGTTGGCAGCATCCCACACGGTTGCGCCTTCCTCCCTTCCATGCCTCCTTCCTCAGCTTCCAGGACTGATGACTCACACCTCGGCCCCCTTCCTTTCCGGGGCCCCAACTTCTCCTGGGGTGCTCTCACCCAGTTTAATGGCTTTACATACTGTACATCAAAAAACTGAGTGAATAAATAGAAGGAAAGGAGAAAGAAGAAGGAAGGAAGGAGGGAAGGCAGTCCTGTGATCTTGCTCAAACTATCTGACCTCCCCCAGCCTCAGTTCTCCCACCTGTAACAGGAAGTGCCCCAGCCCATCTGGTGACTGCAGTGATTCAGGTGCAATAACACAGGTACAGTGTGTAACGCAGGAGCCTGTTATTATAATGCAAGAATTGATGCCCATCTTCAGGACAGGCTGGAGGCACAAAGTCTTCCTCAGCTAGCTACCTTCTTACCTTCTTACCCGTTTTTCTCTCCCACGCCTCCCACGCTAATGGCACAAAGGCAGAGTTCCAATAAATCTGCTCTCAGTTGGCCTCCAACCAGGAAGGAACTTGCATCACCTGATACTTCGATTCACGGGGTGAAGGGAAAATCAACCAAGTAGAATGGAGATAGCATTTGAATTTGGCCTTGAAAGAAATGTCAGCAGCTGGAAAATGGGGGCAGGATGGATTTCCAGACTGAGGCATCACCGGCTGGGAGAATGGAATGGGGACGCGTTGGTCCATTCTGGCTGCTTTACCGCTGTCCCGGTCACTGGCGGCTGAAACAGCATTCACCTCTCCCGGCTCTGGAGTGTGCAGAGTCCCGGTTCACGGCGCCAACAGTCTCAGCATCTGGGGTGCCTGCTTCCTGGTCCGCAGGCGGCCGTCTTCCCTTTCTGCCCTCACATGGTGGAGGGGCCAAGAAGGGTCTCTTCTGTAAGAGCACAAATCCCACCCCATGTGGGCTCTGCCCATGGGACCTCCCAAAGGCCCCGCCTTCAACCCCATCACCCTGAGAGGCAGGATCTAGCATATGAATTCTGGGGGGGGTCACAAACATTCAGTCTATGACAACTAAAAGAACAAGAATATAGTGAGTGAGGTAAATTAGGCCAAAGAGACACAATCGCTATTAACAAAAGTATTATTACTAATAAGAGATTAATGTGTTCAACACCATGAGCATCTACTCTTCTGTAGACGTCAGCCTGTCACTCACGTGGCTGACTACAGGACCACTTTGCAGCAGTGTACGGCCAGACTGGCGCATGTCAGCAAATTGGAATGAGGTCTGAATTCTAGTCCTGCCGCTAACTTACTGGTGTGATTTCCTGTAAGCTGCTTAACTCACCTGTCCCCACATTCCATACATAAAATGATAGGTTGGCCTGCGTAAGCTTTTATCATTCTTTCAGCTACATAATAATTTCATGAAAAAGGAGATCCATCATGATCACAGGGCACAGCTGCTCTTTAGGAAATGCGGATTAAAAACAGAGTCTTTTAGACTGACACGGAGGAAGCCCCTTTCCCAACTTCGTCTGACCTCCCAAAACTGAATTTACCGGTCCCGATAGGGAAAGGCCTGTCTCAGCTTGGGCTGTGCTGACAAATTACCACAGACCAGGTGGCTGAAACTGCAAATATTTATTTCTCACAATTCTGGAGGCTGGGAGGTCCAAGATCTAAGCACTGCAGATTTGGTGTCTGGTGGAGCCATCTGTAGACGACTGTATCCTCACATGGCGGGGTCGGGGGGTTGGAGGTGGGGAGGGAGAGAGAGGGAGACAGGGAGACAGGGAGAGACAGAGGAAGGGAGGAAGGGACGGATGGAGGGAGGCAGAGAGCTCCAGTCTCTTTCTCTAAGCCCATCACGGCATCCCCACCCTCATGACCTCACCTAAGCCTAGCCCCCTCCCAAAGGCCTGGCCTCGAAGCACCACACGGGGGGTAAGGGCTTCCACATATGAACTGGCAGGACACAGACACGGAGTCTGCAGTCAGGGCCCTCTGAGGGGCTCACACACTCTCCTCACGGCTCCTTCAGGGTCTTGCTGCAACTCAGGGTCCAAGTCATCTCCG
The DNA here is from genome assembly GCF_040802235.1 of Manis javanica. Classification (NCBI taxonomy): domain Eukaryota; kingdom Metazoa; phylum Chordata; class Mammalia; order Pholidota; family Manidae; genus Manis; species Manis javanica. The sequence continues at coordinate 5,149,848 of NC_133170.1, read as the reverse complement.
TGTCTAATCCCATTAAGCCAGTCTTTGACGGTGGGATGAGAGACACGCCAAGAGACCGACTCCATGGCATGAGGCGGACTGATGCAGACAGGTGAGCCCCTCCGAAGGGATGCCGTCCCCCCCTTTCCCTGGTCTGAAAGATGATCTCCCCGTAGTTTCATGGGACACAATGATTGTGACAATTTACAAGGGTCACTGAAGACTGCTGATGGCATCCCCCGGGATTAGCCACTCTCAAGAGTTATGGAAACCATCCCAATTCAATAAACTATGACAATGTTATTAACTCTGTTTGTAACTCCGGTTTACAATCCTTTGTAGCTCTACCTGTGTTTCTACAATATTAATGCTCTCTCTTCCACTGGGCTTTGGTACCGAATCCACCTGCTGTCTCCGCGCAGGCTGATCACTGTCGCTGCCCCTTAGTGAATAGCCACCATCTCTGAAGAGATAGCGGAGGACATTACTGCCCTCTGGTGGAAATACTAAGACTATTCTAAGACTGTTTCCCAAAGAATGGAATTTTCATTGTTATTTTCACCACACACCTTGGGAAGGGAAAAAATGAATCCAGAAAATTATCCTCATTTCTGGGTCTTGACACTCACTTGGCTGTTATCTGCCTGATTCCCAGTCTCTTCCCTGCTTTCTTATCTTTATCACCAACAAATTTATCCATCCTCAAATCGTTAAAACCTTGATCCACTCAGACCGGACCTCAGCACCCAATGTATTTAACAACAGAATTTCCAATCTCCTTTCCAGACAGAGAAAAAGAAAAAAAAAATCCAATAAAAGCAGAAAAGTGTTTAAAAAAATGAATTGTATAGACAAATACTTCTACTTTAGTTCTTCAAGTGAATCCTGTGTTCTGGGGCCTATGACAAAATTTCGATTGTTCTTGCTTTTCCTGCTCTCTACTGGAGACTTCCATTAAAACAGGAAATAGGAATAAATCATTTACAGGCATGCTAAGTGCACATATTTTCTTCATGTGTGGGTGAAATAGCACAGAAGGCATGCTGATAATCCAATTTTTAAGAACTCCAAAGTCACATCAAAAGTTTCATAGCTGGACTTAAATCTATCTGATTTTAAATCTACCCTTTATTTAGTAATCTAGAGCCTCCTGAAGTTCAAGCTGGGCCAGTCTATAAACTGTACCAATGATCCAGCGTCAATGTCCATCCCACTGCCCCTCTGAAGGCCCTGAGTGACTCATTTCCAAACAACTAAAGGGTGTATTTCTCATCACTTTGATTTCTGGATTTCAGAAAGAAAATTTCACCAAGTCTTAGGTAGTAAAAACAAACAAAACCTCTAAATTGCAGTTTAAAATTATTTCCTGAAGAAGCTTCCTTTAAGATCACCATATTTTTAAAAGAATATTCCATATGCAGATAAAGACAGAATTTGAAATACAGACTTCCCATATCCCCCACCTCCTACCTAGAGTTGCCAGATTTCACAAACAAAAACATGGAACACTCAGTTAAATTTAAATGTCAGAGAAATGTGGAATAATACTTTACTGTAAGAGTGTTCCACACATACTTACACTTCACTGGGAACTCCGTATTTGACCTAGTAACCTGCTTTACCCGAAGCCTCTCGCCGAATCCCCACTTGTGATTAGGGTCTTGTCTGGTAATGAGTGTCACCCAGTGATTTTTTTTTCCTTTGCCCATCAGTAATAAGTGGGACATGCGAGGAATATTTATAAATACAATTAAGTCTATTAGTTGACTTACGCAGCAGAACTAATGCATGGAGAGGGGTAGGAATCACTGGACTTCACTAGTAAACTCTACTACTGAGAAAAACTATTTTTGTGATATTCAAAGTGAACTTAGGTGTTCAACTGTCACATTCCACTACAAATGTAACAAAATAAAGCCAATACTAGCCTTATCAGAAAAGAAAGAAAGAAAATCTTGGTACGTAGTCAAAGCTACTCATTTTTAAAAGCAGTCTTTCACCATAGATATCAATGGAAGTTTCTAAAGAAATTACTTGCAATGTTGTCCAAAACTGAAATAGGCCATTTTTTCTTGCAGTAATGAAATAGTCATCCCGCATTTATCTGGCTTTGCTGAATAACAACACACAAATATTCATCAAATCTCAATTTTAAAATGACCAAAAATGACATTATTTGTTTACTGAAGGAAAGACAGTTTTGATTTTGGAAGATAACAATATAAATTTAGATTTCTCTTTCAGTGGTAAACAATTCCCAAAGGAATCAAATTTCCTAAATAAATGTCAAGTGTGCTCTCTAAAGCATTATTAATCAAATTACGTAATTGAATATATGCTGTGCTTTGACATATTGGCTTTTGGACCATTTTACAAACTGAAGCTTCACTCCTGCAGAATATGAATGAGTTAATTAGTGTAAATGCAAAGTAACAAGACCCTTTTGATGCAGCTTAATGTAAGTGTTCTCATTTTTTAAAAGGGGCACTGGTAACACATCATTTTCCATGCTTATATACGGGTCCCTGCCAGGTGACTGAGAATAGGGCAGGATTTCAATAAGGCTTCCACCAGCAAGTAGGCTAGGATGGTACCCGCAGCAGGTGTCCTAGTCAGGCTGGGCTACTATTACAAAACTCCATAGACCAGGTGGCTTAAACAACAAACATTTAATTCTCACAGTGGAGGCTAGAAGTCTGAGATCAGGGCAAAGTCCCTCATCCTGGTTCCCAGGTGGCCATCTCCTGCTGTGTTCTCACACGGCAGAGAGCGAGCGATCTAGGATTAGGTTTTCCGTGCGGTCCAGAAATTCTTATAGGAACTCCAATCCCTGCATGGGGTCTCCACACTTAGGACCTAATTACACCCTAAAGGCCCCATCTCCGAACACCATCACACTGAGGATTATGGTTCCAGCATATGCATTTGTGGGGGGTGAGGAAAGGGAGAAGGGGGACACAAACCTGCAGTCCACTAACAGCAGGTGTCGTGAGCTCTAGACCTTAAAATACATGAGCACAGACGCTATTATATTCTTCACATACTAGTTTAAGTGATGACCTGGGAGCAGTGTGCCGCCCCAATGAGGGAGTCATGCTCCAGGACTGATCAGCTGGAATTTAATCAGAAATATCTACGCTCCAGGGGTTGCTACCTCAAACCTTTCTATTATTATCTCCCATCCAACCAAAAGTTGGTTAATTATCATAATGAATGCCAGGAAAAATTTTGGTGAAAATTTGGGGGCTATTAATTCAGATAGCAGATGTCCAAAATAGAGTTGTCAGTGAAAAACTAAAAATACATGAATTAGCTAAAATAATTTACATCTATTTCAACCCTCAAATGAATGGGAGCCCCGCACTTTTTCAGAAGGTTCCCGAAGATTGATTCTCTAACAGAACTGGGCCCAGTCACTCAGTTAAAAGAGTCTGGTTGTCTGATGCTGACTATAAATCTGACTTCTGCCTTTAGAACACCGTCACATTTACCTTGAGTAAATATTTCATGCCAGGTCTCTTCGGAACACACAAAAGAACAGAGAGCCAGGAATTCATTAAGTGTACAGAACAGATTGTATGGATTTCTTCATGTCTCTTTGTTAATAAATGTTTGTTGAGTGGATGTCTGTAGGCATGGCAGCATTTGATCTAAGGCTGGCTTTCTTTATAACTTGATAGAGAGGTTAGGAGGTGAAGGGCCTTAGTTAACCCTGACCCCCTCCAGATACGGTAGCTACCATTATTTACCAAAAAGGATCTTGTAGTTGTACTTGATCACACCGTGTAGGTCAAGTCAGCCATAGATATGAACTGGGAGAGGACCCAGGTGTGAGAATTTCTGGAATATAAGGAAGTCCTCATCCACATACCACCTTCCTTCTTTTCCCAGAATATCTGATGATCTGTCCTTGGAATATAAGTAAAATATCCCTTAGCTTCTGCTGGAATTTCCCAATAGCGCAGAAAACAATCCATGAAGCTTTAAAGTTAGTGTTGATTCCATTTGCCCTAAGTCAATACCGAGACACCGTAGCAAGGGGAGTGAGAGGTTTGCTGAAAGAATCATCATTTTCCCTTTTGATAATCTACTGTTCAGTGTTCTATAGGGTTTTACCTTCTTTCCCGTTTACCTGAGAGTTTGGAAACTCTGTGAATGTTCCTCCATATTTATATTTCTTCATTCAAAAAATGAAGAAAAAGGAAGGGAAGGAGAAATAATAAAAGCTCTCAGTTATCCAAACTGGGCAATAAAGCCTCACTTAGATGTAAAAAGCAAGATTATGAGAAAATCCTGCATTTTCCACTATTCTTCCCCACAACATCTTTTTGCCCTTCAGAGGGCTACCCCTTCCTATAGACCCCATTTAAAGGGTTCTGGGAAAGAGGTGAATGGTGTTGCTGTCTGTTCCCTTCATCTCTGCTCTTCAGCGGGTAACATCGAGTAAAGCCAAGAAAATCAAAGCAGCTTCGAAAGCAGGGGCGGCCTCCACAGCGACACTCAGTCCCACCTAGAGAGAGGAAGGTGGGGGGACCCCTTGTCTCATCAACAGGACAAGGAGCTCTGGACTCTGCCCATCCCATCCTCCTTTCTATTTTTCTCGGAGGAGTTGGGGTAAGTGAAGAGAAGAGCGTATCGTATCTTAGGGCAACTGTTTCATTCATTCCTGTCGCCCTCCCTGGAGACGATTGCTGCTCAGCTGATGACCGTCACATTCAATTCTTCCCCAAATGAGCAGAAGTACCAATCACATACCCAGTTAATCCCTGGGCATGGCATTCCTAACCCAGAGCCTGTCAATAATTTCTCAAGGATCTGCACAGTCTTCAGAATAAAATTTCAATTCCTCGATTCAGCACCCAAGGCCCTTCACAAGCTGGCCCTGGACAACACTCTAGCCCTGGTGTCTCCTCCGTTCGCACTGTCCTGTGTCCCCTGCATCACGACCGAGGGCCCCCTGGCCCAGCAGGGCTGAAAGGCCTACAGGACCACAAAGTCACACTGATGCACACCTGTCTGCCATCACGCACGGGCTTGTCTCCTCTGCTGAGAAGGCCTCTTTTTCCTTAATAGCCCTTTTCTGCATTTATTATATCTATGTGACTCCAGGTGATAGAATTTTGACTCCTAGGTTTGAACATTTGGACTATGAATCCATATTTGTGATAATACGTAAAAAAAAACTATGGGGTAACTCTAATTTTTAAATCCTTATTTCACCATATGATAAAAATAAGGGAAAAGCAGAGAAGGTGTATGAGCCATCAAGTGCAATTTGTCATCTTCCTACTATCTTATCGCAAACCTGGGCAGACTAGCACCTTGTTATCATCCCGGACACTCCCTTCAATGCAGCACTATTGCAGCCCTACATTCCACAGATTATGTAAAATCTCAAACCCTCCTCCCCAGAAGGCTCACGGAATCACAGAATGTGGCACCGGGAATGACCTTAGAGACCATCTAGTCCAACTCCTTAGATTTAACTGTGATTTCTCTCCTTTAATCCTCTTTCAGGGGAAAAAATGCAAATCTCCTAGTAAATATCATGTTAACTCACAAGTTAGGCAATTCCTGATAAAAATTAAAAAATCCCTTGAAGTCAGATTATCTTGGGCAAATGGAAACAATTCACCATTTTCTGAATGATCCTATTTAATAAAAATTTTAGCCTTAGATGATAAGGTACTGGGAGCCCACTGCCCTCTCTCCTGATAACCATTCAAACAGCCTCAGGTAGGGAAGCTGAGATCAAGCCCAGGTTCGAGGAGCTCACCTTGCTACCCACGAGGGTCTGGTCAAAAGGGTTTTTTCAATGAGTTGGATTATAAGTAAAAGTTGGCACTTATGCACAGACACACCGAGGGCCTCACAGTTTCTGGAGTGTTGCTGAGCTTTCCCAGATATTCCCAGGCATCCAGTATCATCTCTGTTCTAGCCGCAGGAACATGCTGTCCTGCTGTGTTCTTGCTCTGAAAGGTCCTCCTGTCAGGTCCAGGCAGCAGATTATTTCCAAATTATTGTGTCAGGATGGGTTGGTGAAAGAGGGAAGGAGAGAAAGGAAAATATATTGGACCACATGCTCAGGGAAGGAATTGACCTCAAGGTTTTTCAGATTGTGGTCCAAGTAGCTGAAAATTACATCTCAAACTCTCGTAACCATGTTTAATTTCTCTTTTGAAATAGGGTTTCACCATTTTTTAAATTTGGATCATGCAATGTGTTTGGTACTTTTCATGGATGGTGTAAAGAAACAATTGTGTGTGTGTGTGTGTGTGTGTGTGTGTGTGTGTGTGTGTGCACGCACATGTACATGTAGGCACACACACTTACAGGCTGCCATGCATAAGTGACTGCTTCTGAGTGTAAATTATAAACTGTCATATATTCAGAGATTCCCAGAAACAGGCCTCTGAGGAAGGAGATGTGACCTATATAGAGCCCGTACTAGTGTCTGACCTCATTTAGCAGGTAACACCCTCCTGGACACAGAAGCTGCCTGCTCGCGGGTGTCAGCAAAGAACAGTAAATGCTCTGTGGGAGGGGTTCCCTACGACTCCGCCCACTTCCCCCTCCCCCTCCCCCACATACACATGGTCACATCCCCAACATACAGATTCATGTTTTTTTGTGTGTTAGATCCCATCAGGGCTCTGAAACTTGCTGTCAACTCATCTTGCACGTTAACGTAAGAAACTGTCTACTCTGTTCACCATTTTGCCCCAGGCTCCTCCCACACTATCTTCTGCCCCCTGAGGATGTACTGAATAAATCAGCGCACAAGGAGGCAAATAGGCTGGTTGCTTTGCTATATCAGACTTCTGTATGCTGTGATATTCATGAAGGCTTTATTAGTTTTTGGGGAGTTATTGGTATTTTTAAGCTGAATTATTTTCATGAAAGTAATACAGGTTCATTGTAAAAAAAATTCAAACCAAACAAAAAATACACAGAATAAAGTTAAAAATAACTTGAAATCCATCAAACCATGTCTACTGGTGAGTGTTTTTCCAGATAGCTCCTTATGGAGATACATAAATATGTACTATGTTTTATATATTTGCTAAAGGTTATGTCTGTTCATATATGTAAAAATATAATGTATTAATGAGCATTTTTCTAGATATCCTATATAAAATATGCAAATATACAAAATATAAATTATATGTATATATATATATACACACATAATTTTGTCTAGACATCTCTTTATGGAAATGTATAAATATGTAAATGCAAATAATGTTATTTTATATCAGTGGGATTCTTCCAGTTTATATACTTTTTATGTATTTCTTCTCAATAGTAGGTTGAAAAATATGGGGTATATTTTCATGTCAATAAATGATTTTGTGTGGCATAATCTTTTAGAACACTTCTCGGTCTGTCTTAGTACATACAGGCTGCTATAACAAAGTACTGTAGGGATGAATAGCTTATAAACTACTTTGTAAATGGCTTATAAACTGTGAGAAACCTATTTCTTGCAGTTCTGGGGGCTGGAAGTATGTATCAGGGTCCCAAGGTGGTCCAGCTCTAGGGAGAGCCCTCTTCTGTGCCACCAACTTCAAACACTCATGGAGCCCCACCCTCTGGACTGAGTCACCTGCCAAAAGCCCCGTCTTCCAACACAATCACCTTGGCGATTAGGGCTTCATCACATGAATCTGGGGGCACAGATGGCCCGGGGCACTGCCCTAATAGACTGGGACCTCCGAGATCACGTGTCCTCACTGGGAGCCAGGGCAGTAGAAGTAGCTACCTCCAAGGACTTCTGTGAAAATCCAATGCACTAATTCATAAAACATTTCTAACATGATGCCTCATTCACAGTTTTGACTAAAAAACTGTTATCCTGCAGTTGTTTAAGGGACGAATGTCATCACAACGATCTTCCAGATTGATTCTCATGCTGCAATTTAAATTTTTACAGATTTGAGTCCCAGCTATCAATGTCAGCACAGGAGACTCTAGATTTCATGTCTCATACTAAAGCTAGACAATAGAAAGCTTTGATGATGATACTAAAGATAAAATGCAATCGAATTTTGAAATTGCGATTTTTGGTTGAAAATAAGAGGCACCCATTTTGAACTAGAAGGCAGGAAAATGAGGAGATTCTTGGTTTGTGTGACTGGTGAGTTCTCCATTTTCTGTCTTGCTTTCCTCTCTGAGGTCTTCATTCTCAAGGAGAATGGAAAGATGGCTGCTAACCATTCCAGTTTAGATCATCTTTATAGCTAGTCATCCCAGGAGAAAGAGGATTCGATGTAGTGATGGTGCCAGGACTACCCAAAAGGAGGCCCCTAGTTAGCTTACTCAGTTCAAGGGTCAGTTTCCTGGGAGCTTGTTGGACCAAAGGACCTCTTAACCTAAACCAGGTGAGTGGTCTTAGAGTGGAGGAAATGGGGTTCTCCAAAGAGATACCAGGCAGACAGAAACCTACCCACTTCATAGGGTCCTCCCAATGCTAATCTACTTTAACACCTATAAAAATGCCTGAGGCCATATGAGGCAAGCTGATGTATGTGTTTATTAATTATAATAAAATAAGAATGCAAGGGTCCTGATAAAGTAGGTAAAAGTTAGACTGCACTTGTATCAGATGCTGCTTTATGAGTTTACTTAACTTAACCTGTTTAAGTCTTTCAGCAACAAGAGGCAGGTTTACATTTTTGAGATGGGAAAATTGAGGCAAAAAAGGATTAATTTTAAAAAGCAACAAATTAAAGTGACAAAGCTGGCATCTGCATCTGGGCAGTCCGGCTCCAGATGCGTGCCCTTAGCCATGAGGCCACTTACTGGTCCTTTTCTGAGGCTGATACAGGAAATTCTCAGATGAAATGATTACAGCTGAAAGTTAGCTATATCTGAATTAATGGCTGTGCTGTTTACCTTCCATTTGCCACTGCAGGTCGCATACTCTGACCCCCCTGGGCTCTTCCCTGACGCCTCCCGTTGCTCCTTCAGGTCTAGAAGTGGCAGCTTATTGCTCATGCTCACCAAGGGTGTTTCACTGTTCCTTGTGGCCGTCCCTAATTCTGTCCCGCCGCTTCGGGGAGTCCCTTTGTTCAACTCCTCGGTGCTGAGCTTGACGATGCCATCTGCGTCTTTCTATTGCTTGGCTAATGCAACAGAAAAAAAAAATCTGCATTACTACTTGAATGTGAAAAAGGACATCCGTTACAGAAGTCAAACACAGCTTTTCTCCTTGAGTGAGAAGAGGAACCATTTTTCTATAAAGCGGGAAAAAGCTAATTTTAAGAATCTACAGAGTTAAGTTTGTTACAAGAATAATTTTACTCTTTTCGGATGGGCTCCTGGGGCTTAATAAACATCTTTTTCAGAATCCAGCTCTCCCCTTGGTGGGGCTGCCACATGCACAAAGTAATTTACGTCATATTTGTCACGTCATACTGAGATCTCTGACGCTGATATCTTATGGTCATTTAAAAGAATGACATGGACTCTTGCTTCTAAACCTCGTGTTCTGGTAAACCAGAAGAATGGACAGTTCTAAGAACAGTACTGGGAACTGACCTAGCAGCTGGTCGTGGGTAATTCTCAGGTGCGGTGGCACAGACGGCTCCCTGTCCTCCAAAGATCTGCATTTGCTGCCCGCAGGGTCTCGGTTATTGGAGATCACTGAAGGCATCTACCTGCCCAGGTGTTTTAGCCCTCTTCCATCTCAGTGGGACCATTTAACCTAATTTGGACCAATGGAACACAGACGGAGGTAATGTTTGGCACCACTGAATGCTGACAGGTAGACAGAGCAACCTTCAAAGCCAGGTGCTCACACCCGGTGCCTCGGTGGCTGCGTGGATAGGAGCTTCTCCCACCTCCAACTACCATTTGTACTTTACCTGAGTAATAAACTTCTGCTGTGTTAACTCACTGACATTTCTAAGCTAATATGTTATCTCAGTAACTCATCCAAGCTCTTTTTAGAAAATACTGGTAGTTGCCTGAGAAGGAGCTACTGCTCCACAAGCTTGTTACCAGGTTCCTCTGCTGGTGACGATGCCCAAGGCACCAGCTCTCCTGCAGGGCTGCAGCTTGACTCGGGCTGCGCCTGGGAAAAGGCACCATCGCTTCTCGTTCTGGCTCCTGAGCTTGTATGAGGTTCCTACCCCATCGAACTCATTCAAAGTCGGGCCTGTGAGAAGGAAAAACACTCACCTGGGACCTGCCTCTGCCCCACAGACCATTGCTTGGAAAGGAGAGCTTCTCTCTCTCCCCAGGAGACACTCTTTTCTCTGCCCTGTATGCCTGTTGGAACTCACTTTTCTCCTGCACTCATTTTACGCACCATCGTCTGGGGAATTCTTGAAGTTAGGGCATCTTTTTAATGTTATACTGGGTCTGTACGCTTGCCTGTACAATGGCCTTTGGCTATTGTACAACTAGGTAAGTGGAAGAAAGCTGTGAGTAATTATTTATGTCCATAGAATTACAAATTAATTTTGCAGTTTGATTTCTGCCCTATAGAAACTATTCCAAACATTCTATTTTATTGTCCTAAAGGCTAACTTTTGCATGTTAGCAAATGCATGTCAGCATTCCTGACTACCTGTGTCTTCCATGTACTCTTTGAACCAGTTATAACATCTTACTATTAATGCATTAGCAAGTTAAATGAGCTAATGAGTTAACATGAAACGTTTGACATGCATTTATTCTGTATCTATACAGAGAACAATTTTGCCTGTTGAAAACGACATTTTAGGATCATCTCTCACCTTTGTCATGTAAGTCGACAGCCTCAGGGCCGCTTTCTCCTTCTCAACCTCTCGAACTTCATGAGTTCTAAAGCCAAAGAAATCTGTACTTACAGTCCCTTCAGAAAATCCGTCCCCTCCATTATCCATTCTCACTGCAATTTTGTTAATTCTAGCCTTCATCTTCTCCATTTAATCATGTCTATCTCTCAGCTCCATTATTTCTAAGAATCTAAATTTCTCACCACCAAGTGATCGATTCAATATGCAAATTAAATCCTACCTCTCTGACGCCTCACACACTTCCCTGTTCCCACTGCTCCAGGAAGTTGTGCAGCAAGGGCCACACGGCTGCCCCGTCCACTCTCTGCCTCCCTCTAGAGCTGCTTCCCTCCTGACATCAGCAACACTGATGACTTCTCTGGGAACAAACCCCTAAACTTTGCCCATATTTCAAGTCACTGTTTTATTTGCCCAGGCCGCCTATGGGACTGTAAGGGTCAGAAATCAATAACTGGATATATACTTGTGTTAATTTTCTATAGTTGTGTAAAAATTACCACAAACTGAACAGCTTAAAACAACACCCATTTGTTACCTCACAGTTGTGGTGGGTCAGGAGTCCCAGCTTGCCTTACCTGACCCTCTGCTGAGGGCTCAGGAGGTGGTGGCCTGACTGCACCCCAGCTCCCCCTCTGCTGCTGAGCGGAGAGAGCAGGAAGACGGAGTGTCATGGAGTATTGGGCTCACCGTAAAAGCAATTCTCTTAAAGGGGACTGATTTTTTTCTAGGCCAGCTCTCAGCTGAAGACGGTGCAAGACAAGGGCAGTTGATTGGGTGACTGACTGGGTGACAGGTCAGACGGTGACTGGGATTTCTGTTTCCAGGGATTCCCTTCAGTACCCTCCTAGGCTACCACTCAGCTCATCACAGAGTCCACTGACCTGAAGTGAAACCCTTCATATGGGTTTCACTTCAGTGTGTGTGTGTGTGTGTGTGTGCACACGTGTGCATGCATGTGCCCGTGTGTGTGCACATGTGCATGTATGTGTGCCATTTGATTTAGCAGCTAGCTAATCACCACTGTACAACCCGCCTTTTTCACTTGCTATAATCTGTCTTCCCCATAGTTCAGTTTGGGAGGGGGGAGAAAAGGGACTGGCTACCCGCCTCCTCATTCATCTCCTCATTAGCTAGTCTGTGGGGTGCCAGGTGGTTCCATGACATTCGCACAGTCCCCCCGCATTCCAGGACCTGGCTACTTCAAAGGAGGCATTGCTGATAGATTCCCAGGGAGTTTCCACACTCCTTTTGGACATCTGCCAAGGTACTGCTTCCACTCTCAGCTACCTGCTTTAATGGGGCTGTGCTGGGAGGCCTTCTTCATGGGGTACAGTTGAGTTCAATTATTAGGACAGCACAGAGATGCTGTTACTCTGCTTTAACTAGAAGCCATCCCACTGATTTTTCTGAACACATGTTGCTACCCTGATTAACATGCAATGAACTTCCTCTCAGTCTCTCAGTCTATTTAAAATCTGATCACCACCGTTTAGCTGCATCTCCCTCTATTCCCCAAACAGATCCCATGTGTGCTCCAAACATATATAATTTGCTTTAGTTTATATATATGCACATCTCACTTCCATTTTTAACAGATATTTGGACAGACAGAACTACTTGCAGTGCCTGAATGTGTATTCCTACTTCGTGGCCTGTGCAATCAATCCTTCTACTTAGACTTTATCTCCTGTCCTTCCACACTGACTACCCAAGGCTCAGCTCAGTGTCACCATCTCTGAGAGCCCCTTTATAATATCCCCTCAACTCAGGATAATATGCCTAAAGATAATATTCTCTTAAGATAATTATTAGCTTATTGTATTTGTCTTCCCTAATAGACAGTGAGCTCCACAGGGAAGGGAATTTATCTAGTATGCTTTGAATCAGCAAACCTAGAACGGTGCTGCCCAGAAGATGCTCTTAGTAAAAGTTGAATTATTGTCTTCTCATTAAAAAAACTTACAAAAGCAACATTTCATTGTGCAAAGACTGATTTTTAGGGACCACTACTAGAAACCTCACTTCAGATTGGCATCAGATTATTCAAATTAACAGTTCATCCAAAAGTGTTGTCATTCAGGCCATAATACAGTTTATTCAGAAGGATATGGGGGTGCTTGGCAAAATAATTTGATGAAATACATTATCTCAGGCATTCCACACTTTACTACTCAGTTAATCCTATCAGTAAATAAATTAATTTGGAATTATTTTTCACATTGTACCCATAATGAATCTAATGTAAAAACTGCCACCCAATGGCTTTCTCTGTCTAGAACTACCTTCTACCTTCTGGTAACAGCTACCCTTTTCTTTTGTACTAACTTCTCCTCCCTGCCCCAAGCATGTTGTTCTGGAGGAAACAGCCAATATTATTCTCCTCTGCCACCTTCTTGTTCTTCAAAAGGAGACACTCCCAAAATGGAGTCACTTATGCTAAACCGGCCAAGACTTAATACTAACCTTACAGCAGCATCAGCCTCTCCCTGAAATGTGACCTCTAACCAGCCAGCCTCCCTGAAATGTGACCTTTCACCAGCCAGCCTGGGATTTCCTGGTCAGCACTAGGAGGTGATCCACTGAAAGTCCCTTTCCATTCCCCTTAGGAGAGAGAGCAACCTTGCTTGAAACAATGCACTCCTTGCTAATAAGTTCCTTTATGTCTTCCACTCCCTGTCTGCCTTTAAAAACTTGTCCTTCTCTGCAGCTCAGTGGAGCTCCTTTCTATTTGCTAGATGGGATGCTGCCTGATTCATGGATTGTTTAATAAAGCCAATTAGATCTTCAACTTTTCTCAGGTGAATTTCTGTAATGTACCATTGTCACAGGGTGGGTCCATGTCACTGCACAGAGCAATCCTAATACCCAAGCATGACTCAGCTGGGTCAGCCACCAGCCTTCCCCAGGGTTCACGGGTAGGAACTGGCTGGGATCAGGCTGCCTCGTGGATCACGACCCTGGCCAAGGGGAGAAGCCCAAGAGATGAAGCCTGCCAACAGAAAGGAAGTGAGAACAAAAGCAGAGTAACATTTCAGTGCCCATTCACGTTGCTAAGATGCAGATCATTGTCCTGGTTCCTTGAGTTTCTTTTCTTTCTGTGAGCCAGCCTCTTGTACTTCTTTTTTTTTTTTTGAACCCATGTTTTGCTTAGATTGGTATATGTTGGATTTCTGTCACTAGCAACTGAATATTTCCCAGCAGAGTTTTATTAAGGAAGCAGCAGTGAATCATTTCCTCATGTACCTTCCTTATTTGCCAGTGTACTGCCCTCTCCATTTCAACTCCATGGAGCACCTCTAACACACAAAGTCCTTCTCTCATCCACAGTAAAGTTTCGTAACATTTGATAGTCTGAGGAATACAAACCAAGATCAAATACATACAATGACCTCAAAAGTGAATAGATGTACTCCCAATCGATGAAAAATCTGAATATATAAGCCAAAAAAATGTTGGGAATAAAGATTTATACTACAAATGGTGTCTTTATCTTCCAAAATTATTGTTACTAGAATCAGTAACAAATGATTTCTTTGATTAGTGGATTTCTGTGGATATATTTAAAATGCAATTTGGCTAATTAAAACTTCTCAGAAAAATTTCAATACATTGAATAAGCAAGGAAAACACCATGAATTGCTACATAAGAACATCTGCCTTTCCTTATGTCATTCCTGGGAGAAACAAGGTTCTACAGGTTCTAACCTCTCTGACCATTACCCTACAGCTAGAAGTGAAGCAAAAACAGAGATACACCACCATATTTATGCCATCAAATAACTTCATGGGCAAACAAATATTTTGGGCAAAAAAAACTACAATATTTCCAAATGCTGACAGTGTACATAAAAATGTATCTTGTAGAATTTATAAAATAATATTCTAAAGAGGTGGGAAAATTGAACATCCTGTTTTAAAGTGCATTCATTTTAATCTGCCCATTTATACAGTTTTTTTCCATTTTTTGTGACAAAGTTCAACCAGGATTTACAAATAAAGTACTTTTAAAAGATGTTTAGCCGCATGTAGGTTAAATACGGAAGTACATCTTTCCATTAGATAAAAATGAAATCTTGAAATGAAATGGTAACAACTCCTTTGGAAAGAAAAAGTTAAAATTTTTTTCTGTGAGGTTATCAAAAATATTTCTTAGCACTAAATGGATGTAAAACACTAAAAATTAATGGATTGATTAATAACATTTCAGCATAGGATATAAGCAGTCGCACAGAGTAAATTGCAAGTTAAAAGGTAACATGAAGGCAAACTATTTTTTTTGTTAGCAAATTAAAGACAATTTCACTTTAAGAACATTACCAAAAAAATTAGTCTTATCTCATTTTTTTGTTATAATGTAGAAAGAAATCTTTAGAATCCAGAAGCTATTTAAGGCTGACTTAAATGCCAGACAAATGGGCTAGAATTTGACCAACAGTCTCAAACTATGACAATCTGCACATCACCTGAACAGACCCTGTGAAAGTCACCAGGGCTTTGCATTGTACTTCACCTTGTGTCACAAAAAGAAGACAACTTATAGTTCAAACAATGTAAGATGCTTTTGATAGACAAAGATGTAAGTCCAAAAACAACAAGTGTGAGAAGCAAGTAGTATACAAACAGTTAAATGTAGATTTAAAACCATGCATTAAAATTAAGGACAGTGTCACCATGTAAGAACTTGTTCATTATGCTTCAGAAGATTGGAGACTGACGAGAATTAGGCTTGAGATGGATTAATGATTGTGCATTGAGCGTTGACCCCCCTATACAGAATTTGATTGTTGTTAACAACCATTTGATCAATAAATATGAGAGATGCCCTCTCAAAAAAAAAAAATTAAGGACAGTGCTGTGTATACCAGATTATAATTGACATTTAGGTACATTTTTTGTTTAGTCCTTCCTGACAACCTAATGAGTAGAGAAAAACGCAAATAGTCTGTCCATCAATGACACAGGCAAGTAGTGGAAGGACTGGCGACACCCACTGTCTTCTTTAAGGCTTCATAAAGGTAAAGGGTGATGCCCGCACAACCATGGGGGCCCAGAGGCTGGCAGGCACAGCCCTCCACGAGCCCTTTCTCAGTAACGCAGACTTACCTTGATTTCAGGGGCACTTTGGCACAAGTTTCCAATGAGATATTTTATGCCCTGCAGGTCACATTACCACCCCAGGCTGTGTAATGGTCACATTAGGTGTAAACCATCAGTCATACCCCCTTCAGCAGTGTAGACAGCCAGCAATTGAGCCTCCAAGACTGTTTTGAACATTAAAGAGCACATTACGAATCACTAACTAGTACATTTCATTCTTACCTTGCCTGAGTACCAGTACCGGACTTCTGGACATTCCCAGAGATCAGCATAAAGTTGTCTCGGTCCAGCTATGAACTCACCCAGTCTTACACAACACACAGAATTTATCACAGCAGTTAGGGCTACTTTCCTTGAAATTTAATTACTATCAGTATCTTTATTTGTACCTCTTAGGACAGAGGATTCAACATCTCACAAATTGTGAGCTTTCCAAAGTTTTACAGTTGGTCCTCCGTAAAACAAGATATTAAGGATTCGATATAAGCATATAATAAAGGCAAAGTCAGCATCAATCAATCAACCAACTAATCCTATTTCTGAAAAATCCAAGCCTCAGCAACTAAGAGGAAATTCAAGAGTTATACTAACATCCCAATCTACAAAAAGGAAGCTTTATAAATTTAAAATAAAAGTGCAACTGTTGGAATAAGTGTCAACATCACCAAGGCATGACATATAATTTCTTATGAAACTGACAATTTTTTTCCCATATTTGACCTTCACCTTCTCAGCATTTATCTCTACATAATATACAAGACATACTTCAAAGACAAAATGGGGGGAAAAACAAATATATCTTTCTTTAAAAGTTTTGGTTATTAATCACCTGAATGTTTTTTTCTTATTTTCTTACTTTCTAAATTAATGTACGTGTCCTATCCTCACACCAAAAGAAATGAATATAAAGCAAATGAGGGAGATGACTGGGTAGCAGGCACTGAGCTGGACGCACAGAGGTTAACTATTTACTGAGGCCTCATCTACCTATGCTTTACTTCAGATAAACCAAAATTAGTCATTTACCATTCACAGAACTAAATATTTCAGTGCCACCAGGCATGCCCCGAATATAGCTCTTCCTACACCTGCCCTGGAATAAGACACAGTGCCCAGGGTCAGCCATGGGTCATAAGGCTAAAGCAGATAATTCTGAGCACTCAGTGCTTCCAGTTGCACCCATCACACCTGTAGACAGGTGAGATCATGTTTCAGACAAAGGGAAGGTTGACAAGTAATCACAAGGCGACACCCTAAAATTGGGTGTATGGATAAGACACGTGGGATGGTCAGATTCGGTGGTTGCAAGTCTGGCTAAGTATTTTTTAAAAACAAAAAACCAAAAACCCTGAAGAGCATTGTAAGATGCTGATGGTCAGGCCACTGCTTCTAGCTGACCGTGCACTGCACAACTCCAAGGGCATGACGAAAATGGAGTCCACGGGGCTGTACAACATAGCTGTCCCATGGGGCCCCACTAGTCAACTTCTGGGAATGGTGATGGGCCTTTTGTGCTTTTAAAAAGATGATTCTAATACACAGCCAGAGTTGGCAACTATTGGTCTAAATCATTTATTTTCCATCAGCTAATTATATGCCTCTGAGACTCCTGCTGAGATTGTTATTGTTTTCAATATAAGCCTGCTGAGAAGCTTCTTTCTTCTCCATTAATAAACTTAGGAATCTCTCTTTTGTAAATATGTCTAGCAGTAATTTTTTCCCCTGTAATGCAAGAACATTTGCTTTTGTTCCGACTTTCACTTACCTTATTCCATCATCCCTAGAGTTTAAGGAAGCTAGTTGAACTACACACTCCTCTATGTAATTATATACTTTTAATTACTAACAGTATTAGTAATAGTTATGTGACTTTGACAGAGACATGGATGCTATTCTTCTAGATACTTTGCACATGCCAACAATTCTACTTAGGAAATAGACACAACTTGTAACAAGAGAGTTATCTTCTAAGCAGTATATGATCCATACACTTTAAAACCCTTGTAGCCCGCTTTAAAAAAATAGAAAAGCTGTATCAGTGGCCAAACCGCTAGCAGGTAATCTGAGCATTTGTTTCTCTGCCTTACAACAGTGCTTTGAGACATGATCGACCCCGTTTCATGTGTGGCTGCAGGAAGTACTCATCACAAGCCCGTCTTCCTGACGCTCCTCCCCACCATTGCCACACAGTGAATAGGGATGTTACTGAGTCAACAGTTTGAACCTTGAACCAAGATTCATCAGGTCAGAAGGCAGTTGGAGTTAACTGATGGAAAGACCCTACAGATAGTTCAAAACTCCTTGCTATCTGGTCCCCTGACCTGCCCTCATAGTTCATATTTCCTTTTTATTCTATGAGCAAAGAATTTATGCTTTGAATAACTGCTTTTTCCTAAGTTAACCAGAATTTGTTTCTTTGCAACTGAAGGATACCACAATTAGAGAGACTGCTACCAGGGTAGAATTTAGGTGAAAGAATTGAAGTGATATAGGCGAAGTGGGTCAGATAGAAGCACAAATCTGCTTCGCATTCCAGGAACTAGTAGCCATTGCTAAAAAGGGGCAAAATCACGAATCAAGTTATCGATTGCAGTCGTCTTGAACACAGAGCCCAGGGAGGGCAAAGCTCTGGCACAAGAACTAGCTGCTGCCATCAGGCATAAATGACAAGGAGGTTTTAGATTGCCCCAGAAACGGTGGCTCTGATTAATATGAAGGAACTCAAAGAAAAGAACATGAAACATCCTGATCTTAAAATCCTCCCCACAAAGCACAGAATAGAACTTAGGGCCTATAACCTGCAAGTCTTTTACCAACTGCCTTTCAGTCTGAGATTATGGAAACCAAACACAAAAATTACACACAGTGCATTTCCAAAAGGAACCATTACAACACTAATCAGGAGGAAGGAAGGTACCAATAATTTTAACACTGTGTCTTAGAGAATTGGAGAAATAGAGAAATCCAAAATTACAAATCCCTCGGAAACACCACAGGACTTTCTTTCCTGACTCTCTTTCCACCCCAGCTCTCTTTCAGGGCAATACACCAGCCCCATTCTCAGCCCTCCTCTCCCCACTGCCCAACGCCCGGCACGAGGACTCAGCAGGGCAGAGGCGGCCGACACGACAGACAGACAACGAAGAGACGCCTCAGACCTCCAAGTGGAAGGACTCTGTTAACTAATATGGTTTTGTTTCAGTTTTAATCTAGAGAATATTTGAGGAATGGTTCTTTAGGGATTTTGACTGTTTTGGATTGATTTTAATCCAAATATAATTTTAGCAAAGCTGAATTCATTAATGTGAATATAAACTCCCAAAGTTCTCCATCTGTTGTGCCAGCTAAGGTGCTGAATATGATTTATCAACTTTCCTAACAGTGGCCCGTGCAAGTGATGTAGAGAGACCTGAAACTTCTTGGTGCAAAGTAGAATGAATCCAATTATTTTGAAGACTGGAATTGAACATTTCAGCTATTTGCCCTTCATTTTTTGCTTATTAGAACCCAAATCAATGTCTTTTCATTCTTGCTGTAAAAGACACTGGGGAGAAAACACCATTCCTTTAAATGTTAATTACTGGCTGTGATATCTACACCAATAATCTATTCAGGAAGCATAGCAAATGACAAGTGTTTTCTAAATCAGCAAGTTTCACCAGAGTACAAAGTGATCAAATTCAAGACAGTAATTTGAACCACACTTAAAAAAAAAAAAAAGCTAGTAAAAGTAACTGTGTAACTGTAAATAAATATTTCTTCTTCCTGATTTAAAAGCAATTGTACAAATCCAGCATTATTCTGACACCAAAACCAGATAAAGACACTATAAAAAAAAAGGAAACTACAGATCAATATCCTTGATGAACATACATGCAAATATCTTCAACAAAATATTAGCAAACTGAAATTCAACAGGACATTAAAAAGGTCATTCACTACAACCAGGTTGGATTATTCTGGGATGCAAGGATGGTTCAATATCAGCAAATCAATCAATGTGATACATCACATTAACAAAAGGAAAGATGAAACGATATAATAATCTCAAAAAATCAGAAAAGGCAT
Organism: Manis javanica; assembly: GCF_040802235.1. NCBI lineage: Eukaryota > Metazoa > Chordata > Mammalia > Pholidota > Manidae > Manis > Manis javanica. The sequence goes on along the minus strand of NC_133170.1, from coordinate 5,129,920 downwards.
TTGATAACTCACTCCATTGTGCTCCTTAGTGCCTCATATGTACTTTCAGTATTACATTCCAACTATTTACTGGGAACCAGGCTATTTATATTGTCTTACAAATTAACCCTTCATTCAAAACATATTTATGAAATGCCTATTATGTTTTAGTTATGGATCACACAAGAGTGAACAAAATAAGCGATCTTCCTGCTCTCCTGCATTGAATGTCCCAATAAAAACCAATCAGGCAATCAATAAATAAGAAAGAATAGACACTGAGCCCCATGCAAGGACTGTGAGGGTGACTACTTTAGACTGGAAGGTCAGAAAGGTCTCTTTGAGATGACAGAGCTAAAATCCTAACATTTAGCAAAGAGGAATTCCATGTTACAGATGGAAAGTGAGGTCTGTAGAGGTTAAGCAACTCGACAGTGTCACATAGCTGATAAGTAGTAGAGCTTTTAAGTTATTGATAGCACATTAACTCTCTGGAAACAGGTAACTGAAAAATTAATGTCCCCTCAAGGTGGGAATGGGCCTAATCATGAATTCTTCCCAGGAGATAAGAAACCAATATTTCCATTCTATCCTGCTGCCTATCATTTATTGAGTGTATAATATGTGATATATACTTAATAAGTGATAGATAATAACATTGCTTTAAAACTTATTCATACCCCTCCACACACACATAATATATATATTACATATATTGTTATTGCTATAGAAAGGATTGCAAAACTTCATGACGTATATGAACTGGCTGGTGGACTAGTTGGAAATGCAGAAGACAAGTCCCAAAATCATAGATTCAGGTTCAGTACGCTTGAGAGAGAGAGTGCATGGTACAAGAATATGCATTTTAAACAAACACCCCAGGTGATTCTGCTGTGATCATCAACAGACCATATCCTGTGCCTTCCCCAGTAGGATCTATTTCATTGTTTGCAAGTCCCTAAGAATTTTTTATTCAGTAGGTCTGGGGTGGTGCCTGATAGTTCACATGTCTAACACATTCTTAGACTATATTGGTGTAATTTGTCCAGGGATCCCACTTTGAGAATCACTAATCTATTCAACAGAAAAGTTTCTCAAACAGTGGTAGTAATAGAATATCACTTTATGAAATTCCTTATCATTTCCTCAAAAAATTATTGTAGCAAATAAATAAAATGCACAACATATTATAATTTGAAATAAACTATCTTGTTGACAGCATGGTCAGCATAACAGACTAAATTCACTGACATTGATGATTGGTCAGAGGGAAATGAGGACACCTGTCCTCTAAAAAGGAGTTTAATGTGTGGCAGAAAATTCTTATTACTGGGCTGAGGCACCTGTTAGCCACACTGTTGATTTGTACCCTTGAAACTCTGCTTTATCTGGTCTGTTTTCTGCCTCAAGAACTACAAAAAAACAAACAAAACAACTTACATGTCTATCCGGTCACCTGTCTAAACAGCTGAGCTCTAAGTCAGGCTACTGATTTTATTGATCTGATGCAGGGGAGAAGTCCATTCGGAAACCTCTGTTGATACAAACTGCTTCTAATTTGTCAACTTCTTAAACCATATGTATGTAACAGAAAAGAAAGCAATATATGGAACTTAGTTTGGCATCCAGAAAAACATTTCTCTCTGATCACTGATTTTATATTCCCTTGCCATTACTGTTTCTATCTATAGTGTACCATATGCATACCTGTTACTTTACAGTTTATCTCATTTGTCTTATGTTTCCACAAGTCAACCAAAAGCTATTCCAAAACAGGGCATCACCTCTGTCTTGTGTATCAGGACAGCGTTACCTTATTGCCATAAGGAATATTGAGGAAAAAATACCCAAACAAAGCCAGGTCCCCAGGGGAACACTGAAAATGATTTTGCTTGGAATGAACCACTTATTACATTTATTCTTTATCAAGAATTAATGCATACTGTAAAAATAAGCTAACTTTTTAAAAATCTATGAAGTGCAAGTAATTATTATTTGATAAATATTACTGTTGATGGACAGAGATTACAGCTATTAAGACAAAGAGATGAACAGAGCAAAAATGTTTACCAACGAGGAAAAAGGCTGGGAAGACTGCAGAGATGAGCAGGGACCCGGATCTGCACTATGCTTCCCAGAAAAAGTTCTGAGCCACCGCCGCACACACCCTGCTTGGCACGGCGCCTGCACCCTCGCCATCCTCCCCAGCCTGCTTCCCCTGCTTGCATCAACCTCTCCCGCACCCATCCCTCCCTGTCCTCCCCGTGTTCAAGTCCTTATCTTCTCTGGCACGTTCCCAAAGCACCCAGTCCGAAGTCTCTTCCTTCCCTGCCTGTCACCCCAAATCCATCACTGTGATTACGTACTAACTGACAAGTGCTATTTCACTGTTTCCTGCACCAGATTTAGTTTTCTGCAAAGAGATCTTGTGTTGTGTCTTCCACAGCCGTGATATAAAGTCATTGTAGTGCTCAGGGACTGCATGCATACTTCTGAATATTCACCAGGAATAATGGTTCAGTTGGAAGAATTACACTGTCAGTTGTCTATAGATCCGTATAATTGCAGATGAGAAAATCACTTGAGTGTTTAAATTTTTATTTTATTGTGACAAGTACACTAAAGTTGAGATCTACCCTCTGAACGATATTTAATGTGCATCATACAGTATTACGCATCAGATGTGGGAGCTAACAAGTGGGAGAGGGAGGTTGAGCAGAGGGTTCTAGGGACTCTGCATGTTCTGACGCGCACCCCGTCGGTCACTCGCCTCCACTGAGCTGCATGCCAGGCGGGGTCTGGCGGGGTGGCCCTTCTATGCACCACACCTGTGAGAAGGGCCAGGGGCAGGAGAAGGGCAAGCTACGTGGCAGGACACGGGTGTCTCCCAGACAAGCTCTATAGACTCCAATCCAATTTTATAGGCTTGAATCCTCTTTGTTCATGAGGTACCGGGAGAGCTACTTCCATTCTCTGTACCTCGCTGTCGTCATCCATGCCAACTGATCCTAACAGGATCCACTTGGTAGGGTTCTTAGGAAGATTTAGCAATACAGCACACATTGCAGAGCCTACGGTGTGCCCACAGAGTCCTCCTCACAAAAATACAGTGTGTTACAACTGAAAGAGCTTTAAAAACACGATTTCCTATTACACTGCCAATGTATTCAGGATGGGTGGGAAACTTGTGTCGGTGGACCAGCACCGAGGCTGAGCACCTTGGGTTGCAGTGTAACCCACCCCTCTTTTGGGCAGTGTGGCCTTGGGCACATCACCTCACCCTCTGTCCCCCAGATTATGCATTCTATAAAATGAGAGAGTAACTATTGTTAATGAGGACTAAATGACATGTGTAATGACTTTGGAATATTTACTGTCAAATGTATAAGCATTTATAAAATGTAGAATTTATCTTTTAACCAGGTATCTTTTGCAACTAAAATTCTATGCAGATGTATCAGAAATTCAGTCTCCTTACAAGCAGTTCTAGCTGCACGTGCATTTTACTCTAAACATTTTTATATTGTTTTCTTCCAACAAATAATTACAGAGACACACATCATGGTTAATAACATTTTCAGTAACTGGAATTAATAATCTGGGGGAAAATACTGCATACCAAATTATCATAGCTGAAATCTGAGATATTATTGGCAAAGCCAATTATTTTTTCATATATTACTATAAACTTACATGTTACGTCTTAGGGAAATCTGTTCAATGTACTAGGGAAAGTCTCCCTGAATTTCATATTCACTTTCTTTAAGGAAGAATATCTTTCCTTGCTCAATTTTATTTCAGTCTAGTAGAGTTTTACATTTAGTATGAAATATTTCAGGCATATAAAAAAAAACTGTGTACCCAACACCCATTTTAAGTATGGCCATGAAGCCCCTGTGTAGACTTGACCACTCACTCCCATCAGCAGCAGGAAAATATTACTCTGAAGTTCTTCTTTAGCATATGCAAGCATTTGTTTATACTTCCCGTGTATATGTGTGTCTCCCAAAGCACATGTTTTGTATGTTTGGCATACTTTTAAACTTCATGTACTGGAATAATTCCTTTTCAGCCTTCTGTGACTTGTTTTTCCTTCCTAAAAATTATATTTTTGAAGCTCATCCATGTTGATAAGTGTAGCTGTTACGCATGCACAAATCAAAAGTCAAAGGGTGGCAGACTAGATAAAGAAACAAGACCCGTCTATATGCTGCCTACAAGAGACTCATTTCAGACCCAAAGACATACATAAACTGAAAGTGAAACGATGGAAAAAGATATTTCATGCAAATAGGGAGAAAAAAGTAGGAGCAGCAGTACTTATATCAGACAAAATAGACTTAATAAAGAAAGTAATAAGAGACAAAGAACATTACGGAATGATAAGGGGGTCAGGTCAACAAAAGGTAACAAGGGAAAAACACATGAGTAGTATGGCTCATAAGCAAGAAGCCCATCTCTTCGCAGCTTTCTGAATCTGTGGGGGAACACCGCCGAGCAACTGTTAGTTGTTCTTAACAAAAAAAAATCTGAATTACTCCCAGACTTCTCCTTAGTATGAAATGGTGACAGCTCACTGTGCCTTATATAATTGCTGTCAAGGAATGATGAATAACATTCTTTCTAACGAAAGTACTTCTATTTAGAATAGCAAAAATATTTGGCCTAGGAAGACTTCCACAGAGAATGTGGGTTGGAAACACATCCCATGACAGGCCACAGAATTTCTGAGGACCTCATGGTCTCACTCAACATGAATTCAGAAAGACAAAGAGACTGAACTAAGCTTAATGTTGAAGTTACAAAGAAAAAAAAAAATTCCCTCCAGGAGTGTATGTTTCCGTGGTAACATATGGGAGTTAGTGAAATACTCTTCTAAGGAGCTGCAAATTAAAAGATAGCACCCCATTGTTTGGGAAGTCATTCTCAGGAGACCACCGTGAGCACAGACAAATGCTTGGTCTTAATATCCATAAAGCAAAAAGGTCACATTTTCATTTTTTTTTCATACCTATTAACATTTACAAATATGAGATGATCTTAAAAGAATTGCATTGCTCTGTATTTCATTAACATAATGTAACCTAAAAATATAACTTACCGTAGGATGTAAAACTATTAATCACATTTTACTATTTGGAGGAGGCAGGTAAAGACTGAACAAACATTGAGTCCTTACAAGTAGACAAACCCCCTAAAAATGGATAATTGCCTTAACAAAACTTTTAATAGAGGATTCTCTATCCTTCTGACATAAGACGTGTAGATGGCTATAGCCAGTGTCTCCGTATCTCCAGGAGACTTTAAGACTCCAACCTTCGGAATTCCTGAAATTAAAAGAACACAGACACCTGCAGTTTCTTTACGTCACCTTTCCAAGCGTCCATAGACATCAAAGCTTTGACAGGATGCTTACCTGTAGAGTTGGCTAAAGTAAGATACTGATGATTGACCCACGCTATAAAATATATTAACTAAGGATAAATGGTGTTCTGTAACTGTGGGTCTATGAGTTGTTTCAAAGACAGGACACACCAGCCCTTCAGCACTGTTGAGCAATAATAATTCAATTTAGCAATTTATGATTTGCCTCTCATTTCGTTGGGGCTCAGCAGTTTTGACAGTTAACAATTGATCCCATAGCAGAAATGTGCCTGCATAATCAGTTCATAATAAAAGTTTCCCACCACAAGTAGACTTCAGGCTTCCTGGAACTCAAAGTTTCCCCCACATGTGGGTGACAGTTGAGAAACTGGAGACAAAGAGAATCCTGTGTGGTCCAGTAGCCCTATAACCTCATGAAGGTCACTTGCTCTTTCCATATTTCATCTCTACCATCCTTATACTTTTATCCTCAAGTTATTTCTCCTTATGATTGATGTTGACAGGCTGTGAACATTACATCCTTATTAACTGAATGTTGAAAGACAGACGACAGAAAACCTCTTCTTTGTACCTGTATTTAGGATGAGGAAACTTCCCAGAAGCCCTCTGGCTTTGTGTCATATCTCACTGGCCAGAATTGCATCACATGCTCATGATTAAGCCAGTCGCTAGCAAAGGGGATTGGAATTTCCATGGTTGAATTCGATTAGTCAAGATTTACTTCTTCAAATGAAAAGGGGCTCGAATTCCTCTGAAGTACATGGCTGCCTGACATCTGAAAAGTAATGGGGTTCCACTAAGAAGCAAGACACTTGAATATGGAGGTGGCAGCCACCTAAGAAAACAACAGTGTCTGTGCATTTCCCAATTCCAGCAGAGCCACTCATGCTCGACATCAGGAATATTTATAAGAGGCTAAAGTGAAGCAAAATCATTTTAATTATCCTATTGTGCCATAAATCCTCCATTTACAATGAAGTACAGGATGAAGTCTGTGGATTCCTAAATCTCAATATCAAACATTATAGAAATTTTGATGACAAATGAAATTCTCCGCCTGACACTGATCATCTGGCATCAGAGACAGGGATGTGTGTACTCTCGGCTCACCCCGCTCACCACGATGCATCCCATATGCCCCTGGGCACGTTCCGCGGCCGCATCTCGCTTACACCAGCGGCCAGGCTCCTGGAGGCATATGAGGGTGTGACCCCTCTTCTGTCATGTTTGGCATCCTGCCCCCCCTGACCGCTGAGTAGGACTTGCTTCCAACAGGGCCCCTTCTTGCTGTTGGAGTTGAGCCAGCTGGTCTCCCCTAGCTCAGCTCTTCTAATGTCTGGGGACTTTGTTTTTTTCCCAAGGGCTGCCATGGGCTGTCCTAGAAACCGACTAGCCTTGTTCCTCTGCTCGATGACACCAAGCTTGAAAGTGAACGTTCTGCAGGCGAGTTTACAGGAGTCCTTCGGGGCACATTTGCCAAAGTCCACAACCTTCCAGAAGCAGGATTATCTACTGTATCCTTCTGCTCTCTCCCCTCACATTCACTGAGCAATGTGGGTTCCATGGGCACCTCGGTCCAACCCGCCCAGACTGAAGGGGTGCCTGCGTGTCCACTGAGGTGCGCAAAGCACAAGCACTAGTGACTGTGGCCATGGCCATGATCGCACCGTAGGACTGCCAGGGAAGAGCCGTCCGTAATGAGGACGATCAGATGGGCCTGGCTTCCGTCCCAATCCACCCTTTCCTAGCTGTGTAATCTGAAGCAGGTGACTTGACTTTTCAGTCTGTTTCTACTTCTTTGAAATCCTGTGGAAGAGGATACTTCGCAGAGATGTTGGGAGGATTAAACCAAACAATGGCGCCCTCATCCCAGTGCCTGGTGTACTTACTGTGTGATGTACAACAGATGTTAGCACTCTCCCAGCTAACATTTTTGTTAAACCTTTTGGCCCCCATCACCCATTTCCTCCACTTCCCACCCCTCATCTCTAGGAACCACAAACCTATTCTCTGTATCTATTGGTTTGTTTGATTTGAAGATTCTATACATAAGTGAGATCATACTGATTTGTCTTTGACTTGTCACTTAGCACAATGCCCTTGAGGTCCACCCATGTTGCTGCAAATGTCAGGATTTCATTATTTTTTATGGTTGAATAATGAATAATATTCCTGTGTGTGTGTGTGTGTGTGTTACATCACATCTTCTTTGTCCATTCATTCATCAGTGAAGACTTAGGTTGTTTCCGTATCTTGGCTATAGTATATAATGCTGCAATGAACACAGCATACAGATATCTTTTCATTATTGTTTTTTGTCTTCTTTAGAAAGATACCCAGAAAGGAATTGCTGAGTCATATGGAATTTCTATTTTTAATTTTTGAGGAAGCTCCAGACTGTTTTCCATAGTGGCTGTTTCAATTTACACTCCGACCAACAGTGCCCAAGGGTTTCCTTTTCTCCGCATTCTCACCAACACCTGTGATCTCTCGTCTTTTTGATGATTAGCCATTCTAACAGGTGTGAGGTAATATCCCACTGTGGTTCTATTTGCATTTCCCTGAGGATTAATGATAAGAATATTTTTTCATATGCCTATTAGCCATGTGTATGTCTTCATTAGAAAAATGTCCAGTCAGATATTCTGCCCACTTTTAAACTGGATTTTTCTTTTTTTGCTATTGAGTTGTATGAGTTCTTTATGTATGTTAGATATTAGTTCCTTTTCAGATATATGATTGCAAATCTTTTCACCCATTCAGTAGGTTGCCTTTTCATTTTGTTGATGGTTTCCTTTGCTGTGCAGAGCTTTTTAGTTTGATGGAGTCTCACTTGTCTATTTCTGCCTTTATTGCTTTTGCTTCTGGTGTCATATTTAACAAATCATCGCCAAGACCTACATCAAGGAGCTTACTGCCTATGTTTTCTTCTAAGAGTTTCGTGGTTTCAGGTCTTACAGCCAAGTTTTTAATCCAGTTAATTTTTGTGTATGGTGTTAAAAATATTGGTTCTTAAAAGGTATGTTCCTTTTACTAATTGCTTAAGCTCTGAAGTCTTCATTCCATATGCTTGGAAGGAGAATCATAATCACAATCTTCCCGTGCCTCTCAGATGCACGTGAGGTTGAGGTAAGAAATCTACACACCTAGAAAAATGCACGGAACATGGGAGCGAAATCCAACATTCCCAATGGCTTCTCTGGCCAATGGTGTAACACAGAATTCCAGAGTTATCATCGGCATTCTTGGATGAATATAAATTTATCTATATATGCATATCTCTAAGTCATCTACCAATTTAACCTTGCCAATGCCAAACATAACAGAATTCAGGATTACTGACAATTATTCTGTCCGTGTGGCAGCTAATACCAAGTGTAAAGTAATACACAGAAGCTCCGGTGACAATGATGAGTTCACAGCTGTGTTTCCTCTTGTACAGAATTAGAGCCTCAAGAAATGATCTATTTTAACATGAACAAGATTCTCTTTGCAAGAAAAGACAGAAAGAGCCAAGAAGACAAACAAGAATAGAGATCTGACATGATCATGTCAACATGCATTATAAAAAATTTATACAAAGCTTTCCCATTTGGGGATGTAAAGTGAAAAAGCCTTCTTTACCACATTTAAAAACTAAACCTCCACATTTTTCACAAAATACAATTTTGCATCATATTAAAAAAATTGTTTTAATGTTCAAGCTGTTAATAAACATAAGAATAGTTACTCTAAGTATAAATATGATGCCACGCCAGTTCATGGTTTTGTGTATCCAGCGTACCCGCCTCTCCTCCTTAGAAGTAACATGACCCGCCTGCCCTCCCGGCACAGGTGAACATGTGCCCGCGCTGAGCATTCCATTATTATCTTTTACTACAGTGACTGGCTCAGGTGTGGTTGCTAAGAAGCTGGGCAAATCAGAGGCCATCTCTGGTATTTTCTTAAATAAAATTAGTAAAGTAGAGGTTCCTTTCCTTCTTAAAACATAGCTGGGACCCCAAAGCTGCTGGCATATTCCCATCCATGACATGGCATAAATGAAGGACAAAATATGGAGAATCCAGGAGGCCAACTCTGATGTTCAGGGCCTGAGTTTTCCCCGTGTTTTCAGATTCCAGTAGCTCTTCCTTCAAGAGTATGAGCTGTGCCACATCATTCTGATAAATCCTCCATTTTTACTTAAACTGATTTGAGCTGGATTTTAATACTTACTAATGAGAGTATGTAAAAGACTGCCATGGCTGTACACTGGCTCTTGGTACTGCTGCCCTCAAATTAATGAGTCATTTTTTATTTATTGGTTTAAAAAACTCAAGTGTCGCTGCTCTCTGCACTAGTACACAGAAGAAAAGTAGACCACACTTTGTTTTGCCAATCAAATAAAGAACATTGGTTTGGAATATTTCTCCCATACTAGAGGCTATTTGAAATTTATCATGCGTTACAGGAAATGGGACTAGAAATAACTCCAACTGATGTCATCTTCATGTAATTTCATTTCTGCTCACATTTCTCTAGCTAACATGTCAAGAAAAAAGAATAGCTGTAATCTCTCAAAGTGCAACAAAATTAGTTGTACAGTTTTGTTTTAATATATAACTCCCTGCTGTTTTCTTGAGTAAATTGACCTGGAAGGACGCCTTACTTGCTGAACTGGTGACAAGTGGGAGCCTGCAAGGGAAGAGAAGCTCAAGAGAGCTGTTCAAGAGCAAATCTAACATCAAGAAATGGCTGTAACAGCAAAGGAGAGGCCATGGGTAGAGATGTGGTAGAAATGGATTAGGGCTGAAGAATAATTCCTAGGGGAGGAGTCTGGAACTGTTTAATGGGGATTTTGACCAGACATTGTTAAGGGTGGCACTTTGTAGGCTGTGACAAAATGCCATTTCTTGATTCAATGGATGACAGGGGCAAAAACATCCAGAGGTTTCCTGTGGAAATCGGTCACATCTGTTTTCAAAAGTTATACATAACAAGGGCTGATCTTAGAGAGCTGGCACTTCCTTCTCTATATTTGGAACTCTTTGTACTAAGTATTGTTGATTTTTTTTCAAGTTTCACTTTTCTATTTTACTATTTTTAATAATGGGATTATTATCTACAAGTGTTTATTGCATGGGTCTTTTCAATTTAATAAATTGGACATATTACATTTTGTAAATTTAAGGCGTTTAGTGCGTTACTTTTACACATTGATGTACTGTAGTATGATTGCCATTGAAGCACTGTGCATCAAATCTCTGTGGCTTACTAGTCATTACAAGTTTACAATGTATGTAATTATAATGTAATGTCATTTGTTGGCATATTATTGTTAATAGTCGTCTCTTACAATTATTTGTACTTCTGTAAAATCAGTTGTAATGTCTTCTCTATCATTTTTAATACTATTTAGCTCTTTTTCTTCTTAGTTTAGCTAAAGGTATATCAATTTTGTTTATCTTTTTGAGGAACAAGTTTTTGGTTTCATTGATCCTATTGTTTTTCTAGTCTCTAATTTATTTCCAATCTGGTTTTTATTATTTCCTTCTTTCTGCTAACTTTGTGCTTAATTTGTTGCTCTTTTCTCATATCTTGAGATGTAAAGTTAGATTATTTATTTCAGTCTTCTAATTTCTTAATATATTGTTTATTACTATACACTTTCCTCTCAGAACTACTTTTACTGCATCCCACAAAATTCAACATGATGTATTTTCATTTTCATTTATTTCAAGACAATTTTATTTCCCTTTAGTTTTCATCGTTGGCCCACTGGATGTGTAGAAGTGTGTTGTTTTATTTCCACATATTTTCAGATCTACTCACTTTCTTCTTGTTGTTGATTTCTAGTTTTGTACCACTGTGGTCAGAGAAGATAGCTGGTATGATTTCAATCTTCTCAAATTTACTAAGATTAATTTTGTGGTGTCTCATATGATCTATCCTGGAGAATGTCCTATGTGCACTTGAGAAGAACGTGTGTTCCACTCCTTTTGGAAGAAATGTTCCATATATGTCTGGTAAGTCCATTTGTTCTAACGTGTGGTTTAATTTCAACATGTCCCTGTAGATATCTGTCTGGCTAATTATTCACTGATAATAGTGGGGTACTGAATCCCCTAATGTTTTTGTATTGTTGTCTATTTTTCCCTTAAGTTCTGTTAATATCTGCTTAAAATAAGTTGCAACATTCAGATATTGGGAGTGTATGTACTATGATTGTTATATTTTCTTGAAACAGACATTGGGAGTGTATGTACTTATGATCGTTATATTTTCTTGATGTATTGACCTCTTTCTCATTATATTATGACCTTCTTTGTCGCTTGTTACTATTTTTGACTTGAAGTCCATTTTGTCTGCTACATGTATGGCTAGACCCACTTTCTTTCGGCTCCCATTTGTTAGGGTTATCGTCTTCCACTGCTTCACACCGAGTCTGTCTTTGGAGCTGAGATGAATCTCCTGAAGGCAGCATACAGATGGGTCTTACTTTTTAATCCATCCTGCCACTCCGGGACTTGATTCATAGGTTTAATCCATTTACATTTAGGGTAATTAGTGATAGGTGAGGATTTGCTACTGTCTAACTCTATCTTTTCTTTCTGACTGTTTCCTCTGTGTTTCTGTTCGCTGCCGGAGTCCAGCTCCAGCGAGTCCAGGGGTCCCCGAAGGATGAACGGCGTCGGCGAGTGAGTCAGGACACGGACACTAGCAGAGATGCTAAGCTGGCCTGTTGATGAACAGAAACCTCAAGCATTATATAGCGGATTGGTTACATGAAATCATCATAAAATCTCCATAAGGCATATGTCATTCAGTGATTTATGGCATAATCTATGTCTCGGAATATTCCCTTACTTTCCCAACCATGACAGGTCATTATGTTTTCTCCTTCAAGATTTTTCTGTTGCTCTCATACCTTTAGATTCTCATCTCGGGTTAATTTCTACAAGCGCCACACTGTTTTCTGAATGAGTCTTAAAACCTGCTTAACCGGACTCCCACCTAGGCCCCTCCGTGGGGGCGTGTTTTTTCCATAGTTCCCTGGAACCATTTACAGTAGAATGAGAAGCATTCATTCTGTTGACTATGACAATGCGTGCTGTAATTTCTATAGTAGTGATTCATAAGGGGACTCTTCCAAGATTTTTCCACCTGCTTTCCTGACCCACACCCCTGTTGGTCACCTCTTGTTTCTCCTGGGGGGCCAAGCTGGCCAGGGAGCTGTACCCTAAACTCACCTGAACCTTCTTCTATTCCGCCCCCCCCCCCAGGGACAATAACCCCCCGGCCTGGGGGGAATGTGCAGGGTCACAGCTGAGTTTTATGATTGCTCTACGGCTCCTAACAGTCCTTTCTCTGGGGGATTTTTCTGATTCATGAGGGCTGCTTGGACTGAGGGGATGGTCAGATTAAGCAACAGAGGAGACATCAGTAGCCTCCCCTCTGGAGGCCCGCTGTGTGGCCTCCACCCACCGGCCTCCTGGGCTGTGCCACCAGGCAGGCGGAGTCAGTCGGCTACCGGCAGTTTACCTCTTCAGGTTGGTGGTTTTTATTATGACTTGCCCGTTTCTCCTTTGTTTCATGTCTTTGCTCTAGATTTTCGTTTTGTATAAAATGCCTCATAGGTTAAATAGTCCTTTTCCGCTGACAGCAACTCACCTTCACCTGCTCACACAGGTTGAATCCGTTTTCTCCTCCCTTGCAGTTTCGTTATCACACATTATCCTTTTCCATGCTGTGAGTTTGTTACCACATTGTAATAGTTGCAATTATTTTTAATGCATTTTTCCTTTAAATTTATGCTACAATTAAATGTTCTAAAATAGAGTCACTATTCTCTGATTCTGGGTGTTCATCACCTCGCTCACGGTTTAGTGCCCTTTGTCCTTCTATTTCAGGCCAAGGAGCCCCTCTAGGCATGCCTCGCGGGCAGGTCTAGTGGTGTTGAGCTCTCTCAGCTTCCGGCTGTCTGAGAAAGCTTTTATTTCACCTTCATATCTAAAGGATCATTTTGCTGGATAAAGTATTCTTGGCTGGCCGTTTTCATCTTTCAATACTTTGAGTATGTCAGTCTACTCTTTCCTGGCCTGTAGCTTTTCTGCTGAGAAATCTGCTGATAGTCTAAAAGGGATACCTCTGTAGATGACTTTCTTTTTTTCCTTGGCTGCCTTTAAGACTCCTTCTTTATCATTGACCTTTGATGACTTCATTACAATATGCCATGGAGAGGGTCTTTTTGCATAGAAATAGGGGTGATCTATTAGCATCATAGACTTGGACACCCAGTTCCTTCCCCTGGTTTGGGAAGTTCTCAGCTATTATTTCTTTAAATGAACTCTTTGTCCCCTTCTCTTCTCCTCTGATAGACCCATTATTTTCATGCTAACTCTCCTAATGGAGTCTAGTAATTCTTGAAAGGTTTTTTCACTGTTTAGAAATCTTAGCTCTCTCCCCTCTTCCACCTGAATCATTTCTAGATTCCTAGCTTCCAGATCACTTATTCTGTCCTCCATCTGATCAGCTTTATTTCCAAAGCTTTCTAATGAATTTTCCATCTCATTTATTGAGGTTTTCAGCTCCAAAATTTGGTTCTCTTTTAGAACTTCAATCTCTTTGGTAAATGTATTCTTTCTGTTATTTAATTTTATTCTTGAGTTCACAGAATTGCCTCTCTGAGTTTCCCTGTAGCTTGTTGATTTTTTTCATAACAGCTACTTTGATTTCTCTGTCAGTTAGATACCAGTCTTCGGTGATTTTTATTTTGGTTGCTGAAGAGTCACCACTTTCTTTTTGTGATACCACATTATCATGATTTTTCATGGTGTTTGATGGCATGTGCCTCTTTCAGTGTGTTCAAAGTAGCAAACACCTTTCTTATTCAAACATTTGTTTACTTTTAACAGGTTGAAAATTAGAGATCTTTCTTTTGTTTTCCAGCAGGTGGCAATATAGCTCAGGTGTTTGTTTTTCTCTGCACAGTTGCTACGTTTGGGGAGTGTGCAGTTGCCACCACCACCCACCCTGACACAGAGGTTGCAGGGACCACTGAACTCACTCGTGCTGGTGGGTTCTCAGGGGGTGCCACAGGGTTGGGGCATGGTTGTGGTCACTGCCCACCACTGTTGGAAGGAGGGACAGGGTTCTTGGGTATTGCCCCCATTCCTGGAACTGCTGGGGTTTCTGGCACCACCACGACTGCTCCCCCCATTAGGCCACTGTTCCCTCAGTTCTGTCACTTCCATGAAGTCCAATCTGCCACCCACAGGTGCTCGGACATGCGGATCCCCTCCTTGCAGAGGGCCCCCTGTTGAGTTATGGACGTCCTGCTGACTGTAAACTGGAGACACAGGGAATGCCTCAGGCTGGGTGATGCTGACCTCATTCTTAAGCACTGTTGATTTTTGAAGACAGGACTGTGAAGTAATTGTCCTTAGATACTTTGAAGTGGAAAAACAAACGTGCTGAAGGCATTATCTACAATCCTAATGTGAGAAAGAATCTATGAGGGATTTTATCTTGGAGACTGCCAAATGTTGGACTTCTTAGGGACACTAATTTAAATGGCCCTCATAGCAAAGTCCCTTTACAGCTGACTCTTGAATGATGCAAGGCTTAGGCATGCTGCCCTTCAAAATACGTGCAGTCAAAAATGCGTATGTAACTTCTGCTCCCCCAAAACTTAACCACTAATAGCGTACTGTTGACCAGAAGTCTTATCCATAACATAAACATTTGATTAATCATGTTTTGTATGTTGTATGTATTATATACTGTACTCTTACAATAAAGTAAGCTAAAAGGGGGACATTTTTTTAATTGTTACAAATCTCCAGAAATGTTTCCAGTATACTTATTGAAAAATATTCACATATAAGTGGACCCATGTAGTTCAAACCCATGTTGTTCAAGGGTCGACTGTGATTTATATACTTTTGGTAGAGCTAGTTTATGCCACTTACAGGTAAACAAGATCACCATCATGAAAGTGGTTTTTTTTTCCTTCTATTTCTGATGGAACTCAGGACACATTCCCACTGTGTGTGTATTTTCCTTAACCTCAGCTCTAAACCTTCTCCAACACAAAGTGGTTTTGCAAAGTTTCAGGGACCAATCGCATGGCCATGTCCTCGAGATGAATGGCTTAACCACCCAAGAACCTGAAAACTTCACTCACATTAAGGATCTGGGTCTGAGAAGTTATAGTAAGTTTCCTGGTCTTTGCCACAAACACTTATCTCTTATTTTTCTATTTTGTTTCACAAGCTGGGAAAAATAAAGAACTGAACCAAGAGCTCCTAAAGGATAGAATGATTGTAGATTACCATCATGCTTGTGTATTAGGAATACTTTAAATATTACTGGGGTGAAAAAACATGGGGGTAATACAGCAATAGTGGCTCCAGGAATTACCCCGTATGCCACTCAAGTTAAGAAAGCGACATGGAACGAGAGAGGCTCGAAATTTATATTATTGAATGAAGGCAGAAAGCTTTAGATAAGACTGTTTCTTTCTTTGA
Organism: Manis javanica; assembly: GCF_040802235.1. NCBI lineage: Eukaryota > Metazoa > Chordata > Mammalia > Pholidota > Manidae > Manis > Manis javanica. The sequence goes on along the minus strand of NC_133170.1, from coordinate 5,114,048 downwards.
AAAACCTGATGACCTTCTTTGAGAAGCTTCAAGTATTAGCTTTTGTTTTCCCCTTTCTCCTTTATTTATTACAATGAAAATATACTATAACCTGTGCCATAAAAGATGTCAGATCAGAAAGTGCTGCGGAAAAAACAGAGTACATTTTCTAAACTGCTTCGATTGAGTAACTGAAAATGTATACTTACTAAATATATTTCAATTATATTTTTAATAGCAACATATCATTCTGAAATTAAATAATTAGTAATTCATTTTAAGAAAGTTCATCATGCTTTTCCACAAAGGGCGAATCAAGAAATTACTCTCAGAATGTCAATGAGCTTGTGAGAATAATAATTTAGATTCAAGAGATTAAAAAATTAACACAGCCATTTCTTTTATAACCAGAACTAGTAATAATTAATATATTTATAAATATATTAAGGGATTATTTCCTTAAATAGTAGTACCCATTAGGCCTTTCCCATTGGACTGTTTTGTTTCTTATTCCACATGTCTTCTGTTATCCCAGTCACTCTTGGTTTCAACCATCTACTCTCCTCTGAAACTAGAGAATCTACATCTCCAGCCTGTCTCCTGCCTATGGAAGAAAGCGACATGAAGAATTCTCTGTAGGTGATACTACTTTGTCCCATTTTTATATGCCCATAAATCCAACTGGTTTACAATTGAACTTGTTCATTTTGCCCCATATGTATATGCCTATAAATTAATATGTTTACAACTGTACTAGTTTCTCCATCAAATCTGGTGTCTCACCCTATTCCATTGCCCTGTCCACGTGGTTGCCCAAGTCAGAAACCAGGAAGCTAACTCTGACCCTACTTTTTCCCTTGCCCCGTTATCCAAAAGCAATATTAAATTGTGTTCACTCTATCTTCTTAATATCTCTCAAATCAGTTTTGTACAAATATTCAAGGACAACTGGAAAAAGACCTTCATTTCTGACCTGGATAACAGCAATCATTTTTTTACTTTCAAAATCATCCTTAATACGGTTGACTGAATGGCTTCTCTAGGACTTAAGGCTGATCATGTACTTGTTTTGTCAAAAGATTTGACCGCAGCCAGGTTAAGATCCAAGTTCCCTGGGCTGCCAGGGCAGCCCCTCCACCACCTGGCCCCTCAACACAAGGTCACCCGCCATTGTCTTCGCTTTTGGACACACGCCCACCATCTCGTTCTTCCACACTTTGCAGCTGCCTGGCAGGCCCTTCTCCTGTTGCTATACTGCTGGTTTAATACTTTAAATATAATCCCTGGAGGTACCAATACTATCCTCAGGGAAACTGGATGGATTTGACAGCATGACGTACATAGTAAGGGCTTTGTAAAAGCAAAAGCACCATGGAGATATGTTTGGTTGATCTTACTAAAAGTTTTGATAAGAATATTAAGTCAAAATTGCCTGAAGTCAGGCACTCATCAGTAGGTTACGGAAGAAACAGTTCCTCTTTGGAGCAAAGGTCTTTTGACAAAATGCATGACTACTTTTAACAACCAGCGGTTCACACCCTTGGCCCATGAAGGTGAGAGTCAGCAGTGACCTCAGATCCGTGAAACTGAACCACCCCTCCTCCACCCAAAGGCCTGACCTCATCTCCAGGATGTGGGTAGTGATAAGCTTAATCAAAACTTAGTGGATTGCAAAAGGATTCTGTGGCAATTCAGCAATGAAAAATTTTCAGGGGGATTTCTGGAATCCTAACATTCACTAAAATCTGTATACATCTATCAGCAGTTGAGATTTATAACACTTTCCTTTCCTGTCTATTTGGAGAGGCGGGGGTATAATTAATGATACAGAGGGTGTGTGCCAATGGATACACACTTTCTGTATCATTAATTTCCTTCTTAAAACTTCATTTATATCTTATCCTCTGGTTCTGCCAAGGTATGAAAGACGGTTGTGTGAAACCAGAGAAGCGAGTGGCTTAGAGCCAAGGGCGTTTGGGGTTTAAGATGAGACCAGATAAAGCAGTTGAAACATTTGCAGAGGTGGTTTTCTTGTTGCTTTAAGATATGAAATATTCCAAATGACCTGTAGGTATTTATTCCTTAATGTAAAATATTATTTCTTTAAAAATGTTTTATGTATATTTTATAACCTATGTATATATTTTAAGTCTGTTTAGATATGTTGATCAAGGGAAGAATTCAATGATAATTATAGAAATGTGATCTCTTCTAAAGTTAATATCAAAAGTTTAGAAAATAAATTCGGTCATGATATCCCTGGATGTTTCCCATACAAAATGAAAGTAAGTTTAAATTTCCCCAAAAAATAAAGCCATATGAAAAGCTGAAAGCTTTCCCTCTAAGATCAGGAACAAGACAAGGATGCCCACTCTCACTACTTTTATCCAGTATAGTTCTGGAGGTCCTCACTACAGAAATCAGACAAGATAAAGAGCTAAAAGACATCCAATTGGGTAAAAAGGAAGTAAAACTGTCACTATTTGCAGATGACATGATACTATATATAAAGAAACCCTAAAGAATCTACCAAAAAACTATCAGAACTAATAACTGGATTCAGGGGTTGTAGTATACAAAATTAATAAACAGAAATCTATTGCATTCCTATATACTAACAACAAACTTGCAGAGAGAGAATACAGGAAAATAATTCCATTTACCATTGCATCAAAATGAATAAAATACCTAGGAATAAACCTAATCAAGTAAGTGAAAACTCTGAAAATTATCAGACACTCAGGAGAGAAATTAAAGACACAAATAAATAGAAATCTATTCCATTTTCTTGGATAGGAAGAATTAATATTGCCAAAATGGTCATCCTGCTCAAAGCAATTTACAGATTCAATGCGATCCCTATCAAAATACCAACAGCACATTTCAATGAACTAGAGCAAATAATCCTGAAATTAATATGGAACCATGAAAGACCCAGAATAGCCAAAGCAATCCTGAGAAAGAAGAACAAAGCTGGGGATATTACACTATCTGACTTCAAACTATACTACAAAGCTACAGTAATCAAAACAGTATGGTACTGGCACAAGAACAGACCCATAGATAAATGGAACACAATAGAGAGTGCAGAAAGAAACCCATGCACATTTGGTCAATTAATATACAATGGGGAAAAGACAGCCTCTTGAATAACTGGTGCTGGGAAAACTGACATCCACATGCAAGAGAATGAAACTGGATTCTGTCTGACTCCACACACAAAAGTAAACTCAAGGTGGATTAAAGACCTAAAGGTATGACATGAAAATAAATCTCTTAGAAGAAAACATAGGCAAAAATCTCTTGTACATTAGCATGAGCAATTTTTTCCTGGACACATCTCCTCAGGTAAGGGAAATAAAATAAAAAATGAACAAGTGGGACTACATCAAACTAAAAAGCTTCTGTACAGCAAACAACTTATCTGATAAGGGGTTAATATCCAAAATATATAAAGAACTCATATGCCTCAACACCCAAAAAACAAATAACCTGATTAAAAAATGGGCAGAGGTCCTGAACAGACATTTCTCTAAAGAAGAAATACAGATGGCCAATAGGCACATGAAAAGATGCTCCACATCACTAATCATCAGGGAAATGCAAATTAAAACTGCAATGAGATATCGCCTCACATCAGGCCCAATAGCCACTATCCAAAAGGCAAGAAATAACAAATGCTGGCGAGGATGCAGAGAAATGGAACCCTCCTACACTGTTGGTGGGAATGTCAATTGGTGCAACTGCTATGGAAAGCAGTATGGAGGTAACTCAAGAAACTAAAAATGGAAATACCATTCAATCCAGTAATTCCACTTCCAGAAATTTATCCAAAGAAAACAAAATCCCTGATTTGAAAAGATATACACACCCCTATGTTTATCACCACACTATTTGCAATAGCCAGAATAGGGAAGCAACCTAAATGTCCATCAATAAATGAATTGATAAAGAAGATGTGGTGCATATACACAATGGATTAGACAGCCATAAAAAGAAAATATATTCCCCCATTTGCAAAAATACGGATGGACCTAGAGGGCATTATGTTCAGTAAAATAAGCCAGGAGCAGAAAGACAAATACCATATGATTTCACTTCTTTGTGGAATATAAAAACAAAACAAAACAGAAGGAACAAAACAGCAGGAGACTCATGGACACTGAGAAGTTACAAGGGGTTATCAAAGAGTAAGGGTTGGGGTGGGTGTGGGGGGAAGGTGAGGGGGATAAAGGGGCACAATAATTCATAATCACAATTTAAGTTGGTCATGGGGACAGTAGTACAGCATGGGGAATATAGCCAAAGATTCTGTATCATCTTCCTATGTTGACAGATAGTAACTGCACTAGTGGAGGTGAAGGTTTAACCACTGTGTTATATACTTGAAACCAATATAAGATGGTGTAAAAACTAAGTAAATAAATAAAGGCATATCACTGTGGCATAAAATTAGTGAATTTGCCTCTCCTTGGATTGATGCCTCTAGCTGTTCCCCAAAGGAATGTTTTATCTATTCCATACTCTAAAGATCTGAAATAAATCTAGTTTTAAATGTGAGAAATCACTGATTTTGATATAAAATTTATAGATAGAACCATAAGTGCTATTCTTATGCAGAACTTTCATGCTGTTCGACAAGAATTGAAGCTAAATGGAAAAAAAAAGCTAGAATTACATTATGCACAATAAATGTCTTGGTAAGTGTAATCATTAACTAAATAAACTCCATCAAAAATGAGAACTCATTACTCCAAAGGCATTGGTTTCATCCTGGAAGCGTTCTAGTGATATTTATTGGGGTTGCCTACAGAACACCACATGAACCCTAATGGAATACAATACTGAATATAAGACAGTCCACATTTTGCCAACTAGAAAAGCTACTTTAAAAAAAATCCTGTGTCCCACTGAAATTAAATAAAATAAATATCAACTTATAACATGTATTGATTTAAACAGAATATTTAACACAATATTCATTGATGAATATCACTTTTTTTCACCTTGACATCTCATCAATTTTATGTAAACATGCATCTTTGATACGAGTGCTCTCATGATTACCAAATAAACTTTCTGGGATACCCAACACATTTGCCCAGGATATATATTTTCATTTCCAGCTACATTGTTAGACATAAAGCCATTCTGGAATTGGTATGTGGTGCCATCACTGGAAATTCTATCTCAAGCTACACTTATCTTTGACCTAATATCAAGACCTTATAAGGACATTATGTAGGTTTTTATTCATAATTTCCACAACGTTACTATGCTTAGTGATATGAAACATACACCGAGGAATGAATACACATGTGACACTAGATGCAGGAATAATTGTTGCTAATATACCAATATTTTAACTTTCAGTTTTACTGACTTGACTAGATCATCTCTGAGAACAAGCATTAATTGAGATTATTTCATAACAATATATTTTTCTCTGACAGTTATTTTTTCAAATGAAATAATTGAAACAGGGCTAATGAAAAACTTTACAAAAACTTGAATACAAACATTTGCTGAGTGATGATGTTGCCAAAAAATATTCCTGTGAATATATAAATAATTTACTATTGATATAAGTTGTTATATATATGATTTCTTGACAGTACATAAATGTATACTTTTATATTTGGTCAAAGTAGTGTTGAGTAATTATATTAACTATTTTATTCTGTCTATCAAATTGAATTCTAAACAGCCTTCAGGTCCAGTTCTAGCCGGCTAGGTATCTTCCACTCCCTGTTTCAGCACACAGTGATCTGTGTCTTCTGGAAACTCCTACACTAATTGCTGTCTATATTAATGATTTATAATTCAACTATACTGCTCTGTATGGTTTTCCAATTCTTTCATGAGAATTAAGTTTAATTTCTCCACTTTGTTGATCCGAAACCTTATTTAACATGTCTATTTTATCCTATACACCACTTACCATATTGTTTTTGTAGCATAATTATTCAATAAGTGCTCATTGATTGTGAACTATGTTTAGTCATTTTCACAAATAAACAGCTTCTAATTGGCTTGTGCACCATCCCAAATGACTGTGCAGATTAATCAACCCCATTCAGATCTATTTTATAGAAAATCAAGTGAGAATAGAATGACATTGATAGAATAATTAGACATGAACAAGCTCTTGTATTTCTACTGCCCTAAGAGTGGTAGAATAAAGTATCAAAGAGCAGCTAATATCTAATATTAAAAGAGAAATCTCAGCACTCTTTCTCTTGTTCTTATTGAAGGGAATTACTTTCTGAAACACATAAATGGGAAGACTTTACTGGCTGGAGTGCGAATTTATCACTTCCTTCTTTCCTCAGTATTTTTTGTGGAGTTGAATATTTTTTCTCCATGTATTTCAATTGTTGACACAATAGTGGATCATTGCAAAAATATATTAGATGGCAACAATGGTATTACAAACAATTTTGCCCATTACAAGTCTAGAAATTACTCTCATCTAAGTAAGATCCGTAAAGGGAAACACAGTGGGCAATCCTTATGCCAAAGAATTGCAGAAATATTTGAGATTATTTCAAGAAGGCTGATCATTTCCATATGTTTTTTTCCTCCTTCCCAAAGAGGGTTAGACCACAAAATCTGAGAGGACTGATCACTGACATTGCGACAAGGTCTGCCTTCAGCCCGGATGAAAGAGAGGTTCTTCCTGTGCCACACGGTAACTGCTTCTTAGCAATACACAGACCTCAGAAGGAACAGATCATGAAAATGCTTAGAATCATTAAGTATAATGTGGTTTGTCTGCTGCGCCATATACTTCGATAAAATTGGTTTACAGGTTTATTTCCCTTTTAGGAATTTTAAAATATTTGTATACACACACAAAATTTGTATACACACATGTATCTCTGATACTTATTTTTATTATTTTTGTCATTTTCTGCATATCTTACAGTAATTAATAACAGAGAGGTAAACACATTTTCCCAGTTGAACTGAAAAACACATTGAATTTCAACTCTTCATATTTTATGTGAAGTTTTGTATGTACATATAATTATTCTCTCATTGAGAATATATGTAAGAATCTTTTATAGCTTTAAAGGGATTTATTTACTTGACTTACAACCTACTTTATATTTGGATTCTTGGAAAAAGAGATAGAATGCCATGAGATGAATCCAATACAATACTCCAAAGGAAGCCTTGCAATTAATCCCTAAATATCAACTCAAACACTCCTAGTTGTTTATGCCAACATCCAGCTGTGTCACAATTCTACTAATAAATGCAGATGCCTTCCCATAATGTAGCATGTGGTGAAAACTTCATTACTACTGAAACCACAAGTTTGCTATGAGCTCATATGAAAATTATATTCATATTTATTTTTATCATTCTTACATGCATTGAGCTCTAATACTATTACCATGTCACATTTATAGTTGCCAGCAAAAATTAGTTTTATTGTCTGTATATCTTTAATAAAATACCAAAATTTAGTATAGCAGCAATACTTCCCAAGTTATTAACCTACCACCCTACCTTTTGTAGATAAATTTCATAGGGTTTTATTTTTTTGTTTGTTGTTGACCCTTAACCACAGGACTTCAGCTAAAAGAAAATAGAGCCCTTTTACCTTTGACAGTTTAAATTTTACCTCCATACTTCAAAACAGGAAGCTAAATCTCTGTTGTGGATTTTATCCTCTCCATTCAAAATGCCTTTCTTTTCATCACCCTAGATTCTGAGGTTTTAGGATTGTGGCTGTTGGTTGACAGAGAACATAATCTGTCTCATCTTTTCTCCATGCCATGTTCTATTTTATCATAACCAATTGTTTCACTTCACTTTTAAAAAAATCAATGCATTTCACGATAATCACGGCACCCTTGTGACCTCCACAGCCCAGGAGATTTCTAAAGAAATCATAAGGAAAATGCTACTTGTTAGAATTTCATGAAGTAAGTTTACTTCCACACATACAATGGAGAATACCTATAGATTTTCTAATGAACTTATAAAACAGTACAATTATTTTCCTAGAAATAAAAAAGTTTTGATACTTAAAAGTCATATGGATTGCTATGAAATGTGTAAGAAAGGTTAATATTTAAAAGTCCAGTGTCTGACTCATGCATTTCATTTGCACAGTGAAGCTAACACAAAGCTAATAATATCTTTCCCTTAGTAGGTGTGAAACTGCTGAGAACAAATATTAGTTCTGTTATAAAGCATTCATAGACACACCAGTGCATGGGGAGAATGAATCCTTCAGTGCTTTTGTGTGAAAGATGCCATATTTTTTTCATAAAATTTTATGGGAAAATTTAATATTATCAGGTCAAACAATTTTTGCATGGTATCCTTTAATCACGTGTTTCAAAATATGTAACAAATCAGAAACCAATCACGAGTGCATGAAAATTAAGCCATAAAAGAGTACAAAAACAGCCACATACCAGGTGGGAAGGGCTAGAGAATTAAAATTTTTGCACCACATTTTATGAAAAAGTGTTTAGAGCCAAGTCAAAGCATTTGGATTACATTTCGTATTTACTTCTTCCCCTGAGCTGTGATGCAGTGTCGTCATGTTCACAGTGAGGATCAGTTAAGATTTTTAATCTCTGAATACTGCCCTGCAGTGTACACTTATTTATGAATATAAATGAGACATTTTCACAGCTTTGCTAAACTCTCTCCTTTACGTTTTGCTTTTGTAAAAATCAGAGTCAGTACAAAACTGACTCATGTGATTACAGTTTGTCAAACAGAAACAGTCAGCTCTGGCAGAATAAAATAATGGGAAGAATACGGTCTTCAGAATCAGACCGAGATTCAAATCTAGACGTCACCATTTAACTACCTAGCATCTCTGATGTCTTCACTCATCTATGAAATGTCCTCCACAGGATCGCTGTGAGGATTCAGACACATAACAAACATGCATGTGGAAGTGCTGTACTCAGCACATGGTGGGAAGCAGGTAGCTACTGGCCTCCTTCACCCTGAAGTGTGCTGAGTAAACACTGTGGCCCCACTTCAGGCTGAACCTGGTGATGGAGCTTGGATCTAAACCAGACAGTATATGAAACTTAGGGTGTTGACTGGCAGATTCAATCCAAACACCTCTTCATCTTTTCAGAAAAAAAAGGAATGGAATTAACTGTGGGTTAGTAGCTAAATTTGTAATCTGGTATCATGGGCTGAACTGTGCTCCTACCCCAAAATTCATATACTGAAGTCATAAACCCACAGGACCCCGGAATATCACCTATTTGGAGAGAGACTCAAGAGGCAAGTAAAGAGGCTTGGCGTGAGTCCTAATGCAATACGAGTGATGTTCACCTAAGAGGAAGTTTGGATACAGAGACACGGAGGGAAGGCAGTGTGAAGACAGAGGGACAAGACGGCCACCTGCAAGCCAGGGGTGGGGGACTCAGGAGCAGCTGACCCTGCAGACACCTTGATCCCAGCCTCACAGCCTCCAGGTGAGAAAATAAATTCTTGTCACGTAAGCCCCCCAGCTGTGTTTCTTTGTTAGACCTGCCCTTGCAAATGAACATACCCTGTAAACACTTTTTTTGTGGTTTGTTTTGTTTTTTTGTGAAGGTGGATTTTTTTGTCTTCCAGTAAACAAGTTTCAAAGTTTTAATTTCTTTGAAGTTCAGATTTTGAAAGTAATGTTATTCTTACCCTTAAGTTATGAAAAGACTTAGAATTATATACCTCCTCATGTTGGAAAAAAATACGTATCTAAAGAAACTTTTATTCTTATTTAAGGAATCCAACTGGCAATATAATTCAGATGCAATTAGCCACTTCTTGGAAAGCATAGACGTGGGTGGTGGTGTCTAAAGGGAGGCTTTTCGAAGCTGAGTTGGAACTGGAGGCAGCATATTAATAGAAAGATCTTGAGGTACTTATGGGAGATACAGTTTTTTGTGCTTTATGTGGGTAGCATAAAGCATTAACTTACTTCCATGTGGTAAATCTTTCCAATATGTAAAATCATTTTTAGTCCAAAAAGCAGAGTTGACAGGTCTATTTCTATGAGCAGCATTTTTTTGTTTTGACTATTCAGAATATTGTTTAGTCAAAGTTTATAACCGTTCTGTCTGCAGAGAACTCAAAGCCAAACAAATGAAACAAAGTGAAACTGTTCAAAAATTTAGTGGTAGGTACAGCAGCCAGTTTCTGTGACCCCATTCTGTGCCTGTTTCTCTTTCATGTTAATTATAAAAATAAATAAATACATTAATGAAGTTCTGCAAACATACAGCTCTAGCCAAAGTCCTCATGGCATAAGGAGCTGTGTAGTTTGCAGGCCCGAAAGGCAGTTGCACCTTCATCAGCATCACTCACTGACGTGGCACCACAGCCGGTATCTGTGGTTCCTCCCGTGACAATGAAAATGTCCGAATCCCTCAAGCGCATATTCAGCCATGGGAACGTACCTGGCCAGAAACGCTTTGTCCTTCCCCACCTGGTCCCCACAGCCCTCAGAGGAGATCAGAAGTTTATCACTGTGCCCAGGGGCTCTGGGCAACATTTAGGATTGGAATGAGGTGGCAAGGAGAGAACAAGGGCCTTGAGAGATTATTTCCATAATGAACAGTGCATCTCAGCCTTCTTTCCTAGAACAACTGTAACTGTGCACAGGAAACTGGGTCGTTCTTTTCAGGAGAAACTGAACTACCTCAGACATGTGTTTGTCCCCCAGGGTTGGCAAGCTTCTTTAAACACACACACACACACACACACAAGCACACACTGTGAAGTTTCAGAACAAAGTTAAAGAAAAGATCCAGAAAGCAGGCAGAGAGGGGGAGAGTCATATACAAAGAAATAGGAATCATATGGCGGTGGGTGTCTACCTGCGCATTGCACAATAGAAGAACACAGTGTGACAACGATTTCGAAATTCGGAGAGAACATTTTCCGCCAAAGAGCTCTATCCAGACTCAAAGTAAGTGTGAGGATACAGTAAAGGTATCTTCAAACATTCAAAAGCTCAAAAAATGTACTCCCATGCATACTTTTTGAGGAAGCTGTAAAGAGATGGGCTTCAACCGAAAGAGGGAATGAATCAAGGAAGGTGGGGACACAGGGCCCAAGGCAGAGACGCAAAACAGAAGGGTGGGGCGGGAGGAGAAGGCCCAGTCTGGGAACTCGGCACGGGACAGCAGAGCGGCAGGTGCGCGGCTCCAGGCACGGGGCTGGGGTGAGTGGGAAGGACACGTTATTCGGTGTGTTTGAGCATTTGAAAAGAAGCGCATAAATGTGTAAAGATTTGGTGGAGCATTAGAAAAAGAACCAAATAGAAAACTGAGCAAATGGATTCTAGGCACTGTCACCTCAGGGGGGATGGGGAGGGAATATTTTAAGAGAATGAGAATGTGATCACGGTACAGTATGAAGTTATTAAATTCAGAGCAATACTTTTGCCCTAACAAGGTCAACATTGTCATTACAGGAATGTGACATAATTATATTAGGAAACCAGGAAGAAGGAAAGGGCGGTGAGGCCCAGAGAGGCCTCAGCCATGAGGAAGGAGCGCCGCTGGCTGGGACCCATGCAGACAAACATGGAAGGCCGCTTCCACAGAAGAGTGTGGACTGGACATTTTATCTTCAGACTATGTGAATACGTTAATTTGATTAGAATAAAAGCTGATTCTATAAACATTTCATACAGAATCAGTGTTAGACAATTTGCATAGTTTGCAGTAATTTGAACTGGAGAAGGTAGGTCTCTGGAAAACAGAAGTCACTCTCCACTGTGGCCTAGATTATTACTACTGCGGCCGCAGGCCTGGGCGGGCAACTCCACGCACCCTCCGGGGCCCTCGGACCAGCTGCTTTACCCCGGGCACCTCGATTTGCCTCTGTGACCAGACTGCAATGACAATGCTTGTCTTCCAGGCAAGTATGGCACGTCTACGGTGCAGGCCTACTGCTGGCACCCAACAAAAGTGACATGAGTGGATCCTGAGGACCGCCTAGCAGGACATGTCTGCAGCTTACATGGAAATAACCAGGTCATCTCGGGTTTGGACCTGGAAGAGAGGCTGAAAACGTGCAGACCCACAGGGTCGGGTGGAGACTTGCTGGGCTGCCTGTGAGTGGAGCAAAGCCATGCCCTGTGAATGACAGGGACTGAGAACACGTGCCGCCTAAATGGAACAGAAACTACCTCCACCCCACTGAAGCCATGCAGAAATATAAGTCTTCTGTGCCAGACTCACCTGTTTTTTAGATCATCTGATTTTAGGTCATAACAAATTTACAAAACACTGCACAAGCCAAACAAAGCCCTCCTCGAGCTGTGCAGCTCCCGGTCTGCAGTCTGAGGCTGTCTGATCTCGAGCAGAGATATGTGAGCATGTCAGAATCTTGCTCAGAGTGGCCCTTAGTAAAAACATGGTGCCCCGGGCGCTTGTTACTGTCCCTGAGGAGGACTACAGCGTGTACATTTATTTATTGGTGCATGAAATAGCTCTACTGGAAGCTGATGATATTATGAAAGGGGACATAGGGTAATTGTCAAGTGTTGTAAGCACAAATATTCTTTAATATTCCAAGCACTGCCTAACGCCTTTTAACTGAAACACTAATCGGCAAGTTTGCTCCTTGGTCAACTTTTTCCCAGTAATTCTGACATTTACAAAGAAGTAGGATTTTAGCTTCTATAATCATAGATGAGCTTTTAAATCCTCTACTAAGGTCATTTTAACATGCTTTTGAGATGTTGCAGCTACTTGTGGAAAATACTTAAAGTCACAGGAAATAAATATAAGAGTAAATAAAACACTGGAGAGAAAAATGATTTTCCGTTGGCCTTGTAAACATACAAAAGGAAAAAAACTGGACATCACCACTTCTCTGTCTACCATATTAAATTAAAGACACTAAAATAATCAAAGTACATTTGATCTGAATTATTAGAACTACTCTTTGGAATCCAAATCGTTTTGCCGGTGACGAGAAAAATATAAAGTTTCTTAATGTCTCAAGCACAGCAGGGGTATAACATCAGTGCAGATGAATCTTCACCAGTCAGACTAAGGATGAAAGTGAACACGCATTGCAAAAATACATTTTAAGTGCTCGAATGTATAATTAGTATGAAAAGTATTATACAGACATGAAAGACATCTTTGAAATCTTAAAGGCATATGACCTAAAATCACAAGGGAATCAGATATTAAGAGCAAACTGTTCTCTAAAATTCTAAGTGTAATCATTAATATCTGTCTTCTAACGTTTCTATAAAAAGGTATAATCAGCAAAGATAGCTTGTTTCTACTCTACTCTCTACATATTCATGGACATTGACCTTTTAGAAGAGAATAATGACAAGCTACAACCTGCTGACCAATTCTGGCCATGCCTGTTTGCTTACTGTTGTCTAGTGACCACTTTTTTTTCCTACACCTACAGCAGAGTTGAATAGTCTTGAGAGCATATGATCCATGAAGCCTACAGCATTTACTGTCTAGTCCTTTACAAAAGAATTTTACTGACTCTTGTTTTAGAAGCATATATTAGAGCAAAATTTATTATTCAGATTGTCCCTTTGGGTATGTATACTCCTAAGAACAGGAACCACTTTACATCTTTCATATAATCCATAATATTTAATTTGGGGGACAATAATAATCTCTTTATGACAAAACAATGAATTGTCTAGGTAAATGGGAAATGACTACTGACATCTGTGTATGGCAAACATTTTTTTAAATGTGTTCTATATGAATTACTGGAATAATCTGGGAAAGTATGATCTGTCTCAGTGGGTTTCAGAGTTTTCTTACTGTAGATTTCTTTTTTCTCAAAATATTATTCTGGAATTCTAAGTTACAGAACAGAAAAGAGCAACACACAAGTTCCTCCAGGTTTGGCAGGAAAAATAAAACCTCCAGGGAGTCCTTGAAAGTTACAGAATATGCTTCGCAAAGGTCTAGAAGAACTGCTGAGTTACCACGGGCATATACAACTGGGTCATAACCAGAGAAAAATGATCAGTGACTCTTTTTTCCTTCATTTCCCTATACTAAACCCTTACAACAGAGACGGCCACGCAAGGATGCAGTCTACCCTGGAGGTGTTCTCGTGTGACTCAATGCACTGACTGACTAGCCATGACTGCAGAGGCTGGGGTGACCCAACTCATTTCTGTCTACCTCACACCTAATGCCTAATATGTCCTGACATTTTGCAACTTTACTAGGCTATATTTATTGATGATGACATATTCTCGTTACCGCCAAAAAAGATAACTGTATTTGGTTTAGTGTTTATGCAAACTCAGCAAGCTAAAATTGTCACAGAAATGTTCAAGATTTGAAGAGCAGTAAAATATTGATTATTGCAAAGGCAATTTTCTTACAAGTTGGTTCCTTAAAATAATCATAAAAATAATTATTTAGGAAAACTCTTTTTACCATTTTTTATTTATGCTTAGAGACAAGTGTCATTATTTTTTGAAAACTGTCACCATCTTCCTGGGGCCCAGGTAACCCTCAGTGCCCAAGTCCTCCCTGTTTGCAAGTGCTGTGCCATAAGGTCGCATGTGTCTGTCCTGCTTTTTTCTCGAATGTTTGAGTGAAAGGATAATTTAAAAAGAAGTTCTTAGTTTGTAAGAGGAAAAATTTTGTGTTAAAATAGAAGACAGACAAGCTCAAATTGTTCAGAGTTGTCGGCCCCCATCTGCTGGATTTTGCAACACAAATCCCAGCCACGGATCCTGTTCCCTGTACCCCACCTACAGCTCTGGAAATTGACTTGACACATACTGGTGACTGTAGATGATGACGGGCTCTGGAGTCAGACTTGGGTTGGAATCCACGCTCTGCCATAAAGAAGTTATGGGAGCTTTGCTTCCCGATCGGTGTGTTGCTCATGTTGAAGGCGGGCTTCATAAGAGAACTCTTTCAAGGAATTATGAGAGGATTTGACGGCACAGCGTATATAAAGCGCTGGGCACGATGCTGGTGAGGCAGACGAGGCGGTGGGGGTGAACAGCTTTCCCTGGGCTCTCCTGCCCGGCCCAGTGAATGCCAGGTCAGTCGTCCTTCAGGGCTGCGGTCTGCCCTGCAGTCTGCCTGACCATCTTGGAGGTCGACCACTCACATCCCAAAGCAAAGCTGCTCTTTGTGCTTAGTCAGAAAGAGGCCAAGACCTGTTGTGGAAGGGAGTGACTTAGAAGAAAAGATAAATACTAGAATGGGTTTACATGACGCTCTGTGACATCTGTGAGGTAGCACTCCAAGGGACAGAACCCCTCTGCCTTGGACGGAACGGCTTGGAGGGTGCGGAGGGCCAGACGCAGTCCTTCATTACTGGCCGGCAGAGTGGGCACAGAGGAGGCGGGGAGGCAGACTGCTGGAGGAGATGAAACGGGGCTTCACGGCCCTGTCATGCTCGAAGTAAAAGGTAGGCACGTCATCTCTGCCCCCCTAAACTGAGTGGCTTCCGCAGCACAGGGGGAAATGCCTCCTTCACACACCTGTGGCTCTTCCCACACCATCTGCTCTGACGTGCGGCACATATTTGCTGTTCAATCCATACTGCAGGCTCCTTGAGAGAGGGAGTCAGATGCTCGCTCCTTTCGTCTTTCCCTCTGCACTTCCTGGGCTTATTATAGTAGCAAACACTCAGAATAAAAGACATTCTTCAAGTTGAACGTGGAGTTCTTTAAATTCAGATAAGAATTACATCCTGCTGTGGATTTTGCACATAGGTAATAATACCTATTAATCCAAAAATAAAAAACTAGCAAAGTCTTCTGTGAATTGGTATAAAATCTGAAATGTGAAGCGGGAGGGAACACACCAGGGAAAAGTAAATGCTATGATCAGACAGGTGCAAGTCCAAATGAGTTCTCGCAGAAGTGCAGAAACCGACAAGCACAGTAATGTCTTTCCAGGGCGACTTTTTTATTGAGGTTTAACTGGCATATAACACTATATTAGTTTCAGGTGCACAACAGAATGATTCAATATTGGTATATATTGTGAAATGATCACCACAATAAGTCTTCTTAACATCTGTCACCATACATGGTGACAACTTTTTTTCTTGGGATGTTTCCAGGGCTATTTTGACCCTTACACTGATCCAACTTCAGAAATACCCAGTGCCGGTCAAACTGTGCAGACTCCGGGACCCTACGAGGCTGCCCTGTCATCGTGACGCTTGAGGAAGAGGGTCAAGGTTCCAAATTATCTACACATGCAATGGGGAAGTGAGGACGGAGTAGAACCCTTCCTTTATCCTACAGACAAAATTATTTTCCTCAACACTTAAGAACGTGGATGTCAACTCCCTTTAAAAAGTAGTTTTTTTTAAAATCTCAGTAACAGCTAGGATTAGGCTTTCTGTAACTTTTTTTATCTGTCTTTCCCCCTCCTCTCTAGACCAGTTCTCAGTTCTGGCTGTACAGGATCCCCTGGGGGGCTTTTAAAAATACCAGCATGGCCCCCCGCCAGGAGACAGTCTCAGCTCCTGGTCTAGGATAGGAGCCTAAGCTTCAGAACTTTGGGAAGCTCCCTGAATTATTCTGAAGCAAGACTAAGGGTTGACGACTGCTGCTCCAGCCCACCTTATTCATTCCCAGACCTTCCATTACTGTTTGTGTCAGCCCCAGAACCGAGGTCTTCAGCCCAGCCTGGACTCTGAGCTCCAAATCCCCGCCGTCTGGCACCTGCTGCCCTGTGAGAGCACGCATTCCGTGAAGACGAGAACCATCCATGGTGGTTTCCCGCATGCCTATTTTTACTCAACACCAATCATGATGCCTCGTGTGTAGCAGATGCTTATTCAATAGTTTTTGGTTAATTTAACTTCTCAACGATCACACAGGACCAAGGGAGGTGATGTCTCCTGAGGAAACCAAACGTTTAGCTACAGCACATCCCTCACTGATAAGAGAGTGAGACAACTGGAGGCCCCAGGACACAAACGCCCCAGAATCTAGTCTGGAATCACTTACTGGAGACATGTTTTCCCTCTTTTATATATTCTAACGAGATCACAGTGGCATTTTCCTACTTATATTCTAAATATGTTCTGAAGGGAAATCATCTCATTTATACAAAATTCCTTTGAACTTTTTAGGAAAGGAGTACTGTGTCATATTAATTAAAAATGTGATTGATTCTACTTTCAGATTATCTGTGAAGAAAAGGAGTTGCCCTAGCTAGTTAGATTTTTAAGAGATGTTGTTTCTGGAAAATCAGTTTAACTTACTGTCATATAGTTTTCAAAGCCTTACTCAAGGAAACAAAATACAACTCAGATGTTTTTACATACAGAACATCTTATCACTTGACCATGTGTCTTCTTTGGCTAAAATTCTCATCGGCTCACAAAACCAACTCAAGTTAAAGCCACTGGCAGGATGTACACAGAAAGGGAAATGATGGCGTAATCTAGGCACTTTGTATCAATCTTCTATACCCTACAGAGAAAGGTAGCAGGCCTCGGCACAGCCAGTCCTCACAAGAAAGCGTTTCCCACACTTACCACCGTATCACAATGGGGCAGGCCTGCTCCGCCACAGGGGAAAAAGGCAGTGTAGGTAATTACCATCGAATGCAGCGGGTAATTGCAGGATGCCTGTGCTGTCACCAGAATAGAACTCCTAATTATGTCAAAAGCCTAACTTTGTAGAAACAGTTACCAAAGAAATTACGCCAAGTGGTAAAATCTTAGACTGTTGAAATGTAAAAGAGATACGAAGAGTTTTTGTAACAGGGGAAAACAGACTTGAGACCCACAGACCCTTCCGTGGCTTCACTGGGTCTTTATTCTCAGCATGTCAGCAGCACTTTGACCGCAGGCAAGCTTCTTTAACATTGTGTACATCAAGTTGTTTGAACAACATATCTAAAACCTTAGCCAGTTTTATTTCTTCCTTTTAAAAGTGCCTAAGGTTGTATTAGTTGTTAAAATGCTATCTTTTGTTCGTTTCACACTTTTTTCTCTGACTATATTGCATTGTATTACTGTATCAGTCAAGGGGAGAAAGGAGACCCGGAAATTTTCAGCAGCTGACACAGTCGCTCATTAAAAAAATGAACCCAGCAATGTACGTGAAAATGCACATACCATTCCAAATGTATGTTTAGACAGGCAAATCTTGTCATCACACCTAACAGAAGCATCCTGGTCTGTCTACCATTTGCTTAAACTGGCAAAACATTTGAAGTGGATTGAATGGGGGAAGATTCAACGCAAGCACCACTTACTGGACACCTATGATGTGCCAAGCACTGTGCTAGATTCTTTACATACATTATTTATAATCAAAGCTCCAATTATGTAATTAGATACTATCTCTCTAAATTTCAGAGGGGGTAAACGACACTCAGAAACAAAGCAGCTTGCTCAAGCCCCTTGTTTCTCAAGGTGCGGGTCACAGTTCTGCAGCACTGGTATTTTTAGGAGCTTATTAGAAATGTGACGTTTTGAGTCCCCCCCCACCCCCAAACCTACTGAGTCAGAATCTGCATTTTACCAGGTTCTCCAGGTGACTTGCACACAGTGTAACTTTTGAGAAGCGTGTTGTACCCCGAATATATGGAAGATGACTGAGGTAAAAACCCTAACCAGCTCCGTCTGTCCTCAAAGTCTGTGCTCCTCCCCTTCTGCCACATGGCCACCCTGATGGCACCAGCTTTCTTGCTTTCCACCCTCCTGCCAGAAGCTTCTCCTTGGAAGGGAGCCCGAGGCACCTGGTAATTCTGCACCAGCTCCGCGGCTTGAAGCACGCCGACCGTCTCAGGGAGCCTGGCTGGCTTTGCGGCTCTGCTGCCCTCGCTTCCTGTGCTCAGTACCGCTGTCGGGATTTGCTCCGGGAAAACAGAGCGGCCTTGATTTCCCATTTCCTGCTGCCCATGATCATCTGCGGAGGAGCAGTGAATTTCCTTCTACGCTGAGCAGCATGACAGGAGCGTGGTGGCTTATCGTTTTGAGAATTTTAGCCTCATTCTTTTCAGTTTTGCTTTCTATTCCTTCACGATTCAGTGGGGAGTGAATCACTGCACGTGCAAAGGGCTGTAATTGCTGAGGAAATGAAAATAAAGAGCTATAATCACTGGAGCTAAATGGTGAAAACACTTTCACAAGGAGAAACTTCTCTATTTGCGTGAAATTTTTCATTTCTCTTCTCAAAGATCACAACATTTCACATCTTGTAGTAGCTGTCATTGAATTTGATTAGTTTTGAAAATAGCAAAATTTGGAGAAATGAGAGGCTGCACAGGCCTATTGGCTGGTCAGACAAAATCATTAAATAGTCATCTGTAATGTGATGTTGGGAGGTGTTAATTCCCTGCTCTATCCTCTCCCTAAGAATAGAATAACGAGATTAGCCAAAAAAGATATACTGGGGAAATGCCCACCGTGAAGACATCATACTAAATGCAAAGATATTCAGGACTTCTCTTTTTTAAAGCAAAATCACAGAAGCAGAAGAGAAGCTCCCTTACATGGGTTGGAAGCAAAGACAATGTAGCTGATTAGGAAGAAAAAGCCCTCGATGAGACAACATGGAGTGTCAAATAAAATTTTATGCATTTGTTAATAAAGTCTTAGGAAACAATTTGATGATAACCTGTTGAATAAATCAGAACAGATTAACTGAAAGCTTGATTTTATCTAACATGGGACAAGGTACAAGCTTCTTACGTAGGATTGAAGACTCAGAAGAAGCTACGGTTGAGAGCCTTAAATTCCTAAATACGTGTCTGAATGGGAAATGGGAAATACAACTTACGTTCCTACACATATTTGAAATAAAGTGGTCCTGAGCCGGTATTTTGCCTTCCAGTATGATTCCGAGAACTCCAGAACTCCAGACGATGACCACACTTCCAGCCGGAGTGACAGCCGCCGCCTCCTGATCCCACCGGCCACCTGGCGCCCGGCGCCCAAGGGCAGGCTGGGTCCCCCGGCAGGAGCAGCTTTGCCAGTGATTCAGAACTGGACTCCGAACATGAAAAAGTTTCAGGGTCACCAACTGATTCCACTTATGTGTGCCCACGAGTGATAAAGGACAAAAAACAAAAATACCTAAATAAGCCTAGAACCTATGGAAAGCGCATGTTGTAATAAGGCATTGTGTGGTCTAACTGGCATCTTTTTCATTCTTAATGATACATAAAACAAGGATGCATGTTCCAATTCATGGCATTTCACTTTTGATAAGATTTGGTAATAGGAGGAGCTAGCTCCCAGAATGGTGCTGAGGATGGAACAGACGATATGCCGGGCTAAGCACCCCCTGGGTCCGAGCAGCACTCAGCCGGTATTCGTTATTATTGGCACCGTTTCTACAGACGTTAATGTAAATGGAGGGGCTGCTTAACAAAGTTACGCTTCCTTGCAATGCTGTCATTGATTTTATAATAATCCTGTCACTGATTTATAATACTGAGACCTCTTCAAATTCATGTGACTTAATTTGTAGTGTTTTACAAATATGTCTGTAAATTCTTTGACACTCCTCCTTTAAAAAGGTGGAGCTAAATTCACCTCCCCGTGAGTGCTGGCTTCTAGGAGTAGAGTGCGGCAGAAGTGACAGTCTGAAGTGGGAGACTAAATCGTACAAAGCATTGCGGTCTCCTCCGCGCCCTCTCTCTCCGCTGTGTCACTTGCTCTTGGGAGCCCGCTGCCGAGCCAGGAGTGCACACACCCCAGCAGTCCCAGAGAGCGTCACGCAGTAAGGAGTGGAGCGCTTGCCAGCTACCATCAGCGAGCTGAGACCTCTGTCATGTGAGCTGAGCCATCTTGGAAGCAGACCTGCTGTCTCCACGTGGCCTCAGGTGACTGCAGTCCTGGTCAACGTCCTGATGGTAACCTCATAACAGATGACCTCCCAAATAAGCCTCTCCCAGATGCCTACTTCTCAGAAACTGCATGAGGTAATGAATATTTGCTTTTTTTTTTTAAGCAGCTAGCTTTGGGAATAATTTGTTTCACAGCAATAAATAACTTACACAATTGTTTCTATACTGGTATCATTAAATTGACATTTATTTTTCAAAGAGGTTAACCATATCTAATAGAGATACATTGTAACCAAGAAAATGAGTATTCCTACTATTAAATTTTTACTCAAGAAAATACATGATACATCTTTCAAGTCTCACTTTTCCATTCTGAATAATGGAAGCCGAAATCTTCCTGGTTCTCTCTGGCAAAGACATTATAAAATACTCTCTCCCCATAGCTGGTATTTTAGACATTTACTATAGATCTGCATTTCATGAAGTAATAAATTCACCAACCCTTTTCAAAAAAAACCTCAAGCCGCCCTCCAAAACATTCACTTAGCTCCTTTAATCTTGGCTTTGAACATTGCTCAGCAGTTGCCCCTTTCAAATGAATGCTGACAACAGGGGGAGGAGCCACTGCTGACCTTCCCACGTCTCTTCTCACTGCCGCAGCCAAGGCAGCCGCGTGTGGCAGGCTGCGTCCCTATTTCTCAAAGCCCTTGACATACTGAAGCCAAGAGGACATTTACAGTGACGGTGACAGCAGTAAAACCAGAGCTGATTCCCTCACTCAGGGCCACTGCTGCCATCTGCCACAGCGCAGTCCGAAACACACCTCATGCTCGAGTACTGAACAAGAGGACCCCCTGAAAGGATCCTCCCCCAGCACTTTGGACAGGCAGAGCTGTCACTCACAGTCATCTCCTCGCCCCCTTGCTGTCTGACTGTCCCCTGACTCGGATCAACTTAGAGGTTAGATCATTCACACCTGTTGGAATGACTGTTATCAAAAAGACAAGAGATAATAAGTGCTGGTGAGGATGTGGAGAGAAAAAACTGGGGAAAAAAGACACTCAATATGACTATCAGAGACTATGAGTAGTATAACACATGTGTAACTGGGGCCCCATAAGGAACGGAGGGGCAGTAATCATTTGAAGAAAAAAAATGTTGAAAATTTTCCAAATTTTATGAAAATTATAAGCATACAGGTGTAAAAAATTCCAAGAAACCCAAGCAAAACAAATCAAAGAAAATCACATCATGTCACATCATAATAGATTGTTGAAAAGTAGTAAGAAAGAGAAAAACTCAAAAATTGCTGGAGAACAAAAAGGGATAAGATGAAGGACCATCAGAATGATGGCAGGCTTCCGGCCAGACACCGTGCAACCCAGCATGTGCTGAAGAAACCGTCTTCAATATAATGAAGGGGAAGCAAGGGAAAAACACCTCGATCTAGAATTCTCCACCAGCAAAAATACTTTTCAAAAATAAAGGTGAAATGAAGACTTTTCCAGACAACGAAGGTGAGGGAATTCACTGTCAACAGACATGCACTATAACACATATTAAAGGAAGTTCTTCTGGCAGAAGGCAAATGACAACAGATGGAAATGTGGATCTATGTGAGGGAATGAAGGGCACCAGAAATGGTTGTTATGTGGACAAACGTAAAATATTTTTATATTTTTGTGTCTCAGAGTTTAATACTTAGTAAATATAAACCATAATCAGAAAAATATAATCTACATTTTTAAAAAAGGAATGGATAAATGATGCCCATTTTGTCTGGGAAAGTTATTTTTAAATGGGTGAAGATATGGAAGATGGTGTGACTGTCACAGAAAAGAATTAAAGGTCAATATAGATGCCTCCCTCCAGCCCTACAAATTTCCTCCCTCTCATAGAACCAGGAACCCTAATATCTCATGGTCTGAGTACAAAAAGGAATGTCCCTACAGAGTATTGGCCCCAAGCAGGCTCCTGACCATTAGCTGATGGACGAGACCCACGGGAAGCTCCCGTTACTAACCAGGGGGACCCAGCACCCTGACATGCAGGGAAAGAAGGAGTAACACTAGCATGAAATCAAGGGTGAGCAAATAAACTTAACTCATCACAAATGTATCAAACTTAATTGATGTAATCAATCATTTATTATTTTCACTGGCATTTGCCAACCATAATGCTGTTTGAAATAAGTTCTGTCAAGACACAAGAGAACAGAGGATTTCAATCCCCCTAAATTGGATACCGAGGACTCAGAAGCACCGGTCAACAAAAGGCATCTCGCAGGGAGCTGGGGGGGTTGGTGTCGGCCTGTGAAGCAGGTTCTCCTTAGGGAGGGAGGGGCCGCCCCAGCACAGATGGGGAGCTCAGCGAAGTCTGACTCGCTAAAAAATCTGGGTGTCAGAGCTCAGTTATTGTCTACTTGGGTATTTCCTTTGGAAAAAAGTCAAACAATTCTCAGGAATAGACTACAGGTCATGACCACAGTAGTCCATTACTTAACATATATTGTTCGCTGTCACCAAGATTTCAAATAATAAGTAAGTTAAAGAAACATATGCTGTGGCCTTATGTCAATTACGCTTAGACAGCAGATTCAAATGACCATGTTCTGTACCCTTTCAAACCACACCTCCTTAGTGGGATTATTTCCCCACCAGGGTCCCTATATCTTCCAGTCACTGGTAAATGATAGAAAGTTCAAATTACCAACATAACCTCAATGCACTTATAAAATTTCCTAATCCTAGATAATGATTAAAACTCCAACTTGATTTAAAATTAATACCTCTTTTTCAGCCTCTACAGCCCCAGCTTGCAGCCATGCTTTCTGACCCATCGTCCATGGTCTGTCTATTAAGTTTTTAGGCATCTACTTGAAAAGTTCTGTATCAGTTTGTTTTTTACATCACTTTTGACTCATACATATCCTATCTTGACACCATGCTGAAACTTCCATTTTAACATGTTACAGCTCTTCAATTTTTATAACAATAGTGATATGTATCCACTGTGACATGAACACAGCCTAAAGGTGTATCAGAAAACTTTCCCTTTACTTTGGGCTCCAGCCCCACCCCACCCACCTCCAATTTCCATCCCCATGAAGTAATGTTATCAGCCTGACGTGTCTCCTTCCTTACAATTCTTTATGATCTTTGTATGTTAGGGATAATAACACTTTTTTCCTCTTCTAGGTTTTCTCTTTGGTGTTTGTTTACAGAAGCTTTTGACTCCAAAAACATTTGTTTTATGGAATCACGTATATCCATTTTTTTTCTTAGGGTTTCCCCTATGGTCTCTTGCAAGACAAAGATTTTTGCCAATAACTTTAATAGCCCAGAACTTACTCTACAAAAAAGCAAGAAAATGAATTAACCAAAAGAGCACTGTTCAGTTACTTTTTCAAATGATCCACAATATCTGAACATGAGAATTCTTTCTATTTTAATTTGACCAAAAATACACCATTAAGGTTGTTCCTAAATTGTGAGGTGCTCTAGTAAACTTCTAAGGAAATTGCCTTTTACACACCAAGAAAAAGCTGTAGGAATCAGGCAGCCAAATTGGTACAGCGGGTATACCAGGGGCTGAACATTAAGCAGTTAAATATGTCTCCTAGCCTGGGTCTTACTAAGAGGGACCACAGAGCATTCCGGAAGAAGGCTTCCTTGTGAGACCAGCAGCAGGAAAAGGGAATTAAGCTTGGGACATATGATCCTAAAATGTTCATACACTAAAAAACATCCGAAGTAGGTTATTTAGGCCAGCTAACCAATAGATGCTTAGTAGAAAGGTGAGAGAAAGATAGAAAACTGCTCAGTGGTTGCAGAAGATCACCCCCAAGAGGGGGCTTCCCTAAGATCAGTGCCCTGCACTGGGCCCTTCATGTCCCCTCTTGCCCAGCTCACCAAGGTCACGTCCAGGACACCGCTTGCTGCTCCCTCAGGCTGCTGTGACTGATTTTTCTTTGATTTTACTCTCCAAGGAAATACATACAGCTTTGATGAACTTCCAGGAAAAAATTAGCAAACCTTTACTCCATTTTTCCCCATCACTAACTTAATCACTCGTCAATCCCAAATGCTCTTCAATCACCTTGCTCCAGATATTGGTCATCAAACTCCTGACTCACCCAGACGACCAGTAAATTTCCTGCAAGTGGGATTTTAGCAGAGCTTTGAAAAATCAAGGTATATTTTCTGGCCTCCAAAAAGTTGTAATAGGTTTAGAGGGGAAAGTATAGCTACTTAGCAGTAGACAACCAACGAAACGACTTTGCAAACTAACCATCTGTGCTGCTTCCCAAACTTGGCTGCGTGCTGGAATCGCCTGGGACTTTAAAACCCACGGACGTCTGGGTCTCTTCTCCAGAAACCCGATTTACTCTCACCTTGAAAGTATGTAAATTTAAAAATACTCAAATGCTCAGTCATGTAACGGAGTCCAGATTGATTCACTGAGGCTCAGAGGTGCAACAATAAATAGTTATACTTGTTTCTAAATGTGCTTTCCCTTTATTCTTGAGCCTCATTTCCACTAAAAAAGTTGACCTGACAATTAAAGTTGTTTCTACTTCTTCTGGTTTGAAATAATTTCTTGGTGGGGGGAGATGCTTTCTTTTGTGGGAAAAAATCCTTAAAACGTCAAAACTCAAAATTCTTTGCAAACTTTTTTTTCCTTTTCTCTCAGAGTGTATCTCTGTTCCCTGTTCCCCAAAATGGCATCTAGTTTGGGGAAGGACGCACGTAACTGAGTTTGGGAAGCAAGTGCAATGAGAACGTAGTCTCCAGTTTCAGCATCCTGCTTGACATTCATCTGCTTGTGATTCCTGGATACTGCAAGTTGCACAAAGTAACAGACAAAAAATTCAAAATGAAAACTGGGAAAGAGAGTCCAGGAAATTTCCAAGACACCGGAAAAAGACAAAGTGACAGGTAATATGAAGAAAATAGATACAGGACTTGGGAAGATGCTGCAAACACTGACTAAGGGAAGTCCCAGAAGAACAGCAAAATGAGGGAGATATTTCTCAAAGAAAAAACAAATAGGAAAGTCCCAGAGCTGAGGAAGAAAGGCACCTTCACATTAAAATAGCCTCTGAATAGAAAGGGAAAGCTATACATACATTTTAAAGACATTTTGGGGCATCAGAGACAAAGTAAATGGTTAAAGAAAATATAAGTTATTGTCAGTAACAAGAACTAGAGAGGCATTATATTTCTTGTCACCAATAAGTTATGATAGAAAGAGATGAAGACAGTACTTTCAAAATTCTGAGAAATTTCATTTCCAACTAAAAATTCTATACCAAGTCAATTCAAAATCAAGTGTCATGGCACTTGGTCACCATGGTTAGAAGAGACTCGGGGAGTTTACTTTCTACCCATCTTTTCTTAAACAGTTACTTGAGGATTTGCCACAGCTGAAGGAGAAAGCAAAGCAGGGGGTGGGGGTACAGGACGCAGGAAAGCCGATGGGAGAAGGCGAGCCCCAAAATGCCCATCGCTGGGAGAGCTGAGCATCTGCTTTGGAGAGGAAGCAAGAATTTCTCTAAGGAAAGGGGGTGCCCCTAAAATATAACTGAGAGGCCGGAAGAAATTAAGCTACGACACAAGCAAATGCCAGGGGAAAATAACATTCAGAAACACCAGGAAAACTGAGAAAAACAAAGCACTATAAAAAAGGTCCAGATGTAAAACAAAACTAAAAAGCAGCATTATTTTAAACCATCGGGGCCATGTCTTTGTGATGGGAAGAAATATAATCTTAGCATCCATCAGTCAAAAACCGAATTTTACTTATATGTTAGAATAATATCATTTTCTGTATCCTTGTCCAGCATTAGATTTAGCGTATGGACAAAACAGGGAAGATGTGGGTGTGATTTCTGAACAGAGAGCAAATTTTAATAACCTTCATGAACATAAAAGCAAAATCCTAGCTGACACAGAGTAGGTCGTAGAGTTGGGAGGAAGAGCAGACAATGGAGAAGGAAGCTGAAGGTGTCATCCGACGGCGTGGGGCACCAGGACACCCTACGGGGGGCAAATGCAACAAAACACCGGGAATTACAGTTCCAAACGGAAGGAATTGAGGGAGTAAAAGGAACATAAGCATCAAACCCGGGCAAGGAGAAGAGGTGGGGGGGCAGGGGGGCAGTGGGGCCGCAGCACCGCGTTCCGCACAGAGACCGGTCCAGCTATTTCACACTTTTGTCCATATTGAAAATCGTCCACTGATGAAGTAAAAGTGGAGATACAATCGTATTTCCTGGCTCACTGAGGTGATCACCAAAAGCTGAACACAGAAATTACCAAAGGACTTTGCCTCCGAGATATGTGTCCGGAGACGAGGTGGGGCAAACAAGAGTTTACTGCTTTTCATTACATGAGGAATTAATCTTGACACTTTTTGATCAGTCAAAAGGAGAAAGGAAAACGGAAACGAACTAGTGGCCTCTTGCTGGCCACGTCCGCGAAGTCTGTATTTCAACCCTTATCCTACTTGATAATTCTGTGCACTGGAGGACATAAAAGAACAAATCAAGAGTAAATGCTATTTTAAAAAATCAGTGTGTCCTATGGGATGGATGGCACAGAGTTTCTGCATTTGAATGCTAATTTCTCTAAGAATTTCCTGCCGATTTCTAGTGATCGTTAGAAACACCAGTCTGAAATAGCAAATGGTGATGGTGAAAATGAACCTTGCTTCCTTCAACTCCAAAATATTTCAGGAATAAAGATGCAGACCCTTTTTTTCACTTGAAAGAACAAAATCCATCTGCTCCATAGAATCACTGACAGTTTTTCTTCTACCAGATGGGTCTCATTTTATGCAGCAGCATGAATCTACAATTCTGAGGTCTGGTATTCTACCTTTTATTTGTTTTCTTCTTTCTTGGGAAAAAAAAAACAAAACAAAACACACACACACCGATCTGAGTCAGAGATTGAATTCCTGCTTGGGCCCCCCTCCACTCTCTGGAGAGCAGGTTTTTATTTCTTTGGAGGGATGTAATGGATTTCTATTATCTAGAGCCATTTATCAAGCAGTACAGAACAGCCCACACAGAGGGGCATCAGACATATCAAAAAATATAAAAGAACAAACAAAAAAGATAGAAGTCAATTAAACTCTGCCATGAAAATATGGTAGCCCACAAAAGCAGTCTGATTTATTTTCGGGTGCATCTTGATATGACAAGGTTAAGAAAATGACTTTTCATGCCCAATCTAGGAAGAAGAAAGTATGCTCTGGCACCAAGATTGAAAAGCAATTATCAATAAGTAATGGATTCTTTTTTTAATGTAGGGTTTTCATCAATCTGAGTTAACTCCTTCAGTTCAACAGAGAACTCTAGAGGCAATTCATTTAAGCCTTGACCAGGGAAAATACCAAAGGAGCGTAAGAAAAAGATTAAGGGGCCAACAGCATTATTGAGGAGATGGGACTTATATGCTGACAAAATTGGAGGAAAGTCCAAGACTAAAATACTAAACTGAACATGATCAAGCCTCAAAATGCCTAAGACAGATGATGTATTTCTGAACTACTCAGCGAGAGATGGCGGAGAGATGGGCCCTGGAAGCCCTCAAGGATTCCACCCCACCTCAGCTCAGCACAGGCACAAAGACAGAGAATTCAGTCACTGATAACATGCAGCCTTGCCACAATACCCTCACTTCGCTGCTCAAGCCTTCCTTGATTTACGGGGCTTTTCCTGTGGCCTCCTTGATTGATGGCCTTTTCCAGGGGGACTCAGATCTTTGCTCAAATCCTACTGGCACCTAGCTCAGTCTAAGTCCACCCTGACACTACAAGGTCTATCAGCCCTACTGCAATGCTCTGTAGGACTTCTGCTTTATTCATCTTCCTACCGCCACACCGGGAACAAAGAAACAGCTCAATAAACGTTCACATGAATTAACTGGCTAATGTCAGTGGGGACACTGATAACGCGCAGCACTTCTCCCAAGACAGAGCAGCGAGACTTCCCACCTAAGAGGGGAACGAAAGGACATTGATTTCATTTTTCTCCATTTCTTCATATCATGTTTAATCTTACTCTTTACAACACAATCTCATGGATTTGTTTTGAAGATTAATTTCAATAAGATGCCCATCAAATGCCCAGGAAAAAGTGGGTACTGAGCAAAGGGGCTCTTCCCTGGGGAGGCAGCACCAGACAGAGTGGAGAGCAACACGCAGGAACTGAACAAGCAGCATAGGGAGGGAAGGCGGGGGCGGTGAACAGGCAGACCCTGGCCCTGCTGGGAGTCTGGGGCTGCCTCCAGCCTTGGCACCCCCTCTCCACTTACAACGGTCTCCCCAGACCTCTTCCCTGGGGCTCTGTTCAAATGTCTTGGGGAGAAGCCTTCCTGGAGGGCCTGAATGAAAAGGACCCTGGCACCCCTGTCCGCCGCCTCGCCTCTGCTTTCACTCTCCCATTTCGCCCCTTCCGTCCACACCGTGTGGCTTGTGCTCCTCCAGCTGAAACCTGAGCCCAAGAGAACAGAATTCCGTGGCTTTGCTCCCTTCTGCGTCCCCGCCCGGAACAGCGACCGCAGGGACGGCCTGAGGGAGCGGCCACCATTCCTCCTGCTCATTTGTAAGGCGATGTGCTAACGCCTCCCACACGAAACGCTGCAGGATCCCTCTCTCCCGGCGCTTTGCCCGTGGACTCCAGCAAGGAGCCTCCTTTTATAACCAAGTTCAAACTCTGTGCGGCCAGATCGAGTCAGCAAGTGGGCCCCCTCATGTCATGCTGAAAAACCTCTTCTTCCACAGAGCTGCTCTGAGCTGTCCAGAGGGCAGCTTAATCCTACGGTGGGAGAAGATTTGCGTTGTCACAGAATTTAGAATTTTATAGCTGTGGTGAATCCAAAGCTCCCCTGGACCAGCCAACTCAGTTTACAGACTTGAGGATGGTGGGGACCAAAGGCGCCTAGGGACTTGGTCAGGACGGCACAGTCAGTGGCAGGGCGGGGGAGACCCCGAGTACAGGATCCTAACCCACACCCATTACAGTAGGTGATGCTTCCCTGTCATTAAAAGGGCAACGCCCGAGTCCATGTCTTTTTCTGCCACCCTCATAGCTCCTCGGTCTTGCTGAAGCCCATGTCCATCAAAATTACCCCGTGGGAAGTTGTGGTGTCCCAGCAGCCAAATCTCTCCCGACAAGCTCCGGCAGAATGAGTGACAAAGACGGAGCCTGAACGCGTCACGAGTCTCAGTTCGTCAGAGGCAACCCTCTTTTTTCCTCTGTTCTGCAAAATTTGCTCCTTATGAGTTCAGGGGACACATAATTCTTGCCCAATCAAAATCCTCAAGCTTCCTAAGGCTTCTAAGGCAGGAGCTTCAAGAACTATGAATTTTCAGAGTCTTAAGAAAGCTACTCAGTTAACCAACTGGCCACTGGTTTCATCAAGTAGCCACTTTGGTCTAACAGACTCTGCAGTCCTACAGACACTACTCACCCGCCCCTGCTTTGTCTTCTGCTGGAATTTGGCTCTAAATTCACCCTCATATCCATGGGCAGTAAGAACTCATCAGTAATCACTTCTTCCCACCCAAAACCACTTCAAGTCCAAAGACAGTATTTTCTCGCCACCGCCACCAACATTGTAGGGACATCACTGCCCCCTGGTGGAAATATTAAAATCTGTTCTCCACAATGTTCCGGTAAGATCAGTCTTAGGACAAGAATATTCTGCAAGCTTATTAGACAAACCTACCTCCCTAAAACCTGCAAGTTGGAAGGTCACGGGGCTCAGTGACTGTGTTATTGTCCTATCTCCTTTCCCCCTCCCCCATCTCTCAAGCCCTGACGCAAACAACCTCAGGGACCTATAGCTCCTCATCAGGTGGTCTCCAGGATAGTGACCCCGAAAGACTGAAATCTCTCCGTTAATGAGCTCAGACAATGCACCAGTGATCACTAGCACAAGGCCATCTAATTAGAGTAGGGAGCTGCATCTCCCATCTTTTTAGGTTAGTTTCTGAGAGGGATTTTCATAAACACAAATTCCCAGTTCTCCTACTGAGAAATCCACTCCTCTTTACACTTTGCTGTCCCCATACAGCAGCCACGTGCATGCTGAGCCCCTGAAATGTGACAAGGCAACTGAGGACCTGCATTGTTTATGTTAATTTCAATGAATTTAAATTGAAACTGAAAAGCTGATATTGAATTCAGTCCATGGAAAATGTTTAATTATTTCTGGAACAACTTGGATATGTGAATTTACTTTTTCAACTGTAAATTTTATGAAATCTAAACATAGATAAAATACTTCCAATGAAATTTAGTGCCTGACCTACAGTATGGGAGGATATATTCATAAACGATTTATCTGATAAGGGGTCAACATCCCACGTAGAGAACTCAAGTGACTCAACATCAAAAAAAAACAAAAAAACAAATAACCTGATGAAAAAAATGGGCGAAGGACCTGGACTCTCCAAAGAAGACATACAGATGGCCAACAGGCACATGAAAAGATGCTCCACATCACTAATCATCAGGGAAATGCAAATCAAAACCACAATGAGACATCACCTCACACCAGTTAGAAAGGCCAATGTCCAAAAGACAAGCAACAACAAGTGTTGGTGAGGCTGTGGAGAAAGGGGAGCCCTCCTACACTGCTGGTGGGAATGCAAATTGCTGCAATCACGGTGGAAAGCGGTATGGAGGTTCCTCAGAAAACCAAAAATAGAAATATCATATGACCCAGTAATTTCACTTCCAGGAATTTACCTGAAGAAAGCAAAATCCCTGATTTGAAAAGATATTCACACCCCTATGTTTACTGCTGCATGATTTACAACAAGCAAGATATGAAAACAACTGAAGTGCCCATCAGTAGATGAACGGATAAAGAAGAGATGGATATATACACAATGGAGTGTTATTCAGTCATAAAAAATAAATCCTGCCATTTGCAACAATATGGATGGACCTAGAAGACATTATGCTAAGTGAAATAAGCCAGGTGGAGAAAGACAAATACCATGTGATTTCACTTGTTTGTGGCATATTAAAAGCAAAACAAAATGAAGAAATCAGCAGTAGACTCATAGACACCGAGAAGTGACTGGTGGTTTCCATGGAGGAAGGGTTGGAGTGGGTGGGTGGGAAGGGTGAGGGGAATAAAGGGGCACAAAAATTCTCAATTATTATATAAGGTGGTCACGGGGATAGTAGTACAACATGGAGAATATAACATCCTCCTGTGTCGACAGACAGTAACTGCACTAGTTGGAGTGAGGATTTAATAATGTGGATAACTGCTGTACACTGTGTTGTCTACTTAAACTATATAAGATTGTGTATCAATGATAGTTCAATTAAAAAAAGAAATTTAGTGCCTGAATTGAGATGTGCTATTCCAGATTTGGAAAACAGTATAAAAAAGCAATGTAAAATATTTCATTACAAGTTGAAAAAATATTTTGGATATATTGTGCTAAATAAAATATATTCTTTCAATTAATTCTTAGCTATTTCTTTTCACTTTTTTAAAATGTGGCTACTAGAGATTTTAAAACTACATATTTCTACTGGACAACATTGGCTTAGAAGAATTCTCCAGAGGATAAATGAGTTGAGCCGGACCTCTGTCACGCTTGGTCTGTTTTTCCACCTGACCCCAACCCCACAGAAGAACTCCCCGTACAGAGGTCAGATCTGTGTAACTGGCCTCAGTGTCCTATCAGCACTTGGAGTCTTCATGTGGCATGTTCACACATACGGTTAAGGTCATTTATCTGATATACACAGCAGGGCTGCAGACGGAAAAGAGGAAGATGCTTCAAGTAAAATAACTAGCTCTTCTAAGGGTACCTCCTGCCACAGTTCCCTGCAGACAGGGTAATGCAATACCCAAGTCGTCTTAGCAGCAGGATATATTCTCAGATGTTAATGTAAATAAGAGAATATACAAACCCAAAATTAATAACAAAGTTTGTCCTGTATACAGAGGTGCCATTTTATCACTGGGTCCTGGTCAAAAAAACTCTAGTAAATCTTGTGTCATATCTTTATTTAGCACAAAGCACCAGCACTTTTTTACTGTCTTTAAAAAAAAATTAAAAATAGGCGCAATTGGTAGATTGTCCTGAGACTATTTGGTTTTGATAAGAAGAGAAATTAATAGGAATGTGCATTTTCTTTTCAGTGCTAGACCACTCTCAAGAGTATCAAATTTCACAGGTGAATGTCAAGTACATTCTCTTGGCAACATTAATCATGTCATTAATAATTTCCTTGCATACTGATATTTTAGTATTTTGATGACTTTACAAGTCAAGGTTTTGTTGTTTTAGAGTCTGAATAGGCTTCCTGTACAAACCATTTGTTAAATTGTGGTTTGATGACAGTATTTTCATTATTGCCCAGTAACAGAGATATCATACGGCTCTGTGTTCATATTCTCATTGGTGCAGATTCTAGTCACAAATCCCATATGAGAAGGTAATCTTCACTCAGCTCCCACAGATACGGAGGTGACCTGTGGCCAGGGTCCCTAAACCTCTAAGCCAGACTGCTGAGAATCTTCAGTTCACTAGACACAGCATCAGTAATGTCTACGATTAGGCGTTCTCTTCTCCCAGGTGATCTGATCTCTGTCCTTGTTGCTATTTGCAGTATCATCTAGTCCAGGGTTCAACAAATTTTTTTGACCAGGACCCACTGTAAGAAATCATTTCACATCTCATCTCTACCCAGACACACACTAACATACCAAACACATGCTTCACCCTCAAAATTACCCTTACTGAGAAAGATGCTGACTGATGTTTTCTATGCTATTAGATGTTATCCAATTTCATTTTTAAAAATAAATTGGTTTCAAGCCACTGAATTGACTTCAGAACCCACTAAAGGTGGGCACCCACTGTTTGCAAACCACGACTCTAGTTTCTGCTGAATTACCCCAACAGCAAAGAGAACTTCTGAGTCTGGGAGAAGATGGGTCTGCAAAGAGTCTTGCTTAAAGATACCTTTGTACTATTTGATACTATTATTAATCTTTTCAATCACTGAAAAATGAAAATTTATAAGATGATCATATTTGAAGATGTATAGGAACTTAAAACTCAGGGAGCATGGTAAACCCATTTGAAACCAATACTGAACATATTGGCCAGTATTTGCAGGAGGGGTTAATAATCTTGAGGACAAAACACAGTATCAGTATTATTATATAAGACTTCACATCCAATTTAGACTTTCAAAACCCCTTGTTTGGAAAGAAGTCAAATTACCTCTTACAGCATTTACAACTACTACTGTGGTTGAAAAGACTTTCAGGAAAGTAGCACAATTACAGAAAAGCAACAAGATCAACTGAAAATACCACCTGCCATCTGTCCTGCCGCAGCCAACATTCCTCACATGTGCACTGTCTCCTATCAGGCGGACCATGGAGACCGGTGACAGTATACCAAGGAAGACGTGTTGGTTCACATACATTTTACAATAAATTGTTCATAATTAAAGGTAAATTTTAGCAATACATGAATACTTAAGATAAAAGCTGCAAACTCCACAGCAGAGCCTTCACTTGTTATGTAGATAGTGGATATCAAGAATCAGGACCGTTTTCACATTTTCCATGGTGCTCAAACTTGATGAGGAAGTTTACACTGCGATTCAGGTTTTTTACTTTCGATGAAACTGCTCTCTATTCGAAGCAAAAGCCCTTCAGTTCACACATCTCATAGAAGGAGGCAGGAGCCCCAGAGTATAATGTTGCAAATAATTGATTAAGGAGGATGCTGGGGGGCAATGCTAAAAAAGAGGTCTTCGGGCCAGAGTTGATTACTAGGAATATGATAGTTTCTGTTATTGCTTTTGTTACAAAGCCCCATAGGTTTGGATCAGTCTATTTCCCTCTTAGGCCCCACTGCTTTCACTGTGCAATTTTGCAGGACTTCAAAAATGCATATATTAAGGCCACTAAAACAAAAACAAAATATAACAACTGTTGGTGAGGACATTGGAACCCTTGTGCACTGTTGGTAGGAATGTAAATTGGTGTAGCCACTATGGAAAACAGTATAGAGGGTCCTCAAAAAATTAAAAACAGAACTACCATGTGATCCAGGAATTCCACTTCTGGATACAGATCGTAAAGGGTATGTGTCCTGATGAACAACGGGGTGAGGGAGATTTGAGGACTTGACGTTCAATAAGCACAGAGTTTCAGCTTTGCAAAATGAAAAAGTTCTAGATATCTGCTGCCCAGCAATGTAAGTATAGTTAATGCTATTGAAAGTAATACTAAAAAAATGTTTAAGATGGTAAAGTTTATGTGTTTTTACCACAATAGTTTTTTTAAAATGCATATATGGTATTGTGAGAGGAACTCCCATATTAGTCAATTAGCTAAGACACTTGAAACACAGTAATTGTATTAAAGTTGATCAATAAATTTCCCTTTCAAAATACTTGAATTGATATCTTGTACATTTTTAGGCAGAATTACATGAACTTATGCTGTGAAAATTGCATACTGATTCTTTAAAAATTTGTAGTTACTTGTTAAATTCTAGTCTTTCAGGCCATAGATATCGACCACATAATTTCTCTATATTGTCTTATTTCTTTTTCCAATCCACCTTCTGTTCCCCTTCAGCAAAGGAGATGATCTCCTAATTTTTTCAAGAACATCAGACTGAATATATGCATCACTGTGTGACAAGACTTCCATGAGACCTTCTGTACTATTTCATCACTACCCCATTCCACTTCTAACATAGGAAATGATTTTGATGGTGATAAATAACAGCTCACCTATGAGAATATTTCTTCATCATTGTCATTGTAAAGCTTGCAAATAAACTATTAAAGGGATTACTCCGAAATTTACTAGCAGCACTGCTAAAACGACGTTCACTAATTTGTGGAAATTCCACAAAAATCCTTAATTATGAAGTGTTGATAATGGAGAATGCGTCTATTACTATCTTAATATACTCTAGCAGGCTTTCATCCTAGTACCAACCCTACTCAGCTGCACAGGCAATTAAGTTTGGCAAAGAAAACATTGTTTCCATATAACAACTTCTAAATATTTCAAATGTTGACAACCCTTTTATATTGGTTGTCGGTAATCATTAAAATAACATTTCCTTCCTGACTTTAATTTCTTATGAATGTTACATGAGTGAGCAGACAAACGCGCTTTTCATGATCCTTCTATTCTCCTGCAGTGGCCATTCCCTTGCTTTCTGACATCCTTGTCGTCTCAAAGACTCTTCGCAAAACCACAGGAAATTTAATGGAACAGAAAAAAATGTATTCATTCGAAGGTCTTCCCATCATTGCACTAATAATGCCTAGTACAGAGGATGAGGTTAGTTTTTTTCTCCTCTACTATTTGGTTGATCACATTTTGAAATCATTTGTGCCATTCTTTGGAAACATGAGTTTTTTCCTTATCAAATTTTTAAACAAAGGTAGGAGTTTAAACAATGGCAGGAGTACCGTTGTCTAAACTTTCCCTTTAAATTTAGGAAGTATGACATATCTACCAACTTCATGAGCATATTTCTTTGTAAAATGCTCAATTAATCTTGAAGCTTTCATTATTCCAATAAAACAAAAATCTTGCTGGCAGATTAAGTCAACACTAGCAAAGGCTCATCTGTGAGCAAAGAGTTGAAGCCCAGTTTCAAATACTCATTTATTATTTTCCTTCATTTTTGACATTTGAACCTGCCCTCTCATAAAACTAGTTCTTGGACTCTCCTTTGGGTTTTTGCTAAGCATCTCAGCCTCTGATACCCAAAAGAAAACTCATGATCTTATTCCCAAGACAAATTCTTCCATCCATCAAGTATTTACTGAGCTCCTACTATGTGGCAAGCACTGTGTTAAATGTGGGGGATACGGGCTAAACAAGATCAAACCGATCTTTCTTTCAAGAACTGGGTGGTCAAGTAGGGAAGGCACGCAAATCAAAGCGGCACAGAAAGTAATTACAAACTCACATAAGTTATGTGAAGAAAGGAACACAGCTGTTTGTTGAAAAGGCATTTGTTCTGCTTACAAGAATTATGACTGCCTAAGGATTTCAAACTTGAAATAAAATTTGATGGATGGATTGGTATTAATCCAGCAAGTGGAGGGCACACAGTGAGCAAAAGTTTGGTCGGTGAATAGCTGAACAAAAGCCAGTGTGCTCCAAGGCCTGGGCAGAGAGAACCCCAAAGCCCTTGGTCTTTGTACAGGGAACACGGACATCTTCTGAACTGTTCTAAGCAGAAGGTGATGAAATACAATTCTATTTGGAAACCATCCCTCCAGAGAACAATTTGGAGGTGGAATTGGTGTAGAGAAGAAAGCAAAGCGTGGGGTACCCAGGTCCAAGAGGTGACAGTGGGTCTCAGGAGCTGAGATGGAGGGCGGCCGGGTGATGTGAGGGACCTGGTGCGGGAGCTGACGTGCGCAGGAGGGGGCAGGAGGGGCCAGGAATGGCCTCTGTGCTTTTACATCTGTCTCTTCCCATGCTGGCACTACATCCATCCGACTAACCCGCAGAGGCCCATGGGATCCTTCATTTCCCCTATTCCTACACCCCTGTTCCTCTAAAGAGGCCTTTATCTCTCACGTCTATGCGGTCCCTCTCCGTTTCAAGGTTGCTGCCCTACGTTAGGCCCTTAAAAATCCCCCCTGGGTCATTCCCACAGCCTCCTAGGAGGCTCCCTGGGCACAGGAGCCATTCCTGTCAATCCATTCCAGTGCCACCCAGGCAATTAGCCGTTACCGTATTCAGCAGCTTTTGGTGGTTCCCCCGGCTGAGTGGGGTCCCGACTCCTTAACGCAGCACACAAGGCCCGTGGGCATCCGGGCCCACTCGTGGCTGCATCTGGAATCCTCCTCCTTCTCCTTCCTACTTACTCCTCACTGCTTCCTCCCTAAACCGAAACTCAAGCATCACCTCTGGGAGAAAGAACGACCTTCAGTTTTCTGTTTACCTGCGGTAGATCGAAGCGGTCCAGGACTTTCAACCAAAGTGCTTCCAAGAAAGCTTTTTACTTGACGCTCTCCTCGAATTCCTTCAAACTGCCTCTTATTTAACTGCACGTGTGGACACCTTTCTCCTGGGTAACGGTGTGTCCATCAGGGTGCTTTCAAGGGTCGGGAGAGACCCCCCAGACCAGACACGTTGGCCAACGAGAACATCAGTCATCCTCCATGATGGAGGGTCCTGGATGTGGGCAGGCCTGTGGTCAGGCCGCTCTGACATTCATATCACAGTGGTCAGCCCAAAGCTTCGGGGTCACAGATGCTTCCGGGGGGCAGCCTGTGCTCCGCGCTTGCTCCATTGCCCCGGCGGGGGCGGGCAAGGGGCCTCTCTGGTCACGGTGCATTGCAGCAGTCCCTCCCCTGAGCGACCTGGAACCAGGTCAGCAGGCCCCACCGAGGCCAATAACCACCACCAGGGGAAGCTGGGTTTCGGTTGGTCTACACCAGGTTTCTGAACCACTACAGAGGGACAGAGAACCAACTTGTCCCAGTGCTTCTCAAAGTGTGGGCCCTTCACCGCTAGCATCCGCATCCTCCGTGAACTTGTTACAAATGCGGTCAGAACCTCTGGCGATGTGAGCAGGACTAGGCCAGGTAGAATGACCTCCTGAAGGAGAGTTCGAAGAACATACACACACGTGTGTGTCTCGGGGTCTGCCCAACCTGAGACTACCTCTCCTAAGTCAGGTTGTACGTTTATTTTATTTTTTTTATTTAACAAGACAAACGTTCTCAGCCACCAAGAGATGGAGGCCAGCCAAGTCGTTTTCATGTGCCCATTGCTCCTTATCAGTTGCAAAGCACAACAGTTTCTAGATATTACTCATACTTTCTTTTCTACTTGAAGGTGGGATGTTTTAAGTATTCAAATGAGCTGCCGAGATGTTACTGCTCACACAGTGGCGGGGCAGCTTGGTCACTCCTCAGCCCCACCCTCCGGCCCCCGCACGGACTACCAGTGAAGAGGGAATCTCCCCAACCTATGAAATAACCTTCCCTAGACAGAAATGATGGGTGTAAGAAGAAAGTCAACTACAGCCTTTGGATTATTTGAGAATTCAAAGAGACAAGATTTTCCTGACCTACTTACAGAAAAATGAGGATCAAATACAGTAGAGTAAGCAACAATGCTAAAAAAAAAAAAAGTGCTTTAAGCAAAGAATTGCACATACATTTATTTTCGATCCAAGCAGCCAGTCATCTAGGAAAGCACCGTCCTGACAAGCCTTGCCTGAGGAAGAGTCAAAACAGACTAACAAGCTTGGTAGAAAAAGTGTATTATTGAAAGACCTGGAATCTCAGCTCCCTTCTGGAGACTTTTCTGGGAGTCAGTCCCTCACAGAAATGTGAAATAGTAAGACTACTTTAATTCAAGGAGATGTTCAAGGTGAACATGTTTGGGAAAGGAAAATGGTCTCCAGTCATTCATTCTCTGTTACCAAATCCCACCTCACTTCCTGGAGTCGAAACTCAGTTTGCAAAGGATCTTCATTATTTGTCCTGGGCTCCGCTTTTAAGCAGGGTTCTTAGCTGCACATCAGAGCCTACTCTGCTGGTTCAAGCAAGAGGAACGTACTGAACACAACATGCACAGTTTCCACAGGGGTCAGAGAATGAAATTTGGAAGCTGCACAGCCAGGACTAACATCTAAAATCATACCTTACGACCGGTGGCTTCTTTCTCTACTATGAACAGACCCTGCAGGTTGTGCCATCGATACTGACGTTCAAACTCCTTCCACTGCTTCCATGGAAAAAGGCATGAGCTTCCCCGCCTCCACCACCGGGAGTCAGTGAGGTGCATTTTTGGGTCACTAGCTTCCAATTCAAAGTCTGTTGCCCGTGGCTCTAATGGGCCAAATCTAAGTCACAGGTCACCCTGGAAGATGGGGAAAATTAATACCTGGTATCTAGAGTGGGAGGTGGAACTGATAAGGTGGAAATGCCCCAATACAGAAAACTGTTCAAAGGTAGCAAAAAATCCAAAAAAATGACAAGTATCTGCTAGCTCCAGACTTGGGACCCTTTACAGCTGGCCCTTAAACAACTCCTTTCCTGCACAGCTGAAAATCCACATGTAATTTTTGACTCCCCAAAAGCTTAATTACTAATAGCCTCCTGTTGACCAGAAGCCTTACCAATAGCATGAACAGTTGATTAACACATATTTTATATATTATAGGTATTATTATATTATATATTAATATATTATTATAGGTATTCTTACAATAAAGTAAGCTAGAGAAAAGAAAATGTTTCTTTAAATTGTCACAGAACTCCAATTTTCCAATGTACTTATTGAAAAAACATCTGGTTACAAGATTCACAGTTCAAACACTCCATTTCAAAGCAATTCACACCCTCAGCTTCCATTGTGGTCTTTGCCGTCAGGCGTGGCTGGGGGAGGAAGTGCAGCGGTTATACACTATTCAACTGTATACCTGCAGGCTTCTTACCATCTAAGTAGACAGATGTGATAGCAAGCAAGTGCCGTAACCGTGGTCTACCGATGGCTGCCATGCTACCCGGTGACACCCAGAGACAACATAAGAAAATCTCCATCAAGCAACATTCTTATCAGAAACTTCAATTATTCATAGGTAATGGGGTGTTAATCCTCCCGAAACTGTTAACAGACCACCTTATCTAAAGGATTCCATTTAAATAGCTATTTGTTATCACATTTATTTGTTTTCAAAGAGGCATGTGACAGAAGACATTGTGTTGCTTAAAATGTGGGTTTTTTTGATGAAAAATTACATGAGGCCAGAGTCTCCAGGCAACCAATATTTTTAAGGGAATAAGTTTTTTAGCTGACCTTCCTTAACAAGGAATGGGTTGACCCTAGGCAACGGAGGTCAGAACGTTAGCCGCCGGGGCCGCCCTTTACTGGGCATAGGCAGCCTTGCTCAAATGAGGAAAAAATGCCTTCCTGAATACCGTTTTTTACTTCCATATGCTGAAAATCATCATTTCATTCTTATATTTAAAAGAACAAAATGACTTCCTGCCATCTATCCTAAACTTGTACAAAATGTATACATATTAAGTATAAAAGTGAATGGTACCTTCCTGGGTTGCACAGTACACAGCCTGACCAGCCATGCACTGTACCCCTAATGACCATGCCCCCTCTGCAGAAACACCTCTGCCAGGACATCGTTTGTAAAAGCATTAACCTCATATATATATAACTGCATGAGTATTTGCTTTAACAAAGAATCTTACAAGTCTGTGGTTCAAAAAAGACAGAAGTCATCTTTCTCCCATGTGACCATCTTCAGGAAGGGTTGGCAAATTATAGCCTGTGGGCCAGATTCAGAGCCCAGCCTATTTTTGCACGATCCCCAAGCGACAAATGATACTTACATATTTAAATAATTATTACAAAAAAAAAGTGTGGCAGGGACATTATGCAGCCACATAATTTATTTGATCTTTTACAGAAAAATACTTGGTGCCATAAAGGCATGGAGGTTGGCAGGTGGTCCGCGACAGCAAGGAAGCTGTGCCCCGAGGCCACTCAGGGACTCACTCTACCCCGTTGCTCTGCAGACGGTCACTCACCCAGGACATTGTCTGCATCCACGTCGTCCCAGTCGGCTTCCACAGCCTAGTCAGGGCAAAGGGGAAGGACAGAAAAGGTCAGGCACTTCTTTTTTCAAAAAAGTGAGACCAGAGGTTGCTGCACACAACACTGCCCTTAAATCATAGGGCCACAACCACAGCATGTCACCGTGGCTAATGGCAGGAGCTGGTGGGGACCATCACCCCCAGTAGGCAGCCATGTGCTCGCAGCGGGGTAACTGGCAGTAGGAGAAATAGGAAGCCTCTACTACATACAGCGCAGGGCCCTCCTGTCCACCTCACTTAGTGCTGAGTTGTTTCAAAGGGTTAACATCTCCCCTCTCGCCACCCTAAGCGCCGGGATAATTCTCAGGGAGTGATTTCCTGTGGGGATGAGATTTCTGTCAACAGCCAAGGAGCTTTAAGTAAAAAAAGCGAGCAAAGGGAATGGAAGAGACAAGAGAGGAAGGTGCAGGGAAAGGAGACGGGAACAGGATGGGATGAGGCACTAGTCAGACAAGAGGGCATGTCAGGGTCCTTTAGTCAAGTGGCCAAAGCAGCTGAAAATGACACCGTTCATGTCCTCACCTACTTAGTGTCTTTCCTAAAGAGATTTGTGGAAGACACTCCCAGCTGCCTGCCTCCAGCAGAGACTACTAAACACAAAGACTGTCTAGCAGCCTAATGAGAAGAAGATAAACGCTAGCCACGTTCCTGGTTCACGTCGGTGAATCCAGTCCTGAGGTCAGGCTTCCCGCGGTCCTGTGCTTATTTGTTGGATATATTTCAGTGATGGTGTTGAATGGTTACAGGGGTGAGGAAGCAGGAAACTGTATCTCTGAGCCTCTGGCTTCAGCTCTGGAGGGAAACCCCAGGCAGGGCCGTGAACCCGAAGAGTCTGTCTAATTGGGGCCGTCAAGGAAACCGGATGCCCCGAGGAGAAGAGGCCCCTCTGAATGCCTGCTGTCCCAGGAGCAGGCTCCGTCTCCCAGGCCCAGGAGGACCGAGGACAGCTGACCCCAGGAGGAGGCTGGTACCCACAGAGAGGCAGCCACATAAACCACAGGGATTTCCAGGGCACCCAGATGGGACTGGCAACTGCTGTAAATGGCAGGGCTACCAGATTAGCAGGGCTGTGTCCCCACCACAGCCTGCCCTGCCCACCCAGGGTCAACAGAACCATGAATAGGCAAGTAGGCAAAGGAAACTAAGAACCTACCACACCTCAGGGCAACAAGTAGAATAATTAGTGGGGCTCCTAGCAAAACAGAACTGCCAGATGAGAGAGAAGACAATGACTTTAATAAATAATAATAATGGCACTCCATTAAACTCCATTAAAACATAAAAGACTCTAGGCGACTACAAAGTATTGTTTTCAAAGTAAAATCAATTATACCCATTATTTCACTATGAGAAATAGTAAAGATGTGAGCAAAGAGGATGGTCATTTGTGAGCACTGAATTAGCATCCAGGACTAAGTAGAAGAAATACCTTAATACACAGGCCACAAAGAAAAGGAGATAGTGTATCTTTTAGAGTTTAATTTTAAGTACAGAAACCACTGTAGTTGGAATCCCACTGCAGGAATTTCAGAGGTCAGTGGGGACCTGGAAAATCGTGAGTAGCTGTTAAGTTACCCCCAGAACTAGCCCACCAGGCTACCGCCTCCACGAGTCAGGAAGGCGGGGGACAGACGGAGGGGGCCCCTGCACCAGCCGCAGGCTGCAGGACCACCACCTCAGCCCACAGAGGTGTGCCCTGCACCCCGCCTCTCCGCACCTACAGCAAGTGCCGGATGCTGGGACCCTGTCACGGATGCCGCTGGAAAAGCAAAGGCCTCCACCACCGTGGTGTAGGGGCACGGAGGTCCTCACTCCACATGCCTCCAGCTCATATGCTTGGTGGAAGCCAGGTTAACTGTGGCGCCCAAGCTGAACGGAAGCTTGAGAAATACAACATGGTCTTTGCTTTTCCTACATTTAGCACACACAAAAACGTGTTAGAAGGGGCTTGGAATCCTATCACCAGCCGTATGTGACAGAGTGGGCATTTGTCACTATATTCATCTGTCCGGCAGAGTCCCTCACAATGCTGTCCTTCACCAATTCTAGGATGTCTTTCACCAGTGCTAGATTTCGCCAATTCTAGGATGCACGCTGCTTTGTCTTAATTAAGCATCTCTGAAGTTGGTGCTCTGGCCCCCAGTGGTATCTTAGACTCTCCCCATTTCAGGAAGCCCGGAGGAGAAAGTCATGCTCAGTGAA
This sequence comes from Manis javanica, assembly GCF_040802235.1. Lineage (NCBI taxonomy): Eukaryota > Metazoa > Chordata > Mammalia > Pholidota > Manidae > Manis > Manis javanica. Next base: position 5,070,425 of record NC_133170.1, on the reverse strand, counting down.
TGTTGGCTATTATAGTTATTAACCTTGTCTAAAATGAGAGGCAGTTTATGGCAACCGTGACATTTTAAAATTGGTTGAGTATCTCATTATGGTTAGAAAGGAGCAGCGTTAGGTAGAAAAACAGACATGAGCAACCAGGAAAGGGACAGATAAGGCCCAAGGGGAAAAAACTGCACAATTCCTGCCCAGGTAGGGGTCTCACGAGAAGACAACAAGGATTTGCAGGGAGAAAACGTCCTTGCCCGTTGGGACCAGGCCAGACCGGCCCCAACCAGATCAATGGAGCAAAACTAAGAACTGCCCAAACCACAGCTCAGCCTGGGAAAGGGCATGCACACTGAGAGGGAGGCCATGCAAATGACCCTGTCAATCAAAGAGGCACCTCCCAGCCAGAATGTAGAAAAACGACCTCCCGCCTAATGACTGGGACCTGTGTCTACCTTGACTCTGGCCCTCTCCTCCCTTGGAGTTCATTCAAATAAAACTTGCTCTGCTGCCTTTTAATTCTTTGTTCCGGTGGGGACAAGAAGCAAGGAAAATAAACTCGACCTGCAACAGAATGCTCATAGAGAGCATTTGTACACTTTATATCTGTAATTTGCAAATACAAAATCCCACCTCTTAGTACCTTATTGGTTTCTGTACTTATAATTAAATTCTATTAGTACAGCTTCCATCAGCGCAGTTAGAAATTGCTCAATGACATCCCCAACCACATAGCAAGGACACAAGGCTGAAAAAAGACTTTGAAATGATTTCAAGGTAAGGTACAGGCAACGCTTAGGAAAATTTACAAACAGCAGCGCGGGACACCTTGTTACATGCGTTGATGATCTTAAATTTGTATGAAGGACCCCACGTCAGCTGGGAATTTTTAAAAATTAATGTGGACATAACTAATTTGCAGAGATTTGGCTTTGAGAGAAGAAATGCATTCTTCCAAAAAGGCCGCTGCTCCGCAAGGAGACGGCATGCGTAACGGGCAGCGAGCAGCGACCCACTCCCGACGGCAGGCCTTTCCGGGCCCCGAGCCGGTGACGCGCCCCGACACTACCTTTCGTCGGTCTCCAGGCTGGGCCCGCACGCGGGGGCCGGGAGACGCGCTGCGGGCCGCGGACGCACCTGCCCGCGCGGGGCGCACGGGGGAATCGGCGGCGCCGCGCTTCCGGTGGGCGCGGGCCTAGCGGGCCGCCCGGGTCCAGCCCCCGCCCCGCCCGCTCCGCCTCGGCCGCGCCCGCGGAAACGGCTCCGGGCGGGAGCGGGGGCGGCCGGCGGCGGGAGAGGGGCCCTCGGGGGCCCCGGTCGCTGTCCGGGGGGCCTGCGGCCACGCACCCCCATGACCCCCCGCCACCTTGTCCCGGACCCAAGCCTCCGAGAAGCCGGCCCCTCCTACTCGCAGCTGAAGTACGTGAATGAGATACACCCCGGCGGGGCCCGCGCCGCCAGCCGGGTAAAGGGCAACGCGCCGGGCTTCGCGCTCCGCTCGGGCCCACGGGGCGCCGGGACCCCCGAGGGGCGCCGCCGATGGGCGCCGGGACACCCGCCCGCCTGTCACAGCCCCTGCGGGCTGGTGGGCGAGCGCTGGGTTCGTTCTCTCCGCTCAGAACACAGGCACCATCCCACTCTTGTTATTTTTCCATCCCCAGCACCAGCCCAGTGGGTGCTCAATAAACGTTTATTGAATAAATGAAGTATTAAATGAATGTCTTGTGGAACAATAGTCCTGGGAGAAGAAACACCCCACGGGGTACTGAACTTCAACAGTCCCGGGTCCTGGGACTACCTTCCTTTAGGGAAGGAGGCAAAAATTACAAAGTAGCTGAGTTTCTCTTTATAAGAAAATCCCTTTAAAGCTTTTTTTAAAAAAAATAACTGTGTAATATAGTCCACATACATAAAGTAGAAAAGAGAAATGTATGTACAGTTTAACATGTCACTTAGGATCCGGGTTAAGAAACAGAACACTCGGAACCCCAGAAGCGCCTCCACACCACCCCTACACCCTCAACTCACCTCCTGCCACACCTGAGGCCACCATGCCCTCCATTTCTTCTCCAAGTAACCGAAGTCACTACTGTCCTAACATTTAAGGGGGTCACCCTTAGGTTTTACCGTCTACGTTCAAATCCCTAAATGATACAGTTTGATTTAGTTCCTTTAAATAGTGAGTTTCCTTGGTTCATCAAGATTAGGTTGTGGTTTAAACTTTTCAAGAATATTTCATGTCTAGTGAACAAAACAAAAAGAATACATATGAGGTGCTGGATAACAAAGTAATTCTTTTGCTAGTTTTACCAACACTGTCCATTTTCACACAATTAGGAAAAGAATGACAGGATGAAATGGTTCATAGCAACATGTTTATTTAAGCCCTAGCTAAGCTCCATATACAAGCAAATACTTTCAGGGAAAACAAAAATCACAAAACAATATTTTCAAATGTTATACTATCTACATAAAAATTAAACTTGCAGAATTTACAAATTAATATTCTGAGCAGACAGATAAATTATACATCCTTTTGCAAAATCCAGGCTACAGTATTTAAAAATTCATACAGCTGCAACAAAAGACATTCTCTCTTTACAATCTACCTATTTACATAGCTTTTGTCACTGAAGATTAGAGAGCTCATCACAGCTACCAAGGTTTGCAAACATAGTGTATTTAAAATATATTTAGCAGCATATAAACAAATTAGGTAAAAGGGGAAGGAAATACTACTATTAAAAAGAAATGAAACTAAAAGGTGATAGTAGAAACAACGCCATAGGAAAATAGGTGAAAATATATTTGTTAGGACATCAAAAATGTTTCCATCACAGAATGCATGCACAGCACACTTTAAGGGCATTTTAGTCCTGAGCACAGAATGGAGCACGCCTGCAAACTTTGGTCAATACAAGGAAACGTTAACAGTTAAGACAAACTGTCTCACGTTCTTTGTTAGTAGATTAAAGTCAACTCCACTTTATGAATAATCCTCAGTAATATTCGCATATCTTTTTTTTTCTCCATTCCATTAAAACAGCTTTGAAATTTGGGAATCCTCTACAGACTTACATAAATACCAGACAAACAGTCCACAATTTGACTAATATTCCCAATATGTTTAAATATATAAATCTGAACAAACTGTATTATGAATTAATAGTAGGCTGCATTGTATTCCAAGTATATTCTCTGAAGGTCACAAAAGCAGACATCTTGTAATTGAAGTAATCTGAAGGTTGTTTTTACAGCTAGGCACAGAAATCCGCCACAGTAGAAGTGTGGATCAAGCAATACACCACTTAAGAGGACAGATAACGTATTGGTAGATATTAAACACACAGGATAGTACACAATTTTATTAGAATACCATTTATATTCAGCAGTTGGATTCAGATATATGTTCCAGTTAATCCCATTCATAATATTTTGCCTAATAAATGCACAGCAATGTTTCCATAAAGAAGCTACAGAGTATTGGTACAGCATTCGATGCATGACTATCTTCACTCACGCTTAACTGCTGGCAATCTCATCCCCCAGATCCCCTGTGTCAGAGATTTGACCATCTTGCAAATTGCGAGCCTTCCAAATTCTCACAGTTCGATCACTACAAAGCAACAAATAAAAAATAAACGTGAAAAGAGGGCAGAAAGATAAATCATTTTTAGAATTACTTATGGACACATTTTCCTACAGACGGGGTTTAATAAATGTAAGTAAAAATACACATTGTCCCATAAGCATATCAAACAGGTACTCATAATAAATTAAAAGCAGCTCATATTAACCAGGGCTTGCTACATTCCAGGCATTGTTACTATGTGCCCTTTATACACATTAATGCATTTAATGTTCTTCCCCATAAGAGACAGATAATGCCATTATTTCCCTTTTTATTGATGAGCAAATTGAGGTCCAGGGGCTGAGTAATTTGCCCACCATCCCAAAGTGATAGAGCCAAGATTTGAACTCAGGCAGTCTGGTTCAGGGTCCCTCCTTTAAACCACTACTCATGGTGGGTCCACGCCCATTACTGCAGAAAACATGTGACGTGACATTTGGTCAGAGGTCTTCAGGCACGACAGCCCAGAGTAAGGTCACAGTAAGGCCTCTGGGAAAGGAGGACAAGGGGAGTTGGTGAATCTGGCAACAGTCAGGAAGAGTTATGTTCAGGTGAAATCAGCATAAAGCCCATAGAAAAAGCAGGAAGCTATTGAAAAGTGGACAAAACTGCACCAAGCATAGAATATAAAAGATGCAAAACATTTCTGAGAAAACTGGTTTTTGTTCAGCCAGCATGTGTGTGCTGGGAACCAGACATTAGACAAATGCATCTATTTCACGTCTCTCAGGGCTTTAAGGGAGCCTTACTTTTCTCCCATTTCCTAATAAACCCAAAGCCAAGAGAAAGGGATTCCATAGAATTTTGTAGTTAAAAGGCACTTCATAGTTTATGTAGTCCACTTCAAGGACAGAGTTTAAGGACTTGTGCAATGTAACGCAGTAGAGGACAGAGCTGAGCCTAGAATCCAGGCTTGCTAGTTTTTAATCAGTCATCTTCTCACCCATGAGTTCTCATCACAAGGGAAAAATAACACATCTTTCTTTTTCTTTTTCCCCTGTGTATATGAGATGATGGATGTTAACTAAACTTATTGTGGTAATCATTTTACAAGATACCTAAGTCAAATCCTTATGTTATATACTGTATATGTATGTATACGGTGCTGTACATCAATTAACTGGGAGAAAATGATCTCACCAACCCACACAGCACATGTACATTGATAACAGCAAGGGGACATGTTAATTCATCTATCCACTCACCCATTCCATTTATTCATTCAACCATCCACTCAACAAATGTTTATTGAGAATTTGTTGTATTTCAGCTACTATTCTAGGTGCCTGGGAGAAAGAAGGGGGGCCAGGAGGGAGAGAGAGGAAGGAAGGAAGACCTGTGTTTCTGCAGATCATTCACTCTAGCAAAAAGAGACACACAACAAACTATAAGTTATAAAATTTATTAGAAAGTAATCAATGTTACAGAAAAAGAAAAGATAGAGCACAGCAGAGGGGATTGGGGTGCTAGGCACTAAGAAAGATCACAATTTTAAATGAAATGCCAGGGTTACTCTTAAGTGAGAAAAGAAGACATTGGAAGAAGGCCAGGCCCTCTGAAGGCAAGGGGCAGATGTCCCAGGGATGGAGCGAGCCTGCTGTGTTCAAGGACGGCCTCTGCTCCGGGTGGAACGGGGGGGGGGCGGGGGGGGCCACCGCGAGACTGCGAGTGGAGGGGGAACACGACCCGATGCGTGCTTTAGAAGGATGACTCCGGCTTCTGTGCTGAGAAGAGAGTACATTGAGGGCCTTGTTCCGGAGGCTGTCGTACTCCAAGACCTCGTCGTGACTAGGATCAAGACGTCGCAGAAGACGTGCTGAGCAGGGATCAGACCCCAGACATACTCTACAGTAGAGCGCCAACAGGATTCGCCAACAGGTTGGGCAGGGCGTGTGAGAGAAAGGGAGGAATGAAGGTTTCTGGCCTGAGCAGCAAAGAAGACAGAGAAGCCATCAGCTGAGATGGGCGAGGCTAGAACGAACAGGGCTCCTGGGAAGGCTGGGAGTTCAGTTTCGGGCATACTGAGACGATCAAACCTCCACTACCAGTCATGACAGAGTAACTGCCAGGTTAGCTCTCCTGCTGTAAACAAAGTAAAAACCTGACAAAATACACACAACAACTATTCTCAGACACTGGGAAGTGGCAGTGCAGGGCTCTGATCCCTGGGAGAAGGGAGAGAGGGAAGGTGAGCTCTGGGACAGCCCTGGCTCTCAGCCTGGAAGGACGTTCCACACCACAGCAGGGGAGAGGAACCCAAGCAAAAAGCCAACACGGAGTCACTGAGTTGAGGAGAGAGAAATAAAAATCTGGGAAGTGTGAGGCACTTGGAATTTACAGGGCTAAGTAGAAGAGGGACAGCTATGAGAAAGACCTACTGTGCCAGGGAAAGAGCTCCAAAAGCCCACACAGGCCCCCGTGTCTGTGACTGAATGCCAAGCTGCACATGAGAGGAGTAAGACAAAAAGGCCAGACAAGGACACAGCTACCAGTGAGCTCTAAGCTGAGCAATTTCCTGAGCTGCAGAGAGAAGGGATGTTCACCTTCTACCCAGCAGAGATCACCAAAAGCCAAGGACATTCAGTAGAAATACAAGAGTTAAAAACACGTCTCAGAAGACAAAGCTGAACCCCAAGTAACCGCCTGACAAAGACCAGCACTTACAGGAATTCACCAAATTCCAGATATTCGAACCACAACATTATAACGTACAACACCCAATAGAATACTAGTTGACATAAAAGAAGCAGGAAAAAATGAGAGCCATCATCATAAGAAAGACCAATGACAACAGATCCAAAAATGATAGATTGATGGAATTACTAGACAAGGGTTTTATGTTATAAAGTGCCTCAGTTTTCCCACCTGTAAAATAGGGATTAGTTCTATTTTTAATTTTTTGAGGAGCCTCCATACAGTTGGTGACTCTTAACACATAATGCATCTTAGAAACATCAGTGAAGCACTGAAGGTAAGAGCCTTAGAAACACATAAAATAAATCAGCTGCAATGTACTTTAGATATGACAGTAAATCTAAAGGAAAAGAGGAACTTGATGAAAATGACGCAAATAGTAAGAGATGCTGCAGAAATACAGCAGAGGTTTCAAAATAAGATCAGGGTGACTGTGTACTCAGGATAAATGAATCAAGAAGGTGCTCAAATTAAATCAAGTAACATGACTGGTGCACAAATGACATAGGGAGATTTCAAGGTAGATATTCATGAGAAATTACCTTCTATTTGGATGATACCAACACCTCACTTTCTAGTTCCTTTCCAGAGTACTTACCCCTGTCTATATATACAGGTATATGATGTCATCTTTAGGGTCACCACATCTCTCCACCTCCTCCAACCATCCTCTTAAATGCCACTTTCTGGCGAGGAACGTCACGACCCCTCCCCCCATGGGGTCACCCCACCCCAGACGCGTTCAACTCCTTTCCTGCTTTGTTTTTCCCAATAGTACCAAAGACCATCTAACATATTCTGTACATCTTCTTCTCCTTAGAAGGAAACTGGGGTTTGGATCTGTTTTGCTCACTGCTCTGTTCCCAAGAGCCCGGACCACTGCCGGGCCCATGGGAGATTCACTGTGAATGAATGAATGAGCAGACCGGCCAACCAGCCCGGCCACCCTGAGGAAGGAAGCAGCGCGTACTAAGCACTTATATTTTAAAGAGAGGAGGAAGAAGAACAAAGAGATTTTTTTTTAATGATTTAACAATGGCAGGTTTGTTGCATTTTGAAAAAAAGATATCTTTAGAAATTAGTCACCTATGAACGATTCTTAAAAAACTAAAATCACCCGGGGGGGAAAGTCTGGCAGCAGACTTCCTAGTATGAGCAGAGTGCTGATGCAGGGGGAACACTATTATTAGTAACCCGGGGAGCCTAAACACTTTGCCCACAACGTACATCAGAAAACATAAAGAAAACATCTTAACTAGATATTAGAATAATTGTAATAAGAGGACATCATGTGTTCTGTGTTTCCAGGTATTTACAACTTATAATACTCATTAAATCTGAATGCAAATTTGCAACCAATATAGAGAAAAATCACATGGAGAAACTTACTCTGCTGCAGTAAAAATGTGGGTGGAATTAACGCATATGGCATTGATGGGACTATCATGACCCTTCATCTCTCCAACTGGCACAAAAGTATCCATGTTCCATAGTTTCAAAATGCCCCCTCTGCAGCCACTGAGCAAAACCGGGTGGCCTGGCACCACTCCCAGGGCACAGACCCAATCCTTATGCGCATTTGGAACTTGCTAGAGAAAAAGAGAAATCAGCTGCTTAAGGAGGGAGTTTTCCAAACTGACATTTTCATACCAAAATAAGTTAAAACATTTTTATGGACAAAACTCAGTATTTGGAACACTGAATGGCCTGAAAACTATAAAAAACACTTTCTGCACAATCCCTCTTAGTGACTTAAGAAATAAACAAATTTATAACTTGCTCCTCAAATTGCCTCAGTAATTATCATTAGTGTCATGGGTATTAAAGGCCTGTGGTGTTAAAAATGTATAGAATCCACAAGACCCAGAAAGTAGACAGAATTTTTCAAACATCACATCCTCTTCATGGCAGGAAAATATCTTACCTTTCTTGAAAATGTATTTAATATAAGTTTGAAAATTAAAGCCTGGTATGCAGACTATAAAGATTATCTTATAAAATCACTGCCTTAAAACTTAGAGAACATAGAGGCCTAAAGCATTTTGTAGAAGACTAGAGCTACCCTATATATCTCATGATGAGTGAACAACAATTATAAGCTCACACTGTATGACTTTGTAAAACTATATTTATAAGCACACTATAAAAGTCACAACTATGATGTATATCTATAATTGAAAAAACTTTTTGAATGCAATAATATTTGCATCTGTTACCATGTTTTTTCTATTAACATTCATACTACTTATTCATTTTGTTTTCATCTCGTTGCAATCAGGAGGTGGTAGTGACTGCATTACACACACCCATACATAAATAAGGAAAAGGCTTGAAATTGAGAACAATTTCATCTCAACTAATTTCTTCCTCTGGGAATTAGGAAATGATACGAATATTTGATTGTATCGATACAACACTTCAACTTAACTATTGCTCTGTAGAAAATGAGAGAACCTCATGTCCTACATGGATGTTTGAAAATGCTTTTGTAGATGAGGAGTCATTTACACCACTTTGACTTTAGCTAAACTTGGTATTCTTTGGAATATGTGTATAAAAACAAAAACTAAACAAAATGTGAAGCCGTAACTGATTTTACGTAGTAAAGACATGTATGGGGCAGTCCCAGGTCTTTCAACTCTTATCAATGTCTAGTCTCCTCATACCTAGAAGGCATTATTAAATGTTGAATATAGCCCTTCTTATGATTAGTAACTCAGGTGGGTGATGGTGAAACACTCTTTAAGAGGAAGCCCTGACTGAAACTCTCCCTAAACAAGGAAAACCTGCACAGGGCTCTTTTAGTTCTTCATAGACTACTGGTGGCTTTGAAGTTCCAACTCCAGCCCGTGAAAAAGTTTGGCATTACCTGTTGGAGGTCTTTTTGAGCTAAGTCCCACTTCTTGATTCCATTATCTCTGGACCCACTGAATAGATTATCCCCTTGTATGGTTAGTGCTTCAATGCCATCATAATGAGGGGGCTCAAAATTGTGGGTGGGACTCACAGTTCCAAGAGCCCCTTCAGTTACATCAAACATCTAAAGAAAAGAAGAGAAATAGCAGTTACCCTATTTAACGGACAAATAAGCACCTATATGTGTTCACTCATAGAAGCACATACACACATATATTAACCAGACATGATATGTTTTGCTATAATATTCCACTAAGTTAAATATATTAACCTGCTATGAGTGACTCAGGATAAACCTGAGACCTGTTTTCATACTGCTTTTGCTTATATGTCACATGCTTACACGTCTGCAGACTCTTAAGAAAGGCAACCAATTTTTTCAGGTATGAGTGTACAAATGATACATTCAATAGTACATATCAATCCAGTTGAAATTCAAATAAATGATGTGACTGTTGTTTAAACACTATTATATTAGGAAGTTCTGCAATCCTGGTGGTCACCTCAAATTCCCCAAAGTGGCTATTTAAAACCTTTCTCTCTTCAGTTGTCTTTCTCTCTCCTCTCGGCTGGCTGAGTTGATTTTCTGAAAAGGCTAGCGTGATCAAAAATAAACATTTTGGATCCTTCATTCCATTGCAAAAGCTTCCTCTTATCTTCGAACATTCTCTTACCCTTCCCTTCCTTTCAGATGCTGAAGTAGACTTACTTCTTCCGGGTTCACATGTGTGACCTGATTCTACCTGTTTCCATCACCTTCCTCAGCTGCCACCGCTTCCCTCCTCATACCTTTGCTCTGGGCTAAGCCTGTTTCCTAAGCATGTAGACATGCTCAGATCTACCAAACACACGGTCCTCTCCCCTTAACCATTCTACTTTCAAGTCACTAACCCATTTCTCATCTCTTAATCAAAGTTTCTAGCAGGAGTACCCGTACTGTCCCTCTCTTTATTGCTGTATCCTCTCTTCTTACTCCCATTGGTTCTTACAGGAATTCCCAAGGCTGAGAGCCCTGTCAACTGCTCTCTCCTTTGCCCATGCCATCTACTCTGAACTCCTTGAATATCTCCGTCTACTTGAATAGCTCCCAAACCTGTATGTCTAGTCACGACGTCTCATCAGCCCCGGACTTGCCTTTCGTTGGCTTATTGACCTACAGGAAGATGTCCTCACCTCCTCTCTCGAATCTCACATGACAAGGATCGAACTGTTTATCTTTCTTCATCTTATCTGCTCATTTCATAAAATCTGAAGACCATAATATACTCAGTGTGACAATGAGACAAACATTAGTGGGGTGACCGAGCCAAAGTAACCTTTAAATCCTTCCCAACCTATCTTCTAGGAAAAATGCAAAGGCATGATTGATAGTAAATAAGATCAGGAACTATGAGCAAGGAAAAGATCAGGAAGAAAAAGCAGAGGCTAAAAATGGGAAAAAAGAAAACTGATTAAGAGAAAAGAGTCCTAGGTACATTTGACTTCAAATCTAACATTTAGTAGGAGAGCACAACTCAACAAGTTTATTATACACACTCTGATGTAATGATCCTTGGAGCCAGTGACGATTAGATCTTGTCCACTAGAGATCCGATCTACAGTAAGGCACATAACAGGGCCGAGGTGTCCTGTCAACTTTCCTGTAGACTGAAACCTTTAAAAAGAAAGAAAAGTAACTTTGTTTGAAAATATATTTTAGCATCCCAAGGCTAAGCCTCAACATAAAAAAAATGTACATTCTTTAATAAAACTGTTCACTAATTTTCTTTTTGATTTTAGCTCCATTTCTATGCAACTCTGTTCAGAGTCAAAAAACGGCCATATTAATCTATTCCATGATGACAGAAGTCTGAGGAGTCATGAATGAGTTATTCCAAACCAGCTGATGTGATTAAGTGTAAACAAAAAAAGCAGCCAAAGTCTAAAACCTGGCCCAAGGCCAATTTTACCTTCAATCTTAGTCCAGGTATACTGTAATCTGCTATATGTCAGAACATTTAGACATACAATGGATGTCATTAGATCTGATTTGAAATTTTACTAAAACAACTATATATATAACTACAAAATCAATAATAATACACAGATTACTTTATTACTCATATATTCTCACATATACACATATATACATACACCTATGCACATATATATGTGTGTGTATGTATGTGAGAAAGTTAAGTGATCCATTTCATCAGTTATTATAAAGACATGAAAAAGACCGGGGGAGATCCCTCACTTATGGAAAAACATGTGATGTTGATTGTCAGGAGTCCACAGGGCACCTGTGTTTAGTGGTCCCACCTTAACTCAAGCTGCTAAAATACAGAGATGTATTTAGCTTCTAGAATACTACAGTTTTTCAAAAACTGTTCTCTTAGTGACTTTGTTAAGCTGAATCTATATTTGATCATGTGGCTGAAATAGAGGTTTCAAAGGATCTAACTTTTCAGCAGAAAAAAAAAGTGTAAGGATTTTTAGGCGCTGATTTCTTTTTTGCCTTACGTCGTGACTTCGAGCGTGTTCTTCCATGGTGCTCCATGAGTCACGCTTAAGATCTTCGAAAATAAATGAAGTGCTCACCTCTTTTCTAATTTTCTTCGTTAAACAAGCACTATTTTCAATTTTCTACATTTTATTTAGTTAAAATGCTGAAAGTGGTAACTAGTTTTTCTCAAAATTCCTAAAAAATATCCATCTTTGATTTACCACTTACAAACCCCATCTCGATGGGAGGCGTCCTATATTATCTGAATTAGAAACTTGACTCAGTCTCCTTTAACTGCTTGTTGAATGAATGGCCTTTATCCTTCACCTCAAGGTGAGCCTCTAGGGTGGGCACCGCACTGTCTTGCTCAGTCTTTATTCCAAGTACCTACACAGTGTTGAGGGGGAGGGGGGTTGCCTGCCATAACTGATGAGGAAATACATATTTGTTAACTAACAAACGGATATTCCCTTGCTGCCAAAATTTTAAGAACTAGAAAAGAAGCTAAAATAAGTGACTGAAGGGTAAGAGCTCATACTTCATGGCAAAGAAAAATCAAGTAAAATAATTCTTTCAAAGACACTGGCGAAGCTGGGATGGGCATCTCAGTCTCTTTCTAGTAAACAACACAACTTGTAGACAAATATTGAGATAGACTATTTTTCTTTGTATACTTTTTTTCCAGCAATAGAGATTAAAAGAAAGGAAAACTGGAAGTTTGCTAACGAGGACAGAAGAGACACTTAGGGGTGTTGGGCCAAACAGAAAAGCCTATGACTTTATATTAACTTTTAGTGTTATAAAAGTTAGATTTCACATGTACTAATATGTTGGTAATGTGTGAAACTTTTATTTTACATATTACCCATCTTGTACAAGAAGCCCATTGTCCTAAAAAGTCTACCTTTTAAGGTCCCACATTCTGACAGCATTTCCGGAAGCTGCATAGAGGAAAGTGCCATTAGGGTTCAGTGCAATTTGATTGATCTGGTTTTCTCCAGAAGGAATAGCCACCATCCTGCTGGTACTTGCAGAACAAGCATCTCCCAGAGTAACTTGACCTGAAGACCTTAACAAACAAAACAAAACACAAGTCACATTTCTAGACAAGAGTTTGACTTAGAATTCCCTGAATTCCTGGGAAACGGGCTGTAGGCGAAAACAGTACCTATGCCCTTCGATCATCATACACACAGTACCTAGCAGAGCACCTCACACCCACATGCTTGGCAAGCGCAAATACAAGTTTCAGTGAGTAAGTGAATGAATTACGATGAAAACAAAAACAAGATGACATGGCTTAAAACTCTCAATTTTTAAGTCTCTTGTAATGCTAAAAATTCCAGGCTCTAAGTGAGGGATGACTAGAGCATGATTCAGAAAAGATTTGAGGTCTAAGATCCAAAAAACTGAACAAAGGATACAGTGCCAGACAGACAACACATTTTTTGCACTTTCCAGAAGCCCCCAGAGGGCTGGGCCTTCCAATATTCCTTCCATCTACAATAACTGTCCTTTTGAATGAAAGATACTGAGGACTTTTTAAATTATCTTCAGTTTTTGTTTACCTTAGCTCAGTCACACATAAGTATTTACTATATGCTTAAAGAATTAAGCATACACACTTCTATTTCCTCAGATAAATTCTAAATGGTAAATGTATTTTTAAATTTTGAAGCATTTTCTCAGCTAACTTCTAAAATATCAAATTATAATAAATCTTCGCAAATTTGACTTTGGTGAGTCAATGGGGTTGGTCAATTTTTAACACAGGATACAGTGTCCTTTTTCTAAAATATTTCCCTCAAGAGACTTGTATTTAGTTCAATAAATAATCAGTACTTCTCAAAATATAAATTAGCTTAAAAGCTATTCATTCCTACTCTACATAGTGGTAAAAATCAACCTTCCCTATGCTCCCTTCTCTTGTGTAAACCAATATAATTCACCTCAATTTTAAGTAAGTAAAAAAGTTCATCAGTCTTATGGCAAAAAGAATCATTGTATGTCCTACATTTTAAAGATATATATTACAGACACAGAAAACAAACTCATCCAACATAACCTGTCATGAAATTTCTGCTAACACCAAAGCAGTGTAGGTCCTAAAATAAACCTCTCAATTATTCAATAACTGCTAATTAAATGCTACAAGTACTTTCTAACTTCCCACAATGGTGATTTCAACCATTTTCCAAAGAGTAATACTCATTGTATTGTAACTAATGCAAATCATTTCACTACATCATGTAACAAATATTATGAAAAGATAGTGCGTACTATGAAAATACTTCCCTCCTTAAGATTTGGAAAGGAAAAATATGAAATACATCTTTTTCACACATCAAATATGCTTTATCCCTTCCTACTTAATACTGGGCTCTTAAATTTTATTTTCTCAATAGTTTTCTTCCCTTGTTTTATCTGTGTTCTTATTTTATACACTTAAACACCATTTTAGGAGTGGGCAGGTATAAATAGATAAAAACACATTCATAGTCCTATCTTTCCATATATTTTGTAGACAAGAACTAGTGGCCCCTTGTGCTGTGCCTTTAAGTTACTTACGTCAGCGTTCGGATGCACTTTGCTGAGTCTCTGATATCCCACACCTTAATATAAGATGTTGACACAGTGAAGACCAAACTTGTATAATTACAGTATTTTACAGACACAACGTTGTTGGGATGACTCCCCAGCGACATTATCTCCTGCCCCGTCACCAGATTCCATACTTTACAAGTACGATCTAAAACAAATTTAAAAAGGGGGAAATTCTGTCAATTTGAACTAAATTAGGTTCCCTTCATAATAAAAATTATTTAAACAATTTCCCTCCTGTGAGAAGGAAATAAGGAACAGTAATAATTCCAGTAACCAACAAAGGGCATCCTAACCCATCCCTGAACCTAGGAAGCAGGTTCAAGAGCAAAGTAGGTGTAAAGAATCGGATGAAAACCACAGATGTCTGGTGCGTGCATTATGTGGTATTTTCTAAATTATGTAAAATTTTGTAATAATCACATCATAAAAAGCCTTGCTTCAAATTGCCCCTGAATTTAAAATGGCCATCCCAAATCAGCCTCTTCAAAACATTCTGCTTTGGTCGCACCCTTACCCCTCACAGCGTTCCACACTCATCACCACATTTCTTTTCTAGGGGTCACAGATTGGCAGATCCTATTTTTTACTCAAAAACATAATCCTAACATCATTCTAGTCTGTTTTACTGATATGCTGAATATTTAATTATCCTGGAGAGATAACTTTAATTGGAATCATTAGAAAAGCGTATTTTCACAGAGCAGAATTTTTAAAATTTTTTAAATTGGGGAAGTGTGTGTCATTATTCGCAATTCCTAAGTTCTAAGGAGACTCTTATGCTTCTGTCATAGACAATGACCGATAAATGTCTGATTAAACTGAGTCTCGTAACATCCCTAAATGCTAAAAAACCTTAACTACATTCCAAATTCCTGTACATGCTTCCTTCTTACCTTTACTTCTCTTACATGTATTCTACTTTTCAACCCAATCGGATTTAGTTTCCAAGCGTACCCCCATTGCCTCCAGGCCTGTGTGTATGCTGGTCTATGATCGTGGTTGCCAAACCTTACCAGTCAGTATCCAAACCGCCCTGTGAGGCTCATCCTGACTGCCTCCTTGTCAAAGCCTTCCTTATTTTCCACAGCTTGGCATAATCTCTCCCTTTTCTGAAACCCCAAAACTCAGTCTACAACCCTTCAGAGTATTTATAATTGATTTCCAGTTGCCTGTCGTTGTATTAAACGGGTCAGGGTGCAGGTCTGGAGACAAGTAGACCTCAGTCTCTAATCCTGGCTGTTCCAATGACTAGTTAAACTTATCTGGGAATAATTTAATTTCTTGAGTCCTCAGTGTCTTCATCTGTAAAATGAGGCTGCAGCTTGCATCTCTGGAGTTGCTATGAGAACTGAATGAGATATAATTTGTAGAGTGTCTAGCATGGTCTCTGGCATATAGTTCAGTGCTCAAGATATGGTGGTTGTTATCAATCTTATTCTCTTTTATATAACTTTTTATATAACCTACATTACTGAGATCAAGACCTTGCATACAGTAGGTGCTGCATTACTGAGAGGAGATGTATTCTCTCAACATCTATTCATGTAACATCAACAGAGGTTTTGCTTTCTTCCTGAAATGAAAGATTTTAGATTTTATATAAATCAGGAGTTGAAACAGATTACCTGTTAGATTCTTATGGGGTTAGGCAGTCTGACTTTTTTTTTTTTTAAGGCTGTTGAAAATGTAATCACATTTTTAAAAAAAATCTATTGAATATCCATCTGAAACAGCCAGTCGCACCTTTGGATCCAGTGAAGAGGAGATCATCGGTAGCGTCCACACAGAGCACAGCTTTCGGGTGCCCTTCGGCTGTGTGTACACACTGAAGGGGAGCCGCTCGAATTCCTTTTGAAGCAGGAAATGGGTTGATTATGCCCCTGAAGTGGGAGGGAAAAAAACAAGATTTACTTCAGGAGCTATAGCTGAGACTAATTTTTTCCCCCGACTTTAAAGTCTTTCTAAGTTATTAGTAATAAAATTCAGACTACTCCCGCTTCTCCTTCTAAAGGAAAAGGCGTAGAGAATGTGTGAAGGAGCACCAGTACATCAGCCAGTGGGGTGCCAGCGAGCAGCTGCACTGCGCAGAGAGCGAAGCCTATGGCCCACGTGGATGCTCTTAACAATTCATCCCCTCGAAGTTTAATGAAGCAATATTAGGAACTGCTGGAGTGTACTGAATTCTGACAAATGAGAACGTATAAATGATGGATGCCTGGAAGATGTGACTCTCTCATGCTGGCGCATGACTCTATGCCAAAATGGACATTCCGGAGACAGTATCACACACCCCACCCAAAACATGAAGGAGTCAAATTTCAAATGAATTTGAAAAACAAGTAGAAATGATTGCATAGACAGAAATCATAAAGGGAAAATGGCTTAAAAATATCTAAGACTCAAAGAAAAACTCTAATAATCTCAAAGAAGATTAAAAGAAAGAATGAGACTTATAATGAGTCTCTTTAGGGAGCTTTCTCAAAAATGTAATATTTCTGGAGTTTCTGCTTTATGCCATGCACTATGGAAATAGGAAGTTTATCAGAACATTGTCCCTGTCATGAAGGAATTTAAGACAGGATCTGAAATTAAATAGTTGTGTGGAGAAGACTAAAGATGAAAGTGAATTAAGAAACAACAATAAATACATGTTGGATGTATCTTTGCTTAGAGCAGGAAGAAAAATTATATTTAAATATGCTCATTATATAAGACACCATAATATTAGGACAAATACAGGAATAAAACAAAATTGTTTCCATCTTCTAGATGAAAGAGAACAATCTTCTGGATATAAGAGGCACTTCAGGAGTAATTAAGAAGAAATGTTAGCCCAAGATAAATCAGAACTAATAATGGAAACTTAATAAATTCAAGTATTTCTGTTTTTAAATCATTATGTTGTAGGGTTCTGAAAGGATATACCATTGCGGAGGCAGAATCACTGTGGTACACTAAGACGATCAATAAGGCGGATAAAATGTGTATACCAAACTTCCCAAAAAGCAGGGGAAAAAAGTGGATTTCAGAAATTACAGATGGGTAAAACTTCCTGCTGAGTCTCATGGAGGAAACTATTAAGTCATTATAAACAAGTAAAAATAAATACTCATCAATAAGAGAGAGAGCATGAGCTCACTAATCCCGTCGGGGGAAGAATCTGTTGGTGGGTGGTGTTAACACGCAGTTAATTAGGGGAATGTCCTATTCACAATGTATGGGGAGATAAGAGCCACATATTTCACAGTATATCTCTGTGGACACGTCAGGTAAGTGCTGTAGTAGGGGGGTTCCACTGCTGGCTGAAGACTCAATGCTCCTGTCAATCCGGGAGGTCTTCACGATCCAGTCAGTCTCTCCCTAGCACTAAAGACAGAGATGATGTGTTTATTAAATTGATAAATTGAAGAGCTGGATGCTGTGTTTTATTGCCTAGAATAACAGATGAAATGTATTTAAGTACATACACAGTACTAAGATAATCATTGGATAAAATTCAAACATGAAATTTTAGGCAAAGATAGCACAGAATGTTCCATAAAGGAAAGGGACTTAATAGTAGCTGAGATTTAAAAAGCTAAAGAGGGCATTAGGCTAAGTGAAATAAGACCAAGGAAGACAAATACTGTATGATCTCTTTTATATGTGGAATCTAATATGATACATACAAAATTTTAAAAAACAAGCTCATAGATACAGAGAACAGACTGGTGATTGCCAGCAACCAGGAGTGGGGGGCAGGAGAAATGAGTGAATTGCTTTTGTTTGTGTTCTTAGTTTAAATAAACTGAATTAAATAAAACAGTACTAAGTAAAGAACTAAAGAGATTTGTTTACTGAATACAAGATCAATGGATCAACAATCCTCTACCAACACCTTCAATGACTTCTTCAGTAGAAGTAAACATCTGAGGAGACAGAAAGTAATAGAGCCATTATTATATCCTACTGAGGCCACAGGTGGAGGGGGGATGAGGTCTAGATGCCGTATCTTAAGAACACTAAAAAACTGGAAACTTTCCAAAACCGTGGAAGCCAAATGAGGGATGTGCAGCTCATATCATATAAAGAACAGATGATGAAACCAGAACTACTAAGCCAAAAGGAAAACATTCACTGGAGAGAGGATACAATAGTACACTTAGAGGGTTGAATATTTAAAGAGCTGTCACATACACACACACAAAAACAGGTACTGAATTAATTCTCGTACAGCTCAAGAGGGATGATGAACAATGAACAGAAATTTAAAGGAGGCAAATTTAGGCTCGGGATTTTAAAAATTATATTTAGGCCTAGTTACAATGATTTCAAAAAAGTGAAAGGAGTTCCTCATCCCTAGAAATGATATGATGAGTTGTTATCACTGGATATACAACCACAAAGTCCAAAGTATTATTTGCACACATGCATCCATCTGAGAGACCCCAAATTAATGCTCAGTCACTATTTTTGTAATCTAACAATTTAAAACACGATTAAAACTGAAATGGGAACAATGCCTTCTTAAAAGTCTGTATCTGCCATTTTGAAATCCTATTGATGTGAGGATCATTGCTATGAACTGAAGCCATCAAATTTGCTTCAAATATTCAAAAGGTATGATCTAATGCACAGTCACTCGCTACTGTTACTTCTTGAACAGAAAGTATATATGTGTGTATTTTCCAACAAGCTAATTACAAAGAAAAATTTCATGTTAACGGCCTAAGAGCTGTTTGGGGTCGGTCTGCCTTTATTGACAAAAATCATCCTAAGAAAAAAAAACTAAATGGTACCTTCAGTTACATAAAACTACGTCTCCAAAAGACTTCCTTTTTTCAGATGACCGGCTTTATCCTAGAAATTATTGTGTGTTCCACTGATTATATAGCATCCTATGCAATTCTTTCATGTCAAAGGTTGTAACATTACAAAAGTAAACACCTGCCTCCAGAGACTTCTGTTTGGCTCAGTTCTAAAGGAGGCCTTTTTGTCATATGTATTTAATACCATTGCTTATTCAAACTGCTGAAGAAAAATAATCTCAACACTAAATATAGCATTTATTAATTAGATATTGAAAAATGCTCTCAAGTATTTAGAATATTAGGGTCAATATTTTATAGAGATTACCTTACATCAAAGATAATAGAGAAAATACAGAAATTGGAAACCAACATCCATGGTGTTTCTGTATTAAAATTAACTTATTCACATTCTGAAATACAGAAATCAACTTCAAAATAATTTCTTTCAGTTAAGGTTATATATTGCAAGCCTGTACAACAGGTCAGATGTAAAGAAAAAAAAATTGCTTGTTTTTGTTCCATGCAAACCAGTGAAATCTTGTGATGTTGCGAATGAGGTTTAATTCCTTCCCCTCCCCCTGCCTACCTTCTGGGGGATCTATGGATGATCAGCAAAACGGCCACAAAACAAGGGAAACAAATGCCAAGAGAGGAGACAAAATGGTAAGTGAGAAGAGGAGATGACAGAGAGGAAGAGAGATAAATTAAAGATCCAAAAAAATCCGTAACATGAAAAAAATGCAACATTGTTATTTTAAAAACAGCATCTATCAGTTAAAAATATTTATTATCTTTAAACCCTTTACTTTCTATTTCTTTTTATATTTTAGGTACTTTAGTATCCTTCTTTTTTTTATAGCATACCTTTATTTCATCACAAAACCTACCATAAACCTTTTATTTAAAATTGCTAAGCAAGAAAAAAATACCTTATTCACCTCCCACATTTTGAGGGATTAGAAATGCTTAATCATTGAGGAGCAAACCTTCTTGAAATCAATACTCATAGAGCTTAATTTCTTTTAAAGAAAAGATTTAGATTATATAGAGAAAACAATATCACAAGTTTTTATTCTGTTATGCAAAAACATTCGCCACTACTTTGTCTAAAAGGTATGTTCACTAAAATATACTAAAACTTTTGTCCAAAAATATTAGTGCACTGAGATGGCTTACAATAAGTTACACATGCAACAAAAATGAGATTTGCTTAAAGTGTCTAGGAAGGCATTTTAGAACATCAGTGAAATGCCAGAATATAGGAAAGATAGAAACAAAGTACCTGTAAACCTCCGACAGAGAGGAATCACTTTCATCAGACCTACAGTGAAAGAGTTAGAATTATGAGGGGAAAGGATACAGATGTCACCAGGTAAAGACGCTGAAACTGAACTGAAAACCATCAATATGAGTAACAGAAATACAGCAAATATTGCCTTTCTAGTGCGGGGCTTATCTATTTGCACTAGACATTGGCAAACTCAATGTACAGCTAATCAGGTTAACTATATGGTTCATGTTTCTACCAAGACAAGTTTTTGGGGAAAAAACTTCCTATCAGTGAGCCACAGACCCTAACTATTCTCACTTCTAAAATTTAGGCCCCAAGAGGAACAGTATAAAGTAAGTGAAATATATCACTTTGAGATTCTTTCTTTTTAATTTGACAGTACTAGAAAAATGTCAGTACTAGAAAAATGTTCCCCTTTCAACAACTACTAGTAAATTTTATTCAACTTGATTGTTATTTTAGATTTAGACTCTAATGTGGAAGTTGCACAAATACATTGTGTGTTTGCATGGAAAACAAATCGCTCAAAGTTTAATAATGTTTGATTTGAACTTATCTCAAAAATAGAGAGTTCTTCTCACTAGGGAGTAATAGCTGGGGAACCTCAGTGGGATTCTGAAAATAGGTAAGCCACTCCTGCCAGCTCTACCCTAAAACCTCTGAGACTTGCAATAAGTCTAGTTATTATGAAAATCTGTGTAGCTTGAATAAAAGGCTTGGGGAGAATGAGAACAGAATGAGCATTTGCATGGAATGTAACCACAAACGAAGCATCTGGAGCTACTTGTAGCTGCGAAAATATGCTAAAAAGGAGCCCCAAAAGAAAGTGATTCAAAGAGTAGGTGAGTTTTTGACAGTGTAGAGTAGTCAGTTCTTGTAAATTTTAAGGTTCTAGAGATGACAACAGAGCCAAATCATTGGTAGCTCATAAAATATTTCAGCAAAAAAATATGGGACTATGATTAGATTGTCAAGATTATCAAAAGACTGACCAAAAATTTATGACTGTGAATGCAAGGCTGTGAAAATTCAGTACTTTTCCTATCACTAGTGAAATTGGATGTGAAATTTTGAAGACATTCTTAATGCTCTTCTAACCTTTTCTCAATTAAATGGGAGGTGCAATTTAACAATGTTAGTCTTTCTTCAATAACACACAATATTTACCTATCTGGATCATTTTAAAGGACATATCATCTACTGATTAAACTATATCAAAATCCAATCAAGAATTCTATCCATAAATGAAGTAGACTAGAAATTTTTTCAATATGATGGTACACTTTTCTAAGTCTATAATTCTCTAACGTTATTTGGCATGACCTAAACATGTGAGACAGATCTTAAACAGCATCCTATAAATTTCAGAAATGGCTGATAAATACAAGGAGATGATAATATAGTAAACAAATAATTGGGGTGGGAGAAAGGATATCAATTTCATACATCCATAATGTTATCATTCAAAATCAAAGCAGAAAAGTCAGACTTAATAAATACTTCATAGCAGTATTGTTAGTATTGCATTCTTGTAAGAGAGATTCTGGCTCAATGTGGAAACACTTTTCCCTTCAAATTTAATGAAAACTGTATTTTCTATACCCGTACAACTTTTCTTCCCCTCAACCTGTCCTCAGTCCTACCACCTCCATCCATAAAGGTTCTCTTTTATTCCAAGAACACAATTACTGAAGTTTAGTGCTGGATTCTTGTAGAACAACCAAATGATAAATACATTTACACATAGAACAGTGGTCTTTGTAAGCTCTTATATCCACCAAAGTTAACATAATTTACTTCTTTTCAACTCAGGCAATCTTGGCTTACAGGCTTTTGTAGGCTCATAGAAGAGCTGACGAATCCCAAGAAATGTAAACTTCAAAAGGTCTCAAAGATATTTCAATTCTAATTTGCTTATAAAAGGCAAGACCGGTGCTGAAAACAGAGCAGTGCAAATCTACAACAGGGAATAATGTTCAGCAGGAAAATAATCTTCTCTTATTTTGTTAATTGTTCACTTCCCCTTGGAAAAACACATAAAATATGGCAAGAGTTCACAAGTCAGACTTCATCTCTCACACACGGAGATGGCTCAGTATTTCACACAGACTGCACTGAAAGGTTCAGAATATTGTCAGAAATAGTTGGGGCTCTCTTCCATAATGACTTACTTATCCTGCTGAACTGATGTGTTTCCCTGAGAAACAGTAAGACGATTAAAAACATTCAGTTCATTACGGGGCCGGCTTGGTGGGGAGGAAGGAGGCGAAAGGCTGGCCTCTGAAGTTCCAGAATCTGAGCTACAAGAAAAAAAGAACATCAAATAGGTGGCTTTAATTGGTTATGATTTGTTAGGATGTTAAATGAAACATGCTTTAAAAAAAAAATTCATCAGCGAATTCCTTCCTTCCTTCCTCCCTGCCTTGTTTTTTTATAAGATAAAATGCAATCTGAAAAACTGAATAAAGAAATGTTTCCCACTAGATTTTGTTATACCGGCCACAAGACTGCGCTAAAGAAAGAGTTGTCTACTGGAATCTAAAGTTACTATTAAAAAAGCAAGCCAAATTTAAAATTGTACAATTTTAGAGTTGAGACCAAGTTGTTCACTTTACAGGTGGGGAAATTGACCCAGACAGTTTACGAGCAGTTTGTTTATTCAATGGGTTACACATTTATTTTTTTAATTACTTATTTGCTCCATCTCCTATCTCCCAATTATTCTTGAGTCATTCGATTCAGCAGAAACAGGCAAACTGCTTCCTTAAATACAGGAAGCAAGGATGGTGAGAAGGATAATTTCCATGACAGTCAAGTCAGCTAAGTCAGTGGTCAAAGTAGGGAGTGTGCGTGCTGGCAGAGAAGAAGTGGTGGTATAAGATCTCTGCTTGAGTACAGAAAATGGATGAAAACTC
This sequence comes from Manis javanica, assembly GCF_040802235.1. NCBI lineage: Eukaryota > Metazoa > Chordata > Mammalia > Pholidota > Manidae > Manis > Manis javanica. The sequence goes on along the minus strand of NC_133170.1, from coordinate 5,047,114 downwards.
CTTTTTATATTTATTCTCATGTTAAAGAGATTAGCTTTACTGATGTTTCAGTGTAGACTGGCATTGATACCGCCACTTAAGGCTGTGTCAGAGCTCTACGTCATGTGCAACACCGGAGGCAGCAGTGGGCAAGAATTATGACAGTGGCTCTAAATTGCGCACTCAACTTCCTGCACGTTGTGGTACCACAATTTACAAATCCCTACTTAAGTGCATCACCAGACTGTATTTTGTAGTGTTAAGAACTAATCCTCACAAAACGCATAAATAGCTCCTAAAAGATTTCAGCAAAAAAACAGTTGAGGGTAACCCCAACAATGTAAACATGTAAGAACAGCAAAGAAATGGCAAGATGAACACTAGTTTTTTTTCTGCCATGGTACAGAGGTAAAGTCCAAGTTCTATCACTCAAAACTGATTTCAAATTTTTCTAGAAGACTATTTGAGATACAGATTTAATAAGCTGCACTTCAAGTATATATGAACTCTACCAATGACCCAAACAAATAATTGAAAAACAAAGACAGTATGTGACTGGACACAAGTGCTCGAATTTTTCATGGCTACGCGTGTGACCAAGATGGTCAGAAGACTGTGAGCCACGCCAAGATGAGTCGGATCAGGCCTAACCGAAGCCAGGCTGACTCTGGACACTCACTGCACTATTGTCCTTTAGAATCCAAGTGTCGCCGACTCTGTATACGATCTAGTCAATGAAAAGCATGAGTGACTTACTGTTTCTGTTCCTTGGCCTTGGATTTTTCTGCTTTTTCATATGTCTTTCTCCTGGTTCCAGGGGAAGGCTCTGGTAGCTTCTTTTCTGGCAGAGATGACTGTCTGGAACTAAAATAGAAAAACATTCCTTAATCATCCAATTTTAAATGTATTCAAATAACTTTGGCAGATGTACCACACAAAAATTCAATCTAAATTTTTAATAGATTAATAACTGGAACTTGATAAAGATTATTACTTGCAAATGAAAAACAAAACTCATTGAGTTATATACCTAGAGAGAGAGTTATGTATAATGATGGAATATAATCATGTTTGGTCGATGGCAAGTTGGCAACTATACATTTAGCTGGCAATCTTATCTAATCTTATCAAATCTGCAAACCAACTATCTTTGAAGGTAAATATCAATGTTCTACTATGAATTACCTAAAATAAATATTTTATTTTAAACATACATGTTCAAGTTTTTTTTAGAATTGCCTCAGTTGAAGAAAAATTGTCTTTACAGTTTGGCAGGCCAAAAATATTTTATCAGAATAAGAAAAACAATGAGATTTAATGAATTACTACTTAGACATAGTCACAAGCCAGTTCTACAAGTAATCACACACACAAAAAACCCACGCAATTATCTTACTTCACCAGTATCTAGGTATTGGTAACTATATAAATTTTAGTAATAAAAATATTCTTGTCATAAATTTTAAATGTCAAATAGTGTCCATGTAATTAACAATTTAAGAGTACAATTTTTGGTATGATAGTAATTAATTTTAATTTTAAAAATGAATATTTGCTTGGCTAGTTCTATTAATAAAAAAGGAAAAAATGATGAAGGAATTAGAAAGCAAGATCCCCAGACTGGGCTTATATGATTCCTATTTAAAGTGAAAACTAACTATAATTAAACTTTGTGTGTATGAATTTTCTAATCAGAGGAAATCACATTTTATAAACTCTGCATCATTTAAGTCCTAAGGAAATTATTGAGGAGATTATTTTAGTCCATGCAATAAAAGTCATGCAGTAATGACTTATAAGAGTTACTGCATCAAGAACATGACAAATTCTTAAATTTGTACAGCATGACACAAATACCTGAATTCATGAAAACTTGAAAATAAACTACATTCAAAGACAGAGTACAAACGATATTTTCTACAACCTGTCATAAAGGATGCATTTAAAAAAAGAAGAAAAAGGCAAAAAGAAGGTATTACCTGAATCTGGGTTCCAGGCCATAGATTTAGTCTTGAAGTTCCATAAGTCTCTACTCTGACAGACTAAATGCTGAACACATGCGGATTCCTAAAATCTGTTCTCAGTTCCATATCACTACCTTGACCAGAATCATTTCTTCTACTGTCATCTTACCAAAAAAGCACTAAAGCTCGAAAGCAACCTCTAACAGCACATCCAATAGTTAATTCAAAGGCCACCTCAAGCACATGCAAGAAAGTTCTGGCATCATTAAAATCAGTTTGGGAACTAAAGGGAGCAGATGGGCTTCCTGAATGGATAATAGAAATATCTTCTTAAAATGAAAAAAGTTATGGGAAACAGAGCTATTCAAAGGGGAAAGTTTGTTATGTTTTTTTATTTGCAGAATCCTATAATATGTGCCATGTTTTGGTGATACTCCTCAATGCAGTGAGGTCTTTATCCCATAAATAATTCGCTAAATCGTGTATGACGGTTAGTTTGAAAAATGCTATAAAAAATCTTTACCAGTGGATGAATGACCTAATTTTTAACATAACTATCAAAACACACTTACACACACAATGTATACACACACACACACACACACACACACACACTACTAGCCTGTGTAGGGAAATCTCTGTTCTCAAGATAATAATAAAAAAATTCTAAATAAGATATGTTTTGAGTAGAATATTTTTTGTTGTTCAAGTAGTCATAGATGGGAGAGAGAATATTCCCTCTTTCAAATCTTTAATAATACAAAAATACTTTATGCATACAGTCATCTCAGACATGCAATGTGTTTCAAGGCAGAGAATTAGGAAAGTTCAAAATGTATCAAGTTTGTAACTGGTATTTCTCTTTTTCTTTATAGGGTCAGCAAAGGTTTATTAGCCTGACCAGCTTTTAGAGGTTAGACATACATAATTTAGGGCAAATTTAAGAGTCTGTTTTATATATAAAAACCTTCTGTTTTACAAAATGGTTTTATAGGTATAACTTTAACTTATAATTGAATAATGAGCGAATTATATGAGTGAATATTTACATTTATACTCATTATATGAAAATATTCAATTATATGAACGACTAACGCAGAAATAAGACAAAACAATTCAACAAAGAACATCTCATCTTAAATGATTTTGAATGTCCAAGGAAATGAGGGAAGACAACACCTAACAGAAATCACTTTGAAAAAAGATCATATTTACATAAATTTTTAAAAACAGAAATAAGAAATTAGCAACATGCGCATTTCAAAAGAGAGAGAGGAGAGAGAGAGAAGCCAAAAGAAAGGAAGTTAGTGGAGCTGGGCCAGACTTACATGCTGCCTATCTTAGAAGGGAAGCCAGATGGGGGAGGGGGCTCTTGGTCCCTAGCAGAAGCACCACTTGTCTCTGCATTCATTCCGATCTCTTGCCCTTCTGCGACAGGCGGGAGAGGGCCAGGCAAGGAGCCCTCCCCTGCGCTAGTGTCTGAGGCTAGTTCACTGCTATCTGCGTACAGCAGTTCCATTTGCGTGGTGGTCCTCCTTCGGGCCTGGTCAGAGAATGGAAGGAAAAGCAATCAGCTGCGAACTTTTGCAGAGAAGTTGATTAGGGAATAGAGATTTCATTAGTTTGAAATAGGTAAAAACATGTAGCGTGTCTCTTCCTAGCAAGTGTGTCAAACACAGCATGTAAGATAAGTCGCATGCCAAAGCTACAATCAGGAAAGCCTTTTAGAGGCCACAGTAATAGCCACCATTTGTCCTGTACGTTCTGCTCTAAACACCATCACACGAGCGGGTACCGTCATTGCTCCAGTTCACGAATGAGGGAACAGAGGCAGAGCGGAGCTGAATAACTGGCCCAAAGTCACGCAGCTAGAAAGTGGCAAAGCCAGAGTCAAACCAGGTGTTCTGCCCCAAATATTACTGCGCTGCCACGCCGTACACGCCTAGCTCCCTCAGGAATAATGAGAAAAAGAAGAAGAAAGAAATCAAACCAAAAGATAACTGCAGAGAAGATCAACTAAATTCTGATTTTTCCCATGCTTAGATGTTTTATTTAATATCAATTTTGATTCTATTTTAATATCAGTTTTTACATCCGTTTCTCAGTTTGTGACCCCACTACCTGAGGGCCGACCTGTGTGGCTAGTCCAGCTGCAGGATCATTCCGCACCAGCCCGCACCAGCTCCCGGGAGCATGGTGATGCAGGTGAAGGGCATGTCCTTACGAACTAAACTCACTATAAGCATTTTCCTCTTCATTCCTGAAAAACAGTGACTACCCTCTCATTGCTCAGAGTTGTTATTATTGCTAAGGTACTAACGCAATCAAGGTGCTTCCCATATTATAAGCCTCTAGAGGGCAGGCACCCTGTTTTGTTCCATTTTATAGCCCTGCCCTTAACATAGTACAGTACACACCTATTTGAAATATTTAGTCAACTTCATTTTTTCAGTGAGGAAACAGCAATGATAATCTCAGCAGTTCGAAAGGCGTAGCAGGCAGCACTTCAGAACAGTTTTGGAAAGCAAAAGCCCTGTCAGTTTTCTCCGATGCCAAAGGCCCAAGAGAGGCACCATTTTCTTGGGAATCCCTAACCACGGTGGTCCTTTCAGGAGAGAGCCTTCAGGCCACCACGTCACGTCTCTCTGGTGTCCCACGAGGTACGAATAACAAGGCTTCCACAGAGCCTAAGAGACGAAAGTCACCTTAAAGAGGTTCCCTCCTCCACTTCTGATGGAATCCAAACCGTACTAGAATGTTTTGAGTTTTGCTAACTTCTGCTTAGTCATTTAAAATAATAAAACATGAACCACATGTTGCCAAGCCAGTAGCTCAAGGATCCTACACACAGCCTGGAGATGTTTCCTGATTGCTTTGCCCAGTATTTAAAGAACAGGAAATTCCACTTTAAAATCCATTTTCAGGCTTCTCTTGAAAAGTCAGAGGATCTGGTAGTCTTCGGGCCACACTCCCCCATGGCAAAAAGTTGAGCAGGAGTTGAGTGGCGGCTGTTTGCTTTAGACGGGCATGTCCTCCTTAGGGAATCACAGCGACCCCTAATGATTATTTTACATACAGCCACACTGCTCACATTACCTGACAAACCTCTGTGGCCTTTAAATCCTTCTTGTCCCCTGCGCAGTATTAGTCCTTCAGGTCCTAATTGTATCCATTCATTCAAAAATATTTACTTACTAAACACTACAAGAATTGTTTGTTTTCAAACATCCTAACATGGTTAGTTCATTCACCTAGTATCAAATGCTATTAATATTTAATCTGAAATGTACATCGTGTATCTTATACATTTAACAGCATGTATCATTTATGTATTTTTTTTAAACTTAACACATATACATTATAGCCTCATTAGCAGTTAATACAACGTGATGATTAAGAATCGGCTGATTATTCAAACCACCTCTGGATACTAGCTAAACAAAATAAATATGAAACACTTAAAAACATACTAGAATGTTAAAATTTAAAAACTCTCCTGCCAATCTAAATGATTTCTATTGCATTCCATTACAGGGTCTACAATTTAATTAACCAACAGTTTTAAATCACTACTGTCTAGTAATTTGTGACCATCACCTATATTATTATGATATTTAGGCAACATTAATCAATTAGCACAAAACTTCCTTAATGGGTAACAGGACATTTAGAAGAAGCCTGGAAAAAAAAAAAGAATTGATCTCCATAATCATATCTTGTGGATAAGAATCTTACATATTCTTATGAAGAATACAGGAAAGCACAAGTTCCACAAAGGAGAAATTTTTCAGTACAAACTTTTTCAAAGGGTAATAGACTAGCGAACTAAATGTCTTAGACATGGAAGCTTTGGTAAAAGCATTGCTTACTGGCTAACCTGTAAGGGTCTAGTGTGAGGCCTATGTGTTTAATCGCAATAACAATGAACAATGGAAAAAATGTTTACCTGATATTTTCAATTTTCCTTACCTTGCTTTTAGGCCTCGCTTCACCACAAAGCTTCATAAGGTCTGAAGAGAGTGTGCTATATGCAAAGAAGTAATTAACCATAAGATGAAAAGGGAACTTATTATAGCAAACAGTGTGTACTCTATGCTCACAACTATGGGAGAAAATTTCATGTGCCTCATATGGAACACACAGAATGAAAATATTTAAAATAAAAATGAAGTAATTTAAAAAACAACTCATTTTCCTTCCTTAAATAACCCAGGAATTTATTTTATTATCTTAAAATGTGTGAGGGTTAAGCATGACTCAGTTTGGTTTCCCTATTACCATTTCTACTGCTATTCACTTAGCCATGAAATTCAAAATTATTTTTTTGAGGTAACTGTTTGAAGCAATAAAATGAAAGTATTAAAAATATGACAGAAACATGTAAAACTCTATTTAAAGTTTCTCAAGTCTCTCTTACCTTCCTTCTGATCCTGGGCTGTTTAAAGGTGCCTCCTCATCAGTACTTTCCTCTACATTTTCTAAAAAAAAAAAATGTCCAAAATGCAGATTAGCCACATGTCATAATCTGCATGATTACAATCCCTATTCCATTATAAACATCTGCCCAAGGCCTCACTATGGGCACTTCAGTTTTAGTAACTGCATTAAAATAGAAGTGTAGAAAAGTGTTTCTATGAAGCCCTTTGACTATACGTCATAGGATGAGAGAAAAACATGTTCAAAATAGGAAAACGAGGCGCTGAAATGATAAAACATGGAAGAACAACATTCACAGTATAGAAATGAGACCATGTATTTATCAGAGTGTGTATAATTTTACATATTTTTTCAGAGTATGTATTTATCCCATATCATCCAAACATACAAAAACCTACAGAGTGAAAAAGTACGAGATTTAAATAAATGCTGCATGAACTCCCTGTAACATACCAGGCCAATTCTGACCATTATGTAAGTACAAACATACTTGTTATATTTTATCAGTCTGCCAACTTACTTAAATATTTTCCTTTATTTTTATTTTTGTTTTCAAGTAGGGAGGGAGAATGTGTGTGTGAAGTATTCAGAAGTTACACACCAGCATGCACCTGATTCACGTGCACATAAAAGACAAAAGCAACAGGTTTGCATGCAACGATTTTATCAATGAATACAAATAAACCACATCTAGTTCAGAACAGCTGTAGCAGACTAGTAAAAAAGAGGAGAAAAAGCACACATATAGAACTAGCGGGAAGTCAGTAAATAAAAGAGTCACCAAAATAAACTACTCAAAATGTCAGTGAGCCCCTAACATAGATGCAGGTTTTTAAAACATACTCATTTTATTATGAAATCATTCCATGAAACTAAAGATGGAATTATAATATACATAAATGAAAACTATATATGATTCATCCCCTTTTAACTTTTTATTTTATATTATACAGGAGGATTGTGCACACGAGTCAATTAATTCCTTTCTCTGAGGCTTCCTTTTCCTGAAGAAAATGGCGATCTAGAAGGAAAGCCCACCCTTACAGGAAGGCTTAAGGGTTCGGTTTGCAGACAGGGTGACTGAGTGCTAAGGGACTGAATTCATTGATGATATAGAAAATTAGGCTATAAAGAAATAACAAACCTGGTCTTTCTCTTCCCATGGGTAAAAGCTGACTGAGACTGTCTGGTATTTTTCTTGCAGGGAGCGATGAAACCAGTTAGCATGTTAATCGCCATGTAAGTGCTTAGTAAAAGCTACGTTAGCGGCTGCTTATGCACGTATGCTGTATTTAGACATGATTATGGTTTGATAAAACCCACTTGGCCAGGAGGTAGACAAGTCACCACAGACAGACCCAGACCGTCACCAGTCAGCTCCCTCGTCTTGATGGCCGGACACACCCGCCCCGCACCCACCGTACACCCTCAGCTCTGAGAGCACAAACCCAGCCCAAAGCCAGCTTTTTTTCTCATCACCGAAAAATCAAAGGCAAAGGGAGAGACTTAGAACTCCTGAATGCCTTAAAGCCCCTCCGTATCGGTGTAAAGCTGTACAGTCTCGCTTAAAGGAAGTTAACCAACTACTTTTTAAGTCTTTTTTTTTCTAAGTTATGGAAAACAAAAGTGGTGTATGGAAAAAAGTTCACACAGCAGCCCAGAGGCTGACATCTGTGGGGAGGCCGGCCGGCAAGGTCGGGCTTTGCCTGATAACCGGAAACTTAGCTCTCAGTGTCTCGAGTGGCCACTTAACTCACAAGGGTGATTCACTGTACTTAGAATGTGTGTGCAAAGCAAACGGCTTCTGCTGAACTGCTTTCCTTCTGAAAGTCAGGAGCTCTGCATGCACTAGACAGAGGGAACCTACACGGTCAATCTCCAGCAAAACACTTGGGTGCTGAGTGTCTAATGGACCTCCCTGAGTATAAACACTACATACCTGCTGCCCATGTTTATTCTGAAGGGAAAGTACATTCTGGTTTATTTCCCACGGGGGGAGAGAGCGGAAGGAAGCCCGGACACGGATTCCTCCAGGGCCATCTAGGTCTGTCCCCTATGCTCCAGCTGGTACCCTTCCTGCGTTGCTCTCGTGAATCTTAGCTGTGCACACACTATATGCTGAGTCCCCCAAGTCTCCTGGAAAATCTCTAAAGACAGGGCTGATCTTCGGAGCCCTAACACAGGTAGGGAAAAAAGGAGAGGACAAGTAAAGATGTTCTTCAAAGGCTCCAAAAGTAAAAACCTATGAGCGTGGGGTGCTGGCGCTGGGTCGCCCCCCAGTGTTACATCCCACCATCCTACGCCGTGTGCATGTAGCTCCGGGGCACCAAACCAGGCCTCAGGCTCAGACACGGGATGAATCTCGGTGCCTGCGCTCACTCACTGCCCCTCGGGTCCCCCTGTCCCCTTGTCTCTGCCTGGCTAACTCCTGTTTCTTCCTTTATGTTCAAGCTCAAATGTCACCTCCTCCAGAGTCTCCACAACAACGCCACTCCTGCCAGGTGGCGCCGCGCTGTGCTCCCGTAACTACCCGTGTGTGCCCATCACGGCCCTCACTGCGCTGTACCCGTCTGTTCACGGCCTGTCACCCTCAGTCAGGCATCACGTCGGCAAGGCATGCTTTTGTGTCTTATTCCTCTTTGAATCCCAGCACTCAGCCCAATGCTTAAATAACATGGTTTTTTTAAAGCAGTATATACATGACTGTCTAGCTTCTGTGGAGTTTAACTTCCACTTTTTTTCTTCTTCCACGCTTGTCCCCCGACACCTCTGGACTAGATCGCGGCCCCAGCCTCTAGGGAGAATTCCTGCCTTGAGACGCGGGTTCCATGAGCTGGACGGGCTTCCGCTCTCTGCTCCGACCCTTCTTCAAGCTATAGATAACGGCAAGGTGTTCAAAAGCTGTGCAGAAGTACACAGCTCATCAAATTAGCAGTTAATATTTTCTGCACACAAGGACATCCAAGAGGACACTGCATTTTCTTCCAAGCAAAGAGAGATAATGGACTTACATAAGAATTCGCTCAATACTATCAGTTGAGCCACCAAGAAGAACGAAGAGAAGGAGGAAGAGGGGAAGAAGAGGAGGAGAAACATGCCTGAGGATCCAAGGAACAGCGAAGAGTCGGGGTACAGCCCAGGAACTCGGGCAGCCTGAGCTAACATATAACCAGTCCTCCTTTTCTACTTGTACTTGTTATGGTTTGAGCAGCTTAAAAGTAGTAGATTTTCAGTATCTGTATTATGCAGTTGATCTCAAAGAAGTACTACTTTGAGATTGGCACGATATATGTAAATATTTTTAAAAAATCAAATAGCTCGTGTATTTTATTTGTGGGATAGCTTAATTAAAATAAATTCAGATTTATAGGTTATGTTCATTCTAATGACACAGGGAGGTAATTACGTTTAATCTTTCAGTTGCATCCCTCTCTTTTAAGTATAAGCATTTGACAGCTGTGTGATTAGGGAAAAAAAAAAGTTCAGAACAGAACTTTGAAATAACTTTAGTTCAATAAAAACTGCTCCAAAATAATCATTCAAAAAAAATCACAAGCAATAAAATTGCCCTGATCCTCCCGGTTCTTAACTACCCATGACACAGGTAGTGTGATCACTAAGTGGAACAGAGATATTCCTAAGGAGTCGGTGTAATTAATGCGAATGCTGCAATGGTAAGAGGAAAGGTTGAAAATCAGTACATTCAATGGTCTCTAAAGCTCCTAACCTGAAAATACTGCAAGTACTGTTTCAGTGTGTTCATATAAAATCCTTTGGTTTTATTCAATTTACAACATTAAATATATATTGCTTTATTTTACAAAAATTAAGAATAGCTGAGAAGCTAACAACTGTGTGCCAAGGAAAAATATATACGAAAGATATATATACCAAAGGAAGTTATTTTTGAGACTAAAGGAACAGATGCAAGTTAACAGATCTATTTAAAAAATTGAAAAGGAAATATACACTCCATTTTTTTCCTACAAGAAAGAGAAAGAAGGGCTTATGAAACTGGAGCCACAACTGGAGTTCAGATAATAAAAGAGAAAATTAACTAATGCATACTTCTGTAAATGTCTAAAACATTTTTAAATCAGGCATGTATATAAGAAAGACAAAAGACTTAGTGTGTTTGTGGTCATGGATACATTTCGAAAAAGATCATGCAAAAACCAGTTGGCTGCCAATAAAAATTAAATTAAAAAAAAAGATGTACCACAATTAGTGTACATGAACAATTAGTAATTCATGCAGCTGTAGGGTACACAGAAAGCTAAACATACTTACCTAATGGTACGCTATCTAGATCTGTGTAAATAACAGCAAAAAGGAAACAAAAAGCAATACTCCAATCAAAACAGATCCAGTGTTAAGAACTCCCACATTCAACAAGATTATGTACCACTTGTAAAATATTTAGAATAGATGCCATAGTAAACACTTATAAATTTATTTTTTATGGCAGTTAGATAAGCAGAGTAATGAAACTTGGTTAATATTTTCGATGACTTAAAAACCCAATTCAGAAACTTAGTAGGTCCTCTGTATCTATAAAAACTAATTGCTTAATAAAGTTAAGTAAGCTTTCTTACGCTGGCAATCACTTCTTGCAATGACAGTAATTGCACCCCCCCCCAAATATATACATGCAAATTAGAGAAGGAATAGTTGTTAAAAGCATAAGTAAATATAGCATCTATTCGATGAAGCTAAAGGAGAAGAGGTGGAGAAAACTCAAAGGGCAGAGCTTCCATGCAGCTCATTTAATGGAAGTTTAGTCCGAATCACCTTGCAAAGCCCGGCCTAGCAGAGCATCCAGCTCAGGATTCAACTCCGCTTTCTCTTTCAGCATATGGAATAAGAGCTGGTTTTGTGTAGCACTGGTTATTTCAGTTTGTTTAAGCCGACCTTCAAGTATTTTAATTTGAGCCTCTTTCTGGGCAGCCTGAAGACCCTGTAACAATACCAAAAAAAAATTATCTTAAGTCATACAAAATACACTCTGCCACATAAAGAGCTGTATCAAATAGCAAATGCATACGATACACAGACTTTGAAATCAGACCTTGTTTCATCCCAACTCAGGTAAATGCATTTACACTCAAAGAGGAGGGAAGTGCAACTGTATTTTTTCCTTTCTGATTTTTTTTTGAGCTGTAAAGGATCAGTTTTAAGCCAAAAATAGTATCAAATTTTTTTTTGCATCCCAAGAGATTTTTTTCCTTTGTGAAAGCAAAATATTAATTTCTTCTTTAAGTCATCTATTTTTTAATACCCAAGCACCAAAGATGACAAGCTGGTAGAACTGATTCAAACATTGTTGACTTTTCTTAATTCCAAACAAAGGTAAAAGGAGTACTTTCCAATCGAAAAGAATCTTCTTTATTAAAAAGGAAAGAGTCACTGGAGAAGATAACATGACAATGAAGGAACCAAACCTAGGTTTTCAATAACAGCGTGTGGTTAGATCTGACCTTATTGATGCCCATTGACAGGAAGTGATCTAGCAGGTAGCGGGCTTCCGTCAACGTGCAAGCATTAATGACTGCGGTGACATCCAAGGTTTCTCCTTCTTCCTACATCAAACCAGCACATGATGTGACATTACTTTGAGCTGAATATATTTAAACAGAAGGCAAAAGCCTGTTATTGCGGCATGCATTTATTTGACAGTTTTGGGTTAGCCAATATGGCTCCTCAGGAAAGTGTGATATCTGACCCCTACCCCAAGAAACATACAGTCTAAGCTGAAAAGGTAACACACGTCTGAGCAGTGAAGAACTCAAGGTGGGTTAAGAGATGATATATGCCTTCTACAAACAATGAATAATACCACCAAATCAGCAGAGAACTCTGGACAGCAGGTAGGGAGTGGTATACGTGCGGAGAAACCCAAGACCTATGTTAAACTAATAAATTTGAAAAATCCCTTCATATAAAATGTCAAAGTGCTTTCAATGACAAAAAATACAAAAACACTTTACATTAAGCCATTAAACATTTTAAGTCACAAACCTTCGCTTCTTCCATCTGCATGATGTTAGCTTGACAATCAGAAATACTGTCGTTGATATAATCTATGTTAGCGGTCAAGGACTCCATCTCCTCATTGATGTTAACCGCATTTTTGTCTCCCTCTCCAGTCTCCTTGACTATCTTTTCCCTTCTTTTTGAAAGTTTCTCTCGTCTTTTTGTGAGTTCTTCCCGTTGCTATTGAGAAAGCAGGTTGGATTCTAAGAAATGATACTCATCTAGGACCCTGAGAACATTACAAAGTGATGTAAGAGAGTCACAGAAGGACCCATACTACGGAATTCCACTCATAGGAATAGTCATCTAGAAAAGTTCAACGCACAGGTGCTGTAAGTAGAATGCAGTTGCGGGGTCTGGGGTGAGGGGTGAGGTGGGTATGAGGCAGTTGTTGTTTGATGAACAAAAAGTTCCAGTTATGCAAGATGAGATTTAACATAATATGCTGTACAACAATGTGTGTATATATAGTTATCACAACTGTGCTGTTTCATTAAAAATGAGTTAAGAGGGTAGATCTGCTGTTAATCTGTTCTTACCATGATTAAAAAAAGAGGAAAACAAATAATGTCCATCTAGTCATGCACAATGAAATCAAAACTCAACAAGGCAAAAAAAAAAAAGGCTTAAGTCTTACATTTACCCAGGGAACAAATCTGGGAACTAAGATGGACAGTCAGCTCAGGGGGAGCGCATGTCCCCGTCCCGTCCGCACCTTGAGGAGTCGGTTCATGTCGGCCTCCATATTGGAGATGGTCATCCTCTGCATGATGGCGTCTGTGACCCTGTGCTCGAGAAGCTGCCACTTCATGCGCGCTGACTTGGAAGTAAACGCTCGGCCGGTCAACCCTTTCCTCTGATATTTTTTTCTATAATAACATAAAAAGTAACCACACGATCACTGAAGTGTGCTTGTTGATGGGACACTGCCGAACCATGACCGCCTGTCAATCATCCCAGGGTCCGCTCGTGATGCCCCGCAGACCAGGGCAGCAGGTGTGGGGAATCACCGACCTGGTTCCGTTCGCCGTGGGCGTGGGCAAAGCCTGGACTCTTGCCACGGGAATCCTCACTCGCTGCGGGGCTCCTGCCCTTGCGGCGTCTGCCTCTCCCGCTGCCGCACTGGGGCCCGCGTCCTGAACGGGGGTGTCGGAGGAGCTCAGCTTCCGCGTGACTTTCCCGGCCACTTTGTCTGACATGGGCCTTACTTGCCGGCGAAGAGCTGTCACCTGAAATAGCGGCAGAGACTGATTCGCTCTCTGGGTCTAAAGAAACACATCATTTATCGCAAAGCCAGACTGTTTCCTCCAAATAGTCAACTTGCCTCTTCAGTTTTGCGTCGAAGAACCACTTCTTGGTTTCTTTTTTGGGCTTCCAGAAGTCTAAGCTGATGCTATAAAATAATATTGAATAAGTTAAAACCATACACTGAAAGACACAATGCATCCTGCTCCTACATTTACATATTTCCCCATCCCACTGGGAACCATGAGTTCTTGGTGGAACCTGAGCTAACAACGGCCTTGCATCCATTATTACAGATAGAGATTATTTTATTCCAGTAAACACAAATGCATACTGAAATGCATTTCTCTCTGAAAAATTAGGTTATCTGTGACACATACTTTTATTTAACAAATACTCATATAGCACTTACAAGTACTTTTTGAATGCTTTACAAATAATGTCTCATTTCATTTTTAGCTAGACATTTTGTTACCCTGACTGTGGCATAAACAGGAGGAAACACGGCTTCGATTATTTTCAAGAGAGGCATCTTACACGATATACAGTAATGATAACTGTTCTATGTGTAGGGAGAACATATATTAGTTGTTACAGCATTTTATAATAATTTTGGAAATGTTATGTTGGATAAAATCAGTGGACAATAACATGTCAGGATTGAGTACCAACTTGTTTCTGTGTACATTATTTGATAAAGACATTTAATTATGGATTACTTTAAGCCATTTTTTAGGGCTGTCACTTAGGAAAAAATTTTAGATTAATAAAGAACATAGATCCTATATCTCTGTCATTTATTTACTTCTCTGATCTTGGGTAAAGCTAAGGAATTGGACCTGATTACAAACATCCCTTACAGGACTTAAATTCTGTGAAATAACAAATAACCCCTTGTGTTTTGTATCCCAGATTCAAACACATCATTCATCTCATGCTTTTTGCATGTTTCTAACTCATCAGGTGGGAACTCTAGGAAGACAGGACTCTATCTTACCGCTGCCACATCTTCACTGCCTCTAATGACTGACATAGAAGCAAAGGTAATAAATCTTTTTTAAATGAAAGAACTGACAAAAATTAAAATTAACATGTAGTTTGAAACATGTTTCTATATTAACTTTCTTCCTATTAAAAGTCAAATCTCAAGTTCATTCATACTTTTTGTATCATGTACAAACATAGTTGGTTCTCTAAAGGTTCAAAGATGAATGTGACGAGGAACAATTTTTAAAAGAAGGTCAATATGTGCACAAAGTGATGGATAAGAGGGAGAAGGAGTCTTGGTGTTAGCTTTGTAGGTGAGAGACTAGCCTCACGTCTTTATAATGGGGTATCATACATGGACATACGTTGCAGATATTCACGATTCCACTCCAGGAGTCAATTGCCCATTACTTATTTCTCTATATTCCATATGAATTTGTAAGAAAGAGGAAAGTAGCATACATTGTAAGGAAATTATCCTCCTTATCCAAACGTGTTCATTAAAAACAAAATAACAGTCCCAAAGTGGAAATAACCCAAATGCCCATCAACTGAAAAATGGATAAACCAAAATGTGCTCTACTAATAGAGCCATGCAAAGGCATTAACTACTGATACATGCTGTAACATGGACAAACCTTGAAAACATCACACTAAATCAAAGGAGCCAGGCACTAAAAGCTACATGTCGTGTGATTCCGTTTCTATAAATGCCCAGAATAGACAAATCCAGAGACAGAAAGTAGCTGAGTGGCTGCCAGGGCCAGGGAGAAAGAAAATGTAAGTGACTGCTTGTGGGTACAGGGCTTCATTTAGGAGCGGTGGAAATGTTCTGGAAATAAGATAGTGGTGATCATTGCACAATATTCTAAATACATTAAAAACCTGAACCGTACAGTTTAAAAGAACAATTTTATGTTATGTGAATTATATCTCAGTTTTTCTCAACCATTTTTCAATTTTACATCTCAAATAGACAACAGGTTAGAATGTGTTTCTACTTGCTTTCAGTAAGAACATAATGGTATTAAACAAGACAAAAAATGTGTAGGAATTGAAACTTACAAAATAACCTGATTATTAAAATGCACTGATATCCTGGGAAAACAAAAATAAATACAGCCATAAATATGAGAGTCAGCTGGCTAAAATATCTACTTTTCTACCTCATTACTCCCTTCTCTCTCTCTCAGATTTCCTCTTTACCTCCCAAAGTAGGTTTCTATTTTCTGAAATATGCTGTATGCTCATGCTTTCTCCAAGGAGGATTTAGAAAAATTTGAGAAAGAAAAAAGGAACAAAGACTGAAACCTAACCATCAATGGGGAAAAAACCATGATGGCCTTCTTTAAAGAAAAAAAAAATCATAAATGAAATAACCATATTGCCAAAAATTTGGAACGAAGAAAAACAGATCAATACAACTTTTAACCCTAAAATGATTATAGTCAGCACACTGGTACATAGCCTTCAAATTTTTCCCTCATCTTAATCAAGAATACATATATATGAAATGCCACTTCACCCTTAACGTTAAGTCACAGTCACTCTTCATTTTATGGTGCAGTTTAGATCCTAATTTTAAATGGATCAACAACCTGTTAAGTGAAATGGACTATATACAATTTCTTTAACCATTTTCCCTACTGTCAAATGCCTTCGTTGTTTTTACAGTTTTCACTATTACAAACAACCCTAAAGTGGAGATATTAAAACAGAGATATTAGATATTAAAATCTAAATCTTACTTTAGATTATTTTCTTAGCCTGAGTCCATGGAAGTAGAGTTCTTGAGTTAAAGAGTATGAAAATTTTATAGCTCTTAGTAAGTCCTCTCTCTAGTGAAACTTGGTTATTATCCTAGGAACATTTCTAAGACTCTCTGAGCCTATCTGTGGAGCCATCCTCAAACTGCTATCTTATATAATATTGCAAATATTGATCTCCCTTAGTTGTAGAGTTTTTTTCTTTGCCATTTTTTTCCATCTCATAGTCTAAAAAATAAGCCTCTAATAAAATTTATAATGATGGTATAGTATTTTTCATAGGCTCTTATACTACATTGCTATAATCCATATAATAAATGCCATATTATAAAAATGATGCTTATTTATTGTCCTTAAGCTGCATTTAATAGAGTTATCAGAAAATTTTCTTTCATTTATTAAACGATATTGTTCAATGTACAATATTTGTGTATTAAGTCCACTCACATCTCTTTTACGCTGGTCTTTTTTCAATTGAGCAATCTCTCTGTTTCTTCTAGACTCTGTCAATCTGGCTTTTTCTTGTTCTTCTTTCATTTGTTTCATTAGACGAACCTAAAAAATTAGGTACATACATCCTAACACAACA
Organism: Manis javanica; assembly: GCF_040802235.1. Classification (NCBI taxonomy): domain Eukaryota; kingdom Metazoa; phylum Chordata; class Mammalia; order Pholidota; family Manidae; genus Manis; species Manis javanica. Next base: position 5,030,114 of record NC_133170.1, on the reverse strand, counting down.
TTCATTAAATAAACCACACATACCGAAATAAGTTCTTAGAATTCTGAATATATAACATGGAAATAGGGAATGTTTTGATGCACATTTTAAATGGTCAACTCTTCTTTTTTACAGAATTAATACATTTCTATTTCTAATATACTAATATGCTTCTATCAGCTTGCTTGGTGCTCCATGCTTTTTATGCTCAGTGTTCAGTCATTCTATAACTTGAATGACTTGGGGTACTTAACTTATTACCCAAGGTCACATTAGCTGTGTGACCTTGAAAGAGTTACTTAACTTCTCTAGGCTTTGGTTTTCTGACATATATATAAAAAGGAGATAATAGTTTCATGGCACTAGACCATTATGAGAATCCAGTGAGTTAATGCCTATATATTGCTTATCACAGTGCCTGGTATATAGCAAGTTACTAATAATTTTAGCTATTATCAGCAGCAGCAGCAAATACACAACATAATCATGTCACTACTTCCTAACTCATTTCCACATTCACTATTTTAAAGAAACAGTATTGATTTTCATAATAAACGTTAAAACAAACCAGATAAGAGAACAGGGTTCACATACTCTTGTTTGGTCAAGGGAAAACATTTTGTACCTTTCTGTGCAGGGGAATCATAAATACCAAATCCAAGATAGTTGTTACCTCTCTGGGAAAGGAGAATATGACCAGGAAAGGTTACTTACATAGGCTTTACGAATAACTGTAATGGCTATCTTAAGTAGTAGATACAGTGTTCATTAGGTAATTCTCTGTGCTTTTTTTGCAAGTTCAAGATATTTAATGCTTTGTTAGTCTTGTATATGAGTCTTAAGAGGAGACATATCCATCAAAGCCAGGGAAGCCCTGCTGACCGCATGATTTTCAATTACTGCGAGGAAAGGTTTTGATAATGGGTGACTAGGGTACACAACTTCTGGTTTCCAAAAAGAAGTGCATCATTTCTAAGACTGGGTTGTTTGTTCTATATGGAATACGGTAAGAACGACAGTAAATTTTTTTGTTCCAAATGACACAAGCATCCAAACATCACATTTTAATGGAAAACATCATCAATACCTTTGTTTTTTTCATTTCCATCACATCCTGCTGCAATTTCTTCAATTGCTTTTCATACTGAGACTGATTCTTTAGCAGCCTCGCGTGCTCTTTTTGAGCTGCCTGGAGTCTCTGTAGCTCTTTATTCATGGCTTGCAGTTTCTTTTCATATTCAGATCTAACTTTTTTTGCCTTTTCTTCTGAGTAAGATTCCACTGAACCTAAAAGATCAAAGGATATTTTTTTTTATGAGACACGGATTTTCATCTCAAGATTTACATCACTTGACCTTGGGGAAGAAATATCTCCAAAACACACCTCAGGAGGCCAGAGTGTCTAAATCACTCTCTTTTATTATCTAAACTTGTTTCATAATGATTGGCTTTACTTAAAATGTCCCCAGCATATATGAAAACACTAAAACAACTGGCCACAACTTTGGACAAAGCAGTTGAATACCTAGACAAGTACCAGAATGAAAAATCAAAACAAATAATATTTAACACAATGAAATAAGTGCACATTTGATGTGATTCCAATACAACTTTTTTTGTTCTAAAAATAAAGAAGATAGAAACCCATTTTGGTGATTTAATGGGAACTTTAATTTGAATTAAATATAAGTCTTACCTAAGTTTTGAAGCACCTGGTCTCTTTCAAGCTGAGTGTCCCGAATTTTATGTTGCAGCATCATTAGCTTCTCTTCATATTGCTTTTTCAACGTCTGCAGTCTTTTCTGGCTGTTTTCTAGTTCATCAATCAGCTTTTGCTTGATTGCAATTTCACAAGTAATGTTTGCTAAGTCTGCTTGATAATTGGCTATTTAAAAAAGAAGAAAATATGGTTAAAATGTTGTAATTTTAGCTTTCAAGCAAGAGCAAGAAAACGTCATCTCCGTCCAGGTATTCGTTTAGCAGCTAGAAGGGCAACGTCCTGGATAAACCGGAAACTAATTAAGGGGAACAAGATACAGAGCGTTCACACGCATCAGGGACAACAGCTACTATTCGTGCTGAGTAAGAATGGAAATCACACAATGACTAAAATCCAACGGAGGAAGCACGAGCCCTGGAGGCCATACACAGATCGGCAGCTACAAAGCTGCTTTCATCAAGGACGAGATGGCAATGTTAAGAGTTTTCTGTCATGCTTCAAACAAGTTCCCAAAATGAAGGCTTGTCCCTGGCACTAGAGGCAAGTACCTTTTTCATCTGATTCGGAATCCGATTCATCAGAGCTTTCACCCCCTTCGATGTCCTCCTCCTCCCCCTCCTCTTCCTCCTCCTCGTCTTCATCCTCACGATCACTCACTTCTTGACTTTCTTCCTAAAATGTGATTTGTGACCATCAGTGGCACAATACTGGCAAAGCAAACTGACCCCCTCATTAAGAGTGGCCGCAGCACAGAGTCCTCTGTCTCCCGTAGCATCCTGGCCACACACACAGCGCTTTCACGGTGCACAAGATCGACAGCCGCTAATATTTTATCGCTCGCGGTGCTGAAGAAAAGAAGCCCTCAAGGAAGTGGATCGGAATGGGTACCCGGCAACTGTATCTCTTCTATACATGCTAGTATAGTTATCAGCAACCAAAAATGACCTGATGGGGACTAAAACTTACAAGTTCATTCTTTCATACTTACCGCTTCTAATTCATTGTTTTCTCTTTCTGAAATAACCTTTTCTTCTTTCTTCTCTTGATCAGTGTCTGTATTATCTTCTTTACCAGCCACACTTTAAAAAAAAAGGAACAAAAGGGTAGGGTATTAAAGTAGGGAGGGAAATTGTTCACTTTTTTCCCCCAGATTTTCAAAGACCACCAACTATTTGTGAAAACAAACTAGAAGGGTTGATCATTTCACTGAGCAAAGTTATCATGTCTGATGTTTCATAGGAAACTAGAAATTGCCATTTAACCAATACTGTAGGGATTTATATCATTGGAGAAAAACCTATTTTCTAGAAACACTGAGAAACAGATTATATCCTGGATCATGAGCTCTGATGAGACAACTAAGAACCAGTCACAGTAACAGCTAATTAACTAGAATGTAGGTGATACACAAAGGAAGTTGAAACAAATATTTTTGTTATCTCCTAAATATATACTTTTCTTAACATCCTAATACATTTAGAAATAATTTTAAAGATCCAGAATAAATCTGCCCACAGTGTTTGTCTACACTGGCTACATCAATCAGAGTGTTAAGTCCCTTCTGTGTAGGCTCTTTTTCCCTAGGCTGTACATAGAGCATGGGGCTGTTTCTCTTAATATTCTCACAAAAATGTGTTTTGCACATCAAAACAGTCTGAAATTCAGCCTGACCTTTGGTTGATGAGGAAATTCCAGGGTCTGCCACAAGATTCATCATACACATGGAAGCGTCCTCTTTAGTTATCTAGTACTAGCAGCCCTGACTACGTACTTTGTCAGGTAACAGTTTTAGCTAAACCAATTCAGCCCTGGTGGACCTAAGAAGACTGAAGACGCACTAGAGAGTAAGGTTTTTACATTTTCATCACTCTGACTGTTTTAGGGTTTAGCAACCATGATCAGTTATGCACAGAAGTTACACTTCTGTTCATGAGACTCATACATTTAATCAAGCTAAATAATATTAAGAAGTGAACTTTAAGTGAATCCTCACATGAAAGATTTCTTCTTGAGCTATAATGACATTTTCAAATCATGGAGAATAAAAAGAATACTTGAATAAGGCCATATTCTCCAAGTAAAATTCCCCTAGAAAGTGCTTAAAAACTTTATCAGGATAACTTCGTAGCGGCTATCATTTCTTTCAGACATTCTGCTACATTAAATAATTGCCCTAATACGTGGATTTGTTTTTAGCTTCTAGGCTAAAAATTTAATCTCACCTAAGCCCTGTTATTATTATCATACTCTACTGTTTAATTCTAGGTTTTTTCACAGATTATTCTGGTACTCAGAAGATGAATATAAAGAGTTTTCCTTTGTAAGCGCTTTTCAGAGTCCCTATTTATGTTTACTTATTCAATTATTTCTTTATGTCTTCCCCAGTAGACTGTAAGCCCCACAAGGGCAGGGACCGTGTCTGTCTGCTCAGTGTCCTGGGGACGTGCATGATAAATGTGCAGTGAGTGTTTGTTAAATATACTGATCCGTACGGCTGTGCACGAGCACCTCCGTTTGGCACCTCTGCCTGTGTGCCTCACGCACTAATTATGTTGGAATGGCACAGACTGAAAGATGCATGGAAGACAGCATGTCTCTAGAAGAAGAAGACGCTACCAGTAGGAACACTGATAAAACAATCTTCAGTGCGGAGGAATCAAGCAAATTACAACAGGGCTCTGTGAGTGCTGTTAAATCATCCTCTTAGAGAAAAATGCTGCATGTCCCGAGTGCCTCCCTTACATCCCTGGTATTAAAGCAGGACTGCTGGCTCTCCACCGTCAGGAAGTTCAAGCTGAAAATCTGGGAACTTCCCCTTCATCCATCATCCCATTTAAAGGCCAGCCCCAAGTTCCTCAGCACCAAACTTGAGGTCTACGCCTACACTTTAACTAGGAGAGGAGAATGCACCCCCATTCCCTCCCCATGCAGTCTCCCTTCCTCCCCTGTAACTGGTGCTGCACAGTTTCCATTATCGTTGCTTCACATTCCAACCCAAACTCCCTTTTACTCAGGTGGACAGCCATGCAACCCCTTATCCCAAACACTTGGCCCAACACACCCTCCTAATGCCTCCAAGTGACCAGTTTTCAGCTCAACAATTATTACTCTTCACTTACATGTAAAGTTATTTCATGCGTTACAGGCTGTTCATGCCAATTCTGATGCAGAAAACCAGCAGTTGTAACATTACATTATTAATTTATCTTTATAAAGCACTTAAGGCTTACTTAAGCTTTTAGAAGGTAAATGATAATTATTGTACAACAAATATTCTTTTCCTCAATAAACTAAAGCAAACTGATGTCTAAAAATAACTTTCAAAGCAGCAGGGAAAGATATTTAAGTTTCCTCTTTACACAGAATCAGAATCTTGGAGCTGGAAGGAACGGTAGTGATCATGCGGATTAACCCAGTTGACATCTGACCACCAGTGTCAACATTTTTGTTCACAACCGAAAAAGAAACTGTGGCCTCGGGAAGTTGATCCACTCAAGCAGGTGAAACCCAGGGGTCATGACTCGCAGGCCAGTGTCCTGGAGTCCTGCCCTCAGGGTTTAGTCCACACACAGCCCGGGAAGGGTCAGCAGCACCAGGAGCTTGTCAGGTATGTGGGGTCTCAGGCTCCATCTCGGTCCCACTGAATTAGAATTCTCATTTTATCACACTCCCCAGGTGACTGGTGTGCATATTCATGTCAAGAGGTCCTGCCCTACAGCACCGAACTGCTCTGCTTTTGCATAAAAAGCATAAAAGTTGGAAGCAAACTCTATTATTCATCAACTACATTTAAAGGACTCGAATACTTTAACGTGGGGGAATTGCTTGCATTCACTTTAACTATGTACCTCATTTTGACCTTCCAAAATAGAAATTTCACAGTGAAATGCCTTAATTTCATTCCAATGGTAAACATAACTTTCTAAATATATACTAACTAGATGAGTTCTAGTGTGACTTATAGATGATTAGAATTATATTCTAATTATAGAATACTTTAAATAAGTTACAGAATTATAGAACAGAATTATTGAAACTTTACAATACTATGTAATATGCAGAAATTGTGGAATGTACATTAAATAATGTTAAGAAAACATAACTTGGAAGCTTTCATATTTAAATATATTAGTTTAATTATTGCAATGTAAAAGTTATCAAAGGCTCATTTTTAGTAAGATGAAATTTCTAAAGTGATGCTTTTAAAATACTTAAATACATTTTTGAAACCAGTTTATTTCTCTTGTCATTTTGAGTAACCTGGAGATTTTTTTTAGGAAAAAAAATCTATGAAAAGAAGTTCTGAAAAGAAGGAAAATAGTGCTTGATCCTAGTTTAGATAACCTTAACTCTGAATGAGTTTAAAATGTAATTTTTTATTATATAGACAGTTCAGAAATATGTTTCTAAACTTTGCTAGAATTTCAAATGGGAAAGAAGAAAATACCCTGCTTTCGATGCTGGCTTCAAATACATTTTAAAAGCAACACTTGCTTTTCTAATTAAACTCTTAAAACACCTTGTAAATCTTATCTGGAATAAGGCCACAGTTTCCTTTTGCCTTGTTGCCCTTTCAATGCTTTTTTCCAATAAAAAGATGACACCAAATAAGGAAGAGAACAAGCCCACCAGTGACTCAGCACGGCTGCTCAGATCTCAATGCCCACCCAGTCAAAAATTACCCATCTGCTCACAAGTTTCTGAAAGATACTTTCTGAAGGTCAAATTTGGGGGCTATTTGGTCTTTTTAGCCTAAACAAAGCTAAGTCACCATCATAATTATGATAGTTAATTCTAAAATCACAAGAAATTGCCTGAATTTTAATGCACATAACTAGTAAGCATTTCATTCTTTAAAAGTATTTTTTTAATGTATTTGGAGTGTTTGTCAATTTTATCAAATCATAATTACTTTTAGGAACACCAAGGTGATCCAGTATTGAAACAATCTGTAATTCTATAACACATTTCCTTGTGAATAGCAACTAAGTACTTAAATGACATTTTAATAAAAAACCTGGGAAATATTCCAACCTTCTTTCTTCTCGATTGCTTTCCTCAAGTTTCTGTAGCCTTCAAAATCACGAGGCACAGTATTGGAAGGCCAAGCCAATGAGGGACAAACCAGACAGTAAAAAGCGGAAGTGGTAAGAAGGTAAAAATGATACATGAGCTTGAAGACTAAAATAAATATTAAAAGATATTATCAAAGGACAATACACAGTAAAAAGGCAATACATTTTGTAGGAATAAAAAGTAAGTAGAAAAATAAGCAGATTTATAACGAAGAAGAGTATATAGACTATCAGTTGAAATTATTCAGCAGTAAAATATAGAGTCTCAACTTCTATAAATTGTTAAGTAGTAGGAGTGTTTGGATGCCATTGTCTTTTTTAATCTGAAATGGATCGATTTTCTCAGGTCCCCCCAAAAAGCCCACTTCCAGTAATACCCCCTTCCTTTTTAGCCTGTTTACAGAAGACCATTTTTGGCATCATTACAAGAACTTCAAAAAGTAATGCCTTTATACCACCATATGAAAATACCATTAAGACTACATACTAAGATACTACTTTGAAAACTTGCTTTTTAGTTTAATATTCTAAATGTGAACATCACTAAATCTAAAAAAAAAACTATATTTCAAGATTATACATGAAATGATATTACAGTCAAATGAAAATGGTTGTTATGGTATCAGTGACAACCTGCAATTTTAACTGAAAATTAGTATCTCATAATCACTGTACTCATTATTAGAAATTAACTTTTAAAAGGACACATCTAAGGCAAAGGTGGCAATAGGAAATGTAGTACTTTCCATTAGTAAGATTGCTTTTTGATCACTGAAGTATAAGAAAAACTATAAATATGTATTAAAAGCCTTTGAAATATAATTTAAAGAATATGCAATACACAGAATTGGGGATCTTTACCCAATGGAATGTACTGAATACCGATGTCTCTCATGTAGACAAAAAAATAGATACGCCAGGCTCTGATTAAGCATATAGTGATCTTGATACAGCACATTTCTGCTCAGAATTCCGAAAATATTTTTCAGAATCATCAATAGTTTAAAAAGAAGAGACTGAGTCTTAGATATAAATGATGTCATCAACCTAGTTCTCATTTTGATTTTATAGTATGTGTGGTCATATGTGACTTTTACTTGTTTTGGCCTGCGATTGATTTTCATAATCAACTTATATTGTTGTCACAAGAAGAGACTAACAAGCTTTCTGAGAGAAAAGAAAAATCCACAGAGTGATATTTACCAGGGATCGAAAGGTCTGGTAAAATGGCTAGAAAAAGGAAAGCAAAGCCATCACCCACAAAATCAGTGTGTTTTGGAGTTTCAACCTGGCACCACTAAATACAAAAACAATGTGGTCTGATGAATTTGGAAAGTTTTTCTATAATACAAGTCATTTAAAGCTAGATATCCAAAAATATGGGGATTAATGTGTGAATGGAAAATTTTCTTTATCCATATATCCAGAAAAATACAAAGTTTTTTTATGTCTAACCTAGTCTTAGTCTGATAATAATGTGCTACAATGGTTCAAAGGACATGGTTCCTTGGCAAAGGGCCCAAATTTTCTATTTTCAATAGGCAGAATTTTTACCTTACACAGAGAGCTATAATAAGACATATGAAAGGTATAAGCTAATAACTAAGTAAACTTTAGATGCCTTCCCAATTGCCTCTTTAAAAGACATTGTGATCAATAGCTCAAAAAGACAGTGAAGGGGCAGAAATAAACTAATAATCTGACACATCCCCGTAATTTAAAGGAGTTCAATTTTTATTTCATTTAGTTCCATTACAGTGCTTTTTCTATAGCAGACAGAGAGAGAATGGCAAATCTTGCCAACCATTCTAACTTTTACATAACTGAAAATTAGGCAATAGAGCCTATTCCATTATTCTCTTACTTTCTTATGCTCCCTTATTTTCCTACAATCTACCTATGGATATCACACATTTTCTATTACTCCCTTATTTTCCTACTATGTGCCTATGGATTATTATACAGCTCAACCAAAAATAAGCTCAAAAAGGTAGAAGAGCAACCTTAAAACCTCACATTTCAGCTACTGGTGGGAGCTTTGATAAAGATTTTGATGCAGATGAGGGTGAGACTTTCCTGTAAAACAGGACATATGCATTCTCCTTGAACACAAATGCAGCTTCTGACATGGTCATAACCCAGCTGCTACTCTTCCTATGACCGTTTACAATCAGAGGCCCAGCAGCCACTAAAACCAAAGACAACACAAAACAAAATCAAAAAACATGGAGCTTCTCAAGAACATGCGGACCAGTGCGGAGGAAATGAACCAGGCAGCTTAGGAGAGCTGAACCCAAGAGGGGTTTTGAAAACTCTCGGCCAAAAACAAGTAAAAAAAATCTTCCCTACATTACTTGTTTTTTTTATGAATGATGGCCAAAATTTTAATATCTGGATTAATGTGTCCTCTTCAAAATTATAAAACATCCCTAGAAAGGGAAGCTTACTGGTTATAAATAATTTTCACAAATTATGCATTCCTTTATTCAGAAGGTTTTGCTCCCAGGTTTAACTTTAAGGAGATGGGAGAGAAAAGATGATTCTCAAATCGGGGTACTCTGGACTGGGCTAGAATCCCATGAGACCTGCCTGCATAAGGGAGGAATCCAGGCAGCACAGGGACAGGAGGCCGACAGGACAGAATACGAAGGAATGGCCAAGACAGAAACTGATTTTTTTCTTGAAGGTTGGCTGCACCTACGAAAGGGAGAGAAAGTACCTTACCCCTTTTCTCCTTTTCCTACTCCCTTCTGTGCTGCTCTGAACACACTACAAAATGGATACAAATCATTTTATATGTGAGTTGGAAAACCTGGACGCTCTGTATTCATGACACTCTCGAGACAAAAATCAGTCCCAGATTCCAAACAATGTTTAACTGATCTTACCATATATTAAGGTTGAGGCAACACCCAAATTTTGCAGCGTGCTCTCTCATAAACAGAACAAATAGGAGACATGTAATACAACTCAACCAGATGCAATACACCCAGACAGGAGCCATGGGCTCCAAGGAGTGCCTGTGGGGTCAGGGAAGCCGCCGTCCTCCCAAACACCTCTGGACCTCCTGGTTTGTTTCAATATGCAGTAAACGCTTTGGCTAAAATGAGAGCTTACCTACAATTTAAAAATAGGAATTTACATTACATACAACTTAAAGTTAGTGGACTCTACAGCTGCCAGTTACGGTGAGGCGCAGAATGTTTTATCCGGCCGAGTAAAACAGTATTGGTTTTCATTTTCTAGCCTACAGCAAGGTTTGAATAGAATGCGGTGAGAAAAGTTTTAGTAAATTCTACAAATTTACAGGTATAGTAAAAGTTAAATTCGTAAACTGGTTCTAAAGGCTTTTGTAGTAATACACTTTATGAGGCACAGGAAAATGTGCTTCCTACATTCACACTATACAGGTTTTAGTTTTACAAAGACATACTGAGGATGTGCGTAAAAATGTTCTACGAAGCACTTGCTAAGCATCATATAGGGGTTATTAATTTTTAGAAGACATTCATTCATTTTTCCCATTCTATCAATTCTGATTCTCTACCTTTCATTTTTCTTCACAGATGATTAAGTAACATCCCTAAATTTACATTTATCTGGCTTGGTTTTTTTCTCACAATTCTTTAAAATTTCATGTCACTTTTTATTAGGAACTAATAGCTTATTTTATTCACTTGGATTTTTATGTCTAAATCCCATTGTTTAATAAGGTATTCCTAGTATTAACATCTGCTATTATTTTTACCATGATAATTACATTTACTATAATCACTGAAATACTTGATTTTTCCCTTTGAAATAACTGCAGTTTTATTTTCATTTTTTTACCTTAAAATAGGAGTTCCATAGTGAAGTAACAGGGACAAATCTTATTTTTTCTTTAGTACTGTTTATAAGTCAAATGCTTACAACCCTGCGTTATAACAAAACTAACCTGCATCAGAAGTATTAATTTAGAGCACCTAAATTATGATCACTGTAAAAATGTCAAAAACAGCCCAAATTTCTATTGACCCTGTTTTTCATTATTCATACCAAACAGATGATTATAGTAACATCTCTAAATTTACTTCAAAAGGAAACAGCAGGATCTGCTCACACATGACCTTGAGAAATACAGCCTTGCTTATACTTACTTATCATGCACAAAAACACAGACCAGCTAGACCTTTAAAAACAGGTCCTATCATTTGACATTGTGACCAACTCCAGAACTGAATTTTACAAGTAAATGGTAAGTCATGTGCAGAAGTCTCATTTTCATTCAAATAGTACATTGAGTAACACTAGTTTTAATAATTCTGTGATCACTGTTTCAGCCTTAATTGCCCTGCATAAGAGCTAATCATTATATATTTCCTAATGCTACCATAATCAGCCATCCATGAAAAACACCTATTAAGACTGTATCTTAAGAATGCAATTTCAATGCCTCCTAACCACAGATGTGTAACTCCTTGTTTTAATTATTTTAATCATTCCTTTTTAACTCAAGGACACACAGCAGAATTAATGTGAAGCATTTAAACCTCCAACCCTTAGTCAACTGACTGTTGAAGGAAGAAATGCCTGTTGCCTAAGTAAATCTCTAAATAAATTGAGCGAAGCAGCAGACAGACTAAATGGCACAGGTAATTCTACAAAGTGCCCCCTCTACAACAAACCATTTGACAAATAAGATGGCTTTGCCCCTTTTTGAATATCTAGCCAAAAATGCTTGAAGTTCACTTGACTGGCATGTTCAAAATAGATTCTTAGTAAGTAATTTGACCGCACAACAGAATCAGTATATAAGCATCCAAAGAACTTAGGAGCATTTAACCACTCACATGTTACAAGTGGCCAAATTTTTATTTTCCTCCTCTTCTTTGCACCCAGTTTGATGTCAGAGAGGGAGATTATCAAGATGCAATGAAAAGAAAGCCTACGGCAGTGGTGAAAAGCTGGATAACTCCTTGAAGGAAGACTGAGAAATCATGAAATAACACAAATACTTAGGGACTAAATGACGTTAACTGACAGTCTGACGGATTAGTCTACCCCTTAGTTGAACTAATCTAGACAGGAATCAGAATACATTCATGAGACTACTTAACTGCCTTAGAAAATGGGGAAAAAAATGGAAACATTGAGCTGTAATGGGAGAGCAAGCTTTGCAGAAAAGTAAGATGGGTGGAACGCAAAAGCAGCAGTTACATGATGAAGTAGTAAAGTAACTCCTAGAAGTAATTTTAACCTTGTCATAATCTAAATAAAATTCCCATATTGTTATAATTAAACTTATTTTTCTTACATGCAAGCAGAGCTAAGCCATTAAAAGTATAAGATTATAATTGTCAGCTATTTAAAGAGCATTTCCTTTATTCACATATTTGGGAGATTAGGTAGGTCCACTGCAATTACAAATTAAAGCATCCTGAAATGTAAGAAAAATAGAAATTCATAAAGCTGTGATTTCAGAACACTACCTTTTTTTCTTCTTCTTTTCTTTCCTTTTCAGCTTCTCTAAATCTTTCTTAGCTAGATCTATAATTTCAATGGTCTCTTTGTCCGAGGACAGTATAGTAGGAGAAAAAGCTGATGATGCACTGAAATAGGGTGACCTTGCTGCAGCTCTTGTCAAGTTTTTTCGAAGGTTCTCATTCACTGCTTCACTTTCTAATAATTTTGCCCTAGTAAATAAAAAAATACACATGAAAAGGGAACAATTTTTTTATTGTGGTAAAATAATAGATAACACAAAATGCACCACCTTAAATCATTGCTAAGCGTACAGTTCTGCCACACAAAATACATGCGTGTTGTGGAAGCCACTGCCACCACCCAGTTGCACGACACCTTTATCTTCTCCATGTGCAACTCAGTACCCAGTAAACGCCAACTCATTCTCCCCCTCCTCCCAGCCCCTAGCAACCACTCTTCCAGTTTCTGTCTCTACAATTCTGACTACTCTAGGAATAAATCGGGAACATTTTTAATGAGCTGTTCTGCATGCTAAAAGGTTTTCCAAAGCATACTTCAACATTGCTACAAGGTAGGGTTGTTTTTTTTTTTTAATAAATATGTTCACAAATATTAGTATTTAGGTCACATTTTAAATTCCCTGATTAAGTAATTATAAATCTGAAATCACCTTCTTAGTGCTCAAAAGTGCCAGTGGTACTTAGATTAGTTGCATTTCAGCTGGTAGGCACTAGTTATCCTGCTTTATAATCCATCATTTCAATGGAAAATGTGCAAGCAGTTGGTCTCCTTTCTTTCAGCTCCTCATTCATCACACTATAATAGCATTTCCAAATCTCTACAAGGAAAAGTTAGTACAACTTGCCCCTAACTGGCTGAAAGATATCTGGCTTGTGAATATGGCGTGGGAAAAGATGGTATTTCCAAGGAAACCTGTGTTTGATAATTGAAAACATTCCTTTGTTTGCCCAAGTGGCCCTAATAATGACAGGAGAATAATGTTTGTACTGTCAGGAATATGCAGAGAAACAGAGTGATGAAATCCAAAAGAGCCCAGACTCCTGAGACTAAAGGGGATGCAGGGAGTCCTCCGGGCCAGTCCCTTTTCTTCGATTTGATGTAAGCCATCAAGACCACAATTACCCACTTCAATATAATAGATTTTCAAGGTCAGGATGGCACAAGAGTGGTTCAGACAGGGCTGTAAGAAGAAAATATTACCTAACACCTGATACAAAATGTATTAAAAAGCATTTTGCCATATGTTCAAAATTATTTCAGAGGAGAATACTAGACTATCTGTAACTATTAAGCTCTAAAAGATGTAGTCAGCTCCATCTTCCAAAATTATTCATGACACTGTTGACATCAGCCAGGGACAGATTGTACATAAATCAATGAATATATGTTTCAAGCCAGCATCCTACACATTCCTTAATGAAATTGTTTTATGATAGATCTGGTGTTGTGTGAGAAGAACAGAAATTACAATATTTTTAAATGGTTAAATAGCCGTGTATAAACTTCTAGGTTAAATATTTCAAAATTATTTTAAAGAAAATTCTGGCTGTCATTTTTTTTTAATCAAGAGGGCAACCTAAGTATAAAAACTCAGCTTAACTATAAAATCTCAAAGTCAAAACGTATACTTCTCTATATTTGCAATTCCTAAGGCAAAGCCTGGGTATGTAATAAAGAATGTTAAGAATAAATGAGAATATAACAAACCAGCTGTCAATAATAACCGTTTAATTGGCACAGTTATATAATAATTGAACAGCTTGGGTTTGTGTTCTTTTATTTCCTGATTCTAAGTTTAGGGGTTTTTCAATGCCTCCTACATTCCAGTGCTGATAAAAGCTGAAACCTCCAGGGCTCGCTTCCACAAAGCCCCATGCTACATTAGCAGAACCTTTCTGTATGGCTGTAGAGATGACATCTCTCTATTACCGTCCAGCCACCCATTTGCTGCTGCCCACATTTCATTTAATAGCAGACAAAGCAGTGAGGCATGCGGGGAAGGAAACTATCCCTTTTCCTTGGGAAACGGCAGACTGAAAGCCTGCATCTCAGCTCCGCCACTCGCTGAGGTTGAGGCACTGGTCTCTAAAAGCCTCCACTCTTTCCTCTGGGAAGCAGATGAAAATATGTACTTCCCTAAAATTGTTATGAGGATCAATGTTATAATGAACTGAAATCTCATCTGACTGGTAATGTATGTAACAAATTAACTATTCTTATCCAAAAGATGGAAATTATATAATTATCTAAAGTAGAGGATTAGTCAGTAAATCAGTTATAATCACAAGATAGTACTACATGGAGCTATTCAAAATTCATGTGAGAAAAATATTTAATAACATTTTTAAATGCTCATAATGTCTTGCCGTATTTCAAAGAACAGAGAGCAAAGCAATATATTCACCCTGATGTCAACTTGGCTAACGTATGCATTGAGAAACTATTGATGAGATATACCAAAATCTTAATGTCAGTTGCAGGAATGGTGAGACTATGTATGGATGACTTTACATTTTTTTATACTTTCCTGTACTTTCAAAAATTTCTACAAGAATTTTACACCATCCCAATAAAACAAGGATAATAGTAACCATCATTATTTCACAATAATGTGACATGTAAATTCATTAAAGGTTATTTAAAATATGACAATATTTTACAATTAGAGCAAGACTTAAAATATTAACATTCTTGAGGCATTAATATACATTGTATTGGTAAACATTGATATAAATTTTCATTATATTTAAGGAGATGTGAATAAATGCCTTTATAACACCAAGTTTTGATAGAAATATGGATTGGAGTAGAATTTAGTACATTGAAACAGAATGTGGGAATCTGGACTTAAATAATAATAACATGTTAGACCTTTACACTACTTTTTAATTTGAGAACTTTTACATCCTGTTTTTTTATTTGAGCCCCATAGTAATCTTTCAGACTAGCAGATATTGCCTCATTCTTACAGATTAACAAATTAAAGCTCAGAGATGTTAAGTAACATGCCCAAGGTCACATACTTATTAATAAATAAAAGCTTAAATCTCAGTCCAGGTAATCCAATTTAAATTCAAAGCTCATTTATGCTTATCCCATATGTAAATTATTTTTATATTATAGATTACAATCCTAGGATTCTAGAAGACCACCCCTCAGGAGTGGGACATAACTTATTAAAGAGCCATCAAAGAAAAGTTAGGAAAGTTGAGCAACCTATTAATCTACACCAAGAAAGATCTGATTACTGATTGAACTCAGAGCCTAAGTCTCATTTCTATTTTCTAAATGGCTTAAAGAATGGCCTTAACTCAAGATCTGAAGAAGGAAGATATTAAATATTGCTTCCAGCCACTAAGAGGAATGGAAATTATTCAGTCAGTTTTCTAGGAAATAATAACTCTAGTCAAGCCATTTGTTCGGTTACGGTTTTAGATCAACAGCATGGGACACCATATATGGTCAATTAATATATCACAAACGAGGCAAGATTTTCCCAAGGGGACAAGACAGTCTCTTCAATAAATGTTGTTGGGAAAACTGGACAGCTGCCTGCAGAAGAGTGAACCCGGATTACTCCTTAACACCACCCACAAAGGTAAACTTGAAATGGATGAAAAACCTAATATAAGACATGAAATCATAAAATTCTTAAAAGAAAACAGGCAATAAATCTCTTGAACATAGGCATGAGTGATTTTTTCTGGACATGTCTCCCCAGGCAAAGGAAACAAAAGCAAAAATAAGCAAGTGGGACGACATCAAACTAGAAAGCTGCTGTTCAGCAAAGGACACCATCAATAGAACAAAAAGGAACCTACAGTACAGGAGAAAATATTCATAATGATTTATTTGATATGGGGTTAACATCCAAAATATATAAAGAACTCATATGACTCAACACCAAGAAAACAAATAACCCAATTAAAAAATGAGAAGAGGATGCAGAGAAAGACAAGTACCAAATGATTTCCCTCATTTGTGGAGTGTAACAACAAAGCAAAACTGAACAAAACAGCAGGAGACTCACAGACTCCAAGCAGGGACTAGGCTACCAAAGGGGAGGGGAGGGGGAGGGGGTGGGGAGGGAGGGCGAAGGGGATTAAAGGGCACTATAATTAGCACACACACTGTAAGTAGGTCACGGGGAAGGCAGTACAGGACGCAGAAGACAAGTAATGCCTCTACTGCATCTTACTACACTGATGGGCAGTGACGGCAATGGTGGCGGTGGGGGGCGGGGGGGACTTGATAATATGGGTGAATGTCGAAACCACGATGTTCATGTGAAATCTTCATAAGATTGTATATTAGTGATACTTTAATAAAAAAGAAAGGAAAAATAAAATTGTGTGATCTTGACCTTAGGTCAATCTTTTCTCAATAAAGGCATTTTCAAGAGCTCGTAAAAACCAGCAACAGACTCATCCACACTGAGAAGTGATTGACGGTTATCATGGGAGGACTTGGGGTGAGTGGGTGAAATAGGTGAAGTGGGTAAAAAGGCACAAAATCTCGATGATATTGCAAATTAGTCACGGGGATGAAAGTACAGCATAAGAATATAGTTAATAGTTACATAACAGCTTTCCACGTTGTCAGTAACCACACTAGTTGGGGTGAGCACTTAATAATGTAGGTAACTATCAAATCACTATCTTGTACACCTGAAATCAATGTAATATTGTATACCAACTACTCTTCCTTTAAACAAATAAAAAAGTAACGGAGCAGAAGAGAGAAAACAGTGCAAGAACGAGAACTTGGAACCAGTCTTAACACATGACCAGCGCCAAGGGCATCAAAGGGGTAAAGAGCCGCAGGCTGGGGGCAGGCAGAGAGGCTTCTGGAGCTACAGGACAGAGATTCCCACTGCGTCTCAAGGGACGGCAGCGACGGGGTCCGCAGGGCCGGGAGAGGTGGTCAGGGGCCCCGGTCGGGGCCGTAGGTGGGCAGGAGCGCCACCTGCACAGGACAGAACTGCAGGTCCCATGTCCCCCAGGTCGGCACCGAAAGGGAAAAGCTCGGAGAGACACACAGAATGAAAAATAATAGTTAGTTGAGTAGCTTTATCTGTGTTTCCACTTCCTGAAGCATTTCGGGGACCCTCGTGCCTCGCAGAGGCAGGAAGAGTGAGAGCGGCTCTCATCCCTGAGACCCTCTGGAGTGGCCTGAGGAGGGCGAACGGAAGGAGAACACCAATACGGATGGGAGGCGTGAGGCGCCTCTGAAAATCATCTCCTTCCCCCTGGTCCTGCTCTGCGCCTGGGCAGCAGGGATGAGATGCTGCGAGCTTTGCTCCCCACGGGGCTGCCTGTAGTTTTACTTAAAGAGAAAGTAGCTCAGCCTTTGGGGAAAACCATGGAACCTGAAAATACTATAGCAGTGGCCAGTCCCTAACCTTCCTCCTGGCCCCTCTTCCCCGGTGTGGGCTCAGGGTCCTCCTCACACTCTGGCACCACGTGTGGGCGCTCCTTTTACTAATTCCTGTCATTCCATATATGCCAGGTGACTATTTATGTAAGTCACCCCCACCTAGGTTACGAGCGCCTTGTTTATGCACACTTGCTCCGTCCACGGCGTGGCACTCGGCATACAGAGAGCATTTATAGTGCGTTGTGTGCAATGAATGACGGATGAGCCTCTGTACACCAGAGAGGCGGGCAAACGGGTAGGGATGCAACGACTCACACATAAAGAACGGCTGAGAGGTAGAAGGAAGCAGGAGGAATGGGAGATTAGAAAAATCAGAGGTGACTTATTGTTGCTGACCATGCCCAGCGATGGGGCTGGGACAAGGAGGGAGGCACCGAAGGTCGCTTCAGCCACAGTCATGCCTGTCCTGAATGTCGGGTCAGGCAAGCTTCCAAGGAGAGGCAGGAACGACAGTTGCGGGAGGATGATACGGCAAGAGAGAGGACATAGGACATTCTGGGAAAGGCAAGGACCTATTCCCCTAAACTTAACCTGACCAAAGGGCTGAAATATCACCAAGAGCAGTTATTAAACAGTAAACCCAACACATGGCAATATTACTTCACTGTAAAACCCAAAATGTGCCTTATATGTTACAGAACACGAACTGTACCTGAGATCTTCGATTTCTTTGATATAACTGTGGATCATATTACTAATCTCTTCATTCCCTTCACCTGCAAGATAAAGTATGAAGTTAAGACTTTCCTTTAAACTAAAACTTCAACAAAATAGAATGGGAGAAAAAAAACAAGGTTATGGAAACAATACAATAATGCTTTAAAACACAATTCATTCAGCAAATGTCTTACCCTTAATCACATGAGCATATTTAAGATAATACAAAGGGCACATTTTGTTTCTGGAAGAACGTATTACTTACAAATCAAGCGTTTAACTCAGAAATCACAGATTGTATATACACAGACTGACATTTCTACTTCAAATATTCCAGGTAATTAATGAACGCAAGGAACGCTGTCTTGCCGTCTGGGAATTACTCCGTCTCATCCCACCCAATACACGTACCTGCTCTGGTGAGGACTTGGTTAGCCTGATCGCTGACGAGCTGTGTGATTCTGGTCCTCAGTGCATCAACCGTCTCCTGCATGGCTTTAATTCTTACACGCAGGTTATTATTTTCAGTCTGTAGCATAGCATTCTCATGAAACATGTCATTGATGCTTTCCACACCCTCCTCGTCAATTATTCTTTTACCCTAGAAGAGGTAAATATTTCCCTATTGATTGAGGAGACCTAAGGACACTACAAGACTAGGCACTTCTACAACCAAGAGCCCTTTTGTCCTAACAGCCTCAAGAAAAAGAGACCCTTTCCCCTCTACCTACATCCACCTGCGCTGTATTTGTCACTGAAGAAACTGACTGGGTAGGAGGAAGGCTTTTGAAACGAGGTTGGTCAGGTGATAGACTGAACATTATTAAAGGCTACCCACGAGAAAAACTAGAGAATTTCATCCCCAAAGGAAGAAAAACACTTTAATAAAAGGAGACTCCACACATATGCGCAAACCAGCACAAAAAAGCACCGCATGCTCACGTAGTGTATCCCAAAATGCAAAGTCCAACCCTTTAACTCACTGTTTTGTACTCCATGAGCTCCCTCTGAAGTCGTGTGACCTCACTCCGGAGTGCATTGATTTGCTGACTAGCTCTGTCCTGATTGACCATCACCTTGTTCTTGATATTTCTAGCTCGGTTGGCATATTTCAGAGTATTTAAAGTTTCCATGAAATCTCTGTCTGAAGGGCTGACACACGCTATCATGATTGTTTGGCTGAAAGTTACAAAGAATAATTACGTTTACAGATTCAAAGCAGACGAAACACTGAAATACCCATTTTTATATTCTGTCCTCTAAATAGTATCTTCAAGATACCAAAAGACTGATACTACTAACTTAAAAACAAAAGGAAACTTAAAAGCCCCCATGCTTTAGACTGTCTAAAGGAAAAAGATTTTACTGACTTAGATAAAACTGGGAAAAATGCATGTATATGATCCTTCTCTGACCCATATGATGATATGTTGAGAAAGTACAAGTACATATATTTATTTCTCACCTCTTTGCAAAAAAATCTTTAAAGCAATGCACACAGAATAATTATCAAATTTAATCCACCTATAACAAATCAAAATTCAAAACTAATTTCTTTCATTATCTACTTAATATATTTCAGTATTTAAATTTTTCTTCTTTTTATTTAATCACTTGTATCCTGACTTTTTATGTCAGCAAAGAATTTTACACAAAATCCTATCATGTGAACGAAAAAGAATATTTAGTATATCCCTATGTTTTACAATATGCAACTGTATAAACATACAATTACTTTATGGTAAGGATGTATTGCTTTATCAACCGAAGAATAGGATAGTGAAATGCTTAGCATGTCCCAGCTATTCGGTACGTCAATGAAATAGATACGGAGATTCTAACAGACGCTTACAGACTAACTGAAGAATGTATAGGAGCCACAATAAAGAAGGCAATTTACCCACCCTGGTAGGAAATTCACACCTATTAATTCTACTCTACAGCCTCCTAGGCTTCTGCTTCCACTCCTGCCTCCCCCCAACAATCTCAACAGCACTCAGAGGTCCCATTCCACCCACTTTTTCCCTTTATCAACTCTTGTTCATCCTTATACATATTCTTACTATTATTCAAGATTCAACTCAAGTATCATCTGGTCCAAGAATCCAACCCTCAGTGTGGCTGCACTCTTTCTCTTTCTCTCTGCTTCCTCACCCCGCCTCACATACCTCTTTTTTTGTTGATTTTATTATTATACTGAAATTTTATAGACCCCAACTCTCAGACTGTAAAGTCCTAGAGAAGATCACCAGGTTTTATTCATCGGAATGCTTCATATACACAGTATTTGGAAGATACTAATTAGGTCACTAATAATTATCTGATGTGTGAATGGTGTAATAAATAATATTTATTTATTAGAGGTCAGAAAGTTAATTTATGCATCTCTTGCTCTCTTTTGCTGAAGAAAATAAAGTAACTAAGTGAGAGTGAAGATGATGGACACTGATCAGAGATCAGGATTACTCAAGGTAGACTCCCCAGTCCAGTGCCGGTCTGCAAATTATTTGCTACCAGTTCACAGAAAGTACAGAAATTAAGAATAATAAGCATTTCAGACTTTTACAACATTTGAGCTTGTTGTCGTCTATTAACTCATCTCACTGAACAGAATGCAGACCAGTTCAAGTGTCTGTGACCCTACATGGCAAGTCACAGGTGGGGCAAGCTGAACTTAGTCCTGTACAATATTAACCCGTCTGACATGGGAGGGGGGAGAACTTGCCCTTCAGAAATATTTTGAGAAGCGCTGGAATCAAACGCTTAAGAAGAATGGTGAAAGTCAGGAATGAAAGGAGCTAAGATCTATTGTGCAGAGAAAAGGTGATATATTTAATAAAACCCAAAAGATACAAATTTCATAAATTTGCAGTTTTGAAAAATTCAAAGAAAACATTAAAGCTGTTTATATACAAACACAATTCTCTTTTAAAGGAAACCATATCATTTAAACATATGTTATATATCAATATGCATTAGGGAGGAAATACATCACAATGTAAGCAGTGGTTACTTGTAGGTAATAAAAATATAACTTTTATTCATGCCTTATATTTTTCTGTGTTTCTCAGAATTTTTGCTATAAACTTGTTATAATGTTATATTAAACATTATACTTTTATGAAAGCCAGCTTGGTTAAAAAAATGAAATTCACTAAATTACGCACATAAGTAAATACAGCTCATTTCCATAATTTGTACAACCTTCACAAAATGAAGGCATCTTGTTCTCCAAGGCTTACATGAAGTATAGGGCTTTTGAACTTGGAATTCAATCTTAAAATTCTAAGCAAGAATTGAGGCTATGACTATGGATGGGATTAGAAGAGGTTTTCTCTGAGATTACCTCCCAGTAACGAAACCGGTAGGAAACACCCGTGTTGCTGTAGCCTACCTAAAACTTCAGAGGAATTCAAGACCCACAGCACAAACATCTCAGACTGCTCACAGAGCAAGCAAACTTTCAGAAATATTCAAAAGTATTGAAATTTGTAAGGGGGGGATGTTTATCATCTCTACTTACAGAGTTAAGAAATAAATATAGGAAAGGACTATAATTCAGCAAACTTGAAAAATTAATATTTGACTTAAAAAAAAACAATTTTTGTCCTCTTATAATAAGATCCAGACTGACACAGAAAGTCAGAGTGAAAATATAGAACAGAAGTAAGAAACGTGCAACAACGAAGCACTATTGCACGCATACGTAGGATATGTTAGAAGGGACACGAGTTAAGACAATGTCAACATTACATAAAAGGCAGAAATATAAAAAAGGTATTGTTGAATTCAATGAAACAAAACTTTATTTTAAATCTGTACAATTTCAAATCTAAATAGATTTAATATTATCAAAATATTTGTACAGTAGTTATACAAAAATAAAGTTTGCAAGTTTAATTACTAGATCATTTTACAACATCTAATGATCTTTTCAATACACATGATAGGAGACCACTGAAAACACTGTAAAACAGATTCCCTGTGGTCGTCTATAGCTTGTTGAATTGTGCTATGATTGAATTTAAATGCCAAAAGTATTTCCACTTGTAAAGCCAACATGTTGACTTCATAAAGAGGAATGCATTACCAAAAGAATGTGTTTAACTGTTGAAACATTATCATAATGATACAAAGTATGGAAAAAGAGGAGTATCATTGATACTGCCAAGCTGTCACTAGCAAACACCCTGCATTTCATTCAATGGAAATGTAAAAAAGAGTTTTCCCACATGTAAAAAAATATTTAACTTTTAGGAGACTTTGTAAACAGGTATCAAATATACAAAAATCACTTTATAATGACTTAGATGACAGCATCTATTTTTCAACAAAATTTTATTAAGCATCTGCTATGTGCCAAGCGCTTAAGAGCAAAATCTATGATACTGTAGAGAGAGCAGGTGGCATGAACTTCATTTATAAAGCAAGTGACTTTGAATGAATCACATGACCTCTCTGGATTTCAATTTCCTTATCTATGAAATAGGAATGAGAACTCAAGGGATTACGCGAAATAACCACACAGAAAAGGACTCCCACATTTTCGGTACTTAATAATTATTAGTTCCTTAACCTGTTCGTTTGCTTTGTAATAAAAAACAGTTCTTACAGATCGCTTTACAAACCTACTTTAAAGATAAGGGATAAGTGCAGTTCAGGGATACAGGGACTGATTCCTTCCGCATACCTGTTGCCTCCGAGGGAATCCTGCAGCAGTCTAGTCAGCTTGGAGTCCCTGTAGGGCACGTGGGTGGCCCTCTTGCTCTTGTCGCCCAAAGCACTTATCACATTGCCAAGGGCCAACTGGAAGAGAAAGAAGAAAATGACAAACATTTACTAGTGATAATGCTTTAAAGTAATGAGTGTTTATAGAGAAGAATATGGACACATAATAGAATTGAGAACGCTTATGTCTGGCTTTGTTTTACATTTGTATTTTGAAGTATGAAATACACCTCAAAGTTGTCTATATTAACTACTAAACCTGACACCACTCAAAACATAGTACCCGTATATATACCCATGATTCACAAACAAACTTCTATTCAGGGATTTTCTTTAGAAAATGAAATGTTATAAAATTGGTGACTTCTAACCATATTTAAAATTATCAGAGTATTATTATCTGTGTCCCCAGAAAACTGTCAATCCGTGTTGCAAATTATCCTCAACTTAATAAAGAAATAAAAGAAATAAAATGTTTAGGCAGATTAAGAGATTCATATTGCAATAAAGCTCCCTGATGGGAAAATAAATCTCCTTTAACCACAATAAAAAAGAGCACTATGATTTCTCTGAACAGGGTATTCCTAAGATAAGTATAGCTGGCTATGTACTAAGCATACAGTATTTTAAAAACTAAGTCAAATCACAGAACTCTACTGAATCAGCACCTAAAGCATCACCATAAACGTTGGTCACACTCGTTTTCAATATTGCAAGTATCTGTAACCATGTCCTTATTAGGGCCAAATGGGGTGTGCAGAGATGCATCAGCATCGCACTGTGTCTTAGTTACCCATTTCCAGAGAGGCCACAGTTTTAACCACTGGCCCCACTTAAACTCTGCCCAATATGTAAACATGCTTTAATAGCCTAAATTGGAAAACAGAGCAATGGTTTTTATTTTTTTCCCAACAGCACAAATGTGAAGACCATCAGGATTTTATCTCCTAAAAAATCCCTATAAAGTCCAGGATGCCGATCCCTCCTGTTAACATCACAGCCCACCACAGGGCAGGAGCACCAAGATGGACATTGGGAGTTGGGGTGCTGGCTGTCTCCGATCAGCCTTGGCTGTTAATCCCCCACAGAAGGCTTGCAATTACATGGAGCAAATGCTGGCTAACAGCAAAATAAGACCACATATTCGGAACCCCCAACTCGAGGATGGGAAGGAGGGAAGCAAGCGGAAAACACATGCTCTGGTGCTGTTAGCATCATAGAAATTTAAGAATTTCATTACTTTTTTGCAGCAACAAATGTCCAATTTTATAATGAAGTGAAGAAGAAGAAAAGATTTATTTCACAAAAATTTGCTCTAAAACATTTCCTTCCACGTAACAAAACAGACACAAGGTGCTTTCCAATCAAAAACACCACTAGGTGGCATGGTATTAAAGTCAATTCCTAAGAGAACCTAGAAAAGTTCTCTTTCTGAAACAATCACTACTAAAAAATATTTGATTTTAATTCCCCAAATAAAATGACTGTCATAAAATGTTAGCAAGGAAGATGCTTGGAAAGTCACCCCGTGAAATATTTAATATCAGATGTTGATTTTGACAATCTGTTTTTAAACGTGGAAAGAAATTTTAAATCATTTCTACTACCTGTATTATTTCTGCACAAATCATAAAATTTAATCCAACTAAATTTACACACAAGAAGAAAATTTTCAGTGTGAAAATAAAGAAAAAATCCTGTAATGTGAGATCAAAATTCAATGCACTACTACTCTTAAATTTGTAAGGTTACTGTAACTCATTTCTCAGCTTAAGGCATTAAGGAGTTGCAGCTGGGTTATTACGTATCACAAAAGAGGAAAGGGCAGTAAACAGCTCCGAGATATTCTCGGCACCAAGCCTCGGCCTGCATCTTACAAGTCCGCAGTTAATGGAAATGCCCTCCTTGGCCCTCTCGCCCGTAGCTCCGGTTCGCTTCAGCCTTTCTGACCCAGCCAGATCGACAAAATGGAACTTTGCAGTCAGGGTTTCAAATTCATTCATCTGTGTTGATTCAGAAATCACCTTATTATCAGTCACAGTTTCCTGCAATTGAGGAAAACAATGGAAAATATTTATTAACATGACACTAAATATCAACCAACCCCAACGTGTCTTCATTTTACATATACATACAAAAATGTTAAATATACACAAATATAATATGTATTATATATATACATATTATATATATAATAAAATATCCAAAAATAGGCATATAGGTATATTTCATTACATATATATGTATATATATTCAATATACACACACACATACATGTTGTGTATATATCCAAAAATATGCATGTAGCCAAATAAATACAAATGCAAAAATGCCTGCTAGGAATTAGAGGCTTGGACAAAGAAAGAAGGTGACAATCAGAACCCAGCTTTACCAACTGAGGCCAGCTTATGTTGATGAAGGGAAACCTATACCACACAGTCCTCAAAAGCAAAGGGTCTCAGGTGACCATGTCTGTCACCATATGGCCACAGATTGCTTTCTGATTACAGCACACACATGTCCAACTTCTCACTGCAAAATCTTGCACGGTTGGCCAGCTTCAGCTTAAAAAGGATCAGAGACATCCCATTAGGAAAAAGAATGAGGGAACAAACTAAATTTGCTTCCATGTACCCTCCTGACATTCCTGTGATTTTAGGGAAATGCAGCCTGAAGGCTGAAGAAATTACAGAAACTCACAGCATCTGTTTGGGGACACACTCTGGTCTGACACAGGTGAATGGTAAAAATGGCATGTGAACGAGAACTCTGGACGTTCATCTGAGTGCTGGCAGTGGTCCGGGATAAAGCGCCCAGCTTCAAACACTGCATCATCTGGAAAAGGGGAAGACGGAAGGGTTGTACTGGAACAATATATAAACAAGACAGCACACAGTCAGAAGTCTGAGCTGATAGCTAAAACCCACCATATTAAGGGATGTGAAACATGTGGACTTTCCTATTATTTTTAGCAACAGGCACTTTTTGGGCTGAACTTCTCAGCATAATAGTGCTTTTTATTTTTTAATAGGAGAAAACACTGAGATTCCATTGTTTGCCATTTGCTGACATTTGCAGCTTCCGTTCCAAAACGGTTACAGTGAAACACTTTGGAACAAATTGAGCAATAATTTGAATTACTCAGGCTTCTCTGATCTGGTGAAGCTTTTTTTGGTTGCTTTTCTCAATAGTCTCCCTTTAGGAGTCATGGTAGAGAGCCACATACGTGACAGCAAGTACAAAAGGGTAGTTTCATCCTTTACCTTAGATTTTCTAACCCTCTTTCTCTAGCTGTGAGAGAAAACTGCTTTCCTTTTAATTCTTTTAGATTCTTCTAATGCTATGACAAATGTACTCACTTTACCATAATCTTGACATTTTAAATAATAAAGGCCTAGTATGAAAAAATTATGTGGAAAGCAGACAAGATTTTAACTCCATGTTCCACTTAAAAATACAAATTTTTGTATTTTGACCTTCAGCAAACTACCAGTAAAGCAGACTATTAAATAAAGCCAAATATGATCATTTTAACTAGAACTTAAACGTCACCTCTGATTCTGTATTCACAGTACGTGTTGTGACGCCTATGGTATAAATTCCTCCAGTAGAATCTTCGTGAATTCTTATATTTGATTTTTTATTTTTTGCGTCAATATCACGTGTGGTGTCAAATAAGTCGAGGACCTCTTCATTATACAGCTATCAAAAGGAAATATTTTAAGTTTCATTTTAGCAGAAATTGCCTCATGGCTATAATAACACACATTGCAAAATGTTATCTGTCAAACATACCCTAAACGTTCTTCAAAATGATACATATGTCTTCAAAATAACACATGAAATGAACAAGGCAATTATTACAAATACAAATAAATGCCAGATTTCTTACCAGAGTAAGAACAGTAAGTGATTTAATTGAGGTTAATGAGTAGAAGAAGAGCTAAAATGACCTACTAATCCTGTGCAGGAGCAAATATTTACAAATACAGGCAAACTGAGAAATATAACCAAAGGTAGGCAAACCCTAAGTGTACACCAGAGTTTAAGAACTTTACTCCTTGAACTAAAGATGTATTTCCTATTGCTCTACAACCCTTCCTAATGTATCTAAAGATTGATCCTTAGTATTTCTGCAGGGTCAGCAATGATATTACTGTTTCTGTATCAACAGCAGCTAACAAGATGGAGCAATCACTTTATAAGAGGATGAATACACTTATTTTTCTATCAATATGCTTAAAGACCCAATGTTTAACAACATTTTAGAGGATCCAAAGGAAGATAGAAGAACACTGTTTTCCTTTTTTCCACCACTGGTTACCTTTCTTTTAGTAGAAACACAAGTTACGTTTTCCTTGGTTCTACTAAATTGTGATGTGCATTAAAACCAGCAATCAGGTAACTGATGTCAATTTGAAACAAGTTTTCTATTTTGTGCTACATAATGCTGAATAGAATATTTCATCAATGATCAAAATGGTTAGCTCAGATGATCTAGACTAGAACTAGACAACAAAGAACACTCTTTGGATGAAGCACCAAATTTGGAAGAATTATAATGTCACCACCCACCTAATGGCAATATTCCCCAATTCCTAGCTGACCCCTTACTGTCACGTCCCTCTCCCCAGACGAGATCACCCTACATTAACCCGAACCTGCCCCAACCTTTGACCATTGCAGTAAAACATCGGACTATCCCTGCAGGAACACCGGCTTCTGCAGCCAGCTTCGTGGCTATAGCCTCATGAGGCCGTGTTATTCCTCACAGTCCTCCCTCCCTGTTGGTCTTAGCTGTTGAGTTCCCAGTATTTTGAGAGCCTATCTACATTACAATACTAATTATAGGATAAAGAGAGAGTCTAAAATAATACTGCTTTACCCCGTGGATGCTGGTCAAGTGTCCATAATCTTAAATGCCAAAAGGTAAAGAATACTTATCACCTGTTATCTACTGTTACTATGAGGTATTACCTAATGTTAATTTACTCAAACAACATTTATTAAAAACTATGTGCCAGACACTGTCCTAGAAACTGGTAGTATGAAGTCATAAGGGCTATAGTCCTAAGGACAAGATTTAAAGGAAACTAATGACACAGTTAGACTATTACCTCTAAGAATTGGGCATTCACTTTAAAATCTGGAGGAGGAAGCCCATTTTTAATTGCAGTGTATTTTTTTTCTTCAATGCTCTTGAAAAGGTGTTTAACAGCACGAGAAATAATGCCCTGTTCTTCCTCAATGATGTTAACATCAAATCCTGTTCCCATTGTGTATGTTTTGCCAGCTCCAGTCTGAATAAAAGAACAGAGAAAAATGCATGCTTGATGTAAATAACATACCCTCAAGAAACCAAAATGAAGAGCAACTGAATGGACACTTGTGAGAAGTGACAGCTTCTATGAAAATAATTTGATACTTACTTGTCCATAAGCAAAAACTGTAGCATTATATCCTTCAAAACAGCCTTCGATTAGTTTTTCTATACATTGAATGTAGATCTGCTCTTGCTGGGACTCAAGGTCAAACACATAATCAAAAGTAAAAGCTTTATCTTTTCCTAGGAAGACCTGAGGTTCTCCCGGTGTGACTGATGTACAAATATGGCATCCTTCAATCTTTTCTTTGGCAAGCTGTGGTCTTATTCTGTGAGAATCAGGAAAAAATAAAATCAAATTAAAAAATGGGAAAAAAAACAAAGATGTAGGACTTACACACCACCGACTAATTGTACCTATGTTTTTAAGAGGCTCCTATTCGTCATGGGGGAGAAGCAATTTAAGGAAGAGAGACAACCAGTGACGGAAAATACAAAATGATAAAGACAAAGTAAAGAAGGGATTTTAAAGGAATCTGGTTCCACATTCTTATTTTTGAGATACAGAAACTGAGATCTATAGAAGTGGGACATAGTCATCTATTTATTACAGATATAGCCAAACCTAGGTCCAGATGGCTCTTAGAACTTCACCTCTTCTCTCAGAGGTCCAATCGCCTCAACTCTGAATAGAAATTCCAAGGTTATAATAGGTAGATATAATTTCCAAGGTTGCCTTTAGATCTAACACTGTTTGACTACAGATACTATATTATTTAAAAAGGAGAAGAAAAAAGATATTCATGAACTGTTACAAAGATAAAATGGTACTAAAATAAATAAAACAGGGTTTCTTATAAGAAGCTACATCCATGGACTATAAAAACAGCTGCTGGTTGCAACATCTTCGGAGGCCTTACTCCACATTGTCCTGATCAGTGGTCTTTCTCAAAGGTAATATTCTCTTGTACCCAAGTCCCTCCTCTCTCACTCATTCAGTGACGGGTGGGGGTGGGGGGAGCCATTTCCAAACCCGTCCTCCTTGGGGAATCACCATCCTGACGCTGCCAAGCTAGAAACAGGACAGTCAGCCCCAGAGACTCCCTTTCCTACCCATCCCTCTAATCTATCTCCAAGACCTCTGAAACAGCTAAGTACCCACCAATTTCTTTCCTTCTCATCAACACCACCCTAACCCAGGCCACCATTATCTCTCACTTGGATCATTGCCGAAGTCTCCTCACTAGGTGCCTGCGTCAAATCAGCTCCACACACGGCAGTATCAGTGATGCTCATCAACATAAAGTCGACCAGATCACTGCCTTCCCTAAAACCCTTCAGTCCGTCCCTTAATCCCTCTGCAGTCTCCCCTCCGGCTGTGTCCCATCTTTGCAATAAACAATGTTGGTTTCTGTTAGTGGTGGGGTGGGGGGTTATTTTTAACCAGTTTCAGCACCAAGCTATGCTTCCCTAGCCTCTATGCCTTCAAACACGTTGCTCTTTCCCTGGACACTCTTCTCCACCCTCTCAATTCCCAACTCCTTTTCCAGCCTGAACATTTCAAGCTTCCAATCTCCGTTGAGGTTAACTGGTTTAGGGAGGTCCCATTAACCTTTCACCATTGCAGCATGAAGTCCTAACTGAGCCCAGGCTGTTCTCTCTCCAAAAGGCCACCTCATTACCCCAGGATTCCGCTCTCTCCTCCCTTTACAGCTGCACCACAAAGCCTCGCAAAGCCCTTACCATAAAATAGATACAAATAGACACAACTGTCTAAAGGAAAACAAGCACTGGGCTAGTGTTTAAATTACTGCCACATTAATTTTAAGTAAATTATTATAACCATAGACTACCTTATTTGGTTATTAAGATACTTTTAATTTCTTTTCAACATAACAAAGAAAAAAGTAGGTACCATCTGAATTGCAGACGTGACAGCCAATTTTAGAATGCCAATGGCACTCTGAATGTAATCTTCTAATCTCCTTGCTAATGGCAAGGAGGAGTGTTTGAAGCATGGATGCTGGGCAATTCATCCATTTGCATGGGTGGGGAGACAGACAGAATGGCTTTAAAATCCAGCAGGATGGGTGGAACCCTTTTCTGCTGGATTCAGGCAATGGCAATTTCCCAGCAGGTCTGAGAAAAACCTAGGAAGGGATGGTCCCTGCGCTTGCAGATAGTTGGAAGATGACTATACTTCAAGGGTTAGGGAAATCTTTGCCTTTTCATTTCCCCTTAAAATTTAGTATTTTAAACTCTTCAAATCCCTAAGTTTATACTCAAGTCAAGAATTCTCAGGTGAAGTCCTACCTCAGGCTTTAATAATGTTACAAGTCTGAAACTCACCTGCTACAAACCTCAATTTCAAAACCATTGTTTGACATCACATATGGGCAAAATATACCTTTTTTAAAAAGAAGGCTAAAAATAGAATCTATCATTTATCACCCTGAATACTTTGAAATATGTACTTTCTTAGTATTTTTATGGAAAAACAGGAGCATTAAACACACCCATCTAATCCCAACACTAAAAAATAATCAGTAACATTTTGGTTAACATTAACACTAAGAAATAACAAAACTTTGAAGATTTCTTTAAAAACGTGTAATCATACAACTAGATATATCTGCAACTGCTTCTTAAAGAAAAACAATTGTACATAAAACTTAGGTCATAAATATTTAGGGTAAGTATTCCAGTATTACATAGTAATATTATGTTATCAAGGCCAACAACAATGCAGATTCTACCTATAATACCAATTTGCTAATGACAATGATCCCTCTTCAGGTTTTTATAAAACATTACAATCGAAATGAATGTAGGCAGAGTGAGATTGTTACGGAAAATAGTGAAAGTTTCACTGAAGAATGTGTCGTTTTTTTTCCCTCCATTTGAGGTACAGAAATGTTTATCTTTTGTGGACCATCAACCAGTGGGGTGAAGTCTGAAAGGAAAAACCCAGGGAGAGTCATACAGAGAAAAACGTAACTTGGTCTACCTAATTTATGAAATCTGAAGGCTTGAAACAGAATATGATGCAAGCTGTTAATTATTCAGTTTTAAGACAAAAGGACATGAAAAATAATGTGGTCTCCACTCTCTTACACCTAAGTTTTCTTTCAGCGTACAGCAGCCAGCCAGCCACCTTAGCTTCTGCTCACACAGTCTACTGACAGTGCTCAGACAGAAGGCCCCAAAACCTTCTTTATTTCCAAATAAAATGGACACTTTTTAGTCTTCATTCCTACCTGGCCTCTCCTGTGCGCTAGATCCTACATAAGCAACTTGCAGGGGAGGGGAAAGCTTCCCCTCTACCCTCTTAGGTTCTCCTGGCTGGAGCCCTGTAACTAAGACTGACAAGCCAGATGAACAAAAGAAAAACAAACAGCCATCTACTAACGTGTGCATCACGCAGACACACGGAAATACTCAAAGATGAATAACTCCAAGGGTGGCTAGAACTTACAGGGCATCTTAACAAAAGGAAAAAGAACTTTTGAGTTTCTAGAACAGCAAATTGTGGGAAGGTAAATAATGGAGGAACTAATGGAAGATAAGGACGAGGTAGTCAAGCTTGTTGTGTAGGTTTCTCTGGTGCCATTTCTGGTGATTAATTTCTGCCCTTCCAGGTAGAGAGGAGATGGGGAACACCTTTTCAAATTTATGTCCTACTTTTAGGCAAATAGGGGAAGGGCAGAGATCTTTCCTTCTATCTGCTTCTTTTTAATTGCTTTCCATTCAAAATAATCCTTACGTCAAAGTAACATATTTTGGGATGGCATATTATGCTATCCTTCAAACACCATATTTCTCAGTTCTTTATCACAAATTTTGCCTACTTTTCTAAACTCATTCTGATTTCTAAACCCATCTTTTTCCCTTATACCTTACATGTCAACTTGCCTTAAAATATTGGTATTCCACCAAAAAATGCCCTAATTATTTAGTATAGTATCTAAGATTTTCCTAACCTGGATTATAGCTGTCATTCCATTCTCAGACTTAGTCACACTCGGCTACGTCAAACCACTGTTCATTGTTGATCAACGTAGCTACTTTCATTCACCCTGCCAATGTGCATGGTTTCCTCTCTGCTTTGAATGTCAGACCTCCATTTCTCTGCATAGAAACCTCTTTGTAATTCTTCAAGACCTACCTCAAACACCTGTACCTTTATAAAGCTTTCTCTCTCCCCCAACCCCAACTTTGATTTAATCTATGCAATATGTACATGATTTTAGAATAGTTGGTGTAAGACTGAAATTCTTGTTGCCCCCACCAGTAATTATTTGAGGGCAGAGAATATATTTTATTCGATCATAAAACAAAATAATTCAGCAAATATTTACTAACCAAATCCTATATACACAGCTCTAGTTAAGGCAGAACATTCCAATACCGGGCATGCGATTATCACACTTACGTAATTTCTGTCCCGTCATTTTACTCCTCATCTTGAACAACCATTCAACCATCCTGTTTCAATTTTTAATCTATAAAATGAAGAGCCTGGATTTAATAGCCCTATGATGTTTTTTAATTTCAAATTCTATGGTAATTATCCCTTTAAGAAAAGCAAACTCCTGACTTAGAAGAGGTCATCGGTCGCGACCTTTCTCCCACCACACGCCACACCCACCGTTGGTCACGCCTCTTATTCCTCATTTCTTTACGGTTCCTATAATTCCATCCAGTTTTTATAGCAAATGTTACTGCGGCCATGGAGACAAGAAACTCCATTAATGAAAACACTATCATGTCTCTTTACAGTGGCCGTAACCAGTGAAGATAAGAGGAGGTTCTGAGATGCACGGGTAAGTTTCCATAAATTAAGCCCTGTTTTCTGTCCTCTGCCTTGGTAATAACCATACCTGGTTTTAGTAACCGAGTATATTGAATAAGCCAGGAAGACTAGTTTCAAGATGTGCTGGGAAGGGCAGAAAAGTGATTAGATGAACCTACTGCGGGGGTGGGGGGACTTACAGGTGGCACCTTGTCAGCTAGAGTTTTGGTCATCAAAATAAAAAAACAACTGGGTTTCAGGTTTAATTCCGCCCCCTCCTATTGCAAGAGGCAATCCGCCAGGAGGCCAGGAGACCTGAACATCTCCGCTTCTTGCTGGGCAGATGGAGAGTGCAAGACCCCGGCTGTGCCATTCGTGGGTCATTTCTCAGGGATGCGTTTGCAGCGAGCACGCTTTAGGGATAATGTCTTCCACCTGACAGAGCAGCTTGCTGCTGCTTACCATAAAAACAGGGAACCCCCAAGCTCGGCGCTGCTGTCCCACTGATTGCATAGCCTCCACACAGTATGTCTACTTGCACTGTCTCCAAGGATAGGGTGGGGATGGGGAAGCAGCTCAAATCACCAGGAAACTCATAACGCTTATTATACCATGAGGAACAAAAGTCCTCTGCCTCTAACTCAGGAGTCTTGTGTCCTCTATCACTATACATGAAACGGTAACAGGCTAGCTAGCTTGTTAACTTGTCAATAGGGTAAAATCTCAGACTGTTCACAGGTCTTAACATGTACTGTGACCTCAAGCAAGTCACTCTCTTAGTCTCAGTTTCCTTATCTATAAAATGGTAATATTATTACTGTAATACTCACATTACAGCATCTTGAACAAATGAGATAATATATGGCAATAAAAGTCTATGTACCTATAAAGTGTTATTGCAGCTGTTAACAGCACTACTTAAAAATTCTCGCAGTCAGTCCCTTCAAAAGGCACTATAACTTCCTGAGTCTATTAGAGCCTTCTAACATGTTATGTTAAAGAATGCACGATTTGTTCTTTAGATCCCCAAACTATTGCTCTATTTTTCAAAACACCCTTTGGATGCCCTGAGTCTTTAGAACAATTAAATGTACAGCTATTATGTAAGGAGTAGAAATATAACAGTGAACATTACCTAGATACACACGTGTGCATATATATGTAAACATATATAGAAATATTGCTATGCAAAGATACTCAAGCTGAATAATGTTACATCTCCATTTGCAATGAAAAGTCATAATCCCAAAGTTAATCTTTTTATAGTAATAAATAAACAAGCTTTATTATCCTGCTACTCATATTAGCATACAGCACAACAGAAGCCAAAACGGGAATTTCTGTTCTTTAAATATTATCAAATTTACTATCTACATATAGCCAATAAAGCAATTTCATTCAGAATGGAAGATGACCATGTTCCAGAATAACAGGTCCTTTAAAAAGGGGTAATTAAGTTGTTATGGTACATTTTGTCCCTATACTGAATTAATATGATTAAGTGCTGGTAATTAGAATGTTAACAGATGATTGATCAATGACTTGTAATCGCTGAAGAGATGCTGATTTGAGGAATATAAATAAACGCATGCTGTTATAATTTACAGCCTCCTGGGATTTGTGCTGTCACCATGTTTTTCCCTAAACCGAGCACTCACATTACTCATTAACCGAACTCCAGAGATGCAGGCAAACAAACCTATATGTTAAATACATGCAGTTTTATAGTTCCTTCCAGAATTCCTCTTACACCCTCACCTCTCTTACCCTCTGTTCCCTGTTTTATTAAAAGTATCTCAAGGGAGAAGCCTTTCTTTTACTGATTGGTCAAGTTGTTTTTCTTTTCCCCATAAATAAAAGAGTTACAACACAAAAAATACCTTCCTTTTTCAGTCGGCCACCAGTAATTTCAGAAAACACCACTGCCCTTACAGTTCCATAAATGTGAAAAATTTTTCCATTACCTAAATGTCTTTGTAAACAGTCTCTTCATTTTTTACTTGAGTCATTCTGATCTCATCCCCACGCCACTGTGGCAGTTCTCCAGTTCACTCAATGATCTGACCTGATTCCCCTTTTGTGTGGCTTTTACTTAGAGCCCACTTGGCCCCCTGCTGCCACCTTTGTTCTTCCTACGTGACATCAATAAATCTGTCCCTGGTATAGATTCCCGGCCTTTATCTCATGTGTCACTTTCTGGGTGATCATTGAACTGAATGCCACTTGTAGTGTTCAATTCGGTATCTTAATGCTAATTAGATCTTTCTTAAAAGTTAGGACAGCTTATCATACTGTGGCCATAACTGAGCCACTGGGGTTTCTGGGCCCTTTTTCAATGCTCCCCTAGTACACATGTTAGTTGACACACATTAATAAATGACCTGCACTCCTTTAACCCTCCATCTTCCATTCTAGAACACGGTTTCCAACACACCGTGGGAACTTGTTGGACCACTTGGGGCCTTACAAGACGGTTTTCCTAGGCGATCAGGCACTAAATAAATAAGAAGGAACATAGATCTACACACACAAAAAACTCCCCTTCCCAAAATGGATCTTTAATACTGGGACAGTTGATGGCAAGAAAGGTTATTTCTCCAAGACATTCAAGAAAGAAACACACCTCAGTAATTCCATTAAAGAGATTAATTCTGTAAAAAGCCTAAGAAAAGTAAAACACAGCAGTGTGTACAGGGTTCCAGGAAGCATTCACTCCTGTGAGTAACAGAGACAGAGGAAAACTTCACTTTTTAATCCATTAATGGTGAATCACTTCTAAAGTATGGAAATCTTACCCTCATCTGTATGATTAGCTAGTGCGTGATGGCTTCATCTCCATGTAGCCCATCTCTTTATTCGTATTCAATAACACCAAAATATATGCATAGACATATCTATTTTCAATTGAAATGCTTAATGTACAGGGTACATAGTTAATGTTTGGGGCTGTGACTTTTCAGCTAAGCTACTCAGTCTCTGGCTTGCAACACCACTTGTAAAAACACAGATTTATCTGCCTCAAGTGCAGCTCTGCTTTGGCTAATTTTTTTTTAGCCAGGAGGGGGGGACACAGGATGATGGGACATCGCCTCCTTCCTGACTTTCGCTTCCTTGTCTCATACCTTTTAATCCTCATAATTCAACTAAGGAACAAGCACACTGAGAGAAGCTCTTTCCTAAAAGAGGAACTACTACCTTTCACAGAGGGTAGCATCATACGTCTCTCTTCTGAGTACAAGATATTCAGAAAAATGCATTGAAATAGCGCACGTAGGCTAACAGGATAAGAAGTAACCAAATTGCAGATTTAGAGAAAAGACGAATCCTCTGCATCATTTTAATCCTTTTAGAGACTCTGGGGCTTTCTGACTTCTCTCTTCCAGATAGAAAAGCTTCTACTCCAAAAAAATGAGCCAGTAAAGAAAGGGGGAACTCTAAGTGACAGCGTGACCCACCGCCCATTGCCCAAAGTGCTCATAAAGCTTCTGCTGTTGGCAGTGGCTACTCGTGCCAGGACATGTATAACCCAAGGCCGTCAGAAAGACTCATTGAGTCAAAAAATCCCGTTGGAGCACCTACTAAATATCAATGCATAAAGAAAGGACTTTAAAAACACAAAATTTGAGGAGGTGCTCATAAGTGAGAAAAACACACAAAGAGCTAGAAGAAAATTAAATATATGCTCGATGGAACATTATTAACAATGGATAAGTGGAATAAAGATTAACCAGGGGAGAACAGTATAGGTACAGGAAAAGCTTCAAAAGGAAATTATATTTGACCTAGATTTTTAAAGGTGATTAGAATTTTCCAGGCTGAGAAGCTAGAAAAGGTTCCTTCAGGCGAAACGATGACAAAGGTGCGGCAAGCGCATTTGTGCCTGGTTGTAGCGCAGCCCTTGGAGGCAGGAGTGCTGGGGTGGTAAGAGCTGCCAGGAGTCAGGAATGCTTTGTGAATGTTATGGTACCACCTAAGGAGGCATCCCCAGTAACACATTATCCTTTAAGGTGCATCCCTCAGTCTCAAGGGCTCAGGAGGAAGGATGCCACCCGAAGGCACATAAATGTCAGATGGAGGCTCTCTGCCAAGTGCTTTTTAGTTTTCCCTCCAGACTCCACCTTACCCTGGGCTCCAGGACACTGAACTTCATGCTGTCCAACAATGGGCTCCATTACCGGAGGGCTCCCTGCGGGCTCACCTCTGAGAGGTGCCAGGGGGACATTACAGGAGGAGAGAGATGAGGGCAGGGTATTGATTATCCCGGGTATTCCTTCCCTACCAGGTCTTGCTGGTGGGCTGTGTCCCTCTGCCAAAGGCCACAGCTCCCATCAGGACATCGGCGACAGGAGGAGTCCCGCTGCTGTCACTAACATCAGAAAGCTGTCCCCTCATCCCTTGATGCTGCCCGGTCATGGTGTCTCAATGGATCATCTGTCTCCTGCCAAGATCTTCACTGAATCAGGAAATCAGGATAGTCTCTGAAAATGGCAAGTCCTTTTCAGCACTACGACCGTGTCTCCATCTTTTTCACTTTTATTTCCTCATAATCACTATGGACCTCAGATGCAGAGCCACCAAGGTCCCCACAATTCTCCAGCCCTTCACACGCAAGTCACTGACCTATTCTCTTCCCCAGGAAGAGAAAGCATTTGAGATACATGTAATGGATTTTATAGTTAATTACGGAATAGGTAATAACACAAAACGTAAAAAGCATCCTCTTTCTTGGCTAACGGAATTAGTTTTTTTTAATTTCACGATTTAAAAGATTTGATGAACATTCAGTTTTGTTTTTAAGACATGAAGTAAAGGTGGAATATGACTCAAAGGGAAGGGCAAACATAATCTCAGAATAGAGTTGTGGGAACTAGACATTTCAACACTCATTCTGAGAGCAATAGGACTCTAATACCTTCTATTTTTCTTATTGCACATCATTTCAATTACATACAGAATTCCCAAATCTTCTTATAAATTTCTTTCTCAATGAAACCACATGTGTTTTGGGGGAGATGGAGGGGCCTCTTTCTACACTTAATAATAGTGCATGTTTATTAAATGATTTCATCATTAGAAACATTCATATTATGACTATATACAAAGACAGTAATACATCCTTGATCCCACTTATGTATTATTTGTGTATACAATCATTCTCTGAAAGGGAAAATGATTTGTGATTTCAGCTATGCTTCTTAGAAATGGGAATATTTTATAAGTATGGATGATACTGTTCAGATTAAGATTCTGGTTCTAAATTAATGAACATAAGTCACTGATACCAATTTTTACCATCAAGAAAAAATAATTTCTACCACAAATGCTAGCATCAGTCATAGTTCTATCAGCTCCCCATAAAATCTGAAGTGACAGGTCAAAAGCCAAGGCAAGGAACACTTACATTTTTGTGAGCAAAGTGCAGCAGGTAGAACTGTAAGGTTACCCCCAATGATGCACACCTACATATAGTTCCTGCCCCCTAAGTGTGATGGAACCTGTGAGTATGACAGTGCACCCCTTCCAATTCAGTCCTAACCGGTTGATCTGG
Source organism: Manis javanica (assembly GCF_040802235.1). Lineage (NCBI taxonomy): Eukaryota > Metazoa > Chordata > Mammalia > Pholidota > Manidae > Manis > Manis javanica. Next base: position 4,991,369 of record NC_133170.1, on the reverse strand, counting down.
AGTCCTGCATAAGGGAAATCACCCTGAGTGGGCCTAATGAGAGAAGGGGACGCATCACAGACATGCTCCTGCTGGACTGTGCGAAGAAAGCAAGTAATTCTGTCACGAACTGCCTACAGAGAAGGATGCCTTTATTTATTTTATTGTCAAAGACATTAATAAGTGTTTATTGGGGAAAAGGGATTTAAAGTTTGCAAAAAGGTTTTTAAATGATTTTGAGAAGGATGCCTTTAGGAGAGGAGAACAGTCCCAAGGCAATTAGCAAGAGAATGGGGACTGAATTCTGCTACCAACCCGAATGAGCTTAGAAGACGACGCTGAGCCCTGTGAGGAGCCCCAAGCAGAACAGCTACCCTGACCGACACCTCGATCACAGCCCCATGAGCCCTGAGCAGGGAATCCAGCTGAGCTTGCCTGGGTTCTCAACCCAGGGGACCGAGCCCTAACAAACATGCATTATATACATTGCTAAATCTGTGATAATGTGTTATTCAGCAATAAAAAAACTAATACAGAAGAATACCTTATATTCTTTATTACACTAAATCCTACCGCTTTAAGACCATAATCATTAAAACTATTGCTTAGGACAATTCTGAACTCAGAATAGTCAGATGGGTAACGTCTGGCATATTACAATGATAGCAGTAAATATGTCAAAGAAGCTCCATTCATGACATCATTAATCTATCTGCCCTTTGAGGGGAAAAAATGAAATGCCATTTCTAAGTTAGAAATCTCCAACTATGTTTCTTTAAGCTTAATTTTTTTTTTTACTTCAAAATCCCTGAATCAAATGCTTAACAATATCCTACATTTCCAATAGGTCTTAAAATAAATGCTGTTAAGTGTAAAGAAAAATAACTCCAATTAGAAACATGGTTTCTTTCCAAGTATAATATTCTCTGGATCTTCAGTTCAGAAGCAATTATAACAGAAGTTATTAAAAGGACTTTTATATATTCAATGCTTCTTCAACAATAGAACCTGAGTGCCCACATTTTTCTTACTGTTTATATTTTCTTCAACAAGATGGTGAGAACTTTTCTTCTGGTAGTGGCCCTTGATGCCTGTGTACACAATGTAATAATAGAGAAATAGAATAGCTCATGCCCTGTGGCAGGCTCAACAGGTCCCAAATTCCCAAAACCTCACAGAGTAAAAGAGACTCTACAGATGTAATTAAATTAAGGATTCTGAGATTATCCTGGAGTATCCATGTGGCCCAATGTAATCGTGAGTGTCCTTACAAGAGGCAGGAAGAGGGTGACTTGCTACAGCAGAGGGATATCAAAATAACGTAGTGGGAGACATCCTTGACCAGTCATTGCTGGCTTCAGCCATGGAGAAAGGGTGGCAAGCAATTTCTGGAAGCTGGAAAAGGCAAGGGAAGGGATTCCCCCGTAGGGCCTCCAGCAGGAATGCAGCCCTGCCAACCCACTTTAGGACTTCTGACCTCCAGAACTGTAAGACGATAATTTGTGGTTTTTTTAAGCCATTAAATTTGTGGTAATTTGCTACAGCAGCAGTAGGAAGCTAATACATGCCCTTTAGTTTCATATGAGCTAGTCAGGTCCTGAACGCACGGGTCACACTTGTGGCGACCATAAATTTTTACTGTCCAAACCAGGACACTTTTGAAAGTGAAAGGAGTACTGTGAATAATCATCCTGGGGCAACAGTCATAAATCAGAACTGTCCTAGAAAAACTGAGACGCATGCTCAGCCTACTCCGGGTATATTCGTAGCAGACAATTCAATCAAATCAAAGAGATGTACATTTTACCTCAAAATGAGGAAAAAGTGTTTTAACAATGAGTCTACCAAAAAGAAATGACGGATTGCCTTAGGAGGTGGGAAGGTACCCACAGTGGCCATGACGACACGTGAGACAGTACAGGTTCTCAAACCCCAGTGCGTGGAAGGACCACCTGGCATGTTTCAGTGGGTTTATTTATTTTGTTTCATTACGTTTTTAATTCATATTGCTAGGTCCCGCCCAGACCTACTGATTTAGAATTTCCAGAGGTGCGGCCCAGAACCGGTACCTTTAATTAGCTCTCCAAGTGATTCTAACAGAGCCAGCCCAGCATCAAATGCTGGAACCAGTGGTGAGCAATCTTACACTTTATTTTGGTAGCGGACACACACTCATATACACACACATCACAATGCCACGACTTCCACTCCCTGCTTTCCTCCCAAACACAATCTTAGTCCTAAAGCCCAATATGCAAAAAATATAAAAAAGAAGTCACTCTGCCTGGAGGTACTCCAGGGATTCCTTCCCACCAGGCTCCCTCCCCACCTGCAGTCCCCAGTGAAGTCCAGGGCTCCCCTGAGAACAAGCCCATGAAACAAGCCCGCATCATCGGAGGTAAGCAACTCCAAGACATCCGTGCTTTGCTCTTACTCAGAGAAGTCACTGCCTTTTTAATTCATGTAGTTACAGCTTGTCTAAAATTATGTATTTAGGGTTTGTCTAATATATTAAGCTCGGTTGTGTCGTCCGACCTGGTCATGCAGCACCTTTCCACGGCCTTGTTACGTAGAACCTGTTTACCTTTCATCTCTCCCGTAAAGCAGATTCAGCTCCTTGTTTATTTGTAAGATTTTAAGAAAGTGGTCATTTGGGGTTCAGAAAAGAAGTTTGAAAACCACTATTGTAGAGGAAATTCCTCCATATGGTGAGATAAACCAGATGACCCTAAAGGTCCCTTATGCATCAGCTCTAAAGTTCTGAAATCTTCATGTTGGGATGATTTGGACAATTACAGGTCATCTAATTGTCGGTGAAATAAAAATATGACTGGTTTGAAAGGGCAAGGCTGCCCATGTTAACTTCCAAGGTGACCTTGTATCTAATAAAAACCATGTCACTCCAGCGGGGCATTTTTAACTGATTTAGCGACCTGAGATTTTCAGAAATGATTTTCACATTGTACGTATAGACTGAACATTCCTCCCAAAATTCATATATAGAATCTCGAAGCCCCAGTGTGATGGCATGAGGAAGTGGAACCTTTGGAGGTAGCTGGGCTTAGATGAAGTCAGGAGGGTGGGGCTCCCATAATGGGATTGGTGTCCTTAATAGGAGAAGGAAGAGAGAGGAGAGCTCTTTCTCCACCACGTGAAGACGCAGACAGAAGAGGGCCCTCTGCACGCCAGGAAGTGCGCCCTCACCACAAACTGCACCCACCAGCACCTTATCTTGGATCTCCCGGCCTTGAGAGCTGTGAGCGATGAATGTCTGCTGTGTGAGCTGCCCAGTCTCTGGTATTTAGCCATAGCAGCCTTAGCTGACCCAGACGCTAGCGCCACCCTATGAAGCGACCCTGACAGCTTACACTCTCATGCTTGCTAAGTGCTAGGAGGCGGGGCTGACCATAGACAGCCTCAGTGGGACTCACGAAAGAAATGAATTTCTTTTCAAAAAGCTAATTTTATAAGCCCCCCAGAAAAAAGTTAAACCATATTTTTCTAAACTCAAACACACACACACACAGCATGTTGAATGAAATTACCTATCAATGAAATTATCTTTTGAATCCTTAAATTCCAAATATTTCTTCACTTTTTACAGACTGTTTGCCTTCTAGGAAGTCAGCGGAATATCATTCATGGAGCTTTCTATTATTTCATGAAGTAGCAGCAGCAGATCATGCAAAGAGCATTCCCCATACAATTCTCACCAGTTTAATTTGGTCTATTACCTTTTTTTTATGGGAAAAACTAGGAGGACATGGAACAAGATCAGAGGCCGGTGAGCAAGAGCAGGCACCTCAGAAAGCTAGCTTTCTCTCAGGCACTTTAGCCCATGAATGTAATAAAGAAACATTAGAGAACAAAGTATCTTTAATAAATGCACAGGACCTGCAGTTAATCCTTTTCTTGAATCGAGGGTCAGAGAAAACAGACAAATCTCATCCATTAGCATGGATACTAAAAGAGTTAGGAACTACCTTTGTGCATTCTGAGAAAACAATCTTGAGTAATAGAAATGGAATAAAAATGTCATTTGAGATTTCTGAATCACATGAGCTCTCTAAGCCATTAGCTTTCCCTCTAGCAAAGGCTGAATATCTGTAAGTAGGTTATGAAGGTTCCTGTTTTATCAAGAAAATGATGCCCTAAATAACAGGTATTTGAAGCTAATGATGAGAAGTAAAGGTTTCCAGAAAATAGAAAATCTCCTAGCATCAATTCAATTTAACAAATAGTTTATTGCACAAATTATTTTTTATACCTCCTTGTGTCAGATATCATGCTAGGCCCTGTAGGAGAAATAAGGAGGAATAAGTTTCCAGCACTTGGGAATTTATCATCCAATGCAGGAAATGAGGGTAATACAAAAATAACTGATTCAGTATAATATTAAATATCATAAAAGAGGCTCTTAGAGCATAATGTCTAAAACTTTAATAAATATATGAATGACATGGCAAGCTTACAATGTTGAAGGTGAGAACTGAGAATCTGCATTTTTAATAAGCTACAGGTGATGCTTACGCAGCACTCTTGCATTTCAAAGCCATATGGTAAAGTAGGTGGAAGACAGCACCCCTTTTATTCCAACCTCAGGTCCCAGCTACACGGTCCTCTCACTACATGGCAGCTTAGCGCTTCAAAACCATGAAGAGAATTTCTTGCTCCAGTCTGCTAAAGCCAAGCCTCACAGAACATAACGCAGTCATGGGAGTGACATTGCATCACTCTTGCCAAATTCTACTGATCAGAAACAAGTCACAGGCACTGCTCTAAGTGAAGCAGGGGCGGGGGGGGGGTGACAGAAAGACGCGGACTCCAGGAGGCGAGGATACTGAGTGTCACCTTGGAGTCCTTCACCATGGCCAAGAAACTTCTTTCTCAGAAAATGTGACACTTGATTACAGACTTGAAGAACGAGGCATCAGCTACATGAAAATGGTGGGCCCAGGAGACAACGACCGAGGACACGGGGAAGGAGAGATGAAAGAATAAGCCCTGAGACAACTGCCACAGCGGCCATATCAATGGTCCTTTACCTTCATCACTGGTTGCTAATGAATGCAAATCAAGTACATCATGCGAGTTTTATAAATCCAACTACCCAAGTTCTCAACTATTTTCATGCGTACCCCAAGAGGTATGTGTCAGTGCAAAGGACACATTTGAAAATGCTATACATCTTCCTGGAGGGTCAACTTTATATTTGGTCAAATTAATAAGCAATTTAAACATTTTTGTACTAAAAAACATTTATAGAATGGAGAAATGAAATGGAGCACAATCCAAAATTTGTACTAAGTTTTTAAATAAAACTTGAGGCCTCCCTCAAAGAAATTTCCAGTTTGAGAGTACTTCACACACTTTCTCTCTCGAATGTTAGGAGAACTTTGGTGGAGACGCTTAACATTCAATGCTATTGGGTCTACTCTGTACTTCATAGCTCATTAAGCATTAATGAGGAAGAAAAGGAACAAACCCCAGGTGAAGAAATAAATTTTTAAGCACACAGTCTTCAATGTTATACACATGAGCATATCTAATGACCTCTGGAAGGCAAAGGGCGGTCTAAATTGTTATAAAGACAGTTAAATTTATACATCAAGCAGTTAGATATTGATGCCTGGGGTGTTGTACTTTAGAATTATCCTATCCAACTATTAATTTTTGATGTGATGATAAAGGTCTTTTTGGATTTGAGTTGGTTGGTTTTAGTTTTATTCTTCTTTAAGATCCAAATGTGTGTCCTATGTTTTGTAGCACAAATTGCTAATGGCAGTCCCAAACCTATTTTTCCCTTTTTCCTTATTAATTAAGTTCTTTACTATTCATGCATTTTTTTTTAATCTGGATATCTTTCACATTTTAAGCCTCCCTGACCTGGATGTGGCCATACAGCTAAGTTCCGGTTAATGTGAACGGTGGAGTCTTAAACGGGAAGAAACGGGCTTTCCCTTTTCTTCCCTCCCCTTCTCCTGGAGCGGAGTGCAGGAGTGTAGGGGGCACAGCACCCTGAGCCATGCGGACAAGCCAAAGGATGATGGGGCGACCAAACAGAAGGATCCTGGGTCCCACCACATGGAACTTGTCTCCAGACTGCTTATGCCCAGGCTGTAATGTGAACGAGAGGCCAACCTCTATTTTGATTAAGCTCTTGTAATTCGGGGTCTCCGTTAGAGCACCCGAACTCATGTCCTAACTCCCAGGGAACCCGAGAGCTGCTCTAACAGAACCAGTAACATGTGGTCCTGACCTGGAGGTTGAGTGGCCGGTGATGACAATGCAGGATGAAAAGCCACAGCAGAACATTTAGTCAAACTGTCACCTTGAAAGTTAGGACCTTAAAAGTACTAACCAAGCCTCTAGCTGAAGTGATGTGATTAGAAAAAGTAAGCATGTTCGTAAGCACTGCCTACTTCTTGCTGCTTTTAACAAAATCCGTCAAGAGACACCAGCCTAAGTAATGCAGTCTGAAGCAGATGTGGAAGGGATTCAGCCCTCCCCAAGAAGTCACAGCACCTATAGCTTGAAATCTAAATTGATAAGAGCATCTGGTAAGTGGGGACTCTTAGGGTTTAAAAGCCAAATTCTTCTATACATTCCAAACGAACACAGTTACAACAAGAGATTCCAAAGCCAGCCGAGAGTGATACAACCCTGGGACTCTGAGAGTTCACGGCCAGAAAATGGAAGGCAGTCCAGCAATCGACATATCCAGGGCACGACCTTCTCACCTAAGCCTCAAAGCAACTTCCTCCATTATTGTTTGGCTATAGTTACTTGTACTCAGAACTAATCAGTGCAAATAGGCAGAAAATCTAATATGTTTTCGAGAGAATGTAATACACACACACACACACACACACACACACACACACACACACACACACATCTGGACTGTAAAAGCCTGTAATCGCTCAACCCAAAGACAAGCCCTGAGGCTCTACCTGCACCAGCAGGAAACCAGCTTTGAAATCTCTCCACACCCAGGAAAAGGGTCTACTCTTCAGTCCCCACTTTAGATACGGCCACAGAGAATAATGGAGAACCTCCCAAAGGACAGAGCCAGGAACCACAGAGCACAGGTGATGTCCTCCCCAAGGGTAACAGGGCAGGCTTGCCAGGACTAACAAAGAACTTTTTCTACTACCAGGATAAACAGCTTCATGATTCCTGCACACAGGATTTGACTTTTCTGGAGTGACTATTGGGTTTCCTATCTTCCCCTTTTACAAACGGGCATGTCCTACACTGCTTCTCCTCTACCCCCGTCTCCTGGATATGTTACCCTGTCTGGTCTTCACCTCATATCCTGAATGTGCACATGGGAGGGAGCAGATGAATTGGCTTTCAGACTGATTCACCAGCCATAAGAAGTAATATCGCGGCTTGAGAGAAGGAACTGAATTCACACCAGCTGGGTATAACGAACTGGGAGATAATGAGACTTGCAGAGGGAGTAAATCTATTTCATGGTTGGGAGAAAGAGTGCAGACACTGTTAACTGTCTCCCAAAACCCCTGTTCACCCTGTTCCGTAGTGAGGCGACTGCCGACTGAGTATACGGCAGGCTACATTTCCCAGTATCCTTTGCTATGACATGGTAATATGACTGAGTTCTGATAAAGAGATACAAGAAGAACGGTATGTACCACTTCCAAGTGAGTCCCTTACAAGATAGGAGCACAGCCTCCCTTGTACACTTCTTGCTGGTATGTAGACGTGACGGTCTCGGTCCTACATATGAGATCAATATCAGATGGTCGGCGAGGTGAAAAGATAAGACGGAGCCCGTGAGTCCAGCACTGTGCAGATTCCTGGTTGCTGCTGGCCTAGCATAATAATTTCTACCTTATGTAAGCAACTGATATTTTGGGTCTCCCTTAGAGCGGTCAAGTCCACATCCTAACTACAACAAGGAACTTCTCAATTTAATGTATAGATACGTGTAGAAACACAGAGAATGGCTTTAAACCCTATTTCAGTTAAACTGCTGATTAATTTAGATTGTGACTCACTATGGTAATTCTGTTTTGTAAAACCATTTGCTACAAGATAATAATAGTGGCTAATATACAGTGCTAAATTACCCTTTTCTTTTAATTAAGAAAACACTAAACATACTGAAACATCACTGAGATGAAATGCACTCTTTTATAGAATTTTATAAACATGAGACTGCCTTGAATTATAAAATTTGAGAATTTTTAAACTAATTAGTTAAGATGGCATTTCTTAATATGTGAACTTTGTGTTCAGACAAATGGCTACAGTTGGTTAGAATTGAGACTTTTAATTCATTTTTCTCAATTTAAAAGCATAACTTTGAAAAGTCAATCATACAGATTAATACTAAGTTAATATTTATTCAATATTTGTAACTTAATATTTACTCAATAAAAACTTACACATATATTGATGTCTCCTGACTGTTCAAGAAGAAAGATGTTAAAATAATAATAACATGTTTCAGTTCACATAATGTCTTTCATGTATCTTTTACAAACAGAAATTTGCCTCGTTCATTCAGGAGTTAGATAATGATAACAGACAATACTGTAACAACTATCGCAGAGACTTCAAAAGAGCAACATATGATACAAATTGATTTATGTGCCCCACGGCACACTAACTGGATGTCCTGAGAACTAAAATAGAGGCTCCCCAGGGATCTGTTTTCACTAGAGGCCGCCTGCCACTGCCACCAGGACAGAATCTTCTTCCTCATAAGCCAGATAACGTTGGGACATAATTTAAAATATTAAAGAATTTTAGCGAAGTAAGACACATTGACCGTAACTAGCCCTCTTCCACTGGCCTTCAGGACAGGCCAAGATTCTGCTGCTAATGGAAGAATGACTGTCCTCAGGCACAAGCAGACCATTCCCAGCGTATCCTTATCCATCACCCTCTTGGAGCGCAAAGCTCTTTTTCTGAAGTATCTATTGTTATGAATATGGCAAACCTTTAAATCTTTAATTCACAGCAGTTTAAATAATTAAGTGCCAGTCCCTGTGATGACTACATGTTGCAGAGATAAGCAGTGTCCACCACGCGGTCCCTCCCTCTGCCGCTGGAACTCCCGGGACGCCATGCAATTTGAACTTAGAAGGCTCTTTCCCCTGCCACCCCGCCTGCTCCCACCACACACTTGTCCTTCGTGTGGTGCGTCTGTCTATCTCCCACACACGTCCAATCAAACCGTGTTTGCAGGTGCTGTAAACACATCTCCGACATGTCTTTGAATCCCCTCTCCCGTTTAGCACTGTATTTTCCACCTCACAGGTTCTTACAAAAGACGGAGAGTGAAGACTATGGAACAATTCAAAATAGAAAGAAATCACCTGAGTTCTCCCCCAAGCATGCAGTCCATTCATGGTGCAACTTTGACACAGTACAGGTACTCAAATCAGTCCTACTATGTTTTCATGTAAGTGAATGATTTAAGTAAGAATTTTAAGAGGAGAAAATTCTGGTTTAACAGATGATGCCAGTCACTTTAGTCTAACAAGAAAGAGGTTAAAGACTCAAGTTTATGAGGAAAAAAAAAAGATAAACAGGGTTACTAGATGTTATACTTTCTTTTCCTTATAGTAGTTTTTATTTGAGATTAGTTTATTCAAAAAGAAAACAAAGACAAAGAAGGTCCAAGATCTAAACTTCATTCAAACACACAATTTTGCTATAGATTTCATTTATCTTACCGACAAGAGTATCATAAAATAAGATCACACATAAAGCCAGATTATTAGCATCTAACACATAGAACCTAATAAATAGCTGACTGGTTGCTTTAAAGAAAGGGAAAATGTAATTTTTTCAGAATTGAATGAGATGATTAATAATATTGATGAAGATAATAATATGTGTCATTCATCAAGTACCTATTATATGTCAGTCACTTTACATATATTTTTATTAATGCGCAAGAATCCCAAGAAATAGATACAATTTTTACAACTTTACAGGTGAGAAAACTAATGCATAGAGAATTAAATGCCAGAACCAGAATGCAGTTCAAAACCTATGCATATTCCTGCCTGGCCACAGCCCTGATAATAGTGAGAACAGCATAATTTTTATGCTCATTATGTACTGGAGTCAGAAGAGAAGGGCCTAGAGTCTCAGTGTAAGTGTGCTGACCCCACCACTGCAACACCAAGTGAACCTCTAACGTTTGATCTAAAGTGTTTTGGTTCCTGAGCTTGGATAGAGCTCCAGTAGCAAAATTTGATAGCAAGGAAGTTCCAAATCTATTTGGTTCTTAAGTTTTAGATGGCAAATGGCAAGTTTGGATACTGAAGGATTCATTTCTGAACAATCCCCTTCAGATGGCTGGAGGTCAGCTGACAAGAAATACCATCTGAAGAGGTTCCACAGAATGCTTGTGATGGGTCCCCGCCTAATGCAGAGGCCGGTGCAGAAGAGGTTTAAGGTAGGGATTTGTGCCCACAGGCACTGAGGTCTACCTGGAGAAAAAGTCTGTCCCACCTGCGTGTATGTCACTACTTTATCTAGTGTATAATATTGTATGAAGTAATAACTAAATCAAATGCTATGGACAGTACTTTTTAAAAAGCAGAGATTGATAAAGATGAGAATAATCTTTATCTTTTGTACAAGTCAGGGAGTAAGATATAGTAGATCCTAAGGAAAGAATTGGCAGGACCTGGGGAATGAGAAAAAGATGCTTCCAGCCAAGGGGACAGCATCACAAATTAAGAGCTGGGAATCAAAGAGTGTATCCATGGCAGAGTGAGGAACGAACAGTCTGGCGTGCACGTGTCTGGCTCTTCCTGCCGCCTGCATTCCCAGCAGGCCTCTGCCTTCATTTCTCCCCACTCCTGTTCACAGAGCTACTGGCCAGTCCTCCCAGGGGGAAGGGAGGTGGGGGACACCTTTTGCTGTGCATAAAGGAGGTTTGCTCAGCACCCCTTGAAGAACCCCTCACTGAACGATTGCATTTCCGATCCGGTGGTTATTCTTTCGTTTCTTTGTGGCAAGCCCAGCACACGCACACCTCCGGTCAGTCATGTGTGTTTGCCAGCAAGAGGAATGAATGGCAGTGGAAAGGCCAGAGGCGCACGACACTCGGCAGGAGTCCCTCAGCCCAGGGAAGCAGCCGGCGCTCTATTAGTGGAAAGTGTTGGCAGTGCTGCGCACTCCTGTCAAGGAGGATCAGCCCTCCTGTGCTGGCTCTCACTGGTATGAGAATAATACAAAATTCAGACCAGGGGAAAGGTATGCACTAGAATGGAACTACAGAGACGTTATATATACAAGGATTAACATTTTAAAAGAGAATGCTTCAGAAACAAATAGCCTTAAGGAGAGCTTGGTTGCACTGCCCCAGGCGGTATGCTCTGCTGCTCTCAGCCCCTCTGCAGCACCCCTAACAGTGGCGGCTGCCCCAGCTCACCTGGCGAGGCCTGGGCTCCTGGGGCTGTCCTGCAAGGGCAGCGGCCTGGCACCAGACCTGCTCTGCCTGGACTCCGGGAGGCCCTGCACCACCCTCTGCTCCCAGACTTGCACAACGATGGCTCAGCTTCAGAGGCTGAGGAGCAGAACCCCCTAGGGCAGGGGGCAAATGCTGACCAATAAAAGGCAAAAGACAGGAAGAAGAAACAGCTACATTCTCCCTCTTTCCTCCCTCCAGACTTGAGAAATGTGCTCCCGTGTGGCTTGCGCGCAGGCATCCTTGGTGAGGCACCGGCACTTCTGCGAAACCGCTTCCTGGCCTTGCTTCACTTTCTCCTTCTCCTTTGCTACCCTGGGTTTGTAACTCCAGCTGGAGCTTTCGCTCCCAGGCTTTGCCTCAGGCTCTGTTGTCTAGGAAACCCACGCTAGGACAGGCGGTAGTACACTAATCGCGGTGCCTTTCCGTTACTTCCCCCACAGGAGCGAGAAGAGAAGTAATGCGGGATTTGAACTCACTGCGCTTGTAGTAGAGGAAGGAGTCGAGAACTAATACAGGCTGAGCACCTGGAATGCGCCTGGCACTGTACTGGGTTTCCATGCTATTTCATTCCTCCCATTTAATCCTCACAATAAACCATCTGACTTTACCAATGAAGAACAAAGGAATCCAGAAAAAGGGCTGAGTTTTTTAAAAACTTGAGCTCTGCTGAACCCTGAGTTCTGCGTGGCAGTAAAAGCCATACGGCCTGGATCAGGGTAGCAGCCAGAGAGATGAGCTCGGGCGCCTTCCAGAGTGTGAGAACCTGCAATAGGACACCCCTCTGCAGGAGACCCGCTCGGCGGCCTTTCCTCCGCATTCTGAGAACTCGGTTTCCTCTTCTTCGCTTCATTCAGATGCTAATCGAAGCTCGGGGGCAGCCAAGCAGCCCTTTTCCCAAACCAATTCTTCTGGAAATTCGGCAGAGCGTGCAATGCAAAGACATCGTCTTCCTGTCAGTGTCACAGCCTTTGTCTATTTGCCTTTTTTAAACAGAAAGCCTGCTGAATCTCAGCTTCTCAAACTTCATAACCAGGTGTTTAAAGAAACTACATGGGTTCTAGCCAAGCAATCCCCCTTGCTGCTTTTGGCAAACCTATTTACAAACAATTAGAAACAAGTAAGACATTAGCTCACGTTTTTAAGTTTGCTCTTTCTGTATGCATTTTACAATCTACTGATATCCCTAAAGAGCATGGGTATGCTGCTTAAGAGATGAGAAAGAGTCTGCAGATTTAAGGAACAATCACAAACATTGTTACACGTATTACATGACAGGCATTGTTTTAAGTGCTTTACACTTGTTAATTCATTCAACCTCAGGACTTTGAAAGACCTTAAAGATCATGTAAGTCCAACTCCCCACTACTTAAATCTTCTCCATGGTTTTGTCATGGGAATATATATATGCTTCACCGAGTAGAAGCCCTCCTAAGTTGAAGCCGGAGACCTTGTTCTACCACTTATTTATCAGGTAAATGATTGTTAATACTTATATGACACTTTTCAGAGGTCATTTCTATGATACTTACAGTGACCCTATGGATAGTTATGGCTCCTAAATCCTTACCTCCATGCCAGTCTCTTCCATGAGTCCAAGGCTCACACAGTTACCCGGGTGACCTGCAGGCCCCGCAACCTCGACACGCCCAGTCCTATTCCTACTGTCGTCACCTCGCCTCGCCTCTTTGACGCCAATCCCTAGCTCTATTGAACAGAAATCCCGGAGTCATCCCAGATTCCTTCTCTCTCACACCCATTTCCCATCTAATCCATTATGAAGAGCTGCTCATTTTGTCTGTGTAAAGCCTTTCAAACCATCCTCTCCATTTTAACTGTTCTGCCTTAGTTCACTGATCACCTGCATGACAGCAACAGCCTTCTCACTGTCCCCACTACCTCCCGTCTGCCCATGTCCCTGGCCTCTACCTTACACACACTTGGAACTGTCTTCCACATGTCTGCCTTTTAAAACATCACTGTAAAAATGTTAATTTTCCGATTTAAGATATCTTAATAGCACTCCTGACCCATGCCCACCCTCCAACGCTTCAGGCTCTCACCCTCTCCACTGCTTTAAAGAAGCTCTGTCCTCACTTTAAATGCCCATGCTCGGCCCACCCAGCCCACCCACTCCCTACGAGGCCAGCATCGTCTCCTTTAGGAGGCCAGGCCTGATCTCCTAAGGATTAAGGCTCCTTCCTGTCTGTCTTCACAGCAGAAAGTGTCTTCATCTTTTATCGTCAGTACAAAGCAATTGTCAAAACTCAATAAACATGGGATTAAATAAATGAACACTTCAACAATTTACCTTGACTCATCAAAACTTTATATTTTTACCTCCTTAAGAGGAGACACTTTCCTCAAATCATCAATTAAAAAAGATAATAGAGCAATTGTATGTATATACACATATATACACGTGTGCTCTGAATTACCTTATAGACTTCAAGAGGACTGAAAGATTATTTATTCCTGCTCTCTCATTTACAGAGAAGATTCAAGCCAACACAGGCAAAGTGAGCTGCCCACGTTCTCAGAATTGGAAACACACCCCAGCCTAGGGACAAGTTACGTGTCTAATACGATCACTCCTTGTTTGGGGGATTGGGGCTCGTTACACTTAGAAGTCATTGAGGTACCCCTAGCTATTTATAAGATAATGAACACATTTTCATTTCCAAGGAATAAACAGAATCAGGGTTGATACGATAAAACTATAAAATAATCCATCTTAAAATAACTTTAAAAATTGTAAATTATACTCTTGCAGAGGTGATCCATATTCGCTATATGGCTATAAAGTGATTACCTGATGGCAATCAGTAGAGGGCATATTTGTTTCTATGCCAATGTAACAAATTACTGTCAAGTTTCTGGCTTAAAACAACACAGATTTATAATCTTACAGTTTTGTAGCTCAGAAATCCAAATGGGTCTCACTGGGCTAAAATCACGGTCACAGCAGAGTGGCAGTCCTTTTGGAGGCTCTGCAGGAGAATCCACTCCTTATACTTTTTAGTTTCTGGAGCCACCCACATCCCTTAACTCATGGCCCTCCTTCTCCATCTTCAAAGCCAGCAATGGCTGTCACTTCTCACATCACATCCCTCTGACCCTCTCTTCTCCCTACTGCTTCCTTATTTAAGGACCCCCTGTGATTACATTGAACCCACTCAATAGACAAGTCATATACAAGTCAATCTCCCTATTTTAAGATCAGCTGATGACCAACCTCAACATTCTACCTGCTGCCTTAACCCCGTTTGACATGACATGCAACACATTCACAGGTTCTGAAAATTAGGACTTGGTCATATGGGGAAACTATCATTCTGCCGACCATGGGGGGGACACATGATGTGATATGATATATATTCTCCACATCAAGTAAGCTTCTGATAGAAAAATAGAGTATGAAAGAAAAAGGATAAATGTGATTTCAGTCTACGTAAGTAATCCCTCTGTTTTAGCAGCAAATGCAGCCAGGAAAGTCAGATGGACGAGTCAGAAGACATTATAAGACCTCTCACCCTCCAGGTAAATCAACCAATATAAAAAGCTACTTGCTTCCTGAAAAGTGACACAGTTATTAGAGCTGAAAAGTCGAGAACATGCTGCCTAAGAAGCACGTGACTCCAGTCTAACAACTGAAGTCATTCTAAAAATTGGTTAACTGCAAATAATAAAGTTAAGGGGAGTCCTGAGAAAATTTTTCAGCTCCAGCCCAGGATTATGGAGGAGTCCTGTGCCAACAAGAAGGAATTCCAGGCGAGAGTCACCATGTTTGAAAAGTAGGAATTACTGTCTATAGTGCCTAATCACACCTACTTTATTCTCCACGTTTCTAAAAAAGCATCTTTTGGGGAAATATATGAATGGATGACCTCAGATTTGGCAATGGATTAATAGATATGACACCAAAAGCTAAGGGCGACAAAAGGGAAAATAGATAAATTGGACTTGATCAAAATTTAAAACTTTTGTGCATCAAAGGACATTATCAAAAAGGTGAAAAGATAACCTACAGAATGGGAGAAAATATTTGCAAATTGTACATCAGATAAGGGTCTAACAGCCAGAATATATAAAGAACTTCAGTAACTCAATTATAGACATATATAACTTAATTTAAAAATAGGCAAAGAACCTGAATAGATATTTCTCCAAAGAAGAAACACAAATGGTTGATAAGCACATGAAAAGATGTTTGACATCCTTGGTCATTAGAGAAATGCAAATTAAAATCACAAATCATATCATTTCCTTTCCAACAAGATTGGCTATGATCAAAAAGACTAACAATGCCAAGTGTTGGTAAGGATGTGGAGAAACTGGGACCCTCATGTATTGCTGGTGGGAATATTCAACGGTACAGCTACTCTGGAAAACTAACAAAACTTACAAGTTAAGCATACACTTACCATAGACCTTGTAATTCCACTCCTACACATCTACCCAACAGCAGCGAAAGCCTATGTCCACACAAAAGAGATGCATACAGATATTCACAGCATTATTCAAAATAGCCAAAAACTAAGAACAATCCAAATACCCACCAACTGGTGAAATGAAAATGTATAATATAGCCATACAATGAAATATTACTCTGTAATAAAAACGAATGAGCTACGAACACATGCAATAACATGAATGAACCTCAAAAACATAATACTAAGTGAAGGACATCAGACTCAAAAGACTAAATATTATATAATTCCAATCATAATAATCCCCAGAGAAGGCAAAACTAAAGACTTACAAAGCACATCAGTGATCGCCCAGGAGTTGGGGTGGGGATGGGGGGAGGGACTGTGCAAACAAGCACAAAGAAACTTCTTAGGGTGGTGAAAGGGCTTTAAAACTGGACTGTGGTGATGCTTGTACAACTGCATGAATTCACTAAAGTTTATTGAACTATACACTCACATGGGGTGAGTTTCATGGTCTATAAATTTTATCACAATAAAACTGCTGAAAATATATCCTGCAGTTCTTTATAAACACAACATAATGTTTATGCTTATTATTAAGATTATTTTTTAATTTGAAGAACCATGACTGGTAGGGACTCACATTAAATTGCTATTTTAAATTTTAACGTCTACAATAGTGTTTTGCAAAGTGTGGTCAAACACGTGTCAGAATATTGGAGCTCGTAAAACTGTGCTCCCACCCCCATCGCACACCCCTAACCTCCACGCACACCACTTCCCACATTGCTCATCCCTCTTAACCAATTTTATTTTTTCTATAGTACTTAATCACCTTCTAACATACCATGTAATTAAACTTATTCGTTACATGTCATTGCCTTTTTCCCAGCAGTGACCCCTGCACTCACACACATTCACGTGCAACTGCAGGAAAGTTTCAGGGCCTCTAGAAGATGACTGACGTGCCTCTGTCACCCAGAACAGTTCCTGGCACATATTTGTAAGTATTCAAATACTTGCTAAATGAGTGAAATTTAGGTTCCTAGCCTCACTCCAGATCTACCAAACAGACCCTTGGAGGGGGCCCTGGAATCTACATCTTCACCAGTTCTCCCAAATAATGGCACATTAACATTTGGGATCTACTGGCCCCCAGGAAGCTCAGCCCTTCACACTTGGCCAGAGCAACTACAGCGGTAGCAAAAATAATCTAACGACAAGTACTGTCCAAAGATATAAATAGCTGAGTGTTTCTCTTACAGACTTAACACAGTGTTAAATGAAGCGAGGAACAAATTCCTCAGTTTCGGACTGGGACATACACAGTTTTGCCTCAAATGCAGCCACCTACACAAACTAACACATTCTTAGCCAGACTTTTAAATTGTATCCCAACGGCCTTTTATGTAACCACAAGTCAAATTAACAACTGAAGATGACTGTTGTAAGTGGAATTTTAGCTGAAAACTCAAAGTAACTGACGGATTCTTACTACCTATGGTGTCAACAATGCTGTGGTAGAAAGGAAAGAGCAATAAATTATCCAAACAATATTAACAAAGGGTAACCCCAAAATTCCCACTTGACTAGACTTGAGTTCAGAAAACCATCATCTTCCACACAACACCCAATACTCTATTTCTAGAACTTTCATCTGATCCTATTACCCACTAACTTGAAGACCTTCAATAATTCACCATCAACTTAACGGGATACGAGCCAAACTCTTATGTTTTGTAAGACCCGAGCATCTTTCCCTCCAACAGACGTGCGCTTCCCCTTTGGTTATCCCCGTCCACCCTGCAGAGTCCTGACCCGGCTCTCTGGCCCATGCTGGCCTCTTCCTGCTCTGAATTCCTTTGGCACTTACCGGTTCTATGACTTATTTTATGCAGAATTCTACCTTGCCATATAGTACCTTTCCTATTTCTTGAATGTATCTGCCTTCCCACATAGAAAATCTTTCATCCCCAAGTCCATTCTTAGTACTTCTTTTGGAAAGAGCATAAATTCCAGAAATACTCATTGAAATGCATGGTAACTAATGTAGAAATTATTCTTTAACTGATTATCATAGAACCACATGTTCAAAAACAGTGCCTAAAGTAAATCATTCTTCTGCTCTCAGATAAACGTTAAGAAAGGGTATTTAATATATTCCTAACTTTCTCACATTATAAAGTGTTCCTTGACAACCACATTAACAGTTTCATGGTCTTTGTAACACTTTACTTTATACCTACACTACTTTTTAATGAAGAAAAACAGTCTATTTCAAGAGACCATTTGATTCCCCATTGGTGATAAACAATACTTATTGGACAACTACTGTGTCAAGCCCTAGGGAAAGGGTGCTAACTAAAACAGACAACGTGCCCATCCTTGAGTAGCTTATATTCTAGAGAGGAAGCAGTCAGTGTAGAGCATGCCCAGTGGGGATAAATGTGATGATGAAAATTGCAGCAGAAAAGAGAGAAAAGGGTCAGGGTTGAGGGAGCAAGCAGCCTGCTGTTTTATCTAGGGTGGCCAGAGAAGGGCTACCAGTGAGATAATATTTGGGATGATAGTGGCGTAAAGGCTTGAAGAGAGAGGGGAAGTCGTGCACATATCTGCAGGAACAGCAAGTGCCGAGGTCTTGTGATAGGCATTTGCTTTTGACAATGTTTAATTCTGCTAGAGAAGATGAACAGATGTGTTTATAAGACAGGTGACATTTTTAAGATGTACCAAGCATAAAAAAGCAGTTAGTAAGTAAGCAGCTTGTGAGACACAGGCAGAATTCATAAGACAGCTAAACATATAAATTTGTAAGTAAATGTGTCCCTGAACAGAATGGAAGGACTAAGAGAAATCTAAAATCATGAGGTACTAAATATGCAAGAGGCATCTAATATTCAAAAGGCTCTAAATATAATGAGACATCTGATACATTAAATATTCATCAACACTAAAAAAACAGGAGACATAGGAGGCACTGTACATATATGGAGTCATAATTCAGTTACCCTACTTGTTCTCTGCCCAAGAAATACAAATAAAACTCACAGCTGCTCAGCAAGACACACAGCATGCTAACCTCAGGCCAGGGCTGCTTGCCCTGCATCTGTCCAGCAGAGCAAGTGTGTGTCCCTAGTATTACCAGGGCATCGTCCACCCAACAGGGCCCCTCACTCACCTCACTTCTGCCCTCTCCACTCCTGAGGCACAGAGAGAAAAGACATTTGAAAACCATACGCCCTGAGATTCAGGGAATATGGTTCTTCATTGATGCCCTATTAAGTGTGTTAACTTTACGATATTTCTTCCCCTTCCTTCTTGTAGTGTGTTTTTAATTGATTTACCAAGATGTAGTGCCTTCTGAGCTACAATATAGACAATTTCCATCTTCCTTTTTAATTCTTATATTTTTGAAGGTCCTACTATATATAAATAATGAATGTCATAAAAAATAAGATTACATATTTTCTGTATATAGTCTATATTCCTTAGAATAAAAAAATTGATGGGCATCTTGGCCTCCCAAGCTCCAGATGAGGCCCCTCAACCACACGGGGCGAACAGAGACAAGGCCCTGAGGGTTAGGGCAGGAGGAGGCCCTCCCACCATGGAGATGGCTCGCTAAGGTGCTCATATCGGCCGGGCACTCCCTCAACAAATACTAGAGACTCAGCCAAAATGCAGGTATTGATCTGCACAAAGTTATCTAATCAGGAGGCTAGGAAAAGCCGCAGAAAATCCAGACAGTCAATATGTCTGCACCAAAACACACACAGGCTCTGTGCACAGGTAATGTCAGTATAGGGAGGCAGAGAAGAACACGGACCCTGGAGTCAGATTCAATAGTCAGGATTGGAATCTTGGTTCTGTCACTCCACAATTCGGTGTGCTTGGTCAAGTAGCTGAACCTCTCTGTGCTTCAGTTTCTCTGTCCCTAAAACGAGGATAAAGGTACCTACCCACTGTGCTTGTCAGGAGGATCGGTTACAGGTGCCCATTCACTGTGAAGCAGGCTTGGATTCGGTGACCTGGATCAGGAGCAACCCGAGGCAACTCACAAAGCTGCACAGGGAAATACGGACGGTGGAGCCCTTCAGCCGCAGAGGCAGCCATGCTCAGGATTAATTCTGGGTCTGGTAAAGAGCAAAGGCCCTGCAGAAGGACTCCAGGGGAGCCTGAAAATCATAGGATAATTGTTCCTGACCTGCTCTGGACAGGAGGGAACGGGACAAGACACGCAAACAGAACAACGTGACAACAACACTGGGGACAGCCAAGAAGGACATTTATCTAGGCGAGGAAGAGAAGGCCTAACGTCATCAGCAGGCCCTTCTGAAAGACGGATTTCAGATTTCTCACAACCAAAGGTAAAAGGCATTTATTTAGTGGAAGTGAAAGAAATTTAAATATATTCATATGTGACTCCACCCCAATTAATTTATTCCAAATCTTACTGGAATCAAAGGTAGAGAATAGGGATGAACAGCATCATTTATCACTTCTGCATGTAGTATATTTACCATTGTGTATCCCGGGCCTGTAGTGACACACAGTTCTTGCTAATAAGTGAAAAGAGCGATACAGAAACAGAACAGAGTCAATGTGATACAACAAAGCGCTCTTCCTGGTTATAGAGAACACCTCCAGTCCCAAGGCTTGAAAGCTGTTTTTCACTGTTTGCAACGTTCTTTATCTGTGCCTGGATGCTCAGCCCCTACTTCAGGTGATGGAGAAGGAAAGTAGAGTCCAGGATCTTTTAAATGCTCAAAGGGAGGGTCTTCAACTGTAGCCACTCTCTTAATAATCACAGCAGTTTGCTAATAGTGCCAAACACTACCACTAGGTACAGAAATAGAGAAAGGATGATTTAGAATCTGAAGACTATCTTACCCCTAAAGGGAAACAAGAGAGACCTGTAACACTGAAGATACGTAGATCTGCAGGAGCATCAGAAATCAGGACCAAAAAATCCAAAGCAGGAAATGGCTGATGATACCTAAGGTGAAACCCAGCTTGTGTCTGGTTACAAAGGTTCCTGGAGACAAGTAGTTTTTATAAGATTATATTCATGGAAACCAGACCAAGAGGTTAGTTGAATTCAAAAGAACAAATATTTATTGAGCACCCACTTTTTGAAAAGCTCTATGTTTGGTCCTGGTAAGAAACAAAGACAAACAAGGTAAGAGTTCAGCCTCACTCAGAGTTTGCAGTTCAAAGAATTCAGGCGTGTTCCTGAAAAACACACAAGATGGGCACTGCAAAAGGGAATCAAAAAACTCTCCAGACATCCCAAGGGAACTATTGTCAAAAGGGAATCAGGAAAAAAGTTAGAAAACATAATGTGGAAGGAAAAACAGAACATTGGTGAGGAATCGTTGCGACAGCAGAAGCTGTAGTTTTTCAGAAGAGCTAAAAAATTGGAGACTGATATGGGAAGATGAATTTGTTTCCAGGTCAAAAGAGACAAGACTAAAAGATGAATAAGTAGTTAAAAAAAATTTTTTTTTCAACTCTTTGCCCAGTTGCCCTATTTATAAAGACAATTTTTGAAAAACATTTCTTATACTAAAAAAGTGCTTTACATGAAAGTTTAGCCCACCAAGGATTAAAGGGTGTTCACAATCAAATGTTATCCACCACAGCAAAGGCCCAGTTCCGATGATTCTACAGATGCCGGTGGGGGCATCTCAGAGAACTTGAGAGCGAATGGGAGAAACACTTGGGGAGCCGCCAAATGCCGAATCAAAACCAGTGCCCAGAATGTCAGTCAAAAGCACGTCTTCATGAGAAGTGTTCACGGTGTTTCCTCTTAGATTCTTCTCAAACCTTTCAAAGACAAAGTATTTTGGTAGACACTTACCTTTTTGGAAATGGGATTTCAGGGTGAGTGATGAATACACTCATCAATTATATGTAAGATGAAAAAAGAACTTTACAAATACATGAAAAACAGTTTTTCCAAAATATCTTTGGAAGCATTGATTCAACACACTTCCTTGCCAAGCTGGTTATGAGTTGCAAACATGCAGCGATGCAAATATATAGAGAAACGGACAAAGTATGTGTGATTTGTTCACTGTTCCTATGACTCCTGTAAGAGAAAATTCTATCTATTGATAAAACAAAACCAAAAATTAAACAAAACTAGTGGCCTAAAAAAACTGTATCTAGACATTCTGAATGACTGGCATCAGAAATGACTGGTTCTGGAAAAACAAAGGTGACTGTGCCTTTCAGAAGATTTTATACATTTAGGAAGAGACGCTAAAGTTATTTTATTTTATATAACACAAAGAGATCTCTCTTAGACATATGCAAGAACACTGGACATCTTCCTGAACTACGGAAACTACCTGGGTAGAGCAAAAGGTGGCTCAGCTTCTTTCAAAAACGAAAGGCAAGGAGAAAGGTTGAAGGTTTGTTTAGGCCTAGAAATATTTCTTCAGATGTTCTCTAAGGGATTCTCAGATGTTTCTCAAATAAAGGGATGGCCTTTTACCTCTACTGAGAATTTAGTTTTACCCTGGAAGGATACATTATGTTACTAAGGAAAAAAAGTATATATATCACCTAAAACAAAAATATTCAATAATGCATTACAAAAAAAAAATACTACCATGATACGATTGCTGTGCCGCTTCTTTAACATTATTGGCATCTGCTCGTGGGAATTGGTGCTCATATATATTCATGACTCAAGAATGTGTGCCATCCCCATTTAAAGTCAAGAGCCCAATAATGAGCCGTTTTAAGACAATATATATTGAAAGCCTTCAAAAGCTCCCTCTTGACACAAAAGGGTAAAGGTTATACTTGCTGAATACCTGGGTACTCTGTCCAAGAGGAAGCTAAGCAATTAGAATACAAATATATACAACACACAGTCCAGGCCCTTCCACACCTCACAGTCTGGAGTCTGTAAAATAAAGCATATTTACTGTTCAAAAACATGCTAAAATCTAATCAGCATGCTATCTTTTCTAATTAGAAAACTTTAACCATGTCTGATGATGTATGTATATATACAAACATATAAGTGCAATATGTATTTCGGTGTGTACACACACACACACACACACACACACACATGCACACACACACCTTTTTTTTTTTAACTCTTCAGCTTTAGACAGCTCATCTAGGGTGATACCACGGAAAGAGCACTGGTTGAGGAGTCAAGACACACATTCTAGTCAAGCTCAGCTGCTTATTAGCTACGTGACCTAGGGCAGGCACTTAACTTTCATTAGCCTGTTTCCCAATACATAAAATGAAGATAATAATACCTGTTTTACCTACTTCACAGGCTTGTTAAGAAGATAAAGTGCCAAAAGATGCAACAGCGTCTATTAAACTGTAGAACTCTATCCTAATGTACAATGTTATTATAATCCAACATGAAAATCTAACTTCTAAAGCTATTTCAATAGCTAAAATACTTTCATGTAAGTTTTTAAAATAATCTCGGCCTAACAGCAAGGCCCTACTTCTTTTAAGACTGGTGGTGGAGATTTAATGAAGGCTGAGTTAATGTTTAATTAATATTAATGAGAACTGAGTTAATGTTGGAGAACAGCCACCTAGCCAAAGTTTCTCAAAGGACCAGTTGTATCCTAATTACCTAGAAGCCTGTTAAACATGCTGACCTGAAAGTCTGAATTTCTAGAGGATTGTGTTTGAGTCTCCACAAACTTACCAAGCACCCACGAGATTAGCACACATACTAAAATGTAAGAGCCACTAACCTACAGTGAAAGATCACCTTATCCTTCAGACCTTACAAGCAAGCAAGACCAGAAAAAAAACGGTGTCTTGATTAGAAAATAAAACATCACATAGAATAACTGCGGCATTTTCTGACTCCTTTAAGGATATGGTTTGATTAAGAAAGGATAACATGTTCTAGTTATTAGCTTCACTACCTCACTTAGTGCTAAAAATAACTAGAGTTGTTACTCCTTCTCAAAACCAAAAAACACATTCAAAAGCAGTTGGGAAATATGCAACAAGCATTTGGGGCCATTAATATAAAAATTCTGCTTCCCCTTGAAGTAACACAACTTAGCATAATGCCACCTACTTTTTGCACTATAATAATATTATCACATTTTATGATTCAGAGAAGTATATAAAAATATATAATCAACAGATCTGTAAGTATGCTTTGTATAAGTTCAACAGAAAATGAGATTTCATTACATGTTCCTAAATTGAATTTTACATAAATATGATACAAAGAGAATAATAGAATTTTAAGATTTCTTCTTGGAAAATTAAATACAAAATTAGTGCTACCTACATACTATTTCAGAAATACCTATACTATTCTAAATATTATATATTCTTTACTGAGCCAACACAAATTTCAAGTGCAGAGCATTAAACAAATTCTGCTTGTGTAAATCAAATTTTCATAAAGCCTTTTTTTAAAAGGCCTTCAATATATAGTGGATGCATTTAAAATACATAATGGGGAATTTAAAACTATTTATGTGGTAAAGTTACAGTTGAGAATTTACTTTTTAAGTTGTCTTTAATATTAAATGCTATTTTACAAAGTAAAAAATTAGAAAAACATGCAGAATTTACTGTCCAAAAAAACGTGCCTTTACCAAAATAATGGCAGTATTTTTAAGAATGTCTATGTAAAAATAAATATATTTGTTTATGTAATAAAACTATCCAGGATCTCATGTAAAATTGTAGCCATCTAATAAAACTGAAATGCAGAAAAATGTAAATAGTAACAAATAAAGCACTGTTGAAAAGCTTCATACAGTTCTTTAAATATTCCTTACATTAACATTTAAGAAACAAAAACCTACACACACTTTTCCTCGCAGCTGCTTTATAAAAGCATATATACAGTTCCAAAACAAACTACTAAGAAAAGCCCCACATTATTGTTACATGTTTCTTACTAACAGACGTTTCTCTGTTTGAAACACAAGGCTGCCTGTTCCCTGAAATGACTGAAAACATGTAGCTGGTCATTCTCAACTAGGCCATAGGAAAAAAATATGCAATAAGAAAAATAATAAATTCACTCAGTAGGGACAAAATAGTAACAGGACAGTTACAACCCCATCATTTTAGCAATTACGTGGCCAATTAACATCTTATTTTGTTTAAAAATATCTCCCCTTTAATTCATATGTAAAGCATGTTTGTACATATTTTCCCCCTGGCCACCCTTCAGGCTCAAGTCAAAGAAAGCTTAGAATACTCAGAAGACACTTCTGTAAGTTCTAACAGAAATTGCAGTTACAGAACATAGCCTGTAAAAAAAAGAAAAATGAAAAACACCTATTTAAGGGTGACTGTAATGTTATATTATCTTTGAAAAGAAATGGATAAACCAGTCCCTCTACTGACCCAACCACAAAGCACAGAATCCACAGAAGGAATTCAAATACTCTGGGTGGAAAAAGCACAATATTGAACCCAGAGAGAAGCTAAATGATCATATTTGGGCATCACACACACACTAATGCCCAATCAACACTCTCCTTACTAATGCCAATCAAGTTGCCCGAGGTGTTGGCTTCCTCCTTTCAAAATACAAAGCCTGTGGTCCAGGTGATCCATCCGGCATTTATCATTTGCTGACTTATGTATCCTTCTATGTGTGTATCACTTAACTGGTCAAGTAGACTTTAAGCTTTTCAAGGGAAAAGACTGTTTCATTCCTTTCTTGGCATCACCAAGTTAATTCACCTTATACTCCTCAAAGATGAGCCCCCTACCTCCTTTCTTTCTCCTGCCTCCACAAGGCCCACTTTAAATTTATGATCGCAAAGGAGCCCTCAGCGCTACCAAAAGGCTCACCCATTTCCCAAGTGACTCACCCACCCATTCACACGCTTCTCCTCCCACACGTCCAGTCCCACTCTCGGCTAATCCCCTTGTTTGCCACTTACATGGGAAAGGACCAGCTATCAGAATAAAACCTGAGTATCTTCCCACCCTCACATCTACGTACAGGCTTCCCTCTGAACGCTGGTCAAGTGAGTGCACCTCCCTGTCCGATCAAGTCAGCCTCTCCTCTCGCAGGCCGCTCCCCATCACCTCCCCCCTGCAGGAGACCCCCTGTATCCGCAGCGTCGCACCCGCAGCCCCCCAGTGGGCGCCTGAAATAGTACTGAAGCCTATATATACTGTGTTTTTCCTATACACACAAACCTATGATAAAGTTTAATTCACAAATCAGGCGCAGTAAGAGGTTAACAACATCAGCTAATAATAAATAGAACAATCACAACAATACACTATGATAAAAGTTGCGTGAATGAAGCCCCTCTTGGTCTCCCTATTGTACCGGACCCACCCTTCTTGGGCGATGGGAGAGGATAAAGCGCCTCCCCGATGAGATGAAGTGAGGGGACGGCGCAGGCGTGGTGACCGGGCGCCCGGCTACCAGCCACCTTCTGCCGACAGGTCAGAAGGAGGAACATGTGCTTCGGACCTGGGGCTGACGGCGGGTCACCGGAACCACAGAAGGCGCTGCAGTGATAGCGGGGGGCGTCCGGCTGTCCTGGGACTGACTTGACCCCCCACGCTACTCCTCCAGCTCCTGCACGCATCCCTCCCTCCGGGACCGCGCTCAGCGTTAAATCATTCTGCCATTGCGTTCCTCCCTTTGCCTCAGATTCCTCATTTTTACAACGGGGCTAAAAGCAGCACCTCCTTTATAAAGTTGCTGCGAAGCTTAGTGTAATTACATTTATTATTATTATTGTCTCTTAAATCCATCGCTTAACCTCACATGCCCCTCTGGCTACCACACTTTTCTAGTCCCCTTTACAGCAATGTCAACAGTGGCCTATTCTGGCTGAACCTGATTCCGCATTCTCTCCTGAACGCCCTCCACTCAGGCGTTTGTCACCGCCCACCCTTGAAAACCACTGGAGAGAGACACCAAGGGTCACAATATAACCCAATCCAACAGCCCATCCCACCCAACACAAGGAGATTCCTGTTTGTGCTTTGGAATGGGGGGTGGGTTAAGGAAGCCTGAGAATCACTGTGAATGGCACAGCGGAGACATCGGACACGGGTTTGTTACCTGTGCGGGAACTGGGTGGGGAGTATCTGCCAAGCAATTGGTAGAGCAGAGCCAAATTGTGGGGTTTTCTCCAGAACCCTAGAACTTGGTGCCTTGGTTTCCCTTTAAAATGAGGTGATGACAGTACCTATCTCAGAGTTATCATGAGGATTAAGTGAGTATGTCTGACAGCGCAGCAAGTGTTAGACATGCGTTGGCTATTAAGGATCTTGAGATGGGAGACTACCCTACAACATCAGCTAGCAGGTTTCCTGCATTAGATGGAGGCATGCGCTGGTCGCAAGAGTCCTTGTGAAAGAGAAGGCGATGTAAAGACGAAAACAGACACTGCAGAGGCTACTCTGTTGGCTCTGAGGACAGAGGAAAGACTACGAGGCAAGGAATACAAGGACTGTGGCAGCAGGTCCCAGAAGAGGGGTTCTCCCAGAAGCCTCAGGGGCACCTTCGTTTTGGCTCAGGGACTGGACTCTTGACCTCCAGAACAAGGTAGAAAATTCGTGTTGTTCAACGTTACAAAGTTTGTGGCAACTTGTTCCAGCAGTAGAAAACTAATGTGGATCAATAAAACAGGAAAATATCACAATCCTAAATATCTCCACCCAATACTATTGCTTTAAATATAAAAAGCAGAAATCATAGAACAAAAGGAAAATCAACAAATGCATAATCACAGTTGGAGGGTGTTTACTCTTCTCACTTAGCAACTAACAAAACAAGCATATTTTTTAAAATGTGCTTGTTACATAAAAATTTAGGCAAAACCATTAGCTATCTTGACCTAATTGATATTTATAAAAGCTCTAAACATAACAATTATAGAATACACACTACTTAAGTGCATATGTAATATTTATTAAAACAGACCATATTTGGGGCCATAAAGCAAGAAGTCATACTAAATACATTCTCTGGCCACAGTGGAATGAAACTAAAAATAAGCAATACAAATAACTTAAAAATTATCCAACAAGAATGTCAGCTATATAATGATAGGATCTATGCCTTATGACTAGCTAGCTACTCATAGACCACCACCTCGACCAGCAACTGGGGACGCAGTCTCAGCACCCCCACCCCACCCCCCAGGCCCACTAAATTAAACTCTGCATTTTAACATAATGATCCTCAAGTAACTAGAATGCACACTGAAGTCTGAAATGCTATGCTTTTGGTATTTCTTTTTGATACATCACAGCAAATTGTACAAGAAGCAATTCAACAAAAAACATACAAATCGATCTAAAAGTATATGCATGCTGTAACATATTTAACATAAAAAAACCACATTTAAGATCATAAAAATATTTTTTCAAGGAGGAAAACGATTAGAGGTATGTTGGTAGTCACATAAAATCTAGGCACATTACAACATAACATACCAACAAAAATCATGTTTGTTTTTGTTGCCTATTGTCTAGATGTTCTGCAGAAGATATTTATGTATTTGACTAGTCACTAAGAATAATGACAAAACATGACGAGAAGAAAAAGAAAGCCTAGATAGCCATCACTTGGACGAAAAGGACTTTCTGAAAATTAATTGACGATGTATCTATTCTAACCAGTGCCTCTGCCGTAATTACAGCAGCCACTCAAACATGGCTTTACAAACACTACTTCTGAACTGCCTCAGGTCCACTTAAGGCCCTCAAAGACAGGATGTTCAATTTTGCTTTAAAATGCTACCTTAAAACTACTTCTGGATTTTAGTAAGTGTTATATAGCCCATCAGAGTGCTGAAAAATTGTCATACATTCACAAAAGCAGAAAAATTAATATCTCATTTAAAACAAACATGAATGCACCCTTCTGTCATTTTGGAGGACCTAGTATAGTGGTTCTGAAATTTAAATTTGAAAGCACTCATGTAGTGTATTCCTTTGTCTGTCTTAAGACCACAAATCCAAAAGATCTTTTAGGAATGCCTCCTCTATTTTTTAAGCCAAACATCAATTTTGACCTACCGAAACGTCTCTTTAAAAAATTAATATGGCACCTGGAAAGGTTCCAAAAAAGAAGAGGTAAAATTTCATTATCTTTATACTGTCGTATCTAAAAATCTTTGTTTCTAGTTTAAACAGATAAATTACTAGCTTGTGTTGGACGCCCAGTTTCTTACCCTTATTTTGACACAATTGGTCAATTCTTCCTTCCTGATCCTACCTATTCAATGCTATTCTGCTTAAACAAAACACCGGCATCTAATCCTGGAGTCCCTCTGACCAGGCAGAATGCTTAAAAGAGGTTCCTCAGGGACAAGAAGAAAATATCTCCCCACAGACGTCTACTATCCTACCTCACTTCTTTGTTCTAAGAGAATAAAAAAAAGTTCAGATGGACAATAATTTTGAAGTCCTCCAAGAAATCACTACTTCAAAATCCTTCAAAACTGGCTGTGAAATAGGAACTCTATGCATCATACACATCACACAGATACAAAAATGTATTCAGGCCACATCCCTTTTTTTTTTGCTATCTGATAAATAAGACCATTAAATGTGACTTATGGAAGTAAAGCTATATTAAAATATACACATCTCATAAAATTATTTTCCCATAGGAAGATGTAATATTTAACAGTCCTGACAGATAAGATCGACAAAATGCTATAAAGAAATAAATAAACCTGCCTGCTGAAGCTAATAAAAGTGCTATACCAACACCCACAACATGGGCATAAATATAGTATGTTCTGACTCATAAAGGATTCAGATGTACTCTAGTTTAATTAATTTCAAAGTGTTCAGATATATTCTAGTTTAATTAAATCTCTACTCTATAAGAACCTTAAAAGAAAACTAACATGATATATGCAACAAATTGACTAAGATTTATAAGATTATCATTTTATACCATGTAAAATTAAAAGTTGACATCATTCTTGGGGCCTGATCTGGATGACCCAACTCCTTTAAAATAAAAGCACAGATATTTGACTAAATACATTAATTTACATTTTAGTAGAAACATTCTAAATCATCCTGTATAATTAAAACATTTCACTTGAAGACTTAGACATAATTATTCTTTCTGTTGCCAGAGACAGTAATATAAAGATCATTCTTCATCCAACTAGCCTTTTTATTTTCTCTTCCCCCACAGTTAATTCCATGACAAAGTACAATTGAACAGAAAGCTGACCAAAAATGTTCACTATGAAACCATTAACGATTACATCACTGTTTCTGATGTTCTGTTGTCAAAAGATCTTATATTTGATTGACATCTATGTACCGCAAACACAGTCAGAAAATCTTTTTTTTTTTTTATAATTTAAAAGCTTTGAATAGCTCTTAAGGAATTCTAGACAGGCTTGGTAAACATCTGATCCAGCTAAACATAAGACCTAAAGACCAAACAGATTCACAGGGCCTTGACAGTCAGGTGGTGCTGGCAGCACCCTGCAGCAGGGAGAAATCCATTCGCCAAGCCAGGTAAGGGTAGGCAGACCTCACAATACGCAGAGAACTACGAATATGAGGCCAAGCAGCAGGCGGAAACCTAAACAGATACAGTCAGAATAGGGAGAATATCTTGGCATGAATCAGAGACTCAGTTACAAAGATTCATTTATAACAAAAATTTATAGTCAGTCAATAAATATTTAGTAAAGTTCTCTTCTGAATTAATGACTGTTCGAGATACTGGTGGACACAGTTCTGAATAAAATAAAGATGGCTTATCATATCCAAGGTTCTGTGCTAAACATTCCGTCAATGTAAGTTTTTGTTGCTGATGTTAGTTCCAGGGAAAGGTTAACGATGAACGAAGCAGTAAACAAAGGCAGTAACTAAGGTTCCTGGAGCAACAAAACAAATCATTGGAATAGTGGTAACAAGGCAGGGCCAGAAGTTCAATTCCAGGAATCAAGCTATTGAAATTCTAGTAATAAAGGTTTAATCCATTAATCCATTCAGCGAAAAAAAGTTTATGCCTGTACTGAGTACTAGAAACGAAAAATAAGAACGACAAGACAAACTGATCTAAGCCACTGGCACTCAGGATGGCTGGGTATTTAAGAACAGCAGCCATTTCTAGAGTCCGGCCTAATGGTGAATCTCCTAGTGTTAAGCAGCCTAACTTCAAAGGGTGGAGCTGTACAGAGGCAGGAAGACAAAGAGATCAGTACAGATGCGTTCAAAGCAGAGCTTTACGAACAGAATAATCCGACGATGAAATGGAGAGACTGAAGAGGGATCAAAGGGAGAGGGTGCAACAGCACACGACCCAAGGTCAGGAGACCGGTTCCTATCCCTGCTCTTTTACGTCGTAGTACTCTCTGACACTTCCAGGGTCTCTGCTTGTCATATTCAAAACAGGAATAACAATAGCTGACAAGGCTTGAGTAAGGACGCCTGAGGGACCCCTCCCTGACCTGCAAGGATGCACACGAATGTTAGTTTTCACTATCGTCAGTGAACAGACTGCAGCAAAGACAATCGTTAAACAGTGGAGACCAGAACGAGCACAAGAGCAATGTGAATCGCCGGGGGAAGCGAAGGGAGCGAAATGCAACGTAAGAGACATTAGTGAGAAAGAAACAGCAGGATTTGGCAACTAGGCGTAAGGGAAAAAAAGGGGAATTTTACAAACCTAAGTATCAAAAGATACAGTGTTAAGAGGGAGAGTGATGAAAAAATACTGAAACACTAAATTGTGAAAAAAAATATTAAGCATGCATATAACATCTAATAACACTAAAACCATGTGAAGATAGCATATAATTCTCAAGTGGACAATTTGGTTCAGTCACAATTATATATTTTAATGTCAATGGTTGTCAGAGTTTACTAAATTTTCCTCTATTTATATTATATTCTGAAACAAAGAATGAAAAAAATGTACCAGCTGGCTATTTTTTAACTTGTACAGGAAAAAGTGCTGTGAGGCTCCGCTGTCTTGCTTTCAAATATAGTGGACAAGGAAAGAGTGTGACTTCCTTCACCTCGTCACCTGTTGAGTTCTGGGGAGGCTACAGCCAACAGAACAACCGGAAGGACTCTAGATTCGGTGGTCAAATCATCCTGGAAAAAAGGTTCGCTCTTGGGAATAGTCACATCATACTGGTCCATATCACTAATTACAACCCTGCTGTAATCATTTGAGCATCAAAGAATTTAAAACCTAAACTAGGCTGGTGGCCAAGGAAATGGAAAAAGAAAAGGTGTCAATATAAAACACATGTAGATACGTACCACCTCAGTTATACCGGTGAGAATCCAACACGGTCCCTCTGAACAATGTCTAATCTATCATTTAAATGAGCAAAGGGTAGCTGTAGACGGAACAGCATCCAGAAAAAAACCGGTCTTGAAGTTTTCATCTGTATCTGGTCAAAGAGGATTCGGAACAGTTTTGGGGCCCACCTTGCTAGTCATTCAGTAGGAATGACCCACCTACATGAAGTGACATGCTAATCAGTCTTCTCTTGACTTGGATATCTGATCCATGAAAACAATTTAGGGCTTACTGGAGTTTTCTATGAGTTCATTATCTATTGATCCTTCTATCTTTTTACAATACCCCACCTGAATACATAAACATCAGGGTGTTTGGGAAATACTGGGAAACTAAACAAGCAACAGAAATCATGAAACAAAACCATTTCATTCAGAATGGTCTTCCAAGAGTGGTGAATACACAAGCATCTACAGTAGCGTCAGTGAGAATTAGCCATTAATAAGAAGAGGAAGGTCTGGTTCTACAAGAGCACGTTGCTAACCGGCTATGACAATCATGATGTTACTTAATTATGTCGTGGTAATAAAGCACTAAGAGCACCCACAAATCACCAAGAATTTAGCAATAATACGGCACAATTAGTGGAGCCCCTAGGGTATGTTCAACTGGCTTAATGGCCCTTAATTTTCATTAAGCAACTACTATATACCAGGAGATAGTATCTATTATCTTATTTGCTATTTGCTCAACTACAGTTTCTCTGTGGTTATTTCTCCCTCTATTTAAAGAAAAAGATACACATTATCTATTTTGTTTGTGAAATTGGTACAATGGCTGAACCATATGAGTAAATAGAGTAGTATTTGTTGAATGAATTAATGAAAAAACAGAATGGAATGGAATGGAATAGAAGGGTAGGGTAGATAGGGTAGGATATGGAATGGAATGCAACAGAATGGAACGGCAGGGTGTGGATTGAGTGGGATGGTCTGATAGGTACGGTGCTTGCTCTATTCTGAAAGCTCTGTGTCCATGGTAATCTGTTGACAAGTCCCTGCAGTGGTGTAGTTCTAATGGTGAGACTGCCTTGGAAACCAATTCATCAGTTTTAAAGCCAGAAGGAGATCCTTCAGTCTAACTCTCATTTTAAATATCAGGCCAAGAGAAAATGTGTGATTTACCCATGTGACTCACTGAGTTCCTGTGGGAAGCGGGACTGGGCCCCAGATCTTCTTATTTCTATTCCTATAATGTAAAGAGTTCCTCTTTTTTGCCATTCTCTTGGGGGCTGATTGGCTCCTATTTGAAAGAGCCATATTGAACAGTAATAATTAACTATGAAATCATTTGAACTGTTCATTCATATAAGAAAATATTAGCAGTTATAACAAGATAAGGAATGGAACTTTTCTTGTCTCATAATTTCAACTATAAGCATCAAGAGAAATTTGTAGACACATTTCCACATTATCTACCAAAAGGAGGCCAAACTGGCCCTTAAACCACCAGTCCTAATCACTCGTGTGCAGGCTACATAAGATTAAGGCTAAGATTCAGGGTGGGGATATTCAGAAGAGGAGTCAGAGATCTACAGAACAATTTTCTCTCTTTTCCTCACCCAAGTACAGGGAAGTAAAAGTCTCTCCTCTATCAAAACAAGTGAGGAGCTGGTCCGAGGTTTACTTACAGAGGTCAAGGAGTCATGAGGAGGGGACTGCTGCATTTACGTCTGCAGAATGCACAGTGCTCCATCTCGAAATGTCCCTCTCATGGAGGCCAGCCCACCCAGAGAGGAGGGGTGAGAGAGTCCCTGGGAAAATCTAATGTGTGGCCTCTGGAGTCCAGGCATATAAATACTATCACTGGGACAAACGGACTTGCACTGTTACTGACTCGGTACATGAGGGGCAGAGGAGGGGAAAGGGGCCAGAGCGCCTCCAAGAGGTGGGGCCGACCCTGCGACTCCCCCCGCAGATGGAGCAAAGAGCCTGCCCTCAAGGAATGAATGCCCCAGAGAACCTGAGGGTATGATGGCCCGCCGGGGGAAGCCAAGGAAAAATCCGCAAAGAGCTCCAAGTAAAGAACTACAAAGAACACTACATAAAAAGAGATTCTGCTCTTCTTCCTGAGGTGCCTTCCCACTCCCTCGGGGGTACCCAGAAGAGGCACAGAATGCCTGGAAGGAGAAAGGCAAGAGCGAATGAAGGAAGGTAAGGCCGGCAAAAGGCGTCCCCCTCTCCCGCGGTACGTCGTGAAGGCTGCGGTCAGGACTGAGCTCGAGGGAGAGACCAGAGAACAGACGGACTTCAGTTCCTGAAAATTAGACCATTCAGCTGAAAATAACCTGAAAGCAATGGGATCTATCCTAGAGATGCAAAAGACGACATCAAAGTTTGATTAAAGCGTCAAGCAGTCTTCTAAGCGTACGAAATTATGCATTTTAAGTGTAAGCTACCAAATCCAGCCCACCCAACAAAAGCAGTTATATAGTGTTTAGAAATCAGATTTGAGAGGGCAACTTAATGACCTAGGGACACACTTACGAGATAAAAAATGGAAAACTATGTATGCAGTAGAATTCAAATTTTTATCATATTACATAAATAACATGAGGTTATATTAAAATAAAATAGGCAGACATAAAATGTTTTCATTTATCTGGATGGCGAAATTTTTATACATTTTCTAAAATGGACAGATAATCCTTTTATAATCAGAATAATTACACTGCTAAAACTTTTTACAAGTAGGCTTGTATGTATGAAACGTTTTTCTATTACAATCAGAATCACCTTCTACCTTCTTTTTAGCATCATTAGCATTAATCCAAATCTTGCAGCCAGAAGTAGTTTCCTTAATAATACCGGATGAGGAGAATTACCACAGTGTTTGAACTTCAGGGCCAGAAAGACAAAGCGGTCAGTACAGTATTTACCCAAGATCATCAAATGAGTTCTCCACAAGACAAAACATCTCAGGCCACCAGTAATCGATTACCTTTCCACCTCCATTCAATGACGTTACCAGCTTCTCAGAATTTTCACTACCCACTTGCTCCTAGTTAACAAAACAATTCCACCCCACAGCAAAACCAGCCATCCAAGATCTTCAAGCTGTTCTTTGGTCTAAAATATAGAAAAAGCTCCTCAAACTGCTGCTCACTCATGCAATCATCAGAAATCCAAGCTTCCCAGATCATCCTTCAGTATAAACACGTTCATTCCAAGGTACCCTGTGCAGCCTCTACTCTGGCCCCAATGTGTGTCTCTTCCTTCTTTCCTAAACACCTCCACCGTGTTGGAAATCATGGTCCACAGGCAGCAGTGCAGCAGAGCGGTCCGGTTGGGAACACTGGCTAGAGACCAGAGGACAGGGATTCACACCCGGCCCTGGTGCTTACGGCCGCGTGATCCCAGGCAAACTGCTTAAACTTCTCAATTTCCTCGTTCATAAAGTGAGACTAACAGTGCGTTCCAGCGTACGATTATTGTGAGGAGCGTATCAGGCGGTATGTGTTTAGAGTTTAGAACATCTGCAAGCCACAGAATGAGTGCGGGATCGTCCCATTTATTTTGAACTACACCCTCACCTTAAAACCTCACCTGCGCACCCCCTGAGGACATGGCCCTCACTGAAGTGCTCTCAAATAAGCCTGCCTTTTCTGCTGCATCGCACAGAGGTCATTACCTGGAGGGGAGTTCCGTCTTGCTCCTCCTTCCTGCAGTTTCTAACCTGTCTCTCCTCATTCCTCTTCCAAAGATTCCATCTTTTTTGCAGCACATGTTATCAGCCCTTAGGAGCCCTCAACATCCTTTACTGCTGTCCTGTCGCACCGGCTCATCCAACGACATCAGCTACAGGACACAGTGTTCCCTTCACCACTACTTCTGCCAGCATTCTTGGCAACTTCAAATTCCTTAGGTGACACACCCAACACCATCATCTCACAGTTCTTTGACCTCCTTAAAACCACTCTCATTTTTGTAAAAAAAAAAAAAAAAAAATGCAATCAGATCAGAAGAGAACTACTTCATCTTGCTACTCCCAGACCCAAACTACATGCATCTGCATTCACAAATTCTGTTTTCTCTCAGGTTAAAAACAGGAGTGCGTCTGCTTCTAAGGCCACTGTCTCCACTTTCTCTCCCCAGTCTCATCCCTAGTCTCCTCCTCAAGGGCTTCACTCCCAAATACCTCCTCTTTCTAGCCCTCAGTTTCTGCCTCCCCTGGTTCATTTCCATCAGGCATATGGCTCATTACCATCCACTGGTCCAACCCTCCCTTACCCTTCTCCTCTGCTCGGCTCCAGAGCAGCATCTCAGAAACATCACTGGTTCCACTGTCTCTGCTCCCTCACCTGGACTCCTTGCCTTAATCCAGCCCAACAAGCACGTCCCTGGAACAGCTCATACCTGAGTCCCCACCACCCATCTCTTTCCAACCAGTGGTCAGTATTTGCTCACATCTCACTTCCTAGCAACACCTGAAACAGCTGACCTGCTTCTAGACAACATAACCCCCCTGCATGCTTCCTTCCAACCTCTCTGGCTACTCTTCTCTAGTCTCTGTGGCGGATCTTTTTTCTCTTACTGGCCTCCAAATTTTATGTTGCCCCGGGGGCTTCTTCCCACAAGTATTCTCTTAAATTTTTTCTGGTCATAGGTGGCCTCATCCAGTCCCATGCTTTAACCATCAAAATGCTGCTGCCCTTCAAAAGTTTACCTTCAGCCCTGGTATCTTCCCTGTGATCTGAACCCATATACTCAATAGCCAATGTGACATCTTTATTAGGACATCCAATAAACACAGCAATCACAGCACAGCCGAAGTAAAATTATTGATACCCCTTCCCAGAAAAATCTCTTTCTCCTCAAACTGCAAACCTAAGAATCTCCTGGATTCTTCTCTTTTCATCACACCCTTTATCAGCAAATCCTAACAGCTCTATCTTCAAAATATGCCCTCAATATACTGTTTGCCATCCATACTGCAGTTCAGTCAATGCTGTCTCCACTTCTCTCCCGGAACACAGGAATGGCTTTCTCACCAGTCTCCCACCTCCATTTTTAACTCTTACGACCCAGTCTACATAGCAATAACTACATAGCGATAACTACATAGCGACCAGTTATGGCTCTAAAATGTAGATCGAGTCACGTCATCTCTTTTAAAGTTCTCAGAAGCTTCCCCACCAAAGTTAAAGTCCAAAATGTCCATTCCAGACTACAAGACCCTAAAAGACCTGGCTCCTTCCCACCTCTCTGTGGTTATCTCTGTCGTCTCTTATTTGCTGTATCTGGCTATACCGCTCTAGTTACTATTGCATGAAAACTTAGCAGCTTATTTTTCATAGCTTGTGGATTCGCTTTGCTTAGAATGCTCTCTCAGACCTCCTCATGGCTCGCCTCTCAATAGTCAGGCTTCAACTCAGGTATCTCCTCCCAGTTAAAGCTAATGACTCTCAAGCATATGGTTTCATCTCTATAAATCAACATCTGAAATGATTTTTTTAATGTTTATTGTCTCTATCCACACCCAATGTGAGCCCCTTGAAAGTGGAAACTCTTGTCTTTCTCGTGTCTAGATGGTCCCCACTTACAATGGTTCAACTTAACGATTCTTCAACTTGAAGATGGTGCAAAAGTGATACATATTCAGTAAAAACTGTACTTCTAATTCTGAATTTTGATGTTTTCCCAGGCTAACTATATGCCGTACAATACTCACAAGATGCTGGGCAGCAGAGGAAATCTGCAGCTCCCAACAGCCACACAGTCACAACGATAAAAAACTGTTACACTCCCAGCCATCCCGCGCCCATACAACCACTCTGCTGTTCTTTCAGGGCAGTATTCAATAAATTCCATGAGATAGTCAACACTTTATTATAAAATAGGCTTTGCGTTAGATTCTTTTGCCCAACTGTTGGATAATACCTGTTCTGAACACTTTTAAGATAGGCTAGGCTATGATGTTCAGTAGGCTAGGTGTACTAAATGCGTTTTCAACTTAACAACGGATAGATCTGGGTGTAAACCCATCGTAAGTTGAGGAAGATCTGCATATGCTCTACACCCAGAATACCTTCTTACACCATCAATGATAGTCAAATATTTTGTGACAACTGATTAAAACCTCCATAAGTAAAAATCAGGAGTATACTGTATCTTCTCCTCTGGTGTTGAGGACCAGATCTGAGATGTCTAACTGATGTATTAAGCACTTCACAGAGAAGAACAAAAAAGAAATAAAAACCTATCCTTGCTCTTAAATAATTCAAAATCCTTTTGAGGATAAAGAAAAAAACAACATAAATCCACACACTAAAGACAACTATTTACAAAGTGACTTATATTCTATCTACTACACTTATGTATGTGAATATGGTGGAATTAGGAAAAGCACCATAGGAGAGAATAATTCTATGAGGTATAGTCTATTGAGATCTTTTTACAGATGAGGAAATTGAGGCTCAGCAGCTTAAACAATTCATCCAATGTTAAAGACTAGGAAAGGAGTCAGGCTCAATCAAGTCTCAAGGTCAAAGTCCATTCTTCTTTTAGCAAATACTTTCTGCCCCTTCCTTATAACAAGAGCTACTACAAAAGGTACATCTAACAAAAAACTGGGTAATAACAAATAGAGCTCCCAAGGACAACCAGAAGTCCCTAACTCCAATATTAAACATCAAAATGTCTTGGGTCTTGAAACATAAAACAGACTATCAGTATCCTGAGAAAAAACACAGCCTATTACCCACAGGACACCAGGATGAAGTGGATACACAAGAAAAAGATACACAATTAACAAGGGGATTTTAAATTCCACTCAGACTCTTCTTAGAAATGGAATACTTTGGGGAACTTTCCACAGAAGCTTCCTGCCTCACTCAAACCAAAGCTGGCCACTCTGAATGAATTAGTTATTAACTAACTGTACGGGAAAAGGATATGTAGAAGTGCGTGAAAGCGCACACAGGTGCACAATTGTGTACGCACGTCCTTATATTGTGGAAGAACAGTTGTCAATAAATCTTTGCAATTAATATATGCTGAAAATAGGATGAGACTTGTGGAGAGGGATTTTTTTTTAATGGAATGAGCATGAAAATTAGGAATGATTAGAGAGGATAAGTATAGGGAAAAAGAAAAAAGCAAATAAAACAAAAGAGCTATGTTAAGGCTGGAAAGACCAGATGTCATGGGAATTAAATTGTTAAGGAGAGTTTACCTTACTGTTCTGGAAAACAGTCATTTTTCAGCAAGTAAGCTAATATCATATTGGCTGTAGAGGCAGAGCCCTCCAGTAACCTGCATAATGTCTTCATACTTCATTTTTGGCATGTTTCATGGGTGAGCCACCAGGTCTTGAAATGATGTACAAGATTCTCATAACTGGCCTGAGTTCCTCAAGGGCAATTTCCCATCTGCACTTTGTCTTGCATTTCCCAGTGCCTAGCAACGTGTTTGGAGAGCCCTTGATTTTTAGTGGAGCACAAAAGCTAATAAATAGAACTGAACCAAATTGAAATACACTGATTGATCTCAGACAATTAGAACTGGAATAGCCAGGGATGGGATTTATTATATGTATCTACTTATTATTCTCACAAAGTCATTTTTATTTCTCCATTTTAGACATCAAAATATCCTTAAATAACTCCTGCTATACTTACTACAAACTCGGAGCAATAGCTTTCTTCTTACACTTTTACTAGCACTTTACAAAGAGACTGTCATGTACTCAGCAGAAATACAACCCACTTTATATGCTGAGGGACTTGAGTCACAGAGAGACATCGTGTCATTTTTCCACAAGTTAGGTTTACACCACTGCCACCTCACAGGGAGTCAGTGGAACAGAAGAGAATCTGAACTCAAAGTCCAAAGCATAACTTTCATCACCAAAGCTGATTTTAAAAGATTCAGTCATAAAAAGACATCATGTAATGTGCAAATAAACATACTTCAGAGTCCAAAAGAAAAGCCACAAAGATGACTGCTTTTGAGAACAGAAGTTCCTATTAAGCATCCTTTATTCAGGTAAATAGCATGGCTCTCTTCAGAATGTACAGAAAACAAATACGTAGGCATCTGTTTTTATAGCAGGAGGGTAGGGAATCTGATGGTTTTGAAGAATGTTCTTCCTCCGTTACATGACTCTATTTCTACCACTGTGTTCACTGTTTTAATAGCTGATATTTGGAGGGTGCCTCTGCTTGTCAAGGACAGCAAATAGGGCTATTAGCCACCTTCAAAAGTCCGCTTAGCTTTCTACCACATATTTTCTAAGTTTGTCTATCATCACAGTGTTCCATTTCACAGTAAACCAACTTGTGAAGGACACAAAAGGTACTTATTTTACCAGTTCAATCAAGTTTGTTTTCTAAACAGTTCTGCTTTAAAAAAGCGAAGTTTGTTTTCAGGACTGTTTAAGTTTCAGACTTGATTTGTTGAAACTACATCACTCAGAACCTTGTTTTTCGAT
The DNA here is from genome assembly GCF_040802235.1 of Manis javanica. Classification (NCBI taxonomy): domain Eukaryota; kingdom Metazoa; phylum Chordata; class Mammalia; order Pholidota; family Manidae; genus Manis; species Manis javanica. Next base: position 4,950,763 of record NC_133170.1, on the reverse strand, counting down.
CCAAATAAAACTAGTCATCTAGTTAAAAGTTTCAGCCCCTAATACTATATAGACAAGGAAAGCCTAATTAATGAGTAAAGTCCTAAGGAAAACAAGTCATAAATTTATTTTTTCTTATTTAATCATGGTAATTAAGCTAAAACTATGCAAATGACTTGTCTCATAATATGAACTACTAAAAGGAAGGGCAGAGTTAACCAAAAATGCTTTAAGTCAGAAAAAGGAACTCTGTCACCTCAATCAAATCCTTCAACTACTTCACGTCGGACATGGAAATGGGGAGATGTTATCTTAGAGCTTACATGAAATGCGTATGTGTGTGTTCCTGCTCTCTTTTGGGGTCTTTGTTTAAACTCCATTGGTGCAAGCAGAAGTGTGTGCAGGTTAATGATAGACCAGGCAATATATGCGACAGGTGTAAGGATTGACATGTCGGTCGGCACACCTGGTAAGCAGTTGGTATCAATAAGTATTCCCATGTCCTTAAAGACAAACAGGAAAGGGATGTAATTCCTTGTATTACACATACAAACAAAGGACAAAGATGTTTTATTCAACCTGGTCAGAAAAACATAATTATGTCAGTCTTGATTTTCACAACTCAATGTTTTCATAAAGACAAAGCAAGACATCCAGTCTGTCCTATAAATGCAATGCTGGTAACGTCAGCTTATAAAATCAAGGTTATGTGTTATCTAATATAAATGCACTATTATCATCCTTTCAGCTTTATTAACATATAATTGACAAATAAAATTGTAAGATATTGAAAGTGTACAAAGCGATGGTTTGATGCATTCACTGTGAAAGGACTCCACCCCCCCACAAGTTAACGCATCTATCACCTCACCTGCTTGCCTTTTACTTTTTTTTCTTTTTTTTTTTTGGTGAGAACTTTTAAGTTCTACTTTCTTAGCAAATTTCAGTTACACAACACAGTGTTATCAACTATAGTCACTATGTCACACATTAGATCCTCAGGCCTTCCTCCTCTTATAACTGAGTTTGTACCTTTTTGCCAACCTTGCCCTATTCCTTCAAAATGACACCCCACTTTAATCCCTTTTCTTCATCTTTAGAGACACATAAATGAAACTGTAGGAAAGAGGGCCCCAAATGAAGAGTTGAAGGAATCCCTGTTGAAGAAATAAATTTTTGCAAGTTAATGACTACAATAACATGTAGAGGCCTACTGCTGGCCAAGCAGTATTCTGAGTGCCTTATAAATATGCCAATTAATTTCAATAACAATCCTATGGCATTAGTACTCTTATTATCTCCATAGACAGAGAAACCAAGAGGAAGCTGGAGGTTTAGAAACAAGAAACTGTCCCTACTGAGAGGTGATTAGAAAGAAACTATTAGTCACTACAAGTCTTACCTAGAAGAAAAATGGAGATTTATAGAGATGGAGTTAGATGGAGAGAGAGGGAAAAAGGGGTAGTAAGAAGAGGAACAGGAGAGAGGGGAAACTTGAAAAGAAAAATAATTCTAAACACATCTAGATGCAAAGCATTTACAACATTCAGCACCAGAAGACTGGTATTGACTCCATTTTACAGACGAGAAAACCTTGGTCCATAAGGTTAAGTGGCTGTCCTGAAATTCTGAATTCAAATCTTTGTGACTCTAAAATCCATGCTCTTTTCAATCAGCCACACTGCAAGAGAAAATGAAATTAAGGCAAGAATAGGGGTGAAGGGAAGAAAAAAAAAAAGGAATGTGAAGGTTCAAAGAGGAGACATCAACCCGCTTTCAGCAATTGCCTGGTGGATACTGGGTAAGACAGAGGCGATTGTTGCCGCAGAGCCAGGATGCTTTTCATCTGGAACGCAAGGCTGCCAGGAGCCAGAACGGCCACTGGATTCCAAGAATCGGTGCCCTCAGCCCCTTCCCACATTCTCGTCTTCCCTCTCGCATGTCACTGTGAGGGAAGTGGCTGCGGAAAAGCAGTGGCTGCGTCACCTGGATGGGACAAGGCCACACTGAGCACAGCGACGTGGCCTGGCCCCACACACGGGCTGTGGGCTGCTTATCAAAACTGACTTGCGCATGTACTGTGTGGCCACAGCAGAACCATTTTCTATTAATGCAAAGGTAGCCATAGTTCAGGAGTAACCAAAATTTTCCGTTTCAAAATGACAATCAAGAAAGCCATAGATGATCCCTCAAGGTGTCAAAGTTTCTTAACAAACAAAACCCCTATGTCCTTTTCAACCAGAACATCACAGGGAAAGGTTGAGTGAGAATCTTTTTCATCAACTGATATGAAGAAACAAGTACAATATATTTGATTTATTAACATCAACATATTTTATGCCATATCGGCCAGATTCATCAACGTCTTGATGCGTTTTATGTTTTGAGGTGTGTGTGTGTGGTGTCTCGTGTCAATCCCATACCAAAATCACAGCTTCCAGATCTCAGGTGAAATATGTCATGGAACATACTGGGGCCCCCACGCTGGCACGAGAGAAGGGGACAAACAGGACAAGTCGCCTGGCCAAAGGCCTGGATGACTTGAGAGTGAGTGAGGTCCGGGTGGCCCGGGCCTGATGGACGCCAGTACGCGCACGCAGGTAGACCGAAGTAGCTGAAGGAGACCTCCTTTTGGGAAAAAGGGGACAAGTCTCCCCCTCTACTGAAAGGGAGTTTTCAGTCATTTCACTTCATTAAATGGATCTGGATTCAAGATATGGGGAAAGGAACAGCGATCAGGGAACCAACACCAAAGCCAACTCTTGACAAATAAACCGGAGGCCGCAGGGGCAACTAGGGCCCTGAAAGCATCAGCACGCAGTCTGAGCCCCAGAGCAAATTCCAGGCTGACTGGCTGGCGGGCAGACACCAGCGCACTGAGCACAGAAAAAATGATCCTTTACAAAACATTTACTAAGGGCCAGGAGTGTAAGGGTTTTGTACACATCATCCTATTTAATTATCACAACAAACATATGAGGTGGTATTATCTTCTCCTCTGAAGTCCCTGCAGACTTTGCAGATAGCAATAGCTACTGAGCTCCTGTAGACACTGAATATAAAAATATTTTCATTCACAAAGATCCAATGAAGGGGATGAAACACTGGAACAAGGCTGCAGACAATTTTTGCAAGCATTAACCAATTTGTATTGATTTCATCCTCACTAATATCCAGTTAATACTTCTGAGCAGCAGTTTTATTTGTTGCAACTGTAAAGGTTACATTAAAAAGCAGCAAAGTGAGCGAGTCCATCCAGGATCAAACGCATAAGCTTGGCCTTGTTAGCATCACACTGAAATCAACTGGATTCACAGAACACCAATAGCCACAGCACTCATAACACCTAATTTCTTAATGCCTATTTTTAAATAGAATGAGGGAGAATCCTAACATTGAAACATACCACAAAATTGACATCAAAATGTGCTCAAATTTAAACGTGCAAAGTCATCACAAGTGAGTTATTCTGTGTTGAGGGCTGCAGTCAGTCACAAAACACATGCACTAGACATAATTATGATGAGTCATACCAACTTAGCACAAAATGAAAAGCAGAAGATAACTGAAGAAACCCAACACTCAAAGACAAGAAATGAATCTGCTACCAAGGAAACAGAAGGTCTGATCAAAAAACAAATAATGTAATCAAGGACAGATGGAATTTGTTGTCAATCGGAGGCCAAGGTGGCAATCAAAATTCAAAAGCATCATATTGTATTGTCTAAATGGAGACCTGTAAATGTCACAGATGTCACAAGTGGATTGAGGAGCCTTAAATGGCAGGACCGACAACCAGAAATGAAATCTGTGACCTCATGTTTAATCAGCAGTGGACAACTTCCAATTCAGGGCGGGACAGATGCAGACTAGGCGACCCACAGGCTGAAGGTAAAATTATGTATCGATATATCTTTTTCTCAAAAGCATCCTCATTACCATAACATTTCATCATCTATTCTGGGTAAGCAGCACTACCCACCCCCGATTCCAGGAAACATGCAGTAGAGTCTGCGCTCATCAGCAGAAATGAAAACATTCCCAAGAAATCATAGGACACAGCGTAACTCTTAGAAAAATGAAATTAACATCCTTAATGGACAATAAAAGCTTGTCAATTAAGTTGCTGTTTGATATATGGAATTTAACGTATACTGAATTATTAAAATAAAGCAGATGATATATACTATTTATCACGTTACCCAAAATGAACTTTTCATATAAAGACATGGAAAAATTCTTATGCTACACTTTAAAATGGTAAATATCAAGCTATAAATGTGTATCCACATTACAACAATTTTTTTACATGTATGAAAACAGACAAAAAAATGAAAAATACCAAAAGGTTAATAGTAATTATGTCAGGTAGTGAATTATGATTGCTTGTCATTTTTTTTTCCTGGATACTTTTTCTAATATAATTACATTATTTCATAATTAGCCTAGGCTTGCAAGATCTATTTCCTGCTTCTAAGTCTTCTTTAAAATGCTTTCAGCTAAGTCTTCACATGACTCTGTCAGTGAATACTGCAGGCACACTGCCCTATCAGATTTCCCTAGAAAAAAAACTTAATAGAAAATGTAAATTTTATGTTATTATTACTTGTCTTTTTACTCAATTTACTTCTAAGTGGTCTTTAATCCGTAGCTTGGTTTACTGTCTTTTTGCCAAGGCTGATGAGAGAAGACAAGGGAAATATTAGAACATGTTCAAAAATCTGCTGCAAGCCAGTTCAGAAGGAAAATTCACATTTTTATGAACCAATTTAGTCCCTATCCTCTTACCTTAGGTTCAGCAACTAGTGGAAAATATAACTCAATGCTACTGTTAATCTCACAAAGTATATGGTGGTTACTTCATAAAAAATGCCTACCAACTGAAAGTCTGTGTGGGAAGAGAAAGGAAAGAATAAAAATGGTGGATTTTACTAAACTATACAGGAAGTTATTTGCTAAGGTGGAGCAGAAAGGTATATAATGTACATACTGAATACTAGGAGACTAGCGAAGGTAAGGTTTGGGGAGATATTTATATACCATTTTGTATCATTCACAGTGATGCACTTAACAGATGAAAACCAAAAGAACAAATACCAACACCTACAAAGCACTTTGCAAATTCAAGTTATGGGCTGTACATTAGAGAATGACTAATCCAATTGCCAGCATTTGGAATATACCCGACATGCCCCTGCTGGTTATATCAAAGTCATCTCTAATAATGTTACTGCCCGTGTGACATAAAAACTGTTCTCCAAATGCTTTCACATGGATGCCTCTCTTACCCTTTCCCGAGTCCACGGACGTGGGTGGACACCTACCTACTCAAAGCCAGGTTTATCACTGGTCAGAGTCTAGACCACACAGTGTCCCGTTGTTCATCCTATTATATCACATTGCCTCCAACGTATGTGATTCCAGTATACAGTGGACATGCAATAATTATGTATGACTGAATTCTAATCTAAAAAAAGCAAGTAAGATTAGAAGGAATAACAATTGAGGGTAGAGTTGCCCCTTGCCTCGTTAGTATACCATGTGATCCACATACCACAGCATAATTATTAACTATGGCTTGACCCTCTCCAAGGTTTCTTGTCCCTGCTTGCTGAAAGAAAACACCTCGTACTTAGAACAACTCCAAAGTAACTATATAGCTGTGTCAAACAATGTGAACCCCTACCCTGAGGAGAATACAAGTCTTCGTCATATGCAGAGAATTAGAGTATTGGGATGCCTAAATAGTCACAGCTCCCCTAAGTTGAGACTAATGTGCCATCCAATGTCAAAAACTGAAATTGTACTATAGCCTCTGAGATGCTGACAGCAGAGTGCAAATCTTGAGCTGCCCTTGATTTAGCCCCTGGGTGGGCTCAGGAAGCCCACCACTCCACCAGCAGCTTGGAACAACTGTCTTAGTTCTTTGCTCTTACTGAAGGAGCAGATAGCGGTGGACAGTCACCCTGAGACTGACCCTGGCATTCAATCCTGATGACCTTCATTCCAATCTGGACATGCAGATTAGATATCTGCTTGTTTCAATTCAATAACCCCCAAAATGTCCTTCAAATGTTCTATTGTAATAATGCTGTCAATATGTTAGCACCTCCTTTTAAAAAGCATTAAATTAAATATTCTGTGAGTTTGGGGAATATTTCAGGCCAAACAGTGAAAATCATCACATTGTACCATCACACTGGAATTTTAGAGGGAGAGAGAAGAGCATATAAGGAAAATCTATTGCCCCAAAAGGCAAACATTTCCCTGAATGGGAGAGTCTAAAAGGGTTCATGCAGAAGTGCAATTGAGGATAGTTTCTAAATTATATGCCTCCATTATGGTTAAAGTTTGTTGTGCTCTTTATTTTCTCCTAAAATAATGATGGGAAGGGCTGAGGTGTTATTTAAAAGCTTAAGAACCACCTACCTAATGCAGCAATTTTCAAAAGGGGGTCTTTTTAAAGCACTCAGATTTCTACCTCCATCTCCAATTCCAGATCCCAGTAAATACACCTCCCCTCACCCCTCTTGACCCAAGCTACCTCTCCCCTACCTGCCCTCCAGACATCTCCCCTGTACTGAGGCTGCCATTATTCCTGGAATGGGCTATAATCCTTAAATCTGTTAGAATAGGGAAAAAAAGTTTTTAAGAACCAAAGTGAGGGGAGGGGAAGAAGGCCACTTGTCTCAGGCCAGCATTCATGAAATCCTACTTACATGTTTAACATTACTTCCAAATGAGACTATAACACACACTGTACTTCTGTGGTTACTGTTAAATCATTAATGTGTTACACGTAAATACTGAATGCAATCTATATTATTTTTAGAACCCAGTTCTGGCATTTCTTCATATTTGAATATACCAGGAACCTCAAAATATAGAGAGACCTGGATTTCTACATAAGTGGGTCCCTCTGTCTTTACCTGAGAGGCCCTTTTCTGAATCACTGGTCTGGTTTCTAGAACTGAGGCAATCATAAAAGCAAAAATAATGGGCACTGAGAGTGGGGGAACTCCTCTAAATGTCAAATTAAACTTTTATAAGGCATGCTTAAGGGATTAAAACTGTAGTTTTTTAAATATAAATTTATTCTATTCCTGGAATGTCTGCCAGCAAAACATGAAGTCCTACAAAATCTGCAGCATTAATCCACAGAAGACTTGAGCTGCTCCTTGCAGGACCTCAAGCAATCCCTCAACTTCTCTGGGCCTCTACTGCCCCACCTGTCTTAAAGAAGGGGCCTCAACCAGCTAGTCCTTCAGGTCCCCTAAAATGTATTTTGTCAACAAACGTAGAGGTCCAAAAATTATGTCCAACATATAAATGTCTAATAACTTCAAAAAAAGAGAACAAACAAACCTCAAATATAATTATTAAACATTCAGTAAGATCTCATAATAATTGTAGGGTGTCATGAAAATTGTCCCTTTGGCTTGGCTGTCAGTTGCTTAAATAAAGCTTGAGCCACAGGAAAACTATTTTAACACTCTGAGAAGATTAAATAGTTAATCCAATGATCAGTCAAGTTGAAAGACAAAATTCACAAATCCGCTTCCCAGAGAGAAGTTCTGAAAATACTAAACACATTTGTTTTCTTTTGAGTAAAATTATTCTAATGATTCACAGCATGCAAATATTTTCTATTATCTGGTATGCATTTTCACTGATGTGTTTTCCTTCCTAAGCTCACACTCAGATAAAGGTCAGGTCTGATGTTGACAGAAAACAACCATTTATAATTTATAAGTGAGAGTCACACAAGTGAGTTGTAACATGTCTCAGGGAGAAGCATCCATCATAGTGAATATTCCAAGCTTGCTTCTTTGAAGAGAAATTGATGAGAATCAGAAAATTGGGCAGGTTAATGGAATTAGCTTCCAAGATAATTTCTGCTTTCACAGCTTCACTAAACTGGAATTTCTAGTGCATCATTCACTACCCCATAATTATGCATCAAAATATTAACCAATTACCAGGTAAGATGGTTAGAGCTCAAGGGGTAGTAATAATTAGACATGCAACCTGAACTTCCATATCGTTCCATATAACAAACAGGTCTACCACACTTGATAAGTTTAATAAACCATATCTGAAGAAAAAATATGAACTCATCTTTTGCAAATAAAATAATGTCACTGACTTCCAACTCCCATCACCTACTAGCCCTTTAGCCTCCTCTCTTTCATTTCCTTCCCTTACTTCCTCATCCAAATACAAAGACCCACAAGCAGGGCATGTTTATTTCATCAAGTAGGACACAATATAAATAATGTGCCCCTAATGCATAGGCTTTGAAATTCACTTTTTGTATGAAATATGTTTGGAAGCAGGGCACACTTTCCAGTTTTTAAAATCACCGTTATTAATGAATGTATTAACTAAAAAGTGCTGCTAATAAAATAAGGGAGAAATAAAAACTAAACTACAGCAATTACCTTTCATTTCCAGTTTGTGCTGTTAGTATATCTTCTGTTAGTTCCAACATAGTTTGTGCCCTGGAAGAGCCTGGGACTGTGAGTTCTAAGCGCCACAAAAGCAGGACTCATGTGTGTCCCACGTGCTGTACATCCTGAGTAGTAGGAAAATGTCCAGCACATAATAGGCACTTAATAAACACTTGTTGCATTTGAAGGAAGAAGGACATTTTTTTAATGAGCAAACACCAAATAGCCATCTAGTTCCATAAAATATTTATTTCTAAAAGCCTTGCTTATCTACCTCTACATTTTCTAAACATTAAATTGTTTCATATAATTCACCTTACATGTATAGTGGTGTTTCAGCTACAAAGATCCTTTCACACTGACATTAGCATATAAATTCTTTGGAGACATATGGAAATATGGTTAAAATCACAGAAATAAGGGTTATTAACTAGATTTATTGCGCTGATCATTTCTCAATGTATACATATAGCAAATCACATCACACACCTGAAACTAATGTAGTGTTACAGGCCAATTAGACCTCAATAAAAAATAAAAATAAAAAAATCCTAAAACTAGGTATCAAAAGCCTAACTTTGAGCCCCAGTTACGGTATTAGTGGCTGAGAAAACTAGACCAGGTCATCTGGGGGTAAGACGTATTTTTTTCATCTGTAAAAGAGAGATAATAGTATCTGTCCAGCCTACCTCAAGGGTTTTAATGCAGATTAAATAAAATATTGTAAATTTGTATTATAACCAGAATGGGACAAAGAATCCACAAAAGTATAAATGTTTCCTTTTCAGTAATGAGTACCCAAAGTAAACATATTGTTGGGAAAGTCAAGTTTGAAATGTTAAAATGGTTCCTTCCTGTCAATATAGAGCCATAATCGGTGCCAAGAGTTTGGCTAATAACAACAAAACCCCATATTTAATAGGCTGCTTGTGCAAAGTTCTTACAACCCTTACTACCTTACATTGTCACCTCAGCATGAGGATAAAGAAAAGTGCAGGGAGGTCACATTGTAAATCAGAGCCAGGGACAGACCTAAAATTGAGCTTTGGACTGTCGGGACAGCCATAAGCCTGCTGAGTGGGCAAACCCAGCAAAGTGAACACAAATTAGAAGACGTGGCGCACTATTCCACACGCACTGTTGAGCATACATACAGCTCTCTGCAATAGCAGGGAAAGTCATTTTAGGCTCACAACCACATAGACAAAGGCATGAAAACACAATGTTTCTTTCTGTCTCTCCATTTCCATCCAGCTCTTGACATATTTTGCAAGCCAAAGTTCTTCAAAAGGAAAAAAGCTTGAAATGTATTATGTCAGCATTCACAGGCTGGGAAGGGAAAAGGGCGCATCATCTCAGTCTTAGACTTAGAATACAATGATTGTATCACTGAATTAACTCAGTAGTTCAACATATTTAGATAATATGAACAGAATATATGGTATACTAAATTGCTTATTTTTGTTGATGACATCTATCTAAACCATCCATTCAACTTACCGCATTTGCCAAAAATCAGCTACCATATTGAGTCCATAATCAGCACCTTTCTACACCTATACACTCTGGGGGCAAAAACATTGCTGTTATTAAGTCTTACATGTACACATGTGTTATATGCATGTGTGTGTGTGCTAACCACTCTAAAAGAAAGACACTTGGGATTGTGATAGTTTCGTGATCTAAGGGTATGGTTAGTCTACAATGGACGGGCTGGGTTTTGTTTCTATGTATGATTTATTTATCCTGTTGATGAACAGTATAGTTTTATTCTATACCTCTTCCTCACATTTTTTTAAATTACAAAGCTGTGTCACCAATTAGAAATATCATGTGAGCAACTTTATACTTAATTTTTAGATTCCTGGTAGCCACATTTTTAAGAAGGGAAAATAAATAAATGAAATTATTTTTCACATTTTATTTAACTCAATGCATCAAATTACCATTTTTAACATGCATCTATGCAAAGATTATTCATACATTTACATTCATTTTTTTCATAATAAACCTTTAAAATCTAATTGTATATTATACTTACAGCACATGTCGATTAAGAGGCTACATTTTCATCAGAAATACTTTATCAGTATTTAGAGTACATGAACTTCAGAGCTGAAAAAGTAGACCCATTATAACCAAGTTGTTCCAAGAATATTTAAGAGTTTTCCAAAAATGAAATCAAGGACCAATTTTTAAAATTGAATTAATTAAAATTAAATAAAACCACATATTCATTATATATTCAGTTGCTCAGTAGCATTAATCATAATTCAGGCACTGAACAGCCACAGATGGCTGGATAGGAGAATGTTGTCTGCGTCCGTATCTACTGAGGTAAGAGATGGCCTGCAGAACACCTCAGAGTCCCTGCCAAAAGGCATTTTCAGAAACTGAACTAAAAAAATTCTCCCTAAATCAGAAATGTTCTGTTTTAACTTCTTTTCCCCAAAGCTTTGTATGATCCAGGCACTTATTTTGAGAAATCCTAAAATAGGCATCAGCTTCAACATACTGATAAGTCTCCATATCCAATGAAACACAAGAACCTTTAGGACGCTTTGTGCATTTACACAAGTAGGGTCACCCGCCTATCACCTGTTATTACATTATTCATTGAAGGGGAAAAACAAGTCAAATGCCTCTGTCGATCTGTGTTTACGTGTTGATTTATTTATCCTACTGATGAAGGCTATCACAAACTGGAGGGTAGGACTGGCAGATACTAGAATGATGAAAAAGAATCTGAGGAGATATTTTAGCTAATTCAGATCCTCTTTCTGATCTCTCTTTCCTAGCAATGTCAGGGAATGAAGAACCTGTCAAAGCTATTCATTCATAATTGAATTAGAACAGAACCAGGAAGAGGCGACTGACCTTAAGCTAAGCAAAGCTTTGCAAAGCATGTTCTTGTCTGTCATCTATGCAGGTTTAAGAGTTAAGAACTGGGCTGTGGAGTCAAGCGGTCTGGGTTGGGACCCTGGTTCAGCCACTTGCTACCAGTTTAACTTTGCACAGGGTACTTAATGTTCCTGTGTCTCATCTGTAAAATAGCCATAATAATAGCAGAACCCAAATCAAAGGTTATTCTGAGGAATAAATTAGATTTTACATGATATAAAAGATCTTGAACAGCATTGACCCTGGCATATGGTAACTGTCCAAAACTGTTCCTATTTTTACCTCAGTAATGAAGAGAGATTGGAATATATGTTCAATAAATAATTGTTGTACATGAAAAGATATATTCGAGCACTTTATGAACACTAAAGTGCTATATGAACATAAGCTATTTTTAATCCTATGTAAAATAACTTTAGAGAGTGGATCTATTGAGAAAATGTATTTAATGAGAAAAAAAAATGGATCTTCACAATGTGGCTGGCCAAGGTCAAAAAGCCTTTCCCCAAAGATCACACCCATGTTCACTCACTTAAGAAGCACTACCAGTGAGGCTAAGGATTTAATAATATGGGTAACTATTAAACTACTGTGTTATATGCTTAGAACCAATACAATTGTATATCAATGATACTTGAATTTTTTAAGAAGTGCTAACCTGCAATCTGCCAACCTCACTGTAGGATCATCCATGGCCCTGCTCACGCCACTGCAAGCGGCAGCGGATTTAACAGCACCGCCAATGAGCTGCCCTGTGATATTCTAGAGAATTCATTTCTAAAAATGCTTTGTCTCACAGCCAGATTTTCTGTTCTCACTACTCATGCTCATTCTTCGTCTTCCACGCCCAGATCTGCTAACTAACCGAACTGCCTCTTACAGGGTTACCTGTCTGTTTCCCTAGCCTTTCTTTCCTCAGCCGTGGTACAGTCGTTAATGGGTATGAAAAGGCCGAAAGATGGGCAGTAGCGGTAAAGAGGAGAAACGAATCCAACTATTGGGTAAGCAGCCCTAACATAACCAAGAAACCCAAATTAAAACGTCAAAAGCTTTGTAACAGGTGATTCCAAACAGTCATAAAACTGTCACCTCCAAGGGTGGTTATCCCCTGGTCTGCAAAGGGAGTGAAAAAAACCCTCTAAGATTCAATCGTTGTCTAATTGATTAAAGATACAACTGCCATCTTCATGCCTAACCACGATTAGTCAGTAAAATAACGATAGCAACGCTGACATGATGGGATTTTTTAAATAACTTTCCAGAAAGACTACAGGAGTGGACCTTCTCTAATCATTAATTTTGGACCTCTCCGAGGCCAGGTCACTCCCGCAGCGCTCGCGGCGGCCACCGGAGCAGCAGCCCGGGAGGACCGCGCACCGCGCCAGCACGTCCCGCACCGCGGGGGCCGCGGGGGTAGGTCAGCGATGATGCCGCGGTTCCCGCGGGCGGCTGTCGGGGCTCTGCCGCGCGCTGGGCATCAGACAGTCCGCGCCGGCTCGGCCCCGGGGACTCGGTCCCCCGCAGAATGCAATTCTGATGCAGGCGGTATTCCGCGGCTCACACGCGGGCCTGGGGACCGCAGGGACCCGCCCACCTGCCGACCCCCTCCGTCCACAGCCCGGGGAAGGGGGCACCGCGGCCGGGCCGCGAGCAGCTCCCCGGCCAGCCGGGCGGGCGCCGAGGCCGAGGCCGCGGGTCCCAGGCGCCCGCCACCCCCCGCCCGGGCCGCCCCCCGGGCCCCGCGCCGCGCTCACCTGACGGCCACCCGCACCGAGCTCTCGTCCGGGGCGCCCCACATGCTGGCGGGGCGGCGCCGCGGGCTCGGGCGGCAGGGCGGCCGGCTCACCTCCGCCGCGCTCCAGCCATGTTGGCGTCTGACCGGGCGCGGGCGGCGCGCGGCGGCGGGGGCGCGCCCGGGGCGGGTCGGCGGCGCGCGGGATCGGGGGCCCGCACTGCGTCGGCCGCGCGCCGCCTGGCGCCCGCTCGGGGACGCGGCCGGGGCGCCCCCGCCGGCGAGCCCGCGCCCGCCCCGCCCCGGACCCGCCGCCGCGCCCCCCGCCTGCGCGCTGTCCCGGGCGGCGGGCCGCGGGTTCGTGGCGCGTGGAGCCGCACGCGCGCGCGCGCGGAGGCTGCTGAATGCGGCTGTGCCCGGCCCGCGCGCGCTGGCACGGAGCGGCCCCCTGGCACCGCCCGGAGCTGCGCGGCCACCGAGGCCTGCCGGGGAGGACGCCCCGACACACCGACCTTCTTCCCCCGGGGCCTTCAGCGCGCGCCGCCAGCCCCGGGGCTCAGCAGCACGGACCCGCTGTGGCTTCTGCTTGTGGCTATGGCGCTTGCACACGCCCTCGGACAGCTCTGCGGAGACAGCCTCTGCCAGCTGTGCCGCACGGTGTCTTTTGGGGATGGCTTGTGCATTTCTCTGAACAAACATGTGCGGTCCTGCAGCGCGGTGTGGCGCTGGGTCAAACAGCGCCGTCCAGGAAGGCAGGGCCCAAGTGCCTGCAGTCCGAAACCGCACAGCGACCATCCGGATCCGCAGAAATGCAGCAGCGCGGCGCAGAGGAGGCAGCACACCTTGGGGCGAATAGGCGTTCAGTGGTCTTGAGTGAAGGGCCATGAGATACATACTTACGGATATTCTGAACACATTCTATCCCTGAACCTCCCTACCCCCGCGTCTTAACAGACACAGCTGGAGGCAAAGGGCAGAGCTGGTGTATATCCTTCTACAAACCAAATCAGTGACAAAGCTCTCCTCCATTCCGGTTGCTCTGCAGTCTCCCCGCCCCTCAGTGTTTATCAGCAAATCGGAGCACCATCTTCCCCGCCCTGACAGCCCCACGTTCGGGTGGATCTAGACGGGCTACCTTGCTTCTTGGGTTGATAAGAGTCGCCAAAAAGAAGGCAAGTAAAGTGGAGCAAATTCTGCAAGAAAGCTAAAGAGAATTAGACCTAATTTAAGAGCTTTTCTTTAAAAAAAAAAAAAAAACAGCTCTCATGCAAAAGAGCTCTAGTACATTATGTGCCTCATGAGGAGCTGTTACAAACACAAACGCCCCCAGGAACCAGGCAGGGGCCTTAAGTGGGCAGAGCGGGGACTGTCATGAGACAGAACGCAGGCTCCTTCCAGAGGCGGCGGCTCCCTCGTGGCTGCCGGAATGCAGACCCAGGGCTGCCCGGCTTTCTGTTTGCCTGTCTGCTACTTCTCAAGAGATAGAGAAAAATCAGACCTTTATGTGAAAACTCCTTAGTTTTAAACAACAACTAATTCAGCACCATATTTACAGACCATGCAAACCAAAGAAAATCAGTCTCAAGCCATCAAGCTGGAACTTCTGGCTAAAACATTGAGCGCCAATAATAATCGGGGTTTGGGGTGCATATTGCACACAGTTTCAGGAAGGCGTGGTGTGTAAAAATTCAAATCCCGTTGACAATTGAGTCAGTAACTTTCTCCCAAATTTCAAAATTTGTAAATGAATCTATTTCGTATTAATTTCAGGTACCTTTATAGCTGCTGTAACTAAGGAACCCTTATGTCAACTAATTAATGAATTGCTTAAGTTGAAGAAAACTCCAAAGGAAGAGCTTTTACCACAAGAGTGGTTTAAATCCTATTCCAATTATTCACTCAAAAAATATTTAATAAGTGACTGCTACATGCAAAACAACACTGGTCGTGTGAAGAGGACTGAGACTGTCAGCATCTTCAAGAAAATCACAGTTTAGTTCAGGGAGACAAATTTGAAAATCGATAGGTGTAATAGTAGAAATTATAACAAGAGGATGACGAATTCTCTCTGGAAGGGTGAGGAATTCGTCAAGTGTAGACCACTTGGACGCCCTGAGCGCTGCAGGAAGGGTGATTTTTGTGAAACACGTCATTGATGTCATTTCCCTGCCTGAATCCTTCCAAAGGCTATCTAACAGAAATAGAATAAACTCTTCTAGACTTTTTAAGAGCCTTCACACTTTGACCTCTCCAAACTCTAACCTTATCGTGTGACACTCCCAGGCTTAAACTACTGCTCTCTGGTGATATTGGCCTTCTATTTCTTGAACACAACGTTCTTTCCTGCCTTAGAGCCTTGGCACTTGATATTCGCTCTACATGAAATGGTCTTTGCCCGGATTTTCCCATGGTTGGCCCCTGTTGGTCTTTCGGGTACCAGCTTGACTTCTCTCTCCTCCGAGAGAGCTCAGCTGATCTGCAGTCTCACGTGACATCCCCACAGGGGCGAGCTTCAGATTTTGCATGGCTCAGTGCAAATACGGGGTGTCTTATTAGAAAAGTAATATAAAAGTTCTGTTAAGGATGCTAAAATATAAAGCTTGTCCTTTCTTCTGAACTCTCTCATTCAGCTTGTCGTGGTGTCATTTGCTATTTGCTATTTTATTTTCCATAAAGAAAACAAAATTTTTCATTACTGGCATTAATTTTACCATTCATCATCCGGTTGCACAATGCCAGTTTTAAGTATGATTAGAAGAGCATTTAACTCAACTGCAGAATTATGAAAATGATATGATTTCCCATTCTGTAATTTCTACATGTGTGTGAATTTCATCCTTAACTGAACCATGGTGACATGGCACAGAGCTAACTCAACTGCTTCTATTTCACTTCTCGGTACACCTGCATTCTCACACACTTTCTGCCTCTGGCTTATGGATGAGTAAGACCCAAAGGAAAAGAAAGTACCTTCCCATATTTGGCTTTCCTTTTATGTCATCACGTTCAGAGTCAGTGGTTGGCAAATGCAGGGAAGTAATGAGTAAGACAGGGTTCCTTGTGTTTCTTAGACTGCCGGTGTCTTCCGTGAGCACCTGAAGCAAGTTCTAGTTTGAGGGAAGCATGACTGCTCAAGGTGTCAGCATCCCTTCTTAGAACACGTTTACCTGAGACAGCACTGGCTTGGAATCTCACGAGCTCCCCACACGCCGAGGCCAAACAGGCTTCTATACTCACAGCATCACAAAAGGTGTAGGAGAAGGTGTGAGAAGGAACAAGGACCCAGATATTGCCCTAGGTCTTCTGCTGACATACTCCAGTGTCATATCAGACCCCTCCCCCTGAAAAACACAAATCCGAATATGAAATTACTAAGAATTTCAAGAGAGTGATAGGGCATCGAATTAAGAGCAGGGCTCCTCTAAGCACAGGGCCCTGTGTGGCTGCACTAACCCCTCACCCACAAAGCCAACACTGTCCTCCCAGCTACTGACTGTCACATCATTATTCTAGTTCTTCAGAGCCTTCACCCGTAGCTGATAATTTGCCTGTTTTTTGTTTCTTGTCTGCTGCCCTCGATTTGAATATGAGCTCCAACATAGCAGGGATCTTTTCTGTTTTATGCTAATGTATCTGTAGCTCCCACAACAGTGTCTGACACATAGTAGAGATCATTAACTATTAGCTGAATGATTAAGGGACTTGGGGCAAAACATGAGACCTAAGCCCCAGCTTCTCCTGTGCAGGTAAGGCATTTTCCGTGCAGACTTGCTTCGGAGACTGAAAGAGCTTGGCTTATTGGATGTGAATCACCGCACTCTCAGGAAGCACGCAATAAAAGTAGCTGGTTTTATTATAAATACCTTTGCAGATGCACAGTGTTTTTAGAAGCAGGTACTGTTGGCCATAGCTGCACCTGCCTGAGGGACATTCAGAAGAAAGGTACATCCTAGCACACCTTAGCCAGGCAGCCAGCAGAAGCTACGACTTGCCTTAGGGCAACTCTCTAACCAGCAATTCTTCTCTCCAGGCCATCTACCCTGTGTTTCTCTGGTTTCCACACTCTAATCAGTCATTGAAAGTTACTTGTCTCTTCCTTTTTGCTGCTAGCAGAAAGAGTAAAAGAAAAAGTACTGATCACAACTCCGTGTGCCAACAACTGGCTTGGGAAAAGCATGCCGGGACAACCATCTCCTCAGAAATCTTTTTGAAAAACATCTTTAGGAAATTAACCACAATCAGAAATGTCAGTTTTCTCTCAGGGATTCTTTTTATTTTATGCATTTCCCACTGATACCAATGGAAAGCATTTACGGCGCTCTGCCACCATGCCAGGGCACTGTGCTAAGTTGAAGTGCATTATTTCATTCAATTCTCTCAATGACTCTAGGTGGGTACATTTTATATTAAGGACACTGAAGCCTCCCTAACAACTCTGTTAAAATCGTATTCACATTTCAAGCCCAACTCAAAAATCACTTTTCTTCAACCTTTTCCCAATTTCACTCCGCCTCTGGAACACATATGTGAATTTTTTCTTCTACCAAACCTCCGTTATATTTCATTCATGTCTCTGTTGTTGTGATAATCACTTTTTAGTTCCTTAACCAGACCACAAATTATCCTAAAGAGTGGAATTTGTGGAGAACTCCAGAAGGCCACCAATATTTATCTGTTGAATCCATCAGTGATTCGCTGAAGAAGGGGATGCTCTGCTTTGATTTCAACACAAAATGAGTTTTCATCGTAGATAATCTGCTGTCCACTGGTTTTTGTTCTCAATGTTTCTAGATCATAGTGTCTATAAAAAGTGGTGTTCAAACTATCAGGAAGAAAACCAGAGCGCCTGAGATTCGGTAAACCAGTTATTATAAGCGAAAGTTCTGTAATTTTGGAGATGGAGAACATTTTACAATTCTAGTCCACCCCTTTTATATAGAGATAAGGAAATTGTTCCTGAGAGCATTAACTACTAGCACCAGATCCCTACCCCACCCAACACACACACATACACACACACACACCACACACATTAATACACAGTACATTATTGGCCAATTAAATTAAAATCTAAATTAATTAAAGCTAACTTAAAATCTAAGTATCTTGACTCCCTGTTCTGGATCTTTGTTCTTCATTGCAAGTTTCACTATTTATTTTATTCTCTGGACTTAGAAAAATCTCAGTTTCTGCTACAAGTGTTTGCATATGAAGAACATATACTGAAAAGTAACATGTGAGCTTAAATACTTATTTGTTGAGTGAATCGGTGATTCCCGGAAGGACATGCTTGTTATGACAGCTTACCTTGTGTTAAAAGCAATCTGTTAACATCTTGTAAATGTATTTTTTAATGTCTCATAACATTACTAGAAGATCATTCTTCACATTTTTTTCATTTGTTTATTTTGAATATTGGTGGGAGCTATTTCTGGGTGGAAAGTAAGGGTTTGAGGAATTTTCTTTTATCCCTCTTGGTATCTTTTTTACATTGCTTGAAATTCTTAAAATAACAGAAATCACTTTTACATAACAGTGAATTATTCTTCTAAGGGAAAAAAGTGGCAAGTAGCTAAATTTCCATTTTTAAAAAGTAAGCAAATAGATGAAAGTTAAATTTCATTGCTCACACTTAAAATTCGAGTTTAAAATCTAAAGTTGCATTTAAGGTCTTTGACCTGAGTTCCAAATAATCTAAGAAAAATTCAAAGAGACACTTCTCTCTAGCGCTGCAGACTTTTGTTGAGTTTGCAGCATATGCATATTGCAAGCTTGATTACCCTAAAGTACCGGCCCAGTTAATTGCATTCAAATGCAAATAACAGCTATTAAGTCATGCTGGTCTTTAGCCAAACTGCTGAGCCAAGTTCCTAAGAGGAGTGTGTTTTTTCCTAACTGTGCAAGACTGAACTTGATAAACAGTTTGGGATAGCCATTCATTCTTTCTGGGGTTTTTGGTTTTTTTTTTTTTTTTGGAATATTATACAACTGAATCACCAGAAGATAATTTTTAATTGAGAACATTTTTTAAGAACATAACTTTTTATAACATCTAAGTACATAACTTATTTTTTGTTGAGTTTTGCAGTTAAGAACATTTCATCATTTACTACCCTCTCTTCTTTTATTCATTCATCAATACCACCATTCTTTTTCTATACCTGTTGATTGATAGTCCTGCCTTCTGTAGAGAAAAATGGAAGTTTTTGACCAGGATTCCCACCTGACCTTAACTGCACCCATTGTATATCGATGTGAGAGCCTGTTTGCACATACATGGGATGTGTACCGGGGACAGAGCAGCTGGTCAGTCATGGCAGTATCGGCCTAGGGGAGGGGTGGAGGGGAATTCTGGTACGTAATTGGTCAGGTGTCTGCCAGTCACCAGAGACCGCCCACAGAGATCCTCCCACTCGTGGGGCAGGCGGGTAGAGGGGCCGGAGAACAGGGGGCGAGCCGTGTGAATGTGGGTGCAGAGAGCTTGGAGGGTGCAGAAGGGAACCCTGGAGGGAGAACTAGCAGAGGGTGGTGGCCGGGGAAGCCGAGGAGCCTCTGCCCTAGGAAAGGACGAAGCCTGTGTGGGAAGCAGCAGGAAGCAGTGCCGCAGCCAGGAGGGCCTGAGACCTGCTGTCCTGAGAATCAGCGCGGCGCCCCTTGGAAAACCCCGACGTCCGGCCCGTGCCTTTATTCGGTCTCACCGAATTCCCGGGGAACTTGCGCCAGGCAGGAAAACTGCTCTTCCCAGAGCGATATTTCATTTTCTCATTTGTTGCCTCCACGTGAATGTTTTTCAACTTCTCAAGGCTCTGGATGCCCTGAAACCAAAAGATTAATGAAACTCGATCTTTCAAATCTTATTCTATTTCAGAAAACCTATAGCAATAAAAATTAGAGGGTAAAGTTAATTATACTTTATAATTGCATGATAAATATTTTACCAACCTCGGCAATGAACATGTGTGTAGATTTACCCCTGAGAAATAGCTACAGTAAAAAGGAGAATGCAAAGCCCAAATATCTCGATTTTTCTTAAGATGCCCATTTGGTATGTTAAAAAGCAACACACAGGCCCACACGATGTCACTTCTGCTAGGCCAAGTCACCAAACCTGGGTTTGCTACCTAATCTCATGCAGTTCCAACCTCTCTGGGAGTAGAATTTTAAACCAATCAATCTGGAATTTCCTGATCTTTAGTGAGGAAATCTGCATAAGACCTCCTTCTCTTCTCCTTAAGGGAAAGCGACCTTATTTGAAACAACCCCTTTTTTCTTTTGCTAAGAACTACCCTCTCCAATCTTACTCTCCTGTCTATAAAAACCTTCCATTTAGAACAATTCCTGGGAGCATCTCTACTTGCTGAGGGGATGCTGCCCAATTCATGAATCATTTCATAAAGCCAACTGGATGTTCAAATTTACTTACATGAATTTTAATGGTTAAAAATCAATGCTTCTTAGGGGAAAACACACAGGTTATGTTTCTAAGATGCTTTACCTCAAATGAGCATACAACTCTGCTCTTATTTCCTTGATCTGCTTTGAGAACAGTTATTTCATAGTAGGCACCACCGAAAAAGGCCTCTGCAGACAAGAAAAACTGGTATTTGTATTTATTTTATGACCCCAAGCTACACTTCCAATTTTTGCAGAATTGCAGAGGGAAAACTACTTCTGATAGAAAAATTGTAGTTGAACTCCCTTTTTAGACCAAATACATCTCAAAATGGCTATCCAGAGGACATCTATCTGCTTCTGACATTGACAGTAAAGACAAAAACACAGATATGCGCACAGTAAGATGTCAATGGGCAGGAACTTCAAAAGATACTGGGAGCACCTACACACACTTACTTACGCACACACGACAGAAAAAAAGGTGTTTAACACCAGTGAGAAATAAGGTGGGTAGAGTCTTAAAAGCAGAGGAGTTTAGATTGATAACATATAGGAAACCTATTAAATTTTGTAAATGTAAGAGTAATAAGACAAAGGCAGTATTTAAAAATATGTTGAAGTCAAATAAAATTTTAAAAAGGATTATGCAGCTAATCCATGTCTGTGGGATGAACTGGGGAGATTCAGTCAGGCAACCATATCATACAACTTGAGTTACAACCTGGGAAGGGCCTAAACTAGGCATTTTCATAGACTGTGGTGAAAATGGAGAAGTAGGGCCTATAAATGAAAGATATTCTTAAGGAAGGATTAACAGGATTTAGCAATATGGGAGAAGGAGAATAGGGGATTGGGGTATTAAACTTCCTGTTATTGAGAGTGTGCAGGCATAGGCTAGAAACTACTGGATGAAGACCCCACCAAAAAGATGCGACGTCAGTGGGGGAGGGAGAGGGGGAAATGAGAGCCGAAGGGTCTCGAAGGGTCCCTGCAATCAGAGACTATGAATTTGTAAAGTGGTTTTTAAAAATATCTCTAAATCGAGGCAAGTAAGAGGATAGGGTTGAAAGCTGAAACAGGAAAGTTAGATAAAGGGAAAGGAGGGCTCCTTTGGTAGAAAAAAAGAGAAAGTGAAGAGAACTTAGTCAGAAGTAATGTGACAAAAACAAAGGTAGCGACTGTTGAAGGACGTGTGGATCCCGAGCACCAAGGCCCCTGAGGAACCGAGGGCAGAATCGGTGGATCAGCACAACTGGTTGTAAACACAGAGGTTACCTGTTTCCCCCACATTCCATTTGCCATCTCCACGCCTGAGATTTTCATGTCCTTTTCAGAATTTCTCTATCTTCACAACAGCTTAAGCCTCCTGTTCAAGCTTATTTCCGCTTAGAGCACATTCATCACCCTTGTTCTTCATCGAATCCATACCTTGACAAATTCTGTTCTCTCTTTCCTATTTGGCTGAAAATGGCTGAAAACTCCATGCATTTGACAGTAACCTCCAGGTCATAGATTGCATATCTTCTTTACGAGTTCATGCCCAATGCCTGCCAGGGGGCAATGGCACAAAGCAGATGCTCAATTAATACTTACTGGACAAAAAGCCCAAATGTTAACTCACATGAACTTCAGATCAAACACTGGCTTCTGCTCTTTATGGAAGGTAACTTTATCAACCAAATTGTTGCACCTTCTACCACATAGACAAGGTATATAGATGGGTCCACAGGTTGTTTTTTATTTTTAATAAAAACATGTTTATTCCAAACATAATACAAACAGACATGAAAATAGAAATGACAGCTTGGTCCCTGGGCTAGGGATTGGATGCTGTGTGAGCAGGCGTGAAGCCAGCATACTCTCATTCACATCTCCATCAGAGCCCCTGGGTGGCCAGGGACACTGTTCATGAACTGATAATTTGAAAGGAATCCTTTTTTCTGAGCAACAGTTCTCAAAAGTAGGCTTAAAATATTCAGTAAACCATGTTAGAAACAGATGTGGTGTCATCCAGGCTTTGTTTTTCCCTGTACAGAGCACAGGCAGAGTAGATTTAGCATCATTCTTAAGGGCCCTGAGATTTTCAAAATAGTCAGTGAGCATCAGCTGCCACTTTAAGTCACGAGTGGCATTAGCCCTGATCAAGAGCTGGCCTGTGGTTGGAGCTTGGGAGCCAGGCACTGACTTCTCCTCTCTGCTATGAAAGCCCTAGATGACATCTTCTTCCAATATTAAGGCTATTTGTCCACATCTGAAATCTGTTCAATGTTGCCACACTCATTCACTATCTTAACTGATATTCTGGATAAGTTGCTGCAGTTTCTCTAACAGCACTTTCACAAAAACAATGCAACCTCTCCGATTTTTAAAAAAAATCAGGTTTTCACAGAAAAAGACAACCTTGATGCTTCTACTATTAAACTGAAGTATTTGCGTCAAAAGGTGAAGCAGTAAACAACACATCAAGAGCGACTTAAATTCAAAATTGTCCCCCCTTTTTTTTTAGCTATTTTTTGAGCAGTTTTAAGTTTACATAAAAATTGAGTGGAAAGTTACAGAGCTCCCATTTACCTCTTCAACCCTCCTCAGTTTCCCCATTATTAACACCTTGCAGTAGTGAGGTGCCTTTGTTACAACTGATGAGCCAATATTGATACAGTATTAACTCAAGTCCAGAGGTTACATTAGAGATCACTCTTTGTACAGCACATTCTTAGGGCTTTAATTAATGTACAATGATGTGTATCCACATTACAGTACCACTCAGAATAGCTTAACAGCCCTAAAAGTCCCCTATGTTCCACCTGTTCCTCCCTCTCTTCGTCCCACTGACCTCTAGCAATCACTGATCTTTTTAAAAATCTCTCTCCATGGTGTTGCCTTTTCCGTAAAGTTGACTTTTTAAAAGCAAAATATTTATAAGTCATACCCTGGCTGAGAAACCTATAAAATCAGCTCCAAGAAGCATCAAACTGCTGGGGAATTATTTTATCAATAATAATGGGAGATGTCACTTCATTTTGATATCCTCACAGAGAGATGATAACATAGCTGAACGAAATCACTGATGTGGAGAGTATACGTGAAATCACTCACGTGGAGAACACAGAGCAAATATTGAGATGTATACTGGCACACGTATGAGGGAGAAGGACGTAACAATTTTATATTTTTACAGAAAATCTAAGCCATTACTGGAGATATTGTCCTTTTGTTGCAGAAAGTACCCTTCAACATCTGTGTGATACAGGAAACTTAGCAGTAGAATTAGAAATTTCAGTGCCGAGCAGAAATATTTTCTAATTTGAAATCTCAGCCACTCAATTTTTCCTTTTTTCAATGCCATGGTTGATTCATTTGCACCATTTATGTGCATGTCTATTTCCCTAAGACACACAGTGAAGGTTTTGTAGAACTCTTATAAACAAAACATATAAAAAGTCTCCTTTTACTTCTTTACCTCTCACACATTCTCAATCCAACTGACCCATTTCTTTGTAAACATTAATTTTTAAAAATCAAGTCTTGTCAAGACATTTTAAATAATAAAATTTAAATAGTAAAAAAGAAAATAGTGAACAATGTAAAGTGATGTAAAGGTAAATAATAGTTCTTCCCAACCAATTCATCATTCCTATCAATCTGGGAACATTTCAAATATCATGAAGAATAGAACAGATAAATTGTGGAACACCAGAGTATTGTAGAGAAATTTAAAAATGAACCACAACCTTGGGTAAAATATGTCAAAGTTTCAAAAAATGATGTTAAATTTTAAAAAAAAGTTTTAGAAGATACACACAAGGTTTATTTGATTAAAAAAATTTTTAAAAACATAATTATTAGTGTAGGTCCAGGCATTTTACAACTATTAATCACTAAATCTCTAAACAATTAAACAATGTAACTGCTATTATTATCTTCAGTGTACCGATTGAGAAACTGAGGCACAGAAGTTTAAATAACTACCCAAGGTCACACGTCTAGTAACGGGCAGGGGCCAGATTTGAAGACAGGCGATCTGGCTCCAGAGTCCCAAGTAGTTTTGAATTCACAGAAAGTTCAAAAGCAGACACAGCTAAACAACATATTGTTTAGAAATGTATATATGGCCAAAACTATTTAATAATTTAAAATAAAAACAAAACGTTTAGCACAAAGGACTCAAACTGGCCATGTTCTCTTTCTTAAGAAAGCATCTGGGAGGTGTGTGTATATAGATGTTAATTTTATTATTAATATTGTTATTCTCTGGTGTATATGTCCATAGTAGGCTGTATTTCTGAATTTTTAGAAAGGTTCTGAGAGAGAGGCTGACCTCTGAACCCTGAACAAAGGGATGGTTCTTGCCGCGGAAGAGACATCTCTACCTCCAGAAATTTCCTGTGAGCTGAGTGTGTGCCAGAGAAGGTAGCTGTGTGGCTGAATCATCCTGAAGGGATCCTACAGGCTCCCCGTGTGTGTGGGGGTGTGGGCAGGATGTGAGAAGCTGGGGCCTGCCTGAGAGAGCACCCTGTGGGGGCCCCAGGCAGGGGCGAGGGGGAGAGGTGTTCAGAGAGATCACCCAAGCGGCCCTGGAGACAAGAGCCCGCAGCGGAACATCTGCCAGACGATAACTGCGCTGTGACAGCTGACGACAGAGGTGGCAGAGGGAAAAGGGGATAAAAGGGTAGAAGCGCAGGGTGACGAGTGAAGAATGAGGGCGGGGAGAGGAGCTTTGAACTGGATAAGATTAAATTCTTGGTATTAGACTGGACTGCTCTTTTTGATAACACAAACAAGGCTTTTTGTTAGTTCCTAAAAGTGAAAGGGAAAAGTTAAGGGGACCTTCCTGTGAGGAAGATACAGAGCTTTGCTTGAAGCCCAGTGGGGAGAAAAAGTAGTTTCCTGCTTGCACTTTACCGAGTTTAATAAACTAACACATTCAGATTATGCATAAATGTCTATCCTCTTACCTTTTAAAAATAGCTTTATTGAGATATGATTCAAATACTTTAATATTCAACCCTTTTAAGTATACAATTCAGTGGTTTTTATTATATTCACAAGGTTTAAAGCCATCAGCACTAATTCCAGAACACTTCATTCCCCCCGAAATGACCCTATACACATTATCAGTCACCCCCCATTCCTTCCTGACCCTGGCAACCACTTACGTACTTTCTGTCTCTATGGGTCTGTATATTCTGGACGTCGCATATAAACGGGATCAAGCAATATGTGGCCTTTACTGTCTGGTTTCTTTTACTTAGCACGATGTTTTCGAGGTTCGTCCATGTGATAGCACGGACATTATGTTCCATCTTTTCTATGACTATATAGTATTCCATTGTTGGCTATACCACCTTCGTTGACCTGTTTGTTAGTTGACAGACATTTCAGTGTCCACTTTTTCCTGCATTATGAATGATGCCAGTATGGACATTCATGTACAAGGTTTTGTCTGCTTTCAGTTCTCTTGAGTATATACCTAAGTGTAGAATTGCCAGAGCATGTGGTAAACTCCATGTTCAGCATTTTGAGGAACAAACTGCTTTCTATGTGACTGCATAATTTTATAACCTCATCAGCAGTGTGTGAGGGTTTCAGCTCACCATATCCTCACTAACCCTTGCTGTTCATCTTTTGTTTTAGTCCAAAGGGGTAAAATGGTATTTCGCTGTGGCTTTGATGTGCATTTTGCTTCTGACTAATGATGCTGAACATCTTTTCAAGTGCTTATTAGCCATTTGTACATCATCTTTGGAGAAATGTCTATTTAGATTCTTTGCCTATTTTTAATTGGGTCTTTTGTCTACTGTTGAATTGGAAGAGTTGTGTATGTTGTAAGTATTTTTCTTATTTTGTTGGTTTCTTTTGAATTCTTTGTGGACATTTTGCTGTACAGAGACTTGAGATGCTTTTGTAGTTGGATGTACTACTCTTTTTTCTTAGGGATTTTAGCAAATCATTTTTCCCCCTTTTCCTTAATTTTCTCTAAGCAGTTTTCCTATTCTTCAAATTCTGAAGAATCTGATGGTATTGGTTGTTCTTTTCCTGATTTTTTAATTATAAAAACCACTGCACACACTTCTTTGAATTTAATTATGTATACTGCCTTGAAGAGTGGCCACATACATAGCCCACTGAATACATAGTATTGAATAAAACTTTCAAATTCATATTCAAATTTTATGCTTGTCCAAAGTTACCTGAATACTTTTTTTTTTTAATTCAAAGATTAACATCAAAATTGGTTTGGTACATTAGTGAAAAAAGCCAATGAAAAATAAAGTTTTAAGCATAACAAATTCTAATATAACTCTTGCCATTTTACTAACAGGGTTCAAAGGCTCTTTTGTCTTTGTTTTTTAATCATCGCTAGAACGGTAGTTGCTTCCTGAGGAGCTGAAAGGTAACAACAGACATGTGAGTCTTTATATTTGGAGGAAACCCTTTTGTTCAGTCCAAAAGCCCTACAGGTTCCCAGGAACCAGTCAAAAGGGGTGTTTCCAAAGCATGAGTGACACCTGAATACATGTCATTCACAACAAAAGGGGAGTTTCAATGTGTCAGGCAGGAGATTAAACCGAGAGTCTTTTTCAGAAAGAGACAGAAGTGCCTACAATTTGGAGTTCAATTGATTTAACCTGCTACCAGAACTGTGTTAACTCGCTTTCTGTTTCAAGCCATTTCTGCAATAACTGAGAAGAATAATTAAAGTCACCATTGTTTTTGTGCTCTTGATCATATTCCAAACTCCTGTAATAATTCTTACAAAAATACATTGTTTGAATTTTGCTAATTAAGGACATTTTCAGCTGTGTAGGAAGTTAGCAGTATTATTTCTCCGAGTTTTACTTTTAAAATTAAATATACTCAAAGCATATAGTTATAAAAAACCTTCATGGCAGTAAGACTTACAAAAGAAACTGTAAGGGACCCGTGCATGAGAATATACAAGTAACAACTAAATAATGAAAAACATATTCAAAATTGTTACAGGGGTTTAGTAGAGAATGGAATGAGGAAATTGAAGTGGATAACTTCTAAGCCGATGCTCTACATTTTTTTTTCAATACAGGAGTATTTTATAGGAAGAATAGGACTCAATCTAGGTATAAAGATAGTCGAGATTTGCACATATACAAAGTTTCAAGGGAAAACTTCAGCCCGGAATATAAACAAAAAGTATAAGGTGTGCTTCTCTGTGTGTGTTTGCAGGAGGAGGACAGTTGACTGTGGATTATAAAAATATGTTGGTAGGTCATGGTTCCTGTTTGGACTGAGCCGTACAGGCTGGCGGCAAACAGTGGTTACCCAAAGCCTTGAGGTCGAAACCAAGATCAGAATCTGAGCTGTGTGACCCAAACTGGGTGATATCAGGGAGACAAATCTCATTACATCACACCCAAGCTTAAGCTTCTTTTATGAATCCTCGTGATCAAAAAATGAAGTCCAAACCCTGTAACAAACTCCTCTGAGTACCTTCATGTTATGGACACCATTTACTTTACTATATTCATCTTCTAACCCTAAGAAAATCTGCACTCCAGCCGTTCCAAATTTGTTCCATGCTATGTTCTTTTATTCTTCCATATCTTTCCTGCATTGTTTGTACATCTGTTTTCTCCTTCTCAGTGAACCACCTTGTAAACTTCTATTCATTGAATCCAACCTTAATGGCTCCTCTTAGGAAGCTTTGCTTTGCTCTTAGAGGTAGCATTCCCACACCTGTTCTTTTGTGACAGCGATCGTCCTGGTATTTACCTGCTTGGGTTCCCCTCTTCCAGGACTTGGAACTATTCACATGGGGAGACCACCTCAGAATCATGCTTGTATTTGGATTGGTTTAGAAGCCAAGTCATATGATAGAATGAGCTCTGTATTAATGGTCATAATACTCCACTTAAATAAACTGATATTTGAGAAACTGGGTTAATCCACGAGAAGACACATTTATAATGTAGATCCTCCAGAGGTAAGCTTTCAAGGCAGTCTAATTCTTTTTCTAGTCTAAGGTACAGTCCTTCATTATAAAAATCTACTTTGATGTGATGTTAGGGGCAAATTACAAAACTGAGTTATAATTTGTGTTTTTTTTTTCACCTTTTTACTGAGATATAATTGGGCAGGTTTTAGGTATACAATGCAATGATTTCATCCTTGTATATATTATAAAATGTCTATCACAGTAAGGTTAGTTAACACATTGTGTACCTCACATAATTACCATTTTATTATTGTTGTTATGATAAGACCATTAAAGGTCTGTTCTCATAGAAACAGTTTACTTAAGATCTCTATTATTATTAAGATTCTCAATTGATCTTTGGGTTTATAAAAGTTGTGGTTATTTCTTCCAATACAGTAATGTGCAAATTATTTGAGAATATTCAATTGTGCTATAAAAGACAAGAAAACAAATGGTATGATGGAAACTCATAAAAAGTATAAATCGTATAATAAACTATTAGTTTAGGATATGTAGTTGAAGCTCACAGGATGGGTTAAGTATAGATAATGAGTCAACAAATAGCATGAAGACAGGCAAGCTCAAAACACTGAACTATCAAGAACAAATGATCTTTAAGATATGCAAAAGATAGAATGAATAGAAAATATGATGGGAAAAAAGTGCTACTTAAAGACAGAAAGAAGCATAAAGATCAATTCATGGTCACGACATCCCCAAGTGATGCTACCACACACTGTGATTCTGTTCGGCCTCCAGTGTTCTTTCTTTTCAACCCAAGAAACACAAATAAATACCATAGTGGCTCAGCAGTCTAACTGGCCTGAATTTTCTGATAGAGCAAATGCGTGTCATTGCCCTAGACACCTGCCATCTGTGGGTCCCCTGTCAAACCCCAAGTGTGAATCTCATAACCACATCATAAGCCAGGAAACCTGATCCTGCAAAGATAAAGACAGGACATATGAGCCGTGCATACGGGACCCAGGTAGTATTTATTCCCACTTGTAAGCTTTTGTAAGGGTGTCAACTTGATCCACCTCTTTTTTCTGTTTCACACTTTATCTTCAAATGATTTAATAAACTGTAACTTGAACATTTTAATTTTGTCAATGAGCCCCTCTGTTCCATGACCCCTTGGGTGGCTTGCCTGATAATATATTCGGAGGCTATGCTAACCATTGCCTCAAGGTAACCCCCCTGTGACAAGTAAAACTATAGGCTCTATTTCGGACTCTCTGGAATCATACAGCCCAGATTAAATGAATCAATGAAAGAACAAATGATTAAGAAGTTGATCTTTTCAATCAAGAACATCACATTTATGCCAGCTAAATAATCATGAAACATGAAAAAAAAGTCATTGTGAAGGAGGAAATAATTCCCTATTAAATACTAAGAGCTCTGAGCCCTGCTGAACACTTTCAAGAGAGAGGTGGTCGAGTGGTGCTGGTGACACCCTAAGCAGGGACACAGAAAATGAACTTGAATCTGGCTTCTGTCATTTCTAGATGTGTGACTTACTTGCGTTGCTTAACTTTACTGAGCCTCAGTTTCCTCATATAACAGAGGAGGAAAAAAACCCAAGGTGTTTTGTAGATGGGATTAACATCTACAATCAGTGACTTTAAGAAGATCAACCTTGATTATGTAGGTGGACCTCATCCAAACAGTTGAAGGCCAAAAGAGTAAAAATCGAGGTTTTTCTGAAAAGAAAGAATTCTATCTCAAGGCATAAAAATCCTGCTTGAGATTCCAGTCTGCCAGCCTGTTTTATTTATTTCTTGCCAGCCACCATAACTGTGTAAGCCTTAAAAAAATCTGTTTATCTGCCTGTCCGTCTCCTATTAGGCTATTTCTCTGGAAAACTGTGATTATTATCTTTCCTGCCTCTATTTCATAGAATGAGGAAAGTACATTGAAAACTTCAAAGTTCTATGCCAATTTAAGATAGTATTATTCCAAGTATATCTCAAGCATGGATTTTACATTGATGATTACAAATGTATCAACTCTATGTTTCTTTAAAATTCTTCATGTAAAAGGATATTCTAAATAATTGCTTGAACAGAAATGCCAGTTTTCCAAATGGAAGAGAGTGGGGAAGAGTTGAATGTTTATGAACAATTATTTTAATTACTTATTTTGTGAATCTTAATAGTAAAGGTAAAAAGGGATAAGAAAAGTGTCATGTTTTATTTCTCATTGTTCAGTATAATTAAGTAAATTGTCTATTTAAAAATTTTTAACTGAAATATAGTTGACATGTAATATTATATTAGTTCAAGTGTACAATATAGTGATTTGAAAATTTTACACATTCTAAAATGCTCACAATAAGTGCAGCTACTATCTGTCACCACCAGATAGTTATTACAGTGTTACTGGATATGTTCCCTATGGTGTACTTTTATCCCTATGACTTATTTATTTTATAACTGGAAGTCTGTATCTCTTAATCCCCCTCACCTATTTTGCCTATACCCCACTTCCCTTCCCTTCAGTGATCACCAATTTATTCTCTATTTATGAGTCTGTTTCTGTTTTTCTTTTGTTTATTCATTTGTTTTGTTTTTCAGATTCTACTGTAAGTGAAATGAAATCATACGGTATTTCTCTTTCTCTGACTTAATTCACTTGGCATAATAACCTTTATGTCACAAATGGCAAAATTTCATTCCTTTTTACAGCTGAGTAATATTCATTGTGTATATGTGTGTATATATATACACACATCTTCCTTACCTATTCATCTGTTAATGCACACAGGTTGCTATCTTGGTTATTGTAAGTAATGCTGCAATAAACACAGGGTGCATCTATCTTTTTGAATTAGTGTTTTCTTTCTCTTCAGGTAAATACCCAGCAGCAGAATGAATGGATCATATGGCATTTCTATTTTCAATTTATTTGAGGAAATTCCATAATGGCTACACCAAATTCTATTCCCACCAACAGTGCAAGGGGTCTCCCTTTTCTCCACATCCTCCCTGGTATATATTTCCTGTCTTTTTGATACAGCCGTTCTGACTGGTGTGAGGTGACAGCTCATCGTGCTTCTGTCAGCATTTCCCTAGTGATGAGTGATGTGGGACACTTCTTCACGGGTCTGTTGGCCACCTGCATGTCTTCTTTGAAGAAGTGTGGCCCTCTGTCTGTTTTTCCTTCAGATTATTTGTTGGTGTTTTTTTTTTGGTATTGATTTGGAAGAGTTCTTTATGTATTTTGCATATCAAAACCTTATTGGATGTATCTTTTGTGAATATATTCTCCCATTCATTAAGCTGCCTTTTCACTCTATCGATGGCTTCCTTCCCGGTGTAGCAGCTCTTTAATTTGATGTAGTCTGACTTTGTTTTTTTGTTTTGGTTTCCCATGCCTGGGGAGACATATCCAGAAAACGGTTGCTAGATATATCAAAATATACATATATATTCTGATGTCGAAGAGTTAACTCTTGGATTTGCCTAGGTTTTTGCAGGATTTTGTTGGTTCTGTCTTGTTTTGCTTTTACAAATTCCCAGAAATGCGACGTTTCTAGCTAATGTATGGATTGCTACAATTGAGATCTCTGAGTACAGGGGCCATGTTCTTCCCTGTTGAACTCCTAGCGTCCCACTCACCTCTGTAAATACCTGAATTAGAGAATGAAATGAAGGGAAATAATATATTCTTTTTCTGACCCAAGCTGGTTTGATCCTGTGTAAAGATCTAAAATTCACAAACTGCCTCTATTTCACTTTCACTGCCTCTCTGATGGCATTAATAGGACAACATCTCCAGAGGCATAGATTCCGGCTGGGTCCTCCTGCGAAATGCCTTCACCTCACTTCTCTTTTCTTGTTGGATGTGTGCCAAGGGGGCATTTAAGGTACTGGTTAAGAGGATGAGGTTCTAGAGTTGACAGACCAAAGTTTGAAACCAGCTTTGTCATTCATTATAAACCACCCCTAATGTTCAATTTCCTCATATGCAATAATAATAATCCCTATTCCAGAGGACCCTAGGGATGATTAAATGAGGCAATTCACCTAAAACACTTAGTGCTGCCTGGCACCACAGGAATCAGTGGATAAACGTCAGGTGGTATTATTAATATTATTGTTACTACTATACTACTGCAATTATATTTCTATTTATCCATAAGCTCCACAAAAGCAATAATCATTACTTTTTAAGCTTTGCACCCCCAGAACCTATCACAGTATTTGGTACATGGTTGTTGAACTGAACTATGTTCATGATCTTCAGAGATAAATATTCTTCATTTTTCCTGATTTCTTGGGTGGGAGGGTAGGGAAGAAACAATGTAGTTAGCCTATGAACCATACACATTGATTGCCTGATCTCTATGTCTAAACTGAAAATTCAATGACCAAATCTTTAAGGGGTAGAAGGATTGGCTATAACTTCAAACTGAGAATATGAGCAAAAGCTCAGAGATATTTGCATGTCTATGATCTCTTTTTCTCTGCATGTACTTCTTGGCTTTAAAAGCAACACAGATAAAGAAAGAGACCACAAGGAAGAGAGAGAGAGGCATGACAGGGAGACATGAAGCTCACTTCATCCCCTTATTACACTGGGGGAACATTCCAGTTCTCTGTGTAGCACAGCAATTTCCCCCACCCACATAGAAAACTTTGGTGATTCTCAGCCATGGCTAAATGCCAACCTTTCTGCCTTCCTTGGAAGATGTCAAGAAGGCTGCCTTAAAAACTCACTGTGTAAATGTGTGATGATAATAAAACTATAGATTAGGCCTTCCCCCTGATTGTGAATTCCTTGCTGAGTAAGCCTTTATCTGAACCAGTGCATATTTTACACAGTCCAGACTCTGCCGAAGTGAGTGCCACAAGTGGGATTAGATAGTGATATTTTTCATTCCCAATACACTGGAATGTTGATTCTTCCAAATTCCGCATGCCCCATCATAAAAGGACTTTAAATCTCATGTACAGTCCACTTTAAGTACCCCCTTAGTGCAGTCAGATGAGAAATCAACTAATAAAATAATTGCACCAGACAAGGTGGGGCCTATTAACACAACACATCACTCCGTAGGAAGGAGCGAGCCTCTGATCCGGCACCTCGGTGAGTTGCCCGTCAGTGAGGCAAGTGGTAGTGATTCTACCCCTGCTCGAGAAAATCTCGTGTGAGCCACTCCTCCTCCTCTTTGGAAATTCAGACATATGGACCGAGCTGCCTAAAACATCTGAGATCACCGAATCCAACAGCCTCGTTTTTGAGACTTGTCCAAGATCCGGCTGATGGAAAACCGGAACTTAAACCCAAGTATGTTCTTTTCATAACCACTTATCCTAATCATTTAATACAAAAAGAAGTGTTTTTATTTCAAGAGCATTCTTCTGTTCCTTATGTAGTATAATTAAGGATGTATTTTCCAAGCAACTGTTCTGATGCCAGAAAGTTCTTCAATATCATATTTATGTTTTTGATGTTATAGACTCTATTCAGTTTTTTCCCAGCCCATGTTCCGTTTTTAAAAAAAATGTAAACCAAACATTAAGAATTTCTCTCTTCCAGATAAATTGTCCTTTGGTAAAAGTGTTTTAAGACTCATATTTTAAAGTAAAACTTAGGCATAAAATGTATGGACACTAACAAATATCTGCATGTTTTTAAAACATCCCTAGTAACTGGTTCACTGTGCAGTAAACTACAACCCTATGCTTTTCCAATGCAAATATAATTCCACTCCTCAGGTGGTTTAGCCTTAGCCATTAAATGAGTTACTACATTATTTCTCAAGATTTTTCATGTAGAATCCAATATTTTCTATGTGACTATCATGGCACAGAATTTGTGAGCGTGTCCTTTTCTGCATAAGGAAGCCCGGCCCCTGAAAAACTCTCTTTCTCTCGGAATTCTCTAGGGCTCTGCACTGATGAACAGCACCTGACTACTCAACCCTAGAGACAAAAATCTCACGAATAAAGCTTCCAGGGAATTGTCTTCTTTGTGCACAGCCATTAGAAGCAAGTCCTCTTCTTGGAATAGTATCAAGACCCAGACTAGCTCATCCCCTTGTGACATCCCCAGAGTGACAATTACAAGGTCTTAAACCTGGGTTTAAACCCAAACTCCCGTTGCTCTCATTTAATGCTAGGAAACTGGGAAAACATTGCCCAAGAGCATGGTTTTCCAGACAGTATGTGTAGAAATGTTTCCCACTTTTATACAAATATATGCATTCAGAAAAGGAAACTGCTGTGTCAGGTGTTGATATGTCCCAGGCAGATTGTTTCCTGTTTTGGAAATCACTGTGCTCAGTTAATCAGAGTTGAGATGGTTCTATTCATTCTCTGTAAGGGGAATTGGCCAGCTCAGTGAGAACGCCTTTCAAATATTTCAGTGGAATTGAAGCTCAGGTTATAAGACTAAATTCCCAAATATAACACATTTGGGTTTTTTTCCTAAAAATTAAAAAATATTTATTTTTAGACACTATGATGTTTCTTGTACTTTTTTCGTACTTTGTATCTCCATGACAAAAGAACTTGGACTTCGTATTTAAATTTCCAATTGTGCTATCAATCTCGTGAAATCCTTTCTGGAAAGAAGACACATAATTTTATAGTTAAAGGAAATTCTTGGCTATTCACATTAGCAGAGGCAAAAGTTTTGGAAGTCACATTTTGGCCATTAACTCCATTTCCCCCAAACACATTTTCTATATAACCTGCTATTAATAAGCATATTAATTGATCTAAACGTTGTATTACTCCCAGTTTTTACTATATTAATTGCTTTGTACACTCTAACCTCCCCTCCTTAGGTAAACGTACCATACATTTTTGTAGAACTTTTCCCCTGACCAACCTGTTTCTAGCAGGAGGTGCAATGGGAATCACCTCCAGTCCAGTGGCTGGACCAAGCCAGGCTAATAGCAGGCATTCCCCAAGATTTTTCTAATTTAATCAAGGAAGGGACCATGTGCAAAGCAGTGTTTGTTTACTAAAGGTATGAACTAATTTGGGAATTGTCTGTGATCATTTATTATTTAGTGTTTTATTAATTGATTTAAAAATTCCTCCTTATATAATGTAAAAAGAGAAACCTATAGTTATATATGCACCTTATATTAATACGAAATTCAACATTTTTAAGTAGCCAAATGTGTTTCATTCTATTGCAGTTAGGTTTGTTTGTAAAGTTTCTTTGCTTCAGTATTTGACCAATGGTTTCAATAGTACCATGAGTACTTTTCATGAGTATTTTTCAATTTTTGAGCACGTGTTCACTTACTTTCACCAAGTGGTAGGTCATGTGCTTCAGCACTGCAATGATTGAAAACGGCAATTGTGTTTCCTGAATTCATTCTGTAAAGTGATCATTCTTAACAAGCA
This sequence comes from Manis javanica, assembly GCF_040802235.1. Classification (NCBI taxonomy): domain Eukaryota; kingdom Metazoa; phylum Chordata; class Mammalia; order Pholidota; family Manidae; genus Manis; species Manis javanica. The sequence goes on along the minus strand of NC_133170.1, from coordinate 4,914,982 downwards.
GAATTCAGGGAGAAGGAGACCATTTGTCTCACTGCCAGTTGTTTTGTTCAAGGTTCAGGACCACCTACTGAGCAGATAAAAGGCAGAAAGGGTATTTGCAATTTTTTTTTCAAGTCTGTGCACCTGTTGCACAGCTTAGTGACAGCCTAACAGAGACAAAGCATGCCGGGAGTTGGCTCAGCACTTGCTCTCTCACGGGAGGTGTAAATGCTTTGCTGTTTCAAGAATTCATAAGGAAAGCATCAGGCCTAACAAAATCCTCAATGAGTTTTTTCTGTGAGATTCTATCCTGCCTTTTCTCTTTAATTTCTGGAAAGTAATACAGAGTAGCTGATTTCCAGAGGCATAAAATTGTGTAAAATATGTCAGAGAATGAAATGTTTTAAAAGGGAAAAATGAGAGAAAAATTGAAAATGATTTTTGAGCCATTTCCATCATCCAGAAAGTTCTAGCAAACAACTGCTGTGGAGATTCCTATTTTATAAAGTTTTGAATAAAGTTTTGGATACAGTTATTAGGTTTGCATCAAGTTAGATTTTCTCTTAGGTTTAAAAAGGCTTTATACTGTTTAGTCTATCAAAAATGAAACAACAAAAAAGTGGTATGCTCTTAAACTGGAATATTACTCAGCAATGAAAATGAACAAATTACAGGTGCACACAAACATGGATAATCATAATGTTGAACCAAATATTTAAGGTACAAAAGAAAACTATTAATATACGTCCAGTTATATAAAGTTCAGAAAAAGTGATGTCTACACAGGTGATAAAAAAAGACTAACAAAATCAAGGAAGTGAATATCATAAAATCATAATAATGGTATGTCCAGAGAAAGGGATGAGGTTACATTCTGGAAGGCACATGTGGACAGGCTTCAAGGTTGACAGCAATGTTCTATTTCCTAACCAGTGTGGTGGTAGCATCTGCATTTTTCTGCATATAAACTCACCTATATGTGTTATATGTTTTACAATAAAAATAGGCTAAATATCACTGTCATAGTGTTGAATTTGCCTACATCTTTGAAAATATCAGTCATCTTTAAATGGATGCAACTAAGGGATTTAGTTATATAGCTGCATGGAATCTACAGGTGAATGCATAGATTTTTAGTGTGTAAGCTAAGGTGTTAACTTTTGTGATGAGAGGAAATCCTTAATTTAAAAGTATTGGCAGTGGATTGTGGTGAACATACTTAAACAGAAATATCACTTTCTTATTCCCTGGGGGTTTGCATAAACTGGATGGCATATTTTTTTTCTATAAGTGGCTAGATGTTTTAAATATTTTTACTGAGTTTGCTGTCATTTCCTTCTAGATGTCATGTCAAATGAAAGATTAATGGAGCTGTTTGTAGATTTAGAAGTTGATACTGAGCAGTTGGAAGCATTTACTAAGGACAAGTTAGCACAAATATTCTCCTACTACCACTAAGTCCAAGTTAGGTTCAAAAATATCAGTTGAAATGCTTTAAATATTAAAATAATCTATTGTGTTATTATAAATTGGAAGGCTTTATCATCAGATACCTGTACAGAAAGAAGAATGGTTCACATTTAATTATTCCTAGAACCTGAGATTGCTATTATTTATAAGGAGGTGAACGTGGACACATATCAGACCCAGCACGATCTGGGTCAATGCTCTTCCAACCTACTGCCGTGTTCATCTCCACTTCCCACTGTCCAGTTGGGAGTATTTGATGTTTGCATCTCTAAGTCTTCAACTGTTGTGTGAAGACTCTTTTGGTTACAAGTCAGAAAAATCAATGCAAGCTAGGTTAAGAGAAAAGGACATTTTTTGAAAACTTTGAAAAATAAAAATATTAAATACTTACTTAAAAATGCAAAAAAAAAGTAACTACTATTAAAATTTGGCTACGTATCATTCCAGGTTTTATACGTACCTACACAATTGTTACTCCATGTGGGGATAACCATCCTCCTGTTCTAGTGGGTTTTTCATTTAATGGAAAACCATCTAAGACAGTAGTAAAGAGCAAATCACAGGGCTTCCTCACTCTGGAACGGCTGCAGTATGTTGGTGGGCATTTAGGACACTCCCAGTTTTGGACAGGAGTTTATGGACATTATACTGGCACTGTCGGTATCATGCACAATTTAAGGAAATGTCAAACCATGAGCAGATGGAGGAAATGAGGTAGGTCCCTAGCAGGAATCCTGTGACTTTCCTTCCAGAGCTCTCTGATTAATATGTCTTTCGGTGGAAATTCTCCAGACAGTATCAGATTGTCCAGAGGCAGTCAGGTGCACTCCGTCCAGCAGGTCTGGCCAAGGGGCCAGCGTTGTATAGAAACATCCTATGTCTCTTCCAGAGCTGCCGAGAACCAGCCCCCGAGGCAGGAGACAGCCCGAGCCTTGCTTGTTTTTGTCTCTCCAGCGCTTACACTGTCTTACCATCTCCAGAGAAGGAATTTGTCAGAAATAGCTCTCTGTTAAAAGCTGTCGCCCTGTCATTTTCCCCCTTTTTTCTGATACGGTGTGCTAAATTAAAAGAGGATTTGTGAGGCAGGCCCTGAAGTGCAGGTCCAGAGTGGGCCAGCCCCGTGGGGCTGCAGCGAGGGAGGGAAAGCAGGCCTGGGAGAGCCCAGCGTCACGGAGCCCGCTGTCGGCACTCGCTGCCACCCCTTGCCTCCTCTGGCCCAGACACGTACGTCCAGCCGCTTGCCAGCAGCTCCATCCAGAGATCCAGCGGACACTTCAGACCTGCGCTTCCCTCACCGAGCTTACCTTCTCACACACTCCCACTTGTTGTGGCTGACCTCAATTTAAAGGTCTCCGGCCAACTCCTTCCTCACCTTAATTTCCAGTCCCTGATTCCTGTCAGCTCTTCTGTGAGGCCTCCCAGATCACGCCACTTTTCTCCCATCCATTGCCGCTGCCCTAGTCTAGGCTACCATCTTCTCTAGCCTGGACAACTGTGATCTCTGACTCAACTAACTTATCTCCTGCCATTAGGCTTGCCCCCTGCAATCAGTTCTCGTCTCTGCAGCAGGTGAGAGCAAGACTTCCTTGCAACTATGCTTTCTTCGGAACAGAGCCTGCAGTCCTCAGCACAGCTCAGCATGTCATAGCGTTGCACGGCCTCCTAGACACCCACGACCGCCTGCTTGTGTGTTTTAGCCTCTCCATCGTCCTTCCTCATTTCCATATTTTCTGGCAGCTCCCTGACTTCTTGTCTCTGCCGCAATGGTCCTGAACCTTGACTGCACAATAGAATCACCTGGAGAGCATTAAAAAAATCTTACCACCCAGATGACCCCACACCGATGAAATCAGAACCTTTGGGGGTGAGACCTGGGGGCTGAGGTTCGGTCTATTTTTTAGATGCCCTGGATGATACCAGTGAGCAGTCGAGTTTGTGAGCCTCTTAAAGAGAAGCACGTGTTTGCCTCCTCTCCCTAAATCCCTCCCATGCCTCTCTTCCCCAAGCTGCCTATCTCCTACTCATCCTATTTACCTTAAAACCCACATATACCTGGAAGCCTGTGTTGACCACAGGGAATAAGTTATGCGAATAGATGCAGAGTTTTGAACAATGAAACTCTCACAATCTCTAAATTCATGTCCATAAATTATCCTTCAGGCTATTTGATTTTCATATAATAAACATCATCAGACTCAACTGTGTCAGTCTAATAATATACACTCATTAATGGAGTTAGCTATCAGTCAGTTTGTGCCCTGTGATTTGTCCACATTATGTAATTTAATCCTTTCAACAATCTTTGGGAAATATTCAAATCCCATTTTACACCTGAGAAAACTGAACCTTGGACAGTTTAACAAGTTTCCCAAAGACACATTAAAGCTAAAGTATAGATAGCAATGTGAATCATAAAAAAAGAATATAAAACATTGTCAAATTCACTTTTAAAAAATCAGAATACTATAATACAGAAAAGTTTGAAATCTTTTAAACAAGAAACTTTTTTGAAATGTTTCTTTTAAGAATCTCAGATGTTTATGGAAAAAACTACTTCACAGCATAGCAGAATGAAAAACAGAAATGCCAGAAATATCAACTAATGATTTCATGACATACAGTAGCACTCCTGATAAGCATACAAAGATTCAGATAAGAGAAATGGAAACTAGTTTATTTTGCTTTATTTGGAAAAGTTTCTCTACAGTTTTACTGTATACTTAAGGGGGTGCATTTCAAAAACAACAGTCAGGACAACAGTGGGATTTAGTGGGATTAAGTGGAATTTCCAGCAGTTTTAATGCCACCGAGATCTTTGCATTACTTAGCGCACGGTTGACAGACATTAAGATTTCGGAACCAGAACATGCACCACACCCTCTTTACTCATTGCCCCTCCCTCTCCCCACCCCTCAACTCACAGTCTCTCTTTATTTTTCCAGCTTGCACTGTGTGTTCACTTCCTGTGTAATTACCATAAATAATCAGCAAGATAGGACCTGTGTGGTACACATGCCACACCTTGGTTGTGTTGTGAGCAACCCGTTCAAGTGTTGGCAACCTAAACATTTGCACGCTTCTTGTCCAGACGTTGCCACAATGGCCCGTATTTAAGCATTCCATAAGTAAGCCTTCCAAAATCCAATAAGTAAAATATTTGAATTGGTTCTCCACGGTTAATACCTGACCCAAAAGTCACCTTCCCCTACCCATTGAAGGGCTGACCGGCCAAAACACTTGACTCTACATGCCTGGGATGGGTGTTGACTGCAGCTCAGAATGATTCCTTCACATTAAAATCAAAACACAGAAAACAATTGTTCATCCCCTATTAAGAACTGAGCAGGGGAAGACAAAGGGCCTTGTTCAGCTGGAAACCATGTAAAAGCTGTTTCTGCCAAGGCTAAAGTAAAGCAGTGAGCAACATGGCTTTAGGGACTGATTACAAAATCCTAGAAAAGGAACATGCTGACACTTTGAGCCAGATATTAGGGTGAAAGAAAAAAATGACAACAGAGGTTCTAATAAATAATAGTAAAGGCAGGAGAAGTCCTCAAGACGGCTTTCTTCGGCTCATCCCTTGTCTTAACTGCCAGACTCACGCTACCCACAGGCGCTACTCTTCCCTTTCTCTGCGCTCCGCCAGTGCTCGGTGGGCCTTCCCAGCTGCAGGACAAGTTCTCATCCCCATCTTCCCAAACACACAGTGAGGTTCTTAAAACAGCAGTAGACTCATAGACACGGAGAAGGGACTAGCGGTTACTAAGGGGGAGGTATTGGAGAGGGTGGGAGGAGGGGGAAGGGATCAAGGGGCACAATAATTTGCAATCACAATATAAGTTGCTCATGGGGACGGTAGTACAGCACGGAGAATACAGTTAATGACTCTGTAACATCCTCCTATGTTGACAGTGACGGTACTAGAGGGGGTGAGGATTTAATAATATGGGTAACTGTTGAACCACTGTGTTGTATATTTGACACCGACATAAAATTGTATATCAATAATACTTCAATAAAAACAAAAGAAATAGTGAGGTTCTTCAGCACATAATAATGAGTTCCCATCCCCACCCCCAGATACACACACACACACACACACACAAGCACACATGCAGGCCCCAAGATGCACAAAAAAAGACAAAAATTATACCATTAAATGGTGCTGTATAAATGAGTCAGATTCCCTAACCCTCAACAACTTGAAGTAATTGAGGGTCTGTCATAGAATTAATTCTCTTGCTCAAATTCACACTAGTTACTGGCAAACTAGAACAGGATTCAGATCACATGAGTTCCAGTCAAATGTATTTTCTTATCCAAATTCCTTATCTTTGTAAATTAATTTTTGCTTACAAAATTTCATAACACCTTTTGGGGTAGTTGGAGACACCCGGGTCATCACAAAACTAGGAGCAGGATCATTGCCAAAGAGAAACATAGGATTTAAATGCAATTTAAAAATATTCTATTTTGTAATATGCCCATTCATAAGCTTCACTGATGCCAGACTTTCCTCCCCAATATCTGGGTTTTCATAGCACAATCTCCCCTGGATAACCTGTTGCTTATCATAATTTTGCAGCACGATTTCAGCTGCTGCATTTTCCTTTGACATGTCACTGCCGTCACCATTTCCGGTAGTGACTAATCGTTGCACCCTGATTTCAAACATGATGACAGTTTCTCTGGAGGAACTACCGAGAATCCTAAGGAGGAAGATTACCTGCCTATCTAAAATAGTTGCCTCTTAACTCTACGCTTTGAGCTGCCCTTGGCTCAGGTAAGGTGGCTTCCGGAATAAACCCAACTGAGCCGAATCCATTCTGACAACTTAAGAGATCTTGTATCAGCTTCACTTCTCACTCATTTGCCAAGTATCAAATAAATCCCTTCTCCTCTTTGGTTACTCCAACGACCAACTGGTTTATGTGTAAACGTCATTAAGTCACGGCATAATTACCCTTACTTGGTAGCGTTTAGTTCAATGACATATCCATGATGGACCACTGAGAGCTGTAATTTTTTTTGTAAGCACAGGTGCTAAGTGTCACCCAAATGCAGTTCTCCAGTGTCCGGGACACTCAAAAGGCTCCACAACATGTTACTCAGCTCCAGCCTGGGTTCTGGCCAATCACTCCTTCAATCCCAACCTGAGCTTTTCCCCACCTCTATGTTTAGATTTAACTAAATATATTGCATGCCCTTCTTTCAGACTCTGAGTTCCTTAGAGCAATGGCTATGAAATATTTAACTTACAACTTCCCAGGGATAAACAGCCTGATTTTTTATGGGTATTTAGTAAGTGTTGAATCAATAAATAAATGAATAGGAAATGAATGAATGTGTTCCAAATCCCTCCTGTAAAAAGATAACGCTATTGATACTACATGTTATTTAAGGACGATTTTCTCTTCTATAAAAATTGTTTCCTTGCCCTTTCTCTAACTAGAGCTGGCTTTCCTCATCTCTGCTACAAAAGAAACTATCCCCTTCCTGCTGAGGTCCAAGGTTACAGGGAATTGCAAGGCTTGTAGAAGATGCTGGTCTCATGCACCAAAGTAACAAGGTAACTAGTTGGCATGCTTCAATAGATAATTGGATATGTACTGGGGACAATGATCAGAATTCCAATTTGCTAGCAAAAGTGACAATATCCATTAGGAGATGACCTGGACCTGAACACAGAAAGGAGGTGGACCTTTCCACCTCAGGGAGGCTGGACTGGAACTCAGTGAGGATTGGAAGAATAGGAAGGAAGTGGAATACAAGCTGGTGCCAAAACAGGAGCCCCTACATGCAACCACAGGGGCAGCTCATACCTACCCCCCCAGCCCTCGCAACGTGCTCGGGTTGTTGACGGCTTGCTCAGCAAACATGCTCCTTTCCACAAACCAACTCGGTTACTTAGAGAGGATTTGTGACTTATCACTTTTTTCCTTTTACCTTTTAAGACTTTGACATTCAGTTAGTAATCATATCTCATATGTCAGCAAATGCACTATTTGTTTTGAAATCTAAACCTTACTCTATCTGAACAGTCCATCTGCTAGGGAGTTCTGTGTTGCTGATAACAGAGACTAAAGACAATAGCTAAGGCAGAGGATTTTTATGTACAAATTCCTCACCACTGATTCTACTTCGAGGAATTTTACCTAAGGAAATATGCAGGAACATGCTCACATTGATGCCTCATTATTTATAATGTCAAAAAGCTGGGAACAACCTTGAAGTAATACACTAGAGATTGCTTTAGTTAATGATGATACATCTGTAACAATGGATACCTACAACTAAAGATCAAGTTGTAATGGGCTATTAGCATTATTACTATTACCATGAATATGCTTATCATAGACTCTTTTAAAATGCATGCTATTTAGCTATTTTTATTAAGTATTCAAATATATGCATAAGAAAAAACTAGAAGGATAAAAGTAAAAGGTTAACAGTGGTTATTTGTTAAGTAGTGGAATTTTTCAGACCAGATTTAAGCCTTCCAAGGCCCAATAGAGCAGATTAGCAATGATCAGTGAGTAGCATTTGGACTTGAATCATTGCCATTAAAAAGGTCACTTTTTATTAGCCACTTCTACTATAACTCTCACCATACAGAATCTGAGTTTTGGTGGCACTTAGGAACAAAATACTTTATTTTGGCTTCAACATTGCCACATACAGAATGAAAACATTATATGCACCATGAGACTTAAGATGCATATCAGATTAGTGAATGAATTAATTGCATATGAAAAAATGGGGGCGAAGTATACTTGGAAAACTCTAACCTGGAGCAGGCTGGCAGTGAAAATAAGGAAATAAAGTAAAACACAATCATCAATTCAAAAAATACCTATTTCAAGTTTTGTGACTGATTCTATGGGATGGAAGGCACTTCAAAAATTGCCTTCAACTAATGTCTTTGAAATGTTTGCAAAACTTCCTGAAAATCTAAGCTAGTGTTTCCTAAGCAAGGAGTTGAGAGGAAAGGACAGTAAGGAGCAAGCCTGCTGAAATAAAAACTTCTGCCCAGAGGCAAGAGTGAGGGAGCACCAAAGACCCAGAGCTCTGAACTCGGACAAGTCGGGTTTGAATCCCACCTCCACCACTGGGTCTGTTTTATTAAATCGCCCTGTTCTTCAGCTATCATATTGATTTTTTCTTCTTCTCTTTTTTTTATGATTCTCTTACTTTCCAAGTATATGTATAAAACAATACTATTTTAGTTTTAGGTTGCAAAATAGTAATTTGGCAACTATATACATTATGAAATGCCCATCATGACTTTAGTTACCATCTGCCTCCATGCAAAGGTATTAGAGTATTTCTGATTATATTCCCTCTGCTGTACTTTTCATCCTCATGACATATTTATTTTACACTTGGGAGTTCGTATCTCCTGAACCCCTTCACCCATTGTTCCCATCCCGCAGCCCCCTCCTCTGCGGCAACTACCAGTTTGTTCTCTGTATTTATGAATCTACTTCTGTTTTCTTTGCTTGTTTGTTTTTAGTTTCCAATATAACTAAAATTATATAGTGTTTGTCTTTTTGTCTGCCTAGTTCACTGAGCATAACACCCTCTAGGTCAACCCATGTTGTAAATGGCAGGATTTCAGTCTTTTTATGGCTGAGTAATACTCTATCATAATATATACACCACATCATCTTCATCCATTCACCTCTCAATGGACCCTTAGGTTGCTTCCACATCTTGGCTATTGTAAATAATGCTTTAATAAACATAGGGGTGCATATATCTTCTCATATTAGTGTTTTTGTTTTCTTTGGGTAAATACTCAGAAGTAGAATTACTGGGGTCAATGGTATTTCTATTTTTAATTTTTGAGGGCCCTCCACACTGTTTTCCATAGTGAGTACATTACTTCACATTCCCACCAACAGTGCATGAAGGTTCCCTTTTCTCCACATCCTCACCAATACTTGTTATTTCTTCTCTTTTTGATATTAGCCATTCTTACTGGTATGAGGTGACATCTCATTTTGGTTTTGACTTGAATTTCTCCGATGATTAATGATATTGAGCATCTTTTCATGTGTGTTTTGGCCATCTGTATGTCTGCTTTGGGAAAGTACTCAGGTCCTCAGCTTATTTTTCAATTGAATTATTTTCTTGGTGTTGAGTTGAATGAGTCCTATATATATTTTAGAGATTAACCCCTTATTGGACATGTCAGTTACAAATATCTTCTCGCATTCAGTAGGTTGCTTTTTTGTTTTATTGATGCTTTCCTTAACTTGTGCAGAAACTTTTCAGTTTGATTTAATCTTGTTTGTTTACTTTCACTTTTGTTTCCCTTATCTGGGGAGATATATACAGAAAAATATGGCTAGACATATCAAAAAATTATTCCTATGTCTAAGAGTTTACTGCCTATGTTTTCTTTTAGGAGTTTTATGATATCACATCTTTCATTTAGGTCTTTAATTCATTTTGAGTTTATTTTTGTGTGTATATAGTATGTATGGTCCAGTTTCGCTGTTTTGCATGTAGTTGTTCAATTTTCCCAACACCGTTTATTGAAAAGTCTGGGTCTTTTCCCTACTGTATATTCCTGCCTCCTTTATCATAGATTAATTGAGCATAAAAACATGGGTTCATTTCTGGGCTCTCTGATCTGTTCCACTGATCTATGTGTCTGTTTTTATACCAGTACCATACAGTTTCGATCACTGTAACTTTGTAGTATGGTTTGAAATCAGGGAGTGTAACACTTTAGCTTTGTTCCTTTTTCTCAAGATTTCTTTGGCTATTCAGGTTCTTTCATGGTTCCATACAAATTTTAGGATTATTTGTTCTAGTTCTGTGAAAAATGACATTGATATTTTGATAGGGATTACACTGAATCTGTGTATTACTTTGGGTAGTATGAACACATTAACAATATAAGTATTCTAATCCATGAGCACAGTATGCCTTTCATGTATTTGTGCTGTCCTGTTTTTTTTTATCACTGTCTTAACACTTTTCAGAGAAGTCTTTCAGTCCTTGGTTAAATTTATTCTTAGATATTTTATTCTATTTGGTACAATTTTAAATGGGACTGCTTTCTTAATTTCACTTTCTGCTAGTTCATTTATTAGTGTATGCAAGTGCAACAGATTTTGGTATGTCGATTTTGAATTCTGCAACTTTACTGAATTCATGTATTCTAATAGTTTTTTGGTGGAGCCTTCAATTCTGAATATACTTTCTGGGTAGAGTACTCTTGGTGGTTGGTTTTTTTTTTTTTTTTTTTTCCTTTAGCAGTTTGAATATATTATGTCTCTCCCTTCTGGCTGGTAAAATTTTTGCTGAAAAAATCAACTGATAGCCTTATGGGATTTCCCTTTTTGTAACACATTGCTTTTCTCTTGTGTTTAAGATTCTCACTTTATCTTTAATCTTTATCATTTTAATTATTACATGTCTTGGTGTAGAACAACTTGGGTTCATCTTTGTGGGGCTATGTGTGCTTCCTTGACCTGGACATCTGTTTTCTTCAGAAGTTTAGGAATTTTTCAGCCATTATTTCTTCAAATAAGTTTTTGGCCCCTTTCTCTCTCTCTCTACTTCTGGGAACTTTATTATGTGAATATTAGTACACTTGATATTGTCACAGAGGTCCCTTAACCTGTCCTTATTTTTTAAAAGTCTATTTACTTCTTGCTTCAGTTTGATTCAGGTACATTTGATTGCTTTCCATCACTCTGTCTTCCAGATGCTGATCTGTTCTGAATCCTCTAATCTGCTGTTGATTCCCTCTAGTGTATTTTTCATTTCATTTATTATATTCTTCAAATCTGATTGGTTCCTTTTTATATGTTCTAGCTCTTTGTTGAAGTTTTCACTGAATTAATCCACTCTTCTCTCAAGTCTGGTGAGTATCTTTATCACCAAATATAACCATTTGAACTCTTTATCAGATAGATTGCTTAACTCTGTTTCAATTAGTTCTTTTTCTGAGGTTTTGTCTTGCTATTTCATTTGGAGTATATTCCTCTGTCTCCTCATTTTATTTGACTTTCTGTGTTTGTTTCTATGAATTAGGTGAAACAGCTACACTTCCCAGTGTCTAAGGAGTGGCCTTGTGTAGGAACATCCAGTGTAGACTGAGTGTGCTGGGCAGTGTTGGCTGATTGGCTGGTGAGTGGCAGGTCCCTAGGCACTCTGCACCAGGGCCACCCTTGGGATGTGGCTGAAGCTGAAGCAGCATGATGGGGGCAGGGGAGCCCCCAGGGCACTGTGCATAGTAAGAGCCCTGCAAGATGGCTGGGGCTGAAGCAGGGGTGGGCCTGGGGTTCCTGGGACTCTAGGCAGGAGGTAGCCTGGTAGGATGGCTGGAAGTGAAATGGGCATGGGCCAGTGGTGTTCCTGTGCACCAGAATTGCTCTGCCTTGGTGGGACTCCCAGAGCTCTGATGGGCACATCTGGGTGCTGGCCAGGGTGCTGCTTAGGGGAGCATCCGGAGCTGGTATGGGTGAGGGGTCCAGGGCTCACTGTGGTGTCAGGCCCCCTAGTGTGCCTTGCCCCTGCTCCCATCTGTGCTGTTGAGGTACAGGGGGACAGTAAACAATGGTGCTAAAAAGCACCTCCGATCCTGCAGCAAGTTCCAGCAGTTCCCCTACCACCTGGCAGATGCTCCACTGTTAGTAACTGACTTCCTTCACTTTTATTCTAGTTACCCTTCAAACTGCAAGGTTTTTTCCATGCCCCAGAGCAGGCAAATGTGTGCACAAGTCTCTCAGTGATTTCCCTTCCTATTGCACTTCCTAGCATGGCGATGGAGACCCCGCCATTACTATGTCTCCATCTCCTGCTGTTCTCTGTATGGTCTCTCTATCCTTTGCTGTGCAGAAGTTGTCCAACCAACCCTCAGTTCCTCAAGAAGAATCGCTATATGTGTAGGTACAGTGTCAGGGTGTATGTGATTCAGGAGATGAGTTCTGGCTCTTTCTGTGCCACCATCTGTGCCATTCCTTCACAGTTTCCATATTTTTAATTGGATAAAATGCTTACCTTTCAGGATTTTACGTGTTACATCAAAAGCACTTTGCATAACACATGGCATATAATAAACCGAGTAAATGGTGTTGGTGGTGGTGGTGATGAGGTTCATGCTGACACTAGTCTGAGTAAAGCAGCGCAAGGGCAGGACAGCATCTTCTGCAACGGGCTCCTCAGTCTCAGGCTACCCCCGAGACTTGCTAAAGCAGAACTGCAGGGTTTGGGACCTAGGAATATGTATTTTTAAAAATCCCCTGGTGACTGTGTTAATAGGCTAATATTGAGGACCACTGGAATTCAGGAAAGGGTGCTGGCATCTTACTGACTTTCGTTATGTGAAGGAAAACACAACCTCATAATGTCTAAAAGTAACCAAGGAAAGAACTATGAGTGAATCATTAAGTGAGCTCACATGCTTCTGTGCCCCTTCTGTGTGGAGCTCTAGGCCTGTTGTGAGACTACCCTCCAGCTACTTGTAAAGCTACCATGCTAGTTTAAATAATCTTAATTTAAAAAAATATAAATAGATGTTACCATTCTCTGTTACGACTGATAACGTATTGAAAAAGCAGATAGCTAAGCTTATGTTGGCCCACAAATAATGTCTCTGTCCTCTGAAGGTATCAGCTATGGGTTGTTTGGGACTCAGGTGAGGCCTAAGGCAGGGTTCCCAAAGCCCATTTGCTGTCATGTTCCCATTAGAGGCTCTCCAATCATAATCTAATCATAATCCAAAAGGCTAGACCTCTTCTTGAGATTTCTTTGACTATTCAGGTTCTTTTGTGGTTCCATACAAATTTAAGGATTATTTGTTCTAGTTCTGTGAAAAATGCCATTGGTGTTTTGATAGGGATTGCACTGAATCTGTGGATAATAATTAATGTCATGATGTCATCATGGGGCTACAAGCCTAATTCTGATGCCACGGTTTTCTGCTCTGCCAGGTGAAGTGGGACATGGGCACTGCTCTGCATCCTCAGGTAGGTGAGACTGACTCCTGGGAACAGCATGTGCAGGTGAGGGGCGGAGACAAGGGAACCAGGTGCACTGTCGATGGGAATGCAAACCGGTACAGTTACTGTGGAAAACAACATGGAGGTTCCTCAAAAAAAAATAAAAATAAATTGCCTTATGACCTAGCAATTCCACTTTGGGGATATATACACTGTATGGACATATACACTTTGGGCATATATATATCCAAAGGAAATGGAAACAGGATCTCAAAGAGTTATCTGTATTACCATGTTCATTGCAGCATTATTCTTAGCAGCCAAGGTATGGAAACCATCTTAATATCTGTTGACAGATGGGTAGATAAAAAATATGTGGTACAGATCTACAACAGAATATTATTCAGCCACGAGAAAGAAGGAAATCCTGCCATTTGCAGCAACTTGGATGAAACGTGAGGGCATTATGCTAAGAGAAATGAATCAGACAGGGAAAGACAAATACAATATGCAATGACTTGCATGTGCAATCTACAAGAGTTGAACTCAGAGAAACAGAGTACAGTGGTTGTTATCAGGGGTCAGGGGTTGGGGGAAATGGGAGACACTGGTCAAAGGGTACAAATAGCCAGTTATAAGTTAACAATGTCTGAGGATCTAATGTACAACATGGTGATTACAGCTAATAATACTGTCTTATACTTGAAAGTTGCTAAGGGAGTACATCTTAAATGTTCTCACCACAAAAGAGTAATGGTCATTATATGATGGGATGGAGATGTTAGCTAATACTGTGGAGGTAATCATTTCACAATATATAAATGTATAAAATCAGCAGGTTGTACATCTAAAACTTACATAAGGTTATACGTTGATTATATTTCAGCAAAGCTGGGGGAGAAAAAAAGACTAAATTCAGGGATACTAATGAGTGTTAGCTGGATTGCAAAGCAGAGAAAGCAAATGAAATTGCTTCACTTATTAAAAATGACTGGGAACATTACTTATGGGGATATACTCAAGCTTACTGCTCAGGGCAAGACTTTGTATTATATGACACAGGTTTTAAAAGGATCAGTTTGACCTCTAGGATACGGTTAGGGAAACAGGCAGTCACCCTGAAGCAGCACTTTACAGGGTTGCATCAGTAACAAGGCAATAATAATAGTGTAGCATTTATGTACCACTTTATAATTTAGAAAAGGCTTTGCATATGCTGTCTTGTATTTTGAGTTTTGAGAACCCTTATTTTATTTAATTTGATTTCTGAGGTCAAAAATAAAAGACAAACAGCAACATTGAGGAATTGCTTGCTCGAATACCCAGACAGTAACTGCTGGGGTGGGATCTTTGGTTCCAATGCTCTATCACTAAATTATATTCATGACTTCAAAGCACACATTTCCACTGTTAAAAAGCTTATTTGATCAGTTTGTATGTAGTAAAGAAATACTAGGTCACTGCAACCTTCGGTGCTCTTTCCAAAATTAAGAATGATAGTTCCTATGTAGGTCTTACTAATTGGGTCAAGGAGCTAATTTAGTGAACCCTCAGGTAGGAGATGACCTCCTATCTCAGCCCTTAGTGTTTCATAGTATCTTCTGTGTCCACACAGAAGTATTATTCATTGGTTTCAACAATCCTTTCTCAACAGGTAGTTAGAAAACGAAAACTACCATATTTAGCACAGTGCTCATATTGCAAAGTTTCTTTTATGAGGAATAAGGTAGAGGAACTGGGAAGGCTTATATAAAATCTTCAACCATAATTAAAGGGGCAATAAAAAATTCTCATTGAATGACATAGGGTAAGACTGAGATCCAATACTAATTACATAGTGTGCTGTAATAACACTCCGCAGTGACTAATTAGACGGTCCAAACATCTTCCTTAGGAGGTAGGGCGAGTGTTATCACCCTGGTTTTGCCTTTGAGGAAATAAAAATGCAGAGTGTTTCTGTGACATGTCCAGAGTCACACAGGTGGAGAAGCTGAGACTGGAACCCACAGCGCTCACTCTGCTATTCCTAGAATTTGCTATTCCTTCCTAGCTTTTATGCTAAACATTATTCCTTATGTTTTAGAAGTACCATTTCTGATTAAATGTTTAAATTAAAATCATGCCACCCCATTGTATTTACAGTTCGTTTCTTCTGGCTAACAGAACTTAGACGGCTTTCATTAGGCTGCCTGTCATGATCCTATAATCATCTGTCCATTTTCTCATAGGAATAGAGGGGAATAAAGGAGATGAAAGGAGAGGCGTAGAGAAAATGGGATTTGCTCTGTTAGGTATATATGCGTACATGAATGTGTGTGTGTGTATGTGTGTCACTATCCTAGACTGTGAAACAACACATGTACACACATACACATATTCTGGGTAACACATAATGTCTCTCAAAATGTACTAATGACCATTTCCAACCGAAATTACTTGGAACTGAAATGGAGGTACGCAAAAAAATATTTATGGAAATCAACTGGGCAAGAGCTAGCAACTAACTTAACCTGAACTAGATACACAAGAAAAACAATTTTGGTTTTGGTTTCATTGTTAACATAGTATTTTAGCCATGCAAACATTATGGCAGTGGTACCTAATCAGAGAAGGCAACACTGCTTATTTTATGAGCACAGGTTTGGAGTCCAAAGACCTGGTGCTTAAGGCTAAGCTCTACTGTGTAACCTTGGGGAAAATCCTTAGCCACTCATTTCACTCATTTGTAAAATGAATCAGATTTCGGGCCCCCAGCAAAGTGTGGTCAGCTAAACATCTTCATACAGGATTTGCACCGACCAGGGTGTCACACTTGCCCCCAGAGCTCCTGCTGACGCACTGGCACCAGGTCTTTATTCCAACCATCCCCCTCCTCTGCTGCCCCCGCAGCTACCCTGCTGACCTCATCATGTGGTATGAGGGCTAAGATAGGATGATGTCCAGAAATTCTTGATAAATCTAAATGGGGAAAGGGGAGGATGTCAAGGAAGGAGAACAATATAAATATTTGTTTTTACCAAAGGTGAAATGGTACAAAGTAACTCAAAACTAAAAGGGATGCACAATCGTGCCTAGGATGGCCGATCGGAAACTAGTGAAAAATCACCGATTTCTGCAGCTTGGCAAATGGAGCATATATTACAATTAAACTTGAATGTAACTTAGCTTAAATATTATGTCTTTAGTAGAAATGTACATTTCTAGATGCAAGATACAAATTATTTTCCTCAATTTTTTAAAACCTATGTTAAGCCTTGTTTAAAATCTTCAGCAATACAAAATACACTTGTGAGTCCTTATCAATTGCCACAGAATTTCCTCTCAGAGAATTTGACTTTGGTCTTCAATTATCAGCATGAATGTAGAAAACGTAACTTTATATGGCATTTCCTTTCCTTTCATTTTTCAAATTATGAGAGATTAGAAACTTACAGGAAAGTAATAATAATAGCAAATACTCATACCAATGGCTGTGAGCCAGGTTTTGTTTTGAGCATTTTACATGTATCAAGTCATTAGATTTTCATAACACTGCACTGAGGTAAACATATCAATTTTCCTCAGTTTATAGGTGAGCAAAGTGAGGCCCAAGGTCACACAGCTAATAAAAAAGCAGACTTGCGATTTGAATGAGGTCTTTGGCTCCAGAGTCGGGTCTTGACAAATTTCAATACCACCTACTTTGTACAAAGAGCACCTAAGCCTCGAAATGTGATAAATGTTAACATTTTCCATGTTTCTCATGATTACTCCTTCCTTTGGGAGGTGGTAAGGAGATGATAAATAGAACTGAGACCGGTGCCCCCAGCTTGCGCCCTTCCTGAGCCCACAGCCTCCCGAGCATTTCCAGGAGCCGGCGTCAGGAGACCCAGCATCCTCATCGGGGGTACGACGCGTCTGAAAATTTACACCTGAAAATGCCATAGGTATATTCGAAAATCTGGTTTGAAAACAGTTGGACTGTTGGTCAGATATTTAAAAATTGGGAAGATATCTTGCAATTTTCGGTGGACAGTTTATTCTTCATCAGAGACATTCCCCTTCAACTACCATAGAAAAGAAAATAGTACCGTATGGGCTTCTGAACCAACTGAGCCTGATTCTATTACAATTCACTGTCACAATAAACTCCTTGATTCAGTTACCTTCTTTCCAAGATGTGCATTCTCTTACGGGCTTTACTGTGGTACTCAGTAACAAGAATACTCATGCCAGTGTTTGTAAGTAAGACAGTGAATTTAAGAGCTAAGATTTAAGATTTTTGGTAATATCTGATACTGACATATAGCAAACTGCTCTGCCTGCATTATAGAAAAATCCATATTTTTCTTACTGTCCAGCTCCTTCTTTTGAATAGGATTTTGTATGGCACAAGTCTTTAAGTTTTCATTTTTTAGTTTTTTTATAAGTACCATCAAAGTCCTTTTAGCTCTCTGAAAAGTTAAAGCAAAGCTTTATCAGACTCTTCAGTGGCTAGTGCAATATCTACAATTCAGTGACTTTGAATGTGATCTAAAGATTTCCTTTTGCAATAAATAGATTCAAGCACCATTTGAAGCACATTCATTAAATCATTTGACAAATATTTATTAGCTTCCAGTCCAGGCATTCTATTCTGGGGAAATTTTTTATTTTATTGGATTTTTCTGTTATCAAGGGAGTGGTCAGTTCTGTTTTAGGTGTCCAAGGAAAAATGGATTACCTTCATACATTACAGTGGAACTCCTGACCGTGACATCTGAACACAGATTATATGCTTGCCTGAGCTATTAGTACTCTTCCTGTCTGCTCTGTGGTTACCAATCAGCCTTCCGCTAATGGAAACAGCGTCATTTAGGGAGCCAACAAAAAAGTAATGAGGTCGGTTAAGTTTATCAGCCATAATTAAAGCTCCGACTTAGGTCTTCAATATTTTTAAATGGATGTTCTGTTCTCTGAGTTAGTAGTCTGCTGTCTGTATATTTTGCTGTGAAATGAAAACAAAACAAAATTCCTCCTGATTACGTATTCCTTGGATGAGGTCTTAGAATAGTTAAGATCATTTATGGCTACCAAATTAGTATATTTTATCAAATGTATGGCTGACAAAAAAGCACCTTTTACAATGGGTAGTTAGGTCTAGCCATGCTACATACTTTCATAACAGTGTGAATGACTCTATTTTATAATAAATACTATGCATGCTAATATAAAGAATGTTACTATAAGCCAGTGACTTGGGACACTGCAATGAACTGCATGTCAGTGTTTCCTGTTTCATGTTTAAATCATAACCCCAAAGTGATGGTATTATGACATAGGGCCTCTGGGTAGTAATTAGGTCATGAGAGTGGAACCCTCATGAATAGGATTGATGCCCTTATTCAGGAGTGCTCAGAGAACTCCCCAACTGCCCACCCCTCGTGCCCAGCACACAGCAAGAAGACAGCCACACACTGGGAAGGGGGCCTTCACCGGAGGCACCTTGATCTTGGCCCTCCCAGCCTTCAGAAATACGAGAAATAATTTTCTGTTGTTTATAATCACTTAATCAATGGTATTTTTGTCATAGCAGCCAGAACAGACTAAGACAGACAACATTTACAGTAAAATTGAGCATATAAATTACTTTAAACTGTGTTACTGGATATCTTCTCCAAGAATATTTGCGACCTGACACAGTTAAATAAATCTTTTTTTCAACTGGTGAGGAAAACATATTAATCACCACAAATTAATCTAAATACAGATTTATGTCAAAAGTATTTTTTAAACATGAAGCTATTTTAGTAAATATTAATGACTGTCAGCAAAGCGTAGAGCAATTTTCTGGATAACGAAGGCAAAAGCATTATTTTGGAGGTGAATTGTTACCTGACATTTCTTGTGAACTGGTAAAAGTCATAAAATTATTTCTTATATTTCATACAACTTTGCCTTTGGAGGCCTATCTAATAATTATTGAAAATAACTAAAGCACTATTTTCAAAGCTATATTATTTGGTACTTCTCAATATGTATAAATAACATTGTATTACATTACTATTCTCATATTCTAAAGGCTTATAGTCTGAAGTTACAGGTTAAATAATTCAAAGCTATTTACATGAAAATGATCATTCAGATGCATTTATCAAGATATATCCACCTTAGGTCTTCAATATTTAAAAATAGATGTTCTGTTCTGTAAGGTAAGAGAGCAGTCTACTCACTTAACCCCTCTCCTGAGGTTGATGTTCAGACTCAGGAATACACTGTCTTGTCTACAAGAATTAGAAGCATGATGGTATGTAAGGCTTATGAACATCTAAATCACCACACTACATTCTTCTGATTCTTTCCTCGTCAAGGACACTGGAGAACTCAAAAAACAATTCAATTCAACTAAGAAAAAAATTACTACTCTCCATAAAAATCTTACCAAATGAAGAACTATTTTTTGTTTATGTCTCTTTTTCCTTTTGATTACATGTATATATTTTAAACAAAATTCACATGTGGCTTTCAACTTGTATTTACTTGTTATACTCCGGGAATAATCCAAAAGTGAATTGTGCCTTAGTCCCTAAATTCAAGGAGTTGACGATTTAGAGCCTGAATTTTTGTAAAAACAAGCAGTTATCGATTAGCTCCTGTTTCATCTGGAGAAACAATGACATATAAGATATGGTCCCTTTCCTGATAGACATTACATTCTATTGAAGGACTCAGGCAGTAAATATGTAAGTACATAAAGAAAATGATTACAGCACATGAAAATTGCTAAAAGGGAAAAGAGTAGGGTGCTGTAAGAGGAACAAGGGGGCAGATGTTTAGAAGGTGCAGTGAAGACCCGGGGCTGTGTCCTGTCGGGCATTGACCCAAAGATGAACCCATGGTTCGGATCTTCATGAGTTTACAATGTAGAAAAAGGCATAAGATGAAAATGTAAATAACTACATGTGACAGAATGAAAAAAAAATAAGAGAGATAAAAGTAATGTCAGGTAACAGCAAAGGACATCAGCAGAACAAAAAGGCATCCTACAGTACTGGAGAATATATTTTAAATGACATATCTGACAAGGGGTTAACATCCAAAATATATAAAGAACTCATATGCCTCAACACCCAAAAAACAAATAACCCTATTAAAAAATGGGCAGAGGATATGAACAGACACTTCTCCAAAGAAGAAATTCAGGTGGCCAACAGGTACATGAAAAGATGCTCCACATCACTAATGATCAAGAGAATGCAAATAAAAACCACAATGAGGTATCACTTGACACCAGTAAGGCTGGCCAACATAGAAAAGAATAGGAACGACAAATGCTGGCAAGGTTGTGGAGAAAGGGGAACCCTCCTACACTGCTGGTGGGAATGTAAACTAGTTCAACCATTGTGGAAAGCAGTATGGAGGTTCCTCAAAACACTCAAAACAGAAATACCATTTGATCCAGGAATTCCACTCCTAGGAATTTACCCTAAGAATGTAGAATCCCAGTTTGAAAAAGACATATGCACCCCTATGTTTACAGCAGTACTATTTACAATAGCCAAGAAATGGAAGGAACCTAAGTGTTCATCAGTAGATGAACGGATAAAGAAGATGTGGTACATATACACAATGGAATATTATTCATCCATAAGAAGAAAACAAATCCTACCATTTGCAATGGATGGAGCTGGAGGGTGTTGTGCTCTGTGGGGTGGACCAGGTGGAGAGGGACGGGTGCTGGGTGACTTCACTCATCTGTGGAGCATAACAACAAAGCAAAAACTGAAGGAACAAAACAGCAGCAGATTCACAGAACCCAAGAATGGACTAATAGTTGCCCAAGGGAAAGGGACTGGAGGAGGATGGGTGGGAAGGGAGGGAGAAGGGGAATAAGGGGCATTATGATTAGCACATATTATGTAGTGGGGGGGCACGGGGAAGGCAGGATAGGACAGAGGTGACAAGTAGTGATTCTATGGCATTTACTATGCTGATGGACAGTGACTGTAATGGGGTATGTGGTGGGGACTTGATAATGGGGGAAATCTAGTAACCATAATGTTCTTATGTAATTGTATATTAATGATACCAAAAAAAAAAAAGAAGTAATGTCATGTAGAAATGAACAATCACTGGATAATTCTGACAGGAATTATTCAGGAAGCATTTATGGGCAAAGTAGTGTTTGAGCTGGGTTTTGAAGGATGACAATGCTTTTGCTAAGTGACAGAAAAGTGCTTAAAAAGCAAGGTAAATATATATATAAATGTATATATATGTATGTATATGAATGACAAAAGGCAGAGAGGGGTGAAATTACATTCCAAATCCAGGAAATGGTGACTAGCAATATGACAGCAACAAAAAGAATGAAGGTATGTGGAGAGACAGGAAGGGATGACAGTAAATGGAACCCAAACCATCTTAGAACTGAAAGCGATTTTTATTTCTGCAATAAAGGAAAGAACCACTGCCCAATTTTGAGGGAGGAAAATGTTCAGAACAACCATTGATGCTTTTTTCTCTGTTGATGTATTTCTTCTGAAGACGAACCTCCTTAAAACTCATCGTTCATCTAGTCTGCCTGTGGTGTGCGTCCTACCTAGTCCCTTCCCAAGGAACAGAATAAAAAGGAATTTTCTGAATAATAAATTATTTAGGCAGAATATGAAACAGGGCATTTATGATGGATAGTGATGATGTTACATAAAATCGATGCATTGTATGTTATTTTTCAAATCATTCTTAGATTCAGGGAAGTTCCTTGTGAAAATTATAACATTTCAGCTGTTCTGTGCAAAATCAAAGTGAAGGGGTTACTGTCTTCACACTCAACTAGATTTCCCCAAGACAGGAAAAGAGAAGCAGTTTATTTTGTGAGCTCCAAGTATGGCAGAAAGAGCAACACGATGAAGCTTGGAAACAGGTGGATGCTGCCAGTCCTGTTTTTCAAGCAGTCCCTAGTTTATGCAGGAGTTTTTCATTTGGGCTCCACAAGTGGGCTCCGGGGATCTGGCAGAACCCCTGAAGTCAAAAGGAAATTTTTTGTGCCTTTGCATTCCTCTTTTTAATCACATTATGAAGGAGGTTTGTTGTTTCTTAAATTGGGCCACTGTTGATATTTTGGATGTGACAATAGTTCCTTGTGAGGAACCGTTCCAAGTTTTGAAAGACACATGGGAATAAATCCCTGCATTGAATGCCACCGGTGACCCCTTAGTCTTCATTAACAACCCAAAACAATCTCCATATTCCTGAACACCCCCTTGGCTCCTTGAATTGATTCAGAAGCGTTGCTTTCCAAAGCCTTGATGGCCTCATTTTGGGAAGAAGGCTTCCTGCGCGTGGGATGATCTCCCGGAGGAGAGACAGATGGGACTGGAAACCTCCCTTGGGTGGATCCCAGGGATTATGGGGAAGAGAAGCCCAAGAGGAGGAAGAAGGTGGTGATCAGAAGCAGACGTCTGGATTAATGCGTCCAGCCTCTTTTGAGAAGCGATCCCGCAAGAGCATAGTTACCAGTGTTGAAGCCCAAATGCACCAGTCTCTCCGCTGTGTTGGTGGTGTTGAAAAGCTGGTGACAAAATATCGGTCAGTAGTGGGACCAGGCATCCACAGCATGTAGGATACGCTCCTACGAAAAAGAGCACATTAGAAATAAATGTTTTAAGAGCAAATATCTATGAAACGCAAAAAATTTTTAAGTTACAGAAATATGTGTGGGGTAAGAAATAAATCCTGTATTTGTTGATATGAAAATAGAGAAAATGTGGACGATGACCCACCAGTTTGTTTATATGGAACAGTATTGGGGGAAGTAGAGGTTCTCAGTGATTCCCTTACATACCCTGACTTTTTTGACTTGCTGTAAATAGTTACTTTTACCATTAAAAATAAGTCTACCACAATGAACAAAACAACCCATTTGCTCAAAAGAAATTACAACCTTATAAAGGGATAAGAGGACTAGATATGCAAATAGCATTAAGAGCAGAACAATAATGGGCCTTGGGGAATCAACAAATAATCAATGGAGAATATAGTGTAAGCAAAGAACTCCAGGAATTTTTCTCATACCTATAGTATTTTTAAGACAAAAACAATGAATTCAAGTTTTAAATTCAGATATTCATGTAGAGGTTTTGCTATAGTGAAATCTACCTCTCAGGAAAGTTTCTTCTTTATGTGTGTTAGGGGTTCATTCAAACACTTCTTAAAAATGACCTTCAAAAGCAGTCATCTCTACTTTTTAATAATTGATGAATCGTATTTAGAATGTAACAGATACTCCCTGGCACGTTTTTTGTTTAATTGCTGGAGACTTCCATAAAACTACTCAGTCTCTAGACATTGCCCGCAACCAGTGAAGTCTTTCCGCACACGCGGCCTGTCCCTGGCCTTTGGCTAGAGCTAGAGCGCTGCAGCCAGGACAGCGACGTGAGGAGCAGGCGAATGTGAGAGATGAGGGCTCGTATCTCTCCTAACCCAAGGTCATGAAGAACCTCTGCATGCAGACACTTGATTTTGCAGAACTGGGAAATAGAAACTATTTATTTAGCTGCCAATGTCATGGCATTGCTATTTTGTTTCGTTTTGGTTTTTTCCTCTCCACCCATTTGAGCTAATACATCATGGTTGGAGCCACGAACCTGGGCGTCATTGCGGAACTCCACCCCTTACTGCCAGTTCCGCAAGAACCGTAAGTGGGTGGCCACAACCATCCACCACACCCCTGCCCTGCTCATCCAGTCGTTGAGCCAACAGGAAGCCGCAGCCCTATGAGGAATGAAGGAAATCCCGGCCAGCTAATCTTCAGGGCTCCCAGCTTCACTTGATGTTTAAGGGCATGGACTTTGGAAGCCAGTTCCAGCGCTATTGTTTCTGACTGTACGTTTGGGGCAGGCTGTCTCATCCCCTGAACCTTGATGTCTTTTTCTGTAAAATTGTGTTTGTTCCTTCTTCATTGAGTTTCTGTGAAGATTAAATGAGAAAAATACATGGAAAGTTCCTAGGACCGTCAGCTCAGACAATGCTGACTGCTCATCTCCCTCTCATCTCCTTATTTAATTGTCCTCTTACTGTCCAGTTCAGTTCCTTTCCGCCCTTCCTGGCCTTTTCCTTCTGTAAATGCATATTCTCTCTGGAACAGGTGTTACTCTTTTCTTCCTTAATATTGTTCCCCTTTTAAATTTTAGCCACTAGAGGGCTGCCTAATAAGATACGATTCTACTCCCCATGACCACTGGGAATCAGAGGATAAAATCAAACATTCGGAAAGGAATCAAATAATCATAGAATATTTAAGAGACATTAAAAAAAAATCTAATACAAGACAATTTTAAAGATGAGAGAACTAGATATTTAAACAAGTACAAACAGGTGATTGTTATACTTTTCAAATCATTTACCCCTACAAACCTATAATTAATAAATCCATTTCATTTGTTTATTGAAAGTTTTCCCACTTTTAAGCCATTTTCTTGGGAAAAAAAGATGTGTGAGGGCGAATAAACCTCCTTTTAGCAACAAAGCCAGTGTGTAGATTTATTTTCTTTAATTCACTTTCAGTAAATTCAAGTCCAAAATAAATCCACATTCAATAACAAATGTATAATCTCACACAAAATAGTGTGATCTCTAAATTTGAAATATCTTAGAAAGATTTTAATTTTCTGTTTAACATTCAGCAAATTAAAATTAATCTGTACTTAGATATCTAACTTCAAGCATTTAAGCAATTTCTTAAATGTGAGTGTTTATTCACTGTAAAATACATACAAAATATGCAAAAAATTCATAGTTATCTAGAAACTAATAGAAGCTTGATGCCATCATTGAAAACTTGCTTCAAATAAGTATTGTATACTATTCAATGTATCAATTATAAACATAAATGTAAAATATTCAGTCCTGAAGATACGCCTTCTATTTTCTCATCTACCTTTCACACATAGAATCCTTATGTCTGGGGAGGAGCTGTGTATTTTTGCTCTTTTCATTTTTAAGTGTTGCTCTGTACTTCTGAGAACAAGCCAGACCCACCACAGTTCCCCCCCAGAAACAGGAGGCGGTGAGCCTTCTCTGGCCTTTGGGCCGCACTGCAAAGGCATCAGCAGCCAGCAGGGCCAGAAAGCGCATTCCACTGGCGTGGAAAGGTTCACAGGTGTTCCCATGCTTAGATTTTATTTTAAGAAAAGGCACTTATAAATCTGCCTATAAAATGCTATCTACAATTGGAAAAATTAAACTAACATTTTTATATATGTGAAACGAGCCAAGTCCTGACTTTGTGGGGCAGAGGAGCATGGTGACAGAATGTCCACCTTAGAAAAACAGGGAGGAGACTTTTATTGTTGCCTTAATAATCCACTCAGAAAATGACTCAGAGACACTAACACCACCGCTTGGTACTTGAGCCTAATGCTTACGTGTCTCCTACATATAGTGAAGAGTAGTGATTTGTTTGGTTGATAGATTCATTCATTCGTTGAACAAATATTTTTGAGTTCTTACTTTGGGCCAGGCAGAAGGCCAGGATAAAATCAAGGGCCAAAATAAACAGAGGCAAATTCCACAGTCCTTGTCCTTTTGAAGTTGATGATCATGTGTGTATGTGTGTGTGTGTGTGTGTGTGTGTGTGTGTGTGGCTGTGGGGCTGGAAATACATCTTAAAGAAAGGTAAAATTACAACTGTGGTAAATGATATGAAGGAGATGTGATATTACAAAAATTAAACTGGAGGGGCGGGTTAGAGGAAGCTTCTCTGCGGACTGGAGGCAGGAAGAGTGGGTAAGCTGCGGGGGGGAGGCGGAAGGGTATCTATAAGCAAGTGGAAGAAACTGTGAAAGACCCCATGACAGGAGGGAATGTTCCCCATTTCAGGAAAGGAAAGAAGGACCTGGAGCAAGAAGGTGTGGTTCAAGAAGAGGTTGGAGGAAAGGATCTAGATGATGCAGGGTTTTGTGGGCCAAAGTAAGGGTTTTAGTCCTTCCCATGAGTTGTTGAAAGTCACTGAGAGAAGAATAATAGGATTAGGTTTGCATCAGGACGAGGTCAGTCTAGCTATTATGACTAGAATGGACACGGCCAAGAGAAACATGTGCACACGTGCAGCACAAGACATGTATACCCATGTTCATAGCAGTTTACTGTTCTTAATAGCCCTAAACTAGAAACACACCAGATGTTCAAGAGTGGAGTAAATAAGCAAATCAGGACATATGTATACAATGGATTACTGTATAAAAACAGCAATGCACAAACTATGACTACACACTGCAACCGGATGAACTTCATGTACATAATGTTCAATGAAAGAAGCCAGATGCAGAAATACATATACAGTATGATCCTATTTGCATAAAGACAAAAGCAGGCAAAACTAACGTGTGGTGTTAGAAGCCAGGACGGTGGTTATGCTAAGAGCAGAGTAAGAGGGGCAGTTACTAGAAGGATGTAGTAGGAGGGCTTTAGGGCCACAACGCTCTGTTTATTAACCTGGGTGGTGGTTCAACAAGTACTGGATTTGTGATAATGTGTTGCACTGTATATATTTATGTTTTTTGCAGTTTTCAGCATACTTGTATGTGTAACAGCACACTTACGAACATTTTTTAGATTTAAGAATAGATTGGTAGAATCACTGAATGGATATAGTGAGGTCAGTTAGGATCCAGGAGACAGATTTCTCCTTGCACTTTGTTAATAGTGAAGATGGAAATGAGATGTATCAAGAACTATTATTTAGGAGGCAAAACGAACAGGTTCCGATGGTGAATCAGACCCAGAGTGTGAGGAATGGGGAGGAAGCAAGGATGTTTCCTAGGAGCAACTGATTCAGGAAACAAGGGAAGCAGTCCTCTGAGAAGGGACAAAAGATAGAATGGATGAGGATAAGGGCACCTTTCCATGTTTGGCAGCAGCAAAGCAAAGGGCCCACCAGAGACCAGCTATGAGAGAAAGAACGAGGGAGGGGTGGACTTGTTCAGAGCAGAGAAAGTAGGTGTGGAGGCTGGGAGAGTGAGCGAGCTGAAGAAATTATGAGAGTTGCTGAGTGACGTCGAGGAACCTTGTGAGGCTCATCAGCATGAATTTATAGCCAACACTTTACCCTGAAGAGCGCCTTGCCTCCGGCGACACTCAGCCGCCCTTGTCTGGGCATGAAGAGGGTTGCACGTGGTGAGTTTTGCCAGAGGGGCAAGATCAGTAGAGTTTTGGGGGTAATAAGTCAGAATAGATCAATAAGAGGTTTGGTAAATTCCCGCTTTCCGCCTTCATGGGGCGCCTGTCCCGGACTTCCCTGGGAACGTGGGGACTCCCCCGAGGAGGGGGAGGATGAGGGAGGCCTACGGCAAGGTCACGGGTCTCCGGAGCTGCCCCGCCCTCTCCTCTCTAAGCACACTTGCCATTGTCGTTACAGCTGCAGCCACACCTGTTCCCTCTTCTCCCTCCTTGTCTTCCTCCTCACGTTCCTTTCCTCCAAGTCCCTTCTTCTCCTCGTGCCTTCTTCCCTTTGGGGCATTTTATGGAAGAAATAAGCATGAGGTGGACACACTGAAATTGAGGATGCACCCTGGGAGATTTGGGTCTGCAGAAACTACCCTGAGAGGAAGATTAGCATTTCAACTTGTTCCATACATCAGTTTTTATATGTAAAACTGAAATTATACATAATTTCAGGCTTCAGTAACCATGGGACCCATCGCAAACAGAGCAAGTCCATACATTTGGAGTGAAATGTCAACTAGCATTTAGACGCCAGGCAAATTTTCAACGAAAGCCGTTTCATCCTCGGCACGTGCCCATCTCCTTGTCTCTTGTGGCTGCTGGGACCGCATTTGTTTATTCATTCAGTCATGTATTCTGCAGACATAGATTGAGTAGCTGCCCCGCATCAGACGCTGAGCTGGTTGTCCTCCGGAAACTCCCACTTGGGGTCTCAGACCACCCATCCTGCCTGAATTAGCCCTGCCTCAATCCACGACTCAATCAGAAACAACCTTTTTGAGGGCTACTGATTGGATTTTCATTTAAACAAATCATACTAATAGAGTCATAATCGTAATGACTGCAGACATATGCCATGCTCGCTCCTCAACACTTTATATTTAATCCTCACAACGTTATGAAGTAAGTACTAATATCATCTCCATTTAAAAACTGATAAACCCGAGGCAGGAAGAGGTTAAATAACATGCTTAGCGGGACTGTGGCAGAGCCAGGACTCACCCGAGCAGGCTTTCCCCAGAGCCTGTTTCCCTGTGCCCTGCGCGGGGCAGCCCGCACCGGGGCTTGAGAGGGGGACAGAGGTGCTCCATGCTGACTTGCTCTCTTACAGCTTGGAACTGAAATTTGCTTTCTGCTTTGAATTGACCCTTTTATTCTTATCATGAAGAGTCCAGTGATCATTAGGGTAGAGGTGTTCTGCTGGCATTGAATGTTCTATAAACATTAAAGTCAGGAAAAGTCTATTCCTGACTCTAATTTGCAGAAAGACCTGTTTATGGTCATTGGGATTGATAATGCAAGCACGGGTTATATGAACCTGGGCCTATTCTGCCTGACTGGAGGGGTGTTGAGACCCACCAGAGAAGCAGAAAGAAGAGGATTTCAGAGAGAAAGAAAACGTGGTGCTACGTTTTAATCAGAGAGTTAATGTGATACCTAGTTGCTATTAAATCAATGAAATAGAAGAAATGTCTGTGAAACTTATAATCAGTATTGTCTTAGGAAGATCAAAACCAATATATTACTTCTTAACTTATTCTGGAGAGAAGGAAAGAAAGTGGATGAAGCAAATAGTATAAAATCCCCAAGATGCTCAATTTTTCTATCAGCAGAAAAGAAAATATACCTGCCCATTATAATTGTACTTTGCAGTGCGGGTTTAATATATAAGGTTATAAAGAAGAGTACAGACATGGACTTCTTTTTATCTCTCCTTCAATGATTTCCTTCATTCTCATTAATTCATTTTCATTATTTTATTTCTATATTTGTTCTTTTGCTAAATTTTTATTTGTTCACTCATTCATTTATATACCTACTGAACAAATACTTTTTAAGTGTTCCCCATCTACCATGTCTTGCTCTATGTGCTTTGAATACTGCAGTAAATAAGACAAGCAAGATTCTTGGTCCGTGGAGTTTATAGTCTAAGGAGGGCAGGTGCTGTAGGCAGAAATAATCAACTAACAGATAACCACGTAAGATAAATGGAGAAATAAGTTACATAAATAAAACTGATGCACTAGATCGAAAACTCTGAGAAGATTTCATGACAAACGATTAACTGATTAAATAAATAAATGAATGGGGAAGATAGCAGGTACACAGATAAATAATAAAAGGTAGCATGTGGTAAATGTGATAGGATTTCAAAGAAAGTGTAAGCCTAAAAAAGGAAAAAAAAGTTAAATGTAACTGGAGAGAATTTACAATGTCCTTAAAGCTATTCAGGGTTTTGGTAGATGAAGATGGTGGAATAAGGACATTCCTGACTGAAAAAACAAAATGAAAAAGAAAGTAAAAGGGAACACCTGCTGTGTACAGCTGAGGGTTTGAGGAGCAGGGGAATGGGGGATGGGTAAGGAGAGAGCTTTTGGGGAGCAGAGGAAATAGACTGAGGCCGGATCATGGAGGATCCAACTCACCGTGAAACAAATTTCAATTAAAAAAAATTTCTTCAGGCAAAGGACTTGAACAGACATTTCTCCAAAGAAGATATAAAGTGGCCAAGAAGTGTATGAAAAGATGCTCACCATCACTAATCATGATCCTCAGAGAAATGGAAATAAAAACCAAAATTAGATATCATCTCACACCCATTAAGATAAAACTCCAAACCAGAAAACTAAAACACAAAATATCATGTGTTGGTGTGGATATGGAGAAGTTGTGCACTGTTTGTGGGGAATGTAAACTGGCAAAGCCACTGAAGAAAACTGTATAGAGTTTCCTGAAAAAATTAAAAACACCACTACTATATGATCCAGCAATTCTACCTTTGGGTATATCTCCAAAGGAAGTGAAAGCAAGGTCTTGAAGAGATGTTTGCGCACCGATGTTCATAGCAGCCCTAGTCACAGTAGCCAAGAAGGGGAAGCAACCCATTCTATCAGTGGAAGAATAGATGAACAAAATGTGGTATATATATATATATATATATATATATATACGATGGAATATTATTCAGCCTTAAACAGGAAGGGAATCTTATTACAAGCCACAATATGGGTGAACTTTGAGGACATTATGCTAAATGAAATTTCAAGCTACTCATAAAAAGACAAGTTCTGTAGATTCCACTTAGATGAAGTATCTAACATGTCAAATTCATAGAAATGGAAGGTTACCAGGGGCTGGGAGGGAGCAGAAAGAGGGGTTATTGTTTAACTGGTGTAGAGTTGTAGATTTGTAAGATGAAATCCTGGAGATGTGCTTCACAATTATGTGAATGTACTTAACTCTACTGTACCAGACACTTGAAAACAGTTAAGATGGTAAGTTTTGTGTATATTTTATCACAACAACAAAAAAAATCTTCAGTTACTTAAGTCCTTAAAATCATTATGCTGTTTTGTACTTAACTTCTAAGGTGTTTATATGTGTGTGTGTGTGCACACATGCTCAAGTGCATTAGGTTGTAGGAAAACATATATATCTGCTTGGATCTACTTTAAACCCACTTATCTAAAGGCCACCTGTACAGATCTTGGAAATTTGTCCCATATTGAGCAATAAGCTAGCCAAACAAGAAGACTTTGACACTTGCTTCATCATCCTTTATCACTCTTGAATTATCAATACCTGCGTGTTGCAAAAGGTGCCATTATATCAGCTTCCAAATAATACGGCAGCTTGTTATAGCAGCTCTTTTGCCCTATGTGAGTGCTGAGACACTTTACAGTGTAAACTTTTCGAGTTTTATATATTTGCATAATATTTAGGCAATGCACAAATGCAAAATGGACATTTTAATTAAGCTTAATATGTTTGGTGTCTAAAAATTAAGTAATATATTTGATATATAAGGTTTCCTATTTTACAAGAATTAAACTAAATATAATTAAATGACACAGCCAACTGGATGGTTTTTAGTATTTAATATTTCATTACTTCATGGCTGCATAATCTATTTTATAGGTATTAAATCACATAAAAACAAAGAAGGTTAGCACTTAATCACCTTATCTTCTACTCTGGGTTTCAAGTACTGAGATAGAGCATATCATTTTAAATGTTTTTAACTGTAGAAACCCTGTGTCATCACTTTCATAATTAGTGATTTTTTTTTCTTTTTTTAGAATTCCCTGCTATAGTTACCTGTGTTTTGTGTCAACAGAAGAGAGATACTTTTCATTGTACAAAACAGGCTCACTTTACATGATCTGAACTTGAGAAGCGAACGTTTCTCAGGTTTCAGGACAATGTGCTAAATGTATGGGAGCTAGCTCACCTACTGGTGAAGGACGATACCGTCCTACAGACTGGTTTTACTGGACCTCGTCATTTAGACCAAATTGGAGAGTGTGAGGATTCTGAAGCCCTTAAATACTTGCTATATGATCAAGGGAATCCTGCTGTCAGAGCTTACTTACTGTTAAACGTTGCAACCGAGTGGCCTTAGGCAGCAAATACAAGAACTGAGAAGATACTATGAAACAAATATGTCAGTTCGACGAGACCACAACATCTAACGGGCATCAAGTTGTTTTGTTTTGACTGACTACAGCGTTAGACTAAAGTGTTTGGCGGGCTGAGATCGGGTCTATTTGCTCACTTCTGCCTCCCTAGCACAGTAACTGTGGTACCTTGAATGTATCAATTATTCACTCAATAAATGAAGGTTAACCAGTTCGAACATTTCTTTCTCAAAACATTTGAAAATTTGCCTTTTGTTCTCCTTCCATAGGACCACATCCATCCTTTTTTTTTAAAAAAAAGGAAAATATAACTTGCATGAGGAAATTTCCTTTACAGATGAAAAAAATGCACCTATTTGGTTAACCAGAAACCTTCAGCCAGTTGAAAATGTACTTAGAACTTTTTAGTTGAAAACAGTACTAATGAAGTGACTAAACTAATTAAAAGGAAGGTGAAGGGGACTTGGATAAGCTTTGTAATAAAATATTGCTAGGTTCAAATTTCAGCCTTGTTGCTTAGTAGTTGTGTGATGTGGGATGAATCACTTAACCTTTCTGCCTTCACTTTCCTCTTTTAGTAAATTAGATTTGTGAAGATTTAACGAGTCAATGTAGATAACAATGCTTTGTGTCTAGTTGGTAAATAATAAAGAATAGCTGCTGATTTTTTCTCTAAGGGGACTCATTTTCTTAATTTTCAATGGCTTGTAAGCTTCTTTGGACAGAGACTATATTTTATTTATCTCTATCACAGTGCGTGGCACAGGTTGGGACTTAATAAATAAGTGTGTATTGAATTAATAAAGAAAATAAATATTTAAGCGACTATTTGGTGACTCTCATGCATAGTGCCACATAAGGCTGTGCACCACACAACTTATAACAGAGGTGCAGATAGACACATCCACAAAAGAGTCATTTAAAATATAGAAATACGGTATTTTCTATCACTGGAATAATTTGTAATTCCTTTGATTCATCAAGCTGTTTTCATGATGATTAAGGAATTCACAGGTATGTTGAACTCAAGTAAGTGCAGATTGGATGGACACTATATTATTGTATTCACACACAGCCACATTCTAGTTTAGCTACATGGTGATTTTTACCAACAAGGATATTTTTCTCATTTGCTTTCATTAACACAACCCCTGGTTATAAGTGTAGATAACTGGTTTTGACATTTCATAATAAAAATAAAAAAGCAGTTCTGTACTACCTAACCAGGAAAGGCACCATCAGTGAAGAAGGAATTTGCTTTTAATAAAAATATTTTATACATCCATCTGAAAGTTCTCATGTGGCAAACATTACAATTCTAAAACATAGCTGACATACCTATGTATCAGCATAAGTACTTCATACTTCTAAATGAGAGTAATTTCTGCCCACAATTTTACCAAAGGCATGTCTTTTAATCAATGGCTGAGTAATCACCACCATTTTCTGCATAGCTCAGAAGTGTGTAATATTCTCTGGGTTTTGGTTCCAATGTGTAACACATTTTTCTAGGCTTATGGAATCAAAAACTATTCCAAACAGACTTTAACAGGCTCAGCCTATTGCCAAAAATGAAGTTGTACTTGGAACCAAAGTCTCAGATAAAAAAACTGACATGTTCATTTATACCTTTACAGGCAGAGCAAAATTTGGCAGAAAAACCATATTACTATTAAGGGAAAAACATTCCCATTGTAAACAAACGTGAACTTGCATTGAATTTCAGGATTTATCATTCTGTTTGAGATGACTGGAGAGGGATTTTTACACATTATCTTGTTTGTAAGAGCACACACCATTTTAGTCATGCATGGCATAACATTTCTCCATGCTGAAGAAATATAATGCAACATTTTTATAGAATGCAACTTATTTTCCAAGCTTAAAAGTTAACCCAAAAAATGCACATTTAAAGATCAATCTCCATATGATTATAGCTTTCTTTGACAAAAACAAAAAACAGAAGTCAAAAGTTTAGGCAAATAGATAACATAGTAGAAATACCTTAAAACTGAAATATCCCCTCTTTTTCCTTTCTCATCTAATCCTTGATATCTTCAGGAATAGCTATTTAGTCTCTCAATCATGTTCATGTTTTTCCTAAAATATAACTGTAAGAATAGCAAAAAATGGTACATTTATCAGACCATTCTGCAAACAGTTAAATGGTACATAAATACAAATTCAAATCACAAAAATTTTCCCCCTGCAACTCAGAGGATATTGGTCCTGGAAGAAAATTCAGAAAATAAACAGGCACAAAAAAGTTCCTGGAAAACATGTTCTTCTTTAACCCTTGATATTTAAATTGCAGTGTATATAATTTTGAGTACAGAATTTTAAACATCATTGAATCCTATACAGTATAAATAATGAGTCTTATTTACTTCAGCTCATTGATAGGGTGTGTTAAATAAGGGCTAATCAGAAATCTAATGTTTGTTTTGGCATTCTTTTCAAAGTTTCAAAACACAATATACTGGGTCCTAAATCTTTTTTTTCAAATTATGAAAATCATGTACATGTTTCAAATGAGGACTTTTCATTTACTTCTTGTACCTTGTAAGTTAAGGCATTTGCCTCAGACTTTTCCCCTTAGCAGTATAAACTGGATTACTGCTAATATAGGTTAAAGAGTAATTTTTACCAAATTTAATTTGGTTTCATACATTTCTTTGAACCTTAGATACATGCCTAACATTTCTAATAGGAAGTAGTAGTAACAGTCAAATGAGTAGCTAATGGTAATAACAGAAGAATTTAGATGTAGGAATTATGCTTTTATGTAGCATTCCTTTATATAAGATGGTTATATTTATTTATAATGAAGAATGTTCTACTTAGCAAGGCAGAACTTAAAATGGGAAAGTGTCACAAGAATGACAGTCATCATGAGTGACTTCCAGGTACGCTACCAACTGACAAAGTATGAGAATCACTGACTAAGCATCGATTATGGTTGTGCCTAAATATGCAAATAAAATCCTAAACAACTAACAACTGATCATTCCCATTTTTCCCGACCTGTCAACATGGTGGCATAGGAAATAGGAAATTAAAATGCTTGCCCTGGCTTCTGTACTTCCAACTCCAGGAAACACGAGTAGACAAGCTTTATTTCATAAACTATTCCGTACAGCCTGTTTCTCATTTTGTTCAATAAACATTACATTTGCCTAGAACACAGTTCATTTCTTTTCTGATTGCCGGCTGTAGAGGTACATTATTATTGAGTATAAGTGCATAGTTGCTCAAAGTTTTGCTAACTGGCTTGGCTTGTTTTAAACCACAGGCCAATAACCTTTCCACACGTTACTTAATTGCCATATTTTATAAACAAAAACCAAATAACAATAATGCTACCATTTCCAACTTTATTTTCTTTTTCAACACCTCATCTGATTTTTATTGATAAAAATCTAGTTAGATTTCAAGGACAATAGTGGAAATAGCACTGAGTCAGGGAATTGGAAGAATTTCATTTGATTTCTAGATAATTAGTCTGAGGGTTAATATTCTCCAAAGCAAGCCAGGAAGTATAAGATCTGCCACAAAAGATGGCTGCAAGGATTAAAATGAAACGATGTGAATGACTACTGTGACTTTTAAAGCAGTAGTCCAAAGTATGTTGTTACTACTGTGATTGTGAGAATCCTCATTTTCTATTTTAGCACTGCAGTTTTAAAAATGTGGTGGAATCCTCCTCTGAACACAAAAACAAGCTGAGTATTTCTGGACAGAAGTTGCAATAATAATGCTGCCAAGCGAAGTAACAGGTGAGCTTTTGTTTGGATATTCCTTTTCTGTATTGGCAATCCTCTTTTAAAGTGAGTTTATTAAGAAATGTGTAAAGTTCTCATTAAAACTAATTGATCATGCGCCCACATTAAGATGCTCAAAAAAAATCTAAAATTTTAAAATGGCATTTAGACATGCTTCTTTTCAACCAATGCCATTAAAATATTTTTTTTCGGATTGAAATTATTTACCTAATTGTCAGCTATTTTGCATACAGGTTTAGTTGAGCACTAGCAATGATGAACATGAATTTTAGCTATTAAACTCAATAACCATAAGTGGACGGAAATGTTACTCAAACTTCTAATTTTATGCACCTGGTTTCAACCCAAATGCTGCTCTTAAATTATTCCAATCTCAAGATACCCCATGTTTGTTAGGAATTTCAGACAGATCATATATATATATATATATATATAGTAAATCTGGTGTACATCATGAATTCACCTAGAAAATCCTGCTTTACACGTGAATTAGTATAAGCCATAATGACTAATCTTACATAATGCATTTGTTTATTTTCTTCTGAAAAAGCAGATCATATATTTCCTTGATGCTAAAATCTTGTAAAACATTCTTGCTGTCTTTTCTTCTCTGTGCTTATCTTAACACAATGCATGCACTATGATAGGGTATTTCTGAGCCTTTACCTAAAAATTAACTTTTTTAACATGTCAATACGAATTAGGATGTCTCATCTTCATTTTTTATTGTTTTCAGCACTGAATCTTCTCCCAAAATTTTACACAGTTCATTGAGTCTCTGTTGCATTTTGGGAACTCCAGCTAGCTGAGATTCTAGCTTTTGCTTTTCTTCACTCAGTGTTAAACGGATAGCAGTATCCAGTTGCTCAAAGCGCCAACCTCCTTCACCATCAAACTGTAATAAATGAGTGTGGTATTTCCTGCATAATCAAAATGAAAGAATATTATCAGCAATAATTGCAAAAAGCCACTTTAATGGTAGGTTTATCATTCTAATCAATATCCAAATGCAAATTGTAAGTAAGGTGGCTATTTTACATTTGATTTTTGAAGACTCCCTCAAGAGGTTAAATATTGTGAATTTTTACTCCAAAAGTCATTAATTTCTAGGAAATTCTACTGCTTATATTAAATTTATTCATATTCTAAATATATTTGAATTGTAAAGGAAGCCATGCTCATTGCATCTATTTAATTTATCTTCACAACCTTGTGTGGCTCCTGAATAAATATCAAACCATACTTAGAGTAGCAAAAAGGAAAGAGCAGAGAGAAAAAAATCGTAAAGTTATGCAGAAAAAAAATTTAAAAATTAAAGAAACACGATACCAATTCATTAATACACTCTCCTTTAGGGATAAGTTATTCTATATAAGCAAAAAATTATTAATAATTACAGTTTTAAGAAATGAACTCTTTGATAAAAATTTATTTTAAAGAAACTTCTATGCCTTCATATAATTTAACTCATTACTCATGGCTCCGGTTCATAATTAGGAACTTTAGAGAGGTACAGAGATGATTTTACTGACAAGGCAGGAGACAATACCTTTTCTTCTAAACGTAGGCTGAAGTCCTCAGTCTCTGGGATTTGTGGGGGATGTGGGCAGAGTAATGCTGCATGAGCCACTGCAGTTGTACTGTGCCACAGTGGCCCATGTGCTTATGTGGCCTCAATTTTTATGTCTTTCCCTTAGTTTTTCCCACTTCTTGTTCCTTTTTAAACTGTCCCTTGTCATTATTTATGACAATCAGTGGGCTTATTTCAAGTGGCTTTTACCTCCTTTTTAAAACTTGAGATATGAATCACATACAATAAATTCATTCTTTTAAGTGTACAATTCAGTTTTTTCCAGTATATTCACAAGTTCATGCAAACATCACCACTATCCAGTTGCTGAGTATTTTCTTCACCCCGAAAAAACCCCACAGCCATTAGCAGTCTCTCTCCTTTTGCGCTTCTGCTCAGCCCTGACAACTACCAATCTCCTTTCTGTCTCTATGGATTTGTCTATTCTGGACAAATCATATAGGCAGACTCATACAATATGTGCCTCTTTGTAACTGACTTCTTTCACTTAACAAAATGGTGACAAAGTTCATCTAGTTGTAGCATGTATTAGTACTTCATTCATCTTAATGGATGAATAATATTCCATTGCATGGTTTTGTACATTTTGTTTGTCTGTTCATCAGTTGATAGACATTTGTGTTTCATCTCATTTTGATTGGATGGCTTTAACATGCTATGATGATAAAACAAGCCAGGTTACCACAGAAATTCTCAATCATAATATAAGTTGGTCATAGGGACGGTAGTACAGAATGGAGAATATAGCCAAAGATTCTGTAATGTCTTGTCAACATGTTGACAGACAGTAACTGCAGTAGTGGGGATGAGGATTTGACAATATGGGCCACTGTTGAACCACTCTGTTGTATACTTGAAATAAACATAAGATTGTATATCAATGATACTTCAGTAAAAAAAAAAACATAAAAGATTTTTGTCCTTGGGTTAGAGGGATTTCTTAGAACACAAAAAGCATTATCCATAAGTGAAAAAAAAAACCTGACAAACTGAACTTCATTAAAATTTAAAATTTCTGTTCTTTGAAACACACTGTTAAAAATAAAAAGGCAAGACACAGACTGGGAAAAATATTTTACAAAACATCTATCTAATGAAGGACTTATATCCAGAATACATAAAGAACTCTTACAACAAAATAAGAAGACAAGCAACCAATTTTTAAAATGGGCAAAAGATTTGAACAAATACTTCACCAATGATGATATAAGAATGGCCAGTAAGTAATTGAAAATAAAGTAATCATCATGCGTCATTAGGCAAATGCAAATTAAAACCAGAGTGAGATCCTATTTTCCCCACTAAAATGGCTGGAACTTAAAAACTGAATATATCAAGTGTTCAACAGGTTTTGTAGCTTACTCTCCACTACAGATGAGAAGGCAAAAATGGGGACACTCTTTGGGAAACAATTTCAGGATTCCAAATAAGGTTAAACTTTACTTGCCACATATGATCCTGCAACTCCATTCTAGCTATGTAAGTACTCAAGAGAAATGAAAACATCTGTGTACATACAGACCTGTGCATTAACGCTCTTTCATGGCGGCTTTAGTCCTAACAGCCCTAAACTGGAAGCAACCTAAATGTGTGTCAAGTGAATAGATAAACTGCGGTAAATCCATCCAGTGGAATACTGTCAGCAATTAACAAGTAACACACTACTGATCTATGCAACAACATGTATCAATCTTAAAAGGACTGAAACTAAGGGAACAAACCCAGACACAAAAGACAACACCTTGTATGATTCCATTTATATGACATCTAAAGGCAAAATAGAGTGACAGCAAGCTCACCAGTGGTTCACAGAGGCAATGCTAGGGAAGAGGACAGAGTGCAACAGGAACTTTTTGGGGCGACGAAGTGTTCTGTATCTTGATGTGGTGGAAGTGATAATAAAACTATGCATGGTTTTCAAAACTCATGAAATTGGACATTTACATGGATAAATGTTAATGTAGGTAAATTATATTCATTTAAGTAAAATTTTTTAATAAGAAAAAAGTACTTAAGCCAGGTTAAACTACATCTAAAACAGTCACTCTCATGCTAAAGGTTAAAGATCATGTATTTGATACCATATGATGGAGATTAATGACCTTTTCAAAATGCTTTTGAGAATCTGCTGTTTAAGTTCTTGAGTTTTCAAAAAAATTGACCTCAAACAGGTGGGACCTTACAAAAGTCAAATCAAAAAACTTATTTCCATGTTAAGGGAGAACACTAAAACATGAGACTACTTCTATTAAAATATTAGAACTAAAACAAAAGTATTGGAAGAACAAAAGAAGGGCGGCCATATGAGAAAGAAATAATGGAAAAAAAAAAAAACACTTTGTTTCATTCTCAGCCTCTCTTGGACTTTCCTAACCTTGGATCAACAAACAGGAGCAATTACAGAACGCAGCAGTTCATATCTTGAGCAACTTCCGTCTTAATATATAACGATGGTTTGGCTTGCCGCTCCAGCCCCACAACATTATTTGATCTCTACCTGGGAGGAAGAGACTGTATAGGTGTTTCATGGCTTGAGATTCAGAGGTGTGTTCTATATTATGGGATAAAATAATATTTCAGAGTTTATCTTAGAGGAATTTAAAAGAGGAATTTATATTATCTGAGGCTCATTGGAAATAATTTGCAGACTTCCTGCACAAACAGGATAAAGCATAGGAAAGTGGTAATTATAAAGCTATAATTATATCCAGGAATTAAATAATTTAATAAGCTACTATAATTTTTTCCATCATCATATACTGGTATTGATTTTAATTTTTACAATCAAAATTACCCATTTGTTGTTATGGGGAAAAATACAATTTTCCCTCTTTAGAAATCTTTTCAGGGGAAAAAAAGAATTTTCCTAGGGAGGAAGGATAATCAGAATGATAGATTTCTATAACCTAAAATGGCTAACCTAACTCATAAAATAGAACTAACATGATTTTTAGTTTTATGGGGAATTGTATTGTGAAGAGCTGGAATTAAAAACATGTTTCTCTTGTTAAAAGGTGTAAAATGACAAATTTTGTTGTTTGCTAAAAAATTACTTGCCCACTACACACCTATTAGAATGACCCAAATCCTGCCCACTGACACCACCAAGTGCTGACGAGGCTGGACAGCCCCAGGAGCTGGCTGACTGCTGGTGGGTGTGCAGGACGGCACAGTCACCTTGGCAGCCGTTTGCAGGCTCTGACAAAACGAAATGCCCTCTTACTATGGGATCCAGCAGTTGCCCACTGATATTTACCCAAAGGAGGTGAGAAAACTTATGCCCACATAAAACCTTCCTAGCAATGTTTAGAGTAGCTTTATTCATAATTGCCAAAACTTGGAAGCAACCACCATGTCCTTCAGTAGGTGATGGATAAACAAACTGCGGACATCCGGATAGTGGGAGAATATTCAGTGCTAAAAAGAAATGAGTTAGTCAGCCATGAAAGGCGTGGAGGAAACAAATGAATAACTACGTGAAAGAAGCCCATCTGAGAAGGCTATGTACTGTGTGATTCCAGCTATATAACATTCTGGAAAAGGAAAACTTTGGAGACATGAAATATCAGTGGTTTTGAGGGGCTGGGGGATAGGAGAGATGAATAGGCAGAGAGGATTTTTAGACCAGTGAAAATGCTCTGTATGTTGCTATAATGGGGGATACGTGTAATTATAAATTTGTTCAAACCCATAGAATATACAACATTAGTGCAAACTATGGACTTTGGGTGACAATAATGTGTCAGTATAGGTCCATCAATTGTAACAAATGCACCATTCTGGTGGGGGATGTGGATAATGGGGGAGGCTATGCACGTGTGGGGTCAGGGAGTATAAGGCATATTTCTTTCTTTCTGTACCTTCCTCTTAATTCTTTTTAAAGCTTTATATATATTCTTTTTTATTAAGGTATCATTGATATACACTCTTATGAAGGCTTCACAAGAACAACAATGTGGTTACTACATTCACCCTTATTATCGAGTCACCCCCATAACCTCATTGCAGTCACTGTCCATCAGTGCTTCCTCTCAGTTTTGCTGGACCCTAAACTACTCTAAAAAAATAGAGTCTTAGAATTCCTCAAGGGAGGAACAACCTAAGACAGGCACAGTCCCAGGGGGGCCATCAGGTGAGAAATTGGGAGCCAACAGAGGTGAGGCCTAGAACCTCACCCCCACTGTTTTGAGAGAAATCTTCTGCATCCGTGGATGTTTTGTTGCCCTTGTCTAGCTTGGATTAATACTTAGTCTACAGGCACACACCTGATCATCTACATTTGCCCTCTTATAGCACTAAACTATGTTTTCTACCTTTATCTTGCATCTACCTACCACTTCAGCATTTTATTAAAAATAATAAATAAATAAATAAATAAATAAATAAATATATAAATAAAAATAAAGTCTTAGAAACAAGAAAGATAAAATCCTATCTGTTCCTTCAGTTGAGGAAAAAATTCGCTGAATATACTTTTAGTCCCTCTTTAGGCTACTTGAATAAGGAACTGAATGACTGGATAGCATAATAACTCCATTTATAGAAGTTGGAAAAACACCAAAGGAAGAAATAATTTTATGTTATCCCAACAGATGGTCAGTCACGAAGCTTGTCTGGAAATGACAAGTCCATACGAGAAGGGGCCCGCGAGGTCTTCTGGCCTAGTTCTGTGTCATCCCTGATGCAGAGGACCTGCAGGCAAGGGTCATAACTGCCTTAAAGATCCAGTTCCTGTTGGTTTTCTCTAGAGAAGAGCTAGGGGAATCACATTCATTGACATGGACTCTAACTCCTCCTGGACTAGGCCCAAGG
Source organism: Manis javanica (assembly GCF_040802235.1). Taxonomy (NCBI): domain Eukaryota; kingdom Metazoa; phylum Chordata; class Mammalia; order Pholidota; family Manidae; genus Manis; species Manis javanica. The sequence continues at coordinate 4,872,786 of NC_133170.1, read as the reverse complement.
GCCAATAAAGTTCCACAGAGGGTCACTTCATGATATGTTCTGCTTTCAGGCCAACTCTTTGAGAAAAAAAAGTGATGAAAAATTTCAATGTTTAAATGAAGTGTGAAAATAGATGGTTATCTTCTTAATAGAAGTTGAATTCAGAGACAAAGACTTTGAACACTCAGTTTACTCGCAATTTGAAAATAAATATTCTCTATAAGGTGAAAGGCTTAGTGGGGCTTCAAGGATTAACCGAACACTTGCTACTCCGTCTGTTTGGAGTCATGTAGTGTATAATGACAGCTTTGGCAGAGAATGCCATCAGCGACCTGCTAAATAATGTTCCAGCTGAAGAGAGGGCAGGAGTCCTGCCTCTCCCTGGGAATTAGATGGCCAAGGCATGGTGTCCACTATAGTTACTAATATGTCAAAAGAAAAGATTTTGGTTGAAGAAATGTGAAAAGTAGACAGTGGAATATAGTGTGAGTGAAAAGGGGTTTTTATGGTTTATGCAGGACATATACTTTGAGTTCCTTATTGTAAGTAGAACAGTATACTTAGGGTAGAGGATGTGATCATGGCATATGACTTTTCTCATTGTTCTAGTTCTCAGTTTCTTCACCTATAAAATGGGAATAACTAGACTCCCTATTGGGTTGTTAAAAGACTTAAATAAAAATGAGCCTGAAACAGAATAGGTGCTGAATCTGCATTAGCAACTATTATGATGATGAACCGATGGGAAAGTAGGAGAATGATAAAAATGGTATAATGTTTTAAAAAGGAGAAATCCCATTATGTTTTATGAGATATTATTTATAAAATATTTTCATTCAATTTTTTCCCTTAAAACAAAGCCCACTCCCCCACCCCAAACCTTTTCGTTTCTGTGTTTTTTCCAACTTGTCATTTGGGGAAATATCAAGTTGTGATTTTTTTTTTCCTGGATTTTCAAAGACTAAAGGTGATGTGACATTTTATTAATATATTCTTTCCTGGCACATGCTATGGAATTATGAGTATTTGCAGTTACAAAAAACTCACTGGACTTTTCTGCTTCTTTTCAGAATCATTGGAATGTGATGTCAGTTTTCAGACAGCACATCAATATCATGATGTTAGTTTTGTGGTATCTAAACAACTAGTGGGCAACTGAACAGAAATACAGGTAGAAGATAAGTGAAATATCCAATGTTCTAAAGTGACAGTTTAGCAAATTTATTCTTTAAGAAGTATAAAGAAAGACCATCTATTGCAAATTAGCATTGAAACACTTACCAAAGAGAAGGCCTGTGTGTTATAGACAGTAAGGAAATGCCAGCCCCTTTCGCAGCCTGGAATATCTTTCCTTCAACATCAATGCTGACAGCACTCGTACATTCATCTAGCAATGCATATTTTGGTCTTGAAAAGATTAAACACATATATATACATTAATATTTTCCCATTTCAGTCACAGATCTGTATTTGGACCACATGAGGTGCAGTGTTAACTCAAAGGAACAAAAGAATATATGACGTTATTAAAGGTGGTAAATGATAAAGCAAAAGAGTAGTCATCCTCCCCTTCATCCCCCCCCCATTATTAAGTTACTTATTGTGTCTTATTTTTTCAGAGTGCTTTCAGCTTAAACAGAGAAGTCATTTAAAATTAGAAAAAAGCATATATTTTAGACTCTGTTCTCACAGCACCCCTTAGTGCAGAAGATAAAAGGTAGATAGCATACTTCTGTTTCCTTGGCAGGATGGTGTGTGTGTTTAAATATATTTAAACAGTAGCTGGAATCTGGAATTGATATAACTAAGTAAAACATTAGATAATATTGCTTATCAGATTTTCCTTTTTGCTCTTAGTATATCATCAGTGGAGTGAGCCTTGTGAAAGATCTAATCTATCCTCCTTAAGAGAGGACTTTTTTGATCATTCATTAAACATTAAAATTAAAATTAAAATTAAAATCCTCCCAAAAAGTTCATAGTTTTAGGATAGTTAATACTCCTTGCCAAAGTTCTTGACTTTAGATAGCTCAGGTCTTTCACGCTGCTGTGCACACCTTGTTTATCCTTTGAAGATGAGGGGAGGCAGTTTCTCATTTTTATACTTTTCCTTCACTGGGTTTAATATTTCGATTTCATTTAATTTTTTCTCAGTAGATTTTGCTCTTTAACAACGTGCTCATCTTCACGGATCTTCCTGTGTAGATCACTGAGTTTTCTTTTCTCTGATCTACTTGTAACTGGATCTTTATTCAGTCTCACATTATAGCCAAAATACTTCAGGCACACAAGCATCAACTATTTCAGGTTACAAGCACTTGAAATCTCTTTGGATTGGCAACACTTATTAATGCTTCTTGATTTTATTACAGGGTTTATTTTTTTAAATAAACTGACACAGTGAGAAATTTATGGTCACAATTTACATTCCACTGTATTATATTTCACCAACTATGCTGGTGATCATATTACTGAATATTTATGAACAGATTCAGGGTGATAGTGGGTAACAGCTGGTCATAAATGTCAAACTGTAAAGTTTATTCTTGAATTTTACCACATCATCTGAGAAAAGGGCATTCCAAATTATATCTCAGAGCTAAAAATTCTGAGTTAGCAAGTTCTGATTCATTTTTTTTAGCTTGACATATTCTTGAACTAACAATGTGCATATTACAAATACCATATTATTACAGTAACTTTTATCTTTAGAAAACTCCAGCTAGACACAAAAGTAATGCATACCATTTAGTTTAATTGATGTGAAGTTGCAGAACAGGAAGAACTAATTTATGATGATAGAGATCAGAACAAAAATTTTTTAAGGGGGATCTGAGTGGAAAGGGGTATGAAGGACTTTCTAGGGCAAAAGCAATGTTTTCTATCTTAATTGTGGTGTTGGTTACATAATGCATATACATTTGTCAAGACACCAAACTGGATGCCGAAGGTCTGGGCACTCGGCACAAAAATGCTATGCTCATCGTCATCACGACCCCTGACCAGCCATTACACAGCAGTACACGAAGACGGACAGAAATCGCAATGTACTTTAGGAAAATAGTTATATTTAAAAGAAATCAAGATAACAACTTCTGTGTACCTATCCCAGATGAATAAAACTATCCCAGAATTTTAAATGATATCCATGGGCCCATGTTGGTATTAAAAAGAAACCCGTGGTTCTATGCTGGAGTTACTTGTATTAGGCCCACGTCATGGAAACAGGGCTTCATACCTGACAAATTGCAACTTCATCCTTTCCGAGGATGGTAATCTTTACTGGTTAGTCCGGATTTTTCTGGTCAGCACCAGTGAGGTAATCCACTTCATAAGACCCTTTCATCCCCCGAAAGGGAGTTTACTGTGTCTGAAAGAACCCTCTTCTGTCTGTTTGTTTATGACTTCCTGGTCCTGCCTTTAAAAACCTGTCCCTTTCTGTAGCCCTGTGGACACCTTCCTATGTGCTAGATGGGATGGTTCTCAATTCAAAAACTGTTCAATAAAGCCAATTAGATCTTTAAAATGTACTTGTTTGAATTTTTGTTATTTGACATAGGCAATAAGATAACATGTTTTTCTTACTTATCTAATTTTTTAATTTTTATGAAATGAACACATAATTATATTTTAATAAAATTGTTAAAATGATATTCTTTTTTCAATGATAGATATCTTGTTACATTTTTACCAAAAAGACTGAACCTAAATATAATCAAGATTTTAGCCCTAATTTCCAGTTTATAAGAAAAATAGGGGATTGAGGAGAGGGAAAGGACCCCATGAGGAAGCAATCGGATAAATCTAGAAGGGCAACATTCCTACAGGACAGCTGACTTGGTTTCTTTCGTAAGTCAATGGCATAAAAGATGCGGGTGGGGGAGAAGGGGCCACAGAGGAGCATAAATTCTTTAGCTAATGAAATAATTGAGATACAACAACAAAATTCAATGTGTAAAACTTGTTTAGATCTCGATTTGAAGAAACCAAGTATATAAAAGATTATTTTTGAGACAATCATGGAAACTTTGTGAACCAGGTGTTAGGATGTCTTTAAATAATTATTACAAGTTTTTTTAGGTATGATTATGGTATGTCATTATGTAAGGAAAGATCATAATATTTCAGAGATTGATGCCAAAGTGGTTTAAGGAAAAGATGTCATGATGTTGAGATTTGCTTTGAGCTGCTTCAAAAATAAAGAAAGGAGAGATACATCAAGTGTGGTGAGATGACAGACTTGGTGAATGGGCGTGACGGGAATATGACGCTCATCTTACAGATGTCTCCTCTTGGATCAAGTGTTGATGCTTTTTCCATAATAGAAGATTAAAAAAAAAAATTAAAAGCCAACTAGTGGCTAAGTGTGGGTCAACTAGTTGCTAACTGTTTAATGAGGTTTACTTGATAAATATATTTTTGCTCGTTATTGGCTTTTAGAAGTTCTCTACAAAAATATTACTGCTTCCACTGAAACTCCTTCAAGAATATTGCATCTGCCCCAGCTTGTGTTCCATTCAGGCATCAGGTATGTCACTCTTGGTCCTTTTTGCCCAAGATGTAAGTATTAAAAGTGAGTAACGTATTTCCTGATAACCTCCTGCCCTGCATACAACTCAGACTCCACTGCCAGAGGCCTAAGATTTTAAAAAAGAGAGATTTCTTTGTCAGAGAAGAATAGGACAAATAAGAGGAACATATCAGAATAGCTTTAATATTTCTTTCTAGCATTTTGTGCTTGAAAGGTTATAAAGCTGACTGACTGCAAAGAGAAAGGTTTATAAAGAGGAGTGATTTCCTGTATTTCTATTTTTCTGAGTGCATTGAGACCTATGCTGGCTGGTTCCTTTTTCCATTGGATGAGTGTCTGACTTTCAAGGAGGACAGTACTACTAAGCTTAATAGGCTACTGGGTGGTAGAAAGCAATTTAGTTTCAGTTTAATAATTTCATTCAGAGGTATTACTGAATGCCTACCTACTGTGTGCATAGCAGTATAATAGTGGTTATGTAGTCTTTACATTTCAAAATTAGTAATAATCCTACTTTCAAATTTGGGATACATAAACATTTAATTTTGCCATTTAACATTACTCAACAAAAAGGAAATGGAAAGAAAACCACTCAGATCTCTGTCACATGAAAAAAAATAACTTAAGAAACTTAAAAACTGTAAATTCTAAGCACTAATTTTTCAGTAAGGTATTCTCACACTGAGGATGAGTACCCTGAGTCTTGCCCAAAAGGTTTTTGGGTACAACAGTGCAGTCGCAGTTCTCTGAGGAAAACATCCGTACCTGTGGTAAAACATGCGAGCCATGCCCATCCTTTGCTTTTCCCCTCCTGACAGGACGTCTTTCCAGTCCACAACAGCATCCCAGCCTTTAAAAAAGGGGTAAAAAATACATGTTTTATAAAGCATTGGTTTAATTGTTACTCTTTTTACCCTGGGCAAGTGATTGCTGGCAACTTGAAGTTATTAACACAAAGGATCTGGTAAGAAAATATACTTGAGTAAACTAGAGAACTCATATATAAGAATTTTGGTTTAGATTTGACATTTTTTTATGGTAGTAATTCCTCTTACTGAAAAAATATCTTTTAAGAATTCTAAATACTGACATTTAAAATCTTTATTTCCTTTTGAATATCTCAAAAAGTTAGTATACTTATTGGGCAGGTGGTGGGAAAAAAGATTGACAAATTTACATAGGCTCATTGTAGTCTACAAAGCATAGACAGGAGCTACCCTGAATGGCTTCCATGGGCCTCACATGTTATATTAGTTTTCTCATTACATATTCCATAACCCTATGAGCTAGATATTATTCATTGCATTTTATATATGGATAAGCTAAAATTCACGGAGTGAATGACATGTCTAGTTTACACAGCTAGATAGAAAAGCTAGAATTTATACATAGGTCTATGTTCACACTTTTATTGTTTGTGTATGCCATTTCTTGTGACAAATATTATTATTGCATTTCTGTGACTAAATACACCCACCCATATATTTTCAAGAATAGAATTATGAGACTTTTTATATTTTATAGTACACATTTTTATAATATTTAAAAATTTTATATTTTAAAATTATTTTTATGGTTTATCTTAATTTTGTAATAAGAAAAAAAAAGGGTTACTTAAAAAGAAAACCATGGGGCATATTAGAAAGATAGCCACTATCAAGTACTTTTCTATGGTGGGAATATTGGGAAATCGAATATATTAGGCAAAGCCTGATTTCCAAGGAGGAAAATGATTGCCGAAACTTGACACACACTCTTAGGACAACATTTCTAAATCCCAAGTCCAAGGCTTAGTTTTCCCTAAGAAAGAGAAAGCCAGGCTCTTTGCCCTCTTCGTTCTCCTCAGCTGAATTTTCACCCTCATTAAAATTTCTAAATAAACTCAGTCAAAGGGAAAGAAAATAGGAAGTAGAGTTTTTATTGTTTTCTGTGCACTGGACTAAAAAGGAGATTTTTCTTTATTTCCCAATGATACTCCCCAGTGGGGACCACAGCTCATTTTCTTGGGTAAACTCCCAGGAAGTTTCTATCCATTTAAAAACGTATCATTATAATTTTATATTAGGGGGAAAAAAAACCCTCAAAATTCCACTTGGCTTAATGTTATTCTAGTGAAAACTGTTGAAATAAAATATTCTCTATGGCTGAATTTTATAGCATTTTATGAAACATAAGTGAGGATGTGAAAAATAGGCTCAGATTGCTACACAGTGTACAAATATTCTGGACTTAATTTTTTTTTCCTGCCTGCCAACTGAGAAGGCCCAAGAGAAAAGTATTTGGGTCAAAGGAAATTTTAGCTTTACATATTTCAATATATCATGTCCTTCGTTCCACTAAACCCAGAAGTTTTAATAGGCAATATGGCTTAATCACAGAACACATAAATCAGAATTCAAGTCATAATGTCACCTCTGCTGCTGATTTAATAAGACTAAGCCAGCCTAAGAAGAAAATGGTTTTCCTGCTTCTTGAGGTGTACAGGCTGCTTTAACTCATGGCCATTTGTTAACACTAATACTCCTTTCTAATTTGTCATCTCTTTGATGGAATGAAACAGTTTTTATCTCCACCTTTCACTAAGGCAAAGCATTTCTCTAAGCAAAGTATCACCCAGTCTAAACAGAACTTCATAGGCTTTTTCCAAATAAGTGACATCCTTACATCGCTGTGTGTTTTCCTGCTTCACTTAAAAACATGTTTCATGTTTAAGGATTAAACAAGTGGGTTTCCTAGGAATTCTTTTTTGTTTTTAATGTGTAAGGATGTAACAATTCGTATTAGTGTCTAAGAAATGAGAAGCTGGCATAGCACAGTGGCATACCCTGCCATGGACATTGCCTTTGAAGTCAGATCTGTGTTTGAGTTCCTGTCCTGCCACTTGCTGTGGGCCCCTGGGGAAGTTACTGAACTTCTGAATTTCGTCTGTAAAAGGGGGTTAGTAAAACCCACATCCCTGGGCAGTTAAAAATATTAAATAAGATGACAATGTAAATTGCTTAATATGGTATATTCTGCATAGTAAGCACTCAATAAACCCACAATTATTATCACATTATTAAGGTCAGAACATTATTAGAAACAGTTCAGGGCTTCCTGATGACTTCTGAAAAAACAGAATATCCCCTGTGAATTAGAAATCTCCATTTGAGTTTGTAGATTAAAAACTTACATGCTTACTTACAATAACTAACCCAAGATCAACATGCAGCATTTATTCTGCCACAGTGGTTTAAAACCGGGAAGGAGCTGACCATATGAGATAAAAGCACAACGTGCTTTCCTACTTACAGCATTTGTGAATTATATTGCAACACCATAAAAATAAATGTAATAATATCTCCCTTGCTGGCCTCATTTGCTTATTATTAGGCTTAAATGAAATAATACATGTGAAATGTCTATGTGAAACATCACACAACAAAAATATCATAGTATCAATATTGTAACTAGTAATGTTACCATTAGCTCCTAACTTTTGTGCATGCACTATATGCCACTGTTATGCTTTATATAGTCTTCTTTAATCTTCACAGAATCTTTTTAAGTTGGATATCCATCCCCATTTTTACCGTTGAAAATAACTGAGAGCAGTGCTAATTAAGATTTGATTCCAGAACTCTTGACTTCAAAGCTCACATTCTTAATCACTATACTGATAATGTAAATGGGCTGGGAAATAGAAAATAAAACCCATGCAAAATTAAACATAGAATTTTAGTCTGCTATTTCAGCAGTTTGCCTAGGCTATCAGATTATATGTTATCAAGCTATTTGAAAATATGACTATTAAAAAGGAATTCTCTTTCTTTTTTTCTTTTGGTACCATTAATATATAATCACATGAGCAACATTGTGGTTACTAGATTTCCCCCATTATCAAGTTCCCACCACATACCCCATTACAGTCACTGTCCATCAGCGTAGTAAGATGCTATATACTTGTCTTCTCTGTGCAATACTGCCTTCCCCGTAACCCCCATGTTATGTGTGCTAATCGTAATGCCCCTTATTCCTCTTATCCCTCGCTTCCCACCAACTCTCCCCCAGTCCCTTTCCCTTTGGTAACTATTAGTCCATTCTTGGGTTCTGTGAGTCTGTTGTTGTTTTGTTCCTTCAGTTTTTGCTTTGCTCTTATACTCCACAGATGAGTGAAATCATTTGGTACTTGTCTTTCTCCTCCTGGCTTATTTCACTGAGCATAATACCCTCTAGCTCCATCCATGTTGTTGCAAATGGTAGGATTTGTTTTCTTCTTAATGCTGAATAATATTCCATTGTGTATATGGACCACATCTTCTTTATCCATTCACCTACTGATGGACATTTAGGTTGCTTCTATTTCTTGGCTATTGTACATAGTGCTGTGATAAACATAGAGGTGCATGTGTCTTTTTAAACTGGGATCCTGCATTCTTAGGGTAAATTCCTAGGAGTGGAATTCCTGGGTCAAACGGTATTTCTCTTTTGAGTTTTTTGAGGAACCTCCATACTGCTTTCCACAAAGGTTGAACTAATTTACATTCCCACCAGCAGTGTAGGAAGGTTCCCCTTTCTCCACATCCTCACCAACATTTGTTGTTGTTTGTCTTTTGGAGGGTGGCCATCCTAACTGGCATGAGGTGATATCTCATTATGGTTTTAATTTGCATTTCTCTGATGATTAGCGATGCGGAGCATCTTTTCATATGCCTGTTGGCCATCTGAATTTCTTCTTTGGAGAAGTGTCTGTTCAGATCCTCTGCCCATTTTTTAATTGGATTATTTGCTTTTTGTTGAAGTGTGTGAGCTCTTTATATATTTTGGATGTCTACCCATTATTAGATATGTCATTTATGAATATATTCTCCCATACCGTAGGATGCCTTTTTGTTCCTCTGATGGTGTCCTTTGCTGTACAGAAGCTTTTTAGTTTGATATAGTCCCACTTGTTCATTTTTGCTTTCGTTTCCCTTGCCTGGGGAGATACGTTCATGAAAAAGTTGCTCATATTTACATTCAACAGAGTTTTGCCTGTGTATTATTCTAAGAGTTTTATGTTTTCATGACTCACATTCAGGTCTTTGATCCATTTGGAGTTTACTTTTGTGTATGGGGTTAGTCAGTGATCCAGTTTCATTGTCTTACATGTAGTTGTCCAGTTTTGCCAACACCAGTTGTTGAAGAGGCTGTCATTTCCCCATTGTATGTCCATGGCTCCTTTATCCTATATTAATTGACCATATATGCTTGGGTTAATATCTGGACTCTCTATTCTGTTCCACTGGTCTATGGGTCTGCTCTTGTGCCAGTACTGAATTGTCTTGATTACGGTGGCTTTGCAGTAGAGCTTGAAGTTGGGGAGCATCCCCCCTGCTTTATTCTTCCTTCTCAGGATTGGTTTGGCTATTCGGGGTCTTTTCTGGTTCCATATGAATTTTACAACTATTTGTTCCAGTTTGTTGAAGAATGCTGTTGGTATTTTGATAGGGATTGCATTGAATCTGTAGATTATGTTAGGCAGGATGGCCATTTTGATAATTTTAATTCTTCCTACCCAAGAGCACGGGATGACTTTCCATTTATTAGTGTCCAGGAATTCCTTTATAAGCTCATTGTATAACTGTTATTCCTTCAAGAATGTCTTATGCTAAGAAACAACAGTACAAAAGTTGCTAAATTTTATCTAATTCTCTATGTGGTGCTTGAGAGAGAGGAAAAAATGTATTGGTAAGATTGGGCCTGAAAACAGGAAAGAAGTTCCGGGACATCTATTTCTCAAATCATTAATTCTAATGTAAGTGAGACTTGACAAAAAAATATTTCCATCATGGACTTTACATGCATCTAGGTTGACAATGGCCTCCGTGACACTTGTGTATTCCAAAAAGAAAAAAAAAAGGGTCCTCCAGTGCTAACAGCAGACTTAATAAAAAGCCTAGAGTGTTGCATGAAATGTATCACAAGTCAGAAAGGGGATGTCAGTAATGGCCAAGCAAGAAAAGCTGTAAACTCGGTCAATACTTGTGTGCTTCTTCTCCAGCAACAGCATATATTCGAATTAAACCACACACTCTTTACCCAGGTTTATTTTTTAAGAACAAAGTTCAATGCATTTTAAAAAAAGAAGCACAGACTTTACCTCCTTCTCTCTGAACTATGTGATAGAGGTGGACATTGTGCAGAATACATTCCAGATCGTGGTCTGTGTAGCCCTTATCATGCATGTCACCCACTGAATCGGGATAAATGACTTGATCCCGGAGACTTCCAAGAGACATGTACGGCCTGGAGGACACAAAGCATGCAAGAGTGAAGTCATTTTAGTTCACTCAGTGACATCCTGGTGATCTGAAAACTCCAAAGCAGACTTTAAATATATTGCTCCCTTGTACTTTATAGATATTTTTGTATTTCATCTAAAATTATTTGGATTAAATATTACAAAACTTGAGATTTTGACATACAATATGAACAAAAAAAATTTTGATGCCATTCATAATAAGAGAAATGCAAATTAAAACTACACTGAGTTCCTTATTAATCAGAATGGCAAAAGTTCAAAAGATTGACAACTCACTCAGCTAGCAAGCTTATGGAGAAACAGGTACTCTCATACAATGGCAAAAATGAAAAAAACAAAACAAAACAAAACAAAATCCTAAAAAACCTTTGGAGGGATTTGGCAAACCAATATATCATCTGGCCTTTGACCCACTTGTAGGAATTTACTCTGAAGGTACCCTTCTAAAAATACCACACTACCAACACAGTATGTAAGGTTATCCATTGCAGCATTATTTGTAATTGCAAAATATTGAAAACAACCCAAATGCCCACACAAAAGAGACTGATTGAATCAACTATAGTTCCTGGACTGTACAACTGTAACACAGAATGTGGGCGATCTCTATGAATCGATATAGGATGATTTCCATAATATGCTATTAAGTTGAAAAACAAAGTACAAAAGTCGATGTATAACAGGAGCATTATGGGTATGTTGAACTAGATAATTGTTTATTTTCAAAAGCTACCTTGCATTGTACGATGCTTAAAGAAAAGATCCTCAGACATTGTCCCCTGGGGAGAAAACCATCCCCATTTGAGAAACACATATGGTATGCCACCTTTATGTAATATGAAAGCAAAATAGGAAAATATACGTTTATCTACTTACAGAAGGAAGCACAAGGAAGGTTTGCTTATACTTAGAAATACAGCAAACCAGAAACTAAGGAAGCTGGTTTGCAGGGGAATGAGAGGACCCAGGCGGAATGGATAGAGGAGGGGGTGACCTTCGTAAGTACTCTTTCTATGTAGTTTTTATTTTTGGAATCATGTTAAAGTGTTACTTTTCAATAAATAAATACAATTAAATAAGGAGGAGAGAAGAAACCCTAAAACCGAATACAAGCAGAAACAAATGAGCTGAATAGCATATCAAATGTATATCATAGCCACACAGAAGTGGGAGGAGGGACTGATCCAAGTACCTTTTGAACTTGGCTACATAATTTCACCAAAAGAAGGAGGACAAAGAGATCTTGTAACTTATTTGCCAAGTTTCTTGTTGGTAATGATATAGGTGTAGAAATTCTGGAACTACTTTAGGCATGTTGTAGGACTGGCCCTTTATAAAGTAAACATTTGAATAATCTTAGGAGCTAGGGTTTTCACTGTGGGAGAAGGAAGATACAAATATGGAATGTGGGAAGGCAAGAAAAACATGTAATATTTAATTTGAATTAGAGTACCAGTAAGAGCTCATGTTTTGTTTTGTTTTTTAAACAAAATATCAGTTCCCTAGCTCTGTCTGCATTTGATGCATCTTCATACAAGAAGGACATAACATCCCTTAGGTCGTATAGTGGGTTGAATTGTGGACCCAAAAAGATATGTTCAAGTCCCAATCCCTCGTATCTAGGAATATGACCTTCTTGGAAAAAAGGGTCTTTTCAGATGTAATTAACATGAGGACCTCAAATGAGATCATTCTGGAGTAACCAGATGGGCCCTAACCCCAATAAGTGCCCTTGGAAGAGGAGGAGAAAGACAGGGGGAGCCATGTGAAGACAGACAAAGGCTGAGATAGGAGTTGTGCCGTCACAGGCAAAGGGACATTTGGCACCACCAGAAGCTGTTAGACGCAGGAAGAGATTCTCCCCTAGAGCTTCCAGAAGGAGGTGGCCTTGATTCTGGACTCCTGGCCTCTAGAAATGAGAAAATTAGTTTCTGTTGTTTTAAACCACCAAGTTTTGGTTCTAACAGATCTTGGAAATGAATACAGGTAGTATTCTTGCAAAAAATGCTTGACCTGAATCACATCATGAGGAAACTATCAGACAAACCCAAATTAATGGACTTTCTTAAAAACAACAACAGTAACACAGTCCTGCACTCTTCACAAATACCAGTGTCATTAAAAACAAAGAAAGGATAAGGAACTCCTTCAGATTAAACTGGAGAAACATGGCAACTAAAATGCAATGTATTATGGTGGATCAAGAAAAACAAGTTACTCTGAAGAACAGCATTACGACAACTGGCAAAATTCAAATAGGCAAAGTAGTTGGAGGACGATCGTGAGAGGACATGACCACTGGCTGACCCTCAAGCTGGACCTGGGCAGTCAGGGGCTCCTCCGCCCTCCCTGCCACTGGGTGGATGGTCATGCCTGTGGGCCCCACAGCTGAAATGTTTTCAAGGAAGCAGCCTTGAGAAAGCAATGTGGTGTTGAGATCAGCCCGACGGTGTATGTGACTGAACCTTGTTAAGGCCTCTGTATAAACTTCTAACATTCCGGTGAGAAGGTGCTGAGATCTACTCGTTTGGTGGCCGCCCAAGACAAGCTTTGTGTGTAAGTTCCCTTGCTCATTAAATCTGTCACCTGCCACTCTGGAGTGGCCTGCCTCTTTCTTCTGTCTCCCCTGCCCGCTCCCTGTGTATGGGGGTCAGTTTGAGAACCAACAAAAGTATATTTGGATAATAATATTGTATCAATATTAATTTTCATGAACTTGATCATTGCATTATGCTTATGTTAGAGAATATCCTTGCTCTTTGAAAATATACCCTAAAGTAGTTAGGGGTAGAGATTTATGATAACTGCAGCTTACTTTAAGAAAGAGAGCAAGATCTGTGTGTGTGTGTGTACACAGAGAGCACAGTTGGAGGTTTTAAGTTCAAAATGTGTTCTGTAGGTCAATTGTCTACCTATTTTCCCATAATAGGCAAATGGTTTAGTTTAAGGATAGATAGCCCAAGGTTATTTTATAACATATTTAATTAATAGTTGGAAATCAAGATATTTATATTTCATATATATATATGTGTATACATACACACTCATACAATAAATTTTTTCAATGGGATCTTACAAGTAGAAGAAATCTCTGGTCATATTTTTTAGATTGAGATATAATTCACAGATATCATAAAATTCACCCTTTTAAAGCATGCAATTCAGTGCTTTTTACTATATTCATGAGTTCATGTTACCATCACCACTATGTAATTCTAGAACACTTACTTCACCCCAAAAAAGAAACTCTTTACCCAACAGTGGACACTCCCCATTCTCCTTCCAGTGCCTGGCAACCACTAATCTGCTTTCCATCGTTGTGGATTTGCTTATTCTGAACATTTCATATATATGGAATCACAATATAAGGTTCTTTTGTGAGGCCTTTTTTCCATTAGCATAATTTTCAGGTTCATGCTACATGTTGTAGCAAGTAACAGTATTTCATTCCTTTTTGTGACTAATAATATTCCATTGTGTGGATATGCTACATTTCGTTAATGCATTCATAAGCTGACGGATATTTCAGTTGGTTATTATGCATAGCCGCCTTATACCTAGGAGTGGAATTGCTGGGTCATATAGTAACTCTCTAACTTTTTGAGGAACTGAGTAACTGTTTTCCAAAATGGCTACACCATTTCTGGTCACATTTCTTTTACTATATCCCCATGACTTCCCCTCTTGCCTTCTTTATCTTTGTCTTTCCAGTCTAACTGTAGTTTTTTAAAAAAGAGAGTTAGGATACATATTTGTTCATTTACATCATTTTAAGCATTCATAAAATATGTTAGTGTCTTACATTGTGATAATAACAGTAACATTAAATGGCAATTGGCCACCAGGGCCCTTGAGCAGTTTTCCAGTTAGTACTCAGACCACTTAGAAGAAGAACTACACAGAGACCTTAGGAGACAGTACTTCTGCTAACTTCCAAAGCAATGCCAGCTCCAATTGAACATAATCAGAAGCACAGATATCCTACCACCTTAGCATAAACTCTAGATCTAATTCGATCCACAGAACAGCCATGATGTAATACATAACTGAGACTAAAATTATTAAAAATACATAGAAACATTCATTCACAAGTGTTTCTACAGGATTCTACCATAAGACTTGATTACTGGCAGTAACTGAAGTTATATTTTATATCTACATTTCAGGGAAGATGGTACAGAATCGTGGTTATTATAATGGGCTTTGGAGAGATGGTTCTGGAATCCCAATCTCATAATTTACTAGTAATGACCAAATTTTGAGCTAGAGTTATCTCATTTGTAAAATAACTTATTTTATCGCATTTGTTATGAGGACTAGAAGTGAGTTTTTATAAAGCTTAAATCAAGCAATGCAGTCAAAGTACTTAGTACAGGCACAAAGCAGGTGTTCAGTAAACTATTATGAAAACAAAGAAGTTCATTTCTACTTAGGCTTAAGTTCTCTACCTATGTGAAAAGGCGGTATCTTTAAAAAGAGCAGGTGCAGAAGAATTTCTATATGGCCACTTAAGAAACTTGTGATTTTATATTTCATAGTAAATTTGTATTATTCTCCACATGATTAATAAATAAGAAGTAACTAATTATACAGATTTGAGGGATTATATTCTCTTAAACCCTCAAGTAAGTATCTCAAATTTACCTAGAACTGGAACACCACTCAGTTCACTGAAGCAACTTATGGGGCCTCAAAGGCATCCACATGCATAAGGCTGCCAAATGCTTTCTTTGTAAGAGGAATTTGAAGGAGCAAAACTGTAACTTCTTTAAAAGGCGAATTTAATATTATTTATGATTTCTTTGCATCTTCTGAAATCTGTCAATTCTCTTTGATGAACAGATATGGAAATTCATGTCATAAGGGCTCTTAATTTTAAGGCAAAATAAAATAATTTTATTTTTTGCAATGCTTAATTTCTTATTGACTTTGTCAGTCAAATAATGTTTTGAATAGGCACTCTTGAAATTTAAAAAGCCAAAACAAAACAACAAAGAAAGCAGGTGTTTCAGATATTAAGTTTTTTTTAACTCAGTCAGGATGAGATTTAAATCAAATGACAAACCATTAACATTTTATGCTGTTAAATGAAGAACTGGAAATGTGTCCACATAATTTTTTTATTTGAGCTATTTTTACTCAAAACGATACAACACAATATGAAAATTGCTATTTGAAAATTTATGTGAAGAAAATGTTGATGAAAGTATATAACATATTTCATACAATTATATATTCAGTAAGGATTCAATATTTCATTAAAGTTCCTTTTTTCCCACTTATTATGATCATGAGAAATGGTAAAAACATTCTACACGTGTTTAATGATGAATAGTGCAACTAAGGAGACACTAATAGATTTTATTAATTTAATTATGTAAAAATGTTATTATGAAGTCAGTTACTACCAAATTCTCTGGAAAGGCTATATCAAGAAAACTTGGGATGATGTCGAATCTATTTGAAAACACAGGGAAACAGAGGATCCTCTGTCCAATGTTTATAATTAGTTCATACGTGATCCTTTTCTAGTGCAAAGGCCTAAAATTTAACATGTTAAGCTAGCTCAAGTGTCTCTAGTCTTACCAAATTGTACATTATTGATGAGGATGTGAAGTACCCTTTATTAAACTTTCCTTTCTAGATGTATAAACCTATTCAGACTATCTTCTAAATACTTCAGGTAGATCAATTACCATGTCAAAGTGTTATCAGCTTACTTGCGCTGGCCCATAAGAAAAGAGATCACACAACATAACCTATTACAAGTAACAAAAGGAATGGATTTCCTATAGTTAGTAGCTATTGAAAAGGAACACGTTTGAATTTGCTTTCTCTAAATAAATCCAGAATCAGATCTACTTGTCATGGAAAAGATATTGGAATATGAGTATCACATTACTTGCACTTCCCTGATGATTAGTGATGTGGAGCATCTTTTCATGTGCCTGCTGGCCATCTGTATTTCTTCTTTGGAAAACGTCCGTTCAGGTCCTCTGCCCATTTTTTAACTGGGTTATTTGTCTTTTTGGTTTGAGTTGTATGAGTTCTTTATATGATTTCGATATTAGTTCCTTATCAGATATATCATTTGCGAATACCTTCTCCCACACAGTAAGTTGCTTTTTTGTTTTATTGATGGTCTCCTTTGCTGTGCAGAAGCTTTTTAGTTTGATGTAGTCCCACTGTTTATTTTTGCTTTTTTCCCCTTGCTTGGACAGACATAACCAGAAAAAAAATTACTAATGCTAGTGTTCAAGAGTTTATTGCCTATGTTTTCTTCCAGGAATTTTATGGTTTCAGGTCTTATATTTAGGTCTTCAATATATTTTGAGTTGATTTTTAGGTATAGTGTAAAAGAGTGATCAGTTTCACTCTTTTGCATATAGCTGTCCAGTTTTCCCAACACCCTTTATTGAAGAGACTGTCTTTCTCTATTGTGAATTTTTGCCTCGTTTGTATATATCAATGGACCATATAGGTATGAACTTCCTTCCTGGCTCCCTGTTCTGTTCCACTGGTCTGTGTGTCTGTTCTTACGCCAGTACCACAGTCTTTTGATCACTATGACTTGGTAGAGTAGTCTGGAATCAGGGAGCACCATATCCCAACTTCATGCTTTTTTTTATTGTTCTTCTTTTTCAAGATTTCTAAGGCTATTTAGGGCTTTCCTGTGGTTCCAGACAAATTTTAGGATTATTTGCTCTAATTCAGTGATACGTTGCATTTAATTTAAAAATGTGATTCATAACTACTTTATTTACTAATCAGTATTTACAATTGGTGTAAGGGATTGAAGCATGGTATTTGAATATACTATCCTGGGAATGAGGTAGGTAGTAAGCAGATCCTGAGCTGGAAAATAAAGTGTCATTTATAATTTCAGAATATCTTCTCATGAGAACAAAAAGTAATGTTGTAGAAGTAATTGCTGTTATCTTTTATGTTTTTCAAGAAGCATTAACAGACTAAAATGCAATATGTAAGGCTATGTCATTTACTCATTAAGAGGAGACAAACTCCTTTGATAGAAACGTGGGAGATGGCAAACCCTCAAAGTACTAGAGAACTTTAAAAAGTAATTCAAACAATCTGAGCTAAAAGAAAACTAGCAATACTTAAAGACCTAGAGGATGGGTGCAATTATTTCCAGTATATACTGATGACATAATATTAATGGAAATGAGTCTAATAAATATTTGCTTTTCTCAGCTTGGTGTATTACAGGGAGGGTAGATAGGACAGCCCTGCTTAAAAGTGCCCAAAAGCAAAAGAAAAATGAAAAGCTTTTGCTTACTTGAATCTATGGTATTTCTGATCTACTCAGACATTGGAGAAACATGCAGTTGATGACAACTTTTAAAATCCTAATTAACTTTCAAAACCCAGGTAAAATGATACACAGTTCTATCATATTTTTCTTCATTTTGAACATCTATAGCATGTCTTGCTTTTTTGAGGTATTTCTCCTAGTTTTTATTAGTTGCATATTTTGTTTATAACGAAATTTGACATAAGTACCATATTGAAGGTGACTATGTCTTACACGCTGTCTACTCTCCATAGCATCTTATAGCAGGGCTGTAATAAACACTAGTTAAAAGAGAAAAAAAAAGTACAAGTATTGACAGAGTAAAGTACATCAATTTTCCCAAGACATGAAGTACAATATCCCAACCATTCTATCCCCATTTTGTCACCCCTTTTTTCTTGTTCTTTTAAAAAATGTTTAGTCAAATTTAATTTGCTCCTTATAATACAATGCTTTGTCACTTCTTAACCTTTCATTTATCAGACTCCAAAGTTAAGGATGGATAGAAATTTGTACATTACTTTTTCATACAAAATTGTGGGAAGTGTGAATCGATTTCAGATCTGTTGGCCTTGGTGTAAGTGTTTGGGCAGAGCGGTGTGAGTAGTAAGGTCATGACTAAAGTTTCTGTCCCAAGATACTTCCACCAAGGAAGGGCAGTGGGAACAGGAGCTTTGGGAGCCCCATTGCGTGGTGGGTCGGTGCCCGGCTAGAGACTGTTGCTGAGGAGAGATACAGGATGGATACAAATGATCCTCTGGAGGATTTAAGAAAAAAAAAGCATAAACGAGCTCAAGATTTTGTGACCTTCCATCAGTCAACGACTGTTACTGCCTTTCTCTCCTCCCTCCTTCCCCCTCCCTCCCCCCTTCTCCTTCACATTCTGTTCCCCTAACCCCCACCACATGTGTTAATTTCTCATTTTGGTGAGTGTTAGCGTATAGTTATATTTGCTAGAGGTGAACTAAACAAATAAGTAAATAAAGGATTGGGCTTTTGAGGCTTTTATGGCTGAAGATGGAGATGCCCTCCGGAATCCCCAGGTGGCCAGCAGGCCGCAAATGCGTGAGCCGGGAGGGCCCGAGAGGAGATCACAGACCCCAGCCCTTTGGCAGTTGGGAAGAAGACGGAGAAACCGCACCAAGAACTGACAAAAGAAATTCAGGATTTGTATCCAAGTGGAAGACTTTCTCCAGAAGGTCAGGATGGCTAGTACAGTAGAGAATACTGAGTTTCAATTATCAGCAGTGTAGTCACACTGCGCAGGAAATGCAGTCTAAAACAGCCTAAAATAGCCAAAATATTTTCTTCAGGTACCATTTGAACAAAAGTTAAATTTAGATTTAGTGTAGCTAAATTACATTTTAGATGAAATATTTTTTGCTAAAATTTATCAAATGCTCAGCAGTCATCATAACCAATCATGAATGAAGATGGGATGAGAGGAAGCTGTTTTGAAACTAATTTATCCAGCATTTTTATGTGTATCATTGAACTAAGGCCCAGATTTCCTTTTATTTGGTTTTCATTCTTAACACTGCTTAAGTATTAGAAGATATTAACTGGGAAAATATGGATATCTCACAATTTCTTAGGAATTTAGGTTTCCCAGCTTGTGATCTGAACCAACCATAGCAGCATTCTCTGAAGATTTGGTTAAAAAAAATAAGTGGCCTAATATGCTTAATTAGAATGTTTTCTCCTTCAATAGCTCACTTTTTCTTCTGTATACTACATGACATTATCAGAGATCTACTTCAACAAACCCTTTCATTTTTATCCCATGAAAATAACAATTAATGTATATTTGTTCATTGCACAAAGAGATTCATTCTCTACCAAGTTTTTCAATTTCAAAAAATGAGCATATAGGGACTATTAAAAGGTCTATTTGTGACTTATGAAGTTTATTCCATAGGTACACAGGACTCAATTCTATATTTTATAGTTTTTTTTTCTGCTTAACTAGTACTTAACCAATATTCTATTGTTATAAATTAATGCAATAAAATATTAGATAATATTCATTAATGAGAACATTCCAAGAAGAAAATAAGATTACCTACTGATAAATATTTTAAGATGGGTTGTATAAGCTTTCTTTACAAATCATAAAAATTTAGATTATTTCTAAATTTTCTCAAAAAAAAATCAGTGGCTTTCAGAATATAAGAAATAAATGCTACATTTAGACTCTCTTAGTTTATATTTAAACTATTTAAAAAAATTCTATGCTTTTTAACAAGATATTGGTCCTATAAGATTTTAAACATAAACACAAATTTTTGTGTTTCTAGAAACTATCTAATCAAGATAAAATGACTTTTAACACTACTTAATAAAAATACTTTAGTCTTAAAAAGTAGACTTTTCATTCTCATTTTCTCCAACTAAGTTGTAGGTGAACTTTTGCTAAGGTGAAAGTAAATTTCATAACTAAGAAAAAGTTTCTCAGTAATTGATGTTTGTTGCAAAATAAAATAGCAAGTCTCTCTGGGGGCAATGACTGGGGTTGATGCCCTTTGTTTTTTCTCCCAATTCTTAATATTTATGGTGAAATACACATAACAAAATTTACCATCTTAACCATTTTTAAGTGTGCAGTGGTATTTTTTTCTTTTTTTTTCCAGGTTTGAGATAAAACTGACATAAAACATTGTGTAAGTTTAAGGTATACAACAAGCTGGTGTGTTATACTTGCATACAGCAAAGTCACTATCACCACACTGATACCTGGCACTTGCATCACCTCACATGATTACCGTTTCTTATTTGTGGTAAGAACATTGAAGATTTAATTCTTTTAACCACTTCCAAGTATACAGTATATTATTGTTAACTATAATCACAATGCTGTGCATCAGATTCCCAGAACTTATTCACTTTCCAAATGGAAGTTTGTCGTTTTGACCAACATCTTCTGAATTCCCCCACTCTCCATCTCCATCCGCCATTCTACTCTTTTTCTACAAGTTCAGCTTTTTATATTCACAGTTAAGTGATATCCTACAGTATTTGTCTTTCTCTGGCTGACTTATTTCAGTTAGCATAAAGCCCTCAAGTTCCGTGCAGGTTGTTGTAAACGACAGGATTTCCTTCTTTCTCATAGCTGAATACTATTTCATTGTATGTAGACACCACATATCCTCTGTCCATTCATCTACTGATGAACACAGCTTGCTGCCATATCTCGGCTGTTGCAAACAATACTGCAATAGAAATGGGGGTGCAAAAATCTCTTCAAGATCCTGATTTCATTTCCTCTGGATATATACCCAGAAGTGGGATTGCTGGATCAAATGGTAGTTCTATGTTTAATTTTTTGAGGAACCTCTGTATTGTTTTCCACAGGGGCTGCACCAGTATACAGTCCGCCAACAGCACACAGGATTTCCCTCTTCCACATCCTCACCAACATTTGTCATTTCTTGTCTTTTTCATGACAGCCATTCCAACAGGTGTGAGGTGACACTTCCTTGTGGTTCTGATTTGCATTTCCCTGATGATTAATGATGTTGAGAACCTTTTCATGTCCATTTGTATGTCTTCTTTGGAAAAATATCTTTTCAGTTCCTCTTCTGCCCATTTTTCAATAGAATTGCTTTTTGCTCTTGAATTGTATGAATTCATTACATATTTTTGATACTAAACTCTTGTTAACACATGATTGGCAAATGTTTTCTCCCATTCTGTAGGTTGCCTTTTCATTTCATAAATTTTTTGCTGTGAAGAAGCTTTTTTTGTTTGACGTAGTCCCACTCATTCCTTCTGCTTTTGGCACCATTTCAAAAAAAATAATTGCCAAGACCAGTGTCAAGGAAATTTTTCTCTGTTTTTCTCTGTTTTCTTCTAGTTTTCTGGCTTCAGGTCTTTTGTTTAAACCTTTAACCCATTTCAAGTTAATTTTTGTAAGCACTGTACATTAGGGGTCCGATTTCATCCCACTATATGTGATTATCCATTTTCTCAACACTATTTATGGAAGAGACTATCCTTTCTCTATTGTATGTTTTTTGCTCCTTTGTCAAATATTAGTTCACTATATATTAGTTCACAGTTTTGTCATATATGCCCTTATTATGTTGAGGTATGTCCCTTATATACTCAGTTTGTCGAGAGTTTTTATCAAGAAGGCATGTTGTAATACGTCACATGCCTCATCATTGTCTATTAAGATGATTATGTGATTTTATCTTTATGCTATTAATGTGGTATATCACATTTATTGGTTTGCATATGTTGAACAATCCTAGCATCCCAGGGATAAATCCTGCTTGTTCATGGTATGATTCTTTGAATGAGTTGTTGAATTCAGTTTGCTAATATTGTGTTGAGAATTTTTGCATCAGGCATATTGGTCTGTAGTTTTCTTATCTTGTAGCATCCTAATCTAGCTTTGATATCAAAGCATGGAATATGTTTTTCTGTCCCTTCAGTCCATGTGTATCCTTAAAGCTGAAGTGAGTCTCCGGTAGGCAGCATTTTGGGTCTTGTTTTTTTAAATCCATCCAGCCACTCTATGCCTTCTGATTGCAAAACTCAATCTATTTATATGTAGAGTAATCATTGAGAGGTAAGGACTTACTAATGCCATCTTACTGTTTTCTGGCTGTTGTCTCTTGTTCCTCGCTTCCTTTTCGGAAGCATTCCTTTGTAAATTGGTGGTTTTCCATGGTGGTATGTTCTGATTCTACTTTCTTTATCTGTTGTGAATCTATGACAAGTTTTTGCTTTGTCATTCCCATGAGGCTTACATAAAACTTAAGTCTATTTTATGCTGATAACAACTTAACTTTGATTGTATTAAAAAAATCTACCCTTTTACTCTCCCCTTTTATGTTTTTAATATTATACCTCTATTTATATTGTGCAGTATAATCAACAAATTACACTAGCTATTGTTTCTTTTAATAATCTCGTTCTCTAACCTTTGTGCTAATAGTTAAGTGGTTAGCACACCACATTACAGCATTAGAGTATTTTGAATTCGACTATATATTTACCTGGACCAGTATTGCATATTATCATACATTGTAATGTTGCTAATCAGCACCCTTTCACATTTCAATTTGAAGAACTCCTTTTAGCATTTCTTGTAAGACAGGTATAGTGGTGATGAAGTCCCTTAGCTTTTGTTTAAGAAAGGAGATAGATACAGACTCTTAATAAAGGAGAGTCTTTATTCTTCCTCCATTTCTGAAGGATGAATTGGCTGGATTATGAACTTTCCTATCCCTTGGAAATGTCATATTTCTCAGGGCACAGCTATATGTAAGAACTGTATCTTTCATATTATATATGAAATATAAAATAGCTAAAAACATAAAATTTTTGTATATAATTTTATTTTCTTTGAGTTATTCTATCATTTAACAATATTTTCCTCATGAACCTACGTTTTATAACCTGAATAAAAATTAAAATCAGTCCACTTAAAACATTAATGTCTGACACTTAAACTTTGGCAGTATAATTTAGTTTTCAGATTCAGAAGGTTTCCCAAAGGGCTGTAAAACAGAGACAATGGCTGCTCTGATATCACAAGAAGTGCTCTCTTCGGCGTGTAACATGAGTGGTCATGACACTGCTCGCATCCAGTATATTCTTACTGCTAAGGCAGTTCTACAGCCTTCTGCACTTCAGATAGCTTCCTATCACTAACATAGGTCTTATTTTAGAGCAAAGAACCCCACAGAACCTCCTCTACCTAAGTACAACATGCGGTCTAAACACTAGAGCAATGGGCGATGGTACAAGCACTCTCTGACAAAGGAAAGGGGGCAAAAGAGAAGTGTGATTGCACCGTACTTGACGTAACTCCTACATTTGCTCTGGTCTATGCGTATGGCCTGGGCTCTACTGGGGTCAGTAGAATCGTTCTCCAACACGGTAGGAGGAGTTTGTGACGTCGGCCTGACCCAGGGTGATTACAGATAGAAATTACTGGTCAGATGAGCATGACATATGCGTCTTCCAATATCATTTTCTCTCATCCACAGTGACTATTCCAAATTCTCAAGCATAATTCTGTGTTTAGACATTTCTAAAGTGCTATGAGGCACGATGGCTGAAGACTTCAAAAGAAACTGTTCTTTTCTATGTTTACTTTACATTCATCCTTAGAGTAAAATAGTTTTAATTAAGGTAGTTTCCAATCATTAATTAATCATGTAGCATAACTATAATAAAGGCTACTTTACAGAGGCTTTTAAAACATATATGAACAATTTTAGAACAAATGAACGAATGCAGCTTGATGGAGAGACACGTATACTCTCCAAGTATAATTTTTTCTATGACAAGACATGATCTGATATCTAAGACAATCTAGTTACCCTTTTGACTAGCCTGCTATTCCTGGAGACTCACATCTATAGTCTTTGAACGTTAATTATATCTAGACACATGTAAAAATGAAAACAAATGGTATTGTCCTGGGAACTATTATAATCAAAACAGTAATAAAACTTTTTAAGATAACTGAATTTTTAGCTCCTTATTAGCGTCTCTTAATGAAAACCTGCTTAAAGATTACTAACTGAAGAGCCTAAGGAATGGAGATACTTCAAAAGCAAAAGGAAACTGTTTCTTGTGATATAAAAAAATTACCTACCTTTGTGGAATATAGAACATATGTTGAGGCGGTGGTTTATAGAGGACTCCTTCATACACAGGCCAGAGCCCACTTAAAATTCTGAAGAGGGAACTCTTCCCACAACCATTGGGACCAGTTATCAAAAGATGCATTCCTTCTTGTACCTAGAGAAATAAAATTACAAACTAAAATATTTAAAAATGATTTTATTTTGCAGCATTTAAAAATGATTAAAAATAAAACCTTTCCAACACATGTTAACCTAGGATGGGCAGGAATCAAAGAAAATATATCAGGATTGAAAACATCAAAGTTGACTTTTGACTATGCTCTGAAGCTAAAAGTGTCATAAAAAAAATCCAATTCCAAAGAAAATGCATCTTCTTGGAATGAGCACTGGCCTCCAAGATCTTAACGGAGGTCTTGTTATCAGACACACACATGTAATGACATAACCACGTGGGAAATAAGAAACTGTAAACATTTAAATTAAAACATTAAATTTTATTTATAATAATGTTTGATTAAATCTATATTGAATTCAAATACGACATTGTTGTATTTATCAGTTGTAGTTATTTAGCTATAAAGCCCAGTTACTCCAAGAGCCAACCGGGTCGTTTAATTTCGTACTTCAGCAGTCTGAAATGCTACAGAAATCACAAAAGCCTGTAATCAGAGACATAAAATGATTCTAATTCTGCTTTATTCACAGATGGAGAAAATAAGTTTACTAAACCAAAATAGAAAAAAATCAAGCAGATTGTAATTTAGTCTTATGTCTAGGGATGAGTTAAAACAAATATATACATATTTGTATATGTATATAGACATATATAAAACAAGTTAGTTATCCATTACCAATTGGATGCTTCTCTTTAGAATCTTCTAGCTTATTTATCACTTAAATTTAAACAGTTAAATTCCATGAGTTCTCATTCCATGCAAGAGGATTGGGAAGTTGTCTTAGTGTGGTATTTAAAGGGTATTGTGAAGAAAAAGGAAAAATATCATTAAAAATTTTGACCCACTTTTAAGAACAAATGATATCTTACACCAGTGATTTAGAAGTGAATATAGAATGAAAGCATGAGAGGCAGAAATGTACAGTATATCTGTTGATGTAGCTTTGCATAGTATAGATACAAACATCTAAGTATCAGTGACGCAGAGCAAATCATACTGAAAACTCCACGATGAAAGAGCATTATTATATTACTTGCATTATAATATGGGACCAGCCAGGGCTATGTCTAGCCATTACTCATTTGCTGTGTAAAATATGAGCTGAAAGAAGACAACAGGAAGAGGGAGGGGGGAAGGGAAAAAAAAGGGTTGAAACGGAAGTTAAGTAAATGGACTGAGAATGTACAGAATAAGTATATGTAAAGCAAACATGGTTCAGATTCATATTTTGTCTGAATAGTTAGGTACTTCCTCAGCAAACTTTGATGAAATATCTACTGTGCGCCTGACATTCCTCTCGGCGGGGGATACGGTGCTGCCCCAAGACAGGGTCCCAGTTCTCATGGAGTTTGCCTTCCCATGGGAAAGACAGCAGTAAACACATGAACAAAAAATTTAGTGATAAATGCTAATATGACAGAGGTAATAATAAATGCTAATATAAAAGAGGAAGAAATGTTAGGGAAAAATGGCACTTTGAGGTGGGAAGGGGGCTTTCTATTGATTGAGTGGCTGGGGAAGTCCTCTTTAAGGAGATAACATTTGGGCTAAGGGGGGGTGACAAGAACAGTGAGACCTGGGGCAGAGCATTCCAGAAGCAAGCCTGATTCTGTAAAACCTGACCTGAGATATTTTTTCCCCCTAACTGTAGCCAAACTGAAATGAAATTCAAGGAAAATCCTGGGAAGAACCCAGAAAGAATTAATTTTGTGATTTGCTGTGCTCTTTCACTAAAGACAGAATTAAGGAAGTCTAATTTTGTAGAAGCATAAGTACTTCCCAAATGATTTTTTTTAAGTATGTGCCACGGCAAAAGGCATATTCACAAAATATTTTAATAGGGTCACTCTCTTTTAGGAATTCTCAGACATTTAACACACTTTGAGTCCTAGTAGAAGACTTTTTATATGCATATTACCGTTTTTAGCATGTGTTTTATGGTATTTAGTAAATGGTGAGTGTGAGGCAAAAAAGAATTCTCAGATTCATTGAATGTTCTTCTCTAAATTGTTTTTAATTCTGAAGGGCTAACAAGAGGGTGAGAGCCTGTTCTAGAAACCAGTCTGTCAGTCCACGCACAGGAAACAGAACTTGGTGTTATATTCTAGGGCTCTGAGATTTAGATAAAACTTCGACCCTGTCTGTGTCAGAAATAAAAATTATCATAAAAATGTACTATATTAACACATATCTTGTAGAACTTCAAGATTTATGACACCTTTATTAGATTAACTTTTTAAAAAATTCATTTCATATAAAAATAAATTGAGCTCTGAATGTTTTCATAAAAAGTGTGATGTTGCCACAATAATGTTGGTAGTAGATGGCAGAATTTAAGACTCTTACTTTATTTAATAAATGGAGCAACAAGAATTGATACTATAAAACTAACCTGACAAACTCTATACAAAAAGTTATAAATTACGTTGCTGAACTATTAAAAAATATTTAAATATTCCACACATGCCTCTTCAAATGTTTTATTTTTGGTCTACATGAGATTATGGTGACTCATCAGCACCTCTGTGGTAATAATGTTCAGGTCCAAATAATTAAATACTCTATAGACCTATAAATGGGAAAATAAAGCCTGACCGAATTGTAGCTAAAACGCAATTTCTCTTATATTTATTAACACAGATTCCCCCCCTTCAGCACTTTCCATCCTCTTCTAGCACCCTTGTTTATTTGCAAATACATCTTTAATAATTAACCTAGACTAAGTCCATAGTAAAAATCATTAGTACGTTTATTGCCATGTTTGTAACTCTGTTATCAAGTTCAATCATGTCTTTGCTTGAAGCTTACATATCTTCATTAGTCATTAATGTGTATCAGTAAATTATTTTGCACTTTAACTTCAAAATGTACACTTGAATCTTACAATGCTTTATAGCAGGACCTCAGGCTTATTAGCTATTTTTACATCTTTTGTAATCAAGACATAGACAATTAAATAACAAATAACTCTTATTCTTAACAAAATTAAAACCTAAATTCCAACCTATGAATTTTCTAATTATTTTTCTTAGTAGAAGATATGATTATTGAAAATATAAATTTACAGAATGTGTATTAACAGAAGTCAACTTCTAATGACCTCTATCCCTGTATTTTAGTACATGTATTACAATATAGGCTTGTATATTTTGAGTAATTCTTATAAAGAGAAAAATTAAAATGTGTTTACAGATATTAATTTTTGAGGACATCTATTGTCCCCCAAAGTTACCTCATATAGGCCCTCAATGCACTGTAATTTTTATTTTCAACTGGGCAATAAAGCAGTAGAAATTAAATTTCTCTTTCTCTCTGCTTTCTGAGGAAGTAACTGTTCTGTAATTGAGCCACTACGCATACCTGTCTTGATTTTCCCTCCTTTCCATGTGCTCCTCCAAGCATTTAACAAAAGGTACATGAATTCTGAGTTGTTTTGTGTTAGTGTGATGGCAACAATCAGAAGATTCCTGAATATCACCTTACTTTGAAGTTTAGCCTGGAAGCCACCACTTCTCCTGTCGGTGTGATTATGGGAACATTCTCACAAACAATTCCATGATCCACATCAATTACTTCTCCTACAAATGAAGTAACAGTGTATGTTACAAAACCTATCACATTATTGCTAATTAAATAACTCAAAAGGATAAAGCAGCATAACAGTTAAGTTCATTATAAAGATAAATCACAGTGATAAATCACAGAAACATACGTGAATCGAGGTCCCTACATCCAAACCTAAGTTTGATGTCAACATTGGCATCGCGACACATCTACTTGGAAAAATCTTTTTCAGGAACATTATTCTGCAATAATCTAATATCAACAGCATACTGAGAGCAAAGCTCAACTCTATTTGTTAAAATCAAGCCATGCTTTTTACAGCTACTTATTTCTCTAAGTTAATCTTTCCATGCTGCAAAAAAGGCAACAAAGATGTGAAATCATACAATTTGTCAAAATATGATACCCACATGTAGGCTTAAAAAACACAGAACGAAGAACAATATGACATTAACCCTAATTCTATATTTGAATTTTAAAAGCAAACAATTCATTTTGCCATATGTGCAGTTACCAAAAATAATTCTAGAATTTTGTCTTAAATGAAAGTAGCATAGTATTTTTTTAATGGTGATGTTAGTCACCACTTCTCAGTTTGCAACACTAACTTTTGGAGTAATTATTTAAATAATGAAATGTTTTTTTTATAATAATTAAAAGCTATCTTTTTAAAACCTTTGGTTCTGTTGTTAAAGTTAATGCTTAAATATAGGGAAAATATATGAACATTTGAGTTTAATACCTTTGATTTCTAATGTATCACTGAGGAGTAAATGTACGTTAGTTTCATTTTTGCTGTGGTTTTCAGACTCTTGCATGACAGCAGTTCTCTTATAAATGCCTCTCTTTACTTCATCAAAGACCCAGAACATGTTATACACTCGAGCGGTATAGCCTGCTAATTCAGTGATCTAAAAACCAACACAGAGAGGTAAAACAGAGTTAGTGTGCCCAAGACTGATTTAAAATAAATATACAAAATCATATAATGTTAAAGAACTTATTTTATTACATGCAAACTATAGGTAACACACCTGCTAACTAAAACAAGTAACAATAAAAAGCTTACCAAGAGAGCAACATGGCAAAGTGTCAGTCTAAGCTTGACTGGAATTACAAAACACATAAGGAATTATTCATTCAAGTCAGCGTTCCAAATGAAATGTAAAGATTTTAGAATATTAGAGGGGCTTAAAGATCTTCCAGTCAAATTTCTGATTGGGCCCCTGTTTACATGATGAATTTTGTTTCCAGAAAATTAGAAATTTTGTGAAAAGCTTCAGTTCATTCAATGAAACAATGATCCTCTATTTTGATATCTTTTTTCCAATTTAAAATGAAAGACTTAAAGAAAGGGAAAAATACATTTTTTTCTTAGTATGAAATGAATGTTTCTGAGTTGAACTGATTATCAAAATTCCTAAGGTTAGCCAGAGAAAATAACTCTCTGGATGATTCCAAAATTGAGAGTGAGCTCAGTGAAAAATTTCAAATCCTTTTCAGACCAAATCCCACAATTCAGTTTCTTTTTGAGTCAAACATAATTTATATGCCCAAAGGAAAACATTAAATATGGCTCTTTTTTTCCAGATGGGATTATAGGAAAAAATGAGATCAATCTATGCTGTAGTCCATAGGCTCAAAAGAGTGGTGTCTTGCTCCCATTCTGCCAGCTGTCCAATTTAGGTTGACTCCCCTGCTGTTTTTCTATTAAAAGAACACCTTGTTATCAGGGGACTGTGATAGGTGACTCATCTCCTGTCAAGACCATCTTTCTCAGTGAAAAGGGAAGCACAAAAACCATTCCCTCACAGAAATATTCACTGGGAAATTGGTGCCAATAAGCAAGGCAAGCCACTAAAAAATTGTGGGATAATACAATAATACTGACATTTGTGTCAAATTTTTGTGTGTGCAAAAGTTAAGCAGTAAATGAGTAGGTAGCATTATTAAAGTCTTCTACCACATATATCTGGTGAGAAGTCTGTAATTAGATTGTTACTTTTATACGTTATGTTACAGCTATTTAAAGGGTAATTTCTAAAATGTTACCTGGAAGAATCTCTTGAGTTCCCAAGTAGAGGAAAACAGAGCAAAGAATTGATAAAATAAGGATTCAAAGGAAACCTGGGTAAAAATATTTGCATAGAAAAAAACTCCAAAACCAAATGGATAGTAAATTAAAGAAAGTCAGGAGGTAATGAGTTAGTAGACCAGGTTGCAGGGTGGGCTGGGCACTGAGTGTCTGAGAAAAACTGAGAATGTGACTGTAGACAAATGACTTTGGGACACAGGACAGGGGGTCTGTGCTGGGACTCTGATTAGCAGAGAATGCATGGTGCTTTCCCACGCTGTCACGGTGGTGGTTAAGATTCTGTAGAAATGAATATTATATGATTCAAAACACATTCAGGCAAAATAAAGCAAATCACAATTATTTCTTGGGTTGGAGACAATCTAGAAAAACTAATTGACACTCTTTCTGTGACTTACAGCAAAGTGTCTTAACGTGAGATGGATGAAATGTTGATTTATCATTTAATTTTAATAAGTAATTCATGACAACAAAAAAACCTACCCCAAAAACTATGTCTCCAAATTATCAAAATTACTATTTGAAAATTTTTAAAAATTGAGTTGTTTTGCTATGTGGCCTTAAATACTGGGTTTTATTTAAAAAACAAAAGAAAAACAAAAAAGCAGTTCAATAAATCAATAAATGAGACTGTAAAGTTTTGTCAGCAAATCACAAACTTTGTGACTCTTTCACATGGTTTACTCAAGGATGATTTAACAGACGGTTAATTTATACTGATGCTCTGATAATTTATATTAATGCAAAAGCCACAGGAGTAATTGATAGGGAGAATAACTGTCCAAGGGAATATTGTATATTTGAGTTGAATACAGTGATTTTTTAATCAAAACCATGTGATATCTGTAGGTCTTACTACTATTCTCTTAGCAAATATTTATTGATCACATATAATATTCCAGGCATTAAAACAGACATTAGCAATGTAGATGAGTAAAACAGTTCCCGCTCTCCACTCAGGGTCTGGTAAGGAGATAATTAAAATATGATAAAGCACCAGATGTATTGTAAACACAGAGAAGGAGGATCCAGACCTTGTAGGGAAAGTAAGAAAAAGATGGACTCACAAGAGTCATATGTGGCTGGTGAGGCTTGACTTGTCAAGGAGGATGAGTAAAAGTTTGCAAGTTATATAAGTAATATTATAGGCTACCCTTTATTGAGTGCTTAATATGTATTGTTTAAAATATTTTACATGGATTAATTCACAACACCCTTACAAAGTCAATGTTATCATTATCCCCATTTTAGAGATAAGGAAACAGACACAGACAGATTAAGAAACTTGATCAAGTTTACATAATTTGTAAATACTGGAGCAAGAATTTAAATTTAGTCACTCTGGTTCCAGAATCCACACCTAGGGGACTTTTTTTTTTTTTTAATTTAAAAACAAATATGTCATACTGTAGACAGAAAAAAAGGAGTTACAGTTGAGAGTGTAAAAATTAAAGGATATGAGCAGCAATACACCTGAGAGTTGCTGCCCTTTATCTTGATTATATTCTTGGCAATTTTTGCTAGAGAAAAGATATGTTTCCAAAACACTGAGTATATCTGGTGACTTACATTTTGCTTGATTTTCACATATCTGACTATAATCAGATCGACAGGAAATGCAAGTACCTCTTTGTATGAAGACATAATCCTTTCAATAGCATCAGCTCCAGAGGCCAGTAAATTTCGAGCAGTGGTAAAGGCTTCTGTCCGTTCACTAACCATAGCTTGTTTGGGGCCATCCTCTAGATCTACAAGCAAATTACAAAACTGTTTTGAGTTTTTTTCAAGTAACTAAATGTTTAATACAAATGAAATTGTGGCTAAAAGAACCACATGTAAATTTTTCATTAGTTTCAGCAATTTCCTAGAAATCTCATGAATTATTGAAAATAGCTCTCTTTTATTTCATTACTCTTCTTAAAGGAGAATTAGAACAATTAAATCTATAGGTATTAAGGCTATTTTCACTTAGTGAAATAAAATACTGATTTGGTCAATAAAATACAATTAACTAGAATATAAGCAAATATTTCTAGTGAGGTTCCATTTGCATTAATAGAAATGCAAATGGCTGACCCCCCAAATCTATTCTCCGTCTACCTATTTCAACTCTTCTTAACCCAGCAGTATTCCAAACATGTAATACTCTTGTATATCCTCTGGTATTTGCATATACGATTTCTTCCAACTTTAATATATTTCCCTTTCTTTTCTTGCCTAACTCTTAACTCAGGAAAGTTAACTCTTTAGTACACGCTTCCCTGGAAATGCTTGTCTGGCTTTTGTAATGCATTGTAAGTTCCTTAAGGGTCAAGGTTGTGTGTTTTATTCTTTATTCCTATATTCTGCAGAGTGTCCAGCACATAATACTCCTTAATGTATATTGAATGGATGCCTGGGTGCATGGATGTCTGAATATCCTAAATTACTGTCAATGCAGAATTATGGCTAAGAGTAAGGAGTCAGACAAGGTGAATCCAGGCTCCAGTACTTACTGACAAATAGTAAGGTGACCGAAGCAAACTCTTACCCATGCCTATTTTCTCATGAGTAAATGAAGGAAATAATAGTACCATCTCAAACAATTCTATCTCAAGGGTTGTTGTGAAGTTTAAAGGTGAAATGCCAATGAAATGTTAGCTTAGTCTATGTCGTATAAGTGTCCTCAATGTTAGCTGTTATTATTTCCTCTAGTTATTATTTTTATTATTGCATATGTACTCAATTTCATCTTATTCTTCAAAATTATTCTCTCTGGGTTATTACTTTAATCTTTTCATCAACTTGATTCGCTGTCTGATCCTTCTACAGATTATCTCCAAAGCTCTACATTAAATGCTATAAATTAATGAAAAAATTAGAATGACATAGATAGCCATAGGTCCACTTTGATATTTAGATCTCTGGTTTATCTCAGTGCAAAGGTTTTTTCTTCCATGACAATGTAAACAGTTAACTTGTGTCCTGCTATGACTACCATATACTTCTACCTGCACTTGCCCATGGACGGCTCTGTTGAGTTTGAAAGGGTTCCATGCATAATGTAAGGTAAAATTCACTCAGCAGGTATTTACTGAGTATGTAGATTTGTGAGAAATTAGGCAAGGTGCTAGAGGACATGCAAGGCTGAAGGTGATTTTCAGACTCTTTCCTTAAGGAGCTTACAGTTGGGCAGAAGAGAGAAGACAAGTTTCCAAATAAGCTTGGCAGGGAAGCCTATGATGAGAGGTAATGTGAGGTGCTGGGAGGAGGCAAAATTCATTTTTTGCTGCAGGAGACAGGAAATGCTTCGTGGAGGAGCAGACTGAGTGAGGCCTTAAGCACAGCATACAATTCAATAGCTCACAGAGAAGGGCAGCAATAGCGATAACACAGGGAAGGGAAATTTCAAGCAATGCCGATTGAATGACAAACATCCCGGTAATGCTACAGTAGGGTTGGAGTCCGGCACTGATTTCACTTGAATATCAGAATCACCCTGAGTTCACGCGGACCTTTCATGATAGTCCAGTGCGGTCCCTCCTGACCCTACTATTAATTACTGCTCTAGAAACTACAGTTGGTTCTCTTGAAGAATGAGATAAATAAAAAAACTCTGAACACTGGTATAAATGAGGAGTGAAAGACTGATTGGATAAATATCTGGGAACAGAATGTAGATATTCTTCAACACATTTAGATGTGTGATAAAATTTAGATAGACACACAAAAAAACTATCAGAAAATTCTCAGCAAGCTAACCAAAAGAGTGAATTGCTGCTTCAGTTAAAGCACTAAGAATAGTTCGGACTCAGAGAATTTGGCTGATGATCTAAAATAATTATGTGATGTTACGAATTTGGGTTAAAAGGGATTTGAAGTGCAGCTTTCATGACAGCCTCTGCTAAGGAGGAAAAGCACCAACATAGATGGCCTGGTGTGCGACACGGCATGGTACTTCCCACGCTGCTTCGGCCGATTCATGTCTACTGGGTTCTCTTCATGCTTTTAGGAACAAAATTACAAATAGCTCTGGACAGATTTAACTTTTATTCTACTGGCTGCTCTCTGGCTGGCACTGGGAAAGCGGTGCCAGTAGTATTTTGTAATGCACACAACAGCCAACTGTGTAACCTCTCTGAGGAGGCCGATTCCCTGGTGTCAGAGAAATAAATTCATGACCTAAAGCCCTCACTTGTTTTGTATCTGAGGTCAACACATCATATTTTCCTCACCAAATATCTTAAATATTTTTTCAAAAGTTCCTCATTTAAGGATTTAATATTTAACATGATATCTGCTCACTTTCTGCTACTTTCCCACTCTGCTAATAGTAAGTATATATTGAAACATAGTCATGTCTGTTGCTATTTCACTAAAAAGGTGAGAAAGTATTTAAAAACTGAGGTTATATCCATTATACATTTGTCAAAACCCACAGAACTGTAAAATACAGAGAATGAACCCTAATGGAGACTGTGGACTTGAGTTGGTGATGTATAAATACTGGCTCATCAGTCATAACAAACGAACCATACCAATACAAGATGCAGGTAATAGGGGAAATTGTGTGAAAGCTGGGATATTTAGAATTCTCTGTACTTTATGGTAAATTTTTCTATAAACCTAAAACTGCTCTTAGAAATGTCTATTAATTATCAAAAAATTAAAAAATGTTGGGTATTTCTCTATTTTTCTCCTATGAACTTAGAATCAGAGTTTCCTTATCTTCATTTATATTTTACCTTTGTCACCCTCCAAATCTCAGCAAAACGTATGGCCTTACCCTACTTTATAATATACATAAATATAAATTCTAATTGGATTGCAGATTTCAATATGAAATGGAAAACCAATAAATTTCTAGAAGATAAAACAGGAGAATATCTTTATGACCTTAGGTTAGGCAAATAATATTTTTTTCAATGTGGAAAATTTATTTATCTTTCCATTTATGCAAAAGCATATAATACATTATATGATTATGTCTACAAAGTCTTAAGAGATCATTCAAACTGTATAAAATAGAAATTCCATATGATAAAAGAAAAAAGAAAATAAACGCGGTCAGGGTATAGTCAATAACAGTAATTATAGCTTTTCTTGGTATAAGTTTAGGCAAATAGTTCTTATACAGGACATAAAACCACTAACCACTAAGAAAAATGATTGATAAGTTGAACTACACTTAATTATGAACTTGTCTCAGATACCATTAAGATGAAAGAGGAAAAAATGGAGCAGAAAAAGATGTTTGAGAGAACGTGTATGACAAAAGACTCATTATAGAACACATAAAAGTTTTTATGAAAGAGTAAGAAAAAACCAGATAACTCAATTTAAAAATGAACAAAAACTTATTGGCACTTCATAAGAAAGGCTGTCCAAATGGCCAATAAACAAATGAAAACTGTTGAACACATTTGTCACTGGAGAAATGCACAGTAAGACCACGATGAAGTCCTGTCATACATTCAAAAGAATGTCTAAAATGACAAAGACTGACATCAAACATTGACAAAGATGTGGAGCAACTAGAACTCTCATATGTACCATATGATACTATTTATACAAGGTTCAAAAGCAGCAAATACCAATGAATAGTCAGTAAAATACTCACTTGGGCTGTGGCATGAAAGTGTGGGTATGGGGCAGGAGTAAGTGGGGATGGGTGTGGGGGCTGAGGAAGGGGCTTCGACTGCAAAGAGATGTGGGAGCTTCTGGAATGAAGATAAGGTTCTGTTCCTTCTGAGTGGTGATTACATAATGCACTGACCTTAAAGATTCATTCAGTGGGACACTAACGATTCTGTCCTCATTGGCATGCATGTTATATTTTAAAAATTACAGTTACATATATGCATAGCTAATTACAGCTAAAAAATGTATATCTTTGATATGTATTGATAATTGCTGCTTCAATAATTGGTCAACAGGAGGGTAATCTTATCCAAGAGGGACCTGGTAAGGAGCTTTCGCTGGCCTTGCCCAGAACTACCCTCGGTATGATGAGAACAGGAGTGCCTATGACATTAAAAAACTGAGATTATAGCTCCCAGGTAACTATTTTCTTCACATAATTTCATTCTTGCTTTTAACACAAAGCAATAAAGGGGTAATGTCCCCTAGAAAAGTAAAATAGAAACTAATAATTAGCTATTTCAATGCCTCTTTTTCAATCATTTGGTTTCATGATTATTTGGTCTCAAACTAAGTCCTTTGTAGACTAAGTTCCAGTATAGCTAACACAGAGGCAGCATGGTGAAGGGGAGAAAGTAGTGCACCAGGATTTACATCATGTCTTCTATTCTTAGTACTCCCACTAACCATCTGGGTGGCTTTGGGCAAATCTTGGGCTCCAAACTAGATGACCTGTAAGCTCCTCTTCTGATGTGAAATGGCATACCATATACAGTTTTGTAATGTGTATTTGAATATAAACATAACCCTGTCCTTACTGTGTAACTGCCCTTAAAGTTATAGGTAAATGCTATAACAAATCTACTATAGAACTATTTTTCTTTTCTCTTGCCCCCCACAAAAAATTATGCAGGCTCTTCCTCCTATCTGTATTTTTACCTCTGACTTCCTAATCACTTGCAAATGCCTTTAACAATAACAATCATGCCAGCAAACATCTGTTGAGCATATCTTACGAGGCAAGTATTGTTCTAAGTTTTTGATATGTCATCCATCATCTTTAATTCTGCTATAAATTCCCCCCATTTTGGAAATGAGAAAATTGAAACACAGAAAGGTTAAATGATTTGCCCATAGTCACAGCCGTACTTAGCAAGCGATGGAACCAGCACATGAATCCAGGCAATCTGATGCCAGAGGCCATATGGTAAGAATATAATCAATATTAACAATGCTTCCACCTAAGGTCTTACTACTTGCCAAGGACTGCTTCAAAGCACTTGAATACATTTCCTATAATTTCATAACAATGCCATAAGATATATATTAGCATCCTTAAAATCAAGATAGGAAAACCGAGGGATATAAAGTTTATGTAACTTTCTACAGGATGAATAACTACTAAATAGCAGAGTTAAGATTTGAACAGTGGCCTGCTTCTTTCTGTATGCTTTCTTTTCTCTATCCTACATTTCTCTTCTTTTTTTCTGCCATTCCTCTCTAATTTGGCTATTTTTTCAACCCATTTTTGCCTTAAAATATATAATATTATGTACTTAATTTATCTCTAATATAAGGGACAACTCAGGTCTGTAATTCCAAGACCTGAAGCCTCAAAGATATATCATTATCTAAAAAATAATAAATTATTTTGTCTGAGTAAAATGATATTAATATTTTCATGTGTTAAGTCACTATAGGCCAAATATATTTAGTAAATACATACCCACAAACATTATGAGCACATATATAGTTACCTGAGAAATTACAGGAGATACTGAAGCATACTGTCACAATAATGTCATATATTATGACATTATTCATTTTTTTCTTCTATGAAATTCTTATATTACTTTTCTTGGTATAAAATTTTCTTTTGAAAAGAAGCTTTAAGAATTACTTAAAGTTTCACTTACATCAATATGATTATCATAATTGCAATCTAAAATTTTAATTTAATATGGTATTTTCAGGATTTGTAGGAATTATTTTTAATCTTGTTACATCACCTAGAGAAATGAGATTGTTAGATTCTTTGCATATGTTGTTTACTTCTTACTGGTCTCTGTGGGGTTAATTTGTCACTATTAATAGCTACATTTTCTCTGTTCTATGTTGAATACTCCAGGGTTTTCTAATAAGACCAGTGCTTCTAAGGACTAACAGAACTACACCATAATCTTGTCATTGTATTTGTTTCTAATATATATCATATATGAAACTTTTTAAAAAAACATATACTTAGAAAGATTCACAATGAATATCTGACAATTCTGTCAAATTTTTAGTAAAACTAACCTCAAGACCATAGGTTCTTAAGTCTTTTTCCCTCTAATACTCTTTTGAAAATGCAATGTATTTCAGTATGAAAGGATTAAGTCTAAAAATACTAAAAACAATGCTTTTCAGTAACTTAAAAATACAAAAAAATGAAATTTGAAAACATAAAAGCAGATAAAATTCCATTTTCACAATGGTCTAAATACACTATTAGACAGTTGAGTTGTGGAGTATATTTAGAATAACACTTATCACAAGGGATTGATAAATCCTAATTTACTGAAGTAAACAATTCTGGGTTAAGAATGACTCAAATTTGGCAAATATTTTTGTAAGAGTTGGTTAAAGCATTGAAGTGTTGTTTCAAAATATTAAAGCATAAGGTATTTTAAAATTTGTTTTTATTAAATGGCTTCAAACAAATAACTATTAATCCTTAATTCTACACCCAAAGAACTGAAATAGTGTGAATTCATTTACATTATTCTCAGTGTTGCCTTTTGTTTTCTAGGTAATAATTGTCACCATGTATCAAAAACATCAAGAGCTTGCTCTTTATAAACATTATTTATAACATAAACATTATTGTACTAAATCTTCAGAACAACCCTCTGAAATAGCCTTTCTGATTCTCATTTAACAGATGAGGAAACTGAAATGTAGAGAGTTTAATTAACATGACTAAGGAAATGGGTAGGAAGGGGGAAAGGCAGTAGTCGAGCAAAACTCTCCAGCAAAGCCCATGCTTTGTCTCATTCCTTCAACACTAAGGCCAGTTTTGGGCAATTTTTAAAAAGGGAGGAGGAATGTTTTTATTTGGAGGAAGAAAAGAAAATGCCACTTCTTTGATTAACTGTATACCATCCCTGCCAATTATGACCCAAACTCCCATCTCAAGTATTACACATTTCAGCATTATTCTTCTGACCCTTATCTTAGTTATTCCAAAGGATGAAAAATGCTGGTAAAAACCACCGAGATGGTGATAGGATAGAATTAAGGCACGTGCAACGTGACAACCCCTACCCCACAATGCCAGCAAACCATGCTACATGGGCGATAATCTCTTTATTACCTCCAAGTAGAGGAGACCTCGGTCTGTGGCATGAAGTACTCCCTGTAACAATATTCCTGGCTGCTTAAGGTAGTCAACTAACACTTCAAATCACAGACCAGGGCAGATCCAGTTATAGAATATTTGTAGACTGAATGCATAGGATGTGCAGAACCGAAGTTTACAAAACATGGGGAAAACCTGTATTATACTCTTTTTGAAGGTATTACTTTGCTTTGAGTTTAAATGTAAACTAGAGAATCATTAGGCAGTACAACCAAAATTCTTTGAAGGCAACTCTAAGAACCACTGCATCAGAGATCTCCGAATTACCTCAGAACTAGAAAGGCCTTTTGAGCCACTTGTCTTCAGTCCTATTGCTGGTCTTATCATTGAATGGTAGAAAGTCTGTCACTGTTTCTGACCTTTAATGACTATGGAATAATGACTATGAACATAGTTTCACTCACACAGAACCAGCAGTGACACCTTCATGAGAAAGAATCTTAAACAAGTACTTGAGATTAAGTGTAGATGTTATTACCACCATCTGCAAAGCCCGTTGCAGTGATAATAGGCACAGCCACCATAATCAGTCCGCTGCTGCTCCACACATACTTCATCAAGAACTGTTCTATCATGATGTACCACAAACGTTTGGATAAAATGAGGTTCATCTGATCTGCTAAAGCTTTGTAACTTTTCTGGAGTTGCTTCATTTCTACCTATAGAGGGAAAAAGATGTAAGAATGAACCCAGCAGGAGCTATAAAGAGAAATATTGAATGCTTGAGGACTTTCCTTAAAGATGTTCATATTATTTTGTTTTACTTAGAATAGCATTAGCTATGATTCTAACAACCAACATATACAGATGAATATCAGAATTAGTCATTATTAGTTAGTTTTGGTGACATCTGTACTATTTAAAAAAAGAAAACCATGATAGTAAATATAATGTTAGGTATAAAATACATATAAGTGATTTATAATTATGATTTCAAATTATATATATAAAATGTTAAATGATATTCAGTAAGACATGGATAGTGTTAGAACCTTATCTTTCTTGATCAGACCAAAAATTGAATATAAATACTTGACACATATATGTATAATCAGACTCCACTTGTGAATTAACTCAATTTGCTGAATTTTGTCTTGAATGTAAGAAGCCTACAGCATGCTGTAATTTATATCACTGAGTCCAATGATTCAAGAATGACAGATCAGAATGATTAATGCAACATATAAGGTCAATTTTCAAGTAAGAGGAGAAGTCCTAAATTTGCTTTAAAGTTTTCCTTTTCAGATTGGTACTATGATAAAACTGCTTTTTGATAATTGATGGTGCTTCAAAAATTAATTCTGCCTGGTAACTAAAATACCATTTTCGACTTTGGAATACCTTAGTATTTCATTTGCCAAGTCATTTGTAGTAAGATTTCAGGTGCATCACCTTAAAAATTTGTCATATTTAATGTTCTTATGTTACTTTAATGCACTGCAAATTTCTGCAATTAGGTTAACTATTTTAGGGACCTGCTTACTGCTGCTGAAAATCTTTAATAGTTAAAAATAACATTCCAGAACTCCTTTTCTCCTCCTCATTTCTTTCCTAATCTTAGCTTTTCCCTCAAAGCTAGACAAAATTTCATTCCACTGCCTCTTGATCTGCGTCAAAATGTGGTGCTGAACGTTACCTAAGAGTAATGGACATGCCGTCTGTGAAGCGACTCTCCCGCACTTCCCAGGACGGAGGACTCTCCATCACTGACCAGATATGCAAAACTGCCAAACTCGTCTTTCATATGAAAGCATGTATTTTTAAAACAACAAAAATAAAAATAAAGGGACAACAACAAAAAGAATAACATCCTAAATTTTCCATCTCAATTGGAAATGTGTTTACTTAGTTTCTAAACATATATTTTCTTCTACTTTGCTAGGACCAGTTAGGATTTAAGCCTGAAGAAAATATTTTAGAGATAATGCTGAGCATATCTAGGTAACTGAGGCTAAGGTAACTGTTTTTTTTTCAAGTGCTGACAACCTTATTCTCATGAAACTTTAGAAAAGTTGGTACTCTATACCTGAACAGCTTGAGATTGAAAAGGGTAATGAAGCCTATATTTTAATACAGGTTTAGGTGTCATAGGAATCTAAAACACTACAGAAGCGGGTCCATCAACAGTATAACAGATGGTACCTGGCACTGCAGCGGTAGTTTGAACAGTCTCACATTTCATCCATCACCTTAATTTCTATCTTACCTTATGTCCTCTGTAAAAGGCAATTTCTTCAACATTGGCTATGATTCTGGAGTGCACATACCGCAAATAGCCTTTTCTCTGAGCTTCTTCAGCCACTAGTTTACCAAATTTGGGAGAGCAAGCCTTTAACACTTTGGCAGTGGCATATACCACGAGCCCTGCCAATACCGCGGGCCCAATCGGGCTCGCTCGTCTGGATGTAGCGGTCTGGATAAGAGTGTAGGAGGTCAGGATTACATCCAGAATAGGTTTGGTCAGATTGGAATACAAGTGAGCCACAGACTGGGAGAACATCATGATGTCTTCAGTAAGAGACTGGTCAGGGTTTGCCAGCCTCCCATCCATATTGATCACCTTGTAATAGGTCTGGTTGGTAAAATAAGTTTCATAGGCATGGTCTACTAGGCGCGTTCTGAAGGCTAAAGCCAGTTTGCACTCCAGGTACCTGATCGCGCTGTTGACAAAGGTGGCGGGGATGGCAATCATGAGCCATTTGATCAGTTTGAGGATGAAAGTTCGAGGCCTCTTTTCCACAATGCTTTTCACGATTTTTCCATCCAGACCGGCCACATAGATAGACAAAAAGGTTCTTGAGATTAGAGCCACCGAGTGGAGGCAGAGCCACCCCGTTTCAGTGGTCACAAGTTTTGGAAGGAGAATTTTCCGAAGTTCTAGTAGCTGTTTGAAAAAATCTGCATTCACTCCGGGAGAAGGATTTTTACAAGTGGTGTCGGTGCAATGCAGTATTTCTCTGTTCTCTGCAGGCGGATAAGCTACTGCTTTTTTCTTCCTGTGGCCAGACTGCTTTAAACGCTTGCCAATGATGGGATAGAGGGTTTTCAGAGCATACGCGGCGGCCACCAGGCAGGCAGCCCTTTTAGCAGCGCTCGATCTGGTCCATTTCACCCGATCGGCTGCTGCATTTAGCATATTTGTCATTTTCCCAGGTACCCAACCGGCTTCAAAAAGAATTGGTTTTAAAAGATCGTGCTCCACGGGGATCCCCAGCAAATGCGTCAGGAAGTTCTACGGCGTTCCATAGTCTGCGGCGTTCCTCCTCTTCTGTATTTTGTTTTTGTTTTGATTTTAATTTTGCTCTGCTGTGACAGATGCAGCAGAGCCCAGACTCCGCGCATCCGCTGGGGCCGATTCCCTGGGAAGCCCGAGCCGCCCCACGCTCCTCCCTCTCAGGCTCCTCATTGGCTGTGAGCGCGCGGGGACCTCGGGCTCCTCGCTGCTTCCCTTTGAACCCGTAGCAAGAGGACAAAATGACTTACGCTTTAGACAGGACTTCCAAGAGTTAAACGTCTCATTTGCGGGAGGTCGAATCAGGGCAGCTGCTGGCGACAAAACTTGTCCTAGCTACTGAGCATGCCCAGGATTACTTAGAAACCCACAGAAGTTTCGGAATATACATCCCTTCTCTAAGGTTTGAGTAGCTACCACCCGGAGAGGAAAAGGGCGAGTTCCAAGTGCTGTAAAACGTGATGAGGGAGAAGGAACCAGGGAGATGCGGGAGGAGGGACGAGCGGATCAACATAAAATGAATCTGAAAAGGG
Organism: Manis javanica; assembly: GCF_040802235.1. Lineage (NCBI taxonomy): Eukaryota > Metazoa > Chordata > Mammalia > Pholidota > Manidae > Manis > Manis javanica. The sequence goes on along the minus strand of NC_133170.1, from coordinate 4,829,457 downwards.
TAACAGATGCATCTGAAAGGGAGAGAAGAAAGTGAGAAAAACAAAGTGGGAGGGGCACTGGCGAAAGTATCAAACACTTGGGTCTGTTTTTCCCAGACAATCAGACAATTGAAGGGTTTTTTTTTTTTTTTTGTAAGCAGGAGGGATGTCATCCACATCATAGAAAATAATTCTTTGCTGTACTATCACCCCTATGTTTACTTGTCTTTATAATAAAAATCTTCAAGCCCCACAACTATTTTTAGCAGTGGAAATCGGATGCATTTATTTATTTACAAGGTGACTATTAAATAAGTGAGAGCAATGTTATACCTGTATCTGTCTTGTGTCCTTTGAATGGTTGTTATTTGAGGTATGTGACTCTATAATCAAAAGTTAACCATTTGGGAATCCAGCCAGAGATTGTGGAGGTGGTTCTCCAGGACCTTACTTCACTTTTCAAGAGTTCCTTGTCTTGATTTCAAGCTTTCATTTTGTTGGTTTTGTTTAGTCTTAGAGATAATCTACTGGCTACTTTTCATTTCCATTTATGTGATTTAAAAAAACCCAAAAAACCAAGAATGTTAAAAGAAGTTCTCTACATCCCTAATGGAGGACTAAAACTGCTAAATAGTCGAGCAAATTCTGCATATTTAAGAAAACGTAAAGGGCATTTTTCTTAGGCAAGGATGAGTGTATTCTTGAATCTGGAAAAACACTTTTGCTTTCCCAACCCCACCCTCCACACGCAATATACCTGACCATTTCTGATCATATGGAAGCCTGGGAAGGTATGCATTAAACTGGAACAGAGGCTGGCAAATTACAGCCTCCCAACCTGTGGCCAAATTTGGCCCACCACCTATTTTTATATGGTCCTTGAGATAAGAATGGTTTTTACAGTGAAGATTTTGTTGAAAATACATCAAAAGAATAACATTTTGTGATGTGTAAATTATATGTAATTTTTATTTCAGTGTCCATAAATAAAGTTTTATTGGAACATAGCCGCACACATTTATTTACTATTGTCTATAGCTTTCAAACCACAGTGGCAGAGTTGGGGAGATGAAACAGCCTAAAATATTTACTACCTGGCTCTCTTCAGAAGTTTGGCAACCTCTGTACTAGAATATAAAACCTGTGTTAGTGTTGAATGACCTTCATTATTCAGTTTTCTGTAAGAACTACCCTTACTTTTATAATTCTAAGCATTTAAGCAATGTTCTAAACATTTAAAACTCCTTACTCATGTGCCTCTGTTAATTCCAAAAATCATCACAGTTTCATTTGTTTGCATTCAGTTCAGTGGATTTACTAACCCTGCAAACTCATGCAAGTCTCTTTGATGGCCATATCAGCATCACAAACCATCACTCCCTTAGGACTTCCTAAATCTGTATGTTGAGATGACAGTGTCATAATGGTTATTTTCGAAATCTTTCATTCTTAATCTCACGCTTTTCTTCAAGTGTCAAAATAAGGCTGCCATACATTTATGAATTTTAATTCTCTGTGTCACATCTATTGACCGTGATAGAACAAGTGAAGGTCCCGGGTAAACTTAATGGGGGATGACAGCAGGATGTTCAGCCAGGGTGAGCACAGTACAGAGTAATGCCGGGTCAGAAAGCAGCTGGCAGTGAGGCAGGTGGCTTGCATCACTAGTAAGGGGCAGCGATTTCAGGGATGGGTCAGCGCAGTGGGAAATCTAGAAGCAAAGAACACTAGAGACCCCAGTAAGCCTGCACTTAGCTGTGGGTAGGTCAGTTTACCAATGAGGCTGGGGTACAGGAAGAAGCTTTTACTGCCTGGAGTGAAGCTTGTTAGAAAGATGAATTACGTATGAGGAAAATCATCAAGATAGACATTTGGTGACCAGAATTGTGGTACGAGGAAGGTTGAAGCCCAGTTACTAGAACTGGGAAAACCACTGAATTATAACCATTTAAATTCTACTGCCATCCTTCATCTGAGACTAGGCACAAGCCTTCAGATAAGGCAGAGGAAGAATTCAAGGTGATAAGAAACCAGGTAGGTAATTTTAATCAGGAATATATGCCATTTAAATATGAAACTAAGAACGTTAAGGTATTTCTTTCATTTTTTTTATACTGGCAGTATGCATTTAAAGCAAAGAGAATGATAATTTAGTTTGAATTCTAACTAGATGACAAAAAGCAGGTGAAGAAAACAATGACTTTTTAGTATGGTAAACATAATTCAGCCTAATTTCCATACAAACTTCTCACTTCCGATGTGTTTATTTAGGAAAGAATTAAAATTTTCTTAAGGCGGGAGAAATAATCTCAGACAAAAATCTTGAAAATGAATGAAAAAAATGAGCAATAATTATTCAATTACTCTGTTCTCAAGTGTGATACTCTCGATGTCAGTGTCTGAGTGGACACTTGCAATATCTATGGGAGATCAGGACTGAAAAATTATATATATTATAATTTTTATATATATTAAAGATTATGTATTTTATGTATATATTAGAGAATATATAGTTACATTAAAAAACTATATGCTTTATAAATGTAAAACAAATTTCTTAGAGACATACATATACAAGTATATGCATACAAATACAATGTAGGTAATGTATGTGTTGTGTGTTTAGATAGTAATCACCAGAAAGTAATTTTTGGCAATAAAGATAAAGTTTAATAATTTTAGATGGACTTTCTTCTCAACAAATGCTAAGTAGTATTTCATTTGTGCTATATTCCTTTCTAGAACAGTTTCCTGACCCAAGAGATTACCTAATTGCCTTACTGGCCCTAAAATAGCATGGGGTTTGACTCTTTCAGTCACACTAGCCTTATTCATGTGAGACATAAACAACATTGAAGAAGAGAGCTTAGATCAACATTTCAGCTGTTACAAATAAGCACCTAATAACTAGCTCATAAGGAAATGTCATTTGCTGTGAAGGAAAAAGCAGTAATATCTTGTCTGAAGATGTGTCTCACAGATTAGTCTTTCCTTAGCCTAATTCGCAACTTCCACTGCCTCTGTGAGACTGGAAGGAAAGTGACTCTAGGCAGGGAAAAGGATGGTTCTATTGGCTCCCAGTTCTTGACTCTTCTCAAAAAACTGGTCAAATTGTTGGAGACAAACTGGTCTCTTTCATGACCCTTCACATATAATTTAGCAAAAAAAAGTCAGTCCATCTGTTAGCAAATTATTTACCCCTTTTAATTTAGTCAGTATGTACCTGTTTTAAAATGTTTAAAGTAGGAAAGGCTAATACACTAGTCTCTGGCTTCTGCCTTGATTGTGCAGTTTAGTTACTGAGAAGTGACCAGCCACTCCATGCTAATCTGATCTGAAATGCTCTATTTACCTGGTCTAATTCAAAGCAATGGTAGGTATACTTTGGTAATTTGTGTTATACAAATCAGTATTTGTATGATTAAACAAGATGTCTACGCTGGGACATAGTCCTGTTTTAGGTACTAATTCCCAAAGACTTAAGAGAAAATGTGTTATATTTGAAGTTATGGGGTATTCCCCAGGTTAAAGTCTGGAAAACTATGATGACAATTGGGAGCAAAATAAGTACTTTGTGCATTTGTTTGAGGCACCAGATTCCTAGTCTCTAACCAAAATATCATAGAACAGTCTGTAAAGTAAGTGTGAAGATGAACAAACGTAACACAGAAATGAACGGCAAAATCTAGTTTTTGTTTTGGGATTTTTTTCAATAGGGAGTTTAAAGTCGGGCCTTTACGGCCCAATCAAGCAGGGAAACTCACAACACGCTCTATGTTGTACAGCTGACACCGATATATTTGTATCAAGTACAATTTTTAAAAAAGTACACGCTCACAGTAAAAAAAAAAAAATGTATAGACTAGTAAATTACTGCAGTACAACGCTTCAGGTAAACTGCTGAATATTAAGGCTGCACGGTTAAGATACTGAAAGCGTTTGGGTACGGGGGCCCCGGGAACGGAGCGCCTGTAGGGTTAGGGATGTGGCGTTTACGCAGCCTTCTTTCTCTGCCCCGGGGCTGGACTTTGACACGAAAGAAGGCTGAGGTCTATGCAGACCGAACCACACTTACGCTGGCGGTGCTTCGAGACGCTCGCCCTGCGGCCGCAGCCGGGGTTTCCTGTGCTGAGCGGCGACAGCCCCGGCGTCGCCCCCACGGCCCCGCGGGCGCAACCGCAGAGGCTGTCGGGAGGCAGGCCCGGAAGGAGTGCCCCGCGGGCGCAGAGGATGCCGGGAGGTTGGGCCTTAGGCCGCGGGCGGGAAGGAGCCGCCTGAGGCTGCGGAGGCCGAGGCCCGGCCCGGGACAGCACGCCTGCGCCCGGTGGGCCGTCGGGGCCGCGGTGTCCTCCCGCCCAGGAGTCGGGGAAGATGAACTGGGTCGGGGGCTCCCGGTGAGTCGCAATGCCCGATCCCGACGCCCGTCCCCGCCGTGGCGCCCCTGCCCTCCGCTTGGCGCGGAGGCGCCGCCGTCGCTGGGGCAAACATGCCCGGAGTGGGCCTTGCGGGGGCTGTTCCTGATCCGACAGCCCCCTGCGCCCCCCGCCGTCTCCCCGCAGCGGTGGGCGCGGCCCAGGCCCTCCTGCTCTGCCCTGTGAGGCCTCCGCCCGCGCCTGTGCCGCGCTCGCCAGCGGCTGCCTCTGGGCCAATGCAGAGCCTTTGCGTGAGCTGGGCGGTCGTGGAAGAGGCCATCATGGAAGAGGCCATCCTTGCAGCCCCTAGATCCACTGGGAGGGGGAGGGGCCGTGTCCACCATGCATTCAAGTTGGTTTGTTTTTTTAAGGAAGGTAAAGTTTCAAAGAGAACTTATGATTTGTTTAGCATTTAGGATTACTTGCCCAAAGCGTGATAGGTTGATAATTTGGTTTTATATAACCTGTTCATTGCTGTTGACCTTGAAGTCCACTGGGATGGGAATCCCGTGGGCCTGTAATTTCATTTCACAGAATTCCTCGATGAATTGCTTTGCTAGAAACGTTAAGTCATTAAATACAATTTTTGTCACAAGTAGGCCCAGGACAGTGGTGACAGAGTCAAACTATAACACATTTACTTCCTAAGGTATTTTATAAGAGGAAAAGACAGCTTTTGTGTTTGCCAGTTATTGAAACTATGGCCGATAGTTTGAGCAGGACCATGTATCCTGTTGAAGAATGTGTTAGCATTGCATTTTAGAAATTTATCTGAATTTTTCCTGACTCGTGTCCCTAACATTACTCTTCCGCTTTAGAGAAAGTGAAGATTCACTTGCAGGCTTCACAAGACTGAGTTGACACATGGTTATAATTTGGTCTTCCTGAATTTAACATTCGTTAAAATGTGGATATTAAGTGCGATACGAAATCATTTCATAGATGCTTAAGCACTCTTAAAACATAGGTGCTATTATTTTTCTGTCATATCTCAAACTTCTGGCTATTGGGAGCACGCAAAACGGGTAGTGAGGGATTATGTTTCTCACAATGAGGTAGTAATGCACTTAGACGGACTATGGATTATACCAAACCATTGAAGAGACATGATTCATCCTCCCGTGAGCATCAGTTTTACAGAGATCAGAGGGAAAAATACTTTTTAATTTAAACAAACATGGATACGTTATAGAGTGAGATAAAAACTCCTGGAGAGAAGTTTTAAGATAAGATAATGCAATTCTAAATAAATTTTCTTGGGATGGGGCAGACCCTCCTTAGGGTCAGCCCCCAGATTGGTAATGAAAAATGAGTACTATCTGCACTTCCTATTATCACAGTAAACAAGGGTAGTCAAGATAAGTTGATCATGGCACTCTGAGCATGACTTCCTGAGGGGCCTCAGAATCCCAGGCGGTGCTTATTATCACTACTAGCCCTTGATTGGAGTGATGGTAGAATAGAAATTTTAATCCTTATCTCAAGACCATCCTGGGGCACTTTTCATTCCCCTGTTGTTAGGGTTGTTTGTGGTTGAAAATTTTGAGAACTGTGAGGAACTTAAATTACAAACAGGTGAAGTAACTGGAGAACATTTACAAAGCTCCTTCAGAGTATTCAACATTAATTCATGCAACAGTTTTACATGCCTGCCTGTTCAGGGCATTGTTAAGATGTATAAGAGGAGTCAGAAAATAGAAAAGATGCAATTTCGGTCCACAAAAACAATCTGTGGTAGAATGGTGAGACTAGAATTATGTAAATGACTATAGTACTGGGTAAGTAGCACCTAAATAATAACCACTGTGCTGTGTTTTCTGTATATTAGCTCATTTACTCTTAACCCTGTAAAGTATGGACAAATGTTATCCCCATTTTGCTGATGGTGAATCTGAGGCACTATTAAGTTTATTGTCCAAGGTCACCCAGCTAATCAATGGAAGAATTAAGATTTGAGAACAATATGTTTTAGCACTATGCAGCATTGAAGTATGAATATTGTATAAGTAGTATAAATAAAGGGCTGTGCCTATTTAGAAAACCGAGAAACAGAAAATTACTTTAAGCCTTGAAGGATAGCAATATTGCACTGAACAGGCATCACTCACAGAGAAGCAATGAAACACACGTTCTTAAAAGTTGAAAAGGAGGTGAGTTAAATAATTGATCAAATTGGAGACAGTTTGCAGGAAGTCGTCTTAGATGGGTTGGGAGGGAGGTATTAAAGGACTTGGAAAGATTATTTGGCAGACAGTAGGTGGGTCTGTATTAAGGCAGGAAAACATAATAAGGGGCTTTAATATTTTTGTTGAAGGAATGAATGAAGCAGGCTCTCGCAGGATTATGTTTTAGTTGGAGCGACCTGATTGTATGCTAAATTGAAGGAGAGCATACTTGTATATTATACGAACCTGATAAATATTAAATTATGTGATCATTTGATAGGAGCATCTTTATACTTGCACAGGTTTTTCCAGTTTTTCTTGGCATGACACAAACTTGGCATTTCACTTTTTATGGCTTTCACTTAGGGACAGTACCAGTTATAAAGTAAATGTCTTTTTTTTTTGTGGGGGAAAAAAGGGAACAGGCTGGTGCTAGGGAAGAAGTAAGCTTCCCTTATTTTCTTTTTTAAAGTTCTTACTCGGTTTGGTTTTAGTGTTAAGGTTTGTGGACTTCTGTGCAACATAACATTTCATTTCAAAGAAGAGATTTGGCCTAAGCTGAAACTAATTTACATTATTCGTGAAAGCAGTTCCCAGTGTGCTCTCCCTGAAACTCGCTTTTCAATTTAATGGACTGTTCTTTATTTTTTCTAAAATTGTATTCTTACATTTTTTTATTTTTATAATGGCACTCCTCTTTTAAGTTCTTTCTTGACAAAATTAGAGTATCAATCATTTGTTAGTCTTACCAATTAAATAAACTTTTTTTTTTTTTTGCCTGGGAATCATTGACCTAGAACTCCAATGTTTGTTTGTACTTTTTACAAGTCACCACTGAGATACTGTATTTTCCTAGTCGGATTGAGGTGTAAATTTGAGAGAGGGCAGGTATAAGCACTGATTTTTTTTTTTTAAATTTGGAAAAGATTCTCTTAATTTTCCTGATTATTGATCAGTGACTTGTTTTACCAAATGGATAGCCACCTCAGACATGAAGGTGGTAGGAAGACGAGAATATACAGATAATCAGTCTCTGGGCCACAATAGCCTGTGCAGAATGAGATACTACAGATCTACAAATACAGTACTGTGCATGCAGGACAATACTTTTTTAATTAGGGGAAGTTTTTTTTTCTCAACCTACATTGAAGAATGCAACCAGTGTCATGAGAAAAATACAAAAAGATAGTGTTTATGTGAGGAAAGGTTTACATTTGGAAATGTAGGTCTACAGTATTCATCTGTGCACAGTATTTTTTGAGTGCTGTGTACCAAGCACTGTGCCAGCTGCGGGCACAAAGTAACTGAAATTGGGTCTCTTTCTGAGACACTTATAGTTTATTTGGTAGATATGCCACTAAGTTTGAAAGTGTTTAAGATCAGGGGCAAAGTATGATTAAAAAAAATAAGACACTGAGACCAATAGTAGAACATAGGATAATTTTAGCCTAGGGCTTGCAGTCAGAAACAAGGATAAAGGAAAGTTCAGATAGAGAAAAACGAAGATGAAAATGAACATGACATAAGTAACTGGAGGTTATATGTCTAAATATTTAAATATGTGTGTGTGTGCACACTTGATAGTGAGGTTGAAAGTCAGACTGAGAAACTGAAATTTGATCTGTTATTGAGTTGTTCAAATTCAGCAGTAACACGATGAAGATGGCGTTTTATGACTATTTGTTTATATGTGGTGTTAATTGTAGGTAGGTTAGAATAGCAGGGAAAGCCTCCAAGATAGTGATACCAGTTAGTTTTCTGCTTAGGAAAAAAATTAATATTATTTTTCTGTTTTCTTGTGTGGCTGTGTATTCTCCAACTCAGATCAATACCAGTCTTAATTCACTTTATAGGTATCATGGGCTATGAAAATTTGAGTTAATTATTGTACCTCTATACAAGGCCAGACCAAGGTTGTAAGGAACTTTTTTTATGGTACAAGAATACAAAATTGTGACTACAAAATTAGGTGTAAGGCTTGGAAGTGGCAAATTCAAATGAAGGGCTTAAGCTTACTGAAGTTTAAGCTTACTTAATTTTACAATAAATTTTTTATGATAAAGTAGTCTTTGTCTCTGTGCACCTCTTTCTTCATCTGTTGTATTAGGATAATACTTAAATTTAAAGGGAACATCATCTCAGTTTGCCTGGGTCAGTCATGGTTTATGCCTGTGACCCTAGAGGCTTGTCCAGTTTAGCATTTGTCTTGGAGTTTTTGTTTTTTCAACTGAATGTAAACTACCATTAACAGTTAGATTGAGTCCAGGTAGATTTAGTGGACATCCTTTTTTTTTTTTTTTTAATCTCTGCCATGGGCTGCATTAGTGCATGAGCCATGTGTACAATGAAGAGTTCTAACTTTAACATGTGGTTAAATCTGAAGGCATCCAGTGAGAGCCCAGGCCTGATCCTTTCCAGCTGGAAAGTCACAACTCTTTAAAGACAGCATGAAGAGCCCTTGCTGATAAAGTGTGCTGGGGTATGAGCAGCTAGAGGCCACGCGCTGCTGGGCGGGGCGGGAGCAGTGTTTAATGCTGCTGTCCCTGCTGGCCTCTTGTTGTACCCGTGGGAGCTAAGGTCGCAGAGGTACGTGTAGCCACCATGCCTGGGGGCGACAGCAATAGGAAACATGGGGAATTGTAGATCAGGTGTAAGTGAAATATTTGCAGGGAATAGAGGCCAAAGAGACTTGTCCGAGCAGATAGAGCAGTAGGAATGTGGCTGTGGGGGTTTTGTCAGCTCTTCTTTTTGCTTGGTAATGCTTTTGTCATCTTTTTGGCAGCAAGGTCAAATAAAGGGACATTGGTGTTAATGATAAATTGAGTACTGATACTTTATTTTTCATTTAACTTGATGATGGGCCTTTAATCTGTGCACAAAATGGTTGCCAACATTTGCCAACCAACATTGGTTGTATCATTGACCATATGACAATTTGAAGACCCAAATCTGAAAAGCTTCAGGATTTACTTTCAGATTTGGTAGTTATTTTAAGTTTACAGTTTCAATCATTTGACATATGTAACTAGTACATTAAAGATAAAATTGTTACTGCAATGGTAATATGAATACAGATTTGGTGGATCATAGCATAATGGGTACAATAGGGTTCTTTCTAAATTTTGTCACCTCTGCAGCCAAGATACACTTGGAATTGGTTGTTGTTTATATATATTTCAAGAGTTTTATGCAAAGCAGCTTATTTTTTACCAAACAGGAAGTGCAGTTGTCAAATTTCAAACACTTTTATATAGGCACATTTAATGTAACCGAATTATAATGTTTTTGAGACAATAATAGTGTTGAATACAAAAAGAGTACTTTGGCTGTCATACGCTTTCTGTCTTTGTTGGCCTTTCACTAATTGGATTTCACAAACATTTGAATCTTTGAAGAATTACTTTGTAAATCAATTTATGTGTCCTGCGGTTGTTGAGCATTTTTGTAAGCCAGTCCTCTAAATTTTGGTTACATGTTATTCAAAAACAGTTGGAGTGAAAAAACTTCAACTTTTGAAGCTTTTAGTGAATTTCAATTATTGAAAATAAAGTTTTAAAGATTTTATTGTGAATAGTCTGAAAGACACATCTATTTTGGGGTATCATTCACACTCTAAAATATCTTCCACTGTGTGACTCAGGAGATAACTGCTCATGTTTATCATTACAGCTTGTAACTAAAACATTAGTGTTTTCTGTGTGAAAATACTGTAAGAATTCAGTCTCTAAGAACTTATTTTAATTAGGCTCTGTATTCTGAATATTAGATGAATTTCTGCCTTACTTGACAATTTTTTTTCTCAGTACCTTACTTGTTATGCATACATCCCTAAAAACTTCTTTTCTTGTAAGAATTTATTTAGAAGCTGTAATATTCTGACATATATCATTACTATTCCTAACACATCAGGTAGACCTGCTTTAGTTTTGTGGAAAGCCAATGTAAGTACTTTTTCTAGGCTAGTTACGGTCCTGAATCTTAATAAGTCTGCTAGCTAACAATGTTAGATTATGATGTTTTAGGTTAATATTAATTTCAACGTAACAGAAGCCACAAAATGTTATTTTTCAGTGGTTAGTTATTGCTCTTAGTTTTATTTGTATTTTCTACTTTTAGCCACACTTAAAATACTATAAGATCTTAACAATCTGAAAAGTTTGTTTGCATGGCACCATGCCACTAAAAAATAAACTAAGCTGCAAACTAAAAAGCAAAACAAAATAAAAATAGAAAAGAATTCTAAATTAACCATTAAGGCACATGACTCCCATAGTATTTAATTCCTAATGTAGTTTCAGTATCCCCTGGGTACTCCAGGTAAACTGTAAGTGTATGGTTTTTGGTATTTGGCAATCTTGTCACCTTTGTGTCTGTCTTATTTTTTAAGGAAAATATTTCTGTAGCATTTTCCTTTAAATCTCCCCTCACTAGGAAGAATAACAAAGGGCAGAATGCCCAGATAATTTTTGTAGTTAACATGGTCTTCTTTCTGTTTCTCCCTCCCTCTTTCTCTTCTTTCTTTCCCTACCTTCCCTCTGTTAACCTCTTTATACCAAATTGCACTCTTTTCTCCTTAACAAAAATTAATATAACAGATATCTTTATTCCTGCTACCCAGAAATAACTTGTATTCTATGAAGAGACTATCACCATTTGCTTTTTAGTATGTAGCTATAATGGTAACTAACATGGTTCATTCAGACTTTTATGAAAGAGATGGTAGCAATGTATTTCTTTAAAAATACATTTTCCAGACTCATATAGTAATTACTGTTAAAAAGGTGAGCCACATTCTCACCTCCCCGCCCACAGTTCTTTGGTAATTTAAATTTCAAGGCAAAAGTTAGAGAAACTCTTAAAAGTTCTGTTTTTATTGAGTGCATATAAATTTCATGAAGAAACTGGCATAATTGGGGTCTTCAAGGTATTGAAAGTTTTGAATATAGCAGTGTGGTGGGAGAAGTGTCCATCTATGCAGAAGAAAAGCATATATTTTGGTTGGGTGTTGGAATACATGGAGTGGAAGAATGGAAAGCGAGGTTGAAATCTAAGTTAGCTGCAGGCTATGGAAGTCAGGTCTCTAAGTGATAACTAGAGTTGTGTTTTATTGAGATTAAAAGTGTAGTTCAATAAATTGGAGAACATTTGCGTAAAATCAAAGAGACTGTTTAAAGTGTAACTATGTTAGTTAGCTACATAATATTACAGTAGTCAGAGTAGCAAATGACTTCTGGGCATTCACATTTTATATGTGGCAAGCCCTTTTAATTATGTGCACATTTTTGTTTTTGGCAGATACATAATTCCATCTACTTTCCCCAGCTACTTAAGGGCTATGTTCTTCCATCTTTGCTGTCTTATTTTTTCCTTAGCTTTATTGAAGTATAATTGACAAAACTTTAAGATTTTTGAAGTGTACAACATGATGATTTGATATATATGTATGCATTTGAAAGGAGTCACCTCATCAAGTTAAGTAACATATCCATCACCTTATACTTTTTTTTTTAGTGTGTGAACATTTAAGTTCTACTTTCCTAGCAAATTTCACTTATAAATATACTGTTATCAACTATAGTTACCATATTATCAACTATAGTTACCATATATGTGAGATCCTAAGACCTTATTCATCTTATAACAGAAATTTTGTATGCAGCAATCACTTTTCTTTTGTGTTTCTATGAGTTTCACTTTTTTTTTTTTTTTTTAGATTCCACATATAAGTGGTACCATGTAGTATTTGTCTTTCTCTGTCTGGCTTATTTCTTTATCATAATGCCCTTTACGTTCATCCATATTATTGCAAATGACAGGATTTCTTTTATAAAGCCTGAATGGTACTCCATTGTGTGTGACAATTTCTTGATCCAATCATAGAATGATGGACACTTAATGTTTCCATTTCTTAGTCATTGCAAATAATGCTGCTAAGACTATGGGAGTATAGTTGTCTCTCTGAGATACTGATTTCTCTTTGGATATATACCCAGAAGTGGTAGCGCTGAATCATGTCGTAGTTCTATTTTTAATCTCTTGAGGAATCTCCATACACTTTTCCCTAGTGACTGCACCAGTTTGCATTCCCACCAAGAGGGCCAGAGATTCCCTTTTCTCTACATCTTCCCCAGTGTTTGTTATTTCTTTTTGATAATAGTCATCCCAACAGGTGTGAGGTGATAAATCACTGTGGATTTTGTTTTGATTTGTAATTTCCTGAGGATTAGTGATGTTGGGCACCTTTTCATGTGCCTCTTGGCCATTTGTATATCTTTTTTGGAAAAATGTTCAGTTCTTCTGCCCATTTTTTTAATTAGATTGTTTATTTTTTGCTAATGAGTTACATGAATTCTTTATATAGTTTGGATATTAGCCCCTTATTGGATATATGATTTGCAAATATTCTCTCCCACTCTGTAGGTTTCCTTTTCATTTTGTTGATGGATTCCTTTGCTGCACAGAAGTGTTTTAGTCTGATGTTATCCCACCTGTTTTCTTTGTTGCCTTTGCTTTTGGTGTCATATCCAAAAATTTATTGCCAAGACCGATGTCAAGGAGTTTACCCCTTGTTTTCTTCTAGGAATTTTATGGTTTCAAGTCTTACGTTCATATCTTTAGCCCATTTTTGAGTTCATTTTTGTGTATGGTGTAAGATAGGGGTCCTTTTATTCTTTGGCATATGTCTATTCAGTTTTCCCAGCATCATTTATTAAAGAGACAATTTTTGCACATTATATAATCTTGGCTCCTTTGTTGTAAATTAATTGACCATATATGTGTGGGTGAGTTTATTTATGGCCCCTCTATTATTTTCTTTTGGTTTATGTGTTTTTTTAATGCCAGTACTATACTGTTTGATTACTATAGCTTTGTAGTACAAATGGTCCCTGACTTATGATGGTTCGACTTACAATTTTTTGGTTTTATGATGGTGTGAAAGCCATACACATTCAGTATTAAATTCAATAGTTAAAATTTGATTTTCATCTTTTTCTGGGCCACTGATAAACCAAAAGATACTCTTTCATAATGCTGGGCAGCAGTAGGAAGGTGCAGCTGCCAGGCAGCTGTGCAGTCAGAAGGGTGAACAGGTACACTTAACAGCCGTCTGTACATCCACTCCATTTCACTTTCAGGACAATATTCAATAAATTACAGGAGATGTTCAGCACTTTATTATAAAATAGGTTTTCTGTTAGATGATTTTGTCTAACTATAAGGTAATATAAGTGTTCTGAACATGCTTAAGATAGGCTAAGCTAAGCTATGATATTTGGTAGGTTAGGTGTATTAAATCCATCTTTAACTTAGGATATTTTTAATATACATTGATTTATTTAATATACATTGATTTACCAGGACATAATCCCATTTGTAAGGTGAGGAAGATCTGTATAGTTTGAAATCAAAAAGTGTGATGCCTCCAGGTCTGGTTTTGAGTGTCTTTGCTCTTTGCAGTTATTTGTTGTCCTATACAAATTTTAGGATTGTTCTATTTCTGCGAAAAATGCCATTGGAATTTTGATAGGGATTCCGTTGACTCTTCAGGTTGCTTTGAGTAGTATAGACACTTCAGCAGTATTCCTCTAGTCCACGAGCAGGGAATCTCTCTTTGTTTGTGCCTTCTTCAATTTCTTTCATCAGTGATGTATAGTTTTCAGTTTACAGTTGTTTTACTTCCTTGGTTAAATTTATTCTGAAGTATTCTTTTTGGTGCTATTGTAAAAGGGATTGTTTTCTTAATTTCTCTTTCTGATAGAACATTGTTAATATAAACAATTGATTTTTGTATATTGATACTGTATCCTGCAATTACAATGAATTTTTTTTGTTTAGTTCTAACAGGCTTTTGGTTAAGTCTTTAGTATATAAAGACAATTATAACTGTTCCTTTCTGATTTGAAAGTTGTTTATTTCTTTTTCTTGCTTGATTACTCCTAAATATGTTGTATTAAACTGGTAAGAGGGCACTTTTGTTCCTGATTTTGTGGGAAAAGGTTTCAACATTTCACTGTTGAGTATGATGTTAGCTGTGAGCTTGTCATCAATGGCCTTTATTATGTTCAGGCACATTCCCTCTGCTTACTTTTTTGAGAGTTTTTATCACGGAAAGGTGTTGAATTTTGTCAAATGCTTTTTCTATAGCTATTGAAATTTGTTAATGTCATTTATCATATTATTTGATTTATGTGTGTTGAACCATCCTTGCAACTCTGGAACAAATCCCACATATTCATAGTGAAGGATCCTTTTATGTAATGTTGAATTTGTTTTGCTAATATTTTGTGGAAGATTTTTGCATCTGTTCAACAGGAATATTGGCCTATAATTTTCTTTTGTTGTAGTGTCCTTGTCTGGTTTTGGTGTCAGGAAAATGCTGACCTGGTACACTGAGTTTGGAAGTGAGTTCTCTCCTCTTCTGTTTTTTGGATGAGTTTGAGAAGGATCAAGTTCAGTTACTCATTAAATGTTTGGTAGAATTCATCAGTAAAGCCATCTCATCCTGGATTTTTTTCTGCTGTGTGTTTTTTGGATACTGATTGAATCTCCTAACTACTGTTTGATCTGTTCAGGTTTTCTATTTCTAGATGGTTCAGTCTTAAAAGATTGTATGCTTCAAGAAATTATCCATTCCTTCTAGGTTGTCTTAGTTTGTTGTCTATAATTGTTCACAGTAGTCTCTTACACTTTTTATTTGTCTGATCTTTGTTGTAATGCCTCCTCTTTCATTTCTAATTGTATTTATTAGAATTGTCTGGATTGCTTTCCTGATAAACCTAGCAATTTGTCAGTTTTGTTTATTTTTCCAGAAACCAACTCTTATTTTCATTGATCTTTTCTATTGTCTTTTTAGTCCCCGTTTCATTTATTTCAACTGTGATCTATATTGTATCCTTGCTTCCACTAATGTTGGACTTAGTTTCTTTTTGTGGCTCCTTTAGGTGTAAAGTTAGATTTTTTATTTGAGATCTGCTTTTTTTATATAGGTATTTTACAGACATAGAACTGCTTTTGTTGCATCACAAAAATTTTTGCATGTCTGTGTCTATTTTGATTTTGTTTCAAGAAGTTTATAATTTCTTCTTTGCCCCATTGGTTATTCAGTTGTTCAGGAGCTTGTTTAGTTTCCACCTAAATGTATATTTTACAGTTTTTTTTGTAATGATTTCTGTTTTCATACTATTATAGTTGGAACATATGCTTGATATGATTTCAGTCATCTTGAATTTATTAAGGTTCGCTTTGTGGATTAACATATGATCTATCCTGGAGAATGATTTATGCACTTGAAAAGAATGCTGCTATTGAATGGAAATTTCTTTAAAAGTCCACCTGGTCTAATGTATAGTTTAAGTCCAGTGAACAGCTTCATATATTCATAGTTGACATGGCTTGGAAGGCATTATAATACAGTTATCAAAAGTTTCAAAACCAGAAGTTCTAGATTTGAATCTTGCTACCACTTATTAGCAATGTGAACTTGGGCAAGTTACCTAACCTCTCTGTGTCTTATTTTCTTCATCAGTGAAATAGGGATAAAAATAGAACCTACCTTATAGAGTTGCTGTGAAGATGAAGTGAGTTTATACATGTAAAGTATCTGGATGGTGCAATATACATGGTAGTCATTATTAGCAATTATTATTTTCACATTATACATAATCTCATATAGCTAAGATATATTTTGTCACTTATAATTGTACAAATGTTGAATTTGAGAGCATAGTTTCATGTATATCTAATAGACGCATTATACATATTTGCTTATTTTATCATGAATGGTTTATGACATTCATTGTTATTAATAGAGCAATATTATAACTTAAATACTGCACTATGGGATTCAAGGCATTGTTGGTACAGTGATCATAGTTGTGAAGCACATCTATCCTGACAAGTTATATTTTAAAGAAGTTATGAGATTTTGAGTATATGTAGCTGATATATTAAATTGCTGTCATAATAAACTTAGTATTTCCTTAGATCCTATATATGTTGAAATTATATAGGAAAGACAAAGAAAATAAAAGTGTTGACCAGGAATTGCTATCAGATGACAATGTTTCAATGATACATCCTTCAATGCATTGATTTCTTTTTGCTTATCTTGATTTTATAAGTTGGATTTATTTTGTACTTTATTATTCATTGTAGTTCTAGAATCTTTTTTTAATTCATGGATTTTCTAAGAAAATTTTGTGAAACAGTATATACTGTAATTACTTTAAGAACACCTCGTAGTTCCTCTTCAGAAAATAATAATCACTACACTTCTAGATTTTAATTCCAAGCCTTCAGTTCAGCTAAAATGGCAATTATTTCAGAGACCACTTTAATTGTTACATTTTTTATCCTGCTTCTCTTTTTAGGACCAGGGTTCTGATCAAGCAGGAAAGGCGAAAGCAAAAGGTAAAGAAAGTATGTTTTTATTTGTGTTAGCTTTATGAGAACAGTGATCTTCTGAAGGATTTTTCCAATGTTAATACAGTCACCTAAGTGAAACTGGAAGGATGTCTTCCTTTAGTCTTCTCCATCCGCGTAGATAGCCTGATTAGCCACCCATTTTGCTCAGGCAGAGACAAGGATCTTTGCTGATATTTGGCATTCTAGTTCCAAAATACATCCCAAGTCTAATCACATCTCATGATCTGTACTGTTAGCACCCTGACTCAAATTGCCCAGAGTACTGTCATGGCCTTATAATCTATCTTCTGCTTTTTTGTTTCTTACATTGATTGTATTACATAATAAAGTTGAGCATGCGTACACCTTACAAGATGTATATACAGTGTATATCCAAGGGAAACTGTTCCACATGTGTACTTTGGGACATGTACATGCTTCTTCGGGTCATTGTTAAGTAGCAAACAAAAAGAGAGAAAGGAGAAAGAGAAAGAAGGGTGGGGGTGGGGGAGGAGGAAAAGGGACTGCCCAAATGTCCATTAGTAGCAGAATGATTAAACAAATGGTGGCTTACCCGAGTAACAGTACAACAGTGAAAATCTATCAACTACATGCCGTTGATGTAGATCTATCTCACAAACATGATGTTGAGAAATGAGCCAACTCACAGAAGAATACAAGCAGTAATATTCCACTTATAAAATGTCCCAAAACAGAAAGTATGATCAAAGGTAGTAAAATTTAAAGAAAAGCAAAGGAATGATTATTATGGAAGCAGTATGGTTGTTTTAACACAGCATATTGATGTTTCATTGTAAATTTAACTTGTATTCCCTTTATTACTAATGAAACTGTCTTTTCATTCAGGTTTCCTCTATTGCGAGGTACTTTTACAAGTACTTTTTTCATTTTTAAAATTTGGATTGTCTTTTTCTTATTGTGTCTTTATATATTTAGGAATTCTTTGTCATTTATATGTGTACTCTGTGACTTTTACTTTCTTAATGCAGTCTTTGAAGGAAAGTTCTTAATTTTCATTCAGCTAAAATGTCATTTTTTGAATTTATCAGTTCTCTGCTTTATCTTTTATTCCTTTACAGTCTGTTCTTCACACAGCAGTTAGTATGATCTTAAAAGTACAAATCAGAATTTATTGTTCTCCTGCTTAAAAGCCTCAATTGATTTTTGTTGCTTTTAGAATAAAATTTGATTTAGCCATAGCCTAAGAAGACCCATGGATCTGCCCCTGCCTGCTTCTCTGACCTTATTTTTACTACTTGCCCTATTGCTCATTGTATTTCAGCCACACTGACCTTTATTTCACTGTTCTTCCCTTTGCCTGAAATATTCTCCTTCAAGATATTTGCATGTCTGATTTATCAATATTTGGGTCTCAGCTAAAGTATCTCCTTTTAAATTGGCATTCTCTCATCACTACATCTAAATAGCTCCCCACCCTCCAGTTACTTTCTTTCTTCTTTTATTCATCTCTTTTCATGATTGATCTTCTCATATAAATGTATTCTCTTTTCCTCTCCCAGCTCCACCATTAAAATATATGCATGGGAAGAGAGATCGTACCATGTTTGGTTCTGTATCTCCTTTGCCCAGAATTCTGTCTAGCAATAACATAGGTTTTCAATAATAAATAAACTATGAATGTAGTGTGTCCCTAGACTGTTATTTTGAAAATATTCTAACTCTATTTAGACCATTCTTTCGAATATAAGAAAAGGAAAGGCACATGGTCCTTTCCCAGGGTGTTGATCAGTAGTCATGTCACTTCCCAGTTTGAAAATTTTATACCTTTCTTTGCCTTCCTGAACCTCTCTTCCCCAACCTTATTTTTTGTCCCTTCATACCCTTAGATGACCTTTTGTCATATTTCAGAGAAAACAGAAGCTGTTAGATGAAAGTTATTTCAAATTTCTACCACCAGTTCTGTAAACCATCTTACATCTTCATCGGTCGTCTCCTTCCCCTGTAACTGTGGAAGTAGTTTCCTCTTGTCAAAGGAAGGTCTCTGTGATCCAAATTCTATTTATTCCTGCTTTCTCATTGTCTTGCCTGAGGGTTTCAGCCCCAGACAGGTACTCTATGGACTTGGTGAGACCTCATAATGACAACGGAATGTTGCGGGTAAAAAGGGGCTCATACCCAGCTTTATTCTCACCATGGCAGTCAGGCACTAGAATCACGTCCACCTGTGCGTGCAGCAAGCTCGTCCCCATCTCTGCCTGGGCTCCAGGCCCTGCTCCCAGCCTCTGCTCTCTTCTCCAGGCTCCTCTCAGCAACGGGAGAGCTCTTCCTATAGCAGTACCAGCAGTAATGGCTTATTGCTGACACGTACGCAAACATGTGTCCGCGTAGTAGACCAAATATTACTCCTCGCACAGACGCGGTGGGTGGGTATCAGGTGGGGATCCTGGCCATGGACCTTCCATTTCCCCTATACAGTCGGGAACTACAGCGCATCGGTTATTTCTTATTTTGCGTCTTCAGCTACTCCCTGTCAACCGGAGGCGTTCCCTTGATGCTCAGACATGATTCAGCCCTTTCCTACTAGAACAGTTAAAGCCCCCTGGATCCTTCCCCTTTCCTGCTGTGCCCCTTCCCTCTTGTCACTCATGCCCTTCTCAGTCCACTCCACTGTGCAGCTGCACTCATGTCAAAATTGAACTCTGCCTTTCAACTCCACTTTCCTACAGTCTGGCTGACTTTAATAGATCATCTCCTGCAGTTTGCCATTCCTTTCTTTTCTTTTGGTAGATCAAAAACCTTACTTGTCACTTCATGACGTGAGCAGCCTCCATTCAGAGAACTATCCATTCCCATCATTTTGAAACAAGCCCTTCCCTTGCTTTCTTTAAGACATTGTGTGGATTTTATTTCTCTTTTCTGGCTACTCCTCCTGTTATCAGAGACAGGTCCTTGGATCTTCTTGCGAGAAAGAATTCAAGAATGGATGCAGAAAAGCCATTGAGCATTTAGAGTTTATTTGGGATTTAGAGTTCAGAAAAAGACAAGAGTATAGGTCCACTAGTTGGGATCAATAGGAAGCCTTTTTTATATGAAGGGAGATGAATTTTCAGTAAGTGGGGTTAGTTTCAAAGGGAACAGGTAGAATCTTCCTGGAGTTTGGGCTTGCTCCACTCTCTTTAGGTGGGGGAAGGTTTTTGAGTATACCGGTTCTCAGAACTCTCATGGCGGAAGGAGGTGTGATTTTACTGTGTCAGTGTATAACGCATTTGGAGGTGAAGTCAGGGGCAACTTCTCCATGTTGGAACCAGCTGCTTTTGGCTGGTGTAGTATCTACACCCTCACTCCCCATCCCGTCTCTCCCTGCTGTGTCTAGCTATGTACCTACTCTACTTTGACATGGCTATTTTCAAGTTCAAATTTGATTATTGATTTTCTAGAAATTTTCTGTTATTATCATTTTCTACTTGTCTCTATCAAAGGAGACTTGATAGAAAGATTGAGCCTAATCTTGTCAGGTAAATCAGTTAATCACATACCTTTGTTCTTCCTAGAACACAAAGATGAGTGGCTGTCATGATGGCTGGAGTATGAGGGCCCAGCCTCTTCAGCAGTGTCCTTGGACACTCTTCAGAAGGTTCACTCCTTTGTAGGCAGCCTTTAGTTCTTCCATATTCCAGGAACCGGACATTCCCACCGTCTGGCAAATGGACTCGTTCATCTATCTTAGATATCATTTCCTAAGAAGCCTTCCCTCTCCTCCTGCCCCCACCTTTTGTCCACCCTCCCCAGACCTACCAATAGTTTACATACCCTTCCTGAAGATCCTATACCATCTCTGGGGCACTTGGTTGTAATTGTTTGTTTCATTGTCTCCCTTACTATGGTCTTAACCCATCACAAACTAGAACACTTAAGAAATAACACCTTAATTCCAAGACACTGTTGTCATAAGATCTGTAGTCATTTTTTTCAGAGGAGAAAGTATTCACATCCTGAAGTTTCTCCCATTTCATTGCTGAACCATAGTGTGATCTTTTTAAAGATACTTAAGACCAATTTGGGGTTGCAAATCACTCAAGTGAAATATGAACAGATACTTTTTTAGCTTTGGTTAATTTTGCATAACAACATGACATTTAACTTTTTTGCTTGATACTTAGAAAGACTCTTAGATTTCTTAGAAGTTTTTGCAATTTAAAAACATAATTAACATTCTGAAATGTTAGTGTGCAAGAGCCTTAATTTCTTGGAATAGTGATAATTTGTCTTGCATTAAATTTTTTGCCACCCTGGTCTTTTCTCTTGGTGTCTCATTTTTATAATCATGTTTACAGCATTGTATTATGAGTTATTTATTGGAACAAAAGATATTTTAACAATTTGTTATAGTGTCTAAGACTCTAACTGTTGTAATAGTTGTTCCATAAGTAAATTTTAAGTAAATGCCTTTGAACTTGGTAAATGAAGTATGTAATCTCAAAGAAATATAATGAAGATAAAGAAGAATAATTACAGTTCAAACAACCAGGAAGAAAATAAATACTGGATTAAAAATGATGATTTTATGCAAATCTGGCTTAAAAATAAGTCTGGGAGTCATGGAGGCATCATAAAGGGATTAAGTTGGCTCTGGCTGCAGATTAGTTATCACATAGCTCCTCTTTCCTCTTCTCATTTCACTGGACTTCTAATGGCTCTTGGCGGTGCATGTTTTCAAGGCTCTTCATAGCTAAAGGATAGCATATTTTGTAGAAAAACAAGTTTTTAGCTAGTCAGATTTGTTTGTTCAAACCTTTTAAAACTTTCTACATTAAGGTAATTTTAAATCATTTGATACCTCGAAATGACTATAACGTTCTGTTCTAAAGGCACTATATGTAACAAAAGGAGATGAGGCTGTGAAATTTAGTCTTTAGGAAAACTGCAAGTTATAATTGATTTTAATTTATATGTAAATATATAAAGGAGTGTCACAACACACTAAAAATATCAATTTTTAATAGCATTATTGCTTTCTTATTTTTTATGATTCTGCCTGAAACTGTATGGTTGTGGCAATAACTTTTATATTTAATTATTGCAGGAATACTTTGAAAAGAAGAGGTTAAAATCAAAAATGAAATTACTGGGAGTTTTATCCCCTGTCAAAAATTCCACTGCCAGTTTAGATCTTGTTAACCTATACATGGTAAACCAGATATCTTGCCATAAGAAAACACCTGGTAAGTAAGTCTTTCCAGTAGCATTTTGGCTGATGTGATCATAACATTTAGTTTTCTAATAAGTTTGTAATTTTAGAACTCAAAGGATGTGAAAAGTAAACAAATTTTAAAACTTGGTTGCCCTCTTAATTAGAAGCTTTATTAATTTTTGTTTAAAGTCCTTCACTTAATCCATTTATTTTACTTTTAAGTTGTGTTTTATAAAATTAATTTTATAAGATGTGTTTAAACTTCAAATGCAGTGACTTAAGTTTTTATATTATTCTATCTAGGCAGATAGTTAACCAAAGTTTGGCAGGCAAGCAGGGAATAAATGTCTTTACTATTTTATACTATTTAGGGAATTTGTTTGAAAGAAGAGCTGAAAAGATTTTTGCTGCAGTGATTAGTTTCCTGTTGCACAATATGAATAATTTCTTAGGCATTCCTGGGATGTTAAGTACAGTTGTCTAATATTTTAAAATAAAGTTTATTTTGGCCTGTACTTTGATTCTTCAAGTAAATAAAAATTTTGGTCACAGTATTTCTTTCTCTCTCAAGGGAACTTGAGTATGATTTAATTTTTAAAACAAGTACTAAAATGAGAGCTTAAGAAATAAGACAGTTCAGAAAGGAGGATAGAAATTGATCATAGTATTGTTACACCTCCTTTTTTCCATTCTCTGCTGTTTTTGTTTCTCCCTGCACAGATGACGGTTTACACAAGTAAATGTAGTTATAGTTATACTTCAGCAGAAGTAAACGCACTATTCACGGACTTTAGGAACAAAAGTTTCTCTTGTATGTCTGATATATTTACCTTTTTTTCCTTCACTATATAATACAGCATTAAATTTAGTCACCATGTTTTATGTCAGAGCCTCAGGCCTTTCATCTATAGCTGAAAGTTTGTACCCTTTTACCAGTCTCTTCCTATTTTCCCTATCTCCCCACCCCCAGCCCGAGCATCTACTTTTCTATTCTCTATTTCTATGAGTTTGACTTTTTTTTTAAGATATATGTGAATATATGTGATAGCATGCAGTATTAGTCTTTGTCTGGCTTATTTCACTTAGCATGATGCTTTAAAGGTCCGTCCATGTTTCCACAAGTGGCAGGGTTTCCTTCTTTCTCGTGGCTGAAGAACATTCTGTTCTATGTATGTACCACATCCTGTGTACCCATCCATCCACTGACAGACCCTGAAGTTGTTTCCATGTCTTGGCTATTGTGATAATGCTGCTGGGAACATGGGAGTGCAGACATCTCTTTGAGATGGTGGCTTTACTAAATTTCTAAGGTCCACATTTGTTTACTGAATCTGATATATCAAACAATGCTTTTAAAAGACTTTATTTTTCGCTCTTATTTCTAAATGACAGAAGCTGTGAGAAAACCAACCCATGTGAATATGAGTAGAGACATAAAAATGCCCCTAAGAAAGCATGATTTAGAACTTCCAGTGTCACCTCATTGTGTACCATCTAACCTCTGCATTGATGATACAGAAAACAAGTACGTTTTAGCTGGATTGTATATTACTAATTCTTTAAATGGATCATTATTGACATTGTTTCATTCAATGGAAAATGTGTAGAGGGCTTCTAGCTCCAGTTTTGTTTGTTAACAGTATTATTAAACTATTAAGATCTTTATCAAGTGACCTAATATCCATACTAAGTGTTTTGTACACATAGTTTAACTCTATCATAAAAATTTCTCTCTAATAATAATATAATTTTTATAAATTACAGTAATATTATGAGCCTGTAATGATGTACTTAACAGTTCCACATGTTTTTGTGTATTTGTATACAACAGTGTGAATTTTAAATATATATAAAGCATCAGTTGTATCACCATCAATATTTTTAACCTAAAAATTTTCTTTTCATTAGTATACATCATCAAAGACTAGGCAGCAAGAAAGAACTTGGCCCAGTTCAGGTGAGATTTACAAAAAAAATTTAGAAGTTGATTTAACAGTTGTGGCATGTCACCAAATGATACACATTTTTTGAATATCGGGGAGAATTAGTTACCCTTTAAAAATTTTTTGTAGTCTTTAAAATTATTTTAAAAGTTTTTAATGTAAGGAACGAAAACTTGAGAGTGTTCTAACTGATGCTCATGAGAAACCCTGTGGAGCTGTGGTATGTGGGCTACACCAGCGCGTGAGTGGTGTTTGGTTCTGCTTGTTATTGGTGAGCTGCAAAGGGTAATTCCTCTGGGGATTCCTACTTTAGATTCATGTGACATTGAGCAATTCATCTCTTCGAACATAGTGACCATATTTTATTTTATAGCAAATATTTTATTTTATAGCAAATCGTGATTTTCCATATTCACATTGGTCCCGAGATACTCATTTGCAATGCTTTGAAAGAAAAATTATTTTACTTTGGCAAATAAAATTTCAGTCAATTAGAAAAAGCATAGATTGTGATTAAAACTTGAAATTTTATGGTTCAGTGCCATGTAATTAATTATCCTTTTTTTTCTTAAATTGCCAAAATAAAACTACATCAGAGAATTAATGGCACTGATACTAAAATCTTCTGGAAATCTTTATGCCTGAATTGTGTATTAATGAAACTCAGATTTACTGCCTTTGAGGTGGCGTGCAAGAATGGAGCTTGAGGGTGGAGGGGACCAGAAGTGAGAAAGGCAGATGGAAAGGAGCTCTTAAGTATAATCTTAGTTGATAACTTCTCTCGTCTTAGTAAGTGTCAGTTTCTGAGATCTTACCTTTCTTTGGGACTTTGGCTGTAACCCATGAGCTTTTTCACTTCTATTTTGACATTCCTTTTCTCTAGTTTATATATTTTGTCAACTCAAATGATCATGTTCTTTCCTACAGTCGTCACAAGTCCTGGGCTCACACAGAATGTTCGAACCTCAGTTCAACAGAATAGAAAACTGCAGTTTCACTCCATCATCTTTTTCAGCAGAATTATCTTCTAATAGACATATTACAGAACAAAATTTCATTCCCAGAATAGCACCTCGTCCTCAGAGAGCTGCGTGTGAAGAAAAGCAGAATGAGCAGGTAGCTTTGAATGACTAGTTCTCAGCACTTTAGTCTGTTAAAGTATGAGTTGTGATTTCTTGATTCTTAACTATGATTTAACAGATGAAGGCTGGTTATATGCACTTCAGTTGAAACTCTATAAATATATAGAGATGTATAGTACTAAAATGTTTCATCATTGTATTCTCTCAAGTTGAAAAATATGAAAACACCCAAATTTTAAAGTTCTGAAATATGTCTGCCATAGCATATAACAAGAAATTATCTTTTAGTAAATTTATAAAGTTTAAGAAAATTATTGTCATTCTACTAATGTACAGTTGTAGTAAGGAAAATGGTTATATCTTATTAAGAAGAATAATTTAATTTTGAATTTCTCCCATTTTTAGCATGTAGTCATTTTATGCCATATTTATATATTTATTATTTATAAATTAATTTTTAACTTCCAATTCCACCTATACTTTCATAAATTACAGTTATATATTGTATATTGTACTTTTATATATATAGTGATTCAATTTTATTAAAGTATGTTTTCTGCTTTTCAGAGAAGAGATAATGTATATTCCTGTGATATGTACTAGCTTTATTAATTTAAGGACACAATAATTTTTGAATGATGCAATGAAAAACATTCAATTAACCATTCAGTTTGTATTTTCTAGAATAAAAACTTGCATCCTAGATCAGCTTCTAACTCCTCCTTGCTCTATTAAATAGTTCATAGTTTAGAGAGTGCCAGCCTCTGTAACCTCTGGATAGTCCAGCTGTAGACTGCAGGTCAGTGATTACCTCCAGAGGGGTGAATAATGTTATACTTAATATGGCAGAAGAGACAAAAGAGAGACATAGTGTCATATTCTGAAATATTAGGGAAGTATTTAATAGCTTATTAGGAGGGATTTCAAGAAAAGTGTATGAAAGAAAATGAATTAAAACAATAGGTTAGAAGGAAATGTGGTCTGGAACTCTCTGTTCCCAGAGAACTAGTTTTGATTCAGTTTATAATATTCTCTTCTCGTTTTTGATTTGTTTGTGTTTCTCATTTCATGGGATGACTTTGTTTCTACACCTCTGTCTCTGTCTCTCTGAGGCTGGGATGTGAGATGTATTATCAGACTTTATTTTTTCCCTGATGTTTGATTTTTTTTTAAGATTTCCAGAATTTCTTTTTGTCTCCCCCCTTTTTTTCCTATTTTTTTGCCTGAATTGTGCAAAAAAAGTCCAAAATTCTCTTTGGACTTTGAATTTCTCTTTTCAGAGGTTATAAATAAAATATACTACAGGTAAGAAGTATTATTGCTGGATAGATTAGTGTTAGGCAAGTCTTATATCTTATATTTCTGTGGTACCCTCCACATTAACAAATGGGTTTTATCTCATCTGCTTTTCAGTCTTCCCATACTTTCACCATTTTGTACTCAATGATACTGATAGAAAAATTAAAGTAGCAGTCTGAACTTACTCAGTAAATGGAAGAATGGAGATAAATACAGCTGTTTCCTTGGGAGAAATTATTATTTTTTGTCAAGGAAATTGAACTTTTATTTACTCAAGATACTGGTGTCATGGGTATTTCTTTACTTTTTTTTTTAAATATATATTTTTTACCTCTGGGAAAATGGTTATCTTACCATAATATCAATTGTGTCATTTTAACTATCAGTCGTCTACTGATGCTGCTTCATTGTTAGAACAATATTTATTTTGTTTTCAGTAAGGGCACACTTACCTTTCTTTTAGACTAAACAGTACATGTTTTGAATATAGATGTCCACTTAAATGACATTTTATAGTAAATAATTTCAGTTGTATGTATCTACATATACCCTTTTGACAGACTCTTCCTCTCTTTTTTTCAGCTCAGTAATGTTAATTTTTCTAATTCCTTGTTTTCCAAATTAAATGAAAATCAAGATACTCTCAGTCCATCATATAAAACAGCACAATTTGGAATGTTGTTTGAAAGATTTAACAGGTAATGAAGATGTTGAAGTAAAGAACCTGTAGCATTCTTTCTTTGAGTTATTAATCTGATTTTAATGGACACAAATATTTTTAGTTAGAAATATAAACAGACCTAAGTAATACTCTTAGAAAAAAATACTAGTAGAAATAAAATTTAGCATTTAGTTCAAGTAGTTTTAAGTGATTATTTTCTAATGTACATATCTGCTGTTCATTTATTTAAAAAAATATTTTGGTACAAGGTGTTTTGCACCTATTTTGTAATTTCCGTGAATTACTAGTGTAATTTCTTTTTTGTATTTGTGGTGGTTGATCAGTGCCCCACTTTAATTTCCTAGATGTCTGTACATAAACTCTAGTTTTAAAATCTGTTAAACTTGTAAAACTAGTTTGAGGCACTCTTGGTGATAGTGGTGAGAAACCTCACCCAATCCTATTCCAATCTTCCTCATTTTAATAAATGGTACCACTATTCACTGAGTTGCTTAAACCAAAATAAAACTTGTGCTTAATTCCTGCCTTTCCTTCAACTCCCAGTATTCATTTTACCAACAAAGTACTATTAAAACTTATCTACTCACATTTCACATATCCACAGGTTCCATCCTAGTCTAAGCCACATTGGCTGGAGAATTGTAATACCCACATAACTGTTCTTTTTGTTTCCTCTTTGTGTAGAAATCCAGTATTTTTTTTTTTTTTTTTTTGAGAGGGCATCTCTCATATTTATTGATCAAATGGTTGTTAACAACAATAAAATTCAGTATAGGGGGGTCAATGCTCAATGTACAATCATTAATCCATCTCAAGCCTAATTCTCGTCAGTCTCCAATCTTCTGAAGCATAACGAACAAGTTCTTACATGGTGAACGAATTCTTACAGAGTGAATAAATTCTTACATGGTGAACAGTACAAGGGCATTCATCACAGAAACTTTCGGTTTTGATCATGCAATATGACCTATAAACCATCAGGTCAAATATGAATATTCATTTGATTTTTGTACTTGATTTATATGTTGATCCCACATTTCTCCTATTATTATTATTATTTTTATTTTTAATAAAATGCTGAAGTGGTAGGTAGATGCAAGATAAAGGTAGAAAACATAGTTTAGTGCTGTAAGAAGGCAAATGTAGATGATCAGATGATCAGGTGTGTGCCTATGGACTAAGTATTAATCCAGGCTAGACAAGGGCAGCAAGACATCCACGGATGCAGAAGAGAAATCCAGTATTTTTTATAGCTTTATTAGTGTATAATCAAATTACAGTAAAGTGAACTTACCTAAAATGTGTACTTTTGTAAGTTCTGACATTTGTCAAATATGAGAGACATATTCATCATCCCCAGTAGTTTCTTTAGGCACCTTTCTAATCCCTTCCTCTGGCTATGTCACATCCCTTACCCCCATCCCAAGACCACTGCTGATTCGTTTTCTGTCCCTTGATTAGTCTATTTTCTATAATTTTATATAAGTGGCATCATACAGTATGTTCTCTTTTTGGTTTAGCTTCTTTCACTCAGTGTAATTATTATTTGAGATCCCTCTATGCAGTTTCTTGCCATGTATCAATAGTTCATTTCTTTTTATTACTAAGTAGTATTCCACTGTACAGACATAGCATGATTTATTCATCTGTTGCTAGGCATTTGGCTTTTTTCCCCCCAGTTACGGTTCTTCCAAATAAAGCTACTATGAAAGTTCATGTAGAAGCTTTGAATATATGCTTTCATTTCTCTTGCATTAATACCTACTAGTGGAATGGCTGGGTCATATGGCAGGTGTATGTTTAACTTTTTAAGAAACTGGCAAATTGCTTTGTATCATTTTACATTCCCATTAGCAAAGCATGAGAGTTCCAGTTGTATCACATTGACAACACTTGGTATAGTCAGTCTTTTAAAACTTAGGCCATTCTGTCAATGTGCAATAGTATCTCCTTGTGGTTTTAATTTTGCATTTCATTTCTCTATAACTAATGATACTGACATCATTTCATGAGCTTATTAACCATTTGTGTATTTTTGCTGAAATGCTTATTAGCCTTTTCATTTTCCTAATGGTGTTTTTGAGAAGTAGAGAAGTAAAAAAGGTTTTAATTTTGAGGAAATTGAACCTGTTTTTTCATTTATGAATTATGCATATGGGGTCATAGCTAACAAATCTTTGCTTAAATCAAGGTCAAGATTTTCTCCTATTTTTTCATCTATCTTGTTATTTCAGTTCTTACATTTAGGCCTATTATCCTTTCTGAGTTAATTTTATTTATGGTATGAGTTAAGGGTCTAAATTCATCATTTGTATTTATGGAAAGGAAAGAATATTTTTTCCCCCACTCAATTGTTTTGGCACTTTTGTTGAAAATCAGTTGATCAAATCATATGTTTTTGTTTTTGTTTTCCCCTGGAATCTCAGTTCTATTCCATTGATCAGTCATGCCCATCTTTATGTTAGTGCCACACTGTCTTGATTAGTTTTATTATAAGGATTGAAACTGGTAACTGTTAGTCCCCCAGTTTTTTATTTTTCAAAAATGTTTTGGCTCTTCTTAGTCTTTTGTGTTTGTATATAAATTAGTTTCTAGGGGAAAAAAAAGCCTACTTGGATTTTGATAAGGACTGCTCAATCTGTAGGTCACTTTGGGGAAATTGTCATCTTAGCAGTAATGACTCTTACAGTCCCTGAGCAGGAAATGTTTATCCTATTCATTTTTCTTTTTGAATGTCTTAGCAGCTCTATAGCCCCAAACTTGAACTAACCCAGATGTCCATTAGGGATAGGATATTATATAATATTCATACAATGGACTAATACACAGAAATTAAAAAGAATGAACTACTGACACAGGCAATAGCAAGCAGCAACATGGATGAGTCTTAACACAAAAAGAGGACCATGGCATAATTCCGCTTATATAAAGTTCAGTTTCATTTATGTGAGTTAATTTATGGTCACAGCAGTCAGAATGGCAGTTACTGTTGGGAGGTACAGACTTGCAGGGGCATGAGAGAATCTTCTAGTATGCTGGAAATGTCCTGTTTTTTCTTTCCCAGCATTATTGGGATATAACTGACAAAAAATTATATTAGAGTGCTTAGGTGATCAGTTAATATACATAGACAATGTGAAATGATTACCACCATCAAGCTAATTAACGTCTGTCACCTGACATAGTTACCATTCTGTGTGTGTGGTGAGACCACTTAAGATCTACTACTAAAAATTACAAGTATACATTATAGTATTATTAGCTATAGTCACAATATTGTACATTAGATCCCCAGAATGTCTTACAACTGGAAGTTTGTATCTTTTGACCAGTATCTCCCCACTTAACCACCTGCCCAGTATTTGGCAACCACCATTCTACAATCTGCTTCTTTGACATTGAGTTTTTTAGATTCCACATGTAAGTCAGATCATACAGTATTTGGCTTTCTGTCTCTTATTTCACTTAGCATAATTTCCTCTGTGTTCATCCATTTTGTCACAAATAGCAAGATTTCCTTTTTTGTGGCTGAACGATATTCCACTTAATATTCTTTGATTTCTCTCAGTAATGTATCATAATTTTCAATATATAAGCCCTGTGCTGCTTTTGTTAAATTTATCCCTAAGCATTTTATTCTCTTTATGCTTTTGTGAATGTAACTGTTTTCTGAATTTTTGGATTGTTCATTGCAAGGACAAGGAATACGATTAATTTTGTGTATTAATCTTACATCCTTCCATTGTGCTGAATTCATTATCAGTTCTAATAGTAGTTTTGTGAGCTCTTTAGGGTTCCCACTACACTGGATCATGTCGTCTATACAGGTATTCTTACCTCGATCTTCCAATCTGGATGCCTTTTCCTTCTTTCTGGCCTGACTGCAATGACTAGAACCTGTAGCTCAGTGTTGGACAGCAGTGGACAGAGTGGGCATGCTTGCGTCATTCCCAGGTGCCCGGAAAAAGTATTTAGCCTCTCACTATTAAGTATAATGTTAGCTGTAGATTTTATTAGGTGTCAAGTTGAGGAAATTCCCTTCTGTTCCTAGTTACTGAAAGTTTTTATCATGGATTTTATCAGATGCTCTTCTGTGTCTCTTGAGATCATCATGTAGTTTTTACCCTTTATTTTGTTAATATATATCACCTTATTTGCACATATAAGCCCACCATGCATTCTGGAATAAAGGATGCTTTGCTGTGGTTTATAATCCTGTTCATATATTGCTGGGTTCAGTTTGCTAGTATTTTGTTAATGATTTTTGCATCTATATTCATGAAGATAATTGGTCTGAATTTTTCTTTTCTTGCAGTGTCTTTGTCTAGCTTTGGTGCTGGAGTAATACTGACCTCATAGAATGTAGTGGAAACTGTTTACTCCTCTAATGGAGGAATTTGTGGAAGATTGGTATTATTCCTTCTTGGAATGATTTTGTACCTGAGCTTTACTTAGTGGGAAGATTTTTAACTACTAATTCTTTTTTTTTTTAACTTGTTATAAGTCTTATTCAGATTTTCTAATGTTTTGAGTCAGTTGCAGTAATGTGTGTATTTAAAGGAATTTATTTCATTCAAGTTTTATGACATTGTTAGCAAAAAGAAAGTTTTTTTATGGTTTCTCTTGAACTCATTTAAATTTCTGTGGGGTCAGTATTGATGTACTTTCTTTAATTCCAAATCTGTGTCTTTTCTCCCTTCTTTCTTGGTCCAGTTAGCTAAAGATATGCTGATTTTATTGGTCTTTTTAAGAACTAAATTTTGGGTTTCATCAGTTTTGTTTATTTCTGTTTTCCATTCCATTGATATCTGCCGTGTATGTTCATGATCGCTTTTTTCTGCTTGCTTTGGTTTAGTTTGCCCTTCTTTTGCTAGTTACTTAAGGTGCAAGCTTAACTTACTGATTTGATGTCTGTCTTTTCTTCTAATGAAGGCATGTAAAGCTGTACCAGTCAATGAATAGCTGGAGAGTGTGCTTAAATACCTTGAGCTAATAAGGCATCTCCTGGTGGGCTCAGCCAGGGATGAGTGGACAGCTGAGGCCCTCCTGACTGTGCACATGGCCTTACATGTGTGTGCAGCCTTCCAGACCACCAGGGGTGTCTGGGACTTACCGGGACCTATTATGTCTGTCTGTTTTCTGGATCTCTCGGAAATTTCTGAGTCATTTTTTTGCTTGCTCCAAATATTGCAGGCTCAGGAAGCTGCCATATTGGGCTTCCTTGATGGTTGGCCACCAAGATAATGATTGTTTCTGACAAATGTTTAATTTATGTCTTTTATCTGTTGTACTTATTAGTGGTTAATCATTTATTATTGTCCTTCACTAGAATATAAGGTAGTCTCCCTACCACATAGTAGGCACACATTAAAATATCTATTTAAACATGTAAAAGGCTTATTTAGATATGAATTTATCCCTACTTTAGTGCATAATTATTAATGAATTTTATATTTATCTGTAGGAAAATAAATTGTTAAATAAGTTGGAGATTTGCCTTAGTAAGACTTAACTTTTTACCGTTGCTTTTCTCTGTCACCTCTACGAGTAGCAGTTCTTCCCAACATTGTGCCCACCTGAAATGCCACCTGCCTGATTTTTCTCAAGCACAAGTCCTTCTTTCTATTTACTATAGTAACACTTGACTGTAGAATAGCACTTACCATGTTCTAAGTTTTTTCTGTCCCATTCTAGAGGATTTGGGGAACCATAACTGTATATTATGTATTTCTCTATTGCCCAAATCTCTGTGATTTTCCTTAGAGTGCTTAAAATACGTTTGATTATGAATATTTGTAGTGTGTTTTCTAACTTATGAAATGCTTTTACATTTCTTATTTAGAGTAATACAAATTTCTTTGGTGTTAATTGTGTGTATCACTGCAAACTGTAGAGTCAGTCTTTTGGTATAACTGAATAGCATTATTCTGGCCAAAACACCAATAACACCCATATTTAGAAAAAATAAAGGATCATGATCTATGAACATTTATAGGCAAAACATCTCTTTCTCTTTAATACCAAATTGAATTATTTTTTCTCTGTTTCTGCAGCACATGCCTGGAACACTGCAGGTGTACCTGCTCATTAAATATTTAATAAATAACTTTAAAAATAAAATTGGAAATGAGAGTTTTAGCAGTCTCATTGTTTTGGTACCTCTGATCTCTGGAACAGCCCAACTCCAAGTAATTTTGTAGATGGTTAATGGCATCAAAATCCAAAATATCGTGATTTCTGATTAACTATGATAGCTTTGATCCTTTGATGCAAGTTGGGCCTAGCCTAGAATTAGGATTTTTGCATTAGGAGGAAAGTCATAAGTTATCTAGTCTAAACTCTCATCTAGTTCATCTTATCTCTTGGCTTTATTGCTTAGCTATGCATTTGTATCTATATTGCTCTTCCTTGTGAACTTCAGAGTTGTTTTTATATCCTTGTTAGGTTGAGAACAATCTGTTACAGTGTTCTCATAACTATTTGACTTGGTGTTTTTAACATTGGGGATTATTTTTCTCTGCACAGTCTTCAAAATATCTTTTGTCTGGTTGACTGGAGTAGCAGTTCATACAGTGGTTGTTGAGCTTATTTGCTAGACCTTATTACAGAATACTATAGGTTGTCCATATTTTTTTTTAGTACAACAGTAAGTTGAACCATATGATAATTTTCTTGTTCAAATACTAAGAATAGATTATTTTTATACTCACTATGGCATTAGAAGAGCACATAAACATATTTCCACCCAAAGCAGTATTATTTCTAGGTAAATGTTTGTAGCTACATTCTCTTAGAATTTAAGTGTTTCTAAATGAAAATGCTCTGTGCTTTTCTTCCTAAATATTTTTTCATTTATTCCACAGTCCAGGAAATAGGAATTTCCCAACTGGAAGACCTGCAGTAGTGATGGATGAGAGAAGACAGTCAGACTTCATTACTGAAAAACGATCAGTACAACATATGTGGGGAGAAAATAGAAAAAAGGCTTTAGGTTTTCTTGAAGATGTGAACCAGCCAACCCCCAGGCTTCTGTCAGAGAATTGTGACTCTTTTATTAGTGGAAATGTGATCAGCTTATTAAACATAGATCAGCAGAGAATAAAGAATACCTTTGACAAGTGTGGTTATGACAGTATGGGAGATACTTGTGCAATCACTAGTTCTGATAAAAGCAGTTCCACTGATGGATGCATTGAAAGTATTTTTACAGATCCAGGATTGAATTTTACTAATTCTACTTTTACTACAAGTTATCCAGAAGGGTGCTGTCCACACAGGAGCCATCAGGAGGACAGCAGTAATGAAAGAAGTGCCCTTAATACATCTTCTGAGGGTTGTTACCCAGCCAGTTCTCAAAAAAAGGGTGGGTATTATATGTGGAAACATAATGGTCTATTGTTTTTTTTCTTTCAGATTTTATATGTGTGTGCATTTATGTATTTGTGTATGTATTGGAGGAATATGAAATTAAAAATAGAATGGCATTCCATTATAGTGATGTAGTGGACCAGCGATTTCCCACTATATGCGTCAGGCTAATAGTGTTCAAATTAAGAAATAGAAATAGTCTATGCTAAGGTTTTAGTTCAATGCATAACTTTTATTTTTAAAGGAAAATTTGAAAGTGATCAAGAGAAGACACCACAGAAAAAAATCCGGCAATATCCAGTGAACCATATGTAAGTTTTTGGGTAAATCTGGGGACTGCAGGGCAGGATATGGTATCATACATGTTGAAGTGTTCAGACGGTACAGAGGTGAATTACTGCTGTCCGAGGGTGGGCAGACTGGCCTCAGAGAGATTTGTCACTGGTCAGGATCTTGGTAGTACTGCCTTGCTTGAGAGTATTGTGCTCGTATTTGCCAGTGAAAAAATATTTTCTTATATGAATCTTAGTTTTAATTAAATTTGAGAAAACTGACTTATGTGTTCAAGAAACTTACATACTTTCTAGAATGTCAGTTTATGAATTTACAGTAGGAAAAGAAGAGTCACATACATGGGAATGCTTACTGGCATGATTTTTTTTTTGGCTGGCTTTTTTGCTGGCGTATTTGCTGGCTTTTGGCAGTTTTCCGTGGGAAGGTTGCTTGGTTAGGATAGTGTCAGAGCACGGGAGTAACAGAACCCAAAGGTGAATGGCAGAAGCAAGCACAGTACCATCTGTGGGATGGCATGTATAGACAATTAAAGGAAACTTGTAGTTTCAGAATAGTCCTAACTTCCTTGGTAGTAATTGTGATTTAGTAAAATCTTGGTAATTGAAAATCATGAACTAGCATAGATTTTTATTCTAGAAGTGCTTTCTTATGGAAATATTTAAAGTATCTATTGATAAAAAAGAACATACAGATAGCATTTTATAGGATTGGCATACCAAAGTGTGGATTCATTACTTCCTTAATACAATTGACAAATTAGGTTCCTTGGGGTTCAATATCCAAATAGTCAGAAACTTATGAATGAAAAACAGCATGTTAGGCCTTGAATTTTAAAATGTACTTTATGAAAGTGATTTAGAACATAGTTCCCAAACCTAGCTGCAGATCCATAGTACCTGAAGGGGTGATTCTAAAAGACAGAATACCAACTTTGGCCCATATGTAACAAATGGACTCCGTAGGATGGGCCTTAGGAGTTTTGATTTTTTAAAAACTTCCCTCATAATTCTGATTGGCAGCCAAATTTCAGAACCATAATTTAGAACAACACTTTTCAGAGGGAATAAAGCAGACTTTAATACTGTCTTTCTTATGACCCTTAGGGGTGATATTCCTTTGGAAGGATTGCATTCCAAGCAGTCACTGGATTTTCGACCTGGTGAGGTAAGTACATTTTATATTATCTTACCAGTTCAGTCAGTTGTGTTACCATATGTCATATGTTAGTATTTGCAACTTACTTTGATTTAAGGTTACCTTTTATTGAAATAATTTTTAGGCTCTTTTTTTTTTCTTATGTTTTCTTACCGTGTGGAAATTATGGCTTACATCTAGAAATAAAATTAACGCCTTTTCAGAAACTGTAATGTGCTTTATTTGAGACAAACCAAACTAGAAACATTTAAAGTTCTTTCTGTAAGTCCTATAAATTTTTTTCCAGGTTGAAAATGCTTTAGGGTTCAGTGTGCTGCAGGGGAACATAGTTAACTTGTTTAAGAATACTGAAACATCTACAAACACTGGCATGTAAATTGTAACCCCTGCTCATAGTAAGGGTGTGTGATCCTTACAACAGTCCAGGCACTGTGCTAGGAGATTGGTGTACTTCATACCTCATCTGCAAGTGTCTGACCCTGTAAGGTCTTCACAGCAAAAGTTCAGAGAAATTAAACAACGTGTTCAGGGTCACACAGTTGAACCAGGATTCAAACTCTTGTGTTAGCTGACTCTATATTTTCAACTATACTAATTATTCTCTCTTTAATAAATAAGAGTTGAATACATATTATGAATTCATTTAATAGAATTTGTTGTGTGTCTCCTATATGCTAGACACTGGGGATACAGTGGTGAAAGAACAAAGTTTTTGTTTTTCATGGAGTTTACATTCTGTTATGCACTAGACTCTGCAAGGTACAGAGGAAAAAGACATGGAACCTTGTCTTTAAGAAGCTGTAGTCTAGTAGCTACATAGAAACAACAAAATAATCTAGTGCATTTAGATAAAACTGCTCTTTCTGGGGCTTATACAAAGGGCAGTTGGAGCCAGTAAAGGACACTTGTAAGTTTCCAGGGTGGTCAGGAGGAGATGTGATAGAGGGGAAAACTTCTGATCTGGGTATCAATAAATAAGTTCACCAAATGGACAAACTGCTTTCATCTTAGGAAGATGGACCAACATAAAAACTAGAAGTGAAAGAGTATAGCTTGTTTCAGGAACCACAAGTAACTTGTTTCATTCTCGTTACTGTTATTACTATTATTATAGCATAAATTACAAGGGGTGGGGGAATGGCAAGAGGTTATTCTGGACAATATAAAGGGCCAGGTCATCCAACACCTAGTATGACATAATAATTTAATTTCCTATCACCAAACAGAGTCACTGAAAAAATATTAGCAGAGTAATATGATGATATCAGAGTATTAAAAAGTTGACTCTGGCAACAGTGAGGAGAGATATGAGAAGTGACAGGGCAAAAAATAGTGAGGGCTTGAAGGTAAGTAAGTGTCAGTAAGGAGGAAATGAGGGAAGAGCTATCACAAAGACTCAGAAGATCTAGATTTGATAG
The DNA here is from genome assembly GCF_040802235.1 of Manis javanica. NCBI lineage: Eukaryota > Metazoa > Chordata > Mammalia > Pholidota > Manidae > Manis > Manis javanica. The sequence goes on along the minus strand of NC_133170.1, from coordinate 4,792,083 downwards.
GACTTGATGAGTTAAGAGAAAAGGAAACAATTGAAGACCTGAATTTATGATTTGGACAAATGGGTAATTAACTGGATGGCAGTGAAGCCTCAAGGCATATATGGAGTCATAAGATGGGTAGGACTCGGTCTCAAAATCTCTAGAAGGAAGAAAATTGGATGGTAACCAGGAAAACTCATTTCAAATTACAACATGAGAAAGAAATAATTGTGTTTGGGCATCAAAAATTTTGTGATTTTATTTTAAAAACATGTGTGATTACTTAGATTCACAGAGGGAGCAGATTTCTAAGAGAATATGAGTTAAGTTTGACCTGTTAAGGTAGTGAGAGTCTTTTGAAAAATTTATGATAAATGGTACAGGAATATTGTTCTATAATTTATTTTTTTTTAGTGTCCTTGTCTGGTTTTGATACCAGTGTAATGCTGGCTCATGAAAGAGTTTGGAAGTCTTCCCTCCTCTTCTGTGTTTTGAAGGAGTTTGAGAAGGATTGGTATTAATTCTTCTTTAAATGTTTGATAGAATTCACCAGTGAAGCCATTGGTTGGGAAGTGTTTGATTACTGACTCAATCTCCTTACTAGAAATCGACTTACTCATATTTTCTATTTCTTCATGATTTGGTCTTCATGATTCAGTTGTATGTTTCTAAAAATTTATTTCTTCTAAGTTGTCCAATTTGTTGGCATATAGTTGTTCATACTAGTATGTTATACATGGTATATAATACAGTTTTGTCTTTCTCCTCTGTACTTTCTGATTTTCTTTGAGTCTTGTTGAGTCTAGCTGAAGGTATGTCAATTTTATCTTTTCAGAAAACATCTTAGTTTCATTGATCTTTTTAATTTTCTTTCTACTGTCTATTTCATTCATTTATGCTATAGTTGTTATTTCTTTCCTTCTACTAACTTTTTCTAGTTTCTTTGAGGTATAAAGTTAGGTTGTTTGAGCTCTAGTTTTTTTAATGTAGGTGTTTATCACCATGAATTCTCTTTTGCTGCACCCCAGAGGTTTTAATATGTTGCATTTCCATTTTCATTTGTCTCAAAATATTTTAAAATTTCTCTCTTGATAGACTTTTTGACTCATTGGTTGTTCAGGGGCATGTTGTTTACTTTTCACAAAAATGTGAATATTCCATTTTTTTGTCCTGTAATTGAACTTGGGTTTTATCCCATTTTGGTTGGAAAACATGCTTGATATGATTTCAGCCTTTTAAAATTTATTGAGATTTATTGCCTAATGTGTGATCTGTCGTAGAGAATGCTCCATGTGCATTTGAGAGGAATGTAAATTGTGTTGCATTTGGATGAGATCTGTATACATCTGTTTACTCCATCTGGCTTAAAGTATCATTTAAAGCTGATGTTTCCTTACTGATTTTCTGTCTGGATGCTCTGGTGATGTAAGTGGGGTATTTAAGTCTCCTACCATTATTTTATTGCTCTATTTCTCCCTTTAGGTCTGTTCATGTTTACTATATATGTTTAGGTGCTTCTGTGTTGGGAACATAAATATTTGCAAATATTCTTTTGTTGGATTTGCCCTGTTTCATAATATAATGACCTTTGTCTCTGATTACAGACTGTCTTAAAAGTCTGTTTTGTTTGATCACGTATAGCTTCTTCTGGTTTCCCTTTGCATGGAATATCTTTTTCTATCCCTTCACTTTCAGTCGTGTGTCCTTATGCATGAAGTGAGTCTCTTGTAGGCAGCATGTTGATGGGTCTTATTTCTTTATCCATTCACCCACTCTGTATATTTTGATTGGACAATTTGGTCCATTTACATTTAAAGCAGTTATTGATAGGTATGGACTTACTGCCATTTTGTTTATTGCTTTCTGGCTGTTGTGTAATTCCTTTGTTTTATTCTTTTCTTACTCTCTTCCTTTGTGATTGATTATTTTCTCTAGTAGTATGCTTAGATTCTTTCTCTTTCTCCTTTATCTACTATAGATTTTTACTTTCTGGTTACCATGAAGCTTATATATATGAGGCAACTTATATTTATAGCAGTCTATTTTAAGTTGGTACATTATGTTCTCTTCCTGGATCTGTACCTGTTTCCTTCTCCACATTAGGCAAGTTTTAGGTTATTATTTCTTCAAGTAAGTGTTCTGCTCCTTTCTCTCCTTCGCCTTTTGGGACCCCTATAATGTGAATAGTGGTCCACTTGCTATTGTCCCATAAATCCATTATGCTGTTTTTATTCTTTCTAATTTCTTTTTCTTTTTGCTCTCAATTGGATAAATTTTACTGCCCTGTCTCTGAGTTCACCAGTCCAATCTTTGCCTTTTTCCAGTCTGGTGAACCCTTCTGCTGTATCTTTCACTTCAGTTGCTGTATTCTCCAGCTTTGTGATTTCTCTTTGGTTGAAATTATCACTTTGTTCTTGCATTGTTCTCCTTCACCTGGTGAGCATATTTATGTCATTACTTTGAACTCTTATCAGGTAAATCACTTTCCTTTGTTTTACTGAGGTCTTTTTCTGAGGCTTTATCTTCTTCTTTTGTTTGGAACATATTCTTGTGTTTCTTCATTTTCCTTGACTTTCTGTGTTGGCTTCACTGCATTAGGTAACACAGGTACCTCTTCTGATCTTGAAGGAGTGGCCTTGTGTAGGAGATACGCATTATGTTTCAACCCTGCTCTAGCTTTTAGTTGTCTTAAATGTGTGAATGTCCAAGCAACCTACTTTATTTTTAACAGCTTGTAGTAGTTGAGGGTCTGAAAAAACTTGCCAGTGTCTCAAACTGGAATATCTCAGTCAGCACCTAGTTTCATTCTGATGGGAAACTGGACCCTCACACAGTAGCTTTCCAAGTATGTAAATAAATCTCTTTCATGGGAAGACTTGAGGATGGACATTTCTGTCCGCTCCCTTTGCGCTGAGTTCTGCTGTGATAGTCAGTTAAGGACTGTTTCTTTGTTCTCACCATCCTGTCGAACTCATGAACACAAGCCCCACTGGCTCTCACAACCAGGCTGTTAAGGGATGAATCCTCTGGGCAGCAGCCGCAAAAGCTGGGGTACCGGATGTGCATAGGCTCCTTGGAGACGCTGGAGACCTGGGGTAGGGCAGAGCATGAAAATGGTACCCCCTGTCTGCCTCTGAGTCTGGAGAGGACTGCATTTGGCTCCTAGATGTGTCTTTAATTAGAAGCTTCCCCTCTGGCTAAATGTATGAAAATAAACTCACAGACCTATTTCACAGAAAGACTCGGCATTTCATCCTGCTGCCTCTTTGCTGTGTCCTGGAAAATAGCTGGTTAAGAATTCTTTCGCCATTTGTTAAGTCCTGTGGGACCTGTGGCCCTTCGGCTACCATGTCAGGCTAGCAAGGGGCGTTCTCTGGAGGGCAGCTGCAAAACCAGGGCTCCGGACGTGTGTACAAACCCTTTCCTGGGAGATGCTGGTGACCTGGAGCGAGGCAGAGCCTGAGCACAGAGATGCCCCCCCGGGCTCTCTGGTCTTCGGAGAACATTACGGCAGGCCTCTCCCCGTGTTAAATCGGAAGCCTTCATCTCAGGCCAACGATTTAAGATAAGCAAATAGGCTCTTTCACAGAAAGACTGGGGCTGCCTTTCAGTGTGCTGTCTCTCTGTACTGTGCTCTGGAGGGTAGCCAGTTAAGGACTCTGTGTTTGTTACAGTCCTGTGGGACCTATAAACATAAGCCCCGTTGGCCACCAGAGCAGGGTGATCAGGGGGTGTCCCCCAGGCAGCAGCCACAAACCTCAGAGCACTAGATAGGTGCACAGGCTCTTTGTTGGGAGGTACTGGTGACCTGGCATGAGGCAGAGGGACAGTGTGAAGAGAGCACCCCTCCTTGAAGGCCTCTGGAGAGGACTGTAGTTGCCCCTTAGATGTAAGTTTGACTAGTGGCCTGCTCCTCAGGCTGTAGCCATGAGGACAGCCAATAGGTTTCTTTCACAGGGTGACTGGGTGTCTCAGTGGCCTGCCTCAGTCCTCGGCGCAGCCTGTGTGAGCCCTTGAAGGACTCTCAGTTCACTACAGCCTTGGGGGTCTGGGAGACACAAGTGCTATTGGCTTTCACAGCTAGGTGTTTTGGAGGCTCATCTTCTAGGTGGAGGTCCTAAAAGTTTGGGTATCAGATTTGGGGTTCAATCCATTTGTTCCTCAGGGAGAAGCTTGGAGTTATGGGTTCCCTCCTAATGGTGGGTGGTTGTGTTGAAGATGGGGTTTATGGGGAAATTGTGTCTCAGCCTCTCCTGTTTTGATACAGGTTTTATCATGTTTGCCCAACGTGTAGGAGTCTCTTGGCTAGTTTTTGGGTTTCTTTCAGAGGGAATTGTTCCACATGTACCTGTCAGTTTGGTGTGTCCATAGGAGGATGTGATTTCAGGATCCTTTTATGTTACCATCTTGAACTGAACTTATTCAATTTTGAAGTATTATAGGAATAAGGTTTAAATATGATTGTTAAAAAGGTAAGGTAATCAGTAGAGAAACGGTGACACATGGAAGAACTCCAGAATTTGGAAGAGTGGGGATGTCGGCTAGAAAACCTGATCAATTTGGGAACAAATGAAATAGCGCGTCTACCTAAATGGGAAACATGAAATGTAGGGAATTAAACCTGCTTAGCAATTAATATATTAAAAATGAAGGGGCTGATTTCTTAAATCAAGATTCCAAGAATATCAAATTGAAAGAGAAAAATATTTTTCAAAAAATGAGTGTAATATAATAATAAAGGTTAGAAATAAAAAGATAGCAAAAAAGATTTGCATAAAGAAAATACAGAATATCGGTGCAAGGATGGTATAAATACAATAAAAAGCCCATTCAGAAGAGAAGAGGAGGAGGAGCTCCAGAGCTAGTGACGCACACGGACTTTGAACTCCTGCTGGACAGGCGTTGTGAAGTCTTGCTGTCCTGAATGACGGGGGAAGTTCTTCGAATAATTTGGTTTCTTCTGTTTGGGACAGTCTTCTTTATTTGTTAGTCTCGATCAACAGATCCGAATTGGGTATTGGAGTGTGTGCCTATCTTGGGGTCTATATAGTTTTCTCATCTTGTGTGTTCCTGATGCACATTTGGGCTTGAATGTTTGAACAGTTGAACACACAACACTTTTAAAATGATTGAGTAGTGGGTTTAGAGAAGAGGCTCTGCTGCCTGAGGTCATTCAGGGCCCCAAGCTGGTGGGACTGCCGTCTTCAGCTGGCGGTTTCCATGTTTGTACTGTATGTTGGTGTCAGACAGCAGAAGGAGAAGGGAAGTGGGGGGTTGTGGAGAGAAACTTCATGAGCCAGGACTGTCAGTGGGGTACACCACTTCTTGACCAGAACTTAAATCACACGTCCAACCCAGCTCCAAGGGAGGCTAGGAAATACAGTCTAGCTATAAGCCTACAAGGAAGGTCTCTCTGCCTTATGTAAACCCTATCTCACCAACAGAAAATACCTATTTTCTGTAAGTTCATGGTACATTCACAAATATAATTCCAATGGACTCTTAAAGAGGTCTAGGAGATTTATCTAAGGAGTTTCATAGCCACATTCTTTAACAATTCATTATGTTAGAAATCCACAGCACCAAAAAAGATGCTTAATCTCTCTTACTTTGTTGGAAATTAAGAAATATTCTGGGTTTAAAAGAGAAAAAGAAAGAAAATGAAAATAAATTATGAATTACATAGAAATTGATGAAAGCCACAACCAATGGTGTGTTCTACAGAAAATTTCTGCCTCTGAGAGCTTTGGTCATTTAATTAATTATTGTTATGTAGTTTAATTAATTTAATTTTTTTAATTAAGTGAACTGATATCCAATTTAAGAAATTAGAGAATAAAAATGAAACTTCAGATTTCTTTAATATGTTTGCATTTTTTCCGTTGTATTGACTGTGATTACCTGAAGTAATTCATTTCTTAGCAAATGTCTATTTTGCTTGCTATTTCTAAACCAATTTAAATTTCATGTTATTGTTTGTCATAAATATTTCTTTGTGGTTCTAAAGTCATCTGAGTTGAATTAACCTGAAATAAGAGTACTATAAAATGAATTGGTGGGGTTAAAAGGGGTGACAAGAGTGGTTATTTTTGTATGTACTTGGAAGTTGTTAAAATTTTGTTTTTTTTCTAGATTCTGATTGAAGGAGGAGGAGCTTGTTCTTTAAAAGGCAGGCCAGCATCTTCTAAGAAAATATGTCAGTAAAACTATAAGTGGATTTTATTCTTTTTAAAACATTGACACTTAAGTGGAAATCAGTTATATTTTAAGTGTTTAATTTTTGCTAGCAAATATGTTTCACAGTTATCTTAGAATGTACTAGTAATGCAAATGACCCTTTACAATTACCTTGATCTTTTAAAAAATGCTTTGTAAAATAATGAGTATATATAATGTGTACGTATAGTTTAGCAAGTAACAATAAAGCAGATACCCTAGTACTCACTTTGTAGTGTAAGAAATAATATGTAACCAATACTTTTGAAAATCTCGATTGCATTTCCTATCCTGCCCCCTAGAGGTAACTATTATATTAAATTTGTTTTTTGTGATACCACACAGATTTTTTTCCCATTGCTTAATTTTGAACTTTCTACAAATTGAGGCAAACCATGTATATTTCAGCAACTTGCCTTTTTTTTCCACCCAGAAATATACTTTGAGATTCATTCACTATGATACTTGTGACTCTAGTAAATTTTATTATTTCTTTACTGCTGTACAGTCTTCTACTGTGTGAATGTACCACAGTTTGTTTATGCACCTTCTGGCAATGTTTATTTAGGTTGTTCTGAATATTTTGCTATGATGAGCAAAGCTACTTTGGAAATTCTTGACATTTCTCCGGGCATATGTATAAACATTTCCTCTAGGACATAGCTCTAGGAATAGAAGTGGCTAGTTCATATGATAAGCACATCTTCACCTCTCCAAAGCGGTGCACAATTGTTTTGCCAAGTAGTTGTGCCAGCTCCAGCTCAAACTCCCACTAGCAAGAGGTTGTTGTAGTTGTTACATATTCTCACTAACACTAGGTCAGCTTTTTATCATTGTTGGCAATCTGATATCTCATTGTAATTTTAATATATATTTCCCTGATTAGTAATTAATTCATTAGCCATGCATGTTTTATCTGTAAATTGGCTTTCATGTCTATTCCTCAGGTTTCTTTTAGGAAGTTTAGCTCTGGCTTTCCTTATGAGATGTGCCTCATATCTAGAGCTATATGCATATATCCTATATATCGTTTATGTCATAGATATCAATTGCTTAGTAAGCCTGTGGGTACCAAGTACTTCATTTTTGAGGCTTCTTTTTATTCTGTGTTGTTTTTTTATGGACAAAAGTGGCTGGAACTTCTTAGCTATTCTGGTAGAATGATTCCTCAGGATTTCTAGTCTGCTTGGATACCCACAAATTTTCATAGACTTTTTTTCTTTTTTGATTCAACTTTTTGAATATGTGAAACATTAATTTGGTTTCTAGCCCTGTCCTGTTTGCTCTATTTTCTTCTGCCTCATTTTTTTTTTTGTTGGTTTATGGTTTATCATTTCAATGGGTTTTTCCCCCCCCAAAAAAGCCTAAAAATACATTAACACACCTTTAAATGAGCCTTAGTTCCCTGCCTTTCTCACTCTAAATGTAATATAGGGTATTTGCTTTAATATAGGATATTTTATAAATGAATTGAATGGATTCACTTATTTAATAAAATATCCTACAGATGTCTCCATGTTAGTACTAGACATTTCTTCATCCTTTACTTATGACTATTTAGTGATTCCTTATGTGTATAGACTATATTTCAATCAGTCAGTACCCTGTTGGTGGATATTTGAGTTGTTTCCCATATCTTACTCTTAAAATAACAACTGTGAATAACTGCAATTAACAATTTTGTGCATATGTTGCTTAATTGTGGAGGTGCATTGTCAAGATGGTTTCTAGGAGTGGGACTGCTGAGTGAAAGGGCGATGCATTGGCTTTTCTGGTAGATACTGGCAAAATTTGGTTTTTCTAGATGCTGCCAATCCCTGTTGCATCCCATTTGGCAATCCCACCAGAAATGTGCCTTTTAATCCACAGCCTCACCAATAGGCTGGTGGACAAACTTAACAAATTTCTGTGAATCGTTTAAAGAGAGATGTATAGATACAAATTTGGGTCTGCACTTCTTTTACTGTGAGTGAAGTCAAGCTTTTCGAAAAGGTCGGATGGCTATTCCCTTTCCTTTTCTGTGAACTCTCTTCATGTCTTTGACCAATTGAATTTTTGGCATTTTTCCTGGATATTTAAAAAGCTCTTTGTAAAGAGATTTATGTCCTTGTGATATGTCACAGGTATTTTCTCCTAGTTTATTATTGGTTTTTGATTTTTTTTTTGTTTTGTTTTTTTTTTGCTTGCGGTGTCTCCTGCTTTGCAAAAGTCTTAATATATTTTCATGTGGTTAATTATATTGATCTTTTTATACTTTTAGATTTAATTAAAAAGACTCTACACTTACAGGTTATAAATGAATTCACCCATCGCTTCTCGGCCTTTTGGCTGAGATCAAGTGTAGTATCTGTTCTTATCAGTTTAATATCTGATACGTCCTCTATCCGAGGACAATATATTAAATGGATTTTTGGAATCAGGAGATGGAATGGGGGCTTGCTCCGTCCACTCCACGCATCGACCTGGTATTGCAGTACTTCCAGGAACGGTGCACAAAAAAAAAAAAAAAAAAAAAAAAAAAAAATGAATTCACTTATGTTTTCTTCTAGTAAGAGTATGAGTTTATATTTTTATATTTAGATCTTTATCTATGTGGAATTTATCCTGATTTAAGGCGTGAGATATGTATTGATTCAAGTTTTAAAAATGTGTCTTTTCCCTAGATATTTGTGATACCACCATTTTATACTAATTTTCCTTATGCATCAGGGTCTGTATTGGGACCTTTTTTTTTTTTTTTACTGTTTCATTGGTCTTTCCTAATTTTAATGTGCTATAACATACTATTTTTATTGTGTTTACTTTAGTATGTTTAATTTCTACAGGAAATAAACCCCCCTTTGCGTTTTTCAAGAAGAGTGCTTCTGGCTGCCTTTTACTTTTTTTCATATAAACTTTAAAATGAACTTGTCAAACTTCAAATAAATGTTTTAATTTTTATTAGGAAAATGTTAAATGTGTAAATTAACTTAGTATGAATTGTCATCTTAATGCTGTTGAATAATCCTGTCTAAGAAAAAGGATGCCTTTCTGTTAATTTGGCCTAAATTTGTATCATTAACAGTTTTTGAAAACCTAAGAAGTTTTCCTGAAGTGAATTCTACACGTGTCTTGTTGGATTCATCTGTAGGCGCTTCTTGTTGTTTCTTGTTGGAACTTTAGTGTGAACATACATCCCATGTTTCCACATTAAATAAGATTCTGGATTTTGAACTTAGGCACATGCATGTTGATTATTTTCCTGAGAGTTTGTTAGGAGGTGACTTTGAGGAAGTGTGATTCTTGGCATCTATAGAAATGATTATTAATTTTTCTCCATAGAACTTTTTTTATTGTGTTCAACCCCCCACCCCCACACGCATAAATAAAACTCACCTTCCCAACAATTCCCCCAAGTGTGCAGCATACCTCCCCTCCCCTGTCGCCTCTGGCAGCCACCATTTTACTTTCTGTTTCTATTAATTTCAATATTTTAAGTATCTCATGTAAGTGGAATCATGTAATATTTGTCTTTTTGTAACTGGCTTATTTCACCTAGCATAATATCCTCAAAGGTTTATCCATCTTGTAGCATATGACAGGATTTCTTCTCTTCGAATGCTGAATAATATTCCATTGTATGTATCTACCACATTTTCTGTATCAATTCATTTGTTGATAGACAAGTAGATTGCTTCTACCTTTTGGCCACTGTGAATAATACTGCAGTGAACATGGGTGTGCAAATATCTTTTCAAGATAATTGTTTTCAGTTCATTAGGATATATATACCCAGATATGGGATTGCTGGATTATATGGTAGTTCTGTTTATTTTTTGAGGGACCTTTATACTGTTTTCCATATCAGCTATTCCATTGTTCCATTTCCACTTACAGTGCACAAGGGTTCCAATTTCTCCACCTCCTTACCAATGCTTATTTTGTTTGTTTGTTTGTTTAAAATAAGTGGCCATCTAATATGTATGCAGTGAGATCTCATTGTAGTATAAATATTTTAAAAAGGTGAATTTTACTAATGGATTTTGTGATATGGACCATCCTAGCATTCTTATAATAAATTCCAAATCATGATGTATTATAATCATGTTCACTCTTCTGCTTAATTCTAGTCGCTCAGCTGACTAACAGACCTGTTACAGAGGGCATTGGCCATGACTTGAGGCATGAATAGGTAGTACTCATGGTTCACTGCATACAGAAGGGCATGTGATTTGATTTGTGTTGTTACTCCACATTCTATGACCTTTTGCTTTTCTTGGTAGTGAACCCATTTTCACAAGCCAGGAATGCAATGGTTGAATCTGCTGTGGATCTGTAATATTTATGCATCATAGAGAGTCAGGACCTACTTCTCAGGCCCATTTTTAAACTTTACTTGTAATCATAAGAGAGCACATTAAGGAGATAATGAAAGTATATCATACTAGATGCTTTGAATTTATTAATTTTTTTCATACAGTTTTGATTGTACAGTGAAGCTTCATTTACTAGATTAGCAAGTATCTGGTGCATTGAGACTTTATAAACTTGACTCATTCTCCCTTCCTGCATGTTGACATTTTGTTCATAAAAAATGGTTTATATATTGGAAAAAAATGAATCCAGTTTCTTTATTCTCCTTTCTTCCCTTATGTTAAGTACCCTTATTTTACTTGTAGATACAAATGTTTTAAATGTAGAATAAGTAAACCTATAATGCAAGCTGTCAAGTAGCCAAAATTTCAACTAGTTTTGGGGTACTTCAGAATGCTCTTACAGGATGTTAGCTGAACTTTTAACCAGCAGATAGCTTCTGCTTATTTACATCTTTTGTGAAGCATTAATCAATAACATTCTTCCTGAAACAAACATTCATTTTCAGATCTTGATTCTTCACAGAGTAGTCTGTCTACCAGTTACTCTCCAAGGCCAACAGATAGTTGTTTCAGTTCTAGTTCAGAATTGGTAAGTTACTGTTTTTTTTTGCTTGTTGATTGATATGTTCTCTGCTAATTTAGAAATACCTGTATTTCTCATTATTTACCTTTACACATTCTTGAAAAAAATAAGTGAATCAATAAAAAGTGGAAATAAATACAAACAAAAACATGTAAAAATTATTTAAAATGTAATAAAAATATAAATGGAAATATAAAATTAAAATGTAAATAAGCATCATTCATTCATATTTATAAAGGTGATAACTGTTATTTGTTGAAGTCACTCTTAAAGATGTGTGTGTGTGTGTGTGTGTGTGTGTGTGTGTGTGTGTGTGTGTGTGTGTATGTATGGATTTCTCTTAAAAGGCTTTTTAAAAGAGCCCACTCACAATAATTGAAATTACCCCAAACAAACAAGAATACATACACAAAGTCTCAAGACATATATGAAGAAAACTATAAGATGTATTGAGAGCTGTAATCTGAATAATCAAAATGACATGTTGTGTCCTGAGTGGGAATGTTGCATTTCTCATCAATCACATGTTTCGGTGGTATTCTCCATGTTTGTTTCATCTGCTTTGTTTCTAGCTTGCTATCCAAACTACTCATGCTAAGGAAGGACCCCTGTGACCTCTATGTTGCAAATTTATCGAATGCTTTACCGCTTTATTTTATGAGAACTCCTAATAATATTGGTAGAAATGATTATTGTCTTTTTTTGAAAGATTTTCTTTCTGCTTTTGTGATGGCCCACTATCTTGGTTTCCTTCATAGCTCTCTGACTTCTCCTTTGTCTTCGCCCACTTCCTTCCCCTGAATAAATGGTAATATTTAGGATTTGCTCCAGGACTCTTCTCTTAACCTACACTCCAAATTCTAGATGATGTTATGTTCTTTAATGGCTTTATATACTATCTGGTTAATAACAGTTCTCAACTTTGTGACTTTATCCTAAATATGTATTTAGATGTTCAGTTTCATACTGGATATATTCTTTTGGATATTTTATAAAAAAATCTCCTTATCCTCATACCTCAAACTGAACATCCACTACTCTTCTCCCCGAATCAGTTTTTCTGATAGTTCCATATTAGTAGATACCTTTTTTAGCCTCAGTTCCTCATGCCAGCAACTTAGCAGTTTGTCATTTCTTTGTCGTTCATCTGCCTCCCTTTGTCATCCATTCAGTTCTGCCTCCAAAATAAGTTGCATATTTATCTACCTCTCTCAACTTGCATTGTCAGTTACCCTAGTCAAAGATACGATCATCTTGTTCTTGAATATTGTTGTTTCCTGAGAGACCTCTCTACTTCCACTCTCGTCCCACTTTCTTTACCAGCTAAGCAATCATCACGATCTTTTAAAAACTTAAGTTGAATCATATTATTCCTGTATATAACTATTCAATGGATTTCTGTTTTACTTTAGAATCTAAAATACCTAACAGTGGCCACAGGCCTTGTGTGGTCTGTCCTCTGACTACCTCTTCAACCTCTAGTATTTGCCCTCTTTCGCTACGCTCCGTACATACTGAATTTCATTTAGCTTGTCAGTCTCTTTTCTGCTGCAGAGCATTTATATATCCTGTTTCCTCTGCCTTGTCTTATTCATCCTTTAGGTCTCAGCTTAAATATGTCGCTTCTGAAAGCCCCTTCTTGGCTCCTCAATTTAAATTCGTGCCTCAGTTATGTTCTCAAAGTGCTTCATACTTGTTCATGTTTTCCCTCTATATATAATATACACATGTATGTATGTATGTATATATATATATGTAATCATATATGCATATGTGTGACTGTCATTTCCACCGTGAAAGTATGTGCTCTGCGAGGGTAGCAACCATACCTGCTTCACTCACATTGCAGACACTGATGAATATTTATTTCTTGAATAAATACATGTAGTGAGCTTGTTTTTTCTAATTTCTGCCCAGCTATTCTCAGGGCTGTTTCTTGGACTTGCTTTTCTTAGTGCCAATCAGCTAAGGTCTGTACCTAATTTTAGTGTTTTTCTGCTAGACTTGCTTTTCATTTAGCTTGAATAAATTCTTTTATGCAAGATTTTCATAAAAAGAATATTTTGTTTAGTTCAGAATTACTAGATAATTTAGAAACTTGAAAAATTCAAGCTAGCAAATTGAAAACTAGACCTATTAAAGTTTATTAAAATCTTACTTTTTCAGAAACAGTTGAGATTTACTGCTACTTGACTTTTTTTTTTTTTTGGTCTATTTGATTTCCTATTAGCTGATACTTTCTTTACATTCTATTTTTCATGAGTCTGGTTTCCTTACATTCTACCTTTCATAAAAGGTACAATATAGATATTTTTTGACTTAATAATTCAATTAGTGATTAATAGAACAAGTTATATGTGTTAGCTGTTTCTTTCAAAATGATTACTTCTACTCTACTCTTTTTAAGTGGTTGAAGACTGTGTTACATGTAATTCCCTGGTGTGAAAGGATAGGGGGATGAAGTAGCCATGACTACGGGGACTAATAAGAGGCAAAAGTCTCTTCTCTTTTTTAGTTCTTTGCATTTTTAATACAGGGATTATTTATTTATTTATTGTTCTTGCTAAATTAAAACTCTGTAACTTTCTGGGAGGTGGTAGATTATTGTTTGAAGACCCTTTGGTGGTATAGCAGCTTTAATTTGCAAACCTGCCAGAGTCTCTTCTGTATTTTGAAATTTTTTATAATGTGAATTCTAAGAATGCCTGCTTTAAAGTGATTGATTTTTAAAAATCTAAACATAATTTACAGCAAAATTAACTAAATTTCTTTTAGTCATCTGAAGATGAAGATCAAAAACGGAAGGAAGTTGAAGATTCAAATAGGAGATCTATCAAAACCAAAGAACCAACTAATCATTTGTGTCTAGAAAGGATGGCAAAGCTTCCATGTGATAGGATCATTAAAAACAATGCCAAAATCCGTAAACAAAGTGAGAATTTTCATCACTGCTCAGTGAAAGATACTGCTAATCAGCCTCCACAGTCTCAGTGTAATTCACACATATCACAAAACAAAACCAGTCATTGCAGTTTACAGGTTGTAAAATGTGATGCATGGGTACAAACAGAGAGTAAACCTGTGACAGAAGAAAAATTAGATGCTGCCGTACAGTGCAGTATAATTTCAAAATGTGAATGTGGAAGTGATGTGTCTTCTCTTGGTAATGTTGAAAGGTGCAGTGAAAATATTAAGTCGGATACCACTGGAGGGCAGGAAATCCTCAAGAACAACTCATACTGCAAAATCTCAGCTCGAGAGTGAGCGTTTCATTTAATGTTCAGAATTCATGAACAAAGTAAGGAATGAGAAAACATGAAAGTGCAAGGTCAGAGTATTTAGAGGCTATATTATGGTTTGTTTTAAAACATTTTAGTATTTATGCATTTGATTTTAACATAGATATTTCTTAAATAGCTTTAGCATTTATTAATGTGTATGAAACTTACTGTCTGCCACTCTTGTGGTTATTATATTATATTTGTGGATTAAAAATGTTTAATTGCTTCCTTCCTTGTTGCACTTACTTTAAAATTTAGCGCCGTTGCGTCTTTTAGCAAAAATACCGTCTTCCAAGATTTTAAGAGAGAAAATAATACTAAATAATATCAAAAATGTTTTATAACCTAATTATAAGAATTTTGTTAACTACTTAAATATTAGACTCATTAAATTCTGGCATTAACTTTTTGATAAAAAAGATGTTCTATTTTGTTTGGATAACATTTTTTGTTGGTGCTTGTATTGAAAGGAAAATGTTTTTGTCTTCAAGGTTAAAAAAATATTTCAGGTTTCAGTGCTTTTATAAAAGAATTGTTCAGCATTGGAAAATATTATTTATGTTCATTAATTTTAATATTGCTGATTCCTTTCATGAATATTGTTTCAGAATTTCTCATTTATAAAATATAGGCTTTGTTTCCAGCATAACAATTATTTTTGTGTTAAGATTTTAAATTTTCATACTCTAAAACTGACATTTGCATGAATTTATTAAGTGCACAGCAGGGTGCATTCTGATATCTCACTGAACCAAAAACATAATTGTTAGGAGTTTCTGTGCCTTTGGTGACTATGATGATTAAATGCTGCATTTTTTCATACACACATATCATTCAGTAGTTTGTATTGCAGAGATTGTCACAGTTAACAATTTAGAAATGACAGCTGATTTTTTTAATTTTTTGTTTTTAAAGAAATTTTTTGAAGTATAGTTGACATCGTATTAGTTTCAGGTGTGCAACATAGTGATTTTACATTCACGTGTATCATGAAGTAAGTGCAGTTACCATCTGTCACCATGAGTTATTACAATATTATTGACTATATTCACCATGCTGTACTTTCATGCCTGTGACACTGACTTTATAACTGAAAATTTGTACGTCTTGATCCTCTTCTCCTGTTTTGCCTATCCCAGCCCTGCCCCCTCCAGCAACTACTAGTTTTGTAATTTATTTATGAGTCCATTTTTTCCCGTTTGTTTTAGTTTTTACATTCCACATGTAAGTGAAGTCTTGTGGTATTTTTCTTTCTTTGCCTTATTTCACTTAGTATAATACCCTCTTGTACCATCCCTGTTGTCGCAAATAGCAAATTTCGGTCTTTTTTATGGCTGAGTTAATACTCCATTGTGTAAATGTAGCACATCTTTATACATTCATTTGTTGGTGGACACTTACATTGCTTCGATATGTTGGTCATTGTAAATAATGGTACAGTAAACATGGGGACGTGTATCTTTTCAAATTAGTGCTTTGTTTGGGTAAGTACCCAGAAATGGAATTACTGGATTATATGGTATTTCTATTTTTAATTTTCTGAGGAACCTTCATACTGTTCCATGGTAACTGTACCAGTTTACATTCCCTCCAACAGTGTAGGAGGGCTCCCTTTTCTCCACATCCTTGCCCACGCTTGTTTTTCTTATCTTTTGGATGATGGCCATTCTGACTGGTGTGAGGTGATATTGTGGCTTGATTTGCATTCCCCTGATGATGAGGAACATCTTTAATTTGTCTGTATGTCTTTTATTGTGTCTTCTTTTGTCTCTTCAGGTCCTCTGCCCATTTTTTAATTGGATTGTTTTTTCTGGTGTTATTTATATGACTTCTTTATATATTTTGGATATTAACATCTTATCAAATGTATCACTTGTGAATATCTCCTCTCTCATTCTGTAGGTTGCTCTTTCATTGTGTTGATGGTTTCCTTTGCTGTGCAGAAGCTTTTTAGTTTGGTGTAGTCCTGCTTGTTTATTTTGCTTTTGTTTTCCTTGCCTTAGGGAGACATGTCCAGAAAAACATTGCTAAGGCCAATGTCGAAGAGTTTATTGCTTGTGTTTTCTTGTAGAAGTTTTATGGTTTCAGGACTCACATTTGATCTTTAATCCATTTCAAGGTTCTTTTTGTGTAGGTCGTAAGAAAGTGGTTCAGTTTCATTCTTTTGCGTGTAGCTGTCTGATTTTTCCAACACCATTTGTTGAAGAGACCGTCTTTTCTCCGTTGCATATTCTTGCCTCCTTTGTCATAATTAGTTGACCATATACATATGGGTTTATTTCTGGGTTCTCTGTTCTGTTCCATTGATGTTTGTCTGTTTTTATGCCAGTACTATACTGTTTTGATAAGGACAGCTTTGTAGTATAGTTTGAAATCTGGAAGTGTGAAACCTATAACTTTGTTCTTTGCTTTCAAGATTGTTGTGGTTATTTGGAGACTTTTCATGGTTCCATACAAATTTTAGGATTATTCTAGTTCTGTCAAAAATGCCATCAGTATTTTTATAGAAGTTGCATTGATTCTGTAGATTGCTTTGGGTATGGATTTTAACAATAATACTTCTTCCAATCCATGAGCACTTTTAATCTTTTCACTTATTTGTGTTGTCTTTAATTTCTCTTATCAATGTGTTGTAGATTTCAAAGTACAGATCTTTCACCTCATTGACTAAACTTAGTCCTAGGTATTTTAGTATTTTTGATGCAATTGTAAATATGTTTTTATTAGTATATAGAAATATATTCTATATATTTTGTTATTCTTTTCATTATTAGTATATAGAAATGCAACAAATTTCTCTGTTGATTTTGTATTCTGTGACTTTATTGGATTCATGTATTTAAATAGTTTTTTGGTGGTATCTCAAGATTTTCTATATATATAGCATTATGTCATCTACAAATAGTGAAAATTTTCCTTCTTCCTTACGAGTTTGAATGTTTCATTTCTTTTTCTTGTCTGATTGCTGTGGTTAGAACTTCTGGTACTTTGTTAAGTAGAAGTAGTGAGAATGGACATCTTTGTCTTTTTCCTGATCTTAGATGAAACGCTTTTGGAGAGATAATGACAGAATTTTCCAGAGTTGATCAGTTCTACTAATTCACAAATTCAAGAAGGCCAACAATTTGCAAGTAGGATAAATAGTATGAAGTCATTGTATGGACCCAGCATAATAAAATGGCAGATCCTCAAAGACAGAAGAGATCTTGAAAGCAGCTTGAAAAGAGTATGTTCCTTAAAGGACAGCTGCACTGTTGGATGACTTTGCAGTAGCAATAATGGAGGTCAGAAGGTGGTGCATTAGACCTTCCATACCCTGATAGAAAATCACTGTTACCCTAGACTTGAGTTTCCTGCTTTATAGCTCTAGCACTGTTCGAAACCACCGAACTAGCCAATACTACCCTTAAGGAACCATTTCTGCAGGATTCAGTGATTTATACTTAAGGTCTTTGTATGTGGATAGCACTTTCATTTTGTGAGACAAGTTCCTGATTTTTTCGTTTTGGTCTTTAACCTGTATGCTCAATAACTTTTCCATTGCTTCTACTTCTTCAGGTCTTCTAGACTTTGCAGTATTTGAAGGAGTTAGAGCCACAGGAATTTCTCTTACATTTTCAGTGTTGTCTCTGTTGGTTGCTGAGGAGATAGTACATGTTCTCTTGTTTCCTTTAAAATGCTTTGTTATTTCAAGCTTCACTTTAATACTTAATGCACTGCTTTTACATGCACTGCTTGCCATTTTTTAATCAGGACATTTAGATGTTTTGGGGATGATATATATATATCACAAATATATGTATATGTATTTGTGGAGAATGTGAAAGAATAGCTAAACAATCCTAAAAGATTATGCACAGAGTGAATTGAGGTAACTGGCAGATTTGTGAATACGTGAGTGTTCATTTTGGGTATCCCTACATGGCTCAGTTCAGGTGGGTGCACTTGTGTGCATTCCCTTCATGTTTCTTGTGGATCCGGTTGAACATCAGTGTTAAATTCATGTTATGCTCAAATTGCTCCCTAATATATCATGTAGGAACACATTTTGCCTTCTCAAAACAATTGTTACAGGAGAACTATTTTTTTCCCTAGAATTTTTCATTTTTTAGTGGTGTCTTCTGAAGGACAAGAATTTTAAATTTTGATAAAATCTAATTTATCTTCTTTTGAAAAATCAAAGATTGATTAAACAAAACATTTTTCTTTCTAGAAATTTTGTATTTTTAGTTCTTACAGTTGTCTGTGATTTATTTTCAGCCTTTTATTTTTCCCATTAGATACCCAGTTGCTCCAGCACCATTTGTTGAAAAGACCATTCTTTCCCCTCATTGAATTAACTTTCTGCCTTTGTCAACAATCAGCTGACCATGATGTGTGGATTTGAACTCTTTATGATGTTCCATTGATCTCTGTATCTGTTAATAAAATAATACCTTGTCTAGATTAATGTAGAGTTATAGCAAGTTTTGAAATCAGGTGTGTTACTACCTGTTTTTTCTGAAAAAAATTGTTTTGTTTTATATGGATTCCCATGTAAATTTTGGCCTCAGCTTGTCAAAAAAATTTCCATTTGCGTATTGATAGGGATTGTGGTGAATCTAGATAGAAATTTGGGGGGAATCAACATCTTAATAGCATTGAGTTTTATAATCAATGATCATGTTAATATCTCTACATTCATTTAGATTTTCTTTAAATTCTTATACCAATTTTTTACCTAGACTGCAGTTTCATGAACAAAATAAATGTTTCAAGCCACTAAATTTTGGAGGTTTGTTACCCAGTTATAGATAGTTGGAACACATCTTGTTACCTAAGGTGAGGTGCTGCCATAAGGAAAACCTAAAACATAGCTTTGGGACTGAGTGACAGGCTGAATCTGGAAGGACTTTGAGATTATTAGTGTAATGGCCCTTGAAGAAACTGTTAGTGGTAAAGGTTATGGTCCTCAAGGTACTTGTCAGAGAGGGCTGAAAGGAAATTGAGGATATGTTACTGAAAGCTAGAAGAATGTGACCATTTATTATGTAGGGTCAGAAATTTAAGCAACATTATCACCTGTAGTAATATGGAAAATAGAAGTAAGGAGAAAATAGAACAAGGAAATTAACAAGGAGATTTTCAAAGGAGCGTGTTGAAGATGCTGTTTTCCTCTAGCTGACTATAGTAAAATGCAAGATGAGAATTTTGAGTGAAAAAAAAATACCTTTATTATGAAGTCAGGACTTGCTAGAATCAAAAATAAAATTCTCATACCAGTTTCTTCTACTGGCAAACAATGCTCAAATTATGAAGAGGCTTTTGAACAAAGATCAGTTCCTGGACATCAATTCCAGGAAAAGGGGGAATAAAGTGATGTCAAGGGTGTTGCTGTACAACTCTGTAAAGATCTCAGAAAGATTTGAGGTGGTATCTCAGACAAATACCTCTATGGATCGTAAAAGGCATGTATTGTACATTGTCTCTTTGACAGTATTTAAAAATATTGAGAGTTTTCCTATAGTAGCATTACTGGAAGCCAGAGAGAGAATGACTTGCCTTGTTGAATTTCATGGTGTGGCTTCTAATGAGGTGAACCCCAGTATGATTAATAAGACCCCCATAAAGTTTTAAGAGACATATACTTGTAGAAACAGTGCCTATTGGACTAAGAGGGACAGAGACAGTCCATGAAAAGAGGCCTTTGGGTTTCTGAAGTACTCGGGCAGGAAGCAGGCTGATGACACTACTTAACTGCAAATATAAGTATTTTTTTTTGTGAAAAAGATGACTTAAGGAAGTAGAACCATGAAATTAGAGGGTGGAGCTAAGACCCATACACATCTGTGCTGCATTCTTAGGCAGCAGGCCTGTATGAATCAGTATGTCCCCGGCTGGATTTCAGAATTGTTACGGACGAGTGGCTCCGGTTTGCCTCTCTGTTACCCCCTTGTCAATGGAAAAGTCTCTAATGATTCCATGGTCTGTAGCCCATTCCACCATTGTATGCTGGCGTGCAGGACATATAACTTGTCTCTTTAGTTCGCCAGATCTGCACTTTGAGAGTAGCTGTACTTGGGGAGCTGCGCTTGGTAAGTAGCACCTGAAGAGCCTCATACATACTTGGATGAGATTGTGGGCTTTCAACAAATGCCTGGTGCTATAATAGGTGAGTCTCGCAGAGGCGGGGTTGTCTTGGTGAGTGGACAGTATATTTGGCATGCAGAAGAAATATAAATAATTTGAGGCCAAGGGGTTTTATTAATTTCTTTGACTCTCCTTCCACAAAAAGTGGAGTCTAGTTGCTCTTCCTTTTATATGGTGAGTCGGTCCAGTGAGCTGCTTCTAACAGAGTAAGGGGGGAGTGATGGTGCGTAACTTCCAAGGCTCTGTCATAAAAAGTGATAAGAGTTTATAGCTGTTGCTCTTTTTCTTCCTCCTTCAGGAGACGTGCCTTCATTGCCTTGGCCTGCCTTGGAAGAGGTCTGGCTACCATTAACTTTATATGCTTGAGAGACCGCGTGGGAAGACCACGTGGAGATAGAGTGAGATCCCCGAGGAGCGCCAGCTTTCCGCCCTCGGTCTTTGGGGTCTTCTCAGCTTGGGAACCAGATGTATGGGTAAGGGAGCCAGCCCTGCTTTCAGGGAGTTCTGGCAAAAGGTGCGTACGAATAGTTGTTGCCTCCAGCCCTGCTGAGACCTAATATTTAGGGATCAAGGTATGTCATTTTAAGCCACCCAAAGCTTCGAGGTGACTTGTCATGCGGCATTATATAACTGGGAGTTCGTGTTTGCATGTCCTGCTCTCCTCACTGCCACACTTGCTGTTGAGAGCCAAACCCTCTTTTCCTGGATCTGTATCTGTATCTGTGTCTGCATATATTTATATCCTGCAGCAGTACATCTCACACAGGGGGCACTCACTTGGGTCTTTTAAATGTGCCCGGGGCATTGCTATCTTCCTTTTAACGATGTAGTCGCATCACTTCACATCTCGCCTTTGAGCCTCTGTTTGTGTTGCTCTGTTTACCTTCGTTCACTCTGACTCTGGCTCTGGCCATCACTCTGGTCTCTCTCACTTCATCATGACCTGAATCCTTAACCTAACATTTGCCTCTTGGCCTAATGTTGGTAATAACTATTAAAATACATTGAGCATATATGTAAATTAGATGTGTAAGTTTTATAAGTGAAGACCCCCTTCACCTGTAGGTGAAAATCCTTTGGCATAGTACCTAGTAAATCAATAATCATCTGTTGACTGACCTTAATTGTGTGGAAGATGCTGAAGTAACTTAAATATACCACCTCTTTTAATCCTCACATCAGTGTTATGAGAATTATTATTCCCATTTTATAGATGAGAAAATTGAAGTTTAAAATGGTGTAGTGACTTTCCTCAGGTAGTATGGTCAATAGTGGAGACAGGATTCAAATCAAAGATGTGTCTGACTCAAAAGCCTGTGGTCTCTTCCTGACTGCTTTACCTTTTTTTGATGTTGACGTAGGTTTCTAGTAGTTGACCTTGGTATTACCCATTGACTTCAATATCATTTATATGATTTGCTACTTAGCCACGGCTTCTCCTGTACTGATGTCCTGTTAGCCCTTGACTTGTCGCTACATTCTATCCTGTGGCTTGTGTTTGGGGTTCCGAGGAAAGAGTCTACCATTAAAAATGTAACATGGAGAATTGCATGTGTTGTCTTCATGGAAAATATGTGAAATCTAATGAACACTGGAGCTACTGAACTGTTTCGATGTTTGAAAAAATTAAGACCTGTTAAAAATGAGTGGAAACGACTTTTGGCAATACTTTCTTATGTTAGATTTCACAGTTTTAGAATTAGACATTTTAAGTCTTGCTCTTATACCAGTAGTTTTTTCTTTCTCTTAAGATGAAATCATTTGCTTACATAAGAGCCTGTTTTTCTGTTGCACGTTGGCCTAATAGTTAACTGTGTTGGCGCTATTGGTCGTTTTGTTCTCAGCCAGATTATTTGGATCTCACACTTCTGGTGTCACCAAACATGCTGTATGTGAACAGTATTTGCTACTCATCTGCTGTTTTAAGGATTTGTTATGTTATTTATGAGTTAGAAAGTAAGTGTGTTAAAACTGAGAAAAATAAGGCAGACTACAAGTACAGTTGGCATCATTTGAAAAAATCAGTGTACAGTGAGTACAAACATACCCTTTACGTATCAAAACCTAATTGTGTGGAAACTTTATTCTGTTTGATAATAGTGCAATCCATTTTTCATAATTGATGATGGGGAAATGCTTCATTTTAGATAAGATCAGATCCAAGGGTCATTTTCTCTGAGCTGCTTTTACTTGAATAACTTCATGGGACTTTACAGAAAGTGATCCCCCTACCCCACCCCACCCCAGGAATTGCCAAGTGACGTTTCCTAAATTATTTCACAGTGACTCTGAGTAACGGTTTCTTTGTTTAATAACCATGAAGGTGATAGATTTCAGTATTTGTCTTAATCTACAAGTCTCTTCTGAATTTCAGTACAATATGTAGAATACTTTCAGACATGTATACAATGCCTGGAATAGTGTGTATATCATGGTAGGTACTTACTAAATTTTTGTTGAAGGAATGAGTTCAGTGATGAATGCTACATTAATACTTTGAAATGCAGTGGCAAGAGGAATTTCTGCCTTCAAGAGCCACCACTTTTTTCCATAGGCAAAGAACTCAGGTTTTTTTCTTTTTTATTGGAATATAGTTGATATACAGTGTAATATTGGTTTCATATGAACAATATAGTGACTCACTAATTACATATATTATTCAACATGGTAAGTGTAGTTACCTGTTACTATACCAAGATATTACAGTATTATTGGTTATATTTTCTGTTATATTTATATTCCTGTGACTAATTTATTTTATAAATTGAAGTTTGTACCTCTTTAGCCCCTTCACCTACTACACCCATCCCCACAAACCCTCCCCTGAGGTAACCAACAGTCTGTTGTCAGTATTTATGGGTCTATTTCTTGTTTGTGTTTTTAGATTTCACATAAAAGTGAAGTCATGTGGCACTTGTTTTTATCTGACTTATTTTGCTTAGCATGGCACCCCATAGGTACACCCACCTACATTGTTGCAAGTGGCAAGATTTCCTTTCGTAATATTCCATTTTGTGTATGTCCCATGTCATCTTCATCCATTCTTCTATTGATGGGCACTTGGGTTGCTGCCATATCTTGGCTATTGTAAATAATGTGGCAGTGAACACAGATGTGCATGTATCTTTCTGAATCAGGGATTTTGTTTTCTAAAGGTGAATTACCGGAAGTGATTCCTCTGTTTCCTCATTTTGTATGACTTTCTTTGCTTGAAGTCTATGAATTAGCTGAAAGGGATTTCCCAGACTTGAAGGATTGGCCTTGCGTGTTAGGGTCCCCGGTGTAGACTGCCTGTGCCTTGCGGTTTTGGCAAGTTGGGGGCTGACTGAGCATGGGAAGGGTTTTCCCTGGTGCTCTCAGGCTATGGTCCTGGGCTCGCTGGCTCAGGGGCCTGTTGGAGGGCTCCTGGGTGGACACCTGTGGGTTCTGTGCTGGCCAGGGGAGGAGTGTGCTCCAGGTAACTCCCAGGCTGGGGACAGCTGGGGCCCTGTGCGGCTCAGCCGCAGCCCCTGTGCACTGTGAGCTGCTCTGGGCAGTTACTGCGATGGCACCGGCCGGGTCCTGCTCGTGGCTGGGGTCAGGCCCTGTCTGCATTACCCAGCAGTGGATTCGTGCTCTGAGCTGCTCTGGGGAGTTGCCGTGGTGGCCTGGGCCCACGGATTCATGACCCTCCCTATGAGCTGGGGAACTTTCAGTTCTGCCGATGGGGGCTGGGCTGGTGGGTGACAGTGGGGGGCAGGGCGGGACTGCTGGGTCTTCTGCAGGTGTACCTGGGTCTGGGCAGGCATCAGGGGTCTGCCTAGACTGAGTACTAGATTGGTGTGTGTGCCCAGGCCCTGCTCTCGGCTGCACTCAGGTATGCAGAGGGAAAGCACACAGTGGTGCCAGGCAGCTCCTTTAGATACCAGATCACCTCCAGTGGTTTCCTTGCCAAGCAGATGTTTAATTCTGAAACTTGGGTTCTTTAACTTATGATCTCATTGCACTGTGAAATTCAAGGCTTTTGTCCTGTGCCTCAGGGCACGGAGTCCATGCCTGGTGCTCTCAGCGTACCCATGCCCCCTCCCCTCTGCCTGGTGGCGTGCTGTGGTTTGTGTCTCTGTCTCTCCTGCCATCCTCCCTCTTGTGTTATGTGATCTTTCTGTCCCTCGTTTAGAAGGTGTTCACTTCTGTGTCTGTTTTTCAGGGTGAAATGCTATGTGTGTGGGTGTAGGGTTGGTGTGTGTAGGTGGGAGAAGATGGATTCAGGCTCCATCTTCCTCAAATCCTTCGGGTTTTTTCTTGTTAGTTGATATGTTCTTATTCTTCTGGTCAGACTTGAAGAACTAAAAAGTTTGGTTATAGTTATTAGTATTAGGATTTTGTCACTCTGCAGTCACTGGAATGACATAGAGATGGAGATGGTTTTAAGTTGATTTGTTTTTATTTACTATTTACCATTTTGTCTGCTCACACAGGAGCAGGTTATTTAGAATTACACAAGCCATTCAACATCCAACACCCCACGTACCCAGCAGCTCCTTCCTCGCTGTCACACCGAGCCGTTTGCACCAGGGACCAGTCCGTGTCATGTCTGGCTGACCACCCCATGCTGTTGGTTGGGGTGAGCATCTGTGGCCCAGGAGAGCACCCCGGCCCTTCAGATCCTATGGTGTCGGACCCCGTAGTGTAGCAGAAAGAAACTAGAGGTGTTTGTTCAAAGCTAAGAGATTTCATTAAACTCTAATACAGCTATTATTAAGCGTCTGTAGGGCTATCAATCTTAATTTTTTTATAACATGAAATAAAAAGATGACTGTAGTGTAGATATTTTTCTTAGTAAAATGGCTAATGAAATCACAGTATTGACCTGAGAGTTGCAGGCTGTTTACAACGGACTGGGGGGTTGAGGTAGGGGCGCTTTTTCAGAATTGCTGTACCATCTTGGATCTGTAGCTATAAAGTCATATTTATAGTTTTTTCCCCCTGTGCAGTGTGGTGAAGCCAGTGTTTACAGCGAGTTCAGTATTTCCAGACAGCTTGTTAAGTTTAAGTTTGGCTACGTGTATTTTTGGACATGTAGCCTGAATACATTAGCAAATCCTTCAGGGTAAAGATAGTATTTTCCTTTAAGGGTAAAGGGTTTCCACAAATCTTAATCTACAAGTTTTTTGCTTTTCCTATAAAAATGTACTTAATTATTTTTAGAGGACTTACTATGTGCAAATACCTAGAGGCTATGAGAGATACAAATTAGTTGACATAGCCCCTTTCTTAGTGAGTTTTAGCTTAACAGAAGATTCACTCGTTCAGTCATTCATTTGTACCTACTGAGTGCAGGCACTGTGAAAACAATGACCATAAATTAGAAGAAAACAATATAGATCAATCTCTAGTCACATAAAATTTAAGGTCAAGTAGGAGCTATCAGATTAAGAAAATGCAGAAAATCAGTTGAATTATTTAGAGGTGGGGTTAAAAATACCACTTTTGGCTGGAATGCTCAGGTAAGACATTCTGGAAGTTCCACTTCACAGATACTGCAAGTCACTCTATGAAATACATGCCCAGAGTCTGCATTTTTGAACTGAATGATGTAAGAGGTGCAGAAACCAGTGTAGTGTTGGTTACATAAGTGCTCATGGGTCTCTGCTCCTCCCTGTATTTAAACCGGTATCACTGATGTTGCAGGTCCCGAAATTAAGAGGTGGAATCTCTTTCTCCACCCTTGGAATTTAGGTAGGCTTCATGACTTGATTTTGCCTGTGAAATGCAGCAGATGTGACGTGGTGTGCATTCTGAGGTAAAAAGGGCTTGCATACTTCTCTTTCTTAGAAAGAGCTGGGATGAGTAAGCCTGGGTGATGCACAGTGAGCCATCCCATCCGAGCTATCACCCAGCATACTCTAGAGTTGACCTTGTGCATTATTGAGTTCAACAGAGACCACAGGAAACACCCACCAGGTCCCAGTCTGAATTGTCAACTCACCAAATGTGTGAATTAAAGAAATACTTGTGGATTTTAAGCCCCTATGTTTTGGGTGGTTTGTTGCATAACAATAGTTAGCTGATGCCTAGTCACCAAAGTCTTTTAAATGCCTTAGAGTTGGCGGAGGCATAGCATAGGCAGTAAGTGAAAGTACATGTAGGAAAGAATGTTTTCATTACTAAGCACTTAGTACCATTTTATAGTATACATAATTCTGGATTTTTTTTAGCAAGTCAATTTTATTTCCTGTGGTGTATTTCCTATGGCCAAAGTGAAGTTAGAATTTAGAATATGCATTGATTATATTGCTTTCCAAAAAGTTTTATATTGAATTAATAGGAAATAGGTATCCGTTTTCACTGAAACAATGTATTTTAATTAATTATTTAACATCTTTTTTGTTTGTGTGTGCATTTTGGTTTAGGTGGTTCCGCTTTGCTAAGTATGAATGATGATATTAAGGTTTTCTTCAGTGTGCATCTTGGAATCACTTACTTGAAAGGATAATTTGTGGTCAGACATGTGAATCACGGGAGGCAATCATTCGAGGGTCTTGTTTTGTTATTTTGTTATAAAGATTCTGAGTCCAACTGTATCTGCTCAGAAAATATAATTTCTGTGGGTTTTTTTAGAACATTGTTTTTTTCTCTTCTCTACTTTTTTCTTGCTTCCCCCAAACTAAGAGATAATCTTTAAAATTCAGCTATTCAATGATTCTTTTTATAATAAAATTAGAGCCACATACAAGGAAACCCAATCTGTGTTGTCTAAATAAGTCACTTTTAAAATTTAATGTAACATGAGTAGTTGTTTCATGAATAAAAGTGCCCCTTTATATTCTTAAACATATCTTTAATTTATAAAAAGGATTTCAGGTCTTCTCAAAACTTCTGTATTTCCCCCTGCAAAAATTAATTTTCTATGCCTTTAAATCTCTCATTCTGTTATTCCAAAGGACCTTGAGCTTATTAGTCATATTCTTCCATTTAAAAAAATAGGTTACATAGGACTTAACCATATCCTGGGGACATACAAGCCTATCAGTGGGTTTAGCCAGCCTGGTCATCATCTTATTAAGGATTATAATGAGAATGTGGTATCTCCATTGTGCTGAGGAGAAGCAGTATTACTGAGGATAGAAGAATTTGATTATGTGATTCATTTCACAGGAATTGGGTTATGTCAGTACAGCGACTATTAATGTGTCTGATTTGTGCTCAGCTGGACGGCTTTTTTTTAAACATAAGGCTCCTCTCCATAAACATCCTTTTCTTTTTTTGAG
Organism: Manis javanica; assembly: GCF_040802235.1. Classification (NCBI taxonomy): domain Eukaryota; kingdom Metazoa; phylum Chordata; class Mammalia; order Pholidota; family Manidae; genus Manis; species Manis javanica. The sequence goes on along the minus strand of NC_133170.1, from coordinate 4,764,290 downwards.
GGAGGAAAAGATCATGCAATTGCCAGTTTTACCTATGTCTGTTTTTAAGTATGTTGATAAATGAACTCTTTCACATCTAGCAGTTTGAGGGCTTCTCTGCTGCCACTTCAGGTTACCTGAAATTTCTCGTTAAATCTCAAAAATAAAGGTAATTTATTTTTGGTTTCTAAAAGGTACAGCTGTTTTGGAGCTAAGGGACTTCCCTGCCTGTGAACACCTCTGATAAGGCTTCAGTGTGTCTGGCCACTTTGCTATTCTAGTAGTTTCTCCTAGGATGAAAAAGCTCCATAAAGTGTATAAAAGGTTTTATGTCTCCCACAGCTGGAGCTTTTAAAAGTGTATTCTACAGAGCTGAGGAAGCTCACTAGGTTTCCAGTTGGCATGAAGGGAGGAGCTTGGAAGTTGTACTCTTCCCAATAACAAGTTAAAAGCTGAACAAACTGAAAATCAACATCTCTTCCGTATGAGCAGGAGGTCACAGGACAAATTGCTGCCCCCAAACTGGAGACACAGAGAACATAATCACAGCTTCCCTAAGCAGAAGGGCAAGAGCAGGAACCTCCAGGGAACCAGCACCAGAAATGGAACCTGAACTGTAATTCATGCACTTAAAAAACGAATTTCAGATGATCAGCATGTAGAGTAAGTTAGTTCTGTATATGAAAAGAAGTATTGACATGCTTTACTTCTGGCAAATGGATACAGAACTCACAAAACAGATTGTCAGGACAGTGGTTCAAGGTGTGGTCCTCAGACTAGCAGCGTTGGCGCTACGTGTGTGTGTTTCAGATGCAGATCTTCGGGTCTCATCTGACCCGCTGAAGCAAAATCCCTGCAGATGTAGCCCAGGAAACTTTATTCTTAGGGAATGATAATTGCTGCATAGCTCTGTGTGGATTTAAGGTGTACAATCATGTTGGTTTGATACATTTATATATTGCAATATTAGTGCCACCATACTGTTAGCTAACACCTCTGTCACCTCACATAATCCTTTCTTTTTTGTGGTGGGAACAGTTAAGATCCAGTCAGTTTTCTGTTTGTTGACTTGTTCTTAATTTTGTTTTCTTTTTTTGCCTTTTGTGCTTTTTACCTGAGCATGTGATTCCATCCCCCTCTTTTCTCAGTGTACTTCTTCGTTCTTTAGAGGCTGCCCTAGAGTTTGCAAGGTGCATGTACAGCTGATACAGGTCCACTGTCCGCAAACACTGCTGCTTCACAGGCAGCTCGCATCCCTGGTACCTACTTCCTCTCTCCTGCGCCTCTGTCACTGCCAGTCATTTCATTTGTATGTCAGCTATCCATTGAGTAAACTGCCAACTGTTCAACAGATTAAGAGTAAGAAAAATGGAAGTTTTTATTTTCCCTTTAGTCATTCTTCTCTGATAGTCTTCTTTTCTTTATGCAGACCCAGGTTTCTGACCTATATCTTTTTATACTCCTACTGCGTAGGTCTGACAAAAAGACATTCCAGGGGGGGGACTGAGAGAAGAAGATTGCTGGAATAGCCGCTGCAGAGAAAATTTGTGTCACTAGTGTGTGATCTTGGGCAAGTCACCAAAATGTCCTGAACTTAGGTTTTAGTATCCATAAAAGGACAATAATGTTTATCTCACAGGATTGGACAATTAAATGAGGACTTTACTGACCACTAATACTGACTGCGCTATTTGGGTAAGTGGCCATTTTGTGCACTCTTCAGGTAAATGGACACTTTTTTGCATAATTTGTGGAATTTTTCAAGGGTGGTTTTGACTAATTTTGGCTGTCCTGTTTTTGCCTTAACCTGCTGACATCAGTATCTTTGGTTAAGATGTAATCCCCTTGTAAGCCTTTGGGTGACAGTGGACCCAATGTCTTCACAGGCCCTCCGGCTATTTCTGCAGTTGGACTGGGGTGGCCCACCCTAACTGGAGGTGTGTCTAGTGGCTGCTTGCTAAATTTAGTTGGGGCCGAATGGCGATGGAGAACAACAGAGTTCCAGAAGGAACGAACTGTCCACTGGTCATCCAGCAGGTATATTACTTTCATTTACAAAGCAACAGTCAGAATTATGCCAGCCCCATGTAATGGGTCCTATCAATGTCAGGTTCTCACAACAACCAGAGATAGTGAATATAACACGGCGAAAGAGGTGCTCAGGACCCTCAAAATACTATTAGGTATTATGAAACGCTTTTTAAAGATAGTTGAGTTTACTCAACATCAAAAGAAAGAAGTAAAATTCAAGTGAATAGATTTAATAATCTTAGATCCCAAAATCCAAGGAAGAGAATTAGAGACAATACGAAGTGTGAAAGAGATGATTGAGTAATGAACTGTCTTAACTTTTATTTGATTATTTTTATTTACAGTTCTGGCACTGACACTTTAAAAAAAGATTCAAATTTTATGTAAATATTGAACTTCAGTAAAATAACTTAAAAAACATTTACATATACATCACTTAATCTCCATAAAATATACAATACTTTTAATATAGCTATAGGCTAGAATGACTTTGATACATATTCATAATTTTAAGAGATATTCCATATATCACATGTGGGAATAAATATTGAATTTACCAAGATGTGTGAAATATTAAACACTATGTAACATGCACTCAAAATGTACATTTTGAAATACATATATTTTAAAAGCATAAAACTGTGATTTAATCTAGATGTACATTACAGATTCTATGTAGAAATTTGAACATTTATTATAAATAAAAGATAAAACATCAAATGAGATATATTCCAAAAGCTACTAGGAACCAGTTTGAACATGGAGAATATAAATTTTTGCTTTGGCTAAAGTCTCTTCTTTTTAAACCTTCAAATGAATTGGAATGATTTTAATTTGCTAAAATGTAAAAACTTTATCAAGTATCAGTTTTTAATGTTAAGTTCTTGTAAGATGCATTTCTTTTCCTCGTTTTTATTAACAAAAGCAAACACATGAACAATGTAAAATAAAAATCTGAGTATTACTGCTAAATGAAGGTAGGTATTTAACATTCTGTAGACCGTATCACCTAAGTGCAACAGACTCTTTTATACACACAAAGATTTATAGAAATTACACTGTTTTACATTCACAAGCAAATTATAATAAAATTCTGTCCTGTACTTGTGGACACCATTAACACTCCTGCAGAATATGTCTTTGATTATTATTGGCACACAAAAATTTCCTCTCTAAATATACAAGAGAGTTTGACATTTTAAAAAATAAAAATGATTGCTATTTCTAAAAAACAGCAATATCGCTCACCCAGCAGAACTGAATGTACTGATAACTGACATGCTGCTCCGGCCTCAACCACGTCATGAAGTCAGCTTGCCGGTGCTGTACACGAGGGTAAGAAAACTGATAGACTGACAGAAAGCAGGATGTTAATCCAGAGAACAACTCTGAGTCTTTTTATAGGCAGCGGGTACATATGAGCTTAAGTTTTATCCACGATTTGCTATAAAGTGCATGTTACAAATTCTCTGCTCCTGGCCTGGCATATCAATCTTTTATTTGTAGTTAGTGAAAAGGTCGAATTTGGTAATTGAAAATTTGTCATAACAACTATATAAATACTAGTTAGGTGCTTAGTATAATTTGAGATTTTATAACTAGGAGTATGGTCAAAAAAAAAAAGATTACAATAAAACAATCTTACCACTGTCCTCATGCATTACAGTATTTATAAGCTATGTTAGTGTCACTGAATTATGAGACTTTCTTCCTCCCCCCAGGATCTATGGATTATTATACGTATCTCAGTCTTACCTTCTGGTGCAAAAGGGTAAGTTGTTAACTTACATATTCTTCCTGTTCACTTTTCTAGATTTCCCATTTTACAGCAAATAACTTAAAATTATGAAAAAGCACTTGACAGCATTACTGTCAGCATTTTTCACCAGGGAACTAATTACTGCACATGGCTGGGAACAGAATTTAGATCTTTCACATACACATTGAAATCATGTTTTGGGTAATTACTAAGGTACAACAATCAAAATTAGTAGGAATGTTTACTGAAGAGAAATATTAATACCAAAACTTTAAAACTTACCTGACATCATATTCAGCCATTATGTGTTCAGATGAAATGTTATGAGATCTCATCAGCCATCATGTTAAGTAAGCCTGAATAGGGGTTACAACCACCTCCTCCATGTTTTCCCAAAACATACCTCTGTTGAATTTGCAGCATGTTTGGAAGGAAGCCTGTAATTTCAGTTAAAAGCATGATGCTTAATCTATTTGAATATGGTAAGTCAGATCATACCATATATAAATTGTCCTGTACAATGTATATTTCTATTTCAAATGGAATGTTTTCAAGGTGATAGTGGTAGCCAGAAGTGTTGAGAACCTAAATGGTGCATGATATAAAAACACCCTCAAAATTCAAAATTTAAGATACTATAAATACTTTTACTGAATCTAAAAATAATACCCTAATTGTACAAGTTTTCTTTTTAAGTAGTTTCAAAAAAATTATAAATCTCATACTGCACCTCTCTGTCCTGTACTTCAAAGATATGGATTATCTTTATCACTATGTGTATATATACATATACACATATAACAAATAATCCTTTAAAGAAGGGGTTCAGAGGAATAGGGGAGGAGAACTGTGGCTAAAATTCCCTTTATTATGTGCATTTGTAAATACCAAGTTAAAACACCACTTACTTATGTTAGCCCAGTTGCTCCTTTAATAAAGTTACTGTGCATTCAGCCCAGCTGAGTAGGTAAGCATATAGTTAAGGCTATATATACAATAAAAACAATTATCTGGATAAATCAGAAAAATAAATTTTCAAAGACGGCACTTTATTGGTCTATGTACTTTTTCTCCCCCTTATATTCTGACTTGACCACATAATAGCTCATTTCCCACTTCTCAGTTTACTCCTCTCACATTACACAGATAAGAAATTTCTTACAGGATAAATAACAATAGATAATAATTTTCTCTATTAAATCACATCTGCTTTTCTGGGGAAAAATCAATAAATGTCCCCTTAGAAACCAATTGTCAAAGCACCTAATTCTAGGGAAAAAGAACTCTAGATTTTTGTAATATGCAGTGATCGAAAGGGAGAAAACTATTTTGGCTGAAGGATTTTTAGGCCAGTAAAGTGACTGTTTAAGCACATAAAATACCCAAGTGACTAAGAGAATGAACCTTCTTGGCTGTGCTTTCAGCGCTGACAACTGTGTAGGAACAAGCCAGACTTTAAATTCAGTGTTTCTGCCAGTCTCTTTGATGTCTTCTTGTTCTCTTATCTAAGCCACATTTTACCCCCAAAAGTGCCTTATTAGATAATTAGAGGCATGTTAAAATGCACCAGTCTTATGTGTTCCTAACTGGCCACAGAAGATTCATTCATATTTTCACTGGAACTAGCAAGTAATTTTGTACATATTATATAGTTCTTAATATAAGAGCAAAAATTAGAGTTCATTGATGAATGAGCATAACTTTGTAGAAATGTAAGTAAACATTTCTTAAAGACATGTGCTATAGTAGAAGCATTAATCTGTTCCAATAGAAAAATCTCAATTTCTGGATTATTATACATATCTCCAAGCCAGAAAGAAAAAATTCCAAGCTAGCCGTGAGTAAAAGGGAACACTCACAGAAAAATCTGTCTTATTTTTTTTTGTTGTTAAATTGTGAGGGAAAAGGGTGTGCAAAATAAAAACAAGTTTATCCTCTTAGATTAAAAAAAAAAGACAAGTACTATTAAGTGATATAATGTGACAATTTCTTAACTTCTCCTAAGGGAACCAAGTCCCATTATTTAATACATGAAAGGGAAAAATAGTCTGCTGGCAGCTATTAGTATAACACAAGTGAAGGCACGGATGCGACTCTGGAGTTGACGCGTGGTGAGTATCAGGTGATGTTGGCATGAACAAAAACTGACCCTGAAATAGAGTTGAAGAACTGGTGCTATTTTGGGTTGACAGTTGTATCCTAACTCAACCAGGCATCCATAAAAATCTTTTCTTTCTTATCAAAACTTGATAGCTTATCTATACAAAAATTATGTATGAAAATAAACTCTTTAACAGACCTGCTTTTCATCACATTCAAAAGGTCCTGTGCAGAGTCAGTTTCTGAAGAACTCTCTCAAGGCCTGAACTGGAGAGAAACCAAAACAGAACCAAAAGGAGGTAAGGATGACCGCGCCCCTTGTAGGAGGCACTTCTGAATTTTTTTATGAAAGCTTAAATGAAATTTACTTTCGAACAAGTGATCACAGGTAAGCTACTTGTCCTTAGGGAAATTTAGGGCCAGCAGGCCATGTTTTTATGGAAAACATCCTTGGACCGTATCCCAGATCCTCTTTGTATACCTGTGTGACTCAGCTGCATTAGCACTGACACTGTTGCCACTAATGATTATTATGTGGTCTTAGCAAAGAAGGAAACCACTGAAGTCACTGGATACAATATCTCAGGAAGGAATTACACAGCATTTGTTCAATAACTATTAAAATTCCTCTAAATATTTTCTTTTACATTTCTGCTTGTGAAAGAAAGTCATCATGGTTGCATCTTCCTTCTAACCAAATACTCTAGGATATGCTGTCATTCAAACCTAGACGGGAAAGAACAAGATTAGAAGCAGGGCAGTGAGGTCACCAATTGCTGCTTTTCTCCCTCAAGTCTGTTAAGTCACTAGGCAGCTGGAAATCATTCCACATCTGAAGCATCGTTGTCAGAAAGATGATAGTTGCTCCCCTTCACCCGAATATATTCAATATACCTCCCTTCATCGGAATCTGAGGCGCCACACGTACATAGCCTGTTGTCAAAGAGTGATTCAATTTCCTCTAATTTTTTCCCTTTGGTCTCAGGAAGACAGCCGTAGATGAACAGGAGACCCGTGGCAGCAAAGCCGGCATAGAGGAAGAAGGCTCCTGCAATGGGAAATGGCAGTAGAGGCCTGGTTGGAAAGACTACGTTAGGCTTTTCTTTCTGATCAATCTTGCATAACTGTGGTCTGAAATGGAACCAAAAAATTACCACCAGCCTGGTTTAATTAGTTGTTCTAAATCTGTGAATATAATACAATGTGTCCTTCTAAAATCAGCCCATAGTGATGCCAAACCAAGAACCACAGACTGGGCCCAGGTGCACCTCCTGCTTGGCAGTCTTCCCTTACGTGCCTGGCTAGGTAACTGCCCTCACAGCACTACTGCTGAGGCCCTCTAGCGTGATAACCAAGAAGGGTGATAATTATGTTCATATGTTTGTCTTGTCTCCTGGACAAGGCACTTCGAGGGAGAATTTTTTTCTCATTTATCTAGTATTTATAGAGCCAAATACAGTGACCACCTTGCAAAATTCATGACTCAGTGGAGTCCATGGTCATCTTTCCAGTCTTCCATGCCCAAAGTCTGAGAAACCTTGACATTTACTCTCCTACCCAATATCCAGTCTGTTTTTGACCTTCAAAATGTAGTCTGCAGATGAGCGCTACCTGCCTTTGCAGGGATGTCTGTGGTCGAAGGGCCATCACCTCTCATCTGCCCCACCGACAGTCTCCTTGCTTTCTTCTAGACCGCGATATTCCATTTTTTGGCCCATAGCACTCATCACCATTTGACAAACTAGCAAGCTTTCTAATTTCTTTTCTCCCACTAGGATGTCATCTCCATGAGGTGAGAGAATTTTGTTTTGCTGTAAGACTGTGGCACGTCAGTGAAGCCCAACTACAAAGGCATAAATACTACCTGGATGAGATGAGATCTACAAGTAAGTGATTTGCGTGTATTCTCCACATATTTCCAAGATGGCCTTTCCTAATTCCCGATTTAATCATAAGAACTCAACTATAATGGAGTCCTGCTTAATTTTAGGCCTTCATTCCAGACTGTCCTATATGTGAGATGGGGAAGGAGGGTGACAAATGGCTGCAGAATGGATACCAGATCACCAAAGTTCTAAGATCTGGGTGTAAATCTTGCTCTGTGACTTCTAGATAGTCATTTAAACTCTTCTCTGGGCCTCAGTTGCCTCACTAAGTAAAACAAGATGCTTTTTCAGCTCTTATCTAAGTTTATGGCTTAGGTTTATAATTCTGTACATCTTACACCCTAGATCAGGAGCAAGTATAGGAGAAATGCTTATGAGCTGTTTCAGAGGGAGACCTCATCTGTTTCAGTAGCAAAAGAGGTCTCCCTGAGGGCGGAGCCTATCTGTGGCTTGTCTTTGGGTCCCCAGTGCCTAGTCTGGTGCCTGACACTTTGGAGGGTCTGGAAATGATCATGGTCCAGGTGTCTGCCAGATCTAATACATTGGGTAAGGAGATCTGAAATAAAGGGCTAAGCTAGACAACATAAAAACATATTGAAAGTCAATCTTTAAATAGCATAGCATTTAAAGAATGGAATAACCTTTCTTGGTTCTGCTGAATCATTACAGAATGGGTGAGCCATTTCAGGACTGTCCACAGAAACATGTCTTGGGAAGGCTCAAGGAAAGCTGTGGAGGGAAAGTGCTGCTGAACTGGCCGCACAAGAGAATCTGCTCTGTGGAATGAGGAGCTATGAGGAAATAGAAGGGAAACAGGTAAATTGTGAGATGTTAGATCAAGTCATCAGAGCCATATAACTCAGTTTACAATACAGGGCTCCTTTATGCCAAATAACCAGAAAGTAATATTAGATGGCCCTGGATGCATGACTGAGTGTCACGGTGAGAGGCAGGCACCATGGCTCTGGTGACAGTGCAGATCTGAAAAGTCACATAATGACCCAGGCTGAATCCTCAGGCAGTTTTCTTAAATTATCTTGGCTGTCCAAACTGTAGAAATAACGCATATTTTATGCCTAATAGAACTTTGGATGGTAGTATTTGATTCCACTAAATGACCAGGGAGTCACTATTAAGAATAAGATAAGGATGACTAATAAATGGGGAATGATGGCACAAAAAAGGGGATGGTGACAGACTAGCTCTTGGAGAATGTGTGAGTCTTAGGAAAAAATGAAAGGAGATGAAGTCCTGTGATCTGATTGTAGATAAGCAAGATTGTGGAAACAGTGACAGAAATGGAATTTTGAAGAAAAACTCCACAATTTTTGTAAAATACGATATTGAGAAAACATCCTATTTCACAAGTTCAAAACAGTGGCATGAGTAAGAGTAATAAATCCTATCCGTCAGGGCGACCCTCCTACAGTGAAAGACAATTAGGCGGGTTAGGAAGAGGCATAGCGACCCAGATTCCTGAAGCCAAATAGAATCAGGGAAATTCTGTTGAGAGAGAATCCCTTTTAAAAATTCTGAGGAATCTGAAGCAGGCAACTGCCTAACCAGCCTCTACCTGTGAGACCTGTGCTTAACCCAGGAAGCAGTGGCTCCAGGCAAGGGCAAGTCCCCTGGGAACTCAATTTTCTTCATTGTTCTCCCTTAGAATGGAAATGAGACACATGTCTAAAATGAGCAGTCAGCACTGCAGATATTCCTCAGCTTTATTTTGAAGGAAAGAAGATGAATTGAATTATTCAAAATGAGGAAATCAAAGACCATGTTTGATGAGTTTCAGTACCTCAACACAGAAACTTTGATGTAATGCTCTCCAAAGAATGTACTCAAAATATGCTATATATAAAATGGTACACTGGTAACCTTTTAATGGCAGTATTTAGTAATAAACATTACAGAATGGGGTCCATGGCAGACCTGTCTGAGCAGTATAGTTTAGGAAAGAATAAAAATGTAAGGTCTTTGAAACAATATAAGACATGAATATTTCCAGAGAAATATATTTTTAAATCAGTAACATGTATTAAAATATAGGTAAAAAAACAGGTAAAAAACTTAACCTGAACTGAAATACTGTTCTACTGCTACTGAGAGTGGACCTAGTGGACCAGAGCATGATAGAAGCTTGGCTTAATGGAAAACCAAAAGCTGCTAACGAGCTGTTCTTGCAGGAAGGCTAGCTGTGCCCTCTTTACATTTTATTTCTATTGTCTCATGTTTTTCTGGCAGCAGAAATTCAAGAGGAGCTCTGCTATCAAAAGTCTTACCGTGTAGACTTTTTATTATTCAGTCTATGACTTTCTATAAAAAATGCTTTCTCAGAATGTTAGTCTGTGTCCTCAAATAGTTAAGCATTCTCAAAAATCAGCAAATATGTGCAAATATTTATGGTGTCAGATAAGTTTATGAATTTATGGAAAAAAAATTTAATTGCCAAGTGGGTTGAAGGTAAATATACTAAATATACATCCATTTTAAGAATGCCAGTGTATTTCCTTTCTAAGACAATAAATATTTCTGGGACTTGAATTTAGAAGATGGCAGGGTAGGCATGCAGGGCGGAGTCCTCCCACGTATGCATGCCAATGAAGCAGGTACAACTAAACCTGAACATGACCAGACCACCTGCACCTGGGGAAGATGAGAAGCCCACACAGAGAAGGGTAAGTGGCAGAGCTGCCTTCAAGTGGACCCATCCCGCCTCAAAGGTTGGAGGAAGAGGAACAAAGCAGGGAGGCGATAGGCACTTAGGGACTCTGCACACCTGGCCCTGGAGATCTCTAGGAACATGAGTCCATACTGCATGGGTTCTGGTGATTAGCAGGACTGGACACCAGGGAGGCTGAGAGTCCAACTGCTTGTGGAGGACAGGCATGCTCTGCCAGGCCCCCAGAGATCCAATACAGAAGCAGCAGAGGGAAGGGTGCCAGAAGGGAAAGGGCTGGACGGAGGTCTCTGCAGGAGAAAGGAAAGAAGGACGATGCTTCCCCAGCCCAACAGGTAGGGCACTCTTGGGAGCCCCAAATGTTCCATCCCCCTTGCTGGTGGCTCAGCTAAGAGATGCTTCTCTGAGCCACCACCAGTGCACCAGCCTACTCTGCCCAGTAGAGTCAGACTTTGCTGCCTGGCAGGTGGAGGGAGGCTTTTCTAGCCCTGTCTCAGCCCAGTTAGAGAGGTGCCTGCAGAAGGTAGGTCCGAATACTCCTTCCACCTTATGGGACGCCTTGTCTGGTGTCATGAGCCCTGCTGCCTTTGATGTACAGCAGGCAGAGAGTGCCCTGCACACAATCGCTGCAGAATACCACTGCTCTGATCACATAGGGCTGGCTGCAGCAGACTGAGGTGGGCCACCTTTCGGCCCTACTCATTGCTCAGCAACAGCAACTGGGGCTCCACTGCAAAGGAGAACCAGGCACTGGGGAGGAAAGAGTCTTGAGCTTCTGGGCACCACAGGACTTCTTCATAAAGCCATTACTCTCTAGACGAGGAAGCATAGCAGATACATCTAATTCAAAGGAGGCAGAGGAATATTGTTCCAAACAAAACTACAGGATACGACACCAGAAAGAGGGCTAAATGAAACAGCTCCGCAATATCCTTGATAAGACTTCAAAGTAACAGTCATAAATATGCTCACTGATCTGTGGAAAAGTATTGAAGATCTCAGGAAGGACTTCAACAGATAGAAAAGCTGGAAAAGAGCCACTCAGAGCTGAAGAATACAGTAACTGAAATGAAATATACAATGGTGGGAATGAGTAACAGATTTCCATCTCATTGTCTCCTCCACTTGCAGCAATCAGAGAACAGGAGCACAATGAAGCTGAAGAAAAAGAATCTCTAGAAATGAAAGAATGATAAGAGCTGTGTGAAAACTCCAAATCAAACTATTGGCATACTAGGGGTGCCAGAAGAAGACAAAAAAGGGATAGAAAGTATCTTTGAGGAAATAATTGTTGAAAACTTGCTCAATCTGGGAAGGAAATAATGTTCCAGTCATAGAAGCACACAGAGCCCCTAATAAGACCCTAGGAAGACAACACCAAGACATAATAATTAAAATGACAATGATTAAGGGTAAGGAGAGAGTATTGAAAGCAGCCAAGAGAGAGAAAAAAGATTAGGTATAAGGGAAACCCTATCAGGCTATCAGCAGACTTCTCAGCAGAAACCTTACAGACCAGAAGGGAGTGACATGAAATTGTTAATGTACTGAAACAGAAGGACTTTAAACCAATAATCCTCTACTCAGCAAGACTGACATTCAAACATGAAGGAAATAAAACATTTCCCAGATAAACGAAGGCTGAAGGAATTCATAACTGCTAAACCAGCATTACAGGATGTGTTAAAGGGACTTCTGTAGATGGATATGTTCTTAAGCCTAAATAGTTTTCACCAGTGAAAATAAACCCACCAGTAAAGGTAGTGGACCAATTACTTACCAAGCAACTATAAAATTAACTAATAAAACCAACTATACACAAAATTAGTCAAGGTATACAGAAAAAGTGCAGATTACAACATCCAATGCAAAAAGTATGGAAGAAGAAGAAGAAGAAGAAAGCATATTTAGATTGTTTGAAGTAGAGCAATTAGCAACTTAATATAGACTGTTATATAGTCAGGGAGCTATGGTAATCGCAAGCCTACAGCCTCTAATAAACAAAAAATTTAAAAAGAGAAACCAGGCTTCCAGGAGAAAAGGATGGTGGTGTGAGAAGTCAGGCAAAATCTCCTCTCAAAACCACATATAACACGAAAATTCAGCAAATACAACTAATCCTGAAAGAGCAACCTGAAACAAGACTGCAATAGACTTCTTACATCTGAGGAAAAGAGAAGACCTCACAGAAAAAGGTAAAGTAGCACAGTCGCAATCTGGCGGGACCCAAGCCCTCCCCTCACCCCAGCTCACAGGCAGGAGGAAGAGAAATGGAGCGGGGAGAGAGTAGAAGCCCAGCTCTGCTAAACACCCACCCTGGAGATCTGCTCCAGGAGCACGAATCCCCATTATAGTGCTCTGGAGATTAGTGGGGTTGGAAAGCAAAGACAGGCAGAATACTCAGACTGAGATTCCAGCCGCTTGTGGAGAACAGGTACCCACAACTGGCTGCTCCGGGATGAAAGAAAGGTGGGCACTTTGAAAGACTACCAACAGTGAGAAGGCTGCTAAAGGGGAAAGGATTGCACAGAGCTTGGTGCTCAGGAGAAAGGACAGGTGGACAGAATTTTCCTGGCACACCCAACCCAGCAAGTTGGGAACCTTCAGGTGCTCCATCCTCCTGGCTGGCAGTGCAGCTCTGAGGCTTTCCACCATGATATGCAGCCTGCTGCTACTAACGGCTGGCATTGGTTCGCAAACCTGCTGCCCCATCATTGTGCCAGGCCAGCCAGAGGGCGGCCCCGCCTATGGCAGCTACAAGGGTGTAAGAGGCTCCTCCCTGCATCCTTGGCCCACTGGTCCTGGCAGTGGAGGCAGGAACTTCATCTGGGAAGCAGGAAAGAACTCTTTCCTCCTGGCAAGCACTGGTTCTGCTCACCTGCAACCCCTGCCATCCATCCAGGTGCTGGGCAGCTCCAGAGAGTAGAGCTTTTGGGCACTAGAGGGTGCTGCCGACACAAAGTTATTATTCCTTAGTAATCATTAGAAATGTGAAATGGCAAAAGAATCTTGTACAAACCAAAATCCCTCAAACACCAGAAAGAGGGCTAAGTGAAACTGAAATCACCAATCTTCAAAAGAAAAATCATAAACATGCTTACAGAGCTACAGAAAAATGTTAAAGATGTCAAGGAGAACAAGGAGATAGAAACTTTGAAAAATACAGTATCTGAAATGAAACATACAATAGAGGGATTTAAAAGATTAGATGAGGTAGAGGAGATAGTAAATGAAATAGAAATTAAAGAATGGGAATACAAAGATGCTGAGGTACAGAGAAAAAAGGATCTCTGGGAATGAAATATTTATAGAAATGTGCAACCAATCCAAACCGAACAATATTTGCATTATTAGGGGTATGTGAAGAAGAAGAGAAAAAGGGATCTTTGAGTAAATAATTGTTGAAAACTTCCCCAGTTGAGGAAGGAAATAGTCTCTCAGGCCATGGAAGTGTAGAGATCTCCCAACACAAGGGACCGGAGGAAGACAACACCAAGACATATAAATGATTAAAATGGCAAAGATCAAGGGCAAGGATAGAGTATTAAAAGCAGCAGAGAGAGAAAAAGATCACATACAAAGGAAAAAACATCAGGCTATCATCATACTTCTCAGCAGAAACCTTATAGGCCAGAAGGGAGTGTCATGATATATTTAATGCAATGAAACAGAAAGGCCTCAAACCAAGAATACTCTACCTAGTAAGATTATCATTTAAATTTGAAGCAGGGACTAAACAATTTGCAGACACGCAAAAGTTGGGTGAATTTACCTCCCACAAACCATGTCTACAGTGTGTTTTAAAGGAACTGCTATATAGATGGAAGTGTTCCTAAGGCTAAATAGCTGTCACCAGAGAAAATAAAACTACAGTAAAGGAAGTAGACCATTAATTACTAATCAAATGCAAAATTAAATCAACTATGTACAAAGTCATTCAAGGGACACACAAAGAGTACAGAATATGATACCTAATATATAAAGAGAGGAGGAAGAAGAAAAAGGGAAGAAAAAAAAAGAACGTTTAGATTGTGTTTGAAATAGCATAAGTGAGTTAAGTTAGACTATTAGATAGTAAAGAAGCTATCCTTGAACCTTTGGTAACCACGAATCTAAAGCCTGTAATGGCAATAAGTACATATAATCTTACCCTGAATGTAAATGGACTGAATGTACCAATTAAAAGATACAGACTTACAGAATAGATGAAAAAACAAGACCCATCTATATAGTGCCTACAAGAAACTCACTTCAAACCCAAAGACATACACAGACAAAAAAATGAAGGGATGGAAAAAGATATTTCATGCAAACAGTGGGGAGAAAAAAGCAGGAGTTGCAGTACTTGTATCAGACAAAATAGATTTCAAACAAAGTAACAAGAGAAAAAGAAGGACATTACATAATGATAAAAGGGTCAGTCCAACAAGAGGATATAACGATTATAAATACCTATGCACCAAATATAGAAGCACCTAAATATGTGAAACAAATCCTAACAGAGTTAAAGGAGGAAATCGAATGCAATGCATTCATTTTAGGAGACTTCAACATGCCACTCACTCCAAAGGACAGATGAGTAAGGACACAGAGGCACTGAACAACACATTAGAACAGATGGACCTAACAGACATCTCCAGCACATTCCACCCAAAAGAAGCAAAATACACATTCTTCTCAGGTGCACATGGAACATTTTCCAGAACAGATCATATAGTAGGCCACAATAAGAGCCTCAGTAAATTCAGAAGGATTGAAGTTGTACCAACCAGCTTCTTAGACCACAAAGGTACAAAACTAGTAATAAATTATGCAAAAACAAACAAACAAAAAACACATGGAGGCTTAACAACATGCTCCTAAATAATAATGACCAAATTAAAACAGATCAAGCAATATATATAGACAAATGAAAACAACAACTTAACACCCAAAAATCTGTGGACGCAGTGAAGGCCATTCTAAGAGGGAAGTATATTGCAATACAGGCTTACCTCAAGAAAGAAATACAATCCCAAATGAACAATCTAATCTCAATTAATAAAACTAGAAAAAGAAGAACATGAAGTCCAAAGTCAGTATAAAGAGGGACTTAATAAAGATCAGAGCATAAATAAATAAAATCAAGAAGAATAAAACAACAGAAAGAATCAATGAAACCAGGACCTGGTTCTTTGAGAAAATTATGAAAATAATTTAACCCCTAGCCAGACTTATCAAGAAAAGAGTCTACACACATAAACAAAATCAGAAATGAGAAAGGGAAAATCACTACAGACACCACAGAAATACAAAAATTATTAGAGAATACTATGAAAAATTATATGCCAACAAACTGGATAACCTAGAAGAAATAGGGAACTTTCTAGGAAAATACAACCTTCTAAGGTCGACCCAGGAAGAAACAGAAAATGTGAACAGACCAATTACCAACAATGAAATTGAGTTGGTAATCAAAAAACTACCTAAGAACAAAATCCATGGATCAGATGGCTTCACCACTGAATTTTACCAAATATTTAGAGAAGACCTAGTACCCATCCTCTGTAAAGTTTTCCAAAAAGTAGAAGAGGGACTACTTCCAAACTCATTCTATGAGGCCAGCATCACTCTACTACCAAAACCAGGCAAAGACACCACAAAAAAAGAAAACTATAGACCAATATCCCTGATCAACATAGATGCAAAAATACTCAACAAAATATTAGCAAACTGAATTCAAAAATATATCAAAAAGATCATCTACAATGATGAAGTGGGATTTAATCCAGGGATGCAAGGATGGTACAATATTTGAAAATCCATCAACATCATACACTACCACATCAACAAAAAGATGGACAAAAACCACGTGATCATCTCCATAGATGCTGTAAAAAGCATTCAACAAAATTCAACATCCATTTATGATAAAAACTCTCACCAAAATGGGTACAGAGGGAAAATATCTCAGCATAATAAAGGCCATATATGACAAACCCACAGCCAACATCATACTTAACAGTAAGAAGCTGAAAACTTTTCCTCTAAGACTGGGGACAAAGAAGCCCACTCTCCCCACTTTAGTCAATATAATACTGGATGTCCTAGCCACAGCAATCAGATAACATAAAGAAATAAAAGGCATCCAGATTGGCAAGGAAGAAGTAAAACTGTCACTGTTTGTAAATAAAAAGATGTTTTACATAAAAAACCCTAAAGAATCCACCCCAAAACTACTAGAACTAATAATTGAATTCTGCAAAGTTGCAGTACACAAAATCAACACACAGAAATCAGTTGCATTACTATATACTAATGATGAACTAGCAGAAAGAAAAGTCAGGAAAAGAATTCTATTTACAATAGCAACAAAAAGAAGAAAATACCTATACCCTGAAAACTACAAGACACTCATGAGGGAAATTAAAGACACCAATAAATGGAAATACATCCCATGCTCATGGATAGGAAGAATTAATATTGTCATCCTTCCTGGAGCATTCTACAGATTGAATGAAATCCCTATCAAAGTACCAACAGCATTTTTCAGTGAACTAGAACAAATAGTTCTAAAATTCATGTGGAACCACAAAAGACCCTGAATAGCCAAAGCAATCCTGAGAAGGAAGAAAAAAGCTGGGGGATTATGCTCCCTGAATGTAAGCCCTACTATGAAGCCACAGTAATCAAGACAATTTGGTACTGGCACAAGAACAGACTCATAGGTCAATGGAACAGAATAGAGAGCCCAGATATAAACCCAAACATATAAGGCCAATTAATGTTCAATAAAGGAGCCATGAATATACAATGGAGAAATGACAGCCTCTTCAACAACTGGTGTTGACAAAACTGGAAAGTTACATGTAAGAGAATAAACTGGATAATTGTCTAACTCCATACACAAAAGCAAACCTAAAATGGATCAAAGACCTGAATGTAAGTTACAAAACCATAAAACTTCTTAGAAGAAAATATGGGTAAAAATTTCTTGAATATAAATATGCACCACTTCTTCTTGAGAACATCTCCTTGGTCAAGGGAACAAAAGCAAAAATGAACAAATGGGACTACATCAAACTACAAGTCTTCTGTACAGCAAAGGACACCATCAATAAAACAAAAAGGTACCCTACAGTATGGGAGAATATATTCGTATATGACAGATACGATAAGGGGTTAACATCCAAAATTATATATAGAGAACTCACATGCCTCAACACTGAAAAAGCAAACAACCAGATTAAAAAATGAGCAGAGGATCTGAAGACACTTCTCCAAAGAAGAAATTCAAATGGTCAACAGACACATCAAAAGATGCTCCACATTGCTAATTATCAGGGAAATGCAAGTTAAAACCACAATGAGATATCACCTCACACCAGTTAAGATGGCCAACATCGAAAAGACAAGGAACAACAAATGGTGGTCAGGATGTGGAGAAAGGGGACCTGTTGGTGGGAATGTAAATTAGTTCAACCATTGTGGAAAGCAATATGGAGGTTCCTCAAAACAACTAAAAATAGAAATACCATTTGACCCAGTCATTCCACTCCTAGGAATTTACCCAAATAAAACAAGATTCCAGATTCAAAAAGACATATGCCCCTCTATGTTTATCACAGCACTATTTACAGTAGCCAAGATATGGAACCAATTTTAGTGTCCCATCAGTAGCTGAATAGATAAAGAAGATGTGGTACATATACACACAATGGAATATTATTCAGCCATAAGAAAACAAATCCCTATCATTTGCAATAACATGGATGGAGCTAGAGTGTATTATGCTCAGTGAAATAAGCCAGGCAGAGAAAGACAAGTGCCAAATAATTTCACTAATTTGTGGGGTATAACCATGAAGCAAGACTGACTGAAGGAATAAAACAGCAGTGTGGGAAGGGAGAAGGGGATTAAGGAGCATTATGATTAGCAGACATAATTCAGGTGGGTCACAGGGAAGGCAGTATAGCATGGAAAAGACAAGTAGTCACCTATAGCATCTTACTGCACTGATGGGCAGTGACTGCAATGGGGTGTGTGGGGGGGACTTGATAATGGGGGGAATCTAGTAACCACAGTGTGGCTCACATGAAACCTTCGTAAGATTGTATAACAATGATACCATAATAAAAAGAAAAAGAGACATCAAATCACAATGCTAAAGAAAACCATCAAATAATGAGTATAAGAGAGGAAGAAAGGAACAGAGGAACTACAAAAACAATAAGGTGTGTACTCATTAATTACCTTAAATGTTAATGGACTGAATGTACCAACCAAAAGACAGAGTGGCAGAACAGATAAAGAAACAAGACCCATGTATATGCTGCCTACGAGACTCATTTCAGGCCCAAAGACATACACAGACAAAAAGTGAAGGGATGGACAAAGATACTTCATGCCAACAATAGGGAGAGAAAAGAGGAATAGCAGTGCTTACATCAGACAAAACAGATTTCAAAACAAAGCAACGAGACAAAGAAGAACATTACGTAATGATAAAGGGGTCAGTCCAACAAGAGGATATAACCATTAGAAATGTCTATGCACCTAACATAGAAGCACCTAAATATGCAAAACAAACAGTAACAGAATTAAAGGGAGAAATAGAATGCAACGCCTTCACTGTAGGAGACTTCAGCTCACCACTCACATCAATAGATCAACCAGACGGAAAATAAAGAAGGAAACAGAAGCACTGAACAATACATTAGATCAGATGGACCTAACAGACATCTACAGAACATTCCACCCACAAGTAGCAGGATAAACATTTTCCTCAAGTGTACATGGAACGTTCTCCAGAATAGGTCACTTACTAGGCCACAAAAAGAGCCTCAATAAATTCAAAAGTTTGAAATTGTATCAAGCAGCTTCTCAGATCACAATGGTATGAAACTAGAAACAAATTATGCAAAGGAAACAAGCCCACAAACACATGGAGGATAAACAACACACTTCTAAATTATCAATGGATCAATGAACACATTAAATCAAGCAATCAATGGAGACAAACGAAAAAAAATACAACAGTCCAAAATTCGTGGAATGCCACAAAAGCAGTTCTAAGAGGGAAGTACCCAGCACTACAGGCCTACCTCCAGAAACAATAACAATCCCAAATAAACAGTCTAAAATCACAAACCAGAAAAAGAACAACAAAGGAAACCCAAACTTAGGAGGAGGGGACATAAGATCAGAGCAGTAAATAGAGAATGAAACAGAAGACATTCAATGAAACCAAGAGCTGATTCTCTGAGAAGATAAACAAGATAGACAAACTCATAGACTTACCAAGAAAAAAGGATGGCACACAAACCAAGTCAGAAATGAAAAAGAATAGTCACACCAGATACCACAGAAATCCAAAGAATTATTAGATAACTGTATGAAAAATTGTATGCCAATAAATGGGCCACCTAGAAGAAATGGAGACTATTTCTAAATGGTGATTGGGAGAGAGAGGAGTTTTATAAAGAAAGCATTAGACAAACAGTATTAAAGAAAATAAGAAATACAAATTCATCATGTTCAGAAGAGAGGAGGAATAGCTTTTTGTAGCGTTTCCTCGTCTCATTCATTTGACAGGTAATTTTGAGGGCTTATCAAGTGAATAGGATGCCCTGGAAGACACAGGAATAAAGTGGTGAACAAAGTATAGTACTGACCTCAGCTCAAGGGATTTATGGTCCAGTGGTAAAGGGTGGGGGACAGGAGGCTGTTAAATACACCTGTTCCTACAAAGAAGGAATTTTAAGTGCCCAGAGAAGGGGGTGAGGTGGGTGTTGGGGGAAGGGACCAGAAAAGGGTCTAAGCAGTAGGCAGTCCCCGTACACCAGAGGCTAATGGTGAGATTAGGATGGGCACCTCATAGCTCATCACTAAGACTCCGTCATAGCCTGTATGCCCATACAAACAAGGAAGAAATCCTCTTGCTAAAGGCAAGTGTTTTCATTTTAGGAAAAGTGGACTTTTAAAAGCTTCCCAGTACTTTTTCCAGACTCAGTACTGCCCAGTATTAGTCTGAGTTCCACACATTTTCACGTGACTACACCCATCCTGTTTATGGTGGTTCTGGTCTCAGGGCCCCTGATGGGCACCTGGCCTGAGCAGCGTACATGATAAATGGCCAGTCGTAAGTCTCAGAACCACAGTCAGGGAAGTTAACGGTTAGCCCTCCTCTGATCTGCCCGTGAACATGACTCCATCCCTGTCACGGGACAGCTTCCTATCACTCTCTGTTTATGTTTATGAAACTAAAAGCCGGGCTGTACAGATTTCCAGCCTGGGAGATGTGTGGGTTGAGGGAGAGGGTGGGTGAATGAGGGCTGTGAAGCACTGAGAGGCCGGCACAAGAGAGTTGGTCAGGAGAGGATTCCTCCGACTCCTGCCAGGTTCGTTTCCAAGGCCTCTGGGGAACAAGAAAGCCACATGGAGATATTTGTAACAGCGAAAATAGAACCATCTAGTCTTTCAATTACAAATGACATCATATCTAAAAAACAGGGCAGGAAAAAATAAAAATGAAACTATAGTTGAAGAAAAAACATTTTCTTACCGTAGTATGTAAGATACTCGGCAGTGTGTAAAAATGTCAGTGAGACCAGAACGT
Organism: Manis javanica; assembly: GCF_040802235.1. NCBI lineage: Eukaryota > Metazoa > Chordata > Mammalia > Pholidota > Manidae > Manis > Manis javanica. Next base: position 4,743,258 of record NC_133170.1, on the reverse strand, counting down.
TGAAAATCCAGTTTATTCCAGATGAACATGCATTTCCTGTACTTCGTGCCCAAAGGGGATATATTTCAGAATTCACAGTCCAAGGCATTGGCCCCATTCCTGAGACACACAAAATAAAAAATTTTAGTAAAGTAGTATGTAAGGAATTTGAAAAAAGTAGATTGTCCCCTCTAAAATGTGACAAAACAATAATAACAACAAAACCTTTGTTTACCAGGTGCGAAGAAGACAAGATATAAAATAAGGCCCAGAAGTGCAGTCCAGGAGTACGGAGTTGGGCAGAAGTTGTAAGCCCAAAATACTTCTTCTGTTTTGAACTTGGTTTCATTTTCACACCTGAAAAAATAATGCAATCCGAGTATTAGCGCTGAAGGGTATAGTTGCAGAAATTCAGTGTGATCATCTTGGATATATTTGGGAGTTTCTTAATGTCATTAAGGAAAAGGGTCCAAGATGTTTTCCTTGAAAAAAAAATTAAGATTTAGAGATACAATATTATTTATGCAAGCTCACACAGAGCTTTGTAGAGCTGAATATAATTCAAGACAAATATAAATACATTGTGCATAAAACTCAGCAGCAAAAAAATAAGCTGATTAAGAAATGGGCAGAGGTCCTGAATAGACATTTTTCCAAAAATGATGTACAGATGGCCAACAGACACATAAGGTGCTCAGCCTCACTAATCATTAGGGAAATGCAAGTCAAAACCACAGTGAGTGGTTAGAAGAGCTGTTATCAGAAAGACAGGAAGGAAGTATTGGCCAGGAAGTGGAGAAAAAGAGGACCCTGGTGCACGTTGGTGGGAACATGAACTGGTACAGCCACTGTGGAGAACGGTTTGGAGGTTCCTCGGAAGTATGATCCAGCCATCCCACTTCTGGGTATTTATCCAAGGAAAATGAAAACACTAGCCAGGAAAGATATATGTATTCCATGCTTACTGCGTTATTTACAATAGCCAAAATATGGAAGGAACTGAAATGTCCACTGGACTCTACTACTAAGCCATACAAAGAAGGGAATCTTGCCATTTGCGTCAACATGGGTAGACCCTGAGGGCATTATGCTAAGTGACATAGTCAGGAGAAAGACGAACACCATGTGATCTTCTGTATGTACAATTTGAAAACAACATCAACAAAAAACGGAGCTCATAGATACAGAGAACATACTGGAGCTTGCCAGAGGCAGGAGGTGGGCGAAATGGGTCAAAAGGTACAAACTTGTAGTTAAGATAAGTCACATGGAAGTAATGTATAGCATGGTGGCTACAGTTAATAATTACTGCAGTGCATATTTGAGAGATTGCATAGTTGTTAAGAGAAGGAATCTTAAAAAGTTTTCAAGAACTTTTTTTTCACAAGAACCAAACTATTTATATGGATGTTACCTAGATTTATTGTGTTCATTCACAATATATACAAATATGGAATCATGTGCACCTGAAATAATGTTCCCATGTCAGTTATACCTCAATTTAAAAAAAAACAGTGTCATACCCTTTCCAGATAATCAGAGATGACTTGTAGTCCTTGAAAGCCGCAGCTAACACTTGGGACCGCCAGGAGCCACTCTGCCATGATGGACAGACCTGAGATTTTACAGTCAGGACAAGACTGAAATTCTGGAACCGCATTTTTTTTTTTTCATCTGTAAAATAGGGATAATGCCTTCCAGGTAGTTTTAAGGACTAGAAAGGTCACCGTGAAGAGGGGATGAGGTAGGTGCGGGCAGGGAACCGTGTCTCCGTCCGGGTCCCTGGCCCTTTCTGCCGTGTGTCCTCACTGGCTCCCTGATGACTTTGCCGCCTAGTTCTGTTGCAAAGCGGGGTCTCCTGTGGTCTCGGATTCTCAAGTAGAACTTCCGGTTCTTTACCTTAATTCAGACTTGACTTGCCCCTGAAGACACATCCAGCCTCAAAAACATTCTATTCCTTTAGCATTTTTAGGCTAGTGTTCTGCGTCACAACCCTTTTTGAGCCTTAGCATCTAGCCCTACCCTTGTGGCTGTCTTTGGCCTCCATCCTTAACACCCCACCTGTCTTGATGATACAGATTCTAAGTTGAAACTGCGGACTGGGCACTTAGGTCGCTTTACTTGGAATCATTTTAAGTCAGGGTCTCAAACTTGGAGCACCCTTTTCTGGTCACAAGCGCTTTATTTCCTCCTTTCTGGTAACTTGCTCCACACCCAAATCACAATTCGTAGGTTCTGAACTCCTCTCAGTATTCACTGACCTCACCACTCGGCTTGGCCCGGGCCCTCCTGTCTTCGCCGGCCTCTGGACGCCATGTTTCTTCCTTCTGTGATTTCTGCCATTCTCGCTATTTCAGTTTCCAGTCTTGTGCAGCACCACTAACTTCCTTCACTTTCCTTTCTCCAAAAAGCTGAGCAAAATCGTGAAACCATCCAGCTGGGTTTTATTAAAAGTTCACATTCTTTTCAGTTGGGTCCCTAATTCTGTGGTTTTGTTCTTTAAGTCCTTTGTTGTCTCTGCTTATTTCAGAGAAGGCGTTCAGTAAACTTGTCAGCTGTGGCTTCAATTAATTAAAATATTTCTTACTTTCCTTTAGTCCTAAAATCTTACCCTCTGCTTTCTAGGTGCTAAAAACTTGCCTTCTTTAAGAAGAAAATTGAAGATTTTCAATTTGAACATCCTCAGTGTTTCTCTCCTGAACCTCTACTTTTCTGTGCTTACGTTCAGGCTTCTCCGCCCCCTCTTTGGGAACGTGTCTCTTGCCCGTTCTAAGGGCTGCGCTTCCCATTCCTGGTCCTACGTCTCCTCCTCCTGTCTCCCCTGGGGTCATGTTCCCACAGCAGCTTATTCTCTTCTGCCATCTTTAGTTTCTTCTTACTTGAATCTTCCCTTCTGTGTAAAACGCACAAGGTCGCTCCTACTCAAGTGTTCAGCCCGTCTCCTATCATCCTACTGGCTGGTCTGAAATCACAGGGAAGTGCATTCCAGCAAGCTCTACGTCCCCATTACCTGTTCTGGCCTCGCAGCCCAGCTTTCCCACCCGCCCAGACGCCGGGTGATGCCTGCTCAGGCTGTTTTCTTGAGTCTGCTCACCCAGAAGCCACTGATGACCTCCTCATTCTCAGAATTCAGATTCTTGCCTTTATTTTGAGACTCTAGCTATTTGGTGGTGGTTGATGCTGCTGACAAGCCTCCTTCCTTCTCTTTCCTCTTTGCTTTTATGTCACATCTATTCCCTTTCTCTGGCATCTGTGTCTTCATTGCTTTTCTCAGTGCCTCTTCTTTTCCTCAATCTCTAAATGTAAGTGCTCACCACCGTTCTGTTTTGGGGCCTATACCTTCTCTCTTAATCACCTCATGGACCTCCAGGGATGTGTAGTCTCCAGATAGAAGCTCCCTCACAGTTTATTCCAGCCTTGACCTTTTCTCAGGCTCCACTGGTGGGATGTCTGCCGAAAGTCCACATCCAGACGGTCCCTATGGCCTCATATGGCCCCAGATACGATATGGCTACAACAGAATGAATGCATCATCTCCTCCAGGAGGCAGAGTGGGGCTGTTCTGGGTTCAAATCAAGAGGCTACCACTCGTTAGCTGTGCTCATTCAAAAACTTATACAGTGGACCTTTTATGTGTCAGACATTAGAGACAGAGCTATGAGCAATGACCACCGGTTGTATCTGTGGAAGCTGAAGTTAGTAGTCTTCTGTCTCCTGATTTGCAAAATAAGGGAACCATAGGCTGTAGGGAACAGTGACTGTGATAACCCCTTGAGGTGCGGGTAGATGCCGCTCACTCACCTGAATGAACCAAACAGTCCCTCCCTCCTCCTAAGGCCCTTCTTTTGTCCTCATTTATACGTCATCACCCAGTGCTCTGTGTTACCCCGTCTGAATATACTCCCTCTCACCGCCTGGACTCCCAGCCCGGCAAGCACAGCACAAGGGTTAAGGGCGCAGTGTCTAGATTGAATCTGCGCGGTTTTCTATCTCGGTTCTTCCACTTTCCAGCTCTGGGCAAGTTCCTGTACCTCCGTACCTCGGTCTTCTAATCTGTGAAATAAGGTCCCTAATAGACTTGTTGCAAGATCAAGTACAGGGATAATTGCTGGGCACAAAGAAAGTAATTTTAGGTGTTTGCCAAAATAATTTTTTTGTATGTCCCCCTCCTCCCCTTCAAAATCTCAACCTCCAGGCCGTAATCGTGTGCTTCTAGGGAGATAAATGAAGCTTCTGCGTCTGCATTAACTGCGTGAGGGGAACAGCATTACCTGTCTTCATTTCCTACCATACAGTCTCTTGACTTAGGAAGATCTTAAATGAGAAAACAAGGAAGGAGATGGGAAGAAGCGGAAACAGGGAGAGGGAAGGAAGGACAGCGGGCGGGCGGGCTCCTGGGAGGGGGTGCTTCCAAATGCTCAGATTGCTGCAGTTCATTGAAGATCCTACTTGCTGTTTTCATTCATGATTACCAAAGTCCATTGCATGATCTCTTGCTGGAAAAATGGCAGTAGCGTATTTAGGGTGGACTTTGCGCTTGTTCTGATGGAGCATCTCACCATCGGGTCTTCCCCGTTTATGTGCGTAAGAGGGCACGAAACTCCTTGTCATCCCTGTGACCTCAGGAAAAGCCTCAGGCACTGCCTGGCCAGAATCAGGCACTCAGAGTAGACGCTGATGACTAAGAGTGTGACATCACATCTGACCTGCCAGTAGAAACGCTAGGAATCCCAAGGAAGAAATAAAAATGTATATCCCAAATGTTGTTGCACAATGCCCTCGCGTTTTCCTAGCTTAGTGGCTGCTGGTGGAAGAACATATGCTCCAGAGGAAGAACAAGAATACTTTGACATCAGTGTGTGGGCTGGGATTAGGAAAAGCCATGCTCTCTGCTGGGGGTCCTCTCGCTGCATTCTCAAGCAAGAAGAGCCGCACAGAGGGTCTGCGCCGGACAGAGCAGCAGGGCCGTGTGCAGGCAGGAGAAGGACGCTTCGTTCTGGCCGAGCGAGAGAATTCATCTTCACCAGCAGAGGGACTAGACTGACACCGGCGAGGGAGCCCAGGTAAATGTCAGTACCCCTTGCAGCCCTGGAGCCCAGAGCGCCTCCACGTCCAGCAACTATCCGCTGTCTTGGAAGGTGGAGCAATGCTGCCTGCCCAGCCAGCACCCACTCCCAAACCAGTTCAGGTGCGGACCTATTTCTGCCTAGTTCTCTCCATCAGACACCTTAACCTTAAGACTTTTAAGCAAAGGAATAACAGAAGGGGACAAACAGTGTGCCTGCTCTTCCCACAATTAACCACAGTGACTGATTCCTTGGTGCCCACGTGGCACATGCTTTTTGAGTTGCTCCTTTATTCACTGTGATGAAATTATTGAACTGCTTCACATTCGTAGATGCGGGAATGAGAGAAATTACAACCTGTATTTAAAAACAAATTTTATCTATTCAGTCCTAATCATTGAGAAACCAACAGAACTTTGCTTCCTTCTCTAAAGAGTTTGTAAAATGACCTAGGCCTTTGGAGGAGGGACGAGAAGGCTCCCCCTGGCTGTGTGGCGAGCTGCCAGCCTCTGGGCTCACTGCACACGCTCCCCGTGCTGTTCACTGCTGGGCAGTGTGAGTGAGGTAGTTTCCAGCCCTTCAGGCAGGTCTGTCATTTCTTTGAACAGGATCAGCAAGCCATCACCTTGGAACAAAATGGATTCCCCTAAGGGTTAATTTTAAAGCTCTTTACAGGAATCTACGATGTGATTACACAGTCACAGTCTGAGGGTGGTGGTGGAGAGGTACCTAGGAAAGGACCCCTTCCCTCTCATCTGGGGAGAAAGGCACATGGCACCTCTCAGAGGACTAGGATGCGGCTGATTTACAAGCACCCCAAGCCGTGAGGAATTCCACCTTAGTGGGACCAGAAAATTTAGGGTTAAAAACTTGACTCATTACTTCTCAGACACTTTAATTTCCATTTACTAGAATAATTTCTATATAATAATCTAACATGAAATACACCTATTTCAAGGGTGGCAACACTAAACTCTTAACATGTCTGTGGTTGAGTAATTTGAGAAAAGCGTGGCGCCCTAGGTTGCCCTGTGCAGACCGAGTTGAAGGTTTGGCCTGGGATGAGTTTCCATTATCTGGCTCCCCTGCCCCTGGAATTTGTATTTTACATTTCCTGCAGAGAACTGTTACATAAAGGCAAGTTGAAAAAAAAATCAGTATCTTAATTCATATTTTCTGGTAAAAATAAAACCTTGAGAATTACTGAGACACAAATCACAGACACTGGTAAATTTCAAAACATTACAAGTTTGGAGCTAAATGCCATTTTTAAAATGAATTAAAGTTTTAGTTGTATGTAAATCACTGTGTCTAAACCATTTATCAGTAGTTGGCTAGCTTATGCACCCAAAGTATGGGGAGTAGAACGTGTGCACAATCTGCCAGATTAGAGGGGCCCTGACCTCTGCCGTGGGAGGGGCCACATCGGCATTTGGGATTCAGCGTCATTCTGCATAAAAAAAATGTCCCACTCTACCACTTCGTAGGAAAATACTTCATCATTCCCTTTCCTGCTCCACCATCATACCTACAGCAAGTCTGGCCATGTCTACTCTGAGAAGACGACCTGCATGGAGTGGCAGTGCGGGGATGTCATACTACAGAGAATTGAGGGTACACGGTTCTAGGGGCAAGAGTCACGCAGAGTGGAAGACAGGGCACGGAGGAAGTCTGTCAAGACAGGCTGTGTCCACCTGGGGACTTAGAGTTGTGATGAGGTCACACCTGCCCCGCCATGCTGGCCCTCATGTTGCCCAGAGGCCCCGAAGCTCTGGTCCCTGTGTTCATGCTCTGCAGTGGGCACTGCCTCCCTCCTCAGGGGCCTCACGGAGCCCGCCTCTACCCACAGCCCAGGGGCCCCATGGGCAGGGAGCTGGGCTTTGCCCGAGCCCGATGCCAAGGCTTTTGGGCCCCATGGTGCAGGGTGGGGGGCTTGGGGCAGACAGTGATCTGACAGTTTATATTTTCCTTCCCAGGAAGTCAGAATGTGAAGTGTGAGAAGAGGCCAGAGCAAGGCGGGCGGGAAGACCCGGGCTGGGGGCAAAGCAGAGGCCCCGCGCCGGCGGCAGCCTGGTGCGCAGCGGTCCCCCCCTCACGGAGCGGGCCCAGTGGCCGCTGAGACTGCTTGCTCCTGAGTTCTCCCCTTGCCTTTTTTATTTCTCTTGTCTTCTTAATTCTTTCTTTCTTTCTTTTGGTATCATTAGTCTACAGTTACAGGAGCAACATTATGTTTACTAGGCTCCCCCCTTCGCCAAGTCCCCCCCACAAGCCCCATTACAGTCACTGTCCATCAGCGTAGTAAGATGCTGTGGAGTCACTACTTGTCTTCTCTGTGTTGTGCAGCCCTCCCCCGTGCCCCACCCCACGTTATGTGTGCTGATCGTAATGCCCCTTTTCTCCCCCTTCTCCCTCCCTTCGCACCCATCCTCGCCAGTCCCTTTCCCTTGGTACCTGTTAGTCCATTGTTCTGTGATTCCGCTGCTGTTTTGTTCCTTCAGTTTTCCTTTGTTCTTATACTCCACAGATGAGTGAAATCATTTGGTACTTGTCTTTCTCCGCCTGGCTTATTTCACTGAGCATAATCCCCTCTAGCTCCATCCATGTTGTTGCAAATGGTAGGATTTTTCTTCTTCTTATGGCTGAGTAATATTCCATTGTGTATATGTACCTTTTTAAATGTAACTTTACCATAAAACTTGTAACCGAGGAAATCATGTATCTCTGTTCTTAACATGAAGCGTTCTAACAAACTAATGGCTAAGTTAGGACACAGAGTACTGATCCCGGGTCTGAATCTGTAAAACCCCACAGGTCCTCAGACAGTGCATCTCAGTGGCTGCACAGCTCCACTCCAGCCAAAGGGTTTTTCCAAACAATAAAAATATGGCAAAGAAAGTTAAAGATTTTCCCCATGGGTTTCTGTGGGCAGGGCTACCCTGCTGTACTAGATTCAGAATCCTATTCAGAATCTGCTGCTTGGTTATTCAAGAAAACAAACATTATTTTTTCACTTTTTACTTTGGGCTTCCTTCCTTTTATTTCTTGCTATCATGAGCCAATCATATGAGGAACTCGGTGAAGTTCTGGATGGAAAGGAGAGACCGAATCAAATGGGGAAACTAAATGGCAACAGACTCAGGGTAGCACGTTAATTTCTCAGTGATGGGCTCCGGAGGCGTGGGGAGTCACCGAAGTCACTGCATGGCTTGTGCTCCAGCCACGCCGCTCCAGTCCTTGGGGTTGAAGTTGACAGCCACTTGTGGTATCTTGGCACAACTACACTTGCTTGTCAAATGAATGAAAGAAGGCCTAGTGCGATCAGTTGTATTTCAGTGAGTTCAGTGTTGCTGGTTACTACTGATTTAATAATATAACAGTAGTAACCATTTAATAAGAGATTTTTTTCAAACAATAATGATAGAGCACATGAAGATAGTATTATTTATAATGGGGCAGGGTTACGATTGGCTCTTGTGTCTGTGCTGTGACCAGGATTCATGATGATGAGTCCTTCCAGCTCAGAGACCCCAGGTTTTCCAGATTTCGGTTTCCCTCTGTTGCCTGATTTCTTTTACTCCCCTGCTTTACGTGGGGACCTTTCCCCAGTGAGGACACAGAAGGTCTATTTTCCCTTTTCCTTCCCTAGGCTTCAGAGGCCAGTAATTAGCACAATAGAAATACTTTTTCATTTCTCATTAGGTTAATCTTTGGTCATCTGACACCAATTTATCCACTATATTGTAAACATTAGAGAAGACATATTTGCTGCCTAAAAAGTTTTTTAAATTGTAAGAAATCTCAGTTTAAACATTTTCTGCCTGTGGCACTATAAGACAGACATGTTTTCTTACTATAAGCTTTGTGAAAACATCAAGAACTTCAAACTACACCAGGACTCCAGTTTGATTTTCTATCCATCACAAGAGTTCTGTACAGTATTCAGGCTTGTTTTTCTTTGCAGGTGCATGGGAATGAATGGAGCTGATTTGCCACCATTGCTATCTTGATGCAAACAATGGTGTAATTTGTTTCTTGGATTCTTTTCAATCCATTCTACAGCTGCCTCCCATCAAGTTTGGCTTCTCCAGCTTCTCTGTGGAATCTGTGCTCCCAACAAAAATGTCCTGGAGTAGCTGTACATCTTCACTTGCTGAAATTCACTAATATTTCTGTAGAGTGTTACCATATACAGAACACCATAATAGACGTTAACTCATTTAACTCTCAGATACTTTGCATATGGGACAAGCCTTTTTAAAATACAGGGACTTTCCCAAGATTACACAGCGGAAGTAGTATTTGAAAATCTTCTCTTTATCCTTCAACGTGGTCATCCTACTAGTTCACATGTATGATAACCTCTTTTCTTGCGGTGCCTTACTTTTTATAGAATTTAAATGGAAAACGAGATGAGATGAAAACTCTACTTGAAATCTCCCCCATGTCAGCATTCTTCCTTCATGTTAGGAGTGAGGTAAGTCACTAAAATCTCTATCTAAAATGAATAAAATGCCTCAAAACAGTATTAGGAGTTAAAAAGAGCAGCATCTTGGCAGATCTGGGTCTCTGTCCTGTATGGTCTCTTCTGACTCAATATCCATTGTGCCCCAAGCACAAAACAATAATTAGAACAGAAAGGGTGCTTATACGAGCTTGAAGTTAAAAATCTCACATGAGAACCTCAGTTAGATAACTCATTTGAGGGCGGTGATGTCAACACTACGATTGTATTACAAGGAGAACAGTTGTGCTGATGCAATCAGATGGCAGCGTTAAGCAGTTTTTAAAGAATGCGTACTCTAAAACAGGAGATACATAATGACTTTCTCTGATATGGTCATGTCAGTATAGAAAGTGTTAAAAAATAAAGTTTCCCCAGAAGATGCCAAGGATGAAAATATATGTGGAAAGTGTCAGCAGTTACTTAAAAGGGAAATGGTGCCATTAGGTAACAACCTTACGGCTCATTATTTATGAAATCCTATGTCAATATGATAAAACTATAAACTGAAGGGCAGTTTCACATTTTTTCTCAAATTACTGCTAAAGTGAAAAATGTAATAGCTTCATAAATCAAACATTTTAACTGCAATTGCCTTTTTTCTCCCTTCCTATTTGTATAGAAACCTCTGAAACCCCTACTATCACCAATGAAACAAAACAGTAAAAGAGAAGATGCGTCTCAGTCCTTCTAAATCAGAGATGTTCTCCCATTTGGGTGAATATGTGCAGCCTAACAGGTCCATTAAAATCCACTCTGCCCTATGTTCTGATCTGTTCCGAAACTGGAGCAAAGGAAATCATCATCCCGTCCTGCTCACCCTCCTAAACACAGGCGAGGCTTCGGCGTCTCTGCATGGTCTGCCCCTTTCTCCCGCATCTTCTCCCCCTCGCTCTCTGCTGGCATCCCTGCACCGCATGAACCAGCGCAGGGACGGGCACAGAGTTGGGGCTTCGTGAATATTTGTTAAATAAGTGAATCATTTTCACCATTTGATAGTCTCCTGCAGATATTTAAAGTATTTTAACTCCAAGTAATCACTTGATCATGCCGAATAATTTATTATTTCAACAAATAAATGTCTGTTGTGTTCTCAGCATGAGAATAAGCATTAAAATAGATTAAGTGTTCATTCTTCCATCATTCAACAATCATTTTCTACAAGCTAAGGGTCAATTAAAATTATTAGATTAAAAATCAATATACAGAAATGTGTTGCATTTCCAATGAAAAATGTGCTAACAGACAAAATAAGAAATCAATCCCATTTCCATTACATCAAAAAGAATAAACTAGCTAGGAATAAATTTGACCAAGGAAATAAAAGAACTATACTCTCAAAACTATAAGACATTGATGAAAGAAATGGAAAAGTGCAAATAAATGGGAAGCTATTCCATGCGCATGATTAGGAGGAATTTATATTGTCAAAATGTATTACCCAAAGCAATATTAACCAAATCCAGTGCAATCCCCTTCAAAATACCAATGGCATTTTTCAGTGAACTAAAAGCAAATCCTAAAATTTATATGGAATTACAGAAAAAAAATAATTCCTGAACAGCCCAAGCAATTTTGATTAAGAACAAAGCTGTGGTATCATCTTCCCTGATTTCAAACTATACTACAAAGCTAGTGATACAAACAGTGTGGTACTGGTACAAGAACAGATACACAGACCAACGGAACAGAATATCCCAGAAATATATCCACGCTTACATGGTTACTATATGACAAAGGAAGCAAGAATATACTGTGGGAAAGGGAAAGGCTCTTCAATAGCTGGTGCTGGGAAATCTGGACAGCTACATGCAAGAGAATGAAACTGGACCACTTACACCAGACACAGAAGTAAACTCTAAGTGGATAAAAGGCCTAATGTAAGACAAAACCATAAAACTCTCAGAAGAAAACATTGGCAAGAATCTTGTGAATTGCATGAGCAAATTTTTCTGGATATGCCCTGGGCAAGAGAAACAAGCAAAGATAAACAAGTGGCACTACATCAACCTAAAAAGCTTCTGGACATCAAAGGACACTCTCAGCAAAATGAAAGGGCAACCTACTGCATAGGAGAATAGATTTGCCATAGCTATATTTAATAAGGGGCTAATATCTAAAATACAGAAAGAACTAATTATTAACACCAAAGAAACAAATAATCCAATTTAAAAAATGGGCAGAGTACCTGAATAGACATTTTTCCAAAGAAGACATACAGATGGCCAACAGATACATGAAAAGATGCTCCACATCATTAATCGTCACCAAAATGCAAATCAAAACCACAATGAGACATCATCTCGCACCAGTCAGAATGGCTTGTATCAAAAAAACAAGTGTAAAGAAGACTATGGAGAAAAGGGAACCCTTGCACACTGCTGGTGGGACTGCAAATTGGTGCAGCCACTATGGAAAGCAGTATGGAGGCTTCTCAACTAAAATAGAACATATGACCCAGCAATTCCATTTCTGGGAATTTACCCAAAGAAAACAAAAAAATCACTAATTCAAAAAGATAATATGCACTCCTGTATCACACAAGAGCCAAAATACAGAAACAAATGTAAGTTTCCACTGACAGATGAATGGACACAAAAGAGGTGGTACATATATGCAAAGGAGTATTATTCAGCTGTAAAAAAGAAATGCTGCCATTTGTGACAACATGGATAGTATAGACCTGCTGGGTGTTATGCTAAGGGAAATAAGAGAAAGACAAATACTATATGATGTCACTTACATGTGGAATCTAAAAAGCAAGACAAATGAACAAACAAAACTGAAACTCAAATGCAGAACAGACTGTTGGCTGCCATAGGGGAAGGGGATGGAGATGGGTGAAATAAGGTTAAAAAATTAGAATGTTTGATATCTGGATGATGGTTAACATGAGTATACACATGTCAGAATTCATCAAGTCGAACATGTAAGATTTGTGCATTTTATTGTATAGTCCTGATAATAAAAACTGAAAAATGTAAGAAGTGAGTTCCTTCAGATAAAATTTAAAAAAGTACATATAGGAAAGTGGAATAGTTGGATCATAGGTATGAACACGGTCAACTTTATACATAACAGTGTCATTGCAGTTGTGCTAAGACTGGACGAGAGAAAAATCTGCTACAAACTTGCCAGTTTTTCTTTTTTGCTAATTTGGTAGATGAAAATGGTGCTCCACTATAGTTTTAATTTCCATTTTTTAAATTTATTAAGACCTTGAGCCTCTTTTTTACATTTACTGGCCATTTGAGTATCTGCTTCTATAGGTTGTTCTTTCTGATTTTTCAGCTGGACCATTTCTTTTCCAGTCGGCTCACAAAAACATCTCAGTATATCGTAGATCAGGGATGTCCACCAGAAATACAACATGAGCCGCTTAGATAACTGAAAATTTTCTAATAGCCACATTAAAAAAGTGAAAGGAAAAGAGTGAAATCAACTTTAGTAATATATTTAACCTAATATACATATTTTCATTTTAATATATTCAGTATAATAATTAAGATATTGCACATTGTTTTTCATACTAAGTCTTTGAAATCTGGTGTGTATTCTACTTTCATAGTACATCTCAGTTGAGACGAGCCACATTTCAAGCCCTCAAAAGCCACAGTGGCTTTGTGCCTGGCCTACTGGGTGGCACGATTCCAGATAGTAAACATTTGCCAGGTAGATAATTACAGATATCTTCTAGAAGTGTGAGGCGGCTTTTTTTTTTTACTTCCTTTAAGATATTTTCTGCCTGTGGCACTGAATCAAAATTATAGTCAAACATATAATTTCCTTTATGGCCTGCATTTTCTATGGCTGGTCTAAAAAAAAAAAGTCCTTCACTTTCCCTGGGTCATAAAAACACACAGCTATACTGTCTATTATAAGTTTTACAGTTTGCAAGTAACAAAAATAACAAAAACGTAAGTGAATTTAGCAAGATTGCTTTTGTCAAGGTCAATATAAAAAAACCTACTGTATTTTTCACATATTAGAACAAACCATCAGAAGTTGAAATAAGAAAAATTCCATTAACAAAAGCATCAAAAATACATTTTTAGGAATAAATTTGATGATATGCAAGATTTGTACATTAAAAACTGCAGAAAAACAAAGACTAAATAAATGCAGAGATATACTTTGTTTATGCTTTATTGTTAAATATAACAGTATTTCCCAAATAGATCTATAGAGCCAACATAGACTCAGTCAGAATCCCAATAGGCTTTTCATAATTGACAAGCTGATTCTGAAATTCCTAGGAATTGCAAGGCACCTAACGAGCCAAGACAGCTTTGCTGTATGTATCTCAGCCCCTGGTGGGAGTCCTTGGAGATGCTGGCTGCACGAACACCCCTCAGAACCTGACCTGCGTGAAGCCAGCCAAAATGCCCTCTGTATGGACAGCTGGCCCTGACTTCCGGGATGGACTCTGCCTTGGGTGCGTGGGGGGCCTCTTCTTCTGGAGCCTCCTGACAGAAACCCCGTCTTGGCTCTCAACACTCCTCCGAAGGTTGTTTGTACCCTGCTCTTCCTCTTGGTAGGAATCCCTCTCTTTAAAGGTGTAATTTCTAGGGTCATTCAGCCAAGCAGTGACATACTTTGAAAATAAATGATGCCAGAACATCATGTGGGAACAGAAGCAAAAGGAAACCTTGACCTGAAAATTGACCCCCAATCTAAAAATTTTTCTTTTAGTTCAACTCATGCATCACGGTTGGTAGGCGTTGGACACTGGCTGCCGTGCTCAGGAGGATGGGCTGCGAGGAGATGCCAACATTTTCTGCTTGGAACTTACACCCACTCCCTTCTGTCTGGTACCGAGACACTAACCCGCTCCGTCTGAATCCCTGTGGGCCGACGATACCTAGAACCGGGCACAATGGCCCGGGGCACCAAAACAAAAGGAAAGCGGCTCCCTGCCGCAGGATCACGAGGCCTTCGCCCCGACCCTCGCCGCGCACCCTTGCAGGCTGGCGCTGGCCTGCTTGTATCTTCCCTCTGCGAATATCCCCTCCTTGTTTTCTGGGGAGATTCTTTGGGTGACCACCCTGCTCCATCTGTTTGAATAAGGTATCCTTTTTTGTTGCATTTTGAGATTCAGAGTCTGAGAAACGGACATTCCTTTTCTCTCATTTTTGAAAGATACGCTCACTGTGCACAGAATTACGTTGATGTGCTCACTGATGATATGATTCAGTTTTCTTCTGGATTCTGTTGAGAAATGATCTGTCAGTCTAACTGCTCTACCCTTGAAGATGACTTTTTTCCCCACCTTCTTTAGTTGCTTTTAAGATTTTCTCCCTCTTTGTCATTCAGCAATTTCACACTAATGTGTTTAGTGTGGATATTGCCTCACACTGCTGGGGATGCTTCGGGCTTCTTAACGCTGTGGAGTCAAATATTCTGGAACATTCTCAGTTATCATATCTTCAAATACAGCCTCTTTCCTGTTCCTCTGTGTTCTCCATCTAGGAGTATGACGTGAAGAAGTCACACTTCTTATCATAACCTCTTTTTTATCCTCATCTCTTTCTCATGTTTTTCATTTTTATGTTTCTTTAGACTTTGTTCCAGGTAACATTTTCATATCTGCCTTCCAGTTCATTAATTGTACTAAGTCAAATCTGCCAATAAACTATATAACCAAAATTTTAACTTAATTAAAAATTTTAAACTCTTCCAGTTCTTTCCCCGTATTTTTCAAGAGTCTCTTACTTTTAAAACATATTAACCATTGGTTATTTTACATGTAACAAATCCAGGGCCCGGACTCTGCAGGGCCGTTCCCGCTGTGTGTTTCATTGATTCTCATTCGTGGTGCCTCGTGCCCTTGTGTATTTTGTGATTCGGACTGTGAACTGCCCCTTTTCCTTACAGTTTTATCTATAGGAAATGATTTGAGGCTTTGGTATTTCCAGAGAGAATTTATCTATATATGCTTCTGCTAGACCTTCCTGTGGGTGCTGTAGAACCGGGACCACTTTAGATTAAATCAGAGCTGGCATTTTACAGAAAGAAGGAACATGAATTCAGGCTGAGGCCGACGTGAGGGCTGACTTCTGATTTAAATGCTTGGCGTAGAATGACTTCCCCTCTCTCCAGGGCTGACAAACAAGTTTCTTTATTGTCTTTTACTTGCACTGGAACTTTTTTGAGAGATAATTCACATGCCATAAAATTCATAATTTTTAAAGTATATAATTCAGTGATTTTCAGTATATTCACAGCTGTGCAACCATCACTATCTGATTTCAGAACATTTTCATCATCCCCAGAAGAAACCTCATCCCCAGTGGCAGTCACCCCCCCACCCCCATCTTTCCTCCCTTCAGCCCGACAACCACGAACCTATTTTCTGTCTCTAGGGATTCACCAGTTGTGGGTGGTTCCTGTAAATGGAGTCATAGTGTGGCCTTCTGTAAGCGGCTTCTTTCACTTAATGTTTGCACGGGTATGCACGGCGACTTCCACTCACCCTCACAATGCAGGGCGTGCGCCCTGACATCCTGACTTTACCAGAAGTGACCGAGTGACTGAGCTTTGGCCATTGGAATGTGAGCAGAAGTAACATACATGACTTCTAGGTCATTTCCTTAAAGGAAAGTTGCTTGCCCTCTTTTTCCTTTTTCTCCATTCTCATGGGCTGGTGAATTCCCGCGGGTGACAGTGAGCTGGCTGAAACTGCGTAGAAAGTGTAATTCTTCAAATTAACAGAGAAAGTGAGTGGACACTTAGGTCCCTGACCAGCTTGTGTGCACAAGGGTACCTCTGAAATATCAAAATTGTTTGGCATGAACTTCTAAGATAGATCTTTTGTTTACAGCAGTTTAGCCTGCTCACTAATTGGCATAATTAGAATGTAGCATCATTTATTTTATCATTTGCCTTATATTATTTTATTACATTATTATTTATGTATAATATAATGTTATATATCAATATTATTCTAATATTTTTAATAATAATAATGCCATGAACAAACATAGAGTTCATCAGTCCACAGAGAATCAGATTGATACCAGCGTGACTTGTGACCTGTCAGACTCCTTGGAGTAGGAGTTGGCTGCCCATCTCTGGTGGAGTAGCTGATACGTACGAAATACGTAATGAAGGCGGCTGCCCAGCCTTTTCTGCAATCCCATGAAAACCAGATCCTGGCCGAGGAAACCTGCGCACAGTGCTTACTTATTGTGGCACTCGGCTGGCCCTGCTTCAGTCCTCTTGGGTGACTCTCAGACTGCCACTGAGCGCCCCAAACCAGTCATACATCTGCAAATCCTTGGTATGTTTGGAGAAGGGTAATTGGTACTGACATGCTTTGAAGAGAACTGTAAACAGAAGAGGAATTCATGGCTAACATACTTTCTTTGACATTAGCAGGGAAGCAACTTAGGCTGGGTTAAGGTTCAGCAGGGCTGTTTCCAGGAGGGGCCGTGGAGGACCTGCGGCTGCTGCGGGTAGCAGAGTCATGACTAGACAGACGGTCCCCCAGAGATGATGCAGACTACTTGAGAGGGGTGCCTTGGGCCGCACCAGGTTTCCCTTGGTACAAAGGTTCAAAATCGGCAGTAGTCCATTTAAGAGTATTTAAAAAGTCAGGTAGTTGAATAAAAGTGTGACTAGAGCAGGAAAATTCACCGAAGGTTCTAGTGCTGGAAGACAGGATTCAATTGGATGTCAGCTGTCTGTCTTGTCTCAGCTCAGCCATTAATTGATTGGTTTTGTGAGTTTTAGCAAATCATTGAAAATGTCTGGGATTCAGATTCCTCATCTGTACAATGGAAGGACTAGACTAGAATCCAGGATTTACTAGTTTATGCAAAATCAACTTTGCAGAGAGGAAGATTCTCAGGCTGCTTGGAAACCCACGAGAAAGGAGACCACGATCAGTTACTGTGTGCCCGAGCATGGCACGGTGAGGCACGGCTGCAGAAGCACCCAGCCTGGGTGCAGGCCTGTCTGTCAGGGCACGTACAGCTGTCACACTCCACCACTTAGTCACTGATGGTAACTAACCAGAAAACACAGTGATGGGTTATTTCAATAGAACTTCACATACAGGAAATAAAAAAAGCTTAGTAGTGCACAGAAAGTAAATTATTGTTAAAGGCTGTTAACTCTGATAACAATGATTGTGTCAAAGCAAGTGTATCAAATGGCTGTATCAAAATTTATATCCATAGGCCGAATATGACTATCATACCAGATTGAGACTGAGAACACTGAATGATCTAGGAACGTCCAGTTAGCGGCAGTAGCATAAAAGTATGTCCCAGGACAATAAAGCACTAGAAGGGCAACTCAACCAGGGCAGAGGTATCCCAGATAATTGCATCTAAAAAGAGGCCTCACAGCAGGTATCCTCCATGGGCCCCTGGGACACTACAGATTTCTAAATTTATTTATACTAATATTCAGAAAGAAAAATGCAAAAGGACACAGCCTCACAGAGGCCCCCACCTGAGGTCCCGAGCAACCACTCTAGGTCCCCTTGCAGGGGCCCAGCCTGCAGGCTGATGGCAGCCCTACACTATCTAATGGAAACAAAGAAAACCTCTGGAAGGACAAGGTCTTACCTCAGGCCACTCAGGACTGCCACACTGCCACACATAACGCTGTGCTGAAGATGAACTTGCATTATTGTTGCACAACACACAAGCCACAGCCTGCTGTGACCGGCTGCCCGCAGGTGGGAGCAGCAGGCAGCGAACAGAATCTTAGCTGCAAAAGCATTAGACAGTAAAACTGTCACTTAAAAGCAAAAAAAAAAAAAAAGCATGACTGAATGATATAAAGGAGATATTGCAGATATGATAAAAAATTAAAATGATAAAAATATTCACATTGAAAAAGAATGAAATATAATTTCTTAAACAAATACATAGTCATAGAAAAACGATCTTGCAATAGATGGCTAACCATCGGATCAGACCCGAGTGAAGAAAACAGCACTGGATGAATGATCTGCGAAAATTCCCCAGGACATGGCGCCAAGAAAAACGTGAACTAAGAGACAGAGCAGAATGTGGTGGCCAGTAGGTATCTCATGGGAATTCCAGAAGGACAGAGAGAGGGAAATTAGGGAAAAAACATTTAAAGATACAATGGCTGAGAAGTTTTCATAATTGATGAAAAATAAGACAATATTTAGAAAGAACAATGGTCACTAGGATAAATAAAACCCACATCGAGGTTAATCACTGGGGAACTACAGGACACTAGAGAAAAAGACACAGGCTGGAAGCGGCCAAGGAAAGCAGACTAAGGAAGGAAGGGCGGCCAGCCTGGTTTAGAGACCACAGAGTAAGAGCTCCGAAGCACTGAGAGGAAAGAACTGAATCTAGACTTCTACATCCAGGTTACTCTCATTTAATGGTGATGGAAAAGCAAGCAAGTTTTCAGACACAGCTTGGGAGAGTCTATTACTAACACTATTGCAGAAAAAGCTACTGGATACAGAATAACAATAACATGTACATATACTTGTTATATATGCAGCCATATCTTATGGATAAGAGTTCAGAAAATACACAGAAGGGAGAAAAAGATGGAACAAGTTATGAACAAAAAACTGGTGCACATGTGGATAAATGTAACAAGCTGTGACTTGATGGAAAGGTGGTTGGTTAGAATGGGGGCAAAACACTATATATGTTGTTTAGAAGATGCATACCTAAATGTACGGATGCAGACAGCTGAAATATTCACGAAGAAAAAGATACAACAAATACTAACAAAAAGAAACCTGGTGAAACTACACAGTAACAGACGCAATGGATTTTAAGGCAGAAGGAGTTATCTAGGATAAATGATACACGCACAGTACAGGGTTCATTACGCCAGAAAAGTACTTCTAATCTTGAAGACACGTGGCTAAATACACCAAGCTAGGCTACACTACAGGGTTTCAAATAAAAACTGACAACTTTACAATCATAATGGTAAGAGTCTGACATTCATCCTCAGAAGCTGCTAGATTAATGATAATCTGTCAAAACCAACGGATGCACCATACTTACATTGTGCGTACTGAATAGCTCTAGTACTCACTGTTCCTTGGCTCCCACCTTGTTCTGCCACTCCACATAAATAACCTGTTCATGCAAAGGCAAAGACAGTGAAGGGAGTCGGGCGGGTGTGCCGCCTCCTCAGGGACTCGGGCATCAGCCTGGATCTAAGCAGGCAACTCAGCACCACGGGCTTTGACAAATGGCAGAAAAGAGAGGTTAGCAGGCCTTTACTACACCCTTTTTTGAGGAATGGAAAAAGGAAAGATAGCTGACTGGGTGTTTTGGAAACAGGCACAGAGCGGAAAGCTGTGGGCAGGATCTGCCTAGTTTCATAGGTAATTGGACAAACCCTCAAAAGACAGTTAGTGGCTGGTGTTCTCATTAAACTCCTAACTTAGCAGATTTCCTGCAATTTGTACAGCTTTTTCTCTGGTGCTGACTGCTGTCTGGGAAAGCTTACAGTGACAGAATCTTAGCCACAGCAGGAAAGATGATTTTAAACCATAAAACCAACTTGAATACAAATGTATAAAACATTTTCACAAGAGCTCCTGAGAATGCAATTTCATGAAGAAAAAACTAAAAAAGAAATTGCTGACAAGTTTATATTGCAGAGTTGACTTGCCTGACTTTGCCTGTAACCTTTGATGCTGAAAAATAAGAAAAGCTCTCAGTCCACTTGAAAAAGGAATGGAGGCTATGTCAGAACCAAACCTTTGCCCAACAAATTGTAAGGTATTCTTAAAAGGAATATCTCTCTGACCCTAGGTGCCTGATGAATCACCCTTTTCCAGGGTAAAATTCTGTCCCTTTCTCCTAAATGCTACTGTCTACATTTCTCCCAGGCTCTAATTAGAAGCTATGCAGGATGTTGACTGCATTTATCTTGACTTGCAAACTATAAAATGTCCATAAAGGCATATTCTCGGTGGTGATAAAATCTAATCCCAGACAGATCCTAGATCCTGCATCTCTTCAACTCCACTGCATTTGAAAAGATAGGAAGTTCTTCACGCAACTTCCTTATGGTTAAACAGGAAAAAGATCCCAAGGTGCACATGAAAAGTTTATTTTATAAAGCACATGAAAAGTTAATATTGTAATATTTGAGAATTCTCCAAACTGCATAAATTATTGCAACATAATTCACCTGTTCTAAGTTTTGTCACGTGATAATGAAATTAAGATATTTGAAAATGACTTCTTAGAAGTTAAAACCAGAGACCCAGATGTCCTTCAGTGGGTGAATGGTTCAGCAACAGTCCATTCAGTATTATACAATACTAGTCAGCGTACAAAGGAATGAACTACGGATACATGAACATGACTTTCCAGAGGGTTATGCTGAGAAAAAAGCCAATCCCCAAAGGTTACATACTGTGTCACTACATTTAGCAAACATTCCTGAGGTGTAGAGAATCACTGAAATGCAAAAACATAATCGTTGCTGTTATGGGTTAAGGGTGGGGTGGAGTGGTTTAGCGGGGAAGAGAAGGAGAGGAAATGGTATGATTGTAACAGAGCAATACCAGGGATGGAACTGTCACTGGAATGGACTGGCGGACACACAACCAACACGTGTGATCAAATACACACGTGCACATGCACACACAAAACTGGCAAAATCTAAGATCAGTGATTTCACAATATCATTAGCCAGGTTGTGAAGCTGTGATACAGTCATGTAAGATGTTATCATTGAGGGAAACTGGGCAGAGAGTACATGGGGTCTTTGTTTTGTGTTTAGATTCCACAAATAAGTGAAATCATACGGTATTTGTCTATCTCTGCCTGGCTCATTTCACTGAGCATAATCCCCTCTAGGTCCATCCATGCTGTCTCAAATGGTGAACCACCGTGTCGTATACTTGAAACTAATATAAGATGGTGTGTCAACTATACTTCAATAAAAAAGAATACATGGGGTCTCAGATGTTTTTTAAAACTAGAACTATTTAAAAGCAAAAAGTTTAATTTGGAGGGTAGCTAGAAGACTTGACAAATTTACCAGCTTGGCCACTCATTCACGTTCGAAGGTGACCTGACAAAGCTTCACAGTTTGGTTTTTAATAACAATACCAGGAGAATCTGGCAGTGGCTACAGCAGTGCCACCACATGCTGCTTGCTGAAAGGAGAATTATCCTGCCCTTCGAAAATAGCTAGAAAAATATAACTTTGTATGTTAGGAGTAACTCTTAGGAGCCAAGTAATCCAGAATTCAATCACCTATTGATATCTAATATATGTATAAAGCAAACTCACTTTAAGTGTGTAAATCAATGAGTTTTGAGAATGTATATGCCTATGTTCCCCCCCTGCTATTTCCTGAAAGATTTTATATAGGCTTGGCATTTTTTTCTTCCTTAAATATCTGGTAACATTCACTGATGAAGGCCATCTGGGTCTGGGGTTTTCTTCCTGGGGAGGTTTTAAATTATACACTGATTTTTAAAATAGATATAAGATGATGTAGGTTTTCTATATTTGTGTCAGTTTTGGCAATCTATGTCTTCAAATATTTTGTCCATTTCATCTAAGTTCTCTCTTTTAATTCTAATAAAGTATTATGTTCTTTCTTTCTCTCTTCCCCCCCTTGATGGGTCTAGGTATAACTTAATCAACTTAGGCGACCTCTCTAAAGAAAGTTTTTGATTTCATTTCCTTTGTTACTGTGTTCCCATTTTCCATTTTATTGATTTCCACTCTGTATTACTTCTTTTCTTCTACTTCAGGTATTATTTGCTCTTCATTTTCTAGCTTCATAATGGCAAGTTTAGATAATTGATTTTAGACCTTTATTTTCTAATTAAACTATACATTTGCCTCAAGCATTTGCTTCAAGCTGCATCCTAACATTTTTATATATTTCATTTTCATTGGGTTCAGAATATACTTGATTTAACTTGTGACTCATTCTGTACACCATGGGTTACTTGGAAGTGTGCTGTTTAATTTCCAAATATTTGGGAATTTTTGTGAAGACTGTGTGTGTGTGTGTGTGTGTGTGATTTCTAAGTTAATTTTACTGTAGTCAGAGAATGCCCTTTGTATTCATTCAATTATTTAACATTTGTTGAAATGTGTTTTATAGTCCAGAATATAGGAGATCTTAGTAATGTTCCACTGCCATTTGAAAAGAATATGTATTCGGTTGGGTGGAACGTTCTGTAAGCGTCCAGTTGGTTAAGTCCAGCTGGCTGACAGGACGGCTCAAGTCTTCCGTGTCCTGACTGGTTTTATCTGTTCTATCAGTTACTGAGAGAGTAGTGAAAAACTCTCCAATTAAATTGCAGTTTCAGTTTTTGCTTTGTGTGTTTTGGAAGATCGGCTATTAGAGAAATATACATTTAAGATTTTTATGTCTTCTTGAAGAATTGGTCCCTTTATTACTATGAAGTATTCCTCTTTTTTTCTGATAATATTCCTTATACCACAGCCTAATATTAACAAAACCACTCCAGCTTTCATAAGATCAGTGTTTGTGTGGCATATGTTTCCATCCCTTTGCTTCTAACCCCCTCATCTTTTTATTCTAATTGTATCTTCCCCATGTAAGTAAGACACCAAATAGGTAAGTTCTATTTTTTTAAATCTACTTGGACAATTTTTGCTTTTTATTTGGAGTATCTAGACTATTTTTATTTAATGTAATCTGTCAATATAGTTGGTTTAAATCTGTTTCTTTTATATTTAACCCATCTGACTTTTGTTATTCTTTCTGTTCTTTTTAAGACTTTCTGTTGCCTTTACATATATTTTAACATTCCTTTTTCTTTCTTCTATATGCTTCCTAGCTATCATTTTTTAATGCTTAGTCACTGACCTAGGCTAGCACTTATTTTATATAACATTAAAATTTTCTTTTACTACAAATATGTTCAAATATATTCAAAAGACAACCAGAATAACTAACCTGATATACCAAAAAAAATAAAATAAAACAAAACCCAAAACCCTTCAACAATTACAAATACATGGCCAATTCTGTTTAACTACACCCTTACCAAATCTCATTTCTCTTTGATTATTTTTAGGCACACTTCAGGCCAGGTATCATATTATTTTGTCTGTAGCTCTTTCAGTATGTATTTCTGCAGGGACTTTGTATTATAAAGTAGAAAAACAACATAATAACTGCATCTAAAACATTAAGAATAATTTCTCAATAGCATTAAATAGCCAATTAGTGTTCAGATTTCCCTGGTTATCTTTTAAATAGATTTTTCCACAGTTCATTTGAGTCAAGATTCAAATAAAGTCATTCCTTGCAATTGTTTTTTTAATGGGTGTGGTGGGGTGAAAGTGATTCAGAAATACTGCTGCCATTACCATCCTTGAATCCCAGTATAATTTCTGCTTGATTTCGACTTACAATAATTAAAAAGATTTAATTTGCAATATTAATTAAATAGAGCTTTTATACACCATGCATTTTAAAATTACAGTTTCTCTTTCATATTGAAGAATGTTACTCTTGGAAATTCTCTGAAGCGCACCCTGCCACATCTGAGATGATTCTGAAAGCTTCAGTTTTGGACCATTTCCACAATGAGTGATTTCCTATTTCTTCACCATTACGTTGCCAAATTCTATAAAGTCATTCAAGAGGAGGAACCCTGCTCAGGAATATTTTGTTAAATTCTGCCTGGACTGTGTGGTTTACTCCCTTTTGATAATTAAGAGTTAATTAACTTAAAATGTGAAGACTGGGGGGGGACTTCAAAAAAGGAACCGACCATTCTGACGCAGATCGTGCTGCTGGAGTTTTAAAGTCGTTGCTTTGCCTCCCAAGGAAATGAGCTGCATGTGTGGACAGCAGTTAATGGTTTATGAGGAACAAGTTCATCAAAGACCTTTAATAAATTATTCATCATTTCTACTTTGTCCTTTTTTTTTACTTGCTTAAACTTCTTAGAACAAAGGGTAAAGTGAAAAAAATCTATTACTTTAAGAAAAACAAAAGAAGGCATGAGCTGACTTCAT
This sequence comes from Manis javanica, assembly GCF_040802235.1. Taxonomy (NCBI): domain Eukaryota; kingdom Metazoa; phylum Chordata; class Mammalia; order Pholidota; family Manidae; genus Manis; species Manis javanica. The sequence continues at coordinate 4,718,721 of NC_133170.1, read as the reverse complement.
TATGTCCAATAACATAGTTATTCACTATGTTATTCACTAAAGAAATGTAACCAAAATTCTGGTAATACTAAGCATTGTTCTAATTGCTTAAGATGCAATGAAAATGAGTTGATGAACATTCTTACAAGCTTAAAGAAAACATCTGTAGGCAAATGAACTCTTTATCCTACAATACTTGCTTAAGAAAGAAAATTTTTGTTTTGTATTTGCTGATTAGGTATGCAATTCCAGTCAGTTTATATAGTTAGTTAAGTCAGGAAGATAAAAATAGATTGTGGAAATGAGATTCCAGTCAGGTGGGCTTTTTAATCAAATATACAAATTCTGTTCACATATTGTCATTTGACTATCTCAGCAAGAGCTCATGTAATGACTTCTGTCTTGAAGATCAGCGAACTGAGGATCAGAGGTAAAAATAAATGACCCACAGCCACACTTGTTAGTTACTGAGTCCAGACACAGAGCACAGTTTTCTGACCCCAGGCTGTGAAGTTTCTGTTATGCAAGAGCGACGCTGCCCACTTTCTGAAACAAAACACCCCAAGACCCATATACCCAGCTGTGTGTCAGACATAAGAAAAAGGAAACGGAGTACAGTAGAGATACTGTGAGCCACGCAGACCCAGAGGTGAGCTGGCCGTTACTGTTGACATTGTCATTTCCACTACAAGTGCCTCCAAAGAGGCTGGCCTTTGCTAATGACAATAGTCACCAGATAAAATCGATAGATTCACAGCATCTAGAAGATGGGCAGCTCTTTTTCCTCATTACTACTCTTTCAATAATATTCACATGAACTAGGAGATTTCCGTATGCCAGGCATAATGCCTGGTAGAAAAGCACTACCCCAACTTTGCCCTTAAGAAGGCCCCAGTTTGCACAGTTAGAGAAGAATAGGTATAACACAATGTAACATTAGAAAATAATTCTAGGTCATATACAATGTACTAGACAGCAGTTGTACCAAAGTGCATGAGGATATGGTGTTTTGGAGGAATCCCTGAAAAGTATCTAAATATACGCTAGCTACAATGAAGGGACTCCTACATTTCCAGACTGGGAAAAATGATTAACCGCTATTTTAGTTACGTTACATCACAGTCCACCATTTTGTGGAAGAGAGTCAAATGTCAAATAAATATAGCAAACAAAACAAAACAAAACACTGCAGAAGTAAAAAAATCTGTTCTCTTTGTTTCAGAGGCCGGTAGGGATATCATGAAGCCATGATTTCTGAAGTATTTTCCCTTCTAGCCCGAGCAAATATTTTTCTTCAGGAAATTCAATTAGACATCCAAGTCTTACTCAGCTAGCTGCACCGTCAGACCCGAGAGTATCTGTTAAACCCCGACTCTAACATTTAAACCCACTGATCCTGAACTGAGGTCTGGAACATTCCATTAGAATGTCCCTACTTCCCTTTATTTTTGGAACTGTGGATTGGTTTCTGGTTTGGGTCTGTCTTACTGTCCTGCTTCTCAAATTAGCACATGTACTGATGTGTTAAAAAAAACAGCACATTTTTTTAAGGAACAAAAGTTTTCCTTTTCTCACTTATGGGGTAAAGGATGAGATGAGAGGTGGGTTGGGTGGTCCAGAAAAATCAGTGATAAAAATCAACTAATAAAAATGACTATAACAGTAACCTGAACATGGCTATATTTTAGAATATAAAGGAAAATACATATAAATTAAAAGAATAAAATTCTAGATTAACAAACAAATAAACCACCCTGCTCTTTCTTGGGTCTCTCTGGGCTATGCTGCCAGAAACCTCTATCCATTGCCTTTATTCTAATTAATCTGGGATAAGTTGGTAAAAAGCAATGTTCTACTGAGTTCCAAAGAATTCTGAGTATTACTGTTCTTAAGAATTTGAAAGACTTTAATAAAAAATGTTTAGAGGATCAGATGCTTTGAATTTGTTTCATATCGAATGCACTGGGCGGGCTTGGGCACTGCTTTTCTCTGTGGTAACCATATACATTCTTCCCATGTAGCCTGGGTCATTCCCCAGGTCACAGGGTCAACAGCCGCAATGCCTTGGAGAAAAAATAAATAAAAAAAGAATATGTAGGCAGTGACTGACTATCCCTCTCTTTCTGCATCAGCAGCACGCGCAGCACCTCGTTCAGATGCATGGGACGGTATGGGGAACCCCTGACCTCCTCCAGTGCCCCAGGCAGGGGTGCTCAGAACAATTCCCGAGGGCCAGAGGGATGACAAGCCAGACCGACTCACTTGTCAGCTGCGCGCTATGCACCGTGGGGATCGGGTGTGTGTGGTGGCCTGGGATGGAGAAGGCCGCCAACGATCCATTCCACCCCTGTTTCAGTCTGGGGTGGGCTCTGCCGGCTTCCGGGTGCGGACCGTCTGCTCTGCAGACTCAGGCTCCCAGCAGTCTGTGCAAGGGAGCTCCTCACGTGATGCCTTGCCTACAATGGGACGGTTGGCCTGCAGGACACGAAACTTTTATAGAAGCTGGTTGGGAAAAGCAACTGACGGCTGCCGAGGCGTTTAATGAGACAAAGACACTGAACCTTTCATCCACTTTCACCAAAACGTTATTTGGCTTTTGTACACAGTGCATAATGAAATGTGCTGTGCATACTATTTTATCTTCCGTTTTTTATGTATTTGAATATTAAAAAAAATACCTATCTCCAATGTCTATAGATGCCAAATACTAAATTGCTAAGAAAAACACACAGCTGTCACTGCTCTCGGGGCACTGTCAGTGTACCTGGCAATCCTGGTTCCTCGGAGGCAGCCCCTGGCCCGGCAGAGAGGGACCTGCACGTGAGAAAACCGCCTCCGGGGGGGCTCTGCGCTCAGGGCGTTTCCAGCCGGGCTCCGAGACAGTCCCTGCGCTTGTCCACGCTTCCCCCGGGAATCTTCCCTGTTTCTCCAGTCTCTGCTTTGTTCTTCCAGTCGGAGGCCGTTATGATGCCATTTCCCAGCTCCTACCCTCCACCCGTGCCTCCTAATTTCCGGTGCCCACTCCAGCTCTGCCTAGAGCACCCCTGGCTCACGTCACTGACCCAGGGGACATCCTGAGCCCCGTGACTCCCCCTTCCCAGCTATGACAAATGATGTCACGCCAACATATGCCTTTTTGACATTTTGAGGTGAACACAATTAAACAGCAGCAAATGCAGGAAAAGCTCGCAGCCGTCCCCCTAGTTGCCTAAAAGCAGGACATACATTTAGAAGGGTGTTCCTCCTTTGTCTGCCAGGAAGGATCCAAGAATCATAGAGCAAAACTGAGCTCTTTACCAGCCTGGAGAGGGCACCAGAGGATCTGCACAGTGAGCCTCACGGGGTGCCTTTATCCCCCTTCCCTTCTCTGCAGTTGCCGCAACTGGAGGCTCAAAATCCTTTTTGTCTGTCTCGTCACGTCTCTAAAAATGTATGGTTCTTTGTTGAAGATGCCATACAGCCTGGCTTATAAGCCACCTGTCTGGGTAACTCATCCTGGAGTTGCTCTTATGTACATATGAAATATGCGTGTTGATAAACTTCTGTTCATATTCTCTCATTAACTGTTCATTACAGAGCCCAGTGCAGAACTCAGATGGGGAGAGGGAGATTCCCCTCCCCTCACGACCATGCGTAGCCCCACAGCTCGCCTCCCTCCCGGCTCAGGCCAGACAGAAATAGTCACATAAAAATCCTCAGACTTAACTGAGCAATAGTACTAAGTATGTGTCCTGGTTTAATTGTAAAAGACATGAACTATTTCAATGTACCTTCTTACTTTCCATTTAAAGGAGCAGAGCTGAAATAACAGATGGAGTTATTTGCTAAAATACTGACAGCTCCCAAAATGTCATATACCTTAGGAATCAATGGGGACCGTGCAATGACAGCTTGGTTACCAGGGAAGAGCATCTGGGCAATACATCCTGGAACTCCTGTGATGTTGTCCTGGCCAAGGACACTTCTCTGCTTTGTCATCACCTTTGAAACTCTTTTTCAAGTGTGTCTAATTGTCCGTGGTGATCTCCTCTAAATTTATACAAATGCCAAGCTTTCTGATGCTATTTCAGGTTATAAGCAAGGGTATCAGTCAAAGTTTGTCAAATAAATAAGTAGAATAAGTGGAGGTACTAAGCACAATACATGTTTTTCCCCAGATGACAGCTACAGTTTGAAGCCACAAACACAGGAGTTTCAGACGTTACTAAAATACAAAATGTCGACTTAACTCTTCTCTGCCCCTTTCCTTCGTCCCTTGGGTCTCCTGAGCGGAATTCTGATGGCCCATTTCCAAGGTCAAATAATTAAAAAGTAACAGGCCCACAAAATCAAGGACTTTCTAAAAGATCACTGTTAAAACAAGTAAGACGATTTCCCACCATGCACTGGTTTTTCGCCGGCCCGCCTGCTCCTCAGGGAACAAGGGCACAGCTACATACGCAATAGTTTCCCATTCTGACGCTTCAGAGGTTTTGATGGCTGAGTGCTTTAATAAATAGGTTTCCAGGCATCATATATCAATCTCATTTTAAAGCTTTCAATGAAATTTTCATCAAGAACAACAAAGAATATTCACTGCAGCATTATTCACAAGTGCTAAGATACGGAGACAACCTGAGTTCATCCATGGATGGATAGAGAAAAATGTGGTACATATTCACGATGGAATATTACTTGATCTTCTAAAAAAAGAAGGAAATTCTGCTGTTTGTGACAACACAGGTGAAACAGGAGGGCATCACGCTAAGCAAGATGAATCAGACACAGAAAGACAAACACTGTGTGATCTCACTTCTTTGTGGAATCTAAAAAAGCCAAGCTCATAGAACCAGAAAGTAGAATGGTGGGTGCCAGAGGCCAGTGGATGGGGAAATAAAAAGGGAGACATTGGTCAAAGGGCACAAAGTTTCCGTTACAAGATGAGTAAGGTCTGGGGATTTAAGGTATAGTGATTAGAGCTAATGATCCTGTATTATATACTTGACATTTGCTAAGAGTAAATCTTAAAGTGCTCTTAACACACACACACAAGGTAACTATGTGAGCTGCGGACTGGGTTAATTAACTTGATTGTGGTAAGCAGTTCACAATTTATACATATATTAAGTCATCATGCCGTACAACCTAAATATATAGAATTTTTATTTGTCAATCACAGCTCAGTAAAGCTGGAAAAATAATAGAGAACCATTTATATTTTTATGAGTCTTAACAGTTCATAAAATAACGATTTATAAATGGTTTTATAGCTTGGAGACTTTTTCCTCAGTTATATCAGAAAGTTCTAGTAAGTCACTGTGATAGGGGAATTTCACATTACTTAAAATATTTTTAAGGATGGAACACATAATTCTGTAAATATTAAGTCCTTTTTTGGTATACGAAATGCTCTGTTCTGTAATTTTTTATAAACTTATTCCTTAAGCTTTCCATTATTTGACATTTCTAAAATCCAGGGTTGATGTTTAAAACTCCTTTCATATTTGCACATTCTACAATGTATTCCTCCCCCAAGTGTCGGTGACCTTAAGCAGTACACACAGTAACTACTTTTCTTTGTGTATTTTTAAGAGGAAAAGTCATTTCTTTACAGGAATTTTAAAGTATCCTTGTGTAAATGTTACTATCTACCTATCCTAGATTATAAATCTTGAGTATCTGTGTCTTTCAATACATTTTGAAATAGCATGTAGCACAGTATCAAACCCCAATGTTGTAAAATGACTTCAGAAATAAACCCTACAAGTTTCCAGCTACAAATGCCCTAGGAGGAACTTAAATTCTGTTATAAAAATCCAACATACCTATAATTCAGCATAAGAATATTAACATTAACAGGTTTGTTCATGCAGAACAGGTCTACATCCAACCTTTTTCCTGTAACTCATATATCCAATAAACAACAAAAAGGAAAAATAAATTCTTGTCTATTTTGTTTCTTAGAGAGTTCCTGAGTACATGTGCCCCTCGAATAAAAAAAAGTTGGTTAACTTTTGGATTGTTTTAAAATTAACATTCTTAGATGAAGTTAGAGAACACTTGTAAGGGAGGACAGGTGAAGGATGTCACATCCAAGGCCTAGAAGTCACGGGCACAGAGCGCTGTGTTCTGACAGTGGCCAGGCTGCCATTTGGCATCGTTTTATAACAGCAGGGATTCTGACTGGCAGGGCTCATGAATGTCTAATGTAAATTCCAAATGATAAAACACGCAGTTCTGACTGTAAAATTGTGGAAGTTATACATCCAAATCATACACAATGGAAAAAAATCGTTCTTTTAGAGCTGGCACTGAAACCACAGGAGGACAAAGGACCTGAACACTGGACGCTGTGCGCGGAGAGCGTGGCTCCCTGATCCGAGTGGCCAGACTGTGGCCCACACGTCCTGCTGTCCGTCAGGCAAGTTCGCATTTCTAATGCTGTTCTTTTTGTACCACGGCAACATGTGTAACAGACTTAACATTTTCACATGCGGGTTCCACCCTCCACTTAACTTAGAACATTTCCAAATACCTTGCCTTCTTCTCTACCTGTTTAAAACATTCTTCCTTTTTCTATCAGAATTTTATCTTCTAAACCCAAAGCCATTCATGTCAGCCCCAATCTACAACCTTGAGAGCAGGTTTAACAGATCTACTCTCCCACCTACAGCAGGACTCCCAAAACTTACAGCATCTGGTAGCCCCCTCTGTGACTGTTTACTGTACCTTTCTGTATTCTGTACTATGTTTTGATGGTTTCTTAAAAAATGAGCCTCCTTCTATAATGTAAATAAAGAACATTTTTTGCCAATTCCACAGTGGAATATAGTTTATCGTGCCTGGTTAGTCAGAACAAAATAGGTTATGCAGCGGTAACAAGACTCCAAAATCCCAGCGCCATAAACTGGGTTAAAATTTCTTGCTCACACGACAGGTCCACCTGAGGCAGCTGTGTTTGCGTTTCATCTCTTCTTTACTCTGAGATGAGAGCTAATGGAATGCCTTCTACTCTAGGACACTGCCCACTTTACTGCAGAGGAGAAAGAGAACATGGCAAATCCGGGCTCTTGGAGCTCAGCTCAGCAGCGGCACGGATCGGTCCCACTCATTTCCTTGACCAGAGCAAGCCTGGGGAAAGACAGCATGGCCAGGGAAACCTGATCCTTCCCTAGCAGGGACGGCAGATATTTTGGACAGTGATACAAACACACCTGCCAAGAACAGAAGACAGTTACAATAAAAAGGAACAAAAATACAACAGTGTTATTGATTTCCAGTTAGACAGTGCTCACTGCCAAGTGTTAAAATCATGCTAGTGCCAACTGATCTTTATTCTTAATATATTCAGAATATTTGGGCGAGAACAATGTGATAAAGTGTCATGTCCACATCTAGGTATCACATAAAGTCACCCAGCGAAAATCGCTGCCAGTAAGATTTCCACACCTTTGAAAATGTACCTGTATAAATCAAATCGAAATGCCTAAATAAGGTCCTCTGACGCTCTGATGCAGACTGGCATTTGTGGTGTCAGCTCTGGTCACGCATTCCCCGTCCTCTTGTCCCGTTGTTCACTCTGCCCCCTTTGCTGATAGATCCCAAACCTCCCAGACTTCATCTGAGCTGGGCCACGTCTGCGGCTGCTTAGCCGCACCATTATTTGATGGGCTGAGGCTCCTCATTGTTTTATATTCACGAAGCACATGCAGTTCAAGCCTTGGCCTTGATCCTTATACTCGAAGTCTTACAGGCGTCGTTGGTGAGAATCACTCAAAGGCTGCTTTTCGGATGAAGTATGAAAGAGTAATTTAGAAAATATAAAAGGAACAGGGACCGCCTAGAGATGTAAGCTTTGGGCCTGAGAGGAAGGGTAGTCAAATGCATTATGAATATTATTATTTGGCTAAAACTGTTTAAATGTGTTTATTATTATACGTAGATGTCAAATAAGAAACTGGACAAATTAACATGCGAGAAGGAAATAAATTACTCAGAAATATATTGCTTTTCTGATTTGTACATGTCGTGACATAAATAGCATCAAGGTCTGTAATATAGACAGTCACTAAATCTAAGAACATCTGTTTCTGGGCTTGAAACAAGAAAATCCCAGAGGCGTGTGACCTCTGAAATTCTTTATGGAGAGGAGACTCACTGCCACACAGCACACAGCCAAGAACTGCAGGCGAGTAACTTAGCATGATTTCTGCTCAAGCAAAGGCATGAAGGAAAGTGTGATTTAAAAAGCAAAATAGATTAAAATCTTCTAAATTAGATTCTCTTTCTACTTCTCTCTCTAAAATGTATCCGAGCAAAAATTAATTTTGAACTACACTGTGAATAATCGAGGAGCATAGCTTGATGATTTTAATCCCTAATATGAAAACCTGGTAAGAATATCAATCCTACACATGACTACATTAAGAAGCTGATATAGTTTGTAAGTATAAAATAAATTTTCTTTTTTTAAATGCATGACTGATACATATACATGTATCTTTAAAATTAAAAAAAAGGGATGAAGGGAAAATTTCATTTTTGCTGGTTAGCCTAGTTTCATAATATGCTTGATGCACTATCACAGGGTATATTACTACCCTGGCAAAGCAGTGAATATTTGAGGAAATGTGGTCAACGTTTCTTCCAATAATTAAAAAAAAAAGTATTTTTCATGTAGGGTGCATACTTGAAGTACATGGTTGAGTTGTATTTGCAAAACTTTTTTAGTGTTTTAATTAGTACCAGGTAAACACTGAGCATTGTTAGAATCACATCACTCCCATTTTCAAGAGGTTTCCCTTCCTGGAAGGAAGTATGAATCTGGAAGATTAAACTGAAATGACATAATGGGACCACCACATCCTCTCCTTTGCAACTGTGGTATTTTCAAACCCCTATACATTTCCTGGTGATGGCACCTTTCCCCTTCTGTCTTTTAACAATTGTCGACTGAATGCCTGATACATGCAAGGCGCCAAGGGATTAGACAGTGCAGGACACAGACACTGGAGTTTATAATTTAGAAGAGAAAATACACCCAAACCCAAACTGCTGTCCTGAGACAGTATAACGCCTTGTGGGTCATACGGGGAAGTGCTGGAGGGCAGGAGTGGGTTAAGGACGAGCGCTGTTTTCTGCAGCTAATCACACTGCAAGGAAAAAGTGCCATCTGATCTGGGCAAAAAAAATACTGGTTAGAAGTCGGACGGAGATCCACAAGAGGAAAAGGAGGCTAAGTTCTAGCAGAAAGCACAGCATGAGGGCAGGCACAGAAATGGGCAGTCGTGACGGGTACTAGGGTGATAGCGAAGGGCTTACACTGACCAGCGTTTTGTGTGGAAAGGAGAGCGAGGCTGGGCAGATGGGGGGCCGCTGTGTCAGAGAGCACCGCTGAGCAAGCATCTCTGCTGAATGAGGGCAGCACCACCGGGCAGCCCATGCCACTTAGAACAATGCATTGCCAAATAGGGAATCTAGCTGGCTATTTTAGTGTGCTAATTACAGAGAGAAAATGTTGTATTATAGGAAACAAACACTGAATCAGCACATTAAGAAAGTATCCCTCATTAGCAATACTTTTAGAGTCAGGATGTTGGAAGTTCCAGAATAGATTCTTTATGGTTTCGTGTGAACAGAGAGCCAGGAGATACGGAGGTGGAAGTATAGACACGGATGAATACCTAGAAGGTATCTGAATGCACTTACCTGTTAAGAAGTGCTTATTCTAATCTATGAAATGTGTTTTCCATTATGCTTTCTTCATAACCCATTAATTAATTGGGTTCTTTTTTTCAAGTTTCCAAACTGGAATAGAAAGGGTGATAAATATCTTTCTACTGTTTTGCAATGTTATTGCATATTGGTGAGGAAATACGTTTTGTACAATATTGATGATCTGGATTTACTTATATCTTACTGGAATATATATACAGGTATGTGAATTTATTGAATTTATTCTTTGCATTTGAATATGGTAAATTTTCATAAGTGCCTAACATTTGCTTGAAAAGAATGAAATTCTCCATATGTTAGGTTCATTATTTAACTCTTACATTGAGCTTGTGAATAAGTTTCCAAATTCTCTAATCTCTGGTGTATTTTTTTTGGCCTTCCTGACTTTGCACTTATTTAATTTTAATTTTATTCATTTATTTCCAATCTTCCTGAGTGTCTCTTGTAAACTGTATAATTGAAAATATTATACTCTTTCCTTCCTTTCTTTTAAACATATAATTTTAAAGAACCTAGACAGTCATTCTTCCACCTGTCACACTTGGTGGCTTTCTTTCCGTCATTAGTTGATGTAGTTTGTAATTTTTGACCATCGTATCATACATACGCAATTGTTTTCCATGGAAGTCTCATGTATCTTGGGTTCCGAAAATTGCATGTTTTTTTTTTTCTGAGGTGGTTCTATGGATGTTTCTAGTTTGGGACCCATTTTTTTCTAAAAGTATGATAAATGATTTTTAAATTGGTTTTCCTTTTTTTGTTTTTAAAAGTTTCAGTTAGACAAGATGAATAAATCCTAGAGACCTACTGTCCCGAATAGGGTCTATAGTTAACAATACTGTGCTTTATACTCAAAAGTTTGCTAACAGGGTGGATCTTATGTTTTATGTTCTTATCACACACATAAATAATAGTAATAAATAAGAGGATGGGAGGAAACTTTTGGAGGTGATGGACAGGTTTATGGTAAAATACACATAACATCAAACTTACCATGTTTATTCACCATTTTAAATTTTAACCAGTTTTAATGGTACGGGGCAGTACAGGTAAGTTCAGTATTGGTAAGTGTATATGTTTTCATATTGTCGAACAAGCAGGCTCCAAAATGCGTTTCATTTTGCAAAACAGAAACTCCATGCCCATGAGACAACTCCCCGTTGCCCGCTTCCACTGCCTGTCGCAACCACCATTCTTCTTTCTGTCTCTGAAAATTTGACTCCTCTGGGCACCTTGCATGAGCGAGGTCATAAGGTATTGCCTTTCTAGGATTGGCTCATTTCACTTACCATTAGGCCTTCAAGGTTCATGCATGTTGCAGTATGCGCAAGAATTCCTTAAAGCCTGAATAATATACAATTATAAGTATACACATATTTTGTTTATCTATCCATCTGTCAACGACCCGGCTCCTTCCACCTGTGCCCTGACCATGGCCATTCAGTATCTCCTCAGCTCTTGCTCTTAGTTCTCTTGGACATCGTTGGGTGGAATTGTTAGATGGTATATGTTACTCTATTTTAAAATTTTATGAAACTGCCATACTGTTTTTGAGAGTGGCCGCATCATTTCACATTCCTATCAACAATGCACACGATTTCCAATATCTCCACATTCTCCACGGCAGTTATTTTGTTTCTGTGATAGTAACCATCCTAATGGGTATGAGGAGCTGTCTCACTATAGTTTTGATTTGCGTTTCCCTAACAATTAGTGACGGCAAGCAGTTTTTCATGTGCTTGCTCACCATCTGTACATTTTCTTTGCAGAACTAAATGATTTTTAAAAAAGAAAATGTTATTGCAATTTAACAACATGGATACAGAAAAGCATGCTGACTGGCTTTGAGTTTTGTTCCAGCTAATTATAGTTGGTTAACGGACAAATGGCTTTTATGATGCTGAAACAATTCAGAATTCATCAAAATCATCCCAGTATCTCCTTCGTGAATGGTATTACCACTCCACCTGGTAATACCATTTCAGGAAGCAGCTGCATACGAAATCAGGATATAGGCTATGAACTGCCTCAATATTTGACCCCAAGATACCTATAAATAGAATATCTCAGATGTGAATCCAACATAGTGGTAGTTTGCTGAGATTTCCGTTCTAGGTGATTGCATAAAACCTATCCACCAAGCAAAGACCAAAATTATAGTGAATGTTATTTTACCTGAATATGGAAAATCTGCTGTAGGAATGTTTCTTGGTGGACATATCCTGCCTCTACTGCTTCCTTTTTAGCCCAGCCTGAGCCAACCAGGCCCAGGGGCCTAACTGGAAGGAGGGCTGTCAGCACAGAGAAGGGTCAAGAGACCTCTTTGCTGGTTTTTTTGGATACAAGTTTGAAATTATTCTGTAAACACAGAAGTTATTTGTATTTTTCCTACTTAGAGCTTATCTGTGTCTCACTTATCTGTATTAGTGTGTGCAGTCAAGGAATATTGGTATGAAAATATAGATAGAATGTAAGAAGTTGAAATAAAAGAAATCAGATTTCTAGTAAAAAGTTGTACAACTTATTATTTGTAAGAAGAACAAAACTCCTCTTTTGAGACCTCTGACCTCTACACCTTCCACCACGGAGGAAAGAAATGTCTATTTTTACTGTCACCTTACCATTAGTAGACATTTCTAATAAATTTATAGGTTAATTCTGTGAAATTCAGGAAAGTACATACACAGCTTTCATAATATATTTGTAATTTGGACTAGTAACTTTCCGTTTTTTCCCCTACTGAAAAAAGAATAGTAAGGGTTAAAACTGTAAAGTATTTCATCCAGAATTATTTAATCAATTAACTCCCTAGTGAAGTGTGACTGATGAAAATTACACACGGGGTGTTTTTAAAAGAAACTCGTTCAAGTTTTCATTTTAAGTAATAAATTGCATTTAAGTAATAATTGCATTTCTTTTTGCATTTAAGTAATAATTGCATTTCTTTTACAGATTTATTTGTAATTAAATGTGTGCATTTAAAATGTGATCTGGATTTTTACTTAACTACCATATAATTTACTACTTTTTCTTTGGAGTAATTCCCTAATAAAATGATTAATGACAACAGCCGAATGATTAATAATGATAACATTATACTATGTAGCTCCTAGGAGACTCAAGTACTTTATTAAAGTCCATTGCTTTCACCAGTACTATGAGGCAGACAAGAGGAGAGAATATTCTCCTTACGGGAATTCAAAAACAAAAGAGGTTAAAGCCATGTCGAAGAATATTTACATACTTCCTGTATCCACAGATGTGAATATTCGTTCATAAATGTGGCAATACTTGGGTTATACAAGTATTGCGCTTATGTGCCTACTGTAAACCAATGTGACCTGTCAAACAAAGAAAGGTTTATAGTTTCTCAGACTGGTTACATGCAGTGACTACCAACTTTTTTTATTATTTTGCTTAATTTCACTAAACTCCAGGAAAACAATCTGATAAAACAATAGTTCCATGGAAGAATTTAAGGTGATATTCATTCATTTTTGACTTGACAATTTTCTGTCTTTCACTTAAGTCCAGGAATTCGGAAATGACTGGTGTAAACAACGCACAATAGCCTTGTAGTTAAAACCACACAACTGCCTCCAGATCCACACTCCTACCTTAGGACAGGGGTGGGTCTGGAGACCCGATTTCCTAAAATCTAGGCTTGAGTTTTTGAAACGTAATTTCAATATTTTGACCCCCTTTCATGGGTATATGCTGCAAAATAGTGTAGTTATGAGGATCGGTTCAACAGATTGTTTAAAAGAAGACCAGATAAGACTCACTCAGAAATTGTGCTGCATATTCTTATGGCGTGTAGTGAACGGCCTACCTGCCCCAGGCTGCCTCGTTCGTAGATGCTCTGTTAACCGGAACACAGGAGGAGTCAACGACGGTCGACTTGTTCATCGTGTAGCAGAAGCCGCAGTCTGGGTCCAGCATGCATTCGTTACAGTAACTGCACAACAAAAAGAATCACAGTCACGTGAGCACAGACAGCTGGCACTCACTCCCCTGCACTTTCCACTCTGCTGTGCAGTACGCCTGGGGACTAGTCTTGGCCGTGGAAGGTGACATGTGTTGAGGCAGGTGACACTTGGCAGGTTTTCTTCCATCTTTCACGGCAGCAGCGTGAGAAGCCACTCTGAGATGGAGGCGGCCTGCTCATGAGATGCTCGATGCTGCCTCGTGGCAGCCTGCACAGGTGAACCCTAAGCCACCGGGATTTCTACCACGGCACGGACCAGCCCACCGCGGTGCAGCTGACTGCTTCCATACTGTACCAAAGCATTTATTTCTCTTAACTGTCTCCATCATGTACCATATCTTTGAAAAACAGACAATATTTTCCCCCAATATATATCCTGAAGGTTCAAGGAATGCTAAAACATACCTAAAGAAGTTAAAAAACAAACATACAAGCACCCAAATAATGGTCACTGTTCACACGTTGGTGGACATCTGTACTTGTAACAAATACACCCTGAGTATAAACTATGTGTTAAGCTTAATTGAAAAAGAAGTTGGTGTAGGAACAAAGCCTAACTTTTTCTGAGTTGATCACATCTCCTGGCTGGCCCAGAGCCGTGACCCTCCCGCCTGCCCTTTACTCCCTCTAGCGCAGTTTTCACTGCAGTTACTGTATTCTTCAGCTGCCGGCTCTTTTTATATTTTCTATTTCTCTGCTGAAGTTCTGTGCTCATCCATTCTTCCCCTGAGTTCCGTGAGCATCTTTGTGACCGTCACTTTGAGCTCTTTACCAAGCAGATTACTTATCTGCGCTTCATGTATTTCTTTCTCTGAGATTTTTGTCTTGTTCTTTCGTCGGGAGCATATTTCTCCTCCTCCACATTTTGCCTGACTCTGTGTGTGTGTCTGTGTATTCGGCAGGTCGGCCGCACCTCCTGGCCTTCAGAAGTGGCCTCAGGAGGCGTCCTGTGGGGCCCAGAGCGCAGCACCCCCGCCACCAGAGCCACACACTCCAGGGGGCCCCAGGGGGGCTGTGAGGCTCCCGCTGTGGCCGGGCCATGCCTGCTGCAGCCATGCTGATGGGCAGAGCTTGCCCCTGACCTGCTCGCCGGGTGGCTTCTCTCCCCTTACTGGGTGGGAGGTGCTCTGGGGGCACTGGTCCTGGCTGAGATTCCCCCGGTTGTGGTGGGGCAGGAGCCTCTGAGGGGGATGCCAGCCCTGGCTGAGGCCATCTGCCAGTTGTGATGGGGTGGGACCCGCTTTGGGGGGTGCTGGTTCCCACCAAGTCTTCCCACCAGGTAAGGCAGGGTGGGAGCCACTTTGGGGGGCTTTTGCTGGAGCAAGCTGGTTGGGCAGGGAGGGTCTGCAGGGGATGCCAGAGTGGGGCCAGTGGGGCTGGCAAGGCAGATGGGAAGTGTCAGCACCGGTGCCCTCAGCATCGGGCCGTGCGGCAGCCGGGTGAGAACACTGGCACCCCTCCCGCCCCCCCGGGCATTCTGTTG
Organism: Manis javanica; assembly: GCF_040802235.1. Lineage (NCBI taxonomy): Eukaryota > Metazoa > Chordata > Mammalia > Pholidota > Manidae > Manis > Manis javanica. Next base: position 4,703,557 of record NC_133170.1, on the reverse strand, counting down.
CCAGAGGAAGTCCCTACAGGTCCCCTGGTACGCGAGGCTACAGTCAGTCAGTGCATTTCCTTCGCACACGGGCCAGGCACTTCCCAAACCGCTGCCTCTGTGCCGGGCCTTGGAGCGGGTGAGACGGTGCGGGGGCCCTTTCAGGGTGGGGCCTTGGTCTCCGGCGGTCCTCCAGCTCTCCCACAGGCCCACTGATGTCACAGCTCCTGGAGTCAAGCCCCACTGACATTCAAAGTCGGCCCGGAGGCCCATCCTCACCCCCCAGGGCGGGACGCTCTGCCCGCGATGTGCCTCCTGAACGTGGGTCACCACCCGAGTGGTGTGGGTCCCAACCAGACGTTGTCTCTGCTTCTCCTGCCCTTCCTGTGTGCCCTTCCCTCTGTGTCGCCAGCTGTCGGGAGCAGATCTACGCGCCTTCGGGCTGCTCGCAAAGCAGCTGTAGCCCTGGCATGCCCAGGGCAGGCGGGAGCTCGAGATTCTTCGACTCTGCCATCTTGACTGGGATCTAGCCCGACTTGTAAGTCAGACTTCAGCCCTGTCCTAAAGCAAGAAGGAGGCCTCTAAAGCCTATTGACAGGTCGCTATACTTGAGAGAGGTGAGACAGCACTGTAAACACACAACTGCCCACACCTGTGATAAGCAGAATAAACAAAACAGTGGAAAGCATTAGAACTCGGAGCTTCTGCCTTGAGAACTAGACTTGGCTAATTTGGGAAGGAAGATAATCCTGGTAGTATTTCGTGTGTTTATTCTACCTGTATGAGGTAGAATCTAACAACCCAGAGGGTTCCAATGGCTTTAAATGATTCTACAAACTCACATGTTTGTAGAGCAATGACTCTACTTTATTTATTTAAAATGAGTAGCTCCTGTAACTTATTTACTGCTAAGTCAATGGCAAAGGCTGACAGTTACGGAGAACCTACTGTGCGCATGTGCTGGACATGACGCGCTGCCCGTAATGCTTCGCCACCTGCAGTGTCCACCTGAGCACCCAGCTCTGACCCGAACCTCCCACTCTCCCAGCTGCTGATCAGACGGTCCCCTCCGCCAAGATCACTCATTCAACAAACACCAGTACTTTCCATTTACTATGTGCCATTTACTATGTTTCCATTTCTGTCATTTCTAATTCCACTCATTGTGTTTGGAAAGCATACTCCAGGGGCAAACTGGAGAGCAAAATAGATCCCCTGTCCTCCTGGGGGTGCTTTCTGTATTAGACTCCTGGTGACCTCCAGTTAATTTACCCTTTACTTGCACCCCAGTCATTAGCTTTTTCCTTTCTTTAGTTCCGTCCTTATCTAGCTCATGGACCACAGCCCATCATTTCAACACCTTCAATGTCCACGTCCATTTATGTTTTCATCCCATCCATCGAACAAAAATCCTTGTCCCCTATGAATGCAGACACCTGCGTGTTCTGTGCCTCCACCTGTGCACCTAAATGCAGGTGAAGGACTCACACAATGGGCAGGTCAGTGGTGACATTTAACACACTATGACTGGCCTCCAGAAATAGCCTCAACAGCCTGAAATTCTTAATCATTTTTCATAGTCAGCTGTACACACAGGCTCCTGCCACTTCCCTCCACAAGGGCTCTTCCATTCTCCAGTGCCCCATGTGCTCTCCCTGAACCCCAGCTTTACAGAGACAATAGATAAAAGTGGTAAAGATGGGACCTTACAATCTTACAGCAAACATACAAAGAGCCCTCTTTTCCTCTGCTTCAGTCACCAAGAGAAACTGTTCTTCCCGCCTGGGGCCACCTCTCTGTATCGGTTTCTCATTCCATTCCGTTGTCTTTCGCCATTTTAGACCCTTTTAATTACTGCCCCTTCTTTCTCTTACTCTTCCTGTTTTAAGGTAGGAAGTCAGGTTTTCAGTTTGAACCCCCTCTTCTTTTTAATGTAGGCATTTATAGTGTCCGTTTCCCACTACACAGCCCTTCTGCTATACCCGGTGTTTGGTACGTCGTGCTTTCTAATTTCCCTTGTGACTTCTTTGTTGAGCCACTGGATTAAGGAGTATGTTATTTAATTTTCACACATTTGTGAATTTCCCAAATTTCTGTTATTTCTAATTCCACTCATTGTGTTTGGAAAGCATTCTCTGTATGATTTGAGTCCTTTGAAAATCTATTGAGGCTTGTTTTATGGCATATATCTGTCCTGGAGAAATGCTCCTCACAGGCTTACGAAGAATGTGTATTCTGTGGTGGTGGGATGTTCTGAGGATGTCTGTCAGATCTAGATGGTTTACAGTCAGCATATGAATATTAAAGCATCGCAGCCCCTTGGTGTCTAACAGTCTTTACCTCCACTTTACTCTGTCTATATCCTGGAGATTGTCATCATTTAGAACAGGGGTCAGGAAACTACAGCCCTTGAAACGAATCCAGACCACCCCGTTTCTATAAATAAAGTTTTCCTGGAACACAGCCATGTCCACATCTTCACTCACTATGACTGCTCTGGAGCTTCAAGGGCAGAAGTGAGAAGCTCTATCAAAATCCATGTGGTGTGCAAAGCCACAAATAGTTATTCTCTGATCCTTCACGGCAAGTTTGCTGACCCTTGACCCAGAGCACATACACAGATCTCATATGGGGGTTTCTCTGTCCTTTCCTTCAAGATCTCTGACGTCCTTGACTAGAACACCTGGTCCCCTGCCTCAGAGACCTTCCACATTCCTTCTCCACGATCCTCCACTCACTCCGTGGCCGTGGGCCCTCCCCTGTCGGACTGTCATGGTAAGTGTGTCAACTGTCTTGCCAGGCCCTCAAAGTCTTTATACTTGGTCCTTCTATACAGTCACCCTTTAAACTTTCATGTCTGACGCTTCCCAGCCATTTTCTTTCTTCCTACCTCTGGGCTGCTCTGTTGGGTGCAGGAAACCGCCTGTCCCCAGGCAGTGACTGTCCCACTCCCATCACTGACACCCCAAATACAACTACCCCCAGCCCCATCTTCATCCCCCACAAGCCCTTGGCAGGTGGCCTCATCCTACTTCACAGTGAAAACTGAAGGGCTCAGGAGTGAACTTTCTCACCTCACACTCAGGAATGAAGCTTTCTAGAGCCACTTCTTCTCTCACCTCTTTTCTTCCAGGCTCTGAAAAACTGGCGTTCGAAGACCAGTCCTCTACCAGGGCTTTCCATCTTGATCCCTCTTGTCTTCGCCGGGACCAACACCTTCACCTTGTCCCATTGGTTATTTTCTTCTCTTTCTACTTGCAAACCTCTCCCAGAACACACTACATAGTTTACCTGCAGGCCCAACCCTTCCCATACTAAAAAAGGCTGGAAAACGGCCATTCCCACTATTCCGTACTGTCCGTCTCTACCCTTTGTTGGGGTCACTCAGTGAAAAGAGGCCAGTGATTAAAAAGTGTTCAGTTTCCCTGCCGCCGCACAGGTGGGCCACTGCGTGGGACTGGACACGGCCAACCCTTACCTGCACTCAAGAGCCCCTCAGGTTTCTGGAAGTTTCCTCCCACTCCCTCGCCTTTGACCTGGATTTTTTTTTTTGTTTTATTCTATAGACTATTTCACAGCAAAATTCTCCCAAACGTAACATTTCTAACTTCAACTTGGTGTTTAGAAAGCTAACACAAAACTTTAAATATCCTGGGGAATCTGCTAACTGACCTTTTACTGAGAGCACCTGTCATAACTGGTTTTAACAAATGGCATTAAAACAGGGAACAAGTTCTAGAAGTGGCTACTTTTTATCCGTGATTTGCTCTTGAAGGCTTCCTCGAACATAACCTGAAGAATTTGTGGAAGGCTTTCTTAATATAAAGGCTGAGAATTTAAACACATTGGTACCAAATCAATACTCAAAATAATGTTCTCAGCACATATGAAAGTGTGTGTGTGTGTGTGTGTGTGTGTGAGTGAGTGAGTGAAAGGCAGACTGCATATTAGGCGCCACTTTTACTTACTGCCTTTTGCAGTGTGACCATATTCTGGAATTCCAACTTTTCTATCCAAACAGCATATGACCCCTTAGAACCCACCCATTTGCAAGATTCTACATGAAAGAAAATGACATAAATACACATCCTCTCTAAATTTAAATGGCATAAAGCATACATATCAGAATGCTCTAGGAGTGACACCTCACAAATATTTACTCTTACATAGTGATTTCAAGGGCAGAGACAATACATGTGCTTTACTTTAAGAAACTTCAAATTTATAAAAGAAATGAATTATGAAGGTATTTCCAAAAGGACTGTGCTTTATAAGAGGAACTGCTGAATGGATTAACCTAAATGAGGATTCCTCCCTATGGGGGCAAAACAGTATACACGCCGGACGAATCATCACGGAGTAGAGGCGGCGATCACACCTCTGCCCCAGGACCTACGACGTTCCTTCCTGGTCGGTCTGCAGCACAGGCTGTGGGCACCCAAGGGAAGGAGGGGGTGCTTGCCGATTCCCCACTGGAGGTAGTACCCCCCAGGACACATTTACTGAGTGAATCAAAGCTCGACAATTGTATAAAGCAGGGCAGGATTGTGGGTTCAGCAGCATTTCTGTCCATTCGTAGGAAATAGTTTTTGGGGGCAGGTGGGCTGAAGTGAATATCTGAGTCATTTTTAGAATGAAATCCAAAGAAGGTAAGGCTAATACTTTAAGGGGAGCCTGGGCTTTACATTTCCAGAGGGTGACGCAGCCAGCTGCAAACTGCCAGCCCCCAAGGCAAGAGGCCCTGGTGAATGATTCCGGTAACTCACTTCAGGACACCAGCTGCCACGGCCGGTTTCCTTCCCTGAAGGAAAGGGCCAGGGAAGGAGAGGGGTCCCTCTGAAATCACAGCCTCCAGCACCTCACGGTGAAAGGACGTTACCGCATTGAGAGAGAATCTGTGCTGAGTGTGCCCGGAACTCGTGCCACTGTCCTCGAGCGTGGACACTCGCGTGGGGAGGCCACACAGCAGCCTGCGATGCCTGTTGTCCTCGGCACGGAGGTTCCAGTGCGGGATCTGAAGGCAGAGGACACTAGAGATGCTAATGGGAGACGGGAAAAGACATAATCTGGACAATAACTGCAATCAGAACCCACAGTTCTTTTCTTGCTAGTTGAAGGCAAGATTTAACTTTTCAATCTCTCACCTTTCTTGCTAGAAAAGGAGAAAAATAAGCATTCATGTATTTAGAACAAAACTGGTTCAAAGACTAAAGTGTTTCCAATTAAACTACAAAAGAGCAGAGTAAGAGGCACCGTAGAGTCAGAGGGAGAGAAAGGACGGCCTATTTCCATTCAATCAATCGTTTACATGCTCCACATAGCGCCCTGGGTCTTGACCCAATGTGCCCCCTTCTCTCTCCCCAGAAATCTTTTAAAATTGATTTGGGTTAATTTAGAACATTTCTATTTTCTACTCTGTGAAGTCAAGTGTGCACTTGGCCGTGTAGAAAATGGTCCGTTTGTTTTGAAGTGTGTCTCATTAAACCCAGTGAGGTGGCGTTTTGGACACAGTGTATGGTCATCAAATGCCTGTCTTTGGTGTGGCCTACATTTCAGAGACTCGGCAGCGGCCGGGGCAGGGGCTGGGTGGTCCGGGGCGGCGGGTCCTCTTCAGCCCTCGGAGGGAACTGTGTCCACGCCCTCATGCCTCATGCACGGATCTACACCCTGTTTTGTTCAATAACGTCACTGATTCATGTGACAGCTACCCTAAACACTCCCTCTTTTCTGTCCCCTCGCTTCCAATTGCTCAGAGGACTCGAGCCCGATTCACCAGCCAACAGCCTGACCTGCCTTGCTGTGGCCACTGCAGGACCACATTCCTACACGTTCCTGCAAAGAGAACCCCCAGGGCACCTGCCTCCTCCTCAGCCAGCGTGTAGGTAGGTGGCTTCTCCCTGCCGTTGGGCTGTACCAACTAAGGGGACTCCGGAGAATTGAGAAATAATTCTGGGGGACTTAAGTAAATGGTTGGAAATTAACTTACAAAGCTGGGGACCTGCAGGCGCTGATTTCATGAGGCAAATCACGCCCCCCCCCTCCCTGAAAGCTGCTCCTGCGAGGCTGCCAGTGACCTCGCTGGTGCCCCTCAGCACTTCTCTTTCCCACTCTCCATTTATGGTTCCCTACTGAAATTTCCTCAAATTCGCCCTCTCCCCTGCCACCTCCTCCGTCCTGGAAACCGGACGCTCTCTGCTCCTTCCACCTCTCCTCCTGCTGCAGCCTGAGTCCCCTCCTCCTCCTCCTGGCCCTTCCTCCCTTGCTTCTGTTCCTGGCGATCTTCTTTGTTCTTCTGCACAGTTGATGGGAACATCCACCTTATGCCCATTACTGTCACCAATACACCGAGGTGCCAGGACTGTTTCCCCAGTTCGCTTCTCTTCCTTATGTGTCAGACCCAGAATTCCAACTGCCTGATTTTCTGGATGTTTCACAAACACTCAACATACCACAAGCTCAATCTTGGCTTTCCTGGCAGACCTACTGCTCTTTTCTGTCTCACAATTTAAAAACCTGAGCATGATCTGAGACCACCCACATCCAGCTACAGCTGCACTGGAGTCTGTCTCTAGAATACGCATAGTTCCCTGCTCTCCGTTCTTGCTCCTTGTCACCCGAACTTCGACTTGGCATTTGCCGCCTCTCACCTGAGCTTTGCCAACAGTCTTCTGAGGGGCCCTCCTGCATCCAGACTCGCCGGAGCGCTGACCGGTCAGACCTCTCTTGTGTTTAAACCGTGTGATGGGTCTCGCTTGCCTAGAGGGTGGCGACAAGCTCCTCTCTACGGCGTGACCTAGCCCTGTCTTGTCTTGTTCAACTGTTCTTACTATTTCTCCACAGGGGCCATAGGCTCTGACCAGTCCCTGCAAAGTGCAGGATTCAGAATATGACAAGCCCTTGTGTTCTCTCTCCTATCATTTTTTCTCCATCCGGATTGTTACTTTCCACCTTTACTTTCCTACACATTGGCTTCCAGACTCACATCTGGCATCACGTTCTCTGAAACCCTGCAGCCCCAGCAGGGTCAGACGCGCCACTGCGCTGCCAGAGGGCCGCAGAGGGGCACTGACGGTACTGCCCATTCCGCTGCCTTTCTAAGGGTTTGGGGTGCTTGCCTTCCTCGCCGTGACCTTCCCAAGGCAGAGGTTTTTGTCCCGTATCTCTCTTGTTCCTAGCGATTTCCACGTTGCCTGGTCAACCTCCATAAATGCCCGCGGAAGGGGTAGTGAGCGCAGTGAGGGCCCCCTAGACCGACCGCAGCTTCGGGGGCGGCCTCTGCCGCTCCACTGGAGATGTCCTGCCTCGCTCCCACGTCCGGGTCCGTGAGGTCGGGGAACTGAGGCTCGAATCAAGCTGTGAGCTGTTCCATAGAACTCACGGCTCTAAGGTCACATCCATCCAAAACTACCTGGAACCTTCTGGTCGTATTTCTCCTCTCTTCTCCTTAGAAACCGAGGCTAGCACAGTGGATTCCCGAGTGAGAGGCAAAAAAGGTGACTCACAGCAGTGAGGCCCGCTGACCAAAGGCAGTAGGCAGAGGAAGCCGGGCCGTTTGCTGTCTGCTGCTATGGAACAGGCGAGGTGGCCTGTTTGCCAGAATGGGATTTTTTTTAAAAACATTTACTAGTGCTTTAGCTTCTAATTTCTAGTAACTGACTTTTTTTTTTTTTTATGAATTCTGGGATTAGTTCTCCCGTTTTATGTCAGAAGGGTGTGCCGAGAGACTCTCTGAAGGGGAGGGAGGTATTAGAGGAGGGCTCTGTTTGCCCGCCTGGCATCTCCAATAGGGCTAAACGATCTCCTATGACAGTTTGATCAGCATCTGATCAACATGTGACCTCTGATCAACACAGTTAAAAACAAAAACCTCAATCCCAACTTTGCAAATATAAGATGACATGTACATGCGTGTTTATATATGTACATATGTGCATTTAGGTAAATAAGTGTGTGTCTACATTGCCTGTAATCTAACCTATCAGACTTCTCCTCTCCCATTTACACACCACAATGGCCCCGCACTGCCGTCACACACACACATACTTACACACAACTTCCTCAGACAACAAACAGAGAGTTCAGTCAGATTTACAAAACAATTTGGTAATCAACATATAGGCACCTAAATACAATTGGATTAGTGTGCAACATGCCACCTTCAAAGGAAAAACACAGTAATGAAAATTCTCTGCTGACAGTAGCATTATTCACTATTGAAGAAACAGAAAAGAAACAGCTGGCGGGAATCTGAGGGACTGGAATTTGGAGGTTCTCCACTGGACTCAGTCAATCAGCATTCGTAGATCTGAAGAGGCTTTTCGAAAGTTTTACGGTGAGCCTCGCTGTGGCTGGGCCTCAGAAGAGCCCTGTGTACTCAATCACCGCAAGTTCTTCCTTAATCCTTACACTGGCTTTACCACGAGGCCTTATTTTCCTTATTTCTGGATAAGGATTCTGAGATTTAGAGAGATTATACTAGCTAAGCAAGGTCACACAGCTGAAAATGTGGCTTGAGGGCATCGACTTAATCCCAGACTTAAATGCATCAACTCCAAATGCCCGTATTTCAGTAACTTTACTTAAAGGAAAATGGGCAAAAGATTTTAAGGGAAATATGCTAAAATTGCAATTGGGAAGGAAAGAGCGATGGTACTTAGAGCGTGTAAAATGTACCATGCACTTTCCTGCCCTGCCAACAGCGAGGGGAGGCCAACGCCGGTGCCCCCATTTTGCAGAGGAGAGCAAGCTGGGGGGAGCTGGGAGACTTGCTCAGGTCTCCAATGCGGGTTCTCTGCCTCCGAGGCGGTTTTTATTCTGTCCCTTAGCCTGTTGAAATTTTAAGTTATCCCCTTGGGAAAAAACTGACTGGCATAGTGCAGATACTGACTTGGTGGCAGATAAAATAAGTTACTTGTCGAGCATAAACAACGGTTCTGTTGTCCTGTGTAGACAGCACACGGGGCAGCGATCACGCTCCCGGCCAAACGAAGGCAGGAAGGTCAACGCTTACTACGAAAAAGTGGTGGCTACTACGGCACGTGTTGTTTTTTAACCAAATTTTCTTTATTGAGATAAAATTCCCATAGCATAGAATTTACTATTCTAACCACAAATATTCCCTGTTCTGAAACTTTTCAGAAGTAGAAAATGAAAGTTCAAAAGCAATTGAGGGTATCCTTGTTAGAAGAGCTAACATGGTCTGTTTAATGTATAAAATATAAATAATTAAGTATCAAGAAAGCAGGTATCTGTTAGTGCAGCACTGCACGTTCAGCACCCATGAAGCCCAGCGTGCCGTGGGCACCTCGCGGGCCTTAGCTGCACGCCCAGCTTTTTACACCGTTTCTCATGCACACCAGTCCCTCCCCAGCCTTGCTCTCAGTCTCTGTGGCTTCGGTTCTCCGAGGTCGGCCACGGTCCACATACCGTCAGGATGTGAAAACCTGCCTGACGCTGCACCCGGTGCCCTCGCAGCCTCCCCACTTCCTCCCCCCACGTGGGTATTTTACCCTCTCACGTCACCACGAGAAGGGTGGGTAAACATATTTTGAGAGCGAGATCACATTCGTATAACTTTTAGTAGAGTACGTTGTTATAATTGTTGTTTCATTATTATTGTTGCTAATCTTTTGCTGTGCCTAATTATAAATTAAACTTTATCACAGGTATGTGTATATAGGAAAAAACACAGTACATACAGGGTTCAGTACTACCTGGGGTTTCAGGCATCCACAGGGGGTCTCGGACAGTATCCCCATGGATGGGGGACAGGGGGACAAATGTGATGAGGGGCAAGTGAGGTGTGAACTCAATTCTGGGTCTCAGTTTTTTATAGGCTTTGGAATTTACATTTTTTCCTCATTTGACAAGTTCAAATGAAGGTAAGGAAATGAAGGAAAGTTTTACTTATTTTCTTATTTTTTCCTTAAAATATAATGGGGTGTCTATCTCCACCAAAAAATGCACAAGAAATATACTCCTCTGAACTGAACTTAAAAGACTATGATTTCTAATGTGCACTTATGTAAATTCATGAATTTTAAAATCAAAAAGAAAAATTCAACCAACAGGCCTCATAACTACTTAAAAATACTATTAGATTTCTAAGTTATAAATTCGGAAATGCAATTTTTATTCTGAACTAATGAATGTTTACTGTTTGGAGTATCACAGACTGGAATTTGAGTATACAGTATCTGCATTCTTTGTGAATGCACGGTCACATTGACTTTAGTATATTTTCTTTCTGTCCGCACAAAAAATGGTACTCTAAAAGCAAGCTGATCACATATTTTTTTAAGCCTGTTTGTGCCAGCATTTAAAACTGCTTCTCTTTTGGGGACTCATTTTTGTTTCTTTGCTTTGGTAATTCAAGGTATTATTTTTAAATACTCCCCAGAAAGACACCTGGTAACCAAGTCTGTTTTATGTTTTTCATTAAAGCCTACGTGCCTCACCCGGCGCCTGCTTATCACACTGTAAGGGCTTCATAACAAAGCAAAGGGACAAATATGTTTAGGCTCAGCCTGCTCGTCACTTCTCCCATGGTCGCGTGGAGGGCTGTCTGATTTTCGTAGGAAAAGGTATATGTGAATGTGAAGGGCAAAGGAAGGTCTGCTTGGGGCGTGCGAGGAACTATTAACTCCTGGGTCCCAGAGGGATGTTTGATGTGGACGCTGTGCTGTGTGCCGGAGGGGGAATGAGGGGGCCCCGAAGTCATCTCCCCGGACGGCACCGTGCGCTCTGACAACTGCCACACTGACGGGAATGCATGAAATGAAGAAGAATTCAAAGTGGATGAAAACAGGAGGAATCAGGAAAGTGGAGCTGGGGGTTTGGATGGTCAAATACTAATAACCGCACAGTGATCCTTCTCCTTAGGGAGAACACGCAGGTCCACGCGTACGATTCACCTCGGTCGGCAACCAGAGCAGGAAGCAAAGATGAGAAAAGGGCTGCCTGGCCTCCCCGTTCTCACCACAGCGCGCAGGGGCGTTCGGATTGGCCAGAAGGATATTTCTTTGTAAGTGCATCGCATCTGCAGATGCTTCTTGTCTTAAATTACTTTCTCCATATCATCTGTGTGTGTAACAGAGGCCTTCAAAACAACACTCACCCAAAGCAAACAAACCAAAACAAAAACTATAGTTCCACTTGGATCAGAAACTCATACTCAAAACTAGGCGGTTGAGAACCTTCTGCGCTAAGTGAACCCAAGGTGGTGAATCGTTCGAAATATTTTAGAATGATTTTCTTTTACCTTAAGCACTTGCTTCTGTATCATAAAATGTTCTATGATGATCCTTAAAATGACAAAAAAAGAATTTTCTGAGCTGAATAAATATAAATGAAAGTGAGCAAAATTAAAAAAAATCTTCTAAGTCCCAAACAGACTGTAACTCAAAAAAGATTTCTCAAAAAAAAAAAAAAAAAATCTCCATTTCACTGAATGAGTGAAAACACAGCCACAAAGGTATTTTTAGACCTACTGGCCTTTGCTTATAAGGAATTACCATCCACTTCCCAAAGGGCACAGCACCATTGCTGGGCAGTAAGAGTGTCCGCAGCTGAACTGCTGAATTTCAGAATGACGAGTGTGGTGGCGGAGAGCTGGGCTCTGAAAGCTCCATTCTACCGTCTCTAAGCCACACGATCCTCTGAGATTCACTTCACTTCTTCAGCCTCAGTGTCACTGGTAAAACGGGGGAAAGATTAGCATCCGCCCCTGTCATGCTGAAGGACACAAGAGAGAAGCCACGTAAAGCTCTTAACACAGAGGTTGGCACAACAGTGATGATATAATAAATGGCAAATGCCATGACTATTCCTTTTTCTTTTTTAAGATTCTCTTTTTACTGAAGTCAGTTGACATATAATATTATATTAGTTTCAACCAGTATATATATATTACAAAATGCTCACCATGGTAAGTGCAGTTACTATCTGTCACCATCCTGTTATTTCAATATGCTGTACTTTTCATCCCCATGACTTATTTATTATATAATTGTAAGTTTGTACCGCCTCACACCCTTCACCTATTCCCCCATCTCCCTCCTTGTGGCAACTGCCAGTCTATTCTCTGTGTTGATGAGTCTATTTTCTGTTTCATTTGGGTTGTTTTCAAAAATTCCACATATAAATGAAATCATATGGTGTTTGTCTTTATCTGCCTTATTTCACTTAGCATAATACCCTCTAGGTCCATCTATATTGTTGTAAATGGCAAGATTTCATTCTTTTTTAAGGCTGAGTAATATTCCGTTGTGTTTATGTATCACATCTTCTCTACCCATTCACCTGACCATGGACACTTAAGTTGCCTGGCTACTGTAAATAATGCTGCAATAAACAAAGAGGTGCGTATGATGATTGCAGCATTTAGTCCAGTTACGTTCAAAGTAATTACTGACAGGTATGTACTTACTGCCATTCGGTCATTGTTTTCTGGTTGTGTGTGTGGGTCTTCTCCATCCCTTCTGCCCTTGCGTTTGATACCAGATCTGGCACAGTTGCTCCAAACTCCCTACCTCTGAATTTATTTATCATGAGAAAGAAAGAAACTTCTTTCTTGCTTAAGCCAGGTATTTTGGATTCTTCTGTTATATACAGTCACACACAATTCTTAACTGATACAAGAGTATTTTTCAAATGCTTAAAACAAATTTTTGCTTGTTTCTGACTACATTCTGCAATATCGGTTTCTATGTCAGTCCTACCTGAGTATGGCTCAAAATGGAAATAAAAGCCCTTCTAAGAGATGGCCATCTCCTGATAAGGGGCTCTACCTTCTGCTCGCTTCCTTAACAGCTGGCACATCGAAGGGTGGGTGGCTAGTATTCAGTAATGTGGGCCGGATGGAAGAACAAGTAGGGGCAGGGCCCCACGCGTGTCTCTGTGGACGCGGCTGCCAGTTCTAACGCTGATTCTCCCCAGTGCCTGGCTGCCGTCCAGTGGGGAGCAGGGTGTCCAGCGAGAACTCTGCTTCCTTCCAGTTATGTGTACACCACGAAGGTGACCGAGGCCGTCTGAGAGCGGGCCCCCACCTCGGTCACCTGGCGCATCTAAGAATGGCTGAGCCTCCAGGCTGGGCGCCGCCTCGCCTCTGAGACTTGCTGTCACTAACGACGATGCAGTGAGGCTCCCGCTTGTCAAGGTTATTCCGCCTTGTGATTCTGTTTTGTCAGGTGTGCACAACTCTGTCCTCTTGGAGGCAGTCAGTTGTTCCTTCACGACTGTCCTTGTGGGTAACTCAGGAGTCAAGCTTCTCTGCTCAGGGCTGCCATTTCTGTGGCTCCAAATTCTCTCTGACAGGATAATTACCAAGTTTCTTTCTCTTGGAGTCTCATAAGATTCATGCTTATTTGAGTTTCATTTCTTTGCTTTTTCTAATGAATGGTCAATTTATTGCTTTTGTCTTCTAATGCTTTCATCTTCCAAGATCTTGCAGATCCTAAGTTACTTTCAGTCATATGGCCATTCACCTCTTTTTTTTTTCCCTCAGTAAATGCCCAGGCTCTGTTGATTTTAACTTCTATTTTTTCAATATTCTTTTGGAGGGCTATTATCCTTTTCTTCTGTCTTTTTGTTATTGGTATATCTAATTTTATTTTAGTCCTGAAGTTTAAGATTTTTAGAGTCTTGTGTCTTTCCACATCTTCCTTGGTAACTCAATTCAAATTGTGTTTATCAGAGCAAAATAGACAAGTGCTAAAAGCCCGATGCGAGGATCTAATCAGGTGGAAATGAAGCATTATCGCTGCACATCCAGGCTTGAAGGCCAATTTACAGGGACTTGAGAACCTTCAATTAGCTGAGGTGGGCCTCAGACTGACAGAAAACCTTCCCAGATCAGGTGATGCAATTATTGTAGTGAAAACAGAAGTCAGCGCCACAGCCACGCACACACCAGGTCTCGGGACTTGGTTAAACTGGCCAACTAGTTCCGTATATAAGACATGATGCTAGTTGCTGAGCAGATAAGGGAGAAAGCAGAGAGAGAAAAAGGAAACAAGAAGAGAGGAAACAGAATTCCTACTTCCATGTTACACATTCCACATGGGGAGACAAAAGCCATAAGAACAGGGCACTTGAGCGTCAACGACTATACATTACAAGTCCCTCCAGCCTCCACGACCAGCCAACACCACATCTGTTCACTTTAGGTCTTAACTCAGACCCTTCAAGTTTGCTCTTCTCCCATTTCTGCCTGGCTGACACAGTGATATTCGTAGAATAAAAGTCTGATAATGACATTCTTCTTAATAGCTTCACATGATTTTTTTTAAAATTAAGAGCTGAAAATCCTTACTATACATACACATGAGTACTTATGATTTAAATTCCCAACAGGCTCTTCAGGCTTATTCCTCACCATTTCCTACTTTTGTTCAGGGCACACCCCATCTTTCCTGAATGGAATTGCGGGCAGCATCTGTCTTCTGAAAATATCCCCGAAACTTAATGTCTGAAAGTGAGAGAGACACTGGCCAGCAGAGGAGCCCCGATGGGCGCCTGCCCTGGGAATCGGGATCACTGACCCCGTCTTCTTTCCAGGGGCCCCTGTCCCTCTGCCCCAGAGACAGGGAAGATGGTGGGAAAGCCCCTCTCTTTAATCTGAACCTGCCCAGGACAGACACCTGGGGCAGAGCCATGGGAAGGGACTGGGGAGACTAACCTCCCAGCCGCCACAGCAGAGGCCACCATGAGGGGGGCAGCTGCTCCCCTCCAGGCTTGGTGACCCCATGAGGTGGCCACAGGTGCACCTGTCTATGGAGACAGGGGGCAGCAGGGAGATTGGGCCAGGCTATGGGAATAGATGCTCACCTCTGCTTGGAAAGGGGAGAAAGGACAGTTTTAGACCCAGAGTCGGAGAACCAATGCGTCTCTGCTAAGCACAGTGCAAGCTGGGGCCCTCAGGCCCTATTTCCGCGGCCTACCCTTTTCCTGCGCCCAGGCCAAAGACTGAACTTCTGCTCCTCGGGCCATCTCCCACAAGTAGGCATGTAAGATACACAGATGATGAAAGGAAAACAGGGATTCAGTGAAACTGAGTATCTGGAACTACAGAATATCCTGTACTTGTGGTTTCTAGACAATATTGAGCTTCCTTTCCGCACACATGCTATCCCCTCTCTCTGCAGTGCTGTCTGGCTCCAACCTGCTCTTGACTGCCCAGCTTTGGGAAGCTTCCAGAATATACTAAGAGGCAATGAGTTGGCAATGGGTAGTTATGGGAACCAAAAAAGAGCTACTACTTTAAAACGTAATTAGATGAACGGTTCTTTAAAACACAGAGTTCCTCCGCTGCACTGATACATTTTTCAGCCACTCAGGCATAAGAAAACCAAGGCAGCCTGTAGAAACTAATAGAATAGATATCAAAAAAGCACAGCGCTGCTCTGTAATTCTTCTGCAGCTGAGCTGACTACGGCACCATCAGTTTGCATGAGAATGGTGAGTCCCTTTGGTATCCACACTGCAATGCCAGGGAGAAAAATCAGGAATGTTAGTTTAGCATGTTCAGATTTTGGAAGTTTATTCTTATCACGTGTGGCAAGTCAAGACACACATACACAAAAGATGAAAACAAAGTTAAGAAAGTATTATACCTGTGTCAACATTAGTACGTGCCTGATTGCTAAGAATTTATATATTTATTAATGTATGTCTTTGGGAATCCATAGTACAATGCCTAATTGCACAGAATATACGAATGAGGATAATACATAGTCTTGTCAAATTTGATGACACAGGCTAACATTTTTGTTTTGGGAGATGAATCACACGGCCTTCAGTTTCAAATGTTTATTATTTTACATAAAACTTCTGTGTTTTCAGAAGAACTCTTACTGAGAGAGTCACATATCACTCACACAGTGATAGAAATGAAAAATCAGGTAGGCCAAATAGGCCCCACAAAGTGAAAATTTTTATGAACATTCATCAGTTAAAACAAAGAATTCCTTCATTTTCAAAAGATGAATCAGAAAATGCTAGAAAGTTGTATGAAATGACTTTTATTCTGATTTTCTAAGACTAATCAGCATGGATTTATGATAGAGAAGTCAAAATCAAGCAAAAGAAAGGATAATAAGGAGCTTAAAAAAGTTCAATTCTGATTCTCAACTGGGCTACTGGCAATGACTTTGATGACACTGACAATTTTTAAACTGAGCAGTGCATATTTTGAACCTCTGTGGAGGTTATAGACCTTATTAATCAACTCACAGGTTGGGCCTAATGTACATCATTAAAAAAATTTGCTCTAGGATGAAATTACCATAGAACTGACATAATCATTAATGCAAATGCCAACAAACAATAGGTTTCCACTAAAACTGATGACTGTGCATATAGGTGCACATGGAGAAAAACCCAAGTTACACCAGTTTTATCAAGTGCAAAGCAGCGGGATGAACACAGCGTCATCAGCTACCTAATAATATGGGATACTTAAGACACGCTGAGTTTTGAGTCAATAACACTGGAAATTAAGTACTCCTACACAGCTTAAAATTTCAAAATTTACCTTCCAAAAATGAGAGAAATTCTCAAGAATCAAAAAGTATGAATTTCTTTATACTGATGTTAAAATAAAAGACTACAGGCAATTGTGCAAAAGCATCCTTCTCTTCCAATAATTCAAACTTCCCTGAGGGAGGAAACAGTCACACATATCTTTTGTCCCCTGTCATCTCAGGATAGTGGAATTAGTGGAATATTGGAAGATGTTATGATCTCTGTGGTCAGCAATAGGGGAGGCGTGTTCAGAAAGGACGACACACGGGGGTGTGTGGGTGTGCGGTGAGGTGAACTGTGTAAGGTGGTTACTAATGATTCAACACTACTTGTTATAGAGTTTGTATAATACAAGCAGCACGGTAAGTAATTGTTTTGACTAGACATCCAGTAACATGGAGTTAGTGTTTTCATGAGAAATAACTTAGTCCATGGGGGAGCAATAAAAATGAATCGGTCTCTGGAATTGTTCTGGGATTTTCTGGTCAAATTTCCCTTCTGTGGGACTAAAGTCCCTCTAACACCACTGCATAAACTTATTAACTCTAATCAATGGCTCCTGAGTAAGTCAGACTAAAATTCATATGTATTTTCCACAGTGCAACAAATAGAACTTAAAATGCAGTATAATTCCTGTGAAAAATCTGTGTCAAGAAATTATCTTACTCAGTATTTCAGTGCTGCATCAGAGAAGAAAGGCAGCTTGTCCAGTGAACGTAGACCCCAAAATTGGGTAGTTTTGACCCTTATACAAAGAAAGGCCAAGAGTTTCACTAAAGGGGGGATGGGGTGGAGAGCACACGGCTGCGCAACTCGGCAGTTACACCACTTCTAGGCAAGTTATATGAACTCTCTGGCCCTTGTTTTTTTATCCGTAGAATTAAATAATAATGATGCCATCTTTAACTTTGGGAAATCTGTGGGTAATAATGAAATAATGTTCAAAAAGGATGTGGAATGATGCCTATATACAGTAAGGACTTAACAGAAACCGTTATTATAAAATAAAAAGCACGGCTGGAAGTGTGGTCCACATATCTTCCCCAGGTGCATCACCTGCAGTCGCTGAACCCCCACTGAATATCCATGACCTTGAACTGCAAAAAAACACCTTTCCCCGAAGTCTTCCCTTTACCATTTAACTGGTCTCCTTATTTCCGATCCTATCTCCAAAATATCTGACCCTCAAGCTCCCTGTCATGTAATCACTTCAGACCCTCGTTCTCTCCCTCGGGCTGCCAAAGTCTCCCCCCTCCACTACAGCCCCCCAAATCCGTGCAGGAAACGCTTCATAAGGCCCACATTTGATCAGAGAGGCTACTGAATAGTTTCCCCTACTGCCCATCTGGACCTGGTATGCTGGGCCCAGCCCTTCCGTCCACCTCTTCTCATTACTGGCCCGCCTTTCTCCAGCACCAAAGTTCATAATCTCCCGAAGGGCAGGCCTTTTGGACACACTGCTGTCTTTGGTCTCATGCCCTGGGAGGCATCTCCACTTTCACTGGCTTGAGAAATATCTATTCGCCCTTGAAGAATCAGATCAAGCTCACTCCTGCATATATACATACATATATATGCATGTGTGTGTGTGTGTGTGTGTGTGTACGCACATGTGTTGGGTGGCAGAGGGAAGAGGGGGCTCATGATGCAGGGCCCACAAACTCAGATGAGAAACAAATTACAACCGCATTTCATTAACCTTTACCGAAATTTGGCATTTCCCTCAATTATGAATGTCGGCAATGAACTACTGACATTAATAGAAATCACATATTTTCAAGTCACATTATAGTAGCACAGAAATTACAAAATATAATTTACATTTACTGTGGTTTTGAAATTTATGCTATTAGCCCTGCAGCTAGATCTCTCAGTTACAGTGTTAACAAAGAAGTCCACACATTACCATGTAACACGTTTATTTAAAAAATACTTAGGCAACTGTATTTCAACATAATTGATTTCCTTTGTACTCTTATATAATTAATTTTTCTGTAGCTACTCTAAGAAGGGGTCCAGAGTAACAGTGAGGCGAGGCCTGCCTAGGTGCAGAGCCTCCCGTGATGCCCGGCAGGGCACTGTGGCGGCCTGCCCTGCCATGCCCACTGGCCTTTATTGCCCCCCTTCGCAGTCAGTCATTTGCATCTTTCTCTCTCCCAGCTGTGAGCTCCTTGCAGAGTAAGGCTTCTTTTTCCTCTTTAATCCTAATATCCCCTGACCCACTGCAGCTCTCTGCAATGCTTATTAGGAATGAACTGACTACACTGTATGTAAATATTTTTTTCTAACATGCTGTGTAGTCTTTGATTTGGTAAACTGTGTAGACTCATACAACAATCAGTTGCTGATTGCTTCTAAAACCAGGTTTCTTGGGACACACGATTTCAGTTTCCTAGTCATCTCCTTTACTCATCATATAACCCAATGTTGTAGTCTAAGAGGCATGTGCCATACTATATTGTTTTGTTATTTACTTAATATTAAGGAAACACCACCTTGTGACTGCCAAGCAACAATCTAAACAATTCACTGAGGCATGCCCTGAGCAATGTCTGCTTGCACACACCTAAACTGCTGTGTCTGCTAGCACACCTACAAAATGTATTGCTAATCATGCTGTAGACATGACTCGTTGGAAAGGCCAAGCATTTCGAGGAAACAAAGGCTTGGAAGCTTCCCTTATCCTTGGCCATTTTATCGCAATGAAGCGTGGCCAAATTTTATAGCTCATACACCTAAGTTCCGGGATGAGAAGCATACTAAAGCTTCCTTCAGTCAGCCTCACCTACCTCCCTTTCAAAACCAACATCCATCCATCCATCCGTCCACCCACCTGCCCACCCATCCGCTCTGCCAACCACCCAGTCAAAGTAAGAGTTGGCAAAGTCAGGTTCACTGAAGAGATTCTTCTGACCAGGCTGCTATCCTTTGCTGGGTCGGAGGCAAGACTGGTCCACAGCAATAGGTCTTACCCCACCTCCCAGACAGGGAGAACATGGTGGAGGCTATAAAATATGCCTCGCAGGGTGGTGGAAAATCCTTCAATTTAACAAACCAGAATGCCTAAAGGTTAGTACCCAATTATTTCCATCAGTTGTTGAACATCATGATTTATAAGTAGGTGATCTTCATTTTATTTTAAACTTAATTGGAGAACACATAAGCTTTTTAGAGCCTCACTTAGTACTGATTTCACCTGTAAAGTTTCCTTGGGCATTATAGTAAGGAAATACACCAGTGGCTATGATTACATGCTGTCATGGGGTAGCGTGTTCCTGCTGTCCACACAGGACAAAATGCGGCTGACACTCTAACGTGGAGTGACTCGAAATGTCAACAAAACTGGAGGTGGATTGTATGTAGTCATTGCAATGACGAGAGTTCCAGAATTAGACTATAGGTCCCTGGGGTTATCAGAGATACAGGTTGTTCCCTTTACCTTTTTGTGTTGCTTCAAACCTAAATGGACAGGTTCAGAAGAGCTATTCTCTCTCTTGAGTTCAAGAAAAACGGAAGTGACATTTCAAGTAAGAGTCTAAGTGACAACAAATGTATAAGGTGCCTGCTGTGTTTAACCCGAAAGCAAGGGGGTCTCCAGGTTCTTATCCCTGAAACCCTGTTTCTAAGAACTGGATATAAAGCAGTTTCAGACCCCTGGGTGCCTCTCCCCTGAGCACCACCCTGGCCACGTGCACAGCACCTGTGCTTGAACGCCACCCCACGGACCGCCCAGCCTGGTCTCTCCCTGCAAAATCTCTCCCGAGTCCCTCTTGGCTGCACTATCCAAGCTGCATCCCTTTGGGCCGGGGCCACGTTCCTTTACCTGAACACCTTTCGTCAGCTTCTGTCCTTCTCTGATCAGTTCTCCACTCTGCAGCCAGAGTGATCTTTTAAAAACACAAATCTGATCATGTCATTTCATCTTACCACCATTTAAAGGCCTCTCAGTATTCTATCTGCCCCAAGTCCTCCTGGTTTATGAAGTCCCAGCATGGTCTGTCGCTGGACACCCGGGCTCCCTGCACACCATCCTCTGCTCCAACATGGCCTTGCTGGGACGCTCCTTGGCAAAGCCACTCTCCTTGCTTAGGGCCTGTACACACAATGTTCCCTTTTCCTGGAATGCTCCTCCCCACTCCTTGCACAGCAAAACTAGAGCCCTCCTTTCTGTTTTTCTGGCTTCCCAAGAAGCACTTCCCGACCGTGGAAAACACACGGTCTGACAGTGGGGGACTTGCAGGTCCGTGGCCAAAGGCCTCAGCATCAAGATAAACAGGTCATGAAGAAGTCACTGACTGAGCCCCGTACGTCACCAACTTCCTCTCAGAATCCCTTCTACCATCTTCTTAACCAGGAGTCAAATTCAGTACCAAGTAAGTGCCAGCAAAAGCATACAGTTATTTGGAGATAAGGATACATGATAAAGTTATGTGGGCTTTTTGTTTCTACTCTCATTTTCCTTCCAACCAATTTTAGTCCTTCATCTGAAGTAGGCCTGTGGATATTATTCAGCAGATACAACATATTTTTCCCTGTGGTTTTAGTCCAGGCAACTGCCTCTCTCTCTGAGACACCTCTAATAACTTGTCTCCCTACCTCACCACGTGACCTCTGTGTGCCCCCCCACCTGCCAAAGAGAAAGCATAGACCTAGTCAGGTCGCTACCCCACTTCAGACCCCTCAGTGCGCTCATGTTCCAGGCCTGAAATCAGACTCCTTCATGTCCCCTCTGAGGCTCTGCATGATCTCTCTACCCAACCAGCCTCCTCTTAGTTTTCTCTAACTGCATCGGCGTGCTTTCCGTTCCTGCACCTGCCAAGTTCCTCACAGCTCTGCACCTGCTGTGTCTTCTGCCTGGCATGCTTCTCTCCAGCTTTCAGAGCTCAGTTCAAACATCTTATCCTCAGGGTGGTAATCTCTGAAAGATTACCCAGTGTTCCAATCTCATCCCCTATTACAGGCTCTAGCAATTGTAGCAATGGCTACAGTATTTATTGAGCATGCATTTTATATCAAACCCTGTTTTAGGTGTTTTATATATTTATTCACCCTTACTATAAACCAAGAGTAAGTGCTCCATAAATATTTTTAACTGCATGGATGCATGCATGGATGAGATGAGGTAAGATGAAAACCAACCCTAGGGCAAGGGTACCATGAAATTCTAGTTGTAAGTTACAGGAAATAGAGGTCCACTATGAAGGGTTTCATGATAGTTATTTGCATATCCTGAGATCACATTATAAATAATAAAATGGCAAGGGTTTGAGGGAAGTGTTACCTAGGAAAGATTTGAATCCTCAAAGCTTAGAAAGTACTTACAAAGAAAATATGTTTCATTATACATTATGTTATGTTTAATTATACAGTATATTAATATCATTTGGATACAAAAGGGATGGTGCATTAGTAACTTAAGAGTATGGAGCATGGAGCTGAAGGACACATTAGGAGCATTTCTGCGGGTTCTTACATGTGTACATGATTCAGAAGGTCCCTCCACTCGAGCTACTTTACTAGCCACAGCTGGTACCCCTGATAGCTTTTCTGCAGATCCTTAATACATTCATTTCACAAAGATCTAGCCAGGCCTTAGCATAAAATACCAATTAAAAATTAGAGTATTCTAAAATGGGGAAGTTCTGGCAGGAAATTATTTTGGGTAGTCAATGTCTTGCATTCAAAGTCTTCAGTGATGTTCCACATTGCTAATCATCAGAGAAATGCAAATTAAAACCACAGTGAGATATCACCTCACACCAGTAAGGATGGCCATCATTGAAAAGACAAACAACAACAAATGTTGGCGAGGTTGTGGAGAAAAGGGAACCCTCCTACACTGCTGGTGGGAATGTAAACTAGTTCAACCATTGTGGAAAGCAGTATGGAGGTTCCTCAGAATGCTCAAAATAGAAATACCATTTGACCCAGGAATTCCACTTCTAGGAATTTACCCCAAGAATGCAGCACTCCAGTTTGAAAAAGACAGATGCACCCCTATGTTTATCGCTGCACTGTTTACAATAGCCAAGATATGGAAGCAACCTAAATGTCCATCAGTAGATGAATGGATAAAGAATATGCGGTACATACACCCAATGGAATATTACTCAGCCATAAGAAAAAAACAGATCCTACCATTTGCAACAACATGGATGGAGCTAGAGGGTATTATGCTCAGTGAAATAAGCCAAGCAGAGAAGGACAAGTACCAAATGATTTCACCCATATGTGGAGTATAAGAACAAAGGAAAAACTGAAGGAACAAAACAGCAGCAGAATCACAGAACCCAAGAATGGACTAATAGTTACCAAAGGGAAAGGGACTGGGCAGGAGGGGTGGGAAGGGAGGAATAAGGGCAGGGAAAAAGAAAGAGGGCATTACGATTAGCATGTATAGTGCATGGGGGACACGTGGAGGGCTGCGCAACACAGAGAGGACAAGTAGTGATTTTACAGCATCTTACTACACAGATGGACAGTGACTGTGAAGGGGTATGTGGGGGGGACTTCATGAAGGGGGGAACCTAGTAAACATAATGTTCTTTCTGTAATTGTAGATTAATGATACCAAAAAAAAAAAGTCTTCAGTGAGCCCCAACCTACAATATTTTCGGACCTACTTACAATAGAGTCTGCTACACAATCAATATTTACTGAATTAAAATAAAGGAGAACCACTGTTCTTGAACCATTCACTTGCTTAAATCTTCCATTCTTCTCTGGTCGGAATGGATGCATAGTAGTCACTCTAGTCGACAGATTTTGACAAGTGGAAGTGCTGAGCCCACGCGCACAGGTGTCTGACTTTTATTAGGCAGAACTACATTCCTTTCCACCAATAGTATATGCTGTTCTTAAGATAAACATTAAACCAAATCCCCTTTTTTAATCTCTTTTATTTGCTTAGTTTCCCTATATGGGTTGAAATCATGCCACCTACATGTCCAGCATAAACATTACTCACCCTGAGGTACTTCCCAAACATGACTTTTCCATTTACCTTGAAGAGGAAATGTATACAGATAATTCTAACCAAAACAACAACAATGCCAGTAAGGGGGCTGCAGGCAGAATTTATGAAATCACTCAGACTATAAATATATACTGTCAAATTCCCACAAAGCCTAGTGTGTCATTCTGAAAGGAGACAGACAAATAAGTCATCATTTTTCCTACTCACTAACTCCCAAAAGACAGCGCAAATTTGGCTTTTTTCAAAACTTGCTGCCGTTTTGGGGTAAGAATAAAATTAGGCTGTCCCCCTTCCCTTCTTCCATTCTAATTTGGTTTTGAAATGTTGGGTAGATGACAGCAACTTAGGAGGGACAGGAGTACTGATAGGGTGATGATCATAAGTGGCTGTGCAAGGAGCTATACTAGGGTAATAAGTATTTTAATTAAAATTTTGAAAGTTGGTATCAGGAAAACTTTTTCCATCATATAAATCATTAAAGGTTAGTCATTCCTTTCCTATATCAGAAGCTCATGAAACCTTTTTTCCATATGTTCTGGCTGACCT
The DNA here is from genome assembly GCF_040802235.1 of Manis javanica. Lineage (NCBI taxonomy): Eukaryota > Metazoa > Chordata > Mammalia > Pholidota > Manidae > Manis > Manis javanica. Next base: position 4,679,535 of record NC_133170.1, on the reverse strand, counting down.
TCTGCCTTTAATTAACCTGCCAATGTATCTTATTTTGAGTTTAAATTGTTACATCTAATTCAGACATCAGATCCAGAGAGTATTCCATGTTGCTCAAACAACAGTAAGTTTTTAATCATTTGTTAGTGGTAACTGTGTTAAAAACATCTTATTTAAAATATCCATCAAGAAAACAAAATTAGAGCAAGCAGAGCATTCTGGTGAGGACTCGCTCATCTTCCCAGCAGCTGAGGTGGGATGTCCAAGGGTGTAAAGACCACTGCATCCAGAAACAGTCTGTGCTGAGTTTAACTACTTTTATTAAGACTCCTTTAAGTCTTCTTTAGAACAAGATAAAGACTATAAAAAATGAGTAAGCCAATAAATAAATAAATAAACCTATCAGGAAGAGATAGGAGAAACTATAACTGTTTATTTCCAAAAGCAAGTGGATACCACAATTTGGGACTGGAGAGGCATAATAATAATATCTATCTTTCTCACTGGTGTAAGTAGAAGCAACGTAATTACATGCTCCAGAGGAAACTCCACGTGGATTCCAAACAGAATTCAGTATATCAATGTGATGTTTACATTTCATATTGGAGTGTCTGACTAAAATCAGAAAATGAATATATCATATACCCATTATTAATAAATTAATAAAAATATTTCCCCATTGACTTGAGATTTGTGTCCACCTGGCTGAGCCTGACGGAATGCCACTTTTTGTTTTTAAAGCTAGGTCTTGTTCCATCCTTATGTTTTAAGATTGCTAGCCTTTTCAAACACTAAAATGAAATCATAAACTTGAAATCCTGCCACCAAATATATTAATTGATCTGCTTACTCAATCTTTAATGGATTCATTTGCGCATTTTTCAGTCCCTCTGTCTGCCCACCTATCCATCCAGACGTTTTTCCATCCATCTATCACAGAGTATGAGCATATTAGACTTAATGAGCTCTTAAACTTGCACCTCACCATTAGAACATATTTCATTCTCCTTCACCACCTCTTCTACCTACTAGTGCTCTGGAAGAATCCTAAGAGAGAAAAAACTTTCTTTTCTGTTTAAATGAATGAGGGACACCTGTAGAACTCAGTGAATATTAATTGTTAGACTCTGAAAATTATAATCAATTCTAGCAGACATATACACCATGGAAAAGTTTAATTACTGATAAAATTTATTTATTTTACCTGGAACGTAGATGTCAGTCATATATGATCTAAAATAGTTTTACAATATTCCTGCTCAGATTCTGTATCAATCCCTATTTTTGATTTGCCGAGAAACATCACCCAAGCTGTGTCTAACAGCTCGCTTCTCCACATGCACACCCACCTGCTCCTTCTGTGCCTCCTGCCAGGGGCCACTCCCTTCCACCCTTCCCATCCTCTTACTGCCCCCACACCCACCACCATAAGCAAGCTCCTACTCATGCTCTCAAAGTTTAGAAAAGTTAAAAGCAAACAAAAAAGTTAGCGAAGTTAAGCAAGGGGACCGTTACAAAATCTCACCTGTAACTTGTGCAAGTGGAGTTCTGGCCTGATGGAGCTATCGGTTTGAAGGCGATGCGAGGGGAAACCTGGGCTGACAGCAGAAATCCCAAAGCAAGAATAATGAGCGCTATGGTGGTGCCTAAGGGAAAAAAGTTATTATTGTTATTATTATTATTATATATCATTATACCAGAGAACAGCAGACAACATTCTTTCAAAGCAGACTTATTGACAAGACATAAGTCTTACCTTGATCTATCTTCACTGGATTAAAAAAACTTCCATATACACACACACACAAAAGTATCAGAAAAACTCACTAGTACATTTACTGTGCAACATGACAAGAGTGAAATTCAAAGCAAATCTAGCTAAGCACTAGATTGTTAGTGATTTTCTTAAAAAAACAAAAAAAAACCCACTTTGGATTACTGACAGTCCCAAAATGAATTAACATAACCAACGTTATTGAGTGTCTAAGATGCCAGAAAGCACGAAAGGAACAGAATTACACCCAGCGTTCCCTTCATTGCCAAGAAAATTGCCCTAATGGCATTTGATCATGTAAGGCCCAAATCAGTAAAATAACAAGCTGAACATCTCAAAAGCAGTTGGAAGAGCATTTTTCCTTAGAGAGGAGCATTTTTTCCCAAGATGTTAAGGTGCCAGGAATTATGTAACACATGCATTCATTTGTCTTCCCATTTCTACTTGGAGGTGGAATGCGTCTTTGATTTCAAGGTACAGGAATACTGATTATGTACATCACTTAGAAGGCTCATGTTTTCCATTTGTGAGAGACATCCTGACAGTAAACCAGTAAATGCGAAAGTTTTCAAATTTCTGACTATTGTTACAGCCATTTTGAGGATAAAACAAAAGGAGACATCGGAAGAAAAGAGAAAGAAAACATGACTGCATCAGTTTGTACCATTTACTTGAATGGGGCAATATATTTAAATATGGAATTTAGGGAGGGCATTTTCATGGTAGTAAAGCTTTTACTGGTTAAACTGGGAGGTAATTTAAGATGTAACTAAAAATATTATAAATGGAACAGATAAAAGAAGAGCTATAGGAAGCACATGGATTATTTAAGAGCTGAGGTTATTGAATAGTTAAGACACAGGGGGTGAGTCAAGTTAAGCAGTGTGGCTAAGTCCCAGTTCTGCCATTTATTGATTCTGTGACCTTGGGCAAGGCACACGACCTTCCCAAAATTCAGTGTTGTCTTCTACAAGGTGGGGTTCAGCAAAAACACTCATCTTGCAGAACTTCAGTGAATTTGAAATATCATCATATATTTGAAATATTTTTGTAATGCTATTAAATTTTACTGTCCTATCACTATGATCAGAAGCAGCTTACTTTCAAAATTGCACGAAAAAAGACTGAAAGAAGGGGAACCTGATGGGAAGATGTCTGATTCACCAAACTGGACCCCAAAATCATAAACCTAAAGTTGGTTTGTTGCTCCTCGTGGGCTTAAAATTCAAACCAGAACTAAGAAGAGTTTGAGGTATTATCTTTCTTAAAAGAATAGTAAGCCCTGAGCTGGGAAACAGGAAAAGCTCTGTTTCTCAGGAAGAGAGAAGGCATATTAGGTCTGTTATAAAAATTAGCCCTCTCCCCTCAAACAAACAAAACAAGCCATGAATAGTACTGGTAATTTGTCCATCAGAAAACCTGGATTCCTAAGTATTTTTGCAAATTACTTCCACAGCATTCGTTGTGGGGTAGATTTTTTTCCAGCTGGGAAACTGATACTTTCAGGTGTAAAGGAAAGATGACACTCTTCTTTCATAACACTTATTAAATAACCTGTTTCCATGATAAAATGTAAACTCTAAGGTGATATAGCTTGTACAGACTCACATATGCCCAAGTCTAATGCCTGATGTATAGCACACCAGTAAGTACCGGTTGAGTGGATGGACCAGAGTAACACAGATTTTTTGCAATATTGAATATTTTTGAAGAAAAGAGCAGCAAAAATATCTGAAGATGATCAGCCATGAGGTTAGTAGGGTATATATCCTAGCTGAAATTCTGTTAGGACATTCTATTTCTCACATATATCTCTAAAAAAGTCCAACTAACATGCAAAATATCTGGATACACAAAATTTCTACATAGCTGAAAACTTACCCTTCTTAAGCATTAATTTATTCTTATTTCAACTCATTTTGGATGGAAATCTTTTACAAGTCAGTATTGTATCTTTACCTTCTTTTATTATAAACAGTACTGTTTCTCAGTCTTGGTTTTCTACTGGAAGCAAATGCTTGGGATGAAGGTTCACCTGTGAATTGGTCTCCAGAAAATGGAGATGAGATACTTGAGTTTTAAACAGACCCACAGGTGGCTGTGAAGCATGGATAGGGTAAACCCCCTCATGAGACGGCAAACTCCTTAAGGGAAGGGATGCCATCTTAAATGACTTTATGTATGGAATACATTAAAATGATCACCTAGTTCTATCTTACGCCGCAAATTACCATTTGCTTTCATTGAACAAGTTCCAGGTGTTCTATCAGCCCCTTGTTAGTATTCAAAATCATTACAGTTATTGTCAGCTAACTCACCCGTGCTACCCAGATTTGAGTCCAGTACAGGAAGGCCTCAAATGAGAGGCTCTTCTCTCACCTTGTGTGCAGTTTGGGCACACGTGGTGTATTTTAAGAGAAGAGTATCTCTTGAGACATGACATGGTTACAGTTTGGAATTCTGATATAATTTCTCTAATAAATATATTCTCCATAGGAAGTGAAGTGTAGGATCACTAGTGTTCTAGAAAATGTCTGATGCAATAAGTTACACTGACTACTTGGGTAGGACTTCGATTATTAGTAAACACTTAGGATAAAAAAATTTCCTTACCCATGACACTGGTAGAGCACAAACTGTGCACACGGGACCTAGGGAGCCTGTTTAAAGTACACGTGCTCCAGACCCCATCCTCAGAGATTCCAGTTAAGGAGATCAGGGGTAGGGCCCAAGAACCCATATTTTAAAATAAATACCTTGGTAATTCTGACGAACACAGCCTGTGAGTGATGTTTTCAGAAACATTTCACTACCAAAATAGTTGGGGGGAAATAACAGTGTTTCTGGCTTTCTGGCCAGTTTCTAGCTAAATAAAGCTACATAGATACAAACCTTCTTCTATTAAAAGAATCAGGAGGTTGTTATTAAATTTGTAATATTTACAAGAAAGACCAGTTCTTTAGGCAAGCTTTGGAAACACTGAAAGAACACCACAAAATGTCCTACATGTAAAATTATTCATGGACTACATATTTTATACTTCTTTGTATAAAAAGTTTCTTTGTTTAGGTCTAGAAAAACATAGTTCATTTGCAGTAATTTTCTGAAAAAGGAGTACCTCTTCAAAAAATTATTTTGATATGCAGTTTTCCCACTATCTTTAACCCAGTATAATAAATCATAATAAAAACACCAAATAGGGAACAAAACTGAATCAAAGGTTTAAAAATTCTAAGCTAATTTAAGAAATTCAAAATAGAAGTGTTCTAATATGTAGCACTATTAGAATATTAAATAGCCCCATACATACGAATAAGACACAAACACTGAGATAAAAATATGACTAGACCAGAATCAATTGAAATTGGAGAGTGAAATACACCCCTGTTGGGAGGGTTGCGCTGGGGTGATACTAACACACTGACTAGGTTGTTTAGCCGTGAGTATTCTTCTGAAAGTGTAAACTTCCATGGGCCGGCATGCTCTAGGGGACCCGTTTCATCACAGTTCAAAGCTACAACCGCACAAACAGCACTATTTACATCTCTGTGCAGTGAAGGTGGAGCCCTGGGGGAGGAACCAGCCCTACACCACCTAAACCATTGACTTCCTTCACCGGCCACATAAACAAGGAAACCCGAGGCCGACTGATAGGAGATCCTCTCAAGCTGGAGGAATCCCTGCATGGCACTGGCAGGGGAGAGAGTTGGGGTGCTGGTGCTTCTGGCTGGGGAGAGAGAAGAAATGTGCCTACAGGTTGCTTATGAGAAGCAGTCCCTCAAATCTCTTGGCCTTTCCATTCAAGTCATTGTCTTAAAACTTCCTCTTAACAGCCAGAGTTGGGCTCTGGAAATCCTTGGGGCAGAGGATCTACACGGAGAGGTAAAATATGACATCAGCTCGAAGGTTCGGGAAAGTTCTTAGGTCCCAATGACGCCAGCTGATTTCACATTATGGTTAAAATAACAAAGAACTACTTGGGCACCAGTAATGCTGTAGTAGCTACAGTGCTCTGGGTACTTTACTCTCTCCTGTAAATGTGTTTAGTCCTCATTACGACCCCATGGAGTAGGGAGCATAATTCATCTCTATTTATAGATGAGGAAGTGGAACCTTGCTCAAAGTCACATGGTTCAAACCTGAACAGTCTGGCTCTGTGTCTAGAACGCCTCAAAATCCTGCAGCCCCGGTGAGAAAGTGTCTCACTGGAACACAACAAATGCACAGAGGCTACGAGGAAAAACGTTTTCTCCAAATCTCAAAATCAGTAGCTTTCCCCATATCTCAAAAGCCAAATCCCAAATTTAAGAAGATCTAAAATTCTATTTAAAAACCAGACCTCTTGAGGGGCCAGTACACTGAGGCTCTGTTGAAAAGGAAGGGTGTCTATTTAGATGCATTGAAAGCGGCTATTACCTCTTCTTAGAGTTGACCTAACCTCTGGGGTCAGCAAATCCAAATTTCAGCTAAGTGTGGGAGTTTATTTTTAGCACACCACTACCTGATGGTCGTCCACCCTTTTGCTGAGAGCTTACCATTCTATAATAAGGCAGCCCAATTCATTGCTGGATAGCTCTGATTATTAGGAATATTTTTCTTATGCTAAGTTTTAAAATCTATGTCCTGATAACAGCTACCATCTGCTAGCACGAGACATCTCTTAGGTCTCCCTTTGGTCTTTTTCCAGACTGAACACTTCTGCGTGTGTTTATAAAGGTGTGGATTTTAGCCCTTGTTTCTCACCTTTCCTCACTTACCCTCCGGCTCCCCTCTGTACCCTAACTCCAGGTCAGACAACTTTCCCTTCATCTTGCCCTCAGCGCTGATAACGCAGCTCTACGTCCATTACTGACTCGAGGGCTCCCTCGCTTAGACAAGAACACAGGGTGGCAGCAGGCCTTCCACTGTTACTCCTGGAGTTGGGGGTGGGAGGGACTATGTGGTCCTAATACCTGCGTTTGGAACTGAGAATGCATTTTCTCATTAAAATCTGGGACAAGTGCCTGAAGGAGTTCTACCAGATCAGGGGTTTAGGTATAAGTTGGTTAAAATGGAGTTCAGTTCATGCTGGCGTGAAAACTTCACATTTTAATGGAAAAATGTATTATTACTTTCGATAAACTTGTGAAGGAGCTATCAGAGGACAGCTAATGGATAAGTAGGAATTCACTTGCATATATGGAAAAGATTAGAAAATTATATGATGCAAACATGTAAAGACAACAGCTCCTGTGTCATCACAGAAATAATAAATGAAATGGGAAGAAGAATTTAAAGATAAAAGATATCTTAAGTGAGAAAGGTTTTGTCTTATTCAGCTGTTACAGAAAACACACGTAACCAACCAGCATTTACTTTAGAATTGACATCTGGTTCAAACACAGTAAGATTCCTGCCCTGCTTTGTAAAGAAGTTTTATGGTTCTAAGATTCCACTGTTGGAAGAGCTTTGCGAAAAAAAAATGCTCCAAACTTGCTTCTATATTATTCCACTTAAAAACAAAACATACATTGAAAAGTGAGTTTATGAACACAAGTTTTTCAGTCAAGGAAGAATAAAGAATGATTATTCTTTTTACCTTTGTACCTTTAACTCAAAATTTAACAGCAAAATGTGACCCTCAGTACGTTCAAACTGATCTTCCAGTTTTGGTTTCTAGTCACATTCCAGTTGCTACTTGCACTCACAGCATTAAGTTCTTTTTAAAAAACTTTTTGTCTAGAACCTTCTTACTTGTTCTGTCACACGTACCGAGGTGATACTGGTATGTTTTGTGAAAGGTTAACGTGTCGTCATTAGAGAAAAGTTTATAACCGAATTCTTCATCCAGGTGCTTACCTGCTAAACTACCAAAGGTAAGCTTTCGGCGGCCTACTTTCTCCACAAGCCAGACTCCCACAAGCGTGAAAATGAAATTTGTGAAGGCTGTGACGGAAGCCAGCCATATCGCCAGTCTGTCATCTTCTACCCCAGACATCTGCAGAATGGTGGCACTGTAGTACCTGCCAGGCAAGAATGAGACAACTGTTGTTGACACTTACTCAAAGAAACAGTAATTCCTGGAGCAAAATACCTAGCCGATCTAAAAAAGACCATGAAGAGCAACAGCAATAACATCAAATTAAAATAGGAACTCATGCAAGTTGTTCAGAGGATCCCAATATAGGGACTGTATTCAGATAAATTTATCTTGAACTTTGTAAAATCAAGAAAACATACCCAAGCAACTGGAGAGAGGGCTGAAGGGTTCACAAGTGAAATGGACCTCACGACTAGGGGCAGGGGTAGCTGCCAGTTTCACTAAGACTGTCGAGGATAAGCTCCAAGCCCACAGAATGAAACAGAAATCATCACACCCTGTGAATTCACGTACTCAAGGAATAGAGAGACTGACTGCGTGTAACGAGGGAAGTGTGATCTGAGGCAGAAATCTGGTACAAGTTAGGGAATCTCTTCCAGGAAGACACTAGGTGTAGGAATGTGCTGGTTGACCTGGCAGCCTGTAAGGAGATAAGAAACTGACATGATGTATGAGAGTGGTTTCCTGGTTTTGTGGTTCCTGCAGAAGTGTGCCCTTCGATGAGCTAAATCCCTGGCACAGTCTGCGTGCTTAGGTTCTGCCCACTTGCTTCCAGGTGAATTCACCGCAGAGCAGCTCTAAAACACCGGAATGCTGGTCTGCTGATCAAGGGGAGATCTGTCTGGAAGGCCTACGGATGACAGGCTTCTCACAGGACATTTCCTTTCTGGTGAAAATATCAGTAGCTACATCAGAAGATTACTTTAAAGCTGCCTATGAAAAGTCATAGAATTCAAATCCTGCAGACATATTTTGCATGGTAGCTTTGTGCAGTTTTTCTGAGCCATCGTAAAACAACAAATTAGTTTTACCCCAAACTGACAGTGGGCATCCAACTGGTATGTTCAATCAAGCTGCATATTTCCATAGTTAAAATCTACAGTTTCTGGATATTGATCAACATTTTCATAATATTTCAAAAATAAAATCTGTTTCAAACACACTTAAGTCTCATTCATTCATCAATGGCTTCTCCTACTTTTTAAATTAATGAAGATCTTATATAAAATATTAACATCAACATGGACTCATTCATCTTAATAAAAAGTGTGTTTTCATTTTTTAAAATAGTAAACCAAACTTATAAATTACTATGCAGCATGAAGGGTGTGTTTTACTGATTGCACTAAAAATTATGCCACCCATTTAAAGATTTCTGAAATCTGACAGCTGTTGTAAAATGAGAAATTCCCTGTGGAACTACTCCCATCATCATAAAAACTGCACATTTTATGGTCAGAGTGTAAAGTGATAATAAAAAATTATGGGAACAATTCATTCCATCTGAATGGTACATTTTCCAAGTTCCCACATACATTATCTCATTCTCATAAAGATCTGTGCAGCAGAGTCAAACCTATACATAGCCACTGAGAAACTATCATAAATAACAAATCAAGAGAGGCAGAAAACAGAATTGGTAAGAGAAAATCCAAATATCTAAAGCCCAAAGAATTTGATACTTGGCATGCTATTCTTACTACATTTTGGTCTTCTGAATATTTTAAGAATAAAAATAGATACATTGCACAAAATAATTCTTACAAATTGAACCATACAAAACTAAACAGAACAGACTATTTCAATGTTTTCATCTTTAATACAATGAAATCATGAAGGTCCAAGTGTTAAATTGAGAGATAGAAAGGGGAGTGGCATCAGACAAAATAAATTGGTCAGTGTCAGAATTTTGTTTAAAATGAAAAATGTTCTTCAGAGATATAAAAACATTTCTTTCATGGTCATAAATTTTAGAAGAATGTAACCAAAGACTGGCCTGGGAATCAGAAACCTGTGCTCTTGCCATCTGTGTGGCACGCTGCCCAGGTCACGTACCATAATTATTTGTTCACTTACTATTTATTTATTGAGAAGCTACTGCATAAGTGACGTGAGGTTCTAAGGTCCCTCAGATGCGGTATCAGACCCAGCTGCTGCCCTCAGGAAGCCTCACAGGTCAGTGTAACAGAATGAAATAGAAATCATTTTAATATCACAAGGTTTACAAGTCAGTGTGGCGTAAAGCACAGACCAAACCATTTTATTTGGTGTGGAAGGTTTTTCATTTTCCAGGGCATTTAATGTCTGGGTTGCGTCTTGAAGAATTCACAGGGGTTTGCCAGCAGGTAGGATGGTCTGGGAGGACTTCGGTGGGGGAGGAAATGACATGCACGAAGAAGAGAAGTGCGGAACCCTTTGCTGGCCTCAGAGAACACAAGGTGCAGAGCAACGGGAAGGACGGCTCAGGCTGCAGCAGGCGCTTCTGATGCGCAGGGGCCCTGGCAGCCAAGCTACGTGTTTGGGCTTTTTTCTATAGAAAAAGATAGAAACCATGAAACGGACTTTAAAGAGGAATAACACAGTTAAATCTGTTCTATGACAAGCTGGCTCTAATGCCAGCCAAGGGGCGGGCTGGAGGCAGACTGAAACAAAGGTGTATTGTTCTGCTCCGTCTCGGGTCACCGCACCGGCGACAGGCACCTGCGGGTTTCTGCCGGGAGCAGCGAGAACAGGGCTGACGGCCTCCCTGTCACTGAGCGCGGCAGCTTCAATCTACACCGACTCTTTCTGGATGGTGGACCTTGAGTTTCGTCTCTGGTTTTCTTTTCTTCAACACTGGTAAATGGATTAGTTTTTACGCTGCCCTAACAAATGCCCACAAGCCTCACGGCGGAGATAACAGAAACTTGTAATCCAACAGCTCTGTGGGTCGGCACCTGACACGGGCGTCACTAAGGGTCAGCAAGCAGAAGGTCTCTCGGCCTGTCTCAGGTTCTGGAAGGCTCCCGTATTCCTGGGCGCATGGGGCCCCTTTTCTCCATCTCAAAGCGAGCAGGTGGGCTAGTGTCTCCTTACTCTGACGTCCTCCTCTGCCTTCCTCTCCTACATTTAAGGGCCTTTGTGATCTCACTGGGGCAGCTCAGACAGTCTAGGATCATCTCCCTATGCTAAGGTAAACTCATTAGAAGAGTTAATTCAATCTGCAACCCGAATTTCCCTTTGCAGGAAATGGCACATGCTCACAGGTTGTGGGGATCGCGATGTGTACACCTTGGGGGTGGGGTCATTATTCTGCTTTATTAATTATTATTATTATTATTATTATTGTTATTAATGCAAAGATGTTACAAGCAAAAGGCCACCAGTTAGAATGAGGTGAGGACAAAGACAAGGGCATTGACTAAAGGGGTAACCAGTTTCAGAAAAATTCAGGCAATCACCATATTCTCTTTCAGAGGGCTGGGGAGACATTATCTAGGTCAGAATAATTCATGAACCTGGTTTTTAAAAGTCAGGGGTAAAGATACATTTCATGTACACTTTGAAGTGTGTGAATTCCAGTGTTTTTGTAAAAGATGCTATCCAGCAACCATTCATGTAATGGGCTACCACTCTATTTGCCATCTTCTAAGCCTTTGTGTAGCAGCTTAAAATTTCAAGGGACAGGGTATTGATTCAAAAGCTACACAGAGAAAAAGACAGTCCTCTTCATAGAAGAACAATCTGAACAACTGAAAAAGGCTTTCTTTCCTTTTTAGACTCAAAGCAGGGAAGCCTTCTCTTTTCAGAATCATTCTATAGGATCTCTCAGACAAGCTATCATTTTCTTCAGAGATTCCCTGGGCAACTTTTGGTCATCTGACACACGCGTCTTTCCCCAGAGAGGAGCTACAAGGCCTGAGGGCGGTGTGTTCTCACAGACCAGCTTCACAGCTCTCTGTGCACGTCTAAGAACAGAAACGGCCAGACTGTCTGTGCGCTGCTATCTCAGAGGATGCTCGAAACCCAGCTTCTAGTCCTGAATTTTAAATCTGAATAAAACCAAAGAATTCTGGGAGATGTGTTGGCTTTGATAATGGTAATCTGTCCTAATGAGAACTTAACTAGCAATGAAAGAATAAATATGAGCACTTCTCTACTTAGCATAATATGGGTATTATTTTCCTCTGTTCCGTATAGTTAAATGAAGGATTTCCTAGGAACTGTGAAATCAAAGTTAATTTTTGTTCCAGCTCCCTGAAGCCATAGCCTGTCTTTTTCACTATTGCCAACACGACAGGGTGAATTTAACAGAAGGATGCACTCAACGATTGTTTGATTTACTGAATTTACCTACCATCAACTTTCAAAAGGGATCAAGAATATTTAATAATAAATACATATAATGCAATCACTAAAACAAAAATTAGAGGCCAATAGAGTAAGATAGAAGATAACTGTACGAAAACTCGGGTTATATAATCACTATAAGCCAGTTCTAAAATTCCTGGCAGCTAAGGCAGAAAAGTAAAGATACTTTGAACTGTCTGACAAAATGAAACATATCAGTTCACAATAACCTTTTTCTGCCATGAAACTATACAGACTTTAGTTTAATGAGTAAAAGCGACATGGAATGTACTCCTCCTGACACTGAGAGCCAGTCTAAGACAGACTGGTGAAATTTAGTTTATTCTAAATTATTCGCAATTATTTTAATTCACACGGCACAAAGGGGATATGATCTAGGGGTGTTCCAGGTTGCTCCCAGATTTGGTCACCTACAAACCTTCTCCTCCTCCCCAGTCTTATGGGTCATGTTCATACTCTCCCAAGACCAAGTTAAATGAGAAAACTGGGACTTAGAGAGCACGGCTGATCAGCCATCAGGGGAGCTCTTGACTTTGATCTCACAGGAGATGGTGACGATCTGAAATTATTACATGTAACGAGGACTTCGATGCAGGAAGTCCAGGATAACCCGAAGAGGAGCTCCATCCCCCGGTGCTCATGGAGCCCAAGAATTCAGTGGGCAAGGGCCCGCTGGAGGGGCGGATGCTGTGGAGGACGGCAGGACTGCTCCGCTCTCAAAGGCAGAGAAGGCACAGACTGACCCGACTTGAAATTCCCTGACATACTCACTCCTCAACTCTCCAAAATGACGATTTCATCTCCTGACGAAAAGGGGGGCTTGTAGAATAAGAGCAAGCAGGGCAATTAGAATGCAATTCTGCGAACAAGGTACCAAGGCGATTTACTTCACTCCGGCACCTGATGCGTGGCACATAAGGAGAAAATGCATTTTTTTCATTTTCTCTTGCTATACTGTAGATGAAGGGACTGTATGGCATGAGTTCGCTGCCCCAGATACCAAAACCAATATCTGGGTTTAATTATTATGACAAGCTTTCTATGAGAAGGGACGTGAACGTTCGTGCTTATTCCATCACCACCAGAGCACCTGGAGGGAAAGCCGCTCTGGTCCCCGTGAGGAGGAGCTGCGGCTTCTCTGGGGCAGCTGATTATTGGCTTCTGTCCTAGGAACGCTGTGCATCACGGAACGGAACACGTCTCCCTTTGTGCATGGGCTGCTACCGCACTCAGAGCAACACGATTCCCAACTTCAGTGTGAACTGAGAACCATCTGGACATTGCAACATTGCAACAAATGCAAGCTCCCCAGTTGTCCACCCTCTTTGCTCACCCCCACCCACCATCCTGATTCATTTCCAAAGATTCTAACGCATAATGCAGGAGGTTCCCAGACCACTTCCAAACAGACAGGCTTTGGGACCTGGTTGGCACACACAATGTCACACAGCAACTTTCCTGTGCAGAAATCATTTTGTCCCACTTCTTAAGTCACTAACTTTAAATTTATTTTGCCTATTGCCTCTATAAGTTCAATTAAGCCCTCAAATTTTTTCTGCAGTAAGGGAGAGCTGAAAGGAGTAAAGACTTTTGAAGTAGTATGAATAAATCTTATTTTTCCTATTCCAAATACTAGGGAAAGAAAACTGATCAATTTTTTTGCAGAGGAACTAGTTGAGCTGTGATAGCCCTGGGCAAAAAAAGACTGCAGGAAGAGGCGTGCCACGCCAATGTGACATTAAATTGTACGTTTGGCTGCTCACCTATGCAGGCACTTTGCCGGCCCCATGCCCTCTGACGTTCAAGCGGAAAGCCCTAAACCTGCACTTGCGTCATTTCAAGGGCATGCACGTGGGGCCATCACATGCGTGTTCAATTATTAGCAGAACCACAGGACCTTTCACACATGACAAGAATCTGCCTCTGTGCACCCATGAAGTGTGACCTGAAGAAGAAGCAATTATCAATGAGCCAATGTACACTTACTGAGGTGATAACAATGTGAAAGGCATTCATTTCGATTTGCTGATACTACAGAGAAGCTCTGAGTAGTCTTGGAGAATTAGGAAAACACTTCCGAGCTCAATACCTTTGTGTGTAAATTGGCCGTGGTGTTTTGATTTTCCACTTTCCTTTAGGCATGCAGAATTGTATTTTAGAAATGGCCCTCTTACTTGTTTCTTATGATGAAAATTGAAAGCTTTGTTAAAAAAAAAACCAATAGAAAAACAACAAGGATAATAATGACTAACATATAGAACAATTTCTGTTTTAGAGTGAGAACTGATAGCAGAACTCACCTCCTGATTAAAGAGGTAAACGAGATGTAACGTCTATTGAGCACTTACTATATGCCGAGGGGTATCCACGTGTGTGTGCTCTGCTCATTCTGCACCATTCCACCCCAAAAACACCTTACGAAAATGCAGGCTTGACAAAGAGTCAAAGCTACGTATTTTTAGGGTATGATTAACTCAACCTAAAAGCTCTACATTCCATTCTCATGCATACTCAGGATCCCAGAGAGAATGTTACGGGAATTCTCACTCAGTTCATTCACTCTAGGCACAGAGCAAAACACAAACCCCTCGGCATATTTACCACTTTGCATTTTTTTTTCTGTATAACACATAGTGTCGTTTTCTATAGCTAAAACCTCTTGTCTAGTTTAGCACTTTTGCTGATAAATAAGTTATTTTAAAATTCATAAAAATCACAAAATTGCGTTCAGTTAGAAAGACACCTCCAGATGGGCCTACCCAGGGTATGATGTCAGGGAAATGTGCCACCCTGTTAGGAGGGTGCATTGTACTAGCCTGTCCCTGAGGCTATGTCAGCTAAACTCTCCTCTCCACTGAGGGCTCTGGCTTACAGGGGCATATACATAGCAAATCGTAGGCAGAGGGTAGGGAGAGACCCAAGAAAGGGGCGGCCCATTCCAGGGGGGCGGGCAGCAGTTTTTGGGAAGGAGGGAACTCACCAGGCTTCTCACACAGCTGCAAGGCAGTCGTTTCCACGCCTGTCCCCTGGAATCAAGTCTACACAGGGGCCTTCACTGGGTTCACTCACTCATCCCATCCAGGGGGCCTCAATGCCACATTTCTACCCCAAGGCTGCATCCCTGGAGCAGCTTCTAGGAGTGGGAAAGGCAAGCTCAATGCACATTCCAAAAACAGGGGGTGGGGCGGGGGGACTCCAACTGCCACGGTCCATCTGCGGTCAACTGGCTGTCATGTCTTCCTGATGACGCCCTCCAACCCTAGCAGGTGGGGACCTGGTTTGTCATATCCCAGCCCCAGTCCTCACGCCCGACAGGACTGCCTCCCTCTGCCAGCATGCGTGTTGTGTACCACCTGGTCAGGTTCCCAAAGGTGCAGCCTCGTTAGCATCTAAGGATTGTGTCTCACGTGGAATTCTTCTAGAAGGGGAAGGCCTCCCCACACAGGTTCATGTGCATTTCTGGCTTTGACCTTATACTTTTGCTACTCCTGTGGTGCCCCACTGGAAGGGCACCTGACGGAAATACCTTTCTACAGTGGTCCTGCTTGTTTGTGTGACTAAGGTGTCAGCCCAATGCTGGGTATGTGGGCAGCTGCCCCCCTTCTAGCTCATCAGGATTGCCATATGGGTATTCACCCCAGGTAAGGGACAGGAAGGCCCTAAAGCCAAACATCAGGGGAGAACAAGCTAGGACCCAGGCCCTTAATTCCTCTAATATTACCAGTACTGCCTGGCCTGTGGCACCCCCCCCCCCCCCCCGTCAGTAACACAGGGCATTCTGTCAGTCTAACCATACAGCCATCAAACTCCTGACTGGATGGGTCCTAAAATTACCACTATTACAGGTCAGGATGGTTATGCTCAGATTGGGATGGATTTAGGTGGCTTACCCCAGGTTGTAGACGTTTGAGCTCCCAGGCACCCCTATGCTGGGAAAATGGAAAAATCACTTGAACAGAACTAACCCAACAGAATCAGGAATGTGGGAGGGTATCTCCGGAACTGTGTAGCCACTCCCTCCTGGTAAAGAAAGTGACTGGTTGGCCCTGACTGGTCCTGCTGGCAGGGTGTTTACTGAGCGGCTGTCAACGGCCACAGATCTCTGACCGTGGCTTCCCCCTGGGTAGCTGGGCCGCTGCACCCTGGGGTTGCCCTGAGCACAGGGGAGAATCCACCCCACACTAGCAACCCTTGCCAACCTCCCTCTCAGGACCAGGGGGCACATTGTGTTTCCCATTGGTGTGACCACTGCTCCTCTCAGTTCCCTGCACTGCCCGGAGGACCACACCGTCCGCAGAAGCCCTTACCAGTTCCCAGCAGGCCTGAATGACCCGCCAACAAGGCCCGTCCTCACTGAGCCACGACGTCCCGCCAGGAAAGCTGTCCTCTGGGACGGCGTGGCCCCGGGAGTGGGCACTGCCTCCCAAGGACCCTCCGCGTCACCCAAACACCGCGGTGTGTTCGTCGGTGAGTCCACTGATGTATCGCCTTTGCCCCGTCACATGAGGACACAAGCGGCACCCCGAGTGATCTGTCCCCCAGCCCAGGGGACTTAGTGAACCAATGGCTTGGATCACGGGGCTCTTGCTGGAAAAAGTTGTCACTGATTTGGGGACTTACTGTCTTAATCTATGTTTTCTCCTGCAGGTCCTGTGTTGTTGCTGTGGCATCTGCGTCTAATGCAGCCAGCCAGCCACTAGATGAGCCACCCCCGTCCTGAAGTGACCCTCTGCTGACTGCTCAGGGGCATCCTCGGCGCCAGGCCTTTAGGAAGACGGGGTGGCCGGCTGCAAACGAGCTGGACCTTGGCTCGTACTCAAAATGTGTTCACAGTGGCACATCAAGGAAGCTAGTCACCACAGAGATCCTTCTGAATACTGCATGTTTTTCTATTTGCAACTATTAAAAAGCAATCAAAATTTTGTAAAAAAATACTAATTAATAACTGATGGGATGTAACTCTATATCCTGACTCATATGGCAAGGATCTACTTATATCTGAATAAAAACAACCAAAATTATTCCAGGATTTCAAATAACCAAAGGTACGGACTATTTTTCTTTTGAGAAGTTAAATGTGCTTACTTCTCAAAAACACAAGTGGGGATTCATTAAATAAAATGAAAATTTACCCCATATTGAACAATACAACTTAAATGTTAGTTTTGACTGGTTTGAGAAATATTTATAAACATAAACAAGATGAAGGGATTGCTCTTATTTTTGCTAAAAGCAGACTAGATGTCAGCTCACATTGTCATAGTACCTCATTTTCAAGTTCATTAGGCCTAATCTATCTTTCTGCAGATCATATGTGTGATTGTTTACTTATTTATCACTTACACATCACCAATTCAAATCCCAAAATGTGTTGTCAACCTCATATTTGTCGCTAAATTTTTCATTATGCATTTCTCAATTACTATTTTATTCAGAGAAATTGGCAGGTTCTCACGCTTATATTAAATGAGAAATTTTAAGATCCATTAATCCAAGTACATAGAGTCTTGCACTTTAGCAATTTGCTCTGTATTTTATAATTGTGAGAGTGTGAAGGTATGTAGCATACTCACATCGTCATACACTTGAAGTAACTATAGGCAGAGTTTATGCTTTAGTGGCAAAATATTTTACTTGAAGGCCTAAAACCTCATTTGTTCTTATTATTCAATATTTCTAAAAATCCCATATGACTATTTCAACTGAAAAATAAGTACAAATCTTCCTATCTTTACCAACATCCACTTCTAATATGTCTTTGGCCAATAATATTTTATAATTCTATATAGTAATCAAGTTAAAATTGCTACTGGGGAGTATAGACTCTTCACTCTGCAAAATAATCCAAGTCACTAATATTAATATATATTTGTATCACTTTTTAGTCTTCAATCAGGCAGTTGTCAGGCATATACAAGAGTTCTTTGTAATAAAGAAGTAAGAAGAATATCATTCATCTTACAGGATAATGTTGGAAATCTGTTTATCTTAAAAAAAACCAGAGATATAAATGAAGATGCATGTAGTAGGAAGTTCATTAGAGCATTGTCATTATTATGTATTATTTATAAGGCTAAAAAAACCCTAAAACAACACATCGTGGCTGGCAGAGTAATGGTCTCCCAAAGAAGTCCTTATCCTAGTTCCCAGAATTTGTGAATATGTTTCTCTGCAAAAGAAAAGTAAGGTTGCAGATGCAATTAAGGGTTCTAATCAGTTGGGTTTGAGATAGGCAGATTATTATGGATTATTCAGGTGGACCCAATGCAACCACAATAATCTTCAAAGGGAAAGAGGGAGGCAGAAAAGAGTGGGAGAGAGAGAAGACTATTAGGAGGTCAGAGTGCCGTGATGTGAGGACTCAGCTTGCCTCTGCTGACTGTGAAGATGGATTGTGGGGTGGTGGTGGGGGGCAGGAGCCCAGGAAAGCCTTTAGAAGCTCACACAGGCACGGGAATGGATTCTCCCCTGGAGATTCCAGCATGGACTGCAGGCTTGCTGACATCTTGATTTGAGCCCAGTGAAATCCCTGTCAGATTCCTGGCATGTGGTATTGTAAGATAATTAATTTGTGGGTTTTTTTAAGCCACTAAGTTTGTGGTATCGCAGCTGCAACACAAGCCTCATATATATATAATGATATCCTACATTGTGGGACTGGTTAGCCAAATTATGACCTTGTCATACAAAAGAATGCTACAAAGCTATTAAAAACATGTTTTAAAATAATAACAGCATGGGAAAACAATAACATACTATTATTAAGTAAAAACCTATAAAAGGGTATAACAACACGATTTTAATTCTGTAAGTCAAACTATACACGCATACATGAAAACTGAAATGTCATCTGGGAGGTGGGATTATGCATAATTTTAATTTCTTTCTTTTTTACTTTTTCATCTGTTAACAATGGATTTCATTATGAATTTAAAAAAATCGCAATAGAAAAGTGCTAGGTACCTAAATTACCAAGGGTCTTTCAAAGTTTCAAATGTACATCTTTCAGAGCTGACTGTGAAGATGTGTGTAAGATGCTTCCCCTCTGGAAACCTCTCCCAGCCACTCCCCGAACTCCTCTACTATTCGAATCAGGCGGCCGAGCTCCCCGCCCGCTCTGCGATCGTATTAACCTCGCGTGTCTGCGCAGGCAGGCAGCAGCCTCTTTACTTTTCTGATGCTCCCGGGCATTTCTCAATGAACCTGAGGGACACCCCATTTTGCTCAGTACTGTCTGTTCCTATCCATTCACAGACTGGCTTAGAAGTAAGATTATGAATATTTTAGGCTAAAGAAGATGAGGGGTTTATGGCTCATTTAAAGAAAGCATATGGGCACCTCTAGCATATTTACTCAGCCCCACTGCTTGTTCAGTGACGGGAGCCATGAATGTATGTTGCCTCATGGAAATAATTTGCCATTTGGAAATAACAGACGTCATTTTCTGCAGGCCCACTTTACGGCGGACAGTGCTTAAGATATGCATTATTAGTCTACATTCTAGGAACCTGGAAGCTCAGAGAGGTTAGGAACTTGTCTGAGATAGTGGTGGGGCTGGGCTCACACTGGGGCTCATTCTACAGAATCACACTCTGTGTAAATCCATATGGGCTCAACACGTACCTACAGTCTTTACTAAACATTCAGCTGAGAACATGTCTCTCCTTTACTGTGAATTTGCCATTTTTTTAAAGTGGTCTGAGCATTGTCATTAGTTTCTATGGTTCTTTCTGTTTTTATAGAAGTTTGTATATACTGTAGGTGGAAAATAATCTTTCTCTTTGGAAATATATTTATCTCAATAATGAATAAGGGTTTGTTACTAGGTTTAATCAAGTCCGTTCATTCATACATTAATTCTACTCTCCTGTGGAGAACAGATGTATTTAGCGACTTCTGTCCTCGAAAGTTTGCAAATCGCCAAAGAGCATGTTCTCTCCTGCACTCACGTTCCCACCTCTGCTCACATAGTGCACCGCTTATGCTATAATAAAGAGAGCCTGGGCTCAGAGAGAGCCATGGCCACACTTGCCTAATGAGGTGTCTCTTCCCCTTTACTGATAAATCAATGCATTAAACAATAAACCTATTTCTTTGAACAGATTCTCAAGAATCTACCTCTCACCTCAACCACAGAAAACAGCAATTAATACATATAAATAGTCCAGCTAATTAATAGGGACCTGGTTAATTTTCTTTAAAAACAAGCAAGATGCCGTATTTGTTCCAAAGTGGTGATAGAAAAGCTCCCTATAACAGGAGGGATACAAATTTCTCTCTAAAATGAGGATATAAACATATGATGAAAAGCAAGCAGAGTACAATCAGCCAAAATAATATTAGATTTTCTATCTTTTACATAAACCAAAGTCATAGAGTGTCATCATCACATTAACAAGAAAAAAGAATGCAAATGCTGACATCATATCAATGATTCAACAAACTTTATATTCAAAAAAGAAAATTAGAAAATGTAAGTAGATTCTAACTTTGATGTTACAATCTGACTGAATTGCTCAAAATTCCATTAAGACATTTCCATATTAGTAAGGCAAACCCCACGATAATCCACTCTTTGCATGTTCTCTTCTGAGAAAGACAGTCCCCAGATTAGAGAGACACCAGCGAGAGTTGAGAATAAGAAAGTCAAACCATATTCAGTCATTTGAAGTAGGTTTGCCAATTTTCTAGGAAAATGCTGGGTGACATTTTAAGTGGATAGTTGGTTTTTATTCCAATTATTTATTTTATCTATGTCTGTTTTACAGAAAATAACACATTCATTTGAAATATTACAGATCTTTTCTAATAAAAATAAAAAATTCAGGGTTAATTTAAACATAAGAAGTTAAGAGTCCAACTAGAAAAGCTGATTTTTTTGTGCCATAAACAATATGTAATTTCTGGGGTGGGTGAGGTTTTTGTGGGAGGAATCTTAGACTTGGTTTTAAAGTCTCCATTTTCAGGTTATTTATTCACTAAATTAAAAAGGAAACTAAATAAAAAAGGAATTAAATGCATATCCTTTTCCCATTCACTAGGCTTTCAACTTGCTGGACAGTGGAATGGAAATCTAATGGTATATTCTGGCTTTTCTAATTTTAACTACAAAGATGGGGGTGTCATAAAAGAAAAAGAAAACGAAGAAGAGACAAACTAGTTCTAATGCTTAAAATTGTATTTTCTGCAATTTATTTTGAGCCCACAAAATAGTATCTTCAGATTCTGTTAATAACTGAAAATAGGAGATTTCAATTTTTGAACTCATAAGCAACATAGAATTGAAAAAGTAAACCCATTCTTTGTTAAAGAATGGTATTTTTACAGCTAAGTAATGTGTTAGTAGGGAATAACATAAATGTTGGAAAGTGGTAAAATATATAGTATTTTAAAAAGCAAAGCAATCAACTTGTAAATATTTCAGTATGTTTGGTAGGCAGATAGTACATCACAGTAAATGTTTAGTTCAATTTCAATGTTTTTGCAAACACAGCTGAACATGGTCAGGCCAGCACTCTGCTAGCTGCAGCGCCACGTCACGTCGTCCTTGCACAGAGCAGGAGCTCTATTAGCTAAACTGAAAATGAAGGACTCTGAAAGCCTCCGAAGTCTTCAACTGTTATAAAAAAGATGGCCATCATAGCTTTTCAGTTAAAATTTTACTTTACTGAATTCTAATTCACTGAATACTGGTTATCCATTATGTTCGATCTGATTAACAGGACATTCATTAACACAATGAGTAACAGTTGATTACGGCAATACAGTGTTGAATTTTTTTTCTGATCCATCATCACACTCAGAAGCAAGCTACTAAAACCTTTCAGGAAAAGATTTACTTGCTCTAAGAAAAGAATGTCAAGGGAAAAAATTAGCCTTCAAGTCTACAAAAATAATTTGTCTTGATGAATGGATTTATCTTAGGTATTGCAGTGGTTAAACCCAGACCATAGCTGAGACATTAAAAGTTCTAACACCAAAATGATTAAAGGGGCAAGATAAAATCAAACTATTCTTTCTGGGCTACTTTAAACAGATACCTATTAAAGACAACTAATTATTTTAGGGCAAACAACTAAAGCAGACATCAACAGTGATTAAGTTCCAGGCTCATGGAAGGAGACTGACGTTGGGTGGCAATAACAGGTCAGAGTGGATCAGAGGTAAAGGTTAGGGAGTAAAGCAGGGAGATGCACCGAAGGGGAAGAAGAGGGAAAGGAAGCAAAGAGGAAAGTAAAGGTTCAGGGAAGAAAGAAAAAAAGGAATCACCAAGTGCTCAGAACTGTCCTAACTATGCTGCAAGGAGTGCTGGCGAGCAGACCCTGTACGTACGCCTGCGCGTTAAGAGGCACTCTGCGACCGTGACCTAAATCCCTCAGGAAGAGAGGGGACTGCGAGCAGCAGACTCTGAGTGACAGGTGGTGGCTGCCATTCTTGGATTCACCTCAGGATGTGACTGAACTGCACAAGTTATTTTTCCAAGAAAAATACAATTTCTAAGAAAATAACAATGTTCAACAGGGCTTACATAGCCCCCAAGTTTTCTTAGAAATTGAAGATTTCAGGTGTTTTACAGTATATCCTAGTAAAACACCTTACAATTCATATTTGCTGCCATTTTTCACATAAAAGCTTCAAATTATATAACACTTTTATTGAGAAACAAATGATTTTGCCAATAGGGAGCTAAAAATAGTGGCAATTTTTATAACTGTTACACACATGGGAAAAACGCATATCCTTTTCCCATTTACTAGGATTTCAACTTGCTAGACAGTGGAATGGAAATCTAATGGTATATTCTGGCTTTTCTAATTTTAACTACAAAGATGGGGGTGTCATAAAAGAAAAAGAAAACAAAGAAGAGACAAACTAGTTCTAATGCTTAGCTCAACGCTTATTTTCCTGAGGGCATGCAGTTGGTATCGACTGCTAGTTATTTTTTTTAATCAGCACTCCTGTGAATTAGAGGCTTCTGGAATAAGAGACATAGTACGCCTTTTGGTCAGTCTGTCTGCACTCGAATCCATTTTCCATCCATTAAAAGTAGAGGATGGTGACAGGTGAAATCTGTGTGGCTAGCACACGTTAAGAACAAAAAGAGCAGATTACGCACTTCGAAAGAACATGGTCAAGCTGCTGAAGCTGCCACGGACTGCAAGGGAAACCCCAAATGGAGTCTCAGCATCTCACCACCCTGCTTCTCAGCCAGCGGCTGCACCAGTTCTCAGCCGCCTACTGCCTGTACGTAGGGAGAGACGCGGCAGTTCCACTGCCACAACCAGGAGGGTGGAGATGTTTTAACATTTCTGCAGGGAAGGGCAGCTGGACTTCAAGCTTGAACTGACCAGTCAGGCAGTGCTGCCCAACAGAACTTCCTGTGTGATGATGGAAGTGCTTCGTATCTGCTCTGTCCCCCCTGAGAGCTACTGTCACAGGCAGCTTGTGAGCACTGGAAATACAGCAAGTGCTGCTGAGGAAGTGAGTTCTTAATTTTATTTAATTCCCATTAATTTTCATTAAAATAGTCACATGTGGCCAGTGGCTATTTCACTGACAGAACAGACAGAAATCTGTAATCAGGCCCAAATGAAGTAGTAGCTTCAATTTAGGAAAATTAGAAAATACGAGATATTTTTAAGAATCAGTTTATTCTTCTCCACCCATGTCATTATTTACATTTTTATATATTCTTCTAGACTTTTTCTTTTACTGGACATGTAATTAAAACGCATATACATATGCACATACAAGGTAAGTACATATAAATGCAATACATTAGCCATGTTTGATACAGGTCTACAAAATCCCGGGGCTGTTAAGAATCAGCCTACATGAATACATGTAAGTTCATTGTGTGCCTGGCACACAGTAAACACTTGGTGGATGTCACCATTATTAATGACTGCATCCTACACTGTTATATTGAGGTGTCATTATTAAGCAGCCTATCATTATTGGGAATTTAGGTGTTTATTCCTATTTTTGCTCTTATAAAAAAACCCTGCAGTCAACATATTTGTACATCTATTTGTTCCATCTTTAGAAATATTCCCATAGGACACATTTCTAGAGTTGGATTTGATGGGTCAAGT
Source organism: Manis javanica (assembly GCF_040802235.1). Classification (NCBI taxonomy): domain Eukaryota; kingdom Metazoa; phylum Chordata; class Mammalia; order Pholidota; family Manidae; genus Manis; species Manis javanica. Next base: position 4,655,477 of record NC_133170.1, on the reverse strand, counting down.
GTCTCTCTTTCAGATTGTGGACAACTATTATCAAACTGCTCCACAGAAAAGAGCCAATGAAAAGATGAGACACTTCTGGAAATGCAGGTGCAGCCTTACAAAGCCCCGTCCCCAGATCATCGGGGTGAAGAGGTGCAGGTGAGGATGACGACTCCGCGGAGCTGGTTGGGTTCTAAGGTCTCAGAATCACTGAGCAAGCCTTCCGACCCACGCTTAGACTACAGGAAACGCCTCTGTGTGTCCTTCCGGGGGCCAGGACACCACATTCTGCCACCGGAGAGCTCCTTGGTGGCCCCGGATTTTTTCCCTCTGTCACCAAACAGATTATTATTTCTTCAGCTAAACTCTAGACGAAGTAGCTGGCTTGTCTTTGGGGCCATTTTACATGTAACATATGTATCTTTAAATGGAGAAATCACACTCACGTCAGCACTACACTCACATGTGACACACAGGGAACTGAGCTCTAAGGGGGAAACAGCAGATGGCAGTTTCCCATTTTACTTCTCAGTCTGGGGCACATGTTCCTGGAATGCAGCCACAGTCACCCACACTATTTATATCTTGCAGGATTATTCTCTTTCAGCATAAACAAATTCAATGTGCAAATGGTGTGACTTTATAGGATATTTGACACATTATCTTTGTGTATAAAGTGAAAGATTGGAGAGAGAGGAAAGGAGAGAAGGAAAGGAAATGGAGAGTGGAAAAATGTGTGTATGCATACGAGAGAAGTATTTTTAAACTTGAAATATGTCCTCTTTTTCCCTTACCAATGTGCAGTACTATTTCACTGCTCTGCTCATACTGCCTGTAATAAATTAAACAGTGGTATAGTCCTGGGACACACCATGGAAGATCTCATGGTTTTTAAGCTCTGCCAGGTGTACTTAAAATCACTAATGAGAAAGAATATTCTTTTTCTTACCAACATGAAATCTAGAAAAAGATTGTCTAAAGTAGGCTCAACATTTCAGAATTCGAGGTTAGCACTGTCTGGCACTGCTGAGTAACTCATGGATCCTATGATACCATGTATCTCATGAGTTATCTTCATTTACCTTGTAGGCTAATACAAAAAAAAGATATAATGGGATGATTATAAGTTTACATTTATATAACTTATATAATTTTAGTTATCTTCTGTGAATGAGGTAGAAAGCATAACAGTTCCATGTCCATAAAAGAAAGAAGTATTTGAGAAATGAATTCTCTAAAGAATTCAATGCCTTATTTTGCATCTTATTTCTGTTGAGTTTCATATAAAAGGTCAATCACATTCCAGGAAACACTTGTTCATAACAAGCTCATTTCCTTTCCTCAAGGTGATGGGAAGTTAAATTCTGTGTTTAGGAGATGAGTAATAAGGGAAAGAGAATTAAAAGGCCACAGGAATACAGTAATAGTTTTGAGTCCAGTTAGCAAATCTAGATGGAAAAATAAGACTAAAATCTAAATTGATTTGATAAGTACAGGCCCAGTTACTTACAGAAAGTCTGAATAATATTCTGAACCTGAATATGGCAGTTATCCCATTAACTCAGGTATAGGACTTAATAGGAATACATAAGGGACTTCAGAAGATGGCACTGATCTATAGGATTGGGCCTGTAACCAAAAATACATAACGGACAGGTAAGATGCTTTAGGTAGAATTTTTTCAAAAGGCACAGAAATATTGAAGACAAAGCTATAAAATGTATCAGGTGAGCCAAAGATTTTTTTAAAATTTGATATATGTATATCTTGTAAAATAAAGTAATACACCCATCACCCCACATAGTTAAAATTTGCTGGGCCCACTTTCTAGAAATACACTCAGCAACTTTCAAACACACAATAGTGTTAACTATGGTCACTATGCTGCACATCAGCTCCCCAGAACTTAATTCACCTTACATGTAGAAGTTTGTGTCCTTTAACCACCTTCATTCATTCCCCAATCCCTCACCCCTGGAGGCCACCATTTTGCTCTGTGCTTCTATGAGTCTGTTTTAAAAATTCCACCTATGTAAGAGATTACACAGTAGTTATCTTTCTGTCTGACTTATCTCACTTAGCATAATGCCCTCCGGGATCACCCACATTGCTGCAAATGACAGGATCTCCTTTTTAAAGGCTGAATAATGTTCTATCGTATTTATGCCACGATTCTTTATCATTCATCGGCCAACCGACATTTAGGTGTCCTCATTTCTCGCTCTTGTAAACAGTGCTGCACTGAATATGAAAACCCACAGTATCACTTTGAGAAAAATGATTTTTTCTCAGAAATATACCCAGGAGCGGGACTGCTGGACCACATGCTAGCTCTCCTGTTAATTTCCTGAGGAGCCTCTACACTGTTTTCCACAGTGGCTGCACCAGCTCACATTCCCACCCGCCGTGCACCCTGTTCCCTTTTCTCCACATCCTCACCAACACTTCTTAGTACTTTCATAATGCACTATCTCATTGCAGTTTTGATTTGCATTTCCCTGATGATTAGTGATGTTGAGTGACTTTTCATGTATCTTTCGGCCATTTGTATGTCTTCATTGGAAAAATGTCTCTTCAGGTCCTCTGCTAATTCTATAATTGTGGTAATTCTCATACTATCTCAAACTTTTTCATTCCTATTAGGTTTGCTGTGGAGATCTATGACCTATGATCTTTGATGTTATTGTTGTCATTGTTGTGGGGAGCCAGTAACTGCACCCATTCAAGATGGTGAACATAACTGATAAATGTGTTTTGCCTGTGTCACCCACTGGCTCTCCCCCTTTTCTGTCCCTCTTGTCAGGCCTCCCTATTACCTGAGACACAACGATATTGAAAATAGGCCAGTTAATGACCCTACAATGGCCTCCGTGTGTTCAAGTGAAAGGAGAGCCTCTTGTCTCTCACTTTAAACCAAAAACTAGAAAGGATTAAAGCTTAGTGAGGAAGGCATGTCGGAAGCTGAGATGGGCTGGAAGCCGGGCCCCTTGCACCAAACAGCCAAGTTGGGATGCACAGGAAAGTTCCTGAAGGAGATTAAAAGTGCTGCCCCAGCGAGCACACAAACGGAAGAGCGACACAGTCTTATTGCTGATGTGGAGAAAGTCTGGGTGGAGTGGAGAGAAGATCCGACCAGCCACAACGTTTCCTTAAGCCAAAGCCTGATCCAGAGCAAGGCCCTAACACCCCTCAATTCCACGAGGGCTGAGAGAGGGGGGAAGTGCAGGAGAACATGTGAAATGAGCGGAACGTGGTTCCTGCTCTCACGACAGGACAGCACCCTGGCAGAGAAGGCAATTGCCGAGGCACAGGCACACGGGGCCTCACAGGGGCTGAGCACGGAGCTGGGAGCTCGACCCTAAGATGCTCATGAGAATCAGCGAGCTCCCAGCTAGCTCAAGTTTTCCATCACTCAGAACTAACGGGTACGGAGGTAGAAAGGGCGGGGGTAGATTAACTCTCTTTTACATTGTCAGGGGAAGTGAAGAACAGGTATTTCGAACTGGACTAAAGTCTCTTGGCATCTTTTTTGTTAATCTCACTAACAACAGACAGACAAGCTACTGCTACCCATCAGATTTTCCGACACTACATATTGGTTTGAAATTCAGATTCTGCCTCCGCTGGGGGTCCATGACCATCATTAGTTGTGGTGATTCTTATGGGAGGGTGTCAAGGGACTCGGAAGCTGTGACACTTCCAATCACAACATACACAGTGAAGGATTTAAGGGGAAACCAGCAGGAGAAAGGACCTTAGAGCGACACCCATAGGGAACCAGTCACAAGCTTCTAGGCACCGCCAGGGGAGCTGCTTAGTCCTGTTAGCAACGAGTTGTGACATCACCTGTGAACTGCTGCCCACCAGGGAAGTTCATTAAAGAACCAGTGCCCAGAGTTTCCGACGGGACTAGGCACACAGGTGTCCTCTGCCGGGCATGTACAAATATTCCGGCCTCCCTCAAGGAAAAGAGATATCAGTATAAACCACATTGTTTCATAAAAACAGTTTATAGACACAATACATAATGAGCTACTTCTGCCATTTAGATGACATTTTTAATCCATGTGGGAAACTTTTTATTCTTCAAGTTCCCAAACACAGGCGAAGGCCAGGCTGACAGCCCAGACTGCAGGAGGGGAGCCGTCTCAGCCTGGCACGTCAACTGTGCCGCAGCTGCCTTCCTTTTAGGCTGCTGCGAGAAGCCCTCAAGGTGGCACGCCCTCTCTTCCACATGCTGCCACCACATTGTGTGCAGAGCGTTCCTGCTCAGCAGACTGGCCGTCAGAGAGAAGACTGCAGAGGAATTCCACCCCAGCCATCTGCCCTCTCCTGAATAAAGCATGGACTTCATTTCAGGCTCCAGCCCTTCTTTATATGCCTTGCTCCCCTGCGACGATGTAAACTAGACTACAAGTTGCTGAGGAACAGGACAGTGTTTTATTTTTGCATCAGGAGTCCTAAGCACATTTTACTTTTTTAATACATATTCCTTGAAGGGGTGGCTATCCCCTAAAACGTAAACCTGCCATGCCCCTGGACTAACGGATTTTCGCACTTTGCATGCCTTTGTTTCACAGCTGCTCCTCTGAACCTGTGTGCACACCTCCGTGCACACACGAGGCGTTCTGCTTTCTGACACAGCCGGGAAGGCCAGCTGACCGCGTCTGAGCAGCCCAATGCTGTTTCCGTTGCTGGAGCACAAGCTTACCGCCCCAGCTACAAGTTACTAGATTACTTTGAAGAACTCAAAGGTGCCTATAGAATAGAACTTATGTTCAGATGAACAATTTTAAAACCAGAGTAACTTGCTGGTGTTATCAAGAACAACAATTGAGTTAGAAATATATTCTGGTTTTTACTAGATTCTGCACACTATTCTGAAGGAAAGAGATGTGCATGAAGGCAGCCAGGAAACCTACTTAGAAAATACCCCGCGTGCAGCTACTCCTTGCTGCTCTGGCTGCTGTCCATGGATCCCAGATGTAATATCCTCGTAAGTAGCCTGTAATACTGTTCATCCAAGCTGCACAGTGTGCTGTGAGCCTGGCAACCTCCCTCTGAGGGAAGCGTGGCTGCAGATGACTAGCTGAAAATAAAACTAAACGCCAGGCAGAATGTATCATCATGCTTTAAATTAAGTTTCTAGAAGAGCTGCTTCATTTTCTGGTACATTTTTCCCCTCTCTTACTTACAAATACAGTCTGAGAATACTACCTTGAAGCAAATAAGGCAGTTGAGTCACAGTATAGTAAATGTATGCAAGTGAATTTTCCTCCATTTAAGTAGAACAGATGTTGCTGATTTTAATGTAGGATGCTGTCCTTTAAGACATCTAACACCTATAAATATTAATACTCTAAAACACACTGCAGAATCACAGAGCTAGGGAAATCTCAGGAAGCAATCATGTATTTCCTTTCAACCTGAAGAAAAAAGTCCTACAAGTTCAAACAGATGTTAATATGGCGCTAGGCTTTTACTATGTCTAGAAAAAAAATTTCCATACGTCCACAAGGAACTTCCTCCATTGCCTCTCATATATGAGACATCCTTTGACATTTTTAATCAAAACCTCTGTGGCTGTGATAAATAATAATTTTCTTTTAAGTTCACTCATATCTGACATAGCCAGTGTATTTATAATGTTCCTTCTCAAGTGAAATCAAACAGCTGATTAAAAGGATTCTTATAGGCTGAAAAACAACATATATTCTGAAAACACTTCAACTTTACTGCTACAGACAAATTTGTTTGTGATAAAATTCACCTATATTAAATAAACCCTAATTCTTGCACATGAAGACCTGTTGGGTTTTCAACTGAGACCACTTTTAAGGCAGTGCTTTCTACTGGCTTTTATACCCTGCAGTTCTCTATCCCTGAAGGGAGTAATTTCCTATCTTATGGCAAGAAATTGAGGCTATGGGCCTATTATTACCTGAAATACTATTGATTCTCGATATGAATAGCTAAGCAGGCTTATTAACTAAATTTCATCAGAGGTAACAAACTACTCCTACAATTTGACAATTAAATTTATATGCCCAACAACCATATTCACACAAAATGCTACATATGTGACTCAACAATAACTTCCCCCCATGTGCTTTCTAATCTGAAAGAAACAGCTCATTTCATCAGCTTCTGTGATACTTAAGCCTGTTTTTGTTGGTTTGGTTTGCTGTACCTCTGCTCTGTTCTAAGTTGCTGGGCAACCGAGAGGATGAGGATGGGGTGGTGACAGAGAACCTCAGGTGCATTCCTCAGGCCAAGGAAACAGTAAACCGATTACTAAAATTCTTTTAAAGTGAGAGCTACTTAAATGCAGGGGGTTCATATATCTTCTGTTATTACTTTAAATTAAAGGTTGATAAAGTAGAGATGACTACAGTAATTTTCCCCGCTTCCCTTGAAGTATGAAAGCAGGCAAAATGGTAATGAGGGAAGCCAAAGTAGATAAAATTTGTTTTACGTATGTCCATTAGGGAGTAAAAATGTATATTCACTTGACGCTTTTTATAAACAGAAAAGTCAATTGCTTTGATTTTTGTCTCTTGTTTAGATTTCTTTCTGGGTATATAGTGAACTATTCAAAAGAAGACACTAAGCAAATTAACACACAAGTCAAGGTCAATGAATACAAGCTGTCTTGTATTTATATGCTGTCATATTAATGCTTAATTAGATGTTGCACTTTAGTAATCCTTTTAAATTATTTTGCTAATTAAAATAATACATAAACCTTCTAAATATGAAATCCATTCACTTCCATTGACTCTTACAAACGGGGATATGCACTTAGTCTTCAAATATTTACACAGTCATGGAATCTGAAAAGTTGTAAGAGGAAAGAATAGACATACTTTTTATAGATGTAGTGAGCAAATTTAAATTGTTCACATGCTGATTTCCTTATTTAACTTTCTCAACTGAGAAACAGAAAATACTTGTTCACCAAGTTTATGAGCTGGTCTGCACCTCACAAGGTTCCACAAATCTATCTGTATGGTAGCCAGGATGAGTTTCCCATTAAAAAAAATGGAAGTTAAAGGCCCATGGTTCTCATAAAACCCTATTAAATCCACAATGTACATGATATACATTATTAGTAGGATACAGAACCTATCCATAATTTAGAGTGATACTTTAACGGGAAAGTGTAGTAAATCATCCAGTTTTGGGCGCTAAGATTACAATTCCTCTACACATTACCTTGGAAATAGAATCAGACATGTCTCACTGACTACCCTTCTGTAGAAAACTGGCTTGTGAAATAGAAAGCTCTTAAAGCCTGGAAGCTATGTGGACTGGATACTTGTCCTGGGAGTAATTTTTCTTTCACACACCGTTGGAATCAGCCTGCCTGATTCTCTCTCCTCTGCTTGAGCCCAAGCATTCTTTCCTTCCCTGGGCACCAGAGAGAGAACAGAGCCTTAGGTCTGCATTCTGAACCCAAAGTTTTAAAAATGGGAAAAATTTTTTTAACTTGACTATCAAAAAGGGGGGTAATTCATAAGGGTAGGGACAAGTAGTTCTCACAAGGCATCTAGTGCCATACATATATTTTCCTCCAGGATAGAGAATAACACAAGAAGAAAATTCCTATCTTCTACTCATCTATTTTCAATAAAAATAAAAGGGTTATACTAAAATCGTTCTATCTTACAGCCCTGCGGCTCTAAACGTATACTATTTTCCAATCCTCTAATTCCTTTATAAGGCATTTCTTATTTCTCCATTCTATTCTAAATAATGGCTTTCTTCTCTGAAATTGGTCTTACAGGGTGAGAAGGACGTCATTTACAACAGGAGTGGCAAATTTACCCAATAACAAAATATCAACAGCTTGTATCTGTCAGTAATGTGGCAAAAAATATTAAAAACGACCATTTCATTTTTTGGATTCTGTTCTCTTTGTTTTGCCTACCATGAATATTTTAGAAAAATGTGTTAGTCTTTAATTCACTGCTATAATATTGCTGAATATTTATACATATATAAACATGCCCAAAATACCAAAAAACACAACGTTGTCTCTGTGAATGAATCCAAGTCTTTATGTACAAATGAAGATTTGAAGAAATGATGAACTATAAGAAGGTGAACCTGGAACAGCTGCAGCCATGAAGTCAAGCTGGTCAGGGAGCCTTGATTTTAAATTCAGCTCCCATCCTTAACCGTGTTGTGTCGGACAACGATTTTTCTGAGTCTTAAACTGTTCAATGGCACTAATGAGCATACGTACAGAATTTCACTGAGAACTAAATGACAAAATGCAGGTAATGTACACAGCGTGGGTACCTAGTGAACACTGGCTTCTTCTCGTTTCTCTTCTTCCAGTTTTTTATTCTTTGGAGGAGGAGAAATGACATAGAGGATGTCTCCCTACATACACAGGGAATCCACAAATGTTTAGCTCTCTCCTGCTTCCCTTTCCATGTCCCCAGGTTGCAGTAACAAATAAATTATAGATGTTGGAAATAAAAGGCAAGCTAAGAGGAGCTCTGGTAGTTTTCCACAATAATAAAAACAAAAACAAAAAACAGGGGGAAGGAGAGGGCAGGAGCTGCGGCCTCCTCTTCTACCCGCAGGCGGCGCGGGCACTGCCATCTCCCCCTTTGTAAGTAGGGGGCTCAGCTCACGAGTGCTACGTGGCTTTCTCAAGGGCCCCTCGAGCTTGTTCCCTGCCTCCCCGGGCAGTACTGTCCACTGTGTCATATGCAAATATATTTCCTTCTTCAATAATTAAAGTACATGCACAGGAGCAATCCTGGAAAGTGATATTACATGAGTATGTCAATATTTTATAATGACTATATTTAAATAAATATATTTATTTTTATAATTGAACTGCTTCTTAAGTCAATGGTCTTTTAGTCTGTACTCACAGATGGCAAACTACGTATTTATGCTCTAACCACCTACATGGTATACTTGATACTTGGATGACGTTCAAGTGATTTTTTTTTTTAAAAGAACATAACCGTTGGCCAGTCACCAGGGTGGGGTAAGTGATATTTTGATCAAAGGTGAGTGTTTCAGGCATAACCACTGCCTGGCTCTAATACATGCACACACTTGGAATCCTGACACGCCGGCTTTGTTTGCCCACCTGCCCTCCCCCTGCTGTGGCCCAGGAAGTCAACAGCCACGGAAGCCCACGGAACACATGCGACAGCGGCGGACTCAGCCTCTCAGGGCAGCACGCTGTGACTCACTAAGACTCTCCGACGGGAAAAACACTCACAACTACAACCCGGTGGCGCTGTGTGTAAGCAAGAGTGTGTGTGCGTGTGTGTGGGGGGCGGGGAGGGGGAGGGGGGTTAATTAATCAGTTTAGCTAAAGAAAGAACATGCTCAACGCTTTTTATTTTAATCATAATGGGTATCTCATCCATCTTTCATGAGCTTAAGATACCATCAGACTCTATTACGTGTTCCTGCTAGACACTTAAAGCACACGGCTGAGTACGTTCAGATTTTGGCCTTGGTGAAAACACGACTAAATTTAGCCTCAAATAACAAGAAAACTTTGTCTTTGATTAACGCCCACTTTTTATTTACTTTAGAACATTACTATTGTCCTAACGGTTTATTTCACTAATTGAGACTATTTTAAGGTTGACTATTTTGTTTTTTTTTTTGGTCACTAAATGTAAATATTGTCTTAGGTATGTATTCTGCTTTGGTGTTTTAGGGTACCATTACCTTGACCCTGTCACCTGCCTTTGTGGTAATTATATTTAATATAAATTAGAGAACAAATGCAAAAAAGTCTAAAGGAATTATAAAAAGGAGTTTTTATGCAGCCCTTACCCTTTCTTGGCATTTGTTGTTCCAGCCTCCAGCTCAAATTATTTTGCAATGCAAGAACAGTACACCAAATTCACATTTTTTTCTCTTCTCTCTCTTTTTTTTTTTGGGGAGTTACTTCTAGACAAAGGTCTATTTCCCTGCCTTCTGCAGTGCTGGCACCCCTCTCTGAGGAATATCTGAGGATCACGGAAATGACTGAGCAGTAAACTAAGAGGAAAGCCAGTATTAAACTCTTCCCTGGAAATCAAAAAAGAATCAAGGATAGGGGAGGTCTCAAGAATTAGGACGATACAGACAACGGCAGGAGTCGGTGCAGAACTGCTCTGTACGAGCGCTCCCTGTCTGCTGCTTCAGACACGCAGGGCTGCTTCTGACTCTGACTCCTGACTCTCGTGTGCGGCTGGAGGTGGGGGTTGGTCCGGGCTCCAGGAACCGTGCAGACGAGGGCTACTCAGAGATCCCCAGCTTCTCCCCTCAGTCCCCTTCCCCACAATGGTCAACTCTCCTAGGAGTTCAGCAGATAAAATTTTCCTAAGATTCTGGTAATTTCTAGGTGAACAGACCACTTATGTAATTTAATTTCATAACTTTTCTTTTTGAATTAAGGATGTATTTAATAATCATCTGTGAAGTATGGGAGAATATGTTTGTGAATGACTCATCTGATAGGGGTTAACATCCAAAATATATAAAGAACTCATATACTTTAACACCCAAAAAAACAAATAACCTGATTAAAAAATGGTTGGAGACACTTCTCCAAAGAAGAAATACAAATGGTCAACAGGCGCATGAGAAGATGCTCCACATCACTAATTATCAGGCAATGCAGATCAAAACCACAACGAGATCTCACACCTACTAGGACAGTAACTGTCCAAAAGACAAGAGGTAACGAATGCCAGGAGGACATGGAGAAAGGGCAGTCCATGCAGTGTTGGAGGGAATGTAAACTGGTAAAGACATTATGTAAAGCAGTATGGCCATTTCTCAAGAAATAAAAAAACAGAACTACAATATGATCATCTAGTAATTCCATTTCTGGGTAGATACCCAAAGGAAATGAAATCACTATGGCAACGAGGTCTCAGGACTCCCATGTTCACTGAAGCATTATTCAGAGCAGCCAAGACATGGGAACAACCTGACTGTTCAGCAGTGGATGAAAGGATAAAGAAAACGTGGTAGAGGCATACAGTGAAATACCATTCAGCCTTAAAAAAAGAGAGAAGTCCTGTCATTTGCAGCAACATGGAGGAATACGGAGGACATTATGCTAAGTGAAACAGGCATACAGCAATAGACAACTACCGCATGGTATCACTTAAATGTGGAATCCAAAAAAAAAAGAGTTGAACTCATAGAGAAATAAAGAGTACAACGCTACTTACCAGGAGCTGAGAGGTGTGGGAAATAGGTGTTGGTAAAAGCATACAGATTTTCAGGTATATAAATAAGGTCTGATGATCTAACATGTAACATGGTGACTCTAGCATCTGATATACTGTTTTGTGTACTGAAATTTTCTAAGAGAATAAAACTAAGTGTTCTTAACAACAACTAAAAAGGTAAATACGTGAGGTGATGGATATGTTCATTAACTTATGGCAGAACCCTTTCACATGTATGACACCCTCATGTTATACACTTTATATATATTACAATTTTATTTCTCAACTGTACCTATATACAGCTGAAAAAACAAGATCTATGGAAGGCAAATAAGCACATGAAGGGATGTCTACCACCTTTGGGCATTAGAGAATTGCATGGTGAAACCACAGTGAGACACTACTTCACCTCCACTAGAATGGCTAAAGTTACCAAGAGCGACTATTCAGTTTCAGCAGGATGGGGAAGAACAAGAACTCCTGCGGAGATGCACGGTGTTAAAGCCATTTTGGAAAACAGATGGGCGATTTCCCAATAAGTTAAAATTATACCCACCATATGACCCAGCAATCCCATTCCTAAGTATTTCCCCAAGAAAAGTGAAAATGTGTGTCTACATAATGATTTGTGTATGTATGTTCACAGCTTAGACAATTGGATACCCTACATAATTAAAACAACTCTAAAATAGTGTAAGACCCAAATGTTCAAAACTATAAATAAAAGAAAATGTAAGAAAATATCTTCAGTAAAAAAAAAAATATCTTAAAGATCTGAAGTGAACAGTTATGAAGAGAAAAATTGTTGACTCCATCAACAAAGAGTTAACAAGTTAGGTGATAGACTTGGAGAAGATATTTTCAAGAGAAAAAGACTACAGGGGAAAAGTGTATGAGTGGGTAAAGCATATGGATGGGCATGCTCAGGAAAGGAATTCTCACTAACTAGTAAGGTGAATAATCAGACATCTAAAATACTAGATAACAATACATACCTGCCAAACAGCCAAATTCTATGAAATTGTATAATATAAAGTGTTGAGGGGTGAGAGGCAGGAGTTGAGAATGGAAGCCCTTATGCCCCAATGTTTAGAAGAAAATGGATGAAGCCACTTCTGAGAGTAATCTGAAAAGACTTAGTCAAATATTAAAATATTTAATAATACTACAATCCAGAAACCCCATTCCTGGGTTCCTGGGTATCTACCCTAGAAATATCCTCCTAGAGGTTTATTATGGAGATATTAAAGAGGACATTCATTGCATGACTGTCTCCAAAAGCTGAGAGTAGGAAGCGCCGAGATTCACCATCAGTAGGAAAATGAGTACATTAAATGCGTTACGTAAGTATGTTGAATAAGATACAGCAGTCACAAGAATTGAAGTTGCGTATAACAACCTAATATGACGGGGAAAAGTTAGATAAGATTTCTAGGACAATATTGCAAAACAAAAGAAATCAAAACAAGCTATCAGCAGATTGCAAAAATATATATTAATTACACTGAATATTAAATACACAGGTATGCTGAGCTCCTAAGGAGAAGGGGAGACTGGGAGAAAGCGAATAGTAAAAAAGAAGAGTCATGTTTGGAATGGCAGTGACGTACAAAAATAGGACAGGACCTAAGTATGTTTCATATTGGCATAAAAATGAGTAAGAGCCAATATAAAATTCTCAGAAAAGTTAGTAAAACTGACAAATGAATTAACAATGACATAACAATAATGACTGAAGTGAAGTCAAAAGAGGTTTTAACTGGGCAGACAAGAATCATCGGGCACAGGACAGTCACCCAGACACCCTCAGCAGGAAGTAAAACATGCACACGGTAAAAGGTCAGACGTGTGCTTCCGCTCAAATACAAACCATGGCCGAGGAGGCAAAGTATATTGACCCCTTCGGAAAGGAAACTTGAACGACAGAAAGGTTTTAAAAAATTAGTCCATCAATTTTCAGTGCACAAAGGACGTGACATATACTGTCATCTTTTGCAGAGAACTTAAAAATAGCCAGTGATGAAACAGGATTTTTGCATATTACATAGAAAAAAAAAAGCACAGAATTCTAGGGTTAAAAATATCAAGACTGCGCAGGTTCATCAAAAAGACAACCAAGGACACTGCTGACTTAAAAATAACCATGGAATGCCAAATTTTACGGGTTCAAACATTAATCACAGCCATTGTAAAGAAATTTTGAAACTTCAGAGTACATGTAACATAAAGAGCTCAATGACTGACTCCATTACAAGTCTTCGAGTCACAGCACATTTCCTATGAAAAGGTTAAAAAAAGGCAAGAAATCAAGAAGGCTTGGTCATGCTCCTTAATTCAAAAGACACAGAATACCTCCTTCTAAATGTCTTTTATTCCTGCCTGTTTCCAAGAATCTAATCATCCTCAGAGGACAAAGATACTACACTACTGAGAATATTCAAAAGAATGTGCCTTAGGAATTCAAAAGAAAATTAAAAAACAAAATTAAAAAAACCCAGCATCTTCAGAATGTGCCTAGATTTCTAGGGTGATTACTACAAAAGGCAACATTAAAAAGTATAAATTATGCATGATTTTCAGTTCTATGTTGGCACAGAAACACTTCAAGTAGGACAGTGCCAGATTATAACTGAACTTAATCAGGTGCCAAAATGTATTCAATTTTTTTCTGGTGCCAAAATGTATTCAATTTTTTCTTTGCTCACAGTTGCCTGGAGGAAATATTCTGAGAAATTAAGGCCAGCAGGGCTTCCCTTTAATAGAATTTAAAAAAAAACACCTAAACCTTCCTGTTTACTGCTAAGGAAAGTGAAAGCGAGAGTTGAAACTAATTACTTTCTTTCTGCTACTGCTAAAATCTTAATTCTAGAAATGAAAATCTCAGCTGTTAGCTTGACTGTCTATAGTACATGTAGCCCAGTATGACACACACTTGGCTTCTAAAACTAAATGGTATTAACAATAAAGGCTAATTATTTTCTTTTTTCATGAGAGGAGAAAAACCCTTAAAATTAATCATGTTTTCCATAAATGTTCCCCTGGAAGTCAGGCTACTATGCCTTACCAGGCAGCTAGCTGGGTCAGCTTTGGCTTACACCACCACCACATATTAAAAACATTTATCAAGCGCTCAGTGTTAACCTGACTTCTACAAGAATTCTAAGTTCTTACATTGAAGTAACTAATGAACTTAGTACCTCTTGCCTCCCAATTCTGCAACCATGGGTCCAGAAAGGAGCACACAGTAATTTAAACAACCAAGATGCAAACAGAAGACAGTTTGTTCTTCTCACTGGGGTATACATAGGTTCCAGCGATTTCATTATCTTCCCTAATACATAGGACAGGAAAACAACTTACTTCTCCACCTTGCATGGTCTCAAGAGACTCAAGAATTCTTTCCCCTAATTAGACCCATGAAGTGTCTTAGATGCACATATTCATTCAACAAACAGTCACTGAGCACCTGTTATGGGGCCATCCACTATGCTGGCTGCATAGTCAAACACGGTCCCTCTCCCCTTAGAGGTTCTGCTCTAGGGAGGATATGTACATCAATCAAATATGTACAAATACATCCAAAATTAGAATGTGATAAGGACTCCAGAGAAGCACATGGAGCTTTGAGAATACCACCCAATCGGGGTGGTCACAAGAGTCTTTCCTGATGAAAGAGATTATTAAATAGAGATCTTAAGAATCAGCTCAAAAAAAAAAAAAGGAAGGGAAAGGAAAGATGTTTATTGAGAAGCCACAGCATGTACAAAGGTCTGCGGTAGGAAAAAGCATCTTTAGAACCAGGAGAAAAGCCAGTGTGGCTGGAAAGCAAAGCCCCCTTCTCTTTCTCTTTTCTATTATTCATTTTACCTCAATTTTCCTTCTTTCCTTATCTCAGTTTCCTATTGCTCAACTACTCCAAGGATTAAAAAAATAACCTTAAGCACACACACACAAAATACTGAAGTATTGGTGAGGAGACGTTCATAAAAATATAAATTAAACAATCATTACTCAGTGCAAACCTACAATGCAAAAAGCCCTTAAGATGCATAAACATCTTATCCTTGTGCTTGTAAATAATGAGCAGACTCACAACCACGCTTCCCAAATGCGGCGCTCACATATCCAAGCCCCAAGGACATTCACAGTCTGTGACTGTTGGCTGAAAAAAATCCCGGGCTAACATGCCACATCTTACTTGAGATTTAAGTTTTTTCGGGGAATGGGGAGTGAATTAAAATAAACATGGATATGTAACAGCATAGAAGTGAAGGGCCCAGTGTTGTGTGTGTGGGGATGGACACGTGTTTTCATGGATGACTTGAGAGGCAAGATCCTCAGGAATACTCATGACTCCACACTGGTATCATCATCTCTGAAAAAGCATGAAGAGACCTGCCTGACATGTTAAGAGGACAACAAAACATGTTGCTAGTGGAAAAGAGAATGAAGAGCGTATCCGGCAGGGAAGTCTATTCCCTAGGCAACCCCGCTCAATGGGCCAATGATGATGACCTCAGCTCCCACTGGACGGAACCTGCGCTCTCTCCACTGTCCCGTTATTCTCAATATTCACACACCAATGCATCCTTCTTTCTGTAGAGAAGCCCGAAAATGAAGGGGCTGGAGGGGCTGAATGGAGAAGACAGGCAGCGGCAAAGACGGAGGCCTTTTCTCGGGCCTGATTTCGTCCCTCGGAAGACACACATTGTGCCAGTGCTTTGATGCGATGAAATGTTCTGTTGTTGCCTTTCAGTGCCTTTACTTTTTCCCCCCTTGACCTAGTTTAAGTGGATTTTTGTTCGACCTTGCCTGGGAAACACCGTCCTCCCCTTCGCTGTGGCGGCCTCTGCCCCTGAGGCTGACCCCAGTCGCCTGCTTTACAGCAAACCCAACCGGTCAGCCAGGTGACACTGTGCCGGGCTGCTGTGCCCCACACACCCTCAGAAGGTGAGCTTATTAGGGAACAGGGTCTTTGCAGATGTAATTAGTTAATATGAGGCCCTAAATCCAAGGTTGGTGTCTTTCTAAGAAAAATGGAAGGAGGTTTAGACACAGAGAAACCACAGGAAAAAAAATCCATGTGACAAGGCACACACAGAGGCAGGTGTGACGCGCCTCGAAGCCCAGGGATGCCAGGATGGCCAGAGCCAGCATGAGCTGCAAGAGACGAGGAAGGACTCTTTCCTACTGCCTTTGGGGGGCACAGGACCCACAGACACCTTGGTATTGGGCTTCTGGCCTTCCGAACTGTGCGAGAATAAATCTCTGTTGTTCCAGGCCTCCCTGTTTGGGGTACCTCGTTACGGCAGCCCTAGAAACAAACACAGCCTTCGCCCCACCTCTGCAGGGACCGCACATCTTGATTTGTAGCTGTCGTTCTGGCCAAATTATCACCGGTGCCCTTCTGCTGTCTCAGAGGTGTCGCCACTTGGATGATGAACTGCAGTTGCCCCGCTCACCCTCTATCTACCTACTGCCGCTCTCCACGGAAGCCGAGTTTCTTCGAAGGGATGCATTCTCTTGAGAATTCGCCTCTCTATCCTTTTATTCCCATAATGAAGAATAATGAACACATTTGAAACTGTTCTTTGGTTTTACTTTCATTTTCAAGCTCAATCACTTTCCCCCATCTATTCATTGTGACAATTCTACAGAAAAGTCTAAAAGAGAACACAGTGACATTGGTTTCCTCCTCAGCTATGTCAGGGCTGACACCTAACGGCCCCAGAGCCACAGTGGGTCGGCCCCACGCTTCTCCACAGCCCCGAGCTAAGAGTGGCTTCCATGCTTGTCAGATGCTGAAAACAATCAACAGAGAGTAAAATTTCTTGATAGGTGGAAGTTATATGAAATTCGGATTTCAGTGGCCACTGGCAAGCCATGCCCATTTGTTTACATCTGTCGCAATTTTCACGTTGAAATAGTAGAGCTGAACAGTTGTGACAAAGATTATCAGGCTTGGAAAACCTGAAATATTTACTGTCTGGATCTCTACCGGAAAAGTTTGGCAACTCTTCACCTGGGTTCATCACTTAGAAAAACCACAGCCAACCTCTCCGTCACCCCCTGGGCTCATTTGCTTGGGCTGCCACAACAAAACCCCAAGGGTTGGTGGCCTGAACACTGTGTTACTTTATCACACTTCTGGAGGCTGGAAGTCCCGCTAAGGTGCCAGCAGGTCAGTGTCTGGTGAGCCCCTCTAAAAGGTATGCAGAGGGCCCCCTTCTCACTGTGACCTCACATAACCTTTCCTCTGTGCACTGAGCACAGAGAGCATGCCTGCTGGTGTCTCTCTGTCCATGTGAGGACACTGCTGCCAACACTTTTAGGATCCCCCCCTTTGGTCTTCTTTAACCTCAAGTTCCTCCTTAAAGGCTCTATCTCCAAATACAGTCACACTGAGGGTCAGGGCTTTAGTACTTCCAAGCAGGACCCAATTCAATCCCTAACAAACATACACACACAGCACCACACACATACCTGACCACTTTTATCACACCAAAGGAAAATAATAATTCCGTGATACAATCTAATATTAGGCCCATACTCAACTATCTCCAATTGTCACGAGGGTACTTGTTCAAAGAAGCCTAGAAAAGGACATTTATCATTCATCTAATGTTTATTCTTCACTCTATTGATACATAAGGATAAAAGAAGCCAACATTGATCTTTGTTAAGAGTGAAAGATATAAAGAAATACAGCAGAGTGACACCAGAAGCCAAATTACGGTTAGTTAAGGAATAATGGTGCACAGTGATGACCAGGACGGGTCAGAGGAGACAAGGTCTGTGGTCACAGACTTAATGGGTAATCGGCATTTTACAGTCTTAAGTAATATGCCTTGATAGCTAAAATATACACACAGATAAAACATTAAGAAACCATCAATTGTTGCTATTTGTTGTAAACATTCTTTACTTATGACCAAGTCATCATTTATTAATTATCAGGATGTGAAACTCAGGCACCTCTGGCTGGTTCTCACCCAGTAGTTCATGAATTTCCAGATATTCTTTTTGGATAGTCCCTCTTGCCGCGAAGGCCCTCAGAGTTTCCACCATTTGCTTGGTGCTCGGCCTTACCCCGCAGGGCCCTCTGCTGGGGCTTCACGCAGCCTCCTGCTACACCGACCCCTCTCTCCAGTGAGTGTCCTCGGGTCTCCTGCCCAGAGCCCGGGGGAGCGTCCCACCGCCTGCCCGGTATACTCAGGTCCCCTCCATCTCCTGCTCCCGGCGCTTCCCCACCTGCTGTGCCGTTAGATGTGCATGGGTGCTCTGTGGGCTCCCCTCTCTCTCAAACAAGGTGGGTGTGGGTCTGAAACCTGACTCCAGCTCTTCTGCTCAGGTGAACAGACTCCGCCTGCTCACGGGCGCCCGCAACCGCCTTCCTTCTTTCCTGGCGTCCTGTTTCCTCTCCAGGGAACATTCCCATTGACCAAGAAAAATTTTAAACACGCATACAAACAACTTTCTGGGCCCCACTTCCCCCTTTTCTCTTTAAAAAGAAAAAGGCAACACTGAACCTTGCTAGACTCACTGTTATTCTCCTCGTTAGGCTGTGGATTGCACCCTTGTACCTCAAGGTCACCAGTGCCCTCCACCCTGCTAGGTGTGACAGCTGATGCCGAGCCCTTCCAGTATTTGGCATGTCAGGGACATCAAACATGCTCCTCACCCCCTCCTCCCTGAAATCAGCTTCCCCACTGGGCATGCATGGTGTGGCACCCTCCACGCTGCTCCTCTCCTTGGCTGCACCCATCTTGTGCAACTGCCTTCCAGGCATCCTCGAACCTCTTCTCCTCTTTGAGCTTCCTTGCTGATTCCACTTGCTTTAAACGGCACCTACCCACTGCTGACTCCTAGGTTTATTCATGTCCCCAGCCTTGAACTCCTCTCCTCAGTTACATTAACACACAGGCTACTCAAGCTTAATGTGTGCAAAACTGAATTCCTCACCATCCCAAATTCAGCGCCATCCCTTCATGTGCATTTCAGCTCCCAGACTCTGAACTGCTCTCCCTTTCCGACCTCATGTCCCCTCACGCACTTGCTGCCTGTCCTACTGGACCCCGTGGTGCTCCTGAGGCACGCCAGGCACTCAGCGGCTGGCACTCTTGCTCCCCCCCAGTGGGGATGCCCTTCCTGCAGACACACCCGTGGCCTATGCCCTCCATGTTTCACGGCTTATCTTCACATGTCACCTCCAGTGAGGCCTCCCCTGAACACTTTAACATTCAACATCCTCCCCACTCCAGACCCCCCTTAAACCCCTTCCTTTGTTTTACTTTTTCTCTATAGCATTTGTCTCTAAAGCATTATATAATCTCTTTACTTTGCTTATTATCTCTAATTGGAATATAAGCTCCATGAAGATGGCAAATTTGTCTGCTTTGTTCCCAAGGAAGCCCCAGTGCCCAGAACATTCCCTGACACGTACGTGGTCGGTGCTGAAAAAGATGTTATGCTCCTTAATTGGAAGGATCTTATCTACTATATTTTTTTTCTCCTGTGCCTTACATTTAAGTAGAATTAAATTATTCATTAAAGTGAAAGCAATGGGTAAAAATTATTTTAGTAGTTAACTCCCATGGCTATCTAAGCTGTGCTCTGAGCTACTCCTATTATATAACACCCCTGGCCTTCTATTCCTTCCTTCTCATTTGACATATTTTTCTTCCTTCCTTTCCTTCTTTTTTGCTTCTTTTCTTCTTCCTTTTTAAAAACAGCCTTACTGAGATCTGACTGACAAATAAAAATCATGTATACTTAAGGTGTACAACTTGATGTTTTGACATCTGTACACATTGTGAAATTCTCAATCAAGCTAATTAATTTATCTTTCTCTTTACAGTTACCACTGCCTTGCCCATTTCCTACAGAAAAATTATTTAACTGATTAAATCCTTTCCTGATTAATAAGATTTTTTTTCACCTTAATGTCTAAAAAACTAACCTAATCCAAATAAAGTAATTTTGTATCAGAAATAAATCCTCCTCATCCCTGCAAATTTTACACATAGTCCTAAATAAGATCAGGGAAGACCATTCAAACTCTATTATCTTCTCCATACTGAGCAATGATGGCCAGTATCAGAAAGCCAACTCCAGGGTGCAGTAAATCATTATTTATTAGGAAGAAATATTCAACCACTTTTACCACACTTCATACAGATCTACAAAATAGGATGGATGAGCGTGCAAGTGCACAGAGCTTTAGAAAGGGTTAAAGAAAAACTTCTTAGTTATAACCAGATCTGATGTTTCTAGATATTTGTAAAACATTTTAATATATAAGAATATAAACTCTATATGTGGTAAATAGTCTTGAATAACGGTTAAGTGAAACGGCATTATTAAAAAGAAAATCTTAGTATTTCGATATTAAAAAAGATAACTGTGTGATTATGGATAACGACTTTACAAACGGCCAAACAATTTTGAAGTTTTTCTATCTTGTTTCATGCTAAGGTACATAAATAATCAAGACAAGATGACATGTTGAATAATACATTACTCCTTTTTCAGTTTTTCAGGGATGTTTACTCTGTTTAGAATTTCTCTATGATATTTAATTAACAGTAATTTTTAAAAATCTGTCAACCCATAGATTTTGAAACAGCGTTATCCTAAACATGATCTGAGGAAACTGTATAATTAATATAAATGAAGTTTTTGACCATAATGTAAAAGCTTAAAAGGATACATACACACACATATAACAAAGAAAATCTACAAGTACCTAAATTCTTCAAGTAACATCCCAGCAATTTTTACCTTTTCTGATGGTCATATGTTAATGAGAGTTATCACTACTTTCATAAGATTTTATTTAAAGAGAATTCTTCTCATATATAGAGATATTTTGCAATGATTATTAGATGTGAGGAGGTCTACAGTGGTAAGTAAGCATCCCCTTCACATTCCCCAAAACTGTTACATTAAATTTTAAGTGACTTTTCTTTCCTAAACCAAACTTGGCACCTTAATACACTTATTATCTCTGAATATTACTATTTCAACCAGCTTTTCTAATTGGGGGCACCCCACTTGAACGGCGCTCACAGGGAATCCACCTCCTTACACTTCCCATCATCAGAGGCAGTCGGAGATGCTCCAGCCCACCTCATTCAAAATTAACCCTCCCAATACTCACAGAGCGTACAGAAATTTTACTTTTTCTATAATTAACTAGAATCAGCCATGCCAAACATGCGTGTGTGTATAGAACAAGAGACTGTAAATTTCCACAGATTGATGATCTCTCTGAAATCCCAGCACATTGTTGTAAGTACCGCAGACACTTAACCAAATGCTGAAGAAAACTGAGTTCCTCTGCTTGGCTAATGGCTTGTACCTGAGAAAAGAGGCGAGTCTGGACAGAAGGGCAGAGGACGGTACCAGAGGTTTTACTGTACTTAACCTCCATCCCGACGAGAACTGAAGTGTGAAGCTGACACTAAACCAAACAGCAGAGAATGTACCCTGGCTCCTTCTTTTACCTAACAAAGCACGTGGTCCATGACCAGTTATAAACACCATACCGTGGGGCAGTAAAAGCTCTAGGTGAAGTTCACCCCCCAAATCTCAGCCATCCTGATCACTGCTCTAAGACCTCCAGCAAGAGACTTCACTAAGCTTCACTTCCTTATCTGTCAGATCGACCTAGCAATCAAATCAACCACATGAAGGTATCATGAGGACTGAATAGTCACCTGTGCCTAACATTCTGGCACACAAACACAACTGATGCCGGGTACTCAACCAAAACCTAGTGACAGATAATGAAAGGAGACCTAGTTCCTGCCCTCAGCAGATGGCTGAACTAACAGGCAGGCCTAAACGACATCATTACTAAGCACTTCAGCGCTTTGTTTAAAAATTTTTGCAAATAGCTGAGTAGTTCAAAAACTGAAACCCACAAGCCTGAGAGAATGTTAAAGGTGGTTCTGAGCTGCAGCGCACTGTTATGCAGAACTGACGCTGGCTTCATGCCTGGGTTTCCAAGGCGAAGTCCAGCACTGGCATCGCCTGTCTTGTTTTCGAGGATAAGAACTGAGGTGTGAGCATGATCTCTGGTTTTGCCTGCACAGATTAGCATGTTTTCAGGTAGATTAATTTCCCTTCCTATTCCTGGAAAATGATCTTCAGTTACCATGAACAGTTTAGAGAATCTTTCTAAAGCAGGAGTTTCCCCTGAGTTCAAAGAAGTCACAGACAAGGGGCTCTCTCCTGCCCTGCCCTCACATTCCCCCGGTTCAGGGGCCTTCAGCGTGCTTAACCCCGCAGGTATCTTTCTGGGAGCTTCCAGTGCATGAGTAAACCATTTTCAAAGGGAAGCTGTTACTGCTTATGAAAGTCCAGGATGGATAAGCAACAAAACACTCTCCAAAGGGTATCAGCACAGCACATAAGTATTACCATATTTTTATATTCTATTTTAATCTGGCAATTCACAAGTCTGATTTGGCCACCAGGCAGCATATAAGAGTCAAATACTTGCACTCAAGCAACCCTGATGGAGGGTATCGATATGCTAGCAATTCTTGTATGTGTGTTTTAAACTTCTAGCTAAGGGGAAAAGGAACATTAATGTTAAATTACTACATAATTTAAGTGCAATTTGATGTGCCAATAAGACTAATTCACTGAACAGCTAAAATAATGGTGAAGTCAACTTTTCCATAGGATAAAGTCACTTAAACATGACAAATACTGCAT
This sequence comes from Manis javanica, assembly GCF_040802235.1. Classification (NCBI taxonomy): domain Eukaryota; kingdom Metazoa; phylum Chordata; class Mammalia; order Pholidota; family Manidae; genus Manis; species Manis javanica. Next base: position 4,632,564 of record NC_133170.1, on the reverse strand, counting down.
ATAAATCAAAGTGCTAACAAAAAGGTTAACTCAGATGCATCAAGGTATGTTAGCAACTAATTTGAGTTCCAGCGCTACCTTGATTTACTGACGTTTGTAAGCAACACACTCCTCAACGTTTTTCATATCCCGTTAATATTTATACCACAGCAATATGTCTTTTTTTTCTACAGAGAAAATGTTCTTGAGATTTCAAAGGCATAGGGGTATACATTTGAGGTTCATTTAAATAAAATTATACTTCATTTAGAATATTCTTCATTTAAACAATTTTTTTTTTTTTTTTTTACATACCTCGCTGTGAGGTTACCAGTGGCAGGTATATGGATTGATTTTGGCCTTGGTGCTGCTGGTGGGGAGTTTGGGAGGCAAGGTCCCGTACAGCCCCTCTCTAGAAATGGATACAAAATTACCCATTTTTCTGACTGTTTTTTAATAAAGGAGTACAATGTTTATTGTATCCCATCGTAAATTAGATTGTAGCAGTTACAAATACATGCTTTGGAGCCTAGAGAGATCTGGGAAGGAATTTTAGTTTTGCTCATTAATAACTGTGTAATCTCTTTTAATGAGTAATTTGAAGATGTTTTTCTTTTAAATTGAGGTATAATTGATATACAGAATATGACTTTCAGATGTACAACATGATTCAATATTGTATATACTGTGAAATGACCACCATGTAAGTCTAGCTAACATCTACCACCACTAATAGTTATATTTTTTTCTTCCCTTGTGATGAGAACTTTTAAGATAAGGAACATGTCTTAATGCCCATAGGACCTATACTGTTAATGCTTAAAAATATCTTCAAAAAATATCTATTATTCTTTGTTATCAGCTGAGTTGAAAATGAAAAGCAAAAACAATCCCAGATAACCGTATTTAACAGCAGCTTTTTAATCTATTGATTTTTGAGAAGAATAATTTTTCATTGTACTTTGCAATCTGTTCTGGGGGAGCCTCCATTGTTTCCCACTCTTGTCCTGTGGTTCCTGTAGCTGACGCCAACCCCCTGCACCAACCCTGCCTCCCAGGCGAGGCACAGAGCCCACGTCAAACCACTCAGCAGTACCACATTTCTGTAAGAAGAGGAGACCAGTGTTCACTGCTTGCTGGGTCCCCGGCCAGGCCAATCGAACCAGTTTCAAGATGAAGATTTTTCAAGGTAAAAATTCTTTGCTCTAACCGTTGGGAAAGAGCTGCTGTTCTCTTGAGGTATTCTTTCTCAGATAATGTGAAGAAAGCACAGCTTGGAAATGGAGAAGGGGAGAAGAGAAACAGTCCTGATGACCACATCTGAGTCATGAAGAATCAAGATTTTCCTGGACTTTTCACTTACACAGATTAATTTCCTTATTTTCTCCCTTTAGTTAGTTTTTGGTTACACAGAATAGAGTCAAGCCTACTCCTACATCTTACATTGCCAATCATTTTTTTCTCTAGTATTTTCCCAAATAGTCCCTCTATTCTAGAGGTTAGTCTTGTCATTGTCCTCAAAAATAAAAAACAAAAATGGGAAACAAAATTGAAAATAGAAACTCCAACAGACACTTGTATGCAAATGTTCACTATGACACTATTCAGAATAACCAAAAGGTGGGATCAATGCAAGTGCCCAACAAATGAATGGATATACAAACTGTGGTATGTCCATACAGCAGCATATTGTTCAGCCATGAAAAAAAGGAACAAAGTTGTGATACATGATACAATAACCTTGAAAACAGTACACCAAATCCAATAAGCCAGACACAAAAGGACAAATACCATATGGCTCCACTTAAATAACTAGAATAGGCAAATTCATAAGAAGAGAAAATAAATTAGACATTATCAGGAGCTGGGGAGAGATATGGGGAGTTACTGATTTATGGGTATAGAGTTTCTGTTTGGGGTGATGAAAAGTTCTGGAAATAGTGATGATGGTTATATAACATTGTGACTATAATGAATGCCACTGAAATGTATATAAAGTGGTAAAAACATCAAATTTTGTGACTTACATTTCATCACAATAAAAAGTGCAAAAAAGGTAATAAGAAACAATTGAAAATCAACAACAGAAACTTTCTGAATCCCCTGGCACCTCATTATCTATTCTGCCTCCTTCAAAGCACTATTAAAAGGTAAAATATGTGTATCCACATCACATGCCTTTTGTAAATGTAGGACACAAACTTTTACATGAATGTGGGGAAAAAATTAAAAGAAAAAACATGCTACTGAATTTGACTCCCCTATAAAGCTCTAACAACTCAATTTTTCTTGAAGGTTTTTATATTTAAAGCTCCAAAATTACTTGTATTGAATATTGCTTATCAAGGTAAATAGCAAAACCAAAACAGAATGAAAAGGTGTTATGTTAAAATGACTTTCTTTCACTTCTCTTCTGTATACATTAATATACGTACTTAAACAAATTTAAATGATGTTGACACAAAATATCCTATAGTTTTTGACTGTCAAAAAACCCCAGTCTTGAAAATAAAATCACTAAACTTGCTAAAATGAATACCTTTACCAAATTTAAGCAAAGAAGATTTCCAAGTTTTTCTTTGTTTTTTAATGTCAGGAAGATATGTGGGAAGCTGAATTAGTCATTTAGCAAGTTAAAAAGCCTTCACCTTTTTCTGACTCCACATAAATACCAATTATGAAGAACGAGTTTCTTTGTTTGGCAATGTTAATATGCTGTAGAGTAGTTGCCAAGGACTGTTCCTTTAAAACCATTCTACAACATTTATTATCACCACCATATACATTAGGGAACAAGACATATACCACATGAATGAATAGGTCAGCTGTCTTATATACACAGGTATTAACTGCACTTATAATATCTAACTAAACAAGTCAGAGAGTAGTAAGATGAGCTGAATGAATGGTTTTTAATTAAACCTTTCGATGTCTGTCATTCATCTTTTACCACTGTCATTCTTCTTAAAAAAGCAGCCATACAATAAACTCTTGAGCACAGGCCTTGGCATTACTTTTCTGGATATGACTGTCCAGGCAAAAAAACAAAAGCAAACATAAACAAGTTTGACTAAATTAAACTAAAAAGCTTCTGCACAGCAAGGGAAACCACTCACAAAATGAAAAGACAGCCTACTGAATGGGAGAATATACTTGCAAACCACACATCTTATAAGGCATTAATAAGGGACTCATCCCACTCAACACCAAGAGAACAAATAATCTGATTAAAAAGTGGGCATAGGACTTGAGCCAACATCACCAGTCACCGTGGAAACACAAATCAAAACCATGATGAGCTATCATGTCACGTCAGTCAGATGCCTAGTATCAAAAGGACAAGAAATAACAAATGTTGGTGAAGACATGGAGAATAGGGAACCCTCACACACTACTGGTGGGAATGTAAACTGGCACAGCCACTGTGGAAAATACCAAAGTTCCCTGAGAATGGGTTTCGCCACATTGTTTCTCTCTAGCCCCTGGCAGAGTGCCTTCCATCTATTTGCTTAAAGACTGAATTAAGAAGAGAAGATTCTCTTCTTATATTTTATCACAATAAAAAGTGAAGAAAAGGTAATAAGTGGTGAAGTGCACTGGGCTTGAGGCCATCCGTACAATACTATGAAAGGCTAGGAAAGTTCTTTCCCATCAGGTTACAGAGCTGCTAAGCCATCTTCTTATACAGAAGAGAAGACTACATTTTTATAACAGTTTCCCTAGAATTAGCCAGAGTGGTTACTCTCAAAACCACATATGATTTGGGGGGCAAGGTTCTTTCCTTGACACACAAGCCCATTTCCTGGGGTACATCCCTGGAATTCATGATACTATTTCAACTCACTAACAGCATCTCCATTTCTTCTACTTACCTTTCAGCAAAACAAAGGAGTCAGGAAAGGCAAGGCAAGGAAACCAGAGATGTCCCGGGGACCCCAAATCTCAGTCACTGATACTTCAAAAACCATGGAGATAAATTTCCATTAATTACCACAGATCCTTAAATTCACTTTTGATTCAAAAAGTCAACCAAAGGATTGGATAATCTTTTGAGGTAAACTACAAATCATGCCATGTGGGGTGTCTTAGCCATAGACCCCCCACCTCTTAAGGAGGCATTATAAGCCCTTCGTGATCAAAGCTTACTAAGCTTTCCTCCCAGACTTAAACTTTAGATACAAAGATCTAATACTGAATTGGACAACATTCCGACTGCATCTATAAATTAGAAGAAAAACACTGTAATGATTCCTCTCTGTATTCTGAAAACAGACATGCATGATAGAAGGCCATTATAACAATTTTGTGTCTACAGAGGATGCCTCAAATCCTGGACTGATGGGTGTGGGCCAAAGAGGATGGGCGAACTGTGGAATGTCCCTGCTTCGCACAAACACCCTGGAATTTCTAAATGGCAAAGCACAGTGAGCAGAAGGGAAGTTTCCATGGACCTGGTCCCCCCCATGAGACCCACACATGCCATCTCATTTAACCACTGTAAGAGCCACAGGTGGTGTTACTCCTAATTTCCAGACCATTGAGGCTCTGAGAAGTTGAGCAGCATGTGGAATTTACACAGCTAGCAAGTGTGGTAGGCTGGGATTCAACATCAGATCTAACTCCAAAGGTTCAGCTAATATTTGATGTACCATGTTTCTGTCCAGAGAACAACTCCATATAAATAAACCTTAAAAAATAGAACAAAAAATCATTTATATGTGCCCTCTTCATGTTCCTGGTAGAACTAGTCCTCCATTTTTCTGTGTTCCTACAGTATATTAATTCGGTGTTCATAATGCCACAGTGTAATTATTTGTGTCTATCTGCTCAGGTAGAGAGTTCTCAATGACAAGAATGATAGTTTTCATGTATTTGAAGCTCTATCAACAATAGAGTAAATGTTGGTTGAAGAAAGAAATAAATAAAAGTGCGTCTGCTGAAGTGTGGAACACTAATATTCCTGTGACAGGATAGAAGTACCTGTGAATTTTGGAAAGAAAAAAAAAACTATAATGTTGAAGGGAATATATCCTCACCATTTCTTATGAAACCCCCATGTTAATGCTTAACGGTGACTTTTTTCACTAAAAATGAACCTGCTATATCCAGGAAAGGTGCTAAGGAAGTTCACATCCATTTTGTGCAAACTTATTTCTACACATATTTGAAGACACAGTGGGATTTTAAGCAGATGCTCTGAAGGCCCCGCCCCACGTGCTCTTGGCTGCTGTCTGGATTCTCTTGCAGCTACCATGGAAGCTCGCTGTAGAATCTGAGAGTCTCTAGTTAAACTCCCTGCATCTAGTTACGTTCCTGAGAGTGCTGGCACCATGGGAGACTACTCAGGGGACCCTGGGATGGTGCGCGTGGCATCTGCCAGGGCGGCCCTCACCCTGAGGGACTGGAGGTCATGAACAAACACTTTCAAAATAGTTCACATTCTACACTGCTCCTCGGCAGGACTGAGCTCTAGTTGCTCCCTGAGATGAGCTGCTTACCAATGCACCCTCGCTGCATCCCCCACCCTATCACTTCTCTCCCATTCTCTTACAGTCTGTTTGGGGGAGCTCATGCTGAGACAGGCATGCAGCACACACACAGGGAAATGGAAAGTGATGAGGAACTTCCCAACAGTTCCTCTAGAAAGCCATTCTGTTCAGAGCGTCACCTGATGAGAATGCTTTGTTTTGTAATGTTAGGAGAATGAACCATCTGCCACCAGAAAGAGCTGCAGACACCAGAGGAAGAAGTGGTAGCCTTTCCCCTGGTCATGATTTGAGAGATGGGTGAAGTGCACTGGGCTTGAGGCTATCCGTGCAACGCTATGGAAGGCTGGGAAAGTTCTTTCCCGTCAAGTTACAGAGCTGCAAAGCCATATTCAAGATCATCCTTCTCCAAAGATATACTTTGGAAATAAAAATGTGGTCTTAACACATAAGCCACGCATCTAGGAAAATGATCAGCATGTGGTAAGCATTTAATATCCCTCCCAGAATTATGTGAACAAAATACATTTTTCCTTTTAGACTAAAACTGATCTCCTGCAGTCTGATAACTTTACATACAAGAAAGGTTTAAAATATTTCAAGCACAAATGCTTTAGCTTCTGCTTTATTTGAAACTCCATGTTTCCTCATTAAATGTACATTAAAGTCCATCTACTTCACTTTATAGGTATTTAGAAGGAAGGCACATAACTGGCATGCCCAAGACCCCCAACGGAGACCAGTCTTAAAACCAATTCTCCTGATTCCTGGGTCAGTATTCTTCCCAACACATCAAGCTCATCTTTCAAAAGGGTGAACTATGAACCTAACGTTTTCTCATCCTTTTAATGACTTTCATCCAATTGAACTAAAATGAGTACAAATGCACTCATCTTGATGCACATTTCAATGAGGTAATTATCTTAGCCTTATTATCTTTCAATAGCTTCTTTGATTGTGTGCAGAGCCCTACCAGACAGGCAGAGAGAGGAGAAGGCTCATGTTAGTGAGCAGGTGCTTGGGTCCACCATCCCACTTGCCGAGGATTTTAGAGGCAGCACAGCCTCACCTCTGTTCAGATTTATAGCATGAGAATGCATAAATCCTTACCCTTTCCTTCTTGCATCCTGTCCCCTTTATTTTTTATTTTTCCCTATATTCACCATCTGGCCATGCCTGAGTGTTGTGCCTTGTGCCCTGATTGCATTGTAATTTTTTAAACTAGGAGAGCTTGTTGAGGGTAAAATACAGGAATGGAAAAGATTCAGAAATACTGCCCTTATAAAATTAATTAAATATGATTAACAAATATAAATGAGTCATCCAACCATCAAGCTGGCTTGTCCAAGAACTCTAAATCAGAGTATAAAGCAAAGGCCTTCACTGGGTACCAGTATATTCAAGAACTTGATTAGTTTTATGATTCTTGAGATAGATACAATTTTATCAGCACACAGTCATGTTAGGTTTTTATCCTTGGATGGTACTTAATTCCACTAACTTGATGTCTTACCTTACATCACTTCCAAACAAGCTTTAAACAGTCAGCTTTGGGCATTGAGGTTTTGTCCTGTTTTTTTTTTTCCTTTTCTGTTAATATTTATTAAGTGAGTTGTCCATGCTAGAGTAGTGCATGGTATTTAATGCTCAAGAAATGATAGCTATTAATATTATTATCACAAGGGCATATTTTCCGAAAGTTGTTATTATCACTTGCAAATATGATGGAAGAAGGGATCTCCCGGGGATTAAGGCAAAGTAGTTATGAAAGCCCAGAGCATCTACCTACCCTGTATAATTGCCTATTTCCTACCCCTACTTTTTGTAGAAAAGGGAAGGAGAAGAAGCGATGAATCTGGGGGCATTAATCTGCAGGCACAGTATCTAAAAAGTAGCGGTCTGGTATGCAGAGTCCAAAAGAAGTTTATTCCTCACGACTCTTTATACCTGAAGCTGAATTAAAGCTTAAATTCTGGATATTCTTCTCCTCTCTATTGTAGATGTTCTGTTTAACTTTAAAGTGAGCGAGCCACTGAAACACCTGGTCTTCCCAGGTAAAACTCTGATACCTTCCTTTTGTCCAAGATGGATTGACTATATGCTTATCAAAATAGATCTTATTATATACATTCCTCAAAAGAAGTAAGATATTATCAAACCCAGAAAGAACCAGCTATTTTCTCTCTCTCTCTCTCTCTCTCTCTCTCTCTCTCTCTCTCTCTCTCTCTCTCTCTCTTTCTCCCCACCCAGTTACTCATCCACACACATTTTGCTTGTGGTAATAATAATGGGGGAAGTGGGTCCACTTATGAATAGTTATCAGATAAAAATTTTTTAGATGGAAAATTAAAAATTATCGACATTTTAACTAGGGTTCAGAATTGATCACAATGAGAATGTAAGGGCTGTCTTCACATTCATCATCGTCACCTGGTGTCACCCCTCCTCCCTGTATCTGGACACTTGTGCAAGTAGTTTGCCGGCCTGAGGCACAGCGCCACAGTACCAACGCTTCCTGCCAGGGAAGCTAGTCCTCCACTGGCTCTGTTCTCTCTCCCCTGTGAAAAGAGAACGATCTATTCAGCTAAATGTTTGAAATTATTAAGTGATAACAATAAGTCATATTAGGAAATGACCTCTTCTAAAAGTCAAATGCAGTGTCTGAAGTTTGCGGTAGTTTTAAGAATTTAGAGTCTTCCGTTCAAATAGGATACAGGGTAAAGTATGGCTTAGGATGTCATCGTGAGTTATCATACAAAAAAAACAGATACTCGGACATACACACAAACACACACTGTGATTTTTCATGGTAGAGGATGAGAAGATTAAATATTCCAAGAAGAAAATCTGTTTCCTTGACTGAGATAGGATATTAAATAGGCCAAAGAGATAGAAATAAAGGTCCTACGAGGGAGAAGAGAGAAAACTTCTCTCACTTACCATGTGGTAAGATTATATAATGCAATTGTAAGGATGACTTATCTTTCAATATTTTTCCATATGCTCTTTCTATGAACTTTCCTTGGTGAGAAGTAGAATTCAAAATACCTCCTATTTCAGGTCCACACAAACTTTGGGGTGGAAAATGAATTTTGTAAAGTCATCACAACTTCTACAGATTAAGTTTAACCCTAACCTAACCTAGAAGAGTACTGCCTACTTTATTTCCCACCTTAAGGGGAAAAAGCACGAGAGAGTAACAAAATATACACAATGAGATACCATATGACCAGAACTTTAAATTAACAAAACATTTTTTAAAATGGAAAAAAATGTAATTAATGCTTTCTACTTAAGACAACAACAAAAAAACACCTATTAGGCTCCAATAAAGAGATTATTTTAAATTAGAAGAAACAAAATTTATGATCACATTTACTGAATCGTTAGAGATAAATACACACTCATGAACAGAGACTAAAGAGAGCAGAAGAAAAGAAGCAATGTAAGAGCCTCAGATTAGTCATTCTGTCCAGATAATGACAGAATAAATCAATTTCATTATAATAGTCTCCACTATTAAGTTTTATGGGCTTAAAATATAAATGTCTGAAACGGTATACTATGAATAATCAACAGTTACTTAGCATAGGTATGTCATTTAAGTGTGTAACCTTCTAACCTCCAGACATTAACGTCATATTAATTTCTTCAGGGAGTTAGTGAGCTGTTTTGCATCACCAAGACAGTAGACATGATATAAATTTAACCATATCTTATTCTTCCTACTTTCTAAGATTAATACTCGATTGCAAGCAAAAGCTATATGACAATATTACCTCTATCATGTACATTTTGGAAAAAGTGAAGCGCCTAAGGACCATCATAAATCTTAATGAATGCAGGATCCCTATACATGATATCATATCACATGATCCCACTGAGAAAAGACCGAGCATTTGGAGAAATGAATGCCTTGTTAAAATGAGAAAGCCTTAATCAACCCATTTTACACCAGAGATCACCAAGGGACTATGGCAGCCAGTTCAGCTAGAACAGACTGGCCTCGGCCACGACCTGTCAATTGGAGTTGGCTCTGTGTCTAATGCCTGTTTTACAGGAACACACACAAAAATACAACAAAAATCCATTTTCCACTTTTTTAAATGTGTCAAGTTTAAATGCCCAGGCAAGGGTAGAACAAACCAAAAAGATCTTCAGAAGCAAGGACACATTTTAAATAAGGCTCATTAACTAGATATTCGCACAGTTATTCCTGCACTGCACTGTCTGAACGTGTGCAAGAGCCTGGGGACACTCCCTCCCTGCACGGAGGGTGGTGGAGGCTCAGGCCGGTCATGGTGCACTGCAGCCAGACCACAGGCCGGCACACATGCTGGGCCCTGCACCAACAGGTGGGCCTTACCAGAGCTGATGAAGGTGAGGGAAACCTGAGTGAATGTGCGAGCGATGGAGGAGAGGGACAAACATTAAAAATGTCGTCTAGGCAGTTGAAGTCTAACAACCATTATAACTACAGTCAAATTCATAAAATGTGTGGATGTATTTAAAGTGAGTTTCTTAACAAATCCTGATCTAATGGGCTGTGGGCCCTAATAATTAGTGTTAATGATTATTTTAACAGATTCACTCTTCTCAAATTATCACTAAATAACCCATCAGATCCTAAGTAATTTCAAAGGAACATATCAAGAGTCCCAAATACAAATGGCTTACTGAGTGAAATTTAATTTTACATAAGTTTTGTTTTTCTATAGAATAATTTTAACCAAAAGGTAGGGGAAAAAGCTTCTAAGACTGAGCAGTGTTTCACCCACCAGTCATTTGCTCAGCAAAACCCGACTTCTCTAACCCACATTCTACTACCTAGGAGTTTAAACGTCTACGCTGTGCAGGATTGGAATGGTCCTATATAGACATTATTATGGTTTGAAATGCTGTATTGAACTGTTAGTTTATTTAATGTATGCTTCCCCCACCAGCCTGTGGCGGGGCCACGGAGCATGCCTACTTCACTCACTGCCGTGTATATAATACAAAACAGGCCAGCAAAAAAAGGGTTTAATATTGAATGAATAAAACATGGTAGAACCCCTCCTTGTTACCCCACTCCACTCCCAACACCCATACACCACTGGGAATTACTCAAAACTACAAAACTGGGAACAGCTGGGCCTTCCCCAGGTCTCTGCTCCCATCCCGTCTCCGGTACATTGTACTCTGATTGCGGCAGACAGACTTCTACTACTGTTCCGATCACATCGCATCCTAGCTGATGCTCCCAGAAGAAATGAACTAGTTATCTGTGTGTCCACTCATCTCTGACTATGCCAGGTGATTCCCTTTTGTTTTACTTTCTAACCAGCATCAAAAATGACTTAGGAAAACGATGCATTCATTAGCTCAGAATATAATGCAGTGCTAGATGGCATAAAAGCCAAACTGTATGACATCAAATAAAGCCAATACTTAACAACAAACAAATCACCACCCTCTAGTTACAAACCGTTAGAATTTTAAAAATCGTACAGTTTAGTATCTCCCAAAAGGAGAATCTTACACATCTAATAAGAACAAACCACCAAGAGGCCTATTCTTTTTTTTCATGTAAAATAATTCCTTCACAATATTTTGAGTAAAAAACCAGAAAACAATACATACATGATGGTGTTTATGCCTGAGAGCTGTTGGAACATTTGCAGACCACAGCCCACAATTAAAGCTCGGCGAGTTGGGGGGTAACTCAGCATTCTGCAGATCACAGGTCCAGCTTTTTTAAAAAAAGAAAGAAAAAGGACACAACTATTATTTTTAGCTCCCATACTAATTATTCCCATTAGGATAAATTTTCCCAAATCTCCATGAAATCAACATGACTGGGCATTTAAAAATAGAATGTAAATACTTTTATGGAAATCTGAGCACAATATATTTTTTAAAACAGTATATATTTGAGTTTAAGCTGTAAAAGCAACAAGAGAGAATTCCAGTTAAAGTATTGTGGATACTACGTGATTTACATAACTGTAACTGTCAGAAATGATTTTTCATTAAATCCCTACAAGCTGTATTTGTTCTTTCACTTAATTGGCAATTAATTATTAACTAAAATCCGTTCAATGTGGGACTACTTACAAAGTCACAGGCAAATTCCTTTAATGAACCAAAAGAATGTTATTTATTAAAAACAAAGAATAGAATTCATTCTAATTTATTTGGCTAAAGTAACATAATTTATTCTAATCAATTCCACTAAAGTTAAGGAATTTTGGCATGACATCTGGCTTGGTTATGGCTACAATGGACATTACCATTAAAAGTTGCCAAATAGGTAATAGAAAGAAAAATGTTAAAGTCTATTTTATATAGGGGTGTGTATGATATTTCTAGATTTTGAATAGTTCTTTAAGTGGCATTCAATGACATTTCAAAATATAAATGGGCTTTCAAAATGGCACAGATCCCTTGGTCTCTATATCAGAACTTTAAATCAGTTTTGGAAAGCTGTAGATACGAACACTGAGGCCGTAAGTAAGCTGACTAACCTTACTGATGCCTGTTGTCTGGGCACATTTACTGAAAGTGCCCCTTCTATTCTCACAAGGGCTTCGATTATACCTTCACCTTATCTTTAGGAGACATTCAATGTAGACAGCATCCTGACTCTCAGGACCTGTGCCGCTCCTGCTGTAAGAAGAGGCGGCCTGGGACCCCCAGGATGGTAAATGCTTAATTAGAGGCATTTTCCCTTGAGACCAAGTTTCATTAGTGAACCCTACATCAAGTCAATAAACTGTAAGGAAGTTTCCCCATTCCAGAAATCTCCTGGAAATCTACTATTCCAGTTCCCAGTAATGGCTGGAATATGCTGTTGTCTGAGCAATGAAAGTTCATACGGCAAAGTCAGGCCACAGCATTATTAGAACTGAACATTATAGGGGTGTGAACATTTATCTCTACAGGGCCATGATGATAATCACATGAAGACTGGATTTACTGTCAACAGTCTGTCTCTGAATGGTAAGACAGGACACAGAGAAGTGCTGACGGTACTCAGAGCAGTGAGACCCATTTAGAAAGAAGGTTGAGAGCATTATGAGCATCAAATTGCTTTTGATTCAGGTAAAGCAGCATTAAAACCTAGCATATAAAATAGATTGTGTGAAATAGGTAGATTGTCTGAACTTTGCTGTGACAATACTGAAATACCTATGGCTCAGTTGTCTGAAATATGAGTGGACTTGTCCTCAAGTTTAGGTGTCTGTAAATGATCCCAGCCCACAAAACAAGGGACACTCACAGCATCATATAAACAACCACTGATTTCCATAAACTGAAAAGTTCAAGTAAAAATATGATCATTTATCCAGTGTACCATGTATAATTTAAAAACTAACAAGGACAACAAAACAAACACAATCATACAACCCCCACCCCCCCTTTTCAGCTTTCTGTATCCTTCACACAGGGGAAACTGCCCTTCTAAAAGAAATCTATTACAATCTTTTGTGGCTGCATCTATTTCACTATTAAACTGTTCCATGATTTGATGGACAGATAAGGAAATCCCGATTTGGGAGGGCGGACAAGGAGAAAATGATGACAAACTAGAATGAACGTTTGACTTGCCCAAGTATCAAGAGATAAACTATCCTGTAAACGTCATGTACCTATTTCCTGGTTTTAAAAAAATCTGGGTCTCGTTTTTTCTCTTGGTTAGATTTCCTATTAAAAATAAACAATGGCATGGTTTTTTTCTTAGGTTGGATTTTTCTTTTTTATAGATACATTTTGTTCACAGGAGCTGCACATGGGATTACACACACACAAATTAAAGAATTTCCTTTCATTAAGGTCATAAACCTAGTTTTAATAGGCAGTAAAACTGACTTAACAGATGCAAACCGTCATTAATCTTTGTATCATAGAAACGCTGAGGCTGAAGAAAAGTCAAATACATTAATTGGTTGAATGTTTGTAAGTGAACATTGTTAATGTCATGCTCTGCTTATTACATTTATTTTGATTTTTCTAATTAAAAACATTGTGCATACAAATATTTCACACTTAATTTTTTTAAAAATGTGTCTGACACACAGACATTCCCACACAATAAGAAAAAGAACCTCTAACCTAAAGTAGATTGGAAATAGTGGACTCAGATAATAAAACAGTAGATGCAAGAATCCAAAATGGGTTCATCTTTTCCTTCATTCTGAGTAACTTTCATAAGGGTGTCCCAGTGCCGCAGGGATGAAAAGGACAGTCCCGGGAACCCACAGCCATTCCTCTGAATAGCCTGTCTGTGAGCCCACATATGTTCCTCCAGGTACCATTAAAAATGCCCTGGAACACACTTTGTATAAAACACCAGCTCTTGATCTCCACTTCAGCCACGATGGAGTAATAGTTTATCAGATTTGCCTCCAACATGAAACAACTAAAAAGCCGTGCAAAAATGCATGAAACCATATTTCTCATGATAATGGATTGCAGGCAATGAAGGTTTAGTGACCCCGGAGATTCAGGAAACAAAGAGGCGAACCCTCTAACTGTCATAGTCTAGTTAATGCGTTGCAAAAGTTCCAGGCTGCAGCACAGGGAGGGGAACCAGGCAGACCCCGGGGGTCTCCTCGGGGTGAAAAGTGCAGCTCACAGTCCAGAGGTGCCATGGTGGCCAGAGTTCAGAGGGCAGAGTGCCAGAGGGGAAAGGGATCCACAGAGAGGGGACGTTGGGGACTTGGTGTCCCTGCTGAGCATCCCCATGACGGCAGGTCAGCAGTTATGTGTGAGCAAACTCCCTGAGGAGGGGAAAGAGCAGCAGGAACGGAGAGGAGAAGTCAATCCCAGACCTGTTCCACCACCAGAATGAGAAGCCTAGAGCACAGAGTATTCACAAGGGTTTCACCTCAGTAATGGTATAGATTTAGCCATAGATTAAACACCGCTCGGGGACCATCTACAACAACTGAAATGCAAGACTCAGCTGCTTCTGGATAATTAACAGGGTCCCAGAACTAAATTCAACAGGAAGATAAACCTTATGATGTCTGGGATACAATAGAAAACCACCAGGCATGCAGAACAGCAGAAAGAACAGCTTGTAACAATAAAGGGATGAATTCTCCAGGAGGACATAACAGCCCTAAATGTCCTTGTACCTAATAAGAGCTTCAAAAGTATGAAACAAAAACTGACACAACTACATGGGTGAGCAGAAAAGCCCACAATTACGCTCAGATGCTTCCTCACCCCTTGCTCACTAACGGATGAATAGGCTGAAAATCAGCACAGATACGGATGACTTTAGCAACACTATCAACGAACCTGACCTGATATTAGAACAACAGTCAACCAATTAAGAGCAGATACACATTCTCTCCAAAAGTAGATGCACGTTAAAGATTATATTCTGAGCTCTAAAATGAGTCTCAACTGATTTAGGACTCAAGTCATACAAAGAATGTTCTCTGACCATAATGAAATTAATATAGAAGTCAACACCTGATAGATAACTGGAAAATTCCCCAACTGGAAACTAAATACACAATTCCATGGAACAAATAAAAGATGGGAAATCATAAAGCACTTTGAGCTGAAGAATAGAAAAACACACGTGTATGAAAATTTTCGGAATGGGGCTAAAGTCAGAGGAAAATTTATAACAATGACCTCAGTTTCCACCTTACAAATCCAGAAAAAGAAGGATAAATAAATAAAAAATAAGCACAAGATTTAAAAAAAAAAGTAAAGATCAGAATGGCCATCCATGTAATAGATGAGGATACAGTCAAGGGAGAAAAAAAGATATGGATGAAACCAAAAGCTGGTTCTTTGAAGTATCAATAAAACTGATAAGCTTTGAGCCCCATGTGGTAGTCTGAATACCCGCCCCTTAAAAAACACGCATATCCTAATCTCTGGAATTTGTTAGAAAAGACTTTGTAACAGGATTAAGATTTTGAGATGGGAGAGTATTTGGATTGGCTATAAATACAGTCACACGCATCCCTCTAACAGAGAGGCCAAGGGAGATTCAGGACCGAGTGGGACAAGGCAGCGGAACGATGAACCACAGGCTGGGCTGATGCGGCCGTAAGCCCACGAATGCCAGCTGCCACCGGGAGCCGGAAAAGGCAAAGAGCAGTCCATCCCCGAGATCCTCTGGAGCGATCCCGGCCCTGCCCACACCTGGGTTGCAACCCTTTGAAACTGATTTTGAACTTCCTGCTACCTGACTGGAAGAATAAAAATCTATTGTGTTAAAACTACCAAGTTTGTAGTCATTTGTTATGGCAGCCATAGGAAACTAATGCAGACTGATTAGGAAAAAAAAGAGAAGATACAAATTATCAATATCATGAATAGGAGAACTGAAATCAATACAGAGTCTACAGATTAATAAAATGATAAAAGAGCATTTTGAATGGCTTTAAATGCAACATCTTAGTTGCATTAATGTCCTTAGAGTCACAGGGAAATTCCCAGACAGAATCTTCCAAAGCCAACTCAGGAAATAACCTGAATACAAAGCCCTATAATGTACTAAAAACACAGTTTGTAGTGAAAACTTTCTCCTAAATCTAAATGGCTTAACAGAAAGTAGATCAATAATTGTTTGCGGAGGTAAGAGTTACACACAGGCACAAAAGAGAGGTTTTGAGAGACATGCATATATTCACCGTCTTGACGGGGTGAGGGCACCACAGTGGATACACAAATCAAAATTATCAACTTAAAATATATGCCATTTATTGTATATAAATTATGCCTCAATAAAGCTGCTAAAAAGAAAACCCATCCAAAACATCACAAGTAAAGACTCTAGGTGACAAGAGGGCCGACAAGGTGAAATGGATGGTAAGGAGAAAATTCGGATGTTCTAAGACCATGACCTTCAAGGGCACAAGAGGTTACTAATTAGAAACAACAATATCTGATGAAACAGGATCAGTCAAGTCAGGTGTGAGGTCACCAAGTGAGAACCACCCAGCACGTGGGACCCATAGAATTCTTCAAAGTTTTCCTTGCTCTTATTCTTCCCTTTCTTTTTGTTTTATTTATTTACAGATTTTACCATGTATTAAAACAAACTGAAGGGAGAAAATGTAGAACACATTATGATTAATCAAACGCAAGATGCAAACTGTAGGTGGCTTCCCTGCTGCCGACCGTCTTCACAAACGAAATGCTTCGCTGTACGTGAAGATGCTCCGTGGAGAAAGCAGGGCCCTCACTGGGAGCAAGATGACCACTGCTCAGCTTCAAATGGTACTCCCCCTGCTCCCCCATCTGAGGCCCCCTGTTCGGGCTACAGTCAAGCATGGAAAGCCCAACGCCCTGGTCCTCTCCTCCTGATGGCAGCCGGAGGCCATTCTCACACTGCAAAACTTCAGGAAGAGAGGAGGTGTGCCAGACACAGAAACACAAAATGATAAGGGACAATTTCAAGGTTTTCTTTTTCCCACTAGACAAGAAAGCTTGGCATCCTGATATCTAGCTACTAGCCAGTACATGTTTTGGGCAGCCAAAATTTAATTTTAATTATTTTATCAATCACCAAGTATCTCCATCAGATCGGCTGTTATAACAAAGTACCACAGACTGGTGGCTTCAACAACAAGTAATTATTCCTCAAAGCCGAGGCTGGGAGGTCCAAGCTCAAGGCGCTGGCAGATGTGACCACTGGCAGGGGCTCTCATCCCGACCTGCAGACGGCCGCCTCTGGCTGTGCGCTCGTGTGGCCCCTCCCTGCGCACAAGCGCGGAGATAGATCTTTTTCTTTTTATGACGGCACGAGTCCCATCATGAGGGTCCCACTCTCAGGACCTCATCTGAACTGATAACCTCTCAAAGGCCCCCAAATGCTGTCACATTAAGGGTTATGGCTTCAGCATTATGAATTTAAGGGACGCACGGTTCAGCCTATATAACACCAAGAGTACTGGGCATCTGCTCAAATCACAATGGATTCTGTAACATGTCAATGGCCCTTCATACCTTACGAACCACTTTTTATCATCTGAAGAGCCCTACAAGGTGAGGAAGAGCAGGGTGTTAACAGGAAAGGAAGCACATAGGGATCAGATAACTTCCCAAAGTCACAAACTAATAAGCCCACAGAGCTGGGACTGGGGCCACCGTCTTGGTCATGCCATCAATGTCAAAAATTTTTATATGTATACTTAAATAAGCTGATTTTTCTTAGCATAAAACAATTTTTTAGCATCAACAATTATGAACAGTATGAAAACACAAAACCGAGCACTTTCAAGTTACAGGAACAGACATCCTCTGTGCTTATCAGGACTTGAATCCCTCGACAGCCCCCTTTCCTCTCTCTATGGAACTTGCTTGCCACAAACCCCAGCCTTAATTCTGGAGTATCTACTTCAAAACACTCATTTCACCCTACTCCTTTCTTCATTCTGAAATCCAGGGAGTTGAGTGATGTTTGCAAATAGTAAGGACCACCC
This sequence comes from Manis javanica, assembly GCF_040802235.1. NCBI lineage: Eukaryota > Metazoa > Chordata > Mammalia > Pholidota > Manidae > Manis > Manis javanica. The sequence continues at coordinate 4,614,662 of NC_133170.1, read as the reverse complement.
TAGTTTCTGTGTGTGAATCGGGCCCTCTGTACTGTGCTGTGGGGGGCCCAGGGTATGGTCATGGATACTCTGGTTGGCTCCAAATATACTGTCCTCACACCCATGTCCACATTCCTGCCCCTTGGACTTCTGCTGTTCTCTCCAGCCCCTCTGACCAGGTGACCCGAGCCCACTTACCATACCTGAAGCAACCCCCAAAGCCTGCTTTGTGCCAGGTATGGAAACAGGAGGAGGTCCTGCCCTGGAGGAGCTCATGACATGCAGGTGGAGTCACACAGAGAGACAGAACAAGCCACCCCACAATGTGGTAAGTGCTCTGACAGAGGCGCATGGAGAGTAGGCCGAGCCCAGGCATGGGGGAGGGCCCCGGAAGGGCCAGCTCAGGACACATGGGACGGGCATCACCATTTCTACCCCATGTTAGCTAATTTCCCGGTAAGTCAGGATCAAACATGGGGTGCTCGGATTTCATTCCCTCTTCCCACATTCTAAACGCAGTAATCCCAAAGTCTAACGAAGATTAATACATATGTGCCTGACTTCTTTCCACAAAAGGCCAGGAAGATTTCCCTCGGCTTTGTATGTGCCTGGCTGGGCTCCGGTCCCTCTCCTAGGCGAGGTGCACGGCTGCACTCGGCCCTTGGGCAGGCCAGTGGCGAAAGCCCAGCCCCCCGGCTCAGCCACTCCGAGGGTTCTTCCTGTCCTACCCTATGTGTGATGGTTAATTTTATGTGTCAGCTTCCCTGGGTCACAGGGTGCTCAGATATTTGGTTAAACATTTCTGGGTGTTATCTGTGAGGAGGTTAATGAGTATGATTAACACTGAAATCAGCAGACTAAGGCAGACCACCTTCCCCATGGTGGGTGGGCATCCAGTCCCCCGAGGGTCTAAATGGAGCAGGAAGAGGAGAAAAGGAGAATCTTCTCCCAGCCTCCCTGCTGGAGCTGGGACACTGGTCTCCTGCCCTCAAACTGGGACTTACACCATCGGCCCTCCCGGGCCTCCAGCTGGGAGAGGGCAGGTCATGCCGTCTTCTCAGCCTCCATAACCATGCAAGCCCATTCCTCCTAAGAAGTTTCTCTTTCATATAAAAATGTACGTTCACACATACAAACATATATATATATTCATATATACAAACATATATATATACACACACACACACACACACAAAGTGAGAGATTTCATGCTAGATTATGACATCTTTACTGAATTATATGGGGTGAATGGCTCTGGCTCGACCTGCTTCATCATTTCGCTTCCCATTGTTCTTAGCCTAGGGTCACGCAAACAGAAGAAATTCAATGAATATTTGCTTAATGGATATGAGGAATGAAGGAAGGAAGGAGGCAGCACCCGAGCAAAGGATGGGAACTCAAGAACGAAGCGGTGTGTACACTGCAAGTTGCTAAGCAGTGTTGTGATAAGCTGTCAGCCTCCGCTCAGAGCCTGAGCACACCCATGCTGTTATCCCCTGCAATATGCAGCAGGTGAGCTCTGTGATTACAAGCTGGTACAAGGCACATATTTTGTTTGGAAGAATGGACTGCTGCTATTGATAAATTCAGCCCCATGGGGTTCAATCATTCCTTCACAGTCTGACGTTTATGCCAATACATTCTGAAATCCTTCTAAGGCAATCAATTTGCCAAGATGTGCAGGCTGGTTGTCTGTAGATGCATGCTTGTGAGCTCATCTCGGTACATTAAGGCTTGTATGCAATGATGCTCTTAACCTAGTCATTATTATTCCAGGATGCTAAAGACTTTTTTTTTTACTTCTAAAGGGAGATGATGCTAGAGATTAATGCTATTAAAATGGTGTCTTTCAAAAACCTTGCTTTGTTACAATCAAGAAATCTTTCCAGATTCTAAGATATTTCCTTCATCAAAGGTATACACATAAACAGGGGCAATCATAAAATGCACCCTTGCCTGCAAAGGGAGGTATCCTTTTTTTTAATAAATGAGTAATTTTCTTAGCTATATTTGTAACATTAATGGTGTCTCTGGACAAAGCAATTTTTTAAGTGAAAGGACATATACTTCTAACCTGATGGCATTCTTCAGCATTTTCATAACAAGTTGTCAGTCTCAGTGATACAGAAAGTTCTCACCTTCCCAATTTTTCAAGATATTACATATGCCAATAGAAAGACTGTATGACTAAAGGCTTCCACAGGTTTCCTGTAAAAATTGATTACAATCATAAGCAATGTTGAATGATGCAAAGAGCAAGAGTTACCAAATCAGGGAAACCTAGATTTGAATCTGGCTCAGCTGTGTAGGAACTGTGTGACCTTGAGCAGCTCCCTTACCCTCTCTGTGCCTCACATGCCTATGTGATAACATCTAATTCATAGGTGTGTTTGATAATTAAACATAATGCATGTGACCTATATTTGCACCAAAACACAAATAATGATGCTGTGAGTTCATCCATCAGCTCTCTAGAATTTCTCCATAGCTGAATATAATTTCAAAGTTTTAAAATAAATATCACCAATAAATTGCATGGGTTTTCCTTCTATGTAAACAAATAGCCTTTGCTTTTAAGATTCCACAAAACAACTCAAAGAACTTCATTAACATAAAGAACAAATGGATTCTATACTTAAAATTTCTATAAAGTTTCTATAAGTTCACACACAAATTACTAATAAACTACGAGGTGATAAATCAGTAAGACCTATATTATACCACAGGATCCTGTGATCAATGGCGGTTCTACCAAATTCTATGATATATTTCAGACTATCCATACAACCAGAGATAAATTAGGACTGTTCCATTCCACTGCCTTGATTTTAGATCACATGTAGACTCCTTAGAAATTATTTCCTATATGTCTGTGAGATAGAACATTTCAAGATACATGAGCTGTATTTCTAAACATTAATCATCTGCTTACTTTAAAAAAAGTGGATATTCATATGGATATGTGAATTTCATGTGAATATTTGAATGACATTTTACCAGCATGTTCCTGAATCTAAAAGATTAAGGCATTCAACAAATAAGATGAAAATCGATCCATGATTCATGCATCTTCCACTGCGCTTTTCTTTTTTGCTATATTTGGCTTTACATGTGACAGTCCCATGAATAAAGACACCAAGGAGATAACACTCAGGCTGAGAAAATGGCTCAGTGGGGGCAGAATATCTAGAATCACGATGATCCCACCAGATTCCGGAAGCATGACGGCTACCGACACATGTGGGACCTTGAAATACATCTTAAAGGAAGGATACTGTGTTTTCTGTCAGCGTGATTCTCAGAAATTCATAATTCTAAAAATAGCCAGGAACTAGATATAAAAATGAGCCAAATATGTGAGGCTAAAATGTATTCACGAATTCCAGCGCAGTTCTCCTGCCCCAACTCTTTTCCAACTCTTCAATTACCATCCCCTCCCAAAAAAAGAGATAAAGAAAAAGAAAAATCATGGTCTCTTGTATGTTAAAAAAAAATGAATGTCAGTTATTAAATACAGAGTAAGAAATAAAGATGTTTCTATTAAAAGTACTTAGTATTAAGTTCTCCAAAATGGAGAAAGAAGGTGATAGAGTATTGGGTTCATGAAGAGTTGATTCAAAATATGGATTTCCCAACACTCTCATTTTTCACTTACACAGGTTCAACTCCTAAAATAAATAACACTGTGGCAGAAGGTAAACACTGTTGAAAAAGGAACAGGGAAATAACTGTATCTACCAGCTGGTCGGGTATGCCAGGACACGTGAGATTTAAAAAATGTCATGACCAACCGTGAGCATGACACACAGAGCCTTGTAAGGGAGCCATGCATATGTTAGGTCACTAAAGGAAAAGGAGTTAGTGTACAGGGTTCTGAAGGTGACAGGATAGATGGGATTCTAGAATGCATTTGCTCACAAAAATATCCTGTATCGTAACATGTAAATAAAACAAGTCTCTCTTCCTAGGGCTGCCTGATGCACTGGCTATCTTGGCAATTAGGGTCTTTCCAAAGCTCTCAGTGATTGCTCAGCTTGCTCTGAGTGAGCAAAGGGTACCAGTCACTTCTGCAGACCTGAGAGGAGAGGTTGATCTTCACAGCAAGTAGGACTCAAAACCTGGATTTCTATAGAAAAAAACTTCATTACATATGCCTTTTAGTCTTCTTAATTTTTTAAATTTCAGAACAATCACCAATAAAATGTTCAACAAAAATGACAAAAAGTAACCATTATATGTCCCAAATCAAATACAACTTAAATAACAGGAAGACCAGTGTTAACCGGCATAGACACAGACGTGCCAAAAAAGATGTGCCGAGAGCAAGACAGTGCCACAACAAGCCCTTTAGCCTTCCTTTCCCCACATTTTATGGCCTAAAGCAGTTAACCAAATACTCCTCCCCCTCAGGAGATCAATACCTAAAATAAATCAATATCGAAAAGGAAGTTTACACACATCAATAAGCTGGTGTATTAGTTTTAATTGAACATAGCTGTCGAATTCAATAAGGAATTGATCTTTTTTATTGCAGATAAAGTTTTAAGCTTTTCTTTTAAAAGACTCATCTTGTTATAGCGAATTGAAAACATAATGAGATAACTAGAAAAGGTGGAAGAGAATGATAAATCTAAGTTCAAATCACTTTTTAAAACTACTTATCAATCTTAGAAGGAAATAGTCTTCTAAGTTACTAAAAAAGCAAAAATATTATTTCAAAAATAAATTTTCACAAATGTCTACTTACATACTGTGTTATGTTTGAGGGGAGGGGTTCAGCTTTGTAAAGGACATGACTTAGGTTTACTCATGCTACAGGTATGTATATTATAAAGACGAGTTCAGAAATTTCAGTGACCTTTAATGGAAAGCTACAATTTCCAAAGTTCTTGGTCTATGAGGGGGATTTTCCTTTAGGACTGCAATTTTAAGACAAACCTACGATATATGTCTTACTATACTTTAAACACGACTTGTCACTCAATGAAATCCAATAAAGCACTACCTCATCAAAAGGGAAGCAAGGCAAGACAAAGCTCTAAGAACATTCAGGAGTGATGAGTAGTATTTTATTAACTTTAGGCATACGGCATGTCCTTCAGTGCCCAGATTTAAACAAAACCTTGATACCAGAGACCTGCTAGCCTAACACAACACCTACGGGAGACAGCGCTTGCCTGTACACCATGAGGGTGTTGAAATCTTCCTTTTACTCTCTCTCTCTCACACACACACATATGCATATAAATACAAATATATATGTGTGCATATATATATGTATTGTATATATGTGTATGTGTGTTTGCTGTAACTGTAAAGCACACATGGTGTTTTAGTTAAAATGATCCCCATTACAGAATCTCTTATTTGCAGACCTTCCTTGTCCCCCTTTCTGACATCTCCACTCCTACTTGGATGAGGAAAATGAGGTATCACTGAAGAGATCATTACATTTTTCCAAATTGCTACAATTCTGTTCCTTCTTCCACATTGTTGTTTAATTCATAGGCATATGCCCACAAGTTTGCAATTTCTGAAAACCTGCAGCAGAATTTCATTAGCGAACAATGGCTGCAGGAAATGGAAGAAGTGAATTCCACGTGTCCTACTCTAACAGTTGTACCATAGGAACCAGAAAAACTAATATTGGCATTCAATTAGCATCTCCAGCAGACAGGAAATACTTGCATTCAGCACCTGCCAGCCGGAGACAGATATGCACGTCAAACAGCCCTGCTGAGCATCCCTACACATTTTCACTAAATCCATTCTGGTGGCCACAGCCTAGGGTAGCTTTTAATGCCACTTCCCTGGGTTATCCTGCTGTGTATGACAACTGGGCAAGGAGAATTCCCAAGACCTTCCATCAGATGCCTGTGCTTTGATGTCTGTGGTATCTAACCTTATTACCCTGGCATTTGTGCTTTTAATTTGAGATTGTTCTTCATTAGACAGATTTTCTAATCTTCTAACATGACACAAACCATAATTTTACTTGATATGGCTTGAGAGGCTCTTCTAGATAAATATGGCTCTCCAGGGATGAGGTCAGTATTTGAAAATCTGCATATGGCTGTTTTATTTTGAGGCGTGTCTGCAGTTACCATATGGTCAATGGCAATCTGTGAAGGGAGTCAGGATGTGTCTATTTTAAATACTGGCTGAAACTTGAGTTTCTACTTAGAAATGCTTTGATCCATCTATGTTTTGTGAATGCTGAAGCTTCGTCTTTTAAAATAATGCAATCTGCCCACTGTACTGCAAAATTTGATTACAAAATAAAACTCATTCTATATATTTTCATTTAGGCATATATAAAAAGCATAGCATTATATTCACTATCAGAGATGTGGAAATGATTCTTATCTCACTACTCAGCTTTTTTGTGGCTTATTTAGAATATATTCCAGCATTGCTCATGGTCACTGGAATGCGCGACTTAAATAGAAGTGAAGCAACATGTAGCTGAATGTTTCCCAGGGAAGTTCTGGAACATCTTGTCCTCTGAAGTCCTTTAAAAGACCAAAATTCCATGACTCCATTGAATGGAACTATTTTAGCAACTTTGCATTAAAAATATATGGCTCCTTATGTAAAATGTAACCATGATGTAACTGTTATGTGGGAGTATAAACAAATGCTCCATTTGACTGCGGTATATAGCTATTATAAATTATTCCCATTCATTATTCATCAAGTTACTATAAATGTTTTAGGAAAACAGTGAAAAGCCATTTCTCCACCACTTTCTAAAAAGTACTATTCATAGATATTCTATTTAGTCTATGAGTATAAAGCTCTTTTACTTTATTGTTCTATATCCATTTGGTCTTTTATGAAATAGAAATACATCTATGTGGGAGCTGAATGGTTGTAAAGGGGCACGGCAACCTAAATTATTTCTAATGAAACACAAAGAACTGACATATTTAAAACCAGAAAATGGCATTTTCATAATCTCAAAAACAGCTGTTCTTAAACGGTGTTTTGACCTGAAGAATCATGACCTCCACAGTGTCTCAATCCACACACACTTTTATCTTACTTTGCAAATGACCTCAAATCTTAAGCCACTTCAGAAGCCGTCAGGTGACATTTCCTGTAAGTTCCCTCCCTTCCAGTACTGAGTTCCTCAACATCATTCTCCGCCTCTCCTTCCCTCCAGCTCAATGAAAACAATCCTCTCCTCTCTGAGCCTCCGTCTGCAGGGCCCCTCTCACTGTCTCCTCCTCTGGGACCCTGCACAGCATCATTCCCTCTTCTTCCCTTTCCATCAATCCCTCGACGCCAATTACATCAAACTGCAATTTTATCATCTCTACAGTTCCTGAAAGAACAGGTCTACACACACTTTCTCAATTTCTGCCCACTTTATATCGTAAGCCTCCCTCGCCCCCTCCCACCCCCACCATCCTCTGGAAGAGACTTTCTCAAAAGGCCATTAAGGAAATTGTCATTGCGGACACCAGTAGTGAAGCAGTTATTCTTCTTGATCCCCTTATACTTCACGCGACGGCCAGTTCTTTTACAAAAGTCTCTTCTTCCGCTTTCTCTGATACTACAGAATTTTGTTTCTCCACTAACATTTCCTTGTTCCACTTCAGCAACCTTTGTTGGATACTTTTCACCTGTTTTCCTTAATACAGCCATTCTCCAAGATTTTACTCCAAAACCTTTAAACTTTAGCATAGCCAGTCTCTTTTACTTCCAAAATTCCATCTTTTAATTAAGAAGAAAGGGACAAAAAAATATGCAACACAATTTTTACCTATAGTCCTATCCTCCCTCTTGATCCCTGAATATATAGGAAGTGCCCAGATACTTCAAGGACTTTACAAGTCACATCGTTGCATTTGCTGTTATGGAGGACATTTTTCATTACATACACTGGGGATCCCCTATACAAAGTTTCATATAAGAAAATACATAAATGACATTGAAAGTATTATGTCACTTTTTTCCTCTTGGACAGTGAGAATCACGTAACTGGATTGTATTATCCTTCCTGTTACGGTGGACAGGAGGCTCAGAATCAAACAGGCAACCAACTGCTAGTGTTTATGCCTTTACGGTCAATAACATATATTTATATATATTTCTCCCCTCTGATGTTGGCTTTTGTCTCTAATATTTAGGTCCCCATATCATTGTGTTTATATTATTTTAGTTCCACTTTATTTAAAGTAGTTACTGTAAGCCTCCTAAAACCACTTAGGAAATACAGCAACACACAACCAAACAAGGCAAGCACATGATGTGGAACAACTGCAGGTCCTCAATAAATTCAAGATCGAATTCCTTAAATCACTCAAAGTTGCACAAACGCAACCAAAATAAACAGGATTCCTGATGTGTGTCCCATTTTCAGGGGAGTAAAAGATGATATTTTCAAAAATCCTTCTACAAATTGCAGCTCATGTTTGGTTTCCCTCTGCTCCTTTTATGTGACTTGGCTGCATACTATTTTTATACACTTGTAACTATTTTTCTCTTGCTTATGTGTAATTTTTTTTTACATGTTGTTTGCTTGCTCCTACTTTTCATACTCCTCTCAAGTCCCTCATCTTTGGACTTGCACGGTGATTATTTGCCCACATTTCTTTGTCTACCGCTAGGCGTCCAGGCCTCCTGCGAGTCCCTATGCTCTCCGGTTTGCTTCTCCAGTGTAGCTTAAAGCAAACGACGACTGAACTGAATTAGAAGATGACTTGGTGTACATGTGTTCATAAAATATTTCCTTTAAACAGCCTTCATCTAATATGCACACTTATTTGAAGGTCTTACATCAACAAATAATCTGAAACGTTATTACTTTGGTCAAATGGCACAAGGAGTTGATTAATCATGAGCTGTTTTCACTTCAGAACTGGCTTGGGTCATGTCGGCATCTCTGGGTGGATGAAAGTCCTTATGCTACAGTCTCACTACGGCAGTGGGTCGGTTAACAAGGTGGCTCCTCCCACTACCTTCTGACTTACTGCATATGCTATATATACAGATCATTATAACTTATATTAAGGGCTTGGAATAATACACATGCCTACGAAGAAAAATAAAAGTATGTATTAAAAATTTACTGCGATGTCCTATTTCTTAAGCAATCACCTGATCAAACCGTGAAAACCTGAAGGTATAAAGTAGGCTGCTCAACTGAAATCTGTTCACATCACACGGTAGGAACACGGGAACGGCATTTATGGCTAAAGTAGGCCAAGGAACCTGGCCCGCAGAGCCCAAAGCCTTCTGCCGGGAAACATCTCCCAGGAGCCTGCTACCCGAGAATGCAGTTTATACGGATGCTGGTTAATTAACGTGACTCATCCATTCTATCGCACTTGCTAATGACTTCGGCTCTTACTTCGCTGAGAAACCAGAAGCAATTAGAAGAGAGCGAATTCATCTCCTCCCCACCACGACGGTGAGCTCCCTGTATCTTGACCCATATACTGCGCCATCCCCCAGGACGAGGCTAACTTCTCCTGGTCTGACTCATGTCCCGCTGAGCCTGTGGGGCACACTGCCCGTCACAACTGTCCATCCCTCTCTCACAGCGTCCGTTCCCTCGTCTACTGAATGCATCCCAGCAGCCTATGATCTTGATGAAGTATCACCCAGAGTAAAATAAAACTGGAAAATCAACTTTGAAAAATCCACATCCTGCTCTACTTCATAATTTTCCTGTCCTAGCTTACAGAGGATCTCAAAAGTCGTCTGTACCTTGTGCGTCCTCCTCCTTACCTCCTGTTCTCTCCTCAGCCCCATCCTAAGCAGGCTTTCATCTCCACCAACAACTGAAATGGTTCTTGCAAACCTCTCCAACTACGTCCACTTTGCAAAGTCAATAATCAGCCCTCGTCTGTCTACGACACAGGGAACAGTTGCTATTTCCTTCCTTACTGAAACACTTCCAACGCTGGCTGCCAGCAATCACTTCCTCCTGGCTTCACTCCTACATCACCGGACGCCTCTGCTCAGCCTCCTTCGCTGGAGCCGGCTCCTCCAGGTGACCTCCAGGCTTCCGAACGCCCCAGGGCCTCCTCCCTTCTTTTCTCTCCATAAATCCATTCCCCATAGGTTTCCTCCAGTCCTGCAACTCTCACATTAACACTGCCATGCCAACCTCACCTCTGAGCTCCAGACTCACATGCCCCACTTCTTAACACCTTTAACACCGACATTTGAATATATCATCGGCACCTCCAATAGTACCAGCAAAACAAATGCTGCTTTTGATTCCCTAGCAACTCACTTCCATGTTGTCCTTTCACAAAACAAAATCTCCATCCACCCAAGTGGCTTAAGAAACCACAGTCATCCTTCCCTCACACCTGTCGGTTACATCTGTCCAATCAGCTGCCTCTTCAGAGCACTTATAACTGTCAGAAGTTAGGTTACGGACTTGTTTTCATGTTTGCTGTGTATCACCCTCACTAGACTAATTTCTTCGTGGTCGAGGTCCTTGACTGTAATGCCCATCCCCAGCACAGGGTGTGCCTTGCATATCTGCTGGAAGAAATCTTCTGCTTCAAAAACTACAACTGCTTTTGATTCAAGGCACATTTCCATACTACTCTGTCTGCTCTTTCCCAGTATCAGTCAGTGGGAAAAGCACGTGCTCTGGAATTAGATGGGCCTGGGTTTCTGTGTGAGCTCTGCCCTACCACCCACCCCACCAGCACCATACCCTTGTCATCCACATCATTTATTCAGCATCTACTGTATGCCACAAACTATGTTAATGGTTTATATATACCATTTAATACACACCATTTAATTCTAACCATCTGGGATAAGGGCTATCATTCCTGTTTTATGAATCACAGAACTGATAACTGGTAGAGTTAAGATTTAGCTAAAGATCAGATTCCAAATCTCCTTCTCTGAACCAATGTATACTCCTGCAACCCATGTTCAACAACTGGTCCAAAGCCTCCCACACAGTTGGGAATGGTACATGAAGACTTAAGGCCATATCATCTGACCTCAACTCACATTTTTACAAACTACATCATCAGTATCCTCATCTATAAAGCAGGGTGATTATGACACGAGCCGAGATGACATGTGCACACTGCCTGGGCAAGGTACGCACTCAACAGCTGCTGCCTCCCTGTCCTGACCCCTCTCTGCACTTGACCACATTTTTAAAAGCTTTACATTATTTCTAAGAGTTTTCTTTAGTCCCTGTATTATCTTCTAATATTTCTGAAGCACTTCTTCACTGAGAATCTAAACATCGATGCTACAAAACTATTTTACAAGATATGTTCAAACTGATTAAAGTATCATAGTTTAGAGCAATTTGTACAATTGTAGAAAAATAGCATGGAATAATGATGACTCTCACTGAATAACACTGCTTGTAAACTGAGAAGTTTTACATTATGAATTTCTATATATAATTTGTTCCTCTTATAAATGTGCTTACAGTATACATTTTTACATACTTTCTCACAGAAAACTCAGAGGTCAAATTCATTTTTGTAGTCAACATTTCTTAAATGTTGAATTGATTAAATATTTTGTGTTCAGGTGCTTTTAATTGTTATAACTGAATTACAGCTCAGTTTTACTTGACCAAAAATCTTAAAGCTCACACTAGCATCAAAAAGTTTACATTCTAAGATTTTTATGTCACATGACCAAATGTGTTGTTATGCCTGAAAAGGGCTGAAATGCAACTTACCGTGGTGATTCTTTCTTACCATATAAAAAAAAAGGTCTCCAGTTTAGATTAGAAAGACATTTACCAGATAGTTTTGAAGAGCAAATTTCACTTAGGCAAGCTGTATACTTTCTGCTGGTTTTAAAAAATTGGTGGAGAGAAAAAAGTCACCCCTCCTTTATTTTGGATTCCACTTTATTTTTTTGATTTGCTGCAGGAAAACAATGTTCAACTGAGAAAATTGTATATCCTCTAATATTAAACCAACACAGTAATTTTAACTACATATATCCTTTTAAAGACAATCTATTTGCATTTTGAATTCCTACACAAAAATGAGTCTCTGTAATAAACTTTTTTCAAGGCTGGACAATGCCTACATTTTCACTATAATATGTCACTGAAAGGTAATGGAAATTTTCTAAATTTCTCCATGACAAGTCCCATTAATTTTAATTGAAGCTTCCCACTCCCAGTTTATTCGGGGCAGATAAAACAGTTTAGAGACTGCAGCCAAATGTAAGATTTCCCAGGAGGAATCTGAAAATAAGTTGTAAGTATTCAAGTAAGCCACCTGTCTGAAGATTCATTTATTTGATCACAATAGCTTTCCAAACTTCAAACAATCCATATGCAGAACAGAGGTAACTCTTCCAGTGCAACTGTTTTTATTTTACTTTCTATTAACATGTACCACAAACAGAGCAACTCTAAAAAGTCTAAGTATATAAAGAGTCAGAGTATATAAATGTTCAATAATGCATACGTGGTTATAAACCTTGTGTCGTAAATAAACGTCAAACCATATTCTAAATTTGAACACACTAAATAACTGTGTGTATTAAAAGCAGAATAGGAGTGCTCTTTTCTAAGCTAAGTGTCCAAGTATAACAACTCCTCCTCGAAACAATGACACCACCATTCAGAAATGTGAATCACAGAGGAGGCATTATTGTTAGGGTGTCAGCCTTCTCAGGAGTTCACCTTCTTGTCTTCTAAAGGCTGAAAACAGACCTTAAAATAGTTGTTCCCTCAAACAATCATCTCAGGCACCTATTATGACAGCCCTAAAGCAACTTCATTCTAGTTACCAGCCAATGAAATTTACTGTCATCACCAGGACTCTACTTACTGGTAGGCTCAAAGATAAATTAGACATGGCTCCTGCCCTGAGAAACTTACACCATAGATGGCCCTTATCACAGAAGACAATGGTAACAGCCAAAAAGGTAAGTTAATGATGTGAGAGTTGAGAACAAGAGAGAGAGATTCTAGCTCAAGTAGACTACATATGAAAATGTTTATTAGTCCCATGATTCACTTCAAGTTACCATGCTTGATTTTCATAAATGTTATTTCTGGTGTGTCCTACTTATAACGATGTCTTAAATTTTAATAAGAAATAGATCATTTGAGTGTGGGGGACCAAGTTGACTTAACCTTATCAAATATTTTATGAGCTATTTTCATTGTATACTCTCACCTACAGAAGCCAAAACTCACCTTCCTGTACCCTTAACATCTCTTAAACACTTCTGGCCTCATCATTAGATGGAGAATCAAATGTACTTCTGAAAAACCTCAAGTATGCTCCTTCTCTTTACCCCTAACGTGCCATTGATGTCTCATGTAATTCACTAACATGTTTTCCTAAAAATTAAATTCAAAAAAATCATAAAGGAAAGAAAACAACATATATATAGATATGTATATACGTATATATATATATATAAAGCTGATGACTAGATTTCATTAGGTTTGGCATAGTTGGTAAAAGTAGGGGATGAAGGGACTGGAGAGAGGATGGTTGGCGTGAGCTCATTTTTTAGATTATCTACCAGATTTAAGCTCTATGTAAATTAACCTGCACCTAAGAGATTAACAATACTAACCTTATTTGGCAGGTTAGAAAACAAAGATTTGGAAAGACTAAGAGCCTTTTCAAAGATTAAAGAGCTAGTGTACTAGAGAAGTACTAGAAAAAATGGTTATCTGGCTTTGAAGTAAAAAAAAAAAAACCATTATCTTATATAAGCACATTTCTTTTTTTTTTTTTCAAGGTTTCACGATTATTAAGAGCAACTATTCAGTGTGTGGTTTTATTAATGCTGTTTCCCTTACTGCACTGTAAGTTCTACGGGCTACGGGACCATGTGGTTTTGTCAACACCTTGTATCTGGCATCCAGAGGGAAATGATACAAATAAGCATTTGATGTTTTTCTTTTGAGTGAATGTTTTGTGACTCAAGAATTCACTCTCAAAGACAATTCTAATAAAAGTGGAAGCCTCCTGAGCAGTCAGTCCCCCAGATGAGAGAACAAGGAAATTCTTCCTGGTTGGCTAAAAATCTTTTACTTGCAGTCACACTCTCTCTTTAATAAGCTGTTTATAAAATATGATAGTAGATTAATAGTAAATGTCACCCTGTATAAATAAGGCCTTAACAAAGGAAAAGCATATAGAAATATTTTTTGATTAACTCATTATCCAGTTTAAATGTAAATGTCTGGTACTGAAACATGGATACAATACACTACTATAGAGAGAGAAGAAGTAAATTATTAGAAAATCAGTACTACCACTAAGAATGAAGGCTTAATGCAGAAATTCTGGACTAACATCCAGTCAATATATCTCATTCTTTATTTTAAAGTTATTATACTTTTCAATCCAAAACATTTTTTGATCATGTTTCCAGAAAGGTAGCCAATAGTTGTTTTTTTTTTTTTTCACTCAATTTTTTAAGTGGCTAATGTACTTGTTGACTAAAAAGTGGAAGTATCTACAGGGATTGAGAGATTTTCGTCAACAGCTTTACAGCTTTGTAAATAGCAAAACAAACAGCCCTTAGACAAATGGCTTTTCATGTGCTCATTAACTGGCAGAGTTCTGCTGCCATGTATCTTTACAAAGATAGGAGAAGCAATCTCTAGGCGGTCACTGGGGAAATCACCAAGAAGGGAGAGTTTGGCAATAATTCTTTAAGCTCCTCAAAAGTAAGGACATCAAAACTAGAGGACCAAATATACCAGCTTGCATCTCTGGCCCATGGTCAGGTTACTTACATGTTGAGGAGGGCTATGTGTCAGCAATTTCTATAACAGTAATTAATATTATGCTAATAATTTTTGATAATGGAAAGTATTAGTGTTGGTTAATGCTGACAATCTGAAGAGTTCCACAACATGAAAAACAAAGGGGAGACCATCTCAAAATGGACATTTTCGAGAAACTGCTGCTATCGCCAGGTCTGCCTTCCCTGTGCCGTCACCACATACCCCACTCACCCTGCTGCTTCTTTCTGAGTGTCAGATGGTTTGACAGAATTGTCTTAGCTTCCCTTTACTTCTCTGCCTCACATCGGCTCATTTCCTTTTTCTGAAATACCAGGTTAGCCATTAACTACATTCTGCGAGGCATATTACCATTGCTTATTTAATAGAAGCGAAATAAAACGACTCATGGGAGGTAATAATGGCCAAGTATTATGGAACCGACCAGAATGATTATTATTCGCAGTGTGTCTCTTGAGAACCTCCTTTCGAAGTGCCAAAAAGATGAATGAAAGGAGTAAAACTGTTCCAGCAGCTAAGAAACAAGGGTAAGTATTTGGCTGAAGGGTTGCAGACCAGAAGATGGCTTTCAGGAAGCCATACACAATATAATGACTAAATGAAGACACACCTAATGTTTGGATGCTACAAGGAAACGCTTAGAAAACCCAGCAGGAGTCACAGACCGTAACATCTGCCCACCACAGTGTCAGACCTGAGATCATAGGCAGCTTGACCAACAAAAATTAAATCCCTCATTCTTTTACCTTCCCCGTGGAATGCGCCTTCCCTTCTTTTCACGTCGCCAGGTCCTACCCTCACCAGTAAGTCATGACATGGAAAACTAAACAATTGTTTTTCAAAGTACACACATTCTCTGGAGACACCGACTATGCCTGCTGGCTACATTTTCATCCACCCCACCTCCAGGGAGATTTACCAATTTACCGGAGTCCTCTGTTAGTGACGATCCTTCCAATACGATGCACCAGTACGCTGCTTCTCAGACTACCAGTGATGTGCTGGTTTTTTTTAGTTTCCAGTTTGTTGCACACTGACATTTTGTTAAATATAATAAAGTGAAATATTAGGAAAAATGAAATGAGAAAAGATACAAAATACAAGCGATTTTTTTATGAGGGTCAATAGACATAAAATCACTGTTTGTTGCTATACAAGCTTCTGAATGCTTATCCTCAATTTCTGTATTTAATCCACAGCAAACCCAAATAAAAAAATGTGTGTGGGGGGGAGGAGGGGGACATTTACAGACAGTCACAGACATTTTTTGTCACACGATCAAGCTGACCAATTTCAAAGAGCACACATCTTAGGCACACCTATATAGGTCTGGGTTTACATGGGGTTCATTTCCTCCACAACAACAGTTTTGTTAAAGCTGCCACTGCAGCTTGGTTATGACTGTACTCAAAGTCACGTATTTCTTAGAGACACGATGAAAACAGCAATTGAGAGCAATATTTAAATACTTAAGAGATGATAAAACCTTAAGCTTTGACCATAAACTGTAAATTTGACAACCTGACTTCCCCCTTTGGCGGCTTTTATATTACAGCCTTTTAGTTTTAAGAAAAATGGCTTTCCCTGGACAGAGAACTAAGTCAAACCTAGTTATACCCACAAAGAAAAGAGAAAGCTACGGCTTCCCACCACGGCCGGCTGCCACGCCGACATATCAAAATGCCAAGGGAGATGCAGGCTCTGCCCTCAGGGACCTTCCCCTACGTGGTATTTCAACTAACAAGGACAAAGTCACGAAGGAGCACTGTGCCTGGGACAAGCAGCAAGATCAAGGTCTCAAATGCCATCTATGCACCACTCACTCCTCAAGTCCTGTCTCCAAATTACAGTGTCTCCTGAGACGAAAACTTGCTCATCCAGCCGCCTGCTCTGTTTCCTCACTTGGACACCCAAAGGCATCACAAACTGAGTCTATGCAAACTCCTAATTCCCTTCCTCCTGCTAATGGGTGCAGCCTGCTTCTCCCACGGTCCTTCTGCCCCCATCCTTCAAGGTGCTCAAGCCAAAAGCTTCTGGTCACGTTTAATATCTCTCTTTCTCAATATTTGCATCAGCAAATACTGTCACCTCTATGCCCTCCCACTTTTCACCAGTCCACAGCAACCACCCTGGCCTCTTGTTCCCTGGTTATTCCAGCAGCCTCCCGTTTAAGGGCCCTGACTCCACACCATCACCTCCCTCCAGTCCCGTTTGAGCACGGGAGGCCCAGGAGCCTTTGCAAACCGGCCTGCGGTGTCTGCTGGCTGCTCACAACCCTCCAGGGGCCTCCCTTACCATCCAGAATTAGAGCCGAAGGCTCACAGTCCCTGTACAATCAGCTCTGACTCTACCTACTAGAACTCTCCGTGTCGTTCTGCTTTAGCCATAGGACATGGCCTGCCCCCCTCGCTTACATTAGCCCTCTGACCTTCCGGGACTAACCTATAAAAAAGTGCAGCCCCCCTTGCCCCACAGTCACCTGCCATCCTTCATCTGCTCATTCATGTTGACCACCGTTACTCACCAAGTTTTCTCACCGCCTGTCACTCACATGTTCATGTGTTCATTGGTCAGCTCTCATCAGGAAGAAAACTGTAAGAGGGCTTCCTTTTGCTCACTGCTAAATCTTCATGGCTCATCACCATGCCGGGCATATCACATGCATTCAAAAAATATTTTCTGAGTGAATGGATAATTTGAGATGGGTGTCCTGCTCTGGCTGGTTATAGGGAATGTCAGGGATGAATTTATAAAAACAGATGACACTGAAACTAGGTCTTGAAAGAAGATTCAAGCTTGTCTGACATGGAAAAGGAAAAAATATCACTGCCATATGCACAACATTTTCTCAAAATCTTAAAGCCTAAGAATGCATTGCAGAGCAGACTACGAACTTTCTAGCTGAGAGAACTCCCAGGAAAGAAATCCCCACAATCCAGAAAAGGATCGGGGTATGGATCAACATTGAGAAAATTGCCTCCATTCTCATGATACTTGACAGATGAGAAATTACTATACATCAAACTCCTAAATAATGTAAACAAGCTCCCAGTAATCTGTTTATCGTTGCTTCAACTTTTCTTTTTTTTGCCACAAGATTTCAATTTCATTCTCCTATGAAATTTGATGGAACTATAGCTGTAATTTTAAAAAGGAAACCAAGAAGACAGTAGGACTCAATGTCTAGGACTTCAGAGTTCCACTGTGGTACATTATCCTACTGACACTCATGGCCATTCTGGAGTCACATTTCTTCAGGGTTTCCTCCTTTCACTATCTGACACTGTCTTACACATATTTCTTTTCTTGTTCATTTTCATCTTTCCATTTGAGAGTGAGTTCCTTCTAACAGAGCAGGGCCTTATCTATTTTCCTAGGGTCTGATAAATGCCAAGCACACAGAGCACCCGGTAAATGCTCAATCAATAAATGAGTAAAATAATAAATAAATGACTATTTTACATAGGGAGTTAAGGCTTTAACTTCCAGCATATTGTTAGCAGTGCATTTCCCCCTGAGTAATAGCTCTTCTCCTGAACAGCATGAGCAAAGTCCAAGGGAGGTAAGTCCACACTGGCAATGGCTCTACCGTATTCTGGGAATAGTATGTCAGCATGTACAGAGAAGCAAGGAGTGTGGGAAATGGCATGGCAGAAGTTCCTCAAAAAAGTAAAAACAGAAATATCATATGACCCAATAATTCCACTTCCAGGAATTTACCTGAAGAAAACAACATCCCCGATTTGAAAAGGTATGTGCACACCTACATTTACTCATGTTATTTACAACAGCCAAGATATGGAAGCAACCACAGTGTCCATCAATAGACGGATGGATGAAGATGTGGTACATATACACAATGGGATAGTATTCAGCCATAAAAAAAAAAATCCTGCCATTTGAGACAACATGGACGGACCGAGAGGGTATTATTCTCAGTGAAATAAGCCAGGCAGAGAAAGATGAATATTGTATGATTTCACTTATTTGTGGAATCTTAAAACAACAGTAGTCTCACAGACACTGAGAAGGGACTGGTGGTTACCAATGGGGAAGGGCTGGGATGGTTGTGGAGGGCGAGGAGGTTGAGGAAGCATAAAAATCTCCATCATAATATAAATTAGTCATGGGGATGGTAGTACAGCATGGAGAATATAGTCAATGGTTCTGTAACATCTCCCTATGTTGACAGACAGTAACCGCACTAGAGGGGATGAGGATTTAATAATGTGGGAACTGTTGAACCACTGTGCTATATACTTGAAACCAATATAAGACTGTGCAACAACTGCACTTCATAAATAAAAATAAAAAATAAATAAATCAACTTCAGGGTAATAGTGGATGCACCTTACTTGGATCTCAAGCATAATGACAATCAAAGAGGAGAAAGAATGTTTAGCGACCACTGATCAGTACTGTGAGGTGCAAGGGGCCAGCAGCTGTTCGTTTTTCCATCACAAACAAAAGTAGCTACGATCCACTATCAACATTTCATAAAGAAAGAATAAAAAAGTAGTCCGAGTATGATAAAGAGCAGTACATACAAAGAAACATACAGGCAACCCTTACACCAACACACGTGAAAAAATGGTCACTAGGACATTTCTTACGGCCCTGGATTGATGCCGTGAGTAGGGTCCTAAGCTGTGGTGGACCAAGGGGCAGTTAGGCAGCCTATATTCTACAGAGGGCACCCTAGTAAGAAGAGAGGGGTGCTCCTTACAGCCCAAGTCAATAGAAAAGGGAGCAGAAAGCTGCCTGTAAAGACAGGAGGTGCTGCATGAATGGAAGAGAGCGGCATCTCAGCGCCTGGCTGCACACCCTTGCCAATCTGCCTCCTGGGTCTATGTGAGTACGAGGGGAGGGGGAACTGGGGCATCAAGGCAGCAGGGGTGACAGGTGGGAAATGGGAGAGGCGGGAGTAGGACAGAGCGACGGGGTGGCCTGGGCAGCTGTCATCTCGGGAGGCGACAATGCCACTTGGTCCTCTGAGGTGACGGACAAAGCTTTAACTCAGATGGGAAACGGATGTGTCACAAAAGCGACTTATTAAAAAAGTGGGGAAAAGAATTTGAGAACTCTGCACACTATGAGAAAGGGCAGTTCTACAAAGTAGGGCTGGGCTCAGCGAGTAGAGATTTTTATGTTTGAATCCCATCAAGATAAGACTAAACAATGAACCAGATATAAAACAGTTCTCCAAGTCGGCCACAAACCAATGAAAACTTCTCTATGGAGCAACACCAGCCCACGGTGTGGCTTCTAGGACAGGCTTCATCCACTCCAAGCCTTCACTTGACATACGAGGAAAACAGCGCTCAGCTCCCACTTTAGGACCCACATCGTGATCCCTTCTACCCTCGTTCTTTCTTCACTCCGGATATTGCACGGACGAGACCAGCTCCCCATGGCAGGCGCTGGCCTGGCCAGCAGGATAACAGGATATTACTTTTACAGAAGCGACAGGAAGCACAGTCGCTCCACTAAATTCCACCGCCCACCTTTCACTCATCATGGACATTTTTTTTTCACTCATATTTTCTCTTCCCTTCCATTTTCCCCTTTTGCCCTCTTTTGCCTGCTTCCCCCAACACTTTTCTCATCCCCTTTCCTGGGGTCAATTATGGAAAATGGCAGAGAGAGAGCTATGAAACGAAGGGACATTACTTTAGATTCTTGCATCCAAAAGTCAGTATTTTCTAATAGGTACGTCTTGGTAGTACTTAATTATTAACAGTTAAATGTCATTAGATTTTACATTTTAGAGTAAAGTTAAGTGATAAGATTAAATGACAATAAAAATATAATACAGGAAAACACAAAATCATAGCTTTTGTTTTAAATGTGCTAAAAATTGACATCATATTGCTATCGATTCCTCATAAGGAGAAACGGGCCGGGTGGTTGTTATTTTTCTTTGCTCAAATGCAATGACATTTGGCAGTTAGCTCGCAGAGCATTTTTCAGTTTGTCAGTCCAAGGATTAACATTTACAGATGTATGGACAGTTGCATATACACACACACACATGTATTTATGGTACACTGACCTCCTTTCCCTTAAGAAAAAAACCCTGAAGATGCATCTTATTTTACAACCACAAATGAGTACTTAGGCATCTAAGAGGAATACCTTTATTAAGATCTTAATTCTCAAATATAAAGCAGAGTTTCATCTTCTTATCCCCTAAACCATCGCTTCAAGATATACATAAACAGCAATGACGATTAAGTAAATATTACTACTCATGAAAATTTCCAACAATTTTACTCTGATGTTTTGGCATCACTACTCAATTTTTCATGCTCATCTTCCATGAATTTCCTTTTTTGGAAGCTAACAAACATAAAAGGCAAGCTTTTAGTAGAAACCTTGAAGAGAAACAGTGCTTTCTGGGTACCATTTCTCAGATGCTGTTTGAGAAATGCAGAGCAAGTCCCTGATGGCTTTCCTTCTGCATCCAGCACGTGTGAGCCAGTTGCTAGGAAACGTGGACGGGATTCAGCATTAGGTCTGGGGAACAATGAGCTAGCTTAACAGTAATCTGAATACTAACGTAGAACCTTCATAAACTGTTGTCTGCCTCAGGAAGCTGAAGCTTACAGGTGATGTTTCTCCAGAGAAACAGATTTTGAGTCTTACCTTTAATTATAAACAGATTCTGGTATCCACTGAAATCAGAACTAACAGTTGCAGACACCTGACCGTCTTAGCCTCAGACACAAGGTACACCCATCCTGCTGGCCAAACCTGCAGGGGAGGAAAACTCATCTTTTCACTGCTTCCAATGGCATTTTGATATTGCTCTGCCTATACACACATGGGCACATGTAGCACATGCACACAACAGAAAAGAAAAGAAAAAAGAACAGATACATCACCACTGCCGCCACAAAATACCTGCAGCAAAATTACCAGAAGAGAAAAGGGAGAGACAACAAACAACTTAAGGGAACCCACACGTACGCCTGCACACATACTCACACACGCACATCACACGCATTTCTGTCTTGGGGGCTTGGTCTACCGTGACCTAAGAAACAGAACAACAGCTCCAGATGGGGATTCAGGAAACACGGAATCAAAAAT
This sequence comes from Manis javanica, assembly GCF_040802235.1. Taxonomy (NCBI): domain Eukaryota; kingdom Metazoa; phylum Chordata; class Mammalia; order Pholidota; family Manidae; genus Manis; species Manis javanica. Next base: position 4,592,851 of record NC_133170.1, on the reverse strand, counting down.
TCACTGTGTGACTGAAAAAGTCTCTTAACTCCTCTAGGACTCATTTCCCTGGAAATTAAGAAGATAATGCCAACCTCAGCAGTGTTTGGGAGGACGGGACGGGACGATGCGTGTGCAAGCATTTCCAAATCGCAGAGCGCCGCACGAGAAAAGATAGTGTCATTGTCTTATTCATAAAATGGCCATTTCAGTGAACAGGCATATGGATGGGATTCAGTATTTGAAAATCAAAATTAGGCTAAGAATCATTCATGGATGAGGTGGGGTTCACCCCACCCCAGAATTCATAAATTAGACCATTTCATTAATATTAACATCAGAACACTTGGTATGAGTTCCTAATATGAGAAACCAATGATTTAAAATAAGCAGGCAACACAAGAAGAATATACACTGTGCATGTCTTGTAAGGAGATTTTAAGCTATTTGCATTAATTTCTCCATAACTTTAAAGTGCAAAAGTCTATCAACTATGAAAGATGAACAATACAGTTTTTAACATGAACCGTCCCAAACACCGCTCTCTGACCCTTCCATGCCTGAGAGTAGCTCTGCCATCATTTGTACCCTCAAAAAATGAACTTAGAAGCTGTAACATCTGTGAACCAGATTCAAACTGAAACTGAATGTACATGTGGGTCATGACATCTTAAGGTGTTCCTTACAACCCTGGTGGTAGACACACACCCAGCACCCAACAGCCAGGGTCTGGGAGATTCCAGGTGTCAACCTGCCAAGGCTACCACACAAGGGACAAGACCGGATGGCATCAGTGCCAGAACCCTATCTTGTCACAGCCCTGGAGGCCGGGAGTCCAGAGACAGGCAGGTCCAGCTTCTCTACAGGCCTCTGTCCTCGGCTTCACGTGGCTGCCCTGTGCTCCACGTGGCCTTTCCCCTGTGAGCACGCCTTTCCGCTGTCTCCTCCTCTTCTCGTAAGGACACCAGTCAGAGCGGACTAGGGTCCATCCATACGACCTCACTTAACTTTAATTAGACCTCTACGAAGGCCTCGCCTCCAAATAATCATTCTAGGGTACTAAGGGTTGGGATTTCAACACATGAGTTTTGGAGGGACACAAATTAGTCTGACATTCCACTTCCACTCGATCTCAGTGTGACACTAGCCACTAAGAAATGCTGACAAGGTGACCAGCCCCATACACAGTCTTCAAAACATTCCCCAAGGCCCAGAAGCTCCAGGTCCTTATCAAGAGAGGACAATAAAGGAGGGCATGGCCATTCAGGAGAAATTCTGTTATACATGAATATCCACATGGCTAAGGAAACCAAACTCTCTTGGACACACAGGCTGAAGAGACAGACACTAGTATGTTGAGCTATTTCCACAAAGCCTCACCTTCCTATTGCCTTTGGCATTTACTAAAACTAGGCCTTCTAAAAGAACCACAATGCTAAAATCTAAGCTGGCAGCAAACGCTGGGGAAGGGACACAAGTAGCCAGCTAGTATGTGATGACTTTGCAAATTTTCTTTCAAAGTGAACTAGGTAAAAAATCATTAAAAACAGTTCCTTAACACTTCTGAGATTAATCTTTTTTATTAAGGTACTATTCATTTACACTCTTATGAAGGTTTCACATGAAAAAACAACCTGGTTACTACATTCACCCCTGTTATAGTGTCCCCCCACACCCCATTGCAGTCACTGCCCATCAGTGTAGTAAGATGCCACAGAGTCACATTTGCCTTCTCTGTGCTACACTGTCTTCCCCTGATCCCCCACACCATGTGTGTCACTGAGACTGATCTTGAATAAAAAGGTGAATAGCCACATTTCCAGTGTCTTAGCCTATATGCTGTAATCTCAACTAAAAAATTAATATCACAGACCATCACTGCCTAACACAAAAAAATATCACACGCAATATTGCCATCCCAATATATTTCCCCATTTCATCCTCATAATGACTCTGTGAGACACAGAAAGCCAGAAGAGAAGAGGAAAATGAAAATGAGTGAAGTTAAATAACTTTCCCAAGGTCACAAACTAACAAAGGGAATCAGGACTTGAGTGCAGACTCTGACCTATGAGTCAGCAGGTCTTTATTCTTGGGACTTAATGACACTCAGGACACTGAAACCACCATCTTGCGAAATTCACTTAACTTAGCACCACAGGGATGTGAAAGTCTAGAAATACAATTAGATTTGCTAAAATTCTACAGTCACAAAATAAGTTTAGCATGAAATAAAATAATTCTGACCACTTCTCCAACGAGTGTAACATTTTTAAGATACCAATCATCTTCATTTTAGGAATGAATTTATTTCAGCAGGCCAAATAACTTGGTAAGTCTAATAAAAGTTCAAACCAAAAAAGGGAATTCCCATAATAAACAGTACAAGGCAAAATTTAACCTAGGAGCTAAATGACTTTATTTACTTGATTATCCTATAAATCTACCACACATTTTCACAATGTTACATACATTTCTTCAGCTAACTGAACCTAAGGAGAGTAACCGAACCACTGCACAATTCAGCTGTAACTGATCAGGTTAAAGAAACTAGGCTTATTCAGCATAAGGGAAAACAAACCCTCTGAATAGCAGCTACAATAAAACATGTTTTAATGAGCACTTATGTGCCAGGCTGAGTGCTTTATGCTCACACTCGATGCTCACAACCAGTATAGGAAGTAGGTACCACTTCACACCCGTTTTACAAATGGAGAGCTGACAGTGAGGATGCGTTCAACACCCCGCATTTACAATGTGACAGAGCCACAATTCACACCCAGCTCACTCCAAAGCCTGAACTGTCCATTACTCCACTGCACGATCCTAAACACAGAAATCACTAGGATACCGCCTGTTGCAGTGGAACACTGGTGAGGAAATGGGCCTACAGATTAACAAAAATAGAACTTACTAAACATAAAATGAGAGAATGAAATTATGGAATTTCCTCTAAAAATCTTTAAAAAAACATTATCTTTATTCATTCATGCAAAAAATTATTAAGCACATGCCACAAACTAGACACTCTTAAGTCCTTAAGATTCTAAGAATAATAGGACATAGTTTTCCTCCCTTGCGGGATTCAAAAGTCTACCAAGGAAGGGGAATATAAGAAAGAGAGTTAAAAGGCCTGAATGTGGGTAACAGCACAGACCGGGACTACAAAAATGCCCTATGAAGGGGTTTTCTAAAGCTGTTTTTCACTGTCCTTGTAAGCCAATGACATAATATTCTGTTAGTTGAGAAAAGGCAAATCTCTGATGAGCCAAAATTATGTGGAATGAATATCAAACTTTTTGATAGTCAAGCTTGATCTGGGGATAAAACTTATCTAAGTAATTAATGGAAGTGAATTGTATGGTCTGTGACTTACATCTCAGAATGTTAACAATGAATTGTACATACTTCAGAATTTTACTTAAAACATTATTATTTTAAACCAACCTTTAAGCTTATTATGAAAGAGAGAAATCAAGTTATAGTATTTAAAAGAATCTACCGAGAGCCAACTACCACTTCACAATGTCTGCTCCACAAAGACCCAGGCGGAATCTCATGTTTCCACACCAGGAAAAGCCGTACTTCTCAAAAACAACTGCTCAGCTTTTATCAAATGGGAAATACAGACAAAATAAGTGATCATGTTGCACCCTCTTCCCCTGGCCCTTTGGAATTTTTCACGTTAATGTACCCTACATCCACACCCCATCGCACACATAAACACAAGAATTTAAAGAGGCATTTAGAAATACATAAAGAAAATACAAATAACAAAAAAATAATAAGTGATGCAACATCAGCTAGAGACTTTTGCTTAAGTTCTGCAGGTCCATGACTCAGTAGGCTAGCAATATCATATAGATGAACACAAAACCCCTAAGAGCTCATCAAAGAATTACACAAGGTTGTGGGTAAAAATGTCATAGGAGAGTATTAGTGACCTTCCAATAGGGCCCAGGCAAGGATGCCAGGGTCCTTTTACACAGGATGCCCATTAGATCACGTACAGATATTAAACAGAATGTCCCACCAGGGTGATCCCATACAAGGGGCCAACCAGCACCTCCCAATCCTGAGAAGTACAGCAACTTGGGACAGAAGCGGGCATGTCCAAGGTCTGTGGGCGTGAGGGCATGTTTTCTTCTGAGCCCTGACTACCCACATATGTGTTCGGGAAACCACAAAGGAAGAGAGAAGAACAGAGGAACTACAAAAATAGCCTTAAACAATTAACAAAAGTACATACCTATCACTTATTACATGTAAATGAACTAAATTCTCCAATCAAAAGACGGAAAAGGCTTTCTGCAAGACCGATACTGGGATCAGAGATACTTCTGTCTTGTTAGGGCTCATGTTACGGACATTCTGAAATTGTTCAAAGATGTCCACCTGACTTAGTACAAGTTAGGATTCATTCATTCATTCTTCAACTTCTCCCATCAGTGTGTGTCTCATTCCTCGTCTCCAAAGGCTGACTTCCTCAAGGAAAGAGGAGAAAGTACCTTGGAAAAAATGACTTTTCCAAAAAAATGCATGTCTCAACTAGAATTGTGGTGATATACTATGTCTGAATATTTATAAACCTACAGAGTTTAAGAGAGGAAAAGGTTTTTCCTCTACACTGGCATTGAGCAGAGCAAAAAATATACGAGAGGAGTCAAATCTGCAGTATGAAGAAAGCATCATTGCTCATGAGGCGAACTACCGGAGCGACAGGACTGTGATGTGTAAGCGAGAGGGAGACACCGAGGGGCTCACTGCCCAGCTCTGTGCCCACCATCCACCTTCGCCCCCAGTGAAGAATGACAGGATTGGAATGGGGGTGGGACTGAGATAAATGTCTGAGAACCACTGATCTAGAAATGGAAACTTATGTACACTTCACCAAATAAAATTTGGTAAATTAGAAGTTATATTATCAGCAATAAAATTGATTTTTTAAAAAGCCACACCTATTGAGGAGCAGCTTATAAATTATGCTAACCTTGACTTCTGCTTCAAGCAGAAAGGTGTATTTACCCTATTTAATAACTAGATCTTATATAAATTTCAACACACATGATTTTTAATACAGCGCTAGGTGCTTCCTTCTTAGGAAGAAGTCATCCACCAAACGATGACTGCCGCTGGTAGCAAGCACAGACCTCAAAGTCAGAGTTGGCCCGTAGCAAATACCTGTAAGGTTCTTGAACTCTTCAGCCTAAGCCTTGGGTGCTGTGATATAACGAGTTTTAAGAAATACAGATTTGGTCATAAATATGTATTTCCCACGCATATTTGGTCTTCATCCACAGTTCCTGAAAGCACTGCAGAGTCTTAAAGGTGAAACAGGTGTTTTGTCATGTTAATGAGAGACTTTTTGACCCCCAACCAAGGGCAGGGGCTGGAGGCTGAATCAGCCGACTGCAAATGACTTAGCCAGTCATGACAATGCAGTGCAGACCTGCTCTCTCTCTCCTCTCTCCACCTTACATGCTCTGTCGGATCCTGCTTCTTGGCTGGAGAGCTTCTATGCCTCCACGTGCCCAGAGCCAGGCCCCAAGCTCCACGAGGACAGAAATTCCTTTATTTAGGACCTTTGCCCTCTGTCTATCTCCATCTGGCTCTTAGCTTGTTCCTTGATGGTTATTAAACTGGTAAATGTGTTTCCTGAGTTCTGTGAGTCACTCTAGCAAATTAATTGAACCCAAGGGGGAGGTCGTAGGAACCTCCAGTCTATAGCCAGCATATCGGAACTGCCTGGGGCTTGCGACTGGCATCTGGAGTGGGGGTGGAGGGCAGTCTTACAGGGCAGAGCCCTTAGCCTGGGAATCTGGTGCTGTCCGGGCAGACAGCATTAGAACTGAGTTGAGCTCTCCAACACCCTGGTGGTGTTCGAGAATTGCTTGGTGTAAATGTGTATGGAAGACCCCCTCCCACATACTTATACACATTGGAATCAGGTCCGGGTACCCAAATAAAGTTACACTACTATTATTGTTGTGTATAACATTGATAATGTCATACATACATGTAGGGAAGAAATACACCATGGCATTTGTTGGTAGAGATATTACAGGCACGCTGCTCAGTGGGGTAACTGTTTCTGAAATTCCTATTAAGGTGGACTATTGAAGGGGCCAACAACTCCCACATCCCTACTATGCCTTAACCCTCATATGAAAAAAGCAAATCCTCTCCAAAGAAACCTCAGTATTTTTTTTAATTTAAAATAAGCATTGAATCTATAAGCTGCTGAGCTCTCACACAGAAACTTTTCTCACAAGTCATGTAAAACCACAAGCAAAAATATTACAAAAAGGGAGCAATTGTGCACCTTTTACAGATGAGGCAATGGAAGCGCAGAAAGTTGGATTGATCCAAAGACACAACTAATGATGGGTGGAGGTGGATTTAAGGCTGGGAAGTCTAATTTCAAAGAAATATCTAACTACTGCCTTATTCAAATAATAGTAATAAACACTTTAATGGGATCACTGAAGCAAAGAGGTTCAGTAACATACTAGGGTCACCCAGCGCCTTAGCAGCTGAGATGGGCTCTGAATCCAGGCACTCTTACTCCTCTGAGCTTATGCTCACAACCACCTCCCCATCTGGCATCCCAAACAGTGGTTTACTTATTTAATCCACTTATCAACTCCCTAAGGGAGCCCCACCTCGGTCGGTCGTACACAGCTGATTCTTAGGGGAAATGCTACCAAATCTGCCAAAGGAGACAAAAGGCTTCTGGAGACAGCAGACACCCCCCCCCACCCCCTTCCTCAGCTCCCTGAAGGGGGGGTGATGCTAAGGAAATATGTTCGAGGGCAGGTTTCCAGAGCAGACCAGGAGGTCTCCTGACAGAAGCTTGGTGGCAAGGATGAAACAGGATCTCTGAAATAAAAAACATGTACATCAGGAAAGACAGCACCTACATGGGGGACCACACCCCATCCAGGATTGGAGAGCTTGTGGGGAAATAAGGCATAACAGCAGAACGCATGGCTGCTTGGAACTCTGGGGAAAAGTATGTTCCCAGCCTGGGGCAAATTACCTTTGAAGTGGAAATCAGTCAGAGGGAGAAAGGATTCAGGAGAAATCCATTTTTTGCTTACAAGCAGTAATCCACTTCTGCTCACCTATGTCTCTCGTGACCCGGCTGCAAAAAAGAGAGCCCAGCAAACCTCTCCAGTCCAGATATACCCTAGCTCCCCCCACCTTGTAATCACCCACTGATACGGAGATGCACTAAGGTCCGGCGAGGGATTCTGGAAATATTGCAATTATGAGAGTTTTGGGTTCTGTTATCTATCAGGTGTAACATTTTGGTGAATCTTATTTTTCTGTCTAAGCTTCCTCATCTCACCTGTAAAACAGTCCGTATTATGAATCTATGTCAAAGAGATGTGAGGATTAAACATAATAAAGCATGTAAAACACCTAACGGCACACAGCTTATGCTCCATAATTGTAGGGTTATTCGCAAGAAGAAAATCATATTAAAATGAAAATATAGTAACAAAACAGGAAGTTCTAAGACTTGGGTAAAATGTCTTTCTGATATTCTAAGCCAAGAAAAACAAATGCATTAAGACAATAACAGCTATAAAACTTGAGGGGATGTTCTCCCTATCTGACGTGGAGTCAGCAAGCACAGTCAGGGGCGGGCATCGCTCACCTCTGCTTCCCTCCTGGAAGCACTCGGCTGTCCCCTCAGGTCTCTCCTGAAAGCAGGTTTTCTCGAGAGGCACACAACTCACCCTGAGGGGTCTGCTAGACAGCACGGAAACAGGGGTAATGGATTCTGACTCTCTTAGACGCCAAGATAATGCTCTTAATTTCTTCATTAAGTCAATCATTGATCATGAAAATAAATCCCATGTGCGTATCTGGAATGCAGTAGACCCACATTTACTTCTGATTTTTCAAGTCTGCAGCAGTGGGCCATTAATCAGTTTACTTATTCAAGAGGCTGATGAGTCTAGTCTTCTAATTAGCAAGTGGACATATGTATCCAACTATTCATTTACATTGTTTCCCCCTCCATTTGACCCACTCTTAGAATCTCTTGGAACTACTGATCCACTCCCACCTCCACCACAAGGCTGCGAAGCCACCGGTGGGCAGATGCACAGGTGCTTGCTGGGGACCAGGGAGTAGGCATTTGTTCATTTTGCTGTTGGAAACACAGCTGATGGAATTATTGGTAGGTTTCATTCTTTTCTTAATAACAGATGTTTTTGTAAGTTTTCTATAATGTGCACATATTACTCTCAAATTATGAAAATCTTAAGCATAGGGTTTAATCTGTACTACAAAGTCAATAAACAGTCCATGAATAAATGAGAATAAAAGTATAAATGTTCTATAGCTTGGTGAATTGTTTTGACTGCTTGAAAAAAATATAAAAGCATACAAAATTAACTGTGATTGTCCACCACAAACTTATTTTACCTACTATTATGCCAGAAAGCAACTGAAAGGTTTTTTTTAAAAAAAGATCATTAAAATTAAGCAGACCTCCAGAACCCAGACTCATATGATTTTTAAATGACAGTGGCAAAGGGCTAGCCTCATGTAACATATTGAAGACTGTATATGGTTCTGACAGATCGGTTTGAATTCTTAGCTCCAATACTACTTCCTAACAGGGTGACTCACTTCTCTATAATTTTTTCAAACTATAAAAGGAGAATATTATCAGCAAGTTCTGAGGCTTGCTGTAAAAATTACAGGTAAAGACATGGGCATAACATCTCATTCACAGAAGCCGTTCAATATTGGTAACAGTATAATTACTCAAGTGAAGAAACACTATACAAATAGGGAAGACAGGAGGCGACCAGCCCTAAACTAAGGTTTCCTGCCATACAAACATGCCTTATCTATGTCACGTTCCCAGCGCACAGTGGGTGTTACAGGAATACCTAGATTTTTAAATCTGAGCATTTCCCACTTCTGAATTAAACAATATCCAAAAATCCAAAGAGTTAAACCAGCATAGGTATAATTCTGAAAGAATTAGCCACTCAAAACATTTCAAGAAAGTATTTTTAAAATACGTAAAAAATTTTAGACTGAATATAGTAACGCACCTGCTCAAACGATTCCTTACAAGGTAACACATTCTGTTGTCTGGAACTTTGTCACTAAAGAGAGGCCAAAAGGATTGACTAAGGCACCAGGAACAGGGGATGCTGAAGAGAAACTCCAGGGTAAAAAACATGGAATATTAAGAGCATGGAGAAACAGATTGGTCTTTTGTATCTGAGGGTGACATCTAAGTAAACCTTCCCTTTCTAGGATTCTATGACCTTTGGCCTATACATACGTAGTTTAAATAGAATCTGCCACTGAAACCGAAGAGCCAAGTCAACATCGTTAAGGTTGACATCGATGGTCCACATGCTAGTTCTAGGGCCCCACTGGAGAAAAACGCACATACAAGTGTTCGAGCAAACGCATGCCATTACAGTACTGGCACCAAAAACGGTGATGCCCATTACTAGGGGAATAGGGGAATAAAATGTGCTATATTCATATGTGGAATATCATATAGCAGCTAAAAGGAATGATTAGATTTAATGTAAGAGCTGATTCAGATTGACAATTTGACTAGAGAAAGCAAGTGACTGGACAATACTTGCCTTACAACTACCCCAGTGGCAGAAATCTGTGAGGCTGTATGCACGTGTGTGTCTGGAAGGGCACATTCATGTCCCTATCAGATGGACAAAGAGGAATTCAGCTTTAGCTGTTAATTTCTAACCTTTTAAAGGAGGCTGTGCTTATATGGTACTCACTAAACTACTTAAAGAGCCTGATGTCCTTGATCACGAATGTTAAGTCCTTTCTTTAACTAGCCAAAAAAGATACTTAGGCCTATAATTTGCTGGACAGTGCCTGCAAAATTGTGGCAACTGATGGAGAACATTATAAAGTATTTGTAAATGTTAATGACAGTACAAAAGGTTGATTTTATCAAAAGAGGTGTCCACTCTTTTTTTTTTAAATAACGAGCTAAGGATTAAGAGGCCTAGAACTCTGCTCTCAAGTCCCATTCAGGGACGTGAGTCCTTACAAGTTAAAAGCCAGCCTGAAAATCGCACAGACTAACAAGTATGTCACCTCAACTCGAAGGGTATTTGAAAGTGATTTGACTCTATTTCTGACCACATTATTTTCTTATGCTTGTCCAACTCTGAGAGAAGGTGACACATTGCCTGTAAGCTATACAGGCACATGGAAAATTCAGAGAAGAAATGAACTAAGAAGGAGGCAGATAGCTCTTGTCCACTTCAGTATAGAATCCGGCAAGAGACAGACCTTATGTTGGTGTCTGTGGAATGAAAATCTAAAGGAATGTCTTAAGATACAAGGAGGTGCTAAGGAAGGGAAATCACTCACAGACTTCACAGAGCTGAGCCGCTTGGCCAGAGAAGTGACAAGGTAGGCTATCTAATTAGGTTCCTTTGTGGTTTTTCCCCGGAAAATACAGAAGCCCTGCTGTCTGATACACTAATTAATGGGAAAGTCATCTGAAGTTACATTCCTAAATCAAACAATTTATATCATCCTAAATATGTAAATGTCATTCTACAATCTTGTAACGTAGGACAAGGCCTTTTCTGAGCCTGGCTGGAGTACTGTCTCCCTTGGGAAAACCAGACATGTAATTGTGTGTGATCTCCATAAAGAATGGGAAAAAGTTAAGACAGTTATGCCAATTCAACACAGAATCTAATTTCAGTGATCCCCAAATCTTTTAGTCATCTTGCCTAGCTAAAGAGCAGTTTTCTGTAGTGACACCCTTATTGAATCATTACAAAGCATGGAACGTAGGTTTGCACTGAAATTGCTCTCCTTTTCTACGTTTTTCCTTCCCTAAATTCCTGTAAGAGTCAATCAGCCTATAACTAGAGCAGCGAGCACAGTGCCATAAACACATCTGGTAACAAACCCAAGTGTCCCGATAAACCGACAGCCTAGTAGGTGGCACAGGTACAAGGGCGTCTCGGAAAGACCTCCACCCCCGAGAATGTGGCGCGTTTCATCTGAGGTGCTACGGGGCTCCAGCTAACTGCAGTTAGTCTCTGACCCGCACTCTGTTCAGAGGATTTAGGGCGTCCTCAACAGACTCGTTGTTCCGTCTGCCTCTGGAAAGGCTGCAGAGTGACCTCCCCGGGCCAGTCGCACGTGCTGGAGACACAAACGTGAGTCACACAGGGCTTCTCAGCCTCAGCTGCGATGGAAGTTGGGGCCAACGAGTTCTTTTTTGTGGGGGCTGTCCCGTGCATTTATAGGATTAAACATCCCATTAACCACATCAGACCAGCGGCACCTTCCTCTGGGGGTGGGGGCGGGGGTGGGGTGCCCCCGCCAATGTCTCCCGACATTGCTAACTGCCCGCTGGAGGGCAGAACTGCTCTTGGCTGAGAGCCAGAGACAGGTGGACCAGGACCTCTCAGCGTCCAGTAAACTTTCCTGGGATGCAGAGAATTTCCTACTTGGGGATCTGTCAAAGATCTCTGCTGCCTGGCTGAAATTCAGAGAAGTAACCTGTCAATGACCAGGACTGGCTGCCTAATTTGTAAGGCTGAGGGCAAGATGAAAATATGTGCCCTTCATCCAAACTTTCAGAAGCTCAAGACAGTGACATGAGAGCACGGGCCAGAGCCCAGGGCCCCAGGCACATGCCCGTAACCAGCCCTCCTACCAATGACACCTCGCCACGCGTGGGCACAGAGGGCTTCCTGCTGCCCTTCCTAATGAACTCAGCGTCACCTTAGCACCTACTACAGCTCAGTGAGTCAGGAGGTTTTAATATTTCAGGTCTCCAATTGTTATTTATCCCCCTTTTTCACTAGCAGTCCCCATATTTATCAAAAAATGTTGCATATAATGCTGAATTAACTTCTCAGCTCAATTTTTCTTAAGTCCTATTTTTTCAACACAAACCTACTGAATCAGATTGACAGTTTAAATTATAAGGCCATGAAATCATTTGTTTTATTGGAAACAAAACCATGAGGAGTTTATTATACTTCATTACCAGCATCTGCCTCCTGTCTGTCAATGCTAAATAAGATATTAATGATGCTCTTTTGCCATTTGGGAACAGATACTCTTTCCTCAAAAATTATGTCTGGCAATGGGTTCTTTAAATTTTTCCCACCACTTGGCAAGAGTTCTGACTCCAGGTGTGGAAATTAGCATTGATTCCTGTATAATCAGGGGAGATACAACCACTTACTATAAAACGACAGAATATGTGTTACCTAAAGATGTGATGTTTATATTTTTCCCTCGCATGGGTGGGACCACAGTGAACCTTAAATGTAGCTTTATATCATCAGTTTGGTCTTACCTGCTGAAGATCACTAGGACAGACTTGATGCTACCTTTCATCTTTTCCTTTGTCTTTTGTAACACACTTCCCAGTGTAAGCAAACAATGGCCCCTCTGCATGGCGGCTTACTCTCTGAAAGAGACCACTGTAAACAAATACCGAGATGACTCCAGAACCTTCTGGTACGTTCCAAGGTACCTCAAACGACACCAGCCTCCTCACTGGTCTCTGCGCCCTCTCAGCCCACCTAGTCTTTGAGGGATTGCTTGGGCTTCTACATTCAAGGTACATAACAAAGAGAATATTACATGGAAATAAGATGCTTCCTTCACTTTTAATGCTTAGCTTTATGAGAATTAAGAAAACCACTGAGGGTCATCCTGAAATAGCTACAATGGTAGCTGTGCTTTCTAGAAATGTCTCTCAGGAGTTGTTACCCTACCCCTTAGAAGCGCCAGCAATTCCCACAGATACTAAATCAAGGCAGCTCCCCGGACACACAGCCCTGAATTTACAGCAAACACCTACAGCGGCAGCTTTCATTCACGAAACCACTGCAAAGTACGAGTCTTAAGAGACTGAGCAGGAGATTTTAACAGGTGAGGCTGCTAATGCATCAATGAATAATTTCTAAAAGTTGCCACCAGAGATCTTTTCTACCTTGCTATTGCCTTCTGAGATAGTATTATCTCCATTTTAGACATAAGAAAACTGAGATCAGAGATGTTAAGTAATTAACTTATACAAAGACACACGGCATCCTAGTCAAGCCATTGACTATGGATTTATGGAGTTATATCTGGACCCTCATTTCCATTCCAAGGATCTATGTCTATCCTAATGCCAGTGACCCAGTTTTTATTACTGTACCTTTGTAAAAGCTTTTCCAGTGAGAAGTATGAGTCCTCCAACTTTGTTCTTCTTTTTCAAGATTGTTTTAGCTATTCTGGGTCCCTTGCATTTAAACATGAAATTTAGGATCACCTTGTTACTTTTTGGAGAAAAGACAATAGTAATACTCACAAGGAGTATACTGAATCTGTAGATAAATTGAGAAGGATTATCCTCTTAACGATCAAGTCTCCCGACCCCTGAGCATGGGGAGGTCTCTCCAATCATTTAGGCCTTCGTTAATTCCTTTCAATAAGGTTGTTTTCCAATGTACAAGTTTTGCTCTTCTCTATCATTAATATTTGATACTTTAGGAGTTAATACCAAACTGCATGGCACAGATGTGGCCTGAGATGCAGAGGTGGGCACACGGGAGGAGGAGAGCTTTGTCTTCAAACAAAATGTCTCTTATTCAGCCTCTTGCTCAGGTGGCCACACGACCTTTTCAGGCTCATCACACTTGGTGCTCTATAGAAAGGATCGTCAATGACATGGAAGAGAACCCGATAACGTTATGAAAGTGTGGAAGGATTACACCATTGAGGATGCCATCAATGCAGAAAAAGCCAGGAAAGCCATCGGGCCTGAAATAAATTCCTGCCGGAGGAAACTGTGTCCAGATGCCAATCAAGGAAGTCATGAAAGAGATTGTGTATGTGGCAAAAAAAAAAAAAAAAAAAACAAGTGGGGAGTAAAAGATTTCAGTGGATCTTAAAGAAATTCAGGAGCTAACATGCCACACCAGCAGAATCAATAGAAGATGACTTGCTGAGGACGAGGGCCCCCGACCAGGGCCAGAGATGAGGGATAGACAGGATGCAGAAGCCACCGGGCCAGAAAACAAGGGCATCAGACTGTCGGGTGCAAGGGCTCCAATTTTCAAGACTTCTTTTGATATTTTTATGATACAGCATTGAAACTAAAGCAAACAATGGAAAAGGAACTAGTACAGAAATACTTTGAGAGAAACAAAAAGAGACAGAAATTCTGATGTATTTCCGTAAAATCACACCAGGCGTGCCTGTCCCCGTCCACTTTCTCCACCTCGTCCACCCAAGGTGGACTCCCCAAGGAGGCACTCCCCTCTTCCTCAGCTCACTGAAAGCGAAGACCAGGTGGAAAACCTTTATGATCCACTTCCACTTAGCGAATAGACCCTCATCATGTCGTATGGTCAATAAACTTACCTGTTGCGTACGTGTCTTCAAGTGACAATCTAATTTAAACCATAGTGAGAACTCTGAGACATTTTTGTGTCATCATAGTCATCATCACTTAATTATCCTTTGGGGAAAACATCATGTCCAAGACTTGTCTGGAGATGGACAGCCTATCCTTACATAGGCACTAGGCAAGTGATATTCAAAATAAAATTAATAATGGGCTTGTTTTTTTACTGTTTTATAATGTTGCTTTCAAAGAAATACATTACTGCACAGTATGTGCCTCTCTCACTGGAGAAAGTGCATGTCAGCCTATCATCACAGGTAGGTCGTCTTTTAAACAATGTAACAGTAATTTCCAATACAATATTGTGAATATGCCTGTAACACTGTATGCCTTAAAATTTTTATAATGATTTACTCATTCATGTATAGGCATGTAGAGCAATCATATTGCTTCTTCTTTGTTATTAATGCATGAATTGTTACACCTGTAAATAAATAAAAATTTCTTTTTCACATTATCCTTCCCTTTTTTGATGTCTAGGGCTAGTAATTTGTATAACATTTGCAGTGTTTTGTATCATATCAGACAATACTGATGCAGGTACTGACAGATGATTCACTCTGTAAGCTGGTATCATAACCTTATGGATTGATAATACAGCACAGTATGTGTGTTTTCTCTTCCTTATGATTTTCTTAATAAATTTTCTTTTCTATAATTACTTTATTGTAAGAATACAATATATATTATACATAAAACATACAAAATATCAGTAAGGCTTCCAGGTCAATAGTGGGCTATTAGTAGTTAAGTTCTGGGGGAGTCAAAAGTTCCATGGCTGGGGATTGGCAGTCCTATCCCTTATGTTATTCAAGGGTCAACCACATGCCAAAAATATTACATTTATACATAGCAATTTACTGTTGTTCTGACTTCATAAACCTAGCATTTTACTCCTCAATGTATCCTGCCAAGGACACATCTCCTTACTGAAGGCTCCTACGTTTCAAGCAATACAGACACTAAAAGTTAAATGAAATGTTCATCTATGGTAAGTAAACTGGAACGCCTATCAGTGCTGAGTGTCCAGTAAGATACTGATTAAAAATATTGTTCAGTGAGTAGACAGAGCGATCGTAGGGCCTCAGGTAGGGTGGTAAAGGGAGGAGAAAATACATCTTATTTGACCACCGTATTCCAAATACAAACTGAATTAAAATATTAGAAAATAAATTGAGTGATTCCTTTGACTTTTGAGAAGCATTCAAGATCTCTTCTGACATTTGTAAATAGGCAAGTTTCCTCACATAACACATGACATGGCTATCAATATTCTGATTTTGGAGCCCCAAAGAATTGCCCTGTTACCACTGAAAAGTTCCAATACTGAAGCGTGGCTCGTGTACCTTCCACTTTGAGATGGAGAAAATTAGGTTTTCTCAGGATCTTCCCCTAACCCTCTCCAAAGACTAGGTAACCTTTAAAGGGCACAGCAATTCCTCTTACCTCAAGGAAAAAAATCTCCAGTCTAGGGTTTTATTTATAAAGCAGACTTTCACCTGTGCTAAATGATGGATTTGGTATTAAGTTGAAAATGAACTACCCTGAGGCAGCAACTTAGGAATTATATTGTTTTTGAAATGTCTATCTTGTTGGGTATTTTCCTCCTGTTTATATTAAATACAGAACATCAAAAAAACACTATGAACTTCACAGTGTGTGGGAGAAAAAAGAAAACTCTGACACAGTTAAAACTCCTTCAGCACAGATTTTAAAAAAAATGAAATATGGATTTAAATACATCTTAGCAAGAAAGCAGAAAGAGGAGCCCTCAGGTATTACCTGTCAACTTACTAAGACAACCTGTGCTTTCAATATAAATTAAGGAAAATGGCTTGAAAGCCTGTAGATAATCTGAAAAACATTTCTTTCTCCCATGAGTTTGCTGAGCAGAAAATCTTTTCTGTGCTGTTCCCTCTCCCCACGGGAGAGGCGAGTCAATGACATTTTAATGGAAAATCTAAGAACTATTCCACTTCTGTTTAAGATTTTAAAAGACTGCTGTGGTTTAGAAAATCGAAGGCAACCTTTATTTAAAGCCATGTTGAATCACAGTTTCTTTTAAGTAAGTCATTGTGCTTAAGAAAATAAGTTTTACTAAAAACTCAACAGAGTTATATATTGTCTTAATACTCATTCTACTAACACAAGGACAGAGAACTAAAGCAGCTCCCTGCTTGACCTTTTGTTTTCATCTACTGTTTCCGACAGTAGACACGTGTAACAGCCTCAAGCTTTGACAGTTTTTGTGATTTTGCAACAGCCTTTAGAGTATAAGATATAGGAATGTTTTCCTTGCCTATATTCATAAAATTGGAGGTCATCTTGCTGAGAAACAATTTGTCAGTATCTCCTTCAAGTTCATCCAGTAAATACGACACGTGCATTACTTTGGGTCAGACAATGCAGTGCTGCCACATGAAGAAAAATACGAGCAAAACTCTCAAAAATTCTGGGGAAAAATGACTACTTTCCTCAGAGTGCAGTAGATGTCAGCTGCAATGAGCATTCTCCTGCAAGGTCATTATGCTGGAATTAGATTTCCAAAGAAACCTTTGGAAGGATTGCTATCAAACTATGACAAAGATCTGACCTTTCTGACCTCTCTGCAGAATATGACTTGTTGAGATGGCCGCAGGCAATACCAATTCATAGGAAAAGGAAATGACTTATGAGGAGATAACACTTGATGACCTGACTACAAAACTACTGGAGGAAAAAATAAATAAAAAGGAGATCCTGCTGTCCCTCCCTATACGTGACAGGCATGGCACCCGAGGAGCTGGAGGTGAGTCAAATCAGGTTTTAAAATGAACTCATGGGAGGTTCATGAGTAAATTCCCTTCCCTACAATGTTCTCCCTTCCAGGCTGGACACTGAGCTCCCACAGAGCCACATTCGTCCAGACCACTGAGTTGGTTAGTGATGTCGATGATGCAAATTATTGGCTTGAATGTTTTTGCACAGATTATACACACTGCATAGGTAACACGAATGCCCTACAACAGGCTAGCAATGCATGAGCCTGGATCTAATTTCAGTTAGAGGCATTCGATAGCACCTCTGGGTTGCTACTTCTTACACATACCTAAATGTTAAGATTTTAGTGACCAAAGGGCAGGGCCAGCTTTCTCCCAGATATTTTTCTGTTCAATCAATTCATTTTGGAAGGTTCTATGATCCAGGTGTGGATAAAATGAGAGTTCCTGTGGCCAGGATTCTCACCTGGCCCTGGTTGACTAGCTCACTGCACACCTGTGGGCAATACATGGCTGTTGACTCTATAAAAAGAGCTCCGCCCAGTGCTCTGGGCGTGACACGGTGGCAGGGTTGCAAGGCTGCAGGAGAGCAGAGCAGAGGCTGGAGTGGTGGCAGCGCCAAGGACAGAGGCCCAGAGGACAGCTGTGCAGGACAACTGTGCCAAGAGGCCTAGAGGATGGCTGTGTGGACAGAGAGGCCCAGAGGACGGCTGTGCAGTCAGAGGGGCCCAGAGGCAGAGACCGGCTTGCTGCATGCAGACTCGCTCTGAGTGAACGGGATTCTAGTGACTGACCTGCCACCTGGAAATAAAGTTGGGTATAACCCTTTTACCCCAAAAACGTTTTGCTGTCATTTTCTTTGGTCACACTGACTCCATAGCGAACTTGCCCGGAGCTGAAACCCATTGGCAAGACATAGGTGATCCAGGTAATATTAATTGTAGGAGGATTTATACATACACATGTACACAAATTTATTTTAAGATGGGACACACAAAACATGTTACTTTAAAAAAAAAAAAAGCCCATATACATTTCTAAGTTCCGTGGATTGACCGTGTGCTAAAACACCCCCAGATGAACGGACTCGTAGGAGGCCGCTGTCCCCTGCCCCGGGGTCTGCAGTGTTTCTCATTTCCTGTGGCCTTGGTGCCTCTGCTCATCTGCACTAAGGCTGCCCTGACAACTACATTCTCCCAAAATACTGCTGCTTTTTTCCCTTTTTTGGAGTGGTTCTGCATCAACATTTGCACGCTTCTCTAGGAGAGAAAGCTCTCCTGTTTACATTTTCCCTCCAAGGATCCTGCCTTAATGCCCCAAGTGCAGAGCAGAGAAGGGAAGGGCAGAGAACAGCCTTTCTTGCGGCTTCCCTTCCCTGAGCCCTGCGTAAGGGCTGCATCTGCTGGGCATGCCAGCAGCAGCCTTGGCTCCCCTTTCACTTCATCCCAGGAATTCACATGTTCCCTGTGCAGGATAAGAAAACTGAAGTCGAGGAAAAAAATATTTTTAACTATGTATGGTGATGGAGATTAACTAGCCTTACTGTGGTGACCATCTCACAAGATAGTCGTTTATCGAATCATTACACTGTCCACCTAAAAGTAATACGTTTTATGCCAGTTAAATCTCAATTTAAAAGAAGAAACTGAAGTCAATTAGAGTCAAGCAAGGTGGTGTACAAGCATATGAACACACAACCAACCTTCACTTCTAGATTCTTCTCTAAGATTATCTTGAAGAATGCCGTCTCTTTTGTTGAGAAATTTTACTTTTCTTGTGGAAGACAATTTTCCTTAGGAAATAAAGCCCCTGATAAAGGCTCTCTTCTCTTCTATTTGTCCAGTAAATTAAGACATGACCATTCATCTTGCCTAATGGATCTGACCAAGAGGGAAACCCCCAATCCTTAAGTTCATGTCTGTCAAACTGAGGGATGCACTGCCCAGGGGATGTGGGTGACAAGAGTGTCAAAACACGTAAAATCAGTGAGTAAACATGGTGGATATTTAGGACAAGACAAGCTTAGAGTCGAGTAAAGTTATACTATGAAACAAAATGCAAACCTTTGTTAATTTCTAGAACAGAGCATAAAAGTTCAAATAAATGTTGAGCTTACTACAGCCACCTTTTGCTACGGTAAACCAGGCCCCAAAAGGCCTGCCTCTCTCGCTCCAACAAAGTTTGCAAATCATTGCCTTGAGCAATTACCTATGTGTCTCTCAGGTTTCTACCTCGGCTGTCCATACAAGTCATGACTATCACACATGTATGCAACATGAAATAAACTAGGAAGACAACCCACAGGGGATAAGCAACAAAATGATGTAAACGATATGCTTATTCTTCTATATTCAAATTGCTTTTGATTGTGAAAGTAATTGTGTCCCTACTAATTCAAAGCTTAGGCTTGACAACCTGCAATAAAGATGGATGTGATTACATAATTAGTTCTTACCGCAATGTCTTTAAAACCTGGTACACGTATACTTTACAGTTATTATCAAAACCTCCAAGAAAATGAATCTGATCCACTTAATGATACATATCATTTTTGCACTTGCTGTTCCCTCTGCCTGTAACAGTCTTCCCTTCGGGTCCCTCCATTTCTGATTCTTTCTCAATATTGAGAGAAGCCCTTCCTAACCATCCCACCTAAAGCAGCCCCTCTTGGGTCCCTCTATAAACATAGTGTTATCCTGTTTGTTTCCTTCGAAGCCATTAACACAATTTGTAGCTATCTGGTAGTGATTTACTCTTTCATATATCATTTGTGTGCCTCTTCCCAAAAGAACAGGCCAGAACTACGTCTGTCTTATTTATTGCTATATCCTCATCTCTATCTAGTGTCATTCAATAAATATTTTTGAATGAAAACCTGTTCTACAGCATTTTGAAAAAATTTTAAGGGTATTTCTCAGACTTTTACAACTCTAAGAAATCAGCCTGTGGAGCTGTTATAATCTGGCTCTCTTTTCTTACAAACCTAAAAAGAAATTGAGGCAAAGCAACTCCCCCAAAACCCTCTTCTAAGTGAGGGCTGCAATTCAGGGCTGGGGCCAGGACTAGTCTCTCATTTCCCCGTCCCCCAGGCCAGGTAGCTTTGCAAATTTAGCCGTTGCTTCTTGTAGCCTCACTTATCCGTCCTATAGGATACATGAACCATGTCGAACACAGGTGAAAACCAACTGTTTGTTCTTTTTCCCCATAAACCGCTTTTTCTCCTCCACTACAGTGGAGAAACCACATGCTGTTAAGGGGGTTGACCTTTATGCCTTGCACAGAAGAGATACAATCCCATTACAATCTGATCATGGCCAATGGCAGGGCCTGGGGGGGCGCCCCTCTGCAGCAGACACGGCCAGAGCGGCCCCCCGTTCACCACATAAGGTCACTGAGTGTGACTGGAAACCAGAAGTAAATCCCACATGCACTGACGTCTCACACATCCAAAAAATAAATTTACTTTGGTAGCAACATACTTCGGTAGCTCTATTTTCCTCAAACAGATCAAATTTAATCTCAAATGACCAAGAAAAAAAAAATCCTATGAAAAGAGATGAGTCACTTAAGTAGTTTAAGAGCCTCGACTTCACATCCACTGGGAACTCCTGGAGGAGGCCTGGCGACTGGTCTGCAATCAGACCTATCTGGCAAGCTCGCAGGTGGCCGGTAGCCAAGACATAATATGCGACGATAAAACACGTCTTCCTAACAGAAATGGGGTTTTAACTTCCTTCTGACCCCCTGGACTATCTCAGCACCTTGTGGTGGCGAGGGCACGTTTCTTCCCGCCACTGCGCCACAGGCTTGAGGTCATGGCTCAAGATTCCCCTCGTCAGGATCCATGGATAGAAGAATCCGGGCCGCCCTCTAGCCCACCCCAACGGCTGACTTGTCTTCTCTGGGCCAGGATGTTTTAATTATTTTGAAATGAACCGCTTCTTCATGTCTATCTGTCCACCTAGCCTATCACTTATGAATGTAAAGTGACTGAGGGCCAGGACGGTGTTGCTTTAACCCAAGTGCTAGCGCTGGCCCTGCTGTCTAGATAAACTGGCAGCGTCTTCTGGCCAAGACAGTGCTGAAATAAAATACATACTTGTGCAGGTTTTCTATGCTCAAATTCCACAATCATAAAAATGAGGCCCCAAATTTCTGGTGCCATTTAATGCTGGCAAATCTATCTTGTGCATTCATGCTGTAATGCTCTTAATTCTGTGTTTTCAAGAAGGAATGTGAGATTCGTTTTAAAATTAGGCAAGACAATACTCAAATAATATAAATCTAGAAGTGAGTAAATTATTCATTCCATTAGTTACAATGTTTAGGACATTTACCCAAGCATAACACAAATGTTATTAAGGTCAGTAGATGACACAGTAGTTTTTAAAACCTGTGCCAAAAATATATATAAGGCAACAGTAAGAAATAGGTAAATAGCTCAGTATTTAATCTACATCTGGGAAAACATGCCCTATGGAGCTCCCAAAGACTTCTGGCAAAAACTAAGCAGATGCAGAGAATTACAATCCTATATACCTCAGGGGTCGTTGAAAATAAAAACAAGAAACAAAGAAAAAAACCTTTGGTTATACATTCCAACAATCATGAAGCTAAAACAATACTGGATCGTCAACAACTGAATGGCTAGACAAGTCAGACAAAATCTTAAGTAGTCAGCATGAAGCTACACATCAATGCTTTGCAATAAAATCAGTGGTATCCTTACCCTTAAACAAGAAGGCCTTCTGTTAAGTTGTTGTCTTATCCCTTATGTAATAAAAATTTAAGTTCTAAACAGTACTCAGTATAATCTAATACCCTGAAAAGTTTTTCCACTCACATTATTAGTGCATGGGGCTCAAGTGTACTGATTACTACAAAAACAACCTTATATTTCACTCAAGCTACTGTTGAAATTTAGACAGAAATGAAAAATTATTTGCAATTCAAATAGACATTGAAAAACAGTATTTTAAAACACAGTGTTGAGCTCAGTAAAAGTGAATTATTTTGTTAGAGCAAAATTATTTTTAATACATACACTACTGTGCTACTCAGGCAATGCGGGCAATGCCAGGCACTGCTATGTGCTCAGAAACGGTTCCCAGTGACCTTCACCTGGATTGGGCTCACAATCAGCTGGGCCTTTGGTCTGAGCAAGAAGGTGATAACATCACACTAATGTACTGCATATATGTAAAGGTCAGGCAAGCCACGTGTGGCTAACATACTGATCAGCTTCTGCAGACTATTTATTCTAGTATATCAGGAAAGTACAGACTTCGACTCCACCAAGAACAGTAGGAGAAGGTGAGCGGACATACCTAGAAGACATGCATATGACATAAATCCACAAATGGAGGTGTATGTTTGGCTTTTTCTCAGGTATGGAAAATGATTTCAGTAACTTAAGCCAGCATCTCCATCGGGCCCATCAAGCGATGCAGAGGTGACAGTGAGTTTGAGAGAGAGCGAGACAATTTGGGGAAATGTGAATCCTGCTGGCTAACTGCTCACTGTTGAAAAAATGTTTTGTAAAAGGTAAGCCTTCTCCCATCATTTGCATCCTCCAAACTGTTTACAAGTCAGGCTGTTGAGATTATAAATCCTTCCTGGCAATTCTGTAAACTGATTTCTTCTATATTTCTTCTCTGAAAATAAATTCATCAACACACATTTCCTATTTTGGGTTTTCTGATACGGTGAAATTTTAATCAGACAATTAACTAAACATGTTAATAAAAACGGAAACAAAATGATTCCAAAACTAGTATGGGTATCCTGATTCTTTATAAAAATCAGTATGAAAATTAACACAACACATGTAAACAAATGTATATAATTTTACTAAAGTGATCTGTTTAGACAATAGTTCACACTATCACTTGTTAGTTAATATGGAGAGCGGTACTGCATATGTATCTTTACATATGATAAACTTACATATAAAATATACCTACACTGAACATTAT
The DNA here is from genome assembly GCF_040802235.1 of Manis javanica. NCBI lineage: Eukaryota > Metazoa > Chordata > Mammalia > Pholidota > Manidae > Manis > Manis javanica. The sequence continues at coordinate 4,569,683 of NC_133170.1, read as the reverse complement.
CCACATACAAAATGATGACAGATATATTCAGTTTAGAAAGAAAAAAAAGAAACTATGCAAGAATAAAAACAGTAATTATGTGAGGACAGTGGCCCTATGCCACAAAACACTGGGTGTTTTCTTCATCTTTTTACAACATTATCACATTACTTTCACAAATAAAATGTATTTTCCTTTGGTTTGGGTCAACACAAACCACTCTTAACATGAATTTTAAAAGCACATACTGGTTTTATATACAAAATTAATATTCTTTTTTGAGTATTTAATGTATCTCAATGATAAGTATGAAACCCACATACCTGAGCCCACCTCTTTTTCCTCTTCTTCAATGCTGTTTCTGATGCTGTCATATTCCTCATCAATGGTCTGGTTCCCACGCATCTGTGATAAGATTCTCCGGGCCTTCTGAGTCTGTCCTTTCTGAATAAGCCACCGAGGGCTTTCGGGTAGAAAGAGAAAGCCAAAGAACTGAACAACTGCTGGAATCGCTGCAAGTCCCAACATGTACCTGCAAAAGGAACCATACGTTAGGGTGAAATCTGGCCTCGCCAGCACTGAGTAGGGATAGTCTGTGCTCACCGCACTGGGACTAATAGCTAATGCTAAATTAGAATGCTTTTCATGTGTGTGTGTGTCCAGAAAATAAGACATTTTTATACTGTATTAAGAACTCAAGAAATGAGAGAAAAACCTGATTCTCCTTTTGACTCTCACACAAATTACAATGAAAAACAATGTGCAAAAGTTCAATAATTAAGTACAGGCCTTCTGATCCAAACACGTCATGCGAAACACCACAGTCACCATCTCTGTCTAAACTAGTACATGTAACTATGAAAAAAAGATTCTGTATTTTACAACAAAAAATGGGGCTAAGACAAAACTCTGGCATCTGTTGAAAAGATACACTTTTCATTAAGATAAACGCCCAAATGTGTTTCTTCGCAGTTATTTCTGCTGTGCGAATGGTCTCATTGTGCCATCAGCCATCACGCTCCCCCTCACTCCCTGGGAAGGAGGAGGTCACAGCGGGAGTACGGTGGACTTGCAAGCAAATTATCACTATTGAAATGATAAAAATTTGAAAAAGCTGTTCATGTTATTTGTCACCATCTTTAAATATGTATTCCTACTGTCTGGCAAAATTCTAGAGAGCAAATAAGCGTATCGTTTTAAATCCATCAGAGAAATGACAAAGAGTGATACGAGTACATCAACGTGAAAGATCTCTCCAGATGATTCTGGACACAAAGCAATCTCTTTAGGTCTTTATGCCTCAATCTTTTGAAACTGAGGGGTGAGATTAGATCAACTTCAAGGTCTCTTTCCACTGGAAACTTCTATGAATCTAGGACACCTGGATGTTTTCTGTTGCTCTAAGTCCCCTGGGTATGCTCCATGGTAGGTTCACGATGGTATAGCTCAGAAGGCCCACTTCAATTTCCTAACATCCATTTTTTCTGCTATTTGTAAATCAATGAGAAGTCACCTGACTCAATATACTTTTCAAAGCTGTTCTAACTTTTAAGTAATGTTAAGCCCAAATTACAGCATCTTTGAAGGCTCCAGATAAAGATCTTCTGAAACAAGACCATTATTTTTCAAGCAATTTCATTTTAATTCCAAGAACAGCAGAAAAAAGTGTAATCACTGCATGGGTGTTAAAAATACATCCCACTCTAAACAGCAGCTACAGCTAGCTACCAGCGGAAACAGAAACATTAACTAAGACTTAGAAAGTAAACTGTTTATGAATGACTTGACTAAATTAATCACTTAGCCTAGAATATTAAAAGAAATTGTATTAGAACTGTTTTATACTTTAATCCATGATCTGTGAAAATTACACCAATACTGAATCACTGCTGCCTCTGCTCACCTACAGAATGCATTGTTTTAACCTTGATTTATGTCAATGTACCTTGTATTAAAATAAATTATTTTCCTCCCTCACTTGATTGCATATTTAATTTTGCATTCAGCACAGCACCTAACAAAGGATCCTGCACACAGTAGGCACTTAGGAAATACTTTTTGAAGTGATACAAAAGAGCTATATATCTAAATTTTCTGTATTAACTGAACAGAAAATAGCTTTGCTCCCCTCTCATGCAGCACTATTTTATGCAGCAACTCTCCTGGACCACTTAGCTCTGCAAACATACACGCACAGTAATTCCTTCCAATGAAACCATTTGTTATTCTAGACATAACCAGACCTTCTCTTCTGCAGAAGATGACTCAGGTACAGATTTCTGAGGGGTCTTCAGATGAGAGTCCAGCTCACCCATCTTTCTGGCCTCTTTCCCTGCATAACCAAATCTGTTACTTAAATGTATGTTTCATTGTTGTAAGTGAATCAAATTTCTGTTTGGTTGTGTTGTCTCAAAGAAAAGGTTACACACAGCTATACTGCCAGTTATTTAAAAGAAAAGTGATACAAACGGCAGACATCAAAGGTACTGGATTAGGGAATAAATCAGAGAAGCCCTAAGGAAGGTGCAAGCCTTTGTGTCTTGTTTCTCTGCGCCCCTCACGGACTTCCCTTCTGCTCTCCAGACCCCCTTCGTGGTGAGTTAAGACAGAAGGGCTACAGGGAATACTTCCAAGTATTTGAAATGAATGTGGAAACGGAATCATCTTCAGCCCGAAGGGTGCTCACATACTTTGCCCTTCACTACTATTTATTCCCAGTACACAATATACTTAAAAACTAAAAGAAAGAAAAAGGGGGAAAGGAAAGAAAAGAGAAAAGACAAAATGCAAATATACACATTAGCCTTTTCTTTTTCATTGAAGTATAGTTGATATACAATATTATGTTGGTTTCAAGTGTAAACATAGCAACTGGACAACTATATACAGTATGAAATGCTCACCACGATTAAGTGTAGCTACCCACTCTCACCATACAAAGACAATACATTATTGACTACATTCCCGATGGTACTTTGCATCCCCACGACTTATTATATGATTCAGCCTATGTTTCCAGAGCTATAGAAGACAGAATACCTTAGCTGTCCAGCCTTTTGAACTCTGTAAGTCCCAAGAACCTAGGTCTGAAATTCACAATTCAAAGCCCTAAGACGAGGGTGGGGGAGGACATCAAAGCCTGATTCTAAAGACTAGTCAGCATAAAACTAGTTTTATCCATTTATATTCCAACATTTCTCTTCTAAAAGTAAAACAAAGGAGCCTATTTTATTTTAATTACCTTTCATGATAAAAATATTTTGATAGGAATATACTTCCACGGCTCTGCAGAGACCAAATACACAAGATCAGAAGTAGCTGCAGCCTATGATGGGGAGAGCCCGGGAACAGAGCTGGGCTGCCCCTCGGCTCTAGGCACACTAACCACAGAGCCCTGGTCGGGTTCCCTGACGTTTTAATGCACTAGTGACAATGTTTGTTTTATAGTCCTGCCGGGAGGCTCAAATGAGACCATTCAGTTGGTACCTAGAATGGAGAGGATGCCCAACGCGAAGCACTTTTACCTCCCCTGCCAATCAGTTCAATGCCACCCGCCTGTCCTGGGCCTCCCATCCGTCACAGCGGTCAGTAGGCAGACTAACCAATTTCCTCCTTGAGGAAAAACCGTTCCTCCAATGATGCGCAGACAGGAACACAGGAAAAATAAACACGGGGTTGCTCTGCTGTGGTACGGATGCAAGCTTCGTCATGAGTGTCAACAGAGGAACTCTTTGGGGTCAGTTAAGGAAGCACAAGGGACTCACCGTTGGCCCTGTAGATCCAAGGAAATCAGAACCCAGAGGACTGGCAGGCCAGGGCCCTTGGCCCGACACACAGCAGCCCCACCGCTAAGGGGAGGTCCCACGGGGCCCTTGGCGGCTGCGAGGCCATCACCCAGGAGGCAGCTTTTAAAACACACCAGGGTCCAGTCCTCCCACCCAGGGATTTGGACTAGCTGGCCTGGGCCCCGGGCCCAGGGACTTCTGTGTCATTAGAAGCTCCCACAGTGGCACTAACTTACACTGCGAACTGCTGATCTAAGCACTTGGGAAACCCCGGCGGGGAGAGCGAACGACAGGCACCCAGGGCCCACACCAGTGGGCAGAGGCCGGTCGTCCCGTGGAGGCAGAAGCGCAGCCGGCGGAGGCCCAGAGCGTCGGGGCCCTCACGGAGAGCTGCCCCTGACTCTGAATGCAAGTTCCCAGGTGAGCTGTTTTCTGACCAGCTGTCAGGACCAGTACCCGCCCACCAGAAAGCTAAGGGGGGCCTCAAATAAGGCGGGGGGTCCCAAGTGGTGAGCGATGCTGTCAAACTCGGGGGGGTGGGATAGGTCCACAAGGGAGACAAGCCCGGGTGTTTCAGCTCAGCTCAAGCTCTCTTCCCAGCGCCAACAGGCCGCCCCAGGAGGGGAACCCCTGCACCGGTGGGCGCCAGCCCCCCTCCCGCCCCCGGGCAGAGCGCCTGCTGCTATCGTGCCGGACAGCACTAGACAGGGGCTTCCCTGGACCTTCACCAGCATTCTGGTTTTAAAGGAAGCACGTGGCTCTCACCTATGAGACGAAAGGCAACATCCTTTAATATGATGGCCACTTAAGACACAGAATTTTACACTGGTAACTGCCCCTTCTCAGAACTGATGACATGGTCTACCAATAACATGATAAATGTGTTACTTATACCCTAGTAGTTCCACAGGGTGATTGTGCTCCAGATATGTGAAAATCTAGCTGTACAAATGCAGCTTGGAGATGTAATCATTTAACAGCATTCACAGCGATTGTTAAGTCTGATCCCCAGCACTAGTCACTGTGCACCAAGCCCTGTCCAAAGGGCTTAAGACACCTTAACTCACTTATCTTGACAACCTGAGAGGCGGGTGCCATTATTACCCCTGTCTTAAAGACAAACGAGATACAAAGAAGATACAAAACTAGAATGCACTGGCAGCCGGATGAAAATCTAGGCCGTCTGGCTCCTACAATAAATGTTCATTGTATGTCAAGCTATAATGGATATTTAATGATTAGCTAAGGTACTTCTGCAGAAATCATAAAACGGAACATTATTTTACCTTAGCCTCATGTTTAAAGACTTTGGAGGATCCCTTCTGGAGTTTTATGGCTCATTCACCTCTGCTCAATGCAGCAAACCCTTCAGAATAACAGGGCAAAGAGGCTAGCTGGGAGCGGGCCCCGCCCCAACCCTATAAGCCCAGCCAAGCAGAAGCACCCGCTGGGATGGGGGACGGCAGGGGGACAGCAGGGGGATGGCAAACTAGACCTACTGGTTGCAAGTGGAACAGCTCCTTATTCTCATGACACCAGAGCGTTACTATGAAAGTCATTGATTATTAATTAAAAGAAAACATCTCTTTTGTAAGGGTCGACTTGTACTGCTTACTCTGAACACAGTGCCAAACTGACTATTTCATTTTTCTCTAATATACACAAGTAAACTAAACAAGAAAAATACTGGTACCAAAACAGTCAATAGTTTATAAGATGTTTGGGAGCAAAAAAATTGACCTGAGATGTGATCGTGTTAAAATATTTCACATGAAGGACATGGTGAGTCTTGCGTTGCTTTCCTCTGTGCTTTGTTCTCCCGTCTGTCTCCCAAAGGCCCCCCACGCCTCCCCTCTCCCGAAAGGAATATGCAGGAGTGAGGAACCGCATCCTGCACCCATGTTCCATTTCTCTTCTCCCCTCTGTTCTTTTTCTCCTTTAAATCCCCAAATGATGTGAAAAGATTGCCAGTGCCATGCAGTGGAAGTGCTTCATGATTTATGGTTTTAATTGTAAGTCAAGCTGTAACAAAACTACCATAGCTGGGGGAACTGTATTACCATATGTTTTACTTAAATTGTATGCAACAGTTTTTATAGCTCTTGAAGTGCTGAATTCTACTAAGGGGAGACGCATTTTACACTGAGCCCAGTTACCGTCCTAACAGGCCCAGAGGGCATGAGGGTATCTACAGTCCGAGACTCACTGCCCTCCCTGTCTCCCAACTGCATGTTGTCTACAGTTTACATTTTCAAACCAAATCTCCACCTTTTATTTTTCTAGCCACAGAGAATCCTGATATTTTACAAAACACTAAGATTAACTGAGTGACGATCTCTAAAACTTTGAGCACAATGAGAGTCTTTAGCAATAATCTCTAATGTCCAATACTCTTATAATAAATTGAAAAATACCAAGTGGCAAAACTGAGCTCATGATGCCCGAGTTTTAGTCCCATCCCGTCTGCTGGCTGGCATTTCTGCATGTGCCCATTTGCTATTGGTTTACAAATCATGTCCATGTCAGCCCATTCTCAACAACTCAAGTAAGTCAGAGGATGACCGTGCGTGTGAAGATGCTGTGCCTTGCTCTTTAAAATGCCACAGTTCCAAACTGGAATCCTTTCACACAGAACTACAAAACAAACTCAAAACCTTTGTTTTTCCTGAAGCAGTTCACTGAAAATAAAAGGGGCTGTTAGAATCCGTAAGTTCTCCGAAAATGTTCCCAAATAAAGATTTACTCTGTTTTCCTGGAAAGCTAAAGCTGGATTCCTTGTGATCTCTCTTGAGTTATTACTCAACTGTTTACCCAGCAAACATCTTCTGAATGCATGCTAAATGCCAAACCCTAAGCCAATCATTGAGAATACCGAATAAAGTTAAACATTAAGTGTAGGGTTGTGTAAATCTGAACCCCTACCCCACCCAGTCTCCACCCCAAAAGAAACCTGGAACTTTCCAACGATCCTTACTGTTATATTCTGTTTAAGCTAGTGAAACATTGTTTGCTTAAAAAGATACAGTAAGGGGCCTGAGGAAGGCAGTACAGCAAAGAGAAGACAAGTAGTGACTCTATAACATCTTACTAAGCTGGTGGACAGTGACTGTAATGGGGTATGTGCTGGGGACTTGATAATGGGGGAATCTAGTAATGACAATGTTGCTCATGTGATTGTATATTAATGATACCAAAATTTAAAAAAAAATGAAAATGGAAAAAAAAAAAAGGTATAATACAAACCCGTCAAACCACATCTAAGAATATTGTCCTTCAGCCCTCCAGCCGGAACTACCCAACATCACTGTCCAAAGTTCCTATGCACACTGAGTTTTTTGTATGCTTCTCATATACTTACATAATCACAAGTGATCCATTTACTTAAAGACCTCTATTATTGGATTCATGAAAGAAATGGTTAACATATATCAATCATAGGATGTTTACATGATAATCACCAAACAATGATTTATGTAATATGATACTACTTGATGAAAAAGTTTTACATGCAAACAGATAACTCTGAATGTAGCCACTTGCTATCATAAAACTCAGTTGATAATGTATTTTTCAGTTTTAGTTCATGACTCGCAACTCATAACAAATTAACTGATAAGAAATTAAAATAATAAATCACTGCCCAGTGGAGGCCTGAGGCTGGTGAGTTAATTTTCCTCCACGATCAAGGACCATGTAGAATATCAACACTGATAACTGGTAATACCAAGATAACACCATGCAACAAATCTTTATTCCTAAGGAATGGGCCTTCTGGGGTTTTAGTGGAAAACCTGAGCTCTTAGTCCCTCTCACTTAGCCAGTTTCAAACTCCAAAGATGTCAGTCCTCCTATGGGCTGGAAATAAAATCTGTCAGCATTTACCATCTTGCTTTCTGCCTGCTTCATGGAATCTCTCCTGTATATTCATAGTTCAGGGGTCAGTAAAAAATTTATGACAAATACTATTAAGATTTGTGGGCTTCCTTCTCTCTATATTATTCTTTTCCTGGATTTTCCCCCCTTGAATTCCAGCTGCTCTGGCCACCCCAAACTCTAGCTACTGACACAGTAAGCCAACAAAACTACTTTTCAGCTAAAATTCTAGCTGCCCAGCATCGTGGTTTGAGGGGAAAAGAGGAAAAGCCATGAATGTAGTTCTCACCATAAGCCATTCCTTTATGGAACCCTGAAGCACCAATTCCCTTCTGTTTCAGCCTACACTTGGAGCTGGAACTCACTGGTGTCTTAAGTAGTTTTTTATATTCTGTCCATGGTTTATAGGGTCTTCTACAAGGGAGATCAGTCTTATACAAACCACTCTCATTAGCAAGCCATTAGTACTTTTTACTTGGAAAATACAGATAATTGAATGGAAAGGCAATTTTTATGGTCAACTTCAGATAAAAGATAGAGAGTCAGCCAAAGATTTTCTGGAGATAAGCACTAACAATACCTAGTAGTATTTAAGAGTTTGTACATATGTTCACAGCCATTAAGTCAGGTGATCCTAACAATACACCTTGTGACTGTGAAGCATTAGCTACATGAGGATATTAGAGCTTAGATACATTAACTCCTGCTGAGAAAGCAAGTGGTAAACCTATTCCTCCGAGTATACTATGATGTCTTTATGATGAACAGTCCTGTGTCTTAATTCTGTCAATGAAAAAACTACAAATATCTTCAGCATTAAGGTATTTATTTGTAACTAAATCCACCTTTCTTAAAATGGTCACTGCACAGTTAGATTTTTAAGAGGAAAACTGCTTTATATTCTGTATTTTGTAGGGAGCCAAGCACCACTGCTCTATCAGCACTAAATTATAAGAACACTTTCCCAGCATAAATTTGCTTGGAGATTATCACCCTCTTTTCAATATGATTCCGAAAAGCATCTTATTGACATGGTTTTTTAAATTTTAGACTAGGATGAAAGAGGGAGACTCATTAATTTTTTCATACCAAAGTATATTGATTACTTTAAGACTTATTTTCTGAGACTTTCAATAAGCAAACCCAACACAATATACTGTTAAAGAAATGCAATGGATGTAAAGTTTATTCATGCCCACTGACAATTACCACAGCCCTCTACCTGCCTGCCCTACACGTCCATTGCTGCCCAACATGACTGGCTCTTACACGCCACAGGGCTTCTGAAAAATGTATCTCACCCGGAACTTCCCACTCCCTCACAATTCCTAGGACTGTTTTATTCATGAAAGAGTCAGCTCAAATATCTTTTATCTATGGGCAAAGTTGTGAAGCTAAGTTATTCACCCTCCGAGAGCTCCCACGAAATCCATTATTTAATGAACATGCTGATGAAAAGTCTCTCCCTTAGGGTTTGAGGGGCTTGAGGACAGAAATGTTCCTTATCTTTCCATCTCTAGTACCAAGCACAACAGTACAGCGAGTGCCAAAATTTTTTTAAGCGACTGAATGATTTCCATACTAACGGATGTTCCCAAGAGTGACATCTCCCTGCCCCACACTGCATCCCAGCAGGAGTCGCATCAATAGGTTCCTTGAATCAATCCAAGAGCCAAAAATCCCAGTGAATTCTGGGCATCATGCCATGTTAATCCTTGCTCCTGTTATGGAATGCCCTGCTTACAAAATCATAGCCTCCCTTTGCCTGCAGATAAAAAAGTTGAAAACCTCTAGCCTAGAATTCACAGACCTCTAGAATCTGGCTCCAATCCACCAGGCGCATCACCACTTCAGTGTCCAGCCCCCTGTTCTGCCCTCGCCCAGTCTCCACACTGGCCCATTTCTGCCTCTGTCCACCCACAATGCTCAACACAAGTTCAATGCTCAACACAAGTTTCACAGAGTCTGTGAATTAGCCTGAAGATACTCCAGAAAATCCTCTCAGGAAGCTGCCACTATAGCACTGATACTTTGTGCTTCTCTTTCAACACGTATTGTCTCAAATTTTACCTCTTTAGCCAAAAGAAGAAAAAAGAAAGCATCATGGAAATGACAAAAACCGTGAGAACAGCCAGCACGCTCAGACACGTGCCAATTTAAAAAATTAAACCTGAGAATAAAGCGAACAACATGAAAGAAAAGAATTTAGCCTGTCTACAGACATACCAACCTTACGCACAGAAATCCTGTGATGGTTGATTTAATTATAAATAGAAGACCACTCACTTAAAAACCAGTGCTGTCCAAGAGAAAAGGACAAAAGATATTCTGGAACCTAGAGAGGTGTGTTATTTAGAGGAATAGAAATTTTCATGGGCTTAGAAACTAATTTTCTTTCTCTGACTTTCATGCTCAATAAGAAACACTTAGGATTAATAATTTAGTTTCTCGGCTCTCTGTGAAGTGTATGTATTCCTCAGCGTAAATTAATGAATTGGCATTTGGGTTTATAATCAATATCTTTTTATTTTAGTTAAGAGTCCCTTCCTAGAGCCCAATCAATTCAGCTCAGCACACTAAACATTTATTGAGCATTTACAATGTTCCGGGTCTTTTACTAGATCTAAAAATGAGTACAAAGTCAATGACGCTCAGAGTCAATAAGAGGAGACAGACAAATAAGCAGCAAGTTCAAAATAAAAGGGAAGTTATGTACAAAGTCTGCTGAAAGGACAGAGGGACAAGGACAGCTTCCCACGGTACACAGCAGAGATTTAAAGGGGGCACAGCAGTAAACTGGCAGCGGGTAAAAGGACATTATGGCTAAAGTGAGCAGAGGGGAAAAACACAAACATGAAAAAGATGTGATTGGTGAATAGGAGAGGTGTGTGTATGTGTGTGTGTGTGTGTGTGTAAATAATGCTATATAATATATAGGTGGCACGGTTGTTGTGCAAAGGAGGAGGGAGGGAGGCAACAATGAGTTACAAAAACCTAAAAAAGCAGGCACGCTTGGATACTGGAAGCTATCTTAGAGCTTGAGATTTTTCCTATAGGAAACGGGGAGGCTTTGAAGCATTTTAGCAGCGGCATGCCCAGATACACATTTTAGGCAGATTATTGTGGTGGCTACTAAATTCACTTTATTTTATATTTATTGAGAGCCTTCTATGTGCCAGACTTTAATTCAATAATATAAAAAAGCAACTTAAATTTAAAAAACAAAGAAAGCTGCTGCTTACGGTATAGTGAGTAAATCTATGTTCAAAGAGATTAAAAAATACTAGCACTGAAAGGGCAATGATAAAACTTTACATCATTAATATTAACTACCAAAATACTTTGGCCATCTTTATAAGCACCTGTGAGGTAAAAATAAACTCTTCCTCAACATCATCTGTCATCAGGGAGATGCGATTCAAAAGCACAACAAGATGTCACTTCATACCCATGAAGAGGGTATAATCAAAAAAGACAATAATCAGCGTTCACTGGGATGTGGGAAGCATGGAATTCTCATCACCACTAAGTGGCAATGCAAAATCGCGCAGCCACTGTGGAAATAGTCTGGAAGTTCGTCAAAAGGCTAAACATAGTTACCTTATGTGACCTCGCAGTTCAACATCCAGGTATGTACCCAGGGAACGGAAATCATACGTCCACCCTGAAAGCTCTGCTGATGTCCACAGCAGTATTACTTTCAGTGGCCAAAAAGGGGAAAACTCAAATGTTTAACAACTGACGAGTGGATAAACAAAATGTGGCATATCCACATTATTCGCCAGTGGAAAGAAACAGAGTAGACGCCTTACCCCAGAGATAGTGTGGGACTGGTTACAGACCACTGCAGTGAAGCCGATTCTGCCACAAAGTGAGTCAATGAGTGTTTTGGTTTCCCAGTCTGTATAAAAGCTACGTTCACACTGTACTGTGTCTGTTAAAGGTGATATGGCATTATGTCTAAAAGAACAATGTACAGACCTTCACTGGAAAATACTTTATTACTAAAAATTGCTAACCATTATCTGAGCTTTCAGAGAGTCATAATCACTGATCACAGACGGCCATCACAAATACAATAGTAATGAAGAAGTCTGAAATATTGTGAGAATTACGAGAACATGACACAGAGACACTATGCAAGTGCTACTGCAATAAATGGCCTCAAAAGACTTACTGGACACAGGGTTGCATTAGACCTTCAATGTGTAAAAAATGCAGAATTACAAGCCAAAATAAAAATGAGGTCTGTGTGGACTTACACATGCTACAATACTCATGAGCCTTGAAAACATGCTAAGCGGCCGGAGCCAGTCACAGAAGACTACATATTGGTACATGAAAATACCCAGAGTAGGCAACATTATAGAGACAAAAAGTAAATTAATGGTTACCCAGAGCTGGGAGTTGCTGGGAGGTGGTGGGTGACAGCGAGGGCTACAAAGTTCCTTTTTGGGGTAATGAAAATGTTCTAAACTTGATTACAGTGATATCTGTATACCTCTGTGAATATACTCAAAGTTACTGTACACTTTAAATGGGTAAATTGAATGAAAAATGAGTATCTCAATAAAGCTGCCTTTCAAAATCTAACCTTTAATGATTATATCCTCAAAATCCTTATTCCCCTTGTCTCATAAAACCAGATGGTATCTTTCCTAGCAAGGAATATATTATACCACCAAACGTTAGAGAAATGCTAGCATTCAATCTTCTACTGGCAATTGTTTTTTCTAGAAAAACTAATCTTCCAGTAGTTCACCAGAAAACAACTTATATCTATGATACCCAAGCAATAAAAGAACAGAAGCTTTGATATGTGAGGCACAAAAGGTGAGGTAGCCTTTCATCATCGCCAAAAACCTAAGAAATTTTTTGTCTCATTAATCAATTTCATCTTCTATATGTCTCAATCTGATGGCTATTGTAAAAATTATCGATAATTATACTTTAGACTATTAACTTTTGGAAGCAGAATAAAGAAGTGGTTAGAAATTGACTATGAAGAATTGGCTCTAATCTCTGCCAAGAAATAGCCTTATAGCTTCAGGCAAATACTTTCCTTCACTGAGCATTTGTTTAAACCTGCAAATTGGGACTAATACCAGTCCCATCAGCCTCAAAACTGGTTAGGATCAAATGCTATTCACTGACATGTCTAAAACTGTTCATCAGTATAAGGTGAGCTAGCAAATCAGGGGCCCTGGGTATGTAGATAACATCAAATATTTAGTAACGTGAAGTAGCGTTTCAGAGGCAATAAAAGTCAAAAAGGGAAATTTTAAAAAAATGCGAAAATAATCAAAGTCTTGGAAGGTTTACTTTTACTTTATGATATATGAAAACATGAGTATGAGAAAGAAATTTTATATGAAATATTTAGTCTCACACTTTTCGTAGGAGTTTTGAAATATACTGCCACAAAAAATGATGAATTATCTATTTATATAATTTTGAGTAAGTTGTAACTGCTGAGAATTCTAAAGTTGGAACTGAGGTAGCACTTGAATCTTTATCTGCTTGTAACCACACTCTTATTAGCCCAGGAGTCAGCTGAGGTAAACACACGCCCAAGGATGTTAAGTAATGGAAGAGATTAACACAGAAAATTCATCTGTAAATGTAAACATGTTTGCATACAGACACAGATAAATGTGTGAGGGTGCAAGCGGTAAGTGGCTTCAAGTGATCTGGCATGTTGATGCATTGGTCTGAACACCAGCCCAAGTTAATTTCCCATCCTCTTATTTCTCCACCCTGGGTCCTCCAGGGGTGTGGGAAAAGTTCTCACAGGTGTTCTACTTATTCCTGCAAATACATGGCTCCAACTTCAGCTGGGACCCCATGGTTATTTGGAAATCACTTTCGTGTCTAGTCTTTTCCTGTTTCTACTTTCTATAGCAGATATAAAGATCTAACATTTTTCTCTCAGCCTCTGCCCTATCACCCCCAAGCCCCATCAATACAAGAAAACAAGCCATACAGCGTGTCTTCCTTCAATCTCTCCTTACAACTTATCTCTTATTCATTCATCAGAATAGTAAATGATAATGCGATTCATCATTTATTGACTATTTGCTATGTGCCAACACTAAGCTGAATAGTCAACATATAATAATTAACTCGGATCCCACAAAATCTTACAAAGTATTTTGGTTCCACTTTTTATAATAATAAAAGTGAAGCTTAGGGGTGATAAGTAACTCGTCCGAGGTTCATGGCTAGTGAGCAGCAGAAAACAGATTTGAATCCAAGCTTCTCTATGTCATCCTGCCTCTGAAAAGTATCCTAAAACCTGTCCCAGGACCTCCCCTCCTACACAGGGACACCACACCCACAAATCATTGTCCCCACTGATGTTTGTCTCTGACCAGTACTGATAAAGGTTATCTAAATTGTGATACTTAACGCAAAACCATGGCTTATGCACTTTATAGCTTTTCCTTTAAAGGTAGATTTACATATGCCTATATTAGTTACATAACTAAAAATTTTTAAGGAAATGTACATGGATTTAGATCTCCTGGAGTTGAAAGAGACACTCACTTTCACTAAGCTCCCAAGAAAAACTCAAACTATCAGGACGTGCTGCTAACAGCTATCACTCCCTCTTTCTGTTCATGCACTGAGAGGATGTTTCCTGTTTCTTCAATTTTCCAGTAATTTTTCACTTTGGCAGAGATTCATTCCTTCAAAGTTAGAAAGTGGCTTAGCAACATCTGCAGATGGAGCTGATGCTATAAGAGCTGTGTCCTCCCTTTAGCGGGCCTGACAAATGTGGGCCCCTAACCAGCTTTAATGACTTTTAACAAAACTTGATTAGGCTAAGTCTTTAATGGCTCATCCTAAGCCACAGGATTTATTGTGCTGCTTCCATAGAAGTTTAATTCCCTACATTCACATCCCCTTGAACGTTTTTTGTTCAGCTGCTCAGATTAATTTCAACACTGTGAGCATCATGCGAACAAGTATGAAAGTCTGTCTGGCTCAACCGTCTGTCCCCAGCACCTGTACAGACTGGATGTCCAGTAACCATTTGCTGTAATAAACAGGTGTCAAGAAAATAAGTCAGAGAATATTGTGTGACCTGTTGTTTTGAATACTATAAAGTGTGATATCAAAATCCAGAGCCTATAATATCTTTAAGCTTTAATGTAAGAATAGTTTGTTTCTCTAACATTCACTTTGAAAAATATTTTAAAGCAGTTTTAAAAACATTTTTCTCATCTCTTTTGACTCAAAATAAGTCAAAGAGTGATCAAGGAACATGTGTATTTTAAATTTACATATATATGACATCTTTCTACATAGCTAAATCTATATCTTTAAAGACTAGATTTTCTTTCATTTGGATCAGAATGCAGCTGCCTTACATCAAAAGGACCTTAGTTACACCTGCAGTTCATAAACAGCTTGTCAATCACTGAAACAATTCCAGAACTCCATGCATATTTATTGCTGCATTCATTTTTAAACAAATATTGCAAAAGATTATGCACAGTGTAAGAAATGTCACCCAAATGCTAAAAAACCCTGTAAATATCAACTCTTAAGGACTAGTTCCTTGTCTACCACTAAAATAAATATCAACTTCTTGTCCACTTTCCATTTTGCTGAATATCAACCATTTACCAATTAGCTACAATGATGTAAAATCCCCAGGTAATATTTTGCCTCTCACAGCTCTTTTCCCATCCTGTAAAATCAGTGATTCATTTGCAAATGAAATGTAAGCACTATGTACAGACCTCCATCCATCCTTTTGGAGATAACTAAAGGCTCCGTCAACAACGCTTGCAAAGAACTGGCCTCCAGTGATGAAGAGAGTATTAATGGTGACTAATCGACCTCTTAAGTTGGGTGGCGAGACCTCGGCGATGTACACTGGAACCGTCATAGAAGCAATGCCTGCAAAGAGACCATGAGAACTCAACGTAAGATATCTGCTCAACATTTTTGTATTACTGTTAGACTAAGCCATACACACACAGACATGTGCTTGGTGTCCTACCTTAAACAAAGCTTTACCACATATGTAAAGACTCCATCTATAACTAGGGACCCTTGCAGATAATACATATGTGAGATACCAATCTCTGAATATCATTTTTCATATTACCACTTCAACACCTACCAATTAAAATACTTCTAGAGATCTCAGATAACTTCAGAATGCATGTAAAGAGGCCTTAAAATAGTTGAGGGCTAAACACAGGAGAATGCTCTCTAGATAAACTGTGACTATTGAAATATTTTTAGTCAATATGGAAATGTAATGAGACCATGGTGAGAATAAAAAAATTATCCCAGAGTACATATTAACTATTCAAAGTCATCAGTCCCAGTAGACACACCAAAACTTTGGTTTACTAACCCAAAATGGGCTTGTTTATAAGAAATCCATACATTAAATCACCTTATTCAATCGCCTAGGTGTAGATTCCAGAAAGAGCTTACAATGGACAGTGCTTTGGGAATTCAGATTCTTCAAAAACTGATGATCTTATAAAAAAAATAGATGGTTTTATGCCTAAGGTAATTTTGGTTATATCTGCTTTAAATGCTTTTTCTATCACTTGTATGGCTTTAAAAAATTTTTTTATAATGATGGCCTAACTTTACCCACCCCAGACTCACCACACAGGAAACGAGAGCTGGGATACGGGCCTCTCTCTTAAAAACCCTCCAAGCAATCCTGATGCTCACCACATATTAAAACAACTGCAGTTCCATCGTACACAACTTCGAACCAACCCAAAATTATTTCTTAAAACAAAATCTTGGGCTTGATGGCCCTATGGAGCTCGCATCCCCACGGCATTTCCCATTTCCAGGCATGTCTGTTCAACCTAACACTAGTATCTAATCGATACACACCAAAAGCTCAGTGAAAACCAGTAAGCAAAGCCAGACCACCTAAGAAAAGGTCATCTTTTTGTATCTGCAGTCACCATACATCTGTCCCCTGGCAGCAGGGCAGTGGGTGCACAACAAAGTTGTGCAGAACTGCTCTGCGGGAACTGATGCTTACGATGCCAAGAAGCAGCCTGTCTTGCAGGCAGAGGTGCTGAGCTGGTGGCTGTGTTTTCTGCACAAGGGCTGCGGAAGGTGCCATTTCCTACATTCCACACAGGAGGAGGCATTTCTCTCATCTCAGTGCCTGGAGTAGTCGTGCTTCTCAGTAACGGGTTTGTGCCTGCTTACGGGCACTTTAAATCAGAGCTGCCCTGTATCTCCCTCCATCACAAGAGGCTCCCCTCTATCAAGTGTTTTGGATTTCATGGTATTTATGCGACGAACTAAACTCCCTCCAGATACCACAGTTCTCTCCAATTTCACCTATTTTAAATAGATTATTGCTCAAGTTATATTTGCTTTGTTCTACCTTTGAAAAAAGCAACTAAATGGACAGACAAGATTTATTTAAGTGATAGATATCTGCTTCTGGAATATTCACTGTGTTATAGGACAACTGGGACCAGGTCATGAAGTTCATACCCAAGTCAGACTATTAAGACTCAGAATGACAGACTCTAAATTCTACCCATGTTATTTGCTACTTGCAGTGCCTGTCAAATAAATGGTGATGATGAAAAGAATCATGCTTTTATGAGTTTCATAAAATAAGCATGTCTTAGGAGACAAAGTTTGAGAAGTCTTTAAAATTATATCAACACCTGAACAGCTCAAGTTTCCATCCAACTGCTGCTACTCGATATAATAGCACAGACCCTCCTAAATGGGCCTCAACTCACTTGGAAAGAAGGAACGTTTGCTGCAAACGTTGACACGTTAATTATATATTCTTCTTAGTTCTTTGACAATTAGAACATGTCGATAAACTTTCCAAATTCAGACAACACTAACTGATTGGATTTCTTCTGCTGCTTTGGTCTGTCTGTAGCAGGAATTCACTTGCTCTCTTTAGCCAGAGCTCCTCACTCCACAGTCCAGGCCACAGATTTGAGCCTGGAAATCAGGGCTGCAGTTTCGGGCAGCACATGCTTGTCACGAAGCCCACAGATTTCATTTGATAGCAAATGCAGAGATGTCCTCAGGCCTCAGAAAGGTTGATTATTAAAAACAGACACCATAATGTTGGAAAGTAAGAGGTAATGGAAAGGGGAAAGACTGAAGAATTATACAAGAGAGACTCTTTAGACTTAGAACCCTAAAAGATCTGTCATTGAATGAGAGTCCACATCGACTTAACACTCTTACAACTGCCTGTATTCTATTACCTGTTCAGAGACTGATTATTTAATCCTCAGAATGTCCTATAAAGGACATATAATTATCTGCAGTTTACAGACAAGGACCTTACCTCAAGTCACATGAAAAGTCGGAGAACCAGAATTTGAACCAGATGCCAAGATTCTAGCCCCAATATTGAAAGCACCACAGAGAAGGTAGGCTCTGGGTTTAAATTCCAGTCTTGTCACTTACCAGTGGGCTAACCCTAGACAACTTACTAAACCTTTGTGGGTCTCCAGTTCCTTTATATAATGTGAAGAATAAAAGTAACACCTTCATAGGAGTTGAGATGATTCAGTGAGTTAATAGAGTAGAAACATTTATAATTGTTTCCAGCATGTAGAAAGCAGTCAAGACTGTCAGCAATTATTTCTAAAAATTGTTATAGCTCTAGTTACGAGGCATTCTGACTTTTTTGATTCAGTTTGACCTGTGTTGGCATTATAAGGATAAATATGTCAACAAAATAGGGCCCCTGCTATAAAGGAAGGCACACACAAGCCCTCCTCACAAAAACATGTGATCAAATAATTTCAAAATACCATGGTAAGGATCACACTGGGTTCCTCCTTGTGATGCTGACAATGATTAGCTAGAAAAGGCTGGGCAGATGATTCTGCAGAGAAAAGCATGAGCTTACGACAATATGACGTGGGGTTTTCTCAGAGGTAAACAGAAAGTTGTAAAGCAGAATATGTGTAGAGACCAAGGGCAGACAGCCCAAGTCACAGAAGCAAAAAAATCTATCAATCAGTAAGTGTCCATCAGATATGGGATGTGAGTGGGTACAGTGCTAAGCACTGGGACACAGCATAGCAGGAGACAGACATGCCCTCTGTCCTCTTGGAGTGCAGGGTCTACTGAGAAAAACATGTTTGAACGAGCAAGCTAGATCTCAAGCATGACAGGTCTCACCAAAGGGGAAGAGGGGGAATACGAGCCTTTAGAAAAGGGACTGGCCCACCCTGGGGAGACAGACAGGCCCCGGATGAGGAGGTTATATTTAAGCTGAGGTGCCTGTGTAAGTTAGTAGGTGGTGGGGAGGGTGAGAGAAACTTCAGACAACCAGACCAACTTAGACAGAGGCCTTGAGGCAGGAAGAGATGCATCCTGTTGAGGAAGGGGAGACTATTTCTGCAGACATCAGCAGAGATCAACCAGACTGTACAGTATCTCAGAGGACCCCACAGGATCCTGGGGCTCAGCAGCCTTTGAATAGTGTAAAGAAGGAAAAGGTGCATCAGATTCATGTTTTTAAAGGAACATTCTGGTTGGAGTTTGGAAAACTGATTGCAGGGGGGCAAGGAGTGCAATGGCAGCCGTGGAGTGAAAGGGAAGATTCTAGAAGTGTGTGCTGAGTACCCAGGCCAAAGAGACTACGGATGGCACAAGGATGAGGAGAGAAGAACTCAAGGATGACGTTCAGATGTCCAGAATAAGCAGCTAGGAGCACGATGGGTACTTTGTACAAAGCAAAGGGACGCTGGAGGAGAAGCAAGCTTGGGTGGAAGAAAACAAGGTTAAGTTTTAGACACGTTGAGTCAGAGGTGCTCTGGGAAACATACAGTAGAGAGCAAGGGGACCACACTGCAGGTGTGCTGGGAAAATATCAGTTACATCTGAATGTTCCCAGCCTCCCTCATTCTCTTACCCAAATAAGAGTCTCACCAAAACAACCAACAAGAGACATCTCCCATCTCCAAGGGACAATTGGGTCTTTTTCAGCCTAGTTCCTGAGCTGTTATCATGCTTCACAAAAAAGGCCAAAGAAGAAAACATGGCCCAAAGATCTGGCTTGTGGGGAGAAACTCAGGATCCGTAGAGTGAAAATGAGAGCCCGTGACACAGCAACTGACTGAGGCTTATGGGGTGGGTGTACAGATAAGATTTTAAGAAATATTGTTGAGTTATAACTTATGTATTATTATACTCTTTAAGACACAAGAGTAGCATTCCTATTCAGTTGCTTCTGGTTGCTGGACTCCATCTCTTTCAATGCAAGTCCAGAGTGAGACTGGGCGCCGTCGGGTTTCAGAGCCACGCAAGTACCTACAGCTCAGATGACGGTCCTGTGGGGAGGCTGCACATAACTGAACCCATGGGACCCGAGGTGATCACCCAGAAATGGAGAATGAGAGCAATGCCTCGGACTGAGCCCTGAACAATTACAATATCTATGAGACTTGCAGAGGAAGAAGTCAGACAGAGCAACCAGCATGGGGTAATCACCTTACCCTAGAACATATTTTCCAGTCTCTTTGTGTTATATTTTATATTATCATGTAAGGTTATCCTATCAATAGGCAAGACAGATATCATTCATTTTTCCCCTTAGAAATAGTAAGAAAACCCAGCCTTAGAGACAGACTTAGAGAGTTTTTCAGAAAGTCACATGGCAACTTAATGTCAAAGCAGGTCTCACAGATTCCAGTTCCCTTGAACGTGCTGCTCAAGGACGCAAGGGCACGTCTCTGTTTAGAATGTGACCCTTCGGAAATTTCTCAGACTTTCTTTTTGGCCCCTATCACCCCAGCTAGCACACATCGACTTCCAGGGGCAGGAGGGCTTGATCTCCCCCCGCCCCGGCTGCCCGCTCTGTGACTTACTGCCCACCAGGCGTCATGTTAAAGAGCTCAAATTAGTAAGTAAAATGAGAACTGAAGGTGATTAGTTGCATAATTTCAAGCTAGACAAGTTTAAATCCATAAAACTGCTTTATGAAAATGGAGAACTATTAAAAATGGCCAAATATCAGGAAGAGCGGACTGTTCACTCTGCTCACATCTGTCCAACGCGCATATGCTGAACAAAGGCACTGTTGGCGCGCCCTGTCATCCATAAAACAGCCCACACAAACCGTGATTTATGGATTTCTAAACTCGACGCTCACTTTCGAAAAGCCTTGGGCATTAATTAAGGCTATCTTACCCCAAAATCTCCTTTCCACACTTCGGGGAAACAAATGGAATTCTGCCCCTAGACAAAGGTCACTGTCGCAGGGAAGGGCAGTCGGTAATACTGTGCGAGAGCCCCAGCAAAGAATCAAGTGCTTCGTACATGGATGTAATTAATGGTAACGTTTAGGACAGTCCTGGGAAAAGCTTTCATTTCTTCCCTATTCCAAGCACTGATCCACTGAAGCGCCTGATGAAGAAGGAACACGTTCTTATTTGTCCACACTAAGTCGATGGACTGAAATGGACACAACTAAGGAATGTCGCGGTACAAGTCCGTGTTGAGAGCTTATTGCACAACTGCAAAAATCTGCGTTGGCATTGCTTCTGAATACTGGTACAAGTTCAATTTCTTATGAAGTAAAAAAGGTCCACATCAGCGAACATTCAATGCCACGCTCGGCTTGGGGAGATTCACCAAAGGACAGCGCCTCATACCCCGCAGGGCGACCGAGTCAGAGCTCTCCGGCCGCCAGGCTGATTCTCGCCATCAACAGCACAAAATGCTCTTGGGCGCAGAAGCTGGCTTCCAGAAAGTGCGGGAAGCCCTCCGAAAGCCCTGAGCCCGAAGTCCTAATCATTTCATGAACAAACCACATCAGGAACCCCTGCTGTGATGGGTACACACCCGGGAACCACCGCAGCCTCGCGCACAGCCAGGCAGCACCTCACTGCCTTCTGGGACACACAGGCAGCTGCCTTCCATTAGTGGTGCTTCTCCAGCAAGGAGGGTGACGACGTCCTAATTTCATCTGGTACATTCTTGCTCTATGAGCTTGAAAGAAAGCATTTCAGTAAAAAGAAAGAGAACCTGTGTGAACAAAGTGCCCCTCCCCGGAGCTGCTGCAGCCGGGCTGCCCAGGACTGGGCCGTTCGCCTTCCCCTAAATGTCAAGTTACCAGGTTGGTAACACCAGCAAGATCACTTTTGTTTTGTTTTCTCTAACAATAAGGCTTAAGACGCTCACAGAATCTGTTGGCCAGCTTCAGTGAGCAATAAGCCCCCAAGTGACATAAATACTACAACACAAAATGCCTGTAACAGATGAGCCGGGTTAGGAGAAAGAGTCTCTTCATGGGGATAAAGAGCAGACTTAATGTTCCACGGTGTTAAAAAGCACCACACACGTTGTCATCAGTCAGAGTGGTCTCTCACAGCCTGAATGACCTCTTCCTCTGCATTACCTGGGACTATTCTACTGATCTACCCATGTTTCTTTTCACGTGTTCTTTACTGAGATGTTTATGGTAAACATCTCCATAAAGTCTGTATCACATTGTTTCTCCAAGCAGGACTACAAGCCCCTTAATGGAAGGGTCATATCTCACATCATCTTCTGTATAAGTTGCGTAAGTGTCATGCACACACCTGGGTTTAATGCTGTTGATTAGTACTATAGGATGCATACACAAAACAATATCCTCTCAAATTAGTGTTAACAGTCTGGTTTAATTCTAAATACATTATTCATTAAAGGAATTTCGGAAACTACAGGTAAGAAGCAAGGTAAATTTAAAAATCATCTCTAATTAAACCACCTACGGTAACTGCTATTAAAATTTGGTTATAACTTACAGTAGCATTTCCATAAGTCTATAGCTTTAACTCATTATGTTGCAAATTTTTTCCTTCTTTTTAAATATTCTTTTCCAAAAGGGTGTCTCAAACGTCTTATATGAGCTAGGAAGGTACAGTAAATATAGAAGCTGACTGTGTATAAGATACAAGGTATAAAGCTGCCTACATAACAACTAAGTAAAAAAGCCAAACACACTTCCTTGCGTAGCCATATGCAAACATCTGGACACAGTTTTGGCACCTTTTTAGTATAAGATCGTTTTAAATAACAGTGTAATAGTCCAGTATTCAGATAAAGAGAAGAAGTTCCTAGAACATACAGATAGAAGAGGGTAAGAAAAGAACAGAGAAGGAAAACCATTTCTTGATGGGGAGAGATGACAAATTAATAAATATGTAAGAAACTTCTTAAAACAAAGTTCAGAGACTTTAAAGGAAACATAGCTGTAGAAAATGCTACAAAAGCAGCAGCAGTATGCTTTTACACCTGATAAATGGAATGCACAAAGGTTAATAAGAAATCAGTACGTTTTCCTCAAGGCAGTGAATTCAGCAAGCTGGAACCTAAGTGGTGCTCTGTCATATTTAGGCTTTTGTGACATCTAGACGCAAATGTTCTATGGAAAGAAAACAATGTGGGCCTAAACAAGAGCTAAAAGGCTGTGATTCACCTGAATGTAGACTGTAACCAAATAGGCACAGACAACATTACAAGGAATGTGTGCAGGAGGAGAGCAACACAGGATGAGAATTTGGTTGTATAAACATTCATGCAACAGATACAAAGGGCTGAGGAGTAAAAAGAAGGACCCATTAAAAGAAATATTTAGGCAGCAAAACAATAAATGAGTACCCACCCCCCTCAAAAATTTTAATCTGTTCTTTAGTATAAGATCTGGTCTTGCCTAAAAAGCAGAAACAGAGAGCCATGAGGAAGAAATGGACTTAAATAAAAGACCCCAGAACGAGACTCAACAGGGAAATGGGGAGGGTCAGGGAGGACTGCAAGAACACTAGAAATGTAGCAGAACATGTAAATAATTACAAGGTAAATACCATATTGGAGGCAGTAAATAACCGAAATCAAGTTGTGTGAAATTTGAATCAGTGTGGAACATCAATTGGAGATGCTAAGAATGGAAAGCAGAGGAAATTGAAATGATAGAAGAAATTATTGAAGAGAAACAATTATAACTGAATGAATAAGTGGGCCCAAGGGTAGGTAGGTAGTAACATCAAGACACATCCTGGAAAGTTTTCTGATTTGCAAAGTTCACAAAAAGTGATCAATTTTTTAATGGATAGTGGAGAAAGGAAAAAAAACCCCGCCTACCCGCAAAGTAAATAAAGAAAGGGCACTATGAAATTCCATTGAGCAACAGACGTTTAAGGGGAAAATGTTGTGATCCAAGTATTTTATATCTTGCCAAACTGTCTTCAGGTGTGAGAATGTGACAGCCATTCTCAAGTAGGAAAAATCTCAGATGATAAAATACCCAAAATCTCCAAGTGTGCCAATGGCATGTTTCAGTAGCTTTTATTTATGTGAAGTCACCTTGCTATTCAAGAGGAGACAGGGCAGGAAGACAGATGACAGAAAGAGAGATGGGGAAGGATACGAACATATGGCAAATAATAAAGACCACTTATATTCACTTTCAAAGAACTAATTTCAACTTGATGGAAACTCTTAGATGGGTAGTTTAAAATGCAAAATATTGGAAATTTGCTTTTTTTTTTAGCATTTGTCTTGTTAAGTTGAAAGGCTCCCTCAAATCCTGTCAGGTATGTTCCAATTTTCATATTTATGGGATGGAATCAGAAATGAGAAAAGGCAAATTCCCCTGTATAACTAGTTCCTTTGAAAATACAAAATAAGAAGAAGTAACAACCAAATTTTGACCCTCTCCAGTTGTCTCACTTGCTGTTATAATTTCTCTTCTAAGTGACAGCTGACTTTCTGCCAGAACAAAGGAACCTAGAAGACAGTAAAGTGGAATTTTCCTGGTGCTGAGAGAGGGTAACTACTGACCTAGGTTTCTAGTCCACCAGAAAAAAAATCTCTTTCAAGAACATGGGCAAAATTCCTAAATAAGGAAATTCTAAAAGTGTATTTTTGGGGGGGGGTTTCTGGACCCAATTCCAGTGGGGCGAGGAGGCCTTCCTATATCAAAAAGTGATTCCCAGATACCGTACTGGGTGTCAGTTCAACTCACTGTGCTGTCTACCCAGAGGCAGAGTCAGCTGCCACAGGCTGAGTCCTGCAAGTCAGCCCCACCTCAGGTGCCCAGGCAGTTACCTGTGCTTCTTACCACCTGGCACTAAGTGGAGTTCTAATGAACCCCTACAACTCAGGATGCAATCACAAATCCAGGTTGTTACCTGTACTCCTGACTGACTGGCCAAAAATTAGAGGTTCCTACCACGTCCTACCACCTCCCTCCTCGGTTCAATTAATTGCTAGAACGGCTCACAGAACTCAGACATTTTACGTACTAGATAAAGAGCTGATTATAAAAGGCTATAATAACTCAGGAACAGCCAGACAGAAGAGATGCAGAGGGCCAGGTCAGGGGGAAGGGTGCAGAGCAGCCGTGCCCGCTCTGAGAGTGCCACTCTCCCGGCACCTCCACATGGTCACGGCCTGGAAGCTCTCTGAACTCCATCCTTCTGTGGTTTGATGGAGGCCTCATCCCACAGGGATGACTGATTGGCCACTGGCTACTGATTCAACCTCCATCCCTGCTCCTCTCCCAGAGGACAGCGGACAGGACTGAAGGTTCCAATGCCCCAATCACATGGCTGGTTCCAAGCAGCCTACATCCTTAGAGGCTTTCCCACAGTCACCACATTAGCACAACAAAAGACAACTTTCTAATTCTCAGTGCTGGAAATTCCAAGAGTTTGGGGAGCTAAGAGCAGAAATTGTGGGCAAGACCAAATGTACATACAGCAGAGGAGGTATTGAACATCAAGAGGAAAAGATGGACCATTAAATAAATCATGGGGAGACAACTGGGTACCATCAAGTTACAGGAAGAAATTGAACTCCTGCCCCTCACTAGGTACAAAAATCAATTCAAGCTGAGTTAAAGAGAAAGCATACCAAAAGAGAAATATACACCCAAAGTAACCTGTTAAGCTTTTAGAAGACAAGAAAGTGTCTTGAGAGGATACTGTTTTGAGAAAATCTAAAGATCTTCATTTAAACCTTCCCTAACTGATGGCATAGAGTAGCACCCTGACCAGAAATTGAGATCACTCCATGCCTCCATGTCACATGGCTTCATGTAGCGGTAAATGTAACCATTCTGCACATACCCCCTGCTGCAGAGAAGGTACTTAAGTCTCCGAAGGACATTTAGGACAGTTTATCAGACCACACTGATGGCCACTCTTGGGCCTGGTCCTCAACAGGAGTATGAATAACCTGTCTTTTTTCTATATAACAGCCGTGGTGATTTCAGCCAACATAACTACCACTTCTCCAGGATCTATTTTATGAGTTCCTTTATATAGCTATGCTTTCATTAATCTCTCTGAACTTTTTCATTTATCCCACGCAATGGAATAAATCTATACGTTTTGGTAACTGAAGAATCTGTAGTGAAGTTTTTTAGATAACTGCTTCAGCATTTGCCATTTCAATTTTAGAGCCAAAAGACAGAAAACTCCATTCTAGGACTACTTCCTGCAACTTTCACAAGCTACTAGCCCCAACGTTTACTTGACACCTAAATTTGTTTTCCCTTTGATAAGACAGGAGAACAAGGAGATAGTCAGCCAAGAATTCACTGAGGCATCATGTCTACATCTAAATTAGAAGACAATGGAAGACAAGCGCCACTGTCTCATTCAGAATCACACAGCAGCCGTGGAAAGGGCCTTACTCGTCCACTTCCAAGGCAGTGCCTCAAAACCCATGCCCAGGAGCTTGCCAGCAACTTTACACTAATTGCTGAATTGCCATAGCAATGAAACAATGGCCACACATGTTCGAGTGGACGCCCAAGCCTGAGCTTTTTATAACTGCATGAATGACTCAAACAAGAAAGTCACAGAGGACAGACTAATTAAGGTTGGTGACTCCAAAATGTCAAAGACTTAACTTTTTATGCAGCTCACCTCAGAAAACTAATGACTGTGATTTCAGGAACGATATTTTCCCTCTTGTTAAAACCAAACATCAGAGCTTACACAACACCTGTCAAACACGGGTTCGTTTTTCTCCGGGGGACTTGGTATGAAAAGAAGTCTTCCATATCAATTATAAATACACTTTAAAATGTCAGGTCCACTTCTCACAATGGAGTGGTTTTCAATTTTTAACACATAAGTTTCGAAAATAAATAATAAATGTTATTCTGATGTATTTCAACCTAAATAAAAATACCTCATATGGGAGTGATCATTTATTGATGAAAGAAAGGAAGGAAAGGCTAAGATGACAAAAGAAAACTAATGGACTCCCACAGCAAATTTCTTTTCATGATCAAGAGATTCTCCTTCCAAGGGTCCCACAGGCTTTCTGCCTTATTAAAACTATCAAAATTGGACTTCATACAAGCCAGTTATATCTCATTGCAATATCTCAGCATATTAAGTTTCCATCACAATAAATAGAGCAAAATATGTCATCAAGACTATTCATTCCATCAAGGATGCTATTGAAGGCTTCCATAAAATACTAAAATATCAGTGGTGAGAAGCAACAGGAAAAAGGGTGAATCATTAGTTCTATTACTAGAAATCCTTCAAAAACCTGCACTTCGGCTAATTAAATCAAAACTTCAAATTAAACCTTAGTATAAATATTCTTTCAAAGAAAAATTATTCTTAAAACCAAATAATACTGATTAAACATTTCAAAAAACTAAGCAGTGCTATGATTATACAATTGACCCTTGAACAATATGGATTTGAGCTGCACAGGTCTACTTACATGCAGATTTTTTTCAACAAATGTATTTGGATAATTTTTGAAGATTTGCAACAATTTGAAAAAACACAAACTCTTCTCTAGCCTACATTATCGTACAAATATAGTATATAATACATATATAACATACTAAATATTTGTTAATTGACTGTTTTTGTTATCGGTAAGGCTTCCAGGTAGCAGTAGGCTATTAATAATTGACTTTTTTGGAGAGTCAAAGTTATTATATAAAAATTTTTTACTGCATGGGGTGGGGTGCCCCTAACCCCCAACCTCCACTGTTCAAGGGTCAACTGTAATTAAACTATACAGAACAATCCCCTATTTTTTACTTATAATTCATTCAGTAAATAGTATATATGGTCTATACCAACAATAACAAAAGTTTTAATAATCTGGAAAAGCTTAAAATCTAGCTACTAAAGAAAGAATGAGTGAAGCACTAATATTTGAGACAAAGAGAAATAAAGGTAACTCTAGTCCATTGTAAACTACAAAAACAGGATTATCCACATGAAAAATAAATAACTGAAGTTATACAATTACAGCCCCTTCTGGCCATTAACATATTCTTTGCTGCCTGCCCCTCAAAACCTGACCATTTAGAAAAGGTTGGTAACGATCTACTAGGATTCTATAAGAGCTGTGTATGTCACAGACACCTTACAACTTCTCCACTGCAACCAGAAGTGACCCAAAGAGCCAAATTATTTTAAGAGGAAAAGAATATTTGATTGTGATACTGTATTACAAAATTTAACCACAATGGTTGGTGACAAGGTGAATCAGGAGATGAACAATAATTTCTTGAATACCTCCTGTCAGCCAGGTGTTACATGCATGCTTTCTATTTTAAACTCTCACAACTGCACTGTAACATAGGTATTGTTAGGCTATTTACAACTGGCCACAGATACCAAACACCCAAGGTCACACACCTGGTAAGTGGCGAGACTCTGTGATCTGAATGTTCATGCTTACGTAGCCAACTGTCTAAAAGTATTTGTATTTGGCCCACTTTTCAAAAACGGTTTTAGGAAACTTTCACATTAAAAACCACGTAAGAAAGTGTGTGGGCACACCCACTCAAAATTGAATGGAGCTGTCTAATGGATGTAACTAAATGTAGACATCTGAGATGAAATATTTATTAAAGTAACTCTGAGTCCCTAGAACAAGGGTCTCCATGTAAAGAGGTCTGTCCAGAAAGCTGTAGACCTGTATCTCGTGGTACGAAGAGTGAGGGAAGAGATGAGCTGGACTGAGTATAGTTTTCAGTTCATGGCTCCAAAGCAGCCATCAAACAAACCCAGACATCTCTTCCAATCTTGCTTACCTAAAATACAACTTCTCTACAGGAAAACTGAGTATCTGTCATGAGTGTCCGGTCAAAGAAATAAATAGCACATGTTATTTTAGAACTGACATGGCAACAAAGGCTGGCAACTCCTTCAAACTCTGCCAATGAGCATTCACTATGAGATGCCCCATCATATTCTAGAGAAAGAGCTAAGATATAAATGCCCAGGAATAATCAATCATTCATTCAGAAAATATTCAACACATACTACTGTAAGTTGCTATGCCTACACATAAACATGTACAAAATACAAGGAATCTTTAATATTGGAGACACACCATATATAATCAATTCATAACTGTATATTATATGTACACGTAATGACAGAAGTATGAGGCAGGTGTGAAACATTAACAAGAAGTATTCCTGATTCGCCCGAAGGGAAGACCACTTGGGGTTTGCCAGGCAGGTTCAGGGAAGAAGCAGGTTTGCAATAAAAAGGAAGTGAGATAATGAAAGGCAAATTATTACCTCATAATTAAGAGTCATCACAGCCACAGAACTGTCAAAAGCTAAATCTTGAAGCTTAAAAAAAGCTTTTTTTCTAGAATCATGGGCCTTAAAAATCCTAAAGTCTTAGTTTTAATATTCCTAAGGGAATTAGTTTCAACTACTTGAGCAGTTCTATTTGGCATATTAGAGAGAACAGAGTATTTGGGTTTTAGTAAAAGGCAATAGCCAGTTGGCAGCTCTCCCACGCCCACTTTTTATGTAACCTGGGCAAATCGTTCAACCGATCTAGTTTACCCATGTATAAAACATGGTGATAATACTAATGCAAGGGGCTCTGGGAGTCAAGAAATATGGGGGGCAGGGGGGAAGCACAAATGCTAAATAACATTACCTAAGTTCTTTAAAATCAAATTCTTAAGTCTAAATTAAACAAGCTTTTCTGTTTTTCTTTTTTATCTAAGAACTGTTTCTTTGAAGGAACTTTGATCATAAACTGGGTTTACTACTTAAGGGTAGTAAACATGGCCAATATTAGTTTCAAAATTCTTTTTAACCAGCTTTCTTATTTACACAGAAGCACTAACTCTAGAGAACCAATGGTAATTTTAAATATCAGTCTATCTTCTCTCTACACATTTTAACTTTTTATTCTTTTATTCTACTAACACTAGAATTACTAATTTATTACACATCTACGTAGGTCATCAATAGGTTGTTGGTGATGGGTAGGAATAATGAAACTCCTAATATTAAAGCAAATATGTTTCTATGTTTCTTTTCTCCTCAAACTTTATATTTACTCAAAGAATACTTGCCATAAATACCAATTTTTTCATTGACTCTCTCTCCTTCACCATTTAGCCTCATACACAGGTTGCTTCTAGTGAAAATCATTCATTCTTATTATGATCAACAAGTATTTTGTTTCACAGAAAGTTCAACCTCCTGAATGTCACTTTTCATCAATTTAAAAATAATTAAAATAAAATTTAAAAAATAATTGTGGAAGTATTCCACAAAATGTAAAGATCGATGTAATGAATACATATCGAATTCCGTCACTGAATCTGAGTTCTCTTTTTCTTGTCCAATTGTGAAATGGCCCAAAGACAGGACTAGGGAGAAAGGCCTGGGGAGTGGAAACATAACTAAGAGCTGACCACGGGCATCCACGCGGGGGGCTGGGGGCGAACGAACAACTCAGGACCAGCCGTGTTCAGGGATGGCTGGACACAAAACCGGCAGAAGAGGGCTGTCTTCTCATATGTGTATGCTTAACAGATACGCTAATCATACTTCATCATACAAAATGGCCATAAAAACAAAGGGCAACCTAGTATAAAGTTGACAAATATTAGGCACTTAATATCTGTTGAAAGGAAGAGGAAAAGAGGAAAGGAAGAAAAAGTCTCAAAGATCTCAGTCTTCCTGGTACACACTAGCAGAAACACATTCAAAAGTGTGTGTAGCTTAACAAAAGAGACGCTTTTCCCTTATTAACACCTTCACAGGCTCCTTTTGTTACAATTGTTGAGCCAAGATTCATACATTAACTAAAGTCCATAGTTTACATTCAGGTTCACTTTTGGTGTACATTCTATGACTTCTGATGATAAATCCACCATCATTTGAGTCACTGGTCCCTTGTGCATATTCTATTTTTTTTTCTCCTCCCTTCACTGCTTTCAGATTTTTTCCTTTATCTATGATCTTCCAATAGTTTGGTTATAATGTATCTGAATATAGCTTTCCTTGAATTGATACTTCTTGAAGTTCACTGAATTCCTTGAATACATAAGTTTATGTCTTTACCAAATATGAGGAGTTTTCAGCCCTTATTTATTTTTTTCTTACCCAACTTTCTCCTCTCCTTCCAGGATTCTCACATCGCAGATTTTAAACACTCTAATACTGCCCTACAGGTTCCTCAGGTTTTAGTTCATTTAAAAAAATTTTTCTCTTTTGGATGATTTCTATTATTTGAATTATTTATATTGATCTAAATTTCACTGACTCTTCTGTTTTTCTCTTCTTGCTAGTAAACCTGTACAAAGATGTTTAATTTTAGAGACTGTATTTTTAGTTCTTAATGTCCATTTGATTCTTTTCTAGAGTTTCTATTTTTCTGATAACTTGTACTTTTCCATTCATTTCAAAAGTGTTCCCCTTTACCTCTTGGAACAGGTCTACAAAAGCTCCTTTGAATTATTAGAGAAATCTGTCATCTGGGGTCACCTTACGGTTCTCTCTGTTGGTTATTCCTTGGGGAGTTAGTTTCCCTGGATCTTTGTATGTCAGGTAATTTTGGGTTACAGGATGAAGGTATTGAGAATATGTTGTGAGCTTCTGGGGCCTGTTAAAATCCTAGTTAGGTTCAGAACACAAATTCTGCCATGCCTTCTGCAGAAGACAGTTCAATGTTAAATCGGTTTTCAATAGCCTGTGTTATTCAGGTTATTTAGGGGATAATCTGGGACTTGAGTGGCAGTTTATGCCATAGTTCAGTTCTCAAAACCTTTACTGTGCTCCTGTGGGTGAGTGTGATCTGTGCATGTGCAGCTTAGGGGTGAGCTTGGGACTTGGGTCTGTCTATACAAGGGCTCGGGGTCCTCTTTTTCAGCTCTCTCCTCTCCACGAATTCCCTGACACTCTAGCTCCCAGGGTGGCCTTTTCCCAATCTGTTGTCTAGATGTTCAGGGTTTCTTTGAAAATTCAATCATCCATACTGTCATGCAGTCTCACATATTTGGGACAGCTCTTGAGGCAAAATGGCAAGTGAAACCAGAGAAAAAAATAATAGTGACACCTTCCTCACCACTCTCTAGGCCCCCGGGACCCCTTTCCTAGTGTCTATAGATGGAAAGTGGGTTCTGTCTCAGCATCCTGGCGCTCACGTCCCTGCCTCTGCAGGATCGTGAGGCTGTGTGACTGGGGCTGGCCTGCAGGCAGGGCCGGAGGGAAAAAGGAGGAAAAGGGGGTTGGGGGCAGGATTTCCTCATACTCTTGTTCACACGAAGTCCTTTGCTCACTCCTCTGGCTAAGAAAAGGTTTCTCCTGGAGATATTTTGCTGTTGGTGTTCACGAAGCAATCTGAGGACTCAGCCCACTGACAGGTCAGACCCAGAACATTAAGG
The DNA here is from genome assembly GCF_040802235.1 of Manis javanica. Lineage (NCBI taxonomy): Eukaryota > Metazoa > Chordata > Mammalia > Pholidota > Manidae > Manis > Manis javanica. Next base: position 4,537,374 of record NC_133170.1, on the reverse strand, counting down.
AGAAAAACAAATAGTATATTTTCTGCCAAACAAATTAGTCTTCAAATTTTGACTTCCTTTCCCTATTCTCCTGCTGTCATTAACATTTCAGGGGCCTCAGCAGCATTTTGCATTATTTCTAGTTTTTAGCTGCAATCAGTGCTAAAGGATATAAAGGACTTTCCACTCAATTTTAATTAGCACCAGATATCACTCATCACATTTTAAAGCTGCAATTGTTTTCCCTTCCAGCATTTAATATAGATACAAATGTAGAGTTGGGAGGCAGAAGGCATCCCAGCAGTATGAGTACCGAGGACAAGCTCAGAATACGGGATGTTGTCCCAGGGGCTCTTTGCCTCATATACTTAAGTGTCTAATTAAAGGCAAAGTGACCATCTACCAAGTAAATAGCAAAACCTAATCTAAGATGCTGTACAAATAACCGAACAGGGAGCTCCAGGCCTGGTTCATGCTTCTCCTCCGTTCTTAATGCTTACAGATACTTCAGGCTCCTGGCCCTGGGCTCTCAAGCACCTATCTGTGTGTTCTGCTCCCCAGTAACTACTCTGAAACCATGTCCGCTGGCTTAGAATTGTGTGGTCTACAAAAACAAAGCCACTTTTCAATGCAACAGTGTTCCACTAGACAGCACTTCCCCAGGGCGTACTGTTCACCTCCAACGAGATGCCCTGAATACAAGAAACCCACAAAGGGCATGAAAGCCAGCCTGCTCCCAGGGCTGCAGGCTCAGAGAAATGCACGCTCAGTCTGGCCATTCGATGGGAGGGCTGTCCAGACCTGCACACCAGTTCCCGGCGGAGGCCAACAGCAGCCTATTGAAAGGTAAAATGCTTTCGGGGGAGTGTGAAAAGATACACTACGGATCAGCGTTGGGCTTACCGCCTCATCTTCATGAGAACTTAGGTTGTCTAGTTAGCAGCTAGCGATTCTAGAAGAGAAGGCTCCAACTCTCTCCTGTCTGGGTCCATTTCACACTGAGGGTCCTCTTCCTTCCCACACGCCTGTAAGTGAAGTGCCTGTGTCAGAAGAAACTTCACCCAAAGTCCAATAAAACTCTTATCTTTCAGAAAGCAAGCGCGCTCAAAGGGGTTAAGTGACTTGTTCAAAAATCACGTACTGCAGTAAACAGTGAAACAAGACCAGAGCATAGGATTTCCACTTTCACGCCCCAAGTCCCTTCCAAACTCTATGCCGCCTTCCAAGCGAGGATAAAAGTTCGGCGACCGCTGAGGCTGCGGCACCTGCGAGGTGCCAAGCCGGCGCGAGATGCCCTGGCCGACGATGGCAGGTGGCCCAGAGGGTAACTTTTTTTTTTTCAATTTCTGTCCCCACCCGATATCACCTTTCTAAAAAACAGCTTTATCTGCAGACTTCTCATTTCATCTATTCATGAATACAAGGACACACTTCGTGCCATGATACAAGGAAACATAGTCTTTCGGCTGGTGCCATTTGTTTTCTTAACCTGTGGGCACCAATGACGCGGCAGAGTTAAACCTGAGAAATACCGTGGGCCCGCAAACAAGCAACTACGTGTCTAACCTCATGTTTCACCTCTGTGGGTAGGAAGCAGTTTATTTTTCCTCACTGAGGAACACCGCCACATGCTTTTCTGTTTTCCAGACAATGCAGTCTTACGGGCTACACATTAGAGACTAAGAGGAAGAGACAGTGGAGGCCCTGTTGTCACTGGTTCACGAGTGTCGGGACCTGCAAGGAGAGCAGGGCCTTCCTGAGTGCCAGAACCCGAACGACGGGCAGTGTGGGGCGTGTGCTCCCTGGACCTGGCGCTGCAGCACGCTCCGGGAGAAGCCTCCACGCCGAGGGAGCTCCTGTCATGTTGATGCATCACCCAGGGCCAGGCAGCCCAGGGCGGAAGGGTCACCCCCTTATCCCGGAGGCACAATCAGGCCTAGAGACAGGACATCACAGCGCACCCCAGGAAGGCAGCCCCTGCCGCCCCACTGCTGCCCTGCCTCTGAGGGTGGAGGTGGAGGGCACATGTCGCGTCCCAGGCGGACCCGGGCAGATGGGCAGCTGGCTGCTGGCTTCTGGTCAGGCCGCCAGACACACACACACATGCCCCCTCCTCAACCTTCCCCGCCGTCACTACCACCTTTGCCTGCAGCTCCACTCAGAGAGGATTCAAAGGCACAGAGGCAAACAGCAAACGATTTTCTGGAAATAAAGCCTAATCACTGAATTAACTTCTCAAAGGTCCCTGATCGCTGCTGATAAGACTCTGAAGATAAGGCTCCAGACTCTAACAGAGTTTCCCAGCGCAACATGCCCTCGGCAATAAGTTCCTTATCTTTTCTGACCCTTTCCTCCTCCTTTCTCCTCCCAGTGGTCTCATTCACTTGTTCTACAAGCAGGCAGTTTACTCAATGCCTGCTCGGTACCAGGAGCTATGAGGGACCCTGGGATGGATGGAAACATAAAGCACCGACCATGTCCGTAAGGGACATGGGTAAGCCAACACAGTCCCAGGCATGTGCCCGTACCAGTTACCCTTACACAGGGCCACTTCATTACATTAGCTCAGAAAACCACTCCCGAGTGGGTGTCATTTTCTTTATAACTAAAGCGAGAAACCTAAAGCTCAAACGGGTGCAGTAATTTATAAAAAGTTCATGAACAACTCATATTACAACTGGTATATATACCTTCACACTATTCCACTGAAGCAGATACATGGGAGATATATTAAAGTTAAAATGCAATCCACAACATTTACTACATGTTCCCTGCATGCCCTGCACTGCTCTACGAGCTGAGTACGGTTTAAGATGGCAACATGACCTACTTATGAGAAGACTCTGAAATAGTCAAACACAGAGAAGGAAAGAGTAATGTTGGGGCACCCAGGGGCTGATGGGGGCTGCTCATCAATGGGCATAAGGTCTCAGTGAGCATAGTAAGTTCCAGACATCTGCCATATGGCATTGCACCTACAGTTATCAATTCACCATAGATTTAAACATTGGCTAAGAGGGTAGATCTCATGTTAAGTGCTTTTCCCAAAATAAAAATTTTTAAATAAATAAGACTACAGACAGAATGTTACCTCTTCCTAACCCTCAAAGGTTTTACTTGTACTGTACTTTACAATTTTGTACGGATGAAGAAAAGGAGGGAGAGAGAGAACCCCTCTGTTTTGATGGCCCCAAAATGTTAACCTGTTAAATAACAGCAATCAGAGGGACAGCATTTCTTTTAAGATGCAGAGCTCAAAAGGGGAACAGTTAAAGATGGTGAGCCCCAAAGCAGGCAGTTCTTAAAAAAACTGCTTGGTAGGACCTGAATAATTCATCAACATCTAAATTGAAAAAAGATGATATTTAAACACTGGTCTTACTAAGACCACTTCATTTTAAGATTGCTTTCTTTCTGACTGACCTCAGCATCACACATAATTACAACTTGGAAGAAATCACACCTAACTAGTCATTCCACTGTTTGGTGGTTAGAATCATAGATTCTTCAAAAATACCTTTTTGAACCCAAAAAAATTGACCATGGCCATTTTCTAATGAAAGGTAAATGTTACCTGAAGACCTACCACAGCTCCAGAAGCTCCATATGGGGAGGGAGGATGGGGGTGGGGGTATTACTCCGGCGGGGGAAGCCTTGGGGTCTTGTCTGGAGGCAGGGCTGACACAGCAAGTGTACCATGTATACTGCGTGTTACAATACAGAGTAAACACAGAAGAGGCGCTCTAAAAATGCCTGTACTCACACGTCACGTAAGCTTGAGAAACGCCAACCTTTTCACCGAAGAATAAAAACACCGAAGTGCAGTGAGGGTCGGGGAGGGATGGTGGGAAGCTGAACTCCAGGGAAGGCGTGTGACAAAAACCACAGGCTTTGGTTTTTAAGCAATTTCTTGGGTGAAATAATTTTTAACAAAATTGAAGATGAATGTTTATCTTGTCAAAAAATGTGAAGTATGAAGCCTGCACCTACTGGTTTTGAGAGTATATTCATCTCTGAGTATCTGCTTTCAATACTCAATTACAACTAGAGTGAGGGTGGAAATAATTTCTAGTTTTTCAGAAATTGGTAAATTTCCCGAGAAAGTGCTGAAGAGCACAAGATTATTTGCAAGTCAATGACCTCAAGAACACTAAACAATTGGTTTTCTTGAAAGGAATCGTGCAAGTACAGAATGAATTATTTAAAGAGTCAAGAGACAATTGAGGAGCCCCAGAGAAGATGCCAGAGACACAGCTTTCAGAGTCATCTTCATGTTTCACAAATTCTCCTTACAAAAACATAAGAATGCTGTGGATTTCATAAGAACAGTGTCAAACTATATTCAAGAAAAGGGAATTTGGTCATTCAAATGACAGAAGCCAAAAGTAGTGAAATACAGAGACTCAGGTGTTACGAGTCAAAACATTTACTAAACCCTTGTAGGAAGTTACAGAGAGGGGACACTGTTGACACTGTTCCCACTGCCGTAAGCAGCTTGCCCTCTTGAGTATCTTCGCTGATTTATGCCATTTCAGAGGGTAAGTTCCCTTGCAGATCTGATGAAGTCACTTCACTGCAAGCACTGAAGCAGCCCTAAGAATCTTCAGATCAAGCGGCCCTACAGAGGTCCTCCAGCCAGGCTGTGCATGCAATGCAGCCTCCTCTCCCAACTCCTGAGCAGGTGGTCTCTCTGTACCACATGCAGACTGCCTGCTTGGACAGTCTGTAGACTGCCCTGTAGACTCCCTGCTGGACGATCACTGGAGTCTGTCTCACTGCTGGCCAAGTCTAAGTGGGGGAATCAAAAGAAATAACACAAACACTTGAAGTGTGTTAGATATAAATATAATCTTACGACCTGTTAAATTTTTCTCAATTTTTAAAAGCACTCCAGTATCTTGAAAATATTTTGAATATTAACCCTGTTATCAAGCATAAGAGCCATGTGGCTCGCCCTGGGCTCCCCAGATTTGATGGGGATGGGGCATGACGCCTGAACTCCGGGTCGTTACCCACGGGCAACTTCCTCCCAGGTTACTCTTCAACCCTGGCACAGCATACGACTAACCACGGCATTTTATCTGCCACATTCAGAGGTCATTTATCATTATTCCCCACAGGATTAATAAAGTTTATTTTGTTCACCACCTTGTACAAACTAAACGTCCTAGAAATACATTAAATCAAGAGGAATATGTCACATTCTTTATCTGTACGATTTCCCTCATCTACCAGCCGAGCAATGCTTTCAAAGAAAAAAAAAAATGAGGTTAGTTTAAAAAGACATGTTCCTAGTGAACTCCCAAAAGCTCATAATAGTCATCAGATTCTTTCTGAATGTTTCCAAATTCACTTTAATAATATGTTTAGATTTTTCCGGGAATTAATATCAGGTCTATAGATCTGTAATTCCTAGAATTCATTCCCTTTTCAACAATTAACTGCTTAGGTCTTATCTCTGCATAGCTCATCTTCTTGACTGCTTAGAAATAACTTTACAGACAGTGGCTTTGAGTATTCAAATATTCTCTACAAATTCTTTTAATCTGAGTTGGATTAGGCCTGATAGTTGTTCACTTAAAGCAAATAAAGAGTTAACTCCTAACCACAGCAGTATATACCTACATGCAAAGCTTAAATGCTTGTAATTCTGAATGCTTAATACATATAAATGTATATTTGAAAATGGGTGTTAATATTTAGAAAAATATAACTTCAAAAATGTTCCAGAACATGATCTCTTACACAAAGACTAAAATGATTGTGCATTTTGACACAATGAATATCACAAAATTTTGTTTCTTTTCCAACATCCCTGTTTTTCTTAATCAGGTTAAAAAACTGATTTTTAAGAAATGAGTTCTTACTGTCCCAATCTCAACATGTGTTCATTTGCAATAAATAACATCCTTGATATCTGTGGGATTTTAAATTACCTTATGAAAAAGCAAATGAAGTCACTGCCACAGGATCTTTAGTAAGAGGCTCTTCTTAAAGATGTACATATATTGATTGATACTTTGTCTTACATAAAATAAGACTCCTGAATTCTACCCTATGTATCATACTTGGGGCAGTGAGTTAAATATTGAGAATATATTCATTCATTAGAATATTAGATTCTTTAAAATTCACTGATGTTGACACTATTGTTAAAGAGTCATTTATTCCTATTTACTTCACAGGAGGAAGAGGAAATATGATCTAAAAATAAAAGCATGATGTTCAAATCTTTGGCTGTGTTTTTGTATACAATAGTAAAAACTGGAACTTCAATTAAAGTTGGAATTAGCCAACTGCTGACTGCAGAATAATGGCATACAGTGTATTTGTGTAGTAATATTTATTGAGCATGTACTGAGCACTAGGAACTGTGGAAAGCTTGTAGTGGAAAGTACTTTATCAACTGGCCAATATTAGAACCCTATGAAGCAAATTCTCTGTGAAGTCTGATGTGCTCGCTCTAGGTAGACTTCATCTGTATTACTGTCTTGCATTTTACCACCCAGAGCGATGATATGAGCCTAGTGTACTGTATGAACCTGTCTGCCACATAGGTGAACACACGGGTATGGAGAAAGGCATAAAGTGTGTGTGGGATCGCAAAGACAGTCTCCCACGTGCTAAGCGTTGAAGGGGTTTACAAGATGAAAAACTAGAATTACCACTGGTAAAAACTGAACACCAGGTCTTCATAACACAATCTGATTATTTTGTTTAAATATCCACATTTACCTGAAACACCTATATTCAAATATAAGTTTAAAACTTAACATAAGACTAGTAGTTTAATTACCACAGTTTCAACTACCGACAATGTCACGTCACTGCTATGAAAAGTTACAGACGGGCTTCCCCTGACACATAACCCCACTTTTTATAGGCAGAATTAAAATCTAAATCAGCTAAGGATCAAAACAACCTCAAGATGATACTTTCTAAAATTCCATAATTTAATGCCATTTCTTAAGATTTCTGACATCAAAATGCACTTACATACAGTTATTGTCCCCTAAATTATAACCAGATCCATAATATTTTTTTCAAACCCCAAGCTACTAGCATTTAACTACTTAATGAAATCTATTACAGAATATGAAATATGCATTTAGCACTAAGAGAACAAGAGGAAATTTTGAGCTCCATTTCTAGCATTCTCCAGGAGAAAGATTCACTGAATTTTGGAAACTAGAGCCATCACAGATGATTTGAAGGTCACGGAAGATTGACAGGGCTTCTGTGACCCACCGCCCCACCCCCCAGCCCCACCTCAGTTCCAGGCTCAACTACAAAGGTACTACTGAACCACAGCTCCGCTTCCCACGAATCTCCCAGCCAGGAAGGAGGGGAGGCCTGGGACCTAAGACCCCTCAGCATTCGGAAAGGACAAGCAGGAAGGGGGACGTGTGTTCCAGTCCACTGCGCTGTCCTGTATCAATGTAGTTACTCTAAGTTCATCCCAGGGTCTGTCTGATCATTTTCCACACACAGATCAACTTTCATTCTTTGCACTTGCAAAACTAATGAAAAGATCCACTTTTTGTCCCCCAGGTACTGAGAACAATGTTAGGCTCAAATATCTTAATTTAAAAATATTATCTATTGTACTCAACTATAATAAGTTTGAAACTACAGACTTGAGTCAGAAGCAACCCCAGGGAACATTTAATTACCCCACCCACTGCACAAATTTTCTGTTATCTCTGATGCACAGATAATCCAGTCTCAGCTCAAAAATTACTCACAGTTATACTGTTTTACTTTTTACCTATTCATGAAACATTTATTGCATGACAGTTAGACACCAGGCACTGTACCATGCAGGGGTGGATCAGGAAAATTAAGACCTGCCTTCACGGAGAATACAGTCTAGCAGAGGGAAACAATAAGGGACATAAACGTGAGCTAGATAAAAGTACCACAGGGAGAGAAAAATTTTTTTAAATAATAGAGTAGGGTGCACCAGTGGTAAGGGCCGTCACTTTACACAGGATGACAGAGGAAGAAATAAGAGGAAACACAAAGGTGATGGAATGCAGTGGGTGTCTGGGGGTGCTTTCCCCGCAGAGGGATCACACCGTGCAGAGGCCTGGAGGGATGACTCGAGTCCTAGAAGCCAGGGCAGCTGGGGCAGGAGCAAAGGAGAAGTGGGACGTCAAAGGAGGCGGGGGCGAGAGCACTGAAGGCCACTGGCTTTAACTCTGGGCCAGATGGGGAGCCCCCAGGGGCAGCACTTTGAGTCACTGGGGCAGTACCATCTGATTTGTATTTTATAGGAATCATTCTGGCTGTTACACGGAGAAAAGGCAGGTAAATAGGAGATCTGCAATGCTCTAGGTGAGAGAGGGCATTTTAGGTCAGCACAGTAGAAGTGGTGGTGATGAAAGATAGATTCCACATACAATTAGAGGCTAGAGTCAAGGGATTTCCTGGCAGCTTGGATGTGGGGCATGCGAGAATCACGGATGACCCCATGGCACTGGACCTTGAACACCAGGAAGGACACCCTCACCTGGTAGGTGAAAGACAGCGGGCAAAGCAGAAAGCTGGGTACAGAGGCAGGGGATCAGGAGAAGTCTGGGCTGTCCCCAAACACAAGGCCACGCTCCGGATACGACAGAGTGACTCCTGGGGCTCGCCAGGGCCAAGGTTCCTGGGGGACAAGGGAGGATCTGCAGAGGCAGCTCAGAAGGAACCACCTATGATAAAACCCAGAGAGGGTGACATCCTTAAAGCCCAAGAGAGCGCTGCACAGAGGCGTGATTTACTGTCTCAAATGCCTCTGGCCGGTCAGGCAGGATCAGGACTGAAAACTGTCCCGAGTCCAGCAACACAGAGGGCACGGCGACCCAGAGAAGCACAAAGCCTGTCAGGGGGACGGGGGGTGGGCGGGTCACAAACGAGCAGGCAGGAAATGACCAGAAGAACACAGACCGCTGTCTTACATAAAGGAGACAAACAGGATAGCAACTGAAAGATGATTAGGGTGAGAGGATTTTTAAGATGCACCCCCAGCCCCCCAATGAAAGAAAACGCAGCGTGCGTGCATGCTTACGGAATGATCCAGTAGAAGGGGAAATTTTATGAGAAAAAGCAAATAGCCAGATTGGCAGCTTTCAACATGAGCGAAGGGGCTGACCTCGGCCTGGAGCACCGACAGCCTCACCAGCCAGGGCTCCCAGGACCCGCAAAGGGCAGCAGGGAGTCCGCGGAGGACACGCTCATTCTGACTGCTGGTCCTTTTCTCAGGGATAAAGTAAACAAGACACTTTCCGGGGATACAGAAAATAAGATCCAGGAAATGAACGCCACATACAAGGAGGCCTTGTTGATTCATACAGTGAGTTAAAAACTGGGAGAAGAAAATACATCCATGCAACCGTCACACAATTAGATCCTTTCTAGCATTTTTGTCACCATTTCTTAAAAACTGCACCCCATAGAATGAGATAAAGTCTTACTTGGAAAGAAAACCTATTTCTAGAGTCGTTTTGTTATGTGTCCATATGTTTTAAAGGCAAAAATCTGATTTTCAGGCAGAATAATGACAAATATAAAGGTAGGAAAAAAAAATTTAAAGACCACTTCGCCATATGTAAGCTATATATATGTATTTCTATGCTTTCTTTCAAACTCTATGTCCAGCCACAGTTTTTTACATAGTTGTAATCAGTGTGTCCAAATTAGGTTCTATTCTTCGGACTTACTATGTATGCTTTATATGTATCTTAGGTCCACAGGTTTTCATTTTAATGGCAATGTAATGATCTACCACATACCATGGTCCACCTAATCATTTCCAAAGCCCTAGGCACTTGGGAGGTTTTTCTCCAGTTTTTTTAAAAATTATATATTGTACATATATGAATTTCTTTATACAAAATGAGTTTTATTTCCCTATATTATTTCAAGTGGAACTTCCAGACCAAAGAGTGTTAGCAGTTTTACAAATGCGCTCCAAAAACACAGACCTCACCATATTAACTTCCGTATTCCAAGTGTTCACTTGGGTATCTCATATGTATCAGTGATTCAAAACAGGTTTGTTGAATTAATGAACAAAAGACCAAATGTATGAAACATGTTCAATACGCCTGGTTATTATCTAGAATATGGTCTAAAGAAAAAGGTGCCATTTTACAATCAGAAAATCTCTCCTAGGGTACAACTAGCCCTGAGTTTTTCCTAATTTGCTAATTTAGTAGGTACTATGTTACTTTAATTTTCACTTCTAAGTATCAACAAGACTTAACACTTTCCCAAGTGTTTATTTACAGTAAGGGAAAATGCAATTAGTAAACAGTCTACTTTTGCATAAATATATTTTCTTTTAGGTAAGTATATGTGCTCACAATATTTTTCCAATCTGTCATCTTGCTTTTAAAACCTCTTAAGGAGGTTTTTAAAATTATAATATAATGAATCATGCCACTGAAATAGATTAAAAGAAAGAAAACACTCCATTCCTATTTTTTAAACCTTAGACTTTTAAACCAATATATGAGAATGAGATCTGAATTTCATTTACATTATTTGTGCTCATATTATTTCTTCTTGATTATTTATTAGCAATTATTTCTTTTCCCCATCATCTTATGTGATTTGTGCTACAGTAAGCTCTTACAAGTAGTTGGCTCTAGTGCTGAAATTTTTGTTCCATTATTCTATCTTCTGCTTTTAATAATATGTTATTATACTATATATAGCATGTTATATATCTGGAGTAATTACTTTCTATCAAGCTGCATTCTTGTCTTTCATTACTGTTCCCCCAAAATCATTTAAAAAATTCTATAAAGTATCTTATAGGATTTTAATTCTGAGTGCATTAATAAATATATACACTAACCTAGGACATGTTGTTGAGACTATACTTAACTTTCACAATCAAGAACTGGATGCATAATATAAAGGAGAGACAGGGGGACAGTGGTCCTTGATCAGAAACCTGGATTTGAATCTCAGCACTGTCCTAACCTCTCTGCACTTCCTTTAACTCACTCTTACACTGAGGGAAACACTAACATTGGTTAGTGAATGAACACACACAAAACACATACACACATCAGCATAAAGGATGGGCTTTCTTTTAGAATCTATCATATTTTGACTTTTTTTACAGTACCTCTAATAAGCTTCTTTTACATAAGCATTACATCCCAGGAAACCGAGAAAAGAGATTTCCACAGATACATAGAGAGTACTCAAGGAAATATGACCATTTGCCAGAATTCCATGTTCTCTGCATATTAGATGAATTTTAACACTGGAAATCATTTAAAAAGGTCAACACAGAGAAGAATGACAGTAAACTCCTAAAAATATTTCCCTAACACAGGAGTGAATACAAAGAAATTTTATACAAACTCCCAGCAAGCTTGCTTTCAAGAGGCAGGACAGAGGACTCGAACTATTTTGGGTTTTATGTGTTTTCTGCATGTTTTCCAGCCTCACTGACTTCACTGCCAGGTGGGCAGGAGGCCTGGGGGCCTGAATGACCTCTGAGATAATCCAGATACACATGTCATCTCACCCACAAAATCACAAATGGCCACGTTGCACTGGACTGTACATCTCCACCCAAATATAGTGGAGGGGTATGAAAGCTATTTTATGACTTCACAGTAAATATTAGAATGAGGTAGACATGACAGTAACTGTTTTACCCTGATATTAATTTGTAAGGATGCCTATATTTCAAAAACCTTTGAAATCTACTGTTAGTCATGTTTGCAACTCATTTTCAGTCATTGCATTTTTCTTCCACAACGATAACAGTTGCTAACGAACCATTAAGTGGTTAATGTTTCATCCTTGAAGACTATACACATGATTCTGGTTTCCAATGTTCTGTGTCATATGCAATGAGCTCCTGACACAGAATCATAAACCGGGCCCAAAATAAGGATGATGGGAGTTTTATATGAAAGCTTCCATTATTAAAATTCTTTATATTCCAAAGCTATTCAAGTTTTTATTAAAACTATTCATTCTTTGCCTCTTAAAAGGCAGATCTCTTTCCCACAGGGAATTGAACTATTTGCCAATAAACAGACAAGCAAAATATTATCAGATCCACCCAAAGTCGCAGCTTCAGCTGTCCCCTCCCTACCAGCCAAGATGACATGCTAACAAGTAGGTTCACACTTGTGCTGCACTCTAACTCACGCCCCTCACCCAGCCAAGGAAACCCGGTTCTCCTCAATGCTTCACCGGATCACTCCCCCCTGCCCCCCACCAGAAGAGTACCCTTCTCTTAGACAACGTACAACTTACTTCAAGACCCAACTCAAACCTTGACCTGTCTTGCTAGAAGTATAACAATATAAACGGCCACCTGTAAGAGCACTGCCCCGCTGGGTAACTGCTCATTCCATCTTCTTTCTTTGTTCGAATTAGACTACGGAATTCTTACTCATCTGTTACCAGTTATGATAAACATTCATATCTAGTGATAATTTTGTTTCCCTTGATTGTAGAGTCTTAGGGCATGATCGCGATGGCTACACCTGGTAATAGCTATCAGCTACTAACAGCCAAGTCCTTTTACGTGCACTAGCTCATTTAGTTTCCACAACCACCCTACTTGTAAATACTCTCACTTAACAAAGGATATACAGCTGCTCTGTGAATGTTAACGCACACTGATGCTTTACCCTGTCACGCACTGTGGAAGGACCTACCTACAAGGTCAACAGTGCCCCATCTCCTGAGGAGGAAACTGAGGCAGTAAGCAACCAGCCAGGGTGTGTGCCCAGGCCTCGCCACGTCACTCAGCTTTCTGAACTAACAGTGCAGTGGTTAAGTGGGGATCTGAGGGCTTCTAGTGTCCCGCTGTGGCAAAATTCTCTGCTGGGTTATTACCTTTATGCATTCTTTAGTTTGCTACATATGTAAGAGCTTAGTATATAAACAGGGTACTAAATACTGTTAATACCTAGCTAGCTAACCCCAGGGCTTTCTGGTCTACCAGGGGAGCCACGTTGTGGCCAAGAAGATCAACTGCAAGGAAGGTGCAGTTAAAAGCCCCGAGTGAGGTTCAGAGAAAGCGCTGCCATTTAGCGGAGGCCAGCTGCAGAAGCGTTCAGGTAAGCTGGGCCCGGGAGGATGAGCGAGCCTCCCCATGGCCACTCTGTCACAGGATTCACACAGTCCGGTGCTCTCGTGCTTGTCTTTCCCACCTGGATTTAGGTCTTTTAGGAACAGGGACTATTTTTATCTTCCCGTCTCCAGAACAAAGTCATCCCTCTGTAAATGGCTGTGGCACAAGAGCAGAGAGAATGTTACGAAAAAGCATGTTCCAAGCACAGAGATCATGAGTTAAAGGGAAAAGCAGAAAAAGCATTTCTAAAATTGTGGTTGCTGTATCCTAGGCAGAACCCCTGTGCTGTCCAACTCCTGGCGGCCCCATTTTCACTCTATCAAATGTAAACGCAACCTCTCTGGTTGTACAGCTTCAGGGGCTCCATATTCACCCTGAACAACCTGTCAGCCTTGACTGTAGGCACCCCTGTTCACAGGCTCAGCCAGAGAAAGAAACCACCCTGCTCTCCTCCTTTCTACGCCTTGATATGCCATGGCTGTGCTCTCGAAAAGCTCGCTGAAAAAGAAAGCTGCTATTTTAAAAGCAGTGGCCACCTAACATGGTAAAGGGCAATACGCAGGTTCGGGGAGGAGAGGGTCACGGAGCAGCCAGGCGCGCCCACTGCAGACCAGATCTCTTGGCCGCCAGCGCTGACCCCTCTGCTCGCAGCTCTGGGACCTTAAAGTCACTTCCTCTCTTTGTGCCTAAACATCTTCCTCTCAAAAGGTTACAGTTTTATCCTGCTGGATTATCATGAAGATTATGTGAATTAATATATGCAGAACGTTTCGAAGAGTACTTGGCACAGAAGAAGCAGTGAACGAACTTTCAGGGCGTTGGCAGCCAGATCCATTGCCAGGTCACATCTGCCGTGAAGTGACTGGGGACGCCCCCGGAGCGGGACTGGGAGGTGATGAAATCACATGAAAAATGTTGGTGACCCCACACACTGGTGACCCCTGGGCCACTGCTTTCTCTTGGTGCAAAATAAGGTTCCTGAGTGTAGCTTCTGACATTCCAGACCACAGCATTCCAAATAGTGGTTTTAGAATTTAATAAAAGGCTAAGTACACAGCATGCGGTACTCTAAGCTAGCATTTAGAAGTATCTGTTAAACTTGGCTATTTTCTCTCTGCACCCAGGGAAATTAAATGTTAAATGTGGAAAAACATTTTGGGGTTTTCTGAGTTCAGATTTTTCCTCCTGACAATGGTAGTTTTCTTTATGGAAGACTTTGTACTATTTACTCTGAAAGTCAAAGGAAAAAGAAAGTTAGAGAAATGAAAAAAGCATAGACAGGAAGGATGCATAAAGGAACCAATCAATTCAGTCCAAGAAAAGGGAAGGAAAATAGTCTCAGGCACTTTAGGGTAAAAACAGTAAAGATGGCTTGCTCTTTGAGATCTACCAGCAGGGGCTATATCATTAGACGTGTTAAAGCCAAGGGTACATTAAATTAGTCACCTTAGACTGTGTTCTTACTCTGAACTTAAAAGGGAGAGGGAAACATGGGCAGATGAGTAAAGCAATGTTTTGTATAGAGGTCACCTGAACAACTTCCTAGAGCTCATGATGACAGACTTCTGTCATCTTACTGACAGCTCGCTTGGGGTGTTACAATCCTAGGCAAACATAACTAGGTGCCAACCCTCACCTAACTCTGCAGTGCCAGGGCCTCCTGATACCAAAGTGAGGCAGCATTGCACACACACAGTTACTGCACATGAAACAAGGAAATGAAGGAAGCCAATGCAGTTTTATACATCACTTTCATACCAGCAGAGAACACAAATCTGATATAGAAATCCTGCCTTAAAAGATGACATTGAAAGAAATTAGGGCTGTGTGGGGCTTGGGGGGAGAGGGGTAGGTAACAACAAAAACAAATTATCACACCCAAAAAATTACATTAGCTGATTATTTAAAAATCTGGCTGATTCTGGCAAACTGCTTACGTTAAACAAAATTCTTCACTGACATTAATCTCAGTATTGCATGTTTTTTTGATCAAACAATATTTTACACTTGCTTTGCATTAAGAAATAACTCAAAGAGCTATTTGAAAAAAAAAAACCTGTTATTTTTAGAAGTATACCATACCAACTACACACCATCCCATTTACAAGCTTCAAATGCCCCTACAAATTATGTTGCTGTGGAGGAAGAATGGGGACAGAAGCTGAGAGTTGAGAAACTGACGCAAATCTAAGGTCAATTTAATAAACCCAGTCCTGTACATCAATTCTCAGTAAAAGTACTGAATATTAGAGGGTATCTGAATTTTGACACTTACTATCCCCTACACAGGCACTAAATCTCCACTTATAATGAGCCCCAGTGTAAATGCCAACACCACAGAGAAAGGGATAGATTGTGTGCTTTCTGGCTGACTACATACATGCTAACAATAACAGAACTGTGTTCTTGTAATTCGCCCCTTTTAGACAACTTTGAGTGTATGTTATGCACAAGAGCTACAGGGTCCCAGATAACAAAGCAAACCTGTGCAAATTCACATTCCTTCCACCCCCTAATACCCAACCACACCTAGAAACTTTGACTATAGATACAATACTTCCCAACACTTGCAAATGTCATTGTGTGGAAAGGATATAACAGAGTAAGATAAGCCTGTAGGATAAGGTAAAAGGTCTGGGATTGCAAACTTGTGACCTATTTGAAATTTGAATCTTCAAAGCTTAAAAAGTTTGGGGGGCCAATGGTGGTAGAGCAGGAACAATGAAGAAAGTCTGGTCCTGGAACTCAAGTCCAGGATAAGAGCAAATATCAGAGGAACCAAGAGAGAACATGTCCCTAAAAATATGCTTATGGTAGGTACCCACTTCCTTGTAGATTAAAAAAGAAAAAAAAAATCCTGTGAGTTCTCTTTGGGGAGGTTGGTAATCTTTGTGAGTTTTAAGGATTCTACATGTAAATTACATGCTTTGCAAAGATCCTAATATGGAATGTGGAGGTGAAAACAAAAATCTAAAATAATGCCATATTCAGACAGGTACTATGCAAATTGAGTTTGTTGTGCCTTGTATAGGAAATTGATCCCTAATCTAAAAAAAAAAAATACAAATAACCCTGATTTCTGATGCTTGTCTTTCACCATATGACTCATTTAATACAAACTACATACACTCTCTCCTGCTTCCTAATCTTTATTTCTTTCAAACGTTTCTGTTGAAGGCCCTACTGACTTCCTGTTCCAATAACTCTCGACCACACAGTATGCTTCACCCACCCTGCAGTAACCATCTCAGCAGAGGTTTCTAATACTGCAAAATTCAAAAAGGCCAAGAAGGTTTGGGGAAGAAAGTGGTAATTCAATAGCAGAATGGGGATTAAAAAGAGAGAGAGAGAGAGCATATTCAAAGGATGTTTAATCTCATCATATTTCATCATATGATTTATAGCTAAAAATCTCCAATGACTGTCCCTACACTGGCATGGCCAAATAAACCCTATTCAACCTAAGACCCCCACTTAAAAAAAAATCACAGTTTCATCACCACCCCTTCTCCATCTTTCACTCACTTTATGCCTCAAACACTGTTTCTTCTGTGTGTTTCCACCTGCTGCTAAATCGACTGTAAATGCCCAATAAAGATGCCTAGTCTTTGTTTTTTTAACCAGACTTTGTACCGGTAACCTTGTCCTTTAACTCCTATAAGCTGTTTCCACATCCAGTAAAAGGAGACCCGTTTCACACCTATTTCGGAGTTCAAAGGATTAGAGAGAACATACACAAAGTAACAGGTACCTGGTATACAAATATTAGTTCTTTTCCCAGCTCTCTCTCCATCTGCTGAACTCCTACTTACCCTTCAAACTCCCAGTTTAAATGTTTATGTAAAACCTCATTAATTCTGTGTTCTATTTACTTCCTCGCAAGAATCAACCACCCACTCTTTGGTGTTTCCCAGGGCACTTAGAAAAACCTCTAAAGCATTTTAATTGCTTATTGATGGTCTTTCTGTTCCAGTGAAAAATGAACACCTGGAGGGTTTTTAAAAAATATATAATTACTGCCTACTCCAAATCTGAATCTATAACAAAACCTTAATTAGCATTTGTTGAATAGGTGAATGGTTTTATTTTACTAAACTATTAAAAACTAAAACCCTTAGATAGGCTTTCAAATATTCTGATAATACACTTTGAAAAAATCCTAACTTTAAGTGGTACCCTGCCAGCAGTGGACTTTTTTTTAATGTTTCTGCTTACTAGTTATCTAATCAGCATGCCTCTTGCCGCTAGGATTCATCAGTGAACAACAATAAAAGCCCTGTCCCCAAGGGTTCTATATTTATCACAGGTAAATCTCTGGAAGAAAGTGAGGTATCATTGCAAACCTGTCTGAGAAGGGAATGAGAAGCCACATTTTGTTATTCACCAACATTTACAAAGTATCAAAAGACCCATGGAGGGAAAAAAGCAAATTCCTGACCACATATAAAATGTAACTACTTAAAAACAAAGCAGCATGAAATAAACACATATTTAGTGTCCTTAAAACATCTGATGTTAGGGACCCACTTCCTGGTAGTTTAAGAAAAACAATACTCCGGCTTCTCTTTTGGGAGGTTGGTAATCTCTGTGAGTTTTAAGGATTTTACATGTATATTACATGCCTTGCAAAGATCCTAATTTGAAATGTGGTGGTAAAGTGCCTTGTGTCTTATTTCAAAGCCTGTTTATGGCCTTAAATCACTCTTCATGATCTAAGAGGGCTTTTATGATGCTTCGTGTCAGAGCTTCCATTCTCCAAGTGTCATCCTGGAGCAGTGAGACAGGCCATTCCAGGCCCAACGGGACCACATCCTAACTGGGCTGCTGCCCAGATGCCACAAAGTGGCTGTGAGACAGAGACGCCCACAGTTCCTGCACACCAACCTCTGCAATCTTTCTCCACTCCTCCTCTTAATTATGTCACCTTGTCCCCCAAGCATGCCCTATGCTGCCCTTTACTCACCTAGTAGGTCCTTTCCTCATGCACACTGCTAACCACTGGTGCATCAACACACCGTCTCCATCAGGAAGAGCCACTTCTGGCTTCTCTCTTTTGGGGGTACCCGTTCCCTTGTTGAATCCATCGGCCCTTCTGAGAGCCTACCTTATGCAGCTCAGCAAATCCTACCTTGCTCTGGTCCCAACCTGCCACTCCTACTGGAATACAAATGCTCCTACCATTTTACAACGTCTGAAAGGGGGCCCGACCCACAACTGGGCTCAAGTTTCCCATCAGATAAATGAGTAAACATTGTATCAATACTTGCTACAGCTAAACACTAGGAGGCTTCATTCAGAGATTTCTGCAAAACATTCCATTTAGCAATCACAAATAAGACTCAGTAGTTTTGCTGCCTAAAACTGGTATTTCTACGTGGAAAGAAACGAAAACGTGGTCTGGGTATCCCAGGCAGAGAACACTGTCAAATGAATCATTTGACTTTAACCACAGGTGACTTGTTGAAGGGTCCTGAGCTCAGGTCTTTCTTATGAAAAGAGGTTTCATTTCAGCTGTACTTGTCATCTGGCACTTCTAGGTGGCAACACTGTAGGGACAGCCTTGCCCTGCCTCAGACGTAACAACTACAGCCAACAAACAAGGGAGGTCGGTAATGACAGAGTTGGCGTAGAGCGTGGGCTGGTTTAGGTTCACGGTTTCCAGCATGGAGCTGTATCAATGGGGCTCCCTTCCCCTTGGAATGAAAAACATAGACGTCAAACAAGGAGTGTGGACAGACCCCCAGGGGCCACAGGTTTCCGGGGCTTTCATCAAGGTCTAATTACAGGGAAGAGATACTTCAATAGCACCCTACAGGAAACACTGAATTATGAAAAGGAACATTTAAAAAAGTCTCAGCAATGTGTCTTCTAAAAATTGCTGAGATGCTTTCTAATAATAATGAGCACATTCCAAATAGCTTCCATCTGCCAAGAACTTGCCAACTGCACCTCCCCTGCTCAGCAACTAGGGTGAAAAACCAATGCCAGGGCAAACATAACCCCTTCATTTTTGAAATAATTGCAAACATCTAACTTGCTGGGCATTTATGCACAGGGGGGAGTTCCTCCTAAACAAATTTAGGAAGCGAACATGACCTTTGATGGATAATTTGGGTCCCAAGGGGAAAGCAGGAGAAGCGAAATAAAAAGGAGAATGGGTTAATACGGATTTAAAGGAAAGGTCAGCAAAAAAGATTTGGATCTTTCGGTGAGCTGGGTTTTAGGTTTCTACATGTGCAGTCGGATAAATGGATTCCATAAGGAATTTATGTGGGAAAGAGGAAAGCAAAAGGCAGTCATACCAAAAGTAAAAGCGAAAAGAGAAAAAACAAAACAAAACAGCAAAGAGATGCGAGGATGGGTAGCAAAGGGCAGCTTTTGCGCAAGAACGCAGCAGAATTAACTTCAAAATGTCCCTTCCTGTGCCTTGGAAGAGTGTTGGGCTGCGAGTCTGGGACCTCGAGGGGAAAGGGGCTGGCCGCGCACCAGGGGGGACCTGCCGGCGGCGTCAGGCTGGGCTGGATCAGGGCGACCACCGCGCCACCTGCGCGCCCGCGCGGCCGGGAGGGGCGGGGCCCCGGACTCACCGATGCCGAGCCCCACGACCAGGCGGCCAGCGAGCAGCGCCTCCTTGTCGCCCGCCGCGGCCAGCACCGCCGAGCCGGCGGCGAAGAGCGCGCTGGCCAGCAGGATGGCGGCGCGGCGGCCGAGCGCGCCGTTGAGGGCCCCGCCGGCCAGCGCCGCCACGGCGGCCGCCCCCACCGTGCTGGACACCAGCAGCTCCTGCCACAGCGCGTCCAGGCCGAGCTGCCGCTTGAGCAGCAGCATGGCCCCCGACACCACGCCGGTGTCGTAGCCGAACAGGAAGCCGCCGAGCGCCGAGAACACGGCCGCCACGTACACGAAGGCGGGCGTCTCGTCCTGCTGGAACTGCCGCCGCGCCGCGCGCTCCAGGTCCGCGCCGCCCGCGCCCGCGCCCTGCAGGCTGGCGCTCGAGCCGGCGGCCGCCAGCAGGCTGCGCTCCCCGGCGGCGCCCGGCGCGCCCGGCTCCTGCTGCCGGCGGCGCCGCTCGCCCATGAGGCTGCTCAGGCTGCGCAGCGTGTACTCCGCGTCCGCGCCCGCCTTGCGGGACATGGGGCAGGCGCCCGCGCCCCCGGGGGGCTCCGCGGCCGGCGGCCTCGGCGCGGGGCCCGGGCGGGCGGGCGCAGCCGCCGCCTGCTCCTCCCGCTCCCGCTTCGCCGCCGCCGCGCTGGAGAAACTTGTCGCCCGCCGGGCTCGCGCGCCGCGGACTTGCAGCCCCGGGTGCCCGGCTCCCCGGCTCCCGCCTCGAGCCTGCCGAGCTGGCGCTGCGGCGCGGCGGGGGCGGGGCCGCGGTCACGTGCGCGGGCGGGGCCTCGGGACGCCCCGCCCCGCCCCGGGCCGCACGCGGAGGCCGAGGCTCCTGCGCTCGGGGTCGGGGTGGCTGCAGGGCATCAGCCTGGCCCGGGGCACGCTGGCAGTAGGCTTCCCGGGAAGGGGGTGCGGCAGCCGGGAACCGCAGCGCGGTAGAGGAAGGGCACAGCGCGCCCCGGAGCATCCTGACCCGCCTTCTAGCAGCCTGGGGTGGGCCAAGCCGAAAGGGCCTCGGCAAGAAACGCCCTGATGTGCTGCATAGCAGGCGCCCTTCCCTTTGCAATAGTGTGGCATAAATGAGTTTGTTCTGGGGCAATTCAGGACTGGGTTCTCCCATCCTGTTCCACTTTCCTTTCGTTGCCAGTCCCTCCTCCATGTATGCTTAAAGCCATGGGACATCTTAACCCACTGAGAACTGAGATAATGTATCTCCCAGGTGAATCCCAAACATCCACGGGTCCCTCAGACAAAAAGAAAGTCACATTTATACATGCCCTTCGTGGATAACTAAGTAAACTAAAATCCACCTGCAGAAAGTAAACCCCAGAAACCTGTGAGTGAATAGGCTATCTCACCAAAAGGCAGGCTGTCTTCTCACCTGAGACACCCCCACTATTGCCCTCCATTTGCAGGGGCCATTTTAACTCCCTTAAGTGTGCTGTTTGCAAATAAGATGGCATCATTGGCAACCAAATTTGTGAACCGTTAACTGGGGTTGTTGGGTCCGCCTTCTCTTTGATTCAAATCATTTGTAAAGCATTTTATACAAACGCACATCTAAAGACAAAGATTACTTGGCTTTCATTCGTCAGGCCGAGGGCACGAGGCAAAGATTCAGCTGATACTATTCCTTAAAGTCCCGGGGTTCTTTCATTTCCTTTTTTTTTTTTTGAGACCTGGTTTTCATTCCGTTTAAACCTTTTTCCTTTTATAGAAAAGGATGTTGCCATCCCTACTTTTCAGTAAAAAATGATTAGACTTTGTCAAAGTTGCTTTCACTGGGAATACCAGGCATGATTATCTCCATATTACACGTTCCTTTCCAGCAACCGGGAAAAAATGTTATGAGCTCAGAGGACTTAAATGTTGAAACTTATCCAGTGGCTTTTAAAGCAACGCTCTGTTATCACTCCCAGGGATCAGTTAAACAAAAAGAGCTTTTAGCTCTGTAGCAATATACTCTTTAATATTTAGACTTAAGAAAAGCTTCAGGTAGGAGGAGCCTTTTCCGGTGCCGACGACTGTAGAAGTCCGCCCCCTGGTGGTAAGCAGGTCCTCCGCTTCCGAAGGGAAGGCGCCGCAGAGGAGAATCCGCAGGTGCTGTGATGGATGAAGCTGCCGTTGACTGTTTGCAGGTGTACTGAATGCTCCTGAGAACCCCGTGCTGGAAATTCAGGTTTTGTGTCACAGAACACTAAATTTCTTAAAACGATTCTGTTCTGTATCATCAGGGCATTTGCATACCCAAGGTTAGGATCCTTCTGAAAAGAAAATAGGACCTGGAAAGAAGGCATCAGAGAGTTAAGCAGAGTGCTTCTCAGCAGTTGAAACGAGGCACGTTCAATTTGCCACCAGTGTACGAGCTCTAAATGGCGTTTGCTGACGCCTGCCCCAGCTGCCGATGGTGGGGAAATCGGGAGCCCGTGGTTTCAGAGACAAAAAGCACGAGCCCCACCATCAGCTTTGCGGCACTCCTTTAGACCAGCCATTAGGTAAGTTTGTCCCGGTTTTTTCTCGGTAGCAGAGCGGATAATTGTGCAGCAAGTACTCATTGACTAGGGTGTGTAAAAGTATTTTGAAATGTAATTAATTACTATTGCAGACTAGATCGTGATTATAAGTATCAATAGTGGTTTGCAAAGTGAGTTCTAAAGCCCCAGTTTTAAGTACATTTGCCTTACAACCTCCAGGAACACTAAGGACCCACCACACAAGAGGGAAAGAAGAAAGAGTGGTTTTAGCTATACCACTACAGGTCCTGAGTATCAAAGACACTGGCTATTGGCCCAGGAAAGGAAAGGAAAGTTTTGTTGAGAGGCGACGGTGAGGTTGGCAGCAGACTGTTGTCTCTTTATTTTTAATTTCGTGAGTAATGCATACTTATTGTAAAGCAGCCTAAGAAAAAGATAACACGTAAGAAGTCCCTTCCCAATCCTCACACCTGCTACGACAGTCCCCTTTCTCCAGAGATAAACACTCCTACCACTTGGAAATGTATCTTCTTTCCAGAACTGTCTCTGTGCATTTACATGTACACAAAATATGGAGGTTCTTTTGTTTGTTTTTGTATCATTTAGATTGCAAAAGAGAGAAAACCCAAATCAAACTGGTTAAGCCCAAATCTCAAAGAGGGAGGATTTATTGGCTCCCGTCTCTGAAAAGCCTAGAATAGGCTGATTTCTTTTTTTTTTTATTGAAGTATCATTGATATACAATTTATATTGGTTTAAAATATACAACACAGTGGTTCAACAATTATTCATATTATCAAATCCTCATTTCCACTAGTGCGGTTACTATCTGTCAACAGAGAAAAATGTTACGAAATCATTGTCTATGTTCTCCATGTTGTACTGCTATCCCCGTGAGCACCTTATATTATAATTGAGATTTTTTGTGCCTCTTTATCCCCCTCCCCTTCCCCACCTGCTCACCCCAGCCCTTCCCCCGTGGTAACCACTAGTCACTTTTCAGCATCTATGAGTCTACTGCTGTTTTGTTCCTTCTGTTCTGCTTTGTTTTTATATAGAATGGGCTAATGTTGAGTGCAGCTCTGTATAGGATCTCGCCAAGAGGAGACTGCTCCATCTCTCCGCTCTGCTTCTTGCTGCTTAGGCTTGATTTTTAATTCCATTTGGTGGCCAAATGGCTTACAGCAAGTCCCAAGCTGTATGTTCTTCTTTCCACCACTTATGGCTGAGGGGCAGAAAAGGGCTTCTTTCTCTGAGGCCCTAGCAAACTTCTAATGTAGCTTATTAGATCTGTCAATCACATGCCCATCCCTGACCCAATTACCGCAGCTAAGATTGTGGTCAGGACCAAGGTGTGCCCGCATCTGGAGCTGTGAGTGGAAGGACATTATATGGGCTGAGATTGGAGGGTGGGGGGTGTTCCGATAAGAAGTGCGGGGTACTGTTTTGCCAGAAGACAAGCAAACAGATACTGGGCTGTAAAACCAAAAGATTGGAGTTATCATAAGTAGCATGTAAAAGTACCACGGCACAGGTGCCAGTAATTCATTTCAAGAATGAGAGACTGGGTCACAGAATCATGTGTATTGCATAAAGACCAAAGAGAATAAAAATTCATATGAAATCATTAAATTTGACTATGAGAAAGTCACTGGTGAAGACCTAATATATACCGTGGTGACCATAGTTAACAGTTAATAATATATTGTATACTTAAAATTTGCTAATAGAGTATATCCTGAGTGTTCTAACCAAAAAAAGTTAGGTGATTTTTATGCTAATTATCTTGATTGTCATAATCATTTCCCAATATATATCAAAACATCACATCAAACACCTTAAATATTTGTCAATCACCACAAAAAGCTTGGGGGAAAAAAAGACAGGAAAAAATCTCAATGTTGCCCACTGAGAATTAGAATGTTATTTTGATGGTATTATGTTCAGAAACCCAGTAATGCCAGAATCTTGCCCTACTGATCATTTTATTTCTGTATATATAATGGATAATATCAGCATCAGGATATATTAGTAGTTACAAAGGTAAAGCATGAGTACCGAGGCTTAGTTATGAAAAATACTAGGTTCTTAGTAGTCCCCCCAAATCCTGCCTTGCTTTGACCTTCTCTAAGGGGAAGGAGGAAAGAGATGGGGTGAAGGAGGCAGGAATGGAGGGTAAGAAGAAAGCATGGTCAGAATGCTCAGCAGGCAGTGCCCTGGCCAGATCTGCTTATGCAGGGAGACAGGGTGCAGGGCACACAAGAAAGCTGATGCATGGATGATTCTCAACACATACCGACCCTGCCACTGATAACCGTGATCTAACCATGGATGGAACCTGTAACCTCCTCTGGGTGGGGCAGATTGCCATGCTTCCTCCCCCTCAGAGACTTTTAAGAAAGCAATTTCAATCTAGAAGAAATTCGTGGAGATAGCAAATGCGGGCTGCATTTTCTCTAAGTCTTTGGTAAACATAAAAGTCAGGATCAAGAGAAAGGGTGGAGGTGTCAGGCATGACTTGAATTTATTCATGCTGAAGTGAAAGGAAGAAATGATCAGTTTAAGAGCCTGAATGATAGAGCAAAGCCCCAAAGAAGGCAGGAGGGATAAGAGGAAGACCATTAGGAGAAAGGCCAGCCTCACCAAAGTGAGGCCATAGTGAGAAGGAAGAACACTTCTTTTGGAGAAAAAAAAGCAAGCAAAAAAGGATAGCAGAAAAGAAGAGCAGGGTATTAATAGCAAGAATGGGGAAAGAATAGAAAGAATGGGGTATAAATGGAGAATGGTCCGCAGCCAAGCTTGGGGGAGGATAGAATAAGCCTAGACATTGTAGGCAAAAGGACTCAAGTTCATATCTTCACTGTGCTACTTACTTAACTGGGTGACCTTGAGCAATTTATTTCTCTAAGCTTCTGTTTTCTGTAAAAGGGGAATAATATTGCGTCGGTATTTATACAGTTTCAATTCTGAGTAACAGAAAATCCATACTCAACCAGTCTTATACACTACAGAAATGTATACTGCATAAATGTCCAGAGATGGATAGCATTAGGATTGGAATGATTGGTCTTTGAAAAACGTTATCAAAGATCTAGACTCTATCCTTTGCTCTGCTATTCCTACGGATTGGTTTTGCCTTCTGCTGGCTTACTCCAAAGTGGTAAGAGAGCTCTAACATTTCCAGATACCATATTTTTCCTATGTATATAGAAAAGCATAATGCCTAGTCCCTATCAAATGTAATATATGCCCAGTACTACAAAATCCACATGTAAAAGCCTAATAATACAAAACATAGTGTACCAAATTGTTGCTAGAGACAAAAATTCAGGTAGAGTTCAACACTGGTGGCAGAGTCAAAATATTCTTTATTGACCGTGATGAGTCGCTGCAAAAAATAAAAATTGAAGGAAAAAACCTTGTCTTAAAATTTCAAGAAATCCTTTAATTTAGCAGGATCCAGTAATCAGAAATGAGAGCTGTGGGAGTGTTTGTTTAGAAGTAGAACCCCTAATAAAACTAACAACTCCCCTTCTTTAATTGAGGAGTGATTAATTTGGCATGAAGCCAGTTCTTCAGCCAGTTTCAATCTGTTGGCTAGTAGAGGAAAGTACTTTAAATGTATCTTGTAACTTGATGAGCTACTCGCTAATTACTTTGTTTTAAGCAATTCAATAGGTTTCATTTTGCATTTTGAATCCAAATTGCAAATTCAGTTGTAACCCTGACTGTCTGAAATTGTAAGCATGATAATATTATGATCCTGCTCCACCACGTTGAGTGAATTTATCATGTTAAAACTAAGCAGAATACCCAGCTGAAACAGTTAGCTTTTATTTTACAGTTGAGTAATGAACTTATTTGGACAAGTTAATAAATTCCTGTCTCCTACACTATCCTTTTAATTCAGAGGAACCAAAAACTTTTCATTTGGTACTACGAGTTGTGTAACTCATTATCCGTATAAGTCAAACCATTAACAAACACTTCTTTGTAGGAGGGTTTTGTCTGCCCAGCCAGTAGTACTCACGTATGTAAAACATGATTGTTTAAACTATCTTATGCAAAAAATACTTCAACAAGAGTGGCCAACCTTAATGTTTCCAAAAGAATGCTGTTGTAATTTCCTTCTCGATTCTCTCTCTCAAGTTTTACATTGGAAAATTTATACGTTGGAATATTTTTATATCTCATGTACACTAAGTGACACTTGAATAATGCTGAAATTGTTTTCATCTGATTTTCATGCTAAGAGACAATAAATGTGGGACAGAGAGTCTTTTTGGTGGGAGTAGGAGAAATCACTATTGTCTTCCTGTGATTTTCTTAAGTGGGATACTCCTTTAGAAAATGTGTCTTTGTACGTGTAATTAGACAGGTTTTATCTACAATTCAGTCCACAATTGCAGAAGAGCAAATGAGAGCAGGGCCTGTGTTCTCCCCACTCACCATGATATCCCCTGAGTGTAGTACATCACAGCACATATAGGAGACCGGTGAGTATCTGCTGCATGACTGACTGAATTCGGGAACGAATGAGTGAGTGATGTCAGTCTGTATGGAATCTATTTGGCTTGGGTCTGAAGTCATCACTTTCCACAATCTATGCATATTTTGATAAAATAAGGACAACTTGAGATAATACAAGTACTTTCATAACATGCCACCTAACCCCAAACCTATACATAGTTCCAGCAATGTCAGATTTTAACTGATCAAAGCATGTTTTGTCCTAACAAATATATAGCATAGACTATAGGTTTTAACAGAAATAAATGTACTATTTCTTGAGCATTTATTTCTTGAAAAACACATTATTTTGCACCATCCTCAACTGTCCTCATTCCCAGCAGGAAAACACTGCATGCCCATTATAAAAATAGCTGATCATATACATCTTTATGTATCAAATTATTGAAAGAAACAAAATACTGGTCGAGTTCAGAGGAGAGGAGATCAATGGACTGAAATTAAAAAAAAAAGTTTAATGAAATGGTATTTATTTTTCCAATTCAAAGCTGTATCATCAAAACTAAAACTGTTATGGTAGAACTATTCTTATTCCTAATGGGGGATCAAAATGGTTGATAAAATGGCAATTGATCAAACTAAATAGCAAATAATTTAGTTTTTCTTGAGTTTTGTAATCTACTTATTTTTGACATTCATCTGGCTTATCAGTGGCCACTGTCCATTTCATCATTAATTTGGGGGACTTATAGGCTACAAGTGACAAAGCACAGCCTCTGTGAACCACCTCCAAGTTAATAGACACCTTCCCCTGCTACCAGCCAGATATGTGATCGCCTTGCTTACCATGCTGTGGGTTTGCAATTCTAAAGAAAAATAGCCAAATAAAAGAAAAATTGCATAAATCCCAAAACATAGCATAGGAATACATACTCAGAAAATTTCTGAACCGAAAATCCTGACAATTTTAAAGCTGAAAGCTAAGTCAGTATATTTATCAATCAATGGCCTGTGATCTGGGAAAATTACTCCGAACTCTATAATGAACAAGAAAGAGAACTATTTCAGCAGCTCTTTCTGATACCTAAGAGAAAAAAGAGAGCTTCCATATACAAGAAAACATTTCTTAGATTGCAATACCAAAAAAAAAAATGTGTTTCTCAGCTGAAGAACTAACATAACCTCATTATTTTCTCTGAATCTTGAGTTGTTGTAAGAGATGTTTGGATGAGTACAGAAAAATTCAGTGAATGTGTTATTTCCACTGGCTAATGATGACAGATATTCATCAGGGAGTGATTTGGTAAGAAAATGAGGGTAAGAAAATGAGGGTGTAATTGCACTCTGATAAGAAAAGCAAAGACAGTTTCTTCTGCGTGATCTTTGTTTTGTAAAATTGCCATGGAATGTCCACGCGGGAGCCCCAGGGTAATCACAACTATTTCTCATGGACCTACAGGCTAAGTGCAGATTCCACTTTCAATTATCACCCCAATAGATGAGAGACTTGCAGTGTGAATAACAGAGGAGAAGGCAGTCAACCATACATACAATTTAAAGCCCTGTTGACATGAAAAAATAATGCTTTAGGTTTCTGTTAAAGTTTAGGTAGGTAGCAAAGTTGCTTTGTGTCATTTATTTGTCAAACCTTAGTTCTTTTAAAGTTTTTGAAAATTATGTTCTCATACCACCTGTAATAGTTTTATCTCCCAAGTTGTAGTAGACATTGATCATATTTCTGATCTCCTCGCCCTCTTTCTCTGGAGAATTGCCTGTATTGTGAGGCTCACGTTGCCCAAACCAAAGCCAGAAGCTCACTTTCCCAGCATTCCTTGGAGTCGGGGCACGTATGTGACCCAGGCTCAGCCAGCCAAACACATCCTCACAGGACGGACTGGAAGGGACTAACATGAAGAGGGAGGCTGTTTGTGAAGTCTACCCTAGTGAGGGTGACAGGGACTGGCAGAGGAAGACACACAGCCTGAAAAGTGGGTGCAGCAAGCTCGGAGGGTGTGGGCTGTACTATGTCCACACTTGGCAGCTGGGGGCAGCAGCATCTTGACCCAGCAGGGTAGGAGGGCTCCACTGCAGCAGGCAGGATGCGGTTGGAAGCACAGCCTCCAAGTCTGATTCTCTGGCCCTTGCAAAATTCTGTAATGTCGTATATATGTAATGTAGGGCAGCTGTACCACAGATGCCAGGATAAGAGAAATAAAAGGATACACTGGTAATATTCTCATACTGTATGTGAAGCGGTATAATATCACATGTAGTAAAGGTATACAGCTGGGTTGTATGGTAGCTGTGGGTTTAGTTTTCCAAGATGTTGCCAACATGATTTCCATGACAGTCATCCCATCTGTGCTCCTTCCGGCACTGCATTCATTCTCCAGCCCTTCATCAAGCACTGGACAGCGTAGCTGGTTTCCGCTTAGCCATTCATTCTCCTGGGTGTGCTGCGGTGTCACCGCGTGTCCATGTGCATTTTCTTTTTTCTGTTTTTGTTTTTTACTGCAACATGTTTTATTTTATAGAAAAATTTCTATAGAAAACCAAATCTTGTTCCAGTGAAGAAAATATTTACCACTGTTCAAATAAAGGTGAAGGGGAGAGAGGGATCATATGAGCGACCTGCCTCGGGCTTACTCTGCCGCTGTCTTACCTCTAACACCGGCTAAGGTCCTATGGATGGAGGTCACAGTGACCAAGAGCATCCTCCGCCTGGCCCTCTGATGAGGCCTTGAGTGCAGAGGGAGCCCCAGCACCTGCCATCTCGAGCCCTCCACCCACAGTTTGCATTTCCTTAAAGGTTAATGATGTTCAACATCTTTTTTGGGTCTTTATTCACCATCTGTAAATCATCTTCAGTGAAATATTTCTTCATGTCCTTTGCCTGTTTTAAATGCATTGCTTTTTAATGCAGTTTTGAAAATTCTTTATATATTTTAGAAAGAATAGTCTTTTTGTTGGATATGTGGCAAACAAATATTTTCTCCCAGTTTATAGCCTGTCTTTTCATCTGTTTGACAGAGCAGTTTTCAATTTTGAGGGAGTCCTATTATTATTTTTTTCTTGCAGGGGTTATGCGTTTGGTTTTGAGTCTAAGATCTCTTTGTTTAGCCCTAGGTCTCTGTGTTTTTTTTCTTTTCTAAAAGTGTTGTGGCTTTGTGTTTATATTTAATCCAGTGATCAATTTTAAGTTGGTGTGTAACATGTCAGTATTGAAAATTTTGCCTATGATGTCTCTTTTAGCATTTTGTTGAAAAGACAATCTCTCTTCCATTGAATTACTTTTGCACTTCTGTCAAACATGACTTAAATCTGTCAGGTCTTTTCCTGGATTCTCTAGTTTGTTCCATTGATGTATGTGTCTATACCTCCCCTAGGACCACACGTTCTTAATTACCACAGCTATCTAGTAAGTCTTGAAATCTGGTGAATGGATTCCTCCCAATATATTATTCGTTTTTGAAAGTGATTTAGCTATTCTAGTTATTTTCCATTTCTGTTTAAATTTTAAAACAGTCTTGTGTATATCTACAAAAGAAGTCTTGCTGGGATTTTGACAGAAATTGTGCTAAGCTTGTATGTCAATCTAGGGAGAATTGACATCTTTATTATGTTGAGTATGTCAAGTCTTCAAATCCATGAACATAGTTTGTCCTTCCATTTATTTAGATCTCTGATTTCTGTCATCAGCATTTGGGGGATTTTTGCCATACAAGACCTGTATATGTTTTATTAGATTTACATCTAAGTACCTCATCTCTTTTGAGTGATTATAAGTGGTATGTGTTTATAATTTTGGTGTCCACATTTTCATTACAGTTATATATAAATATAATTGATTTTTACATGTTCATTTTGTAATGAAACTTTGCTAAACTGAGTTATAGATGCTGTTTTGTCAAAAGACACTTTCAAAAGGCTAAAAAGACAAGTTACAGACTGATAGAAATATTTGCAAATTTTATATCTGATAGAAGACTCATATGCAGGATAAGTAACACCCTCTTGAAGTTCAATAATAAAGCAAACAACTCCATTCAAAGGCAGGCACAATAATCAGATAAACACTTCACCAAAGACTATATAGACAGCTAATGTGCATATGAAATGATGCTTAACATCCACTAGTCATTAGGGAAATTTAGATCAAAACCCATGATGAGGTATTACTACATAGCTAATAGAGTGGCTAAAAATAAACCTTCTGACCATATCAGGTCCCGACAAAGCTGTGGTGAGACTGCACATGGGAGTGCAAAATGATATGACCACTTTCGAAAATAGCTTGGCATTTTCTTTCAAAAGTTAAAAAATATACCTAGTATATGATCTAGCAATTCTACTCCTAGATATTTTCTATGGATGTGAAAGTGCATGTCCATACAATGTTTCGTTAATGTTCATTAAAGCTTTACTTGTAGTAGACAAAACAACGGAAAACAACCTAAATGTCCATCAACAGATAAACAGACAAACCATGGTATATCTATTCACAGAAAACTAATTGGCAGTAAAAAGTAATGAACTACTGGTTCACATTACAGCAGAGATGAATCTCAAAATAGTCATTCTGAGTAAATCAAGCCAGACAAAAACAGTACATGCTGTAAAATTCCATTTATATAAAGTTATATTAGATGCAAAGTAATTTAATATAATCCGAGAAAGCAAACAATGGTTGTCTGGTGATCGTGTTGGGGGAGCGAAACAGTAGGAAGACATTCAGAAGGGATCAAGGACATATTTGGGATGGATGACAATGTTTATTATCTTAGTTGTGTTGATGGTTTCTCAGGTGTATACATATGTCAACACTTACTGAGTTGTACACTTTAAATTTGCAGTTTGTTGAATGTCAATTACACCTTAGTAAACCTAAAAAAACACTTCAATATTTGTATGTCTTGTTTTAAAAAGACAAAAAACTTTTTTTTCCTTTAAATGACTATTAGCAAACATGTAAAATCTTTTGTCCATGAGGGTATGAAATTAGGGGAAAGATAGAAAGGGTTTAGGTATCATCATGAACATGTCCTGCAGCCATCTTTTGACCAGCCCCGTATTCCTTATACATGAAAAAATGAAAACACTTAAAAAAAAAACAAAACCCCACCAATCTTTGCATTTTTTTTGTTGGTTTATAAGCTGTTTAACTCAAATCCTGACTGATTTCAGAAGTTGCACCTGAATAGTCATACTAAGCCATTAAAATATTAAAAGTTGAATTGTTTACCATTATAATATCCATAAGAGTTGTGTGTACTAAGAAATGGAAGTATATATTTCGAATGTGGGATTCCTTCCCAATCAGGGGTAGTCAGAAAATACATGTACACATCTTAAAGTGCTTATAATCCATGAAACCCAATTACATGGTATAAGCAGCCAGGATAGGGCTCTGAGACTTCTTGAGGAAGCGGAAGTACCAGACACTATAAGTTGAGTCCAGTGATGTATTTTACATATGCTGCAAATCGCACTGATACAGGAATGCAGGTAATGCCAACTTTGTTCCATCAGCTGCTAACAAACCGGTCGGCACCAGAGCCAAGAGCTTTGGTTGTGAGAAATAACTATGCTGCAATTGGACTGGAATGACACAGTTACTTCTTCAAGGAAACATCTTTCAACTATTAAATGATTTAGAATAAGCACAGAAATGTTAAAGAGCATCAGAATCATATTAACATTTCTGACAGAACTGAGCATGTTTAGAATGTCCTCATAATGAAAAAAAAAAAATGAGCAACATATGTCAAGTATGTCAAGTATTTAAATCTAACTTAAAATGAGTAATTTAGTGATTGATTTAGACTTTTGGTTTTAAATTAAGCTGGTTCTAAGTGCATATATTGAAACATTTAAGAGAACTTAAGAATCAAAATTACTTAGAAGTTTAATTTAATTAAATCTTTATAAGAACTAATTTTGTACTTGAGAGGATTTTGTTTGAGTCATAAAATTGAAGAACTTAAGGAAATTGAGTATTTTGTATTTATATAGTTTAAAATATTTAAAAAAATTTTTAAATTTCAGAAACTGCTAAAATTTACTAGACCTTAAAGTAGAATACGTTTGCATATTCATCTTAAAACTTTAAAGAAGAGTCTAAATAAATAGAATTTCACATTTCAATATTGAAGGAAATACTTGAACCATCTCTTTTGCACCAAAAAACTGTTCTTAGGGTATAAAAAATGTCACATTTAATTTATCTTTGGTGTTTTCATTAGGAACTTTATCCCACATTCCTACTGTCTCTTAAATTCTTACATTTTTAGCCTACAAATTATCCTGTCAGAGAGTTTTCAAGAACATAATTCTTAAAGTGGCAGAAAACTATGTGCATATGTGTGTTTCTTCTATTAGATCCTGCTTTCATGAAAATGGACCTTGCTTCTTATTTGTCTTTGTCGTCTGTGAACTTGTTACTGAGCTTGGTGCAAAGCGGGGTCTCAGAAGGTATCCAGCTCAGTAACAGCTGTTGGAGGAATTCACCAGTTGGTCTTCACTAGAGCTCTATGTCACCCTCATGCACAATTAATCCTGGTACAAGGACCCTGGGCTCTTTTGTCAACATCTCCCTGGAGGCCTTGGGCTGCTTGCTGTCTTACCCCCTCTCTGGTGTTTGGAATATCTGTTGCTCTGCTAGTCTCAGTGGAAGCCTGTACAGGAACCACACAGGCCAGATAACTTTTCTCCATAACCTCTGGCAGGTGTGCTGTGGTTTCCAGTCTGAGCTCAGCCAGAATTTCACACAGAGTGAGGAAAACATGCCATTTGCAAGAGGCAGCCTTAACAACAGATGCTTATTCCAGCACATTTCACATCATGCTATTCACATGTTTTGTTTATTAATTCATGAACTCCTTCATTTAAGCATTCTTTATCTTGTGCCTACCCCATGCTAAGTACCATACTAGGTCTAGGGCTCAGAACAGTGAAAAGGAGAAGCCCAGACCCCTCCCTCATTGAACTTAATTTCTGGTTTGGAAATTACTTTCCAGTCTTAGAAAACAAAATGCAAATTCTGATATATATTTGTCAGAAAACAAAAATAAGTTCGGGTGAGATAGGAAACAGCGGGAGTCAGTAGCCGTGGGGCAGCATTAGGATGTTTGGAGCTTTCTCTAAGAGGAATCGTAAAGAACCAAGAACGTATTTTAAACTCTGACTAAAAGATGAGGGAGAGACAGTCAAGCAGGGGAGGGGGAAGACCATTCGTGGCAGAGGAAACAGCGTCATTGGGAAAACTGACGGTGGGCAGACTTTGCTGTGTTCAAATAAGTGGAAGACGACCTGTCACCAGAGCAAGGCAGTGGTGGGGGGAGGTGATCGGGAAGGAGATGGTTGTGGAGAAACAGCCGGAAGAACACTGTAGAATGAATGTCCTGCTCTGATGAATTTTAAACAAACTTTTTATTGATCCTCCTCAATGGTTTCCTCTCCTCCCTTGATCTTTTGAACTCCAGCACACAATGCTAAAAAATTCACCTAGTCTTCAAGATTCTTACATGACATTCCCTCTCTGCTAGCACTTTCATATTGTTATGTAGTAATTATAATTATTCTTTTCTTTTGGTAGTTCAAAATAACTCCTGTAGTTTTTACTTTTACTGTTAATTCTGCTATGGCCAACTCTCTGGGGCTTTTAAAATGCCTGCTCCTAAAATAATTCCTCTCATGATGTTCCACCCATAGGCGTTCTTGCCTGTGTGTTCCCACATTTTTCTCCTCTGTTATACAACTTCCTCAAGACATGTATTTTTTGCTCATTTTCACAGTTTGTTGCTTTCACCAATTACCTCAAGCCAACTATAGCCTTCAATATCACTACAGTTGAATATTTTTCAAAAGCATTTTAGAATTTTGTACAAATTCACCTCTATTTTAGCCTCTGAATTTCTTCATGTAATATTTCCTTGTTACTCAAAGAAACATAGACTTGAGTGGACTCTGAAGATTCTTTAGTCTTCCACCTTCATTTTAGCAAAATGTTCATTTTAATTTATCATTCATTATGCAATGTTTAATGATCTTATGTGTTATGCTTCCATTTTTTAATATCTTCATTTAAAACAGCCTAACTTAACAATACTTTGCAGAGGCCAATTGGCATTATTAGCAGGCTTTTTTAGCAAACACAGAATAGAAAATATTTAAAGCACACATCTCAAAAGTTAAAGTAGATAAAGCTATAATAATTAAAACAGTGTGATATAGATACAAGAAAAGACAGAAAGATCAAACAATGAGAATCTTGCATATGATAAATGTGACATTTGAAAGCAGTGTAGAAAATGTGGACAATCTAATAAATAGTATTGGGACAACTGACTAATTTGTCAGGGGAAAAATATGAGTTGAATTGCATCTCCCAGAAAGATCAGTTGCTGTGCTAACTCCCGGTACCTGTGAATGTGATCTTATTTGGAAATAGTGTCTGCAGATCTAATCAAATTAGGATGAGGTCATGCCGGCTAGAATAGGCCCTAATCCAATGACTAGTATCTTTACAGAGAGAGCGTGATCTGGACACAGAGACACACGGGGAAGAATGCCAAGTGAAAACAGAAGGTTGGAGCAATGCAGTTACTAGTCAAGGAATGCCAAAGATTGCCAAAAAACACCAGAAGCGAGGAATGATCCTTCCCTGGTGCCTTCAGAGAGCATCTGTACCTCCCTCCGGACTGAGAGAGAAAAATCTGTTGTTTTATGCCACTTAAGTTTGGGTAATTCATTATGGCAGCCCTAGAAACTACAATGATAAAGCTGGATTGCACTCCTTATGTGCAAGAAAAGTCTAGATGGATGAAAAAAGTTAAATGTGAAAGTGCAACAAACGACGACCCCCAAATAGTAGAAGAAAACGTGGGTAAGAATTTGTATAGTCCTGAAAAAGGGAAAGGGCTTTTTTAAGAATGAAAGGAAAAGATTAATACATTTGGCTTTATAAACATTTTAAACATATGTGTAGTAAGAGACTTAGTCACAAGGCAAGAAGTTATATAGTAAATGTGTAACTCACGACAGAAAAAATATAATAAAATGGCATCACTTTTACGATAGTTTACAGAAGTCATTTGGTATTATGAATGCCCATGTAGATTTTCTTAGCAAAACTTGAAAAAATATTTAAAACACACATGTACATACACACACTGAGGCTTAATCATTCCTAAACTTCCAGGTAAACAGCTTCGTCAGCTGCAGGTCTTTTATACCAAATTTACATTCATGTCCATAAAGTAGTAAGAATATTATTATTAATAGTAACCATTCAACTGGAAGTAAGTAATGTGACAAATCAATCAAAAGACAGATAATTAAGTTAGGCCCTCTTTTACACTTTTTTACACTCTGGGGTCGGGCGCCCAGGTTACCAGCTGGGGTCCGGCAGCCAATCTTCTCTCGCCTGGAGGCTGGGAGGGAATCTACACGCTCCCTCCCTCTCTCATTCCCTTTTATTTGCCAAGACTGTCCTTGCTTGTTTAAGGATTGGACTGACCCAATAATGCTTTCCAGTTTAAACATGTTTAAATATTTCCTCTGCCACGACTTGTCTAATCTGCCACCGGGAAGAAACGCTTTAGCAGAATTTCAGAGAAATGACGTTTCCCAGATATTGGAGAGGGAAACGCGATCTGCCTGTTGCCATGGAGTTCGTCGGCCCGCAGCTGATTCCTTCAAAGGCAGATAAAGAACAGTCTAATTATCTGCAAAAAGCAACACTTCATCTTGGCAAGGTAGTTCATTAGACTTTGAAATATCTCCATAAAGCAGTGTGCTTTTACTCTACGGCAAGCTCTAAATAGATTTGCCCCAAACAGGATTATTATTTACAACAGTAAAATCCTGTCTTACAATGCTACAGAGATTCTATGAAGAAAACCAGGAATTCCTTTTTTTAAGTATCTTCGGGAAGAAAAAGATTCCATTCATGAGTAACCTCTTTGCAAGAAGAAAATACTGCTCTATTTTTAGGTGTTCTGCTAATTATTTCTATGTGATAAAAATGCTCCCGCTCTATTTTTAGGTGTTCTGCTAATTATTTCTATGTGATAAAAATGCTCCCCGTGGTTGCTCTTCCTAAGGACAAGAATATAATGCCAGATGTTTGTATTTCCTGTCATCTTACACTCTGCTGCTTTCACAGGTGGAATTTCTAAACTTGGAAGATAGCACTGACCCCAGAAAAAATATGTATGTAAGGAGAAAATGAGGATTGGCACCACAGTTGTAGAAAAAGATGCATGAAATATACCTATATGCCTTTGAAGCCCCATCTTTTGTCGTCAGTATTCAGCTTTAGGACACAAGAAAGGAGAAGTGCATGCTGACTAATGAACTGTATATTATTGCTATTTTTACAAAGTACATCTATTGGTTAATAAATAAATAAAACCACACCAGAGGTTATAAAAGGAACGTCCCTGTTTCTTTCTCCCCAACTCTTCTTGGTTCTCTCAGGGCCTTTCCCTGGAAGCAATGAGTGTCCGTGATTCTGTTTTTAGTTGATTTGGTGGTTACCCTCAAGGTTGTATTTACCTTGCAGCTAAAGAAACTTTAGCTTCAGGGTCTTTCAGGTGCATATGTCCCACACAAAGCCCTGGAGTGGCCCAGGAGTGGATCCAGGTTATGTGAGGTGGAAAATACATACATTTGGGAGGACACATCTTCAAGAACAAAAGTGCAAAGTTACATATACAAAATTGCTAGGGCTTTTCCTAGTGCCTTACAAGGAGTCCTTGCAAATAAAGATTCCAGAAACTTAAACTTCATTCGTTTCAGGGCCAATCCACCCCTGGCTGCCAGTTTTAGACACTGAGAACATCAACAGAATCTATTGCTTGTATACCGGGGAGCAGGAAGCGTTTAGCATCCTGCTCTGCCTGACGATTTCTCTTTCCCCCACTTACCTTCTGGTTTTTATCCTTGTGTTATTGTGTTATATTGAGAGTTAAGGTTTATGAGTCGCTAAAATCATGTTTCTTATCCTTTGTAGATTCATTCCAAAAGCCAAGAAATAGCAAATATAATAGCACTATGTGAATATTTTCTGTTGAATCAAGGAAAGTGGGTCAATGCCTAAATAAGTATATGTGATCTGTATCACTGAATTTTTCTACCCTAAGGGAATCTTCTAAGCATCTTGGACTTACAATATTCTTAATTTTTCTCTGGATTTTTTTTCCCCACTTTTGGATAAGAGTTAGCTGGCTCTGTTTCTTGCATCCCTCTTTTCATTTTTTGTTTTTGTACACAGTCTCTGTATTAACTCTTCAAATGATTTTTACATAGTTTTATAGGAGGTAGAGTTCATAAATGTCCTTCAAAATCTATGACTTTACAGATAATTGTTAGTTGCAGAAAATGTTCTTTATGCAAAAATTTTGAAGACATGTTTCATTTAGTTATCCCTTATGTACTTTACCATAATAGCATATCTTTAAGAAGTTTCAAAGAAAATTATAGGAGAGAGGAAAGCATGAGAGGCATAGTGCAATTCATTTTTAGGTAAGTGAGACCATTCTGAGATGAGTCAACTTTTGTAATTGCTGAAAAGCATGATTTATCTGGATGAGGCAAAGAGGAAAGAGCAGACATTACACTGTTTGGCCAGAAGAGTGACTATTTTTTAAAGCTAACTATTCTTCCTGAAAGGTTTTTCTTCCTTTTTGCTTTCTCAATATTCAGGTTAAGGATAGCCATGCCTTGTGAACAGCCAACAGATGCTCTTAATTTGTATCTCAGAATCACTTCAGGAGTAAAATAAGCACTCTGCAATTTAACAATTCAATGTACTAAAAGTAATCACCCTTTCCTACTGAGTTTTTTGTGAAGTAAATTGTTGATACTCTGCAAGCTGAGGAAAATGGGCCATTCCACCTCAATTTTAAAAACTCTTCAACACACGACATGTATAGCATCTGGTAAGACATTATTTTTTCTTCCTGGCAATTTCCTTAATATTTTCAATAATCATTAATGCTGGTGAAAGATGAGAACACCACCCTATGTGACTTTTTATATGTTTGTGCAAAAAAGAATGTGCTCATGTCGTGCTGTTCCGTGGGCACCCAATGATTCCAACTTGTTTCTCCAGGTAGGACAGAGTGGGCTGGAGCAGGCAGGAGCTCCCCTGATCAGCATGGTTGTTTTCTATGTAGGTTTGTTAGTCTGAATGTAGGTTTCTATGTAGGTTTGCTGTCCAGTGGGAAATTGTGTTTTTGCAATAGTCTTAAGAAGGTTGAAGCAGGTTATAAGAAGAAGGCTTAAACCTCAAAGAAAAATAATAGAAATGCCCGAGTAGTTCACACTTGAGCTACAGAGGCATTCCTGGTAGAATTAGAAAACATTGACACTGACTGACCTGTGTGGTGTGGACTGTTACTGCAACAGGTATTTGGAGAAAGAAATGGTCACGCTTGGTTTTGATTGTACGTAATTATGATTCTTTGCAAGCAACAGGAACTGACTCTGCCTACTGAAAAGAAACAAAGTTTATTGGAAGGGAGATCATGATAGCCTGGCAAAATTTACAAGAAGATTAAAGAGCTGCCCACACTAATGACAGAACCCGAACCAAGCTGAACTGCTTGGTTGTGTTATAGGAACACTGCCCCAGTAATAAGTAGGCTCCGTCTGTCTCTCCATGTAGTGTCACTTCACTCACACATGCAAATCTCTGGAGAGAAAAGGTGACTGTTGGGACTTAGTCAAATGATAATTTGTTGGCTACCTTAGACCAGAGCACCTTGATTTACAACCCACCAAAACGTTATATGCACTTC
This sequence comes from Manis javanica, assembly GCF_040802235.1. Classification (NCBI taxonomy): domain Eukaryota; kingdom Metazoa; phylum Chordata; class Mammalia; order Pholidota; family Manidae; genus Manis; species Manis javanica. The sequence continues at coordinate 4,497,937 of NC_133170.1, read as the reverse complement.
TGCCTGGCCTATGATGGAACAGGCAAAGATGGAATAATAGGAAAGCCAGCTATCTGGAAGCCACAGTCTGTGGATTACCTCCCTGTTCTTTATTACACTTCTGCATTTAATTTGGAAACACAAAATGATAATCCAAAGCATCAAAATCTAAACAGATTTCCCACAATATTGACAACTGCAAGTGACATGATTCCTTGTACCATTCCAGATGATGGTTTGAAGGCAGCAGGCGTGAATAGCAGTTCTGACTCAGTGGTTTAGTTACTCTTTGACTTAGGATGAAGTACGTTCTTTAACTCCTCGGTTTCCCGCCTTGCAAGCTGCTTCTGGCAATGAAGGCCGAGTCATCCAATAACCTATCACAGCAGATGCATGAAATAAATGGAGGCACTAGTATTATTACTGAATGAACAAATCTAGAATAGGCACAGCCGAAGAGGTGGATACGACTCTGCTCCTCAGAGAAGCTTTCTTAGGCTTCGGTCAGTACCTGCTAAAAATTATTAGCCCAACACATTGTCTTCAAATCCTTATTGAATGAGAAAAAGTATAAATTGCTTTACACAGAAAGAAAAAAAAAAGGCAGGAATCAGAGTTTTCTAAAATGGTTTATGGGAAGAAAATTTCATTTAACCTAGTCTTGTATTTTGAGGCAGAAGTCAACCACCTGTTTTTGTTTTGTTTTTTGTATTTTCATGTGATTGGTGGTTTGAGGTCAAGTTTACAGAGGTGTAACATGTCTGTCACCTGCTGCTACTAATGAGACGATCTTGACCTTGATCACGGACGGTTCTGTTACCACATTCAGTGTTACATTCCGAGTGTCTTACTGGGTGTGTACATGGTTATGTTGAACACTTGTGGTCCTGAAATCTAACAACAGGCAAAGAAAGGCTGGTACTGGTAATTACCACTGATTTTTACCAAAAGGAACTAGGGTTCCTTTCATGCAATGAAGCTGGGAAGATACGTATGAAGGGGATGCTTGTGGGAAGTCTCTTGGTGCTACCAGGCCCAGTGGAAATTGTGGGTGGAAAACTGACGTTTTTCATCATCAGATGCTACCAAAGCCTGACAAGCACAAGGAGACAAGGCCCAGACCTTTTGGGAATGAAAGTGGGCTCACCCCAGCAGGCAACAGTGCAATAAGCCGCAGTGCAGGCCTGGGGTGCATGCACTCTCACACGGATAGGGGGGTGGGGGGACTCAATCAGAGCTATGTGGCCTTGGAATCAGGGGCCCTGTTGGTGGGCGGCAGCTTCTTTTTGCGGACTTTCTTACGTTCAGTCTCTGCAGAGGTCCAGCTGGCCGCCCTAGGGAAGGCGATTCTGTAAGTCCCCGGACGTAACGGAAGGGAAGAGGAGAGATGAGTGGCGCAGAGAATGGGCTGTACTCTCTTCTACTCCTCTCTCTCTGATTTTAGCTGTGGAGACTCGGGTCTGTGTAGACTTCAACCAGGTTCATTCACGTGCCGCCTGAGCACGTTGCCTCGGACCAACACCCTCACTGCCTCCAGGAAGGCCTCCATTGCGACGTGTCTGAGGTAACAGAACTGTCAGCATGCATGCTTGCCTGACTGGAAAGTTCTGAGGCGTCAATGCCAGTGGGGGTGGGAGGTGACTGACAGCCACCTTCTGTTTTGCTCCCGGGGGATTGTTCTGAACCGCTCTTCGGGCGGCGTTCAGGTAGATGCTCCTGCAGAATCGGCCGCGGGTCATCCCCAGATCGGAGTGCACAGCTCTGCGGGCCCTCTCGCCCTGCCCCCTTCTTCCCCTCTCCGGCCCTCAGGCAGGTCCCTGCAGCCACATTCCCAAATAAATTACTCTCAAATATGCTTTTCTCTCAGTCACTACTTTTGAAAGAAACCAGACTGAGAAAAGAATATAGTTGGTAACCATTTCAATCCCCTTAGACTCTTACTCTGATGGAAGGTATGGTTTTTCTTACTTTTAAACTGATAAACTACCCACAGATAAAATTAATAAATCTGGACTAAATAAAGAAAATACCTGGCATGACATCATTTCACCTTTAAATGTATTAATGGGTATCTCTGATATATAAGGCCTTTAAAAACATAACTATAATCCCATGATCATGTTCTTAAAATGAATCATTTTTCCTTGACATCTACTAATGGCTAATATGTATTTAGTTTTCCCTCACTGTCTCAGAAGTGTCTTTTTACATCTGGTTTACTGAAGTCAGGATTGTAACAAGGTCATACGTTATGTTTGGTCAATATGCATCCTGCAGCTATTAATCTGTACCAGTTCTCTGTCCTCCTCCTTTTCTTCCTTCCTTCCATTTATTGCTTGAAGAAATTGGACAATTTGTCCTATAGAATTTTCTACATGCTGTAATTGGCTGATTGATTCCTCAAGGTTCACTTTAAATATCAACCCTCTTTAAGAAAACCTAAGCATCATTCCTAAAGAGTTTGCTTTGCAGAACATATCTTGCTGCTCAGGCTGGGAATGGTTCCCCTCTGCGTCCTTGGTGCTGAGTTTCTGCTTTCCAACTTGAGCGCTTTACGTTCCCTCATTGCGGAGGCGCAGGCAAGCCCACTTCCTGTGACCTCTTTACTGTATCTGTGCCCGAATGTGCTTCTCCACTGAGTTGTATCTAGTTATTTACATCACACCTTATTCCATCGTGATTGAGGTGTCATAAATGTGTGCCTTATTTCGAATCGAGAAGTTTAAAATAATGTATTAAGGAATCAGGCAAAAAGATACCAAGGTAAGAAAAATAAATATAAAACTTCAGGTGTCACTCTGAACAGAATGATGGGCAGCAAGATGCTTTCTGGAGAGGACTATCGGTCATTCTGTGTGACGCTGACTGTTTGCTCACCACTGCACGCCAGCGCTTACAACACTGCCTGACCCGTAGCAGGAATCAACAAGGAACTGTCAACTGACTCTTTATCTATGCCCAGTCACACAGTCTCCATGTGTGACTGGCTGAAACTACAGGAGCCATACAGACAATTTAAGACATAAATTCTATCAGGTATGCATCCTTGGTATCGTCCTTCTGGAAATTAAGTATGAAGAGATTGAGATTAGATGGCATGTAAGAGAAGTTTCAGTAGGTTTCAAAGCTTTAGGTTCACAAGTAAGACAGGGGAGAAAGTTTTTTCTAAAGACTTACAATGACAATTACTGTTTTCCTTCCATTAAGGGAAAAAGTGATGTTTATACCGTTGCTATGGAGCAAGATCAGAAGCAACTCCAAAATGAAGTGGTGACTTGACATTTTATCTTAGTAACTGGGAAAATGTACATCCTGTAATAAACAAAGAACAATTGTCTTCAGATTATATTCACAGAAGTGGTTTCAAACTGAAGGTCATCCATAAAATTGATGGAAATACTTCAAATTAGAGTTACGTGTTTCCCTGAACGCTACCTGTGTTTTTAAAAAAGAAACAAATAATTTAAGGCTTATTTAAAAGTATTATGCAGCACAGGGCAGACCATTTCTAAAATTCAAAACAAAACTGAAACATAGTGAATATATGTTTTAAAAATATTTAGAAAAAATAGGATTTTAATTTTTAGATACAGTAAAATGAATCCACAGTTTTGTTTCTTGTTAGGACCACTGACATTAAGGTGTATTCAATAAAACCGACATATCAACAAATGTTGCAAAAGGGAAAATTAACTTGAAAGTATTTTTAAATGTAAATTGCCATGTAAAAATAAAATGAAAGTATTTCTCAGCTCTTACTCTGTACTTAGCATTGTCAGACCCTGGAGGCAAGGAAACTAATAAAACCAACTATAGGATTTGGTTCTTTCCTGAGAGCTGATGACAGGAAACCTGTTACTGTAACATTATAATCAACTTTTCTGGAACTCTCTTGTCTTTGCTTCACTATTTGGATCAGGTTATTCTGGTGGCCAGAGATTTTTATATTCACTGTCTGGACAAATGTTTACTGACTGAATGTTAAGTTAAGCTCAGACATCATTTTCTACTAGGGCATACATGTGTGACAGATTGCAAAAATGAGGAAAAACTGTCCAAAATTTCATGACGTGACTTCTGTAGTACATACAGCCTTCTTGCCTAGGAATTAACTAAACTGAAACCCAAACATTTAGTAGATTTGCATTACGAAGGAGCTTTTTCAGTAGCAGGACTCTAATTCTGGGTTCCTGTGTTACACTGCAGTTGGCCATGTGTTTTACGTTGAAGTGAGTTGGTTCACTCACTGCTGTGCTCATTCGCCCAGCTGACTGTCATCGCTCCCAGCCGCAGCCAAACACCACGCTCAGCTCCAGGACTACAATGACCAGCGGAGCCCATTCCTTTCCCTCAAGAGTCAGCAGTTTAGTAGAGGACATAATAGCAAATCTAGGATTACAATGTCCTCTGAGAGCCAAGGTAGGAAGAGGTACATAGAGGCAGCTCAGTGGGTAAGAGAAAAGTTAGGAGTGTGTTCTCAGGGAGGGAGAGTGCATCGCGCGTCAGAGGAAACAGTGAATTCTGTTTGGCTAGAGTGAAGGGTGACTATTGGGCACAATAGGAGGTAGATAGAGTGGGAAGTGGGAAGCAGGTTCAAACTTTCTTCTTTTATGAAGGGGCATTTATGGCTTTTTAGGGCAAGCCGTGACGCGATCAGATTTAAACCCTGGAAAGGAGACTGTGGAGCTGTGTGGAGAGTCGAGAGGGAAGGGCATCGGGGTAGAAGCTGCTGAAGTGAGCCAGGTCTGAACATGAGGTGCAGGATGGTGAGAGAGCCTGGCTGTAGAGGGGCAGGGGGAGAACTTGCCAACACCTGGTAACTGGTGCCATGTGGGAGGGAGGGCAAAGAGGTCACCAGGGTGGAGGGTGGTACCCTTCACGAGATAGAAATCAGCTAAGGAGGGCAAGGTTGGGGAGAAAATAGAGAATTGAATTTTAAATTGAGTTTGCAATGTGCTGTTCAATTTTAGATGTTCAGTAAGGAGTTGGACATATGGGAAACACCAAGACTTACAAAGAGCACAGAGAAGGGAAAGTCCACAAGGGAAATTGCAAAAAAGTGAGAGATGTGGAGAATGGGGAGAGCGCAGTGTTACACAGGCCAACCCAGGAGAGCAGAAAGAGGAAGAATCCATAGGACCACCCAAGGCAGAGAGAGGGGCAGGAAGGAAACAGGACGCGCCTGTTGGCACGGGCAGTTCCAGTAGACGCGATGTTCCAGTAGATTAAGGAGGGAATCATGGTGAGAAAGTGGAGATGCGATGTCAGTTTCTCTTTAAAGACGTTTGTCTGTCAAGGGCAGTAGAGATCTTAAATACTAGCTCGGTGGGAATATGAAAGGTAAAAGGGATTTTGATTTTTTTTTTTGAAGTGTGAAAATGGTGAAAGGAAAGAGCTCATCAAGTCTGAAGATAAAGGTGCAAAAGAGAAAACTGATTGATAGCAAGTTCCTACGGGCCAAGAGGGCATGGATGCAAGACCCAGGCATAAAGAAGGAAGGACATGAAAGGTGAGGCAAAACTGAGAAAATTCTGGCTTGACTGGGTAATTCTCTTAGTCAAGAGGGTCACTATGCTTTGACCTATTTGATGAGATCATGTAGACATGGCCTTGGAGTTTGAGATAATATCAAGAGAGAAGAAACAGTAGCAGCTGGTACCACAATAAAAAACAGTGGGTGGGTTATTGATTATCTTAAAATATTTTTTAACTTCTAACACTTCCAAAGACCTATTAATAATCTCACCCATGAAAGAAAAACATTGTCATTTTTCCTTAATGAAAAATGTATTCTCTGCCACAGCTGCTGTGATCTTATCAACATTTGTCCATGCCTTACGGAAAAGCTTGTTTTTCAAATGAAACTAGAATAACAAGCCTGACACTTAATATACTTAATATGCAATCTTGCCTCATTATGCAACAATGAATTTATTTTCAATATGAAATCTGGATGAAAAATTTCAGGTTGTAAGAGGAAATTACAAGTGTAAATATATTTTAAATATAAGTCCATAAATAACAGTGTCATGAATTTATCAATAGGATTACTAGTTTATCTGAAGACTTGTGATACATTCTTTATTAGAATTACGGTTTTTTTTTAAATAGTGAAGGTTCTTTGTAGTTTTGATTCTATGAATTTTCATTGAATTACTTATATAAGAGTCATTTGCTGTGAAGGTTACACAGTGGTATGAATGTGCTTAATGGTACCAAACAGTATGCTTAAAAATGGTTAAAATGGTAAATTTAGGTTATGTGTATTTTATCATAATAAAAAGTCACCTGCTATACAATTTAATGTGATTTGGGCTGGACAATTTATTTATTGTGAGGATAAAATAGAAACAGGAAATTCAGTATTTTGATGTTGTGATGAAAAGGCACTTGGATATACCACATTTTATTTATCCATTAATCTGTTGATAGACATTTGGATTGTTTCCACTCTTTGGCTATTATGAATAATGCAGGCGTGAATATTAATGTACAAGATTTTGCATGGATATGTTTTCATTTGGGGGGTCATGGTCCTAGGAGTGGTGACTCTGTGTTTAACCTTTTGAGGAATTGCCAGACTGTTCTCCAAACAGCTGCACCCTTTCACATTCCCACCAGCAGTGTGAGAGGGTTCTGATTTGTATATCTTTGATGGCGAATGATTTTGAGCATCTTTTCATGTGTTTACTGCCTATTTGCATGTGTTGCATACCTATTTTCTTTGGGGGGATGTCAGGTTCTAGATACTAAGGAAACAGAAGCCTAAATGTAGAAAGACATTTAATCTTTGAACTTTTCACTAAACAGTATTTATGATGAGATGTCTGGATAACTCCAACTTTCTCACGGTCACGTGAAAGCTGTCAGCAGCTTCAATTAATCTTTCTATTGTCTTCTTCATAATTAGGATATTTTTGTTTAGGAAACTATGTTTGCGAAAGATTTTTATCAAATTGTGTAACTTATTTTCCCCCACAAAAATTCATAGAATTACCTTGAAAAATCCCAATGGAAAAATTGCTTGTACTTGAGAACATGCATTTCTAGAGCAGTAGCATTGGCAGTCAGGAAGATTAGGGAGCTGGGACATAAGGATTTAACCTTGCTTTGCCGCCCATTCTTGCCATGACCTTGCAAACTTATTTAACATGTTCCTTGGCCACCCAATGAGGTTGATGAGATTCTCTAGGTTAAAAGAAAAAAACGATTACAGGATCATGAAAAAGCAACTTAAAAGCATTAAATAAAAGGATCTTGTGGAAGGGCATTCTACCACTTTATGATGATCGAAGATGTATTTATTTTCTCCAATGTCATATTTATTAACAGAAAAGTTGGGGGGCAGTAATGAAGAAGAAGAATGTTATTCCTGCTGAGAAACAGAGACAAAAGCAGTGATGAATGAAATAACATGAATCTTCAAAAACATTCCCCCCTTAATAAAAACACACTCGAAATATTTTTCTTTTAGAGAAGTTTCTTCCAGAAACCCAGTATGAATTTAAACACTCTAGGTTACAATTAGCCTAAGAGCCACTGAGATTCAACCTTTAAAGCTTTTAAAGGTTTGACTTTGTCAGTTAAGAAATTAAGAGAGAAGACTCTCTCCAAAATATATTAGCACCATTCTTTTAGTCTGTGATTTTGGGTTAATTTTTGGAGGCATTTGAGTTATCTGGTATTCAGGAATGCAAATATAGGGGTAATGTGCAAAAATTAGAAGGTATACTTCAGAATTTGTAGTAATAGACAGCCAGGATTAATCATGTGTTTTGCCACCTCACAGAGGTCCACGAGGGGGGCGCTCTCTTGCTGAGTTTTTTTTGTTTTGTTTTTACTCATTAAGTAAAAACAGATTTTATGATAAGGAATTTGGTAATATATATCAATATGTTTAGTTTCTCATGACTGTTTAAACTGTGCCATGCTGATCTTATTCCCTTGCCATCTTTCTCCCTGTGATTCCTTTTTTGTTGTTATTGTGGTAAATATCTTTAACATAAAATTTACTACTTAAGCCATTTTCAAGTGTACAGTTCTGTGGCATTAAGTACATTCACACTGTTATGTAACCACCATCGCCATCCCTCTCCAGAACTTTCTCATCTGCTCAAACTGAAACTCTGTGCCCAGTAAACGGCCCTATTTCCCCCTCTTTCTAGTCCCTGGCGACCACCAGACCTTCCGCCCCTATTATTTGACTACTCATGTTACCTCATGGAAGTGGAAGCATATAATATTTGTACTTTTGTGACTCACTTATTTCCCTTTGCCTAATGCCTCAAAGTTCATACATGTTGTTCCAAATGATTCTGAAACAATATTAAACTAACCTTATTAAGTAAAATAAGCTCTAGAAAAAACTAGGTTAAATGAGGCTCGTGTTATTGGCACCTCTATTCTGTGCCAGATCTTTATTGATCGGTTATCCATCTTTATCTGCAGTTGTCCACATCCCCCAACTTCCTAACTAATTCACCACTATTTAAAGGGAATAAAGAGTTGGTGAGATGGCTTTAGATTTTGGAACATAATTTGACATCACATTTCCATTGAGTGTAGGATGCTCCCTTAGTTTTGAAAATATCTGTAAGTTATTTTGGGACCTAACAGGTTTAGATTTTATGGGCCATTGAATAATAACGAGGGTGAACATATGCTTAATGTATGTAAGGTGTAATTACACAAATACTATGTGGATTGTCTTATGTACTCTTCAAAATGACCCTGTAAAATAGTACCTTGAAAACTGAAGTCCCCGTGGTTAAATGGGCAGCTTCTATGTAATTGGAGCATTAGGATACAAGCCAAGGAGTTCCACTCAATACCGTAAACTATGATGGTCACGCTACCATCCTGAAGGTTTTTACTCATTCTCTTCTTGCAACCAGATAACTGTTTGATGACTTTGGGCAAAGCACTTGGCCTGAATTCTGATCTGTATAATGAAGGTCCTGGGTTAAAAGCCTTTTCACCTCTTTTCCTTTCTTTTGGCAAGAGAGGGCCCTCCTGCTGTGCAAAGTCATTTTTCTTTCCAAGGCTGGAAGGCTGCCTGGCTTACCTGTAACTCAGTTTAGCAGAGTCAATAGACTTGAAAGGCTGTTTCACTCCACCAGCCAACAAAGAGCAGGTGGCTGTCTGTTTCTTGTGTTCTAGAGGAGGCTATTTGTCGGTGATAATGGAGAAAACTTTGGATAAGCCCTCCCTGGGCATATGGTATGTTTAGATGCTAAGTGCTGCCTTATCTGTGAGCACTTCGGTTTGGCTGCACACTAGCCTGGTGAATATAAAAATACTGGTAAATAAAAAACAATAATAACTGATTCAGCAACCTGGAATTTTATCTCCTCTCTTTCTGTTAAAAAATGGTCGTTAGCTGAAAATGCTCCACTAGTTGGAGGTTTAAGACAGAAAAGGTAGAATGAAGACCCTTGATAATGTGGTCACTATATGTGTATATATGTATAGGTTCCTACATATGTACAATTATATATATGGAGAGGGTGGTCAAATATACTCAGTGAGCACACGGAAGGTATTTTTCATGTGGCAGAGCTGCTAAAGTCTGAGATTGGATTTGGAGAATATATGGGCAAGAAAGAAATGAAACAAGAATTCTTGCAAGAATTTGGGGCTTTTAATACATAGCTGGATGGGCAGAAGCTCACCAGAAATGGCCTTAGCTTCAAGGAAGGGAGACATACACACTGGTTCTCTGAAGCAGGCTTTGCTTTAGCCACATTTCAGAGAAGATTATTTAAAAAAGGAAACTGTATGCTTTATTTCTCTATAATAGGCCTTGCCTAATTTAATCTTTTCAGCAATTTTATAAGGTAGGTGGTACTAGTCACATTGTATAAATGAGAAAATGGGGACTTAAGAGATGTTCAGTAATTTGTTAAAGATCACATAATTGGGAGTAAATCTGGAATATGAATACACAGTTTTTAGCTCAAGTTTTTACACTGTGCTCTGAGATCATGCACATTTATTATTTATTTCATACTGTAAGTCTCTGACGAATGCCAAAAAGCAAGACTATTCTGTTTAAATGTTCTATTTTTACTACATAAATATCAGGGACTTTGATGCTTTCTAGTAGGCTTTTGAATGTCAGAACACACTGTATTTTTGTTGTTTTTTTATTTTTTTATTTTTTATTTTCAGCATCCTCCAGCTCTTTTTATCTTTTTTTAAAATTCTTTTTATTTTGGTATCATTAATCTACAATTACCGAAAGAACATTATGTTTACTAGGTTCCTCCCTTCACCAAGTCCCCCCCCACATACCCCTTCAGAGTCACTGTCCATCTGCGTAGTAAGATGCTGTAAAATCACTACTTGTCTTCTCTGTGTTGCGCAGCCCTCCCCGTGCCCCCCACACTATACATGCTAATCGTAATGCCCTCTTTCTTTTTCCCTGCCCTTATCCCTCCCTTCCCACCCATCCTCCCCAGTCCTTTTCCCTTTGGTAACTATTAGTCCATTCTTCGGTTCTGTGATTCTGCTGCTGTTTTGTTCCTTCGGTTTTCCTTATTTCTTATACTCTACATATGAGTGAAATCATTTGGTACGTGTCTTTCTCTGCCTGGCTTATTTCACTGAGCATAATACCCTCTAGCTCCATCCATGTTGTTGTGAATGGTAGGATCTGTTTTTTTCTTATGGCTGTGTAATATTCCATTGTGAATATGTACCATATCTTTATCCATTCATCTAGTGATGGACATTTAGGTTGCTTCCATATCTTAGCTATTGTAAACAGTGCAGCGATAAACATAGGGGTGCATCTGTCTTTTTCAAACTGGGCTGCTGCATTCTTAGGGTAAATTCCTAGGAGTGGAATTACTGGGTCAAATGGTATTTCCGTTTTTAGTTTTTTGAGGAACCTCCATACAGCTTTCCACAATGGCTGAACTAGTTTACATTCCCATCAGCAGTGTAGGAGGGTTCCCCTTTCTCCACATCCTCACCAACATTTGTTGTTCTTTGTCTTTTCTATGATGGCCATCCTTACTGGTGTGAGGTGATATCTCACTGTGGTTTTAATTTGCATTTCTCTGATGATTAGTGATGTGGAGCACCTTTTCATGTGCCTGTTGGCCATCTGTATTTCTTCTTTAGAGAACTGTCTATTCAGCTCCTCTGCCCATTTTTTAATTGGATTATTTGCTTTTTGTTTGTTGAGGCATGTGAGCTGTTTATATATTTTGGATGTCAATCCTTTATCATATCTGTCATTTATGAATATGTTCTCCAGTACTGTAGGATACCTTTTTGTTCTATTGATGGTGTTCTTTGCTGTACAAAAGCTTTTCAGCTTGATATAGTCCCACTTGTTCATTTTTGCCTTTGTTTCCCTTGCCTGGAGAGATATGTTCATGAAGAAGTCACTCATGTTTATGTCCATGAGATTTTTGCCTATGTTTTTTTCTAAGAGTTTTATGGTTTTATGACTTACATTCAGGTCTTTGATCCATTTGGAGTTTTCTTTTGTGTATGGGGTTAGACAGTGATCCAGTTTCATTCTCTTACATGTAGCTGTCCAGTTTTGCCAGCACCAGCTGTTGAAGAGGCTGTCATTTCCCCATTGTATGTCCATGGCTCCTTTATCGTATATTAATTGACCACATATGTTTGGGTTAATGTCTGGAGTCTCTATTTTGTTCCACTGGTTTGTGGGTCTGTTCTTGTGCCAGTACCAAATTGTCTTGATTACTGTGGCTTTGTAGTAGAGCTTGAAGTTGGGGAGCGAGATCCCCCCACTTTATTCTTCCTTCTCAGAATTGCTTTAGCTATTCGGGGTCTTTGGTGTTTCCATATGAATTTTTGAACTATTTGTTCCAGTTCATTGAAGATTGCTGTTGGTAATTTGATAGGTATTGCATCAAATCTGTATATTGCTTTGGGCAGGATGGCCATTTTGATGATATTAATTCTTCCTAGCCATGAGCATGGGATGAGTTTCCATCTGTTAGTGACCTCTTTATTTTCTCTTAAGAGTGTCTTGTAGTTTTCAGGGTATAGGTCTTTCACTTCCTTGGTTAGGTTTATTCCTAGGTATTTTATTCTTTTTGATGCTATTGTGAATGGTATTGTTTTCCTGATTTCCCTTTCTATTAGTTCATTGTTAGTGTATAGGAATGCTACAGATTTCTGTGTGTTAATTTTGTATCCTGCAACTTTGCTGAATTCTGATATTAGTTCTAGTAGTTTTGCAGTGGAGTCTTTAGGGTTTTTATGTACAATATCATGTCATCTGCAAATAGTGACAGTTTAACTTCTTCTTTGCCAATCTGGATTCCTTGTATTTCTTTGTTTTGTCTGATTGCCGTGGCTAGGACCTCCAGTACTATGTTAAATAACAGTGGGGAGAGTGGGCATCCCCGTCTTGTTCCTGATCTCAGAGGAAAAACTTTGAGCTTCTTGCTGTTCAGTATGATGTTGGCTGTGGGTTTATCATGTATGGCCTTTATTATGTTGAGCTACTTGCCCTCTATGCCCATTTTGTTGAGAGTTTTTATCATGAATGGATGTTGAATTTTGTCAAATGCTTTTTCAGCATCTCTTGAGATGATCATGTGGTTTTTGTCCTTCTTTTTGTTGATGTGGTGGATGATGTTGATGTATTTTCGAATGTTGTACCATCCTTGCATCCCTGGGATGAATCCCACTTGGTCATGGTGTATGATCCTCTTGATGTATTTTTGAATTCAGTTTGTTAATATTTTATTGAGTATTTTTGCATCTATGTTCATCAGGGATATTGGTCTGTAGTTTTCTTTTTTGGTGGGGTCTTTGCCTGGTTTTGGTATTAGGGTGATGTTGGCTTCATAGAATGAGTTTGGGAGTATTCCCTCCTCTTCTGTTTTTTGGAAAACTTTAAGGAGAATGGGTGTTATGTCTTCTCTGTATGTCTGATAAAATTCTGAGGTAAATCCATCTGGCCCGGGGGTTTTGTTCTTGGGAGTTTTTTGATTACCACTTCAATTTCATTGCTGGTAATTGGTCTGTTTAGATTTTCTGTTTCTTTCTGGGTCAGTCTTGGAAGGTTGTATTTTTCTAGGAAGTTGTCCATTTCTCCTAGGTTTTCCAGCTTGTTAACATATAGGTTTTCATAGTACTCACTAATAATTCTTTGTATTTCTGTGGGGTCCGTCGTGATTTTTCCTTTCTTGTTTCTGATTCTGTTGATGTGTGTTGACTCTCTTTTCCTCTTCATAAGTCTGGCTAGAGGCTTATCTATTTTGTTTATTTTCTCAAAGAACCAGCTCTTGGTTTCGTTGATTTTTTCTATTGTTTTATTCTTCTCAATTTTATTTATTTCTTCTCTGATCTTTATTATGTCCCTCAGTCTGCTGACCTTAGGCCTCATTTGTTCTTCTTTTTCCAATTTCAATAATTGTGACATTAGACTATTCATTTGGGATTGTTCTTCCTTCTTTAAATATGCCTGGATGGCTATATACTTTCCTCTTAAGACTGCTTTTGCTGCGTCCCACAGAAGTTGGGGCTTTATGTTATTGTTGTCATTTGTTTCCATATATTGCTGGATCTCCATTTCAATTTGGTCATTGATCCCTTGATTACTTAGGAGCATGTTGTTAAGCCTCCATGTGTTTATGAGCCTTTTTGCTTTCTTTAGACAATTTATTTCTAGTTTTATACCTTTGTGGTCTGAAAAGTTGGCTGGTAGGATTTCAGTCTTTTGGAATTTACTGAGGTTCTTTTTGTGGCCTAGTATGTGGTCTATTCTGGAGAATGTTCCATGTGCACTTGAGAAGAATGTATATCCTGTTACTTTTGGATGTAGAGTTCTATGGATGTCTATTAGGTCCATCTGTTCTAGTATGTTGTTCAGTGCCTCTGTGTCCTTACTTTTTTTCTGTCTGGTGGATCTGTCCTTTGTAGTGAGTGTTGTGTTAAAGTCTCCCAAAATGAATGCATTGCATTCTATTTCCTCCTTTAATTCTGTTAGTATTTGTTTCACATATATTGGTGCTCCTGTATTGGGAACATATATGTTTATAATGGTTATATCCTCTTGTTGGACTGAGCCCTTTGTCATTATGTAATGTCCTTCTTTATCTCTTGTTACTTTCTTTATTTTGAAGACTATTTTGTCTGATTCTAGCATTGCAATGCCTGCTTTTTTCTCTCTGTTGTTTGCATGAAATATCTTTCTCCAGCCCTTGGCTTTTAATCTGTGCTTGTCTTTGGGTTTGAGGTGAGTCTCCTGTAAGCAGCAGATAGGTGGGTCTTGCTTTTTTATCCATCCTGTTACTCTGTGTCTTTTGATTGGTGCATTCAGTCCATTTACATTTAGGGTGATTATTGAAAGATATGTACTTATTGCCATTGCAGGTTTTAGATTTGTGGTTGCCAAAGGTTCAAGGTTAGCTTGTTTACTACCTTACTGTCTGACCTCACTCGCTTATTGAGCTGTTATAAACACAGTCTGATGATTATTGATTATTTCTTTACTTTCTTTTTTCTCCTCCTCCATTCTTCATATGTTGGGTGTTTTGTTCTGTGTTGTTTTTAGGAGTGCTCCCATCTAGAGCAGTCCCTCTAAGATACCCTGTAGAGGTGGTTTGTGGGAGGCAAATTCCCTCAAGTTTTGCTTGTCTGGGAATTGTTTAATCCCTCCTTCATATTTAAATGATAATCATGCTGGATACAGTATCCTTGGTTCAAGGCCCTTCTGTTTCATTGCATTAAATATATCATGCCATTCTCTTCGGGCCTGTAAGGTTTCTTTTGAGAAGTCTGATGATAGCCTGATGGGTTTTCCTTTGTAGGTGACCTTTTTACTCTCTCTGGCTGCCTTTAATACTCTGTCCTTGTCCTTGATCTTTGCCATTTTAATTATTATGTGTCTTGGTGTTGTCCTCTTTGGATCCCATCTCTCAGGAGTTCTGTGTGCCTCCGTAGTCTGAGCAACTATTTCCTCCCCCAGTTTGGGGAAATTCTCAGCAATTATTTCTTCAAAGACACTTTCTATCCCTTTTTCTCTCTTCTTCCTCTGTTACCCCTATAATGCGGCTATTGTTCCTTTTGGATTGGTCACACAGTTCTCTTAATATTGTTTATTCCTGGAGATCCTTTTATTCTCTCTGCATCAGCTTCTATGCGTTTCTGTTCTCTGGTTTCTATTCCATCAATGGCCTCTTGCATCTTATCCATTCTGCTTATAAATCCTTCCAGAGTTTGTTTCACTTCTGTGATCTCCTTCCTGGCATCTGTAATCTCCCTCTGGACTTCATCTCTTAGCTCTTGCATTTTTCTCTGCAGCTCTGTCAGCATGTTTATGATTTTTATTTTGAATTCTTTTTCAGGGAGACTGGTCAGGTCTGCCTCTGCAGATCCTTTCTCAGGTGTAACTATCTTGGTCTGGACCAGATTTTTTTGCCTTTTCATGGTGATTGCAGTGGCTGTAGGCAGGTTGCAGGTGTGTCAGCTGGGAGAAGAGAGTCCTTTCCTGCTTGCTGGATGCCTTGCCCTTCTCCGCTGCCTGTGACGGCTACCTGCACTCCTGGAGCAGCCACCGGGTTAATCTCCTAAGCTGCTGTGGGCAGGGTGTCCATCAGAGCAGCACGGAGCCTTGCGGGGAGTGGCAGACATGCCAGGTGCGCTCCTCCCCTGCTAGTGGTGACCCTGCCGGGCAGCTGTGTGGCAGCAGCGGCCTTTGGGTCTGGCCCGGGCGGCTGTGCGCTGGTCTAGGATTCTGGTCGGCTGCTGGGAGCACGCCTGCTCCCTCTGGCTCCGTTGCAGGTGCACACGGGGCTTCTCCATACAGGCTTCTACTGGGCTCTGGCTTCACTACCACCGGTGTGCACGAGCCATGCCCGGGCTGTTCGGTCGCACTGCTGTGGACTAGCACAAGCCTCTCCTGTGGCGCACGGATCTGCCCTCAGTTCCTTCCAGCGCTGCCATCCTTGGCACGCGCTCCCACTCTCCTGCTACTGGGCCCGTGTGTCAGGGTCCACACCAGTTGGAGGAATGACTGGCAGGCTGCTTAGTGCTGTGAGGGGCTTCAGAGCTGCCCTGCCTCCGTTTAGGGCACCTAAGTTTCCCCAGTATTCCCAGCTGCCGGGACAACTTCGTCCAGCTATGGGGTCCCTGTCTCTTTAAGACTTGCAGAAAGCACTCGCTTTTCTTTTGTCTCAGGGGTGCTGGTTGCAGGGACCTGCCCACAGGTTGTGCTTTTCCGTTTCTCTAATATCCAGCACCCTGTGCACCTTGTGTCTGCATTCCAGGTGCAGATTTCTAGAGCTGGTTGTTTAGCAGTCCTGAGCTTTCACTCCCTCCCTGTTCTGACTCCTTTCTTCCTGCTGGGTTTGGGGTGGGGGAGCCTTCGGGTCCTGCTTGGCCGCAGCTTGTATCTTACCCCCTTCATGTGATGCTGAGTTCTCACAGATGTAGATGTATCCTGGCTGTTGTACTGCATCCACTGGTGTCTCTTAGGAATAGTTGTATTTATTGTATTTTCATAAATATGTATGTTTTGGGGAGGAGATTTCCTCTGAACTACTCACACCACCATCTTCCCGTGATCAGAACACACTGTTTTGATTGCATATATTACATTTTGTTGCATATATAATTTCCTCACACTATCACATTAATTTAAATAGGGAAACTGTGCATAGTCTAAGAAATAAGACAGTTATAAGCTCCTTGAGGGTCTTTACAACTTAGCCAGTCCAGTCTCTGACTCAGTTTGAAGGCCAAGATGTCATGGCCCCACGGAGAGTCCTTGGTGTATCTGTATAGCTTGGCCAAGGGGTAGGTGGACATTTCTGTCAGAAACTGTGGTGTTAGGTTCTCTGGAGATGGAATAAAAGAAGGAACCTGATTATGTAACATCATAGAGTTAGAACTAGATAAATGTGATGTTACACAGGACATAGTGTGCTGTGATCTCATGTCACAGTGACAAGGATGATGGCTTATCATAGCGTCTGTATGGCTGCCCCGTACCCCAGCTCAGTTCATTCTCACTGTCATCCAGGTTATATATATATATGTCATCCACATCTATTTCCCATTTCTCCCATTTTATAGAAAATTCAAATAATCAAGGGAAATGAGGTTTGGAGACATTAGCCATCTTACCTGGGGGACCTGCGGATGCAAGAGGGTGGCTCAACAACCCCTTTATCTTCTGGTTTTTCCACGTCCCTTTGCTGTTAGAAACACCTTCATTTTCCTCATTCCTCATCTGCAGCCTACCTTTCCCAGGTATTATTCATACTTTGGTCGTAGGGAACCTGTGGCTGTGATAGTAAGTTTATAGTTACCTTAGATGAGATTAAGTAGATTACATTTATAAATGAACCACATGCAAAGAAACATAGACTTCTATGTCAATTTCAGACATTTGAATATAGCTTTCAGCAGGATCTTGGATGAGAATTCTCTCCCGGAATTCAAAGGAACCACCAGTAGTCGGTTCCTATTTGTCCGATTCAATTCAACAAACCACATACTGATGCAAATCACAGAATTAGGGACTGTGGGAGATCAAATACATAAATACTGCGTTTGCTCTTCAGTGGGTTACTAATTATGGAAAAAGCACATTCTTTCCTGTCTATTCTTTGCTTTCCCCATTGTTTCATGAAAGATTTTTAAAAAGTCACAGGAATAAACTTTACTAAGATAGGATCCAAGTCTTCCAGGCTTCTAAGGAACCCCTCTTTAAAAAAATAACCAAATAGATTATTTTTTCAAGAAAGTGACATGTGACTAGAGGGAATTTAGCTCCCAACATACCTACAATATTTCTGTGGGTTCACAGAAATATTCAAATGCCTTGAAGAGCACCAGCCACTTCCTCCTAACTGGCTCACAAGTCTCTTCTCATCCACTTGGGATGCTCTCACCATTGCTGCTTTTACCCGATAACCTCGTATCTTTCATCAACTTTATTGTAAAATAGTGTGCACACGATGCTGACACTACCTTTGTATCAGTTACATATTCCCTCAGTAGTGATATATAACACACACAAAACCTGAGTGGCCTGCAACCATGCAGGGCCGTGCTCCCCTGCTTAGGTGGTCAGCTAGGTGGCTTTGCTGCTCTCATTCGGGCTTGCTTCCCCGCCCCGGAGGCTGTGATCTGTGATCCGGATTTAGGAGGACCTCCCAGTGACAACTGGGGATGCTCGCCTATGCGTCTCTTACCTCCAGCTGCCCAGCAGACTACACTGCACATATTCTCGGGCAGTGGAAGAGGGCACGTGCAGGCACGTGCTTGAGTCACCTTAACAAACCCAAAGCCAATCACACGGCCAAGCCCGTCGTCAGAGTGCAAAGGCCAGATTCATAAAGGGGTTAAAGATATTGAGAAGACCGCATTTCCGTCATTTTGAAAAAATCTACCCCAGTGAGACAAAGACAGGGATATATTCAGTTGCCACCTAAATAACTTGAGTTTTTGTCCCCCAAACATAATTACTATTTATGTTACCTCAAATGATACAAATGAGTTCAAATGTCCTGTGCCAATTTTGAGAAGTGCCTAAAGTGATTTTTTGAACTTAAAAAAGTAACTGAGTGCAATATGTTTATTTTTAATATCCATAATAACAGAGAAGAGGTGGCTGGTTTGGTTTTCTTTTTCTCTTATTTTCTGTTATTGTTGTTTTTAAAAGATCAGTTGAGAATTGGATTTAGGACTGAATATGAATGAATTATATCATGTTCAGCTTATCAACTCCTAAGAGAATGTTGATATTGCAGATAGGATAGATGTGGGAAAATCCTTATGATTTGTAGTTCAGAATATCCAGTTAGATTTAGGAAATGCCTATAGAGTGAAATTAAAGTTTAGGGAAAAACATTAAAAAATTGATTTCCAAAACACTATGTAGTCATTTTAAAATTCTAATTAAAAAGAAAAAAATGTTCCCATCATCACTTGTTCATAAAAAATATATCTGTTCCAGCATCACGTTTCATCATTTTTGCTGTAAAATTCTGTGACCCATAAAGTAGATATAATAATCATGACATTTATAGTGGAGCTGAAAATATTTTC
Source organism: Manis javanica (assembly GCF_040802235.1). Taxonomy (NCBI): domain Eukaryota; kingdom Metazoa; phylum Chordata; class Mammalia; order Pholidota; family Manidae; genus Manis; species Manis javanica. The sequence goes on along the minus strand of NC_133170.1, from coordinate 4,478,908 downwards.
TATGCCTAATTTTATTGATGTGAATTTTGATTTGAAAAATCATTTTAAGACATCATAGAATAAAACCACCTCCAATATAATTTCTTTATCGTCTTTTTGAATCTCTGAAATTTTGAAAGGTAAAAATTCAGATCAGGGGACAACAAAACGATTTCTTCAAAAAGGAGAAGCCAAGTTATGGCGATGCAGCCCCTCTGGGCTTCGCTGATTTTCCCAAAGATAAGTAGCGGTAAATGTTCCCTGCATACCTCTAATGTCTATTTAATTAAAACACCATTTAGATTTTTATTATAAAATATGAAAAAAATATTGGACATGAAGTGCCCAGTGATAGAAACACTAGCGATCTGTGTTTTTTGGACATTTTTTATAGACCCATTTTATCTTGACTGTAGAGAACTTAGGAAATACCAGTAAAAGAAGAAAGTTAGGGACCCCTGGAACCCCACAGCAGAGGGCAGGAGTTTATCCTTCCAGGTTTTCCTGTGCACATATTCACATGATCATTAATGGCTTTTTATAGGGGCAGAATCACCCATTTTGCAACCTTCCTTTTTCATTTTAAAACATGTTGTGAATATTTTTGATGTTATTACATGTTCTTCTGCCATGTAATCTTAATTGTAATTCCTACTTCAGGAATATACCACATTTTTTAAAACAAATTATCAGGCATTTAGACTGTTTGCATTTTCTCCTGTTATGAGCAAATTTATGATATTTCTCTTGCTAAGGGAAATTGTGGAGAGTTTGGAGACCCGCATATTTTTATGTTTCACTTTGAAATCAGCCTCTTCTTTTCTCTTTCTTCTTTCTGGTTATGCAAGTTGTCATTTTTTCTTTCTTTTTGGTCGTGTTTGTGTTTGTTCTGCTTTGATTTCCTTTACTTTGCCAGGACAGGCTCAGAGCATTTCACTGAATCTCGTGCCGAGAGACACAGAACCGTTTTCCTGAGCTCTCAGTTCTCTGCACCTCAGCAAAAGTATCTCCACTTGTACATTAATCACTCTGCTGATCTGTCCTTTACAAACAAGAACATCTGTAGGCTCACTGTCACCACATCTCTCATCTTCTGCACTCCTCAAGTTTGTTCTCAACAGCCATGTCCACCCCGCGTGATGCTCAGACCAGTGGCCATGGGGTTTGGTAGGAATGCAGTCTCAGACCTCAGACCCACTGTCAAAATCTGCACTGGGGCAAGGAGCTCAGGTAGCTCCCAGGTACCCTGGAGTGTGACAAACGCGCTCTATGACACCGATCACATGTTCCTCAACATGCATCTGGGCATTTCTAGCCTCCAGTGCAGATTTTAATTTGGTCATTATATCCTGGGCTTCATTGAGGAAACTTTCTAATCTCAGCAGACGGTTTACTTGAGCTTCTGTAGCAAAATACCACAGCCTGGGTGGCCTCATCAACAGAAATTATTTTCCCACAGTTCTGGAGGCTAGAAGCCCAAGGTCAAGGTGCCAGCATGGTTTATATCTGATGAGATGGGTCACTCTGGCTGACAGCCTCCTCCCTGTGTCTCCACATGGCCTTTCTTTACACACACACACACGCACACACACACACACACATACAGACACGCAGACGCACACACACACTGAACTCTCTGCTGTCTCTTCTTATAAGGACACTAATCTTACCGGATCAGGACCCGTGCATATGACCTCAGTTAACCTTAATCACTTTCTGAGAGGCCCCATCTCCACACAGAGCCACACTGGGGGTTGGGGCTTTCACATATGATTTTGAGGAAGACACAGCAATTCAGTGCTTCACTCCGCATTTCCCTCTGCACCTTACTGCATTCACCATCCCCTTCCTTCTCACTCTATTATTTCTTCACCTCATAGTGCTGCTTTTCGGTTTCTGTAATATTTTTCTCTGACTCCTTTTTTCACAGAAGTCAAGACTCTTTTATTGATAATAACAGTGTATTGCAATTTTCTCCAGGATCTCATATTTTTAGAAATACTCTTCTTCTAGTCGTTCTAGTTATCACTTTTCCTTTCTTTTTTTGTTGAGATGTAATTGACATGTGGCATTGTGTTAGTTTCAGGGGTACAGCATGATGGTGCAAGACGATCACGTGCAGTCGTCATATTCTTTCTTTCCACGAGGACTTTAAGATCTCTCTTAGCAGCTTTCAAATACGCATTATGGTATTAACTGCAGTCACCATGCTGTACGTTGCATCCCAGTGACTGATTTCTCTTGTAACTCGAAGTCTGTGTTCGATCACCTTTAACCATTTCACCCTCTCCCACTTAATTCCTCTGACAACCACCAATCTGTGCTCTATATCTATGAGTCTGGGTGCTTTTTGCTTTCTTATTCCACATATAAGTGAGAGATTATGATATTTGTCTTTGTCTTACTTATTTCACTTAGCATAATACCCTGAAGGTCCATCCCTATCGTTGCAAATAGCAGGATTTCCTTATCGCTCCCATATAGCAAAACTTATTCCCCCTTCACTCACATGTCCAGTATTTTTTTGTGTGCCTTACTAATTCCCACACAGAGATTCAGTCCTAAGTCTTAGTGTTTGTTAATAAACCAGAAAATAAACAGGGAAGTCGCACTCATGGTAAACTTTCCAAATTTCTAGCAGAATTGCAGACAGATATGCTCTGATCTGCCTCATTCCCAGTTTCTTGCTGGCTTCCATGAAATGTTTCCATTGTCTTCGGCAGCAGTTTTCTCCCCTCACCTTACTGATTTGAATTAATTGGGTACATGAAGAGGTTTTATCTCCAGACTTTTTTTTTTCTTCTGCATCTCTGACCATAACTCTTGACTTTTAGAAATTACACTCTTTAAGTCCAAGAGCTACCACCAGCCGCTGCCTTCCACGCTGGGAATTTCTGCCTTTGTGCACAGGCAGGACACCAACAGGGAGGAGCTGGGGTGCCCCCTGGCGGCGGTGTCATAGGGCAGCACCAGGAAGTAGGGTTTGCTGATCCCACACACAGAGGAGCAGGTATGAACACTTTCTGGACTTTTTTCAAATTATCTCACTCATTCTTAAATCAAACGGAGCCTATCTATGAGGCAAAATTTGAATCATTTTCTCCTTATCCTTTGCTACCAGCCTTATTATCTTTAGCAGCCCAGTCAGTTCATGATTCCAGCACAAAGGGGTCCAATGTCAGCTTTCAGTTCTTGTTTTCAGTTGCTTTTCTGCACTGTCATTGGCATGTTAAAGGGCAATCGTGTGAGGCTTCCTTCACGTTACTAGTTTATCATTATTTTTAACCGATAATGCCAGTGATTTTACTTTACTCCATGTTTCATCCAGAGAAAGGTCAGGGCTTCCCTTACAAAACTGAAAAATATCTACTAAATAGCTTAAGGTAATTGCTCAGTAATCGTTGGCACCTTCCCATTTTATTCCAAAATATTTTGCGCTTTTTTTTCTTTGCCATAGATCACATGTTTACTTCCTACTTGGAAATCTTACTTTACATCCGTCTCCCCTGTGTCACAAGCTAAACTGATGGAACTTTGTGTTGATAAAGGCAAACACAAAACATTGGTATTAAAATATAAAATTAAACTCTCAGTCTTTCCACTAATTAAAGAATATAAAATTGTCTTTTAAAAATAAATATGCATGAACACTAAAATAAATTTGCTGTAGGACAACAATTTAATGCATTATTTTCTCTTCCCATACAGTTCACATATTCTAAATTAACCTCAGATGAAGTGGCCACCAGGTATTCTTACCTGGTTTCTTTCTGCTTGTGATGTCAGCATTTTTCACGTGAAGACAGTGACTGGGGAGCAGCTAATCATTCTTTCTAGATTTCTACTATATGAATGAATAAATAATATTTGGAAAATGACCAAAACGTAAAGAGCTAAGGTCTCTTTAAGGAAACAAATATGTTTACTTTAAGAATAGGAAGATAAAAGGCTGAATTTGTAATATAAGACAAATTATGCAAATGATCATACATACTTTTAAATCATGCTTTATAAAAGAATTATCTCATTTTAGTGAGAAGGAAGTTATTTTTTTTTAAAGCTGTCACATGGAAGGAGGAGGAGCATGCACATGTAAATCAAATAAAGGAAAAATATTTCTATTTATTTTATCCATTTTATAACTTTTTCATGTTGGCTATTTTACTCAAATGTAACCCTGGTCTTGAACTGATGATACAATTACAAGAATTAACAAAAAGAGAAAGGAAGGGGGTGGTACAGGATCAAGACCAAAGGGAAAAAAACTGTTTCCTGCCTTTCCCCCTATGTGGACAGAATTCAAAAGAGCAAATAAATTGCTCCAAATTAGAGCTGTGGACCACTAGCACTAAATACATTTAGTCAAAATTTTGATGATTTTACTAATTATCAGCGATCTTTCATTTGAACCATTACATTAGTATAATCAATTTTGTTACACCTATTGAATTACCCAGAATATAGTAAATACAATGTGAAGAATCATCTAATAAACAAAACCTGTATATTCGGTAGTGTTTGGTAAATCTGTTTATGGATGTCCCACTGAAATATGTGAATAGAAAAATTGATAGCTAAGCTCTTTCAAATACAAGCTTAGTTATTTATGGCCATAGATAACTCTTTCTGGCTTATTTTGCTTCTTTTCTGCATGACTAACTCTCAAATCTGCTCCTTTCAAACTTACACTTGTCCTTTGAGTTTCTCTCTCTCCTCTTTCCCTCCCTTACCATCTTCCTTTTAGAAAGAGGATGCCTTAACCCTACCAACAATGATGAAAGAGGTGAAAATGAGATCAGCAGGTAATTTTTAAGTTAAAAAGTGGTGATATTTATTCATTATTGTCTGTATAGGATAACATAATTTAAATCTTTATAAATCTAAGCAAATTTACAATTACCTCTGTACTAAGATGACACACACACAGATAGATTTGAACTTAATTGTGCATGGCTTTCTCTCCACTCCATGCCTTCCTCCAGTCTCCAGATTCCTTTAGAACTAAGCTTTTTAAAATATAGAAATGATGCATTTTTCAAAGTTAATTTTCTTTTAAGTCAAAATTCAAAAGGCAGAAAATAAAGACTAGTATTTCCTTTTCCCTGCCAGGCTTAGTTTCATTTCCCAGAGGCAACTTCTTTCAACAGTTTGTTTTGCTCTCCTTGTGGTTCCATTCATACCCATATATGGTGACTATTTATGTCAATTCCTTGCTGCATTTCTCTGCTACAAGGTAGGAGGAATTTAGGTCACTTGCACTTCCACTTTCCTAATTAGTCCTCCTCGAAACAGTGCACTTGAGTCCCTATTTATATAGTTTATGCAAGATCAACCAAGTCGTGCCATGAGACAGGAGGGAACGCACCTTGCCCTTCCTTCTGGGGTGCTTCTTTGACTGACCTTTAGTTATACTATTTTACACTGCCAAGATTATCATGATTATCTTTTTTACTATCACTCATGCGCTCACTTTCTAAGCAATGCTTGCTTGGCTTCCATTTGTATAATTGACTTATGTGAAGAGCCTGGAAAAATTAATTCACTGTGGAACTCATAATGGAGTGTGACAGGAGGAAGGACATCCTGTCATTTACATTTTGCCATTTGAAGGAAAACCATCGAGTGTCTGAATAAAATGGATCCTCTTATAGAATTTTCTAGCGTTTTCCACCCCTTTTGAGGTGCTGGCATTTTTTTAGACGCCACTTTGTCTTGTTTTGGGTTATATATTTTATTTTCTATAGTCCAGTGCATTCACTTATGGTGTATGGGTGGTATGTCCTCTAAGTTTTTGCATCTAAAAAAAAAAAATCTAATTTTTGCTCAGATCTGACTGATAATCTGCATGACTAGAGAGTCCTAGGTTTAAGTAACTTTTTAAAAACTTGTCTGACAGCATACTCATGAGAACTCCGGCCTCCAAGTTCTCTCACCTTTTCCCCAATAGTCATGTGCTTCGCCTCATGCCAATCACCCACTTCACTTCCACGGTCTGAGCTTGGACATTGTCGTCAGCAATGCTTCCGTATCGTCATCTCAGACACCCCGCTCTCCCTCTGCCCCTGTCTTTCCAGCTAAAAGTCCTCACACCCAACGGATCTCCACTCCATTGATTCTACCACCTTTATACCGCCCATAATTTGTCTTATCCTCATTTATTTCCCATTTTAGATTCCATAGTCTATCATATCCCTTGTCTTGCTTTCTCTCCGGTTACTTTTGGCAAAACCCTAACTACAGTTCAGACTGAATTCTGTTTCTATTCATTGCTTTTCCCCAAGCAGCTGAATGTGGCTGGAGAAAATCACGTGATTCTGAGCGTTGTCACTTTAATTTCATGACCACTAATTCCAAGGCGGCCTCAGTATGGATGGCACTGCAGTGTATTATACTTCTCTGGTTAACTAGCCCCAACTCTTGCAACCACCAAAACAACTCTTTTTGTCCTGTGTTTTTCTGTATAAGCTTTCAATTCCCTCTGTACACCCCAAGTGAAAGTTGGTACCTGGGCTGATGACACCCCTGCACTACCCCCCCATTTATCAGCACTGTGGGGCTTCATTCTTTTGAAAGTTTCTTTTACATTGTTTTCTGAGAGGGACAGAAGAAGGGGGAGAGAGGGACAAGCAGCAGATAGATACACAGGTCGATACTTTTATCTCCTTAGTAATTTCATTTGGTTCAAAATTTACTCTCTTCTCTTATGAGAATTATTTGCCACATAGATTTTTTGCCATAACTTTTCAAAGTATGAAATATGGTTTTATAAAATCCCTGATTTTACTTTATGAATGGGATGGGAAAGGCTAGATCCAAGAAACCTGAACAAAGGAAAGGCATATAGATGCTTCATTTGTTCATTCACCAAACATTTATTGAGTGCTGACCAGGTTACAGACACAATGCCACCTCTGAGGATATAGAGATAACGGACAAACACAATAACAACAAAAAGCCCCAAACCTCAAAGCCCAGTAAAGATCTCAGATTCTAGTTCATCAAAGCATGTCACTATTTTAGTGACAGTGAAACAGGCTCACATGTGGAATAGAAGTAAAATTATGAGAAAGATTGTTTTCAGGGTTATACAGGGTTGTTAAGTAAATTAAGTAAATTTAGAGAAATAGTTAAGGATGGGATAAATTGTCTATTACTAGGATTTTAGGTTTATATTCAATTTCTTTATAAGAAGTAAGGAAAAGGTAAATGATACTGAAGTGGTTTAAAAAGCATGTCTGCACATTTTGGACACACATCTCTGCAAGAGGTGAAACCCAACTGCCCTTGCCTGGAATGTGAGCCTGACTTAAAGACTGGCTTCTAACAGCTAGAATGGGGGTCGAGGGGACAGTGTGTGGCTTCTCAGTTCGGATCATAAGAGACGCTGTGGATATGACCACACTCTCTCACGGATTAATTGTTCTGCAGAAGCCAGGCACCTTCTATGTCACGGGGACACTCAGGAAGTCTGTGAATAGGCTCCCATGGGGACAAGCTGAGGCCTCCTGACCAAAAGCTACAGTATGGTGGCCACGTGACCCAGCCACCTTGGAAGTGGCACCTCCAGCCCAGCGAAGTCCTCAGATGACTGTATCCCCCGCCATCCCTGAGCGCAGGCTCATAAGAGACCCCAGGCCAGAACTGCCCATCTAACCTGTTCCCAAGTTCCCTGACCCATAAAAACTCTGATGCTCATAAATGTTTATTGTTTTAAGTTACTACATTTTGACCTTATCCATTATGCTGCAATTAAATAACTGTACAGAAAATGGGGCTCATTAAATCAGGAATTGAAGGGAAAAACTAAAAATCCAATTCTGGTAACCAGACAGTAAATTCTAGAAGTTTAGGATATTAGTTTTTTACATCATAATGTAATTGCTTCATTATTTCTCTCTGGGCAAAGCGTATTATGGAAAAACCCAACTCAACTGTGAGTGAAAGAGAAATAGAATTTTCACTTAAAAGGGAAAGCACAGTTTTACTCCAGGCTCTAGAGAAAATTATAGGTTGTGTAATCTCACCCCACAATTATTTTGTTAGTTTAGGTTTTCTTAGATGATTTTAAACTGCTAACAAAAAATTACTTCAGAAGGCAACTGCCATAAGAGTTTTGACTTACTGCACAGTGGACAGACTTGGCATGTCTGCAATAAACCTACTATGAGATGTAATCGCATGACTGAGACTTGTGCACATTTCCTTACAAATAACTGCGGAGGTGTAAGAAGAAACTCGACCTTGAAATTAGGCTCCTTCTGTCTGCTTCTTCCCAATTAAGAAAACAGCCTTGTATACTTGGGTGCCTAAGGAAATAGCAGAATACAGGCCATCTGCCAGGACTTGGTGGTTTTTGAAAGGACTTGGGCAACGACCAACGTTAGTTTTGTAACGAAGCTCATAGGCTTTTCTTTTAAAGAGACATTTGTACAAAAATATTTGAAAGAATTTCTTTGATCTAAGAAATAGTACATACCTATGTAAGTTATTTGTTAATAGCCTACTGGGCAAATATACTTTCTTACTTGGATTTCCCACAAAGAAGATAAATGAACTCTCAAGAGGTTTTAGGTGCCTTTTTAAAAAGCCATTGTAAGAGGAATATGAAATAAAAAGAAGTAGTTGAAATTCCTGCATTAAAAATATAAAGTGATGTTGCTTAATAACTGAAATTTTTGATCATTATTCCTTTAGATCACTTAGATAATACTTTTATATGAATATATATATTTATATTCATATGTATGTATATATACACACACACACACACACACACACACACACACACACACACACATACGTATCTCATGGAAGCAATGTCAAAGACAAGTCAGATAGGAAAGACTAGCAGCCATTCTAGAAACAGTAGCAAAATGAAACAGTCATGCGGGAATGTTTGCAGATAGAGGCACAAACATTCCTTAGGAGAAATGCAGGGAGTTCAGGTGTCAAGCTAGGAGAAAAGGGAAAGATAATGACATAACTAATGTCTTGTTTTAAAGAATGGTGCTCAGAGAAGGAGGCCAATTTTATTTGCACCTATATTAAAAAGTACATCCCTACAACAATCAAACAAGGTTTATAAAGACAATATTATTGCTGTGGTTAAGACTGCGTCCTCTGGAGCCACATTGCTAGGGTTTAAATTTCAGCTGTTTCATTATTTTTTAAGTCTCTGTGCCTCCACTTCCTTATCTATAAAACAGGAATAATAAGGATGTGATCTCATAGGATCGTTGAAGGGATTAAGGGAGAGAAAATGGATAAAGACCTTAGAATAGTATCTAAGCACATAGGAAGTGCTCTATGATATGAACTATTATTATAATGTTATTTAAAATCACAACACTGATAATAACAATGCAAGAGGCAAGGAAGATCTCTCGGAAAAACTAGAATGACTTCCTTGAAGGAACCCGGATCCAAAACCCTGTTGAGAGTTGTCTTCTCACAGTGGGACACATGGAAGGTCTGGGAGGGGTTAAGCCAGCCCCCAAGGGACTGAAGAGGCCGACCCACCGCGAGGGACCCCTCTTCTGAGAGCGAGGAGAAAACGGAAAGGATGGAAAACAGAATCGAGCTTTAATTTTTTTTTTTTAACTTAAATTTACAAACGGAAGGAGACTTTACTTTGGGGCTTCATTTTCTTTCTGGGGGTTTAATAAGGAGCAGAAGGTTCATTTTAAAAAGCGGAGCCGAAGCTACTCGAGTTCATAATCGATCTCCGGTGAGCAGTTTAAGACGAACGGGTGAGTGTATTTTGAAATGGGGTGTAGAAAAGAAAACAAAATTTTTGACTGGGGGTGTCCCGTGTGTGTAGAGCTAAATAATTACCGTCTCATTCTGACCAGTTTTGGAGATCGCGCAGGCCCACGGCTGAACTACCCAGTTCTCTGCTCCAGGGACACTCAGGGCTAAGACTTTGCAAGTTTTATCAGACCTGTTGGTAGAAGGAGGAACGCGGGAAAGAAAGAGAAGTCTCTGCTCTGCCCTGTTCTACCCATCTTGTCCCACTGGGATCGCCCAGTGGGAGCCTCCGTCCTCCACCTCGGGGGAGCTGGAAGGGGAGCAGCGCTTCAGGCTTCCCCGCCACGCTGTTCTGTGTTCCTCCTCCTGTTAGTTTCTTAGGAACCGCTGTCACAAAATACCCCAAACCGAGTGGCTTAAACAACAGAAACTTATTCTTTCACAGTTCTGGGTTCTTGGCTTTTTTGGGTGTTGAGTGGTAGAGAGTTCTTTATCTACTTGGGATATTAACCCCTTATCAGACGCATGATTTCAAATGTCTCCCATTCAGTAGGCGGCCTTTTCATTTTGTGGGTGGCTTCCTGCTCTCTGCAGAAGCTTTTTCGTTTGATACGGTCCTATTTGTTTATTCTTGCTTTTCTTTCCCTTGCCTTTGGAATCCGACCCAAAAAAGAAATCACGAAGACCTATGCCAAGGAGCTAATTGCCTATGTTTTATTCTAGGATTTTTATGTCTTACATCCAAGTCTTTCATCCATTTTTAGTTGATTTTTGTGTATGGCATAAGATAGTGATCCAGCTTCATTCTTTTCCATGTAACTGTCCAGTTTTCCCAATACCATTTATGGAAGAGACTTTCCTTTCCCCACTCTATATTCTTGCCACCTTTGCTATAAATTAACTGACTTTATTTCTGGACTCTTCATTCTGTTCCATTGGGCTGTGTGTCTGTATGTTTTTTAAACCATACTGTTTTGATTACTCTAGCTTTGTGGTATAGTTTAAAACCAGGGCTTGTGATACCTTCAGCTTTGTTCTTTGTCAAGATTGTTTTGGATATTCAGGGTCTTTTGTGATTCCATACAAATTTTGGAATTATTTTTTCTCGTTCTGTGAAAAATGCTACTGATATATTGATAGGGTTACCTTGAATCTGCAAATTGCTTTGGTATATGGACATTTTAACAATATTAAATCTTCCAATCTATGAGCATGGACTATCTTTCCATTTATTTGTGCCTTATATTTTTCAGAATACAGGTTTTTAACCCCCTTGGTTATATTATTCCTAGGTGCTTTATTCTTTTTGATGCAATTATAAATGGGATTGTTTTATTGATTTCTCTTTCTGATAGTTCATTATTAATGTGTAGAAATGCACCAGATTTTTGGAACATTATTTTGTATCCTGCAATTTTACTTAATCCGTTTATTAGTTTAACAGTTTTTTGGTGGAGTCTTCTATATATATAATATCATGTCATCTGCTAATAATGACAATTTTACTCTTTCCTTACCAATTTGGATGCCTTTTCTTTTTCTTGTCTCATTGCTGTGGCTTGGACCTCCCGTACTATGAAGTGGGCACAGTGGGCATCTTTGTCTTGTTCCTGATCTTAGAGGAAAACTTCCAGGTTTTCATTGTTGAATATTATATTAGCTGTGGGTTTTTCATATATCACCTTTACTTTGTTGAAAAAAAAATGGCACCTTTATATCCATTTCCTTGAGGGTCTTTACTAAAAATGGATGTTGAATTTCATGAAATACTTTTTCTGCATCTATTGAGATGATTACATAGTTTTCATCCTTTGTTAACGTGGTGTATCGTGTTGGAGCATTTGTAGAGGCTGAACCATTCTTGCACCCCTGTAACAAACCCCACTTGATCATGGGAAATGATCCTTTCAATGTATTATTGGATTCACTTTGCTCATATTTTGTTGAGGATATGAGCATATATGTTCATCAGGGTTATTCACTGGCCTGTAATTTTCTTTTTTAGTGGTGTCCTTGTTTTGGTATCAGGATTGCTGGTAATGCTGGCTTAGTAAAATGAGTTTGGAAGCCTTCCCTCACCTTCAATTTTTTGGAAGCATTCGAGGATAGGTATTGGACGCTCTATGCATTAAGAGCAACTTCTCTAGTAACAAATTGTAGAAATGATCCCAGAAATAAGGTCTTTAAATACCGATTTTTAGATATATAGTACATGGTATGCATTTTAAAGCTCTGCAATTTCTTAAAAAAAAAGTTGGTGTGTAAAATTTTAAGTATAAAGATCATGATTTTAGTTTTTGTGAGTAGCTATATTAAGCTATACTGATTCTAACTTCTTAATTCATCAAGTTAAATTTTAAAAACACCTTTGTAAATATCCTTGAATCTTTTCTATATGTATGTACTGTATTCCCAAATTAAGTATAATCAAATATGAAGCTCTAAATCATAAGCCATACTTACCTACTTCTTTTTCAGAAGAAATACTCAATTGATGGTGAATTGTTACCAAAGTTTACTTGTAAAAATGAAACCATTGAGAAAAATTATCCCAGACTTAAGGATTTTGCAAAAATGTCCCTGAGTGCGCCCTCACTGTCATACTAAAGCACTGTCTAGTCAACCTGCTTAAGGGTGTTTAGAGACTGCAGCTTTTGTGTGACCTACTCTTTATTGATAACTGGGCCCCAGACTCTGCAAGGGTAGATATTACTTTGTCAAAGATTGTTAAGTTGCAATTACTATTTTTGTTTGGTAGAGAAGGAAATGATGTCTTTCTAGTAGAAAAGACAACCCCAAAAGTTATCGTTTTAATGCCCTGAAGAATATTAATCCGTGTCTTAGTCCATTTGGGCTACTATAACGAAATACCACAGGCTGGGTAGCTTATAAACAACAGAGTTTATTTCTCACAATTCTGGAAGGTGGGAGTCTGAGATCAGGGTACCAGGTGGTCCAGGGAGGGCGCTCTTCTGGGTCACATGGCAGAAGGGACTAAGGATCTCTCTGGAGCCGCTTTCATGAAACATGGCTCCTGTATATGAGGGTTCCACCCTCTTGACTTCAGCACCTCCCAAACATTCCAGACCATCACTTTTCAGGGTTAGGATTTCAACATGTGAATTTTGGGGAACACAAACATTCAGACCATCACAATCAACATTTAAAACCTAACTTAGCAATGTTTTGCAGTGTTTTTTCTTCCACTGATTATATAACATACACTCGTCTCCTTTCCTCTTTGGAACCAGCTTTATCATCCTGCTTGTCCCTGATTAAGCAATTAACTATCTTTGAAAGAGGCTCACTGTTTATTTTTATGAGAGCCTTTTTTTTTTAACTCTTTGAAATTCATTTTGACAAAAATGAGAGTCTAGAAACAATACACATTTTGATTGAGCCCTAAACATCACTCAAATAAATTTAGTACGTGATGTACCTGGCATAATATACAACTAAATTTCAGTTACTTAGGCTGCTGTAATAACAGCAATTTAAAAATAATGTTAAGGAATTTTACCTCAATTGACTTTTGATGCCAAGTAGGTTTGATCAGAAGATGTGAAAAAGGGTAGCAAGGGGAGGTGCACCTGGTTGTTTATTCTGATGGGCAGTTGATATGTGCTCGTCAGTTTCAGACATTTGTCTGCATTGGCTTTTTGTCACCCATATGCATCTCAGAGCTACTGGCATTTGTCTCCTTGACGTGGGTGTATTCTGTGTATGACTCTTGAATTTTTCAATCACAGTGTCCTGGGTTAGAATATTAACTCCACATTGTGAAGCAGGAACTCTTATTAACATGCCTGCTTTATAAATAAGAAACCAAGGTATGAAGAGTTAAGTAGCTCACCCACAGCCGCCAAACACTAGTTGAGATTGGATTTCAGACAGATTGAGCCCAGAATTCCCCTTAGTCCATTTCCCTCAAGCACAGCTGACTCTCAGTTTTGGCTTTGCATATAAAACTCACTCAGCCTTGGCTGCCAGGAGGAAAAACTGAGGTCTGGGAAGCTTCAGATAATGTGCCCAAGGTTACCCAGCTAATTAGTGGTGATGGGGGTTTGCTAGTCCACATGAAAAAAGAGAAGAAAAAGGCAAAGGCTAAAATAAGCCAGAGGGAATGAGATGCTGTGATAATTGAGTAAAAGCTGCAATTGAGGAATTTCAAGGGAGAGGAAATTGTTAACAAAGATGAATTTGCACGTTGAAAAGTTGCCTTAGATAGGATCCGCACAATTGTGCACACACACATAAAGGTAAAAAGAAAAAGGCCTGATAGAAAGGTTAGGCTGAGGGAAAGAACAATACTGTGAAAGCAGCTTTCTATAAGACGGTTCTCTGGGCAGGATGGATACCGTGTGACCGTCTTCACTGGGCACAACGAAGTTATTGCCCAGAGAAGTGGCAGAGCAAAGACTAGAGAAAAGTCAGCAGCATGTAATAAAGTTTGGAAAATTGGCCTTCAGATTTTTGGATGTGTCTACACAGCCATGTATGTCTTTGGGCAGCTGTGTTGCCATTAAAGCACACGCTCTGCCAGGCTCATGAAACGCGCTTGCACCTGACGATTCCATGTAACTTTTATAGATACACACAAATACAGGAGTGCCAACAGTTTAAATGATTTGACAAAGTCTTCTAGCTATTCAAAGAAAAAAGGGCACATATTTTCATGAATACTATTACTGGTGATAAAACCCTTATTTAATAATAAAATTGGTCATTTTAAAATCACTTATTGCATAAAACATTTTACTTTATAAGCCTTCAGGGTTTCTTAGAATCCATTGTCTGCCAAGCCCATAATTTCAAATTGGTAGCTAGAAAGTGGGGAGATTTCCAAGTCAGGAAGAATCTCGGGTTAACAGTCACCCTCTGTCTCCATCCACTTTGCCCGATCGATGCATTAAAATGAAGTGAGCTTGTTAAAGGTCCTTGTTCTTAGGAAAGACATACTGAAGTATTATTTAGGAATGAATTGTCAGGATATTTTCAATTTATTCCCAAAAGGTAAAAAGTATGTGTGTGTCGTATGAAACAGAAATAGGAAGAGAGCAAATGCAGCAAAATATTATTAATTGTTGAATCAAGGGGAAGGGGACACAGGTGTTCATTGTTCTACTCTTCAACTTCTCTGCAAGCTTTCATTTTTTTTATACAAATAGAAAATTAAAAAGCAGCATATTGAGTAGAAAATACTACTTCAGATTCTAGATTATGCGCCTTATCCAGAATTGTAGTCTTGGATCTTTTTATTTTTAAATCAATGATTATTCCTTCATTTTGTCTTATTTTTAAACATTTTCTCGTATTTTAATATTCTTTGTAATTTTGATAATTGCCCTTTCTAACTTCACATTTATATGTTAGGAATTTTAGATATATTATCACTAATCCTTATAACGATCCTGACAGGTAAATTCTATTGTCCCTATTTCTCAGATAAGAAAAGAGAGGCTCCAACACATAAAGTTATTTGCCACTGGTCACATGCAGCTACAAATGGTGCTTGACTCATGCCCGAGGGTGTCAGAATCCCAAGTTGGCGCTCTTTTCATTCTATCGACGTGCTTCCCATGTTACAAAATCCATCTATAGACGGATGGGTCCTTCAGGGGAGAACACTTTGTGCCACTTAAAACCTATTGAAACCATTACTGGTGCACAATAAGCAGAATAAACTAGTTCCACTGCTTTTATCTATATCTTGAAGTTTTAAAAACAAAGTGATGAAAATATGAATCCTTCTCCAAAAGCCTTCTAATGCAGGTTTATCATAAGCAAGAGACAACTTATAGATTGCGTGTGTGATAGAACTATTTCAAAACTTACTGATATTTGGCTGTTTCTTCAAGTTCCTGAAATTTTCCACTTTCAAATGGTCATATTCTTATCATTAAGTGGCACTTCCTTCCCAAAAGGCAAAACACTGGCTATCATTCAATAAATATTTACTGAGCACTTCATAAGTGTTCAGCTTAATGTGTATGCATTTTACCAAAAACGCTATGTGCAATCCACGCTTTGCTTCTCTTAAAGACAGTACCATTTCATGATTTTTTGCTTCTTATGATTTTAAAGTCTCTGGCATTAGCAAAACTCTTATAGGACAGTTATTTGGTAGTCTAATTTTAGCATAACCATCTATTTATAAACTCAAAATGAAACAAGTAGAATGTTAAGGTACACAATTCAAGAAAATTCACACTCTAAGTTCTTGATAAAAGCTCCAGCACATTTTAAAATAAGGGATCCTCTCTGGGAAGGTTTCAGTATGAGACAGAAGAGACAAGCCCTTGGACTCACCTCCAACCTGAGTGTTGAGATCATTGTTTAATTTTTAGGTTGTTAGAGTAAAAGGGTATTTGCTTGAAATCTTGCTAATAAAGTCTGGGTACATGGCTGTATTTAAAGTAAAGAAGCTTGCCTGTAATAATTGATTTCCTAAAGCTCTGTTTAATGAAATGATATGCTGCCAAGATTCTTTTAAACAGTGCCAGGGATTGATGAGCTCATTTCTCAACACATTGTCCCTTTAAACATACTTAGGCCCAGTGACTGGATATACTTCCCCTAGTGTTTGCATTTGCTTAGGTTTATTTCTCCTTTTGGGGCTTGAATTGTAAACTCTGCTTTAGGAACCGTGAGCATCTTCTCTATCCCTCCCTCTGTAGGGAAGGTTCCCTTCTAGGTTCTTTGATTAGTTTAATAATTAAATTGACATAAGACAGATTAACAGGAGGAAATCAAACAAAAGTTTAATAACATTTTATCTCCTATATACATGGGAGAGACCCAGGAAAACTAACTCCCCAAAATGGCTAAAACCATCACCTTCAATACCATGTTCAGTTTAAGACAAAAGATGTTGGGGGTGGGGAGTCAGTTATGGGAGGTTACCAGGAAATGCACAGTAAACAGGGGTTCGTTGTTATGCAGAGTTAACTCCCTGCCTCCTCCACTGATAAATGTCTAGAGATTGAATCATCTCCTTCTTCCAGGTATGAGGAGGGAGACAGCCTTATAAATGGAGATTTCCCTTATAAATGTACAAAAGGGTAATTTTGCTTCATTTTCTGAGCTTCTCGTATGTTTGCAGTTCCTTAAAAATAACCAGCCTAAAATAATCCTTACGCCAAAGAGACATATTCTGGAGTGGCAATTTCTGCTCCCCCCCACCTCCATTCCACACAGCCCATGAGCATTTCAGAGAGTAGCTTTATTAGAAGATGACCCTGTGCAGGGGAAACTAAAGGCCAGCATTGACTCTAGGAGAAGATACAGAGACAACAGCCTTTGTTTCCAAGGCTACAATGGCTTGGTCAACAATAAGTGTCTCAGAGATCCCACAGTGATGGGGAAATAGGACATTTGTCCTTAGGTGTGGGCCTGCCTACCTTTCCGTGCCCTTCCTTCATGCCGTAGGAAGAGAGACTCCAGACGGGCTTTACAGTCTGCCACGGATTCGTCTTTCTTCTGTTTGCTGCTTTGAATAACAGTCTAATCAGTGTGGTCAGAAAAGACTCTAGACATAAATTAGAGATCAGTTGCTATTTTGTGAGCTTTTTCTGGTCCATGAGGGGACCATGCTGGAGATCAAAGCTCACGAATATCATGCTTGTGGTTATGCCATTCTGCTTCCTGCATTTATTTTTGGGATTCACCAGGTCCTACCAGCATGTGCACAAGCTGGTAAAGATCTGCCAGCCCAGGGCCACAGGCCCCAGTGAAGACTAAATTCTTCATAAAACTTTTGGGTCTCCACCTTGGGTTTAGGAAATTGTTTAACTATGTTCCTTAGTTTGATCTTTCACCAAGAGGAAGATACCCGAAGGGGACCTCCTGCATCTGTGAATGGCCTTATTATAAAAGGTTGATAGAGGGCAGGGAAAGGAGGCAAACATCATGATTAACTTTTCCTGCCTATCGTGAAAAATCCTGAGATATAGACAGTATAGTAAGAACAGGAGGGGCTCCATCTTAAGGCTAAGATTCCATTATAAAAACCAGACATTTGGGAGGTAAGATTCCTAACATATTCTTTGGTAATTAGCCAGCAGCTAAGGCAAGGCCAGAAGTGTTAACTAATATGTTTATAGTGCTTGAAGGTAACCACTGTCATAGAGAGGAACTGGATCAATGAATTCCCTAAGTATATCCTACAGAATTATCTAGAAGACTGACTGTGGGTGAGGACATAGTGCCCTTCACTGGAGAGAGACATCATGAGACCACAAGTCAGGCCTATGCCCAATAAGGCAGACGGCTGCCCTTTGGTCCATTCTTGAAAGCCTTAAAGACAGAATCCCCACCCTTTCAGGGTGCCTCCTCTCTGAGGCTGCCCGCTCTCCTCTTCCTTTGAGGGTGTACTCTTTGCCTTAAATAAAAAATTCTTCTTGCTCAATTTACTGCATTTTGTCTCTGCCCTGTTCCAGTGGTAAGCATCTTTGTTGTCTCTCTGCTATTTCGTTCTATTTCCAAGTCCTCACTCTGTCTCCACTTTACTCCTGGTAAGTAGGGAGGGGCTGCTGAGAGCTCTGATTCGGGCCTGCGAGGTCCCGTGGCCCGGTGACCCGGGCGGAACTGCAGTTGCTCAATCTTCTTTTAGTAGCCTGCCTAAAAATCTCCTTTCTTTGGGAAGTTCTCGGAAGAGAATCTCACTCATCCTGTGCGCCACAGCTCCCCCAGATCCTGGCGTGGTAGGGACCAGGTCCCACATCTTACAGATCCAAGCAGACACAGGACGCCAGGTGACCCTGGCGTCAGGAGTTGGCAAGGGAGTGTGCCCTAGGCCAAGAAGGAGTTCAGCCAACTTTCCTTGTTTCCCTCTGCACTTTTCTGGGCTCAGCTGCCTGCAAGGCACCTACTTTCCCTGGTACTCTTGCTTTAATGAGTTCTTTCTTACTTACACTCATCCAACCTGCTGGAGAATTCTTTCTTGTTCAGAGTCAAGAACTCTCCCCCATCAGGTTGAGGCTTCACCTGGTGTGCAAGGAGGGACCTTCCCAGACACAGCTGCCCAGCAATAAGGTGACTGCTTAACAGTTTATTCAGAGCAGAAAGGCAGGATTAGGACACTGTGATGAATACTCAGGTAAAGGAGGGTAGATGGGGGCAGTAGGAGTTGTGTCAGTCGTATAGTCATTCGTTTGGGGTACTTCTGGTGTCTAATTTTCCATTAGCCTTTTTCAGTGAATCTATTTTGGAATCTTGACACCTCTTGGAGGTTTCTACATGCTAGTTAAAATAGGACCTTGTTCTGTTTGTTTCATTTGGGAACCCTTACTTTCAAGTGCACTTGTTTAGTACAGTTTTGCCATTACTGTAGATATTTACAGCTTCCAGGACCATAGTCCTTAGAAATAAGCAGGTGTGCTAGAAGGTGAAGAACACATGTCTTTGAAACTTGAGAATCCTATGTCTTTAGTTAAGCCTTGAGTCTCAGAACCAATTAATGCCTAAGAGGAATGTACTCTGCACTGGGGACTTTGTGGCATTTTACAGTGTACCACATTGCATGGAAATTTTCTTGAGGTTGGCTCATGACTTAGTGTTGATCTAACCCATTGCATGACCATCTTTCCTTAGCATGGGAGTCTGAGATTTAGGTGGTGAGTGCTCTAACAGCTTCTAAGTGCTTGCAGTTTTGCAGTGTTGGCTTCTGAGATTCCCATTAACAATAGATCTATTTTTCCTTCACCTCATATGCACATCAGTGGAAACAAACAGTAACTGAAGAAACCAAAATGTAGATACTATTGTAACCAAAGACATGATACTGTGGACTGGCCAAGGGCTAGGAACTAGAGTTCCGGGTGGAATCATCTGCCAGCTCAAGCTGACCCACTAAGCCCTGGCCTGTGACCATATCGTAACCAAGGGCTAAGGACTGGTACCCTGTTTAGAGCCTCCTGTCAGTCTAGCACAGTGTTTACCTGAGACTGGACAGCCAATAAGAGTAGAGAGTGTGGATACAAAAAATGGAACTCAGATTTTAGACGATTTACCCACTACTCTTCAAAATGGTTCAAAGGGTTCAGCAGGTACTTGCACTTCTGCTTCTCTTTGTCTCTGAACTTTCAGATCCCACTGCTGCCACCAAAATTAAAAAAATTCAACTGAGTAAATTTTAAAGATCTAATTTTATTCAGTAATTCATGAATCAGGCAGCATCCAATCTAGTGAATAGAAAGGAGCTCTGAAAAGCTATAGAAAGCAAGAGATTTTATAGGCAGAAGCAAGAAGAACAAGGAAATTGTCCTGAGCCAGAAAGTAGATTGGTTATTGAAAGGTTGCTTTCATTTAGGTGATGGCAGGGGTCTATCAGGCAGATTACCTTACTAATGCTGACCAGGTGATTTCGGACTGAATGGTTTAAGGTTCCATTTCTGGAAGAGATAAAACTCTAAATCTCATTTTGGTGTCATGGCCTTAGCATAAGTGACCCCATTTTGAGCCTGTTGCCCTGTTTTTTAACATGACTCAGTTGGTACCTAGGTTGTATAGTTTTAGAAAGTCCTGGACAGCTCTCATTATCTCTCACATCACAAGAGTGGTGATATAAACATTGGACTCCTTGATTTAGGACTTTTTCTCTTCAAGAGTGCCCAGCAGAAATCCACAGTTACTGCTCTTTTCACCTTGGAATAAGCCACTTCCTCAGACACAATAAATTGCTGCAGTCTGACTCAGGACTGCAAAAAGAGCATGTGTTGAACAGGCCGGGGAGGGATCCCAGGGTAAGCATCGTCTGCCAGCCAGGGTGCCACATGGGCCTCTAAAAAGAGTCAGAAGAGGTGGCTGGATAGAGAAATAAGGCCTAGTTTCAGCATTTCTATGACCAGCAGGGTGTCCTTGAGAAAGTCACCTCACTTCTCTCGGCTTCAATTTCCTAGTTTTTAATAAAGGGGCTAGATTAGCATGACCTCTGCATTCCACGCAGTCCCGAGGTCCCGTCAAGTCTGCCCCCTCCCTTCTAACACTCAGTGATCCGGTGAGGAAGTCTGCGTGTGCCTGTGTGGGCCTGGCATCATGCTGTGGGCTTCCGCTCCTCCTTCTTTCATGTCTTCAGACTAAACAGTCACAGGCATTTTCTCGCCTAACAGCTACACTACCTCCTATCTTGCTCTACTTATGTGTTCTCTCACCTTCTCCAGATTTGTTAAGTCATCTTGATGGTTTCTTGACCCATAACTTCTGTTCACTGCCTCAGACACAAGAAGCCTGGTAAAGAAATTAAACAAGGCAAGCTTCCTGTTTCACAATGTGCTTCCCTCCTAAAAATGACTGGCATTTTATTAATTCTTTGGACCAAACGGATTCTTTCAACACCCTACACTGATATTTCCAAGGCCTCCTGTCTTCCCTAAGGGATGAGTCAGATCACTACCTTATTAGTAGTGTGTTTGGCTTGTTTTACCTCAGTAGGTCACATTGCTTTGTCCCTGCTGAACCTTACCCAGGACTTCAGCGCCCGGCTGCAAACCCAGGCCAAAGGGACTGTGCTTGTACCTCTTGGGCTCCACAATGTCCTCAAGTAGAAAACAGAGGGAACAGAGCTCCTGCTTCAGACAAGTGCCTTTTCATCTTCCAAATTCATACTTGAGAATATAAATCTCAGCGGAATCTCTGGAGGACCTCAGCCACACACAGGATCATGTCCTCTCACGGAAGCTCTAGGACCTGGACATAAGTAGATGCATGGCGCCTGTGTTTCTGGAGCGGGACTGGGAATTTTCCGTGGGTGACTTTGACCCTGCTTCATCCTGTCTGGAATGCTCTCCTGTTGTAGAGGTAAAAACTGTCTGCACCCAAGAATGGGAGGGGCCCCTACAGCCCAAGTGTCTCCACCTCTGTGAGCCATTCTTGACGCCCCACCCCCGATGTGTGTTCTGTGGTTACCAAAGCTCGGTCACCATACTCTGTCACTGTTCCCTTTGTTCCTCTTGCAACCTCTTTTTGTAAGTAGAAAAATAAGATTTAGATCTGTAATTTGCATTAAATCCTCACATGTGTTTTTAAAAATATATGGGACATGAATCCAGAGATGGGTGTGAAAGAAGAAATTGGCCCATTTTAGCAAGTAATTTGGCAGACCACCAACATTGGTCATGAGACCTTCATCAACTCAGTAGATATTTAGTGAGCCCTTAATACATTCCAAACATTTTCTCTTTTCTATCTCCTTTCTGGGGGCTCATACATTAGCCAAAAGGGCAAAGAGTAAGTAAGTATAATTATCTATAAGAAGGAAGTAAGCTGTAAGAATTGAAGATATAGAGAACTTGACTTTGGGGCAAACAGTAACAATGGAGACTCAGTGCCAGTCACTTTACATATTAGCTTCTGACCTTCAGCATGACTCTGATTAGTGCTGTGTAACAAAATACCACAGCCTGGGTGGCTTCAACAGTACACGTTTATTTTCTCGCAGTTCTGGGAGGTAAACGTCTGAGATCAAAGTCGGACAGATGTCCTCCTGGAGTCTCTCTCCCTGGCTTGCTGATGGCCACCTTCCTGCTCCCCACATGGTCCTCCCTCTGCGCTCATATCCCTGGTGTCTCCGTGTGTGCCCTCATTTCCTCTCATAAAGACACCAGCCAGAGTGGATCAGGGCACCCTGATCACCCCACTTTAACTTAATTGCCTCCTAAAGATCTTATCTCCAGATACCGTGACATTCTGTGGTACTGGGGACCAGAGCTTCCACACCTGTATCTGGGGTCGGGGGCACGATTCGGCCTCTAACAAACGCTGTGAGGTAGGTGCAGTCATTATCTCCACCAATGAGAGTCAGAGAGGAAAAGTAGCTTGCCTTGGATTTGAACTCCAAGACCCATGCCTTTAACCCCCAGGGTCGTGCACAAGGAAAAAGTCAGCAGAGTACACTAAGAGGTAAGCAGTAACCCGGGATGCATCGTGCAGTCACAGAGCTGATTCGAATCCCTGCCATCCTGCCTCCAAGTCATACATGGTTAGGACTGTTAGCCACACTGAGATTTTTAAATCCTGCCCCTCCCCTGCCCAGACGCCAGTGCAGTCTGAAATTTTCTATTCTTTTCTATTTCATTAAAAAAAAAATCCTTACAGTCATCTAATTGATTGACACCCTACTGGATTGTCAGCCACATTTGAAAAACACTGCATCATGCAGCTTTTGTGGTCAAAAGTGAATTCTTCTCAATTAGGGATGCTAGTGAGAGTTTTAATGTTCTATATATAGTCTTCAGTTACCTAAAGACAACTCATAAGGAGGAAGTTATATTGTCTTAATGAAAAGAAACACATACAATCTGATGTTTCAATCTTATTTTTGCTCTGCCGAGGGCTGCTCCCTGGCTTCTCCTCTCGGAACTGGACTGTTCCGCAGGCACACAGGGATTTCGAGCAAAGGGACTGGACGTCAGCTGGGTCACACACTATTCCTACATAGGAGAATGGTGCTGGGTCCCCTAACTCCCAGCACAGTTTGGATGTAAACTTCCTGGCAAAGGCAGAGAACAGGGAGAATTAGAGGTTTCTCATAGCGGGTATGGCAAGTGGCATTTACTAACTCATAACAGGCTAGAACGCTCATAGTATTGCAAAGATGTGTGTGTGTGTGCACACGTGTGTGCACATGTGTGCATGCATAGGTACACAAGAGCCGAGAAAAGAGAGTGAGAGAAAGAATTAGCTCCAAGTAATAAGATTATTTACAGGCAATAATCTTTAATATACTAACTTGGTTATTAGAGAAACATGGGCCAATGCATATCAGTCTCTCACCAATTTTCCCAGTCATGTTCCTCCTGGGAAGGAGCTAAAAATGGGTGGAGACAATAATGGCAGCTTCCTCCCCACAACCTCCTCAAGCGAGGCTCCATAGAGAATGAAAACCTCTAGCCCTGCCTGAGAAGTCAGAACGGTCGGTGAAAGCACCAACTTTTATGACCCAAGAAAGGAATGTTGGGAAAGGAAGAGAAGGGTTCACTCTCTGCTCGACACCCACCGTTTTCAGATGTGCTTTTGTGTGTGTGCCATAATAGCAAAGAAATACTAAACACAAAGTTTTATAAATCCAAAAAGTCTGGTTATCACAAAAAGCTAAAACAGAGCATCATGCCCCCAAGGAGGATATATTAGAATCTCCTGCAGGTCAGGGATGCAAGGTGTGCAGTTTAACAAAGCTCCCCTGATAGTTCTCAGAAGCCCCTTCATCTCCTTTCCATCCGTTTCCCCTGCACACACAGACTGAGAACCACTGATCTCACGTGAGAAGGGAAGAATGCCAAGAATAAAGCCCCTTTCAGTGGTATTCAGTGAGGAAATACCAACACTGGAGATTTGAACAAATGATGATGAACTTATAAAACAGACCAAGAATCTTCTAGAAAAGTGGGGGAATGCTCAGAGAGGACAGATTCCCAGATGCCTGAAGGATAGATTGTTTCAAGACACCAAGAGTAGTTAACAACATCAAATGCTGCTGATTGGCCAGTAATGTTAATAATATTACCATTTTTAATGATAATGTACCAGGTGTTTTGTACATGTTATGTCATGTGATCTCTCCAGAACTGCATGAGGTAAAACTGAAGTTCAGAGAGGTTGAATAACTTGCTGGGGTTTGAATTCAGGTTTGTATGACCCCAGAGCCCATCTCCTCTCATTGGTCTGTGTTGTCGGTGGTCTGAGAGAGTTTTTGGCAGCAGGTGAGACATCAGGTCAGAGTGCTCTGAGGTGACACCATTCATGGGGGGGGGTAAGGGAAGGTAGACATTGAGGACATATGCCCATGGGGTGTTCAGAGATGTATATCATTTCTGAACAGCTTGCTTTTTCTTCTGAATGACTAACATGAGAGGAAAAAATGTTTTAAATAGCTTGTGGCTCGCCACAGGAAGTGTAGGGCATAAAGTTAATGGCATAAAATATTACACACATTCTTAAAAAAGGGAACAAACAAAAAAGAAACCCAGTGAACTACTTTCAATATTCTAGCTTCCAGGTTCTGTTTGGAAGTTTAGTTTAGGGCATTTAATGTCAATCTTTTTTTTTTCCTACTGTGTCATTTCCTTTCATTGTAAATATAATCAGATGCTGAGACTACCGAAGAGTTTTAATTAACAAAAGAGAGAAAGAGGATACAAATCACCCACAAATGCCAACATCCAGAAATAGCTAGACACTGCCAGCGTTATGTAGATAGATGTAGGCAGATGTAAATGATGCTGTTTCTGCACATAAAGTAACCACAAGTCCCATCACCTGCCCAAGTGGGGATGGGGAAGTGCTAGAAAGTTGATAGAAAGACCCTGAGATGAAGTAGGACCCTTGAGGGTTTACTGAGACTGATGTTCAGGGAGGCCAGGGGCAGGGGCTGGATGAGGTCACACATGCCATTGTGGACAGGGAGGGAACTGCTTATGTGGGGTCAGGGGCCCGGGACCACGTGCGTGCTAAAAAGGGCATGTGATCTATGACTATGCTAGACATTTTGCTAGAAAGGATCATTCTTGTGTGACCAGCACCCCAAGGAACAAAACCTTCGTCAGGGTGGTCTGGTTCCTTCACAACAAGATGTTTTCATCAATAAGGCGGGGCTGAGCTTGGCCAGCCCCAGGCCCTTAACATGCCGCAGACAGAGCATACCATCGGGGGAGGGGGCCATGGGGACGCCCGGGTATTCTGGGACAGAGGTTGCCAGCTGGCAGTGCTTGTCCCCCACATTAACCTCTCGTTGTGCACTGTTTCACATATATCACTCCAATAGTGCATATTTTTGTATTTGTAAATTGAAAAATTGAAAAATTTTTGGACATCAGCTTTTTCTTCTTTTTCTTCCTTCCCATCATGTATACTATTTTTTAAAAAATCTGTATTAAAATATAATTGATCCATTTAAAGTGTGCATTTAGTGTTTTTTAGTATATTTATAAATATGTGCAACCATCACCACAATTTTAGGAAATCTTCATCATCTTAAAAGACATCCCACCCACCCCATTCCTTCCCCACTCCCAACCCTAGGAACCAGTACTGCTCCGTTTGGCCTTTTAAGCCAGCTTCTCTCATTTAGCGTAATGTTTTCAAGGATCGTCCATGGTGTAGCACGTTTTAGGTATTTTCTGTTGGGTATATCACTTTTGTTTAGCCACTTCTCAGTTGATGGCATATGTAATGTTTGACAATGAGTGACCTTACACTTAGATATTTGTGTTTTTATTATTACTGTTACTGACATTAGAATCTTAACAATGAAAGTGCGTGGATAAAGGGTATGAGTTCTTCCAGGGTTTTTAATACAAACTCTCAAGTATTCTCAAGTCTGTAGGAGAAAATTGATATCCCAGGTGCTAGTTCGATTTGCATTTCTTTGATTACACGGGAGGATGAGCAGTTTTTCATGTTTTTTGATTAATATTCTACGAGTTTTTAGTTATTTTGCCTAATTTTACTCGGTGATGCCTATTTTTTCTTTATTGCGAGAGTTCTTTGAAAAATGAGGACCTCGCTCTAGCACATGTGCTGCTCTGTCTTCACGTGTAGATTGTGCTCGTTTTTCAGTTCTCAGTTTCATTGCCGCCTCTCCCAGCTGTCCTCCCAGCCTCCTCAGTCCAGGCTGTGTGCCCCCAGCCCTGTGCTGCCTTGCATCCTTACAGGGCACTTGTCCAAGTGACCCTTGCCCCTGGCTGGCTGTGAGCAGGAGAACCCGAGTCCCCACACAGGGCTGGACATCTTGCCTGGGCCGTGGAGTCCGGCTTTTCTTCAATCCCCAATCTGCAACCACCAGGGGGCAGCCTTTTCTCCAGTACCTATGGAGGTTCATTTATACTGAAGTGTTGAAAAACATTTCTTACAGTAAGTCTCTAACAAGCTATTTATAAAATGCATTTAGCTTACTAATATATCACAGAGTGGAAGTTAATGATATTATGTCCTGATTAGAGTGAGGGGTTTAAGGTAGGTTTTTAGCAAGCAAGGGGGGCTGAATCTACACAGTTCGCCATTGTATCTCCAGGCCCCCCTACACAGCGTCAGCCAGAACTAACACACGTTTCTTGAAAGAAAGAAGGGAGAAACGGAAAGAAGAAAGGATATTAACCTTTTACCCACCATATAATTTACAAATGTATTCCCTATCTGTCTTTTGCCAAATAAAATTTTAGTGTACTTTTATGCACAGGATTAAAAAAATTTCTGAACTCAATTAAATGTAATATTCCCTTTGACTGAAGTCTTAAAAATTTTTATATTCATAGAACTGTTTCACATTTTTAGTTTTTATATTTAGTCCCATGATCCATCTGGAATTTATCGTGATGCATACTGTCACGTGAAAGATAAGGTTGATACCCTCCACCAATAATTTGAGTTTCTTCAGAACTATTTAATCATCAGTTTCTTCCCTACCGATCCGTGGTGTTTCCCTGAGCACTACAAGCTGTATATACACCAAGCTGTTTTAGATCCATCAATTCTGCTTCATTGTTAAACAATATTATGACTACTCTTCTATTATTTTATTTATTATTTATAATATGCTTAAAGTCTAACAGGGACAATCTTCCACAATTTCTTTTTTTTCGAAATTTTCTTAGTTTTTTAACAAACTTGATTTTCAAGATGAACTTTTGGAAACATCCTGTTTAATTCTACTTAAGATAATAAAACCACAGCTTGATTGGGATCGTGTTAAATTTTTTAATTAGTTTGCAATGAATTAACATCTTTATAGATCTTTTTTCATCCAGAAGCATGGAATATCCATTTATTCCCATTTCATCATGTATCTAAATAATTTTAAGGGTGTTTTCTGTGTGTGTGTGTATTTGCTTGTTTAATAGACCTGCACACATACCTTGTTAGGGCAATCCCTAGGATTTTAATTTTTTTAATTTATTGTTTTTGTTGCTGTTTAGGTAAACTCTGTTTTCCTATTCTGTTTACAAACCTGACAGTTGTTATATTGCAAACTATTAGTTTAACACAAAGCTTGCATTCTATCGCTTTAGTAAACTCTGACTCATTCTGAAAGATTTGTAATTGCTTACATTTGCTAGATTTATAAATATATTACCCTGTAAATAATGAAGATCTTTCAAATAGTTGCTTTTTTGTTGTTTGTCTTGTGCTCTGCCCAACATTTCCGAAGGGATGCCAAATAACGATACCTGTTTGCCTCCGCAGGCACCGAGGGATGCTCCTGATGGCAAATAACAAGAGATTCTGAGTTCCTTGCAAGCAGAGTTCATGCTTTTTTTCTTTTTTTGAATCTTTAGCACTTATCACAATACCGAGAACAAGGGAGGTACACTATAGAAATTTATGTCATCAACAAACTTGTTTAAGGGAATAGGAACGCGTCTGAAGTTTCCCCATGAATTAGTGCCCATGTGCAGGGTGCATCTTTCTAGTCCCAAATTTATGAGTTTGTGTTTGAGTGATGCTTACTGCATTGCTTCCTAATTACGAGAGTAGGAATTGCCAGCATTGACTCCTTAAATGTTTCTAGAAGATTATTCACTAAAATATAAATAATTTGTACGTTCTCTTTAAGGATAAACTTTACAATAGTAATATACACCAATCAAAAGAAATCTATATACTCATACAAGCATGCTCTGTTCCCGATGTATTTGTCCTTCAATAATGTAATCTATGCTAATGCAGCCTTAAAAAATGGCCCTTGCCAAATGACATGAACAGGTTTTCTTGGAAGCATGCCAGGCTTAATAAAGAGCAACAACTACCAATACCATTTAAAGCACATTTCTGATATCATTCTGATATATATTTTAACCATGTTCTTTGTTGTTAATGTCATCAAAGGGTGTGATGAATAACTTTTGAGGCTTGTAAGTCTTTTTTTAATGTCACCAGTGGATCCATTTTTTAAAAACTGTCTTCAGAGGACTCATAATCTTCCAGGTGAATGTTAATCTGTATTTTAGGCAGCTGTCTAGAGATGAGCCTTGTGAGTAGTATATTATTTTTTGAGATATTTTGTTACATCCTTAGTCCCAGGCTATTCGTTGGATTTGGCTTAATCAGAAGCTAAGCATTTTAATTCAGCTCCTTTTTAATAAAACTCAGTTGCAAATAATATTCTGATACTATTATTATATTTGCAGCATTCATCTCGAAATCCAACCTAGCACTTTCTTTGCTTCCTTTTCTATAAACCCTTGGCTTCCCATTGTTTTGCACAGGGGTCTAAAGCCCACGACTTTGTTATAAGGAAGGATTTCTCTGTTTTTCCCCACTACTTATTAATGTAAGAGATCACAATGATGTGCTTTCCTCAAACTCTTGTTTTAAATGGATCTCATACTAAGGAAGTGATGAGAAATTTTGGACTAAACCTCTGCTTTTCCTGTGTCAGTGTTGCATTTCTCACTAAATCTTCAGTCTTGTCTCTTATCCTCAGAGTTAAGCTTCCCACCTCAGTGACACAATTGAAATCAACGAGTTGCTAATTGTGTGAGTGATCCCAACCAAAGTGAACTTACTGGTTTTCAAGGACCAGGGGTGGACATGCAGGAAACATCTCTGGCCTCCCAGTCCCCTCACAGAAGATTAGGCCACGTGGTGGTGGGTATTAGACCCCTGTGTGTAGTGTTGGTCTGTGTCATGAGGACCTGGTGGATGCCATTAATGGACAATAAAGAGAAAATTCAGCATCCACATAAACTCTTTAGCAGTCCATATCATGGATCCCAAGTAATACTCACTCATGCTGATAAAGTTCAAATGTAACAAAGTGTTAGAGAAATTATCAAGTTACATGAACCCTCAAGCATGCCACCAGATAAACTAATTTTACTCTAC
This sequence comes from Manis javanica, assembly GCF_040802235.1. Taxonomy (NCBI): domain Eukaryota; kingdom Metazoa; phylum Chordata; class Mammalia; order Pholidota; family Manidae; genus Manis; species Manis javanica. Next base: position 4,449,367 of record NC_133170.1, on the reverse strand, counting down.
CTGGCTATGAGATTACTGTGTAGGCTCAGTCTTTTTCCATTTTGCTCATGCAATAAATGATCTGAGCTATCTTTTTGCATCCACTGTCTGCTCTCAAAGTTTGTAACTTCCTTTAAATCTTAAGCTACAACTCTGTTGTACGCTGTGAATATTAACTCAGCTGAATACTAAAGGTTGGTTCATCCAGCTGTCTCGAGCAGTAGAGCATTCATCGGAATCTTCCCAGCCCTTGGACAATGGGAATTTTTAGCTAAGGGTCGGGCAACTTGCATTTGAACCGGTGACTGCAAGATTAATGTTTAAACTGTCTGTAACTTCTCAAAGGTTAAAGACATGGTTGAGAGATTCTTTTAAAATGGCCATGTGGGATGTTTCACTGCAGGAGGGTCTACTTTACTTCTGAGTAAGCGACCCAGTAGTGCAGAGACATTGGCCTGGTTTTGTGTAGTTCTGGGTGGGATGCAAGACGTCTGCCTAGAAGCGTACATACATCAGTGAACCTGGGTGTGTTTTGAACATAGGTTCATTTTCAGAGCTGAAGTATGGAAAGGTGATGACACAAACTCAAAGTGAAAGTAGAAGCAAGCCTCCCCTTCCTTATTTCACACAGAAGTGGGCCTGAAGCTGCTGCAATCATGGGCATGTTTGATGTTGCAAAAAAGGAAGCAAAACAGATAAAAAGAATCCTGTGCAATGTGGCACCGTTTTCAGGTAACAGCCAGATTGGAAACTGCCCTTTTCTGAGAACTACTGTGAATCACAAAACTTCTCCCACTGTTTACTACACACAGCTCAGAGAAGTGGAGGTACAAACCAGCGTACCAAAACCTTAGATGCATACACATTATATATAATTATATAATGTAATATTATATAGTGTAATAATTATATATCAATAGATAACATGGTATATAACACAATGTGTAGTATATGAAATACATATTCAATTAGGTTATATATTATGCAATAAACATACCATATATGTTACATACATATAATACATGTGTATGCATGTACTTCTGTGATAAGCTTATATATAATAAACATACACATATATAATAAGCTTAAGAATGGGTATTCTAAGAGGGAAAAGGAGCTAAGGTAACAGGGTTATTTCAAAGACAATGGGACAAAATGCGGAGGGTGAGATGCTTCTGAGAACAGCAGGGCACCTGTCCTGTAGATCATCTTCTGCCCTGAGGTAGATAAAGTGAGAGGACTGCAAAAATTAGGTAAATAAAAACAATGAAATCACTGTGTCACCAGAATCACTCACTTGTGGGGCGTGTATTGCATGCAGGGGGCGTCAGCAGCTTCGGTGTCAGCAGCTCTTGGCCATAATAAAGGGACATTACTGCTGCTTTGAAGAGTGGCGATGGTCGCCAGGACCCATGGCAGCCTCGGGGGGTCAGCAGCGGTCACCTTGCTTTTTCCAAGGCAGGGAGAGGGACAATTCCCCATTCACTCAATATTTATCAACGCTCTTCATGAATTAAGAAATTTGACTCAACTCTGGGGATACAGAAGTAAGAAAAGCTCATGGAGTATCATGATGTTTACAATCCAATCAATAAAGAGCAGAAAAAAATAAACGTTAGTTCCTACCAGAAGCCAAATGAATACTTCGGAGGCACACATGGTATACGTCCTGGGGACCCCGCGCACATTTAGAACACGGAGGGCCGGAAGGTGCCCAGAGCAGGGCTTCCAGCTTCAGAACATGGCTGTTGGCCTGCTGGGAGCCTCCCTGGACCCCCAGTCTGGCGTGGGCAACACCACAGCGTGGGTAACATTTTATCATGCGTAAATTAACTGTGAAGGAATCCAAATTTAGCTCTTAATTTTTAGAACAAGTCTTTTCATTTTGCTTTCTAAGCCGTAAGTCAAAGTCGCAGAGACTCTAATCTAAGGCTTCGGATGCTCCAGGCTGAAGTAGTCCTAATGCCCATTTCAGGTCTGACCTGGGGGCCGACCCACTGTGTCATCAGGGCTTCTCCCTTTCCCCTCAGTAACCAGAAAGTGACCAGATAATTTAAATATTTAGCAGCAACAGGGTACCTAGTTAATTTTCTCCCATTTGCTCCACCTACAGGCCTCCCTGCCTCCTCCGGTGCCCCTTCCTCCTCCCTTTAGGTCACTCCAGAACCTTCCTGCCGTTAATTCCAACATTGGCATTTACGCTTCCAATTGCATGCAAGCCTCCACTTAGAGTGCATTCGACAGATTATCTCCTCTTGGCCTTTTGCTCAAACTTTCTGTATCGGAAGACAACACCGAACACCCAGCCTTGAGGCTACTCCAACAGCGCCATGGGGGATGTGTACTCTCTTGGCCAGAGGTGAACTCTGAGTTGGATTCACTGACTCTTGATCCCAGGCCAGGCTCCAGCCCACAGCGCTCCCTGGAATAGGTCTTGGCAGGGGAGCCACCAGTCTCCCGCCGTGAGGCGTGGAGCCACATTTTCCCCTCCGGCTTATTGTCCCCTTGGTCTCTCGCGGATCCCTCTCCCTGGGTTCTCCCAGCTCTTTGGCTGACGCTTTATCCCCGCTTTTGGACTCTACCTTTTTTGTCCCAGGTGTTCTTTTCCTACTTCATAGCTTCTCTGGGAGATGTTATTTTTCCTTCTGGATTGCTCATTATTTTTAAGTTGGAAGCCAACCTATCTATAGCCCACATTTTCCTCTTAGCACCTGAGCTGTGTGTGTAGCCACTCCCCACTAGTACGCACTGCAGAAACATAAACATCTAGGACTCTAAGGCAGACCTGGTTGCCCACAGGCCTCCCCCTCCCCACTGGGCCTTGCTTGGTTGCTGGTGGTTCTTGGCTTGGGGAATAGCACCGCTGTCACTTAATTATAGGTTTCATACTTCCCCCTTTGCACCTGCACATCAAATTAACAGCTAAGTTCAATCCATTCTGCGACTGAAATTTCTTGCAAATCTACCATCTGATTTCCATCCCTACCTCCACTGTCTCATTCATCACTATCGTCTCTCTCCTGGATTCCTTCAAGAGACTCCAGACACAAACTTCTTTCAGTCGCTTTTCCTGCCCCCAAAGAGTATCCCTTCCACAGTGATATCTTGAGAACAAAAAATCACCACTTTAAGCAAAACTCTGAGTAGCCACCCTGCTGTTCTTAAAGTTCAAAGTCCCTAACATAACTTACAAGGCCCTCCACGATGTGGTCCTGGCTTACCTTCCCAGTTTCGTCTCCCACCTCTCTTGGAATCATGCACAATTCAGCTACCAGATCTGCCTCGAGGACCAAAGGCCTTATTCTGCCAGCTATGAGGTCTAGTCTTGGCAGGCAGCCCTCCTCTGTGATCCTTTTTCCAAACTGCCTTAGCTGAAGAGAATCCTCTCACACAAAGCAATGCCACCCCCATTCCCAGAATTGCATCTATTCAATGAATGGCCCACTCGGAGTAATAAAGGCCGGTTGTGTTATCCCAGCTTGGAACAACCTAAGGGCCGTCTCAGCTTCAGGGCTCCTGGTGGGTTTGGCTGAGGTCTCTGTGGGGATGGTGTGATAGCCGACTGCCTTCTCTGCTTCGTTCCCTCCCTTCCATATTCTGTAGTAAAGAATAATAAACCTTCCACATACTGATCTGTCTCCGAATCTGCTTCCCAAGGAGCCCAACCTGCAAAAAATCGCCAGTTCGCATTTTTGGCTCTTAACATACTGAACATTGTTGAATTTCTAGAATGCTTGTCTTGCTTTCAGTCACCTCCAGGCCTTTGCTTTCCAAATGAGAAAAAGCCGCCTCTCACCTTACTTCCCTATTCCCAAAAGGTCCCCTTTTAAATGTATTCTTACAGTATCTTATACATCCCACATCACAGTTCTTACTGCTCAGCACTACAACACCCCTAGAGTGTAAACTCTACCTTTACGCTCATATCCCCAGTGCCTGGCACAGAAGAGATGCTCAGTAAAGAATTGTTGAATACCTTCATTCATTCATTCTTCATCCTGCTAATTGGGTAGTTCCATCAGACGGTCCCAAATCCAGTGGCCATGACAGACTCTCCGAAAGTGCAGTCGCTTTCGCACCAGTTTCCCGCCACAGTTTATCCTGATGATGGCGTCTCCTGGACGGGCATTACTCTGGTTTGCCTATTTTGTTCTTCACCTGCGTTTTCATGGCTATAGCAATACATTTAACTACTTAAAAATAGCATTGCTGGCCTGGGTGCCGTTGTGCCTCTTTGCCATGATTTTAATGTATTATTTTTGGTCTCAGCTGCTTTTGTTGATTTTATGCTTTGATTTTTTTCCCCAAGTTCTCGTGGGGGTCAGGAGCTATGCTCTATAGTGCCCATATTCTGGTTGCCAGTGATAATATACCCTTGCGGTGGAAGGGACTCAACCAACATTTCTCTCTTTTGATTCTTTTTCTGGTTTGCAAAAAAAAAAAAAAAAAATACAGTTTCCAACAATTGGTAGCAGTTTAATATGTTTTTTAGCAGGATTTCTGCTTGTGCATGGACAGAAACAATAATTTTGGGGAAAAGGTAACACTATCACGTAGAGTTCATAAGAGCCAAGAAGTAGATATTTACAATGCAAAAGATAACACCGCATTAATATCCAAAAAATACCTGACGACACCACTTATAAAACACGTTTCTGTTCCCATTTGTAGCTCGGTGGGCACACTCCAGTTGGGCTTCAGCTCTCACCCTGGTGCAGAATCATTCTCAGTAAGGGCCCCAGTGTTACCCAATTCAAAGGCCACTGTTCAGTTCTTCCTCTCTTGACCTTGCTGGTGAACACTTCCCCCTTTTACACACTTGCCTCCACTCTCCCCTTTGTCCCCTCTCCCCACCTTCCTGTACCCCCTGGGTCTCTCCTTCTTTCATTCCTCCTGTTCTAGGGATCCCTCTCTTCCTTCCGTGTATATGCTCAATGGTTTCTTCAATCCTTAGGACTTTGCTCAGCATCCTAGACTTTCTTTTTCCCCGTTAGAGTAATTACTGTGTTGTATTCTTCACAACTGTTTGACTGTCTGGTGCACTTGAGTGTGAGTTACTTCAGGATAGAGATTGTGGTTTTTTGGGCCCTGGTACACAGAACAGAGCTCCAACACAGCAGGTGCACAATACGGTAGATCCCCCCACATCTGCGGGGAAATGTTTCAAGACCCCCAGTGGGCACCTGAAAATGAGGACAGCACCGATTATTCTACAGCTGACCCCCAAACAACATGGGTTTGAACTGCATGGACCCACTTATACACCGATTTTTTAAGAAATAAATAATATTGGAAAATTTTTGAGATTTGTGACAATTTGAAAAAAACATTTTCTTTGCATTAGCTACTTATACAAATACAGTATATAATACATATAACATACAAAATATGTGTTAGTCGACTGTTCATGTTATTGACAAGGCTTCCAGTCAACAGTAGGTTATCAGCAGTTAAGTTTCTGGGGAGGCAAAAGGTATGTAAGGATTTTCGACTGCACGAGGCATCAGCACCCTTAAATCCCACACTGTTCAAGGGTCAGCTGTATATACTGTTGTTTGTCTATACACACATACCTATGACAAAATGTATCAGGCACAGTGAGAGGTTAAAAACAGCAAATAATAGAGCAGTTGCAACGATGTAGTGTGAATGTGCCTGTCTGTCTCAGAATATCCTGCTGTACTTACCTGTTTTCTTACTGTGATGAGGGGAGGTGATAAAGTACCCCAGGGCAAGATGAAGTGAGGTGAGGAGGCAGGCATTGTGACACATGTGAGGTTAGACTGACCGTCTGACAATACGTCCATTATTATCACTGGATTCCCGCCAAGGGACGGGGCGACTGAAATGGAAAGCACTGTCCTCGAATAAGGGGGCAATACTGTGACTTTAATGGATGAATATCCTCATTCATTTCTATAGTGTCATAGTAAGACTAACACACAGCTTTACATATTTTACAAGTTATGCCTGGCATAAGGACACCTTGCTGGAGGGACGGGTGGAGTCTGAAATCTCAATTCTGCTTTGTTCACCCTGGCACAGGGCTGTGTCTGCCTGGAAGGAGGGGCACATTTTTCTAATTCACTGGGATTTTTTTCCTCCCTATGGGAAATCGGCAAAGGCCAGCAGAGGCCCTGAATCCATGTCTGATTGGATAAATCTCCCCACTTCATCCTTTTTCAAAAGTTTTTCAGCTCTTCTAGGCCCTTTATTCTTGTTGAAATCTATTTTAAAAAATCTTGCTGAGACTTGCATTTTTATTACTTTGTGGAGAATTGTCATCTTTTTGGTATTTAATCTTTCATTAATTAATATGGTCTATCCATTTATTTATGACTTGTTATTGCCTTTTAATACACATTAATCATTTCTTCAAAAAGGTTTTAAAAAATAGTTTGTGAGATCAATTCCCAAGTTTTCTCTCCCTTTCTCGTTCTTGTTTTTATGCACACACACATACAATTACCTTTTACAACTGTGTGTTTCTGATCTTTAGGAACACAATTTTTTGCATAATTATGAAGCTACGTCCTTTATACTTATTGTCCATTAAGGGTCCTGTCCATTAAACTTCCTGTCCAAAACTTTAGTCCGTTTCTTTTTCCCCTGGGCTATCTTTGGAGTTTCTTTCTCCCCCCAATAATTTGTAAGAACTTTTGAAAGGTTAAGGCTGTTTTTTGTCATATACATGGCAACGTTTTTCTAGTTTGCCATTTAATTTTTACATTCGTTTATTTCGTTTTCATAGCCAAATGATCCAGTACCATTTTATTCTCCACTGAAGACCACCTCTGTCATTAATTTGTGCTTGTAGCCTTCTTTCGCAGTCTTGTTAACTAGCTGAAGCACTAATGTGTCTTGGGATTTTAGTCAATCACTTAAACTCTTTTGAAAGCTAAGAGGATACTTTGCCTTACCCCTGCAGTAGTTTGAGAGAATGCTCCTGACAGAATTCATCTTTCTGCACGGCCTCCTCCCAATAAATAGGCAATGAATAGGTGAATGCATTAGGAAAAGTGGAGACATCTTTCTACTCAGATTTAGTTTTCTTTGGAACGAAGCTAGGTTTTGATTTTTATTTTTTTGCAAGATAATGTGGTAGACAGAGAACGAGATACTGATGCAGAGGAACAGGAAGGAAGGCATGAAAGGCAGACTTCCTAGGAATGTCTGAGCTGTTGATTGGCTAGTCAGAAGTTCAAACAAGTACAGGAACCAGTTCAGAAATACACTGCAGGTGCGGTGGAGTTGACAAGGTCGGAGGTTTTTGCTTTGTTTTCATTAGAAGCGGTGTACAATAGACCACCTATCTTCAATGATTATAAATTCAAGTTTGGTATTGTTTTATCTCTACCTCCAGCCATATCACTTCTTTACCCACTAGTGGATTGCTCTGAAACAAATCTTAACCATCCTATCATTTCAAACTGTAAATTTTTTAGCACGTATCTGTAAAAGATAAAAAAAAAAGTATGACCATAAAGCATATTACTAACATCCAGGGTGAATTTGAATTTGCAATCTTACTAACCTAATGCATGAAGGAAGCCTAGTGCATTTTGGTTCAAGTGGTCAAGAATCTCTCCAGCTTGGCACTGGACTACCTGGGTTTAAGGCATTACTGTCAACTTCCTGCCCTGTCAACTCTAACTCTGCATTTCCTCTTCAGTGAAAGAATGATAAATACTTGTCTGATCCATTTCAGAATTGCCAACAGTATAAGTAAGAAGTGAAAACACAAGATTTAAAATTGTGAAGTCCTAACTTCCAGTCCACGGCTTGCCTTGGTAAATGACAGCGAGGACAGATAACCGACGGGAGTGGGTTGTCTGGGTCTGGCCTCGTCTGCGGCGTTTCTTAGGATTCTGTCCCTGAAAAACACATTATTTGGGTACCTTTCTTTTGTAAGTTCAGGGTTGCAGACGCTCATGCTCATAAGCACTTTGCTAAGGGAACGATGTTTACCTTCACCTCTTGTGCGTTTCTGCCCACACCTTATGATTTCATTAACAGCGCCGAGAACTGATTACTTTGTTAAGTAATCAGGATCCTCTGAGTGGAAACTCAACTTCCTAAAGTTAATTTTAGTGGCCTTTTGGCCAACAGAGAGTCAAAAACTAACAGGGAAAATAATGCGTTTCCTTTCCCACAAGCAGCCCCCGCGACCCTACAAAAGCATCTGGCTGGGCACGTTCTGACCCTGGCGGAGGAACTGACTCATCTCCCTACGGGGGGACCTCTCAGAGGCTGTTTTCCTAAAGGGGACCAGCGGGGCGGTGTCCCTTCTTCCCAGCGCCCTGATTTCCACTCTCAGATCGGAGATAGGCCGCGGCTTTCGTTTTCCTTCCTAGTTTGCAGACGCGCGCGGGGCTGCGGGGGCGCCGGCCGAGTGGGGGGCGGCGGCGAGGCCTGGGGGACCCGGGGACCCAGGGGACACAGCGCGGGGGGCCAAGGCCGTTTCCCCCGCGCGAGTCCGGGCCGCGCCGCCGCGGCCAGTGGGATCCGGTCCCGGGAGGCGGCGCTGTCACGCCGGCCCCCGGCCCGGTTCTGCGCAGCGCCACACCTCGGCCGAGCGGCTCGCAGGCCCGGAGCCCGTCTGGGGGCCTCCGCGGGCGGGGCGGGGCGGGCGGGGACCGGGGGCCGGGAGGGCGGGGGGGGCCGGGGAGGGGGAGGCACGGGGGGCCGGGGTGCGGGGCGGGTGGGGATCCCAGGCCGGGCGGGGGCGCAGGAGCCCGGGGCGCGGGGCGGGCGGGGATCCCGGGCCGGGCGGGGGCGCAGGGGGCCGGGGCGCGGGGCGGGCGGGGATCCCGGGCCGGGCGGGGGCGCAGGAGGCCGGGGCGCGGGGCGGGCGGGGATCCCGGGCCGGGCGGGGGCGCAGGGGGCGGGCCGGGCGCGCCGGGGGAGGCGGGGGCAGCGGCGGCGGCCCGGCCCTGTGCCTGCCCCTGGGCCGAGCGGGTCGGTCCCTGCTGCTGCCGCGCGAGGGGCGGCGGGCCCGGAGCGGGTCGGCCATGGCCAGTGGCAGCTGTCGGGGGTGCGAGGAGGAGGACGAGGAGACCCTGAAGAAGTTGATAGTCAGGCTGAACAACGTCCAGGAAGGAAAACAGATAGAGACGCTGGTCCAAATTCTGGAGGACTTGCTGGTGTTCACTTATGCGGACCACGGTAATCGCCTGCCGGGGGGACGGCTCTTCGCCCCCCACCCTGCCTTTTGCAAACTCCCTCTGGGTTTGGAGCTGTGCAAACTCTCCACTCCTTGCAGAAAGGAGCCGAGAATGCTGGGAGGGCTTGCGCTCTCTTCTCTTGCGTTCTCTGCCCATTCCAGACCTAAAAGGGTCGCTATGAATCGTAACTTGACTTCTCTTCCCTCATCCCTTTCTTTTCCAGCCTCCAGGTTATTTGAAGGCAAAAATGTGCACGTTCCTCTGTTGATCGTCTTGGAGTCGTACATGAGGGTCGCCAGCGTGCAGCAGGTAGAGGGGCTGTTTCCTCTTTGCCCAATCCCTTGCCCTTTGCAAGTAGATGTTTTTCTGTCAATATTCTATACCTAGAGTTCTGGATTGTGTCTGAGATACGGCTTGACAGACCACAGCCTGATTTTTAAGATGGGAGCGCTGTCAGGTTGCCAGATGTTAACGGTGTGAAAGGGCCCCGTGTGTGCAGCCTAACAGTCTTGAAGAAGTAGCTATACTGTTGACTGACGGACTTTATGGATGGTGCCGGGGTGGGGTTGAGGTTTAGTTCTGTCATTGGCTAGATGAGTTCATCAGTGTTCATATCAAATTATTCTAAGATTCTTTCCAATGTACAGCATGTCCTAGGGCTGACATCATTGTGAATAGTTTGGGAAAGGGGAAGAATGAACAGTAATAAAGTTGATAATTAAATTAATAAAATGCTGGAATTGGCAAACTCTCATAGGTTTGTTTATAATTTGAAGACAGATTTCCAGCCTTCTTTAGTTGCAGTATAACTTACGTTATCTAAAGAAAGTCATGTTTTATGACTCCCCTATGAGTTTAAATTTATACTTTTCAACTGTTTTCATATAAAATGAATGTAAAAGTGAAACTTCTAGAATCTGTACTGTAGGAAACCCAGAAATTTGCTCAAATATTTGACATATTAAAAAGGGAGCCCTAACATGATAATTAAGAATGCTCTATAGTCAAAACAAAATTACTGCCTCACTTGTTAACTTCCTTTGTAAATTTTGAGATTTAGAGAACTGAAACCAGTTTCGTCATTTGCATGTTAGGTCCTGAAGGGAAAGTGGATTTAACTTTGAACTCTATCAAGGTGCAGTCAGAAAGTCAATTTTCTTCCTATCTGCTTGAGACGGTAGATGGATTTAAGAATTATCTGGAGCTCAAAATCTATCTTCTTGTATCTTTGTGTTTATCTGTGTATCCAGCCATGTCTAGTCTGAACCATATACCTAGCTACTTTCAATGAGGACATATTGTAAGTGGAATAAACGGCAACTTTTATTTTTTTCTCAACTGAAGTACTTCCCATCTGACTATTGATTTTCAGTCTGTTAGCAAACCAAACCATGAAAAGATGGGAGGCATGATAAAGACACTGTTCTTTTTAGCACCCAGTGTCTCAATTTTGCCCATGAAATATGAGTCACTTTTCAGCCTTGGCCCATTGAGCTTGCTCTCCACCCACATCATCCCTCCGTGCTTGCGTCTGCTCTGATGTTCCAAAGCGCCTCTTCTCACTGCCTCCGTTCCTTGAATTCTAAGCTGAGCGGTCACTTCTACTGGGCCCTGCTTACAACAACTGGACCCTGTGGGATTCGGTTTGCAGAGTCCAGACTTGAGAATCCAGCGGGAGACTAGAACATACCCACCACCTCATTCTTCTTTTTGGAAACTGCCCAAGCCTCAACATGCTTATCTGGAGTAGTGAGGAATGTCACTCAACATTCTTGCCCTGTGGGTACCAGAGACTGAATATGCAAGAAAATAAGGCACTGTCTTCTAATTTGGTAATTTAAGGGAATAGCGCTATTAGTTTCAGCACCATACTTGTATTAGTCTGCAAAGGGTGTATGGAATCTCACTACCCTCTCAGAAATCTCTGGATATTTTTTGACTCAGAGTTAAGCAGCTCATTTAGGATCACAGAGCTCGTGACGGAGCCAGGACTCAAGTCTTTACGCACTTCAAGATCTCTTCCCATCATACAGTCCCCTAACTGATACATTCACAAGCTTTTGTGCAACTAAAAAGTGAAATGGTTTGGTAGAAATACTGTGGTCATGCTAGGCACAAAGACATTACCAATTTTATTATTGGCTTATCAAAGGGATGTAGAAAGGGATCTGTCTACTGATAATTTAATCTCCACTTAAAAGAAAGTGTTTTTTTCCCCTCAAATTTCTTCATATTTCTGGTGTAATTAGCATAGATCTCCTTTAATACTTTATATGTTGAATTAGCTGGAAGTGCTGAACTAAAAGCTTTTCATGATGAATGTAACATGTTAGTCCAGACTCTGAATTTTTATTTTCAAGATCTTTTCATATTTTATTAATGTTTCTTAATAAATGACAGTCTTCAGAGAATTGGCATTTAGGCTAGCTGTCTTATAATTTAATTTTCCTGCCAGTCAGCTGGTCACTTCTCTGTGTTCTTCGGTTTGACATTACTTCTCTTTATCCACACTGCTTCAATCTTTGAAGTAAGGGAGTGAAATAAATGAAAGTGACTGAAATGTTCTGTAACCCCTAAACTCTTTCCTATTGTGTATTAATTAGATACTTGAGTTTACAGAATAATTATAATAAAGTGAAGCACCAATTTAATTGTATTATAACTGTGCAGAATGGGAGCCTTCTTCTGAAAGATACGCTTTTAGTTGACTAGAGTAACGGTGGCTGCCTCTGCATCGCTGCCGCTGCCGGAGATTCTGTTCAATCACAGACGCTCACCTGCCCCAGTCTTTCCGCGAAGCAATTACTGATGGTCCTGCTTCACCAACGAAAACAACACAGGTGTTCTCCTCGAGTCAGCCATGCCGGCACAGAGATGGCTCTAGCATCCCATGTGATTCATGATTTATGTCTCACCAGAAGCTGCTCTGAATGTTACTTTCTTAAATACCTGGGGGGGAAAAATGTCTCAATATATTTTATCAAAAAGCACAAAAATAGCTGGGTTCTGTGACGACTGGATGGTCCATGTCTGTTCAGCTTACGTGGAGGAGGATGTCCTACTTGAATGTAGGTAAAAATAGCTGTCAGGAATTGCTGCCTTTTCAAGCAATTTGAAAGCATGTGAAAGGGAGCTATAACAAAGCGATTTACGCTTAATTCCGAAAAGATCCAGAAATATCCTTGCAAAGAGATCTTGTGTCATTTTTATATTGTGAAATACCCCTTGTTTGCTCCTATAAATAAGAGACCTGTGCCACTGTTCCTTACTGGCTGCATAGAACTGTTCTATCTTGCCACTCAGATTTTCGCATCCCTCAGCTCCACTTAGGCACCCAGTCTTATTTAACAAGCACCCTCTTCTTACCGTTTTGCACCTTCCTCTCCTCATAGCTCATCAGTTTTAAAAGCTCTCATTTCCCTATTTTGATTGACTAATTTATAATTTTTTGAAATCTGGCTCAAGTCCTACTGTTTCTATGTTCTAGTCCCTTCTGAGTAATTCTAGCTGGCAGTGAATCCCACTTTCAGGATTCATATTGATGTTTATCACATATCATACTTGGACACTTGTCATTTATTTCTAGATGCCGCATATATAGGCATTTTCTATTTTCTTTTGTTCTTTTTCTGACCATATCAAGTGTAGTTCTGAAGTACAACAGAAAGAATGGAGAATTCCTTAAGTTTAGAGAGGCATTTGTAGCAGGAAGGCTGTGTTACTTTTAATCTCCAGCTTGGAATTAAAAATAACACCTTTTATAAGAAATCATATATTTTTAAGAAGGGCAACTTATTCAAGGTGGCATGTATAAAGGGACTGAATGAAGATATATTTAAAATGCACCAGAAAGATTGTATTTCATTTGGAAATGTGAGTCTCAGGATGTTTGTGGTATCTAGATAGTCTATCTCCTGTCTATCTAATATGCCTGTCTCTCTTTCCTGTAATGGATGTCATATTATATATATATATATATATATATATGTTATGTCACATATATCATCAGACAATGCTCTGCTCTTTCTCTTTCCAGTTGCTCTTGTTCCATATCTGGGCAGCAGTCTTTCCTGACAGCTTATACTTTGCCATTAAAATCTCCAACTAATCACTTCATTTCCCCCTATAATTAAAATCCTAAATATTTAGAAGAGATTCTTCTGGGTAGACATGACTTAAAAAGCACTAAGTCCTGTGTATAGCCTTTCTTGCATTTCATAATCTTGGTATGTCCTCTGAAACTTTGTGTATGTGTGTTATTTTATTTTTATTTCTTTTTATTTGGATAATAGGCTTGCCTATTTCCTTCACTATTCAGAAATGTTACAATATTTTTTTGTTTGTCCTTCTGTATGATTTTTGTAGAAAAATGTATTCCAATATATGGCTTTCATTTCTCAGTAAGCATTTTAGGATACCATTTTGTTCCAAAATAATCATTTAAAAATAATGTAGTCACCCCAGTCTACTAAGAATGAAGAGATGCATGTTTGACTGACTATGTTCCGTTTAGGTGTTTTTTAAAAATGTGAATATTTTCCTTTCTTGCGTTCAGGTTGGTTGGTCACTTCTCTGCAAACTGATAGAAATCTACCCGGATACAATGCAAACCTTAATGGGACCCCAGGATGTTGGACATGATTGGGAAGTTCTTGGGGTTCATCAGTAAGTGTAACAGGTTTAAAAATGAACTGCACTCAATATTTGTCTATACATATTTCAGCCCTTCCCTGGATACATTATATTTACAATCTAAGCCAATCTGGTAAAATCCTTTAAAGTATAGATATTTTTCCTGGAGTTGTAACTTGTATTTATAGATAGCTTTCAACTCAGAGATGTATTATCTAATGGAATTAGAAAATTGACGTTTGTGGTAACATAGCAGGTGGTGGTATAATTTTAATAATATAATGGTAGAGTTACCCAGTTGGTTAAGTTGTAGGTTATTGATGATAACTTATGAGTTGAAACCAGGGAGAGATTTTTTTATTTTTTTACTAGTAGGGCTGATATAAAACACTGGTTCTTCCAAAAAAAAAAGAAAAAGTAAGTCCTATAAATAGTAATGTAGATGTTTATGCTTTACTGTCTTTAAAAAGCACCTTCATGTATATTCATACATCTTTAATGGGCTTAAACCACAGCTTTCAAAATTAAGAAAAAAGAGGAAATTACCTTTCAACACATTTGCAACCAAACCTTGATAGCTGTTTTACCAGCTTTTATTGCAGTTTGCAAGAAAATGACTCCTTAGATGAGACCACTTCTTTAGTTGTAATTAGTTAAGAAAACATTTTCTGAAGGAAAAATGTGTTTCTATGAAAATCCTTTTTGAATAACTTTATTTCTTGAAAATTAGAAAACATTTCTGTCAGTAACTTTAGGTGTTCTTTATATACAATGTGACTTTACCACAGAGAATAAACAAAAATTGTTTCCAGTGGCATATTATAAAAAGCATAATTTATGCTAAACTAAACATTATGTCTTTGTGTTGTCTCTTATTATGAACTAAAGCTGCTAATTTAGACCAATGAGAGCTTTGTTTATGTTTTCCCATCTTCAATAAATATGCATTGTTCTTCAGTTTCCAGCATCTAAAGAGTGTTTCAAAAGAGCATATGTACAATTAATGTATGATTCATTGCCAAACAAATCTCTGAAGCATACAGCACTTAACGAAGACTTTTGCAAAATATACCTGTAATTAGCAATTGTAACATTATGTGTCCCTTGCTTTGGTTGAGAATTTCCAAGATCCCCAAAGATTAGCGATCTGTAACCTTACAGAGTATTGGAAAACTCACCTACTTAATATTCTAGTACAAACCAACTGTTTGAATGAAATTACATAAACATTTCTACAGGCAGTCTCATTCCCTCTCTCATTCCCTCATCCATTCATTTACCCACTATCCATCAGGTATTTGTGACACCCGTACTTAAGGCCAGAAATAGGTTGAACAAGATAGACACACCGCTCTTCACAGTGGGGCATATTAGATCATTCCTAGCAAAAATTTATTGTAAAACATAACCTCCCTATATTCAAGGACTTTTGCCCCCAAAGGCTTATATTGCTAAGGAAGAAATCTGTGTGGTGGTGAAATCAGGAAAAGCGGGAATGGTGTGGGGAGATTTAGGGGCAGCAGGGGTTGGAGGAGAATGGACAGCGACTCGAAGGATGGAGTGTCTCAGTCTCTTACCTTACTACCTGGAGACCATGTGACCAGACTACTTGGATCTGATGAAACCGTGGACGTCACCAGGCTCCGTCTTCTAACATTGTGAAGCCAAACAGCACTTGGCAGGAACAGATTAAACACTGTATATTTTAGAGTTGATAACTCAGGGGCTCAGATTTAATAAATTTGAACCAATTGAATGTTATTGATATACTAAGTCCACTTTCCATTATAAATTATTGTTCATTTCTCTTTCAAAAATAGTAACAGTCAATAATTTAAATATTCGAATGGTTCTTAATGTATATGCAAACTAGCATCTTTATTACATCTCTATAATTTTATATATCAACATGTACCACATTCACAAGTTTCTATCACGTACAAGAATGGGCTTGTTTTTTTGGTGCATAGAGGGTTATGATATTTTGGGTATAGAGTTGGATGAAAATAATTCATAATTGAGTTTGATTATTCAGAGGAAAAAGTCATAACTTTTCATTTGAAATTCTTAACAATTCCCTATTAATTGTCAGAAGTCTGGCTCAGGTTTATAGGAAGAAAATAACAAATGAGCTTCAATATAGGGAAGGAAATACAATGAGACAAATAAAAATATAGGTAAGTAAAAAACAATATGTAAAAAAACAAATGTCTGAGGTGTCATATTTCACTCTTATCTTGATTTCTGTTTTTAATTACAGACTAATTCTTAAGATGCTAACAGTTCATAATGCCAGTGTCAACTTGTCAGTTATTGGACTGAAGGTCTTAGATCACCTCCTCACTTCAGGTAGTATATACATACTTATATTTTAATGCTGACTCAAATTAAAAAATGTTTAAACCATTTATCAAGTGTGTGTTAAAGTCTTTTTAAAGTATAATAATATAACCTAAATATCGATTTCTGAAACTCTTTTGTTTCCATTTTCTCTCCTTATCTCATTTTTCTACACTTTCTCTCTCAAAAATCCCACCCAGTATCTTGATCTTGAACATCACCTTCTGTGTTATCCCTAAACCTAATTTCTATCCTCTGCTTTGCTCTAAACCTGGTCCCACGTCTCACATTCCCAGTAGCTGGTCGCCATGCATGGCTTTGTCATTGTTATTTCTTTCTCCTTTATGTCTCTAATGTGTTTCCCATAGTACGTGTTCTAGAGGATGACATAATAGCAATATTTTAAAAATCTATAGCGTTACTTCTTGAATGCCTGGCAGGTGTCAGGCTTCATGCGTCAAACACTTCACATGCTTTTAAAAACATAGTCCTCCAAACATCCCTTGAGATGGCATTTTACCTCGGTTTCCTGGGAGAAGCACCGGCGTGCGGGGAGGTTGTCTCAGCCAGTTAGTGGTAGATCCGGGGTCTGGTTCTGCCTGTCAGGTTCTTTCCCTGAGGAAACTTCTGCCTAGAGGGTTACAGACCTAAAACAAAGACTCTTTATATGGTGCAGTGATCATGGTCATTGCTGTGATGGACACTTGCTATGACATGAAGCTCTGAGAAGAAAGGCTGCTTGCAGGGGAGCTGACCACGAAGGTCAGGGAGGCGTCTCCCTTAGCGCCGTGGACGGCGCATTAGGTCAGGAGGTCGGTGTGTGCAGAGTCGCAGAGACCTGGGAGGACGGCATGCGAGGGTGGACACAGCGGTGGCGAGATTTTAAATGTCTTCTTGGCTTTGCTAATAATGACAACCCAATAGGAGCCCGGGGGACGAAGAAAGAGAGAAGAGAGAAAAGCAGAGCATGAAGAAAGAGATGGGAATGGCCCCAAAGTCCTCGCCACTTCGCCGCAGCCTTTACTGAAATGGATAGTACGACGTACCCACTAGTCGTAACCATAATGTATTTTAAACTCGTTGGCAGCCCCCCCTTTTCCTTTTCTGTTCTCCATTTCACAGTGGGCAGGAAACCGAGGGTTTTTGAAGAGTCTCCCGATCCTGGGATATATTGAGTCAGCAGCATGCAAACAGTTTGGAAATTCGGCATATGTTTTGAAAAGACGAGTTAAATCAATTTCTTCCATACAACATTTAGGATTTTGCGCTGTGAGCTGTTTTATGCATTTTGAAGTCCACTTCAGATACTTATGGAGGGGTTAATTTATGAATCACTTTATTGTAAGTACTGGAACAGAGATATGTAGAAAACCACCACAGGAACATCGAGAAGAAAAAAGTTAAACACATTTGTACAAAGTTAAGAGCATGGACATGCACTGCCTAAATGTCGATCCAGCCCTGCCTCTTACTAGCTGTTGAACCCTAGACAAAAATCACATGGGTCAGTTAACCTTTCTGTGCTGTTTTCTTGTTTTCTTACGTCTAAAATGGAGATCACACCTACCTCATGGGGTTGTGCTGGGTTTACATGTATTAAGAGTGAACTGCTTCAGCCTGTGTCTGAGACGCTCATTATTTAGGTGTTATTTCTTGAATTATGGTGGGAGTATGTTTGGTGCGGGAAAGGGCAAGGGCATCCCACAATGCCAGTGCAAGTGCACATGGGTATCAGAGAAAACGGTCAGCAAGGAGCAAGGGGTTTGCATGTCTGGAACTGAGGCGACGTGTGGAAGGACTGGGGCCGGTGAGATCCGTGTACTCAGTTTGTGAAGGGTCTCGTTTTTGGACTGAGGACTATGGGAGGCCTTAAAAGGTTTCAGCAAGGGGTTTAAAAGATCACATTTTGTTTTTAGTAGTATAATGCAGGGATTAAATGAGGTAGAGATTTGGGTTAAGCTGAGCCTTTAAGCAATTGTGTTTGCACTCGGGGCGGGAGGTGACGAGGTCCTGAACACAACAGGAATGGAAGGGCTTAGTTCAAAAGGAATTTTCCAGATGTTTAGAAGATAGACTTGAAGGACTTAGTCTTGAGTTGGTTCTTTGGCTGGGCAGAGAATGAGAAGAGAGAGGGAGGAGGGGCAAGGGAGATGTTTCTTGGGTGATGGCATCATTACTGTTGAACGAAGACAGGGAATAGGCTAAATTGGGGTGGCCGTGGAATATTTGGGTGGTGCTGTCTAAGAGGCAGATGAAGTGTGTCTCAGTAGTTTAGGACAAGAGGTCTTGGCCACCATACATGTAGGATTGATTGGGAATCACAGAGTCATAGTAAAGTGCACTGGGAATTTACCGTAGAACTTGATAGGTCCAACATCTGGGCCAAGTGGTGAAAAGTCTACAAACCGTTCATAATCCTCATGTGAACATGACTACATTAAATGTTAAAGCAGCTATTTACTCGGGGCATATTGTTCTCTTCCAAATAGGTAAAATCACTTTGCTGATATTGGATGAAGAAAGTGATATTTTCCTGTTAATTTTCGATGCCATGCGCACATTTTCAGCCAATGATGAAGTCCAGAAACTTGGCTGCAAAGCTTTACGTGTGCTGTTTGAGACAGGTATTTTAAAGTGTCAGATTATTCATTTTGATATTTGCATAAGAAAAAAGGGTTGATAATGGGGAAAGTAGAATATAATTTTGAGAGTAAGAGTGTATCTAAAATTGTACCATTTATTAAGAAGTAGGAGCTGTCAGTGAAGGCTAAATAGTGCAGGTAAATCAAATATTGCTTATTTGTGTGGAATGAATTTCATTCATGGTTTATAAATTAAAAAGTTGGAGAACTAAAAAGTCTTGTTGATTATGAAGAGTGTTGCATTTGCTAACATTTTTGTTACCACCATTCTCAGGCTAGAAAAAACAGAGTTTTATACATGCTTTTGAGGTTATCACCCAATAAAATGACTCTGAATGGAACTCATTGGCTTGATGAAAAGACTTTAAGTATTAAAATTAATGATGACAATTTCTGATCTTTTTAAAATGAAAACCATTGAGACAGAGTATTTCAATGTCAAATTAGTTGTCATTTTCTAAAGTTGACCCTCGAGTTAATTAATACATTTAGCTGAGCCGCCCTTCGACAGTGTCCCATTAACCACTCCTTTTGAAGTACTGTGGTATGTTCACCTCCAGTGAGTAACAGGCCATCATTTTTAGTCGTTGGTCAGTTTTCTCTAGTCTCCCCAAATGAAATTATAAATAATTTTGTTTTTCTGAGAGCTGTCTGGTCATTAACACTTGTACATTTCAAAACACGGAATTCCTAATATAGGTCAACATGCAATTATTTTAATCTCAATAGGTTTTTTTTTCCGTTATAAAATTCTCAGGAAGGGTCTTCTGCTGAAATATATTTTTAAATTAACATTCTATTGTATTTACTGTGCCTCATTGAACTATCATGAGTGTTACACTTTTGAGTAATTATATTCTTATATCATGTTTGAGCTTTTTCAGTATTTTGTCTTTCCTTTTTTAGTTTCAGATGAGCAGCTGACAGAATTTGTTGAGAATAAAGACTATATGGTATTGCTAAATGCATTAAAACATTTTAAAGATGAAGAGGAAATTGTGCTTCATGTCCTGTACTGTTTACATTCCCTGGCAATTCCTTGTAAGTAGCCTGTATTCATGATTTTTTTTCGTATCTGAAACGTTACAATGTACCTCCTTTTCTGAGTGTGTTTTAAAAATATTTTTATTATTTAGAAACTTATGCATGTTAAACCCATTCATTTATTTATTCACTTAATTAATTTATATTTATTGATACTGTACTGCAGCTGGTTCTGGGCTTGGTGCTGGGGAAACCAGAGCAGAAAATATAAATATTTTTCTTGCCCTCCTTGCAGAGCTCCATGCAGGCTACAGATAAGTACATAAGTGATTATAATGTATTATAAGGCAGGCGTTGGCAGAAGTACTTAGGTTTTTGAGAACAGAGTGAGGCAAGATCTTTTAGCAGAGACCTGAATGTGGAGGAGGCCTGTGTGGGTAGAGAGGTGTGAGGTAAGGTGGAAATGCGTGCACTGTCCCGGGCAGGGCACATGGTGAGCATGAATATCCTGGAGCAAGACCGCACAGTGCCTCCGAGAAGATAAGCATAGTGCAGCAGATGGTGGGTTTACGCACATGTGCGTATGTACGTGCACAGCCCTGAGTGTCTACTTGGGTGTTATTTCATGGAGGTGGGGGAGGGCTTGGTAAGAGTCGGTGGATGAGGCTGGAGACATAATCAGATCTGGAAGGGCCTGAAGAGCCACAGGAAGGAGTTTGAACTTTATGTGATTCTGGTTTAGCATTTAGGCATGCTTTGAAATCCAACCCCTTTACCACAAAAAAAGTGCAAGTAAGAAATTAATTTGATGTGTGTTAGAGGTGATTGCTAATGGGTTAAGATAGTGCTTCAGATTCGATTACTTTTGTTTTATAAGTGCACATGAGCATTTTGTATTTCACGTAGTACCTGTGTGGGTTTGTACAGGGTATGCACATCTCATATTTTCATCTTCACACGTGAGGATTAAATGGCTAAATAATGGGAAAAATGCCAAATAGTACCTCACATGTAATAAGTGTTTTACAAACATTCACAGTATTATTTAATTTGTATTTTGTATGTGCATAGTATAATGTCTGCATATATAATATATTAATATACATAGAGAAATCTGCAGAAGTGAGACTTGCATGAAAACTCAATCCCCTTGTGAAAAACTGTTTTTTCTGTGTGTGATGGCTATAAATCCATCATTTTCTTATGCATGGGAAATTAAACACTTGAGAGGAGATGGGGCTGAATAATAATAGAGAATGGGCAGAGTTTGAAATTTCTCTGAGTCATCCATGCCAACAAACTGAATCTATTCTTTATTTTGCTTTTCCTTGGCTATGTTTATACACTTATTTATTTATTTAGAGCTGGCTGTTTTTGAAACTCATTGTTTCTACCCACATCTGACATAACTCCATGAAAATGTGTTGGTTCATAATGCAAAGGTCAGAGAAAGCTGCAACTGAAAATAAAACTAATAAAATGTTTTAAACACTGATTCTAATACAAAGACATTCGCCTTTGAGCCTTACAGCAAATTATGTCTTCTATTCTGAATAGAAGCACATAATTGTTTTAAGAGGCCATTTCCTTTCATGATGATATGTTTTTCTATATTTAATGTTTTTTTAATAGAATTTAAACATTAAAAAATGTTTTGGGGGGGGGAACAGTTTATGCTGCAAAAGATAGAAAAATGCTTTGGAGACACCATTTTTTGTTAACAATAGTGAACATTTCATTTGGACTTAGAAATTCGTTTTCTCCACATAGGTTCACATACTCCCTATTGGTTCGTTGCCTCCCCCAAAGGATTCTTCCTTCCTTTCTGGTTCACCTATGTTTGCCCCTTAGCCGTATATTTTAATATCATGCCTCTCCTCCCCTTTTCCTTGTCTGTCTCCAAGCCTTTAGGAAGCGTGATGTTGCTGTCTCTTACCCTGACTGATCTTCTGCCCTTCTGGAATGGACAGGAAATAGATCATATCTGATTCTGTCTGTTCTGTTATGTGACATACTCTTACTTTTCCATCTGTTGGTTTGGGGAAAAGGAACAACGTAAAACCATTATCCAATGGAGCAGCGCCTCACTGGGAAACAGGTCCCACGTTAATTTATGTGGAATTTATGATTCACACATTACGTTTTAGACTTCTACAAAGGCACTCCCAAGTTCCCCCTTTTAAAAAGTTTTTAAGCCAAGAAACTGGAATAAAGCAACATTTCCTTCATACTAGAGATGAGTCCTAAGTCCTGTTAATTAGCAATGAACAACATAGTGTTTTTTATAGCTATTTGACAAAACCTGATACTTAAATTTGGAAACATGGCCATCTGCCAGATCGTTGTAATCTATGTAAGATGGCTTTGTATGCATACTTACCTTATTGGTAATTATGATTTCTTTAAATTTAGGCAATAATGTTGAAGTCCTCATGAGCGGCAATGTCAGGTGTTACAATATTGTGGTAGAAGTCATGGAAGCATTCCCTATTCATGAAAAAATTCAAGAAGTGAGTTGCTGCTTGCTCCACAGGCTTACATTAGGTGAGTTATAATTCTTGGTTAATTTATTATTGCAGTCTCTGCAAGTGTATACATCATATGTATGTTGTACGTTGATGAATAAATAGCATCTTGACATTCATTGGATGGAAATATTGTAGCAAACTGTTCTGCCCTGCTTGGATGAAATTTTAAAAGGAGTGGCAACAGTAGATATGTGTAATGTAAGAGAAATCTTACTGTCAGTGCTGCATTTAAAGTATAATTATGTAAATGGATGATGCATACAGAAGAATACAGCAGAAAATGTGAAGTGCAATGCAGAAAAGCTCCTACCCAACTTAGATATTAGCATAGTGCCAGTGCTGTAAAGTTATTCTGGGCTACGTCTTTCCCCTGATATTTTACAGAGGTTAACACTATCCAGAATTTTGTGCTGATAAATCATTTGCTTTCTAAATACTATTTTACTATATTCACATATCTCCCTAAACAAAATAGTTAATGCTGCTTAATAAAAATGAAATCATGGTGGATGTTGTCTTCTGCAATTTAAAAAAATTAACATTATGTTTTTAAGACTCAAATATTTTTGCATATACTTGAATGTAGTATTCTATTATATGGAGATAGCACAATTTATTTCCATTCTCCTATCAGTGGGCATTTGGTTTATTTCTTATTTTATGCTACTACCATCTATGATGCTGCTAAAATATAAATGGGGGTGCATATCTTTTTAAGTATTTCTCTGCTATTGGTGTTCTCTCCTTAGCAAAATACCTGATTTGTCTTCATCTATTTTTTCATAGTATAGTCGTTCCTTTTAAAAATTGATTCATAGTTCTAGGTAATAATTTTTTGGTAGTTGGTTGTATGTACTGAGACCATCTTCCCCTGATTGGTGACCTGTCCTTTCGTCATCTTTAAGGCGACTTTGTAATTTAGTTTAATAATCAGTTGCTTTGAGCTTTACCCCTTTTAAATATACCTTAGGAAATCTTTCCTTAAGATAATAAATATATGTTATCCAAAATCTTTGTAATTTAAGGATTAAAGCATTGTAATCTGTCTTGAATCATTTTCTGTAAGTAGGAATTCAATTCCCTTTTTTATAATATGGAAAGCATACTTTCTTATATGGTTCATCCATTTCCCAGTGGTATGATACACTGAATATATATAATATATATGTATTACACGTCTATAACATACATTACATATATTATTAAATATAGGTTCCTGTTTTTATTGTTTTTTGTGGCATTGGTTATTTTGATTCATCCGGATCCAATATATTGTTTAAATTACTGTAGCTCTGTAAGTCTTGATACCTGCAAAGCTAATATTCTATCACTATACATTCTTCTTTACTTGGGTACAGTTTGACTTTTTTCTTGGACCTTTACTACCCCATATAAATTTTATAATTAAAATTTTCCAGTTCCTTGGAAAACTTCATTGAGATTTTGACTGGAATTTCGAAGTATCTGGATAAATTCAAGAAGAACTGGCAACTTTTCTTTATAATTTCTTCCATACAAGTCTTGCACATCTTGTTAGTTATTTCTAGATATCTTGTTTTTTAATTATTATAACTATCTCTTTTACAGTTGTAGTTTTGAACCGTATAGGCATAAAGAAATGTGAATGATTTTTTGGTATATGGATTTTACCTACCTTTCTAAACTCTTTTATTAATTCTAACAATTTACGTATAAATGCTCTCAGGTGTTTTTATGTAGTAATTATTTTAATTTGTGAATAATGACATTTTGAGTTCTTCCTTTCTTCTCTTTATAAACATCATTTCACTTCCTTGTCTTTGTGCATGGCCCAAAATTATCAGTACATTCTTAAATAGAATCGAATTATTAATAAAGGCTTTCTTATCTTGTTCTTGACTCTGAAGAGAATGCTGTAGTGTTCTCCCATCCAGAACGGCGCTTGTGATAAGATTTTTGTTGTTTTAATCTTGTTTTCTGACACATAGTTTTTATCAAGTTAAGAAGTTTCCCTCTGTTCCTTGTTTGCATTTATTTTTACATGTGGCTTTTATTTTTAAATGAGTGTTGAATTTATCAAATATTTAAAAGAATATATTAAGAACATCTTGATAATATGGAGAATCACACTTGCAAGTTTAATAATGGAATGTTGTATTGCAGTCTTGGGATAAATTTAACTTGGTCATTTATTTGATTTTTTATACATTTCTAAAAATCTCTTTTTATTTTCAGATCTCCCAGGTAACGTTTAACTACTCTTGTTTGCTTTTGTTTTTCCTTTTCTCCCCTTGCTCTTCCCGTTTTTATTTGTATTCCTTTAGTCATAATACATAGCTATCTTGTGTTCTGTATCTGATAATTTCAATACATGAAGTTCTTAGGAGTTGAAACCCACTGCTTCTAGGCTTATAGTCAACATGTCACAAAGCCTTGTTTTCTGAACTTCATGTGAGTTTCTCTTGGAGTTAAATCTGAGAATCCTGAGGACCTAAATTACAGGGGCTCCTCCAGAGATGCTTTCCAGGAGCTCAGGGCTCAGGACTAACCTGGGAACACATCGGAATACCCTTTTGAGCTTGATGTGGGAGATGCTGATACCTTGGAGAGAGTCCAAGGCTAGTCTGTGGATCACAGTGATAATTTCCCACAAGGCTACTCTGATTGTCCATTTGTTTTCAGCTCGTAGTTCTTGTCTCAACTCCTTGTTTGGCCTCCTTCTCCTTAACCCTCCCCTCCCCGAGTACACACCTTGAAGCTTCCCTTAATATTTTTTTGTGAGCAGAACGGTGCACTAAAAGCTGAATAGTTGGTGAACGACAAAGTAGGATTGCTATCTGTTGGAGATTGGTGCTGATGACGTTTCCCTGAAAGGATTATCAGAAATGTTTTGCGCAAACTCAGGATTATTGGAATAGGCATTTAGCCTTTGATCACTACAACTTTGGTGGGAAAAATCATCATTCTTTTGAAAAAACTAATTTTCATAATTTTACGCCAGCAACTTAGATTTTTAACTTCTAGAATTATGACTATATCTCCTGCGTAATTCAGAAATTCATTTCAGCATTAGTAAAGTTACCAGGTAATATCACTTAAGATGTGATTTTTAGAAATTGAATTTTCATTTGCATGTACAACTTCATTTTATTTCTTTCCTTGATAAGCATATATCAAGTGTTTGTCATATGACCAAAACTGTGGAGATATAATGATAATGTCTTAATATTTGCACAGTTCTTTCATAGTTTCCTAAGTAGTTTCATACATGTAAAGGTTTTAGATCCTTGAAACAATCCTGGGAGATGGAATATTGTTATTATCTCCATAGTTATATGAGGATCTGTTTCAGCAAATTGGTGTGTCTGTTTCAGCAAATTGGTGTCTTATCCAAGATCATATAGTAAGGGGAGAAATCAAACTGAAAACCCAGATTTCTGCTTCCCTAAGCCAAAGAAAGCATTTTTTTTAAAAGCGTAATAGCCATTTACTAATTTACACCTTTTATCAGGAGAGATTTTTGCTCATTATATTTTCATGAAGGACACAGTTGTATAAGCTAGCTTATATATGGGAACATTTTAATGTAATTCAAAAGATTTTTTAAAAGTCTAGCTAATAGAGTAGTGCACTAAAATAGAATTCTCTCTTTCATGTTCTACAACTTACCATAGTCAAGTTCCAACTTGCACAACTTATATTAAAAATGTGAGTTCACCATCATCCCTTGAAATAAGTGAGAGGAAGAAATGCTTTGACTGTCACCATTGAGGAAATGGTGCTTGGTTGTCAAATTGGCCTATAATGGTACAGTAAGGGTGCTTGGCCTTATGCTGTTGAAATCAAATAAACCATACAAGCTGTCTCATTTATAAGTTTTGTATTGTTCTGCAAGAAAAGCTGGTTAAACTTTAACTTCCTCCTCGTAATTAAAATAATAACCCAAAGTCAATATATAAGCACTTAACATTTTGTCAAATTATGTAGTTTACTTATGAGCTTACTGCATTTAAAGGCCTTATACAATTTTCTATGTATTTTCACATACATTGTCTGAAAATAAGGTAAAGTCAGTCATACTGGCATTTGCTCAGAGTCACACTGCTGTTTGGTGGTAGAGCAGCTGTTGGCAGTGACAGGGGAGTAACAGGAAAAAAGAAGGTAAACGGGACAACCCAAGTTTAGATAAGTTTGTAAAAGCACAGGAGAATCTTTTCGAAATGACACTCTAAGACTAGACACCACCAAGGGCTGGGGAGTTTGTCTGCTTAGTGGGTGAATATGGGAAAAGCAAAAACATAAGATGTTGAAAAGGATGAGCTAGACCTTGTTAAACGGCCTTTTGATTTTGAAGTCACTGATTAATTTTTGGTGTGAACTTTAGGCTTTCCATGATATAAGATCTTTTCCAGTTCTGGCTTCGTGTCTCAGGGATTATATAACAACACTTACAGCTAAATAATAGTTTCATTCTTAGATCCAGAAGGAACCTCGTGACTTTTAGTGAGTTGCAAGCCAAATGGAAGGAGGTGCATATTTCTGGATTATCATTTACAGATTATTTTCTCATAAGGATTTAGATTTTTGGATGATGTGTTGAGTTTCAGAAGAGTGAGTATAAAAAGGTGTGGGGCTTCCTCCTGGGTTGGGTTAGAGGTGGTAAAATATTCCCTTATTTCTCTTCTAAATCATCGCAGACAAGATCAAGTAGTGATAAATGGGGCAGTGGGTTTTTCTGAGCAGCATTCCTTTAAGTGAGAGAAGAGCGTTTCAGCAAAAGCATTTGATGACAAGGGAGGGTCTTTTTTCATTTTTCTGAAGGCAAGAAAGTTAAGCTGTTTTGTCCGATGATAATTGTCATGCCATGTGTATCAGTGTTTCACTTGAGGACGCCATTAGAGGCAGCCAGGGAACACAAAGTTAATATATCCCAAACACATCATTTTTGCTCAGTCCGTTCCATTGTCTAAGTAAGATAATCGAATGACTGCATGAAATAAATCTGTAAAACTTTACACAACCATATTAAGCTATTTTGATTAAAGTAAATATATGTTTTAATGCCATTAAAATATTCCTAACTACTCAAATTTATTGGTTGAACTACTGTTACATAATTACAAGTGATTTAAATTCCAGGAATTCAGCTAACATCTTCCTTCACTTTCAGGTAATTTTTTCAATATCCTGGTATTAAATGAGGTGCATGAGTTTGTGGTGACCGCCGTACAACGGTATCCGAAGAATGCCACGTTACAGATCGCAGCCCTCAGCTGTTTAGCACTCCTCAGTAAGTGGCTCTACTAAAATGGAAATTCTTGTGGGTGCCTTTGGTCTTTTATTTTTTAAATATTATTTATTTTTTAATCTTCTTTAGTTGAAGTATAGTTGTTATGCCATCTTATATTAGTTTCAAGTATACAACACACTGTTCAGCAGGGCCCCATATGATTAAATCTTCGCCGCCACTAGTGCAGTTGCTCTCTGCCAAGACAGAAAAGATGTTGCAGAGGGTGCCTTTGATCTTGAATGTGAACATTGTAACAAAGAAGTCACATGCAGAGAAGGAAGCACTAAATGCCTTTTCTGTCCCACGTAATTCATTTTCCAGTCGAGGACACTTTCAGGGGAACTAATAGTTGTGATTAAGTGCACCCTTCCCAATTTGTACATCAGGAAATACATACTTAGCTTTGTCACTGGGCACCTAATCTCCTCAATTTGTCTTCTCTTAACCTGTTGGTTTTGTTTGGAAATTTCTTCCCCATTCAGTTATTCAGCCAGGTGGGATGGCACTCCTCTGAGGTGTGTAACGTATTAAAAGGTCTTTGCAATTAACCAAGGCCATTATGAAAGAATACATCACTCTGCTGATAATGTTTCAAAATATGGACTTGAAATTGGTTATTTACATGGTAAATCATATGTTTATATTTTTTTCAAGCTGAGACCATTTTCTTGAATCAAGACTTAGAGGAGAAGAGTGAGAATCAGAATGACGAGGAAGAAGAGGATAAATTGTTTTGGCTGGAAGCGTGTTACAAAGCGCTAACATGGCACAGAAAAAACAGGCACGTGCAGGTTGGACCCTCTCGTAAATATCAGATTTATTTGAAATCGTGTTTGTTCAGTGATTTATGTTTTGACAGGTTTCTTTTTTTCCCCCCCTCCCCTAACCCAGGAGGCTGCGTGCTGGGCTCTGAACAATCTCCTGATGTACCAGAAAGGTTTACACGAGAAGATTGGAGATGAAGATGGCCAGTCAGTAGTTCTGATTTTATATGATAGAGAATTTCACTTATATTTTTATATAAAATACAAAATACCATAACCGCAACTTTTATTGTTAGACATATTTTCGTTATGGTCATATATGTTTTAAGTGTTGACATAAAACAGTAGTGGATATATAAGATGTTGTTCAGTAGTCAGTAACAGGTGGTGTGTTTGAGTTATTACTGAGAGATTTGGAATCGAGAGTCATTCAGTAAACTAGGAATGTTCGAGAAAACGAAAAACCTTTGCATTTTTCGCCCGTCTTTTAAAAATGCCATATTGAATTATCTTAGGTGATAGAAATTACAGAGCCACTGTGACCTTTTCTGTTGTGGGGACTAGCTAGCAGGTTGTCAGTACCAGGAATTAAATGTGCTAGGAAGCCTCCTTTAGTGATTGCCCCCCTGACTGGCACTGTTGGCCTGTCTTCCCCTGAGAGGGTTCTTCCTGCCTGGCAGTTCTTGAGGCTTTGTGGGTGTGTCATTCAAGCATCATTAGACCAGCCTGTCTCTCTCAGACATGCAAAATATGAGCAGAAGTTTTCACGTATGTCAGATTTGCCTCATGGCCACAAGCCTTTTTGTTTTACAGCAACTGCTTGTATTTGTGTTTTTTGCTCTGGATGTTAAAATTTGAATGACATCAAGGAAATTTAAAGAGTACTATTCTACATCTCAAATCCTGACAGCCTGTTTGTGTACTGACCCACTGCCGATCAGAAGGGAATTCATGACACATATGCTATTTAATTAAATTCCTCCATTCTGAAAGGAAATAGCAATCTTTTGAAAATTATATGTTAAGCCAGTGTTCTAATCCACTTTGAACAATCTTTTTAAGAGATCAGAGTTAGGTGGATTTAATTACAGTTTATAAATTTCAGTTCATAGCACACCGATTCCTCAGTATCCACAGGAGAGATTTAAAAGAAATACATTAATAAAAGAAAATAAACTGAAGCTGTAAATTTTAAAAACTCATGTGAATTCTTTACATATTTTTATTTTTCTTTCTTCCTCCCATTATCTTCTTTTTACTCTTAGCACCTCTTTCTATAGTTGCTGTATTTTTTCCTCCTTATCTGTGTATCAACTTTGAAGAAACAGGGAAATACTAATATTATTATTTAATGGATTTAACTCTAACTTTTAAATGTAAAACTGTGTAATGAGAATTCATTTTTGTATGTGGAGGTGGGATAAAATGTTGTTTATATGCCCTTATTTGTTAGAGGTTAGACAATGATAAGTGCGAATTATTAAAACAATAGGCACTAATTTTGTGACTGTCTCTGCGGAAGGTTCCCAGCTCATAGGGAAGTGATGCTGTCTATGCTGATGCACTCCTCGTCCATAGAGGTCTTCCAGGCATCCGCAAACGCGTTGTCCACTCTCCTGGAACAGAACGGTAAGAGGTGCGCCGCATTTTTTAATAAAAGGAAACACAGTTTTTTTTTTTACTAAAAGCAATACACTGTAAAACATTCAAACATGTATATGTATATCTGATTATACATATATATATATATGGAAGGATAAAGAAGAAATTAAAACATTTTGGCGTTTATCTTCTGGACGTCTATGTATCTACTCACACATAACATATACAATGTATTTTCTATTTTTTGCAGAAATGGGATCATGTTTTACTCTTTTAAAGCCAAATTTTATAAATTTTTTTGCATTGATAAATGTAAATTCTCACATTATCATTTTTAGTGGCTGTATAGCTTCCCAGTGTACGCCTATGTTCAATTTTATGAACCGATTTCTTGATAATGAACTTTTTAGTTTGTGTCCAGTGAGATTTTTTTTTTTTGGTACCTATAATAAACACCAAATGGTCACTTTTTCCCATTTTCCTTTATACCCTGTTCCTGTTATTTTCTTAGGGAGACTTTCTAGAAATGCAATGGGTGAGGAGGTAGTTACCATTTAAAATCTATGCATTTAAAAACCATCACGTGCATATTTCTTTATGCTGTTATTCAAGTCAAATCAAGGGAGGAATCATCTCTTCTTCCTTTTCCTCCTTTCTCACTCTGCCTCTCGGATGGCAGTTTAATAAAAGGTTTGCACGGACAACGGACCTTAGAGATGGACAGAGATTGTCCTTGGGATAGTGAATCCGAGCAGGGGCGGTGGGAAAAGCAATTGCTTGTCTCAAGTCCCCATCTTCTGCTGCACAGATACCTGCATAGGAATCTCGCTACTGGAAATGAGGACTGGACTTGACTGCTTTTGTGTGGGGCACTTAGGAGAGGAGACCAGCCTGTACCATGTACAAACATTGTGTTTGTTCTGTAATTCTCAATCCCTTGGAAATCTTTGGCATGCCAATGAAACCACCATGATTTTGTGAGACTTGGGCAGCTTCTTATTATGGTGTCTGAGGATTAGTTATATTTGGAGTCATCCTTCATTGCTTTCTTCAGAATCTCTGCTCTTTCCGTTTCCTTATTTCTTTGTTCTTGATCCATTTTCTGTTGTCCTCAGAGTTCTGCCTTAGGAGGGTATTAACCTAATCAGCTTGTTCACCAACCTTTGTGGGCGACTGCTAATTGAAAGACTCTTACGAACGCTGGGTGTGTAGGGATGGATTTTCCAGAACAATGACTGGATTGGCAGCCAGAAGAATTGGGTGCTGCCTTGGTGGTACCCAGGCCAAGACTCACACATCATGTGTGACATTTTCCTCATTTAATTAACTAATTCAGTTAATATTTATGAGCTCCCCCTATGTACTTGACAGTGTCCTAGGCAGTTGGGATATGCCTGTTAAATGGAGTACTCCCCGGCTCATGGAGCTCAAACTCTAGTGGGGAAGATAATAAAGCTAAAAAAATATATGATATCTGAGGTAGCTAAGAAGTAAAATGAAGCAGAGCAAGAGGATTTATGTTAGGGGGTCAGAGGAATTGAAAGCATGACTAGACAGCCAGGAAGGTGACTATTGACCCGAAGGCCTGAAGGCAGTTGTATATTGTTATTGGCCTTTTAAAGAAGATAATTTATTGCTAAAATGGAGTGGTAGAGGTAAAAAATATTATGTAGATAGCTGGTAAATGAGATGGGTAAAGTGTGACGTAAACTAGTTCTAAAGTGACTCCATGATGTCATTTCTTTCCCTATGTCTAGTATTTGATGAAATTTCTATTCTCAACTTTCTAGTCAAAAGTCAAAAGCTGAGTTAATGTTCAGGACAGTGGTTCTTAAAGTGCGGTCCCTGGACCAGTCATCTTGCCTGGGGACTTACTGAAGTTGTAAATTCTAGGGCCCCCATACAGCCCTGCTGAATCATGAACTCTGGAGCTGGGACCCCACAAAGTGTGTTTTAACAGCCCCGCCTTTCCCACCCGCAACTCCCCAAGTGATTCTGATAGAACTAAAGTGTGAGAACTGCTGGTCTAGAAAAATGTCGATCTTTTAAAGTATCTCCTTAGTTAGAATTTAGCCACTTTTGGAGGGATTATTAAAATTTCTGATGTGACCAAGCAAAACAACCAACTTCTCACCATAGCTTAATGTGTGATATCCTGCATGTCTTTAAAACGTGTGAGTTTTTCAGATTTTGGCAGTATTTTAGAATGTGTGTATCACTTCCACTTATTTCTGAGTTTTGTCCTGTCCTTTCTCCCTTTCCCAATGTTAGATTGATAACTCGTTTTTCAACATGCAGACCTTCCTCATCTCATGATGAGGTTACGTCCATGTAAACCCACTGTAAGTCGGGAGTGCATTTCGTACGCCTAACCTACCGAGCATCATAGCCTAGCCTAGCCTGCCATAAAATGTGCTCGGGGCACTTAGATTAGCCTTCAGTGGGGCGAGGTCTTCTAACACAAAGGTTATTTCATAATAAAAGGTTGAATACCTCATGTAATTTATTGAATACTGCACTGAAGGGGAAAACCGGAATGCTTGCGTGGAGACAGGCTGGTTGTTTACCTTCCTGATGGTGAGGCTGCCGGGAGCTGCGGCTGTTGTCACCAGGGAGAATCGGAAGGCATAGCAATATCTTGGGAAAAGGTCAGACCCCAAATTTGAATTACATTTTCTACTGAATGTGTATCGCTTTTACACCATTGAAAGTAAAAAAAAAAAACAATCCTAAGTGGTTTAAACCATCATTTAATAGGGACTGTCTGCAGTGCTTAGGTTAGAAGTTCCTAAGTTTCATTTTCTGCCACTTTCAGGGGGTTAAGTTACAGTGTAATGTTGTAGTTGACATTTATGTAGAGGCTTCAGGACAATTGATATTTATATGGAAACTTCAAGATAGTGGATATGCAATTAATGAAGGAAGCTCATTTCAAAGAGGGGAATTATTCTGTAATTATTACTGCTGGGACATAGGTACTTTTCCACATATAATGTAAAATCAGCTGTAAAGCATATCTGCGTTTTCCTTAAGCTTTGGAATTCCTTAAGCTCTGTGAAAATACGTAATTATTTATGCTATCGCTACTTCCCATTGCTTTGCACATGATCGGTGTGTGCAAAGATGTGTCCATAGAAATGATAATGTTCATACAGTCCACTGGGGTGAGTGGAGAAGGCTGCTCAGGGCTGCAGGCGACCCAGCCTAGTTTCAGCTCCTGCCTCCGCCCCACTCCTGGCCCCCGAGATCTGCAAGGATGGTCAGTACCTTCAGGCACCTGCCCTCAATCCCAGCTCACTGTTGTCTAGTAAGCCTCGTGAGTTGTAGCTCTGTATAAGGACAGATGTCTTGTGAAGTTGTTTAAAATATCAGAATGAAATTTAAGTGTCATTCCTTTTCCGGAGAGCAGTATTATAAAACGTTTTTCTGCAAAAACATTCTTTTTACCTGGATGATGATTACCTTGGATCTAGTCTACTCTGTGAGTAAAACTTTAAAAATTAAGACCTCAACAAATGGTTAATATCTGTGAAAATATTGCAAGTGGTATATATTTTAAAGAAATAGACATTCCTGATCTTTCAGTTGTCAATGAAATATAATTTACTTACATGTACTTTCCTATGAATTTGGACTATCTTAATATTCTGTGTCTTACTACGAAATTATGAAAAGTATTTCATAACTTCCACTTTTCACTAGTAACATTTTAAAAAAATCTTGTAGATAACTTCAGAAAAATCCTGTTGTCAAAAGGAATATACCTGAATGTATCGGAGTTGATGCAGAAGCATATACATTCTCCTGAAGTTGCGGAAAGTGGCTGTAAAATGCTAAATCAACTTTTTGAAGGAAGGTAATATAGATGCATGGACTTGTGCAGAATATGTAATATTGGACCAGGTAGAATATCAATAATTCAACCATAGTTCTAAGAATGAAAAGAAAAGCATGAGGCATTTGAAGACTGAAATGCTGTGTAATATAACCTCATATGACTGTTATCATGGACTTATTACATGGACTTATCTGAACATTGAAAGGGGTGATAGAGATTGTAGAAATAGGGTGAAGGTTTGCTTTTGTGCTTCATGCTTGGTGCCGTTTTGGAAAATGGCAATTATACAGTACAGAACTTCAAACAGATTATCAAATTATTGTGTAAATCTGAAAAGCATAAAAGATAAACGCAGGATGTGGCTTCTAATTGGTGCTTTTTTACAACTAATATTGAATGTTATTCCTTCATTTGAATGAACTTTTTCTCCTCTTCCTGCTTTCATTCCTTAGCTGAGGAAGCTTTTAATAACATCTAATTCAAATCCAGAGATGGTAAGATTCCATGGCTGGCTCATGACAAACAGAGACCTAATCCTGGGGTGGCTGAAGGGGTGAGGTTGGGTGGGATGGCGAGTGTAGGGGGTGCAGAACTGCTGGCTTAAAAGAAATAAAACCCGTTTAAAAGACCCATACTGAATTACCTACCGAAGGTGTCAGCTGCAGGATGTTTGATCAGAAGCCTGGTTTGAGCTTGTGAGTTCCCTGGCTGGAGACAGCAATTGTGTCCTGCATACAAAGCATAGATGTTATTCCATTAACTGGAATCATCTGAGTATATTTCAAACAAAAAGGAGCTATATGGGAAACTGTCATGTATAAAAGAAAAAGTAGATGACACAGATATTGCAGTGAAAGTGATCTTATGCACTGGCTGTCCCACTAATTGGAGCCAATGATTTGATCTCTGAATGTTAGGGTCCTCACTGGTAAAGAGGGATAGCAATAACCATCTCATAAGTTTTAAGTTTATAATGTAAGGGTTAAATTGATTTTTACAAAGTGATTGAAATAATGCCTGCTGTATTTTAAGCACTCAGTAATCAGAGCTGTTCATACTAATACTGTTTTTAAATATGAATAAATGAAATGCACATAGTATGATAAGCAGTATGCATTCCATCTACAGATTGTAAGGAATGGGGTTATATGTCTTTAACATTCAGTTGAGCTAATCTATTTGTGTTTATATATATCATACCTTGAGTCTTATTTCTTTTATTTAAATGTTGCTCTTAAATAGTTAAATGGCAAGCTTATCTTAAATGGTGGTTTTTATGGTCCTGGAAGTATGTGAACCTTTATAAATGAGGCAAAACACAGTGGAATAACCTGCAGTTTGTGATTCTGGGCAATTAATATTTTGAGCTGTTCCAGTCCTGGGGATTCAGAGTTCAGTTTGACCATGTGCCTGCCCCCAGGAGACTCATTGTCTCTGATGGGAGCCCAGTGTGTGACCAGGTCACTGCGACGCGGTGTGCTAATGCAGGGCAGGGCTGTGTGGAGGGAACAGAGGAAGGAACAGAGTGGACCCAGCGGGGGTGATGAAAGAAGGGAAGCTCTAAGGGAGGGACGTGTCCACACTGGGACTGTAAGGTGGAAAAGAGGGACTGTATTTCCATGACCACAGAACCCAGTGAAGCAAACATGCAGCTCTGATTGCACCAGTTTCAGTTAACGGGGCATCGTGCCAAGCAAGGACTGCTGGTATTAAAGTTTGTAGTACCTGCTAAAATCTAGGCCAGCGGCATTTATTCAGATGTAAGAGAAAGGATAGCTAAATTACCTTAGAAAATCACGACTTTAATGCAAAAAACTGATGAAGAATGCTGTATAAGAAGTCCAGTGATGGCCTGGAAGAGGCCAGTTGGTACGCTGTGAAGAGGCTGGCCTCAGGCGTCAGGCGAGTTGGCATCCCAGCCCTGACATTCTAGTGGCAGGACCTTGATATCGAACCTCTTTGAGCCTAAATTCTTCATCTAGAAAATGCGAGTAACACTTTATTCTCCAGGGTTGTTGCAAATGAACCACGAGTAATTCAAAAGGAAGTTGTTAGTTTTGTGACACTAAATAAAAGAATTCTCAGGTTATTGTGATTCAACCTCTTGAGGTCGAAGTTTAATCAAATAATTATTAAAATGATGTCTTCTCCTATGACTGAATTCAGATGCATTTTCCTAAAGCTGCTTCTGATACAATAGGATGGTTCTGTTTTCCTGTACTTGCTTCAAACAGGTGTTTGTACAATGGAATACGGTTGTACCTTTAGTAAGCATTTCAATATTATATCTCCAGTGACACTTCCCTGGATGCGATGGCAGCGATGGCCCCCAAAATTCTAACAGTCATGAAAAGTCATGAGACATCATTACCCGTGCAGATGGAGGCACTTCGAGCTATTTTACATTTTCTAGTTCCAGGTAAGTTAACGTTAACGGTTATGGGAAGAGATGGCGGTCTAAACGGATGTTTTGACTTTTCATTAATTATAAACTTTCTAGGCAAAAATTAAAGGGTTCGTTTCTGCCGGCCAAATGTGCATCTTTCTACCAGCCAGAAAGTAAGAGGAGATGGAAAATGATGATGTGAAAGAATCAGATGAACTTATAAAAATTTAATAAGAGAAATTTGATCATTGATTTACACAAGCAATGACTAAAATGTAAAGTGTGGAGCTTTATCTCCAAACAGAGTGTGCATTTCTGGTCATTCTTTTCTACATCTGTTGCCATCACCGAGTCCAGGCTTGCTTTCTGTTTTTCCTTGTCTAAACAACAATAATGGCTAATTTTCAGATTCCCTCTCTCGCCTCTTTCCAGCCCTTCTTTTACTCTGTGGTTGAATTAATCTTTCTCAGCTAGAACCACGTGCCTTTTACTCATTAAGCTCAGTCGCTTCCCTCCTCCCTGCCCTGCCTCCTACTTACCTCCGGGGCGACCTGATTTGTCCTCCAAAGTCCACTTAAAACACCTGCTCCTCCATTCATTCATCACATAGTTATTAA
The DNA here is from genome assembly GCF_040802235.1 of Manis javanica. Lineage (NCBI taxonomy): Eukaryota > Metazoa > Chordata > Mammalia > Pholidota > Manidae > Manis > Manis javanica. The sequence continues at coordinate 4,412,622 of NC_133170.1, read as the reverse complement.
GTGCCTCTTATGTTCTAAACGGTGTGATGACTGCAGAAGTATGAAGGATGAATGAGGAGAGAGTGACTGGTCTACTGTAGGCACTTAGAGGCAGGTGATATATAAATAATTATCGGACAGTAGGAGAGGCGTTATTATATATATATTACATATCATATTAAGGCCGTGAGAGTATTGATGGAGACAGAAATAAATCAAAGGAGTAGGTCTCAGAGTTTGTGCTGTTTGAAGTTCAAGGGTGAGCAAGGCTGACCTGGCAGGAAACCGAGAGGATGTCGCAAACAGAGGAGAAAAGGGCGTGTGGTCTCGGGTGAGTGAAGCGTGGTGTACCCGGAGAGCAGGGCCTGGGGGTCCAAGTGCAGGGACAGGCAGAGGCCTGAAAATGCAGAGCTTTGAACAACGCTGAGCAGTTTGCACTTTTTCATGGAAGTCAGTAGAGGTGTTTAAAAATGGTAGAGTGACGACCAGTGTGCAACTTAGAAGAATAACCCCATGGTGCAGAGGGTGCTTGGCAGGGGAGAGCCTCCTACAGGGAGGCCCCCGGGGTCAGGTGAGATGCGGTGGGGGCCCCGCAGTGGGAGCAGAGGACAGCACGGGGCTGAGAGACGCTGAGGGGACACATCTGACGCGACCATCTCCCCACTGAGTATCAGGGTTGTGTTGATTTTGTTGCTGTTCTGTGAAATTCCCAATTCTTTTGAAGCTCTGGGTTTTTTTTTTTGTTTGTTTGTCCTTTTTAAATGAAATCTTCCTAAATCTACCATTGTCTATAGTCATATTAGTATTTTATGTTTCTGAGTATCAAAGTATACCTCTTTTTCACAGAGAGGGCTTTCTGTAGTCATTTTTTAAAAATCCCCTGGTAACTCGAATAAAAGAGCCATTCAAGCAATGTATTTTGAAGTATGATGTCCCATTCATGGTAATCAGTCAACTTTTGAGATGTAATTTAACAGACATAATTTTGCTCAAAAATAGTGCAAGTTTTTTGAACTTTGTAGATCATAAAAAACAAAACAAAACCCTTTTGATTATCCTTCAAGTGTCAACCTTATTCTTTTGAGGGTGGATTTGACTTCTAAATATAACCCAAAGACACTCAGAACCTAACTTGTTAGTTAATAAAACAGCACTCTTTTAGTTCAGCACTGAGTTTTGAATATATTTCTTTCTTTGTTCTGAGATTGACCCTAAAATGACATTGATAATCAATAATCATTTAGATGTATGAAATGATGGCTTTAAATGATAAATGATGGTTTTTTACAATGATGTTTAGATGTATTAAAGGGGTGCCCTTGAAAATACTTTTATAATTTTAGGTTTATATGGAACTATGAAAATAAATAGTCATAGATATATTTTATACACATTTCACTATATAAACACATTTCTCTATTAGGTAAAGTCTTAACCATCTACTTCACTCTATGTTACCACACCATGTTACCACACCACACCACACCGTACTATCCTGTATATTGTGAGTAAAAATGTATCAGTACCCCTGTAGTTTTGAGGTTGAATATGATTTTGGTTTGAGCATATTCAGTTGAGCCAGGTGCTTATAAGATCTCTCAATGTACACATATTCATTGATTAACTAGACCATATTCAGATTTTCTTAATTGAAACAGATTTGCATTATAGCAAATTCATGGACTTCTATATGCAACTGAGGACCACTTATTGCATCCAGCGTTGCAGCTCTTAAGTTTCTTCAATCTAGTATTGTTCGTTTCCTCCTCCTTTATACCCTCACTTGCAGAAGTCATAGAACCTTCTGCTTTATTACTTAATAAATAATAAAGACCCAGTTATTTTAATTAAGTTTCATTTGACTTGTTCTTTCTTAGCTTAGTGTCACTTCTAGAGAAAATAATGTAAAATTCTTTAAAAACAGACACATGCAAGTTGAAAAATGAATAGAGGGAAGTGATTATATAAAACCACATCCATAAAAACAAAAGGGAAGCTGAATTTGACTTAGGAGGATATTAAAATCCATGTATTTATAGTTAATAACAACAATACTGATGGTTTGGAGGAATTAGAACATGTCCGTTGTTATGTGGAGTGTTCACCTGCACAAGCTTTATAAATTCTCTCAGTAACCCACAGGCAGAAAACTACATTTTTTGTGTGCTATTACAGACGATGAAATTGAGGCATACAACACAGAGATCTGAAGGACACAGCTTATATAATGCAGTCAGGTATTCAAGCTGTGCAGCCTGACTCTAGAATAAGCACTTCCCCAAACAGCTGTTAGATCTAAAGCACTTTGGAGATGATTAGCTTATGGATCCCACCCTCAGCAAGTTTGCAGTCCAGAATTTCAGTTATTTACTATCATGTGGAAAGGAAATTACATGCATTCTAGACAGTAGAGCCTCCAATGATATAACAAAGACCATAGATGAAATCAGATGTTTAATAAGACTTACTACTTGTGGCATGAAGTTTTTACTACTCAACAAGCCTGCTTTTAGCAGTTATATCTGCCTATGATGTAATTGGGCAGCCTCAGAAATTAATGTTTTGGGCGCTGCAAATAAGACACAGAGAGTTTAAGTGACTTACCCAGGATTATTTGGCTACAGGGAATGTCAGAACCTGTTGGAATAAATTTAAAAACGAGGACTGAAAGTTACAGACGGGTGGAGATCAGCCTGTCTTATTCACCGTGGCGTTCCCAGCACGAAGCAAGATCCCTGGCATGTCGTTGGGGTTCACATTTTTGTTAAGTAAATGAAAAGCTGTGCAGCCAATTTATAGTTTGTGTTAATACAAATTATTGAAGAGAAAGATTATAAGGGATTGCTTATTAATAACTATGTCTATAGGCATAGGTTTTGGAAACATTCATTCATAACAGGTTTACTTATACATTCTACTGTGTAACCAATATTTTTTGGCTTCCTGCTTCTCAGTGGTGTAGAGATAGTTGAGCTATAATGTAGCTTAATGAGGAATGTTTCCTTTAAGTAGCTTAATACTATTCTGCAGTCTGAGAATGCTTCTAATAAAACTACATGCTCTTTACCATCATGATACTGAAACTAAAATCTTTTTTTCTTCTCACTATTCTGACTGCTCTTTTAGGTCTGTATTTCATCTCTGACCTTTTGATAGTGTAGTCCAAATAACTTTGAGCTTCTTTCAAATTATCCATTGTTGCATACAAATTGAGCTTCTTGTTTGAATACAGCCTATTCACACAAAAAGAGAAAGTGTTTGCTGCAGAAAATTCTTCCACCATAGTAACTTCTTGCTACTTTAAATCCAATAAACATCCACACGTTGTATTTATTTTATACCTAATGATGAACAGCTTTTATAAATTCCTTAAAGGTAAGGGTTTCTAAAGGTAAGGGTTTCTTTTATAAAGAACCATGTCTTAGAAAAGAGTTCAATATGTGTAATGATCATTCCTAACAAGTGACAATCCGATTAGCTTATAGCTTCATGAGAAAAACATTTATTTGTGTATTTTTGTATTCAGGTGTGCCAGAAGAATCCAGAGAAGATACTGAATATCAACAGAAGTTAAATATGGTCAAAAAACAGTGTTTCAGGCATGATATTCACAAACTGGTCCTAGGAGCTTTGAATAGGGTATGTATAGTACAAGTTTGCTGTCTCTATACTGTCAAGTAGAATATGGATTTTGGGGAAACAGGAGCTTTTTTAGCTTTAAGTGTTCCAGCTAAGAGAAGTGTACCATCACCTGCAGACACAGATGAGTCGTCCTGCTGGCTGGCAGCATCCACTCGAGTTGCTCGAAGAACTGAAGCACTAGCTGTGCAGCCAGGCCTCAGCAGCGCTGTCAGGAGCCATGGCTGCTGTTTTCTCTGTCTTCCGGGCAGCCTGTCTTTCTTTTTTGGTCCCACGCTGGTTCAGTCCACACAGACACCAAGCGCTCAACATAAAAGTCTCTGAGTCCTTGTGCTTATGCTCACTGCCCTCTTCAGAGATAAGCTCTGAAATGGCTCGGTGTGTACTGTCTTCCCATTTTTAGATATTTACATATTTATGTACATTCACAATAAAATTATAATTAATATAATCATTCATCATACTATGAAAAAGGAGAAGAGGAAAATTACATGTATACTGTGCAGGGCAAAAGGTATGGATGGAACTATGGTTTGGAAGTTGAACATAGATGAATGGTTCTTTATAAAAGACGTGGATGATGATGTAAAGAATAAGTAGGGTTAATGTTTCATGGCAGGAAGAGAGCCATCAAGGTGATTAATGGAAATGATTCCTTGTGATTTAGTATGCTTTGAAAAATGTCATGAATCAATTAGAATACCCTGCAGAGAGATCTCCTTTAAATGTTCAATTTAAACCGAACTTTACAATGTAATTGTCTGTGAGATATAGGAGTCATTTGTACTCAAATCACAATATGATTCTTGAGTGTTGCAATATAATGGGTTGAATTTAATTGCAGAAATATTTGATGGAAATTAAGTATGTGGAAGGAACTGTGGTAGGCAGTGGGAAGACAGAAAATGAGTATGTTTTATATCCCATTGTCAAGGATCTTGTTATCTGGCTAGGGAAATAGCAGGCATGCATAAAACCAGTTGCTCTACAGTAGCACTTACAGGCTGTACTGGCTCTATGTTACTCTAGGAGCTAGAAGAGGGAGCTGTTAATTTTATTTATGGCATGTGTTGGTTAGAAGTAGTAGGTACCAGAAAAGCGTTATAGAACTGAATCTGTTTAGCCCATCTTTCCTGAAGTTACTGGATATGAGTGTGATGGAATAGAAGGAGCTGGGATCGTGGGACCTAGTTCGGCCACTAAGCACCACGATGCCGGGAAAATCCCTGAGCTCCCAGAGGGTGCTGTGCTCTGTAGTCTGAAAGAGTGGTTGAGAAGCCCTCCCCACTTTTTTCCATGGCAGCATCTGGGTGGTGACACACATCATCTCGGTAAAACAGTGACTGTCATTTGGGGGCAGGGAGGAAACATGTCGTGGGAAACAGAAGTGACAGTGTTTTAAAAAATCTCTCCTGTGTAATTCCTCTAATCCTTCACCAAGATTGAGAAAAAATGCTCCAAAAGGTGAATGTTGGTATTTCTTCAGGTTTAAAATTCTGTGACCGCGTGTCTCACCCTCAATAAATGTTACAAAGCATCAGAAATTTTAGGTGCAAATACTGCAGACACATGACATGAATTGCCATTAAAAATAAGTCTGTTGTTGGCATGCAGAATTTCAAGGAAGGTGGAATTTGAAGATCAACTGAGATTTGCAGTGCAAAGACTATGAAAAGTATTTGTTAAAGTGAATCAAAGTTTGGATATTTATAAAATTCCAGCAACATTCAGATGGAAGTTAAACTCTGTCTGGAACATTGACATTCCATTGATGCTTGAACCTTTTAGCTTTCCCGACACACGGACACTTCCAGTCACCTGTTCCAGAGAGATTTATTTGTCTAGAATGGTTTCCGGAGAACAGAGTAGAAAATAGGGCTCTCGGCATTTTGGCCGTGTCTGTGCTTTGTATGCAGGACGCTACTGCTGTTTCCAGCCGGGGGACGCACAAGCTCGAACCAGGCTTCTGAACAAATGGACACAAATCAAAGAACTTGAGTGTTTCACAAAACCCTTGAAGGAAAATGCACCCCGTTTAAATACTGAAGCCATTTATTCCAGTTGTGAGCAGTATGTAGTGAAGGAGACAGTCCTCTGCAAAAGCATCAGTGACAAAAGAAAAAAATTACGAGTATACAAAAGAGTTTATGAGGCAACTCTTAGAAAAACTATGAAATTCGCCTGACAGGTATAAAGCTAGCATGGAATACATGTGAGCACATGCCTTCTTTTTGGATAAAATGACTAATTTAAAAAAAAAAAGAAAATTAGTTGCTATTTCTGAACCTGTAATATGAATAGCAGTAGCATATTCTGAAACTAGGTAAGCTAGTGTAACATTTTGAACAATTAAATAAAACACATGCGTAACCAGGAGAATTTGGAGAAAGAGAATAATTAGTATGATCTAACTCTATCAGATTATCAAATCTATTATAAAACTTTGGGAATTAAAATGGTTGCTATTGGCACCAGAGGAGATAGATCAGAACCACACAATGGTGACTCAAGAAACAGGCTCAACTACACGTGTTCAGTTGAGTAAGATCTCCTCCCACCGCCGGGGGACACAGAGTGCTCGGTAACTTCTGTTGTGGTAACCCACTCTTCAGCCATTTGGAGAAAGTGAGGGAAGCGACAATTTTGCCTCATTCTGCCAAAATATGTGACAGGTGGATGAGATTCACTAGTAAAAATGAATTAGGCATATAAATGTATCAAAGGGGTCTCAAGTAGAATCATTATTAAAGTAATATGTTACAGACGGAAAAGCTGGGTTGGGGGAAACTAAGTAATACGTGTCAAAATTAAAAAGGACATGTTTTCTGATCAGCAGTTCTATTCTTAAGAATTTGTGATGTCGAGAAACCTGTGCATGTACACAAAGATTTCTTGAGATGGGAACGTTCACTGTGGCATGATTGCAGTAAGAAAAACGGCAACCAACTAAATCCTTACGCGGTAGTCGTGAGTGCTTTCTGCCAGGTGTTTCAGTTCTCCACCTGCTGGGGATTCTAGGACGGTATTTGTCGGCTGTTTTGCAGTTAGACTGGAGCGTGTGACTGGCTTTGGCAAAGGAGTTGCAAGTGGAGGTTACTTTTTTCATTTCTGGACCCAGCTTTCCATGGCTGTGGAGGCATCTCTCCGAACACCGCGTCAGGCCCTGTGACCTGTCATGTTTGCGATGGAGGCTGTCCCATCAGCAGAGGTCCTGGAGTGACTGATGAGCATAGGCCTCTGGCTCACAGAGCATGAACAAGACTTGAATGTTTTCTTCAGCCTATGAAATTTTGGGGTTGTTAACTCAGCTTAATTTAGTCTGTCCTGACAATATAGTCACCATAATAGATTCTAATGACATAAATTACATTATTTCCAAATTATGTGATTCTGTATAGGGATTAAAAGCAACGAGGTGAGATTCCTAACATATGGCTATGGAAAAACCTCCAATATTTCGTGAATATGAATGTATCACTTAGGTATCCATTTTTCCCCTTCACATAAGTTAACACATTATGCATGCTTTCTGATGAAACGAGTATATTTCCATTTCTTTGTATCTTCTCTCACCCCTTTCTCACTCAAAATAGATTTGCTTTTAGAGCTTTAACTCTACAAAACTGTCAAATGGTTAAGACTGTGGGCCCTGGAATCAGGGTATCTGGGTTGAAATCTGGCTTTACCATCTCCAGACTAATGTACCCTGAACACGTTAAAGTTTTGGCTTCATTATCTATAAAATGGAGATAATAAATGGTTTTTCACATAGGGCTATCATGAAGATTTTTATGAGACAATTCATGTAATGTACTCAGTACAATGCCTGGCATATAGCATGCACTCAATAAATCTTGGTTAATGTTATCACTATTAGACTTAAAAGTATCTTGACCTCTGATTATAAAAGATGAGGAAATCAAAGTATTCACAATGTCTTAAACTATCTCTGCCTGTTTTCTCACCAACCTCTGTTCACTGAATTAATGCTACATTGACAAAGTTAAAAATATTTGCATTCAGCTCTATAACCATGCTTCCTAAGTTGCTTTTCATCTCACCCCTACAGTGTCGGAGTTAGTGTGTGTCACCAATGTCAAAAGACGGGGTGTGACTGTGATTGTCAGGCGGTTGGGAAATGCGTTGAGTGTTTTCTCCTGAGTCAGTGAGTAGGGTGGCCTGGAAAAGAAGAGGCCCCTGTTAGATTACCTGTAAAACATGTCACATCATCTGGAGGAATCGAGATGGAAAGTTGGGAGGAGGTAGTGGTCAGGATCCTGGGCCTTTAAGGCAGGCACATGTATTATATTCAGGTCTATTCAGGTTGCCTTTTTGCTTTGCTGATAGTTTCCTTCACTGGGCAAAAGCCTTCTAGTTGGAGGTGATCCCATGTGTTTATAGGCCTGACACCGATTAGCTGTGTGACCGGAACTTTCATTTCTGAATCTTTAAAGTTTGGTGAATCCGTTGCATGAGGATGTTGAGTAGAATAAGATAAAGAATGTGAAAACAGAGGGAAGAGTAAATTCTCGAATAGTATCTCCCGTGGTGGGAAGGCAGATTGCATTTTACCAGGGGATCAAACATTCCTGGTCTGGTCTCATCTCTGCAACGCACAGTCTGTATGACTTTAGGGATTAAAATGTTAGCTCTTTAATAATAAATAAAAATAAAGCAACATAAAGCAGAATCAAGGGTACTAATCTTAGACCACTTAGATTTTATTTTTATCAATCTGTAACTGCCTTTAACTAAGGTCACTGTTGACTCATTTTTTACTGAAAATACTCTTAATTGTCCTTCTGATTTTAGTTCATTGGAAATCCTGGGATTCAGAAATGTGGATTGAGAGTACTGTCTTCTATAGCGCATTTCCCTGATGCGCGGGAGGCGTTACCCCTGGAAGGAGCTATGGATTTGGTGCTGCACACGCTGCAGATGTATCCGGATGACCAAGGTCGGCAGTTTGAACTCAGCCTTTGGCTGGTCAGTTGTATGTCTTTAAATTTTTTCTTCAGTTTTGAGGTTTAAAACAATTCATTTTGTTTTTTTCCCCATTTATTCTAGAAATTCAGTGTCTGGGTTTGAGTCTTATAGGATGTTTGGTTACAAAGAAGAATTTACATGTAGGAACTGGACATCTGGTGGCAAAAATTCTGGTTTCCAGTTTACAGCGATTTAAGGATATTGCTGAAGTACAGATTAAAGTATGTGCATTATCTCGAAGGGTATTTGAGATCTTGTGAAAATTTCTTTCAGAGCAGTGGGTGTAATTTCCACTTTGTATTAATGAGAGTATTCTAGTTAATTGAAAACCATTTGTCATTTTGTTGTTAGAAGGTGAAGAGAATTGGATTGCATCTCTAATGATCCTGTGTTTCATTATTAAATCTCTAAAATCAGCGTGCTCATTTGCAATTTATCTTGTCCATGAAAGTGTAAAGAATGTGCTAAAGAAATTCCAGCTGGCTGAGCTTTATTTGCTTAGATTTTAGATAAATAGAAGTTAGAAATATTCTGAAGTTTGTCATTCTCTGTGTTTTATTTGGGGCTGCTTACCTCTAGTAATTTTGCCCCTTACTTTTTTTCTTGCAGTGAAGCAATATTTTAAATATTTTTCATGAAGCAAAATTAAAAATGTGATGTGTAATACCTATCCTTATAAGGAATCAAAGATACTGGATTAGGGTTAATTCAAGAGAGACTTAAAAATAAGTTGTTTCAGGTCCACCCATCATGTATGTACATACATTTGTGTTTATTTTAATTGAAGTGTAATCGACAATCTCCCATTAGTTTCAAGTGTACCTCCTAGTGATTCAATATTTTTATATATTATGAAATGATCCATGCAATAAGTTTGGTTTCCATCTGTCACCATACAGTTAATACAATATTATTGACTATTCCCTATCTGATGTATTACACACCCTTGACATATTTATTTTATAATGGGATAACCTCTTAATCCCCTTCACTTATTTTTCCCACCCCACGACCCTTCCCCTCTCCAGTAACCAACAGCATTTGTTTGTTCATTTGTTTTTTAGATTCCACATGTAAATGAAAATGTACAGAAATTGTCTTTCTGTCTGACTTATTTCCCAGAATATAATACCCTCTAGGTCCATCTTTATTGCTGCAAATTGGAAGATTTGATTTTCTTTATGGTTGACTAATACTCCGTTGTACACACACACATATATATATATATATATTAAATTGTTGTTTTCGTTTTCTTCAGATAACTACCCAGAAATGGAATTGCTGGATTGTAGTTCCATCTTTAATTTGTTGAGGAAGCTCCATACTGTGTTCCATGGTGGCCGCACAAATTTATATTCCCACTAACAGTTCATGAGGGTTCCCTTTTCTCCACACCATCACCAATACATGTTATCGTTTGTCTTTTCTGATACATACCTGATTGGACAGGTGTGAGGTGATATCTTATTGTGGTTTGATTTGTATTTCCCTGGTGATTATTGATGTTGAGCATCTTTTCATGTAATTATCTGTATGCCTTCTTTGGGAAAATATCTTTTGATGTCCTCTGTTTTAATCAGGTTGTTTATTTTTTTGGTAATAGGTTCTGTAAGTGCTTTATATATTTTGGACATTACCCCTATTGGATGAGTGATTTGCATATATCTTCTCCCATTCAGCAGGTTGCCTTTTTGCTTTGTTGATAGTTTTCTCCACTGTGCAAAAGCCTTTTAGTTGGATGTAATCCCATTTGCTCATTTTATTTTTGTTACCTTTGCCTGAGGATATTGCTAAGACTGATGTCAAAGAGCTTACTGTCTGTTTTCTTCTAGGAGTTTTATGATTCAGGTCTTATATTCAAGCATTTAATCCATTTTGGGTTGGTCTTTGTTTATGGTGTAAGATTGTGGTCCAGTTTCACACTTTAGCACATAGCTGTCCCGTTTTCACAACATTACTTACTAAAGAGGCTCTTTTCCCTATTGCATATTTTTGCCTCTTTCATCATAGATTAATTGCCTGTACAAGAATGGGTGTATTTCTGGACTCTTTTCTGTTCTATTGATCTGTGTGTCTGTTTTTGTGCCAATACCATATTGTTTTGATTGCTGTCGCTTTGTAATACATAGTTTGAAATCAGGAAATATGATACCTCCAGCTTTGTTCATCTTTCTCATGATGGCTCTGGTGATTCAGGGTCTTTTGTGATTCCATACAATTTTAAAATTCTTTATTCTAGTTCTGTGAAAAATACCATTGATATTTTGATAGGGATTTCAGTGAATCTGTCTGTAGATTGCTTTATGAAGTATGGATATTTTAACAATATTAATTCTTCCAATCCGTGAGCATGGCATCTCTCCTCACTTATTTGTGTTATCTCGATTTCTTTCATCAGCATCTTAACAGTTTTCATGGTATAGGTCTTTCACCTCCTTGGTTAAATTTATTCCTAGGTACTTTATTCTTTTTGATACAGTTGTAAATGGGGTTGTTTTCTTAATTACTCTTTATGTTAGCTTTTTATTAATGTATAGAAATGCAACAGATTTTTGTGTATTAATTTTGTGTCCTGCCATTTTACTGAATTCATTTATTAGTTTTAATAGTATTTCAGTGGAGTCTTTAGTTTTATAATATAGTATCATGTCTTCTGCATATAGTGACAGTTTACTTCTTCCTCTCCAATTTGATGCCTTTTATTTCTTTTTCTTACTTAATTGCTGTGGATTGGACTTCTAGTACAATGTTGAATTAGCCTAGCAAGATTGGTCATCCTTGCCTTGTTCCTGAGCTTAGAGGAAAATCTTTCAGCTTTTTACTGTTGAGTATGATGTTATCTATGGGTTTGTCATATATGGGCTTTTTTATTTTGAGGTACATTCCATCTATACTCACATTGTTGAGTGTTTTTTCTTTTTTAATGTTAACAAGATAAATAGTTTCCTTCAGAGTTTCTGCCTTGGTTGTGATTTTTTTAGTTAATGGAGTTTTCAACTTTCATAAACCACACTCAGCAAATATTTTTATAGATGGTAACACTGACCAGGAATAAAAATGTCTAGTCTTCAGCCTTTGCATAGACATTATTAGTAAATGAGAGATTGTATGCAAAGTTTTTCATTATAAAATGCTGAGCATACAATCTTAAATTAAAAACAACAATGCTTTTTATAAATCAGTTTTTTTATATTGTGTCTCAGCTTCAGATGCTTAAAGCAAAACTGGAATTGATTTAAGATAATCCTAGGGAAAGGAAATGATTTTGTGCATGTATGGAGCCACTGGTTACTCAGTATTAATTTATCTAGGCATAAATTTTAGGATCTGTATAGTAGAGGTTGTAAACTATTGACCAGTGGGCTGAAATATGCCTGACGACAGATTTATTTTGCCAGTTCAGGGTTTATAAGTTTTTAATTTGAATTATGTGCCTCCTACACATTAATATTACCTCCTTTGCTCAGTTCATTTGAGTCTGCAGGGACCTCTGCTCTGGAGGTATACAGCCCACCTGTCCCTCTGTCAGGCATAAACTAAGATTACTTCTCTTATCAAATGTCAGTAGTTCTAGAAACTTAGCATCTTAAGAATGCAAAATAATAATTTTAATATTTAGATGATTTCATTAATATATTAAAAGATAATAAATATTTTAAAACCTTAGTTGATCTTTGATGAGTTTACCCAAGCTAAATAAAAGTAAAATACAAAGTTCATTCTTTTCCTAAAACATCATATAGTTGGAGAAGCCAGACAACTCTTAGGAGTATGTGTGAGGCGGTTCTAAAAACTGTGGGGTGACTGATCAGTTCTTTATAAATAATTTGCTTAGGAGGATGTAAACCTCAGAGTATCTTCAGAGCTTCTCTTAAACACAGTCAACATGTATGAAATCTCAGAGCTCACATTTATCTGTTTGAGGTTAAAATTTCAGAAGAAAGTGCAAAAGTGTTGGGGAAATACTGGGCTATCTAGAGAACCTAATCTTCAATAAAAATGCATATGACCAGCCTATTTGGGTCTATAGCCCTGCTAACTTTGCTCTTCTAGTCCTGATTAATATTTGGCTTTCATCCTGTAGGTATTGCTTCAGATAGGGATCTTTAAAAGCCAAATTTCAGTGGCTTAGGTATTTTTTCTGCTTTGTTAAATGATGATTTGTTAACTAGCATTTTATTCTCTGTGTGCCAGCTACATGTCTTAGAAATGAGGTGTATTTATAGGATTGCTCCAAGACGCACAGCTTTAAGGTACAAACCCAATAAATGTACCTACTTAGTTAAGCGAATACCCTAGGGTTTAAGTATCATATACAAACCCTATTTTGTATTATTTATTTATTCTTTTTTTGCCCATGATTGCTTATATTATTATAATTATTTTCGGTCGCACTTCCAGGGATTTCAGACAATATTGGCAATACTGGAATTGTCAGTGTCTTTTTCTGAGCTGCTGGTGCATCATTCCTTTGACTCAGTGATATTCCATCAGATGGCTTCCAGCATCATGGAACAAAAGGCTCAACAGGTACCGTGTCTTCCCCCTGGGGGCTAACTGTTGCAGGTTTAGCTGGCTTTAATCCTCATTTCTGTTTGTTTTAGTTTCTACACCTTTGTTGCAAGTGCTTCGCAAAATTAGCTATCGATGATGAGTTAAAATGTGTGATGCTAGAGAGAGCATGTGATCAGAATAACAGCATCATGGTGGAATGCCTGCTTCTGTTGGGAGCGGATGCCAACAGAACAAAGGAAGGAACTTCTTTAATTTGTCAGGTAAATATTCAAGGCCTGGCTTTTGTCTTTTCTCAGTAATTTGACTTCACCACCGAATAGCTCTCACTTACATCCTATTCTTCCTGGCTACAGAATTTAGCAGTTTATTGCACAACTGCTTGTAATTTGTAGTAGGAGTTTAGATTTACAGAATTTCAAAGGTAAGAGGATCCATTAGGTTTTATCCAATCTCACCCTTTATTTTACTTGTTTACCTAACTTGTTAGGTTGATAAGTAACTTTTGATGTGTCTCCTACTGTGCATCTCTGTACATATTGTTCTGAAGCCACACTCCGCATGACATAAGGTTTTGTTTTGTTTTGATCATTTTTCAACCATTTTCTCTGTTAGCAGTTCCTCTGTCTAGAAAGTTCTACCTTCAGGGCTACTACCTGTGGTCAGGTGGGCTGTGTCCTGCATACATCGGGGGGCGCTGTTCACATCGGTGTCCCCTACCTTGGCCACCGAGGCAGTTGTGCAGCCCTGGGCCGTGCCTTCCTTTCCCTCCTCCCCTAGGGCACCGTGCCAACACCCCCGTCTAACTGTTCTGCTCTTCCCTCACAGCCAACCCAAGTCCTCACCCCTACGGCCATGCAAACTCAAGCCTTACTTCCCTCAGTCCACGGCAATTAGGTCCTACCTCTTACATGTTTTGTGAGTGATATGAAAGTAGGAATGCACAATGTTCATCTTTATGCCATTCAGAATATCTAACTCACTATTTTACCTACAGTGTGAACTGAGTAAGTATTTACTGAAGTGTGTTACATAGTATTTCAAGTTTGCCTTCATTGTATAAATTTTAGAGTTTGAAAGTAGCCTTCAGGTAGCACCATGGATATTTTCAAGAAATTTAATAGTATTTCTCATAAGACAATTATGTTGTGATATAATATACATTATTAAATAACTTCAAAGCTGGCTTTATTTCATTTCCTACGTGCCTACGTATTCAAATCAATTTGTCCACTGTAAGATTAAGTCAGTACTAATTAGCAATCTACGTAAAAAGAAACCGAACTGGTAACTCATGTTCATGCACAAGTAATTTATGCATTAAAACCAAATAAATAATCAAATTATTTAAATCTAGCCTAACTTCATTTAAGAAAGAACATTGAAAATAGTTGCTTCTCTATTAGTAAAGGTAACTAAATTATATCCCTGAAAAATTTAAGACATTTCTATTGTATACCTGTGTGATCTATAGATCCTTGCTTTAGTGTTACCCAGATATGCCAAAGGACCAAAAGGAAACTTCCCGTTCAGATTTGTCCCTAGGCAGTCCACGTTCCCCAGAGCAGCTGCACGTGCTGCTCCGCGTTCCCCACCCGACATGCTCCTACTTATGCCTCAATTTACCCAAATCATTCTATGCAAAAAGCTTTCATTTTTCTTCCCGCTTTCTTTTGAACTTAATGCACTTCTCCATATCTTTTGCTCTTAAAAATCAGATCGTTACATCCATGGGTGTATAAAATTGAAAGAATTTATCATAGTTGTCAGAGATTATTTGTATCTAATAAGTACGTTTTGATTAAATATTGTCAATACGTTAACCGGAACTACCTTACATTGGATTAGCACAAAATAAGATAATCAAGGCTATTTCATCATGTGTCAGTGCTGTATGAGGAAGGGTTATTCAGAACAGGGGTGGAGTTAATCTGTTAGGCTTTCTGAGGAGAATGCAATGATGTACACGGTTGGTAGAGAAGCATATGGAAGATGAATATGGGGTGACAATGCGTGAATAGAGACCAGAAGATAAAGCCCCTCAAAACATGGAGGGAAAAACAAGTATAATGAAGTCTGAACCCCCTGGGTGCTGCTGTCACCCCTCTACACACTCTGACCCTTACAGCAACCTGAGGAAGGGGTTCTGCTATAACCCCCAAAGCACAGGTAAGGATTTGAGGCGCCAAGAGATCAGGCAAGTTGCCTAAGGACCCCGTCCTGGCCGGTGGCAGGAAATCTGCCTCCCGAGCACCTGCTTCCACGTCCTGCGTGCACAGCAGGTTCACGGTGAGGGCGGTGGTGGGAGGGCGCCTTCATTCTCGACTGCAGGTTTGAAATACTTGGTTTTGATGAGGAGCTGGATTCATTATAAATTAGAATGTGGGAGAAAAGAGTGTAAAGGATGATAAATTACACTTTTGACGATCTTTTATTATATTCTGAATTATCTTCATTATTATTTAAATGTAAACCTGTATTTCTGAGCGGGGTCTTTCGCCTCTGATGAAGTTGGAATGCCATAGTTTCATCGCTTTTGTCTGCGTACCTTCTTACATGCATCTCTCTTCAGGGCACCGTATGCCTACAGGCAGCTTGGCTCATTTGCATCCTCAAGGGAAACACCTTCTGTATTGGGCGTCTTCTGTGTGGGAAGCACAGTGCTATTTATAATTAGTTAAGTATATAAAAGGTGTTCCCTATTTCAAGACGGTTTCTAAGTGTGTACTGGGAGAGGAGTGGGGACAGAACAGAAACCGCCTTAATATACGGCGGGCAGTAAGTGCCGTAATTCAAAGATAAAAGTCTGTTGGGCTTCAGAAAAGGCATTTCTGTTGGGATCTTTGGCCCCTTGGTCCCTCCATCTCTGTCCCTTCCTCTTTTCCTCTCTGCCTCACTCCCTGTTTTCCTTCCTTCCTTTTATGTTCCACGTGGGCCCTTAAAGATGATTTTAGTAATTTGCCAGTCAAATCTATTTCCTGGGCATTGTGCTAGGTTGCAGAGGTACAGGCTGAATTGCAACAGCGTCCATGCCTTTCACTCGTTAGGAAACACGTAGGCACGCCTGGCTCAGGGTGCTGAGGGCTGTGTTCAACAGACGGGATGGGAGCTGGAGGAGGAAGTGGGTGTGCGGCCTGGGAGTTGGAAGCAAGGACTTCCTGTGTTAGAAATCTTGAAGCTGTTCCTTCAAAGCGTGTCTTTTTGCTGGGTGACAACTGGACATTGAGGACCACAGAAACAGCATAAAGGAAGGTAATGAGGTTTGAAAAATTGTATGTTGTGTTTGGGGGAATGTCCTGGAACAGTGGGGTTTTAGAAAAATTTTATATGGCACTGTGGCTTGGTCATATCTAAAAAAGATAAGAACTACAGGCTCTGGAGAGATCGGGTTCCAGGTGGGTCCTGGAAGCTCATGGGCATTAAGTTGGTGCCATCAAACCACACAACTGTCCCCTCAAATCCCTTGGACACACTTTAATTCTGAGAATTCAGAAATTTCTTCCAACCTCCTCCTTCCTCTGACCTGGTATCCTGGATTTTAAGGTTTTCTTTTCTTTCTTAATCCTTAATTTTGGGTAGTGGAAGGAGCATCGTCACGCTGCCCGCAGACTTGACTCCCATCCTTGTTCTGAATATCCTTCCTTATAGGCACATGATTGAATAGCCTTGATCGTCTTATTGTGCACTCGTCCAAAATAAGGTAGTTTTGATTATTATATACCTGACATATAATATTTTCATTATCTGTTACTTTGATTTTCTAGTTGATACAACATTGCTGTGCTCCACGTTCCTAAGGCTTCTCTCTGCTTACTACGGTCACTCCCCTTTTTCTGCACCCATTCAGGGCAAGGTAGACAACTGAAAGATCAAGCATTTCTTTGTGGAAATTCAGATTCCTGTCCTGGAAAAGCAGCAGTGAGTGATGGCTGTCTTTCACGTGTGGCATCAACAAAATTTAGAATATTTATATTCTCATTTCTTCCATGTCATGAATGAAGGCAGGGCACTAGCATTTACTGTGCTAAGGCACTAATTTCCCAGAGGTCATTCGGTGAGCAAACAGATGCCCAGAAGCATAAACAATGTGTCCAATTGGTGGAGCCTCAGGTCTTCTGACTTCAATCTATAAGCTTTTCTCCATATTCTACTGCCTCTTTCATGAAAAATGACTCTTATGTGGTAGACTGACATATTACTCTGCATATATTTGTGGTGCTAATCTTATTTTATTTTCCTAACCAATTTCCAGGATGACTTTTGCCTTATTTTGTTTCCATCTAGATGTAAGGGCTTAGAGAAAAACCACACAGGGTCCAGTTTTCCAGCCTCCTAAAAGGAAGAAGTACAGGTTTTTCATATGCTTACCTTTCTTTTTTTCTTTAACAGGTATGTGAGAAAGCGAGCAGTCCCAAACTGGTGCAACTGCTCTTAAATAGCGGGTCCCGTGAGCAAGATGTTCGGAAAGCGCTGGCGATTAGTGCCGGGAAAGGTGACAGCGCCATCGTCAGCTTACTCCTACGGAGGCTTGCCCTGGATCTGGCCAATAACAGCATTTGCCTAGGAGGATTTGGCTTAGGAAAAATCGACCCTGCTTGGCTTGGTCCTTTATTTCCGGAAAAGACATGTAATTTCAGAAAAGAAACGAGTAAGTATTAGCGGGAAGATTTTGTACAACTGTTGTTTTTAGCAGTATTTTTTTTTCCAATCACTAATTTCTTCAGTTAGGTTCCATTCCAGTTTGGTGAACCTGAAGCCCAGAATATTGTAAAGGTTTGGATACCCCTTTTTTTTGGTCATGAAATGCTGGAAAGTGATACCATATTTAAGTTCTTTAAGGACCAGCAGATACATATTTTATAAAGACAGAACAAAAGAACAGGATCTGTCTGAAGGGTTACTTTGTTAAAAATGTATTTTATTTTTCATTATAAATATAAGCCATGCTCATTGTCAAAATAGGAAAATATATAAAAATCATAAGGAAGACAGGAACAATCACTTATTTTATCCCTTATAGGTAATGAATGTAGATTTGTTTTACTAGGCTTTTATATGCTTACATATACATATGCATTAAAATATACAGGGAGAAGCATATACACACGTAGACCTTGTATTTTCAAGTGAATATACTTTTCAGTTTCTCAACATTTCGATTAAAGGTTTCTATTTTAAAGTTAACGTGTATTTTGCATATGTCATGTTATCATTGTATATATATATGTATTTATGTATTTGTATTGACAAGTGATCACCATCCTCTGTTAACATTTCTGTCTGTTAAGCTGTTGCCCCGTTATTCGCACTGAAAGTGTTTTTCAAGCTGGGGCTCCCAGCTCCGTCTGTAGCTGACTCCCATGACTTCCGTCCCCACAGTGGCCATTTCCGTGACTTTTCACCCTGAGGACTCTCTTGTGACTGACACGTTTGGTTTACTGCCGTTTTTCTCATGCACTTACCTGGCAAACCCCCATTCCTGATCAGTCTGGCAGCCTTTTCTCCTCGCCTTCCCTGAGAGAGCTGAATGCTGCTAGAGAAATGTACCCTTCTGCATGTATTGCTGCCTCTACAAATTCAAGTTCTCCAGTCTCCTGGTGGCCCTGGAAGACTCAGTCAGGCTGAATTTCCTGCAGTTTCTTACCTGCTTCTTATATTCTTATTACCCCCAGGCTTCCCCCAGTGTTACTCTCTCTACCCAACTCCCTTACCTTCTCTCTCCTCCTGGCTGTCTCTTCACTCTTCTGGCCTCAGCATCAGATCCCTTTTCACAAGAAAGCATTCCTTCCCACGTGAAGTCTGGGTGGAAGGTCCTCCTTCATGCTCCGGTAGCACCTGTATGTTATCTCACTGTCACCTACCACATTACATAATTGTTCTTTCCTTTTTATGATGTACCTTTGGTAGATTATATGCATCATGAAGTCAGGGTCCATTTTTTACATCGGCAAAAACTTAAAATTTGGTAATAAATTATGTTGATAAACATATGTGGAAGCAGCTATCTGACCCATTGAAATGAGTTTAAATTGTCCTCTTTTAAGGGGATGTCCACTAATATTTTAAATGTACATCCATACTTTTGACTCTGTAATACATTGATGGAAATCCATGGTACAGGCATTCTTAAATGCATTCATTCTTACTGAACAAAAAATTATATTCAAAGATGCATAATCAAATAGTTATAATAGCAAACCAAAATATTAGAGAAAAACTCCTAAGTGTTTCCCAAAAGGAACTATTCAAGTCAGTCATAGTACATTCATGCAATGGAATGCTCTGCAATTATTGGGAAAAAAGAAATATCTAGGACACCCAAATGTTCAGATATAGAGTGTATTGTTAAATGGAAGAAATAAAAGCATAGGACGGCATTTTTAGTATGTTAATGTTGGTGAAACACCATTGGAATATGGTCGTCATAAATGTTCAAATATGAAAGGCTATGTCAGGAAAAAACTCCAGAAATATGTTCCCTCTCTGCCTCTGGGGACTTAGGAAAATAATGAACTCCAGTTAGCTGCCCTGTTTCATCATTGCATCCATGTCACATGCCAACAACCTGCTTACTTTAATCTTTGTTTTTGATGGAGAGGAATTATGGGCCCGTTGGAAAGGGGTAAAGGGAGATTTACCATCCACTGTATTCCCATTGTTCTGCATGAAATTTTTACCATTGACAAGTCTTACCAATCAGGAAAATGCAATAATGTTATTCGTTTGATTGAAGGGCATAGCCATAGCCTTATTGGCAGCCAGTCTGAGTAAACAACATTTTGGATACACATCTTTAAAACATTTTTCAGCTACTACTTGACCGAGTCACATAGACATGCTATAATGTGAGCTACGATAGTAGTATTTGAAGATCTTCCAGGCTATATGTAGGAAAATGAGGACTCGCCAACTTAGAAAATGTAATAAAATAGTAGGAAGGACATTAACTTGGAAATCCCATCCAATTTCCTGATATCCCTTAGCAAATAGGTTATAAAAAATATCGTTTATTGAGCATCTTCTCTGTTCTGCGCTCTGTGCTGACCGTTTCATATGCATTTCCTTTCATGTTTCCCGTGAGCCCATGCAGCATATATTGCTGCCCTCGCTTCCCATGTCAGGACCCTGAGGCTCAGAGAGCTCATTTCACCTTCAAGAGGTGCCTATGATCAGAGCACAGGCCTGGCTGGCTTTGAAGCCCGAACCCTTTCCTCTGTCGAGTTAGTTTCATCAAGAGTCAATTTCGCCACCTACACCAAAGCTTTGTGTACATTTTTATGATTTTTAACAAATGTAAATTCACCGTGTGCTGTTTATGCAGTATCACGATTGTAAATTGACTTGGTGAGTAAGAATTTAAAAAAATTTGTACAAGTATGAGACTGTATAAGGAATTTTGGTATGATACGTGTTGTGTTTGTCTAATTGTTGGCATCTAAGTTGCTGGCGTATCTTTTTGTTTACAGATATCGGATCCACCCTTGCAAGAATGGTGCTCAGGCATCAGAGGGAGAGTGACGTGGGGGAGGGGGCAGCCTCAGGCAGCGACGGGAACCTGTCAGAAGTCCTTGATAAACTTGATGAATGGACCTTCATTCCTGAGTCTTACGTGGACAGCGTGTTTGGTCAAAGTGATGACCTGGACAGTGAAGGTATTTATTATCAAGAAAATAGTTCCCTTTGTGTTTTAAAATACTTTAAAATACATAGGCATTGGACGATAGAAATTGAGACAAAAGCCTGATTTAATGTATTTGGAAGAACTTAAGGAAAAATGTATTCATTATTGGGAATAATTAATGCTTACTGTAACTCCGGGGGGAAAATCCTGGGATAAAATACCTCTGAAACCCAAATCAGTCAAAGGGAGAAATAAAGTGGGGGAAACCCATTTATTTCTTACAAGCAGTCGTCCACTTCTGCTCTCCCCTGTCTCTGTGCCTGTAGAAGAAGAGGCCCCACCCAGTCTCTCAGGTCCACACATGCCCTGCTTGCCCTTGTAATTAATTATCTATCGATATGGAGAAGGACTGCTTCTCTCCACCCCTTGGAAACACCTATTGATATGGAGATGCACTAAGGCCAGGCAAGAGATTCTGGAAATAATTGCAATTTTACCCACACTTACTAACTCCAGTTAAGGCAATGACTGTCAAGAAAATGTCTTTGCTGGAGCCTTATAATACTGCCCATCACCAGTGACTGGTGACCACTGCAGTGAACACTGCCTCATACTGGCCCCGTCACTGACTAGATCCTTCTGTGGCTTGTGTAAGCAGCTCACCCTTGTTAGAGGTACTGTTGGGTTATCTATAGGAATCAGAGAAAATGTACGTGAAGTGGAAGAGTGCATGGCAAATAGGGCTCAAATTATTTTACCTTTATCTGAATTAAAAATAATATCAAATTTTAATAGCTCACTTGAGAGAACTTAAAATTGACAGGGCAATATACATAATATCAGCAATTAGGGCTGATAAATTAAACAAAATGCAGTTTGGTAAGAATGGGGTCACATGCTTTTTCATTAATATAGTATGACTGAAAACTTTGGGTGATAGAATAGAGGAATTTGAGATGGCAAAAATACAGTTTATTCCAAAATCTCATGTCTCAAGTCCAAGTATTTTTTAAAACCAACTTTATTGAGAATATAATCAATATAAAATGCACCCATTTGTTTATTTTCATGGGTTTTGAAAAACTTGCACATGCATCTAATCATCACCACGGTCCAGTTATGCAACGTTTCTATCATCCAGGAAAATTCCTTTTATGCCTCTTCACAAAAACTATCCACCCCCCCAGGACCTTGGCAACCACTAATCTGCTTTCTGTCACTGTAGATTAAATGAGTATTTTCTTCAGTTCCATGTTAATAGAGTCACAAGGCATGCCCTCTTTTGTGTCTGGCTGTGTTCCAGAGCAGGTGCCCCATGTTATACTCCCACCAGCAATGTGCAGCAGTTCTAGCGGCTCTACATCCTTGTCACGCTGTAACACTTGGTATTGTCCGCCCATTCACTTCTAGCCATTCTAGTTCCAGAAGGTCCTCGCTCATTTCGATTTGATTTTCATTTCCCTGATATTTCCCAATTGATATTGAGAATCTTTTCATGTTCTTGGCCATTCATATATTTTCTTTGTCTAGTGTCTGTTCAAATCTTCTACTTGCTTTCAGTTGGGTTATTGTCATATTATTGTTTTAAAGGAGTTCTTTCTCTATTCTAGGAGAGGTCCTTTGACAGCTATATGAACTGCAAATATTTTCTCCAGCCATAGCTTGTCTTCATTTTATGAATATCATTTTTCAGAGTGCACCACTGTATGGTCTATCCTGTTGAATGTTCCATGAGCAAATTAAAAGAATGGTTTTTCAGATGTTCTTGGATCAAGTCAATGAGGTTAAACCCTTGGATAGTGCTTTTCAGGTCTTCTGTACCTTTACTGATTTTTCTTTCTCCTTGTATTTGAGATAAAATGTTAAAATTGTAATTGTGGATTTGTTAATTCTCCTTTCAATTCTATCAGTTTATGCTTTGTGTATTTCAAAGCTCTATTATTGGGTACACAAACATTAAAAATTGTAACTTTTGTTTTAAATGACCTAAGCTCTTTATGTTGACCAAGTTTGCATTCAGTATCATTTCCTTCCTCCTGAGGAACTCCCTTTTACATTTCTTGTATAGCAGTTCTGTGAGTGACCCTGTACAGATTATTGGGGGTCTTTTTCTATGCCTCTGCTTCAGAACTCCCAGCTAAGTTGGTGTCCAAGAATGTTGTCTCCATCTCCTCATCCGAGGAAAGCTGTAGGGCTTTGTTTAAATTCCTTCTCCTTGTTCCAGTCGCCCTTAAATTACCCCCAGGCAGAAAGCCAGGGTGCTCATAGGCTCACATGGTTTGTTTCTCTTCTTCTAGGGACTACATAGTTCTGCGCTGTCTGTTGCCCAATGTCTGAACATAGTTTAAAATATTTCATCCTGTTATTTGCGGAGGGAGGTTAAGCTTGGTGCTTATTACTCCATCGTGGTTAAACGAATTCTCTTTAAGTATTTTTAAATAAAGGAAAACAGAAAAGCTAACATAAAAATAATTATAAAATGCATATGTTGCTTTAATAAATAATATGCTAATAGAACTTTTTGCAAATGTGAAGTAGAATAATTATGACAATGTAATAATTATATGTAAGTGTAATTAAATAATGAAGTCTATTTTATTAAAATGCTTAGGCATAAAATCATTTACATTATAGGATAAATTAAATTTTAATAATGAACCAAGTAGGAATGCTTTATCCATTTTAAGATTTATACAGAATATTATAAAGTTGATTTTTGGATATGTAGGTTTTGTAATTTGTTTTGACCCTTAAAGTTAATTCCTTATGCTTCTAAAATAAAGCATGGTAGAATTTGAAATCTCATAATTTTCAGAAATGCCTCTATATTCTTTATCCCTAAATAATGTGATTTTCTTGAAAATTCATAGTTTTAAAAGTAGTTCTCCTCTTTCTGAAATCAATATTGCCAGTTAAACTCACTGTGTTTATTTTAATGTCTTCCATAAATGAAACCATAAATATGAAATTTAAGTAGAGATGTACTCAGGATTGCTGAATGTTAAATAATTTAAAGCATGATTCCAATATTTAAAACAATATTTGAAAATTTTCTAAGAAAAATCCAAAGAAACAAAAAAACACATGAATCAGATTTGTGTATAAACTCTGCTTTCTGTACCTGGCATGTGTATTTTTTTTTAACTTGTCCCTTTTCTGCTCTATTATGAGCTCATAAAAGGCATGGATTATTTTCCCTGCTTATCTTTACCAGCACTTATTCAGTGTTTTGGCTATGACAGATATTCAATGAATGTTAGTGGATGAAGAAAAATGAAGCTCAAATTTGAAAATGAAAAGCCAACATATTTTATCATTTCTCTTTCAAAGATGTTAGACAGTAGTTGGGCAATTTCTATTAATGAAAATGTGTTTCATCTTCTGTGATTGAACTGTGATAGCAGCATCTTATGATGGAGACAACATTTCTTACCTGCCTTTATTTTGTCATTGAAAAATAGGAAGCGAAGGCTCATTTCTTGTGAAAAAGAAGTCAAATTCAATTAATGTAGGAGAATTTTACCGAGATGCTGCTTTGCAGCGCTGCTCGCCAAATTTGCAAAGGCATTCCAATTCACTGGTGAGTTACATTGTGATTCTGTTGTGTTTTGTTACTGACATTCTCTCAGTAACTTGATCTTGACATTCTCTCAATGACATAGTTTCATGTGCCAAAGTTAGGTGCTATTGGTATAGAGATTCCCTGATGTATGAAAACTTCATATGTAGAATGAATATATATATATATGTGTGTGTGTGTGTGTGTGTATTTATATTTTATATACATATGATACTTACATGTATATAAAATTCAAAATTTTCAACTGTAGGCTTTTGAGCATGCTTGGGCATATAGGAGCTAAGTTCACTTCCAAATGGTTTTGACCTGTTTTCTTTTCAGAGCTCCATGTCTGTGTGGCCTGGTTCCCTGGATACACGAGCCAGGGACCTTCTAGTGACTCCTAAGGAAACCAGATAGGAACATGTTCTCTTCACTCCAAACAATGATGGTTATTTTATTGTAAATGTCTGTTCATTTAATAGGGACCCATTTTTGATCATGAAGATTTACTGAAGCGAAAAAGAAAAATACTGTCTTCAGATGATTCACTCAGTGAGTATTTGAAGTAATTAATAAATAGATATTGTGAGCAGAACACAGTACTTTGTTAACTTTCCTCTGTTCACATTTTCTTGGTGCCAATTTCATCATATATAAAGCCTTCAGATTATATTTACCTCATGATTTTGCAAACTGTAGAAAACTAAAATGCAAATACGGATTTCAAATTTACCTTTTATGATGTTATATAGGACACTTTTATCCTTTGTACTATTTATTTTTCCTGAAATGCATTACTTAATACCCTCACCAATGTCACTCTTCATCCCCATTTCCAGGTCTGTTGTTCTTTCACACTGCTTATACCACCTGATTAAATATTTATTATTTAGTCTCTCTCTTTGCCCCTGGAATGTAAGCTTCATATTGTCCGCTGAATCTCCAGTGCCTTGATGGGGGACTGACACTAGTAAGTGATTAAACATCTATCAAGTGAATTTAAATTACTTGTTTATATTTCCATTGTTTGTTTTTGATAAAAGGGTCATCAAAACTTCAACCCCACATGAGGCATTCAGACAGCATTTCTTCCCTGGCTTCTGAGAGAGAATATATTACATCATTAGACCTGTCAGCAAATGAGCTAAGAGACGTTGACGCCCTAAGTCAGAAATGCTGTATAAGTGGTCATTTGGAGCATCTTGAAAAGCTGGAGCTTCACCAGAATGCACTCACGGCCTTTCCGCAGCGACTATGTGAAGTAAATTTCATTTAGCCTTATTACTCGCAGGATACTTGAAGAGCTTTTGTATTTCTGTCTAAACTGGCATGCTTAAATCTTTAAAAAAAAAAAAAGGTTCTATTTTTGTGTCATTGGACAATAGTTCTTCCACTCTTCTTGTTTTCACACAAGTTCTTAGCGTGTTGGTTGGTCAGAAACATCCTTACTGACAGGCACTGGCAATGGAGAGCCGATTAAAGAGGAATTCTGGGTTCTGTCCTGGTGATGCACAGGACGTGTTAGAGTCTATCAAGGCTACATGTTGATTTGATAAAGGATCATACCTGTTTTAAAAAAAAACAGTTTTGCTGCAAATGCATTTTCCCTTTTTCTAACCTATAAAATTTACAGCACTTTTGAGACTTTTAAAGGCAACATTGCATGATTTTTTAAAAGAATATTGATGTGGTGTCTTTCCCTTAATGTTTATATATCTGGAGACAGAAAAGAAAGAAAGATGACCTCCCTCGCATCTCAGTGTCTAAAATGTGTTCTTTCTCTCTTCTCCTCTGCTGTGCCTGCACAAATCCTACAAGCAAGAGACCCAGTTTAAATGTCACTTTCTTGCCCTCTGCTTTCCTCTGCTCCCCTCTTCCCTACAAGCTTGGTTGGCTACCCACCTGGCTGGCACTTCTCTGGGGCCCAGGTTATCCCCCAGTGCTCATTCCCTTATACCTGGTGGTCTAAGGTGGGTTTCCTGACCAGGTCTGGAGCTCCTTGAGAACAGGAACCGTTTCAGGCTTGTTCATTTCCATCCCTGCTGCCTACAGAAGTCTAACATACAGTAGAAGCTCAGTAGGTGACAACTGAATTCATTTGTGAAGGAATTAATAACTGACACTTAGTAGACCTTCAGTAAATGTTTGTTAAAGAGCAAGTACATGAAAACAAGAGACTTAGACCAGCTCAGAACCTTCTCTTTAGGAAATTTCAAATCAACATCACTGTATGGCACTTTTTTGTTACTGATTGTACCAATGTCTATTTACAAGAAAATTTCCTGATTAAAATTTGAGAGTAAATAAAAATCTTTCCTTCTGAATAAAATGGTTGTTTCTGAAACAGTGGCAGACATTTTGAAACTACTTCTGGGTCAAGATCCATTAAGAAGCCTTTCTAATCAGCTCGAACTCTTTAGAATGTCTTGTGAGGATAAATGTATTGATATAGAAAGAAGAACATAGAGAAGAGATTAAGTTTGGTATTTTACTCCTTGGACAGTCATCCATACCAAATTTTAAAAATTGACATAATATGTAAATGAAGGTTTGCTATTATTCTAAAAAAATTAGAAATTACCTAAAAATAGAAAACAGAAATTTGAAACAAAAATTCCATAAAGAGAAAGGACGTTCTAAAATGAAACATGTATTAAACACAATGACTACTTTTATGGTTAAATCTTACTTATGTTAAAGTACGTAACAATTTCTGAAAGCTAGTGTTTAAAAAAATGAAGTATTCCCAGGATCGTGTTTTACCGCTTATTTATTAAATCATTTGTTCAAGCACATGTATTAAAAGCGGAATTAAACTCTTAGGCCTTTTCTGTGTATCTGCCTTTGACAGTCTGTTATGTTTTTCCTTGCTTAACCGATTTTCTAGCCAAGATGGTTGGATCAGTCTGTCTATTAAAGTTTTCTTGTGAATTATGTTTTCAGTTTTTTGGAACATTCTTAATGGTTCTGGTTATCAGAGATGTGCTAAGATAGAAATACTAGCTAATCTTATGTTTCTCAGATGGTTCATTTTAGCATTTAAACATGTTGTCTTCCCAGATTCTGAAGTGTTTGACACATTTGGACCTGCACAGTAATAAATTTACATCATTTCCGCCTTACTTGCTGAAAATGAATTGTATTGCCAACCTTGATGTTTCTCGAAATGACATTGGCCCCTCGGTAGTTTTGGATCCTGGGGTGAAGTGCTTGACCTTGAAGCAGTTTAACCTGTCCTATAATCAGCTGTCATCTTTCCCCGAGAACCTGGGCGATGCGGCAGAGACGCTGGAACAGCTGACTTTGGAAGGGTAAGGAAGGAGCAGCTCATTAAAAAGAAAAGGGTTGCCTTACATTTGAAGTTTATAAGATTGATAAAATATGCTAACATTATTTCTATAATAATGAGTTTTAAATGGTAAAACAATAAAAGATTGAGGCAATTAATAATAGAGCTTCTATCAATTGACTTCAATTTTTTTACAACGGATTTTAAAATTAATACATCTGCTCTGATTCCATTCTTTGAAGGCAAATTGTTTTGATTTTTTTCTTGAAAGCACATGAATTTATGCAATTCAAGCCTCATGTTGTCTCTTATGCCTAGAAATAAAATACCAGGAATATGTTCCCCCTTGAGCCTGAAGGAGCTGAAGATTTTAAATCTTAGTAAAAACCACATTTCTTCCCTATCAGAGGACTTTCTTGAGGCATGTCCTAAACTGGAGAGTTTCAGCGCCAGAATGAATTTCCTTGGTAAGTGTTCTGTATGAGATTCCTCCTGCACCGTTTTGATTATTACAGGATGAGTCATATATGGACATTTTAGGTGGAGACTTAAAGGTGGTATTTCAATTTAAATATTATGGAGGAGTTTCAGATATAAAGTTAGCAGGTTGGTGATAAAAAGAAATGAGCAATGAAGCAATGAAGACATGGAGGAAACTTAAATGCATATTGTTCAGGGAAAGAAGCCAGTCCCTAGGGCTGCATGCTGTGTAATTCCCAACATAAGACATTTTGGAAAAGGGAAAACCACGGGAACAGTAAGACGATCAGTGGGAACAGTAAGACGATCAGTGGTTGCAGGAGTTTGGAGGGAGGAGGAGAGAGATGAGCAGGTGGGGAACGGGGTTTTTAGCGCAGTGCAACTCTTCTATGTCATTCTGTAACGTGGATTCCTGTTGTTAGACATTGGTCGAAACCCATCAAATGAACACTCTAGAGAGTGCACTCTACTGTAAGCTGTGGCTTTTAGTTAGTTAATAATAATGTATCACTACTGGCTTATTGATTAGAACAAATAAACCAAACAATGCAAGTGGTTAATAATAAGGAAAAAGTGTGTGTGTGTGTGTGTGTGTGTGTGTGTAGGCAGTGTTGAGGAGAAAATAGGTGTATGGGAATTCTGTACTTGCTGCTCAGTCTTTCTCTGAACCTTAAGCTACTCTAAAAACAATAGTACATTTTCTAAACATATTCAAGATCAAAAAAATTTTAGTGGTTCAGTGTTTTTGGATTAAAATCTTTTAGCAGGTTGTTATTGTCATAGGCTGAAATGATAGTTCTTGAACTACAAACAGTCATTATATTGTGGTTCCTTTTAGTCTATTAAACTAAAAATCCATAGGATAGCCTGAGCTGGTTGAAACAGGAATGTTGAGTTTCCTACTGAAGTGGCTTCAGCAATTTTTTGGATTATAAGTACTATTGCTGTTTTGTTAGAAATAAAATTAAGTATTTAATAGTTTTCAAATCGGTGAGGTGAATGTGTATTTTCTGAGCTCTCGCTCTGTGCAGGATATCACAGTAATAAGCAATATGGTCGGCACTTTTATTGAAAGTCATGGAATACCCTGGGCTCTCTTGGCGTGTGAGATAACAGGGAATATGCTCATATGGAGCCTATTTGAATGTTCTAATATTAAGGGACAAAACACTTTTAAGGAAATAAACAAACTCCCCATATTTTATCTTCCTTAGGAGGGTAAAAGTAGGCCATGTGTACCCAGCCACCCATGTGACTGTTGGTAAAATGATTTTTAATACTGTTTAATAGAATACAGTTTGACAACTTAGTTTAAAATATTTTACTTTGTCAGAACCTTCAGACACTAACAATGATAAAAGCCGTGTTAGTCCTCATGGTATCTCACTCCCTTCTCCCTTCCTCTCACCTTCCTGAATACTGACCGTGTTCTTACCATAAGCCTGAAACTGGGGATAGGGTGGTTCACCCACTAGTGGGCCCAGCAAACCCAGTCTCTGTCCTTGAGGAGTGTGGAGCTAGGTTCAGAAGACAGGCATTAAATAATAATGGCACAAATAAATGTAATTCGTATTGTGCAAAGTGCTGTGAGGAGAAGGCTCAGGATGCTGCAGGGATACCTCATGGGGATCTGGTCCAGACTGCAGAGGGACAGAAGTGTCCCTGTGTCCGTAACATGTATGTTAGGCCTGGAAAGAAGGGCATACAAAAATCCCATAGGACAGGTCTGATCTCTGCTTGACTGACAGAGGAAACGGAAGCCCTGAGATTCTAGTGTGACATGTTCAGGGGCACAGAATTAAGTAACTAGTTGTTGTAAAAGCTTGAGGACACCTAAGGTTGCCAATTTGTTTGCTTTGCACTGCACAACTTTAGTAGTTGTAGCAGTGGTCTTGCATTTGGGAAGACATCCTATGGAGGTGTTACGTGAGTGGGACCACTAACCTTTAAGACTAATCCCACATGAAATGAAATTTCGGTTCTTCGATTTTGTAGGAATCTTTTCTATACAGCATCTAAACCTCAAGACTCTGAATTCTTCAGTGGAGAATCATTTCTACTAATTTAACTTGCCACAAATATTTTTTGGAAATAGATGAGGTGTAGCATGTACCTTTCTGCTTCTCAGGAAGACAGCTTGGAGCAGTTGTGGAACATTCTGACCTGTGATGATTTTCTAGAGGAAGCATAACTCGTATTTTTAACCTTGAAAATGCTAAGAATAATTTCTCAGGCCACGTTCATAGAACCGTAGATTTTAAGATCTCTGAAGAATCTCAGAGTCCATCTGGTCTAGCTGCACAGTTTTACAGATGAGAGAAGAGGCTGAATGATTAGCTGTTTCCAAAATAGTGTTCCACAGAATTTTTTTCCTTAGAGGTACATCAAACAGTATTTCCTTCTTGAAAATTTATAAAATATATGAGAATGTATAAATAAATACATTTTAAATATATTTTATACTGTATAAAATACATGAGAACTCTGAGATATCACATTTTATTTTACCTAATATTTCCACAATCTCTTAAGATCATATGATTAAAGAATACTTTTATTAAGTAACATCCATTAATATTCCATATAACACTCTATAAGACGGTCCTATAAAGAATTTTTATCTTTATAATATACTGTGTTTCAGTATTCAAAGAGTTTTGTTGTTGTCACTTAAGAGTAATTTGAATTAATCTGTAATGTATGCATCCATACTTCATAATACACCTAATATCACACATAATTTGAAATGATTACTCTAATGCTTTTTACTTCGTAAAGATATTGGACAGATGAATTTATATTTAGACAGTTTAGGTTTCAGTCTAAAAGGTTCTTATAAGCATGGTATATTGTTTTAATGTTTAGTGGTAGCATTAAGGATATTACCCTATTTTAAAAGTAGATTTAAAAAAAATTATCAGCATGAGAATGAAAAATAAGTGACAGGTTACTGGTAGCTGTTCTTATCACAGATTTAATGGAAATGTAGTTAAAATGGTTAACATGTCTCTTCTCTCCCTTTCATTTCTTTTAGCTTCTATGCCTTTTTTGCCTCCTTCCATGACAAGCCTAAAATTATCTCAAAACAGATTTACAAATGTTCCAGAAGCAATTTTAAATCTCCCACAGTAAGTTTATTATTTCAATTTTAAAACCACATGAGGTGGAAAAGAAACTTCAGAAACATGGTTTTGATTAGGCATATAATTTGCCATATAATGATTTATAATTTGTGATTGATTTCTAAACCTACTCAGTTTAATGTTTGTAAATCTATGAGTGTTTGAATTTCATTAGACCAAAGACCTAAGTTGTCACTTGGACTGTTTTAACTGTCGTGCTAATTTAGTGTGCTATTGTGTAGAAACAACTGAAGATTATTGAATTAATTGCTACACTATTATAATCAAATGGGATTGTACTAGCTATCACTTAAACTTTTTGAATTTCACTTGCTCTCAGAAGCTCATATGTTGCTAATATACTCTTAACTTTGAAATTATACTTAAGTTATGTCTGAGTGACATTTTTGGTGACATTTAGGATAGTTTGTGTATTTGGGGATTTTTTGTTTAATTTCATTAAAGATGAAGGCTTCCTCTTAACTGCAAATCCAGGCATTAATTAGATTTCAAGTGGGTTGTCATCTTAAATACTATTCTAATTTTGTTACACGTTATGAACCAAATTCATAAGTGTATACGTGCAAATATATACACACGTAGGCAAATAATGCTTAGTTGTAGTCTAGCCATAGAAGGTGTCAGACAGACACGGAAGAGTTCATTTAAATTTGGCTTTAAAGTGTGTCAGACACTCTTCTAACTGCTCAACAGTGCATCATCTCTTTAATCCTCCCAGGAATCCTATGAAATAGCTACTGTTACTACAATGAGAACACTGTTTCATTAAAGAGATGAAGTAACTTGGCGGAACCACAGTGCTTCCACACGGGTGGTTTCCCTTCACACTCTCAACTCACACATATAGGACTCCTGGTGGTCCTCTATTTGAAGCCATAATATATTCCTGCAGATATGTTTGAAAGTCAGTATTTATGAAAGTTGATTAGGGGATACATGCCATAAAAGAAGCTTTCTCCCCAGAACACTGAAAATATTACCCAGTACTTATTTATGCTATACCTTTAGACACCATCTTCAGGCATACAGTGCAGCATTTTGTATGTATATCTTTAAATGCATTCTTTTGATCCACAAATGTGTGCACTTTCGCCAACTTAAGTCCCTACTGAGGCTAAGAGGCACTGCTTTTGACAACCTGGTAATTCTTGGCTTTGTCTCAATTGCAGTGTTTGTTAGACATACATGTCTTACCTCTAACACAGTCAAATAATTTTCTTGTTTTTGCATGTTTTTATAAGATACCTAGCGCAAAATATGGTACCACTTAAAAATAAGAGCAAAAATGTTCTGCAGATTGGAAACTGCCTGGCAGGCCATACAGCTATGTGAGTTTAGAATTCATTCATGATGCTTAAAAGGTGCTGGACAAAAGGGTTCCATGTGTAGTTGAGCAAGTCAGCGGCTTGTTTTCATAGTCAGATGTACTCTCGTCACTGTTGTATTCTTCCTACTGTTTCCTGAAAACTCTGGCTAGTGTATTGCTGCAGGAAAGCAACCAGTCTGTACTGAGGGCTTCCAGGAAGCAAAGCCCGGTGCTCAGTGCCGGGATGTTTGCCCACTGAGACAAGCTGGGCAAAGGGTGCCCGTGCTCAGTAGCAATTAATTCCAGGGCCTGACCTTGGGAGAATCCCCCAGGTAATGAATGAAACTGAAAAGAGAAATGAGGGCTACATATCGTAAATTTTATATAGAAGGGTTATGTGTAAATCTTGCATAAAAGGACCAATTTTACATTTATTAAATGTTCCCTCCTGAATCATAAACTTTTGTAAAACCCTTGGTCTCTCATCCTAAGATTGGCATTTTTATGTTTCTGACGTAGGGGAATTCGGCCTCAGTTTTGTTTTTGATGGCTTCCTTTAAATGTTCCTAGTGAGACATGCCTTTTCTTCTAGCCCATGTACTATATGTACACAGAGACACAGTGCATAGCTACATGGGAGTAATGTTAGTGTTAAAGTTATACCTTACTGTCACTCTGGGGAAAACTGCTGTGATACTGTTTTGTGTATTTTGAAGACCCTCCTTTGCTGTTCGTCTGACCCTGTATTGTTGTAGCTTGCGGTCCTTAGATATGAGCGGCAATGATATTCAGTATCTGCCGGGTCCTGCGCACTGGAAGTCTTTGAACTTGAGGGAACTCCTCTTTAGTCATAATCAGATCAGCGTCTTGGACTTGAGTGAAAAAGCGTTTGCGTGGTCTAGAGTAGAGAAGCTTCATCTTTCTCATAATAAACTGAAAGAGGTAAGAGGTCATCTTTGTTTAAAATGATTGCCAATTTAAAAATGGGCTTTTGTAGAAATAGACTCATAAACACAGAGAACAGAGTAGTTGCTGTACGGGAGGAAGGTGGGAAGGAAGGGTGAGTTAAGTGAAGGGGAAAAAAATTTGTGAGAATATTTTCTGTCTTGATCTGGGTGATGGTTACATGAGGGTAAGCGCATGCCAAAATTCATCGAGCTGTATACTAAAAAAAAAAGAAAAGAGAAAAATGAAAGTAATACTGGGTACTGAATACTAAATGGCTAGAGAATTTTTTTTTGATTGGGAAAAATAAACCCCAAATGATTGACGGTTTGCTTCATTTTATGGAGATGTAGTGTTTGAAGTTTGTAGAAAGAGTATGTATTACATTTATATTCAGAAAAAAAACCTTAAAAATTCAGAACAAACACAGGGGATTGTCTATAATGAAAACCACATACTGTATACATACAAAAATAAATAAGTAATTTTAAACATGCTTTTATAGTTTGAATGATCACAGTTTCTTTGATATTTCTCACTTTTGAATAAAATTTAATCGCACCCTGAGGTAAATGGGTGTATTAATATAGCTTAATTTCCTTAAAAAAATCATTCTGTGTTCTATTTTAAAGGAATTAAATAAACATGTCTAATTCATTAGGAATGTGCACAATGCTTTAAAGGTGCCATTTTATCAATCTCTGATCTGTTGACACTCTCAGATGCCCTGTATTTCTCAAGCTGCTGCAAAGCCATGTACACACCCTGTGTTCTTTAGCTGACTTTCCTCCCTTCTTACCTCTCTGCACCCCCCGCCAGGCTGCCCCTTACCCAAGTGGTCGTTTACCCGCCTTTGCTGCACTCCATTGCCTTTGTTTTAAATCTGAAGTTGATTATCATCTCAGAAAAAAAGATTTTTTTTAAGTGTTGGAGCTTATTGCCTATAAAAGCCTAAATGAATTAAGTGTCTGAAACTGGGACGTTCAGAATAACTGTGAATATTTTTTCGGTACCTGAATTTTTACCAGCAAATTAATGTTTCCTGTTGTAAAAGTAATGCAGATTGCTTAAAAAGTTGGAGCAGAAAAGAAAACCCTCCAATTAGGAAACCAAAGTATAAACGTTTTGTGTTTTAAGAACATTAAGTTGTACGTAAGTTTGTGATGTCTAGATCTTTATGGTTTTGTTGGGAGCACAGTGTGAGGGTGCAGGCTGAAGCCACAGGTGACTGGATTTGGGTGACTAGGAAGAACTTCTTTACTTCTAATGTGAGGAGATGAACTGTGTCACCAAGGGAGAAGGGGATTTTTAAAGATTATAAATAAGTGACATAGATTGTTTTGGGTAAGTCCTTTATACTTACATTTTTAAGCGTTTGTAATGAAAACTCTGACAGGCCTTTGGAAAGTTCTGGACTGTTCAAGTGCAAGTTGCTGATGGGATCTCCCACCTGTCTGGTTTCCTATTAGCATCTTGTTTTCTTGGCAGCATGCATTTCTTCCCTCCCACCAACAGTATTTGCCTTTTCTTATTTCATTAAGATTCCTCCTGAGATTGGCTGTCTTGAAAATCTGACATCTCTTGATGTCAGTTGCAACACGGAACTGAGATCCTTTCCCAACGAAATGGGGAAGTTAAGCAAAATATGGGATCTTCCTTTGGATGAACTGCGTCTTAATTTTGATTTTAAACATATAGGATGTAAAGCTAAAGACGTCATAAGGTTAGATGATTTTATTTCCATTTGTTTTTATTATATTTGTTTCAGATGTCCTCTGTGACTTCGGCCATGTATAGTCACAATAGAGGGGAAAATGTATAGCAGTTTTTAACAGCAATATGCTATGTGTCATTTGCCTTCTATTTAATGCATGGGTTTATATGGGGCCACCACGTAGCTTTTCATTTCCTCCTAGCCAGGCTGCTGCTGAGGGAAGGCTTTGCTTCCTTATCACGTTTTCCAGTAGAAATGGACTCTAAAAGCGTATTATTACTATTTGGCCTCTCATTACCAATTATACAATCTAAAGCAATATCGCTGATTATAATAGCTTCTTAAGCTACATTTCATGTATGTTATATGTCATTTATGTCATAGAACATTATAGCTTCTTAAATGGTATAAAATTACTATCTTCAGTTGTACCCGTGAGGATGAGTTACCGACTCACCCTGATCAGTTTTGAAACCCCCAAAGCTTCACAGCTGATTCCTTTTTTCTGGTCTTTACACTTTATGAATCTAAACTATCTTTGACTATGGACTTTATCCCACTCTTTGTTACCTTTTGAGCACATTCATCTTATTGTTACCTCTTCATAAAATCATGTATTTCCGTTCTACAGAATTACTCCTCTCTCTATTTATATTGGAGGTTTCAGCTCAGTTATGACCTCTTGATGTCTTCTTGACTTGAATATAATAGTCAGGAGGCCCAGGACTGTCACTGTGTTCACTCACTATTTATTCATGGCATCTAACACAGAGCTGGTGTACAATCGATAATTGTTGAATTACCAATGAACTACACTTACCTAAGTCTCTTCTGCTTAAGTTTTCTTAAATGTACATTTAACATTTTGTCACTTATATGATAAAAGATTTGATTCTCCATCCTCCTGCGTCTGATTGAATTTGAAAGGAAAGACTTAGTCACTACATGATTACTCCTTATCCTACATAATTGTTTCCCATGATTTTTCCTCCTGAAAGTAGAAAAGATGTTTATATGAAAATTGGTTCCATTCTTCCAAAACTTTGGTAGAATTAGTTTTCAATGTATTATGCTATGCTATCAAGCCTCTATATAAGTAAATATTTTTAAATGTGTTTAAAATTGAAGTTAAAAGCTGGGGTAGTTTAGATGTTGTAAGCATCATTTGCTTGTTTAAAGAATGCCTTTCTTCAAAGAGTGGTGAATTTTTAATAAACAGATATTTGGACCGTTGATTTCTTATTTTTTGGTGATGAAAACAACTTAAGCTATATGTGACAAAAGGACTAATTTCAATAATAGCAGGCAGAAGCTCTGATCTGTAAGATCGTCTTTTCTAAAGCATCAACAAAATGAAAAAAAGTAATGACACCTTTTGTTCAGATCCTCAAGGATGTTGGCCAGAGTCCTACTGGCTATGAGAATGGGTCAATCACTGTTCTCTAAAATTCACTTACGATTTAGTCAGCTCCTCTAACTTAAAACTGGCAACATTTTATCATAGTAAAAAAATATATCTTTCTATATACCTTATATTTTTTAGAACATTTAAAATCTATTAATTTAAAGATGGCTTTGTTAGATACCTACTGTACTTCTATTTTGTTATTTTTACATTAAGATTGCTAAGAAAAGCTACATATTATCTCCTGATAGTATACTAGTTTATATGTATTAATTTATAATGTAACCAATATGACCTCACTCACCATATACATTGTATATGTATGTGATATATATGCATATGTACATTATATATACCATATATGAATATAGATGTACACATACATATAATGTACCAAATATCACTATCAAAGTTTAGTATAAGTGTATGCATGTATACTCTACCTTAGTTCTCTGTCATGGGCTTTATAAAGTTTTATGCTTTGTAATTTTAGAGCTTTATTTATGTTATTTAAAGAAATCTATATATATATGCATGTGTGTGTGTGTGTATATATATATATATACCCATATATATAGCATTCTAATTAGTTCATTTTGACATTTTGATTATTTCTAGTGATAGTATAACATGCATTTTATTTGCTAATACTACCAAACATTATGAGCTACATGAACATCACTAGCGACATACATTACCAGTGCATGAAAGACATGTACATTATTAGCTAATGAGCCCTGCACTCTTTTGCATACTGTATTGTAAAACAGTCTGATATTTTGAAAAATTCGATGCATAAGAATTCACTGTGTTAAGTCTATTGTTAAGCAGTTTATTATTCTATTTTGTCCTTGAAATACCAGGTTCCTTCAGCAGAGGTTAAAAAAGGCAGTACCCTATAACCGTATGAAACTTATGATTGTGGGAAATACTGGGAGTGGGAAAACCACCTTATTGCAGCAATTAATGAAAACCAAGAAATCCGATGCTGGGATGCAGAGCGCTACCGTTGGCATAGACGTGAAAGACTGGCCTGTCCAGATAAGAGGCAAAGGGAAGAGGGACCTCATTCTAAATGTGTGGGATTTTGCAGGTATTTGTTTTGCTAGAATTTTTCATTCACATCTATCTTTTATTTAGAATAGGGATTTAAAAACAGACTTTTCTGTTCCAACACCATCAAGGGGCCTGGTGGACCCTGTGGAAATTATTCCAAAGCCGTTTACTTCTAATTTTACCTTTGCCCCGGAGCGGAGAAGTCCGTGGAGGGAACTGCTAGGAACCAGTCGACGTGCTCCACTGAAGCTAAGCGCTTAGTTGGTAGCTGACGCATATGCTAAAAGTGGTCAATCCCCAGGAAGAACCCAGAAGAGTCTTCTAAATATTGTCTCTTAATTTTTTCTTTTTTCTATGCTAGATAGTACATAGTGGCAACTAAAAAAAAATTTTTTTTAAAGGACTCTTGCCTATTGTCTGGAAGGCTCAAAAAGTCTCCCATCCTTGTCTAGGGCGCGAGGAGTTCTACAGCACTCACCCCCACTTCATGAGCCAGCGGGCCCTGTACCTGGCTGTCTATGACCTCAGCAAAGGGCAGGCCGAAGTGGACGCCATGAAGCCCTGGCTCTTCAATATAAAGGTCTTTCTCTGTCCATCATTTGAAAATAGAAAATAATTCTTGTTTTTGTGTGTGGGCCAGATCATTTATTTTGGGCAAACAGTGACTTCCAACAGTCCCTCAAGTAGTTTTTTACAAGAAAGTTAGAAGCACTGGAGTTTTGAGTTAGGAAATGTTCCGAGTTAAGTTGGGACACGAAAACAGCCTGTTCGATATTGGTGAAAGTGATGGGTACTTGAAACCCTTTGAAGCTATAAAAATTGAAAATATATATGTTAAACTATCTTGGATCATATCACTTCTTAAATGGAGTATGAACTTCCCTAATGTAAAAAACTAAAGAAAGACAATCCGTGGACTGCCAGCTATGCCCTCAGTGGCAATTTGGTATGAAGCCCTTCGGATTGTGCACTTATAAATGGTACCAGTTAATATGCTCCTACATTTGGAATCAGTCTGTGATTTTTCCACTCTGTCCCTTGATGTCACACTGCCAGCTATTCCTTGATACAATGAGGCTCTGTAGAATTGAGACTAAAGTAAGAATACTGTTCTTTGATGCTTCAATGGGCTCTTCTGAGTCAAGTCCTAAAAAGGTTTGTGTCAGGATATTTTGGCATGTATTTTGGCTGCATTCCAGGTCATCTTGTAATTTTTTTTAATAAGAGCAAAAAATTTCTTTTCTTTATCACAGCTAGCCAAAGTGAGCAAATATTATAGCAATGTACAGTAAAAAAGATTACAAATATGGCAGTAATACTTGCTTTCATGGCTTTAAAAAAACCCATCAAATTGAATGACTTCAAAGTGAATTCAGGAGATTGAATTTGTATATAAGGAAGAGAAAATATAAATTTAGGGGTATATTAAATGCTTATTTCATTTAGAAGTCCAAAGCACACATAGAGAATAACTCATTTAAGGCATAAGGAAACGAAAAAAAATGTACTACTACTATTATATAGACCACCTAAAATATGGTGATCATTGAATTACGAAGGGGCACGAAAGCATCTTCAAAATATCTCAAGTTTACATCTTTTCCTTCAGTTTAAGGAAGGAGAGAAATTGTCATTTCCTTCTTCTTGAAGTCTTCCCTTCTCATTTCCACTTAAGTGGAATTTGAGAATTTGGTAGAACGCGAATAGGAACAGAAACGTACGCGCGCTTTTGAACACAAAATTGCGTATTTTGCGTCGTGTCCTCCAGGCGCGAGCTTCGTCCTCCCCCGTGATTCTTGTCGGCACCCACTTGGACGTCTCGGATGAGAAGCAGCGGAAGGCCTGCATCGGCAAGACCACGAGGGAGCTCCTCAACAAGAGGGGCTTTCCTGCAATACGGAATTACCATTTCGTAAATGCCACGGAGGAATCGGACGCTTTGGCCAAACTTCGGAAAACCATCATCAACGAGAGCCTTAATTTCAAGGTAACATGGTTCGCGCCTGCTGTGGGCTGGTGGACGAATAGAATTTATTAATTCTCATGTTATGCAACTGCCTGGAAAAGTCAGAAGTCTTGAGAAGAGGATTCTTTGGGTGATTTTTAAAAATTCCTTTTAAACATTTTTTTTTAGATCGTTAATGTACATTACTTGAACAGCATTATGGTTACTAGACTCCCCCTATTATCAAGCCCTCCCACATACCCCATTACAGTCACTGTCCATCAGTGTAGTAAGATGCTGTAGAGT
The DNA here is from genome assembly GCF_040802235.1 of Manis javanica. Lineage (NCBI taxonomy): Eukaryota > Metazoa > Chordata > Mammalia > Pholidota > Manidae > Manis > Manis javanica. Next base: position 4,372,734 of record NC_133170.1, on the reverse strand, counting down.
CACTACTTGTCTTCTCTGTTATACTGCCTTTCCCGTGTGCCCAACCCCAACTACATTATGTGTGCTCATCATAATGCCCCTATTCCCCTTCTCCCTCCCTCCCTTCCCACCCATCCTCCCCAGTCCCTTTCCCTTTGGTAACTGTGAGTCCATTCTTGGGTTCTGTGAGTCTGCTGCTGTTTTGCTCCTTCAGGTTTTACTTTGCTCTTTTACTCCACAGATGAGCGAAATCATTTGGTACTTGTCTTTCTCCGTCTGGCTTATTTCACTGAGCATAATACCCTCCAGCTCCATCCATGTTGTTGCAACTGGTAGGATTTGTTTTCTTCTTATGGCTGAATAATATTCCATTGTGTATATGTACCACATCTTCTTTATCCATTCATCTACTGATGGACATTTAGGTTGCTTCCATTTCTTGGCTATTATAAATAGTGCTGAGATAAACATAGGGGTGCATCTGTCTTTTTCAAACTGGGCTACTGCATTCTTAGGGTAAATTCCTAGGAGTGGAATTCCTGGGTCAAGCGGTATTTCTATTTTGAGTGTTTTGATGAACCTCCATACTGCTTTCCACAGTGGTTGAACTAATTTACATTCCCACCAGCAGTGTAGGAGGGTTCCCCTTTCTCCACATCCTCACCAACATTTGTTGTTGTTTGTCTTTTGGATGTTGGCCATCCTAACTGGTGTGAGGTGATCTCATTGTGGTTATAATTTGCATTTCTCTGATAACTAGTGATGTGGAGCATCTTTTCATGTGCCTGTTGGTCATCTGAATTTCTTCTTTGGAAAAGTGTCTGTTCAGCTCCTCTGCCCATTTTTTAATTGGCTTATTTATTTTTTGTTTGTTGAGGTGAGTGAGCTCTTTATATAATTTGGATGTCAACCCCTTATCAGATATGTCATTTATGAATATATTCTCCCATACTGTAGGATGTCTTTTTGTTCTACTGATGGTGTCCTTTACTGTACAGAAGCTTTTTAGTTTGACATAGTCCCACTTGTTCATTTTTGCTTTTGTTTCCCTTGCCTGGGGAGATATATTCATGAAGTTGCTCATGTTTATGTCTTTTAAACATCTTTTAACTAGAAATTAAGATTTTTTGACAGCTTATTACCATTATTAAAGCACATGCAACTTCAGAATTACCTATTTATGCCCTGCCTCATTCCAAATACATAGAAGTGGTAATAAAAATAATTAGAGGATCTTGAAAGAAACTAAGAGAATGTGGGGAAATGTTCCGGATGCCTTGTCTGCCTTCCTCCTGTGGCGGAGACTCTGTCCCCAGCCCTGGGGCCTGGGGCCTGTCTGCCCTCTGTCATTCTCTGCCTCCTTTTCCTCCGTCTGTTCCTTGGACCTCCTGCTTTTGGAGTTCCTGTTTGAGGCCCATCTCTGTCCTCAGTGCCACCTTCTTGTCCTGGCCCTGGGATACCCACTCCCCATTTTTTTTTCAGTATTGTGAGGTGGCTCTTTCATTTAGTTTTCAATCATGTCTAAGCAATTCTTTAGTTCCTGCACATCAGGTTTTTCATTTTAGGAATTACATCCTGATTTCCCAAGCTGTCTTCTGGCAAGCCAAATGTGATTCATAGCCTCCATGACACAAATAAATTGCTTATCAGGTGAACGTTTGTTTTTAATTCAGGCAGGAGAAAGAAATCTTCCCTGGGTTCTACCGGCAGCATGCTGCATGCTGTACAGAAAATTCCCCGAATAGTTCAGTATAACAAACACAATGGAGAATTTCCCTGTTGGTTTAGCTCATTAGCACTAATGATCAAGGTCATGGCTTATAACTAGGGTCCTGTTTTGTGTGGCAGTCTTAGCATGATTATTAATAGTGTCCCACTAATTCTGAAAAGCATTCCAGTTTGGATGATAAATTGTATGGCTGCCCTGGATAAATGGATTATGCCCCTATCCACAACCTAATGAGCCATTTACAAACGGCCAGTCTTTGCAGTGCCCAGGGAAGGAATCTGCATGTTTATCTTTCAACACATTTAACACAGTGACTAAAAGGTTTTGCCAAAGGGGGATCAGTCATGGCATTTTATGTAAAAAAGAATATTATTTGTGTGCAGATTTTCCTATTCCCCTGTGGAACATTTGATTAGAGAGTAATAACTTTGAAGAAACAAATATGCAAAATTCATAAATCTAATTAAGTATACTTGTTATCCTGATGTTTTTCTTTGGAGACTATACCTGTCTTCGAGAGCTTGGCCGTCCCCTTATAATATCTTGATAGCTTATCTTTTTATCATCGTTGCCAAAGCATATATTGTAGTTTTAAAAGGACTTCTTGTAGGATGAGTTTGTTTTGAAAAGGCCTGAATTTAGTTGAAGCAAAGTATGTGGTTAATGTGGTTGGTTGGTTCGTCCAGCTAGACTACTTTAGTCTAATTTAGCAAGGTATCATTGTCAGTCAAGGAAACCAGCTTCCCCCCTGCACTTCTAAATGAGCTCTGAAGGCAGCACTCCGCAAGGAAGTAAAGCAGATGCTCTGAGAAATGGCGGTTTTATTTGAGGAAAGGTATATATTGCTAATGGGTGCATCGTTCTGGCATACTGGTTTGAAAATTCATTTGATAGTGACTCTCTCAGGATGACCCCGAACCAATGAGCCTGCCAGAACTTGAGGTGCTTCAGCCTGTATTCACATAGCAGCTTTCAATGTATCAGAGATTTGTGTGTGTGTGAGCTCTCATTCGTCTTTCATCTTTTCCTTTTATCTTGGCTCTTCTCTACTATTCCCCTGTCTCCCCCTGGTTAGTATGTGCCCATGCAAGCTCTAGAGTACATTTTACTAAAAAATTTTTTGGCTGTTGGTGACCCGATAATCTAGCTAAAAGGAGAAGGACAAAGCAGAGTATAATGTCAACAATTCCCCTTTCAGTCTTGTCTAGCCCATTAGCAGAGCGGGTTCCTTAGCTGGCCCTGTGACCCAGCCCTATAAAATTCATCCCTTTACTACGTGATTGGCTTTTTGTGAGAACCCTTGTTTATTCTATATCTTTTCTTCCTTGGGTTAAACATACATTTCAACCTGAAGTTCTATTTTTTCTTAATTTTTAAATGATGAAGAGAGGGACTATGAAGACTGGAGGTTAGTGAAATTATATTTAATTTTCTGGGGGAAGTGATATTTGAAAACAATCTTTTGATTGGAGGTGAATATGGTTTTTAAAATATGGTTAAGGCTGCTCTCAGTCAAGGTCCTTAAAATTCTAATTACAGGCAGAGAAAGAAAGTTTAATTGTGTGTGTTTGTGTGTGTGTTTAATAAACCCAAAATCTGTTTGTAATAAACTTGGTAATTGAAGTAGAAATTCTGATCACGAATGTCACGTTAAAAGAATATACAGGAATATACACTTGGGTCGAGACATGGGGAGCGTTTGCCACCTAGTGGCTGCGAAAGGCATTTTACTTACTCTTGTTAGAGCTGCATTTCTATTTAGAATTAGATTTCAAGAGTGGAGAAAGAAGGGTTTAGGAAAGATCTTTATTATAGAAACCATCATCTTAAGGCCAGTCTTTTAAAAAAATGTATTTCCTACATCTCTCAACTAGTAGACAGTGTTCAAAATCCAGCCAAAAATCATTCTCTCATGTCAGAATCATTGGTGTTTATATAATTTTTTATTTTATATTATAAAGTGATAATATTTAATATTACAACTTATAAGTTCAAGTTTCCTTGAAAAATCATAGCTTGGGTGAGGAGATTCGATGCCTATCTCCGGGCTTCAGTATATATATTATACTAATATAACATTTGCAAATAACAAGCACAATATCTGTTTTATCTCAGGTTGTGGCTCTTTTCATCTAATAAATAAGGCCCAAAAGCTCTTGTGATGCTTACCGATTTCTTATGCTAGGATATCTGTTGCATATTCATTTAATATCTCAGAAAACAGAAAATTCTTTATTCATGTTTAGTGACTTATCCTGGGTTTTATCATGGATTTTCTGGATAGCTAGATAAATATTTCCATACTATTTTATTTGATAGTTCTTTCCAAATTGCTTTCTATGTTCCTATTTTTCTTATTTTAATGTCATCTTGTCTATTCTTCACAATTTGATTTTATTAACTCGTACACTTCTGAATAATATACCCCTTTCTGTGAAAGACTTATTAGTACTGAATTTACCAGCCACCTGACAAATATATGAATAAATTGGATTTTTACAGCTTGTCATTTGTCATTACATAGATCCGAGATCAGCCTGTTGTGGGGCAGCTGATTCCAGACTGCTATGTAGAACTTGAGAAAATCATTTTATCGGAGCGTAAAAATGTGCCAATTGAATTTCCTGTAATTGACCGGAAACGATTATTACAGCTGGTGAAAGAAAATCAGCTGCAGTTGGATGAAAACGAGCTTCCTCATGCAGTTCACTTCCTAAATGAATCAGGTTTGTGTGTTCGCTTGTTGCACATATTTTCAAGACTCTGCTGCAGTAATGTATAGAAATGTGTCTGAACCTTGTATAGGACTTACATTCAAGTTTAGCAGAATACCTACAAAATTCTTTAATAGGCCGCTGACTTTGATTTTGGAACATCATCTTAGGCACTGATGTTGAACCATAATTCATGGCAATTTCTTTTTTCTCCCAAAAAAACATTGAGAAATCTTCGATGGGCTGTAGTGGGCAGAGTCTCTGAGCAGGAGTTAAAGCATGTGGGTTCTAGAACTTGACGTAACTCTTCAGGAGCTGTGGGACCCTGAGTACGAGTCATCTCTTCCCATTGTATCAAATAAATTAGGTGTGTGGGAAGTTACACACTGCAAAGGAGAACCACTGTGGGGGCGGGGGCGTCTCACTGGGCACTCAGAGACCCAGCGGTTGTCGAGGCAACGCAGCTGCAGAGGCAGATCGTGCTCTGTTGTGTGGCACATCGAGAACATGATCTCACAAACTTGCACTGACATCGGTGCCCACGATTGTGTACCTAACATTGCTACAAATGTGTGAGCTGATTTGCAGTTCGAAGGTAAGTGGCTGGAAGCTCCTTTTGGTCCCTAGATTCTGTGGTATGAAAAATATCTTCATATGGATTAAAATCTGTACCTTTTCCCCATCATTCTTAAACCAGTAGCTTCCTGCAATATTCTATGTTTCTTACCTATATTTGAAAATAAGATGTATCTTTGTAGTGGATATTAAAAAATTACAAATTTCTATTTATTTGTAAATATATGCTCTGGAATGCATGGCGTTGCCTCAAATACGCTTCGATATGATCATTTTGTATCGTTTAAAAAATACTTGTTTATGATATCGGGGCGTCAGAGCTCGGGAACTGGGGTGCCCACATCTAGTCTCAGCTCTTGCGCTAACAACACACTAGTGTCCTCATGCATAAAGTGAGGGGGTTGGACTAGATTCTCTCTAAAGCCTCTTGCTGTCTGTATATTGCAGTTCCCATGTTTTACCATTTGATTTTCATCACAGGGGTCCTTCTTCATTTTCAAGACCCAGCACTGCAGTTAAGTGACTTATATTTTGTGGAACCCAAGTGGCTTTGTAAAGTCATGGCCCAGGTTGGTGTCTCCCGGTTTTGTGGGGTGGGGGTAATGAGGAGAACAAGTGGCGCCCAGAGCGCCGAGCACTACTGAGTTTGTGTTCAGTGCAGTGGAAGCTCTGCACGTGCAGAGAACCCCAGAACAGTTTGTGTGGGAGGCTGCGAGAGCAAGAGCTTCAGGGAAGAAGGGAGGGCACTTCAGCGCCTTTGCTTTCACGTCTCACGCAGGTGTGGGTACCCCGTCCTCTAGTGCTGCTCTAGATCCCGATGATGGCTTTGGTTTGGTTACCAGCAACCAAGGCAACTGAATGAGACCTTTGTGAAAATCCTTGGGGTCAATATAGGAAGACAGTTGGGTTGATGAGGCCGGGAAACGTCCATTCAGACTACGTGGAGGGGAGTTTTGAGTCATGTGTGGGGTGTCAGCTCTCAGCGCGTACGGTTTTGAAAACTTCAGATGTGAGTGGTTATGACTGGCTTTTCTCCATTTATATTTCACATGGAAAATGATTTCTTCTCCGAACGATAATCAATTACCAAAGGGCTCATAGTAATTAGTTATCATAATCCGTCTCTACAGGCTGGCCGCAGAAAACCACCCACGCAGAACACACTAGCTCAGGGTCTCTGCGTGTTAGCACTATGGGCGTTTTGGGCCAGATAATTCTCTGTTGTGTATTACAGGGTGACAGCAGCTTCTTTGGGCCTCTGCCCTCTAGATGCCAGCAGTACCTTTCCAGCATGATAAGCAATAATGTGTCCAGGCATTGCCAGATCTGCTGGAGGTACAGAACCACCCTGGCTGAGAACAGCTGCCTCTGGCTGAGTCTAATTTATAGTTTTGCACGTGACCCTCTACATCCCTAACATGATTCTATCTTTTAACCTGAGATATCTTCCTTCTAATAAAACCATAATGGTAATTAAATTTCCTCAGATAATCTTGAATGATACTTCCTAAATTCCATCTAAGGAAAAAGAGGAAGATATTTTGAAGAGGGAACTCGATTGGGGTGAAATCCTCTACCGGGAAACTCAAAAGCATGTTGAAACGTTATTGCATTTGGCAATTAATGGTAATGTGACAGTTGTACTATTTTGGTAGCTATGTTTAAAGTAGATTTTCATCCTTCTGCATATAAGCCGTGGAAAATGTGATTTCACTCGTCCAGTGAATGGTAATGGAGACAGTAAAGCGTGGACTCTACAGCTCGCATGACCTGTTTCCAAATCTCTTCTGAATCCTTACCAGCTTTGTGACATTTCTCAATGTTTTAAGCCTTTGTTTCTTCCCTTGTGAAATAAGGATAATAACAGCAGCATCTTCGACATTGCCACCCTCGTTCAGGGTAGGGGAGCAGTAAATGCTAAGCATATTATATTTGACCTATTTGGTGATTAAAGACTTATTTTAGGAAATGAAAAACAAATGTTTAAAACTATAAAGGTGTATTTACATAGTTTTGGAACGTGTGGCAGATATGGAGCTAAGAAAAACATATGTGTAGGTGGATGCATTCTGCACAGCAAAGGGAGTTTTAAATAGACCCTGAAGAGTTTCTTGTCCTAGGAGGCACACCATGTCAGGAAATAACTAAACTCTAGATCAAGAAGACTCCGTTTGCACCAGAAAGCAGTTTGCTGCCATGTGAATTGGGAAAATTTAAAGTTGCACGCATGTGGATATTAGGGTGAGCACATCTTACTCAGTAGAATAAGGAAGTGGTTTGTATCAGAATCACCATCATTTAACAAAAGCAAATTTCCACCATGCCCCCAATAAAATTCCTGAAGATTCTATGGAGTAATTAAGTTGAAACTCCATGAAAGTTCCTCTCATTAGCATAGTTATACTGTAGTCATGATATTGTAAAAGAAAATTAAGAATTCAAAGTTATTTTGAAAGATAGATTTAAAGGGTCAGTAAAATAATTTAAATTTCTTATTAACTTAAATAATGAATCTCATCATTTTATTTCTGCTGGGATATTAAAATACAAAGTCATTTTCATTAAGGTTTGAAGAGAATGAAAGCTATAAATAATCAAGTGAAAACAAGAATGACTTACCTGACACCCATCAGCAAAAATAAATAGAGGTATTCACTCCATGAATCATGAAGTCTATGGCAGAAATAATTTCATGGTGCAGAAGCTCTAATGAGCCCATCCTCCCTCTTTGTGCCCCAAGCTGTTAGGTCACTAAACTTATTAAAGAAGGTTCTGTCAACGCACAGAGAAGTTTGCAAAACTCATTTAACTGTATGATGAAAGAGATAGAAACGGGACCTATTGAATTAATCAGTTGGAGTATTAGAAGGCTTGCATGGTAATTTAATCTTGATTAAAAACTTGAGTGAGGAACTTTGAAAATTCTCTTTCCTTACCTAAGAACATAAGTTAGCCTTATACGGTACTGGTCTGAAGGACTATTAGGTCTTTCAAAGATGATAACATTAAGGTAGTATTTCAGTTTTTTATTGCTCTGTAACAAGATACCTGCAAACCTGGAGTGAACAAATAGCCCTTGAATAAAACATCAACAGTTCATTGTTTCCCACTATTCTGTGGCTTGGCTAGTCTTTAAACCTGTAGTGATAACACAGTCTGGAAGATAATTTCCCAGCAAAATACTCCTGATGAGACTGTAATAAGGATGTGGGGTATTAGAATGATCTGTTAATTGGAGCTGGGGAAGGCTTGAGGTTCATCAATTTCAGAAGATCTGTATAATTTTTTATCTGAATTCACTCCATTATTTAATAAATGGTTTTTTTTGGTGGGAGTGGATGCCCCGCTGGGCTTCTAGGCTATGTGGCTGGCTAGCTAGAGAAATTAGGTCCTGTGTTATACTTGACAATGTGAAAATTGTTCTGATCATTTTTACTGACCCAGGAGACATGATATGCCTTAAATTCAAAACTTTTCAGAAAAGAAATTATAGTGATTATTTATAAGTTTAAATCTTTCAGATTTTGACAGTGAAAGTGGAAGGTTATCCAAAACACCCTAAAGGAATTATTTCACGGAGAGATGTGGAAAAATTTCTTTCCAAGAAAAAGAGATTTCCAAAGAACTACATGTCACAGTATTTTAAACTTCTAGAAAAATTCCAGATTGCCTTGCCAATAGGAGAAGAATATTTGCTGGTTCCAAGCAGGTAAGCCAAAACTTAAAAATTTAACTTCCCTATGGAAATCCACCATCTATTATATTGTTTTAAATGTCAAAATACCTTTGGTTTATGATAAATGTACTGAATTATTTCCTTGTGTCAGCTTTCCAAGTATAACTTTCACTTTTAATGAAAACGCTGCACTTGACATGTTAAAGATACAGCAAATGACTTTTTATGTATATAACTGCTATTTGGTTTACTACTACTTATATTACTTAAGAAAGATAGTGGAGATTATTTTAGAAGTTCATATATGTGTGTGTCCTTAAAGGTACTAAGAGAGTTATACTAGACAAGTTCAGGGGAGATAGTGAGTTTCAACAGTCCTGAAAAAATTTATGGCAGTGAATTTTCAGAGGAGAGGGGTAACATCCTAGCCCTAGAATGTGGAAATTTTTCTTACTGCTTTGTATTTTCTCATTGCTGGGGATTGTTATAAACTAATATGACATTGAAAGATTCAAATTACATTGATTGATGGATGGCAGCCAATTCTAAAAATGGATGTACACTTTTTTCTAGGACATGCATTTTTTTCCAGTTTCATTTAATCCCTTCATACTTGTCCATGCATAACTAATCATAATTTATCAGTGTCGATACGATTACCAAAAAAAAAAAAATTCATGCCTCTACTACATCTGAGCATGCCTTTGTATTGATTAAATAACCATTGAATTTTTGAACTAGCAAGATCCTGTAGCTAAAGAACGTTATAAAAGAGCGCAATTGCTTAGAATATTTATCTTCAGTTTATCCACTTCAAGTAGTAAAACACTGTGGTCACCAGAGTTGGGTGTTTCATGAAGCTATGTAATGACAGCATCCTTTCTCCTTTAGTTTGTCTGACCATAGGCCAGTGATAGAGCTTCCCCATTGTGAGAACTCTGAAATTATCATTCGACTATACGAAATGCCTTATTTTCCAATGGGATTTTGGTCGAGATTAATCAATCGATTGCTTGAAATTTCACCTTACATGCTTTCAGGAAGAGGTATGTATTTCATGAAGACTTCATATTTAGAGACATTAGGGGGACAGGCATATTAAAATTAATGTCACTTTTTCAGAGTTTACTTACTTGTATGGCAGCTGCAAATCAGAAAATAAGATCCTAAGACTTGAGAGTGATCAATACAAAGACACATAAAATTCATACAATTTGTCACAAAGAAAATTCCTCAGGCCACTTACTCTTATTTTAGACACATTTACAGTGAGTATGAATGTCTTGCTTTCTAAGCAAAAGCAGACCAGAGGCTATTATTTTAAAGGTGAGATTACTAGGGTATTAGTTTTTAACACACACTAACAAAGAAAAACTAGAAATTACCACCACTGCAAAGTCCGGGAGTTTTAATGTAAGTTTTACTTACATTAGCCGGTCCTGACCGTCCCAATCACTCCGCAGAGGGTGTAATAGAGCTGCTGCACAGGCCCTGAGGGGTTTACAAAAAAGAACAAAGATTGATGTTTCTAATGCTAGTTCTTCCTTCTGGGAGACAGATCTTAGTGCTCCAAAGAGAAAATACTACTTTTGGGGGGGGCTAAAAAATTAAGTTTATGCAGGTATACTGTATTCTGAAATAAATCTTAGCTTGCTCACAATTAATCAACATACAGGTCATTACAATGCCCTAAAATGCTCAGGAAGTTTTGGTTTTAGCATAAACACCAACTTATTTTTTGAAAGTTATGAGAATTTATTTATACTTCTCTTTCATGTATTAAACACATTAAACTGCTTAACACCATGACTCTGAAATCTGTATTGGGTAATCTACTGGGAATTTTGTTTATTTTGTTGCAAATTAATGATAAAATATTTAATATCGTTATTTGTTAGATATGGGTGAAGACTCCTATCAATGATTCCACTGCTTTCTCTCAAAACAAATATATCTTTAACTGTCACTGGTGGCATGTATAGTGATTTTTTTCCCTTTAGTTTATGGATGCGTTAATAATTATGGATCTGTTTGGGTGCATTTAAACTTTTTTCAGAGCGAGTACTTCGCCCAAACAGAATGTACTGGCGACAGGGCATCTACTTGAACTGGTCTCCTGAAGCTTATTGTCTGGTGGGATCTGAAGTCTTAGATGATCATCCAGAGAGTTTCTTAAAAATTACAGTTCCTTCTTGTAGAAAAGGTAAGGAAATTAATCCAAAACTTTGAATTGTACTCCTAAAGAAATCTAAACTTTTCCCCCTTAATTTTATAGCGCCTCTTTTCTATCCTTGGGTGAGAATAAGGGCCAGAGGGGATGTTAATGAACTTCTCTTGGACTATGTAGGTTGCATCCTTTTGGGCCAAGTTGTGGACCACATTGATTCTCTCATGGAGGAATGGTTTCCTGGACTACTGGAGATCGATATTTGTGGTGAAGGAGAAACTCTGTTGAAGAAGTGGGCATTATATAGTTTTAATGATGGTGAAGAGTGCCGAAAAATCTTGCTTGATGACTTGATGAGGAAGGCAGAGGAAGGTATGTGCTGATAAGGTTTACAAGTGTCTCTAAGTGATCCTGTCAATATTTGTGAAGTGTGTATTACTGTAAATATAAAAATTATTCTCCATGAGACATGAGTTCGGGGATATTATATTCAATGCGAAAGACAGTTCAGAAAAATGGATCATATGTATTACTGGTAAGATCTTGCGCTGTTGATTCACAAAAATGTTTGGAGACTTTGAATCCTGGCTCATTGAGCAGCAAAACCTTGTCTGTGAAATGGGAATACTGACCTAGCTTCTGTCATAGAGCTGTTAGGAGGATTTCAATAGATGATACATGGAAATAAGTTAGCAACATGTTGGCCATAGAGTAAGTGCTCCGTGTATGTGGTCAGTTAAAAAAAAAAAGGGGGGTAATTTCTTAGTCAGATGTCAGATAGTCCAAGGCAGTTCTGAATTCTACTTTCTAACAAATGAATCTAAGGATGAGTTTTTTAGATTCCAAATAGATATTAATTGAGCCTTTAGAAGTTTCTCAGATTTTCTAGAGAAAAACAGAATTGGTAAGAAAACCAATGAGTGATTAGAAATCATAGAAAACATGGGATTATTTTTGTAAATCAAAAGCATGAATTTTTGTATATCCTTAAATATTTGTCTTTTTAAAACAATGTTTTATGTGCTTCTCAGGAGACCTCCTGGTAAATCCAGACCGGCCGAGGCTCACCGTTCCGATATCTCAGATCGCTCCTGACTTGATCTTGGCTGACCTGCCTAGAAATATTATGTTGAATGATGATGAACTGGAATTTGAACAAGCTCCGGAGTTTCTCCTAGGTAACTACTTTTGTCGGTTTGAGAATAAAAATTAGGATGCATTTTTCTTTATAGTTTATAAAAATAGAAATAGAATTATATTATGATAGTCTTAGTGTCTTCATAGATTTGTTACAGTGTTGTTTTCCTTTGGAAAGATACATTTTAAAAATCAGATGTTACAGATTTGGAATTCAGAGCTGTGCACAAGCTCTTGTAGAATAGGTTTGAGGTGGGGTGACTACTATGGAACCACACATATTTATGAAATATGTCTTTGCATTTGCTGTAATTGCCAGGGATGGGGGAGCTAGACAAGTTGGTTTTCGGTTGAGTGAAGCAACTGATTTTTCAGTCCCATAAAGACGGAATAAGTCAAGGAAGACCACCTCTAGGTAGTCATAGTACCAGTTTTGTTATTCAATAGACCAATCATGAATTCTCATGGAACTAGTTATAAAAATAATTTGGGATTAAAATTTCAGAAGCATTAAATTGGTGACATACTCAAGTGCTAAACATTCCTGAGAGTCACTGGGAACTTTGAAGAACATTGGTTGATTTAAATATAGTATTTGAAGACAATTCAGACTTTACTTTGTGGAGTATTTGTTGGTATGTGTATATACATACTATTTTAATTAAATTTCCACAGAGAGAATGCCCAAAACATGTCTGTCAAGGACATTCATGTCATTAATAAAAAATCTCCAAAATTTGAGACATGACATGTTAAGGTCAATAATCTCCTTTGTACCTGTATTCTTTACAAGATTGGGAAATTTAGAATGAATTTAAGTGTTTTGGAACTCTGAAAGTGAATATATTAGTAATTGTGGGTTAACACAAAATGTTGAACTGTCAAGGCCAAATTCTAGATCTTAACCAAAACGAAACCTGGCTGTGATTCAAAGGGTACAGGCACACTGTATTCTTTGTCTGAATGAGTCTCCAGCCATCAGACACAGCTTTCAAATATCCCTCTTTCTTTCATTAACATGTGTTTCAGATTAATGTAGAAATGTTGATTACAAAGTTTGTTTTGAAGCACCTGTGTTCCCCCCCCCCCCATTTTATTGAGATACAATTGATATGGAGCGCTGTAATGTTTACGGTGTGTAACATAGTGATTTGACCTACGTATGTCATGGAATAATTACCACAGTGTAGTATAGTAAATGCACATAATCTTAAAAAGATACAAAATAAAAAGGATTTTTAAAAAAGTTTGTCATGAGAACTCTTAGGATTTACTCTCCTAACAACTTTCATAGACACCATAGAGCAGTGTGAGCTACAGTCATCATTATGTGCAATGATATCCTTAGGAATTCTTTATCCTGTAACTGGAACTTTGCACCTTTGACCACCTTCAAAAGCACCTGTGTTTTATATTCTATTAATTACACAAATAGGAAAATGTTTGCATAAGAACTGCCTATTCTCTAGCCCCATGTGTCATAAACTCATAAATTCCGTATTTATTTACAAGAAGCAGTCTAGATCGGGGTTTCTCAACCTCGGCACTACTGTCATTTTGGACTGAGTAATTATTTGGGGGGCTGTTCTGTGCACTGTGGATGTTTAGCAGCATCCTTGGCCTCTCTGCGCCTGATGTCAGTACTGTTTTCTCACCCTGCTCCTGAGGTGTGACGATTAATAATGTTTCCAGAACATTGCCAAAGGTGGAGGGTGGGGCTACCGGACCAGCATTACCCTGGCTGAGAACCACTGATGCAAACAAATCAGATACACCCCGCTAAAAACATGGTATAGTCAGAGACTCCGTAGTATCTTTATGCAAGGGTGGGCTGGGGAGGTCATTCATTGCCTGTCTCTGTGAGTTTCTTTGTAGGGCAGCAGTGAATTTCAGACTTTTGTTAACCACTCCTCCCCAGGTAGCAGCTACTATTAGGCAGCGACTAAATGACACATCTTAATAGACTTGTGACCATCAATAGACCTGTTTTGTGACTGTTCTTTTAAACACACATGTATGGGGTTTGGCATGTCTGAGGAGTTGTGGGGTGCATTCTCTCTGAGGGACTACTTTTCCAGAGAGCCGCAATAGGAAGGTGCCCCAGCGGTGTGATTTCATGGGTTAGGAAGGTTTCCTTGTCTCTATTTACACAATACAGTTGTATTGTGTCATAATTACACAGTAACAGTCCTTAACCCTATTTTTGCTCTTAGTATGACAGTTCATACTTCATTTGAATATGACAGTGTTTCTAAAATAGGGAAGGGCTTTAAAAAAATTACAAATCTCTACTGCTCCCACCTGAAGATTTTATATATATCTCCCTAGAATGTTTCTTCTCTGGGTTCAGAGAAGAGGCGCTCTTGGTCTCCAGTGCTTTCTGTCACCAATAGCTGTGCAGACCAAGGGCAGCCAGAGCAGGTGCATCTATATTTAAGTCTCCATTCCTCCTGCTCAGTCTCTCCTTTTCCCTCCACTTGCTTTCTTCTCTTCTCCCTCTACTGTTTACCCAATCCTGTTTCGATTCCAGTGCTTAAGTGTTCATAGAGCCTTTATTTCCCCCTGAAACTCTTTCAATACCAACAATATTAACTAACGGTTTTAAAAGTTGAATATTGAGGGTAAGATGGGAGGATACCAAGACTGGTAATGCACAGATATGATTTTAACGTGTTTATAATCTAATAGAGATACCACATATACTTGAATGATTTACTGTTCTTATTTTTAATGTACATGGTTTCTGAGCATGACATATTTTTATGCATTGCCCTGTAGACATTTAAAAATACATAGTACAAAAACAAAAATATACAAAATATGTGTTTCCCATAAATGAATAATTTTACCATTTAGAAATAATGGGTTTTACCATTATTATTACTTCTTTGTAGATTTTCCTGAGTTCTTTCACTCGTAGCAATCAAGTACCTGTATTTCCAGGCCCTATATGAGAATGTAAATACTGTGCGAATAAGGATGCACTGTATGTCAGTGAGGAGTAATAGTCCCCGGGGTTGATTATGGGTGATTTCTCACACCTTGGTTTCTCAGTGTGTGCTGATAGATTCAATAAACACCCTAGAAGTTGCGATGATGACATAGCAGAGCATAAAAGATATGGATATTCAGGACATTTTGGCTATTCCAGTGTGTCTAGAACAGTTGTTTTCAATTCTGGTTGTTCATCGCATAACCTGGGGAATTAAAAGGAAAAAAAAAAAACATTGTAAGGACCAGTACCTCATGGGATTCATTCCATCAGAGCCTCTGAGCGTGGATTCAGACATTAGTCTTTTTTAAAGCTCCTCAGCTGTACTGTGAAACCAAAACGGGGAAGGGAGCGACCGAGCTGGCCCTAGAGAGTAGGTAGAACAGGGAGAGAACTGCCAAGGGAATTTGGGGCCACAGTATGTTAGTGAGGCTGATTTTGGGTTTCATTCAGTAGAAAATACAGAATTAGGTTTTGAGCAAGAGAGTGACACACTCGGAGTGTAGTTATGGGGGAAATAATTTTGCGGGAGAAGAAGAATGAGTCGGAGGTGATGAACCGACGAGGCCCCCGCAATGTAAGCAGGAAGCACCCAGGGCTCCGGATCCGCGTGGTGGGGGTGGAAACAGAAGGGAGGCCCGGACGTGAGGGCTGCAGCAAAGCGGGCATCAGCTGGCTGCAGGGGCTGGGCATGGGGCGAGAGCTCAGGTAAGGTGTTGGCTTTCACCCCAGAATGGCCACACAAAGAGGTTTGTTAGGTTTTTATCAGATATGTAGAAGGTGGAATAAAAACTAGTTTGGAGATAAGATGGTGAACGTGGCTTTGGATGGAATGTGATTGAGATCTGGAGGAGCAAGCCAGGGGGAATCTCTAAAATAAAGTTGTAAATGTAGAGTTTAGGAGGTATACATGTGGCTTGTGGCTATACATGAAAATGTGAAAATTCCATATGGAGATAATGTTAGGGGGGAGATGAGGTAATTAAGTGGGGAGGGTGGGGATGGAAGACAGGAAGGTGGGTGCAAAACCTTGAGGTGCATCTTAGTTCACGGAGTAGAAGACAGAAGAGGAAGCAGTCATGAATTCAGTGGAACAGGTGCGTCAGATTTCTCTTCAGGTATACAGTGGATATAATTACTCGGACTTAATTTTTTCATCTTTTATGGCTGGATTCACTTAAGAGCCTTGTGCTTTCTTTCCAAAAGGTGATGGCAGTTTTGGATCTGTTTATCGAGCAGCCTATGAAGGAGAAGAAGTGGCTGTGAAGATTTTTAATAAGCATACATCACTTAGACTGTTGCGACAAGTAAGAAATCCAGTGGTAGTATCACACTAATCATGCGTTGTTCACCTCCTCGAACTCTTGTTTTGCATGCATTTGTGAAAAAAGCAAAATGATGACCACATTTCCCTCCCCAGTTTACTAGAGTTTGGTTATGAAATTCCACTCCTGTCCTTTCTTTATGGAGTGAAAGAGGTCTGCTTTGTTTCTTTTGTTGAAAAACAAAGACAAGACAGTATTCTGAGAATTCTGTTTCCAGGCTTCACTGTTACATTCCCCAAGTACTGAAGAAAAGTGGGTACCTCTTCTGCAGTCTTGTATTTTAGAGGAACCAAAATCTATACACAGCAGCCTATTTAAAAACTTCTCTTGGCCTCCTGTAAGTCCCATGTGCTTTTCTCAGCTTATGTTCAGGGCAATGCTCTGTGCTGATTGGCCGAGGACTGTGTTACTGGACCAATCACTATGGTTACGAGGATGTAAAACTTCAAATAGTCCCACCTTTCCCTGAGGCTGGGGTTACGTGAGTCTCATGGGCTCGGTACCTCAGCAGAATTCAAGCCAAAAAGAAAGGTGAACAGGTGTGGGATACATAACCAAACAGTGGTCGCGGTAGTGCCCTCTCTTGGTTGGAGTGCTGGTGGGGATTTCTTTCTTTTCTCCCAGTCTTCCCTGACAGTAGGAATGAAGGAGAGAGACAGGATGAGATAAGTAGAGTCCAAGAGTTCTGTGATCTTACTCCTGGACTCAACTGTGTTTTTGACTCCACTCATTCTTATTTTTTCCCCTTGATTTGTGAAAATAAATAATCCATACATGAGTCTGAATGTAAATAACGGGTAGACTTATATACATGTTACCATGTATTAGTTACTCTGAATATCGAAAACAATTTCATGTCTGTGCAAAATGTCCTGGAGTAGTTTTGAGTATTAGTACCAAAAGTTACACCTCTAAGAATAAATTAATAGTTATACAAATAAGCTAATGAATGTTTTATATATAGAAGGAAGTCTATGAACCACATCTGGGCATAGTTTCTTTCAATCTGTAGGCAGTTTGTGGGATAAACTGATTTTTCAGCTTTGGTCATTAGGCTTCCATATATATAGTTTCAAATTTTACGTAATGTGCTCAGGGAACCCTGTTGAAAATCACGCTATGTGTACAGGACTGATTAGTGTATATAGGCAGCTAGAGTTTAGGTGAACCGAGGAAAGGTAGGGTGTGTGTAATGTACTCCTTTTAAGAAAGAAAAGGAAGGGAAAACCGTGTTCAGGGCTGCATTTTGAGGGTCATTTCCAGCGGTGGTTATGATTTGGGGGCGATCCCTTACACCGTCTGCTCCTTTCTCCTCCAATCAGTCTGCTTTCCTAGGATGGAAAACATGGATTAGGCTGCCCTCTGTGCCTGTGAAAGGAAACAGCTAACTTGACTTGTTCTCATCAGATTTCACTAACAGCTCATGAGGCATTGAAAAAAAAAGGTTTTTCTGTACTAAGGAAATATTACTGCAGTCTGAAGCTTTTATTCTTGGAAAACACCCTCTTGGGGTGATTGGCCTTTCTTCTTCAACTTGCAGAATTCTCCACGCCTCAGTTTCCTGACAAGGGGAGTTGGCACTGCTTACCCCCCATCTTAGAAGCTGGCTATTAAGCAGCAGAGCTTCGGCAGAAATCACGGTTTGAAGCGTAAATCAATTTAATGCCACATAAGCTCTAAATTTCAACTACATTACAGTTTTCTGCGTAAGATGAAATATATAGAATAAAGGGTCTATGGGGTTGAAAAAGTGATTGTCATCAAGGAGGTTGTAAAGTCTCGCATGATGCAGTCTAGGAAAGGACTTTATCAGAATGGAGACCTCTGTGCTCAAGCTAAAATGGTATCTTTGACTTCTTGGGTTAGAGAGCAATTGTTGCCCCTGGGGATTCCTCTAGCAATGGTGGTCCCGGGATGGTCCCTGAGGAAGTGGGATATTTGAGCCAAGATCTGGATGTCCAGATCCTCCCGCTATGTGAAGGGTGAAGGGATTTCTAGACAGAGGCATCAGTGCGGGCAAAGGGCCAGTGGCTGGAAGGAAGGAGGTGGGTGTGTGCCGGGGTTGAATGAGCACCAGCGTGGTGGAAGCGTGGAGGATGAGGAGAGAGAGGGAAGGGAGATGGGGTGTGAGAGACGGCCTAGGGCAGGACCAGCTCAGGCCATGAAGGCTGTGGAAGCACATGGGATTTTAATCTGGAAGCAATGGGAAGTCAGTAGGGAGTTCCCAGGAGAGAGCAATACCACATATTCCTGTGGCCTTAGACACTAGCCGCAGTAAACCATTCCAATCACTAAGCCGGAGGTGATCGGCAGGCTGGACTAGGTGCCACATGCCCTTGATTAGTAGTGGATGCTGAGAACCGGGGCTGGGCAGGGTTCGGCGGCTAACTAGGATTCCATAGGTAAGATGGATGTGACCTGTTAGTGTGGCCACAGCGTGTACACTGTCCCTGCGTGAAACGTCCTGATGCAAGCTGAGCAAAAGGAAAAGTAGAACATAAAATTTTAATTCAAGCTATAGTTTCAAAACCAGCTATTTCTTTTGAGTATGTGGAAACTGTAAAATCTCTAAGAAGAAATGGAAAGCTTGCCTACAGTCGTCCAGAGGAAAACCTGCCCAAGTGCCGATGTCCTTCGGGAAGGAGGTGCTGGGGGGAGCTGATGCGGGCGTCCTACTGAACGAGCTTCCCTTTTGTAGGAGCTGGTGGTGCTGTGCCATCTCCACCACCCCAGCCTGGTGTCTCTGCTGGCCGCCGGGATTCGCCCTCGCATGCTGGTGATGGAGCTGGCCTCCAAGGGTTCCCTGGATCGCCTGCTTCAGCACGACAAGGCCAGTCTCACCAGAACCCTGCAGCACAGGATCGCGCTGCATGTGGCTGATGGTTTGAGGTAATTCATAGGGTCCTGTGGTTTGGTGCCAAGTGTGTGCTGAGCGTGCACCCGAGCTTACTCCCAAGGCTTCGAGAACAGCACCTCCGCATGACACTGTGTCCCAGGAACGTTTCACACACAGTTTGGGTGAGAAACAACCATTTCCCTAATGAGGGTTTATTATTTCCTAAACAACAGTACGAAGACCACACAGAACCTCATCGCTGGCAGCAGGACAGTGGCACCTAGGAGCCCTGCTCCAGAGCTCAGCATCTGGACCCTGTATTGACTCCCACCCCTAAAACAATATAGGGTAGGCTTTACAGTATCAAGGGAAATGCCAGTGGCCATAATTCTAATGATCTTAATTCTAATAAGGGAAGATCAGTCCGTATTTCTGAAGGGGACTGGCGTGACCTGCATCAGGCTGCCCTGCAGGACTGCAGTGCCTCAGAGGCAACCCAGCCCTGTGGCCGGATGGCACGGGGACAGAGCCGGGGAGGGAGCACCGTAGCAGGACGGCTGTGGACATTGCTCCATGCACGTAGTGCCTGTCATTTTATATCTCTGATCCTCCTTTTCTGTAGTCTGTAAACCGTGACTAACACTCAACACACAGCATTGGGTGGATTTGTGTGAAAGGAAGACACCCCACATTCAGGTCCTGGCTCCCCGGCCCCGCCACCCCCATCTCCGCTTACCGGACGTTGCAGCTCGGAGCCGTCCTCATCCCCTCCTTTCTCTCACCCACACCTAGTCCTTCAGCAAATACTTGCAGCACTGCCATAAAAAAAATCTCCTAATGCAGCGACCTCACGACACCCCTCCCTCGCCCCAGAGTCTAGGCCACTGACGCTGCCCATGGCCTACCTGGCCCCTGTTTCCACCTTTGCCCCAGGAACCTGCCCCCACCCAGGGGCCAGGGTGATTTCTCTAACATGGAGGCGGGACGAAGGCTTCCCCCTGCTGCCCACCTGCCGCTGCCTCACTGCCCGCCGCTGTGCCCAGGCGCTTGCCTCCGAGGTTTCTTGAAACAGCCAGAGGCTCCGTGCCAGCCCCCCTCCCCGGGTCACCGCTGGGCCCAGCTCGTGTCATTCAGGCCTCCCCGGAGAGGACGCCTCTGACCGCCCTTTGCCTCTCAAGCTCCTGATGCACTTGGCACGACCTCCTGTTCTCTGTGTTTTCATGTGCAAAGTTTGTTTGCTGTCTGCCACCAGGCTCTGAGGGCCACGCAAACAGGGGCTCCCGGGTTGTTGCCTTGCACCCCAGCACCTAGAGCAGCGGGCGCGGCAGGCGGCGGGACGGGGGGCAGAGGGGCGCTGCTTGGCACGGAGGGGCCCTGCAGTGGGGGCAAATTACCTTCTCTTCCTTTCTTTCTGAAATGTTGTGTCTGTTCCTTTTGGGCGGTATCCAGAAACGCAATGGAATAGACAGTAAGGAAAACAAGCGACCACTGCTCACAAAACCAAACCAGGAGGACGTAACTATTGATAATGTATGGAGTGTATAAGAAGAGGGTAAAATAAGAGGATTTCCTTTCTTGAAAGAGGCCAGAAACGAGTGGAAAACACACAGATTATTAAATGGCACAGGAACACGTGGCGATTCGGATTTGGACGGATACGCTGCTTTTGAACACCAGGGGGAACCTTGCGTTAAATTAATCTAGACAGAGAGCCACGAACCAGTCTTGTTTCAAAGCTGCGTCAGTCACTTTCTTTAATTTAACCAACTGCAGGTCCAAGTTTTCCCTCATTCTTCCACAAAATCCCCGAAGGGCTCATTTATAAAAAAAGAATTGCTATTTTTATTCACAGTGTTTGAATGACCTCATTTCTAAATTAACTTACCCTGGTTAGCCTATCTGAAAAGCTCAGCATTAGTTTGTCTTCCCAAACCATTTTTTTCAGCACAAACCTGTAATTACAGAGTAGAAAGAGACAATAAAATCACACTCCTCTGGAGTCCCTTCAGTGACGGAGCTGTTCGGCGTGACAGACAAGGAATTTCTTCACGTTACACATTCTCCCTTCTTGCCTTCAGCGATCAGCTTACATCTCTGTTCTGTCTGCTCCTTTAAGATTTTATCATAATTCTCAACTACCTGTGAGGATACAGGCACCCGTATTTCCCATAAATGTCCATGTTTCATTATTTCCAAAATTGCTTTTTCCTTTTCTGCTTACTTCCACCCCAGATCTGTTCTTTCTCTTGTATCTCTTCCTTGCCATCAAGGAAGGACCCTTGCAGTCACATCCCAACCAAGCCCCTTCCCCAAAATACTAAGTATCCATTTGTCCACTAGTTCCTTGGCTATGTTATATTATCTTTTAAATCAATTCATTTACTATTATGCTAGTACTGCTGTTTTGGTCCAGTACCTCCAGGGTATGACCAGAATATTTCTTCTAAAATAAAAATCTAATTATGCTTGAAATTCCCTGCTGGTTCCAAGCTATGTAGGAAGTCCATTCAAACTCTTGCGTGGCACCAGAACTCTCTGCATGCCGCCTGCCTGCCTCCCCAGCCTCTCGCCACTCCACTGCCCTCCCTGCCCTTTCTAACCGGGCTGAAGGTCCTGGCTTTTCACTGACAGCCGTGTTTATCTTTGCATTTGTCTCTCCCCACAAATCTGTCTGCCTGGAGACCTCATTTTCCTCTAGAATTTGCTCACATACTGTCTCCACAGAGCAGCTTGATTGCCCCAGAAGACGTGGCCTCTCTGACCCATTTCTTGAGAGCTCCACGCAGCACTTTGTATTAGGCGCTGGGGGGAGACATAGAGGTTATGTTGCTTTTATCAAGGTTGAAAGCGCACAGTCTGGTGAAGTCGGCTTCGCCATCTCCGCCTTTGTGCTCGTCTCCCTCTGGCTTCACAAGCGTCTGCTCCTCCCCGCGCTTCTGCAGCCCTGTTTGAGCACCTGCACCCCCTTCTAGACCGGGACCCCTCAAGAGCAGAGTTACAAAGATGGCTGTATGCATCCGCTGGGGACTGGCCCCTGTAGATGCCCAACGCATATCTGTTAAATGAATGAATGCATCCTATATTTGGAATAACTCTATGTAGGATGAGATATAGTTTATTTTAAATTATAAAACAGGGGTTTCTTAGCAACACTGCTGACGATCATGATTAAAGAATGACTGACTTTAGACCAGCTTATTTTAATAAAATATTTGACAATGCTCATTGTCACATAAAGCACAGAGTAGGGCTGAATTATTCTCAGTAAGGCAACCTCTGCCCCGGCTAACATTTCAAAAAGCTATTTTAGTATTAAAAGCTATTCAAATGGCACTTTTTAGGATTAAATTCTATAATTGAACATTTTAACTAACCCAGATAATCTTTTCCTCCCACTGACATTATTTCAAATTAAGTTTAAGTATTTTCTTTTTAATCTTTCAGAAGTATTCGGAGAGAGTCCGTGTTCTATAAATATCCTGAAAGACGCCTGCATTAGGAAGGATTTGGTTGCTATTCAGTTATGCATGATTCGTCTTTCACTTTTTTTCTCCTTAATCTCCCAGCTTTTCTCGTGAATAGGGCAGGAGTAGCTAATGGCTTTTCAGTAAGCCCTTAGTAAATTTTTCTTTCGAGCCCATTACTTATTGTTAAGGTCAACCTCATCAGGACGTTCATCTTATTTTTCAGCCAAAAAATATGTAGAATGAAGTGAAGAGGCCTAATGGCAAATGTCCTAATGACATCCTGGAAGAAAAAGTATCTTGTAGTGCACCAGTTGATGCAATTCACTGATACACACACTTCCTAGGCCATGATGTGCCGGAAGGTTCAGGATATAGCTGCCACTCTGTCTAATCCCTCCAGCAGTAATTGGTACTAGATCATGGGGTAAATATTTATTGATATAAAGTGAACCCAAACTCAGAGCTGCCAACAAACAAAGGATTTACCTTTACCTCTGCTAAGTTCTCAGAAAAAATAGTTTCTTTCAAGGTAGGTGACAGTACACCTGTGAGATCATGGGGAGAGCTGTAGCAGATCTGACGTCATGGAGCAGGGAAGATAGTTGGAAAAACCTGGATTTGTGGATGTGTGAGGAGAGGTAGTGAGAGAGTCACTTTAGTAGTGTGAGCACAGTAGGTGCTCTCTGTAGTGAGAGAGTCACTTTAGTAGTGTGAGCACAGTAGGTGCTCTCTGTAGTGAGAGAGTCACTTTAGTAGTGTGAGCACAGTAGGTGCTCTCTGTAGTAAGAGAGTCACTTTGGTAGTGTGAGCACAGTAGGTGCTCTCCGTCCATGGTTCCAGAATGGACAGGACCTGGTTGAGATTGACACTTTATTAATATTATTATTTGTAGTAACTAGTGTTTATTCTTTACCTGTAGTGTCCAGCCTAGTTGCTTTTGGTTGTATGAATCATCTCTAAAAGGAAAGACTTTAACATCACTTAGTATCACCTTTCCCAAGATGATGTTTTACTCATTCTGAATCAGTCCAAAATGTTATTCATTAACTTAATCTGTAATAGAATTGGGTCTAAAGTAAATTACATCTTCAAGTGGTATGATATTGATAGCTAGATAAGTCTTTTATTTTGATTTGTTATTATTGAAAATGTAGAAAATGCTTTCCAAAAAATTAGGAAACACTGTAGTCAGAAAAACATAAATATCAAAACAGAAATGGATAGAGAATTTTTTAAAGCTAAGAGAAACTTCTCTATGGTTTTAAGATCAAAACCATTAAAATGGGTGCTAAAACACAATGCTATCAATTCTTATTCAACATATTTAAATTTTAAACTAATTGAAATACTCATATGGTCATTGAGGGAGTTCAGAATTCCTTGTAAGCAAGTAAAAGGAATTGAATATACGGAAGAAAATGTCCCCAAAATCGGTACTTTGGTTGTGTCTTAAGATTTAGTCACTTGCTTCTCAGGACTGACCTGTTTTTTGTTTATTTTTAAAGTGCAAGCTTGCTTCATAGTATTGGACCAACATGTTTTGATTTCCTTGTACAATGTCTGTTAACTTTGAGAGTCAAACTTAGCATGGAATTTTTGCTGCTTTGTATAGTGGACATACACATTTAAGTAAATCATGAAAAAAATTATAATAATGTGACTGCATTTTAATAAGATTGCACGTTTCCCGTCAGATACCTCCACTCAGCCATGATCATATACCGCGACTTAAAGCCCCACAACGTGCTGCTTTTCACCCTGTATCCGAATGCCGCCATCATCGCAAAGATTGCTGACTATGGGATTGCCCAGTACTGCTGTAGAATGGGGATAAAAACGTCGGAGGGCACGCCAGGTAGGTGATGAGGCTTCCTGGTAATTCCCTTTTTGGGATGGATAAGCGGGGACTTCAGCTGTCAGTTCTGAAGAATCAGGGGAACACTATAGGCTATCACATTGTGAACAGGTACTTATTGTGTGAGTAACTGTGACCAGTACACTGTGATTTTGATCATTGTATTCTGTAGGGCCAAAAAAAATCAACCAATATGATTTTCCACTGGGGGTAGGGGGGGGGGAAGCAAAAATAGAGAATGTTTGACATTAGGTTGGATTTTTAAAAGTTGGATTTTAAAAACATTTAAACACTCCAGAGGTGGTAAAAAGAAATAGTAAGAGGTGTAACGGCAGTACTGTTAACAACTAAAAATAAGGCAAACCAAATTCAGGTTCACAAACCCTTTTTCGTAACTGTATAACTAAGAGAACTTCAACAACCAAAGATTTTTTTAAAAATAATCACTTTGGTGGCAAAGTCTAATCCAAGCTGACTGGATGCTTATTACAGTCTTGCTTCTCATATTTGGTGTGAAATACATGTTTCATGTTAGAAATATAAACATGTTTGAGTATAGGGTGCTGGCCTGATCCTACGGAGGGTTGGCATAATTATGTTAAATGCATCATTAGTAACTTTCTTGAATGAGAAAACATAATTCTTAAATACTTCCAGCTCCAAGAGTTTTCAGATAGGTTTGGAGCCCGTTGCCCTAGGTTGCATTGTTGTGAATAGACGCATGCTTTCTTCTTCTTACAGGCTGGTCCAGGAGTTTCAACCTTTAAACACTGCACTATAGTTTCCCCCTCGTAATTCACAAGCTGTTCATACTTCAATACTTAAAAATAATGTGACTTCTATTTTTCATTTTTTGAGGACCCTCCATACTGCTTTCCACAATGGTTGAACTAATTTACATTCCCACCAGCAGTGTAGGAGGGTTCCCCTTTCTCCACAGCCTTGCCAACATTTGTTGTTGTTTGTCTTTTGGATGTTGGTGATCCTAACTGGTGTGAGGTGATATCTCACAATAGAATATTATTCAGCCATAAGAAGAAAACAAATCCTACCATTTGCAACAACATGGATGGGGCTAGAGGGTATCATGCTCAGTGAAATAAGCCAGGCAGAGGAAGACAAGTATCAAATGATTTCACTCATCTGTGGAGCATAAGAACAAAGAAAAACTGAAGGAACAAAATAGCAGCAGACCCACAGGACCCAAGATTGGACTAACAGTTACCAAGGGGAAAGGGACTGGGGAGGGTAGGTGGGAAGGGAGGGAGAAGGGGGAAAAGGGGACATTACAATTAGCACACATAGTGTAGTGGGGGGGACATGGGAAAGGCAGTATATACAGAGAAGACAAGTAATGATTCTATAGCATCTTACTACGCTGATGCACAGTGACTGTAATGGGGTATGTGGGGGGGACTTGATAATGGGGGGAGTCTGGTAACCATAATGTTCAAGTAATTGTACATTAGTGATATCAAAATAAAAAAATTAAAAAAAAATAATAATAATGTGACTTCTCTATGTGTCTGCAGTTGGCAAGATGAGTCACGATTACTGTGCCAAGTGGAACTTACCCATTCTGGGTACCACGGCAGCTCTGGTCTCGGGAAGTCACAGGCACTGTGTTCTTGCTTAGTGTTGCTTTTTAGGGTCATGCCCAACCCTCTGCTCTAACAATCTCATCACTTCCAGCAGTAACTGGCTTTCTACCAGTGAAAATCCGTTTCCTGCCGTCTACCCTGTGGGACCCTCCCACCCTTTCTCAGCCCCCATTCCCCTTCCTTGAGTCTCAGGTTCTGATCAGTAAGAAACAGTCACATGGCAAGTGATCTGTACAGACCTCGTGTCTTTCAGATTTCAGTTTGTGTGGGAATAGACAGTTGAGGGGTTGACATCTGTTTGGGGTGAGAAACTATTTTTAGAGAAGTCTTATACAGTTAGTCTTACACCTGTAAATAAAGTTACAGGTGGCTTTACTCACTGTGATGGTTGCAGCTCAGTTAAAACACATGCCTAACACAGAAGAGCACACTCTAGGGGTGTCTGACTAGGCCAAAGAACCTCGTTTGTTCCCTAACTCTCCCGGGCCCCCCAGTTTATGTATGTAGGTAAGCAGATGGCCCCAGCTTCCAATGCATGTTTTATTTTTCTCCTAAGTACACGTCGTCTCTTTTGCTTTACATCGCTATGTGCTGGAAGTTGAGCATGCATTCTCATAAGCATTTCAAAGAATATATTCCGGCTGCCAGTGTCTCTGGGTTGCCCAGTAATAATAAAATAAGTATCATCTCTTGTGCACCTGCTGCGTGCCAGGCTTAGTGCCAGTACCTTTTACACAAATATCCTCATGCTGGGGTTGAGAGTTGGCTTTTACCTTCTCATCTGTGTACTGAGGAGGCCGAAGCTCCGTGAGGTTATGTAACTTCCGCGAATTCATGCAGCAAGAAGCCAAGATAAGAATTCAATCTAAGTGAGAATTGAATGTAGAGCTAGTCAACTTTAAAGCCTATAGTCTGTCTTCTAGATGGCATGCTACTCTAACATGTACATAAAAGAGGTTTAAGTATTCAATCTTAGTTATTCAAAGAGTGAAATAAAGCAAAATGACAGGGCCATGAACAGCAATTTTTCAAGTAGAGGTTTGGAAGAATAATCTTAGAGCATGGAATTCCACAGACTCAGATACTCCCACCTAGAAAATGTGGGCCCAGGGCAAGGGTCTCCGTTTGGAAGATCTGCTCATTACTCTCGTGTGACCCAAAGGTGGGCTGGGCCCCTCAGCTGGGGCCTGCAGTTCATCCCCCTTCAGCCCCCAGCCTCGTCACCCTGTTCATGGGGCAGATACCCTGCTGATGAAGGGTTTCTGCTTGGACAGCTCCCTGTTGACTGTGCCCGGGACTCCAGCCTGCCCCCTCCCTCGCAGGCCGGCCCAGCGGGCAGCCAGCCCAGTGCAACGCTGTTCAAATTCCAGATCCTTCATTTTAAGTATTTGACTTCCTGGTTTGGATCAAAACCTGTCTCAGTTTCAATATGCAGCTGAGTCTTCCTGCTTCATGCCAAGCCGCTTCTGATCCCTGTTGATCTGCTGTATCAATGTGCGGTGACAGAAATATGGAGAAAGGTCGTGACAGCAAAGCCAGAGCCCCGTCCTTTGCGTTCTGCCCGCACATCCCCAGGCGGCTTGACACATTGCAGACATTTTGCCTCTCAGTGTCCTGGACCTTCTCTTTATCATTACTGTGTTTATTATCGTCAGAGCACTTCAGTCATGCCAGCACCCGGCTCTGTCTCACATTTGAAGTGGCAGTAACTGTCCCCACTGTTCGCACCATACCTTTTTCTTCCCCAAAGCAATTATGTTTGAGAAGAAAATCATTTCCTCTCTCGTTGATTTCACATTTATCTCCTTGTCTTTTCCCTTTAATGGATCTTTCTGTTACGTTATAACTTTTAACTTGGAAACATCTGGACAGATAAAAGACCTTGCATTTGTCAAACCTTTGGGTATTTTTATGTGAACCCTTCCTGCAGAGCATTCACCCCGTGTGTGAATGTGAGTGGGGGGCTCATTACTGTTGTCTCAGGGAAGACGGTGATGGTCGCAAAGCTTTCTGTGGCACGAGCTGTGCACCTGCCTTGCGTTCAGACCTTTGTGTGGGTTGATTATCTCACTTAATCCTTGTGACCCTCTGACATATCCTACTGTTATTCCTAATGTAGAGCCAAGTAAGCTAAAGCTTAGGGACCACCATCAATATCTAGAGGGTCACACAAGACGCAAACCTGAGCCACCTAAGAGCAGAGCCCTGGCCAGGTACCAACCACAAATGCAAAGATAGAAATAATTCAGTTATTAGCAAAGACCACAGCACAGTGTCTGTCTATATTTTAAAAGGTAAATATGGGATGGATAATTTCAATTTTAAATAACTTGGAGAGCTTCAACTCTAACTCAGTCCAAGGGATATATTTATTTATATCCTGTTGGGGGTGACAGTTCATTCTGGGTCCTGTGACTGAGTCAGATGGATGCTGACTTATGGCTTCGACTCTGCGAACATCCATAGAAATACAACCATCTTTGGGGAAATAAAAATGTTAGTTTCTGGGTATATACCATCATCTGATAGAGACTGTGAAACACAGTCTACTCACACTTCTCTAAAAGTAAAAAAGAAAGAAAAAACACATGTTTTTGTGCACTGTGACATATAATAAGGCCTAATTCACAAATGTCTCATATTTTTAATCTATGGATATTTTCTTTATTATTGAATTTGTTAAAAAGCTGGCTTATCTAAAGATTATTTCTAAAAATAGTTTTAGATGATTCATATTTTCTGAGTTATTTTTATATTGTAATTATTATGATAATTCTCCACGGGGAAATTATCCTTAATTTTTAGTTCATTTATTCATACATTTGGCAATAATTTATTGAACGTTTGTCAGATACCAAACTGGTACCACTACTTAGTAGCTGTGTGGTATTCCTCAAGGTTCACTCTCTGGGACTCGGTTTTCCTTTCTATAAATTGTGATAAGAAAAGTCCTGCCCACCTTGTAGGGTTGTTTAAGGGGAAAGGAAATAATGCATATAAATATCTTGGCTTGGTGTGTTGCAGTTGCTCTGGGATGAATTTGGAGAATGTGCACAGTAAATGTTTTTAACCTTCCAGATGTACACATTCTGCAAGGAAAGTATATCTATAAACAAATAATCATAAAGCATGGTGTCAGTTTCAATTAGAGATCTAGCTCCTGGTGCAGTGGTGGCAGAGGAGCATGTGGTTAGCTGAGCTGTAAGTCATCAGGACTTCTTTCATAGATTCTGGAATCACATCTTAAAGGATAAGCTGGGGGTTTGAGGATAATAAAAAATAAAAACGGGAGCAGACATTCCAGGCAAAAGGTACTGAGATGTAAAATGATTTGTCGTACTCAGATTACTGCAAAATACTCGGTACGATCTAAGTGCCAGATGGAGAGTGCAGGGTTATTTAGTTAGGTGTTTTCAGTTCTGGCTGTGTGTTAGTTAACATGTAGAACTTAGAAAAAAAACGTGTCCACTGGGCTTGTATCCTTTACAAATTCTGTCTTGGTAGGTGGGGAGCACGGGCCGACAACTCGGCCATATGTCAGGAGCTCCACAAGGGTTTCCCAGTACTTGGGCCTCAGGACCCCAGTCCCAGGGATTCTGATTTAGCTAGTCGGGGGTGGAGCCCAAACACTGACATTTTTTAAATGGGTTACAGGTGATTCCATGTGCATCCTGGTCTAGAATGAGCTTCAAGAACATTCTCAGGGTTTTAAGCATCATGAATGATTCTGATACACAGCTCAACGTTACGCTTTTCCAGCTCATGAAGAGCTTCTGAAGTCATGCCAAACAGTTTAATCTCTAAATTATGGAACATCACTGAAAAATAGTCTTGTTAGCAAAAGTTTTCCATCTCTGCATCATATAGATAGTGCCGTTGCCTCTATAAATCAGTTATATGATGGACAGATCAAATTTTGGTGCTGTCTCACAGTGGGGGAAGTATTATTTATAGAACAACTTTGAACAAGATGATTAGCATTTACCTTAAATTTTAAGAGCATAAACCAGTGATAAGAACAATCAGTTCTGAGAGGGAGTGAATATGAATGGAGTTTAGGCTTATATTCAAACTCTAAAAAGTGATGTCAATTACTTTAAATTACTCTTTTACTCTTTTTCAGTGGTACTTCTAGTAGGCAACACAGTAGATTCTGGAGAAACAGAGACAGGCATGAGTTAGTGAACTGTCAGCTGTCTGGAATCTATTAAGTATGGGCTGCAAAGTCAGATTGTCTAGGTTTGAACCCTTGCTTGACCACTTACCAGCTGAGGCTGGAGAAATGCCCTCACTTCTTTCCTTGGTTAAACAATATTTTTCAAGTATTTATTTATTTGCTTATTTTTTATTTGAGGCCAAGCAACCTTTTATATGTAGGGCATATAGTTTTCCTGTTCATGTGCTGTAAATTTTTGTGTTTTTACTCATCTATCTACTTTTCTGATTCATTTGTAAGGCTGATTCTAGTTAATGTTGACCCTTTGCCTTTCATATACTGCAAATGTTTTCCAAGTTCGAGCTTGTCTTTGAACCACATTTATAGCGTTTTGCTGTTGCAGTTTGAATCGTTTAGGTAAACGAATTTTCTCTTCTTTTACTTTTTGGAATCCAATTTTCCTGATATTTAGTCAGTGATATGAAGGGCAGGGATGTAGGAGTACTCTGCCCTAGCGCAGGCAGTTGCTCGTTATTTTTTAAATTTTCTAAACACAATAAATCTCTCCCAGCACTTAGCCTCTCAGCACCTAGCACCCCACCTTTGGTACAGAGAGTGATTCACAAGCCTCTTGCATCCCAATACCATCAACTTAGTTATGAACATTCCCCTAACACTTTCATAGCTTTATACATCACATTCAAACTTTCGGTTCATTGGAAGTATGTTAGTTGTAAGGAGCAATGCAACCACTCCTGTCTTTCTTTAACAAACAGCTTACCCTCTTATCATCTGTTAAAAACCTGTCTTGTCCCCTGTGCTTTGAATGCCTCCTTGATCAGCTCTTTCCTGAACGTTTGGATCTGAGTTCTCCATTCAGCTTCAGTGTTGTGTCGTTCTGTTTGGGTAACAGTATAGAATATTTTAATTATGTCATTTTATAGGACAATCTGTAGTGTTGCTTATTCAGCATTTTTGAAATTCATTTTCAAGTGGATATTATATCTTTTTCAGAGAAACAGATCATACTATTTTATACATTTTTTTTGTATTTAAAAGCATGGATGGTAAATAATATGTCTCATGTTACTGTCCATGCTTTTACTCGATTAAATATCATTTTATTGCTCCTTAGGACAACAAATTTGATCCAGGCCAGTCATCTGATGGATTGCGGTCATATCATCATTCAGTGTTTTTCGTATTTGAGGGAGATTTTTCCTAAAGGCATCTTTTTAGCTCTAGAGATAAGTTTAGGAGAAGTTGTTAATGCAATCAAGAAATTAGAAAATCATTAGAAATTCATTGGATGAATGTCAAAAAGCATTTAGAAGTGTAATATATTATAATTGAGATACCTCTTGAATATGTAAATAAGGATTATGTTTTCCTGATGAGGACCATGTATGCAAAGATATTTATTTTCAAAGGGAGATAATAAAAAAGCTAAAACCATTTCCATACTGAAGTAAACATTCCTTTCCATAACCTCACAGTTATCTTTCTTAGTTCCCTGACTCATTGTGGGGAAAAAATTCTAACCTGTGCAGCTCTAAGATCTGTGAAGTGATGCCTAGAGGGATAAAAACCATTGTAAAAGATGTGCACTGGGTGAGGACTCAGACTAAGTGACCCCTCAGGTCTCTTGCTGCTTCAAAATTCTGCAATTCCAAATCCTAATGTTTCTTATGCTAAATGAACCAAGGAAAAATGATAATACTGAATATTTTCATAGTCTTTGAATAGTACCTTGATATAATAGGTACCTAATAAATGTGTTGAATGAGTAATAAATAATTGGATAAGATTTAAATTAGCCTCCAAAATCTCATACATTTTAGGATGTTTAGCATAAATATTGTTGGTGAACTAGCTTATATGTGACCAGCTTATTCTTTTTAAGTAGTCTTGCATTTACTATTCATTTTATGTGTGCCCTTAGAAAAACATAACATTTTTGAAAAGATTGTTATTTGTAAAATGGGAAGTCCTCATCTGCCTGCCACAGGTGGTTCTTGTGCATAGCAAATGAAATATTCTATAAGGTGCACATTCCGAAGGTGTCTGTAAAACGCTGTATTGATTTGAATTAGGAGCTATTGTGATATGTGTACCTTATATAACAGGTATAATTTATTAGGGATCTAGTTTAGAACTATCATAATTACACAATTCTTTAGCTTAGGGTGAGAGAATGGTACGGTGCTGTAGGAAAATGTCCTTGGCTAAGAAAATGCATAAGTTGTACCTGCAACTTCATATGTCAAATATATCTGTCACACAAACAGAGATACAAATGTGGGGAAAATGGTGACTTTGTGTGTGTGTGTGTAGAAAGAGAGCATGAACAAATGTGGCAAAATGTTCACTGTTGGATGTTAAGGATTAGTTAGCTGTCACTCTCAAACTGGCTGTCTGCTTTTGGACCCTCTGCCGCCATCCCACCTGGTGCAGGCCTGCTGAGTTGCATCTTGCTGGTAAACTCTCTGTCAAATAGAATTCTTTCCAAATTCATTCATTTACTCCTTAAGGGCTATGAAGTCATACTTTGTTATATATCTGGGCTGTATATTTAAGCTGTATTTACAATCATATGCTCCTTAAAGAAAATTTGAAATTATTAAAAAGTAAGGAAAAGCTACCCCTCATTTCTGCATGGGGAAATAACCATCACATTTGGATGTATTTCTTTGCGTTCTTTAATTACTCATGTTTCCATCACCTTTTTTTGAAAATGTTTAAGCTTACAGGAAAGTTGAAAGAATAATACAATATACACCCATATACCCTTCACATAGATTCATTATTAATTTGCCACGCTGTTCTCTCTTGCATTCTTTATGTCTGAAAATGTCTTTGAAATTAAGTTGCAGACATTTTACCATGTCATCCCTAAACATACTGGCATGTTTAGAAGAAGGATATGTGTTGACATATTCACAGTACTACTATCAGAGTTAAAAAATTAATTCAGTTGATTGTTCTCACATATATGGTAACTTCTCGTCTATTCAGAATTACATCCTACATTTTGTTTGCATTTACATTACAGCAGGTCATACTTGTTTTTGTTGTATTTTATTTTTTATTTAGTTGATTAATTTTTTCTTGAAGAATAGTGACATACAGTATTATATTAGTTTCAGGTATACAACAGTGACTCAACAATTACATACATTACAAAATTCCTACCATAGTTTGTTTTTATTTTTCCATTGTGTAGTAGGAGTAGAAATAATGAGGGCATTGGAATTTTAGTTAGGTTAAAGTGACTTGGGGTGAAGTATAGAAATGTCCTCTCTCCTGACCCCAGCTCTGTTTGAAACACTGCTCTGGAAATAGTTATTATATAGCTTTTCTTTTTTCTTTTTTTTTTTTTTTTTTGCCTAGTAGGCTTCATTTCTTTAATTAGGAAACATTACTTAATAATTTATTACTAAATATTAGCCTTATTATTTATCAAGATTGATCTTGGGGTGACATATTGGGACAGGTCTGTTAATTGACTAGGTCAAGGGGGTGACATAGCATGTGTAGTACTTACCTCTCTCTGTCAGTTTATATGCCTTGGATGTATAAGCCCTGCTGTTGGGTATGTTTATTAATACATTTGCTTACTTTAAGGGTTTCGTGCACCTGAAGTTGCCAGAGGAAATGTTATTTATAACCAACAGGCTGATGTTTATTCATTCGGTTTACTACTGTATGACATTTTGACAACTGGAAGTAGAATAGCAGAGGGTTTGAAATTTCCAAATGAGTTTGATGAATTGGCAATACAAGGAAAATTGCCTGGTAAGTTTTACCTTATCTACAATAAAGATTATTATTTTTTGGTATCAGTAGCTTCTTTTCCAAGTTATTTAATTATAGTTTTGTATACTTAATTCATTTCACAACCAGTAGTTTTTTGTTGAGTGCATGAATATTCTTAAAGCCTATGGCACATTAATAAAAATCACATGAGAAAGGTAGCAGCGTTAGGTTTTTCTTAATATCACAAATTAATATTGGTGTATCTGGTATTATATTTAAAAGAATACTCAGAAAAGAGACTTGCTATTAGAACTGCAGGCTTAGCTGGCTCCTGGCCTCATAATACTATGTGCCCATGCGCCTACAGTGATTCCATTTTCTTGGAGTGAAATAATTTCTATGCAGGAATGGAAGCTTGAATTATGTATAATAATAATTTTTAGTAATGAATATTAATAAGAATTGGTAAATTAGTATTTTAATGAGGTCAGTCTGATTTCAAATGGCTCTCATGCTTTTAAGAAATCCTGAGACTTTGTCATTCAATCCTTGACTATTCTGTTTCCACTACAAAGTACTATAAAATACAGCTGACTTCTTAAACAAAATATGGGTTTGAACTTTGCACATACACTTATATGCATATTTTTATCTATAAATATATTGGAAAAATTTTTGGAGATTTGGAAAACATTTTTTTCCTCTGGCTTTTTTGTTGTAAGGATACAGTGTATACTACATATACAAAATATGTGTCAATCAACTGTTTACGTTATCAGTAAGGCTTCCAGTCAATAGTAGTGGTTAGGTTTGGGGGGAGTTAAAGGTTATATGTCAATTTCAGGCCCCCTAAACCCTCTGTTGCTTAAGGGCCAGCTGTATTTTTATTAGCTGTTTCTTGTATTTTCTGCTTTCCTTCTCATGTAAAAATATTTTTGAGTATATACTATGTTTCAGGTACAGGGAACATAGTTTATCTCCTTTGGGGGATCTTTAAAGATTCCCAGCAAAGGAAATTTATTATTATGTGCGTAAACGTGGCCACAGTCTGGATCATCTCCATTATTTTACCAGTTGGCTTTGCAGTGAAAGTGTCCTGATCTCCCTTCTCTACACCAACCAGACGGCACACCTCTTAGGAAAACCCATGTGCCCAGACTTACTGCGGGGCTGTGAGAATTCAGTGCTTGCCTACTTTGAATATTCAAATAAAAAGTACTTCCACAGAAGTCTAATTATTAAGTGAACAAACATGTTTTCAAAGTCTGTTTGAAATGCAAGTATGGAATGAAAATCTACTCTTTTACCCAACTGGTATTTGTGTCTCTTTTTTTTTTTTGTACCGTTAAAAAGAAAATCAAGAAATCTTGATTGATGTCTCTAGTAGAAATAAGGCTAACAAGATTAGCTTTAAGTTTGTGATAAGTAGATTGACAATAAATATAGGATTATGGAGATCAACATTTTCCTTTGCAATAGCTGGATCTCTCATAACCATCAAAAGGAAATAAAATAATGGTTTTGATTTGTCTGTTGTTCTAGCATGATATGTTTTTTAATGTTTCAGATCCAGTTAAAGAATATGGTTGTGCCCCATGGCCTACGGTTGAGAAGTTAATTAAAAAGTGTCTGAAAGAGAATCCTCAAGAAAGGCCTACTTCTGCCCAGGTATTCTTATAGTGAGAATTTATCAATATGTTGTGCAGAATGTCAAACACATACATGCATTTATATATATGTGTGTGTGTGTGTGTGTGTATATATATAATGCATATATATATATATACATACACACACAACATTCACGTATAAATACAAACAGTTTAAAACTGTTAGGTAACAAAACCCCTCTATCCCCCGCCTCCCATGGCACAAAATAAAGTGCATTGCCAACAGCCCAGGACCCTCCATTTATTTGCCTCTTCCAGTTGCATCACTGTCCCTCCCCTGTAGACGTAACCACTTTCCTGACTTTTGACAAAATCCTTGCTTTACTTGTCTTTATGATTCTGCTACCCTGTTTTGTTTCCCTGTATTCATGTGATTTAAAATGGACTCGTCATCCCATAGCATCCTGAGCATTTGCAGGTGCTCTCCCGTTATTTCGTCAGCTTCATAGAGGTTGTTGAGCATAGCTGTTGATTTTTTTCTGCTGCTACTCCATTCCGTAGTTTGAATGCACAGCCACACGTTTACCTGTGATCACGTCCATGTTACTGGTGTTGTCTCCAGTGTTTTGCTGTTACCCTGGACCTCCGTAAGCGTGGCTGTACACGCCTCCTGGCACAGATTATATGAGAAGTGCTTGTGGCATAGACCTGCGGTTGAATTGCAGGATCATAGGATATGTGGATTCTCAAATTGTTTTCTGAAGAAGTTGTACCAGCTTAACACTTCCATCACCTCTAGTTTTTTCTCCATGTATTCTCCCTAAATTTTGGTACTATGTGACTCCTTAATTTTTTTCCCAAAAATTTCAATATCATGTATTGACTTACATTTTTCCTATTTACTAATAAGAATGAGCATCTTTTTATATGTTCATTTGTCATACATATGTTTCCTCTTCTGGGTAAAGTCTGTTCATTATTTTGCCCATTTTTCTGTTGGTTTGTTCACATACAAATTTTGACCTGGTTACTTCTTATGGTATTGTTGGATCTTTAAAGTTTTTCAGAGATTAAAAAAATAATTTCTTCATCATTTTAAGTTATTTTTAGATGGAAGGTTTGTCCAAAAACCTCGTCCACCATATTACCTGAAATAGACCTCTTACTATGTTTTCAAACATCAAACAGATTTTAATGGATCAAAATGAGAGCTCTCCTTAATGTTGTGGAGTCTTTTTCTTATTGAAGTATAGTTGGTATCCAATATTAGTTTCAAGTTTACAATATAATGATATGCTGTATACTCTTGATTTTGTATCAAAATTCATTAAAAACTTCTGTTCAACTTGGAATTTCCTACTCAAAAATAGCTGAGTACATATACAATGACTTTATGAAACATTATATAATTGTCTTGATTATTTGCCCTACCTTTCTCCCCCCAGCTTTAATGAGACATAATTGACATCCAATATTGTATTGAGTGTTAGTTCCGGGTGTGCAGAGGACTGAACTGATAGACGTATTCACTGTGAAATGATCACTATTTAGTTGCTATCTATCACCTCCCCAAGTTAATAAAGTTTTTTTCTTGTGATGAACACTTTCCATCTTAACTCTTTTAGCAACTTTCAAATGTACAATATAGTATTGTTACCTTTAGTCACCATACTGTGCGTTGCATTCCCAGAGTGTGTTTGTCTGATAAGTGGAAGTTTGTGCCTTTTGGCCACCTGCACACATTTCGCCCCCTCCTCTGGCACCAGTCTGTTCTTTGTATCTTTGAGCTCAGTTTTTTGGGTTTTTTTTTAGATTTCACATAAAGATCACACAGTATTTGTCTTTCTCTGTCTGGCTCATTTCACTTAGCATAATGCCGTCAAGATCCATCCCTGTTGTCGCAAACAGGATTTCCTTCTTTCTTATGGATGAATAATATTCCATGATATATATTGATGTTTATATAGATAAATACCTATATATAGACATATAAATAAATATTAGAAAATGTGGTATGTTTACCATGCATCATAGATGGACACTTAGGTTGTTTCTGTATCTTGGCTGTTGTGAATAATGCTGCAGTGAACATGGGGTGCATATCTTTTTGAGGTAGTGTTTACATTTTCTTTGGATAAATACCCCAAAGGTGGAATTGCTGGATCATATGGTATTTCTATTTTTAATTTTTTGAGGATCCTCCACACTGTTTTCCATAGTGGCTGTATCAGTTTACAGTCCTGCCAGCAGTGCACAGGGTTCTCTTATCTTCACCTCCTCACCAACATTTTTTATTTCTTGTCTTTTTGATAACAGCCATTTTAACAGGTGTTAGGTGGCGTCTTAATAGATTTTGCTTTGCATTGCCTTGATGATCAGTGATCTTGAGCCCCTTTTCCTGTACCTATTGGCCATTTTTGGTTACCACCAGTATTAATTATGCGGACTTTTTGTATTTTTAAAAAGTTTAGCCCAGTGAAATTGTGCATAGCTGAATTATTTTACTTTTCTCTTCTTTCATTTTCAATCATACTGCACCTGGATTTTATAGGCTGCATAACAACCTTGTTTCTTTCCTTTAGAGTTTGACAGTATTCAAATACGTCTTTGACTTTGACATACCTATTTAATATTTAAAATACAGTATACACGGAGCAAGGCAGGGGAACTCCTGCCCTCTGCCAGATGAAGCGCGGCAAGGATGGGAGCTTTCTCAGGGTCCTGTGAGTGGCAGGCACGTGGCTGCGGCATGGCTGCATCATGGCTGTGACCCCAGTTTCCTCGCTTCCGTTTCTGCTGCCCTCCGGTGCTCCACACTTTCCTCTTCTCCCTTTAGTGCTTGAAGGAAAAACATAAAAACAGAATGTAGAGGCGATTTACAAATTTTGTTACTGAAGATCAACATTTCTTTTCCTTTCAACTGGTAGAAGATCAATCCTACTTTTGGCTCAAGTGTGTATCTTGAACGTGTCTGGCTCTGCAGCATCAAACTGAGTCGACACTAGCTCTGACCTCTGCTACCTGTCTGTGCGGTTGGCATTTTTGGGATTTTTTTCTTTTAAGTTACAAAACAAACCATACCTACAGAAAAGCAGGTATCATGCACTTGAAAAATAGGTATTATTTTCATGTAATCTTATCTATGGTTTGGATTATTAATCTTGTTACTCCAGGTGGGTCACAGGTCCTCTAACAGATTCAGTTTTTTCTTGATGGAGCTCTAGCAGATACTTAGTTTTACATCATGCACAATAATAAGATCTTTCAGGAGGACACGTGTTAACCTGATGTGTGTTGTTTTCTTATTTTTACACATTCTCAGGTCTTTGACATTTTGAATTCTGCTGAGTTAATCTGTCTGATGAGACATATATCAATACCCAAAAACAATATTGTTGAATGCATGGTCGCTACAAACCATAGCAGCAAGAATGCGCGCATCTGGCTGGGCTGCGGGTTCCCTGACAAAGGACAGCTCTCGTTTCTTGACTTAAATACTGAAAAATACACTTCCGAGGTATGTCTAAATGCCCTTTAAATTGCAGATACTGTAGAAAACTTACTTTGTGAATTATTTTAAAGCATGTACCAGTTAAAAAGTTACTTAGGAAGAAATTAAAGCAGTGCTCGTACTGGAGTAGTCCTAAGTAAGCTTTCTGTTAGAACAAGAGTATTCACATGAAATTAGTCTGTGTTTTGTTTTAAGATCATGGTATATGTGTGTCTTAGGTTAGGGTCCCTAGAAACAGAGCCTGTTTCAAGACAGAGAATCTTGCGTGAATGATTTAAGGATCGAGAAACTTCTAAGGAACTAAAGGAAGCAAAACAGAGCAGGGGAAGACGCTCAGCAAAAATGTGGTTTTGGAGGAATTCTAGCCTCTGTCTTTGCCAGTAAGAAACTCTGGAGTGTGAGTAGTGCACAGATGTATCCCTCCAGTAAGTGAGGGGGCGTCTGGTCTCCACAGAGCAGGCAGTTCCTGGCTGCAGCCCGCCCGAAGGCCCGGGCGGCGTGACCAGCCCCCTCTGGGCAAGCCAGCTCCCCTCGGCCGAGGGCAGCTCTGTGATGAAAGGTCCAATTCCGAGCTGTTCGTAGCCAACAGGCAGAGGGGCTGGGGGTGGGTGCACCTCACTGATAGGGGAGATGTGGACACAGCTCCTATAAAATAGATCAATAAATAGAATTCATAAGACACATTTTTAGACTTAAGAAGTAACCTAATATTAGGATGGCCACCATAGAAAAGACTAGGAACAACAAATGCTGGCAAGGATGCAGAGAAAGGGGTCCCTCCTACACTGCTGGTGGGAATGTAAACTAGTTCAACCATTGTAGAAAACAGTATGGAGGTTCCTCAAAAAACTCAAAATAGAAATACCTTTTGACCCAGGAATTCCACTCCTAGGAATTTACCTTAAGAATGCAGGATCCCAGTTTGAAAAAGAAAGATGCACCCCTATGTTGATGGCAGCACTATTTACAATAGCCAAGAAATGGAAGCAACCTAAGTGTCCATCAGTAGATGAATGGATAAAGATGTGGTACATATACACAATGGAGTATTAATCAGCTATAAGAAGAAAACAAATCCTACCATTTGCAACAACATGGATGGAGCTGGAGGGTATTATGCTCAGTGAAATAAGCCAGGCAGAGAAAGACAGGTATCAAATTATTTCACTCATATGTGGAGCATAAGAACAAAGCAACAACTGAAGGAACAAAATGGTAGCAGACTCACAGAACCCAAGAAAGGACTAACAGTTACCAAAGGGAAAGGGACTGGGGAGAGAAAAGGGGAATAGGGACATTACGATTAGTACACATAACATAGGGGAGGGGCACGGGGAAGCCGTATAGCACAGAGGAGACAAGGACAGTGACTATAATGGAGTATGTGGTGGGGACTTGGTAATGGGGGGAATCTAGTAATCACAATGTTGCCCTTGTGATTTTATATTAATACCAAAATAGAAAATAAAAATTAATAAAAATGAGAAGCAACCTAATATTTTGACTGTTGCCTTGAAATAAATGTTGTGCCTAAGCATTATTTTTAAGATAGACCGATCTGCTATTATTTTGATGGCATGAGACATGATAGTGAGAAATAGTTTTCAATTTTTAATTTTAGTTTCAAATGCATTCTAGCTAGGCAAATGCTCCCTGCCAGTTGACTCATTTATTGTCGAAAAGTACATAAAGTCTGCATTGGCTTTAAAATTAAGAGCAACAAAGTAAAAAGGGTTAAGTATGGATAAAAATACTTTCATTCTATTCGAGTTCTGGTCCCTTAAGCTAGAATCACGTCTTAAGCATGTTTTCTTTTTGCGACAGGAAGTTGCTGATAGTAGAATACTGTGCCTAGCTTTGGTGCACCTTCCTGCTGAGACGGAGAGCTGGATCGTGTCTGGGACACAGTCTGGCACCCTCCTGGTCATCAGTACTGAAGATGGGAAGAGGAGACACACCCTTGAGAAGATGAGTGACTCCATCACCTGCTTGTATTACAGTTCCTTTTCCAAGCAAAGGTACAATCATGAATTTAACTCTCGGGGGGGATAGTGAATTTAACAACTGGGGGACATTTCATACCTTTTAGATGACTTAATTGTGTGCAAAGCTATAAATGCATCAGCAAAGATGGCTTATTTTGAACATATTTCTGTTAATTTGCATATGTTAAAAGGAATTATGGGAGGATACAAAGATGCTTGTGCTTTTCCATATAGAGATAAAGCTGTGAGGCAGTTAGGAAACAGGTCAGGCACTTCTGGGGGCCACCAGTGCTGCTTCCTGGCATCACCTCAGCTGTGGCTCTATTGTGTCCCACTCCTCACATCACCTCACCTTTGTAGGGTCTCTTCTCATTCATTCTTTCTTTGAATACATGTGTGTCAACAGCCTGTTATGTGCCAGTCTACAGTGTATCAGCTCACTAACTACCTAATTGGGGGGAAAAAACCCGTAAGGGAATTCATAAGTTGTTAATGGGTAAACATGACTTACCCCTTCTCATGAGCAGGGATCTTATCCTAGAGGAGTTTATTTAAAGGGAGGAATTTCAGGCGTGAGTAGCAGGCTGGTTGCTCTAACCAGGGGCAGGATGATTCTCAGGATCCATGAAGATTATCCCTCATATCCGTTTCTGGCTTCAAACAGTAAATAAGTATCGTAAAAATGTGAAGCTCAGCTTTTTGGCAGCTGAAATATAAACTCCATTGGCAGTTTTGGAGATGGAATTATTTTGGTATTGTCAGAAAATTCCAATTGATGGAGTTAAATAGGCAAAGAAGGCTATTTTCGGTTATTGCAATAGGTAAAAGAGATGGAACTCAACTCTGCTAAAATGAAAAGCGTGAGCATCTTCACACAGCGGGGGCAAGCTGGTGGAGAAGTACTGGAGGACCCGCAGGCGAGGAGGCTGTCTGGGGCTCAGCCCTCTGTGCTTGCTTGCTGTCCCCCATTGAAGCCAGACTCCCACCCCCCCACAGACACTGGGAGACGGCGCCCTATCATTCTTTATGGGTCGACTCCTAATGCCTTGAGAAAGATATACCTGGGTTGTAAAACTGGCAAGAGGGTGGAAAAAGATTTAACATCTCAAACAGTCAGAGAAAAAATCTACAGTTGTGTTTTCCAAAATAAATGCTGTAACAAAAGGGTGTTCTGGTCAGGGAGAAACAAGTCTAAAGTTCAATGAAGCTGGGGGAAACATTAAAGACATCTTGGTCAATGTAATGACTCTTTTGTAACTATTTTTGTCATTTTTCCTT
Source organism: Manis javanica (assembly GCF_040802235.1). Classification (NCBI taxonomy): domain Eukaryota; kingdom Metazoa; phylum Chordata; class Mammalia; order Pholidota; family Manidae; genus Manis; species Manis javanica. The sequence continues at coordinate 4,330,384 of NC_133170.1, read as the reverse complement.
TTAGCAAGCAAAGGCATTTTCTTTTGGTGGGCACTGCTGATGGTAACTTAGCAATTTTTCAAGATAAAGCTGTTAAGGTAAATGTTGAATACAGTCTACATTAAAACTTGAAGATCTTTGTTTTATGTGTGTTCATCCTGACCTCCCACTATCCCCCCACCAAGTGGTATAAACTCCCTGAGAGCAAGGATCATAAATTCTGCTTTTCATCTTTTTGCTGCTTTCATGAGGTTTTGCACACAGTCAATCCTCTATAAATACTTCATAGATAGTCTATTTTATATGAATGAACTAAGGATAAAATGAAAAATCTGATTTATAACATTAGGAATGGAGATAATTCTGTTTTTATGCAAGTGAAGTAGATAATTCCTTATAAATATCTGTGGGAAAAACAAAGGAACCTTATTTTCTTTAACCGGGAAGAAATTATCTAACTTTTCATTCTCTAGACACTCATTTATCTTTAAAGCATTTATTCCTCCCTCCCCCATTCATCTGCTCCATCTGTTCGTCCAACAGTTGTTCATACTCCTTGTCAAAAAGCTGATTATCTACTGAGACAGAAGCACACTGTAAACCCTAGGTTATTTTCCATATAACTTTTGCATAGAAAAGCAAAGAGATTGGTTATAAGGATAGTATTTTGAAGACCGCTTAATTGAATCCTGTTTTTATAAATCTGTTGAGAAAATATATTCTCAATTTTCATTTCAATACCGCTAGTGTTTTGAAAGCACCAATATTGCAGTGTTTCGTCCTGCAGACACTCAATTCACTGAATGTGTTTTCTCTTCCTGGCCAAGTGTAAAGGGGCTGCTCCTCTGAGGATCCTGAATATAGGTGATGTCAGCACTCCACTGATGTGTCTGAGTGAATCCATGCATTCAAACGAAAAAAACATCATGTGGGGAGGATGCGGTACAAAACTTTTCTCATTTACTGATGATTTCACCATTCAGAAACTGATTGAGACCAGGACAAACCAGTTGTAAGTCCTTTGTCTATACTATTAATTTACTAGTTCATTCATGTTTATTCTCTATAATTATGTCAATAATGCTATTGATAATCCCAAAGGAAAATCTTTTAAAATGCTTCATTTATTTTTCTATTACAAAATTTATTTATTATGGAAGATGTAGAAAAATCCCAGAAGGCAGAGGAACATTAAAAAAATCATCCACCTGTCACATTTGGGATAAAATATGGAAACCCCTGGTAACCTAATCATAGTTATCAATCTCAGTTTTCAGCAATGTCATGATCTCTGTTTCCAAATTAAACATAATGGAATATGAAAGACAGTAAACTCAGTGTTTTACTTCATTTGTGGATTTTACATATGTGTTTTAGATAATTTTCATTGAATTGGTTGTGGAAAGTTTAGGCCTCAGGAATAAAGTCATCTCCAGATTTGATCATTACCCAAATATCCCCTCTACAGCAAAGTTAGTGATACCAATTTCCAGCCAGAATAAAATGAAATATAGACCCAAAATTTGTTGTTTCAGTTTTTAAAAGTGGCACTTTAAGCAGATCGTTGCAGTTGGAATTTATTTATTCCATTCACCAGTGGGAAGCAGTGCATGTAGGGTGGCGGGTTAGAGCATCAGCCATAGTTCGCCTTTTGGCCCTGCCATGTGTTGGTTGGTCAAGAGCTCCTTAAATCTTTAAAAACCTCTCTAACCTGAGGAGTGTAATGTATTCTATCTCAGAGGGATGTTTTGGAAACTGCACAGGAAAATTAATGTAAGGGGCGAACACAGTGCCCACCCTCAGGAGGCTTGTCATAAATGCTAGCGGTCACCACCGCTCGCTGTGAGGCACAGGTCCCCATCTCGAGGAAGAACCTAGTATTTCCTTGAGACCTAGTTAGACTGGAGCTTGGGAGTAATCCTAGACTCCCTCGTCCTTTCCTCCCTTTATCTGCTCAACTCTCCCCTTCACTGATCTCAAATCCTTGCACCTCTCACTGCTCCTGTGGCTGCCCTCCCCCCATCTTTCAGGACCGTATCCCCATCTGGGCCAGGCTGTCACCCACCAGCCGTGGCTGTGTTAACAACAGCCTCTTTCTAACCAGTTGTCAGCCTCCAGCTGTGCTTCCTTGGGTCCATTCTCAGCATCACAGAGCGAGACTCTAAAGTGCAAGTTGATCTGAGGTCAGTCTTCTGCTCAACACCCCTCAGAGGCATCTCACGATCCGAAGGTCGAAGTCCTGAAGGCAGCGTGCTAGGCCCTCACGGACAGTCCTCTCTTGATTCACGTCATGCGGCCTCCTTGCCCCTGAGCTGTAGCCAAACTGAAACTGCCTCAGTTCCCCAACGTGATCTGCCCGCTTTCCTAGCCCCCTCCTCCACCTTCATGTGTGGTTTTCCCTTTGCCAGGGTGGCAGCTGTGCCTCTGCCAGTTCAGGGCAAACATCACTCCCTCCGAGTGGCTGTCTCCGGTCCCACCCATGCGAATGAGGCTCCCTGGAATTGTTCCTCCATTGCATCTATTATGTCCTTCACAACTTTACACATTTTTATATTTTCAAAAGTGCTTTCTTAATAATACTAGACCTACTGGTTCTCCACACCGGCTGTGCATTAGAAACGACTAGGTGGCTGGAAATAATCTAATGCCTGGGAACCACTTCAGACCAATTAAATCAGATGAATGAAGCTTAGAATGGGCCCCGGGATCAGCATTGTTCTTTTATTTTCAAGGTATCAGGTGATCCTTGAGCAATTTGCTTAGCATTTATAAACTTTCTTTCTGTAATTACACTGAGATTTATAATATTTTATAAGATTTTAGCTGAGGATCGCATGAGATAACACACAGAAATATTTGAGATATTTGAAAATGCTCTGCCGTATTTGTACTAGTTTGAACTGTCTTTTGTTAAATGTAACAGACCCTCAGGAAGGAATTACCAAAAACACAGCAGCTCCCATCAATTTGTCATCTCCCTTGCCAGAGTAGAAAAGATGGAGAAAAATAAAAAAACCTTCCTACTCTAGGATATGCTAAAGATTGTTATATCCTGTGGTAGTTTCCTGTTATCTACCTGATTGAATTGTGACTTTAGCCATTTTTACTCTTTCCTTGTTGTTCATCTTTCCTGTTCGTTCCTCCCTCCTCCCTCCATCCTTCTGTCCATCCACTTACCAAACTGCCTGCTTTGTTAACCGGGCATTTTCTAGGTAGATACTTACACATCCATGTACTGTATATGTGTGTCTATTAGATAGGTACATAGGTACTTAGGATGACTCTTCCCTGGATTGTGTGTATACAGAAAAGGCATAGTCCTTGTCCTTAAGGAATTGCATTTACTGTCTAGCATCTGGGACACACTAATCACCAATCTGTTTGCCAAAAATGAATAATGGTGACTGTCTTTTTTTTCCCTCTAGGTTCTCTTATGCAGCTTTCAGTGATTCCAACATCATAGCCGTGGTGGTAGACACAGCTCTCTACGTCGCGAAGAAGAATAGCCCGTTTGTGGAAGTGCGGGATAAGAAAACTGAAAAGCTCTGCGAACTAATAGACTGTGTGCACTTTTTAAAGTAAATTAAGTGGTTCTTTTTTAAAGTTTTATTGAGGAAAGAACACAACATGAGATGTACCCTCTTCACACATTTTTAAGCGTACAACCTGCTGTTGACTGTTGGTACAATATCATGGGGTCTTTATGCGGCTAAGAGGAGGAAGTATGGCTTATTTTCCTTCATTTCTACCTCTAAATAGAAAATTTAGAACAACCAAAACCCGGAAGCAGAACTGTCAGTGGTTTGTGGTACCATCTCTTGGTATCCAGCAAATTTCATTTTGGAGAAATAAAAAAATAGGAGCATGAATATATATGGTTTCTTCAAGGCACTACAAAGAATATCCTCTAATGAAAAAATAGGACATTGAACGTGCCCATACTGGATTCATTGCTGGCTCTGTCTGTAGTAGTGCCACAAAATAGAATTTTACTAGTTATAATTATCCTGTGGGTCCATGGATACTCTGCTGTGAAGATAAAAAGTCACAGAAGAGTATGAAAACATGGGGGGGAAATGTGACCAGGGCCCTAAGGAGGGGGGATCAGGACAGCAGACTAAGAGCCCTTCTCTTAGTTTTTGATAGTGTGTCAGAGGCGAATCTCAGATGTCACATCAAACACATTCTCTGCTGTTGCTGGGAAACAGGGCCACAGCCAACCTTCCTTGCTGGCTACTTTGTAATTTTGTTCTATCTTGTTTTTACTGTATAGGGTTTTTATGCTCTGGAGAACATTTAGGTTATACACTGTATCCATAAAATGAGCCTCTGAGGTTTACTTTCCCAGAATCTTTTAGTTTTTCTGTGGATGTTGAGGAGATTTATGTTCAGAAGTACTGACTGTTCTGCCTGGTAAAGGCTTTCGTACTTACTCAAGTCCTAAAATTATTAGGATTCTTTTATTTCTGGACATCTCATTTTTATGATGAATTATTCACTGGCTCAGGGAAATTCAATGGTTTGTACTGATACCTTTAACATGTAAAAATGACTATAATTTAATTTTCCTTTGTAACTTTTAGATGTCATGGAGAGCTTTTGAAATTAACTTTTTTTTAATTGGTCAAATTTTTTTTAACTCAGTTACATAGGCTTGCTATTTATTAAAAAAATTGTATCCATCTTATTTATTTCATATTTTCTTGAAGTCAAGGGCCTATTGTGTTATTTTTGACAATTTTGGCGTGGGATAGAGAAGATACTTTGACACTGTACCTAGCAAAATTTGTTTTGTACAACTGTAATGATATATAATTACACTATAACATATTCATATGATAAAAGGTTATTTGTAAATTCATTTTGTACAATGTTAATGATATATAAAGTATGCTTCCATGTATTTATTCATAATACATGATAAAGGGTTATATGTAATATATATGTATGTATACATACACATTTTTTTCTCTCTTGAATTGTTGATAAAATTATTAATGGATCCTTTCTTTATGGTTTTAGGGAGGAAAGAGTAAAAGGAAACAAAGAATCAAAACACAAAATGTCTTATTCTGGGAGAGTGAAAACTCTCTGCCTCCAGAAGAACACCGCTCTCTGGATAGGAACTGGAGGAGGCCATATCTTACTGCTGGATCTTTCAACTCGTCGGATTATTCGTATAATTCACAATTTATGCGATTCTGTTAGAGTCATGATGACAGCACAGTTAGGCAAGTTTCTTTCCTTTACATCTTTTTTCTTATTCTCTAAAGACTACAAAACTGCTGTTATTTTTTTATGTTTTCACTTTATAGTGTCATTCGAAAGGTCTCAGAAGCCCACATGAGACATAAGATGGGGATAAATGTTTAATAGGGTCATTAAAGAAATGGAGGGATAGATGCTGTCATTCTTACAAGACAAAAAGATTCCTGCAGCTGAGCACCAAATTTGGGTCCTACTTTCTCTTTTTTCTTTATTCCTATGGGAAAAATGGGAAATAGGTAATGTTGAGTATTTTTAAATTTTTGACCAAAAAAATTGAGGCCAGTGTTTATTTTTATCATTCAAACCCTTGCTAAAGCATCCTATTTGGTTTTTCATTCTATAAACAAATTTATATTCTTTTAACAATATATGCTGAACTTTATGATCTACAAATATTGATAAATCATGTTTTACTCAAGCTTTTATATCTTTTCTTGCTCATACGTATCTATTTAAATATGAAGAAATGATAGCACATGAAATATATTTATAATTAGACATTTGATTGTCTTTTGACTAATTATTTGGTTTAGAGAATAGTATTAACAAAATACAAAGTTGATCACAAAATAACACTATGGGATTAAGTTCTGCAAAATGAGTTTAGGTACCTTTCGCAAATAAGTAATAAAAATTTGACAGGGTGAAGAAAATAGTGAATTAGAAAATAGTGAATTCCTTTTATAGGAATATATCAAGGAGGGACAAGTGTTTCTCTGATCCTCCCCCATTTCCTGTGAATTGATGTCAGAGTGGCAGACAGGGTTAGATGAGATGCTCCTAGCGAGTGGTGACTATCGGGTACACATCCATGCAAGCAGAGTATATGGTCTGTCGTCGGCTGTCACTCTAGTTTTGTTCTACCGAGGTTGTTACATCCTCTACTTTTTTTGTACTTTAAGACCCAAATGTTTGTTCATTGCTCACATTATATGGGATTCAGTGGGTTTACTCGATTTTTAATATAAAGGTAAATTTGATCATGATCTACAAGGTGTGGCTTTGCCCCACCTCTCTAGCCTCCATCACTTACCAGCTCTTCCAGCTCTTCCGGTCCGGAAGACGGTCAGTGATTTTTAAATACCAGGCTTCATTCTGCCTCAATGTTTTTCATGTGCTGTTTCATTCGTTGCTTAGTCAATCTAATTTAATTATATTAGTCTGCCTTCTTGGCCGAGTTACTTTTTTTGAAATAGTAGCTCTTCCGTCAAAACCTCAGAGAAATTGAATACAGATGAGGTCAAAGTTCGCTCTTGGTGATGTCACCACCTCACTCTTGCATAGCACGGATCTTGACCATCATTGTTTCATTAATGTCATCACCTACGAGAACATAAACTCCATGTAGGTTGTATCTACATGGGCTCGCTCGTCCCTTTATTCCCAGAGCCTCTCTTGATGAATATCTATTGAAAAGATTAGTGAATGACTTGAGAATTAAGTATGGTTTTGTGGGAGTATCAGTATATCCATCCATAGGCTTCATATTTGAATAGTGCCTTTCAGTATCCAAAACACTTTTCACCCATTTTCTCATGTAATGTTATAACTTTGGACAGAGGGGTAATGTGCATAGAGTAAACCCACTTTCCAAAAAGTTTAAGCTGTTTTCTCTCTGAGTCACAGAACTTGTAGAAATTAGAGCAGGGAGTAGATCACAAATTTTCTAACTTTAAAAATGTGCTGATCTTGGAGAATTCTTTATTCAACATAACTGAAGCATCACTTAAAAAGTAGAATTATAAATTAAGTTTCAAGGTTTTCATGTCTTCAAATATAGAAACTGTGCTTTTTTTTAGTCCACCTTATTATATTGTTTTTAACAGAAAACTCTTATTTTTTTTTTGTAAAGGTAGCCTTAAAAATGTCATGCTGGTTTTGGGGTATAACCGGAAAAGTACTGAAGGTCCACAACACCAAAAAGGTAAAGTTAAAAGGATACTATATTCTAATCATAGTGCAGTGACATGGATGATCATAGCATGTTACATGTTTTACAGATTTATAATAAATATTACGTGTGCTGTAGTACTTTAATCATTTTTAATTTGTAGCTTCTTTATAGTGCAAAAAATTTAGACACAAATTTTCAAAATTGTTTCAGTGATTTGGCGGGTTAAGTATTTATTTTTCCAAAAGCTGTGGAGGAAAGGAAGCCTTGTGCACTGCTGGTGGGGATGTAAATGGTGCAGCCGCTGTGGGATGGAGTATGGAGGTGCCCCAAAAAATTAAAAATAGAAATTCCACATGACCCAGTAATTCCATTTCTGGGTATTTACCCAAAGAAAACAAAACACTAATTCAAAAGGATATATGCACCCCTATGTTTATTGCAGTATTATTTACAATAGCCAAGATACAGGAGCAGCCTAAGTGCCCATCAGTAGGTGAATGGACAAAGAAGATGTGATTATATAATGTGTATATCACATACATAATGAAATAGTACTCAGCCCTAAGAAAGAATGAAATCATGCCATTCACAACAACATTGATGGATCTAGAAGGCATTATGCTAAGTGCGATAAGTCAGAGAAAGACAATGAATTCACTTACATGTGGAATATAAAAAAATAAAACAAATGAACAAGCACACGGAAAAAGATCCATAAATATGGAGCATAACTGTGGTGGCCAGAAGGAGGGGGCATGGGGTAGGTGAAAGGGGGGTACAAACATCCTCAGAAAAGCATTTCTTTAGGTGAAGTAGAAGTATATAGACCACTGTAAAAGGAGGGTGAGCCCAAATTTAGACTGATTCCATCTGTTTTTCATTTTTATGTTCTTATGGAGTCTGACTTTGAACAATATTTTAAAAGCTTTATTTCTTTTAGAGAATAAACTATTAGGTTATTAAGGGTCCACCGTCTTTTTGAAATGTAGTAGTTTCTATAATGCATTTTAAACATTTTCCAAATGTGATTTCTTATAAAGGGCAATAATTTAGTACCTAATTTGTAGCCATATTTATATATACATTTGTCCAAGGCAACTAAATATAAATGAACAAAACTGGAATAAAAATGCCTTATGGCAGATCTTTGAAACATTTTATTTTTCTTTTTTCTAGAGATAGAGTTTTGCTTGTCTGTTTGGGACCTCAATCTTCCACATGAAGTGCAAAATTTAGAAAAACATATTGAAGTAAGGAAAGAATTAGCTGAAAAAATGAGAGGAATATCTGCTGAATAGGAGGGATATTGGAAACCTGTGCTCTTGGGGAAATTATTGTCCTTATCTTGTAAATATTTCCTTTAAAAGTGTGTAATATAGAAAGGATATTCCCACCTTTTGAACTAGCTCATGTGAATATGAAGGAATGTTTATATGTTTTATTTTAAATATAAATATGTGTAAAAATAGTTACCAAAAAGTATGTTTTAAAGAACTCTTTAAAATATGACATATCCAATATATCCTAATTAATTTTGTGTATTAAGTAATGAAAGGATATCTAAGAAAGTGCATCAAGGCAGTTTCTCATTGTAAAATTTACTCATTGTAAAATTTATGAATACATAACTCTTTGCTTTGTTACCCATAATGAAGGTAAAACTTTCTTTTAAATTCCGTTCTTAAGACAGGACTGTGGCTTGATTACTTTCTAGATATTCTGCAAAGTAGACTAAAAGTACTAGGATAGTTTCCCATATAATACATTCCTTCTTAGACTGCTTTTAAATGCAGTTATCATATATGCTTGTAAGCTGTAGGTGAATTTGGACTAATAAAGCCCCTCCCTGGGACCTGAGTCTTCTCAGTTGCCGATACAAACCATCCGTCTCCACAGCTTTACTCGGTCTAAAAGAAACACCATGAAAAGTGCAGATGACGACATATGTATTGTCCAAGTCCTCATATCCAGGAAAGACACAGTCACTCTCTCTTTCCCTGTTTGGCAGCTCTTTCTTTGAATGTGGATACCCTGAAATTTGTATAATTGGTACAGATACAATGTTCAGTCCTTCAAGTGATATTCTCGTGTTTCAATCTGTTTTCAGTGGTAAGCCCGACCACTGGTCACTTCTTCCTGCTCTGATTCGCTCTAGTGCTTTGACTCATCTTCCTACATTTGTGACTCTGCAAATCCCCTATCACTCAGGAAGAAACCCTACTTCCAGAATTATAGAATTCCACAACTCCCACCAAGACCATAGGGAGAGGTACGTTCACACTCCAGTCTGCTGAAGAAAAAAGGAGCTTTAGGCTCTGCTGGGTAAACGATACCTGCTAACACAGTCTTCCTAATTATGCCTAAATTGTTTAAATATCGTCCTGTGGTAGGAGTATCAATGTCAAGTAACCTAGGTAGCAATTTGAGTGTTATTTCTGCTTTAAGGGAACTCCTTTGGCCCTGGCCAATACTCATCATTTCGAACAATTCCCTGTGATGAATAACTAATCCATTTACTATTCTCAGGACGGACTGGTGTTTTACTATATGGACATTCAACATTTCTTTATATTAAGGGACAAATCAAATTTCTGACCCTGAAAGAGTCTCCACATTTCAAAAGGACCTAATCTTTAATTTGTCATATAGTTTAACAAAAAGCAGAAATGAGGTGGCTATTTGTTTCTCATTGTTACTTTGTATTTATATGCACTTTTTTACAGATAATTATGGAGAAATATGTAAATGAACATTGTATCCAAATAAAGAATAAACATTTTTAAAGCATGTTTATTAATTTTTAAACTTTGTGATGTTTTATTTTTTACATAGAGGCCTGTAATCCATCTAATAAGAAATTTTGAGTTAATCTGTGTATGATACATAGAGGAAGTACTAAGTTTTCTCTTGAACTTTAAAAAGTTAAAGATAAACATACAAATGTTCAGATATTGAAGTGACATCAAGCCCGAAACCCTTGGGACTTTGTGTGTTTTTGCCCATCACTAGGTAGTCGCACAATGAACGTGGAAAACTGAATGCTTTCCATGGAAACTCATCAGCAATATGGTAAACTCTTAGTCCATACCGACTCAGGAAAAACTGAAATCTCCATTCTCCATTCCGGCCAGATTCCCAGCCTGCATGCCATTGTTTCTAATAACAATTCAGAATCTGACTGCTTGAAAGTACAGAGGTGCTTGGATCTTCCCAATTCCTCAAGGCATTTGGAGGGTTCCCAGTTAGCCCCTTGGCTGTCAAGCAGACACAGGAAGGCAGGGACCCGACGGCCTGTGGTCTGAGCACATCGTGAGCGGTGAGCAGAGGCATGTTCTCCCTCTGTGCTCACCTCCTCTAGGCCCACCTGGGAAATCTGTGCTTGGGGCAGTGTGAGCCTAAGACAGAAAGCGGGAGAGGACAGAAGTAGCAGCACCTGGGTCACGGGGCTACCGCTCCGCTTCTGTGAGAAACCACTGTCCCGTGGCCATGGGACCTAGGAGACGAGACTTCATGGAGTGCCTTTTATGTGTCACTCTGACCTGGACTTCACCTCATTTACTGATCTGAACACCACCAGGAGGAGGTCGTTACTATTCCCACTTATTTATGAAAATACAAACCAGTGGGATAAACACTGTGTTAGCAGTATTAGGGGAAAGCAGAGCATGCGTCTGCCTGGCCAGAGAGCAGAATCTGGGAGCATCACACACACAAAGAGCCAGTACAAGGGCACAGCCATACGGGGTGGACAGCCACCCAGTCCCAGGCTGGGCAAAGCGTTCTAGGCAGAGGACTCAGGCAAGCACTCTGTTAGGAGAAAAAGCTTATTTTGAAAGCATCCTATCAAATTCTGGAATTTGTGACAACTTCTAACTCCTAGAGAATTTACATCTAGTGTACGCAGAAGACCCTTAAATGACTGAATGTGCAAAAGAAATATACATTTATGGATTGATATAGTATTTTACTATGAAATGAAAGATAACATTAATGCATTTTGGGAGGGGCAAGTTAGAATAAATCTAGTAGACATGTCAAACACCAGATTTATCTTATAGGTTAGAATATCATGAAAGGAATCTGGCATTATGTATATACAGAGTATGTGATATATATTTATCTCATCACAATACAAAATAAGCCCAAAGTAACTAACCGAAAGTTTTGCCATCATGATAAAACTCAAAGAAGGTATATAGTGGAGAGGTAATTTACTGTCATGGAAATCCAGGGGACAAATGTTTTGCAAGCCGATTTATGTTTGCATTGTTTTGATTTCCTGTCTGCAGTGCAGATGATTTGTATGTCAGAGTATCAGACAACCTCATACAGAAGCTGCTTGCAGGCAGGAGTGTTCTTTGACCACAGACTGCTTGGATGGATTTCTGCTGCCAATTAACAAATATATACATCTGTGTCACAAAATTGAATCAGAATATCTTTGCTATAGACAAATCAATAGTACTGCTATTTAGAAAAATAATTAAGTGTATTAATATGTTTTGGGATGTGCATTTCTTTCATGAGAGTCTGCAATTCAGGATAAAGTATGCTCTAAAACAAAGCTAAAAAGAACTTGTGCTTTAAGAAATATGCTTCTGAAGGCCCTGCATTTATTTCATCAATGTTGTTATTACTACCCAATTCTTAAAAATTGTCTTCAGAGTTACTGTAAAAAGCAGAGTGAATAAAAAGAAAAATTTACACAGGTAAGTGTTCAGGAAGACCTCTTCTACAATATGGGATTTTGCTATTTATCTGTTTCATATATACTATGTCTGAGCTACCTTCCTGACTGGCACAATGCCAGTGGCACATAATTACATATGGGAAATTAAATTTGGCATTCTAAACCAATGAATTTCTGCAAAGTCCCTTCTTTTTGCACTGGGAAATCATGAAATACATGAGATAATTTCAGTTTTATGTGTCTAGTGTGCTTGAGTAATGCTGGGAGTTTCTTTTTAACAGGAGGGATTTTATTTCAAAGATAAAGTTTTTAGCCATGTATATCAGAATGTCTTCATTTGTAGGTATTTATTTCAAAAGTAAATGCAAGTGGTAAAAATATGTAGTAGTACCCTAAGTGAACTATTCTGTTAAGCTTTTAAGCCAACTCAATCACATTTTCCTTAAATGCTGTCAAGTATTTTATACACTTTGGTGTTACATAATGATAATTAGTGTGTGTCAGTTACAGAGAAATAGCTTGTCCAGCATCCGTTGACCACTGACATTTTACTGTTGACATCCTCCTTTCGGATGATTGACTTTACATGAAAGAAAATCATTTTCCAGGTGTTGACATAGTTTCTAAATATAATGATGTAAATTGGCCTATAAACTAAATTGTTCCTTCAAATAATTTTTACATTTTCAAGGTGATGTAAATAGGAAGAAAGATGATGTAATCTGAAACACTAAGGGAGATTTTCATAGCAAATTGCACTCTATAGAACAAGGGAAGAAATATTCAAGCTAAGACTAATTACTAGTGGAAAGCCTGTCTGTCAAAAACCTGTGGAAAATCCTCCCTTGTAAGTATACACAGACAGAGAAAGTAATGTCTTTTTCATTTTATGTGTCAGAATGAAAGAAACTGTAGAAGTTACGAGCATGGGCTCTGGGCCTCCGGGCCTGCCCCCAGCCCCCAGTTACGTGAGCCATGTTGCTCAGACTTTGTGAATGTCCTCGTCTGTAAAAAGGCTTAAAAATACTATCATCCATAGTTCTTGTGAAGAACAACAGATCTTCCTTATGCCCAAACCTATATAAACTTTCAGCTGCTTATTATTCGTTGAAAGGAAGGTTTTAAGTTTTGAAGTTTGCAGCTGGTAGACGGAGCCAATATTCAGCTGATAGCTCATTCTGCCAAGTTATTTGAGTGACAGACAAAGGTCTGTGGATTATATGTCACCGGTACCCGGGACTTAGAAAGCTAGTAACCTGACATCCCATCAAACTGATACTTTAAATATTTGCTTAGCATTTATTTAGCAGGAGCTAGGAGAAACAGACTTTGTGTTAATAAAAATAGTATGAGAACAAATTGGCTTTGGTTTCATTTCCGAGAATATGGTAGTAATTTGGAAAAGTCCATCTGCTGAAAGCTAGAAAGTTTAGCTGGGAAGAAAAGAAAGGTCTGATAAGATGGTGTGGGATTATCAGACGAACATCAAAGTGAGGGTGAGGACATGAAGAGGTGAGCGGGACTCCAAAGCTGTCCTTTCTCCTGTTAGCCTTTGCTTGTCCCAGTGGACTTGAGCTGCCGTTTCCTCAGCCTCGGAAGGACTGGAAGATGGAGGACAAGCCCCAACACCCCCAAGGTCGGGAGACAGATAGATAGGTGCTCCCATTAGGCTGGGACACCAAAGAGATACATCTTGGTGCAACTGAGGAGCAGAAATAGAACTGCCCTGTCTTGGGGACAGCAAGGTCCTGAGAAGACCCACGACCCGTCCCTCTAGGAGTTGCAATCCGAATTCGCATCATCTACATTATTATTTTTTTTAAATCGCTAAGCTACTAATTAAATGAAAAATGTTTTACAGTTCTTGAATTAGCTACAAGAGGGCAAAGGTATTTGGGTTGGGATAAATATGTGTGTATTGTCATTTCTAGAATAAGCACTAAAAAAGTAAGTACAGTGCATAATTTCCAAACCGGCTGAGGAGAAAAAAAGCTATTATTTTTCAATCCAATGGAAGGCAAGAAATGAGTGAAATAAAAACACAAAACAAGGGCAGATAAAAAATATAGGTATAAAATCAAATATATTAAATACTTACATTAAATGTAAATGAACTAAATGGTCCAATTAAGACAGGAGTTTCAAACTTAGTAAAAAAATAAAGATCCGCCTGTAAAGTGTGAGCTATGAGATTCAGCTACATTTTAAGAACACATAAATGTTGAAAAAATAATAGACACATGCAAAAACACAAATAGTAACCAAACGAAGCCAAGGCAGCTATATTAACATCGGACAACTAGACTTACGGCAAAAAACATTACCAGAAATAAAGAGGATCACTTCATAATGGCAGCAAAATTTAATTCACCAGGAAGATATGACTTTTAAATTTATATGCACAAGATGCATTTGAATTTATGTAATCACATATTCTCAAATATATGAAGAATAAGTTTTCAAAACTATAAGGAATATTGGGGATAACAGAGTGAGAGATTTTAGCATACTTCTCTAGGTAATTGACAGAGCAACCTGACAGAAGAACTAATAGTGAGAACACAGGTTTCAATAGAATGACGGACAACTTTGAAATGATGGTCATAAAATAATATTGCAACCAATATTTTTACCATGTGTGTTTTTTTCAGTGACACAAGGGACATTTACACTGACCATAAACCAATTAATTTAATCATTTAATCTTGAAGGGCTGAAGTCATACATGTTTATGCTCTCACGAATGCAATTAAGATAATCAGTTGCCAAAAGGTCTCACGACCTGGATTATTCTTATAAACATAACATTGGGTGAGAGAAACGGAATAAAAAGAATAGAGACAGAATGCTTCCATAACATTGAAAAGAACTGATAGGTGGTAAAACTATAAAGAAAGTGAAGAAATGATCATTACAAATGTCAAGATAGTGATTATAGAAATAGTGATTATTTCTATAAAAATAGGGAAGGGATTATGACAGAAGCAGGCAGGTGGGGGATTCTGGGACGCTGGAAAACATTCTCTCTCTGAGTTGATGGTTTGATGGGTTATCATTATATAATAATGATTCCTTAAGTTGTGCATTTGTTTTATATATTTACTCATGCCTATGTCAACTAAAAAAAAGCTAAATTATTTTCACTGAATGAAGTAAAATTATCCTGAAAGCATTTCTTAAATTTCTATAGGTCTTATCTCTTTAGGTTTGATGTGTTCTCCCCCTAGTCTGTCAGGTGTTAGTAGAGCATATGGTTTAATTGGATATAAATGGTTCATAGATAATGAGGTAAATCACTCATTTACAGTTACCATCATGACATAAGGCCTCATTCAGGTTTGTATTTTTTAATTAATAATATGCCTCATTGAAAGGGAGTCTGTTTAGGATACAGTGGGAAAAGACGGCGGAGGAGGAAGGCGGGCAGAAACCTCGTCCCACACCCCCCAAGGGAGCAACTGCAGCCAGTACAGGGAGGCCTGAAAGCGACCTGAAGACCGCAGAGCAGACCGCGTGCCCGGGGGAAGGCGGGTGGGCCTCCCCGAGACGGGTAAGTAAGTGCAGAGCCGCCCCGCGCGGGCCCCAGCGCACGGGTGGGAGGAGCAGGGGCGGGAGGCTGCATTTCCAGGAGCTGCGGGGCCGGGAGACCGGGGCTGGGCACGGAGCCCACATCACCCTGGGTTCTGGTGCTCACAGGGGCTGCACGCCCGGGGCAGGCGGAGCGCAGGGAGGCCGAGCCCCCAGCCGCAGGTGAGGACAGGCGCCCCCCGCAGGCCCTGAGCCAGAGCAGAGGCCACAGTTTGAAAGATGTGCCAGCAGCGGGCAGGGGGCAGAGGGCGAGGGCCGCCGGGGCTCCTCTGCGGGAGAAGGGGCAGGTGGACGGCGCATCCGCAGCCGCCCTGTAGGGCCTTCAGGAGCCCCAGACGCTGTCCCCGGGCTGGGGGCTCAGCCCCGAGCGCTCCCTGGCACCTGGGAAGTGCCAGCCCCTCGGCCCAGGAGAAGCCCAGACTGCTGGGGGACAGGCAGAGGGCGGCCCTCGCAGGCTTCACGCCCTGTGTCAGCCCGCTGCCGGGGCGCCCATGCGGCGGCTCCAGCCTCCATCTCCCTCTGGCGGCTCTCCCGCCACATGCCCCCTGAACCCTGCGCCCTCAGACCCCGCGGCACCGCTGTCCCTGCAGGGCAGGAGGAGCCCGGCACTGCCCACATGGCCCCCCACGCACGTGCTTCCAGCAAGCCCACAAAGGGCCAGGAGAGAGCGGCCACCCTCAGCGGACTAAGACAAACCTCTGCAGGCAGACCGACAGAAAGGCGGCCCTGCCCACAGCCCACCGGCAACTGGGGCTCTGCCACAAGGGAGAACCGGGCACAGGTAAGCAGAGTCTTGCACTTCTGGGCACCACAGGACACCTTCTTCTCCAATAAAATCTTGACTGTAGACCAAGAGGCAGAGTGACCCATCTGATACAAAGGAAGGCGGCCAGAAACGCGGACGACATGAGGAGGCAGAGAATATGCTCCAAACAGACCAGGATGGGACACCAGGAAGAGGGCCAAGTGGAATGGACGTTAGAACCAACCTTCTTGGTAAAGATTTCAAAGTAATGGTCATAAAGGTGCTCACTGGGAAAAGAAAAGAATTGGTAATCTCAGTGAGAACTTCAACAAAGATAGAGAAGATTTGAAAAAGAGCCACTCAGAGCTGAAGAATACGGTAACTGAAATGAAAAAATACAGTGGAGGGAATAAATATTAGATTGCTAGAGGTCAAGAATACAGTCAATGAGATAGAAATTAGAGAACAGGAGAACAGCCAAGCTGAGGAACAGAGAGAAAAAAAGAATTTCTAAAAATGAGGAGATAAGAGGAGAGCTTAATGTTGTTCTTAAGCCTAAACATTTTTCAATAGTGAAAATAAACCACAGTTAAGGTAGTAGACCAATTGCTTACCAAGCACGTATGAAATTAAAAAGCCAAGAGTAGTAAAGTCAACCACACACAAAATCAGTCAAGGGATACACAAAAGATGTAGATTTTGACATTTTATACATAAAGTGTAGAGGAGGAAAAAGAAGTAATTCTTTTAGATTGTGTTTGAAATAGAATGGCCATCAACTTAATGTAGACTGTTATATATTCACAAAAAAGTACACAAAAGTTTTTCAAAAAAATAAATCCAAGTAGAACACTAAAGAAAACCATCAAATAATGAGAGCATAAGAGAGAAAGAAGGGCGCAAGAGGAATTACAAAAACAACCAGCAACAAATTAATAAAATGAACACGTGGGACTACATCAAACTAAAAAGCCTCTGTACAGCAAAGGACACCATCAGCAGAACAACAAGGCGTCCTACAGTGTGGGAGAACGTATTCACAAACAATTCATCCAATAAGGGATTAACATCCAAAAGAAATAACCTGATTAAAAGATGGGTGGAGGACCTGAACAGATATTTCTCCAAAGAAGACATACAAATGGCCAACAGGCACATGAAAAGATGCTCCACAACACTAATTATCAGGGAAATGCAAACTAAAATCATAAAGAGATACTAATATCACCTCATGCCAGTTAGAAGGGCCTCTATCCCTGGTAACCACCTGTCTGTTCTGTGTGTCTATGAGCATTTTTTAGAGGCCACATATAAGTGAAATCGTATGATAGTTATCTTTGTTTGACTTATTTCACTTAGCATAATGCCCTGAAGGTCCATCCATGTTGCCACAAATGGCAAGATTTTAAGTTGAAGTCATTTAGTTTTAGTGTTACAAGTAAGACTATACATGCAAAACAATGAAATTTTAAGCTTAGATTGTTGATATTGAGATATAGTAGGAAGTAGAAAAGAGTAACATATTTGGAACAGATATTTAATTTTTGACATGTTTATTTAGGTTTCTTGTGAAACATTCAGATGGAAAGTGTCAATAGGCAGTGTGAATGCTGACCCAAGACTCCGAAGAGACTGAGGGGTCAGAAGTTGTGTAGTCGTTGCGAGGTCATTTGCCTCAGTTTGTGAAGGGCTGCTCTAGCAAAGTACCAAAGACTGGATGGATTAAACATCAGGGATCTGTTTTTTCAACATCTGGAGGCTGAGACCAAAGTGTTGGCAGGACTGGTTCCTTCTGAGGCTGTGAGGGAAGCGCTGTTCTGTACTCTTCTCCTTGGCCATAGGTGGTCATCTTCTCCCTGTGTCCTCACATTATCTCCCCTGTGGATGTGTCTGTGTTCACATTTCCTCTTCTTATAAGAACACTAGTCATATCGGGTCACCTTCATGGTCTCATTTTTATTGAATTACCCCTTTAAAGACCCTGTCTTCAAATACGGTCACATTTTGAGGTACTGAGGGTTAGGACCTCAACATATGAATTATTGAAGGAACAGAACGCAGCCCTTATCACCATCATTTTTAAATGGGGGTGGGAGAGTATGAAGTGGTCAGTGTAGAGAGCACTTTGTGAAAAAAAGAGGGCGGTGGAAAACATCCATATTCAGAAGTGACAGAAGGAGACTGGCTGAGAAAGAAATAGCTTAAAGAAGGAGATGGCCGATGGAATCGACAGTGGCAGAACAGTCAGTGAGGATCTATCTAGACTGAATAAAGCGATGCATGTGGTGTCGATTTAGAGAACAGTTTATAGAATGGGAGGCTGACCGAAGGGGGTGGAGGAGGATGTGCGAATAAGGAGGTGCAGTGAGGTTGGAAAGACAGCAATGAATGGTAAGTAGAAGAGCGAAGTTGGAAAGAAAGACCCGGTATGATACTTACAGGGGTAATTGTGCAGGACAAGTGATCTTTAAAAGGATGGCTCTAGATTGAGCACAAGACACCAAGTCAATGGTAGAAATGCAGAGAGAAGACACAGACTTAGGCATTGTCAGGAATATGGCCACCACAGGCCTCTATTTCAAGAGAAGGCCAGCGCTCAAGTTCTGCCTGAACCTTTCTTCACGGAAGCGGACACTGGAGCTGTGCCGATGCCAACAGAACGCCCTGTTCAGCACCCTGACAAAATTCCTTGTTTAGCCTCTTGTAAAATCACCACCTGAATGTCTGTTCTAACACTATTGGTTTATTCTGCCTGCTAAATAGTACTCTAAAGATTGTTTTGAGAAGTCCAATTGGAGATGGTAATTTACCATAGAAAATAATGTGTTGTTTGCATCTCACGTTAAATATTACTTGTGTTTAAGTAATTGCATAAGTTTAAATACAATTTATTCAAAAACGTAATTGTAGTTTTATTTTGCTCGTTATACAACTTGCCATCTAACTAAAATGTTCCAATTTTCAGACATTCAATATAATTTCCAATCATCATGTCTGGAGGAGAACTTCTAGTTCCTCAGTCCAAATAGATACACTATTTAACATTTTCCATATTGGCTTCTGGCGCAAACATTGTTACAAAAACAAACCGTCTTGCCCACACGGATGGTATTGTCCTTTCAACTGTTGACTTTCCCCTGACTGTATCATTAAGTGTACAGACACTTAAGCCACATCCTTTTAAATCAAGAAGGAAACATGTGACTACTGTTCTCTTTGATGAATGCGTTTTTAAGCTATGTACAATTGTTATACAGAATATGTTTCAGTATCATTAGACAGTTTTATCCGATTGATATGCTTTTACACAACAGTTAAAATGCTTAACGTCCTTGTAAAAACAAACTACCCAATAAGGAGTTCAGGAATAAAAGTGAGTCTGCTTCCTAGGAAAACTATTTTCTTTTTAAGAACTCTATTTAACGTTTGCTAACTTGGTAGTTTAATTCCCTTTAAAATACTTGTTTTGCTTATAGCGATATCAATCACAGATATTTTGAAATGTTAGAAGGTAAAGAAGAATAAGTTGCAGGGGATTCCTATGAAGAGTGGTTTAAGGAGGATAGAGAGCTAGAATCAAACAAATGTGGTTTGTAGCTTTCACACATAATCATTGAATTATCCGGCTCTTCATGACAAGTTTTTCAAAGCTCATAGGAAGGCCACAACCATAAACATAACCTGGCATTTTATTTTCCTCTTGTCTTGTAGTGCCACAGTAAGCCAATTTCATCTATGGTTATAAACAATGTAGTGAGGAAGTACCAGGAAATATCATTAAAACTTCTTGACTATTTTTCACTACTAAGCACCTCTAAGCTGATGAAGTCAAACTGTTCACATTGCTAGCACAGTATTTTGCCCTCATAATTGAGGATGAATAGGGACTCGAAGTTTCAAATGGTGGGGAACCTTTTCTTAACTGTCAATATTTTCCCAGTTTCAATACAATGTGTCTAAATCAATGCATGCTCTGTTATACTGAGTTAAATATCTTAATATAAGAAGCTTCAGTACTAAAACATTATTATTAAAACTTATGATGGTTATTGCCATTTTATTTGATCTTCTTTATTTGTGAGCCCAACGAAATTATTCATTAAATCATTCATTCAATATATATGGGCACCTGTCATGTGCCAAACTCTTTTCTAGGCACCAGGCCTTAGCAGTGAGCAAAGGACATAAAGATCCCTGTCCTAGTTGCATGTACATTCTAGTACTAGAGACAGACAATAATTAAATGCATTAGCCAGATTAAGTCAAAATGTGTACATTAGATGGTAGTGAAGTAAAGCGGGTAGAGGGAAAGAATGCTGTGGGGTGAGGTTTATAATTTAAAGTATTCAGGGAAGGTGTCCATATAAAAGAAGTATTTGAGGAAAGATCTGAAAGAGGTAAAGGAATGTTACCTGGTGGAAGAATTAGCAATTTCATAAAAGCGTAAAAGGACTTAGAAGAAATTTAAAAGACCCTTTAATTTATTTTGAGATAAAACATTAATTTTAATTAACAAATTTTCATAGCGTAAAATATCGATAGTACCAAAGAAGGATGCTGTCTAACCATTTTTTTGGACATCTGTTTAAAACAAAGGCAAAAAATCTCTTACATATAGAGAGGCTTTGACTCATGAAGGCTTAAGCTTAACTCTGAAAAAAGTTATTTTGAAGGAAAAATATAACATATAGAAGTAGATACTAGCTCTTTGCAAAATATGTCTTTAAAACTTGAGTCAGAGAGCACATTCTGTGGGTTTCTGGGGAGAGGGTATTCGAAGGAGCAGAGCTGCCAACACCCAACACAGAGGCTCTGAGATGGGATGGTGTCCGGTGAGCTCTGGAGACGTTAGACAGCCTCTGAGGGGGTAGCAGGGAAAGGGCAAGTAGGTGTGAGGTGAGGGCATTGGGCAGATGGAGCAGGGCCTTGCAGGCCACGTGGTTTTATTTTGGGTGAAATGGGAGTCATGCGGGGTTTTGAGTGAAAGAACGCGTGTGTGAATTGGTGTGCCCCATGTCAGTCAGGCTGATGTTCTGAGATTGGACCTCAGCCGAGAAGCTGAGAGGCAGGGACACCCGCGGGCATCCTCTGTGCCCATCCCAGTGAGAGGTGACTGAGGCCTGAATGCCGGGGACCAGAGCAGCAGTACAGGAGGTGCTGAGAAGAGGTTTCACGCTAGATTTATTTTATTTTAAAGTGAGAACCCACAGGACTTTCTCTGGGTGTGTAGGTGGGAGAGGTGGTGATTAAAGAGGTGTCGAGGATGGTGCAAATACTTCGGGGGAGGTAACCCAGGCGGCTTTGCCACACCTGAAATGTAAAAGACATGGGGAGAAGCACATCTGTGGGAGGGGTGGATCTGGAGGCCCATCTGGACACGTGAAGTCTGAGTTCCCTGTTGGAGCAGAGATGTCAGCTATAAGCCTGAGCGTCAGGGGAGCGGTCCGGGCCAGATGCGTAAACCTGGAAGTCGTGGGGGTATAAATAGCATGCAAATCCACAGAAATTGCATACAATCACCAAGAGAGGAAAGAGTCTTGAAAAAGAGAGGAAATCCAAATTTAAGCCTTGAGGCCCTCCTGGAGGTGGGAAGGAATCAGCAGAGGAGAATAAGAGGGAGCCGCAAATGAAATAGAAAAAAAATGAAAATTGTGAAACTTATAAAGTGTTTTATTAAGAAGGAAGAACTGATCAACTCTGGGTTAAATGTTGTTGAGAGGTAGAGAAAATGAGGAGGAAACTGACCATTGGACTCACAAGAGAAGATCACCAGCGTCCTTGACGGGAGTGCATGTTAAGCAGGCACGGAGCGAAAACTTAGGGGCAGTGGAGTAAGTTCAAGAGAGAGTGAGGGTCAGGAGTCGGTGGGCACAGGTATCTCTCGTGAAGTTTAACCGTTAAGGGGGCAAATAAAGGGGGAGAGTCTGGAAGGGAAGTGAGTTCAACAGGTTTTTTTTTTTAACAGGTTTATTGAGATATAATTCAGATACCGTAAAAGTGTTTTGTTATATATATACATATATGCTCAAGGTAATGAAGGGTTCATGCAAGGGAATAATGATAATAACCACACAAGCACTTGAACTGTAGAGGGGAGTGAAGGTGAATGAAAGGTCGTAGGAACTATGGATTGCTAGGTCCCAATGGGATCCAGGAGATCATTGGAACCAGCCTATCAGAATAAGGGATCTGGAAAGAGAGGAGTTGGTGGTAAGACATTGGATGCTTGAAATCACACTGACTTCATTCACAGTGCATTCTCCACCTGGAATCCTTCCTTGATTCTGTATGGCCGAGTTCATATCTATTTTTCTTGGTCCAGCCTTTAAACTATCCTCTATGAAATTTCCCCTGATTCTCCCAAGCTAAAAGGGACCCACCTTCGTTGGAGATTCCATAACATTCTCATCTGAACTCTGCTTATGGAAAATTCCTGACTTGCATGTATTCTTAGTTCCCCCCAAAACCTCTAAATAACTCTATGGTTCATTCTGGTCTCCTACATATTTAAGCCCACTGTTGACACATAGAATAATCATACCATAATGGTCATCTGAGATAGAGAACCTTGTTCTTCTCCAAGAACAAGGTCATGTATGATAGAGAAAAGAACATCATAAATGGTGGTGTTACTGAGAATCATGTGTCTCATAGGGCAGTGTTCCCTCTCAACTATACTTGTGTGTGTATGCGTTGTGTTGGAGAAAAATGCTCAATGTACAGAATGTACAGTCTTTATTTGCAAATTATTTAGACAGAGCAGGGATTTGGAAAAATTACAACCAGTGAAGTCAGTCTTTAGCCTGTTCTGTTACCATCTTCTCTGTGCCCGGAGTGAACCCTCTCCTCTGGCACTCCTGTGTCCCTTGTCTGCTCCCCAAATCCCCATCCCATGTGGTAAACTGATCCTTTCACTCATGTCAGATTTAAAAATGCACAGCCTTCAGTGAATGTGTTACTTTCAACAAGGAAATACATTTTTAATTTTAAATCTGTTGAAATTCTGTCCTCTTTTAAAATGATCTAAGGCATCAGCAGGTAGGCTAAGTAGATTTGGTGGGGTCAGAAAGCAGACGAGTAAAAGCATGCAGAATGTCCTGGTGAGGTCTTCTGCGAAAGCAGGCATTGTTTCTTTCTTTTAGATTAGTTGTAAAATGAGTGGATAAGAGGAAGGAAAGGAGTGATTGCTCATATTTTCCCCCTTTTCCTGGGACTCTGCTTTTCAGGACAGAATAGAACAAGGACTTCCTTTCCTTGGACTACTGGAGTCTTTCATCGGCTGTGGTCGGGAGAAGCTGAGACGCAGACATCAAAGCTGTGGGGTCAGCCCTTGTTTCCCAGGCCCGTCCCACTGATGTCGGGAATTCCTCTCATTGTCGACCTTCCCTGTCTGTTCAGCCCAGATCAGACTTCTGTTTATGTCCTCATTTGAACTTTCTCCTTCTACCCTGAAATATCTACGTATATAATTCATGGGTGGTATTTTTTATCTAATTTTGTTTTTATCCTAAAACATTCTTTTCCTGATGTTACCCTTTACATATATTTTTTATTTATATGTCTGATACAAAGTTCATGGTAAACACACCTAAAATCGGGATATTGTATATCCGTGTTCGTATAAAGCTGTTACTGTAACCATGAGACATTTTTATGTCTTGGTACATCTATACCTATGTGATAATCATATGTTTCTCTAAGGAAAGCTCTATTAATATATTGATAAGTAAAGAGTTCTTTGTTTCAAGGCACATTGACGTTTAAAATAGTTTTGTTGTTAAGGGAAAGATAATATTTAATTGTTAAGGGAGAGACAATATTACAATATTTAATCATGGTATTTGACTTTCTCGAGGTATTAAGACGTTTGCAATGATTCATAGGATACAGATAAATGCATATATCATCATCATAGTTGGCTTTTAATCCTAGGGATTTTAGTTCCTGCCTTCGCTGTTTGCACAGGGTGGCAAGAACGCATGGTCTGGGTTTGGTGTGAGCTGGGCTTGGTCCCAGATAGAAAATGTCACAGAAATAAGACGCTAAACTGACTTGAAATGGATTTCATCTTTGGCATGCAACAATATTTATCTTTGCTCTGTCATCACTAACTTAACCACACCTATCCCATGACAAAGGACAGTGGTATGTGTGGGTATAAAAACTCAGGTAGAGAGTCCCTTGCAAATCCCACCTGATTCTCCAGCATGACTGCTCCCTGGTTTTAGGTTCCAGGCCACCATGACGAAGTTGATTTTGTTGTGCCTGGCTGTGGCACTTTGTGTCTTCTGCAAAGGTAAGGGAGTAATTTCAAGAATCCTTTCAAATGTGATAGACCATGTATATTTGCTTAAATGTTTAGTGTTTTCTACTTCAAACATTTTCCTCCAGGGGAAATCTTTCCTACACCTCAGAGAAGGATAATAAGTAAGAAAATTAGATTTTTCAACCGTTTGGGTATTCTTTCAGCTTTAACATGCCTGTTTTATATCTGTTTAGAAATATTAGTGACCACATTAACTCAAGATGCATGTTTTGCTATTATTTATTACTCATTGTCATCACAGACTCCATCTTGAATTTAAGTCCACATTTAGACTAAAGACCCTCACCAGTACTTGTGGTTCTCACAAATCATGAAAAATTCACCAATAAAAGATTTTGTTCATCATGAAAAGAAAATTTTCTAGGGAAAAGTATTTCTTAAACTAACAACTTTCCTGGATATTTCAGAAAGTCAATTAATTTTTTAGATTAATTGAAAGGTAAGCCATCATGAATTAATTTTGCTAATTAAAAATTGACAAAAATGAAAAAAATCTTCAGGAACAAATGTGTTTCTTGTCCTGTACTTTTGTTCTGAAAACAGGAGAAAGCCAGTTATGACCCAACATAGAGGGAAAGGTCTGCAAAGAGAGGAGATTCGTTCTATACCTAACCTGAAAATCTGTCTTCTTAATTTGGGACTTGGGTGTATTTCACTTTTCTATGAGAAGCCATAATATAGAGGACTACATTTATGAGTTGTGATTAAAAGGAAGTATTTCTATCCTTAACCCAATTACCTGGGAATCTGTCTGATGGATCATTAGGAAACCATT
Organism: Manis javanica; assembly: GCF_040802235.1. Classification (NCBI taxonomy): domain Eukaryota; kingdom Metazoa; phylum Chordata; class Mammalia; order Pholidota; family Manidae; genus Manis; species Manis javanica. The sequence continues at coordinate 4,305,119 of NC_133170.1, read as the reverse complement.
TCTTCAGTAATGGTGATTCTTGTAATCTTAAATAGTACTTTCCTATATCCTTTCCTTCTGTTTTGCATAAAGGGTGTTTCTTATTTCTTAAAAGAGCACAAAACACATTTTCTTCAAAGTATTTATTAAATGAAAAATCACAACCAAACGTTTTAAAAGTATTTGGTAAAGTATATTAAATTCACCAGCAGATTGGAGAATATATCTAAAGTAAATTCCTGGATATCCATGATAACTCTGGATGTAGTTATGAATATATCAACAGGATTTTCATATTGGTGATTTATTGAAAAAATATAGAGATTTTATGAACTTATTAATAAGGTTATGTTGAGACATATGAAACGTATCTGGAAAACTGCTCTTTGCAGAAATTCCAGGTGCCTTAGTTGAAATGAATTTTTGTTGATCTTAGTTGATGTTATGTTCCAAACACAGAGACCCCTCATTTTCAGTAGATTCCAGAATGGTAAAGGCTGGAGGACTGGGAGTTACTGAAAGCAGATATTTAAGAGGCAACCATATCATCAATCGGAAGAAAAGATTGTATTATTTAACCAATCATAGTTGTACAAAGTGAAAAAAAATTAAGAAACAATTCCTGGCTAAATGAAAAAGAACTTCAGTGACACACGATGTGGATCTGGCATGAAATATATATATATAATTAATTCTTAGTCTCAGTAGAGCTAAATCTGTGTAACTCATTATTTTTTCCTTCTTGTCTTTTTTGTCTGATTTGCTGCTTATAGACCCATTAACCAAAAAATGTTTAGGGAAAATAAAATCAAGTGAAATTTAGATGAGAAAATATACCTGAGATTGACAGCTGCAAAATGTTTACATAGTGTGAAAGATATAAAGTATTGGCTAATATTACTTTGTGGATTTAATTTATCTGGCCATATATATTTGCAAGAATGAGTTGGCATTCAAAATAATAAATTCACATTCAAATATTATAATTTTCGATATAGAAGTAGATTGCTTATATTGAGTTTAAAAGAAGAATGCAAACAAGAACCTTATTCTCATTGTCTTAAACATTATGCTCAAAAAGGTATAAGATGACTCAACTGGTTGTTATTTTTTCTTTTTTTTTAATAGATGGGAAAGCCCTGTTTCACAGAAGAAACCCAGGTCAGTATATTTCAGGAGCTAATCTTTACTTTGAGGTGTTAAGGTGTAGTCTGGGGCTGCCATTAGAACAGAGAAAGCTCTTTTCAGGCTTATTGAGATATAATTGACATATAACATTATATGAGTTTAAGATACACAAGGTGATGATTTGATACACATATATATTGTGAAAAGATTACCACAATAAGATTCATTAACACCTGCATCGCTCACATAATTACAATAACCATTTTTTGTATGGTGAGAACATTTAAGATCAACTCTCTCAGAGGCTTTCAAGGATATAATACAGGATCATTAACTATAGTCACAAGTTCTCCATTAGATCCCCAGAGCTTATTCACCTTATAACTGGAAGTCTGTACCCTTTGCTCATTAATTTCCCATTTCCTCCAACCTGTGACACTGGGCAACCACCGTGTTAGTGTCTGCTTCTTTGAGTTTGAGTTTTTGGATTCCACATACAAGTCAGATCTTCCATATTTGTCCTTCTCTGACTTACCTCACTTAGCATAATGCCCTCAAAGTCCATCCTGGCCGTTGCAAGTGGCAGGATTTCTGAGTTTCCTTGTTTGCTCTGCTCTGCCTTTCTGTCTCCCTGCTTCTCTTAAACATCCAGCTCTACGTCCCGACAGGTTCATTATGTCTGCTTTGCACCCATTGCAGTTCTCACACATCTCAGGCTATTGGCATGAGAACACCATGGATCCAAGCTCCCAATTTTATGAACTTATTAATAAGGTCATGTTGAAACAAATGAAACGTACCTGGAAAACTGCTCTTTGCAGAAATTCCAGGTGCCTTAGTTGAAATCAATTTTGTTGATCTTAGTCGATGAGGTTATGTTCCAAACACAGAGACCCCTCATTTTCAGTAGATTGCAGATTAGAGGACTGAAAGTTGCTGAAAGCAGATACTATTTAAGAGGCAACCATATCATCAATTGGAAGAAAAGAAGTGTATTGTTAAACCTATCATTGCTGTACAAAATGAAAAAAAAATTAAAGAACAATTCCTGGCTTAATGAAAAAAACTTCAATGACACAAGATGTGGATCTGGCATGAAATAGATATATATAATCAATTCTTCTGTCCTCAGATTATTCTGCTTTCTCCGTATAGTCTGTATAACTGATTGTTTTTTCCTTCTTGTCTTTTTTGTCTGATTTGCTGTTTATAAACAAATTAACCAAAAAATATTTAGGGAAAATAAAATCAAGTGAAATTTAGATCAGAAAATATACCACAGATTGACAGTTGCAAAATTTTTTGATACTGTGAAAAGATATAAAGTACTGGCTAATATTAATTTGGGTATTGATTTATTTGGCCATGTATATTTCCAAGAATGAGTTGACATTCAAAATAATGAATTCATTCAAATATTATAATTTTAGATATACAAGTAGATTGCTTATATTGAGTTTAAAAGAAGAATGCAAACAAGAACCTTATTCTGATTTAAACATTACGCTCAAAAAAGTATAAGATGACCCAACTGTTGTTTCTTTCTTTTTCATTTTTTTTTTATAGAAGGGGCAGACCTGTTTCGCAGAGAACTCCGAGGTCAGTATCCTTCAGAAGCTAATCTTTACTTTGAGGTATCAACGTGTAGTCTGAGGCTGCCTTTGGAACAGAGAAAGCTCTTTTCAGGCTTATTGAGATGTAATTGACATATAACATTATATGAGTTTAAGATACACAAGGTGATGATTTGATACACATATATATTGTGAAAAGATTACCACAATAAGATTCATTCACACCTGCATCGCTTACATAATTACAATAACCATTTTTTGTATGGTGAGAACATTTAAGATCAACTCTCTCAGAGGCTTTCAAGGATATAATACAGGATCATTAACTATAGTCACAAGTTCTCCATTAGATCCCCAGAGCTTATTCACCTTATAACTGGAAGTCTGTACCCTTTGCTCATTAATTTCCCATTTCCTCCAACCTGTGACACTGGGCAACCGCCGTGTTAGTGTCTGCTTCTTTGAGTTTGAGTTTTTGGATTCCACATACAAGTCAGATCTTCCATATTTGTCCGTCTCTGACTTACCTCACTTAGCATAATGCCTTCAAAGTCCATCCTGGCCGTTGCAAGTGGCAGGATTTCTGAGTTTCCTTGTTTGCTCTGCTCTGCCTTTCTGTCTCCCTGCTTCTCTTAAACATCCAGCTCTACGTCCCAACAGGTTCATTATGTCTGCTTTGCACCCATTGCAGTTCTCACGCATCTCACGCTATTGGCATGAGAACACCATGGATCCAAGCTCACAATTTTATGAACTTATTAATAAGGTCATGTTGAAACAAATGAAACGTACCTGGAAAACTGCTCTTTGCAGAAATTCCAGGTGCCTTAGTTGAAATCAATTTTGTTGATCTTAGTCAATGAGGTTATGTTCCAAACACAGAGACCCCTCATTTTCAGTAGATTGCAGATTGGAGGACTGAAAGTTGCTGAAAGCAGATACTATTTAAGAGGCAACCATATCATCAATTGGAAGAAAAGAAGTGTATTGTTAAACCTATCATTGCTGTACAAAATGAAAAAAAAAATTATAGAACAATTCCTGGCTTAATGAAAAAAACTTCAATGACACAAGATGTGGATCTGGCATGAAATAGATATATATAATCAATTCTTTTGTCCTCAGATTATTCTGCTTTCTCAGTATAGTCTGTATAACTGATTGTTTTTTCCTTCTTGTCTTTTTTGTCTGATTTGCTGTTTATAAACAAATTAACCAAAAAATATTTAGGGAAAATAAAGTCAAGTGAAATTTAGATCAGAAAATATACCACAGATTGACAGTTGCAAAATTTTTTGATACTGTGAAAAGATATAAAGTACTGGCTAATATTAATTTGGGTATTGATTTATTTGGCCATGTATATTTCCAAGAATGAGTTGACATTCAAAATAATGAATTCATTCAAATATTATAATTTTAGATATACAAGTAGATTGCTTATATTGAGTTTAAAAGAAGAATGCAAACAAGAACCTTATTCTGATTTAAACATTACGCTCAAAAAAGTATAAGATGACCCGACTGTTGTTTCTTTCTTTTTCATTTTCTTTTTATAGATGGGGCAGACCTGTTTCGCAGAGAACTCCGAGGTCAGTATCCTTCAGAAGCTAATCTTTACTTTGAGGTATCAACGTGTAGTCTGAGGCTGCCTTTGGAACAGAGAAAGCTCTTTTCAGGCTTATTGAGATATATTTGACATATAACATTATATGAGTTTAAGATACACAAGGTGATGATTTGATACACATATATATTGTGAAAAGATTACCACAATAAGATTCATTAACACCTGCATCGCTCACATAATTACAATAACCATTTTTTGTATGGTGAGAACATTTAAGATCAACTCTCTCAGAGGCTTTCAAGGATATAATACAGGATCATTAACTATAGTCACAAGTTCTCCATTAGATCCCCAGAGCTTATTCACCTTATAACTGGAAGTCTGTACCCTTTGCTCATTAATCTCCCATTTCTTCCAGCCTGTGACACCGGGCAACCGCCGTGTTAGTGTCTGCTTCTTTGAGTTTGAGTTTTTGGATTCCATATACAAGTCAGATCTTCCATATTTGTCCTTCTCTGACTTACTTCACTTAGCATAATGCCCTCAAAGTCCATCCTGGCCGTTGCTAGTGGCAGGATTTCTGAGTTTCCGTGTTTGCTCTGCTCTGCCTTTCTGTGTCCCTGCTTCTCTTAAACATCTAGCTCTACGTCCCGACAGGTTCATTATGTCTGCTTTGCACCCATTGCAGTTCTCACGCATCTCACGCTATTGGCATGAGAACACCATGGATCCAAGCTCACAATTTTATGAACTTATTAGAAGGTCATGTTGAAACATGAAACGTACCTGGAAAACTGCTCTTTGCAGAAATTCCAGGTGCCTTAGTTGAAATCAGTTTTGTTGATCTTAGTCGATGAGGTTATGTTCCAAACACAGAGACCCCTCATTTTCAGTAGATTGCAGATTGGAGGACTGAAAGTTGCTGAAAGCAGATACTATTTAAGAGGCAACCATATCATCAATTGGAAGAAAAGAAGTGTATTGTTAAACCTATCATTGCTGTACAAAATGAAAAAAAAATTAAAGAACAATTCCTGGCTTAATGAAAAAAACTTCAATGACACAAGATGTGGATCTGGCATGAAATAGATATATATAATCAATTCTTCTGTCCTCAGATTATTCTGCTTTCTCCGTATAGTCTGTATAACTGATTGTTTTTTCCTTCTTGTCTTTTTTGTCTGATTTGCTGTTTATAAATAAATTACCCAAAAAATATTTAGGGAAAATAAAGTCAAGTGAAATTTAGATCAGAAAATATACCACAGATTGACAGTTGCAAAATTTTTTAATATTGTGAAAAGATCTAAAGTACTAGCTAATATTAATTTGGGTATTGATTTATTTGGCCATGTATATTTCTGAGAATGAGTTGACATTCAAAATAATGAATTCATTCAAATATTATAATTTTAGATATACTAGTAGATTGCTTATATTGAGTTTAAAAGAAGAATGCAAACAAGAACCTTATTCTGATTTAAACATTACGCTCAAAAAAGTATAAGATGACCCAACTGTTGTTTCTTTCTTTTTCATTTTTTTTTAATAGATGAGGCAGACCTGTTTCGCAGAGAACTCCGAGGTCAGTATCCTTCAGAAGCTAATCTTTACTTTGAGGTATCAACGTGTAGTCTGAGGCTGCCTTTGGAACAGAGAAAGCTCTTTTCAGGCTTATTGAGATGTAATTGACATATAACATTATATGAGTTTAAGATACACAAGGTGATGATTTGATACACATATATATTGTGAAAAGATTACCACAATAAGATTCATTCACACCTGCATCGCTTACATAATTACAATAACCATTTTTTGTATGGTGAGAACATTTAAGATCAACTCTCTCAGAGGCTTTCAAGGATATAATACAGGATCATTAACTATAGTCACAAGTTCTCCATTAGATCCCCAGAGCTTATTCACCTTATAACTGGAAGTCTGTACCCTTTGCTCATTAATTTCCCATTTCCTCCAACCTGTGACACTGGGCAACCGCCGTGTTAGTGTCTGCTTCTTTGAGTTTGAGTTTTTAGATTCCACATACAAGTCAGATCTTCCATATTTGTCCTTCTCTGACTTACCTCACTTAGCATAATGCCCTCAAAGTCCATCCTGGCCTTTGCAAGTGGCAGGATTTCTGAGTTTCCTTGTTTGCTCTGCTCTGCCTTTCTGTCTCCCTGCTTCTCTTAAACATCCAGCTCTACGTCCCGACAGGTTCATTATGTCTGCTTTGCACCCACTGCAGTTCTCACACATCTCAGGCTATTGGCATGAGAACACCATGGATCCAAGCTCCCAATTTTATGAACTTATTAATAAGGTCATGTTGAAACAAATGAAACGTACCTGGAAAACTGCTCTTTCCAGGTGCCTTAGTTGAAATGAATTTTTGTTGATCTTAGTCAATGAGGTTATGTTTCAAACACAGAGACCCCTCATTTTCAGTAGATTCCAGAATGGTAAAGGCTGGAGGACTGGGAGTTACTGAAAGCAGATATTTAAGAGGCAACCATATCATCAATTAGAAAAAAAGAATTGTATTGTTTAACCAATCATAGCTGTACAAAATGAAAAAAAAGGAAAAACAATTCCCTGCCTAAGTGAAAAAGAACTTCAGTGACACAAGATGTGGATCTGGCATGAAATGATATATATAATCAATTCTTATTTTTCCCTAAGATTATTCTATCTTCTCAGTAGAGCTAAATCTGTATAACTGATTGTTTTTTCCTTCTTGTCTTTTTTGTCTGATTTGCTGCTTATGAACACATTAACCAAAAAATGTTTAGGGAAAATAAAGTCAAGTGAAATTTAGATCAGAGCATATACCTCAGATTGACAGCTGTAAAATGTTTTGACAGTGAGAAAAGATACAAAGTATTGGCTAATATTAATTTGTGGGTTTAATTTATCTGGCATTATATATTTGCAAGAATGAGTTGGCATTCAAAATAATAAATTCACATTCAAATATTATAATTTTCGATATACAAGTAGATTGCTTATATTGAGTTTAAAAGAAGAATGCAAACAAGAACCTTATTCTCATTGTCTTAAACATTATGCCCAAAAAGATATAAGATGACCCAACTGTTACTTCTTTCTTTTTCATTATTTTTAATAGATGAGGAAGCCCTGTTTCACAGAAGACACCCAGGTCAGTATATTTCAGGAGCTAATCTTTACTTTGAGGTATCAACGTGTAGTCTGAGCCTGCTTTTGGAACAGAGAAAATTTTTTTCAGGTTTATTGACATATAATTGACATATAACATTGTGTGAGTTTAAAATACACAAGGTGATGACTTGATATGCATATATATTGTGAAAAGATTACCACAATAAGATTCATTAACACCTGCATCGCTCACATAATTACAATAACCATTTTTTGTATGGTGAGAACATTTAAGATCAACTCTCTCAGAGGCTTTCAAAGATATAATACAAGATCATTAACTATGTTCACCAAGTTGTACATTAGATCCCCAGAGCTTATTCACCTCATAACTGGAGGTCTGTACCCTTTGCTCATTAATTTCCCATTTCCTCCAACCTGTGACACCAGGCAACCGCCGTGTTAGTGTCTGCTTCTTTGAGTTTGAGTTTTTAGATTCCACATACAAGTCAGATCTTCCATATTTGTCCTTCTCTGACTTACTTCACATAGCATAATGCCCTCAAAGTCCATCCTGGCCATTGCAAGTGGCAGGATTTCTGAGTTTCCGTGTTTGCTCTGCTCTGCCTTTCTGTCCCCCTTCTTCTATTAAACATCCAGCTCTACGTCCTGACAGGTTCATTATGTCTGCTTTGCACCCACTGCAGTTCTCACGCATCTCAGGCTGTTGGCATGAGAACCCCAGGGATCCAAGCTCTGTGGTAAAAGTGCTCCCTCTGAGGGAAGCCTCGAGGGATTTTTTTTTCTTGATGGGTAAAGTTCATACACGAGTTTTGTGACACCTCTATTTGCTGCAATATTATAGAGCATAGAGGTGCACCAAAAAGAAAACCAAAGGTCATGACCCTTGACTGCAACCTACATTTCAGACAATTTGAGTTTTCTAGGTGTTTAACCTATATGGAGAGTGCTGTGTGATTTTTCTTTAGAAATATTAAGTGCCTCCAAACCATGTCTTCTTAGTCTTTGGCTAAATATGTGTGTATATTTGTATGCATAACTATGCACGATTTTGTTTTGGATAACAATTCATCAGAAAACATGGGAAATATTTTATCTTTCAAATGGCTCTGTTTGCTGTTTGACTTAATAAAACACCTGTATCTCTGAGAGAGGTTTGCTGACCATAAATTCTGGGTTTTCCAGGACATTTCCAATTTCTAAAAGTTTATCTTACTATCAGAACATATACTTTAACTTTTTATTTGAATAATGTGGTCAGTTTGGGTTTAGGAAATTTGTGAAGATATAGAGCATGGAGATACACTAAAAAAAAAAATCGACAAACATCTAATCCACTAAGTGCCAAAATAAAAATGTTACCCCAAAATGTTTTTTTTTGAGGCTTCTTGAAAATGAAATCAATCTGCAACTTTATGCAAAATTGTATTGCCATTAATAAGTATTTTATTTCACACAATTACTGAAAAAATTCTCTTGGAGACCGATGCTTTGATGTATTTGATAAAAAATATTTTTCCATCTCTACATCTAATAATTGTGGGCTTATCTGTAATGACATTTGTTCTAAAGGACCTTCTTATTGTGAGTACGTGAATGTTGGTATCCAGCTATTAAATAGGAATTGTAGCCATTTTATTCAAATTAAGTTAGTAATTCATCCTGTGTTTTTGTCACATGAAAACAAATCTTTTACCTGCAACTTCTGCATTTCACCAACAGAATAATAATTAATGCTTTGAAGCACCTTTTTTAGTCATCTAAGAATTTTTTTTTTTTTCTGTATGTAGTTCATGCCTCTATTTTGTACTTTAAACTGGCTGGAGTACCAAAGGGGTCTTCCTCTTTTATGAGGGTATCCTGGAGGTATTTACCCTGGAGGTGTGCACCATGGTCAATGGATAAGTACGTATTCATACCTGAGGATTTAATTCAATTAGCATATCTCTTTGAGAATACCTCCCAAGGACAAGAAATGGCTATAATCAAGATTCACTTTTAACTGGCAAATCTATCAAATAAGCTACTAATAACAGAAATTTCTCCCTTTTTTTTTTTCTCCAGGTCGTAAAATAGGTGAAAGAAATTCAGGTAAATTTATTTCTTCATACTGTTTATACTAAACAGCAATATAGTGGCAGTGGTTTTATTTGGAGAGAGAGCATATCTCCCCTGAAAAAATTATTTAAACATTTTAAATGAAATATTCTTTATTATAACATACAAATGTACATTAGTGTGTTTTTGTCTGATCTGGGCCTTTCATTTTAATATTTAATCAGTATTTATAAAGGTGATGATATTTAAAATGGGAGATTGCTCTAGCTATTTGCTTTTCTATAATTTCTTAAACATGTAAGAAAAATGTGAATGTAGATATGTTTACTCTCCTGTACTTTTATTGACAGAACATGCTTTTATTTTGTATTCTAGAATTAATTCCTTAGTGATCTATTTTAATTATAATTGATCCTAGTCCCAACAGTTTTACTGTAGATTTCTCTGGGCAGTTGAATATTACTAAATATTAGCCTTTATTTTGTTTTCCTGTCCACCAAAATGAAAAATAAGCCACAGCATGTCAAAAGTGCTTTTATGGAATTTTTCTTAAATCTAACAATAGGATTTCTGCTAAAATCAATATAGATTCAATTTAATTCTGGTCTAAAGTATATAGCAATTAAAAGAGCCCAAGATTCAGTCATAATATAAGTTGTCCACAGGGATGGAAATGCAACTCGGAAAATATAGCCAATAGTTCTGTGACATCTTCCCGTGTTGACAGGTAGTGACCACACTAGTGGGGGTGAGGATTTAATAACGTGTTGTACACGTGAAACCAATATAATGTTGTATACCAACTATACTTTGATTTAAAAAAGTACACTTAAAGAAAAAGAAGGGGGAAGTAATGAAAAAAACTAGCCCAAGATTATTTTAATATGCTTTTCTTATAGGGCATTTTAGATCCCTGCATCTTTCTGCAACCTAAATAGAATAAAATATAGTTGGGAAATGTTTTGTTTGAGGTAAAATACAAACCGAGAATAAGTAATAGGTGAGTGGTCTCATGAGGACAGATGTCAGACACCTCATCTTACCTGCAGATGGGACTCAGGCCCTGTCACGGGACGCCACAACAGCGTCTCTGCTGTGAGTGTACAAAATCTGGTCGTTAATTAGAATAAACTGGGGCGTGTGAGTCTTTAGCATTCACCTAAAATCCCCATTCAAGAAATTAGAGTGAGGCAAGGGAACACTGGGATTTCTCTAACTCTCCACACATCATCTTAAATTAGGAGCCATTGGGTTTGTTCCCATGTCTCTCGGGAGCCCTTCAGTTCTGGGTATTATTTAGACAGGACTTGGGGATCTCCAAGGCTAGAATTGAATTGGATGAATAAAAGCGCCAGGCAAGGAAGCCTCAGCCCATCACTCGACTAGCCAACCTAAATCTGGACAAACTCCAGAGCAATGGTACCCCCACGATCTTCACTCCTTAATGGGACAAAGACTCATATATTTGAGAAAAGGATGCATAGGCCACTATGGGATCTTATGGTTTTTGATATTCTTTGATTTACTGATTTCAGACAACATAACGTGTCTGTCACCGTTACTTTTAAAATCCCTCCTCCTTCCACACAGTTCACCCATATTCACCTTTCTGATCCAGCAATTTTTCTCCATAGGGTGCAGGTGGAAGAACAGAATCGCGTCAAATTTCTGTCTTCCTTTCGATGACCCGAAGTATAAGCTAACTCTTCCAAAAATTTGTGTGAATTTATACAAAATATAGTAGGACCCTACTCTGAAATAGAAAAATGGATTTTCCCTCTCTGTGAGCTATGAAGTAGATAAGCATATTTTATTTATCCTTTAGTGTTGTATAAGCAGGCTGTCTTTAAGCAAGGTGAGGCTAGTATGCACATTGCTTAAGAAAAAAGTTTTATTTTTTCATTATATTTTTCCATATGATCTTGGGCAAGTTGTTCAACCTCTTCTAAGTATCAGTTTTTTCATCCACAAGAGGGGGACGGGCTCACAGGATGGTGGTAAAGATGGAAGAGCTAAGGTCTGTAAGGTGCTGTTACACATCTAAGGTATGGTACCTATAAAAACCATTCTGGCCTTTACTGCTCGTGACCCCAATGCCAATATATTTCTGAGCAAATTTTATATAAAAAAGCAAATGGCATAAAATAGTTAAAGAAACAAATGTGGCATGCTGGCTAAGAAGGCACCAAGTTTCAACAACAGAATGAATAATTTCAGAGGAAATATTAGTCTCATAAAATGAAAGCTCTAATATATCTGAGGGGCTGAACTCATGAGAGGTATGATGAGTATAGTGAATACTTATTTAAATGAAATAAAATGATTCTGCATGAGTTTGATGCAACAACTTTGGTGACGAAAATGGAATATGCTGAAAGATACTGTCTTTCCTAGTTGAGTTCTTACTGTGTGGCAGACACTGTGCTATATGCTTTCATCTCTTTTAATTCTTTTATTTACTCCGTAACCGAATTATGAAGTGGAGATTGTTTTATCCTCATTTATTACATGGCCTCCATTTACTAGATAAGTTGTTGTTTCAGAAGTACTAATTTACCCAAGCCTAGGCCAAGAGCGGAGCCAAGGGCAGGAATACAAATTCTTACATAACATATATAACATATATATAAATAAAAGGAACAAAATTTTAAACACAATGTGTTTTTGACCTTAACAAAAGTATATTTATGACAAGTGGGAAGGGCTGGTTCCAATGCAGAAATTGTCAGTTCCTGGGACTTCAAAGCAGGAACAGGATGGGCAGCGCTGTTGCCAATGTCCCTGTCCCCCTGCTCTTTCCATCCCTGGCTTTGTCCCCCACATAGGGTGATACCCCAGCCTGCATATCTCAGCTCCATTGATTTCTCCAGCAAACAGCCACCCCTGCTCACACCCCCAGGCTTAGGGGTTCTCATCCTTGCAATGTGGTCTAACTTCGGGAAGATGGTCTTGAAAAGGATGCCCGTGAAGGTACTGGTGACGGGGGAGATGGCACAGCCTCTGGGCTGGAATGTCCCCGTGACCCTCTGTCTGGACTCTTTGCCCTTTTAGGAAGGCCATGACCTGAGAAGGCCAGAGAGTGACACTTGGCTCAGAGTAGGAGCCCTAATCGCCGCAGTCTGAGAGAGACCAGCAAAGGCCACTGTGATTGCCAGTCTGGGGGTCCAGCCGGGTGTGACTCCAAAGCCCGTCCTTCTCCTACTACTGAATGCAGAGTCACTTCTTCCTGCTTTAGTGTCAGACTAATACATGTCGGCATTAAGATGCAGTTCTCGAACTACATGACAGTGAAGAAAGACAGGGAGAGAAAAAGGGTGAAAAGGAAGGAGGGACCGTGTGGGAAAGAGGCGACAAGGAAGGAGAATGCCGAGCACAGTGAAGGGTTGTATAAGCAGTAGTGGTTCGGGGGTTCCTTAATAATATAATAATATAAATGGGCTCTTCCTGATTTAAGCACTGTATTCCTCCTAAACGAAACACTCAAAAGTAAATACTATCATTTCACAATATCTTAAATTTTGGGGGCCTCTTCCTCAAACATGAAAGACTAACTCGTAATTTGACTATTTTCAAATATAAAAAAAAATCTTATTTCTGTATACTGTTTGCTTTAGAAATGTATAAATATATTTGCTTGAAACATGGCAAATGGCTAAAAAGTTCAAAAGTAGTTGCTGAGGAAATACAATTAAGAAAACAAAATATCCTGCTATCCCAGGAAACTTCTCCACAAAAGTAGAAAGGAAAGTAAACAGTTTTGTTATTGAATAAGAACTGGACCGTAATGTGACACACATCACAGGCAATCTGCTGAAGAGATCACAGAGACGGAAAGAAATCTCACCCTTTTACATGTCGGGTGGGTACAACCCATTACATACATGCATGCCCTTGAGATAAACCATAACTAGTACTCGAGTAAGAGGGCTTGACGGCACCATCTGTCACCCATAGTTTACCCTACAATTGCTTGGTAGCTGAGGTAGCCACCTATGTTTGCTAATTGCTTTTATAAGAAAAAATACATTTCTTGTATCTTTATCATCATGGAGGACGTAGATTTGCATTTGGAGCCAGGCATATAGAGCCTCAACGATTTACAACATTTCAAAGAGGTAGAGAAAGAACTCATGAGTTCTCTAAAGTAAATCATCTAAAGAAAAAGAGGAAGTGAGTCTCTCCTTATTTCCAACAGAAAGAATTCTCTTATTTTTAGTTGTATTTGCTCTTACATAGTTTTCAAATTTTACTTACAAATAATGCATTTCATTTTCTTGTCTATTCAGTGACCAAAATGCATCTTTCACAACTTTACAGGAATAGTCTAGTTACGAAGGCATGATTAATTCTAATGTATTTTAATTTTATCATAGATTTAGAGAAATATAAATGGTATGGCAGAAAGCACAATACCCCTTATTATTTCTGCCTTGTCCATGGGAAGAGTTTCCAGTACACATCAGTTAGGTCTTCACAGCTCCATTCATCTCTCATTCTTGAGGTCTTAGAATATGAAAAATAAGGTATGGATATGGCAATTAAGTCAATAAGTGGTTTCTGTTGTTGCAAGCACTTGTCAGGATTCCGGGACTTACAAAAAATGAAACGGCACTTTTCTTCATGTCACAAGCAAATCACTTTTATTCTGATAACAATACTGTATACAAATGAAATCTGTTTTTCATATTAGGTGACTTTTTGCCCGATGCTTTGTCTTCTGGTAACTCACAAGGAAGAAAAAAATCTTCCCATGATCGGTTCTTTAACAATGAACTTAGGAGTTTAGAAGAGGCTGGAGACAGATTGAAAAAACACCATCATCCGAATTTAAGATCAGAAGATCCCTCAGCAGGTATGGTTAGAGAAAAATGGTTACCTAGGAATCAAGTGCTTGTATTAAAATTTAGGATAATCAGATAACCTTTGTTTTGTTTGTAGCACATGGTCTTAATGGTAATAGTGTAGCACTAAAGGCACTAATTGCGATCTATGAGATTAATAAATTCTGTCTTTAGAGAATTTTGGCAAAGATGTTGACATTAAATCAAGCTTTTTTTATAACTTTTATTGCCTTATGCTGTCTTTCTACTTAGTGCTATTATTATGGTAACCAATCATTTTTATGACATATAAATTAATAATTAAAAATACTTCCTGGACCCAAATTTAGTGTTCTCTACTTAATGTTTCTGTCTCCACCACAATCCATTTTTCTATACCAGGATTCTCTGTTTAAATTGCACTCAGTTTGCTGAGAAATATTATAAAGCATGGTTTCTAAACTGTATGGTATGCAATTTTGTTTTGTTAGGAAAACAATTAAAATTTCTTTAAGTGAGGTACATCCTCTCTGGTTCAACACATTTCTCCCTATTGGTCAATTCAAAGTTTCACTTTACTGGCCTGGTACCTAAAATCTCTATAGTTTGTACCTCTCCAAATATGGGAAAGAAGGAAATCCAGTGAGGAAAATACCTTTAATATTTTATATTAAAATTTCATACTTGAGTTCAGATGGTGATCAATGAAAAGCTTTGGATGAGGTTGAAGTATCCTCAGAAACGATATACAAGTTTTCTGTCTGTTCAGTCACTTTTTTGGGATTGGCAAACTTAGTATAACTAAGTTAATGCAGATATTGTTGTTGTTTGCAATACTGAGTTAATTATTTGTTCATGTTCCATAGAACACAGTAAAACTTTATGTTAAATGGCCCTATAGCTTCCCTTTCTTTAAGCAATTCTTTCAGACCTCATGGTAATGGTTGCCAGGCACACCCTGATTACACTGTGGAATTTTATATGAAAAGATATAAGGAGAGAAAGCGCAGTGTACATTAGAAACTATAGTGCAGACCTGGTTCAAGCAACATGTATCTTGTGCAATATGAATGAATGCAACTTTTCTCTGATAATGATTGTGTTTTTGTATGGTAGGGGTACCCAAATCAGCAAGTAAACTTGCCAACAATGTCTTTGGTGGTACGAAACTTGGTGGCATTGCTTCAAATCCAAGTAAAATTGCTAAGGGTCCATCTAGCTTAAGTGGAGTTCCTGCGAAATCGGTAATTGGATCTGCTCCAAGTGGAGTTCCTGCAAAATCGGTAATCGGATCTGCTCCAGGTGGAGTTGGTGTGAAGTCAGTAATTGGATCTACTCCAAGTGGACTTGGTGAGAAATTGGTACAGGAATCTGCCCCAAGTGGACTTGGTGTGAAGTCGGTAATTGGATCTGCCCCAAGTAGACTTGGTATGAAGTCAGCAATTGGATCTGCCCCAAGTGGACTTGGTGTGAATTCAGTAATGGGATCTGTCCCAGGTGGACTTGGTGTGAATTCAGTAAAGGGATCTGCTCCAAGTGGAGTGAGCATGAATCCAGTAATGGGATCTGCCCCAGGTGGACTTGGTGTGAAGTCGGCAATTGGATCAGCCCCAAGTGGACTTGGTGTGAATCCAGTAATGGGATCTGCCCCAGGTGGACTTGCTGTGAAGTCGGCAATTGGATCAGCCCCAAGTGGACTTGGTGTGAATTCAATAATTGGATCAGCCCCGAGTGGAGTGGGCATGAATCCGGTAATGGGATCTGCCCCAGGTGGACTTGGTGTGAATTCAGTAAAGGGATCAGCCCCAGGTGGAGTAGGTGTGAATTCAGTAATTGGGTCAGCCCCTAGTCTACCTGGTGTGAAGTCAGTAATTGGGTCAGCCCCAAGTGGACTTGGTGTGAATTCAGTAATGGGATCTGCCCCAGGTGGACCAGGTGTGAATTCAGTAATTGGATCTGCCCCAAGTGGACTTGGTGTGAATTCAGTAATGGGATCTGCTCCAAGTGGAGACGGTGTGAAGTCAGTAATTGGATCTGCCCCAAGTGGACCAGGTTTGAATTCAGTAATGGGATCTGCCCCAAGTGGAGATGGTGTGATTTCAGTAATTGGGTCAGCCCCTAGTCTACCTGGTGTGAATTCAGTAATTGGATCTGCCCCAAGTGGACTTGGTGTAAATTCAGTAATGGGATCTGCTCCAAGTGGAGATGGTGTGAATTCAGTAATGGGATCTGCCCCAGGGGGAGATGGTGTGAATCCAGTAATTGGGTCAGCCCCAGGTGGACTTGGTGTGAATTCAGTAACTGGATCAGTCCCAGGTGGAGTGGGCATAAATTCAGTAATTGGATCAGCCCCTAGTCTACCTGGTGTGAAGTCAGTAATTGGATCTGCCCCAAGTGGACTTGGTTTGAATTCAGTAATTGGATCTGCCCCAAGTGGAGATGGTGTGAATTCAGTAATTGGGTCAGCCCCTAGTCTACCTGGTGTGAATTCAGTAATTGGATCTGCCCCAAGTGGAGTGGGCATGAGTCCAGTAATGGGATCTGCCCCAGGTGGCCTTGGTGTGGATTCAGTAATGGGATCTGCCCCAAGTGGAGATGGTGTGAATTCAGTAATTGGGTCAGCCCCTAGTCTACCTGGTGTGAATTCAGTAATTGGATCTGCCCCAAGTGGACTTGGTGTGAATTCAGTAATGGGATCTGCTCCAAGTGGAGACGGTGTGAATTCAGTAATTGGGTCAGCCCCTAGTCTACCTGGTGTGAATTCAGTAATTGGATCTGCCCCAAGTGGACTTGTGAATTCAGTAATGGGATCTGCTCCAAGTGGAGACGGTGTGAATTCAGTAATTGGGTCAGCCCCTAGTCTACCTGGTGTGAATTCAGTAATTGGATCTGCCCCAAGTGGACTTGGTGTGAATTCAGTAATGGGATCTGCTCCAAGTGGAGACGGTGTGAATTCAGTAATTGGGTCAGCCCCTAGTCTACCTGGTGTGAATTCAGTAATTGGATCTGCCCCAAGTGGACTTGGTGTGAATTCAGTAATGGGATCTGCTCCAAGTGGAGACGGTGTGAATTCAGTAATTGGGTCAGCCCCTAGTCTACCTGGTGTGAATTCAGTAATTGGATCTGCCCCAAGTGGACTTGGTGTGAATTCAGTAATGGGATCTGCTCCAAGTGGAGACGGTGTGAATTCAGTAATTGGGTCAGCCCCAAGTGGACTTGGTGTGAATTCAGTAATGGGGTCTGTCCCAAGTGGACCAGGTGTGAATTCAGTAATGGGATCTGCCCCAGGTGGACTTGGTGTCAATTCTGTAATGGCATCAGTCCCAAGTGGACTTGGTGTGAATTCAGTAATGGGATCTGCTCCAAGTGGAGACGGTGTGAATTCAGTAATTGGTTCTGCCCCAAGTGGACTCGCTGCAAATCCAGTAATGGGATCTGCCCCAAGTGGACTTGGCATCAGTTCTCTATTGGGGTCTGCCCCAAATGGACTCGGTGTGAATCCAGTAATGGGATCTGTCCCAAGTGGACTTGGCATCAGTTCTGTAAAGGGATCTGCCCCAAGTGGAGTGGGCTTGAATTCAGTAACGGGATCTGTCCCAGGTGGGCTTGGTGTCAATTCTGTAATGGGATCTGCCCCAAGTGGACTTGGTGTGAATCCAGTAATGGGATCTGCCCCAAATGGACTTGGTGTGAATTCAGTGATTGGATCTGCCACAAGTGGAGTTGGTGTGAATCCAGTGATTGGATCTGCCTCCGGTGGACTTGATGTGAATTCAGTGATTGGATCTGCCTCCAGTGGACTTGATGTGAATTCAGTGATTGGATCTGCCCCAAGCAGAGTTGGAGTGAATTCAGTGATTGGATCTGTCCCAAGTGGTATTGGTGTGAATTCAGTGATTGGATCTGCCCCAAGTGGAGTTGGAGTGAATTCTTTGATTGGATCTGTCCCAAGTGGTGGTGGTGTGAATTCAGTGATTGGATCTGCCCCAAGTGGAGCTGGAGTGAATTCTTTGATTGGATCTGCCCCAAGTGGAGCTGGAGTGAATCCAGTGAAGGGATCTGGCACAAACGGAGTTGATGTGAATTCAGTAACTGGGTTAGCTGGCTCCAATTCTGCTGCCCCTGAAACAGGTATTCTACATTGTTCCTCTGGTTCTGCTTTAGACAGAAAAATCAATGAATTAGTGAAGTGGTGATTGGTGGTGGTGTTTTTGATCAATACAGATTTAGTGTTAAAGGAACTCATGAGAAAGATTTTCAGTGTTGCTGGACTTGGATCCATGGTTTATCCATCGATTTTAAAAACATTTAAAAAATATTTTACCAAGTAGAATTATACTTCGAATTATATTAGGAACAGCCTAATTATTTTGTATTAAAATAGGTGTCAGAAGCTCATCTGACTACAGTACTCCTGGACCACTCATTACTACAGGTAATTTGATTTATGAGTTTCTGTACTTAAAATAAATATATACATAAGGTATATGTATGTATGCATATATGTATATATGTATCTTTTTGAAATCAAATGTTCTGTTGATTATTGATTTACTACGATTTTGTATTATGTGTTTCTCGTGTTGAATTGCACTTCTAAGGTCTTCTTCTAAGTACTAAATTTTAGATGACCAGTTGGATATTTGAAACAACTTCATAAATAAGAGAGATTAAATTATATTTTAAGGGAAAATGAATAAAACATACTGCAACTTCTCCTTTATGATTTTAGATACAATATTTTTTAAATGGCTTTATAAATAGTTTAATCTTTTCCCAGTCAACCTGAATAAAGACCACCTGAAGCAGAGAGGTAGCCTCAAGACATACAGTAAATAGCATTGTGAAAAATATTTTAGAATTGCATCAAAATATTCACTTTTGTTATTGTTGTGACTATTCCATTCTGCTTGCTTTTGACCTTGCTCCAATATATTTCATCTAAATTTACTGGGTTACATAAAAGGGTCAGTGCCTTAGAAATAAACAATCATGAGTAACTTAAATTTCAAGGTGTACAGATTTTTCTCTTTGATCAGGAGAATTGAGTTTTCTTCAAATATACATAACTGAGTTATTAGTATTATATAATAGACCAACTTAATAAAACTACCTTTGGCCTGTTTGGGTAGTGGTTTCCAATAAAAATAGGCTAACAAAGTTTGATTTTTGAAGTAGAAAAGATAATTTTGTAAGAGATACAACATATGTCAGTAATTGTGCATGACCAAAAATGAATAGGCACTTAGTGATTTCTGAATATACTATGGCTGATTTTTCCACGAAAAAATATGGATTTTTTTTCAGCAATAGTCATTTATGTGACCTTGACAAATCACAACTTTCACAAAATCAAATCATATAGTCAGGCTAAAGAGACTCATTGGTAGCCTTTAATACCAACTTTAAATTTCCAAGTAAAAGTCCAAATATTCTGTATATTTAAAATCAATATATGTCTCGAAATTTAAGTAATCTATGCATTGTGTTGAACAGAAAGAGGATTCCACATTCCAGAAGCAACTCCAAAATACTCAGAAACAAATACAATTATTGGTAAGCAAAATTGATCTTTTATTTCTATCCATATTTTTATCCCCAAGCCAACCAGTACCTAAAAAAATAACCCAAATTTGAAACTAGTTTTAAAAATTTGCCTATTCTCTATCTCTTTGATCATTATACGTTCGAATGACATCACATTTGTACTATTTTACCTCAATGATATATGTACACATACATACATGCCTGGACACATATACACAACACACATGAACATAGAAACACATAGATACATATGTGTACACATACACATATATGTATAGAGAGAAGTAATATTCTTTGCATTCATTTGATATCGATGGAAACCTACTCAGACAACATAAGAAAGACTATCTACAAAGAGTAAAACGAACAAAACAAAGGCAAACACACCACAGCTTCCTTCCATATATCCTTCCCCACAGTGGAACGATTTCCCTTTTCCCATGGGAAATTCATGTTTTATTTTATTCATGTTTTGTTCTAGTCAGAATAGCCAACTTTGGGCATCTGCAAGGACTCAGGTACCACTTTTGATGTGTGTTTGCAATATTTGAGAAAGAACAGTACTGATTTAGGGTGGTAGCTGTGAGAAGAGAACCTTACAGTGATTGTTTTTCTCTTGGTCCATAAACACTTTAAAAAATGAGAACTAGAAGCTATGTTAATTGTTCTAAATCAGTCTGACCTCTCTACCCTAAATGTTTTGTAGGTGAAGCTTCTACCTGGGGCAAAGGAGTATATAAAGCTTTCAATGGCCGTGTCTTTTCCTTTAAGTCTTCATGCATGTATACTTTCTGCCGTCACTGTGTGGAATCTGGAGGAGATTTCAACATTGAGATCAAACGAAACCGTAATAGTGACATTGAAATAATAGCAGTTGCAATCGACAGTAATGACATCTCTATTTCTGGTGATCACATTTTAGTTAATGGAGAAAGGTAATTGGCATACTATTTCAGAAAAATGCCATAGAATTATTTGAAGTAACCTGAACAGAAAGAAAGAAGGTCAAATAGGGAAGAGATGGTACTATTTTCCTACTTTGGTCCTATTGAAGTTTATAATAGATTGTTGGAAAGGAGTTTGATTAATGTAGAAGACTTTGCTGTATGTGGGATTGTTAAGCTATTATATTTGTTCCTGTAACAAGATGGGAAGAGACTACCTCTGTTGTCCAATTATTTTGAGTATTGAGATTTGGGGCAACATGAATATTCAACAGAACAGTTCATAGAATGTTCCAATTTTCATCTGCATTTCTAACACTCATATAAATTTGAGGTTTTACAGTAGATTGCAACTTAGGCCATCATTTGTGGAAGTAGCGGCTCATATTTAGCAAGGATGGCTTATATGAATACTTCCCAGGATAAGAAAATGAGGCATGACAGTCTAGTTGTGAACTTTCAAATGATTTCGTATTTTTTTTCTTACATCATGGCACTTTCTGTTTGCTCATTTTTCCAGAGTCCCAAAGATTTATTCGTTGTTCCTTAAAAGTCTTTCCAAAAGTGAAAAAATATATTGTGTCTCTTCTTCTGAGATAAGAAAACTTTAATATTTACTAACATGTATTATATTTATGACATTAAATGTAAAAATATGAATTATCAGAAAAACATGATAGTATTATTCTTACCTTTTATATGTACTTTTATTTCATACTTTTCAGGGTACACATGCCATATGACAATAAGTTGATTCATATTAAAAAATACGGAGAACATAATGTTCTGAATAGCCGTAGAGGAGTCCTGTCTTTAATGTGGGACAAGAAAAAGAGACTTTCAGTAAGTCCGTCTATGAGTTTCCTATAATCCTATGCTTTCTGTTCTCTACTTTCAGTTACAAAAATAATACATTATAAGGAAAATAAGCGCTACAGTTTACTGAGAAATCTCTATGTATCAGTCACTGCACTATGTATTATCTTATTTAATACTTAAAACACCTTAATATGCAGATTATTATTAGGCTTATTTTACAGATAATGGAACTGAGGAAATGTAGGCAAACAAAAGTTAAATCATATGTCCAAAGACATAGTTAGTAAGAGCTGGAGCCAGGACCTCTCTAAATTCTTTAAAAAAAGACCCCATAGTACATCTTTAATTAAACCACTGCAGGTCCTGTCCTTTAGTTTCGGTAAATTTTGTCTTGAGGTATTTTCAATATTTTATAAACATATAAATTTAATTTTTCAAACAGCTCACTCTTCACAAGCAATATGCAACTTGTGGTCTTTGCGGGAACTTCAACAGCACTCCGGGTAAGATTCCTATGCATTCTGAGAAAAGTGCCCCCCAAAAGAGAATTGGAAAGTAATTGTTCATACTTGGATAAGTCTAAGAGCAAATAATTTACATTTGTAGAAAGAATGAGAAATTGTTAAAGAATGTATTTATGTGGTCACTCCATATTTAGCATGAAAATAATATAACGGTACAAACATTGCTTTGTTTTTAAGGAGAAAATATCAATGAGCACATTGCCAGGAGTAAAATTCCTGGCAGTTGTCCAAAAGCTGTTCATAAAACCTATAAAGATTGTGAAGATGGCGTGCAGGTAAGAATATTTCATGTGGTAACAAACTTCAGCAGTCTTTAACTTGACTTCAATATAAACAGCCAACATCCTCTTCTAATCACTCAGACCTTATTCTTGCAATTACAGGCACACTAAATACAGTGCCTGTACTCTGTTTCTTAGTGTTAGTCCCACTGGAGATGATAGAATACTTTTTTAAAAAAACGTTATACTATATATGTGTCACAATTTTAATTTCTTTTGCAGTGTTTTAGTTTGTCCTTAAGCTGACATATGTCCCCTCTCCATTTTTATCTTGTGATGGGCACAGTACTGAGTTGACTCTTACTATTTAGAAATCCATGTACTGTGTCCCTAAGAACTACTTTCTGTTCTCACCCCCTTACTTTGACCACAGATAGCCAATCTGAATTTTCATCCCTTGTATCCTTTACCTTTGAAAAGTTACAGATAGTCTTTTGGACTGCACTTAAAAGTTGTCATCATTTCCTCTGTGAGTTTTCTTCACTGGTATAATTCTGTTATGTTGAATTCAATAGGTTGCATTTGTTTGATGACTGAATGAATGTTCACATGTTCCTATTTCAATCAGAAACAAAATTCTGAAGGTCAAGATAAATATGGATAGTATGAATAGAAAAGAGTTTTGTTTTACTGACACCGGGTATTGCAGTTATGACCATCTTGTCATCTTCTAGCAAAGAAAATTAAACCATGACATGGTATCAATCATTTACCATCCCACATTCTGGCATCAACAATCTCTACATTTCTCACTGCTTCCATATTCTTGGGTTCTAAACTTTCTATCACCATTACAGAAATTGTGCATGAGTTTAGGTCTAACAGTTTTTGGTGTCATCACATTGCACTTCAAAATACCAGAGGTAAAGTTTTCTTTAGGGTCACTGTACCAGCTATAATACGTCAAAACTATCTCAACAGTGTTCAACAACTATCCCTGTCAAAGCTATAGGATATTATGCAAAAAAAAAAAAAAAACCATAATTTATTTTTTCCTAAATATTCATTTGGTTTTCCATTTGTTTTAATAAAACTTTATGCTTTATTTTGCAGCATTGTGACAAAATTATTAGAAGGTATTTCGAGAAATGTGGAAAGGTTGCCCCACTAGTCAGTGACTACAGAATGATCTGCATCGATGAATACTGCCAAAATAACGATAAAAGATCTACTTGTGACACTTACTCAGAATTGTCCCGCCTCTGTGCCTCGGATGGTCCAGGAGCCTACGAATCCTGGAGAGACGATTCCGATGTAGTCTGTGGTAGGTTTTTAGTGTTACTGTAGATCCCACATCAGGATGTTTCTATAGCACTTTAAAGTTGAGCTACATTTCAAAGTAATCTTCCCAAATGACTGGAAGCCCGGGAAGGGATCTTAGGGATGGTGGAGTCTGTCTCTCTTATGTATTTCTGAGGAATCTGAGGCCTGTTGTGGTTATGTGACTTGCACAAGGTGTAGTAGCGCTTTGTGTTAAGACCTTAATTAGGAATTTCCATTTTCTGAGGAAAAGTCACTGGAAAAATAGTAATTCTGTAAGATTCTATAAAAAAACTGGAAAAGTTATCAAAAGTATGTTGATTAGTAGCAATACTGCCTTCAAAACGATTAGTAAATTTGAGTTTCATGCAAATATAAATATACTTTCCACTTATGATTGGCTCAATCTTTACATGCTAAAGTACAAGTAGAGTATCAATTTTAAAGTAAGATGAAATTATAGCATATATAATATACATTTCCTCCAAATTTGTTTGCTTACCTCCAAATTAAATGCTGTATCATAAAATAATGCATGGGAATTGGCATAATCCAATTGTACTGAGTATCTTTAAGACTGACTTACACCTTGAAAATTACACTGAGAGAATCCCATTTGAAAAAATCCCCATTAGAATATTGTGTATGTATCGTATCCATGTCACCTCTAATTTTACTATATATGTATTTCTCTGTTTCTCTAGAAAAGCCTAGATGCCCAGAAAAACATATTTACAAAGAATGTGGTCCCTCAAATCCTGCAACTTGTTCGAATGTGGCTCCTTTCCAAGACAGCGAATGTGTGAGTGGCTGCACCTGCCCAGAAGGTAATTGGCCTGTGAGAATATATACAATAAAACAAATGAAAATTAAATGACTCAAGTATGAGTTCTTTTTAACAAGATATTTAATGAATTCACCTATTCAAAATCCATCCTTCTAGAAAACTACAGAGGATGGTGACTGAAAGGTAGCATGTATTCCTATTTCTACAGAACCTGATGGCTGTGGTTCTCCACAGGTCATCCTGGTCCTGTCTACGGCTCTGTAGGCTGCTCTGTGCTCAAAAAATTATCTATAGTCTTGTCATTTCTCAAACTAGGAGTAATCGCTTAAATAGAAATTAATATTTTAAGTGCATATTTATACTTGAAAGAACTCGCTTGTGACTGATTTCACATTACACTGCTTGAGAATTTCCTGATGTTTCCATAGTTTTGAGATTAATCTTATGCAATGTATTCTAGGTTATCTATTGGACGATATTGGCAAAAAGGGGAGATGTGTATTAAAGGCCGAGTGTCCCTGTGAATCTAATGGAAAGATCTATCGGTCAGGAGAAGTTCGAGAAGGTCCCTGCGGTTCGCAATGGTATGTGTGTGCTTTTCCACCATATTTTATTAATAGGAAAATAACAGTAAAATTTTATTCTAAAATTTGAAATAATTTCTAAATCTACTATTAAACTTTTCAGATACAAAAAGCAACTTTGTTGCATTTTCTGTATTAATGCTTTATTTTTTATTTTTTTAAGGAAAGTTTAGTGTGTATTTTAATATAAAATATATGAGTTTTCTGTGTATCTTTAAAAGATAATGTTTTTCACTGATGAAATAGTGTTTAGAATAGTAAACCAATTGGTGGTTGCAAGTAAAGAGCAAAGAATTATACTGGAGTATGGTTTCAATAATGAAACAATAATCATGCTAATGGCCAAGTCTAATAAAATGTACTATCAGAAACTCAACACTTTCAAATAATTTTATATGAGGCTACATTAGTGAAGCTACATTTAATACAGAATGGATTTTAATGTGCTAAGAATTAATATAGATTATTTCCCTTTTAATCAAACAGCTCAATTCTGCCTTATCAGGAATGATGACCATAGATATTTCCCATTTCTTATCATTACTTCTCTCTGAAACTCCAAATTTATGCAGGACTCAAAAGGAATTCCCTAGAAATGTACTGTTGTGCTTATAGGAAAATAAGCCAACTCAATGAAAACTAATATATTATTTATACTACATTTTCTCTATAAATAGGAAATGTTCTATTAGCGTAGTAATAATATATGAATGATTATAACAATAGCTATCATTAATTGCATGTCTCTAAGTGCTACCCAAGAGAAATATAATGTGAGCCACAAATATGACCCACATATATAATTTAACATTTTTTTAGTTGATGCATTTTAAAAAAGCAAGAAGAACCTGGTGGAATTGATTTTAATCCTATATTTTATATTTCCAAAGTATTATTATTTCAACATGAAGTTAGTATAAAAAGTTGAGAGATTTTATAATCTTTTTCTCATAGAAATATGTGTGTATTTCACATGTACAACAGATCTCTATCTGAACTAGCCACATTTCAAATAATTAATAGCTATATGTCTCTCTACTGCATTAGACAGTTCAGGTCTACAATATGATGTGCAGCAGGTCTTTTAATATTAATAATAAAATGTGTTCCACTTAAACAAATTCTGATATCTATTTACAAGTTTTTGTTTGCTTAATGCAGGCAGAAGTTATTATTTTAGTCAATGAAATTCAAGTCTTTCAAAATACACGGATACCACTATCCATGAAACATTTTATCAGAGCTGAGATGTTGGGTGGGAAATGAAGATGGTGTAATAAAGCTTAACTAAGTGTTTTAGTTCATGTTGTGATTTTTTGATGTCGTGATATTTATTTTCACCATCGAGAAAACATGATCAATGACCTTGAACATAACTGTTGCATTTTAACAGCACATGTCAAGAAGCAAAGTGGTCTTGCACTGAAGCGCTGTGTCCTGGACGGTGTAAGGTGGAAGGAAGCTTGATTACCACCTTTGATGGTGTTAAATACAACCATCCTGGAAACTGTAACTTCTTGGCCATTCATGTATGTAATGGAATATTTGGGAAGATGGATATACACACCAACCTATTTTTAAACCAATTTAAAACACAATCTTCCTTTAAATTACTATTTAGAAAAATAAAACAAATGGCCTGGCAATTACTTTCATATATTTCAGCATCAGTTTTCTGTCACAGATTGACATTGACAAGCAATATTACCTGTGCTTCCTCGAAATTCCTCGCAAAGCAAAAAGCAAAAAAAAAAAAAATCCCCTTCATCCATCAATAATTTTCTAAATCCACTGGAAAATATTTCCTCCTTCTACTTTTCTTTGCATGTATTCGCTAGTGCCTCAGATGAAACTATCTTTTACACTCCATAAAGTATCTTCCTCTTTCATCATTATTTCTTCACCCTTATTTTGAGTTTTTATAACATAGTATCACCCATATGTTAGAGGTTCTCTTTACTTTTAAATTCTTTTCAGAACTTAAAGTTTAGGTAATCTGAATTTCAATAAAAGGGGGGTGCCATTTTGTAGCTTATACCTTTAGCTAGCATGAGAATAAGCAATTTTAGTTAATCTTCCTGATAACAAAGATGAACAGAATTTGTGACTCCTGAAGTGAGAGCTGTCATCACATCCAGTAATATAAAAAATGTAGTTGCTGCTACTAAAAGTCCGTTTTCAAAATCTGCTGTCCTTTTTAATGCTCTACATGTAATCGATGAAAATGGACAAAGTGAGGGCGGAATATCCCAAAATAATGCAGCACCATTCTCTTTGAGAAGACAAAAAGTAATGATAAGAGAAATAAATGATAAGACTATGGAAGTCCACGAGTCACAGACTGCACAGATGAAGCTTAGGCAAGTTATTTGGGCCGTCTGTAAAGCTGCTGGCCAATCCTAGGCTGTACCATGGACTGACTTAGGTTTCTATTGTCAGGGCAGACTAGTTGTTTGTAGGAATTGTGCATACTTAAAATGCAAACATGCGCTGTGAATGAATGCAAAGTAAAAGCATATAATCCATGGCATTTTAATACACATTTAAACGAAATGCATTTTTTAACAGGATAAAGAATGGTCCATTAGCGTTGAGCTTCGTCCATGTCCAAGTGGTCAGTCAGGAACGTGCTTAAAGAGTGTTACACTCCTCTTGAATTCGGTAAGTAATCAGCTTCCTAAAGTTTATTCAGAGCAAAATCAAATCAATTACTTCACAAATTCAGAAGTTTTGAAGCTGAAGAGAGGCATTACTGTGTAAATTAAAAACATAAATAAGATTGTACAGAAAATTGATAATGAGCTCTAATCTTTCAAGGATCCTTAAGTATATCAAATTTATTATACATACACAACTAATGTACTAATTACATATTGACCTTATGTGCTTAATGTATTAAACTCTGGACCATGTAAGAAGACAGTTATATTTTCTTTAGAATTCCATGTATTTGGAACTGACATTACAAGTGGAAATAGACCTAAAGGGACTGGGAGGACACCTGGGCTGGCCTTTTGATACCCGCAAGCTGTTGGACCTTTGGGAATCCAAAGTACCTCCTTGGGTCTTATTTCCTCATCTACAAATTGAGGGTAAAGAGTCCTGTACAATCCTCCTCATTAAACTGGTGTGAGATACAATGAAGCAAAGTGTGGGAAATGCTTTGAAAGTATTCTCTAGATGTTTTTAAATTAGTCCAGTAGAATTAATTTTTTTTATGGCACAAAAAATTCAGGTTCATATATTACATTAAAATGAATTAATATTGAAAATTAATATAAACTAACAATGTTTTAAATATTAGTCTGTTTCAGTTGACAAATATGTATTCAATAGAGATGGAACAGTCTCAAATGATAAGATGAGAAATCAAGTTTATTATTATTCAGGTAAGCTTAACAATACCATTTAAAAATAAATGTAAGATGCATTCATTTATTCAATTTTAAGGACATTAAGTGTTCTGTTTCTTAATAAATTTTAAATTATAAAAGCATTTTGAGAAATTAAAAGTAAATATGTTAATTATTGCTATTAATGTTAATAATTGTTTTAACAGACCAAATACAGATCTTCAGAGTATCTTCCTCATACCTTCAAGTAGAAACGTACTTTCATGTAAAAATGCAAATACAAATTGTTCCTGTGATGCAATTATATATTTCCATGCCACATAACCAGTTCACAGACACCGTAGGTAAGTACCCTAGATATGTTTTTATTTCTAAGGCTCTAATGTGACTATCGTTATTGTAATTTTCAATTGTCTCTTAATTAATGACATTAGACCATAAGGCATTTTTACTTATTCTTCCCTTTCATATTGCAGTAAAATCTTTCCAACTTATAATAGATTTATTACAAAATCTATCCCCAAATGCTTTTCAACAATGTAAACTTCTAAAGGGTTTAAAATTAAAGTTCTTACTGAGATTGGATGATATATGTTACATACCACTTTGCTAATACACATTATTAAAGCTTTTACCTGTAGAAGAATAAATGAAAATATTACAGATAATAACCTTTTGAAAATCAAGTTTCACATACAAACTACTTTCTAACTTATCTTTGTGCTGACGGACCACATGATCATATTTTTCACTGAGGTTTTCTATCATAGAAATCAGCTCTTACGTATTGTCACGGATGTCTACCCAAACAAACAAAACAATGGCAAAGCCCACAGTTACTAACTTAAAACCATCTAAATTTTTGCAGCATATCTTTACTTGAAAAGGTGACTTATTTATACATAGCAAATAAATGTAACTCATGGGTCAGAAAGATCCAGATAAGAAAGGACTATGGTCCTTAACAGGCCTCACCCCTCCCCAATGAAACTGAAAATGTGAAGCCATGAACTTCCTACCGGTAAGCACACTTCCTACTGCCTTGTCAAAGGAGATTCGGTTACAGACACAAATAGAGAAAACACAATATTCATGGCAATTGGTGTTCTCATACTCTGGAAATTTGAATAAAATAGCTTGTTAATCTGAAGTCTCTTGGAATTTTCCTTACATGTATAAAGATGAGCCAACATATACTTCCATGTGGCTTCTACATGTTTTGGTTTGAGCAGAGAATTGACTACAAGTGAGGACACAAACCCAAAAAGCCGAGTAGGTGAGGAGTTGCCAAAATGTGTTCTGTGCTCTATCTAGGACTCTGTGGTTCCTACAACAACAAAGCGGAGGATGATTTCATGTCAAGTCATAATATCCTGGAGAAGACATCTCAGGCATTTGCCAATTCTTGGGAAATGACGCGCTGTCCTAAAGGAACCCCTGCTTCATGTATCAGCATAGAAAAAGGTAATGTGGACTGAATGGCAAACTTTGTACTTAAATACTTGGTGCTAGTAATTATATACTTATTCTGGTAATAAAGAGATTATCAGACGATCTGGGTTTTAGCTGGTGCTTGTTGTACTGTCCCAGTTTTAGAGGGAGCAGAGAAATAGTCGGGCTGGATGAGGGTGCCCCTAAAAAACGCATCTTTCCCTGGGGAAGGGACATCAACAGAGTTGTCTTTCTCTACCCTCTTTTTTCCTCCTTATAGAGTTTTCTCCATTGCTGTAGAATAATAGTGTTAGAGGAGACTTTACAGACCATTTAATTTATTCTTCTTCCCCTTTAATTTAATTGTGGAAATGATCATTGGTTGAAATAGCAAGACTCGGCCAAATTGCTGAGCCACTCAACGACAGAGCCGCAGATAGACCAAGCCTCCCAACCACTCAGGTCGTGTATATTAATGAAAGCAAACCCCCAACAGAGATATTTTTAGGAAAACTGTATACTGGCATGATGGACCTGCTGTTATAGCTTACCAAAGACTTCCATAAATATTAGGTCAATTTATTCCCAAAAAACTCATGAAGGACATGAATGAGGCTATTATCCCCATTAATGTAGATGCTGATAATGGAGTCTGGATAGGAAGCTCTTAATAGGGGTTAACTATGAAGCTGTAATCCAAGTATTTTGAATCCAAGCCTTGTTCTGGTTACTTCCTTAGTATTGTTGATTTTAATAAACCCTTCATCTTATGTTGCTTCCTTCATGAATATGGAATGCAATGGAAGATAAGTTATAATATATTATGTTGATAAATTTACTAGTTGTTTCTAAATTCATCTGCATATTTGAGACAAATATCTGATCAGCTTACAAGAGTATTTAAAATTCACTGAAAATATTCCTTCTGAAGTCTCAACTACTTGTTTTGACTTAAAAATGAGTTGACAGATGCATTAACAACAACGTGGTAGTACATATATCAAAGTTTTTAATCATCGTGTTATTTTGTTTTGTAGCTGTTGCAATGAAAACAATTAAAATGAGAGTAGGTGAAAAAAAAAAGAACATATATTTCCTAAGAAACTAAGCCAATTTATGTTAAGGTCACTATAGGGAAACACTTTTGAGAGAGATATAAATTAACCATTTCAATTTTCAATGTTTAATATTTAATAAAATATATTTAGTATTAAATATTTCACACTAATAAAATAAAACAAAATTATATATACATATATTTTTTTAATTTGGTCTTAATTTCTTTTTATTTTGTTGTCATTAATCTACAATTACATGAAGAATATTATGTTTACTAGGGTGCCCCCTTCACCAAATCCCCCCCACAACCCCATCACAGTCACTGTCCATCCGCTAGTAAGATGCTGCAGAATCACTGCTTGTCTTCTCTGTGTTGCACAGCCCATATTTTAAGAAGCTGTTAGTAATGTTTACATAAAACATGATATAATGGGACTTGGTTTGTCAATATTTCAGAAATAATCAGCCTCAGGGTACTTGTCAAAGATTCAGACTGCTGCTGCTCTTGCTTCCTGGTGACAGTCACTTTTAAAAGCCAAGGAACAGATAGTTAAAAAAAAATGTTAACAGTGACGCTGCTAGTCATGGTCATGTTCTTTAAGCATTTGCTCCTCAGATGCTATTTTTGTAAATTTTCTCTTCTGTTAATTTAATATGAGGCTAGTGATTTATAAGCTAAGCAAACACCAATTTTCCACTGAAAAAATTAACATAGTGTATTTGAATTATTGATATTCGTTGTGGTAAAGGTGATACGACCTTCTGAGGGGAACAGGGGCCAGTTGGTAGTTGTGGTATTGTGGCCTCACTTACCAGCTTGTCATAGTTTACATACAAATATACATATATTTTAATTAAAAGGCACCTGAATAAAGAATCTGATTCCCTTATTCCCATTTTTATATGGGCATTGTGCTTCAGAAAAAGGTTTAACTGATTTAACACGAGAGTCCAAATCTAATGAGGATGTTGCCTTCTAGTTTAAGGTGTTTCTGATTATAGCGTGTTCTTTTTGTTTATCATGATGAACTAGATTTGTTATATATTTATTATACCAAGATACTTTAAGAGCACAATTGTGTGAGTAAAGACAAACTCTGTTAAAAACTTTATACTTTTCCCTTCAATTAAAAAATAATGCCATTACTGATACTAATGTGAGGCACATTCGTTGTCTTACAGAGAGATTCGCTGAGAAGCACTGTGGCATCCTCCTCGAGTCCAGTGGGCCTTTCGCTTCCTGCCATCCGATTGTGAACCCTAAGCCGTACCATGAGGTATGGGAGAGTCTCACATTAACAGTTTTTTAGAGAAATATTTTTATAATATCAAAAGAAGCATGTAGATATTAAATTTTTTTGAGTAACAACCATAGTCAGTAGATTAAGATACATGTTTAAATTTAACATTGGATTCCACTAATTTATTAAAAATATCTCCAAAAAAAGAGTTGTACTAGAAAATAACCTCAAAGGAGACAATCTTGAATAAATTCCCTTTCTGTCTGTTCTAAGTTCTTTGAAACCTTGGTTAATCGTTGATTTGCTATTTTGCATATTTTTGGATTATGTCCAAAAGCTTCAAAAACAAATGTTTTGCTTGAAAGAGGAGTGGTTATGAACTGAATCATTATACCCAGTTTACGCGTTCTTCGGAGTATTTTCATAATGTAACATAAATGTGTTTCTTACTTTAAAGGAATGCAAAAAATATACTTGCACTTGTGAAAACAGTCGGAATTGCCTGTGTACAATTTTAGGCAACTATGTGAAAGCATGTGCTGAGAAGGAAACATACATAGTGGGCTGGAGAACTGGACGTTGTGGTAAGGAAGACAGAGGCTTTAGATAATGCTACTTCCTTCTCAGTTTTACTGTAGCTGTGTGTGTGCGTGTGTGTGTGCATGTGTGTGCGCGTGTGTGTTTGTGTGTGTGTGTGTGTCGTTTAGGCATATGTGTTTATAAATTTGTGCTTGGCTCTTTCCAAGGTAACTTTGTTTATTAACAAATGTGTTTGACAAATCCTTGCATTTTTACTTTATGATTTATTTCTTCTCTCTTGATTTAATATTTTCATATTTAAACAAGAATGTATATGCATTTATATATAAATATATGCTTCTCTTCAATCATTATGTGCTGAAATTTAAATAATGTCCTGACTCCTACTGCATTTTTAAATGATTGTCAAATATTAATAACATATTTTGGAAAAAAATAATTAATTAATCAATTAGGAGCTCGACTATCATATTGATAAAAATCATGCTTTGTTTGAAAATATTGCACTATTGGAATAAGAAAGACATCTCTTGCACATCATATTTTATACCTCATAACCCATATCCAGTCAATCAATAAGGTCTTGTCAAGTTCACCTCAAAATTTCTCTCGAATCCATTCACAGCTCTCTATCTCTATTGCCACTAACCTAGTTCAAGAAATCATCAATTTTTCCTCCTGGGGAATTACAATGGCCTCCTTCAGTATCCACTCTCAGTTCCCTCTAACTCATGTTTACAGAGAAACCAGTGTAATCTATAAAGGAAAACCAAATAAAATGAACCTGGTCATGTGACATCCCAGACTGAAACGCATCAGTGGCTTCTCATTGGTCTAAGGCTAAAGACCTTTAGTTCTTAAGAGGTCCCTGCAAGTTTGAATCACTGATTCTTCCTTGGCTTGCTCTTGGAAAGAATTTCCCTCCCTTCTAGCAGAGGCTCTTCCGCAGATGTAGAACTACCTTGCCCTGGGCTACCGTCATGTCCTCCGTCTACCCGTCCTACCCCAGGGACAGGCCCCTAGTGACCCACTCTCAGAGCTGCCCGCTTGCTCCCTTCTAGCACGTGCCACGGCTGTCCTCCCAGGAACACAAGCCACATGAAAGCAGTGTATTGCCACTCTTGTTTATGGGTGTCACCCCCAGCAGAATGTGTACACATGTAGTTGGGACTCAATACTGACTGAAACAGAAAACAAGAAAAGAAAAGCAAGTGCCTTTTTCTTGGTTATCCATAATCTTACTTCTCATTCACTATAGTCTATTAACATCAAGTTGAAATAAAATTGCTAATTTCCCTGGATATATGCATATTGATTATTTTTGGCCCTATACCAACAGATCACTCTTGTCCAAGTGGCCGAGTCTTCAAGTACAACGTAAAAGCCTGCAATAGTTCTTGCCGATCACTGTCAGAGAGAGATAGGAGCTGTGATGTACAGGACGTTCCCGTCGATGGATGCACTTGCCCTGAGGGCATGTACAAGAATAATGAAGGGAAGTGTGTTCTAAGGTCTCACTGTGACTGCTACATAAATGACGAGGTCGTGAAACCAGGCAAACTCATCAATATTGATGACAACAAATGGTATGGAGTATATATATACATATACTTGTAATGACCTTGAAATCAAGAGATTGTCCTTTCAGAGAAATAATGTTTTGCTGGTATAAGATCATTTTTAAATCTGTCTTATTTTTAATTTTGTATTTCTTATTAAGGTTAGTTAATACCTCGTTTAACCTGGAGTGTCACATAATGGCTATAACTGATTCTTCCTACTGGTTTGGTTTTAAATACCAGTAAAAAGGTGTTCCAGCAGCTTCTACAAACAGATGGATTTAAAACAATTCCCTATTAAGACAAAGCTTTCTAGTTGTCTCTTAGCATTCATCATTCAACACATATCAAGTAAATACCTACTAGGTGCTGGGTCTTATGCTGAGTGCTGGAGTTACAAAGATAGGTTATTATCTTGGACTCACAGAGTAAGCAAGGTGCTAACTTTGTGAGGAAGTCTGAACACTGTAATATAGCATCAAAAAGGACCACTCATGACCTGGAAAACTTCTCAGAGAAAACCAACATTTAATTCCCTATGGGATGAATCCTTTTCCAAATAAAATTGGGGTGTGTAGAATGATTTTCAGTAAAAAGAATGCACTAATGTAGGGAATGCATGAGAAAGTATTATACATGCACATTGTTGTTGCATAGGATTGGACTGGAAAGTAGACATTGGGCAGGCCATATTCAAGAATTTGGGCATAGATGCTGGGCAGTAGGAGACGAAGAATTGTCACTTTTTGTAATGGTAAAGGAGGCTGTGATTTCTGTAGTTTGGAGCAAAGTAATTTATCCACATTTCTAATTCCATACACAGACATAGCAATTCTTAACAATGTATCTACAAAATGAAAGTCAATGCAAAAAACTTCCGATGTGTTGTCTCTCGTTTTGAATTCCATGAAGCTATCATTTAACAATGAGTGATTTTTCTTGGTCATTTTAAAGGAAAGTGTAGGTAACAACCCCTGTCCATCCCTGCATATAAAACATTTGGCTGTGGTTTAATACTGATCCTTCTCTGTAGATGTTGAGGAATAAATGGAACTTAGGCTACCACCTCCAAATTACGGTTCCCTTCATCATTATTCCATTTCAGATCCCCACGAGCTCTTACTGGAACTACTGTGAGAGACCCTTGGCTGCTCTGTGTCCTGGCTCTGTCTGTCTCCATGTTTCCTGCATCCCCTTAGAATTCCTAACCTAAAGCCTTGTTCTGATTATGCCACTTTGCTGCTCAGAAACTCTAATTGTGACAACTACCTGATGAGTAGAAACAAATTTGTCATTTAAGCCTATCTAAAATCTGGCCCTAATTTACCGTTACCACTTCTCCCTATCATGCACCCTACCTTCAATCCGAACAAGCCATTGGAACACACCTTGTCCTTCCTTTGCATCCATTTTGCATCTTATCAACAGTGTCTGTTGAAGCTTACTCGTCCAACAAGATCCAGCCATCATTTCCATGGAGTTTCCTCTGATGTATATAGAACCTTGTTTGGGCATTCCTATGCTCTGTACCAAGCTGTATCTTATCATTTGGTACATCTAATACATCTTCTGGGGGAACTGTGTCTCATTAATCTAATAACTTGTGATTAAACAGATGGTTTATGAACAAGGCATTAAAGTTGGTATAACAGTGTATCAAGAAGTTGCCACTGAAGTCTGATGTTTAAATGTGTAATTTTCTTTTATTTCCAGTGTCTGTCGGGATGGACTTCTTCTTTGCCAGACTCCCATTGATTTAACCCTACGTAAGTGCAAGCTTAAATATCCACTTTGGTTAAAACAAGCAGATCAAGAGACCCTGGATTAACAACTCCCTTTATCTTGCAGAGAACTGTTCGGGAGGGGCTGAATATGTTGACTGCAGGGATCCAAAGTTACAGAGACGAGTTGATAGCACGTGTAGCACACGGAACATACCTAATTTTGATGTAAGTAACATGGCATCAGAGTTTTGATTTTTAAAATGTTTGTTTCAGGGCAAAAGGAAACTAAAAGGTCAATGGACAATAATTAGGAGGTTATTTTGTTTACTGTGTGTTATTTTGACTTATCAAATGTTGATTCTAAATGTACATTTGGTTTGTTAATGTATTATAACT
Source organism: Manis javanica (assembly GCF_040802235.1). Classification (NCBI taxonomy): domain Eukaryota; kingdom Metazoa; phylum Chordata; class Mammalia; order Pholidota; family Manidae; genus Manis; species Manis javanica. Next base: position 4,268,797 of record NC_133170.1, on the reverse strand, counting down.
TAATGCTGATGATGTGACGTTTAGAGAGGCGCCTCATGGTATGTATTTTATATTTGTTCCTGTAGGAGAACTTGCCTTGCAAACGTGGGTGCTACTGTCCAGTAGGAATGGTTCGAAATTCAAAAGGGAACTGTGTCCTTCCTGACGACTGCCCGTGCTCTTTTGGTGGCCGAGAGTATGACCAAGGAAGTGTCACCTCAGTCGGCTGCAACAAATGGTGCTTGATAAACGATTGATGTTTTATTTGTCTTGGGTGTTAGAAAGTGTATAGTCTGCTCTGATTTTTGCGAGAAAGAAGTCATACATGGACATATTGAAAAAATAATGGTCAAATCTAGTTAGAAAAAGGTGCTATGTTTTAAATGGAAACTTTATATAGTATTATATGTGGTGAAATCAAATAATGAAAACCACCACCAAGAATTTAAATCAATATGAAACACTGTTTAGTGCTTCTTTGCAAAAACAGCATGAGCATAGGAATCTTGGTGTAATGTAACGACCACACTCAACCGTTTGTTTTCTTCCAGCACATGCATAAAAGGATCTTGGAGCTGTACACAGAATGAATGTCAAACCACCTGCCACATCTATGGGGAAGGTCATGTCAGAACTTTTGATGGGAAAAGTTACAGCTTTGATGGCCTCTGTCAGTATTCATTTCTTGAGGTAATTACTAGTGTGTTTTTATCACAAATTTTCTATACCTAATTATTATTATTTGTATATGAGCTCTGGAGAATTTTGTTCTCAAAATGTGAAAATTTTAAAAACGTCTCCTTTTATATTTCTCAAAGGCAGTGAAATGTAATATAATGTAAAGCTGACTTTGGAGGCAGTAAGCCTGGAGTTCAATCTTGGCTCTACCATTTCTCTGAGGGTAACTTTGGGTGCATTGCTTGATTTCTCTGTTTCCTTATCTGTAAAATGGGGATGCAAAAATCCCCTACTTGAAACCAAATTAGGGCAAATATTGAAGTATATACTAAGGTGCTCAATAAATGTTAGATATTATTATTACTTTAACAACAGCAATGTCAGCAACAATGACAATTAGTATTTTATGAGTGCTCTTTCCCTGAATGTATATAGTGTGTTATATTTAATCACTGCACTACTAAAAGGGTAATATTTTATTGTTCCTATGGCACAGATGAAGAAACTTGGTTTAGAGAAGTTAGCAACATGAACTAAGTAGAAAATACCCTACCCACACCTGGATCTGAGTCCAAAGTTCATGCTTGTTACTTAACAATGAAACTGCTTCCTAAGTAACAACTAATGGGTGAAATTTGGATAGTTTGTATACATGCATAAGTTTTGATTGAATACCAAGTTTCAGATAAATCACTGAGGAGAAAAAAACACCCTTACCTAGCTATTTATAGAACCTAGAAGTAAATCTATGGTTAGAAACATATATTTAAATACTTGGGTATCTATGGTAGAATTCTAAACTTGTAATAGAAGTATTAGGACAAGGACTGTGTCAAAGTAAATTAACTAGTGTGAACTCAGCCAAGGCTAACCTACTTATAAATGCAACTAAGCCACTGTCTTTTGGAAATTTCATAACATGGCATACGGTAATTTACTGAGTTTATTTCACTATCTAAAAAATATTTGTCTGATACAAATACTCTGAGTTCCATGACCCTGATAGTAACAAACTATTATTATCATTTACTTTTTAAAGGATTATTGTGGTCGTGAAAATGGCACATTCCGTATTTTAACTGAAAGCGTCCCATGCTGTGAAGATGGGCTTACATGTTCAAGAAAAATCGTAATTACTTTCCAGGTACAGTGCTATTTCTCTTTATTTATTTAATTTTTTACTTTATTTACTTCTCCTCTTAGATTACGAGTGGTCAAGTAAAACTGATGATATTGTAAGTCTGTCTTTTAATTTACAGGATCAGAATATCGTCTTGCATGATGGTAAAGTAACGGCAATAAAAACTACAGATAAAGAATGTGAACTCAACAGAAATGCATACTCTGTACATACTGTTGGCCTCTACTTGATTCTGAAGTTTTTAAGTGGCCTAACCATAATTTGGGACAAAAATACAAGAGTTTCTGTTATATTGGATCCACGCTGGAATGTATGTATATCACTGTTAAGTAATTAATGGCAAAGCAAAGTCATTTCTGTTACTGAGAATTAGACATACTCACAGGTGAAAAGTAGAATGAATTGTAAGCTCTGTTCTAGAACAATCCCTCCACAACTATTCAATCTTGTCGTGAATTAAGAAATGCAAAGAAGATAGACTCTGATAGAAAAATATAAAATAGATCTGATTGAAAAAAAACAAAAATAAATGCAACAAACCTGAGGCATTCTAGTTTAACTATATTTGATTACTATAAATTATTGCATAATGCAATTTTTAGATAGTTGGTATATAGATAGATAGAATTAAATGTATTCCTTGCAGCAAATATTCTAAGAACCTATAAGTATACTCGTGCATAATTTGAGGCTAGTGAATATGATTATTTCTTAGGGCATTTTAGTCTATACTAGATCATTTTGCGGTATGTATGTCATCTGCTTCCTTACTGTAGCTCTGTACCTATCTCCCAAGTAAACATGCTGGCTGATTCCCGGTCTCTACAGGGCAAAGTGTGTGGTCTCTGTGGTAACAACAACGGCGACCTCAAGGACGACTTTACAACAAGATACTCATCCGTAGCTGCCGGAGCCCTGGAATTCGGCAACAGCTGGAAGACAAGCCAAGAATGTTCGGACACCGTCGCTCAGACCTTCCCGTGCGACTCAAACCCGTACTGCAAGGCCTGGGCCGTGCGCAAGTGCGAGATCATCCGGGACAGCACGTTCCGGGACTGCCACGGCAAGGTACGGGCCCCGCGCGCCGCGGCTGCCTGGCGTGGGCCGGGCCGCCGCCGGGGCTCACGGGCTCTGCTCCCCTAGGTGGACCCCAACGCCTACTACGACGCCTGCATCGAAGAGGCGTGCGCCTGCGACATGGAGGGCAAGTACCTGGGCTTCTGCACGGCCGTGGCCATGTACGCGGAGGCGTGCAGCGCGGTGGGCGTCTGCGTCACGTGGAGGAGGCCCGACCTCTGCCGTAAGTGAAGTCCGTCCGCACAGCAGCGTCGGTGGCCCCCTTCCTCTCGCTTTGCGTGCGAGACCTAGTCTTACGTCCACCAAGATTTTAGAACATGTTAATATGTTTATTTCCGATGGAGAAAATACCGTGTGAAATAGCAGCACCCGGAGCAGTACATCCAATTTAATGTTAGTTTCAACAGTTCCTGCGTTTGTTCATGGGGAGAAAAAAATGGAATACTGAAGGAAAGTATCTCTTAGTCATACTTAACTGAAAAATGTACTCTTATTTTGGTACAGTCACATATCCTTGAACATTTACCTCATGTATTGGTTCTGGGAGAAGTCCTCAGACGTTATCTTGAAAACTTTTATAGAGCCCTAGACAAGGTACACTGTAGAATGAATATAAACTGAATCTTGATAGGTATGGAACGTGATAACTTTAATAGGAATCAGTCAACATTTTTCCTCTTCAAGGAAGGTGTTATACGGGAAATAAGACAAATGAGAAATGTTGAAATTGAATCTCCATTTTTTTCCAGTTTGCATAGCATGATATTACATTGAAATCTTTAGTTAACTCACTTGGGAACTTTTATTTATGTGTTGAAGATACCTATTTTTCCCAGAGATTTATTTTCCTGATTTGAGCTTGGACATTAAAACTATGAATCTAGACTGTGACCTGAGATATCTCAAAAAATGGTAAAATTAATGTTTACTTCTCCATCTCAGACCATTCTGAGTGTAAGATGTCAAAGGAAAGTGCAATTTTGACCCTGTATATCTCCCCCCCCCCCCGCCTCCCCCGTATTGTGAGCTATTTTGGCTTATATGGCAGTTTAGATAGAGCCACAGGAAGTTGGTAAGACAGAATGATGTATTTTAGGTCTGTTTATTGTTAATATCATCCAAAATCCATTTTAAAAATGCTTTTTTTGGAAAAAGGAAGGTGAAAATTGTCATGTAATGAATGGAAATAATTTGGTATAATCCAATTACAGCGGTCTACTGTGATTATTATAATGCACCTGGGGAATGCAGCTGGCATTATGAGCCTTGTGGCACAGTGACTGCAAAAACATGCAAAGATCGAGTTATTGGTCAGAAATTTTCTGCACTCTTGGAAGGTAAGGCATACTTTAATATCCATGAAGTGGTGCAAATTATATTGATATTTTAAAGTGGGAAATGTTCGTTTCTTCCAATTTGGTGTCTTACATTTTGGATTTAATGAATAGTGACTTACCTTTATGATGACATTAATATTTCTGCATTAGAAACGTTTTCTCTAGACATAAATGATCTGTTTATAGGAAAAGAAAGGAGACATAAATATCCACTCATAGGAAAGAAAGGGCAGAGTGCTATGAGACCCTTGTCAATCTTCATACCTTTTATTAGACAACGTAGTTTGTTGAGAATGTAGTTTCAGAATGCAATGTATAATGTAGTCTCACTTGGCTAGAGGCCAATTAACTATATCTTACACTCAAACAGCACTTTAATCTTAGCATTTCATATTTTAGGGAGGAAAAGAAGTGGCAAGAAAACCAGATGATACAAAAGCTTTCTGAAGGCCACATGTGTGTTAAATTCTTGACCTTGGGAACTTTTCAGCCCATTTTATTTTGCCTTCTCTATCTCGGGCTACCCTTTCTACCCTTGCATGAATAGATACTTGGAATTGAAATCACATTTCACAATAAGTATTTATCAAAGCCTTGTATTATGTTCAACATCATGCCCATCATGAAAGTAGCAAATCATTTAAAGATATTTTAGGAAACATGTTAGAAAAAATCTAAGTCAGCCAAACTTTGTAAGCTCTTAGGTTGTTATTTCATTGCAAAAGTATGTGAATCCTACTCAGTTTACATTTTTTCATTTAGTGATGTCCCTTTGCTATTATCTACTTTGTTCATGGAGTTATTCAACCAACTTTACAAATACATGATGCAGCGGAGTTTCAGTAAATACAGATGACCGGTGGGTTGTTTTTACCTACAGGATGTTACGCCAAGTGTCCAGACAGCGCCCCCTATCTGGACGAGAACACCATGAAATGCGTCAGTCTGTCTGAGTGCAGCTGCTTCTATAATGACATCATACCAGCAGGGGGCGTGATCCAAGACAACTGTGGAAGAATATGGTACACTGTCTACTAACGTTCCAATAAGCTATTCTGTTCCTTGCATTTTCATTTAGAGAAGAAGATAAATATGTATAGATGTGTAGATAATTTTTAACTCTGTTATTTTCAAACGAGAAGGCCAGCTTTAGGTTGTTTTATATCAGTTATACTAGTTATTTTGTAATTTCAGTAAATCTACATGTTAGCAAGTGGTTTGTTAGATTTTATCCTTCATGCAGAAGACAGAATAGAAAATGTCACGATGTTGTTTTGGGTAAAAGGAAAGTTTTAATTCTGTAAATGTAAGATCCCATTTATAGGCTTTCAGACAGTAGCATGGAAGCACAGAGGTGAGGTCTGTGCCACCGCAGCATGACTATCACATACCGTCATGTTTGAAACTGAAAATGTAAGAACTAAGTTTTCAGCTTGACTGCAGAGCATTCTTTAGGTCCCAAAGATCCTCAGAGAGATGATGAGGAATAACAGTAAATGCAAAAATAAGCCATTTGAATCCGTAGCATCTCGTGGGGAAACCTTTATGCACGGCTCTCAGAGTTTGGTTCAGCTGTGATTTTCACGGTTAGACAGTTTGTTGTTTTATATTTGGGAGATGAGTGTCATGAGGAGTGAAAAGTTCAACCTCATTCTTTCTTTGCTTTCTCGATTCAATTTTCAGCTATTGCATCGCGGGAGAGCTGGAGTGCAGCGGTGAGTCAGCATGCTTCACTCACTCGCGTTGATGTAAGAGAGGGAAGACAGAGGGTTTTCAGACCAACAGCGGGCGAGGAATGGGTACAGGATGCTTTAGGCTGCACCTTCGTGGGTTGACACAGTTCTATTCCAGTGTGGTTGTTCCTGCAGGGTTGCTTTCCCAGCAGTGCTGCCCATGCATTTCAAACAGCTGGCAGGTGGGCAGCTCTCCTGCCGCAGGTGTCACCTGCCTTCTGCAGGTTCTGGGAATTAAGGGAGTAACACATCAGACAAAACAGTTTAATAAAGAGGTGGAGCGGGAGGTGAGGATCAATACAGATAGAATTAAATACCGGAAGGATTGCTCATGAGCAACCTGTCTGAAAAACACATCTCAATAAGCTTCAAAAGAATACATGAGCAACTCCTTTTGTGTATTAGACATTGCAAGAATAAAATTTTCAAACGATAACACATAGGCAACCTGAGAACCAGATTTTTTTCTACAATTTTTCATTCCTGTCAATAATAGCAATTTATGCTTATTTCAGAAACCGCTCCTACAAATGCAACGTTTACAGGTAACATCATCATTATGTTTTCAATGTGTATTTCTGATTTCCTTTTTTTGTGGATAATCCTTTATAGTTTCACATGAATCTATGCCAGTAAAGGATATGCTGCTAAATCTGCTGATAGAAAATTTTCAAATGAAAATTAACAGTTACTAGAAAATAAGTCAAAATCTTACTTCATTCTACTCCTGTGAATTGTTAGGGATATGATTATAACATATAAGTTATGTCAGCTTATTAGTTAGATATTATTATCCAAAGCTTGACATTTTTAGATGAGAATTGGAACAAGTGTAATGAGAAAGGAAGCAAACGTGATCTCCCGTGAGTAAATATTTTAAAATCATGATAACGCTGGAAATTTGAAAACAGAGGAATAGATAGTTAATTCCTTTTTCCTAACTTGGGAATTTGCTGTAAGCTACAAGGGTGTTTCAGTGATGTTCATTCAAGAGAGTTCTGGGCAAATGCCCAGAGTTTAATTTTAGTTTTGGGACTTTTACTGGCAATATAAGTACACTTAGAGTTGGTGTAGTTCACTTCCATATTCCTGTCATTTGTGATTCAAGGAGGGATTTCCTGTTGATCAGTATTTAGAGATTGTGTCAATTAAGAGATAGTACAGTAAGTTGGAATCCTTAGGTTTTGATAATATATTTAAAATTATGTGATCATCTGTAAAAAGCTATTTAAGTTTTAGTTATTATTGGTCACTTGCCTAAAGCTAAGGTGTCATGTTAGGTTCCGAACCTTATTTCTTGGCCCATAAGTAGACTAGGCAAAGCTCCTGTGAGGTTTTGGTTAAATGGTAGTAACAGAAAATAATTCGTTTATAAAGTGTTATTTGTACTAATTTAAATGAAAGATTGTTTTGTCACTTAACCTCTGTACAGAATTTCAGGAATTTTTATTTAGCTGATGGCAACTGGTTCCCAGCAAAAATTATGCAAGTAACTTATTTTCACAAATATTATCTTCCCTGAACAGTGTCTACTACAACCGCTACCTCCACATTAAGCACTGAAGCAGGTAAAAAAAAAAAAAAAGAAAGCTCATTTGCTTTTTAGCATCTGTATTAGCAGCAAAGTGAATTTGCAGTTCAGGAATTCTGACATTTTCTTCAACTTTGTCATTTTCTATTTATTCACTTCCTAAATGCCAGATAGCAGAGTCTATATCATTTATAATGTCAGTAAAGAACATCTTCCCTATTCAGAGGGCATGTGTGCTGAAAAGAGCAGCCTGCATATTACTAATTTGTATAAAGTAGCTACCAAACAAAAGTCTATGTTAAATTCTTGGAAAACAATTTACAATTTCTCTTTTACCAAGGAATGGTAACTTTAATTGAAAGATTTCTAATTAAAGCAGTGAGCAGAGAAGCACAGAACTATATTGAAATGTGTAAACATCTGATAAATGAATTTATCTGTCACCATTTATTTGCATTCTAGAACTATCTAAGCATGTCTAAATGCATACGTTTTAGTCTTGTCTGTTAGCACCATTTTAACATGCATTTCCAAATATTTATCTCCTCCTTTGTACAGCAATGACACCGCTAACGACCAGCCCGACCACAGGTAAGCCATGATCTTCGAAAATAACATAATCAAGAGTCTATTCCAAAAAAACAAAATACACTTTCTTTTTGCAATCTTACAGCTTGGCAATGACATTTTTAGGAGACCAGTTTTGTCTGTGAGTTTTCAAAAGTTAGTTGCACATTTGGACATTGCTTCACCTATATGGTCAAATTTCTCTGAAACATTAATTTCAAGTTGATCCATTTTATGTATGACGAGATGTTCTCAGAAACATAATGTTTCCCTCTCCACAAAACTGACTTTGTTTACATTCTTTTCTCCAATTCCGCAGCTTCCATCCCAGGGACTACAACACCAAGCAGCAAAACAGCAGGTAGGTGAATCGGAAAGCCTGTTACATGGCGAAGGCTTTTGTTTTTATTAAAATAGTTTTCTTTTTTAACTTACATATTAGAATCAACATACTCAATTTTCTAAATTCATCCAGTGAGCATCAGGCTGTATTAAAAATAAGTTAAAAGTACTTTTTAGAACACTTAAAAAAAGTAAAGCTCCTTTTTGTGGAGCAATTGCCTTGCCCAAATTGTAGGCTTGAAAGTCATCACGACCCATGTCTTTTACTGACATTAATGGTGAAAAAGTATGATAGCCTTTGACAAGTCGTGACAAATCCATTGCTACATAATGATTTTTGATTTTTAGCCTTCTGGTGGCAAACCTCACTTGATCGGTGATAAGAGACAATGTACCCCCAAATAAGAGTTTAGTCATTATTACTAGCAAAGTTTCTGATTTATTTCTAAATATAGCATACATCAACTAAAATATTTAAATAGAGACTGAAAATCAAAAGTTTCATATTTCCAGGTATAATGTAGCCAGGAAGACACATCATTTTTGAATATGTACTGCATTTCTGTGAACTGCCCACAATAGGTAGGGGATTTCTTTCCTTGACATGGGAACCCATTTCACCCAGAATTTTAGTTTACAGTCTCAGTGTTTTAAATGTAATTTCATTTTCGATAATAGTTCTTTTGAGTTGAACCAATATGATTACTGGGTTAATTTAATTTAGTCAAAGCTTTTCTGCTTTTGTTTTCTGCTGTGTCTTAAGATTCAATTTGGTGTAAGACCCTGTAATTCTTGAGCACATAGATAGGTAAGATTTATTTTGACAAAAGACTGGACTGGGGGCAGCCGTTTGCCACTAGCTTGTTCCCTAGAGGTACTTTTGATCAAGCATCGGGTCAAATGTTTCCCTGAATCAAATACTTTTTCCTGGCCATTAGCTGTTTTTTGTTTTTATTTTTTACTTGTAATTTAGAAGCGTGAAACAAGTTATTTTAAAGCTTTTCCCCACACATTCAAATGAGATTTCTCGAATGGATCGAAGGTATTCCTGCAGGAGGAGCAATAACTAGGTCCTCAGACGCAGATAGATGATTTATTTGACTTCACACCCAAGCATCTTGGGTAGAAGTTAGGGTGTGATTTCATTATTGTACATATCTTTGAGGTAAATAGCACAGCAATGAATTGCATTTTTGGAAAACTTAGAAAAACATTATAGAAAACTTTAAAAGTAAAAAGGGAAACAATATGCAAAGCTTAAGCTTTTCTCCATGCTTTATATGCCTACTTCTTTTCTTTGCAGTAAGTGCTTTCAAAGGGTTAAAATACCTCCAAGAGAAGCCTAGCCAACCATTCCTAATAGTATTTTATTTTTAGAAGAAAAATGATGCAGTTATGGATATTTTTTTTGCTGTTTAGATGGACAGATCTTGTTACAGAGCTAACATTTAATGGAGCTCTGTTCTGTGTAGGACACATATTATCTCATTTGATACAGAAAATTCTATGAAGTGGGTACCATTATTTTCCACAATTTACCAATGAGGAAATGGAAAAATAAAGAGGTTATGTGTCCAAGGTTACTTGCTAATAAGTAGCAGAGAGAAGTTAAAATCCAGGACATCTTTTTCTGGATTCCAGTTCCCAATGCTTCTGTGTTGATGTTTAAGAAAGAGAAGAAAATTTAATTTAATTTAAATCAGTTATTGAAGTAGTAGCATGTAATTGCAGATTCTAACTTCAAGTTAGGACTTGTGTTAAACTTTCTAATTTCTTTAGTAAGTTTCTGTTACAACTCAAAGAACCTCATTGACTGTATGGATACTGATTCATATAATCAGAAAGTGGTTTTCTATTATGTAACAATTTGGTATCTTAAAATGCATTTTTCTTTTTCTTTTCTCAAAAAGTTAAAATCCTAGAAGGTTACACCGCAGGTTATGTATAAATGTCATTTGTTTGCATAATGCGCTTATTCTAAAACAACATCAAACACAGAAAGAAAATAGTTGTATAAAGCTATTATAAAAGAGCCAGTTGAATGTAGTGGGAAGTGGAACCATAAAAATGAGAATCTGAGTCCCTTCTCTTCTGCTTAGTACTATATGACCCTAATTTAAGTCCCTCAAAGACTTCTGAATGTTAGTTTTCTCAGTTGGTAAATGGGAAAAATATAGTATCTACAGTATAGGACTTGAGAAGAGTAAATCTGATAGTTCAGCTTAGTGTAACACATATTAAGTACTTAGTAAAGTCAACTTCATTTCTATTAACAGTTTTATAAAGAATAATCACTATGTGAATGAGCTTAGATTTTAGCAAAGGAGTTTAGTATTTTTTCAGTAATAAACGAGAAACGTATTGCTTCCTGAATTAAAACCAATTTTATGGATTTAAAAATGTTTTTCATAAATAAAATATTTTTCAGAACTATAAACTTTTCAGAGCTAAATTTACTGTTTATTAGGGAAAATGTTATGACTACTCCTTAAGTTTATCTTTCAGACATTTATATTAAATAAAAAGCAATCCATTGAAGGAAAATGGCAAAATAAATTTTTTAATAAAAATTGAAATGGTTCTTAGAACTAACTAAAAAAGCAGTGGTAGCTGAAAAATTAATTACAGGGTTTTCTTTTAATTATTAAGTTTACCATGAGGTGAAAAGTAAGTGAGGTTAAAATGATAAAATTAAATTACTTCAGTTAAATTTAGTATGAGGTAGAAATACTGGACACAGTCACTTTGAAAGATTTTAGGATGTTTACTAACCCTTAATAAAGCACAGAGCTGTCAGTATTTTGGTAAAGGCATCTCTTCCTATTACCGTGTGTCTTGGTAACAAGGAAGCTGCTACATGGTAATTCATGATGTCAAGTACTTTAACTTGTATATACATTTGTAAGTAATGGAGAAATCAATTCAAATTGTAATAGATACAGACGTCAAGTTAATGAGAACAGTAATGCTTTATCAGTTTTGGTAATTAAATCATGAAGAAAAGAAGATTCTCATACATTCCTTTTAGTTAAAGCTTTTCCTTACTTTTATTGCTGTATCAACAATTTCAGACCTAGTCTTCTGAAGTTTATTCGAAGGAAAAGGGAGCTATATCATAGTAGCCCGACTGGCATTTGTCCATTCAAGCTTTGGCTAGTTTTGGTAACTCTCTTGGCCCTAATAAAGGATGCATCCTTTAGATCCACTTTGGAGCATGTTGCCGTGCCAGCCACACCAATCACAAGGAAAGGCCTATAAATGAGTTTTCTCATCCATATGCTAAAAATACTTGTGGCCTGTGCTCCACTATCAATGGTGTGCCACCATGTTCCCCTTAACCCCACGTTGATCAGAGCATATTCCAATGTGGACATCTTGGAGATTTGATTCTGCACCATGTTGTAATACTGCTTTTAACTAAGTGCAATCATCTTCAATTTGAAAGAGCTCAGACTAGGATCACTGAAATTCCTTAAAGGTTGGACTATCCTGGGAAACGGAACATGCAGCAGGATATCTTTGGAGGACTGGGGCCTGTCCTTCTACATCATCACAGTCTTGAGAGTCTCCATGGACCATAGCATAATAGTCTCTCTATGCTATCCTTGCAGCTCGATCACAATGATGTTTTAATTCAAATGTCCAATTATTGTGTTCATTAGTGAGAAAAGACATCAAGGTCTGAATTGCTCTGCTGGTGGAGTCTGTTTGGTCATGATTTGAAAATTCTTCTAAGTAAAGTTTGACACCGATTTTGGAAATCCTCAAATGAACCTTCTCTCAAACTACCTAACATACCCATGTCCATTTTGTGAAGTAATCAGGGGAGAAATAACATTTATTACTTGTTAGATATTATATTCTATAATTTCTAGCCTAATTTATAATATTTCCATTAATATGGTGAATGTGTAGTGAAAACACTGTCAAACTACATGAAGTGGAGTATTATACATAGAAGCAGCCTTTCTTAAAAAGCCATATAGATCATAGTCTTAGATGTTGGGTGACTTAAAATTTAGTCCCAGCTTTGTCACTGACCAGCATTGATCTTAAACAAATCACTGAACTTTTCTGAGCCCAATTCTTCATATGCAAAATAGGTACTACACTCACTCATTCATTGATTCATTTGACAAATATTTATCCAGCACCTATGATGTATCATTAGAAGTATAAAAGGAGTTATAAGAGACATTTTCCCTGCATTCATAAAACCCATGGTCTAGCCAAGAAGATGGATGTCAATCAAGTAATTACAAAATCAAATGGAGACTTGCATTAATAACAAGAGCTATGAGGTGCTTAAAAATTGGAGTAGGGTGGGTGGAGAGAAGATTGGATCAAGTCAAGATGGTCAGGAAAGGCTGAGGAAGAGACTGAGTCGAGAACTGACCAATAAAGGTTTAACTAGGCGAAGAGGGGAGGAGCCGTGTTCCAAGTATAGGAAACTGCAAATAGCAGGTATGAAAGAAAGAAAGGCCAGTGTGGCTGGACAAAGAGTGAGGATTTACTAGAGATACTGTGTGAGAAGCTTTTTCTTCTTTCTCAAACTACAAAACACTAAAACTGTAAAGTGGCATTACCACATACACAACAGATTTCCCAGGATTTTCAATGGAAATGAAGACAGAGATACAGAAAATAGCTGACTCCATTATTTATGAAACCCAAAGATTGACAGAAGCTTATTTTTAAGTCCAACAGCATTCTCAACAAATATTTAATAAACTCCTACCACATTCCTGGCACTGGGGCAGGCAGTGGGAATGCAAAAATATAGCCTCTCCCTTTAGGAGTTTACTGGTATTTCAAATTTGTCTCCACAAACCTGCTATATCAAATCATAAAACTAAATCCCAAAATGCATTTCTCCTTGCCCCCTGCCCCAAACCCTTTTAGACTAAATGTTACTTAGCAGACAAACGGTGAAGGCACAGACACCCAGAGATAAAGGGAAGCCCAAGAGATCATAAGCTGCAAGATGAGCCTCTGCTTAACAAAGAATTAACTTGGTCATCATTGATATCGTTTTATTCCAGTGACTAAATATTTAGTTGAATTCATACATATGTGTATGTATGTAGCATATACACACATACACACACATTGGAAACTATAATATGTCACTCTTTTAAAAATAAAATAAAAATTTATTATCAACTCTAAGTAGATCACAGCTTTGTCACTGACCAGCATTGATCACAACTCTAAGTAGATCACAAACTACTATATATTGAAACCTAACAAATGAACAATGTTTCTAAGATTTTCCCTTGAGGTCAGAAAAATTCACATCATTTCTCTCTCCTCTCTTCTCTCTTCATCAGGAACAACACCAAGTCCTCTCAGTCAACCTTTTACTACAGGTTAGTATATTTATAGATGAAAAATATCTAACAGTACAAGTTATTAGGGTTTTAAGGAATTTGGGGTTTTTTAAGGAACAATTTATATGGAAGTTTGACCTCTGAAAAATATTTCAAACAGGGTTACTGGGCTTTTCTCACAGACTTTAAACTTTTTTAAAAAACTGAATATCACTTATTTTGTCCAGTTTATATTCACTGGCTATAATATGATTTCAGGTTTTATTTTCTTCCTTGTAATTACCCATTAATATAGCATCTACAAGAATATTAAATGATAGCAAGATTTTAAAAAAATTTTAAAGATATACAGTGAGAGGCAACATGTGCATATTTATGATACAGTTTGCCCTTTTAGGAGTTTTAACTGTAAAATCAGTTAACTATTTTATGATAATATTTCAGCATTGTTACTATCTTCCCCATGTGACAGTGTGATTAAGGGCAGAAGGTTCCATTTATTTAAAAGCAGTCTTGTTGAGACACATGTATGAAGACCTAGTGTGACTCAAGATAAAGAGAACACAACTGTGTTAAAAAAAAAAAAGAAAGAAAGAAAAATAGCAGGGACTAAACCAGACTCCAGAGGAAAGTAATATGAGAAGAAAATCTTGGGGAACTCTGGGCAGAACACTACTGGGTCCAATCACATCGAACAGTCAGATCGCTGGCTGGTAATAAAGATGAGAGTGCATTTTCTGTGTTTCTTAGGCATTGTTAGAACTCCGCTCCCCATCACCTCCACGTTTGGAAGTCCAGGCACCACAGGAATAATGGGCACCATCTTCACTAGTCCTTGGCACATAACTGGTAAGTTCAGTTCAGAACAAAGTCCCCAGCCACGGCTGAGCAACCAGTTTCAGACCGCACTGCCCAGGACAGCAGTTCACAAAACAAAGATACCTGACGTCGGAGCGATATCAGGCTTAGGAGTTCTTTATAGGTATTTAGGATGCAGAATCTTCAGTTTTTTTGCAGATTGCTTTCCTGGAGCCCAACATGCTGTCATCATTTTATACACCCATAACCTGGGGAGTTCATGGCGCCCGTGCAGGTTCCTGAGCAGGTGTTGGTTTTCTCTTTACCTTAATCAGGGACAACTGGAGTATCAGGCGCCACCACGGGAGGTGAAGATGGAAGCACAGGTGACTTCACAACAGGTAGAGTCCCGTGCCATCTCGCCCACAGCTTCTTGCCTCAAGGGGTCCTTCACATCATGCCGAGCACTGTTGTGCCCTGAGGACAGCACGGGATGACAGGGGTCCCGTGGCAACTGATAACTTTGGCAAAAAAAATTCAGTAATTAATATTTATATATTCATACAACAGTGATGTATTTCCACAGCACAAGGAAGTCTCTGAATTATGCTCAAATATGTAACATGTAATTCAATCCACATCAATACCAGGCACATAGATGTCTTTATTTCCATGAGGAAGAAAATAATAAGAAGTCTCAAAGCTGGTAGAGGCAGGATTAGGACCCAGAACCCCGAGCCTCTTCGGTAACAGCTCCACAGTTTGCCATCTGCGCGTAAGAACATACGTCCAGGAAAAGCCAGTGAGAATATTCTTGTCCTTGTGCATCACTGACTTTCAGCTACTGGTTTCATAAACAATTTATTGACATTTTTTAGGCATAGGTGATTTTGATTAAAAACAAGCCGGAGTTCACGCCTTTGCCTTTATGCAAGCAGTTGATAATTGAAGAACCATTTAAATGTCCTCTCCTCTGTTTCACATTGGCGCCCACTTTTGCTCAGGAGGGAAGCACTTTCCACCTGGTCTCTGCAGTCGTTTGCCTAGCTTGCCTGCCCTGACACAGTGATGTTTAAAGTGTGGTTCCCAGACCAAAGGTACCAACATCTCCTGGGAACCTTTTAGAAATGCACATTTTTAAGTGCACCTGCCTAGAATCAGAAACTCTTGGAGTGGAGCCCAGCAAGTGGTGTTTTAACAAACCGTATGGGCAGTCGATGCTCATCGAAGTTGAGAACATTTCCATTCTAGCCCTGCTTCCCCTCCCAGTTTATACTTCAGTCAGTATCAGGCCAGCACAAACTTCTAAAAACTCATCTGTCATCTTATTACTCCACTACTTAAAACCCTCCTGTTGTTTTAATTGCTATTTTAGGATAAATCAAAACTCCATTGCATGCCATCAAAAGCCATTTCTTTAGTGTATGCATGAGACTTCTCTTTATGCATTTTCAACAAATCCATGGTTAGATATTATTTTTCCTACATTTATTTTCCTTAGACATTTATTGATTTAATACTTGTGTTCTTTTTAAGTTGAGGTACATACAATAAAATGCACAAATCTTTATGTACAGCTTGATGAATTTTGACATGGATGTAAAATACTTTTTGGAAGAAGATATAGTTTGCATGAAAAAGTGTTAAGAAGTATAGTCCATAGCAGTACAGATTAAGACACTTGTTAATTCTAATTAGATCAGTCAACTGACTGAAACTGTGGGATGATGACTAAGTTTATATTTCCTAAAATTTGAATCAGAATTATTGATAATAAAGACAAGTCCATCAGCCATCTCTCTTGTTTATCGGGCAGTTAGATATGGTGGTTTTGAGCAAGGCTACTCAAAGTTCGGTTCATAAATGAGTGCCATCCATAACTATTTGTTACTAATCCACCTGTGATAAGAACTGAAACAGAGAATAAGCATTTGGAAACAGTGATTTGACACAGCAATTTTATATATGTTGAACAAAAGCTTATATTTTGTATGGTTTTATTTTTTTTTAATTTCATTTCTGTGTTTTCATGGCTTTTTTCTAAAGCATCAATATAGGGCAGATTGGAAATTTGACCAAACTGCTGCTCTTTTACCACAGATGATTTGAGAAGTCCAGCATCACCTCTGGGCTTGGCTCCTGGATTTTCTGCCAACCAGCTGGGTGACCCGGAGCAGGTCACTGAACCTCCCTTTTTAGGAGGGAATGATAATAACTACCTGCCTCAGAGGATTTTTCAAAGATGAAATGAGTTGATTTATGTCTAGGGTATTTTTTAAATGGTTCTTTGTTATCAGATGGGCACTGAATCTATTACAGGTTGAACTAAAGATTAAGCTCTATGTGATATTAGACCATTTCGCCACAGAAATCCTGCAGGCCATGTAAAGGCTTCTTTTACATTAGAAACACCGATTCTGTCAGAGTAGAAAACAAGGATGCTATGTAGAACCTGCAACTCCAGAAGTAATATACCTTCCCTGCTGCTATGTTAGGGGCCCCACGAGTATCAGAGAGCTTCACAGCAACACCTAGGAGCAAGAGGCCAAGCGGACGCTCAACCACGCCAGGCACCACCTCAGGAGGCACCGCAGGTACGGAAACGGGAGGCTTGAAGCGCCTTCTCACTGACCCTAGGGAAGTCGCCTGTGGCTTCTGAGTGACTAGTCATTAGTAAATGCACCTATTCATGACCAGACTGTCCCTGCGCTTATGGGCTGGATGGCAGTGTCTCTCTAACATCGAAGGTGATGTATAGCAAAGCACGTTATATTTCAGATTCCAAGTCTCCTGCCTTACTTCTGAGGCTATGAGTCTGGGGTAGGGCCAGGGTCATAGGTTGCCATCTTGGCTACAAATCAGAACTGACTAGAGAAATTTTTGAAAACACATCCTTGCCAAGCCCTGTACAGACTAAACCAATCGGAACTCCTGGAGGACGGGGCCAGGCATCAGAAGTTTTTAAAAGCCTCACAGTTGGTTCCTGTGAGTCACGTGGGTTGAGAACCACTGGGCTAGTATGTCTGAATATTTAATAAGCAATCCAAGTGATTCTTATCAATTTTGGAAAGATGAACTGGAAATGGACAAGTGTGAACAAAGATATGAAAAGTATTTCGAAAGCAGAGACCAGCACGGTCTATTCTGTTTAATCAAAGATCATGGTGCACATTCCCTGTTTATTTTGATAGGGACTTCTGGAGCACCATCACCAGAAGGCAAGTTAGGTGACAAGAGGACGTCCTTCAGGGGCCATGACTCTAGTCAAAAAGAGCCCTGCTGATTTCACTTGGTGAAATTCACAAAAGATGTAGAATAGTTTTAAAATGATGAACATTTTCAAGAAGATTTCTACTTTCTGGTTTCTCCAAATCTTCCCTTCAAAAGCACTAAGACACTGGATTGTCACAGTAACGTGTATGTATGTATCAGGGGTAATAGCAGTGTTAGAACTGCCGCTGAAACTGGTGACGGTGTCACAGCTCGGCCACCTTTCCCTGATTCCAGCCCAGGAGGAGCCCGGCAGGCAGGGCTGACCTCGGGACTCTGGCAGGAGCTCCAGGAGCTTATCTGGAACTCCAAGTTCTTATGAGAAGTTTACGTGAATTTAGCACTGGCTATGGCTTTCGTAGCTATAATTTTAGGTCAAATGAATATGGGTAATTTGTGCATTTTTATCGAAACTGTCTATGTGGACTAGAGTTACCAAATAAAATACAGGGTACCAATTAAATCTGAATTTCACATAAATGGAGAGTTTTTGGTACAAGTATGTCCCATGCAATAATTGGAATGTGATTGTTGTTTATCTGGAATTCAGATTTGACTGGGTGCCCTGCATGGTTATTTGCTAACTCTGGCAACCCCGGCATGACCATGCTCTATTGTTCTTTTCAATTAGGAACAACGGGAAGGGAAAATGCAGCCACCACCGGAGCTGCCGGTGAAAACACTTCCGGAGCGCCAGGTACTGAAAAAAACATAATCAGAACAAATCCAGACAAGAGAAATGTGATTTCTTTAGTTACAATTTTATCAGAGACAAGTTCCCTGGGGAATTTAATATTATTGTTATTTGTATAATGTCAAAACAGACGATCTGAAATATATCAAGAGCTATTTATTGTGTGCCTCCTATCATATTCAGTGCTCCAGAGAACATAGTAAATGAGCAGAGTAATATTTGCTCTCTTAGAACTTGATTTTTGAGCAGGAGAAATGAATATTTATGTGCATAGAAGCAAAAAATATGCGTCAGGAGATAATCAAAGCCAAGGAAATGTCCCGTGACAAGTGTTGGAGTGGGAACCCAACAGGATATATCCTAGTAAGGGAACAGGTTGGATGGGATAATAAAACAAGAGAATCACTCTGTTTTGAAAAGAATATGGTATTATTATGATCAGTGCACTATGACTGTGTCTACTTTATGACTATATATGCTTCAACTTGAGCAAAAACTGGAGACCTAAGTAAGCTGAAGGAAATTTTAGGGATATATTTGTTTTTAGGGGACTAAAGAACAGTCATATTTCAGGTGTTGAGGAAAAAGAATTGAAAACAGTGTGTCCCAGTTGAGAAAACCTGTCCACAAGGATAGAAGAGAGATAAAACAGTATCACTATTGAATTATGATTAAACCAAAAGTAATGCGAATCACAGGTAATTCACTAAGTAGTGGTAAAGACAGAAAGAACTCTCACCAAGCAGACACAATCCATTACATGCATGTTTTCAAGAAAAATAACTTTTCCCCAAATAAGAGGACTTGATAGCAACATGTATTACACATAGTTTATTCTGTATTTACATGGTAATTGGGGTGATCATCTGGTTAGTTAACTGCTTTTATACCACAAAAAAAATTTCTCTTCTCTTGATGGCAGGAGAAAGTGCTGTAAAGTAAAGGGAGATAAGGGTGCCAATGCCCTTGACGTTACCGTTCAAAGAGATAGGGCCCAGGTCCTTGAGAAAGATATTCCTGAGTCATTGAGCTGGCCTATTTAGTTTTAAAAAAGATTTACATACATTTCAAAAACATTGGAAGAATTTAAAGTTATGCATTTTCTAAAGTAAATGCACTAAGAAAAGGAAGGGGGAATTCTCTTATTTTCCACAGAAGGAAATCTCTTATTTTAAACTTTTTTTGTCCTTAGGCCATCCTTGTAAGATGATCAATTTTATATTTTAACTCGCTAACTTTTTTTCCATTATAAAATTAAGCCCCACCTCGGGTGTCATGTGAGGAACCCCTGGAGCTGGCGGTGGCCACACCCCCGGTGAGCTGACCCCGAGAGCACAAGTCCCGGCCGGTCAGACGTGTCTGCACCTGACCGTCAGCGGCTCCTAAGCATGCCTCCCGCAGCAGGGTCTGGTCTGGACTGAGGAGCTGATCCCTAATTTGCACTGGTGCTCTTAGAATTGGGTAGAATTTAAGCTCAAGGAGCTGATGGAGAAAAATAGTCTGGAAAGTACTGGCTGTATGTATTAGAATGTCCACACACATCCTTCTACAAGCCGTACATATCAACACAGAGCCCACACTTAGGGTGTTTAGAAGAAAGAGAAAAGACTAACACGCCAAAGAGTGGGAAAGATGGCTCTGGGGCGCATCGTGGGGCTGAGATTCAGGTCGGTGTATCCCAGAAGAGAAGGAAATACGGAAAGATGCTTTGTGGTAGTATAACATAGATTGCACCAATTAGGGTTCAAGCCTCAGAAGGAAAGGGCCCCCCCTGAATGAAGATGAGACCTGGCAAGGCAGAGCACCTGTGATGTGGGACCAAAAGAAAGAAGATCGAGGGGTTTCATGAGGTGAGAAGTAGTGGTCTTGGGCAGGGATGCCTCTGCTGGTGGAGAGAGGAGGACTTCTGGAAGGTGGGGGAATCTTCAGAGCCTGAGTGTCAAAGGAAAAAGCAGAAAGTATTTAAAGCCAAGTATTTAAACCTCATGAAAACAGGATAATAATTAAGAATGAGAAGACAGACAAAGGAAAGGTGCCATTATAAAAGAAACTTCCCTTCACTGTAACAACATAAGGGAAAGCCCTTAATCTGAGAAATCTAGTGGGCCTCAGAAAAGCCTCTCTGCCATCCACTACTCAGGATATCCTGCTAGTGCTGTTTCAGGAAAATCCAATGCAAAAAACATGAAAAAGAAAGATAAAATTCTGATACCTACCCAAAACTTATTCCTTTCTATACAGTTTGAGAAATTTTCAACAATAGCAAGCAAGTTCTAAATATCTAGTCATGAAGCAGAGGAATACTAAAGCATAATATTAACACAAATTTAAAATAAACAACTACAGATATAGGCAGCAAAATGAGAAATTAAAAAACTCAGGATAAAAATAAATTGGAATTGATGAAAACTCAGGAGAGAGAATTGAAAAAAAGAAAATGAAAAATGATCTCACAAGTAAAGACCAAATAATAAAGTACCCAGCAGAGAATAAAGAAGACTAAAAGGACAGCAAGGGGACTGGAGGCTAGAACTGAGAAGATCCAAAACAAAAATGTTGCAGAATTTTTTTTAAAAGATAAAATGGATCAAAGGAGAACATGGTAACAGGAAACAAATAAATTATCCAACATATATACTATTGCAGTTTCTGGAGAATAAAAAGCAATGAGACCAGCACTAATCCTCAAAACTGTTAATCAGGACAAGTTTCCTGCAATTAAAAAGAAAAAGACCTAAATCTACATGTTGACAGGACCTACCATACATCTGGAAGAGTTATTCCTGAGCAGTCAGTTTTGTGACTTATTTTAGAAAACTATTAGACTTGAAAGATCAAGAAATTCTCTAGACCTCAAGGTAAAATGACTAAGTCATTAGAAAAAGAAAGAAAATCAGGTTTGCATCAGACTTGTCAAGAGCAGAGTAACATTTATAAGACACTCAAGGGAGAAAAATATGAGCTAAGGATTATATATACAGCTAAATATAATTCAAGTGACAAGGATATAGGAAAATACTTTAAAACATGAAAAAATTCAGGGAATTATGTACTCACAAGCCCTTCATGATAAAATCACTAGAGGATGAATATAAAGCAACAAAGAGATGCTGTGAAAACAAACAAAAAAATTATAATACTGAACTTTTTTAAGTGTAGCTTTAAAATTAGAACAAAGATTAAAAGAAAGGTGGAAGAAAAATATATACACATTACATATTTGACCAAGTTAAGACATAACATCAGTGAGTAGATAGACACAAATAGTAAGGAAAATGAGATAAGCCTATTGAATAGGTAACAGGTTCTAGATGGTTGATTCTTCATCCAGTCTTTCTTCATTATGACACAGGCCACCAACATGGTGGATTCTGTCAAAATTAAAGGAAATTCTTATTATCTTGCCTATTCGAGTTAACAATTTACAGGTATCCAAGGCCTAGCTCAGTACCTGAATTGGATAAATATCTGGTGGATATGAGGGGAATAAGTAGATAAATGAATTAGGAGCTCCTGATATGGTAAAGGATCAAGGGGCTTTATTCTTACCAAGAGATAATAACAGGCCATGTGAAAGAGAACCTTCAGAAATGATTGGAGTATGTGGGAAGGTGTAGACTATTTTCTGCTATCCCCAAGTAGTGGAGCTTTGATGGAAACATGCACCCATCAACACAATCACACCACTGTATTGATCCATGTTTCTACAAATCAAGGTTTCTATCCTCATCTGGCCCTCTTTTAGAATTCTTGATATTAGGATCTCAGGTCTAGAGGCTAAGGCCAGGAGGAGGTAAAAGATTTTTGTAAAACAGTTTAGAAAATTAAAGAGACATTTAAAATCATTGAATATAGATTCCAGAGGACAGGGTAGAAATAATTGTGATACAGAATGGAACAACGAGCTCCAAGTAAAAAGGGCAGAGCCCAGGATGGGCATGGAATGCCACAGGTGATAGAGGAAACCAAAATGTATGGTTTACTCAATGTCAAAGAATGATAGCATGTGAAGTATGGTGGGATTAATTGCTTCAAAACTTCAAACACAATACTAATTAAAGTTAATTGAGAATAAAGTTGAGCTTTCAAAAGCAATCAGAGTGTTTGCTGGTAGTTAGCAAACTAGTCTATAGAAAAATGCAAGAGCAGGACGTGGCTGATGCAAAGTTCCTTTAGGTTGAGCTCAGAGAAAATCTTCCTGTAGTCAGAGATAAGACAAGCCTAGTGGGAGTGGTTGCATAATCTGTAGGAAGTAAGTTACGTATATGAAAATTTTCAAGGCATTTTAGATGTAAATTTCCAAATATATATCTCTAGTTTTGGCTTCTCTGGAACTCTAGATTCATACTAAATTGCTAACTTGACATTTCTCTTTGGAGGTCTAATAGTCATCTCAGACTTAACATGGCGTAAACAGAATTCTTGATTTATTTTCATACCCATACCTGTTCACCCAGTTTTCCTGGTGAAAATAAATGGTGCCATCACTGTCTCAGTTTACTCAAGAAAAAGTCTCAAAGTTATTATTGATGTCTATCTTTTTAAAATTTTGCACTTCTCATATACAAGCAAGGCCTATTACTGCTACTTCTAAAACATATCCTGAACCCATCGACAGTTCTTAATCTCCTTTATCGCTACTTGAGCCCAAAAGACTCAGAAATTGTCTGGGTTCCAGAAAACACCTCATTTCATTTTGGTCTTCCTACTTCCATTATATGCCTTTATCATATATTCTCTACAGAGTGGAAAGAGGAATTTAAAAAACGTATAAATCTATCACTCCCTGCATAAAATTATATTCCATTGCATATAGAAAAGTGTCCTATTTCCCTTTTACCATTCATAATAACTTGTGCAATCCTATGTGCATGTCCTTACCTTCCAATATTCTCTAACTAGCCTCTGATGATCCATATACATTCACCTCCTAGTTCTGGGCTCTAGCACCTATAACTTATTTCAGCCCTACGGCTTTTGAACTGGCTGTTCCCATTACTTGTAATAGTTCCTTAGTGTTTCATATAGGTTTCTTCTTTAGAGATCTCAAAAAAAAATTTTCAGAGAGGCTTTTGTAGGTAGGTAGTCTAAAATAAAATCCAAGATGCTCAATATCACCTTACTTTATGTTAGGGTTCTGATACCTACTTGTTTGTGAATTTGGTTCATTTATATATCTGTATATCTCTCATTACCAACTAGAATGCCCTATGGGAGCAGAGAATTACCTACTGAATTTATATAACATCTTAGAAAAGATACTTAAACTATCTATGCTTTAGGTTTCTACTGTATACAAAGGGAAAGTAATATTACATGTGCCATACAGTTCTGATGGTAAAAAGGGATACTATTTAAAAGGCATTGAGAACTTACACAACAGTTAAGACTTTCAATAAATGATTGCTGAATGAATAAAGAGGAAGAAGTACCACTGCAGAAGAATGAAAGGTATGAAATACAGTGAGGGGAAGTAAAATGCATGAAACATATAGTGGAGAAGAAAGCAGCATGATCCCTCAGATTAAGCAATAGGCAAGACAACTTTAAAACAACACTGTATTTTTCTTACTTGATTTGACAGGGACAAGATCACAACCAGGAGGATCAGAAACACCTGGGACATCAGGGACACCAACATCGGCTGAACCATTAGGAACAACTGGAGTTGACATAGGCACAGAGAAAGGGGAGTCAACCGCTGGGTCATCAGGGACAGCCAGACCAAGTGTTCAAGTTCAAGGGACAACTACACCATCCTCAGCCTCACCAGGAACAAACAGACCAGCAGCAGAACTACTAACAACTAAAATGACTATTAAAGAATCACAGACTACTGCACCGACATTTGGGTTATCAGGCACAACTGAATCACCACTTGTAGGATCAGAGACAACTAGACAATCAGGATCATCAGGTACAACTAGAGCAGCTGTTGAAGAATCAGGGAAAACCACACTATCAACTGGACGAGCAGGCACAACTGGACCAGATGTGGTACATGCAGAAAAAACGGTAACACCATCTGAATCCACACAGACAACACGAGCAGCTGTGATAGGGTCAGGAACAACGAGGACACCATCTGAAACAGAAGGAACAACTAAACCAAAATCTGACACAACAGGGACAACACGAAGAGGTGCAGTGGCATCAGGAACAACTAGGACATCATCTGGACGACAAGGCACAACTGAACCATCATCTGAAATGTCAGGTACAACCACACCAGCCACAGTGGGCTCGCGAACAACAGGTCCATCTGCCACACTAACAGGTACAACTGGAAAACTGACAAAAGACTTAGAAACAACAGAAGCATCAGACATAGTAACAGAAGAAGGAACGACAACATATGGGTTATCAGAGACGACAACAAGTGTAGAAGAACTAGAAACAAGAGGAACATCATCAGGATTACCTGTTACAATGACCACATCAGGGGAAGATTGGGAAACAACTGACATGACTGTTACAGAATCAGAGACAACTGTACACGCGTATGGGATATCAGAAAAAACGCAACCATCCTCCAGAGCAGCAGGTACCACTGGGCCATCAGCTGCCGAACCAGGCACAACTGAACCGTCATCGGAAGCGGCAGGCACCACCGGACCAGCCGCTGCAGGTTCAGGGACAACGCGACCATCCTCCAGAGCAGCAGGTACCACTGCGCCATCATCAGCGGAAGAACCCAGAGCAACTAGAATCATTGTCTCAGGAGGAGAGACAAGTGAGCCGTCCTCTGGGTCTCCAGGGACAACGAGACCAGGTGTCGTCGCGTCAGGGACAACGCGTCCATCATCCCGATCGCCAGGCGCGACTGGACCAGCTGTTGCCGGCTCAGGGACAACTGGGCCATCACCGTCAGAACCAGGCACAACAGAACCATCGTCGCAAGTGGCAGGGACAACCGGACCGGCCGTTGCAGGTTCCGGGATGACGCGCCCATCCTCCGGAGCAGCAGGTACCACTGGGCCAGCAGCTGAGATGCTAGGAACAACTGGAGTCGTGGTTGCAGGGCAAGAGACAACGGGACCGGCGTCCGGGTCACCAGGGACAGCGAGACCAGGTGTTGTCGCGTCAGGGACAACCAGACCCTCGTCGCGCTTGCCGGGCACGACGGCACCGTCAGCTGAAGTGTTGGGAACAACTGAAATCACCCTTTTGGGTGAGGAG
The DNA here is from genome assembly GCF_040802235.1 of Manis javanica. Taxonomy (NCBI): domain Eukaryota; kingdom Metazoa; phylum Chordata; class Mammalia; order Pholidota; family Manidae; genus Manis; species Manis javanica. The sequence continues at coordinate 4,243,141 of NC_133170.1, read as the reverse complement.
ACAAGTGGCCCCTCATCCGGGCCGAGACCGACCAGCAGACCAGGTGTCGTGTCAGGGACAACCAGACGAGCCGCGGGATCACCGGGCACAACTGCGCCAGCTGCTGCCGGCTCAGGGACGACTGGGCCATCAGCTGGCGAACCAGGCACAACTGAACCGTCATCGGAAGCGGCAGGCACCACCGGACCAGCCGCTGCAGGTTCAGGGACAACGCGACCATCCTCCAGAGCAGCAGGTACCACTGGGCCATCATCAGCGGAAGAACCCGGAGCAACTAGAGTCATTGTCTCAGGAGGAGAGACAAGTGAGCCGTCCTCTGGGTCTCCAGGGACAACGAGACCAGGTGTCGTCGCGTCAGGGACAACGCGTCCATCATCCCGATCGCCAGGCGCGACTGGACCAGCTGTTGCCGGCTCAGGGACAACTGGGCCATCACCGTCAGAACCAGGCACAACAGAACCATCATCGCAAGTGGCAGGGACAACCGGACCGGCCGTTGCAGGTTCCGGGACGACGCGCCCATCCTCCGGAGCAGCAGGTACCACTGGGCCAGCAGCTGAGATGCTAGGAACAACTGGAGTCGTGGTTGCAGGGCAAGAGACAACGGGACCGGCGTCCGGGACACCAGGGACAGCGAGACCAGGTGTTGTCGCGTCAGGGACAACCAGACCCTCGTCGCGCTTGCCGGGCACGACGGCACCGTCAGCTGAAGTGTTGGGAACAACTGAAATCACCCTTTTGGGTGAGGAGACAAGTGGCCCCTCATCCGGGCCGAGACCGACCAGCAGACCAGGTGTCGTGTCAGGGACAACCAGACGAGCCGCGGGATCACCGGGCACAACTGCCCCAGCTGCTGCCGGCTCAGGGACGACTGGGCCATCAGCTGCCGAACCAGGCACAACTGAACCATCATCGGAAGCGGCAGGCACCACCGGACCAGCCGCTGCAGGTTCAGGGACAACGCGACCATCCTCCAGAGCAGCAGGTACCACTGGGCCATCATCAGCGGAAGAACCCGGAGCAACTAGAGTCATTGTCTCAGGAGGAGAGACAAGTGAGCCGTCCTCTGGGTCTCCAGGGACAACGAGACCAGGTGTCGTCGCGTCAGGGACAACGCGTCCATCATCCCGATCGCCAGGCACGACTGGACCAGCTGTTGCCGGCTCAGGGACAACTGGGCCATCACCGTCAGAACCAGGCACAACAGAACCATCGTCGCAAGTGGCAGGGACAACCGGACCGGCCGTTGCAGGTTCCGGGACGACGCGCCCATCCTCCGGAGCAGCAGGTACCACTGGGCCAGCAGCTGAGATGCTAGGAACAACTGGAGTCGTGGTTGCAGGGCAAGAGACAACGGGACCGGCGTCCGGGTCACCAGGGACAGCGAGACCAGGTGTTGTCGCGTCAGGGACAACCAGACCCTCGGCGCGCTTGCCGGGCACGACGGCACCGTCAGCTGAAGTGTTGGGAACAACTGAAATCACCCTTTTGGGTGAGGAGACAAGTGGCCTCTCATCCGGGCCGAGACCGACCAGCAGACCAGGTGTCGTGTCAGGGACAACCAGACGAGCCGCGGGATCACCGGGCACAACTGCCCCAGCTGCTGCCGGCTCAGGGACGACTGGGCCATCAGCTGCCGAACCAGGCACAACTGAACCGTCATCGGAAGCGGCAGGCACCACCGGACCAGCCGCTGCAGGTTCAGGGACAACGCGACCATCCTCCAGAGCAGCAGGTACCACTGGGCCATCATCAGCGGAAGAACCCGGAGCAACTAGAGTCATTGTCTCAGGAGGAGAGACAAGTGAGCCGTCCTCTGGGTCTCCAGGGACAACGAGACCAGGTGTCGTCGCGTCAGGGACAACGCGTCCATCATCCCGATCGCCAGGCACGACTGGACCAGCTGTTGCCGGCTCAGGGACAACTGGGCCATCACCGTCAGAACCAGGCACAACAGAACCATCGTCGCAAGTGGCAGGGACAACCGGACCGGCCGTTGCAGGTTCCGGGACGACGCGCCCATCCTCCGGAGCAGCAGGTACCACTGGGCCAGCAGCTGAGATGCTAGGAACAACTGGAGTCGTGGTTGCAGGGCAAGAGACAACGGGACCGGCGTCCGGGTCACCAGGGACAGCGAGACCAGGTGTTGTCGCGTCAGGGACAACCAGACCCTCGTCGCGCTTGCCGGGCACGACGGCACCGTCAGCTGAAGTGTTGGGAACAACTGAAATCACCCTTTTGGGTGAGGAGACAAGTGGCCCCTCATCCGGGCCGAGACCGACCAGCAGACCAGGTGTCGTGTCAGGGACAACCAGACGAGCCGCGGGATCACCGGGCACAACTGCCCCAGCTGCTGCCGGCTCAGGGACGACTGGGCCATCAGCTGGCGAACCAGGCACAACTGAACCGTCATCGGAAGCGGCAGGCACCACCGGACCAGCCGCTGCAGGTTCAGGGACAACGCGACCATCCTCCAGAGCAGCAGGTACCACTGGGCCATCATCAGCGGAAGAACCCGGAGCAACTAGAGTCATTGTCTCAGGAGGAGAGACAAGTGAGCCGTCCTCTGGGTCTCCAGGGACAACGAGACCAGGTGTCGTCGCGTCAGGGACAACGCGTCCATCATCCCGATCGCCAGGCACGACTGGACCAGCTGTTGCCGGCTCAGGGACAACTGGGCCATCACCGTCAGAACCAGGCACAACAGAACCATCGTCGCAAGTGGCAGGGACAACCGGACCGGCCGTTGCAGGTTCCGGGACGACGCGCCCATCCTCCGGAGCAGCAGGTACCACTGGGCCAGCAGCTGAGATGCTAGGAACAACTGGAGTCGTGGTTGCAGGGCAAGAGACAACGGGACCGGCGTCCGGGTCACCAGGGACAGCGAGACCAGGTGTTGTCGCGTCAGGGACAACCAGACCCTCGTCGCGCTTGCCGGGCACGACGGCACCGTCAGCTGAAGTGTTGGGAACAACTGAAACCACCCTTTTGGGTGAGGAGACAAGTGGCCCCTCATCCGGGCCGAGACCGACCAGCAGACCAGGTGTCGTGTCAGGGACAACCAGACGAGCCGCGGGATCACCGGGCACAACTGCCCCAGCTGCTGCCGGCTCAGGGACGACTGGGCCATCAGCTGGCGAACCAGGCACAACTGAACCGTCATCGGAAGCGGCAGGCACCACCGGACCAGCCGCTGCAGGTTCAGGGACAACGCGACCATCCTCCAGAGCAGCAGGTACCACTGGGCCATCATCAGCGGAAGAACCCGGAGCAACTAGAGTCATTGTCTCAGGAGGAGAGACAAGTGAGCCGTCCTCTGGGTCTCCAGGGACAACGAGACCAGGTGTCGTCGCGTCAGGGACAACGCGTCCATCATCCCGATCGCCAGGCACGACTGGACCAGCTGTTGCCGGCTCAGGGACAACTGGGCCATCACCGTCAGAACCAGGCACAACAGAACCATCGTCGCAAGTGGCAGGGACAACCGGACCGGCCGTTGCAGGTTCCGGGACGACGCGCCCATCCTCCGGAGCAGCAGGTACCACTGGGCCAGCAGCTGAGATGCTAGGAACAACTGGAGTCGTGGTTGCAGGGCAAGAGACAACGGGACCGGCGTCCGGGTCACCAGGGACAGCGAGACCAGGTGTTGTCGCGTCAGGGACAACCAGACCCTCGTCGCGCTTGCCGGGCACGACGGCACCGTCAGCTGAAGTGTTGGGAACAACTGAAATCACCCTTTTGGGTGAGGAGACAAGTGGCCCCTCATCCGGGCCGAGACCGACCAGCAGACCAGGTGTCGTGTCAGGGACAACCAGACGAGCCGCGGGATCACCGGGCACAACTGCCCCAGCTGCTGCCGGCTCAGGGACGACTGGGCCATCAGCTGCCGAACCAGGCACAACTGAACCGTCATCGGAAGCGGCAGGCACCACCGGACCAGCCGCTGCAGGTTCAGGGACAACGCGACCATCCTCCAGAGCAGCAGGTACCACTGGGCCATCATCAGCGGAAGAACCCGGAGCAACTAGAGTCATTGTCTCAGGAGGAGAGACAAGTGAGCCGTCCTCTGGGTCTCCAGGGACAACGAGACCAGGTGTCGTCGCGTCAGGGACAACGCGTCCATCATCCCGATCGCCAGGCACGACTGGACCAGCTGTTGCCGGCTCAGGGACAACTGGGCCATCACCGTCAGAACCAGGCACAACAGAACCATCGTCGCAAGTGGCAGGGACAACCGGACCGGCCGTTGCAGGTTCCGGGACGACGCGCCCATCCTCCGGAGCAGCAGGTACCACTGGGCCAGCAGCTGAGATGCTAGGAACAACTGGAGTCGTGGTTGCAGGGCAAGAGACAACGGGACCGGCGTCCGGGTCACCAGGGACAGCGAGACCAGGTGTTGTCGCGTCAGGGACAACCAGACCCTCGTCGCGCTTGCCGGGCACGACGGCACCGTCAGCTGAAGTGTTGGGAACAACTGAAACCACCCTTTTGGGTGAGGAGACAAGTGGCCCCTCATCCGGGCCGAGACCGACCAGCAGACCAGGTGTCGTGTCAGGGACAACCAGACGAGCCGCGGGATCACCGGGCACAACTGCCCCAGCTGCTGCCGGCTCAGGGACGACTGGGCCATCAGCTGGCGAACCAGGCACAACTGAACCGTCATCGGAAGCGGCAGGCACCACCGGACCAGCCGCTGCAGGTTCAGGGACAACGCGACCATCCTCCAGAGCAGCAGGTACCACTGGGCCATCATCAGCGGAAGAACCCGGAGCAACTAGAGTCATTGTCTCAGGAGGAGAGACAAGTGAGCCGTCCTCTGGGTCTCCAGGGACAACGAGACCAGGTGTCGTCGCGTCAGGGACAACGCGTCCATCATCCCGATCGCCAGGCACGACTGGACCAGCTGTTGCCGGCTCAGGGACAACTGGGCCATCACCGTCAGAACCAGGCACAACAGAACCATCGTCGCAAGTGGCAGGGACAACCGGACCGGCCGTTGCAGGTTCCGGGACGACGCGCCCATCCTCCGGAGCAGCAGGTACCACTGGGCCAGCAGCTGAGATGCTAGGAACAACTGGAGTCGTGGTTGCAGGGCAAGAGACAACGGGACCGGCGTCCGGGTCACCAGGGACAGCGAGACCAGGTGTTGTCGCGTCAGGGACAACCAGACCCTCGGCGCGCTTGCCGGGCACGACGGCACCGTCAGCTGAGGTGTTGGGAACAACTGAAACCACCCTTTTGGGTGAGGAGACAAGTGGCCCCTCATCCGGGCCGAGACCGACCAGCAGACCAGGTGTCGTGTCAGGGACAACCAGACGAGCCGCGGGATCACCGGGCACAACTGCCCCAGCTGCTGCCGGCTCAGGGACGACTGGGCCATCAGCTGGCGAACCAGGCACAACTGAACCGTCATCGGAAGCGGCAGGCACCACCGGACCAGCCGCTGCAGGTTCAGGGACAACGCGACCATCCTCCAGAGCAGCAGGTACCACTGGGCCATCATCAGCGGAAGAACCCGGAGCAACTAGAGTCATTGTCTCAGGAGGAGAGACAAGTGAGCCGTCCTCTGGGTCTCCAGGGACAACGAGACCAGGTGTCGTCGCGTCAGGGACAACGCGTCCATCATCCCGATCGCCAGGCACGACTGGACCAGCTGTTGCCGGCTCAGGGACAACTGGGCCATCACCGTCAGAACCAGGCACAACAGAACCATCGTCGCAAGTGGCAGGGACAACCGGACCGGCCGTTGCAGGTTCCGGGACGACGCGCCCATCCTCCGGAGCAGCAGGTACCACTGGGCCAGCAGCTGAGATGCTAGGAACAACTGGAGTCGTGGTTGCAGGGCAAGAGACAACGGGACCGGCGTCCGGGTCACCAGGGACAGCGAGACCAGGTGTTGTCGCGTCAGGGACAACCAGACCCTCGTCGCGCTTGCCGGGCACGACGGCACCGTCAGCTGAAGTGTTGGGAACAACTGAAATCACCCTTTTGGGTGAGGAGACAAGTGGCCCCTCATCCGGGCCGAGACCGACCAGCAGACCAGGTGTCGTGTCAGGGACAACCAGACGAGCCGCGGGATCACCGGGCACAACTGCCCCAGCTGCTGCCGGCTCAGGGACGACTGGGCCATCAGCTGGCGAACCAGGCACAACTGAACCGTCATCGGAAGCGGCAGGCACCACCGGACCAGCCGCTGCAGGTTCAGGGACAACGCGACCATCCTCCAGAGCAGCAGGTACCACTGGGCCATCATCAGCGGAAGAACCCGGAGCAACTAGAGTCATTGTCTCAGGAGGAGAGACAAGTGAGCCGTCCTCTGGGTCTCCAGGGACAACGAGACCAGGTGTCGTCGCGTCAGGGACAACGCGTCCATCATCCCGATCGCCAGGCACGACTGGACCAGCTGTTGCCGGCTCAGGGACAACTGGGCCATCACCGTCAGAACCAGGCACAACAGAACCATCGTCGCAAGTGGCAGGGACAACCGGACCGGCCGTTGCAGGTTCCGGGACGACGCGCCCATCCTCCGGAGCAGCAGGTACCACTGGGCCAGCAGCTGAGATGCTAGGAACAACTGGAGTCGTGGTTGCAGGGCAAGAGACAACGGGACCGGCGTCCGGGTCACCAGGGACAGCGAGACCAGGTGTTGTCGCGTCAGGGACAACCAGACCCTCGTCGCGCTTGCCGGGCACGACGGCACCGTCAGCTGAAGTGTTGGGAACAACTGAAATCACCCTTTTGGGTGAGGAGACAAGTGGCCCCTCATCCGGGCCGAGACCGACCAGCAGACCAGGTGTCGTGTCAGGGACAACCAGACGAGCCGCGGGATCACCGGGCACAACTGCCCCAGCTGCTGCCGGCTCAGGGACGACTGGGCCATCAGCTGCCGAACCAGGCACAACTGAACCGTCATCGGAAGCGGCAGGCACCACCGGACCAGCCGCTGCAGGTTCAGGGACAACGCGACCATCCTCCAGAGCAGCAGGTACCACTGGGCCATCATCAGCGGAAGAACCCGGAGCAACTAGAGTCATTGTCTCAGGAGGAGAGACAAGTGAGCCGTCCTCTGGGTCTCCAGGGACAACGAGACCAGGTGTCGTCGCGTCAGGGACAACGCGTCCATCATCCCGATCGCCAGGCACGACTGGACCAGCTGTTGCCGGCTCAGGGACAACTGGGCCATCACCGTCAGAACCAGGCACAACAGAACCATCGTCGCAAGTGGCAGGGACAACCGGACCGGCCGTTGCAGGTTCCGGGACGACGCGCCCATCCTCCGGAGCAGCAGGTACCACTGGGCCAGCAGCTGAGATGCTAGGAACAACTGGAGTCGTGGTTGCAGGGCAAGAGACAACGGGACCGGCGTCCGGGTCACCAGGGACAGCGAGACCAGGTGTTGTCGCGTCAGGGACAACCAGACCCTCGTCGCGCTTGCCGGGCACGACGGCACCGTCAGCTGAAGTGTTGGGAACAACTGAAATCACCCTTTTGGGTGAGGAGACAAGTGGCCCCTCATCCGGGCCGAGACCGACCAGCAGACCAGGTGTCGTGTCAGGGACAACCAGACGAGCCGCGGGATCACCGGGCACAACTGCCCCAGCTGCTGCCGGCTCAGGGACGACTGGGCCATCAGCTGCCGAACCAGGCACAACTGAACCGTCATCGGAAGCGGCAGGCACCACCGGACCAGCCGCTGCAGGTTCAGGGACAACGCGACCATCCTCCAGAGCAGCAGGTACCACTGGGCCATCATCAGCGGAAGAACCCGGAGCAACTAGAGTCATTGTCTCAGGAGGAGAGACAAGTGAGCCGTCCTCTGGGTCTCCAGGGACAACGAGACCAGGTGTCGTCGCGTCAGGGACAACGCGTCCATCATCCCGATCGCCAGGCACGACTGGACCAGCTGTTGCCGGCTCAGGGACAACTGGGCCATCACCGTCAGAACCAGGCACAACAGAACCATCGTCGCAAGTGGCAGGGACAACCGGACCGGCCGTTGCAGGTTCCGGGACGACGCGCCCATCCTCCGGAGCAGCAGGTACCACTGGGCCAGCAGCTGAGATGCTAGGAACAACTGGAGTCGTGGTTGCAGGGCAAGAGACAACGGGACCGGCGTCCGGGTCACCAGGGACAGCGAGACCAGGTGTTGTCGCGTCAGGGACAACCAGACCCTCGTCGCGCTTGCCGGGCACGACGGCACCGTCAGCTGAAGTGTTGGGAACAACTGAAACCACCCTTTTGGGTGAGGAGACAAGTGGCCCCTCATCCGGGCCGAGACCGACCAGCAGACCAGGTGTCGTGTCAGGGACAACCAGACGAGCCGCGGGATCACCGGGCACAACTGCCCCAGCTGCTGCCGGCTCAGGGACGACTGGGCCATCAGCTGGCGAACCAGGCACAACTGAACCGTCATCGGAAGCGGCAGGCACCACCGGACCAGCCGCTGCAGGTTCAGGGACAACGCGACCATCCTCCAGAGCAGCAGGTACCACTGGGCCATCATCAGCGGAAGAACCCGGAGCAACTAGAGTCATTGTCTCAGGAGGAGAGACAAGTGAGCCGTCCTCTGGGTCTCCAGGGACAACGAGACCAGGTGTCGTCGCGTCAGGGACAACGCGTCCATCATCCCGATCGCCAGGCACGACTGGACCAGCTGTTGCCGGCTCAGGGACAACTGGGCCATCACCGTCAGAACCAGGCACAACAGAACCATCGTCGCAAGTGGCAGGGACAACCGGACCGGCCGTTGCAGGTTCCGGGACGACGCGCCCATCCTCCGGAGCAGCAGGTACCACTGGGCCAGCAGCTGAGATGCTAGGAACAACTGGAGTCGTGGTTGCAGGGCAAGAGACAACGGGACCGGCGTCCGGGTCACCAGGGACAGCGAGACCAGGTGTTGTCGCGTCAGGGACAACCAGACCCTCGTCGCGCTTGCCGGGCACGACGGCACCGTCAGCTGAAGTGTTGGGAACAACTGAAATCACCCTTTTGGGTGAGGAGACAAGTGGCCCCTCATCCGGGCCGAGACCGACCAGCAGACCAGGTGTCGTGTCAGGGACAACCAGACGAGCCGCGGGATCACCGGGCACAACTGCCCCAGCTGCTGCCGGCTCAGGGACGACTGGGCCATCAGCTGGCGAACCAGGCACAACTGAACCGTCATCGGAAGCGGCAGGCACCACCGGACCAGCCGCTGCAGGTTCAGGGACAACGCGACCATCCTCCAGAGCAGCAGGTACCACTGGGCCATCATCAGCGGAAGAACCCGGAGCAACTAGAGTCATTGTCTCAGGAGGAGAGACAAGTGAGCCGTCCTCTGGGTCTCCAGGGACAACGAGACCAGGTGTCGTCGCGTCAGGGACAACGCGTCCATCATCCCGATCGCCAGGCACGACTGGACCAGCTGTTGCCGGCTCAGGGACAACTGGGCCATCACCGTCAGAACCAGGCACAACAGAACCATCGTCGCAAGTGGCAGGGACAACCGGACCGGCCGTTGCAGGTTCCGGGACGACGCGCCCATCCTCCGGAGCAGCAGGTACCACTGGGCCAGCAGCTGAGATGCTAGGAACAACTGGAGTCGTGGTTGCAGGGCAAGAGACAACGGGACCGGCGTCCGGGTCACCAGGGACAGCGAGACCAGGTGTTGTCGCGTCAGGGACAACCAGACCCTCGTCGCGCTTGCCGGGCACGACGGCACCGTCAGCTGAAGTGTTGGGAACAACTGAAACCACCCTTTTGGGTGAGGAGACAAGTGGCCCCTCATCCGGGCCGAGACCGACCAGCAGACCAGGTGTCGTGTCAGGGACAACCAGACGAGCCGCGGGATCACCGGGCACAACTGCCCCAGCTGCTGCCGGCTCAGGGACGACTGGGCCATCAGCTGGCGAACCAGGCACAACTGAACCGTCATCGGAAGCGGCAGGCACCACCGGACCAGCCGCTGCAGGTTCAGGGACAACGCGACCATCCTCCAGAGCAGCAGGTACCACTGGGCCATCATCAGCGGAAGAACCCGGAGCAACTAGAGTCATTGTCTCAGGAGGAGAGACAAGTGAGCCGTCCTCTGGGTCTCCAGGGACAACGAGACCAGGTGTCGTCGCGTCAGGGACAACGCGTCCATCATCCCGATCGCCAGGCACGACTGGACCAGCTGTTGCCGGCTCAGGGACAACTGGGCCATCACCGTCAGAACCAGGCACAACAGAACCATCGTCGCAAGTGGCAGGGACAACCGGACCGGCCGTTGCAGGTTCCGGGACGACGCGCCCATCCTCCGGAGCAGCAGGTACCACTGGGCCAGCAGCTGAGATGCTAGGAACAACTGGAGTCGTGGTTGCAGGGCAAGAGACAACGGGACCGGCGTCCGGGTCACCAGGGACAGCGAGACCAGGTGTTGTCGCGTCAGGGACAACCAGACCCTCGTCGCGCTTGCCGGGCACGACGGCACCGTCAGCTGAAGTGTTGGGAACAACTGAAACCACCCTTTTGGGTGAGGAGACAAGTGGCCCCTCATCCGGGCCGAGACCGACCAGCAGACCAGGTGTCGTGTCAGGGACAACCAGACGAGCCGCGGGATCACCGGGCACAACTGCCCCAGCTGCTGCCGGCTCAGGGACGACTGGGCCATCAGCTGCCGAACCAGGCACAACTGAACCGTCATCGGAAGCGGCAGGCACCACCGGACCAGCCGCTGCAGGTTCAGGGACAACGCGACCATCCTCCAGAGCAGCAGGTACCACTGGGCCATCATCAGCGGAAGAACCCGGAGCAACTAGAGTCATTGTCTCAGGAGGAGAGACAAGTGAGCCGTCCTCTGGGTCTCCAGGGACAACGAGACCAGGTGTCGTCGCGTCAGGGACAACGCGTCCATCATCCCGATCGCCAGGCACGACTGGACCAGCTGTTGCCGGCTCAGGGACAACTGGGCCATCACCGTCAGAACCAGGCACAACAGAACCATCGTCGCAAGTGGCAGGGACAACCGGACCGGCCGTTGCAGGTTCCGGGACGACGCGCCCATCCTCCGGAGCAGCAGGTACCACTGGGCCAGCAGCTGAGATGCTAGGAACAACTGGAGTCGTGGTTGCAGGGCAAGAGACAACGGGACCGGCGTCCGGGTCACCAGGGACAGCGAGACCAGGTGTTGTCGCGTCAGGGACAACCAGACCCTCGTCGCGCTTGCCGGGCACGACGGCACCGTCAGCTGAAGTGTTGGGAACAACTGAAACCACCCTTTTGGGTGAGGAGACAAGTGGCCCCTCATCCGGGCCGAGACCGACCAGCAGACCAGGTGTCGTGTCAGGGACAACCAGACGAGCCGCGGGATCACCGGGCACAACTGCCCCAGCTGCTGCCGGCTCAGGGACGACTGGGCCATCAGCTGCCGAACCAGGCACAACTGAACCGTCATCGGAAGCGGCAGGCACCACCGGACCAGCCGCTGCAGGTTCAGGGACAACGCGACCATCCTCCAGAGCAGCAGGTACCACTGGGCCATCATCAGCGGAAGAACCCGGAGCAACTAGAGTCATTGTCTCAGGAGGAGAGACAAGTGAGCCGTCCTCTGGGTCTCCAGGGACAACGAGACCAGGTGTCGTCGCGTCAGGGACAACGCGTCCATCATCCCGATCGCCAGGCACGACTGGACCAGCTGTTGCCGGCTCAGGGACAACTGGGCCATCACCGTCAGAACCAGGCACAACAGAACCATCGTCGCAAGTGGCAGGGACAACCGGACCGGCCGTTGCAGGTTCCGGGACGACGCGCCCATCCTCCGGAGCAGCAGGTACCACTGGGCCAGCAGCTGAGATGCTAGGAACAACTGGAGTCGTGGTTGCAGGGCAAGAGACAACGGGACCGGCGTCCGGGTCACCAGGGACAGCGAGACCAGGTGTTGTCGCGTCAGGGACAACCAGACCCTCGTCGCGCTTGCCGGGCACGACGGCACCGTCAGCTGAAGTGTTGGGAACAACTGAAACCACCCTTTTGGGTGAGGAGACAAGTGGCCCCTCATCCGGGCCGAGACCGACCAGCAGACCAGGTGTCGTGTCAGGGACAACCAGACGAGCCGCGGGATCACCGGGCACAACTGCCCCAGCTGCTGCCGGCTCAGGGACGACTGGGCCATCAGCTGCCGAACCAGGCACAACTGAACCGTCATCGGAAGCGGCAGGCACCACCGGACCAGCCGCTGCAGGTTCAGGGACAACGCGACCATCCTCCAGAGCAGCAGGTACCACTGGGCCATCATCAGCGGAAGAACCCGGAGCAACTAGAGTCATTGTCTCAGGAGGAGAGACAAGTGAGCCGTCCTCTGGGTCTCCAGGGACAACGAGACCAGGTGTCGTCGCGTCAGGGACAACGCGTCCATCATCCCGATCGCCAGGCACGACTGGACCAGCTGTTGCCGGCTCAGGGACAACTGGGCCATCACCGTCAGAACCAGGCACAACAGAACCATCGTCGCAAGTGGCAGGGACAACCGGACCGGCCGTTGCAGGTTCCGGGACGACGCGCCCATCCTCCGGAGCAGCAGGTACCACTGGGCCAGCAGCTGAGATGCTAGGAACAACTGGAGTCGTGGTTGCAGGGCAAGAGACAACGGGACCGGCGTCCGGGTCACCAGGGACAGCGAGACCAGGTGTTGTCGCGTCAGGGACAACCAGACCCTCGTCGCGCTTGCCGGGCACGACGGCACCGTCAGCTGAAGTGTTGGGAACAACTGAAACCACCCTTTTGGGTGAGGAGACAAGTGGCCCCTCATCCGGGCCGAGACCGACCAGCAGACCAGGTGTCGTGTCAGGGACAACCAGACGAGCCGCGGGATCACCGGGCACAACTGCCCCAGCTGCTGCCGGCTCAGGGACGACTGGGCCATCAGCTGCCGAACCAGGCACAACTGAACCGTCATCGGAAGCGGCAGGCACCACCGGACCAGCCGCTGCAGGTTCAGGGACAACGCGACCATCCTCCAGAGCAGCAGGTACCACTGGGCCATCATCAGCGGAAGAACCCGGAGCAACTAGAGTCATTGTCTCAGGAGGAGAGACAAGTGAGCCGTCCTCTGGGTCTCCAGGGACAACGAGACCAGGTGTCGTCGCGTCAGGGACAACGCGTCCATCATCCCGATCGCCAGGCACGACTGGACCAGCTGTTGCCGGCTCAGGGACAACTGGGCCATCACCGTCAGAACCAGGCACAACAGAACCATCGTCGCAAGTGGCAGGGACAACCGGACCGGCCGTTGCAGGTTCCGGGACGACGCGCCCATCCTCCGGAGCAGCAGGTACCACTGGGCCAGCAGCTGAGATGCTAGGAACAACTGGAGTCGTGGTTGCAGGGCAAGAGACAACGGGACCGGCGTCCGGGTCACCAGGGACAGCGAGACCAGGTGTTGTCGCGTCAGGGACAACCAGACCCTCGTCGCGCTTGCCGGGCACGACGGCACCGTCAGCTGAAGTGTTGGGAACAACTGAAACCACCCTTTTGGGTGAGGAGACAAGTGGCCCCTCATCCGGGCCGAGACCGACCAGCAGACCAGGTGTCGTGTCAGGGACAACCAGACGAGCCGCGGGATCACCGGGCACAACTGCCCCAGCTGCTGCCGGCTCAGGGACGACTGGGCCATCAGCTGCCGAACCAGGCACAACTGAACCGTCATCGGAAGCGGCAGGCACCACCGGACCAGCCGCTGCAGGTTCAGGGACAACGCGACCATCCTCCAGAGCAGCAGGTACCACTGGGCCATCATCAGCGGAAGAACCCGGAGCAACTAGAGTCATTGTCTCAGGAGGAGAGACAAGTGAGCCGTCCTCTGGGTCTCCAGGGACAACGAGACCAGGTGTCGTCGCGTCAGGGACAACGCGTCCATCATCCCGATCGCCAGGCACGACTGGACCAGCTGTTGCCGGCTCAGGGACAACTGGGCCATCACCGTCAGAACCAGGCACAACAGAACCATCGTCGCAAGTGGCAGGGACAACCGGACCGGCCGTTGCAGGTTCCGGGACGACGCGCCCATCCTCCGGAGCAGCAGGTACCACTGGGCCAGCAGCTGAGATGCTAGGAACAACTGGAGTCGTGGTTGCAGGGCAAGAGACAACGGGACCGGCGTCCGGGTCACCAGGGACAGCGAGACCAGGTGTTGTCGCGTCAGGGACAACCAGACCCTCGTCGCGCTTGCCGGGCACGACGGCACCGTCAGCTGAAGTGTTGGGAACAACTGAAACCACCCTTTTGGGTGAGGAGACAAGTGGCCCCTCATCCGGGCCGAGACCGACCAGCAGACCAGGTGTCGTGTCAGGGACAACCAGACGAGCCGCGGGATCACCGGGCACAACTGCCCCAGCTGCTGCCGGCTCAGGGACGACTGGGCCATCAGCTGCCGAACCAGGCACAACTGAACCGTCATCGGAAGCGGCAGGCACCACCGGACCAGCCGCTGCAGGTTCAGGGACAACGCGACCATCCTCCAGAGCAGCAGGTACCACTGGGCCATCATCAGCGGAAGAACCCGGAGCAACTAGAGTCATTGTCTCAGGAGGAGAGACAAGTGAGCCGTCCTCTGGGTCTCCAGGGACAACGAGACCAGGTGTCGTCGCGTCAGGGACAACGCGTCCATCATCCCGATCGCCAGGCACGACTGGACCAGCTGTTGCCGGCTCAGGGACAACTGGGCCATCACCGTCAGAACCAGGCACAACAGAACCATCGTCGCAAGTGGCAGGGACAACCGGACCGGCCGTTGCAGGTTCCGGGACGACGCGCCCATCCTCCGGAGCAGCAGGTACCACTGGGCCAGCAGCTGAGATGCTAGGAACAACTGGAGTCGTGGTTGCAGGGCAAGAGACAACGGGACCGGCGTCCGGGTCACCAGGGACAGCGAGACCAGGTGTTGTCGCGTCAGGGACAACCAGACCCTCGTCGCGCTTGCCGGGCACGACGGCACCGTCAGCTGAAGTGTTGGGAACAACTGAAACCACCCTTTTGGGTGAGGAGACAAGTGGCCCCTCATCCGGGCCGAGACCGACCAGCAGACCAGGTGTCGTGTCAGGGACAACCAGACGAGCCGCGGGATCACCGGGCACAACTGCCCCAGCTGCTGCCGGCTCAGGGACGACTGGGCCATCAGCTGCCGAACCAGGCACAACTGAACCGTCATCGGAAGCGGCAGGCACCACCGGACCAGCCGCTGCAGGTTCAGGGACAACGCGACCATCCTCCAGAGCAGCAGGTACCACTGGGCCATCATCAGCGGAAGAACCCGGAGCAACTAGAGTCATTGTCTCAGGAGGAGAGACAAGTGAGCCGTCCTCTGGGTCTCCAGGGACAACGAGACCAGGTGTCGTCGCGTCAGGGACAACGCGTCCATCATCCCGATCGCCAGGCACGACTGGACCAGCTGTTGCCGGCTCAGGGACAACTGGGCCATCACCGTCAGAACCAGGCACAACAGAACCATCGTCGCAAGTGGCAGGGACAACCGGACCGGCCGTTGCAGGTTCCGGGACGACGCGCCCATCCTCCGGAGCAGCAGGTACCACTGGGCCAGCAGCTGAGATGCTAGGAACAACTGGAGTCGTGGTTGCAGGGCAAGAGACAACGGGACCGGCGTCCGGGTCACCAGGGACAGCGAGACCAGGTGTTGTCGCGTCAGGGACAACCAGACCCTCGTCGCGCTTGCCGGGCACGACGGCACCGTCAGCTGAAGTGTTGGGAACAACTGAAACCACCCTTTTGGGTGAGGAGACAAGTGGCCCCTCATCCGGGCCGAGACCGACCAGCAGACCAGGTGTCGTGTCAGGGACAACCAGACGAGCCGCGGGATCACCGGGCACAACTGCCCCAGCTGCTGCCGGCTCAGGGACGACTGGGCCATCAGCTGGCGAACCAGGCACAACTGAACCGTCATCGGAAGCGGCAGGCACCACCGGACCAGCCGCTGCAGGTTCAGGGACAACGCGACCATCCTCCAGAGCAGCAGGTACCACTGGGCCATCATCAGCGGAAGAACCCGGAGCAACTAGAGTCATTGTCTCAGGAGGAGAGACAAGTGAGCCGTCCTCTGGGTCTCCAGGGACAACGAGACCAGGTGTCGTCGCGTCAGGGACAACGCGTCCATCATCCCGATCGCCAGGCACGACTGGACCAGCTGTTGCCGGCTCAGGGACAACTGGGCCATCACCGTCAGAACCAGGCACAACAGAACCATCGTCGCAAGTGGCAGGGACAACCGGACCGGCCGTTGCAGGTTCCGGGACGACGCGCCCATCCTCCGGAGCAGCAGGTACCACTGGGCCAGCAGCTGAGATGCTAGGAACAACTGGAGTCGTGGTTGCAGGGCAAGAGACAACGGGACCGGCGTCCGGGTCACCAGGGACAGCGAGACCAGGTGTTGTCGCGTCAGGGACAACCAGACCCTCGTCGCGCTTGCCGGGCACGACGGCACCGTCAGCTGAAGTGTTGGGAACAACTGAAACCACCCTTTTGGGTGAGGAGACAAGTGGCCCCTCATCCGGGCCGAGACCGACCAGCAGACCAGGTGTCGTGTCAGGGACAACCAGACGAGCCGCGGGATCACCGGGCACAACTGCCCCAGCTGCTGCCGGCTCAGGGACGACTGGGCCATCAGCTGCCGAACCAGGCACAACTGAACCGTCATCGGAAGCGGCAGGCACCACCGGACCAGCCGCTGCAGGTTCAGGGACAACGCGACCATCCTCCAGAGCAGCAGGTACCACTGGGCCATCATCAGCGGAAGAACCCGGAGCAACTAGAGTCATTGTCTCAGGAGGAGAGACAAGTGAGCCGTCCTCTGGGTCTCCAGGGACAACGAGACCAGGTGTCGTCGCGTCAGGGACAACGCGTCCATCATCCCGATCGCCAGGCACGACTGGACCAGCTGTTGCCGGCTCAGGGACAACTGGGCCATCACCGTCAGAACCAGGCACAACAGAACCATCGTCGCAAGTGGCAGGGACAACCGGACCGGCCGTTGCAGGTTCCGGGACGACGCGCCCATCCTCCGGAGCAGCAGGTACCACTGGGCCAGCAGCTGAGATGCTAGGAACAACTGGAGTCGTGGTTGCAGGGCAAGAGACAACGGGACCGGCGTCCGGGTCACCAGGGACAGCGAGACCAGGTGTTGTCGCGTCAGGGACAACCAGACCCTCGTCGCGCTTGCCGGGCACGACGGCACCGTCAGCTGAAGTGTTGGGAACAACTGAAACCACCCTTTTGGGTGAGGAGACAAGTGGCCCCTCATCCGGGCCGAGACCGACCAGCAGACCAGGTGTCGTGTCAGGGACAACCAGACGAGCCGCGGGATCACCGGGCACAACTGCCCCAGCTGCTGCCGGCTCAGGGACGACTGGGCCATCAGCTGCCGAACCAGGCACAACTGAACCGTCATCGGAAGCGGCAGGCACCACCGGACCAGCCGCTGCAGGTTCAGGGACAACGCGACCATCCTCCAGAGCAGCAGGTACCACTGGGCCATCATCAGCGGAAGAACCCGGAGCAACTAGAGTCATTGTCTCAGGAGGAGAGACAAGTGAGCCGTCCTCTGGGTCTCCAGGGACAACGAGACCAGGTGTCGTCGCGTCAGGGACAACGCGTCCATCATCCCGATCGCCAGGCACGACTGGACCAGCTGTTGCCGGCTCAGGGACAACTGGGCCATCACCGTCAGAACCAGGCACAACAGAACCATCGTCGCAAGTGGCAGGGACAACCGGACCGGCCGTTGCAGGTTCCGGGACGACGCGCCCATCCTCCGGAGCAGCAGGTACCACTGGGCCAGCAGCTGAGATGCTAGGAACAACTGGAGTCGTGGTTGCAGGGCAAGAGACAACGGGACCGGCGTCCGGGTCACCAGGGACAGCGAGACCAGGTGTTGTCGCGTCAGGGACAACCAGACCCTCGTCGCGCTTGCCGGGCACGACGGCACCGTCAGCTGAAGTGTTGGGAACAACTGAAACCACCCTTTTGGGTGAGGAGACAAGTGGCCCCTCATCCGGGCCGAGACCGACCAGCAGACCAGGTGTCGTGTCAGGGACAACCAGACGAGCCGCGGGATCACCGGGCACAACTGCCCCAGCTGCTGCCGGCTCAGGGACGACTGGGCCATCAGCTGCCGAACCAGGCACAACTGAACCGTCATCGGAAGCGGCAGGCACCACCGGACCAGCCGCTGCAGGTTCAGGGACAACGCGACCATCCTCCAGAGCAGCAGGTACCACTGGGCCATCATCAGCGGAAGAACCCGGAGCAACTAGAGTCATTGTCTCAGGAGGAGAGACAAGTGAGCCGTCCTCTGGGTCTCCAGGGACAACGAGACCAGGTGTCGTCGCGTCAGGGACAACGCGTCCATCATCCCGATCGCCAGGCACGACTGGACCAGCTGTTGCCGGCTCAGGGACAACTGGGCCATCACCGTCAGAACCAGGCACAACAGAACCATCGTCGCAAGTGGCAGGGACAACCGGACCGGCCGTTGCAGGTTCCGGGACGACGCGCCCATCCTCCGGAGCAGCAGGTACCACTGGGCCAGCAGCTGAGATGCTAGGAACAACTGGAGTCGTGGTTGCAGGGCAAGAGACAACGGGACCGGCGTCCGGGTCACCAGGGACAGCGAGACCAGGTGTTGTCGCGTCAGGGACAACCAGACCCTCGTCGCGCTTGCCGGGCACGACGGCACCGTCAGCTGAAGTGTTGGGAACAACTGAAACCACCCTTTTGGGTGAGGAGACAAGTGGCCCCTCATCCGGGCCGAGACCGACCAGCAGACCAGGTGTCGTGTCAGGGACAACCAGACGAGCCGCGGGATCACCGGGCACAACTGCCCCAGCTGCTGCCGGCTCAGGGACGACTGGGCCATCAGCTGCCGAACCAGGCACAACTGAACCGTCATCGGAAGCGGCAGGCACCACCGGACCAGCCGCTGCAGGTTCAGGGACAACGCGACCATCCTCCAGAGCAGCAGGTACCACTGGGCCATCATCAGCGGAAGAACCCGGAGCAACTAGAGTCATTGTCTCAGGAGGAGAGACAAGTGAGCCGTCCTCTGGGTCTCCAGGGACAACGAGACCAGGTGTCGTCGCGTCAGGGACAACGCGTCCATCATCCCGATCGCCAGGCACGACTGGACCAGCTGTTGCCGGCTCAGGGACAACTGGGCCATCACCGTCAGAACCAGGCACAACAGAACCATCGTCGCAAGTGGCAGGGACAACCGGACCGGCCGTTGCAGGTTCCGGGACGACGCGCCCATCCTCCGGAGCAGCAGGTACCACTGGGCCAGCAGCTGAGATGCTAGGAACAACTGGAGTCGTGGTTGCAGGGCAAGAGACAACGGGACCGGCGTCCGGGTCACCAGGGACAGCGAGACCAGGTGTTGTCGCGTCAGGGACAACCAGACCCTCGTCGCGCTTGCCGGGCACGACGGCACCGTCAGCTGAAGTGTTGGGAACAACTGAAACCACCCTTTTGGGTGAGGAGACAAGTGGCCCCTCATCCGGGCCGAGACCGACCAGCAGACCAGGTGTCGTGTCAGGGACAACCAGACGAGCCGCGGGATCACCGGGCACAACTGCCCCAGCTGCTGCCGGCTCAGGGACGACTGGGCCATCAGCTGCCGAACCAGGCACAACTGAACCGTCATCGGAAGCGGCAGGCACCACCGGACCAGCCGCTGCAGGTTCAGGGACAACGCGACCATCCTCCAGAGCAGCAGGTACCACTGGGCCATCATCAGCGGAAGAACCCGGAGCAACTAGAGTCATTGTCTCAGGAGGAGAGACAAGTGAGCCGTCCTCTGGGTCTCCAGGGACAACGAGACCAGGTGTCGTCGCGTCAGGGACAACGCGTCCATCATCCCGATCGCCAGGCACGACTGGACCAGCTGTTGCCGGCTCAGGGACAACTGGGCCATCACCGTCAGAACCAGGCACAACAGAACCATCGTCGCAAGTGGCAGGGACAACCGGACCGGCCGTTGCAGGTTCCGGGACGACGCGCCCATCCTCCGGAGCAGCAGGTACCACTGGGCCAGCAGCTGAGATGCTAGGAACAACTGGAGTCGTGGTTGCAGGGCAAGAGACAACGGGACCGGCGTCCGGGTCACCAGGGACAGCGAGACCAGGTGTTGTCGCGTCAGGGACAACCAGACCCTCGTCGCGCTTGCCGGGCACGACGGCACCGTCAGCTGAAGTGTTGGGAACAACTGAAACCACCCTTTTGGGTGAGGAGACAAGTGGCCCCTCATCCGGGCCGAGACCGACCAGCAGACCAGGTGTCGTGTCAGGGACAACCAGACGAGCCGCGGGATCACCGGGCACAACTGCCCCAGCTGCTGCCGGCTCAGGGACGACTGGGCCATCAGCTGCCGAACCAGGCACAACTGAACCGTCATCGGAAGCGGCAGGCACCACCGGACCAGCCGCTGCAGGTTCAGGGACAACGCGACCATCCTCCAGAGCAGCAGGTACCACTGGGCCATCATCAGCGGAAGAACCCGGAGCAACTAGAGTCATTGTCTCAGGAGGAGAGACAAGTGAGCCGTCCTCTGGGTCTCCAGGGACAACGAGACCAGGTGTCGTCGCGTCAGGGACAACGCGTCCATCATCCCGATCGCCAGGCACGACTGGACCAGCTGTTGCCGGCTCAGGGACAACTGGGCCATCACCGTCAGAACCAGGCACAACAGAACCATCGTCGCAAGTGGCAGGGACAACCGGACCGGCCGTTGCAGGTTCCGGGACGACGCGCCCATCCTCCGGAGCAGCAGGTACCACTGGGCCAGCAGCTGAGATGCTAGGAACAACTGGAGTCGTGGTTGCAGGGCAAGAGACAACGGGACCGGCGTCCGGGTCACCAGGGACAGCGAGACCAGGTGTTGTCGCGTCAGGGACAACCAGACCCTCGTCGCGCTTGCCGGGCACGACGGCACCGTCAGCTGAAGTGTTGGGAACAACTGAAACCACCCTTTTGGGTGAGGAGACAAGTGGCCCCTCATCCGGGCCGAGACCGACCAGCAGACCAGGTGTCGTGTCAGGGACAACCAGACGAGCCGCGGGATCACCGGGCACAACTGCCCCAGCTGCTGCCGGCTCAGGGACGACTGGGCCATCAGCTGCCGAACCAGGCACAACTGAACCGTCATCGGAAGCGGCAGGCACCACCGGACCAGCCGCTGCAGGTTCAGGGACAACGCGACCATCCTCCAGAGCAGCAGGTACCACTGGGCCATCATCAGCGGAAGAACCCGGAGCAACTAGAGTCATTGTCTCAGGAGGAGAGACAAGTGAGCCGTCCTCTGGGTCTCCAGGGACAACGAGACCAGGTGTCGTCGCGTCAGGGACAACGCGTCCATCATCCCGATCGCCAGGCACGACTGGACCAGCTGTTGCCGGCTCAGGGACAACTGGGCCATCACCGTCAGAACCAGGCACAACAGAACCATCGTCGCAAGTGGCAGGGACAACCGGACCGGCCGTTGCAGGTTCCGGGACGACGCGCCCATCCTCCGGAGCAGCAGGTACCACTGGGCCAGCAGCTGAGATGCTAGGAACAACTGGAGTCGTGGTTGCAGGGCAAGAGACAACGGGACCGGCGTCCGGGTCACCAGGGACAGCGAGACCAGGTGTTGTCGCGTCAGGGACAACCAGACCCTCGTCGCGCTTGCCGGGCACGACGGCACCGTCAGCTGAAGTGTTGGGAACAACTGAAACCACCCTTTTGGGTGAGGAGACAAGTGGCCCCTCATCCGGGCCGAGACCGACCAGCAGACCAGGTGTCGTGTCAGGGACAACCAGACGAGCCGCGGGATCACCGGGCACAACTGCCCCAGCTGCTGCCGGCTCAGGGACGACTGGGCCATCAGCTGCCGAACCAGGCACAACTGAACCGTCATCGGAAGCGGCAGGCACCACCGGACCAGCCGCTGCAGGTTCAGGGACAACGCGACCATCCTCCAGAGCAGCAGGTACCACTGGGCCATCATCAGCGGAAGAACCCGGAGCAACTAGAGTCATTGTCTCAGGAGGAGAGACAAGTGAGCCGTCCTCTGGGTCTCCAGGGACAACGAGACCAGGTGTCGTCGCGTCAGGGACAACGCGTCCATCATCCCGATCGCCAGGCACGACTGGACCAGCTGTTGCCGGCTCAGGGACAACTGGGCCATCACCGTCAGAACCAGGCACAACAGAACCATCGTCGCAAGTGGCAGGGACAACCGGACCGGCCGTTGCAGGTTCCGGGACGACGCGCCCATCCTCCGGAGCAGCAGGTACCACTGGGCCAGCAGCTGAGATGCTAGGAACAACTGGAGTCGTGGTTGCAGGGCAAGAGACAACGGGACCGGCGTCCGGGTCACCAGGGACAGCGAGACCAGGTGTTGTCGCGTCAGGGACAACCAGACCCTCGTCGCGCTTGCCGGGCACGACGGCACCGTCAGCTGAAGTGTTGGGAACAACTGAAACCACCCTTTTGGGTGAGGAGACAAGTGGCCCCTCATCCGGGCCGAGACCGACCAGCAGACCAGGTGTCGTGTCAGGGACAACCAGACGAGCCGCGGGATCACCGGGCACAACTGCCCCAGCTGCTGCCGGCTCAGGGACGACTGGGCCATCAGCTGCCGAACCAGGCACAACTGAACCGTCATCGGAAGCGGCAGGCACCACCGGACCAGCCGCTGCAGGTTCAGGGACAACGCGACCATCCTCCAGAGCAGCAGGTACCACTGGGCCATCATCAGCGGAAGAACCCGGAGCAACTAGAGTCATTGTCTCAGGAGGAGAGACAAGTGAGCCGTCCTCTGGGTCTCCAGGGACAACGAGACCAGGTGTCGTCGCGTCAGGGACAACGCGTCCATCATCCCGATCGCCAGGCACGACTGGACCAGCTGTTGCCGGCTCAGGGACAACTGGGCCATCACCGTCAGAACCAGGCACAACAGAACCATCGTCGCAAGTGGCAGGGACAACCGGACCGGCCGTTGCAGGTTCCGGGACGACGCGCCCATCCTCCGGAGCAGCAGGTACCACTGGGCCAGCAGCTGAGATGCTAGGAACAACTGGAGTCGTGGTTGCAGGGCAAGAGACAACGGGACCGGCGTCCGGGTCACCAGGGACAGCGAGACCAGGTGTTGTCGCGTCAGGGACAACCAGACCCTCGTCGCGCTTGCCGGGCACGACGGCACCGTCAGCTGAAGTGTTGGGAACAACTGAAATCACCCTTTTGGGTGAGGAGACAAGTGGCCCCTCATCCGGGCCGAGACCGACCAGCAGACCAGGTGTCGTGTCAGGGACAACCAGACGAGCCGCGGGATCACCGGGCACAACTGCCCCAGCTGCTGCCGGCTCAGGGACGACTGGGCCATCAGCTGCCGAACCAGGCACAACTGAACCGTCATCGGAAGCGGCAGGCACCACCGGACCAGCCGCTGCAGGTTCAGGGACAACGCGACCATCCTCCAGAGCAGCAGGTACCACTGGGCCATCATCAGCGGAAGAACCCGGAGCAACTAGAGTCATTGTCTCAGGAGGAGAGACAAGTGAGCCGTCCTCTGGGTCTCCAGGGACAACGAGACCAGGTGTCGTCGCGTCAGGGACAACGCGTCCATCATCCCGATCGCCAGGCACGACTGGACCAGCTGTTGCCGGCTCAGGGACAACTGGGCCATCACCGTCAGAACCAGGCACAACAGAACCATCGTCGCAAGTGGCAGGGACAACCGGACCGGCCGTTGCAGGTTCCGGGACGACGCGCCCATCCTCCGGAGCAGCAGGTACCACTGGGCCAGCAGCTGAGATGCTAGGAACAACTGGAGTCGTGGTTGCAGGGCAAGAGACAACGGGACCGGCGTCCAGGTCACCAGGGACAGCGAGACCAGGTGTTGTCGCGTCAGGGACAACCAGACCCTCGTCGCGCTTGCCGGGCACGACGGCACCGTCAGCTGAAGTGTTGGGAACAACTGAAACCACCCTTTTGGGTGAGGAGACAAGTGGCCCCTCATCCGGGCCGAGACCGACCAGCAGACCAGGTGTCGTGTCAGGGACAACCAGACGAGCCACGGGATCACCGGGCACAACTGCCCCAGCTGCTGCCGGCTCAGGGACGACTGGGCCATCAGCTGCCGAACCAGGCACAACTGAACCGTCATCGGAAGCGGCAGGCACCACCGGACCAGCCGCTGCAGGTTCAGGGACAACGCGACCATCCTCCGGAGCAGCAGGTACCACTGGGCCAGCAGCTGAGATTCTAGGAACAACTGGAGTCGTGGGTGCAGAGCAAGAGACAACTGTACCGGTGTCCAGGTCACCAGGGACAGCGAGGCCAGGTGTTTCCATTTCAGGGACAACGCGAGAAACTTTCCGTTTACCTGGCACAGTTGGACCGTCAGGTGAATTTCCAGAGCGTTTCATTCCAGGTCAGATGTTTGCAAGGACAACGACCTTCTCGTCTGTGTCATCAGGTTTAACTGGACCATCAGCTGACCTATTAAGGACAACCAGCCCCGATGGTATAGGTTCAGAGACTACTGGTTCCTCTCCTGGGTTTTCTAAGTCACCTGTGTCAGCTCTTGAAGGCTTAGTGACAAGGAGATTATCAACTGGTGAATCAGAGACTACTGGACCTTCCTCTGGTCTCTCATGGTCAACTGGATCACTGTCTGAGGTCACCACTGATGCAGAAGGAATTTTGCCTCCAGGAAGTGAGGTTACATCTGAAGGCAAGTCAAGTTTCCTAACATCAGAAGCTTTAATATAGGCAATATTATTTTTATCTAATGCCTTCTTTTAATCTATATAAACTTATACCTTTACTATTTAGAACTCAAATCGTTCAATAAAGATTGAACTTTTTTGATTGTTGTTTTAAATTGATTTCATTGCCATCTTAAGAAATTAGTACTTTTTTCTTGCTACCTTTTTTTGACCAGATGTAACCAGAGGGTTATTTGGAGCTACCAGAGGTGTTGGCAAAGGAAATATATCTAGAGAGTCAGTCTTTGTTCCTCTTCTGGAACCAAGCAGGCAAGGCCTACCTGGTTTCGTAGTTTGTGGTCTAACATGAGCATAACTGAGACCCAAATCATGATAGTGAGTTTACGTTAATTTAATCAAGGACCACATTTTTAGAGAAATGGTTAAGAGATATTCTAGGCTTCTAAGCAACGAACGCACTACTTGACAAAAATAGTCCATATGGGGAACTGATTGCTTTACAAAGGCTTTAACAATAAAAAAAGTTAATTAGTGACAGTGTAATTTTCAACTTCTTATGTTCACTAATAAGTAACAAGTTTAATCGTGAGAAACAAATCTATTTAAAGTGAGGAATAAAAACTGAAATGTGTGA
Organism: Manis javanica; assembly: GCF_040802235.1. Classification (NCBI taxonomy): domain Eukaryota; kingdom Metazoa; phylum Chordata; class Mammalia; order Pholidota; family Manidae; genus Manis; species Manis javanica. Next base: position 4,217,779 of record NC_133170.1, on the reverse strand, counting down.
AAACTGACCAGGCTGCCAATAGACTGATCCACAAAGCAGTCTCATCTCAAAAGTGATCAGCAAGTGCTGTACAGAATGCATAGTTTTGGGTTTTCAGGGATACTTCCACAAGATTTATTTTTCTACCTGTACATGTTTATATAGTACTGGTGCTCTATTAAAGTTTTATTCTCTACATTAAAAAACATTCTGGGTTTATTATTAAGATCTAAATTTGAAATTTACTGTAATGGCATTAAATTTAGGTTTACTGTAATGAAGCATGTAAAGACAATAATCAATATCCTTTTAACTAGGTACAACTAAAGAAGAATATGGAGAAACCACTAAAGCAGGTGAAAGAATGGCTAGATTAATCACACCTGGAAAATCAGGTGAGTGGGAAGGGTAACTCGGCTCATGTTGTAGCTCAACTTCAAGTTTTTAGTAAATGTAATAATGGATTGTTTGTATAGAAATCAGAAAATCAGATCCAAGTCATCTGCTATTTATTAGATGCTCTCATACCAGGCGCTGGAACTACAGCACCTGGACTCAACGTAGTTCCACTGTCAAATGTCCAGGGTGTGTCCCAGTAAAACAAGCACACTGCTCATGACTTTCCATTTTTAATCTCAGGTTCCACAGTAACTCTTCCTGGCTCAACAACTGTACTAGGAAGTCCCACTACTGGTCAGTAAACAGGAGATGCCAGATGTATGTTTTGACTTGTTTTTATGCTCATTGGCCAATTTAAAAAAGTAAAATATTTTAAAACAATACCAATGAAATAAGTACAATGTCATTACATGTGTTATGTCATCTGACTATTTGAATATATATCGTTATCTCATTTTACTCAGGAGGAATTTAAGAAAAGATATTACCTAAGTTGGACTAGGTTTTACAGTAAATCAAATAGTGGAGCAGATATTTTTATGCATTGTTTACTGACTCCAAAGACTGTGCTTTTTACCACATGCCATTCTCCTCTAATTCACATATATAATGATCTTTAATGACCCACTAATAAAAGCTAGCTTTTAATATTTGCAAAACTTAAAATTTACCCCTTCTAACTGTAAAAACTATAGCAGCAGGTCATAAAAAGAGGTTTAAATTTTTTTTTTCTATAATGACAAACTGGCATTTGCCATTCTAAAACAGCATGTTTCAGGGCATTTTATTTGACAAAACTATAATACTGTTTTATAAGTCAAAATTGTATAAGTTTATTTCTTTTAATAATTATTCCAAACTGATGTAAAATTCACAAATACTTATAAGGCAATTTTCCCTAAAAATAAATGGACTTACTTCTTTATATCAAAACTACAGTATATGATTAAGATTCCAGACCATGATATACTCATAGTACTTGAGAAAGACATCATTTCTCAATTTGCAGGTCATGAAACAGACCGTAGGCTTTAGTGAATAAATTGTGTATTATTTAAGGAATAGATTGCTTATACATTTTTCTAGTAAAGATTTATGCTACATTTATTATATTATTACAAATTCTCCTTATATAAATATATTTTACAAACTAGTCACTAGAAAATCAATAATTTGATTCAGACTAAGTTTATAGTTATTCTTTATTCCATCTATGGTCACATAAATGTAAATGAATTGGTGTGCTTCATATTACATATTGAACACCCTAATTATAAATGCATGCTGTGGCTCTAGTATGTGATTGTTGGGGCTCAGTGTATTGTGTGTGTATTTTCCGTTTTCAAGACTTTAGTCTTTAATTAAATGGAACCAAACAAGAATTACATGTGTAAATAGTTCAGCTGGGAAAGAGGCAATGGTTTTGTTCTTAGTTTGATAATAGTAATTCACAGATGATTCCTTAGATCACTTTATAATTTCTCTCCCAGGAGATGGCTCACCCTGATGAATTTCTAAAATAAACCTCTATGGAAATAGCATACTTCTGTTTTTAATAAAAAATTTTATATATCCTGGCAGTTGAAGCACTGAAGTGAATTTTTAAAATGAAATTCAAATATATTCTTTAATTAAAACATGAATTTAATCTTTCCTTTCTGAGGCTCAGATAGCAAAATTCTACCAGAACTCACTTGTAGGAAGGTTGAAATTAAAATGATAAAAATATGTGGCTTGAAATAGTATTTCTTTATTTTCTATTTGAGCACTGGAAAACACCTAAGGGGGTTCTGAAATTCTCCCCAAGTTATATTTTAATACAAGTTAATCTTTATGAATTGAGATAAATTTAAAGTGTGTATTCATAAATACATTTGTGTTTTTAAATTTCAGTGCCTTCAAAACAGCCTGAAGTAACTAGTAAGGAAATACAAGATTGTAAATGTGCACTTGAAAAAATAATTTTTACAGTAACTACTATGGAAAATATAGCATAGATCCTAAAGGTCAGATTAGTAAAACATGAACTTCAAATTAAATTTTGGTAGCATAGAGCTTTTGCTTTTTCTAATCTTAACCGTTTTTAAAATTGTATCCAAGATGTATTAAATCCCTTACCTAATAGTTCTGTACTGATTGTGTAGAAATGTACAGAATCAATCATAATTAACTTTAGAAATATTCCTTGTATAAGAAAAAGGCAGTACTGTATTTCCCAGAGTATTAGTGTTGTCTTTTATCCTTTTCATGAAAATGTTTAGCTCTTATTACATACTGCTGCCTCTTTTTAAACTTAACAGGTTGTTTTTCCATGTATTCCATTTTACTCATTATATTACACTGACTAATTGGGGAACAAACATCCTTAATATTCAGATGGCACTGGTCATAAGGCATAACACAGTGTAGAATTTGGCTATTTGAAGAGAACTATGTGATTATTATTATTATTTTTTTTGAGACGGCATCTCTCATATTTATTGATCAGATGGTTGTTAACAACAATAAAATTCTGTATAGGGGGCTCAATGCACAATCAGTAACCCACCCCAAGCCTAATTCTCAACAGTCTCCGATCTTCTGAAGCATAACGAACAAGTTCTTAGATAGTGAATAAGTTCTTACATGGTGAACAAATTCTTACATAGTGAATAAGTTCTTACATGGTGAACAGTGCAAGGGCAGTCATCACAGAAACTTTCGGTTTTGATCACGCATCATGAACTATAAACAATCAGGTCAAATATGAATATTCGTTTGACTTTTATACTTGATTTATATGTGAATCCCACATTTCTCCCTTATTATTATTATTATTATTATTTTTAATAACATGCTGAACTGGTAGGTAGATGCAAGATAAAGGTAGAAAACATAGTTCAGTGCTGTAAGAGGGCAAATGTAGATGATCAGGCGTGTGCCTGTAGACTATGTGCTAATCCGAGCTACACAAGGGCAGCACAACATCCACGGATGCCAAACTTAACAGTTTTAAAAGATAAGCAAAAGAAGTCTCTCTTTAGAGTATCTCACTCTTTCCTAATAGTTCCCGCTTTGCACTTTTGTAGCATTTCCATTTGAAGTTAAGCTCCATGAAGATGGCCCATCTCTGGAGCAATAGCACATGATATGTTTTTAGGACTGTCTGTTGTCCCTTCCTACTTTCTTTTCACACTTAGAAATGATAACTTCTATTTTTGGAAGCATAGCAGTGAAAGTGGAGTTGGCAGCTCTTGAATTCCTGCTAATTTGTATTCTGCCTTTGTCTTTTCATGGGGATATTTGTTTAAAAAAGCTTATATTTATGAATACTGTATCATTTCCTCTGGGGGCAAACTTTATACTGTAATTCTTAAGAGGAGAGTCCAGAAACACTTCCTGTTTTGACATTCAAGCTATTACCCCGGTGTCAGAGAGAGGCCATATATATTCATATAGGTCTGTTTAGGGAAGCAGAGATCATTAATTATTATGGAGTTAATTCTGGAAGTTTATTCAAAACTTGGATTTCAGATGTCGTGAGTTTATTCACTGAATACAATTAAATACAGTTACACAAATATTGTTTCTATTTCTTGCCATTAGGAAGTAAAACAGGTTAACATGAGAAAGGCCCAGAGACCTGTGATATTTAATGCTAGGGAAGTAAATCACCAAGTCTGGACAGTGAACCGATATGTTTATTGTGGCCCTGAATTTAAAAATAGAGAATGCCCCTCACCTCCATAGGCGATCCCAGGAAGGCTGATGTGCCACCATCCAGTCTGTCCTGTGGTCGGCCATTCTCTCTCAGAATGGCAAACGCATCAGCCATGTGGATTCTTTATTCCTTTGGTAACCACTACTTGTCAGTATGAATGACTGCCAAACCTGAACTGTAAAAGTTGGACCAGATGAAGTTAAACAGACAAGGAAAACTGCATTTAAGATCATTCTAATTGGGGTCAAGAATATTGCAATGGGAGTGAGATTTTGAACACAACTCTACTAAACCAAAAGGCAGGGGAGTTTTGAAGGGCTGGGGTGAGTTGAGGGTGAAATACTCTAGGGTGTTAGAGGACAGATTGGTCTATTGGTTTAGGCCATCCATTTTTGCTAATTGTGCTTGTAGAAGGAGGTTAGGTTCCTACCTTCCCACAGAGACAGAGAGATAGGGCTGCTATTGTTCTTGATAGCTCCCTTTTGAGAAAGACATTCCTGGATTGTAAAACTGGCCAAAGGCTGGGGAAAGATTTACATCTCAACTGGGCAGAGAAAGAATTTAGAATTGCGAGTTTTCTAAAGTAAAAGCTCTGAGAAAAGGGAGTCCAGGGGCCTATACTCAGGAAGAAACCTATCAAAACTTCAGTCAAACTGGGAGGAATGTTGAGGCCATCTTGATCAGCACAGATGTGTTCTTATTTTCCCTGCCTCTGTCTTAACTTCTCTTCCCAAAAACAAATACAGGAGAATCAGAAACCAAGTTATACAAAGTAAAAGAGTTAAGTGTGAAAAAAGTTCTTGTCATTTAGAGAAGGGAACCCATAAGTGAAAATTTTACAAAGGTCATGGGAAAATATTCACTTCACTTCTGTAAGTTGTTGCTGATGTAGGGGCCTCCTGTGTTTCAAGGATGGGAGCGTGAGCTAGCATGAATAGGTGCACCATCAGAACTCTCCAGAAGCTTTGAGACTCTTGTTCCATGTGGAGATGTCTTAGGACATGCTACTCAGAGGCCAAGGTCACTGCTCTTCTCTGCTCCATGTAGGTACCTCCAGTGAAGCTCCTGAAACAACCGCTGCTCCTGGAATTTCCACCACAGGTGAGTCAAATAATGGTAAGTGAACTTGGCTGACAGCATCGCAGAAGACAGGACAGCTTCTCTGAAGTTAAACCTACTCTGGTCCCCCATTCTCACCTCTTGGTTCCTCCCGTAGCAGTCACTGGCTCCACAGGAGTCAGGCCTCTGGGAATGGATTGCCAGAGATGAATGCTGGCAACGGGACTCCAGCGATGCGCGTGCCCGTGGTTATGCACACAGAGTTGAGCTCCAGGAGTGGAGTGACGGGGAAGAAGTGGGAGAGAGAGCGCAGGAAGATCGTGCTCAGTTTCCCCTTGGACCATGACTTTGAGGTTCAACTAGGGAATTTTTTTTTTTCCTTTCTAGGATTTTTTTAGGTTACGCTTTCAGCAGAATTCATCTCCAAAAGACTTGGTTAGATAGCTTGAGATCTCTGAGAATGTGATTATAAAATGTGCTATTCCTGATTTTTAGAAAAATATTTCTTTTTGCAGGCTCCTCAACGTCAGTTGGAATCACCGAAAGCTCCCATGTGTCCCACAAAGGTAAAACAAAATGACCCAAATGTACTGGAATGAATTGTCTGTTCCACACAAGCTTTCCTTGAGCACGAATTTGTGCGCTGTTTGTGCACACACACGCATACACACACACAGACTTGATGTCTATACGCGTTATTCTAATAACTAAAATGACAACACCATCCTTTTATTTCTCCTCAGAAACCACCTTAGAAGCAACAACAGATAAAAAAACTAAAAATCAAACAGGTCAGTACGGGAAAAGTCCTAATGTCTTTGTTACATATGCAACTAGCTTTTTTTAATAGCTGACCCAAATAGTCAGACCTTGCCATTTCTTTACTTTTGTGTGTAGTGGGGGGAAATTATCACGGGCACAGATACTGTGTAATAGAGTGTATTTATTGCTAACCCCAAAACATGTACACCAATTATGGCCCCCAGGAGGAAGGGGCAGTTAGACTAGAGTGTCAATTTCTACTTATTAGTTGGTCATGTTTAGTGAAGGCATCAGAAAGGAGATGATGGAGTTTAACATTGGCTGATGGAATTCCTGCCAAACAGACTTTGAAAGGGCAGAGAAATGAGACAGCATGCATTTAGGAGTCAACCTATATTGGTAATGATTGTGTGACGTTCAGGGAAGAAACGAGACTGGAGAGGGAAGTACAAGGAAGTTCAGGGAAGACCTTCCTTATTTCCAAACTTAATTAAGAGACGTTGTCCTTACATGAAATGGGACCCCCTCCAGGATTTCATGAAGGGAATGTTATGATCAAGTAAGTGTTTTAGAGAAATCGCTCTGGTGACAATGTGGAGATGGCTGTTCTGTGTGGTCCCTCTTCTTACAAATACCTTTGCTGAACTCTTGAAAGTCTGGTCAGTGAAGATCTTCGCTGTATTTATGCCTCACAGATCATTCTCTCTTCTATTGCTGGTTTCTGCTGATCTGCTGAGCATTCGTAGTTGGGGATTACATTAGCCTCCTCCAGTAAACAAAGACATTTGATCCCCCAAACTCCCACGTCTCTCATTTCCTTTCCATTTTTCTGTACTTATTAGGTGTTGGGGTCCCTTTACCCGAACATTGAAATGTTAAGTTCCTCTCAAATATTCTGTTGATTTTAGGTCAGCCTTTCACTTGGTAGGTATAATTAAAATATTGAGTGGATTTTTTAGCAGTTTGGAAATAGAATTTGAAGTTTACAAGTGAATTGTTGGATTGACCAAAGTAGGTGACGTGTGAGGGCTCGGAAAGGACCATATAGCCAGGTTAAACCATTTGGTGGGGGTGGGGATAGAGCAAGACTGAAATATTTCAAGAAGATCAAAAGAGGATGAAAGTTCTTAAATGACTACTAGATAATTGAATAATACTTCTATTTCTCCTATATTTGAGCTATCCTTTTCCTTCTTTGATGACATATTTTATTGTCCTTTTCATCAGAACTGTCTCCCGTGAAAACGCTGAAGTACGAGGTTACCTCGCCGTTTCCGCCTTTCTCCTTTAGACTCTCATTTCCCTTTCCCACTAAAACTTGAGACCCAAAGGGAACACTCTTTAGTGGTAGGGTTGCAAATGCCTAGAGGAGCAGAAAGGGGAGAGAGATGGAGAGACGTCTGTTTGTAAGACTAGTAACGTAGCCAATTATTTTCAGTAATTACATAACTATATTTATCCCAAAACTATTCCAATAATTCTAGAGACTAATATGAGTTGTTGTTGTTTTTTTTACACAGCATGTCTTCAACCTCCAGGTAAGAATATTTCCACTTGAAAATCAATCATTTTGTATTAGCGGTTCTTACAAATCAAATTTCAGAAGTCATGCCAATAAAAATTGCTAGCTATGGAAATGTTATATAATAGGAAAATTTGAAGTGAATGCATGTAGCTCTTATTAACCACCTAAGTAGTGAATGATAGTCTTTTTTCTCATGCAAACTAATGGAGCCAAATAAATGTATCTTGTTACTTTGTCAAAATAGAGTTTACCTACTGACTGAAGGTAGGCAGTGTCTCTGTAATTATATGATGTCTTGATCAAAATGTTCCCACTTGATAGTATTTTTAAAACTAGATAGTTCCAGCTATGTGGAGGACTGAATTGTAGTAAGAAAAATTAAGGTTAACCAGAGTTCAGCAATTGTAGAGGACTTTGAGTTCCTACTATCCTCAAACCAAGTGAATGTGCTCCGTAGAAAGTCGTAGAAGTCACCCACAGAAATCACTCCCTGATCTTCGAATATGCTGAGAGAAGGGAGAGCTTCAAAGAAATACAGGCAATTTTCATGTAAGGATGGAAATTTCATAGTAAAAAATATAAAATAGAAATATAGAAAGTATATGTTATGTGTCCCATGTATGTTACATGTATTATATACTTTGGAGGGATCCTCAGTATTTCATTTTAAAGTTGGAATTTGAGAACAATATGTAGTCCAGGGTATGTACATGAGGGAAGTGTGACAGGGTTGGTAAAGCAGCTGCAGCAATATTCTGGCAGATGCCAGAAACTACAAGAATATAAGGAGCCGTCAAAAGTGGGGTTTTTTTTATTGGAATATAATTGATATACAATATTATATTGGTTGCACATCATAAGTTTTTAATCAAAGCAATGATGAGATGAAAACTGAGCTTTAGGGAAGTTATTCTACCTAAAGTATAGAGAATTGATTGAATTAGGAAGAGGTCTGAGTCAAGGTAACTCCTGAAAAAGCCAGAGGGTAAGATGATGAGTTCCTGGCATGATGTGGTAACAGGCAGGACCAGGAAGGGGCAGGGGTGAAGTAAGGAGGAAGATAGAGAATTTTCCAGTAGATTGGGTGCCACTTGATGGAGAAGGAATCAGAATGACTCCCAAATTTTAAGCTAAAATAATTGAAAGGCTAGTTCAGTCCTTAGCAGGAAGAATCCAGTTTAGATGAGAAACTGGTTTTAGGGGCACAATGACACGACTTATTTTGTGCACGTCAAATTTGAAGTTCTTAGATATCTGCTGGAGTGCTGTTTACTAGGTCAGGGGGTCCAGGACTGGAGCTGGAAGTTTGGGGGCCACCCCCTGGGTGTTCCAGGGGGCCCTCTGGAGGCTGGGGCAAGTACCAAGGGAAGGGAGAGAGACAAAATGAGAGGGAGAAGGAAGAGCTGCTAACAAAGAGAGCCTTTCTCCCAAAACTGTGAGAGTTAAAAATGTGATAATTATGAAGTTTTGGTGACTTAGAGGGTCGTGGAGACAGGAGTCAGACTGTAAAACAGTACCCATAAGATTTGTTGACCACTGCCTGGAGAAACCAAGAATTGTCCTTTGCTGGAAATTGTAAAAGTAGGAAAAATATAGACAGATGATAGATAGATGATAAATAGATAGATAGAGAGATTGAGAGAGAGAGAGAGAGAAAAACAGAGAGAGAGATGCTTGTCAGGGACAGTTTGCTCAAAGTAGGTAAAAGTGATTTATTCACCGTAGACACTACAGAGTCCTCCCTAATTGTGTGCCTCTGAGATCCTAGTGCCAATTATAGGGTTGGCCACTTGAGAGTTATCTACAAATAACAGATGGTTATATTTTGCCAAACTTAATTAGCACTTATCATTTCATGTTACCAGTTTGTCGCGGTCCACTGGGAGAAAGGAAATCTGTAAGTACAGATTTTCTCTACTTTAATCCAAATTTGCTGTCATTCTTGCATTTAAAAAGAAGTCTGAACTTGGTTTGTATCCATAGCCTGGAGACACATGGACTGTCAATTGCCACAAATGCAAGTGTACGGCTGCAAAGACTGTAGACTGTAAACGCAAGCGGTGCCCTTCTCCACCCAAGTGCAGAACCGGAGAGCGGCTTATAAAGTTCAAAGCTGATGATACCTGCTGTGAAATTGGACGCTGTGGTGTGTATTCATAATACGTTAGTCGTATTGAACTGTTGTTCACTTATTCACAGATTCAAGAGATATTTATTGAGCTACTAATATGTGTCAAACAGTACACAAGATGGGTGTGTTAAACAAAACTGGATTCCGCACCTGCCTTCTTAAAACTTACTATCTTTGAACTAGAGAAAACCCATAATTACCAGTTATGAATGTGATCAGTAGATTAAAGGGAGGTGATTGTTTTATGGGAGGAAACATTATAATGGCTGATAAAGAAGATCCCATATATGATTTCTATTTTGTAAATAAAAAAAAGAATTACAGTGCTTAACTTAGGATAAAATCATGTGTTTCTTTTTCAGAACCAAGAACTTGTTTTTTTAACAATACTGACTACAGGGTAAGATTGTTTCTACTTTAAAGTATTTTTATTAATCTTGTTTTGAATAAATGCAGGCTCTTTCAGCTTATCACATGAAAAAGCCACAGGTAATGGTGAAACAGAATGTGTTCATTTTTTTTCCTATATTCATTTTAAACAGAACATCAAATGTAACACTCAGCATGGCTCACTTTGGAGGGGAAAATATACTTGATCATTAGATACTAAGTAACAGAGCTCCTGAATAAAATTTTCCAAGGGTCTCAGGAGATGGAAAAGATAAGCCTCGTGACATTCAAACCTATGAACAGAGTTAAATTGTCATTATAACCAGAAAGATCAGATGACCAAACTGTCAGAGATCAGATAGGACAGTCCAAAAGACCAGAACCCCATTATGTGGTCACAGTAATGCAGTCTAGTCAGGGCCAGATTTTGACAACTGATTTGCATTTTGAAAAGTAATTTTAACTTTCTGGAAAAAGTATCAGGAAGCCATAAAAACCAGATGATCCTCAAAATGATGTTAATATATTTGAACTGGTGATACTAATACTTAAAAAATATAAGATAAGATATTTGTGTTACATTAGGGGATACATAAAAGACCTATGAGAGTTTTAATTTAATAACTCATTTATCACACTCAAACTCCCATCTGGGCTTCTTAATTTTTAGCTTCCAAAGGTGATCTGACTTTAGACTCTAGGACTGTTTTTAAACATAAAATAGGATGGTGTTTAAAGATCAAAGGAAAAGTTTCACCTCTACTCGTGCATATACCAAACAGTTGAAATAATAAAATTCCAGTTCATCAGAAAGCTCATTTTGTAGTTTGAGGCCCTGAAATAAATACAGTTTCCCAAATTGGTGTTTGAATTTTGAACACAAATTAATTATAAAGCAATTTTTGGAGCTTTAAAAGTATAGGAACATCAGTAGAGATAAAAGTCAGATGTCTGTGGGACCTGTTATTTGTGCTACTCTAATAGACCTATTTTGTGCCATTTTTTTCCCACTTCAACTTCTTCTTTTTCTCTGGAATTCAGAGCATAACAATTTGTCAATTGCCTGCCCAATATAAAATAACCTTTCTTGAAAGTACTTGAAAAATATAATAGAGTTAACTACAGGTGAATCTTCATTTGAGGATTGAGAATCTTGATACATTCTGTGCTCTCAAGTGAGGAACTTCAATTTATTGATGGAAGTAAAGGGCTTTCATCCCACCTTATCTTAAATATTAGCCTAGTGGCTGAAAGTGCCTCTGGAAATTCACTGAACATTATGAATTTGAATTTTGTTTGCACATTTTACAGTCAACGCTAATGAGAAATCAAGGTGAATAATTATTGTGTTCTCTCCCCCCACAACCGCCACCCCCACCCTATAGATCGGAGCTTCATTTAATGACCCTACCAATCCATGCGTCTCCTATTCCTGCCGCCACAGCGGCCTGGTCACCCTGGTCCAAGCCTGTCCAAAGCAGTCCTGGTGTGTAGAGGTAAGTCATCTTCTGAAGTCATGGGCCAACCAGAGGCCCCTCTCATGTGAATGGACATAGGCACAGCCTGTCTTTTTGATTTGGAAAAGTTTGTGTCTGGTGCAGAGACATAAGTCTCTTGGCGATCCCATTTCAGATATGCCGTCCACTTTTTTTTATGTCCAAGTGTATTTTTCATGTCCAAGATTTAGAAGTAAGTTACCGGAGATTGCATGTTGCTATTTTAAACCAAAAAAAAAAACAGCTACTTTTTTTCCCAAGGCTCATCTCATGGATTCAAGTTAATCATTTTCTATGGAAATGCAAATGCATCATATAATCACGCATTGTTTTCAGATCTTTCTTTCTGTTACAGTCTTCCTTTTTATCCCCCCAAAATATGGTGAAGATTTTGTATTAGTGAATGTTTACATTTTACATATAAGGAAGGTTTAACTTCACTAATTTTTCTTTCTGAAGATATAATTGATTAAAAAGTTAAACTTTATTTTACAACTCCAATATTGGATTTAACATTTAGTGTGTTTTTATGTTGAGACATTTAATAGTTTTGAGATTATAATCGTGTTTAAGGTAAAAAATCCTGCCTGTGAGCCCCTTACAGTATGTAGTAGTAATATTATTGTTAAAGTGTTTTTCAATGAAAATAGGTGAGTAAATTTTTTTGTTTGCATTTTATTTTAAAGAAGAATTTAGGTGATATATTGTTTTTCCCTTTCTACCCACTGTTGAAAATTTTCGTGTAACTATTAAATCTCACTTTTATTACTATGCTCCCCACTCAAGCTTACTGGATCTGTGATAGGATATTTGTCTATTCCATTTCCCCCCTTTGTGATGCCCTGTCAACAAGCCAAGAAATGTTATATTATTTACAGAAAAGTACAGGTTTTCAGTTCTTTTTCTTTTCCTCTTACCCCTGTAGGAAGACAGAATCTATGATGCAAGAAAATGTTGCTATACATGTGAGTAAATCAAGCTTCCTACATAGAGGAAATGGGTGAACTATTGACAAAAATGTAGTGTTTCTTTAAGACAAAATGGCATATCATTAATAGAAAGTCTCTTGTGCTTTTAACACAACAGGTAATCCAATATGCAGGTATAAACGAAGAACTGGTATTTGTACATAATGTATTAGAGTTGTTTTTTCATGTTGGCTGCAGCATTATTCCCAGTAAAAAACAGTCATTTTTACATGGGAGAAATTTCAATTTTCATGGAAAAAAAATTAACTTGCTCTCCTAACACCAGGAGGTTACGTTCTCAGTTGGTATGTTAGGTCACAAGGGTGATCGGCAACAAGAAAATGGGAGTCAAAACCAATCTCTCCCCCTCTGTCTTCCCCTCCCAGCCCCCATTTCTTTCCTGTCCCCTTTCTCCCTGTTCCTTCCTCGCCCTTCTCCTATGAATAATAACAGCAATAATCATTACAACAGCAGTACAGGAAGATGACATTTATTGAGTGTTCCTCAGGCACCTTGCGCTGGGTGCTGAGGTGCTCGGTCCGATGAGTGACAGTGCGGAGCACCTGTTCTCCGCCTCACGGTCGGCAGAACCGAGGCTTGCTCGTCGTTCACGGCGAATCTCCTTTCCAACCGTTGCCCGCTTTGTCTCAGGTAACACAAAATGCAGGACTTCACTCGTGAATGTGACCGTCAAGTACAACGGTTGTAAGAGAAGAGTCAGGATGGCCAGATGCACGGGGGAGTGCAGAACCACCATCAGGTGGGTTTGCGTGGGGCGTGCACCGAGCATTCGCTTTATGACATCCTGGAAGAAACTGAGCTCTTAAAACATTACACGGACAGTTTTTTACATGAGAAACTGATGATGAGGACCTAATGAAACAAACATCTGACATATTAAGATCTGAGAAATAAAGTCAACCTTTTCAATAGTGATGACTCACTTTGAAGTAGTTTTCTAAATATATCAATTATGATGCCCTTATGGCAAATATATTTATTTCCACACAGTGATTGCAGAGAGTGCTTAAGCAAATATTCTTGCTTAAAGGTGCATGTTTAAACTGTCACTTGCATTTTAGACATAACATAATATGGTTTTCCTTACATACACTTTCATGTACAGATTACTATATGGAGAGTAATCATTTGGTGTTAAGTTATATGTTTAAAACTCTGTATTGTTCGTTTTGTTTGCACCATAGTGCTCTAGTTATGAGATTATTAGTCTCCATTTGGGATTTCTTTTGTTCTTACATACCAATAATCAGTGATCCACATCAGCAGTTCATAGTGAAGGGGGAAGTGCAATGTGTAGGCAAAGAATTAATGGGTCGGAAGGATTGCTAAACCCCTTAGACAGTTAGAATCTGAGCGCTGATGTCTGTTTCAGAAGACATTCCCAAAACATTTATCACTGAATTTTCTTTTCTTCTAGCTACAATTATGAAATCTTCCAGTTGGTAAATTCGTGCCATTGCTGCCGAGAAGAAAAGTATGAGTTCAGACAAATTGAGCTTGACTGTCCGGATGGCGGAGTGATACCTTACAGATACAGGCACATCACGACGTGTTCTTGCTCAAACATATGCTCAACAATGAGATAATGCTAGCATTAACTTTCCAGTAGGAACAGGCCATATTTATTTTATGAGTGAACAGAAATAACCATTCATTAGTGAGAGTAGCTAAGCATTCATAGCTCACTCAAAAAGTGAGTTATTATTGTAAGGTATTTTGTTCTCTTGTTGATTGGATCTAAAAAATAAATACAACTTTGCAAGCAATTAGTGAGCATTTGTATTTATTCAACAGCTGTGAGAGCCCTACAAGGCGAGGAGAAGCTGGGTCGTGTCACAGCTCTCCGTCCACCCTGCATCGAATGGGGCCTTTGTCCCGTGCGTTCCTTTCCTTCACGGCTGCAAGGAGGGACCATGACAGCTCTTGTTCTCTTTCCTCCTTCTCTACCCTGGTTGCATCGCCCCTTCTACTCTGTGACAACTCCCTCTGCTTAGGGCACCAGTAGCTGCCTTGTACTTTTGTCAGGAGGGTCTGGCATCATTCCCACTCTTCCTTTCTGGGACATTTTTCTGGCAGTTTCTGTGACCTCCTAGCACGCCTATATCCCTAGACGCCTTCGCCTTGGACCGCCTTTCCATCTCAGCTCACCCAAGCTGCACCCTGTTCCTCTTCTCATGTCACTCAGGCTCCATGAGCGAGTTCACCAACGCAGGTCAGAGGTCAGTGTGTTCACACAGTGAAGATTCCCAGTCTTGAGCCTGTAGCCCCAAGCCCCTCTTTGAATTATAGACCTGTTGATACAACTCCGAATCTACATCTCTAACTGGATGTTCTAGACAGACACCACAAACTCAGCAAGACCAAAACTAAACTAAATGTCACTCCCCCTAACCCACTCCTCTACTCGTAGTCTGTCTGCCACTGGGATGGTTCCATAGCTAGAGAAGTCGAGGTTCAGCAGCATCACGACTGGCATTTTCAGTACGTCCTACCACGTGGCCGCCTCACACACATACGCTTCTTCCTATACATATGTTTCCAAATGTACCTTGCTCATTATTTATGTAAGTAAAACATGTACAGTTACTAACACTCATTTCCTTTCTCAACCCAATTTATCATAATCCATTTATGCACTTGCTTGCCTTTCCATATCACCTGGCCTAACGGTCAAGTCAGCTGTCAGTAAACACCATGTCGAGTGGTGGGGGGAGCAAGCCGGCATGTTAGTGTATTGGTAACTGCCAACAAAAGGTGAATAATGATTACATACAGGTGGGGTCACAGGCCCCACTTCTGTGGTTGGTCCACAGCCTCTGACCTTCCTCCCTGTCTGTCACTTGTTCCAGCTTTCTTTCCCTCTCGGTCCACATGAGAGTTTGTCAGTTGGCCAAACTAGGATGGGTATGAGACCTTGAAAATCCAAACAGATGAGATTGTAAGAGTTTTTCAATACCTTTGCCTCAGTGAACAATGAAACATGGAATCACAAGACACCTACCATCTCATCCCTTACTATGTGTCAGCAACTCTGTTTCCCTTGACAGTCAGAACTGATCATCCCAGACAAAGATAATGACAGTGTTTTCTGCTTAGAAAGCCTGTCTAGAGTCACAAATTACCCAGACTGGCTAGCAGAGAGTCCCAGCAGATGGAAGAGAATGTCAGTGTTGATATCCGTTCCAGCTAATATGTCACATCCAGCTTTCAGCACACCAGCCCCCGCAGACCAGCATCCCTCAGCTGGTGTCAGAATGCAGTTCTCAAAGGGCCGATCCGTAGGGTCTACCATCCGTGGATGATAAAGCCTGATTAAATCATCGATGCTATATATACCTACGCCTTTCTTCTTTCAGTCTGAGACAAATTTCTCGGTTGGAAAGAGTTCTGTACAGTATTTCATGGTGGTGAATGAAATATTCAATAAGCCTATGGGTAGCAATAGTTCCTGGGGCAAATGAGACAGAAAAAGATCAAATCAACACCTGGCTCTATCAGTGAAAACAAGTACTGTCCTGTCCCCATCAGAAAAGGATCCGAGTTGCCCACTTGTTACCGGGCAACTGCCTGGAACCACGCGATGACGGGATCCCCAGGAAGGAAGATCACTTAGTTGATGTTGTGGCCTTACTGGCTTCAGTGGAGGAAATCTAGACTTCTGAGCCCATGTATAAAACCTTCATCATAGTTACCACCTTACTCATGAACCTCATTCAGCATCTCCATCAGCAACTGCGAGGCAGGACGGGAAAGAAGACTCACAACTACAATGAACAGATGCCATTTATCACGTGTTTCACGCCTGTGATTCCATGGTGGGGAACCTCTGATAAGCACCCATTTACTTATGTTCAGAACTGGATCTGTTCTGAATGACCCACGTGATTTCTCTAAACCACTTTTCTGTCGTCCTCCGGTTTTGCCCCTTTTGAATCCTTGTTTTTTTTATACGCGGACTTGCTACCTCTCAGGAATTGGTGTAAATCCTGACTTCAAGCCGCCATTCTACCAAGTACATGGCCCGTGAGGAATTTCCTTTCCAGTTGTCTTTCTCGACCATGTCTAAGATAGTCTGTGATGTCATACAGCCCACTTTTCACCGCTACTGGGGTCATTGCTAATCCAGCCTTGGACCAGGCATAAATACGTGTGTCAACTGCACATAGGCATGTAACCCCTCCACGCAAACAGCTTATCTTCAGAGAAAGGTGGCAGCCAGATAAGAGGCATCACATGGTGACTGTCATTTAAGAGACTTTTATATAACTGAAACTTGCTAAGAGAGTAGAACTGAAATGTTCTCACAAAGAGAGAGAGAAATGTGTGACCTGACAGGTGTGTTAGTTAATCGGATGGGGGAACCTTCTCACAGTGCACACATGTATGAAATCTCCATGTTGTACACTTGAAATCTCTTACAACTTTGTCAATTATATCTTGATGAAGCTGGAAAAAAATTGATATTGTATATTTGTAATGTATACAAGTTGACGACTTTGGGGAAAAGTGTATACCCATGAGACCTTAGCCATTAACAAGGCAATAATAAATATCCCCAGTGCCTCCCAAATTTTTGTCCTGCCTCCTTTATTATTATCGTCATTTCTGTGTAGGTGGTGAAGCACTTAGATTGACCTTCCTAGTAAATTATAGGTACGCAGAACAATATAATACTATTTAGCTACAGGCACTCTGCTATACAGTAGATCTCCAGAATTGATCTTGCATAACTGGAACTCTGTACCACTTGACCATTATCTCCCCATCTTATGCTCCCTTCCAGTCCTAGCTCCCTGTCCACTCTGCTCCTATGGCTGTGACTATTTTAGATCCTACTTGTAGGCAGATCATAAAGTGTTAGTCTTTAGGCAGGTGGCCTGTTTCATTGAGCAACATGCTCTTTAGGTCCATCTATGGAAGCATAGTGACTGTATGGAATTACATTCCCACCAACAGTGTACCAGGGTTCCCTTTTCTCCACATCAACAGTTTTTACCTTATTTTTAAAAAATAATAACCATCTTAACAGACATGAGAGGACACTCATTGATTTGCATTTCCCTGATGGTCAGTGATGACAGACACATTTTCATATACGCGTTGGCTGACTTGTATGCCTTCTTTGAGAAATGTCTTTTCAGGTCCTTTGCCCATTTTTTACTTGGGTTATTAGTATTAATATAATTATTTTTGGCTATTGAGGTATATGAGTTCTTTATATATTTTGGATATTAACCCTTTAGGAGATATATGGTGTGCAAATATTTTCTATTCCACTTATTTAGGAGTGGTTCCTGAAAAGGACAATAAACAAATACATAAAAATCAGGTGGTGATAAGTGCTGTTAAAAACATAAGCAGAGCAAGAGGTTAGCATATTTTTTAGGCAAGGTGTTTGAGAAAGATGTGTCTGTTAAGGTGAAGTTTGAGGGAAGATGTGAATGCAGTAAAGGGGTCATGTGGATTTCTGGGGTAAATACTACCTAGAAGGTAGCATGTGTTCTTTGCGTAGTAAGTGCAGCTACTGAAGTATGAGCAGACTTGTTTGGGACATGAGACCAGAATATCTGGGTGCAATGAGCAAAGGGCACAATAGATGAGATAGGAGATGGCAGCAGATTTTAGGGCACTTTATATGTCATGGAAAGATTGCAGATTTTATACTGAGCGCAGCAGGTTTTTATCAGGCAGAAGAATGATCTGACATACATTTTAACGCACCTTTCTGCCTACTACGTGGAATACAAGAACAGTTGGGAGGACTTGGCAACATCTTGGTGAAAGATGAGGGCAGGCCGCACCGAGGTGATGCTGGACCAGTGAGAAGGGCTCAGATTCTGGGCATAGTTTGAAGACAGAGCCAAGATTTATGACGGTTTGAATGTTAGCTGTGAGAAAATAGAGGCATCTTTGGGCTTTTATCTGCAATGAAGGACATACCCTCTAGGCTCTTGCCAGTGATTATAATTCAGTATAACCGATTAATTATTATCAAAAGCTCTGTTTTTGAGAAAGCTCTTCTTGGAAGATTGTCTTCAGTCTGGCCATTCCCCATGCACTAAATTATGTCCTTGGAGTAAATAAATGATAAATAATAGTATACTTGCTAGTATATTTTTTCTCCCTAGAGATATTGAATGGAGAACAGGTAAAACTTCAGGCTCCAGAGCCGGACTTCCCTGGTTCCTTTTGGCTCGCCCCTGTCTCATGCCATGATGCTGCATAAGTTCTCAACCTCCTTTTTTAAATAGCTTTATTGAGGCATAACTCATACCATAAAATTCACCCCTTTAAATTAAACAATTCAGCAGTTGTTAGTATATTCCCAGACTGTACAACTGTCACCACTGTATGATTCCTGAACATTTTCACACTCCAAAAGGAAACACCATGCCCTTAGTAGCCAATCCTCATTTCCTCCAGCCCCTAGTACCCACGAAGCCACATTTGGTTCCCATGAATTTGCCAATTCTGGACATTTCATAAACAGAGAATCAAACAACATGTGACTTTTCCTGTCTGGCTTCTTTCACTAGCTTAATGTTTCCCAAATTCACCTAAGTTGTAGCACATGTCAGTATCTCGTTCCTTTTTATGGCTAAAAGAATACTCCATTGTTTGGGTATATGACATCTAGTTTATCCGCTCATGGATATTTGGGTTGTTATTTTGGGTTGATATTTTGGCTATTAAGAATAATGCTGCTGTGAACATTCATGTGGAGGTTTTTATGTGAACATGTATTTTCAGTTCTCTTGGGCATATATCTAGGAGTGGGACTGCATATGGTAGCTCTGTGTTTAACTTTTTGAGGAACTGCCACACTGTTTGACAAAGTGACGATTCTGTTCTATAGTCCCCCTGGCAATGCATCCTTCTCAGTACATGTTATTGTCTGTCTTTTTTATTATAGACATCCTAGTGGGTTATTTAACTTCTTTTTTTAAGCCCCAGGTTTCTCATTTGTAAAATGGGACTAATAAAAATATCTACTTCAGAGGTTTGTTTGAAGAGATGGAATGAGAAATGTGTATAATGTGTAAACGTCTGCTATCATGTGGTCCTGCAAAATAATACTTTTTCAATTAATACTATTATTCTGCCTTTTCTCAACACTGCAAAGCAAACTTCTGACAGCTCTATAAATTGATTTGCATCTTACTTATTTTATTGCAACTTAGAAATAGAGACATTTAGAAAACAGAAATGGAAATCCCATGAGTGAGTACATAGCAAGTAACTATTTGCTCTCTCCCATTGTTATGTTCCCACAGAAACACACATACTCACAGCAAAATTAAGAGATAAGAGGCTAGGAGCTATGCAATAGAAACATGAAATCAAATGTTAGGCAAAAACCCTGTATTTTTTTTTCATTTTAAGTGGAAGCACCACTTTTATAAATTCAGAATGTTTTTCTCATTCTAAATATATGTGCATTTCCTAGCAATAACGAATGGTAGAAATGAGCACCCCTAGTGCACAGATTTTCATCCTCAAATACTGTATCCCACTCAAAGGAACCAGGTCTCTTTATAGAAATGCCTAATTCCTCATCTGGGCAGGAAATGTGTAAGAGGGATCTGAGATATCTTGTCATCTCTGAAAGCAAGGAAACTGTCAAAAACTCTTGAGATCATGTCAAAAAGAAACAGAAGCCAGCTTTAAAGGGCTCACACGGGAAAAAGGATTCTCAAGTCAGGCCTCCATTTTGCATTTAATTTAACAGAATTAAACCTGAATCCTATCAAGTATCTAAATCTGTGAAGATAAAGAGTCAAAACAAGGAATAATGATCCAGTTTCTTCAGCAAGTAGAATGATAAAGAAGGAGGAAATGTTCTATTAGAAGAGACTTCGGAATTATCTGAATTAAATGCAAGCATGGATTTGGGTCCTGATTTAATTAAATCAACTATGACAAGACCTTTCTGAGACAAGCAGACAACATGGACTGGGTAGTGAATGACATTAAGGAAGTGACAATTATTCCATTGGCTGTGATGATGGTCTTGTGATTATACTTTCCCTTTTAGTCCTGACTCTGTTAGAGATACATACTTGAGTATTTACTGGCTAAATGATATGCTGTCTCTGATTTGCTTTAAGGTCTCCAGGGGAAAAACCAAACCAGTGTTTTTCTTGGATGTTTCTCGTGCTGTATGTTGGACAGAATTTGGCGAGAGGAATTGTCTGGAGACAATGAGACACAAAGGGGACAATGTTGGGCTGTGACTCCACCAAGGTTGAAATAAAATTCATTTGTAGTTCAGAGAAATACACAGAATGTGGCTTTCTTCTTTTTATGGAAAAGCTATACTAGGTGCTCAACATTTTCTGTGTTCATTTCACACTTTCAAATATTACAATCGCTACCTGCTAACTTGAAGGGAAAGAAGACCCGCGCTGACATGAAAGAGGCCCACAAGCGCTCACGGGCACCGTGTGGCAGCAGCCTGGGGGCCAGGACTTCAGCTCGCCACAGCTTCACCCGATGGCCTTTCAGTGCCGTGCGCCGTGCTTTATTGTGCTGACCACGCTCTCTTACACACTTACATGTCAAAGGTCTTGCATATTTCAATAAATATGAGACTATTTTTGGTGCCCGCTTGAAAGCTTCACTGTGTGACATTGCCATCACCATATGCAGATTCAGTGAATGTACCTAGATCAAAAATGTACACCTGCCCGTGGGTCTGAGGCGCACAATTGGAGCACCCCGGGGTCACCTTACTGCACCTCTTTTGGTAGATATTCTCAATAATAGGGCCACTTATGTCTTATTATTGTAAGTCACAATGTCACGCCAGACCCTGGGTATGGTTTTGAGAGACTGTAGGTGAGGGGGGCAGGGACCTGGCATTCTGAATCATGACTTTGGCCCCTCGTGGGACTCTCCCATGGTCAGCCCCCCAGTGGGTACCCCGCGGCGATTCTGCCCCCAGGTGGATACTCCTGGAGTTGGAATCTAGCCCCGTCTCTTCTTCCTTTCCCACATCTACTCGGACCTTGTCTAAACCGCAACGTAAGGTGTTAATCTTTTTACTGGAAGCTCTTATAAATAATTTTGTTGCCACTGCCGGCACAGGACTTCGAAAACCCTTGGGATTTCCTAAGAGAGTAAAAGCAAGATGTCTTTTGTTATGTTAATGAGGCGACTTTTGGAATAGGTCTAAGGATGGGGTCTGGTTACTAAGGAAAGCCGACTGTGTGATCACAGTATTGGAACTCTCTGTACCCCCACTCCCACCCCACACGCACACACACACACACACACACACACACACACACACACACACACACTTCTGGGGAGCAGAGAAGGGACTGGAGATGGAATTCAGTCACAACAGCCAATTTCTAATCAATCATGCCTTTGTAATGAAGGTTCTATAAAAACTCAAGGACAGGATTCAGAGAGCTTCCAAGTTGGTGAACACATGGAGATTTGGGGAGAGCGGCGTGCTAGGAGAGGGCACGGGAGCTCTGTCCGTTTCCCACATACATTGCCCTGGGCATCTCTTCCATCTGGGTGTTTCTGAGTTGTTTTTTTTATAATAAACCATTAATAGAGTAAGTCAAATATTTCTCTGAGCTCTGTGAGCTGCTCTAGGAAATGAATAGAACCCAAGCAGGAGGTCACGGGAAGCTCCGATCTGCAGCCAGTAAAGCAGTATCCAAGGCCATCCCAGATCTAAACCTTGAACAAAGAGAAATTAAGTGATGTGCACAATCCCAACACCACAGAAGGAATTCATTCAATTGTAAAAATAATACAACAGTTAATACATCCCAGTGTTTACTTAAATGTATGTATTTCCCACATTCAGATAGAGACCTTTAAAAGAATTAAGACCAGGTATGGGCAAATAAGTCCTTCCTTTGTGACACTCGGTTTTACAAAAGGACAGAAGTAGTGAGAAGACCAGCAAAGTGCATTTGAAGGACTTTGGAAACTCTTTCATGTGCAGCCTCGACAAGCTCAGCAATTCTCTAGAGCAGGTCCGTTTGCTTCCCGTTGACCCCGCAGCTGATGGACGCAGGACCACTGAAACCTGCGCCTACCGCCGTGGCAGGGCTCAGAAAGAGGCGTTCCCTGTGGTTTGCACCTTCGCAAGTTTTTCAACATTCTCTGAAGTATTTGATGCGTATTTCTGCAGACATGTTCTCTCGTTTGCAGAAACCTACCTATTCTGTTTAATTAGAACTAACCAAGTATAGACACTAATAGCAAACCAGCAAGCACCGGTATAATTCATAATCCAGGGTCAAAGTTAGTCACTGTGCTCATATAGAAAGAAAATACCTTTCTGAACGCCACATGGCATATTAATGGGTGGAAGTAGCAGGCCATTTTCATAAACTACATGCAAATAACTGAAAAATTAATGCAGGGTATGCAAATTATTTCACTCCCAATGTTATCTTTCACATCTTCTATTTTTTCTTTTTGGTGAGATCTGTTCAACTACTGTTTGGTGCCACTCTGGCCTGAAGAGCTGCTTTATGCTAGACATACTTCCCTAGGCACCATGTATGAAGGGTTAAACCAATGTTTCTTCTTCAGCTTTTTTTTGTACCTATTTTCTAGTTTCCCTAAATATTAAAGAATTCCCTGTTCTAAATAATCATAGTGAAGTGCTTGCATTTCTTGAACATGTCCTTCTACATCATTTCTGTTTCATCATTTATTTTCTTCTTTCCTACTTGTCCATGTGATAAATGCCAACTCACCCATCACCACCCGCCTGTTCGCAAGCCCTTCACAAGCGAATGCATGACTCCTGAAAAGAAGTCCTAAATATCTAAAGATTAGGTTCCTTCTGGGCATAACTGACTATCAGGATGGGTGATCGATGCAACCAGAGCTAACTTGATTCTCTTTCCCAGGAATTTGGATTTGGGAGACAGACGTTGTACAAACCAGATTCCAAGAGGGACACTACCAGTGGTGGTCACGGGAAGGGGAAGATCACATAAAAGTGAGTAAAACTGGCACTGGTGGCCACAGCCATATGAAAACTGAAATAATGGCAAAGCAGAAACTAGGAGTCGAGGAAAGGAAGTTGGAATACTGGAAAGAAGCAGGACTGAGAAGCCTGTTGTCATAATTGAGAGAACAAATACATAAACGTGCCATTTCCCAGAAGCCGAGCTATTTTTTTCTGCAGAGAGAGACATTGCTTTCTTCCATATGTTTTACTGAATTCCTTTACAACTTGAGCTTTTGGAGTGGGTTTCTATACTTCTCAATGAAAAGTGTTTTTGATAAGAATACAACATGAGATCTACCCTCTTAAGAAACACCCAAGTGGAGGGTACAGTGTGGTTGCCTATGCACACGATGCTGCACAGCTGATCTCCAGGACTCATTCATCTTGCTAAACTGAAACTTGATGTCTGTTGATCAGTCTTGGCGAGAATATCATCTTCCTACATTTACCTCAGTTCTGTCCTCCCAGCTCCGGTCAGCTCTCTCCCAGAATGCCTCTCTTGCCTTCCCTTACCTAGAGGAAGGGCCTCTAAGCGTGGGTGCCACATACATATACCCTTACAAGCTTCTTTAATAACACCCCAGAAGCCTTTGCTGATGCACCACTGTGTCTGTCTCCCCTACGCTGAACGGTATGCTTCTTAGGAGCTGGGTTCTGTTCTTTGAAATTGTCTCCCTGTGACCTAGTACTGTGCCAAGCATGTAACTGGGTGCTTGCTAAATGTTTATAGGATGAGTAAGTGAAAGAGTGAATGGATGAGTAAATGAGATTAAAAACATTGACTCTATATTCCATCTATTCTATATTAAATCCCTCTTGCCACTCTCTTTCTTCCTTCTAGGCTACACCACCATTCCCCAAATTCTAGTCCACATGTGGGTGCTAACTTGGTTGCCTAATATTAAGACTGCTAAAAATTCAAGTGTCATGAGACTGAGGAAGGAGCTGCATATTTGTATTTATAAGCATGTTTGGGGACTCATGGTTTCAGACAAAGGGACTGCAGACTGTTTCTACTGTAGGGAAACTGCTTTTGCCGAGCTTGATGAACTTCAGGTGGCCACACCCCACAGACCGTGCTGGTCGCCCGTCTGCCTGTGCTCCTTAAGCAGCTGTCCCTCTTCCCTCCACCCATTTAAGTCTCCCTGTTTTAGTGGGTTTGGAGGCAGCTCTTTTTCACTACTCATCCTAGCTTTCTAGAAATCCTTGAGTCGGGATCTTGGACTTCTCTTCTTAAGTGTCAAATGGATGTGTCTCAAAACCTAGATAATGGGCCAGTAAAGGAAAGGGAACTGGAATAAGAAAAAAACAACAAGCTACCAGAAATAACAAAATAGCGCAAGAGGTAGCAGGCTTCAGCCTCCAGCCATGCAAGGGAGGTTGCCTGGCGGGGTGGGGGCTGGAAGGGCAGGTCACTGACCTCCAACAGCCTTCTGTTCCACTGTTTTTTAGAGACTCAGGGTTTGGACGGACCTCTTCCATCATTTACTGCAACATTCTAGTTTAAAGGTAATGAAACAGCCCTGAGAGGGTAAGTGACTTGCCCAAAGTCACACAGTCAGGGGCAGCCAGTCCTGAAGCCTAAATCCCTGGTGGTACAATCAAATGCACTTTCTGGGAAACAGAATCATTTTCCTTATTTTATATTTTTCCTTCTTTTTCGTGATCATACAAACAGTACTTGAATATGATCATTTGAGTGTTGCTTAGAGATAGCCGCTAGAGCTGAACATCTGCAATCCTCTGGCCCAGAGGGTCCGCCCCTGGGCACGTACCCGACGGAAATGTGCACGCACGTTCACCACGAATGTTGACGGTAGCACTCATTCTGATGGGCCCTGAATGGAAACTACCCAAATGTCCGTCAGCACTAAAACGGAAAAATAAAAACGATGCACATTTACAAAATGGAATACCACATGAGGTAAGGAGGATGAAAAAAACTTAAAACAATGTGCTATAATAAAGGTGAATTTTAGGCAATAGTAAGGCAAATAGGCCAGACACAAAAGAGTGTATGATTTGAGATTCCATTTTTTAAAAGTTCCAAAAGAGGCAAAACTTCTCTCTGATGAAAACAGAGCATAGTTACCCTCGGGGGTTACATTAGAAGAATGAGTGGAAGAGGGCAGAGGGGAGCTTGGGGACCTCCAGGAATGTTTTGTTCCCTCACTTGGGTGCTGGTTACCTCATGGGTTAACGTTATGAAATTTCATTCAGTTGTAAATATTATTGTGCATTATTTTGTAAATTTTACTGAAGTAAAACATACAGTAAAGAATTAATCATCTCTGGAAAAAACTGGGGATGCACAAAAAATATTCAGTGAGCTGAAATCAACTATTAATATCTTTGTGTAGGTCCCACCCTCTGTGCCCACACATACCTGTGCTTTTGTGACCGCAAAAGTTCAAAACCCACATTTTTTTTGCATGACTCATATGGCAACAAAATTCCGACCTAAACTGAACTCCTTTAGTAATAAAACTTGACCTCTCCTGACATGAGGTTATTTATAGTCTTTAGTTATTCCACTTGGAGTGAATATTCATACATTTCTTACAGAATGATTCATGTGCTTGCACAGGGGATAATGCTTCAGATACCACCGAGGATGTAACCTTTGTCATTGCCTTTGAAACACTAAAAATTTTGAATTTCAAAATACATCTGGTCGTTCGGGCTTAATATATTTTTCTAAATGCTTTAAACCTTTTATTCTGACTTTCAGAGATTTCAAAGGAGATACATCGATGAAATCTGACAGCACATGCAGATTTATTATGGCTTTATGCCTCGTGGGAGCACCCCATAGAAGGGATCTGCAGAAAATGCCCTCTTAGGACTCCAGAACCATTCTCAGGTCTGCCTCTAGCCTCCTCTCTAATGTTCTTGCTTGGATATCCAGTTCTTTCCTGTTGCCCTGTGTTCCCCTGCAGAGCCACTTCAGGTTGAGGCCAAGAACCCACCGTTAGTTTTGTTCCTATAAACCTGGTGTCTGACAACCGTTAGTTCCACCTGCTGTAGTCCACACCCCCACCTCCAGGCTATCCAGCCCCAACCTGGGCCTCAGAACTCCAGTAAGAGTCCACATTTCAGGGTCCAGCTTATTGACAATTGACCCAAGAATGTGAATAGTTTGGACAATTAATACTAAATAAACCTTTTATTTATGGATTTGTACTTTTTTTAGAACTCTGTTCCATGTTTTAATAACGGAAGTAGGACGCATCCACCATGGGCAATGCTGTCATCATTTACACACAGTGGCTCCATCAAGGCCTCTTCAAGAATTCACTCAGCTGGGCCCTTCATGTGACAGCTTTTAAAAATACACTGTGACTTTGGTTAATGGAACAGAGATGATCAGCTGCTGAGGAAGGTACTCTCATTAACTGAATTTCATCAGATTAGCACTCTCTTAACAACACAGTCTTCATGTGTCTTGATGTCTTTGCTAATCCAATCCCTGGAATGTGACGTGATCACTATTTCTGGAAATAGCTCTGCGTGAGGAACCAATATTTTTGCCAATAGCATTAATGCAACATTGGCAATGAAAAGAACTTTGAGACATCAAATTGACCATCTCCCTCTTCCACAGAATAATTGAAAAACATAATAAATCTGACTTTTCCTTATAGATACTCCCCACACAATCCTAACTCTAATTTGCAAAAAATAAAAATACAAAAGATATAAGAAACCAAACATTTATTGTATATTAAATATGCATAAGCCTCACTGCATTCGGACTAAACATAGCAAATCATAGACACTCCAAACAAGATTTACGGTTGGTGTGGGGATTCATTCGCTCAGGCACACACAGTAATGGGTACTTAACACACATAGGTAGGTGCCTGCCTTGTCTCATGTTGTGTGATAGTCAGATGCTGCATACTGACACTCCGGCAGCCGCTTGAACAGAGTGGTGAAAATCATTGATACTGACTCAGATTAGCTAAATAACTGGGTAACTCAGTTGTGGAAAATCTCAACTTTATCTGACTTTTCATTTACTCATTTTCCTTGTTTCACCATTGGTCAGTTTCTGGAATTTCCAACAGAATTAACAGCATTGGTTTAAAGAAATGTTATTAAAAGCAAAAAATTTAAATATGGTGGAAGCTGAAAGAAACCTTAAAAGGTTAAATATGTACTAAAAATTGAGGGTAATTATTTTTTGAAATGTATAATTTGTCAAATCCCCTTGAAGAGATAAAAGAATAACTTTAATTCAGTCCACTAGAAGAAACTGATTTTTTTTTAATAGAAGGAAGTTTCTGAGAAAGAAATTAATTAGTCATAAGGGCCATTAAATCTCCTGAAACGAACAAAGGGCTCCACTGGAAATTATATAAATATTCATAAAATATTACTTTTACTGCCAAGATGTCATCTGCTTTATTAAAATCACCTAATTTGAGGAAAGTATCCTCAGAGATATACGTGAACACAGGGTGGTAAGAATATTAAATATGATAAACTTTTAATGCCTCCGTCCTCTTTAATATTCCTTATTTTTCTTTTTGTAGGAAATGAGTTTAACAAGTTGCTCTAAAACTTGGAATTATTGTAATGTATCCTATCATAGCGTTTTGCATGATGGCTTATTGGTAATGGGCAACTTATTCTCACTAATGGAAAAAGGCTATACCGTCTAGGAAATAGCTGGCTGGACAGGAGGGCACATCAGCTTTCCTGAGGTGCACTTCCAAGTCATCTGAGGGGTCATGAAGCAGAGCCCAGCAAGCGGGGTTTGCTCTGTGGGGTGCTCTCAGACGGGTGCTTTGGTTTCCAGCTGTGTGACCTCCAACTGTGGCTGGATTCCAGGTGTAGCAATTATTTATAGTAGAATTAGATATTACAGCTTTTTCTTCATTAAAAAATAGATGCCTTAAAAATCATTTCAGCTATGGGAATATATGTTTTTCCATTATGAATCTATATTTCTCTAGAAAATGTTTCAGACTCAACATAATCTAAAAATCAACCTTAAGGATATGTCAAACTTTTTATAATTGCATATAGGAAAAAAAAAAACTTTCTTCTGAAAATATAATTCTCACTTTAATTTCTGTTAGATTGAACTCTCTGCTACTATATTATTCCTACTTTTGAAAGCAAAATGTCAGTTATTAGACTATTATTAGACTTGTCTGCTTGGTTAAGGATGTGTTATTACAGAGGATTCAAAATTGGGTTTACACACGTGTCTCCAAAGCAGAAATATCTGTCCTTAAGATAACAGGCCATGTCTCCAGGCTCCAATGGGACTAACCTTTTAAGTCACATCCAATTCATTTTTTACCCTATTTATTTTGAAATTTCATATTTTTTCCTGTTCCTGTTTCAATGTTTCTGTCTTAGTTCAGTATGCTGTAACGAATTACCACAAACTGTGTAGCTTAAACAACAAACATTTATATCTCTCAGTTCTGGAGACTAGGAAGTCCAGATTCAAGGCACCAGCAGACTGTGTGTCTAGTTAGAACGCTCCTGCTGGTCTGCAGACACCTACCGTTTTGTTACACTCTCCCACGGTGCAGAGAGTGGGGGCTCTGGGCTCTTCATCCTACAAGGGAGCTAATCCCGTCAGGGGGCTCCCCGCTCCTGACCTCATGTAAGTCTAATTACTTCCCAAAGGCCCCACCTCCAGCTACCATCACATGGGAGTTAGGGCTTCAATATATGAATTTTAGGGGGTAACACAAACATCCGGTCCATAGCAGTCTCCTTTTTAAGCACTTGAACCAACAAAAATGCCATATTAGCAACTTTTATCTGTGGGGTACTTGTTCTAAGCCAAGCACTGTTCTAATCATATTATATACATATTAGCTCATCTAATCCTCACAACAACAAGGTAGGATACTATTATCACCTCCACTTCACAGATAAGAAAAATGAGGAAAAGTGGTATTAAGTAACTTGCTTTAGGTCATTCAGTTGGGACGTGGCAGAGTTGGGATGTAAACTGTTTTCTAGTGGTTGCCATGGAGAAATGGGTTGGAAAGGTGAGGGGGATGAGAGACCAGACACCCAACTACAAATTAAACTAGTCACAGGGACAAAAGTACAGCATAGGAAACACAGTCAATAATATTGTGGTATCTTTGTATGTTGATAAACGGCAACTACACTTATCACGGTGAGCATTTGGCGATGTAGGTAATTTTGGAATCACTATGTTGTCCTCCTGAAACCAACATAGTATTGTATATCAAGATATTTTTGAAAAGTAAAAACAAGAACACAAAACTAAACTCGTTCTGTCTTCAGAGCCCCCTCTCTTAGCCAACATGCTACATAATGTCTTCTTTGTTTTTGTGTAACTTACTTCTAACTTTAAAAAAAAGAGCGTAGTACATAAAACTAAGGAAAGCGGTCTCTAGTTCTTGCTTAAGAACTGATCATTAGCTCTGGTAACTCTAGTAACCCCTGCAGTGACCAGGACTCTCCTTAGAAACGGGGTGAACATGTTCAGGGCCCTCTAGGGCTTCTGATTGATTCCATGGCTGCCGAATTGGGCTGACATGCTTGTTTTTGTGAACAGCAGCCGAGTAGTTGCATGGAAGAAACATGTTTAATGTAGAAAATGGGAAAATTAAGGAGAGGGTGGATACCAGATTAAAGGCATTCAGGGTAGGCCCAATTTCTCCAAATTTGGGGAATATTTTTACTAATAGTAGTATCTGACTTAATTCAGGAATATTTAAACCTTAAAATTCAATTAGGGAGTTTCTATAATGAATTAAGTATAGGTTGATGTAATTGTGGGTTTCCCTGGACAGCACAACAGTATATTAGTAGCCATAATTTCATGAAACAATTTCTCATATCAAAACAAGGAATAAGGCATGTTTTATATCTCTTTTATGCCCTCTTTTTATTTCAAAACCATTTTGATTATTCAGCTATGGGTATTTTAAAGAAATTCCTAAGAAGATCTTCTGTCCTATTAATTTTCATTTGCCCGTAACAGGGTCCCTTGCTGGGCTTTAGAGGGCTTTTCAGCAAAACGTTATTGCATTAAAGAAAGGGGCAGGCATCACAAACCGTCTCATCCAGGCAGTCACTCCTGAGGTTGACATGGTCTCGTGTGATGTTACCAAGCACATTCATTTCAGAGTTAGACTGCTGATCTAATCTGTTATCCATGGCATCACCTGATAAAGAAGTTAAAACTCTTGTGAAATAAAAACAAAATCATAATAGCATCGTGAAAATATCTGTGGCAGGGAATGGAATTTGAGCACATATAAAATTTTATTTACAGAATTCTTAGGCTGAAATGGACCTCAGAGAACCAACTTGTCAAATGTCCTGGTAATTTACAGGTAAGAATTGTTTAAGAATTAATTATTTACCCAAAGCCACAGTGTCCTCAGGATAAAGTACTAGAATGCCATTTTATTTTCATTTTACAGTTATTGAGAAGATACTATATGCCAATAATCTTCTCTGTGGCAGGATTTCAAAGATGAATAATGTACTAGGATTGATATTAGGGGAGGAAAAACAGACAAAAGAACAACTGTAAATACACATTTAATCAGGTGCCTTAAGTAATACAAGGGTCTGGTGCACATCACATTTCTCCCTAATAGTCTGATACTAAATATTTTTATATCTCCATATTCCCTTGGTACATACCACTCTTTTTAAAAAATCAAACTAAATTCATACTTCTAAGGGGAAGACAATAGCTTGGAATCTCCTACAATTCCACATTGCATTTTACGTAATTGCTTCCGTTTGAGCAGTGTTAACATTCCTTAAGATCTGATCATCACCTTCCTGTCGCTGAGCACAGCAGAGATAGGACAGCTTTCTAAAATCAGATTTGCCAAAAACATCTCTAGTGTGAAACGAATAGTTCTTACAGAGAGGCCGCCAACTTCCTAGACAGCCTGAGGCCTGTCACGGAGCCCCTCACGGGTGAGCTTCTCCTCTCCTTTTGAACACTTTAAGTATGAGAAGATCAGAGGGACTTCAAAAAAAAAGTCATTTCTGAGAGAGAAGGGAGATTTCCCTGGGGCAATTTCCTTTAACAGCTGTGTGTGACTAAGGGCGGTTTGACAGAATATACTAGAGCATCGAGCAAGAAAAGACTTAGTGGGAGAAGTGGGGCTGGGGTGATGGCGGGGATGGACAGGCCGGGCAGCCCTCCCCTTTCTGTTCAGTGTTTGTCCTTATAATACCTCCTTGTCAATATTGGCTAATACTTCTAGGTGGGTGTACATGCCTAAACTCATTTTTTCTATCAACAGCTGGTATTACACACAAAAAAGACGTTAAACTCTCAAAAGACAAGCCTAACAGCAAACGGTTTGATTAATAGGAAATACGATTTTTTAAAAATCCAACCATTAAAAGGACTGTTTACAGTTATCAGGATTTAAATCAGTATTTAATTTATCAAAGGTAAAAATGAAATAGCCTAATTTTCCTTATGCCTTGACGTTCTACTTATCAATCTAATATGGTATTTATAAATCTAGTAAAATGAGAATATTTTTCTTGGATTAGTGCTTGATTAACTTAAAGCAGAATAAATTCTCTTAAACAAGCAGTCTCATTTATTAATTTAATTAGTTGAATTTCCCTGGAGCATTTTACACTGCTTTTATAAATCCTGCATAGATCATTAAATTAAGATCCTGAGATGGGGAGTCTATTCTGGATTATCTGGATGGGCCCGATAATAACACGAGTCCTTATGAGAAGGAAGCGGACATGTCAGAGAGACAGGAGAGGTTTGAAGAGGTTATGTTTCTGGAATTGAAGGTGGACAGAGGCCCAGAGCAAGGGAGTGCTGACAGCCTCTCAGAGCTAGAGAAACGCAAGAGAACCGATGACCCCTGCCAGGGAGCAGACTCTCCCTTCGAGTTTTCAGTAAAGACACAACCCTGTCAACACCTTGCTGTTAGTCCTCTGAAGCCCATTTTGTGCTTCTGACCTCTAGAATTATAAAATAATAAATTATGTTGCTTTTAAACCACTGAGTTTGTGTTAATTTATTACAGTCACAACAGAAAACAGAGCTGCATTCCTTCCAGAAATTCTAGGGTAGAAGTTGTTTCTTTGCCTTTTCCTGCTGCTAGAGGCTGCCTGCGTTCCTTCGCTCACAGCCGCCACATCAGTGACTTCTGCTTCCGAGGTCCCAGGACCATCTCTGAATTCTGCTCCCTCTTTGATTTATAAGAACCCCTGTGATTGCCTTAGTCACATGCAGATGATGATAAATGATATCCCCGTCTCAAGAACCTTAACTTCATCATATCTGCATCGTCCCTTTTGCCATGTAAGGCAACCTGTTTATAGGCGCCAGGATGTAGACATCTTTGGGGGGCATTATTCTGCCTACTGTGATTAATAAAGATGCTAAAAATTATATACTTGATTCCTATTTAAATATTTCAAATGCTCTACAAATTGACAATCCTAATAAAAATATTTTAAAAATGAACACTCGTATAGATCTAAAAACAGGTAAGCTTATAAATACACCATATCGGGTTTTTGTAACTATTCCAAGTGGTATTTCTTTGATGTTTGTCGCCAGTGTGGTGCCAGCAAATAGCTGCCTTTATAAATTAACTTTGATATTACCTAATTAATGAATGCTCATGTGTTCAGTCTTTCCATTTCCTTTCAGGACAAGCACATCTGGTACTAAGAAGCAATCTCACACAGAAAGGCCTAGTTTATGTAGCTCCTTGATTACCCCAAGTGCCAGTGAGAGCAGCTTGGCTTCCTGTGAATACTCTATTTCATGCCCCAAATACTGTGTGTGAGTGTCTAAAACTGCACATGTCTTTCTGATTGGTTTTTGCTTCCCCGATACCCAGCCATTGTCAAAGGCATGCCTCTATCTTCTTGGCATTAGCTGGATCCCAGGGTATCTTCCAAGCCTGCTGTTTTCCTGGGAATGGACATCAATAGACCATCTACCCTACCGGAAGCAGCTTTGCCATCTGGCTTCAGGAAATTGGGTCACGTCTTACGGGTTCACAGTGAAGTGGTCATAAATCTTTCTTATGTTTGCAGCACAAAACACAATCATGAAAAGCCTGACTTTGAAAGGTAGAGAGACACATCTTTGGAGTGATTCTCAGCTCCTTTTACCCACATATGCCGGCCAGGAAATCATGAGTTTAATAACATTTATGGAGCGCCAGATGTTTTACATTCATTATCTTTAATACTCGTAAAAACCACATGTAAGTTTTATTTCCCCACTTAACACGTGTTCCTAGGCTTCGAGAGATTAGTTGAGACGCCTAAGGAAGCGCAGCTTAGCAGAAGTGCATCTTAGATCCAAATGGCACGGTTTCCAGGCCTCCACACACACTGGGTTCCCATCTCCTCGTGTCAGCTTGCTGGGTCATTCTTGCAGCTTCTCTACCATTCACTGAACTGTGGCCAACGCAAGTTAGTGGGGTATTTTATTTGTTTATATTATTTGTAGGGTCTTTTCCCTGCAACAACAGAGTTCAAATTTGAGTAAAACAAAACAGGATTTACACTCTAACGTTTTCCAAAGCCAGAATGGAAGAGAGAGTCCTTGAAAAATTTCCATGACTTTCCTTTTAGGCATCTTCGTCATGCTGATGTCCAGCTCTTTCTCAGTTGTGAAGATTTGTTTACTTATTCAAAAGCGACATGTTTTAAGCCAACTCATCAGTATTCATGTGGGCAGAAGGGAAACTTAGGTAGCATGCAAACGTGATTTAAAAGGAAAAATTATTATCGAGTTAAAATTGCTTGATTGTTTCTAGTGACAAGGCTCAGTTAGAATAGAAAACCAAAGCAAGGTGAGCCGTGCTATTCCAAGCTCGGGAAGACAGTGCTTCCGCAGGGAGTTGCTCTTTTGTTTAAGATCATGACATATCAGAATTTTTTGTAGACAGCGAACTCAGTGTACATTTAAACTTGACCCTCTCGTCGTTATTGCTGACTGACCAAACCTTGGAGTATAACAGAAAGACAATTTATTTGCAATTTCCAGTATCACTTACTGAGTTGAAAGTGCCAAGCAAAATGCTTTAGAACACTTAGAATATTAATCTGAGAAGTCATTTTCTGTGTCAAACTGTGTACAAGAACAAAAAGTTCTTTTCTATGTGGCCTCCAGAACAAAAAGCTTTCTTTCTATCCCCTTTTAAGTCATTCTAGGGTTAAGATGGATACATTGTATTTGCTGTCAAGTAATTGATATACTGATTTTCTGAGAAGACAGGGATATTTGCTGTGGGGAAAGTTGGGGTTCCTATGGTGGGGATCCTCACTGAACCTACCCCACTTGATGATGTAACTGGCCTGCTGCTAGGCTACTGCTTCCACACCCATAGCCAGTGAGCTATTATTGACTGAGTCACTATATAGAGAGCTCGGCCCAGTGCTCTGGGTGGAGTTAGAGACGCTAGTGCTCGACCTACCGCTGGAGAACAAGCCAGGTAATAAACCCTTTCGCCCCAAGAACGTTTCACTGTCATTTCTTTGGTCACATTGAATCCATAGCGAACTTGCCCGGGGCTGAAACCCACTGGCCAGACATTTGCCAAAGACAGTAAAATGGCAAGAATTGAAGATCAGAATTCACTAATTTCATGGAGTTATTATTATTATTTTTTACTAGCCAATCTCTGCTTTCCAAAATGAACAAACTTTAAAGAATGGAACTTGAGAAATTTCATTTTTCATGAAGCTTTTTCATGGTGCCCTTCCTTCCCAGACTTCTCCAGGTCACCGCGTCTGCTGCAGTAGCCTTAGGGTCTGCTGACCCCAGTCAGAGGCCAGAGTGGATGCCTGCTTAAGTAACCAGGAACCAGGACCCAAAGATGGAAACGCGCTTAGCCTGAACGTGCTGATCGACCCCTAGAAGCAGGCTGGAGGCCCAGCGTGGAAGGTGGGAGAGAGATTACAGTTTGTTGTAGAGTTGGGGACTTTAGATCGAACATGGGTAGGATACTGTGGGGTCACGGTTAGTGGGTTGAGAGAAAGAAGCTGGGTGCTAAGGTCATATAACAGGGTCCTGGCCTGCCTTGTCTTTTCTTCCTATAGATCCTCCCTAGATGATATTTCAGTTATCATGGATGAAAATAACATCTTTATGCTGGTCAGTTCTGAGTTTATATTTCAAGCCCAGATCCCCTGCTGGGAAATAAGCTCACAAACTTCTACCCCATGTCATCCCCACGTGGGTGTCTTAGTTATAGTCTCCAAACAGAAATCAGGAATCTCGCCTTTACCCTCGACTTCTTTTTCTCTCTGTTCTTCTTCATTTCAGTAAATGGCAGCATTGCTCTCCTTCCAACCGTTCAGGCCACCATGTCTGCCCTCCTCTTCACTCACGGAGGTCCTGAGATTTCATTTCCCAAAGATTTCTTGAATCTCCCTGTTTCTCTGCAAGTCCATTGCCATCACAAGGTACAGAACTCTGCCACCTCTCATTTAGGTCACATTCAACCTCCGACCTCATTTTCTTACTGTCCTTGCTGTTCCCTCAGGATGCAGGTAGCCGTTGGGAGTAACTTAAAAATAAATTGCACCGTGTTATTCTCTTGCTTGAAGCTTCCCGGTGTTCTTTCGCTGAACTCAGAATAAAATCCCAAATCTTCTCTGCATTCTGTAAGCCCAGCTCCTCATCCACTCCCCGTCCCACTCACCACGCCCGTCTAATGTCCCCTGGGCACCGAGCACTCCAAGCTCTCTCCTCTCTCCTTGCTTTTACTAAGCATGCTAGGCCCTGTGTCTAGGATGCACATATCCCAGACTTCTGGGATGACTAGCTCTTCTTTGAGGTCCCGACTTCAGTACTTCATGCCCACGAGCACGTCCCTGACGCCTTTCTTAATGTAGGTCCTTGTCTGATATTCCACTGGACCCCCGTTTGGCTCAAAGCTATTATTACAATTTGCGAATGCATTTGTCTATTTCCTTTTTTTTTCTCCTGTCACCCTCACTGCAATGTAAGTTCCAAGTCTTCTTAGCTTACCGGAGTGTCTCAACCATTTATTAAGTAATGAATTGACCAATGGTCAGAAAGCTTGTTTGTGCAGGGACCCATTCGGGCCAAGAGAGGCTTCTCTCGTGGGGGGAAGTATCCAAAGAGCCCTGGGTGGCCTCCAAGGAGTGTGTTACATTTTTTATATTTTATATAAAATATAACTAGTTTTGCTGTCATTCCACCTGCTAGTTGTGAAAGAGGCAGGCAACAGAACCCTTGAACATTTCAAGAATGGTGGGGGTCAGAGTAGCTTTTACCAGAGGGAGCAAATTTTGGGGGCTCTCAATAGACTGTTGATTAAGCTGACCTGTTACCTTCAAGGGGGCTTGGAAATGGGCCCAGACAGGCTGCCAGCAGGTGGCAGCAAAGAGTTGTTTCTTCTTGCACGGCTACCCATTAACTTTAAGGACAGTAAAATGATTGTTTTCCAATGTAAAGCGTTAATAGGTTTCCCCATTTTTTAATATGTTTATTTCAGACACTTCCAATTTCTCAAATGAGTGGGGGAAATTCCACTGCATTAAGGAATATCTTCAGAAAAGAAAAAATTCAATGCTGACAATGGATGAAATTAAAATGATAGGTTTTCCTTTTCTATAAAATTATTTTTTCTCCAAGAATCTTAGAATAAATAGAGGATATATGTAAGATGAATGTTATGACGTAAACATTTTATATTTGAAGATAAATTCACTTGACACCAATTTGACTCAGAAAAAAGAAAAAAAGCAAAAGAAAAGGGATGCGTTACTGCCCCAGGTGCCGTCAGTAGGAGTTCACCGACACCTGTGTGACTTGTTAGTCATTATGGTCATGTTGCTCCTGTTAGAATTTAACTACGCAGTGTGGCATAAGAGCCTCACACGCCCTGAGCCTGCCTTAGCTTCACCAACAGCAGCTCCAGCCATATCCCTCACCATCACCCACTCTGGTCGCGGGAAACCCCCCGCTCCCCGCACCCTCACTTCCATGCCTGCACGCACGCTGGTCCCTGTTCTGGGGCTCACACACTGCCTCCCTGTGACGGACAAGGCCTACCCATTACCCGAGACGCGTATCAAACGCAATGTCCTCAGAAAGCTGCTCTTCTCACTCCCCCTCAGACAGGAAGACCCTTATTAGCCTCCTTAATGTATTAGAGGTATAAGAAATACACCTTTGGTCATGAAGATAACCAAATATTCCGTTTTCAGGTATATTTGGTCTTTATCCACGGTTCCTGAAAGCAGGTGAAATGGGTGTCTGGTCATGTTGCTGAGACGTTTGGGCCCCACCCAGGGGCGGGGGCTGGAGGCTGGGTCAGCCAATGGCCGATGCCGCCGTCAGTCCCACGAGGCAGGGAAGCCTGCAGAAGCCCCCGGGGAAGGGCACGTGTCCCTCCTGCACCCAGCGTCTCTGGTGGGGAGGGCGCCACCCTCGGGGAGCCAGGATGCCTCCAGGGACCCCGGCCAGGCCCCCAGCCCCGCGAGGACAGGTGCTCCTTCACCTGGGACCCTGCGCTAGGTGCCTTTTCATCTCTTGTGTCCTTCACCGTGTCCTTTATTAAACTGGTAACCGTAAGTGTTTTCCTGAGCTCTGGGAGCCACTGGTAAGGAGGAGGTCGTGGGAACCTCCAGTGGGTTAGAAACGCAGGTCCCGCCCGGGGCTTGCGACTGGTGTCTGGAGTCGGGGTGCAGGGCGGGGCTCTCAACCTGGGGAGTCTCGTGCCGTCCCCGGGAGGATAGTGTCAGAATCGAGTTGCGTTCTCAGATGCCCTGCTGGTGTTCAGGGATTGTGTGGCGTTGTGGGTGAGGAAAGCCCCCCACACGCACACACACTGGAACTGGGTCTGGGGGCCCAAAAGGAGCTGATACTGCTGGTGGAAAACGCATAGAGAGACATGCATGGAGGGATGGTAGACGATAGATGGCATTTCATTCAAGTATTCATTTAATACATAATTATTAATTAGCTATGAACTATACTGGATCCAAGAAATATGATGGTGTCACTGCGGCTCTGGACTCCAGCAGAGTAAGGAGACACTATATGAACAATTAATAGTATAAATGAAGTGTCTTAAGATGTATAGGAAGACATGTCTTCTGCATAACAGAAGCTTTCCTGGAAAATGAATCTAAGAATGCGTGCAAGTTGGATAAACAAAGAGATAAGCCCTCAGGCAGAGCAGAGAGGCGTGTCCCAAACCCCTGTTGGAAGATGGTATTTATCAGTTTAAGGACCCACTGGAAGCCCAGGGCGCCGAAGCAGAGCGGGGAGGAGGCACCCTGAGAAGAGGTGGGGAGCTAGGCAGGGGGCTGAGGGCTCCTTAAAGGCTGATGGACGGGACTGGACTTTATCCAACAGTAAGGAGGCATCCTCAGAAGCTTTTAAGAAGAGGAATAAAATACTCAGATGGTTCGTGTGGACCTGTTACTCTGATTGCAAAGCAGAGAACGGATGGGGAAGAACCCCGGCTTGGGAGGGTGCAGGGGGGCCACTGTGATAGTTTAGAGAAGAGATTTTGGTGGATCGGATTAGGGCTGTAACCATGGACGGGGAGAAGTGATGCGAATGTTACTGAAGAGGCCGAATTGACAGGATTTGGTGGCTGTGAAGAGTGACAGAGACCAAGGAATCGGGGGCTTTAAAGTTTCCAGATTGTACCGTGGGATAGACGGTTGTGCTAATTCCAGGGCTGAACAGATTTTTGTATCACCAATTATTATTTAGAATTATAGTGCTACTCTTATCTTTTAAAGTGCTCAGGAAGTATATAGTAAGAGTGAATTTAAGGATATGCTAGAGTGTAGAATGTCTAAAATTCATGTTAAACTTTTTTTCTGAGATTCCAAAGAAATAATGAGTTGTAAACATTTTTTGTTATGATAATGAATGGGAATACCGGGCTGGGCCGTGGCAGTGATAACATTCCAGGGGCGGCCACGCTCCTGTGGCTGCTTCTCAAGGGAAGCGCGGGCAGCGCCCTGCTCTTTACTTTCCTGTTCCTGGTAAGGTTCACACCCTTCTGCATTTTGCATACATAATACCTTAACAATTAAAAATGGAATCTCCAAGCTGCAGAGATTCTAATTGCACATTTTAATAACTTCTTTTCTTGGCGTTAATCAATTTTCTAAAGTATGAGCTATTTTTAGCACCCGTTACACTCGCCCCTCCGGGTCCCATTCCCATTGTCTTCAGATCGCAGACGACCTGTGCAGCGTTCTCTGAAATCGCTCAGGGCTTTCCGGAGAGAGAGCTGTGCGGTGGCGGATGAGAACTGGGTCACGGCGAGCATTCGCCCCCGCAGAATGCTGACTTCTTTTACTTCCAGGTGCAGAGGCACGGTTAGATGATACCATTTAGAAAGGACAAAAGGGACCACTAGATAGACACACACAAAAAAAGCCTACCTCGGGGAGGTTATTTCAGATTATTTGCTTCCAGAATTTTAACTTTACCGACCAGCAAATTGCACTGAGTAAAATTGCTATTAAAGAAAGAACCCTAGTGTGAAACATGGCCATCAGTTTGTCCTGCCGCCTCCTCACACCGCCCTTCCTCCTTAGGATCCAGAACAGACCTCGAAAAGGCGGCAGACCAGTCAGTCATCTGCTTCCAGGCGGGAGCTTTAGACATTTCCATTTATTTAAGTGTGATGGGATTTGGAGGGGGGGCGGAATATTGATCAGATCCCCACCCTTTTTTAAGGGAAGGAAGCAAGCCCAGTATCTGAAAGAAGATCCACAAGACCTCTTATTCTTCCCCCACTGACTGTCTTTTCATGAGTGGCTCAGGCTCTTTATCAACCAGAAAAAAGGAATATCATTCCTAAACTGTGTTCATCTCAATCTGGAAGCTGTCAAAGGCAGTTCTTTGGCCTTTTCTCCCTGCCCCCCATCATTCAAGTAACATGGGCCAGGTTAGGTTGGCGTAGACAAACAAGAGTCCTGAAAATCCTTATTTTAATTGCATGTACTACATTCATTCAGAGCAAAAAACCAGGCTGGGGATGTGGGAGAATATTTCCATATCATTTTTTTAAAAAGCCTGTGATACAAATATTTGGGGTACTTGGGGATTGACATACAATTTGGAGCTATTTCTCCCAATTTTTCAGGCAGATGTATTTCTCATTCACCTATTTACCCACCTACCTGCTGAAATAACCGGTCGTTAACTGCCTTTAGTACTTTAATTGCCTCTGAAAAGGGAGGGAGCTAAACAGTCTAGGGAAAAAAATCAATTTCTTCATGCATTTCTAAGAAACGTACCAGGAAGAATGGCCTTAAAATTCAAGAAAAAGAAAAATGATTTGAATTTCCAAGTAAATACAAAAATATAAAATTGGGAGCTTTGATTAGCCTGAGATAAAACTTGAAGGAAGAAAATGTAACATTGGACCGGAAAGTGATCAGATGAGTGGGTTTCTAATTCTCTCCATTCCGCACACCTCTCCCTTTCATGGCACAAAAGGTACATAATAAAATCCCCTGTTGTCCAGGGAAAGAGGCTGGCATTTGGGATGAGCACAGATGCTCCCGTGCAGGATCTGGGAACGTTGTCTTGTCTCTGCCCCTCTGCAGGCCGAAGTCTGGGCTCGGCTGGACAGACAGACACCTTCCAGTAGGTTTGAGAAGGGGCCCGGGGTGCCTGTGCCCCGCCTCTTCTCTGGATTGTTAGGAGGGGGAGGCTGAAGTACCCGAGCCCTGGAGGGGGAAGAATGGATGCAGGGCAGCTCGAGGAAGAGAAATACTTGTCCTCTTCCTCCTGCTCCCGTGGGCAGAGAGTAACGTGGGCGAGCATCTGAGGTGCTTCTGTGTCCCCTTGCAAGTTAACCAGAGGAAGGCAGAGAAAGTAGAGGTGGCATCGAACAGGCCTCGGAGCGGGGACGAGGACCATGTGGAGTGAGCTGTTTGGTCCGGGCAGCACCCCAGATCCACCGGTAGGGGTGCTGATTGTTCAGGGGCACCGTGGATTATACATCTTGTGAAGGTTAACTGGGGAAGAAAATGGCCACATGTAATTGCAGCTTTTCCTTGCAGCCCTAAACATACATAAGTACTTTCTCTACTGGGGAGAAGGGAAGAGAAAGAGGAGCAGATATTCTTGGGGTAACAGAATATTTTAAAGTCAGTATAGATTGAGTTTAATGAGAACTGGCAAGATTAAGATTCGTGTCTTCAATAAAAACAAAAAGGGAGGCTGGGGGGCTACGATTAGTTAGCAGATCAAAAGAAAGTTCAGTCCTTGCACATCTGAGTTTTGTGAGTCTGAAGATCCTTTAGAAGCAGTAGACACTTGGTATTGGGCACGGGGCTCCCAGGGATGCTGTGCTCAGCCACAATGATCCATATAGTCTGTTTCTGGCACCCCCTGCGTCCCTGGCTTTGGCTGCATTTATTGTTGAGAAGGGCGATAGAAAAGAAGAGCCCGCATTGGGGATTTCTTAGAAAATGCTGCAGCACTGGGAAAACAAGCATAACCCTGAAGAACAAAGAGAAAAAGACTGGAAAAATGATCATTACAAGAAAGCCTTGGGACGTCCTGAATAGCATGAAGGAACCCCAGTCAAATAAGTTGACTCCAGGAGATGAAACAATGGATAAGAAGATGAAGAGGGTTTGCAAAACACACAAGCAAACAGACACACACAAACAAAACAAAACAAGAACAGAAACAAACCACCGTCGGTGAATTAAAATAAATTTGATGAAGAGCTAAGCTACAAGTTAACTCTTGGGAAAAGGGAACCACTGATATTGGGAAATCAACTTAAATAGCGCCCACTGACCCAGAGGCAAGAGCCAGGAGCAGAAATAACAAGCTAGAGGTGATAGAGGCTGGGGAGCAGAAAACCAAAGGATCGAGTGTTATTAAGGGAGGTATCAACACAGTTGCCGTAGATGTGATCCTGAAAGGCAAATTTCAAGATAAAAATTCTGACTCTCATTCTCCCCCATCCCTTCCTGCCCAGCATAAGAGAGCAAATGGTTTCGCAGGTACCTGATACCCTTTAGGCACTGAGGCAGTGGAGGATAGCCTGGTTCTTGTTAGCTGCAACTGAATCCTGAAGAATAGCGCATGAGTCGTCACATGACAAAAGTGACTGCAGCCGATGAACCCTCACGGGTGGAAAGCCGGGCCTGGATGCGTGATCAAGTGTGGGTTTAAAGGTGGGAAGGAAGCAGTCACCAGTGGAAAATGGGACACTGGTAACACATGGCTCATAGTGGCAAAGTTGTCCCTGAATCTATCGCTTTTGGTCTGGGATGAAGCGTCCTGCCAAAGGAAAAGCTTGGTGGATAAAGTGGTTCCCTCAATAGACACAGGAGTATACTGAAAATCATGAATTTTATACTTAAAAGGGTGAATTTTTTGTTATATTAATTATGTATCAATAAAGTTATCATTAAGAAAAAGGAATTCCTGGAAAGTTTGAAATAGAAAATATAATTTTTGTGCTATTCACAAAACCCATGGAAGAGATGTCATGAATGCATCTTTATACAGTGATGGTGGCATCTGGAAAGTCACTAAGTGATAAAGTTTCAGAATATGAGAAAAATCACTTTTTAAGCAGTGGTTTTTTGGGGGAGGCATTTATTCTAGATGCATGCATTATATTATTGAACATTGACAGCCTGAAAAAGATAAAGAATTGATTGCTAATGATATGCAGCAAAAACAGAAACAAAGAAGGAAAAAAGGAGAAATGAGTGGTTCTGGGAAGTGGATAGCAGGCCTCTGTGAGGGGTCTTTCCGGGTTGTGGCGACTGTGATGCACATATAGGTTAGCTTTTCTGACATCTTGCGTCTGTTTCCTATTGGCTATAATTCCTTCAATGCGTAGCGTGACTTCATTTCCTTTCAATTTACCAAATGCTAAAAAAAAAAAAAAAGTTGGCTTTTAACGTCTTGACAATTAGTTATATTTCAATGAAAGAAATTTGGATCCTGATGTCATAGAATTAGCATACAGGTTTTTACCAATCATAGAGAAATCCTGGTAACGTCTTACTTGCGATTTGATTACAGGGCAGCAGAGTCAGCACCTTGCAGCTAAGCTCTTATGTGTCAACACATTGTGCAGCATTTATCAGTGCCTCTGAGAAGCACGGCCTGGACCACACCTCCCTGAACTGCTTTATAGTTTGCGGAGACGGAACAAACAACCGTTTGCGATAGGGCTCGCGGTGTGTGCTTAGTGTGAATGTGTTTGGCTTAAAGTACCATGTTCCATGTCAAAAAAGAAATTGTGAAGTAAACTCTTCATTTCAGAGTAAGGATACTGAGGCTGAAAAGTGCACATGGTTAAGATTTAAAATGAAAAGACAAACTTTCCAACCTTTGAAGCCCAAGAAAGAGGTGTGACAACTTGGGAAATAATCTTGAGAGCTACACTCTAAACAGTGTCATTTATATTTACTAAAATATTCCTACTGAAGCAGGTCTTTGGATAGGAGAGAGACTTTTCCCTGTTTGAGGAGGCCTGATTCAAATGCCTGAGAAGCAGGCTCTCCTGTGTTAAGCTGTGATGGAACCCCTCTCTCAGGGGCTGGGCCTTTCCCCTCCTTTTCAAAACATGCTCAGCAAACTGCACCAGTTAACCTCAGATTGGTAACCTGGTGTTATTCTGATTATGACATGTGTAATGTGTTGTGAAGCAACCGGTCTAATAAATTCACAAATATGAGAACTTAAAAAATAAAAATCACACGGATTTTATTCATGTGTGTTCATCGGCCCCTCTCCCTTGCCAGCCCCTCGCTAACTCAGGGCCTCCACCGTAAAGGGGCTGTGGTAGCAAGGGTGGGGTTATGTACAGGCTTCCCTCTCCCCAAGGCTAACCTGGCTAACAGGGCTGTTCAATGGCTCCCTTGCCAAAACAGAGGTCAATGCTGCACATAATAGGCTGGCACATCCCAGAGGGAATGGAAAACATCTGGCGGCAGGTGGATTACTTTGAGCCAGGTCACAGTGATTAAGTTTTCCCTGGAACAGACACTATCCATGGACTTACTGAATACCTCACTCACTGTTTCAGCATTTCTCATAATGCTGTTTCTAACCAACAGATGTGTGTTCTGGGAGGGAAAATGGGACAATATCCTGAAGCCTGAGGAATTTCCTGGTTGTACTAAGTCTCCTGTTACCCCAAAAAAGAAATCCTTGTAGAATAACGAGAGTGCACTGCACATTCAGTTGCAGTATTTTCTGGAAGCCAGTATTTTGGGAGGGTGAGAGGCTGTTTTTGAGAAACCATTACATGATCTGAGGCCGCCATGCCTTTATTAGCCTTGACTTAAGGAGCAACCTTATTTTAAATACTATTGAGAAGGAAAAAGAAAACGCTATCATGTAAACTATGACTTGCAGTCATTTTAGGAAGCAGGCCAA
The DNA here is from genome assembly GCF_040802235.1 of Manis javanica. Taxonomy (NCBI): domain Eukaryota; kingdom Metazoa; phylum Chordata; class Mammalia; order Pholidota; family Manidae; genus Manis; species Manis javanica. The sequence continues at coordinate 4,172,959 of NC_133170.1, read as the reverse complement.
AGTCAGAGACCCAAAAATCTAAAAAAAAACAATAATAACAAGACAGAAGAAATGTCATAAGTGGTATACTTTTTTTTTCTGTAGCTGTAATATAAAAGTTGAGTAGAAATAAAAACAATGCACTAAGCTATAGTACCAATGTCACCTCAAAAAAATCCTTGTCACTTAAAAAAATCTTATGCTGACAATTTAATTATGTGGATTTGTCAAAATTTCTTTTCAAGGCCATTCAAGGCAAAAGACCCAAGCAATCCAGTTCAAAGGTTTATTCTTGCAAGTGACATTTATAGAAAAAGGAGTTGTTAGATAATCAAGAAAAGACTTTTTGATTAGAGGTCATTAGACTTCTGACTGACAGTGACATTTAAGTGGTCAGTGGGTGACTAGTTTTCTAGAACAGATCTCAGACTTATTAAAGTTCATCAGGCAAGTATATAGTTGTGCCTAAACAATTTCATTAGAAATGCCCCCTTTTTTTTTTTCCTCAGGAGGAGGTTGTGAAATACATGCCAGACCAGTTATGGTGATTGACTTGGTAGATTTGTAATTGAAATGGTTAGAATGGCTTATAAAAAATAAGGACTAATTCTAAAGAATTTTTTGAAGCCATTGAGTTTTATTAGCCTACAAAGATATCCTAAGCTCTTGAAAATTAAAAGCAGGATCTTCTATCTTGGGGAATATACATACTAACACAGTGAAAATGTTGCATGATACAGTCGTTTTTTTCTTCAAAAGATCCTGGTACTAGTCGCATTCTGGATAATTGTGTTGATTTATGGGCTGCTATGCTAGCAAATGCTTACATAGAATTTTCTGCTTTAACTACAGTTTTATAAGTGTAAATTTCTGCTATAGTTGCTGAACATTCTACAGTGATATTAATGGAAGTTATTTAAGTACAATTTACAACAAAATAAACAATGTCAAACAAAGGTCGTTTCTTCTTGACCCAGAAGTTGAGAGGAAATTAAAATATTCATCTGTAATGACACAGGTTTTATAAAGAAAATACCCTGGCCCCTAGAGAGGGTGATTCGCGAAGGAAGTCATCTGTTTAAATAGCCCTTCATTAAGGCCCTGATCAAGAAAAAATATTAGAAATTTTTTTTATCAACTTGACCCCAACTCCTCTTCTGCATTGAAACGATTGTGGATGGAAACTGTCAAGTTGGAGAAATTACTTTCTAACTTTTTAACTTCAGTACACATCTCATTTGACTATGAATCATACAGGTATCTATGTGACATTTTGAATTCTGTAATGATACCTGCATCCTCGCACGTGGCATGAACAGAGGTAGCTCCTAAGGTTGCTGTTAAGTAGGTGGAGATTGACCTTCCCTCCCCTCCTTTCTGTGCCTTTTCCTACATCCCCTGCTCATCCCCTCTGGAAGTCTCCCAGGGGCCTGCCTACAGACGCTGTCTGTCTACTTTCACGGCTTCCAAGAAATTGCTAGTAATTTCTAATATTTATTCTCGCCCCTGCTTCCCACTGCCGCTGTAACATTTTCAGCGCCTTTTGCAGGTGTGGCAAATGAGACTTGAGTTCAACCACGTACAACACTTAAAAACCTAGCCCCTAAAACCTCAAGATGCCCCTCTCCGGTTCTTCCCTTCCTGGTGGCCAGACGCAAAGCATTCAGAGGAGGACTCGGAGGCCCTTGCTAAGGGTCAGTTCATACAACAGCTCCCCGCCAGCCAAGCTCCACACTGGACCTTCATGGCGATCAGACGTAATTTATTATTTTGTTAAGTCATGGGATTTGGGCATTGCTTGTAGCAAAAGTTGGAGGATTTTGACAAGTGTAGTGCCCTCCTTCCAGGTCAGCTGTCTGCTGTCTGCTTACGTTTTAGGACAGGAGTCAGGAAACTGCAGAGCATTTGACCAGATCTAGCCATGGGCTGTTTTCGTATAGCCTGAAATCTAAAAAAAAAAAAATGTTTTTAATTTTAAAGGGTTTACTTAAAGAACAAGAAAGAGGAGGAGGAGCTTGGGGAGAGGAGGGTGACAGCGCGGCAGAGGTGGCACGTGGCATGAAAAGCCAAAATATTTGCCATCTGGTCTCGTGCAGAAAAAGTTTGCCAACCTCTGCTTTACATTATTGGTGCTCCAAAACCCTTTAGGAGAGCTCCCGTGGGCTAGCACGGCCCACCGCAAGGTCTCCAGGCTCCGTGCCAAGATTGCAGATGGCACACTGCCACAGCGGCCGCAGCCTGGTGCCCGAGCGGGGCAGGGGTCCCAGCTCGGCCTGGCGGCGGGCGTCTGAGTGCAGACCTGAGCCTCCCTTTTCTACCTGGGGCCCCAAGGCAGCACTCGTGTGCTTAGAATCTTGCAACTTCCTGTTACGTAGGGCTAGAGGCTTTGGTCTTAACTCTTAACTATGGACGGAAAACCAGCCTCAAACACCTGAGGGGAGAAAAAAGTCCTCATCCCATGCTCCAATTGATGGCTCACACTTCTTTTCTCTACCAGAGTAACCCTATGCCCCCAAATCTCTCATGGATGGAAAGGCAAGGATGGGGGCTGACACCTGTCATCTACGCAGGGAGGAGGCGTCCGAGTGTGTCTGTGATGTGCGGAGGGTGTCACCTATACTAGGAAGCAGCTGATTAAAAATATCCTTTCACACTTGTATTTATACACTTGCTTAACCTATAAAAAAAGATGTTTAAGATTTCAAGCAGGCAGTAAAGAAGATATCTCTACCAGGCATTGTATTTTGAAAACTGGAGTTTCCTGGCCCTGAAAACTTGGTAATTAGTCAAATATTTAGAAACATTTTGAAAAGTAAAAATTGACGTGTTGGGGACAGGGAGCAAGTACCATGGTCTCTCTTGGCTGAGAAGACTCACGTGCATCTTGTTCGGTGTTGGGGGCTTTGTCTTAGTATCTCAGGGATAGGAATGGATTTCATATTGGTGTTTTCTAACCCAGCCATCCTCTCACACCACTAGGTCTACTGAACTATCATAGGATAAAACAGTTTGCAATAAATGAAGAACCTTCAAAATCTCTTGGACTTCAAACTAATGCATCACACGTCCATTAGAATAAATATAAAGGCCCCGAGAAAGAAAAGTACAAGAAATGGTGCATTACCCAGTTTCAGCCTTCATGACACCTGCTGACTGCGCATTTACTTGCTCTGCAATGCTTTCTTGAAAAGCAAAGCTGATCCTAGATATATCATCACATCTAAGCAATCCTTGAACTTTTAATGAGGCTATGTTGTGAAAGTTTCCAAGAGGAATTGTTTTAAATCTCAGTTTCAGAGAACATGTAAAACGAGCCAAGTGTTATGTTCTGTACAGATATTGTAAGACCGTATACCTAGGCTAGAATAAATCGGCTGTTTCTCCACAGTAGATGGTCCACCGAATGCAATAGTCATTTCTCCCTCTCGGGTCTGAGAAAGCTATTGCACAGCCACAGAGACTTTGCCCACAGAGGAGCACGTGGATGAGAGAAATCCTCTTGCCAAGCACCCTCCGTGGACTTCCAGGGAATGAACACTGACAGGTTTCCTGCTGTCAGTCGTCTTTCCACCAGACTTCTTACCCATCTTAATTCCCTGATGGATTGACCAGACAAATGAATCCATACTACACTGGTATCAAAAATTTAATATTTTATGTGCCTTCAACAAATTGGATAACTGGATTTTCAGCAGGTTTACCTTCTCAGGGAAGAGAATGTCAAAACTTTCTGAAAAATCCTGCAATTATTCGTCCTTGTTCGAAGGTATTTTAAACAGAATGTTTAAACATTGAGAAATTGGCATGAACTGTCATGTCAGCTTTTAAGGTTGTCGATTTAAATTGGAAGCAACATGGCATACAAGATCTTTCATGTGCTTCTGGGGATAAGAGCGTTGGTTCTAAGCAGGGAAGTCTTGGGATTTTAGAGGAGGGGTTTATAAATTTTGTTCAGTGCCTGACTGAAACAAAAAACTTAAGTTGGCTATTGAACATTCACAAAACTAAGTAAGTGTAAAAGAGCTTTAAGGCCAATATCTTGGTTCATAAAGCAAAAAGATTCTACATGAAAAATGGATTTGAGGGCATACAAGATTGTGGGTATAAATGTTCTTTGGTACAAGCCAAAATTCCAGTCAGTATCTCAGGTTTTCAAGGCAGTTGAATTGGTGAGACTCAAGTCAAGGTTCCCAACAGCAAAGGGGGCTCAGGAAATATCTGAGTTACAGACGAAACAAGCAGAAAGCCGCATTAGGGTAATATATGATGTGACAGGGTGGAGTTGGGAAACGGGAGGTGAGGCTGGGGAAGAGGGGCCGAGAGGCCCCAGGAGCGGAGGGGGTATCTGCTGGGCCGGTGGGTGTGGGAGGGCAGGGGGCACACCCTCCTCACGCGGCCCCCTCCCCAGCACAGACACCCTTTGTGACTCCACACTGCTCTGTGATGCGGGCTTGGGACTAAGGTCAAGTAGCTTGGAAGATGGAGTTCAGAGAGTGGAACCTTCCTTCATTTCTGAACAACCCCATTCAGCTAATTCTGAGCTTTGGCTCAGAAACCTTGAGTACTGACCCCAGCGTCACTGTCCTGTGTGGTTTGGGGTTCATCCTTCTGTCCCTGTACTACCTGGTGGGGATGCTATCTGCACCAACCAGAGGGAAAGTGCAATACAGCAACAGGGTAAGGACCCCCAGGAAGACCCCCAATAGGGCCTCTTCACAGTGTCAGTTCCACTTCTGGTCCCACATTTTTAAATGAGTTCGGTTGGGTCAGAGACACACACACCCAAGATGGGAAGACTGAGCGGAGCACAGGATTTCATCCTTCTAGGGAAACACCGGGCAGGGGGCGGGGCTCCTCTGGGACTGTTGCCGTCTGAGGCTCACTGACGAACTGTGATAAAATCCCCAGCGGTGACTGTGTGGCCCTGGGTTGGGCAATTTAGAGAGCTGGGGACCTGCAGGAGAGCAGAGTTCCCTGAACTTGATCTTGAGTTACCTTCTCATGTCCGGCATCTCCTGGTCAAGCCTTCCTTCCTGGTGGGGGGATGTGCAGAGCAGCGCTGAGCTGAGAGCCTTTGGCAGCAGCCGAAGCCCAGGCTCTGCCCCAGGGCACGTGGTCCTCTGGGGGGCGGGGCACAGACAGGACCGCCAGCCTCAGAGTCCAAGCCTGCCTCCAGCAGGGGCCTTCTGACTGGGAACATCAAGTGTGCACCTCAGAGGCAAAATCCTTCTCTGAGTTTTTCAAAGAAGTATAAATTGAAAGCATTTTAAAGTTTTAAAACTGACAAAAGGAACGCAGAATTGTATTGGTTTAAACAGAGTCATATAATTCTTGGATAATGAATGTCTGAGTTTCCTAGAGAAAAGAGCCAGAAAAATGAGTCCCAGCCCCTCATTCTTTTCCTTTTGTTTTCAGCATCAAGGCAGAGTGCAGCGGAGATGGCGACGTGGCACGCTGAAGGGTACGTGTCTGCCTATTGCACCCAAACGCTCCAAGAGTGACCCCTCCTGTCTTTCTATGAGGTCCCAGGTCCACCGTCTCTGAGGGTGTCAGTTGCTAGAGAGAGTCTAGCTACTCTCAGAAAGCATGTCACTTAGAGAGGCTCATGGGAAGTCCGTCAGGGCCTGACACACTTGTCAGATGCCCTGCTCTGCCGTTCCATGGGCACAAAGCAGAGAGGGGCCTGGGTAGTGGGTGTTGCCCAATAGGCGGTAAACTTGTGTGAGATGTGGAGAGTCAGAATTTTTCCGTCTCTCGATCCGGGAAAGTACTCTCGACTTCCTGGTTACTCAGATTCTTCTATGAGAAACGATTGACTGCTGTGCTTCACGTGGGTGGTGTGAGCATCACATAACATATGTGACTGGACTTTGTAAATATGGCAACATACTCATGTGAACCTTGTTAATATTATTATTGACCATTTGACCTCATCTATTGAATCTTGGGGCTTTCAGAGTCTAATATTCCAAGTGGCTCTTGTAAAGGGAATTCCTATACAAAACCTATGCTTCTACCTTCATTACATATAATCCACTGTCCTGGTTTCCCAGGTTGCAGTTATTACCCAGCAGAAGAAGAAGAGAAACAGCAGCTGATTGCTCTTCTAAAAAGGTCTTTCCCTTTCCCTCCCAATCCCTCTTTAGTATGTTCTGTGCAGTTCTGGGGATTCAGTGTAGCCTGTCATACACATGGGAGGAGGTAGGCATAGGAAAGGGTATGGGAATGGAAAGCTTGGCATGGGGGCTGTTGGGCTTCTTGTGAAGTCATAGCTGTGGGGTGATGTGAAGGGGCAGCAGGCTGCAGGTGGCCCCTGTCCTCCTAAGCCAGTCCTGGTTGCAGCTTTGTACTTCCTGTCTCCTGCAGCCCCCTGGGCCAGAATTGCAATATTACCTGCTTACGTCAAGTGTTATGTCCAGACCCCTTCTGCCAAGTGTGTAATAGCACAACTGTTGAGGTCCATCGGCTGCTGTGCCCGGAAGTCCTGGAAGATGCTACTCCCTCTGTGTCCCCTTTGGCTTCCACGGCTCCTGTGACTGAGTCATCATGCACTGTGTCCCCTGCTGACTCAGCAGCCCCCTCAAGAGACCTAACAGCAGCCTCTCTGTCTGAGCCTTCCCCACCACCTCCCTGCATTCTCTCACGGAACCCAGTAACCCCCTTAGCGGAATTTTCCTCACCTTCACCTGTGTGTCACACTCTGCCACCAGAACTGTTTCCTTCCTCGGATTCCAAATTCCCTGTGGATTGTTCCCAAACCCAAGCCCTTGCCTTCGCCCATCTCCCGCCATATGACACTCAGACAGTGGACCCTGTTTTCCACCCAGAGGCTACTTGGTCTGTGAATACCATCTCCTCACTTTCTCAAGACATCGACCCCTTACCAGATTTGTTCCAGACAATGAATCCCACTGACTCATGTCCCTGTCCTCACCTACCACCAAGCATATCTGTTGCACCACCACCTGACTGCAATTTGACCATGACTCCATCTAAATCGATTTCCATCTCATTGGTGCCTATTCCAGAGAGCTCATCTCCAGGTAGCCCTGGTGAGTTGTTCGCTTATGACCCAAAAACCAGAGGCATTTGCCATTCGAGCTTGTCAACTTCAGACTGTTCTTGGGGGCAAGCTCATGCCAAAGACTTGTCGCAATGGGAGTTCAGTCAAGAATTTCTCGCCCTCCACTCTTCAGAGAACTCTTTCAAGGGAGACCCTGCAGCCACCCCTACAGAGTCTGGCAACCTCTCATTTCTCAGCCACAATGCCCTGGCGCTTCTGGAGAGGCAAGTCCGCAAGAGGAGTGACTTCCTGCTATGCAAGGAAAAGGAAAAGAAAGGGGATTCTTTTCCAAAACAACTTAGGCCGGAGTACCAACTAAATTCCCCTGGGAAAATGTTGCCATCAGTTACTGACAAGCATGATTTATCAGTCTCCTTTCCTTTCTGGAACAGCAAAGACAAACCCGAGGGGCTGCACGTGCACAAGCAGCCCCCATATCCTAAGACCTTGGGGAGCCAACTACAGCAAGAAGGTATCCAGCTCTTTTGGGGGCCCCCATCTCTACACAGCGAGTCCTTGTCATCTGCTGCCCATGGCTTGGGTGACTATTCCACAGGCTCTATTTTCAATACAATCTTAAATGCTTCTGCAGGCCAAGAATCCCCAGTGCTTCCTCACCTCCGACCTCTGTCCTTGCCTGAGATCCACCCTCAGCCCCAGCATCAAACTCCGCCGCAAGCTCAGCCCCTGGCTCACTCTCATGGCCGGTCCCAGGCCCATCCTCCATCCTCACCCCGAATCCCACCATCTGGTCCTCCAGCCCAGACTAGGATCTGTGGGGTGTGTTTCCATGGACCCCAGAATGGTTTAGACTCTCTCAGCTCATCTGAAATTAAAGACCTGGAATGGAATGTGTTGCAGAAACAGGTGAAATTTTGCAGAAATTTTGTTGCAGAAGCAGATGAATTTCAGGTGAAATTTTGTCCTCTGGCTCCTGACTTTCCCAAATGCAAGGCCTCCCAGACCCATGCTTCGGTCTCTGTCCTTCCTGGAACATTTCCTCTTAGTGATGAGATCCAGAAAAAACTAGAACAGCACCTTCAAGAGAGGCTCATTCAGCACCGGTGGGGCCTGCCCCCCAGGGGCCTAGAATCTCTCTCACTGATGATGTCACCGAGTGATTCTTCAAAGATATCCGGGTCAAAGAGAAATCACGGAATCTCCCAGAGATATGTGCTTGATGATAAGAGTAGCAAGAATCTAAATGTTGGATTGAGCCAACCTGAAAGCTTCCAAAAGGGGGCCTCAGAAATACTTCAGCCAGAGAAGGATGTGAGGAAAGGGCAGGGACAGAGCCCAGAGAGTGGCCGAAAGGATCTTCTATCGAGTTACCCAGAGGGCTCTTCCTATGAGGACCTGAGATGTGACTCTGAGAAAGAACTAAGCAGTCACATGGTGAGTCTCTCAAGGGGGTCAGGGGAAAATGAAGGTGGGAGAGAACTTGTGAACACCCCAAAAGTACCTTTGAGTGAGAACTTTGAGGGTCAGCTCCCCGAGGCTGTGCATAATTCATGGCATGCTATGAAGCAGAGAGTACTTCCTGAGAAATCCCACACCCAAGTGAAAGAGAGTCCTTTGCCACCATCAGTGGATGAGGACTACAAGCAGAATATCTTCCAGGACCTTTCCTTCATTGATTCCAGTGTAAAACAGGCACTGGAAGCTCATATTAAAATGTTTCATACATGGATGGTGTGGGGACTTCCCCCCAAGGTCCTTGAATCCATAGAGACTTTTAAATCAGAAAATGGCTCATCCTACCCCTTGTCCTATTCCGACTATCCTTCCTCGGCCGACTTGGTGTCTGGGGCAAACTCCAAATCTGAGGGGCTCCAAAGCAAGCCCCATAGAGGAAGCTCTAAATCTCCCGATGGAGGCAGGGTGAGGACAGTAAGTTCAGCTGTACGCAGCATCCTCTCCCTCCGATCTCACTTGCGGCCAAAGAAGGTCAAGGGAAACTGAGACGGTCACCCCCTGATATTAACCATGAGATCCCCGTGGATATTCAGGGAACTAAGGAGGCTGGACAGATTCTTGGGCCTGTCATACACAGCATCAAAGCAAAGCTACTCAGAGTCGGACGCTACCAGCCAACAGGAGTTTCTCAGAGCTGCCCCCAAAGCAGCTGGGCCTCTATGTGAGCGAGTGTGAGACTGTGAGGTGTACTAATAAAGTAGAAATGTGACAGGGCAAGAAGACAGAGACAGAGAAGATTTTTTTTTTTTTGCATGTGGGGGACACTGCTGTTTTTTTATTTTTTATTTTTTATTTTTTTATTTTTTATTTTATTTTTTTTTGAGAGGGCATCTCTCCTATTTATTGATCAAATAGTTGTTACCAACAATAAAATTCTGTATAGGGGAGTCAATGCTCAATGCACAATCATTAATCCATCTCAAGCCTAGTTCTCGTCAGTCTCCAATCTTCTGAAGCATAACGAACAAGTTCTTACATGGTGAACAAATTCTTACATAGTGAGTAAGTTCTTACATGGTGAACAGTACAAGGGCAGTCATCACAGAAACTTTCGGTTTTGATCACGCATTATGAACTATGAACAATCAGGTCAAATATGAATATTCATTTGATTTTTATACTTGATTTATATGTGGATCCCACATTTCTCCCTTTATTATTATTATTATTTTTATTTTTAATAAAATGCTGAAGTGGTAGGTAGATGCAAGATAAAGGTAGAAAACATAGTTTAGTGCTGTAAGAGGGCAAATGTAGATGATCAGGTGTGTGCCTGTAGACTGTGTTAATCCAAGCTAGACAAGGGCAACAAAACATCCACGGATGCAGAAGATTTCTCTCAAAACAGTGGGGGTGAGGTTCTAAGCCTCACCACTGTTGATCCCCAATTTCTCATCTGATGGACCCCCTGCGACTGTGCCTGTCTTAGGTTGTTCCTCCCTTGAGGAATCTTACCCGTCTCTGGCTAACCAGTCACCTTCCGGGGCCATACAGGGAGATGTAAAGTTGGTAAGTGAGAGAGAAGCCATATTGTTTGAAAAGGTTAGCTTTTTACTTCTTTTCAGATTTATGCCCTGTGGCTTCTATGCCCAGCATTTGTCTTGAGGTATCTTTACCACTTGGAGGAATTATGATACTTGGTAAATTTGATATGAGGCACGAATTCTATTTAAGGGTTGTAATTAGGAAGGAAGAAGAAAAGCTATAGAGGTAGCAGATGGAAGAAAACATGGGAAGATTATTTCTTTGACATATCTTCTTGTAGAGTAACCTAAGCATGTATAGGTTTTAAACTACTAACTAAATTGCGCACACACATTAACATAATAGGAATACAGTTACATAACCAAAGCAGATCTATAATTACCAGCCATCTCCAGTGAAGCCAAGAAAACCAGTTAGGCACCCTAGGCATTTGTGAAAATTTGTCTATGATATGATGGATATTGTCCAACTGAACTTGAACAGTCTGAGAGAAATCAGACAAATTAAAACAACCCATTCCTGAGAACTGTTCACATCCCATATGTTCTTTTAACCATAGATAGTCTGTAGTCATAAGATTTTGGAGTGCTACAACTTGCACTTCTCCTAATTCTTGGTTGAGTTTCAACAGTATAGATCCAGTCAAATTTGTTGTCTTACTGTATGCACAGGCCAGCTTAGATATCTCCTTCTTCATTCCAATGGCAAGTCCAGGAACAGGTGGGATGAGTGCATCTACACCTGTAGCAGCGCGTGGATCTTTGTTGAGGTTTTTTGATGATCATCTTCTGGTATGAGTCTTCTAGAGAGTGCTTATGTTGGAAGTTCTTCTTCATATCGTATCTTAGTTCATTTTCTGGGTAGCCAAATTAGGCTTTGATCCTCTGTATAAACAGACCCTTTGCCCACACTTTGACATGCCCTTTATACCATTGTGTAGAACTCATAGGAGGTCACCACACAGGAACTGCTTCTTTTTTTTTTTTAAGAGAAAGGAATATTATCAGAAAAGTGTACCTCCATAGCCAATCATCTGACACCCTTTAAGTGATCAAAATTAAGGATATTTAAGGCATGTGTTAATCGTTGATTTGCCATTAGTTTTATCCAATGAAGGAGTAATCCCACTTTTCTTTCTTCGTTTTTTTTTAAATCTTTAATCTACACTTACATGAAGAATATTATGTTTACTAGGCTCTCCCCTATACCAGGTCCCCCCTATAAACCACTTTACAGTCACTGTCCATCAGCATAGCAAAATGTTGTCGAATCACTGCTTGTCTTCTCTGTGTTGTACAACCCTCCCCTTTCTCCCTCCCCCACATTATGCATGCTAATCTTAATACCCCCTTTCTTCTACCCCCCACCATATCCCTCCCTACCCACCTATCCTCCCCAGTCCCTTTCCCTTTGGTACCTGTTAGTCCATTTTTGGGTTCTGTAATTCCGCTGCTGTTTTGCTCCTTCAGTTTTTCCTTTGTTCTTATACTCCACAGATGAGTGAAATCATTTGGTATTTCTCTTTCTCCGCTTGGCTTATTTCACTGAGCATAATACCCTCCAGCTCCATCCATGTTGCTGCAAATGGTAGGATTTGCCCTCTTCTTATGGCTGAGTAGTATTCCATCGTGTATATGTACCACATCTTCTTTATCCATTCATCTACTGATGGACATTTAGGTCGCTTCCAATTCTTGGCTATTGTAAATAGTGCTGCGATAAACATAGGGGTGCATCTGTCTTTCTCAAACTTGATTGCTGCGTTCTTAGGGTAAATTCCTAGGAGTGGAATTCCTGGGTCAAATGGTAGGTCTGTTTTGAGCATTTTGATGAACCTCTATACTGCTTTCCACAATGGTTGAACTAATTTACATTCCCACCAGTAGTGTAGGAGGGTTCCCCTTTCTCCACAACCTCGCCAACATTTGTTGTTGTTTGTCTTTTGAATGGCAGCCATTCTTACTGGTGTGAGGTGATATCTCATTGTAGTTTTAATTTGCCTTTCTCTGATAATTAGGGATGTGGAGCATCTTTTCATGTGTCTGTTGGCCATCTGTATTTCTTTTTTGGAGAACTGTCTGTTGAGTTCCTCTGCCCATTTTTTAATTGGATTATTTGTTTTTTGTTTGTTGAGGCGTGTGAGCTCTTTATATATTTTGGATGTCAAGCCTTTATCGGATCTGTCATTTACAAATATATTCTCCCATACTGTAGGGTTCCTTTTTGTTCTATTGATGGTGTCTTTCACGGTACAGAAGCTTTTCAGCTTAATATTGTCCCACTTGCTCATTTTTGCTGTTGTTTTCCTTGCCCGGGGAGATATGTTCAAGAAGAGGTCACTCATGTTTATGTCTAAAAGGTTTTTGCCTATGTTTTTTTCTAAGAGTTTTATGGTTTCATGACTTACATTCAGGTCTTTGATCCATTTTGAATTTACTTTTGTGTATGGGGTTAGACAATGGTCCACTTTCATTCTCCTACATGTAGCTATCCAGTTTTGCCAGCACCATCTGTTGAAGAGACTGTCATTTTGCCATTGTATGTCCATGGCTCCTTTACCAAATATTAATTGACCATATATGTTTGGGTTAATGTCTGGAGTCTCTAATCTGTTCCACTGGTCTGTGGCTCTGTTCCTGTGCCAGTACCAAATTGTCTTGATTACTATGGCTTTGTAGTAGAGCTTGAAGTTGGGGAGTGAGATCCCCCCTACTTTATTCTTCTTTTTCAGGATTACTTTGGCTATTCGGAGTCTTTGGTGTTTCCATATGAATTTTTGAATTATTTGTTCCAATTCATTGAAGAATGTTGCTGGTAATTTGATAGGGATTGCATCAAATCTGTATATTGCTTTGGGCAGGATGGCCATTTTAACGATATTAATTCTTCCTAGCCATGAGCATGGGATGAGTTTCCATTTATTAGTGTCCCCTTTAATTTCTCTTAAGAGTGACTTGTAGTTTTCAGGGTATAGGTCTTTCACTTCCTTGGTTAGGTTTATTCCTAGGTATTTTATTCTTTTTGATGCACTTGTGAATGGAATTGTTTTCCTGATTTCTCTTTCTATTGGTTCATTGTTAGTGTATAGGAAAGCTACAGATTTCTGTGTGTTAATTTTATATCCTGCAACTTTGCTGTATTCCGATATCAGTTCTAGTAGTTTTGGAGTGGAGTCTTTAGGGTTTTTTATGTACAATATCATATCATCTGCAAATAGTGACAGTTTAACTTCTTCTGTACCAATCTAGTTCCTTGTATTTCTTTGTTTTGTCTGATTGCTGTGGCTACGACCTCTAGTACTATGTTAAATAACAGTGGGGAGAGTGGGCATCCCTGTCTAGTTCCCCATCTCAGAGGAAAAGCTTTCAGCTTCTCGCTGTTCAGTATAATGTTGGCTGTGGGTTTATCATATATGGCCTCTATTATGTTGAGGTACTTGCCCTCTATTCCCATTTTGCTGAGAGTTTTTATCATGAATGGATGTTGAATTTTGTCAAATGCTTTTTCAGCATCTATGGAGATGATCATGTGGTTTTTGTCTTTCTTTTTGTTGATGTGGTGGATGATGTTGATGGATTTTCTAGTGTTGTACCATCCTTGCATCCCTGGGATGAATCCCACTTGGTCATGGTGTATGATCCTTTTGATATACTGTTGAATTCTGTTTTACTAATATTTTATTGAGTATTTTTGCATCTACATTCATCAGGGATATTGGTCTGTAATTTTCTTTTTTGGTGGGGTCTTTGCCTGGTTTTGGTATTAGGGTGATGCTGGCTTCATAGAATGAGTTTGGGAGTATTCCCTTCTCTTCTATTTTTTGGAACACTTGAAGGAGAATGGGTATTATGTCTTCTCTGTGTGTCTGATAAAATTCCGAGGTAAATCCGTCCGGGCCTGGGGTTTTGTTTTTGGGTAGTTTTTGGATTACCATTTCAATTTCTTTGCTCGTATTTGGTTTGTTTAACTTTTGTGTTTCTTCCTTGGTCAGTCTTGGGAGGTTGTATTTTTCTAGGAAGTTGTCCATTTGTTCTACGTTTTCCAGCTTGTTGGCATATAGCTTTTCATAGTAGTCTTTAATAATTCTTTGTATTTCTGTGGAGTCTGTCGTGATTTTTCCATTCTCATTTCTGATTCTGTTGATTTGTGTTGATTCTCTTTTTCTCTTAATAAGTTTGGCTAGAGGCTTATCTATTTTGTTTATTTTCTCAAAGAACCAGCTCTTGGTTTCATTGATGTTTGCTATTGTTTTATTCTTCTCAATTTTGTTTATTTCTTCTCTGATCTTTATTATGTCCCTCCTTCTGCTGACTTTAGGCCTCATTTGTTCTTCTTTTTCCAGTTTCGATAATTGTGATGTTAGACTATTCATTTGGGATTGTTCTTCCTTCTTCAAGTGTGCCTGGATCGCTATGTACTTTCCTCTTAAGACTGCTTTCGCTGTGTCCCACAGAAGTTGGGGCTTTGTGTTGTTGTTGTCATTTGTTTCTATATATTCCTTGATCTCAATTTTGATTTGTTCATTGATCCATTGATTATTTAGAAGCATGTTGTTAAGCCTCCATGTGTTTGTGAGCCTTTTTGTTTTCTTTGTAGAATTTATTTCTAGGTTTATACCTTTGTGGTCTGAAAAATTGGTTGGTAGAATTTCAGTATTTTGGAATTTACTGAGGCTCTTTTTGTGAGCTAGTATGTGGTCTATTCTGGAGAATGTTCCATGTGCACTTGAGAGGAATGTATATACTGTTCCTTTTGGATGTAGAGTTCTATAGATGTCTATTAGGTCCATCTGTTCTAGTGTGTTGTTCAGTGCCTGTGTGTCCTTACTTATTTTCTGCCCGGTGGATCTATCCTTTGGGGTGAGTGGTGTGTTAAAGTCTTCTAAAATGAATGCATTGCAGTCTATTTCCCTCTTTAGGTCTGTTAGTATTTGTTTCACATATGCTGGTGCTCCTGTATTGGGTGCATATGTATTTAGAATGGTTATATCCTCTTGTTGGACTGAGCCCTTTATCATTATGTAGTGTCCTTCTTTATCTCTTGTTACTTTCTTTGTTTTGAAGTCTATTTTGTCTGATATTAGTACTGCAACCCCTGCTTTCTTCTCACTTTTGTTTGCCTGAAATATGTTTTTCCATCCCTTGACTTTTAGTCTGTGCACGTCTTTGGGTTTGAGGTGAGTCTCTTTTAAGCAGCATATAGATGGGTCTTGCTTTTTTATCCATTCTATTACTCTGTGTCTTTTGATTGGTGCATTAAGTTCATTTATATTTAGGGTGACTATTGAGAGATATGTACTTATTGCCATTGCAGGCTTTAAATTCGTGGTTACCAAAGGTTCAAGGTTAGCCTCTTTAGTATCTTACTGCCTAACTTAGCTCGCTTATTGAGCTGTTATATACACTGTCTGGAGATTCTTTTCTTCTGTCCCTTCTTATTCCTCCTCCTCCATTCTTCATATGTTGTGTGTTTTGTTCTGTGCTCTTTTTAGGAGTGCTCCCATCTAGAGCAGTCCCTGTAGGATGCCCTGTAGAGGTGGTTTGTGGGAAGCAAAATCCCTCAGCTTTTGCTTGTCTGGGAATTGTTTAATCCCGCCATCATATTTAAATGATAGTCGTGCTGGATACAGTATCCTTGGTTCAAGGCCCTTCTGTTTCATTGCATTAAGTATATCATGCCATTCTCTTCTGGCCTGTAGGGTTTCTGTCGAGAAGTCTGATGATAGCCTGATGGGTTTTCCTTTATAGGTGACCTTTTTCTCTCTAGCTGCCTTTAAAACTCTTTCCTTGTCCTTGATCCTTGCCATTTTAATTATTATGTGTCTTGGTGTTGTCCTCCTTGGATCCTTTCTGTTGGGGGTTCTGTGTATTTCTGTGGTCTGTTCGATTATTTCCTCCCCCAGTTTGGGGAAGTTTTCAGCAATTATTTCTTCAAAGACACTTTCTATCCCTTTTCCTCTCTCTTCTTCTTCTGGTACCCCTATAATACAGATATTGTTCCTTTTGGATTGGTCACATAGTTCTCTTAGTATTGTTTCGTTCCTGGAGATCCTTTTATCTCTCTCTATGTCAGCTTCTATACGTTCCTGTTCTCTGGTTTCTATTCCTTCAATGACTTCTTGCATCTTATCCATTCTGCTTATAAATCCTTCCAGGGTTTGTTTCACTTCTGTGATCTCCTTCCTGGCATCTGTGATCTCCCTGCAGACTTCATCCCACTGCTCTTGCATTTTTCTCTGCATCTCATCCCACTGCTCTTGCATTTTTCTCTGCATCTCATCCCATTGCTCTTGCATTTTTCTCTGCATCTCTGTCAGCATGTTCATGATCTTTATTTTGATTTCTTTTTCAGGAATACTAGTTAGGTCTGTCTCCTTCTCAGGTGTTGATTCTGTGATCTTTGTCTGCCTGTAGTTTTGCCTTTTCATGGTGATAGAGATAGTGTGCAGAGCTGGTACAAGTGACCGCTGGAAGAGCTTCCCTTCTTCTTGGTTTGTGGCCTTCCTCTCCTGGGAGAATAGCAACCTCTAGTGGCTTGTGCTTGGCAGCTGTGCGCAGATAGGGATTCTGCTTCCTGCCCTGTTGCTATGGCTGTTGCTGTGGGCGTGGCCTGGCTCAGGCTGCTCCAAAATGGTGGAGCCCCGTTGGAGGGGGAGCGGCTGGGAGGCTATTTATCTCTGTAAGGGGCCTCTGTGCTCCCTGCTGCCCAGGGGGTTAGAGTGCCCAGGGATCCCCAGATTCCCTGCCTCTGGACTAAGTGTCCTGCCCTGCCCCTTTAAGACTTCCAAAAAGCACTCTCCAAGCCAAAACAACAACAGCAACAACAAAAGAAATAAAAAATTAAATAAATAATTTAAAAAAAGAAGAAGAACGCACGGATTTCTTTGTCCTCAGGCACGGTCTCAGGCATCCGCTCACCGCTCTTGCTTCCCTGTTTCCCTAGTATTGGGGTCCCTGTCCCTTTAAGACTTCCAAAAAGCACTCTCCAAGCCAAAACAACAACAGCAACAACAAAAGAAATAAATAATTAAATAAATAATTTAAAAAAAGAAGAAGAACGCACGAATTTCTTTGTCTTCAGGCTCCGGTCTCAGGCATCCACTCACCGCTCTTGCTTCCCTGTTTCCCTAGTATTGGGGTCCCTGTCCCTTTAAGACTTCCAAAAAGCACTCTCCAAAAAAAAAAAAAATGGCTGCTCCCGTTTCTTTTGTCCTCCGGCGCCGGCCTCCGGTGCCCGCTCACAGGTCCTGCTGCCCTGTTTTCCTAGTATCCAGGGCCCCCTCACATGCTCTGTGTCTGCGCTCTGGTCCGGATGGCTGGGGCTGGGTGATTAGCAGTCCTGGGCTCCCTCCCCCTCTCCGCTCTGACTTCTCTCCACCCGCCTAGAGCCCGGGGGAGGGGCGCTCGGGTCCCACCGGGCCGGGGCTTGTATGTTACCCCCTTCGCGAGGCGCTGGGTTCTTGCAGGTGTGGATGTGGTCTGGATGTTGTCCTGTGTCCTCTGGTCTCTATTTTAGGAAGAGTTGTCTTTGTTATATTTTCATAGATATATGTGGTTTTGGGAGGAGATTTCTGCTGCTCTACTTACGCCGCCATCTTCTGTTCATGACCGAGTTCTAGTATATTTTATCCAAGGAAAAATAACATGTATCATGTAGACAGGAAGAGGAGACTGAAACTTTCTGGATAGTTGCTTAAAGGCAGCTGTTCTTTTTTTCCAGATTTGAGATAATTTGAGAAACCTAAGATCTTACATTTATAAAACAATAAACAAAAAAGTAATAACTACAGCTGCCCCAAGAAAGCTCCTGTTACTTTAATTGTTAACTATAGGAATCTTTATACAATGTGGTTTAGCTCTCTAGAACTTATTTATCTTGCATAACTGAAATATTATGCCTGTTGAGAAACAACTTCCCACTTCCCCTCCCTACCATGTCTGACATAGAAAGAGCCTGACATATTTATTGTAAGAAATGCATTCTCACTTCACTCACCACACACACACAAGAAGTCACAACAACTGGGTCAACAGGGAAGTTTC
This sequence comes from Manis javanica, assembly GCF_040802235.1. NCBI lineage: Eukaryota > Metazoa > Chordata > Mammalia > Pholidota > Manidae > Manis > Manis javanica. Next base: position 4,154,914 of record NC_133170.1, on the reverse strand, counting down.
TGGGAAGTCATAGTAAATCTCAAGGGCAGGGACACTATAAAATAAATGTAATTATGAAATTTCAAATGCAAGTCAGAATTAAAGCAATGAGATTTTGTGACAAAGAGCAGCCCTTTGTTCCTTGAAAGTACATAACTTAGACCTTCATCACACTTTCTATGATAGACAGGGGGGTGGGGGAGGGAAAATGTATTCAAATACAATGTTCCCGGTAAACACCTCTTTTTAATGACATTTAGTGCCTGAAAAAGAAGGGAAGGGAAAGAGATGGAGAAAGAAGGGAAGTGGGAGGGAGTAAAAAGCAAAGGAAGGGGAGAGAAAGCAAGAGGAAACCCTTTCTGAGGCTGTGCTGTGCTTTCCTCACTGTGGTAGGTGCTTTCAGATGTGTCTCCTGATCTAGTCTTTAAAATAATTTTCTAGGTAAGTTTTATTACCTCACTTACACAGATGAAGAAACTGAGACCCTTGAAAAATGAACTGAAGCCAAGATTCAAATTCATTTTGATTGTTGTGCTCATTCATTTAGCCTTTGGAAATCGTAAAGGTTAATCTTCTTGCATTTACACGACTAATTATTGCTGGTGAGGTGGATCTAAGACCTAGAGATGCTCATTTTCCACTTAAAGCTTGACCCTCCGAAGGGACCTTGGTGTTCTGGCTCCCCACCATGCAGAGGGTTTTCTAACTGTGGAATCCAGCGCATGGGGGGCCAAGCCAAGGAGCCGCCCGTGGCCACCAGACTGCTAGAATGTGCCACTGGAGAAGCCCTCCTGGGATGGCTGCTGTCTTCTGGGTCAGGAAGAGATGTGGACGAGGAGCTTCTGAGAGGGATGGATGACACTGGGGAGAAATCCACTCCTTTATGACAATCCTCTGGGTTCCTGGACCAGATATAAGTGGATTTTTTGTGCACAGGATTTCAGTCCTCGCCTATGTGAGTCTCTGTGATGATGTTCCCTGTGCCCAGCCGTGCTCCCCCCCAAGCGCCCCTCGTCCTTACCACCCAGATTCCTTCCTGCCCCCCTGCTCTGTCTCATGCATCCTCCCACCATCCATTCCACCTTAGCTACTTATCTGCATTTGCCCCACTTTTACCTCGGGCCCTGTTGTGTTTTCTGCTCTGGGTCCTACTGTCCCTGCGTCAAAAAAAACACTGTGGAAGCAGGGCCCGGGATCTTATGTGATTTCCTTCATTCTGCCTCCTTGGTAACTGTTCCCTGGTCACGTTCTAGCTGGGACAATGGGGACAGTGTGGCCTCATGACTGTGCTGGAACGTGTCCACAGAGCCATTCTGGGCACACTCTTGTCCCTTTTCCTTCCACTCTTCTGACCATCATTTTCAAATGGGGCCTCGATGTCACCCACATCTCTGCTATGTTTTCCTAGTATCTTCACTCTTCTCCATCACAGATGACAGTGTCCTACCTCCGCCGCTCTCCTCCGACCACCAGGACCTCCTTCTCTCTTCTCACCCTCAACTGTCGGCCTCTCTGAGAGGACCAGACAGGAGAAACCAGACGGGAGATTCCACATCCTCCCAACACACCATCACTACAAGCCTACCGGTGAATTTGCCTTCCCCTTATCACGACCGATGACACACACACCATCCTATCTGAAGTCAGTCCCCTCATTTGGACACTGGATCCCAACTTCTCATGCCGATTCAAATACATGAATTCAGCCGCTGTCTTCTCTCTGTGGCATCATCCGTTTCCCCTTTTTACTGGATCTTTCCCAACATCATGCCAATATGCTACAATATTTCTAATCTATGCCTCCTTTGCTGCTATTCCATTTCCCAATCCCCTTTACAGTAAAACTTTTTGAAAATGTTTTCTTTGTTTGTTGTCTCTATTGCACTCCTGTAATCTTTTTCTGAACTATGCCAGTCAGGCTTTTCATTCCCTGAAACAGCTCTTCAGGGTCTCCAGTGACCTGTTCATTGCCAAGTACGGTGGTCACTTCTCTGTTCTCATCTATTATTTAACAGAATCGAGCATTCCCTCGTTCTCACTTTCTTCACGTGGCTTCTGGAATCAGTCTCCCCTCCCTCTCTGTCCCCGTCCCTCCCCCTCCTCCTCTCCCAGGGCCCTTCCTCCTTACTAACTGCCCCCGCAGCACCTCCTCTGCTGCTTCCACACTCTTCTCCTCAGTCCGCCTTGGAGGGCTCCGCAGCCCAGCGCTCACACGTCTTTCATCCCCCCCAACCCCAGGGAATCTCCACAGGCTCATGGCTCTCAACGCGCTGTCATCTCAAATTTATGTCTCTGATCCGGGTTCTCTGCTAAACTCCAGACTCATCTGCCGAACTGCCTACTTGACATTTCCGCTTGGAATGTCTCATCAGCATCTCAAGCTTAACATGTCCAAACCAAATACTAATTGCCCATATCCTTACCCTCACGCCACGCACAGCCCCCGCACCACTCCTGACCTCCCCACCTCCCCCCAATCCTGCAGGCTACCCCATCTCAGTAAATGGCAATTTCATGTTTCCACTGCTCAGGATGAAACATTACCATTCCCTTTCTCTTCCACCTTACTCAATATATTCATTAATCCTACTTGATCTAGGTTCAAAATAAATCTAGAATCTCACTACTTCACATCAACTCTACCATGTCACCACCATCCAAGCTGTTGTCATTCTGCTTGCATTATAATCAGCAATCAGTTAACCTTTCTGCTTCCACACTTATTTCAGTATTCGGTCTATTCGCTACAAGAAACTATAATATACAATATACTGTAACAGCAGCTAGAATGATGTTTTCAAAAATGTAAGGTCAGGTCCTATTACATCCCTGACCAATAGCATCCAATGATTTCCCAACTCACAGTAACAGCCCAAGAGCCTGCAGTGGCTACAAAGTCGCCCCCCTCTGCCAGCCTTTCTGCCCTGTCTCTGACCACTTCCCCTTCACTGTTTCTTCTGCTTCAGCCACAGCAGCTTGGTTGCTGTTTCAAGAAGGAGAAGCTTTAGGAGATTTGCATGTAGAATTTCTGCTAAATAGAATGTTCTTCTCCTGACAGTCTCATGGTCCCCACACTCACACAGCCTCCATCAGAAAAGCTGCCCTGGTTCAGTGTTAGGAGGCATCCACACCTACAAGTGTCCCCACCAATCCCTGCTCCATCATATCACTCTTTCTTTGTTTTGTTTATGGTTTGTTATTAGCTCTCTCCTCTCCTTAGTCTGTCAACTCCATGAAGGCAAGAAGCTCTCTCTGTTCAGGATATGTCACTCGCGCCAAGAAAAATATATGTCTTAGAGTAAATTTCAAAGAATATTGTTGAATGAATAAATGGGCATCATACTAAGATCAACTAATCTGATTTGTTTGGTGAGGAGGTATTTTCTTAGAATGAACAATAAGCCATAAATATTCAAGGGCTTAGGCAAGAGAAAAAGAAAGTAACATCTAAGATGTCCTGGTAACTTGCTTAAGTCGTGGCAAAATAAAACCTTGTTTATCTATCTAAGAATCAACAGAAATTCAGTGATATTGGCCTTCGTTACTCTGTTTTGTGAGGAATACTGCTGTCTCTTCAGACATAACTGAAGTTGCTCATGGTCTACCATTAGCTAATGTGGGCCAAGGCCAGGCTCTGGACACAGACTAGCCCATTAAGCTGGGCAGCTAGCTGGTGAAGTCCAACAAGAACATAGCCTGAGGCAGAAGTCAGTAGGTAGGTGATCTAGGCAGGCTGCTCTCAGAGGGATGGAGGTATTAAAGTAACAGTGAACTGGCACCTGGATGGGGTGTAGACCATGCAGTTCAGGAATCGATTTATTCCTCGAGTCCTTCCAGTGTGAATGACAGAAACAAACACAAAGTAGCTTTCTTACAAAAGGGAATACATTGGTTCATGTACCAAGATACCGAAAGCACTTAAATTTCAGTCACAGCTGGAGCCAGGGGCTGAAATGAGGGTATGTGTACCCTGTCTTCTCTTCATCTCTTAAGCAGGCTCATGCTGCATGGAGGTCGGATGGCTTGCCACAGCACCCTTCATATCCCACCAGCCTGTCAACCCCAATAGGGTGGGTCTTTTCTGATAGTCCCAGAAAAAATGTTCCAGGGAGGACTCTGCTTGGCCTGGCTTGATTCTTGCGCTGATTCCTGAACGAGGGAGATGTGGGGACCTGGGTTAGGCTCTTCTCATGATGCGAGGAAATGCCCAGATCCACAGGACCCCATAGAAGGGGTCCCTCAGAAGAAAGGGGAAATATTACAGTATAAGGAGGGAAAGCTGCACTGGTAAACCAATACACATCTACTACATAAGCAATAAAAATGCAGAAAGACAGTCAGGTGTTTGACACAAGGGAAGTTTTTCAATGTGTGAAAACAAAAATGAATTCTTAATATGTGCCAGGAATGCCCAGAGATGGTAAAGATACCCATGGAGAATGGCCAGGATGCCACTGTAATTATTTTTCACCAGAATATGTAGCAGGAAAAAAAAACAATTGAATAACAGCAAACCAAAAGTTTACAGATGAATTCTCTACCCCCTTTTTTTTTTATCTTCTACCTGAGTGGCAGGTAAAGTGTGCCTAGCTAGACTTAAGATGTCAGAGAAATGTCAGAGTTATGGAACCTCAGTAACGTTAGTGAAAACATGAAGTATTTAATTACCCAAAGTGAAAATAAAATACCTTTTCTATTATTATAAATGATTTATCATTTACCTGTGACCCAATTATTGTTATTATAGAATTATCTGCATATATTTCCTGTAGAATTCATTACAGTCTACATTATCTTTGACTGTTTCTCCTTTTTCTATTTGACAATTTCTATTTTTACATATTGCCTTTTACAGTTAATTAAAGGATGTTTCTCTTCCAGTGTAGGAGGCAAAGACATCTCTGGTAGAGAATAAAGAGATCAGATTTGGGTTGTTGGCTGACCGAGCGTGCTTTCCTGCAAACTCCTGATTCTATCTAATAGGAAATTAACAAAATATACTTGATTCGGCATTAATTACCTATGGTTTGGTTCTGGAGGCCAAACTGAATTTTTCTGAGTAATGAGGAACTGCTGAGATAAGCATTAATGTTAAAGTATAAAGTACAATCATGAATTCTTACATTTTGTGCATCATTTTGCTTCTGTCCAGCCGCTCTAACGGAATGTCCCTAAGTTCTGCAACCTTGCGTCACTCCTCTTTCTCTAAAACCCGATTTAACAGTTGTTGGCATTTCCCTTCTTGCTTAATTTCCAGGAAATAATCTTTTACCAAGTTTTCCTCCCCAAGTATTCCTTGGTAACTTTCAGGGACAGTTTCTTGTTCCAGGACTGCTGCCTATATGCCATCTGGCAATCTTCAATTCTAGGCTGCTTCTCTGGGCTTCTGTCTAGATCACTGCCTGCCGGGTCGTGGATATTGGAACTCTCCCAGATGTGAGAACACATCCATCGAGTAATTCCTTCAAGTTTACTGTTTAACAAAGTTTTACCGAAAGGCCAGGAAACAGAAAAAGTGACAACATAGAGTGGGGAAAGGAGGCATGGAAATTCTACCACCCTCCTTTGTACTAGACAGTAGACGTAATAGCTTCTAGACTGCATGTGCCATATCCTTCCTGCTAGGATCTGCTCTCTCTTTCCTAAGCCCCAGAATTGTCACTCAGCTGTAGGGACCAGTTTCCTTGCATGATCTCATTTCTTTTCATTAGGACCTCCCTACTCAGAGTACAGACAGAGATATGCAGTGTTTAGGATTTTAATATGCAGAATTTCTCCTTTCTAGGATAATAACATTTGCATATCTAAAAGGCCCCCCTTAAAGAGTTGCCCAATGCAAACCCAGTCACACGTAGAAATACAACATCCATGTATCTTCATGAAAAGATCAATTCTGCTTCCATCTCAAAAGCAATATGCAAAGTGGTAGGTTTTCCTGACAATACTATTTAAGAGGAGAATTCAGTAAAAATATTTTAAGGTATTGAAGCACATTTTGGAGATGAAAGTACAAATTTTAAGCCTCTCTGGGGATGAAGACAGCAAAATGTCCTCTCACATTTTCATAAGTACACCTCTGTTAGTCTCTAAGAATGATCCTGACTTTCAAATATGCAAATATGTCACTGTAAATTTGGGGAGTAAATGACTGCCACACTTGAATCTTCCATCCTTTCCGTGGGCCATTTCTAAAACTGCCACCATCTGGAAGTTTCTGGAACACAAAAAGTGAATGACCACAGTCTGTGTTTGCAAACTGTCAGCATAGTTTTTAATAGTTCCACATTGATGCAATTATGACAATATCTGAAAAGAATGCTTCGCTTTCTGAGAGTTTGAATATCTGTGTTAAATCCAAAGAGCACAGGCAAGATGCGAAGTCAGAAGATGGCGCTATTCTCCAAGATAGAAGGGATTCTTCTGTCAAGGTTTCTGCAATCTTTGACTTGTAGATAAGGAGCAACAGGTGGAAAAGACACGTCACGTTTGCATCATAACTGAGATTTAAAAATTCTATGTCTTTCAGACTGGTGGTTTTATTAGGAAATACAATTTACTCTTGTATTCAGTGCACACTTACTGAGTACTCACTATTTGTAAGGTTCTGAATTGTGGAGAGTATAAACAAGAAAACATGCCAGCAAAAAGCCAACAGTCTATCAATATTACATACATATACACACTCATGCATGGACACAGGAGAGTTAAGCTAACATGTAACACATACAATAAGGTAGAAAGTGGTTAGGCAGTTGAGGATGGCCATTCCGGACAGAGAATAAAGACAGCATTGGTAACAGCAAGGAGAATAATTTGTCTGGAAAAACAGAGTATATGTAAATGAGAGGTGGAATATAAGACTGGGAAGAGAAGTTGAACTGAACTTGGAGACCTTTGAATACCACTTGGATATGCTTGTACATTAATCCATACTAACGAGGTTCAATTAAAAGCTTTCGAGCCAGGAAGGGACCTGATCAGAGCTGTGCTTTGGAAATCAATCTGTTTGGTGCTGTGGAGAAGGTAAAGTTAGGACAGAGGAAGAGAATGAAAAGTCCACAAAAATTTGACATACCAACAGCTGGTTCTTGATATTTGTCATACAGATATTATTAATGCACTTCGCATGAGGAAAAACAGTTTGACCTTTAAAAATCTACGTGTCGTGTTTAGCCAGGCTTATGCACATTATTAAATAAAATTATTCCAGATCACAATATTTACTAAAGAGTCTCCCTGGAATTTCTTGTATTTGCAAATATATGGCAACAATGTGATAAATGCTTAGAAGGGAGAGAACAGCAATGTACCACGTACGCTTCTTGTCCTGCCACACGTAGGGTTAGTGACTATGGGGCAGAGTGACTACAGGATTATTCCGAAGGCCCAGAGCCACCTGTGCTCCAGTTGTGGCAGGGCACGGAGAGGGCACTCTGAGCGCCCGGGGAATGTATTTGCTGTGACTTTTCTTTCCAAACCCTTTTCATGTTGAACACTTTAACTGATCTAGCCTTTGGGGAGTTAGGAGAAGGTCAGGAAGGTGGAATTGACTGCTGCCTCAGAAGAATTCTTGGGAGAAAAAGCCCAGCGTTGCCACTAAAGGAGGTGTTGTTTTATTACACTGTGCCTGGTAAAATATGTTATTACAATTCCTGTCAACAAGAACAGAAGAAAAAGTTCATCATTGTCTGGCCATGACTCTTCTTTATTCATTCCCCCATTTATCTGATAAAGCCTTGAGCACCAAACACACATTAGCGTACTGGGGTCCCTGGACACTGTCAAGGACTCCAGCTTAGGGCACAGCCAGCAGCACAGGGACCGTGGGGACACAAAACTGGATGTGTGTTCAGGAGTGGCGAGTGCAGGGAATAACGCTGGTGAGCAGGCAGAGACCAACTCATGATACGCTTTGCACAAATCATTTAAAAAGTCTGGAATTTACACGAGTGATTCTTCTTGATGGCCATTCACACATGCAAAACCTGGAATGCATAAAGAGCACACTTAAGAAACAAAATCTGTTCTGGGTGGCATTCCTTTTGGACTGGCATTCTGAATTTTGACATGATACACTCAACAGTGACACAATAGAGAGACAGTCGCTGAAGCTAATGCTGTGTGCTCTACCAGACTGAGGGGCGCTGGTTTAGGCCCTCCGCGTGGAGCCGGGCAAACTGATGTACTTCGCAGTGGAGACTATTCTGCGGTTAGAGCGGCGACTTTGACCGTGGGAGTTAGAAGGTGAAACACACAGTGGGAAGAGAGCCGAGGATGCTCGCTTAGTTTGCCGAAGGAGGTGACTTACCGCGTGTGGAGTGCTCAGAACAGTATTTGGCGTGTAGCACTCAACAAATGTTAGCTACTAATAGGAACAATATTACTTAATTCTTAAAATTACAGTAGGAGGAAATGAAGATTGTAAGTGTGGAATAGGATCGCTTGTTCACTCGGCATGAAGATACACCAACTGGTACGCTAAGCAGACACACCAGCACATCCCCCGTGCCAGGCACTGGTGTAGGCTGTGGGGACACAGCAGGTGTCAAAGGGACAAAAAGCCCTGCTTGAGGATTTTATACCCTGGGAGCTGGGCTGAGGCTTTGCTGTCTGGGGACAATAATTGACTTCAAATCTCCCTCCTCCTCCTGCAAAGCCTGCAGGAGAGGGTTCTGGTGAGGCACAATCCAATGGCCAGGAGGAGGACACCAACGCGCAGGCTGTCACCTGGGCACGGGACTCACCGTTCTTCTGGCAGCAGCTTCTGGGTCTTGCAGCCCAGCGCCACCCCGCCTCCCACCTCCCCGGGCAGAGTGAGGCCCTCTTGAGGACACGTGATTGCCTTTGTGTAAAGATGATCCTCCTGCTGCATGCTGACCACCAGGAGAGCTGAGTTCAGTTTGGAGCTCAGTGCTAGTCAATTAGCAGATGCATTATGATCTCCAAGCTTTGAAGCATGGTTTCCTAAGCAGCCGGACCTCATCTATCATTGCCAAATTGATACCAGGAAAGAAAAAACACTTCCCTTTTGCTTTGTGGAAACTATCTGCTAAATGTACGAGGAGATGATGTCAACAGAATGAAGGGTTTCCTGGTCTAAAAAAGCTTTACTATTGTTTAAACCACATTTTTTCTATGTACAACGAAAACCTTACTTTGAAAATATATAAAATTGGCACACATGCATCTGTGAAGGTTGTTAAATCCATCCTTCTTAGCAATGATTCTTTGAAGTGTGGCCTACATGATGCCCCAAACCTGCCATTATGCCATTTGCTGGACAGAGCCGTTCCGTGCACACTGCATCAGTCTAGGCAAAAACTCTCAACAAGAACTCTCTTTGGTGTCTTTTTATCTTTTCACCCACAGGAATTTTGTGTAAGTTATATTACTGATTCTGAAGTAGTTCTTAAACCAGGAAGTATGCTCAGGTTTTCAAGATTGAAGCATTGTGTTTGAAATGGTGTGGAGAGATTCAAACAGTTCTTTTACCCTTACACACACACACACACACACACACACACACACACACACACAACTGTCTTTCGCTAACAGTGGAATTAGGCTGAATTAACATATCCAGTAAAAGAACAGGAAATATAGGACAATTGGTTGGTGGGGACTTAAAATGAAAAGTGTTATTTACTTAGAAAATGGATTCACTAAGTGTTAATTTACACTTAGTGATTTAACCTCACTAATTTAACCTCAGCTGTGCTCTTTTTAGGGGCTGGGATGAATAGATTACTAAGCCAGCAGAATTATAAATATATATTTGTGTATTAATTGCATCATAACTTTTAATAAACATATCTGAGGAGACTGGCAAAGCATATCTCCAGTGCAGTGTATATTAGGTGACAATATAGATAGGAGAATTTTAAAAATACATAAACAATTATATGATCTAGTAAAATATAACTCAAGGGATCTTCTTCTGTTTAACACTGTATATCAAGAATATTATGAGTCAAGCTATCTTGTGAAATGTGCTAATCAAAACAAAACTGGAAGAGAAGGAAATATACTAGATAATGCAGTCAAGATTCCAGAGAACTCTCTAAGAATTCAACAGTCTCAAAGATTGCAGCGAATAATGTTATATCTAAAGAAGATTTAAGTTTTGCATTTGAATGAATATGAATAATTTTTCATTTAAAAAATGAAGTAATAGGGTGGGAGATACCTGGATTCATAGGCATTTATGTGAAAAAAAGCTCAGAGTTTTAGTGGACTCTAGTTAAACGTAAGTAAAATTTATTAAGATAAATATCTCAGGACTTAGAGATATTGTATAGACTGGGAAAGGCAAAATAATTTTAATCTTCAGTGGTCATGATACATGTGGGGTATTATGCTTAGTGTAGATGGCTCCCCACTTACAAGGATTTGATTTAGGATTTTTCAATTTTACAATCATGAGAAATTGATATATTCTTTCAGGAGAAATTGTTCTTCAGATTTTGAATTGTGATCTTTCCCTGGGCTAGCAATATGCTGTGGGGGACTCTTTTGTGACACTGGGCAGCCATGGCAACTGCACACGATCGTGAGAGAAAAGAACGACCAGCTCGTACGACCATCCGGTTTCCACTTCCAATACAGTATTCCATAAATAGCTTGAGACAGTCAATGCTTACTTATAAATAAAAAAGGCTTTCTGTTAGATTATTGTGTCCAACTGTAGGCTGACATAAATGTTCTGAGCAGGCTTAAGGATGGCTAGAACAAGCTACGATGTTCAGTAGGCTAGGTGTATTAAATGCATTTCAAATGACAATATTTTCAGCTTATGATGGTTTATCTGGATGTAGTCCCATTGTAAGTTGAGGAAAAACTGTACTTGATGTAATGCTTTAATGGAAACATTTGCAAACTATGGTATCGTATCCCCAAAAGAATGGAAGTGATATGGTGACAGGAATGGAAATCATTCAATGTGAGGAAGCATTGAAGGACCTGGAACATATAAACTAGGAGAGCAAGACTGTAGAATACAACAGCAATGCCAGGTGTGTTCATACAGAGAGAGCAATATTAGATTTCTCCTCTATTGGTCAAGAAGACAAATCTAGAATCAATAAGTGAAAATTACAAAAAGGTATTTGACTCAATGTAAGGACTTTTCCACTCATCAGAATTGTAATGGGAGAAATCTTAAGATGAAAAGTCTCTTATCACTGGAAATTTTCAACTAGAAATTAGACAACCTCATGTTCAAAGCTGTAAAGTATTTCTGGACTGTACAGAAGTTTGTCTATTATTAGATGGATCTGTTAGGGACTTTTCAAATATATTTAAATTTTAAAACTGTTCAACCAATATTTTATTGCCATATTTTGATATGTAGTTCTCTGCAATAATCTCCTATACTTAAATATATCTATATATTTATTTATGTTTTAATGAGATATAATTGACTTTTATTAAAAACCAAACTCACAGAAAATAGAAATGCAGAATCGATGACAGTCCTTTTTCCAAATCTTTTAATAAAAGCAAAGTGAAGAATTTTTTCACTTCCAGCTTGGCATGGCCAACCAAGCTTACAATCAATTATGCAACGATAAGTCATTTTCAAATGATTTCTTTAGTCAACCTACAAACATGCCTCCATAGGGAAAAGATTTTGATCTCTACTTTGAAACACTCCCTTTACTACTTTTTCTTTCTTTTTTCTTTTTTTTTTGAGCCTATAAATGTCCACCCTTTTTTCTTGCTTCTTAGAGAATCAACTTTGCCATTAAAATTACAAACAAAGGGGTATTTCCTGGGGGTACTTTACGGCCTACACTCTATGTCTTGCCACATGCATCTCTTCTTCCGGTTCACCTACAGTTAGACCAGGGCCAGATAACTTAAGGCCTTTCAAGCCATGGGAAAAAGTTTATTCTTTCCTTCTGAGAGTTGGAAAGTTATTTAGGAGATTTTTGAGCTCAGGGGTGGGATGATCTATTTATATTGTAAAGTGTCACTCTGCTGCTGAGTGGCAAAAAATGATGGCAGAGGGCCAAGGGGAGGCAGGCAACCAGGAGCATGTTTGAAGCCAGAACAGACTGTATGTAGCTAAGGCTAAAGTGATAGTTCATCTTAAGGGCGATATGAAATGCTGGGGTTTAGGATAGACTGTATTTTAAAATACAGCTTTCAGAAAGCACCTGACTGGTATGAGGGCATCTTTTGCTACATAACAACTGGAATTCATTCTCTGAACTCTCATGCCTCTTTCATTTGGTAATTACTGACACAAGGGGAAACTTAAAAAGGCCCAGGAGGGTCCTAGTGAGCACTTCTGCAATAGGGCTGTGAATAGTTCTTGGTCATTAGTTTAGCTTTTCTTTGCCTCCTCTTCTAAGGAAAAAAGAGAAAATGGACTCTAACACTCAAGAACGAACAAAGGCGGGTAAAAGCATGATTTTCCATGTGTTCACCTAATCAGTTTGTCCTTATTTGAGCGTGTGTGCACACACACAGAGCAGTAGCCATACTGTCGGTAAATAAATGTCTGACTTGGAAGACACTTATATTTTCTAACCAGTGTAAGCACTTTAGCATACAAGTGGAAAACCAGTAATAAAACAGGACTATCTCACTACCATCCTGCTTAGATGGTGTATATGGTTACTTGGCAATAAATCAATGGACCTTCCCTCTTAGACTGTGACAAATTTGGGGGTTTTGAATCTCCGATATAGTAAGTGTACAGTACATAAGGTTTGGTCTAAATTCCACAATAGAGTTAAGAAAAACTGTACCTCGATTCTCTTGTTTTCTCCAAATATCCTGACCTCCCCTTTAGGATGGATATGTCTGTTAAGGCAGCTCCCCTGTCCCCTCATAACCAGTTGCCACACAGAGACTTGGCATCTACCTGGAGAAACCCTTATGTACTCACAATTTGGCAGTATTTTTCACCTTTCAAGAAGGAAATGGATATTTATCTTGCTTTCTCATAATCTGGGAAATAATGCAAAATTTATGTAACAGATTTTTAGAATAAAATGGGAAACTGCTTGGCTAACATTGGAAATAATCACAAATAATAATAGAGTTTGTGAATGCTTACTTATTAGATCAAATGCACAAAGTTTTGGGTTTTTTCTTTTTTAGTTTAAGCTGCAAGATTTCACTTGGCACAGTGCCTAGAATGTAAGGGAAATTTATAAGCAGCTAAGAGTTCCCTCCTTTTTGCTTTTGTTGAGATTGATGCCTGAGGCTTGATAAAATACAAATTTGTGCTACTCCATCCTGTATGCGGGCACATCTTGTTTACTTAGGCACAACACACATGTTATTGTGTTGATTTGATTCTTTGCATAAATGATGAGAGAGGGAGAATCAGCAGAACAAAGGGACAAGAAACAGCTATTGTTGATTTGCTGAACTGAAGTCCTTTGTAGTGAAGCAACTTTGAAGTAATTCAGAGAATAGTGGACTTGGAGTCCAAATATCTGGATTTGAGCCACAACCCTGGTGCTCATTAGATTTATGACCTTGGGCAAGCTATTTGCTTTCCTGAGCTTCAGTCTTCTCATTTGTAAAATGCCCTCCCATCTCAAAGGTCTGTGATGAAACCCTGCCTCAGAAGAATCTGGCACATAGGGACTGCTCCAAAAAGTCTAGCTGAATCTGAGAACTCATTGTTCCTAGTTTCCAAGTTGCCTGGCTTCTGCTATGTTTTATTATCTTTGAAAGTTTTGGCTTGACTATTTAACCATAATGCCTCAAAGTAATTCCAAGACAAGGCAAGGTTAAAAGGAAGAATATTTAATGAGCTGTAGACTTACTTTTTCTATTTCTTTTCCCAGAAGGCTGTCCTAAAGATTTGGAAATACAAAATAGTCTTTGTTACTCTTTTGGTGGTTGACTGTACCTTGAAAATTGTCTTTCACCTGATTTTATGTAATTATCAATGTTTAAAGCTGTTGTTATTATCTGGTGCATCTGACCCAGATACTCTTTTGCTCACTCAGATATTTCAGAGCAGTTTTTTTCCATCTTTAAAAAATTTATTACCGAGACATATTTTTGAGGAGCATGAAATGTTTAATTGATTTTTCAAAGTAAGTGGAATATTATGATGAAAAAGAATTATCAGATTCAAAATGCCTTTTCAAACTTCATTCTTTTTTTCTTTCTCCTGGCTCCTGTTCCCCTATAAACCTTTCAAGTAACCAAGTTCATTGTTTTCTGGATTATCCTCCTCATTTCTTTTTGCCAGAGTAAACACATGCACATATGCCCTAAGAGTATCTCATATACTATATCCACTTTGTTTTTCTTATTAAGATATCCTAAAAAAGCACTCTATAACTATTCATAGAAGTCTTTATTCTTTTTATGCTACATAGTCCATAGTCTTCCATTCCATATATTTGGGCATTTAGATAGCTTGCAATATGCAAATAATAAGCAGCATGTGTTTTCATACTGTCCTGAACATATCTTCGCAGTAACTTTGTACCAAAGTTAAACCTCTCCCTCCATGTTGCCCTCTAACCAGATAAGGGCATTCCAGGACAGTTTCCACGCCCATGCCTCCATGATGTCAGCAAGTCGGCCCACGAGCCATTGATTCCATTAGGCTCCCCTTTAAAATGCTCTCACTCTGAGTGACTCTTGGGAGATGCATTATTTCTATTTTGTCAGAATGTACATAATATTTTCACCCATGTATCCAAACCTATATCTAACCCTGTACTGGTTCTATATTTAAGTATATTAGATGCTCACCTGTCCTTTTGTAGAAGCTTCTTGGTCATTTCTTGTTTGGTGGAGTTCGTTAGAGTAGCATCCTCAGTAAGGGTTCATGGTTATAGTGTGTCTTGAGTTCCTTCTTATTCAAAGCTCCTTATGGTTATAGGCATGATACTTAAAGGATTGCTTGGTTGGGTATAAAATTCTTGGCTCACCCTTTTCTTAGATTTTTATAAATGTTGCTATACTGTGGCCTTGCTTTTTATGTTGCTCTTGAGAATTTGGCACCCATACAATTTTTTTATTTGTATAATATAATGTTTTTATCCAGGAATCCTGTTGATTTTGTTTTTAATTTTAAAGACTAGTCATTATACTAATATAACATCTCAGAGTTTATCATTCTGGGTCAGTTTTCCCAGGTACACAACAAGCCTTGGGCTTTGAAATCTTTGTTAGATTATTTAGGTTAGAATGTTAAATATTATTTCTGTTAGATTGTTTTGCTCTTCTGCTGAAACTCTATGCATGTAGTTACATGCATGCTGGGCCTTCTTTGCTTTTCTTCTGCTTCATTCATTATCTCCTTAACAATTTGCATTTCTTTATCTCATTTATTGTCTTTATTTTCTTCTTTTCATTAATGTCCCTTAATCAATTTTCATTTGGATTTATTATCCCTTGAGCACTTTGTAACTTATTCTCCTTTTCTGAGATTTCATTGTTACTGTTAAATTTATTTCCTGAGTTCACTAAACTCTTGTTGTTTTCTTCCTGTGAGGGTTTTTTTTGTTGTGGCAGTTAGTTTTTAGACCATTTTATTTTTGCTTGTTGAATTTTTGATTCTCAGCTTTTTAGGAAATACCTTCAAATTCTTGTTTGAGGATTAAAATTCCAATTCCAATGCTGTGTTTCAGTTTTCCCCAGCTCTGTGTATGTGGTGGGGGGTAGGACAGGGAGACGTTTCTGAAATGAAATCTTTGATTCATATGTTCTGTTTTCTTTTTTCAATAGCTTTATCTGAAATTTGTCTGCTTTTTTCTATTCCTGAATGTCTAATGGACGAGATATCTGATTTGAGAGTACCTCCTTCAGTTTATCAAGGTACAGCTTAGGTAAGAGAATTGTTTCTCTTGGTGATGGTAGAGCCTGACAAGTTGTTTTATTTTTGCCCCGTTTTTGCTGCAAGATCGTTGCTTCCCTCTCCTGTACACTGCTTTGCCCTTACTACCATGTCTCCCCAGGACACCCCCTCTTCTATCATCTCCCCCAGAGGAAGTTCCTCTCTCAGGCTGCCACCTCCATCTCTTCTCATTTTCAAGTGCCTTCTCCAGGGTTGCTGCTGTGAATTCCCAGGTCTCAGACCAATTTTGGGTTTTGGTATTGAACTTTTTGTCCCTCTGGGTTATTTTCCTGGACCTCACATATATGCTCTATTCCTCTTCTCTTGAGGTCCAAGAAAATAACCTTGCCTGAAACCATCCCTTCTTTTCTTTGCCTAGTAACTTCTTCGCCCCACCCTCCTTTCTACAAAAACTTTCCATTTTGTACAACTTCTTAGAGCATCACTCTGCTTGCTAGGAAGGATGCTGGCCAATTCCTGAATCATTTAATACAGCCAGTTAGAGTTTCACTTTTACCTGGTTGAATTTTGTTTTTTAATAATATGTAAGCAGGAATTATGAGGCTATTTCATTTATTTGAAGAAATTAGTAGATTACCACCATTAGCCAATGAAACACCAGGTTGTTTACTATTAAAGTGCCAGATAGCTTTTCTTAGGTGGACTGTCTCATTAGCAGAGTGCTAACTCTCACGAGTCCGCCAAATGCCTAAGCGGCAGGGCCAAGCAGCCTGCCCTGAAGAGTCCAGATGGACAGCTCTGCGGGATGGGGCGTCTGGAGGGAGCTGTCGGTCCATGACCGTGAATGCTAACACCTGTGTTCACCGGGCATTTTGCGGCCTGCCGTGGACCCTTAAGAAAAATAGACCCATGTGTCATAATTGTGATTTATTTATTTATTCTAAAACATTTGTTGAGCACATGCCATGTGCTACTCACTGTTCCAGCACTAGTGAGAGAGCAGTAGTCAGACAGCCAAGGTCCTGGGCCTCTTGGAACATTTATTCTACAGGGAGAGAAAGAAGACATACTAATAAACATTTAAATACCAAACATTATTTCCTACAGTAAAGGGCTATGAAGGGAAAACAGCACTGTGATAAGACAGGCAGTGGAGTTAGGGGACGTGTCGAGTGTTGTCGGGAAGTCTTCTCTAAGAGGTGACATTTAAGATTAGACTTGAGAAGATCATAGAAAGCCACTCACACGGAAAATCAGGAGAAGGGCCTTTTCCAGAAAGAGGAATAGCAACTGAGATTGGCACATACGAGGAACAGAATCAAGGCCGCTGTGGCTGGAGCTTAGTAAGCAGAGAGCGGAGTGGTTTGAGAGGGAGGAGTCCGTTCATTTGTAATGGAAATGAACTGAAAACTGTAACCAAGGTCTTTACGTTTAAAGGGCAAGTGATCTAAGCCGATCCTGCTTTTGAATGGTCACACTGGGTGATCTGCTAACTAGCTGGAACTGGGAGGAGGAGACCGATTAGCAGGTTATTGCACTAGGCTTAGAAAAAGATAGCGGTAGCTTTGATCGGAGTGGCAGCGCTGTGGCAGTAAAATATAATCGGAAAGGATGGTAAATAGAAATTATTACTGGATTAGATTGGTGAGAGAGGGCAGGGAAAGAACGGAGGATGACTTCTAGGTTTTGGATTTGAGCATATAATTGAATGTTGAGACAATACTGCAAACAAATTGGCATTTAATGTTGCAGGAACTGTTGCTGATACCATTTAGTTTTTTTCTCAAAAGGAGGAAGGAGAAATGAAAAAGCTAAAATGAAGATTGGTAGGAAATTTCCCTTTTCTGTTGCTGCACCTGGTCAGAACTTCCGGTTCAGGTCTGCAGCGCTGGTAGGCCGGCAGGGAGTCACTGGTGGCCTGGGAGCGGCTGCTCAGGCTCCAGTTCGCAGCAGCCTGGGCCCCCTGCCCAGCTCTGCCCTCAGTCTTCTCTGAGAGGTGACACTGAAGATCAGGCTGAAAATATAGAAATCCAGTCATATAAAGAACCAGAAGAGGAAAGGGGAGCAAATTTTGCCACCCCAAGATACGCTGCTTTGGCACATTCATTACTTTAAACTGATTACTTTTTAAGAAACTGTAAACACAGTAGAAGCTCTGAAAACTGAGTAGAAATTAGCCTTTCCTAAGAGACATTTACATTTGTAAGGTGTCTCCCTGCTGTACAAGGAAGAGGGGGAAGGACTAAATCTCTAGAAAGTGCCATCAGCTGTCATGAGGACCACATCCTGGCTCACTGGGCTCTGCGCGCTGGCCCCCCATAACTGATTCCCCATCCCCAACATATCTTGTCTTTAGCTGAAGACGGTTATTGAAGGTGATGGCTTTGGCCATTTCTGGGAGTTTCCTCTGTATTCCCGGGTCTCTCCCATGTATACATGCCGTTAAATGTTTGTTTATTTTCTCCTGTTTATCTGTCTCATGCAAATTTAATTCTTAGCCCAAACAAGAACTTTGAAGGGTAGAAGAAAATTACTCCTCTCCAATAAGAGCCTCTTAGAAAAGGGAACAACAAATGGGTTTGGCACCATTTGAGGAACAGAGCCAAGGCCGGTGTGGCTGAAGCATAAGCGAGCAAAGAGCTAAGTGGTTTGAGATGAGATCAGAGAGGTAAGGAGGAGCCAGAGCATCCGACATGAGGAAGAGTTGGACATTCAAACTGTAAAGCAAAGACACTAGAGAGTTTTAAATGGGGGAGGACTGCACGGTAGGGTATTCCGAGGGAGAGGGTATCCTGCCATTGAGGAACCCCAGTGGCAATAGCCCTGCATCTCCCAGCATTTCTGTTCACCTCTTGCCAACATCCTTTCTGAAAAATTGTGAAAAAGATGAAAAACTCCAGCCTTTTATATCATTTTCAAACCTGCAGTCCAAACGAACCACTGTGGTCTCTTTGTCCTTTTATAGCTGACTTGACCTATGGCCTATTCTCTGAGCTCACACTAGAAATTTGCTAGTCAAGAAAGCTTTCCTTGGTAGTATAAGAACTACCTTCTTAACCTAGAGTGACTAATAAGAGCAACATGCAAACAAAGCAGGCATTCGGGTGAACTGGAGAGAGAGACTCGGCACCTCTGGCCTTGAAGAATAAAAACCTGCGGCCTGAGAGCTCTCTGAAATAAAAGGGTTATCGAGCCTCTACAGGTGCATCCAGATAAGGACTGAGGCCTGGGACAGGCAGTTTCTGCTTCCCCAGCAGCAAGGCCAGTTCACAGAAGACCTCGTCCCTCAGACTCAAGCAACAGGGCTCATTGATGAGGGGTCTCAAGGAAAGAAAATTCTCTGAATTCACGCTGGCTACAGACACAGAAGGTGAGCTGATGCAAAACTGGGGAAGTCCTGGGGTAGGTGCCAGTCCATAAAGAAGGCCTGTGGATGGCGGTCAGACTCTGGTCACCTGTAAGAGGATTGCAGTGGCTCTGGGGACCTTCTAGATAACTACTGAAATGACTTCATCCAGGGACATGAAATCTCTGGTTGGCCACTGCCTCGACTATTGACTGATGACCTTCCCATGTCTGTCTTCCCCATTCTCTGGTCCTTAACATTATTTAATTTCAGGACAACTCAGAAATTTTCCTTATCACCATATATACTGACACATATCTAAAATACATTCATCAACTTCCTCCAGGTGGAAAACCAGTTGGAGAGGTGTCCAGGCTTTGAGCCAATTTTCTTTCAATGTCAAGTGGTACAAATCTTTGGCAAAATGGATAATTATATCCATAGAAAGGCCAAAGTAAATTTTCCTTTAAGCAGAGCTTCTCATCTGATAATTGGATGGCAGGTAAGTGTTCAGACGCAGCAGGTCACATTTTCTCCTCAAGCTGTGCTTTGTGTTTTCCTTCCTGTTTTCCACCGAGACACCTGTGCTACATGCCCCTCGTGTTGTTGCTGAATACTCCCAGACAACCCAACTAGTGGCACAGCTCCTCTGACCTCATTTTCTTCAGAAACAAGCAAAAATTCAGAGTCCCCAGATTTGAATTTTGCATATTCTCTACTTGCCTAGATGAATTTATAATTTTTCTGTGCTTTTATCAGAAAATTGCCTTATTTTTCATAATTAACCTTGAAGTGAAAACCTTATTCAGATAAAAAGTGATAGAGATGTTCTTCTTATGATAACTGTTAATGTGATCCTCACAAGTCTATACTCTCCACTTCAAGTACAACCAACCTTAAAAGAATGGCAATTCATAGCTATAAAACTGTTTCTTCTCTGCTATTTATTTCTTGCTATCTAATTAATATTTATTTGTTTTTAGCTCTCTAGTTCATATGTCACCTTCACTGAAAGCATCTCAGGTAGCACGTAGAGGGAAGTAATGGTTTTTTTAAAGTTCTGACCAGATTTCCCATCAACCAAATATAGTCCTTGCCTTCAAGGGGATGTTTGTAATGAAGAGAGACAGTGCCAACAAATGCCTACAATAAAATATTACATAGCATGATAAATTTATGCATAAAGTATAGAGGTTTGGAAGAGTTGGTGTCTGTATCTGGATGTGGTTATGACAGGAGAGTTTGGGTTTCTCAAAAGAAATAACAGCTAACACTGTTTGGGAGGATAAACAAAGTTCACCTGGTTAAAAACAGTGTGGGTATGAAAGAGGGCGGAGTAAGTTCCTAAGCTGCCAGAGCATCAGGTGTGAAGCAAAAAGCATGGCCTTATGGGTACTCTGATTTGAATTCCTAATTCTTCAATCCTTTCTTTTTCACAGACAACAAATATTTATTGAGTACTTATCATGCCCCATGGAGTTTTTTTTTTTTTCTCTATGAAATGAGCATTCAGGAGCACAAAAGAAAATCAATGTAAGCCATAGTGAAGCTTAAATTCTAGACAGGTAATCATATTCTACAAGATAGGCAATAAACCAAATGAATAAAAAAATGTTCAATATTGTAGTTGATGAAAAATGCCATTGAGAAATATGACACAGGAAAAGGAAATGAGAGTTCTGGCCTGGGGAATGTCAATTTTAAATGAGATGATTAGAGATAGGCTAATTGACAAGGTAACATTTTAATAAAAATCTGAAAAAAGAACTCATGCAGAAAACAGGCAAGAGCATTTCAGGAAGGAAAACCAGTCTCATTTATCTGAGAAATGGTGAAGAAGCCAATGTAACTTCCAATGTTTTTCATTCTCCTGAAGCTTATGCTTTAATCATAATCAAATTCTCTCAATTCTTGGGCATGCATTGCTATTTACATGATACATCTTTCACATTTTTTTACTTCATAAATTATTATATATTTATTCTATAAAATTTGTTTTCTTGCTTTCATGTCAGCAAAATCCCCAATTATAAAAAAATTTCATATAATTTGTCTTTCTTTGACAGTAATCATCTAAAAGGTTTTTTAAATGTAATTGTATTTGACATGTATAAAATCTAATTAATTTTAGTAAGTTAAATTTATTTAAGAGATAGCACTAAGTTATTTTAATGTGATTATTTATTTATTTATATATTTTGGTATCATTAATCTGCGATTACATGAGCAGCATTATGGTTTCTAGATTCCCCCCATTATCAAGTCACCCCCACAAACCCCATTACAGTCACTGTCCATCAGCGTAGTAAAATGCTGTAGAGTCACTACTTGTCTTCTCTGTGTTGTACAGCCCTCCCCGTGCCCCCCCTACATTATATCTGCTAATCGTAATGCCCCCTTTTTCCCCCTTATCCCTCCCTTCCCACCCATCGTCCCCAGTCCCTTTCCCTTTGGTAACTGTTAGTCCATTCTTGGGTTCTGTGAGTCTGCTGCTGTTTTGTTCCTTCAATTTTCCTTTGTTCTTATACTCCGCATATGAGTGAAATCATTTGATACTTGTCTTTTTCTGCCTGGCTTATTTCACTGAGCATAATACCCTCTACCTCCATCCATGTTGTTGCAATGGTAGGATTTGTTTTCTTTTTATGGCTGAATAATATTCCATTGTGTATATGTACCACATCTTCTTTATCCATTCATCTACTGATGGACACTTAGGTTGCTTCCATTTCTTGGCTATTGTAAATACTGCTGTGATAAATATAGCAGTGCATATGTCTTTTTGTAACTGGGCTGCTGCATTCTTAGGGTAAATTCCTAGGAGTGGAATTCCTGGGTCAAATGGTATTTCTATTTTGAGTTTTTTGAGGAACCTCCATACTGCTTTCCACAATGGTTGAACTAATTTACATTCCCACCAGCAGTGTAGGAGGGTTCCCCTTTCTCCACAACCTTGCCAGCATTTGTTGTTGTTTGTCTCTTGGATGGTGGCCATCCTTACTGGTGTGAGGTGATATCTCATTGTGGTTTTAATTTGTGTTTCTCTGATGATTAGCGATGTGGAGCATCTTTTCATGTGCCTGTTGGCCATCTGAATTTCTTCTTTGGAGAAGTGTCTCTCAGCAACTCTGCCCATTTTTTAATTGGCTTATTTGCTTTTTGTTGAGGTGTGTGAGCTCTTTATATATTTTGGATTTCAACCCTTTATCGGATCTGTCATTTATGAATATATTCTCCAATACTGTAGGGTACCTTTTTGTTCTACTGATGGTGTCCTTTGCTGTACAGAAGCTTTTCAGCTTGATATAGTCCCACTTGTTCATTTTTGCTTCTGTTTCCCTTGCCTGGGGAGATATGTTCATGAAGAAGTTGCTGATGTTTATGTACAAGAGATTTTTGCCTATGTTTTTTTCTAAGAGTTTTATGGTTTCATGACTTACATTCAAGTCTTTGATCCATTTCGAATTCACTTTTGCATATGGGGTTAGACAGTGATCCAGTTTCATTCTATTACATGTAGCTGTCCAGTTTTGCCAACACCAGCTGTTGAAGAGGCTGTCACGTCATTTCCCCATTGTATGTCCATGACTCCTTTATCGTATACTAATTGATCATATATGTTGGGGTTAATATCTGGAGTCTCTATTCTGTTCCACTGGTCTGTGGCTCTGTTCTTGTGCCAGTACCAAATTGTCTTAATTACCGTGGCTTTGTAGTAGAGCTTGAAGTTGGGAAGTGAGATCCCCCCTGCTTTATTCTTCCTTCTAAGGATTGCTTAGGCTATTCAGAGTCTTTTGTGGTTCCATATGAATTTTAGAACTATTTGTTCCAGTTTATTGAAGAATGCTGTTGGTAATTTGATAGGGATTGCATCGAATCTGTATATTGCTTTGGGCAGGATGGCCATTTTGACTATATTAATTCTTCCAGGCCAAGAGCATGGGATGAGTTTCCATTTGTTAGTGTCCTATTTAATTTCCCGTAAGAGTGTCTTGTAGTTTTCAGGGTATAGGCCTTTCACTTTCTTGGTTACATTAATTCCTAGGTATTTTATTCTTTTTGATGCAATTGTGAATGAAATTGTTTTCCTGATTTCTCTTTCTGCTCTTTCATCATTAGTGTATTGGAAAGCAACAGATTTCTGTGTATTAATTTTGTAACACATTTTTCACATTTTTACCAACTAGTTATATTGTTTTAAGTTTTGGATACTGATAATCCTTCCTTTAAGAAGCTACCTAAGTATCATCTCTATTTCCATTTCTTCTCCCAGACACAGTGAGATTCTGTTTTCAAAATGTTCCTTTGTAACTTGTACAAAGTAATTATTTCAGTTTTGGGTATTTTGAGTTCGGTATGACTTTGATTTATCTAAATATAGAAATTTACAGGAGAATTGGATTTATGAGTCTATAGGGCAGAGTAAAGCCAAGGTTGGAGATGGAGATTTAGAAAAATTATAGAAGGAAGTTGGAACCAGAAGAATTTATAACATCATAAAGGAAAAAAGGTAAAGTGATGAGAGTCTAGAACCAGGTGCACAATTCTTCAGGAAACTAACACTGAGAGAGACAGAGGCAGAGGCAGAGACAGAGATATAGAAAGAGGATTTGGGGAAGGAGACTTTCAATTCTTAGAGAACTAATAAGAAAACCAGGACAGAATTTAAAGTAAGAAAGTCATGTTAGGGCCACGGTGGAAAATTTTTATTTCTCATACTGTAATTAGAGGGAAATTCATGGCCAGAGTCATTTTCTATAAGAGAGATTTGAATATGCTTTCATAAAAAGAGGAAGTCTAGAAAAATGGGTATTGAGAATATAAGAGATCTAAACAATGATTACTGAAAAAGAGGCAGAAGGAGAAGGGTGGAGAAGAAAATGGCATTTTTAGTTGTAATTGAAATGAGTCAGCCTGCAATTGTAACATCCATGAAAATCCAGGGAAAATTTGTAGTTACAAAAGCCTAGTAAACTAATAATACCAAACAATAATTTGACAATTTCTGAGTAGATTTCTTTCCAATTGTTGTGTTTTCTAATTTTTCATACTTTGTGTAATGAGCATGTATGATTCATTGCATTGGGTTGAGTCATCCAGAAAACAGATTCTAGGATGAAGATTTGAGTGTAGAAAATTTGTTGGGAAAAATATCCATTATAGACAAATTTTCCTTTTTGACCTTCAGCATAATTATAATGGCAGTTTTTAAATTCTTGTCTACTAATTCCAATATCTGTCTTTCCTCTTAAGCATGATGTTTTTCTGTTTATTTGTTTTTGAGGGGGACAGGAGGAGGAGGAGGCAGGTATGTCTAGTAATTTTAGATTACATCCTGGACATTGTGGAGATACATTGTAGAGATCCACAGAGATTGTAGAGATTATGGATTATGTTGTATTTTTTTAAAGAGTATTAATATATTTCATTTGTTTATTTTAAAAGACGTATAACTTAGCTACATGCAAACTCAAAATTCTGTCTCCTGTTTGGCAGGTAGAAGTTGAAATGTCTGCCAAGTTCTTGTATGAGTTCCCTGTGGCTGCTGTAACAAATCATTATATTACTATAACAAACAAACCAAAAAAATTATCCTCTCACTTAAATGTATTAGAATAACAACAATTTATTATCTCACATATCTGCAGTCCAAAATGTCCACCCACTATCACTGGGCCAAAATCAAGCCCTCTGTATGGCTACCCTTGCTCCAGAGGCCCTAGGGAGAATCTATTCCTTGCTTCCTCCAAATTCTGCTGGTTGTGGGGATTCCTTGACATGTAGCTGCATCACGCCCATTTTCAAGATGACCATATTCAAATCTCTCTCTAATCTGTCTTCACATCAACTTTTCCACTATGTAGGGCAGAATTCCCCTCTGCCTCCCTCTTATAAGGATACATGTAATTACATTTAATGAATGAGCAGATATTCCAGGATAATCTCCCCATTTAAATATCCTTAATCACATCAGCAAAGACTTTGCCATAGAAGGTGACACTCACGGGTCCCAGAGACTAAGGGGCCACTATCCAGCCTACTGCCGTTATTTTATCTGGGCTGGTTGGAGTCTGTCCTGTGTGTACAGAGTTCATGAGTCAGTTTAAGAATTAGGTACAGTTTATACTCTGAGTTGAGGACTTTCCATTTCTGGATTTCTTTTTTTCTGGGATTTCTTTGTTTCACCTTTTTTCTTCTTTCATTATCCAGAATTCTATTCCTTGGTACTTCAATCCAGAAAGATCTTATTTTGTTAAGATTTATCCATATTGTTTGGATCTTATTGGACCTTTCCTCAAGGTCAAAGCTGTAAAAAACTTGGAAACTCACCCTCTGCCATTTCCTTTTTCCATGTAAGCATACCTCCTCAGGTTCTGCCTGCTTTTAGTTATTTTCTAGTACCCTCAAGTTACTTATTTTTCCTTTTTTCTAGAGTTCATAATAGTGTGGATAGTTTGGGAATAGATACTCTATCACTGGATGCTTAACTACCATATTCTTTTTTAAAAAAGCAGATGGAACATTTGCCAAAAACACAAGTTTTGCATTATGAACATAGCCTTAACTTATCACCAAAAGTTGAAATCATTTTAAAGTATTTTTCTGACAAAAATAACATTAAACCAAAATTCTCAAACAAAAGGATAGGTAGAAAAATCCTAAATGACTGTAAATTAAGTGATGTATTTTTAAGTAATCTTTGGATTAAAAAAAAACAGATTTAAAAATATTTGTTCTGAATGATAATGAAGGTAAGACATATTATAGCTTGTCAGATACACTAAAGCACTATGTAGAGAAAATATAGCCTGAAAGGCAAATTTTAAAAAAAGAAATACTGAAAAACCAATGACATTAAATCTCATTTCAAGAATAAAGAGAACAAACAAATCAAAACTAAGTGAGAGGAAGGAAGTAATAGAGATAAGAGCAGAAATCAATAAAATAGAAAACAAACATACATTACAGAAAACTCACAAAGCCAAAATTGATATTTGAAATGACTGACAAAATTTTCAATGATGGGAAAACTGATAAGGGATAAAAGCCATAATTCATCAATTTTGAGAAGGACAGTTGACTCATAGTTCCAATAAAACACATAAAAAGGGGATATTGTGAATAAATTTAGGCCAATCAATTTGAATATTTTAATGAAACGGACAAATTCTTTCCTCTGTGCAACTCACCTTGCTTCTTTCAGTCATTCTGGGGGCAGGATGTGTATTTGGGTAGATGACCTTTTATAAAGTTGCAGATACCATATTCTTCCCAAATAGTTGTATGTAACTCTGCCCCTCATTTTATGGCATAGGAAACCTAAGTTTAGAGTCCTGTCCCTATCTTCTCAGGTGTTTACTAGTCCAGAGTGGAGCAAATGTTGTCTGGCATGTTTCCTATGTCCCCTCCAGATGGGGAAGGTATCCATCATCGGGACGTACTCAGAAAATGGGAATTACAGCATGTGTAATGGCAGTTAGGGAAGAGAGAGAGGACATGTTGATTAGGGTTGACAGTGGGAGTTCTCTGATAATAACTGACTGCCTGTTTTCCACGAAAAACAGAGACCAGAGCTACCATTTAACCATCAAATTCAGCATCGCATTTCCCCCCCCCCCCCCCCCCCAGTTCGGTGAGTGGAAAGTTTTGAGGACATATAGCTCTGAACTAAGGAGAAACACACCCTTTTGCTATGTTAACTATCAGTTCCTATAATGCAAATGGGGCAATATTAAATAGAAATCATGGATTCTGCTGTGAGACAATGAAATCTGTGTGAATCTTGCCCTATTAGCATGTGGTTCTTCTGCAAATCTGCCCTCCAGCACGTGGCAGTCACGGGGCAATACAAAAGGAATTCTAACCCCCTCTTTATCTCTAGAAAGATCGCTGTGGCTCTGGGTGAGTAGCAAGTGGCTGGTGTTGACTGTATTTCCAGTACTGAGCATTTGAAAACTCTCTTCCCAGTCTCTTCTTTCAGCTACACGGCACTGAGTGTGAGTGAGCGTGTGTGTGTGTGTGTGTGTGTGTGCACGTGCACACATTGCCTTAAAAGCTAGGTCAGTGGGCTGCTGCGATCTCCCTTGAGATGCTGCAAGCTGGGTCTAGTAGGGCTCTCTTCAAACTCGTGGGCAGAGCCTCCATTGTCTTTCTGCTGTGTTAAGTTGAGCTTGAAATTTTGACTGGAAAAACCCCTTTTTCCTTCCTCTCCCCCTTAGCTGTATCAGGCTCTGTTAGCAACTGTTCTCGTGGGAAGCCTCAAAGTGAGGAGCTGGTGGGTGGAGCGCAGGAGAGGAGCGCCGGCTGCGGAAAGCTGTGCTGCTGCTGTAGTTTCCTTCTCATCCTGCTGAGATTTAATCACTGGTTGGAGGAAATTGGAATGTTTCAAGAATGTTCCACCCAGTGCAGGGTGGAAAAAGGAGGACATGGCAAGAGATTTTAATAACAAGGCCAGGGAAGTTTAGCAATACAAAGTCCCCAAAAATTGTGTCTATGGAACGTTGCAAGTAATTGAGGAATCAGAGCCACTCAGGGAGCAAGGCATGTATGTCTCACTGTTTCTTTTGAAGGTTTGCAAATAGGTTCTCCGCCAGGCTGTCAGATAAGGGGGATGCAGACTAATGTTTCTTCGGTTCTCTTCTTCACATCAGGGACATTATGTGCCAGAGGCAATCTGTCTGTCTGGCCACCTGTTCTGTCAGTTTTCTTCATACCTTGACCCCAGCCCCAGTTATTCTGATCGCAGTCTCAGGCGGCAGATGCCAAACTTAGGAGCAAACTGCGTCTCAGCTTCTGATTATACCGTGCTTAGTACTTAGATAAAGTAGCATGCTTTCACATATTTTTACAAATCCTGAAGAAGAATACACAATTGGGTCAGTCCTGAACCGTCAAAGCCTGGGTGGTTCAGAGAGGAAAAAGGGCAAGAACGTTGCTGAAGGAGACACTAGAAAAAGTTATTTGTTCATTGTGGTGGGAAAAAGTAATGAATGAGAAGCCCTAAGCCCTGGGTTCTAGACTGAGCTTTGCCCCTAAGCAGATAAATGACCTTCGGTGAATTATAATGTCCAATACTCTCCTTCACAGAACAATGGATGGAACTTGATAGTTTCTAAAGTTCTTCAAACTTTTACATTTTATAAATCATATATTTATCAAAAGTATATATTGGATGTCTCTTATATGTCAAGAATTATATACACAACTATTTTTTTACTACCTTTATTTTTAAAGGATTATACTTCCTCGGCAACTTTAATTTTCTCAGTTGTGAAATGGGGCTAATAATGACTTCCCTGCTGATTTAAGAAAAAAGAAGGGGATTGTATACAATAGTGATTTGAAAAATGTAACATGCTCTGCAGAAGATAGATAGGAATATAGGTATTCTAGGAACAGATATGTGGGTTTGCTCTCTGAGATAAGAACTAATAACTGGTCTATTTTATCTGAATATATAGGCGGTGCCTGATAACCAGATAGAAATTATAACTATCCTTAAACTGTTCCCAAGTGGGGTGTGTGTACACGCATGCTCACACACACACAGCTGTAATAATATCACCGAATACACAAGGTGACATTGTCTAAAGAATAAAGAATATGCTGTATGAGAGAGCCTATCGCATTTGTTGCTATATTTACCATAGTAACATTTGTTGAAGGAAGGAATAAGGAATGAAAGCATGAGAACAGCAGATTTCTTGAGTATTCTCATTTCCAATTTCAACTTCCGTGCTAACCCCAAACCTCACTTTCCTTCCTTGATATGCCTCCTCCTCACCGCTTCGGTCTAGAAGACAGTCCACTGAGTTTATTGGGATTCAAAATCATCTATGCTTAGGAATCAAAAGGTGTTAGTGTTGAAAATGCACATTTCCTATTACAATATTTCACTATCTTCAGTGCTTCTGGAGTTCCCCGTTAGCAAGATCAATGTATTATTGCTGTTCAGCGCTCTAGCACCCAGTCTGGGGTGTGGTGCCGAGCAAGTGCTCAGCAAATGCCGTAAGTAGTGAATGACCTGTCCAATTCAGTGGAGCAACTGGTGTGGGTGCCGGGGTGGAGGTCGGGACATGTGGAAACATGGCTGATGGGGTTTTGAAGCTTGCCATTCCATTTTTAGTTATTCCCATTCAGTGATAGGTGATTTCCCAGCCTGAGAGTTCTGTCTATTGTTCTCTCTAAATTATCTGTAGAGTCCCTTCCCATTTCCAAATATATTCATTTGATTCCTCCAGTTTTATGAAGAGAACAGTTTTTGAGGAGCCTGGCCTAGTAGTAACAACACCCATAAGGACTAAACTGAACGTCGCCACTTAGTGACCATTGAATAATGTTATCTTCTGTTACAGGTGTCTGGGGACCCAGGTCTAGCATAAGCTCTCTGAGGACAGGAGCTGTGTCATGCTGAGCGCTAGTTAAGATGGCTACTTAATTTGGGTGGATGAAGAATGTGGCTCTTCTCAGAAAAAGGCAGCCTGCAAGCAAGAAGATAGTTTCCTTTTATGGCACTAAAATAAGACACCTCCCTTCCCCCCCTTTTACCTGTGATCGTCCTTTCATTTCCCACCATTTAACAGTCCCCTGCCTTCCACAGCCTCCTGATTTCACCTGGACAAATGGCAGACGTCCCTGTCACCCATAAGGCAGGCTTGGGATCACCTAGGTTTGGGATGGGTTACACGCCCTCTGCTGCCTCAGGGTTTGAGCACAAAAGGAATGATGGACTAATATGGGTAGAAGGGAGTAGACTGACCATCTACCAGTGTGGTGGTGATTATTTTACGACTTCTGCTACCATATGAACTGCCCAGGGCAAGCCCCTTATGCAGTTTGGCCCTAATTCCCCTCCTTTACTCTTTCTTGAGAGATTATTATTGTAATGGTTCCCCATTTAAAACACTCTGTGCACTACAGAATAAGCAATTCAATTTTTCCCCTACACGAAAACCTGCCACGTTACCTTAAGGCAAAAATGGAAACTTGAAACAAATAAAGCCCTCCCGTCTTTTTTCTTTTTCCTTGTGATCTCGTTTTTGCCTAAATATGCGTTTTTTCTGTTTTGCTGCATTCTTAATAGAAGTTCGCGCTTCTCAGTCGAGGCACTGCTGCTGATATTTTCGCCTGTCAAATCTCCCAGAGCAGATGGTCTCTACAGGGAAGCTCTGAAAAGGGCTGGGTGTCTGGTTATGCCTGGCGCCTCCCTTCCTCTTGGGGTCTCGGATGACAAGTCATTAAGCCAGTTTCCCTCCTCTGAGGGGTCCCTGGTCCAGGAGCAGCAGGCTTCGCTCCAGGGATGCCCAGCCCTCTGCAGCCGGCTTCAGCCGCTACCTCTGTCCGCAGCGAGCCGGGTCCGGAAAAGAGTGACGTCCATCCTGTCCAATCAGAAATGCGGATCCCCCCCGCGGGTTCCGCCCCGCCTTCTCGCGGCCCAATGGCCGCCCAAAGGGCGGGGCCTCGGCAGAGAGGCGCGGGAGATGCGCCGGCAGGTGTCTGCGGCGGTGGACGGGGACCTGTAGGTGCCGGGCCAGCAGCGCCGCGCTGGGCGAGCCGGGGCCGCGAGCAGGTAGGGCAGGGCTGCTCCGCGGACGGGGAAGGAGGCGTACCTGCTGCGGCTGCCTCCCCGCTTTCCCCGCCCGCCCCGCCCTCGGCGGCCCGGGTCCCCGAGTCCCCGCGGCGGCGTCGGGCTGGGAGCCCCGGGCTGGGGCCGGGGGCCTGGGTAGGGCCCCGGGAGAGGGGCCCCGGCGGGGCGGCGTGCGCTTTGCTCCCAGGGACCCGGGCTGCCGCCGCGAACGACCCGCCCCAGGGACGCGCGCCGAGGGCCGGGGCGCACCCTGCGGCAGCCCGGCCGCCGGCCCCCCGGGCGGAGCGGAGCCCCGCACCGCCCCGCGCCACCGCCCCCGCCGCCGCCTGCGCCCAGCCCCCAGCCCGCGGGAGAAGCTGGGAGCGGCCGCCGAGGGGAGGGGCCCTTGCTCCCGGCCCCTGCTGAGGACGCGGCTCCCGGCGTG
Source organism: Manis javanica (assembly GCF_040802235.1). NCBI lineage: Eukaryota > Metazoa > Chordata > Mammalia > Pholidota > Manidae > Manis > Manis javanica. The sequence goes on along the minus strand of NC_133170.1, from coordinate 4,123,797 downwards.
AGTCGGGGGCGGGGAGGAGCTGCAGCTCGGAGCGCATTTTCCAATTAACCGCGGCTCCGATGGGTAGACGTGGGCCCTTCTCCGCGTCTGCGGCAGGCGGGCCGCGCAGCCTGCGCCTCTCCGCTCCCCGCCCGGCGTTTCTGCAAGGTGGGTTTATCCTCGGGGGTTCCAGAGGGTCACATGATGGTGCCCGGGGGGCGGGGGGCTCCCCGAGGCTGCGAGGCAGCCTCCAGGGGTGACCGCATCCGGCGGTAGGTGTTGGCTCAGTGCCGGCTCTTGCCGGAGTCAGATTGCTGGAAGCTGTGGGCAGAAGGATTGCAGAGAAATTAGGCGCAGCATCACTTTCGGGGACTGATGACACCCTGCTTTGAGAATTACTGAAAAATCGGTTCGATAGTAAAAAAGGTGAGGGGAGAGCTGCAACCTTTTCTCATTTTTTCATGCCAAGTCTAGTACGGGCATTGGTTCGCGTGCTTGGGGGTGCACATCTTCTCCACGGCGGATCTATATATAGCTCCTGCACACCCAGCCCTGTTTGCCTGCTGCTGAGCAGGCTGCCTCGGCCTGACGCGAGCTGGAAGCCCTGAGTGGGAGGGGCAACGGGGAAGCAAATTCTCAGCTGGAGGAAAAGCCAGGGAAGATGCACGCAGAATGAGAAAGCCCTGAATGAGATAATGTTTCTGTCATGCGCATCAAAAGTAATATTTCCAAATATTATTTAGAATACGTTCTTCCAGTACTATTTGTCCTTCATTTCCCTGCATTTCCCAGCCTCACTGTGTACATACGAACTTCTCCAGCCTGAAATGTAACACACATCTCAAATTCCTATTTGGGGTATTTTATTAAATTCATCAGAGGGTAACGGTTGGCTTATCCTTAGCTAAACTACTCAATAGTAAATTTGTTTGGGTGCTAACTTAGAGCTAGCAGCATTTGGAGATCTCAGAGACAAGGATCCGCCCATTTTATACGATACAGAGCTAAGGAACCTTAAGAACCTTTGAGGGTAGTTTTGATGTATTTTCTTAGTACGAATCTTGTAGACCTGATATTTGAACGTGTGCTGTTGTTTCATATCCTATCTGAGGACAGAGTAATTTTCTTAAGAACTTCCAAGAAGGCACTATTTCAACCCCAATATCCCCACAACTTACTGTGAATTATATTGCATAGGAGTTTTCCCTGAAATAGAATACTTAAGCTTTCTATGGTTTTTGGTCCTAGGAACAAAATTCGATCAATATCCATACCAGTAATGGTATACGCCAAGGTTATTCCTTCATGCAGATACTCAGGCTTATTTTGTAGCCTAGCTCTTACTTGTATGTCTGCTTTGTCTTCTAAACAGACAGGAGGTACTTTGCAGAAAAAGACCATGGTAGATATTTTTGTATATTCTACCACACTGAACACAGTCCTAAGTAGCTCAAAGATTCTTACTGAAGAAGCATTATAAGGAATTGTTTGGATGGATGCAGCAATGGCAGGGATAATTTATTTATTGATAGAAGGTTTTATGTTGGGAACTGCTTCTGGAAGCTTTCTGACTCCATTGTCCTCTCCATGAGGAGTAATGGATGACAGGAGGTGTTTCTGTACCTTTCCACAGAATGATTCAATTTTCCAGTAAGGTTTATGACTATGTATAGATTATTCTGTACTTTCTCTTTTATCTTGTGACCTTTTAGGCCAATGAGAGAACAGGTTGAAAGATAGATAATTCATATTTCTGTATAGAAAACATGGCATGTAATTGCCTTATTAAAAAAAATCAGCAGTGTCCATCCATTTCCCATTTCCATCCATTTCTACATATAAACTGGCCATGGTCTGCATCATATCTAAGTCATCAATGAACTTTTCCTTTAAGTCCAGTGTTGTTTTCTTTTCATTGGTATATTTTTGTTTAGTGTTTTTCCCACTGCTGTTTTTCATATTGTCCATTGCCCCTTGAAATTTTATTTTGATACCACAATGATTTGTCAGTTTTTCTTTTTCTAATCCTTCTTCCCTCGTCTCTCTTTTATCTCCTCTTCCTGCTTCTAGTCTTCAAATGAATCCCCCAAATTAATGGCAATTTATTATATTGGAAGTAAATCCTCCTTCTGTATTTCCGTTTGTAATCTGTCCTTCTTCTCTCCTAATCTATCCTAGTGGCTCAGAGCACAGGCTTTAGAAGGAAGCCTACATGGGTTAAGATTTATTCATTTGACCCTTGAACAATGTGGGGATTGGATTGCCAGCCCTTGTACAGTTGAAAATCTGCATATACCTTTGTACTCCCGCAAAACTTTACTAATAAATAGCCTACTAATGCCTGGAAGCCTTACTGATAACACAGTCAACAAATGCATATTTTTATATATGTATTATATACTGTATTCTTACAATAAAGTAAGCTAGGAGAGAAAATGTTCTTTCAAATTGTTGCAAATCTCCGAAAGATTTTCCAATATATTTACTGAAGAAAACTCACCTCTAAGTGGTCTTGTAGAGCTTGAACCCGTGTTGTTGAAGGATCAACTCTGTATTATTATGCCACTAAGTGAATGTCAGTAAGTCAGTTTGGGGTGTAATAGACTTACCTCAGAGTTTTTGTGGGATTTTTTTCTTTTTTTATAATTAAATGAGATGATGCCTATAGCACATTTAGATTAGAGTTTGGCCCATAATACTTACTCATAAATAATAGCTATTAGAAGTAGAGGAATTTTTTACAGTCATAAGAATGTACATAGTGAAAACTGCATTTTGCTTTCCCCCCATCAATTGTCACCACCCTTAAACTGGCTTTTAGCAAAGGATACTACGATTTTCCAGGCTTCCTGGTTTGTGATTAGTTTTTTTTGAAGACTTGCTTTCCTCTCTCCAAATGCCCATGTCTACTCATTCATTAATAATATTTTAAAGTTCTCAGCTCTAAGTTGTATCTTTTTCTATTTCCCTCAATACCAGTTCTGTATCACATCGCCTGCCTAGAGGAGTGCAGTAGGCAGTTTGTCACATCTCCCAGTGTGTAAGTCTTTCTGCTTTACCCTAAGATGCCACATGCTAGTGTTGATCTATTTTGAAGGCTCATTATTGGTTCTGCTCTGCTTTGAAACTTCAGAGCAAGAACATTTGGGTTCAAATCCTGAGAATAGGACTTACCTGTTGTGTGAGTTTGGAAATGCAGCAGAGGAGGGCGGGACATTATTCCATCATGGTCATATGAATGACTGATAGTATAGAACTCCACTCGAAAAGACATCTATTGAGTATTACATTTAAGTAACTTTTATGATTATAAGGAAATACAAGATTATTCAAGAAAAATTGGAAGTAAAAGAAAATTCTGTTATATAAAAAGATCCTCTTTCAATCTTCCAATTTATTTCTATGACTATGCATAGGTTTTTTAAATGTACACATTTGGAAATAGAGTGAATATTCATTTTTGTATTTATCTTTTCTTTTCTGCCTAATATTATAACAAACATTTATTTCATTTAATATTCTTAGTAACCATGGATTTTTTTTAATGGCTGCCAAGTATTCTTTTATATAGTTAGGATCTTAAGATTATTTCTGGTTTTTCACACTTATGAAAGTGAACATAAATATATGTTAACCTTTGCATTTCTGAGTCAAATGTGTAAATACTTCTGGACTCCTAATTATTGCCAAATTGCGCCAAAAGAACTTTATGCTTAGATTGATACTAATAGATATTAGTATAAACCAAGATGGTAATCAACATTTTGTAGTTAAAAAACTGTGACTATTTTGATAGTAGGAAATTGTGTGTGTCTAGTTTTTCTTTTGAGTTGTGTTTTCATGATTTTGGATGAGTTCAAGAAATGTTTTCATGTTCATTGGCTCTTAGTATTTCTTCATTTGTGGATATCAGTATTGGGATATTCATGTTATCTTTCCTCATTTAATAAAAAATATATTGTGTACTGCGGACATTTTCCTCACCCTGTTTTTTGCCTTTTATTTTTATGTTTTTGGACATACAGAAATTTTTAACTTTAGTTCAACCTATAACTCTATTTGCAGTAGTATCTCTCATACCTTTAATGCTCATAAAACTTTCTGCTACATGACAAATAATTGAATATAAAAGCACACATGTGATGGTGCTATTGCTGAACTTTTTTTTGTTGAAGTCGGATTTAGCTTATGTATATCATGTATGTACTCCTGTGCGAAATGGCTCCTGGGGACACATAAAATACTTTTTCAGTCTATTAAGACCACGTTATTATTTATGTGGCTTTCCCATGAAGTGAATAGCACCTTACTTCTTTCTGAGCTGCTCTTGTCCATTTCAAAAGTGCCACAGGGCAAAACATACTATGGAAGATATTAATGACCAGGTTATTCAGCCAGAGCAGAGCACATTGTTTGCACAATTATCTGAATGACTCAGGCACTAAATCTACTTTTGCCAGGATTATCCAGATGGTCCCTAATTCACTGGATAATTGTGCACCCCCTTCTTGATTTACTGTGCCATCGCTTTTCCGGCAGTGTTTTATTTGTTGTTACTCTCTAAAAGCTTGGGGTTGGTCATGTTATTTTCTTTTATGAGAGGCAGTGTCTCTGGTCCTTACGAGCACACACATTAGAGGTGTACAGAGCTTTGCATGAAGCCCAGCTTGGCTGGTTACTTGATCTCATCAAGTCTTTGTTTCCTTGTAGGAAATGAGGATATTCATAGTTCAGAGTCCTTACTTTAGTCACATTCTCTCATAATCTTCTTCTTAAGTACATTCTTCACACTGTAACCAGAGTTATCTTTTTAAAACCAATTTCACCAGGTGTCTCCTCTGCTCGGAATTTGATAGAGCCCCCCCCTTTTCCTATAAGAAGTCTGCAGTCCTTTGCAGTGCACCTAAAGTCCTTAATTAGATGGTCCTTGTTTACTTCTCTAAATTCATTTTCTCATAATTAAGTCTGTTTCATCTCCAGTCTCCCAGAATGCCAATCACAGTGAACTATTTGTGTTCCCCTAATGCTTCGTGTTTTCTCTCCCTTTTCCCAAACTCTACTCCCCCTCTGTAGTCTCTTACCTGCTGGAAATGACCTGTCTCCTTGTCTGCCTTGTATCTGATCAGATCAGCTGGCACGCTCCCTAGGAGGAGTTCTCTGAACTTCTCGGCTGAGTTTGGAGCCCTTATTTAGTGGTTCCACACCCTTCCATAGTGTGGGTACCCCAGCCGTAGCACTTACTATGCTATATTGTAACTTGATGGTTTGTTTATTACCCCCACTGTGAGCCCTTAAGGATAGAGATAATGCCTTTTTCCTCTGTTCCAGTGAAAGCCCTGGCCGATAGTTAATACTTAATATTTTCTGAAGAACTAAACTTGTTTTGAGATTTCAACAAATTAAGGATTTACATATCTCTACCTTGAAAACCAACAAATAAAAACTTTACAGTTTTTCAAGAATTAACTTCTTGGTTTTGTTGGTTTATACATGATAGATGAAGGGAGTCCTTTAATAAGCAATTTTGTAATGAAAAGCCATGCCTAAGACATTGTGTAATTCCCAAATCCCAACTTGGGACAGTAGGTAACTTTCTTATGGATAAGTCTGCATTGTAGAAAGAAGAAATACATAGTTACATAGATAAATTTAGTTGTTAGAACTAAATATTGGCAAAATTAACCCCCTTCTCTTCACTTAATAAAAGGTCTCCAATTAATGTAATCTCTGGAAGTTTACCAAGCTTGGCTACATGCATAACCTTGTTTGATCCTTTGCAACAATTCTGAAAGTTAGATTGACATGCATGATTATTCACACTTGTAACAAAGAAAAAAGCTCAGAGAAATAAGTAATTTGCCTATGATTTGTTTGTTAGTGGCAAATATGGACAAGAAAGAAGTAAGGTAATCTTACTCACAGTTTCATGTTTAGGTTATGTTTAGCCAGACCATCTTACTGAGAGATGTTGGCCACCATTCTGTCCAGGTCAAGGACGTTGGTCTTGATATTAATAATCCACTGAAAGTCCTGAACATACCAATAAAAATTTACTGCACTAATGCCTATATATAGCTTTTACTTTGGATGTTAATAATCTGACAAAGAACCCACTGACAGCAATTCTTGTTTTATATAAATTTTAAAATCTTGTCATTGAATTGAGTGATCATTTAGAGTACACACACACACACACACACACACACACACACGCACACACACACACCCTGATCAGACTAAGCCTAAAGGATTGCTCTTAAAGTTTGTTATCAAAACATGACTTTTTACATATACCAGTAGCCAATAAGAGTGTCCCTTTTCTTTCCTTTGAAATACTAACCTATTTCAGTGCATAAAATGATTCAATCTTTGGCTTTTCTCTTGCACTTGGCAATACATAGTTTTTTATGGCGAATCATAGGTCACTGATCTGTCTCCCCAAAAAGGTGTTCTTTGGGGGAGGAGCAAGGAAATGTAGAGAGGGAACAATATTTTGGAGTCTTCGGCTTCCTGACTGACCTTTGAAAGGATGGTTTCTGGATTGCTAAGAATATTTAAATAAGATTTTGATAGCCAACCAAATTCTCAAGGCAGTTGGGAAAAATGCGTGATTTATTTGTAAACTCGGAGCAAAGATCGCTTGCTCTAATTCTTATATAAATATTGACAAAATTGATGCATTGCTTTATAATATTAACTCCTCTGGTGGCTTTTTATTCCTGGGTACTTTTCTCCACTGTAAATTGTATTATGTACTAGAATTCTGAGTCTAATTTGAAGTTACATTTTCCTCCCATTTATTTGGTCTTATATTTGAGAGAAGTAGTGGTCTGTTACTCATGGCTGTGCTTTTATTTTAGAAGTCAAAATCGTATCACTAAGATTTTCTATTCACATTTTTCCATTAACTACTGGTTTCTGACAACATACTAAAGAATTCCCACTAACTTTTGTCTGATCTAAGGTGGTAGATATAAATGACTGCTAGTCAGTTAAAGTACTTTTTGGGAACCAGCTGAGAAACAATGCTACAAATGTTACCGCAAGTCATTTTTATTCATATTGTCTTCTATTTTTAAAAAGCATACTGCAAACAAAGGAATTTCTTTTGTGTTCTTGCTAATATGGACATACAGAGACAATCTTGCTGGACTTAGCAGTTATTTATCACTTTAGATTTCTTAGTATAAGCCACACATAACCTAGTTATTTCTAGTTTTGAATTTTAAAAATACCCTTCCTCCACAATTCTTCTGGAACATATTCTGGGAAATGACACTAATATTTGTGTTACTAAAAATATCATTGTAAAATGGAATGCCTTAATTAAATTTGGCTTCACTTGAAATGTCTTCATCTCTCCTGCTGTGCTTCATGCCTGTAAGAGAAAGGAATCTCTTCTCTTTCCTAATTTCAGTCCTACTATATGTATTTTGGGGTCTCAATTTTCCACAACATGAGAGAAAATTTACTCTAGTACTGGTATGCTTTCTCCCGAGAATTTCCAGTCTTTCCTTCTCAACTCCCTGATTTCCTCCTTTCAGACTTTTTAGTTATGTTTTTCTGCTAACTTTTCTACCTACTTTTTTATTTCATTGTTTTCTCTTTCCTTTTCCAGGATTACTAGTATGTAGTTTCTAAGTAGGAGACACATTTACAGCAACGTTCTCTCTTTCTTCCAATTCATTGTCATGAGAGAAGAAAACCAGTATCTGTCTTTCTCTTCCTGAGGTCTGGATTTCAGCCTCCCACCATTTGAGAGTCCTCGCTGTATCCATTATCACCTCTTTCTTGCATCTTCAGCTTTGATCTCTCTGTTGGCTTCCTGATGTCAGCATTTAAACATGGCTTAATTCTCATTCATTGTAGAAACAGTGCAGATAAAATTAAACAGAAATCCTCCTCGAACTCTTAACTGCTACTGCAGTCATTTCTCCCTTTTCTCTTTCACAGCGAGTTTTCTTTAAGCATCCATCTGTGTTTACTTCACCACTCTTTGCCTTAGTTCCCTCTTTAACCTTTGAAACCTGGTTCTCACACCAGACATTTCAGTAAAACCGCACTTCATTCCTAAATCCTGTGGGTACCTTTCAGAGATTACCTGCTTGACCTTCAGCAGGAGTTAGCACTGTTGAATGTTCCTTCTTGGAAAGTTCTTTCGATTGGTTGGATTTATTGTTGAGCAAATATTCGTCTCTTCCATTCCCACTGTTGATAGAGCCTCTGGCCACACCAAATGGTGTGCTCAGTCACACGTCACATGACCAGCTCTGCCCAGCGAGGCAGTAGTGGATGTGGACCAAGTGGAGGCTGTGCATCTGCCATCTGGCTTGGTCTGTCCACCTGTTGTCTGCCATGAAATGCACATATGCTGGGGACCTGACCCAAGGTGGGTATGGGAACATGAGAGACATGAAGGCAATACAGAGCTTTGAGCCAGGCCCCGTCACCATGCAGCCGAAGGCATAGCCAGCCCAAACCGTGGACCCACAAGCAAGAAAAAAGTCTTGCCATTTTGGGATGTTTGTTTTGCAGCATTACTGGGCAAGAGCTGTTTGATGTAACTCAGTTCCCTGAAATCTCATTAAGCCAAATTTCAGTTTGTAAGTTTCAGAATCCTTGGAGACCTTTGTCATCTTTTCTTCCACTAACTTCTTTTTAAGCATCAGAGTTCCTAAGCCTTCTGCCTTAAACCCATTACCTATGCTTAAGTGCACTTACTTTGAGATCTTATTCCCAGTGATGGTTTTGATGTCTGTGTGTATGCTGATAACTTCTAAATCCTGAACTTCTATTGGACCTATACAACAGACCCATCTTGTCAAAAATGCGTTGGATATCTCCACTTGGTGGTTTCCCAAGCACTGAGGCACAGCGCTTCTGCTTCACAGTCCATTTAGTACTCGACCACATGGGGAAAAAAATCTTTAAAACAGTTTTGCACCATTGATGTCATTACAAAAAATTAGTATAGGGGTTATGATTTATTGCCTTTTTGCTTTGTGCCTGTAAACGCAGTATCTGATTTAATTGTCACAATTCCACGGGTTATGTATTATCACCCCTCCTTTGCGGATGAGGGACATGAAGCCCAGGGAAGTTGAATAACTTATGATCTATAGCTAGTGAGGGACGGAACCATATTAGGGATTCTACAAAAACCACCAATGCAGAAACTTTGAATATTTTCCACTCACTGGAGTAATTCTTTGGAAAATATGTACCACCTGAGCTTAAGGCTTGGCTACTAAGCAAAAAATAAGATTAAGAAATATTGCAGAACAACAACAAATGTTATAGGCTGCTTCTTAATAATCTAAATTTAAAGACAAAGCCCTCCAATGATCTTTTCAAGGTGTTCTTCATATATATGTTACATATTAAATAATAGTTATTACTGTTCACTATCCCTCAAACCACCCATCAGTGTTACTACTTCTGTGTCTTTGTTTATGCTGATTATTATAAATAAAGATGCCTGCCTCTACATTTATCCAGATTCTCCCCTTCTCTGATCTACGTCATTTAGAGATTAAAGCTCCTATAAAAGATTCTCATTATTTCTAATGACACTGGTCAATTCTTAAACTCCTATAATAATTTATTTTCCTTAATCAGACCAACTACAATTCATTGCAAATTACCTGCAAGGTACTGATTATAATCATATGGAAGCTTTCACAGTAAATATAGATAATATCTACCCCAGAGGAATTTGTATTTAGTTGGAGTTATGCGAGTAAACTATTACTAAAATTTGGTTTTCTATATTATTTAGTAGTTTCAGATTCCAACTTTTTTAGCTGTCTTGTGCACACAAAGACTGTGTGGTCAGTTTATGTTGTGTTTAACACCAGGTACATTTCATTGAAGAGTTGTTCAATCAAGTCTTTTATTTTTAACCCATAGCATTGCTTTTACTTTTACCGTGTTCTCAAAAATATCATTGAGGTGACATATCATCTAGAGAAGTATTTCTCTCTTTTAAATCATGGATTCATATAATTCATGGAATTCATTGAAAGAAATTGATTTACTTTTTGAGCAGAAACTGAAATGAACTTGCAGTTAGCCAGAATCACAGTAGCAGCCTCGAGGAGTTTATTTATCAAGGTCTTCATCACACTTGTTTATATGATACTAAAGAAAGTGTGTGAAGCCAATGGTGAAATAGATTTACTCAGTGGTTCCTGTTTCTTTCAGTAATCTATTGACTATTTGGTATATTTTTATAAGTAGGTATTTTTATTTATGAAATGGATTATTTAGTGTAGTCTCTCACAAAAGAAGCATTTGCTAATGGAAGTAACAGGGAAGTCATGTAGATTTTTTTTTTTTTTTAAAGTCCTTTCATGTTGAGAGTGTCACAAAGACAGAGAAGAAAGTCAGTATTTAGGAGAATCCTGAGGAGCTGTCTAGGTACACGATAAAATGAATTAAAAAGTAAATAAAATGTCCAACACAACCTTTGGTACTTTGTTACCGTAAGAACCATTGGGAGGTAAAGTTATACGTCTTTTCTGTTTAGTGCTTTAGTTTAATCTAATATCAAATGGCAGAATCATACTGTTCTTTTCTTCCTGATATTTTCAAATTACATTCTGCCCCATTTCTCACTGTTAAGAGGAGCAAGATGAGGTCAAGTGACCTCCCTGGGTAGTAATTGGGATTCTTCTGACCACTCCAAAGATCTCTTTCTCCTTGACTATGTAAGTGGGAACAGATGGGATGATTAATTATGGTTTCATTCTATTCTCCTGTTAGAATTTGGGGTAATAACTAAAAAAATTTCAGGCTTGGGCACTTCTAAGTATATAGTCTACAGTGAATGTCAGAGTTTTAAATAACAAGCTTTTTGCTTGGAGAATCCTTACAGTAGGTCTTTGCTACTTATAAGGATAATTGAAAGTTGACTTAAGGATCTTGTCTCTTGAAAATTCTCCATAGACGGACAGACCTATTAAAGATTTTCAGAATTCCAAGAACTAGGTGTTCATTTTAGTCATTGGTAAACCCAGGGAGTTCATACAGTTTGGCCAACTCATGAAAAAATGGAACAGTCTTCCCTGAGTCATAGTCTGGGGCATTTCTGGAATTAATGGCTTGGGGAGTAAAAATTGTAAAATATTACTCAGAGGATCGTATATTACTGCATTATTGCCCCCTGCATCCATTCCAGATATAATTTAAAGCATTAATAATTAATGAGGTTATTATCCATCTTTATTGGAAAGTGAAAAGATATAGTAGCTTCCCTAATTGCTAATCCTTATGACTGAGATGCTGTCATGCCTTGTATCTTCTCAGGGATAAATGTTGCTGAACAATATTACATATTATTTGTAAAGAAGTGACTCTTTGAATTAGCTTTACTACAGACTTTCATTTATTCAGTTCTGGACTATTTACCTTATAAGATGTAAAAGTTGTCAAGGACACAATTTAATATGAATTCTTTTACAAATACATGTAGAGGCATTCATCATAAAGCAAGCAAAAGGCAATATTTTTTTCAGTGAGAATGAAGTGCGCGCATCATGTTACCGTTCTTCCTCCTTCCTCTCTGTGTTTCCTTTCCTTCCTTCCCTTTTTTCTTCCTCTTCTCCCTCCTTCTCCTTCTTCTTTTTCTTTAATACAAAAACAAGTACCTTGGAGTAAGAGACAAGCTCTAACAAATGTTCGAAGTCCATAGCACCACACGCGGAGGAGGAACCCGCAGAAAATGGGCTCAGTACATACGGTGAGTAAGAGCTGTGCCTGGGCTCCCGTGCTGTGGGAGTGGGCAAATCTGAATGTCGGGGGGTCGGGGCACTCGCTGCACTTCCCAGGCAGGCCTGGAACCCATAGGCTTAACCTGCAGTGAAAAGAGCTTCAGATGATAGCTAGATTATCTGCATAAAGAATCTGACAACAATTATTGCTGTCCTGCAGGTTAAAAACCACCTGTAAGCATTTCACATGGCAACAGGGACAATAAAATCAATAGAGAGTAGTCACTAGATTAAGATAATAAATAATAAATCCATTAAACTAAACTAAAATGAATACTGAGCTACTTTTCGTATAGAGAGCCTAGCGCAATGGCTGGCATATGGTGTGGTGGTTGTGTTCTTGGTTTACATTGCCCTTTAAATTTAAAACAATCTTTTGGCTTTAAGTTCTGGAGTAAGTGCTTACTTAACCTCGTGTTTTTATTATATAAAAATGTTTAATTATATGTTGTAGTCATTAATAACTCAAATGGGAGATTTCCTAGTCCTCAACTGGGTATCAACATTGGCAAATAAGAAATTGTCTTCAAATGTACGTCATTTCTTCTATGATAAATCAGTACTATTCTGTTCTTGAAGGAGCTTTTTAACTTCATGAGGAAAAAAGTTTCACAGCTCTAAATAAAAAGATGGCTTGGTTTTTTTTGCACTTGTTTTAGCTGAAACTTCAGTATTATAATCCTCATCAGAAAAATCATTTTTTTAAGCATGGTGTACCTAGTAAGTTGGAGGAATCTCTTCTCATATTTCTCAAATGAAATAGGGGCCTCTTGTGAAGTAATTGTACCTATGTATTCTTGTGAAATTAGATTTGTCATATTTAGGTCTGTATTCATTGTCTAGTTAGCTTTAATGCTACTAAGTAAAATGGATTTCTTGGAGAATAGGTTATATATTTTGTCTTTCAAGAAGAGGGATTCTACATTTTTAACTGACTTATAAGTGTAGTAGATCGTTTTAATTTTTTTCTCAGTTTATGTTTTCATGTGGAATTGGACCGTTATAATCTGTTTCTTTAATGCCATCTGATGTATATATCTTTTTAAAGCAATGTGTGTTCTCATTTGAAACCAAGTGCCGTCTGGACAGTTTTAAAGATACTCCTGAGGGTTACGAAACTGTTTGGTGCCTTTTGGGGTAAGGAACCCAGGAGCCATCCCGTCAACACCAAGGGTTAGCTTTAGTGAATTCATTCGTTCCTGTAGAGCGCAGTAGTGTATTTCCTTCCCAGTGGGCAAAATAAAGAGGGCTCTGGAACAATGGTTGAAGTGCTCTTAAGAACCCAACATGCTGGACCAGTGTAACTGAATAGAATACTGTATGGCTCTGAGACAGAGATTAGCTCCTCCATACAGACGAAGAAACTGAGGCCAAGTGAAGGGATGTATTTTGAGTTATCAGTTGTAGGTGGGGACTTGAACTCAGGTCTGATGGTCTTTGCACCCATCTTTTCAAAGGTATTAGGAATTAATCTCTTAAGAGAGGCTATTTGAGATAACCAATATCTGATTAGCTGCATGTTATTACAGTTCAAAACTTTTAAAATACTGAAAATAAAAGTTAAATATCTAGTTATTTGTCCCTTGAGGACATAGCATTATTTATTCAGTTGGAAATAATGTGTTCCAAATGGAAAAGTTAACAGTGCTAATTCATGTGGGATAATGCATATTTATGGATATTCTTTCATAATATTAGGTTATGCAAAATACATCAGCAATATGTGAGCAAAATGGAAAGATGAAGTTGTAGTCACTTTGATTTAAAATTGGGGATAGTTATATTTTCAGAGTACAGTATGTAAGGAAGCTTTTTATATGGGCCTAATCATTGAGTCACCATAAAACTCTTTTAGTCCAAGAATTTGCTAAATAATTTCTGAGCTATTTTATAAGCAGCTTCTAAATAGAAGCCCTTTTTAACCTGATCATCTGGCATATAAAATACAGTTACTAAATAAAGCAGCTATAGGAAAGGAAGAGCAGCGGCTTTTATTGAAAAGAGCTTTCTATTTTGAATCAAGACCAGAACCTTGACTGTATTTCATGTGAATTTGTGGGACTCACCTTTTCTTATTGTGCTTTGAGATCAATAAATAAATAAATCCTTCTTATTTGCTTAATATACTCTTGCATGGTTCAGAGAAAGTACATAACTTACTACATAAGCTTACTACGTAACTGCAGGGGCTCTTAGACAACCAAGTAAGTATTTATTAAGTATTCACCATATGTCAATACCATGCTGGAATTAAGCGAGTAGATGCTGTTAAATATCTGCCCTGCTGTTCCTAAACACCCTGACATTCAGCAATGTAGCTTTCTTCTTAGACTAATCTACTCATGAATCTATATTCTTTATATTTCATTACAATTTTTTCACTAAAATTATCCCTAAAATATGTTGGAGTCAAAAAGGTAGGTTTAAAAGGACATATTTATTAGAGGTAATTTGGTCTCTTAAATTCCAAATTTTCCATTGACTTCAGAGGTTTAATTTGGAGTATGCTTGCTTGCTTCATTGGTGGACACTGTAGACAGATCTCACTCCAAGTGGTAGGTGCCCATGTCAAAGGTCATGTGTGTGTGTGTTTATATACACACACAAGTGTAGAGAAGTATAACAAATGGTTAGGACACACAGTCAGTAACATTTAGTTTGTGTGGCTGTGTGCTCTGTGTTTTTGAATACTGAATTTTATTGACATTACCAACGTAACATGGTTGCCAGATAATTGGATGCTATTATAGATCCCTTTGAAAAACTAATTATCAAAGTAATTTTTTGTGTACTTTAACATTTTAAAAAAATGATTTTGTCAGATTATTTAAGCTGAAGCCCAGCTGTGATTGTACATATATACATATAAAACAAGGAAAATACATTTTGCCCTTTGACAAAATAGTTCACTTCATTAGTTGACCCTTTTCCTCTTCCCAAACCCTAAGCCCAGTTCGTCTAGCTGTCCTCATTCACCGAGTTGTCTCAGACTGTGATGCTCACGTACAGGATATCTCAGTCCTCCTTCCTAACAATCACAGGTGCCTGCCCAGCCTTTGACTTTTCCTATCACATTCCCTGCCCAGACTAGTCAGTGATACAAGGTGCATGGAGGTAGAAAACTCGAAAAATATCATCTCATTTTCATTGCCAAAGAAGAATGCCACCTTGAGTTTGGTACTCAATCTCAGAACTTATATGTTCCCTTTCATGATTTATTGTCCAAGGATGCTGTTTGCCAAACGGGGGTGTCTTACATGAATGTAAGTTTGGGAAACGACAGACTTCTCCACCAACAATACCTCATGGTGAGGCCACACAGGTCAGCATTTCCACAGGATAATTCTGGAACTAAAGAAACCCTAAACTTGCAGCCTTTGTGACTCATTTGGTAACACCTGAACTCATTTGGTAGGGAAACCTGTTCTGAACTGATTTGAGGCCATTTATACTTTATTTATTCTATCTTGTGTGAATGTTCACAATTTTTTTAAGGCAATATTGATGTCTTTGGTTCTATGTTGCTACTCCAGGCAGGTTTATACCCTTCCAAAATACTCCAAATTCCAAAAACTATCTTAATCGAAAACATATATGGCCCCATGGGCTTTGGGAAGATCGTAGGTCCCTGTTCAATGTTTTCTGAGCCCTTAAGCCACTTACAGTTTATTGACAAGTGTGACAGGAAATCCTGCCCCCAAACAAATAGCCAACAAATAGTTACTGGAAGTCTACCAGTTGGCAGATACACACATATATATATATATATATATATATATATATATATATATATATATAATATATGTGTATAATATAAAACTATGTTTTGTATGTAGTGTCAATAATGTTTAATATTGCAGTATAGGAAATAAGTATAGTTAAGGCTTGAACAACATGGGCTTGAACTGTACAGGTCCACTTACATGCAGAGTTTTTTCTCATAAATATATTCAATATATTGAAAAATAAATATATTTTTCAAAAACTTTTTGGAGATTGGCAACAATCTAAAAACCATTTTTTTTAGCTTTTTGTAAGAATACAGTATATTAATTTGCATAACATACAAAATAGGTGTTCTTCAACTGTTCATATTTTTTGGTAAGTCTCCCATTGAACAGTAAGGAATTAGTCGTTAAGTTTCTGGGTAGTCAGAAGTTATATTTGGATTCTTGACTGTGTGGTGGTCAGCACCCCGAGCCCCTGCATTGTTCCTGGGTCAACTGTTTCAGGGAAAAGTCTAGCGATGTAAAAGGTTTCAGAAAGTAGTATAGTAGAACTTCTCTCTTTCCTTAACCATCCTTGAATTTATTTCTTGGTAAAATAAAGCAAAACCACAGTCAATAAGGAAACTTCTGTATGTACAGTGAAGGGACAGCAAACAGGCCAATACAGTTTTGATTAAAACCCTCCAGTGAGTATGTTTTTCTTCTGTGTAATAGAAAGCTATTTTGAGGATAGATCAGTGTAACAAGTTTAGAGCAAAGAACCAGATAGAATTCATTGGCCTTCATTTCTGCCCTTACTATTTAGAACTTTAGGAAGGAGTTACTTGAAATCTCTCAGTCTACTTTATTATCTGTAAAATATTAATAATAATAATGGCTGTGATGTAGAGTTGTTAGAAGATCAGTTAGGTAGTATGTGTGTTAGAGAATTCCAGGTGCATGGGAAGCACACAGGAAATGCTTCTTATGAAGCACTTCTCCTCTAAGCCCCGAGGATAAAGATATGCTTCGGCCATGGAATTCTACATAATTAATTCTTAGCTATTCAAGGGAGTTATTTTCATTGAATATTAGATTTCCCTTTGTTGGGATAAATTGCTAATCTTTTAAGATTTTGTATCTAATAACTAAAGCGGTTATTGAAGAAGTCATCTGCTGCTGCTTTAGGCCTTCATGTTCGTTACTGGAAGCCTCTCAGCTGATTCATGTGAGATTTTAAGACTTAACCTCTAGAATTTTTCTAGGGAGCAGAGGAAATTGGAATTGCAAAGCATCTTATCTTAGGAAACGCTTGAGGTGCTATTTATGGGATTAGTCCTGGTGAGTCCAAGTTTAACACTGCATCATTCAATGTGTTCAAAAGTTGATTACACCCTATACTCTATAGGGACCTCATTGAAATAAGCAACAAGGTATAAAAACTTGGGGTGTGGGGGGATATGGCAACAGGTGATATTCACAACTAGAAACTCTGATATATTTCTGCTGATACAGAGAAGTCACACTAGAAGGAGCTGAGGCGGCTCCGAATCTCGGTGGGTGTCACGGGACTCCTCTGAAAAGCGAGGGGAGGGGGTGAGAGCAGGCCCCGGCGCGCCTTCACGGACCTCGGGCATTTCTACTTTTGTGGGCCCTTTCCTCCTTGAAATTACATTTTATGATTGTCTTGGTGTAAAGATAGGAAATTAGAGTAAAAACACGGTTGAGAACCCCTACGAGTAACACGGGCCCTCAGTACTGTGCTAACTGGGCTGTTCCCTTTATCCATAATATAATAAAACTAGGTATTTATAAGTGACATAAAAATATGCACTGAGTTAGGTAGGAATCCCTGGACGGTAGTGATCGCTTGCTAGAGTACATGCCAGACACTCTCCTGGGAAGTGAGGGGCTCAGATTAGATTGGGGAGCAGGACGACTGAGGTTCAGCCCAGTCACTCCCGACGGCAGCTGTGGGCGATAACGGCCCCGCCTCTAGGTGGGCATTGCGGGGCTTCTGCGTTGCCTTCCCACCAAGCCACTGACTGTGGGCGCCGTGTCCAGGGTGCGGCAGCTCTGAGTCCGGGGCAGTGTCCCAGGGACGGCGCAGCCATCACCTTACAGCAGCTGGACGACAAGGGCACTGACCAGAGAGAGAGATGCGGGTGGGGAGGCGCCAACCTCTACTACAGCCATGCAGCCAGTCAATATTAGTTTGGGCTGCAGGAAAGCGGTTTAAACAAAGTAAAGGCTTTATTTTTTTCCCATGAAATAAGTCCAGAGACAGACGGTTCAGACCTGTGCACCAGCTCCAGAGTTCCGTGGTCTCTGCCCTTCCTGCTTCCCGCATCCTGGCGTGTGGTTCCACCCTCTGCTCGGGATGGCTGCCCCATCTGTGGCATCTGACCGCATCCCAGGCAGGACGAGGACCAAGGGGCATGCCAACCAGTGCAGCGGGCGCAGTGAGGGAAAAGCCCTTATAGTGCCTTCCTGGTAGTGCTGCCCAGCGGCTTCTGTTAACCCCTTCTTGGGTAGAAATAGACCACACACTCACCCCCGGCTGAAGGAGTTGAGAATTTTAGCTGCCACCTTCTCTAGGAAAGGAGGTCAGATTAGAAGGGGGGTTTGGGATGACTTTATAAACAGCCACAGTGTTTGCCAAACCAAATCATTTTAAATTTGAGGTACATGGCTCTCTTACTTTATTCTCAGGAAACTAGAGATTCAATTCTATAATTATATCATGATTAGAAATAACATAGAAGTAAGTATACAGTTATGTAAAAAGCATATGCTATACCCAGAAGAAAATTATTTTAAAGAGTATAGACTGAAAATAAATGAACTAAGTATTAAACTAAGCAAAAATTAGAAAAAGAGAAAGAAAATATATTCAAGGGAAATGAGGAAGGAAAAAAATCACCAATAGCAAAAGCTGACATTTAAAATTTAGGAAAAAAAAGGGGAAAATGCCATTGCTAACTTCCAACATTTGTTCTTTGATAAGGTCAGTAAAATAGACTAAATCTTGCAAGACTTAGAGGAAAACAAGGGAGAAAAGCACCATATTAGGAAAGATGGGATATGACAACATATTTTGAGTGTCTTTTTTTCCCCTTAAGAATAAAGAAAATACTATGACAGTTCTGTTAAAGAAAGGCAAGAATGTGAATGAAATGCAGTTTTTTTAGTAAAAAATAAATGATCAAAATTGATTCAATAGATAGTAGAAAACTGTGGGGGAAATGGATAAAAAAGTCATTTAATTTTAAAGCAACATAGTCAGATGGAGATGGAACCAACAATTGAACAGCATATTTTCAGCACAATTTAAAAATAAGTTTTAAGATTTAAGAAAAGTACATTTCCTTTAAATTAGATATTTTGCTTGGAGGGATTTTTCTTGGGGGTAGAAAAGGAGGTGTATGTAAGATTCATACAACTGGATATGCAATGTCATGCTGTTTACTGACACCACTTATTGTAGAAAAATACAGAAAATTATTTAAATGTACAACTGCCGAGGATTATGGTTCATATACATGGTGACATATTTGATTGAATCATATGGCATCATTGTTACTGGTCATTTCTAATCTACAAAGCAGTAATTCATATGCTCCAACCTGATAATTACACACAAATGAATAGTTATATACCTCAATATTTTAACTCTGGTTATTTTCATGTGGGCATATTATTAGTGATTTTAATTGTCTAATTCTAGTAAATGAACAAAATGAGCATATAAAATGAGTGTATTGCTTTGTAATATTTCACTAAACTGTGCAGTCTTGGGGAACAGGCATTTGGTAGATTCCTGGTGCAAGGTGATCTCTGCAAATATTTGTTAAAACAAGTAGTGAAAAAAATATACTATAAAAGAAAAAATTTAAATTGCAAATGAGGAGAGCTAGGGAAATTGCTCATTAAATTATTTGCCTTGCCATTTGGAAGGGTTAAAGCAATTTTAAGCCTATCATGCATGTTTTAGGCGATTATTTTCCCTTAGTGTATTCAGTTTGTGTAGTGTCTGATAAGAACATATTATGAGATGTTATATCAACTTTATAGTTGTCCTTGAAAGCATCCATTAAATTTCATAACTATAACTTGATGTGGGAAACAATGAAAACACCAATGATAAATGGGGATAGAAAATCTCAAGAGAAAATCTTCTGCCCAATTTTCAGAATAGAATGGTAATATCATGTTTAAATCCATCATAGCAGTATATGAAATTGTATCAAATACATATTACTGATTCATTATGCAAATTCTCAACTTTCAAAACTGGTGTCCTGGAAGGTGTTCATTGTGTAGACCAGGCTTGTGGTCTGCCAGGAACACTGCATATCGGCATGGTAGTGGACTTTCTGTCTTCCCTGCTGTAAAGAGGGGGGCACAGGAAATACTGATGGTCTTTAGTGGAAAGAAGGCTGAATTCCCCATTCACTCAGAAATCTTGTTCCTGCCTGTGTTGAGGAAAAGGCAGAGAAAAGCCCTGTGGTGTTAATGATTTGCTTACCGAAATTTTTGTCCAAATGTTTGGATAAACTGACAGGAGTTAATTCCATGAAGTCCTTTCTTTCAAATGATTTCATTGATGTAAAACTCTTATTCCAGTACCATTCGTTGACATTCCTCTTAAGTATCATAATGCTAATTTTTGCTTACATAATATTAATGAATGAAACAGGCATTCTGTATCTTTCTCTGCCTTTACTCATACAGTTGGTATATATTTTGTTTAGATACAAAAATTACAACTGCCTTGTTATTTTTATTAGGAAATTTGTTTTTCCAGTAATGGATATGGTAACCTGTAGTTATTACAGCCTTTGCATTCTGTTTTTGAAAAAGATAAGAGTTCCTGGGTATGAACTTGCGCTGTGAGTGGAGACAACAGACCAATTTATAAATATTGTACACAGATTCATTTCGTCATAATGTATTTGTGGCTGATGTCATACTCAATTTGCAGTTGTTGAAATGCAAAATACGGTGTTCTTGAAATATAATGTTGCCTGGTACCAAAGACCTTATAAACTCAAATGAGGCTCCATTTGTTTCCCAGTATTGTTTTTTTCGTGGTCATAAAACAATAGCTTAAAAAGAAGGCTGAAATATACATTCAAAATTTGGATTCCACATACTGCTACAAAAGTCCTGTATTTTTTTTACATTTAGTGGCAAAATTTGGCAGAAAAACATAAGGCTTATGTTTTCCTATCCTGCTGTCATTTTCAAAAGTGTTCAGGTAAGGGGTGCTTTGTCCCAAGAGGGAGTTTAAGAGATTTTTGTCACCATGAGATAAAGAAAGCCAACAAGCTTAGAAAGCAGCTGGAGGACTCAGGCCGACCCTGAGGAAGTCTTTGTTCCCAATAGTGTTTGTTCAGCATTGAAATAGGATGAGACTGCAGAGTAATTTCAATCTGATCAAAAACTATATAATACATTTTAAATACTTTATAACTGAAAGAATGTGTTTTCTTCTTTGTCTCTCCTTTTTGTCCCACCCTTACCACACACAGCTCCATGGAATTTGGGAAGTTGGTACCTGAAGAGTACAATCTCTCAGTTGATTTCTGTATTTGACAAGTGCACTGACGATTGATTTGATTGCAGCTCCAGCAGTTAAAGGCGGGTTCACTTCATGATCAAGTAACCTGAAAACATTTAATGTGAATGCACCTTTTATATTTGGTGGTTCTTTCAATGCACACCAGGGTCCCTCTTGCCTGGGCTTCTCCTGCAACCCTCCTTTTGACATTTCCATTAAACTGTAAAAAATTAGTGTTGGCTGATTAACATCTCACTTTAAGAGCGCTGCTAAAAGCCATATTCATGAATCAGAGTCAGTGTGTAGCACTGGTAATTAACTTGACAAAAATTCAGCTTTCTAGGCTAATCATCTCTGGCTGTTTTATGTAATGGCTGTCAGTTTGGGTATACAAAACAATTGGAGTCCACTAAAAGGGACGGGGAGGCCTAAGAGCTAGTAATTAGGCCAAATTCTTGAGCTGGGAACATATTCTAATTAAAAATCTGAAATATAATGTGGAGACAGAAACATTAAAAAATGTTGACTTGAGATTCCCACATTTATAATTATATAGAAGCAGCCCAAAGAAGATCAAACTGATGGTAGGGGGTTAAATGGTAAGATTCCATGTTACAAATATCCTAGGGTTTAGCCTGTGAATTCTGAGCAAGACACTGAACAGGCGGATCATCTATACCTTTACGAGGCGTCGTGCTTAAGCACGTTCCCTCTGCAGTGAGGTACGTTCAAATACTGGCTTTTTGCTAGTTGTATGATTTTTGGAAGAATGGCTCAACTTTATTCTGCCCATGTTTTCTCATTAGGAAAATAGGAACAATAATTTTATATACCTTACATGTTTATTTTAAGGGTAAAAACAAATAGTGACCATAACCCATTGCCTAGCATTTAGTAGATGCTAAATAATCGCACATATTATAATTCTGTTCTCATTGCAATTTGTGAATAAGGGAAAAGTCAAATACACAAACTACTATAACAGTATAATAAGCATGCTAAAAAGTATGCAAATGAATTAACCATTGGATTCAGAAGTGGAGAACCAACTTCTGGGTTGGGAAATCTTGAAGGAGGAGAAGTTGATTTTGGAGATGTTCTCAAAAAAGATAGGTATAATTTATCAACTAAGGTGAGGGTATCTATTTGAGTTAGTCACAAAGTATGAGCAAAATCAAGCATCAAGAAAAGCATGATGTGTAATTGAGGAATAGTCAAGTGAACATTTTACTCCAGCATAAGATTTTGTAACAGAGTAAAAGAAGATTACACTGCAAAGAAGTGTTGTCTAAACATGGTGGGTTGACTGTGCTTAAGTCACCAACAGATGGATGAGAGTTTCGAATGACATTCTGTTCACTTTTTGCAGGTGCAAATATCTCAATGTCCGGGAGTCTAACAAAACCGAAACAGATGACGTTCCTATAAGAACTTCGGTTGACTTCTGTTTCGTAATCAAAGTCGTTTATAAACTTAAAGAGATTAAAGCTGGTAGCTTTTATGAAAGTCAATTTCGTACTATTTTTTAAAAGTAGCAAGAATTTTTTAATGTATAACAAGATGCTTAAAAATATACATTTGGTTCATTTAAAGGAAATTTGAGTAGAATCCCTTAAATATGATAGAAAGGCTGTCTTTGTTTGACTGAGGCAGTGGGTCTCACTCCCACAGAAGAATCACTGTGGAGTTTGTCCATGTACATAGGCTGGCCCATGGAGATTCTGATTCCATTCGTTTAGAATGCAGCTCACGGTGTCAATAATTTTCAAAGGTACAAGGGAATTCCAGTCGTGAGAGGGTGAAGTAAAGGTATTTCTTTGCTAAACTCATTAAACAAGACTAACAAAAAAATATAAATCATATTTTTGACAAAATTAGGAATATCTGTACTCTTGAATGACACTTTGAGGTGAAGTCTTGTCAAATGCAGTAAATATCAACCCGCAGAACAGGAAAATACTGACAGATGACATAATGCAATTACATGTCTTGGAAACAGCCAGCCAGACACAAACATTGTTTAGATCACTGGAATGCACTAAAGAGAAAAAGCAACAATCCTTGGTTTGAGCCAATGGAAAAAACATGTTTGAACCATTTATATAGGTTTTGAAGACATGCAAAATAATGCTATAAAGTGTTCAAGATCTTATAGTATAGAGTTTTAAAGTACTGAAGAATGATAAAAAAATAAATCCAGGAAATTTCTGTATCTTGGGAAGTAAGATAGTCAGATTTAGCACATAAAAATACATTCAAATTGCATGTCACACGGGATATCCTAAAAATTAGTGATTGTTTATCTGAAATTCAAGTTTAGCAAGGAGTCTTGATTTTATATGGCATCCTCATTTGGAATGGGTCTAGAGAGGTAAACAGAAGCTCCAGTCATATCTGTAATGTTTGACTTAAGAAAAATGTGAAACCAAGTATGGTCAAGTGCTAGAATTTGACAGAGCTGTGTTTTGGTATAGGGGTATCCATTTTATAATCCTATTTACTATTGTAAAAGTAATTTTAAAGAAGATAGGTGAACAGACATCTTTGGTAGTAACAACACAAAGAGAAGCTACCTTGGCATAAATTTATCAATGAATGTCCATGATCCACACAAAGAAAACACTACACTACCGAGGGCTAGGAAGGAAGATTTGAATAGGTGGAAAGACATGGTCTGTTTTGTTCTTGGATAGGAAGACTTATGATGTAAAAAATGCTGTGCTTCCTATGTTAGTAAATTTAATGAATCCCCCTAAAAAATCTCAATGTAAATGTTTGTGAACTGAGTAACATAAAGAATTCTGAAGTTCATAAGGATAAGTAAAATTGCAAAAACTGCCAGACAAAGCTGAGAATGATGTATAATAAAGGGGATAACCCAACCCCTTGTAATAAAATATATTATAATCCTATTATTATTATGTATTTATAATATAAATATGTTACTATTATATGTAAAATGATCATAATTACATTTGAGCTGAATTTAAATTCTGTCTTTACACCTTGGAGGCCACAGAAGTAAAATTGTGTCAATCATTGCATAATGTGGATTTACTCACATTGTATTTTTGAGCCTTCGTTATCGTTCTTGTCTGTTTTCTTTCTGCTTCAGTTCTGCCCCGTCACCTTTCATCCGGAATTGTGGTAGCTCTTTACCTGATCTTCATACTTGAAATAATATCTTCAAGTCTTGCCTCTCCCTCAGTCACAACGATCTATTGCAAACACACATAACATGTTAACTTCCTTACAGAAAGTAGTTTGGTGCCGCCTCATTGCATGTTAGAGGAATGTAGTCACATTAGTATGGGATGAAGGCCCTTCTAGGACCCAGCCCTGTCCACCTCTGCAGTTCTCTTTAGCACGCAACTCCGAAAACTTCACCCCATCCCCTCCCACACACCAGGCCATTTCTCACTGCCTGGAATTTCCTTTCAAGTTGTTTCATGTGACCAATTTTTATTCATCCTAAAAAATTAACTGAGCTACCATACCTGCTCTTCCCCTTGGGATGGACTAAATATGCTTCCTCTGGGTATCTCCCTTTAAGAGTCTATTTGATAGCTCAAGAATGAATCTTGCAATTTGTAAATTATATACTAGTCTTTTCCACTACCGAGTGTACTCGAGACAAAATTTCATTTCCCTTTTTGCACCAGCATGTAGTACATACATAATCAATGGTTATATATAATATGTATATATAATTAACGGTTAATAAATACTGGAATAACGTGTTGAATGTCAATTGAAGTCCTTTGAGAAATATACCACATAAGGCTGGACAAATGATACCTCAAACAAACAGGTAAGCAAGCGCACGAAATTTTCTGGACTGTGAAGGTGAATAGCAGTATTTCTAGTTTCATTGGCTATATCCTTACATATATTTATTTACTTTAAATCAGCTTCAATAATTTTTATTTTTGGCTTCAGTTAAATTTATAATTAACATAAGTACATAACTCAGAATCCATCTTTCTTTCTTTTTCCATATGTGCTTCCAAGAAAACCCCCAATAAACAAGGTTCCCTCTTTTTTATGGCCCACCCGTCTTTCCTCTGTGCTCCGTAAGTTATCGTAAATTTACCACAAAGACATAGAAATGATGAACTGAAGCAATGGATTTAGTTAGAAAGAATCTGAACATTTAGCTTGAATGTATTGCTACTGAGCAATATCTTTGAAGAGACACTTTGATCACTTTAATGCATAAAATTTTTTTTAAATGGCATCTATTGATAACTTATTTGTACCAGATGTTATAATTATCAGCTGTATACTCGAAACAACCTGTACTTATTATTAACCTTGAACTTATTATTATGTTTTTTAATTTGTTTTGAGAGGCAGAGTTTCCTTTTTATTCTGGGGGAAAAAAATCTAGGTTTATAACCTTTCCAAGAGTTTTATGTATTCTCTCAAGAAATGGAGCAAAATTACTCTTGCTTATAATAGGGCTTTCTCTCAAGTTAGACAAACTGGCCTGATAATATCACATTACCGGGGGATTTTGGCCTAAAAGGTTTCAAATATAACCCCGTGTAACCTCGCCACAACTGGGGGGGAGCCAGTAATGTTCTCCTATTGTTTGGCAATCAAAGGAACTTCAGGGAAACTTCATTTGTCCTGCTCTTTCACTGCGCAGCAAGGTGGCTGCCAAGTTGAGTTTTACAATAGCGTAAATGGGCAAAGCTGAAAGCATTTGGTAGAGTGTCATTCAACATTGTCGCTCCGTTGGTCAATAGCGGAACCAAGGGTTTACACAGAGAGAGACAGGAAAATGCTGTGTCTCTGTGGCAGAGAATTCGATACAAATTTACTTGTATTTGATTACTTCACACTTCAGAAACTGCAGAGTTTTCAGGGGAGTAAAGTTTGTCTTTGATGCTTTTCAACTCTTCTGTCATTTCTGTTTCTCCTCTTTTATATTCTTTGTCTATCCCTAGAGATCTTTCAGGCTTCACTATTAGTTCTAAGCTCCCTGACCATGAAGACTGTCTGATGAGGATTACCTTTTTCACAAATAACTGCTTTTTAATGTGTTGCTCTAGTAATTTCTCACATTATCCATTTCTTGAACGTGTACTTGGTGCCCGGCACTGAGTTAAGCATTAACATGTGGTGGATATGCAACTAGTATTACTAGGTAAGGAAAAGATACAGTGATGAATCAGATCCAGTCCCTACTCTGGAGGAGATTATTGTTTACTGAGGACGATAGATGGACTGGTGGTTAAATTCTGTAGCCTTACAGTAGATAATGTATCAGATACATGACTGTGGTGGTGTGGAAATGCGGAGGGCAGAACAAGTTACTCTGTAGATTGGGGATGGTTGGAGGGGAGGCTTAATTGAAGAAGAAACCTTTGAGCCTTGTTGTAAAGTGTTTTTGTGGAGACATGATTGGGCCATTTTTCTAAGCATTTCAACATGCACAAAGTGATGAGTTTGAGAAAGGGCACAGCTTGTCCTGAGTCTTTCTGTTCCTTTTGGCAGGAAGACATGATGTCGGTTAGGAAGTGTCAAGAGATGAGCTTGCACAATTACACTTGTTCTAGACTTTTCAAGAGTTCTCTTTGAAACACTGAAGAGTTTGAATTGCTTTCAAGTAGGCAATGGGGGACAAAACAGTATTTTAAAAAATAGTTAGGAGTGACAGAGACAGAGAGATTGTTGTGTTATTTAAGGCTGCCAGGTCTGCCACTTACTAGCTGTGTTGTCAAACTACTTACCCTTTCTACACATCAGTTTTGTCTATACAATAGGGCTAATGCAGGTGATTGATGTAAAGATTAATTGAGGTAATATAGACTAAGTATTTAGAAAGAGTGTTTAGACAAAAATAAGAGAATGCCAGAGACGAATGCATGAATGGAAAGAGAGGGGAGAAGATGCATCAAATTCAGGAAACTTCCCGAGTGGAAAATCCTGTAATTGGTGACTGGTTATTAATGGTGGGAGAGGCAGAGAAAAAAGTGAGTTAGCTATTAAGGTTTCCAGCTTAGGAAACAGGTGTGGTAACATGAAACCCTATAGGAGGCCAGTGGTAATTGAAGGAATTTCTGTTAATGTATTTGTAAAAAATAATTTCAAGAAAACTCTGTTGCACCCAGTTTCTGTTAGAATGTGTAGGCCTGGAACTTAGAACGGAAGTAGTAGGTGGGAGAGAAAGGCTTGGGAGTCAGTGGTGTAAAAGGTGGTTGTTAAGCCATTCAGGATGGATGTGTGGAGTAAGAGGTGGGAAGAACCCTTAGGATTCCTCAGTTTTTAAGGATAGATAGGCGAGAAATTTCAAATGATAGATTCACTGTATTGGGAAAGGAGGTATTTTGGTGTAAGGATTCTTGCATGGAGGCATAATATTATGTATTTAAAAAATCACTTTTTTAGGGGATATCAGAGGAATGTCTTATTCCAATCACAGCCATGGGTCTATTTTTAGC
This sequence comes from Manis javanica, assembly GCF_040802235.1. Taxonomy (NCBI): domain Eukaryota; kingdom Metazoa; phylum Chordata; class Mammalia; order Pholidota; family Manidae; genus Manis; species Manis javanica. The sequence goes on along the minus strand of NC_133170.1, from coordinate 4,096,328 downwards.
CTTTTGTTTCCTAAACAAATGTTTCCTTACCTATGTGTGACTGGATTATAATAACCTATAATATGCTTCAATCTCTTAACATTTAATATGATCCATATTGCCACATAATCGCCATCACAATGTTTAGCAACTGTATATAAGAGTCCATGGTGTGAATTATATCATATCTATTTAAGTATTTCCCTCTTATATATAGTTTTATTTATTTATTTATTTTGCTCTGACAAATATCTTTAGGCCTAAAACTCCTTTCTAAATGTCTCATTTTTTCCTTAGAATTATTGATGAGACTGGACATTGATCACAAAATGCCTAGTTAACAGAACTGTTATTTTTACAATAAACCAACATGTTTAGCTTTCCTAACAATTATTATTCACACAATTGAATGATTATTGACATCTTCAGTCCCTTCATTATTACTCATTTTCAATTAAGTTACAGGTATTAACATCAAATGCTTCGTTTTTAAAAAAGGTCAAATGTTGTTCAGGCTTACTATCACCAAATAATATTGAATTGTTAAAGTATTAAAAATACTGCTTTGGATAATCCTGGCTATTCCCGACATTTATTCAAGAACTTAGTTCTTTATTCACTGTTAACTAAATAACTAACTATATGAGTTCCTAATGTATATGAATATAGGCTAAATTTGTTATGCATAATTGAGGAAAGTTAATTGATAACACAGGTCAAAAAAATCATATTTCCTTTCGTTTTAATCGGTGCCTCTTTTACAAGTGAAATTTCCATGCACTGTCTTACTGAGTTTTTCAGACCAGTCAGCTTTCGTACATGTTATAGTCATATTCTGGGACCTCCTTATTGAGGGCCTCTTGAATTGTTTTGTTTATTCATTTTAAAATAGTTTTTGCATGATAACTGTATGTCAGGCATCTTGCTCACTTGATGTTGTCTGCTTTTAAAAATTTTTCACTCTAAACTTTAGCCCTGAAGTTGAGTAGGGTGAAGGAAAATAGAAATAGCTCAGCAAGATAGTTTGCTGTTAGATTTCAAAAATATTTTGGTTTCCTTTGAAGTCTTAAGACTGTAGGTTTTTGTATGGATTCCACCCATCTATATTATCACAATACAAAGCAGTTGTGAGAAACATAGGTCGTACTTAATGTCAACGGACTCGACTATGATTCACTGTTAAAGAAATGATCCTTAATAGGAAGCTATGGTCCGAAGAGGGACAAGTCCATTATAGACAATGGAAAACTGAAACACTATGGTTCAGTGAGAAGGACAATGTAATAGGTTTCAGAAGACTGTGGTTCTATACCCACAGTTCCACTAGCTATGTGAGCCAAGAGCCTCGTGGAGCCACAGCTTCTGCATGTATAAATTAGCGATATCTGTTCAGTCGCAAAGTGTTGTTACACAGGCCAAGTGAGATTTCATGTTCTCTAAAAGAGCCTTGTAAGTCAGATTTTATTATGAGAAAATGATCATTGACAGGGCACATCTGCAAAATCTTGTGACCCAAATTTGGTGTTTCTTACAATCTGATTTCTTATCATCAGTTCTGTTTTTATTTATCTGACGTGATTGGAATGATGCTTCATCTTCTTATTTGATATTTGAAAACTTTTAAATGTTATATCTGTAAAATATGTAATTATAAAACACTTAATTTTTTATGGGCAATTGACAAAATAAACCTCGAATATATAATTCCCTTTGAAAACTGCACTGACATAGGAACAAAGACTTCAGTATGCCATGTGACCACGTGTTTATCATCGATGAGCCTGAGCTTACAGTGGCTGCTCTGTTTGATCTTTATTAGCCCAGGCCTCGGTGCAATTGAACTTGTCCTAAATTCACTGTTTCAGAGCTGCAGTGTGTGTAGCACATTCATTGTCCTATGAATAATATTCTCTGGCTTGATTCAAAAGACTCTATAACCTTACAACTTTTTTAAGGTTCTATACTTAGAAACTCCTGTTAAAATGTTAAAGTATGTAAACATAGGAAATAGTTCAAATGTTGGAAACTTGATCCTTATCTGATAATGATTTTGAAACATATTTCTTTAGCTTATCTGTACAGGATCGGGCTTGTCCCTCATTCTGCCTTTTAGCGCTGTGTGGTTAATGAATGTGATCCAAGTGTGGATTTCAGTTTGGTGATTTTGTGGATTTTGATTTGGTTAATAAGTGTAGATTTCAGTTTCAGTTATTTAAAATAAGCAGCGGTTAATTAATTTACTCCAAATAAGATAATTCCATGGCACATCAAATTGTTTGTACTTCTAATCTCTGTAACTGGGAGTTTCCAATAATTTTTATTAGTATTTAATGTTTTAAAATGACATCACAGATGTTAGAGACAAAAAATTCGAAGCGTAACATTTAAAAGTCATCAACACCTTAGAGTCTTTTTTAGATATGTAATATCTGACTTATAAAAACCATAATGGTGCATTTCCCCTTTTTGCTTCTCTATTACTAAATACAACAAATATGTAATTAAGGAACTAAGGTAAGGTACAGGGGATATCTCATTCAATCCGTTGGTTTTATAATTAAAACTGAAGCTCAGAAATAGTCTGTGACTGCCCGGGCTACAGGCTTGGGATGGGGAGTCTAGAATCTCTTCAGCGCTGCACCGCATGTCATTGCCTGTTTGGTTTTAACCATGGAATCCCTGCAGATAGGGTGACGAGGATAGTGTGGAGTTTGTCCCGGCCCTGCGATACGTGACTTTTTCCCATGCAGGGGCTCACAAACCATCTGCCCAGCCAGGGGCTCTGCTGATTCTGACCAATGCCCACTACAAGGAGTGAAGAGAAGAAAAGCTTGCTTTCCTTCCGACTTGCCTGCCCTTCCTCTCCATCTCCATCTTCAGTGTGTGAGTTGCTTTCTTAACTTTGTGAGCATACTGCTGTTAAAATGGTGGAAAACACAGAAGAAAATTACAATTACCCATAGCTTTGTAGTTAAAATAGCCACCCAATAGTCTGCTATCCTATCATTTTTTGCCATTTTAGTTATAATGAATATTATAATGAATATTTTAGAAACATGAGACCATTTATTTCATACTGTTTTGTGACCTACTTTTAGACTTGGCAGTGTGCCTGCAGCAGCAGCAGATATCCTTAGGCATCCTTCAAGATTGTGATTTTTAGTTGCCCTATCATAGCCTAACATAAGGATGTATTATCACATATTTAATTAATCTACTGTTGGAAATGTATGTTGTTTTTTATTTTTGCTGTTATAAAATAACCACATTTTTTAGACTTTAGCTTCATATCGTCGAGTTACCTTCATGAAGTTATCAGTTGCTATATCAACTATTATGAGAATCCTTATTTTCCTGTATGTTTTACAATATTGAGTACATTGTATTTATAGACGTGTGTGTGTTTATGTATGTATATACACACATATATATGATAATTATAAGTTTAAATATATTAAATATATAATATAACCAATAATGGTATCTCATGTTTTCTTTTATTTTATACTATTGTGTATTTGTAAAGTTAAATATGTTTCATCTATTACAGCCATCTATCTTCTTTTGAATTTCTTAATCATGTGCATCGTCCAGGTTTTTCATTTTGGTAATAATTTATAACATAAAATCAATATTTAATTTGTAACATTAACACAAACTTATAGTATTTGTGTTTTAATATTTTCTTCTTTTCTATTATTTACATTGCAAATTTTTCCCAAGTTGTCAATATGTTCATAGTTTTGCTTTTTTTCCCCAGCCTCCCTACTCTCCTTTTTGTTTTGAAATGCGGTAATTATCACATCTAACGTTAGGTCTGTTTCTGTACCTCTAGTCTTAAAAAAATACTCTTTCTATTTTTAGTACCATTTTTCATATTGTTGTTTTGTAATATGTTCTAATACTTTTAATATAACCACACCCTCATAAATTCTATAAGTTTAAAGAATGCCTTAGTTATTCTTACTGTTTATTTACTTGTTCTTACAGGAAAAAATTTATCTTCTTGCTTCATTTATTCTCCCAAAGAAATCTACGGGAGAAGCGAAGTAACAGCAGATTTGCGTGTTGGTAGGAATGAACAAGAGCTGTTGAAAAAAGGTGTTTATATGAGGAGAAAAGGGGAGACTTACTGGGGTGAGGTAGTGAGCCAGTGGGGTGGGACTTTTTATAAATTTACATTAAATTTATGCACAAGTGGAAGTTTTAATTTTGTAGAACAATAACACCCATGGTGTTTACTCAGTAAGGATGGAAATGGGATGGGAGAGATGTTCTCAGGTGGAGGTGAGGAGAACGGGGGACTGAATGGTGTGGCGTAGCAGCCCCTTCGGGGTGCCACTGGTGAGGGTACGGCGAACCCATTCAGTACGATCGTGTGGTGTGATGCGTTTTCCAGCCATGTTCGGCTGCACAGGTGCAGGCACAGAAGAGGCGGAACCGATCTTATTACCGAGGACTGAACTTAGTCAAGAATAGAGCAAAGCGCGAAAGGGCAAGGGAGTTGGAGTTTTATATAATAGAGTGACTTTTGAGATGTTTCTTGAAATTTATGATGGGCAAGGAGAGTGGTGAGGACGTGAGTGGGGACGAGGGGCAGTGGAGCCATGGACTCCCAGGAGCGATGGGGCCTCTGGGTGGATCAGGAAAATTGGCGTCAGGGTCCATCGAGGGAGCGAGCTTGGAAGGAGGAAGGCAGTGGGAAGTGTGGTGCTAGAAGCTGAGGTCATGGAGGGGTTTCCCCCCTGGTCTGACCGGAGGTGCCGGGGCAAGATCGCTGAGCCGGAGGAAGCCAAGGAATAAAGGCCAGTGTGCTGTGCATATAGATGCCAAAGCCACCAAAAGCTGAGGTGAGATCAGTGCTGGAGTTTGTGAGCAAAGGTTTCTGAGAGATCGTTCCATGACCATGCCAAGAAGGGGTGCCGGATGGTTCAGTCCAGTGTCTTGAGACTGAAAGCTGAGGTTGCTCGGGGAGCCAGTGCCTCTGGAGTCCGCATGCCCAGAGCTTCCCCCCAGGCCTCCCAGGGGCTTGTTCCTTCTCATCAATCAGGGCTTTGCTCAGCCATCACCTCCTTCGCAGGCTTTGCTCCTCATACAATCTAAGATAGCTCCTCAAGGCCCGGCCCACTTCGGATTTCACTTGTTAGACATTTTAAAAGCATTCGTAACTAATGTGACTGTTGTGTTTATTTACTTGTCTTTACACACTGGTTCTCTGATAGAAGTATTTTGAAAACAGTGATTTTGCTCATGGCTGATTTCCCAGACTTTTTAGTGGCACATAGTAGGCAGCCAAGAGTTAGTTGTTGAATGAATGAATGGATATTCAGAAGGTTAAATATTTTCTCTCACTTGCCTGTGACTTCTTCCAGAATCTCAATATCCTTTTTAAATCAGTTCTCTAACTCAAAGCATTCATTCTTATAAGAATCTCTATTCACAGCCCTCTCCTCAGGAAAGGTGAATTAGAGACACAAGCAGGGAAAAGCCATAAAGGTAAGGTTGCTCTGTCTGCCCCGTGGTGGTGAAGTTATTAAAGTTAGTAATCAAAGATGGTGTCATGAGGTCTAGAAATTCTTACCAGTCGGGTAATGAATTTGAAGGACAGCTATCTCCTGAGTTACTGGTCTCAGCTGTCACTGTTCTGTTCTGCTTTGAATTGTGGGGTTAGCGCCCCACAGCTGCGAACCTGATGTTCTCTTCTGCACGACTGCAACCTTTGGTCGCCTTTTTAGGAAACCGGACCACACATGAGTCAAAAATCTCATTAATTAAAAAGAAAAGAAAACAGAAAAACCATTTAGTTATCTTCAGTTGTTCCTTCTTTATATGAAAAATAAATATCTTCTATATTTTTATACTAAATACAAAGTGCTAGAGATGAATTTATATTCTCATGTTTTGGTAATGAGTAGAACTATTAGGTAATTCATTAACATGCTATTTAGTTTATATATGGGAAACTAGAAATAGCCTGGAATAGTAGAACAGGCCCTTGGTGTGTCAAGGATTAATTAAGATAACAAATGTAAATTCATTTCATCTCCTTTTCCGTTTAACAGACCAGATATGTGTTATTCATCTTCTTTATACAGAATAAAACTATCACCTAATTTGATGCCCAAAGCAAAAAATTTCTTCCACATTGCAGATAGTTATTAAGTAGCATGATTCTAATTGTTTCTGCCCTATTTTTATAAAGTACCATCCTGGAATCACATCAGTGATTTAATGTTTCTAATCATTTACATTTTTAAGCCTCTGGTACTATGAATATTTTACACAATAGTTGATTTATGTTTATATACTCAGAATATTTCAAGTCCAAAACAGATTGTTCTTTTGGTGTTTTGAGGATTCTATAAGCAACTTAAAAAGAAATCTGCCACCATTTAAAATTCTTCTACCCAACCAAAGGCCCTGTTTTAGCTCCTCCTGCCATAACAAAATACCCTAAACTGGGCAACTTAAACGACAGACTTATTTTGTTACAGTTCTGGATGCTGGAAGTCCAATATTATGGCTGGGTTCTGGTGAGAACATGTTTCTACCTCTAAGATGGCCGCTTTCTCGCTCTGTTCTCACATGGCAAAGGGGGGAGAGAAGCAGCTCTCAGGCATCTCTTAGAAGGACATTCATCCCATTCTGGGGGCCTCACCCACGTGACCTCATCAAAACCTGCTTATTCTCAGAGGCCCCATCTCCGAATACTGTCCCAGTGGGCATTGCAGCTTCAACATAGGACTTTGGAGGAGACACAGTTCTGTCTATAGTAGCCTTGAGCTAAAAATACATGCAACTTTTTGAAGTAAATATCAGACTATAATTGCAAGAGGTTACCATTATTTAGACTTCCTGTTGAAATGTACCCCTTTAGAGCTTCTTCAGAATTGTGTTTTCTAGATTTGAGGTATTTACAGATACTCTATGTTGTGAGGTTTTACATCCAAACAATGAGATTTGGCTCTGTTTTATTTTCTTTGTATTATGAAAAATGTCTTATGTGTGCAAAACTAGACAGGAGAGTATAAAGTATCTTTACACGTATATAACTCAGTCTCCACAGCTCTGAGCTCTAGGTAAATCTAGTTTTCATAGTCCTCTACCCACTGGTAGAGATCTGGAATCATCCATTTTTTCCAAGTGCTGTAATTCCTTTAGTATATAAAATCTTGAATTTTGGGACTAGAGGATCTTACTGCTACTGGTTTGACAATTGTTTGTCTGGGTTTTCTAGTTGCCAGAGTAGGAAAAATTTGTTTTGATTTTGAACATCAAATATAAGGTCATACTAATTTTACAATTGAAATTCAAGACTTTGGGGATTTTAGTTCTCTTCTGTCTTACATCTTTATCTTCTTTGTTCCATGCCAAGAATCCCTGCCTCAGGAAACAGGGGTGATAAAAACATATTATCACAAAAATTACACATTTATTTCATTCAACATTATACACACACAAGAGTCTACAAAAGTAACATTATTATTACTGATAACAGGTTATTTTTTTTTGCAGTACTTCTTGCCCATAGAATAGCACAGTAGGAATCTGTAGTCAAACTACTGCATATGTGTATTTAAAAAGTTTTTTATTGTGGTAAGAGCATAAGATCTACCTTCTTAACAAATTTTTCTGTGTACAATACCATATCATTAGCTCCAGGGGCCATGCTGTACAGTGGATCTCTAGGGCTTCCTTGTCCTGCATGACTGAGACTGTATGCCTGTTGATAAGCAGCTTCTCATTTGGAGCAGTTCCTCTTTGTGGTTATAGCACCAACTGGACATATGTTTGGGTTTGTTAGTTTTTTATTTTTAATTTTAGAATCTCCTTGTTTACATTTTGGTTTTGTTTTATAAAAATAAGAATAAATACAGAAAAAATTTCACTAACTACCTGAAATATTTACATGGCTCAGTGACAAAAATACAAAACAAATTATATTTAAAAAATCTATGTGTCTCGTGTCTGCACTCTATTCTTTTCATCCCTTTATTTATTAAAAATAATAGTCTATACTTACATTGTTTGTTTTTATAAAACTTATATCAATATATATATTTTAGTAGATGAAAGGTGCCATAGGTGGGTGATATTTATATATATATATAAAGAGGTACTGTTGACAGTCTGATTTTCTTTCTCTTTCAAGTAACTTGATTATATATGGATGCCCAAGATATTTTTTTTCTTTCTCTTTGAAATCAATAACTTAACTAGGATATCTTTTGGTGTGGGGTGGGTTATTTTCTGAGGCATTCAATGTGAGTTTTCAAAATACAGTTTAAAATCTTTTTTTGGTGATAAATGTTTTTGAATGGTAGTTTTTTGGTATTTGGTCTGTGTTTTATTTTTATTGTATAAGGATATAAATGAGCTACAGTTCAATTTATTCAATTAATAGTTAGTAGTTAGTCCATATGGTTTTCCGCATGGGGTCAGTTTTGGCCAATACAGCCAGAATCTTGCTAGTTCTAATTAGAGGCGTGTCACACAACACTTCCTCTTTGATCTCATAGTTAAAGGCTAGGGAGGCACTCTGTTGCCTGGTTTCCCTGAATTTAACTTTATCCAAACTATATGTATGCTCCAGGACACTGACCTGTCCTTGGAAAAAGGAATAACTGTCAAATGAGTTTAGAAAAGAAAATCTGGATTAGGCAAATTAAACAGGTTTATTGGAAATGTGCATTGTAATCTCCGGAGAAAATTAATTAGCATTTTTCAGGGAAAAATATATGTAACATCTCACAGATGTATTTGAGAGGTAACCTTTTTTGCAAATAAACACATTAACATTGCTAAGCAAAATGCAACTTGGAAGATACTTATTTAATGCATTTACTCTGGAACTATTAATGGATTTATCTAAGCATGTTTAAGCTTGTACTATCTCCTATTTGTATCAATTCTTAGAAAAGTATACTCTGAAATAAATAATAATACTTTCTTTCATTTATATAACACAACTTTCTCATTAAGTAGTAGAGGGTTATCTCTTTTTAGTATCTTTGGCTCAGGAAATTATAATATTTGTTGTCGTCAATACTCACTGGAGTACTTTTACATTTTAATTTGCAGTTTTCTTTTTTTTCTTCCCTGTAAAACTTTAGCAAGCTATTTCTGAAATATGTGATTCACTCATTTTTGATCACTGGCTGTCAGCTTGGCATTGGACATGTGGCATGAGAACGTATTTTGAGTCTTAAGTTACCTCTTTGGTGGATGAGTTAAAAATAGTCTGTAGAGTAGTAATTATTTTTACTACTGATTTGTAGTGGTTGCATATATGAAAATTCATTTTGTATTCACTTTATTATTATTATTTTCAAGTTATCATTTTTTTCCTTATGTGGAATTCTTTTTTTCCTTTTTTCTGTTCATTTGGAATTGGGAAGTTCTGTTTTTTCTTTTCAATGAATAATCGTTAAGGGCTAGAATCAGAGAAATTAGGAAGTTGTTTTGAATAAGCTAAATTTCTAAGCTTATAATTAACTTAAAATTAACACCAGAATTCCAATTTGTAAGTTGAATGTCCATGCGGGATAACTGCTGTGTGTTTTTTGTTAGCATCAGTTGTTGCCATGCATGTTGACTGGAGTAGACATGTCAGGGTCTTCATATTCCAGACTGCATTTTATTTCTCTTTCATTTAGTCAGGCTCAACTGTATTGACCTTTTGGCTACTACAACTAAGCATATATTTCATTTAAACTAGATTTTTTTTTTCTGTTGAGAGGAATTCAGAGTACATGGATTTTGCTTTTATAAATACAAAGGTCACTTGTAAATTAGCCATGTACAATTTCCAGAGAAGAGTAAATTGGCTTAAAGTACCACACAAGAGAGATTTAGGGCAGACCCTTGACATTTTATGGAATCCATTCATCAGCGATGGGCTGCTAAGTATACTCCGTAACTTTGTAGCTAATAGTCAGGATGAGGGAGAGAAGGATTGGTCCCATGGGCACACAATATAGGCTATTGCCTTAGAGGACATACTAGATTTAAAATGATCTTGAAAATTCAGAGACAGTATCAGAATTTATTTGAAATGAAATTTACTTAAGCGGAAAAATTATCTGCAATGTTTGAGATAAGTAACATGTGTTATCAAAAAAAACTAAGCATTAGTTCAAAATAAAACAAAACCAGTCAAAAAAAGTAAGCCTCCTTGTATAATGTACAAGGGTAAATACTCTACTGCATGTAATAGTAGAAGAGGAATGGACTTGCGCATGAGGAGCTGAATTTGAGTCTCTGCTCTTTATGCATAAGAACTGACAGAGCCTGCTTTGTGCTACGCTGTGTGCAGCCTGTGGCGATACGATGTGAGTAAAATCATACACGGTTCCCTTTCTTCTAAGGCTTTTATCTAGTGTCTGAGATAGAAATTAATTATATAATAATAAAAATAAAATAATAATGAAAGTATGTAATTTAAAAAGTGAGTTGAGTGGTCTGAAGGCAAATGAAACTAACATACATCTGCACATTAAAGGAACCTTGAGTGAAACTGATGAAGGAATTTAAGTGAAGATGTGAAGGTCTGGTAAAACTGTATTAAATAAATGAAGCAAAGGGGAAGGGGTTTAGGCAGCTAGAAATTTTCTAGAACCTAAAACTATAGTAAGAGCAAATACTGTATTGAGGAAAGGATTATGGTGTATTGGGTGAATCAGAAGGTCTCTGTGCACAAGAAAATGGAAATAGCTGAGGCTGAAGAGATGATTGGGGACAGATCATGCAGGGCTTTGCAGGTTGTGTTAAAGATTTTGATCTTTGTTGAGTGCCACGGAACAAAAAGAGCAAACGGGGGCTTCAGAAGGATGCCACATCCATGATTCCTTCACTGCAAAGCACCTAAGTTGCATTATTCTCAAAATTGCAGTAGCTTACCAAAACACAAGGGGAAAGACTGTTGAGATGGGGGAAGGAAAGCTAGGGTGTCGTGGGGGAAGGACACGCATGTGTCGTGGCATTGCCTGCAGCAGCTTTGCTCCAAGCTTTTGTCTCCAGTCCTGGAGTCTCTCAGCATTTCTCATTAGGGATTCAGTGTGCACCTGGCCGTGCTTCCCTTCTAGCGGGAGGTAGAGGGGTGTGAATTGGGGATAGGAATAGCACACCACACTCCAAGCCAACCCAGGGGAATACTTCTAAAGGCTTTGCCCAAGGATGACTCATTCACACCTGCTCCCACGAATGCTTTCCATTAGCCAAAGCTAGTCACATGACTAAGTTCAAAATTAAGAATGGGAAAACATGCTCTTTCTGTAGAAAGGTTGGGGTGGGGGAAAGTAATTATTTGGTAAACAGTAATATAATCTACTATAGCCATTTATTGATGGCTCTTCTGGAAACCATCTGTTGGAAGAATAAAAGAAAAATTGCACTAGTCCGGTTAAACAGGTAAGGAAGACTGTATTCAAGACTATTGCAGTAGAGGAGAGAGACTGTTGAGATGGGGGAAGGAAAGCTAGGGTTGCTATTTTTCTTGATGATTACATTTCAAAGGGATGACTCCCCATGTCCCCCTGAAAGACTTTCCCTGCTGGTAGAAAATTTACATCTCAAAGATGCAGAGAAAGAATTTACAATAGCAAGTTGTCTAAAGTAAATGCTCTAAGAGAAAGGATGTCTGGGGCCTACAGAAGAAACCTGTCTAAACTTTAATCAAGCTGAGAGGAACTTTAAGGCTGTCTTGGACAGAAGGAAGTAGAAGCATCTCAGAAACTACCCTTATAATCCCTTCCTTCATGAAATGATACACTCTAGTCATTGTTTAATTTCTTCTTTGAACCATAGATTATTTAGCAGCATATTTCTTAATTTCTCAATTTTAGAGGATTCTGTGGTCATCTTTTTGTTATTGATTTCAAGTTCAATTTCCAGCGAGATTAGAGAATATTCTCTATTTGATTTGTGAATCTTGCTTTATAGTCCAGCATAAGAACAATATGTGTAAATGTTTCGTAAGCACTTGAATGTGTATTTACAGTAATTAGGTGCAGTGTTTCATAGTATATATTTTAGGTCATACATATAAATATGTCATTATATATAAGAAGGTATTTTCATATATATATATAGTGATATTTGGTCAAATGAGGACATTGATAACAAAACTTGATAATAGATTGGATATGGGGAGAATAGGGTCAATAAAGAAATCAGCAATAACTAGATTCTTGTTTTATGGCTTGAGCTACAGTGCAAATGGTGATGAGGAGGAATGGTGTGAGTTTGCTGCGGACAGAGTCAGAAAGGAACTAGCTGGAAGAATATGTCAAGTTTGGCCATGTTGTTTAGATGCCTCTTTGACATCCAACTAAGATGTCAGTTTAGCAGTAAGATATGAGTATGGAGCCCACAGGAGAAATTGGAAATGGTTATATAGATTAGGGAGTCATATAAATGGAACTCAGAAGATGGACTAAATGAGGCCCTTTGGGGGGAGTGTTCAGAGAGGGGAGCCCTAAGGTGTGCTGACTTCAGAGCAAGCATTGATGGGCAAGAACCAGCAGAGGAGAGCAAGGAGAGGTCAGCAAACTAAAAGGAAGCTGTAGCATTTGACTAATTGAGTCAAGGAAAAAATTTGTTTCAAAATGGAGTTAAGTGATTGACTTTTCTGTTGAATGCTCCTAAGAGGTTAAGTAACATGAGAACAGAATAGTGAGTATCGATTTCGATAACCCAAAATCCTTGTAACTTTGGCAAGAACAATTAGAAAGAGCTTGTACAACATTTATCCATATTGTTTTTTGCCAATAGAAAATTTAAAACATTGTTTTATCATGAAAGAATGAATGGAGTCATACATTTATTCTCCTACTGTACACAGGTCACTGGAGATATACAAATGAAAAACTATGGTTTGTGCCTTGATGGAGCTTGTAGTCTTAAAGGGAGACAGACATGCAAAAACAAATTAAAATAAACCTTTCCAAGTTCTGTGCAAAATATCTATCCAGTGCTCTGGAGGGTAGAGATGAGCATGGCTAGTTTAGCTAGGGGACACTTTCAGAGAAGAAAAGGTCGTGCAGGCTGAGGACTGAGAGGTGCCTGGCAGTTTTCTAGGTAGATTTTGGAGGGAGGAGCATTGCAAAGGCACTGCAGAGTAGGTCTCAAAGGCTCGGAGTAGGACGAGATTAAATATTTAAGGTGTTGTTTAGAACTCTGAGATCACCCGCTGAGATAGGTAAGAATGTTGGTTGTATAGGACGCTACAGGCATGTAGTAGGGGCAGGGATACTACCGTTCCTATACTCCTTGAGCAGATTCTCTATTCAACGTATCCAGTAAACCCCAAAGGTGTGTTTCAAAACAGGGAAACAGTATAGCAGCACCCTAGCACCTGGCAGAGAGGATAAGAAGAGGAATTGGAGAGTGGGGATGAAATCCAGTATGACGAGTATTTGAGAAGTAGAATCTGTTTAAGCTGGTGACTGCTCAGGTGCCTCTGAGGTCGGGCAAGGTCGTGACTGCCATGCTAGACATGAGTCATGGTTAGTAGCAGCTCTTTTCAGTCACACTGGGGTATAGGGACAGAAGCGAATGTCAGCAGGTGGGAGCTGTTGAGCTCGTTCTGGAACAGGCTAAGGAGTCTGGGAAATATCCAAGTATCAACGAAACTAGGAGTGTCGACGTCACAAGGGGGTTTAGCAATGGAAATAGATGTGAGAATCAGATGTGACTAGTAATGAAAACCCACAGTGGGTAGCATTTCTCAGGGAGGGTTAGTAGAATAAAGAGGGAAGATAAATAGATCAAGATAAAAATAAATTTAAGAACTTTATATGCTTTTTTCAGAATTCTTGTGTCGTAAGAAACATGGCTGTGTTTTATAAAGTTACTTTAAGGAAAGTAAATGTAATAGTGAAAGGAACTATACATTTTTAAATAGTTAATAAGAATATTTGGAAATTTCCTATTTATTTTACATAATATCTACTCTGCTAATGACTAGTGGTCAAATGATATGATGATGTAAAGTATTCACTCTTCAGTTATTCCTTCCAATGGAATTGTCTTATTTTTAGTGTCCTTTCTTTTGGTTGCTAAATATTACTTAGAAGTCATCAAACTGAGTTAACTTTCCATCCACTTTTATGATTTTTCTCTGTTTCTTTTTTTGTCAGTAAAAATAACTTAGTGTTTTTCCTAATGAACTGACTTTCCTAATTTAGTAAACTGTAAGGATCATTAATATTTCTTCAGTCTTTGAATTCATGTCCTAAGAGGGAAAATCTTAATGTAAGATATGATTTCATTACAATATCTTGTTTTATTAGCTTATGCTTCTGTGGACTGATAGCAAAACAATTTTTCATCAGTTTTCTTCCCACACAGATGGAAACTGGCTCTACAACTTTACTTCATATTCTTACAAACTTCTTATTCTAAGAAAATATATTTGTTACCTTTTAAATTCCTTCATGACATTTTTGTAGCAATTTGTAATTTATAAATTACAGTTGTCACATTACTTAATTCTTGCCACAGCTCTATGACATGGCTATTGGTAATGCCGTTTTATGGAAAAGGACACTTCAAATCAGAAATCAGCAGCTAGTCATGCAGCTAATACAGGTAGGGGCGACTCTTAAATCTGTTTTCCCTCTACTGTGTCCAGAGTTCTGTGAGCGTACCTGAGCAATTTGAAAATGATACCATATTTTTGGTAAAGCACTTGGTTGTACTCTTTCGAGTCCCTTGTGAACATGTGGTAGGTTAGGAAACCATATCCTTTATAGGAAACGGCTAGGCCGTGACGGATTCCACCACTCTTCCTACCGCTTTTTAATAATCAGGAACAAAGGTCTCCTTTGAGATTGAAATAAGCACAATATTTTCGGGGTTATAACAAAGAAAGGTTATTTTCATCTAACAGTTCCTGGCCGATCACGGTGTCCATGCCACAGAAAGGCCTGAATAATCTCCTTACAGAGGGCGCTGAAGCCACGAATCAGCGTTCTTTCTGGCTAAGGGCACATGCGCACAGGTCGGCCTCCCACTTTCTGCAACGGTGTTTGTGTGACGTCAGCTGAAAGGCTGCCCGCCCCTCCTTCAAATGCAAGATGAGCGACTTAGACAAGGAAGTGGAGCTTCAGCAGGAAATTATCTACGGTACTCATTGTTTACTTTTTCTTAAATTTCAAATAATTGCAACTTTTATTTCTTATTCAGTCAAGGATTATTTATTTTGATTTTATATACATCAGCGTTTGTATTTTACGTGTAACTATTCAAGCTCTGGTGGTCTTCCTGAAAACCGTGTGCGGTGATGGTCAGTGTGTGTGACTCATTCCTCCAAAAGCCAGATAAACAGGCAATGTGCACATTTTTTCACATTGGCTTTAGGATAATTTACTGAGCATCTTCAAGTACTAGTGTCTAGTGTGATTTCTTTTATAAAGTTCTTCTTGTAAATATTCTGCTAGAGATGAGAAACTATGTTTAAGAGGATATGTTCTAGTTTAGACAGTTCGAGAACAGAAAATCTAAGAATACATCACTAACCTATGTTGCTGCAGAACCTCAATTCATGATTAATGACTGATAACGTTAGTAAGGGGGAAGAATTTGTATGGCTTTTTTTGTGAGCATCCGAGCTGCAGAATTAACAAGCAGGATGGGCAGCTGTGGAAGGGGGCTGCCTGTGCTGCTACCCAGGAGGAGAACGGCTGATTGTGAAGTCGAAATTGGCTTAGGGTGAGTGGTGGACTTCAAACATAGGTGACTGAAAATAAAATATGGAATTTATTGTAATTATTTAATAATGCCAATTATTTAATCATACCAATTTTACAAAGATTTTTAGTAGTGGCAAAAACAATTCAGTATTCCGTATCCCTCCCCTCCGCAGCAGCTGTTCAGAAGAGGAAAGGGTGTGGTGGTGGTGGAGGGGTGTTTGTCTTTCCCCCTGGGAGTTGTCTCCTCAGTACCGGGAAAGCCTAGGGTAGCAGTGGGAAGGAACGCCATGAAACTCCTTTGGAAATTACGTTGAAGAAGTGTTTCCCTGTTCATCTGTGGTCTTTCTGCCTTACCCCAGACTACGTTGTGTGCATTCGATTTGACTTCTCAACATTTCTGCTGTAATGCTGAGGGAGTAGATTGTTTTCTAAATAAGGACAAACGGGAAATAAACACCAGCAATTTGGATAGAATCACGTAGCAACTGTCAGAGGAGGATTAGAACCGAAGTCTTACGGGCTTATAACTCTAGATTTCTCAGGAAATCTGCTTATAGTTTTATGTGTTAAAGAAAGTTTGCTTGGGGAGAAACCCAGGTAGCCAGAAATTGAAATGTTAATGTTGGCTTCACTTCTACCTTTTCATGGAAACTTACTTATCATATTTATGTCTTATTTGCAAAATAACATAATGTAGGAAGTGTATAGAACTGTGAATAGAATTGGTTCTAAACTGCCTTCAAGTATTTGAGCATTAGAGGTAAATTTATATTTTATGTGTATTGTATAAGTAAAAAGCAATGCGAATGTGTTCTCTCCTTGATTGAAGCAATTGCATTCCTTTGTAATCATACATTCTTGCGTTCGCTTTATGACACATGGATTCCATAGTCAACTACCGAAATAGGAATTTTAATTGTGATGTGAGAATTTTAAAGCCAGAGTATAAATAACTAAAATCTCTTCTGGAATGAGCATTAGGGAAGAAGTGAAGTAGAAGGGAGATGTGTAATACTTATTTAAGTGCTGTATGGTTCGAAGATTAACCTTATACTGGTAGGATTTGGCCATGTTTTCTATCAGCGAGTAATCAATACCTTGAGGTGAATATTTAGGCTCAGCACAAGGGATGTGAGGATCATTGAAGTGAACAGAATAGTCCACTGAAAACAGACACAGGAAGGAAACGAAGCCCAGGACAGATGTGAGGACTGTCCGTATAGAGGAGGGCCGAGCACTCCCAGCGGAGACAAGAGTGGGTGGAGGGCGGGGCAAGACAGGGAGCGGTGGTGGTCCCGAATAACGGTTTTCCAAACAGGAAGGAGGATTAACGGTGATACAACTGCAGAAAGGTCAAATAAGATCTGAGCTAAAAAAAGGCCATGTGGCTTTTGAGTCACTTGCAATGAGGCGATTGCTTCGAGAACCTTCAGGGCAGGAGCGGAGGAGTGAGCCGTCTGCGGCACGAGGGGCTGGGTGGGGGGTGAGGTCAGGAGTCGGCGGGGCGAGGCCGGTGAGGGCGGTGGTGTGACCCTGAACTGAAGGCCAGGGCCAGGCCCCTCTCCCCAGAAGTGGCCGTTGGATGATGAAAAGAGCTGGATGTTTGTATCACTGTGTTATGTCTCCCAGCCTTCCTCCCAGAGTGACTCCTGCTACGTAGAGTGACTTAAATACAGAGAAGGGACAGAGAACCAAACCCTGTGCGCTTCTTGGTTTACTCTGTGATTCAGGGTTCTGGGCAGGAAAAGAGAAGTGTCACTGAGTCATTTTTCTCATTCACTTTTCTAAAAGCAGACAAATCTCTGTTTGACCATAGTCTTTTGTATGTTCCGTCATTTTCTCACTTTACTTATCTTCCTGTTATTTAAGAAATGGCAGAAGATTTTGTCTTTCCTCCACCTAAGATATTACATATGTTTCTAAAAGTTCTCCTGTCATGGAAATTTGAATTACAGTTTACCCAAATTAAGTAGTTTATGAAAAACTTAAAATTCTTTTGCTTTAAATGATTTCTCTTCCTAAAGAATATATGTGTGTCTATAATCTGAGTGATATTCAAAGTATTTAAGAAAAAAGGTAATGTTGTAACTCTGTCTATACATCTATCTGTGTGTAATGCATAGTTTCAGTAATTGATCTTCTATAGGTAAATAGGCATAAACACATCACCTTGTTTGATCAGAATTATCCCTTTTGAAGATAAATACAATATTGCCAACATATCTCTTGACCCTGATATTAATGTTTCTACAAAATACCACTTTCAATAAATTTTATTGAAAACGAAGACCTGAATTAAAGAAAACTGAATTCCAGACCGGCATCAAACGAACAGCTGGTAAAACATTCTATGTAAGCCTGTATTTCCTTTCCACACTGACTAGCTTGGCACTTTCCATTTAAGAAAATGACAGTATGGTTAAGTGCATTTAATTTTTCTATTTTATTCATCTTCTGGAACATTGAAGATTAAGGCAATTTTTTACCCTTTCAAATGCTCAAAAGCTCTATTTATCATGTAAAATATAAGGGTAAATGTATAAACCTAGGAAATGATTTTATTATACATAGCATAACATTTTATTGACTTTTGTATGTTAAATTTGTGCTGTTGTGAACAGTGGGATGCTATTGAGACTTTGAAAACCAAGAGCAAAACCAAAGTGAAAATAAAACAAAAAGCATTCAGCTTTATTATGGTTCTCAGCATTCTTTACCTAAAAACAGTTTCTTTTCTGACCTTTGCTTTGTTCATTTTGGTATTCTAAAAACTTTGTGGCAGGTGTCAGACATGATCCCTGTTATTAAGAAGCCATTGTGCACAAAAGATAGAGAAAAATTCCAAACCAGTGAAATCAGCAAGCCTTAATCTACATGACTTGTATTTTTTGTTTCACTGTTAGAAACATGTTCAGTATAGGAGACAAAACTCCAGTTACAGTCTGATCGTACGCAGTCTTCATAGCACTTACTTTTTCCAGAACACTTAGCATCTCACTTTTCTAAAATTTAAGCTTAGTACCAGCAAAGATGTATTTGACTTGTTCTTGTTGGTTAACTTGATTTGCAACATCCAGAAGTGTCAGACACACAGAGCAAACCCAATAAACTTTATTATCTTTAACATAAATGCTTAATTCTGTGTCAACTGATGATTTTTATTGTATATTCCCTTTTTACCTCTTTTATTACAGTATCGATTCATATTCAACATCACCAATTCAGACTTCCAAGTATTTGTCTTTTCCTTGCTTGTTTTTAAAGCTGTAACTTTCCCAACCTATATGCATATTGTAAGTCAGTTAGTTGATCCTGGTTCGCCGAAGGTAGGGAGAATCTCAGCAAAAAAATACAGAATCACAAACCAAGATGATGTTGAGGTAAGATAAACACTTGACTGATGCAGGTGGGCTGAGTTCATCAGTGAATAGAGATGAGGACAAAACAAATCAGGCATGGGGGAATTTTTTTTCCAAATTAGGATCTAAAAGAAGATTGTTGATAGAAGGAGCTCCATACTCGAAGGAGTTGCTTGGCAGATTCCCAAGTAGTATGGGCTTTGTGTGGTTAGAACAGCACTCTGTGAAGCCAGTAATGCTTATAGTGTCAGGAGAATTTCAAAGACTAGAATTTACTTTTAGATGATTAAGGAAGGAAATGAATCTGTTGGTACTTCTGTCATCCATGAGAGGAAATTTTGCAGTCTCACCATAATTTAGTTACATTTTAATCTTTTTTTCATTATAATAAAAGAATACCTAAATTATTACTTATATTATCTTTTAAATTTTCCTTTGTGTTTTTTTAAAAAACCAAAGTTTATTAAAATTTTTGACAAAGAAATTAGAGCAAAGTAAGCCTTGAGAAGTATTCTTTTCTAATGTTTTAATATGTATGTGGTTATTTTTCTTCATGTACTACATGAGGAGAGGTTTGTTTTAATAACCTTTACATGCTGTGTTTCAAGAAGAACTAACTTATATTCAAATGAAGAGTTCACTTGATTGTTTATATTTAGTGCGTCCTGTTTTAGATAGGATTCCTTCTGTAGGTCTTAATTTGGGGTTATTTTTAGATATGAAGTATAAGTACCCAGAGGCTTGGGTAGGTCATCTTTAGCTCTATAATTCTTTTCTCCATTACATTTTTGAGTGCAAAATAAGTAAACATCTTTGCGTACATCTCTCTAAGTCTGGTGCCTGAGGTAACATATACATACATTGTGATTAAGACCTGGTCATTATTTTTGTTCTATTCACTGTTTCTTTCACTTGAAGAACCTTTTCTCCCAATTTCAGTTTAGAAGTACTCAGTCAGAAGCCAAAGTATGCAAATATCAAAGTTCATGAATTGCACAAAAGACAATAGAAAGTGAGAGTCCTATGATGTTTTGTTATTCATAGGCACCAGCAAGTTTTTACAACCCAAGATCAAGGTTAAACACAAAGACCCAACAAAATGGCTACTTGAAATGGTACAAAATTGCTCGGGAAGTGTGGCTAATAACAAGCAAACAAAAATAAACCTTAGAGTTCAATGAGGCAGAAATGTATTGTAAGTAATGTGTTACAGCACACTTTGGGTCAATTTCAAGTTTACATATTCTTAATGTAACAAAACAAAAGTTTGTTCATACAGTGTGGTGTATTATTATCTATTATAAAAGCCACAGAAGCAACGATTTCGGGCATCTGCTTCATTCCACATGATGCACTGTGTTGTTGCTGTAGCCCACGGTACTGATTTTTCTCTATTATTCTTTTGTTTTATATTTCTGTTCTCATTATTAAGTTTGGAGTTCCTACAGTGTTCCAAGATAGATAAGACAGAGCTCTTATGTTTATGTCAATTATTGGAGACATAAGACTAGAGTGAAGCCTCCATAAGTACACTAAAATCCATTGAATTGTGTACTTAATATGAAGCAATTGTATGGTATGCAAATATATCAGTAAAGCTGCTTAAAAAAAAAAAAAAGAACCAGGGCAGGATTTCACTGGCAGCCAGTACTGATTTGTGGTTTGTGATTCTTGGGTCTTCTGTGAAATACGGTGGTGTCAACTCTTTGTCTCCCATTTCTGTATTTTATATTGTTCCTTTCCCCCTGGATACTTTACCAATCTTAAAGATGTCCTGTGAGCTTCCATTCTTAAACACAAAGATGAAACAAAATAACACAGATCTTTCTCTATTTTTTTCCTCCTCTTTAGCCTTCTCCTCAGTTTTAGATTTAAAAAAAATAGCTGCATACTCTATTTCTACATCTTTAACACCCATCCTAATCTGGCCCCTTCCTTTACTGTTGGATTAAGATGGAGTTGGCAGAGTTCAGTAGTTAATTCTCACATTGCCAGTGGGCATAATTTACACACATACACCTAAAATATGTCAAATGAGTAGGTTTAAACTTACCTGCCAATGTCCTCAGGCTATTGTGTCAGTAGCACAACTCATTGTGTGATGCCAGATGGTAGAATTCATTACACTAACATAAAGAGGAGATGAAAACACTGTTGGTTTTTAACAGCTCACTACAAATAATGAAAAATTTAGTCTTTGAGAATATGTCATTTGAGGACATTCCAAAAGACCCAGAGGTACAGTGGTCCCATTTTTTTCAATGACCAGAAATGTAGCCCAGAACATAATGTTTCTCCCGGAATTTTGCTGCTATTTGGACAAAATGATGAGAAGGCTTGTAACACACTATAAGAAAGTGTCTTGGCTTCACCATTTCCATGTTATGATCGTATTTAGTTATTTCACTTCAAAGTCAGCAACCACAGACCATGAGCCACATCCAGCCCAGGTACTGTTTTGTAAATAGAGTTTTAATGGCACACCACTACACTTACTCATTTACGTATTGTCTAGGCTGTTTTTCCACTACACTGAGTAGCCAAAGACCTTTGGTCTACCAAGCATAAAATATTTATTATCTGGCCCTTTACATAAAAAGTTTGCTGATCCCTTTAAAAATATTAATTCACTTGAACTTCCATTTTGCTTAATTCTACACATAGTAAACAAAACAAAACAAAGTTTGTATTAATCTGGAGTGTGGTGAGTCTTATTTTTCTTTCCAAAGTGTCTTATGGATAGACAGTGGAAATCTGGTTGCAGTGTGCTGCCTTAAACATGTACAGTTCCTTAGGTTTTGTTAAAAACAGAACAACAAAAAACACTAAGGCAGAGAAAATGGCTCCTATAAGAAACAAGCTTTTCAACAACTTTTCAATCTCCTCCCTTCCTTTGACAAAAAGTGATAGTGGAGAATATTCATTCAATAGTCAGAAGAGCTATATATTTGATAACACAGTGACTGAGTATCTTATTGGAAACTATTTTTGGTTGAAGCTCAGGGAAGTCTGAGTACCTATTTTGTTCATTAAAGTAGCTGAAACCATACCTTTCACATGGATAAATATTACACATAGGTATTTTCCCTATTTTGCAAAATTTTTAAAAGTAAAATATATGTTAAAAATGGTAAAATAGATTTTCTCTATAGTAGCTAATACTTTTATTCCAAGTTCATTATTTTATTATGTTCATTATGTAAAATATATCAAAGTAATTCAGCATATCCTTCAAAAATATAATACTCAATTCTCCATCTTTTGGTTTTGAATTGTTTAGCAGTTCTGTGTGTTACTTATCATTCTCTAAAACAAATAATAATTTGACCCTCCTCGCCTTTTTTCCATGTGCCACTTAGAAGAATTCTAACAAGGAAACTTGAAATTTAAAATCTAGTTTTCCAGTGTCATTTGGATGTACAGATATACCGAAGGATATAATTAGTTATGGAGTAAGAAAACTTACTCCAAGCCTTAAGAGATTTATTTTTTTATCAAACTTTCCAATGTGCTGTATATCAATGGCCAAGAATTGGACTTTGAATTTTATTGCTGTCATTTAAGACATTCTTTGTAATGTATTTTAGAGTTAAATCATGAAGGTTAAGTCTTCCTGTTATTAACTGTGAAGCAATTAAGAAATACTTTGGGGTCTAATATAGAAAATCCTCCAAGTTAAATGTAAATAGAAGCTGAAGTGAAATCTCTTTTTAAAAGATGAAACTGACTATAAAAAGTATCATTTGCACTGATACAGAAATAGAGGCACAAAGGACAACAGGATACATCCTGGCTGGATCATGAAAGATTTCCACCGATAAGCATAGTTCAGAGCAATCTAGTTCTGGTTCCTGCTCCTGCCAGTGTTAGGAGGACTCATTTTAGCTGGAAATCTACATCTCTCTAAAGTCAGTGTAGTTCTAGAACAATTATAGGGAGTTGAGGTCAGACTTTCTCTCTCCTGAAAAGGCTTCAGACTGAAGTGTGGTCTCTGTTTCATATCCCTTCTAGACCTTGGTCCCACAGAGCTTGAAAGTTACCTCCTTTGGGGACTATAGCTTATAGCTGGAAGGGATGTTCTACATTATGATTATTTTAACAGGAGCCCTGCTCGCCAAAATAGCGTATTCAAGCTTACTAGATTTGAAGTAATTGTAGTATTTATATCGGTGAGTATAGCCTAAGACAAAAGCCATCATTTGGGGGTAAAATTATAAGAAGTTGTGGTCGGACATGATGATCATGAGAAGCCACTTGTTCTAGTTTGTGTCAGGTAGGCGTCCTGGAAAGAGGACTGGTAAACTTAGTGCACACACATCCCGCTTGGGAAAAGGGATAAGGAATTGTGTGAATGCTCAGGCTTTGAAGTTTAAGGCCATTGGGAACTGGAGTGTTTGACATGGAAGGTCTGAAACATCAGCCAGGGATTTATTTAGATATCAATACTGTGGGACACTACCGAATGGCGCTAGGATATCCAACATATAAAATAAAATTTGAGAAGGATTCTCGTATTTGTTTTTTCTTGTGTTTTCATAGAGAGTGTCCTTTTTTGAGAAAAAACAATGACCAAGCCTCATTTTAAGGTTAATCTCGAATTCTGTGAATGAAACGAGGCCTTTAAAGAAAAGTCTAGGCACTCTATTGAAGACTCCTGTTTTGATTAGAGGTTCAGGGCTCTTTGGGTAAGAAGATGGGATATGTCTCCTGGAATGACTGATCACACCAAAGGGTAGATAAGGCTTCTCTTTTTAAAATAATTTTATGCAAGGGCGACAGACATCTCTTTTGTCTGTGAAGACAGTCTGACTCATTAATGAGTTAGGCTTTGTCTTGTACTAGAAAGCAACCACACGCCCACTGGTAAGGCAGCATCTGGGCAAGAGCTGTCTCACCATGAACAGCTGGAATGGGAGCCGAACCCATGAACATAAATCAGATGTGAAACAAATGCAAGATCTTTGAAATGCATATGAGCAGGAGAAGGAATGGTAATCTTAGGATTTAAGCAGTGACTATATTTGGCCCCTTAAGCTATCTTTGCATAGATCTTTTAAGTGTTAGGAACAGTGAATCCACAGCCACATGGGGACTGAAGGCCTCAGACGAGACAAAGGGAGGCATGAAGTCAGGCATGGAGAGATTCATGGAAGGCACCAGGAGGCACACCAACACTGAGCTCCCACGTGTGGGTCTCTGTCCCATCTGGCATCTGTCTTGATCATTCAAAGTAGAAAATTCAAATCTTACTTCAGGCTGGGCCATTGAACATGACCCCAGTCCTACATGGAGTAGGTGTCAGAGAGCCCTGGGTAATCCTTTTCTTTTCTAAGGATTCCATCAGGGACAAGTATTTCCCCATGTATTAGGAACAACTTACATGTAGTTTGAATTTTGTTATTTTATTGTCGTATATTAAATAAAGGAAGGGTTGGTCAGTACTGTTTCTACTTGCCCTAAAATGAGCCATCAAAGTGAAGTACTGGAATAAAAGAACCCAAAAGCAACATCATTAGGTAAATATAGCAGCATATAATTGTTTTATCCTTTTTAAAAATTTTGGTATCATTAATATACAATTACATGAGCAACGTTGTGGTTACTATAATCCCCCCATTATCAAGTCCCCACCACATACCCCATTACAGTCACTGTCCATCAGCATAGTAATATAGCAGCATATAATTTAAAAAATTGTTACTGACATATCATGGGTATATCATCTTACCTTGGTTTTAAATATATAACACAGTGGTTCAACAGTTACACATATTATTAAATCCTCACCCCCTCTAGTGCAGTTACTGTCTGTCAATATAGAAAGATGTTACAGAATCACTGACTGTATTCCCTGGGCTGTACTACTGTCCCCAAGACCAACTTACATCCTGATGGGGAATTTTTGTGCCCCTTTATCCCCTTCACCCTCGGCCATGCTAACCACTAGTCACTTCTATATAAATTTAATTATGTCTGTGTGTACCCTGTCTTCTCATTTGTACTCTATTATAGTCAAAATGGATCCTTATTGATTTATTTAATGCCCCTTATATTTTAGTTTCTGCATCTGATTTCCTATTTCCTTAGGAGAGAAGAATAACTTAGAGTGGCAATGTAAAAGGTCAGAGTAACTGAAACTTGGTAATTAAATGCTCCTTTTTTCTCTTTCTTTTACTTTCCATCAGTTATCTTGTGAGATTCAATATTCTTTAGAGTACTATTTGAATGTAATTTTGCCTTATCACATAGGAAATTGTTAAACCTTGAAATGCAGTTTTGTGACAAAACATTCCAACTGATTTACTTTTCAAGTTGGCTATAATCACAAAAATGAGTCTAATTTTTGAGAAAGAGGTCTGTAATTTTTTCCTGTATGAAAATATCAAATAACAAAAATATTCTAGAAAACGTTTTTTTTTTCTCCCCAGGCTATCACATGGTTTACCCCTTGTGTAGAAAGCAAAAGGTATTCTAATATGCCAACTCCACTTTTTAAATTCGCCGGAGCAGAGCCAGTGTCATCCTCCTCGGTCTTACTGAACCCAGGGAGCGTGCTCCAGTCCTCGCCTGGTCTCTGGCTGTGGTGCTCCACGTGGCCTCCGTGATGCCGCATTCCCTTGGATTTAACTGGTTTCTTCATCTCCCTTCAGTCTCCTTTGCTTGTTCGCTTTCCTCTGTCCATTCTTGAAATGTGAACATTCTTCTTGTCTCCGCCCTCCTTACCCTCTCGATTTCCCAATCCTTCTCCCTCATTCAGGATAACTAAGTCTTGAACAGCATCATCCATGTAAACTGACTACCTAGGTTTCGCCATGTGCATTAGTTTTCTATTGCTCTGTAAAAACTCACCACCAACTGTGGCTTAGAACACTTATTTAGCATCCTAAGTTCTGCAGGCCAGTAATTAGGGTGGAGGCCAGCAGGCTACTGTGCTCAGGGTCCCCACAGGCTGAACGCAAGCTGTCAGCTAGGGCTCAGGGCCCGTCTGGGGATTGAGGTCCTCTTCCAAACTCACCGATATCATCAGAATTCAATTTCTTGTGGTTGTAGGACTGAAGTTCCATTTCCTGAATGACTGTTGGCCAGGGGCTATCTCTTCTCTTAGAAGCTGACTGTACTTCTCTACCAGGTGGCCTATATGTAGGCCATCTCACACTTCCGATTTCTGACATCAGATAGGGCCTAATCCCCAACATCAGACAGGGCCTAAACACCTTTAAAGAGATCAGCTGATTAGGCCAGGCCCACAGGATCTCCTTTCGGGCTTTGATTAACTCAGAGTCAACTGATTAAAAACTGAATCATGGGAATTCTATCCGTCACATTGACAGGTTCTGCCGCATATAGGAAGGGAAACTGTATAAGGCATATACATCATGGGTGGGGATGTTGGAGGCCAGCTTAGAGTTCTACCCCAGCCCAGGCCTGCCTGGCTGTATGAATTTGGGCAAGTTATATAATTTTTCTGTGCCCATGGTTTTCTCATCTCAAAGTGGGATAATCAAGGGAATATTCTTTATGGGGTTATTGTGAGGATTAATTGGATTGAAACGTTAAACCTTTAGAACAGAGCCTGACACATAGGAAGTGCCTGGCCTGTGAATATATATTCATCTGTTGTCTCGCCATAGATGTTTCCTCCCTTCTCATGGCTTCAATGCAAAGATATTGTACCCACTCCATGGCTTCAGTGATATTCTTACAACTTCCAAATTTATATGTCCAGTTACGATCTCTTTTCTGAGCTTTAGACATCTCAAGTTTTCTACTCAGATCTCTTGGATGTCTAATAAGCAATACAAGTACAATTTTTTCTAAATCTAAACTCATGATTTCGCTTGCAGACCTGATCCTTTCTGGTGATTCTTGTCACAGTAAATAGCACCGAGTCATGAAGTTCCTTACACTTTCCAGTTTCCTCTTCCTTTCCTACCATTCATTCATTAAAAAAAAAACGTTTTTGGAGTATCTGCACACATTGCAAAGTATTGTGGCAGAGGATGTAATGGTCAGTAAAACGGATACAGTCTCTGCTCATGGAGCTTACAATCAGGTGAGGGAGACAGATTGTACTCTGTCACATACACTGTACCCAAAACTTGTTAAACCAAACCCATTTTCTCAACCTCATGCAAATATTGTAGGCAAGCCACTACCTCTCTTTCCGGAACTAGAGCCAGTAACCCCTCACCCGCTTCCTGCAGTCAGTCTTACTCCACTCTCTCTACCTCTTGTCTTCAAGGAGCTATCATTACCTCACTCTTCTGCATAAATCCTTTCAATGACCGCCTGTAATGTACAAGATAAAAAAAACCCTTCACGGCCTGCCGCCGGCCCTTCCTCACCTCTCCAGCATTTTGCACGCTCCTTACCTCCATCTCTGTGTTTTGGCTTTATGGCCTTCTTCCTGCGCCTCCACCATGCCACTTCCTTCACGCCTCAGCTCTTTGCACCTGCCAGTCCTTTTAAAATGGGCAGTCTCTCTCTCTCTCTCCTGTTCTCTTTGCCTGACAACCCTCAGCTCAAATTTATCCCCCCTGGGAATCTCCCTGATCCTTCCACACTGAATTAGCATCCACATCACACTTAAAGTACATGATCTTCTTCCTATGGTTTATGGTTACATATTGGTTTGAGTCATTATTTGATTAATCTCTGCCATCATTCTGTGGGGAGAGATGTTCGAGACAGATCCAAAGGACGAGCTTTTACTATATGAACAGCTTTTTGAACTGAATTTTGTTTATGAGGGAAAGTGGCATTTGTATTTTAAATGTGTTGGCTATTCTCAGATGTGCATTGGACGGGGCAGGCTCTCTGTGTATCCCCTCTGGGTCAAGTCAGAGCAAGCTTACCCTAGTAGTAGTTGGGAGGGAGTATGTTTATGACCATGAGTGCTGCTGAAGACTATGAAGTTGTACAAGAATATGAAAAAGTGTTCTATAAACTATTAAACTAAACACACCATTTTTGTTGCTGGTATTATTGCTAATATCATCAAGGTAATACTTGAGCTGAATTTATCCATTCACTTGTACACCAAAACTTGGTTTCTTCTACCAAGTGTTTTAGGTCTACCTGTTCTTTTTCTTTATATTTGTGTGTGTGTGTGTGTGTGTGTGTGTGTGTACGTGTATGTATCGCCATGCTTTCCATCAATATGTATACACACATATGGGATACACACACAGACATATGCTGGGCACACATGCTTCTCTAAAATAAATTCCCGTCTAGTGTTCAGTATCATAAAATGGGGCAGCACCATTATTATAGTTTTATCCAAAATGTTCACTTTTAGTGCAATTCAATAATGCTGAGTAAGATTATATTTGGGATATAAACCATCAATAGGCTTTGCAAACGATAAACAGGTCAAATCCCTTTAGCTTAAAAGTGCTTACTGATTTTATGAATGTGTTTTACAAATATGTCAAAACTTTACTATTTATATAATGTGTATTTATATACTTATATAATACTATTAATATAGTACTATTTGCCATTTTATAATGGGTAAAGCAATAAGTAAAAAATTATATTAAAATGCAACTGATTTTTTAGAAAATATAAAAAATAGCTAAAGCTAAAAATATCTTCAAGCTAACTGACTAATTTCATATTTATTTATTTGTAGTATCCACTTTGGATCATTTTTGAAGCTGAATTCAGAACAATCTTAAGGTAAGCAATTTACTTGGTGTGCAAATGTGTGTGTGGTGTGTGTGTCTTAGTTTTAAGGAATAAAATCATGTGGTAAAACTGTGTGCAACAGAATATTCACATATATTTGTGAGTACTCAGCACCCAGCAATTTTCTGGCCCATGACAAACATTCTATGATGTTACCATTCTATGAAATTAGTCCCATTTTATCTTTCTGTAATATTTCTTAATTTTTAAAAATAATCAAAATATGTGATAAAGTGCTGGATGACTACTTATCAAATGTCCTTTCAGTGCACTCTCTGAAAATACCAATACAAGTAAGTCACTGTGCAGATACACAAAGCAACTAGAGAACAGTTAACACTGAGTAGCGCTCAATGTTGCTGAGTTAATGGAGTCTGGAAGAGTTTTCAAATGTGGGCTGGAGTCATGGGGACATAATCATGGAATTAATAATAATAATAATAATAATACCAACAGCAATAATACTATTTACTTGATGTTACAATCCAGGCCATACTTACACACGTTACATGTTTTATGTCATACAATCATCATAGTTTTATGAAGCAAAAATCTTCTTCTTCTTTTTAATCTCATTTTATAATGAAAAATCTGAGCCTTGCCTAAAATTATATGGTTGGTATGTGGCATAGTTCCGAGCTGAGGTCTATCTAATGCCCAAGTTTTGTTTTCTTGCAA
This sequence comes from Manis javanica, assembly GCF_040802235.1. NCBI lineage: Eukaryota > Metazoa > Chordata > Mammalia > Pholidota > Manidae > Manis > Manis javanica. The sequence continues at coordinate 4,066,927 of NC_133170.1, read as the reverse complement.
CTATGTAAACTACCTAGAGAAGATAAGTTAAGCAGCATTTTGTGAATTTTGGATCGAGGAAACGAGAAGGCAATTTTTTGTGGTCTGAAGACCATTAAAAGCATGAAAGGTGATATAAAGAGACACTGTGTTACAGTGACGAGTTGGAATGAAGAGCATTTGAGGAAAATATAAATAATTGTATAGCAGAACAAAAGGAGGTTATAAATGTATTTTTGTGGGTAATATTAAACTATCCAGTTTCATTTCCAGTTTCCTCTACCTGCAAGTGATTAAGTTGCATTTTTACTGTTGCAGTTGAGTACAAGAATCCACAATACGGTCAGGGTAATCAGTTAAAAAATTAAGAATAAAATAGTAGAAGTAGGAGGGATCTTTGAAAATTATCTGGTATGCCTTTTATCAAGGCATGAAATGACGGCCTCATCTTGATAAAGGCAGCGGAAATAGAGAGGCTGCCAGGAGACAGGAGAGCATAAACAGCACTTCTTTGTAACAGACTAAAGGAATAAAGGAGAAGGAAGGACAGAATGGTTTAAAGTTCACTCCTTATAGCAAAAAGGAACATTTTCAAAACTGGTAGAAAGGGGAATATAAACTGTTTCGTGAGTTTGGTTTCTCTGTTTTGCATTTGAAATATAGATGGGGACCCACATGCATCTATCTTAAAGGACATAGGAAGTTAAATCAAGAATCATTCCATTAAGTGTTTTATTAAAGACTCTAGAGTGGTGATTGCTCTGGAAGGATTAGCATAAAATAGAAGTATGTGGAGCTGACATCTTAAACATCTTTCTCAGTTGAACATTAAAAAAAATAAGATACAGCTGTGTGAGCTTGAAAAACACATGAGAAGATGCATCCTGTATAGTAGTCTTGCCGTCAGAGATTTTGTTTGTTTGGGGTTTTCTTATTTCTTTGTTTGGCAATAGAATATTTATTTTCTTTGAGGTAAGTAAATGCAAATTACTTAAAATTCAACCCGGAAAACATTTAAATGCTGACAGTGTTACTTCTTTTAAGCATTTGAGCATTTTTCTCTCATTGGACATTATTATCCTGTTAACGATGCTTCAAGTAAAAGACAATTTCAAATCACTTTTGTTTCAGAGTCAAAACACTCATTCATTCATTCATTCTGCAATGAAATGTGTGCATTATGATAACAAACAGAAAGAAGGAAAGGAAGGTCTGTATCAGTGACTTTGTTAACTTCTGCTGGCCTACAATATTACGATGTTTTTGTAACATTATACATTTTTCCTAATATTATCAAAAAAAGGTTGAAATTATATGTACTGTAGAATTATTAACTTCTTACATTTTACTAAACATTGTCACTCATAGGTTAAATTCAACTTAGGTATTTATTTATACCTAAGTTCTGGGCCTACTATAATAGTTTTAGTAAATATGGTTTTTCTCTTCAAGATGCTCACAGTCTACTAAAAAAAAGAAAAAAATATCGCATATGTAAACAAATTATTACAGCATAGTGCAATCCCATGCAGTGGGCGCACAGAGGATGGGATTATTTCTGATTGAGTGAATCAAGACTGCCTGTAAATATCATCAGGGATGTATGGATCTTTTGTTTATAAACCTAAAAGAAGATATATCCTCTAAATTTAGATTTGAGCTCAGTAATATTTATTTAAAATATAAGGCACTTCAAAGACTAATAGTAGTCTTTGCTTCTCAAAGACGATGATATTTTTCTGCATTTGGAGTCTGGTGTCTACACCAGTCTTCATATAGATCTGTAAGTATGTTTTAGAAAGGAGGACTTTAAAGTGGGAAACACACTGCCTGTGACCTGCTGCTTATTTTTCCTGGTACCATCAGGAATAGAGCTTGTTAAAGCGCATTATGAAGTTGAGTGGAAAAGTTATTACTTCGGTAACTGGTTTACTTAAGGTAATAAAACCCTTATACAGGCAATGAAATGTATTACTTCAGTTTTTCTAAATAAATTTGAGAAGGTTTAAAAAATAAATGGAGAGTTCCACTTCTGGCAGCAATTAAAAGAAAAAAATCTAAAATCAGGGCGACAAAACACCTCTCTTTAAATGCTTTTCTGAGTTGATCAGAAAGTAAAGATCCAGGAGAGAACACAGCGAAGGAGGCATCGCCTGGAGAGGTGAGCGGGGCGGAAGCTGAGGGGGTGAATCGCAGGGCTGCTCGGGGGTCGGACGGGAGAGGCCCCCAGAGGGCTGGGATTCTTCAGGGCAGCACCTAAGAGGAAGGACCCAGGGAAATAAATGCACCAACATGGAGAAGGTGTATCAGAGGAACATGCCTGTCTAGACTTTGCCACGGAGTCGAGGGCACAGATTCGCCCCTAGAATTCAGAACTATTAGGCAACCTTCCCTGAGGTTTGCTGGCAGAATTCACCTGTGCGATCCAGTGAACGTCATCCGATAACTTAGAGTGATTCAGATTTAGTCAGTGAAGCAAAATAAATAATTTGTAGTATGAATCCCAATTCAGTGTTTCCATGATAAATTTCTAAGGAAGTTAGTTAACAATTTAGCTGTGACAGAGCATGAAGAGTGAAATAGCTCGGGAGGAGGCTGATAAAAAAAAACCGTGACAGAAGGTAGTCTTGGAATGGAGGGCAGGGAGGGAAGAAAAAAGAATGATAGTCTTACAGTGATCAATATTGAAATGATCAGATTCAGAAAAAAAATAAGTATGTTGAATGTTGCATTAATTTTCTATAACTTCCATAACAAATTCTACATATTTCAGTGTCATAAAACAACACAGGTTTGTTGTTTGATGGATCTTTAGGTCAGAAGTCCACTTCAGGCATTACCAGGTTAAAACCAGAGTATAGGCATTTCATTCTGGGGGCTCTGCGGGGAATCAGATCAGTTTCCTGTTCATTTACGCTGTTGGCAGAATTCACTTCCTGTGGCTGTAGGACTGAGCACTCCTGGCTCTGAGCTAAGGGTTTCTCCTAACTTCTGAAAGCTGCTGCTTACCTTGACACAGGACCATTTTATGTCAAACGGGTTGGATTCTTCTCCTGTGGTATCTCTCTGACCCTTTCAATCCAAGCTGTCAGTGTCCCAGCTTACTTAAAATTCTCAAGAACCCTGTGGCTCTTCTATGGATGTCACAGAATCCACTCCATTAAGAAAAAGAGGCTTGTGCAAACATCTTCCCAAGGAAACCTGTTCTCTCTTTTTGGCTTCTGTTGAGGTGGTTGAGGGGATCCCACTTAAAATCTATTCAAGGAGTTTTTTTTTTTTGTTACTGAATACTCTGATTTCGATCTTTCTGGAAAATCTCAGAAAATGTGTTAATTTTAAATTAAAATGAATCTCTTAATTTTAACTTTTTTTTTTTTTTTTGCCATATGGGGATGCTGAGAATTTCCAAGATCATCAAGTCCTGGTTCCTTTCTGTTTAGCAGTTCCTCCATGACTGTGTCTCCTCTTGAATTTCACTCTAAGGAGAAAGAACCATGTCTGCCCCTTCAGCACTCTGCTTGGAAATCTCAGCTGGACATTCAAGGTCCTTGCTTACAAGCTCCGCTTTCTACATAACTGCACGACAAAATCCTGCTAAGATTTCTGTTACCGTATAACAAAATCCCTTTTCCTCTGGTGTCTAATAACGTGTTCTCATTTCCTTCTGAGCCCTCAGCAGCAGCATCCTAAAAGTTCATATTTCTGTTAATTGTCTGTTCGTGATCATTGTGTTTTCTTTGTGGTACTTGAGAATTTCTCTGTAATGTTTCTCGCTTCCTTCTGAGCCTCACGGACCATCTTTAATGTCCATATTTCTGCTAACAGTCTATTCAAAGAAATCTAGGATTTTTCTTTCATGCTTCTCAGAATTCTTCCAGCCTGTGCCCACTGCCTGATACTGAAACCGATTCCACATTTTAAAATTATTTGTTACAACACTACCTCATTTCTGGCGCTGAAATAAATATTAATTTTTGATTGCTGTATAACAAATTACCACATACATAGTTAGTGGCTTAAGGCAAATTTATGATGTTATAGTTGTGTAGATCAGAAATCCAGTAGGGTTGTCAATGTTCTAAATTAAAGGTGTCAGACTCTGTCCTTTGTGGAGGTTCTAGGAAAGAGTCGATTCCTGCTCACTCAGGTTACTGATCGAGTTCACTTTCTTGTGGTCGTAGGGTTGGGGTCCCAATTTTCTTGCTGACTGTAAGTGGAAGGCTGATCTCAGTGTCTAGAGACTGCTGCAGCTCTTGGCTTGTGTCTCCTTATCTAGCCCAAACCAGCAACAGCAGTCTGAGTCCTTTTCACATTACATCTCTCTGACCCATTCTTCTGCCTTTTTCTGCTGCTTGTCAGAGCTCATGTGATCAGATCGGGCCCATCCAGATCATGCAGGATCATCTCACCTTCTCCAGGCCATTACCTTGAGCACACCTGCAAAGGTCCTTTTGCCATGTAAGGTGACATATCCACAGGTTCTGAGGGTCAGGGCACGGGCATACTGGGTGGGGAGCAAGGGCGAGGGCAAGTAGTCTCACTACCAAGAATATATTTAAAGAAAAAAAAATGCTTGAAAATATGAGCAGGGAAATAGAGACTATAGAACGGAGAAGTGGTTTGGGGAAAGAATCTAATAAGAATGAAAACATAATTGAAACTATAAACTTAAAGAGCAATTTAGTAGAATTGACACAGTTAAAGAGAGAATTTTGGTATCCAAAGAAATAATTTTCAAAGAAAGAAACATGAAAGAGAGAAAAAAGGATGGAAACTGCCAAAGGGACTGTGAACCATGGAACAGGTGACAAACAGAAAGACAAGATGCAGTGTACTTAATCGGTGTTCTAAGAGGAGGAAATAGAAGTAAGGAAGAGGGGGAAATATTTGAAGATAAAATAGAGGATTTTCCTCAATTGTTGAAAAATACTTAATCTTCAGATCCTAGAAGTCCAAGGAACCTGAAACAGGATAAATTAAAAGAAAATTCCATCTGAATGCATAAAAGTGAAACTGCAGAATACCAACAATAATGATAAAATGAAAGAGCTAGAAAATCCAGAGAACTGCTAAAGGAAAACCCAGAAAACTGAAGGAAAGGCAGTTAGACTAATGGGCAACTTATAAACGGCAGATGGAAACTGAAGTCACTGAGCTTTGGGACCCACCCAGAAGGCTCCATCTCTCTCTTTTTAGTTCATGCTATGCACTTCTGTCTTCCAGTTATGTGAAGGCCTTATTTGTATTTCTTTACTCAGCTTTTAAATACAGTGTAACATTTCTAATATCAAACAAATAGGGGCATAAATAAATGTATAACATATTCAACATGAACTTAGCTAACAAATATTCATCTGCTTACTCTGACGCTTCCTAGATAACCCAGGGTCTGTTCTAGGCTTTGGGAATATTTAAAAAAAAAATCTATCCTTATGTTAAGTTATCTATTATATATCAGTCTTTCATAAATTAGAAATTGTAAGCATAAAGTTGTACCTTTCCTTTTATTTATAACATCTCTCATTTGTTTGTCACTTAAAAACCTTTTTATCTTACATGATTTTCAACAATTCCATGGACTCTCCTGAATACCAAAGTTTACTCAGGAATTGGTGGCTATCATCAATCAAATTAATTAAACACCAAATATGTACTCGTCATTATGCTTGGCACCTTTGGGAACACTGGGAAAAGTGTTACAATCCTACTGTCTCTTTCAGTTGTCATTAGAGTACATTTTGGCAGACTTCCCGTGTTGTTATTTCTCTTATACAATTGAACCATTTTGGTTGTTTAATAACTTGAGTTCTTTATCAACTGTATTAGAATGAATGATAGAATAGAAACTAAAAGCTGTTGCTTGATTTTTCGACTATGATTAACTTAAGAAAACCTCATGATTTTTTTCATTCCATTTCATCAAAACAAGAATTCCTTATTCAATGAAAGGAAATTCCAGAAAGCACAGGGGATTTAGTGCTTGAGAGTCAAGGAAGAATAAAATAAAATGACTGAACTTTTCAGAAAACAAATGTAAGCTTTATTTTCTCTCAGAATTGCACAATGGCATTGATCAAAATGTTAAGAAAACATTTGACTAATCATTAGTGAACGATACTTGCTAAGTTTTGCTCGATGTATAGTGTTTTCTGAAAAATGTATAATGTCTCATGACATCTCTTTTGTGGAAGACAATATTAGTGTCAAAGAATGGATGTGAATCCTAGCTTTGCAAATCACTAGCTGTGTGTGATGACACAAGATGTCATCAAAGGCTTATCTATGATATAAGATTATTTCTCTTATCTTCCAGTTTTTTCAAAATCACTGTGCATTTTTTAGGCAAGCTATGTGTCTACTCTGAACCTTCATTTCACTGTAAAAAAAATAAAAACAACTGGAATTCAAATGCAGTCTCCTCTCCTTTACGTTTTTACATAACTCTAAATCTGGCATTCCCATATTAGCAGGATGTCCAGTATCTCCCTCTTGAGGTCCCCTCTTCCCCCTCTCCTATTGCCCAGAATTCCCAGAGGATTATTTCATCTAGTGTCATCTGCTCTGCTTCCAAATCACAAGCAGAGAGGAAATGGGAGGTCCATCCATTGCTTTCTGTCACTACACATGGAGCCACAGCAGAAAACTGGTTCCCTAGCACATTCCAACTGGTAATTTTCACTGCTGCACGGATGCCCCACCTCAGACTGATGTCCGCACATTTGTTGGCATCGTGATTCTGTCGTCATCTAGAGGAAGCTCAGCCACTGTTCCTGCAACGTCCACCATCACGCAATGGCAGGACAGGAAGGACCATAAAAGACCCTCTTATTGCCTTCCCCCAGGGAAGTGGGTACCTGCTAGGTTGCAAGGGACAAATAAAATGACTGCTGAAAAGAAGTTTTTTCTAGATGACTTACTAAATTCACTAGAGTAGCTTCCCTTCCCTTTGGTTCTGCCCCACCAGGTACGGCGCACATGCTGTTGTTGTGAGAACCAACGAGGTGACATATATTAAGTGCCAATCAGTACTTACCATATAGTAGACCCTTAACACATTTAAATTTCCTCCTTTGCCCTATAGTCTTGATTTTTAGTTTAAGCTTTTATTGTTATTTTTCTTTTTCATGTATATATCTATCTATCTCCAGTGAGATCATAAAACCTGTAAGCGAAGAGAGTTACCTCTTGTACATCTTTCAAGCCTCCACAGATTTATTCAGCATAATGCCTTACAGATAAATATTAATTGCTATATGATGATTGATTCAATGATTACTTTGAGATTGATTTTCCATCTGTAGATACTAAAATCTGCTTTTTAAATTTCCTCGTCTGACTTTCTGCCATCATACTAATGTTATTATTCTGAGCAGAAGCTTGGCAAAAAAAAAGAGATGAAATTCTAATCCATGTATTTGCATTTTGATTACTGAATCAGTCAATAGCACTTACAGTGCTTAGAAATTTTCATGAACACTTGAAATGATGGGTTTCTTTCTTTTTCAGAAATGGTGAGGCAAGAATACATTTGTATGTGTTGCACTAAAAAAACCTAAAGAATCTTAAATTTGAATTCTAGGTCTCTACTGATACTGTAAGAATGTAGTTACGCCATTTAATGCTCCTCATGTGGCATAAAGGGATATGAAAAAAATGAAATATGTGTATACATGCTCTACAGTGGAAGCCTTTAATTTAAAAAATGCACACTGATTTTGAAAAAATTGGAAGAGAAGAGAAATAATCTCATATCATAAATAAATCTTTGTTAACATTTTGAGATACTTTGAAGCCATATAAATATAAATTTTAATGTCTTAATTTTTTCACTTCATCTTATATTGGGTTGAATTTGAAACTTCCCATGTCACGAATTCTCCAAAACATGTTTTTAATGTTATACCTTGTATAAGTTAGCTATTTCTCATCGTTACTTGATTTTTCCCTAGTGTTTCATTTAAACATAATTTTATTGTTAACATCTTTCTAAAATTCTCATGTATATATATTTCCTGAGAAAATATGCTATGAACATTTGCAAGATACTTCTTTTTATATGTATGCCCATGATATTTGCTACTTTCACATTCTTTGATCTATCTAATCTTGAAATACCTTCACAGACCCATGATTTGTATGAATCTGTTATTTTGCTGAAGTTTACACTTCATCGCTGCTCAGGGCTGTTGTTAATAGCACACACTTCAGCTACTGAATGAATCTCCTGATGCGTGCCCCTCAGTACTCATTTAATGGTCACCATTAAATCTCCCTTTACTACAGTGTTATAATAAATCCATAGATCTCCAGACATCAGACTGTCCTTTCACCCAAAAGAGTACCCTTTTAATTCACTTTGCGATTTGAAGTGCTAGAAGTTCATTTATTCTTTAGCGCCTGGACCACATCTGAATTTTTCCTTTCTATTGTTAGTTTTGGCATCTGAGTTGTACTAGGTTTGTACAGTGAAAGTGGTGGCCTAAATAATGCAATGTGCACATGAGGAAATTAAAGTTTAACATTAACAACAGAGTGCCATTACGTAACCCAGTAGCATTGGATGACAGACTCTGTATTCAAATGTATTGTGACAATTATAATACTGAGCTCAAACCAACAAGATAAAATATTCCTGATATTAATACAACATTCCTCCTTTAGCTTAAAAATACAATTCTATAAATATGGGGTGGTAGGGATCTGACTTGACACCAGTCCACATGGAATACATAACTTCATTTGGGAAGACAAGTGTCACATGCATATCTGGAGGCGCCGGCTGCTTATGAAGGGAGTGCCGGATCACGACATCGTGTTTGCAGAACAGAAAAAGGATGACTGCTTTTCTCACCACGTTTCTGAGATTCTTTCACAGCTGCAAACTCTAGTTCATGGACTATTTGTATAATATGTAGGATTCGCGCTGGTAAGCCCACATCTGGTTGATGTTTGGCATTTGGCATATCCAGCTGATGCCCTTTACTGCTTCTAAAGGTCACACAGAAGGATTTCAGGAATCAGGAGCTACCTAAGCGCTCCGTGAGGTAGGGAACCACGTCCTCCTCTAATCCCCAGTGAGCTGTTACCACCTCTGTGACACTGTCGCTTCCTTCGGCCAGGATACCCCATGCAAGACTTGATCCCTAGGTTAGAGCCTCAAACCACGGCCTGTCAACTAGCTAAACTACAGTTGACCCTAGAACAATGCAGGGGTTGGGGTGCAATGCCCCGCACAGTCAAAAATCCATGTATAGCTTTTGACTCCTCCAAAACTTAATTACTAATAGCCTACTGTTGACCAGAAGCCTTGCTGATAACATAAACAGTCAACTTACACATGTTTTGTGTGTTGTATGTATTGTATGCTGTATTCCTAACAATAAAGTAAGCCAGAGAAAAGAAAATATTTTTTCAAATTGTCACAAATCTCCAAAAATATTTCTAATATATTTACTGAGAAAAAATCCATATTCAAGTGGACCTGCACAGCTTAAATCCGTGGTGTTCAAAGATCAACTGGAATAGGAGACTCACAGTTCTCTGTACGTCAGCAAGCCCCTCAGGAAACCGGAGTGGACTCTGCCCGCTTCTCCCTGTTGGTGTCTCCTGGCCGTCTCATGGCTGTCCAGTCCCCAGGCCTGGCAACACTGGAAATAGCTGGAATTCTGCTGCTCAGTAACCTGCAAACAGGAAAGCGGAGCCTGCACCCCACGTTCCTACTCACTTGCAGACCCCAAGGGAGGGTTTTTTTCTGTCTACATCTCCTACCGGCACCGAAGGACGGAGGGGCAGCACTGTGTATCTAGCTTCTGCATAAAGTCTTCTCCTTAACTCTCTTTCTGAGGCTTTTCTTTTCTTTTCTCTTTTTAACATTTCTTCTATGTTAGAAAAACCCCAGAAAACCAGTTCTGCCAGCTTCCCAACCGTGACCCTAACTGAGCCTGAAGGGGGTCACTTTACAGCAATTAGAGGCTGCGCCTCACTCTCGGCCCGCCGAGCTCCCCCCCAGAATCCTTGCCTCCTTCCGGCCCCAGCTGGCAAGAGAGGTTTCCGCTGGCTTATGGCTGAGGTGAGGAGGGAGTGGTTTCCCCAAATTCTTAATCTGATAGTGTTACCACGATTTTTATGACTTATTGCAGTTAGAACTAATAATTTTCTACCCTTTTTAAGTGCTATATTTGACAAACTTAGAATTCTTCGCACACATCAATGCATATAATGTGTGTGTAGTTTGTCAACTGGTTCCTCATTACATTTTAACAAATGAAAAGTTGATCACTTTTAAAATGACGTCAGTTATCTTTTGTTTTGCTTAATCCGTATCATTGTATGACCTCCAGAAATGGTTTATCATCTTATTCCAGCAACTAAGTACAAACAGTATTATTGCTCACTTCTGTTACCCTTCATTACATCCTGAATTCTCTACCATGGTTTCAAGCTCCCATAGTTCCACTTACTAATGCTCTTTGTGACCAAAGTTGGACCATTTTCTCTATCCCAACACTTTAAATAAATATGGACACTGTTTTTTTTTTTCTTTTGCAACAGGGACATTGATTCAGTTATCAGATTAGCTCAGGGATAAATTTGATAGGAACAAACAATTACAAGTAAATTATTTCTTTAACTGTGGTAATCGTATACCTATATTTATTTACTCTGAAGTCTGTAACATGCATTTACATGCATAATCATTTTAACCTTCACAGAATGCCTGTGAAGTACGTAGATTGTGCAGGTTCACAGAGCATTTAGGAGTCAGAGCTACCAGGTGATACCAATATTACTCTGTTAGGATATATAAGAATTGACTCTGAAGATACACTACGCATCAGAAAAGAACCTCCCCACGTCTTCCAACTGAGCACTGGCAATGGCGGATGAATCATACAGCGGGGAGAGGGTTTACTGCAGTGAAACAGGGATAGAGCTATTAAAATGCAGCCTAATCAGTCCACAGCTGTCTCAGGGCACTTGCTATGCCGTCTGCACCGTTTGGATTTTTATGGGTTGATGCAAAAGAGCAAAAAGTGTAGTTGTTTCTATCCATCAAAGATCTCATGGTCCATGTGAAGGGACGAAATGAACTTGAAGAATTATTAGGAAAATATAAGTGTTACGGTGTGGGGTGCTGATCATAGGAATTCAGATAAAGGACAGCAGGGGAAGGTGTCCTGAGAGAGTGAATCCTAGAGAAATCAACATGCGAGCCGAGCTCCCGGGAGCAAGGAGGTAGAGCTGGGCTTGGCCCTTAGCTCCTCCGCTGAATGTCTGCGTTTTCCTGGGAATGTTAGCTGACCTCCTGGGATGGGACCAGGCTGCGGCGGTAAGGCAAGGGGGCGGTGCCTGTCCTACTCATGCAGAAAACCGTGAGGAGTAACAAGATATTTCATATCAAGTACTTAGAAAAATGAGACGTTTAATCGCTATCACTTCTCTTTCTTCTCTTTGAGGTAGTTAGAATCTGGATATGTAAAAGAAGGAAATTAAATCATCTGGGGAGGCAGCGAAGGGAAAATGCTGTAAACCAAAAAACACTCCAGTAGGGAGTGAACAGACACTGAGGATGCAAGCTTACCAGTGGGGGAGTAGAAAGAGTACGTCCTTAATTTCCAAAGACTTGCTACATTACTTTCTGTCTTGAGTTACAATTACTTGTCATATTTCTTATGTAATTATGAGGTCCTGATTGCTTTTGTTTTAAAAAAGCACTGCACGTATAATGCATTATTTTATTTGTTCACATCACTCTCTATTTAGAAATGTAAATACTGGAAGGGGGTAGGGTGAGGAGGAATCTCATGTGGGTAAATTTAGTTCATTTCTCTTCTATATCCCTAATAAATATTCCACAATCAGGATTTTTCCTAAATGTACATAAAATGAGAAAATGTTCAAGATCTGGACAAAATAAGGAATTTAGTTTAATATTTCTTATCATTGCATAATGAGGAAACCAACTGAGATAAATATGCTCTTTAAGCAGCACTTCTTGTGAATATTTTTTAGCTTTGCCTGTAAGAGACGGCAACATTATTTTTGTATTGCTGAAGTGCTTTGAGAGTAATGCCCTGGTGACTGCATAAACAAAACACAAAGGCCAGTTTGTTTTTATATCTAAATGGGGGGATTGTTGGTGAAGAGTTGTGCCAGCCAGTACAGAGTGGAATAGTGTTTTATTCCTCTCAAGATAGATGGATGGCTGAATTGCCTGAGTTCCTGCTGTTTTATACCCTGCCCCTTGAATTTGAAAATGAATAACTGCTCTTTTTTTTCCTCGAATGGACAGTGAGACAGTGTGTAACCTAAGTAAAACTGAACTCATAATATTGTCCTTAAAAATAGGTCCACCTGGTATTTTTCATCCATACACTATATTGTCAAAAATATTAAATGTCTTATGTATTAAATATTATATATTTTTAGTAAATCATTATCATGAAAACAGGGAATGGACAGTTTGGCAATATGCTGCACTTTAAAAGTGTTTCTTCGAATGAAATGCATTCAGTTTTACATCATTGATAAAGCCATTATATGAAACTTTTTGCTAGGAGAGAATTTAATAAATTCAGCAAATGTGTTTGGAGTGCCGTGTAAAAAGTCTGTGCAGGGGACAGAAAAAAAATAAAGCATAGATTCTGCAATCGAGGGGCTTTCAACAAATAGAGAAAAATGTATCATTTGTACAGAAGATCATAACACAGGATGCAGGCAAATCATAAAGGCTATGAGAACGGAGAAGGGAAAGTAGTTGTGAGGATGGACATCGGAGAAGGCGCCACAAAACCAGGGAACTTTAAAACTGAGGCTCACGACCGAGGAGGGAGGGATTAGAGGAGAGCAGTCGAGCTGGGCCACAGAGACCCGTAAACACTAAGGTAGGGTTTGAGTTTTGTTCTGTAAATACAAAGGACTCGTGGCAGTTCATTTTAGGTGTCCATTGGTTAGGCTGTAGTGCCCAGTTATTAAATCAAACACGAACCTAGGTGTTGTCCTGAAGGTATTGTGTAGATGTGGTCAACATGGAAAAATCAGCTGACTTTGAGCAAAGCGGATTACCCCCCGCAGTATGGGAGAGCCTCATCTAAGGACCTGACGCCGGTGAGGAAGCCCCGAGGTTTCCCAGAGAAGAAATTCTGCCCTAAGCCGGCAGCCTCGGTTCCTGCTGGGTTTCCAGTGTTCTGGCTTCCCTGACAACTTCACTATCAAGTGAGCCAATTCCTTATAATAAATCTCTTTAAATACATATACATATATACCCTGTAAGTATATATAGTCTATAAGTTCTGTGAACACACATCTCATAAACACACATACATGAATAAAATCAAAATAGAAATACATATGTAAAGAATAGTAAGGAATAATATGTATCCATACATAATTTCTATCTATATATGTTGATTCTCTTGTTTCTCTGGGGCACCGTGATTGAGTCTGGAGTTATTCAAAATCATAAGCAAAACCACATTTACAAGTTTTTTAGCAGATATAAAGTCTTGTAATTTTAAGCTTTTATTGGACCCTATGCTACATGCTATGGAGTAGGGGGAAGTGTAAAATATAAATTTAAGTGATTTTATGCACTCTTGTGCCACAGGCAATGGCAATGTGGTAAGTTCTTTAAAAATTCTTCCATTTAACCAATCCATGCAGCTTTCCTATGAGATTGATATTAACATAGTTATTATTATCTTTCTAATTTGACAGATGAAGAAACTGAGTTTGTAACTAATAAGTATCAGATCCAGGACCAGCCCCAAGCTACTATTGCATATGAAGCACTGTATATTTAACCATGAAAATGCATATATTCTCTTCATGTGAGACAGTTTGGCAGTGATCAATGACCAGGGAGCAGAATAAACTGTGTTTTTTAATATTCATAAAACATAAGCAGCCATGTTTATTATGGAAAACGGTTTTAAGCAGAGGAGGCTTCATGAGTTCCAGAAGGATGCTGAAGGCTTAAATAGTAAAAGTAGAGAATTAGCTTAAATCATGATGACCAGATCTAAGGAAAACTAAAGTAATCACGGCGTTTTCAAGACTTCAGACAGTCTACTTCCGCCAGTTTTGGCTATTACAACGGTGCTATTCAAAGTATGATTCAAAGACTGTCAGCGTCAGCAGGACCCAGGAGCTTGCTAGAAATGCAAATTTGGGGGCTTTACTCCAAATTTTATGTATCAGAATTTCTTGGAATGGGGCTTGAGAATGTTTTAAATGAGCTCTGCAAGTGATCCATATCGCATAAAATTTGAAAAGCATTGCGCTGCAGCAAAGAAGTCTTGTGATGCTGAGGTGAGCTTCCCCAGGAAAGCGGAGTGAAGAAACCAGGCTGGAACTAACTAGGATTAATAATGGTCAGTGAATGTTCTGTCTTAGTCTGAGGTGCACCATGGGAACCTGAGACAAAAATTAATTTGGAGGAGACAACTTAAAGAGGGTCATGGAGAGGGTGAAACTTTCTCACTTAAGTGAAGATAAGCTTAGGCACGAAGTCAGAACAGCATCCCTGAAAGAGGTCATAGTGATAGGCACTGAGAGTAAAAGCAGAGTTAGAAATTAGGGCAGAGGTGGTAAGCCAAGGAGGCAAAATTTCTGGGACAAAATAATAGCTATTTTATAGAGAAACTAAATATATTAGACTCCATAGGCAATGGTCTGAAGTTGTATATAAACTATTTATTGGGAAGCAGACTGCTGAGACCTGTTGGGCCAACTCCATCACACTTGCCCATTCTCACTCCTGTAGAATCAGTTCTACAGGTTTGCAGATACAATCACAAATTGTGTCACTGACTCATTCATCTACACATTCAAAATCTGTTTTTGTCATCCTCCATGTGCCAAATACAGTGATAAAAAAAACATAAAAATGTAATTGAGACAAACATGATCTCTCCTATCAGGAGAGTCAGGCATTAAGTAAACAATGATGTAAGTAAGTATTTAATTACAATTGTCTTAAATGCTATACTGAAAAGTACAGGTATCATAAGAATGAGTCACCAGACAACCTACCCTGTAAGGGGAAGAGTAGGGGGGTGGTCAGGGATATTTCCTCTAGGGAGTAAAATTTAAGCTCCAACATCAAAGTTGAGATGAAGTTGATTACGAAAAGAGCTGGGGGAAAAGCGTCCTAGGCCAACAGAGCCACGTGTACAAAGTGTGTGTGTGTTAGAATAGAGCAAGGGGATGGCCAGAGTGACTGGCATGCAGTGCACACGAGTCAGAGTAGCCAAAGTGAGACCGGCAGTAGTCAGACCTGCTGGACCCTGTTGAAGACAGAATAGCGTCATAATTGCAGTAAGAAAACACTGGACAATTTAAAGCCAAGAAAATAGTATGGTGACATCCACATTAAAAAATACACCTTCTAGGTGTTATGATAGGGCATTTAATATGGATTATGAAGGAAATCTTTTAGGAGGTTATTGTAGTTCAGGCAAGGGATGATGATGCCTTTGACTAGGTTAATGGCAGTGAAGAGAGAAAGAAGTAGACAGAGTCAGCATCTGCTTACCAGGTATAAACCAATGGACTAGTGGCCACAGACGAAGAATAAAATGTAAAATACCTTAATCTATATTTCTCGTATGAGCAGATGAGTAGAGACTGGTGCTATTAACTAGAATGGGGAAGGTTGGAGGGACCAAACTTCGGGAGAAAAGTCTAGAGTGCAGATTGTGGACTGTCTGAGTTTGAAGTGCCTGTTTGCCAAGTCTAAATATAAAGTATATCAGTGTATGGGTGGGTCTGAAGCTCAGAAAAAACATTTGACCTGAAGGTGTCAGTTTGGATTAATTATGCATGATAGGTCAAGTTATTAGAATGGGTAAAAGTACCTATGAAGATAGAAGGAAATGAGAAGAGAAGAGATTGCTTATCTTTCAGTCTTTAAAGGTTGATAATAAAAATGTTGTACTGGCAAAGGAGACTGAAAAGGAATGGACAGGAGAAGCAAGAGGCAAAGAAAATGAATCTGTGTCCCAGAAATCAGTTGAAGAGATGCCCACCGAAGAAGTTAGTGTACAGGGACAGAGAGCTATGGGGTTAAAAAGAAAGAAGTGAATGGTGCTAATTCACTATCATTTATTTTCCTGTATTTATTGTACTTTCTAAGTCAGTCTCGATTATTTGTGTCCATGTCCACTGGCTTTTTTTTTTTTTTTGAAGTCAGAAACCCTCAGTGTCATTCTTAATATCTTCTCTCTAAACTTCTGCATAAAACTTAGATCTATAAAGAATAACATGTTTAAAATAATGGAAGAAAAATAAAAAAGAAACTATCAATCTAGAATTCCTTACCTACCAAAACTCTAAAAAATGCAGGCTAAATACCTGTTTCTTTTCGGATGAGCAAAATCTAGTCAAATTTATTACCTTGAGACCTGTGCCATCAGTACTGGTAGCAGCTCTTCAGGGAAACCGATTCCCAGTGGTGTCCCTGGAGCTCTGCAGTATGGAGGCTCAGAGTTTCAAAGCCCATATTCTGTCTACATTATATTGACTCAGAAACTAAAAACAGTATGAACATAAACCCAAGTACCATTCCAACTTATTTTTCTGACTTTTTATATATTTACAAGTGAACACCAGTAACTTAAATTAATGTATAAGTTTCTTAGGTTATTGGAACATTACTGAAAGAAAACAAAGCATTGAAAGGTTGGTTTTAGAACATTAGATTTGGTAAATCATGTAAAGTACTTAGAACAATGCCTGACACAAATGAATCTCAATATTTGTAAGCCATCATATTTGATAATGTACATATAAGAAAACCTGTTACCTATAATCAAATTTATTATTTGGTATTTTATACACAGTTGATAACTTGTGCGCACCTTAAAATCTGTTGAGGAGTTGCTAATAATGTGCACATAGTATAATCCATCACTTCTGAGATTTTGTACTATATTACCTGTTTTATCATTCTAGAGTATGAATATGGTCATATTTTATTTAACACTTAAATTACTTTAAATCCGTGATGAGTAGTTTTCTTTTTTCCTCTCAGCATTAAGGAGTGAAAAAATTAAATAAAAATCAGCAAACACTTTAATATTGTATTCATATTGTTTTTTGGCAGAAAGGAACCCTTGTTTCTGTGAATGGTTTTCCTACTGGGGGTAGTATTTTCTGGGTCATTAAGATCTGACAGAAGACAAGGGATCAGAAAATCTGGTTGAATTTATCAATCAATAATTAATAAGCATTTATTGCAAACCTATTTTATGCAAGCTCTGCATTAGATACCTATAATCCAGCAGCATAAAGCATGGTGCTAGCTTGCAGAGAGTTTATGCAATAGTAGTAACTAATGTCTTTAATCTTCACTGTGTTGAGACACTATATTAGGTAAGTTCTTTTCATATTCTTTCATTTTTCAATCCTCATAGCATTCCTGTAATGTGGGCATTACATTGTTATTAGTATTTTCATTTGACAAAGATACTGAGAGTTAAAGAGCTTAAGTAACTTGGTTATGAACATACACTGAGTAAGTGTACAAATCAGTACTGCAGCCCAGAGTATAAGAACCAAGCTTTCAGCTATTAGGTGCACTGCCCCTCATTCTTTACAATTCACTGGGAAGACAAGGAATATATATTTGAAAACCTGGAATATACAAGGTAGGAGGAAAAAAATACTCTTTAATTTTTCCTTTTTTATAAAACAATATTCTCTGCTGTTAAGCAGTATTTGTGAAATTATTCAATTAAAAATTATTAATAAGATTCTTCACCAATTGAGGTTTTCCCCATTTTGATGAAGAAGGAAAGTGACAGCTTAATGACTTAGAATACAAAAACAGATCACACCCTGGAAACGAGAAGTTAGAGGAGTTAAAGCCAGCAAGAGTTTTTCTACTTCTCTGGCAGTCATCTCCGTACCACATTTGAACGCAGCCTTAAACTACCAGAAATTTAAGAGCCAGCTAAGAAAATTCTCAAAAGGCTAAGGAGATTCTCCCTGGAGAATGCAAAGTGAAAACAGTAGCTAGAGTTATTAGAATTAATAACAGTTAATCCATGTTCTGTCTTGGGCTGAACCTAAGTGGGAATCTAAGACAACTGAGAATTCAACTAGGTCAGGACATAGGTAGGGTTATGGAGAGAATTAAACTTCCCCACTTAAGAATGAATGAGTCTGGACACAAAATCAAAGCGGATTGTCCAGCATGGATAACAACAGTTAAGTCTGCTGACCTGTGCAGGTTTGACAAGCTGGGGTGTCAACATCCTGGGGCAGAAATAGGTAGTGCAGATTTTTTGAGACAAGCTTAATATACAAGCATCCTTAGTGAATGATCTGAAGTTGAAATTGAACCATGTATTCAAAGGTGGGCAGCCGAGTTGAATCCTGTCAGTTCTGTCACAATGTCTGATAATTCAAACCTAAAGAATCAGATCCTCTAACATAAGCACACACCATGCCATTGATTCATTCACACATTCGGCTAAAATCATCTGGTACCCTCGATATGCCATTCTCAGTGATGAGCACCAGACCTGTGATGAATGAAAGGCAAATTAAACAAATATAGCCTTCGTTGTGGTGAAAATTACATTATAGTGTAAGAGTTAGGGATTAAATTCATAATTAGAGAAGTGTGCTGTTAATTACGATTGTGATCAGCTGTGAAGGATAGGTGCCAAATATTGTGAGAATGACTCACGGAAGGAGCTGTCCTAGTTTGCAAAGTGGTTAAGTAGAAGGCACAGCCTGAAAGATGAGTGAGTCAGCCAAGCAAATATTTGGAGGAAAAGCATTTTGGACAGTGAGAAACAAATTCTTTAAATTGGGAAGAAACAGAGAGATGGCCAGTGTGGCTGGAATATAGCAAATGAGGGGAAAAGAGGACACATGAAGCTGGAAGGATTGGTTAGGGGCCTGCAGGACATTATATGCTATGGTCAAGAGTTTTAATGCTATCTAAATTGTAGTGGGAAACCACCAAACAGATTAATGCCAGTAAAAATATGATGATATCTATATTTTTAAAAGATCCTTTTAGGTGATCTCATAACTATCTGGTATGAATTGCAAGCACAAGTAGATATGAGAAGATCACCTGTAAGACTATTTCAGTAGCCTAAGCAAGCAATGATGATAGCTTGGTTTTGCATATTGACAGTGAAGATAGATTGAAGTAGATAATTAAATATACAATCAGTATATAATTAAGAGGTAGAAAAGAGGGTTATATATAGTCATAGACTTTAGGCATGAGTAGATGGTGTAGTGTGGTGCCATTTACTAGCATAGGAAGGACTGGTGGAAGATCTGGTTTGGAAAAAAATATGGAGAATTCAGTTACTGTAGAATGAGGTAACCAAGTGGAAACATGAAATGATGTGTCTGGAATTCAGAAAAGATGTCTTTCCTAGATACAGTTTGAATTCCTTAGCATACATGTATACATCTTACAAATATAAGAGATGATACCTCAGTTTCTGGCATAAGCCAGATTAATGAATAGTGGTACCATTTCCTAGCATAGAAAAGAAAAAAGGAAAACCAAATTTAGAGAAAGGAAGTAGAGTTCATTTATGAACTGTCTGAGTTTGACATCAAGCATGTAAGTGGGCTGATTGGTCTGGAGTTCAGAAAAGACATTTTGGCTGGAGATAAAAGTGTGAATTTGTTATACATTGTCATGTTACGTAAGTAGATATCTAGGAAGTCTTTGGTCTCTTCTTGTCTCTTTATGCTCACAGTCAATGCTTCTTTTCAGATTTAGTTTATGCATCTTCACCATTTGACTACAATGTGCATTTTAAAGCCTCATTTCATCATATATCCTCCAATTCTAAATTGTTCCTGTTTTATTGAATCTGCTTCTATGGGCTGTTTACTCTCTTGAATATGCAACTGTTTCTTGTTTCTTTTCATATCTTGTAATATTTTTTATTGTGTGTTTTAGGTTTTGCACAAAAGGACAATAGAAACTAAAGTACAATATTTATGCCCAGGAATAAAGCATACTCCTCCTTCTGTCAGGTCACCAGTCTGGACATCTGAGTCAATATAATTTGTAGTAGATCCAGATTAAGGTTTTATAGCCACTTAAGTTCAATTTAATTCATAACTAATTTCAGATATTTTGTAGGGTCTGATAAAGACTTTTAATTCAGACACACTTGGGGTATAAGTGTGTAGACCTCAGACTATAGACATTTCCAAAGATCTAGTTTAAGATAACCTAAGTGTGGTTCTAGCCTTGTTGAAAAGCTAGTGCCACCCTCTTCTGAAGTTTAAGATTTCTGCTGTGCTGGAATCAAAGCCTGTCATGTTCAAAGGCTCTGAGGTTATCCTGCAAGTTCTCCAAATTTGGAGGGATTTGGAGATCCTAGTTAAGATGGACTAGGAGTGGTCCTCCCAACATCCTTTTCAAATACTATCAGAATCCCAGTTCTGTATTTCTATATTCATTCAAGGGGAATCTATAATACTTATTTTCTTACTTACTCTGTTAAACCATTGCATTATTGCTAAGTTGTTGTTATGCATTTTTAGGTGGTTAACACCTTATTAACCTAGTCATCTGTAGCAAAAAGGTAAATCTGGGGCAGATTATATATATGTATTTTAGCATTTAAAATAATCTTTTAATATTATTTTGGAAGAAGGAAGGACAATCTGATGGCTAACAGCTTATTTATTGCTAATTTTTATGTAACATTTTTCTATGATTTGATGAAATTTTAACCCCATTTTTTCTAACCTCTTTGTTTACCTGGATGGTAAACCTGAATGCCTTTGAAAGTATCCTGACTTTTTTCTTCAGTTCTTAATAGGAGTAAGATACAGATTTTATGGGGTAGACATTCCTTGGGCATTCCTTTAGGTTCCCTCATTGTTCAGTTGACTAAATAAAAGTTACCATAACTCAGCTTTTGCCTGTCCACATTGGTAGCATTAGTTGAAATTTGAGTGAACAGTGTTAAAATCAAAATTGTAAAACACTGTTGCTGGGGTTGGTTAGGGATAATTGTTTTTAAAACTCTCCAGTCACTAAATTCTAAGTTGAGATGTGCTGGTGAATGTTTAACAACTAGTTCTCCGGGGTAAAAGAAAAAGCCCTCATTTATAGCGTTTGTTGACTTTGGTCATGTAAGTAATTTCTACCATGGTTGATAGTGAGCTACCAATACGATGTTATTGAACATGGAATTAGAGGTGTGCAATAGCGCACTGCTCTATAGCATTTCCACCAGACAGATAAAATAGGTTTCAACAATCTGTAAACATTGATATTCATAAAATGTGTAGGAAGTGATATATTTTAAGTATTTATCTTTTTTAAATATAATTTATTTAAATGGTAGTTTGCATCATTTAATTATTAATAATGACTGTGTTTAACACCTGACTTCCAAAATTCCTGAAAATTAAAATAGGTTTTTATAAGCTGGTATGGGCTGGGTCCAGTTGACCACTGCTTCTAAGCCTTTGAGGACAAGGGTCATTAAGTTTCCAGCACTGAAATGGATTTTGATCCATAGCTCATGTCAGTATTTGTGAAAGAAAAGGACTCAAGTCACTGTTAGTGGGATCAGAATAAAGCCTGGTGTTCTTGCCATGGACACCTGCATGCCCCAAGCCAGTTTTTCTTTACCCTCTATTCAGTAAACTGTTTTCCTTTGTATTGCTAATTCAGATTATTTCTCAAATGTAATTATTACTGGGTCAAATAATGGCCTCTCTAGACAGAGAAGATTTGCATCTGACAATTTTCACCAAGAAGACAGTCTAGATTGTATGTTATCCTTATAAATCAGGATTTTTAATCCCTACTTTAAATCAATTTGATCTATTTTTAATTTAAATCCTCATGTATTTCAGTAAAGTATCACTTTGTTCAGAAAGATCCCCACATCCACTGTCTAAAACTAAAATATTAGTCATATTTTCAAGATAACTTTTATGAGTGCTTCTTTAATTTCATAGGACAAATGTCTGTGATGAAATCTCTTTTCCAGGATATTACAAACTTAAAAATAAAACTCCTTATGAAGAAGCGAAGTTGATTACCTTATGCGATAACTCCACAAAAACAAATATTTCACAAAAGAACTTACTGGTACATTAATATCCTGTTTTGGGACCTAGCCTTGTAGAAAATAATATGTGTTTCAAAGTGTCCATATCAAAAGGAATTTATACAACATTGCCTTATTAAATGAAAATGTAGCAGTTACATTTCATATCTTGAACCCAAGGTTAAATAACAATGGGAAGACTATGAATACAAAACATTTGTCCAAACTTATTTTTGAAATTATTCTCTATCTGGAGAGTTTTACATCACTACAGACTGGTTTTAAATGGTGGTGTAAAAAATCGGGTAAAAGTAACTTAGGTTGTTAGTAGCCAGGACAGTGGCTGTCTCTGGGGGGGTGGCGGATAGAAGGGAGGACATAGGGCCTTTGGGCTGCTCGTAATGTGTTTGTTGATCCAAGTGCAGGTGACAGAACTGTGTCAGTTTGTGAAAATTCAACAAGCTGTACAGTTGTATGTACACTAATGTGAAATAAAGTATACTTCAATAAAAGTTTTAAGATATTTGTATACATACACACATCCACATATATGCACACCGTATATAGTAGTATATACTCCTGATGTAATGATTTTTAAAATATATTGATTAGAAGTTTTAATTCGATAGCTTTTTAGTGATAATGAGGCTAAAACTTATATAAAGACCATAAAGGAATCTTGAGTTTTTAGTACGTTAATCAAATACTGTAGTGAATGAATCATCTGTTTTGTTGTTGGCATTTATTCCTTCATGAATTCATATGGTAAACCTTTTTTTTTCAATCAACCTTCTTAAAGGAATACTTATAGGTTGAGTATTTTTCAAAACTCAAAAGTCTGAAAATATCTAAGAATATACAGACTTCTGTTGAATAAAAATATTGAGGAATAATGGTAAGTCTACATTGTCTTCAGATTGGAAATATATTTAGGCCAAACTATTTTGTAAACATTTTAATTTTTTACTGGAGAAGACAAGGAGGATGTAATTTCTGAATCTCTTCCCTAACGTGTATCTAGAGACACAGGTCGGCACATTCCCAGAGCTATTCGGTGATTCTCATGGGGTGGAAGCTGGTTGCTGATATCTCTTGACTTGAAATTAAGTATGTCTTCCTCCAAGAGCATTTTTAGTCACTTAGCAAGAAAAACTGCCTCTTTTAAAACTAGTAAAAATAAATATAATTAAATAGGGATTAATTTTGATTGGGAAATGTACTTTCATAGACTTAAAAGACTTTAAATTATATTTTTCAATTACTTTAAACTGTATTTTTCAATTATACCTGTAACCATTAGGAGGTTTCTTAGTAGCTCCATTTTACCTGCAGAATGAACTACAATTAGGTCATTTAAATGAAACCTGGGAAACTTTTGAGCATAGTGCTATCTGTAAGCTTACTGAAATACTGAGAAAATGTTGGATATTTTAATGAAGTAGGAATCCTTTAATGTTACATAGGCAGTGTACAAGTTGCTCATATTTTTGAGACATGTTAGGATAACTGTTCACTGTAGCCATTTTCTTCTTTTTCACTTAACTGCATTTCTTTCTTGATGGCTGAGGAAATGTTTTAAATGGAGTTAGCTATCATTTAGAGTATTTCTTTTCTTGCAAAAAAAAAAATTTTTTTTTACCACCTTGCAAAGAATAATGGAAACTGAAGAAAAAGGAAACCAACTGGATAATCTTATGAGCTCTCTTTCTTACATTTTTTTCTTTTCCTCACTTTTAAAATTTATTACTGTTACTTATTTCAAATATTTAGTAGTATAACAAAGCAGCAATATGTGCCCACTACAGTTTAATGAATAAAACTATACACAAATGAAATCCTCTGTGCCCTCCTGCCCAGCAACATGTGTCTTCCTCCCCACTCAGAAGAAATAGCAATCCAGAATTTGGTATTTATGTACTTCCCAGACCTTAATTTTCACTTATCTTCATCAGCTCTGGAAAAATAATATTATCATACTGTCTTGGTAGTTTAACCATTTTATATGAATGAGGTGCATGAGTTCTGCACTTTTTTCCCTCAGCATAATGCTTGAAGCTCCATTTATGTTTATACTGTAGTGTTATTTTATTCATATCTTGATGAATTTTTAAAAATGCTGTTAAAGGATGTTATAGTGTAATAAATATGGGCTTTGGTCATAATGAACTTAAATTCTGTCTTCTTCTTTATGTACCCTTGAAAAAGTTACTTAAACCATCAGCCTTTCTTACCTATAGAATGGGATAAAAAGCCTTTAGAAATTAGTCCAGACATAATGACATGTGCATTTGGATATATATATATATATATCCACACATATATATATATATACATACATACACACACACACACACACACACACATATATATATATATGTACACACACATATATAATATGTTTGAAACAATAAAAATGTTTTCTTTTTCAAATTCCAATTTGTTCTTTCTCCTCTAATTTTTAAAACTAGCCATGATTAACACACATACTTTTTATATACTTTTAATATAAAACTGACCATTTGTTGGTCTTATAAAAGCAAAGAGATGGACAGAATGCATTCTATTACTACTGTGGTCTGGGATGTGGTCCAGCGGCGTGTTATGGTGGGAGGGGCATAGCCTGTGAACCCAGAAATCCTGACTGTGCCTTCAGGCCCCGCTGTTCACTGGTCAGGTGACTTTGCCACAATTCTTAGCTTTTCTCACAAGGGCTTTGTGACAATCAAATGAAACCAGTTTATTAAACTACAAAGCAGCCTTCCAGCCTTTTAATAAATATTACTTTAATATATATTAGAGGTTCCCTTTTGCCGTCAATTTGTTAATGATGTCAAGATTATAAATTCACACAGGCTTTTAGGTACACGTTCTCATCTGCCTCTCAGGGCTTCATCTTTAACCTTCTTCTCATTGTATACTTTCCACCCTGAGTTATCTCTTTGATTTCCACGGCTTAAACAATCCTGGTCACCCCTGAATCTACTTAGTGAGCTACAGCTTCATTTTCTAAGTGTCTACTGGAAATTCTCTAAGCATCCAACTCTTTACTAACATTTCCTCTTGCTTCCTAGTTCATCCCTCCTTTTCTGTGTTTAGTATTACAACCTCATTATCTCACATCCCATAACTTCAGTAGTTCCCTTTGTCTGGTTCAGTAAGGGGTGAAGGAAACAGGCCCGGCGTCACCCGAGCCCTAGATCTCCACGGTTCCCGCCAGTCTCTAGGTCCTGCTGCCTTTTCCGTTGAAATCTCTCTGGAATGCTTTCCTTATGTCCCTGTCCCCGCGTGTGGTTCAGGCCCTCCTCGCTGCTGGTGGCCCGCCGATGGTGTTCTTTCCCACGTCCTTTTCATCGGCTTCCCGCAGCCCATGTTGTCTTCCAGCCACAGAATCTAGTCACAGTACTCTTCTGGTGAAATCTTTAAATACCTTTCTCTGCAGAGTAGCTTCAAACTCCTGAAAAGTGTTAGAAATGTTCTGTAGAATCAGGATTTTAACAGTTTTGAAAAAGAGCCTTATATAAATCAGATTTTATGTAATTTTGCCTTATCGCCTGACAAAATGTCTGTTGTATCCAAGTTCTCGTAATGCAGCGTGTCACGTGCTATCCTGCCTCCCTGCAGACGTGTCTCTTCTTCTCTGAAAGTGGCTTTCCCCTCAAGCCTTTTCTTCAAGACTGAGCTTTGGAAGGAGAGGAGTTGTTTCTAAAGTCCTCACTGTGTCATAAACTGTGTTCAGCTGACCTGAAGATGTTGCAGTATTTGGATTTCCTAGTAACTTGATGACATTGATAAAAATCCCCATTTTAGAGATGAGGAAATTGAGGCAGGATTTAAGCTCTCATCTGGCTGACTATAAAAACTATTTTTAACTAGTGTGCTGTAAGTTATTGATTTCATTCTCAGAAAGCTAAAGAGCTGGATCTTTAACATGATTTCTGTGATAAAACTGATGTTCATGGAGTATGGGTCGCATATCCAAGGTCACAGAAATTCAGTGAAGCCTGAATTTAATTTCAAATTTGTCGAACAGGAAAACCCATATTATTTCCATTATATTGCTCAGTTCCTTTAAATATCACCCACTCTATAAATCATGTATTAATGCCCCATGGGCAGTTGGTAATGCCAATATTTCTTCTGCTATTATGCCTCATATAATGGAATAAAAATAAGAACTAATATTTACCTATTGGTATTTAACCTGTACTCTATATTCACACATGCAGTATGTTTCAGTAATGATCTCATTTGTGTCTTAATGTGTATCAGAGTGATTATATTCATCTTTCTGCATCTATACATTTCCCTATTTTCCTCACTGAAGTATGAATACTGACCTATACATATTTGTTTTTCTGATACCTAACATAATTTTTTCCATGTAAATGGTACATAATACATTTTCTTAAAATTAAATGAGTGTGTTATGATTAGGGGATGACTCTGGTATTTGTAGGACAAGAAAAGAAAGAATGTTTCTAATCTCAGAGAAAAAATACAGCCTGCTGCCACAACTCCTAAGCTCAGGAATGTAGAAACACTGGTAAACAGAATTATTTTCCAAACTCTACATGACACTATGTTTTCTTATAATAGATATAAATTCTGCATTTTTCCAAATGACAGTAGTCAGGAAGGCTAGTTATGCATCTTGATAGATAGCACAAATTTAGTGGACTAAATATGCTTTGATTTATTCACAAACTTCGATTATCTTTATTGACCCTGTTGTACATTACAGAGCTCACTCCATATTTTACATGCATTATAAATTCAAAGTATTGGACATATTTTTGATTTGATCTGATCTTTGGCTTTTGATCTGCAGAGAGATCAAGTTCATCTAAAATAGCCATCTCTGCTTGCCAGTCATTTGAGAAGATCGGTAAATGTGTTTCTCAGGAATACCCAGACTTCTGGAAAGTAGAAATTGGTTCTTATTGCAGTGTTGGGCTTCGTCTTATCCGGAAGTACAATTGTCTACTTTTCTCCAGTTGTTGCTGTTTCATGCTTGCCTACTGCCCCCACTCTGATTTTTTAGGGACTTAGAATTTCTGTGGCTTTCCTCATGCTGTATTCTTGGCTGACTCCTATTCTTTGTTTTTTCTAGTTGAGGAGGTATTTGTGTTTTTCATCTCCCTCCCCATCTTTAAAACAATTGAATCTGAAAATTCAATGAATAGATGCAAAAATTGCTATCTTCATTTTAGACTTGGTCTTGGACACTTGCATGTGAGAAAAGATACTGACTTTCCACTCACTCACTGCCCGAGAGATGGACTAGGCTAATGCCCTTCCTGTCCACTGGGTTATGAACCGTTGAGTCATGTTGTTTCAGAGAGCTTAAATTTCTCATGCTTATGTTGTAATTGTTTAAGGTTATGTCAGCAACTTATATTTTCTAAATGATTGTGCTCTGTATCCTCATGCCTGATAAACTTCAAAGCTTTCAATTTTCTGCTGTTTTTTAAATGAGATGCTTGCTATCTTCATACAAAATTGCTTCCGTAGGTGATTACATTGATAAAACTCTCAGCCGGCTATTGATCCTTAGCTATAACGTCTGTAATGTTTTCAGTGTTTGAGGTCTTTCATTCTTTTGTTTAAAGAATAAAGACTTATACTCAAATGAATATTATAAAATAAGGTCTACTATGTAGTTTACTTGAAGTTTATAAGCTTAGGGGCAATATATATAAATGTACAGATATAGTCTACCCAGGGCAGAGCAAAACAATATGGAATATGGGGTATATAAAGAGTAATTGCATGGTTAATTTCTCATGCTGCCATTTAGCATAATACTTTAACATATTCTCTAGCACATTTACATACTAGCAAAGAATATTTTAGCATAATCTTATCAGTTAGGTGTGATTATCTTCTGTGTGGTTTAGGGGTTATGCTAATCCATGCACTTGAAAGGAAGAGATATTTCCAGAATATCGGAACTCCCTCTCTCCTGTCATTGACTTCCCCTACCCTCACAGGGCGATAGCAGCTGTTACTGGCATGTTGACTGAAAATCGCTGTGATCAGGTCTCCTCCAAGAGGGAATTGCCCCCTGCCTCGGAGTTGTTAGATGGAAACCTCAGTTATACTCTGATAATTATTCTCTACTCTAGCCCCTAGGCTTGAACTTGAAGGTTTCACTCTGGTCCTACAAATGGTCAGGTGTGATGACATGGGACATACTTGTGTGTTTGTGTATGTGGTATTTCTGTGTATGTGAAAAGGGGCTTCAGAGAGACATGGCACCAGGCTTCTAAATGATCCTAATAACACCATGTTCAGTCCTTTTGGTGAATAAGTTTGTACATTGAAGATACTTTGGGAAACAAACATTTCCTGTACATATATGCATTTGTTATTTTACATGGATCTTCCACTGTACTATTTTTGCAAATATTCATAACATTTAAAATGCTACATGTGTTTTCCCTTGATGGAAATTAGCATAATGAAATGCACATTTTGTTTTAAAGTCTTTTTTGAAACAATATTGATAGAAGTCACGGTGTGTTCTTAGACGCTTACATTCTAAGAGAAAGGGTTCTCAGAACTAGTGACACACCCAGAGTAAAGGTGTTTTTGGTCCAAAACAGTTAATGATGATGAACACCTGTACCCATTATGATTATTAAAGAAAACAAAGAAGCCTCTTCCACTAATGAAAAATCAATTATTTTTAAATTAAAGTCCTCTGAGAAAGATTATTCAAATGAGCACAGATAAACATCTCCTATGATTTATAGCCATGCATTTATTTACTCTTTC
The DNA here is from genome assembly GCF_040802235.1 of Manis javanica. Lineage (NCBI taxonomy): Eukaryota > Metazoa > Chordata > Mammalia > Pholidota > Manidae > Manis > Manis javanica. The sequence continues at coordinate 4,038,110 of NC_133170.1, read as the reverse complement.
TGTTTTATTTATTTTTCTTGATTTTCAGTTTAGCCATGTTGATTTTCCAGAAATGGCAGGAAAAAAATCAACTCTGCCTATCTCACTTAAAATTTAAACTATTCAGCCTAAACACACAGAAAGGATGTCTTCTGAATAAAAGGAACCAGATGCTACAGTGCTTCTGCTGAAGAGGGTCTGGGGTGAACGTTCTGCAGGAAGCACAGGGCATTTTGTCTGTGTGTGTTTTACCCAGTGGATGTTGCAGGTTGGAGGCTTCTGCCGGTGAATTAGGGTATAATTTTATTTGTGGAAATAAACCAATCACGGAACTGCAATTGTCTCAGCGATGAGGTGATCAATAGCCCATTATTGGCTAGAATAGCAGCACAGGAAGTGCATTGAAGATTTTAATGCATGAATTATGCATGCAGTGCTCATTCCTTAGTATTCTCACAGAATGACAGGGCTTGTGAAGTCGCCTCAAATAGTTTCTTGCATTGAATCCCTGCAGTGAAATGCTCAATATTTCCAGGCATAGAAGCAGCATTGACTCAGGCCAGCCGAATTGGAAGACGTAAATCCCCAGCTCCGGCCCAGAATGCTCTGTCTGAAAGTCTTGCTGTGTAGAGAGCCAGCCTTCCTGTCATCTAACCTGCTCCCCGCAGAAGGCTGGCTGAAGGATGGGAGCGGCTGTGTCTGTCTCTGAGGTCACAGCTTGAAGCCCTTTAGCTTGCTTTCTGCTGCAGGAGAGAGGCATATTGTGCTGTAACTGTTGCTGCACTTACTCAGATGGACAACGTGCAATAAATACTATACCCAGAACAACAGATAATTCAACACTGGAGGTAAGTCCGAGGTTTTTCTCGAGGTCAGATAATTATGGGAGAGAATGTGCCGAGTTCGGGTAAGGGTGGTGCAGCATTAGTAAGGTTGACTCAGATCCCACATTGCATGTGATGTCAGGGCTCTCAATTGTTATGGTGATTGAAAGTGGGTTTTACTTTGTAATTTTGACAGTATTGTACCACAAGGTATTTTATTTTGCATGTAAAAGCTTTTCAAGGAGGTACCTGGAGCTGAGCTCAGAGGTGTGTGTCTTGGATAGATAGAAGCCTGCAAATTGGGGAGGGGTAGCCCCGAGAGGCAGCTGAATCAATAAAAATTACCTCGTTGTGGAGAAGTTTGAGCAGAGCTGTGGTATTCCTTTGGCTCAGAGGGTATCCTTAATGTCCACACTTTCAAATTAGTGTAAAATATGTTTGGTAGACACCAGAAATGCTCCATCCTTTTCCCAGCAGTGGAGGAAAGCAGTGAGGTATGCAAACTCAAAGACTGTGTTGCATACAAATTGAACAGATGGAATTAAAATAATTTGGAATAGAGTGTCCTTGAAGGAAGACCTTGTTGTCCCAAACAAAACAGTGTGACTTCTACGTGGAGTGTTTTATTTTTTCTCCTGCCCAGAATGCCTTACTCCAAAAAGAATGAATAGAGGGTATATTTTGAAATTTACCAAAAAGAGAGTTTTCTTTCATGGTGTGTTAAAAATGGGAAGCTTATGCAATTGTAGAACCCACTATATAAAAGCTGAATAAAATTTTAAAAAAAAGCTATGCAAAACTGAAAAATATTTTCCATGCTACTATTGTTTGCCAGTAATTGTGAATTAAAGCTGCTTGCTTAAATACTGTGGCAAAAAATTGATACACACATAATGTGCAGTATGATATGAATTCCTGAACCTCTCTTTAGAGTGGTAAAATATCATTAACAAACCTTCAGTAAGAAACTCTTACTTACAAAATTTTAAGGGTGGTTTTCAACAGTAAATTTACACTAGTAGTGTGTGTGTGTATGTAAAGACATGCATATATGTATCCATATGTATATACATATATAATTTATAAAACTATATATGAAATGTAACATGTATGTCTATTTCCTCGAGTATGTTAGTTGATGCTAAGTTTTAAAAAATGTTTGCTTAATAACATATCAAGAACCAGTAATTGATAAGGCTATGTATGCTTTGTTACATAGGCATCATTTATTTAAAAAAAGAAAAAGAAAAAGAAATATCGAGCACTGATAATAAGAGCACAGGAAAACTACTTTTCAAGCATTTCACAATGCATTTCAATTCTGCTCTGTGTTACTCTGTTCGGTGGGTTTCCTATCAGATGCCTGGTGGTGTCTGTGCACAGTCCCCCCAGCGACGCAGAATGTGTGTAAGTCTTCAAAGCTGGCCTGCTTTAGGCTCCCAAGGAAGCTCTTGCACAGCTTTTGGTAGGGTGGGGAAAAAGTAAGAGAGGCCATGTCTCTGCGTCTTCTTCGAGGTCTCTGGGAGCTGAGTCATGGTGTTCGATTCTGCCCAGAGGCCTTCTGGCTGAGGTGGCCTGTAGAGGGCTGGCCAAATGGAATCTGAAGGAAAATGAAAAAGAATGGAGGCAACAGAGATCTAAAGATATGTATTGCCTAATGACATCCTGACTTCTGAGTATGGTGGTGATGCTACTTGTGGATCTGGCTGGTGTGAGAGAGGACAGAAGCCCCCCTGCTGGGCGACAAGATCACAGCAGTGAAATTAATGGACTAACAAGAGTTCCCTGTAACACTGCACTTTGCACTTACTGAAACCTCCCTGTCACTGTTCTAGTCTCGGCAAGCCCTTAGTCAGTCTCCTTGGAAATGCTGGGTTCTTACATGAAGAATGTTTGCTGGATCATGGGAGGGAAATTTGCTCAGTTCCCAATTCCCACAATAGCTGGGTTCAATTTTTATAGGTGACCAATTGGGAGAAACTGGCAAGAGATTAATGAGAATATTTGAATATCAACCACAATATATGAGATAAAACACCAAAAATGAATTCAGATAATTACTACAATGGCAAAGTATAGTCACAGTAGATACAGTTGGAAAGGAGACTGAAGATATAAAAAGGATATAATTGAAAAGAAAGTGGGGGAATGAATGAGAAACTGATGTAGTAGTGAAACATTGTATTTAATTCATAGTTGATGTATATTATTAGTGCCTCTTAAAATCAATTTGAGAGATTTCTGAACTTTTATGAGTCATTAATATAAGGCTTTATAATTTAAAGATGTATTTTAAAGGTCACTTAGGAGAGAAAGAAATCGGTTGAGAAGAATATTTTAAAATGGAAGTCGCCAGTTTGCTTATAGGGAACAAATACTAATAAGGGATGTTTGCACATATAATAAATCTAAGTACAAAACTATATCTCTCTACTGTATTCAACATTAACCATAAACTAGTATTTGTAGAAAAGTTATGAATCATTCATGGAAAACTAGGAGAGTAAATGAGAGAGATAATAATGCCCATTTCCTAAACTTAAAACACACATATAAGTTGATTAAATTTGAGTTTATCTTTATATGACAAGGAAATCCCCCATAGGATTCTTTAGTAAATAGTCCTGGTGAGTTACTAGCTTTGAAATATTCAAATAAATCTTTTTTCAGATTTATAACAAAGAATGATACTAAGAGATTTCATCTCTTTTTTCTCCTGTAGGAGAAAATGTGAAATTAGTTCCTCCTTAAAGTATTTTGCCTAAGAAATTAATTTATGCATTTTTCTTGCATATATGCTCTCAGGAGATGACTCTGAGGGTGTGTCATTTCGATGCAGGTTCACCAGTTTACTCACTCACTCTGAGTATAAGTATACATTTCAGCCCAGTTTTTCATTGTTTCCTCATCACTTTCTTCTCACAAGACAATTCAGTGCAGTGAAGAAGCCTTTATTGAGGGTCTCGTGAGCTCTGCAAAGGACTCCGGCTCTGTGTCCGAGGGAGAAGATGAAGGGCCGCACTTTCAATACGACAAGTAATTCAGATGCAGGGGAATAATTTACAACATTGCATCAGCTGAAATATGGGTTAAAAAGTTTTAGTGTCCTAGGTGAAGTGAGGAACCATACTCAAAATTTTAATATAAAAATTTTATATGCATAAAGGTAACGAAGCAAAACTTAATACTATATATTCTGGTGTCAGGACTGGAATAGAGGAACTGGATAAGTATAGTTGAGAATAAATACGGTGGGAGCAGGTTACAAAGACCTCAAGCACCAGAGAAACATGTTCAGGCTTGGTTTTATAGTCTGAGCGCCCCCAGACATTGTTTAATTCTGTTGGAGGCATTTCACGCTAAAGAAGAAGTTTTTGACCCATGAATCAGACGAATTCTTAATATTTCTTTTCAATGATTGTCAATCCTGAATCAAATACCATGTCAACCATGTCTTTTATTGTCTGGATTCCGCTGCTTTGCCTTGCTGAGCACAGGGGACTGCCCCTGTCGGGGGAGCCGGGTCCTGGGGCTGGGAAACCACTTGCCCTTGTGTGTGCTTCCAAACGAAAACCAACCCATCCCACACCTTCAACCACCTCCTTCACCAGGGTTCTCACACCCCTGGGCCAAGCTCCTCCTACCTAATCAGCCCGGGGACAAACAGCAGACTACCGGGGACAGCCCCAAGGCCCCAGAGCTCCCTGAAATAATCCAAACTAGCCTGTCCTGAGCCCACGTCCGTCTTGCCTCTTCCTGAGGAGCCCTCAGTGGTGGCTCTTGCTCGCAGCTGCCCTTCTCTCTCTGCCTCCGGACTGGCCCCCACCCCTGATTCCTTCTGCGCCCCCCAGGCATGGTGTGGCCCCTTCTCTTGGGACCTGGGCCTACAAGGAACTGTCCTTTAAATGGCAGTCGTCCCCAGATCTGTTGTCTTTACCATGTGTGAATGATAATAAAACCTGCATTGAAGCGAGCATGACAAACTTAACATCTTTACTACCAGTTAACATTAATAAAGACGTTATGTCCCTAGGATTTTCAAAAATCAGTGGAGTCTTTTAAAAAAAATCATTTCCTTTTTATTAAACTGCTATATTATTTTGATTGTAAGGGTTCATTCTGAGTGAAGCTCCTATAAACGTAAGCTTGATTCTTTTTGAGGTTGTGGTTGATAGAGGGAAGGAATATCCCCGAGAAGTGTGAGTGAACAATGAGAAGTTTTCAATCCCGTGACAAGCTGCCTAAGTCTAACATTTTAAATGTTTTCCTGAGTCTGCTTTAACCTATAGTATGTCCTGTCTGCTACATAAAATAAGCATCTACCTCATCAAGCAACTAAATCAATGTCAAGGGAAAGGGCTGCCTTATGCTCCTTAAATATCAAATTCTGAAACTGTAATTATCAAATGTGAGTGTTGTTTACATGTCTTTGATAGCCAGTAGGCAACTATAGCACACATCTTAATTAAAAAATATTTCTGCTACATCAAGCTTAAAAAATGGCATTGAACTATCTTGAGAATGTGGTGTCCAGGAAAAGGTTATTTGCTAATCCGTGAATGCAAAACTTTGAAACAATGAGCCAAACTTAATTAACCACAAGACTAATGAGAATTGGGCCACAGAGAAGAATATATACCAAAAGATATTAGCGATATCCACCAGGGGTACCCTCTGTCTCTTCCACACCCCATTACTGAGAGACACTGAGAAAAGTAAATGGCTTTAAAGGGTACAAGATTTAGAATATTAAATGCCTGTTTGAACTTTGTGGCTTTCCCCTTCCCTTTCTACTCCAGGACTGTATGATGGTTAAGTCATTGTTGCAATTACAGTAGTCCTTTAAGAGAGAAACTTTCAGAAAAGAAATTCAAGTGGGAAATTGGAGATGATTTAGATCAGGAATAGGTTGGGAAAGATACTCGTTGTGCTAGCAGATGGAAGGGCACCAAGGTAGGTGGCTGGGAGGGATGGAGACTGTGCCAGAAAGAACATAGGAATTCAAACAGATGGAAGATGACGTATTAGTTGGCAAGAAGAGAAGCTGGGTGACAAACAGTAGAACCTATTGAAAAACTGGGTGAGCAGGCAGCCCAGAGGTGCATTAGATAGACCAGTAATAAACTCAACAAGCCGGTGTGAGGGCACCTGAGCTCCAGAGCACATAGGCAGGAACAGTGGAAAACAACCACAGTTTTTCCCTTTACTTGAACCTAGGAAATAACTTGGATTTTAATTTTTTAAAGTGCTTTGAATTCATGATGAGCAACAATGTACAGAGGCAACTTTTAGGAGAAAATTCAGAGATGCTTATCACTGAGAACATTTATTCTATAAAATTATCATGAGCATAAAATTTACTTTTTATCTCCTACTTTTGTGTTTCCAGAATTTGAGTTCTGGGCCTGGGCTTGGCTAATATATGAGGACTGGGCTGGAAAATAATACTGAGAGGTTAATACAAGTGGAGAATAAGAACTTTAACCCCTACAAAAAAGAGAATCTGTCAGACTGTGGAAAATGTCAATATAATCTTATCTTTAGAAAAAATTCCTCATGTTGCCTTTTTCTATTAAAAGTGATAATAGTGGTGTCTCAATGAACATAAAGATGATTACAAGTGATCTGGCATGTTTTCTGTCTGCAGACTTATCTATTCTTAAATCACTTTTAGACAATTATTAATGCTTACAAACAGTAAAGTTATGTAATGTAGTTGTCATCTTTAATGATGACAAATTTTTAAATGACAGTTGTCATAATAGATTAATATAAAAGTGCCATGTACAGTAATATTTATGTGAAGGTCTTGATTTTATAGCTCTTTTGATTGACGTTCAGCCAGATACATAGGGTATAAGTGGAAAGACACTTCCATTTGCCACATACACAAACATAGAATTAACACCTCTCTTCCTTGTCCCCCTTCTAATCTATAAACTTATTTTTCTGCTCTGTCAGCCGTATTTCTCAGGCCAATGTATTGCTATCTGCTTTGCTAGCCGAAGTCCTTATGCTATTATGCCAGAAACTTTGATATTTATCGCCAGTATGATCATTTCTAAAATACCTGCATTCCAGTTAATCCCACACACAAAAGCAGGGACCATTCATCAAGGGCTGTCTGGGCTGTATGACTGTTCTTCCCAAGTGGTGCATTTAGTTGCCACTTTAATCCCTTGAATTAACTTTTTGAGAACAAGGCTAATGTCAGTCTCTTTTCAGATTCTAAATAATTCTCTTGAGCCGAGGAACCACATTTGGTAAATCCCACATATATGCCAGCTTTGGGGATGCAAGGATGAATACGACATGAGCCTTTCTGTCAAGGAGTTTATATTCTAGTGGAATAAACAGATTTATATACCTGAGACTGTGGTACTGTTAGCAGATAAAATGATGTTCCGTCTGTATGTAATAGGTAGGTATATCACCTTACATATTAGTGAGTCTCTTCAAATCAGGGAGCACACTAATGTATTAATTCAGCTAGTGTTTAATAAGCTCCATCTTTGTGAAGTGTCTATGCAGAGAACTATATTCTTTGTTGCCATGGACAAAACAGTCTATTGAAAAAGAGGCTCAAACAGAAGTGCTGCTGGACATCCAGAGCTCTTGGGAAAGGTGTAAGGCAGGTGCAGTCAGGGCGTATAAACTGAGCTCTCACCAGAATTGGGGGAGGGCATAAGGATAACTTTCTGCATGAGGCAATCAAAGGATACTTAGAAAAGTTTAAAAATATTTGCATAATGTGGTTTATTCAATGTAGTTATGAAATAAATGGTGTTGACTGTCAACTCCGGAGATTAACACTAAGAAGAGGCAGGCAGGTGACAGGCGCAGCAGGAAGGAGGAGGGTCGACATGATGCAGATCCTCACTTTATACTCTTGGGAAGACTATGAGATCCTCACTTTAAAAATAGGAAAACAGAGGCGGAGGTGTCATTGTTCTAAAACTTTAGGATTAGGAGATTAAAGCCTCTCTTCTATATCCCCATAATTTTGCTAAATTTTATTGGCACCCCGCCGGAGCCTTCATATGTCAATGTATGTACATGTTCAATGACATTTTGATTCCCGTGTTTATAGGCATGTTCATCTTTCATTTTAGCTAAAATGGACATAATGGACTCAGTGCAGAGTTGCAAATTAACTTTCAATAAGATGTTTTTAATTGGAACAAAGTCAATTATAATTTGAAAAATAAACCATCAATAAAACACATTCTAAGTCTATAAAAAACATAACTTTGCTTAAGAATGAAAAATTTGATGGATAAGGAACAAAATGCCATTTAAGCAAATACATATATTTTACAAGATGTCCAGTATACGTACCCAACCTTAAATATCACTGAGTAGAGTGATGAATAATGTTTTCAATAAATTCCTATTAATTATTGTTTCCTCTAAAATATGAATTAGAGGTAAGAATAGTTGATAATGCTTTTCCTTGGGGAAATGCTGTTAGAACCTTGTTAACCCCTTCAGGAGAAAAAGCGATATTAACCAGGGGCGTCTCTTGTATGTGACTGAAGATGAGATAAGACATCGCTACGCTCTTCATGCCACAGTGAGGCCATTATGTCAGAGCGAGCATAGTCATTGTTCAATAAATATGTTTTGAATGAATGACTGTATGAATTAATGTTATCACATTTTATTAATTCTGAGACATTGTTGTTTAAATCACACCATCAAATTAATAGGCTTTAGGTAGAAGATTCATTATGTTAAATGTATATCAGTTGTAAGATAAATCCTGTAGTAGTATGATTTCTTTTTCAATGACAAAAATCTAGGTTGAACTAGCTTAGGCAAGAGGGGAGATTTATTGGAAGTGTATGATATCGTGTCAGTGACGGCTGAACAGTGAATGTTGGGAAGGATGGGGTTGAAGTGTAGTGGACCTAAAGGACACCTGTAACTGGAGATCTGAAGGCCATGTCAGCAATGCCAGCTACTCAGTGACTGTGGTCCTCAATCTCAGTGAGCACCGACTTCACTTTACCTTGAGGCGCACATCTGGCTGCCAGAATTTAGACATCTTTCTATTTGCAGCACTCTTTCTCTCACTATCACCACCCAGAAAGTTTATTTTCTGATAGTTTTTACAAGGAATATATTGTAAATGGCAAGTTTGGGTGATTGAAATGAATGTAGTGTTTTTTTTTTTACATTACTGATTTGATTATACATTTAATGATTGGACAGATATTCTGTCCAGCAAAAGGTGCTGGGACTATTTTAATATAAGAGAAATCATGTCTTGTGTAGAAGTTGTTATGTCAATATTAGGAATGAAAATAATTAAAATATTTTAAATAATATTCAACATGCCAGACTCCACGGGAACAATTATTGTTCTGATTCTGTCCTGTTCTGTTTACACCCATATCCCCAGTATTTAGCACTTTGCTTGACATATTATGAACAGTTGGCATACATGTCATTAATATATTGATAATAGGTCTTGACAAATACTTATTTGACACAATGAGTATTTTGAAATTACTAAATGCAAACTTGACATAATACAAAGTTATAGTGAAATGGATCCAGATGAGGCAATAACAAAGTATTTAAAAACCAGTGAATGTATTTCATACTGTGACCTATTCATAGCTAAATGACAAATTATATGAAACAATGACCTGCAAGATAAGCAGAGATCTAAGGCCAAAATAAAATGTATGATGTTGAGTCTGGGTTTGTATCATGTTGTTGAAGATGACTTGAAATAATACATTGTTTCTTTGGAACTTACTGAAGATGTTAAATACAGAGGAAATTCTTGAGGGGAGTAGAACTAAGCAGAAATAATAATAAACATATTGAGGGAAGTGATTATATTTTTGCCAGAATATTCAACCAAAAGAGAGAAAACATGGCCAAAAGTTTGCATTAGATATATTTGGATGAGACTTTTGCAGGAGAGCATGAATGCCAAATATTGTTGGTTTTTACATAAATGATATATTTTAATCATTTTTGTAGGAAAAAAACATTAGACACAATACAATGAGTATTTTGAAGTTACTAAATGCAAAAAATATATCACAAACACATTTATTTTCTATGTTCTTTACTGCAGCAGGATGTAGCCCACACCTATGGAAGTATTAATGCCTTTATGTGCCGCTTTCATTTAAGCTGAACTCAAGTAGATGCTTCATGTAGTAATGAAGAACATAATTTTGGTAATTGAAGAGGAACATTATTTTAGAATATGTCTGTCTAGTCCCTCATCAAGAATAAAATGAAATTTTAGAATTGGAAGGGATCATATAAAAATTGTGACCAATCCTTAATTTTTGCATGTGGAAATTGAGTTTCTGATTGTTGAACTTTACTATCTAAGGACCTACTGTTTAGGCATAACACTATACAGAAAAATACATTTCAAAGCTTGCATGGTTAAAAGTTCAGTAATAATATAAAAATTGCAATAATTTTCTCCTCAACTGTAGAATTCTTGATTCAGATACAATATTCTTCATGCGATTAATTTCTTAATATTCTTTAATGAATTGCTTCTGCTTCTCGAAACTATTTCAAGAAACATTCTTCAGTAAGGAAACTTGAATGAGAGAAAATAATTCCTCTGGTATCTAAAACAGGTAGAATTCATAGACCTTAACCACATAAGTATGGAAGAAATCATTCATGATCATTGATTAGGAAACGGGCATCATTAAGACATGCTTGGCATCAATATAAACTTAATACTTTGAGTCATGTGTCAATTGATGTGCTAAGAATAAATGTTTTGGTTATATTATTACAACAAGAATTTTCATTGTTTTTTAACTTAGGAAAAAATGAGTAAATATGTTAAAGTTGAAATGAAGGTTGTATGAATGACCATTTCTTACATGGAAGACTGATTAGGATTAAATTAGCCAAGCACAGTATGAAGACGCAATAGATTTTAAATTCAGAGAAACTCTGAAGATCATATTGCCTGGCAATTAGTAAAATAAGGAGAATGAAGAACACATTTGTTAATTGCCCATAGATGTTATCACCTGTTTTGCAACAGAATTATTCTGTTCATTCTGTTTTGTTGACAGAAAAAAAGTACTATTTAAAGGGAGAAATGAGTATACTAATATTTATTCATTTTTACAGTATGGTAGGCAGTGTGATAAGTGTTTTGCATGTTTATTTAAATGCCATCACTGACATTAAATATTATTACATAAAATATTAAAATAAATATGTAAAATGCATTAATAAACCCCAGTATTTTAATTGTTTAGGAAATTATATTTTTGTCATATTGCAATCATGTTGTTCATTTCATATTTTTTAAAGGTGCCAGCTTGCAGTCATTTAGCCTGAAGTTCCTAAGGATTTGGGCAGAATTATTTTTTCTTTTACTCTGATTTTTCAGATAACAGCCTGAATTGACTCAATACTTTGCAACTGTTATATTAGCTGCATCCCAAACAATGTCCTGCAGGGCTCCTCAGGAATGAGGTAAAAGGAGGCCATAGTTATTGAAAGCTCTGCTCCTTTATGTGTCATAAGACAAAATGAAATTGTTAAAGCCTCCAGTCTATTTGTTGATCATGCTGTGTGTGTTAGAGAAAGCTTTCAAAAGATTCAGACACAGTCTGAGTCTGTTATTGTTCCTATTTCAGCTGACATAATCAAAATGATCCAAAGTGATGATATCAGAATATGAGCCAGTCTTGAGTAAGTTGCGTATCTAGATGAATAAGTATAGATGGCTTTTGTGTTCTTCAGCTGTCAGTGGGGTTAGAGTTGGTTCAGATACGTACCAACTGGTTTGAGAGTATCACTGTTTTGTTAAAGAGAATTGTGGATAAACTGATGGCTCATCTTGGCAGTTTCACTGCAGTAAACCTAAACCAGTTTTGAATTACCAAGTCTCCATTTTATTCTTTTTCATTTTGAGGTTTAAAATACCACCCCCCCCTCCCACTTTTTGGCATAGGTACGAGAAAATGAACTCAGTGTTAATGGTTTTGTCCTTTCAACTGTCATTAACAAGGACATCTAGGTCATTCACCTAGATCACTTGCAGACTTTAGGAGCAAAGTGAAAAGATGCCTGCTGGGATTCTGTCTGGGATTATATTTATCACGCAATGAATCTTTGACATGCTACAGAGTATTTCCCAAAGCCTGCGAGTAGACTCCTAAGAGAGGAGTCCCTGTGGTTAGTATGCATCTTTGAGTTCCCTTCACTCCCTGGAGGGAAGCCAAACTTCTCTGCTTTTGTATGAAAACTTTATATAAAGATTCTAATACTATTTCATTATCTCTGTTACTACAGTTCCCCCAAACCATTAACAAACCCTTCATTAATTTTCATAATCTTCTAAATTTTTATCATGCTGACTAGAAAATCCTAACTGCAAAAAGTCTACCTGGTATTGAGCTCTTTGGATTGACTCTCGTAAAGGCACTGACAGAGATCCCAGGTGCCTGGCGTACTGAAAAGTACTTCCGGGAAACAGCTTAGCAGTGGGCATGATGCTCCACCTGAGGTTTGCCTATATTCTCTTTCCATTCCTCTTTCCTCTTGGGCTTCTCGCTTTTTCCAGTGCATTGGAAATGAGAGCCCTAGCTAAAGAAGTAAATTATATACACGAGCACGTGCATGCTCATGTGTGTTAAATCCCATTTCACAAAGGGGTCGTCTATACTTCCTGTGAAATAAACATCCAAATAGGAAGTTCCCTTAACATTTTGAGTGCCTCCTGCCATATGTAACTTTCAGCCATTCACATCTTAGGCTCTCGTTAGTCTTGCTACAGAATTACACGATCCTTTTTGTTAAATCAAACTTTAATTTGCAATGTTGTTATACATATCTTATCCTCCCATAAAAATTCCTTAGCTATTCCTAAGGTTGGTGTGAAAGGTGTGTTTATTACCATTTCACAGATGAGGAAACAGATTCCGAGAAGTTGGCTTCATGAATGTCACCAGGCTGAGCACTACTTATTTTTGATCGATGCCAGCTCTGTTCTGGAACCACTGCTCTTTCTGTACATGGCCTGACGGTGGCTTCATTTTCAAGCTTTTCACCAGATTTCTTAATTTCATTTTATTTATTGAACAATGTTCACTTATTACATGTGCCTTTTTTTTAGCACCATGTTTTTAAAACAGTTTCATTGGCATATTCCTCCCAATTTTATGTTACTGATATTAAGATGCCATTAAAATTAATGTTGTAATGTCATTTTTTACAAAATCTGAAATTAAATTGATAAAAAACCTGTGATGTAACAGAACTGAGATTGCACAATTTTTTATGTTCATCCCTGTGGTTAGTATGCATCTTTGAGTTCCCTTCACTCTGTGGAGGGAAGCCAAACTTCTCTGCTTTTGTATGAAAACTTTATATAAAGATTCCAATACTATTTCATTATCTCTGTCACTACAGTTCCCCCAAACCATTAATAAACCCTTCATTAATTTTCATAATCTTCTAAATTTTAATTTCTTTGAAGTCACTCAGTTTCCCCCTCAGTGATAAGCATCATCATACAATTTTCTGAGAGAATTTGATCTAATATCTGTCAGGTTTTCAGTGATCTCAATAGATAGTTAAGTTTTTTAACAGCTTTTTTTATTGGAGTATCTTTTCTCCATCACATTAATATAAACATTACCGTATCTTCAGACTTACCCATATGTCATGACGTCTCCCCAGTACTTCTTTGACTGCAAGAGGAGAAGCATGTGTAAAAATTAGATTTCTATAATTTCTTGCCGAGCTTTTCTATCTTTGCCTTAACGTGTGGATTTTGTACCAAGGACGACAGAACTTGAGCAGAGTGGAAGTCAGGATTGAAGAAACAAAACCCAACAGCTGACCCCGAAAGTTAGGGGACGAGCAGAGATAAATAGTATTCTAAAGCATTCTGTTCGTTCAGACTCAAAGAATACCTCCTTGTTGGGTGGCCGATTAAAGGGGCGGAGGCTAGATCCTTCTTGAATGGACCTAGTCACATGATAAAGGTCAGTGAGAAACTCGTTTGAGGGCCCAGTCCCAGGCACACGTTACATTAGAGGGATGACCTATGTTTGGGGCCTCAGTGGTAAACAATAGAAACACAGTCCTTTTTTTTTCCCCCTTAGAGCTTGTCAGCTTGTATTAAATGCTAGGAAGGAATTTGTAGAAGTATAGAATTTCCTAGTTCAGTGGTAGTGGGTGAGAGCTAATTTAGATGGAAGTAGATTCTTGGTGAAAATGTGATTTATTTTCCATCTTGAGGGTAAAGATGTATCCAAACCAGAGAGCATGGGGGGAGTAATTAGGCATTAGCTTTAGCCCATCATCTCATATTCTTGCTTTAGTGGGAGAAATAAAAAAACAAAAAAATTATACAAAATACCTAACCCTTTAAAAGTGAGGATACAAGAATCCAGACCAAGACGATCACGTGAAAACTTTCAGCTTCTGTTATAATTTCTTTCTAAATCTGAAGTTTTGTGCTCTGACAACACATCAAAGAGATTTCTAACAGAATTGGAGGGCCAAAGGATATTTTCTGAAACAATTGTTTTCAGAATTGAGACGTGAGCGCTGATTAGAAGCTAATTAGAAGGGCAGATGCTAGAAGCAGGGGAAGTAGGGAAAGGGAATGAGGATGTCAGGGAGGGAGGAAAACTGGACAAAGGGCCCAGAGGCAAGGGCCGGGAATTCCTCTAGTTCAGATCCATGGAGCGGTGGTAAAGGGACAGAGAGGCCACAGTCACTGGAAAAGGGTACAGAAAGAAAGACAGTAAGAAGCCCGTGCATTGTTCAGTCCAGAAGTGACTTGGTTGAATTTTTGCATTTAAGAAAGATGGCTCTGGCTGCAGTTGTGAAAATACTTTTGAGTGGGGAACAGCTGCCTAGAGTACAAGAATACTAGAAGTCCTGCATGGTAATAATGGCCAGGACTAGTGTTTTCCAAACCTTTTTCCTTAAACACTCCCCAAATAATTTTTTTAAATGATATATTGTCTCATATACATGTGAATTGGCACAAATTCATCAAGTTCAAATAGTTGCCAAGGATGTGATTTTCAGCATATTGTACATTTTGACATTTTAAAATAAATCTGTTTATCACTCTTACATATATACATTAGAGTCTGAATGGTATTGAGATTCTTTCCTTGTCCTTAGCCACTTAAAAAATATTTGCAATAACTCTTGTAGAAAATTAAAAACTTTAATGTGGTTCTTTTTTCCTTTGACTTCATATTTTAGTTCTGGTGGAAGTTCATCCTGGTGTTACATAGTTTATACTAGAAAGTATTTTAATTCATTACCTATCATATTTCTTAGTTAAAAAATACATATACAATATGATTTTTCAATTTCTTATAACTAAGGCTTCAGGGTTATTTTTTCTTCTAGAATGAGTTGTCAATATAATTTTTATTAATGCACAATTGACCAAAACTATGTAACCGTATTTTGAATTCTGAAAAATTGTGACACAAAAGTACAACTTCATTAATGCAATGCTGCATGTGATACATGGAGTTTTGAAATTTTCATGAATTCCTCTGCATTTGGAACAGTGTTACTTATTGCCCAAATGAGATAGGGCTCAGTATTAATTTAATTGTGACTTTTTGGGTTTATGGAGGTGAACTAGTAGATGAGGATTGAGTTATAAGAATGCCCTTCTGTTATGTGAACCTTATGATCATAGGTAAAGGATCACATAGTGATCTGTTATCAGAATATATTTTGAATAATCTACTAATTTTGTGGAGAGAACAAAGAATTGGAAATTACCAAATCACCTGATTTACAAAGCTTCCCTTGCTAGTCTTTTTACTTTGTCAAGGAAGATTAGTATTTCTCAACGTTTGTACCAATTGTCCTCTTTCTTGGTGTCCCCATGGAGTTTTTGTGCTAGGTCAGTGCACATAAAATTCTAGATGGCTAAGAAGTCTGTTTTTGTTTTGTCAGATAAGAAAGAGGAAGGTAACTAGGAAAAAGTAGAACCTGCATCTGTCATCCATGTGGTAACTTTGGGGGTAAAATGTTTTCCCAGCCCGGGTCAAATTACCTTTGAAACCAAAATCAGTCAAAGTGGAGAAATAAAGTGGGAGAAACCCATTTTTTGCTTGTAAGCAGTTGTCCACTTCTCCTCGTCCGTGTCTCTCATGACCAGGCTGCAGAAAGGGATCCCACCCAGCCTCCCCGTCCAGATATGCCCTCGCACCCCCTTGTGATTATCTATTGGTATGGAGATGGACTACTTCTCTCCACCCCTTGGAAACACCTATTGAGATGGAGATGAACTAAAGCCAGGTGGGAGATTCTGGAAATACTGCAATTCTGCCCATAGTCAGCGGGTGAGTTCGGCTGGCTCTGATCCTTGCTGGAGCTTGCGGTTCTCTTCTGGTTGTTGTTGCAACTCAATTCTTTGTGGTTGTAGGACTAACAGCCCCATTTTCTTACTGACTGTCAGCTCCTAGAGGCCACTTGCCCCTTTCCTAGGGCCTTTTGACATAAGAGGCTTATTTCTTCACATCACATCTGTGGCTTTGCTGTTTGGAATATGTGGCTTCCAAGACCACTGTGTTAGGGAAAGAGCTGGCTGGAGAATTTTAACAGCCAGTGTTAGAAGAATGCCTAAGGCCATTTTTATCCTCACTTCATTGGCCAGAAGCAGTCATAAGGCTCCACACAGAAGCAGAGAGCAAAAAGATAGTACCTGCAGGCTCTCCCAATTATTAAAACATTTTACCATAAAAAAATCAATATGAATCTAGTTTACTAAAGCCTTCTTTCATATCCTGGCACTGTCAGGCATGGTGTTGACTTTCTAATCTATTCATTAATTAATGCTTTTATCCAACAAATATTCAACACATAAAATATGCTTAGAACAGAAGAAGCATTTAGGAAACAAAGATAAGACACATTGGAGATGACATAAATAATGAGAAGACAATGTAATATGTATATTACTATCCAAAATGCTAGAGGGATACAAGGAGAGACTGTGTAACTCTGCCTTGGGCAGTCAGACAAGTTCAGTATTTAAATACCACAGTCCAAGGGACTGACACATGGTTCTTTTCTTGCTAAACGGAGAAGCGATATTGGCCTTCCAGCCTGAGAGTAATTGTGGCATAGATTTAAAAACAATAAGGCAGGTTAAATTTTAGTTATTCCTGGATGGATCAAGTTCTTGACTGTGCAGTTATGGATTTATACTTAATAGCAGCTCTACGCATTTAACTATGATTACCCTATAAACCTTAAATGAGTTTTCCCAGGCACCTTAATTAGTGCATATAGAAATATATGTTTTGAAAGGATCATTAAGTAGTAGAGGCCCAGTGTTTAAGATCAGCATACTCAGAATTTATTTTCTTCAAATTTATATTTTGCTCTTTGTTAAATATTTAAACACATAAATGAACCAACATCAGTTTCTTTATGTAAAGAGGGTGAAGAATAGATCTGGGCTTTCTGGATTATTTGTTTGTTTACTTGTTTATTACATTTTTTGTGATATGTTCGGTGGTACTATTATATTTACTTTAGTGTGGATGGAAGAACAGCGTTTGGATTACATCTTAGCTTTGGACATTACTTAATAGACATGCTGTAATTTGTGGCTTTGCCTTTACTAAAATCTAACCGAAAATGCTTTGAGAAACTAAAAGTTTTATTAACCAAAAGTCACAACTTACACAATTTTTAGATTCTATTCTTTAAGATGATGGTTCCTGTTTCTTTTTTGGCTTGTTTTTATTTTTAATGTAATCCTTTCCTCCCAGTACATAAGATCTTTCCCTTCATAAATTAAAAATAATCATTCTCATGGAAATTTTTTATTTATTAGAACTAGGTGATCATTTGAAAGCTAACTTTTCTTTATAGAGAAGCCATTATGATTTTAATTGGGACAGATGTTTGTAATTTGTAAGTGAAGTTTCAAAGCAAAGCTTATGATCCAGTGTGTTAAAACATGATTATGGAGTGTATGTATTTATATTTATATTTATATTTATATTTATATTTATATTTATATTTATATTTATATTTATATTTATATTTATATTTATATTTATGTCTATGTCTATGTCTATATATTTATATTTATATTTATATTATAGTTTTATCAGTATTGTCATTTGAAAGACCTTTAAAAGTTACCTACCCCAATTTCCTCTCAAAATAATGTCTCACTTAGAACCACGGTAAGGGTGGTTACTAATAAGTGTGTTAAACCCTGTTAATGTGAGGTCACAGACTTCGACAACTCTCATTGACATGCTGAACCTTGAGAAGCCTAATTGGAAGCTCTCTTTCCTTTGTTTATTATATATGGGGAAGTTAAGATTTTTTTTTAAAAAACTTTCCATTCCCCTCATAAGTGTGGCAAGTTATCTGCTATAGACTGAATGGTTGTATCTCTTCAAAATTCCTATGTCGAAATCCAGTCTTCAGTGTAATGGTGTTTGGTGTTGAAGACGGAGCCCTCAGGTATGGGATCAGTGCCCTATACCTGACTGGGGGTCCTAAATACAGAGCACAAACTGGTGGCTGCCGTAGGAGGGTGGGGGCCTGGGCGTGGCAGGTGAAAGGGATAAAGAGGCACAAACTCTCAACTATAAAATAACTAAGTCAGGGGGATGAAAAGTACAGCATTGGCAATAGAGTCAATAATTTTATAATATCTTTGTATGAGAACAGGCAGTCACTACACTTACGTTGTGAGCATTTTATAATGTATAAAATTGTTGAATCACTATGTTGTCCACCTGAACCAATGTAATATTGTGTATCAACTATTCTTAGTCAAAAAAAAAAAAAATGAGGCCCCAGAAAACTCCCTTTTCCCTGAAAACTCCCCTTAATGCTTTTTCCTGTGAGGACACAGTGAAAATACCATCTGTGAACCAGGAAGGGGGCCTTCACCAGACCCAAAATCTGCCACTGCTTTGATTCTGAATTCCCCAGCTTCCAGAATTGTGAGAATTAAGTCTCTACTATTTATGAGCCACCTTGTCTACTGTAATTCTGTTATAGCATACCAAATTTAAGATATCACCCATCTCCAAATATTTTCAAATAATGCAACTATTTCAGTTTTTCTGTGCTTTGCATCATTTAGAAATGACAATACACATAGAACTGTTTTCACATATCTGTCAATCAAAACAAAATAATATGAAACAGTCTAACCACATGTAACTCAAATTCATTTCTTAAAATTAAAAAAGGTAAATCAATATTGAGAAATTTTATTATTTTTATTCATCCAGTTAATTGGCCAGAGAGGGTTCAAGTAGCCAAAACTTGATCGGTATTAAAAAAAACGGTAGTTTAAGTCTGATTTCTAATAAATTGGTACAATTCAGAGAGTATGTGAATGTTGTGTAAGTGAAAGCTAGAGAATTTGAGGATTGTATCGCCACCTCGATGGGACATGTAATTACTTTAGGTAGGATTTAAAAAAATAAATTCAGGAATGTCACTGAAATTATAAAGATATTCATTTTTATTTGTAAGAATTTTTTTAGGTTTTTCTCTGGGTTTACATTATTTCTAGCATGCTGCTAGATTAAATATTTTGTTCTGCCCTCCATCTCCAGCATTAATATCTTCTAAAGGATACACATGTGTTCATTTGCTATAAGGATTAAGTAAGTTAATTATGTAGAACACTTGGATTAGAGTGAATGTTTATTATTATTAATAGTGAGTACTCAAAAGATATTAAGTAAATCATGAAGTAATTTATCTAAATTGAGTTATGTTGTTGGCTGTTTATAATTGGTCCTATTAACTTGTCCTGCAGGTATCTCTGCATAAAGTACTGATCTAGGTACTTGGAGATCTATCCATATGAATCCATATTTGACCCAAAAAGGTTTATAAACCATAGCTGAACGAAGAGGCAATTATTTACCTAATAGAATTTTTGTTTTATTTTATTGTACCTCCCATGTATCTTCAGCTGTCTTCCAATTCCACATTCATTGGGCCACTGCTTCTAGTTAAGTTATTTTTCTCTTGAAAACCCCTGTTCAAATCTGAAGGTGCCAACTGGTAGTAGTAGCCATTGAAACCACTATGATCTCTTATGACAAGAACACAGATGAGTTTATTGTGCTAACAGTATCCACACAGAGTTCTGGAGAATGGAACATACACATTAGGTTTTCATTAAAAGTGGGTACACAGGGAAGAGAAAACAGTGACATGAATTCTTCAGCAGTCTGAAGAAGAGTTGAACTCCCCCAGATGGTAGAGGTTTTGTTTTTATTTATCAATCCGCAGTAAAGCTTGCTGTTACGTTGATTCTTGGATCTACCGCAGTCATCTCCGGTACTCTGTGGTCCACATTCTGTAGCGTGGGAATCATTGTACAGTTGGATACTAAGAGAGATAAGAGCAGAAGCTCTTGTGGAGGTGCCTTTATGACTCAGATTTAAATAAAATCCAGACTGGCTCGGAGGCACAGCAGCCATGTGCAGTGTCTGCAAAAGCTGCTTCTGCTCCTTGTTCCCAAGCCCCAGGAGCCCTGCACTCTCCTCCACCCTCGTGGAACCGCTTTCACATCCCTAAAAATTGTGCACTTTGCTCCCTTTGGTGCTCTTGCACACGCTACCGTCCTTTTCTTCTTTTCCTGCTGCCATTGATCTCTGCTGCTGCATTTCCCTCCTCAAAGCCTGAACACCCACTGTTGGTTGTTGTCATTTACTTGTCTGGGTATCTCAATAGATTATAGACTCCACGGATCGAGACCAACTGTGTCGTCTCTTACGAGTAGCTGTGACCCCATGACTCCCCGGTTACTAGTACTATTCTGGAATGCCTTTAAAAAGTAGCCAAATGAATAGAATTCCAACCAATTCACAGGTTTGCTTGAGTTGTGGATCTTGAGTGTAGTTACTTCCCATTTGGAGATTTTTAACACTCTTCTATGTTGTTATTCATTTTAGGTTCTTTCCACAAATATTGAGGTTAATACTTATGTAAAAATTGGAAAAAGTTCTTTTTTTAATTGAGGTATAGTTGATAAATATTATATTGGTTTCAGATATACCACATAGTGATTGAACATAACATATGTCCTTCTGTTATCTTTAATCACTGGAGGAAGAAAATCCTCTCAGCGTTGTTCTTGATTTCCCACCTACTCCTTTCTTAAACTCGAATAAGCCCTAGGCATCTACTAATCTACTCTCCATTTCTGTAACTTCTAAAATTGCATCACTATTATGTAAATGCAGTTAACCTTTTGGGATTATTTTTTTTTCACTTAGAGTAATTCTCTGAAGTTCACTCATGTTGTTGCAGGTATAAATAGTTTGTTCCTTTTTACTTAGTGGTATTCCATGGTACGGATGTACAACAGTGTGCTGTGTGCCATTGTATCTGGCCTAACATTTAAGTAGAATTCTCCTACTTTGGACCCAGAGAAGGTCAGGGATATTTAGTTGGTATTTTCCAAACAAAAGTTTAAAGTTTATATCTTGAATTTTCTTGCATTGGTACTGTGCATTGGTAACTTTTCTCGATTAACACCCAAGCTGTGAAGTTTGGTTTAACAGACTTATGAATGATGAACAAATGCACCCACACCATTTTGAAATAATTTTTTTAAATTACTAATTTTAATAGAACACTGGTTTTTGTTCTTGAATTTCTTTTCATGAAGGAATCCAACTGAGAAACCTAAACAAGTTTTAAAATACTTCTTTTCAAGGCAGAGATCACATTCGTCTTCATGAGGTTGACATGATTAACACACTTTCTATTTGTTAATGAGATTTGTTCACACTAGTTAGCTTCCTATGAGATGTTTTGGATTTATTTTTTTGTACTGCATCTAAAATTAATAAAACTATGAAAATAAAATCAACATGACTGGGGAGTCTGAAGGGCAGTGAGGCCAGACCTGCCAGCCGTGTTTATTCAGAGGTTGATTAATAACTCAGCTGTGCCTTGGAAAGGTCCCATGGGCAAGAACTAAATCAATGCCATGGTTTTTCCAGTTGAGGTTTGGAAGCATTATGATGACCTTAATTACAAATATTAAATCATTCATCAAATATTATACACAGCACAGTTTGCCCTTATAGAACATTCATCAGCATCTCTTTTACAAGAGTAATCATCTACTCTGTATTTTATTTACTATTTCCTGTGTCCTTCTTATGATAGAGGAAAGTCCATTTCTCTGGTATATATTCTCTGGAATCCCTTAGTTTAACTAATTCTGGGAAAACAAAAAACTGCTACTCAAAAAAATATCAGACTTAGAATTCTCAAGAAGAGAAATAAAGTGCAGCATTTCATGCTGTTCCCAGGGTGGCCCTCTTCTCTTTACTTTCTCTGCATGTTATGCGAAATGAGTCAAATGGTGGAAATTATGAACAGGAGGAAGAAAATCAGGAGAGAAGTGAGAAAGTTGACCTGAGGAGGGGACTAGTGTTACCACCACAAAATACCAAGACACACGTGTCTGGAAGCAAGGGGAGAAATCGAGGCGCTAGCTGAAGGCTGGAGGAAGAAAATCCTCTCGGTCTTGTTCTTGATTTCCTATTTGTGAAAGGAAAACACAGTCCCTTGTAGTAAGAGAGGTTAGGAGGGTCATAGGGATACATACATTTTTCATTTTGATCAATCCTATGTATATATATGTGATGAGCTTTACCTTGAGTGCAACTTTATTTCTTAGTTTGTTCATCTGTTGAACATCTTTTAAAGATTTGTAATAAAAAGAAAAAACAGTTAACTCTTTAGAAAGAAGAGGTTCTTAGTGTGGGCACAAAGGATTATTGTATGCTGATGCAAATAACGTCATCATCAAAGAAGCTGATGTGGATTGTAAAGGTATCTGTGATGATACCTGCGGTCCAGGGAGTTCGCTGTTGATCCTTGTAAGGAATATAGGGTAGTGTGACACAGCGTGTTCTCAAAGCAAATTTGCTTGGGGAGATAATTATTCATAAGTAAAGTAAATAAACAATAGAGAGATAAAACAATAGCAGTAAAGAAAAGACAGATTATTTAGCTGATGCATATGAAGAGTGTATTTATTTATTCATTCATTCAAAAACTATTGAGTTACAGGAAATCTAGAATCAACTAGATTCTAGAGGTTGGAGGATCATTGTGAGTTCTTTGATCTAGGAAGGCTTTTTGGAGGAGGATTCCCTTTTGCTGAGTTTCCCGGTAGGGAGTGTGAAGTGGAAAAGGGAGAACATGTTTCCTGAATCAGTGGATGCACTTAGATTTACTGAGTAAAGCAGAACCATTGTGTTTTCGGAATATAGTATCGATAAATCACTTTGGTTAGATTTCAGGATACAAATAGATTTTTATGTAAGTGACGCAGAAGTGAGTTCTGGGGAAGATATATTTTAATCACTGGCCAGCATGTTTGCAATTGGTGCTGTGGGCACAAAGGATTTATTCTTGAGCAAGTAAATGACATAGTGAAGGACTCTGCACCATGTCATCCCCCTTTGCCAGCAAGCACCAGAGAGTCCAGCCACAGCTGATGGGAGAAAGAAGAGTTGTGTACCCGTACATGCCACTGAGAAGCTCAGAGGTAAATAGGGTTTAGGAGTATCCTGGGGACATGGGTGATGTGATAGGGAATTGTTTTTTTTCCTTCTCTTGACTCTGTTCTCATTCTCAGTATTTTTCTCTTCAGTTTTAGGCTCACATCCTCTCAGGTGAAGTCCAATAGAAAAGAGAGAAAATTGTTAGCTACAGAGTAACATTACTGGATTTTATGCTTGAAACTTCTAGTCTCAAATTCATCTCTGAACCAATCAGTGTGTCTAAAAGTATGGAATTAGTACTAAGTGTGGATCATAAGCCTATCTGTGAACCATACCTACTGTGAAAATTATTAGTCAATAATTTAGTATTATGACTGGCTGGGCATAAAACATGTGTATCATCTCCCACATCCACAAAAGTGAGAAATGAGGAAGTATTGCTTCCCAGAGGAAAAATTGGTATGACAGGGAGAGAGAGAGAATGTAATACAGATTTTTGGTGCCAAAATCCACCCAAATGTTTACTCCAGGGTGTTGTATGATGGTAGTATGTAGAATGGAATAGAAGAAGAAAATCTTGGAGAAAGGATGACCAAATGCTATCACTATAAATTGTATGAATTTGTACTACGTACATTAGAATGGAAAGGGTGATACCAATGTGCAAAATTTTTCAAGGAAGACTTAGTAGAACTTGGTGATTGATAAACTATTGGTGCTGGTGAAGATGGTGATTAGCTTGGTGCTGCATTAGCTATTCAGCTATTTTCATAGTTACATGGGATTCAGAGCTACTGTGGCCCAAGGTTCTCGAACTTTTTCAAATTATAGCACCTTTATCTCAGTCATTTTTTTCCCATGGTACCCCTACACCAAAACAATACCCAAGAGCTCTGTTTAATACGTATCTAGGTTGGAGAAATAATGTGGTTGGGTTTCACCAGAAAAATTTAAAATACTCCAGGGGACTCCTATTATGTGAACCATGGCTATAGCCATTTACTTACAAACGTGTCATTATTTCCTAAGAGTAATCAGGAAATCAAAAATAGATAACATGTTTCTCAGTTCTTCATTAAATAACATTTGTATGTGAAAGACTATCCTACTCACTCATACAGATCTTGACTAGGTGATTATTGTTACATTTCATCCCAACCCTTTCCAGTTTAAGTTCTGGTTAATGGCGTCTGATTAAAAAGTAAAGTCTGATAAAACTAATTTCACATATCAGCCATTTGTAGTTGAAGAATGAATTGACTTGCTTTCTGTATATATATAGTCTAGACCATTCTGCCCCTTTTACAAAGTGTTATTTGTTTTTGGATATACGAAGTGATTCGTATGTAATTTGTGGCTTACTGTGAATGATCAGAGAACAGTTGCTTTTGGGGAACAAAGAGATGAAAGATATGAAGATTGAGCATCAGGTAGTGAGGCAAAGGAAAGGGCTAGAAGGATACATGGAAGTGGAGGAAGAAAAGCCACAATAAACTTGCGTCACCTCTCAGTTTTGCAAGAGTGAGCCTTGCTTATAACTGGGTAAGGTAACAAAAGAGCTAAGTAAGTATCAAGAAAATAGGGATACAGATAAATATATAGAGAGAGAACAAGTTGAACTAGGAAACATTTTAAACACTTTAAATTCTGTTAGTGATTCAGTCTCATTATTTAGACACAATGGGTTAAATAAGCCTCATTAGTATATTTGTGCTTTTTTCTTAATTTGATTCAAAGACTTACGTTCAAGAAGAAATGTCATTAAGAACAATAGAAGTAAGCGGTTCTAAACCTGTACAGAGTGAATATAAATGGTATAGTTTGTCCCAGATGATTTCTGGTTTCCTATGCACTTTCCAAGAGAGCTCTCTGTAGATGGTCTGGAATGTGCAACACAGTAAACTGAGTGATAGGAATACTATCTATTCTAGATCTTCTCTCCTCTAGCACCAGAGGGACTAATCCTGTCAGAGAAAATGATTTTACCTGGACTTCTTTGTCCTGTTGCTGGCCCTTTAGGATCTATGCCACACGTAATTGCATGTTAGAGCTCAAAATAGTATTCCATCTTCAATAAGCCCATGTAGTATACACACCCTTCTAAAGGCAATACAGATATCCATACACAAGCCATATAATCTCCTTTTAAAATGCTTTGAATTCAGTATACTCAGTATTTAGTATAGAAAATGAATCTATTTTTAAGCTATTTAGTGTAGTAAAATGAAGCTATCTTTAAGCTATTTCTCCATTTCTTACTTGCTTTTCATAAAAGAAGCATTGACTTTTTAGGGGTTCTTTGTAGATTCATTACTTAATATTTGACTTATAGCAAATCTATGTATAAATCAGTATATCTAAAATATACCTGAGGATCATCTTACATTAATTTCTACCAGAAATTTTATTTATCATTTACTACATGCCTTGCACAGAGTTAGAGAAACAAAGACTGCTACTGTGAGTGCTGAAATGATGCAGCGGTGCTCAGCCCAGGCCCTCGTTACTATAATGGTCATCAAGCATCAGGCCAGACGGAATAACTGGGGTTTTGAACCAGGGCATGGGTAACTTTTAAAAGAAACACAGGTACTTCTAATTTGCATTCAAGGTAGAGAACGATTTAGCTACTGAGAAGCCTGCTTTTTTAAGTTAAATGTATTCTTTAGACTATGTCTAGTCATGAGAAAATAAGGATAATACAGTTACGATGTCTATTCTTTTTTAAGTCCAAATCCTTAACAATTAAAAGTATTACTGAAATCACATAACTATGATTGAAAAAAATGCAAATATATTCACCTAAACTTAAAGCACAGACATCATAGAATTCCAGAGTGAACAAGAGAATTTCAGGGATTGTTGAATTGGTATCCCTCTTCTCTGCAACTGCCTGCTAGCCTAATTCACATTGTTTATTCACAGGAGGAAAGAGATGTTCTTTAGCATTCTCCACAGATGTGAGTGATTGATATATAAAAA
Organism: Manis javanica; assembly: GCF_040802235.1. Lineage (NCBI taxonomy): Eukaryota > Metazoa > Chordata > Mammalia > Pholidota > Manidae > Manis > Manis javanica. Next base: position 4,011,796 of record NC_133170.1, on the reverse strand, counting down.
GATACTCTGGCTTTAAGAGTGTTGCTAGGAAACTACAGTTTGAAGATGAAATTCCCTACAGAGCCATCTTCCATCCTGTAACAGAAAAGTATAGTGGTAGCATGTTCTGAGTTAATAAGTAGAAAAATACTGTTAAAGTTGTATCCAGAGGGAATCTGTTATAAATTCACTAAATAGTTTCATTTTGAAGCAGTTTTGGTTTGTATATGTTTACACTGAAACAAGTTTTGTGTTTTTCATTTACATAAGGATAAAATTGTAAGCATATAACGATATTTTGCCAAAGTAATCACTTTTAAAAGAGATGCACATAAACACAAAAATAAACTCATGCTGATTTTTGCTTTAATAATAATTTTGTGACTATTTAATATATTATTCATCACAGGAAAATTCAGATATATAGAAAATTTAAAGAAGATGATAAAATCACCCTTAATGTCACCGCACAGAAATAACCATATTTTGGTGTTGTTTGTTCATGTTTGATTTCTTTAAAATATTCCATAATGTCAGCTAAGGGTTTTTATAGTTTTCTTTAATGTATGTTCTGAGAAGTACTGTCTTTAAGCACATAAATTAGTTTAATCCATTTCTATTTATTGTAATTTTTAATGTACCTTGGTATATTTCTAAAATACTATTTTATTTGTTTTTATTGTCCATACTTTTTTCTCTTTTCTTTTCTCCTTTTCAGTTTTTTATTTGATGGAGAGTTTTATATATCTTGCAGTTTTGAGGTAATACTCTATATTTGTATATATACTTTCTTATATACATAATATAGCATAAGCTTTTTCTGAGTCCGAGTTTAATTATATGCATAATTTTAAGGTCACCCTACTTAATATTTTATCATATTTCTCTATTATAATATAAATAACTTATTTCATTAGAATAGATTTCTCTGTGGGGAGTTATTGTATCAAAGCATACTTTTTAAAATCAATGCATAGTAGTACTAAATTATTTTTTCAGAGAATTGCCTTTGTTATTACTTCTATAGCAGTATATGAAAATATTAGTCATTATATCCATACCAATACTACATATTTTCATGCTGTGTAAATTAGATCAAATAACATGCACATAGCATTTTTTTTAATTTGCATTTTTTGATTCATTTATTAGTCATTCATATTGTTGTCTTTCATGAGAATCTAATCACGTTCTACATTCATTTACCTATTATGATCTTAATAAGTTTCACATCTGTTGCTGAGAGCTCCTTATAGCCATGTCTATATCTTCCTCCATGTTTATATTTTGACTTTTAAACTTATTCATAATTTTTAGTATATGTCATTTAAAAATTCCCCTTTGTGTTTTCTTCTGTTCTGGGAATTGATATATGCATGGCCTCTTTTTATCAGCATTTTTTTTTTTAGTTAGTTTGATTTTTACATTTCAACCTTTAATTCATCTGAGTTTATGTTGATATATGAAGTGAGATCAGAATATTGATAGTTTTTTTCCCAACTGGCTCCTAATTGCCTTACTGCCCTTTATTAAATTGCATTTTATGTTTTTATCTGTTAGCACTTTTACAAATGGAGAATGTAAGGAGTATAGATGAAGCCAAGGTTCAAATCTCAGTTCCTCTACTTGCCAAGACCAGCATCTTGGGCAGATTGCTTACTCTCTGTGCCTCAATTGTGTCATCTCTAAAATGAGCACAAAGAGTCTGTATCACAAGGAAATGATACATAATATACCTAAGGATCTTGGCAAATAGTAAATGCTCAGGAAATGTTGAATCCATTTATTCTTAGAAGAGCATCACACTTCTATTTATGGAGCTTTATATTATGACATTCTATCTGCTGGGATTTTCTCACTTTGTTAGCCTTGGGAAACAGTTTGGCACAATATTTAAGCACATGGACTCTAGAGCTGGACTGCCTGGGTGTGAATCCCAACATCCAAACTAATTAACTGGGCGACCTTGGGTAAATTACTTCACATCTTTGTGTTTTAATTTCTATCTGTAAGATTGAGATATTTATAGCATTTACCTCAGAGACTTTCTGGATAGATGAGTATTAAGGATATGTAATGTGGCTAGTGTAAGTGTGATGCTAGCATTAATTATTATTTGTTTCAAAATGTTCTTGCCCTTTTCATCCTGTTTTTATTCCTTGATGAAACTGAGACATATTCTGTCAAGTTCAGAGAGATTCCACTTGTATTTTGATTGAAAGTATATAATTTAGGAAAAATTTAATAATATTGAGTCTCCTTATTGGGGAAATGGTATGCCTCTTCAAGTTTTTAAAGCTTCTTTTAGAACTATCTAAAATATTGGTAGCTTTTCCATTTTTCACACTATGTATTAAGAGTATTACTAGATAATTATGTGCTTGTTAATATTGCAAATAGGGGCTCTATTTTTCTTATTTCTAAGTAGTTATTCTTAGCACACAAGAAAACTATTGTTTGGTTTATATTTATCTTCTGCATAGCTATTTTGCTGAACTGTCTTAATTTAGTATTTCATTTAAATCCACTTTCTTTGCTACTCTGGTATATAATCATGCTGTAGACAAATAGTAGTTTTGCCTCCTCTTTTCTAATTGTTTAAAATCTGATTTTTACTTGATTTTGAACTGTGTTTGCCTAAGCTCCCAGAATAGTGCTAAATTCATGTATTAACAATTTTTTAATGGGTGTTTTCCATCTTTCAGGTAGTGTGGAAAGCACTTGGGATAAACCAAGTAACAGCATAGTTTCTGGCCCTGGTTTTATAGAACTTTAAAACTCATCCTATGGTCTTAACATTCACTCTGTGTGAGTTTGCATTATTTCATTAGATTATTAAATAATAATAAGAGCTTTCATTATATTATTAAAAGAGTGTATGGCCATATAGGTTAAGAAACATTAATCCTACTTTATAGCTATAAATTGTAGTCTTATTTGTATACTGACTATTTTACTTTGTGATGATTTTAATGTTCTTATTCTCTATTTTAGACACTTTACATTTGAAAGCATTCATCACAGTATTATCAATATTTTAAATGTATAGTATTTTAAAAGTTATCTACATTCTAAAAGATTAGTTACCAATTTTCTATAGAAATATGTTAAAATACCTTATATATTAAAAAAGGATTCTATAGACAAATAAATTAAAATTTAAAAAGCAGTATTTTACATGGTAAAAGATAATATTGAAAACATGTTTCAAGTCTATAAGCACAGATTATTACATGTCATGTCTGTGAAACAGAGGAATAAATCAGGGTATCCTAAGGAATCTGAATTTGTGATTATTTGTTCTAAACTCAAAATGAGGCGTCCAAAGACACGTGGTTAACAAATGGAACGCTAACAAATAGATGTGCGTTTGTCAGGTGGTTTCGTCTTTTGCCAGCAATTGTCTTTTTCCAAATCTATAGCTGAAATGGGAAAGTATTTTCTCAAATAAAATTGCCTGATTACTAGGGAAGACAGGACTTTCCCAAGGTTTGATACAGTAACTACGGGCGCACCTTATCAGTGAACAGAGAAAGAGACAGAGAAAGACGCTCTCCAGCCATGTGAGAGATGCCCACCGCTGTGGACGATGCGCCAGCCCCACCCCCAGCTGCTGCCCAGTTTACCCCACAGCAGCAGGCCAGCGGTGTGCAGGCCAGCAAATACTTGCACCGTGGGGCCAGACATTTGAAATCCCTTGAAAGTATTTTGACTGCAGCTATAAAAAGTTAAAACATTGAAAAATTCCTTCTCAGATTATGCTCTGTAAGGGTTCAACCTGCTGTCTTAGATAATTCCCTTTCCATCTGTCCACTTAGTATATTTATAGTAGGAGGGAGATTCTTGCAGAGGTTGGTGGGAAGTAGCTCAGCCTGTAACTGGAATCACTGCCCCCCTTGAACTGGATTTTAGACCATCATGTGGAGAGGACAAGACAGAGACAGTGGATGTTATGAGTGGCTTAAAACCAAGCAAAATTCCTAAGACAAGCAGACAGAGGTGCAGTTAAAATGGGATTGGGGAAAAGGAAAGGAAATTGGTGTGTCATTACTTCTCAGTGTCATCAGTTTATCCCTTATGTATTTTTTTAGGCAATGGAATAATTATAACTTTCAACACTTTTGTGAATTTATATAGTCAGGGATTTTAAAAATGCTTATTAAGCATTTTCTGTGTAATAAGCATTGTGGTATCTTCTGGGGCTTCCTGTTTGAAGCTTATAGACCAGGGGGACAGTCAGGCATTGATAATTGCTTGAATAGCCTCCCCCATTATCAGTATTCCATCAGAATGGTATTGTTTGTTTGTTTTTTACCAAGAATGAACCTACACTGATAAATCATAATTACCCCAAGTCCATTGTACATTTTAGAGTTTATTCTTGGTGTTGTATTTTCTGTGGGTTTGGACAAATACATAATTACATATATCCGTTATTATAATATCATACAGAGTATTTTCATTGCCTTATAAATCCCCTCTACTCTGCCTGTTTATCTCTCCACCACTTGACAACCATGGATGTTTTACTGTCTCTGTAGTTTTACCTTTTTCACAGTGTCATATAGTTGGAATCATACAGCGTGGAGCCCTGTCCGATAGGCTTTTTTCACTTAGGAGTGTGCATTGAAGGTTCCTCCATGTCTTTTCATGGCTCGATAGCTGCTTTCTTTCTAGTGCCGATGATAATCCATTGTGTGGACGATACCACAGCCTATTGATCCATCGCCTATGGAAGCACATCTTCGTTGCTTCCCAATTTTGGCAGTTACGGAACAAGCTACAGTATTTGTTCGATGAAAGAATAAATTGAAGTCTTCCATACCATAGTCATGTCTCAAGAACTTATTGTCCTTCTCCAGCTACGTTCTGGCCAAATAAGCAGCTGGCTGATAAGGATGAAACAAAGATCTACCACTGAGAAGTTGCATCTCTGTATCAGGCCTGCCTGAAAATGAAGGATGCATGGATCAGATGCAATTAGCAGAAGGTTCTAGGAAGGACATAAGTACAGAGGAGCTGAGTTTACTCAGGTTCAAAATCTGTGCAACTGCGTAGATCCTTAAAAATATTGTGACCAATGTAGTTTTTCAGCTTTGTAAAATAGCACATGTGTTCCCGATGAGTGAGGGGAATTTTTTAGCAAAGCATTACATACCAACCAAGTTGCATTTTTTTCTGAGAGGCTATAGTAGATGCTGACTCCTACGCAGATAAAATATTAATTGCAGAAAACAAAATGGAATCCTTCTCAAAGAAAGAGGCAGAGTAGCAGGAGAGGACAAACCATCGCAAACCGATCATTACTATTGGCATTTTAAGGAAGGCTTGAGGATAAGTACTTAGAATAATTGACAACCTCCATGTGTATATTAGGAATCATACCTGATTTACTTCGGATATTGTCCTTTGACAGAAATGCTAATCATTTTTTCAGGACACAACTCATTCGGCAGCTGTATACTCTTAGTTTCTTAAGTGGAAGTCCACTTCTCCAAGGACAAGAGATTTGCAACCTGAAATTAGCTGACCTGTCTGTCAGGCAGTTTGCCAACAGCTCATTACATAATGTGTTTAAAAAGAAATACAAGGGTCACCACATAGTGCGTTTGTCTCTGCTGGAACGCTGAAAGTCAGAGAGGTTCCCTTCGGCAGAGTACAAATCATTACACACTCAAGAAATTCAAGACACATTAATCAAAATAAATGGAACCAATCACAAATAAAAGCAACTAGAGGGTGAAGGAAAGAACATGATGGAGTTGAAGCATGAAAAAATGTAGTTATTATAGTCGGTGTATTTGTATGTATACAATTTGTATGTATACAAATTACTTATTAAAATACCAAAAATAGGAAGCAGGGACATCCTGGCTATTATCACCATTATTATTAAGGATTTCAGATATAGATAAAATATAAATAAAAAATGGTCACTTACAGAATTCATGTAAAAATATTGCCTTTTGCTTAAAGCTTCATGATTATTTATAAAATCTTCCTTCTTACCTCAGCTGTGGAGATCATTATATCATTCTGCATAGTCATGAAAGGAGTTTAATTTTCAAGCTAAATCAAAATCTCTAAAAATGTCAATGATAATTTAAAATTGCGTACAGAAAAACTAATATATTGAACTCAATACTGGCACTTTATTGAATAAGACTAAAAGTTCTTTAATAGCCATAATAAACTTTATTTTGCATTCAAAATTAGTTCACAAAAATAAGAGAACAAATCTGTATTCTAAAGGCTGTGAATTTCTGCTTCTGTGTTCTAAGAAACTGAAACTACAGTAGTTAAATTTCTTAAATCTTCAAAACACCAAGAACTAATTTAAAAAAAATCTGTTTTACTTCAGCAAAAACTTTTGAACAAAAGCTAAAAAGTATTCCTTTGAAACTTATAAAGAATGTAAATCTGGAAAAAGGGTAAAGAGCTGGAGGGCTCCTGCCAGTAGGTACAGCTTTCTTCCCTTATTTTGTAGTTTTAGTTAGTTATTTTATTATTATGTTTTTGGTTCATGAGAGGGCCGTGATGGGGAAAATCCATTTCAGTTTATATTTCTGCTGTCTTCCTTTCATTTCTCCATTGCATGGGTCAATGACTAGGAGGTTCTGCCTGTTACTGGGCTTCAAATATTCCTCTGTGCAGATCCCTTCCAAATATTTATTTCCAGTCTTATCTGGACTCCAAATTCTAGTCTCATTTATTCAAATGTTTACTTAATATCTACCCTTGGATATCTAACAGGAAACCGAAACTTACACATTTAAAACTAAATTCTTGGTCAAACACATATACACATGCACACACATATATTTATTGATCACACACTCTGTGCAGTATTTAAGCCCTGATAGAAATATGAAGATATGTATAGGCATGTTCTTTTTCCTCAGTAGCTTCCAGTCTAGTTAGGGGTGAAGAAAAATTAATACAGGAGTCTTGTATATATTTTTCATAAAATTCTCACACTTACGCATTATTATTTCCACTTGACAAATGCTGAAATAACTTGCCCAAAATGAGCCCAGCCATGGAAATGAGTTCTCACTGTATCCACACTCCTGTCTTTTCAATCTCATTGCCTTTTAATAATATAGATGTCTGAGATGCTGTGACCCACATCCAGATTTTTCAGGAATTTCTCAGTCAGATGTCTGCTCCACTTTTATCTTCATAAGCTATCAAGACCTATCAGAAATACCAAACTTTGATAAAACACTCTTTTTCTCAACTTCTGAAGTCATCTTCAAATATGTCTTCTAATAAAGTGGCCCCATATTCAGCTGGGAGTGGCCTTGCATTTGAAAGATAAGCAAGAACATAGCAAGGTATCCATGAGTTAAACTCCAGGATTTTAGACAAAGGAGAAGACGTCATAGGAGGAGAATGTCAGAGGCTAGCTTCTTGTATAAAGGCAAAGTCTGGTCTAGGTCTTGAAATGTAGGGGAGACTTCTGTTTTCTCATCTGTCAACTGAAGTTAGAGCAGAAACTCACTGGTTCACGTGATTACTCGCATGACTACATAAGCTGCTTGAAGAGAGCCTGGTTTGCAATCAGCAGATGACGGCATGTGGGAATCTTAATTACTAATAAGGACTTCAGCTTGATTTTTAAAAAATTTCTCTAGCCTAGTATTATGCCTAACACATAAAACAGACATTCAATAATTTGCTTAATGGATTGTGAAATGATGGTGTATCGCTGATGAATATTGAGGCAGAGTACAGGAGAGTTCAGTGTTCTGAAGATCAAACTGAATCTTTTGTTACTCCCTAAGCTTCAGATTTCTGGATGCATGCTCCTTAGATAATAAAGGTGCAGGCAAAGCCTTCTTGCAGCAGGCAGTCGGCATCAAAGGCAGATCCGTGGAGGTCACCCTGCTCCTAACTAGACTCTAAGCTTCTGAAGTTTGAAAATTTGCCTCCGCTTTTACCAACTGTTGCTTGTCTGGGCCTTTCATACAGTAGCTCTTCAGTAAGTACTTGTATGCTAAGACTTGGATTTGGTACAAAGAAATAATTACCTGCATTAAGAGAATAAAATCATTACCAGAAAGTGTGGAATCCTTTCCTTTAGTTTTCAGTTTTTGCATAATCCACGTCTTTCTTCTGTACTATTACAGAAAGGGAGAGATGTGTTTGCTCTTGTCTTAGTGTCAGTTTAACGAATATTTGATAAAGCTTGAATACATTTTGAATATAAAGGGAGAAAGGTCTCTATTCATTCCCAAAACGTGTACTATAAATCCGAAATCTCAGTATTGTGAGCACACCAGGACGCAGGAGGCAGGGAGTGTCCCCAGTATCTGTGCTGGTAGCAGAGCGCTGAGAAGGAGCTTGAAGAACAGAGCATCCGTCAACGGAAGCATTTGGGATTAAATATTATGATGATATTTTCCTGCAGAACAGTTCAGCAATGGGAAGTCACTCAGAAGGAACCAAAAGTTCAATGCTTGGCATTTAAAGACCCATAATTTGACACGCTTTCCTTCCACTTATCTTTCTCAGACATTCCCACGAGTGTATGCCTTGGCCATATTGCACTCTTTAGAGTTCTCCAAATTTGACCTTTACTTTCCTATTTTATACCTTTCCTGTTGCCAGTTCCTCTGCTTGCATGGATCTCCCTGTCAAATACAGACCGATGACTTGCTTTTAGTAACTGCTCAGTAAATCTATTCAAGGGATGTTAATTGAGTATCTTCCTTGTGTTAAGAGATCATGTTAGGCAATATGGATACAGAGAAAGAAATGACACAGTCTGCCGTTGAGGCGTTGGCAATCTTGAAAGTCCCTCACTGACTATATATCTTTGCTTTACCAGAGCTGTGGTGCTGCTTCAGAATGTCTCAGCTTGGTATATACTTTATAAATATGGATGGAATAAATGAATAATTAAAAATTACCATCCAGGTATCGTTACGATTATTTTATGCTCTAAAGAAAATTACATTTCTTGGTTTTCGAACAGAGTGCAATAAAAACTGATGTCTAGTTAAATTGCATAAGTGTTCAGTGATACACTCTTGTGTGCTTTTTAAAAATAAATATGTTGAATTGTTTTAGTGGAATTGAAGTGCTTTATATAATTCTCTTATGTCATTTCTAGGAATAAGGGCCTAAATTATTTGGGTAGGAATCACTCATCAGTTTAAGTGTTACACTGTGACGTGTAGCAGCGACTCTTCCCTGTTATTTAGAACATGGAAAGCCAGGGTTCACATCATGCTCTTCCCTTGTGTGTGGTGCGTCTGTTAACCTGAACTGCGCTAATAGGAGAGACAGGATCGTTAGTCTCGCTCTGTTCGTGGGGGGATGGGGGAGGGTCTCTTGTCAGAAGACAGAAATTCTATGTGGCTTTATAGTGGTGATCTAGAACACACACCTGCTCCGCTACTCAGAAAATAACAGATACTGTGCCCTGAGGAGCAGCTATCAACATCTGGGCTTTGCAGCCGCACTAGCGGTCTGGCTTTGAGTGGGGGTGCAGAAAGCAGGGCTTCAGGAGTAATGATGCCTTTTTACTAGACATGATGATTTTCACCCAGGAATAAAGCCATACAAAGGGGAGATTACACTCCAGGAAGCCTTTAAAGCTCCCAGTGTAAATTGAGTGGGTGTCAGCTGGTGTGCTTTCTTCCAGGTCTTGTCTTTCTGTGCATGTGCAGAAAAAGCAGAAGGGAGAGAAGTTTGCAAGTTCTGTCTTGCCAGCGTGGGAATTTTTTCTTCTGTCAAAGACTTATTAAATGCTACTTTGGATTGTTAGATATGATTCACAGGGAAGATACCATGGAGTACGTTTCTTTGTAGTAGTCCAGCTATCTCAGATCAGTTCACAAGAGGAGTTAGTAGCCCATTCACTCATGTCATTACAGTCCGACAAGAGAGTCTCATTTAAAAGTAGGAAACCTTCCAGGTATTAGTCAAAGCAATATATCAAACTGCTGTATTCATTATGATGCCATAAAGCAAATCGGATGTAGAGGGTGTTCTGTTCCCAGTTCTCACCCAGACCAAATGCCTCAGCCAAGTACAGTACAGACATTATTTTAAGAGTTTAGGTAATTAAATGCTGCACATCTGATTTTTGGAGTGCACTGGATAAAGATGTGGCCTAATGAATTTAGAACACATTTGCATTTCTCTCTGAGGGGTGGAAATATTCCAACCTTTGCTTAACATGCTTGACTACAGTAGTGTTGGAACATTAATATGCCTACAAATTTTACTTGGGAAGCTTGATTAAAATGTAGGTACTGGGGCTTTTCCCTCAGAGTCTCTAATTATTCTTGGGAGTTGCTCAGAAATCTATTGTATTAACAAAAACAACCAAAGGCTATTAAGGTAGGTGGCCCCTAGACCATATTGTAGGAAACACCTACTTAGCATTTTGGAAAACATATTAATCATTGAACATACAAAATAGTCTTACTTATTCTGGAGCAAGGAAAGATTCTTAGTATCTTTTAAAATATTAAACAATAAAAAATACAGGATTTAAATCTTGTCTGGTTCGAACGATTCAACCACTGGCTCCGTTTACTAGCTATGTGTCCTTGGGCAGTCCACGTGATCCCAGTATCTCAGTCCGCCTCTGAGTATCTCACAGAGCTTCGTTAGGATCGGATGGGATAACGGATAGATGGGTAACTCTTAAAACTTTTCACACAGGCATGTTACTGCCTCTCGACTGCCCGGTGTGTCCGAGGCTACCGTGTTCCTTGCAGCTCTCCGTTTGCTACCGGCTCCATCCGGTTCCTTTTACTGATCTGTCAGGGCCCGTCGGTTCTTCCTTGTGACCCCTCAGCTTCCCAGCTCCTCCTAATGCTCACTTTCATTTAATATCTGTCTGATATTTTGAGGAGCAGTTCTTGCCAAATGTAGCACTAGATTCAAAGTAGAATAAAATATGGCTTTGCCCTTGAGCGATGAAGTGATTGCTGTTAGTACACTGATGGGAAAAAGGTTGAGTGCAATGCCGTAATGTGTTCCAGCTTTAAATCTTGATAAAACAGCCCCTCTGTTCTTCATTGACTGAATCAGTCATTCTTAGAATTGCAAATAACCAAGAAACATTGCCTGATTTACTCATTATGATGACCTCCATTTTTGTAATTTAAAGTAAATTAAATTTACTTTAAATTTTGTAATTTAAAGTGAAATAATTGGGTAAGATTGGCACATGTCAGTTCCACGGGACGGATCGCTTGGAATCAGCAGGGTCTGCCTTCAGGCATTTCCTCAGATTTCAGGAGATACGTAACCACACATACATACATACACTCCTAAAATGTGGGACAAAATGTATGTAGGACTTTACCACCTGAAAGTGATGGATTCCTGAAACTACTCCCATGAATAAACATGACTGCCATCAATTTTGTATGACATCATGGACTTAAATTAGTCTTTGAAAAATATGTGCTATAAATATCACAAAGGAGTTCCACTATTTTTAAGTTCCTAGGCATATATTACATCATTTAAATAAGTGAGTAATTAATCATATGTCTAATTATCTAAAAATGGGAGCAGTCGGTTGTTTTATAAAATGCAGGCTGTCCTGTCAGCTCTCGATATCTATACCTTCGGAAAGCCGTCAGATGGGCTTTTCCCCTCAGCTGCCTCTCAGTCATTGTATTCACAGTCTGGTGGTATATTTACTGAAGTGTTTTGAAATATATTGCTCCTCTTTTTACGTATGCTTCCCACACAGTCCAGCGGCAGGCTGTTTCCGGGGCTAAGGCAGTTGCAATTTGAAGACCATCTTGCTCTACCTGCCAGCTAAGCAGTATATGACTGTTCTGAAAAATAAGGATACTGTTTATAATCATTTTCAGGAAACAGGGTGTTTCCTTGGATGAGTACTGTTATTCCCTGGTGTAGAACAGCACGTTCTTCAGACATTTTTACTAAATATATTTGATCATAGCATTAAGCTGCTAAAACATTGTTAATGACTGCAAGAAAACTGTTAAGCTGAGATACTAATTTGATGATAGAGTTTGAAGAAGTCGGTGTGAGGCTGGAGAAGAAGATCTAAAGTGTGCAGTTATTAAGCTAGAAGGAGTTATGTCACTTACATTTAAATTGTATTTAATAATCTGAAAATTAACCGGAGAGGTATAACATTGTTATGAAAATGCCTAATGGACATAGCATTTAAATATACAGTATCCCCTTTCTAAAAGAGGATTCATTTCTTTAAAGTTCAAAACTAGTTTTATTTCTGGAAAATTTCATATATTGCACTTTAATGTTTGACCTCTATTATGTACATGTGTCAGAGACCTTTTGCTCCCCACTGCCTGCCACGTAGCCGTCACACGTGTGATTTCGTGCTGTCCTGACCCTGGGAGGGAGGAACTTGACTTCCGCCTCACAGCCTGGGAATGACTGACACGTCAGGGAGATCACGTGGCTTGTGCAGCGGAGATGGGATTTCAGATGGAGTCTTAGGATGAACTGTCCCCGGGTTTTAAAATGTTAAGAGGAGGAGACATTAGTGCCCCTTCACATAGACGGATCTATGTTCAACTCCTGCAAGCTTCCTCTATTTCCTGGGAATAGAACTCGATAGCAAACGCTCTTCAGAACCAGAGAGCCGAATGAGCACCACCATCAGTAAAATTTCAGGTTAAATGTACTTTGTAATATGACCTTTCATGAGCTGCGTTGAGAATAGATCACGATAGATTCCTGATACCCCCCAAATCTTTTCTTTCTAAAATAGAGATGTGAGCATTTGATAATAGATATTAACATTTCATCTGTATTCCTAAGATCTTGTTCTCCATCGACGTAAATGATTGTTTAATCATCAGTTCACTGAAATATTAGTTGTATTGGTCTTGATGGAACACCCTTTCATTAAATACTAAATACTTTGCAAATAATGATTACTGGCTAAATTATATTATATTAAATATAATATGGCCTTATTGTAAAAATGTTGTGGTTTTAGTGTGTAAGAGATTTAGGAAAGGATGTTGAGAAAAGAAGTTGAATTCTCTCAGAAAGTAACGCAGTGCCGGAACATGTGAGGGGGAAGCAGGCTCTGGCCCCCTGGTGCTCTGTGATGATGTGGGGGTGCAGCGTGTGCGGTCCTTGGTGGGAGGCGCAGGCCGGGAGTAGAGAAGCTGCCGGGCTCTGAAGGCCAGCAGGTTCGGGGAGCCAGCGGCCCAGTGCGGCCTCAGGGACAGAGGGCCTTCTCAGTTCCTGTTTCTGGATCTTTCTGCCATCCACTTAGAGAGAAGTGAAGTGTCTTCTCCAATAACTGGCTTATTGTTGTCAGAGTTGTTTGCTTTCTTGCTCTGCCATGTCATTTGCTGCAGCCCTTTGCGGCGCCTGAGGCCGGGGGGCCTGGCTGGGCATTACTGAGTGGCGTGTCCCCGGGGAAGCAGACCGGGCTCAGCGTTGTCACCTCTCTTCAGCTGCACTGCTGAGGGGATGCGCTCAGGGAGTCACAAATGATGGGGTAACCATGGCACAACAGAGCAAATCACCAGCAGAAAACAAAAGTGTGAACAAGATGAGAAAGATGCTTTTATCCTGGAACAGCCAGAAACCCATTAAATGAAATAAATTACAGGCTGCCAGGGTGATGATTCACTGTCCTGGTGAAATACGCAATATTTTGGAGTGAAGGAAAATATAGCACAGTATGACACAGAGAGGCTCAAAACAAGGAAAAATCTTTTCCTTCTGGCTAGAGGGTGTGTATTCACATTGGAAGACAGAGACTTCCAATAGCCATCAGTAAAGTGTGTATTAAAATGTGCTTTAAAATATTGTTACTTAGCATCTCCTCTTCTGGAGTATATTGATAAGCAGCAAAACCCCAGTGAGAGGAATTCTTTATCAGCTATTGTCACATCCTGTACTTATTTTAAGATATTAAAGTTAAATTTCAGTTTGTTTATGGCAATGGCTTTGTACTTCAGTTATGGAATGGTCCATTCAGTCCCTCATTTATTCAATAACATGTATCAAGCCACTTCTATGTGGCCGGCATTAGAGAGGCATCAAGGGACAAGAGACGTGCTCCCCAGCCCAACAGGACTGTGGCCTAGTAGGATAATAAGTTGACACTTATCAAATGCTTTCAGAGTAAACATTTAGCAAGCACGGTCTGATGCAACTCCCATAACAGTCCTATGAAATAGGCATTCTTTCCGTATTTTACACATGAGGAAAACTAGGGTAAGAGGTTGAGTAACTCAGCCCAAGTTGCCAGCTGAAGAATGAATGGGGTGGGGTGGGCCTAATGCGGACACGATCCAGCTGACTTCCTCTGTTCTCGTTGAATTCACCTTGATTCTCATAAACCGTGGTGGTTATCCCAGAAGGAAATGTTACATAGCCTCCTAGACCTAGAAAGCTTTTTAATTTCTCTGAAGATATTTGCTCTGTGCAGACACATCTTGCCTGCTTGTCGGCCTGCCCTCTGTCTTTCCCAGATTACCTGTGAAGCTAAGGAGGTAAACAGACCCAAATCTCACGGCCATACTCCACCACAGTTAAAAATCTGCAGGGAACGCTCACAAGAATTGTTCTTCATTCTTTGCCTCTGTTTACTTGATTTCTTTTTTCCTTCCATCTGCTCAGTGCAGAAACATCTTTTGCTCTTAAAATGGAATATTTGTGAGAATTACTTAGTGTTCTCAAGCTATAACAGTTTATAAATAGGAAAATTAGAGTGATGTGAAATCCAGTAGTTACTCCCACATTAAACTGAAAATGCTTATAATCTGCACAGTGTTTACACATGTATCACTAAGTTAATCCTTACAAAAGGAATTGTTTGATTGACACGACAGTTTTGGCATAGTTTGCTCTTTCTACCGAATTCATCCTGATTACTGTGAATAACTCATGAGAGGAATTAGAAGCCAAAAGCCAAGATATCCTCACTGCATTTTTTGAGACAAGCTTTAGAAGATACGAACAATGTGTAGAAATTTTAATAACTTTTTCTATATTCAGATACTAATGATACCATATATCACCAAAATACAAAGGTAAAAGTCCTTCTGCAGATCATTTAATTGATTTCTCTGCCTCCAGAAGGAATTTTACTTCATTCATCATAAATTAATTTTGGCTTTTAAAAATTAACTGTTGAATATTTTTCCTAACTGCAGACACACCTTAGGTATTTCCTGTTGCTTATCGGACCCATTTCTGCAATGTTTTTCTAAGAACTCAAACTTCTTCTTAGAAATCAATGATTTTGCACTGGGGAATAATCTCTAAACCAAACAGGAAAAATTGGTTTATCCTGGCCTCCATAGTATTACTAAATATTTCTACTCGCCTCTGCAGATGCTAGGATTCTGGCAAATTGGGGGTAAATATGGTCTTTAAATCCACAATAATTAACAAAAAATTCCACATTTTTCTTTCACCTATCATTACAATGCAAGAAATCAGGGCCATTTTGTTTTTGCTGTTTAAGCAATTGTTTAAATATGTTATATATTGAACATTTCACATTAGGTGTCTTCCTTTTAGAACTGCTCTCCTTCTCTATCTTAATTTATATTTTGCCTCCAACTCTATGTCATGAGACTTTTCCGTGTTATTATATATTCTTTGAATGCATGGTTTAATGCCTTTCAAAGTTGAAACTTCTATTTGGTCCCAATTGAAGGCGTTTCTTTTTAATGCCCTGGGACATGTTGCTCTCAAGACATTACGTAAGAAGTGGTTGGGTTCTGAAGTCACCAAATGACTCATATTTTACAGCACGATACTGCACCCTAGTGCCCTGCCGACTGTAGTCAGGCCGATTCTCATCACGGTGCCTTTTACAATATAATCAAAATTGCATTTTGGTTAAAATGGTTATTTTCAAGTTTAATCGCATATAGGTCCAAACAGCTATTCCACTGCATTGACTCGTGTACACGTCTGTGTTCCCATTGACCTGCACACTTCTTAAGGGCAAGCAAACGGTGTCTTTCTTCTTGATTCTCTCACCTGTATGCTTGGCCACAGAGGTAGATCTACCACGAAGATCATGGTGAGGGTGGAGAGTAAATCGCGGGGCAGTTCCCTCACCTGAAGTCATCCCCAGGCAAAGGCTCACCCATATGATCACATGGCCATACTTTTTGGAAAAATTTATAAAAACAAGATATTTTTATTGGACTACTGCATAGTTTTGTGGCTTAGTTTACATTAGTAATTATGTCTTCTTGTCCTTAAAGATGGATGTCCAGCTTTTAAAGACCTGGCCCCACAAAACCCAGATTTTTCCCTTGCTGCTGTGTAAGGAGCAATTAATTACTTACTTTTTGTTGAATGATTAGATGAAAGAAGTGAAGGAGAAGAGGGATGAATATATTATTGGTATATTTTAACATTTAAAAATTAGCATTTCTGGCAAAAATTTTCCATAAACCACCAACAGTTAATGCTAACACATCACCCTTGCATAATGTCTGTGAGTTTACAAAGCTCTTACACATGCATATCTTTAATTGAATCTTTTACCAGCCCTTCAGTTAAATGTGGTCTTCACTTAAAATGATCAAATGGAAATGTTTACAACTGTGTTCTTTGTAGAAAATGTATTATTATACTCAATTGTTAGACTTAAAAGCTAAAGCACACCAACTGAGTAACTCGTTCACATTCGTAACAGCATCAGTCCTCGGAGGCAGCTGATGGCCCTCGGAGGGCAGATGTGGCACCTCATACAACATGGCGTTTACGGAAGTGTTTAAATAAACTAAAACTTATTCTACAGACAAGAAACTTAAAATAAAACAGGATTGTTGATGTTGACCACAAATGATGAGCACTTGCCCTTCCTTCTTTCCTTTTCCTGTGCTTCTTGCCTTTTCTGGTCTTTTTTCTTTTCTTTCTTTTCATCTCTTCTTTTCCTGATGTAGGTGTTTAACATTAACTGCTATAAAGCTAAAGCTTTTTTTGGAAAATTGAACCTAACCTGTACTGCACACAAGATGAAAATGTGGTTGCCGGTCAGTCACCTTGTGATAATATCTTTTACAACCTGTCTGTCAGGTAAGAAACACCCTTTGCATATTCTCCATGAATTATGTCAATGTAATCAACATGTATGTTCACTTTATTAAATATATTAGAATGAAGTTAGAATGAATACTTTATTTTGACACCTGGGTCAGATAAGTAAATTAATAAATATTAAAGTTAACCCTATTTTCTTTTTCTTTTTACTTTCAATTAAAATTTCATTAGATTTACTCAATCTGAAGTAATTGTGTGCTGGTAAAGTTTAAAATCTTGATCTTTGGGGGAAAAAAATCCCTGCTGTGTAACATTTGTAAATTCCTGGGGAGTAAATGTTACTGCTATGGCCAATCTTGACAAATTTAAATCATTTAATGTGCTGTTGCAAAAGTACATAACAACTCACCATTATATAGTATTTTCACCATATAGATACACAAGGCTTAAGTGACCTCAATGGCATAAATGAAAGTAAAATGTAGTAAAATAATTAGAAAGTAATGGGTTTTAAACATTTGTTTCCTTTTTTCTTTCTATATTACTTAATATAATTTAATTTTTCTTACTAGCTGGTCAGTCTTATGAAAAACATTTTTAAAGCAATCTGCAATATGCATAAGGACATTATAATGACAAAGCAGTTTTGAAACCGCTCAAGTTTCAGGACAGATACTGTATCTCTCTCTTTCAAAGACAAATATGAAGTATCCAGAAATACTTCTTACAAGGAGAGCTGCGTTGTGTTTTTATCTGAAAGCAGCGTGTTTTCTAACCATCAAATTTTTGTAATACTTTAAACTCAATTACCTTAACCCAGTAAGTACTTGCTGAATTGCTATTAAGTTCCAGACATAGAGGGATCTCATTCCTTCATCTGTCAATCACCATTGATTCTTTAGTGATGAACTTGATGGACATCTTGTTATTACTAAGGAAATAAAAATGCTGTTTTATTTTGAGGAGTAATTTTTATTATGATGACTTCAGAATCCCCCCCAAAATTTATCAGTACTTAATAATTTTAATAACATTTATATGACCATAGTAATTATACATACACATAATTGCATACATGTTTATACATATACTATGCAAATATAATAAACTTTTTTATGGTAGGTTATCATGGCTGTCTTGGTTTTATGAATAAGATAAACAATAATCTTATTAGTACTGAAAATTCATGCTACTTCTATTGACCACAAGTGTTAGTGCTATAGCTATAATATGCAAAGATAAGAAATAAATATCTGCAGAAATGGGTTTTGTCAACCTTAATAATAAAGGACTAGGGTTCTAATTTCATGAACTAGTAGCTCAGGTACTTGAGTAATGTCTTCAAACCACAACTTGAATTGCTGTTTTGGAATTAAAATGGTTTCTTCTTTCATTTTTAGAGTTCACCTGGCACAGAAGGTATGGCCATGGAGGTAGGTTGATGAAAGACACAATTTAAAAGTAGCTTTTCTCAAATGACTCATAGTTCGTCTCTGCTTTAGATTATTAACTCTCTAAACTTAAAGGCAAGTGGTTAATGTTAGATCACTTGGAAATTTTGTAAGATGATTTATGTGGGGTCAAAAGACAAATTGTTTGATTGCCAACATGAATGAACGAATACAGCACAAATATCCTGTTAGAAGATTGTAGCAGGTGGAAAACATTCCATGTGGCTTGTGATTTTTCTTGCATGCTCTGTAACAATCCTATGCCCGTAAATTTTAAAGCAGTATTTTAAATAATATAAACACCTAACTAATTTTTGGAAGCTTCTTATCTTTTGGTGAGAAAGAAGACTAGACTGTGGAACCTGGAAATTCTGTTTATTTAAGAGTCCAAAGATGTTGCAAATGTTATTGTTTGTGTGTTACTGAATGTAAGTGATTCTGCTTAGTTGTTGAAGTAGAATAGTTTTTGCCAGAAAGAGAGGCAGCTTGGTACACTGGAAAAAATAGAGTCTAATGTGAGACCCACCTGGATTCGCATGTTCAGTCTGGTTTTTGCAGGCCGTGTGATCTTGTGAAAATTATGCAACTTCTATGAGCCTCGACTTACCAATACGTAAAAATCACGGCGTTCTTATGACATAGCCGATGCTCGATGAACATAGTAAGACTGGAAAAAGTTACGAAAGCCACTGCATAGCGGTAGGAGAAGGAAGAACTGGGAAGAATTGCTGAGCATCCAGTGCCAGCTTGCGTGCCAAGCCAAGGATATTCGTGCTGGAGCCTGTCAGAGCTTCTGCTTGTAGGTGGCTGTGAGGACTCGGGGAAAGGAAAACCTTAGCCTGAATTCCACCAAAGCCATTTCTCTTTCTATCTTGTGAGTCAGGAATCTCTACATGTACGCCATGTAAAATCATTAAGATTTTGACCTCAAGAACCTTACCATATACCTGGGAATGAGATAAGTAGGTAACAAATATATAAGAACAATATAATGTGCACTTTAAAAGATTCACTATGAAGAATTAAGGAATGGCCAGTGATGAGGGTAGGTGGTAAGAGAAGGGAGCCTTGAAGTATTTCAGTGTTAGCAATGGAGCTAATTCTAAGTAGAGGGTGTGAAAGAAATGGAAGTGCAGAGATAGGGAAATACAGGCTGTGTAAGGTCAGTATTAATCCAAGTATTTCGAAGAACAACTTGTTCTGCAAGATGTTTGTAGGAATTATTTTAAAAAGGACTTCATTGTCAAATAAATTGGGACAGCCTAGTTCACTGAAGTTCAGCAGTTTATTATGAGCTTTAATAACAACAGAAACGCTGTCTCACAGTTCTGGAGGCTAGAAGTCCATGACCAAAGTGCTGTCAAGGCCATGCGCCCTCTGAAGCCTGCAGAAGCTCCCTCTTGCCTCTTCTGGCGGCACCAGACATCCCTGGGCTTGTGGTAGCATAAGTCTTACCATCTGCCTCCATGTCCACGTGGCCTTATCCCTATGTCCCTTCACGTGATCTCCCTCTGTGCATGCCAGTCCCTGTGTCCAAATTTACCCCGTTTAAGGAGAGATTTTTAACTTGATTACTGCTATAAAGACCTTGTTCCTAAATATGGTCCCATTCTGATGTGCCAGGGGTCAGGAGTTTGACCCATCTTTCTGTGGGGGCACAATTCAACCCATAACATTACCCTAAATAAAAAGTACCATGAATTCCTGAGGAGGAAAGAGATACAAAATATCCACATGCTCCCAAGTTCATTTGATCATCCAGCTAATAGGCATTAAGGAAAAACAAAACACCACCACCTTCTCTATGCTGACTGGTCACAATTTAAATCCGTAACTACTCATTTCAAGCTGACAGCTGGTACTGCCCAGCAGACACACTCAGTCTCCCCAGTGAATTCATTTTCTCACTGTCCCTAGGACATGTCATAGTTGCTTCTTGCCCATCCTGACTTGCTGCTCATGACTCTGCTCCCTATTGCACGGAGACGTCGGAGGCAATCAGAGGAGACGTCCACAAACTCATCCTACCGCCTTTACCCTCCTCCTACATCTGTGCTCAGATACCCTGTCTTCCTGCTCATGTCACGGGTGATCTTAGGTGCCAAGCCCTGCCCGTGCACCCTGGGTCCTAATCCCATTCGGTCCGTTTAAGTTCATCGCTCCAGAAATTGTCCCTGTGTTTCCTCATCGCCTGCTTCTCGCTCTCAGCTCGATCATCTCTGTCAGTGGACAGACACTCGGTAGTGATTTCTCTCATTTAAAAAGATCGTCCCTTTGCTGACCTCACACCCTGTAGCTAGGCTCCCTTACTTTTCTTTTCAGAGCTATTCCTTCGCACCCACACACAGAAGCATGCTTGCTCTCTTTAATTCTCCAACCCATCATTTCTTTTGAACCTACTATGGAAAGACTTTCACAGCACCGTTTGGCCAGCACTACCGTGTCCATGGCACCGGTGTACACACGTTAACTCGTTGGTCAGCTTTGACCTGCTGGACGCAGAGGTATTCCATATAGCCTGACATCATCTACAGGTGAAGAGGGTTTTTTTTTTTCTTTGTATCTTTGGGTTTTTTAAAAACAAGAAGACCTTTCCCAGATATCTTTCAGTAGATCTCCGAACACCTCAATGTCCAGAGCCGGTAACACGTTTACCACCAGTCCTCTCATAGGAGGGAGTGATACAATGGCATTGATCCTAGACAGTCTACACTGCAGAGTCCTGGGGTGGCGGGCTTGATCCTCTAGCGAATCTGAGCTTGGTCGTCAGTGTAGGAAGCGGGGGCAGGCACTGGTCAGGCAGCTAGCAATGTCTGCTACATTGCTTAGGTGAGCTGAAATTGAGATTTTTTTCCCCCCTCACTTGTAAATAAAAGAGTTCTCTCCAGTATGTCATCTTGCATGTGCAAAACTCTTTTAGCTATTACCTTACATCGCTCTTCATAGCCTATGTGACTAGCTTTTTAAATGAAATATATGCTTGATGTAAATGTTCAGATATTTAATTAATAATTAAATATTGGAGAGTAAATATCTGTTTAGAGGCTTTTCTCAATCAAGGTCTGCTTTTACCTTACTTTCATTAAAAAAGAATGTAGCTATTTCAGGTCCAATGTTCACCTAGGCTAATCTAAAACAAAAATAATTCTCTCTTTACTTCCTTTGTTATTCAGTGAGAAAAACCTATAAAGAAATAAAATAGCAAGAAAGTCCAGTGCTGATCGGTAGTTTTCTGTTTAAATACACATAGAATTGCATCGGACATTCATTTCTTCTTTAATCTTATGCTCTTGTCCATTGGTAATAATATTAATGGCATAATCATGCTTGTCCTATAAATACAGTGTATTTAGAAGATATTTATGAGCTTTAAACTCCTCTAAGTAGTATTTATTTTTGCTAAATATTTAGTCTATTTAAATTTTTAAAAACTGCTTGAGAATTTCACTCTAAAATCATTACTTATCGGGGGTAGAGTTGACATAGAAGTGATCCTGCCTTGAAGAAGAGAATATAAATATATTGGTCAAATTACCCTTTTCTGCTGGTCTTCTTCGGCATTTTCATGTGAATTGGGAAGAAACAGCAGTCTCTGAATCAGCAGGTGTTTCTAAATCACTTCAGTCAGAAAAGCTGTGCAAATGGGAACGACTCACCAAGAGCTGATGAATTTCTCCATGTGGGAAGAAAAACAGCATATGATTTTTATCATCGATAAACACACGGCCATTTATTTCAGAGATGGAGAATCTCGACTCCACATCCAAGCAAATGTCTCTAGTAGCTGTCAGGGATTTGGAATCCATTCCTCACTTTCTCTGGTGTCCTGTTACATCCTGTAAGGCCAATAAATATTTGGCATCATCAGGAGAATTATTAAAAGTGAAGCAGAGAACGTCACGTGCATTTGCAGTTTTACAACCTCAAGAAGTGTATGTGGGTCTAGACACAGCTCAGAGTAGAACTTTCAAATTCGTTAGCAGAGGCTTCTGTGAACCCCTCACACCCGAGATGGTACCTGTGGTTGCAGTAGACCCAGGGGGCCCAGGGCACACACTCCTTTCCTTTCTTTTTTAAATATAGATACAATCATCACCATGTAGAACAAATGGCAGCGTGAAACAACAGCTAGAAAAGTGCATTTCTGGGGCTAAATCTCAGTTCCTCTGAGAAGAGTGAATAAAACTTGGCCTCTGGCTTTTAGAAGCTTTAGGAGTTGATGTACATATATGAATATACATATGTATGTTGTCTATGTGTATGTTTATACATATACAAAAGATAAGGTAGATGCATAATACAATAATAAAAATTAAATTTTGAAAGGATTGGCAAATTTAGGATAATGTTGGAAAAACCAGGATTTACTGATTTTTCAAGCCAAGTACACGAGTGTCTTATGTGCATTGTCTGAAAATAATTCTTGAACTATCTAATGAGGTGGGCTTTATTATTATCCCTGTTTTATAAGGGGTGATAGTGAGGCTTGGAGAGTTTAAATAATTTTTCCAAAGGCTCTGTGAACAGTAGTGAGGCAAGGTTTAAATGACGTCATGAAATTAATCATAAAGGGAAGCTGAAGCAAAGCTCTCACCTTCAGGGCTGACGTCGGAGCAGACACAGCGCCTGCATGACATGGCCTTAAACTCTCTTTTAACAAGTAAATTGGGCGAGTGAACCATAGCCTTGATCTAGGAGAGACAGTCTAATGATCCCATGTAAGAACATTCCACTTTTCTAGCCACACATCTCAGCGTTCATTCCGTCAGGCACACGGCTGTTTTCTGTGCTCTGTGAATGGCACACCTTGATGCCATGTGACTGATTCTCACCTCCTGCTGTCAGGTGTCACTCTTCCCTTCCAGAGAGGATAGCTGCCATGAACAGCTGCTTCCCACTGTGGGTATGTTTGTGATGGACTTTAAACCAGCTGCTCAGAGCTCTTATCCACACGCTTCGTTTATTAGACTGTTCTGTGTTACTGAGTACCGATGTCGGTTGCATGTTTAGAAAAAAAAAATAGACAAGAACCAGTTCAGGAAAGAGACCAATTTCCCCAGAAAAATGTAGGAATTCATCCATTCTCTTGTTCAGCAATCATTAAGCACCTCTTGTGTTCCAGAGTGCTAGACAGCCAGCTAGGAGGGTGGTGTGTAGAGATTAGGGACGTAGCCACCTTTCCCCAAGCATTTGCTGTGTCATGGAGCAGAGAATTGCCATCAGGAGTCACCCCATGCGAGTAAGTCACATAAGCTGTAGAGGAAGTTATGCGCACAAAGGAGGACCATCTGAAGCTAAGAGGTGAGAAGTGGCTTCCCAAGGGACTGACTCTGGTGAAGTCATGAAAGACCAAACAGATTTTGATAGGAGGAGAAAAGCGATCTGGTGACAACGGAAGGAGGAAAACTGTGTGCAGAGGCTCGAGGCGTGAAAGCGTGGCTTGTCTGAGGAAATGCAAGTCAGTGAACAGGCCGGGTGCTTCAGGAAGAATAATAAGAGACAGGCAGGAAAGAAATTTGTGTTAAGAACCTGAATATCGTGCTCAGAATTATAGGGACACGTATCTTTTTTTTGAATGAAAATGGAGATTCTGTGTTTCTGACATATCTTTGAGAACTTTTTTTTATAATGTATCCAGATTTTTTCACTTATAAAGCAGCACTATATTAAAAATTATATTTTTCTTGTAGTTTCAGAGGAAGATAAAGGATTTGGACCGATCTTTGAAGAGCAGCCGATTAATACCATTTACCCAGAGGAATCGCCTGAAGGGAAAGTGTCGCTGAACTGCAGGGCCCGAGGCAGCCCTCTCCCAGCTCACAAGTAATGTACCGCCTGCTCTGGACAGAGTGGGTTGCCGGTCACAGGCTGCGGATCTGCGTCTACGGCCCTTTACTGATAGAGAGAGCTGTAACATGAGGCTTCCTACCGAGTCCAGGGACATTGACAAACATATTGGCATTTCAGTTATTAAACTAAAATGTCCAAATAGAAAGCAAGTTCCCTTAAATATGTGCAAGAATTAACATTATTTCCTACACAGATAATGCCAGTGCCATTCGATGTTTTCTACTTAAAAACCATCCAGTCTAAGTCATGCTACTAAGCATGAAAATCATGCACGATATAAATGCACACATTTGAGGATAAAATGTCCTTGTATGCTTTGACCCGATAACTCACACCTGCACACGATGGATGATATTTCTGTATTAAACACATTTAAAGAGCTTGCATAGAGAATTCTAGAAAGCACCACTCTTTTCATTGGTTTCGAATCTGTGTTTCAGACAATACAGCAGATTTCTTAAATGTCTCTACCTATTGGACCATCTATATAAACATATCTTTCTGTTTTTTTATTCATGTTTTCTAAGATAACTTTATAAAAAGTAATGGGTTTTCCTACTTCAGATGGTTCAGAAAAGTATGCTAGCAGTTTCTGTTGCAAACAATGAGAATCAGAAATTAACCAAATGCTAATGGATTTGAATTTTACCTGTGAAATGGTTCCGTGAAGACCAAACAAGTGATTGATGAGAAAATTGGGGCTTGAGCATGTTCATGTCAGCTGATGTAATTGAAGGTTGTCATTCAACAAAGCTGATTTTAAAAGTATTGTTTTTCCTAGATGGAAAAATAACTTTCTATTGTTACAAAAAGTTGTTATCACAAAGAATACCCCTTTCCCATTAATTCCAATTGAACTCATTTTTCATTTTCTCTTGCCTCTGGCTGTAATTATAAAATCACTCATAAAATAAAATATAAATTTAGATGAATTTAGGTACAAAAACATCATCCCTTTGAAATTTTTTTTTATTGTTTCAATTTCATGCATGGGATTGCAATATGAGTAGGTATTTTATAAATTATAAATAATACATTTGTTCTGAAAATATTTGATGCATCAGACTTATTTCTACCCTTAAGCCATACATAGCAGCAGTTTATGTACCTTGTTACAGACACGATAGTATGACTCACAGGGGCTGTAGAGGAGACTAATCCAAACATGTGATTTGGCAGAGAGGAAACCGGGTCCTGAATAAGTAAATTGCTCCAGAGCTAGTGAATCACAGATCCAGGACTGAAATGCAGGTTTCATGACTTTCAATGAAACATACACTTTTTTTCTGTGCGTATCTACCTACATAGGTTAATAGCATTTCAGAAGCTATTTGGTGACTTACACTGTGCACTCTGTCCTTGATGTACGTACACGGAACCTTAGCAAATGGGCCTCCAGGCTGGCATGGAGCTGACAAAACAAGAGATTGTTCTCAGGTAGTGTCGTCTCCTTGTCACCTCCCCTCCCCCAGAGGCAGTAAGGAGCAAAGGTTTGCGTAACTGAGATTCTGCACGAGCGCCTCCCTTCCTCCCTCCCTTCCAGTCCTTGGCGGTGGTCACCAGTTTCTTCTTTGTCTCTGTGTGTTTGACAATTTGGGAAACCTCATGTGAGGAGATACCCTGCAAAGTATTCTTACCAAAATTAGACAAGTAAAAACAGAAGCAACACTTGTCTTGGCAAATGCATCACCACCTTCCTCCCATAGGTTGTAGGAGCCCCAAAGCCCCCAGGGGGAGTGTGGTCTGACTGTGCATATGTGCATGTGGAGAGCTGAGGGCGGTCATAGATGTTTAATTCTCTGATGAAAGCAGTCTGTTTGACAGCAAAAAAAAAAAAAAAGGAGAAAAAATTCAGCTCATGACACAGCTTATCTGATGGAAAAGAACATCTGAAGTTTTAAAATGTATTTACTGTGCAGAGCAAGCCATGCTAACCTTGGTAATCATGCAGTTTGTCACTCACAGTAGTTTTATATTTATGGCATGGTCTCCGATAATGTCTTATTCATGGCAACACCCTGGAAGGTACAACAGGGAATTTTACCTTCTGCTCACCTGCCTTGAGGCTTTCAGCATCTTGCTTTGACCCCCAACATAAAAAGAACTCCGGTAAAATCATTGTGTGAAAAAGGATTAAGACGATGGTGTGTGTTCCTGAAAATAAGATAGACCAGTGAACTTACCTAAACACAGCAAAACCTAATCATTATGACATCAGAGGCAGAATCAGATCCACTGAGGGAAGTGAAGCCAATAAATAACAATTTGGAGTCAATATAACAGGAAAAAGCAGGTAACGATTAGAATTGCTCAACAAGGAAACCTATTGCCTTGGCAAGTGGTGAGCCACTTCCTTAACAGGGGGTGGTTCACACAGGGAAATGCTGCCCGCAGTGGAGGAGAGGGGATTTATTCATTGGGTTGGAATCTGGTAGGTTTTCAAAATGCAAAAGCAGTTTTCTATGTTTGCTTTTAAATCACCTCCTACATTGTAAAAATTAAAACAAAATATTACAGTAATTTGACTTTATAAAATATATTCTAAAATCAGTAGGGCTTTTTGGCAAGATTCTGACCCTAGTCAGAAATGTGCCAGGCAATGAGCCGTGCGTCGGAGCCCGCTGTTTGACCACAGCTCTTGTCTATGACACTGCTGAAGACGTGAGGCCCTAGGGTTAAACCCTGGTACGGGATGATGATGAATTTAAGCAGGTAACCGGCTTAATTGGAAACTATTGTCTACATGCATTCTTTTTATCATGGCATCAAGAAAGTTAGATTCCTGTTTCTAGTCAATGTATTTTTAACACAGTATTTATAAATATACCTGCAATAGTGTACTTGTGTTTTGGAAGCAAAAGACCAAATGACTTTTATCATTTTCAAATTGTGTGATCGACCTCTAGTGGTCAGAATGTGACATTTATTGAGTAGAACCCTGATTTCAATTAATTTGTTTTATTGAAAAATGACTTGGATGCTTAGAATCAGATATTACTATTTTACATTTTGTTTCTGCCAGAGCAATGCCTTTAGATATCGCATACAACAGATGAGGATATACATGAAACTAGTGCATGGAAACTTGTCATTTATAATCCACCTGTATCTGCTAAGAAACCAATTTATGTAACGAAATTCAATGAAATGTTAGTCTTTTGGGATGCCTCACGAAAAATGGAAATATTTTATGCATTTGAACATTCACCTTTCTGTGCCAGAGCTAAATTGTAATTCATGAGCCCAAAGACGTGGAATTACAGGAGAGAGAGAAATACTTCTCTGAGTCATCTACTTAATCGTCTGACCTCACATGGAGCGCTACTCATATTACTTTAGAATGATAGCCTCGTACACTGCTTGTAGACTGCCTGACCTTTGATGTGACATTTATTTCTTTTTTCTCCCAGGTGGAGAATGAATAATGGTGATATTGATCTGACCAGTGATCGGTACAGTATGGTAGGAGGAAACCTTGTTATCAACAACCCTGACAAGCAGAAAGACGCTGGAGTCTACTACTGTTTAGCATCCAATAACTACGGGATGGTCAGAAGCACCGAAGCCACCCTGAGTTTTGGATGTAAGTAATCGTAACTTTGAAAAGGGTAAGTGTAGTAGGTGAAGCAGAAATTAGATGCTGGCATTTAAAAGTTCAGTAAGAAGAGAAGTCAGGGTGAAGAGGGAATGAGAGTAAGAGCCCGCGGGTGAGGAGGGCCTTACTGGTGTGGAGGAAAATGTCAAGAGAGCAAAGCGTCCTGGAAGGTATTGGACAATAAACGAAGGCCGTGTGCTGAAGGATCTTGAAGACTTTCTAAAAACTAGCCTCAATGGAAGTGCTGAGCCATGCGTTTGCAGTGGGGTGGTATGACCCACAAGGGTGTGAAAATTGATCTTGCAGAGAAAAACCATCTTAATTCCTGTCTCTCCAAAGCTCAACTTTACCTAAGAAAACCTAATCCCTTAGTTCTTCATTTCTCTGATTAAGAATAAATTGAGCTAAATTAAGTTTGAAAAATTTCTCCTAATAGGGGCAATAATGAAAAATATTGGAGAAATACAATGGTAGACTAAAAAGTTAGAGGTTGTTCTGGAAGAAAATCATTCGCTGGGAGAGGGGTTGAACTAGATCTTCAGGGGGCGATGTTTTAAGACAGCACTGGAGTCTTTCGCACGATGGGTTACAGGGTGACAGGGGTGCTCTGCGAGGCCTCATGTCACGCTGATTTCCAGGAGGAGGCGAGACAGTGTAGGAGAGCCGTCCCGTTAAGTTTGGGTGATGACAGGGGGAATGTACATAATACAATCTTTGAAGAAATCATCGAGACTGCATTGCGCCCAAGAGAAAAAGACCCGAAATATTTAAGAAAAGTTTAGTCAAAGGGCAGAAACATTCTGCTCTGTTTACAAATAGATGGGTGCAAGGAGAGCCATCCTGAAGAATGAGAGGGAGCATCTTAACGGCTGCTTCACAGGCAGCGACTGTGGCGACATCATGTCACCCATGTGGAAATCTAGGTATCCGAGGATGGGGGTGAGGCCCAGGACTAGGATGCAGTTTTGAGGGATTCCCTGCAAAAAGGTAACGATTAGAACGATGACTTCTCAGAGAGAGAAATATGTTGAGAGAAGTAGATTCTGTAATTTGAGTGCTGGTCTCAGAGAAGGAACCGGAGATGAGGCAGGACTGAAATGGAAGGAGCACCAGTAAAATAAAGGGAGATTCAGATGGTGGGGTTTCAGAATGTGATTTCCAAATACACGGAGAGGGAAGGGGGTGAGGGCCAAGGAGCACCAGGGTCTGCGCAGGAGCAGAGATGCGTGGCCTTCGCCTTTCCTCGGTGGGGTCCTGCCCTCCAGCCTGTTCCTTCTCCACGTGGAGTCCTCTCTCCGGTAGGGAAATGTGCCTCTGAAATGAGTCCATTACTCCAAGTAATTCCCCCTTACTTGTTTTCTTTAGCAGACTCCTGGTTTTGTCTGAGTCCATGATATTTCCAGCTCCCCTTACTGAGATTCTTCCTAAATTTGAAGCAAAAGTTGAGGATACTTGTGATCTTAGGGTTCTCAGAATACTCACGCAAGCTGGAGTTCTCCACAAAACTCGTTTTTAATGTTTGCGAATCCCAGCATGTAAGCACAGAGAACGTACTTTCCTAGGCTTCACCAAACCACCTGGGAGGTATTATATCCAAAAGTGAGTTAGTAGCTAAAAGGTAAACAAACCTTAATGAAAATCTCTATCTGTTCATCAGATAGTGAATGTCGTTCTTCTTGCACAATTAGATCTCGATCCTTTCCCACCTGAGGAGCGCCCTGAGGTCAGAGTGAAGGAGGGGAAAGGAATGGTGCTTCTCTGTGACCCTCCGTACCATTTTCCAGGTAAACTGAGTCTCTCTGTGACGGTAAGCATCTATGAAATGAAATGAACAAGCTCTAAGCTTTTTAACAATAATGGTACATTTATGATTAAATAAGACTCAATATTTGCCCAAGCTTGTAATGCATCATTTAATTGTGGTTATAGAAGCTTCCAGACTCATATTCGCTTGGCCCTAGTACTAGAGACCTATGAACATTTTGGTTTGTAAGCAAATATACACATTGGATTATGTCCACATTAAAGTTCCTGTTACACAGGAGAAAACTTGATAGATATTTTATAAGTTATTCTTGAAGTAAAATGGTACCAAAGAGTGATATATAATCGATCATTTTATTAATAATTAACATCTGCAATATGCTGTGAACTGTAATTAAATGTTAGAAAGGGGTAACGACATAGTAAATTATTAATCTCTTTAGGACTTCTGATCTTCAAGAAGAATCATCCAGTTTAGAAAAGGGCTTAAATTGAGTGTCATCTCTAACAAGATTCAACCTTTGAACGTGTTTTCTGTAGTTTGATATGGCTGAAGTAAAAGCCACCAGCATGCCAATTAAAAGATGAACACTTCATATACTTACACTAATTTTCATTTGTTTTACCAAATATCCCCTTGAAAAAATATATAAATACCACTTTTCACAGGGAGAGAGATAATGCTTTGTAGACTTACAGTTCTAACAGTATGCCATAAATTTGACTTCAAATACTCCATAGGGAATCAACAATAACAAGCTATTATATATCATTTTTCGTGGAATACATCAATAGGGTACATATGTAAAATCATACACACATCTACATATATTCTGTTCCAATTATATAAATACATTCTGCTTACATGTCAAATACTGGTAATTTCAGTGACTGCAGAAGACTATTAATAAATGTCAGAGAAACACATGAGTTCAAAATGTTGTAACAACCTTTCAATGAGAAAATAGTCTTTTCTTTGAAGAACTGCTGGAACTGTTTGAAAAAAGTCCCCTCATCTCCATGGTGTTTCCCACAAACAAAGCAAATGATCATAAATAATCAGTGACTGCATTTGACTGTATTCAGCACTGGATGGGCTCCATTCAGTCACTCTCATCGGGTCTCTTGTGACACTCACGTCTCATGTACCAGGCACTGTTCATGCCCCACGAATACCTCGGGGAGTGAGACAGAAGAGCCGCGTACCCACCTGCTGCTGGGAGAGACAGACAACAGACAGGATGTGTGATTAACAGGCGTGTGTCAGATGCTGACAGATGTGCACTAAGGAGACAGTTAATGCAGGGAAGGGGGAGGGTAAGTGATGAGGGGATGGCTGAACTTTCAGAATGTGTATCACTGAGAAGGTAACTTGAACTGAAGGCCTAAGGAAATGAAGACCCTCGCAATGCAGGTATCCGAGGGGAGGGTATTGCAGGCAGGGGCAGCCAGAGAAAAGGCCTGAGATGGGACTGGGGAGGAGGGTCAAAGAGGCCAGGGGGCTGAAGTAGAGAGAGCGAGCGGGGCAGTAAGAAATGAGATTAGAGAGATGCCGGCGCTGGATCGTGTAGGCCCTCATCACTCAGAGCAACTGCACTGGCTTTTACTTGTGTGACGTTTGTGTCAGAGGGCTTTGAACAGAGGAGTCACACGCCATGGTATGAAAAAAGATGAGAATGGCAACTATTCTAGGAAAAGACTTAGGGGAGGGTAACCAGAAGATGGGGAAGGAGGTATCGCAATAATCTGGGCAGCATGCGAGGGGCTAGAGTGGTGGCCGTGGAGATGGGAAGAAGTGGTTAGAGTGAAGATATGTTTTGAAGGAGGAGCCGAGAAGACTGGCTGTGGACTTTATGTGAGGTCTGAGAGAAACACAGGCATCAAGGAAGCGCCGGACTTTTTTTGTCAGGAGCTCCTGAAAGAACGGAGTCACCGCTACCTGGAGGAGCAGACGTGGGCCTGTGCAGTGAGGTGCCTGTCCAGCTGCCAAAGGCAGCCGCCGAGCTGGGGTCCTGTAGGGCACAACGCCCGGGCGACGGCTGAGACAGCATCAGGTTGTGATACACTGTTGTATAAAGCGCTTTCCAAGCCACAGGACTGCCTGTGTTTGCCCGGAGAAGTCGTGTAGATAGAAAGGGAAAGAGGAGTCCAAGGAACAGGCGTGGAGGTTTTTCTCAGATAAGCCTCCGTTCCGGTCCCTGTGGCGCCTTCACTACAGGGCTGAGTGAAGGATTTCACGGACCGACACAAGGTTGGTAGAACATGAAGTCAGTAAGCCAAATGAGTTACTGCAGTCACTGGTCATCCTGATAGAGACACATACATTTACACGGGCAGGGGGTGGGCAGAGGGCTAAGTTGGTCTCTCAAGGAAGTCCAAGCAACATTATTAATCACAGAATAGAATCTAAACAGCCTGCATCTTCTATCAGTTTATGTTATTAAGAGAGTATAACCTCTTTGAACATCAGACATGTTACATTCAAATATAAGAATGGACATATGCTTCAGAACCATAATGTGAGTGTATGTGTGTGGGAGGGTTTCCATGCCATAAATCCCCCTTCCTCCCAAATATAGTCAAGCTAAGGCTTTGTATTTTGCAGTCGAGAGCTTCATGGGGTTGAAGGTGAAAAGAAACCTTGGGCTCTGCACCTCCAAGAACATCACACATGAAGCCATTTATGATTGTCGAGCCCTATTGCTCTATTTGGTGATCTGTCAAACTGGGATTCAGTCATCACTGTGTCAGATCAGTTTAGGCATATCTACATGCCAGTTTCCTCGTTTGAAATTTAGGGATCATAATTTCTGTGCCATCTGCTTCACAGAGCTTGTTATAAGTTTCAAATTTTGTAATGTACTTAAAAGTGCTAAAATGAATGTGTAATTTTAATGGATTATTAAATAAAATGTATTTAGTACATTTAATATGTCAAATCTATGATTATTAACATAAATAAAGTATACTTAGGATACTAAAGATTTTTGGTTTTCAGTTATAGAAATGCTGTCTCACTCATTTATGTACAGGAAAAAGATCTGGGAAGAAAGCCTCATCTTTCACAATCTATTATATTTTTCTGTGGGTTTGCTGCTCTACCGTTTCTTGCAAAGGGGAAAAACTTAGATCTGAACTACTTTACTTGTTTGTCAAGGACAATTACACATAAACATATCAGTAGAAATTTTTATTCTGTTTTATAATAATGTTGGATATGCAACTAATTGCCTAATGCCCAGCACAGAGTAAGTGCTTAACAAATATTTGAGAAAGGAGGGAGTGAAAGTGTAACTAAATGTATTCATTAAATTGATGGGTGTACAAATTTAAAAAGATAAATTTACCTGTTCAGATTTTGTTTTGTTGAATTGCAGTCAATAGTTCACAAATGTGTAAGACTTCCTAAACTCCTCAACCCTAAAAAAATGGAAACATAACCCTTTATTTCTGGATAATTTTCTATCCATGTAACTAGCAGGAACTGAGTTGCTACATCTCACAAAATATAAATCATATATGTGTATATTTAGAGAGAGAATAATGGAAGAAAGTACATCATTTGAAGGGTGAATACTCTTGACAAAATGTGCAATACCTGGTCATAGACACAGATATGTATTTTAAAATGAATAAAAAATGGGAATGCTTTTAAGAAAAATAACTCCTGGCATGTTGAATAAAATCATGAATGAATCTTAGTAGACTAACAAACTCAGCACAAAAATAGACACAGGAGGGAATCCATGAGCCCACACTATAATGGGTATAAATTTCTCTCTACACAGGCTTAATACATAAGTTTACTGTGGGTGTCAAAGTACTAATCAGAAGCTATAGTGATTTTATTGGCATAGGTAAATTCTGCTCTGTTGAGATTAATTTAAACAGAAAGAACAAACATCTCCTCAAGTTGGCAAATTACTAATCCAGGGAACACTACACTACTTCAAATTATTTCAGGGAGAGGTATAAATTATTTAGGAAGGTTAGATAAATGATGTATTCAAAGCAATGCAGTGGAACTATGCAAAGACATGCAACATACTTGGCTGTCACAAAGTTCCCCTGTGATATGGTCCAGATTCGCACAGCAAAGAAATCCCAGACGCGGATCAATAAAAGTAACATTTCTGAAACAGGTGTGAGCACATACTCTTCATGAAAAATTAATTATATGGCCATGTTATTATTTAAGCCAGTGAACAATGGTTATTGAGTAACGGACAGAACATCTAATCTCTCTCCCCACCAGCTGCCAAGACTGCACCATGTTTAGTGTGGCAGCTGCCGTGACTCTGACTTAAGAATGAGACTTACTTTTGGCCACCAAGACAACCAATTTGGTGACCAATTCTGGCAACTAAACCCCAACCCGGTTCTCACAGGGACTCAATGAATTATCTTCTCATCTGTCCTTCCCTGCCCCCATGAGGATGTTAAAATTAACCATCTTCAAAAAAGCCAACATATGTTTTTTTTCATATCATTGTTCACTGGCTTAACTAATAACATTGCCATAAAATGAAGTTTTCATGAAGAGTATGTGCCTACACCTGTTTCAGTTATTGATCCATGTCGGGATGGTGTGTCATGACTCTTTAAAAATGGTTTTGACCTTCCATCACCTTACATCTAAAAGTCTATCTAACTTGGTCCAAGACATCTCCCCTTATAATCCTAATGGCAGTTGTCCTCACATAGTCATGTTTTACGGGATTCATCATTTTGTGACTGGGAAGTATGCATTACCCACAGTTCCCTCTTGTGCGTTATTGTTGTGCATGACTATGTGGGGTCACTCCTCAAAGCAGGAAGGGGAGGTAGGAATAGAAAAAGGTATGAAAAGAAAGAGCAAATTAATGCAGAAATTCAGCGTTTGGCCTAACCAGCCAGTAGCCAGAGTAAGTTCCTGTGGGTTAGAGTTACCATCTATGTACTTCCTATATTTAAGAAAGTCAGTAAAATGACTTTCTCTGTTTCTGTGGTTTTCACTTTTAATGGCCAGAATAGGTTATGTAAACTCATTTCCAAATCTATAACTTAAAATAGGAATACAAAAAGTAAATGATATAGAGCCTTAGTATTATTAAAATCTTTACTTTGTTTTTAAAATACAGCAGGGAACATGGGTCATGAGCTTTGGAATTATCAGTCCTAGATTCGAAACCCCATTGCTACTGAACAGTCATGAAATTCTAAGCAAGATATTTAACCTCTCTGAGTTGAGTCTAGCCCACCAAAGAACTAGAAGTAAGAATATTAATAATCTGTAAAATAATTGAGAGAGAAAGATAAAACTGCGAGTATGATACATTCAATCAAAATATGATAGCTCTTAGAAAATGTGCAGTCTGCCTTGGCCTATGTCCAATACTTGCTCTGCAGTAGCCTAGATTAGGCTTGTTGCTAATCTAGCAACCCCAGCTTGTTGCTAGAAAACAGAACCTTTGCTTTTGGAGAAGAGCTTCATATTTAGTTGACAATATTTTCTTCTAGATGACCTTAGCTACCGCTGGCTTCTAAATGAATTTCCTGTGTTTATCACAATGGATAAACGAAGATTTGTGTCTCAGACAAACGGCAATCTCTACATTGCAAATGTGGAGGCGTCTGATAGAGGCAATTATTCCTGCTTTGTATCCAGTCCTTCTATTACAAAGAGTGTGTTCAGCAAATTTATCCCACTCATTCCGCTACCTGAGCGTGAGTATTGTATATGTCACACTGTTTTTGCAAGGTTGTCTGTTTATGGCGTGCTTACAATAATGAGAACAAGTACCCAGTGGGAAGAAAAGCTGGCTGCTCGGTCAGGACAAATGAGGACACACACTTTGGAAGTCTTGGTCCTTCTTTAGCTTTTCTGATGGAGATTATATCATAAAATGCTCTCAGGTGGTTGAGTTTGCACTGGTTTCCTGCAGTTTAGAGAATGCACGGGGGACTCACGCATTAGCGAATCACCCACATACCGGTCACAGTGGGAGTCGCCAGCCTCTGCTTTTTGTTTCATGGCCATTCCTACTTCATGGGAAGTTCATGAAAGGAAACAAATGCTCAGATCGAAATAAACTATACTGATTGCAGAATTTGGAAGAAAAGACAGTTGCATTGTTTTTATAATTTTAGGAACTATTTGCATGAAGCAAATAGGTATGTACCTTGCCCTTCTACCGAGAGTAGCATAGAGCCGAACTGCCGTGGCGCCGTGTCCCATGAGCAGCGACACACCTGCCCGGCCTCTGCTTGGGCTCCGGGTGAACGGCCTGCCTTCTTCGGATGCACCGCTTCCTGCGAGGGCCGAACTCCGATCCGTGTGCGCACTCTGCACTGCTCTTCTGCAGTTGGCTGCCTCTCAGATCACTGAGGCCAAGGCTCCAAACCAGTTCTTGTGGTTGACACACCGGCTGGTTCCTGTCTCCACCCCTGTCGTGTGTGACAATAGAGAAAAATGTCATCTCATTGCTGCGACTCCACTGCTCACTCTTCCCAGGATAGGGTTACGTGGTTGGTAGTCAGTAAATTCATTTTTTGACTTTGGGCTCTTTTTTCCTCCACAATCTTGGGAAACACTGTCATTCACTGCATTTCAGAGCTAAAAGGAGCCAGTATGTAAAACGTTCCTAAACTTTCTTTCCTTCTCTTCCCCAGAAATTTTCCTCTATTTATTACTGTCTGTTTCTGTGGAAGAAGAGCTTCTCCTCTGCTCCAGCGAATTCCCCCAGTGCTGGTTCGCACCCCATCTGGTTCCCTTCGGGGCTTCACTGCCTCCTTCTGTTCCGAGTCTTCAAACTCTCCTCCATTCGGTTTCCTCTGCATATTCTTTTGTGTTCAGTGCAAACTATGAAGATTAACCAAAACAACCCATTATTTGCCAAATTCAGAGGGCACTTTTCAGTCCTGCTTCCGTATGAACTTTGACACTGTCGATCCCTCCTGCCTTTGTTGAACTTGTCCTTCTTTTCCTCGTTTCCCTGATCCCTTCTGCTTTCTCCTCATCTCCCATCCACTTCTGACCAGTTTCGTCAGGATCCTTCACCAGATCTTCCTCCTCCTCCTATTTCTTTCTAGTCCTTTTTCTAGATATTCTCACCCATTCACACTTTTCCAGCGGTGACCCTATGCAGGTGGCTCCAAATCCACACCTCCAAGACCTCCCTCTTGTAGGCCTTTATTCAGCCTTCCTTTGGCTCTTGTCCCACAGAAGGTTCTCCAGGACGTTGATCTCAGAATGTTCCAGACACGCCCCTCCCCTGGCCTCCAAGCTTCCTCCCCTGGTGTCCTTCCTCCTGGGCTGACTCGGGAGCGCTTCTAACGCTGAGACCCTCTCTCCCCCTCATCCCCACAACAGCACGTCTGGGGGTTCCCTGTTAGATTGTGAGCACCTGGGGAGCATGAGGGAAGGGAACCCGGAGATGCCCCTCGGCAGGCCTAGGATGCACCCCGCAGCCTGCAGCTCAGGACCCCAGTGATTCTGAGGAGCTGGAGTCTGGTCCGCCCCTGGAGGAGACACTGGCCGCAAGGGCAGGCCGGTTGCTTCTGCCTCTGAAAGGTAACTCACATCAGCTCTCTCTGTGCCCACTGGGGCGGCGCCCCAGCGTGGCCCCCGCCTGTTTTGCTTGAATCCGTGAAACAGCCTCTGAATTTCTCTTCTCTGTGACCCACCCTTTAACGCTTCCAACAAAGTCTTCCCCTTAAACCAAAGGTACACTTCGTAGCAGTGCTCTTACCAAAACTCATCTGTCGTTACCTACTGAGGAAGTTGCCCCCCCATGCGTCATGTCACAGTTCAGAGCCTCCTGATTGGAGGTCCAAGCTTATCTGCAGCTACACGTACTTCGGTATGATTGGAATTCTTCCTAGACTAACTTTAATTCCCTGCACACGCCTGGAGCTTTGTCATTCTGTGCTATTTGCTCGACCTGAACCGGTCTGGTCCAAATGCCCTTCTTGCCTGAGATTCCCGTAACTACTACAATGCTTCCAAAAATCCACCTCGGCTGCTACTCTTTCAGACCACTTGTTTTTGTTTTGGCTTGTATTTGAGGTTACGGTGTATCTACTTACTTGTCTTTCTAGTACTTTACAGTATAAAGTACACACAACATTGTGATCTTAATGTATTTAGCCTCTGAGTCCATTTCTTCTCCTGTAAGTTGAAGGGAAGAGTACATCTTTCCGTACTGCTGTGCGAAATAACTTGTTTCAGTGGATAAACACGGTGATGTTGGAGTGAAGATTTTTCATCCTTGCCTCTCTCCTCCCCTCTTTTCAACCAGTTTACACTCTGCCTTCATCTCCATGGACCCATCTTCCTTCTTTTCTCACCTCACCTTTTCACTTCCTCCTTCCTCATTTCTTTTCTTCTTTCTCCTTCCTGAGCCCCAGCACAATGTTTACACATTTCTGATGCTCCCCAAAGACTTTTGGAATTTTTCTGGTGAACCGAGGCAGTTTGGTCACACAGCTGTCAGAATGAGCCGATCTGAGTTGAACATGCTTAATGATACTTATGCTGTATCTATACTGGGTGTAGAAAACAACACACACAAATCTGTGCCTTGTGACACAATCAGATATTTCCCACTACCTGTACAGAGAAAAGTCTTCCATATTGAAGCAGTTCTAATTGAGTAAAAAAATCACCATATTGAAAGGAACTCTATCATTTCTACTATTCTACCCAATAGTTATGCAGAATTAAGGTGTGGGGATTTCTCTTATGTGTGCGTTTTTCTTAACGTTAGGAACAACGAAACCATACCCTGCTGATATTGTGGTTCAGTTCAAGGATATATATGCACTGATGGGCCAAAATGTGACGTTGGAGTGTTTTGCGCTGGGCAAGTAAGTGTATTTACATTTTTCATTAACATGTGTAGAAATGTGTTAATTTTTCTACCACCATTTTAGGAAATAAATGATGTAACTGTTTAGCCATAAACATAAGTGAAATAAGTGCTTTTGAAATGTTGTGGACCCTTAGCTGTTGTCTCCTATTTGAAGTCCTGTTCCCGACATCCGGTGGCGGAAGGTTCTAGAGCCAATGCCGAGCACTGCTGAGATCAGCAGCTCCGGGGCTGTCCTCAAGATCTTCAACATTCAGCTGGAAGATGAAGGTACCTATGAATGTGAGGCTGAGAACATTAGAGGAAAGGATAAACACCAGGCAAGAATTTATGTTCAAGGTAGATATATTTTTCTAATTTTCTATAAATTGCCTCAATATCTTATTTACAGCCAATTCCATACTCGAAAAGTTAGTACATAATGAATAACAGTTTAAAAACAGTGATGTACATTACATTATGCAAAAAAGATGACATATTTACTTTATATCTGATTAAGTCACAATTATGAATCCAGAAGTTGTAAACTTATAGCATTAGCATCATAGTAATACCAACGGACGGACAGCAGTGATCTTATTTTCAGAAAATACAGTTAGTGAAGCCTGTTTGTTCCCATTGCTCATACTTTTTTTTTCCAATATATTTTTATTTGTAGAAGATCCTATGGTGTAAGCCACTGGTTTGCAAACTTTGGTATTCCTCAAAAAACCTCAAATTATAAAAATCTGTCTTGTTAAAACACAGATTGCTGGCTTCTGCTCTCAGAGTTTCTGAGTTAGAAGGACTGTCAGAGCCCAGGAATTTGTATTTCTAACAAATCCCTATGAGATGCTGATGCTACTGATCCAGGAACCACACTTTAAAAACCGCTGGTCTAAGGAGATTTTTTTCTTTCATGCATTTTTCTCGGTACAAGTGTTTGACATCCACACCTTGAAATGAACTTATATTTGGGAGGATAAAATGTTGTTTCTCAGGTAACACTTGAAACTTTTCAGGCTGAAATAATCTCTGTAATGTTCCACAGTGTGAAACTTACAGGTCCCAGTGGAATGAAGTTCTAAGGCTTCAACAAGACCATTCATTTAAAGGGCATGAATACAGTGTCTACTCAGAGGCAGAGACTGTGATAGGAGCAAGTAGAGTTAGATAAAGGAAATGCTCTGTCCTTGAGGAATTCATATTATGGTCATACTATATACACATTTATGCAAGTTGACACAGGCAAATACACATACCTATATATACAGACACACACACACAAAATTATAATGAAAATCGTGAGAGTGTAATGTGGAAGCTTACATAAAACCTTAATAACACATGGTGTGCGTATCTTGGCCACCCTGAGAAGATGCGTGCTAGGGAAAGCTGGAGATGATGCCTGAGCTGAAGTGGATCCCGGGATGGGGAAAGCATTATGGGCGGGTCAGGACCTTGGCCCCTGCCCTGACCCCGGGCCCCTGTCTGTACAGAGGTGAGGTGAGTGTCTCCAGTGCTGAGCATATGCAGCCCTTCTCCCACCACTGCATAGAATCCACTGGGGTTAGGCTTTTGGCCTTGCACGTGCTTTAGGACACCCAGTCCAGGCATCAGACCCCCTGTGTTCTCACCCTCTGCTCTGAATTCTCACCCTAACTGAAATGTGGCTCTCCCTTAAAGTCACTGTGTCCCCGGCCCTCCCGCCTTGACTCTTCAGTATACCTGCCCCCTCGCACTTCAGGCCAGCTCTAGACTACCTTCCCTCTTTGCCCCTGAACGTTCAGTTACAGGCTTATGTTGGGCCAACCCCCCTCATTCCTCTGAATTTCTTGCTGTTGGCAGTGCTCACGAACTAGAACACTACTGACTTTATTCATAGTAACATCAAAATCAACCGAGCTGTAATTATTTTTAAAAATAGTCTGACTTCGCATATTACTACACAGATGGACAGTGACTGTAATGGGGTTTGTGGGGGGTGGGACTTGGTGAAGGGGGGAACCTAGTAAACTTAATGTTCTTTCTGTAATTGTAGTTTAATGATACCAAAAAAAAAACCAATAAAAAAAATAGTCTGGCCTCTCAGTGTCCTTGAACTCCTGTTCTCTGATGACCTTGTCCCTCAGCCTGCCTCAGCCGTCCACTCCCCTGCCGTCCTTCAGACCTCATTATTCCTGAAAAGTGTGATCCCTTTAGAGTCTCAGTTTCAAAACTTTCACTCTCTGGCCACTACACCTTTTCTTTCTAGCTCATTCCCTTTGAGACCCAGATTCCTACATCTTTTGAGTCTACCAGGAACTGTAATGAATGAACCTTACAATGCTTTCACTTTTGCTCACTTTCCCTAGCCTCTGTCCACCTTTCTCCTAAATCGGTGATTGATCGTTATTGTTCCCCTGCACACTATCCCAACTGACTCACTTCTCTCCCCTTTGTTGTACTGTCGTTGCAAAAGGCTAACCCTCGAGAATTCTAGCTCTCTGCCTGTATCAGTGCCTGAAAGCAGGAGCTTGGATATGACTTGAGAAAAACACTACCATGCAGATTAGTCCATTTTACATTAATCACCAAGGAAAAAAGAGCGCTTAGTGCCGCCTGGCAGTCATACATTTCCCAGGCCCACTCTGCCGCTCTCATAGATGGCCTTTTCATGCCTCTAAGATTTCCTTCAAACCCATAACACTACCTTCTCCGACTTTACTCTCAGCTGATAACCTGGCTTCCTATTTCATAGAGAAAAATGGAAGGAATCCAACTGGAATTTCCACAAGCTCTTACCCAACATCTACTCAATACCTGCATCTCTCCCCATATCTCTTACTACCACAGATTCAGCTGCTCTCTGAGGCCAACACCTCCACTTAGGCCCTGCTTCCACCCCTCCTACCTACTTAAGGATATTGCTCCAGCAAT
The DNA here is from genome assembly GCF_040802235.1 of Manis javanica. Classification (NCBI taxonomy): domain Eukaryota; kingdom Metazoa; phylum Chordata; class Mammalia; order Pholidota; family Manidae; genus Manis; species Manis javanica. The sequence continues at coordinate 3,970,406 of NC_133170.1, read as the reverse complement.
CCCATCTCCCTGTACCATAAACAATTTCTTTTCTCTTCACCGGATCATTCACATCAGTGTTAGATGAGTTCTTCTTTCTTCCTCCTTTAAAATAATATATATTTTTAAATTCTGACTACGGCTCCATTTCTCTTATCTCCCCTAAAAAGTAATAAAAATCTTGACAGATTTGTCTATGCCCTCTAAAAATGTCTACAATTTTTTCTTCTCCCTTAAGGGCACATTCTACTTTGAATTTTCATCCCTGCCTCCCCACTGAAACCTTTCTTTACATGATCACGAAGGGCTTCCATGTTGTGAAGCTGGCAGTCAGTTCTCAGTTGCGTGTTACCTGATGTAAGCAGTTGCCCCAGTTCACCCATCCCTCCCCACTATTCACTTTCTGTACTTGGCATCTGGAATCTACCCTTTGTTAATGTCCTCATGCACCATTCTCGTTTTCCTCCGAACTCCGTGTCCTTCTCACATTGGAGCACTCAGGAGTTGGTCTTTGAAATTAGTCGCTATTTCGCTCACTGCCTATGTGATCTCATTTATGATCATGGCTTTAAATACTCTCTGTACCCTGAAAATTCTGACCCAGACATGTATATACCCAACACCCCAAGAAAATTCTCTTAATACATATCATGGGTGGCCTCTTGAAAGGAGGTATATTCTGGTTAGACCACTTACATCCTTAAAATAAAACCACTACTCTTTCCCAGGTGTTTGAGCTTATAGATCTGTTTTTGTTTAACACAGTAAGAAAACTACATTCCACATTCTCAACAGAGTTCTGAACTGTCTAATATCTAATTCCTTAGAAGAATCAAGGTGACAGAGCAGTATTTTATAGGAGGTAATTTAAATTGTTATTTCTCCTTTACCATTGAGGCATATTAACTTTTATCTTTCGGTAAAATCAAACAACCAGAAGGTTATGTAATTAAATCGTAGGTAAGATGTGTCAGGCTGATCAATTATTTATTCTTCTTACTGTATTTTTAATGTTACATCTCCGTGTCACCTGTGAGAGGCCAAGACAAGAAGTGCTGATATCCCTGTCTTGTATATTGACAGGATTGTGTACAACATAAATCCTCTATCAATTAATATACTTATCAATATTTAATTTTAGCAAGTAATCTCCATATATTACAGACAAAATGTAGTAAGTGAAAAGTATACTAAATCATATTATATGTACTATAAAAATACATATGTATACATATATACATATTGTTGATGGGTTTGGTGAGATCATAAAAATGTTTTATGTTCTTTTTTATTATAGGCATTAAATACTTCCTACATGTTATGTTCATTATTTTTGTCACAAAATCAACAGAATAAAAGTTATAATTTTCAAGGAAAATTAAATAAAATATTACGTTCCACTCAGGAGGCTCCCCTCCTACCTCCTTATTTTATATTAATTTATTTACCTACATCTATTTAGACAAATAAATACGTGAAAACATCAGATTGCTCATTTGCTTACTCTCTAGAAATATTACATTCTTTGGGGAATTCTTAGTATTTGTCTTCAGCTATCAGTGGATCAAATCAAATGATGAGGCTGAGATCAACTTAAGTATAGATTTCACCAATTATAGCTGCTATATTTAGTTTCTAATATGAAAGTGTATTTAAGTGACAAAGTCATTTTTCTAGTCCTACAGTAAGATGTTATGATGGCCACTAGCTGAATGTTACATCAAAAAGAAGGTAACATAAACCTGAGGGGGTGAGAAAAAAAATTGAATATATAAAAAAGGAAGAGATAGTATTATGATCAGTTAAGATGTAATTCTTTAAAACCATGTCGTTTTGAACAATTTTTGTTACAAGGAAAAGATAATTATTTTAGTGCTCTTTACAAATACGCTTTCTAATAAAACATGGTGCACAAATAGAAAAGCGATGACAAATTGTAGTTATCTCGTGCTATACTAATGTAGGATAAAGTTTACCTGCAGACCTGTGGAAATTCAGGTTCGATGGGTCTAACATTGATGTTATGGCACACACATTGTCTGATGTATTCTCCAGGCCAACTAAATGTAATATTTGTATTTTTGGATTACGATGAACGTTGAGATTGCATTTGACATCTAAATGGCCTTCACTTTTCAGCATTTCCTGAGTGGGTGGAACATATCAATGACACAGAGGTGGACATAGGCAGTGACCTCTACTGGCCTTGTGTGGCCACAGGGAAGCCCATCCCTACAATCCGATGGCTGAAAAATGGATACGCGGTATGTACGATCAAGTGGTGTGCAGCCCTTGCGTCCCCACTCAGGCAACATTTCTAGGTGGTCCTGGGATAAATTTAGGAGGAGGGACTACAGAGTAACTGTATCTGGGCCTTGAAATAAAAAAAAATCTCCTTAAAAAAAAAAGTAAGCAAGAAAGTGAACATAAAATATCTTTCAGCTTAAACAGCTTTCTGCTATCTTACGCCCACCTCCTCTCTCTCTCTCTCTCTCGCTCTCGCTCTCTCGTTATTTTTTCCTTTGTTCTACTTACCCTTTTTCCCACTCATGCATCTGTACTACCTGGCATTGACCTCTTTTTCTTGCTGCTGTTTCCTGCACCCCACAGAAACTGAGGGTCCTACCTTGAGCCCTAGGGACCAGCCACAGCAGTGGGGTCCTTCTCTGCCCTCCCCCTGTAACCTCCCAGCTGGGCCAGAGGGGAAAAGGTGGACTCTTGGCTCTGTAGGATGGAGAGGACAAGGGCCATGGGCATGGTGCGGGTTTACTGCCCATTGCACCAAAACCCCACCGCACGTGGCTTAGTCAGCAGCGGGGACAAAATAATGTATCTAAATGAAAAGGCACCCACGCCCGAACCTAAACGAAAGTATTCCTACTAAAGTTGATTGAGGAAATGTGTTTTACCTCGTGTTCTTTTCAGTATCACAAGGGGGAGCTGAGACTGTATGAAGTGACTTTTGAAAATGCCGGCATGTATCAGTGCATAGCCGAGAACACACACGGCGCCATCTACGCCAACGCGGAGCTGAAGATCTTGGGTGGGTATCGTTTCTAGTTTCTTTATCATTAAGCAAAAACGCAACGCATTAAAAATGATCATAAGCTGTCTGTAGATCACATTTGATTTTCTTGAATCACTGAAGTTAAAGACTTTTAAAATGTGCTTGGAAGAGAATTTTGCTTATTTCTTTTTATTAAAGGACAGTAAATAAATTTGAGGCATTTTTCTAAAATGCTTTAAACTTTACACATGCCAGTTTTTTCAAGCCTTGTCCTCCCCAGTGTCTAGGCAGCGAAACGCTGCCTGAAATCGCAGGGGTTTTGACGCTTTCGCAGTGCGCGTGGCCTCGGACGGGTCTTGAGACTTGCCGGCTGCGGGAGTGCTTGGGTCTCATGCCCCACGACCGCTATTTAAAATCTTCAGGACACCCTCAAGCCCCTTAGGCCACCTGCCTCCTACTTCCTGTTGCCCTCTGCCTGCCCCATGGAAACTGAAACCCTTTGAAATAAAATGTCCCAATTTCCCATGCCTGAGAAGCTCTCTCAGTCTCGACTGCACGTGCCCCTTCACGCTCTCCTTCTCCAGAACCAGCCCCTTCCCTTTGCCCTGCGCTCATGCCTTCCCACTTACCTGGCGCTTGATGCCCGCAGATGGCCCTCCACGTGGTGAGTGCCTCCCCTTCCGGTCACGCTTTGCTCTTGACTCCTCTCCCCTGGTGACCCCGTGTCTCACACCTCCAGGTTCCCCCTGCCGTCGCGTCCCCTTTCCAGCCCTCCCTCCGCCCAGAGTCCTGCCCTCTCTCAGAGGGCCCTTCTTTGGGTTCCACCCCATTTTCTCCTCATTCTTTCATGAACTCTATGTTGTTATTCCTGGATTATTATTATTTCTAAGTGTTTAAAAAATCCTGGGTAATTCTGTCTTCTTCTCCATTAACATCAGTGATTCTTTAATTTATATCTCTGGCCCAGATGTTTGTCCTCCACTTCACACTCAGATAAAAAGATTCCTAATAGAAATGCCCCTGTTGTAACCGCACAGGTAACCCAAACTTGAAATTTGGTTCATTATCTCTCACTCACATCCACATCTCCCCCTAAAAGATTCTCTATTCTAGGGAATGACATCCTTTAAACCAACCATGACATCCTGTCCTCCCATTATATCGACTAAACTTCTCAATAAATCTCTGAGTGTTCACACTGTCCTTATTTTCATCGCAGTAACTCACTAAGGTCTCACTGGACCCTGCGCCTTTGATCGTGTTATGTGCAGCCACCACCAGGTTTAGGTAAATGATAGTCACACACCCAGTCAGGCAGGCTTTTCTCTCTTACAGCTGATTGCTGGAAAGATAAAACAGTGACTGTGTGACCTTGTTTATTCTTGTGACACCAAAGGGAAATGATTTAAAATATTGCTATTACTGCAAATTAAGTGTCACTAAAAGAATATGAAAGGGCATGGTATAATTGTAAGACTGTATTCAAGAAACTATCTTTAAAAAAAGTTTAGGCCTGCCTTCTTAATCTTAACTTTCCCTGCCTCTTATTATAATGCTGAAGATCATATTCCATTTTTCCCCTGAAAGTCAAAATTTCTTGATAAAATATTTACCTTATTTGGGCATCCAGCAAATATTCAGACTTAGGTTTCTTGCCATATTACTTTGCTAAAAAGTGCAATAAAATCATTTTGATTTTTAGAGAAGATATGCAGTGAGCTTGAATTCTTTCCCTAAACTTCCTATTTTCGGTTAAAGGTTGCTTATCATCATACATTACAGAAGAATATAAAAATTTAGTAACTCAGCCTGAAAGATCTCTCTATACTCAAGCCTAAAATCTTACAACCATCTACTGACTTTTTGTAGTAATTAAAGAAACCGTTGGAGCATTGCAGCATGAGAACAATGTTCCTGAGTGTCTTTATATTTGTTTAATCTATTTTTGTTTATAATCTTTAGGACAGTGCTTCTGTCTATTCATAATCATCTAGTTAGTTCACCTATTCACCGACCAAATATTTATTGCATACTTACTCTATACCAGATACTATTCTTTTATTAGGGGCAGGACAGAACAAGAGACAAAAAAGAACGCATGTCCTCTTCTTAGTTAAGGGAAAAATGTTACCCTTATTCCTTCCCACTTCTAAGATATACAGGCACATAGTCTGGATTCTGTCCTGTTCAGCATTAGACCAGTCTGAAGGCATTTAAGTGACTGCACAAATCAACTGTTCATTAAAATTTAATTAATTCAAGAAACAAAATCTCATTTTCTACATGAATTTAGACGTTCAAAGTAAGTTTTAAGTTTTCTCTCACATTTTACAAGCAGTATGTCACCCAAAGGGTTTATTTAGCCTGTGAAAAATACCACACACTGTATTAGGTGCACAACACGGGTGGGGTGGTGACTACTTACTTATTAACTGCCAGTTACCAAAATTCAGACTAAAGGAACAATGGAATAAATAAATCCTTGTCATAAACAGTGTGTTCCTCAGGGCCGCAGAGCCCCCCCCTCCCCCCATGCTGAATCAGCATTTTTCCAAGATCCTCAGATAATTTTGACACACAGATATAATCTGAGAACACTGGGACAAGGTGGTGTGGACTCAGGACCTGGACAATGGTCTCTACAGACCTACCAGAAGGCTCCAGAAAGGACGCAGTTACAGACGATTAGAATGTGTGGAAGGAGACAGGGAGTCTGCTAAGACACAAGGAGACTGAGAACCGAGCTAGTTGTGGGGACCCGAAAGAAAGTTAGAACGTGTCACCAGTAGAGCAGCCTTTTGTGAGACTCTATTTCCTGTTGTCATAATTGTTGTTTCTGTACTTTGATGGAAGGGTAAACTACAGGTGGATCATGTCAACTAGATTCACCATTCCCATAGCTGTTCGCAGGAAGGATTGACGGCAGGGGTCTTTGTTTATTTTGGCATCTCCCGTTATCTACACATAGTTGCTCAACAAATGTTTGAATAATGAAGGTAGAGTCATATCATTTAATGAAAAAGGCATGCTTGTGAGTCAGAAGGAATGAGATTCAAAGGTGAATTCCACCTGATACTCCGTGTCACCTTTGGCAAATTAGATAATCTTAATAACAACTTTTTCATTTGTAAATGGGAGGCAGTTCATTTGAAGTGTGGCTGAGAGTCCTGATTAAGACCACATATCAGTATTAGTACTGGTGCTCAATTTCCCCCAAACTTTCAGTCAGATCCCTTTGTGCAATTGAGTTAAAAAAATTGAATCAGATGTCAGCTTCAAGGTAGATAAGTATATAGCATTTGGTTGTAACTAAAATTTAAAATAATCCAATTATCGTGAAGAAGTGTACTTTTGAAACAGGTGCATTTTATAATTAGAATGTGCCTCAGTGAAGTTATTAGATAAAAGACAAAAGGTGTTCGTATTAGGTGTGGAGTGTCTCTTGGTCACAGCTGATAACATGTGGTGAGATTAATCTCTTCTATTGATTATTAGTCAGAAGGGAGTAGAAGATGTAGAGCATATAAAAGTATTTTTTATTTTTTAGCAAAAGAGAAAAATAATAATAAATAACAATTTATTTCCCTTTAGCATTGGCTCCAACTTTTGAAATGAATCCTATGAAGAAAAAGACCCTGGCCGCTAAAGGAGGGAGGGTTCTAATCGAATGCAAACCTAAAGCGGCCCCTAAGCCAAAATTTTCGTGGAGTAAAGGGACCGAGTGGCTTGTCAACAGCAGCAGGTCAGTTCAGAGATGTAATTTCTAAAATCTAGAGTGCCAATTGCAATCCACTATTTGAGAAAGTTTATTTTATAGAGGACTTGTTTCATATTAATAATGTAAATGTTGTTTGTTGTAACTTTTCTTCCGTGGGAGACATCGTAGTTCTGAAATGAACAGAAATATTTACCCATCACTGTCAATATCTTTTATAATCAATGTTCAGTTTCTAAGCTTTTATAATTTATAAGGAGTTTAGAAATTTGAGGCTTAGAGATTTTGGGTGAATTGCCTAAAGGCACAGGAATAATGGACCATGGGGAATATAATAGGATTTCTAACCTATTTTTCCCCTAAGAAAGGCATATATATCTACTCACATTTGATTTAGTTTTATGCAGTTAGCCTATTCAAATTTTTTTCAGTAGGAAAACAAAAGGATGATTTCAAAGAACAAATCAATTCTTCCCATCTTCTTAAGTGAATATGAACTTCTCCCCTCACCCCAAATAGACCATCTACCATAGTTTTGATGGCTTTGGGACAAAACATTAAGCATGTGATTTGCATCTATTATTTATGTAAAAGCCACACTGAATGGTTTCTGTAAGTGTCCTAGAAGAAGTTATAGTTTGATTTCATACTAAGGTTTGGGGAGGAGAAAGTCTGGTTAGGGAACAGGAGAAATGGAATGGGAAGATGGGGAGCAGGAAATACTGCAGCAGTGAGAGCATGTGCGAAAGCAGGTGCAGAGGCCCTGGGGCGGACGGTGTGGGGTGTGCGGGAGCAGGTGCAGAGGCCCTGGGGTGGACGGTGTGGGGTGTGCGGGAGCAGGTGCAGAGGCCCTGAGGCAGACGGTGTGGGGTGTGCGAGAGCAGGTGCAGAGGCCCTGAGGTGGATGGTATGGGGGTTGCAAGAGTGGATGGTATGGGGTGTGTGGGAGCAGGTGCAGAGGCCCTGAGGTGGATGGTATGGGGGTTGCAAGAGTGGACGGTATGGGGTGTGCGAGAGCAGGTGCAGAGGCCCTGAGGTGGATGGTATGGGGGTTGCAAGAGTGGACGGTATGGGGTGTGTGGAAGCAGGTGCAGAGGCCCTGAGGCGGATGGTACGGGGTGTGCGAGAGCAGGTGCAGAGGTCCTGAGGTGGACGGTACGGGGTGTGCGAGAGCAGGTGCAGAGGCCCTGGGGCGGACGGTGTGGGGTGTGCGAGAGTGGACGGTACGGGGTGTGCGAGAGCAGATGTGGAGGCCCTGAGGCGGACGGTACCGGCTGTGCGAGAGTGGACGGTATGGGGTGTGCGAGAGCAGGTGCAGAGGCCCTGGGGCGGACGGTGTGGGGTGTGCGAGAGTGGACGGTACGGGGTATGCGAGAGCAGGTGTGGAGGCCCTGAGGCGGACGGTGTGGGGTGTGCGAGAGCAGGTGCAGAGGCCCTGAGGCGGACGGTACCGGGTGTGCGAGAGCAGGTGCAGAGGCCCTGAGGCGGACGGTACCGGGTGTGCGAGAGCAGGTGCACAGGCCCTGACGCGGACGGTACGGGGTGTGCGAGACCAGGTGCACAGGCCCTGGGGCGGACGGTGTGGGGTGTGTGGGAGCAGGTGCACAGGCCCTGAGGCAGACGGTATGGGGTGTGTGAGGCATGCAAGAACTGAAATCAGTATGGCTTGTCTTTAGAGGAAACTGAAGTGTTTTAAGAGATGCAGTGCAGTGAGCCAGATCGTCAGCAACGGCGTTTCTTGTGCTAAGGGACTTGGGCTTCATCCTCAAGTATCGGAAATCTGTCTGCAGGCTTAAATAAGGAAGAAAAAAGTAATTTTTGCCTTGTAGAAGGATTTTTCTAGCAAAAGTATATAAGAGCAGTCTTCACAGTAATCCAGTAAAGTAGGTAAGATGGGTATTATCATCTCTGTTTTTTTGTATCTAAGCCTGGAAAGGTTGCAGTGACCTTCAGGAATATATCAATAATCTCGAAGCTGAAACTTGAGCCTGTATCATACTGACATGGAATGAACACAAGCCCCACTTAGTTCTCCTATTAGGATGAGCACAAGTATGGCTGTGCGTGGAAAAGAGATGAGGTGAGAGGGAGACGGAATGTGCAGAGATAGCAGTTGCTCCCCGGGTACATTAACTTTTAAAATTAATATGTTTGACTCAGTTATTAAGACTTTAACCAAACGATGGTAGAAGCGTCAGTGTTAAAGGAAACATCCAGTTGTTCAATTGGCCGCTAAGACCTTGGGAATCAGACAGTGAGCAATGCAGAGGCCATAATCAAAGGACAGTCCCGTTCTTGGTACCTGTTCCCACAGTGTCTGGCATCGCGTCCTCCTTCGGCCCCTCCGCTAGCTCCCCCCTCAGTGAGACACTGCCGTGCTCTGATTCCGACGAGGACTAATGCCATGAACCTCTGCAACCAAGGATTTCTCCAAACCGGGTTCCGTGGACTTTGCTTTTCCTAAATGTCAACATGAGTTCAAAGAAAAAGAAAAGAAAGGTCTAGCTCCTAAATCTTACTATTTTAGTTCTGCCATGATATTTGTAAAGTCTTTGAATCAAATTATGTTACTCCTTCACAAAAGACTCTATAAGTCCAACTTTTGCTCCCTACTTTAATTCATTAATATCTCAGGCTTTAAGTACCACTTTCTAATAGATATAGCATAGTATTTCATGTGAAATTAAATTTGAATGTTGTAAAGTAGTATGTATAAAGAAAAGTTCAACTAATAAATTATTTTTAGAGAAATAAAATATTAATTGAATAATTATCTTTAAGCATAACTATAATCTCATTCTGACTAATATAATGACAATAAAATGGCTCTGCATTACAAAGTTATTTCCATACCTGGTTAATGGCTTTTAAAATGGTTTATGCAATGTTTTCAATCAGTAGAGAGGAAACATAAATCTTAGACGAGTTTTAATTAAGTTCTCAATTGTATGGCTTTATTTTGGACTAAATGATAGCCAATTTCCACCAGAATTTCTCTATAGTTACTTGTATCCAAAGGATTTCTGTTAGCGTTAAAGTCATCTTAATCAGGTATGTAAGAGTATCTCCAAGATTCTTTTCTACCACAGAGTTAGTGCACTTTAACAATTAACAAATAAGATGGAGGCTACCCTGGAGTATTTTTGGCAACAATAAGTCACTAATTCATTAAAGACCAGATAATTCCTAGCTTGTTTGACTGCTTATCCATATGTTGTCTGAAACTATGTGGGTATTTTCCATACATTAATGGGAAATTTAATATATTTCCATATATTTATGGGCATTTGATCTACATTGATATAAATAAGGAAGGTTCTTACCAAAAAATCAAGTTCCCTAGATATTGTTACTAAAAAGTAATTTTAATGTCATAAAGCACCTGAAAGCATAGGTAAGATAAATGCCACAAGAAAGTATACCCTTTAAAGAAGGTAAAGATCTACTGGGAACTAAGATATGTGAGAAAACTAAGAATATTAGTATGGATTCTAGAAAAAATAATTGTTGCTGCTGTTTTCATTGCAACTTGACTATAATTTCCATTGTTTCACTTGCAGAGTAGCTAAATGGGAATGGGGTGGAAAATAGGCTAAGCACTCACCCTAGAGCTCAGTGGGAAAGAAGTGGCCCAGTGGTGTTGGTACGATGTTAGCATGGATTCTACAGGGGGCAGATGCCAATACCGGATTAACCATGTAAGAGACTTATTAATGGCAATGCCTAGGAGGGAAAAGGGGGCACTGCTCGGAGGCTGGGACAGCTGTCTGACTGAGGTGCAGGTCTGAGTCCAGATGAAGGGGAGAGGGAAGGGAAAAAGTCTGGGTGGAAGTGACCTGGACTGCATGCAGGTCTAGGAGTGTATGGCAAGGCCACTGGAGGGTTCTCCAGCTGAAAATTCCCAGCAGAGCAGGCTGACGTCTTGCAGGAACAGGCCTGCCCTAGCAGTCCTCCTGGGCTCGGTCACTTGCTGAGAACAGCCTGTGCAAAGTACAGCCTTGGTTCAAACACAGTGATGGATTTCTGAGGGCGGCAGCTCGAGCTGCGGATCAGTGACACTCCCCACCTTCGAGGCACACTGCCCAGGGTTCCATGGCATCGAGTAGGTACTTTTATGGCTACATATATTATTTTGGTGCTGAATTTCTTCTCTGAGAAGCAAAAGGTGCTCTGGACGAACTGAAGTTGGATCTGGACAGTTAAAGAAGGGAAAAGAAATCCTGGAATATATTATTGGTGGAATATTTTCTTATGGAGCTTTCTACTGCTAAGGTGGATATATAGTATTTTTTCTTCATCAAGTTATGCCTTGAAATGGACTATATGGGGAATTGTTGGCATGCATTATATAAAGTTACAGAAATAAATTAAGGTTTTGGGAATGGCACATTTAAAGAAAGGAAGAATCCAATGATAGGTAATTCAATATTGAATTTAAATGCAAGGTGCTATATAATAAAGCTATGTATTAAATATATTTAAAAGTTATATATAATGAGGTTTTGGTCTCTAGCCTCTAAGGAAGAGGCAGATAGGTAAAGGGAATAGATTTAGCTTTTGTTAATATGGAAGATTTAGATCATGTTCAAAGAATTCCCTAAATATTAATCTATTACAGAGGCTTTCACTAAGGGAGGCTTTAGAATATCACCTTTAAAAGTTCCTAAAAATAGAATATGTTTGTATTTCTCTGTAGCCATAGAAATGACAGTCTGTCCTAACTTCCACATCTGATTTTCAGTCCTGAGGTCACATTTCCAGAAGACCCGGGCTCATTTCTTTCAGGCCTGTGACTGGCTTAAGCCTGTCCCACAGCAGTTCACAAGTCATTCCATGGTGGTATCCGGAAACCATCGGCTTCAGTTAAACTCCATGGAGCTCATTCATTTTTGAAAAAAGGGTTGATGACATTACTGAGCAGAAGAGTTACAGGATCTGAGGGTGCCACTTACATCTTAATGTCTGGCTCTCATGTGGAACAGGCACTGTAGGGAGGCCAGGGTAGAAGCCAAGACTGGTCAGAGGCCGCTGCAGAGTCAGAGGAGGGGATGAAGGGCACTTCCTGAAATGACTCGTCCTGGCTGCCAAAGGATGTTCTAAACACAGGGTGGGGTGTTTCAGCCTAAAATATCTTTTTTCTGTCAAGTAATCTGCATAAATTGAAAGGTAGTACTTGTAATCTGAGACAAAGAATATTAAGGATTTCGTTACATAAATTCAGTGAAGGATGTATTTCTTCCCATAGAATCCTCGTTTGGGAAGATGGCAGCCTGGAGATCAGTAACATTACAAGGAGTGACGGAGGCGTCTACACGTGCTTCGCTGACAATAATAAAGGGAGGGCGAATAGCACTGGGACTCTGGTCATCACAGGTAAGAAGCCATTTGGGTAATATTGCTTTTTTTTTGTTTCAGTCTGAGAGTGTTTAATTGCTAATATATGTAAGGCACGTGATTCAGCCCTAAGCCTGTAAGACAGTCCACGCATCGATGCATTTCCATCTCAGAAGTCTTCTGGGCATATCTCTTGCCTCATGAAATTGTTCCTAGAATTTGAATTTGAAAACTTATTCCTTTGCATAGAGAAATCAAAATGTGTTGATTTTTATTTTTAATGTATCATGTAATGCGATGATTCATGTTGTTTTAAATTATAAAGCTTTACTCCTTTATTTAAAAATGCACAGATCCCACGCGGATTATCCTGGCCCCAATCAATGCCGACATCACCGTGGGAGAAAACGCCACCATGCAGTGCGCTGCCTCGTTTGATCCCGCCCTGGACCTCACGTTCATCTGGTCCTTCAATGGCTATGTGATCGATTTTAACAAAGAGAACACTCACTACCAGCGGAATTTCATGGTATGTGTTTTGTTCCATCTTTTTACCACCCAGTGACCCCTGTGTGCGTGCACTGCAATTCCCTTCCTGTGATCCTTTATGTGAAACTGAGAAACAGGCAGAAAAGCTTTTTCTGGATCTCGTTATACTAATAGTATTACTGAGCTTTTCTCCTGCATCTTTCTAAAATTGTCTAGCCCTAAGGATTTAGGCAAAGATATTAGTCGATAAATATTCAGTGGGCGTTAAGTCCATTTTCCTCTTAACCATAACAGTGTTCTGTTGGTGTGTCACTCTCTGTTGGTGTGTGCTGGGCCTCATTGCCCCTCTAGGTTCTAGAACCCTCACATTCACTTGAAGTACGGTAAGCATAGAACTTACCTTTTGTTATAACCTGACTCTAAGATGCTTATTTTATTATTTGAGGCTAAGAAATAGACAAAATATGTACATAGGAGGGTTTGGAGAATTAGTCTGTATAATTTTAAAAAGGTTAAATGGCTGTATTTTTATTTAGAATAGAAAACATAAGTCATATAGGTCCTGTAACTAAGCATCATGATGTCATGTATAGAAATAAAGGAAATAGAGGAAAAAGACTGGGAAATAATGCAAGAATAACAACTTGCATGGGAACATCATCGTGCATTGATAGGACTGTCTGGTGTGTTCAAGAGGCAGACTGGTCCTGGCTCCTACCTTTCTGTTCTCCAGAAAGGCAGTCATTTAACAGGTAAAAACCTGTTTAGAACATGTGTTTAGTTAAAAAAAAAACATTAATTTTAATTTTAGCAATCAATCATTGATATACAACTAAGAGTTTAACTCAGTAGAATATTTAAGATTTATAAAATCCTATGACATCTAGAGATTGATGAGTACCTACTATGTTGTTTTCAAATTGTCTAGCTCTTTTGAAAAATGGTCTTCTAGAACTTTCCACGTTACAAAGTCACTTTACAAAGCAAGCTTTCAGTCAGGTTGAACAGGAATGATTTTAACTAGATGTAAACATGTCTTAAGTGTTTGTTAGGTAGTTTCATAAAACAACTATTGATTCAGTGGCAAAGTTTATGCTTTCCACATGTTAACTGTAGTTCCAGTTCTTTTTTTAGATCTAGCAGATCTAGCTATAACGATAAATTTGCAATAAACCTGATGATTGTCTTCCAGTTTCTGAACCAAACTCACACTTAAAAAAAAAACTGGACATTGGCAGAAAACTATTTTAACATTGTGCCACATGATTATTTTTTCCTTATATCTCTGAAACTAGTTTAATGTGCATAATCATCAACATATCCATCATTCATCAAAGTGACACCAATATTGTTAACGATTCAGATCATGTTTTGTTTTGCAAGAAAAGCAAATGCTTCTCACTTTTAAATCATTTTAAGAAAAAAAAAGTGAGCCAAACAGAGATATTATTTTTAATAAAAGACTTCTGAATTTGCCTAGTTCCTTGGTGTTACAAATTGGATAATTTCAAATATATAGCAACCATAGTTTATATAGGTAATTACTTAATAACTGCAGTGAAGTCTGTATAAATAGATTTTTGGGTATCAATTTCCCTAAATTAAGCTGGGATTTCATATGTGTTACCTCTTTATGTTCTTTAAAATAGTAGTTACATTGTGTTCATTAATGTAAACGAACATTTAAAAAAATGATTAAGAAGATAAGAAGGGAGGGAAGGGAGGAAGGAAAGAAACCAGAGAGACAGGGAGAGAGGGGGAAAAGAAGAGAAAGAGAAAAGGAGCCCCAGAGCTTAAAAAAGAGGAAAATAAGGAAAAACTGGAATACTGATTAAGAATAGTGGATTGGATCATGAAGATGTAAAAGACTTTGGTCGTCATTTGCTGTCCTCCTTCCTCTTAGGGACTGCGGCCACAGGGGTCCGCGCAGTGGCCCCTCAGCTGATGCAGAGCAGAGCCTAGGTGCGGGTCCGTGCTCTGGCCCCTGCAGCTTGGGTGTCGGCCTCTGCTTGTCAAACAGTCTCTATAATAAAGGATCACTGGTAGAAGACATACTGGCTAAACATGCAAGTTCATTGACTAAAAATACCAAATGCATATTTTTTCGCACTTTGTAGATGGACAGGTGGATTCCATTCTCTAAATAGTTTAAAAATCCAGACGAATTTATTTTAAAATAAATTATTTAACTTAATTCTGTCTTTTGAACCTAAGAAAGACCTATAAAGCTTTGCCTTTCATCTTCACTCTCTTTTAAAGCAAACTTCAAAGTCAGACTTCATAGCTACATGAACAACACGAAATTTGAGCAGAAGCTCAATATGTGTTTGATCCACCTTTTGGAAGATAGTCCTAATGGCTAGTAATTGCTTTTGGGCTTGTGACTAGACCTCTCTCGGGAGGACTAGGCTCAGCTCTCCCTACCTACAGCTCAGTGAATGAAAGAATATGGGGGTTGCAGGTATCAGGGGGCAGCAACTGGAAAAGAAGGGTCATTCTGACTTCATTTGTCCGTTATTAAAATTGCAAGGTGGAGCATGTCAATATATAATTTTTTTGGTTTCTTAAATAATGTGATATTTAATTCTGGCAACATTTCAATAATTGAATATAATTTTTCTTGACAAATATTGTCCTAAACACATACCACAAAGAGGGAAGAGCGATAGATACTGGCGTCAGCGAGACACTCAGTAAGACAGAACAGGCGCTGACCCAGAATCAATCAGGGATACCCCGTGAATTTAAAAGTCAGGTGAAAATGTTTTGGTAGCTACCAGTTATCAAAACATATGGCATTATCGTCTTCATGTTTTAGTAATTTAATTGCCAGAAATTAATATCAGAGGCTCTAATTGATGGAAAAAGAATATAGAAATCAAAATTCAAATGTTTCGTTTCAAGAACTTAAGTTGGTATTTTCCATTTAGTTTCAGTAATACGTTTTACTCACTAATCAAAGATGCTTTGATTTTAGCTTGCTGTTCTTGATTTTGGCCACCGTGGGGCTACCTTGCATAAGGTTGCAAATTTCTTAGCCTGTAGAGACTTGTTCTTTATGAACTTAAATACATTTTCCCATACTTCTGTGTCAGATGTGTGATTATAAGTGATCTTAAAATTTCTTCTTTATACTTTTTCCAATTATATTCATACAATTATCAGGGAAAAAGTAACTATACATTTTTGAAGATGTGCCTTTTTTTAAGGAATTTATAGTGAGCACCAGAAAAGCAAAAATAATATTGCCATTACATTTAATGATTCTGATTTACGTAAAACTCTTTTAAATTTATTATTTTAAAACCATAGCTATTAACTTTAAGGCTGTATGTAAACATTTAATACTGATCATACAAAAACATTAAAAAGTTAAATATCAAATTTACCTGTCATGTCATTTATTCCTTAATTTACTCCATAAATATTCACTGACTGTTATATTATTATGTAATCATGGTCAGTAAATGTTTCATTTGAACTTGAGCTTATGTACAGGATGTTAAGAACATATATATATATATATGTAACAAATTTAATAAATTTGAAGCTTTAATACAATAAGCTGAGAAGGAGTTTTTCAGGCATCATTTGATTCTATCAGAGTTATGTGGCAAATACATAAATTTTTCAATACAACTATAAAATGGCTACTAGTTTGACTTTTCCACTCAATAGCTGCTTACTTACTTAGAGTAAATTTAAGAGGCAGAGTCACTTTAGTTTGTAACCCTTCAGGTTCTGGAAAGGACTTGAGACTCTCTACCAAAAAATATACGTTTGTAATGCATCATTTCATGCCTTTCAATGGTGGTACCTGGTCTGCAGAAATTAATTTTCTTCATTAGCCACTTTGGACAACTGCTGTGAGTCATTCTCTTTTAACTATTTGACATTCTCCTTGTCTGGGCTGTTATCTTAGTTAACCACATACGTTTTTTAAACTCTCCAATTCTGGTTGTTGCCACTATAATTTTTTTCTTATTTTCTTATTTCAAATAAATATTGAAATTTTAATTCAGGAAAAAGTTATTGTGTATCTGCTTTGAATTCATAAATACCATATAAATTGTTCAGAGGTTCTGCCACGACCAGTCCTGGACTCTAGGCTCTATTTTTCCACTTTTTACTCTTGACTCTGAAAGAGAAGTAATTACGCTATGCTAAGCTTTACGTTTCTCTCTCTGTAAAATTTTATTAGTAACTCACTTGCTTCATTCAGGTTACTTCCTTGGGTTTTACAAAGCCAGTTATTTCATAGTATTTTTGTAAGGATTCAGTGAGAGAGTACCAATCAAGTGCTTGGCACAAGGTCTGGCTGATCATAAGTAGATATTAATACTCTTTATAATAGAGCAATTATTCCCCATTGGATATTCCAGAAGCTTTTGCCAGATAATTTTTTTCTGTTCACAGATCTCATTTTTTCTTAATTTAATTCTTGCATTGCTGATGGCTAGTTTGAAACAAAAAAAAATCCAAGTATTTCTTTGCTGAGGACAATGCAGAGCTAATAATAGTGAGCACTGGTGGAATGCTTACTGTTTGGCAAGAATTGGGTTCAATGGTGTTCATGTATTTCTCAGTTATCTTCACAGCTGTCCTCCAGAGAGCACATGTTACTGTGATGTTCCCAGTTTTTGAGGTGAGGAAACAGGGTTAGAAAGGTTAAGCAACTTGCCCAAACGGATCATATAACTTGCTGGTGGCAGAGGAAGGGTTTGAAACCAGTGTGGTTTGACTGCAGAATCCTGTGACCTTCACCACTTTAGTTTTTATTAATTTGAACTTTGTCCTTGTTTTCTTTTTTAATTACTGCTTTTTTATTGACATGTAACTATATGCAATATTACATTGTTTTCAGGTATAACTTAATGATTCAACATTTATATACTAAATGCTCCCTCCGATAAATGTAGTCATCATCTGTCTTCATGCAAAGATATTGCAGTGTTACTATGTTCTCTGTACTGTACTTTTATCCCCATGATTGATTTATTTTAATTGGAAGCTTTTATCTCTTTATCCCCTTCATCTATTTCACGCCCCCACTCCCTTCCCTTATAGCAACCACCAGTCTGTTCTCTATGTTTATGAGTCTGTTTCTGCTTTATTCGTTCTTTTGTTTTGTTTTTTAGATTCCACATATAAGTGAAATTATAGGGTATTTGTCTTTTTCTGTCTGACCCTTTATGCTCTCTCAAGCTTATTCAAATTACTTCATTCTCCCTGTACCATTGGTAACCTTTGCAATACATTGTAAATCAAGTCTATAGAGTCTCAGGTGGTCTAACTATAAAGTTCTAGTAGTTCTTTCTAAATAAAATATTAATTATACTGAACGTTCCACAAAATAGGTTTAAATTTGAGACATTTATTCCATATTGGAGCATGTGATGCATTTGAACAGAAATTTTGCTTCTGCACATGAGAGAGAGAGAGAGACAGATGGGCAGCAAGTTAGACGAGACAAGGAAGGCTGGTCCTGTCCAGGAGAGGGCAGGGGTCAGATCAGAGCTTCAGAAAGCAGAGCAGAAGACCAGGCGGGCACAGTGAGGTGAGGTGAGCCCCAAACGTGATTCTTTGCTGGGAGCAGGTTTCTCCGCAGAGACTTGGCCGTATGTGGGGACAGCGTTGACTGTTGCAGCTGCGCAGGCGTGGGAGGAGGGCTGTGTGTTTTGGGCGTGTCTCCCATTGGTGCTGCTCAGCATCCTTGGGTGCTCGGGACTGTCCCCCAGATTGTCAGTAGTGCCAGGAGCGAGGAATGCTCACGGGAGATTGAAAAAGGATGGACTAGGAGAAAGGACCGTCCCCGGGGAAGTTTTAAGCTTGGTGTCTTGGAAACAGAGCAGTTATATTATTTTGTAACCCTTTAGTTTGTAACCCTTCAGCCTGCAGCTGAAGGTTTGTAACGCCTGCAGCCACATCTTTTCTCTGTTCTTACTAGTAATTGATTGGAAAGAGAATCCTGCCACACCTCACTCATTCACCACACATGATTGTCCTAACCTCTCTTTAGCTACCTTGATAAACCTTTACTTACACCAAACTGGTGTCTTCTTGCGTTTGCTTTTTTCCATCAGTAAACACAGAGGGAGGTACATGTGGCACTACATGTGTCTGTATTAGGGGGTGACTTCTTGTAGACCAGCAGACTTGCACTGTGGAGCCCCGTCACCTAGCATCACTGTGCACCGTAGCATCCCATAGGCTAGTCCTGAGCAAGCCTTTGTCGGTGACAGTGCTAAGGGAATGGGACTGGCACATGTAGCTGCAAGGCGTGTTCCTCAGAGCTGTGCGGACTTGGGGGAACCCCTAACAAGTCATCCAGAGCTAATGACCCATTTGTTTTACGTAGAACTCCTTGCCTACTTAAGCATCTCAGTAGTATATATTCTGACTCTTTAGTCTTACAAAATACTGGATGGATTTAAAATAAAAAGAGGGGGAAATAAACATAAATTTTTGGTGTCTTAGGAATTTTATAATTGTACATTGTGGATTTTGATGTGTTGTTTATATTACACTAGAAATAGACTATTTTGTTATTAACTGTCATATTTCAAAAAAAAACCCAAAGCAAAACTAACTTCCAGTTTGGTTTTAAGAACAAAATATTATCTACAGAGCTGGAGTTTCTGTTCTGGTTTTGCCTTTGAGAAGCTATGTGAACTTGGGCAAAACAGTCACCCTGAGCTTAGCCCCTCATCTGTCATAGGAGGAAGCTGGGCCACATCAGATGTTTTAAAACACAACCACAGAAAGCTTTTAGCAGCAGAATCCTTTTCACAAAGAAAATTTAAATCAGAACCTCAGTAAATAGCAATGAAGGTGAGGTCGCTCTAACTGGAGAAATTGTGAGCACGTGTGTGTGCCCTGTTGGGGATGACCTCGCCAAAGCCCTGTAACCACAGGGCCTCTCGCTTCTCCCACCGCACACAGCTCCCCATTCTGCTCCCCTCCTCCTCCCAAGTCCTGGAAGATCTGCAGAACCCAAGGATACTGGGGCTTTTTTGAAAACATATGAGTTAAATGATATCCAAGTTTTCTTTCAACTCTAAAACATAGGTTCTAAATGCAAGGTTTTGATGTTTATGTCCATCATTCCAAAGACTTAGCAGAGACCTCACAGAAAATCTTCCTTTTTTTGGAGATTTAACTTTAAACAGTCCAATTGATCAAAATTGGACTCTTCAACTATCAAAATAGCTGAATTTGGCAATGTTCAACATTTCCATTGGTTCTATAAATATAGCGTGACCTCTTAGTAATTATCCAATACCACTTTTGTATTTATTTTGTATGTTTCTAATGATGTTATTTAATTTTCAAAAGTTTTTTAAAGTCACTTACTGAAATTTTTTTTATGTTCAGGCCATCTTGAGGTTGATGCATTACTTAACACTAACCTAAATACTAGATAATACTAAGAAATTAGTGTTAATTGTGATTATGCATAAGAACAACCTTACTCTTTTGAAAGTATAATCTAATGTTTTAAGAAATGAAGTATGATGATATTAGTAATTTGTTTCTTAAGGGTTCAAAAATAGAGGAAAAGAAAGATAGAATTAACTAGCTAGATAATTAGATAAAGTAAATATGGTGAGAAGTTTACAACTGATGAATCTAATGGCTGGTATACAGATGGCCATTGGACTATTGTGTTTTCTTATAATTGAACATTTGAATAGGTCAGACATTTTATAAGTAAATAAACAACATATATTGCATTCCTCCTGCTATGAAAAAGTTCCCGCTTTTATCTACTAAATTGTGAACCTAAATCCCCCTGTCTGTCCTGTAAAACCCGAGTTCAGAAATCCCTCGACCTGGTGAAACCAGGACTGTACATTAACTGTTAAGCCTTCCACCCACAGCTTAACTTAAAAATCTCGAATTCCTGATCTCTAAAATGGAAACCTTCATAGCATCTCCCTGAGTATTATAACAGTTAAACAGGAAAACTTATATAAAGTAGTAGCACATTGCCAGACATCTGAAAGTCATTTAACAAGTGGGATACGTGGTTAGTAGGAGTTCGTAGTAGAGGAAGTGCTAGTGATAGTAGACTAGTTGTAGCAGCTTTAGTAGTAGTATCAGCTGCACCAGTATAGTGGCCATAGGTCAGCAGTATGACATCCTCATCTAGTATCTATCGTTCAGAAGAGTATCTACTTCAGAGTTACTGTTAAGAGTAAGAGAGAGTTCACATGTGAAATATATATAATAGTCCTGTTCAGCTATGAAACCCTTAGGAATATTTGCTACTAATCATGTTAGTGGTGGTGGTGGCCATGTTTGCATCTGCTGTGGTTATTCCTTCTTTAACCTAACAAGCCACAAAGAAAACAGGAAAAATGTTGTTTTTCATGGACATAATGTGTCATACATATTTAATATTTTTTGCATATAAGGTTCTAGAATATTCTCTTTGAATGATATTCTTTCCTCCAACCTTCTATGTCTGTCCCTTCATTCTGAACCCTCAATGGTGCAAAGATGTTCTTGTTGACCTATGACCATCATGAGCTAGCTCTCTGCTTTATCTAGACTTGTACCATACAGCATATTTCTTTGTTCGTTATGATCAATTCAGTTTGTGAGTACAACCCAGTAATTCAGACCCATTTATGTTGAAGGAATGATTTTGCAGAGTGAGTTCCTGGGGAAGTGGGAAGGAGGGAACAAGCATTTATATTTTGGGAGTCTTTTGATTTATACTTGGGGAGTTCTAAGCGGTAAACCACGCACACTCTGGAACATGCTGAGGTCTGCTGTCACAGTTTCCAGCATGTGATTCAACACTCCTCAGATGAAAGGAAGCGTTTCGTAATTCAGCCAAGCTGTGGTTTTTAGTGAAAGTATAGAGAGCGTTCGTGTCTAATTTGTGGCCAGAATGTGCTGAGGTCCATTATCTTTACTTGCTATGTAAGCACTCTGCTGACCACTGAGAACCTCAGCTTCCCCTGAGGTATGGAAATGCTAGTACCATTTATAAAAATTTCAGGAAAGCTTTTATATATACACAAATATATTGGAAATGATATAGTATATTTTTCCTTAGCTTTTTTTCTGAGGCATCTCGGTGCCACACCATCACCAAATATAGAGCAAACGAGAATAAAGTCTCTTATTATCGCTTAATACATGTAGCCTCTCATTACCTACCTGAGTCCTAATGTTTAAAACAGAGTTGACTTTTAAAATTCATTTAACATAAATATTTTAGGGTATTTAAATTAAAAGTTTTTAGAGTTTATTCTGAAGATTCAGTAAGTGTAAATTTAACATAATATTTTAAGGTAAAATAGTGTGTGTTTTTCACTTCCTGCTCAAAGTATAAAAAAGCATTACCACATTATTCCTCTCAGAATAATATAAATGAATATGGTAACAGCAGCATGTTTCAAATAGTATTTTGGCAGAAAAAGGAACAATTTTATAAAGAAAAAGAATATTAGATGTACAGCATACAAATATCTTACAAAAGGCAATTACAGTGCTGCAACTTGTTTATTTTTATATTTTTATCTGCCCTTGATTTTTTTTATTGTAAAGGTTGAGTAAAAAACATTTTAAATAACTGAAGTGATTTATTTTAAAATTCCAGTCTAATCATTGAAATAGTGGGAGTTTAGCAACAGGATTACCTTTCATTTAAGGCAACCAAAAAAGTAGTGAATTCACATAATGAAATATAATAGAGCTGAATGCTTTTAATTTTTAGGCAAACATTGTTCTTTCTCAAATACCACTATTATTTTATGTCATAATAGTCTTAAAAGATTTCATTTAATATCTTCCATTTAGAATATTTAGCATCAAATTACAGTGCTGTTTGGGGTGTCAAAGCATATTAAAGCAGTCTGTTTTACAAATATATAGTGTTTAATTATTTTGTATTATAATTACTTTATATTATTTTATTCCTTTTCACTAGAAAATTACTCAGAAATATGTGCCTATTTAGCCTTTACGATAATTTAATTTTATTATTGCTTTCCCTATATACACAATTTTATTCTCTCCTTACCTCCAATTTTTTAAAAAATAGAGTTACAAATAATAAAATAGTATTTCTTTACCTCCTCTCTTAGATAAATTCTATTTAGTACCACGTGAGGAGTTAGGTCAACAACAAAGTCAGGCACAGCCCCCAAGACCGTCTTTATTCTTGGAACAAACAGTAAATTCCAAGGGTTGTGAAAACCACCCTCAGTTTTGATTTGCTAGCAGAGACACAACTCCATGTAAGCTATTATACCCATGGTTACAGTTTATTACAGGAAAAACACACAGATTAACATTGGCCAAGGGTGGAAGTGCACAGGGCAGAGCCGAGGAGAAGTACCTTCACAGAGCATCCATTGTTGGATACACTGTCTCTCTGTAGTCAGGGTAGGTCCCTCTGTCAGCTTTGGCGTGCAGCAGTATGCACAGAGTATTGCCATCCAGGGAAGCTGCTGGAGCTTTGGTGTCCGGGGGTTTTATTGGGGCTTAATTACATGGCACGATTGATTGACGCCCCAGTAGTTCATCACAGCCTCTTAGATGACTGATACCACAGCCTCCAAAGCCTCTACCCTAAGTCACAATGTTGATCTTTCTGACATGGGCAGCTCATACTAAAACTATACAGGTATAGCTAACTCCCATCTTGATATATTATTCGACTCTCCAGTATGACCCAAGATACCTAGGCAAAGAAAGACACTATAGGTCACTTCCAGAAGCTGAGACAGAGAGCACACCTCTCTTGGGGCATGGCCACATTCCTCACAGCACATACGGGTGGTTGAAAAACTTCGAAGTGTCTATTTTCTTGCATGTTAACTGCATTCTCTTCTCTATAAATTTGTAGATTATTCCTAAAACTCTTATATTTCCTCATGAAATTGGTGTATACATAATTTGAAATACATTAATTTGAAATTAATGGATGTATCGTGTATATGGATAGCAATAGTTGTTCTCAATTCAGCCATTTATCTTAGAACATCATTGTTTATCTTACCTGAAAAAAAAAATCATACAGAATTACTGAAAGAATTTAATGAAAACATTTTAGATAACAGGAATTTAATAATTTATTTATGCAATATTTATTTGTTGAATTCTTCCTGTATGTCAGTTATAATAAGTAATTTGTATAAGACCAAGTCTCTCCCTTAAAGAATTACAGTCTAGTAGAATAAATGAACGGCCAAACAACTACAGTGGAAAGGGACAGTTACAATGAAACGTGCCAAGATGACCCCTCACCCAGGCTTTGGATCCAGAAAAGAAAGGTCCTTCTAAACTATGACTGTGTTAGCTAAGTGTTAGGAGTAGGGGATGGGGAAATCCAGGCAATGAAAGTGACGTGCAAAGGTCCGCAGGAAAGCGAACACATGGCACTATAACTTGTTCACAGTGGCTGGGGCACCAGAGGTGTGTGAGGAGGTCGCAAGAATGTGTATTTCATCTTGACACCAAAATAAGTGTCAGTGTCTGCTTATGGAACACTGCTACTGTCAGGGGCTATCTGAACTTGATAACCCCATGCTCCCTATAGCTGATGTGAAGTGAACATGTATTACTTTAAGAGCAGATGCCAGAATTCTCCATAAGCAAGTTGAGTAGTTCATTCAAACAACATTTAGTTGTTATTTTGTGTTTTATGTTTAGTGTTACTATGTTCCTGGTGTTGTGGATACAGCACATACAGCTGCATGTATGTATAGCACAGAAACACAATGCTGAACACGCAGGCTTGTTTCCTCCTTGCATAAAACTTGTAGTCCTTCAGGGAAACCAACTCGAATCATACAGCTGTACAAATATTTCATTGTAATTGAGATACATGACATGACATAAGGCAAAATGTGCTATGAGAAAATACAAGAGAAAATGGCAGTTTGCTTGAGGAAATGACCTGAACTGTATGGGTGGGGACAGGGTAAGTGTTATTTAGGTGAAGGTGGGAAGGGGGTGGGGCGTGAGGAGATCACATTTCAGGAGGGGAAGCATCAGGCAGAACCAGAGGAGAAGAGGACACGATGCATTTAAGGTCTTAAAAAGGGAGGGGGCTGTTGGAGAGGAGAGTGTGAGTGAGCTGACGGCACCAGGGGAGCTGGGCTGCTGAGCAGAACCTAGAGAATGGAGCCCAGCTGGCCGCCACAACACGTAGGGCTTTTATTCCAGGAAGGGGAAAAGTTTTATAAGTTTCAGTTTGTTTGTTTTTCAGAGAGGGGCGATTTGCGTATCTTTGCATGTTTAAAAGGTCCCTCTGGGTACCAAATGGAGAAGGAAAAGAGTGGGATGGGCTGGATATCATGACCAGATAGGATATAGTAGTTTAGTGAGAGATGTTGGTAGCTTGGACCAGGACAGAAGTAATAGTGATGAGAAGAAATGAATGCATTCAAGAATTTATGATGGAGTTGCAAGGAGCTAAAGGAGAGGGGTTGAGAATGTCGGCAAAGTTTCTGGGAAGTGTTGTCATAGATGACTGGAAAATTGGAGTGTTTGGGAGGGAAATTCAAATGGATTTAGAAGCCAAAAAAAAACACTAGTTGAAGATGTGGGAGGGAAGCAGATTAAAATGCATTAAGGAGATACGGAAAAACACTAAAAAGAGAAAGTAATGTTTGCAAGAACAGGTATTGTCAAAATCTAAGCAACCATCAGAGAATTAAGCAGCTTAACATGAGGAAAGAAGACTAATGATTTCTTTCCAGGAGAAGAGAGAAGAGCAAAGACAAGTGAGAGGTGGGAGTGGGGTGGGTGCCGGCAACATGGCAGGATGCTGGGAGAGTGAAGGCCACTCAGGAATCCCTAGTAAAAATATGGCCGACAGGACTGTTAGGAAAAGAATATGTGCAAGGCGAAGCAGCGGGTGCTAACGCAGAAGCTGCAGCAAGTAGTCTAGAAGATCTAGCTGAGATCATTAATGAAGGTGGCTACATCGCACAACAGATTTTCAAAGCAAACAGAAAAGCCTTCTGTGGGAAGAAGATGCCATCTAAGGCTTTAACAGTTGGAGAGGAGAAGTCAGTACCGAGCTTCCAAGGACAGGCCGACTCCCTTGTCAGGGGCTAATGCAGCTGGTGACTTTAGGTCGAAGCCAGTGCTCACTGACCATTCTGAAAATCCCAGGGCCCTTAAGAATTATGCTACATCTTCTCCCCTTGTGCTCCGTAAGTGGGGCAACAAAGCCTGGATACCAACAAGTCACCTGCTTACAACATGGTTTACTGGATATTTTAAGCCTGCTGTTGAGACCTACTGCTCAGAAACGGTTCCAGACTACTTCAAAGTATGACGCTCATGGACACTGCACCTGGTCATCCAGGGGTTCCGAGGGAGACAGACTAAGAGATGAATGTTGTTTTCGTGTCTGCCACCCGGCGTTCATCCTGCAGTCCATGGATCAAGCATTCTGACTTTCAAGTCTTATCATTTAAGAAATACATTTTTTAAAGCTGGACTTGCCGTAGTGATTCTCCTGATGGATCTCGGCGAAGTAAATTGAAAACTTGGAAAGGATTCACTAATCTAGAGGTCATTAAGAACATTTGTGATTTCACAGGAAGAGTGGGAAGGAGTTCATTCCAGTCCTCATGGATGACCTTGAGGGGTTCAAGACCTCCGTGGAGGAAGTAACTGCAGAAGTGGTGAAAACAGCAAGAAACTAGAATTAGAAGTAGAGCCCGAAGATGTGACTGAATTGCTGCGTCTCTGGATAAAACTTGAACAGAAGAGGAGCTGCTTCTTAGGGGTGAGCAAAGAAAGTGGCCCCCAAGGTGGAATCTACTCCGGGTCTTCATGCTGTAAACACTGTTGAAATGACCACAAAGGATTTAGAATATGACATAAACTTAGCTGATTAAGCAGAGGCAGGGTTTGAGAGGAATGATTCTACTTCTGAAATAATTTCTGCTCTGGGTAAAATGTCATCAAACAGCATCCCATGCTCCAGAGAAATCATTCATGAAGAGTCAGTCAGTTTGGCAAACTTCCCTGTTGTCTTATTTTAAAGAAATTGTCACAGCCACCCAGCCTTCAACAGCCACCACCCTGACCAGTCAGCAGCCGTCACCACTAAAACAAGGCTGTCTCCCAGCAAAAGTAAAGACGTCCTGAAAGCTCGGATGATGATCAGCATTTCTTAGCAATGAAGTATTTTAAAATTAAGATATGTATATTGTTTTTAGATGTAATACTATTGTACACTTAATAAGACTACAGGATAGTGTAAACATAATTTTTATATGCACTCGGAAATAAATTCATTTAGCTCACCTAATTGCAATACTCACTTTATTGTGGTGGGCTGGAGCCGAAGCCACGGTATTTCCAAGATGTGCTTGTATTCTTAACGTTGTTAGTCAAGCAAGAATTGAAAATCCAAGCGCTTTCCAGGATCCGCAGGGAATTTCATATGTAAAAGGGCCACTGGCACAACCTCTGGTGAAGCAGGACATTCATT
The DNA here is from genome assembly GCF_040802235.1 of Manis javanica. Lineage (NCBI taxonomy): Eukaryota > Metazoa > Chordata > Mammalia > Pholidota > Manidae > Manis > Manis javanica. Next base: position 3,943,409 of record NC_133170.1, on the reverse strand, counting down.
CCACATACAGTCATTACAAAAATCAAAATTAAGACATTTTCAGGTCTATAATATCATGTAAACAATAACCTTGCCTATTATGTAAAATATTAACCTAACCAGTAATTTTTCATCCCTTAATATATCTGGATATCTGTAATTGGAGCAGTAAATCAATATTTTTGATTCTCAGAAAAAAAAATTATCTGTTTAAAAAATTGAGTTTTCCAAATTTTTCTCTCAAGAGGAGTAAATTGACTCTTGAATAACATGGGAATTAGGAATGCCAACTCCCCCTATGCAGTCAAAAATCCCTGTAAAATTTTTGACTCCCCAAAAACTTAACTGTTAAATGCCTACTGTTGTCTGGATGCCTTACTGATAAACAATCACTACATATTTTGTATGTTACATGTATTATATAATGTATTGTTAACAATAAAGTAAGCTAGAGATTAAAAAAAATGTTTTTTCAAATGGTGCAGATGTCCAAAAAATTTCTGCAATATATGTATTGAAAAAACATCTGTGTGTAAGTGGACATGCACAGTTCAAACCCCTGTGGTTCAGGGGTCAACTGTAGTTTGGAGATCACGAATTGGACTTTAGCATGCTGCCCCACCGGACAAGCTGAGCAACCTTAGTTAAATTACTTGGACAGTCTAAGTCTCACTTTTACCTTTAATAAGGTGGGCATAATAGGGCCTATCTCCTAGGACTGTTTTCACAAGAGAATCGAGGGAGAGTATATCCTTGCATAGCCCCACGGCTCATACGAGTGAGTAGGCATCCAATGAATGTCAGCCATTGTTAGGAGCTGCATTAGAGGCTGTGGCATTCACAAGCCCCCCTCAAGCCTCCTTCAAAAAATATATGCTGACCATTCTTATAAGTAGAGGGAATAGAGCAGTAAACAAAACCAAACTCCTTGCCCACGTGGAGTTTGTATCTTGGCCAAAACAGAACATGTTAGTAGAACTGTTCATTTCAACAGTTTCTGCACACTTTCAGTACATTTATAATAAAAGCAACTGGTACAAAATTAAAATTAGTCAACTAGATCAGCTCTGCAAAGCCAAATTAAGTAATTCTTCCTAGACATACATCATTTATTGATCCGCAGACATTTAGAATTAAGATTTTTAAACCTTAACAATTTCTCCTTAAAAGATTTCGATGACATAGATCCATGCCTTGAATCTAGGGTGGCTGAGAAAAGACAAATAATGGAATGTTAAGATACTAGATGACTAAAAAGCTCCTTAAGTAATTCATTCACTTTATTTTTCCCTTATGAGACTGAAGCCCAGAGTCGAGACAACCTGAACAAGGCCCCATCAGACTATCTAGAACAGGTGCCTCTTAGTCGTGTTCACTTTGTACGTCTTGTGTCCTAAATACAGTGTAATTGGCAAGAAGATGTACTGACGTGAATGACTGCTGTTTTTGCTAACAGCTGGATTCCAATGGGGAACTGCTCATCCGAAATGCCCAGCTGAAACATGCTGGGAGGTACACGTGCACTGCTCAGACAATTGTGGATAATTCCTCAGCCTCAGCTGACCTTGTTGTGCGAGGTAAGAGTTCCAACATTTTAAATCACAAAACCAAAGGTATTTGACTTGCATAAACATGTATAATCTTCTGGTAACTCTGGTATGAATTCTTACATATTTAGAATTTTGATCCTCGAGAACAGCTTCTCACCCTTCCCTCAGAGTGATTTATGCCAGACAGATAGTCAACAACACTGATTTTGTTTGTTTTACTAACGACGCATTTTCTAGAAACTTACACTGCGTACCTGCAGCTCAGTGTTTGTGCTTTTAAACTTAGGGCTCATCAGAAGATCTCAGTTCCAGAGTATCGTGTTGTTCCCTTGTTATTTTTTACAAAAAAAAATACATTGGTACCATTTACTATAGCCTCAAGTGATACACATTTATCACTGTCACCTTAGAATAAAATAGTTAATCGATACATGTATCACTTTTCTATTTGCTGCTGGTTTCAGACTAGTACTTTTGTTCATATAAATAACCAAGGATGTGCGAGGATATTTGTTATTGAAAGGGGTGGGATATCCCTCTTTGCTACTGGCCTCTGCTGTGTAGCCTGTGAGGCCAGCTCAGAACGTGCCATACTCTATTTAAAAGCATTCATTGGCTCTCAGTCACTGCCTGGAGAATAAAGAGCATTCCTTTTAAGTACCCAGAAAGTTCCACGCTTTGACCTCAGCCTGCTTAATTACCGTTAACTCTCACCATTCCTGGTAACCAGCCCCACTGTCCAACTTGTCCACAAAAATACCCTAGGATTTCTACCTCTGTTCTCTGGTTCAGAGGATTCCTTCCATGTCCTGTTCTCATTGTTGCCCAAGCGATCCATCCTTCAAAGCTTGGCTCAAGTATGACCAAATTAGTGAGTCTGATGTCTCAAATGTGAGCCCCTATCTTCTAAACTTTCATAAGTTACTACTTTCTCTAATGTATTTTATAGCAATCTGTGCATATGAGTTATCTTCTCTACTAAATGGTGAAAGTCACATATGCATTTTTTATTAATATTTAGCAAGCTGCAGAATCCATTTCACAGTTTCACATTTATCTCTTTGTGTCATGTTAAAATTATTAGCTTTTCATATTTCACCTACTAGCAATATTCATTGACTGTTATTTATTGCATATATTTTTCAGTCAGTTTTTGCACAGTCAGACAAATAATTTGTAAATGAGATATCTGTGGTTTTTTCTTCATACCTTCTGGATTCAGAGCCACATAATCTCACTGACTCTCATACCTCCTGTGGTTCCCTCCAGAGCGTTGGTAATATGGAGTCCCCCTGTCACACTGGGAAAATGCTGAAAAGCCTTTCATTCCAGTTGAATATATTCTCCAACAAAGTAACTGAAGTCTAGCTGGAGTTTCTTTACCCAAAAGAAATTAGACATCCATTCCACATATCCTTTATTAAAAATTAATAAATCCCCAAGGCTACAATGTACGAAACCAAAGAAGGTCATTTACGTTCAGTATTTCCACTAAGAGTATTTTGTCATCTGGGACATCTGTTGTCTTTGAGAGTTTCCCAGAAGAGGGACTAGTTCACTGTTCTTTCTAATCAGGCCACTAGCTGTCAATTGAAATTATTTTCATATTAAAAGAATTAGCACTAAGATCACAATAGGGGTAATGTTACATTGCCAGTACATCAGTGTCTTCATATATTATAATTACATTATGGGAAACGCCCAGTCTTCAGGGGGAGAGGAAGTTTTTATACATATAATCAAAGAATATTAATTATCCACACATATAAGTAAGAATCATCAGGTATGTTTTGTATGGAGGTAAAAACAATAAAAAGAAGACATAGCAAGTATCATGTGGAAATATGAATGATTTTTTTTCTAAAGTTGATTAATAATATCTTAAAGCAATGGAACTTGGCAAATGCCCTCAGTAGAAATATGATACAACATTTTAAGTTCCTGCACTACAGTAAGATCTTTAAAAAAAACCTATACACATAGATGAAAAGTATTGCTTAGCACCATTAAAAATCTGCACATCATAACCATGATCTAAACTTTATATCTAATATTATAAACTATATTACTTTATATCAAGAGAAATCTGCAATTCAGAAAGCCAAATGCATTTCTGCACAGCTTGTGTCAAAAAATATATATAAAGTAGACCATCATTTTGTATTTAAATCATGGGATATAAACTTCAGCAGCCTTCTTTTATTTCTTAGAGTAATGATGAATAATATATAACAAGACATAATATGTCTTAAGTAGTAGTATATTGGTCCATTTATCTACTTAATTATGTTTTCCCATCTAGACCAAGAAATCAAACCTGGAGTCCATGGACAGGACTTCTGATATCATATATAAAATTCCATGTATATGTGCATTTTCCTGAGGAGAGTATTTATAATTTTCATCAGATTGACATAGCTAGCAATGGCCCAAAAGGACATTTTTGTCTAAAAGACCAAGAAACGTAATCTATTATTATTTCCTCCACCCCATTTAGATCAAGACTCTTTGAAAAGAGAAACTAAAGGATGATTATTTACTTCATGCTAATAAAAAAGATAATAACTTTCATGCAGTGAGGTGTAATAGCATATTTAGATTTTGAATTGCTTTTGAAAAATTCAATTTTTACTTAACCTTTCAAGAATATGTCTCAAAGCATATTTTACATGTTATCTATCAGATTTTAGATATCTCTAAGAATTTACCATATTTGAGATGAACTAATTCTAATTCATAACCAGGTATCAGTTATCTGAACTGCAGATTCTGAAATTAGTGCTATGAGAGGAACAGTGAACAGATTAGAGGGAAAGTAATTTCCTCTGATGATCGCTGAGGAATTTCTTTGGCAATAAAACTAGTTTAGTGCATCAACTATTAAGCCCTACTAGAAGGCTGAAATGAAAGTAGACATATTCAGATATAACTTAGACAACATGGATTTCTTTTAGCCTAAGTTACTGTGAGGAAAATGAATACATAATGAAAATTATCCTGTGTGTCTGTGTGTCTTTGTAATCATAGATGGGTGAGTGTGGGTGTGTGTACAAATCTTGATGTAATTTGAGTAAGAGAGAAAAATGTATTTTAGGCTTATGCTTTCCATTATTGCTTTAAAATGAGTTATAAATGGAGGCAGTGAGTTACTTAAATCTGAATGCTTCTAAATATAAAACTGAAATTAAACATAGGAACAATTTAGCCAAAGGAATATAACATTGGTTCTGATTTCATGGGGCTTTTTGCCCAGAGAAAACTCACTTCCTCTTTTATCTGTTTAATAAATAGGACTGAAAAGGAAGACAGCAATTATTGCTGTTAATCAAAAAACAGTTTATAGAAAATGGCCCAATAATCAGATATTAGCCATTGTCTTTTTTAGCAGCTATTAATGTTTACTCATAAAAAGCTATTGTACTTCCATTTATTTACCCACTAATTGAGTCCACATATGCTCAAGAAAAAAAGACCATAAAAATTACAGACATTGTCTGTTCCTCCAGCTATACAAACAATTCCAAATATGGGGTCATACTGGCTATGTCATTTTCACATTGGCCATGATTTCCAAGGCTGCCTTCTGTATTACTTCTGTCCTTTCAGTTTGGGAATATTTCTGGTAGTCTTTCTATAGTAGAGAGATTATTTTTACAAAAGTAACCTTTATTCAAACAATATTGTCTTCAAAGCCCAATATTTAGAATTCAAGCTACATTTATTGGAAGAAATCAAAATTGTTTATTCTCTGGAAATATGCTCATTCAATGTTCTAAAAACTCTCACACTAAAAACAGCAGAAATTTTAGGTAAATCAGTAAATATTCTTCCTCACAGCCTTGGCAAAGGCAAAAGACCTTATTCTCTGAAATAGACTTCAAACCTCTCAGGATTCCAACAAATTTAGATAAATTAAATAAGAAATTGTGCAAAAAATGCCAAACAAGCCACAATGAGAGAATTAGGGGAAGGAAAAAAGCAAGTCAATAGAATCAGAGTTCACAGTACCTGACATACTCTAAATAATCAGAATAAGGATAAGGATAATCCTGCCAAAATCTTTACATGATTAAGAGAGGAAATGGTAAGAATGAATTAGAAACAAAATACTATAAAAGTGAGGCAGTTGGGCTGGAAAATAATACCCATAAGTGATCAATGTAATTACTGAAAATAAAAAATAAAATAATGGGTTGTTAAAAAGCAGTTAGGATAGAAAAGGACTAGGGACCTAAAAGATATGAGGAAATAACTATGTTTCAGCCCAGAGAAACAAAGACAAATTATGAAAAAGAGGTTATGACATTCAGGATATAATGAGAAAGCAGTATTTGTCAAATTGAACTGCCAGAAGAAATACTAGAGATAGCAGGAGAGAAAACATTTTCTAAAAGATAATGACTATAAATTTGGGGGAATTCGTAACAAACATGACTTGAATCACAATGAAACACAAGAAAAAATAAAAAGTAAAATTGCAGAACTTTCAAGACAATTAGAAGATTATAAGAGCCTCAAGAGCAAAAAAAAAAGTATATTTTTATAAAACAAAGCAATATACTGACAGTGGACTACTCAGCACCAACAATAAGAGTCACCAGGTCCCGGGGACAGGAGGTGCCAAGATGGCTCCGGGGGATGGCGCTCTCTCTGGTGTGTGATCCCTCTCACGCTGAGAGTTGCTCTATGCCAGTGGAAGTGGCAGTGCTGAAGAAAATGGCATCAATCGCATGACTGCTTCTGCCCCGGTTTTTGAAACTCTCAGTCCGGAGGGTGCCAGTTGCCACGTCATGAGGATGTTTGAGCAGTCTTGCAGAGAAGCCTGCGCGAGGACGACATGAGTCTCCTGAGAACCAGCCCTGATTTCCCGTCATCTGAGTGGGCCACACGGAGAGCAGGTCCCCCCTTCTGCAGCGGATCTGCCAGGAATGCTTTCAGGTGACTGTCGCCTCAGCCAACGTCTTGATTAGAACTTCATGAGAGACCCTCATTAAGAATCAGCTAAGCAGCCCAAGAATTCTTAATCCACAGCAAGAGTGAGAGATGATCATGGTTATTGTTGCTGTGAGCCACTGAGTTTTGGGGGAAATGTGTTATGCAGGAGTAGATAACGAATTCAACCATGGAGTAAGGCCTTCCGTGTGCTGAAAGGAAAATAACTGTCACTGAAAAGGTATGTCCAGGCAAATTATCATTCATAATGCAGAACACTAAAGCTACATTCAGACAAACAGCAGCAGAGTTCATCCCCTAAAGACCCTAAGGCCCAAAGGAACATCTAATGGGTAAAATTCAGGAAGAAGGAAAATAATCCCAGAATAAAATTCTGAGATGTCAAAAAGCATGGTGAACAAAGGAACCAGTAACCGTATGGATAAATCAAAGCAAACGGAGCTGGACTCGATTTCAGAATGCGCTGCAGCCTGGGTTTGAGGACTGATAAGAATGACGAGTTGCCTTCTGATCAAGTTGGTAGTTGTTTTTACTTCAAATCTGTATTAAAATAACAAACCAGACATATCTCCCTATCATAGGTATGTGCATGTATGTGTGAGTATGCATATCTTATATGGTCAGGTGTAGAGAATGCATGAAAATGATAATCATAAAATATAGAAGCATGGTTACCTCTGGGGCTGCAGACAGGAGAGGAGGGTGTGACGAAGGAGGGAGGGACCCGCAGGAGGCCACATCTGTGTACGTAGTGTTTTAGTTCTTAAGCCAAGTGGTAAGTACATGGGTGGCCATTTCTTACAACTTTTCCTAAATGTTAAGTATTTCTTAATACATTTAATTTAATAAAATAGAGGCACAGAGTCACCTGCTATCCTCCACTTCCTCACCACCAGCCTTCTCGTCAAAGACCTATAAAAAATCTTCGTACAACTTAGAGTTCCCCAGAGTGGCTGTACGTCAGATTTGCCACTCTGATTAATTTAAAATACACAATTCTAAGCTCCCTCTTGGAAGTTTCTGAATCAGTAGGTCTTGGGTAGACTTAGCAAAACCAGATAAAAGAGCTGCCTGGTGAGCCACGGTGTGTCAGCACTGGGTGCAGAAACTGACCCATGCAGACACGCTCAACCAACTTCCAACAAAGGTGCAAGAGTAATTCAGTGGACAAGGGTGGCCTGTTCAATATATTGTTGCTAGAAAAATTGGGCTTTCATAGGTTAGAAGAGCAAACAAAAAACCTTGACCTAAATCTCAAACCTTAAACAAAATGAACTCAAAATGGATCATGGACTTATGTGTAAAATGTAGAACTATGAAACTTTTAGCAAAATAATATAGGTGAAAATCCTCAGCACCTGGGGGCAAGTGAAGAGCTCTTAGACTTGACACCAAAGCCAAGTGCATAAAAGGAAAAAAAGAGTAAACTGGACCTCATGAAATTAAAAGCTTCTGCTTTGTGGAAGTGTCTGTGAGCTACAGACTGGGAGGAGATACTTGCAAACCACACACTGAGCAGAAGATTTGTATGTAGAATATACAAAGAACTCTCAAAACTCAAAACTAAAATAACTCAAAATGAAACAGGCAAAATACATGAACAGATGTTTCATGTATCAATGGCAGATAAGCATATGGAAGATGTCCGACATCATTAGCCATTCGGAAAATGCACATTTAAAACCACAGTGATAAATGACTAAATGCCTATCCAAATGGCTAAATTTTAAAAAGAAAAAATGATGCTGAGAAACTGGGTTACTCACACATCGCTGGTGAACATGTAGAACGGCACAGCCCCTCTGGGAAAGAGTATGGCAGTTTCTAAACATGTGCTTAAATGACCCAGGAGTTGCACTCTTAGGCGCTTATCTCAGAGACATAAAAACTTAGATCACATAGAAATATATACACTACTGTTCATAGCAGCTTCATTCACAGTAGTCCCAACTGGAAACTACCCATGTACTCTTTAACAGGTGACTGGTTAAACAAACTGTGGCATGCATAGCAGTACTGTGGAATACTGTGTACTCGGCAATGAAAGAATGACCTACTGATACACACAACTTGGATAGTTCCAAAGGGAATTATTCTGAGTGTAAAAAGCCAATCTCAAAAGCCAAATCATGCATACTGTATGATCCCATTTATGTAGCGTTGTTGAAATGACAGAATCACAGAGATGGAGAATAGATGAGTGGATGTTAGATGTGGGTTAGGGAGGATGAGGAAGGGAAAGAAGCTGGAACCACGACAGGGACCACAGGGACCCTTATGAGGAAATCGTGACTGTGGTGGTGGTCCCGAAACCCACACATGTGAGAAGACCGGAAGTGGCTTAGAGCTAAACAAACACTGATACAGGAATAAAGGCATGGAAAACTAGCGAAATCTGAGTAAGTTGGATGGATTTTGTCAGTCGGTTTTCTGGTGTGTTGTCGCGTGCCCTGTCCTCGCCGGCAAGAACAGCATGCAACAACAGCAGGATTCTTCTGCAGAAAGCTTTATTCTTCAGCTCTTTGTGAAACAAATGAGTTGGGCAGGACCCAGGGGGGAAGGAGAGGCTTGCTTATATAGTTCTCATGCTCTGACCTGGTTGGTGCGGCTCCATATGCCTTATTAGCATAACCATTTGGTGGGTCTCATTGGTCCTTATGCCAAGGCGCAATTAGCATGTAGTTTAGTGGTGTGGGATGATTTGTCATTAGGAAGTTCGGGGCCTTCCGGCTGCCCTGCATGGGGCGCTATTTTCTGAGCGCGGCTGCCAACATCTCCCCCTTTTTTGTCTAACAGAAGCTCAAGGCGGAACTTGCCAGCAGAGGCGGAGACAGAGGCCTGACCTCCATCATACTTCCTGATGCCCCCTTTTTGGAGAGGGGTTCTGGGCATCTACCCCTATGCAGTCAGGCATGCCTCTCAGAGGGGTCCAAGACCTCTTGCAGTGCTTTGCCTCGCATCCTCTGGCTGGCGTTGGGACCGCTTGGTACAAAGGGTTTGGACCCTTTTTCTCAACCCTCTTGCACCATGAGCTTCTTAAAGAAAGCTGTGATTAAGCATTGAGGTACTCGGGCCTGGTGCAGTGCCACATGGGCTCAGGGTGCAAGAGCTACCTCAAGCTAAAGCTGAGCTTCCTTCTTAAGCATGTTGAGCCACACTTGGGGAGAGGCGCCAACGTCTATCGCCATTAGGGCTTGAGCAAGGATCACTTTGTCCTGCTTATGTTGGTTGCGGAGTCTGCATAACAACCAGAGTAAGAGCATGAGACCTCCAAGCAGGAACACGCCCATCCCAGCCATGCCCGCCCACTCCTTGACGTGGGAGAGAGCTCTGAGGAACCAGGAAGAGAGTCCTTCCGCTACGGAGATATCTAGACGGGTGGAGTTGATGTGGATAATTTCTCGCCGCAGCTCTTCTAGTGTCCCATCGAAGTCTTGGGACCAGTTTCCTGAAAGATACTGGGACAGGTCTCGTGACAGATTAGCTGCCCGTGTAAAATTTTTATATTGAATGCTAGTGATGCAGAGGGCACGATATTTCCGCTCACATCCCAATTGGGCCATTTGCCAGAGCACCTCCATTTGTTCCTCCACGAGATCTATGCGTTGATTGAGGATCATTATTCCTCCTTTCAGTTTGCCATCAAGTGTGGACTGTTGGTCCAGGGCAGAAGCTACTGAGGCTGCAAGGTTATTGAGCTCTGTAGCCGATTTGATGGAGGTGTCTAAAGCTATACCAGTGGCGGTGGCTGCGACCGCGGTCGCGGAGATCAGGAGCACTATGGCGGCTGTAACACCGAAATCGCGCCTTTCTCGAAACAGAGTCATGGTGTTAGGGGCGTCTACGGGAACAGGGACCCAACGGGGGATGCGGACTACCAAAGCATTGGTAAAGTTACGCGCATCCCAACACTGAGACAGAAAGCAGGTTTCATTGGAGCAGGAGTCAAAGCTACTATTGGATAAGATAAACAGAAATGGGGGGTATACGCATACTGGAGAAGGTGGAAAAAGGGAATTAGGTGACTCTGGACCTGATTTTGCTGAACACGTGTAGTTCTCGTTGTTATGGGTCATGATCATGTTCCAGTGTGCGCGCATGTGGTTATTCTCGCACCAAAAGGTGATATTTTTTACACCGATTCCCCCACCCTGGAGGGCGGAAAAGGGGGAGAGGTCGGTACACGAGCCATTGACTCCACACAGCATCCATTTATGGAAGGGGTTCATGCTCAGCTGCTGACGAAACTCGCCTTCGAGCACCTTTACTGGCCACCAAGCCTCATTGGCTGGCCGTCCCTCCATATCTGGGGAGATGGTAAACTCCTGCCTCTCAGTTGCCCATGTTACTACAGTTGACTGACAGTCAGTCCAGGGCCACAGCTCTCCCTCATAGTCGCCCACACAATGGGAGGCATATTTGGGTTGACGAGGCCTGTCGGTGGAATTGTTCCTGGGAGAGTGTACAAATGTGCCATTGATCCAGAGAACCATCTGGTGGATAGTCATGTTCTTATAGGACGGGCTCCCTTCCTTATTAGGCCCTTCAAATTTAGCTGACATAACGGGGAGGCTACTGGCCTCTAGAATTATGTCACTGAACCATCCGTATTTCCTCCGTTTCAGGGAGATACAGCCAGCTAGATTCTGAGTGGTGAAGCATAATGACCCATTAGTTACGAAGGATCGGTTTTCTCCCAGGGGAGCTACTAGGGTGTCTTTAACTAAGTAGGGCAAGTTCATACTAGTATTGGTAGTGAAAAAGCGCGGAAAAACGGCTGCATTGAAACGGACAGGCATAGGCTTAGGAAAGGCAGACAGGATTCCCCATCTCAATACTCCCTGAGTCGGGGTCTCCAGTGTCAGGAGCAGGGTCAGGAGGTACAGCGAAGTCATCTCCTTTGTTTAGGACTTTCCTCGTTAGGCGCTCCGGGATCCAGAAGGGATTTTCTTCACCCTGGGGGAAAACACACACAGCTCCCCTGGATCTGATTATGATTGGATCCGGGCCCTTCCATTGGTTAGATAACACGTCCTTCCATTTTACTAGTTCTTGTGGGTCTTTTGGCCACTGATTATGGCGATCCGCTGCTGTATGGCTTTGAGCATCCAGATTCAAAAAATTTATAGTGAAAAGTGCTAGGGCTATGGCAGTTTTTGGTGTGGGGGGTATATCTTCAATTCCCCCTTTTTGTTTAAGTAAATAGGATTTGAGCGTGCGGTTCGCGCGTTCCACAATCCCTTGACCCTGTGGGTTGTAGGGAAGGCCAGTGATATGTTTTATCCCCATGTGATGACAAAATTGAGCAAATTTTGTAGAGGTATAGGCTGGGCCATTGTCTGTTTTCAGAATCTGTGGTAACCCCCATGCGCTCCAAGCTTCAAGGCAGTGCTGGATGACATGGGAAGCTTTCTCTCCTGACAATGGGGAGGCAAAGATGACTCCTAAACAAGTATCCACGGATACATGTACATATTTCAGTTTCCCAAAAGACGAAATATGCGTCACATCCATTTGCCAAACTTGTAAAGGCCTAATACCTCTGGGGTTGATCCCAACATGAGGTGTGGGAAGGAAGCTGCAGCAATGTTGGCAGCTAAGGACAATGTTCCTAGCTTCGGCCCTGGTTATGCTAAACCGCTTGCGCAGTGTTTCGGCAGTGACATGAAATTGTGTATGGAATTTTGAAGCTGTGGTGATAGGGTCTAGCAGGGGAAAAGCTATATTTCTGGTTGCGAGGTCTGCCAGGTGGTTGCCTTGGGTCATAGGCCCGGGAAGGCCTGAATGTGCTCTGATATGAGTTATATACAAAGGAGATTGCCTATGAAGTAGTGCTGATTGTATCTGTTTGAACAAAGTGGCTACTGGGCTGGACGCTTTGATTAGCCCGGCCACTTCTAGAGATTTGACTGCATTAACTACATAACAGGAGTCAGACACAATATTTAAAGGTTCAGGAAAGATTTGTAGGACCTCTAAGACTATGCGACATTCCACTATTTGTGGAGTGTCAGGCGTGTAGCCTTTTGTCACAACTTTGCCATCATGGACATAGGCACCTGTGCCTGTCTTAGACCCGTCCGTGTAAACTGTTTTTCCATGAGGCAGCGGGGTTAGGCTAGTGACCCGAGGAAATACTAGGAGATGATTTTTGGCGAAGTTGATGAGGGGATGTTTAGGGAAATGATTATCAAAGGTTCCTGAGAAACTGTAAGCAAGTATGGCCCAATCATCGTTCATAGCACATAATACTTGTATCTGTTCTACGCTGTAAGGGGTTATAATTTTAGCTGGAGCCTCTCCGAAATGTGTCATGGAGGTTTTTACTCCTCTCAAAGCAAGTTTGGCCACGGCTGCTGGATAGTACTCTATTGTCCTAGCCTGAGAGGCTTGGGGATGAATCCAGATCAGTGGGCCGTGCTGCCATAAGACTGCTGTTGGCAGCTCTGGGGTGGGAAGGACACACAACTCAAAGGGTTCATTCGATTGCACTCTATTTAATTGTGCTGTCATCAAAGCCTGTTCTACTTTGCGAATGGCTTGTAATGCCTCAGGTGTGAGGGAGCGCGGTGACGTTAGTTGTGGGTCTCCTTCTAGGGTTTTAAATAGTGGAGTCAATTCAGTGGTGGGTATCTTTAAGTATGGGCGCAACCAATTAATATCCCCTAGGAGTTTTTGGAAGTCATTCAAATTTCGCAATTGATTATGTCTTATCTCAAGCTTTTGGGGGCAAATTACATCTGTGTAAATGGTTGCTCCTAGGAATTTGCTAACACTAGATTTTTGGACCTTCTCGCTTGCTATATTCAGTCTCCAATTTTCTAGGGATCTAGTGAGATCTATATATGCTTCTTCTATTTCCGCTGGTTGTGGGGAGCAAAGAAGGATGTCATCCATGTAATGGATGATCTTTAGCGTGGGATAGGTCTTACGAATTGGGTCTAGCGCTCGCTGAACGTACAGTTGACATATGGTGGGGCTATTTGCCATTCCTTGAGGGAGGACCTTCCACTGAAATCTGGCATCGGGTTGTTCATGGTTAATAGCTGGCAAAGTAAAAGCAAATCTTTCCCTGTCCTTGGAGCTTAGAGGTATAGAAAAGAAACAATCTTTAATATCTATTATGAGCACTTTCCATTCTTTGGGTAAGGCAGAGAGGAGTGGCAGTCCCCGTTGTACGGGTCCAAGCATTCTCATTTGAGCATTTACTGCTCTCAGATCATGAAGCAACCTCCATGATCCTGACCTTTTCCTGATTACAAATATGGGTGTGTTCCATGGGGACACAGAGGGTTCTAGGTGTCCCACTTGGAGCTGCTCTTGCACTAAGCAATGAGCTGCTTCTAATTTTTCAGAGGATAGGGGCCACTGAGGAACCCATACGGCCTCCTCTGTGAGCCAAGGTATGGGCATGGCATCTTCAATGGCCCCTATGAAAAACCCAGGCCGTGACGGTCATTCTTTACTTTGGGCAGGATGGGCTCTATGTGTCCCTGTTGGTGTTTCCCCAGCCCCTTGCCAGGGATGTATCCCATGTCCATCATCATGCCTTGGGCGGGGGTGGAGTATTCATTAATGAGTTTGAGGCCTAAGTCTCTCATGACATCCCTCCCCCATAAATTGACCGGTAGAGGGAGTACATAAGGGGTGACTGTACCCTCTTGTCCTTCAGGGGCTCGCCATTTCAATGGTTTGGCACTAATTGAAGGGCTTGACTCATATCCTAAACCTTGTAATGAATGTGAGGATTGGGTCACAGGCCACTTGGAGGGCCACCAGGTTGCAGAGATAATACTTTTATCTGCTCCAGTGTCTAGGATTCCCTCAAAGCTCTTTCCCTCTATTTGAAGAGTTAATTTTGGTCTGTCTGCTAAATCTAATACTATGAAGGCTGAATCCCAGTCAGAGGAGCCGAAGCCCCTTTCTCCCCTCTCCGTGTTGGTAGCAGGATAATTGGCGTGGAGACTAGGTAAAACTAAGAGCTGGGCTATGCGGTCTCCCGGGGATATAGGATAGATTCCTCTGGGAGCCGAACACATGATTTTTACCTGTCCTTCATAATCTTGATCTATGACTCCGGGATGAACTACCAGGCCTTTCAATGCAGCAGAAGAGCGCCCTAGGAGTAACCCAATGGTATTTGGTGGTAGGGGGCCTTTAAAGTCTGAAGGGATAGGCTGAACTCCCATCTGTGGAGTCAACACTATTCTGGTGGTGGCACGGATGTCCAATCCCGCGGAACCTGAAGTGGCTCTCCTTGGGGGGCCTGGTTGTTCCCAAATGACACTTGCGTGCTGGTTGCCCCATATATTTGCGGGCCCTGGTGACGGGGGCCCCTCTGGGCGTTTTTTGGCAACTCTAAGGGTTTCCCTTCTATATCTTTAATAGACCGGCACTCATTAGCCCAATGCCTGCCTTTCTTACACTTAGGGCACAACTCAGGGGTCTTTTGGGTTGTTTGTTCTGAAGCTGGGCTCCTACACTCTCTCTTTATATGTCCTAATTTCCCGCATTGAAAGCATTTGATACTTCTGTTAGTGATCCTGGCTTGTTTGTGGCTCTGTAATATGGCCGCGGCTAGGCCCGCATTGGTGAGTGGCCCTCCTATTTCTCTACAGGCTTTCAACCAGGCATGTATCCCTTTTTGTTTCCAGGGTGTTATCGCCTGTCTGCATTCCTTGGTACATTGTTCAAACACTAATTGCTCCACTAGGGGCATTGCTTGTTCCTGATCTCCAAATATTCTGCCTGCGGCCTCTATCATACGAGCGACAAAGTCAGAAAATGGCTCGCTCAGCCCCTGAATAATTTTTGTCAAATTGCCTGATACTTCTCCTTTGTTGGTGAGGGCTTTCCATGCCTTGGCGGCGCACGTGTTTATTTGTGCATATACCTGTAAGGGGAAGGCGGTCTGGTCGGCTACCCACTGTCCTTGGCCCGTCAGCATATCATATGACC
The DNA here is from genome assembly GCF_040802235.1 of Manis javanica. Lineage (NCBI taxonomy): Eukaryota > Metazoa > Chordata > Mammalia > Pholidota > Manidae > Manis > Manis javanica. The sequence continues at coordinate 3,927,969 of NC_133170.1, read as the reverse complement.
ATGCAGGCTGTCCTTCGGCCGCGTTTGCGCGTGCCTGGGTCATGCTGATATCATGCCACAATGCCTTCCATTCTATGTATTGCCCCATACTAGAAAGGCATGCCTTAGTTACATATTGCCAGTCTGCGGGTGTCATGGCTGTCTCTGTTAATCTCTCAACTTGTGCTATGGTATAGTTAGCACTGACTCCATAAGCCCGAACGGATTCTGCTAACTCCTTAACTTGTTTATGGCTCAGGGGCTGGTGAGAGCGTACACCGTTATCCTCAAATACAGGAAACATTTGTCTAATTGCCTGAAGAGTATCTGGGTGGCAAAAGGAGAGTGCGCCACTCACGTAAGGTGGCGGGGCAAAGGGCGTCGGGGGACACCCTGCTTTCATTTTTTCCTTGGTCCGCTTTTCAACTTTGCTGGTTCCCTTACTTCTACACTCTGCGGTTTTATTTTCTTCCCCTTCCTCTGCGGACGTTAATTCCTCCTCAGATTCCCTATTGGAGAGTTGGAGGTCCCTCAACTCTTTCCAGGGGTATTTACTATTTTCTCCGAGGCGATTGTCACTCGCTTCTCGGGGCTCTTTCGCTTTTGCCCTAGGCGGGCTTTCTCCCTCACTCTGAGGTTTCTTTACCTTCGTTTTTGTGGCCTTTTTTCGGCCGCGCGCGCTCTCTGTTTCCCGTTCCGTTTCTGACATGCTCTCTTGGATATCTGTCAATGCTCTCTGACCTTCTTTTATTACCTTTTCACATCTCTCATCTTGCAGACAAGCTCTAATCAGTTTCCAGAGGGGCCTGGTGCCTCCCCTCAGGCTACCCTCCTCCTCCTCTCTATCAAGATCTTTCCCCAGTTTGTCCCAGCTCGGGATTGAGAGGGACCCTGAACAAATGAACCAGGGGGCCACACGGTCTATCTCCTTCACAAAAGATCCTAAGACTTTGCTGGAGACCTTCAAGTTTCGCTCTTTGAGAGCTGTCTGCAGCGCCGTGACTAATGACGGTGCATTCCCCATGGTGCCTCCTTATTTACAGAGAACCATCAACCATCATCCTAAAAAGCAGGGGCCTCTCGGAACTTACCCCTCCGGGCTTTCTTCTGACCTGCAGTTCTGAATCCTCTCCAGATGTCTGAAGGGTCCTCCCTGTGCCGGTGATGTTCTGGTTCCCGGGTTTCGGCACCACTTGTCGCGTGCCCTGTCCTCGCCGGCAAGAACAGCATGCAACAACAGCAGGATTCTTCTGCAGAAAGCTTTATTCTTCAGCTCTTTGTGAAACAAATGAGTTGGGCAGGACCCAGGGGGGAAGGAGAGGCTTGCTTATATAGTTCTCATGCTCTGACCTGGTTGGTGCGGCTCCATATGCCTTATTAGCATAACCATTTGGTGGGTCTCATTGGTCCTTATGCCAAGGCGCAATTAGCATGTAGTTTAGTGGTGTGGGATGATTTGTCATTAGGAAGTTCGGGGCCTTCCGGCTGCCCTGCATGGGGCGCTATTTTCTGAGCGCGGCTGCCAACAGTGTGTCATCGTGCTTTAATTTTCTGTGCGAAATTTCATGATGAATGTGTAGAAGATACACAGGATCGCCTCTGATTGTTTTTCACAATTGCTTGTGAATCGACAATTAACTCAAAACAGAATTAAAAGGAAAATTACTGGACATAAAGTACACTGAAAATACAAAGAAAATTATGTACTTCCAGGATGTTTTTCCAAGGATGGCATAATGCAATTAGAAGGCATGGAGTGTGTCCTACCCAGCAGTAGTAATGCTTGAGTGAGTGATGGCCACTAACTTGCCTTCTAAGGAACTGGGTCCGGTTAACCTCTAGACCCAGAAAACACCAAGCGCAACTCGGGGCTTTGGGGCCAGCAGTGAACATGGAAGACAGCACATGTGTGCCCTGTTTCTTCCCTAGAACCCTCCTTCACTTCTTGTTTTCCTTATGCATTTCTATCTTTCCTTTAACTAAATATTGAACATATTTTTAATGAGTGTCATTACAGAGGGTATCCGATTAACAGCATTCCAAAGTGACCGGCTGTGCAAACCTGGCTTCCGTCGGCAGATGTGTTTCAATAAGGCCCCAAGGTGGTTGGGATGACGTGGTCTCCAACTGGCATTTGGAGATTGTCGTTCTAGGGAATACATGGAAAACAGTTTCGAGTTACATTGTTTTGTTTATAAAATGTATTTTGGGGATAAATTACTTTAGATATGTGTTTCAAAAAGATAGCGAAATCCTCTTTTCCTCCAGTTGATCCTGTGTAATCCAGATGGAAGGCAATCAGCAGACAATTGAAAAACTGATACTCAGGTTTTGCGAGAAGTCATGCAAGGGAGCTGTGACATAGAGGCCAGGCCTGGGAACGATGCATCTCATCATCATTTCAGCACAGCTGAATTTAAGCACTAAGTCCCACTAAATAAGAAAACTTCAAAACTCTATAGTTAATCACAGAAGCACTCAACCTGACTATCTATCAACAGTGAGGAAAAAAATGAAATAAAATGAAACCTTCCCCAGCTACAGCACTGGTATCAAAATTAAGATAACTTTGCAAGAGATTGTAATGCCATTCTTCGTATTATGAATTTGAAGTTTATAGAAGATGTTGGTGAAAGCTTTTTTTCCATCAAGAGAACATATATTGACATCAATTTAAAATAGTATAGCATCAGCAAACAAGGCCATTTCAGAATTAGCTTTTTAAAATAGATGGGTGTATAATGTAACCAAAGGGATTTAGAACTCAGACAACTATAAGTTGCTGGATATTTAAAATAACTTTATAACTTCAAAAGTATTCTTAGTCAAAAATAAAGAACCAGCTATTAGACTTCAAAGGTTTTCAGGCTTTTTATGTAAAAATCTTAAATTTTGAGGATTGAAATAAAAGTTGCCTTTTTCTTGTTGTAATACATGTTGTACTTCATAGGTCCCATAAAAGTGTATTACAGGGCTCCTTCTTCAAGTAACTTGTGACACAGATGAACAGTCCTGTATGAGTGTTTGTAACAAAAGTCATTCCTGGAGAATTTAAAGCTCTTCAGCTAAGAGTGTTATTTAGAGGGAAAGGTTTTTCAGAATTTATTGGGCAGCATTTTGGGGAATATTTATGCAGCTTGCCAAATCTAAATTCTCTTTCATGAATGCACTTTTGGACAGCATTAAAAAATGGGACCATAAAATTAGGTCACACAAGCAAGAAATTCGGCTTTGACATCCATGTTTTACTACTTTCCATGGTATTTTTGCTGTGTTATAAATATCCTGGGCCATGCCACCAGCTGTGAGGAGGGCCTTCCCGACACCTGACTGATATAATGATTGTCACTGCAATCGCCAAAACAGAAAATGCAATCATGACTATACTTTTCAGATCCTCCGCCCCCGCTCACTCCCGTTTTACATCTCATAAACCGTATTAAACAAAATTTCTTAGTGCAGGGCTGAGACCTAAAGGCAAACTAATAACAAAGACTTTCTCTGTCTGAAACTTTTCTTTTGGCCTGAATCTCAGCCCAGCCATATGCTCCATGAAATTTAGAATTGTTTTGGAAAAAAGTAGATGAAGTCAAAGCAGATAATATGAAACTGTGTAAATCAATGTATCCCCAAATCATGTTTGTATATTTTATATTGTCATAGTAGAAGTTCATATTCATACAGTTTTATGTAGATTTTTATTTAGATGGAAACATTTTGTGTGTTTTTGGAGCATGGCTGTCTGAAGCTTTCCACTTTATTTCTAAGGCCAAAATACAGATGCATAATAGAAATGCATGTAAGTTAGATGTCATCTTGATTTTATATAATCCATTGGAATTTTTATTACTTACCTAATGACATGGTTACTAGATTCTTTCTTAAAGAGGTAATTTTGGTTGATGACTAACCAACCCACTTTTAAATCTTGTGTTAGATAAGTTAAGGTCATAGCCAAATAAATACCTGATGGAAGCTGTCGGTACACTTTTTAGTCTGAGTAATATTGTTGTATTTTAAACCATCACACTGGTTGGATGATTGTCTTTTCTACAGAAAATACTGAGTATTTATCACTCTGAGCTGTTCAGTGTTAGCAGGATTCATATCCAGAGCACATCTCTCTTCACTGTCCAGTACAATTATTCTTGATGTATTTACTTGGAATGTTCCAGATTAATTAGTATTCTTTCTTTAAAAAACATGGGATAGGTAAACATTTTCTTTATCTAATATAAAAGAGTTCTATTATTGGCAAATCTTATGTTAATCACATCTTTATTCCTTCCAACTTTTTCACAGTAGCTGTGCAAAATCTCTGTATTTATGTTCAAATTTGACTCTATAATTTAAAATCTAGAGTTAATTCTAGAGATCCTCTAGACAATTCCTATCTATCCATTTTACAAATGTGGACTCCGAAGGAAGGAGCCTCTCCCTGTATGACCCACCTTCTTAGTCACAACATCTTGGAAGCCCCATCTAGTTTACTCATTGTATTGGGATTCTTCCAGAAAATATTAATAAAGAAAATCTATAGTTAATTTCTAAAACTTCATTGGCAAATCCTGTAATACTCCAAGGCTTTCTATAGTTAGTTTGGTATGGTACCAGAAGGATAATTAAGTCCTAGAATTGCAGCTGCTAAGTAGTAGAAGTTACTGATTATAGCTTTTGCTCTTTTTCCCTCCCAACTGTCTGGCATATGCTAATGAATAGTAGTTAAATTTTTTGAAAACTGAGAAAAAGTAAAGCCAAAGACATTCATTTAACAAAGGTTAAGTTATTGACTCTTGGATTAGTTAGAGTTCTACTCATTTGGCTGACTCAGGGATCTGTTAGTGGAAGAGAAAGACTAGGATGTCTGCCATCATGTTAAAAGTTTGTGGGATTCTTGGTGCTTAATCAAGATTTAAGTTTCTGTGATATTTGACATAAGTATTTACAGTGTGTTCAAGAATTCTTATATTCAAATTACTGTTAAATAAGCAATTGTGGATTTATCTTCAAAAGTATTAAGGCATGGCAAACCTAAATCCACTCAAAAGGAATTTTAATTTAGTGGATTTAATCACTAAAAATTAGGAAATACAGACTAAAAAGTTTTGTGTAGCATGCACAAGGTAGATGTCACAAAGGACACACACACCGTCCCCCCTCCCCTGCCCACACGCACACTCACGATGAGATCTGAAGAAAGACGTGAAAGACGTGTCTGGGTCACCAGAGTCTAATCGAAGGGAATAGTTGAGGTAGTTTTTCAAGTACTTGGGTCAAAAAAAACACATTTACCTCAGATACTTGGACAATTGCCTCTGCTTTCCACTTGCTTTCGCCAAGTTCGCCATAGAGACAGACCAAGATTCCGTCTCATCAGCCTTTGCAGGACCGAGACCGCCCCCGGTGGCTGGACCATGATTGACCTGGTGCCATCGTCACGCATAGGACCCTCCCCCCACCCCCCAGCCCCGCACTAAACCGCAGTGATGCACCTGCCAGTAGTGGAGTCTGCCCACGAATTAAACGTTCTCCTTTCCATTGAGAATAAACAAATTAAAAGTCTACTAGGGGGCAGATCTTCATAACTGTTCCATGCCAAAGCTGAGATAATGAGCTGAAATGCATCCTATTTATAATAAATACAGAATTTAGAAAATAGCTAGAGTGCTTCAAAGGTAGAACTTGTTAGTAGTTCTATTTTGTAAAGCCTGTAGTAAAACATAGCAGCTTTCCCAATCCCTACTGAAATTATAAAGTACATCCATGATTTGAAATGGTATTCCTCAATCTAAGTTCAACACGCCTTGATGTAAATTCCAGGAAATTTCCAAATATATCAACAAAGTAATTCATTCAGAATGAGTCAAACCTTTAAACTTTAAGATGGGTCTTGAAAATGATCTAGTCTAACACTGTATTTTACAAGTTCAAAAATTAAAATCTAACGATGTAAGGATAATAAACTGGTGGATACCACTGTAAAGCATGCACTGATGTAAATTTTCTTTTTCCTCACTGGAGAACTGTGAGAGAAGTTTCCTCAGAGGATTTCTTTTTGTTTTCTTCAGTTAATTGTTCCCAGCTTTCTTTGTCTTAGAGTGAAGCTGGTTAGCTCTTGGCAAACTGGAATTTTTTCACTCATTCCAGGAGAGAAAGCAGGACAACTTCAGAGCTCAGTAGGCATGGCATGCCTTCAGACACCCCACTCCGTGCCCCATCGAGGCGCTGTGCGTCAGTGTTTATGTACCAGACAGAAATTCCAAATCCAGCTGCTAATTATGTCAAATTAAAAAAGCAGAATAGATAATCCATGATATCCAGAAGTCTTTTTGAACATGAATAATGGTAGTTCATTTTTTTAAAATTTCTATTTGTGTCAGCAAAATGCAATGTTTATAATTCCAGTCCTTAGGTTATAAAAAAAACATATGTTATGAATATGAAACAAAAGGTAAAGATGTATAGTTATTTAATTTAATGTATAATATCACATAATAAAATATAATTATAGTCTATATTATAATACATATTATGTATCATAAATAATATATTTGTTATATAATAATATGAATTGATTAAGGTCTTATTATTTACCATGCACTATTTTAAGAGAAGAAAATTATTTTTATCTCCATATTACACATGAGGAAATAGACTCCCAGTGAGGCTAAGTTATTCACCCAAGGTCATTCAGCTACTAAATAGGAAAGCAAGATATGAATCCGGGTAACAGATGTGCCCCCCAGCTCCCTGCTGTAACGCCGTGTACACAAATGCTCATTCCAATGTATCCAATGAGATAGAGTAATCAATGTGGAAAATTTAAATGTAGGCCTTTTTCTTTTTTTGGCAAGAAATGTTTATAGGAAGTCTGAGATGCAGATTTTGAAGTTTATTTTTTCCGTGATATATTTATAGTTAATCTAATAGCCAGGGAAAACTATAGTTTTTACAATATATTTTTTCAGCCAGCCAATGTCATACAATTATAATTACAGTAACAAAAACAGTAAATAAATTGTAGTAGATATTTTTAAAGCTTGATTTTATAATATGCTCTTTGGCCTTAAAAATAGTTCATTCACAGTGTTTAAATATCTTAGATTATGATGTATGTCTCCGGGACTTTCATGCAAATTTTATCATGTGATCCTAACAAAATTGCTGTGAGGCAGTCATGCAGGGACTGGTGATCCCACTTCACAGGCAAGGGAAGTTTAAAAGATAAAAAGAAATACCCCTCAGCTTCACATCATAAAGACAGAATGGGGCCAGATACTAGTGTTCCAAATTAACTATAGAACTTACTTTTCCTCGATATGTTCAACTTCTCACCTAATGTAAAAATCATATCATATCATTTTTATTGCACATCTGTTTCACTGTCGGTGTATGTTTATTTTTTTCAAATTACATAAGATCGCCCACCCAAAACACTCTGAGGCTCTGATAATTCAAAGTTAGAGAATAAAGTAAAATTTTAAGTTACTTGAAATTAGAGTTTTATCATATCATCTCTTTTTTGGTTCATTTTATTAAACAAGAAGACCAAACACCTTAGTTTTATTACTGAAAACTAGGAGAAGCCTTCATGGTGTGAAATCCCTTTTAAGCAAGACAGTTTTCTTATGTAGGGTTTTTGTGAAACCTGCCATTTCAAGTCTCAGGAATGTGCAGTTCTTTTTTGACGGTGCCTTTTGCAGGCTGGCCTCCTGCCCACCACCACCTCCCTGCCATCGGCCCATCTCACCTGCCCAGCTCCCGGGAATTTGATGAAGTCACACATTTATTTAAGTTTTTAGTCCTTTCTGGTTCCTATCCCATGGCTCCTCCAACTACCATCATCACTGGGATTGACTGACACATATTCGAAAAGAAAGGAAGATACATTGCAAGGGCTCAGTAGAAAATCTCTTGGTATATAAATATAAAAATAATTCTTCCTTGAAGGTGACTATAGAGCCTGCACCTGTGTGGCAGAAGGCCCCGTATATTCCCTGCGTTAGACTGAGGCCACCCCATCAGCTCAGCACGACCGGGAGTTCAGTGTTTTCTCTGCTGTGGCACTTTTCCGTCTGCATTCGTGCTGAGCATAGGGTGCAGCCACACGTTATGATGGGAAAGTGCAGCTGCACCCTGTGCTCAGAAGAAATGCGGATTCCAGCATAAATCCAAAAGCCTTCTAGGCTCTTCTAAAAAGTAAAACACTATGTTAATTTCTGTTTGCCCCAAATTCGCCAGCAGTAATCGGCACTCTGGACACAGGAGGTGAGGACGCTGGCCGCGGTCACGGGCATTTCCTAGGGCTGTGTTAGAGTGACAGCTCCTTGACTGGGAAGCGCATGGGGTACAGCTGAGGGAGAGTCAGCATAGTGCAGGGTGACCTTGAGTTCACTTCATTTTTAGGAAAAGAAAGATGCAGAAACGTGTGAATTTTTAATATTACTAATAAGTAGCAAATATCTTGTGACACATCAGGGCATAGTTCTGCCTTCTGTGAGTGCCGCTGAACAGTCTAGGGTCTGTCACCCTGAAGAATAACTCGGGCACCAGCTCCCCGCAGCCTCTGGCTCTCCCCAGCCAGAGGTTGAGCCTCCACACATTCCTGAGAATTCCTGTTCTCCTTAGTGAATGACTGTCACCAGGGGACAGGAGTGCTTTAGAGTGGTCTGATTCCAATCATCAAACTAGCCTTAGTTATGGGCAGGGGAAAGAGGTGGGCGATCATCCTCTACATTACATGATTTTCTGTAATAAAGCAGCTAAATTTGTACATTCATAGAGTCATTAGAAGACCTGCACAGTGCCCTGGAAATGGTGCGGCTTTTGGCGTTAGCAAACATATGGTAGAAGTCCACCTCACCCATGAGTAACTTGTGGTCTCAGGCTAAGTCTAATCACTGCAAGTCTCAGATTCCATATTTATAAAAGAGAATAATAATTATTACTGTTCACTCATTGCCCATGATGACTTTCTGTGAATATTTTCCTTCACTTCCTTCGGCCATCAGTGTACAGGGAGACATAAAACATAAATACCGTATTCCTCCAGACACAAGTTCCCATGACCTCAAGCCCCAACCGCCAATTAATGTTTAGAATCACTGCTTAAATTCACCCTCAGGATTTTTTCCTTAGTGAGAAGTCTTCAAGGCGTAAGCATGTGTTTTAACAGGTAGACCTGTACTCTGTGGAGTGAAATCACAAAGAATCTAGGAGTTCGGGGTTTTTTTGAGCGGGTGGGGGTGTGGATACAATTAAGTTCCTGTTCTTTAGAAATTCAGTCGCTGTTACCAAAGTAAGAGAGGTTTGACCACGCCAGGATCACACATTGGTTGTTTGTTATTTCAATTTACCCTTGAAGGACACCAGGCAAATCCCCAAAGTACACGGCTTCCTGCCCCTGGCGAGGCGTCCACACCTACCCCTTCAGCCTTGATCTTTCCTCTTGCAGGTAAAAACAGAAAAGATGGAGAGAAAAACATGATGGATCCTTTTCTCCCCGTCTGTGCCAGCCTGCCTCCGGCCTGGTGATCGCTGACACTCACCATTTGTGTGAAAGCTTTTTTTTTTTTAACATATTATACTAGATTTTACTAATTTACTCAATCTCGTAGCTTCTGCAGTTTTTCCCCTCCATTTAGTTCCTAGAGAATTTTTTTCCTTTTGAAACATCTAAGCATACTTTGAACAGGAAAATATTTAAATCTATGATTAGACAGCTTCACTAATATCTGAGAATTGGCCCATGGACTAACCTTGTATGTCACATAATGACCAAGTGAAGTTTTGTTTTCATGCCCTGTTTTTCTTTGGAGTTATATATCTTAGAAATTAGCTCATTATCAGAAAAAAGAATGAAGAACTGGTGAATTATAATTCAGGAGTTTTGCCAGTGAATGAATTGTTTGATTTGCCCAGGCAGGTTAAGAACCACGTGGTCAGATTCACTAATGAGCCCCTGGATTGGGGCGTCAGCTAAGGGACGTTGCTCCAGCGGCCTTTCGTACCCTGGTGCACTACGTTCTTTGGCAAGAGAACATGAAAGCAGCGATAGGTAACTGAAGACTGCCCTCGGCTCTGTGGGGTTTTGGAACAGTTTCTGGGGTTAGGAAGCGAAAATGGATTGCCCGTGGAGACGATTGGCAGGCATCTCAGTAGCAGGATTTAAGTGCAGATGACTAAGCCATTCACAGAATGCATGCGTATTTAATTTTATTAACTCCTTTCATCGGCCTTTTTAGATCTTTTGGGAGGAAGGTTGAGACTTTTATTGGAAGGACTTGGGCAAAAGTGAAGGATTAGAATTGAAGTATGTGTAATTCTTCCTAGAATTGCTTAGATATTTTTTTAAGGCAAGTTCCTTTTCAGAGTGAGCACTTCTTTTTCTGGAGTTGCCACAGTGTCTTGTTGTTTGTGTTTGACAAGCTATTTTTGATTTAATGCTTTTTCATGTGCCTTTTTTTTAAATTGTTCTATTTTTATGGAAGTACGATTGATAAGCAAGGTTGTGTTGGTTTCAAATACACACACAGCACAGTGGTCCAACAGCCACCATATCATACCCCCTCCAGCGCAGGCACTGTCAACATAGAAGGGTGTCACAGAATCAGTGACTGTATTCTCCCCGCTGGACTGCCATCCCCATGACCAGCTTATATTATGATTGAGAATTTTTGTGCACATTTACCCCCTTGCCCTCCCTCCCTCCCTACCCAGCCCCTCTCCCATGGCAACCACCAGTGAATTGCTTAAATTTCATTGTTCAAAAATACTTTTCTTTATTCCATTTGGTCAAAGAGACATGCTTAAAATTCTTGTTTCTAAACAAGAAATAGTTTTGCTCTTCTCACACAGGTTTATGTTTAGGGATGGGCTATTGTATGGACTTCTCCTTAGTGACTCCAACTCTGTCTGTGTTTGGAAGAACTCTCAGGAAAGCTTTGAGGGGTGTGGAATGACTCAGATACACCTGCAGTTTTCTTTTCAAAGTAATTTACTAATCATCTTAAAGGAGTAAATTTCTCTGGCTCAGTTTATTACCATCTTTTTTATTTTTATTTTTTATTTTCTAGTCTCAATTACTGTCACAGAAAGAACTCTCTTAGAATACAGATGACAGATCCAGGTGAATTTCTATTTAAAATTAGATACTTAAAATTAGCTCGAGATCCTCCTGTATCTATAAACATCACCATGGAGATATGTGGATGGATCATCATGTGGACATCTTCTCACACGGTCCGTAATTGGGAGCGCACCACCAAGACCAGATGGGAATATATGTTTTGAAAAGAAAGAATAAAAATTAAAAAGAAACCACATGACAAGTGTGACTGGTACCAGAAAAGGAGGACTCTTCTTGTTTATATAAACTGTTTATATAATCCTGCAGAGGAGTTAGACAGTCATTTACTTCGCTTTAGCCTCATTCCCATTTCTAAGGGTGATCTTTTGATAAAAAGTTCACTTTTATCAATGTTGAAGGTTAAAAACTACCATACTCCTATTAAATGGTAAAGATATTTAAAACTCTTTTTCATCTTGATACAGCTTTAAGCATTGACAAGACCCCATACATTGATTTATGTTTCATCCCGTTAAAGTAGGGCCATTGCATTAACTAATGTTCAGAGTACAATCAAACCTGTAGTAATAGAAGGACTTTACTTGACATATTTCGGTAAAGAAGCAGCCACTTGCCTTAATATAACTGATATTTTTTCAGCAATGTTATTTTAAGATCAGTTTATTTTAAAAGAGATGATGTCTTGTTTGGAAAAGTTGTTTGTTTCCTTAACATTCAAACTTTTTAATTAAAATTTGCTATTTTGGTAAAAATAAACAGTGAACCACAGACTGTCAGTACGTGGTACTTTGCTTTAAGCACCTCTGGGGAGTTGCAGGTGGAACCAGAATGACACCGGAAGTCTTGCCCGCCTACGTGAGTTCTGAAACAGCACGGTTTACATTAAATGGGGTGAGGAGTGGAGTCCCGAGGTGATCAGTAAGTTTCTGGGTCCAGTTGTTGAAACGCTAGTCGGTGTTTAAGAAGAAGAAAGTACATTAGGGTTACTGCCTAAGAATTGTTCCCAAATCAAGTGATGCTAGAGTGTAGCCACAGCTTCTGTGCATCCTCTTTAATTCTACAGGGTCCCAGTTTCCCATCTTCTGTCCCATTTGACTTAGGAAATGGGCCTCCATTACTGACTGAGAAAACATGGCCAGCTTACAATGTGTGAATACTCACTTCGAAAGTATTTTTTCCAGCTATTTTTCCTTGAATGTCTAAACTCTTCTTGGTTGACAGTGACTACATTCCTAAAGAAGATGACAGAACTGATAAATAATTGTACTTTTTCTGCTCATTTTCCCTCGATTACTTAACATATCATTTAAAAGAGCATCTGTATTTTATTCATATGTAAAATTTTTTCCCCCAAAGATGCTAGTAAAATTCAGGAAAGATTGACAAGTGCCTTTATGTGATTAAGAAAGTCAGTCTTATTTGTAAGTGGCTGATACGGGTATTTTTATCTGAGTTAACAGATCAGACAAAGACTTAAAAGCTATTGTTAATATATTACAGTTTTTGTCATTTTTTTTCCAAAATACGCACTTGTGCCCAAGTAAGTCACATTCACCCCAACAAGAAAGATCACTAAAGGGAAACAGTCAATGCCGGTTTCTTAAAGACGTAAGCACAGGTCTGCTATGTTGGACTTTGTAAATACCCTTGATGCCTTGTTAGCACCAGGAACGCAAGAAATACACAAGTTAGAAGTGAATTGTCAACAGAAGCATATTATATTTGTTTGCTTATCGTGGAAGTTACATTAGTTACTGATTGATGACATTGGTACACAGTACTGGTTTATTCAATAAATATTAATCAATGAAAATAGATCCCATTGGGGAAAAATATTTATTTCATCTTTACTTTTTTTCCATTTCTCTTCCTGTGTTTATTTCCTAATGAGTGTAGCAAGTGAGAATAGTAGCTCTGGGCATGATCTATTTTATGGAGAGAGTTCCCGGAGCATGGTCAGCCAGCGACCCCCGAGAGGGCTGTTTAAAGCCAAAGGGAAAGAACAAGGTTAGGAGGGAGGGCGATGCGAGCGGGAAAGAAAGAGCAGGCCTAGGGGCCGCCGCCGCCTGAAGACGCGCGGGGGGTTGGCTCAAGAGGCTCAGCGGCTGGATACTATGACTTTGAATAGGAAAAAAAAGGTGGAAAGATGAACACTGAAGTCTGTACTGTTAATTCTGTAAAAGGAGAAGTTGGTCAGCCGCATAGGCCGAACACAGTTCATCATGTCTATTCTTAATGACACCTGTCAGCATTTGGCAGCATCAGGAAACCGTAGTAGCACCACTGTCTTCCCAATAGGATTTATGAGCTTAATAAAGTGCACCCAGGAACTCCAGGGCGTGGGGTGGCAGTGGTGATGAGCAAGTGGAGCAGATGAGACAGAATAAACACGTTTACCCCCTTCCCCAGATCTCTTTTTCTTTCTCCTCATTTTCTTCCTTTTCCATCTCCCTAAGTATTCAATGGTAGTGAGAAGAGTTGATAGAAAGCCTTTCCAAGGACTTGTCAGAGAAATATTCCCATATCCCCCCAACCCAAAGACAGATTTTTAATGATAAAAGAAAGAAAATCGAAGACTAAAATAATTCGTCATTTAATTTAATGTATCTAGGCATTTAAAATGCAGGTCAAATTCCAAAGACCTTTCTATCTGACCAATTTCTGTGTTTCACTATAATTACATTTGCTAAAGAACATCCTTAGGAATCATTATCTGCCTGAGGCCCACCTAAGAAACTGGAAAGAGATCAGCAAAGCAATAAAATAAGCTGCATGTAACAGTCCATTTGCTTGCATTTTCCCTGGCTTCCCTTGCAGATTCCCTGGATTTCTCGAGGGTGTTTCCAAAGCAGTGGGATCTTAAAAAGAAAGAAGGAGGGAGGGAGGCAGGGAAGGAGGAGGTGGGAGAGTTGGAAAACGAGAAATGAAGGAACATACTTCCTGGAGTAAGAATTACGTATTGCATTGCTTAAGAATTAGAAGGGTGGCCAGTTCCTAAATGTTTTCCTTTGTGCCAAGAAACAGGTATTTGCATTATTTTATTTTTTACCACAGCACTTTTCTCCCCATTTTGAACAGAAAAATTGAACAATACCAGCTGCACTGCTTTGAAAATGTTCCTCCGGGAGACAGTACAGGGCTGGCCTGACCCACAGGCCGTCGGGTCTGTTGCCTGAGTGCCCCTCTTCTGTTTGCTGCGTCCTGACGCCCTGGTGCGTGCTGAGGGCTTGCGTTCCCATGTTCCCCCACCTCTGCTGAATGTACCAGAAAACACTTTATTTTTAAGTGAAAACAAGTTGTAAATTTAAAATCTGGTAAGCGAGTTCTTACCAAATGTTAATGAATACTAATAATCACTCCTGCCAGCTAGCTCAGAAGCCCAGAAAGCTCTTACAGCAAAAATACTGTGATTAGCTAGTTTACTGAGAGCTTTCTGTGCACCAGGACTACCACCACATTCTTCAAAGATGTTCTTTCAACCCTAAAAAAAAAATCCTATGTGATCCATTTTTATTACTCCTATTTTACAGATGAGAAAATGGATGCCTAGTAAATTTAAGAAATGTGCCCAATGTAAATCAGGGCATAGAATTTAAAGACAAGCCTATTTTAACTCTAAAATCTATGCTCTTGAATAATATGTTTTCTCTTGGGTATTTTCTGGGAGATCTTTGTAGTCAGTTACTACATGAAAAAGCCTGTTCCACACGTTGGTGTGGAACTACATACATCTTTTCCTCAGTGGGACCAATGCTTCACATCAGGTGAACCGTTACCAAGAATTGCCTCACCAGTGTTTGAGGATGTCAACCAGCCCTTCCCACTTGCCCTCTGCTTTGCCACCTCATGATTGTCTAGTATTTCAAAGCAAGTAGGAGAATGGAGACTGATTTGTGGATGACCGTTATTTTTACAGAACATAACACATTTATCAATTGTAATAAAATCATTTATGTTTGACCAAGTATTTACCAAGAACACACTCTCGGTCAGGCATGTATCAGAGGAAAAAACTAACAAATGCAAAGTTTGGTTCAACAGTGCTTTTCTTCAACGACTGGATGGCTGAGTAAAATTATGCATGTAGAGTCCCCCCAGATACCCTAGTAATACATGACTTTAATCTGACCTTTTAAATTATTATCCATTTGCCACACCAAGAACTTCAGAGATAAAAGCAGAGAAATAATTTACATTTTAATGTTTAAAGGCTAACTGGTGTCAATTTTGTCTTATATTTTCCTTACCATTTTCCTAATGCCTTACTTTATGCTCAGAAAAAGTATCTGAATGCATGACTTTCTCTTCCTTTTAAAAATTATTTCCTTTATTTTTCACTCTATCTTTAAAATTTTAGTACTCTGAAATATTGCATTCAGTAATTGACTTGAGATGGTGCTTTAAATGAACTAATGAACTTCCTGGTTCTGATCAAGCATGTGCACTGTATTTCATTGTGGTTCTTACACATGAAAAATGTGATATGTTCTTTCTGAGTTGCCAAAATGTGTTCTTTATTATTTGCCTATTTTCCGTTATTTGGGATGATATGTTTTTGTTCCTTTTAACATAAAAACATATAAGTATGCTATTACAGATTATTTACCTTTACTTTTTATTATATAATTCCAAGTAATAAAATTTACCATGTTCAATGGGATGTGTCTTGTGTTCTTTTAGTATTAGTAATAATACGTTGGTGTAGAACTACATACATCTTTTCCTCTGTGGGACCAATCACAGGAGACTGGTGAAGGATTGGGGTACTGTCTGTACGTCTCCAAAGAGCAAAGCCCACATGGAGAAATAAAACCACGTGGGCTAAGTATCAGATTTGATAAACAAATAAGGAGGCTAAAAGATAAAAACAAATTCCTTATTTATTACTCTATTCAAGATGAAAAAGTAAAGGTGCCACTTTATCGAAGTTGTTGATTAGTATATTCAGTATTCCTAATTCACTTGGGAATGGACCCCTTTCTGATACCAAGAAAACCAGTGATGGTGTTTTCTGAAATGTCTACTCTAGGTTCTGTTAAAGGACAGCCTTCTTTAGCACTGTAAGTGATGGTGCCACTCTACCATTTAAAGGACTCTGTTTTCTTTTTTAAAAACATTGCAAATAAAAATTAAATATTTTGTATGTTGTTATCATGGCATTTACTGATTTCAAATACAGATATTTGTTTGCTGGTCCATTTCAGCCTTTTCAGGGACAAAGAGCTCTTTGAAACCAAAAAGAAATGTCTCCTTTATCCTGTCATTTTTTACCACCCACCACACGGCTCTCAGTTTAGAAGATGAATAATATTGTTACTAGTTATGAAGCACCCATGAAAACATATTTTTAACATTGTTGTGTGTTCTGCGGTAATAATTCTTCTGTACCAAGACTCTTGAATATAATTTGATGTCTCAGAGCATTGCTCATATATCTCTGAGTTGACAATTGTTTTCTGCATTTTATATAAGTATAAACATTTTTTAATATTATTTATTCCTTCTACTGTAAGTAATATCTGTATTACCCAAAATGATACATACAATCATTCTTTGAAATTCTACTCCAAGTAGATAAATTGCCTATAACTTTTAGGGTTATAGAAAAGTATTTGTTCCATTCTGGGGAGGTACAATGACACATTGGTTAATTATTCTCATAACTGGACTGAATTGTGCTACCATCTCTGATTCATGCATTTAGCAAGGATTCATTAAATCACACTCTACTACAATCTGTATTAGATCCCAATTGATGCCAATTGCATTTTACGTGGCAAAGGTTATCGTATGTATCCTGAATAATAATGCTATTTTAAATGATAGCATTTATCTCCTTTCATAAAAAGAGACACCATGAAATCCTTTAGTGAAAAGCATAAATACTATTATCACTTACATTTTATGTTTAAAAAGAATGTAGCCTGCTGATTACAGCATATAAATGCTCTTTAGGTTAATTGCAAGGAGGACAGTTTCTGTATTCTAATGTGAGCTTAATGCACTAGTTGGGATTCATTGGTTTATTAACCAAATTCTCATTCTAGGCCCTCCAGGCCCTCCAGGTGGTCTGCGAATAGAGGACATTAGGGCCACTTCGGTGGCACTTACTTGGAGCCGCGGTTCAGACAATCACAGTCCCATATCTAAGTACACCATCCAGACCAAGACTGTCCTTTCAGATGACTGGAAAGATGCAAAGACGGGTGAGTTACATTGGTCTGATAATTTGTACATAGTTTCAAATGAATTCTTTTAGCAAAAACAAAGACCTGGACATTTAAAAAACTGTCATCATCTACCCTAAAATGCTTTTTTATTTAGGTTTCTTTTTTTTTTAGCATTCGAGTACCTTGGTAGTGAAGATAATTACAGGAACCTAAACATTTTAAAACTATAAGGGAAAAAGCATATCTGAGCCTAAAATGGGAAAGCAAAGAGTCCCCCTGATTTCCTTATTTAAGCTATATGGAACTCTAAGATTTATTAGGAAAAGTTTTGGGGAAATCTTTTTATATCAAATGCCATCTATAGATTATAATTTATGATGTTTTTTCTCCAATTAGATAGGCATTGTAGTTTTGCATTTTTTAGCCACGTTGATCAGAAATATTAACTTAAGCACCCACGTCTTACTACCATAACCCTTTACTTTCCCAGGATGATCTTGCCTGCTTTGAAGTTCTTCAAAACATACTTTGAAAAGGTTTTGGATCTTAACTTTTTTCCTTTCTAATATTAAGATTTTCTAAAACTTGATCAGAAAAAAATAGGAGTAAAGTAGGTACTTTCTCTTGCCTGTGACCATTACCATTGCCATTTGTCATGACTGGTCTACGACCTCACACATCATCAGCTCATCTTCTCCTGTAACATCAAAGAACAGGGAGGATCCTTTTGATAAAATAACCTCTTCATGTTTGTCATTTTTGCCATTATTTTTGAACAAACTTGTCACTGCCAGAATTTTTCTTTAATATGCCTAATGAAGAGACACAGAAATATGCACTCAGTTGTCACCAAAGGGGAGGAAAGAAGACAAAAGTGAATAAAATGTTTTTCCTTCTTAAATATGAAAATGAATTAGGCCCAGCCTATCCCAAACCCACTCTAATTTAATTTTACTTAACATAATTGAATTTTTTGTATTGCTCACTGAAGGGCTTTAATTTTGCTTTATATTTTTTTGATAGTTTCTTCCTATTTTTGACACATGAACCAGATATAAACTTGAAGCCTGATACAAGGGTTTAGGATATTTTTTAGTATTAGATGAGTCTCCCCAAAGCGTATAAAGTTCAAATGAATTAAAAACAGGGGAAACATTTCTATGACATTATGCTTGTGAGTATAAGAATTATAAATATAATTGACAAAATTAGATTATCTGAAAATAATTTTTTAAAAATCTAGGTGTTTGATAAACCTAAAGTGCAGGCCGTTTTTACGTCTCTAAAGAGAATGCAAATGGATAATAATGATGAAACTATAGCTAATACTGGATATCTAGTTAAATTGACACTCATTATATATCCTGGAGAACAAAGTGAAGTAAACATGGTTAATATTTGGTTTAGCTGTGAAAAAAGGAATAATAAGTATAATGATTTCCATTAATTATGTGTGCTTACCATGCAGCTCAATTAAAATATACATTTCATAATAAAAACAAAAAAACAACACCATTATTCCTCTAGAAAGGAAGTTCCATGAGGGTGAAGACTTTGTTTTATTCACTGTTCTACCCCTAGCACCTAAGTCAGGGCCCAAGGTGCTCATTCATTAAACACATAGGAGGGATATGTGCTGTATGTAATACAACACACGCAGTTCTGCAGAACTGTGAGAACCGAGAGGTCCCCCAATACAATACTGCTTGGGGAAGCCCCCAGGATACAACTTTAGAATACCCCCTCAATAAAGCCATGTATGTAAGAAGTAGGAATAACTCGCGAAACAATGGCTAACATCGATCATTTCAGAGAAAGTATGTCTAGAATTAAAAGGGCTCTTTCATCTGGCCTGCTTCTTTCCTCCAGATCCAGGCAGGACTTCTGACCCACATCACATCACGAGACTAGGACTCTTGATGGTCATAGTTCTGGAGGCCACACGCCCGAAACCGCAGTGCTGTCAGGGCCGTGCCGCCTCCAGGGCCCTCGGGAACAGGCCAGGCCTTGCTCCTTCTGGCCTCTATGGCGCCAGTGGCCACATCCCTTTACCTTCTGCCTCTGTGGTCATGTGGCCTTCTCTTCTGTGTGTCTTTCTCTTCAAGGACACTTATCATGGGGTTTGGGGCCCACCTAGATAATCCAGAATGATTTTATCCTTAACATAATCCCTGCCTTAAACTTTAAAAGGTCTACAAAGAACTTTTTTCCAGATAAGGTCACGTCCACGGGCTCTGATGGTTTGGGGATAGACATCTTTCTGGCACCACCATTCAGCCCATGAGAGCTTCTCCTTCAACAGGAGGCTTGAGTAACGGAAAGGTCTCTGAACGGGGAGAAGGGCCACCCTACCCAGTGTCACAGTCGCTCCCTGGTAGTAAATCCCTCACTACCCATACATGACGGCAGTGACAGGCCGGCTGTGTCGCTGCCTCGGAAACCTCTAGAGTCCACCTTCAGGACGCAGCTCCTTGCTGCTCAGGGTGCTGCCAGGGTCTAGCATGGCCATGACCTGGGGGCTGGTTAGAAACACAGGCTCTCAGGCTTCCACCCCTGACTTCCTAGGAGGTGATTCATACACATATATCCCTCTTCGTAGTGTATTTATTAATGACTTCTCCACTTACCCCCTTGAACTTAACACTTTGGCATGCCTCGTTTTTATTCTTATTCCAGCTCAGTGGAATATTTGCAATTTTCTCACAATAGTGAAATGAGAATGGGGAATTATGGAAGTGATGTTGCTCAACTGATATTCTCTCTTTAATGGTCATTTTCCTTAGATCCCCCAATTATTGAAGGAAACATGGAGGCGGCAAGAGCAGTGGATTTAATCCCATGGATGGAGTACGAGTTCCGTGTGGTGGCGACCAACACGCTGGGCACAGGAGAGCCCAGTATTCCGTCCAACAGGATCAAAACAGATGGTGCCGGTAGGTAGAAGCAGCTTCTTGAAATTTAAATGGTCTGTAAGTACGGTGTCACCTTAATATATAGCTGAATGTGTTGGGACATAACTAATGCTGTGAAGTAAAGGATTCACCTAAAAAATGTGTGTCTATGTATTTCACCTAGGAGTGTGTATTCTATGTCAGTTCAGTGAAAAATCAAAAAGGAAAATAGGAAGTTTAAGAATATTTTTACGTAATTCATGAAGGGGGCAAGGTGACTAGAAACCAGTACCTGTATCAGCAGAGACCACTTAAATGAGGTCAGTAGTTAGAATACAAACTTGAATGTAAATTCCGAATGTCAGCCAGGCAGGCTGCTGACTCACGGAGGCTCCATCGAGAAGGTTCATAGGTTTGCGTGTCTCTCGAAGACAGTCAGAACTGAACGGCCGCGTGGGTGGGGGTGGGGGCAGGGGGCAGGAGGCAAGCAAGGGGCAAAGAGAATGTGACGAGGACTTCCTATTTCTACACCACTTGGGGAGTCGTAGCATCTCTGAGGAATAGTTCTAATGTATTGTACGTTGAGTATTAGGTGTCACTTTAAATGTTCTTTTATTACAGCCCAGCCTTCCCTGTCCTTCCAGTTTAGGTCTACATCTTTATGTTAAATACCAATTCCACTTAAATAGTCTTAGATACAAGAAGTACTCCACTCTATTTTCCTCTTGCCCTGAATTACTAAACCAAAATACTGTTCTGATTCTGACAATATCTCGTTTTTATTACTCCCTGTCTATGGAGAAGAAAATGTTTTGTAGGCTGAGTGTGTTTATCTTTGCTGGTGCTAAGCTTCAGAGCTTCATTTGGGGGGAAGATTTTTAGGTAGCTGACAGACTGACATTAAAATCCTGCTGTGGTAGTTTAAGATCACTTATCCACATTTCTGGCTACCTCAGTTCGTGGTCTAACTTCTAAAGGGAATCATGAATTTAGGGTCTTCAGTTTTTCAAGCCAACGTACTCACAGGCCTGCCATCCAAGCTGTCTCTGAAAGTTCCATGTAATTTCATGCAATTTTCCAAATAAAAGTGATGATTTGGTAGTAAAGGAAGAAAATAAACTCTAAAATACTGATCTGTGCTGAGTATTTTTGCACACATTTCAGTTAATCCTCATAGTAATATCTTGAGTGTGCATTAATGAGAAGACTCAAATACACTAGTTTACCAAAGTTAATATGTACAAACAATATCTCATTTATCTCAGAAAATGATTGCTTTAGTATACGTATGCTGATGATGTGGACAGAAATATGAGGAGATCTTAGGTTTTTTTATGTCAAAGTAAAAGTGAGTAAACTAAACATGTTTTTAAAAACAACCAAAAAATTGTCTCAGAGAGAGATTCAGTCTGATTCTTTCATACCTGAATCTGTGAATATAATTTATGTTTAACATAGTATTTGGAAGATAGGATACATTTTGATATGCTCACTACAGATGGTTTGTATGTAACTGAAGGCTTTTCAACCTCGGTGTCTTCTTATGTGTAGAAATGCTGGAAAAAACTTGCTTCAGAGTGTTATCAGACCTAAAATTTTGGGAAGATTGGTACTTTCAACCAACAGCTCTTGGCATCACCTTCTTTAGCATCACCTCTTACAGTATGTTTGCTCAAATGGCATTTTGTTAAGGAATTAAGTCTCTCTCTAGTGTGCTTAGAAAGTAACTCCTTTTAAAAGCCTTCACAGCCAAAACAAAGAAACAAATCTGTTGAAGTGGTAACAGTCTTACTCACAATGCCAGGTACAGCCCTAGAGCGAGATAATGAAATGACTTGTTCCTTCCAGTTATGAAAAAATAAATCCTATAACCTCTAAACTTTTATTCATCTTCATAAGAAAATATTTTAGGGTCTTTTATTAATCAGCTTTCATGGCTTCCATCATTCATGCACCAACTGTATGCTATCGGACGCAGTGCGGACCTTTCTACTCGCACTGCTCCACTTAATTCCCACGATAGCTTCCTGAAATTGGGTTCATTCTTCCTATTTTGCGGACAAGGAAGATAATATTACACCCAGATAATGTAAAGCAGAGCTGACATTCAAATTCAGGGATTTCTAGTTCTAGAAGCTTTTTCCCCAACCCGCCTCCAGGGAGGGCAGTATTGAAGCTCTGGGCCACCGATCCCCCAGGAGACTCAAGCCATCACCTCAAAGCTCCGTGTTAGTGGCCTATTACTTCATCTCTCTGAGCCTCAGTTTTCTCATCTCCAAATGGAAATTATTTCTCTTATGAGATTATTTTTATGATTGCAAAAAAAGTAAGGAAAGCAGTTAGTACCATCTAGTCCATAATACTTGCTAAAGAAAATTTTTTATGCTTTTAATGCTCGTTTTTAAACTTTATAAGAAACTATTGTCTACTCGGTAATTGATCCCCTCCTTTGACAATTTATTCTCATTTTTGAATAGCATAATAGAGGATCATATAATCTTATAATTTTAATCATCTCAAAGGAATAATTTCACATATTTAGTATAATAAAATTCAACACACTTTCTCTTCTTTTCTTTTTATCTTGCTCTTTAAAAATGAATATGCATAAAGTTGGACATACACATTTTTCATCCTTACAAAAAAATAGAAACAGTTTCTAAAATAAGGAGATGTTTGTCTTGTCATGTATCATCATAACAACTGTCTAAGAGATGCCAGCGTATGTTATGTGGGATAAAGACTGGTGCCCATTTGATGGGAAAGCTGCTCCTGAACCTCATTAAGCTGATTGAAAACCACATTATCTAATGCAGCACAGGCCTTATCTGTCCAATGACTTAATGTTAGGACTGCAGTGCATGGTGGGAGATCCAAACAAGTGCATTATAAAATACATGGTCCCAGGTGAAGAATTAGGGGATGTGCTTGTAATTCAAGGTAACCCATTTGATTTTGACTGTAAGAAAGAGATAACAGCACATCCTTCAAAGTGATGAGTCACACAAGACACCCTGGTAGCTAATAGCTCTGCATGTGCCCTTGTGAGTCAATATCCTAAAATGGTGCATTCAGGTTTGTTTTGGCAGCTTTGGCATTTATTTACCATTTATCAACCAAAGAAAGAAAAGAGAAAAATGAACAAAACACCAGAATCAACTCTGTTACACCATATAGAGCTTTAATTTCATTTCTAATGAAGCTATTTTGCTCTTTCATTTATTTTTATTTATTTTATTTTTTAGATATGTTTGATAAAAGAGAGAAATGGTACTAAGATATTTTGTAACTGGTGAAGTACTACGTCAAAGTTGGTTGCTGTCATTAATAATGCAAGTAATAATAATTTAAAAGTAGCAAAAAGTATGGATGTTTAAGCCATCAGGAGACCTGAGTTAAAGTTGCCGCTTATTCACATGTAAGCAGTGTGACCTTCACTGTGTGACCTTAACAGGCTTCTCTCCCGGACTCATTTGCTTTTCCTGTAAAAAGAGGACAATGCTACTACTTCTCATGGACTTATCTGAAAGCACTAATCTGAGTATCCAATCAGGTGCAATATATAAAAGTCATTTTTAAGTTCTAGATAGTCTTTTATTAAGCTGGGCTTCATTCATTCATTCAGCAAACTCTTATGAACATTAAGTCAAATTTTTAATATGTAACACATTGAATTAAGACTCATTGTACATGGTTGTACATTTTTCTGCTCCATTAAAGAGGACATCTTCAGGACTGGGATCAGGTTTTATTCACATTACTATCTTTAGTGCTTGACACAGCACACTGTCCATAATTGGTGCTCACCATTATTTGTAAAGAAAAAGGAAGAAGGGGACACAGCTATTCTGACCAGGGGAAGGTAGCAGAGGACGATGAGCAGAGAAGCAGTGATCAAAGTGGCAGTGATATTTGCATAGTATGATTTAGAAAAAATCCATTACCAAACATAATTTGCATTGCCTGGAAACAAGATTAGTGTATGTATCAGATGCTTATGCTGTTAACACACTGAGAGAGGGAAAATAGGAAGTGTTAATTCTCTTATTTTAAACATGCCATCCATAATTGGTTTGGGTTCTTCATTATAATTTATTGTGATTATTTCAGTTTGTAGCATTTTTTTCTGCCAGACCAGACATTTCTCCCAGATGATTTACAGATTATCATCCACTGAGCAGTTAACACATTTACTCTGCTGTCCACCACCTAAATTTCCTGTTTGAGAACAAAGCCTAGATTAATAAATAAACCTATAATTTCAGCCTAATAAATAAACCTATAATTTCAGCCTGATAAGATCCTAAGACATTAGTGTGATTGTGAACTATCTGAACTCTCTCAGATCTAAATCTTTTTTGTCTACTATGGAAAGAATATCAGTTTAACATGATAGATACACCAGGAGTGTTAGCAGTCCGCTCCACCATCAGAGCAGACCAGAGTTGCAAAGAGCTGCTCTCATTTGAGCACCCAAGTATCATACAGTTCATTTGATCTTATTAACAGCTTTTCAGAAAAACTATGTATTTAAAGATAGAATAAAAACAAATGTGAGACTTTAATCCCTTTGATTTTCTAGACTCCCGAGCATTACTTATATACCACTTTGAATCTATTACAAACATTTTGTTTTAAATCACAATGAAAAGTTGATGCAAATTAAAGTGAGAAGTTACATTCATGGTAACCTTTATTTCTGTAAAATTGGCAATATAAGTTAAAACAATAATTAAGAACTCAGTAGTCATCATGTTTTGAATCAAGAATCTATCTTCATATACTCCATGATTTTCATAATTTAGGATTTGTTACCAGTCAATTGTACATTGTTAAATAAGACCTTAAAGCCCAATGAGGTATTTATATGAACATTTTTTAATCATTAAAATCTAAAAGTAAAATTGGCAGTGTTAGTTTCTTTGTATAGGGAAGAATAGTCATGGCATTGGCTTTTCTTGTGAAAAAAGTTTTGTAGATCCAGAACTGAAATAACTGATTAAGCACCACTCTTAATAACGTCACCAGGGAATCACTCTCAGGCTGAAATCGTGGCAAAAGGACAAGTCAAAAAGAGAACTCACTATTTTTAACGTTTCACAGTAAAATTATAAATTTTGTTTATTCATGATTAATTCCATAATTCTGTATTTTTCCTAAATATTGGTTTAAATTATTTCTCATGATTTATAGTTAAAATAAGTCTAGTTTGTTCTCTGTTAAATGCCCAGGAGCTTCAAGTTAAATAGGCTTCCTTGTGCTTAGGGTGATTTACTTCCCTGAGAGAAATACCTGGGCAGATCCTCCTGTCCCTGCAGGGGCTGAATGCAAATACAGGCAACGAGGTGCCCAGACTCACGTCCGAGATTAGGCTGTACGTCAGTGCCACCTGTGCAAAAGCTGTAACGTCTGCAACTGAGCACGTAAAGCTAAATGGAGGAAAATAACTAAGCTATTAACCCAAGTAAGGTATAAAACACTCCATTAACAGATAGTTACCTTTCTTTCTGTGCCTCTGTCTTTTTTCAGCATCATTATCTCAATGGATGATCTTGGAAGAGCACATCAATCTTGTTTTACTTATTTGAAGGGTGTTTAAAAAGCTTAAAATAAACATTATGAAATGGAAAAAATATTCAATCTAACAACATAAACATACTCCATTTTTAGCTCTGTTCGTAATGAAAAAGAATACACTAAAATGCTTCGGCAAGTAATACTTGTCCCGATGAAGGCAGTATTTAATTCAACAGATTGCAATATAATAAATTATTCTAGAGTTATTTTTGGAATTACTTGCCTGTGACCACAGTGCTCATGCTTAGAGTCAAACACACAAAATTTGATTTATTCACTGATTATAAGACAACATGCTCTTCATTTCCCTATAGCATGTAGAGTTTTAACTTCATGAGTTATGGGATTTAAAGGGCTTCCAGGAGTTATTTTAAATATCCCAGCTTTCGATATGCATTTTATCTAAAGTGCTACGAGTATCTTTTAGCACTCCTGTGCCCTCCATTTTATTTCTAGCACTCATATAGTGACAGCTGAATAATAAAATAAAATCTTTCCAGCCTTTTTTCAAAAGATTTCAGTAAAATCTTTCATATCAGTGTCATACTCAGGAATGGGAATCATATAGTTTTATGGACATGAAGAAAAACATACACTTCTGTTTCTGTGCAATTAATGCACAAACCTTCAACAAAGAATTTATGTGGCTAATGGGAAGTTCATCTGCAGTTCCGTAAAATACTTTGCTCTCAGCACTCTGAGGAAGGCTGACTATTTCCTTTTGGAGGGATTTGTGGCCTCGGAAGAACTGGCACTTCATCTGTTCTTCAAAATGTTAACAGGACTGGGAATGATTTCTCCCGGGGCCGCAGCAGTTTTGTGTAGAAACACAGGCTTCATCCATGTAGCCGGGCAGCTGGTCTCTGAGTACCTGGAGTGCAGGAACAAGCTATGCTTTATCTTTGCAACTCCAGCTAGATGCAGATCCAGTAAGATCCACTATACAAATCCCAAAAGATCCAGTGTCTACCCTGAAGGCCTTTCAAGGAGAAAGAATAACAGCAAAGAACAAAGAAGAGGCCATCAGACTTGGAAATTAGAGGCAATTTTCTGATTTTAGAGAGAGTGATTTTTGAGTGAGTGATATGAAGAAGTAGAAAACAGATTATGGATTATTAAAAATGATAACAGAAGTACATAAAAAGCACAAAAAGAGTGGAGTACACAAAATAGTCATGTATCAGTTCTTTGTAGCTCAGTGGCTAGGAAGTGTTTGATGGTTTGGAGAGTAAAAGAAAGACAGTCTTCTTACAGAACGATTTTTAAGGGTGGAGAGACAGGAGAATGAAATCTCTCCAGTAGAAAGACTGAAAACAGAAGGATGATGTAGGGGATAGGGAACCGGAGAGAGTTAGAGTCACTGGTGGGCATGGTTCCCGGATAGATTGAGGGATTGGAGGTGAGAGCCCAAGAAACAGTATTAGATTTCTCATATTTCCAGATATTTTGGGGGAAACATTATCCAGTGGTAATGCACAGTCACCGTTTAAGTTGTTCGTAGATTGAAGCATAAAATTCACAGAACAGTAAATTGTTAGAAGATCATAGGGTTCAAAAGAAAGAGCTGTAAAATGTTTTCCCAACAAAGTAGATCTAATCCTTCAAAATCATATTAAATGAAAGGACATGAGGGAAAAAAAGATGGGGGAGGCAAATTTGCTTTGCTACCTTTTGTTGAAGAAAACCTGGCACATTTTCTACGGCACTGAATCAGTTTTTATCTTGGCAGTACTAACAGCTACTAGGAGGTATTGCTATTATAATCGAGTGAGAAAAAAAAAAGAAAAAATGTATGGCTTCTGTAGTGAAAAACAACTGTAATAACATCAAACAAAAATTGCATAGCCTCTATTTTTTGTTGTCTGTTTGTTTCAGCACCTAATGTGGCTCCTTCAGATGTAGGAGGTGGGGGTGGAAGGAGCAGAGAGCTGACCATAACATGGGCGGTAAGTATTAACAGGTTGCTTATGTTATCGCCTGTGTGACCTGTACTCAATCTCAAATCCACATTTTGTTTCCTTAAGTAAAGAAATTAAAAAACAATGCACAGGGTGAACTGCTTTTGTTTGTTTGTTTGTTTGTTTTTAAATAAATTTTATTTAAAAAACTTTCTAATGGACAGTTAAGGAAATTACCAACAATTAGAAAAAAATTGTGACCTCACCAAACAGATTTCAATGTAGATTTTGTCTCCATTAAGTGATTGTAAGGAGAAAATTGAAGTTTGAATAGAAAGTAAGCCACTGTTTGTACACATCTCGTTGTTGTTTACATTCATTTATTGAATTTATACCTTAACCAATTCATAATCTTTCTCATAAGTCTGCACTGAACACTTTTGTTTTATGTTCAAGACAACAATCTGAGCCCAAGGATACTGAACATCCATTTGATAGTTTTCTTTCCATAGCCATATCCACTGCCTTGTCTTGATGTATTAAGAATTACCTGGGAAAAATAGGAATTTTGTTTTTCATACAGGAGTAATAAATTGTTGCTGTTATTTTGGTAACAAAAATAAATTCTGTACAATGTATTTTAATCTAAGTAAAATGTGAACTTTATATTTTTTAAATTAGAAAGAAACATACCTTAGAATCATAGAGGCAAAGCTCCTTAACAAAATATCACCAGATTAAATCCAGCAATATATTAAAAGAATGATATACCTTGATCAAGTAGAATTTATCCCAGGAATGCAAGTTTAGTTTCATATTCAAAAGTCAATCGATACTACTCATCCTATTGACAGAATAAAGAACCACACCATAGGATCTTCTTAATAGATGCATAAAAAGGACTGGAAAAAATAATTTTTTAAGTTCATTTGTGATTTGTGATGCTTTTTTAAAAACTAATAAAACTAGAAATAGAAGGGAAATTTTTCTACCTGATAAAGAATATTTATCAAAATTTTAGTTATTATAATGCTTAATGGTGAGAGACTCAAGTGTTTTCCCTCTAAGACTGGATACAGGGCAAGTATCTTCTCTCTTAATGTTATAATAGAGGCTGTAGCCAGTTGAATAGGACAAGAAAATGAAATAAAGAGCATAATATGTGTTCATGTAAAAAATTCTAGGAAGTCTATAAGCAACTGCTAGAAATAATAAGCACATTTAAAAATGTAGGGATACCTGGTCAGTATTATAAAATCAATTGTTCTTTTATATTTTATTGGTTTGCCTCTAATAAAATTTATAAATTCCATTCATAAAAGGAATTAGGAAACCATAAAATATATAGAAATAAATTAAACAAAAACATGCAAGTAGTTTTCCAGTAAATTTTACAAAAACCTCCACACCACTAAAACGTAACACTCTACTAAAAATCACAAACATTGCTCAGAGAAATTAAGAAAACTCAAATAAGTGGACATATATGTACCATGTTCATGGATTAGAAGACTCAAGTATATTTGGAAAAAAATAAAAACAAAATTTGAGGATTTACACTACCTGAATTCAAAATTTACTAAAGCTACATTAATCAAGAACTGTGACACAGGCATAAAGACATCAGTGGGGCAGAATCACACTCATGGCATTGAAGCAATACATTGTAGAAAAGGATAATCTTTTCAACAAAATGTACTGGATATTCTACTGGGAAATGTTTATCCAAAAAAGAATTTGGATGTTTTTCAGCATTGCTCTTGTCCAATACACGGATCTGATTTGTTATCCTTTTCTATTACACGTTAGTAAGGTAGTATTAGCCAATCAAAGCACTGTTTCAACTATTATGGTAATACTTCTACTGCAGGGGTTTTCATTTTCTTTTTATAAAAATAACTTTAAATTTACAACAGCAACAGTTTTTCATTAATGACAGCTCTACTCTTGAAGTATAAAGTAAATGAAAATTATCCATGATGATACAACCCAGAAATCATCAAAATTGACATTTTGGGGTAGTGTCTAGTCTTCTATATATGATATCATGAAGTTTAATAATGCATTTTTTCAACTTAATATTTTTTTGCATGTAATTTGCTTTTTTCAGGACTCCTTGAGATTTTATGATTTTTGTTTGCATGCAATATGACAATTTTAACTTTTATTTCAACACAGTTTCATGATATTTGTAACTGCACTTCCTGAAGACAAATTTTAACAGCAAGCTATATCCAAATTGCACTTCCAATAGCCATCTATTTCTGGAGTATCTGCCAAGCTTATCATTACTGTTCTACGAAAATTGCCCATTTCACAATCCCCTATCCAAAGTGTCTATACTCAAACAAAGACAATGTCCAAAACACATGCAGTACTAAATTAATAAAATTATTAGTTTCCCTTAAATGTCAGATTTTACTGTGTTTTAGTATGCAAAAATAGATCCTGGGTGCTAAGGAATCTGTCGGCCTGAAAGAATAAATATCCAACAATCTGATTTTGGAGATACTTTGAACTTATTGTGGCCTGGTAACCCAACTTTAATTTATACCATTTTCTCTGGACATTCACAGCTCCAGAGATTCAGTTAAAAAGCTTTGGTATCAGCTCCTGCTTTTAAGTTGGCACGTGCTCTCTCACTTGAGACTTAACTTTGATCACTAGTATAATCTATCATGATAGCGCAGTCTTAGAAGTCACCCACGGGGCTTGTTATTGACGTGTCCAAGACATTTTGTTATATTTTTATGACCCTAAGGGGAGTTCTGTACTAGAGACTATAATGTCTGGAGAACAATGCACTGTACCTGGATTTTTGAAGTGAGACATCTTGGGGGCTGAAGGCTGTAATAGCACAAATGTGTCTGAGTGAGGGATCTGACATTTATCTAGGAAATATTTACATAGCTCCATGTATCCATAAAATACTTTTCATATTTAATCACTGCTGATCATCAAAGAACACAGCTTGGCTTCCAAAGGATTTTGAGAACTACAAGGAAAATAACAGGATTTATTTTTTTACATGTATTGAATTGATTTATATAATAAGTGCATGTTTAACAAAACTTGACTTCACTTTGTGCTGTGTACTCATATTTTATACTTGACATTGAAGTCACATTTTTTAAGATTCAGGAAAAACTGCTTGTATCAAACTTTTATTTGTAATTGTTACTATCAATGTAACATAAAAAAGTGCAGATATTAGGAAAATTAGGATATTTTACTCTTTTATACATGGCTTGATTCTCTAAACCTCAGTGAGTAGCTACTTCAGGAGAAGAAGGGGGCCTTATCAAGAAATTCAGAATTGGAAATTCTGTTCCAAAAATTTTAAATCAAAGCTCTGGAGATGAAGCCTGAGAATTTTCATTTTTTCCCATTTTTATTGAGTTTTTGTTTTTCAACTTGGAATTTTTTCCCCAGTTTTTTTGAGATTTAAAAGCACTATAGCCAACTCTGATATACTTGAAATTGCAAAAACTAGGTAGATAACTATCAATTAAAAAAGTGTTTTAACTATTATAGAAATATTAGATTATACTGTCAATAATCTAAGAATCACAATGGGTACATACTTAGGACCTTGTTTCAGGATATACATTTTCTATATCACCCTGTTTAACATAAGTATATTCAACTGACTGTGTTGTATTTAGTTCAAGGTTTTTCCTCAAGACTTTTTAACTGTGATTTTTTGGAAAAAAAAGTAAATATACAACTTGTTTACTTGGCTAAAAAAGACTGAATGATGAGCATTCACTAAAACTAGCTTTAAATCAGTTTTTTATAAATACTGGATTGATATGGCCGACAGACTTCTTTGTTGGGTGACTGACATGCATAATAATAAGAAACTGAAAAATATCGCCAAACAGAGCCCTTAGTTTTGGAGTCAGACAGGTGCCCCGAGCCAGCCTCCCGCACAGGTGGCCGCACTGCTTGCCCTTCCTCCTGTGCCTTCGCTCATTTTTCCTTCTGACCAGTGTCTACTGTTCGATCACAACACAGATTCATTCTCTTGCCATTATTGCCTTTCAACTCTAAAGAAATTCATTCACACATTCGTTAACGATTACTTGAGGCTTTGTTCCAGGTTCTAGGGACAAAGGGGGCAATGGAACTGTTAGGAACTCTGCCCTCATGAAACTTGTATTCTTGCAGTTGAGAGAGATAAGAGAGTGGGTAAACAGGTAAAACATATAGTGCACATCAAGGCAGTGTTAAAGATTAAAAAATAAAGCAGGAATGGTGAGATATAAAGTGTGTGAGAAAACTCTGGAAATGGGAAATGGCGAATCCTGTGGCCAGGGATCATCAATTAGGTGATTTTTACCTCAAGAAAGTGAGGGAAGGGCCTTCTGACAAATGGGAGGTGGGAAGCACTGAAGGTGAAAAAGGCCCAGAGTGGGGCCCTCCCTCGGGGTGTTGCGGCAGCAGCAGGCGAAGGCACCGCGTGTGTGAGCGGGTTGCGTCCTGGCATTTCCAGGCAGCACTGAGTCACGGGCTAAGCGTTTCATATAAAGAACATGCCTCCACGTGTCACCATCATTATCACTGTTGCGTCATAACAGGAGCTTCCCCCTGTTAACTGTATCACTTAAACCTACTTAATATTTCAATTTCTCATTCTCTAGCCCTTGTCAAGAGAATACCACTATGGCAACAATTTTGGTTACATCGTGGCATTTAAGCCATTTGATGGGGAAGAATGGAAAAAAGTCACAGTCACTAATCCAGACACCGGCCGGTACGTCCACAAGGATGAGACCATGCGCCCGTCCACCGCCTTTCAGGTCAAAGTCAAGGCCTTCAACAACAAAGGAGACGGCCCTTACAGCCTCACGGCCGTCATCAACTCAGCACAGGACGGTGAGCAGAAGGCGCACGGACTCGATGAGGGGGCGACGCGTGCCTCTCGGGAAGCACTTGCTCTGCTGCCTTTTGGGCCATACTGACTCAGACACTTTTATAGTATTATGCATTTAGTACAAGAGTATTATTTTGGGCCAGATTAAAACGTCACTCTCTCCGTCTAAGTGACCAGCACGTTGCCAAAGTCTTATCCTTCCTTTAGCTCATGTCCGCGGTAGTTAGGAAGTCCCCGCTGAAATAACTGATGTAGGCCCTGCTCCTGCCTCGTGGTTATAATTGTGCAATTAGAAATTCTCCCTGCTTGATCGGAGAACCTCAGTTTATCTGTGCATTCACAAAAGTTGCTCCTTACAAGTTCCTTAACATGTCTTTTTTCTGGCAAAATTTCCACTTTTTAGCCCAAAGTTATGTGATTGTCAGCGTTTATGTCACTTTTTTTGTCATTAAAATAGAGTACTGGAATTTTGTTAAGGAGAATCTAGGCATAAGTCTATGAAGAAGGAATGAATGCCAGTTGAAATTTTTTCTTGGGAGAAGAACAACTTGTCTGGAAAGTTACATAAGGGAAAAACAGATACTCTCTCTCTTTGTTTTTCTAGAAACTTTAACTGAACTGAGAATGTTCCTAGAAAACATATATCTATCCTAAATAATACATAGCTTTAGATTAAATGTAAATACATTAATTTCTATGATTTCCTATGTAAGCTACTATTCTCTTATTTATTTTTCCTGTTAAAAAAGATAAGGCCTCCTTATTATATCTCTGTGCTCAAGTGCACTATGTGAACAGTTAGTGGCCTGAAAAGCAAATAGATTTCATTGCCTTCTGACCTGACACATTCCTCCCTGACCAAGTTTCTCTTTGCACATGTGTGAGAAATATAAATGCAATAGTTTAGAAACCTAAAACAATGGCAGATACTCTTATTCTCTCTTAAAGGAAAAACATGCAAACGCTCATTAATTTACCCAATTTGCATGATTTTTACTCTAACGTAAACATTTAGGTATCCCTTATAACTCACCTATACTTTTCAATCATAGTTACTTGTTTTCATGTTTGTTAAATAATGTGGTTTCAAATCATCCCATGGTCTTTATTTCTAATACAAACACAAAAGGCAGTCTTATATACACACACATACTTTTTAAAGTTAGTTAATTGGACTAAGCACATAGAAAGAATAAAAACTAGAAATTATGTAAGTTTATAATCAATTCAGGACTTTCTGGTCCTAAATAACAAATCTTACCTTCTCTATGCATTTCTGATTCAGCAGAAATATGATAAGTTTCTTCAGTGTTAACTGAACAACATGAGTATATCTCACAAATCAAATGAAAATTAAAAACATTTTACAAGTTATCTTCTCACCCAATATCAATTTTTTACTGCCTTATTTGATGCTAAAGTAATCGGGCAGGAGGACCTGCCTGTCGTCCCTTCAGTTGTGGCCATCTGTATTTAGTAATATTTCTTTCCTAAATATTTTATGAGTCTCATAAAGCCTGCATGTGCCAAAACTTGAATAAGTATTCATCTTTTCTTCTGCTGCTAAGAAATCAATCATGGTGCTACATGTTTACCTTGATTTGGAAAGGCAACAGTGTTCATGGGGAGGATATTTTTTAACATAAAAGAAGATTATGGCTTGTTAATAAAAGAGAATAAAAATTGATCACTCCTGCTTAAAGATTTCCTTAGTTCCTTTGTGTAACTTTCATAAGGGATGTAAATTACTTCCTTTTTTTCCCTGAACAGAGGCCCTGTTGATACATATTTGACTTGATGCCCAGTTAGAAGATTAACCTTATAAAAGCTTTCCTGAGTCTAAGAAGCAGTGGATGTCACAACTTGTTTCAAAAGATCTTAAAAAAAAAGAAAAAATCTTAGCTTAAATATAAAAGAGAAAGAAGGAAGTATTTCTTCATATCCTTAGCTCATATAAATAGAATGAGAAAGTTAAAAATTAATTGTAATGAACGATTTTCTAACTAAATACCAAATCTCCTATTTTCGATAATGTAGAGTTGATACACATAATTTGCATCCATGGACTTTCTTAAGCAGGATT
The DNA here is from genome assembly GCF_040802235.1 of Manis javanica. Lineage (NCBI taxonomy): Eukaryota > Metazoa > Chordata > Mammalia > Pholidota > Manidae > Manis > Manis javanica. The sequence goes on along the minus strand of NC_133170.1, from coordinate 3,893,406 downwards.
AGAAGGGCGAAATAAAAAAAAAATTAGTGTGGTTCTTGTTTACAGATATCAGAGAAATCCATGAAGCTTTCCATATTTTTTAAATAGTGTGTGTATGTATACATGTGTATGTCTGTTAACATTCATGTACATGAATGTGTGTGTGTGCGTGTATCACGATGATCGTGAACTAAAGTAACATTAAAACTAGAGGGAGAGGTAATAAAATTATTGGACTCATTTTATTTTGGAAATATTTAAAATACTTTAAATATTAAAATATAGGTTTAATTCATTCATGCAGCAAATGGTACCATTTGAATTTCATTTTGTAAGTATCTTAATAAGAATGTAATGGTCTCATCAAATTTCAGCTCCCAGTGAAGCCCCAACAGAAGTAGGCGTAAAAGTGTTATCATCTTCTGAGATATCCGTTCATTGGGAGCATGTTCTAGAAAAAATAGTGGAAAGCTATCAGGTAAGTTCCATTTTTATGAAATTAAATATATCTAGTCATAACTAAATTAGCATAAATTTTCAAGTATGTTGCATCTTTAATGTTCTGTGTTCTCTTGACTTAGGTGGCAACTAACTATATCCTCCGTGTTTCATATGTTGTGCATTAAAAGCTCACTGTTAGGAGTAAAGCAGAAGGTCCTAACTGGCTTATCTAGGAGAGATAGAGAGTCCTGTTTGTTGACAAACAATTTGCCAAAATAAGAACTAAGATAACACTCACAGTTAAGCAAGATCTTTTGAGACATTCTTATAAAATGCTGGTGAATCTCAAGATTTTTGGAAAGGATATGGGTAATTTGTAAAATCATTCTTGAAATGTTTGTCCTGTTTGGCTCAGTAGTTCCACTTCTGAAAGCCCCTCCAAAGGGGGCAATTTTAAATATCCCAGATATGTGTCTCGTGATGTTATCAATGGAGACAGGAAACTGCCAACACCAATGTCCCAAGGAAAGTGTCTCTTGAGCTGAATTTAAAGTACTCATAGGAATTAACCAGACAGAAAGGGGAGGACTTGTCTTAGTCGAAGGGAATAAGACCTGGAAAATTGACACTAGAATGGTCGTTCGGGTCTCTAATGCGATGCTAACAAAATTTAGACTTGATTGTATAGGAAAAGTGAAGTCATCCTCTATTTTTAAGCACAAAGAATGAAAATTAAACAGCAACTAACATCATCCTACCTTTGCAGATGAGCCAATGGGTACCAAAGAGGTTCAATGACTTGCCTCTTACTAATAACAAGCGTCAGAGCAGCGTCTAAGAACATTTTCTGACTCAAAGATCAAAGCTTTGTGTCAAGCCACAGACCCCCTTTGGTTTTGCTCAGTGAGTGGCCAGTGAACATCCCCCACTGTCGGGTCACCCTCTTGACCCTTTCATATGTTCATGGAATATTAGTTCCACAAAGTCAGGTTTTTTCTGTTTTACTGTCAGTGCCAAGAACAGTGCTGGCATATGGTAGGCATTAAATAGATATTGGCTGAGTACTGGCAGAGATACTGAGGTATGATCAATTAAGTGTTACCATCTGGCTTTTTAAAAGTAGTGTTTCTGAGATGTAACCACAAAAATCAACCCAAGTTCCTAAGTTTTAAACATGCAAACTAACATTTTTTGGGGGTGGGGGAGGTACTGTAGCTTATGATTTGGGTAAATCTCAAAGTGTTTTCAGGTAATCTTTGCAAGGGCTCAGTGGAAGTTACTACAGAGAGTGGAGTGATAGGACTAGACTGGGGCCCATACTCATACCTTATCAAACTGACAATTACATTCACAGCCAGTAGAAAAGAAATGAGACAGAAAGAGAAATCCACTAGATGTTATAAATCCCTGTAGTAAACAAGCCCAAGATATCTTGGGAGTAGCCATCAGTATTTGGACCTTGAAAGCCACATTTTGGTCCATAGGATTTTTTCTTCTTTTTTATTATTCATTCTTAAGAAATAAAAAAGAGAAAAAAAGATCATTTAATATAAAACTCACTTGTTGAGCCAAAGTGCTACATGTACATTTACTTTTTTAAAAACATCCTAGAGAATTATATGTTGTCTTTGCCTAGGAATTATATATTGACTATTTAATAATTTTCAACAAGCAGAATATAAGTCTTTTTGATTGGGAAGTAACTTCAGTTAAGGATTCTCAATTAAATAGCAAAATACAATCTTTAGCAGATAAAACTATCTCAAACTGAGAATTTCAAGGAAAAAGTGTTAGCCAATGAGGGGTTCAGTTTCACAGATTTCTGACTTTTTTGTAACTCCACATTAAGTAAAGAATTACAAGCTGAGCGTCCATTGGTTGACATCTTCGCTGGGTCAGTAGGGAATTTGGTAGAAAATGAATTTGAACTTTTTGAGCCTCAGTTTCCTCACCTGTAAAGCTGCAGAAGTACCCACCCCTCATAGTACTGTTGTGTGGGAGAAATGAAATAAAAGTGTTTAATGTTTTTCCCTGTTCTATGTCACTGGACATTTGGAGACAACAATGGCGATGAGGCTGAGGATGACGATACTCATGACGAAAAGAACAGTGGTGCTTGGTGACCCCGTGCTCTGCCGAGCACTTCCTTGAGCCTCTTGTATTGGATCCACATGGTCCGAGGGGACAGACACTATTATTATCCCTGTTCTAAAGATGAGGGCCTTGAGGTTTAGCAAAATATCTGGCATAACCAGATTTGAACCTATGTCTTGCCTCTCCAAAGAAGGCTCAATTAAAAATGCTGGAAGTAAATCATGAAATTATTGTTTCTTTGGGTTCTTTTTTAAAAACCTTTAAGTCTTTTGCACAGAGAGTTGGCTATCAAAGAGACAAATATGAAAGCTTAGAAGAGAATGTTCATAACATTTATCCTCCTGTAAGAAAATGCTCCTGTATGGGGGGGAAATCTTTACTGACTATAATGTGGCTATTGTCTCTATTGTAAAATATGGAGCTAGAAGCCAGTGGTTTACCAGGATAGATGACTGAGAAAACTAAGAGCCACTGCACATCCTATGAAAATGCACTGTGCATCTAGATTATAAAGACATAGATGGGAAAAAGCAGCGCATTAAAAAAAATAAAATACAAAGCTGGAGAAGTCTGAGTTCTGTGTGATCGGCCACCACCTCAAAGCTAATTTCCTGACATTTCAAGTGAGAACTGTGGGCAGCTGAGTTTAAAAATAATTCTCTCTTCCCTTGTGGTTTGAAAATGTATCTCAGTAGAATGCTTCCGTTCTGCCGGTTAGTTTTCTCTTGCCTGAAGAGCTCCCGGCTCCCAGCCCTCGCACGCAGCTGTCCTGCAGTGAGGGGACTGGGAGAGAGCGAGGACTCCTTCCTGTCAGGGCAAATTCTGACATCGGGCTCCTGCCCAGGAACCCACCAGAGACAACTTGCTCACCTGGCAGGTAAAAGCATTCGTTTTAAGTGAATGAAAATGAGCACAATATGCTATCGGAATAATGAATGCAAAAACTCTTAGCAGCCGAATTGGGAATTAATGCAGATGATAGGTTTCACAGTTATCTTAAAAGATTATCCATTCCGAGTAGTTGACTCAAGTGTTCTTAAAGGCAAAGTACTATGGTGAGCATAAACTTGATATTTAGGAAGTGCTTCGTTTCCTTGTTCTGGAGGAAGCATCTGTCTTCATCTCCCCAGAGCAGAGCCTGGCACGCAGGTGTGGGAAAAGACGGTGCTTTTTCCTGTTCTACTTGTCTGTCTGTTTTAAACATGATCCCAGGGAGCAGATATAAGGAGAAAGCAGATTAAACAGGAAAACGGGAAGTTTGGGTGGAAAGAGGCTTAATCTCGTTGGCAACTACTATAGGCAACTGGTGCTCCATCTCTTGGGTCCTGAAGGAGCTGGAGGACTGGGGCTCAGAACTGCCCTGCCTGGGATGAAAGGGGAAGCATCCCTCCACTCCTGCTCCCCGTTGGCTAAGGGAGACCCCCAGAGCATCACCTCCCCTCCCAGTTCCCCGGAAGGCGAGGCGAGTTCCTCACTGCAGCATGACGGGCGGCCCCGGCCAGCAAGTGAGGTGGCGGCGGCCCCAGGACAGGTGACACGCTCGGTAGTACTTAGGAGAAGCTGGTTGAAGCCTGCTGGCATCGATCGGTCCCTGTGCCAGGGGCTGGGGGATAAAAGCTTGAGCCCCCAGGAGCTTAAGCATTCAGATTTCCCAGGATTTATATTAGCGCTATGCCTAGACCATGGGCTGCACTCATGCTTGAATGGAATTGTGACACAATGTCTTTTTAGAGGTGGAGCTTTTCTGTGTCTGAGCCTTTTTTTCCACTGAAATAACCACATATACATGTTTTTCCTTAAGACTGTTAATATCCTTAACAAAAGAGCATTCACTTGTCACATGACTTCTTTTTGTTGTTGTTCTTGTCAGAAAAATCAGAATTGATAGGAGAGAACTTGGAAATTTGATACAAAAGTTTACTGAAATAAAAATAATCAGATGGTGCAAGCCTGATTTTTAGAAGTGCTAAACACCTTCTAGCACTTCCAGAACTGCTTTATTCTCAACCTTTTTGGAGAAAATGAGGTTAAAGAGTTGATCTCCCTAAAAATATCTTAAAATTTCTGAAGAGATATAACTCATAACTTTGTACAAAAGTGGAATTATTGTAACCCATAAATTTATGGAAAGTATAATTACCCTTTATTAAAAATACTGGTTAGCCTTTCTGTTAAAGTTTTTCTTTTTAGCTTCCTAATACTTTTTTTATATAGGGTAGAATGTTCTTGGAGCAAAATTGTACATGTAGATCTATCAAAGATATTAGAGATTTTGTGTGAACTTACATATTTTGTTTTCTTCCCTTATGTCTTTATTTTAATAAGATCTACAAAGGCAAAGGACACATGCGCCTGTACCCCCAGCTGTAGTGTAGTAACAGGCACAAAGTGGCTCTCTGATAAATATTTGTTCAATGAATAAATGAGTACCATCTACCAGGTACAGTCCTACACACACAGTGTTCACAGATAATGGATACCAATCCTCAAAGAGTTTAAAATATAGTAGGAGTTGAGACAGTGAGGCAATTCTGTAGTATTTCAATAAGCCCTATGAAAGGTTAACATTAGATAACAGATGCTGTGGAGATCTTAGAAACATGTAGATAAAGAGTGAAAATCATAATATGCCACAGCATTAAACAGAAACAAATACACTATATGGTGCTATGGCATATGAAAATGAATTCATGGCTTACTGTCCATAAAAAGGGATCTGCTTTATTTACTTATTTTTCTGCTAGGGACAGTCCATTCCCACTGACTCATCTGGGCTCTCTTTGATCTCCTCTAGTGATTAACCAAAAGCAATACATTTGTTCTGCTCTGCAAGTACAGGTCGCACCCTTCCTTCTATGCAATTTTCTCACAAATTCATGTTGGTGCGTCCCTGCAGTGGGAAGCCCAGTGAGAGAATCCAGGAGCAATGGCTCATGCTTGTCATCTGTTTGGAAATTAACTCTAAGCACATGGCCAGAGGCTGGTTCAGATAAAAAAGAATGATGCCATATTTGATGTATCTCCAACTATTATTTATTTTAGCATTCTTTGAAAACATTGTAAGTCACATGTAAACATAGGTTTTAAGTTACAAGAAGACAGATAATTAAATAAAGTCACTTTTCATCAATAACTCTGTGCCCTCATTATACAGGGAATAGCTAAATCACTGCTTTCATTTATTGTGAATTTTAATAGAGACTCTGTGACCACCCAGATCCCATTCAAAGTCAGATGAATGAAGTTCTTGGTCTTTTGGGACATGGGTGCAAAGAGTACACTGTTCTTTCCTTTTGTATTGCCAAAACGCCTCGTGGAATTTGGGGTGAGATTGCAGAAAAATGTTGTCACTTTAATTCCTCATTTTAATACATGGTGTCTCTTAGAAATGGCCTTTATTATGTCAGTCTAGTGAAAAAGCGTCTCCTCTTTAAACTGGATAGAAAGTTGTTATAATGGAATGAAAGCTTTAAAATGCAGTTTACTTTTGTCAACAAGCACAGACATAGTGCTTTGATTGCTGTAAAATGGGGTAAGTATTACCATTCTGAGACTGTTGTGAAGGTAACCTATGTGGACCATCCAACTTCAGTGCCTGGCATTCGTTGCAATATAAATGTTCCTTTATTTCTCTTTAAGTCAAGCAGTGGAAGAGGCCCTATGTATTACCCAGTTCCAGGTCCTACTAAAATGTTGGCCATCATCTTCCTTCTCAAGTGGAGGAACCGCCTGACTGTATCCAGAAGGAGCTCAGGCCTTCTCCAGGGGGCTCCCATCCCTAGAAAGTCCTTCCTTTGCCGAGTGAGATCTGCCTGCGGAGCTTCTTGGTGCAGATCCACTTCCTTGGTTCTGAGGCCGTCCTAGTGGTTAGATGACAGGAATGCCAAAGACTCTATCAAAGCCATTAGGAAATGTATTACTGACCCCAGGAAAATGAGAACAGTAAACAAATAAAAACATTGCCAAGGAGACCAATAAGCAATTAGTGATTAGCTTTTCTTTGTTCTGAAATGTGCTCATTCTGCATAGAAACCTTACTTCATTACCAAGTAAATTGGAGCCATCTAGTTCCATTTTATAATGGTGTCATATGTGTTTTATGTAAATGAAAAGTTGATTATATAAACCTGGGATATTATCTAAGCACTTTGGTTAATTCTGAAATTAAATTCCCATTACCTTATAGACAGGGCATCTAAAATATGCAAAATACCAGTATATTTATAATATTATAAGCAATTGTTCCCTTTTTATTTATACCTTAGCTATAATTATAGATTTCTTGCTAATAAAACCACTTTATTTGAAGGCTAAAAATTATAATTCACAACTTTAAGAGATAAGGAAAGCTGTCATTGATACATCAGTTGCTAAAAGTAATCATTTCTGCTCACAACATGGATAAAAAATTTTTAAATAAATTTATTTTAAAGATAAATAATTTCTACAACTAATCAACTTAGTAGGCATCATATTTCTTTGATATCTGGGTTCTCTGTAGGTTCAAAGGAAATCATTTTACATATATACTTGTGAAATGAGCTGGCATGTTTTAGGCCACATAAATGAATGTTTTTGTCAAATAAGGTTGTATTCCCATCAAACTGCTTTGTCAGTGGCTACTAACAAATTTGAAATCACATAAACATAAATAAAGCCGAAAATAAATGTTAGAAATGATTGTGGCAAATACTTTCAGAGACCAATTTTGAAGGCACATTTTACACAGTATTTTCTGTTGTTCTCTTTTCTTGGGCAGTGGGAGATTATTTCAGGCAAGAGGCAAGCCTTGATTTGCTTTTGCCATGTTTCATCAGCTCTGTGTTGTGTGCCTTGCCATATTCCAAGACTGATAGAAGTGTGCTGACATTAGGTAACGGTTGAGACTCTGATGCTCAGCCCACATCGGAGGGGGGAGGTCAGAGCCAATTGGAAAAGGCTTTTCACATCTGAAGTGTCTGAATCACAACGAAACGTCACCCAACTTGACTGTTTGCAGATTCGGTACTGGGCTGCTCATGACAAAGAAGCAGCTGCACACAGAGTCCAGGTCACCAGCCAGGAGTACTCTGCCAGAATGGAGAACCTCCTGCCCGACACCCAGTATTTTGTGGAAGTCAGGGCCTGCAACAGTGCAGGGTGTGGACCCCCCAGTGACATGATTGAGACCTTCACCAAGAAAGCACGTGAGTCTCTGCATTTGTATCTTAAATGTCTCAAAAATTGCGTATCGATTCAATCATAATGTGTGCACAATTGAGAGAAATTACCACCTAGCAGTCTTAGCACAGTGAGTTTTTAATTCTGTCCTTTGCAATCATACAAGATTTTTAAAATTTTTTTTAAAAGAGTTAGTTGTAGATGATGAAAAAAATGTGGAGAATGCCTTTGTATATTTCACGTTCCACTATAGAAATAAAATCAGAGCGTCCCTTTGTAAAGACTCCCCTCTCCCCAAATTTGGCATTATTAGATAACATACTTTGTATTTATTCTGTTATTTTTAATGTTGTTTTCCTAGGAATGCATCAACAGCCTAAGAGAATTAAAACCTGCTTATTTTTCTATGATCTTCATTGCACAATGCAAGTTCAAGTTTCATGTTGTAACATTATGCTTACTCTCTAATTACCATATGTTCTCATTGTTTATCTAACAAGATCACTTACCCTGCTCAGGTTTTCTGGTCATTCTCATTTCTCTGGCTTCACTTTGATATCTTCCTCCTGAATCCAAGTTGAAAAATATAGAAGAATATAATTTATATTAAGAACTCTAATGAGTTTTGCAAGAACTTGAAGACAAAACTACCATTAGGGTTTGAAAATGTATGAGATTCACTGGGGAAAAATAAACTCCTAGTGAGATAAAACACATTGGTAAGAACCAGACTTGGATATCAGACATGAGTTTCAGATCCGTCTTTGCCACTTACTAAAGGTGTGACAATAGACAAACCACTTCCATCTTTAAACCTCAGTGTTCTGATTTGTAAACAGAGTATGTATTCCTTTGTTCTTCTTTCTACTTTCTCAGTCATCAAAAGTATGGTAGGAGCTTCTAGTCATCTGATTTATAAGCTAATGGAAGGAGACAAGAAAACAAAACAAAGGAAAACAAAAAACCTCTGGCAAATAAATAAGTATGATAATATCAAGGGACAGGGCAATAAGGTGAATACACACACAGGTAATAAGGTGGAGTGACTCGTGGGAGCCAAATTCCAGTTGGGTGGTCAGGAAAGGCCACTTTGAGAAGGCGCCACTTGAGGGTAGGAAAGGAGTAGCGGGGAGGACCTGCTGAGGGGTGACTGGCAGGAGCAGAGTGTCGCAGGGGGAGGAAATGACCTGTACGGAGGTTTAAGGTGGGAAGGGTTTGGTTCTGAAGCACAGAAAGGCCAGGTGGGCCAGGGCGTCAGTTCTGTGGTGAGGAGGAGGCAAGTGTGCTGGGGCTGAAACGTGAAGGGCTGTGCCATTGTGGGTCATGGTAAGGAGTTGTTGTGGGTCATAGTGAGGAGCTGGAGTTTTTTGTGAGTGTGCTAACAGCCATTGGGAGATTTTTGCAGCAGAGAGTGAAATCTAATTTATGTTTTTTTAAAAAAAAAACATTCTGGCTTCTGGATGGACAGCGCATACAGTGGAGTAAGAATACAAGCAGGCCAGCCGATTAGGAGACTTTGAGTAGCGGAAGAAAGCCACGGTGGGGGCCGGAATCAATGATTATGGAGACAGAGAGAAGTGGAAAATCACTGTACGCAGAGTTGACAACTCGCTGCTAATTTGGATGTTGGTGATGAACAGAAGACCAAACCCAAAACTAGATATTTGCTTGAGAAACTTTGGGTTCTGAGACTCACAGAGGGGCAGGTTTGGGGGTACAGTGCAAATGTTCCATCTTGATTACATTTGAGAGCCTTTAGATGTGCACGTAGAGACAGGCAGCTGGGCACGCACATCCAGAGGTCAAGAGAGTGGTTAGACCTTGAGCCAGACCTTTGAGCACTTAAGGCTCAGGCGGCCCAGGTGTAAGATTCAGGGAAGATTCACAGGCAAAGGGAAAAGGGTGTTTGGGATCAAGTCCTACGTCATTCCAACATTAGAAATGGGGCAGAAGACATGGAGCCCACAAAGCGTGGCTCATGAGAAGGAGCAGCCCGAGAGGCAGGAGGAAAACCCAGATGGTAAAAGATCATTAATTTAAGAAAAGAATGAGATGCAAGAAAGGATTAGAATGTCAACTGTGTGGAATGCTGCAAAGATACGAAGTTTGAAAGGAATAAAAAAGTGACATTAGATTTGGCCAGTTGGAGGTGACTGACAACCCTGAAAACCACAATTTCAAAAGACTGGGGGCAAAGGAAACCCAAGTGACGGGTGATGAGAAGAGAGGAAAAGGTAGGGATACCACCTCACAGGGCCATAGGGAGCATTCAGTGGACCCATGGATATAGGTGCCTAGCACTGAGCCTGGCGTGGAGCGAGCCCTCACCCAAACTGACTGCTGTTGTCTTCGCGTCGTCATCCTCAGCATTAACAGTGCCAGAGCCCACGCACTTGCAGAACTGAGGGTGGATCTGGTGACTGTCGTTTGCATATTTCTACTTTCCGCAGCTCCGAGCCAGCCGCCAAGGATCATCAGTTCCGTGCGCTCCGGTTCACGCTACGTCATCACCTGGGATCACGTGATCGCGCTAGCCAATGAATCTACAGTGACAGGATATAAGGTAGGTGAGAGATCACTCGATTATTCCGCACGCAAGGTTCACTGTTGCAAAGAGCGATTGATACTTGTACATGTTGCTGTTTTGGCAAAACGCATTCAGCTTTCTTGTTCCAGCTGTGTGGCAGAGTCCGCGCCATGATAGCTTTCAAGATGAGAAAGGTCTTCAGGGAATTCTAGGATAGTGTTTCATCACGTGAGCAAGACAAATGTAATACTGCTTTCAAGGAGAGAGTTGTTAGAATAATCCGTGCATCAAAAAGGGAGAAATAATCCTTTTTTGTCAGTGATTGAGACAGTATTGCCCAACACACAGCAAACTCTGATGTATTGAGTTGCCTTCTGTAAATGAATAAAAAAGGAAAAAAGATTATTTCCATATATTCACTATATCACATGGTATCACATTTTTCATTGGATACCAAATTTTAGGAGTAATGTGAAAAAAACTTTAATTGTGAGACTTTTATTAGACTTCTTCCGTATGTTGGAAAAGCCCTCATTTTATAACCTTTTTCATAAAAGGCACATTCTCTCCCTCTATTTTAGGCCATCTCAAAAAATAAAATTCAGGTGCTTGAGGCATATTTCCTTGGATCACCCTAAAAATAGGTGAAGTCAATTTCTGCAAAGGAATTTTCCAGCTAGGATTACATGTCTCTTCCTTGGATTTTTTTAATTAATAAGAGTATAAGAAATTTTTTATTCTGGTTTTAGTATTCAGCCATTGGCTCATTATTACCACTTTATGAAGTATACATACTTTGGACCTTTTAAGGTACTTTATAGACCTGATGGTCAGCACGATGGCAAGCTGTATTCAACGCATAAACACTCTATAGAAGTCCCGATCCCCAGGGACGGAGAGTATGTTGTGGAAGTCCGCGCACACAGCGACGGAGGAGATGGTGTGGTGTCTCAAGTCAGAATTTCAGGTAAGCTCGTCATGTCAGTTAAGTACTTGTAAGTCTCAAGGACATACGGATTCCCAAGAGGAAAGGTCATGTGGATTCCCAATGTTTCTCTAAGCAGCTCTGAAATGCCAAGGATGTCCTGATACTTGAGAATCCCTTCCTTAGGAATCACAAAAGTCAATTCGCAACATACCACAAACTTGTTGATTATTTGGACATTACATCACAATTAAAAGATCAAATGCATTAAAATGGTACATAATATTAGCCCATTATATAATAATACTCAAAGTTCTTGTATATCAAAAACAAATTCACTGGGCTACTTTAAATATTCTTCTAGCCTCGTTTTCCTTGTCCTACACATATTAATATACTGACAAAAAGACAGCAGACAAAAGCGCCTTCCCTTGCCATCCCTCTCAGCATATCTATGTTTTTTCTTCAAACTCAATTTCTCAAAGCATTGGCTAATTCACAATAGATATTTGAGGCATTGATCTCTTCCCTTTATTGGATTTGTGGAATTCCCTTGTTTAAATTTTGATATTTCTCTCACCCTGTATGCATGATGTAGTTTATTCAAAATTAAAATAGATGTGAATTTGAGAATATTGTGAGAGATTCTGAAATACTAGATGTTAAATCAAAGATGGAAATAACTTATTTAGAAAAAAAATTTGTGATTTAAAAGCTAAATAAATGAAAATGTTATATATTAAACTAATATCCTTCAGTGCAGTGTCCGAGTTTTTGCCAAACCCTAACTATACAAAGAAACTGTAGAACTGACATTATGAGATATCAACTGTTGGAGAATAGTACCATTCTAGAATTTTCTTATTTAAGTTTAAAGTTGTTTAAAAATTGCTTAAATCATTTGTCATGAGAGGAGCATGTAATGAGGGGCTTCAGACTTTCTCGTAAATTTAAATTACTAATATTGAATTTACTTTAATTTAGACATTGTTATTATATCTTCTTAGGAAACTTGGAAATTATAAAAATCTGAAAGAAAAAGAAAGTCAGTCATATTCCAAATACTCAAACTAACTAATGTTCAGTGGAATTTACTTTGTCACCCTATGTACATACATTATTTCATGTTTTAGTTTCTATTGAATATATCATGCTGTATCCTGCTTTTATCAATTAGGTTACATGAACCTTCCCCATGCCCTTCAAAATTTTATAAATATCATTTAAAATTATACATAATATTTTATCAGACAAATTTTCACCAAAAAGTCCCTCTGTATAAATGACACTGTCAAGAGACTTAAAGACATAAGGCATAAGTCTTGAGGACAGAAAGCCAATAATGGCTCCAAAATTTTTACAAGTAGGAGACCGGCAGTCCTGGTAGAAATACAGATGTTGGAAGAAGAATTTATATTCTGTTCACTGTGTGGGAGTTTGACTTGTTCAACAGGAACAACATGGTTTCTTAAAGCATTCCCCGGAATTCTTGGCGGTTGGCAAGGAGTAATTGCTCTGTTCATAAACTCCTTGCACAAGTGAAGAAAAGCCAATTTTCTTTTCTTCCACTTTTTTGACCTAAAAAAGAATTTGAAAAGAACTTAAAATTTAGATTTGGCACCAATCTAAGAATGAGCCTTCTGAAGAGAAAGCATTCTGACAAATACATAAAGAGAACAGAAGCTCTTGCAGATACCTTCCAAAGTGGTTGGAATCATTTTATTTCTTCTGGATGAGAAGCTGAAGAAGCCCAGACTCTTAGAAATCCTTTGGCGTTATCGGTGTTGAGTTCTAGTCAGTAATTCCTTACACATTTCAGACCGTCGGTAAAGTGACTGAGAAATTGCTTCTCCTGCGGAAATGCAAAAAGAAGATTCAGCTGGTTATGACCTTAATAGTTGCAGAGATGCAGTGAACTCAGTTTCTTAGCAGAGCTTCGTGTGTGCGTGGAAAACCAGAGACGCACCAATCACTCCTTGCTGACAGATGGATGGCGTTGTATCCTGCAGTAAGGCCAGACATCTGATGAACTACCGAATTCAGAATTGTATTTGGAAAGTAAATCTTTAATATCAAAGTACTACCTCAGACAGGTGATTCACTCATTCATTATAGCCCCAAAGCAAAGATGAATCAAGAAAAATCACATGGAACCTGTGGCCTGGCTGTGCCCTGGGGAAGCTTCCGGGAGAGGTGTGTGTCTGAATCCCCACGTGAAACCAGCAGGGGCCTTGACAGTTGTAGCTGTGGAGGTGTTTAGACATCGGTAATAATTTCCGACTCTCAACTCATTACATTAAGGCAGTCAGGCCATATTAAGTGATATTTATGAACCATCTGTGGGGTAGAGAAAAACAGCACTGGGCTTAGAATAAGTTTCAGTTCAGTACCCAGTGTTGCCTTGTGCTAAATGGGCAAATCTGAGCCTTAGTCCTCTCATTGTAAATGAGAATATTGAGATACACTTCAACTGTGTATTGTAAGAATTAAGCAGAATAACATGTTTGCAAAGTTCCCTGGACAGAGAAGGCACTAAATACATTATAAAAAATAAAAACAATCCGTTGGACAGATATTTGCTGATGACATGTTATGTCATCAAAATACGGGCTCAGAGTGTCCAGAAAACTTACGAATAAATGGAGTAATCTTAAGTAAATCCTCTTTTTATGGCTCTCAAATCACTCTCTGCATATTAATATTAGAGTTGTCCTCATTGTTAGGTGATTATATCTAAAAAGAAGAGCAGAGGTAAATTGAAATTGAAGTCAGTCTGTGTCTGTCTTTGGATAAACCAGACACGGGAAGTGGGAATCACACATAGGCCGGTCACTAGAATGCTGCTCGTCAGGGTCCCCCAGAGCCTCATGGGCTGAGTATGACTTTCACATCGGGGTTCACCGCACTGATTCACAGAGGCTTTTCTGCTGTCCGCATAGCTTTCATCTTGCAGGGCCTGACGTTCTAGACAAACTTAAAGGCAAGATACCTGTCCTCTGCTAGAACTGGGGAAGGATTTGTCCCACTACTACTGGTACTAGAAATAGACATAGAAATGTGTCTCCTAAAACTATGTCATGTTTCCTCTGAATTTTACTGACGCCTATGCAAAAGAGACCCTCTGTGAATGAATAGTCATGACGTCCACTGCATGATGGAGTAAGCCCTCTAGGTTCCATTGTCCCACCACACTATGTCCCACCATGACCTTGAGTGTGATATTAAATCAGCAAAAGATCATTGGCTCAGTTTATGTAAAAGAAGAACCGAGAGAACTCTGGGCTTTGTGGGGAAGACATAACTGCCTGCTTCCCTTAGTCTGGATTTCTTTTGATTAAACTTAAACTTGTAAGGAAAGTTATCTGTCGAGACCAATTAGTTTTCCTCTTACCCTTTATCGTCAGTACTCCAAAATGCTGGCTGGTCTCCCAAAAGCATAAAGGGGCAAAGCTCTGAACAAGCAGGTGGGTCTGGGGGGAGGTGGAGATGTGGGGAACAGCCTGCCTTCATCTCTAAGTCAACCCAATGGGCCGTGTATCTGTCGCTCCTGAAAATGTCCAGGAAGTTGGAGTCACAGATGTGTGCAGCTGGCACCCAGCCAAGCACTAAGGAGGAGCCATTGACCTGGACCCCAGATACACACATTCTTGAACTTTCTCTCTGGCTCCACTTGCTGTGCCTTTGCCTCAAACACTGCCTGGGGAAAGACAAGGATGGGATGGTAGAGGGAATAATTGAATGCTTGTTTTTATGAGTAAGGCAAATTAGAATAGGCATCTGAAGCCCCCAGTCTAACTTTAATGAAGGTTGAGAAAAACCAGTCCTGGTGGTACTCCGGCGCGTCCCACGGAGGCAGGGCTCTCCGCTCCGGTGGGCAGGCTCTGTCCAACAGCCATTTCCAAAGGTGGTTGCAAAGATGATCTGATAAGCTGGCTCAGGTTGTCTGTGAATTAATCACAAAGAACCTGAATCTTATATATTAAAGTTTATGTATAAGTTGAGGAAAAAACTAAACCCATGAAATCCATTATATGTATCTTGCACATTTTATGGAATAGGACCCAAATACGGATGTCTGGGTCTCTTCTGTCTCATCCCAGGCTCAGTGTCTTCTCATTAAATGTCCCTAAGTAAGAGTTTTTTTCAAATGAACAAACCGTATTTCAGATTTCAAATTCACAATTATCAGAAGGCTTTCACTATGCGTTTCAAACTTCTTTTTTCCCCATTTAAATTTCACAAATCACTGCTATGTAAGTATTACGTTCACCATTTTACAGATAAGGAAATGGAGGCTCTGAGAGGTGACGTGCCTTGTGACAGGTCACTCCCCTCACGTAAGTGAGGACGGCCTCCTCAGGCTGATGACCCTGCTCCTGTGGAAACACCACCATGCATTTCTAAACAAGTAGGGAAGCTAGTTCAAAATGGCCTCATACTGTCTCATCTTGCCCTCAAATTATATCAAAGTTAGGTGATTTGAGCATGTGTTTATGGGCTAATAGGCACTTAGAAATGACTTTGACATTTCCCAGCAAGTAATTGGTCGTCGCTCCATTGGAAATGCCCATTCCTTTCTCAAAGAGGAAGCGAGCCCTGGCAATCTAGCATTTTCTGACTGGGCAAGGGCCAGAGTCAACAGTGAGGAAAGGCTACAACTGCCAGAATAAGCTGCCAGCAAACCATGTACTTCTGCCAAAAAAAAAAATCGGTTTTGCCTGGCATTTGGGTTCATAATTGCCAAGCAAGTAGGGGCAGCAGGATTAGTGGGTTTCACCAGTTTGAAAAACCCATCAAAACCGCTGTCACTTACATGTTCAAGCTTTAATCTGTATTTATGAACTATTATCAACTATGATTACCATAAATAAGGGGAAATATAACAAATATGTTTGCAAATTTTATGGTGCGATGCTTGATAGTCTTAAATACGTTACGGTCTGCTCAGAATCATAGACTCATGGCCACAGTAGGAAGTTTAAGACTTATCACATTGAGCCCTACCATTTCCCAGAAGAACAATCCACGTTCTTGACAAGTAAAATGACCAAAGATCACACCAGCCTCAGAGCCACATCTTGAGTCCAAATATTCTCTTTTGCCCAAAGTTATACAACTAACTATTAACAGAACTGGAAATAGGCCTTTAGCTGTCTTTGTTCTTCCCCTCATAACTTAGTATTTTGCTATTTCAAAGAGGCACAGAGAGATAAAAATATCAGAAACAAAATAAAGCAGCTGATACACACAGACACTGTCATAAAATTGATATCCAACAAAAAATAATCATCAACTGTAGAGAAAGTCTGCTGTAAGTAAAGATCAAATTCATTTTATTTTCTGATCTCTTTTGCTTTATTTTACAGAAACCCTTAAGACCAACTGGGATAAATGCACACATACTTTATTGTCGGCAGGTAGTAAATGCTATAATGATTGATTTAAAGTTGAAAACTCTCTCTGTATTTTTCCTTAGAAACCTATTTGAGGCAAACCCAACTTTCTACAAAGCTACCTCCTTTAATTTTTAATGAGCATTTGATAATTTATAAAAATAATGATTTTTGACATATGGCCTAACTGAAATGTTAACAGGAACGTCACTGAATTGCAGGAGTTCCGTTGCAAGTTTTATGCCAGTGTCTAGGCAAGTAAAAACCTTTCCTACTTTATAAGTTTGTAAGTTTTATACCTCGGCTCCATTCTGTCCTCTCACTGTTGATCATGTTTAGAAAGGAGGACGAATGGACTGGGAACCAGATCGGTTGGGGGCATCACGCACGAGAAAATGTGCAAGAAGAGACAAAGATAGGAAGGAAATTCCAGAAGTGAATCAACCAAAGATTCTTTTGTCTCAGACATTTTGTAAAGTCCCAGTGATCAAATTTTAAAATACTCATTTTGCCTCAGTGGCTTCATATTGACCAAGCATTAAGTTCCATGAGAAAATTGGATTGTGTGAATTTCTTTTTTAAGTTGTCTTTGTCAGAAACTTTGCCCATATGTTATGTTACAGGATCTAAAAATGAGAAACATCACTTCCTCCTTTAACCTTCATCTTTACCCCTTTCTGCCACAAAATTTAAGAAAGTAAGTACCGTTTTCTCACCTATTCCTCACAAGTCAGTGGGGAAACAGACACACATAATTTGCTGAGGGGTGCACAGCAAGGAAAGGATAGACCCGGAATTTCCATCTGGTTAGGCTAACTCCAGAACTCAGCTCTTAACCACTACTTTATCATTTTTTTCAGACTAAATCCTTAGGATTGATTGAATTTGTAAAATGACAAATTCCCACCAGGACTTTCTCTAGAAATAAATCAGGTCAGAATGCTGACCTCACATAGACCCAGTCACAGTAGTTTATTAAATTCCTTAGTTTGTTGTTCTCTGTGTACTCATGATTGCTGGGCCAATTTCAGATCTTGAAGTAAATATAACCATACATATTTGTATACTCCCCCCGCCGCCAAAGAAAGGATAGCTTCTGGTCTTACAGATTCTGACGCTGCACCCATCCTGAGCCGTTGCAGTGATGGCTCATAAAAATGGCTCCAGTAGGATGACTGGTCTACAGAAATAAATATGCTTTAGGTATTCAGTAGCTGAATAAATCTCTTGCTTTTCTTATCTTGGTTAGCCTCAAGCAATTGGGAAAGAAGGTAAAAGTTGAGGGAGACAAGGTAGAGAAGTTGTGAGTAATTCAGGTGAGCAATTACCTGGCACATACTTTTCCAATTACCAAAATTATGTTTCTCCAAAGTTGTGGACAGAACATTACTTGTGACATGTTCCTTGTCAGAAAACTTCCCATAGTCAACAAATCTGAGGGATAAGGATTTTTCTTTGTTGTTTTTGGTGACTTTCAATGTGCATTTGCACTTTTTATTTGAAATGTGCTCCCCTTTTCCCCAGAACTCTTTGCTTCTGGATCCATAAAGCCAGAAGGTGCTAGGCCTCCTGAGGGTGAGAGTTGACATTTCCTTTAGCGGCCCTGCCTCCTTGGCCACAGGGCTGGGCTGAGGGATGGGCACCTGTTCCAAGCCAGTTCAATCATAGAAGCCCACTAACTCGGCCACAGCTATTGGTCTGGGAATGGAATCTCTCCTTGGGAATTTTTCTCACTGGAGTTGGGGTAAAAGTAAATCGCCTCCTGGCTCTTGAGAATATATGTTTGTGAGCTGGGAACTCTTGTCTATCCTCAAAGGAAGTAGGACTGTGAACGTAAGGCAATACACAGGAAGAAGAGATGGACGCCAGAGGCCTGGAGGACACCGGGTCCAGTTCTCTAGTTCTGCTTGTCCCGCCGCAGTACACTGGCCTTTTCTCAGTTGGGTTCCTGTTACAGAAAACCAGAGATCCCCACTGCCATGGCCAGAGGACATACCACGTGAGCTGTCCTACCGCAAGGAAGGTCCACGTGCCTGCCCAGGGTTAATAGGTGAAAGGACATTTTAGGAACACTGTGCTCCGAAAGGCCGCGTCTGTGACTGGGGAGCAGTGATACGTGTACGTCTCAGGTGTGAGTGATGTGCGGCAGACAACTGATCATGTGTTGTTCTGCCCTGCTTTCTTCCCCAACTACTTTTCAAAAATACAGTGCAGGTCTGTAGCAAGAGACATCAAACATAGTAGGAATTGCTTCCACTTAGGGAGTTTTCTATTAGCTATACATTTCCTGAAGTGCTTTGTAGAAGGCAGCTCTTTTCAAACTGAAAAGCAGAGCCCACCTGTGTCAGGAAGTGATGGGCTTGGGTGGGTACAGGGACCAGCATGAGCAGAGAGGAGGTAAAAATCAGGTAGTTTCCTGCCCTGGGCCCATCTTTGAGTAAAACACCCCCTCCATCCTCATTCAGGAATGGGCTTCCACATAGGGTTGCTTCTGAAGACAGGCTGCACTGCTAAAATACCTGTAAGAACCATTGATAGAGCTCTTGATTCTCACACTGAAACCATGAGACATATCATCCCCATTTGTGTGGAAGGAGCTAAGCCTTAAGAAGATAAAGAACATGCTCAAGATCACCCAGCCTGTAGGAAGGGGAAGCAGGATTTGGACGTGGCTGTCCTCGCCTGGCCCCACAGTGCGTACTCTTAGCTGCCCACGCTTCCCTTCCCAGCGGCCCTTAAGGCTGCAGGACAGCAGCTTGCCTGCTGGTCCTCACATTTGCCTGTTCAGTCTGTTAAACAGAAGACCAAGCACAAACCTGTGGTTGAACGGGTAGTTGGAACTGACCGGATGCTGTCACCTACCCAGAGCAGCCATGCAACAGGCTCAGGGGAAGGCCGGGCCCCGTATGGAAGGTTTGAGCTCCTGCTGAAGAATTCAGAGGAGGGTTTGAAGGGAGCTCATCGGTTCTGCATTAATTTCTGTTTCTGAGGTGGGGACATGAGGAGCAAAGACTAACCAGGGTTGTGGGCACATGAGGGGAGGGGAGCTGAGCGACTGGGTATCCCAGTCATAGACAGGAGTGGGGGCTGGGTTTAATTGGTGACACATTGGTGTGACCCCTCACCGAAGGGGTCACAGCTGCTGCCTGACCTTGGGAGTGTCTTCATTTGAGTTTACTCTGGCGTTTTCTGTGTCTGTCATACTAACCTGAATAAAGACAGGCGACTTTGTTCTTTTCCTATCTGAGCTGATATTCACTCTTTCAGCTCTAGACTGACAGACTTTTACTCTTTCACTTCCCTAAATTTGCAGCTATCCCAGCAAGAGTCCTATTGACTCAACACATTTCAACAGCCAACACCCACTGATGTGTGCCTATGACAGTGTACAGTAAGCATGCCCCTGGGCAGTGGGGAGCCAACCAGGTCATCAGAACACACTCTTCCCTGAGCCCTGTGCCATTTAGCAACACTTCGAAAGGATCCGTAGTGACATTTAACCAGGACAAGATGACCGAGCAGTAAAATAAATGTCTTTCCGATGTGGGTTTTTAATATCATCTCACTGATAGGAAAAGAAATAACAATTTCCCAAGGAACAGCGCTACAGGAATGGGTGATCCCCTTCCTGCCCCCAGGGCCCTGAATATTGGAGAGACATGCAACATGAGAGAATATAAAATGTAAAGAAATCTCAGAGGTTCCCCTGCAGGCCAAAGTGGTTTCCTCATCTGCTTCCTTAAAGCCTCTCATCCCACCCATGTGTTTTCTTCTCCCACCTTGTGCTCTGTAATCAGAAAAAGCTCAGGGCTTACAGCCAGAAGAAGTACTCCTATTATAATGTTACGGGGTGAGTACTCACCACATGCTGCCCTTGGTGTTAGTCTACACAGCTGAAGATAGGCTTTGGATATAACCCTGTCCTGAAGTTGATCACAGTCTAGAATTAGAACAGTCGTAAACATGAAAGGAACACCACGAGGAGAAAATGCTAGGATTATGGCTGCATCAGCAATAGCGAAGCAGTGACAACTCCGATCGGATCATGGCGTCCCAGTGTAAGCATCAGAGAAGAGATCTGTAGCAAAAACTGACCACAATGGTTCTCTACATATCCTAGAACCTGCAGATTGTTACAGCACTTCTTAACTTAAAATTGAGATTTCCCCTCTGAATAGGTAACTCCTTCAGCAGGAACCCTTCTGGAAGGAAATAATAAGTCTGGGCAGTGCAGGTTAAAGAAAATCAAGAAAATCCAGTGGAAAAGGCAAAGTCCTTCAAATTGCATTTGCATATGTTCTGATAGGGGAAAATGAGTCACAGGATTGATGACTTGTTCATGTTTGACATTCAGTAGATACATGAAAAGCAAAATACATGTTTACTACATGCCATATAAGTACTAAAATTATGCTTGACAGCAATATTATAACATACATTTCATTAGATATAAAACCAACATATATTGAGAACTCCTCACAAATATAGAGATCCCACAGTTAAAATGACTTTAAATAGTAATTCAATCAGGTCTGTAATTTGTGCTTGGAATGTGGGAGAGAATTGGAGATGGAGACCACAGTTACATAAGCCTGAGCCATCGGAGAAATTAAATAAACACATACACACAAAGCATTTATTTAAAATAAATCAACTATCCTGATATTGAAGCCACAAATTATGAAATTGTGCCTGGTTTTCATACTAACACCAAAACTTCAAACTGGTGTACAACTGACTACATTTCTTTCCGCTGCCACAGTGTGAACTGAGCCGACCCACATATTCAAGCCCATACGTGAACGCGTCCCTGTCACTGATGTAATTTGTGGTCCAAGGACAAATCAACACAGGGACCCCACAGTCATGCTCAGGCAAAGGGCTTCAGGACGGGCCATTTAACTCAGATCAGACACTGAAGACTACTGTTCTTCTGTGTGATTGAGGTTTATCATTGGACATCGTACCAGAGTAAAATCACTTGTGGGCTGTGACATATTTTTTTAAATATCTGTATAGAAAAATGGAATAAACTACAAGAATGTGAAGGTTCCTTGAAGCAGCTTGGGTGCTGTTTTCCTACATTCCTTGCTTTTTTTCCTTTGGTATATTTGCCTTAACACACTGAGTGAGGGTGTAGTGTCATTGTGCACTTCTCGAACGGGTTCCCTTCCAGAGCTGTCTAGAAGGCGGCAGAGAGGTAGAGAGAGCCGCTGAAGCCAGGTTAATCTGAGGTCTCGTCCTGGCCGGGCCCTCTCGGCAGCAGCCTCAGTGGCATTTTACCTGAATCCGAATTACAAAACCTATAAAATCAGGTTCTTAGGATCTACCATCATGGGCCATTGTACTAATGTCACAATGTATACAAATGGCCAACAGAGTGTCTGCTTGTGGCTACAGATAGTAAATAGCAGCCGTCACAGTCGTGATGCGCGTCATTGTTAGTGCCATGTTATTGCTCAGCGTCTGCATTAATGAGTCTGGCAGCCGCTTCTTGAGGACCGCGTGCATTTCCCTCCCTCTTTTGCCCCTGCTTTGTGATGCTCAGCACCCTGCTGAATTCGTAGAACCCCCTTATCTGTCTGATAACGCTTTTTTTCCTCACGTTTTCCATGCAGCGCTGAACACTGCTGACAGGGCAGTAGTGAAGCACAGATATGCAGATAAACACAGACTTTTTTCCACTGTACAGGGAGCATGAATGTACAGAGGGCTTTTAATGACCAGAGATGCAAGAGAAATGCCCTGAATTTTCCTGAATATCAGAGGAATATTCCAAAGAAAGGGCTGTTTTAAGCCCCTGTTGATATGGTAGATTATATTGTTTTAAGGTTTCAACTAAATGTCCAACTGCGCGAATCTGTTACATTTACACGCTGATGACTAGTTTTTAGCCCGTCGTTTACAGCCGGGTGCTCACTGAAGACGGTGCGGCGAGTGGGAGGGAAGGGTCTGCTTTCTTGGTCACACTTCTCAGCCCTTTCTCAGCAATTCCAGTGAGGGCAGGATGTACACCCTTTAACTTCCTTGACCACAGGAAGACCTTTTCTACATGTAATTATTAGCCTAAGATGTAATATACATCTATTGCCCATTACATCATTTCCTTTTTAACTCACAGCATTATCTCAGGGCAATTGTTCCTTAGATAAATATTTGAATATATAATTGACTATTATCAGACACACATTTCTCAAGTCATTGTGTACAAGCACCTAAAAGTCTTCAAACCAACCGGGTATGAAATGATACAAAATATATCCAGTGAACCTATGATGTCATTATCCCAGGTAACATGACTAGTATTTTTACTGCATCTCTTTATCTTATATTTTTAGCAGCTTACCTGTGGTTTTCTTGCTTATTCGTGTTACTTGACCTATTATTACCTTCTGGTTGGAATCTGGACCATAGGGAAAATAAACATTTTTGGTCTCATTATCTTAAATGGTTTACAGGATCATGTATAAACCATCCACATGCTCTCACACATGATTCATCAGATGTATTTGTTCTCCTTCAATCATGTGGGAATAGAAACATGTTTGGATTTGTTTTGTTTTTTAAAGGAGCCACTTGGTTTTCAGGCCTGTGTAATCTGGTCTTCTCCCCAAAACAGGGTAAGTGAGAAGTCGTGGCTGTTACCAGGGAAATAAAGTGCCCACTTTGGTTTCCTTTGTAGGCGTCTGCACCCTGTCACCAAGTCTTCTCGTCTTCCTGCTGCCCGCCCTCGGCATCCTTGTCTCCCTGGGATTCTGAGTGTGGTGTGACCGCCGCTGTTCCCAGCCCAGCTCAGAGGACACCCTACATCCCTGTGGTGACAACCGTTCCTTCCAATCCCTGCGGCTCTATCCTACGCCAGATAACTTGTACTCCGACTATCCCACTGATTTACAACCCACATTAGGACTGAGGCATTCAGGAACCCCTTCCTCCAAAAGAATAAACTTTTAAAGGGATATAAAGTGATTTTTAACTCGTTCCAATATGCCTTATAAACCACTCAACCTGATTCTGTGGCAGTTGCATGATTTATCCAGTGGGGCAAGGTACCATGTTCAATTCAATACTATAGGATATAGAATGAACGAAAAAATCACCCTACACAGGTGCTTCCCATTTAATAACAAGTCGTGAAATGTAATAGAGGTTGAAATGTTGATCGTATGTGGTCCGTGTAAGAGTAACAGTCTCTTGTGCTATCTTCTCTGTTTTGGGTCCTGCATATTTTCAAATGGCCCCTATTATCCATGATGTTTGAGGTTTCTTGAAAAACACCATAGAGTATAACTGAAACATTTTGACATAAATTCAGTTCCTAAATCATTTTGTTGATGAGTGGAAAGATTCTGAACACCACATTCTAGAATTTATTTTCACTATTCTTATTTTGGAAAGAAGTGATTTTCTAAATATTTGATTTTCATAATCAGTAATACTTTGAAGTTAGGTTTTGAGTAGTAAAGTGAACATACTGTATGAAGGTTGGTTTTCTTTTTTTTTACTTTTGTATTCTACTCTGAGGTTACTTTCTGTGTTTCTTATAATCATTTTTCAACCTCAGAAATCACAGCCCTTATCCAGAATATCATCCTATTGCTGTCTTTATTCATATGTGGAATGATGGATTTTGAAAAGTAGAGAGAGTATTACATTCTGAGATGTGACAAGTCTTTGCCCAGGTAGGAATAAATGACAGTTCCGTGAATATCAGAATTTTCTAGTGGTGGTTCTAGTATCATTTTTTTGTGTGCTTCATTTCTAAGTAAAATCTTTTTTTTAATGAAGGTATAGGATCAAGAAATCACCTGTAGGTTGAAAAAACTGCGGTGTTACTTCTTTTTTTAAATTTTGTTTTACACTCATTTTCCCGCTTTAATGTAATACTGAAAACTGGCTAAAAATACCAAATCAATATGTTGTTAGTGGTACTTTGAAGAGTATGCAAAACTGGAAGGCCAGGAGGAGCCAAATAATGTGTCTGCCCAACGTTTTCTCCCAGGATTTGGTGCTTTAGGTTTTCATAAGTTCTGAAAAGGAAGACGCACATTTCTTCATTCTCCATGGTGTGCACGGAAACGTGAGTGTGGATGCGAAAGAAATCCAGTAACAAAGGATTAGCTGGCCCATGAAATAGTGCAATGTCTGATGCTTCAAGAGGTATAATCCTATTTTATTAGCACAAACTTGCTAGCTGATTAGAGATAGAGTTTATCTTTTTAGAAAGGATACCTTATAGGTTCATAAAAAAAATATTTACAGGAAGCAAAATAGATCTATTACTACTTTAACCCCCTTTCTTTAATTTGTATAATTTTTGTACTATATATCTATGTGTAAATGTTTAGAGCTTTCATTATGAAAATATCAATAAATATGTCATTAGTTTACATTCAACTCTTTGTTATAAAATGAAACTTTTTAAAAATAAGTGAAACGGATGATTTCCCAGTAGAAGTGTGTCAACAGTCTTAAGATCATTCCCAAATTTCATAAAATACTTAGTTCTTTGAAAAAGAAACCAAGTCTCTTCATACTCTAGGGAAACTAATACTCTGTAAGCTTTCTGTACCAATGTTTGCATTTCACTGTTTCACTTTGAGTTTTTTTTTTTTGCTATGTGACCCATGTTGGGCATTTTTATATAATTAACAACAACTAAATCTTTTGCCAAATGCATGCTTGCCCTTTATTTTCTAATGTATGGTAATGAAGAGCAAACTGGTTCAATTTTGCATGAAATGATTCTGAAAGATAAAAAGAAAACAGACTTTGGGGGTTGTTTGTTTAATTTTAAATTTGTGACAGAGATAGGTAAGTTAAAATTCCTCATATGCTGATAATGCAAGACTTCATTTCCTCATAAAGCTGTACAAATTTGACTGGGACCATCAGTTTTAAACTGTTGTCAAACTTATTAATGTATCATCTGCTTTAAGACACAAGATTCTTAATTAGACTTTATATAGATAGAGACATATCTGTTGTTTCTTTGTATTTCAGGAAAGGTGATAGTAGTTTTATTTGATACTGATAAATATTGAATTGATTTTTTTAGTTATTTTTTATCATTTTTTCAATGGGGTAGTATAGGACTGTGCTTTGTCCTTTTTATGAATGAAAACAAATTATAAAGAAATAAATGTCTTACTGTTACCCAAGAAATAACAACTGTCCTTTCAATTTACCTAAAGTTGAAAATTCATTTTCGAAGGTTTTCATTATAAGCTCAATAGCACAGAATAAATGTTACTTGTTAATCAACAGATCGTGTGAGGGTTCTACAAAATGTACACGCACACACTTAAGGACCCATGCATACGAGCTTGCTTGCATTACTACATTGGAATAAGGTCATGGGGTCAATAACTTCAATTTATGGAAATGTCAGAGAATATCATTGGATTTAATGCTGGACACTAAATAAAGCAAGCTGTTAGATGCTAAAAAAAAAGAAAAGTAGAAATAAATAAGAGACTACTTTAACCCTAATTGAGCCGATACTATGATAGAAGAATTTGCACGAAAGCGTGACTCCACAGACAGAATCGTGGCACAGTGAAAGCCTTCTCTGAGTTCCTGGGCTAGACAAAGCCCAAAATTTAGGATCACAGAGCTTCCTGTGAGCCTTATAATTTCCTGTGTTTGGCTGTGATTTCACCTCAGCATTCTGACTTCCCTTCCTGTTTGGGATTTGTTCCCGCCTTGGGTCCTGGTCTCTCTTTTGGACCCTTCCTCTGCTTCTCACCCTACATATTAGATCACTTCCATTCTAATATTTGGTTTTTGGTATTTGACCTTGGACTGACCCTAGCTCTATTCCCCAGGCTTTGGGAGATGAAAGTTTCCTTCTGGAAGAGAGTTTTCCAGGTTTCTGGCTTTGAAACCTGGTGGCCCATCAGCATTACCTGACAATTTGAAAAACAAAATAGATTCTATGGGCCCCAGTACAGACTTACCAGATCAGAATCTCTGTCCTTTCAGGTTGCTCAGGAGTGTCTGACAGGGAAAACTGTTGGAGAATCACAGATTTTCATGATTACTGCAAGCTAGATGTACTGTTATTTTTAACTGAATCAACAAAATCAGCCTCATTTTTATGTCATTTAAATATCTTAAAGAAAAAAGAGTCTATTCTCTTGGCTTGTCTAAAATGCTAATTTTCTGATGACCTTATCTTTTAGTTCCATATCTTAAGTGCCAAATCACTATATACTTTTTGTCTAATAAAAATATCCCCTAATTTGTTTGTATCTAAAATCCAAGCAGCATACCAAAACATATTTCAGAAGGTTTCTTCTCTAAAAAAAATGTGGATTTCCTTTATTTTTTTTTCTTCTTGTGACTTGGAAAGTTAATTAAATTTTAATACTTGATTTCCTGAGTCTATAATCTCCTGAAGGTCATTAATAAAATGATTGATGACAGGTAACCCCACCTCGAATTTCAATGTTTATTATTTTTTTTTGAGAATGGAAACAGGGTGGTTTTAAATGAGTGGACTTTAAAATCAGTTCATGGGAGACCAGGATTAAGTGTCTACATTTTTATAATATTTCAGAAACGGGTTTCCCTTTTTAGTTCCTAGTAATAAATTGGTGCTTGGGGTACTGTATATGGCACCTGTGGTCCCGCTCCGCATTTGGCTGAAGAAAATGCTGTCAGGCTCACCCAAAGGCAGAACTGAAGGGAAGGAGCGTGGTCCTTACCTGCCCTGTGTCCTCAGTCAGGCTTCTGGGTCTGATGGAAGTGGCCTTGGCGGGAGGACTGACACCTCCAGGGGTTCAGTTGTCTGAGATTTCTAGGGTGGTCCTAACAAAGGCCACAGACTGAGTGGCCTCAAAAGGCAGAAACTCATTCTCTCATTGTCCTGGAGCTGGAAATCCCAAATCAAGGGTATAAGCAAGGTGGCCTCTTTGCTGGCCGTTCTGGGGGAGGATGTGTTCTCTGACCCTCCCCTAATTCCTCGTGGGTGTGTGCAGTCCCGCGCCCCTTGACTTGCGGCTGCATCTCTCCATCTCTGCTTCCGTGGTCACACGGCATTCTCCTTGTATGTCTTCCCAAATTTCTCTCTTCTAAGGGAACCAGTCATTGAATTAGGGCCTGTTCTAATCCAGTATGACTTCATCTTAACTCGATTACATCTGCAAATACCTATTTCCAGGTAAGGTCGCATTCACAGATGTCAGGTGGATATAAATCTTGGCCGGACGCTCTTCAACCCAGTACACGTCTCCTTTTCTCTTTTTAAGACCTGCAATGCTCCACGCTTAACACTGGTGAGGATGTGACCGAAGTGCCACTCTAAGCATTACTTTGACAACGGGCAATGATGGATGAATCTCAGGTGTGTTATGCTAAGATTCAAAGGCTAGGATCCCATTTACTTCTGGAAAAGGCAAAACTCCAGAGACAGAACAGGTAATAAGAGTAGGGGAGGGTCTGACTACAAAGGGACAGTATGAGGGTCCCTTGGGGTGATGGAACCGGAGGTGGTGACTCACATCCATGCACTTGTCAAAACTCATAAAACTGTAAAGCACGGGGCTGAGTTTTACTGTATGCCCTTTTTAAAAAACCTTCTAAAATGCAGTTATGAAAAGGTCCTGGGCGCTGGGTAGCCCTGCGGTCATACTCTCACTCTCTCAGTAATGGCGAGACGGACCTTGGACAGGTGTTGTGTCATTTTGAGGAGAAGTTGCCTTTTCCATAAAATGAGGAGGACACTCCTCAGTCACTCAGAATTGTTTCTGTTGCAAAGTGATAGACACTCAACTCAAATTAAGTTTAAGGGAAAAAAAGGAATTTATTGACTCAAATAACGGGATTTGGAAGGTGGACTCGGTGAGGGCTCGCGTGATGCCCCCAGGAGCTCTGTCCGCCTGCCGCTCCTGCTCCTCTCGGTGCCTGGGCTCCCCTCTCAGGCAGGCGGCCTCCTTGGGCAGGAATCCTGGGCACTGGCAGTGCCAGGCCTGCATCCCCCTGACCCATGGTCCACAAGTGATGCTGTCTTTCTGGCCCAGCACATAC
Organism: Manis javanica; assembly: GCF_040802235.1. Taxonomy (NCBI): domain Eukaryota; kingdom Metazoa; phylum Chordata; class Mammalia; order Pholidota; family Manidae; genus Manis; species Manis javanica. Next base: position 3,864,857 of record NC_133170.1, on the reverse strand, counting down.
ACCAAATCTCGTTAAAGACTTAGATTATCCCCAGAAGTTTGGTGTGTTTTATTAGCCATCTTGAGCCCCCTGACCACCCTTCTGCATAGCTGGGAGGTGTCAGAGATGATGGACTAGGAATTCCCAGCAGGACCACATGGAACCGAGAAAGGGGTGCTTCCCCTAAAAGAAACAGCAGGTGCTGCTAAGAGAAGGAGGGTGTTGGACTGACAAAAACATTCCCTACCCCACTCCCTCTTCCTAAGTTCCATGAGGGTGTAAAAAAGATGCCAGAGTCAAGTGCCGACATAGAGTGAATTCCCAGCAACCCTTAGTTTCCCCTTCTACCATTACTTTTCCCTGGACATATGCATTTATTCATCAATGTATTTGTTTTTATACTTTATTATAATGCTTTATTATACTTTATTATACTTTATTATAATATAACTCCACGTCCATATCCTCCCATGCCTGCAGTGTCATGTACTCAGAGTTCATCCCTTTAGTGCACCTTCTTCATTTTATTTACATATGTGTTGTTATATGAATAGTAGTATCATTCTAGTTGGGTTTTTTTACATAAATTGTACTTCACTACGTATTTTATTCTGTTTCCCTGCTTTTTAAATGAACATCATTTTTTCCTAAGCTGTTCAGATGCTCTATTTAGGTCTAGTTTATTCCTCTAGGAATCAATTTAGCTTCAGTTTATTCCACTAGGAACAAAATTACTCCTTTTATTGTGTGTCCTTCCTTCATTCCCATTCTGTTTTGAAATCTCCTCACTAGAGACGGGGCTAAGCAAACATCCTTTTACAAAGCTTCATTATGCACCTCTGTGAAAACTTTCCTGGGGCGGATGCTCAGGGGCACAAAACTCACAATGTTTTATTCATACACAGTCATCCAGCGAGGTGTTCTTCTTGGGCTGGGGATACAGCCACAGGCAAAATAAAAGCACACCTACTTGAAAAGGCAGCTCCAGTTTTCACTTCCGGTTGCCTTAGAGTTTCCATCTCTCCATCCGAACTTGAGGTTATACAGATAGAAAGTTTAGCCAATCTGCTCATGTGTAAAGTGTTTTAGTTTGCATTTATCTGATTACTAAATATGCTGAACATCTCTTTGTATGATAGTTATTTGTATTTTCCTCTGTGAACTGCTTATTCATATCAAAACACGTAACTTTCTACAGAAACCTTGAAGCCATGCACACCTTATGAGCAAGCCACCTCACTCCTGGGTGTGTGTGATAGACAAATGTGTGCAAATGTGGCCCAGGGGTTGCTCATGTTAGCATGGCTGGTACAGCGCAAAGCTGGAATCAGCCTAAATGTCCATCAATAGTGGCTTAGATAAATACACTATTTTTTTTTTAAATATTTTTTAAAAAAAATCATCTTGTATGTGGAATATTATGCAGGGATTGATATGACAGCCTCCTGCTACACACACAGGAATGAATTGCATATGCCTATGTTGAATGAAAAACTAGACACAAAAGAGTACATGCTATAAGATCACTTTCTTTAAAGTTCAGGATTAAAGAGTTCAAAACAAATCAGTTTTGTTGGAAGTTGGGATATCGGTTTACCTTTGGGAAGACGGGTGAAGGTGGTGGCGGCAGGGAGCAGAATCGTCAGGGTTGATGGTTTTTCCTGGTCTGGGCAGTCGCTGCCCTGTGTGAAAATCCACTAAGCTGCGTGCTTACCAGTTGCACACTCTTCAGTAGGCGAGTCACCTTCCATCACTAAATTTGGATAAAGCATTCATTCAATAAGCCTGTTTGTGTGTAAGTCAACATTTCTAATCATGCAAGATCAGGCTGGGAAGTGTGACTGTTTATCACGCACATCTCCCACGAAGGACTGATGAAACCTTCCCGATCAGCAAGAAATACGAGTGGTTGAGGAAGAAATTGACATTAAGTGCGATAGGTCCTACGATAAGGAGAATTCCTGATGCCGTCAGGCCGGGGTGGGCTTGGCAAGAGCCGTCTGGGGGTCCAGGGAAGCTTCTCGAAGCGGAAGATGCTTAAGGTTCGGCCTCAGGAAAGCAAACTGGTGTCACAGGTCATGAAGAGAATGAACCTGGCAAGGGAAGGTGCTGGGCGGGGGCCAGGCCGGGGGCGAAGTGGCCATTCGGAGGCCGAGAGGACAGCACAGCGGGGCGTGAGGAGCGGGGCTGGATGGGTGGGAATGGGTCGTGGGGGATGATCCGTGGGCCCTGCTGACAGAACTGTGCATTACCTTCCCACGCCGGGGGCAGGCGGGTGCTGCGGGACCGGTCAGGGTCGCCGTTTGGACCCCGTGCCGACTGCAGGGTCGGGGGTGGTGGGAACGCACAGCCTCGGAGCCAAGGGAACCGGAGGGGACAGTGGCAGTTCTCCGGGTGAGGAGGGGTGGCCTCCTCAGGTCCTCCCGTGGGGGAGGAAAATCAAGTGGACAGACCTCAAAACTATTTAATGGTCCCATTAGGAGAACACATAATTTGACTGAATATAGAGAGTAGAAGACATGACGAAAGTTGAGGGTCATTTTCCGGTTTCTCGTTAAGCTGTTTTTCTTAGAAATTAATCAATGCTTCTAAATGACCTCCAGGATGATGAACGGTGCTTTGAAATATTTGTACTGAACTTTATAGCGGTGGTGTTTATATTGTGCTTTTACTGTTCATAGCCACTAGAAAAATAACAGAATATTTGGGGGAGGACGGCTTCATGCATGAAGTCTGAAATATCTTCATGAAGTTAGAGAGACCTGCTTAGCAGAAATAGATTGTTTAAAAGTTTCTCTAATCTTTTGTGGTTTGTAAATGATGATGTTTCAGATACCTTTTGAGAACATGATCATATACATATTTTAAAAGAGGCTAAATTAACATTCCCCTCATTATTTAATCTTCTGTACTCAAAAACATTGACTGATTGGGTGACTGCATACATATTTCCATTTCCAGAGCCAGATATTGGGAAGACAACTGCTGGGACTACGTGATTGCAGAATTTAAGAAAAGGATCATCTGTCAGACAGATTTGGGGTCTTTATGTTATTGGCTCTTTTGACTTTGTGTCCCTGAAACTTGAGGAGAGTATAGCTGACACCAGACAAATCCATCAATCACAAACTATGTTGACTAAAATTATTATTATTAATATGTTACCTATGTACAACATAAAATTAGTTATAAACTTCTTGTACTTGTAACTCATATGAAAGCAAATTTTAAAATTAAAGCTGCAAGGCTAGTAATATCGAAATTAATAACTGATTTGCTTAATATCATCATCAATGCTGTTTTTACCTAAAGTAATTTTCTGCTCACTGCCCTGGACCAGATGATAGAATTCTCCTACCACTGCTCAGTCCCAATTACCATAAAACATTTGGGCAACGAACGCCAACACCAGGGCACCCCTCAGCACACGCATCACTCACTATTAAGTGCACATCTGTTTTTCTCTTGTGAGCCAGAAACAATGAAATCACACTTGCGGGCACCCGTAGAATCGTGAACCCAAACTGTGGGGCTAAAATTACAGGAAATATTAAAGTAGCCATTGGTCCTTCAGAAGGTCTAGAGCCTGCCTGTGTTATTTTTGAAGACCTCATTCACAGATAATCACCCAATGATGCAAAGGTTTTAATTCACCTTGAGAGCCTCAGAATCAGCGGGAAGCAAGTTCTCTGTCCAGACCCAGTTTGAGCAACGCTGGATTGAGGCTTGTTGGCAAGAATTTAAATGCAGATATTATCTGTAAAGAATATCATGCCAAATTCTTTCACACCCTAACTCAAAATAATTTGAGTAGAAAAGGTTTGGCTTTAAAGAAAAGGAAAGGCTGGAGGTCAGGGGTTCGGAGATGTTCTGTACGTAAAGCATTTGTAGAGATGCTACGAAGCTTTTGGAAGGTTCTAGATGGCACCAGACAACAGCATCCAACACAGAAGAACTGTCATACAGAAGAAAGAAGAAGGTCGTTAAGAAGAGTCTGAGGAAGGATGCAAAGCATGCTTTGAATACACAAAAAAAACTTGTTGGTGATACTAGGAAATACTATAGATGCAGTTACATTCTATTCAATTCAGCTGTGCTTGTGTAGCATTAAAGTATCAGGAAAGTAAAGAGGCTTATCTCTAAGATAGACAGTTTCAGTCCCCGGAGAGATTGTTCACACCGCTAAGTGAGGCGAACCAGCTCTCAGAAAAGATTTACTGATGGACATTTTTGGCATATGGGACACTATGAGTTCTGGAACTTCATGACGCTCTGACGTAAGTAGAAATGCCTGTTCTTTAAAATTATTATGGCTTGAGAGATTGTATACTTTACAAATAGTTACTCTGGTATGAAACGGAATATTTTAAGCAATTCAGCTTTCAAATCTCCTTCGAACAATTTTGGGAAATACAGCAGCTCTTTGAAAAAAATAATTTTCTAGGAGTCTTAAACCACAGATTTGAGCCCCACATCTGCAATATTGAGCTGGCTTATGATACCTGTGGGTTGAAGTTTTGTTCACTATAATAGGAAGGAGTTGGCATGAAAAATCACTGGCTCAACCTCTGTATTATTAAATCATGCAGATGAAGAAATTTCCTCCAATTGGCAACATAAACCTCTGTAATATTATTATTAAACAGAAATAATAAATGATTTCTCCCTTTAGTTCTTCAGTTAGATCTCATATGTATTTCTGTCTCACCCTAAATAACCTGCTCGGTCCTAACAGCCTGTGTGCTAAGTCCTTCAATAGCAGAAAGGAAAAAAAAAACCCATCATATTTCATAATACTGTTTTTCTTATCTCAATCTTTGCCTACAAAAAAAATCATTCTGATCTTTCTTCCTGCCACCCCTGGAAAGAACCTATCCGCGGGACTTTACAATGAATTTCTTGTTGTTCATTCAGCATAATCAAGCACCGGTTAGCCAGAGAAATGGTGCCTCAAGGCCACTACAGAACTATGCAAAATCTTGGTTCATTAATGATCAAATAAAGACTGTGACCTTTCCAAGTTCTTAAAATATTTTTCCTTTTATTGTTTTGTTTTGCTGTTGCTTTTTTCTCCTCCCTTATTCCTTTTTTGGAAAGCTTATGATTTATGCAACAATGTTTTTACTAGTAATGACTCTTCAAGGCATGCAAAACCGAGTTGGTTAGACCTCCTTTTCTTTCCATTTCTCATTCTGTTGTCTGGCACTCAGAAGAGCCCATTCTGGGTGGCCATTCTAGAGAGGCGTTAAGTGCCATGTGGGTGGGCAAGCCCCAACTCAGACTCGCCTCAGACCTCTCTCCCCCCAGATTAGCTGCAGGAGCTCTTTGATCTCCAGCCTGTTCCGTCTGCCTCTGTCTCCTACCACAGCCTCTCCTCAGCTTGGGCTCCTGAGCAGTTAGCCCCTTTCTACTCATTCTTTAGAATCTTCTTTATAAAATGCCTTCTTATCAATCATTCCATAGATTGTTTTCATTCACCTGAGTCATCTAGGTTATACTTCTAAAAAAACGAGGGTTTTAGAAAGTTCCGACAGGGTTTATAATTTCAAATATGTTATTTAAAGATGCAGCCACTTAAAAAGAACAAAAAACTAAACCACCGAAAATCTGGCAATTGTTATTTAGAAAATAAATTTTAAAAGATGGGAGACTGGACTATCCTAGCTTTGAACAAGTAGACCCATAATATAAGGGGTGGGTGGGGAGGGAAGTAATGGATAGCATCTGCTTCTCGTGACCTGCAGGGCACCATTTAAAGTATATTTCCTCATTAATTTTCTCGAGTCCTCCAGATTTGGTTTGATTTGCTTGGATTTTTTATTATTATGCCTGAAAAGTTGATTCAAAAGGTTTGTAACAGATGTGAAGATAAATATAGACATATTTGAACTTTCATAGTGAATTTCTGTTTATCATCTCCCACAATCAGTAGCTTCCAGGATTAAACAATTGTAGGACACATATAATAAAATCGCTCATTAGATAATTTCCAGTGCATAACCTCTTCGTTGGGGACATTGATACTGCTTTTTTTGTGAATGTATCACAATCATATCAATGAATCAGTAATGTCATTCCCTTTGATAACTATTGGTTTCCTGTCTCTATCCTGTCACCGCTAACAACCAATTATCACAAGCATGGTGGCTTAAAATAACGGAAATTTATTCTCTCACAGTTCTGGAGGCCAGGCATCCTAAACCAGCATCACTGAACTGAAGTCGGGGGTCACCAGGGCCATACCCCCTCTGGAGGCTCCTCAGAGCCTGTCCGCCCTGTCCTCCCAGCTGGCATTCCTTGGGTAGTGGCCACACTGCCTTTTCCTCTTCCGTGTGTATCCCATCTCCTACTTCCGTCTCATGAACATGGTTGGCACCACACATGTTTGGTTTAATTACACATAAAGTATCTTGTTTATCCAATGAATTGGTATCTATTTAGAACTGATTGTGTATTCACAATGACATGAAAACAGCCACAGTATATAAATTTTGTATTAGTGAAGTTAATATTCATCGCTGAAGAAACGACTACAGGCACCAGAATCTGCTGAAGGATATCAGCAACTTGGAAGAAAATATTTGAAACCAAGACATGTTCCGTCAGTTACCGTCTTCATAGCCCAAAGAATCAGGGACACCAAGAACACCGAATCAAAAAGTGATTCACACCTACACATGCTGAAGCTACTCTACAAGAAGACGTGTCAAAGAAACAATCAATCCTCCCATGTTTTCTTCCGCCTGCTACTTCTATAGCTTTTCTTCTTCCTTCCTAATTACAACCCTTAAATAGAATTCGTGCCTCATATCAAATTTACCAAGTATCATAATTCCTCCAAGTTGTAAAGATACCTCAAGACAAATGCTGGGCATAGAAGCCACAGGGCATAAATCTGCAAAGAAGTAAAAAGCTAACCTTTTCAAACAATAATGCTTCTCTCACTTACCAACTTTACATGTCCCTGTATGGCCCTGGAAGATGACTGGTTAGCCAGAGACGGGTAAGATTCCTCAAGGGAGGAACAACCTAAGACAGGCACAGTCGCAGGGGGGCCATCAGATGAGAAATTGGGGATCAACAGTGGTGAGGCTCAGAACCTCACCCCCCCTGTTTTGAGAGAAATCTTCTGCATCCGTGGATGTTTTGCTGCCCTTGTCTAGCTCGGATTAGCACATAGTCTACAGGCACACACCTGATCATCTACATTTGCTCTCTTACAACACTTAACTATGTTTTCTACCTTTATCTTGCATCTACCTACCACTTCAGCATTTTATTAAAAAAAAAAAAAAAAATAATAATAATAATAATAATAATAATAAAGGGAGAAATGTGGGATCCACATATAAATCAAGTATAAAAATCAAACGAATATTCATATTTGACCTGATTGTTTATAGTTCATGATGCGTGATCAAAACCGAAAGTTTCTGTGATGAATGCCCTTGCCCTGTTCACCATGTAAGAATTTATTCACTATGTAAGAATTCGTTCACCATGTAAGAACTTGTTCGTTATGCTTCAGAAGATTGGAGACTGACGAGAATTAGGCTTGAGATGGATTAATGATTGTACATTGAGCATTGACTCCCCTATACAGAATTTTATTGTTGTTAACAACCATTTGATCAATAAATAGGAGAGATGCCCTCTCAAAAAATAGAAGAAAATAAAAGAAAAGAAAAAAAGAAAAGAAAAAGAAAAAAACAAAAAGAAAAAAAAGTGATTCACAAAATGAAGAGGGTTTTGGTATACATAAATCAATTTATTTCTTGTTACATTCTAGAGTGAAATATGACAAAAAATGTTTTTGTAGTACATCTCGAGGAGTTCATTTATGAACTATAAAAGCTTGTAAGTGAAAAAGAAGAAAGCATTATCTGTGTGATTGATACCTTTTAAAACTGGTAAACACTGTAATGGTGCTTCCTGCATGTATGGCATCATAGACTGATGAAATGTGGACAATGGACAGTTTCTTTAGCACAACGTTTTTAGGTCCTGATGCAATTTTGATGGAGATTCATGTTCCAAGGGGAAGCGCACCCAGGAGCTTATTTAACCATATGGTAAGCCCTTGTCCTTGAAGATGGTGGATACTTGGTAGTTCCAACAAAATTTAATTCAATGAAGAGGGGTAGATTCCCACAGCAATATTGGCATTTGGATATTGAATAATCAATACCATTAGGTAACAGAAATGTGCCTTATTAGTAATTATAAATAAAGTGCAAGACATAGTATAAAAAAGAACTGAAACAATTTAATGAGCACATAAGAGAATATTAATTCCCAAAAATCTTCATCAATACTTGATATCACCAAGCTTTTTCTCTACCTGATGGGAGGAAAAGACATTCCACAATTGTTCTAATGGGCATTTCCTTGCTTCCTAGTTAAGTTAAACCTCCGCTTACCTGCCTTTGGTTACTTGTATTGTCTCGTTTGTGGGTGGCCTGTTCAAAAACTGCCTATTTTTCTATTGTGTTATTTGCCTTTTTCTTATAGACATGATGGGATATTCTGGTTATTCATTTTCTGGTTTTTGTTATTACCTACATATTTTTAGACCATTATTTCACTTTTAACTTTGTTCACATGATGTGTTTTCATTACGGATAATTGATGTTTTCTTTTGTCAAGCATACGGATCTTCCAACCCCAGGTGAGCCCAGCAGTTCCCTTGAAAGCAGCCAGTATGACTGAGTCCAGTGCACTGGGACTGGAGGCGGATCCACCCACGCGCTGAGGAGGTCGGGACTCCACCCAGGGCTTCAACAGAGGGGCACCTGCCTTGTGCCCTCTTGTAACTAACAATACACAGAAGACATCCTCCACTGGGTCTTCCTTGATCCTTGAGGATCCCCAGATTTCAGGAATGTGTAGATCCTACCAAGGCTCTAGTATTAGGTTCCTACAAACAGGAGAAATGGGTGTCTTGTCATGTTGATGAGAGATTGGACCCCACCCAAGGGTGGGGCTGGAGGCTGAATCAGCCAGTGGCCAATGATGCAGTCAATCATGACGAGGCAGTGAAGACCTCACATGACCCTGAAGGAGGGCATATCACTCTCTGGCATCCTGCTTCTCTGTGCCTGGGGAACCAGCATGCTCCCCTGTGCCTCCCGGCCAGGCCCCAGGCTCCACCGGGACAGAAGGTCCTCTATTTGGGACCTCGGGGTATGTCCCTCTTCGTCTGGCTGTTAACTTGTATCCTCTACGGTATCTTTTATTAAATTAGTAAACGTAAGTGTTTTCTTGAGCTCTGTGAGCCCCTCTAACAAATTCACTGAACCTAAGGGGGAGGTCGTGGGAACCTCCAATCTGTAGCGGGTGGGTCAGAAGCACCCGGAACAGCCTGGGGCTTGTGGCCGGCGTCTGATGTGCGGGGCGGAGGGCAGTCGTGTAGGACGGAGCGCTTATCTGGTGCTTATCTGGAGCGCTTATCTGGGGAATCTGGTGCTGTCTCTGGGCAGATAGCACCAGAGGAGAGTTGAGTTCTCTGACACCCTGTTAGTGTCCAAGAATTGCTTGATGTTGTGAGTGGGAAGATGCCCCCCACCCAACACACACACACATGCATGCACACATGCATTGGAATCAGGTCTGGGAAGCAGAAAGGCATTGCTGTGTGGAAAAAGTCTGCAAGAGCTTCCACAGTGGTACCTAGATTGCTGTTTACGAGTAACTGGGAGCAGGTGTGTGCATAGTGGAGGCTGGGGATCGTAGGGGGCTCTCTGAGGATGCTGACTACCACAGGTGTCAAGAATAAATAAGATTGTTTTCTTTTTACAGCAAGGGTTTGGAAGAACTGTATGCCTGGACTGCCACAAGCTTGAGAAACTTGTCTCCGAACTGGGTGAACAATGATTGATTTACATTTTTCTACCAGAAATCAGCAGACCGTGCCCTTCTGTTCCCTGCTGGTAGGTGCTGCACCCCACCTTTCCTACCAGTTCCCCAGTCATCTGATTTGCTGGGTTTAATCATCCAGGAGAGATCTTGGGTGCCATGGCCTCTGAATTCTTAACATGTTTCAAAAATCCTTGCTCCTTGAATAGAAAAATGGCTGGACATAGTATCTTTTCCTTCCAGACTAGGTGAATGTTACCTTGTCATACTCACTATTGCTGAGAGGATGGTGGAGACCAGCTGGGCCTCTCCTTTCCATTGCTAACTTGATATTTCCACTGTTATGCCCGAAAAAAAATCTTTATCTCTGAGGTTCCATAACTTGGCCAGAACACATCTAGATATTCCTGTCTTTTATAAAAACCTTTAAGAAATGAATTCAGTTATCCTATCACAGAATATTTTTCGAACATATCGTCAGCTACATTTTATGTTTGAGGTATTTCTCTTTCAAAAATGCCAGGTATCCTTCCAAGCCTATCTGTCTTCTTTTCAGAGCCTCAAGCTTTTCCTTAGGTCCTTAATTGGTTCTCAGGGGCAGAATGAAGCCCCGGAGAATAGTGAGCCCTGGGGATATATTTGGGTCTCTGCCAATGTGCAGCAATGATGAACAGGGGCTTCTGTGCATAAGTGTTCCTCGCTGGTGGTCCTCCAGGTCGCCTGTGTCCCCCCCGCAATTTACTCTCTTTAGGTCATGGAGCATAAGGAAAAATTCTCAGAATTTTTGCAGATTTCTGATAGCACATTTGGGGGCAGCCATGTGGACAGGTTTAGGAACTATACTAAATTGTGGGACAATGTGTTGTTTCTTTCCTTTCTATTACATTTTGAAAAATGGTATTTCCTTCTGTAGGTGAGGGTTTTTTTTTTTCTAATTTTTATGTTTTGTTGATTGGTTGGTTTGTGTTTTTGCTCTTTGCTTTTTTGCATTTTTATTTTGTCTTTGTTATTATGATGCGTAAGGCATGAAGAACAACCAAAATATAAAATTGTACAAACTAATTGGATTATTACAATGTGAATAATTTTTCTATTGACTAAAGCCGATGATTTTCAGTACCCAGAAGTATCCCCGCCCCTTGCTTTCGCTCTTTCCTGAGGATAACCAGTGAACTGACTCCTGACACAGGAGTTTATCCTGCCTGCTCTTAAACATGAGTGAAATAAACATAACATTTCACAACACTACAGTGTTACATTTGTGAAGTTCATCCTGTTGCTACATAGGTGTAGTTTATTTACTTTACTATACATACTACCGTTCAGTTTGAGTATACCACAATTTAGCTATTTTACTATTTATGGGTGATGGGATTATTTCCAGTTTCTACCCTTTAAAAATCACACATCTGTGGACATTATTGGATATGGTCCTTGGTATACATTTTCACATGTTTTTTTGTGTGAAAACTCATTCCTAAGTGAAATGAATCATATGGTATGCATATGCTCAACTTCATAGACAATGCCAAATGGTTCACCAGTGTGGTTTAACAAATTTACACTTGCACCCACAATGGATGAGAATTGTTGTCACCCCACATCCTTGTCAACACGTAGAATTGTCTGTCTTTATTTCTAGCCACCTGGTGAGGGTGTAGTCAACCTGTTCGCAGGTCTACTTGTTATTCCCCTGATTACCAGTGAGGTTGGACATTGTTCTAACTTATCTGTTGCAGTTTGGCATTGCCACCAAGATATTTTCTGCATCACAGTGAAGCCAGAGATTAAATTTCCAAGAACTTCCTTTCTGTTTGATTCTGGATCCAAGTGTGACACTGAGAAGCAATTCTAAGGGAAGGAGAAGACATATTCTCTAGAGGAGGTGGGAGCCGGGCTGCCAGGCAGATGGAGGTTCTCAGCAGCCTCTTGGCGGGTTGTCAAGCAGCCCTGGATTTGCTGATGAGGATGGAGGGATGGTGAGAGCTTCTCTGAGCTGTACTCCCCCCGGTTCTTTGAATGTTCATAGAAGCTTCTAGTTAATAATAATGAACTAAATAACATACTAAATCTCTTCATACCTGACTTACACAGCATGGCTTCTGTTTTCCCATTCAAAACCCTGATGGTATCAACACCCTTTCACGTATTTATCAAGATCCTTCTGCAAGGTGCTCATTCAAGTTGTTTGCCTTACTTGCTGGGCAGGGTTGTCTGCTCTGAAGTATTGGTAGGAGTCTTTTATATTACTTTTGGGTTTAGTTGCAGATGATGTAAATATTTCTCCCTCTCCATAGCCTGCTTCTTTCACACTCTCAAATGGCATGTTTGATGAAAAGGACTTGCTTTGAAGTAGTTCAGCAAATTTGTGATTAACGTTTTTGTTTTATTTTTAAAACCTATTTTCTCACAGCAGTCATGAAGAAATTCTCCTATGTCATTTTTAGCTTTGTTGTCCTTTCATATTTATGTCTAAAGCCTAAAGTCTATCTGGCAGTATTTTTCAATCTGGCATAAGGAAAAGGCATTTCTTTTCCCGCGGGCTCTCCGGCTGAGGCAGGGCTCTTCACCAAACAGGCCGTTCTTCCCCCCATTTCCCCGGAGTGCTAATGTTTGCATAAAGCCAATATCTACATCTCTGTAGTTCTCTCTCTAGGCTTTCTATTTTGTTGCTTAGGTCTATTTTTCTCTTCTTTAGTCTTGTTTCTCCCCGAAGTCTCTCCTGAGTACCTCAAGCAGGGTTAAGGACTTTTCTCTGGAAGGTAGATAATTGTACAAAGTCGATACTTGTATCATTATAAGTATATTATGATGTATATATAACAGTATACTAATATTTTATATATGTAAATAGTTTTAAAATTATTTAGGCATTTTCCCCGTCTCCCTAAGAAGAGGACAGAGATCCAGTTTAGCCATCTTAATTAACAAACAGGGCAAATGCCTCTACCATATTTATATGTGCATTTATGTATATATTCAGAGAGGGGGAGAGCTGGCATTTTAGTCTGGTATCATATTAAGTTTACACTGTTTCTCTGTGAGTCATCTCTATAGACTTTTGCTGATTATAAAGGATACAGGGACACATGTTTTAAGGCAGAATTAAATACAGGCTGGGAATCTATAGGAAAATGGCTCTTCCACAGTGCCCGGGGATTTTGCGTGCCTCTGCGTGGGCCCTGTGGCCGGCTGTGCCCATAGTCTAACCCAAGTCATGGTGCAGAGGCCTGGGACTCCTTTTGCGACAGGAGAGATGAGCCTTGTAAGGAGTCACGAGGCAGTTTCCCCTAATCGTGTGGAACGCGGCCCTCAGGCTGATGCCCGGACATCTTCCCAGTTCCCCCTGGGCGCCGGACTTTCCCCCTCACCTCGTCCCTTAGACACGGCGGCAGGCGTCTGTAAGTTCCTCAGTCTGTCTGCCTGTGCTTCCAAGGCTGCTCCTCAATGGCGAGTGACCCTTTGCCTGTCCTGTGGCCCTTGAGCTTTGGCGTTACACTGTGGGACTCGGGTGTGAGGAGCTGGCACCATGCTCATCTTACTTTGCCTTTGTGTAAGTAGTAAACGGTGTGAATCCCTGTGGGGCCACCAACCCCTTCCTGGCCAGGCAGCCTGACACTGCCAGAGGCGCACTTGGGGTCCTGGGGCTGCCATACTGCTTGGGGGTGCTTGTCCACATGATAGATCCTCCTTCAATGCCCGCTGGTCAGTGAATCCTGCAGCAAATCCTGCCAGCTGCCAACACAAATACTTACAAGTTGGTAAAGACTGAAAACTCATGATAGCACTAAAAAGATGAACTTACCCTCTACCTGTTGAAATAGAAGTAACGAAAGGAAATAATACGAAGGACGGTTGCCAATGCGTATTGGGTTCACTTTTGGGGAAAATCGGGTTTCCTACCCCCTGCACTGCTGCTCTCAGTCTTGCACACACCGGGGTCATGCCAGACCCTTCCTGCGCCCCCACCCCCAGATCTCGCCCAAGGGTCACGCATGAGCTCATCACGCGATCGTCTCCTTTTCATTCTTTCGTCCTCATTTTGAATGCCAGTTTCCCAGAGTCCTGTTCTCTGAACAACTACCTATGTCATGTGTGATTCTCTAATGGCGCTCTGTTCTTCCCCTCATCATATTTACTGTAATTTATCATTAAAAATAAAAAAGCCAGAGAAATAGAAAGATAATCGGTGCGTATTCGTGTTTGTGTCCCGACCAGAAGGTGAGGTTCGTGAGCACAGCGACACAGTGTTTTGTTTATTTGCTTGTGTTTTGTATTTCTGCCTCCCGGCTCATGCCCTGGCCTGTAGAGGAGTTTAGTAAATACTTCTTGAATAAAGAAAAAAGTGTTGGAGTGGTAAACCAGAAAAAGGGCCCCCAACCCTGGATGTCCTGGGTGCTAACTCCTAACAGCCATATCCCCCTCACCCCTTAAACATTCTTTTCCGGCTTTATCTAGTGAGGGACTTAAGACTCCACATCTATTTGATAAAAAGCATGTGGTGGGGGGTGGGGAGGGACCTGCGGGTTTGGTGGGGACAGTGAAGGGCGACAGGTGGGAATGGAGGTTACGGGTGGTGTCGCGCGGCAGCTCTGGAAGTGGGGTCCTTACAAGGCAGTCCTGCCGGGAGCCGATCAGGAAAAGCATGGAAAGTAGAGGGCGGTGGCTTTTTTAAAATAGATTTTTTCTTTAGTATCAAGTCAAATAACAGGCTAAGGCGCTACTGATGTTCCATGTCGGTGCCTCGGATCGGAATTGGACGTTGGTTTGGGGCTCAGAGCTGCAGACACCAGTATGTCTGAGCGGAGCCCCCCTAAGTGGTGACAGTCCGCATCAGCCAAATGAATCGAGCAAATTACCGCCTTTCGTTGTTTGCCTGTGTCATGTTCTGTAACAATCTCTGTGAGCCGAGAATTAATTTTTTTTTAAATAACACATCTAATGACCATGCAAAATTTATTTCAATGCAAGTGAAAAGGACCAGTGTCCTGAAGATTCAGAGGAACACCAGTGCTAACTAAACCTTCCCATCTCTGCACTAAAGTGCTGAATTGTGTCCTGCTAGAAATGTTGCTTATTAGCACATTAGATGCTTCTGCTCCAAAGTGCTCAGAAGTCGGCCGGCACTTTCTGCTCAGTCCTCTTTCCCTATCGGCCTGTCCTCTCCACCTGTACCGTTTCTCTCCCCTCTTACACATGGTCCACCTGGCTGATACATGTCTCTGCTCACCACACATTTGCTTTTGTAAATTTGGTCGCTCAAGAGAAGCTGGGGACTTTTGATCATGTTTATTTTTTATTGTTTTAAAAAAGTTTTGATAAACGAGTGTCTCATAACATGTTGTCATCTCACGGGACCCAATTTTCCTCTCAATTTCTTCTAACTCTAAGGGGAGAAGAATGTAGGATGTAGCCAGTCCTTGTTATGAGACAGGCACTGTCTTAGATCCTTTATGTACTTACCTCAAATAATCCTCATAATTGGTCCAGAAGATGCACTCATTTTATTTCTATCTTTGTCCAAACATCAGCCTGTCAAGAAAGCTTTCTAGATAAAGGCTCTGTCTATACATGCCTATATAAATGGGAACTGTTCCTATCATCCCAGTTCCCTTTTCCTAAATTATTTTTCTTCTTAGCACTTACCATCTGACATATTACATAGATTTTGTTTGACTATTTTGTTTCTCCCTCCTACAGCATCTTAAGAGTAACCATTTTTCCTGCTTTTATTCCCAGTGTATCTTCATTGTGAGGAGAGTAGCTGACCCATAGTAGTTAAAAATAAATATCTAGAATCAATGGTTATATAAGCATGTCATTTTGGAATCAGACTGCTTGGGTTGAAATCCCAGCTTTCCCATTCATTGGCTATGTGACTGTGTCTGAGGTACTTAACTGCCTTTGACTCCACGTTCCTCATCTGCAGGATGGCTGTAATAATAGCAGCCACCTCAGAATGTAAATTACTTCAACCATTATGGAAAGCAGTACGGAGGTTCCTCAAAAAACTAAAAATAGAAATACCATTTGACCCAGGAATTCCACTCCTAGGAATTTACCCTAAGAATGCAGGATCCCAATATCAAAAAGATATATGCACCCCTATGTTTATTGCAGCACTATTTATAATAGCCAAGAAATGGAAGCAACCTAAGTGTCCATCAGCAGATGAATGAATAAAGAAGATGTGGTACATATACACAAAGGAATATTATTCAGCCATAAGAAGAAAACAAATCCTACCATTTGCAACAACATGGATGGAGCTGGAGGGTATTATGCTCAGTGAAATAAGCCAGGAGGAGAAAGACAAGTACCAAATGATTTCACTCATATGTGGAGTATAAGAACAGAGAAAAACTGAAGGAACAAAACAGCAGCAGACTCACAGAACTCAAGAATGGACTAACAGTTACCAAAGGGAAAGGGACTGGGGAGGATGGGTGGGAAGGGAGGGAGAAGGGGTATTACTATTAGCACACATAATATAGCGGGTGGGGGGAACAGGGAAGGCAGTACAGCACAGAGAAGACAAGTAGTGATTCTATAGCATCTTACTACACTGATGGACAGTGACTGTAAAGGGGGTCTGTGGTGGGGATTTGATAATTGGGGGAATCTAGTAACCACAATGTTGCTTGTATAATTGTATATTAATGATATCAAAATAAAATAATAATAGCAGCTACCTCATGGGGCTCTGTGAGAACTGAATTCATGAATGCTGTGCACTTAGACAAGAACCTGGTTTTCCATGTTAAAAGTTATTAAGTTATTGACCTCAT
Organism: Manis javanica; assembly: GCF_040802235.1. Classification (NCBI taxonomy): domain Eukaryota; kingdom Metazoa; phylum Chordata; class Mammalia; order Pholidota; family Manidae; genus Manis; species Manis javanica. The sequence continues at coordinate 3,848,235 of NC_133170.1, read as the reverse complement.
TTCACAGATGAAACTGGGGTTCAGAAAAGCCAGACCACGCAGTAGGTAGGAAAACAGGGCCTCAAACAGAGCTGCCCCCGATGCCGTGGTTGTTTTAAAGTATCTTTTTCTTTAAATTGGGCTGCTTTTCCTCTCCTTCCTTCTTTATAATTTTATTAATGTTATTATTAAAAATAATAATTGGAGGGTAGGATGTTTTGTAGAAGTGAACCTTTTTGGTTATAAATAAAATGCATCTTTCTCTTTAAGGAAATTATCAAGGGAAAAGATAAATAGAATGTAGAAAAATATACTTGGCTATGTAAAAGGAATAACTCATAATCCCATTTTCCCCTAAGATCTTTCAATATTGGATTTCCTTCTTACAGAGATGGCTTTGAACTGCAGCCTTGAGATGTTATGCTGTGAAAGGACAGCAAATAAAGGTTGATTAGAGTGTAAGCAAGGCCCCTTGATAACTCATCTTATTAATTCTGTCTTTGTCCTTCCATATGATGGACTTTTTTTAGCTTTGTAGATTTTTAGAACGTGTAGTAGCAGCTACCTTTAAATCTATCATAAGGGTGATTTCTCTGACACCCTGTGATAGTTTTTTACACATATTTTCTCTTTTCTTCAGAGACTCCTTTATTTAGAAAGCAACTTACTGGGAAGTTCAGTATAGAAAACATGTCGGGGGAGTTGCTCTGACTCAGCTAAGACAAGGCACTGCAGAGACCCACTTCCTCAGGCCCCCGGCCCCCTCACAGGAGTCCCCTAAAACAGAGAGGACTCAGGGTAAGATTTTCATTCAAAAGAAACACTGTGGAGTCTGGTTCTCTGTATCATGCAGTGACCTCTGCTTAAAGGAGGTTAAATGAAGGAAAACTGCATTTAAGCTGACAGTTTCAGAAGCTCCAGGTGAGCTTCAAATCAGAATTAGTTTTCCTTTTGTCCCCCATTCTCACTCTAAGCTTGATTTATTACTGTCATTTTGCCTTTTAAAAAAAGTAACACTCAGTGATTTCTAATTTATTCCTTATTAAAGCTTTACCTCCACACTCATCAGGGCCTTCACACTTACCTTTAAACTGTGACCAGACACCTGGCTGACATGGGGACTGGGGTTGATCCTCTGTTCATCTCTTTCCCTCCCCCAGCCCCGCTCTCCCTGACCCCCGTCCAGGTTCTGGGCACAAGCCTGTAGCTGGGCTCTGCAGGAGGCCCTGGCCTGGGAGAGCAAACAACTTCCACGGGTGAGAAAAGGGGAGGTCTTGGGGGTGAAGTGACTCCCGAGGCCCAGGCCCCACTCTGGCCTTCAGGAGGCAGAGAGGCCCCGAGGCCCATGACTGTGTGGGAAAGGGCAGTGGGGTCCTCTCCCTGACTGGGGCCAGGAAGCTGCTCATATGCTGCCTCCTGTGATGAGGAAGCGTCCTTGTCTCAGCTTCAGTGGGACGCGCGTTTATTTAAAGGTGGTCAAGAAACTGAATTTGTTTTTGTGCGCTCTGGTCTAAAATGTGTCTCTGCTACAAATAATTTAAAAGTATCTCTTTTAATTTTGGAGTGTTTTTTCCTGATAACCTCTAAATGTACAAAAACAATTTCATGTGTTTTGGGGGTATAGTTGCGTGTGTGTGTGTTTCCCGAGGTGGGACATTGACTTGATGGAGCTGCACAGGGTTGGGGACACTGACCCCCTGCACCATCAAAAATCCGCAGTTAACTTTTGGCTCCCCAAAACTTAACTACTAAAGCCTACTGTTGATCAAAGCCTTACTGATAACAGAAACAGTCAATTAACATATATTTTGTATATGTATCATACAGTAAAGTAACCTAGAGAAGAAAATGCTTTCTTAAGTTGTCCTAAACCTCCAAAAAATTACCAATATATTTACTGAAAACAAATCCTCATAAGTGGACTCATACAGTTTAAACTCAAATTGTTCAAGGATCAACTGTATTTCCAAGTAGAACACAGAGTCATCAAAGACCAGTATTGAATAGATAGTGTTGGATTGATAGGTCTTCATTCTAAGGGTATATTTAAAATTGTCTCTAGTGAGTTTCCAACCTGGTATTTGGTTGACAATATTAATTTGTTAGCACTTAGTTTTGTAGAGAGGACAATGCTAAAATCCAGTGCACCTCGAATCATAGGATGAACTTTAAAAAATTGTAGTTAAAATTTTGTTGCATTTCCAGAGTTGAGATTTAACCATTACAAGAGACTCTGTTCAGCATTGATAGCAACAACTTTAGTTTCATTAGAGATGAAAAAAGGCAAATACAGTTCAATGTCTGTGTAACCTTTCAGAGGGGTATTTTCTTCCGTAGCATATCTCCTGCTCTGATAAAGGGCACGATGCTCTACACAGCCCCACATGGAGTGGTTTAAGAGCTGGTTTTTGTTGATGAGGGAGTGGAAGATGATTCCTAATGGGGATAATTTAACTTAATAAATATTCTGGATACTTGATTCTGCATTAAAAAGAATTAAACGAGCTGTGATCACAGCTTTGTGGGCATTTCTAACCACAATCTTGTTAGGTGACCAGTAGCGGCAATGCCATCTCATGCAGGTCACCCTTTGATTTGGATTCAAGCTGATTAATAGCTCCTTTTTTTGCAAAGCTAGCTCCATTTGCTGCTTGGCTTCACTTCAGATCTTTCTGCGGCCACCTCATCCATCATACCGCCTGGCTGTCTGGGAGCAGGGCTATAGCGAGGCGCTCCGTGGGGAACTGCCTTCTCGCTGTTCCTGTGGAGTCATTGGCCCGTGTGTCCCGTTTAGAGTTGCTATATACCAACTGTACCCTATTAGCCGTTCCCTCAAGAAAATATACTATTATTAAAATTAAAATGGTGTCTAACATATATTGAATACTTAATATTCTAGGTATTGGGCTCAGCATCTTAGGCTCCCTAACTTATCTCCATTGCACAGATGTTAAAACAGAGGACAAGCAATTTTTGCATTGGTTAATATTAGCTTATTGGTATGAAAAATGGGATTCAAATCTAGATCTTATACTAAAGTCCATTCTTTTACATCTTATGTTGCCTCTATATAATCAGCCTGCATCCCTGAGTTACTTTGTCCATTCACTGGTTTAACAAGCAGTAAGTACCTACAGTTAGGCTAAGCTGGAGTATAAAAATGCATAGAATGGAGTGCCTGGCCTCTTGTGCCTTTTCCTGAGGAAAAAAAAGTTGAATGGGTAGGGAGAAAATCACAATTTAGTTCTTCTTGGGGAATCCAAGGATAAACTTCTCAAATGAGGATGATAATGGAATTGATTCTTAAAGGATGACTAGGTATTGAGATCTAAGAAGGGATCAAGTCAAATCCCAAGAAGTAGACAAAGTTGTATCTTGTTCAGCATTCTAGTAAGAATGAATTTTATCCTAGATGTAGATATGGGGTAAACATGGGAGTATTTTAAGCAGCATTTCATAAGGTTGAACTTTTATAAAAATTACTATAAATAAAGTATGGCAAAGAATATTAAGCCTGCTTGAAGACTGGCTGCTTCTGGATCTCAATTTTGGTAATCCCCTTTTCTTCTGGAAAAGAAATAGCATTTTTTTTTTTAGAATGACTATATTTAAAAAAAAAAAAACCTCTGGTATTTGCTTTTTCTTTAATTGAATTCCTTCTTTTAGAGTTGAGTAGAAAGTTTCAAGAAATAGGAGCAGTAATAAGCTTCTGAATGAAGTGTCAGTAGACTACTCCGGAGTTCTACAAAGTCCTGGGGTTGTAATTAGAAAAACTGGGTTTGGATTTTGTCTCCACTGATTAGGAAAGTTATTTCTTATAACAATGGAGATATTTGTATTTACCTATGTCACAGGAATAATTTGAGTTTCAAATGATAATATCCGCAGACGTGTTTTGTGAATTACATAAAGAGCGTAGGTGGGAGCTTGCAGCGCGGGCAGATGCTGGAGGTGGAGCTCTCTTTGCTCTCTGAAGTCCCAGTGTGGTTCGCAGAGTGGTAATTGTCAGCCCAGCACTGATCAAAATAGGTAAATATGCTCTCGTGAGCATCATGATCTATCTGCCTTAGTGATGGCAAAGTCACTGAAATAAGGCAGAACTCACTTAGGAATAGTCTACTGAAGGAATTCAATTAAAGAAAAAGCAAATGCCAGAGGGGAGTTGTGGCCAATGAAGTTCTAGGGGCTTCTCTTCTCCACACATATGGCTCTAAGTCTTCTTAATAGTCAAGGAACTCTAGGTGATAGTGGGCCTGCAGTTTAATGCAAAAGATGTTCCAACGTAAAGCTTTGCCTTTGGAATTCCCATCCCTTTTGTATGTGGCAGGGCAGAGAAAGCTACATGAATTTTACAGTGTATAAGGAAATTACTATAATGCATCATTTTAGCTCATGCAGAGCTATTAATTTCATTTTCTGTGTTAATGACTGAATGGTATTCCCCCAGCCCCCAAATTCATATACTGAAGTTCTATCCTAGTGTGACTATGTTTGGGTAAAGGGTCTTTATCTTCCTTGCAGGGACTGAAGGATAAGTGCTCTAAAGATTCTCATCTCAGCGTGGAGCACTATTTCTGACCTTTAGTTGGTGCTCAGTAAATGTTTTCTGATCCATTTAATTTGTTCCAGGAAAGAGATACAAGAGATTAAAGTAAAAAAGAAATTAAGGGAAAGCCCATGAAAGGGAAGAGGAGACAGGTAGCTTGCGCAGGGGGTTCAGAGAGAGCCTCTCTAAGGAAGTAGCATCTAAGCTAAGATTTTGGTGATTGGGAAAAACGGGCAAAGACATGGGGAGAAACTTTCCAAGCTGAACTCTCAGGAGAGAATACATTCAGCATGCTGAGGGCCCAGAAAGGAGGTCAGAGCGATTAGGGCTCAGAGAGGCGGGGGCACGAACTGCAAGAACTGAGGGGGAGAGGGAAGCGGGCATCAGAACAAGTAGGGCTTTTATGCCGGGATAAGGATTTTAGATTTTATTTTAAATTCTATAATAAGCTATTAAGTAGGCCACTGATATGCTCTGATTTAAGAGCTGAAAATCAGTTTGACTTGCAGAATGGACTGTAGTGAGGAAAGGCGAGCAAGGAAACTGGGTCACAGATAACCTGAAGCAGCTCGATTCAGAGAAGATGGCACCCTCTCCACCAGGCTGGTGATGATGTAGGTGTGAGAAGCGGGACATCTGGAGACAGAGAAAAGGCTGCTAATAGATGAGAAGAGATGAAGAAAACAAGAATGATTCCTAGGTTTTGGGCTTAAGCCGTTGTGCAGATGAAGATGCCATTTTCTGAGATGGGTATGACCGTAAAAGACAAGGTTGGGGTTGAGTCGGGTGGGCGGAGAGCCTGTCTGACTATTCTGAACTTAGGGTGCCTACTGGTCGTCCGGGAGGACCTGCCAAGTGGCCCGTTAGGTATTTGAGTCTGCAGTCCTGGGGAGCAGTCTGGGGTAAGATATACACTTTGTGTTAATCATCACGTAAATAATATTTAAGTCCTGAGCTGGAGGCTGTCACCTAGACAAAAAGCATCTCTGGCCAGGTAGAGATGAGGACAAGGAGGAAAGTCAGCAACAAACGAACAAACAAACCGAGAAAGGGTGCCAGGGCGGGGAAAGGAAACCGCGAGGGTGTGGTATTTCCAGGAGAAGGACGGGTCTCAAGGAGGGGGTGTTTAAGTGTGTCGAATAGTCTGGGCAGTGGAGTAAGCTGAGGACAGGCGTGTAACCGCTGGGTTTAGGAATGTGCAAGACTTGGATACACAGTGTGGAAGACGTGATACACAGACAGCCTCAGCGCCCGTGTAGTGATGGAGACGGAAACCCTCTGGAGTTTGATGAGGAGAGAATAGGAAGTGGTTTAGTGGAGAGACTGGCACAACTCTTCCAAGATTCTGTTAAAAAGATCAGAAATAGGCTGGAATTGCTGCAGGGGGAAACTCCTACAATACGATGGCTCTGCACTGATGAGAAGGAACCAGCTGATCAGTAAAGATGGTGAAACTGCCGATGCAAGAGTGAGAGGAGACGGTTGTGGATGAGGTTGCCCAGCCGTGCGGGGCTGGGCCAGGGAGCTGGCGGAGGAGTCCCTCTGTGCCTTGACCGAGTTGGGGTGCCTCCTCCTGTAGGAGAACAGCACAGGGGCCTGGCACAGGTGCCAGAGGAGTGGCGGGTCTGCACCGTGGAGGAGTGGGAGCCTCTCCCTGATCCCCTTCTCTCCTGGGGAGCATTAGCTAAGAGGAAGGCAGGCAGGGTGCTGGAGTTTGAGGAAGAGGGAGGTGGTCCGAGATGACTGAGAGGCTGGGAGAGCAGCACCCCAGCCTGGTATGTAGGATTCCTGGCCAAAGGTGGGTCCCCACCTGAGATTTGAGCTCGTGAGTAAGAGGTGCGGCCGGTTACTGCTCTTGTGTTGTTCCCAGCGACATGTATTTGCTCCAGTACTGAGGGGGGAATGGCTGGGATTTGCCAGAATAGTTTTCCCAAGCAGGAATGAAGAAGGGGACAGATGCCTGATGGTTAAGGGTTTCTGCAGGGCGGTGATTTCATTATTGGCTGTAATTCTAAGCTGTATGACCATGGCTGTGAGAATTTCAAGGGCACCGTTGATAAAAGGGACAGTAAATAGTTCAAGGTCTCAACAAGGGCAGAGAACTACTGAATTACTGGAGTAGAATAAATAAGCTAAAAGGAGTGGTTAGAGTCAGAAGAAACAGAAATTCTGCCAGCATTGGAGTTTTTGATGATTATAAATGTCAAAGGTAAGCCTGTGGGTGTTGGTAACCCAGGGGAAGTGGAAATGAAAAAACACAAGCGAAGCCAAGGAACTCAGAGGCCAAGGTAGTAGGTGTGGGGTCAGCAAGGACCGTCCCCAGATGAAGTGGCGAGGAGGACAGGGGGCACCTCGCGAGGGCATCCTGGGGGGAGGGGCGTGGCCCCGAGGTCGCAGCTGAGACCCCGGAGGAGGGGTGGCTGTGGGTCAAGTCTTCTGGCGTGTCCTCCAAAGGGGCTGGTGCATTTAAATGAGAAGGATGGAGGCAGAGTGAGGCAGCACCGAGGAGCCATAAAGACACACACCTGATCCTGTTCGGAGCCCTGACGTACATGGAGGGGAAACCAACACACCAGTAAAACTTTTCACCCCAGGGCTTTGCTGGAAGCGCTGCCGGGTGGCCAGGGTTCATTGACAGCAACAGAGGAGAAGGGATATTCGGAAAAGAAGGTCCTGAAAAGGGGGGGCTGGCCACTCATCTGCATGTTCCGAAGGGTGCAGAGCGGAGGGTGGAGGGCAGAGGGTGGACAGTGGACAGTGGACGGTGGCGGCATCAGCTTCTGCGCATCAGATAGTGATCCGCCCGAGGCGCGTGCTACGTTCAAGACCCAGCGCACAGGCATCGCAGGCACCCACGTAACTGAAAGCTGAGCTTCACAGAACAACACACACAGAATGTATGATGCACTCTGACCAGTTGTAATCTATTTATATACAAAGAAAACGCTGTTTTGGACCAACCAAATCACTTTTACAAGTGATTAAACACCTGTAAACTACCCAGGGCTGGAAAAACTGGATTGGTTCCTGTGTTTTATTTTCCAGGGGTCCCCGAGAGGCTCCCCGCGGTGGCTGTTGTCCCCTCTCCTCTTGTTTATTTGTTCGGTGATGCACAACGTGTCATGACCCTGCTTATCTGTGCAGTCACTGTTGCCCGCCTCGTCTCACGTGTAACCTTTCCGGGGCAGGGACCCGTCTGTCCCCTTCCCACCCACTCAGGGCTGAGTGCACGGTGCCCTCTATATAACAGAGAACGGGTGAGTTACTGAGAAGAGCAATTTTCCATGTTCTGGTCTAGAATATACCTAAGTGGCCTCTAGCACTACGCTTTAGACCTCCACGATGCTTGCTGAATAAATATCCTCCAAGTGGTGCCAAAGGAGCTTTTCTTCATTCTTTTGCTTAGTCTACACATCACACAATAAAATACAGAGGCAGCCCTGCTCGGGGTTCCCCGTTTGTCACTCCAGACCGGCTTTCCTCTGCTTCCCACCCTGCCTGACCCCTGGCGCCTGCTCTGCCCTCTGGCTTCCGGGCCTGTCCCGTAAAGGCACCCACAGGAGTTCCAGAAGCGGGAGCGACAGGAGGCCAGGATTTGATTCACGATGCGCTCTCTCCCTCCGAGGACCCGGGGTGCAGAAGCTGTGTCCCCCTGAACGCTTCCTCAGGTTTCTGGGCTGCCCTTCCCCTTTGCCCCTTGACGTGGTGGCAGCCCTTTCCCTCCTCCAGCCACACACGCGCCCAGCGACCGTCTCTTACCTCTGCACACACCTTTCTGAACACCGTCCCAATCACCCCCGTCCTCACCCGAGGGCGCCATGTGTTTCCTGCCTGGACCCTGACGGCAGCAGGGATACTTTTTTTTAAAATAGTGCAGTACCATCCTTGGTGCTTCTGGGTTTCAAAGTCGTGCCAAGGGCATTCTTAAATAAGTCCATAGATGCCCAGGAAGATACGTTCTCTGATCCCCACTTCTAGACTCACAGAATTAAGAGGGTGTCTCGTAGCCACAGGCAAAAAACATTCCATCATCGCCCAGTGTCACCCCTTCAATCACAAGCATTTGCCAGCCGCCTACTGTGCCAGCCTAGGCGGGGCTCTGAGAGGCCAGCCGGGGAGGTCGCAGCACCTGCTGCCTCGGAGCTCATCACATTCTTGGGAAAATCCTGACCTAGGCTCCATATTCAACGGAAGATGAAGGTTGAGGGCTATATCCTGAAAAAGAAAAATATTCAATGTGAAAGCTCTAAAGAGCAATTAAATATGTCAATATTAAAATGTCTCAATTTGAAGATGAGAAGATATTCAGTGTTTTGGCAGATAAGTAAAACTATTCCTTCTTTTGGAAACGTACATTTAGCTGTTATTTAAAATAGAATAAGAAAATCAGGAACCATTTGTATTATATTTTATTATATAATAAGTATACATATACATATACATATACATATATATAATATATATAATAATTATACATATACATATGTATATAAAATTTTCCCCTTTGAGGGACTAAAGAGTAAAACACAGACGCACTTACAAAGCCGAAAGCAGGTACCGCCCCTGGTAGCCTGACTTGTGTTCACTTATTGGACACTTTGTGGTCTGTTTCCCTGTGGGTGTTTGTGTACTACGCTTTTATAATCCTTTCAAACTAGCTGCAGGGAGACTCTTCTGGCAATACATGCATGTTCTAGAAATGAGAACTTCATCATCTTGTTGCAATAGTTTGTCTGAAAAAGTTTAATTATGAATCAGCTTTATCCAAAATATCTTGATAACTAAGATTTCATTCTGCAATGAAGGAAAAGGGAGATATTATATTATTTAAATATCAGTTTAGCTTAAGATTTTTAATGGTGGTGAAAAATGTGGTTTTATACGAGTGGGAAAAGTTTCTTTTCTGTTAATGACAGATGATGCCATTTGGACTGACCCATTAAAGAAGTTGAAAGAAGTATTTTTAAATTTTTGAGACATTTTTAAAACTTGCTTTAAAAGCTCCAAAGAACAAACTAATAATTTAGTGGCTTTTCTAACACTTGATATTTTCAATCAGAAATTGGAGGTAGCCATCTTAATTTAAAAAACTGATGCAGAAAAGGGCGCTATTCAGAATGGCAACTTCATTCTTATTAAATTGTAGGATGTTTTCTATGAAAGTTATAAAAATTTAATATTTTCCCTAACACTTTGTATTTTTTACTTATAATTATTAAATATAAAGAACGATAAATATTTTATCCAACTCACATAGATAACTTGCCAACTATCCTGAGGGCCTTACATCTATTTTAGGTAAACCTTTTAGAGCTGTTGTGAGGATGGACTCATTCAAGTGTTTAGATCAGTGACTGCTGCAAACTGAAAGTTCAAAGTGTTTGTCATTTCACTTACTATTTGCTTCTTTTTAAGGAGTTCAAGTTTCCCAAATGATTTTATGAGTTGTGACGTTATTTCTGAGAGGTGTTAGTCAATGATTGTGTTAAATGTATTAGGGGCTGCTATACGCTACCTTGAAGTGTCTTAATCTTCCACTGTTCATATCACTCTACTCTCACAATTGCACCTAGCTAACAAGTCTCACCTGTTACTTTTTTAGTCTCAAATTTTAGTATAGATTTGTTTAGTATGTAACTTAAAGTATGCTTGTAAAAGTAACAGGTTTTCTTAGATCCACTCTGATAAATTAGGTTTCAGTAGTCTGTGGCAGGGCCCCGGACTGCATGTATTTAACTAGCGCCGTACTGGGGCAGCAGCTGGCAAGTGGATTCTATTTTGAAACACACCAGTCTTCCAAGGGCGAGACGTGAAGATTGAGCACAAAACTTTTATTCTATATTAAAGTGCAGTACATGTGTTCCTAGGTGTAAATGTGAGAGTAGAGTGATATGAACAGTGGAAGATAAAGACACTTCAAGGTAGCGTATAGCAGCCCCTAATACATTTAACACAATCATTGACTAACACCTCTCAGAAATAACGTCACAACTCATAAAATCACTTGGGAAACTTGAACTCCTTGAAAAGAAGCAAATGGTAAGTGAAATGGCAAACACTTTGAACTTTCACTGTGCAACAGTCACTGATCTAAACACTTAAATGAGTTCATCCTCACAACAGCCCTAAAAGGTGAAGCGCCTTTAACAGTCTTAAGATGAGGAAACAGAGACACAGAAAAGTTTTGTGATTCACCCGAGCACATGCAGCTAGGAAGAAGCCAATGCGGGCGCTCTGTCTCCAGAGACATGTTCTTGATTATGTTATAATTAGTTTCCTGGAAAGAATAGGATAAATTCACTCTGATTTTAATGTGTATTCCTGGCTGTAATATAGTGTCATGTATTTTACTGTAATTAAGCCTTAATTTTCCTTTAAGTATCTTGGGTTTTTTCCAGTTTCTTTCCCAGCTTTTCAAGTTAGCGTATTTGAGTTGTGGTGAATACCAAAGAAGCTCAGTATAGGTTAGTTGGGAGAAGGAGTGATATTTGGCTGCTTACATAAAAATCACAACAAAGCAAGTCCCTGCTATCCTCACCTCCTTTTCACATCGATGAGATGCTCTATTCTGACAAGTTGGGATAATTTTCCATCACACTATCTCATGATCTGTAAGAAAACTGCCCTAATTTGCATTGTTAGCCTATATAATGCTGAATGGTCAGTTCACTGTGTTCACGTTTAGCACTCAACTTTACTTTTTATAGGAGAAAATAATTCTTATTTTTTACCACTATTATGATAAACCAAAATAGTCATCAAAACAATGATATTTGCAATGGTCATTTTGTTTTTGAAAGAATGTGATTGTTATCCAAGCGCTTCCAGAATGATCTAGATAACATGCAAACTCTCTCTTTTTACTTTCATTAACCAACTTTTCCAAAGATTAATGATGCTTTTTACCCAGCAGACCCACTCATTCCGGTCTTTGTTCCTTCGTCTCCCTTTTCTCAAATGGTACGAATGACTTCCTCCTTGCTGATCCAGTATTATTTCCTATCTGACTCAAGCTGCCTGGGTATTGCTAACCACTCATTTACTACTGTTAGCATCTGAGATGAATAGTTTTCCTGCATCTCTCAAAGTCAATTATTTTATTTTGCTCATGACTCCATACTTGGCCTTTGTTTCTGCCTCTAATTCCAGTTGCATAAGTTTGTGCATGTTCAAAATTTCCATTGCCATTTGAGTGTTAATGGCCAGAATATGCATGACTACCTATAAAATCTTTCACTGTGTGTAACTTTTGTGCCCTGAACAATTGGTGGGGTATACAGTTCCCGTTTTACTGCCCATTCAGCTAAGGGTATGTGGAAATCAGCTTGTTGGGACCAGAGGGATGGCCCACTGACAGGCCTTCCATTCACCTATCCTCTCAAACTTTACCCTCCATGCAGATGTCTTCTCTGATCATTCCAATTCTCATTGTACTCATCAGATTTATAGTGTTCAATTTTTAGCCATTGAGCTTCTGCCTTCGGCCTTAAATCTGCTCTTTTGCATTACCCACTCACATTGTAAATTCATGGGTCGCAGAGATGATATCTTCTACCATTACATCCCCCCCTGTACCCTCCACTGGGCATTCAGTAGGTACTCATTAAATATTCATTGAAATACTCTTTAATCATATTGGTGGGATTTTCCCTATCCTTTGGATTCAACTCAAATCATTTAATACATATTATTTCTTGGTAAAAAAAAAAAATTACAAGCTCAGACTTTTTAATCTGGTTACTGGCCTTTAATTATACTAACTGCCACTGTTAAGTTGCATGACTGATCCAAAGAAAATCCTGACTGTTGGTTATTTTCTGACTCGTGATTGATGAAATGTTACTGAGGAACATTAGGTCATATTCTTTGTCAGAATGTGACCTGGTATTTGGCAGCTACACCATCAATTAGTAATACTGCTGATAATGTCTATTTTATATAGCAAGTAATTTGTTTTTCCATAGGAGCTGGGAGAAGGGAGAAGGAAATGATAGTTGCTCATCACCACGAGTCATCTGCAGTAAGAATAATAGATTTTTAAACATTCATTAAAGCTTTTTAAAAAACTTCTTAAAATATCTGTGTGGTTGAGTACATGTGTAGGCACACACCTGTTGTGTAGGATTTCTGATAAACCATTAAGTATTAATTTAACTTTATTGCCTACTTTTAATCTACCTACTTGATGTTTTGTTTTTTACCTAAATTTCTGGGTGGGAGTCAAATATCTATGTCTCCATACCAAGGTTCCAGTAGCATTCATGTTGCCAAACCAATGAACTGTTAGTTTAGGTTATTTTTCCTCCTTTTCTGAAATGCATTCTGTTGAAGCAAATTCAGACCTCAGTGCTTTTACTCCAAGTTCTATAAGAGGGAATAAAGTATTTATTTATTGTTTGCTATGTGCCAAGTATTGTGGGCATTTCTAGTAAGTCAATCAAAAAAAAAAAGGCCATATATAACTTAGACCAAAAATAATATGTATCTTGTTGGGTGCCAATCTAGTTTTTCATCTTCAGTCTTTTTCACCCCCAAGTCCAGTTTCCAACTATTGCTCTACCACTAATACAGACATAATCTTCCCTCTAGTCAATTCTGGAATAATAATTGATACTGATATTCTAAGACACATAATAAACAATAACTTTTATGACTACACGCTAGTGTAAGACCATACTCTAATATCGACTGACTAATATTATATAGGCATAGAGATAATTCAAATCTAAGAGAAAAAAATCTATTTTTCAGTGTTCTAAGAAACTTATAATTAACATGCAATCAATAAGAATCATCTAGTTTTGAATTAGACTATCAAATTCATCTGCACTAATTGAATCAGCTCAGTCCCCCTTTTCTCCTAAATATAAGAATTTAGAGATTTTTCCACTTATCCAACCTGTTTTACATTTACCAAGACAATCAATACAGAGTTCGAAAGAGTAGAAAGAACACATTTCAAGCTTCAAAAATCAGCATGTATGCAGGAAGAGGAAAGAATGTTTTCTAAAACATTTTACCTAGGTTTTTTGTCATGATTAATATTTTAGAAATTTAAGTTATTTGCATTTGACTTTACTCCAAAATGTTTAAAGGTTATTTAGTAAAGAAATAAAAGCTCATATTTATAAGGCTAGCTTTCTCATTATATAGTTTCTTTAATTAGACCCAAACACATATTCCCCTACAATTTTCTTCATCTGCTATTCTACATCTGATAGACCTTTGAAATTCTATTTTCTGGTGTATGATGTATCATAAGCACTGGTTCATTTTTTTATTTTAAGAAACACTGTGACTTTCTTTAAAAAATTCTTACCACTTTTTTAATGTGCAATATTTAGTTTTCTAAGCTGTGCAGCTGACAAAAATGGTACAATCAGGTTGATCTGTAAAGTACCAGTGGGTTATATAAGGATTTGAACATAGAATCTTTTGATAGCAATGATGAGGTGTGTGGTAGTCCCAGTGTAATTATAATGCTCTATAATGTTTTTATAAAGTACCTATAAATCATAAATATTTTAGGTCTCAGGGGCCAGTATTTGTTGTCACTACAAAAACAGCCATGGACAATATATAAACTGTATTTACAAAACTGATAGCTGGTCAGATTTGGTCTTAAACCAAAATTTGCCAACCGTTCTCCAGAAAACCAGATATTCAGCTATGACCTTTACCTTAGATTAGACTGTTTTAGTGATATGTGCCCTTTTAACATTAATAGGTTCAGAACTGGAATAACACAGAAGTTTATCCAACTGTACTCTCAAAATGGAAGCTGTAGGTGACCTCCTAAGTGTGACACTATGTTATTAAAAGTTATTTTGGATTCGTTAGAAACTAGACTAATTTATATGTGTTTCAAGAAATATTTATATGTAAAGAAATTTATGGAGACCATTATTTAAAGCTTCACATCACTATATGGTAAGTTTAGATTCACATCCTTATAAATTAGTATCCTTTATTTTAAATGTTAACAGAAAATACCTGTGAGATTTTTTTCAATTCAAGAGATGTGTAGGGAGGGAAAAGAGACGTGCAGAATTTTGAAATTGCTGAGATGTGACTTACTTAGGGATGTTTGCAATGTTGATTAGGGATATAATTTTAAAATGGAATTTTAGAAATGGAGAAAATTAATGGCTGTTTAAAAGTAAATTATTCTAGTAGAATGTGGGAAGCAATGACGCCTTTTAAAATGTAAAGGGAATGAGAGTGTTCAGACGTAACATGTGCCAGAAAGATGCAAAGCCCAGAGGTCATGGGGAGAGTAAAAAAGGTCAATGCTCGTGCTGTGCATAAAGCAAAGAAATGTATTTTCAAATAGATAATAATGATACTGACCTTTTGTTTTTATTATCATCACTTACAGAAATGTAAGTGCTGTTTCATGCCAACCCAGAGAGTACGCTGCAGATTAATGTGCAAATCAAAATAATCTGCTTGAGGGAAAGGAGGTACTAAGAACCCCCCCTTTCAGCAGGTTCTCTGTTGTAAATCTACTTCAGACAGTTATTAGATTAGGGCCTAGACTCAAGCTGAAGACCGCCAACTGTAACACACACAGAACAATTAAATTTGGAGATTTTATGAGTCACTAGACAAAAGGACCAGACAATTATAACTTTTCTAGTGGATTATTTTTCTGAATGCCAATTCAAAACGTTTTCCCCAAAAGTTATAAAAATTCATCTTTTAATGTGACTATTTAACCAATTTTTCCTGGGATAAACTTCCATAATTCATTTAGATACTGAAAAAACTAAAGACATATTCATTTTGGAAAGTGCGTATTTACATTATATCAGTAGAATAAGCCCCATGGAGACTTAGATGCCAAAGTTCATCAGAGAGCAGCCTTTACCATACAAATGAAAACCGAAGTTTTCAGAAAAACAAGAGCTCATTTTCTTTTGACAATTTGCTGGACATAATTGAAGTACAACTACTAAGAGCTAGCGACAAATGTTGACTTGAATCTTCATTGTGTGTACCTTGTTGTCAATACTTTATTACACAATATTTTTCATTTTCAAATTTGGCATAATAGCTTAGTTCTTGGATCAATTTCTTGCCGTTTTAGCAAGACTGCTGCTCACTGTCTCAGCAGCTCTTGTAGAGATTTATGCCTGTCAGGGCTCCAGCTGGTTGTAGGAACTAATGCAGTGAGTGCGTCGTTGACAAGGTGTCAATGGGAATGTTTATCAGATGAGTGGAGGGCTAAAGGTGAGGTTGGAAAGACATAAATGGAAGTTAAGTAAAAGATGAAAGACTGGGAAAGACAGGATTCCATGGCTCTTGCCCTGCCCCATCGCAGGCTGCTGCACTGTCTTTAGCCCTTGATTTCCCCCTGCCTCCAGCACTGAGTGTGCGGGCAGTAGGAATGATTTCAGTGGAGGCATCAGAACTGAAAGCTAAAGTGAAGAAGAAGAGAAGGCATCAGCTTTATCAGCTAGGCTGACGGCCGAAATCCTGCCTACATATATATCCCTGTTACTTAAAAGTAGATGGAACCCAATTTCTCTCCTAAGCCTTTGCTTATAAATTTCCTTCATTCCTTCAACAAATTTCTGTTGAGCATCTACCACGTGTCAGATACTGTTCTGGGCATCAGAGTTACATCAGTGCACAAAACTAGATAAAAACGCCCACCTTCATTCAGACTCTTATAAAGGGAGTTACATTAGGAAAATGTACATTTTTTTGGAACAAAAGATTTTCTAAAGGTCAAGAACAGAAATAGTTTATTAGGTAGAAAACTATGCCCCTTATTTACTTCCTAAACTAAGCTGACTTTCTACAGAAAGAGTCTAAGAATGGCTGATAGGAGAATCATGGGTAACTTGTTTCTCTACCTAAGGCCTATGGTCTTGCTTATTGTTCTGGCTGAAATTTTGTTTTATTGAGTTGACTTGATTTGTCTACATAGCACGGACATCAGAGAGAGACCTGGTTGTAGGAGGTAATACAGTAAGTGTGTGGTTAACAAGATGCCATTGGAAGTGTTTATCAGATTAATGGAGAGAGAATATTTTTAGAATAACTTTTCCGAATTAATTATAATTAAACAGGTTTCCTGAAAAACATGAGAATGATGTTTCTTGTCATATGTACCTGCGGAAGAGCTTTTTTAATATTATGGTGGGAAAAAAAGGTTTTAGTATTTAGGTGCCTTTTATGTAAAAGATGGACTTTGTGGCAAGATCCATAGATTTTGTAAAGTGTAGTTGAAAATATAGCTATTTTGTGTATGAACTCAACTTTGAGAAGACATTTAGGAAGCAAAACGGCACTAATTCTCGGTGTTAAGCTTTTCAAAACTAAGGGAAAAAGCTAAATAATTTAAATGTGGAAAAAAACATTAATCCTAAAATTAGTTGATTAAGGTTCAAATTCTAGCCTGTGACTCTGGACAATCAGTTATGAGAGCCAGTTTCTTCCTCTGTACAAGAGTAATAATTGCCACCTCTCCTTCCTCATGGAGCTGATGTGAGAGAAGATCAAACATATAGAGGATACAAATATTTTGTAAATACTAACGTCCTCTAGAAATTAGAAGAATCATTGTTCTCAACCTATAAAACACCATTGAGGATAATGTAAAAAGAGCAATTTAATTTTTTTCATTTTGAGAGTCAGATATTAAATGTATTTGTTCCTTAATCTTTTTTTCATTTGCTCATTTCTTAATTCTAGTGTGACCCTGCCCGGACAGAAGAAAAAAATAATAATACCAAAATGAGGTGAAATTAATGTTTGCCTATCAGCCATCTGCAGTTTATCTTTAATTCCTTTTTTTATGTTGCTTTTAAGAGGACATGTGGGATCATTTTCTTTGACTTGTAGGAAGATATCTTCTCATGTCTTAAGCAGTAATACTCATGATTCTCTGCACAGATCCTTTAAGATGCTTGGCTTAGGAATGATATTTAAATTTCATTTCAAAATCCTAATTCCAAGAACTAAACCCTCTGGAAATCCTCTGATGTCCTTTCTTCTTTTTTTCGTTCTTTGTTTTTCTTTCTTTGTGTTTATACAAAGAAACTGGCTTCCTCTGTATACTTCACACTTCACTTCTCTGTCCAGTTAATTTTAGCTCAATGCTCGGGGCCTTTAGGCTATTGTTACAGACAAAACTTCTCACAGTTAAATGTAATTAGACAGATTTCCTGGAAAGGAGGAGAATCCATCGTTTATAACACAAAGTCACTAAGCAAAAATCCTAGTGTTGGTAAGTTTTCTGTGGACACTTGAAGAATCTCTGACATCCACAGCTTTGGCACACTGGCCATTTTCCTGAGACTTCACTTTAATGAAGACTCTTTTAGTGGTTAATATGAATGCTGGTTTCAGTATTCAATTGCTCTAAATTTATGCTTTTGTTAGTAATTTAATGTCCTATAAGCAGTATAAGATTGATGAATTAGCTGAGGTGAAAGCTGAGAGAAGTCCTTAAGTTTTACTTTGTTGTCTACTTTCTGTATCTTTTTAAAAAAAATGACAGGCCTTTGTTTTTCTGGGATTGTTGCTAACAAGACTGTAAGGTAGATAAAGTCAGTCTTCAGTGAAGCGCAGACTCGCCTAAGGAATCTTGGCCTCTTCTCCATTTTGTTTGGTGGGCAACCTTCTGGTTGGAATCCTGCTCTGTGGCGCCGATGGAGGAATCTTGTCTGTAGAAGTGAAGCCTCCCTCTCAAGGCCGCCAGAGGATTAAGTGATTCGATACGTGTAACACACTCAGGGAAGCCTGGCGCAGAGTGGGCGTCCTGACACTTTACCACAGCAGGTGTGGGCACTGCGACCTCCAAGCTCAGGCAGCCAGAGCCTGCCCTTCACGGCTTTGCAGCTGGTAGGGGCCCCACTCTCCACTCTCCCAAGTTCCCTGTCCACTCTCCCAAGTTCCCTGCCCTCTGACCCGCCAGAGGGTTGATAGGTGACAACCAACATGATGCAGTGACGGCCCAGGGAGGGCGATGATTGCTGAAAGCTCACTTTGGGAGAATGAGAGTGGAGCCTGAGAAATCTGGGTCCAAACCCCAGGCTGCCCTGAGGGGCTGTGTGAGTTGAGGTCAATTACTTAACCTTGTTCAGCTTTATGTGAAATACAAGATAATAACGGGGTTGTCACCACCTCCCAGACCCCATCACGGGAGCTGAAGCATCTGGGAGGCGTGGCCGTTGATTATAGGTACAGACCTCGTGGGGGAGGTGGGAGTGGGTGGGCAGTCCAATGTGATGCTCGTGTGTCTGAAGCCAGCGAGGGTCAGCAGCGAGGAAGGGGGGGTGGACGTGAGGTGGGGGAGCGAGCACCGGCCGGCGCAAGTGAGGACGAGCTGGGCCCACGGGGCTCCCCGGGCCCTGCTTCTGTCTTTCCCTGGCACTTGGACCCGCTGGCACCTTGCTGCATGGGTCTCAGCCTCCAGCTGCTAAGACGACGTGTGGAAGAGCCAACCACTGCCAAGGAGCTGCGCTGAAACCGGCCCAGAATTTGGAGACACTGCAGCTGTCAGTCCATGGGGGGGACACGGTGAGCCGGCGGGTCTAGGACACTGCCCAGCATGCATGTGGCTGCCGCGGGGCATCTGCACCAGGGACCCTCTTTGCCCATCGTGATCCAAACCCATTCAGGGAAGGGGATCCTCAGAACTTCAGTGCAGCTTAGCTAAACGCACCCCGTACACCACACGGGGTGCGACCATGTCCAAACCTTAACGCTCCATCCTTGATGTGCATAAAATTACAGCTTCTCCATGACCTGTAGCGAACCTCTCCTGGCCCCTGAGCCTGGGTCCCAGCGTGCTGAGCGGGGGAAGGACATACGCTTTCTAGTGAAAATGATCTTTGGTTTAAACTGTCTTTTTTGGGGGGTAAAATCAATCTTCTTTAGATAAATGCCCAGTGTTTAAGAGGTCCTTCACCACCCCCTGCCCTTCAGGACGTGTCTGCTCCACTCCTTCCAGCTAAGCTGGCATCTCCATGTGGGATCGAGTTTGTAAGTTCCTGTGACGACCGAGCAGGACGGAGGCCGCAGGTCCACTGGTACCCCCGGGTCTCCGGCTGGTGCCTGTCGCTGAGGGTGAGACCGAGGAACCTGTGGCCTCATGTGAGCCCAGGAAAGGCCTTGAGGGACGACCGTCTCTTTCTGCTTCTCCCCAGGCTGCCCCAGTTTTAGATCAACGTGCCGAGTTCTGGGATCTCCCTCCATCGCAGACAAAGCCGCTCACGGCCATCCTCGGGCTCGGTGTTCCCCGTCTGACTGCTCTTGCTCGACGCTTTGGTGCTACAGTGTTTATAACTGTTTCTTCTTGGTCCAACTAACTCCAGTTTTGGCCTGTCTGCTCTGACGTCTCCGTTTCAGGGTCATGTCTCCCTCCCCCATGGCAATCGCTGTGCTCTTTCCATTTATCTAATTTTCTGTAACCGCCTATCGGGAGCACCTGGTGACGTCTAAATCCACACTGCACTGTGCCGAAGCAGAGAGCAGGCAGGGGGGCTGCTGTCCCAGGTGCTGAGCATTTGCAAGGGAGTTTGAAATGCTCCCGTCGGCGAGGAGGCAGGCCGGGAGCCCCCTGTTCTAACAATGTCCTGTGGGATTTAGCCCCAGAATGGGGGAAGGACATGGGGAGAGGCCCATGTGAATGGCCGCCTCGCCTCCTTTCCTCTCTCTCTCTCTGAAAATATCAAGTGGGCACAGTACGTGTGTCATATTCTGAGTTTCCCCTATCTGTGGCTTCTGGTAAACCTCAGTGGCCCAAATCCTACTGATATAAAAATTCTGAGAATTGTACAAAGAGTTTTTCTTTCTACAGAAACTTTGGTTTACAAGAATATCAACTTCTTATGGACACAGGGAAGTCAGCTTTGAACCTCTATTGTAGGTATAATTGCTCCTCTTTTTCTTGGATGATAAACAGCATGGTATAGCTTACATGGTGGAAGTCGGATTCAGATTGGGACAGAAATTATTTGATGTTGGTAAATATTATGGCTCCTTACAAGTATGTCTTTATGCTCCTCTTTTCCTCTCCTTGGTGTGTTTACTGGAAACTCCTGTTGTCAGTACTCTGATCAAAAACCAAAGACAAATATATCACAATTCTCAAATTACCTCTCTGGTAGGGAACACTTTTGGAGAAGCAAGGCCTTTATAATAAAGTTTCCAAATCATGAACTATGCAAAAAATACATACTGATGCATGCCAATACTTCCTTGAGAATCTTTTATTGTGGTCAGACCCAAAGTCTGGGTGTCATCAGGGGTAAACAGGGACCAGGTAAACCATTGTAAAAGAGAAGGAAACTGTACCTTAGTCATATCTGGCCCTTATGCATCATCTTTTCCATTGTAAATAGTTCCCATATCTCTTATCGCAACCCTTTAGTGACTAATATTTGCATAGAGAGAACAATTAGGCACTTTATGTGTATCCTGACTCATCTAATATTCCTCCCGTAAGCGTCTGTGTTACTGTGTTACAGACGAACAGACTGAAGCACAGGGAAGCGAGCTACCCACCCAAGGACGCTGGAGGGCGGCACAGCCACAGTTTGGCACAGGTGGCCTAGGTATTGACTGGGGGCTTGCAAAAAACCCTGTTCACAT
The DNA here is from genome assembly GCF_040802235.1 of Manis javanica. Lineage (NCBI taxonomy): Eukaryota > Metazoa > Chordata > Mammalia > Pholidota > Manidae > Manis > Manis javanica. The sequence goes on along the minus strand of NC_133170.1, from coordinate 3,827,102 downwards.
CCCAACACCCACAGTCTTATGAATATGACCTTATTTGAAAAAAGGGTCTTTGCATATGTACTTGAATTAAGGATCTTGAGATGGAATCATCTGGATTGTCTGGAGGGCCCCCTGTTCCATGACAAGCGTGCTCATAAGAGACACACGTTGGAGACACAGAGAAGAGGAGGAGACAGTGTGGCCACAGAGTCAGAGGGTGGAGTGAGGAGCCGTAGGCCCAGGGGTGCCTGGAGTCCCCAGACACTGGGAGAGGCGAGGAGGAGATCTCCCCCAGGGCCTCCAGAGGGAGGTGTGCCGTCAACACCGGGATTTTGGGCTTGGTCTCCAGAACTGGGGGAGAGTGAGTTTCTGTTGTCGTCGGTCTCCCAGTTTGTGCGAGTCTCCTAGGAGAGCCTAGCACACTGACCCCGGTGGTCTGGCGCCGCAGCCTGTATTCCCAGCTTCTGAACTATGCAGACGTCTCCCCAATGGGCAGTCCCTGGTGTTTGAAACTCCTGCTGCTCTTGCCCAGGATACTTGCTTTTCCATTTGCCAAATTCACTCCTGCAAACAAACCTTCTCCTGTCCCCTCATGCTGATGGACCCTTCCCCCACCTCGCTCTCATCTGATGGCGTTGCTGAATATTTTAGTCAGAAAACATATGCAATCAGACAGGAGCCCCTTCATTATTCCACTTCAAAATTTAGCAGTCAACTTGTACAGAACCACGTTTTTTCTTTTTTTTCCTTTTATGTAGTGGAAGTGTTCCCTGTTTCTATCCAAGCACTTGACCTCTTGATCTTCTCATTTGTCTTCCCAGATTCTTTATGGTTTACATGATTGCTGTGCCACAAATTACCTCAAATTTAGCAGCTGCAAGCAACACACATTTCCTGTCTCTCAGTTTCTGGGCCTCCAGTATCTGGGCAAGTCCCAGCCAGGTCCTCTGCTTCAGGGCCCCCACAGAGCTGAGGTGAGGGTGCCTGCCGTGGTGGGGGTCATCTGAAGACTCCTCTGGGGAAGGATGAGCTTCCAAGGTCACTTGAGGTTAGACGGCAGGACTGGGCACCTTGCTGGCTGTGGGACAGAATCCATCCTCAGGTCCTCCCCACATGGTCTCCCCAGAAGGGCAGCTTGCTTCATCTAGGCCAGACAGAGTCTGATAGCAAAACAGAGTCGCAACCTGTGCAGCCTGATCATATAACTACCAGCCGATCATCTTTGCCACATTCTGTGGCTTAGAAGCAATTCAGCCTCCCAGCCAACACTCAAGGGAAGGGAGTGAATACACATGCCGTCAATGCTTGCTTTCTTCTACATCACTGCATTCTCCAGCTCTAATGGACAGATCAACATGCAAACACATTTTAGATTATCTAATTTTAAGGCAAAACCTACGAATTCACATATCCTAGTTACCACCCAAGGTATCATTTTAGAATTTTATAGTTAACACTTTTTTACATTTTGTTTAAGAAATTGTAGCCTGCCCAATATAATGAGATGTTCTTCTTTTTTTTATAAGACCTTTCTTTTATCATTTATATGTCGAATACCTATCTTTTACCTTTAGATCACTTTCATGCTTAGAACATTGTGCATGGTATGAAATAGAGGTCATGATGTCATGGTATTTTTCCATATTGCTGTCAAATTGACCCAGAATCTAATAAAAAAGACCACCCTTCCATATTGTACTATACACTATAACTGTGTAGGCTGTTTAGATTATTTTTTATTGTGTAGTTTAAAGAAAATTTTGCAAAGAAGGCAATATTTCCCCACAGCAGGGGATGTGAAATCTAGGAAGTCTCACCGATGAACACACAGACACAGAGCAGGCAGACAGACCTTTGCACATGCAGACACACACAGGCACCTAGACATTTACCCTCAATCACAAATTAATCTTTGTGAATCCATTAGACAGTGTTGTCTTACTGTTTCTTTAATGAGTTAGCATGCCTTTGACTGAATGAAATTGACCTTTGTTTCTAAGTTATTTCTATTTCTTTCCTGTAATGCCCTTTCTCAATTCTCTGCTAGGATTTTAATCTTTTTCTTAGAGATACATATATAACCTGTTACTGCATGTTTGTTACTTGTTTTTGCTTTTATTTTATTAATATTCAGTAGTTTTGAATGTAATATAGCCAAACCTATCAAGGTTTTCCCTTATTCAGATTGATTTCTACAAATTTCAATATTTAATTCTTTGGTACATGTGGAATTTACCTGGGCAAATGGAGGTCAGTCAAAATTGATGTGGATTTTGTTCCAAATATGTAGATGACTGTCCTAACATTAGTTACTGAATACTTTGCTTCTTTCCCAATTCTGTGCTGGATACTGGGACTGGATAATTTAAGAAGCCTTGGGTCAGTGTTTGCTCTTGTAGTATTTATGTGGAAGGCAGTTCTCTACCCTGTCAGTCCTCGTCCCTTTCCCTCTGCCCCCAAATCCTTGAGGTTCCGCCCTGGATCTCAGAATCTCAGGGTGTCTCCATAGCCCAGAAGAATATTCTGAGTGCCTGTGTTTGTCTTTCCCTCACAGCTTCTCTTAATGTTTCATATATGCCTTTGGTTTACCTACACCCCCATAGTAGAAAAATTATCTCAGAGAAATAATTTATATACTCTTTATGCACCACTATACGTCTGCGTACATGGATATAATCTACGCTTTATTACATGGGAACTCTCTCCAGCTGTGAAAATCAGGACAGATAATCAGCTATAGAAACTACCCTGCTACAGCAGATGTTCAGTAGGCTGAGAGGACAGAGCCGGATAGAGAGGCAATTTGCTTTTCCTGATTTTAATTTAAGTGTGGATTAAATCAATCAATGGGATCTCCAAATGTCTCTGTAGTCAATATATGAACCTACTATAAGTAGATATAATTAATGAAGTCATCTTTAGTAAGTATGCTTTGGAGATATGCAGGTATGCAAATTGAATTAGAACCGCTGTGAAAGCATGAAAAGAGAAGCTGCTAAATGGATATGCATGAAGCCAGGCGTGCTGTGGTTCCCCGCCCTTCCCTTCATTTCTTCTCTCTTTCTCTCTTCTTTTCTTTTTCTCTTTAGTATTAGTTGGGCCTTAGAAACAGAGACTTGAGTTAATAATCATAATCCTCAGGTCATGGTTCACATCATTAGTCTGAACAATTCTCTTTCTTCTTGCTTTTATTCTCACTCCTCACTCCCACTTCCTTCTTCCCATCATCACCTTCTCTAATGCATCTAGTACGTGTCCTTGGATATGTGCGTATCCTTGAAAAATGCGCGTTGCTATTCTATGAATGCATCTGCTTCTAATTTACAAAAATGTTTTTTTTTTTTTTTGCTGCAGATATGCTGATGGTTATTTTCAACTCAAACAGCGTGGCTCTGGGCTCAGCTGTGGGCTGTGTCTGTAGACCACTGCAAGCCCTGCGGAGCCCACAGGCTCTCCCCACCCTCCGGCTTCTGCAGACACTGCCTAGGGTTCCCGTGATTCCCTGGTCCCCAGACTATCCTGCAAGAAGCCGAGGATGGGCCTGGGGGAGAGGCCCCCGGAGAGGTGCCAGGCCAGGGCTACCCATTCCTGAAGTCACTAAGCTGCCAGATTGTTCTCCACATCTGTTGGCTTGTATTTCTTAAGTATTTTGGCAAGATTCAAATTCAGTTGAAAATCTGGTTTTGAGCCAACTCTTATGGGCAGGTTGAATTTTATATCTGTGGGAAAATAAAAAAGAAATCTGATGTTTAAGGTACTTGTATATGCAACTCTCTTCTAGATTATTCAACTGAAAAATGGCATTTTGGAGAAACAGTGTATGAAATAGTTTTATTCATATTGTTTGTTTTATTGTTTATTGCAGTAGTCTTATTTGTATTCATATTTGGAAAATTTGGGTCAGGTTTTAGGGAACCATTTTGAATGAAATTATATTTCACATCATTTGAATAAGGATTATATCTTGCGTAGTATGATTTATAGAATAACCCCAATTCTATGATCCTATGTACATTTTACATGTATAATTGCCCTAACATAAATTAGGTTTGCTCAGAGAGAATAACAGGCTATTGTTTATTAAGTACCTGCCATGTGTCACAGAAATAAGCACTGTTTTATTACTCTTCACACAGTTACTGTGAGGTAGTCATTATTTTGTTCATTTTACAGATAAATAAATTAATATTCAGAGTTAGGTCATTTTCTACAAGATTGCACAGCTAGTATACAAAGCTTCTAGGATTGAAATTAAGAACTACATTGACTACAAAATCTGAGTCTTCACCATGGACTTCAGAGGAGATGGTGAGGTAGGTAGCAAAGGCAGTTTGGCTTAGTGGGTAACAAAACAGTCTCCAAAGCTAGATGTCCAATTTTGAATCCAGTGTTGCCACCTAAGAACTCTGAAACCTTGAGCAAGACATTCAAACTCTCCATGCCTCAGTTTCTATATTTTTAAAACAAAGATGATGACAATAATACTTTCCTCCTAGAGCTGTTTTGACTTGAAAATGGCTAAAATACATAGAAAGCTTTGGACTGTTTCAGGAGCATAGTAAGCAGTCAGTTCACTATTACCTGTTGTTTTCCCAACGAGGACCACACTTTTGTTCAGTTTATTTGTTTCTCTCCATCAGAGCCCCATTTCTCCAGGGGAAGCTTAGCTACAGGTGTGGGTCCTTGCTGGTGACTGGTTCTGGAATGCTTTCATGCACAATTATGGCCAATGAGACTCAAGGAGTATTTTTTTTTCTTTTTTGTTTTGGAAGAATGTGATTTGGAAAATTGCTTCATGTGTTTTTCTGGGAAGAACCCCCTCCCTGACCACTTGACATTTATGGACGCAGAGCACACTGAAGGTTACTGGCACCTATCCTTCAGCCATGAGGGGAACCAGCCTGAGAAGCCAGCCAGGGCCTCCACGGGACAGAACCTGAGTCACTGATGGCCTTCTAGAGCCACTGGGCAAGCTGTGGACTCAAACCGATGGTTCAGGCAAGCAGGAGTTGAATCTCTGGTGCAGTGGGTTGGTGAGTGAAGGTTGCATTCAGGTGTCCATGTATTCAGGAATAAATGCCATAGCTTTTCCTAGCTCTGAGATTTTAGTGACTAGAAAAATGAACTACTTCATCCGTTCAGAGTCTCTTGAGGGGAAAATTCAGTTGCTGGAGGAAAATCAGGTCAAGTTGAAATGGTAGATACTAAAAATGTTTCCTCAGAAAGTCTGAGTATATCAGAAAGATTCATGGGAACGGAAGAGGGATTTCACAGGAGGACATTGTGAAAGAAGCTGAAAACAGGGTGAGAAAGCTAAGTAGGTCTGATCAAGGATTTTTAAAAAGAAAGAAACTGAGTTAGCAAGAGCTCCGAGAAGGCAATTAATCCAAAGGGTTTGTAATTTGAGTGGTGGTTACCGATTGGAAGGGGGTAAGCAGCCTGGAACTGGGAGCTTTCCTTTTCTCATGGGAAAGCTTTTGCTGAGCTCCCTGTCAGCCCACTTCATCGCTTGGCTTCACTTCACATGGTCTCATTTTTGAACTTGTTACTCTCTGTGGACAAGGTTTTTGACATCCATCTTCTCTTTAACCATCAAAATTGGAATTAGTCATATCATAATCTGCTCACATTCCTTGCTTTTGCTACAAGAATTACACGGGTGGACCAAGGACATCATATAACCATTGTTTTATTTTCTTTTAGAGTAATTGCAGTCTCATTTTCCTAATACTGCAATAGAATGTTTTTGGATTCCATCTCTTCTCTTTTAAAAAATGTTCTCACTGCCATTGCATTTATGGTGAGACAATAAATGCCAAGCCCTAGCTATAAAGTCACAGCTTTTTCAGTAGCCAAAAAAAGATGAACTAGATCCCTTCATGCCAGAATTATTTGAGGAAGTTCTATAATATTCCGCTTTTCCTGTTCTATGCAGTTTACAAGAATATGCTCATTCTGTTAATGTTCAATGACTTATTTATTCAGGAATTTACCATTTATTTAGTTGGTGTAAGGTAGGTCAAAGGCAGGGGGGAACTTGGAGCACTGTGGCAAATGTTACTTATCATACACCTGTATGTACAGAATATGAAAGATAGCATCTTATTTTGAAACAAGTTTAAAACATATCAAATAGCTGGCCAGCCACTCCAGGATCTTTGCTTGGAATTGAACATCAAATCTCATTTTTCAAACAGAAAGAAGGCTCAAAAGGTTCTTATTAGCTCTTTTTTTCGCCTTTGCTAATTCTTCAATTAGCACCAAGGATTTAAAGGACAAAGTCTGGAGGTTTTCGGGTTTGAACTGTTACCTTTTGGTGCCTTACAAAATACACAGCTTTCTGGAATGATGCCCAGCTGGAAGTGGGAAATCATCAGTGGTTAATTGAGGAAGTCCGTCCTAAGCACGAGGAAGGAGCTTCGGGATAATGCAGGAAGTGGTGCGTACCCAGGTAGGGATGCTCTGCATTGCTAAGGATCAGAAGGTGGTGAGGGGGGGCATGGCGGGACCCCTTCCTGTGTTTTCGATAAGACCCGGCATGCTACACACTTCGAAAAATTAAACTGGAGGAAGGGGCAGTTTGGAACCCATCTATGTGTGTATATTCAGGGTCCCTAAACGGAAGCAGCCATAAGGATTTCTGCTATTTCACAGCTTTCTTTTGTAATCCTCTCCTTTCCAGGTACCCAATTCGTACCATTCTCATTCCCAGTGGTTAAAACGCCCGTGGAAGGCAAGACGGATGGCGTGGCGACTGAACTTGGAGGCAGACGGCGGTCAGGGCGTCCTCACTGGGCAGGCGGCCCAGGGCCGGTTCAGGTCCTCCCGACTAGGGGGGCTGCCAGGCGAGCACCTGGCCTCTCCCCACCTTCGCTGGCAGGCGTCACCCCGCCTGCGGACACTCACCTGAGATCTGGGTCGGACTGGGGAAGCCGGGCTCTGGAGTCGCTGCCCAGTGATTTGCTAAGGTCGCAGCCGCGTCGCTGGTGAGTTTGTAGCGGGCTGAGCGGAGAGAAAACAAGCGCATCTGTTTCAAACACGTTTATTGCAGATGGGCTGGATGCCGGGGATGAAGACCCCGCGGAGAGGCGCGCGGGCGAGGACGCTGCGCCCGCGGGAGTCCCTCCCGGTGGGGTTAAAGGTGTCCTCGCATCCACGCGGGACCCAGACCCGCCTGGACCCACCGCTCGGGCCGGACACCTGGGCTCCGCGGTGGGGCGGGGTCGACCCGGAGGCGGCGCCTCTCAGGTCCCGACGGCGGCGTTGGGGACCCAGCGCGGGCCCGGAACTTCGCGCCGAACCGCCTGTGTGCGCACAGCCCCCGCCCCGCGGCCCCGCACGGGGGCGCCCAGGGCCTCGCGCTGCAGCACCTCGCGGCGGCCGCGTCTCCTGCGCCGGCTGCCCTGGCGCCTCTGCCCGCGGGGCCCTGCCGGGTGCCGCCGCTGCGCCGCCTCGGGCGGGAGCTGCGCGACCGCTGCGACCACCGCGCCCGCGGCCGCCGCCCCGTCCGGCCGCGCGAGCTGGCGGCGCACGTGCCGCGCTGCGCCCTCCGCGCTGCCCGCCGCCGGGGCTGCGTCCCGGGGCCCGCGGGGCTGCAGGAGCGGCTCGCTCGGGGCGCGGTCCGCGCCCGCCGCGGCGCCCTGGACCCGGTAAGCGAAGGGGCTCGGCGCCCGGGGTCGGTGAGGGGTACACGGGCCGGGGCCGCTGGCTGCGCGGGCGGCCCGGCCCTGCCTCGGGACTGGGAGGAGGGAGTGTTCGCGGCGCCCAGCCGCTCGCCCCTGCCCGGCGCGCTCCGCCCGCCCTGCGCCCCTGGCCGCGCCGGCCGCAGGGAACCCCGGGCGCCGCGGCGTCTCCCCCCTGCCCCGCCCCGCAGCCGGACCACCCTTGTAGCTCTTTTTGACTCAGTTTCCCCGCCAAGTTGCCTGTTTTCAGCCACTTTCCGCTCAGTGCTGGGGCAGTCAGGAGGGTGGGGGACTCGGGTAACGAGCCGAGAGGGTAAGAGATGGGATTTCCTAGACGTGCAGACGCGTTCTCATCATTCTGCCCTTCCCTCCGTGCTGCTTGCCTGCCTCCAGACTTGCCAGCGGTGGCGTGAGTGTGTGTGTGTGTGTTGCGCGTGCGCGCGCGTGCGGGGGGCACTCGGGGAGGCAGGGCCGAGAGCGGTCGCATCCGTGGTCGGGCCCCCCACCCGGTGCGCCCGCGGCAGCGGCTGCTGCCCGTCCTTGTGGAGGCCGCGGGCCCCGAACCGCGCTCGCGGGCCGCCCTCTTCCACGCAGACCGAACAGGCGGGTCTCTCCGCAGCCGCGCGTGCGAACAGCTCGTTTAGGAAACTGTTTCTTCTGCGCCGGGGGACGTGGACGCGGCGCGCGGCGTGGCCGCCCGCTGCCATGGTGAGCAGGGCTTCAGCGGCGCCGGCGCTCCATTCAAGGCGCTGTTTTCGGTCGCAGCGTCCCGGGAGGAGCAACTCAGGACGATTCCCATTTGAGGCTGCTTTGCCCTGCCTCCAGCTCGGGCTTCGAGTTTAGAACCTTCTGTCCTTGAACCTAAAAAAATATAACTGAAGTGTAAGGAGCTAAAATATTTCTACTGGAATAAACAAGAGCAAGTTGCTTATTAAAAGGCCGGATGTTACCTCTGATTCTTTCTTTAGCTTCTGTATATCCAGGTAAATTTACAAAATGGGAAGACTGGGAGAGCAGCACAGAAACTTACTGTGTATTACCAGTTTAGGTTTCAAGGTCTTAGGGAAGCGAGACTGATAGAAAGTATCAACAGCTAGGGTCCTGTGGCAGAGAGGTCCGTGCAAGAAGTCAAGCTGGGGTCTGAGAAGCCAGGAACAGGGCCGGTGATTTGCAGACTAATTATCAAAAGGGCTTCTCTGTGCGCTTCAGACGTGTTTGCCCACCACCAGAAGGGGGCCGCTCTGTGCACCGCCTGGGAAAAGCTCCTGGGAAAAGCTGGCGATGAGGGTTGTAGTGGGGATGAGGCTTATCGAATTTTACCATTCAGAAGTAATTACCAGGGACACAATTTCCTACGAGAGTTAATAATACCCATAGCCATGAATAAAATGCGTCTAGTCTGGCACTGTTTCATCTTATGTTTAAATTGGTTTTTACTAATAAACAGGTTGTAGATGTAATTCGTATTGCTAACTATTATTCAGTAAAGAAATACATGCTACTTTCCCTAGCACAAGTCCTCTCTTTTTAAAATTGTGCAAGAATTATGAAAAAAAAAAACCCAATAAGAATACTATTTAGAATTAGGATGGCTATTTAGAATTAGAACTCGGGCTTTGAGTTTAGAACCTTCTGTCCTTGAACCTAAAAAAAGATAACTGAAGTGTAAGGAGCTGAAATATTTCTACTGTGATAAACAAGAGCAAGTTGCTTATTAAAAGGCCGGATGTTACCTCTGATTCTTTCTTTAGTTTCTGTATATCCAGGTAAATTTACAAAATGGTTACAGAAGCCATCCAAATGTTACTGTTGACATTTATAAATAGCTCACTGTTCCTTAAATCCCTTAAGGTTTTCCAAAGTGAAGTTTTTACATAAAATAATTTTCAGATCCTGTAGCAACTTATTTTCTGTTCTGTAATGGAGGTGAAAAAATGTAAAATTAAACCAGAAATATATTTTTAATTACCATGAAGTCAAAATTAGATGCTGCATTAGGATAAAAGATAGCTGCATGTGTGGAAATACAAAACCATTTAGTCATTTTAAAAAATATTTTTCTCACATGCACAGTTCCATTTAAGTAATTTCTTCTAAGGAAAATATTAACCTTCTCCCAAATTCAGCCAACCTTAATCCTTAATTTTAAGGTTTTTTGCCTTTTCAAATGTTGATTTATTTATGGTAAAAAGAAAAAAGGCTTTACTGTGCCATTTAGTTTTCCTTTTATATTCCTTATGTAACTAGTTATTTTATCCATTTTCTTTTAGGATGGAGAATACAAGCCACTCACCATTGTGTTAGAAAGAGAAAATGACACATTGGGATTCAATATTATAGGAGGTCGACCGAATCAGGTAATCCACCTTGTTTCTGCGTAAGTCACTCTGCTTATAAGCTAATAAACAGAAGGCCTCACTTTCATCTGTGGATCTTGAGTAAGAAGAACAAATGGTTTTATATTTAAAATCATGCTGTGATTAAATATCAGATACCTAGTGCAAATGTTCCAAAGCATACCTAGATTTTTTTGAGAAAAACAAAATAAAAACACCCAACAGCTAAAAGGCTTGTTTCTCTTTGTTACTTTTTAAAGAACAGAGTACATTTCAAATTTTATCTACCTTCTGTAGGCCCACTGGCAAACTTTTTTAATTAACCTATAGGCAGTTTCGATTTGATAATACTAGGCGATTGTATCACCTGTTTGTATTTTCTTTTTAAGTCAAATTGGTCAGTTTTCAGATGCTAACAGACTGGACACCACATAATATGTTAAATAAAAGAATGAGCAGTTAAAATAAGTTGAAATAAGGGATAACTGGTTTTTTTTTTGCAATTACCTAGGAAATACCATGTTAAAGAAAGACAGTTGGTTTGAAATATTTTTGGCTCCCCCAGTCAAATCCTTCATTTAATCAAATGAATAATATATTCTACATGGTGCCAATTGTTTTCCCAATGCACGAGTTATAAACTTATACCGAATACTGTAGTCGCAAAGTTCTTTTACAGCCTTCAAATACTACATCAACTTAATTTTCAACATAACTCGAAAAAGGTGGTGAAGTTTTAAAAGCAATCCTATCCTTTAATATTTCCAATCAACTGCCAGGAAATTTTTGCATCCTGCATTGCAACTATCTTAGAGTTGGCCGTTCGCTCTGTTTATGTCAAGATGGCAGTGACGTACAGCCTTCTTTCTGTTTAGTATTTCAAAAACCTAGCAACTAACAACTGAAATCCTTCTGTTTCTAGAACAGTCCCCATTTATTAGGAAGAGATAGAAGTGTTTTCATCATTTCAGTTTTTCTTTTCCCCTAAGGAAGATTTTCATAAATGCTAGTTAGGTGTTTGACATTTAGATGGCATTGGACATTTTTAAGAGCCTCTTAAAATTCATGTTAAGGAAGGTTATTAGGGAGAAATAATTTTATTTAATCTGCCATGAGGTAAAATGACATTTAAAATAATACAATATATCATATGATGTTGGGCATTTTCCATAAATAAGTTTTGTAATATAATTGGTTTCTGGTGACTTGCTAGAATTTTTCTGTTTGTACCATATTGGCTGTGTTTGAGGTTTAAGCAGTTAGGTCAAAAATATTTCAAATCAACTGTCTTTCTTTAACATGGTATCTCCTGTGTAATTGCAAAAATAGTTATGTCTTGTTTCAACTTACTTTAACTGTTCATTTATTCATTTAACATATTATGCCATAGCCAGTCTATGTTAGCATCTGAAGCTGACCAAACAGATACAACAGGAGATAGAAACAGGTGATACAGTTGCCTAGTATTATCAAACAGAAACTGCCTAAACAGCTTATTGTAAACAAGTTAACCTGGAAATGTATAAAGATTAACCTTGAATGGGTTCCCTTGTGGTTTGGAGTTGATCTTTGGAATTTTAGACGTAAGCAAGTCGTAAGTCTCCCCTGTGAATGTATCTATTATATAGTTAGCGATAATTCCAAGTCTGTCATATCATGAAGCTAAATTATGTTTTCAAAACTATGACCACATCTCACTGTGACCAATTATATAGTGAGGTTGGATATGCTTTTTGTTTTCTTTAACCCTATTTAATTGCTACATCTTTTTAGAAGTAAGATGTTTTATAAGTAATACTTAGGTGCCAGTTGATATCAACTTGTATATGTCCTTTCCCCATAGCTTTTTTTGTGTGCTCAAACACCTGACGTAAATGGATAATCTTGTTGGAAATAGATGCTGGGCTCATTGGGCAAAGCTGCCATCTTGGTTGAGGATTATTTGGTGTTAAGTAAGTTAAAATTCAGTGCCTAATCCCTAGAGATGCATGTTTAGGGAGGATTGGCAATGTCACATTTACTGAATTGCCCTTTATCCAACTTAAAATTTTGTTTCCATCTTTCTTAATGCTAAAAATGTTTTATTTTTTATAGAATAATGAGGAAGAAACATTAACAGAAGGAATTTATGTCTCAAAAATTTTGGAAAATGGACCTGCTGACAGACCAGATGGCTTGGAGATTCACGACAAAATCATTGAGGTAAGACAATCATAAAACACAAAGATGATCCATGGAGAAAATATTTGGACACTTTAAATTTCCAAACTGATTGTTTTACCTTGATGTAGTACTGATTAAGAGTATATATCTAACTAGCACATATATATATATCTAACTAGAGTGTATATCTAACCTATATCAATTATGACATATTGAGATAAAAGAACAAATAACTCAAAAGTTTTCAAACATGTTAATGAATATCTTTATGTTAATAACTTGCTTCTCATGACCTATGAAGATATTTTTGTGATTATTAAGGGATTGATTTATTTATAACATTTCAAAAAAGGATGATAAATCTCTACTGGAGAATATTTTTGATGAGGAAATACTACTGTCTTTGAACTTGTTATTAGTATGTTGCATGATGAGTTTGGAATTATCCAAACAATGCCTTTTACCATTTCTTACTTTGATATGGTTATTCCTGTTCATGTGCTTTTTGCTTTTTTTTTCCCTCTTGCAAAAACCTGGTAGCAACCCTTCATTTTCTCTAATGTATATTGTATGTGTTAGTGAAATTTGAGTTGCGCTAATGGAAATTGGGTAACTGCCATTTACCACTGCAGTTATTTTTGAAATTTTAACTGGTCGAGATAATATTATTTAATGTTGCTGAAAATCATTAGGTTGCTTTTGTCAATGGTGTTATTTCCAATGTATCAGTAAAAGTACCAGTAGAAATTTGGAAGGTTTATTTGAGTCTACTATTCTTTTGGGAAAATTCTGTTTATTCTAGATGACATGATCACTAATGTTTTCTTTCTGATTGTCTATACAAACTATCAGGATGGAGATGGTTTTCCTTTATTAAATTTTGAATAATATGTTGGATCCTCATCATCTGTGATTAAAAAAAATAATTTGAAGTTTGAATAATTTGACCTAGGATAAGAGTAGACTATAGAATAGCCAGTGTTTTCTGTTTTTAAGGGAAAGAACTCGTAACACTTAGAAATGAGTTGACTAGATACTTAGGGTAAGAGAGATGGCTTGAAAAACTGTGTCTTTATCAGAAGAGGGCTCTTACATCAAGATTTTTCTCCAGTTGTGTAACCTGCTTTCACTGACGCTGTTCAGTCAGTCCTGACAATTTGCCTAGTGGAAACATTTATGTGCTGCAGTTTCTCAAGATAGGATCTTTGTTTCTTCTCGTGTTTGTGCAGTATGATTTAAAGGGCCACATAATTTAAGCAAAAAATTGTCCTTATTGCTTCCTATCTTATCTCTAAACTTTTTGGCTTTTCCAGTTAAATGAAAAACCAGTGCCTACATCTAATCCTATTAGAAGGCTGATGCAACTGAAGGCATATATACAATTAGCACACATACTCACAGATACACGCAACAGAAACTCATACTGGGTACTTAAAAGTAATGTATTCTAGCTAGGTAACAATATTATATATGCTTCATTAATGTTGCAGAAAAAGAAGGTGGAAGAGTCTTTTTTATTGTGATATACTATTTTTGTTAAAAATTCATTGGTTTTGTTAACATAAATGGTAATCTTGTAAAAACTATGGTTGATGACTCAGCTGCATTTAGACATTGGATATGTAGTTGCTAATATATATAACAACAACCTTATTAAATCATATAAGATAGAGAGTGAAGAGATCAACTGTGGAAATCTAAATAATAATTTATATGTAGCTGCAGTATTATTATTTCACCTTGATGTGCATATATTAGCGATTAATGACAAGATTTGAAATTTGTCCTGATGGAAATTTATCAATGTCTCTTTTATGCCAAGTACACTATTAATGTTCATATTTTTGTTATCATATGGATTCATATGACTACATTTGCAGTTGAGAAATGAGATGATATGCATATTTCTGGAATATGGTCTTAGCATGAAATATTTTGGAATGAAGATTCTTAGAAATAAATCTTTCATACTTATTTGTTCAGTAATGTCACCAACTTTTAAAAGTGAATAGATATTTGTGTGACTTTAATATATATATTTAAATAAGTACCATGCTGTTTTTGTGCACATATGTGTGTAAAACATCCCTAACTAACAGTTAAAATTAGAAATATTTAATGCTTGTCACTTATTTTAGTTCATCTGCCATTATGGTACAGTCAACTTCACATATGTTATAGTAATGGGAAATTAATAAGAAAATATTGATTAATTCAAAATGTACCGAGACAGAAAATCAGATTTTAAAATCATTTCATTCCCATTTTTGTGCTCAATGATTTATTTATTGAACTAATTTAATAGATTGTTTCTTTCAGTTTTTTAATTTTAAATGATCATGCTGATACACACTTGGTGCAACAAATATATTTGTTAGCAGTATAAAGTATATAAATAGTTCAGATATTTGAAACTATCCATATGACCTGCCACAGTCTGGCACATTCCAGATGCTTTGAATTCAGTGATATGTGACTGACTGAAATAAAAAAACAGAAACTACTAGACAATTTATTTTTTACTAATAGTCAAGATATACTAAAAATATTTTGTCATGTTAATTGCTTAAAGTACATCAAAACAGGTTTATGTAACAACTCACAAAGTATTATTTTAAAAATATTCTGCATTCCATGGAAGCTGATCAAATTCAAGACTCATAAAGGACAAAATAAAAATCAGTCACGAGGTGAATTCATGTCATATTTTTCACATAATAATAATATAAGGTAAATTCGTTTTTGGAGTCCATCTCTGTAAGCAACCATGTTGAGCAGTTTCTAGATGTTTACACTTCCACGTTTGCTAAAATATGTGTGCAGATTAGAAGAGAAATCAGTTATGATATTTGAGTTACAACATTAGGTGTCAGTCATTGGAGACTGAAAAGGCAGGAGATGCTCTTAAAGAAATTTTGAAATATCGCAAAAGTTGACATAGACCAGGAATTCAGCAGAGTGTACACCCAGATAATAGCGTCCTTTGCATGTCATTTTTCACCCTTTGAAGACTCAAAGGAACCACAGACGAGCCTTGATCCTATCCAAGTCCGGGGCCCAATTCTATGGGAGGACAGTACCAAGGCTATCCCCGCGCTAGGCCACAGGAGGGGTGTGAGGGAGGGAGCTGGGGAAGCCCATTGCTGTGGTCAGCATCTCTTCCTCTATTAGTATCTCTGCGATGCTGGTAGCAGGCAGTACAACCATAACTCCAGAGGGGGAAAGTGAGTAGAACGGTGGATTCACAATTATTCATGATTCTTTGTTCACACTTTCTTCTCCCCGCTGCACATCCCAGCTTCTAGCCAATGCTGTGTGACAGGAGAGTACCCCCTTCTCTCAGCTTCTGGGGCCCAGGGAGTTGGGGTGGAGTTCTGTGATGTCCGCGAGGAGAACAGATTGGAGCAGAAAGCAGAGTTTGTGTTGTGTACCTATTAAAATCTCTTGATTTAGTCTGAAATTCATAATGGAATAAAGCACACAAGGCATTTTCATTTACTTTAGAAACAGTGCTGGTGTTGAGCAGTGCTAGAAAGTACTGAATTTAGTACTAGCAGAACTTTACAAACGCACTATCTCAACAAGAACTTCTGAACTGTTCTGGATCACCAACTACCCTTCCTTATAGCTCTGCAATGACATTCTCTAGTTCTGCGTTCTCTGCCATGACTCTCTGCAAGGCTAAAGTAAAAACCTTTGGCGGTTATCATGTTCATGTGCCTAAGACTGCACAGTTCCATGACAGCTGTTACTGCAGGGACCGTAAGTGCAGATCGGAGCTACACATTTAGGAATGCCGCTGATACACATCTGTTTGCCTGATGCCACAGTGCTCCTTCCTACCTCATAAAGCAGCCATGCTAATTTGTGTATGCATAAAAAGGCATTTACAACTTTTCTGTGTCACTTGTAAATCTGGTGGGGAGTTAGGTTTTTTTTTTTTTTTTTTGAGAGGGCATCTCTCATATTTATTGATCAAATGGTTGTTAACAACAATAAAATTCAGTATAGGGGGGTCAATGCTCAATGTACAATCATTAATCCATCTCAAGCCTAATTCTCGTCAGTCTCCAATCTTCTGAAGCATAACGAACAAGTTCTTACATGGTGAACGAATTCTTACAGAGTGAATAAATTCTTACATGGTGAACAGTACAAGGGCAGTCATCACAGAAACTTTCGGTTTTGATCATGCAATATGACCTATAAACCATCAGGTCAAATATGAGTATTCATTTGATTTTTGTACTTGATTTATATGTTGATCCCACATTTCTCCTATTATTATTATTATTTTTATTTTTAATAAAATGCTGAAGTGGTAGGTAGATGCAAGATAAAGGTAGAAAACATAGTTTAGTGCTGTAAGAAGGCAAATGTAGATGATCAGATGATCAGGTGTGTGCCTATGGACTAAGTATTAATCCAGGCTAGACAAGGGCAGCAAGACATCCACGGATGCAGAAGATTTCTCTCAAAGCAGGGGGGGTGAGGTTCTGAGCCTCACCTCTGTTGATCCCCAAATTCTCACCTGATGGCCCCCCTGCGACTGTGCCTGTCTTAGGTTGTTCCTCCCTTGAGGAATCTTACCCGTCTCTGGCTAACCAGTCATCTTCCGGGGCCATACAGGGAAATGTAAAGTTGGTAAGTGAGAGAGAAGCCATATTGTTTGCAAAGGTTAGCTTTTTACTTCTTTGCAGATTTATGCCCTGTGGCTTCTATGCCCAGCACTTGTCTCGAGGTATCTTTACCACCTGGAGGAATTATGATACTCGGTAAATTCGATATGAGGCACGAATTCTATTTAAGGTTTGTAATTAGGAAGGAAGAAGAAAAGCTATAGATGTAGCATATGAAGGAAACTTGGGAGGATTGATTATTTCTTTGACATATCTTCTTGTATAGTACCTTAAGTATGTATAGGTTTTAAACTACTAACTAATTTGCACACACATATTAACATAATAGGAATACGGTGACATAAACAAAGCAAATCTATAATTACCAGCCATCTCCAGTGAAGCCAAGAAAACCATTTAGGCACCCTAGGCATTTGTGAAAATTTATCTATGATATGATGGATATTTTCCAACTGTACTTGAACCATCAGACAAATTAAAGCAGCCCATTTCTGGGATCTGTTCACATCCCATATGTTCTTTTAACCATAGATAGTCTATAGTCATGAGATTTTGGGGTGCTACAACTTGCACCCCTCCCGGGAGTTAGGTTTTTTTTTAAAATTGCTGTCTAATTTGAACATATCACTGAACTCTTCAAAATATTATCATCAACCCAGGTTTTTTGAATGTCCAAATAACATTTTTTAAGTGTTTGAGTAATATTGGCTGATTGTCTGAAAGGGGAAAAAGCAATTAGTGTTAAGTAAAGAATTACATTATAATGGGACTTATAATCATGATTAAGTACTACTTAAATTGAATATAGTTTTAACATCATGATATAGTTTCATTATATAATTGCGTATTTTAATGTATGTTGAAAAGTATTCTGATGCAGTGGACAGAGCATGAAATCTGAAATCAAGAACATCTGGCTGGACTTTCTGTCCTGCGTCCTAAGACTTGTGTGGCCTATGAAAGCCGGCCGTGCCTCAGTTTCTGTGTCATTCATAGTTGCTGTGCACGAAGTGCCGGCCCTGGGCAGGTTCTCGCACCCATTACTGTGAGCCGAGGTGTCTCACTCAGCTTATATATGCAGTTTGACCTCCCGAACACAGAGAGCGTGGGGGATAAAGGGGATTTTCCTTCCTTGGAGAACCCAGGTCATTCCCAATTTTTAGTTATCCCCATTTCCACAGACACCATACTTTGGAAGAGTAAGTCTTGGAAGTTTTAACTTGTAGGTATTCACATATTCATATGGACACTCAGATGCAAGAAGGGCTGTGAGAGGAAACTTTGTAGCTATGCACTTAGGATATAATTCAGTCATTTAACAAACGTTTACTAATTGCCTGCATGTGCCAGGCCGCAGACTCCGGGCTATGGAAGTAAAGTGCAGTAAGCCCTCAGGCATAGCTCTTTGAGCAGAGATTCTGTTTTCTGTGTCAGACAGGCAGGCCTCTGTGGGAAGCTGCTTCCTCAGTTGTTACAAATGCGAATGGACATGACGGTCCTGTCTGGGTGGGACGACTCTACGGAGTTATCCTAGGGGAAGTTCAGTTCAACCTGAGAAAGCATGAGATGGGCTGAATGAAACAGTCAGTCTCTTCCTGGGTGGCAGCAGTGTGGCTTCAGGAAGGGCCCGGGCTCTGAGCGTGGGTGTTGGCCTTGGAGTTGTACTGGGTAACCTCATGAAGGTTCTCAGCTTTTCTTACTCTGCAGTTTCTTGTCCTTAACTCTGAGGGTGACCGGAGCTCGTCCGTCAGATCTTCTGTGGTGGTCATAGAGTTTCTCCACTCAACTGAGTTTCCACTATTAAGCAATATAGGTTTCTTTTAGCTTACAAGTAAAGGCCTGGAAAGGGGTTTTAGCATGTTAAGGACTATCTCTTTTAAATTTATAAGGTAGGAACTTGAGTTTTTGACTGCTAAGCTTCTGTGAAAGGAAAGAGGACCACCATGTCTGACTCTGCGGTTTGCCCGCAGCGTAACTGTGTGGGGCGTCCTTGTGGGAAGGCCTAACTGCTTCCCGCTCTCTGACCATTCTGGGCTACAGAAAACCTAGCAGAGCACCTGCAATGTTTTATTTTTTTATTTATATGTGATTTTTTAATTAAAATAATTGATGTACAACATTATATTAGTTTCAGGTATACAGCATAATAAACATTTGTTTATATTGCAAAATGATCATATTAGGTCTGGTTGACATCATCAATATAGTTAGGGAATTTTTTTTATGATAACTTTTAAGATTTAATTACTTTTAAATATGCACTACAGTATTATTAATGATAGTCTCCATGCTGTTCATTACATGCCCATGACTTACTTTATAATTGGGAGTTTGTACCTTTTGACCCCTTCACCAATTTCACTCACTCGCCCCCCTAAGCTGTATTTATAATTCATCTCAGA
Source organism: Manis javanica (assembly GCF_040802235.1). NCBI lineage: Eukaryota > Metazoa > Chordata > Mammalia > Pholidota > Manidae > Manis > Manis javanica. The sequence goes on along the minus strand of NC_133170.1, from coordinate 3,807,900 downwards.
GCACAAAACCAGGCATGTGTCATCTGCTTTTCCTTTAGGAAACAGGGAATCATCAAACATTAAGTTCAAAGAAAAAAAATCACCGAGTCAGTGTGTGAGGTTTAAATAATGTCCTTTTATTGTTCTTAAAAAGGAATCACTCTCCTTACTAATACTCACAGAAGCGCCCTGCTCTAAAGAGAAATTCGAGTTTGTCTCCGAGGAAATCGGCTCCCGGCATCATATCCTTCCCAGATCCCACAGGCTGAGTTCAGTTTCTTCCCTGGGTTATGAAGGATTCATTCACTTCCGTTCCCATTTACCTGGGCAGAACCTGTGGTTTTGGAGCCAGTTTAAGTAGATGAGGCAAACGTGTCACTCAGAGCTGGCACTGTGACCTGACTGCAGTTCACACTCAAGTGGCTCCTGAAGTAGAGGTCACGGGACCACATCAGAGCAGTTCATCTGTATTTTGCCTTTATTTGAAGTCCATGCAGAGGTCAGAAAGCCTCTGGGTGGGGCTGAGCAGTCACACAGACCCCAGCCTGGACTGGTCCCCCTTTGCTCTCACCACCTTGGTCATTTCTGAACGACTTCCTGCACATTCCGTGTTGTGCTGGGTCCGGCACATTGTGTAGCCTGTCCTGCTCGAAGACTGTCACCCCTTCCTCTGATGGCATCACAAAACAAGTAAGTGCTCTCATTTTTTAATGTGAGCAGAAAAAGTAGCAGGTTTTTGGAGTGCCAATCAGTTGGCACGCCAAAGTTCCCTAGCCATGTTCTAATGAAAAGGACTTTGCCTTTGAAATACTCAAGGAAGATACAGGGAGATTTGATGTTTAACAAGCAGTTGACCAAGTCCTTCCAATGATCTGAAGGAAACCTGTTCTCTGTGTAAAATAAAGACCATTTTCTCAGCCCTACTCTGGGTTCCCATTTCTCCTGTCTTTTGTTTATCTACTTCTCTTTACTGACACACATGGGCACCGTCCATCATAGGCATTTTCAGCATGGACCACCCATAAGCTAGACAAGGTCTTACATTGTGCCAGTTTCCCAGTCTGCTGATTTCCTCTCTGTGCCCCAAGACCTTTCAGAATCCCACCCATAACTGCAAGGGAGATAAGATAAGGAGACACGCGTTATTCACAAAACTGCCCTCCGAGCATTGCCTTCCCACCCAGATGCCAAAGGGCACACAGGCCTGGAACACCGGGAAAATGAACTCATCCCCCAAATTGAAACTTTGGATAGGAACAGTTTTTAAAAACCAATTGCCCCATCTTCCCACATCTCAGTTTGCTTCTCTGGAATAACAGACCTATTGAAAGGATTTTGTCAATTTTAGAAAAACAGTCTTTTGTCTGAATTGTAGGGATAATTCAAGTAAAAGTCGAATGGCCTTTTGTGTGTCCTTTGAGTTTTTACTCCTGTCCTCGGTTCACTTGATTGGCCTTCCAGCCGACCACTCTCTCCTTCGCCTGGGGAGGGTGGGAGAGGGGGGCACACCGGAGGGACGCGTGCTCTAAGACAGGCAGAGTGTGTCGAGGCTGGAGAGCCGGAATACACTGACAGAGCAGACCTGATCATTGATTTTGAAAACATTAAAGGTGAAGAAGTTCATTCTGTAGATAGATCTGCTGTAGTCACAGGTGTGACACTTCTGATGTGTGTCTTGGGGGTGGGAATGTTTGTTTCAGCACATTTTTTAAGGGCTAGAAAACTGCTTACAATATACAAACCTGACCATAGTCTTGGAAGAATGGACGTGCCATCTGTACGGGCTGTTATGTTTCTTCAGTGCTGGTCGTTGGGAGGCAGGAAGGAGGACCCTCAGATGATCTGGTTGTGTCTGCTGAAATAAAATAACATAAATTACCTTGGTCGTGAACTACAGCTCATTTCCAGCGAATATGTATGACTTATAAAGGCTGAAGTATGTTCAAATATTTGAACATCCACTGATCCTTATGCATTTTAATTTAATTTCTACCCCTTTCTGGTGAGTTTAAATATTTGACTAAAAGTGAATAAACCTTATATTAACTGTAGAAACATTTCTAAAGCCCTAAGCAGGTATTTAAAAATGATATTATTCTGATGAGTGGAATGAGATGCCCTTTCATCCAGTGTACATTTTCGGAGGTTGTTTGTACACAGGCACAGCTCCTGTCTTTCAGGAGCCTAGGATGCCAGAGGATTACAGCACTGGGTCTGAAATGCTGTGCTGGAAACCAGAGAGGTTATGAGGCTGCCCCAGTGCTAACTGGAGATGGTGGAAAGAAGCCGGGGTGGACTGTGGAAAATCCCTGGAGAATGTTGTCTCTGACCTGTATATTGATGCTCGAGTAGGACTTAAGTCAAGGTCAGAGGTGGGGAGAGAAAAGGAGAAGAACACTGGGTAGTCTCAAACCTCAGATCCTGCTTATTCCAAACATCATCTTTTTGTAGACATTTTACCACAAAAGGAGAGACCAAGAAGAAAGAATCCAGTGATATGCTCTAGGAGTAGAAACTTGGCACTCCTAGCAGTGGGGTCAGCGTAGCTTCGTTACAGATTGGTGGCAGCCGTGGTGGTGACCTTGATAATCTAAATCTAACAGGCACAGACATGGAAAGGGCCTTGGATGGTGTGTTAGGTGAGGGGTTCGAGCTGCTAACTGACCCCTTGCCTTGGGGAGAGACAGAGTTTCCTGTTAGGTAAGACACAGCAGTGCTTCTGAGTGGCCCTGTCTGCAGGTGGTGTTGACGTGATATTGGGAAAGTAGCTGTAGTAGGTATTTGCTGTTTCTGCAGAAAATGGAATTTTTTTTCTTTAAATGATACTTTAAAGCAGTGTCATGCTTTGCAGAAAAGTGATTAGAAATTCCTCATATTTCAGAGCATTTTTCAGTCCTGTGGCTCGCTGTTCATGTAAGCTATTCCACTGATGGGGAGAGTTGCAGCGGCTCTTCTGTGCCAGTGTGACTGGAGGCCTGTCCGACTCTCTCAGGGAGGATGAACCGGTGTGGGGGCTTCCCGGAGGCTGCGAATGTGGGATCCCTGGGGACAGGACTAGTTGGCGAGGCATGCTGGTCGGCAGAGCATGAAGGAGAGCTTAGAAGCCAGGCTCCAGGAGTGCACAAGGATTTTTACATTTTTTTTTTCCCTGTGTGAAATCTGTACTAGTTTGTAGGGCTGCCATCACACAGTACCACAGAGTGGGTGGCTTATAAAACAGAAATGTATTGTCTCATAATTTCTGGAGGCTAACAGTCCGGTAGGAAGGTTCTGGCATCAAGGTCTCTTCTGAAGGCCTCTCCTCTTGGCTTGGGAATGGCCGTCATCCTTCTGTGTCTTTACATGGTCTTTGTTCTATGTGTGTTTGTATCCAGATCCCTTCTCAGAAGCATGCCAGCCATCCTGAGTGAGGGCCCGCCCTGTGACCTCCTTTAACCTCCGTTGACTCTGTACAGACCCCATCTGCAAAGACATTCATGTTCTCAGGGCTTCAACATAGGAATTCAGTGGGTCACAGGTCAGCCCGCTGCACAATCCCCAAGGCTTAGAGCAAGTACCTGACATACAGTAGCACTTAGGAGACTTTTTTTTTTATTGAGAAGTCTGATGATAGCCTGATGGGTTTTCCTTTGTAGGTGACCTTTTTTTACTCTCTGGCTCCCTTTAATACTCTGTCCTTGTCTTTGATCTTTGTCATTTTAATTATTATGTGTCTTGGTGTTGCCCTTCTTGGGTCCCTTGTCATGGGAGTTCTGTGTACTTCCATGGTCTGAGAGGCCATTTCCACCCCCAGTTTGGGGAGGTTTTCAGCAATTATTTCTTCCAAGACATTTTCTATCCCTTTTTCTCTCTCTTCTTCTTCTGGTACCCCTATAATGCAGATATTGTTCCGTTTCAATTGGTCACACAGTTCTCTTAATATTCTTTCATTCCTAGAGATCCTTTTATCTCTCTCTGTGTCAGCTTCTCTGCGTTCCTGTTCTCTCATTTCTAGTCCATTAATGGCCTCTTGCACCTCCTCCATTCTGCTGTGAAGTCCTTCCAGAGACTGTTTTATTTCTGTATTCTCCCTCCTTAGCTCTTGCATATTTCTCTGCAAGTCCATCAGCATGGTTATGACTTTTTTTTGGAATTCTTTTCCAGGAAGATATGTTAAATCTATCTCCCCATGTTCCTTCTCAGGGGAGGATGTCTGGGTTAGTCTGGTCTGGATCAAATTCTTCTGCCTTTTCATGGTGACAGAGGTAGTTGTGGGGAGCTGGCGCGGGTGTTGGCTGGGAGAACATCCCTTCTTGCTGGTTTGTGGCCTTCCTCTCATGGGAGAAGGGCGACCCCTAGTGGCTTGTGTTGGGCAGTTGTGCACACACGGGGTCTTTGTTTCTTGCCCGGCCGCTGCGGAGGAAGCTCTGCCCTGTTGCTGTGGGCATGGCCAGCCTCAGGCTGCCGCTCTGCTATGGCGGGGTGCCAGAGGGAGAACATCCAGGAGGCTGCTTATCTCCGTGAGGGGCCTCCGAGCTGCCCTGCTGCCCAGTGGGTTAGGGTGCCTGGAGTTCCCTGGGATTCCCAGCTGCTGGGCTAAGTGTCCCGGGGCGCTCCGTCCAGCTGTGGGGTCCCTGTCCCTTTAAGACTTTCAGAAAGCACTCGCTTTTCTTTGTCCCCAGGGCGCCGGCCGCAGGGGCCCACTCATAGGTCTTGCTGCCCTGTTTCCCTAGTATCCAGCACCCCGTGCACGCACTGTGTGTCTTGTGCTCTGGTGCAGATGGCTGTGGCTGGGTGTTCAGCAGTCCTGGGCTCCCTCTGCCTCCCTACTCTGACTCCTCTCCTCCCGCCGGGAGCTGGGGTGAGGGGCGCTCAGGTCCCGCCGGGCCGCAGCTTGTATCTTACCCCCTTTGCGAGGTGCTGGGTTCTTGCAGGTGTGGATGTAGTCTGGCTGTTGTCCTGTGTCTTCTGGTCTTTCTTTTAGGAATAGTTGTATTTGTTGTATTTTCAAAAATATATGTGGTTTTGGGAGGAGATTTCCGCTGCTCTATTCACACTGCCATCTCGGCTGTGCCAGGACTTTTTTTTAAAGTAAATGTTTGAAAGAATAAACAAATACCCAGGGAAAAGCTGGTGGTGGAAGCTGGCTTGGACTGTGTGTACAACCGGACTACAGGAAGGAAATACATGGTACACTGGGAGCCAGTTCTGTAGTCCCCAAAGGGAAGAGAACGGATGAGAGGGGGATGGAATAGACCAGGCAGTTCAGAAAGGAGTTGGGTTGAAGTTAAGAAGCTGTATCTCTAGTAGTGATAGCTCACTCTTGATATGAGTTTAATTTGAGTATTTTCATATATAATTTGGAAGGACCTACAACCATAATTTGGAAGGAAAACAAAATACTATAGAGAAAAGCATGTGCTTACCCAGAGGGTCCATCTTCCTCTTTCCTCTGCCTGGAACCTAATTATAGCTGAGGCGGTGCTGTGCTTTTCCACACTGTTTTACTTGTGGGAACACTAGAAGGCTGCAATTCCCCACTTCCCTGTCTTACAGCTGGGCTGTAGGGCTGAGTTCCAGCCAAGGGCATAAAAACGCAAGTAGCACCACTTCCAGATGTGGCCATGAAAACAGCCATGCACTTGTCCTTGTGTGCCCGCCTGCCCTTGGGGGTGCTTGCTCCCTGCCTCCCGCCACCCGGTTGCTCTGCCCCTTGCCCCCCTTACCCCATCCTTCTCTCTTCTGCTTATATGCCAGGGAGCAAATAATAAGAAAGTGGGTGGACACATTCGGAAGGAAGCCAGATTCCAGGGTCATGGCTTGGAGAAGAGCTGCCCAGGAGAGATCTGGGGCAGGAAACACCACTTCAGACTTGACATGATCACGAAACAAACCTTTCTAATTTAAGCCACTGAGATCTGAGGGTTGTTTGTTATAGCATTTACTCATCCTAATTGGTTGTTTGAAGGGGATGTTCTGCTATGACATACATGTACTGTGGTATGTATCTTAGCATCTAGTGGACATGGTAGGGAAGCTAATGACCAAGGCTGACAAGCTGTCCCTCCATGTTATTCAAAGGCAAAAACTTTGGGGGATGCATTTATTTGGGAGGCAGACCCTACGTCAGCAGCTCTAAGGAGAGGGGTTGGAAAATAGAACTTTATGAGTGTGTGTTGGGTTTTATTAGCCCTGTTTAGGAAAATATCATGAGAAAGAAGTGAACTGGCTGGTTTGTGGCAGAAATGATAAGGAATAAAGAAAGTGTACCAATTCAGACATTATAGCTTTGGAAAAGTCAACTGATTAAAAAAAAAAAAAGTCAACTGATTCTATATCTCAAGCAGCTGGAGATCAAATTACTGTGATCCAAAAGAAATCAGATTAAGGGCATGCATTTGACCTTCCTACCATTAGCTGGTCTCAAGCAAGTCAAATTAGGAGAAAGTGGCTCAGAGAAAGGAAAGGAGAGAGTTGGGCCCTACCTTTCCTTGCACAGTTGACAGACTTCCAGACGCTACACGGCCCTCCAAACATGCTCCCACCAAGACCTCCATACCCTTTGGCGGAGGGCGGTGCTGGACACGGAGAGCCTCCCGGAGGATGGGGGTGGGGCCGCGGAGAACAAAGGAGAAGAGAGCTCCTTCCGGAGAACAGAATCAGCATCCCATCAAAAAACGTCTGGATTCATAGTGCACAGCTCTAGAGAAAAACATCGGTATGTGTAGCCCAATGAACAATGTCATTTACATCACCGAAAGCCAGTGGAGATGACTGGGCGATAACTCTGATAACAGCACTTCTAAGAGAAAGTGTGGTGATGGGATATAGAAGTGCCAGCGGCTCACAGATCACCCCGTTAAATAGCGATGGCACTGGGGGTGGGCTGGCATCTGTGTGACTGGGATCCTGCTGTGTGTGCTGCGCTGCCCTTTCCGTGCTGAGTGAGTAGCCCTCTCACCAGCTGTCTTTGCATGCAGACCGTGGGCCATATGGGGCCTCCTTCACCTACAGGTCCCTGTCTGCTAGTATTTTTTTGCTGAGCTTGTGCAAATACCAGGATGGGCATATTTTTCCTATCCACCTAGCTTACCTAGAGTGCTGTCTGTCTTTAGGCAGCCATGATATACTGATAGAGAAGGAGCAGGTTGCTTATGTACAATAGATCAGACAGGGATGAGTTTGTGTGTTTGTTTACATTAAATTCCAAAAGGTTTCATAAAATTTATCCAAAGGATAAAGGAATATTTATAACTCTTAGAGAAATACTGTAAATTGGATTTTTACAGTAAGAAACCTCTTAGATTGATTTTAATATACCTCTAGTATATATTTTCAGGTTTTTTAAAGAGAGATTTCTAATATGGGCATAACTACTTATATTTTAGTAGCTCATTTTTGGTAACCAAATTACAGGTTTAATGTGTAAGTTTTGTTCTATTATAAGGAATGGATGAAGCTTGCACAAGGAGTGGATATTACAGTATTTATTTGTATCCTCTCAGACTCTATACTAACTCATGCTGTGAAGGAACCCATAGTATAGACTTGCTGGGTTTATTATGTCTAGAATGTTACCATCAACATTTAGAGTAATGACTAAATTACTTCTGTGGTGGTTTTTGTATGTGTATATGAGAGAAAAAATTAGTCTTAAGAGTCAAACTCTTGTATAAATTCTCAAAATTCTTTCCTTCCCTTTCTTTGGCTCCCTCCCTCCCACTTCCCCTCTGTGTGTGTTTAATTCAGCCAATCCCACAAGAGAAACAAAGATGAATATCATACACATCTTCTCTAGAAGCTCACTGTCTAGTCATAGGATAGAGCACATTGACGATGCTCTACTTATGTAAAGAAAAGTATGAATCTTTGGTATCCCACATAGCAAATTCCAAGTCCGAGCACCTTTTTGTTGTTAAGTTAATGCTAAAAATAAAGTACTATGAATGCTGACATTGCCGAGCAGTTAGGTGTGCAGATGACTGATAAAACTGTAAAAGCAAAGGTCTTTGATACTATCCACGACATAAATAAAATGATACAAGGAAAAGCAGTCATCTGGACTGAACTAATATGGAGCCAGAAAGACTAAATTCTGTGTCTACTTATTACCAAAAGTTATAAAAACTCTCTTGATCATCAGCCAGGCCCAAAGAAGATGTTTTCAAGTGCTCCAATTGATGAACAGAGGCAACCATTCAGTAGTACCATTTATGTCATCCTAATGATCTTATAACTCCAAAGGGAAATTCAGAAGGGTTTCTTTAGGCCGAAGGTTAATTTTAATGAAGTTTTGGGGCATAAATCAGACTTGCTGACTATAGAATAATTTTTGTATTACTCTGAGAATTTGTGAGTATTCAGGAGAGTCACAAAAAACATTAGTATTGTATGCATAGTCTGTTTAACTTGGATATAATGAGTCAAAAAAATAAAATGCAACAAAAACCAGACTCTAGTCTTGGATTTTGAAAGGCCTTTTGCCAGAAAAAAAGAATGTGCTATTAGAGTGTTAATTGGGGGGGGAAAATCCCAGGAGAATTTTATCATCTACCTAAATAAAAGGGCCACCTTCATTCAGGATGTCTCACACACAAGATACCACGGCACTCTGATTGCTATGAATCAGACAACCTAATATCTTTAACAAGTATAAGCATGAGTTTTCTTAAAGAGAAAACAAAGTTCAGCTGGGGCTTCCTTTGAAACCCTCAAGGAAACAATTATCTTTAACCCTTTGTGGAACTGTTTCTATGAAAGTCAATATATAAATGAGATGAGGTAATTTTTCTTAATATCTTTGTGTTTTGATGTAGAGCAAATGAATTATTTCCATGCAGATAATTCATGGAGGTTAAAAATTAGACTGAAGGGCATCATGCTAGAGTATCAGCCTGGAAGGCATTTAAAACTCCAATTTTTAAAGAATTTTGAACAATTCAGTATGACTTTCTTCTCCTTTCCAGTAATATAATTCCACCCCCAACCCTGAATTAAAAGTCAGCTTATTACTTCAGTCAGGTCTTACCTCATGCACTGCTTTATGATCCCCCCAAATCATCTCATCTGGTGTCTAATCTGATAAACCGAAGTAGGTAACATCATTATTGTGCCATTTCAAGTCGCTGAAGAACCACCGAGGTGTGGGGCCCTGAGGGTATCGCCCTGGCAGGCACCTGGAAATCTGACTAACGAAGGAATCGAGCATCCACTATTACCAACGCAACAGTGCCAGACAGGATTCTTCAGGGGAAACTGTCAGGTTCAAGATCAGGGCCATTGAATTCCTGGGGCTTTGTTATTTCTACACCTCTGATTTTTTATTTCAGAGCAGATACTCTTTCCAAGTAAATGTGAGGCGACTACACTTGTGTGCTGTTGACATTGTTAGAACCCCGTTCCACCCAGACTGTGACCCTTCTTTGTCTTCCTCTCCATCTGCCGCATCAAAGCTTAGGAGGAGATGCGGTGCTGGTGTCAACTTTCATCTAGTTTCACATTATCCCTTAAAAAAAACCCCAGGACCACTCATCGCATTGTGGTGTTAGAGTTTTCATTTGTAACCCCTCTGGTGATGGGCTTCAGAGGCCTTGAGAATTCTCAGAGCTTGAGGCCCCAGGGACTCCCCATTTCACTGACAACTTTGCTCTTCCTTGGGGTCCTGAAGTGAGGCCAGTGACACGCTCTGCCCTTCCTCCTGGGAGGATCGCCTCTTCTCTCAGCCATGATCCAACTTTACCTGTTTTAAAACTCTACTATGGTTATGCATAAAGTTTGGCGCACTAAGTGATTTTCCCAAGTTTCCAGAAGTGGTTCTTGGCAGAAATAGTTTGTGAACTGGTTTTTCTTGCAATGTCAGGGGTCCCCTATCACATGACAGTAATTGATTTTCAAAGCCATCCCTGTTTCTCCAGGAGGCCAGAGATCACAAAACTGATGAATGTTTTGATCAGAGTGGACATTGAGGCTGGAGAGAGCACTGTGTCAACACAGCCTAAAGCGAGGACCTCTCTGCTTTGTGCTGACCAGGGGAAGTGCAAATGCCTTCCAGTTCTGGGTAAGGGGCCGTGTGTCCCATGTACAAGCAGAGACATTATGCCACATTGTATCCAAGGACACACCTACTTACGATTTTATCCATTGCAGGTTCTTTTTAAACCTCTTCCTGGCTTCTCAGACCCCCTCCTCATCACTGGATTGTGTCCAGGCAGTAGAATTATAATGAATGCTAATTAGCCTGAAAAAGACATACTTGGGAAGTGCATCTTCTGCTAAAATAGAAAATCAAAATCATACAGTGCATTCCACAGGAATTATTTGTAACTTCTTGGTTGCCACATTATTGGATTGTTTTTAACTACTGCTCTCCTACAACGGAATGTAGCTAAAAATGTTGATTGGATCATTACAGATAGGTTATAAATGCAGGCTGTGACGAGCAGGGTGGCACATCGTAATAACAGAATAGATGACGTCCTCTTCTGCCGTCTTTGGAAATGGTAGCTTCCAAGAACGGTGGATTTCATCTGTAGCAGTGGATTTGAGGACTCTTCATTTTTCCCAAGCTCATTTGTTATTTAAACTGTTTTTGATTACTTCAGGCATTTTCAGAAAAGTAGATTTTTGCCTTTCATTTCTAACTCTTGTAGCTGGCTTTATTTGTAATAGTCCCATACACAGTAGTTCTTTTATTTTAACACACAGCTCATCTTTTTTACCCAGGAGACAGGAAAGTCTTTTTCAACCACATTAAAAAATAATAATATACTCTTTGTTTTGTTTCCAAGCTGTCTAATTCTTCCAAAGTAAGATTAATTTAAAGTAATTCCTATCACCTCCCCCAGGGTTTAAGGGCATGTGTAGGTGCATGTGTGTGTGTGTGTGTGTGTGTGTGTGTTTTCCAAAGGGAATATCAAGGAGATACTGAACAGAAATCCGCTCATGAGCTCCCACTGCTTCCACTGTAGCACATTCATCTTCAGTGAGGAACACTGGTGAGTGCTGAGTAGGTACACGGAGTTAGGAGCCACTCTGGACTCCATAAGCCCTTGAGAAACCAGACGGCTCTATTATCATGAATGAGTTTTGTTAATTTCTCAATTGCTTTTTTTCAGGGTTTTTATTAGGGGAAAACAGGGTATGGATGTTGAAATTGCTTTTGTGCCATCAGCTTTAAAAACTCATTTGTAGTCGTGTACGTTGCCTGATTTCCCAATGACACCATTTGTTGCAGAAAGCCTCGGACTCGCTCTATTCTGACCCCAACATAATAGCCAAAAAACTGCAAGATAGGAATGCTGACTTGCTGATCTCTTTCATTTGACTCCCCTGAAGTCAGGGTGATGTCGGCACGCAGACGGGTTTCCTGAAGGAATAATTATTCCAGAGGGATGTTTTTATTCCTGATCATATACTGGGAGGTATGGCCTCTTTTTTTTTTTTTTTAGATTTTGTAAGAATATACTTAGTGACTTCTGCTGTTTAGAAATTTTATTTATTTAACTTATTACATGATAGTGTATGGTGGAAAAGTCTGAAGTATGATTACCCGGAACCCAGCGCTAGCTTCGCCATATGACGACGAGCGCTTCTTAAATTTTCTGGACTATGATTTCCTTATTTGTCAATTGTTGTTGCTAGGCTGGATCTTGAACTATGGTCTGTTCTAATACCCAAAATTTATGATTCTGTGGGAAGCAGACTGAGAAGTCCTACTGTTGAAGTCATTCAGAAAAAGGCAGGATAATTGTATAGGATGTTTTCAAAATGCTGTGGTACTGCTTACAACTGAGTTAAAGTGTATTAAATTTTAAAAAGTCGATGAATTAAATTGTTTTAGTAAGTGAATTATTTAAAGATGTATTATTTTTAAATTTCACATAGACATCAACATTTTGACTATTTCTAAGAGCCTGTTTTTGAAAAACACAGGGGTGTGTTATGAAAGGCCACACGTAAGCCCCTTAGATTACAAAGCTATTAGGGAACTGCATGTTAAAAAGCATGTCTTCAAACTTACATTGCTCGATTTTGGTGAAGCTCTGTCTTCGTGCACTGTTGCTGCATATTTGCTTTCATACTAGGGCAGGAATAAATCGATGCCCACGTAGCTCCCCTGCACAGGATGGTGAAGAGGGAGAAGGTGTTGTGCGCCCCTTGACTCACTGTGCCTCGAGTGTGCAGTGTGAAATGACCCCTCTGCCCTTTGCCCATAGGCCATTTTTGGATGTATAAAGGGTTATTCCTTAGCTGTGTTTTCAGGACCTAGAATTTAACAACTCCTTGTGCAGTTTACTTAGCTTCTACATAAAGGTACGCTTATGTAGAAGATGCATAGCAAAGAAATAAATGTCAAGATCTAGCGGAGAGCCCTTGTCTGACTGGACTCCATTACAGAGCTGTGCCCTATGAGGAATATCCATTTTAGTGGATTTACGGCTCTTTGATTAATAGAATCTTCAAGAAGCCAAATATGGAGCACCACGGGGGGGCATCAACTTCATAATGTATCTTAACATTTTCCCTTTCAAAACTCTAGACTTATAGGACTATCTATAATTAAAATATTTGCTTAATCATATTAATATGTAATATAATCATATCAATTGTATTAATTGTATAATTAGGGAGACTAATACTGTCACTATATTTTATAAAATTACTTTGGCAATTATTGAGACTTGTAATTTCTTTACTTTCAAAAGATATAGAAAGAGAGTAACTTCTCTGAATTCAAACAGTTGGACTTCTGACGTAAGTTACAAATATGAGCAGCCAGGATTAAGAGAGAAACTCAAAACCTTTGCTGAGAAAAGCCATGTTAGAAAAGTTCGAGTGTCCTTCTCAGGGCTTCAAAACAGACAATGCCAGGCCCTAGGCACAGGGTGTGGGTGGATTCCATTGATGAAGAAGGACTCTCATAATCACAGTGTGGAAGAACTCTTGTTATTATTACATTTCCTTTTTATCTGGCAAATGTAGGCATCTTACAAGAAAGAAAATTTGTTTAGTGGTAGTTTCTGGATTTCTGGGATGAGAGGGTTTTACTCACACATGAATACATGAGGGTCTTTGTGGCTCCGCTGTGTGTGCGTCTGTGTCTTGTATGAGGCAGGATAATCATATTCACAAAAACCGTAATGGACAATGTTTTCTTTTTGGGGTGGAGGTGCTCTTTAGTCATTATATAAATGTATTCTTTAAAGGTTGATTGGATCAGAGCTGTATTTTCTAGCTCACTGAATCTCCTGAAACTGGAGATGGTTATTTAACCCTATGACAGATGGAGACAGCCTGTCTCAGTCTTCAAAGATGAAATGTGAATGAGCATAAGTGAGTAAATATGAGACTAATTGAAGTGGACCGACTGAGAGACTGAGGAAGGGTGCATTCCTGGCACTCCTCTGACCCTGGCTTTGAAGCCAGCCATCAGTCTGTGCAAATGACCCTGCTAACCTACACCAGAAGGGGTTAGGAGGTTACCTAAACACACAGTCCTTTATGGGTCTATTAGAAACACCTTTAGGCATTAATGTCCCCAAATATGCCTGGTCCATCTTACCAATTATAAATTGGTCTTTGGCCTCTGTAAAGAATCCATCTTTCCCTCCTTGTAATATACAAAGGAGGTCATTTTTCTTTTCCTCTAGTAAAGTAGTAAGATGATCACTATAATTATATATTGTTTAATTGTAGATAGTCCTGTAAGTCTGGAGTTTTGAAAGGGAAAATGTCAAGATACATTATGAAGTACATGCCCCCCCCCATGGTGCTCCGTATTTGGCTTCTTGAGGATTCTATTAATTAAAGAGCCGTGAATCCACTAAAAGGATATTCCTCATAGGGCCAGTCATCTTACCAGTTAGAGTTAAGGAATACTGCTTTTTAAGATGATCACTATAATTGTATATTGTTCAGATAGAAACTTTTAATATACTCCAATCAAATATTAACTCTTTGATGTGACAACAATGTGATATTTCAAACCCTACCACTTTCTCACCTTAAGTATTAACATACTGTTTTGTTCTTTTTGCGACAGTATTCACTTCCTGGGAAAACAAGGAAAAGGCCAAATAATGAATCAAAGTTGAAAACAGTGTGGGTTCAAAGTCTAGCTTTATAAATGATAGCATTTTTGAACTTTCGAAAGTCAAATTAAAGCTATATTTGATATATTCATCAATAAGTTAGTAATATAGCCATTTCAGGAATCAACATTAATCCTAGAGAAAAAACTCTCCAAATTAATTTGAAATATTTTTTCACAATCCAATTAACCCACCCTTTTTGGGTATGCAGATTAACAGACATTGAAGAGGTGATAAAAATACAGTAGCTAAGCAAAGTAGTTTGCAATCCAGTAGAGGAGAAAGACTGGCTTTAATGTAAGACAGATAAAAGCAAATGTACAAGTGTCATAAGAGAGGGGAAAAAATGACCTCCTTTGTACATCACAGTACAAAGGACGGAAAGATGGATCCTTTGCCGGGGCCAAAGATCAAGGGAAGCATCCCAAAGGAGGTGCAGTTCAGATGTGCTGGGACAGTGAGCCGTTGCTGCATATGAGAAGGGGAGGTGATGTCCTAACGTTGGGGCTGAGCAATGGTAAACGGGCTGACGTGGCCGGGGCTCAGTGGGGCCGGCATGCAGGTGAGCTGAGAGGCTGCCTTGGGGTAGGCTTACAGAGAGCCTCGGGTGTCTCAGAGACGTGTTTTGGGATTTTGTTCTGTAGGGAAAGAAGGTCTATGTAAGGATTTTTAATAGGTACAGTCTCTGTTTTAAGAGCTCCTGCTGATGCGTCATGAAACACCGAATAGAGATGAAGGGAAAGAGATGAAACACAGATCAGGTGGTAGTGTGGACCACAGATGACCTGATGGTGTGGGGCCAGCGGGAGTGACAAGACGATGGATTCGGGTGTCACACTTACCATATGATGATCAGGGATTGTTTTTCTTCCTTGCAACACTCCGAGTGAAATAATTCAACCCAGATCTTAGTTCTTTTCTGCTCTGTCAGCTTGTTTTTCTCTCCGAGATTCAGCATAATCAACAAAATAATGATAAGACAGTGGGTATGTGGATTTTCCTACACAGTCAAAAACAATCTCAATTTTCAGCTTTTGGGTCTATTTTCTTTTATAAATGGACTGATTGAGGAGAAGGCACAGAAAGGATAGAAAATAGTTTGTTCTTTTTTTTTTTTTTACATCCTCTAGAAATGGGGGACTGAAGACATTTTAGAAGCATATATAGGTAAAATTAAAATAAATGGCAACATAGATTACAAGATGAAGACAAGAAGGATTAGAATACCCTAATTAGATAGAACTTACAGCATTGGGAAAATGAAGCATGAAGATGCAAACACAATTAGGCAGAACCATCTTCTAATCATCGTACCTTGGTGACTACGTCCCCTTGTGCACACTTTTCAGGGGGAAGTCAAGACCTTTCAAAGGAACAGTGTGTGCAAACCAGAGACAATAGATGAAATGAAAGTATTCATTATGCTTTAAAAAAAAATCTACCCCCTGTTTTTTCCTTGTGACACAGAGGTATAAAACTTCTGGTAAAATTATGATCACTAAAGATAGATGTGTTTAAAGTGAATATCTTTATGGATCATATTCTCATTTGGCCATGTTGATGGCTGTCGATGTTCAAATAAATGTCTCGACTAAAATGTTTCATGATTTCATTGCTATTACTAGTGTCTGTGGCTTTACAACATGTGGCAAAATAATTTTAAGGCTTCAGGGCACTGAACTGTCACCTGTTCTGTTTACCATTTGGGAGTGGTGTAATGACATAGGGAAATTAGAACGCTTTATCTACTGTGTTCATCTCATGCACCAAAAATTTATTGGGTGCTTTCTAGGTGAAAGGTGCCACATATAGAAAGGTGACAAAGGAAACATCAAATAAACCTTTTCAAAAGCTTTGATTTTTTTTGAAGCTTTGGAAAAAAGCTCTGTATTACCTTCCCTTATGGCTTTATAGCTTCTGGCTCACTGGGCAGCAGGTGTACTGGGGAGCCTAGAGGCGTGAAAAGAAGAAGTTATGTAATTTAGGATTCTAAAGGCTAGAAAGGCATTTTCCAAAAGACAAATCTTAAAACCCATAAAGAGAATTGAGCTTAGAATTTTCCAGAAAAAAAGGATATCCAGTAGCATTAGAGACTCCGGTATGTCCATTTTGGGACCCATTTTTCCCTTTTGAAGAATTGCAGTTAGTCTGTTTGGAGAAAGGCACACACCATGCATTTGGGCAAGGTGGACTGAGGCAGCTTGCGCGGCTGGGAACGTGGCTCCTGCATTACTCAGTCCCCGTTCTGTACCTGCTTGCTGCTTTGAGAATTTGTCCTTGTAAGCACTACTATTATAGCTGAATCCATTAGTTGTAAGCTTCTGACAGATTCCTAGGTGATGGTTGCCAGAAGTACCTTTGTGGGGGATCATTCCTAAATATTTGTTCCTCGCTATTTCTATCAACAACATAATTGAGCTGCGACTCCAAAGCCACACAAGGCGCCTTCTCAGAACAGAAGGGACATAACAACCATAGTTTGTCAGCCCCATACTAAATAGTCGAAGCAAAAATTGTATTTTGGAGCTGCATTAACTGCAAGTAGCTGAAGAGCTGACCAGGTCCCATGCTGACTGTCCTCGCCCTAGCCTGCTGGGTGGATGGAGTCCCAGTGAAAGTAAAAAACACCAACGAGATGACCCAAGTGGCTGCCCATCAGCTGTGTGCTGAGCTGATTCTGTAGAGACCATGCAGTCTTGAAGTGGACAGAATTCAGTGCCTGTGCCCCACACTCCCTCTCCAATGCTTTGAACTCTTTCCTTTGTTTTTACACAGGTATATATCAGGGTAGAGATCTGAAGCGCTCATTTTTCTTGGTTGTTACAACTTGTTTACAGCCCTTCTGACACCGAATATGTGGGGTTTTCTTTCCACCAACCCATTCTCCAACTCTCTGGACATCAACTGGGTGTCCTATGACTCCAATCAGTTCTGACCCTCACTACTGTGGTTGGTGCCAGTGTCACAGGTTACAGGCTCAGCCCCACAAGACTGCCCTCATTTTAGATGCCAATCATAAGTCCAGGCCACTCACACTTCTGTCTGATTTACTATAAAGTCTTGGAAGATTCCCATAGCCCCTCCTCAGATTCACTAACTTACAGTGCAGACCTTGGAGATGCTCTGGGATCCAGAGCATCACAACAAAATCAACAACTGGAATAATAAGTATATATTATACTGAGTTCCAGGGCACCACAATGAAGCAAGTATCATGAGAAAGTAAATCAAATGCATTTTTTGATTTCCCAGTGTGTGTTTACACTATACTGCAGTCTATTAAGTGTTCAGTAGCATGTCTAAAATAATGTACATACCTTAGTTAATTAAATACTTCCTGCTAAATATATGCTAACCATCATCTGAGCTTTTAGTGAGTTGTAATCCCTGATCACAGGTCACTGTAACAAATATAATGACAAAGTTTGAAACACTTCAAGAGTTACCAAAATGTGAGCAAGTTCTGGTGGAAAAATGGTGCCAACAGACGCTTGATGCAGGCTTGCCACAAACCTTCAATTTGTAAAAACAAAACAAAAATATCTTTGAGGGGTAAGAAAGGGAAGTGTAATAAAACAAGCTATGCCTATACTAGAATGGCTCACAGAATTTATATTTAAGTGGTGTGTGTATTTATAAGTGACATATTATGCAGGGTACAGGGAGAGAAGAGGGACATGGAAGTGATGTGTTTGACAGGGTCTGGAGCTGGGGCAGGGGCAGAGCCTGCCAGCCCTTCCGGGGTGAGCCGCCCTCCCTGTACCCTGACGTGTTCACCAACTTGGAAGTTCCCTGAACCCTATCATTTAGGTGTTTTTATGGAGGTAATAAAAATGATGTAGGCATGATTGATTAAATCATTGGCCATCAGTAATTAACTCAGTCTCTCACCCTGTCCCTCCCCATAGATCCTGGGGGTAGAGCTTAAAGTTCCAGCCCTCCACTGTCACGGTCTGTTCCTCTGCTAACCAGCCCCGACCCTGAGGGACCGAGGGAGCCACCCAGGTCACCCTAACGTAACCTCAGATAGTCGACAAGCGCTTGTCATGAATAACAAAATAGACTCCTGTCTCCCCATCACTCAGGAAGTTCCAAGAACTTCAGAAAGTCAGAAACCCGGCACAAATACCAAATATATACTTATTATTCCAGTTGTTGATTTTGTTGTGAATCCATATTTTTGGATTTGTTTAAAGGGATTACACCAACTACTAAAAAATATTAAAATTAAACTATCTTAAAAATCAGAGCCTATGGGTTTTGTGGATTGGATTGAACTGACTGTCGGTTCCACCACATACTAGCTCGGTAGTCACGGCTAAGTTCCTTATCTTCTCTGAGTCTCAGGTTCTTCAGCCATAAAATGGGGGATAGTGTGACCCTGACACTCAAATGCTGTGAGGATTAAATAATAATAAAGCCCTTAGGATAGTGCGGGGCGTATAAAGGAGTCTCAGAAATGTTATGCCCCTCTGTAAAGCGTTGGAGTTAGGACAGTGTTCATTGGCATTCACGTTTTAATGATGGTCAGTCTCTGCGACCACTTCCTGGGACCGCATGGGACAGATGAGTCTCAGCCCCTCTTCAGATGTCAGGACGCCCGCTGTTCCGCTGAGCTGGGCTGGAGCTGCGCCTCTCAGAACGCCTTTCCTTTGGAACTCTGGGCCACAGTGGGCAACAGGAGAAGGTCCTCTGAGATCTGGGAGGCAGGAGGGAGGGTGCGCCACGTTTCACCCCGGGCAGCGTGGGCTAGGGGCAGGTGCTCTCGCATCTCGTGCATTTTCACAGGCCCGCTGGCTCACCTGGTGGTGTGAAGCAGCCCCTGGGGCCAGCGTTGCCACAGCCCCTGTGGGACCCCCTGAGACAGCAAGTCTCCCCCAGCCCCCGACTCTCACTCCTGCCAGATCTTTGGCTTCTCCAAGTCATGGGCCAGGAGTGTGTTTCTCTGATGAAGGCACCAGCTTCTCTCGCCCTTCACTTGTCATCATCGAAATTGGAAGCCTGGTGGGAATGAGAAAACAACACAGATTATTAGTTGACCCCGAAGTATCCCAGCTCTTCTGGCAGGTTCCAAGTGTCCTTTTCTTCCTCATTTCAAGTGCATGTTTCCTTCCCATCCGCCTGCTCTTCAGACATTAGGCCCAGTGTCAGACATGGGGCCAAACAGAAATTATTTAGCCAGTGCCCATGATTCCCTCTGGCGTAATCTCTACAATAAACTCCAAATTCTGTATTATTCCCAGTGTTTTGTTTTTTTTGCTCAAAACCTGATTGATACACTAATCAAATATGAAATCTCCATTTTGTGATATAAATGCATGTATCTGTATTCTAAATCTTTGTCAAAAGTCCATTTGGGGAAGAAGTGGGAAATAAAATAAATATAAAATGGTAATGGAGTTCACATTCCATGCCATTATTCAGTATTGTAATAGAGCTGAAGAGGATGGACTTTTCAGTCAATGTCACACATGTCGTTATGGAAATGCAAATCTGGTTGGGTCGTGTGTGTCCATAGAACAAGAATAAGAGTTCTTACTAATTTAAGAGTTCTTAAATAATTTTGTGCTACGATTTGGAATAACAAGGGTGCTTCATATTGGTCCTGAACAGTTTCGGAGCTACTCTGTCAAATGCTTCTATCAGCGATCATATAGATTATCTGGACAGTTGTATAATCAGTGAAATGTTTTTAGCATTGAATCCAATACTTAACATAGAAAGATACACATATTAATCAAAGTTATCAAAATTCACTTGGTGGATGTTCAGATCATTAGATGATTAACTGTATGACCCTCTGTGTTTTAGCCATCGCCATCTGAAATCCCTTTCCCTCCTTGCCTGAGAAGTGTCCTTTAGTTTCAGCACATTGATCAGCTGTATTAGAAAATGACCTAGAAACAGGAAGCCTATGGGACATCTTATTCTCAACTGGGAACAAGGAATCAATAAGCTTTTTATTATTTTTTTAAAATTTGTTTGCTGAATCTCTAACATGCTTTGTACTTACTTTTTTTGCTTCATCCAAAAAGTCTGTTGGAAAACAATATTCTACAAAGCCTTGAGGACTGAGAGCAGCTGTCACCTGCTCGTGGCCCCCAAGGCTGTGGAGTAAATGCACCTGGCAGCGATTGCAGAGCTTTGCTGCCTCGCGCTCCGGAAGCCCTGGTCAGCGGTATACGGGACTGGCAGAAGCATTTCTTCTGAATAGATTTCTGGCTCCTCTTTCTCACCTAATTGCAGCGCTCATTCTAAATGTTTCTCTCATATCTGATTCTGGATAAGATTCTTTTCAGTATTTTCCTTTGCTCCCCATTCTTTTCTCCCAATGCTCTACTTCCGCCTCATTTATTCTTGAGGCAAAACCTTTTTCAGTGTAGAGGGCAGAGTTTCCCCCTGTATCTGGATCTCTTTACCATGCCTACAGAACATGCTTGCTACCTCTGGCAGATTGTACATGGAGTCAAAGGCACTGTGACATATGGAGACATAGTCAAAGTCAGATTTTTTACGAGTCATATTTTCACTTTTAAACATTTGATCAGATATAACTCCTTAGATTTGTTTTAATTGCTAACATCTGGGCCAGCTTACTATTATGGCACTATAATTATAATTTTAAAAATAAGTGTAGTTTTTGGTAAAACAAGGGAAAGTATAGATCTTGAAATGTTTTCAGTTTATGACCATGTCTCATGCGTCACAACAAAATAATAATAAAGCAACTAGCTAAAAAGTGAAAATGATCATTCAAGCAAATTGTCTGACAGCACATGAGCAAATTAGAAATGTTTCACTTCATATTTAAAACTAAATAGACTTACTCAGGCCATTTTGTATTTGCAACTGCAGTCAAAGTAGAATTATCTTTCCGACTAATTTGTAAGTGGCTTTTCTTATTAAGCATCGCAGACGTAGTGCTTTTTAATTTCCATATGAAGTAGCACTGCCTCTTAATTCACAAAAAGAGTATATTTCTATTTATAAACATTAGATATAATGTTAGCATTCCACATGTAGAGAATATATCTCCATATAACAAAAAAGAATGTATCTAATATTCTTACTTTGTATCCTTGGCTCAAACATTCACTCAGATATCACCCACTCCCATATCATATTTCCAATCTGCATATGACCTTAAGTCTCAGTGATCTGACCTTTTGAATTTCTTATCTAGTCATAGATGCTCTTGGCCAGGCCCAAGGCTGGAGGGCCTCAATGGCCCCTAACATTTCAGATGCAGTTCTGACCTCTAACCCGAACTCCATCTGCTTTCCCAGCATTTCCATTGGATATCTAGTAGGCATCAGATTTTCCAAGTCTCAAAACAAACTTTGAGTTCCAACTCCTGGCCCCCAGGCCATCTCAGAAAATGCAGTTGCAACCTAGTTGCTGGGGTCAAACCCTCGGAGACACCCTTGTCCCCTTTCTGTCATCCTGTGTGCAATTCTGCCTTAAAGTCTCCACTGAGCCCGTGTCTCTCTTCTAGAGTATGCCAACCGCCTTCTGGCCGGCCCCTCCCTTCCTCAGCTCCCCATGACAGTGTGTCCCTGACTGCAGCCAGAGGGACCCGCTTGGTGTTGGAAGGTCATGATCCTCCTGTGCTCAAAGCTCTTCAGTGAGTCCCATCGCTCAGTAAAACCCGAAGGTCTGCCCACGGCCCAAACCTACATGATTCCCCACCCCTGTTGCCTCTCTGACCTTGTCTCCTACCCTGCTTCTCCTTCTGTGTGACCACAAGTCTTGTCACCTGGCCAAGGGGCGAGTGCAGACAGGAAAGTGCTGAAGAGCTGAAGAAAAGACCCGGAGAAGGCCTAGGAGCCATGAGGGCTTATTGGGACTGATGTCCAGGGGGCCCAGGAGTGGCGGCAGGATGAGGTTGTACACACTGGTGTGGACAGGGGGGAAGTTGCTTATGTGGGGCCAGAGGACAGGGGCTACATGCATGCCAGAAAGGGCATGTGATCTATGACAGTGTCGTCTATGCATGTGTCATTATATTTCATAGCATCGTCAACACCTTATGTGTTATATATTTATCAGTTTATTATACCTCGACCTGTTAGAAGAGGTTTCTGAGAAACTTTTGCTGTTTTATTCACTCCTATGTCCAGGAGTTACAGTTTTGCCTCCTAGTAGGTGCTTAATAAAAATCTGTTGAATGACTAAATGAATGAACAAGTGCATTATTTTGTCAACTGTTCCAATTGTTGGAGACTCAAATATGAACAAGACATAGCTCTGCTTTCAAGTGGAAGATATGGATATGCAAAAAATTACTCAGAATATGATGTGACAGCCACTGTAGTGAAGTTTATAGAAAGTGTGCACACTGAATATTTATGGCTGACATGATAGGATATCTAGGATTAGCTTCCAAATGGTAAGGAGGGAAGGGTTTGATTTATATGTGGAACACTGCGTTCTTAGTTGCTAAAGCTGGGTCATGGCTACGTATGGATGGATACATTCTCTCTACCTCTAAAAGTATTTGACATTTTTCATAACAAACCATTTATTTTTAATCCTATGGGGATATAATGGATGGAATGGGGACAGGGAGTCTGTAGAGAAAATGGTATTTAGGCCAACCACTGAAGGAGAAGAGGCAAGAATTTGATGTTTCTAGATGTGGCTCAAATCAAACAAGATAAAGGTGAATTAGAGGCTAGAGGCATAGCTTCGGGGGAAACAGTCAAGGACCTCGTGTGCAATATGAAGGGATGTGCAGTCATTCCAGCGGAAGTCCAAAGCCCACTGAGATTTTAAGACTTAAGAATTTACGATAGTGACTCTAAAAGATGCACATTGAGCAGAGATCGGTAGCCGGGAGACATTTTTCCACCCGCAGAGATTTCTTGGATGAATAGTGTCTTTTTGACATTCTGCTTTGCTCTTTGCCTGCTTCATCATCATCATACTTGGAAGGAACTCTGCAGAATCATTTTTAAAAAATAACCATTCTGTCACCCTGTACGTGTCAAAGATTTTAAAAGAATCGTACAATTGATAATGTATTTCAGAATTCACACTAGATTGAAATGCTGTTTGCCTGAGAGCTGTTTTTGCAGGTAGATTGTGCTGTGTGGATAGGCCTGGGTGGTTATTGACCTGAATCTGAGGAAATTCGTTATATTCTTGGTGTTTACCGGCTTCTTTCATTTTCAAAGGCAGTTTTCATCCAGAATGTTTGGGGCATGGTTCTCTGCATTTTATGATGGCATGACCACATCCAGGCTTTTCAGTGTGCTTGTGCGTGACTGGCTGAAGGGCAGATCCAGTAGCAAGATGTGGGCATCTGATGAGGTCCGCTTCAAGGGCTTAGAATCACAGCCAGTTTCATTATGGCAGTGGTTCCTGTTCTCGTGTTCTTTATCCTCTAACCCTTTCAGTCAGTGGGAGTTACAAAGCAGCAAGTGTGACCTCAACCCTATTATTCCTTAATGCCTTGGGTCCTTGGCATAATTGGCTCTATTATGCCATCAAATGTGAAATATAGTGAAGATAATGACCTCTAAATTGCTTAAGAAGCAAAAAGTATTACCTGGGTGTAAAGATGCTACACAATTTTGTCCCCTCTTACTCTGAAACCTGAGTAGGTAATTCTGGGTCTGCAGCTGGGATATTTCGCCTCTCTTTGTTTCAGTCCTCCAAGAATCAGTATGTCCTTCATCCATTCTTTCCTAATTGTTTTTATTCAACAAATATATTGAGATCTCATATGTTCTGTGCAAAGTGCTATGGGGAGTGTAATGCTTGTGAAACCCTGCCCTCAAAAAATTTTAAATTTAGTTAAAGGGATTAACAGGTACCCAAATAATGATGGTCCAAGGTAGAATATGAGAAGTAACAATGTTTGGGAGTACCGAGAAATGATGTCACACCTCTGGTAAGAAGATGTTCATCATATTGCCTAGTACCATATCTGCCAAGGGTGAGATGTGGACTGGAACAATCAGCATTCTGTAAGAACTTACTAGATATCAAATTCTCAGGTCAGAGTCAGACTTGCTGGATCAATCCCAGTCTTCGGAAGTACAGCTTCGCGATCTGTGTTTTAAGAAGCTGATGTGCCTGCTAGTACCGTCCACTGACGATTTATTTCAGTTACTCAATGTTAACAGATTGATGGATGACTTACTTATTTACTTTCTTGCAGAGGTTGGGGGGACTCATTTAAGTATTTTGCATAATAAGCAAATATCCCTCCTGTGTGGTAGAGTTTACCGAGCACTGCTTTTTGCCTCACTATTGCCTAGAATTTGGCTTTGTTTATGACTAGCTTGGAAAAATATGGTAAATCTCTAACACACTGATTCTTATACGTTTCTTGGCATAGTAGGCTTGGGTAGAAGATAGAAAGTAAATGGATATAACAGATTTTTTTAAAGTGTCCACTTATCTTTTATCCTTTTTCTAAAAAATGTATAATTAAAAAATATTTTTGAAGATGTAAGAAGAAGAAAATGGAATAGCCTTTGTGCTCAAGGTAGCCAGTGTATAATACTGGTGTTTGGAAATTGTTTTTAAAAGATCTAAGCTCAAAGTAAGATTTTAGAAGATCCAGGTGTGTATTAAGGTGATCAGGACATTTGCACACTCATCACGCGTTTCAACTACAGAAAGCACCTGCTTTAGGCTGGGCGCTGGGAGAGTTTATGCATGTCAACTTCACCAGGCTGTTGTTTCGGGCAGGCAGGGCGAAACGGGAAATGACCTGCGCACAGGAGGAAGCAGTGATCTGAAAGGAGGCCAGTTGTCGCAGGTTTATTTGACCAACCTGCACGGTACTTACAGCGACATTGCCCAGGGGATTGGCAGCTGTGTTGGCTTTTATTTGTGGTTGGTTTTGCCTCAGCAAACAATAGCCTGTGAAGATTATGGGTGTGCCCCAGGAGGCATTTTGAGATGAATACTTTTAGTGTCAGATGAGATAAAACTCAAAGTGCTGGATAAAATTTAGAAACCTAAACCATGCATCAGCAAAACTTTCTGTAAAGGAATGCTAAATTTCTGCTTGGATTTCGTCATCGCGCACATGCCTTGTAGGTTTCATGAATTGCTCGTGATTTGCTGAAAACAGGGATGGAATGCAAATGACAAGAAAAGTAACATTCTAATTGTTTGAAAAGAGAAAGTTTACTTAACATTCAAACAGCTAAATCCAGTAAGTCAATGTGTAAGAGACAGTAATGGCTGAGATTTTATCCTCTTGCTCAGGAAATCCAGTGTGAAATTGTGAGTATAGAATGGCAGTCATTAATCATCACGGTACACTGTCAAGAAGGGCTCAGGTCATTTATGTTAATGATTGCAGTACGCGGTTTCTGACATTTACTGTGAGCCCTGACATATTTCATATATAACAATTAGCCAAAAATTCAAACATCTGGAAAGCAGCCGGCCTGGATTCTTGGAAGCATGGTATAAATTTAAAAATACACACGCACACACACACACACACATTATGCCATTGAAAAGTAGCTTAGAGTTAGTAACTGTATTATAAAACAGCAGTTTAAAGATAAACTGAAACACCAATAATTTACTTAGCATAAGGTAATTTTCCTTAGAGCAGTTTATATAATGTCATCAGCAACCACAATCCGGATTGCATAGCAGTATTTCTTTGGTAATAACCAGAAAGCATTTAGATGCCATGGTTAGGGCATGAGCCATGTATGCACTGAACTTAAGCACATTAGTGGGCATTTCCAATTCTCCATGTGTTTGTTTTAAGCTGCTTTGAAGTAAACACTTATTGATTATAAACAAGCAATGATGACTATGTGATCCACATTATACATGCAACACACACACACACACAGAATCACTTCCCTAAAAAAAACAATTTTTTATAAGATTCAATGCCTGAACATGCTGGGTGAGTATGAAAAAAGATGCTATGAAGTGTATTATACCACAAAGAGCATGATTACATTGTCAGTATGCTGACTACCAGCCATATGAGGCAGTACTTTGTCACCAATTAGGAAACATTTCTCAGTTGAGGGTGACTTGTGAAGATTGCATGTAACATGCCCAAATAAGTCCTTTTGGGGAAAACAAATGTGTACATGGGAGGTTTCACACCCAGTGACTGCCACTGGCAACATGGCCGTAGACTGCTGTAGAACTTGTGGTCCGGCTTTATTATTGAACTGTGGGCTTTGGGATTAAGAAGCTGCTACAATGAATAGCTCTGAAGCTGCAAAGACATTAGTGGTAGTGTGACAGGAATGTCATTATGATACATATAATCATGGTAGTTACGAACTCACCCTAATTGCTCCCCCAGGTGGCTCCTATTGAAGGGGTCTGGCGGTGGGCTCGCCAAGGTGCTTTGCAGTCTTTCGCTTTTAAGATACCACTTTGTGACATGCTGTGTTGGCGTATGAGGCGCACAATTAGGAAGAGCCCCAGACGGTCCGGCGGAAGAGGAAGCAGAGACCACCCGCTGGCACGGTGATTGGATTTAGTGACTAAAGACTTTTCTTTATTTATAGGAAAGATGTAGGGGCGTGTGTGTGTGTAAATTTCCCCATCAACTTCTATGGGGAATCAATCAAATTGCCTACAGTTTATCCTAGCAGGCAAGCATAGTTGTGAGATAAATCTCATAGAAGAACAATTTTATTTAGATTGATTTCTTATAAAATTCTTCTAGATGTGACAGATAATGGAGAAAAGGGGTAGGGTAACTTGTATACCTATTTTCTCTTGATGCAGGCGTTCAGACAGATTATTATAAAAACATTACAAAATAGCTTTCTAGCTTCCAAGACTCACAAAGCATTTTTTTTTCGGTAACTAGCCTCTACGTCTGGTTCGGTCCATGGTCCAGCAAAGGTGAACAGCTGGTCTTCAGCGAAACGGCCATGTGGGATGGGAAAGACAGTCGTTATGAGTATATCCTTGGCCATTTGCTCACCTCCAAAAAACACTTCCAGGAAAACTAGAAGTCTTGAAATATTGTGCTTAGAACGTGTGCAGGTTCCCTGCCCTTGTGAGTTTAAAGATGTAGGTAGTCGCTGTGCAAAGAGGGAGTCGCAGCACTGTGAGACCTCACTGCGCAGGCACACCCAAGTGAGGACTAAGGATTGGTAAGGGTCTGTGGTCTGGGAGTGGGAGGTAGGGGGGAGGAGGTGCCCTAGGAGATTTATGGGCAAGTCTAGAGGAGAGAAAAGTTCGGTAAGACGGGCTTCATGGGGCTGGTCTGCGGAGTGCCACGGGAAGAAGTGGAGAGGGCGAAGGGGGCAGGATCAGCAGGGGCCAAATCATTGGGATCCTTCCGGTAGAGCGTCCATAATTTGCCATCCCAGCTGGAATACTTGAGAGAGAAAGGGGCACTAATAGTAATTGTGCCAAGACAACAGATCTGAGTCAGGCTGTGCGTGGCCAGTGGGTTGCTCCATAAGCCTCAAAAGGAAATTCTAGATTTTTAAATGTAGTAGGCGTAATTGTAGAGTTTCAAGTAGAGAAGTAAAATGACTAGATTAACTTCTTCCTTACATCACATCTGTCCGTATGTTTTGGGGAGGGGGTTACAGGAACCCTTCGGTGAATTTTAACTTCCCGAAGTGTATATATGTTGGTTTTTAAATCCCCACATTCTCCCAGGAATTTATAGCCACTCAAGAAATATGTACGGGGGAAAAAAAAAACACACTGAATTAAAAAAAAAATACATTAACAGCCAAAAGTATAAAAATGATTTTAAAAATAAAGTCATTTCTTTTATCTTCCTTATCACATCAAAATGATGTTAAGCAAATATTACACATAAAAGTGCCTGAAAAAATAGGAGAAAATAATTTTTCCAAAATGACATTTTAAAATGGATAAAGACATTTTTCCAAGCACTTTCCAAGCACTTCTAAGGCACTGCTCTGTCAGAGTCAAATTTTGGCAATGTTATATAAGATAAAGGAAAACATTAAAGAGTGCTTCTTTGATATAAAAGATTTATAAGAGGAGTGGTAAAAGGAAATGCTTTAATACTTTTTATTAATATTCTTCAACTGTGTCTTCATTCATTTGTATGTTCAACAAACAGATATGCGGTGCTAAATTGTATCATAAGAGCCCTTGAGAACATATCGCTGTCTACGCACAAGTGCAGGCTTGAACCCCCTTCCCACTTGCTGAGGTAAAGCAGGAAAGAGCCGCATGGCGGACCCCTTTACAGGGCATACTGGGGTCACGCTTTTATTCCAGGAGCAAAGAGAAGTAGTTGAGGATTTTGAGGAGTATATTTAGATTTACGTTTGCAAACATCTCTTTGGCTGCATCTTGGAGAATAGGTTGGTTGGAGGTGAAGGGAAGGGAAAGAACAGGGGTGGAGGGAGGAAGTGGATATCAGTAGGCTTTTCAAGAGACACAAGCCAAGTGAGAAATATAAGCTCCAGGAGAGCAGGGAATTTGGCTTGTTCGCTGCTACATCCTTAGAACTAGAAAAGTATCTAAACAAATGGTGTTCATTCAATGAATGTTTGTGGAATGAACAACTGAAACGTAGTTTCAAATTTTGGTACCTAATTTTAAGATTAGTATTTGTATCTTATCATGTGTTTTGTCACTTAAAAATTATATTTATAGTGGAATTCCTATTTTTTTTCTCCCACCTTGGATTGTAGTTTTCTAAGAGGGGAGGAGAAAGATTCCTTATATCCAGACTATGCAAAGGGGACTTTTACCACCAGTGACTCCTACTCCAAATTAATGTGTAAATTGAGGCATTTCGTTTCTAGTATATGCTTTCTCCCCACCCCTCTTTAACTTTTTCTTCCTTTTTTTTCTCCTTTTATCACGTGTTTACAGAGTAAAAACATTGAGAGTATAGATATAATTAGTTTGTTCAAAAGTCCAAAAATTGAACAGGATATAAATTGTTTTCCATTGGTTACTTGAAGAAGGAATGGCAAAACAGCAAGAATAATTTACAACACAAAACATCTTGGGTTATAGAAAATGCCAACTGCCGAGTATAACCTCTGCCAGCTTCACATTATAGCACCGGGGGACGGAGTGCCCGCAGTGAGCAGGCATTGCCCAGGGTGAAGCTCACTGTGTTTGAATGCTGGCTCTGGTACTTTGCAGTCATGCCCAAGCCATTCAAGTTATCTGCTACTCTGTTCATTGGAAAGAAGCATAATAATACTATCTGTTACATAGTTCGTTGTAAGGATTAAACCACGTAATGCACCTAAAGCACTTAGCATGGGCACGTAAGTGCCAAATGCATTTTAGCATCTGATACTTCCTGTTAAGTTTATAAGCTGAGGCAGCTTGTAAGCTACTTAGAGTTTTCTGTTTGCTGGGTCTCACTCACTGGAAGATAAATAAAATAAATAAATAGATGAAAAGAACAAGTGAATCCCAGTTGATTTCCATTTGAGAATGCCATCTGCTTTGGAGTGAACTCAGTTCAAAGTAAATGTAAATGAATTACAACTGAAAAACTCAATCTCCGGGCCAACCGCTTATTGAGTGGCATGTCACCCAACATCCCTCGTTGTACTTTTTTCTCTTCGCACATTTCTTCCTTGTCACCAAATGTTCTTTCTCCTTCATCTAGTTGTTAAATATTGAATTTTCTGGAGACCCTCTTTTCACTCCAAAGCCTATTTCCAGGGCATTCTAAAATCATTCAGACCCAAAGCCTCAGTTCCCACCTCGATGCAGTTCACTAGCACACTTATGTTGCTAGAACTTAATTGTCTCTCGAAGGTCTTATCAAGTGTCTGCTTGACTCTCCTCTTAGTGGGCCTCAAGGCTTTCTGAGAGTTCGTAACAATCTTTTGAATTTTCTTACCAAATCTGTCATCTGCCTGTCTCAGGTACGACATGACCATTCATCCTGTTTAATAAACCATGAAGTCACCCCTAATTCCTCTTCCTCCCTGCTCGTATTTTATCTTTCACTGTATTTCATTGCTTTTGCCATCTAAATATTTCTCGAATTTACTCTCTTCTCTCCACCACCTTCAACCCAACCTAGGCTATCACTTTCGTACATTTAGAAATTAACTCACATTTAAATATACACATAAAAAGAGCCGGAAGCAAACACTGAAGTGGTAACAATGGCTATCGTGGGCAAATTTTTTTTTTATCTTTATATTTTTAAGCATTTAAAAAGTGTTCCATGGTGTAGGATTCTATAATAAGAAAAATAACATTGAACATTTCTATAGTAGGCCAGTTAGAGAGAAAAGACAGAGGAAAGACAAAGAAAGAAAAGGAGAGAAGTACAGAGAGACACTCACAGTCAAAATCAGACATAAAAATGCAAATATACAGAAAGATAATCTTCATATTAAGAAAGAGATGCTGAGAGAGGAAGTCATGTGTACATATCTGCTCACATAATATCTCCATGTGATAGTCTTTAAAATGCAGCCACTGAAGTTCTAATGTTGCATTTTAACAGGGCAAACTTATCAAGAAATACAGGTACTGGGAAGTGGTTATCTGTGTAGGGTGGATTAGACTGAGGGTGGAATCTGCTCTGAAAAGTAGAATTAAAATAATAAGTTAAACCTAGGCCAGCCTCCTGCATAGTTCTTAGATAGTCTGTTTTGGTTGACTCTAATCATATATGTGGATAAGCACTTCAACACACAACAGAGACAACTCTGAAAAGCATTTGTGTTAAGAATTAAAAATAAAAATAAGAACCTAAAAAAAGTGAATGTATTGGCCAAACTGTTTACAGTGTGCCATTATTTCACAAGTGAATTTAGTCTAGAGGGCTACTTTTTGGAGCTGATCAGCTTATTATTAACTCTCTCGTTTGATACCTTTGTCAGTAACTATTCCACTTACTGGGATTATAAATTCTATTTATTTTGCAAGTCCATCTACACGAAATCGAAATGTCAGTTATCTATGTCTTTTTCACCTATGTTTCTGATAAGCTTCAGAGAGAACTGACCTTGAAGAAACAGCTTAGACTCATATTAGGTCATTGCCTACTTTATTTCAGAACATTGCTGGTGAACTGGCTTGTCCAGAATATCTGAGAATAATCTTTGGAATTGTTTTTATATTTGGTTAATGAAAAATAATCGGATGTATTTTTTTACCAAAGATGCTGAAAGCAATTAAATTCAGATTTTAAAAGTGAGGTCTTTCAGATAGCCTTTTTGTTTGGCCAGCTCTTTGGAGAATATTTCTACGAAGACTTGCTTGTCATGTTTTGTTTTGACGTATGTTAAAGGAGGAACAATAATATATTTCACACACCCTATTTTCTGGCAGCCCTTTGGTATAATTTCCAGCATGACAGCAGAAATGAGGGGGGTACGTGTATCCATTTGGATACAAAATGAAAGATTTTGTATGAAAAATTTCATCTTGATTCCCTTTTAAACAAAAACTATTAGAACTCTCATATTCTGGGTGGTCTCTGATTAAGGGCTATTGAGTGAAAGTGTCATAGTTTATTTTATTTTGAAATAAGATAAACTCAAGACTTCAAGAAATTGAGAATGTAGCAGATCCAAATTATGACTGCAGCCATATATGTGTTCACGCGGGATTAGATGTTGCCCTTCTTTGTATAATAGCAATGTTGTCTTATTCAATTATTGGTAATAAATACATTTCTTGGTGCTAAAAGTTACTATCTAAACTACATTATCAATAAATAGTGAGGAATAGTCATGTATATTAGTTCCACCAAAATTTAGTTGAGGGGCTATTATATCCACTGTGAGGTTAGGCAGGTGATGCCATTATATTTAAAAAAAAAAAAGCACAAAGAGTCTTGCATGAACTTCTGAATAATTCAAGTCATGACTGGAATCTTCCATAGTCTACATTTCCTCAGAGAGCCATTAGTATTTTTCACCCTTTTCCACTTGAAAAATTTCTGGTGACAGAAAATAATGAGCTCCTAACCACCCCAGGGTTCTACTGATCTGCTGCAAAGTAACCTCTTTACAATTAAGATATTTTTAAAATCTCATTTTTAAAAATTAAACTCCATGATGTATTTCTCCATTTTAATTACTAAAGTAACATGTTTCTGTTGATTAAGACCGATGATCCGGAAAGATTCACCATATTTATTTTGTTGCTTTGTGAATTCCGTGCCATGTCTAAGTTTGAAAAGGTGATGAATTCTCTATCCTGTAGACTCATTTGAGATGTACAGAGCGTCTAGGGGTTCTGGAATTCCCTAGAATTCCTAATGCTGCCTTATACAGATTTTAACCCCAAATTACCTTTTGTTAGAATTTGAAAAACTGTATCTGGTATACTTGTAAAGAAGGTAAATTGCTACGTTTTATGAGGAATAGTTACAGCGTCTTCAGAAAACAGCCAAGGGTAAGCAGGCAAATCCCATTCCACATGGATTGCTTGTTGAAAATTTGATAATTTGTGATAAGTGAATATGCTACATCAGATGTCACAGGCTTAATCACAATGAAAGGAATCAGATTCCATTCTTCTACAAAAACAATCAGTTATATTTCATTTTTTAATCATTCTGAATCTTTTCAATTTGACTGAAATCAGCCATTTATAGAGAAGTGTAATGTGAGAAAGAGAAACGCCCTCTAGCAGGAGCAGATCTGTGACAGACAATGTGAGTGTGGAGAGGGCAATACTTAAGGTGGCGAGTAAGATTCA
Source organism: Manis javanica (assembly GCF_040802235.1). Classification (NCBI taxonomy): domain Eukaryota; kingdom Metazoa; phylum Chordata; class Mammalia; order Pholidota; family Manidae; genus Manis; species Manis javanica. The sequence goes on along the minus strand of NC_133170.1, from coordinate 3,775,207 downwards.
TAGGGTGGAGAGAGGCGGGGTGTACTTCAGGGCTGAAAACAGACCCAATGGCTTCTCATTGAAACCTAGGTATTTATTCTACGATCGTAGTTTCTTCTTCTATCTTCGTCCTCCCATTGTCTCTTCCTATGATTCCATTTGCATTTCTTCAAGCCTCCTAGATGTTTGGTCCAGTTCCCTAAATTGGCATCTGCTGTTACCGTATGATCAAGGATTGCCCCTAATGGCAAGTCAAACTGCGGCCAAAGGAACCAGCTGCCCCCTGTGAAACCTACAGCTTTGACCTAGCAGCCTAGTCCTTTGAATTATCAGAACTAGAACTATTTAAAATGTAGAAATACAGTCAAGAATGTGCATCTTCTCCAGCATGAGGGCATCTATAACCCTTTTTGTGTCCCAGGGGCACTGATGGCATAGCGCTGTAAGACGTATTGATTATTACAGCTCTGCCGGCTGAAGGACCGCATTGCAGCCCATGGGAGAGGCTTACACAGCCACCCAGGTGCACAGTGCCAACGTGTAGGTTTTTGGAGTGCTAGTATGTGTTTGGGTCCATTTAGGAAGATTCTATTCAGTGTGCTAGTATACATTTGGTCCCATTTAAGAAGATTCTGTTGAGCATCTTTCTGAAACATAATGTTCTTGAGTTGGGTATCAAAATGGAGTGACACAGATTTGTCATCTTCTGTAATTTTCAAGTTAGTAGGAAAGATGGACAAAAACAAACGCTTATTTCAATATACTGTAACATATACAAGTCTTACAATATTTATTTATGGAATAGAATTATCGTGGTCTCAGAAGTGCTGGCTGGAACTCATAGAAATCGAGTGTAGAATGGTACCTGGCAGGGGCTGGAGGGTGGGGAATGGGAGATGCTGTTCTAAGGGTACAAACTCCCAGCTCTAAGATGACCAAGTTCTGGGGATCTAATGCCCAGCATGGTGACTATAATGATCTGATACTACATTATATACTTGGAAGTTGTTAAGAGAATAGATTTTACATGTCACCACACACCAAAAAAAAAAAAGGTAATCATGTGAGACTGTGGAGGTGATAACTAACCTTATCGTGCTGATCATTTTGTGATATATACACGCACCAGATCGTCCCACAGTAACCGTGAACTTGCAGATGTTATATGTCAGTAATATGCCAGTAAAGCTGGGAAACAAAAAAGAGTGCTAGCTAGGAGATGCTGGAGCTCTAACTTCCTTTAAAGAAGTGGAATTTGAGGTGGTTTTTGAAGGTTGCATTAGATTCTGAAAGGGTGAAATTGCTGCCAATTGATAATCAGCATTGAGTCAAAAAACACACACATGGGAGTGATCATTGGCAGAGGAACACAAGGGGACACTGGTTCATAGGCTGAGTGGTATTTTTTAGATAAACTAAAACAAAATAAGCGTAGAGAAATCTGAGCAACATGAGCAGGGATAGCAGAGACTAACCTGCGTGCTGGGACCTGCTTGAAAAAAGCGCTGCAGCTGTTCAAGCGGCTTCTAGACCCTGTGGAGGGAAGGGTCCCAGGTACAGATGCCATGGGCTGGAGGCGAGGAGGGAATGGGACTTGTGCTTTGGGTGTCTAGTATCTTAAATACTAAAGTCTAGGGTGAAACCTTCTTCAGACAGTCAGTCCTGGCAGGCGCTAGACTGTTTTCAAAACGAAGTCTCGTTTTAGATTGATTCTAGGTGAAACTGGTAGAAGGTAAATAGAGACCACTAAAGTGCGGTAACAGAAGACGTCTGGGTTTCTAGAATTAAAGACAAATCTTAACAATTAATGAATAAGTCAATTGAGTTGATATTTTTAGCCTGATTTTGAAGCAGGGATAAAAAACATAGTGTATGTGTTAGTATTCTTAGTCACATAAAGTATTTAGGCAAAATATATGTAGTATTAGAAGGTTACCTCATGTTACCAATGATAAACCACAAGGGACTGTGGTTGTTTGTGTATGTTTCATAAAGAAAATCATGGAAGGGACTAATTTATTCATTTTAATTATTCCTCAAAATCATTACTGATTCCTGTGGCAACTCATAAAAGCAAAAAAATATATATGTGTGGTGTCTCTCTGTGTTTACACACATATTTATATCAATGAGACATATAAAGTGTATTTTTCAGCCATGCTATATTTTTTTGTTCTATTTGGAATGTCCTGATACAGTTGTCTTACTGAATTATACCTTATATTCATTAAAAAAAATTTAATTTAAAGAAAATGAAGAGTTCATCGAAAGAAGGGTGTGGATGGGGAAGAAGAACTAGCAATCATATTAATATTTATGCTGATATTAAAATTGAAAACTTCTTATTCTAATTATGCAGTAAGAATATTTACCATATATAATCCCGTATCTTAAAATACACGAGGGTCCTCCCTTTCCCCTGTATTGGTAATAGGTCACGTGGCTCCATAAATGTGCTGTTACATGTATGATCAAGGATTGCCCCTAATGACAAGTCAAGCTGCGGCCAAAGAAACTAGCTGCCCCCCTGTAAAACCTACGGCTTTGACCTAGCAGCCTAGTCCTTTGAATTCCCATAACTAGAACCATTTAAAATGCAGAAATATAGTTAAGAATATGTGCATACATAAAAATATTCCAATTTAGTGGAAGGAAAAATCTTATTTAAATTCTCTCATTTTTCTGCTAATGAACTACTGAAGGTTGCAGGTACAATGAATACATTGTTTTTTAATGACAGTAAAATAATGAAAGGATTTTGCTGGCAAGACTAATGATACCTAATTATAAAGAAGATCAACTGATTGGCCTTAGGTAAATAAATCTCACACTGAATGTATACAAGTTTGCAAGATGACTATATTAATTGGTTAATAAGATCATCTTGACTCATTAGGAGTTAAGACCAGGGGGAGTTAAGACCAACATTATATTAGTTCTAGATCTTAGAAATTTGCTTATCACCACTAAAATATATTCTTTTTCTCGTTTTTTATGATCTAGATGTAGTGGTTTGTAGTGGTTCAAAAGATCCATTAGAGGGCAATATGATATTGTTCTGAGGCTGAGGAAATGCACTTGTGACAGCACGCGGATCACCCTGCCCGTCTGTGGCAGAGTCTTGAATATGGACTTCCTGATAAAAAAATTAATTATGTAGTTTAAGTCTTTCTTTATTGGTGTTTTGATTTTCTAAAACACAAATTTCTGCTGATTTTTTTAAGGTTTATAAGAAATTTGGAGTTAGAGAAGGTACTATTCTAAATTCGGATTTTTCTCTGCATGTGTGTTTTAAATTTGATAGATACAAATAGCAGGGTAAATGACCTCAGGTTTTATTCTAAAACATCTTTTTTTCCCCCACAATGTAATATAAAAAATTCTTAAATTAAAAAAACCTGTTTGGAATTAAAATATATGTGTGTGTGTGTGTATAAATAATACATAAATACATATATGTATAAATAAATTCTAGGCCTCTTTTTAAAGTTGATTTGTTCAGATTAAAATACACGTATTTTACATGTATGGCTTATAAATATAGTTAAGACTTTTGCTCAGTCATCAGACCAAATTATATTTGTAAGCTTGAGACTACAATCTTAAGTCATGTAACCATGTAGTTTATATAATTTAACATACTTTTAAATTTTAATTAATTGGAATGTAATAATAAGGAATATGTCATGAATATGGCTTTACTGTTAAAAACTGTTCTGTATGACACCAGAGGACAGAAGGGGCCTGTGTCAGATCCTGTCTTAAATCCTATGGATTAGATGTTGTGCCAAAAAGAAAAGGGAACGTTTAAAGAGAATGCTAGGTGCTGAGGGACTATAATATGACTTCTGTTTTCTGTGACACTGTAAGGATCTGTTCTGGATTGTTCTCAGCGTAGGGCCAGCTGCCGACTGGGCCACGGATGAACATCTGAATGACTGGCAACTCTTTCACATAAAGGCCAGGGAGGGCCTAAACTCAGGTGAAGGGGGACGGTAGTTAACTAACAAGACTGTCTTTGGGAAGGGGGACTGGATTACCACCTCTCAATCTTTTAGCAGTGTCCATGTGCTGCTTATAATGTTTACCAGAAGTGTATTGGATTACTTTTTAAACTTAAATCAATGTATTTTAAAGGATACCATTACCATAAAATGAAAACCAAAATGATATGCCATAAATACCAGGGAATGATAAAAATACAAGGAAAATACATTAAATAAAAAATTAAATAAAAAGTAAATTATAATGGATCTAATGTCTATAATAATGTGTAACTAGAAATACATTATTCAGTGCAAAGCTTTTTTTTTTTTTTTTTTTCATACTTATTGCTTTAATATTTTTGTTAGACGTCACTTTTGTTTTTTTTTTTTGTTTTTTTTTTTTGTTTTTTTTTTTTTTGAGAGGGCATCTCTCATATTTATTGATCAAATGGTTGTTAACAACAATAAAATTCAGTATAGGGGGGTCAATGCTCAATGTACAATCATTAATCCATCTCAAGCCTAATTCTCGTCAGTCTCCAATCTTCTGAAGCATAACGAACAAGTTCTTACATGGTGAACGAATTCTTACAGAGTGAATAAATTCTTACATGGTGAACAGTACAAGGGCATTCATCACAGAAACTTTCGGTTTTGATCATGCAATATGACCTATAAACCATCAGGTCAAATATGAATATTCATTTGATTTTTGTACTTGATTTATATGTTGATCCCACATTTCTCCTATTATTATTATTATTTTTATTTTTAATAAAATGCTGAAGTGGTAGGTAGATGCAAGATAAAGGTAGAAAACATAGTTTAGTGCTGTAAGAAGGCAAATGTAGATGATCAGATGATCAGGTGTGTGCCTATGGACTAAGTATTAATCCAGGCTAGACAAGGGCAGCAAGACATCCACGGATGCAGAAGATTTCTCTCAAAGCAGGGGGGGTGAGGTTCTGAGCCTCACCTCTGTTGATCCCCAAATTCTCACCTGATGGCCCCCCTGCGACTGTGCCTGTCTTAGGTTGTTCCTCCCTTGAGGAATCTTACCCGTCTCTGGCTAACCAGTCATCTTCCGGGGCCATACAGGGAGATGTAAAGTTGGTAAGTGAGAGAGAAGCCATATTGTTTGCAAAGGTTAGCTTTTTACTTCTTTGCAGATTTATGCCCTGTGGCTTCTATGCCCAGCACTTGTCTCGAGGTATCTTTACCACCTGGAGGAATTATGATACTCGGTAAATTCGATATGAGGCACGAATTCTATTTAAGGTTTGTAATTAGGAAGGAAGAAGAAAAGCTATAGATGTAGCATATGAAGGAAACTTGGGAGGATTGATTATTTCTTTGACATATCTTCTTGTATAGTACCTTAAGTATGTATAGGTTTTAAACTACTAACTAATTTGCACACACATATTAACATAATAGGAATACGGTGACATAAACAAAGCAGATCTATAATTACCATCCATCTCCAGTGAAGCCAAGAAAACCATTTAGGCACCCTAGGCATTTGTGAAAATTTATCTATGATATGATGGATATTTTCCAACTGTACTTGAACCATTAGACAAATTAAAGCAGCCCATTTCTGGGATCTGTTCACATCCCATATGTTCTTTTAACCATAGATAGTCTATAGTCATGAGATTTTGGGGTGCTTCAACTTGCACCCCTCCCAACTCCTGGTTGAGTTCCAACAGTACAGATCCAGTCAAATTCGTTGTCTCACTGTATGCACATGCCAGCCTAGACATCTCCCTCCTCCTTCTTATGGCAAGTCCAGGAGACGGTGGGCTGGATGCAGCCACAACCGCAGCATCGTCCGGATCCCTGTGGAGGCTTTTTGATGATCATCCCCCGGCACGAGTCCTCCAGAGAGTGCTGATGCCGGAAGCTCCTCCTCATATCGTATCTTAGTTCATTTTCTGGGTATCCAAGCTAGGCCTTGATCTTCTGCGTAGAAACAAACAGACCCTTTGCCCACACTTTGACATGCCCTCTATACCACTGTGCAGAACTCATTGGAGGTCAGCACACAGTAACTGCTTTTTTTTTTTTTTTTTTTTAATTAAGAGAAAGGAATATTATCAGAAAAGAGTACCTCCATAGCTGATCATCTGACACCCTTTAAGTGATCAACATTAAGGATATTTAAAGCATGCGTTGATCTTTGATTTACCAATAGTTTTATCCTGTTAAGGAGTAATCCCCCTTTTCTTTCTTTCTTTCTTTTTTTTTTTAAATTTTTAATCTACACTTACCTGAAGAATACTATGTTTACTATGCTCTCCCCTATATCAGGTCACCCCTAACAACCACATTACGGTTACTGTCCATCAGCTTAGCAAAATGTGGTAGAGTCACTACTTGTCCTCTCTGTGTTGTGCAGCCCACCCTCCCCTTTCTCCCTCCCCCCCATGCATGCTAATCTTAATACCCCCCTTCTTCTTCCCCCCTCTTATCCCTCCCTGCCCACCCATCCTCCCCAGTTCCTTTCCCTTTGGTACCTGTTAGTCCATTTTTGGGTTCTGTAATTCTGCTGCTGTTTTGTTCCTTCAGTTTTTCCTTTGTTCCTATACTCCTCAGATGAGTGAAATCATTTGGTATTTCTCTTTCTCCGCTTGGCTTATTTCACTGAGCATAATACTCTCCAGCTCCATCCATGTTGCTGCAAATGGTTGGATTTTTCCACTTCTTATGGCTGAGTAGTATTCCATTGTGTATATGTACCACATCTTCTTTATCCATTCATCTACAGATGGACATTTAGGTTGCTTCCAATTCTTGGCTATTGTAAATAGTGCTGCGATAAACATAGGAGTGCATCTGTCTTTCTCAAACTTGATTGCTGCGTTCTTAGGGTAAATTCCTAGGAGTGGAATTCCTGGGTCAAATGGTAGGTCTGTTTTGAGCATTTTGATGCACCTCCATACTGCTTTCCACAATGGTTGAACTAATTTACATTCCCACCAGCAGTGTAGGAGGGTTCCCCTTTCTCCACAGCCTCGCCAACATTTGTTGTTGTTTGTCTTTTGGATGGCAGCTATCCTTACTGGTGTGAGGTGATACCTCATTGTAGTTTTAATTTGCATTTCTCTGATAATTAGCGATGTGGAGCATCTTTTCATGTGTCTCTTGGCCATCTGTATTTCTTTTTTGGAGAACTGTCTGTTCAGTTCCTCTGCCCATTTTTTAATTGGGTTATTTGTTTTTTGTTTGTTGAGGCGTGTGAGCTCTTTATATATTCTGGACGTCAAGCCTTTATCAGATCTGTCATTTTCAAATATATTCTCCCATACTGTAGGGTTCCTTTTTGTTCTATTGATGGTGTCTTTCGCTGTACAGAAGCTTTTCAGCTTAATGTAGTCCCACTTGCTCATTTTTGCTGTTGTTTTCCTTGCCCGGGGAGATATGTTCAAGAAGAGCTCACTCATGTTTATGTCTAAGAGGTTTTTGCCTATGTTTTTTTCCAAGAGTTTAATGGTTTCGTGACTTACATTCAGGTCTTTGATCCATTTTGAGTTTACCTTTGTATATGGGGTTAGACAATGGTCCAGTTTCATTCTCCTACATGTAGCTGTCCAGTTTTGCCAGCACCATCTGTTGAAGAGACTGTCATTTTGCCATTGTATGTCCATGGCTCCTTTATCAAATATTAATTGACCATATATGTTTGGGTTAATTTCTGGGGTCTCTAATCTGTTCCACTGGTCTGTGGCTCTGTTCTTGTGCCAGTACCAAATTGTCTTGATTACTATGGCTTTGTAGTAGAGCTTGAAGTTGGGGAGTGAGATCCCCCCTACTTTATTCTTCTTTTTCAGGATTGCTTTGGCTATTCGGGGTCTTTGGTGTTTCCATATGAATTTTTGAATTATTTGTTCCAATTCATTGAAGAATGTTGCTGGTAATTTGAGAGGGATTGCATCAAATTTGTATATTGCTTTCGGCAGGATGGCCATTTTGACGATATTAATTCTTCCTAGCCATGAGCATGGGATGAGTTTCCATTTATTAGTGTCCCCTTTAATTTCTCTTAAGAGTGACTTGTAGTTTTCAGAGTATAAGTCTTTCACTTCCTTGGTTAGGTTTATTCCTAGGTATTTTATTCTTTTTGATGCAATGGTGAATGGAATTGTTTTCCTGATTTCTCTTTCTATTGATTCGTTGTTAGTGTATAGGAAAGCTACAGATTTCTGTGTGTTGATTTTGTATCCTGCAACTTTGCTGTATTCTGATATCAGTTCTAGTAGTTTTGGAGTGGAGTCTTTAGGGTTTTTTATGTACAGTATCATATCATCTGCAAATAGTGACAGTTTAACTTCTTCTTTACCAATCTGGATTCCTTGTATTTCTTTGTTTTGTCTGATTGCCGTGGCTAGGACCTCCAGTACTATGTTAAATAACAGTGGGGAGAGTGGGCATCCCTGTCTGGTTCCCGATCTCAGTGGAAATGCTTTCAGCTTCTCGCTGTTCAGTATAATGCTGGCTGTGGGTTTATCATATATGGCCTTTATTATGTTGAGGTACTTGCCCTCTATTCCCATTTTGCTGAGGGTTTTTATCATGAATGGATGTTGAATTTTGTCAAATGCTTTTTCAGCATCTATGGAGATGATCATGTGGTTTTTGTCTTTCTTTTTGTTGATGTGGTGGATGATGTTGATGGATTTTCGAATGTTGTACCATCCTTGCATCCCTGGGATGAACCCCACTTGGTCATGGTGTATGATCCTTTTGATATACTGTTGAATTCTGTTTGCTAATATTTTATTGAGTATTTTTGCATCTACATTCATCAGGGATATTGGTCTGTAATTTTCTTTTTTGGTGGGGTCTTTTCCTGGTTTTGGTAGTAGGGTGATGTTGGCTTCATAGAATGAGTTTGGGAGTATTCCCTCTTCTTCTATTTTGTGGAACACTTTAAGGAGAATGGGTATTATGTCTTCTCTGTGTGTCTGATAAAATTCCGAGGTAAATCCGTCCGGCCCCGGGGTTTTGTTCTTGGGTAGTTTTTTGATTACTGTTTCAATTTCTTTGCTTGTAATTGGTTTGTTTAACTTTTGTGTTTCTTCCTTGGTCAGTCTTGGGAGGTTGTATTTTTCTAGGAAGTTGTCCATTTCTTCTAGGTTTTCCAGCTTGTTGGCATATAGGTTTTCATAGTAGTCTTTAATAATTCTTTGTATTTCTGTGGAGTCTGTCGTGATTTTTCCATTCTCATTTCTGATTATGTTGATTTGTGTTGACTCTCTTTTTCGCTTAATAAGTTGGGCTAGAGGCTTATCTATTTTGTTTATTTTCTCAAAGAACCAGCTCTTGGTTTCGTTGATTTTTGCTATTGTTTTATTCTTCTCAATTTTGTTTATTTCTTCTCTGATCTTTATTATGTCCCTCCTTCTGCTGACTTTAGGCCTCATTTGTTCTTCTTTTTCCAGTTTTAATAATTGTGATGTTAGACTATTCATTTGGGATTGTTCTTCCTTCTTCAAGTGTGCCTGGATTGCTATATACTTTCCTCTTAAGACTGCTTTCGCTGCATCCCACAGAAGTTGGGGCTTAGTGTTGTTGTTGTCATTTGTTTCTATATATTCCTTGATCTCTATTTTGATTTGTTCATTGATCCATTGATTATTTAGTAGCATGTTGTTAAGCCTCCATGTGTTTGTGAGCCTTTTTGTTTTCTTTGTAGAATTTTTTTCTACTTTCATACCTTTGTGGTCTGAAAAATTGGTTGGTAGAATTTCAATATTGTGGAATTTACTGAGGCTCTTTTTGTGAGCTAGTATGTGGTCTATTCTGGAGAATGTTCCATGTGCACTTGAGAAGAATGTATATCCTGTTGCTTTTGGATGTAAAGTTCTATAGATGTCTATTAGGTCCATCTGTTCTAGTGTGTTGTTCAGTGCCTGTGTGTCTTTACTTATTTTCTGCCCGGTGGATCTATCCTTTGGGGTGAGTGGTGTGTTGAAGTCTCCTACAATGAATGCATTGCAGTCTATTTCCCTCTTTAGTTCTGTTAGTATTTGCTTCACATATGCTGGTGCTCCTGTATTGGGTGCATATATATTTAGAATGGTTATATCCTCTTGTTGGACTAAGCCCTTTATCATTATGTAGTGGCCTTCTTTATCTCTTGTTACTTTCTTTGTTTTGAAGTCTATTTTGTCTGATATTAGTACTGCAACCCCTGCTTTCTTCTCACTGTTGTTTGCCTGAAATATGTTTTTCCATCCTTTGACTTTTAGTCTATGCTTATCTTTAGGTTTAAGGTGAGTTTCTTGTAAGCAGCATATAGATGGGTCTTGCTTTTTTATCCATTCTATTACTCTATGTCTTTTGATTGGTGCATTAAGTCTATTTACATTTAGGGTGACTATTGAAAGATATGTACTTATTGCCATTGCAGGCTTTAGATTCGTGGTTACCAAAGGTTCAAGGTTAGCTTCTTTAGTATCTTACTGCCTAACTTAGCTCGCTTATTGAGCTGTTATATACACTGTCTGGAGAGTCTTTTCTTCTCTCCCTTCTTATTCCTCCTCCTCCATTCTTCATATGTTGTGTGTTTTGTTCTGTGCTCTTTTTAGGGGTGCTCCCATCTAGAGCAGTCCCTGTAGGATGCCCTGTAGAGGTGGTTTGTGGGAAGCAAATTCCCTCAGCTTTTGCTTGTCTGGGAATTGTTTGATCCCACCATCATATTTAAATGATAGTCGTGCTGGATACAGTATCCTTGGTTCAAGGCCCTTCTGTTTCATTGCATTAAGTATATCATGCCATTCTCTTCTGGCCTGTAGGGTTTCTGTTGAGAAGTCTGATGTTAGCCTGATTGGTTTTCCTTTATAGGTGACCTTTTTCTCTCTAGCTGCCTTTAAAACTCTTTCCTTGTCCTTGATCCTTGCCATTTTAATTATTATGTGTCTTGGTGTTGTCCTCCTTGGATCCTTTCTGTTGGGGGTTCTGTATAATTCCATGGTCTGTTCGATTATTTCCTCTCCCAGTTTGGGGAAGTTTTCAGCAATTATTTCTTCAAAGACACTTTCTATCCCTTTTCCTCTTTCTTCCTCTTCTGGTATCCCTATAATACGAATGTTTTTCCTTTTGTATTGGTCACATATTTCTCTTAGTGTTGTTTCATTCCTGGAGATCCTTTTATCTCTCTCTATGTCAGCTTCTATACGTTCCTGTTCTCTGGCTTCTATTCCTTCAATGGCCTCTTGCATCTTATCCATTCTGCTTATAAATCCTTCCAGGGATTGTTTCACTTCTGTGATCTCTTTCCTGACATCTGTGATCTCCTTCCGGACTTCATCCCACTGCTCTTGCATTTTTCTCTGCATCTCATCCCATTGCTCTTGCATTTTTTTCTGCATCTCTGTCAGCATGTTCATGATTTTTATTTTGAATTCTTTTTCAGGAGGACTAGTTAGGTCTGTCTCCTCAGGTGTTGTCTCTGTGATCTTTGTCTGCCTGTAGTTTTGCCTTTTCATGGTGATAGAGATAGTTTGCAGAGCTGGTACAAGTGACCGCTGGAAGAGCTTCCCTTCTTGTTGGTTTGTAGCCTTTTCCTGGGAGAGTAGCGACCTCTAGTGGCTTGTGCTGGGCAGCTGTGCGCAGACAGGGCTTCTGCTTCCTGCCCAGTTGCTTTGGGGTTTATCTCCGCTGTTGCGGTGGGCTTGGCCTGGCTGGGGCTGTTCCTCCAAAATGGTGGAGCCCCGTTGGAGGGGGAGCAGCCAGGAGACTATTTATCTCCGTAAGGGGCCTCTGTGCTCCCTGCTGCCCAGGGGGTTAGAGTGCCCAGAGATCCCCAGATTCCCTGCTTCTGGTCTAAGTGACCTGTCCTGCCCCTTTAAGATTTCCAAAAAGCACTCTCCAAACCAAAACAACAGCAGCAACAATGAGAGAGGGAACAGAAAGAAAGAGAAAAAAAAAAGGAAAAAAAGGAAAAAACAAGCGATTTTTTTTTTTTTTTTTTTTGTCCTCAGGTGCCGGTCCCAGGCACCCGCTCACTGGTCCTGCTGCCCTGTCTCCCTAGCACCAGGGTCCCTGTCCTTTCAAGGCTTCCAAAAAGCACCCACCCACCGGTCCCGCAGGGAAGGAACGCTCGATATTCTTTGTCCTCAGGCACTGGTCCCAGGCACCCGCTCACCAGTCCCGCCGCCCTGCCTCCCTAGCACCGGGGTCCCTGTCCCTTCAAGGCTTCCAAAAAGCACTCGGCAAAAAGAGAGAGAAAAAAAGGGGAAAAACGCGCGATTTCTTCCGTCCTCAGGTGCTGGTCTCAGGCACCCGCCCTCCGGTCCCACAGGGAAAAATGCGGGATATTCTTTGTCCTCAGGTGCCGGTCCCAGGCACCCGGTCACCAGTCCCGCCGCCCTGCCTCCCTAGCACCGGGGTCCCTGTCCCTTTTAGGCTTCCAAAAAGGACTCGCAGAAAAGAGAAAAAAAAAAGGGGAAAAACGCGCGATTTCCTCTGTCCTCAAGTGCCGGTCTCAGGCACCCGCCCACCGGTCCCGCAGGGAAAAACGGGGGATATTCTTTGTCCTCAGGCGCCGGTCCCAGCCACCCGCTCACCAGTCCCGCCACCGTGCCTCCCTAGCACTGGGGTCCCCGTCCCTTCAAGGCTTCCAAAAAGCGCTCGCCAAAAAGAGAAAAAAAAAAAAAAAAAGGGGAAAAACGCGCGACCTCCTCCGTCCTCAGGCACCGGTCTCAGGCACCCGCCCCCAGGTCTCGCAGGGAGAAACGCGGGATATTCTTTGTCCTCCGGCGCCGTTCCCAGGCACCTCCTCACCGGTCCCGCCACCCTGCCTCCCCAGCAACGGGGGCCCGTCCCTCTAAGGCTTCCAAAAAGCGCTCGCCAAAAAAAAAAAAAAAAAAAAAAAAACCGCTCCGGTTTCTCTCCACCCGCCGGGAGCCGGGGGGAGGGGCGCTCGGGTCCCGCCGGGCTGGGGCTTGTATCTTACCCCCTTCACAAGGCGCTGGGTTCTTGCAGGTGTGGATGTGGTCTGGATGTTGTCCTGTGTCCTGTGGTCTCTATTTTAGGAAGATTTTTCTTTGTTATATTTTCATAGCTCTATGTGTTTTTGGGAGGAGATTTCCACTGCTCTACTCACGCCGCCATCTTGGCTCCGCCCCCCCAGTGCAAAGCTTTTTTATTATCAGTTCAAAACAAACGAATTTGTTCAGGCTCAGTGTTACTTACTTCATGATGTAAGATGAGATTTTTAAATTAATGATAATTCCTTTCTTTTCCCTTTGTGTTGATAGTAACTGGAACTGAGAATCCCATTTCACATCTAGTTGGATATCATGAGGCAGATTGCAGTTTACATTTTTAATCACAGGCAGTGGTCCTTTGAACATTGGGAAGCAGGCAGAAAGCAGGAAGCTAGATCTCAGGCTTCTCCTTGACCCACATGAGGTGCCCACCTCAGGAAAAGATATTTTAAGAAGACTGAAATTACACAGCTTCCCTAAAGCACTGCCTATTGCCAGTACTCATTTTGGGTCCCAAGTGGAAAAGCCCCTGTGTGGAGAAGGTTCTGAAGCTGATCTAGTACGCCTTTGTTCCTGCACGGCCCAAGACCCAATAAATCATGAAGATCTGCACGTCCGCATTTCCCTTCTGTGTAAGACTCCACCACAATTAAGGCTGCTGGCTTGAGGTCCAAGGAGAGAAGTCCCCTCCAGATTCTTCAGCCATCTCAGCAGAAGGACAATTATTCATCCTGTGCCATCTAATATTTTATCGGCATACATGTTTAGTTTAGGGAACACTGAACTAGAGACAGTGGGGAATACTGGAAAGTGATGAGTCAGGGAAGAATGGTACAAACACCGATCCTGGCGAGAATAGAAGTGTCTCGGCTTTCTAGACTCAGTCCACTCATAACATTAGACTGATAAGATATTTTCTTCTGTGTTCCCTGGGTAAATATCCAGAAATGTGCTCGTTTATTTGGTGGAAGAGAGGAAATAGTAAAATGTTTTTTGGGGAATGTTTCCAAATCTTGTATTCTTTAGTAAATGAGGCTATCTTCTAGAACACATCAGTTAGTGGTTTGAGAAAAGTTTTTAACATAATGCCGTAAAGCTCATTGTTCTTTCCAATTTATTCACAAATTTTGCATTACGTATTTCCAGAATTCTCTTTGTATGTCCATCCAACCATCCACCCATATTGTTAGGCCCCAACCTGCCATCTCAGCGCATCATGTTTGTTCATGGAAGTCCAGCTTTGCTGCCAGACAAGCTGTTAATTAAAAATAATTCAGTGCTAGTCAGTAAACTCCCTGATACAAACCTATCCAGGCTTTGGCTGTCATCTTATATGGATAATGTAAAAAGTGTTTATGACTTTCAGCATATAATGAAGCAGAAATATAGCTGTCGTGGGATTTGCATAGGGATAGCAAAGACTTGGCTCGCATAATTTACTTGCCCCCCGCCTGTGCCTGCAGCAGACATTGCTAATTGATCATTCTCACTGAACCTGATCAGAATCCATCTCTAGACAGCCATTACCAGCCAACTAGAGCAGAAGTGTTACGGGAAACCTCGGCACCATTCCCGTATTTGGAGGAATACAAAGGCTAAGGCAAAGGGTAAGGATGTAGAACAGCAGAAACAGGAGGGGAGCCAGGGTTTCCCAGTGAATCAAAAGTTAGAGTCGTCCTTTCCATGGGGTGCCGATAAAATTGGAGTTAAAGCAAAGGGAAGGAGAAGGGGTGGATAAGACAGTTACTCCGATAACCCCTTTCACCAAAGGAAAAGAGCTCTACATGGAGAGGCCAGTTACCGAGGCTGCTGTGGATGCCTCAGCGACCTGGCTGACGCTAAACACCCTTCCGCTTGACCACTCTGGCTTAATTCAATTAAATTCAACAAATGCTAGTTAAGTGATACACCACTATTCTAGATTCTGTGATAGATACAAAAGAGGAACTTAAAAACATTTAGCTCCTATTGTGTGCCAGGCACCATGCCAGGTCACTAACGTATGTTGTTTAAATCCCCAAGCAGCCCACGGGCCCCTGTAGTGTGGGGACAACTTTATAGACAGGAGACTTGGGGAAAGGAAAGCCAATTGGCAGAAGTCAAAAGCAACCCAGTGACCAGATCTTGCATAAAACTTCATAGCGCTTTCACACTGTGTGGCCTCACGTGGCCAATAACATAGTTGCACTTGTGTTTTTATGTATTTCTGGATTCACTGAAACAGCAAAAGAGTAGAGATGGTATGCTCTTGTCTTCTAGTCGTAACATTATTTCCCAGCCATCTGGACCAAAGTACACAGACTCTGACGGATAAAGTTTCAAAATTACATCTCAACTACCAGTGTTTTACTATCTATTCTGGTCTTATTGTAGTCTTTAATTATTTCTGGTTTGAAAACTTTGACTTTTTTCCCTCAAAAGTAGTTGCCTATTAAATCTTCTTGTAAACATATATTTAAAAACTTAAAAGCAGCCAACATATTTGGATATCACATTGTAATTTCTATTTAAATACATCATTTTTTGTCAGCATAGGGTAAATTTATTTTGGAGTCAAACAAATGAAATCTTTGCTTTTAAAATAATCTTAATATTTTAATAGAGCCACCATTCATTTGAAGAGGTTGGGGTGCTTTTAAAAATTCAAATGAAATTGGAGCAGTGAACATTAGAGGAACATGATAAATCATTGAAAGATAAAAGCACAGATGACTATGTGATTCAAATGAAGGCATTCCACTTTGCACCTTGCCTTATAAACCATCAACTGGATAATACAATTCC
Source organism: Manis javanica (assembly GCF_040802235.1). NCBI lineage: Eukaryota > Metazoa > Chordata > Mammalia > Pholidota > Manidae > Manis > Manis javanica. Next base: position 3,759,462 of record NC_133170.1, on the reverse strand, counting down.
ATATAGTAACCTTCAGTCATTAATTTTTCACTTGAAATGTGTTGTCTGCTTCACCTAGCTGCTTGCCGTGAGCTTGGAGAGTCAAACAAGGATATCTGGGATTAGCCTAGAGCACCATAAAGAGATGAAATAAAATCTCCTCCCGATCTCTGTGTAGCTAGTGGTCTTCATCAACAGACTTGGAGTTATAATGGTCCTAAAGCTAAGAACAGTATTGCTAGTGTCCGTGAAAATGGAAAGCAACTATAAAAATGATTGACATGTTCTATAAAGTAGACCTTCACTGTCAATCATCTAAATACGATTCATTAATCATACTATAAGCATTTGACAGCTGACTGACACTAACAAATTCTCCCCAGAGAAAGCTCTATAGAAACTTAAGAGTAGCTTATTAAGGTTGATACTCTTTAAGCCAGATGTGATGCATCGCACAGGAAGCAGATAGCTTCTTGCAGCCTAACGTAACTGATTCCAGCAGAATGTTCACCACCAGAGTGTGCATTACGCAGCTTCTGAGGCATTCCTGATTACAGAGGGCTGATCCGGTTAATGAAAATCTTTTTTACAAGAGAAGAAGAAAAATAAAGATAGAAAACAGTTCTGATCTAAATTAAACAAATTATTCAAAGCAGTAGATTTCTTCTAAAAAATGTGTTTTCAATTTTATTTCAGCAGTTTGGAAACCTTAATATTGCAAAGCCAACATTAGGTCAGGCAGGTATCAGTTCCTCCGTATTACATCACAACATGCCAGGGTTCAGGGCCTCATATGCCAGTGACCTTTTGTATCAGACTATTGTCCCCTTGTTTCCAGAGGATTCCAAATGAAGACGCAGAGGCTGACTTCAAATAGAGCACAAGATAGGAAGATTAAGGATATAATAATTAAGACCTGTGATGCATAGACCCACAGGTTGTTTGGGGAAGGCATCAGTCAGCATTAGGTTTTGAATTATGATAAATATTCTGATAAACACACACAAAACATTGCTATACAATTTCTAGAAGCTGATTCAATGTCCCATAGTAGATGAAAAGCCTCTCCCCCCAATGTAATTCTCTCTGGGTTTTTGAACAACTTCTCATGGGACACAGTTGTAGAGTAGAAAGAGTTAGGTATCGCACAGACATGGATTTGCATGTAGGTTTCAGGTTTGCCCATTTAATAGCTATGGGTGAGCCAGTCATTCATCTTTAAAGCAATGATATTATTTCCCTATCCCCAAAATTGTTGTAAATTAAAGTAACAGCCTCTACTGTTCAGTTAACATTGTAACTATCCAGCTTAATTTTTGGATTGTAGCTCTTGTTTGTGTGGTGTGTGTGTTGTAGTATTAGATTTTCAATGCACGTAACCTGGACATAACTAAGCAATTTATAGAAATTTAGACTTGATAAATTTTGCAGCTGGAAAGAGTTCTTAGAGATAATCTAATTCTCTAATTGTAAAGAGAATTGTTACAAAAACACTTAATGGTTCACCTAAGAAAAGGTTTATCTCTTTAATTTTTATAAAGTAATTATATCCTAGAATTTTTGACTTTCTTAAAGTTGCTGCTTATTTTCAATGAGTGTGTGAGATTGGAGTCTGTTTCCTTCCATCTTGCCATCATTGCAGTTTAAAAATTAATCATTCCAAACTAATTGATCTTATAAAAATATATTCACTCTTGTAGTAACTATTTCTTGCTATTTTACATCCTAATAGAACAAGAATAGAGATACATTCATGTGGAAGAAATGATACAGATTCCATGCAAAACTCATTCATTTGTTCAGTGAGTCAGAAATATCAAAATATTGTGTGCATATCATAATAAGAGTATAAAAACTAAATGTACATAGTGGGAAAGTAACATTTTGAGTGAGAAGGACTCTTTCCTAAAGTGTTCTCATATCTGTCTTTACATTTAGTGATAATATTGTATCTAAAAATAGGAAAGTATAGTAAAATTGACCATTAAAAGGTCAAAACCTTATTAGTTATTACAGGTTGAAATTATTATTTTAGAAATCTGAAATACAAAGTCTATATATAGCATTACATGTAGTTTCCCAGTGATTCTCTTAATAGAATTTGTTTTTATATCATTTTCCTCCTGTATTGTATGTTACTTATTCCTCAAGGTGTAAGATATATTCTTACCTCTTCAGATTAAAATAATATAGCTATTTGTACTTGAATGACTTTATTTAGTGATTTTTGTTTTTTAAAAAAGCTGATTTAAAAACCCACACCCCTCCAACAAGCAGTAAACAGAGACAGGATACATTAAATATCTTCCAAGTTTATTGTTTTATGACTATCTGATCCTCATTATACTTAGCAGCTTTCCCTTAGGTACAGAAAATATGGGTAACGCTGTATTTTCATGGCCATATTAAATCACAACTACAGGTAACCTTTTTAAGGATCCATGGCATTGTTTTAAAGATAACTTTTACATAAATGTGGTTTTTGAAAGCAAATACCACTCGTCCTTGTGTTTTTTGTAGTTGTTTTCTCCCAAAACTCAGGGTTTTTTTAGCCTATTCTGTTATAAACATTTTGCATGTTGCCAATTAAAATGCTAGCCTCTTGGCCTAAAGTCCTTTCTGTTCTCAGTAAGCGTCTGTTTTTCCACATTCTTGTATAGTTTAACTCAAAATGCCCATCAGTAGTGATTGATCACATTTCTAGACAACAGCCTGGACCCTGATTCTGCACTCCAGATGTATTTGCCATTTTGATTAATGAACATAAATCGGGGGTGACAGTTCACATTTGGAAGTGGATGGAAAGAATGATTAGCAATGCAGCATGTTAGTAAACTAAAGCTTCCCTTCCTTGTGTTACAATTTCGTGAAAATAAATACATGCCCCTCAGAAAACCTTGTAGTTATCATCAGGAAATATCTGAAATATGGAAATAAAACACATGCTCCCCAGGCTTGTTTTCATTATTTGATCTCATAAAAGATCTTTATATTTCCACATGGCATAAGCACCAAATGATCTTGAAACATAATTTCTATGTCTGCATAAGCCTGTGATATAATAAGTCTCAAAAAGGCCACTTCTTTCTCTACCAAATGAGTGCTTCATTATTTTGGCATGAAGGAGATTGGTAAGAGGACGGTTACACACATTTTCTTAATGGCCATAAATAACAAAATCAAAAGCAGTTTTTAAAATGTTTATTCAATGAATTATTTGCTTTTTTTCCCCTTACCCATATTAACTTTAGGAACACAAAATTCATAAACAAAGTCTCGTAAATCCAAAGTGCCAATGATATATGGCGAATAAACCTGAAATTATCCAGTGAAAATACTTTTTTCTTTCATGAAAATTTCTGACCCTACTGGAAGCTGCAGGTCTGGGTCTTCCCATAAAATATTCCTACGTGATGTACATGTAAAATGCAGTCACAGGCCATATGTATTGATGCTAAGAGTGACCTGCTTGACATTATTAATTTTAAAGCATTGTAACTATAATGGCCCATTCATTGAATTAAATGAATGTTAAATCTTTACAACTACTTAAAACTGTTCTCAAGGGTCATAGGTCTAACTGCCCCACCAAACATACCCCTACACCAGCAGTTACTCACATCTCAAGGACCCAGGGAGTGGCAGGGCTCTGGAAGTGTGGCCCACTGTTGGTAAAAAAAAAACAACAGGATATGCTTTCAAGCACATGTACCAATATGACCAGAAAAATTTTTATAAACTTCATCACCATTTAGAAAGCTATAAAAATCTTTTCCATACTTGGTTTTAAGTTTCTATATTTTATCATATTTCCTTGAAGTACTTTGTTTTGGTTCTCCTATGTGGCAGTTGAGTTGTCTCTTGAGGACACCTGGAGTGGACAGGGAAAGAGCTGCTTAGATTATTTTGCAAGAGAACAAACAGTGATAGAGAAACAGGGGCTGTTGAATGTGTTGCTCTGAATTTCCAGAAGCCACATCAAAGTGGAAGTCCTACTAATCAAAACATAGGGGGGAAATTCACTTACACCACCAATGAGAACAATCGTCTTGGGAGTTCCATTTCTTGGCATCTTGCTTAAATTTGTCAGGGCCACACTTAGCAGTCTTTTCACGTTAAACATACGTAATGACGTGGAAATTGAACCAAGTGCTGAGTGTCCATTGGATAAATTTCATTCATACAAAAAAATATATTTGATGAGACAATGTGTTAGGCTACACATACAAACATCAAAGAGGCTTGGTTTCTGCTCTTGATGTATTCTTAATCTAGAGGAGGGATATTCACATAAGGAAAATGAGTTATACTCCAGGCTGATAAGTATATTACGGGCAGGATGTGTAAGAGCTAACAAGAAAAGGATCAAAGCAGATGGGGGTGTGTGTCATGAAAGACACTGAAAATGCTGTTCCCCTACCATAAAGAAGGAAAGGATGTTTTGAGAAGAAATATGGATTCAGTACAAAGAAGAATGAAATTGTATGGTGTGAAAGAAAACTACAAGTAGCCATAACTGCAAATTAAACATAAGGCTTAAAGCAGAGATGGGGAAAATGAAAGGGCATGAAGTTATTAGTAAGGAGCTTTAGAGTTCAGGTATTATTCTAAAAGTGATGCAGAAATGAAGAAATGAGGTATTTCACTGTAGAAAAAGTATAAGAAGCAATAGTCATTAAAAAATTTGGAATGCCTGAAAACAGAATAAAGAAGTCATATTTTTAATAAAATGTTCTATCAGTTCCATCAGCAAAAACTGTGGTTGATTTTAAGACATGTCTATTGCAGTAGAAAACCACTGAATGCATGCAATTTATCATTAAATTTACCTTCACTGTAGCAGATGCTAAAGAACTAGTTCAGCAATTATGCCTTAATGTCATCCCATTATCATTTATCATTTTTTCATAATGCATCAAGACCCAGAGTTTAAGTCCATGAAGCATGCTCGGTCAGCAACTGTAGAAAAATGGGGTTCATTTTGCTTGCCTTTCCTTTGTTGTAAAAGGGGTCTTGCCTTCTTATGTGAAGGACATGGCATTTAAGTTCATGTAACCTTTTAAGTGAGTACATTTATTTTATTTTATTTTTTCATTTTGAACTGGGATAACTACATCACCAGTAAGTGGTAGAATAAATTGTAACCACATGTCAAAAAGTAGGTCATCCTAATGAGGTGGGTAAAGCTGGGTATTTTCCTTTAGGAAATATGGCTTTGTTTTTTTCATAGAACAGTAATATATGAATAACTATTCTGTGTGTTGTGTATCTAAAATTATTGGCTTTATAACTTCTTTAATGCCAAACATTATTTAAAGTAATGAATTCTTTAAAAATTAAATTGGCATCAGGGTGCAATTTGAATTGAAATATGTAGATTTGATATCTATACATGGAAGACCTTTTAAGTGCTGAATTTTTGTATTTGTGAATATTTTCTAGTTGAAAGTAGAAATAAAGATCACTTCGTATTAGAACAAGGTCTGAATCAGAGAATATTTTGGAAGCAAATATAGTCCCATAGACTCTCAGGGACATTAGTGGTCATCCTTAAATCACTGCCATAAGATGTTAATGGGAAAAACTGGGCGTGGGTACGTGGGAATTGTTCAGCCTATATTTGCAAATTTTCTCAATCTACTAAAAGATAAAGCATGTTTTGAAAAGATTCATTTCTAGTAATGAATTATGTTCTTTTAACTTGCAATTTTTAAAAACTCAAGTTGATGAAGCCTGCTGAACAATGAAAATGTCAGAAAAAAAAAACAATACTAGTCATTCGCAGGAACTTGAAACATTCCACACATAAGCCAGCAGGTGGCAGAGTACCCAAACGTCTGAACTTGGGTCTAAAACCCTGCTTCCCATCAAATGCAGAAGGCTTTGCCTTTTTCATAGTGTCTGAGTCAATTTCTAATGCCTCCAGCATGAACTCTGTAGCTGGTCACACTGAGAATGCAACTGGCCTGCATGTTTTGAGGAGGGTGCCTTAGCCGGGGCGCTGGGGGCCTGCGAGGGGACAGGCGGCTTTGGTGCTGAGCATTGGGGACTCAGGTGCTTTGTGCACAGCCCAGGTGTGGTGCCCACAGATGGTGAGCCTTCCTGTCCCAGTCTCTCTGCCTCCTGCCCACCACGGTGTTCTCTCCCCTGGCCCAGGTGGGTGGCTATCCAGCTCTGTAGACGAGAGTAGGGGATGACCTGGTGATCTCCAGCCGTGTTGACGCTGACCTGTAGTTAGCGCTGGAACCAAGTGCATCCTCCAGGGTAGGGATGGTTCTTGCTGCAGCGACCTGGGAGACTCTCTGCTCTTTGGCATGGAGGAAAAGCATGTTTGTTAGAGGAAATCAATTTTTCTTTGGTAGATAAGCGGCCACAGACAGAGTTCACACACAGAGGTTCCACGTGGATAAAGATGATTTTGTTCTTATGTCTGGAAGACAGGAAGATAATTTATGTGAGCAAGTGAAAGGTAATGTAGAATAAAAAGGGATAGTTAGACGTTTTAGTCCTCAGCAAAGAATTTAAGGCTAATGGCCTCCATCTGATCCAGAAGCCAATTATGCTAATGGCTCTCATAGAGGTAAGAGCTGAAGCTGTAAGTCAGGACACGCCTGCAGGGCTTGACATGTTTGCGTGGTCATAAGGTAATTCTTTCCCCCCATCCCCTGGCTGTGCTCTAAGCTGTGGTCATCCCGTCCTCTGATGTATGCATGACCTGAAAGCCAGTAGGACTGTGTAGAGTGGAGGCCTCTTATGAGGCCACGATTGGGTGTTTCCTCCAAGCTGGTGCTATGGTCTGTTCCAAAGATTCAAGGAAGGGAAAACTTGCCATCTTTCTATCCAAGGTGATGCTTCCAGCAGATGCAAGGAGACTTTTTAATTTCTTTTGCACAGAAGGTTAATCGTTGGGATGGGTTAAAGTACCGGCATTAGTTAATCATAGCAGTCTGTTAAATGAACAGGTTTATTGACTCTACCAAAGGTTACTTTGGGTAACGATTACAGTGAAAGTGAACTCAATAGATTGCAATATAGAGCAGTGTTTTTCCGTCCACTCTCCCTAAAACCCTGCCTGGCAGAGGGGGCGCTTATTTCTACGCTGCTGATGAAATGTCAAAGCAGGCCCATAGCTTCTGGTACTTCTAATTACAAAATGTGATCTCTTCGTAATCAAAACTCCCCACGTCACACAAAGGCACCACCTCCTCCGGTGGTTCCCGTACAGGCCTGTGCCTCAGCTGGAAGGGGGGGAGCATGGGAAAAGCATAGCCCCCCACCACTCACCACAAAAATGCTACCCCAAACCGTCCCATCCCTCGGTTCCTCTCATTTCTAGATCTCTTCAAAGTACAGATTAGACTAAGGGTCTTGGCATTTGCTTCTGGACGTCCTGCTTGTAAGTCCTGCTGGCGACCTAGCGTTCCCTCCGGCTGTGGGGGCGGACCTCTCATCTTGGCTGTTGGCCCTTCAACCAAAAACGGAGAGATGGATCCCATGTAATTATCCTGTCATTTTGGTGACTCTAGAGGATTTCTGGGGCATTAAAAACAAGGCAATGCAATGTGAAAATAGCAATGTGCTAGGGTTCGAGTTTAGTGTACTTCAAAGGGCAGGGGGAAGACAAAGTCCCCCGTGGGACTCGGGTGCGCACTATTTTTCAAGTGTTAGGGCTGATTAAGTTTGAGAACCACCTCTGTTGTCACCCTTTAAGCAAGTTGAACATTCTTGATGGAAATCATCTCACTCATAAAATAAAAGTGTTGAACTAAAGGGACTTTTAAGGATCATTTAAAAATGACAAAACAATAAAATAAATAAAATTGTCAAAGTATTATGTCTGGTTAGCTTTCATTTTATTTGTACAATATAGGCAGTTATTAAAACCTAAAATGTTGAAACACCTTGGCACAGTTGATGGACCCAAATGAGAAGCAGGGCATCTTCGTTGTGCAAGAACTGATGGCCGCGGTGGTTAAAGGTAAGGGCTGATTCCCGGTGATAGGTGGGACCCACTATTATGGAGTTAATTTGTTTCTGTTTGGGTTTCTCTAGAGAAAGCTTGTATTTTTTTCACGTAAGTCTTTATCCTCAGGTGAGAATTAACTGAACTTGGGTCCAGTCTGTGTAGAAGGTGAATTTATAAAACTGAAAATATGGAAATCAAACATATGACTGTTTTTTTTGCGTGTGAACATTAATGCTTTTGATGGAGAAAATACATTTGCTGAAATGAAGAGTTGAAGAGAATTGTAATGATATTGAGGGACAGGATATAATGGAGTCTAGTGACTAATAAAGGGCGCCTGCAGGACACACATGGATGGTTCAGCCCAGGTGTGGCAGGGACAGGATAGGCCTTTCCTGCCGGTGGGGGGAGGTCAGCCTTTCTTCCTCCTTAGGGAATGGCCGGAGCTGTGTGCGGGGTACGGGGGAAGCATCACTTTTGGTTCTTTGCAGTTTCTGTTAAACTGAGCTGAGAGAAAAAAGTTAGAAGACTTGCTTCCGCCATCAATCTGCAGAGCTGTCCAATTTGGGAGACAACACGTACATGAAATCTGACTTAGGCTCTAAGATAGCTATTATATAAGGTTGTTGGTAGCTCAGAAGGTCCCATTTCTCCTTTATGGGTTAATTTTTGTTGAGGGGAGCTCACTGCAGACTTTAGCAGCCATGGGAGAATTGCCCCTCCCCACCCAACCCCCTTGAAGACTGTTATTTTCAAAAAATGTCTCCAGCTTCTCCCCACCCTGGTCTGCATGAGAAACTGGGCACAAACCCTAAGGTCTGTGGGGAAGTCCTTGCCTGAGGGCTGGCACACAATCCCGTCTCATCATCTCATTAGACGACGTCAGGCTGTGTGCGCATCAAGTCCGGCTCTCTCACTGCTCTCAGAAGCACAAGTGCCTGTCTGGAGTGTGCGTGGATGTGTCAGCACCGGGAAGAGTAAACATTTGGGTGCTCACTAGAGGTCTTTGTTTGGGACATTGCTGCTGCCCGCAGAAGACCCACAGGACGGCGGAAGAGCCCTCTGAGAGCGACATGCACAGCGGCCGAGTGGCGTTCAAGGCGGTCCGTGCATCTGGCGACATGAGTGACACCAATACATACAAAATGATGACTATTTACATGTTAAAATCTTCTTGCATTTCTTCCTCTGCAGGGAATGGTTTACATGATTTAATGTAAAAAAAGAAATGTAAATAGATTTACAAATGTAAATGGTCATCATTGTGTGTGCATTGGTGTCTCTCTCTCATCATGTCACCAGATGCACGGACCGCCTTGAACGCCACTCGGCCGCTGTGCACGTCATTCCATATGAATCATTTGATATTTTATCCCTTCTTTCTGCGGTCGTTATGTTATCTAGGCTTAGAAATGTCATTTGCCGATGAGAACATCTTCTGTGCTTAGACATAAACACTCATCCAAGAACACTTTTGTAGCGCCCTCGTTACAGCTGGCTGCTGCCAGGACCCCAGGCAGCAACATCTTTTGATGTTGTGATAGGTGGAAATAGATCAGTGCAGTCAAACGTTATTTAAATCATGTAATGATATATATAAAATAGTGTTTTAAACCCCAGAAAGGCCACTTGGAATAATAGCAGGACAAAATAAAAGGAGGAAAAACCCTCGTCCTCACTGTGGGTCTGAGAGGCATGACCAGACCGGATCGCTGTGACCTCGGATTTCCGATTTGTGAAATGAAATAATCAAACTAATGAGCACCGAGATCTTTCTTGGCTCAAAGTTGTATCGGTTGAATTCTTTGTGTCTAAAAGAAGCTTCCCCTTGTGAAAAGTATCAATTACCCCAAATTAGCTTTTAGTCATGACATTGAACTACTCCTTTGTACATGGAATAAACAAGGAGATGACTCTTTATTTGCATAAGATCCAAATGCCATTTGGCTGTGCAGCCTGGCTAGTGTGAAAGTAACTTGAAAAACTGAAAACTACAAAGGCAGTCTGAGTTAATGGAAAAATCTCCAGTCTTCTTTAGGGACCTTCTTCCCAGAATGTGTTTTTAGAATTAGGCACTTCACCATCTGAGGTAAGAAAAGAAAAAGATAGAAAACAAATAAAATAATAGCAAACTGACAGGAAATCTCCTTCATAAATTAGACTTCCTGTTCTTGCAAACCTGCATTTCCTACAGAAGCCTTCCTATGTAATATAGGAGTCCCCCAGGGGAATTCTGGTCGAAAATTACAAATACCTCTCAGGGTTTTTGCCAAAGTTTCTCCCTTATGTAGCATTGACATTTCTGCAAATCCTCTCTAAATATTGTGGGAGAAAGAAGTGGCTTTTTATTTGGAATGCTAGTTGTGACTTAGGATTATTGGTGAAACCCCTTTGTTTGGGCTTTATTGAAGCGTGTCAACAGCTGTCAGCAATAATAGTTGCTCCGCCTGCTGCAGCGTGATGTATTGATATGTATACAACAATATGTTATAAATTGAAATAAAATATGCATTTTTTCATAATTTATCAGCATTATGATGGCACAAAAAAGGCAGTCTTATGAATAATACAGAGCTCTTCAGCGGGCATTATGTGCTGTAGGTAATAAACACAGCAGCCCCCCTGACTGCCAGGAGAGTTGTAAAGCAGAACGCATTAGTTCAGCCCTGTGATAATAAATCATTTTCGTATGTCAGCAGGCTCTGGCTAACTTTTACTCCTGAGGTCTGAAAGAATAGTATGCCATACGGCTCAGGATGGCTTCTGAAGTGTTTAGACTGGCTCTGATTCTCCTGGGTAATGTTTGGAGTGAGCGATATGGTTAGATAACAAGTGGCAGTATTTCTCAGGTATCAATATTGTGATGCCTCCTGTTGTTTTATGGCCTGGAGTGGCTGATTTTCTCCTAATTGGAACTGTAGCTCTTGTTTGTGTCTCTGTTTGCAATATGGTGCTGTGTTTCTTTAAAAAAATAATAATAAAAGTTGTTCTATAATATTGTGCAAGTGCTCTAAGCAATATCACTCTGCCTCTCAGCATTTTGTGGATGAGAAAGCAGAAGTCCTCACTGTCCTTATTTATCCTCTTAAAAAATATAGATACTGCTGTAGGAGCTGTTTTTCTAGGGGCCACACTGACCATTAGTTCACCACGACTTCATGTGTTCTGAAAGGTGACACCCAGCCTAGTTGCTAGCAATTCTCAACTGATTGTGTATGACTGAAAGAATCATGTTTACGTAAACTTTGTTAGTATCTCCAAGCCTTTTGTATGTATTAATTTTTCCTGGAATAACAGCAGAGGTGATGGTTGGTATATATGTAGAAAAGGGTCAATTTAAAATCATTCTTTTGCCTTAGAATATCCACCTTTAAAAAAATGTGTTGCAACATATGCAAAAAATTCATGAGAAACACTAGATGGAAATTAACAGCTGTTCTGAAGGAGGTGAGGCATATATTTCATTTTGTCATTATTTTATTATGTTATGACTGTGTAAAACTGATTCTAAAAAGTATGTTAGGTCTTTTTGATGTAAAAGATTGCTTTACCAAGCCTCTGCTATCTCAATCTAAGTGTCCGTATGTCAAGTTCATGCTGATCTATGAGCAGTTAAAGAAAAACAGTGATTTGATGATCCACAAAGTACCATTTACTGCACTGTGAGAGCATGCTTTATAACTTAAGCCCATTTTAAACATTCAAACTAATTAAAGTTGTAAAACTCTAATAAATAGTGTATTTTAATCCACTGGTATGTTCACCTATGTGGAAAGGGGCGTGCTTTTCCAACCAAAGGTCCTAAACTTGTCCTGAAGAATATTTGGATGGAACCAGGTAGGGGCCACTGTTCCTTCATGTCCCTGAAATGCAATTGCTGGGACTATTAGCAGCCCACCAGCTGAGCTCACAAAGATGGCCAATTTCTAAGGAAACCAGCATGTATGTGATACAGGGCCTTTTAGAGCACATCAACTCGACTTCATTTGGAAGCAAATACGTAACTGGTACAACTCGCAGGGCACGGTCTGGCTCTTTCACATTTCAAATGGCTGTGTGGCCTCTGTTCTGCACCAGCGGGTCCTCAAAGCCGGCTCCCACAGATGAGATTGCTGCAGTCCAATATAGGGATTAGGAAAGCATGGAACACTGTGGCGACAGCAATTTTGAAGACAGATGCCTTCCGTCTGCCTCCAGGTTGGGGACAGTGAAGCAAATAGCTGGGTGACGTCCTTTTCCTTCACGTGCCTGTTCCTTTTGCTCTGTGAGTGCCCCCTGGAGGAGAAAGTGGGACTCTGCTTGCACCGTGGAAGCTGGATTTCCAGTGATAAGAAAGAGCTGGGAATTTTGACACCAAGTAGAGTGTGCCTTTAAATATTAAGCTTAAGTTTATCTACTTATTTGTGAAAAGCTGCTATGATGTATAGGAAATGCTGACGTTGGGCCTTCCTTCGGGTTCCTGGGTAGCTGGAGATGTGTTTGATGTTTGAGATCCGCTGTGCTTAGGAATAGAATCCTCTTAGCGTCCCTACCATACACTCAGAGGAGGGATGACTGAAGTGTTGTGGCTGGCTGACATGCGTTGCTTCCAGTTATGGGAGACTTCTTTTAAATAAAAAAAATTTCAAAGTAAAATATCAAATATGATTTAATAGGGAATTTTACACATCAATGAATGGAAGCTTTTGCTAAGATACTTCTGTTCAAAGGTATCTTTTGTTCAGAAAATAAAAGTTCTGAAGCTGATCGCTCTGTGTCATGACACTTTAAAGTATGTAGGTCACCGATCTATCAATTTTCTATGAAATTCCTTTTTATTGAGGAAAATGTAAGTGACAGAAGATCCCTTCACATGTGTCTGCAAAAATATCCCCCTTTGAAAGGAAAGCATACACACTCACACATGTGTGTTTAGAGCACACACACACATACAGGCACTTGAGCTTGGGAAAAAGATCTAAAAAAAGTAAAATCCAGTAGAGATATTGCTTAATGAACATTCATGGAATGACTGTTCTGAAATAGAGCGTGACTAAATCTGTGAGACGTAGCTTCATGTATTTACCCTAATCCCAGAAAAACAGACACTCAGAATCTCCGAAGGAAAACCTGTCATTCCTCCCAGTCTGATCAGGAATTCCCCACATTTCCTGGGTCTCAAGGGTGCCACGCCTTGTATTTTCAGACTTTCCATCTTCATTTTTGAAGATTTGCAATTTTCTAATTCTCCATAATTTGATTCATGTCTTTAAGTATTTCTTGAATTCTAATTTATCTCCCTCTAAATTGGACAAAACAGAAATTTAAGAGAATGAAAGATTTTTTTTTTTAGAAATAGGATATATGTTGCTTGCTTCCACTCTTTTTTGTTTTTTAACATGCTAAAATTAACCTTTGGGGTTGTAAATTCTGAGATAGAAGTTACAGAATATTTCCAAGATATCCAAATATTGCCATTCATTGTATTATTAATGTTTTTGTACAGATCTAATATAAAAACATTAACATTCCATTTTATTTGGTTACTGGGAACATGGTGGATGTTAAAAGTGTTGAATAATTTCTGAGATGTTGGTGATCAGCGACCACCACGGTTTGCTCTGATAGAAAATGTGGCTAATGCGTAGTGTTTAAGTGGACGAACCCAAGAAAGTCAGAGCCTTGATTTATCTTTGCTTAAGTAAAGGCGTTCTTGAACTGCCGCAGTTCCTGGACATCCGTGGAGTTAGGTTTGACCCTCAGCTGTCTTGTTGAGTAGCTGGGTAGACTTGCATGTGTTACTTAAACCCTGACTCTCAGTTTCATCATCTGTAAACTGGGAATAATGATTCTCAGAGCTTCTGTTAGATTTGAACGTACTCGATAAATATTATTTTCTTTACTGTGTAATTTAAAATACAACTCATCGTGATTCCACCAAAGCCAAAAGTAAGTCCTTAAATACAGCAGGTGCTCAACACACTGTGGACAGATATTGTTTATAGTTAGACTGAATGAAACCAGAGCCATAGAGATCTTCATTTGTATGAACAGGGGTCATGAGGCAAATAAGGAGATAGACAGCTTTGTGTACACTGTGAGGAAGGTCTGTTTCAGGAGGAGCAAATACTGCTATCACTCTTTCTCCACGGAGGCGCCCCCCCATTCCCTGCCCCTGCTATGTTAGATGCAGCTTCTGTAAGAGTCACATCACGGTAACCCTGGGCACCAAACATGGGGGGAACCGGGGTTGGGGCAGTCAGAAGTCTGCTGGCATAGGGCAAATGAGCCAAACAGCGTCTATATCCACGTAGGTGGTATTTGGCAGTCTCCAGCATGTGTGAGGCGACTGATCAGCAGGCAGACAAATAGAGATCAAAGCATGAATACTGACGGTTAGAGAAAAAAGTGGGGCAGGCACAGTGGTCCTTAGGCGAGGAACAGGTGTCATGCCCGGCCGCAGCTGTGAGGTCATGAATTAGAGTGAACACAGGGGCAGAGAAAAAGTGGGCAAAACAGCAGAATTAAGGAGCCAACTATAGAGAGGCATGAATGCCCACCGTGAGGTTCAAAAATTCTTACCAAAGGGGCAAAAAAACTGTTCAGAGCTTGGCTGGCCTGGGGATCACGTGTGGGAAGAGTGAGTTGCAGGTTGTAGGAGAGCGTGTGTGTGTGTGTGTGTGTGTGTGTGTGTGCGTGCGTGTGTGCAGGAAGCGCAGACCACGAGAATCGCAAACACACACGAGTCAGGGATGGAAGCAATAAATAACCTAGTAGGAGGAGTTCCCTTAACAACTTTCCCCTTTATTTCTGAGGCTGTTATTTGGGATTTGTTTCCTGATGTGATTGTTTCATGTCAGGACGCCTTCTGACTGTGTTTGTGCTTCTTTTTGCTTCTATGTTGGATAGAATTTGTACCTCAAACCCCACATGGCCCAGAAATGGGCTTGTAAAGCACTTTGTATATCCTGGAAGCACGGGTCTTCTTTTCAATTGTTAAGATAACTTTTGAAGTAAGCTGAAGCATGATGCCCACCTGTTACCTTTATCCTGAAGGAGTTTGGAGAAGAATGTAGTACATTAAGTATGCATTTCATAGGGTTCAGTAACCAGGGTGCACACATCCCAGAGAGATGGGCATCAGACCAGTATGGGTAATGTTTTAAGCTACGTATCTGACAGATCATATAAGAGTTATAGTAAACAACCTCCAATTCCCTGTGGCATAACCCAGTAAATGTTTATTTCTTGTTTGTGAAAAGTCCAGTGTGGTTTTTTTCCTGGTCAGGCAGCTCTTGTGGGTGGCTCTTTCCTGAATGTGGCTCAGAACTCCAGTGTCCTTGTATTTGGTGGCTTCTGCTTGCCCTGTCTGTGTGAGGGGAGGGGAGTGGGAGACAGAGGCAGTGAGAAATAGAATTTTGCTCTGTTTTATGGCCACACCTAAAAAAAAAGCATTCATGACTGTCATCCACATCCCATCAGCCAGAAAGATCTCACCTACATGCAAAATATGCTGGGAAATGTAGTCTTTCCAGTGCAATAGGAAAATCAGTGGGTTGGGGCACACGTATTCTATCTGCCACAGCATCTATGAAGTTTAACCACCTCCACTCAAGTGACCGGGCATTGTTCTTTCCCGTTCCCGTCTGTGATTTCTCCCCTTCTGTCTGGGCTTCTTTTCTAAGGATGTCAGGAGCTATCACCTGGGATACCAGTAAAGCCAGTGGCTGTTCCCCATTCTCTCTGCTACTATTAAAAATAAATGCCATGGTGAACTGCCAGCATTTTGGGGAATTTCCTTAGAATGCTTAAGTGCTCCCCTCCCATTTTGAAAAAGTAAACTCACCATTAATGCATCTCCTTAATATGAAGTACTCCAAGCAGTGGCAGAAATAACTCATCCTGGCAAAAGGAAATCACCCAGGAAATTACCAGAGGATCTGACATGGATTATTTAGTGTAATGGCTGAAGGTGTTTTCAGTAAAATGCAGTGTATGCTGTGTTCCCTGATCCCATTTGTCCTCTTAAAATTAATTTCTGTAGTGTTTCACAGTTACCTGTTTAATTATTCATTCTGGATGTCATAGAGAATGATACAGTACTGTAAAATAAAGCCAATAAAACAAGTTTCTAATGCTAAGTATCGAAGCTGGAAAATATGACCATTACAAATAAGCAGGGGTCTGTCTTCCCTTTTCATAAGTATTCTGCTAAGACAGGCCATGCAATGAGCAATAGTGTTGCTTGGATTAATTTGAAGGTGTGTGCATAAATACACTCAGAGTTTTATAGCTTCCTTTTCCTACTGCAGTTTTACTTCACAGGAGTATGTGTGTCCCAGGTAAAATATTCACCTTCATCTTTCACGCCGCTGCAATCTGCCCTCGTCTTTGCGGTGTAGTGCTACGGGAGAGACCCGAGCTTTCGCAGATGGATAGACTGGGTTCGAATCCTAGCTTAATGACACGCCATTTGCTGATTACCTTCTGTCTCTCAGGCTGTTGCCCATTTGTAGAATATACTTCCCAAAGTTATTGTACGTATTGCACTGATATCAAACAAAACCTGAATTTAGCATGCTGACTTGCTCTCTCTTAAAAAAATGATTAATTTCTATGAATGATTTTATATGAGTTATAAATAACAAGATTGATTTCAAAGGATAAAACTATAAATAAGAATAGTGTGACAACTGTTACGACTCTTTGAAGATTATTTAATGACATAAAGAAATTAATTCATTTTAAATATTTAACATTTAAAAAATCATTCAAACTAGGATGACATAAAATAGGGCGATTTTGAAACTAAATTTCTTTATTAAGATAGAGATGACCTGGATGCAATTAAATATTATCTCCTTTCAAATCTGTCCAGGAATCATACTTCCACCAGGGGGAAAACTTGGAAATTAACGCAAAGCCCTTGTGTATTAAAAACAGAATAACAAAAATAATTTAAAAAAATATCTATTACAACGTCTGGAAGATAAAGTTGATGCCATCTCATAGGGCAAAAAAGAGAAAAGCATAGATCAGCCCAGGAGGTCACGTATCCTTAATATAAATTCTAAAAGGAGAGAAATGAGAAAATGGAAGGGAAGGGAGGAAATCATCAATGAAATGATAGATTTTCTGCAGCAGTGCCGAGACACGAATCTCCTCAAAGAGCCCAAAGTCTCTCTGAAAGGGAAGTCATCAAAAAGGTGTAAAGGCCACAGGAGCACCCAATTTTCCATCAGCCCCACTGCAAAGACTCGGGAGCAATCCTTCCCAGCTTTGAGAGGCAGTGATTTTCAGTGCAGAATTCCACACCCAGGCAGACCTCCAGTAAGCTGTGGAGTCAAAATAAAGACCCTTGCAGGAATGCAAGAAAAAGCTAACCTTCCACTCACCTTTCTGAGGAAGTTACCCCAACATGTACTCCGGCCAAACGGTATGAGAACCATGGGAGATGAACATTAGAGATATTACAAATGTTGGAACCAGTCCATTAGTTGAACGACAAAAAAAATCCCCATGTTGTCATCCACAAGTGAAAACTAGTCCTCAAGTCACACAGAAAGCATAGAACAGAGGTAGACAGAGTGGAGATTGTTCATTTCAAAGAGAAAATAGCTGAGAAGCTAGAAGCTTTCACTCTGAAGGTGTTTTTTTTTTTCTCCTCAACAAGGCAAAATGAAAAGATGGCATCTTATCAGCACCTTCTCAACTTTGGAAGCCAGAACAATCAAAAGAACAGATAGACAGAAAGGCAACTACCTCCAGACCCCTCAAAAACAAAAATAAAACTTAAAAGTCTGTGAGAAAACTTGTCCCCACACCCCCCAAAATATATATATATAAACAAAACAGAGTATAGCATACTTCTGAATAGTTGATGGGATGTAAGAAAAATATGACAGTAATGTCGGAATATTTTTATTTTGAATAACACAAAGGTAATAACATTGGGCTAAAGGACAAAAAATCAGAGTAAAAGAATAAAATATTGAACCCAGGAGATCACATGTCCTAGTGGCCCTGCCTCGGCTTGGCCCGGCCCTCCCTCCGGCTTCACTGCTGTCAAGTCCACAACAATGCCTCCAATTTCTGGGACTTTCTGCCAGCTACTGTACAGACTCGTGTCTGTTCTCTGCAGCTTATTTTAAACTCATTTTATTAGATTTTGGGGCATTCAGTAAACTAGTGCTGGCTGGCCTACATGGTTCAAGCGCCTTGAAAAGATGGTTTGTTGAAATACAGGCTGTTTGCGTAGCGCCACTCATGGGACACAAAATATCCCTCTTCAGTTGGGGGAGAGAATCTTTCCTTTCTCCTCTTCCTAACCGTGTCCCTGTTAAGTGTACCCTAAGCTGTGTTCATATGCTACCCAAACAGTTATTTGGTGTTTCATAAATAATAATACAAATACACACAAAAAAAGAAATAATAAAAATACAAATAAAAAATACAAAAGGGTTTATAAAATTGGCTATTAGCTTAAAAAGGAAAATGTGATATTTAATTAGAGTCCACCTTTAAGAGACATAGGGATCCAGAATGGGGAGGAAAATCCACGAAGCAACCTCTCAGCAGCAGGGAGAATCTCCCGCTTTGAGTCAGTGCCAGGACGAGGGGGTGACATCTTTGCAACCCCCTCAAGTATGTATGTCACTGTTCTTCACTATCCCTCTCAGACCCCATTCCTAGTCTGCCCTATAGAGTAGGGAAATAATACATATTTTCTATTTCAAATGTATTTTTTAAAAATTAAAAAAATTTTTATACTATAGGAATAATGAAAGAAATTTAAAATTCCCAATAATTGCAAACAAGAGAAAAATACTATTAACAGATGTGAATCTTCAAATATAATTTTAAGAATTGAATTTCAAGATTGTTCCCAGTGACAAGTGAGAGCTTGAAGGTGCTTTTCGTGTATTCACAAACTTTACTGTTTGCATATTACACATTCTTTTCTTCTTTTCCTGGCGAAGAATGTGCTGTTCTGGTTGAATAATCTTGAGTTAATCAATTTGAAGATGTAAGGTCATAGCTGCACCTCCACTCAAGTTTACTTTGTGTTTTAATTTGGTATTTGTGTAGAAATAATCCCATGACACTATTGTAGGTATTTTTAAGCTTAATTTTATTTGTTGCCTTTGAATTTTATAACATGATGAGACAGTTTTGTTGTAGCGTCCTTTACGAATCACCTTATATATGAGACGGATGAGAAGTGGCATCTAAGGGAGCCAGAAGATTCATTAGCATGCAGTTCAGAGGTGCTGCAATGGGCCACACTGGTGTCACAGACTAGGACAGTGCCTTCCAGAAAGGGACAAAATGTGCCAGACTACAATCAGCATTTGAATTTCTATTGTTAAATCAATTAAAGAGAGAAGATTTGGTGGGAAAGATTTCTTCTCCTCTGAGAAGGCACCCAATACCCGTCTGTCCTTTGAGCTGGGGTAGTGGAGCTCAGTCCTCCTAGGGCCCATTCCTCGTTCCTGCCGGGGCCCCTCCAGTCTGCCTTGTGACCCCTCTCTGCCCCCAGCCCCGCCTTGTTTTCTGATCCCTGTTGTTCTGCAGCACTTTCTTTTTCTGATGGCATCTTAACAGCACCTTCTCAGAGGCTGGTGCCAGGTGCTCCGCGCGTCCTTCTGCGGGACCAGTAAGCAGGGAGTGACCCTGGGCTCTTGGAGAAATTCATTTTATGTAACATTCTAGGGCAAATGACTATTAAAAATAGATAAGCAGAGCTAGCCATCTTCTCCAGCTGCTTTAATTTCTAAATATAATTAATCAAAAACTTTCTCTGAAATGTTCAGAGTTCTCTTCTCTTTTGTAATCTAGGTAATCAAGATTTCTTGATTCTCAGAATATTCCTGTTGGACACCTACTTTACTTGCAAAGTGATCTTAATCATGTGTTTTGACTTCAAATCCAAATTGATTCTAGGTTTTCCTTTTTTCCCCAGAATTGTTTTATTTTTTAATCTCTGCGTTTTCAAGGTTTATTTGGTGTCCTTATAATCTTTCTTAATAGTGGAATATGCTTCATTATTCAGCGAGAGAGTTGCTATACCCTTTTATAGGTTGGTTCTGAAAGAGTAGAACTTTCAGAGTATATTTTCAGGTAATAAAGTTATTTAATTTAATCTTAAAGTGAACAATTGTAAATAATCCTACTGTGCTTTTCTACATTTTCAAATGGAGTTCATTTTCAAAGCATATTTCATTGTGTATTTGTGTTTCACAATAACAGGCTCATTAAATTCAGCCACTAAAAGCCATTTAAATACATTTATATATTGAGATCTTGTACAATTTATATTTTTCATCTCTACAAAGCAAGAATAATTTCTGATAGATAATAGTATTTTATGATGCTTTCATGAACAAAAGTGTCATTCAAAAATAACTGCATGTCACCATACCCTAATAAAAGTGGGCTTAATGCATATATTTTTATTTACCTTTTTTATCTATTTTGACCTCTGACTAACCTCTACCAGTATTATTTCAAGCTAAAGCATATATTATTTATTAATTTATGTGTTTATCTATTGTATCATGTTTTATATATCTATGTGTACATTACTAATAAAATTCTGAAAAGGAAAATACTCAACAATAATAGCAATGCTGCATTGCTTTTGCATGGCTCTTTTAACTGCTGCCCTAATATATATATTTTCTTTTATCTTCTCAAAACCTTTTGAAATAAGTAGATTTGTAATCATGTACATTCATTTTAAGAACTGAGATACCATAGCAATAAATGCTATGCCAAAGTCACAAAGCCCAGTAAATTAAGTACCAGAATTAACATAGTTTTCCTGAATCAGCTCAATAATGCTTCAAGTGCAGACAGCCAAGAGTAAGGATTTAAGTAACTTTAACATTTCCAGTTTAAGTGGGATGCATGTGATACTTTTATGTGTAATGGTTCGGTAAACCGCGTGGCCCACCCAGAAATGCCCCCAATTAAAATCAAACATATATTAGAAATATTTCATAACATGTGGGTTTTATTTTTTCTCTTGTGATCATTATCTCCTCTTTGAGAAATGGCCTCTAATAAAGATATTCATTTGGCCCTGGGATATGTGTACATTAAGGAAATAAAAACCTCAAGAGTTCTCCCTTCCCTATTATATCCATAAGATATTTGTCAGATATCCCTAGGGCCTTTCATGTATTGGTCAGCTGTACACAGAGAATATTATGAAAACTTCATGTAGTTTTGCAGTATGACTTTGTGATCCTTCAGAGCTATTATATCTTCTAGGACTTCCTTGTGCTTTATTGAAAGCTTCAGGGAAAATAAATATGTCTTTCTAGACCCAGAACTTGAAATGACAGTGGACTCCAGAGATCAAGGTTATCAAAACACAAGTTCTGTGTTATGGCTTCTGTTTATCTGCAGGAGAGCTGCCACAGTGAAAGGGGTTGTCATTATTTTTAAAGTATTGAATTATCTGGAAGAGGAATTTCTTATCAGTACAGATTATTTTTGCTTCCAGTTCTAAATGTTGACCTTGTTTTTGATATCATCTCTGTCCTTTGACAGTTATTAGCTTAGAGACGATTGCTGGAAAATAACCTCCAAACTTTGTATACAAGGGGGTTCCTGGGGTGTCTGGCTGTGTGTTTGCTTTCAAAGAGGAAAGAAAAGAGGTTAAATGATGAGAAGGGAAAACCGACAGGCACTGTCCTCATCAGAATAGACTGTCTTGCTTTCCAAGTATCCACTTTCAGGGTTTCCAGTGTTTTGTATTTACTCTATTTCACTTTCCTCGAATCTTCCCAGTTTGAGGCGCTCCCTTTGTTCCTCTGAACAACAGTGGGGTAACTGTGTCAGTGCCATGAGGACTGTTCTGTTTTAGATGTGGTAAAAGGAAAATCTGACCATATACAGACTTCCTCATGTTTATGCCATTCTTACAGAAAAGTGAGGTCATGTTATTGAGGCTCTATTCCCTCCAGTACATAATTCAGATATTTTAAATATCTCACTTAATTCAAGGGCTTATTGAACTCCTTCATGCTACATATCATAACCCAAATAAAATATAATGCTAAATATAATAACTGTTGTAGTGAAGGTATCAAAATTCTTTTTTTCTTTTTCACTGTGACATAGCAAAGGGAACAAGGTCAGGTGGATAGTGGTTAACAGGATTTAGGTGTTTAGAGCGCTGACACCACAATGTGGTGGGAAGAGCCTGGGATTTCCTTTGGACTCTCACGGCCCTGGGTTTGAGATCAAGCCTTAATGGTTATTAGCTGTGTGGTTGTGGTTAAGTTAGTTAATCTCCTTGAGCCTCATATGGCTCATCTCTGAAGGTGGCCTATTACTCACTTTCAAATTTATTTGCCTCATTAATTGAGAAAATGTACTTAAAATTCTCAATAATGTTAATTCCTTTCCTTTTCTTGATTATAAAATTTATAGAATATTAATAAACATGATATTTGTATTTGTGTGTATATGTGTGTGCACACATGTGGTATACATGTTTGTATATGTGCACATACATGTGTGATTCCATGTGCATATATGCGTATACATATGTATGTACATGCATATAATACTCAGAATATTTTGACTGACCGGTAGCATATTTCTTTGAAGTTTCTTGTTTAATCTTAAAAATCCATGTATATTTTGTATTCCATACATTACTATGTATGTTTTAATATTAAAATAATGTCTTCACATTCACCGCATGTGAAAGGAATATTGTCCACTCCAAAAGATACTCAGTATTGATTTTGTGATTCATTGTATTGTGCCTTTTGCTACCAGTGTATATCCAAGGAAAAGGGTCACTCATGCCAGTTTTCAAATCATAACATTAAATGGTATTTTGAGAATTACTTATTTTTTAGAATAAATAAGCACAGAATTTTTTTAAAAGATGTAAGGACTAAAGATGTAAGGATGCGACTGAGAGCCACATGATCCCTACATGCCTCTTACAGACACTTAAATTATCCCATAGGTAGTGAGTTTTTATAGGATCAGATTCACAATCATGAAAAGAAATTAAATCTGTTTTACTCCTGCCAACTTTTCCAGGATGGGCTTTGTGAAAAGTTTCTTTATGAAGTTAAAAGTTCTCCATATATTCAGTGACACATTACAGCCTTGCAGAAATATTTTTTATCTACAGTTTTTATAACCCTTAGTTTATCAGTTGTTCATTTTACTTTCCTACTCCTGTCCATAAGGGATGACTTTGGGTACAGCTGATCTCAGTGAACCTAAAGAGTATTCTAAAGGGTAAATCATGTTTAGAATATGTTATAAGTGTTCCTGCTCTAAAGGATGCCATCTTAGCCCCTAGCCCAATTTAATTATTGGTCTTGACTTATTTATGTGGATCGGTACAATATGTATATCACCTTTTTGTCATTGAAAATTTAGAAGCTGCCAAGTGTTTTGTCCATGCCGCTGACCTTGGTCAGTGGACAGTCTGCCAGCTGTGACACATGTAATCTGAGGAATTATTGCTGCAAGCACGTGAAGTCATGGCAGGACAAAGGGGGTCTTCAGGGACCTCGGTGGCAGTTACAGTTACAGCTCCATGTCTTCTATTTCATAATGTTGTCAATGTCGGCCAATATATCAGTAAAACCACCAGTCAGACTATACCCTTGGCAAAGTATGACGTAGCATAATTACAAAGGAGAATTTTAGGAAGACACTCCAGAGTCCTTTGTGCTAAGTGCCTAAAGGGGGATTTCCTGCTGGCCTGGGCATGTGTGAGTCTCATGCCTCTAGACTCCTTAGAAGTTCTCTTTACTCATGAGCTATATTCCAAAATTTATACATTTTACATAAGACAAAGGCTACATACATCCAATTATGAAAATGCTGCTTATAAATAAAATTAGGGAATAACCCACCTGTTTCCCCTGGAAATCTCACATTCAGGTTTCAACAAGATTTGATTAGGATGGTCACTCAGTATTTATTTTTTAGTTAAGTATTAGAGGAAACACATCTAATTTATCATCAGCCTGCTTACTTGAAAATAGTGCTAATATTGATAATATTTGAGCATTCGATTTAAAAGATTACTGCAGAGCTGTGACACACACGTAGGGGACCAGACATGCAGTCCAGCGAAGGCAGGTTTCACACAGGATGTGCTTTGCTGCACCAGGTGGGCTCTTAGTAACTCGTTTCAAAAGCTTCTGGGTGCACGAAGTGGCAGGTTCCTCGCCGTCACTCTGTAGCAGGGACAGCAGGGACTGAGGAGGCTGTATTGTCACAGACAAGCAAGTGCCTGACCTCACCTTCTATCATCGGCTTTTAGAACTCTTTTAGTTCTCATTTTGGCGCCTACGAGGAATAAGACACAAACTTTGCATTCGGCATTCTTATGCTCTAGGTAAGAACCACAGACGTATAAAGGCATTATTAAAGTAGAGCGATATACAGTAGAGCAGTTTTCCCTTAAAATACCAGGACATAATTCACATACAGAAAAATGGAAAAATTCTATGTTTAGAAATTGCTGAGTAGAGAAAATGAGGAAAGAAATTCTGATGGTATCATCCTGAAGCATGAAGGGGTGTATGCTGTCTGCAAATTTTTGAGTTTACGAAGGGTTTTCAAACACCTTACATGCTTTAGTCTTTCACCAACCTTGTGTTATAAGCATATCAAGAGAAGTTAAATGACTTATACAAAGTCACTCAGATAATGTGTCAAACTAATTTGAATTAATTCATTTTTCCTTTACACAAAACAGTATTTACTGAATATTAAAAAATTAAAATAAACTCTAAGTGCTTACTTCAAAGCAGCATTCCTGAAACGTTTTTCATCATCACTCCACCTAAGGAGCCTTTATAGACTTTTTAAAAATCCCTAGGGAATTTTAATACCTCATATACTGTATATCTGTTTGGAGGGTCACAAACCATTATAAAAGCTAAGATTTTTTTCATCCCTTTCCCAAAAACCAAGGTTAGCCCCCTTAAAGGTGATATCCACCCCATTGAGGATACATGCCTTAGAAACATTCTTCTAAATGATAAAGATATAAAAATGACTAGGATATGGTCCCCGAGTCACCTCAATGACTAATGAATGAGGCCGTTGAAGCAAACGGTTTCAGTGGAGTACTGAAATCACCAGCAGAAGAAGGTACAAGGTCTTTAGCAGCAGTTAGGAGAGGCTTGATAAACTCCTTTCACGGTTAAGACTCGTAGGAGGAGCCTGTGACTGCCGGGTGGCAGAAGGGAAAGGGACGTGGCAGACAGGCAAGAACCACATGTTGTAAGGCAAAGAGTGTGAAACCATGTGGCCAGTTTTGGGGTCTGCAAAACACAAGAGGAAAGGAGAAGAGTGGAGAGGTGTCAGGACCATGTCATACACTGGGAGCCTAACCCTGGTCATGACAGCATTTGAGGGGTGACACGATCAGTTGAGATCACTGGGGTGTTTTACGTCCTGCTCACGGTGGCCGAGGGAAGCCGGTGAGTTTCTGTAACGGCCTCCTGGAGTCTGGGAGCTCATCTACGTGGTCTGTCCTATCCCACTGTCTCTACAACAGCCTTCCCATAGTAGCTTAGAAATGCACTCTCGGTTACCCATGAAAACATCTCAGGTCAGCGTGTAGCCATCATGCTTTACCTGTACTGGCAGGTTATATGGTGTGTCAAGCACTAGAACAATTGTGTTGTGGATATGGTTTCATCTAGTCCAGATAGTGTTTCTGGGAGGTTATCGCTGTTATTATGCCCACTTTACATGTGAAAACACAAAACAAGCAAGCAAAAACAACCAGCCACCTGTGACTTAAACAGGCTAAGTAATTTTCTCAAGTACCTGAAGTCACTGAGTGGTAAGTTTGAGATCATACCCCAGCTCGTACACACCTGCTAACATTCTGCTTTCTGTATCGTTATTTTCTGCCAATATTCTTGTCTGGGTCTCTTTGGGCCACAATAATAAAATACCATAGACTGGCTTATAAACAACAGAAACGTATTTCTCACAGCTCACGTAAGGCAAGGAAGGTTTGGTGTCTGTGAGGGGCGGCTTCCGAGAAGGCCGTCTCTTTGCTGAGAGCTCACGTGGCGGGAGGGGCCCAGGTCTCCCTCAGGTCTCCTGGTGAGGGCACTGCCCCCATCCATGAGGGCTCCACCTTCCTGGCCTGATCCCCTCCCAAACCATCACCTCGGGAGTGAGGATTTCAGCGTATGGATGTGCAGGGTGACACAAACATTCAGACTATAGCAGTCCTTACAACATTAAAAAAATAATTCTCTACTTTAACAATTGATAATATTTCTAAATTCTAATTATTAATATCTTTATTTTCGTTCACTTTTCATTAAGCTAGAATTGAAGAATATTCCTGACCCATGCGTAATGCGTGTCTGTCTGTTCAAGGAATGGGAAGGGTAAGACATGAATATCTGCTGTCTGACTGCTGCGTGCCAGACCCTGTGCGGGCCCCTTCCCTGTCCTCTCATTTCTGTTCCAGCTTGCCCTGTTAGGTGGCATTGGGACACTCAGATAATCGGGTGAGGAACCTGGGACTTGGAGATTTATAATTCTTCCTGCATACCACAGTGTTTATATGTGCGAAAGAAAAATGTTTACCTTTAGCACTCAAGAGTTTAAAAAAGTGAATCATTTGTGAATTAGATTATAATGTCATAAGCAGGAACTCTCAGGAAGCAATATCAAAGATGAAACCCTGAGCAATCTTAAATTCCAGCCTAAGAATTAGAAATGAGTCCCATATGCCAACCCAATTATCTTTATAAATGGGAGAAAACAGAGGTTTAGACAGTATCAAATAATGAATAGTCCAAGAATATGATCATATGTAGTTTTTAAAAGCTTTTGGGTAGGTGGGTATATTCTAAAAGCAACATGTGCTTATATTGGAATATTTAAATGACAAATATTCTGTTAATTATTTACAAAGAACAGAGTGTAATGAAATTAGATTGATATTCTCTTCCTTTTTGTACTTCACACAATATTCTGGGAATAAAGAATACATGTATTTGTTCACATTTCAATTTGGAAAAGTCTATATTCCTATTTAAAACTATATATAAAAATAAATTCCAGGTGGATTAAAGACTTAAATTTAAATGTAACATCTCCCTTAAGAGCAATAGTATCAAAGTACTGGAAGAAAATATAGGATATGATGTTTTATATTCTTTGAGTAACAAAGGCCTCCTTTAAGCACCCCAAGCAACCCAATTTAAAACTTGGAAATAAAAAAGTAAGTATAAGAAAAATTAAAGTAAAAGTATGACTGAAAGGAAATATTTGCAACATGAGTGAAAGATAAGGTTAATGTCCCTAATATGCAAAGAAACAATACAAATAAATAAATAAAAGTTAATCTCATGGAAAAATGAGCCAAGGTAATAGTGAATAATGGTGAACATATTTTTAAAAAATATCTCATACTAGTGATCCAGGAAGTGCAAAGTATCAGTTATAAACCTGACAGAAAGAATGACAATATCCAATGTCGTTAAAGATGGAAAGAAAAAGCAAGCTCTCCCTTTTCATGATTTGAGAGATTAAAAGGAAATTCCGTGTATGCAAGAATGTGTGTGTTTGAAGTGTTATTAAAATTTGAATATAATAAATGTCTATCTTTGGGTAAAAAATAGTAAAGTGATGGGCTTTACATGTGAACAGTATCTAGAATTTTTTAAGGATCATGTCACGCTCTTAACCTCATCTTCCTTTTCCTCACCTCGGGACTCGATGTATTAAAGAGCTCGGTTCAGTCGCTCTTAACCCTTCCAGACTTGCCAAGAGGATTTAGCCTGGTTCATAGTTACATCTGAAACCACCATCCTCAGGACCTAAGGGCATTATAACTGCGTTGATGGTTCCATTATCACAGCTTGGCCATGCCAGGCTTTATATGGTTGCTAAGTAATCAAGTGTCAATTGTTGCTCTTGAGGATAAAGGACAAAATATTTTTTAAGATGAAAGGCAAGTTCTATGAAAAAGCGAAGTCTACCTTTTTCCACAGTATCCTCTTTCTAAAATACTGCCATGTTTTAATATTTTATTCATGAGACAAATTCTTACAAATATTCTGTCATTTCTTTAGTAACATTACCTTGGAAACCATTCACTTTTAGGGCAAGTAGTTCTAACAAACATAAAAGGATTTTTTAATGTTCTTAAAGTCCACGTAGAATTAAGGGAAACATACAGACCTAATGTTGAATCTCATGAGCACATGACTGTCCTGCTACCAACTTCTTCTGATTGGAAAATAAACATCCTGTTAATAATATATTTACTTCACACATAACAACTATTAAAAAATCTTTTTCATATTCCACTAAAACATCAAAAATAGATGAAAGTATTGAACAGTTTGATATCCTTGTTAACTCTTTAGGAAGCAGTTTGATTTT
The DNA here is from genome assembly GCF_040802235.1 of Manis javanica. Lineage (NCBI taxonomy): Eukaryota > Metazoa > Chordata > Mammalia > Pholidota > Manidae > Manis > Manis javanica. Next base: position 3,731,120 of record NC_133170.1, on the reverse strand, counting down.
GTTCCAAAGAAAGCAGCCCAGTAGCACACCATAGTAGAGCTTAATTTATTTTTGTTTTCTTCAGCAGAGAATTCCACTCACCTCAGAGATTTGCTTGTGTTTCAATTTCCTATCATTTAGGGTTGCAGTGTGAATATTTTCATATGAACCTTTTATTTATTTATTTATTTATTTTTATTGAAATACAATATTATATTTCAGAGGTACAAGATAGTAACTCAGTTATTATATACACAATGACGCGCTCAGCAGGGTAAGTGTAGTTACCATCTGCTTAACTTAATTTGGATTCAGTAAATCTTTAACACATCACATCAGTTAATGAGGGTGTACATGGAGTCTGATGTACTATGCTACGCAAGAAGAGATTTTTAAAAAAAGACAAGACCCTTGGGGAAATTATACCTTCCTATGAAAGGTAATTAGTCACACACAGAGTTAGGGGTTGGGTAGTGTAGTGTGATGGAATTTTCAGAATTTCAGAACACATATTTAGCTTTAGTGAGTTAAGTGGGACTGAGTATCTGTAATTTTAAAGGTCTACGAGGTGATTTTGATATGCATCTTTGGTTGAAAACTACTTCATTCAAGCATATTAAGCCTGACGCATTAGCTACTATTATGAAAGGATTAAAATGATACATTAAGCCTTTAGTACCTCAGGGACTTGACTTTCCAATTTACTGCCTTGTCTTATAGAACACAAGATGTCCTAATAGAATGTCAAAATTCAGTGATCCTCTGGAAATGTGCACAACCAATATTCAAATTTAAGAATTTGGATGAATCATCTCCTGATCTGTTTCACTTGTTATATGGGATACTGATGTCTTATAGAAACAGAAAGAAATTTGTATCAGGGGCACAAGCCTGCTATTTGACAAAGACTCAAAAGACATAGAGTGAATATTCAAAGAACATATCTTAAAAAAGGATTATGTTTATTACAAAGGAGTACTTAGCTTTATAAAAAGTTATCAAAGTTTCTTTTACACACATATTTGATTTGAAAAAAATAAAAGGGCAGTTTTTGTATCTAAAGAGGATGTTCACGGCCACCGATTTGGCATCAGTAGTGTTTGCAGCCACCAGCTGGTGAAGTGAGAGACAAGCTCAGGTCACTCCTGGTGTTGACGCCAGGTTTCCCTCACTCAGCACTGGGGTTCCTTTTCCACTGGTTCCAAATATGAAAAAAAACAGTATTACTTTAAATACATTTGTACAGTGCATTCAGTTTTATTCCAGGTGTCTTCACGAACATGGTATTTCATTTGTTTCCAACTTTGGTTACTTTCATATTTAGGGGCAGTCTTCCCTCTGTGTCAAATGCTTTTATGGGAAAGACCCACATATTTCATATTCCTCTGCAGCAAAAAAGAACTTCCAAAGTCATTCCACTGACCTTAGAGCTTGGCAAATGTTGGGTTCATTTCTCAACACATCCTCCTCCTCTGCCTGACCGTAGACACTCCGCCTTCCTGTATGTCCCTGGCCCCTGAGGCCTGGCACATGGCCTCCTCCTTCTCTTCTTCCTCAGTCTTCTGTTTCTGCACAATTTCATTCACTCCTACAGTGCTTAGAGACTGGTGATCCCAATGTCCATTATTGCCAACCACACTACTTTCCTTAACGTTAGACCCAGAAATTCTGACTGCCCACCAGGCATCTCCCACTGGACATGCTATATGCAAACTAAGTGCAGGGTATGAAGAATGAAACTGACTGCTTTATTTCCAGACCTTTCCTTTTTCCTGTGTTATCCATCTAGGTGAACCAGACCACCATCCATAATATGAAATTCATCCTATTGAATAAGGATCCCAATCCTTAAATACCCATGTACCCCCCTCACCTTCAGCACTAACTCCTAACCCTTTGTGAAATCTCTTCTCTCTTCCTCATTGCCACTGTGCCCCTATATTAGTTCACCCCATCATCAGCTTTGGTCTGTTATAAAAGGTGCAAAATTCTCCTTCTCAACTCCAGGTCTCCACCCCTACCCTACAGAATGATCACTGTCAAATGCAAAAGTGCTCTGTGGTTCTCTGGCTTAAAGACCCCTTACGGCCTCAGGCAGTGTCAGGCGCATGAGCTGGTCTTGCTCCTTGGCCCTTCTTGTCCCCTCTTGTCCCCATGAGATCCCCCTCCTGGCAAGACCTTGGGGGTCCTTGGCTCTGCCTGCACCCTTGCTGCTTCTGTTCTCTGTGCAGACAGTCTCTTCTCTTTTATTCTCCTTATTTATCCTTGTTATTAGAAAATAATCCTTTGAGGCCACGCGTGACTTCTTGTCCTAGAAATCACCATCTGTTCTCCATAATCTGCAGGTCTGAGAATCAGGAAAATCATGATATAAATTGCAATATGCCATAAGTAGTACAAGTTAAGGGTGTAGAATGTGTTCCAGTAACATAGTCCAGGATGTGATTATTTCTTGAGCAGTGAGAGGCAGCCACCAAAGAAGTGACATTTTCACCAAGTCTTGCATGTTGAGTGGGAATAGTCCAAGGAGAAAAAAGGAAGAGGGAATTCCATGCATGAACAGAGAATTAGAGATCAGAAAGAAGGTGGAATTTAGGGGGAGAATTGGAAAGTTGTGTGGCTGAAAAGCTGTGCTTTGTAAAGGTTTTGTTTGTGGGCTTCTTGGTGTTGGTCTTATTTTGGTTACAGGTTTTGTTTTTTTGAGTGAGATTATTTTTGTTTATGTTCTCCCCATTCAGAGTATCCCAATATTAAGACATCCAGACTCATCACTGGTTTATTTATTTATTTTTACATTCCCTGTGGTACTGGTCCAGCCTAAATCCTCTGAAAAAAGAGAAAAAAAGTGCTTCTTGGGAAATTTTAGAGTTTAAATATCCATGGAAAGAAACTGAAGACTAAGTCATTAAGAATGGGAACTCATGCAGGCAGAGGTCACGTGGGAGAAATTATGACTCTCGGTGATTTTGCTTGCTTGGAGGACAGTGGTTTACAACAGGCCAAAGCTGCCTCTGAGCAGTCAGAAGAATTAATCTGCATGCAATTTTTTACTCCTTTCTGAACTCCACTCTGTTATATTATCCATATTTTCAATCTGAAAGCATTTGATGGAAAACCTACAGGAAATGAGTGAGGATATATTTCACTGTGAAGTGACATTTTATGAACTCTACGTGTCCTTGTTCTAATGCTTGCCTACCTCAGAACAATGGAAACCTCTCCTGCCGACCAGTATATAAAATTCAGTGTAGTTTATTTTATTCTTTCTACTGTCATGATTATGATAGTGAAAAAGCCAAATGACATTTGATTTTCTTCCACTCTTGTTTATTACATTTGATCCACATGACTGGCATTTGACCTTTGAATGAAATGAAGATGTATATGAAAGGGGAGTGACTGAACATTATAACCCCTTTGAAGTAAAATATAAACAGTGAAATAAATATGAACAGAAAGAGTTTGATACTGTTTTTTTTATCACTATCATTTGAGGTTTAGTCTTGGTTGATGAAGAACTATAATTCTTGTGCTCTTCTTTATTTTGTAAATTGTAAATGAAGTTTTGATGTGAAGAAGCTTGTAACACTGGGAAAATTAGGGCTAATCTGGTGGTAGGATTTATAACAGTTCTGTGCAAGAACTGTGCGATGCGGCTGTCGTCCTGGAGCCGTATGAAGCACTCTTCAGGTAGATTGCCCTTCTGCTAAGTTACTGTACTCAGTATATGGCCCTGCAAGTTGTTTTTCTTTTGTTGTCATTCTTTTTGGATTGGGAAAGTAGAGAAGTCCTTAAATTTGCAGCCCACCATAAATCAGAGCTCCATTCTCCGGTGTGAAAGCTCCTACCCGCACCTTCCCTCCCAGTGACCCTGCGAATGTAATCGTGTCAGAGTGAACCTTGAATCTGGTCTAGACAGCATGTGACTTATGAAGTGAGATAGGGTCGGGTGTCCAGGGAGGGAGGCAAATCCTTCAGAAAGGAGCCTCATACTAATGTATTTTCTTTCTTGGAACCCTGTCATAGGAAAGCGGTTTACTGGGGTTTGAATGCTTTTTCTTCCTTGTAACATTCTTGCTTAGTGTTTATAGTTCATTATTACATTGTTTCTGTTTTGCGTTTATTGACCCTTAGGGCTTGGAGGACGAGTTAATATAAATTAGTAGCTTTGGGCAAGAGTGAAGTGTATATTAAAATCAAGATAGGGTAGCAATGGGTAAGAGAGACTGCATTTTCCTGTTCAGTAGTTGGCTTGGTTCATTCACTGTACGTATAGTGGTCACCATGAGGATATAATTTAGGAAACATAGCTAATGGGAGGTTTGGAGGCTGGTAAGATTACTGCAGGAAAGAGGTAAAAACAAACAAAATACCTGTGGTTCAATACAGTGAATTTGCTACAAGGTGCAGACAGTACCTTCTCCCGAATGTGGGGACAATTGGGTATTAGCTATTGGGAAAAGACAATAACAGGTGGTGCAAGATGTATGTGCAGGCTAGTATGTTGAAAACACTCCCCAGGTAATTCTGGTGTTCCCCATAGAGGCAGATACAGCCCTTCACCCCTCTCTTTGTCATGTCCCTTAAAACAGAATAAAAAAACTGTTTTCATTAATCTATTTTTCATGAAATTGCTCATTTAGTAAATATTTATTAAATATCATTAAAAGCAATCCAAAAAGTTAATATAGCTGCAGGAGAACTACTGTTTAGATGGCCTATTATCACCTATATTTGGATACAAAGAACCATTGAACTGATCTGGGGTTTAGCGTGTTTTCTTTCCCTGTTTTTCCTATAGACTTGTTTATGTAATTACTTCTATGTCCTTCTGTTTACTACCTTTTCTTTATGACTACCCAACCAAAAGTCATTTCCATATTATCATAAGCATATTAAATTTAAAAATCGGATCAGCTTTTAATAACTTTTTATGATAAGGAAAGATGAGAGTTTATTGTGGAAAATTAGGAAAACAAAGAAGAAAATTAAAGTTGCCCGTGATTCCCAGCACCCAAAGAGAAATACATATGAACATTTTGATGTCCTCACTGAGCCTCTGTAGAGACCGGATCCCAGAGAAGTGACTAGTAGGATGCAGCTCACTGGCCATGCGGCCTTGCCGAGTTTTCCAGTCTCTCCTGCCTTATTCCAGCCAGCCTGGAGCATGGGTACCGAGCTTTACTCGCTCAAGTTTGCATAGTGAAAACGGCTGATACATTGGTGTGCTTTCTCCAACTATGCACACCTAGATTCTGATGATTTTTTCCATCACGTCCCCTCCCACTTCCATGGAGAATTACAAGTATCCTTGGAAAGGAAAGAAAAAAAAAAAAACAGAAACTAAGAAGCCTCCGACTGGGAGTCTTTCACTGCTCTGACTCCATTGCTTATAACTGTGCAATGCTGGGAGATTATTATATTACCTCTCTGAAATTTATGTCAGAGACACTAATATAGCCATCGTTTGGTAATTTGTAAAGTGGCTTGTGAGGATTAAAGTGGAAAAGGTGTAAAAGTTCCTTGCACAGCACTTACTGGAAAATACTAAGTAACTCCTTCATGCCAGGACCTGGTCTCGCCCCTGTGGTGTATGTTATGTAATTAGTTTATCCGAGCAGCTCGAACCTAGAACAAGCATGTGAATGTCTGCACGTGACCTGAATGGCCCAGGCCTCACCATTCTATGAGTGCAAATGGAATCAGTGGCATTAAGGCCTAAATTAGGACACTTGTTCCACCTGCCCCCACTCACAGAGGACCGCTACTGCCTTCCAGAACGGTCCTAGTTCTTCTAAGAGTCTGCAGATGGATGCTGAAGGGTTATGCATGGTCTGCTGCTCCAGCCGTCTGGGACGCCCTCTGCAGAAACCGACGCTCTCCCCCTCCAGTGGAGGCTCTTCGAAGGACCACCAGGGATGCGAACGCTGCCAGGGGGCCAGCGTGCGGGGAGGGGAGGGCCCGTGAGATGCTCTCACTCTGATGAGCCGGGCAGCCTGGGCCCTGGGTTTTCTAAGCTTGTGGCCACAGCTTCACTGGAATATAGGCCCTCCCTCATCATTCTGCATAGACCACTTCCTCCAGAGCCACTCAAAGCCGTCCTCCCCCTGCACAAATCTCTTTCCTCTTCCTTCCTCCCAAGGACAAAAGCCTGCAAGCACACAGCCCCTCTTCAATGATCAGCCCACAAGTTCCACAGTCAGAGTTAAATTCCTGGGTTCTTTTTCACTCAGATAAGGCACATTGGTTCGTTCACAGGCAGAAACTGAGGCTGAAAGTAATTAGGAAATACACAGAAAAGCAAAAATCAACTCACTCACCTTACTTGCACCCATGCGGACCCTTTGCGGACATCTGTAGTCTGTCTCCTGCTTTGACATCTCCCAGTTGCCCGGCAACACCCTTTCCTGCACCAGGTCGGGGTGGCCCCTTCTGTGGCTGCCTGGCAGCTGTGCCCCAGGGCACTGAGCTGCGCTACTGCACGTGGGCAGGCACCCGCTCCGGGCTGGCAGCCACCCTCTCTGCCTGCTCCACAGTGCCACCCAGTGGCACCTGCTCCTGGGCTGGCGACCACCCGCCCTGCCTGCCCCGCACTGCCGTCTAGCTAGTGCGCAGTGTGCAGTGCTCCCTCCTGGCGCTGAGAGAGGGACTAGAATTTCAGCAGAGGGCCTTGGCTGCCTTCCAGGGACTCGCTGGTGGTCTTGCTCTACCTCTTTACACTTCCTGTGGCTCCAGGGGGATTCTGGAGAGGCTGCTGGACCCCCAGACCTGGGTGCGTGCTACCAGTTTCCTTAGATGTGTCACTGGAGCAAAATCCTACAGCGTCGGCACTCCATCCTGTCATCCCCCGTGATGTGTGCTGACCAGGGAGATTCCATTTCTCACTCCATCTGTGAATATGTATTTGGATTTCTTGCAGCTAAGAACGCAGTTGTTATCAGTTTTCTCTTTTAAATACTCAGGAAAAGCTTTGTCACCCAGTCTGTTGTGGGAACGGAAGGTGTCACGTTGCCTCGAGGGGTCGCCTTACCCTTCTTGCCCTCCTTGGGGCCACCAGCAGCTGCTCGCCTGGTCGGAAGGGAACAGCCGCCCTCTGCTGTCCTGCGGAGACCAGACGTCAACGGGGAGATAGTCGACTCAGTATAGTTTGTAGAGCTAAACATGTGAGGATTTCAGTGCAAAGGGCAAATCTCATCGCTCCCTTCCAATGACAGTCTGTGAATTCAAGCTCATTAGACTCTATGAACACAGTGCATTAGAATAAATAATCCTGTAACGATGGAAGCGTCAAGAAGGTCTGATGCCAAAAAATTAACAATGGTTTCTCTAGCTGATGCAATTATCTGTAATTTTTTATTTTCTTGTTGCTTCAATCTTCTAGCATTTCTACAATAAACACATATCACTTCTATGATAAAATAATTACATATTCAAACTCCTACAAGTCTAAGTAATCACACCTCAAAAACATTCAAGTATAAAAGAATCTTTTCAGCATGAGTTTCTAAAATGTTTTTCCCATAAAAGAAAATCCACTATGAACTAAACAAAACAAACAAAAACCCTCACATGCACCTTTTGAAATTAAAGAGTCTGTTCTTTATGTCGCACGTGCTGGACTATGCAGATAAACAATGAATTGCCCTCCGGTGTTTAGGTTTTCCATCTGCTCTCTTACTAAATTACATCGGTCATCAGAAAGCCGTGTGCCTGGACCACATCATCTCGGGAGCACAGCAACGCCTTCACGGAGTCATGAGTCAGTGGTGTCGTCTCTGCTTCTAACTTTCGAATAATTTCAACATTCTCTCTGGGCCCAGTTTTAGCACAGTAACTTTAAATAGTGCCCAGACTCATTGTTCTTTTACACAGACCTTACACAGCAATCTCTTTGCAACATTATTCTCAGGAAAGAGTTTGTTTCTGCAGACAGAGTGCACCTCCTATGGCGACATGGAAGCTGCCTGTTCCCAATCTGCTTCGCCTGGGTGCCTTGAGGTCCCAGTCAACTTGATGTGCATTTAGTCATCTGTGTAATCACCTAACTGGTAGCATCTACTCTCTGCTTTGTTAGCCCATTTGCTTGTTTGGACTTTGATTTTTTGGATAGAACCTAATTTGTCTTAATCGCTGAATTTTATGTAAATAGACACTATCTCATATTTTCTTAGGAGATAAATATATAACAAGACAGTGATCACATGTATAAATGTGACATATTAACCTTTAATTCCCTGAACAGAGATGGTCTCATCACCAAGAATATTTTAGCATTATCATAATTTCCTGATTCTACTAATTATATTGCGATTTCTGGTGGGAAAGCTTACAGTGCTATCTTCACGTGGGTGGATAGGGCCATAAACCAAAGGAACTACCTCTTTGTTGTGCAGGAATGTCCAGATTTAGATGTTTAAACTGGTCATTCACAACACATTTCTCTGTACGGTCTACCAAGTCTGCCATTTACCAAAAGCTTTGGTAACTAGGTTTGGAGCCTTGCCTATCAGGCAATGTTAGACTCATACCAGCATATGTCCTCCAAATGCATAGCTGAAGCTCATTTTATACAATTAAGGCATTGGTGAAAGAGTGTATAAAATAAATTTTGGAAATTTTGACTCTATTAAAATCATTAGAAACATCCTCATTTAAAGAAATCCCACATCTGATCTTTCCTTTTTCTTTCTTTTTTGTTTTTATAAATCTTAGGAAAAAAGGTTATTTAAAAATTTTTTCAAATAGTTATCTACTGCTTTGGTAGGATAAGGAAAAAATATGGCAGAGGGCAAAGAAGGCCGACCTGGTAAAGAAATGTGTTTCCCCATTTTACTCTGATACTGAGAAAGCGGCTGGAGTAGTTGCATTACTGTTGTTTAGGACCTTCAGGATCTTATCAAAACACCGCATTCTCTTAAGCCAATCAGGAAAAAGCCGTCTTTACCCACAGCTTCCGAATGACAGGAGGGCAGGACCAGACCACCTTTTGTGGACAGAGCATGCCTTAAAGGAAACAGCTAAATAATTCCTTATTGTTATTGGAATGAAAGACCAAAGTCAATTTTTAAAATATGAATATTTTAGCTTCTTAGCAGTATATGAAAATATTGACCCCATTCTTGAAATTTACATAAGACCTTTAGTTGAGTTTGACAGGCATCTAAAAGAGCATATGATAAAAAAAAACAATAAAAATAGAATAAAGTCTAAAAGTAATGAAACTACTGAAATGGAGTGCTCTGAAGGTAAGAAGAAGATGAAAATGTAATATTTTTTGCCAGATGAAGGGATAGATATTCTTATTGTATTGTTCAGACAAATAAAATCAAGGAATAACCGTAGCCAAGCTATAGCATAAGAGGAGTAAAAGACACTTTTATACAAATTAAAATGATAATATACTTTAAATCAGTCCTAAAATTATCTGTTATCCAATAAGAAAGTCACTAATACAGTGACAAATATATAAACATTTTAATTTCTCTTTTCTAGCAATGAGTTATAAAATGTTCAAACTTTATCTGCATATTTTTAAATGATACAGATCAGCTTCATTTTATTAATCTGGGTATAAAAATTCTCATGGAGATATGATTTATATTAATACTCTAAAATTTTAAAGTTCATACTCGAAGTAAGTTAACCTGGACTCGTATATCATAACATATTTCTAATCTAAACAGAAAGCATATTATAAAGACATTGTCCAAAACGTTGCCTATATGGCTCCCTAAAAACAAAAACAAACAGAACTACTGCTTAGGTTTATTTCTTTTGGATTCTAGGTGTTTAACTATTGTAGACATTCATATCCCAATAATTGAACTGCCATAATCATTTATTCATAAGACTATAGTTTCAGTAATACATGAAAAGGATTTTTTTGCTTCTTTTTAATATATCATAACAAACCATAACATAGAAAGATTATTTGAATAAAAGTTGTGTGTAAATAAAAATGATTGAATTTTTCCTTTTTCTCATTCCTCTCCATGGGATTTTGGGAGTAATAGCAAGTTCTTAAATATTTGTTTAGTCATTATACTATTTATCTTTCACTTTACAGATATATTTTACAAAAATCTATAAAATAATTTTTTGAAAATTAGGGCATATTTTAAATTCAGGAAAGAGGTTATTATTTGATCGTTCAGATCATTGGGGTCTTGAAACAACTGGATATTCAAGTGTTTTCTGTGGAACATTATGAAAGAGCAGAAATTTTAAAAATTGTATGAAGAACATATTTTAATTGAGAAACATTCCATCCGTTAACTACATTTCTTTGTCTTATGACTTTGTAAAGATACTGTTTTTCCAGTATAGACACAGATTACTTTAATCCAGCCACCAGTTTTCGTAGATGTATCTGTCAAGAATAACTGGTTTAAAGAATTTTAGGATAAATATTCCTATAAATCCAAATAGTTACCTTCCAAATCTGTGCTTTCCAATGCAGTGGCCACTAGCCACAGAGGATTGTTTGACTAAATAGAAGAGTACAAGTCTGAACTGAGATTTCCTGGATTTCAAAGATGTACTATAAAAATACCTCATGAATTCTATATTGATGATGTGTTGATATGAGAATATTTGGGGTTGAATAAAATATGTTAGAATTAACTTCACATGTTCCTCTTCACTTTTTTTTAATGTGGAAACTAGAAAATTTAACATTTGAAATAACGTATGTGCCTCTTTCTGTGCTTTTATTTCAGTCAGACAGTGCTTGACCTAGATGCTGACCTCCACTGTTCTCTTTTATACATTTATGTAGTAGAGCAAATACCTTTCTTTAAAGTGAGGATCATCTGTGGAGATATTTAGATGTACTTTATTAATATTTGTGAAATAATATTTCAAATATTATAGGATGATTATGACTTCAACTTCTCTGCTGTAATCTCCAAAATAAATATTCCAGTGCTCTGGGTTTTATTCATATGCCGTATCATTATGTGATGATTCAGTGGCATTTGAATCCGTATTTTTACAAATCAGAAAATGTTATGTTAGAAATGAACATTGCAGTGAGAGTTGTTTGCACCAATGTGTTTAGTATGGTGCAGTTTGGAGATTTTTCTGAAAATAGAATGAATCAAAATTAGTTTGTAGGCATCAGTGATTGCAATATCATAATGCATGTTTTCTGTAACAGAATCCTCAGAAACAGTATAATAATCAACTTTAAAAACCCATGACAATGAATCTCTGAGGAAATAAGATGAGATGGACTGTACTAGGGAGGGGGACCCAGGGCTGGGTAATTCATCTCAACAAACTCACGTCAGAAGCCTGACTGCTGTGCTAAGCCAGGAGGAACAGGGGCCCTGGGAGGAGAAGCAGGAAGGTCAGGTGATGAACAGTACTCAGGACCCAGAATTCAGAGCTGCTGCCGAGGATCATGTGCCAAAGTCTAACCAGTGATCCGCCTCAGTTCATGCTAGTTTTAGATATTGTGTTTAGATATTGTGTGAATACAAAAAGCCAAAGTGATCTAAAAAAAAAAAGGCATTTTAGCATATGCTATCATTCCTAATATGGGACATAGACTGTGGTCAGAATTGAGTGGGGTTAAAGTGTAAGTCTCTTAAAATTGAATATAATCAGTTGGAAGAATTTTCTAGGATAATTCCATTTGGGATGTTTTTGATTTTTTAGTTTCATGGATAAGTGTTCTTCTAAGTAGTGGCTTTCAAAGTTTTTTTTGACATAACTAACAGTAAGACATTTATATCACAAGAAATGCACACAGTTTACCTAACCATATTTATATTATTACATTATTACAGCTGATGGACTTTGATCATTTCTGTCTAGTCTATTCAGTTTTCTTCTCTGGTTATGATCCACCAAATTGGCCTCACTACCACAAGTCACAAACACTAATTTAAAACACTCCTCAATTTGGGGGGAGAAAAGAAAGTTCTGTGTAGATGTCAGGCAGTAGGAATTACAAGGTCAAGCTCGGAGACTGAGCAGCAAAGGATTGAAAAGCAAGTAGGTGTGGGCTGAGCGCACCCCTTCCACAGCAAGGGCAAGCAGAAGAGAAGGCTCTGGGGAGCGAACGTCTGTAGTTAGGGGGTAATTCTCACGCAGGTACCTTCTAACCAGCACATCCTCCTTCCTGAAACCAAAGCAGCCCTAGCCAGATGCGCCAGTACCGTAACGCGCCCCCCTGCTCAGAGTTGGAAAATGACGACCCCAAGAAGCCCTCACAAATGCAGACTATACTTGGAATTTTTAAAGAGAAAGAATGCACTATCATTGCTAAAATGAGTGACATTTATAATACACAACTTGCCATATTCAGGTACTAATAAAGTACATTGACAAATAGTTTTAATTATATTCTGAATATAAGCAGGACAGTGAAAGCAAACGAGACTGAATAATGTATTATTCGGGCCTGAGTTTCTGAATGGCTTCTCTCCCCATCTTCCCAGTCAGTCTCTCTGCAAGGGCATACGGTCACTTACAATTTCTATTTCTCTTGAAGGTGCAATCCCTCTCTTTCTCCCCTACCTTTTTTTCCTATTAAGGAGAAACCTTCTTTTTTTCTCTCTCTCTTTACAACTTTTATACAGTCTATTTTGTTCAGCTGGGGTGGTAGGCGCACCATTTTTCTTGCATTCCTTGGTCCAGTCTCTAGTGCTCGCAGCCCCTCCTCTTCCCCAGCTGGTGGTGATTGACAGGAAGCCCGCACACCTCCTCCCACGGGCTTGCTCCTTCAGGGGCTTCCCTTGTGCCGTTAATCCACGGTGCTAGAGCAGAGGCTGTCTCTGCACTTTTGATGTTACCCCCTTGATAACTCTATCCCTCTGTGCCTGCGACATGGGAACTATAGCACGTATGTAGACATGTGAAGGGCAACCCTCATCACTGTTAGAACGTGCTACTTGATATCCGCTGGTTTAATTTTGGGGAAGTGATTCTAGCTACAAACATCCATCAAACGGAGAGGCCTGTTTAATTTGAATAAAACCTTTGTGCAGCTTGTGAAGCAGGCTGGTAAACAGTGAAAAACCTCTGTGTTCTCGGCATGTTCCTGAATCAGTGGGTAAGGCCAGGGGCTTTGGGTTGAAATTCCTGCTCTGTTAGCCCCCTGTGAGCATGGGACTCAGACCCATTTGAGTAACTCCTACCTCTCCAGTGGTATCATATTTGAAAATGAAAAATCACACGGTATGTAACTAGTATATAAAATGATGGTAAATGTCTCTCTCCATATAGGACATTAAATTATGTTCAACTCTCAGATACCTATACAAGATGAGACACTTCACAAACCTACTGCTCTGTCTATAATTATGCATTCCGATATACTTGTTGAAGTTTACTGAAAACAAAATGAGGCTTGTTTTCTGCCTATGCTGGGGCATGGTTAATATTAACAAAACTGCACTGAGTCAAACAAGAAAAAAAAAGTAAATATGATTACAAATCCAAACGGCATTTAACCTGACTCAGAGGACAGGAATAAGTTTTATGCAACTGTATTAGCTATACATTTAAAAAGAACAGTGGGAAATAAATCTCAAAGCAAAATCTAATTTCCAATTAAAAAGATAGTTGTTTTTAATCTTTCATCAGAGCCATTCGTACTTAGAAAGTACAGAGGAAGATTGTTTTGTTCCTTGACACCGGATGGCTGTAGACTAGTTGAAGTGTGTTCAGAAATATAGATAGATAAGGATCACATTAAAAAATATAGAAGCACAGGTTCAGGGAGTGTGTTTAAAAAAGCAGCTCGATTTTGTTTAAAGGTCAGTTGTCAAAATTCTGCCTAAATTGCCTCTAACAAGATGTGCCCAAGTTGTTTGTAGAAGCCACCAGCATGGAGAATAGTGCTGCTTCCATTGTGAGGTTTCGTATTTCCACAAAGCAGTGTTCTGTCCAGGGCAGGGTACAGTGCCTCTGGGGACTCAAAGGAGACAAATCTGATGAGTCCTATGAAACCCAGCAAGACATGAGGCCATCATGGGGAGCGTTTAGACAGAGCCCAATGCATTTAATTTTGTGACTGGAAGTAAGGCTTTTCTGATTTGTGACCTTATTTAGCCAGGAGATGAAGACCTAGACTATTATCAGCAGCGCTGCAGGAAGCAGCTTGCCCAGAGAGTTCCTGAATGGGTTTTGTAACATGAGTAAATTTGAATAGATTAAAACAATGGAACCAACCCAATGAACTGAAATGATTGTCTTCTTTTTGATATGGGACCCGCTCTCCATTTCAGCTTTAAATTTCTTCACCTGTAAGTAAATTTATGGACTCTTACTCCATTCTGTTGACAGCATCCTCTGCTAGTTATTTGGTGGTACAGCTTGTTGTTCATTGGGCAACAGCAGAGACAGGAGAACCTCCCTTGAAGCAATACTAGTTGCCTCTATTTTCCCTACATACTCTTTCTTCCAAACAAGTTGGGACTATATTTAATAGAGGAATGTGGTTTCAATGAGTCCTCTCATGGCTCAAGCCAACTTTAATAGCTATACATTCTACATCAACACTTTATGTATGCTAATACCCTCATACATTATTTCCACATTATGCTTTTAAAAAGGAAAGTTCATCAAAGAGCATATGTTTGCAAATCCCACAGCAGCTAGTGAAATCTTCTTCTGCTTAGTTAATTGAGCCATCTTAGTCACTTTTAATCAATCCCCTAATCATGTTGTTAAAAGTCAGTTCAGCATATACTGTTCATGACGATAAATATATGTGTTGTCATTTTTGGTGTGTGTGTGTAGTAATGTAGTGTTAATGTGCATTTCTTTTCTTTAAGACAATCATAGAGTAATGCTAAAATACTGACTACTAAGAATAGGCAAAATTACATTTTTAATTGCTGATTAAATTCCTTTTCTTGTTTAAGTACATACTGTTTCATCTGGCATTGCATATACAAACTCAATCCCCTTTAACTTGGGAGGGAAATATATAAGATCATCATGTAAAGAAAACACTTCAGTAGATTAAACTATCGCTGAAGTCAAACATGGTTTTTACTCAAGTTGCTCAGACCTGACCTGTACAGATGAACCCACAGGCCTCCCCTGTAGTCTTCCTTTTTTTTCCTATTCTTTTTTCTCTTTGAAGTATAGTTGATATGTAATCTTATATTGGCTTTAAGTATACAGCACAGTGGTTCAACAGTTACCCTTATAATTAAGTCCTCACCCCCACTAGTGCAGTCACTAGTTACTAACATAGGAAGATGTGACAGAATCACTGGCTATTTTCTCCATGCTGTACTACCATCCCTGTGACCAACTTATATTGTGACTGAGAATTTCTGTTGTACCCTGCTATCTCCCTCCCCTTGCCACCCACCCACCTCAGCCTACCCCCGTGGTAGCCACTGGATAAGATACCAGAAAGAGGGCAAAATGAAACGGAAATCACCCAGCACCCCTGTAATCTTTCATACCTGATTTTCTCCTGATAGCAACTGGCCAGTCTTTGCTTTGAGGCCAGAACTTTGATTAATCTTAGAATTATGGCATACAGAGATATAATATGCTTCTTCAGGTTTCCTCCGGAGATAAGCTAGACTATTTAAAAATCCTTTGTTATGTGATTTTCAGTAATGATGAATAATTTAAGCTTATTATGTGTTGTTTAAAGAAACTATTTTCCTTTCATGTTTCTAAATTAGTTTAATGAGTGTTAGTTACCCTGGATGACAAAGTACAAAAAATTATCTGATAAAATCTTAATGAGTTGAACCATTGATAACCCAATGTTGCAGAACTGAAGACTTATCATTGATTAGACTTCCCCATTGTAAGAAAAAAAAGAATTATCTTGGCATTCCATGGGTTGCTGAGATACCACTTGGGTTTTAAGTGTTCCCAGTTCTTGAGCCAAACAGACGAGGGCTTGGAACAAGCCTCGGGTGATCAACTTCACCTCTCTGTCCTCAGTATCCTCATCTGTAAAATGTGCATATTAAAACTAGGTTAAATCATATAAAATTGCAGGTCTATACATCAAATATGGTAGCAAACAAATGAGACAATTTCCTGGTTTGTCCTACTTGTGTCTGTCTCATAAAGTTGATGACAGAATTAAAAGACATAATGCATATATGCTCTGAGCACAATGTTAAATCTGAAGGAGAAAGCTTCCATAAATTTTAATTGCTATTATTGCTGTTAGAATAAGAAAAGCCAGAAACTGGTTGTTCAGGGAAAGAAATACATGCAAAGTAATACTATTCAGCAGCCAAAGTGCTTTATAATAATTCAAATTGTTTTCTTACATTTCTCAAAGTCAGAATGATTAAAGTCTATTTGCATTTCTGGAACGGAAGTGTTTTGGGGGAGTGTGCATCCACATGATTTGGCATGCATTCAGTGCAAGAATATTTCAAACAATTGCTCCCAACCCAAATATTTTTGCTATTGCATTTAGCTCATATTATCAAAAGGTTTTCAGGATCCATCTTTAAATTATAGCATATTGTGCAGTTTTAATGTACCTATTTTCTCCCATTACAATTGAGAACACCCCCTAAAAAATAAAATACCCAGAGAATTACAAAGGTAAATTCAAACTCAAAGGGAAAATTAATAGGCTTTGTCAAAGACCAGTTGTCTTGCAGAGGGTTTTAGCCCTGAGTAAATTCACTCTGGATTAGGTGACATCGAATAACGATAACAGAACATGGCGGGTAAAAAGGGCTCAGACCAAGCTTTATTCTCCTGGCGGTAGGTGGGTAGGTCAAGCGCTAGAATCCCATCTGCCTTCATCTCTGCCCCAGGCTCTGCCCTCACCTCCAGACTATGCTCCTCTCTCTCCTGCTCTTGTGGTCTCTTCTCTGGGCTCTGCTCTTAACACCAGGGAGCCTCTTTTTATAGCAATACTGGCAGTACTGGCTTATTGTCAACAGGTATACAGTATGCTCCTGCACAGTAAGCCAAGTATCACACCATTGCACATACCCACTGAGCAAGATGAGAATCAGGTGAGACTCCTGGCCATGGAGCTTCCATTCTCCCTACACCAACTGACGTTACAAGTTGCAAATTACCCCAACTGACTTGAGAAATATAATCAATTCAATGAACCAGAGTGAATATAGGGGTAATTTAGACTTTGAGAACTTAATTTTGATGACTTAAAAAAAAGCAGAGAAACAGCAGATATGTTTCCACCATATTTCTCTTATTTTGCTTCATCAAGTGCCGTTTTATGGTTTTTGAAGTGTTAAATATTATTATTACCTGTAATTCAGTAGGATTATCTGGCCATTTACAGATGAGCATGCCTTCCATACAAACATATCAATGATCACATAAATCCAGCAACAATTACATCCCCAAATGTTTGTTGATTTGAAGGGCTAAAACTATTGGATCTAAGGTAGAAACCGGGAGTAAAGAGCTTGGAAGAGAGGCCAACATGGAATCCAACCCTTATGAAGGATTAGACATTGACATTTCTTAGAATAAGAAGAAAAAGAGAAGATGTGTGGGTATGTAAGACTGTAGATCTGGCTATAAGGAACTTGGGATCTGATTATGTCTATTTTCACAGTGAAATAATAGCTATATTCATTAGCTAAGAGTAAGTCAAAGAGTTGGGGTGGGAAAGGAGAGAGGATAATACATGAAAAGTCATCTCAGGTAATGGGATTGGAGCTTTATTGAGAAACATGGAAGAATTACTAATCCCATTTAAGATGTAAGGTCATGAAATTAAAGTGAAAACAATATGTCTGGTTGTATAATTTTCTCCAGCTACACTCAGCTACTCAGAAAGGTGTGTTAAGAAAATAGATGGTTATGTTCATCTGGAATTTGAGTTCCGCAAGGAGAGTGCAATGGAGGAGAAGAGAAATAATGTAGCTGAGGCTATGATTATAATAATGGACTTGGCTTGTAAGTTGCAGAAGTGAAGCCAGGAGGGAGGTGAGGGAGGGTGAAAACCTGGGTCCAGTGCCCTGAGGATCATCCTGTTGTAAGGAGAGTGCTGTCTAAACCAGGAAGAGAGAAGCGTAGGAAACTGTGACCTCAGGGCGGAGCATTTATGGTTCAGATGTGGAGATGGTGCCACTTCTGATGGTCTAATCTCAGTTGTGATCAGGGAAAAGGTACCTGAGGTGTCGGGAAGGACAAGATCATCTGAGATAAGGAGGTCAAGACCCTGAGCATCTGTTAAACTGGGAGGATCATCCTGATCGATGATGAAGTGTCAAAGCTGGCTGGAGTTGTATGACAAGGGGGGCAGGGCCCACTCTGAAATCACTTGTGAACCACAGGACATGGCCAAGAAGTGAGAAGCAGCAGCCCCAGAGAGGTACTGAGGACAGAACAGCAAGTCCTGCAAGAGACCCATAAAGAGACAGTCTTGAGGAGAAAATGGGGCAGTAGGTGGTCAAGAAGTAAAGTTTCTCTACCTCCTTGATCTGAAGTACATGAAATAGTAATTAAAATACTAATAATGGTAACAGTGATGGCAACAGCCAGCATCACTAAAACAGTGAAATAGCCATTGAGAATTTACGGTAAGCCAAGTGACTATGTCTAATGCCTTACAATGATTCACCCATTTAATCATTACAGTGACCCTTTGAAAAGTGAGAACTATGAACAACATCCCCATCTTAGTAAACCAAGGCAACATAAAGTCAAGTAACTTTGCCAAAGTCACATAGCCGGTAAATGACGCAGCTAGAGTTCAGATCTTGGCTTCCTGCACCTCTAAACCACTACATGGCCACCTTGGCCCTTAGTAGGGAATCGAGAGATCAGCTCTTCTATAGAAGGATGTGCTCATTGGGTTTCTGGTTGCCTGGGGACTGTTTGGTGTCAGTGTGCTAGGGCTCTGACATAAGAAGGCGTCTGTCTCAGGGATTCACACTGCGGGCGTGGAGGGACGTTAGGTCTCCCTGAGAACTGCTGCAATCCAACCTTGAACCCAGGTAGGACCCCATCCAGGTCTCTGCTTTGCCAGATGGCAGAGTAGGCGGCTTGTTGTGTCCTAGGAGAGCGCTGCTCCTCAGTGGTGGTCGGACGGCAGGTTCTGCCCCTTGGATCTCAGACCAAATCATTGCTTTTTGCTGGCACACTGGATCCTGAGTTTTATTTCATCTCCAATTCTGCCTTCAGTCAGTCCTCTGTGGACCCCGTCTCATTCCACCTTCACTCCTTTCTCTAGGACAAATCCCTAGTATGGCTTACGGTATGACAGGCTATCTTGTTATCCTTTATGCCCACAGAATTCCCCCAGAAAAAATCTCTGCAGTTCTCAGTGACTATTGAGCGCTCACTGTTTCCGAGTCCTGCTAGGACTTGTTTCCACAAAAGTGCACACTTGTGAAGAGATATGTGAAGGAAAGCCCATCATGGTTTATGTAATATATCATATTTTGCTTGGCTTTGATCTGAATATCTGAATTCCCAAAGAATCTCTATGGGCTCAGGTAGGACTTTCCAGACCTCATTATCTTTGTGTGAGGCCCAAACAGACGGAGAATTGTGATAATTAAACAGGCCACATCCCTCGCCCAAGTGAAATGTCCCCATCTTTCTCATTCCACTGGGCTTCAAATTGCTGACAGGTGCCCCATTTCTAGCTGTGTAGCTGCCTCCCCATTGGTAGTTTTTTAGTTTTTGCTTTCTCTTAGGCACACCTCCTGGGCAAAGGCCCTCCTTTTCTCTGGAAGACTCCAGTCAACCCTCGCCTCTTCATCAGCATTTGAATCTCTGTGAGCCTGTAACGCACCCTTACTAGTATCTCCCCAGTCCGGCCCCTTGGACCAGAATCTCTCCCAGGCCCCTCTTGCTGCTGCCTTTTCATTATTCTCAGATCTTTCCAGTGTTTTGTTTTGCTTGGCTTTGTCTACTCCTGAATACCAGAAGTCTGTCTTGGGTAGCTCGCTCAGTGTGTAATGAAGCTTTGTAGGTAGTCAGTGAAAAGTTTGAAAAAAGAGAGAAATGGAGGAAGGAAGGAAGAAGCCAGACAGGCAGGGTTGTTCCCCACGCACGTGGCACTAATCAGTTTCCTGAGATCCTTCTCTGAAATAAGCTCCGAAGCCTCCCCCTCTTATCTCAGAATCAGCCTTCCTGCCAGAAGTGATGGCCGGGACAATGCCGATGGCCCTCGAGCAGGAGCCTCGCTCAGAACCCGGTCCTTATCACGGCGTGGACTGGCGGAGGCTGTCACTCAGGCTGTCACTCACAGTGGGAACACAATGGATCGTGTCTGCCTTGCACACCGCAGATAACTTGGCAAACTGGGGCTGGATTTAATTCCTTCGTTAAAGGAGAGGAGAAAAGATAAATCATTGATTATAGACTATCTGATTTTCCTTGAACTCACATGTCACTGAAACTGTAGCCTTGCGTTCCCGATCAGTTCAATTTGCCGGCATCGCTAATAGAATCTGCCCTTTTAAAACAATTTTTTTTACAAACTACCTGCTATTTAAAAGTCCATATATGTGACTCTTTTAACTCTGGGTCTTTATGACAGTCTTTCCTTTGAATAGAGCAACATGGTTTGGATGTGCTTTGGAATTTTTATCGTAGCGTTTTAAAATAAAGTATTAATGATCTTGATAGGGATTCTTGAAAAAGAAAATCAGGTAAGAATGAAACCATGAAGGTATTAAATATGAAGGTGTTTTGTGTGAAAGTCTACTGTTTATACAACACTCTGAGGGGTGACAGCAGAGGATTCATTTACACATCTGAAGCAGCTTTGTACACGACAAAGAAGGAGCTCAGGACAGAACCGGCACCATAATCACTCGGCCTATTCACACTATCTTATTTCACTGTATGTCCCAAGTGCTGTACTCCTTACAATGTATGGAGGTCATCTGATAAAAGGAGCAATAATTCTTAGCTAGGTTAATTGTTGAGTTTTTGAAAAACGAATTAATGATGTCTGGCCTGATTTGTTTTTCTGTTGAAGGAAGGTATTGAAGATTTTAAGATACGCAAACACTCCTTAGTGTATAAAACATATTTATAATGTTTGCCCAGGATATTAGTTTTTTCACTGGGTCACAGCCCTGAGAATGAGAAGGCTAATATTAGTTTATGCATCTTTCTTTGCTTAATGGTGGGGAAATAGCCACAATGTTGGAAAAACACGTGGAGTTCATGTGTCCAATATGTGTACTTAATGAGTTTTACGGGTGCAGGAAACCTGTGAACGTGACTCTTGAAACCCTAACCAAACCGATGTGGTAGCTTTACCTTGGGATCTAATTTCTGGTCTTACTTTATATTCTTACTCATATTTGTTTATCCAGAGAATTTTAATTAAAAAAGGGCATTGCTTAGTTTATTAAAATACCTTAAATAAAGGAGATCTTTTCAGAAATAGCATTTTGGACTATGTAACAGCTCTTTTAGGGTAAGACACATAAAAAAATACTCTTTTAGAAAGAATCATAGCTCTTTCTAAGGTTTATATATCTACATACAAACTAAGGAAATATTCCTCCTCATTTAATAATTCCCATTCAGAAGTACTTGTAGCACAGCTATGCAGAGATACAAATATGGCTATTAACATGCCATAGTGTCCCCTACAAAGTATCCCCTAGAATAATATATGTATTAGCTAGGAGCTGGTTCATCTTGGCATGATGTGGGAAGAAAGAAGAGTTGATAAATCGAAGCTTTGGGGAGGAGAATAATTCACTGCTCTTATAGTGGCCTTCATAGCTCAGGGACTGGTTACTCTTGAATCAGGTATTGCCACCCATCCCTGGTCCAATCAGTGGCCAACTCCATGTGAAGACCAGCCTGGCATTCTTTCTCAGAAAACAAGGCTAAGTACAGGGAAGTGCCAGCCAAAAGGAGAAGCTGAACCCACATCACAGTCTGATGTGTCCAGAACACCACCTCTCTTCATATGCAAATCCGACTTCAGGAGAATTGGAGGAGAATTTGAGATTAGCATTAGGAACTTGTTTTAAAAGAAAGTAAATTTTCACGTAACTGCATGGCCCTGGTTTTCTATTTTGAATAGTATTCAAAGGATTCTTTATAAAGTATATGCAGTAACAATGTGATGGGTCACAACAGATCGGTCGTTTTTGTTTTAGTTGGTCTGGGTTCTATAACCTATGTAGGCACAGCCTTCCATTGGGGAAAAGAAGGGAATCATCCATATGCTTGGTTAGAAAATGGACATTAACCAGGTTGGACCAGTTCTGGAACCCAAGACAAATGGCATGTTTATTGGCAAAGGAAATGTAGCGCTCTCTTTAGCCCTGTAGCTACTCTTCCTGGCTGTAGAATGTTAGCGGGAACATCAATTGCTGCATATCTTAGCCACTTAAAACAGAGAGCGTATTATCTCACACAGTTCCTTTGCATCAGGAATCTGGGAGTAGTTGGCAATTCTAGTTCAGGGTCTCTCTTGGGGTTGCAGTCAGAGACCTAGGCCAAGGCTGCGGTCATCTGAAGGCCTGACTGGGGATGGAGAATCTGCTTTCTAGCTCACTCACATGGCTCTTGGAAGGAGGCCCCAGTTCCCTGCCGCGTGGGCCTCTGCCCAGGACCGCTCCTCACATGGAATCTGGCTTCTCCAAGAGTGAGTAATCCAGGAGGGAGAATGAGTGACAACTAAGGCGGAGCTACAGTGTTTTCATAGACTTACCTAAAAAGTGATACTCCATGACTTCTGCCCTAGCCTGTTATTAACATGGACAACCCAGGTACAGGGTGGGAAGGGATTACACAGGATTTCAAAGATAAGGGGGTAGGCATCACTGGGGACCATATCAGAGGCTGGGATCAAAGACTTCTGATCCAAATACCAGCTGTTTTCTGGAGAATTAGGCCTCTCCTTAAATCAGTGATTTTCAAAAGAGGATGAAAAGGTATAGGGTTGGAAAAACATGTTCAATATTATAGTGAATTTAATATTTTGAAGAAAGAAAACACATTTTTAAAACATGGGCTACAGAAAATTAAATTTGACCATCATTTGTTTGCTTGTGGGCATAAACAGGTGCACACATGTTAGTGATTCTTTAAAGGATATGTCGACTCACAGTCTTGGAGTTTGGGATTTTTATTTTTGTTGCAAGGAGTATGATATTACTTTTTAATGCTGAAATTCCTTTAAAACAAGGTTAGAAATTTGTGAAAATATATACCAATTATTAGACCCATTATCAATTACTCCTGTTAATGATATCAGACCACATGTTTAATAATCTTTTGATTAACAAAAATGCTTTTCAAGTTTAAGAAAAAAAATGAACCCAAATATTTGTATCAATTCCTGTAAAGATACTAAGGATTTCTGGCAGTCTTATGGTACACTTAATTATTTCAGTCCTAAAACAACACAATGAATATTGTAAAATAGGCTACTTCTACCCATTATTAACACAGGCATTTTATATTTAATTTATATTTCTTTTCTTCATGCTAAAGCAGCTTCCCTGACTTAGAATCTGTTCCGGAGATCAAGGAAGCTATCATACCATTCTGGTGTAGTAAACAGCAGGCAGAGTTCAATGCCTTTTATCTTAAATTATATTTTCAACCTGACCTCATTAAATTCTTTTCCTTCTGTTTGTCATTGTTAGGCTCACTGTTTTTCATATTTCCTCTCAGTCTCTTTACCATTTTAAAAGTGTCCTTTAGAAATAACTCTGGCATTGAGAGTTCATTATTTCTGAGAGTGACAACATATTGAACGTTCTAATACACTCTGATGTCACTGTGCCTCATGACCTACATTTAGAAAAAATCAGGTAGATTTCCTGGTTGCTGATTATTTTTTAGAAAATCATTAAATCTCAAAAGCTTTTTTCATGCTTATTTTATAATTTTTTAAAAACTGTTTTTAGGAGAAAAGTTGCTGTAGCAAGAAAGGATATATATATATATATTTTTTTGCCTGGATTTTGGTTTTTTTTTAGAATGGAGAAATAATTAGGAAATGGGAAAATGTTTTCTCTCACATATGACCTCAAGGTCTATTGCACTGAAGCTCACCTGTTTTTGTGAATTTTTTGTAGTAGTTAATCTATTTTCTCATCTATTGTGTATGCAGTGTGCATGCAAATATATACTTTAAACATTTCACGTAAATATCAATATGGGTATAATTTTGACTTGAACATTGTTATTCTGAATGAAGTGTAGCTTTTCAAGCATCCTTTAAAAAAGTGGGGAGAGGGAACCTGACTGAAATATAATCGGATGAGCCGGAGTTACTACATAACCACCAGAAAGACTAAAGCAACTCGAATGGATTAAAAGAAAAGGGCCATTGAACTGGAGGATCCTAACAGTCAAGAGGAGCCGTTTCAGGCTCTTTAGGCATTACTGCTGAAATAAATACGTTTTCACACTAAGCTTTTATGAAAGACTGTTACATTTTTACCAACTTTAATCTGTTTCGTTTTTGTGTTTCAAGGATGGGAGTTGCATTAAGATAAAAATTCCATTTGGGTTATTATCTCCCCAGCTGTCTGTACAGACCATGGGGCTGGCCAGCAAATATTCTCATTATGTGTGTCGAGCAGTTACCCAGTGATTGATGCTGTGTTAACGCACAGCACAGACGTATTCCTTTTGTTACTGAATATTACACAAATTAGTTCGTACAAATTCACAACCAGTCCTCCCCCTCCTACTCAGCACGTTTTCATCCCCCCTCTCTCATTCCCCTACCCACCCCTCGCCTTCCCCTGGGCACCTGGCTGGACTACCAGGGGGAGGTAATATGGCTGATAACCTTCAGTGAAAATGAACTGAAACATTAGGAAGAGAAACTTGACAAAGGAGCAGAAAACAGACATTGGTCCTTCCAGCTAAACAGCTAAAATATAATAAGATTCTCGTCACTTTTCAGGACACCTCCACGCATGACGAATGAATATTTTGTCATCACGATCCCATGTTAGGTTCCCTCCTCCACTTTATGTGAAGAGCATTTATCTTTTCAATCGCTTTAAACTTACTTTTTTGTCAGGATAGGAAGAGATGAGTCATAAAACACTTTAATCTAGGCAGTTTCTTTGTCCGTGAAGCTAAGTATGCTAATGGGTGCGCCTTCTTTTGCCTAAAATGCTTGTATTGGGATTCTTACAGGAATTTTTAAAAAGGCAGGCCAGATGTTAGAACCGAAAAGTGGATTTCTGAACATGACCAGTGAATTTCAGTCATGTGTCGTATGTAAGTGTTCCATTGCCGAAAGTCAAGCCAGTGATTACCAAGTGTTTAGACTTGAAAAATATATCATTACATGTGTTTTACTGGAAGAAAATTTTCTGTGCTAAACCTTACTGTTCTCACATGGAATCTTAAATTGGCAAATTTCCAATCGTATAGATGAGGAGACTGAACATCAGAAGGGTTAAGGAACTTGCCCGCTGCTACCCATCTGAAATAGGTCCTAAATCTGTCTTCTAAACATGTGCTATTTAGACTATACTTGGTAATACAGGAAAGGGAATTAAATTGTATTTTATTTTCAGTTCTGCAATATTACCTATCCTTAGGGACTTCTTTATGCATTTTTTACATAATCTAATTTTTAGTTTCTAACACATTAAATTCTGGTGTTATATTTGATAAATACGATATAATCCATCTAACCAAAGCTTTATGGGGTTCTGAATAATTTTTTTACGTATACAATTCAATGTATACATATTCAATTGTATGTATACAATTCAATGTATACAATGGTTTTTGGTATATTTACAGGATTGTTCAAGACTGCAGTCTAATTACAGAACATGTTTGTCCCCTAAGAAAAACCCCAAGCCACCAGTAGTCACCCTCATTTTCCTCCAGCGTCCTCCTACTAACCTACTTCCTGTCTCTATAGATTTGCTTATTCTAAACATTTCATATAAATTGAATCATAAACCACAGAATGCAGTTGTATATGGTTCCATCACCTAGTGTAATACTCACAAGGTTCATCCATTTTTTGGCACATAATTAGTGCTTCATTTTTTAAATTGCCAGGTGTGTGGACATATCCCATGTTCATCCATTTATCACTTGAGGAACACTTGGGTTGTTACTATTTTTTGGCTATTATGAATCATACTACAGTGAATATTTGTGTACAAGCTTTTGTGAGGACATTTGATTTAGTTTCTCTTGGGTATATAATGAGAAATGGAATTTCCGGCTCATGTGGTAACTTTATAGTTAACCTTTTAAGCACCTGTTAACCTGTTTCCCATAGTAGCGGCATCATTTCCATGCTCATCAGCAACATATGAAAATTTCAATTTCTCCATATCCTTGCCAGCACTTATTGTGGGTCTTTTTGATTATAGCCAACCTGGTGGTGTGATGTGGTATCTCATTGTAGTTTTGATTTGCATTTCCCTAATGACTAATGATTCTGGGTAAGTTTTCACATGTTTATTTGCCATTTCTTTATCTTCTTTGGAGAAATGTCTGTTCAGATCTTCAGCTTATTTTTATATGAGGCTATTTGTTTTTTGTTGTTGAGATGGAAGAATTCTTTACATAATTTGGCCATAAGTCCCTTTTCAGATATATGCTCTGTGAATATTTTCCCTCGTTCTATAGGCTGTCTTTCATTCTCTTGATGGTGTTGCTTTCAGCACATCACGGTTTTGATGCAACCCAATTATATTATCTTCTGCTTGTATTTTATCTTATCAAAGAAACCATTATATAACTCAAAGTCACAAAGATAGACTTCTGTGTTTTCTTCTAAGTAGCTTTAACTTTCAAATACATTGTTAAATTGTCTGTGAAAAACCCTATAAAGGCCACCTTGTGATGCAGACCTAATTCTTTTTGGTTTTGCTGATTCTATATCAATTACAAAAACATTCACAATAGTGATGAGTGAGTGACTGTTACAATATTGTACATAGGTGAGGTGCTTTTTTCAAATCTCATAATTTGTCTGTGATGAAGGAAATTGGCCTTATATAGGAACAGACATAATACAAATAACTAAAAACTGACAAGGACTTCATGAAAGGACATGAATACATGTCTTGGGAATCCAGGAAGGAAAGCTCATCTGTGGTTGTGGGAAGTGATATCATTCATGATTTATTTGAATCTTGAAGTGGAAATCAAGATGAAGTTCTGGTAGATTTTCCCTGCTTTAACGACGAGCAAGGACATTCCTGATTAATCCCAGGGTATTGCAGTTCCTGGAGCAGAAGGACTGCTGGTCTAGAACGTTCTGTGCCATTGAGCAATGGCTCTAAAACTGTTGTTGGCGGAGCGCTGAGTCCTGAGACTCTTACAGGGGCTCTGCTCAGTCAAGACAACTGTCCCAGTAGTGTTCAGACATTATTTGCCCTTTTCATGGTGTTGGCCTTGTGCTGATCATGCAGAAGCAGCGGCAGGTAAAACTTCGTGCATTAGCACAAATCGAGCAGTGTACCAAACTGCCAGTTACGGTGAAACGTAAAAACTAATTCCCTAACTAAATAAAATGCTAGTTTCACTTTAGAACATCCTTGTTAAAGTAGTAAGATGATTAATTTTATTAAATCTTGACCTTTGATTATATGTCTTTTTAGTAGCTATGTGACAGAAAAAGAAACCCCCCTAAAGGCTCTGTTGTCGACCTAGCTTATCACCAGGTGTGCTCTTGGGACCTGCTGATGTAACCGCCCTCCATGCCCGGCAGTGTGGGCAGCTGAAGGAATTCCAGAGGTCACTGTCAGGACCTGTGATTTCTCTGACTTTGGTGCCCAGACAAGAGGGCCCAGGGCATAACAATTGTTCATAATCAATCCCGATGAACGTCTATGAGCAAACAAAATAAAAAGTCCTTAAGGTGCTCAATATTGATTAAATGAAAAAGATAGTCCCAAGGACTCAGAATAACCTCACAATATATAAAATCTTACAAACCTGATCGATTTAATTAGAAAACAAATGCTCCACAATGATAAAAATAATAGGACTCTGGGATAAATACAAACATATCTTGGTCTAAATTAAGTGTAAGTGTAGCTCCCAAAAGGAGATTTGGTTAAAACATAGTTTCCTTCAAAGCATGCAGGAAACAGTAATAACTTTTTTAAACATAGTAATCTAGTCATCATCTGCAGCATACCTGGGAGGGGCCTGTACACACGGTCATGACTGATTGGAGATGTCAAAGCGTTATTGTGATTCAAGGCAGGATTCAATATTTGATAAAATCTGGTCTGGAGGTGGTGAAATAGGTGCATTTCTTCTGGAGTTTTAGGTCATGGACAAGATTCAGATCATCACAGCACATTAAGTTTTTAACCAAAAATATCAGTTTGAATCATATAACTTGGGCTCTAGAGAGAAATCTGGGATGGAGCTACAGATCTGAGTCATTACCTTAAAAATGATAGTCACTCTAAAACATGACATAATATCAGAAATTCTGGAAGAAGATTGTTATCCATTTCATTATACGTGGAGAATGCACTCTGTTACTTAGCAATAGGCCTTTTAGGCAAAGCAACCTCCCCTGACAAGAAGCTGAAAAGTGAGCGGGGATCTGGATAAGGGATAGATGGACATGTGAGAGGAGAATAAGGCAAAGGTCAACAACTCAGAGAATGTCTAATTTTTTTAATTTAATTTTTTCCTGCTTTATCGAAATAGAATTGACATAAAATATTTTGCAAACTTCAGGTGTACATTGTATTGATTTCATGCATTTGTAAGATTAAGAGTTTCTGGGGAACTATACACAGCACGGAGACCGTCCAATAGTAACAGGTAGATTGAAGTCGAGGAGGACTTTCAAGAATCTTTCAACAGAGTAGAGATGATAGAAGAGAGCTGGGGAAGGACACATGAAATCTAAGGAGGAGACATTTCAAAAAAGTGGGAGAGACCATGGTATCTATTTATGCCTCATGGTCCCATTAGGATAAATTGTGAAAAAGGTGCACTGGATTTAGGAAATGAAGCTACCTGGTCAGCTCAGTATGGGCATGTTAAACGGAGAAGGGGTGCTGGCTTGCATAGGTTTGAGGATTCAAAGACAGGGAATGTGGCCCCCACTTCTAAGAAGCATGGCTGTGAGCGGGAAGAGACCTCAGGGGGTGTCATTCTGCCAAAGGACAGACTGTCAATGTCAGGAAAGGGCTTCTGTTGATTCAGCCGGCACCAGCTGAGCATGTCGGGAGCCGGCAGTGGAGCCAGTGGTAAGGGAAGGGGGTGATGGGTGGTTCATTTGGGAGAGTGACAGCTCCCATTCTACTCAGAATAGAGACCTCGAGTTCTTTTTATTTATCACAGCATTTCTGCCCCCAATAAAGTTGTCATCTACTCTTTCGCTTTATGTTTTGCAGAACTTTCGTTGTATGGTTTAAAGTAAAACAAAACAAAAATTTTATGAGAACAAAATTAATTATTCTAGAATTGTATTAGGATAATGTCTTGATTAACAGGAAATCAATTCACTTATTATTATTAACCCAGATTTTTTTCTATACTTTTCCTTTTCTATGAATAAGGGAGGTGGGTGATTAAGAATTTAATTTAATACATACTCCAGGGGCAGAACAGGCGATCAGTAACCATTTATTACGTGTTTGCAGCTCCCAAAGACATTCCATGTGCTACAACTGATACAGGGAATCATAGCACATGGCCTTCATTGTCAGGGAGGTGGCAGTCTGAGGACATGGAACTGCACACATGGAAGGAGAGCTAACGGGGTGACAGGAGAGACGATGAACACCGAAATGGATGGTGTAGACTAAATGCGCAGGGATTAGAAGAGATGGCTCACACTGAGAGTGATGATGCCTTAGACAAAACGGAAGTCAAGCAAATCCTTAGGCCGCATAGACGGAAGAGGAGAAAGGCATTTCAGCTGGAAAGGATGCCGTGTCTGCTCTGGAATCAGGGCTCACTCTGTGTTGGTGATTCCTGACGTGGCGTGATATGCACAGCCACCATTAATTCCATTAATTTCGCGCTTTGTGAAGGTGAGGAGGGCTGGTTTCAGGTGAGGGACGCACCTTAGGTTAATGGATTAACGGTTTGGTTAGGGCATTTGTCGGCCAGAATGTGTACCTTTTCTCTCTTTATTACTGTTAATTTTCTGTTCTCCTTGGCATCTGAATCCCCTTCTCGTGTTTGGGGAATCACCCCTCTATGAGCATTGGCAGGAGGCAGACCTTACTTCTTACTGTAGAACTTGGGATATACCTGCATCCCAGCGCCCTTACACCCAAAGGCAGGGCTTAGTCAGGTTGTATGTCAAGGTCTTGGCATCAGGAACTAGCTGCCTTTGTGATGAGCAACCAGTGGCAGAGGTCCCAGGGTTGACCTCCAGCGGTGTTGGCCACGGGGTGGCAGGCTGTGGCGCCTGCGGTCAGTAGAGGGGCCCAGTGTCATCGCTGGGACAGTCCTTTACATGGCCTGTTGGCTTGGATGGGCTGCCCAGTTGCTCTCTCATGTCCATTTTCTGAGCCTGGTTCTTTAGCCACCCCAGCAATTTTGGGGGCCGCCCCTGATTCCTGCAACGAATGCCTTTTCTGCCCTACCTGGTTAGAGTTGTTTTCTGTTGCTTGAAGCTAAGAATTATGACGCATGAAAGAGTTTAGGGTGAGATTATGGGAGCTTTTAATGTCAGCCTAAGTAGTCTGACCTTTATAGGAAGTTCTCAATGTTAAAGGGTTTTGAGCAGTAGGATGA
Organism: Manis javanica; assembly: GCF_040802235.1. NCBI lineage: Eukaryota > Metazoa > Chordata > Mammalia > Pholidota > Manidae > Manis > Manis javanica. The sequence goes on along the minus strand of NC_133170.1, from coordinate 3,700,502 downwards.
CAATACCTAAATGATGCTCCATGAAGATTAATGCCAGTGTTCTGTAGGATGAATAATTTGAGAGAAGGACCATAGCTAGAAAGATAATATAGGAGAGATGGGTCATATTCACAAGGGAGCTGGTTGGCAAGAAAAAAGGTTGGAAGGTTGTTAGGTTGAGTTTGAGTAGGTGCAACAAATATATAATTAGGCAATAGCAATATGGAAATCATAGATTTAAAAACTGAGAGTCAAAACTAATAATGATAATAATAAGGTGTACAGGGAAGGGCACATTCTAAGCGAAGGATTATTGTTCTGATGAGGAATCCTAGAACGCTGGGCCTCCCTGTCATCTGCCCTGATGTGCCTGAGGCTGACACATGGGCCACACACAGGGGCGGTCGTTCATTTTGACAGTGAGACTCTATTTTGGGCTTTACCCCACTCACAATGTGGATTTACATCTGAGGGAAAGAAGTGTCCACTGAGAAAGATCCAAAGATTATTAAATAAGCTTTCTACCCTGCCCCACCCCAAATGCATTTCCCTAAGAATCTGGTTTTGTTTAGAGGAAAAAAGGACAGAAACGAATACTGGCTGTGCTTACACAATGAATGGGCTGGTAGAAGGAAGATGAATTCTCAGAAGAATGAGAATGGTCCTCAGTGTGGGAGGACTGCCTGACTCTGGGCAGCAGACCCTTCCTCCAGGCATTTGTGTCCACAGGCTCAGAAAGCGAGGCAGGGTATCGCAATAGTACGAAACACCAGGCTAAGAGGATGTGGTTTCCTTGTTTTATACCTGAAATCATTGCACCACCGAGTCAGAGCTTTAACCTCATCACATTAGGATGTTAAAGGATGCTGCTGCTCATAAAGGAACCCTCTTCCATACACTCTTGTAAATAAACGTTCAAAAATGCGATTTTCTGGATGTTCCGGGACCAGGGGCCAGTGCTTTCATGCTATTAAAAGGACAGCCAGAGATGTCAAGATGCACTGCCCGGTTGCCCCCGGGTCATCCAGTGCGGGGGAGATCTATTCCGCGCTGGTCGGGAAAAGCCTGGAGCAGTCGGCCTGGACTTTCCTTCCGCCTCTGATGATTTTCTTTGAAGATGTTCTTGCTCCCCCTCCGCCTCAGTTTCCTTATCTCATAAGTGAAGAGATCACCGAGGGTCCTTGGGGGAAATGGATTGAGAAATTGAAGCTATGGTTCAGCAAATAAAATTGGCTACCAGAGGGAATGCACAGATGAGGTTGCAAGATGCCACCGCGGCTTCCCAGCAGAAGCCGGGACCGGCTGCTTCTCTCCTTAAAGGTCATCGCTGCTCTTCCAGCAGGGACGGCGTTTGGGTGGCATGCTGAACACAAAGGGAAACCTGTTGTCTTTGCCCAGGGTGGGCCCGACCCTTTCCTAGCAGTTATCTGTTTACCTCCTGATATAATTAGGCAGACCAGATTGGTATTTAGTCTTGTTCTGACAACAGCAAATTAGGCTTAACTCTTTAATTACAATGAGAAGGAAATCACCTTTCTGATATCCTTCAATTAGCTCAAGCAGCTGTTAAGTTATAATTAAAATTTCACATGGATCATTTGAGTTCTTGGAATGTTTCCATTTAATAACAAAACATTTGCATATATGCATTCATTTTTCGACAACCTTTTCAAATCTGTCAACGGTAAACCGAGAACATTGATACTGTATTGAACGAAATCTTTGTACTCTTGTAAGCAGACAGCTGGGCCCCACAAAATGAAAAATGGAAATGGAGGAAGGAGATCGGAAAGGGTTAGTGCCTCCAAGTTTTCTGGAGCCCGTTCAGTGAATTAAACTTTTGATTCATTCGTATCCACGACGGGAGAGAACACTAATGAGGAGAGAGAGTCACGCGCTGCTTGACAGATGAGTGCCTGCCTTACATGCATTCCATTACTTAGGACAACATCCACCACGCGTCTGGGTCTTTACAGGTGGATTCTTGCCTCCATAGACTTTGAAAATTTCAATGTGAGGGGAAAAATTACCTACAAAAATTCAAATATTCTCTTTTGCTTTTATTTTATTCTAAGTATTAAATTGACTAAAAAATTACTCCCTTTAAAGTTGCTCTGACCAATATCTATCTGATAAAGCAATGGATTCAACTATGTGTGTAAGACCAAGATGGAAGAATAAATGTATGTTAAGCACACTTGCAAGTTTAGATACTAAAAGTCTTTGAAACACTAAATGCTGGCTAAATTAAACTGAATCCAGCTGAAGAATCATAGGAACATTTTTTAGATTGTGTTTAGAAATTTGAATTGTGGCAATTGAATGGCAGAAAACTGAGTAAAATAAGAGGACTTAAAACTATATTTTCTCCCTTTTTTAGGTATAATTTATTTCTTCTGTTCTTTAACATTGGTAGGAGCAAGTGAGAAAAACTTCTGTAGGTTAATAACAGTGTTGAGAGGTAAGAGGCTTTAGAATCTATACCCAAGCTATTTTTAACAAGCCAGAATTCTATTCATGCCTACTCATTGATAGCCTATATTGACAAACAGAATTCTGTATTGGCTAAGAACCTAATGATGTCTTCCCAACCATCAATCTGTAATGTATATTATTGAATTTCAACCACCAAGATAATTGCATGCCTGGGAATTAAAGAATGTGGGTAGAGAAAGAAGAGAGATGAGAAAGCAATGTCTGATATCATAATTACACCAATGTGCACACTTTGGGGGGGGCTGCCAGCTGTTATCAGCACATTTTCCATCTGCCTTTACTAATTTTATTATGACCCTTTAGAACCGATTTCATCTCGTTGAGAACTGGCTCTGACACCTCCACTGAGTCCGTGTTATTTTTCAGCAACTAGAGGGAGGAACGAGTAACAGGTAGCATGCTATTCAGAAAAGTGTTCCAAATGATTCCCTCATTGTTCTTTTTTGGGAAACCTCATTAAGTGATTGTAAGATTCATTCCAAGTACTTAGGTTTACCATTCTGCAAGTCCGTGCATTACCTTAGGGAATGAGGGTTAGATCTAAACTCTCAAGCAGTTTGGAGTCAGGATTCTTTGGAAAATGTTTGTGTAAAGGGTTTTTGTATTTTATATTTGGTGTCAATGAGAAATAGAACTCTATAAAGGTAGTTTCCCTTATTCCAGCCCCCAAATCTAGAAAGATTGACATGTACTTTCTCTGCATGCGCACGCGCGCGCGCGCACACACACACACACACACACACACACACACACACACTATGGAGACCACACTCTAGAATAATATCAAGCTGTTTAGAGCATGTACTGTAGGCTGTAGTTCACTTACTGTGAATAAACAATTTATTCATTCCAAAACCCACTAGTCTTGTTTATATTACTGTATGAACTCTTATGTACATCATCCATAAGAGAAAACTGAAGCTGTGAAAGGTTGAGTAAATTGTGCATTGCAGGGAACAGAGCCGGAACTTAAACCTATGTGTGTCTTATTCTAATGCCCATTCTCTTAGCCAGTATGATGTCATATTCATTTATTCATTAATTTGACAACTTGGTGTCTACTAGATCTCAGACCTTTTTAGGAGCTAAGCATACAAGACAAGCAAGTGGACCCAGTCCTCATGGTGCTGACAATATGTGAATCGTTTTCTCCTTATAAATTGTACATATACAAGTGAGGAATTTCTGCAAATCCATGGGTGTTAGCCCTGAGCATATGTGCAGGTGGTATTCAGTAATGCTGCTGAGACCTATAGTGATTCTGGAACTTTCTGAATTCTGTGAGGCAGCACGTTGCGCCCAATCTCTGGCCAGGTCCGCCTTGGCTGGCTGGCTGGGAACTAGCAGCATAGAATGTTCCAGGACCTCGCCGTTGGACGCAGGGTCAGTTCCTGTGTTATTCTTGGGATTCCCTCAGTTTTCTAACCATCTGCACCCCACCTAGTCATCCCCTAAGGGAGAAATACCCTCTCCAGGTCCTCATGAGAAAGGAATAAGCTACTTGGAACAAAAGAGGGAGGCTTTGATGTCCTCCAGTCCCACCAAGAAGGGTGACACCCTACCCTGACTCTACCTTGGGGGCCAAGTAGGAATGAGGATGGCAAGATGAAGCAAGACAAATGACTAGCAGGTCTGGGCGAGGGCCTTTCTCAACCACGTGAGTTTGCCAGTTCCTGGTAATGCCTCAAAGGGACTTGTTCCCTTAATAGGATTTGATATTAGTAACATGCATGTGGGAAATAACACAAAATAGCCAAAAAGCACAGCCTCAAGATCATAGCCATTTGTACATCAGCCATTTGTATACTGACAGCCACTCCCATCCGGTTACATATGCCGAATGGAGGAATTACATTCACGATTACCAGAACTTATATACAGTTCCTTGGCATCAAAAAAGAGTATGCTGATTCAACTTTATATTCCCGTGTTTAACCAATAGTTTTCCCAATTCTTCTTGTTAATGTCATCCTTATTATTTTGCCTTTTATTGAGATTTTACAGTGTGCCAGATAATGTCCTGGGCAATTTCCATATGCTTGATTCTCCCACCCACTCACTCTTCTCCAGTGTATAGATGAAGTTGATTGGCTTGTCAGCGTCACTCAGCCAGGAAGTGGCAGACAAGCAGAATTCAGGTCTGTCCAATGCAAAAGCTGCTTACCTTGAACTAAACTGAGTCACAGGAAGGCTGTCCTGCGCTCACTGGTGTAGGCGCCCTCTACATGGAGCTGGCATGTATTTAAGGACTTTCAATGTGTCCAAATCAGTCTATGACTCTAAAGCACGGAGCCGTGCCTTAGCCTGTTTTGTGTAGATATTTTTATCTTCCAGTGACTGAGGGATTTGCATGCTTATTTACAAAGGGTGAGTACATGTCAAAGCTCATTTTTTATATATATATATATATATATATATATATATATATATATATATTTTTTTTTTTTTTTTCTTTAAGGAATAGCCACTCAGTAGATTTTTTTTTCCTTTTGGGTTTGATTACTTACCATTTCTGAAATAACTAACCCTTTAATTATTTAAATACTTCATTAAATTTAATATTTGAGCCTCTGGGATTGAGTTGTGTAAAAAAAGGTGAGAGTAGTGAACTAACTGATGGTAATGGTAATTTAGTGATACTACTGAAAGCTTCTTCTATTCTTAGAATTGTTATTTATATTACATTGATACGTGGATGACTTATCACAAGTCTTTCAATTTCTCTATCTTTATATTTCTCATACATGATAATGTTTCTGCTACTTTCTTTAAAGGCATTTTTAATCACCAAATCTTTAAAATCATTTTTTAAAAGTTCTTTGAAGGAAGGGCTTTATTAATTGCTTTGTGGTTGAGAATAGTTTGGAAATGAAATCAAAAGACTAGAAATCTATTAAATAGCTACTTTAGATTAGAAATGAGACACTTGTATATTCAAATTACCATACTGATATATTTACTAATTTGGTCACTTCCTACTAATGGTTTAGTCCCCACCCACTTGTTTTTTATTAAAGTATCATTAATATACATTCTTGATTTGGTTTCAAATACACAACACAGTGGTTCAGCATTCACCCATATTATCAAGTCCTCACCCCATCCAGTGTGGTCACTGTCCCTCCATGTAGTAAGATGTCACAGAATCATTAACTATATTCTCCGTGCTATAGTACCATCCCCGTGACCAACCTATATTGTGATAGCAAATTATTGTGCCCCTTTATCCCCTTCCTCTCTCCTCCCCTTTCCAACCCCTTCCCCCTTGGTAACCACTAGTCCCTTCTGGGTGTCTGTGAGTCTACTGCTATTTTGTTTCTTCTGTTTTCTTTTATTTTTATATTCCACAAATAAGTGAAATCATTTGGTATTTGTCTTTCTCTACCTGGCTTACTTCAGTGAATATAATACCCTCCAGAGCCATCCATATTGTTATAAATGGCAGGATTTCATTTCTTCTTCTGGCTGAATAATATTCCATTGTGTATAAAGATGGATAAAGAAGATGAGGTGATGAGGGTCCCGGGGTGAGAGCTAATGCAATATGGAGGACAAAGGCCTGTATCTAAACATTGGCTACAAAGTGTAGCCAATAAATCTTCTATATCCATTCACCTATTGATGGTTTTAGTCCCCTTTTCTAAAAGGCAATTTGATAGAAGCAGTTCTCATTTATCAGATTAGGACCTAGTGCATGTTAAGACCAACAGTTAAATACAATGGATTTGTATGATAGGTTTTGTGTGATAGGTTTCTCCTAGACTTTTCATGTGATGATTTTAAAAAATAATTTCTAAGAAGCAGAAGTAGATTTTGTTCTTCAAAAAAGTACTTAGTGGAGATTTCCATGTGGGGTAATAACCACCTGCTCGCATCCTGCTACTTTCTAGTTATGCTTACTTCGGGTCTTTGTTGTAAGCATCGATGCAGTATGACAATCACAGGGCAATATTTGCTTAATTTCCCTATTGTTGTGTGGGTCTTTTTCCTACTGAGATGATTAACTCAATGAACATAGAAACTATGCCTTGTAATATTTATATTCCCCCACAGTACCTAGCATAGACCTGATTTATGTCAGAAATGTTGGTTTCCTTTGCTTGGAAATTTCTATAAGTAATATAGTTACTGCCGTGGTGCTATGTGTCTCATGTAAGTGCCCAATCATACATTTAAAACACTTTGTAGCCAATGTTTAGATACAGATCTTTGTCCTCCATACTGCATTAGCTCTCACCCCGGAACCCTCATCACGGGACCTTCGAGAGAAGGCTGGGTCCCACTCTCATAGATTCAGTTCCAGAATATTGGGGGTAAGTCACAGGCATCTTTACTTCTAAAAACACCTCAAGAGATACTAAATAAGTGCAAACAGAGTTGAAAACAAATAATTTAGGATGACCACTACCAATTTTATAGCAAATGTTATAGTACATTGCATATAAAATTACATAGCTTATTTGGTTAAAAAAAAAACTAATGAAAAATTGACTTACTCTTTATACTTTGGTTAAAAAAATAATGAAAACTTGGCTTGATTTTTCAGAAACTGAATAGAACAAAGGCATAATTGTCACATTATTGAAAGAGGCTTGATTAAAAATTTCCTATGTGCACATAATAGACAGGACCTGGGGAGAGCATGCCAAAGTCAGCATCTGAAACGACTGATGTCTGTTGGTGTTTCGCCTTATGTAGCACAGGACTGTCCACATAACTGCAGGGTTAGGAAGTCAAAACAGCAAATCAGAAAGTGATTGTTCCAAAGAATTATTCATATATATATATAAATAAATGTATTTATAACATATCTACATATACGATCTATAATATATATAAACATATACATATATGTATAGGTTAAGGCCTTTAAAGAATCTGACACAGGCTTTTCTTGGACTCTAAAGCTTGGGGTATGTTATCTGCTTTGGTGTTTTCTCTTCCAGTTGCATGAGAAATTTGCATACTAGTTTACATATGTGCATGCTAGTTTACTGTCTATAAATCTTTTAAGAATAATCACTCAGATTATCAATAATAATAATCACTCAAAAAAAGTTATAACAAAAGTACATAAATAATGAACTAATTTTAGAATTAACTTTGAATAACCTCTTTCTGAAATTTAGATGCTATTCCACTGAACTTTAATGGGAAGTCATTGGCAACGCTAATGAAGGTATTTGCAAGGTTTCCTTCCAATGTAATGTGACAAAAGAGCAAAATCCCAGCACATACTCCACCCTCCATTTTTACCCAAAGCATGCAGAAGAGGAGACTCATCTGTGAATTGGTATTGAGCTTGCTTGTTATGAGTTATGGATGTTTTAGCAATAAAATTTGGCTTTCTGGAACAAATGGATGTTCAAACCTGATTTTATTGGTGTGGTTGAACATTGTGGAACTACAACAAGGAAATTCCTGCATATTGCCATAATTTGAGGCCATACGGATCATAAACTTTTCTATTTATAGTTCACTGGTGGACGTAAATGGCATTATCTCACCAGGAAAGAAAGGGAAGCCAGGGATACACAACTTAGAACTGTGCATCTTGTTACCGAATGTCAGATAAAGGTGAAGCTTTTAAATAGGAGGTCCCTTGATTTAGGGCCTTTATTGTGCAGAGAAAGGCATGTGCAGGGCACACGCGAGTGTTACAGGGTGAAAGGGCACACGTTTCTTCTGTTAGGCTGGGAAGAGGATGAATCTGGTACAGCTCTGATGTCAGAACCTCCATCACCTTTCTCACAGATGATGTAGACTCTAATTGTAGTCGGGGCTGACGCGCTTCTCACCAGCGCCTACGTGACATTGAGATGGATGAAGCCATTTGTCGGCATTATCAGAGCCAGCTGTGTTCTTGGCTGCAGCTACAGTAGGCATTTTATCTCGTGCATAATCCTCTCATTGAGAGGAGATCACAAGCATCTGAACCATATGGTAAATAATTTTATTATGATCAAAAAAGGGCTCTTGAAGCTAGTTAAACAGAAGAGTCCTTGAAACCCAATGAAAAGAAGTTTCATTTTCATGTGCATCATCGCCCTGAATTAACTGTTAGTACTGCCTCGGTCCCAGAGAAGCAAGACTCCTCCTCCCTGCAAAGAGAGAATGAACTTAAAATCACTTTATTCCCCCTGCAGGCTTGTTTTTTTTTTTTTTTTTTAGTCTTCGTCATTGTGGAGAATTCATTTGAATCCACCTTCAAAAAGAGAATCTGAATTTCTAAGACTGAAGGCAGATTCTGATTTAAAAATAATAAAACCTCCAAATGCAGGAACCCCATATCAAATGCGATGAGCTTCAACTGATGTCCGGGATGCTGTGCTTCTAGAAGCCACATAACATGGAGCCTCATTTTATTTTTCTCCAGAGGAAGTGAAGTCTTAGAAGAAAGAAAGAAAATCTATCCTGTGGCAGGGAAGCCTAATGACCCTATACGTTCGGCACACATCTTCAAGGGGGAGAAGCGAACTTGTCTTTTCCACGTGGTGGGATTTCCTGCGCGTTGTCAAAGAGATGCATGGGTCTCCGTAGCAAAGGCGTGCAATCCGCTGCCCTTCTGTCCGGAGAAGCGATGGGAAGCAGCTGGTACAGGAAAAGGCGGGTTCTGCTTAGGAGGGATTGTGTGAGGCTCTGGCAAAAATCTGAGCCGCTGCATCAGACCGGAACTGCTTCTAGCCACCAGAGTCCTCTGCTAATTGTGACATTTATTGATCACAAAGGATGTTTCAAAACTCCAGTTCAAATGTTGCAAGACCCTAAAATAGCAGCTTGCCTGATCTTACCTTGTGCGTGATGTGCGTGTTCTGTTCTTTTATTGTGATTTTTCTTTCTAGAGGAAAGTTTATAAGATTGGGGCCTTCGGGCACCTGTTAGTGATGCAAAGGCATTATCGGCAACTTCCACACCACAGTTTGAGAACATAAACTGTCACAGGGTCCAAATGGCAACAGCTGCCTTATCTGGAGACCAGTCTTTTATTTGGTATTTTATTGACAAATAATAAAGCTAGTAATTGGACTGGGAGAGGAATATAGCCGCCTAATTTACAGGAACCTTAATTTCCTACTATTAAATGCCTGAAGCAGCTTTTTATTCTTATCACCCCCTCCTGACTAAATCAGAATACCTGGCTGAAGTGTTAAAATGGTTTTAAATGTGCATTTTTCTCTTCATTATTTAAGAGCATGTTTGGGGAAAAAAATATGCTTACTTTGAAACATGAGAATGATTCCTTAAAACAGCAAACAAAACATGTCCCATGATCCTGATCGTAAAGCCAGGATACGTGGTGCAGGAAGACCTCCCAAGTCCCTGTCCCCAGCTCAGGGGTGTGCAGCAGAACTGTGTGCACTGCTCGAAGGGGCGGCAGGAAAGCCCGGCGACCCGGGGCAGACTTCATCAACAGAGTGGTCAACATACGCATCTTCTCATCCTTCCAACTTCTTTGTCAACTTAACAACTTAAAAAAGATAAGGAAAACGAAAATGATTACACTGGGCCCTCAGTCGGCTTGCCTGTTATTGAGGAGGATGTTGTGAGTGTGATACTGCTTTTCTTTCTGCTCTTTGCGGTCCCTGTCATGTTGCAAGGCGGAGCCCGGAGGCGTGATGGCCCCACGACAAAGAAAAGGCACTTCAGGCCAAGTGAGCCTTGTTAGTGTGGAGCATCCAGTGTATTCCCCAGCTACGTGAAATGTATTTTGCTGGGGGGTAATCCTGGTGCTTTTAAACATTTTGCCTTTTTACCCCCAGAAATAGTTTATACTGTGTTGAACAATTGTCATCCACTGTATGCTTTCTGAAAGTTTTTGCTAAGCGGTGGAACCCCCCTCTTCAGTGCCATACTACATGCTTCACAGGGATGTCGCCGGCAATGAAGGCTGTAGATAAATAGCGGATGAAGAGGGGTGATGGGCCTGAGCTCCTGGGGCTTGACAGACGATCTTGTGATGTATTACGATTAGATTTGCATCAGTGTCACTTCACGTATTCAACTAGTGAGAGTGCATATGTCTCTGCAGGTAGATTTATTAAGAGCTTTACTCATGTCTTTTCAAGATTTAGAATTGATTTTGAGCATCTCTAACAGCTTTCTAAATCACTTAGCCTTTATGTTTAAGTTGAAAGTTTTTGAAAATCTTTCCTAGGTAGGTTAAATTTTTGGCTGTGTATTTGTGTGTGTGTGTGTGTGTGTGTGTGTGTGTGTGTGCACACGCACATGCTCAAGGCAGTTACGGGATGACAGATCATCTTGTCCAGCTGATCAGCAGACCGAATGGGCCTTTGGGAAGAGAGAGCAGAGAATTGCAGGACAGGAACCATAGATGCTGGTCGATGGCAGATGACAGCCATGGTAATAAAGAGCAGTTATTTCCATTTGCACAAGAAGGCATTGGCTTATTATTTTCTTTTTTTTTTGCAAAACACATGCCAGTGTGTGTGTGTGTGTGTGCGCGCGTGCGTGTGTGTGTGTGGAGTGGAGGGTGCCTGGAAATATAAATCTTGGATGTTAGGAAGAATTTTTAAACAGCACTATGTTTCTAAACTATTCAAATGAAGTCTTTCTAGACCCCTTAGGGTAAATGACATAAACCAGCAATGACCCATGTGCCCAGGCCCTGAAATTGCAAGGGCAGTTGAACCTGATCAGGATTTTATAATATGTCGCATCTTGTCTCTGTTTCACATATTTTTTGCTCGAAAACGTAGACTTGTGTCAGGTGTTTCTATTCTCTATAGAGCTCAGTTATATGATAAAGAGCAGACGGCATTGGGAATAGCTAACAGAAAAATCGCCATTCTTAAATGCGAGTGAGGCCCATGCTGATTTACTGTTATGGACCCAAAGTTTCTTGCAAACTGTCTTTCCAGATTACCCTGGATCACATTAAATCAGGTCGCCAAGAACTTATTGTCTACGTAAGAACATATATTATTTCTGCTATGACCATCTGTTTTTTTTAATTGCATATTATTGCACTTTAGTGGATATTTCTAAAATAATCAACATGATTGCAAAAACCTCTAAACCTCCCTGGCCAGAGTGAACGTCACCTTAGAGGAATTCAATTATTAATTTGATGAGACCCTCCTGAATAATCCATCATTACAAAGTAAGTCATGTTGATGCTCTCTGGATATTTATTCATTGGCAAAAAGAAGTGTATGGTGTGATGAACGGAAAGTGGCTATAAAAACAGGAGGAATCCAGAATTCGGGTAATCATCAACATTTTCCCTTCCCTTTTACGCCCAAGTCAGTCTCTCAAGGGTTCGGAACGAACCAACATGCTTGTAGGACGATCTTTACATTCTTCAGATAAGGGCTCCGCTCGGTTTGGGGTCGAATCAGGCTGGTAGTGAAGCTGAGCAGAGCAAACAAGATTTCTGAGGATTCACACACTCTTGTAAAAGCTGATTATAATTGATGAATGACCGGCTTGCTAGACCCCGACAGGCTGGTTGCCTGGCCTTTGCTCTCTGACAGTTCAAGCCTTACAAGTGTGAAATAGCCAATTACTGGAATACCTATTGAAAGTAATAGGCCAATGAGCAGATCACTGCTGTGGGACACTGTGCAGTGTAGATGGAAGGAGGCCAAGAAAAAGTTCTGCTTTGAGCAGCTGCTCCCTCCATAGATCGCTAGCACTGTTGGATGACCAAGAGGTGAGAGCGAGGTATTTCCCATTCAAATGGCCAGTGTCCTGCCTTGTATTGACTTAAAGTTTATGATGCATGATACCATCTTGTTACCCAGGTCCTAATTTGCAGAAATAAATCCTCCTTTTAAAAGGTAGTTAAATAGGTAATAAGGATAGTCACGGCCATAGATTTTGTGCAAAAGCATTAAATACAATTTTTGCAGGGAATGAAAAGTCATACAGTGTGAGAGTGTTAATGCTTGCCAGCCATTTGCTATTGACAGAACAATTTATCTTGATAAAGGACAGTGAAAAATTCCAATCTATTTGCTGACATCACATTATCAGGAGTAATATATGACTGCATCTAAATATGAGGTTGAGATCTGATACAGTTGAGGAGTTCCTGGTAATTTTCCTGTAAATATATTGTGTACTGGACAATGAACCAATGACACATTTACCATGTAATTGGATAACCTATTTTTATGTGAAATTTTAAGTTTTGCTGTGTTTAATGGAATATACCATAATGTTTCCTTCTGGAGGTAACCTGTTTCCTTAACAAGACTTGAGCAATAAAACGGGAATTGCTGGGTTTGACAGCAGAGAAAGGATAGACAAATAAAGGCACATTCTAAAAATCTGCACGAGATGATACATCCACTCTGTATTCACAACCTTAAGAAAATTGCTTTCATATTTACTATAAATTTTTAATTGTATCACAGTTATTACAATCATATATATTTGTGATATTGGGAAATTGTGAATTGCTTTTGAAATGAATGTGTCTTCGCAGATTGTTCTAACACGAGTCTGAATTACCTGAAGTATATCTGAGTAGGTCAAAATGCTGTAAAATCGCGGTAAGGTGTGGAGCATGAAGGGTGCTGAGAAAAGGGATTCAGAGCTCTGTGGAGCTCTTCCAGCTCTGTTTCTCCCTAGGTTAGAGGGCGTGCAAGTTCAGCCCAGTGAAATTAGGAGGCAGAAATGCAGGCACATGCACACACCATGCCATCCCTGTGTACAGTGCCTTTGCCCTTACATTCCTGAGTATGTGTACTTAACAAGAGTCTCAAATAAGGAAGAGCCAAGTCCATCATTGCTTAAGACCTGAATCTTAAATTTAGTGGTAAAAAAACATTATGTTTACTAGCAAACCTGTATCAGTGTCCCGTGTCTTATCAGCACATTTTCCTTTGTATTTGTCTTTTGTGAACACTTTCACAAAACGAGTGAAAACTTGCTATGTTTGACATAATAAAAAAACTCAGGAGTAATAGGTATATTCCATTTTGGATTATAGCTATAGAAATATTAAAATGGCCTATTATTTTCAATATATGTCCTGCCTATTTTCAAAAGGATTTAGCCTACAAGCAAAATTAAATCGTAACAACATCTCTTACTTAGTTACTGAAAACAAAAGCAAGCAAGCAAAAAAAAAAAAAAAAATCCCAGAGCCACGTCCAGGAGGCAGAAAAAGTGGTTTTTATCAGGCCCTTCAGAGGAACATTTGACTATAATTGGCACTAAGTTTGACAACCTGGGTTTGTGCTTGCTAAGACAACAAAAGGTACCTGTAAGGTGGCGTCTCTTTCTAATATTCTAAGAATTTAAGGTACTTCTGACATAATAAGCAAGACTCTCAATTCCCCTCTTTCTCTCTCTTCTTGGGAAAAATAAAAAAGGTCAAAAAGCCCAGTCCTACTTTGAAAAATCAAGGTGAAGAGAGAAACAGTCAGATCCATCCTCAACCTTTGTCTGCCTTTACCTTTTTCTACCACAAGGTGCCGCTGTTGAAAACAAGACCTGTACAGTCTTGTCTCCACAGCAGCCATGATTGTGTTCTTACTGATCCAGATCCCCATGTGGACACAATGGTTCCTCCAGAGAAGCCAGTCCCATTCTGCTCAGTACTTCCAGCCTTTTCCAGTCTTGAGTTTATGCATCCCTCTTAATCTTTTCCCGACCAAGGATACCAACAGTGCTGGGAGAATGTATACAAAGGGGATTCAGACTCATACTATACAACAGAGCTAGAATATTGGATCTTCCACAATGAGTTGTGTGAAGATGAGTATTTGGTGAAGTTTAATGAATCATGCACACACACACACACTTAGAGGCTGTTAGCTGTTATCTTTATTATTATTATCATTCACATAACTCAATGCAAGACCACTTGAAGTTGAACACAGAGCCCAGTGCAGGCTTCTCCCTTTCCTTACCGGGAGGTGAGGAGGATTTTGGATCTTTCTTGTCTTCAGATTTCAGTTAGTATTATCTCAGTCCAACTCAAAGGATTCTCATAATCTTAGTCCTTAAGGAGGCTGAGATCTCTTTCTTTTCATCCAGGCACTTCTGTGCTTCTCATAATATTAGTCCTTAAGGAGGCTGAGATCTCTTTCTTTCCATCCAGGCGCTTCTGTGCTTTCTCATCTTACCCTAGTGACTAGCTGTATATGTGAGGGCAAAGAGCTACTCTTGTCAGGAATATAAATTCCTGACTGCACTTGAGAGGGGTTACTCAAGATTAATTGTGGAACTAATCATTAAGCTAATTTCCATTTTCACTTTAAAGAAAACCAGCCAACCGCTTTTAAGAGTCAACGTCTGTTGCTAAAAACCATTAATCACATTGTATTCACACCCATTATGAGAAAATTTTCTGCAAAAATAATTCTTTTCTTATAGTTAAATTTAATTATGTATTTGTCATATAAAAAGGGTATTGAGTAATCTAATGACTCTATCTCTATTATGGCCTATGAAATGAACTTTCTAAAAGGGAGGGAAAATAATGAGATACTATGAACAGTACTTCATTTTATCTTCGCCACCCTCAGGGTAAGTGGTAGTATTGTGGTATTTCAGGTGAGGAACTCATATTCAAAGAGTTGATGTTACATGCCCAGAAATCATATGGCTGAAAGCATGTAAACAGGGAAGTCAGAATTCAAGCACAGGTCATTGTGTAATTTAATAAATGGATTTCATGTGCTACGGATTTGCTGAAATCTTTTAATAATCTAAAAATTTGCAGATTCTCCTGGAGTTTTCATTCATATAATTGTCTGCAAATGAAGACATTTTTGTTTCTCCCTCTCCAGTTCTTTTCACTCTTTTATATTTTTCATTTTTTATTGCACAGGCTAGCACTTCAAGTGCCATGGTAAAAACAGTACAATTACAACTAATGACAGACATACCTACTTTATTCTTGATTTTAAAGAGAAACTTTTAGCTTTCAATGTTTTAATTTTAAGAATGACACATGCCATCTATTCTCACAGACAAGGAACTTATATTTTCTTCCTGTTTTAAAAATATTTTTAACATAAATGTTGATTTTTATTTAAGGAGTTTTTATTATTCATTGAAATTAGCATTTAGTTTTACAACATTAATTTGCTAATGAGGCATATTGTATTAAATGATCATTCTAATGTTAAACCACATTTGTTTTCCTAGGACGAACAACACTTGATCATAATTTATATTAATCTAATTTTTTATACACTTCCAGGTTTGCTTTTGGTATCAGATTACACTAGACGATAATTCTATTTTCTGCACCAATTTGTTAGAGATGGAGATTATCAAGTTTGATAAAAATTGTTGCTCCTGTCAAATGGGGGCTAGTGATTTTTGAGTGGATTTTTTTCCCTACTGACTTGATCTTTTCATGTTTATTGCCTTAGTTAAGATTTATATTTTATTAAGACAGTTTCAGTGATTAATATTTTCATTTCGTCAGGAACATATCCATTATTTACAGTGTCTATACTGATGAGGTATTTGGAAAATACCTATTCTATCAACTGCCTATAGGAATAAACCCATCTCTTTCTACCATTCTGTTTTTTTCCCTTTTTTCTAGTGTAATATCACCAACAGTTTGTCAACTTTGCTCGTCTTTTCATATTACTGTTATGGAATACAAACATTTCTTTCCTATTTAATTTCTACTCCTTCTTTTGTTTTCCAAAATTCTACCACTTTTGGTTTACTTTGTTGCTCTTTTACTTAATTCATAAGTTACACACTTCACTTATTATTTTTTCCTTTTTTCTGCACTTCATATATGTCTTTCAGAGTATATATTTCCTTTCATATGCTGCATTTGCTGAATCCCACAGTTTTAATGCAGAGAATTGTCATTGCTATAACATGTAAATACTTATAATTTTAAAATAATTATTCCTTCATCATGAATTTTTTTTTGGTATCAGTATAAATTTTAATATCAAATATAATACAAGTAAAATTTAGGAACAAAATTGCTTAGCCTTAAATGTATGATTTTTTTTTGAGAGGGCATCTCTCATATTTATTGATCAAATGGTTGTTAACAACAATAAAATTCTTTATAGGGGAGTCAATGCTCAATGCACAATCATTAAACCACCCCAAGCCTAATTCTCATCAGTCTCCAATCTTCTGAAGCATAACGAACAAGTTCTTACATGGTGAACAAATTCTTACATAGTGAATAAGTTCTTACATGGTGAACAGTACAAGGGCAGTCATCACAGAGACTTTCGGTTTTGATCATGCATTATGAACTATAAACACTCAGGTCAAATATGAATATTCATTTGATTTTTATACTTGATTTATATGTGGATCCCACATTTCTCCCTTATTATTATTATTATTATTTTTTTTAATAAAATGCTAAAGTGGTAGGTAGATACAAGATAAAGGTAGAAAACATAGTTTAGTGTTGTAAGAAGGCAAATGTAGATGATCAGGTGTGTGCCTGTAGACTATGTGTTAATCCAAGCTAGACAAGGGCAATAAAACATCCACGGATGCCAAAGATTTCTCTCAAAACAGGGGGGAGAGGTTCTAAGCCTCACCTCTGTTGATCCCCAATTTCTCACCTGATGACCCCCCTGCAACTGTGCCTGTCTTAGGTTGTACCTCCCTTGAGGAATCTTACCTGTGTCTGGCTAATCAGTCCTTGTCTGGAGCCATACAGGGAAATGTAAAGTTGGTAAGTGAGAGAGAGGCCATATTGTTTGAAAAGGTTAGCTTTTTACGTCTTTGCAGATTTATGCCCTGTGGCTTCTATGCCCAGCACTTGTCTTGAGGTATCTTTACAACTTGGAGGAATTATGATACTCGGTAAATTCGATATGAGGCATGAATTCTATTTAAGGGTTGTAATTAGGAAGTAAGAAGAAAAGCTATAGAAGTAGCAGGCGGAAGAAAACATGGGAAGATTGATTATTTCTTTGACATATCTTCTTGTAGAGTAACTTAAGCATGTATAGGTTTTAAACTACGAATTAAATTGCGCACACACATTAACATAATAGGAGTACAGTTACATAACCAAAGCATACCTATAATTACCAGCCATCTCCAGTGAAACCAAGAAAACCAGTTAGGCACCCTAGGCATTTGTGAAAATTTATCTATGATATGATGGATATTGTCCAAGTGTACTTGAACAGTCTGAGAGAAATGAGACAAATTAAAACAACCCATTCCTGGGAACTGTTCACATCCCATATGTTCTTTTAACAGTAGATTGTCTGTAGTTGTAAGATTTTGGAGCGCTACAACTTGCACTTCTCCTAATTCTTGGTTGAGTTCCAACAGTATAGATCCAGTCAAATTTGTTGTTTTACTGTATGCACAGGCCAGCTTAGATATCTCCTTCTTCATTCCCATGGCAAGTCCAGGAAACGGTGGGATGGATGCAGCTACAGCTGTAGCAGCGCCTGGATCTTTGTTGAGGTTTTTTGAAGATCATCTTCTGGTATGAGTCTTCCAGAGAGTGCTTATGTTGGAAGTTCTTCTTCATATCATATCTTAGTTCATTTTCTGGGTAGCCAAATTAGGCTTTGATCCTCTGTATGAACACAAACAGACCCTTTGCCCACACTTTGATATGCCCTTTATACCATTGTGTAGAACTCATTGGAGGTCACCACACAGGAACTGCTTTTTTTTTTTAAGAGAAAGGAATATTACCAGAAAAATGTACCTCCATAGCCAATCATCTGACACCCTTTAAGTGATCAAAATTAAGGATATTTAAAGCATACATTAATCGTTGATTTACAGTTAGTTTTATCCTATCAGGGAGTAATCCCCCTTTTCTTTCTTTCTTTTTCATTTTTTTTTTGTTATCATTAATCTACACTTACATGAAGAATATTATGTTTACTAGGCTCACCCCTATACCAGGTACCCCCTATAAACCCCTTTACAGTCACTGTCCATCAGCATAGCAAAGTGTTGTAGAATCACTACTTGTCTTCACTGTGTTGTACAGCCCTCCCCTTTCTCCCACCCCCCCATTATGCATGCTAATCTTAATACCCCCTTCTTCTTCCCCCACCCCTTATCCCTCCCTACCCACCCATCCTTCCCAGTCCCTTTCCCTTTGGTACCTGTTAGTCCATTCTTGGGTTCTGTGATTCCGCTGCTGTTTTGTTCCTTCAGTTTTTCCTTTGTTCTTATACTCCTCAGATGAGTGAAATCATTTGGTATTTCTCTTTCTCCACTTGGCTTGTTTCACTGAGCATAATACCCTCCAGCTCCGTCCATGTTGCTGCAAATGGTAGGGTTTGCCCTCTTCTTATGGCTGAGTAGTATTCCATTGTGTATATGTACCACATCTTCTTTATCCATTCATCTATCGATGGACATTTAGGTTGCTTCCAATTCTTGGCTATTGTAAACAGTGCTGCGATAAACATAGGGGTGCATCTGTCTTTCTCAAACTTGATTGCTGCATTCTTAGGGTAAATTCCTAGGAGTGGAATTCCTGGGTCAAATGGTAGGTCTGTTTTGAGCATTTTGATGAACCTCCATACTGCTTTCCACAATGGCGAACTAATTTACATTCCCACCAGCAGTGTAGGAGGGTTGCCCTTTCTCCACAGCCTCGTCAACATTTGTTGTTGTTTGTCTTTTGGATGGCAGCCATCCTTACTGGTGTGAGGTGATACCTCATTGTAGTTTTAATTTGCATTTCTCTGATAATTAGTGATGTGGAGCACCTTTTCATGTGTCTGTTGGCCATCTGTATTTCTTTTTTGGAGAACTGTTCAGTTCCTCTGCCCATTTTTTAATTGGATTATTTGTTTTTTGTTTGTTGAAGCGTGTGAGCTCTTTATATATTTTGGATGTCAAGCCTTTATCGGATCTGTCATTTACAAATATATTCTCCCATACTGTAGGGTTCCTTTTTGTTCTATTGATGGTGTCTTTTGCTGTACAGAAGCTTTTCAGTTGATATAGTCCCACTTGCTCATTTTTGCTGCTGTTTTCCCTGCCTGGGGAGATATGTTCAAGAAGAGGTCACTCATGTTTATGTCTAAGAGGTTTTTGCCTGTTTTTTTCCAAGAGTTTAATGGTTTCATGACTTACATTCAGGTCTTTGATCCATTTTGAATTTACTTTTGTGTATGGGGTTAGACAATGGTCCAGTTTCATTCTCCTACATGTAGCTGTCCAGTTTTGCCAGCACCATCTGTTGAAGAGACTGTCATTTTGCCATTGTATGTCCATGGCTCCTTTATCAAATATTAATTGACCATATGTGTCTGGGTTAATGTCTGGAGTCTCTGGTCTGTTCCACTGGTCTGTGGCTCTGTTCTCGTGCCAGTACCAAATTGTCTTGATTACTATGGCTTTGTAGTAGAGCTTGAAGTTGGGGAGTGAGATCCCCCCTACTTTATTCTTCTTTTTCAGGATTGCTTTGGCTATTCGGGGTCTTTGGTGTTTCCATATGAATTTTTGAATTATTTGTTCCAGTTCATTGAAGAATGTTGCTGGTAGTTTGATAGGGATTGCATCAAATCTGTATATTGCTTTGGGCAGGATGGCCATTTTGACGATATTAATTCTTCCTAGCCAGGAGCATGGGATGAGTTTCCATTTATTAGTGTCCCCTTTAATTTCTCTTAAGAGTGACTTGTAGTTTTCAGAGTATAAGTCTTTCACTTCTTTGGTTAGGTTTATTCCTAGGTATTTTATTCTTTTTGATGCAGTTGTGAATGAAGTTGTTTTCCTGATCTCCCTTTCTGTTGGTTCGTTGTTAGTGCATAGGAAAGCCACAGATTTCTGTGTGTTAATTTTGTATCCTGCAACTTTGCTGTATTCCGATATCAGTTCTAGGAGTTTTGGGATGGAGTCTTTAGAGTTTTTTATTTACAATATCATGTCATCTGCAATTAGTGACAGTTTAACTTCTTTACCAATCTGGATTCCTTGTATTTCTTTGTTTTGTCTAATTGCTGTGGCTGGGACCTCCAGTACTATGTTAAATAACAGTGGGGAGAGTGGGCATCCCTGTCTGGTTCCCGATCTCAGAGGAAAAGCTTTCAGCTTCTCGCTGTTCAGTATAATGCTGGCTGTGGGTTTATTATAAATGGCCTTTATTATGTTGAGGTACTTGCCCTCTATTCCCATTTTGCTGAGAGTTTTTATCATGAATGGATGTTGAATTTTGTCAAATGCTTTTTCAGCATCTATGGAGATGATCATGTGGTTTTTGTCTTTCTTTTTGATGATGTGGTGGATGATGTTGATGGATTTTCGAATGTTGTACCATCCTTGCATCCCTGGGATGAATCCCACTTGGTCATGGTGTACGATCCTTTTGATGATGTATTTTTGAATTCGGTTTGCTAATATTTTGTTGAGTATTTTTGTATCTACGTTCATCAAGGATATTGGTCTGTAGTTTTCATTTTTGGTGGGGTCTTTGCCTGGTTTTGGTATTAGGGTGATGTTGGCTTCATAGAATGAGTTTTGGAGTATTCCCTCCTCTTCTATATTTTGGAAAACTTTAAGGAGAATGGGTATTATGTCTTCCCTGTATGTCTGATGAAATTCTGAGGTGAATCCATCTGGCCCGGGGGTTTTGTTCTTTGGTAGTTTTTTGATTACCGCTTCAATTTCATTGCTGGTAATTGGTCTGTTTAGATTTTCTGTTTCTTCCTTGGTCTGTCTTGGAAGGTTGTATTTTTCTAGGAAGTTGTCCATTTCTCCTAGGTTTCCCAGCTCGTTAGCATATAGGTTTTCATAGTAGTCTCTAATAATTCTTTGTATTTCTGTGGGGTCTGTTGTGATTTTTCCTTTCTTGTTTCTGATTCTGTTGATTTGTTTTGACTCTCTTTTCCTCTTAATAAGTCTGGGTAGAGGCTTATCTATTTTGTTTATTTTCTCGAAGAACCAGTTCTTGGTTTCATTGATTTTTGCTATTGTTTTATTCTTCTCAATTTTATTTATTTCTTCTCTGATCTTTATTATGTCCCTCCTTCTGCTGACCTTAGGCCTCATTTGTTCTTCTTTTTCCAATTTCGATAATTGTGACATTAGACCATTCATTTGGGATTGTTCTTCCTTCTTTAAATATGCCTGGATTGCTATATACTTTCCTCTTAAGACTGCTTTTGCTGTATCCCACAGTAGTTGGGGCTTTGTATTGTTGTTGTCATTTGTTTCCATATATTGCTGGATCTCCATTCTGATTTGGTCATTGATCCATTGATTATTTAGGAGCGTGTTGTTAAGCCTCCATGTGTTTGTGAGCCTTTTTGCTTTCTTTGCACAGTTTATTTCTAGTTTTATGCCTTTTTGGTCTGAAAAGTTGGTTGGTAGGATTTCAATCTTTTGGAATTTACTGAGGCTCTTTTTGTGGCCTAGTATGTGGTCTATTCTGGAGAATGTTCCATGTGCACTTGAGAAGAATGTGTATCCTGTTGCTTTTGGGTGTAGAGTTCTGTAGATGTCTGTTAGGTCCATCTGTTCTAGTGTGTTGTTCAGTGCCTCTGTGTCCTTCCTTATTTTCTGCCCGGTGGATCTGTCCTTTGGAGTGAGTGTTGTGTTGAAGTCTCCCAGAATGAATGCATTGCATTCTATTTCCTCCTTTAGTTCTGTTAGTATTTGTTTCAGATATGCTGGTGCTCCTGTATTGGGTATATATATATTTATAATGGTTATATCCTCTTGTTGGACTGAGCCCTTTATCATTATGTAATGTTCTTCTTTATCTTTTGTTACTTTCTTTATTTTGAAGTCTGTTTTGTCTGATACCAGAATTGCAACACCTGCTTTTTTCTCTCTGTTGTTTGCATGAAATATCTTTTTCCATCCCTTGACTTTAAGTCTGTGCATGTCTTTGGGTTTGAGGTGAGTCTCTTGTAAGCAGCATATGGATGGATCTTGCTTTTTTATCCATTCTATTACTCTCTGTCTTTTGATGGGTGCATTCAGTCCATTTACATTTAGGGTGATTATTGAAAGGTATGTACTTATTGCCATTGCAGGCTTTAAGTTTGTGGTTACCAAAGGTTCAGGGTTAGCTTCTTTACTATCTTACTGTCTAACTTAGCTCACTTGTTGAGCTATTATAAACATGGTCTGATGATTCTTTATTTCTCTCCCTTCTTATTCCTCCTCCTCCCTTCTTCATATATTGGGTGTTTTGTTCTGTGCTCTTTTTAGGAGTGCTCCCATCTAGAGCAGTCCCTGTAAGATACCCTGTAGAGGTGGTTTGTGAGAGGCAAATTCCCTCAACTTTTGCTTGTCTGGGAATTGTTTAACCCCTCCTTCATATTTAAATGATAATCGTGCTGGATACAATAGTCTTGGTTCGAGGCCCTTCTGTTTCATTGCATTACGTATGTCATGCCATTCTCTTCTGGCCTGTTGGGTTTCTGTTGAGAAGTCTGATGATAGCCTGATGGGTTTTCCTTTGTAGGTGACCTTTTTTTTCTCTCTGGCTGCCTTTAATACTTTGTCCTTGTCTTTGATCTTTGCCATTTTAATTATTATCTGTCTTGGTGTTACCCTCCTTGGATCCCTTGTCTTGGGAGTTCTGTGTACCTCTGTGGTCTGAGAGGCCATTTCTTCCCCTAGTTTGGGGAAGTTTTCAGCAATTATTTCTTCAAAGACACTTTCTATCCCTTTTTCTCTCTCTTCTTCTTCTGGTACCTCTCTAATGCAGATATTGTTCCATTTTGATTGGTCACTTATCTCTCTTAGAATTCTTTCATTCCCGGAGATCCTTTTATCTCTCTCTGCATCAGCTTCTCTGCGTTCCTGTTCTCTGTTTTCTAGTCCATTAATGGTCTCTTGCATCTCATCCATTCTGTTTTGAAGTCCTTCCAGAGCTTGTTTTATTTCTGTATTCTCCTTCCTTAGTTCTTGCATATTTCTCTGCAAGTCCATCAGGATGGTTATGACTTTTGTTTTGAATTCTTTTTCAGGAAGACTGGTTAAATCTATCTCCCCAGGTTCCTTCTCAGTGGAAGATGTAGCAGATGCCGAAGCTGTCTGGGTTAGTCTTGTCTGGATCATATTTTTTTGCCTTTTCATGTTGACAGGTGCTATTGACTGTCAGCTGGGGGGGCCAAACTTTCCACGTGCTACTGGCCTTTCTTTACTGGGACAACTGCGACCCCTAGTGGCTTGTGTTGGGTAATTGCATGTAGACTGGGTTTTTGTGTCTTGCCCGGCCAGTATGGAGGAAGCTCCGGTGCTGAGGGTGTGGCCAGCCTCAGGCTGCTTCTCTGCTTTCCCCGTGCCCCAGAGGGGTAATGAACGTGGGGCTGTTTGTCTCTTTACCTCCATGAGAGGTCTCAGAGCTGTTGCCCAGGGGGTCAGTGCGCCCGGTTTTCCCTGTAATTTCCAGCTACTGGACTGTGACCTGTGTTGTTTCCGTCCAGCTGTTGCATCCCTGTCCCTTTAAGACCTTCGAAAAGCACTCGCTTTTCTTTGTCACAGGGGCATCAACTTCCGGACCCACTCACTGGTCCTGCTGCCCTGTTTCCCTAGTATCCAGGACCCCACGCACGCACTGTGTCTGCGCTGTGGTGCAGATGGCTAGGGCTGGGTGTTCAGCAGTCCTGGGCTCCCTCCTCGCTCTGACTCCTCTCCTCCCGCTGGGAGCTGAGAGGAGGGGCGCTTGGGTCCCGCCAGGCGGGGGCTTGTATCTTACCCCTTTCACCAGGCGCTGGGTTCTCATCGTTGTGGATGTAGTCTGGCTGTTGTCCTGTGTCTTCTGGTCTCTCCTTTAGGATTAGTTATATTTGTTGTATTTTCAAAAATATATATGTTTTTGGGAGGAGATTCCCACTGTCCTTCTCACGCCACCATTTTGGCTCCGCCTCCCATCATGAATTTTTTAGAAGTATTTTTTTGTGTCCTAAGCTTATAGATAAGAGCTTTACCCATTCATATTTTCTGTATTTTTGTCAAAAAGTGCTCTGTCTTGTGTTGATTCTTCTATATTTATTGACAGTCCCTTAATTATGTAATATATCTATAATCATTTGTAATTTTTAGTATGCTTTAAAAGAATGCTTCTATAATTTGGGGATTCAAGATTTTTTCTTTTTATCTGTTACTCATGTACATGTGAGCATGAAGGTGTGTGTATGTGTATATACTATTCATATATTCATATACATATACCCATTCCCCTTCACACGCACACTCACACACACACTTGCATGTACACTCATATACACACATATGGTTGATCAAGCTCATTAATTGTGCAATTCTAGTTTGTAATATCCATACTAATTTTTTGTCTGCTTTCAGTTTCTTAGAATGGTATGATCAAATCTTACAGTATAATTGTGGATTTATCATTGTTCCTTGTAATTCTCTTGAATTTTTCCTTTATGGCTTGCGAGGAGACATGGTTAGGTGCATATATAATCAGTACATTTACCTTTCCGTCTTGCACTGTTCATCATTTGTAAGTAAGATTGCTCTTTTTTTGTTAATAACCTTTTAATTTAAAGTCTATTTTGTTAGCAATCCATATTGTTGTATCAGTTCTCTGTCAGTTTTCATTTGACTGATGCCCCTTTTTCATTTCCTTTTGAAACTTCTTATGTCATTAAGTCTGTAAGTGTGTATCTTTTACAAAACATGTAACTGGATTCTTACTTATTTTAACTCTAATTTCAGAGTAATATGTATACTCATTTATAGTAATGTATAAATGTAAACCAAGTGTTCAGAGCACTCTTCTTAATGCTTTATATGAACTAGCTCATTGGACAGAGCAATCTTTGAACTAGAACAGTATTATTATCCCTCTTTTACCAGTGAGGAAATTAAGATCCAGAGAAGTTAAGAACTTGATCATAATCACAGTTAGTGGCAGAGGCTCCCAAGCCCGCGCTCTTTTCTACTAAGCATTGAACTGAGGAATGACTCGAGCAGAGGACAGCCAAGGGATGGAGTTGCAGATGCAGGAAACAGAACCCCATTGAGTTTTGCTGGGATGAAAGGTTCTTTAATTAATGCCTTCATCCAGTCATTTGTCAAATGTTCATTAAAGAACCCATCCATCATTTCACCATAATCCTGATTCTTCTTTGGGACCTACCTTGCAAAGTAAGCTCAGCCCTTATGCAGAAGAGGATAGTTGGACTCTACTTGACTATGTTTACAGGTGGTAATCAACAGTCTCTCTCCTTCTCCAGGGCATGACTTTTCCTATTGGCAGCTTTGTGGAAGTCTAGGGAACTTACAAATAAATATTATACTTTTTTAAACAGGTGATGGTTTTCTGCAGCCATTCTTTTAATTTGTCTCCATTTACAGCTTTATATCACATGTTAAGAAAAAGTTAGCACTAAAGAATATAAAGAGTTCTCAGTTCATTTGCTAACATGTATGTGTACTGACATAGCTCATCTTTTGTCAATTGTCATTTTGTAAACAAAACAAAAAAGTGATTCAGGCCTTTTTTATATCTCTGCTGACTGGGGCTTTCCCTAAGAAAGAAAGCCAATGAACACAGTATATTCATTTAAGAGTCACCTAAATGAATTCTGTTTTAATGTGATTTTCTAATGCATTGAGCCTCAAATATGACGGCTCGGGCACTTGATCATGCCTGCAGGTCCTCAGATGTGTGGGGCCAATGAAGCAGGACCTTCTGGGCCTCTCTGCTCTTTAGAGCACCAACTGAGGACTTCTGGCACCTCATTTGGAAGTTTGGGGCACACATGTCTTCACTTTTTGTCCTGTAGATGCTCCAGAAATTTTTCTCCCTTCTGCCAAGGAAGTGACTCCATCAGAGCTGTTCTGTGGAAGTACTCTGGGGGAAAAAGGCAGAAAAATGGGATCCAAATATCAAAGTGATATGCTGAGCATTTCATGTAGTTAGTTGGTGAAAATAAACACTTTTAAGTTTTGTATGGTTAAAGCACTGACTTCAACTATGACTGTTCAAAATGCATTCATAAACACCGGGCCATGTTGAATTTTCAAGGTTAGCAAAGATACTTTTTCCAGAGAACTTTGAAGCCCCAAGGATCTGGCTAAACTCCTTCTCTTTCAAGATCAGCTCAAATAGTCCCCGCTCTGTAAAGCTGTCACTCTTCACATGAATTAATCACTTTCATCAGCATTTGCTTATTACTTTGTACATGTTCATTCCATATTAGTTATTGCAGTGTATTATAGATAAATATCTTCTCATAGATTTTAATTTTGCCTAGAATATATTGAGATCCTTTGAGCTGATTTATGCTAGCCCGACCCATAGAAGGCTGATGCATACACCACAATGCTAGTTTATCTTCTGAAGGTATTGGAGTTGTGTGGAAAAGCCCTTCCATTGAATTAAGTACTCAGTTTCTTCTGCTCATCAAAGTACCTTCTGACGGGTACCCTCAAAAAACAGTGTTTCATGGTGATGGTGGAATCAGAATGTTAAGGTGTTAATAACATCAGTTTCAGAGTGGGGACTGCTTGAAGCCATGTTTCTCCCAGGAAGTGGAAAGACATGCTAAGCATGTCCCACACCCCTCATCTCAGAATAAACAGCCTATTAACCCCGGTAATAACCTTCTGACACAGTGGGTTTTTCCCTTGACAAGGCTAGCTTTAACACTGCCAAAACTTTCTCTTAGTGATGTCCTACTTTTTTACTCAATATGGGTGGAATTAATACTGTCCTCAGAGAGAATTCAACAGTGCTAAATAACTCAAAGTTGTTAAAATCAATTACTTTTCTGTGTAAAATTGGTCTTGGAGGGGCCCGTGTGCCCTATGCTTTTGGAGTGGGCTAGTTCTAAAGAAAGTTCATCCTAGCTGCTGTGGGTTTATTAGAACAGTTGACTCTTACTTCTTGGCTTGAAGGGCTTTTGCTTGGCACTGAAAAGATGTACTATAAGGCAGAGAGGACCTGGATCGCTAAAGTTGTCAAATATGGGTTAGAATTATGCATCTCCTGTTTAATCACCTGCGTGCTCTGAGCAAAACTCAGTTTTGCCATCTGGAAAAGTGAAATAGCAATACTAGAAGTGTTCAGGAGTTTAAGAAGATTAAGGGTGATGTATGCTAAGTACCCAAGTCCTGCCTGGTACCTGGCAGGTGCTCAGTAAGTGGAAGCCTTGCCATTATGCAACACAAAACTGATTGTGTTAGAAAGAGCTGTTTTGCATCCTGCATTTATGGATTCCTTCCTTCCTTCATTCATTAAACAGTGCCTATTCAATGTCAGGCAAGATTTATGACACTGAGCCTATAGCATTTAAAAAATGAAAAGTATATTTTAGTTGGGGAAGACAGACCATGAACGAAATAATAATTTATAGTAGAAAATGAGAAATGCTATGAAGAAAAACAAGACAAGTGTAAGTGGGTAAGGGGCTGGGAGAAGGGTTGTACATTTGAAAAGGGACTTCGGGTAAACGAGATGGCATTCGAGCCAAAGAATGAAGGAGGCGAGGGGTCCGGCCATGCAGGTGTCTGGGGCGGGGACATTCCATACGGCGGGCATCACCAAGGCAAAGCAAAGTGGGCACAGACTTGGCATCTTTGAAGGCTAATGTTTTAGAACAGAGTGAACAGTGAAAATGCAATAGGAAGTACAGTCAGAGAAGTCACAGGCAAAACTTCCAAGGGCTTGGTGGGCCGTCGCCACACCCGTGGCTGTTACTCTAACTGACATTCACAGGCCGCTGGAGGCTTTGTGCATTCCTGCTGTCTGTCGGCTTCACCTTGTAGCTTTCTGATTGTCTTCTGAGAATGGACTCTAGGGAAACAGAAGAGGACGCAGGAGAGCATTTGGGAAACTACTGTAATAACGTAGGTGAGAAATTACCAAGTGGAGGTAAATGGAGGCGGTGAGAAATGCTCGGACGCTGGGTGTATCTGCAAGACAGACCCACTGGGACTTCAGGTAGAGTGGATGTTGCCTGTGAGAGAGGACAAGGTCAAGGGTATCTGCGAAGTTCTTGATCTGAGCAGCTCAGCAGATGGAGCTTCCCTGTAAAGACCAAGGACGGGTATTATTTCCCTCCTGTGTGCTAATGGTAATCAGCGAATATTGATGACTGACTGACTGACTTGGCATGATTTGCCAATAACACTGATGAACCTCTTCACAAAGTTGGCTGTGATGGCTGAGGTGATCCCACGTGTCATAGCCATGGATAGTTATGGCTCGATCGTTGACTACCTGTGGAGATATTTTCAATTATATGAAAAAATTGAGAAAAATAGATGTTTGTTCATACTAAGAATTTTGGTTCCTCTTAAAATTTTCAGTTCTAAAATGTCCTATACTTGAGGAGTCCGTGATTTGATATAAATAATACTGAAAATGAGAAAACTAATACACTCCTAAGTGAGGCAACATCTAAATGGATGTTTAAAAGACTAAACACCTCTTGTTTTATTACAGAAAACTTCTATGTATTCTCTAGGCATTTTTTTTTAATGACACCAATTGAAGCCCTAATTTGGAACAATGCAGAGTTTATAAGAGAAAGGGAATTTAGAAAGTACATTGTTTCACCTAATAATTTTCCATCTGAGATACTAAGATAGAGGCCAAGTGAATTAGCCAAGCTCCCAGGGCTGGTTAACGGGGCTAAGGGAGATTTAAGTGCACATCTACGTGTTCCAGACCCAGGGTTCTACTATATCTTGGTTAGGTTTTGAGTTTAATTAGTCTTTCTTAATTTGCAGGGAATTTAGAGATTATAGGGCACAATCCTCTCAGTCACCTAATGGTGTAGACATAATTTCAGAAACAGAGTGACTTGAGCACAAAGTGAGATACTTAACTATCATTTTATGTCACATGGGCCCACGTTTCCATGCACTGTTCCCTAGTTATGGGCTTGGACCTGTAAATTCTCAGCCATCAGGTCTTCCCTTGCATCCCCCTGTGCTGGCCAGACAGAGGTCTGGGAGAAGCTGAACCCACCTGGAGGTGCGCCCAGACATTTCTGGGTTCTTCTGCATTTTGTCACTACACTCAGAGTACAGATAATCCAGTCTCAAGCACTCGGGTTTCCGTAGCATCCTATGTTAGGTAATGTTGAAAAAGGACAGAGTATTCCTCAAATAAGATAAATAAATGGCTAAAAGCCAATAATTCAACAAATTGTCATGTCAGCTGTAAAGAAAGGATGCAAATCTGGATTAGATGCCTAAAATTATAGCCCTTTTAATAGTTGAGAACAGTGGTATTTTTAATACCATTAATTTACAGTAGACAAGACTGTGGATTTTTAACACTGATAATCTAGTCATTTATTAGACTGTAAAAGTAGAGATAACTGCATAGGACTGTCCAGAAGAGTGGCTGCAGTGTTACTTATAGCTACGATGAATATGAAAAACGTAACTTTTTATGTTCAAATGAATATTGATCCTTGCTTCATTGAGTACACAGTGGAGTGTTGACATTGATGCTTCCCCTGTACCATTTCATTTCATTGTTTGGTCTGCTTGTCATTATTGTTGTATTTTGTTTTGTTCCCCAACCCCAAATAACCCATATGACCTTCCATCTGGAAAGAAGGAGCTAGAGGGTGTTTCCTGAAAGAATTGTGGTCTATATTCTCTAAGCAAAATAGAAATTTTGGCTGGTAGCCTGGTAATTGTGAAGAATTTCTGAGCAAAAAAAAAAAAAAAAAAGGAAAAGCTTGTTTGATATTTCCAAACTGGTAACCCGTGGGGCTCGGACTACATATCCTTCTAACTGGGCTAAGTTATATGTCATTATCCCATCGATATTTGACATACTCATATCCCAGTAAATCATTTGATGAGAATAACGTAGCAGTGGTTAGCAGGAGATAGTTTTACAAGCCCCTATAGTGCAGACAATTTCAGAAGTAAGAAAAACCAAATAATGATGCATTCAGCTTGGCGATGGTGTTTATTGTCATTTATTTTAAAACAGAACAAGAAGATAACCATGAACACACTTTTTTCCCCTAATTTTTAATTCCCTAATACTTTAACATTTCTATTCTATTTAATTATTTCATTAAGCATAAGTCACAGATGCAGGGGAAATTATTCCACCTTCAACAATAAGGCAAACTGCAAGTTCTACGCTGTAGCTACGATTATGGTCTGTCCCCACTATTAGCCCATAACTGGATATGCACTTTCCAGTGTCCTAGGACTGTTACACCTTCCGTCCCTTCAAAAAGCCCAGACACTTGGCTTCTTATTAAAATTCCATACCTATGAGCTTCATATTTCTTATGCCTCCACCTGTGATGTCACCCTCACTCTTGATAGAAACTTATTTGGATAATGTCTGGAAGCAAAGAGTGCCCCCCTGAAAAAGGTTAGGGATAGAGGCACTCTGTCAACACCTGACAAGAGTAAATTTTTTAATGTATGAGCAGTATAAAAACACAAATCACCACGGAGAACCAGCCTAAAGCAGACTGAAAAGCTGTCACAAGCAATTTTCAAAAAGCATGAGTTATTTGGTTCCTTTCCAGGGGGAACAACTCCACAGGCATAAATTTGTGAGCGGTACTTGACAATCTTAACAAGTTCTATTCTCTCTAAGCTTAACTGTATGGCCAACATGTGCTGTGGACTTACTGCTCACCTCTGTTGTGAGACCAAGGGAGAATCAGCATGGTAACTAGGAAGAGCTTGAGCCATTTACTTACCAAGGCTCATGTCAAGGAGAAGATTCAATATCCTCATAATCTGGCACATCTTGAAGCCATTTATTTGCCAACAGATTATTTATGGACTCTCCCTGACACATACCAATTCACTGTCATGGTATAGAGGGAGATGCTAGTCTTTGAAATGGACTCTCCCCCACCCCCAACCCCCGCCAATCATTAGTCTATAGGCTCTAACATTGTAAGATTTTTTTTTTCCTTTTGGCCCTGGGTTCATTGAAAAATCTTTACTAACTGAGTAGCCTTCTCTGGGGCGTGAGAGGGCCAACTTTAGCAAAGGAGTGGATGATTGGCAAGTCAGTTCTAATTGAATAAGTGTCAAGGTTGAAACCCAACAAGTGGTGAAGATGTTGAAGCCCCAGAGGATGTTTGTTTCAAATCATATTATATCTTTTTTAGTAAGACAGGGCTTTAGGGAGAATATGTAAAACCGAACAAGCAAAAAAGTTCACGGTATAGCTGTATGCCGTTGATGTTACATTCCCTAAAAATAAGAACCTCTATTTTGTAGTTCTTAATAAAATTAGGCCATGTAAAATGTACTGATATCAGAATTCTTGATAATTCTACACTTGAGGATGAATTAAATCATGACTGTGCCCTGAATGAGTTGCTTTGATGGAAGAGTAAAATAAAGGCTTTGGTTCCTGTTATTCAAGAGGCCCAGCGGCTTCACCTGATGTCCCCCCGGGACAGCGGCTCGCAAACCACTTTGATCATGACCCAGAGAAGGGAGAGATTACTCACTGGGACTCAGTGTACACACAGATATGCACATCCACGACTTAAATAAATATTATTCAGAAGAGACCTTCTAGCTTTTGTGATAATACTTTAACATTTCTATTCTATTTAATTATTTCATTTAAAAGGGTGATAATGTCACACTAACTTGATGACCCAGCTTACCAGTGGTTCATAAAAAAATCATTTGAAATATATTGTGCTGGAAGCCTCCTTATTTCTATACTGCGCATGTTCCTCTCATTAGACCTATGTTCACAGCAGTATCCCCTCCAGAATGGTCTCTGTATCCCTAAATCATAATCATCCTAGAAGTGACCAAGAAAGAGAATTATCAGCTATAGAATTCTATTGGAAATAGTTGTAAGATTAATAGCCAGGAACACTGTAACCTTAGCCTTCACCAGTCATTTCTTTCAACAAGATTTCTAATGGGACCACATGCACAACAGAACTGCAAAAGAACATTTCATTATTAGTTGTGGCTTTAACACAAAACCACGAGGTCAGGTAGCCCAAGCCATGTAGTAGGAAAACCTCCTCTGCCTAAGTTTAGAATTAGCCTATAAACAAGAATCCAAACAATGATTTTACTGCCATGTGCTATATGGGCATTCGTTTACCATTCATTCATTTATTCAGAAAGATGTATTGGCTGCCTGCAGTGTCCTGGGCTTTATGTGTTTACTGTGATAGCAGTGTGATAGTGTTTTCACCATCACTGGGTCCCGTGGAGTGCAAAGGTTCCCTCTTCTACTAAATCCATCAGCTCCTCTCTTTGGTTCTTCGGTGTGCTTATTCCAACTGATAGGATTTTTCATGCAGTGAGTATTGAGAAATAGTACTTTCCCCTCTTTTTAAATCATGTTAGAGTCTTGCAGTCATTGTACAATGCCCAGCCTAAGAAATCGTTATGAAACAATGATTTTCTTTCTCAACACTGAACCTGGTCTGAGGCTATGATATGTCAGGAAAATGCACGAATATACTAGATTTGTTTAAAAGGCTTACTTTGTTGTCCTGGCTGTTTGTTAACTGCTGTGTAACCCAATTAGTTGTAGCAAGTTCGT
Organism: Manis javanica; assembly: GCF_040802235.1. Taxonomy (NCBI): domain Eukaryota; kingdom Metazoa; phylum Chordata; class Mammalia; order Pholidota; family Manidae; genus Manis; species Manis javanica. Next base: position 3,667,606 of record NC_133170.1, on the reverse strand, counting down.
ATTAGGACAATTGAATGTGGGATGCCTACTTCTTATTTTTAAAAAAGTAGGCTTCTGAGGGTCCTATGAACTCAGCAAAGAGTTTGGAACTCTTCTAATACGGAAATGGTAGCTTTTCTAGTTATGCATTGCTGTGTAACGGGATGTCTATCTAGAATAAAAAGAGGGAACTGTTGTGATTGCCTATTACTACATAACAAATTCTCCAACTTTAGTGGCTTAACACGACAAACATTTTATTCTCATAGTTTTGTTGGTCAAGATTTCAGGCAAGGCCTGAAGAGTGAATATTATCTCTTTATAAGACTGACTGAGATTACTTAGTGATATCTGGCTGGAAGGTGGCCTGATCTAGAGGATTCCAGACCACATCACTCCCATGTCTGGTTCCTTAGGGGGGTGGTCGTGTGGCTGAGCTCAGCTAGGAATGATAACCAGCCACCTGCATGTGGCGTCTCCGCACTGGCAGCTGTGGAACAGTCAGATTCCTCACACAGCAGATCAGAACACGCCCACAGACTCCCAAGAGGGAGTTTTCTAGAAGGAATAAGTAGAACCTTATTGCATGATCTTGACTTCAAAGTCCAAGAATATACTCTCTGCCTTCTAAGCACAGTGTATTTGTTTTCTGTTATTCCATAAAAAATTGCTCCAAAAGGTAGCTTCTTAAAACTGCAAATATTGTCTCATTGTTTCTATGAATCAGGAATCTGCCAGCATTTTACATGGCTGATTTTGGATTAGAATCACTCTTGAGACTGCAGCCAAGCTATGGGAAGGGGCTGCAGTCTCAGCTGAAGACTCAACTGGGGAGGCTTTGCCTGCAGTGACTGTGTGGTTGCTGACATGCCTGAGCCCCTCACTGACCCATGACCAAAACTTCAGTTCTTCACCGAATGGGCCTCACTGTAGTTTGCCCGAGTGATTTCACGGCATGGCAGCTGGCTCTCCCAGGCAATTGATCCGAGAGGGAGCGAGAGGGCACCCAACCCAGAGTCCCTGGTCTTTTTATAGCCTGGGTTGCAAGTGGCACAGCATCATTTCTGCCGTGATTTATTCATTAAGAGTGAATCCATAATCCAGAACACACCCAAGGGGAGGAAAACTGCTCACCACCTCTTGAAAGGAAGACCATCAAAGAATGTTGTGACCACAGGCTGTACTCTGACCAGAAATTTATTCACATTTTTCTCACCACAAGTAAAATGCACTCATCTCTCCCAAGACCCCCAATAGTCTCATCCTTTACAGCGTCAGCTCTAAATCCAGAATCTCATCATCTAAGTCAGCTGTAGGTATGGGTGGGTCTCCTCTGCTACAGACGCCTATAGAAAGCTTCTTGAGCACAGTTCCTCTTACTGTGTAGATCTGCAAAACTAAGAAGACAAGCTACCTGCTCCACACCCACCCAAAACAGAGCAGCGTCACAGATGCCTGACACAGAATTTCCTCTTCATAACAGTGGGGGAAATGGGAGACATAAAGGTGTCGTTGGTCCATAGCAATTCTCATGTTCCTTGATTAGTTCTCAAGGCCTGGGAATGGTTCTCCGTAGGTCTCAGCTCCATTTTGGGGCTCTGAGCCACCCTTCAATTTCATCAAAGTTAGCACACATTTGTCACTGAGTAAATTTTTTTTTTCCTGCTTCCAGCAAAAGAACTTTGAGGGTTCAAAAGCCATATCTCATTTTGTGCTGTCTCTGTCCCTTTCGGCCCATGCTGATGACGTCTCCGTATGTATAATCCTTGTAAAACCCTGTGAATCTCCTGCGAATCTGATTTGTGTCAGCTCCACTGATACAAGGTTATAGGAAAAAATATCTTTGGAGATAAACCCTTCTCTACTTTGGGCTTCAGCTGTGAACACCGAAGAACAACATCCTTAAATTTTTTAGAAGTCTTACTGTTTAGTGGGAAAATGTCACATTACTGATCTCTTCAGAGGCCTTCTGTTTGGCTGAATGGTTGGCCACAGATCCTCCCCTACATCCTATCAAAGATCACGAGAGTCTCTTCAAGGCACTCTAGGCTCTTACTAAGACTCTTCTACTCCCCTAAAAACCCATTGCCTGGTTTCAATTCTACACCTATGGTTTTTTTTTTTTTTTCGTGACACCACTCCACTTCTGCGCACTATAATCTGTATTCATTTTCTATCATTGTGTAATAAAATACCCCAAAGCTCAGCAGTTAAGAACAACAAAGCTTTATTATCTCACAATCTTTGTGGGTCAGGAATTCATAAGCAACAAAGCTTTCTGGATGGTTTATGGCCCGAAGTCTCTTGTGAGTTGCTGTAATGGAGCTGACTGGGGCTGTGGTCTCATCAGAAAGCTGTCCTGGGGAAGGTCACTTCCTAGCTATGTTATTAAGCAGGCTAAGTAGCTCCTTATGTCCATGGTATTTTCCATTGTCTGCATATATCCGATTCTTTAATTGAAAGATCTAGGACATATTTTAAGAAAATTACAAAACAAATTGAGTGCAGACTGAGAAGGGTGTTTGAGGGCAAGTTTTAGGGTCAATCTTATGAACTATTATTTTATGATGAAACATACTACTTTTAAATCATTGCAGTGCAATACAAATAAAAAATTCCCAAATACAATTTGGTTTTTGTTTTTTTTAAAAAAAGGATAATTCATTTATTCTCTTGCTCATGTGAAACAGTATTAAAGTAGCATGGATAGTTGGCAGGTGTATAACATTCTACTAGTAATCAACAAATGGTTATTTTAAAGTACATCTTTTTACAAATTCTACTTTTAAATCACTCTCATATTTGGTTTTGTTAGTTGAAAGACTTTCTGTTAAAGTAAAACATGAATAAAATTTGGCATGACTTCATTAACTTCCCCCTTCCTCCACCTTCGAGTTATGATTGCTAAAGGTGTGTTTAGCTTTGTACTCTACTATACCTCCATGCTATTTTCAGTCCAGAATTAGGCACAACAAAGGATTATTTCTCTGTCCATGTTTGTAAATGACTGGCAAAACCAGTATATCTTTTGAAAGCAATTTCTACTGTTCTAACGAGCTGGAATCAAAGTGGCCAATCAGTAATAAGGCAGCCCTTATTAACTTGCACTAAATTATTTTCATTTGGCAGATAAAATAGCCACTTTCCCATTCTTAATTAGAGTTTGGTCTAATAGGATTGACAAGTCAAGCTGGGGAAAAAAAATGCTACATCTAATTGCTATTAGAATTCAGTATTTAAAAAAAAAAAGATTTAATTTTGAGAAAGTTCTAGAGAAATCTGAAGAACCCACATATTGTTTTCCAGTTTACTCTAACTTTTAAAAGTCAAAATGACTTTAGCCAATTGATATTTTAAAAATTGTGCTGTTTAGTATATATATGTGTGTATATATAAACCATATATATATATATATGTGTGTGTGTGTGTGTGTGTGTATGTATGTGTGTGTGTCCTTACAGAACTTAGACTATTGTTAGAAAGTGGCAGTTTATTTTATGTCACTTATATTCTCTTTTTTACTCCTTTATTACATGAATAGAAGTTATTCAGCCCCTTGGGACTATATCTTATGGTGAAAGGTACACAAAATTGCCACTTACAGAGAAGAAGAGTAACACGGTAAAAAACTACATGTTTTAGAGCCGTAACTACTCAAGTTCAAATCCTGACTCTGCTGCCCACTAGCTGGGTGACCTTGGGCATGTTATTAACCTTGTCTGTGCCTCCGAGATGATGTGAAGAATGGAGGTAAAAATGTGGAATGTGTCTAGCAAAGTACCTGCTACGTACATGTGCTGTAAATGTTGGTTGTTATTACTATTACTTCTCTGTTCTCACCATGCCACTGAATTTTAAAATACACCCACATTGGCGGACCTTGTCTCTTCCCAGTCCAGGTCCCCTGGGTCACAAATCTGGCTGGTTGAGGAAAAGTGGGTTAGACAATCATGATTATAGAGCTTTAAATTAGGTTAGATAGAATTTTTAGTAACAGAAGGTGACTGAGAAACTATGGGATTTATTGAAGGTGTCATTAAAGGATGGGACAGTGGGACAGAGGGCATATGAAGTCAGTGATTATGGAAAAATAACTAGTTCAAATTTGGGAGAAAGTGAAGGGAGAGAAATAGGGAGGGAAGGGTTTGGTGTGTTATTCCTTTCCTAAGAAAATCATAGGCCACCTTTGAAGAAATGAGCAGATCAAACTGTAATACATGATGATGTCTTTAGCTGTTCTAATTTGAATTAAGAATTATAATGACTTCAAAATGCCACAAGCTGTAATTTCTGAATAACTTCCATTTAGTAAACTTTTTGTGCTTTTCTCAAATATCAGATGTGATACTATTTTAATTTATATTGAAATTGAAACCTACTCAATTTCCCAAGGAGTAGGAATTCAAAGTCATAAATTTTCCTCCTCATTTCTTTCATACCTTGTATGAAAGAAGGAAATTCTAAGAGTATTCTACCAATTACAACAGTGCCTAAGATAGTAGGTGCTCAGTATTTTTTAACTTTTTGCGTTAAAACTGATTTAATTAATTTGAGAATTATCCCTTAATATATAATTCTAAGCTGATTTTATTATGTCAAACTCAAAGAAACTATTGTCATCTCATGTACACTAATTTAACCATAAAAGACTCTCAGCTTTTACAAACATTTGCAAAAAATCTTTCAGTTCTTTTGCTTATTTGCATTATTAGTAAGTATTTGAGTCATTAGGTCTTTGGCAAAAACAAAACTAGAAAAGCTTAAAAATAAAGTGTTTATTATATGTACTAGAATATGCAATTTAGGAATACTGGTATTTTAATTAATTCATTGAAATTCATTAATTGTTTTTATTATACAAGTAACACATACTGATTTTCAAAAATAAAAATGACCATGTTATATGGTATATAAAAAGAAGAAAGGAAAACATTTTAGTCATTCAAGAAAAAAAACTGTTACAGATGTTATATGCAAATTAAACATGTAGTTCACATTAGATAATGAAAGGATATTAAATTCAAATGGTAAATTGTATCCCCTTATCCTGTTTCTTCTATCTTCTACCTATTTGGCCAACTTGTGACAGTTGTCTTCCTGATTTTTTCCAATACTACATAGTTAACTCTTTAAAGACCTATAGGCTTTACAATGATCCCAACCCAATATGATATTGCTGTCAACAGAAGGGAAAGGAGAGGCGTAGCTTCCTGTTGCATTCCTTTCTTAACCGTTCCATGGTTTTAATTCCACGTTCAATTATTTCCAATGGTTCCTTTCACTTTGAGGGTAAAATTCAATTGAATTTTACCCTAAAAATAAAATAAGAAGTAGAAGCTTCTACTCCCTCAGCCTCCTAATGAAGCCTCCATGCATTCTGCAAAAGGCACAGCAGAGAGGAGGAGGCGGGCAGAGGGAGAGCCGGCCCTGGCATGCTGTGCCAGCGTCATCCCCGAAGTGGTGCTCTTTTAAACTTGGGCTATTATGCAGCTTTGCTAGGGGGCTCTCGGAGCAGCCCCCTGTTATGAAGCCATAATCAGATAACTCAGGTTCTGAGTACAAGACTTTGACACCCATACACAAACACATTCTCTTTGTTTCTAATCTACTGAATCTGCAGTTTTCTAGCAGCTTTTTTCCTCCCCGTTGTGCATTTAACCTAAATCTGACATAAACCATGGGTGAATTTTGTAATAGACACTGTTGGTACGTAAGTCCCAGAAAGGCATTTTGGATGAGCTAATATCAGCAAAATTTTAGTGGGTAGTCAGGGAATGATATAGAAAATATGTAATTGGCCTCCATATGAAATAGTCGATTAACATGCTTCTGATGGGGCTTCAGATTCATTGGAATATGAATAATTTGTGTTCAGTGACTTGCAACACGTTCAAGGCACCATCAAGGGTGCATTTTGGACAGAAGGCATGCTTTAGAAATTAGGACCTCACGGGGTTTTTTTCCCCCCTTTCTCTTTGAAAATATACTACATATGTTCTGTTTTGTTCTGGGACTGTCACACAGCCCTAAAATGTTTACAGCTTCAGGATGGGTGAGGATATAGCCAGGGGACAATAGTTCCATAAAACTGCCCCAAGGTGTCATTTTCTCCTTTCTTAGAGTGGAGTGTAAACTAACCCTCACTGAAAATTAATTTCATTAGGACCCATCCTATAAAGGTGCCTTTAGGAACAGATGTTGCTTTATAAGTACTGTAAAACTAACTTTTTATAAAAATGCCCAAGAAAGCTAAAATAGTTCTACAGAAATATAGCCTCGTTGACTAAAGTTAGGCCTCCTTTGATTTACCTGCATCTTTAGCCTTTGCTTTTTTTGAGGTAGATCTGAACCTGACTATAATGAGGCTTTGGTATTATATTCTTGAATTCCTGGATTGTATAACAGAGTTGACTTTAGCATTCTTTTTAGGATCTAAGCATTTTGAAAATTCTTCCTAATGACTTAAATGTGTGCATTTGGAAGAGGTGGCTAACCATAATGTTTCTGATATACAGAAAAAATTCACTTACTGGTGATTCAAATTTTCTATGTCAGTGTTCAAAGTGTGTCCTTACAATTCCTTTGAATCTGCTTGCTAGATAAGTTTAAAATATCCAGGAAGCCACAAATTGTCACCCTCTTAACACTCTGCCTGCCTAGAGCCAAACAAATAAATATGCCTTTTCCCTTACTTGGGAAACATTGCATGAATGTCCATTGAGAACTAAGGGAAGCTATTCGAAATTGAACGTTTCCACTATCTCACGGTGATAACATCAGTTTCTTTAACATCTCTAATAAGCATGTTTCAGTTGTTTGTGTGTTTTAAACTTGTCTTTATATTGTGCTGTGTGCTAAATGTAATGGTTTTATTATGAATGTAATGCATAAAATGCTGTCTTCACTTGCCGTCACTGTCCATCAGTCACGTAGTCAGAGACTCAGGTCTTCCTCGGTTCTTCCCTTGCCTCAACGTTCTCCACTGAGACAGACTGTCACCTTCAGGGGGCTTCTTGAATCCATCCCCTTTTTGCCATCCCACTCCCCACCTTCTCATACCTAATCTGGCATGTTATCATAGCCTCCTTAGGGGTCATTCAGTCCAGTCTCTCCAGTACTGCTGGAGTGTCTTCTGGGGCATGAACCCAAGCATCCTACTTCCCTGGACGTTGCAACCAAATCCCGTGCAAGATGAAGTCCAAAGTCCTTTGTATCACAAAAAGTCTATGATCTGTCTCTGATCGTCGTCATAAATTGAATCTCCTACAGCTCTCCCCAAACTGTGCATCAGCCTGGAACGGTTCACCCTCTCCACTGTGTGAATGCCTGAGTCCCTCAGGGCCCTTGTACATTCTGTGCCTTTTGCCTCTAAGGCCTCTTCGTCCTTTCTCTCTCATGTAAAAAGTCTTATCCACCCCCTAAGGTCCGCATGCAAGTCCTGCGTCCAGTGGGTGGGCCCCCCGCCCGGGCCCCCCGCCCCTCCCTTACTGTAGCCGTCACTTCTTACTTCTCCCCCTCGTGGGACAACAAAAGTATTTGAACCTCTTGAGCACCAATACTCTCTCAAAAATCAGAATCACCAATCATTGATCAGAGATTAAATGATTATTTTCTATTTTGTATGAGAAAAACATTACAAGAGAATACTAAGCTCTTTGAGGGCAGAGGCAGGGTCTTATGTATTGTTTATCTTTGCCTGCGTAGTACCTTGTATAGTGTAACGTGTGTAACGTGAACTAGATTGAAAAGAGAAGTTCCTCTTATGTCATCAGATTTAGGGCATCAGATATCTCCATGCCAACTGAGATCTCATCATCGAGTGACTCTTGTTATCTAATAATTCAAATCATAACTGTTCCTGTATCAACCAGTCTAAACACGGAGGCCGTAAGAAGTTTAAAAAAAATTTAAATTGATGGGCTGTCTTCCTCATCTGCTCATGCATTTAATTAAACCCAGTTTAAGAGCAACAGGCGGCATGTAACCATCAAGCCATGTGACAAGAGCTTATGATTCCAGACCCCTTACTGAGCAGAGCTAGTGAATCCCAGGATGAATGTTTTGGAAAATATCTGTTCTTTTCTGTCTGGTTGGCTTTTTGCTGCCTTTATTTTCATTTTAGTTGTGTCATCTCATTGTATCATGATGTCATTTTTAAAGTTTAGTTGTGAGCTGGGAATATCACTGGTAGCAGCAGAATTGATGAATGGATTTTCAACCATCTTCTGCTCCCTCACATATCTGTCAGATACAATATATTTCCATCAGGAACTTGAGAAGTGAGGGAGGGAATATTTTGAAATTCTAGTTTGAAAAAGCATCCTAAGTGATTTATGCACATCTCTAACTCCAAAGTTTAAAACCGTGGTCGAAGATAGAGTCTACGAAATTGTTATTTTATTATAATTATTTCAGATTCAAAAAATGTCCAGAGTATCCTCTTGATATTTTAAGTAGATAAACATACTAGAAACATAAGGCTGGTCATGGTGGGGGATGAGACGGCAGGGAATAGAGAACAGCTAAATATATTGACAGACCTCAGTGAACGTTTTGACATAAAATTTCAGTCAGAACAGTCATGTGATTGTTTTTCTGAATGACAACAGAGGCTTTACTGAAGTCTCCTGGAATGTTAGATAAATTTTATTCAATACTGGCATATAATTCACTCATAAAAACATTTTTGTTACTTGCTTTTCATGTGCTAGGCACAGTGGCAGTATAAAATATATGCCCCAGAAACAGATAAGTAGGAAGGGTGATTTACAGTTAGGCGTCCCTGGTAGAAGGGGAGTGATCACGGGTATAGAGCTGTGTGGGGCGCTGGCATTCGTGGGAGAGTGAGAGAGAAATTCCAAAGTACTAGCTGAATTAACAAGGGGTTAAATATGTAAGTTGACTGATCATTGTCAACCCTTTTCACTTGAGGAGCTTTGAAACAGTAGGTTCCTGGGTCCTACCCCTGACACTCTGACTCTGTAAGTCTCTGATATCACTGACCTTTTTTTTTTTTTTTGCTAATGTGCTACTTTTTAAAACGTTTCCCAAGCTCTGAGTTGATGACTGCTATAGGTGAGTGCTGTATGAGGCTCATTGTACTATTTTCTCTTAGTATTTGAATGTTCCAAAGTAAAAAAAAAAAAGATTTAGGAAAGAAGAAGTAAAAACTCTCCAAGTCACACAGATGCCCTGCCAACTTTAGGAGAAAGAGGGAGTTAAAGCACAAACAGTCTATATTGTTGGCAGGGAGAAAGATCAATACACAAACTCTTGGATTAAAGTAACTTGTTTTGCCTTCAAGTCAAACTAATTTCTACTTAGGACATCCTTTTTACTGCATGCTTCATCTCAAAGTAAGTTTCTTACTAAAACAATCTCAGTCAATTAAGAGCCCTGACCCACTTTCTCAAGATATGTTCTGTATTGGAGCTCCTGTGAGGATATGCCCTCAGGAATGGGTATCAGAAGGAGACAAAAAACCTGTACACTGAAAACTGTAAGACTTTCATGAAAAAAATTGAAAAAGACACTAGAAAAAGGAAAAAATATTCCATGCTAATGGAAAAAATTAATAATGCTATCCAAGGTGATCTACAGATTCAGTGCAATCCCTATCAAAATTGCACTGCTGTTTCTCACAGAAATAGAAAAAAAAATCTTAAAATTTGTATGAGACCACAGAAGACAATGAATAGCCAAAGCAATCCCGAGAAAGAACAAAGCTGGAGGCATCACACTTCCTGATTTCAAACTGCATTTCAAAGCTATATTAATCAAAACAGTGTGGTATTGACATAAAAGCAGACACATAGGTCAGTGCAACAGAATAGAGAGCCCAGAAATAAACATATGCATATATGGTCAAATAAGTTTTGATAAAGGAGCCAAGAATATACAATGGGGAAAGGACAGTCTCTTCAATAAATGGTGCTGGGAAAACTGGACAGCTGCCTGCCAGAAAATGCAACTGGACCCCTATCTTACACCATATAAAAAAAAATCAACTCAAAATGGATTAAAGACCTGAACGTAAGATATGAAACTATAAAACACCTAGAAGAAAATATAGGGGGTAAACTTCTTGACATGAGTCTTGGCTATAAGTTTTTGGATTTGACACTAAAAGCAAAGGCAACAAAAGTAAAAATAAACAAGTGGGATGACATCAAACTGAAAAGTTCTGTATAGCAAAGGAAGCCATCACCAAAATGAAAAGGTAACCTCTGGAATGGGAGAAAATGAGGAAATGGAACCATTGAAAAATAAAATTTAAAATTTCAAAGCCTGCTTAGGGGGAGCAGAGCAGCTCCCTGCACCCTGGCCAAGCTGTCGTGATATCCTCACGTTGTTGTTCTGATATGAAATTATTGTTCTGCACTGACCCAGGGCAACTCTTCTTAACCACAAAAGCATGTAACCCCCTCATTTCCCTTCTGCTGAATGTGAAGTCTAGAGTTAGAGAGAGACCTGTCAACTAGAAAAATTACCTTTAAAAATATTTAATTTAGAAAGACAAGTTTCATTTGAAAATGTTATTTTATGTTTTTGTATGTGTGCCAACAACAACAAAAGAAAGAAAAATGCAAGTGCACCTCTGTCTTCACAGTGTGAACATTGCACTGACAGGGTGTGCCCAGCCTTTTGGCGTTCGAGAGGCGCCTGATTTGTGAGCATCGTGCCTCCTAATGAGTTGTGTGTTGTGATGCAGAACTTATATTCCCCATAGACCCTGCACTCTCAGAACTATTAATTTATCTTCTATGAATTAACACTGCCTTTGTTAATAGAACAGGGTCCCGCCCTTGGCAAAGTCCTCATCCACTTGGGGAAAATACTGAGCTAAAATACCTCAGTGTCATTTTAGCTTAGTACTTTGGATACCAGAATGGACTCATGCAGCAAGAACACCCTTCTTTTCTTTGTAAGAAAGCTCCTGAGTTCTGCGATTTTAACATGAGCCTGCAGTAAGCAGAGAGCTATTTGATGCTGAATTGTGAGCAAAGGGTTCTTTGTGGGAAGGTCTGTCAAACAGCAGTTACCATGGCAACCATGGCTAGATAACCCATTTGGGAAAATACTTGTAGAACCTAACACTCTATCATCTGTCATTCAATAATTTTATGTTCATAATAACTAGGAAATCAATGGCTATCCTCTGAGACAGTTTGTGGAAGGGCAGGCATGTTATTGGCAGCACACAGCTTGCATTTGTGTCTCTGTGTTCTGATTCGTGTGCCAGGTTAGGAGTGTGAGAAAGAACTTGTTTAGACTGGCACAAAGATGAAAGGCAGATTCAGTTCTGCAATCTAATTGCAACTGTAGTGTTTACACGTACAAAAGAGAAAGAACCAAATGGCATAATAATAAAGCAGTTGCTAGGCTGGTAGGAAGTAAGGTTCACCTAATATTCACATTGCACATTTTAAAATTCGGGGAGAAAAGACGAGTCCAAGTTACCACGTGACTGGCATGAACAAATTTCGACATGTAAAAGGCATTTTTCTTATCTTAGCTTTCTAATTAAACTGCTTATCATTGTAGAGGCTGTGTTACCTGGATGTTATGTACAGAATATAAAGTGATCATAGAAAAGTAATTAAAATTCTTAAACATGCAGTCCGTTGACTTTACATACAATTAGTTTTTAGAGTGTGAGGTTTAAAAATAAGGCAAGTTAGCTGAGTAGAGAAATATACACTTAATAATTGCCTTGACAGTATTTATCAACTGGAAAAAATGTCAGGAGTAATTTCAGTAAATGTATGTTATGAATGAGAAAGCATGATGAACTCACCAGACCACAATGTGAGTTGAAGAGAAAATCCCAGCATTTCGTATTCCGTAAAGAAAGGGCTACTTCACCTTCATGGGCACATGGAGAAGATACTGATTCAGACATTATATGATGCTTATTGCTTTCAATGTGGAAGTGTTTTGAAACCTAGAGATAAAGATGTTTGTAAATTGCTTTCCTTTCAACACAACAAGCTTTTATTTTAAGCTGTTCCTGGGGAAGTGCTATCATATAGGGGAGCCGTGTTTCTGTAAGTTTACAGGGGGCAAGTTTTGTCAAAGTGGAAGTGTGGGGCTCATTAAAACATCAGCTTCTTCAACATAAGAGCTAAACCTTCTAAAGTGAAAATGCTATTTTATGCTAAGGACTAGTTCTCTAAAGAGCTAGTTCTCTAAAGAGCTCTCCTGAATTTGAGCATATAAAATGGGAAGATTGCATGGCCCCTCTTAGTATAAAACCTGAGGTTCACTGAAGACTTTTAAAGTTAGAATTTCATATGTTTTTTCCCCCCAATAAACACTATGGTCTTATTGAATTTTCAAAGATCCAGTTGAGCAAATTTACTGTTTGTTTCTATCTTTTTTTTTCTTTTTCCTTCTTCCTGTACTTCTTTCCCCACCTTTCTCTCCATCTTTTTCTTTTTTCTTATTACTTTTCGGACTCAAAGTATTCATTTCTATTAATGCTTGCCTGGGTGAAAAATGGAAACCTCTGGTAGCTTTTATTTTTTAAACTTCTGCAAATGTGCCAAGCTGCTTAGGCACCTAAGTGGGTTCCAAATGGTATCAAAGGCAAAACTCTTTCTATTATGGAATGAGTTTTGGCTCCGTGTAATTTAATCTTTTAAAGAGGGGGTTGATTGTATTTCTAAATGTAACAACAGAGAGAAGGAATATATAATAAAAGAAGATGATAAGTTAAAAAAAATCGTTTATAGCCTTCACATAAAGGGATTTACCAAAACTTATGTTTTAGGAAACAACTTTTAAATACCCCTTATTTTTTGAAAAGGTTAAAAATCTGTGCTATTTTGTTATTCCTTTATGCATTTGTTTAATACATATATTTATGGAGTTGTCATCAGATCCTGAGGCCCGCTGCTGAGTGGCAGAAGTTACACAAAGACAATACGTCCACTGGGGAAAAAGATACGTAGACAGGAATTCCTAGGATGCTACGGGTGCACTGAGGAGAAGCATGTCATGTATCATTCTTAAATGCATCCATTCCCCTTACTGTAGAATCTCCCAATATGAGGTCATTTCTAACAACATTTATTGTGACATTTCAATATTTACCACTTTATAAAAGGATTCAGAAATACCAACATGTTTAACGTTTCTCCGTCTTGTCCATGAGAGTCAGATACTTAAAAAGAGATTTTTCCATATTCTCGGTGAAACTGAGACAACTAGTATTAGCATATGTATTAATGTTGTAGGGCTGTGTTAACTAAACACCCCAAACTGGGTGATATAAACAGGAGAAACTTGTCGTCTCACAGCTTTGCGGTCCAGAAGCCTGATATCGGGTGTCAGGGGGACCGTGTTCTTCCTGAAGCCCCAGGGGAGGATCCTTCCTGCTTCCAGCAGCCTCAGGTGTGCCTGACCTTGAGCAGCTTAACTCGGATCTCTCCCTCTTTCTACGCAGGGCTGTCTTTTTATGATATAGAACACCGATCATACTGGATTAGGGCCCATCCACCCATAGGACACGAGTCATACTGGATTAGGGCCCATGCACCCATAGAACACCAGTTACACTGGATTAGGGCCCACCCACCCATAGGACATGGGTCACACTGGATTAGGGCCCATCCACCCATACGACACGGGTCACACTGGATTAGGGCCCACCCACCCCCTTACTCTAGTATGACCTGATCTTTTGCATCTGCAATGACTCTGTTTGCAAATAAGGTCACATTCTGAGGTTCTAGGGGATAGGAGTTCAACATAGCTTTTGAGGGAAACACAATTCAGCCCATAACAGAGAATGAACTTCCATTTCAACTTTTTACCTTTTTGAGAAAATTAAACACTGACTCATTTTCTCCCAGAAGGATTTCTAACCTTCTTTTTTCATGTTTTGTTGGGCATGGTGATGTGCAACTTTCTTGACTATTTTATTTTAAAACCCATAAGCATAAAGATTTCCTAAAACCCTCTATATTCTTATATGCTGGACAAATGCATGCACATACATAATTATAAAGATACAAATGGCTATTCCAAAATTTTTGCATGATAATTTAACCTTTATAAACATGCCACTGCTTGGAATTCTTTACCATGGACAGTTTTGTAGTTAACATATACATTTGACTATGGAGCCTTCCCGTAGTGTGGCGTAGCCTGAAGTGAAATGCTAAAATATTGCCATACTCATAACTTAAGTCATGTGGTCTTTTCTTTACCATTTGGAATGTCAGAGAATGAATCCTGTTTGGTACCCTGTCTAGGAGGGAGAATGCTGCAGTGAGATGTCAAGGAAGACCGATTTCATTTAGAATCCTGTTTTAGCTTGATGGTCTGACTGTTCAATCTGTCATGGTCTTAATTTCCCCATCTTTAAAAATGGAAGGTCTGTTGTCGGGATTAAATGATATGCCATGAAAAAGTGCCTCTTTCACTGTTGGGCACATAAGAGCTACTTGGAAAAGGATTGATTAAAGCGATTGGAATTTGCAGCAAGTGAGGCTTAACTTTCACAACCTCATGCCTAGACTGTGAGACCAAACAAAGGCAGCGTTCCCCCCAGACGTGCGTACAGCTACTCTGTTTGCGGTGGGAGGCCTCCTTTCTAGCCCCACTTCCCTCCCCTTTGCATTTAAGACGGGAAATGTGAAGAAGCAGAGAGAGGGCGGTCGCCCAGCGCCACGTTGGAGATGCACTGCCTCCCAGTGCCTCTCTATTTTTAGTCACAGGTCAGATCAGTAAAACTTGTACCCGGGAGTGAGAACTGACATTGATCAGACTTCTCTCACTGGGTGAAAGACAAAAAAATCAATTGACACAGGATTCCTTGTTTATCCGTCACTCATCAAAGGCATAGACATTACATCGTCGGTGTGACTTTTTAGCATGTTGGAGAACTAGGAGAATAAGTGAATTCTGGCCTATTTTACCCTCCTGGGTTATTGCTTCGCTGGCTATGCCTAATTGAACCAGAATGCTATTTAAGTAAATACGTCAAAAGACATTTCATTTAAGCCTAGTTCATTCTTTACAAGGTCCGTTAGGTAAACAAAGTGAAGCAGTTATTGTCCTTCTTTCTATTTTTCTTCCCCTCTTAATTTCAGGTGTTAATGTGATCAGCAGCTTTTTCTCCCAGGTTTTAGTAGCAAAGAAGAGCCCTGCTTGTTAACAGGAGACAAAGAGGTTGAGAAGAAAGGTTAGAAAACAGGGCCAGGATCCTAATATTAGTTAATATTAATATTGACTAGATGATAATATTAATAATATTAACTAGTTAATTAATAGTTAATATTAACCTTCTATCAGGTTAGTCCAATACCCACTGTCCATTTCTATGTGATCTTAGGTAAGACAAGTTATCTCTCTGGGGCAGTTTCCCTACCTGATAAATAAAGAGATTGTACTCGATAACTTTAATTAATATTTTTAGGGTTGGGGTCCTCTGATTGAAAATCTGATCATTCCTATAGGTTTTTCCACACTGTGTCTGAATATACGAAAAACAACAACAGTAACTGATGTGTTAGGTGGCGGCCACAGATCCCCTTGAGCCCATATAGGAGCACACTGGCCTCCGTTCCCAAGGTCACTTCATGGCCCGAATCACTGCTTTACTCACAGTCACCACGCGCACTTTATTTCTGAAGGAGGGGCGGCAGGGAGGAGAAAAGCAAGGTGAGGAGAAGTGAGCAGAGGGCACGAGCCAGCAGAGGTTTAAGGAAGGTCCCTGGGCGAGGCCACAGGCATTTCACGTACATCTTATTGGTCAGAAACATGGCTTGAGAAATGGATTGGGGCGATCATGCACAGAGTCAAAAGCTGGAAGTTTGCTTACTTTGGAAGAAGGGATATGTGATAAAAGGTGATAACTAGCAGTCTCTGCTGCAGAGACACATAGCTACACGCTGAGTAAACAAACAAAAATGAGGGTCACTGTTAACTCCAGGGAAAACAACACATTGTGCAAGAAAGGAAATAAAATCGACACATACCACCACATCGCTCAGCTGTGAATCATATACACATAGCTGTGACGATGTAATGACTGAATATGGATTAAGACAAAAATTGCAGTAGAACGATTAATATCAAAAAGCTGGGAAGTAAAGAGCTAAATCTTCTTTATCCATTATAGATTATCAATATTTAATACCTAAAACTTAAAATCCTAAAAGAGTTTAATTCATTAAGAAGATAAGCATCAAATTCCCATCACTCAAACTGTGATGACATGACTACATAACGGAAAAACGTGGAGTGCTACACGGATGTCCAGCAGACAGTCACCTCTTGAGGCTCTGGAAAGGTGCCCCAGCAGTGATGTTCTAAAGTGCACAGGCATTTATGAGACAAAGAAAATGCCTCCTCATTCAGAAGGCTGGACCCAGTCAGAGGTCCTGAGGTAGTGAGGCACAGGGCAGAGTGCATTTGAATGGGATGGAGGCTCACAACTGAAGGAATTAACACCAAGAATTGAGATGGGAAAAATGCTGATCTAATGCAGCCTTGCAAACAGTATTATGGATTTAGGTACTTAGCCTTAATTTACTGAAACCTCAAAGTGAGGATGTGATAATCAAGTTTTTATTTTAAAGTATGTCTCTGGTCCAGATGAACTACAGAACACTTGTGGGAGGTGTTGTAGAAGGACAGGACATATGCGCTGGGACCAGTTTGGGATAGTTTAGTAAGAGAGGGCAGATAATTTCACCTTGGTTGATAGTAGTAAAAAAAATGTAGACATGTCGATGGAACAGAGAGAGATTTAGATGGAAAAGGAATTGGACTTCCTTCTTTTAGTCTATAACTTAACTTTGTAAAATTTAACTTTGTAAAATTCAGTTAATGGTTTTGAACTTTGCTTTTTCTTCCTACAACCTAGCAATATACACTGCCTATGTATTAATAAATATGAGTGAATAAACATCTTAGTCTGTATATAGAGTAAAATTGGCACCATGCAATGCATGTAGGCTAACAGGTACCCAACATTTTTGGTGAAATTTCAACTTTGGGCAAGTATTGTGTTACACATTGAAACTTTTCTTTTCTGTATTTAAAGGAAGAAATTGGTTCCTTACGGTATATAAAACATAATTACTTGGAAATGAGGAATTGTGTCCAGAAGGCGTGCTTTACCATAGCAACCTTAACACGGAGTTACAGTATGTCTTTCATTTTTACGAAGGGCAATTCATCACGGGAGGAATGTCCTGAATATGTCATATTTTACTATCAGCTTATTTAGTTAGATAATCAAGATCTTGACTCTTGAAACAGAATTACGCTACGTTGGTCTATTTTCATGCTTGCAAGTATAATGTATATATACTTTACATTCATTTTAAATTATAAATGGATTGAAACTAACCCTCTAGCTAGCACTCACAAAACATAGAAGCAAGGCCGTATTTCAGTTTTCTTCCATCACTTTACAACCATGTGATTGATGGAGACCTAAATATTTCCTCTTAGACTGACACATTATTTTTTTTTCCTAAACTGAACCATTAAAATTTGAGAAATTAAACATAGTATAAATTTAAACAGAGGGTTTGAACTGAAATGTGAACAAAGGTACTAAATTTATTTTCTTCACACACATATATGTACTGTAGAATTTGGTAACTACATTTTTATTTTAGAGATATCATTTTTCTTCTATTGTAAATAACACTTTTTCTTCTTCTTGATGACCAAGAATGACAAAAGAGTCAGTTTTCTTTCTGATTAAAGCATTTGGCCATTTGCTTTCCTTCACATGTATTTTTGTATAGAGCTAGAAATTTGGACAGAGGCAGCCACAGGAGGTGGCTTACAAGGCGTGGAATGAATTGTTTTTCTTCCCTGGGTAGATGCTCTAGTTTTATTCAAGTTGATCTGAAACTGTGTGTTGGATTAGGACTGTTCTTTTGTAATTGCAGCAGTACACTCTGGTTGAGCTCAGGTATGTGTGGACTTTTCCCAAAGCGCTGCCATGACACCTTTCCTTTGAAAGCATCATGTGCCTTGATGTTTAAACTTGGTGATAAAAGCATCCATCTTAGTCTGTTCCGACTGCTGTAGCAGAATACTATAGACGAGGTGGCTTATAAATGACAGAAATTTATTCCTCACAGCTCTGGAGGCTGGAAGTCCAAGATCAAGGCACTAGTGATTTTTCGGTGTCTGATGGGAACCACCTCCTGGTCCGCAGAGAGCTGTCTTCCTGCCATGTCCTCACGTGGCTAAGGGGGTGAAGGGGCTCTCTGGGGTCTCTTACAGGGCCACGCAGCTCATTCGTGAGAGTTCTACTCTCCTGATCTAATCGCCGCCTAGAGGCCCCATCGCCAGATCCCAACACACCAGGCTTGGTTTCAATATACAGATTTTGGAGGACATAAACATTCAGTCTATAGCAGCACCTGAAGAATATGTTCTTACACTGGAATTTGACATTCTGTATGATAGCCTTTTTTGGTCTTTAATAAAACAAGTAAAGATGTAATGTCTGTTTATCACTTTCAGAGAAGGGACGTTGAGATGAAAGCTATAGTCTGACCAAGGGTGGTTTCTAAATATTTTTGCAGAAAGGAAAATGCTAAAGAAACACAATTTAAAAATACTTTGAGACTTTTGGAAAGGTAAAAATGAAGGTTTTTCATTTATACAGACCTTTAACATGGCATTCTCTCCTCGCCATCCCCCCACAAAAGCTGATACTACATTGGTGTTTGCTTTATAGGCAACACCATCATTGACCAAAGGAAATGTGGTACCTGCCACTGTCAACGCAGACAGAATAGCATTGGTTCCCTGAACAATTGGCTGAGCAGAACAATTGGCAAAGCCATGGGTGAGGTTTACGGGTTTGATGTCCGGAGTCTGCCCTCCATTTGGCCGCGGTTTGAATCTCACGTCTCATTCAGTCATCCACTTGTGCTTCTCGAGTGTCTGCGTGTGCCAAGCAGTATTCAAGATGCCAGAACGGCAGAGATGGTGCTTGACTTGCAAGATGCCGCAGCGCGGCAGGGAAGGAAGGATACAATGTCAGAGCCCTGACGGTGGAGGTTACAGAGTAGCACGCTGGGACGGGGCGGGGAGCACTGGATTTTGCTTCCAAAGGAAGGGTTCAGCTCACAGAAGGGGCGAAATCTGAGTCCTCAGATGGGTACTGATGGGCACAGTAAAGGAGGTAACATGAGCAAAGGGGCACAGGGAGGAAGATGCAGGGGAATGTTGTAGAAGGGCAGCCCTGTGCAGTGTGTGTGGGTGAGTGAGGGGCATGAAGGTTAAAGTTGTAAGGCATGTTGTGTGGGTCTCGGGATTTAGCCACTGTTTCAGACTGTGTATGTATATTTACAATCTTTCAGATTGCATGTATATATAAAACCTTTCATACTGTGCGTGTATGTATAAAATGTATATATACATAAAATGACAATCTTAGTCCAGCATGTTAACTCCCTCCATAATTAGGAACACAAACCCCAATTCATTAATTTCCTAATCATTCATCCTTGCAGCAGATAATAAGCAGTCTTTATCTTATGTATGCAACATATAACTTGTGTAATTACAGAGTTTTAAATTTTTATTTAAAAACTTAACATTAAATGACAATGGAGAATTTATGCAGTTCTAATAAGGCTCTTTTTTTTCCTGTTTCTGTGAACATCTTTTCCTTCTGCAGCAGGTTATCATTTATTTGAATTTATAACTAACATTGACAGACAACAAAGGTACATTGATGTTCGCATGCACTCGCTTTTTTTAAAAAAATAGAAATATGCTTTAAAAATCTAAAATGAAAAACTCAGAAACATTGCTTTCATTCTGTGGAACATTAATTGAAAGTAAAATTCATCTTAAATGAATCATTGGTATCATTTCTACTGTACATTATTTAGAAAGAGTAACAGGAATAAAAGATACTGTGAAATATATTTTTGAACACGAACAAATGCATTCTTGCTTACAACCAAACAAGGAAATAATCATAATTACTACATATAGACACCAACTTCAAAAACTGCCCTTAAGGAATTTTATTCCTAGTAAAAAAACTCCTTGACTTGTTAAAAATTGTGAGATCATGTTTCATGCAAATCCAAAAGCAAGCTGCTGCTCTATAAATAGTCATGACTTTGTCCCATTTTAAATGGTTAAACCAGAGATTCTATGAGATGCCCTGTATTTTGCCTATGGCTACTTTTCTACCATGAAATTTCCTAGTTGGCTGTTATGTAAAACAGAGCCATTCTCCCTGCAGCCCTGCTTGGGGGACAGCTGATGTATGAAGGGGGCACTGAGCCAAGGTGTTCCCGCTCCCCTGAGCCAAGGGAGAAGGGCTTGGCCAGAGAAGAGCAGCCGAGTGGCCATGCAGAGTGTGGGTGTCAGTGGTGGGGGGTCCGCTGGCTCAGATCAGCACCCAGCTGACAACCCACTCTGAGAACCAGTCAGATGGCACGGATCTCCCCTCGCGATCGCATGGGGCGCCCTGCTTGGCTTCTTACAGCCAGAAGAAGAGTAGGTTTCAGAGTAAGTCTATGTAACTCCATTCAGAGATAAAGCAGGATTTTCTATGCTAATCTGTATTATTTTCCATACGAAATGAGAATAAAAGAGAAATCCTTGGTGAAACGGGAGTTAGCGATAACCTTGTATGAGGAGCCTTCCTTTCCTTCTCGTCTTGAATCCCAGCTGCCCACCTGGTGTTCGGGTTTTATGCTTGTTTCAAACGTGTGATGGCCCCTGGGAGAGTGGCCACAACGCTGCAGTCGGACGGCAGAGCGCCCCCTGCCCCCAGCTCGCGGTTCCGCGTGCGGACATCCTGCTCGGTGCCTGTTCAGCAGGGTGACATGACAGCTGCTGCGTGCGGGCGTGTGCTGGGCCGGGACTGGGACCCACGCAGACGGGGAACAGACCTCCGCACCCCTCCAACGGCTGGCCCAGGAGCTTTGCACGAGCCAGGCCTGGGAGGGGGCCTCGCGGGCTGCCGTGACTTTTCTTCTCTGGCAGACTGGCAGGTAACTGAAGCCAGGTTGGTGGTGCCGCCTCGGGAGTTTTACCTAATGATCTTCTGGAACGCAGGTGCATTGGCGGGCGTTTTAGGCTCAGGAAAACCCGAGTAGTGTCACAAAGTGAGTCTTTGCTGCCGTGGGGGTTTGTAGGAGTGGGGTGCAGTAGTGTTAGATCATCATGAAGCATTTTGGTGGCTACTGCAGAATTAATGGCACTTTTATGGCTCACGATTAATGACTGCCAAGAAATAAGTTTATATCTGCTCAAATAGTAATTTTAAGTCCAACTTGCCAGCTGTCAGATGCATCCAGCACGTTGAAGACTCTTTCTTTGCAATAGTCAGTGTTTCTCTTACATCCATCATGTCATTAGATCATTACTTAGAACCTCAGTTGTTTTACACACACTTGATGTAAGTTTAATCAAGCAAAGCAAATTGTCACTTCTAGGAAGCAATTTCCAAGTCGTTGTGGAAACTTCGTTTTCTTCAGTATTGAAGTCCTTGAAATTATTGCTATTTGTTGAGTACCTAATTTTTTAAAGTAATTTTTTAAAAAATTTAACCTCAAGAAATCGTAACCTCACTTCTTAGGTCACTGGATGCAAAGACGTCTGATCTGAGCTCATTCAACTCTTCTTCCTCCCCAGACTTCTAAATTGTCCGTATCTTTACTTTTCTTTGACTTCTGTCTGAGAAAAAAAAAAAAATCTCCCTCCAGTCAGCCTATGGCCTGTGCGGTGCCTGTCCTCGAGGCCGCTCCTGGCCCCTCCCTTTGTGTTCCGCCCCTTCAGCGCCTCCGCTCTCTGCTTCCTTGGGCCCATTCCCATCTGGAGATGAGCAGACAAACCCCTCCTCCATCCTACAAGGTCAGTGTCGCTCCCTCTTCCTTCCCTTGCAAACTTCTTGGAAGAATACTCTTCATGCGCCGCCAGCGCCTCATCCTGGCCTCACTCCTCGGCCGGCTCCGTGCAGCCCACCCTGCCTTTCTCTAGGCAGCTCTGAAAAACGGCTGCTGCATCCCAATCAATAAATGTGCCACTCCCCACATGGCATCCCTGCCTGCAATTCTCAGCCACATGTGACCCTACTGACGAGCCCATTTTTCTGTGGATTCTCCACCCCCTTGATGCCTGCCCTTCTTCTTCTGATTTCTTCACCGAGGGATACGCAGTTTCAGTTCCTGACGCTTTTTTTTTTCTCCTATACCTTTTCCTGGGCTCGGTGCCTCGTTTCCAAATAAATTTGGGTGACCTTCACATCCATATCATCATCTTTTTTCTCTCTCATCAAAATTTCAACGCCATAAAGGACATCTTCATTCTGAGCACTACCTCAATGTCACCAAGCCCAACTGCAGTCTGTTTGTGGCGGTGCGTCCTCCTGGGTCTCTTATTTCTAACAGTGGTGTAGCCTTCAACTCAGACACCCAGTCTTACCCATGAACTCATTGCTGCTTTCTTCCTGTTCCTTCGCATCAGCAGGCAAGACGGCTTGTTCCTATCTCTGGAGCATCTCTCCCGTTTATTCTGTATCACCCTGTGTCCATTTCCCCTTTTCAAGGACATCACACGCTCTTGTAAAAGGTTTATTATTTATTATTAATACTGTCGTTAGATTCCTATTTGTTTCGTCTGGTTCAAGACCCTTGAGAAACTGAAATAAAGGCCTTCACGTCGGCATTTCCTTATGTAGAATCTTCAGTAGCTCTGCATGGCCCACGGAAGAAGGAGCGAACACGGACGCTCTCAACTCTTCACCAACTCGTCAAATCCGCCTCTCCTGAGGGGCTCCCACACTTGCCCTGCAAAACAAATAATACATTCCCTTAATGTTCCCGTGTTTTCTTAAGGTTTCATCCATTCTTCACTATTCCTCCCACTGTTTTTCTTCATCCTCTCCATCTCTGCCTGCTACTAGGCTACCTTATGATATTTTCCTGAAAAAAAAATAGTAAAATACTACCAACAGTGAAATGCATATACATGTATCATGTTGTTTTAAGCAAATGATTATAAAATAGATCTTTCAACTAGCTAATATCCCACAGTGATTAGTATACTATATCCCTACTGAGGATTCTGTGTTAATGATTTATTTATTTAATTATTGAAGGTTAGCAGAGTATCCATGTGTATCAATAAATACTTGTTGAATGAATAAGTGAATTTAACTGATTGTTTTTAATTAGAATCTCTTGGCTCATTACCTTGATAGTTCTTGGGCCTGACAAGAGTTATCAATTTTGCCTTTATTTGTAATTTCATTCTTACTAATTTGTATACCACTTTGTATATGCTCCGCCTATGGAAATATTTAAATAGGCTTATCCTTAAAGCAAAGAAAGGAGAGTCTACACAAGCATAACTCATTTTCAGAGTACTAATTATTATTAGAGAGTATTGTGTATCTGCCATTACATAACAGAAATTATAAAATACATTCTCAGGCAAATGACCTGTATGCCATGGGTTCACACTTCAGTGAACTGTGGTTGATAATTATCAGTATAATAAATTTCCAAGAATAAACTATATTAGAAATCGTTTCCAGTGTCCAAAAGTTTATAAATACGTGCATATATATGTACACCCACACAAAACAGACATATACATCTCTCTCATTCTGTGTGGGCTGTGCACACGTCCATGGTGGAAATTTCTTCTTTCAATGTGACATTTACCAAAAGCATTTGCAAAAAGATCAGCCCCCGGCCTCCAGGACCCTCCTTCCTTCTGCACATGCTTCTTCTCGCTTTCTTAGTATTGCTTCCTGACTTCATTTGTTCAATAACTCCTCTTGGTTGGTTAAAAATTGGCAGCCTAGGCTCAACTCTGTTTTTTGTTCGTTTGTTTGTAGTTGTTGTTTTTTACTCCTTAACAGTAATTTAAGTCAGAAAAATCTTGAGGCTTCATTCTCTGAGGGCAACTTGCCCAAAATTTGGCTGAATTTGCATAATCCTAAACTTCCGAGTTTTACATGTAATGTTGTATTAACAGACATTCTGCCATGAACATTTGCGCACCTTCTAATATGAGTTTCATGTTCCTGAGTCCCCAAGTCAGAAGAGTTTTCACTTTACCTTGCCATTGAACTCAGCTCCCTCAATAGTTAAAAAATTATGTTAACTGAACATCCTTAGCTGTTAAGATTTTGAATGAGGTAGTGATGGTAACCCCTTTCAAATCACTCAGAAAGCAGTAAGAAAGGCTCTTGGGATCTGAGGGAGGAAAGGATGGTCTTATTTGAGAAACAATTATTTCACATAATCCTATCAACAATGCCATGAGGCCGAAGCTATTAACTCTATTTCACATATGAGAAATGAAGACTCAGATAGTCAGCATGGTTTCAGAGCTCGCACTGTAGAGCTGGGACTTAGCCCCGTGACTTGTTATTTGGAAGCCCGCATTGTCCCATTCCTCTGTCTGCGCTGCGAGGTTGCTCACGCCCTGGAAATATTCCTATGCTCTAACCACACTGAGACCATTCCATCCCATGCCTGCTTTCCTTCAGGCCCTCTTCTCCTTTATTTAAGAATAATTTTCATCACTTGATTAGGAATCAGCTTAACCTACTTATGCTATGTCTGTTTACTACAGAGTTGCTGTCGTAACCCAATTAAGATGCAAAATCCGTCTGAGCATCAGTATTTCTGAAATGGGCAAGTTTTTGCTCCAAGGGTCATTAGCCCTATATTATCACACCGTGCATATACTTAGTCTGCTTATATGAAACTGTCCTTATGTTGGATTTATATTTTCTTCTTTCTAAAATATATATATATCACTTATCTTTATGGTTAAACTAATGATTTGATGAAAATTTGGATGACTTATAGGGAAACTTGATAATTTTTAAATTGATATTTCTGAATATTTATTCAATTATGCAAGGTTATATTGCTCTATTTCTTTACAGAGTGTTGCTTAAGAGATCCCTAGAAGCCACCATGACCTACTTTTGAATCATGACTAGCTGAGCTTTTGCATGCTAACTATATTTGCTTAAATACAGGAACTCAGAAGTGTTGTCTTTTGAATCTTAGTCATATTAAGCTATGCTGGCAAAAAATGTTCAAGTCCATAGTGATTTCTCTTGTAAAGGTACACTTCTCCTCCATTTGTTATGTACAGGTGTGGAAGCTCACCTGAATGACTTCCTCCAAGCAGTGAGTCAGGAATCCAGGCTATTTGCACCATCACTCCATTCTGTTGGTGTCTTTGCTGATAGACGTGTGATGCATACATTTCCCACTGGAGTTAATCACTAGACCTGTGGGTCTACATCAGCCTTACTAAGAAAGAGGCTTACACATAGCTGGATTAAAAACAACAACGATTTTAAGAATCCCATCCTAAAACCACAGTTTCCTGGGTACACCCTCCATTACCGCTCCTGTGATACCCTGAGCTTCATGACCTCAATTACCCAAAGTGCACGATCATCCCTACTTTCTGCTCCTGGTGAAACAGATTTCAAATGGCAAGTAGCTAAGCTCCAGATGGGTTGAACTCGGTGTCTAGAGATACTGTAAATCAAGGAAGACTCATCTTTTAGAAGATGAAATGGATTTATACCTTTACTTGATCAAAAGTGCGCATTACAGCAAATCATCTCATTCACACAGATTCAATAAGACGTCATTTAATTCTCTTTGCCCAGCACCAGTGCCTGGGACTTGGGCGACCCAGTGTCCCATTAGGGATGGTGAGTTCTTTGAGCTGGACCACGTACCTGATCCCAGAAGCTAAAAACCAGCCTTTCCACAGGACTACTAGGCACTTTCCCATTGGTGCAGCCCAGAGGTACGGCATGTGCAGTGAACTGCAAACAGAAACGGTGACTCTGATGGAAGCCCAGCCCCAGGCTCTGCATTCATGGCGCACAGGACTACAGGCACCACACTGCAGGGAGGGGTCCTGTCGCCGTACTCCCTGGGGGAGGTAGGGTATCTTACTGGAGAAAGCAGAGTCTTACATGTAAGCCCACTTGAATCTAAACCTCGGCTTTGCCACTTAAACCAGCTGCATGACTTGGAATCAAAGTACATAATATTCTGAATACAACTCCTCCCAGAGAAAAATTGATGTTTCTAAGTATCCATCCAGCCATTAGCAAACATGTAGACAAAACAATAATGCAGCTGCCTGCGCTTCTGGATATCTTCACAACAGAAATTAGACATTCCAGATAGGATTTAGTGTAAAGTGCAATAAGATTAGCTAATAGTTTTTGAGCACCTACATGGAACAGGCTCCAGGTGAAGCACATGTTCACAGAATTCCTTTCTAGTAGGTACTGTGACTACCCCTGTCTCACAGGGTAGGTGGAAATTGAGGCACCTGCAGGGTGTGTAACTCGTTCCAGTTCATACAGAAAGTGTTTTAAAGTGAGGTTCAGAGACATTTCCACATGATTTCACCATCAGAAAGGACTCAGGCGCTCACTTTGATGAGAGCAGTGTCCTGGGCCGAGTGTGGACACCATCCGTCATTCTGTGCTATCAGTTCTTCGGAAATTGATGTGGTCTGAAAATATTGATTTACAATGCTAGTGTTTCAATTAGACATAGTAAGCCCATTTTCATGGTAGAAAAAGGTGACAATGAGATGGGGGTAGGTCTGAAGATACCAGAACCACAATAGTCAAGTGAATTCCTAGATCCTAATGTTGGAGAAAACTTCAGACCTTGAAAAGCCTGAACTTCAGACCTTGAAAAGATGAACTTAAAATAGTTCATCTCTTTGCTTGCTATCCCCCTTACCTGCTTATCTTTCTTACATTTGCTTGGTTATATATCTATACACACACATAGTTAAGCACACAGAAAATAAATGAAGAAATGAATATCCAGGTTCTAGGATATCCAAGAAGGATGAGCCAGTTCTCCCGTTACACGCCCTGTGCTAATTCCCTGCAGGACATAACCCCTGTTATTGCCTGGATATTTTATGTAGTGATTATCTGTTTGTTTATTTACTGCTCTCTCTCCCTGTAAGGCTTTCTCCATGAGATCTGGGACCTTTGTATGTCCTGAATGTCACTGTAATGACTGAAGAGGTGAGCGGAGTCAGGGATAAGGGAGGAAATGACCATGAATCACAGCACCAGATAACAAAGGAGAGTCTAGAGCTTGTTAAGGTCAAAAAGAAGAGAGAAATCTATCAGCAAGACATGAAGGGTAATGTTAGCAAGTTGTGGTCTCTGTGCCTAGAGCAGAAATAGTCTGTTTATTATGTTCTCTTTCATATGTGCACATGTGTGTCTATGTGCATGAGGGTGGTGGGGGGGTAGTAGGTTAGAGGCCAGAGAAATGGGGGTAAGAAGAGCTCATAAATGTGTGTTTGTGGGCAGAGAGAAGCAGGGCACCAGGAGTTGGCTCCTTACTATTGTAAACTGCAATGCTCATGAGTGAGCGAAGGATCCACTGAGAAAAAACAGTGGCCTAAACCGAGAGCAGTGGGCTGGGCAGGAAGCAAGGAGAGGCTGAGCAGTCTTGAGTGGGGGTGTGGCCATTAGCTGTGGGAGGGGCAAGCACCGAGGCAGGTGCTCGGACCGCGGACGCGAGCACCTGGGGACACTCAGCCCCCTCCTCCTGGATGCAGGGCGCACAGAGAACAGGGTGCAAGAGGGTCATGACTCACGTTGCGAGGAGTTGAATTCAGCGTGTTATGGCCAGCCCACATGCTAGTGGCGTCATCAGTGAATAAGGGAGTCTGACGCTTAAGAGAAAATTAAGTCTAGAGATTTACATTTGGGAGTCGTCAGCCAATGTATACCTCCACCTTCCCCAAACCTCCAAATTTTCTTGCCTTAAGTACCTGTTCATGATCATTCCTTAATGTAGAGACACGATCACTCTACTTTCGAGGCATAGCTTCCCTATTGTAATAAATATGAAGAAGGAAAATTATTCTACAGTTCTCAGTACATATTCAGCACAGCAGTGTCCCATCACCAGTGGAACCGAGTAAGGTTATGAAATGTTAGATGTATTCCATCTGTTTCACGCAGCCATGGTTGAGGATGCCGGTTGGCACCCAGGACTTGATTTTAGACTACACTCGGGTTCTCGGGGAAGTTCTTGCATCTCAGTGCATGACAGTCATCACCAGAATGCCTTCTTCTAGCCATCCAGGAATTTGTCATGGCGATGACTGTCTCTGAGTGACAGGCAGTGTAAAATGCTGGTCAGGCAATGGATCTAGACGCCCTGAGTCTGAGTTCTGGTTCCCCAGTTTACTACTCACGGAACCCCTTTGCTGCGCATGTCAGAGGAGGTACTGATAGCACCCACCTCAGAGGTTCACCTGAGCACTAAAGGAAATTAATATCACACGGTGCTCAAACAATGGTATACAAAGACATAAAGCAAATAAGTGTTAGCTCTTATTTTCAAAATACTTAGAAATGATTCCCATGCTCTACTCACAGTAACTGTTCAATGAATTCTCGTTGAATCAAAGTATTCATGGACATTTGCTAGACTACTTTTACAGAAGGAAAAATGGTGACAGTAGTGTTCCAGGGAAACCTTGTGTGCTGGCTGTGATGGCGCTGAGCAGTGTGACATCAGCAAAGCTTGACACCTTGGTGAGCACATGGCCAGGTGGCCATAGATGATCAAATCAACATACCCTGGGCTAGAGTAGAAGTCGCTGGAATTCCTCAAAGTCATATTGCTGTTGACTACCTCTTTCACAACTGTGTGATTCTTGTTTCTGATGCTGTCGTTGGGCTCTTATGCACTTATGTCCACATTATTTATACATATTTATATTATATGTATATACATCCACATGTATTTATATATATGCATTACACATGATGCATTAGAAGAAATAAATAGAACCTCAGGATTACTACTCTGAATATTTTACATTCTTTATACATAAAATAAATGGTTACCTGTGTGTCACTTTTACAAATGGGCACTTCCTGGGCCACTATGTCTGTTATGTAAAAGGTAGGGAGAGGCCCACCTCATGTGCAATGGCAAACAGTGTGAACAGAGTGTAACTATGAAGTTTCAGTGAAGTAATTTCAAATAATGTAATAGAGATTAATTATGATGAAAAAAATCAGAAACAAGTAGCCTGGAAATCTGAAATAGAGATTATTGTTATCACTGTCACTCTTGTGTTTGCTGGTGGCCAGTATGAATTGTCACAACCATGTGCCAGGTGTACTTGACACATGTTATCACCAAAACAACTTTATCCGTTGCAATAATTGGCTGGTAGATGCTGTTATTATCCTTGTCTTAGTGCTGAGAAACCAAGAAACAGAAAAGATTAGAAAAAAGAACAATAACTTGCCCAGCATCACAAAGGTTAAAAATCAGAGGCACTGGGAACTTGGCCAGACTGACTCCAGACCCCAGGCCGGACCAGCACACCCATGTGGATGGAACACTGCACAGTTTATGAATCTCTTCTTGTGTATTTTATCTCATTCCATCTGTACAATAGCCTGCAAGATAGGTTTTATTTCATTGTGTAAACTGCACAAGGCCACATGGAGAGGGACAAGACTCACGCGGGAACCCGGGTCCTCTTCCTTGCGATCCCACATCTTTTCTTTCCACTGGAGTCTAGTCTAATGACTTGGCAATCCTAGGAGTTGGGAAGTTGGGAAGGCGCTTGGTCGCGGAATGATCATGGATGCAAAGTGAAGACAGTCGGCTAGCGGACACGACGTGGGAAGGGGTTACAGTCTGCTGGCTGTAACCAAGCAAACAGATGACATGTGGACACCATCAGGGGAGCTTTTTTGTAAATTCATGATATTAGTTGATGTGCACAGTGTAGTGAAAAACTACTGGATCTGGGTCAAAAGGCAGAGGCCCTGGGTCACCTGTCATTGGTGATTTGAATACCTAATGATTCCTTCATTAGTAAATAAGGATAGTATCTGATGTTTACCTCAGAGACACTGTGAAAATCAAACAAGATGATATTTAATTTCAAAAACCTGGCATTCCTGTACCATCAAACATAGGATAAGTGTCCAATAAATGTGTATGAAATAAATAAATGAATATATGACAGATTTGTGCGGCAGAAAGTAAATATATACATATAAATACACAAACCAATAAAACACATGTGACCATACCTCAGTCATCTGTGTGCCTATCACAGAAATGTTTGTATATCATAAATACTCAGATTTACTTTTACAGAATCAAACCAAATTCCATCTCTTACGCTTCTGGTTCTTCAGTCCTTTGACGTAATATTCTTGAAACAGGCCTGTGGGGTGGGGGATGCCACCTGGCCGTGAGATACAGAAGCACAGATTTATGTCGCGTTGCCAGAACCAGGTCTGCTCGCCTCTCCTCGTCGCTTCCGTTCGTCCGGTGCGCCTCCTTTGGAGACCCGCAGCATGAGTCACCAGGCCAGGCATCGTAGGAAATCAGAGGACAGTCGGCCACCCCATCCCTGCCTGGAGTGCCGCCTCACGTGTCGTGTCGTCTAGTAAGAAGGGAAAAGCAAGCAGGACCACAAGAGGTTGATTTGTGGCATGTCTGGAGAATAAGCAGGGTGAGGTAAGATCTGGAGCAAAGGCAGAAAGACGGGCATCTGTTCACAGCAGTTCAGCTCTGCTGGAGCCTGAGAAAAGATATGAGCACTCAAGGGGCCCGTTCTCCAGGACTGAGGGGTTCTGGGAGATGGGGTTTGGAGTGAAAGCCAGGAAAGTCCGGTGCAAACCGGGCTGAGGTGGTCATCCTAGTGTGCACGTACGTGCAGCTCCCAGTGACTGATTATCAAGAGTGTTAGTAGTGGAGGTATTCAGCTGTGGCATACAAAAATAGTTCAGTATTTTGATAAAGTTCAATTTTAGTTTAGTTTAGTAATTTATCTAAACCAAAATAAAGTGATTTTTAAGTACAAACCCCTTATTTTAGGCTAGATCTATCTTTGTAAAGTTCTTCTCTCTCCCTCTCTCTCCCTCTGTCTCTCTCAGTTTCTGTACTTCCAAGTGTGATCATCCATTCCCTCAGGACCAGGTAAAGGCATATTGATGTAACTCTGGCTTCCTCTGCCAGAGAGCTCAGCAAATTAGCTATCAAATTCAACCGCAGAATTTGTAATTGGAGAACTGAGTTCAGATCTCTTTGCTCAATTTGACCTTGAGCAAGTGACTGTCTCTCCAAGCCTCAGGTCCTTTGTGTTTGTGGTTGCATATAAGAATTAAACTATAGGAAATGTCAGGCGGCTAAATGTCTACTCAGCGATGCCCAAGTATCCTAAAATGAAGGCAGAGTCAAGCCTGGGATAGGAATGTGTGAGCAAGATGCCGAGGCAGGTAGCAGGCCTACCTGGAGGGTCCATATACGACTGTGGCCTGAACGCCCACACCAGCATAGAAACAAGGACAATGGAGAAAACTGCCATCTACAATTTATGGCATCTGTCACAAACTCAAGGGATTGGAGATTTAAAATAGTCATGTGTGAGCTTTCTGTCCCTCTCTTAGTAGGGGCAGCAAAGATGTACTGCACTTGCCACCATGGATGGGACACAGGCAAAGCCCCTTTGTAAGTTAGTTTTCAAAGTGTCTCCTTGTAAATGCAACAAAACTGTAGAAAACACGTAAAGCAAAGGTTGATTAAATGAATTATACCACCTAAAAAAGCCCTTACCCAGATTGGGAATTAGAACTTTGTTAGAACACTGAAACTTTCCAGTGTCCCCTCTGCTTCTCAGCACCCACTCTCCTGCTAAAGAGTGATCACCATCTGGACTTTATTGGTGATCATTTTCTTCCTTGGATTTTTAATTTTATCACCCAAAGGATGTGCATACCATAAAAGGAGAGTTTAGTAATGCCTGTTGTTGAAATGTCATAAAGTGTCTTTATATACAGACTCCCTCTCTCTCAGAAACTCAAATATGTATCTATTTATGTTGAGCTGCCCACGGTCTGGATTTGGCTGGTGACATCTCCATGGTTTAGTTTAATATGCAACCCTGTCTTCCGCATTCTCTGTAATTTGCTATCTTTTGGAAAAGCTCTTTCAAGAGTGGTGCCATCTTCTGTTAGGTGGCACATATATCCAGTTATCTTGAGTGCGTATGTGAGTGTGTGTGTGTGTGTGTGTGTGTCTGTGTCATGTCAACAGCCATTAATTCTCATTCCCCAGACCCGTTAATGTTCTATCACTCCTTCTTCCTTTATTAGCTGATACAGTTCTATGGAGAGAAACTCCGGCACATCTACTCTTTAGTTACTCAGAAGTATAGCTGACGCAGGAAAAGCAAGATGAATACTGGGTTCCTTCCTTTTCATTCACTTGTTGCTTTACCTTCTTGTGTGTCAGTCTAGATCTTGACAAACATGTCCTATTTTGAATGCCACTGCATTTGGGAGGAGTAAACCAATAAACGTAAAAGCAATTAAAATAAATGCATACCCAACAAATGTTTTTACCCTTTGGTGATTTTATTTTTCCTGAGGATATTTGGAAAGATAGTCATCTACTCTCTCGCGTATTACTCTGTATAATTTCTGTCCAAGACAGATATCTAGTCCTTTGATATTTTTAAAACATTGTTCAGATGAACTCATTTGTCCCTGTCTACTTGAAACTTCATATTCTAATACCAGATTTTGAAGTTCAGTCATTGGGAAACCTAATCCACATATTCTAATGAAATTTAGACAGTTTTGGAATTATGAGTCTCCCTTCATCCTTCAGTTCTACGGGATGAGCCCACTAGTAGCAGAAGATGGAATCTTTCTAGGGTATATGGCCAAGGCTCACATTTGATAAGGGACTAAAGTAGCTCCCCTTACTTCCTGGAATAGAAACCAAAGAATAGGGGGACTAGTCCTGGATGACCGAAATAGACGAGAAATTGCTGAGAGATAACTTCAGTTTGAAATCGCTCATTACATCACTGGAACGTTTATTCCTTACTTTTTGATGACTAAGGAAACACTTTTTTAAAGCTATGTTTATTTATTTTTAAGAGCCAACTGCAAAATATTATGAGAAGAAAGCTTCAGTAAACAACAATAGCTTTAATAATTAAGTCTCCTACTTGGTTTTCAAAATCTGTCACACAAAGAAATTTTAATCAGTGGAGGAAGACAACACTTTCACTTATAGAGGAGTGAGCCATCCTTGCCTTGCTGTGCCTTAACTCCTGATTTTTTAAAGCACAGAATGAAAATCTTGCATTCTTACAGCTCAGTGATAAGAATCCTTCAAAGAAATAGCAATGCTTATTCTGAGGATGTGAAGTCTAGCATAAGACATTTCATGGAAAGTAGTGCAGAGACTCAGAGAAAAATTAATTTTAAAAAGCATTAAACATACATATTTTACAAGAGCAACCTAAGAAAATTGCTTCTGTTTGTAGCCACCCACTGATTTTCATCAATGTCCCCTCATTGAAAACATTCTTTTCATGGAAGCATGAAATTAATTAACATCCACTACGATTGGTTTATAATTTGCAGGAAGTCCTCATGAACTTGGTTCACATGCGGTGTTCCCAGTTATGATGCCACCTTCATGTAGATCTCTCAGCTTGGCCTTTATCCAGGCTGTGAGGTGAAATTAGGCCCAGAAAATCAGATTATTATGCCCCAAGGGGAATGGTTGAGAAGCAGCACAATTATTGCTCATCTCCTTGCTGGTGTTGAGGTGTTCCTAGTTGCAAAGCCAATTTGTTAACAATTAGTACTCATTAGAATCATTTCCTGTTATTGATTCTGAACATTTGACAAAGTACTCTTAGGAAACTGGACCCCCAAAAGTAGCTGTACGTAAGTGCTGAGCAATTAAAAATCTTCACTATCCAATGTAATTCCTAACCAGAGTCATCAGTTTCCAAGTAATTATTTTTGCTTTGGACCCCACCTGCTGTTCTGCCCAGTTTAAAGATGTGCTAGGGCAGGGACATACTTCTTAATTAGCAGAGGTTGTGGACAAGTCAGTATAAGAACAAAAAGAATGTTCTTTTATTATCTGCTTTAGCTGTTTGTAGGAGCAAAAATTGCCAGCTTGCCACACAATACATGTATTTGTGAAACTGTGAAATTAAATGTATTACTTCTAAACATCTAGCTTAGTTCTTAAAATCTGTCCACCTTTATGCATTATGAACTCTAAATATAGACTCGTAGATGGAATCATTGTGCTTTATATTAGAATTTAAATATTGCCAATGTCAGCTTTCTGAAATATTATATATGACTTTAATAAAATTAGCATAAATACTATATGCATTTGAAATTTTTCTCAGAAAAGACATTGCATTTGTATAATTTGAAAATATAGGTCTGCATGCATTACAGTGCTGCAAATTCATATTCAATATATATGCCCTTATTATCTAATTAAAATATTTATTATCTGTACAAGTATCATCTACTCATACTTATTTAAATGTTCTTTATCTAGACCAGGAAAATGTGCCATCTTTCCTCTCAACTAAGTAATTAATGGTCTTTATGTATGAACCAGGCAGTTATTTTTGTAGGATCAGAATTAAAACTGCATGATGCCCCCCAAATTGTTCCTTTTCCCCATCATTCCCCAAATTTTCCTTTGCTTCTGTGTTTATTTCATAAATTTAAGTAATTGTTCCTGTTCATCTTCCCCAGACTTAAAAATGCTGAAAATAATTCTTCTAATTGTTGCAAAACATGGAGATGTGAACTAAGTGTATTTCTGTTTCCGAATTTCTTATTCCCCTGTTACAAGCTTCCATCAGAGGGGATATATTAAGTGTATGTTCTTTTTGGAAATGCCCTGTGCTCAACCCCTCTATCCTTAATAAACAGAGACGGTATTGACACGACTGAATTTTGTGGAACCACACTACATTTGCTTCTTAATTAGTGAATATTCATCTGTCATCAGCCGCAGCTATGACACCCCTCCCCGCTAACATGTTCTGTCATAAATAATCAATGAGGCACTATTAATATTCATGAGCTGGAATCTGTGTAGTCATGTGCGCTGATGCAGAGACAGGGGGAGTGTTGCCATGAACTGCCTGGAAAGTCCGCGTGTGTATCCGTGAGCGCAAGACACTCGCTCGGGGAAGGCGAAGAGGAGCATGCCGCTCCGCGCAGCCCTGGCTGGCGCTTCCCGCGGACCGCGGCGGGCCTGTGCTTCCGGGCCCAAGTGACCGATGAAAACCGGTGGCCAAGTCTGGAGGGTGCTTCCCTTTCGGCTCGCTTGCCTCCCAGTTCCGGGGAAATTAGAAGACTCGCGCGCGCGCTCTGCTCCTTAGAATGGGCTGCAATTTGTGCACTTTCCAGAAGAGAGAGGAACACTACAAACTGCTGTACGAAGTTTGCCAGGTGAGTGCAGACCGGCGCCGCGGCCGGGCGGCCAGGCTTTGTGCGGGTCTGCAAGACGGCCGGGGGATGGTGCCTGTAGCTTTATTCCTTCTTTCAGGAGATTCAGAACTGAGGGCAGCCTTGCTGGTCGGGGGCTTTTTATTTCGGGTTGCGGTGGCAGTTTTCAGCCTCCTCGCCACTCCCCCTTCGGAGGACTTCCTGTGGGATTCTTTATAACATTTTTTTCTATCTGCTGCCAAGATGTCAGTCAAGTAAAAGGAGTAACACTCTAATGTTTTGAGACACCTCTTTCATTTTGGAATCATGTTGACATGTGAAAATCAAGCGTATCATTGTCTGCATAAATATTGGGATTTAAAAGGTCTGGGATCTCAGTTATTTTGATTAGGTAGGAAAAGTTTCTTGCCAAATCTTGTTAGCCAGAGGAATTACTTGATTGATTAGGAATTTTTGCTTTGGTTTAGCAGAAAG
This sequence comes from Manis javanica, assembly GCF_040802235.1. Classification (NCBI taxonomy): domain Eukaryota; kingdom Metazoa; phylum Chordata; class Mammalia; order Pholidota; family Manidae; genus Manis; species Manis javanica. The sequence goes on along the minus strand of NC_133170.1, from coordinate 3,631,833 downwards.
ACCTGGTATGTTTGTATCATATGAGGAAAAACTATGCCATGTCTTGGCTGTAAAAGGGGATAAAGGAATTTTCTTGTCACTTGTTCTTGGAACCTTTTATATATATATATATTCTTGTCTGTTTAGTAAGATAAATTGATTTAAAGAGCTTATTACAGTGTCTGTGTGTGTTCTAGGGAAAAAATGTGTAAATTCAGATGTTCCTTTAATGTATACCTGAGGGTTTTTCAGAATAAAAATAAGAAAACTATATCCCTAACCTTCATCATCTTCATAGATTTCTATTAATTCTTCATTTTATTTAGGCAGGTTTCCCTTGGTGTGTTTGCTCAAGTACAGATGTCTTATTTGTCAGTATAAAGTTTATTCCACCCTTCCTCTGGTTTGCCCCAAATATGACACGCCTCCCCTTTTGTTTTTTAGACAATATTGCTGATGAAAGATAATGTTTGGGGGGCTGGTGGCCCATGGGCACAGCAGTAGCCAAGTGCCCGCTGCCTCCTGGTTCCCTCGGATTCCCCCCCAATTTGGTTCATTCCGCAGTGGGCTAATTACAAAGTGGATTTGCTACACATGAAACAGCCTCCTCAGTTGCAATGTTAATGCACATTTTCATGGTAATGTGATCAGAGGCTCATTAGCCAGTTTCCAAAATGATCCTCTGCATTAATTAAATTTAAAAATGACTCCTTTATCACCACAGAGAGGAAAACGAAGATTAACATTGTAAAATTACACCAGGGGCAGTACCTTTCGCTTCCTTTTTTACTGCAAACTTGCAAAGACAGGCTAAAATAATATTCATTTCCTAGGTGAGCGCTCAGCCGCTTGGACTCAGGAAAACAGGCTCCAGGTGGAACGCTTTCCTTTAGTTTGGTTTGTCGGAGTTTGAGTTCCAGTATTGTTTTCCTTTGCGGGGTGGGGGGAGTGGATTAATTGACGTTTTCCTCTGAAATGCTGAACTAATATAAAAGTGCACTGCGGAGGAGAGCTAGTGGCATCCTCCTGACGATCCTTAGGTTAGGCTGTTCATGTCCTGCTAAGAATCTGGCAGGACTGCTGCACCTGGAGAGGACCACTGTGTCTACTTAGGGGCTGGAGCCTTTGTTGGAGATTTTTAAAACGCTTGTCTGTGAGTTTTGCTTTTAAGTGCTTCCTAAATCTTGAGGAAAATAGATAAACCGAACTCTTTATTATCTCCACCTGCACTCCTCCATATATTTATTTTATTTTCTCTACTTCTGAGTTGCAGTACTTATGATCTTTAATAAAGGTGGTGAAAAATGAAGCATTAGCTTCCATTTAACTGGCTTTTATTAGATAAGTTAAAACCCTAGCTTTAAAGGTCTTGCACGCGTTTTCCAAGGAGAGCCCTCCTACAGCTTCACGTTCTATTTTACTGAGTTAATGGAATAGATAAGAAATCAAAGGAAACCAGTGATAGGCTCATATAATACGCTGGAGCCCGTGTGGTGCTGCAAACTCGTTTCTATTTTTATTTGGAGGAGAGGCAGCTCGGAGCACACATGAAAGTGAGTGTGCCCTTCATCAGGTGTGCACGAGGGCACACAGCTGCCCCCGTAAGAGAAGATACCACTTACAAAAGTGACTTGAGCTTGGCAGCCTAGGAGCTTCATTTCCAGCTGGTATATTAAAGTGAATTAGCTCACACAAACATTAACACCTGTTTGTCCAAATCATATTTATTTATAGACTGGCAGTTCTCAGATCATCTGCTTTTTTGTTTCTTTGTTTATATTTCCTAAAAGCTAAGGAGATTCAAGTTTACCAGGGGATGTGAACATTTAAGATTAGCGGTGAATACTAAATGCATGATAAAGAGCAGAACGTTTATTTCTGTATAATAGAGTGATTGTGATGTTGAACTTTCTCACATTCCTAGATTTAGCGATCTGGTAATATGGGCCAATTAGAATATGCTTTCAGGTTTATGACAAAGGCAAAAAGCAGTAAACAAAAGCAAATGTGCTCACTGAGGAGTCTATGGAGACAATTGGAATGGTGAGCTGAAGTGTGAAATGAGGTCAAGTGTATATTTTGTTGATGTTTTGTATTCCTAGAGGAACTCGGACTTTCAATTGGCAGAGAGAAGGAATGTCACTTCAGGAAAATTATTTTCATCCAGAGTTGGGCCAATCAGGCTCCAGTATGAACACAGACGCAAGAATCTAGGGCTCGGGTAGATCCAGGAACCACACCACATGGTATTCATGCATCTTTATGCATCTGTTAACTTTTGTATGTGCCATGGACACTATGGTTATCCCCAGTGATTGATTTATTCAGAGTAGGTTACTTATTAACCTCTTAAGAATTAATAAATGAGTAATTTGAAAAATGCTTTTCTATTAGCAAGAACCAAATTGCCTGTTTCACAGTAATCTGATTAAATAGCCACCTGTAGCGACACAGCTTCCATAGCTTGTTTTTAAGCATTTCTGACCTAATAACAGATTTACTTCTGAGTGAGACTGTGTGGTAACACCTAAATCTATTGACTTCTGAGTTTGGTTTTTCATACATAAATCAAATGCAATTTCTTGAGTGATTAAATAATGAAAACTATCAATGGGGTGTTAGCTGGTGTCGAATAGTGTGTTCAAAATGTGGACAAATATTTAAAAGTTCATACTGTCAACATAAAAACTGTTCATAAGATTTCATTAAGGTCTATAATGTGATATGCAAGATTCTTCTCTCACTCATTTGGCAAATTAGAGAAAAAAGAAATTGCCTATAATCTCAGGAAAACCAGAAGTAAAATAATACTAGATCTCCAGGCAGTGTGACTACTGTCCTCTTCTGAGGGGGGGACACAGAGTTGTATGACACAGAGTTGATTTCTTCCTTTGACTGGTTTGGCACCATTCAAAGGTCTTCCCACAGCTTGCTTCCCTGAATTAGTGACACAAACCGAAACAAACCTGCATTGAAAATAACCAACACTAGCAATGTTGAGAGCAGCTAACAGTAAGCACCCACTATCTTCAGGCACCGTGTGCTAAGCACCTTTTCTCAAAGCACTGTCTTATTTCATCTTCGCAAAAACTCAGTAAGGGCTTAGAGGACCACTTCCCACAATGTAGAATGTGCCTGCCTCTTTTGTGTGTCAGTGAGTTTGAGTCTCATACGATCTTTCTGGTCTAGTTACTGTTTTATACCCCTCAGGAATTTACTGAGGCACATACCCGAGTCATGGTGCCTCGATTACTTAAAATGAAGTGGAACTTCTCATCCCAGTATATTCAAGGCCATCCTGAGCTGGTCCTGGGTTCATTTCCAGCTATCTGTCTAACTGATCTTCCCCTAGACAAGTGCGTTTTATCATCCCTCCAGACCAGTTCTTTTTGCTCTGTTTTTTTTTAAGTCCGCTTCCCAGTGTGGGCCTGTTGGAACTTTGTTCTTTTTCTTCAGCCCCATGGACTCCCTCTATGTCCATTTGCACCACTGTCTATTTTCTTCCACCGCTAGGTGTACAAACCCTTTGGGTTCAAATGTCTCCTTGCATAGAGAGTTTTTGAAGTTACTGATTTTTAAAAATTTATGTCTTCCAAACATGGAACTCTCATAATATTTTGCTTTTTTAGAGTTCCTTTTTCACGGTCATCTATCTGGGAGTTGTGGTCAGTTCTTCATGACTCAGTTGTGACCTTTCTGAAGACAGGCAGGCCAGGCACATGACTGCCCTTTAGCCCCTCTTACCAGCAGACACCCCTCAAGGCCCACCACAATGCCCTGCATGTCCACAACCTCTTTAGAGTGAAGTACCCCATTCACAGCTTCTGGTAAAGGACCATATCTCCTGCCTTCCTCTCTACCCCATACCTAACAACTGATTAAACCAGGGCCAGTAACCTGGTGCATGAAGTTGAGGACTTAATTAGGTTTTTTTCCCACTCTTAGAAATTTATAGTGGGAACAGTCCATTAGTAATGGGATTAGGATACAAAGAAATGTGGAGAGAGGAGGCTTTAAGTAGTTAGAGGAGCCTGGAGGTCTGTGGTTACCAGATGTTTGAGAATAAGCTCTACCAAGAGACTCAGAGACACCTGAGCAGTAAGGCCCATGGGTCATGAGAAAGAGAAGCAGACAGACTAACAGCAGATCCTCAGTGTGGCCTCACTTTCCCAGGTCCAGTACGGTCCTATGATAAATCCACATTTATTTTCATTTGCTTGAATGACATGGCTATTCCTTACAGTCAGAAGAACAAATGAGGACACATCAATAATGCCTTGGTTTTATTAACCACCTGGCAGATGCCTTAAACTCTAGACATGTGGTTCAGTCCCATACATTTTCAGGGAGCTCTGATTACCTGATAGGTGCCAAGTCCTGGTCTTTGCCATGAGGAGCGCATGTGTGATCGTCCTTGCTGTCACATTCAGCAGTGCACACTCCATGGCAGGAGAGAGACACGTAAGCAGAGCATTCTCATGCAGTGTGGTCAGTGAAGCATTGAATCAGCAGAGATGTTGACTGTTCACTGTTAGAGCACAAAGATGCTCAACATGGTGGGGGCTTCAGGAGTTGAAGAAGAGAAGAGAGAGTAATCAGAAAGATGGAAGGGTGAAGAAAATCCACGCGGGTGGCAAACAGATGATAGGTGCGAATGACTTGGAGCAGGGGAACCAAGTGGTACGTGTTAGTAAAACCTAAAATGGGAGGCAGCCTCCCAGGCCAAGGCCAAGAGGTAGGCAAGACCAGGCCCTGGGGAGTGTCCTGTGTCCTGATTCTTATTTGTTTGCTCGGTTGTTTATTGACAGGAGAGATCTCTCTGATAATGGTTCAGAGTATGGGCTTGGCTGGGGTGGGTCTGGGGACAGTTGTTGGGATGGTGCATGACTACAGCAAGGGAGACCAGTTTGGAGGCTGTTACGGAGGGTGAGTTAGTGGTTGAAAGAGTGTAAAAGGGAAGACAGGATTGAAACCCGTGGGGAAGTAAATTCAGTAGGTTTCTGGCTTGCGAGACTGGGTACATGTAGTGAAATTTACAGGGAGAAGAAGTAACGGAAGGGAAGTGAATTCATGGGAGCAGAGAGAAGGCTGTTGAGTCCATTATGGGCTAAGCCATGTCTGGCAGACAGTGAAGGATCAATACAAAACCTTGACATTTACATGTTTTTTGGACAAGCTCACCCAGAAAGATGAAAAAAAGCGAGGAGACGTGTGATCAAGAACACAACATCGAAAAATAAGAGGGTGAAAGAGTTAAATTTTTATAGAGTGAGAAGAACAAGGAGCAGAAAGTTGTGGGAGAAAAAGCAGAGAGGAGGGAGCTTTGGAAAAGGAGTGTCCAATGTGGGCCAGCTCCGCAGAGTGCAAATAAGTTAAGAACCACAGTGTCTTTGAATCTGAAAATGTGTCCTGTGCTACCCCGGTCCCTCTTCAGGAGCGTCTTGCTCCAGCTGCTGAGGAGCATCGCTGAAAACTTCAGCCGTCAGCCCCTCCAGGGACTGTCTCAGCTGCAGAAAGCCCACGGTTACTCCCCCCAGGAGTCCCACACGTGATGACAGGCTGACGCAAGCATGTGTGGGCCTGGCCGTCTTATCCTGCACCCGGATGGTCTGAAAGGCAGGTCCAGCCCCGGAGCCCCTGCAGCAGCTGCTTGGCCTCCTTTGCAGTTCAGCTCCCCCCCCCCCCCACCCAGGCTGCTTCCTCCTTCTCCCTTCCTCGTGGGAGCACTCTTAGCAGAGATTTCCCACCCTAGACTCAGCCTCCTGGAGAACTGATCTGGGCAGAGGTCGATGATGGCGACTACAGAGCGTTGCAGGACAGAAGCGTGAACAAAGCCCAGGAGGGGTGGATTCCCAAGGGGGTCTCGATTAGACTGTCAGGAAGTTTCTCTGAGATGAGGCAGATTATCAAAAATAGAGTCACTTCTAACATTGGAGTGCTGATTTTCTTAGCTTTTGTTTTTTGTTTTTTTTTGGGGGGGAATGCAAAATCACTTAAAAATGGAAGTCATCTCTAAAAAGAAAAGATAAATTGATTTCACATCTTGTCATGTTGAGATAGTGATGATAATATGATTAAAACTAAGACATGTATATTTAGCTAGACTCTCCCTTATCTAAGACTTTTGAAGAAAACCTTAAATTTAGAGTGTTTTGATATGAAAAAGTCCTTTTGTTAAAGTATTTTTAATGATTATAATTAATCTAGGTCATTTAAATGAAGTGCCTTTCCCTATTGGAAGGATCCAAATGTCCTATATTAAAATATACAAATTTAATTTCTTTATTTCACCAATTTCTTTATATTTTCTCCACTTGCTGATCTAGGCCTAGGAAAAGGTCAGTCATCTCTAATTGCATATCTTTCTATTTAGATGAAATACTGTAGGAAAACATTTTCACTGGTTCCATGTTATACACAAGGGAACATGTTGCTGAAAATTTACCTGATAGATATGCTGAGATATTTGACTCAACTCAATTTGCTGGTTAAGTGGGATAATCTGATTAGAAAGTTCTTTAATTTCAGTTTTTGTTGAAAATATTTCTAAAATACCTGATCTTATTTACATCATTACTTAACGTATGCACACTTGTTATTTATATCCAATCACGTTAGATAGTAACAAACGAGCGGCTCACCTTTAGGGAACGGTGGGGTCTCAGCTTCACAGGAGAAACTGCTTCCGAAGAGTGATAGCAAGAACCTCCTTCCAAGACAGCCCGTCACTGTCTGGTACATCCATTTTCTGTAAGGAGAATTTCATATATTGAATTTTCACAAGTCATTGAATAGGTACTCAATCAATCTTAAGCAATTAAGAAAAGCCAAAAATTAAATCACTAGGAAATCAAGATGAGGCCCCCAGATGGTTCTGGGAGTGAGGCCCGCCCTGGAAGCGCTCCTCATCCACGGGGAGGTGTGCACGGCGCCCGCCACAGGCTCTGCCCCAGGCTCCGAGTCGTCTGCAGTTTTCTCCCATTACCCATCCTAGGGTACGCACCACAAGAATTTGAGGAATCATTCTAAAAGGTGTCTTCACCTTGTGACCCCTGAGGATGGAGGGGCTGCTGGGTGGTCCTTTGGTCTTCACATTTCGGATTCTAGGTAATTCAAGGCCAGCAGTGGTTTTCATTTCTAAATGTGACCTTTGCAAAGTCATCCATATAACCTGTCCCGGCACCAGCTCCTTTCCAGCTTATTCACTTCTTCTTTCTTACTCCACTCACAATGTGGAATAACAGCTTTAAAAGGCTTATTATGAAGAGTTCATTGTTTCCTTCAACAAAAAGCTTAGAAGGTAGCAGCCCCAGGTCTTCCAGCGTTCTGACATAGGATGTCTAATTGCCAATTTGCACCATCCTGCAACAGGCTGTAAATTTTGCTTCAGGTTGTTTGGGTCCTAGAGAAGCTTCCCTCACTCCCCCCTCCCACACACACTTCTGCTTTATGTAGCTTTTTAGAAAGGTTGTAGGAATGGTTTTTTCTTTTTAGAAACTTGCTCTCATCTCAGCGGAAATTAGATTTTTCTGAACTAACCTCTCACCTCCAAGCCTCTTAAATAACTGTTTCAGGTGCTTTTGCTTAAAAACAAAAAAACCTCTTTCCAGGGCATATGAAGAAAGAGAATTTTAAAAATATTTAGTATGGTTTAAAAATAATACACCCACAGATGAAAGACCACTGTTGTTATCAGTGACAGCAAAGTCTCTCTCTAATTGAATCATGGTAGAATTCAGATATTAACGTTTTTAAAGTAATGGAAAGCTGAGGAAAGAGTGTCTCTCACTGAATAACCACAGATAATTAACTCTGTGCCTGCTTCATGCCCAGCACTATGTTAGTTAACAGATGATACAGAGGAATCATAAGCTAAGAAGTCAGTCTTACCACGGAAATGTGTGACCCTAACAGAGTGGACACTACAAAGGAAGGACAGTTTTAAAAGGTAAGGATAGTCTAAGGGTTTTCATAGAATGGCTCAATCATGGTTCTTATTTACAGTGGCCTAGGTTAGAAGCCAACTTCCACTTTTTACTTCAGCATAATTACTGTGTATCCATTCAGTCAAAGGTGGTATGCTTAGTATTAAGGATGTTTGTAAAGACCAACGAAAGGAATGCGACTACTAGGACGTATCTGGGTGGGATGGAAAGAGCCGCCTGACTGAGGCGGGATGCGTGGTGGGGGTCGTGCAGTGGGTCCATGTTGGTGCATCATTACTGCAGGGCACCGCGCACCGACGGATGCAATCAACTGAGTCTCTGAAGCCAGTTCAGCAACAGAGTATGTGTGAGCATCATTGGCTTGGCACTTTCCTTAAAAGAGCACAGCAGCGCTAAGTTGACTCCTGCAGATAGATTTTGCCCCTCGCTCCTTAACTATCCTGTGTATTTCCTTAGTGATTCATATTTATAATGTTTGAAGTTGGTTTTACCTGTGCAGTTGTGAACCTCAGTGTTAAGACAACACAGAAAAGAGTGAAAACATTTTACCACGTTGGTACATGGGGTGTTACCATTCCATGAGTGCCACTAAGTACCAGGCACGGTGTGGTACATGGCAGGGCACGGCGCAGAGAAGGGACAGGGGCTTGGGAATCGAGCAGTGACACCACTTACTTCCTCTCTGACCATGAGTTAGTTACTTGACCTCATCAAGCCTTTGTTTATTCACATCAAACTTGAAATGCTTTGTGGAGGACTAAGTGAGCATATATTTAAAGAGAATAACACATGGCAGAAATACCATAAATGGTGACTTTAGAGGTTATACTTTCATTTCGGTGTAACAGTGACCTAATATTGTCCCCATTTTACGAGTGAGAAAACTGAGGCATAAAGTAATCAAGTGACAGGTTCATATTGTCAGCAAGAAGAACACCTGCAGTTCAAATCAGAGTCTGCCTAACATCCATTTTATTGTAAATAGCAAACATCCCTTTTTCGGAGCTCTCTGTATTTATCCACTGAGCTGAGCTCCTAGCACCCAGTAGGCCCTCAGTCAATATCTGGTAAAGGAAAAAGAAAGAAGAAATGGAAGGGAGGGAGGAAAGAAAGACAAAAAGAAGGGAAATATTAGACGCTATTTCTCTTTCCCCTGGAAAGGTCCACAGGGGTCCTTTCTAGCATAAGGAAGAGAAGCCATCATCTCTGCTACCTCGTTCCCCAACTGTTTCAACAACTGAAATCAAATCATCTCACGTGTGAGAGCCCATCAGTACCTTCACGAAGGTATTTTATTATTGTCTCCAGTATTCCCTGAGTTCTCTTTGAAAACAAGATGATTCAAGAAACTACATATTCTGTTTTCTTGATTTTGAAGATGTCATTGATTTTAAGGTACTGTTGACTGTAAGGCTCATCAAATTTAAGAATAGTTAGGGGTGAGCAGGGTTGAACAAGCTACCACCTGTCATATGCCCTTTCATTCTCAGCTGCATCCCAGTTCCAGAATCAAGAAGATATCGGGGAGAATTTACCTTTTAGAACTGAGGAAAAACGGTCATCGCTTTTGTCAAAATAAAAACAAAACAAAATACTCCTGGCCTTCCCTCACCCCTGAGGCACTCCTCTAGCCTGGACTGTTCTCTCAACCTGAGGATTCTATTCTCCAGGTGGACCCAGCATCTTAGGTACCCATCTCAGAATCTCAGGTCATAATGCGTAATGATAGTTTTCATTCTCCGATTGTCAAACCAGCCGTAAGCCTGGCTATTCTTTCTCCTAAAATTGTACCATTGTTCTCAGCTCACTAAGTTGTAGCCCACCCCAAAACATGAATCAGGCCTCAGCTTCCATAGAAAATCTTTCTGGAGTCCCTGAATTTGAATGGACCCCCTCTTTCCTTTTTCCAAGTTGCCCAGTGCTTAGCACTGTAATAACATTCACCAAATGGTATCATTTCTCAATTTCCTTATGTATGATTTTTACTGGTCTCTGAATCTTTGGAGGGCAAAAACCTTGTCTTCACTCTAACCCAACACCAGACAGATGTGTCTTGAGTAAAGGATGAATAACTAAGTGCTAAGTGAATTGTGTGTGTAGAGCAATATGATGAGGGTGTCATAGAGGCAAAATAAGATGGGGTCTCTGCCCTCAAGGCATCATAACTTGTTCACAGGTAACTGTAATGCAAGGTTCAATATTATTTCCACGGGAGAGAGAGCTAGAAAGGACAACACATTGCGAGATGTCACAGCCGTGATGACTTTGTTTAGTATAGATAAAAATTGAAGCATCTGAAATGCAATATGCTAGACAGAGATAGAGATGTACTGCATAAAGCAAAGCAGGGTTCTGTGTGCCGTTAAATGAATTGATGGAGGAGCTATCATGTCTTCATTTGCTGCCTCCAATGCTGTAAAATTGAATTAGCTGTTTTGTGTAAAAATGGTTTAATGTGTATTTCTTTTTTTTTTTTACATGATTTATGATTTATATACATCATTGAACTAGTAAAGTATGGCTAAATTATCAAACTATTCACTTTATGTATGTTCCTTCTTAGTATAAAAAGAATGTGAGGTGATGATTGCAAAATATGCTGGAAACTGCCTGGATTTTCGCTGATGACCCTTTTGGGTTTCATAATTACTCTAGAACTAAAATAAGAGTTTCTCCACATTATCCTAATTATGATCCTCGAAGGCAGAGAGTAACTGAAGAAAACCACGAAAATCATTTTAAAATCTTAAGCTCTAGGTAAAATGTTATCAAATTCAATAATATACCAAAAATATATGTTCCAGTGACTCAAAAACCATATTTATTTTACTTATTTTTCATTAATACCTGTAAAAGTTAGAATATTCTTTGAGTCAGGAGGAATATAAGAATAAAGAAAATGCCCCTTATATGCCCAGTATCAGTGAAACTTTTTAGGAAACTGTAACACAGTGAGCCACAGACAGCTTGGCACAGAAAGCTCAGGGATGCTGAAGTTAAGTCTTTGAATTTGAAAAAGTTGCTTTTTAGCAAGGAGTAATTTCTCATTCTCACAAAAATTAGTTCTGGACTGTGATAGGAATGTCCGCGTCAGACTAGAATCTTTTCTAGATTCTAGGGTCATCAGAAGAGGGAGGTAAAGAGAGGGGATATTTTTGCTGCCTTGCTTAAACTACATGTAAGAGTGGCATCTCTACATGAGGGTGAATTGCTCAACCTTCAAGAGTTTTTAAAATTTAAGAGTTTTAAAAGTTTTTTTCAGAATTGCACTGTATTATATTTAATGCAGTGAATAGAACTGAGAAAAAGTTGGACAGTGACAGCACTATTCCATTTAATGACATTTTCCTGGATGTGAATTAGACCTAAAGGTCTTTGAAAATATCTCATCCTGAACTGGCATAGGCTAGACGGCTTGATTTAGTCTTCTCCACTTCTGTCGTCTGAAATAGAATATTATCAAAAAATACCAGTAGCCTCAGCAAATGTATAAAACATACAAATGACTGTATGATCTTCACACAAACAGTAGATAATACACAAAATACACCCCAGGGAATGCTATGCTGGTTCTTTTTTTCAGGTTTGTGGGATCCATTTAGGTTCTAACCAATCTAAAAAGTTGTTAAAACCAAGTTAAATATATAAAGAAGGGGCCTAACAGATCTATTATACTGTCATTCTGGTCTCTGGAAAGCAAAGTAGATCCTAGGTTTTAGGAAAATGGAGGTGTGATTTCAAAACCGATTGAAAACAGCAGTGATAAAATCATTTTAAGCAAACAGTATATACCTAAATAGCCTCCCTAGCAATTTCTATGTGAGATCACATTCATGACATGATCTTCATGATGGATTACCATTTTCTGATGGAAATGATCATTTTCTGGCTAATTGGCTCTATCTCTGACTGATGACATGACCTGTCGGCATCCACGGGGACCGAGAACAGTATTATCGGCGAGCTGATGACGGCTCCCCTGGGCTCCCTCTTCTTCCTCCCACCGTAAATCCTGGCGCTCACCTTCCAAACAACCGGAAAATCATTGTAAGACGGTCCCTCACTTTGAAGTTTGCTTTGATGGCTTTGAAGTATTCACTGCTTTCTGGCCAGTATTATCTGTGTTTCACAGATCACAGAAAATTCTCAGAGAAGGAAAAACACCTGCTAATTTGAGATGTAGAATCTTCTGTTGATATTTTTCAAACCAGTTATTTCACTTTTTAATATCCTGTTACAAATTATTGCTTTTAGAAGGTGTATAAAAGACACATGGCTAACAGTACCTAGGGAAGTGCCCCTGACATTTTATTAATAATAGCATAGTATTCATATATGGGAACCAATGAGTGGTCATACAATGCCCAATGTTGCCTTGAATCGCTCAACAAGGAAACTGCCAGGACTACCAAATGACACCTTACCCCTGAGGTGTTAATACACTTTGATTAGTTGCTGGATTACATAAGGCCCACTACAATATAACTACATTTAAGTTATTAAGTGTTATATGTTTTAAATCTTTTTTAAGTTCTATAAAAAGACATTGTCTCATCTGTGTAAGTTCTAACAAAGTAATAGTAAGTCACTTACCAATTGTGAATCTGAATGTCCCTAGTTATTTCATTCAGCCCTGTATTTAAATTGGCTTAGGTTACGTGGCCCTGGAAACAGGCTGAGACCGAGGTTGCATGTGAGATGCTTGGAGCGGGTCTCAGGAAGCGCACCTGCATAGGGGCAAAGAAGTGGCACCAGGCAATGGAAAAAGTCACCGGTGCCACAGTCTCAGTGGGCACCACAGCTGAGGGCGGGAGACCTCTGAGGCTGGGCTGGGCCCGTCAGAGCTGTGGCCAGCGAGGCAGAGCAGCCAGACCTTCCCCATCCCCCCACTGTCTAACCTTTGGGTGTGGAAGCCCGGGGGGAGAAGGCGCAGCTTTGCACAAGGTGATTGATGCCCTCTGGCTGAGTGTGGCTCCTGGAGCAGGACAAAACTGTGTGGCTGCAGCGCCCGCTGGCCCCGGGACCGGGGGCAGGAGGGCCTCAGTCCCCGAGGGGGACTTCAGTGCCCACCAAGCATGTACTGCGTACACCGGCTCATCCTGTAATGGGTGGACATAATTTCTAGTCTGTAATAAAATTCCCTCACCAAAGGAATCTTAATCACTTTTAAGACAAGGTCAGGTTCCTTAAGGTTAGATTGTGTCTCTCCATGTTATCCACTTTGTTGCGAGATTAAATCATTTTCTGGAATTTAGAGTGTCATTGAAGCATATTTTGAGAATGTGACTTTGAAAGTCTGACCTGTAGAAATGTGACAAATTGTGTGTGGAGATTGATTTTGCTGAGCGCTAATACCAAATCATGTAGCAACATAGTTTCACTTACTAAATATTATCCAGGCCACACTGCTGAGCCCTGTGTTACCACGGTCGCCTCATCAGAATGTTTTCTGTCCTGTGACTAGTAGCTTCCGATGTGCTCATCCGTCTTCTTGTCCCATTACATTTTGTGATGGATGTTCTGTACCCATTAAAATTGATGGCAAAGAACAGAGAAGAAAAATGTGCCCTTCAATTGATTACTTCTCTGAAGGAGCAAATGAGAATTCTCTAGTACCAACAAGAGATTTAGAGTGGTGGGTTTCCCCCCATTTATTAAGTGCTTTAATTAGCTAGGTTTACTAAACAGAGTCTCCTGTTTATAAAAGTATGTTATTCAGAGTGCTTTAAATTTCAACCTCCTTCTGAAATGTTTGATCTTTGTAAGATGAATTTAATAGCTATCACATTGTTTACAGTCAGGAGTTATTTGGGTGAATTTTCAGCACTAAAACCAATTAGGTCAAATACCTTCCAAAACAGATTTTTTTCCCCAACTGATAAGTATAATGGCTCATTTTATGTTCTATGACAGCCAAAATTTAACCTGACCACTACTGTGAACCGAAACCAAACCACAGTGATTTTGGAAGGCCCCATCTTCCTAGGTTTTTCTTGGATCTGTTGAATGTTATCTTTGTATTCACTGAAGTGCAGAAGAGCAAATATTTCTGCAGTGCTCACAAAACATTTGCTTAATTACAATATTTAATGCATTACTGGTGAGAGAAACCTGCCCACTGGCAGTTTACCAGCCGTTGGCCTCCTTACCTCACTTCTCTTTCCTCTCCTGTGATTCAGTTCGAGGAAAGTTTGTGGACTTACTTCTTCTTAAGTGACAGGACAGATTCCCTTTTATTTCTTTATGAAATAAAAAATGAAATAAATCTGCCCAAATAATATGACATAAATTATGTGGGGCTTCCCTTGAGAGAATCTGACTGCCCAGGGATCTAGGGCATAATCTGAATGCTGTGGATATACGGCCCCAAGAGACCCAAGCAGAAGCCGTTCTTCCATGTGGACCATGGTCACGAGGATGGCAGGAGCGGGGCTGGGACTCTGGCCGTACGAGTGTGTCTGTGAAGAGCTGTCGAACTGAAATGGTTTCAACTAGCACCAGGCAACAGAAATTCTGTCTTGAGGGAAATATTCCATATGTGTGTTGTTGAATATAGTAGCCACTGGCCACATGTGGGAATCAATTATTAAAGTGTGGCTAGTGTAACTGAAGAACTGAATTTATGATTTTATTAATTTTTAGCTTATTTAAATTTCAGTAGCCACATGTGAATAGTGGCTACTGCCTTGTGCAGTGTAGGTCTAGAAACTCTTAAGGAATCGCATACAGAGCCATAGACTTTAAGGTCTTAGAACTTTAAAGTTTAGAGTTCAATTTTTATTCTACCATAATGTTTTTTAAATGTCTCTCTGTGGATTTATTTTTCCTGAGGGGGCGTGTTTTCTTTAAATATGCACCACTTCTTTAAGAAAGCAAAAAAATATAAATTCAGAAAATAAGGATAAAAAAACATGAATCACATGGAAAAGACTACAAAGTGAAGTCTTAGAAAGTAGAATACTGAAAGAAACCCTCCCATATAATCTTTAGTAAATATTCTTGGCACTAAAATTTCACAGAAAAGCAGTCTTGGCATTTTATAACTTACAGATCTTGAAAGCCTTAAATCTGGGTCATTGTTCTTTAACAGTAGGAATAAAAAAATGAATTCATTTTAATATAAATACAAAAGAGTTGTGTTTCTGGACCTCAACAAATTGTTATCCATTGGGGCATTCTGAGAAAAAACAGTTCCCTTCCAACTGTAACACATAAAGTAAGAAAAATAATAAAATACCAATATTAGTAACAGTATATAATTAAGAAAGCAGTTTGGACTGAAACTCCTCTCACACTCTTACCCCATCTTAGGCTTCTGCCCATAAATCACATACATTAATCTGAGAAATACTTACACTATTACTTCTAAGACCTTATTCTCCATTTTGTCTCTAATAATGCTTTTTATTATTGTATTATTTTTATGTATTTGGTATTTACCCCAAGACATATGCAATTCGGATTCATCATTCAGTAGCCAATCCATCTCCTTTGACTGTAAATGTGCTCTTTTCCCCCGGCTGGGGTGTGACAAGCCGTCCACTGACTTGGAATCCCCGTCTCTGAGTCACTGTCTGCTCTGTGTCCTTCATGCTGTCTCCCAACCACCACAGCGGGGTTGTCACATTCTGGAATTCATCTGCTACAGTATTTCCTTCACTTCTACTCCTGCTTTTCTTTACGGCCCGTCTTCCAGATGCATTGACCCCACACTGTCTCTGCACTCCCAGCTCCTTGTTTCTGGCCTCCATACTCCACACCGTCTCCCCCTGCTGCTGCAAGGACCTCGTTCTGGCTCCTTGGCTCAAAAATCTTCAGTGACATTTTCCCACTCTCTACAGAAGAAATTCCATTTATACCAGTACATCAACTCAGAACACTGAATCCTGAAAGCCTTCCACACTCACCGTATTAGGACCATTTTCTCTTTCTCCTCTCTTAGCTGGCTGTATTTCTTTTCAGTATAACTCCAAGATATGTAAACGAATTAATGGTGGCTTATTATGCTAGAGGCTGCAGAACATTTCCAGTACCCTACTGATGTTTAAACTTCCCCAAGCAAGACAGGCAGGAGGTCTTTCCCTATTTATAAAGAAGGAAACCAGCTGAGGTTCACCAGGTAAGAGAATAGCCCAAAATTACACAGCCAGTAAGCCACCCAATTTCTGGATTCTTTCCATTTTAATAAAATAAGTGTTTCAATAAAAAAAAATATTCCCAGTGCCTAGAATAGTGCCTGGTATAAAATAAGTGTTTAAGAAAATGCTGATTGGATGAATGAGTGAATGGATGAATTAAGACACGTTGCTAAGGGCCTTTTGAATATCATGACTGGTGTTTGAACTGGATTAACTAGACAATGAGGAGCCACTGGATCTTGTGAACGGGAGGGGTGTAGATGAATTTGGGAGGACAATTAGGAAGTTCAACAAAAGTGAGGAGATACAAGCTCATACAGTGGGACAGCGAGACCCGAGATAAAGGGGGGAGAGTGATAGAAAGTTTAAAGGAAGAGTTGAGGATAATTGTGGATGTTAGGGCCAAAGGAGAACTCAAAGCCAAACCCCCCAGCCCTGGTTTGTGGCCGAGCATGGTGCCCCTTCCAGAAAGAGGGAAGCATCGAGGAGGAGCAGTTTCCTTGAACATGGATGAGCCTTTATCTGCACCAACCGCTTTGGCATCCAGTCACACCACAGAGCATCTCATACTCTTTCTCGGATCCATGACTAGTTTGTTCACATGCAAAATGTTGTCCTGTATCTTTTAATTCTTTATTGTTCCCACAGCACCTAGCCTACTTCTAGGCAAAAGGTGTACCCTGTAAGTATGGAAATTGCTTAATCTGAACATGATATAAACACTGTGTAGTTGAGTTATACTGCTCCTTTCTGAAAGTTTGACTTAGACACAAGTTGTGCAATCAAAAATGTTATATTTCATAAAAATACCTCATCTCAAAAGTACTGGCTGCATTCTTCCCAAATGCATTTGCTACTGAGGCTATTTAGAGAACAGAAGTACAGCAAACAGTAGAGACTCACTTTTTGACAGAAGAAAAGTTGCTTGAATTTTAAAACTATATTTGAAAATTTTTCAAAGGAATACTAAAATAAACACTTAAACTTCCTCAAGCTTTATAACCAAGCAAACCTGCAAGTCATGAAAATGAATAATCTCCTCCCCCTTTGTTTGCTAGAGTAGAATAAGATGGTTGGACTGCGGCACTCATTTGAGTCATGTGGTTATAACTCTAATTTCTGGGAAACCAAGACCTTCTCCTTCATTGTACCAATGTCAGGAAGATGACATTTGTTTTAAATTAAATTAAAGTAATTTAATTTACAAGTTTAAAATGTAGGTCTTGTAAATAATTGACCACATTAGTGAGTTTTGGTCATATGAGTAGTAAATTTACCCAGCCATTGATAGTGACCATCCAATTAACATCAACAGATTTTGAGCGCATCTACGAGCAGGGCTCCTAGTGGGGCTCCGGAGGTGACTAGGATGGGACCTGGACCCCCAGGGGCAGCACGTCCTTTGGGTAGATCACTATACCGGTAGAGAATGCATCTGTTGACAAGGAAAAGGAAGGAAATTGTAACTAAGGGAGACAAAAATAAAAACAAAACAGCCCTTGCAGAACATGTGATTCAAGCTGTTCCTGGAACATGAAACAACCAGATGGGGGTTCAGCATTCTGGCTGTAACTCAGGGATTTTGGGGGGTTGATGAATTTGGAGAATATAGAGTGTACTGCTCCGATGCGGGAGGAACATAGGGGCCCTGCTTTTTGAGAAAGGGCGGGCAAGATCATATCTGTGCTTGGCTAAAATGAATAAAAGTTACAAGAAGCATGGTAGGTGTGATTTTCACAGTTGTTTTTAGAAGTAGAACCATTTTAATTTTTTCAACTGAAGTAAGGCGCTTCAATATATAAAGAGTTGCCCAGCTGCGTCTGGGCAGCCAAGGAGGGGGGAGTGAGTGGGGTGAGTCCCCTGTAGCCCTGAGGCTCCTGTGGGCGGGGCAGTGAGGAAGGCATGAGGGAGGCCCGAGGTGACCAGGACACCCAGGAGAACCGAGCACAGAGCCCGAGGCTGGCTGGGAAAGGGAGCCAGGCCAGAGCCTCGTGCCTGGGTGACTGGTTCCAGTGGAGGAGGTCAGGGCTTTCTGATGTTTGGATCGGAGCAGCTGAGTAGAGGCGATGGCGCTAAGAGAGGAAATGCACGAGACGCAAGAGCAGCTCTTCAGGAGTCAGGGAGGAGGTGGCGCGGGGGAGGCATTGAAAGGGTTGTACACTAGTGGGTATGAAAAACCCAGAAAAATATCGGCAGCTTCACCCACTGATTTGAATGTCCTAAATATCTGATTGCCCCAAAATCATATCAGTGCGATCCAGGTGTAAGTTAGGTTTGTTTATTTATTGCTTTTTTTCCCCCTTAGTGTATCCGGGAGCTTTACTGATCTTTTACACCAACATTTTAGTACAACTCGAGGAAGTACTAAGAGAGGCTCGACACCTTGGCATATGAGCCGGGCTGATGTAACAAATTTTAAAATGTGTTTTCATGGGCGAGTTAAAAATATGCAGCTTAGAGAGTGGTTGAAACTCCATATGCCTCTTTTGGCCAACGCAGTAATGTAGCTTGTGGAAATACAAAAGAACATTCAGAAGTTGGAAGCATGCCTTTGTCTAAAATCTGGGCCATATTTAAGCCTTCCTATACACTGCTGCCTTTCAATTAGCCATTACCAGACTTAAGCATAGAGGCATTTAGCTGGTGCTGGATTCTTTATCCTGTCTATAGCTGATTCAGATCCCATGGCTAAAGAGATGCAATGTTTTTAATAGCCTTTATGAACACACTTATGCACCCCAATATCCTGTCATTTCAGGAAGCTCTTAGGGACAACAAGGCTCTAAATTGTGAACTCTTATTGGACACCATAAATCATTTTTCATTGCAATACACATCAATTAAATGTACTTCACATGCCCCAGTGCAAGGGACAGATTGATTCTGTAGACAGCACAGCCCTGCAGTATCTACATTCAGGGGTGTAGAAAAAGAATCCCCATCAAATGAACATTAGCTTAAGAAAAATGAAAACTTCTAGAACAATTACAGGTTTACTGTTTTTACAGAAGGGGGAAAAACGACTTTTGTTCCAGGAGACATGACTTGAACAATGCTGTTCTACATGAAACTGAGAAATGGCCTGTGTTTCCAGGCTGATGGATAGTGTGCGTGAGATCTAGGCTCTGGTGAATGAGTGGTAAATTTTTCCTATTTACACATTTTTCTGTCAGGTTATCATACACATAGCCTGCCTAGCACATGTTCTCACTGCTGACTTTTTAGTTGTGTATTAGTCGCAGCTTTAAGAAAGCATTTATTCCTGGATTAAATAAATATCCTCCTTTTCAAAAATTTAGATAGGTATTTGGAGTAGGTAAAAGAATACACTTGCTGCTTTTTATATACTGTGCATGGAGTGTACAGTCTTTAATGGTCGTGATTTTTCAGTGAATGAAAACAAACATATTTAAGTGGCTTCCAACTTTCTAAAGCATAAATTTTAACATGCTGGGAGTGAAGCGCAATAGAGAGACATTTCCAAACGCGACTTTCTCTTGTTCAATATGAACAAAGCGAGAGTGGAGAACGTGAATGTTCATGGATGAATTCAGTTGGATTTTCTTTGAGGAAAATTTAAAGCCAAGCGTCTGTACTGGAGCACTTTGCATAGAGTCTATGTTTGATAAAATGCCATCATGCTCACATTCAATATTAATGCCACATTGCACTCCCTGGGGTTAGATTTTGATAATAGCACTGATTACATTCAGCCCTACATGACTATGTGCTGTCTGTCTTTTTTTGCCCACCAACAGTCTAGGTAGCTTTCTCCACTTGATTTCCAATCTACTCAGGATTAAATACTAGCAAATTAACTTCTACACTGAAAGGTTCTTGAGGGAAATATTCACTTCATCTGTCATTTTTGTACCCACAGAGTTGCTTAATACAGAGTTTTTAGCAAAATACATATTCAGTGTTTGTGGAACTAAATTGTTAAGTCAGGAATACCTATAAAACTCACAAGGAGTCTCTCAACTGCTAAGCATGCATTTCATATATATATTTCTCATAGAAAGTTAATGTCCCAGGAAGCCTTCATTAAGTTTTCATTATGCTTTAACTCTAAAGAGGTATTGACATGGTTTAGAAGTCATTGATCATTAGTCACAAGATGCTGCTCATCAACATACCTGAGTAAAACAAATGAACCTGTCCAGCTAAAAACTTAGTCACCACCTCGCCATTCCTTCAGATGAATAGATGAACTCCTAGACTGTCTTTAAGGATATGCATAGAATGACCCCTGCCTGCCTGGATTTCAGTATCTTTCCTAGCCAACCTGTGAGGAAAATACAGAAATATTCCCTGCCATACTTAGCAAAATCAAGTGAAAAATAAGTGGGGAATGGTGGGGGAGATTCTGTGCAATAGAGAGAATATATCACCAAAAAGTTGAAGAACACAATTATGTGCCTGGTAGTCCTGTCATTTTTTTTTTTTTTTAGTAAATGGTCTTCTTAAATAAGGATTACAATAATTCAACAGTGATATGAGCAAGAGCAATTGGCTGGATGTAAAAAACCCATTGCCAGACCCTGGGCACATCCCAGTTTCCTCGTGGCCACATGGGGTTGTGCACCGTGAGAGCATGTCTGGCATTAACTGCCAGGACCCTTGATCCCTTGCCATCCCACCACCAAATGCATATTCTTAAAAAATATCAAACTTGCTCAGAGAATCCACAGGAGCTCCCAGTTGTTTGTACAGTTACAAAAACAGGTATGACTAGCAAGTGTTTTAAGATTTCAATGCTGTGATCAAAACCACCTGTTTCTTAACCCTTATTTCCCAATTCTCCCAAATATACATATGCCGCCCAGGCAACTGGCAGACTTCTGATATTTTGTATGTTGCCCATTCCACGTTCTCTGCTGGAATCATTTTTCCCACATCTGGCATACATGCCCAGCCCCGAATCCTTTCCTGAGTTCCTCAACTGTACTTTCTCAAAGCCCACGCTACTCCTTGTCTATGATGAAGTCCTTCATACTCTGACTTGTATATAGAGATACTCAGACTTGAGGGGTTTGGCCTTAGAATCTCTTTGGAAAAAGGAACCCTGTCTTGGGTTCTCTGTTTCTGCCACAATATCGAGCACAGCATCTTATTCCTTGTGAATATACAGCACATAATATTTAAGTAAGCAAATGAGAACCCCCAGCTCCTTGGAGGGCACCATGCTCACGAGTGATATCTAGAACTATAGCACTAGAATATCATGTGATGATCACCTCATAAATATCTGACATGTGACTCCCTTGATAAATCATATAGGAGGGTATATACTGTTAAATTTTTCAGTTTAAGCAGAAATTGCAGGTCACTTACACCCATTTGGCATTAAAGAAAATTTTGTTTTCTGTTCCCATTGAATTGATTATTAAAAAGCACATCAACTTAAACACAGACTCTGATAAGTTAGAGATAATTTACCCATAAAGATCCCATATCAGTAAGATAAAATCAGCCATTTCTATCTAACAGGGGCCTCTGCCTGGCCAAACACAGGGGCTGTGGGAGCTGCGTTGACATGAGGAGGTGCCCTGGCTCTGGGAATTCAGGGCTTCCACAGTGGGCTTAGAGTGAAGTTTGGATCTGACCCTGCAAGGACACCATGGAAATAGAATTCAGTTACTTCCAAACATGTCTTCTTTGTTCACAAGCCATAATGCCGGCCACGTTCTGCTAGAATGGTCAGGCGATCCTGTGCCAGCAGAGTCTTGAAGAAACACAGGAGCAAAACACGTTCAACAGAAGACACAGCTGGCAGTCAGGTCTATAAAACAGGTCCATATATTGGTCAGGTCTGTAGGACAGAAGAGTTCATGTGCAAGTGAACAGAGGGGCCACCTGCGCCTACTTACCCTGTCCACTGGGGTGCCATTCAGGGAGTCACACAATCCATCAGCAGTGCCTGGGGAAGACCACTCTAGACATGAATCAGAATTCTAGAAAATCATAAACACAATTAATGTGCATTCTGAAACTGTAGTTGTCATGTTTTCTTTTCCCCCTGAAGCTTCTTTGGGGGGGATATCGTTACCTTTTCTCTTCTGAATTGAAGACATACTTTGCGGTAGGGTTTACACATTAGAATTTGTAAATAAAAACAACCAAGTAGTCATTTTGATATTTTTCTCATTAATTCACTCATCTGCTGAATGCACTCATCTCTCTGAGGAAGAGTAAGGACAGCATGTGATAGTGAAGTCAGTATGTGACAACTGGCACCTGGATGGAACCACCGGGGTTGAATTGCATTATTAAAAGAATGAATGGATGTTGTGGGATTTCTTAGCCACTATAATAGTGAGTCAGTGTGAATGGACAGCTGTCATGCCTCCAAATCATGCCTGTTTCTCTTTAAAGGCACGAGAGTGACTTAGATCTACTTACGTGGTGTGTCCTCTGTGCTGCGGGGGAAGAGAAACCTTATGCTGGGCCACTGTAGAAGAGACAATATGTTTAAATTATGACATCCAAGCACATCCATAAACAACCACAGAGATTTCACTTCTAACTCACTATACATCTGATAAAGTTAATTTTTTTCTAAAATCGTTTTTCTAAACTCAGAAAGTTAAGAAAATGTGCATATTTCTGAAAAACTGGTTAACTCAGGAAAAGCAGTGAAGAGATGTCAACAAAATTAGTAATGGAGATCTGTGTCAAAAAGGGTAGCAAATATGCTCACTTGCTTATAGTTAGACTAATATGTAATAATGTCATTTCCTGACCCTGTCTGCAGTGGCTCCTCTTTAACATGGACCCAGCCTCCCGTCTCTTTACCCCATGGCCACAGTCTTGCTCTATATCTGGACAGCTGCCACACTACCGGGTCTCTCTCCCTGCCTCCAGCCCACTGGCACTGGGGGTGAAGATGGGAAGGGTGTGAGCAGTGCTTGCTCAAGACTGTTTCTGTTTCTTGCCAACTGTTCACTTAATACCCCCCAGTGATACTTCAATATGGCTGAGGTTAGAACGCCCCAGTGTTTTCACAAAATATATGCATGAGTATTTTTAGTGTTCATTTCAGAATAGCCTCGGTTTCAATGCCATTATTGTCGGTTTGCTATCAGTATATTGTTTGTTTCATCGTCCGGCACAACTGTCTGATGAAACCCTTAATAATTAAGTATCTGATAATATTATCCAAACTGCTTTAATTACAGCACATTTTGTGCCTTGTTTTATTACATTTCATGCCAGAATGAACCTGGCCAGGATCTTTAATAAGGCCATATTAAATCCAGGCTAGAGGTCAAAACTCATGAGGCAGCCTTGATTCTCTGCCTATTGTGTAGAGAATCTCATCAAAAAAGCCCCAAACTTCATTAAAGGCCGTTGGATGTGGGCCCTCCTATATTACCATTTACTTTAAGGGCTATTACTCAGGGGCAATTACTGGGTGCCCCTCACGATGCCTGCTATATTAAGGCAATTTCTGCACCTAGGTTTGGCATTAACACCACCATTATCTCCAACACAAATCCCCTGACAGTTAGAAAAGCAGGAGAAATTACAGATGGATTAATCTCTAGTGCCCGTCCAGAAAGGAACCCTTCCCCCAGAGGACAGTGAAGGCTGTGTTGAACTCAGTTAAGCTGTGTTACATGTAATGAAAAAGAGCCCCCTGTGCCTGCCTGTCGGAGACGGTGCATGGCCCGTTCTCAATTGTCAGCACCCCCTTGGGCTTCCCTTCTCTCCACTCCTGCTAGGCTGCTCTGAGTCTCAAGGCATCTTTAAATAATTATGTTTGTGCTTAAAAAAGAGAGTGAGAACTAAGCTTATGCATGTGGGAAGGCTGGACGAAATAATCCATTTCAGACAAAAAGAAGAAGCAGAAAAGAGCCCAGGGTTTTCCCAAATCCTTTATATTTCCAGTGTGTTTTTTCAGAGGCGTCTGTGGGTCTCACACCATGATCCATGGTGAGAAAGCAGATCATAGGCTAAGGACAAAGAATCCCACTGGGCACAAAGGGGCAGGGGGACAAGAGGCTGCAGAGCCTTGGCAGGCCACGCCCAGTGCACCTGCTCCGCCTGATAAGGACACCTCCGACAGCGGCTGATGCTGCTCCGCGCCCTCCGTGCGTGCCTCCGAGGCGCTGGGGTTTGGGAAGGGGTGATAAGGGGCACAATGCGGAACTAACAAAGCTCGTCTGATGAATGCAGTCATTTGCATTACAGCGCAAAATAGCTCTGCTCCACAGGACGGTGGCTACCTAACCAGGAATGTCATTTGCATCCTTCAGTGACGTGTAGGGGCCACAGTAGGCAGGGTGAGACTTTGGCAGGTGGCCATTCATTGCATTATAATAGTGCAGAAAGCACTGACCCAAAAAAGAGGTTTCTTTTAATGATACTCGCCTCAAAAGCTAATGAGTTTCTCTGGTTTTGAAGGAAAATATTTGTAAAATACATCATTTCAAAAACCATGATAGTTGAAAGTCATACGCCATGTCCTCTGTAAAGGTGCTAAGGGCTGATGCGCACTCGAGCTGTCTGCCTCGGTGCTGCGGAACGGCCCTGTCCCCTCACCTTACCCCTCCCCTGCTCAATGAAACCAGATGGAAGGGGGCTTTGACGTGGAATGTGAGGGACTTTGGGTTCTAAACGCTTTCAGAGGCAGTGGTGGGTGCATTTGCAGCTATAATCTGGCTTAGCCATTTGCCCAGAACACAGCATGTCCGCCCTTATCTTACTATCTTAGCATAAACCAGAAATATAAAAATGCGACCCAGAGCCAGCCGTGCACTGCAGCCTCACCCCTTGTTTTATCCCACTGCCTGGTGATGACCGGCGACTCCCAGTCCTTCATGGAGGAAACCCAAGAACACCCAGTACATGTATCACTCTTTCCACAAATCGTTCCTAATTCATCATCATGTATTCCCTTTTTTTGTCGGTAAACTATTTACTATCTTAACTGAAAGGTTCATTTCTCTTTTAAATTACTTAATAGTGTGTACCTTCTATAACTGTCGATATTCTAATATTCACTCAACAAACATATATTGAACACCTACTAAGTGCCAGATTTGCATTTCATTGATGGAAAAAGGGAGAGAATATTCCGTCTCTAAGGGAGGAGGAAACAGTATGCAAGTATTTACAACCTAATGTGAGGGATGGTGTAACTTAAGTATGAATGAAGGTCCATGAGAGCTCAGAGAAGAGAGGGCCGATTTCAGGGACTGTGCAGCGGATGCTCAGAAATGTAGAATCTAAAAACGAGTCGGTGAATATTTAAAAGACCTTCCAACTTACTTCTCCATCTCTTAGACAGAGTGACTGGATCAGAAAATATTTGGAAAAGTCTTCCACAGCCTTAATGGCTTTAGAAGGAAACTTTTTCACACATACAAATGAGGGAATGCTTTCTCTGTGAAAGACTCCAGAGGATTGCTGCCCTCTGTACATCAAGGCCAGAAATACTGAATTGAATACAAACTAATTTAACATCAAAGACAGATTTTTCTCGACTGAATTTAAACTAAAAGGAAAACCACCAGAAAGACTGAAATGTCAATTTCCTTTGCTAAAAATGTACCTTCAGTGCTTGCTCCCACTAATCCGCTGCAAAAATACGTTCTTAAATAATAGCCACACTTTCCCAAATAAATCCTTTTCTTGCTTCTTCCTTCTGAGTTGTAGGAACTGTGATTCACATCCAATAAATTGTATGGGTCTTTTCCCCCCACAAATGTAACACACACTTTCTGGAATATAACCTTTGTATGAATGCATGACATATAAGCCAGATGTGTTCCATGATTGGGCGCCTCATCTGCAATGACTAATTAGAAATAATCAGAATCAATTCTATCACAGACAACCTAGTAAACCTCTTCTTTGCTCCCTTGTTTTTCTGCTTTGTTTCTCTGTTGCTTGCATCATCCGCCCATGCACCTGGTCGTAGCTCTTTTTCAGTAACTTGGGGCCACTGTTCCTCCTGAATGTCACAATCCTGGGATAGAGGCGAAGAACTATTTCTCTTGAGAACGGGGGCAGCGTTTAGAAACCGACTTTTCTGCTGAGTACTCGGTGACGTCATTCTGCCTGAGGAGCCAGCTAGAGATTCATGTCCTTGAAAAAGAGATACGCTAAGAACAGCCGAGCAATTACAGAAGGAACTCTAATCAGTGAAAGAACTGGACGCCTTGATGTTCACCGAATGTGTAAGAGTATCAACTTACCTTGTTGCTAATGGCTTACTCGGTGGGCATCTTACCCTGTATGTGCATAATTATTTGCTAAATTCCAACTTGACTGTAAGTGAAAATAAACGAACTTGAGTTAAACCTTGCAATTTGTATTGTGTTCCCTCCACTAAGCAGACCGTCGTCATTCTTGAAAAGTTGCTGTGTAAATTTGCATTTTCTTTTCTTCTTCTGCATTAATCAGTTCAGATTGATTTCTTGTTGCCATTAGTGTATTTTCTAATTTTGTATCTGAAAAATCAGATAAAAAGCTTGTTAAACTGATCCGGAGAATATGAGGAGATAGGCTCAGAGCTTACAGGTTGACCCTTGTTATAAGGCCCTGTCATTAGGTGCTAGAAGTTTGGACCCTAATTTTCACTACTTGAAGACCTTCACCAACTTATGACTGGGTCTCTACTGGGCTTTATATGAATTTGCCAGAAAATTTCCCAATTCCTGTTAGATTTTTGGCTCCAATTAAGATATCCTCCTACAACCTTTCACCAAGTGACATAATTAAATGAATCACCCTCATTCTCAATTACTTTATGATAGTGGTGCCAGGAAGGGTCAAAATTGTTTTGATAAAAATCCTGTGTGGAAGAGAAGAATAATGGGGCTGGCTGCCCTCTTTTCCCCAGGGGTAGACATTCCTCCGCGTAATCCAGGGGTGCAGGCCTCTTCCATCCTCTGTCTCTCTCACCCTCTGTGGCTTCAGTAGCCTCTGCTACCCGCCAGCAGGAAGGGGAAAATAGTATAGAACACCCCACCCACTTCTTAAAAATCCTGACCAGAAGTGATAGAAATGGCTTCTGCTCTCAGTCTGCGGGCAGGAGCAAGCACATGCCCACCTGGACCCAGGGAGCGAGTCAGGAAACAGAGTCCCTGATCGGTAGCACCCAGCCCCAGCCCCGCCCAGGGACAGCATTGCTTTACGGTGGTTAACTAGCCATCTCAGCCATGGTACAACCCAGCCTAGAAGTTTGGAGAATGAGCGAGAAGGCTCGGATGGATCAGAACACACACACACACACACAGACAAAACCACCCAGCTCTCCCAATGCGCGCCCCACCTGCTTAGCCCTCCCGGTTATGCCAATCATGCGCTCAGGGGCGGTGGCTTGACACCACCCCTCTCTCAATGAGAAAGTCACTGTGGTGATGGGGAAGATGCCTTGGTGGCAACGGGCAGCCATATGGAAGCCTGTATCAAACAACTCAGTGTTCTTGCAATATTCAAGCGGTCCAAGGATCAGCAATTTCTTTTAGTCGATGCCATGTTCTTTTTCTCACTTTTTCTAAAGTTACTTAAATATATTTATTGGTTTACTTGCTTTTGCTATTTGTTGTCACCTCTAACAGGTGAAGTCAAGGAGAAATGTGATGCTCAGTCTATTTCTAGAGAAAATTATTTCCGTTGACACATCCGAAAATATTCTAGAGTAGCTGAATTTTGCTTTACAAATGCTGTATTCTCTCCTTTGATAGAACTCAGTATTTACCTGTTGGTTTGTCTTCTGAATCATTGCCTTGTAGATAGTAGGTGTTTAATAAATATTCAGTGAATCTAAATAGGCCTTTTGCTGATGTTGGCAATGATTGTGGTGATTTTCATAAAGAAACTCAGAGATTGTAGGGTTAATGGAGGCAGGTTGAAATTGTTTTAGCTCTCATGACGAACTGTACCATCGCCATTGTCATTAGGGTTGTTATGGAGTGATGATTATAAACATAAATCTTTGATGAAGATATGCCAAGAATATGCTTCATTTAAAATAGAATGTGCTACTTTTATAAAAATTTCTTTCTAAAGGTCAGTTTGCTTTTTTAAGAATAAATTTTAATACTTAAGATACCTTTGAGCATAATTAATTATATTTCTAACAAGCCTCAGTGTAATCATATACATGTAATAAATATTATTCTGTAATCCTTAATAAAAGACCCAATTCTGTTTGAAATATATCACACAGTGCTATTTGTTGATCAGCTGTGATGAAAGATGAGAGATTTTCATGGATACATATTTTTGCTAGGGCACATTTTACCTCCTCAGGAATATTAAAAAATAATTTCCTTTCTTTGAAAGTATTTTTGAAAAGAACTATTCCAGGCTCATCACCTGTCTTTTTATCATGACTTATGTTAAGATGACATTGGCTAATGTTTTCTGAGTTTTTTACTAAGTCCCGGGTGTCACTCTAAGCATTTTAACTCATCTGTCTTCCCAGCAGACACATGAAATGGTGGTAATATTCTTACCACTTTAACTGTGATGAAGCTAAGCAGCAGAATGGGTGGCTTGCCCTTAGTCATCACACTACTAGCCAGGGAGTTAGGGACAAACCCACGAAGTGGGAGAGCAGAGACCCCGCTCTGAGCCACAGTAAAACTCCCTCTCAACTAAGAACAACCAAAATGTTGATTTTAAGGTATTTTTTACATAATCATGTTTGCAGTGTATCTAAGTGGGCATGATATTACTGAACAACCACTAATAGAATGGAATCCATATGTACTTAATTACTAAATACAAAAGCCAGAAATGATAGTACCCATTATTTCTCTTGAGTCTGAAAAATGTTTGTTGATTTTGGAAGACACTAAGAACAATTAATCCTTAAGGAGAGTGGGAAAAAAGACTTATGTTATTTTGATCAGCCTTGTAAGTTAACTAAGCTGGTAAAGTTTTTTTTCCTAAATTAAAGCATCCTAGAAAAGAATAAAAATGAATTCCATAGAACTGTATAAAATTGCCATTTTTGTGGGTCAAAAGTGTTCACATATTGGCATTTCATATGATCCAACTATTGCCAACTAGATACCACAATTATTGATTAAAGGGTGGGTCAGAAATCATGACAGGAAAGATGCAGGTATTCGAAAGTAGGAATGCATGGCTAGTCATGACGGTTTATGATGAGAATGTGGGCAGAAGACACCATACCTGTAAATGTCGATGATACCTGGGAGATCTTGCAGAGTTACATTGTGTCCAGCTGCTGGGCTCCGAGAGCTTTACCTACAAACCCACAGAGGCACGAGGGCCAGAATAAGCTCCCAGCTTTCAGAAGGCATCTGCAGCCTCACTGTCCCGCCCAAGCACACTTCAGGGGGTCCTGCCTAACCTCAGCGACCTCGGTGCACAGGCCCTGCAGAAAGTGCACGCAGCAAGTCTTCACCCTGATCCAGGCTTGCACTCCTGCCCCCTCTCCAGGGTGGGCGCTGGTGGCCTTCTCCGCCCCCAGCCACTGTACCACCTCCAGTATCGGGCGTTCCCTCCCATTCCCCACATTAAGGGCGCTGTTGCCAGTCCCCATCCCGATACCCAATAGGACTCAACCTGCTCTATGGTGGTTGAGTGATAAATCATACAGCAATAAAGTCTTCCAAAGAGGCCAAAACAGTGTTGTAACTTTAAGGAGAGAGAGTCTTTGAGAATCAGAGTATTTAGAGAAAACTTCATTGACCTGGGTAAGACTTGAATGGAGGTTTGGACAACTGGTAGAATTTGGATGAACGGAAAGGTGGAAGGATATTCAGGCTATGGAAACATTGGAGTGAAAAGAACAGCACAGAGGGGACCCTGCGAGGGGGTAAGAAACCATCAGCTGGAGTGGAGACTTTGTGTATAGTCAGAGATAAAAGAGGAAGATGAGTGAAAACAGTTTGTCTCCCTTGTTGGGCTGAGGGCCTTGAGTCACAACCAATAATAGTCACCACATCTGGGCACCTACTCTGTGCCAGGAACTTGACATATGACTTTTCCAATTTTAGCAAGTTAGAGAAATGAATTATCAGCTATCCAGATAAGGAGCCAAGATCCAGAGAGAGGGTCTTATCAAAGGCTAAATTTAACAACTTTTTTAGTCAAGCACTGTTAAAGCATTTACTGTATAACAGGCAAAGATGTGAAGCCTTAACAAAAATTAACTCATTTAAACCACGCAACAAGCCAATGAAGCAGTTACTACTATTCTACTTGTCATTTTCTATTAGAGTTACATGAGTCACTCAGGGCCACCTAACTGCTCTGAGTCTCACAGTTCATAGACAGTGCAGGCAGGGTACACACACAGCAGGCTGTACCCCAGGGGCTGTGTTCTTACACATTCCGCCAGTAGTTGTAAAACTGGGAGGCGGTAGGGGCACTAAGGGTGTGGAGCAGGACCGTCCCATGACCCAAGTGCAGTGGGAGGTCAGGCAGAAGATTGTGTCTATAGTTGTCATCTCATGTGTCTGAGGCCTGAATGAGGATAGTATTTGTTGAGGACAGAAAGAAAAAAATGTGAGAAATATTATGAAGGAAGAATAAAGTTGATGGGGACCTAATTAGATACAAAAGGTAGGGATGGAGGGAAATATGATTCTAAGAATGATCACCTGACTAGCTAGAATTATGATGTCACTGTCTGAAATAGGGGAAAATGCAAGAAATATTTTGCATCAGATTTTGTGCCCAGGCTGGAAATTCAAGTGGAAATATCCAGGAAACTGCTGAAGGTAGATACCTTAAATGGCTTTTTACATTGGATATACTTGCATTGTATTCAAGAATATGTTTATGCATCGGTTTCTCCTCCCTACAAGTGATTTCTAGGTTCACATCCTTTTGATTCCTTGATGGTAACACAGTAGATGCTCAGTAAATATGATTGAATGAAAAAGAATTAAAAAATGGTAGCCATGGTCTTGAACCATTAAAGAAAGTAGTGCAGCCATGAGGACCAAATGCCAGAATTCCTTCTTCTGGAGATGATGGTCTCAGCTCTGTCTCTTCCTAGTAAAATCTACAACTTGAAACCTATGACACTGTAGAGTAAAATAAATCACTGGATGTTTAACAAAATATTACCTTAGAATTCTCTTAATGGTTTAGTAGTTGGAATCAATACATGCCTATTACTTTCATGTCTTTAATTATGTTTATCTAGAGTCCTTGATTGCAAGGCTATAAGTGGTTGTGGAGAAGCAAATTCTTTTCGGCTCTAAATCGTTTTGCAAGAAACTCCTAAAAAACATTCATGTACTGAAAGTGACTCCTTTTTTCTTGATTAACACCAGCAATGCATTCTGACCTGTGAGCTCCTGAATCCACACCACCCTGAAAAATGGACTGATGGCATAGTGTCAGCAGTTCAGGCTTTACTTATTTATTTCATATGTAATCCCACCAAAAGTATGGTCCCTATTCCATGCTTCTAATATCTGCGGTGTGTCAGAGACCTGGAATTGCTCTGTGGCGTCTTGAAAAGAATGCTCTCAGAGCCTCTTCCGCTCATTCCCATTGCTCTCTGCTTCCTTTGGCCTCCGGGACTGTATGTTGTCTGTACCATTCATTTGACAGGTGTTTCTTGGCATTTTCAGCTATTCTTTAATGCACAGGGAATCTCAGCTCCTGGAGAATAAATACTATGTCTTAAGCTTCAAGGATTCTCCTCGGCACCTGCACCCCACCCCACATACCACACACCTGCGTGCAGAAGAGCATGTCTAAATGCCATTCATGCTTGACAGCCTTTTGAGATCCCGAAGTACCTTGAAAGTCGTCTTGTAGCATCCCCTATAAGCTGATTAGCATGATCACAAAGGCATTGTACGTGAAGAAAGAAGTACGGTAGTAACATGGAAAGTCCTTGTAGAGTTGTGGTTGGAAACAAAGTCTGTCCTCTCAGGGGTACTCCGACGCCATTTCTGTGCCTGATATGTTTCTCTTACTAGGTTAACTTTAAATTTGTAATGGCTGTTTTCTTTGTAAAATTGACCGAAGTCGTTCATTTTCATAGTATGTTTACATTGCTGGAGAACCAGCATAGCAAACCCAGGGTAGAATCACAGCCAGGAACTAAAATTAGGAGGTTTGTAGCCCATTCAAATTCTCCATTGTTAGATGATGGTGTCTAAATTAAGCATCATCCATTACAAAAGCCGACTGAGGAGACGGATGAAGCTCTGACGGATGACCTTTCTCCCCTTTGGTCCTCTTCTACTGCTTGTTTTCAAGAGGCAGAAAGACCTCTGCTGTCTCCCCTTCCGAGTGCCCCTCTCCCGAAACACGTGGAAACCTTTGGTCCTCTCCGAGAGCTTTGCTTTATTTACTAAAAGCTCCTCTTGCCCAGGTGTTTCACTCTTGCAGGAAGGTGGCCCCTTGTTGACAGCTCTGAGAGTGAAGGAAAAATTGACAAGCCTGAGCACCTCATGTCCTCAGACTCCCTGGTAATGATTGCGGTGGCCGTCCTGCCTGGCGGCCTCCATCTCCAATTAAGCATCTGTGGAAGCTGGAAAGCAGGCCTCTTAATTGGGGAGCTGAAGAAGCAGGCAGGTTGCAATTTCTGCCAAGACATGCACCAGTCAGGCCAAGCTTCCTTCCCTGGCCTCACTCTGGCATCTGTGTTTTGTCATTCTGCCGTCCCCCGACATGGCAAGACAGAGAGGTTATTTGGCAAACATCTGAATATGCAAACCTAATTTTGCATGAGGAACTTTTAGCTGCATAAATAACCTCCAACAGAACCAGGACCTATCACAAATTCTGTCCTAATTGCACCTATTCTCCACCTTCCCCCGCAGCTCCCATTAAGATATATTGTCTAGGACACATGCAGGAGATCTGTTTGCAGCTCTCTTTTACATAGAACTGATTGTTTAATTGCAGATTAAAGATTAATGCAAGTGTAATGATTCCACGAGGACACTTCAGACAAAAGCATCTTGCATCAGGCGGCCTGCCTCCATTTTTCAATTTGACCATAAATTTGGCTGGGAATTAAATAGTAAGTAGCCGTGATTGCAACTCTGGTCTCTGAAGGCACTCACGGGAATGAAAATAAATGAGCAGGCTCTCACACAAAGCATGTTTCATTATGGTCATTAGTGGGCAGATTCTCAGCAGTATTGAAGGTGGAATTGTATAGAAGAGATGTTGGCACATATCTGTTAAAAATAGCTGGAAAGGATGGTGAGAAAGTGTGGAAGTGGTTTTGGTGTCCTGGTTGGGGAAGGATTGTGGCATGCTTTTTGAATTTTAATTCCTTTTGTTTATTACTATTGTTTAAAAGGTTTGGGGCATCAGCAGTTACTTACTTAGGCTGTAGAACCACACACACATACACACAAAAAGTAAGGTTATTCTGTATAGGTTTAGAATTGGTTATGATGTAGAATATGAATATAAACATACGTGATGCTTATTTGGCAGACATAAAAAATTCAGCCTAAAACAGCTAAATAAAAATATTAGAGATAAATGTGACATCATGAAAGGCCCACTGGGGCCTTTACCATATGCGTGGTAATGATTTTGATTGGGAAATGCTTCTCTTTGAATATCTCTTGTGTTTTCCAAGGAAGAGACTGTTCTTCCTTAAACCTTTGGCTCTGTGACATGTTAGCCATGCATTGGAGGACTGAGATTAAACTTATTTCACCATTTTATTCTCCTGTTTATCAGTGAGCAAATGAGCCTACATGCCTGTGAATAAGAGGACTAATCTGCCAGCTTTGGTCTTTTTCCCTTGAACACTGGTTTTTGCCCCCAAATAGCGTACTTCATCCCATAGGTACTTTGAACGATCATACACCATTAAATAGGGAAACGTAAAGATCCCCACATGTACCCTGACTTGTTTTGGTTATGCTGTTATTTGGGAAGCTGGTTTTTCATTCTTTACAAAAGAATGAAAGACCAGAGATTGTTCTTCTTATCATATGTTAATTTGTTTTGAAAGATTCTTACCTGTTGGCCATTTCCATGGAGCCAGGACATGGCCTGAAGGGTGACAGGCGGTTTCCCTCGCAGGCCTCACAGCCCTCTGGAAGTCCTCTCACATGCTGGAACAAACACAGCTCTGGTGGCAGCAATGACCGAGTAAGGACCGGGTCCGAACTGCTGAAATGTTATGTGATCTCAATGATTTTGGTCCCTAAAGTGTAAGACACACACACACGCTCCTACTGTTCATGACACCCAGGTTGCCCACCTGGGAAACGTGGACAGAGCTGCACTACAGCTTGGTTGTTAAAATCAAATTGCCTCAGAAAATGCACACCCAGTGACGGGGCTTAGCCATTTGTAGAGATGTCCCAAGCCAGGCTTCTAAGGGGCAGCAATGGTGTTTTTAGTTCCTAATGAGTTAAGAAAATAAGGACCAAAGCAATCCCTCCCTTCCCAAAATAAAAATAAGTAGTTGTAAAATGAAATGTCTTTGTTTCTGTTATGAAATCCATTCAGTTATTCAACATCACCATTGACAAGAAGTTTTCAGGATCAGAAATAATGACTTTCACCAATGGCTAATGCAGTCAGGATCCTGTCAAATCAAAAGAATGTGATCATATCTTGACTTGGACATTTTCAATTGATATACAGGATGAAAGTCTGGCTTCTTCTTGAGACTGGGCAAGTATTGATTTGTGGGGACATGGAAGTAGATGATGCAGTATTTTTTTAACAGTCCAATAGATCAGGGAATATAGTTATGATAGTATTATGATAATATATATCTATCCATTTTTACTTGGTTCCATTACTTCACAATTCTTCTATGGCTGAGAGAATGATTGAGTGACTTTTCATGTGCACAGGATTATTTTATGAAAGAGGTTAACCAGCTGCTCATCATTTTCAGTGAAGAATGAGCAAGAAGAAACCGTTTAAATTGAAGAAGGAGGTCTCAGAGTTGGGTGGGAATCATGGTCATTGACGCCATCATCTGTCCAAAGCCTCCATACACTTGAATTCTGATGTATGCAGAGGAAAGCACTTCCCCTCTGGGAAGGTGCAAGGAAGGCTTGGCAAAATAAATTTCAGAGCATCCATAGTATAGATCTCTTTACAGAAACAAAGATATAGATGTGTGCCTTTGTTGAAGATTTCAGTTACAATTTTACATGAAAGAAAATGAGATTCCAGAAGGTAATATAAATATGAGAGTTAACATATACCCATATTAAAACATGTTTCCCATCCTTAAAAATCACTCATTTGATCCACCTGACTGTTTTATCCACTCTGAGTACCTTCTCTATTAAATATGAATGAACATCACCAGTTCATAACTTTCTAGAACTAGATCCAGTGACATAATGTAATTTCTGTGAACCAAGGTAGTTCATCTCTTGTGACCATATAATTCTTTGCACATTTTAAAGTCTGGATGTTTCATGCTCATGATACATTGGTGCAGAAATTTTCTCATCTAAATTCCAGGGCATTATTTTGGGTATGTCAGCAA
Source organism: Manis javanica (assembly GCF_040802235.1). Lineage (NCBI taxonomy): Eukaryota > Metazoa > Chordata > Mammalia > Pholidota > Manidae > Manis > Manis javanica. Next base: position 3,596,329 of record NC_133170.1, on the reverse strand, counting down.
TGCCTTCTCTCAGTCAGAAAAGCCACCTCTTTTACCAGCCACCCGTTGAGAGAGCAGACGGTCTCTTCCCTGCCTCAGTGGCCTCAGTGTCCTTCTGAAGCGAGACTAGTTGATCAACCCCATTCTAGTTTTGATCCCATTCGTAAAAAATGAGGTTGACATTAGCAGACTGTGAGGTCACCAGACAGCTGGGATGTTTTAGAGTCAGGTCAAGTTGGAACTGAGATTTGGAATTCTTTGTTTTCTGTCAACCTGTTGTACTAAGAATGTAGATTTTCAGTGGTGTAACAGATCTTGCTGAGACTTTTATCTTTTTGAGACAATTGTAGCTTGAATGTCATAACATTCAGTGCAGATATTCAGTTGTAGGTGGTGGGTTTTATTTCGTATGCCACATTCTCTGTGGGAAGGGTTCTACCATATTTGTTCCATGTCATAATGTGGTCAAATGAAGGTAATAACAAACTAACAAAAACAGCATCACTGTTTCCCAGAGTCAGGCTCAATTACCAAAAAAATTGTATACAAATACTGGATAATTTATTAACTCCTCCCCTGGAAGTTATCCTCTCCAGATAGTCAGCATAGAGCAGGATAAAGAAGATGTTCAAGGACACACTGCCCCACCCAGAAGGGAAGTCTTGGGGGGTAAGGCTGATACTCTGTAGAATGAGGAACAGATAAAGTTTCAACAAGGGATCCAGTGGAGAAGATAGGAGACTGCAAAACACGACTAAGTATTTTGTTTGGTAGAGACTCCTCAGGCAAATAGAGTATCAAAACCGAAATGAAATCTTAAATTTCAGATGAACGTTTATTTGCCAATAGGTCATATTTCAGTATTATCTCCATCTGTGCCCCCCTGAAGGTGGGCTGCACAACGAGGACAGATGTGGAGGTAAAGGGTGTCTCCGAGCAGATGCCCTGCAGACTGCGTCTGTCCCACATCTTCCCGCAGCGCCCCATCTTTCCCCCATGGCGGCTGTCCGCCTGTGAGCTCAGACAGGGTCTGTCGGTTCCTATCGCCGTCACGCATCAAGCAGGAGCGCCTCCTAGTCATCTGTTCCCTTCCGCTCTGGGCACCCACATTTAGACACTCAACTCAGCAGCCAATTTCTCTGACCCTCAGTTTCTCTTCCTTCTAACCTGGCCTCTAGAGTACTGCCGAATTAATCTTCCTCAGTCCTGAAGCAGCGTACGCTTTTTTGTTCAAAACCATAGTGCCAGCACAACCACGTCTGACTCATTGATTCGACATGTAAGCCCTCACAGTCTGGGCCTCACCACCTCTGCACGGAAACTTGAATCTGGCAAATTGGTTTGATTACATCAAAAGTCTTCCTTCCAGCGAGCCACCTTCCTCTGGCTTTTCCTTTATTTTCTATTTGAACGCATTCTCTTTAAACCCTCCTGAGAAACAAGCTCAAACCCAAGGCTTCCCTAAAGTTTTTTTCCCTGATTATCAGGAATCCTGAGCGTTTTTTAAAATTCCCGTAGCACTGATGGTTTGCACTTCTCACTTAGCACTTAGAATATGCCACGTCACATTGCTGTGTGTTTCTGGGCGCATGCCCTCTCTCCCCAAGCAAATTAAGAGAAACTATATTCTATACCTCTTTGTCGCCCTAGTATCTGATACATTGCCCTGTTTTGATTAGCTATTTACTAGGTGTTTGTGGATAAGAAGGAACAACTTACCAGATTAAGAAGAATGAGTTGATGGTGATAATATCTTATAGCTACAGAGTGTTTTAGTTTTATCAGCTTTTATACTTTTTTGGCTGTAAGTAGTGTAATTCCCCACCAAAGGTGGATTAAATATAGGAGCTCAAGTTCATGTTGATCATATCAAAATATTCCAGCAATAATTTTTCCCAACCTAGATCAGTGGTTCAGTGATGTCTAGACACTGGGTTCACTTCCCTGACTTCACCTGAGCCCTCTCTTCATTGCTCCGAACCACTACCAGAGCTCCAAACATCACCTCCTCATAAATCTAAGGTGGAAAGACAGAGAAGGTATTCTCCCTTGCCATCGCTTTCTTTGATCAAGATGAAAATCCCAGAAATACCTCAGTACATTCCCCAGCAATAGTTTACATCGGTGTAGGATTATATGCATGTCTCATAGCTACTGAGGAAGCTGGAAAAGAAATATCTGAAATATTCAGCCTCTATCACGGGATCTGGTGCTCAACAAAACAAAAGAGCGTGGATCCTGTGTGAGCACCAGTCTCTGTCAGCAGGTGAGACCCAGAGTCAAGCAACAGTCATGAAGCATCCACAGAACCAAGACCCGTGCTAGCTGCCTTCACATGCGTCGAGTTACTGATTTCTCATAGGAATCCCAGTAGCAGTGTCTAGTAGTTTCCAGTTAACAGTAGTTAACAGATAAACAGGCTCAGAGAGGTTAGAGAGTCATCAAAATTAAGTATGTAAGATGAGATTTGAGTTCATCTTAAAAAACCAAGGCCAGGTGTGGTTTCTTTTGCACCAACTGAGTCCCAGAGCAGCAAAGTTTAATGACAGGTAGAGAAGAAAGAGTTAAACCAGAATAGAACAGAGGGGTAGGCCTAGTATAAAAGAAGAAGGAGAAAGGACAGCTCAGGAGGAAAGGGCCTCAGAATTGGCATTCCGAGGGTGAGGCTGCCTGGCATTCTGAGGGTGAGGCTGCCTGCGAGGGGGGTGTATCCATTCAGCTTAGCTGAGGATCAGCTCTATTCAAGAGTTTTTAGAACTTTTCCAAATTATACAATTATTTCCATTTTTATAAACAGAAAAAACTTTTTGGAAAAATTTATCCTGAGAAGCAGTCATGAAGTGAATTTTTTTGGGAGATATGATTTATGTAGAATCTAAAGGATAGCCTGTATTTCAGCTGAGCTTTTAAATATTCTAAACATTTTGTCAAAGGGTAATTGATGTCCTCTACAAAACAAGGATGATTTTTATTTTAAAATTTCTTCTTTTGAAGTTATCCAAAAATTAAGAATTTATTTTCACTCAGTAAGCTTACACAAAACTTCAAAGAGAAGAATCTCAAAAAGAATGAAAAATAATACATCTCTTTTGAGGTTTCTTTGGATTCTTATGGTGCCTTAGGACTTGTGGAGAACAGAATTCTAAATATCTTTTTCTCTTTCTTTTTCTTAAGCAGGTGGGGAAGAGAAGGGAGAGGGTGGTTAGGATTCCTCCCACCCCCATCAGGAGAGCTTCAGAGCAGCATATAGAATTGACACATGCATGCTGTTTCTTTGTAAAGGCATCAAGAATATTAAAATACTACTATTATCTGTGCTTAGCCTCAAGCTTTCTTTAATGATCCTCCCAAATCTTGCAAGAACTCAGACGAAATCGACTGTATGAGTCAAACAGTAGCAGCACAGTGACAATTGATGGCTCTTGCCAGGATCCCTAAGTTATGGCATCTAACTTCTAGTCATTTTGTTTCTCTCTTAAAGGTTTTTGGGCAGCTTATTAAGGCATTTTACCTTTGCTCTGATATGCCCTCTCAAAATTAATAAAGAAAATGAATAATCGATCAAGTAAAAATTCTTTGTGGCTTAATTCCAGTAGTACACACGCTGCACTTACATGAATAGAGTCCTCTTCATCTGGCATTGAACTTACATTGTTTGCATTTAAATTTTCTTGTGCATATTTTTTATTTCCATTAAATTTTATTCTGCATACCACTCTGAAAACAAATGCATTTTTAAAATAGCTAAATAGGTGAAAATACCTCACAAGCATATGTGTAAGATTCCGCTCTTCCTGTTAGACCCATCAAAAAAGTTTAACAACTTATTTTTATAAGAAAGGGGACATGATCTGTGTTATACAGAGAACCATGAGTGACCCATGGCGACATAGGTGGGGTGTTAATCCTCACAGCTGGATTTTTTTGCCCCACCATAATGAGGAATTGGGAAGAGATGTCTGGAAACACTCGAATAATTGTAAGAGGTCAAAGCAAATCCATGTGAAGTTTTGAACTTGAACCGACCTTCATCAAAAGTGCAGGACTGAGGAAGTCATTTACATGCTAGCTTTCTCCCACTACAACTAACCAACTAACTTGTTATTGCCAACCTCCGTGTCTTTTCTCATTTTGGTACAGTGATAAGGAGTTTGGGCTGAAATCCTGAGTCATCGAGAGCCAGCTATGTGACTTGAGGCAAGTGACTTAAAATTGCTACCTGTTTCTCACCCATCCAAGTATAATAAAAGGATTGTCCTATCACAGGGAGATTTTTACCGATCACATGCTGAATGCCTACAAGGAAACACTTAACACTTGATGACTAGAAGTGCTAAATAAGTGTGAGCTATTAGAATTACCATTTTCCATACTTGCGTCTTACCTACATATCCCTGACCAAATCAGGAGTCCAAAGACCAGGTAGATCCCTGTTACCCAGATTTGCTACAATGGGTGACTGTGGATGACTCCACCCTTAGGATTCTGTTTCCTTAAATCTAAGGTGAAGTTTTGGGTCCAGATATTCTTTGTGGGCACATTGGCATTTTACTCTGAAATCAGCATAGGATGATAAACACCAGAGAAAAGCATCAGTGGCTTTTTGTGTTTTCAGATTGTACCCTCCTTCTGGCCATCCAAGCCTGGTCCCTACCTGCTCCCCAAGTCTGACTCCTCACACCTCACCTCTTCTCTCCATCCCCAACCTCCTTCCGGGAAAGTACACCTGCTCTGTATCCAAGCTTCTTAAAATCTTAGCATTGACACTAGCTGAGCTAATTAACTCATCTCCAGTCCTATGCAGTGAATGCTAATATATTACTATTTCTAGACAAGATAAGCGTTATTTGAAGTGTAGTTGGGGTAAGAGGAAGAAAAGGGAGGTGTTTCAGGCCCATGGCAGAGGAGAAGCTATTGAGAGAACTGGAAGAAGCCTGTCTCTGGGCTACTTGCAAAATATGCATAATCCTGTCCTTGGTGCAGTTCAAATCAGGGAGCCTGTACCCCTTTCCTGCCCTGAGATGACCAGATTCTGGAGACTGACTTTTCCTGTGGGTTAATTCTGGTATGGACATGACACGTCAGGAAGTTCCCAGCATGCCAGGACTCACTAGAGGTGTTACTATTCTTACTGTCACCTGTTTCCTAAGTTACTATTTGTGTTTGTTTTGAAATAGAATTAGAGGCAAGACAGTTTAACAATTCCTGTATCTGCCTTTGCTACAATTTAATCTCCAGAACAAAATTTAACCAGAAATACACCTAAAGGTGTGCTATTAAAATATTTTAAACATTAAACATTTAATGAGGCAAACTAAGATAAAATACATGACCTCTCTCTCTCGGCATCTGAAAAACAATAGTAGTGCAGTAATAATACCCAATCTAAGAAAGTTATTGCACACAGTGTATCAAACAAGATGGTATCTCGTGCACCAGGCTTGACACAGAGGCTGAGCTCAGTGAATGAGGTTCTGCTCTGTGTGTGGACAGACTACCTCAATTTTGCAGGAGAAATGGCAATAGCCTGAGAGGACAGAAACTGAGGAAATACAGGTGATGGCAGAGGGGCAAGGAGGCTGCCTGACCAAGGTGGGAAAATGGAGAATGAAAATAGGGACAAGAAACCAAAAGTGGGAGAGGTGAGAAGGCCTTTACAGCGGCCGACTGCGCGCAGGCCCTGGGGCCCACCTGTCACTCCTCTCCCTTGTCACTCTTTTCCGGTCCCTTTGCCTCCCCGCCATCCACAGATGCTCAGAATTCTTCCGACTGGGGGGCTTTGCACTAGCTGGTTCTCTCCTTGGTTCCTCCGCAGAGACGTGCTGGTGTCCTTTGTCTCTTAACTGAATCTTTGCTCAAATGTCTGGCACCTTCTCAGAGACTCACACTGACCACCAAAGAAAGATGACGAGCCCCCGATCCCCGGCCCCAGTCCTGAAGGGCTGTAAGAAAATAGCTCTGTTATCTTCCCAAAGCAAGTAACAGATAGGTGAGATATTTATTATAGTTCTTGTCTGGTTACTTCACTAAAATGTAAACTCCATAAGCTCAGGGATTTTGTCTGACTTATTCACTTATATTATTACCTCAGTGCCTAAAACTGCCAGGCTCATGACTGGTGCTCAGGGATTACTTTCTTTATTTCTTTTTTTCCCCTCTCTTTATTTTTTGAATTTATGAATGAAGGGGGAAAGAAGGAAGAAAAAACTAATCTCCAATTCAGGAAAATTATTTTCTAATTTTTTGTTCTAATTAGTATTCCCAGTGCTTTGGCAGGAGCATAGCATTGTACACAAGAAAGGCCCTAACATCAAATTATGTTTTAAATTATAATTGTTAGCTTTGAGTTTTAATAACATCATTTGCCTTCTGGTCTATTGTAACCAACTCTAAAGAGTCCTAGAACTTCAAATGTTAAAATGAGGAAACTCAACTATATGCATTAAAATGTTTCATATTGTGAACTTTAAATGTGCTGGTTTCCAAAAATTAGCTAATTATGCAAAATATCTATGTATATGTTTGGTTATATGCTAACAGTATAATTTAGTTGGTAAGACTCGTCTGTTGACATCCAGTAGAAATAACTGAAGCCCTGGTATCTAGCAATTAAAATTGTAGTGGAAGCAACGGGTGTAGACAAAGCACAGATTTGTCATCCTTGATCCCCCTTTTCTGTATCATGCTTGACCACCCTAACCACCCTAATGAGGTAAGACGGAACATGTCTACTAGCTAGAGGTAAACATTTTCTCAAGTGGGAGTTCCGAAGTTGAGAAAGTAGTTCTTCCTCTACTGTGTTGGGTAAACATAGTCTTGGGCTTTTATATAGCCTTTTAGAAAATACATATGTATGCATCCTTTTTAAATCTAGAAAGAAATACATTATATATGAATGAATGAATACAAAATGAGTCTGCTGTGTTTCTTTCCATCAGCATCCAAAGTAACAGTATGCAGTCATGTCAAGAGCTCAAAGTAGTTAAGTACTATTTCCAGAACAAATGTTACAAGGTGTTGTTGTTAATCTGCTGATACGTCACAGTCTCTTAGTCCTGCAAAAGTATGTTCTGTCATTCCTTCCACATTCCTTTATCCAGCATCCCAAAGCCTGTCCCAGGTCAGCAATGCAGTGTTTCAATAATGAGCGTGGAGCAGAGCATGTCTCTAAAGAGCACATGGAATTTCAAACGATTTTCCAATTCATATTAACAATGTTTAGGCTATTAAATATTGGGGAGCATATTATAGCCAGATGTAGAGCTCAGTACTAGAGGAGGATATGGAAAACTTAAGCTCAGAGGAGATTACAAATTGAATTAAAAAATAGAAAATAAGCTCCATATGGAAACACTATTTATTAGAATAGCCAAGCATCAGATCTGCTGGAATCTAGGGATTGTTGTCTTCCCAACCCTTGTCATATGACCATATCACTAACAAAGCGTGATTTTACCACTTTAATAACAGCTCAAAAAATCCACTGCAGAGGAGCTGATGGACAGGTGGCCGCTTCTGAGCGTCCACACGAGGACGCGCTGTGTGGAAGAGCCCCAGCCACCACCCTTCACTTTTGACAGACAGAAAGGAAAGACACATATCAGAGCCCTGTTAAATAATACTGCTTGCTGTTTTATTCAGATACAGTCCAGGTCCCTTTTTCTTCTTACAACATGGCTGTATATACAATTAGAAAATGGAAACATAATCTGTGAAACAGATTAATTGCTGTACTTCAAAGTCTATGTAATGCAGAGTTTCAACTCATAATAAACACAGCTTCCTTCAACCTGCATGAAGTAATCAAATGCCACTAAAGTGAAGCCCGAAACAGTGGTTCTTAACTGATCTCACTGTCTAGGGCACATTGGGCAACGTGCGGAGACGTTTTTGATTGTCGCAACCGGTGGTAGTGTGTAGGGGGGACCGTGCTGCTAATATAAAGCCCACAGATGCTGCCCAACATCCTCACATGCACCAGACACCCCACAACAGAGAATTATCCCACCTAAAACGCCAGTCGTGTCGCTGCTGGGAAAGCCTAGCCGAAGGGGTATCGTGTTGTTCCACAGCCAGTCACTTAGGGAATCATGTCTACCATCTGCTCCTCTCTGTGCCTCTTGTATCAGAGTGACTGTGGGGATAATGGAACAGGAGATGTGAATGACTTGCCCCCACTTCCGGAGTTCTAAGCTATGAGAGGAAGTCAACTCACCATTCTCTAAACTAAATTTATTACTTCATTTTGAAAGATCTAGACTTCATAAATTTAGGATATTTGACTGAAGTGTTCAGTTCTTCCTCTTCAACACAGAACTCTTATTTTGTGACATGGTCATTTGTTAAGTTTGGGACATTAGTAAAGATGTCATGGTGACATCAATTACCCACAATCCTCAGCTTTCTAAATATTACCAAATTGACTATTTCACATAAGGGATAAGTTCGGCCAATAGTTCTATGCTCTGGTTTCTCGTTAACTCAGAAATCCTGATCAGAACTTGAGCTCATAAATATTTTGTCTTCTTGTTATCATGCTAAGTAGTTTCGCTGGGAACATAGTGTTTGGATTTAAATTAACAACCATATTCTGTATTCTGTACAGTGATTAATGAACTAATCCAGGCAACAGGTTGAGAACAGACGTGTCTCCTGATGTCATAGCAAGAATGCTGAGAGCCAGGCAAGGCTTCTAATCCCAGCTTTCCTCTTCTTGCGTGACCTTGGCAAAAATCAATTAAACCATTATTTATCTCTTATTTAAGATGTAGATAATACTTAAATCTCCTATAAGCAGAGAGATAAATGCTGGTGAGACAATTAATTTATAAATTGTCAAATAGATTGCAAATATCAAGCACTAACTCCCCTGATCCACAATAACTTCACATGTGTTTGAAACTTATAATGAACTGAGATTTGTTTTGAGAGCCGCATTGGTAACAAGGGTCCAGAATGGGGAGTTCAGTCCTCTGACCGCCGAGCAGCGCCCTTTTTGTGTATAACAGTTTACTTCTTTAAATTTGTTCCATGCAAAAATGTTATAAGCAGGCTGTCTTGACATGTCTAAAAATGTGCCCTGACTATGGGTAGAGAATCGTTTAGAATGCCATGTAGATAACAAAGCATTATCTATATTTTCCATATTTTGTGTTGAATTCCTACTTTATGTCATATACTGGTCACTTTTTATATGTTTTCTCATCCGTTTGTCATAACAACTTTCAGAGATCAGCACTATTGCCCCCAGTGTACAGATGAGGGAACCAAAGTTCAGAGAAGTCAAGTGATCGACCTGAAGTCACACATCTGCCAGGGGCAGAGCTTGGGATCAAACATGGAGCTCAATCTTCACACCTTTTTCCCTTTTACTTTACTCTGCCTTTGTATATGATAATGGCACATTGATCAATATCTTTTTGCAAACTGTTTAAGCAACCCAGACCCTCAAAATCGTACTATTTCTGTGTCCATGATTCTTTCTCGTCTGTAATGATGTCGTGTGCAGCAAGAGCATAAAGAAGAGCTGAGTGAGGCGCGGGCTTTTCTCCCTCTCTGCGCCCCCTGCCCGCCCCATGACTCTCACTTTCCCCTTTCTTTCTCTTCTCATTCTTCCCTTTTCATGAATAGAAGGTTTAAGGAAAACTAAAAAAGGTATAACCTATGAAAAACACACCTAAAATGAAGAGTGAACCTCACTATGGCGTCCTCTCACAGTCCAAAGAGAAAAGGGAAGTAAAGCCCCCACTGGAGCATCATCTCACGCGTCCGCTGGGCCCCTAGCCTCTTGTCTTGAGGGCTGTCCTGCCTTTAACATCCTCTGCTTTGAGCTTCTGCTTGACAAACCTCCCTGACACAGTCCAAGAAATCCCCCCACCAGCCTATTGATGGGATCGCACCTCTTATAATCTGTCCTCTCAAACCCAGCAGTACGTACCCTCGGGTCTGAGTTGCGAGCATAACCTGAGGGCCCCACCAGGAGAGCGCTGAGTGGGCTTCTGCAGGGTGGGCAGCACAGACTCCTACAGGGTGAGCACGGGCCCTGCCACAGGAGGTTCCCCACTGCCCGCTGCTCATCTGCCGCTCTTTTTCCTGAGTACCCAGTGGGTAACTGTTCAATCACATGCACACACACACCCCTGTCTGCCCACGTTATCCCAGCACCTTATGAATCCTCAGCAAAAGTGATCTAAATTGTTAGTTTGATTCAGTCAGTAAGTGAAACAATTCTGTGATGATGGGGGCAAATGAAGTAATGCGAATGCTGGTTTTCACTGGCCAGGGGGGCTTTTCCCCCTGTACCGTCACAGATCATTTTAGTGGGACAGTGGGGGAGCTCTGTGTCAGGAGGCGCAAAGTAGTCCTAATTCTAAAAAGAAAAGGCTACTTTGTGCAGTTTTAAAAAATTTGTCTTTAATGCTTGTGTTCTCACTGGAGAGTGCACGGTACTTTACAGGCCAATTTAGCCCTGAAGATGCTATCGTATATTCAATAAGCTGCCTCGGATCATCTGCTATCAGTGGTGGCCTTTGAGAAGGTTGCACATTTTTACCTCTGTGTTTTATTCTCTTCTTTGTCTGGTTCCTAGACCTTTATTAGTGCCCAGTGTAGACTGAATGAAAATATTTTCACTTGGTATAATTTTAATACCCTAAGTCATATCTGTTTCTTTCATACATATTCATATGAAGGCCACATAACCCCCAGAAAAACGGAACGTATGCTATGAATTGATTAATGTTTCAAGCAATTGTGTCAGATGCATACAAAACTGGGTGTTCGCCATGATCTTGGAAGATATCTTTTAAGTTAAAGATGTATTTATTCAACAATCTACAACTCCTACACGCTACTGCAAAAAATCTTAAAAATATAAAACAGAATGCAAACTGCTAGTTAATTTTCACACATCAGAACTTCTTTAAATGATGGGAAAACTGGTCATCTAAGATTAATTTATTAGGTTATCTCCTTTATGTGCTAAACTTTTGGAATTTAAATCTTGCTTACGAGAAGACAAGAAAAAATCTTAGATCATTTGAAAAGCATGTGACTACCTCCCATTAGAGAGTTTCTCTCACACAAATTAATGGAAAGCTCATATGATCCAAAATATACTATGCTTGGCATGAAATCTTGGAGAAAGGGGGTGTGTTTGTGTGTGTGCCTGGCACTCAGAGTGAGAGCTAGCCTAAGGAAGAGGGTATAATATGGATTCGGCTCTCGGATTTGAGCATTTTACCAGGCTGCAGGCAGAAACCTGAGTCTCGCTGACATTTAAAAGGAAGTGAAGGTGAAGAATTCTTTAATGCCCAGTCTCACCATCCTAGCATTATATTAAGATGGAGCTTCCTAAAGTTCTCTAAAGTAGGAGATCTTCGTGGTGCAAGAAAAATCAGACTTCATTTAACATTCTACTAGTCACTCCTTTTGGATTATTCTTTACACCTTTGAAATGTCCAAGTCACTCCGGGATAGCTATTTGTACGCTGTCACTGGGAGATGACATTTAAAACGAATGAGCGAGATACAGACAACATCCTCTCTAAATAAACAAAATCAACCTCAGCTCGAAAGCTGGTGTGGAAATGCTTGTTTTGCATCCCACTCTTCTGTGCATATGGCATTCTGGAAATTATAAATTCTGTTTTACAGAACTACGATATTTATTACCAGAGGAAAATAGATTATTAATTACAGCCAAAGGCTGCTTTGATTAAATATACAATTAATTAGCTATGCTAAGCTCATTCATCCCAGAGCTCCTAATATTTTCAGCCCGATGATTCTTCTAGTACTTTTAATTAAAATTGTTTTAAAAAGCCACAAGTTAGCTGCATGTGCACTTAAACTGAAGTTATCTCTTCAGTGTTTCACTGGTTTCCATATGCCATGTAATTAATCTTTAGTGATTAAATGTACATAAAATCATCAGAGATGCAAGGTAATTTGTGCAGACGTGGAACAATGGAAATCTTTTACTGGGCTTTTGCAGGACTGTTTTATCTGCTGAAAATTACTTCAAAAGCATTCCGATGTTAATTGTTGGAAGGAACTAAAAATTTATCAAAATTTGCCCCACTCTTCCTTCCAAACAAAGCAATATAAATTCAACAATATTCATATAGAAAAGTGAGTGTGGCAATTTAAATTAAAAATATGATGACTCCATCTGTGGGGCTGCACTTGGTCTATTGATCTGTCTCCTGTCCTTGCAAAAGGACACATAGAGCCATGTAAACACAGGTTCCAGAAACTTAAATACTATCGTCTAATTTGTTATCTCTGCACTCAGACCCAAAGCCTCGAGTTAGTTCAGCTCTGCATGCAGCCCAGCTGCTGATGTGGAGGAGCTATTCCTGTCTGAACCGCTCATGACAGTGTCACCAAGGTGAAAGCATGGGGGTCCTTGTCCCCAGGAACTTCATCTCATCTCACTGGGGGTGGACGTGGCTCTCAGGATAAATGTTCACTGACAGGTAGATAGGCTCTTGCATCCCCTCCTGATTCATTCATAAAAGAAAAAATGGAAGGATTCCCTCTACCAAAGTTTTATGCAATTTCATGCGTAATGTGAGGAATTGTGCTTGTTAATGCTTTTGCATACTTTACTATAGGTGTTTTAGAACTAAGTAGGTCTTTGGGTAACATCTTGTCCAGCCGATTCATTTTACAGAAACATCTTTTCACTTTTCAACTAGAGTTTTCTTGTCCTGGGGACCCACTTTAAGACAATTATCCATTCTCATGAATGTCTATGTTTCATTCACTGCTTAACTGAAATCTTATGAGCTAATTACTAAAAGAAAATAGAAGACTAAGTTCCCACCAGTCCTCTTGTCCTGGCTGTAGAGCTTCTACACTAAAGCTCCTCTTGACGCTTAAAAATAATTAATAGGAGTTTGTAGACAGATCTTGGGTGTTTTTCACAGAGCAGCCACGTGATTTTGTTACAGTTTCGTTTCTCTAGAAATGAGTGTGATCATTTCTGTGCCTCTCAGAGCTCGTAGTGCTGAATATGTGGTGAAGAGTGGACATCCGACACACTTGTATTGTTACTGTCTTTATCATCCATTTCACGGTGCACTGAGAGACACACAGTCCATGAAATTACTGGGGCAAATTCAAACTCTTCTGTACTAAATGGCATCAGTTGTTATTTTAAATGCATTTACTTCATTTTCTGCTTTAGACAGCCATCAATTTCTTTTTGTTAACATAGAAAAAAATATGTCTTTTCGAAGCCCATGGATGTGAGCAAGTTGGCAGTGTGGTGTTAGGCAGGCAGGGTGTGGGCACAAGTTCGGGGTGGGGATCAGGAGGGGGGGGTTCCTTGTGGATGTAAAAGCCTGTGCATTTCCCTGATGGCTTGGCCTTCTTCCTGTAGTTTCATGTCACTGACTGAGCTCAACAAGTGTCAGAATGAATTCAAATGGCAGAATTGATGGTTGAAATGATTTAAAACTCCCCCTTCTCCTAGGTTGATGGCTTTGTTCAGACTTTGTCCTGTCCTTTCAAACTGGTATGAAATACCTTTCATCTTCCAGGCACCGGAGACCGTCATATATCATGCAAGTTCTACTGTCTTGCGTTAATCCCTGTCTTCTAAAATTCATATGTTCGCTTGGGTAAAACATCTTTCTAAGTTTATACCCAAAGGTGTAACTGAGTCTGGCAGAGCTGCATGTGCGTGTGGGTATGTGAGTTCGTGACTGTGTGTGTGTGTGTGTGTGTGTGTGTGTGTGTGTGTGTGTGTGAGAAAGAGAGTGTGGGTTTACGGTGAGACAATTACCCACTTGGCCAGGTGGGTACTAACCAGAAAGGCAGGGTTTCAGAGCACTGGAAGAAGTAATTTTTGATCCCTAAAACAATCAATGAAAATGTAAGTCTGTGGGAGCTGGGTAATGCCTACTTAGAAAGCTTTTATACCTTTTTACTTAAAATTCAACTTCTGCAAGCTTGTATTTCTCTATGGCGTGGGTTTAATAAATTGGAGTCGAACTGAGGGTAAACTGATGTAGCAAACCTGCCAACCTGCTAGGTGCTGAGGGAGCAGGTGGAAATGAGGGCACGAGTACCATTTGGCACCCCTCTGTACCCTCCTTCGGTTGGACCGTCCACGCTGCCCTGTCCTGGCCCAGACACTGATCGCTTCTCCTGGTACCTTCCTAAGCGATTTCCTGCTCCCACGCAGCCGCTCCCTGCCGCTGCCCCGGGAGCTCTCTCCCCAGTAGCTACGGTCCTGCTACTTCTCAGATGAAAGGTGTGGTTTAAAATAAATACCTTCCCATGGCCGACTGAGGACACTGCGGTCTGTACAAAGCCTCCTCTCCAGCCCCAGTGCCCAGCACTCCCCCACATCCCTCCAATCTCAACACACCAGGCCCCGTCCCCAGAAGACACCCCTTCACATCTGAGCCCTGTATTCCTTTCCTTCCTCCCAGCTTTGTGACTTAGGAAACCCCTCACCTTCGAAGACCCGTCCCAGAAGCCCTGCAGTCCGGTCCCAGCGCCCCCAGGCACAGCGGGCGCTGGTGCCCACAGAGCTCTGTGCGTGGATTCTGGCTCTCTCCATGTGTGTTTTGTACACTGGTTTTGCCAGCAGGTCATGAAGAGCATGTGCCCTTCCCAGTGTATACCTGCTAATCCTCAGCTTCCACACCTTTCAGATGGGGCCATCATACTCACGTCCCATGACTGTCCTTGGGCGTGACGAGATAGGACAGGCCAAGTGCTTTGCTCGGCTCCTGGCACACTGAGGGGCTCTGTGCTAGTAACTGTTGCTGTCATTGTCACTGTGGGACTGTAAGCACAGGTGTTAACTTGTGTCCCCAAGAATCACCTAGCCTCTGTCACTCAAGAGTTACTCAGTGGGGTGGAGCAGGGGGTGAGGGTGAGAGAGAGAAAGGGGCACAAAAATTCTCAATTACATATAAGCTGGTCACGGGAATGGAAGTGCAGCGTGGAGAACATAGCCAGTGGTTCTACAGCATCTTCCTATGTTGACAGATAGTAACGGCACTAATGGGCGTGGGCATTTAATAATGTGGGAAACTGGCAAACCACTGTGTTATATACTTAATGCCAACATAAATTGTGTTTCAATGATCCTCAATAAAAAAAAAAGTTACTCAGGGAGGAGGGTGGCTGCGTGGACCACGATCACAGCACTGTTAGCTGTCTAGCTGTATCGTATATTTGACGACTCTGGGTGGGTATTATCATCTCCTTTCCAGATGAAGAAACTGTGTGAGGCTTAGAGTTTAAATAACTTACCCAAAGTGCACCTTGACAGCTGTGTTTAGACCCCAGCTCTGAGTGATGTCCACACCCGTGTTTTTGTACAATATTGAATTATGCATTTGCATGCCCCCCAAATAATTTATACGATAGTGTTGAATACAAGGAATAATATAGGTTACTGGGCTACAAAATGGGGCTGGGCAGTGAAAAACTTTAGTGGCCAATCTAGTCACATTGGCTTTAACATGGTTTTTGATAGAGAAATACCATGAAATGGCATCGAACTGTATTTGTTGAGCACCAAGTATGTGGCAAGCATGGTTTGGGGCCCTTCAGCTACAGGACTGGACAGAACACTTTCTTGTGATTTAATGTCTTTTGCACAGAAGCATTTAAATAGTGAGGCACTGGACCGCTCCTACAGGCAGGTTCAAAGGACCTGTGGTAGGATGTCCGCAGCGTCTGGTGCTGTCGTGACAGATGCCCTGTTACCAGTAACTCGCCATCTTGTGCCTTATCGGTAGTAACTGTGGGGCACTTTAGGCTTTCATTCAACAGATAGCTGTGTTCAGCACTTCTCTGGCATCAAGTCAGCAGGACTGAGACTCAAGGTTATGTTCATTAGATCTGTACGTGCTCTCAAAATAAAAACGGGACCAAGAATGCTCATTCCAGGGCAAAGAGCACGTTTCCCATGTTCAGTGGATGAGAAAGGTGAGCAGCTCTGACCAAGTCGCTGATGCAGTTTATACTCATTTTTAAAGACAGTCTGGATCATGTAATTACAGCAAAGTTTCTTTCGAATCAAATGGTTTGAGTTCATTTTCACAGCATTTGCTCCATATTTACCTCATGTCTTTCATCCTTGAGCCTGTTGCAGAAAATTTTGTCTCTGTGAGAATTTCTCATTAACTTTAACATACTCAGATCTGATATGTCAAACCTCAATAGATAAGTTTATTAATAATCAGCTACATCAGCTTAGTATTATCTTAGGAAGTGAAAGGTCAGTAAGTAGTTATTATCCTACCATTTCATCAGTGAACTCTTCTCCAAAGACTTCAAGTCATTTTTCACCGCTTATGGAGTCACTTGAGATATAAAAAGTCTTTTTATAGTAATGAAAGAACTCCCACAATTAGCCAGAAGGCAGCCATCTATCTTTTTAAATAGCTCAGCTTGGAGGAGAACAGGAATTCAGGTGATATTCAGTCGATGAATTGTTATGACAATGATTAAGTTGGTGATACCAATCTGTGCTTTTTGCTGTAGGGTGTGTGTGTGTGTGTGTGCACGCACATGTGTACGTGTACACGCGTACAAGAAAAAGACATTGAGTGCAGAGGGGGAGTTTGTTTCTCTAATGATATATAAGTATAAAAACAAACTTTGAAGAAGCTCTGTATCCATCAATTTCTTATAGTTATTACTTAACTATAAGATCACAATTTCTTATAGTGATCACAACACAGATCCATTCTTACATAGTAATAAGCATAGCAATATTTTGAAACACTTTGACATAATTTCAGGCTTAACAAAGCATTGCAAGAGTAGCACAAAGAATCCTCAATTACCTGTCATCTAGGCTTCCCAAATTTTAACATTAATGTGTTATATTTGATTTATCTTATTCTCTCTCTGACTCACCTGCGCACACATATACACTCCATCAAGGTTTACATCACTAAAATGGACAAGCCATTGTTATTTTCTTCCTGGTAGGACAGACTGAGAAAGACACAGCACCACTTCTAGGCATTCCTGCCGAGAATACAGACCCTGAATGTAATCAAGAGCAAACGCTAGACAAAGGCGAACCGAGGGAGACACTATAAAATAGCGGTACACGTCAAATATATGAAAACTTTGCATTTTCTGTATGAGCTCAATAAAAGTTCTATTTCAGTGCGCTCTTAAAACTGTATGACTTGCCAAACACCAGAAGCTAGAGATTGTATTTTTCATGTGATTCTTTTTTAATAGTAAAGTTAATTTGCAAAGAGGGTAAGTTTCAGCCTTTATCGTATTTTTGTTGTTGTTATTGTTTAAATCAGAGGAATTTCCTTTTCTAGTTGTGTCTGTCAGGGTCCCAGAAGGAAATGGAAGGTATACACAAAGTGTTTACTTGAAGGAAGTTTAATACAGAAGAACTTACAGAGGTGTGAGAAGAATTAAGAGGAAAAATGTAGGGAATGGCGATGTAAAGACAAGTCCTTACTACTCAGGGCCCCGCAGGCAGGGCGCAGGGGGATGAGGGGACAGAACGTGGCAGGGTGCTGTCCTGAGAGCAGGTGCGGAGGGGCCGGGTAAAGACTCAGAATCCTAGCTCTCTTAGCACTGGCTGCACCAAAGCAAACGCACAAAGCCGGGACCCTGTGAACGGTAGGCAGTGGTCCACACCCCAGGACCAGAGCTCGGTAGAGAAGAGTGGACTGTGGATCCGAGGCACGAACCAAATGCCACCAGGTCTTGGGGCAAACAGAAGAAACCTCCACTTCTTTCATTACGGTGAGGGAAAATAACTTCATTTATAAGTTCCTTAGTAAGAATCAAAGCGTATCATAACCTGTTCCTTAATAACAGGAATAATTCATGCAAATCAACACTCTTCATGTTTGTTAGATCCCAGAAGGGAAAGCTTAGGAGAGAAGGGTGGCTCTGGGAGGGAGGGAAGAAACGATTACAGAAGACAGGATATTAAAAAATGACAGAGAAAAGGTAAGAGAAGGAAAAGCAATCATGAGGGACACATCCCCAGGATTTCCCAAACTGGAGAAGTTGTTTCAGGAAGAGTTTGGGTAAATCCACAAATAATGGGTCTAATACATCTTAATAAGAAAAGCTGAAGATGAGTCTTGCTTGCGTTTGGAAACACCTCACCATCAGTCACCCGGTGACAGGAATCAGTTACCCTCTGGCAGCAGGCTGTCCTGTTGGGACCCCAGCATCATCCTCAGCCAACCTCAACCATCAGCTTCTGAGTCTCTCGTTCTGTTACAGGGAGTCTGCCGTTCATGACCGTTACATGTGCGGAAGCATTTGTTACATCTTCAGTTCTTCGGGTTGTAACCGTGTATTGTGTCACGCAAGGTTGCTGAGAGTAAGTCCTACAGTGTCACAAGTCATAGGCTAGACAAAGGCCCTCAGTGGAGAAACATGCCAGTCAGGCAGAGGACAGTCTCGCAGGGTCCCAACCCGCTGGGCATGCTGTGGGTCTGTACTTCGGTGGAGGGACCGCACCCTGCCGGTGGCTGTCTCTTCAGGGAACATTGTCAGTAAGGAAGCAAACCGCAGGAGGTCCAGGCTGTCTGGGGTGCAAGTCGGTGCTCTCCATGTGTCTGGGAATGACAGCCTCTCGGCTCAGGGATCTGTGGAGCTCAGAGCGCAACAGCTCCACACACTAGGAAGATGAGGCTCCTGCCCCTGGCAGTCCAGATGAGCCCAAGGCGGCCCAGGGCCACTTTGGGTTAAGTCTGCTTATCACATCGCAGGTGGTAATTACCGCGTTCTCTTCCAGAAGTCCAGGAGTAGGTTTGAAAAAAACAGAACACTGGTACAGAGACTTCCAACATCTCTAATGTTCTTACCTTCTAAAACTACGTGATTATGGCAAACCTGTGATTGCTTTGTGCATTAACATTTTAAAAATTGGCCAAAATTAACTTTACTCCTTCCAAATCTAGGGTTTCTTCATATCAACAAGATTTTCTTCATATAGTTTTGCGCAGTTCCCAGTCTGTGAGTCCCTTTTGCTATAAATATTTTCATACTGTGTTACACTCAATTTATATAACAGATGTCCACAGAGGATTAAACATACCAAAGTTTAGAAAGAATACTTGTGTGCTTAAATTCCTTAACATCGACTTGGAAATCGTTTATGACAAGCATATTAATGAACATAGGATGCAGATTATTTTAAATCCCTTCCATGCCAAACACTGTAGCAGCAGCTGAAATATTATTTCCTCCTTCTAGAAAATGTTACCTGACCACGTTTTTCCAACACCTCCCTAACTATCAAATAGAGAATTTGACCCACATTCACATAGGGACCTTTAATCAAAATTAGCTCCACAGTTACTTGTGAGGGTGGAGAGCCTGTGAAGCATCCTGCCCACCCAGAGCCACGATACTCCGGACTGGAGATCTACCGTGAAGCACGGTGACTCTTGTTGGTGACACTGTATTATATAATTGAAATGTGTGTAGTAGAACTTCAATGTTCCTGCACACAATTAATTAATTAATTGATGGACAAGATGCTGGATATGTCTATGAACTAGATGGTTGGAATCTTTTCACAATATATACACATATCAAGTCAACACAATGTACATGTTAAATGTCTTACAGTTTTGTCATCTATACCTCAATAAAGCTGAAAATAAATGAATAAATAGATGAATGGATAAATATTTTGTGAACATTAAAAAAATATTCAAACGCTTTATATTTTTTCTCAAATTGAAATTGGGCTATATCAGCTTACATAAGCCTTGATATTCTGTACCTGTATTGCGTATTCCTCCATGTACTCTCCCTAGGAAAGGTGTAGTGCATAAAAGCTCTTATTTTTCAAAAGAACTCTCATCATTCCTGAACAGCTGACTCTGGAAATGGCAACTCACCAGGGTGACTTGGTTATTCGTGTACTTGTTTGCACTTCAAAGGGAAAAAAAAAAGACAAGCCTGTTTGTTTTCTGATACTCAAGAAAATTTTGCACGTGGCTGGTTTCGGAGAAATAATCAAAGGAGAGCAGCTCGTATCCAAGCTGAGGCGGCCAGTCACTCCGGGGAGGTTGTTGACAAGGGGTCCAGATTTGGCAGTTTATCCAAGAGGGTAGATTGTTCGTTAAACAGAAGCCTCATCAAGCATTGCTGTGATATGGTTTACAGATGAAAAGCTATATTCTTTACTTAACATTCACAAGTTGCTTATGGGTTAATTAGCCCATCTGCCACAACAAATGGATTCACACTTTTTGTGCCTTGATTGCTAAAAAGTGACGGTTTTTCTCCTCTCTGCTTACCCCTATCAGTAAAATAGAAAATAACTTTTTAGAAACAAGATGTTTATCTTTTCATGTCTGCAAAAATGTGTGTAAGTTCAACTTGCCAACAGAGTCGATATGCACAGGGATGGGGGGGAAACCTTTTCAGAAAAGGGCCCTAGGATCAGTTTTTCTAATGATCCCCAATCACCTGTTTATTTGTTAGTTCTTTGGTAATGATTAAGACTTCCTTCCACTTGCTTCCGATCCCAAATTCAGTTTTTATGAGGACAACCACGTGTCTCTATCCTGAACTTCTATCACTGGCATCTCCCTTTTCTCTTTAATGCTGTTGCTTGTTCTGACACCTTCTTTATGCAGAATGCACCTGCTTTCTCCTTTACCTCAAATCAGGTGGCTTACTTACCAGTCCAGAGCCCGGCCGCCTCACTCTGGGACCGCTGGCCTCTTACCAAGTGTCAGTCACATGAGTCACTTCAGTGACATTGACATGCTAGTTGTCGGCCGTAGTAGAACTAAGTCAGTTCCGGCCACAGTTATCAAAATGCCAGATGGTATCACATTAGAGGGAACCACCGTGTGTATGTCTCCTGGTTGCTATGACACTCTCACCTCTCACCCCTTGGTTTCTGTCTCTATGCCGATGTTAAATCAGATTGGCAGCCTTCTTGAAACCCTTCCACGTGTCAACTTCAAACTCAAAACCCACAGTACGTGAGCATTTCCAGTTGCCTTCCACGTCTTCCCATCAGTTTTGCTCCCAACCCTCCTGATTCGGGTTTTCTACCTGAACATCAGCGTCCCTGTACTTCTCTGGTACGTCTGCCCCACTCCTTGTACGAGGAGAGAATGGAAAGACCTGGGACCGCTTGGAACCGCCCCTTTAACTACCTATATTGCATAAGATACCTTTGACAGAGGGCTTCTCCATCTCTAGTCTGCTTTCATAAAAAGTAAAAAATTGTATGTTGTCGACACAAAACCAAAACTAAGAGGGAGAGGAGCAGGGAGAGAGGGAAGAAGTAGGGGTGAGAAGCCAGGACAGGAGGGAGGGAAAGAGTATGATGACAAGACTGTGTGTGATGAGGCTGCTGCGCCGTGAAATACCAAACACCTTGTTGCTGGTGCAGGATCTCAGCACTTGGGAAAAAAACAAAGCTTTGCTACTAACTTATTTGTGAATTTACTACAAAGCTTTTCTGTAGGATTAAAACCTTAGAAAATTCTCCCAGTGTCATGCTTCTCCTTAGGTGTAACTGACAACTGAGCAAAACAACTGCCAGAAAATTCCAATTAAGCCATTCTTTTTGGTTGTGAAAGGCATAATTTATAAAACGGTGACCTTTTGGTAGGCTAACAGTATGTTGATGAACTTCAAGTGAAGTAAAAAGAAAAACAAAAAAACAGTGTTTTTTATCATCAGGGCTTCTTGCATTTTCTACAGGATCATGTGGAGCCTTCAAAGGTCATAGACTTCTTTACTTTGAGAGATATTAAACAGCTTATGAAAATAGAGGTCAGCTGCATAACTGGAAGAAAAGAGCATTCCCAATGGGAAGTAAGATATTTGAGATTATATTGACTGTCCTTTTTTAAGATTGTATTTGACTGTCTTTAAAGCAAAAATACGAAATTTGCATATAAATGCCATGCTTGTAAATGAATGAATGTGCCGGTCTTAGAATCAATAGCTATTGATCTTACAGTGTGAATACTAATATCACTAATCATTATGATAAGATTCCACAACCTAAAATACTCTTCAGTAACTTTTGTGTTTCTGTGGAAATAGTCATACTTTTCTGGATTTTGCAAAAATAATATTACTTAGCCTATAGAAACATAAAATAAACAGCCTTTATCAATAAGGAACTCATTTAAAAAAATATTCTTGCTTTGAAGCTCATTAAAACAAATAAGAAGCAGAGGTGTGCCAAGATTGTAGGCAAGGTGCTGAGCCGCCATGGAGAGGAAATAAAATAATGGCATCTGTCTGCCCACTTAAGGACATCTAATTTATACATTAGAAGGATTTAATGGATGACTGGAAGACCTGGCCACAAATTATTTTTCCCTTTACTCTCAGATATTGCTTGAAGTTCCCTCAAAAAGGGTGCTGACTCCTTCCATTCTGCCACTCTTAGGGGTTTCTCTAGATGCAAGGCCTATAGGGAAAGGTAAGATACGGACAGAGTACCAGTAGGTTTTGAGCAGTTGCTCGCAGGTTATGACCGAGGGTACTCTTCAGAGAAGGAAGGGTGTGAGACCCTCCCGGAGTGGATCCTCCCTAAGCTGAAGGAACACTGTGGGGAGAGAAGCCTGGGAAGCAATTTCTCCCTACCACGTAGATTCTGACAGAGCCGTCCCCTCTAGCTCTGCATCATCTCCCACGCCCCTGGAATTGATAAATGCTGACCACAGTGTGATGCGTAGAGGGTGACGCCATTCAACATGAGGGGCCAGGTTTTAGGTTGTGCTTTTCCATTCTGGAACTTCTCTCTCATTGGCCAGCTGCATGTGTTCAAGGGAGAGAGTGGTGCCCGTGGCCCAGAGCACCTGTTGCCTGACAGGGGCTCGAGGAGGGAGTGGTGGTGTCTGTGGCATCCCATGCTCACACACACACACACACATGCCCAGGTCCATCATCTCATCCCAAGGTCGTGCCAGTGAAGGCTCGGTGGTGATTTTCAAGTTCAGTGCATAGAGAAGAGAATCAGAGAGGGTACACGTTAGTGAGTGTGTGCGCACTGGGAGGTACCCACTCGAGTCTCCCACTGAAGTTTCTTACTAGCGACTCAAGAACTGTGCTGGGACGTGTTTTGCTGGTGAGGAATCTTAATTGCTCAATTTTTGAAGGGACATTAACTCTTTCAGGGTCCACTGAGTACATTAGCTCCTCCAGGTCATTTAGCCTGTCTCTACGTGACGTGACAATTTCTACCTGGCATTGTGTCATTTAGCCCTGAACGTCCCACACTGGCTCTGAGCACACACATACTGCTGGTCTGCTCAGAGACAGAGAATGTGCTCGCTGGAATGTCAGCAGCCTCTCACTGACTCCCTTCTCTGCTTTGTAGAGCACCCAGGGGTCTCTGAGGATTTGCTGATGCATCGCAGTTATCAGAGCCTCACAACAGACAGGTGGCTTCGTAGTAGAAATGGTATGATTTTAGGGGTTTTGAGCACAGTACTGTGCCCACAAGCATCTCTTCCTGTTTACAAAAGCCAGCATTATTGCTTCATTTGGGGTAGGAGTGGTGAAGCTGTTTCAGGATGCTATACTCCTTTATTAAAACATAACTTCCACTCAGAAGCTGTGGCATCAGGACCCATTTGGGGGGGGTAAATTGATGACTATAGAGAGCAGTCTACACTGCCCTTTGAGAAGGTTTCAGCAATGCAGGGTTGGCTGGGGAACACCGCTGGCCCTTACTAAGTAGGCATGGCAGTGTGTCCCAGCAAGAATAATTTTTCTCTCCCAACTGCCAGTGACTGGTCCTGCTGAGAAGCAGCAGTGGGGGCCGAGGGGCACGTCACCTCTTTCTCTGGGATGTCAGACCTGGGAGAGCTGTAATGGAAACGCATGAGGGGCCAAGGGCAGCTGTGCATTCACTCAGAGGTGTTGGGGCAGCGACCCTCTCATGGGCTTATAAATCAGCTGGGGTCTTGTTAAAATGCCAGTTGCGACTCGGCAGGTCTGGGGTGGGGCCAGGGATTCTGCATCTCACGGGTGATGCTTATCCGGCTGGTCCTCAGACCACACTTTGAATGGCAAGGATTTAGATAAATATACATAATAGCAGCAGCATCTTAGATAAAAAGATGATGAATATAAAAGAAATTTGACAATATCCTTAAAAAATTAGATTTCAGGCCAGTAAGACTTTGATTAAATATTGAAAATCCCACCCAGAGATCAATTGATCATAATAAAAAAAGAGGAAAAACTTAACATTTCTACTTATCTGCAGATTTTGACGGACATTTTCTGAGGCTGATGTGTTGTTTAGATTTTAAAATCTTTACTGATAATTCTGAAGGTGTGCCTCCTAAAGACAGAATCACTGTTTTCCTAATCACCTTCACCTCCCCGTGTTGGTGACCCTTTATCAAATTCCTATCCGTGGGTTCAAGTCTCCCCTCCCCACCTTTTATGCATCTGTCACGACAGCCTCTGTCTTCTTTCCTCCGTGGTGAGCGGTGTCCTCCTGTCTTTGCAGGTCAACGGGAAAGCTCTCTCCAAGGCCACCCATGGAGAGGCAGTGGAAGCTTTTCGAAACGCCAAGGAGCCCATCGTGGTGCAGGTGCTGAGGCGAACGCCTCTCGGTAAACCGGCCTGCGGAATGGCCCCCGCAGTGCCGGTCACGCACGCCAGCACCCAGACGGACATCACCTTTGAGCACGTCATGGCCCTGGCCAAACTCAGGCTGCCGACCCCCCCGGTGCCAGACATCTGTCCGTTCCTGCTCTCAGACAGGTATGTTCAGTCCTCTCTCCAAAGCCCTGTTTGTTTCTGTCCGTCAGCTGAAGTGGGTGTTGAACAGAATCAGTCACACTAGCAAGTTGACAGTGACAGAGGCAGGTTCTCAGGTTTGTTTGGCAAGTGTCTCCACTGTGTCTACAAGTAGTTCCCCGCCGGCCCTGCCGGCTGCTTCCCTGACCCACCCAGGTGCGTCAGCCCCGGAGTCATTCTGCTGAGGAGCAATGAGAAGTTCTGGCTGATTAGCTGTCTTCGTATTTCCCGTCCCCAGGAGCCTCCCGCTACCCCGAGCACTGGTCAGGGAAACAGCTTTTCTCACCAAAGCTGCCGAAAACCTCAGGAAGACTGACACAGAAGTGGCCTGTTGATGCTGTTTTCCCCTCTCTAGGTCGCCACTGTCTCTGTCACTCTTTTGCTTTGCTCATCTTTAAAGGAAAAGATAGGACATTAATTAAAGTGCAATTCCCCAGAGAAAGCTATTACCCAGTATATTGAAACGTAAACCAAAGATCCTGGCTGGTAGTGAGCCTAAGTATAGAGCTACGGAATACCGAACTCTTAAAGCAATATTTCTTTCCAATTTTTACCTAATTTAAAGGCAATTAGAGATGTTTTAATCAAAGGGTGTTTTGCCCATCTATTCTGTTCTGGGAGCTCTTGGCAAATACTCAAACATTGTGGAGAGTTTGATTTATGAAGGAGGTAGCCTCTTTGGACTGCATCTGCTTGCCTTCTGCAATCCCTGCTCCACTTTGTAAAACACAGATCTGATTGTGCCACTTCCCTGGTAAGTCCATTTCATGGTTCACATGTGTACATGAGCATCACCTGGGAAATATGGAGGACAATACAGTGCAATGCCCCATGCGCCGTTGGGCCAGCTATTGAAGAGGTTTTGGAGGGAGGCCCAGGCATCAGAATTTTTCAAAAATCTCTGTAGGCAATTTTGATGTGCAACCATGTTTGGGAAACTACCCCTTGAAACTTCAAGTTCCAGGAGGCAGGGACTCTGTCTGTCTTGCTAGGACTGTTCATTCATCCATCCCTTATGTCAGGCACTGAGCTTGGTGCTGGGCACAAAACTGGGAGCCAGAATAAGGTCACTACCTCCCCCCTGAAGTTTATATTCTGGGGGGAGATGAACAATACATAAGCCAGCAGACAAGTAATAGTCATTGGTGCTTCCTGGCGCAGGGCAGCCCTCCAATAAATAACTTCCCTGAATGAGTAACAGCTACCGTTTGTTAACTAACTGCACATGCTTTAGGTCATATTTCAAGTGTTCTGCATATACTAACTCATTTAGTCCCCTCCTCAGCCTTGTGAAGAAGTGCATTATATTATTACTGTCCCCATGTCACAGCTGAGGAAACAGATGTTAAGTAATTTGGCCAAGGGCATGTGACAATGAGGTGACAGGGCCGGGCTTCTGAGCCCAGGGCCCACTCTCTTAACGAGTATGCTGTGTCATTCTTGCTAAGTGCTGTGGGTCTCAGCCTGGGAGCAGCCTCTTCAGCAGAGTCTCTGGGACTGCACAGGCACACCCCCTCCATGTACTCTAACAGCTTCCCTATTTCCTCTTAGTTATCACACCACAATAAGATTCCCACATTCCTGCCATAGCCAATGAATAGGACAAGAGTGGCATTTGGGGCACCAGTTGATTTCCAGTACTTGGCATAGGGCCTGGCTCTGGTAGACAATAAATGTTTATTGAATGAATAAGATGTTCCTGCCCTGCAGGAAACACATCAGATGCCCCAAATAGCAGGCTTGGACATTTCCCCAGCCCAGTAGGCTTTGAAGAGCTGGGCCAGAGCTATGCAAGGAGGATTTACCTGGTAGACCAGCAAGCAAGGTGCTGCGTGCACAGCTTTTGCTGTTTGGGCCACAGACAGCCATAGGCACCAGTGGGAAGAGGCTGGTAGAATATTTACGCTGACCACTTGAAGGCAGCGGAACACGGCTCACTCACCCTGCAGCTGGTGATAGGGGGACTGTTTACACTGGTACCTCCGGTTTTTCTGTTACGTCCCACTGGCAGGCTGTGGAGTCCCCACCTGCAACCAGCTCAGTCAACTACACTTAGGCCTTTTCACTGACTTGTAGTAACAGAGGTGACCTTACCCTTTGCTGTTAAACTGTGCTAAGCCTTCATGTGGTATAAAGTGCAGTCTGTGTATTACAGCACACAGCAATTTGAAAGCATGTCTATAAATTATTTAAAACATTTCCCAAAATTGGAGGCTATATGAAAGTCAGGTACCCTGTCCCAGGTGCCCCCCATTCCCTTTACTTAATCGGCTCTGTCACTGGGTATTATTAAACCCTATGGCTTATAGGAGTTTCCAGTGTGTTAGCACCATGAATGCTGTTTAATGTTCGTGCACAGGCCCTTTATCAAAGAAGGAAACATGTGGGTAATAAGGGAGAGGAAGCAGGTCTTAAGGAATGGGGTCACTGTGAATGCATTTTACAATATGAGAAATACTTGCATTTGGAAATGTTTCAAACACTTAGGAGCTGTGTGTTTTGCAAGTGGTTGTACTTTGTTACCAAATACCCCCTTTGGGGCAGACAGCATTCGCTAATGCCACACCCCCATTACGGAGCAAGTCACGCTGGCTGGAGTAGAAGCCAGCCAGAGAGTTATCAGTGAAGCACTGTGGCCTGTCAGAGATTTTGCAGCATGCAGCTCTGACCAGGGGCTTTACCTTACATTCTCTCAGAAAACCAGATGGATGGGCTTCATTTTGGGGGAGGAAAAAAAAGCAGTTGCTCTTTCTGAGCTGCAGTCCATTTAAAGGCTAGATCGTTCAGGTCTTAGGGCAGAGAACACTCAAGTGAAATTCTAAAGTCAGTCTTAATCTGAAAACAACGCTTTTGATCCATTCCTGTGATGTTACCACATTCCCATAGCTGCCATTCTCTTCATCCAATGGAGCACGAATTTTATGAGGACAATGAGTATCTTTCCAGTTTACCTGCTGACGCAGACAGAGCAGAGGACTTTGAATATGAGGTAAGAGCATTTTCACACTGCTTCACATTTCCTCAGGAAGGGATGGTTGAGGCGTTTTTCATAAGAAAGAAAAAATTAATTTTGTCACTGTGAGAAATAGTTTCTCTATTCTATATGTCAAAGGAAAGATCTTTTAAATATGATTTGGTGTAGCCACGTGGCTTTAGTATTTTAAGTACATTAGAAAACATTTTATAATATGAGCCTGAAAATAATTTGCTTACATTTTTGTTGGTTTTTATATATAATATTATGACAGCTACACCAAGTAGTTTGCAGAAAAATTGTATTTGAAACCAAGATTGTGTTTACTATTTTCATTCATTATATAGTATTTTGATTTTAATTGATAAACTAAATTTTACGTTATAGTCCCCTTCACAAATCCAGTATTCTCTTTATTTGTGACTCAAGTATGTATTCTAAAGGGCAGCCCACTGACTTTCTAGGAGAGGAGGCCTCGTGCCCTTTGTTGTTAGACTGTGTTTAGCCTTTACATGGTATATGTTAGGGTGCCTGTACTGTGATACATAGCAAATCCCAAAGCCCTTCTATTAATTATTTAAAAGCTTCCACAAAAGTTAAAGGATTTATCCTAATATTTCCTCTGCTTCTGTAGTCTGTAAATCTCTGAAAGGTTTCAGACTACTCTGACATTTGGAAATAGAATAGATGGAGGAGGTAAAGAAGCCACTGTCAACAAGCAGGGCGCCCGTGATCATCTGCCCTTTTGCTGCTCCAGATGATGTCATACACATTCAGCAAAATGTTCTTTTCCATTTTGCAACCGGGAAATCCTGAAATCTCTTCCCTTAGGAGGATCTGAAATCAAATAAGGCCTATTCAGTGAAGCTCACCTAAAGCAAATAGACGTTTATTTGAAATCTTTCCCCCACAAAAGTCATTGCCGGGGATTACAGAGAATATTACTTCTTTTCAGCCAGAATTTGGAAAGATGTGCAGCAATACCTAGCATCTTATCACTGTTGTTTGTGTTAATTTTTTTTCCCCTCCTCTCTGTTCAGTTGATTGAAAAGTTTTATTTTATAAATCCGCTCAAGTATTGGTATTCATTGAAACTCCCATTAAGATTTCTCTACTCATGCAAAGTAAATTACAAACTTTGAGTCATTTATTCAAATAATTCAGGATTAAATTATGGTTTTTTTTTTCAGGTAATAAATACTTTGCATTTAGGGACTGGAATGGTCTAGATCACTTCAGCTTTTCATTTATTTTGTGCCTTAAAACTTTATTAAAATAACTCTGTGTGCCTGAGTGGGGAGCATGAGAGAGATGCTTACTTAAGCTAAGTAGATTATGAGTAAAAAGAAATCATTTTAATTGATTAGCATATTACTGAGTATTACAATACAGACAGATTTCTGCACATTCATATAGGGCTTATGGCAGCTGATCCACAGCCTCCTTTTGACCTATCTCATTCCTAAAAGATGCCAGCATCAGGATTCTGACAGGGGGAAATGCTCAGACAGGTCCTCCATAGGCTATAACCTATAAGTCCAGGGAGAGGAAATCCTGGGGCAAAATACCTCTAAAAACCTAGTCAGTCAAAGGGAGAAATAAAGTTTAAAATCCATTTATTGCTCACAAACTGCAGTCCCAGGCCATCTCTCTTTCTCCTGCTCCAGCAGAAGCAAAACCACCCCTCCCCTCACCTCTCCAGCACAGATCAGCCCTCCTTGCCCAGGTAATTGCCCATTGATATGGAGATGAACTTCTCTGGACTCCTGAGGAATGATGCAAATGCCCTAAAGCCATACTTCTCTCCACCTCTGAACGCCTATTGATATGCAGATGTACTAAAGCCAGGAGAGGTGTTCTGAAAATGTTACAATTTTACCCACAAATCTCAACTAATCACAGCATCACAGTCATTAATTTGCTGTCAGCTGGAACTCTCTTGCCCAAGGTACCTTTTCTGAATGGTTGAAATAAAGAATGTTCCCATGAAATTTAAATAAGGAACAAGTTACTGGGACAAGCTTCAATCTTGAGAAAGGATGCATTTGAGAACAATAAACATGGTTAAAGGTGTCGGGGGAAGCATGGGGGAAAACCTCCAGGACAACCCACCAGATTTAGGAGAGAATAGTAATTCTACCCAGCACTCCTCAGTCTGTTAGTTACAGGGCAGCGTGGCACACACCACCCCTCGTGGCTGCGTCAGTTTAGACGGTGAAACCTAGTCAGACTGCTGCTGTGGCCAGAGCAGTGTGAATGCCACTGTAGGTGGGGGGGACTTAGAAGTGTTGCGCCTGTCCTGTGTACTGCTGTGCCTGGAGGCAGACTGGCTGAGTGTTTCAACTGAATGGTTGAAATAGGACCCCAGCTTCTCCAGGAGCTTTGCTGTACCCAGGAGCCCGGACGGTAGGGTGGAGGAATACCTCCAGGAAAGACCAGGTTTGTGTCACCTAAAGAATGTCATAGGAGACTGAGGTCTAACGACCAAAGTGAGGACTTCATCTCAGAAAGATACTCATTCCTCCCCAACCTAAACATGACACACAGCAGCAGGCAACTGGAGGAGGAGAAAGAAGGGTCTACCTGTGTTCATTCATCCCACCAGAGGAGTTAATGAGCACTTAAAATATGGCAGGCTTTCATCTGAGTGTGGGGTTGATGATGCCCTGCCCTGGGGGAGAGAGGCAGACAGTAAACAAGGAAAGCTGGGCTGCATCAGATGGCGCTGGTGCCAACGGAGAGCAAGTGTGGTGACAGGAAGGGATGCAGGGCAAAGAGATGCAGGGTGCTGCTGTGGGGGTGCTCGGGGAAGGCCTCGCTCTAAGACACCCGAAGAAATTTAGAGAGCCAGCCATATGGATATCCGAGGGAAGAGCCTGCGGGTACAGAGGGGAGGGCAAGTGCAGAGGACAGCAGCAGGAGCGTGCCTGGCATGCCCAGGGAGGAGCAGCCCATGGGCAAGTGGGAGACAGGCGGGAGGTGAGGGGGGAGAGGACGGAGGTGAGGGGGGGAGTAGGGGCATATCTTGGGGGGCCCTCGGCCCGTACTATGAGATGAGAGATTTGTGGGGAATAGCAGGTCCGTGTTCTGAAGCCCGAGTGAGGTCCCTGTGGCTGCTGGAGTGAGTCTGACAGGCTGTAGCCGAGCCGCCAGGTGGAAGGGAGGGTGGACTGGACCTGGAGGCTGAGGAGGAACTGCTGAGTCCTGGTCCTAGCGGGACAGTATGCACCCCGGCCCAGGGGGCTTTGCGGAAATGTCTGTCTCCATGACTTGACTCAGAGCTTTAACATAGTTTGTGCCGGGCCAGTTCTTCTTCTTCTGACTTTTTAAAAGCAAAATATCATAGGCTAGAGTGAAGCCCAGCTCCTGGCACCCACTGAAACGAGCATAATCCGTCTGCTCGTTAAGACAGAAGGTGCACAGGACTGCGCTTCTGGACCCGCTGGAACTCAGTCTATGGAATTCCAGGCCTTTCGGTAGACTCGGCAAACCAAAGCTGACCTGTCTGTCTTGTGAATACATATTTAGGGACTTTTAGTGCATGGGCTATTGACCCAATGGACCAAAACAGACTGGACTGTCTCATAAATACATATTTAGGAACTTTTTAACATGCAGATTATCGCATTGATAGACAGTAACAGCTCCCTTCATAGCCATGGCTGGCAGCAGATGCTTCTTTGGAGATATTATTGTGATTGTGTCAATGTTATGGTGACTCTGGTGTGTTAGGAGCTGCTATGAAATTGTAAGGACACCCGTATCTCACCTTGGCCCAGCACCATGCTGTCTCAGGAAATTATATTGGACTGGGTTTAAAATCTCCCCACAGGGCTTCTGAAAAGTCTCCAAAGGCCAGCCCATATTAAAAGATACACAGCTTTCAATTCATTCTCTTTAAACATGATGACACTTGTTCTCTAATTTAAAATGATGAACTACCTGAATTTATTTTTGAGAGAAAAAAAACAAAAATATCAACATTCGAACAACACACCCATCCTAAGAGTCAAGCCCTCCGTGCCGCTGAAATGCCACCGACGATTAAGCGTCTCTTCCTCCTTATTCCGAACTTTGTTCCTTTCCTTCCTGGGGCGAGCTAAAGGCTGAAATGAATCCTAAGTAGCCCTTAGCAAGTCAGAGGCAGGTCTCAAATCCTGCCTCTGCCAGAAATAATTTACAGGGAAAGGCCTCAAGAAATCCCAAGCTCTTCTGGCCAACTCCTAGTCGTGACGGGCTTGCTCTGGCCTGGGTGCAAGGAAGATGTTGACTCATATGTAGAACTTGCAATTAAGTCTCCATAGCGCTAATAGAAGAGTCAGAGAACTAAGAAGCACAACATTTTGATAGTATAAAATGTCACATTAGCCAAGACAAGCAGATAATTTAAGCCACATTTTCTGAGCCTGATGATTTCATCACGTAGAAATGCTACTTGAAACCACTGCGACTCTGCCCCCAAGATCAGCTGAAGAAACTACATCAAACAGCCTGAATCACGCACACATGGGGCTCCCGTACGTGGGCGCTGTCATCACAACGAAAAGGAAGTCAGAAGTTTGTGTGAAGACATGTGAAAGGGGGAAGGACAGGAGGACAAGCCTGTGTCAGAGTTGCAAGCACATGTTAACTGGAAACTGAACTTGGGCCAGTGTCTACGAATAGGAAAGAGCACTTAGCACGTTCATCGGCTTCCTCTTGGCAATGCTTAGGCAAAGTGTAAGCAAACCCTCGTGCTGTGCTGGGAAGTGTTCATTTGCAAAATTTACCTCCCAGAGCTGGATGCCCGCTCATAGGTACAGAATATTTGTGAGAGTTTAAGTGTATCGTCTCTCTCCCTACATAGTTAGAGATTTATGACTCAAGGAGATGTTCATTCAAAAAAGCAGTAATGAGAAAATAAGCACTGATTAGATTTCAGTCATATCTTTTTGAGCAGCGTCATGACTTTGAAACCAACTTTAAGAAAAACCTCCCTCGTGAACGTGTGTGCAGCCATGGGGCTCCCCTCTAGGCTGTGAGGGCAGAAGCCCTGTCCTCTGGCTCATCACTGCGTCACGTCACCCGTTTCCTAGCGGCTGCTCAGTATCTGATGGACACGTAAACGAGACTCCCAGTGCTATCTGCGTGGCCCACCTTCTGAGCAGTGCAGTTCCCTTCCACCCCTTTGTGCAAGGGAACTGGAAAGGACCCTGGGGCCACAGTGCAGCTGCAACTGATAACCCCTCCCTTTCTAGAATAGGCATGTGCTCAAGAAGTTTGTACATTTTTACCAATGTCTCCCTCTTCACCCCTTTCCCATCCATCTGGCAACCACTTTTCTACTCTCTATTTCTGTGCATTTGACTTTTGTTTTTCTTAGATTCCACATATAGAAGGGATGCCATTCCTATTTGTTGTTCTCTGTCTAGCTTATCACATTTAGCCTAAAGCCCTCAAGGTCCATCCATGTTGTAACAACAGGATTTCTTCCTTTCTCACAGGTGAACTATTTTCCACTGCATATATGTACCACATCACTATCTTCTTCTGGAATTTTCTTCTTTGGGAAATTGTTGATTAGAGATTCAATCTCCTATTCATTATTGGCTTGTTCAAATTTTGTATATCTTATCATGATTCAGTCTTGGAAGGTTGTATGCTTCTAGGAATTTATCCATGTCATAGGTTATGCAATTTGTTGATGTATAATTGTTCATTTCACTCTCTTATGATCCTTTGTATTTCTGTGATCTCAATTCTAATGTTTCCTCTTCAATTTCTGATTTTATTTATTTGAGTCTTCTTTTTTCCTTAGTCTACTAAAGGTTTATCAATTTTGTTTATCTTAAAAAAAATCACCTTTACTTTCATTGATTATTCCTGTGGGTTTTCTGTTCCTTTTCTAGTTCCTTTATTTGTGCTCTGATCTTAATTATTTCCTTCTTTCTACTAATTTTAGGCTTAATTTGTTCTTCTTTTTCTTGTTCCTTGAGGTGTAAAATGAGGTTGTTTACTTGAGATCTTTCTTTTTTCTTAATGTAAGCATTTATCACCCTAACTTCCCCCTTAAGACTGCTTTTGCTGTACCCCGTAAGTTGCAGCATGCTGTTTCCATTTTTAATTTTTTCAAGAAATCTTTTGATTTATTCTTTGACTTGGTTATTCAGCAGTGAGTTGTTTAACTTCCACATATTTGTGAATTTTCCAGGTTTCTTCCTGTTATTGTTTTATACCATCATGACCAAAAAAGATACTTGATATGATGTCAGTCTTTTAAATTTGCTAAACTTCTTTTGTTTAACGTGGAGAATGGTCTGCATGTGCTTGAGGAGATAGTATGGTCTGCTGTGATTGGATTGAATGTTCTAAGTATGTGTGTTAAGGTCTATTTGGTCTAGAGGCTATTCAAGTCCAGTGTTTCTTGATTCATTTTCAAAATTTCCTAACTGATTTTCAACATTTCATTATTGATTTCTTACTGATGCTCTATCCATTGTTGAAAGTGGGGCATTGAAGTCCTCTATTATTATTGTATTATTGTCTATTTCTCCCTTCAGATATATTCGTATTTGTTTAATATCTTCAGGTGCTCTTATGCTCAGTACATATAAATTTACAATTGTTATATCCTCTTAATGAATTGTGCCCTTTTTCATTTATATAATGATCTTTATCCCTGGTGCTTGGAAGACAAAGATGCATAAGAGAAGGTCCCACATACTGAAGAAGGTCAGAGACTTCTGGGGGAGGCCAAAGTGGAAACAATCAGTAATCGCTCAATAAGGCAAGTGGGGAGAGTGTGGAGGCTGGAAAGCAGGACCTGGTACTCAAGTGAATAACCATAGCTTTTGACTCAAAGTCTATTTTGTGTGTTAAAAGTAAAGCTACCCATGATTTCTTTTGGTTTCCACTCACATAGAATGTCATTTTC
Organism: Manis javanica; assembly: GCF_040802235.1. NCBI lineage: Eukaryota > Metazoa > Chordata > Mammalia > Pholidota > Manidae > Manis > Manis javanica. The sequence goes on along the minus strand of NC_133170.1, from coordinate 3,561,689 downwards.
CATCCCTTTACTTGAGCCTTGGTGTGTCCTTAAAGGTGAAATGAGTCTCTTGTAGGCAGCATATGCTTGGGTCTTTTGTCTCTATCTAGCCACTCTGTTGTTTGGGGAATTTAATGCATCCATATTTGGAATAATTATTTGTAGATTGGGACTCAATAATGCCATTTTATTAATTGTGTTCTGGCTGTTGTATAGTTCCCTCGATTCTTCTTCCTCATTTGATCTCTTCCTCTGTGAACTGATGACTCATTAACTTCGTGACAGAGGTAGAAACAAGAACACACGCTGAAGATGCTTCTTGAGCTGCTCAACAACAGTGACAAGCATAAGATGGTATTGCCGTTACGTGAGCAGCAGGTCTTGGCTTCCGGCCTCCACACCCTTTTTGTATGGTTATTATTTGTTTTCACTTTGGGCTCCCCTGTAAGTCTCTGAGCTTCTTCAGTGTGTGGGATCTTGTCTTATGCATTTTTGTCTTCCAAGTACCAAGCACATAGAATAATTGAAGCAATGACTAAATCTTTAATGTACTTGCAGGTTGGCAAATCTAAGGTTTAAATCTTTAAGGGATTTAGAGCAGAAGCTCTTTAGATGTTCTCATTTTTCTATCCAGTTATTTTATCCTTAAATGTTAGGGAAAATATCATTATAATTTTTTCCAGTTGAAATTGGAAATTATGATTTACTGTTTTAGTAAACATGCCTAAACACACACACACAGACACACACACAGACACACACAGACACACAGACACACACACACACACACACAGAGACACACACACAGACACACACACACACACACAGACACACACACACACACACAGACACACACACACACACAGACACACACACACAGACACACAGATACACACACACACAGACACACAGAGACACACACAGACACACACACACACACAGACACAGACACACAGACACACACACACAGACACACACACAGACACACACACACAGACACACACACACACACACACAGACACACACACACAGACACAGACACACACAGACACACACACACACAGACACACACACAGACACACACACAGACACACACACACAGACACACACACAGACACACACACACAGACACACACACACAGACACACACAGACACACACAGACACACAGACACAGACACAGACACACACAGACAGACACACAGACACACACACACACAGACACACACACACTCACATACATACACACACACAGACACACACAGACACAGACACACACAGACACACACACACACACACAGACACACACACACAGACACACACACACACACACACACACACACACAGACACACACAGACACAGACACACACACACACACACAGACACACAGACACACACACACAGACACACACACACACACACACAGACACACACACACACACAGACACACACACACACAGACACACACACACACAGACACACACACACACACACACACACACACACACACACACACAGACACACACAGACACACACACACACAGACACACACACACACACAGACACACACACACACACAGACACACACACACACAGACACACACACACACACAGACACACACACACACAGACAAACACACACACACACAGACACACACACACACACACACACACACAGACACACACACACACACAGACACACACACACACACACACATGGTCACAGAGGCTCTGACTTTACCTCTTCATTGGCTCGTAGGGTGTTTAGAATGTGGTGACGAAACCAATAAATCTTTTGGCTCTTTTATACCCAGAGAAAAATGTCAGCAGTAATAATGATGTTTACTGGACAGATGAAGCCCGAACAGTAATATTTTGAAACACAACAAGACATGATCTACATAATGGAATAGATTAGGAGAATGCAAAGCTGAACGGCACGATGTTGGTTAATTACTTGGATTAAACTGAGATCTGACACTTACTTACCTACATCATCAGATTTCACCTCTGAAGACAGGACGTGTAAGGCAGTATGTGTCAGCATTCGATACGGACGCAAGTAAGAGAAGCCGCTGTTTTGGAACCCAAGCCTCATTGTGAGCTAGAGTCCTACAGCAGAAATTATCCAGCAGCCGAAGTTTGAATCTGCCCAGGCTCACCGTGTCCCTTTGCCTGTGTGCTTTCATTTCATTGTTCCTGCCTCTCGTAGACACTCTCTTGTCCTATTTCTGTATGAAAGGAGCATATTTTTCAGTAGCAAAATGTTGAACGTTAAATCTGTAACAGACATTTTTTTTCTATAACAGACAACAGTCTTTGTTCTATAACAGTCTTTGTTCTATAACAGACATTGAAAGCATTTGCTCTTTACTTTTTCCTGAGAAGACCAAGTTTTGATGTCACAGATTCTGCTCCGTAGGAAGTGAAGGATTCCATAGGAAGCAGTAACGAAAGAGGGATTTACCAAAGAAAGCTTGTTTAAAAAAAAGTAGGCACTTTTAAAAGGAGAATTTTTCCCTTTTAAAGAAAGAGTCTCCTTTCAAATATAAAGGGATTATTCATAATTGAGTCATTATGAAATAGTAAAGGAAGAACTTTAAAATAAAAATAGGTAAACACATTTGGATAGAGAACAATTAAGTGGTGTTTGGACAGAAGAGAATTAGAATTAAGAGAATGTTGACATGGAATCTGAACCAAAAGCAGCTATTGAAGCACATCTGATTTACTTGACAGAAGAGACTGAAGACCATAGAGGTTAAAGAGTCACTTATCACAGCTAGTTAATAGCAGATGCTGGAAAAGAGTTTCTTTTCTCTTAAAAAATAGTTCTATAACTATAAAAGTAATAAATGTTCATTGTTTCATTTCCTTTTTCAAACTCCCCTTTGGCACATAATCAAATATGTGTTCTTTTCTGGAGGATATAATTGTCAAGCGTATATAACAGTTCACCTTCCTTTTATAGACGAACTAACATCAACACATCCTACGAAGTGTGATTACCTGTCATTTGTCATATGAGAGGGTCTGCAACTCCTAAGCAACCTTTGGAAGGAGAGTGTGTTTCCAAAGGGATGTTTGTGTGTAACTAAAGGACCATGGACAGCTGGTGAGGCTTTTTACAGCCAGGAAGTTCATAATCCCCAAAGAACTTCCCTTCCTTTGACTTAGATGTGATTACCTGCCAAACACACAGTTGTGAAATCTTTCAAACGAAAGTTTCAAACATACTTTGAGAACATGAGAGCGATTTAGTTGGGAAATTCAAAAGAAAACTGATTCCCTGAGTGGATACACCACTAACTGTTTCTAGTTAGGAAAAACGTAATCACTTCCTGTCTGATGCACAGAAATTAATCAAATCTCTCCCTCCAAAGTAAAAGTGAAAGGGACTCCAAACATTTTTCTCTTTTAGATAACCCAGATGACCATCAGATTTCCCCTCACTTATTTTCTTCTTTGCTAACTTGATGGTTTAAATTTTTTAAATACTATACTTTGGGATTTCTCCAGTTTAAATTAGTAATGCAATTTCATGTAATAAAATCCAATGTTGGGTGGGTAAACCAACTCACAGAGAGTAATTCACATAGGTGGAAGCACTGGTGAATATTCAATTAGTCGTACTATCTGACTCTCACAGGAGGAAGACACTAACTTTATCCCCACTTCAAAATCAGACTGGCCATTCCAGATGCAGGTTCTATTCTTTATGTCTGTTAAAAGCAGAGAAAGCCATATCTTCTCTCAGGTACGGAGACATTATTTTTAGGGTCATTTCTTGTCATTTTTCTTAATGGTTTTGAACATTTCTTGTCATTTTTCTTAATGGTTTTGAACACATGCATAACTGTAGAGCAACCATATAACAAAGTGTAGGCTGCTGTAATATAATCACGCGAGGTGACTCATACCTGATGAGTATCAGATCAATCACTGAAAAAGATGTTAGATGATTTCTGACACCTAAATTATTTTGCTCATGTTCCAACTATATAAATTACCTTCATTAAGTCCTCATTTATTGTCCCTACAAATCACCTACCCATTAATTCGCAAGAAAATCTTTCAAAATTTTATTCCCAACCAATTAGGGGTCTGAATGTTATCACTCTGATTGGAGGAAAATTGTATTTAGGTATGTTTGGAATCAGCCTGCAATGGGCTCAAGTCAAAGTCTACTGCTCAGTAACTTTGTGATCTCTCTGCACCTCAGGGTTCTTATCTGTGCAAAAAAGATAGATAGCACTTATAAGTATTTCTTAAGGTTAAGTGACACAATATATGAGATTATGTAGTACGGTGGCTGGGATGGAAATATATATGTATATATCCATCACTTAAACATAGTATTCTCAGTTTCATCACCTTGAGTGCAGAATATTTAAAGAGAAAGGAGAAAATGAAGCTTCAGAAGAGGAATTCCATGTCCCTGGGTGATAGGGTCTAAGTATAAGCACTTGAACCATAACTTGTGAGCTGCACACAGGGCTGCTGAGAGTCACAGCAGGCCCAGATACACCGAAGTGTCCTTTACTTAAAAATAAACAACCTCAAATGAAATCTGTTTGATCTCTGACTTTCATATTCTCTGCTCTTCATTTTCCTGAACACCTTAAAAGAATAGTTTGATTCTCTGCCTTTTTTCATAGTGTCATTCATTTCTCCACCTATTCAAGAGTGATGGCAGGACGGCTAGTAACAGCTGGATGACTAAGTCCAGGGAGATCGTCCTCATCCCTGCCCTCTCGGCAGCTCTGTCCTCTCGCTTTCGCTCTAAATCAAAGTCTCTGCCTTGCTCTCCTAAAAAAAAGAAAAAAAATTTGCTTTTACACCCCAAACTTTTGAAAGGATGTCCACTTTTACTGTGATAGAAAGATGTTTTCCTTTCAGCCATCTGATAGCTATAGTGGCCCAGTTTATGTCTGAGCAATGTGACATTTCAGGTTCTGTGCTGAGTGCTGGTAAAACCCGAAACTAAATGAGACACTGTCTGCTGCCAAGGACCTCACAGCCCAGATGTAGCAACAGGAGCGCATACGTCATCGCATTGCTGGGAGGCGTGCACAACGGTCATGAAATATTGAAGTGACACAGAGTCCAGCGCTCTCTCTTTGAGGAATAGGCAGAGAGGAAATGGCACCAGAGAGTTTTGAATACGCAGGAGTTTAAGGCAAGAGTGAGCCCGAACGTGTGGAGGTGTCGACAGCAGGGCCGGGGAACTGTGAACAGTTCAGTCTAACTGAAGAGAAGTTTTGAGAAGTGAAGAAAGAAAGAGGGTGAGGCTGGACAACCACGCAGGGACAGATAAGGAAACATCTTCTATGCTGTAACGAGAAACCTGGACTTTATATTACAGGCCACGGGAAGACAGCTCCATGTTTGCAGAGGTGGGATGCGGTCAGATTGGTAGTCCAGACAGATCCATTTCTGTAGGAGTGTGTAGGACAAATTTGGAGGAATAAAACCCAAAAACAGGAGATGAATGAGGGGCCAATTTTTATAGTCCAGGTGTGAAAAGGACTTGAGCTAAGGGGGGGGAGGAATGGTATGGATTCAAATAATAAATAGTTGGCTTTTTTAACAAGCAAAAATTATTTCAGTAGACTATCTTTCCCCTGACTGACAAGCAATGATGAGACCTATTTTCTTTACAGTCAATGACTCACCAATGTCATTCTGGGAAACTTGACATTCGGCACAATTTATCCTCTTTGATAAATGTTCCAGGGAGTCCAGTCCCCTGTGAAAATTGATAAGTGAGATAATAGTGGGGGACACACAGCTGCCAAGCCTGTTTGCCTCAAGACTGGCCCGTCTCGCTCGGAGACTTCTCTGTTTCCCCCAAATAGCCCCAAACCCACTGAGGCTCTGCCTGCCTCCATGGGATTCTTGCACTCGCAGTTTGCTAGTACAGGAGGAGGAGAAAGTGGCTACTTTCATTAGGCTGTTTTCACAACTGAAGAGTTTCAGTAGCTTTAATAGGGAAAGCATGAACTTGGCCAATTCTCGGTAGGCTTTTAACAAAATAGGTAGTAAATTCTGTGAAACCGAAAAGCCCAAGGGATTACATAGCTCATACTTCTGAAATCCTAAAATGCTCATTACCTCATGCATGGATGGTATCTGAGGACCAAGGGGCCATTTTTTTTATTGAAAGGGCTTAGTTCTGAACAATGGAGTGGCTGGTACTTTTAAATTAAATACACAGGAAGGCGCTTAAACTTTATCTTCTGCTTTTGTGAAGGAAAGAAAGGAAAGTCTCGGAGGACACCCCAGAGCTGAGGACAAGTCCACAGTGCAATCCTTCTCTACGATAGACTTGTTCTTTCCTTCCTCTTTACAAATGGGATTGTGGCTCTCTATGTACGTGGACACATGGCTCACAAAACCTAGGAAGGAAAGAGTCCGAATCAAAATAGAACAGCAGGACTTGGCTCTCTCCATGATGTGGTCATTCATAAAATTTCCATCCACGGTGGAAACTTGAAAATCCTTAAAGTGAACATTTTCTTTAAATGAGATGGTTAGGAAAACTCTGCTAATGGCAGGCCATCCTGCCTCATGTTATTGACTTTAGGAAACCATGTCTTGAAGATTAAACTGGTCTTTTTTTCCCTAGCAAATAATTATTCTTTGAGGCCCCAGTGTCCTTCAGCTGCCAGCCCATGGCAGTGAACTGCACACTTCTCTCTGTCACGTGTAAGTTCAACAATCGTTACCACTCCGGCAATAGCCTTTCCCGTACTGCAGATGTGTGGCCAACTGACAGTTGAAACTGAATTTTTCCTTGGGATTTTTTGTGGGTCCTTGCTGTGATAGAGCCTTCACATTCTCCTGCTGAGATTATTCCAAGACCTAACAGACTGCTTCACTAGAAAACATTTTACAGTGCTCATATTGGCTTTTCTTATGTTGAATTTCATCCAGTTTTTCCTCTCCATTGCCCATTATAGAAGTAATTTGCAAAATTACTGCATTTTGGCCAGGAGCATTCAGAGGGAGCGACCACCTGGGGTGCTGGATACAAGCGGTGTCGTCAAGCTGGGAAAAACAGAACCTTTTAGGGCTGTGTATATTCCAGAAGGAAGGGAGTGTGTCTGTATTTCTGAATTTCCATGTGGATGTAAATGACCACCTCTGTATATCACACACGCTGCTTGGCCCCTGTATCAGTTCATGGACCCCGTAGCTGCACAGGCCCTTTCCCAATTACACACACGTGGCCTAGGTTAAATATCAAGATTCGATATACCTAATTGCTCTAGAAGATGGAGAGAATAGCTCTTTAGTGTAGCAGTAAGTCATGTCCCTTGTTTCTTTAAGAGATGACAACCCTACTATCAACAGCCGCGCACTGAACCTTGCTGTTCTATAGGGTTCTGTTGGAGTCTTGCATTCATTCATGGAGTGTTTGTTTTTTATATCATGTAAGATAGTATTAAGATAAAAGAAATGTACAATCTCTGTCCTCAGTGCAGTAACACCTACTATTCATTTTAAGTGCACAGGGAACAGTTACCCGGTTTCCTTAGAAAAAACTCATGTTCAGATAAAACACAAACAGTAAGGAAATAGCGTTTTTCTGGCTGTGTCCCATCCCCGAGTGTTGGGTTCTCCCAGTCACCCCTCACAATCCTTGCAGAAGCTTCTGAGAATATGCCGGGTGTGGCTCTTCCGGGCTCTCAAGCTAGCTTGCTGCTCTACCCCATAAAGTCTGGTGTTTTCCTTCCTTCCGGCTCTGGCTGGGTTGATCTTGTCCTCTGCTGGGCCCGCTGTTCCGATGCCCACTCCCCTTGCCCCTGTGCATCTCGGACTGGCCCGGTGGGCTCGGACAGCTGTATACATGCCATGCCACATTCCGAGAGGAACTCAAGGAGAAGTAACCTTCGCCTGCCTTTATGCTTTTGGTGTCATGAAGAGCTAAAAGGCATGTTTTATTCCTTGTTCTCTCATGTACTTTTAGGACAATAGCCCAAGCCTATCAAGGCAGGTCCCCAAACAGTGGGGGTAACACTGTGCTCCCGTGCATGCCTCTCCCTAGTCCTGTCTCCTTACCTTCTGCCTCAGACGTCAGCACCAGCCTGGATTCTGTGTTTACCATTACCTTAGTTCTCTTGATAATTTCACCACATGCATTTGTAGCTCTAGATGTTAATTTTGCATGTTTATATACATGCAACTATACGGAACGTATTCTTCTGAGACCTCTATTTTTTCCTCAAAATTACTACTGTAGTTCCTAATTGACACAAGATGCTGTGTACTGCTGTAATTCACTCATCTCCACTGCTGTATGGGATTCACATTCATGGAGATGGCCTGGTTTATGTATTCACTTGGTGGGCCTTTGAGTTGTTTCCCGCTCTGTAGTATTACAGTGCTGCTCTGAACGTTCTTTCACGGATAGACTGGTGCCGATTAGAGCTCCCCGGGGTAACTGCCGGGCACAGCGTCTGTGCAGGTACTGAGTGGTGAGTGTGTGAGCCAATTCGGATGCCTATCAACAGCAGGGGGCGCTCCACCAAATTCCCAAAAACACGTGGCATTTCCAGATGTAAAATTTTCTCCAGACTTTAAATTCTCTCCAGGTGGTTTGAAATGGTATCAGAGTGTAATTTAAAATCTCCATTCTCCTGATTACTAATGAGGTTGAACATCTCCTCATATGTTTATTGCCCTATTCTGTTTTCTTTTTCTGTATAGCACCATTTCAGGTCTTTTGCTCATTTTTATTCCACTGTTTTTCATTGATTGGTTTTGTTGAATTCGTTATATATTGTGAATTCAATCCTTTATTTGTATCACAGGTATCATTTCCCAGTTTATGATTTGTCTTTTCACTTTTCCATGGTATCTTATGATAAACAACAATTCCGAATTTTAATGTAGTAAAGTATAATATGTTTTCTTTATGGTTTATGCTTCTATCTGGTTTAATCAATCCTTCCTGCCCAGATAAAAAGTCATTCTATTTTGTATTCTAAATTTTTAAAAATAATGTTGCCTTTCACTTTAATTTGATTCACATAGAGATCATGTTTTATTATAGTTGGAGTTTGGGGTCCAAACTTATTTTTTTCCCAATATGGATAACATGTCACCCTAGTATTAGTAATTGAAAGTCCACTTTTTGCCTGATACGTAATTACAACTCCATCATAAATCAAGTTTCTGTATATGTGTGAGTCTGTTTTTGCTTTCCTCTGTCCCACCAGTCGGTTTGTCTGACTCCGTGCCACACTACACTGTCTTGAATTGTACTGTAGCTTTGTGAGAAGTCTTGATAGCAGGCTGGATAATTCTCTTGCCCTTTTCTTCTTTGCGAGTGTCTTCAGTCTTCGTGCTCGGCAGTCCATATAAATACTGTAACTAGCCGGGCAAGGCCATGACCGTGCTGCGGGGGTCGTGACTGCGCACTCACATGAACTCTTTAATGTCTTCCAGAGCTTTTGTAATTCTTTCCATAAGGTGCTTGCACACCTTTTCATTACCTTTATTCCTAAGTACTGTCTATTTTTCTCCAGTATTACACGCGGCTTTGGTAAGAGCAGGCTCCCTATCCCCATCTCTTCCATTTTCTAGTTGTGTTATTTTGTGAAAATCATTTAACCTCTTTGTGTCTCAGTTTTCTCATGGGCAAAACAGGATATTTACATACCAGGCCGTTAGAACTGTGAGAATTAAGTACATCCTAAAGTGTGTAAAACATTGCCCAGCACAAATCAAATGTAATGTGTTTGTTATTATCATATTAAGGAGAATCTTTTCATAAAAGGTTAATTTGTACTTGAATATAATATATACTGCATTTACTGGGAAATATATTAACAGCTATACATTAGATCAAGCTTATTAATCATATTGTTCACATCTTCTATATCCTTAAACTTATATTGCCTGATTTATCTGTCGGTTACCATTTTAGTGACATAGATTTATCAAGCTCTGTCTCTAATTGTCATTTTGTTTTTTGCAATATGAGGTTATGTTTGGCAGAGTATCCAAGTCCAAAATGTTTCTTTCTTCCTTGTCAAATTTTCTTAAAAAAATTATGTAGTGACTCTATTTCTTGTGATGATTTTTGTTCTATTGTATAATTTGACATATCAATAATACAGTTACACCAGCTTTCTCTTAGTATTTCAGGACTCATTTTCCCCTAACCTTTTACTCTTAACTTTTCTGAATTGTTAGGTCTTACATTGTTTCTTTTCGCTTCCTGTTACAAGTCCTCCTTGTACACTTACACACAGCTGGGTTGTTGCTGTTTTGCACTGATGGTCCTACTGGTTTCTTTGCACTTGTATTTCATCATCTTTTGCCTTCTGACTATACCATTCAGTCTGTGTACACGAGTAATTGTAAAACTGGATCTAATTTCAGTATCCTCCACTGTGCTTCATTTGTTCTGTTTCTTTTTCTCTCCTTTCTTATCTTTTATGTTGTCTGTTTATCTCATTCCATTTTTTTTCTCCTTTGCTGGATTAGAAGTAATATATATACTATTTTCGATCTTTTATTGCTTACCTTAGACATCTTAACGTATCAATTTTTATAAGCCAGCTCATCTCTACCCCACTGCTGAGCAGGGCGGCAGGGACTCCACGTCACTCACCTTCCTAACTTCTGTTACCTTCATAAACATTTCAACTTTTTCTGGCCTTACTTTCAGTGTTCAAGCCTTCATACACAGTATGAGTTATTTTATACTCCCATGTTTATGTAGATTTTCTCTGCTTTTCATTCCTTTGTGCATCTCAGACCTTCCGAGCTTACCTTCTGAATTTGAAGTACATCTTTTGGAGTTTCCTTCAGTGAGAACATGCTGTTGGCAAAATATTTTGGGTTTTTTTTTTTTTGTTGTTGTTTATCTGAAAATATCCTTATCTTATCCTTGTTCTAAGAAGATATTTTTCCCTAAGTATAAAACTCTAGGTTAGCAGATGTTTGCCTCAGCACAAGTATACCATCTACTGTTATTGTTACTGATACACAATACAGATATGATGTGTAGTGAAGACAGATTCCTGAATCAGTGGATCCGTGGTTTTCATCCATCTGGAATATCCCCAGCCTTTATCTCCATGTTTCTTAGCTTCTATTTCCTATTTTCATTTATTTTGTCTCTTTGTGTGAGTTCAGATAATTTTGTCAAATCTATCTTGACAAAGACAGTGGAGTAGTTCTCTCCTCAGGTATGTCTAATCTGCAGTTAAGCACATCAGTGAAATTATAATTTCAGTTATTATAGCTTTCATTTCTACGAGTCCTGTTTTTCATATCTTTTCCTTTATATCCATGCTTTACTCATAGTTGCAGTCCCTTCGCCTGTCTTTTCTTTATGTTCAATCTCCCTGAATACATTCGCAATGTCTTTGCAGTGATGGGGCCTGTTCACTCTTTTCTCCCCTGGACCTCACTCTCGGTGCGCTGTTCCTTTTCTTACTTGGTGAAACTTGACTCTAAGCTCATTTTAATTCTAATTTCATTTCTGGGACCCTTTGTGGTCTGGGTTCTCCAGCCAGAAACAGGGAGTTTGTTTCTGCCAGTGTCTATCATGATCATTTCCCATATTATAAAGGCTCTTCAGCCATATATTCCATCAGTTAGATGTTCCTTTATTTATTTAAGAACTCCCATATTGTGGACATTGAGGACATCTATGATAACTTTGCTGCTTATATCTATGCAAGAGTAAATAGAATCTGTATACTTAATGTTAATTTTGATGATATTTTTCTATTACCAAACCAGACTACAGAATACATAGCACAATGATTGGAATCAACAACGTTAAAGTGGCCAAACGATCAGACTAATCTCATTAACACCAAGTACAGAACAGGCCTGCTCTTCAAGGCCTGAGGAAAAAGCAGTCCATAAAGCAGTTGGGCAAATATATAACCACAAGATCATTCGAACAAATAAATATGTTAAATACATAAAACATCTAAAATTAATCTGATCAGTTATTTCATTTTACTGTCTAATGTAATAAAATAGTACCAAAATTCCTTTAAAATGACATAAATTGGTATCATGGTTATACAAACATACAATTAGATATCTGTGCACCAACCACAGGGAAAACTCTACCATCCAGAATAAAAGTGAACACATATGTGTGAAGGTATACATTCTGAAGAAAATTTACCAGCTCGCAAGTCTATACCATCATTTACTTTGCATTTTTAAAAAACAGATATATCAGTACTAAATATCATTGTCCACCACTGTTAATTATGAATCCTATACGTAGAGACCAGGACCTGTGACCAACTTAGAAACTGTATAAATGAAATTATGCTGCTACGTAATGTTACACAGTTTGTGGCCACAACTGTGGTTTCCCTGACTTCTTTTCACACAAAGAGAAGTTTTGAGGAGGATTGGCAAACTTCCGGTGGGTGGGTCAACATAAACACGGCATTGCCCAGTCTGGAACTGGATGTATAATATCTGAAACACATAATTGTAGACCCTCCTTGTCTCACTTATCAGATCAGGAGATAGTCAGGTCCACTAATTGGTTTTAAAGCATGTTATTCAAATGGTATTGGCATTATAATAAAGATGCAGTGCTTTTCATGTATCATAAAATATTGGCATTAAAAAATAATGCCTGCTCCAGAAAAGCCTGCTCCAGAAAGGAATAGAAAAAGAAAATTCTAAACTCTGTGCTATCAAATGAGTTCTTTGGATACTTGGGGATCCTGGTCTGTGGCAAAATGTAGAATCTACCAAATATGAAATAGTGCATAAATTTAGTGCATAAACCTTTTACATGTAATTAATTGCTTTGTATTTATGAATACATTTATTCTTCCTATACAACATGGTGCTCATCTGGAGATGTGGGACACCAAGCGTCTTTTAATAATCATGTGGATCAAGTTTCTTACTGGTCCTCAGGTGCTAGAATAAAGGGCCCTATTTTTGTATGGTCACAGTAAGGCAGGTAGTGTTCTGGATTTTCATAGTGAGAAGAAAATTCATTATTTGATCATATTTTAAGCCAGTGTCCTAAAAAATTAGGTATAAAAGTATAGTGCAAAAATACTTCTTCCTTTGATCCATTTCCAGGAACACAAATTAAGTCTGTGGTGTGTTATAACATAAAATCTTTGTTATAATATAAAATCTTTGTAGTTTCTGTAACTTTTAAAATTCATCTGTCCACTTATGAAAGAAAGCTTGCATTATTTTTCACAAAAAAGTCCTATTGCCTGTCATCCTATTGACCAAACATGAAGTGTGGTCAGTGGAATAGTATCTGGTAAATTTAGATTAATTATCTCCATTCAAGTCTTAGCAGTAGTTTGGTTAGCATACCCAAGTTCACAGTAAATCTACCATCTTTCCTAAGCTCTGTGCCCTTTGGTGAACAGTCTTCAGTCCCACGTTCGTGCCTTCTTGGGTCCAGCTTGGGCTGCAGCCCGTGGCCCCTCACCCAGCCGTCTGGGCTACCTTGTCCTTACCCGCGTACCCCGCCTCGCAGCGGGGCTGCAGGGTCTCCACTTGTGTGTCAGAAGGCTTCCAGTATCCCAGGCTGTTGGCTGCCCGTGATATCATTGCCCACCAGAGAGGCAATGGTACCCCCACCACCAGAGCTGGCCACTCAGAGTTGTTACCAGAACCTATTGCAGGCCTAGTTTACTAAGTTCCCTTGAAGATACTCCAGGGCATCATTTGGGGCATGTCTAGGTTTTGCTTCTATCCCTCCACAGGGTCCCCTCTCACTGCAGTAGCTGTAGATCGTCTTTATAGGTCCTTCTATTTAGGTAAAAGATATTTTGCCTTTCTCAAGTAAATGCATCTTCAAAATGATTTGTTTTTACTTTAAAGCAGCACCCCCACAGGAGAGGGTGTCTCTCTAGCATCTCCCCTTTCCTGAAGACACGCATTACAGGGAGCCAGGCCGAGGCACCCCTCGCGGAATGACGGGCCACTGACGCACAGAGGGCCACGCTGTCCCTCCTGACTGTTCGTTTCGCAGAAATCACATGGCCACTATCAAAGAAATGCTGCTAATGCTTTCTTATGAAAACACTCTTTTCAGTCATTCAAGAATAGACAGCTTCTGGACACCCAGAGCCGAGGCGCCTGAAGCCCGCAGGCCACGGGAAAGCAGCGCCGTGGCCAGGGCAGCGGGGCTGGAGCCGCTCGGGCCGGGCTGCCCCTTCCTGACCGGGTGTGCCCCGCCTGCCTCCCTCTCAGCTCCAGCTCTGCCCTCCTGGGGCCCTGCGTCCCTGCCCGATCCCGATCCTGTCTGCGCTGCAGCCACACAGCGGGTTCCCAGCTTTGGGCCTGGCTCCATGTAGCCCACCCGGGTGCACGCTTCCAGCAGCTTCTCCCATTCTGGGCAGGGAGAGGACACCCCCCCTGCACCCCAGCCTGCCCCCCAGGGGGACATCCCACAGAGCAGCCCGAGGCCCAGCGAGGGAAGGGCGAGGGGCAGCAAGGGGGCCAGGGGCAGGACGCCCGCTTGCCAGCTCTCAGCTCTGCCTGGTCATCCCCGGGCGGACGGGGGAGATTGCTTCCCTTGGAGGGCAAGTTAAGTTGTGTTGAAAATTCCCTTCCAAATCATTCTATAAAATAAATTCTTACTACATTACTTCCCTTAAAATTTAATCAATATTAAAAATAAAACAGAGGGAATCCAGGCTGCCCCCTGGTTGAATACCAGAAACGAGGCCTTGCCGTCTGGCAAAACCTGAGTTCCCTGATCATGGTTTACGTAACACAGGACACCCCGTATTGCACATAGAACCCCCTCTCCCTCTCTGCCCAGGACTCCAGTTATGAGCCATTTAAGAATTCGGTCCTGACCCACCTGTCTGGCATCATCTCTTAATACACCCCTGAGTCCTCTGCTGTAGCCACTTGAAATTCTCAGTCTCCACACACAGGGTAGCGTCTCTCTGGAACTTTCCACCTCTGCTTCTCTCCTGATTGTTGGCTGGTCTTGTGTATGTGGGAGGGCACAAGTGAAGGGCCGGGAGTCTGGGGCAAACTGCCTGGGCTTGAATATCGACTCTACCTCTCGTGTGGTCCAAGGTTCTTGGGAAAGTCATTCATGCTCTCCGAGTCTATTCCCTTACCTGTAAGATGGAGATAATAGTAATATTTACTGCGTAAACTTGTTGTAAGGGTCACAGGGCTTAATCAATATACAGTGATTGGCAGCTTACCCAACATAGCAAACTTGGGCTATTGTTATGATTTTCAGAGGTAAAGGAAGGAAGGAGTGTGTACTTCTGGAAAAAAAACATGTAATTTAAGGGAAGAAAACATAGTCATCAAATATGATGCATGTCAGGACACACAGTGCAGCCAGATCAGTCATTCTTCTGCTGAAATATTGCCAAAGGCTTTCCATGCTCTTGGAATAAAGCCAAAGTCCTTACAGGCCCCCTAGGCCCTGTGTACTCACCTTTGGGAGCTGATCGCCTATTTCCTTATCCTGCTGTCACTCAACTCTGGATAGATTGGCCACTGGGTCTTCTTCCAATCTGCCAGGCATACTCCTGGCATTTCCACTGCATATACCTTCTGCCTAATTGCTTACCCCACATGACCACATGGCTAAATCCCTCATCTCCTTCCTGTTTTGTTCTAAGGTTCTGAGGTACACATATAGCAGAAGCACTTTAGCCTGCAACCGACCTCACTCTAGCACTCAACCCATCCAACCAGTGCACGTGGGGCGTCTCGTAGGTTCCCGGCCCCTGCTGGTGCTGGGAATGTAAAGAAGATGGCAGGACACCATCCTCAAGACCTGTATCTCTGTGTTTCCTGTTGGAGGCTTGTGAGGTATAACAATAATCATAACAAAGACATGCTTATAGAATAATAAAGGAAATGCAATTTTAAAAAGTAAACAGCTCAATAAAATACAAACTCACTAAGAAAATAAGCAAAATAATAAATGATAACAATTGTTAAGAACTTACTAAGCATCAGTGAAATTTTAAGAGAATCTTAGGGGCTCTGCTTCAGAAAGACTGACAAGGAGGGATATCATTGGAAAGTGCCGTCTAAGCTGAGACCTGAAGAACGACAAAGAGCCCTTCATGGAAGCAGAGGGGGTGGCTGTGGAGAATCCAGGCTGGGTCCTTTAGGCACCTGAGCACTTGGATCCCGACTCGGCCTCTGACTTGGGAGTGACTGTGGGCAGGTCACTCACTTCTCCGTGTGCCTCGTGTTCTTCATCAATAAAATGGAAATAATAGTAATTGTGTATAAAATTGATACGAGGCAGCTTTCCCTCAAACCCTCCTCTCTCTTGGATAAACGGGCAACATTCCCGACTTGCTTTCTGTCCCTTAACCCCTGCGACTCACCCTCTCTGCGACTGCCGAGGCCGTCTCTCCACGCTGCGCACCGGCGTGCCTCTTTCCCATCCCATAGGTTCATGCACCGTCCTCTTCCCCAGTCTGTATGTTTGTTCAGGACCGAGTCCAGCTCCAGGGGTAGACATGAGGCCTGGATATTAGCCAACAAGTGTAGCGATCGTTTTAAGGACGTGCGTTTGATCCAAGCTCATCAAAAACACCCCCAAGAGAAAACACACTCATCTTTCCCATAGCGTGTGAACTGGCAAGAATGCAGGTCGGGAGCGGCTCAAAGCTTTATCCTATTACTATAGACAAAACCTGGGGATGGGCTCAAAAAAAGAGGAGATAAAAGCCAAAAGACGGAGGGAGGCTGAAGGTGTCATTTCCCTTCTAATGACCCCTCCTTACGTTTTGCAGAGAGTCCAGGTCACTGAGCATGGCCCTTCCGTGGCATGGCCCCTGTGGTTTTACTTTTCACCGGGCCCCACACTCACCTGAATCCTACACCCTGAGCTTCACACACATCAACTCCTGAAAGCTTCTCCTGCGTGACCTGCTGTTTCTTATCTCTGCAGCCTTTGTGGGGTCACCGTTCTTTGCTTGGAAATGTGGTGTTGGTGAATAAGCTCGATTCTATTCTCTGTTCCGAACAGCCTCCAGCCTAGAGCTGACCACCATCGTCAGACGGCTCCCCCCGTCTCACCCCATCTGAACGATGCCAGTGATTTTTGTGTGCACGTACGGCAATGGGAATGATCTAAGAAGGAAAGAGAAATGATAATACAGGAGAAAGAGGGGGGATAATTCCATGAGAAAAAGTCTTGAAAATTTTAAAAAATACAAAAGGAATGGTTTACAGGGCATGTGAGGAGACAGTGACCTTTGATAGAATTGGGGCCTTTCTTTCACTGTGATAGAGGGACAGGCCTACGGGATGGATGCCGGTGGATTTAGGCTGATAACGCAGAATGGAGGGAAGATGCAGCAGTTTTGTTGCCTGGCTTCTTTCTCAGGGACGCATGGAACAGGATGACTGGCTGAAAGTGAAGAGGAGAAGGCACTGCCTAGAATTGCAGAGAAAAGGGTGCAAAACACCAGTGGGGCAGTGGGAAGTCGAGGTAATACGAATCTAGTAGCATCCAGAGTGGGCAGATCCTGTTGGAAATTGGAGAAAAGAGGAGTGACTTGATGGGAGCAGGATAGCGCGGTGGCACTGACGCCCGCCCGAGATGTGCGGTGATGAATCTGCAGTGAGAGCAGCCGGCGTGGTCTGCGTGGTGAGGCGTTTTCCGCTAGGACCACGCAGCTGCTCAAGTGGGGATGCGGGTAAGTGACTAGTTGGGCTTAGCCACAATTGACCTTTGGCTGGTGATTCAGTGGGGGCAGAAGACAACAGGGGAGTTGCAGATTTTTATAAAAGATTTTTATGACTGACTACAATTCCAAGCTGCGCAAGGAGAGAGGCGAGGGCATGAGAGAATCACTGAAAGTGAAAAGTGGAGGTCAGTAGGTTCAGGGTCTAATGAGAGAGCAGACACGCCGGAGTGGGGATACAGGAGGACCGCAGCTCATAGGAGAATGGAGTGCTTAAAATGGATATTTTAAAAGTAAAGCAACTGTGGCAATAATATTTCATGAATAGTCTTTTCTGCACATTGCTTTTGGCACATTGAACTGTCTTTATGGAGATCCCCCAAGAAATAACATATAAATCAGGAAATCCAAGCCACAAATGACTGTAGACATTTAACAATACCATTAGTAAGCTAAAAAATCATCATTTTAATGTTTGCCCAAAACTCAAGAATCAGCTGTGAAAAACCTTAGCTCTCTGGAGCTTTACAAAGGTAAACTACATGATCCTAATAGCTAAGAGCCACTGCAGTTTTCTCAAAAATACAGGCAAAACGTAAGGGAAAATATCCGTAACTGGTGTAAACAGGAGTCATTCCCAGGCTTCCTCGCGTGTCTTTGTTCTTTGTTGGAGACAGAGCGGGATTGGGCGAAAGCCCCTGGAAGAACATTTCCATGGAGTGGGCCTGACTGCCCAGCTGGCACAGCAGACCTAACACAGCCCTGGCATGTGGCTTCTAGTGCACCTTGATCTTAAGCTTCCCATTTCTATTCCTGGTCCAGAACTCATGCCATCGACTACAGATTACTGACATTATGAATCCGCCCCTTTGCCAAATTTCAACAGTATAAACAAAATTATTATTCTTTGTTAAGGCATAAAATCCATCCAAAGTGGGCACTTTATGACTTCCAGAGGTGGTTCACAGCACACAGTGAGAAGCAGATGACCTGGGTCTAGGAAAATGTGCCTGCTTTATTTCCCAAAGAATCCAGACAGTCTCTAGGAATAATAAGTTGGGAGATAAAAGCCACACATATTTAACAACAATATCATTCAATTAGAAAAAGCAGAGTAAGGGGTTGAGGTTAAGGATGTTCATGAAAAGGCAGGAGTGTTATGTTTTTGCTTTTATTCTAATAAAATCATGTTTACAGAAACATGATTTAGTTACTAGTTGGAGCAACTTGTTCAGGATGTTTGGGGCTGGGGTATGTGAGCCTGGTGCTGGTAGAGGAATTTGCGTTTCCACTGTCCAGGAGATAATGATATTGAAGTAATAATTTCACAGTGGAGCACCTAGGCTGCCCTTAGCTGTGTGAGTTCAAGTTTTTATATTTCCACTTAATTTGCTTTTTTGAAATAAATGTTTTGCTGGAACAACTAAGTGGAGAGTCCACGGGTTTATAGTCAATACCACAAAATGTTGGAGAATCCTGATTACTAGTAGGTTTCTGTGGTCGTGCCTGTGTTGTCTGATAAATAAAACCAGGGGAACAAAGAAAAGAAAAAGAAAGATGTGGGTCCCATAGACCCCTCTCCCCGTGATTGTAGTTGATGTCAGTGACTGTCCTGTGTAGCCCAAGTTCTTCAGACTTGCTTTCTGCCGACTGCTGTGGATTTTCCTGCTCATGGTGTGGACTTGAGAGCTCTGTAGTTTGGAAGCAACTTGCCTAAAAAGCCCTGGCACAAAGCTACAAGCCTTAGTTCTTCCTCCAGCAAGAGGGTCCTACCTAGAAAACTAAAGTGTGGGGTTTTTTTTTTCTTTTTAAGTTCCTTGTCATTCTTTAGACCCAATCATGTAAAAATTTCACAGCACTGTAGTGCAACCAGTTCATGTAAAAATCCTACTCTTTCTGTGATTAGAAGCATGTTTGCTAACGTTACTCATCCTCCCCACCCTCAATCTCAATGTAATCAGTTTCTCACAGGCTTAGAGCATGTGATCTGTTTTTTTGAGGGCTTTAAATATATATGTGTATGTTCCCAGAACATAGCATCTTAAAGCACATTTAAGCCTAAATTAATGCAGTTTTACTAGACATATGAAGAGATTCTTCCACTCCAGTCGCAAATGACTTAAGGATGGTTAGTGATGCCATCCTTGTGCGCTTGCCTTTGATGTGTATACACCTGTGAATTGTCTCTGTGAAGAAAATGTACAGAGGTAGCATTTCACTTTTATGTTCTTCATCACACAGCTTCCTCGTGACAGAGCGAACGGTATGAAAGTTGTTAGGGAAAACATTTTCTATTACCAGGAGGTTGTTTCTCCAGAAGTCAGACGCTCGGGTGCCCTGTGAAGGGAATATTAAGTTAAGCCTGTGCTTAGAGAGCACCTTTCAGATAAACAGGCTTTGCAAAACCACCTTTGCCTCAGACACACAAAACGCTCGACAGGTAGCAGCTTACAAGTTATTTTGTCACAGAATTAAAGGAACTTTGATTCCAAAATGCATGCAGGGTGAAATGCATGGCGTTTGAAACATGCTTGGCCAAGGGAGGAATCGCAGGTCCAGCTGCAGCGGGCACCCGTGTTACGTGGTGGCCTGGTGTGGGGCCCAGGGTATCTCCCTTGTGTCTCCTTCAGAGCCCAGGTCCTACCACAGATGCAGGCCTTTGAATTAAGGCTTTGTACTTTTAGTCTTTGTTGGCGCAACCCAAACCCTGAATGGGCCACATTTTAAATAATAATTAATTATGATCTCTTGAAGAAATATTTATTGACCTATTTTCTTTGTATTGCAAGAGCTACTCATGAGAGAAGGGAAGACAACAAATGCCCGGTTTTGCCAGGAGATAAGTAAGATGGTGAACCCCAAATAGCAGTGGCTACCCAGAGAGGTCGACCCTTGGACTCCAGGCAGCTCAGAGGGAACAGGAGGAGGCTGACTGTCGTAAAAAGGGGGTATTGAACACGAGGGGGTCACGTGTGACATGGGCACCTGTTTCACAGTTCTGCTTGGGTCCGAGATGATGACGATACTGAAAAGTCATTCTGACCTCAGGATCTTCGTCGCCTCTTCCCTACCATTCTTGGGTTGAGGCTTTGATCTGTGGCGCTAAAGTTACATGAGTGGATTCTGTCCCTTTTGTTTTAATAGACTAGTTCCAATTGATTGCAAAATATTTTAATATGCATTTTCTAAACAAACAGCAAAGCCACAGTACACCATTGAGAATGCAGAGGAAACACTCACAGAAGGAATGCGCCTTCTGGAAATGTCTCCCCACAGCACAGGGAGCGTCTCCCCTGCAATTGGAAGGACATTGAAAGTCAATGGATTTCAGCTTTGACTACAGTACATCAATTGCTTTAATTTAAAGGCCCCAATCTCAGCTCTTTATAGAGTGTTTAGGTTTCCTTGTTGGCCTCTTAGGAACCATAAGCTTCTTTACTCCTTAACTGTGTACTTCGTGGGGTAATTGAAGCTCTTTGGTCGCTGTAATTCCTTCCCGATGTTACAGTTTCAGTCAAGCCCTCTTTCCCTCCGGAGGCGTTCACTATCGCCAGTTCTGGAAATAACCCCTGCTTGGTGTATACTTTTTACTTCCTGTGCCAAAGCACATCACTGCTTCCTTTTCTTCCTGTAGGTGAAAGGATTTTTTTTAAAATCTTTTTTTCCTTACTAGTTAGCATACGTCATGCCTTTTTAACCACTGTCATGGAATTCAGAGTGTTTTTGTCCAATTAGGAAGTCCTTAAAAATTTCATGTATTTCATTCATTTGCAGTACATGTCTCAGGATAAAGGATTTCAATTTTGTTTTTATTTGTTGTTAGCCATGAAATTGTTGGTCACTGGAGCTTACGATAGCCCATCCTCCCCAAGGATTTACCTATGGTTTATAATATGTCATTAAGATAAATGGTTATTTTCCCCTGACAAGGCCTTCACAGAAATACAAAATGGGAAGGGGAGATAGTTCTTCCAAGGTAGCACAGGGTGCTGAAAAGTACCTTCTGTGTGAGGTTAAGTGAGTTTCTTAATTTTATCCTAGTAACTGTTTCAGATCCCAGAGTTAAATGGATACTTTATTGTCAAACTTCATAATTTTCATTCACATACACACAAAATTACCTTCACTTGAAGAGGAAAGACTCCTTAATTATTGTTTCACAAAATGTTACAAACACTAGGAAAGATTTTGAAATAGAAGCAGTCACCCTTCAGCCAGCGTTGCCTGAGTGCCCACATGGCTCCCCCGTTCCAGGCACTGGAGAACGAGCCAGCAGGACAGGCGGGCTGGCCACCTCCGCAGCCCCGGAAACCTAACCCGGGCTTCACGTGCAATTTAAATTTACCTTGTTCTACCTCATCCGATGATCTCCTAAGGGGCTGTCTCTTCTCCATCAGTAGGAACAAGTTCTCCTGATGAGGGCACCAGTTTGCGTTGTAGTGCTGGGAATCACGCAATTTCTCCTAAAGTCATCTGCTTCTGAAGAGCAGTACAAGTCTATTTCATTATATAGAATGAAATACACTGAAATTCATTATTATTTCACTGAACATGAATCAGGAAATAGGTTCAATATACATTTCCTAAGGACTGACATTTCAAGCCCCTCAGCCATGTGTTTCAGTTAATGTGTTTCCTTCTTCATTTACTGCTACACTTTGAGTCACTACCTCTGCTCACATGACTACTAATGCCTCTCCCTTCAGCCTGGACGAACCCATTTCATTCCGCGGGTGAGAGCTTCCACAAAATAATAGAAAACCTTGGCCTGAGCTGCACAAAACACCCGCTTATTATATACTGTATAGAACGTAAAAGAAGAATCTATGCCGAGTCCAGTGTTGTCATATTTCTTGAACTCTGTTTTGTTGACATACACAAAAAAATCACAGTAACTCTCAATATTTTTATGAACATTTTGCTACCTACTTTGGACTTCTCAAATATTGTATTGGATGCATCTTGTTTTATGCATATTTTATTTCTATTTCATTGTGTGCTTTTTAAGTTGTTTTAAGTCCATGATTCGATGCAAAAAAAATCTGCACAGCTCCAACTGAACAATGAGCATTTAAAACATTGACATGAATATACAGAAGTCCATGAAGAAGGTAAATTTGGAGGATTGGGGTAACCTAAGTTCACTTCAAACGTTGGGCAGTAATTATGAAAACTTCCCAGGATGATCCAAAGAGTGTCAGCAAGTTCTCCGCTCTGCTGGGGCCTCTCCCGGAGATGAATGTCCTGCGTGTGCTTGTCTCTTAGGAGGTTGAGTTGTGTCGTGTCAACAGTCAAGAGAAGCTGGGCCTGACAGTCTGTTACCGAACGGATGATGAAGAAGATACTGGCATTTATGTCAGCGAGGTGAGAAATACCGTGAAGGGCAGGGTGGGGGAGGGGGAGCGAGGGAGCACGTGCCTCACAGGTCGGAGGTCCTTGGGAGGCTTGAATGGGAGGAACTGGCCAGTTCCCAATACCTGTCACTTCCAACTATGAAAGGAAATTATTTTGCCCAAGTCGTGTAATTATCATCAGCCTGGTTAATGTGAAGGCTTTCGCCACAGAATCCCAGTAAGGAAAGACTGCAGAAATGGTAACGGTGTCTAAATTTGACCAAGTTCCCATAAGGATGTAGGTAGTCAAGCAAAGTTGTTCGGCAGTAAACATCTGTCCTCCCATTTCTTTTATCAGTTCTGTTAGCAATAGCATTGACTGATTGCCTTAAATCTAATATTCACAATAATCATATATTTTACTTTGCTGGAGAGATGGACAGATTGGCATATCCAAAGAGAACACCTGTTTGTTTTATTCAGCCTCATTATCACTTTCAAAAAAGTGAGGTCCTTAAATGTGAAGCACTTAGATTGAATTACTTTGAAAAAATGTTGAGGCAATATTTATTATTGTAGGTGATTTTTTTAATTCCCAAAAGAATCAATTTGGGAGAAACAGAAAAGTGTAATTTTTAAAAATTATGTATTTATATGATTAAAATTGTATGTATACATGCACATTTATGTATATAGATGTACATTTATTGTTCAACTCCTCCATATGTATATGTGTACACACATATACATGCATGATACCGTGTATGCATATATGTTTCTGTGTAAAAACATACAGTTGTGTGTGTATGTATACAGAGGTCAGGCAAGCTAGGTACTAATTGCTCTTCTATGTGTCCTTGGCCTTGATCCTCAAATCATACCCTAACCCACTGAGCTTCAGTGTCCTCAACAGAGCTATCTTCTTGCTTTTATGGAGCTGTTTAGAATATAGAAAAGATAATGGAATTAACGCACTTAGGAAGCTACACAGCTCTAAAAATGCAAATGTTACTCTTTATCACTTTACCAATGACTGGTCCTCGCAATGGGAAAATCTCCAGTTACTACTTCACTCATGTATGTCTTTTAAGTGTGCAGCTAAGATAACCCCTGTGATTATGGTGAGGATGTATAAGCAGATACCTGCAGAACCAGCTGTTGTAATATGTACACAGGTAGAAAGGTAGAGGTTTAATCTCAGCGTGCTTACATTTCTGTAGACAAAGTTTTAGATTGTGAATGGATTGTATATACTCTCCAGTTGAATAATCATTCTGGACTTCCTCCTATTAAGTCTCTGTCTGCTATTTAAATCTGTCAGCTTTGGAACTTTCCTTTTCAAGGAGAGTGAAGAAACCACAGGAAATGAACATATGTCCTTGGAAGGCAGGTTTCCTCATCCCTCGTACATGCAATTATACTGTCTTTTGTTCTTGACCAATCACTTCAAACTCATTTAGTAGGTGGCACCACCTATAAGAAAGTAATGTGTAACACTGGGATAGGACAGAGTAGCCTCATGCTAGACCTGAAATACTTTGCTTGAAAAAAAGCTTTGATGGAATAAGCTCAAATAAATGGTTTGAAGCCATCATGTGAAATATGACTGATGGAATCACCCCCAGTGAACTGTAAGTCATCACTCAAGTTTGGGCCATTAAAATGTTGATAACTCTTACTAGTGCCTTAAATATCTATTTATTCTAAAATGATTTATAGTTACTACACTGCACCCTATATGTAAAATACTGCCTAGTAATAATCTACAGGGTTTGGATTTTTTTTCACTTTTTGAGCAACATGATTATAAATCTCTTTATAAATTAATGTGCTTATGAGACAGAAATTCCTGTACCAAGTATGGACTTAGAGTATGATCAGCTTTTCTAAGTCAGCTAAAGAAGGATTTAAAAATCATCCTTGTAGAAAGTAAATTTTCTAGGTCCAGAGAATCCTCGTATTAACATCAGCTAAAGATCATGTGGGCTGGAGACAATGTCTGACATTGGAATACAGAAATGGGATGACTAGAGGTTTAAAAAAAAATAGAAAAAGAAAGGATGAAAGGAAAAAAGGGAAGGAGGGAGTGAAAGAAAATGGTCTCCCAATTCTGTTCTAGTTTTCAATTTCATTATTATTCATTCCAACACAGTCCATTTACATTTTCAGAATCAGTGATTTTTGACAGAGAAAAATGAACATGTGCTCTGTAAATCAATAGAGAACTTTGAACCAAGTTTTTGACAATATATTTAAAGCCGTATTTGTAGGCTCCTGGGGGAGTATTGCACATTCCGCTGAAGATGGGCGTCTTCTCCCTCGCAGATAGATCCAAACAGCATTGCCGCCCGAGACGGTCGAATTCGAGAAGGGGATCGTATCTTGCAAGTATGTGGTGTGGTTATTTCCTTTCATTTCCTACTATCCGCCCAGCAGTTTTATTTCCTGTAAAATGTTAGAGAAAAGAATTTGTCTTTTCCAGACAGTGATATGTACAAAACAAAAAGCTATCACTTAAGCCTTTTTATAATACGAAGTAAGGATGGTGCCATTTACTAAGAATTATTAGCTAATAATTACTGATTAAGACATAATCTCTGGACCACTTACTTGGGCACATTACTTAACCTCTCACTGTAAGCCTGTTACCTCATCTTATAAAATGATAGTGATAAAACATCCTTTTTATATGTTTAACTATATATAAGCAAAATAAAAACATATTTTGCTTAAATGTTTATAAGCAAGAACTATCACATATTTGCAAAGGTTAATGTGATTGTATATGGTATTCTTAGCCCAGTGCATGATAAGTAGTAAACATTAATGGCTGTTATTACTAGCAGCAGCATTATTGCTGCATTTCCAGAATAAATTAGGTCAACATACATCCCTGTTCCATTATTCTATGCAAGTCGAGATGTCTGAAGAAGCTTTGATTATTTACAAGTGAGTTGCTGCAAACAGGTGGGAGAAATATGTTTCCTTCTCCACATGGAAATGTGATAACATGGAAACTGATTAAATTTTAGTTTAATGAGATGGCAAGCAGATCCCCGGGGGATATGGAGCTGGAAAGAGCAGCCGATTATAGCAGCAAAGCCCGAGTTTGTGTCCTAAACCTGCCTGAGCCGCTCTGTCCTTCCTGCTTCCCTTCCCACAAAGAATGGCTGCAGAAAGACATGTAGCTCCCCAACTCCTGTGTCCAAATAAACCCAAAATAAGGACAGAGGTGCTTCAGGGTTGAATTTCACAGCAGATCATAACTACGAAACAGGGAGGAGAGCTCAAATTCAGAAAGTTACAAACCGTCCAAACATTCTAAGGAAGTTGTGGTCATTGCGCCAGATCTGTAATTCCTATTCTCCTTAGTAGATGTGCCCCCTGAAGAATGTTTCTTTGAGTTCACATGAATGGCTACAACACTCTGCCTGGAATTAGGGCTTCAAAAATACATGCCACCCAGCATTTGGGGCATTCATCGTATGGTTAAGAAGTCAGCTCCGTGCACAGGTGATGGCCGTGCAGTGTGGCGTTGGCATGGTGGAGGTGCACCCATGCAGCCTTGGGCACATGCCAGGGTGGCCCTGCCCAGTCCTCCACTGCCCTCACCTTTCTTCAGGCTGACGCTCACCGAGACAGCCCTGCACGCCCTTGCCCTTCTCTGGCTAGATGACGCAGAGCTGCTTTCTCCTCAGACCCTCTCTCTACTAAGGCTCCAATTAGGAAAGAAGAAAAGTATGAATGAGTGGTCATTCACGAACTTACTGGTTTTCAGCAAACTCTAAGAACATATCATTTCTACTTCTGTGAGCTCTCTGGGTGGTGACCTGTAGTTAAACAAAGTGGGACGTGTCTCTCATTGGCTACATCGGGGAACAAAGGGAATAGGAAACCAAGACTTAGTCTTGTTTATTACCATATTTTTGATGCTTTTCTCACCCACACATGAATAAATGAATGGAAAGAAACTGTTCCATGGAGAGAGTGAGGGGATAGGGGAATAAAATCTGCAGTAAAGCTGAATGGGGTAGCCTCAGTAAGAAACAGAGGACCATTTTAGTGTATCATCCAGATAATGAAAGCTTCAAAAATATGTTACCATTTTTTTATTTGAAAATAATTTTTAAATATGTTGTTCACTTTGTTACCATCTCCAGTTAAATATACTGAAAGGAATGTCACTTTCGTATGCTCAGGGTCAGGTAGAGCTGGACAGAAATTAAGTAAATCTGTTTCCATGTTGCATACTGTATGTTTTGACGCTTCCTTATTCTTGGCTATACTATGGGCAGATAAAGTTTTCAGATGAAGTATTGGCTGGAGAATAAGGCGTTGCTTAATGGAGTTCGTTCATTGAAGAAAGAGCAGCAGGATTGATAAAGTAGTTGTCTGCCTGATTACTTTATATTCAGTGACAAATATGTCACACTTAATGAACAAAGTACACGTCACTTTAAAAAGCCTAGAATTCAATTCTATCTGCACAAAGAGTCTTAAGGGTGATGATGAGATTATATCAAATAAAACTGTGGCAAAATTGTACCCACGGACAAATAGCTCCCATATGGCTGAGGAGGAGGTTCTGGGATACCCTGTAATTACCATGAGCGACTCCTGTCCAGGGCGAGGAAAGGAGATTATGTCTGAGATTATCCAGTGCAGTCTCCTTAGGATCAAATGTGCCTATAGTGAAGGGAAGATGAATGAGAAGGTCCATAATTGATAAATAGAAGTGTTGCAGATAAGCTCCTAAGAATTACTATGAAATAAACATAAGCCCCCAAACTCAAAGAACACAAACATTTCCAAGTCATTATTTTCAAACTACACTTAACTGAGGTGCAGTTGTAGTGGCAACCACCACAGCCAATTTATTTTTATTTGAGAAAGAAAAAAAGGCTTAGGGTTCAGTTCAGAAATAGCTCCTCAGATGTATATTTATGAAAAACCACAATGTATCCTTTTAGGTCATTAGTTCCCATTTTGGAATCACAGCTTCTGTTTTCTAATTTGATGAATTTTTTTCATGAGTTGAAAAAAAAAACGGAAGTGCACTTGGAACTTGGAAAAGCTGCATTTCCTGTCTCCATAAACAGGTGAAAAACTAAGGTGATACTCATTTGATCAGAGTAAGGAAATACAACATACGGTGGTGGGCTTCCCCCCTTTATTATTGTCTGCTTTCTTTGTGCCACATACATACATCTGATGGAGTCGAGGAATAAGAGTGATTCACTGTCATCCAAATAGAGATTCCTGGGCTTGCTTTTGGTAATTATGTCTGTCTTCATGTATCAGCCAGAATCCCAGGGCCCAGCGAGGAGAAAACCTCAGTCACTGACCTCGTGTTTCTAAGCAGAAATTCTTAGTGAAACACATCAAATTAATCATTGAAAAAATAGCCAGTGCAGCCATATTTTTCTACTTTATTGAAATACCATATATTTTAGATAAAATTATTGACCTCTTCAACTGAAATTTCTTTACACATAATATTGACATTATGTTACAGATCAGCAATTTCATTGTCTCCAGGGATTGGAGCAATCAAGAAAATAAAATAGATGTAAAATACCCAGAGAAAAAAGTTGTGTTGACTAAAAAGCCAAATAAATTCGAACATGAAATTGTAGTTTAACGAACACATGTCTGAAACTTTGCTTTCTCTGTGGAACAAGAAAAAGGAAAAAAAAAGATGCATTCCCACTGACGCTCGAGTCTTCTGTTTAATCGCAAGTTTACTCAAGCTTGATATATTTCACTAAGTTTTCTTATATAAAATCCAACTCACTCTGTGTTAATTGAAAAGAAAATTAAGGGCATTTAAGAGAAGAGCCGTAAGATACTTCATTAGTTTTGTTTTAGGAAATGAATAAATCCAGAAAAGAACTGGAGTCCCAGTGAGGACCTTAGTCGGGAGCTGGTCCTTCCTTTGATCAGCGCGGGGCTGACAGCTGTCCTCAGGGCGCTCGGGGCAACTGAGTCAGACCCGCACCCAAATGCAAACTGATTGAATGCGCACGCCGTGGGCAGCGGCCGGGAGCCTGGCCTGCTGAGCGACAAGACAGCATCTCTCTAATTGGCCCCAGCGAGCGCGCAGGATGACGGATTCCAGCCGTGGTCCTGCCAGTCCCGCTTCCCCGGCACTATTATCTCAGAGTGACACTTCCATTACTCTGAGCAGAGAAAGATGAACGTCACCTGTCAGGGGCTGGTTAATTGTGTTGCTAGATGTATGTTGCCGGGGCGCAGGTTGGACATTTATGAACATAACTGCTTCCTCTGATGTCCGCCATCCTTCAGGGGTCCATGTGGCTCTCCCGGTAACCGCGTAATTGAGTGAAGGCACTTACCAGTGAGGAGCCGAAGATGAGCCCATTGTGTGAGCGCCACCGTCCATACATTTACCATAAATGAGCTGGTATTTGCCATTTATTGTGTGCAGCATGGTGGAAATGGAAACTAATGTGCCACTTTCACTTGTTCTCTAGATAAATGGGGACGAGGTGCAGAATCGGGAAGAGGCGGTGACGTGGCTGTCCAGCGAGGGGCACAGGACGATTGTGCTGCTGGTCGCCAGGCCGGGCATCCAGGTCAGAGCAGAGACCGAAAGTCTTGAGGCTGAACCTGATGTGCATTATCGACTACTCTGTATCAAATCAACAGCCTGGGTATTTGCAAAACCAAGGACAGAATATAACTGCATGATCTGTCCTAATTTACCGACCTTATAAAAAAAAATTCTATGTTAAAGACCCCCTTATCTTGCTCCACAGAATGGCAGGTAAGCATCTTATTTTTAAAAGAAAAGAAAAAAAGCACACAAAATTGAGTCATTACTCTCTCCTTCCACTAGTCCATTATTTAAATGAATTCATAAATGAAAAGTGGTCGACTTTACATGATTTTCAATTCCGTGTGGATCCTCACTTTAGGCTTCCATCTAAAAATACTTAATCGGCACATTAAGGTATCTTGAAAGACTTTCTAACGAGAGAAGCATTAGCATATCTAGCTATCAACTTAAACCTTTCTAGAATGACTTCATCAAATAAAGTGGCTTATGTAGCATGGCGTGGTCCCATGTTTAATAAATGCATTTTTTCCAAGCTTAGTGTGACAAAAAACACCTGGCCAAAAACAAACTGATAGCTTCTAAAGGAATTTTTCTTTTATATCTTTACAGAGGGAGATGTCATGAAAGTAAAGGAGAGGTATTGGTGGAAGAAAAATAATATTGATGCTTCCTTTTATATCCTTTTGATACCCCACTGCAATGCAGGAAGGACACTACCTTGTCACGATTCTGTCCACCTGTCAGCAGTCTGAGTGAAGGTGGTTATATCACCACTTATCTCCCGGGTTATTGATCTGATCTTTTTCAAACTCAGTAACACACAGTATCTATAAATTACATTGAGTAAGTATATTTCAGGGTCAGCCCAAATCCTGCCTTGAATATAGTGGTTATAAAAGATCACCCTTTCCACATATATTTCCTTTATGCCCTTGACCATTCTAAATGGTCCCCATAAAACCTGCTATAGCCCAGGGCAAAGTAAAGTTGCACACCTGAGGTCTTAGTGGGACGGGAAAATGCACAGCTGGGTGGACGGTCTTTTCGGGAGTAAATTTCTAAAACAGGTACGAAATTGCACTAATTACCTGGAAATTTTGTACACTGGTTCATCTCATTGATCCCTTTTTTTTTGAAGAAGAAGAAGAAGAGAATAAAGGAGCTAAATACTTATTAGTGAAATTCGTGGTAAACTGAAGAGAACTCTGTCATCATTCCTGTTGTAGAAAAAGATATTTTGATGTTATAAAGTGGTTTCCCTGTGCTATCCATGGAACTGCTAGAGGATCTTGTGAATTTACAATGAAAGCATTTCCCTAAACTCTGCCACGTAGCAGCTGTAATGGGCTGTGGAAAGAACAGACATTTAATGGCATTCAGACCAGAGCCTGTTAACCTTTGACGGACCCTGTACAGGTGGTAGAGCTGGTAGCATTTTCGAGGATCTGCTGGCACTCCTGACCCAAAAGAATCAAAGTAGGAGGATGGATTTTCAAATGACACTTAATTTTGCTAAAACAAGACAGTTTGCTCAAGGACAGCCGGCTGACTGCAGGGTGCCACCCTGTCTGTCAAAATCAGGGTCTGCCTCAGCCCTTGATCCTGAAGGAGGCTTCACGCCCCTGGAAGGGAGCGGCTTCCCTGAGAAAATCAGGTTTCAAGAAAAATAAGGAAATAACATGCATTTTAGCACCATACTTTAAAATTGTAATTGAAGCAGCACATGCTATAGAGTGGCAAGAATTGACAAAAAAAAAAAAAATTTGTCTCTATATCACTCATACTTTTCCATCCATTTTAATGTATCTCATTACTGTGTCTTTTTGCATATGTATTTTATTCAGGGAAAATGTGGAAGTTTTTGTGTGCCTTTTCTACCCTCTTTCTTTTTTTCATGTTTCAAATACTCCATATTCTTGGAAATGATCTACAGAGTTGCTGGGGGCAGTATTGTACATCCGTGCAATATTTTCAAATAACTCATTTCTTTCATTCCCTGTCAGCTTTCTTTCATTTCCTGCCTATTTTCTTCCTCAGACCATTACAGATATTGCTCTTCTGTCCGATGCCCCTTGGGACACTGGGGCAGAGAGGCCTCTCATAAGAACCTGCAGCCCCACCTGTGATACAGTGCAGTTTGTCCCTTTCTCTAAAATGCCACATGTGACCCACCCCCATGCAGACAGACCCCTGCAGAATAATGAGAGTCCTTTCCTGCAGCTCAGCTCACGGGAAAGGGCTGTCTGCCAGCGTCACACTCAGACTGCCGTGCGTGCACATCTAGGTGGAAAGGGAAATGCAAAAGGGAAAGGAAGTGAGCAAGAAGAATCTCTGCTCCTTCCAGGGCTGCATATACTCCAGCCCAGAGGAAAGCCTTATCAAAATAGACATACACTGCGTTACAGGGCGTCGCTCATTTCTACTGTTTCTCCTTCTCTCCCCCACCCCCACCACTTCACTGAACTTTCAAGAGATTCTGTTGTGTTATTCACTATATAAAATATTTTGCTTTGACCTGATTAAAGAAAAATTCCTTGGTATGCATGAAGGAGTCAACATTTCTAGCTTTAAGTAATTTCTTTTGGAGTCTGGCATTTACAGCTTCATGAAACTTAAAAAGGATTAAAGAATATAAAACTTGGACAATTATAAATTGGACTGAATTTAAATTTTTAGGCAGCTTAATTTTCATAATTTTCATCTGCATATCAAAGTCAGTGGGGTGGAACTTGGTAAAGTTATTCAGGCTACATTAAGATAAATGAGGATGAATAATGTGTGTACGCTTTCCGTCCCAGTCAAATTTGAGGTGATATAAGTTCTAGATCACCTTTAATGAATATCAAGAAACCTATGATTGCCTTCCTATTAATATGACACAGACACACTGTCTTTTCTGATGCAGTCTAGTGGCATTCCTTCAGTTTGTTTTGTTTTTAAGTTTTACAAGTCCATTTATCTTTATGGGCGTACTTTGCCCATCTGCCTGGTGGTGGAAACACACCCAAACCATCATCAACCATAGCTCCCAGGAAAGCTGCTGTTTCTTGGTAACAAATAAAGTTGAGTTTTGACAATAATTCAGCTAATTGAATCAGCATGGACAGCTAACATATGTAACCCAGCTCCCAAAACCCACTTTGAGGCAAACGATCTGTGTTGGCTGTCAACACTAATCAGGGGAGCAAGGTAACCACCAGTTTTCCACTTCACTTGGGATTGAGGAGCCAAAAGGATTTGCTCACCTTAATTCGTGTGAGATTCCCACAGAATCCATGCGTTCAGGACCCACCACAAGACCCCGCACGGTCTGCACGGCTCCACCAAGCCTTTAAATGCAACATTTAAGGTATTTTCCTTCCCCCTGGACCTGCAAAATGAATCAAAATAGACATAGTATAGCATAACTTTTTTTTAAGAAAAATAACCTAGAATTTTCCTTTTTTGCCCCCCAGATAAAAATAAATACTGTCATATATGTGACAAGCAGCCATCTTATAACTTGGAAGCCATCACCTGAAAATAAAAAGCAGGAAAGTGGCATCAGTGTGGGGGCGGGGGGCTCTGCGCAGCCGCATTGGGGGTTGCCACTAAGGCAAAGAGCCCAGGGGTCTCCTGGCCCCGTTGGTACCATCCATCAGTCCTGTGACTCGGGGACTGTGGGAGGTCGTGGGCGGGACCGCCGTGGGTTAGGCAATGTGCTTTTCATACATTCTGAAACATGGTAATATCCTAATTCGACAAGATCCACTTGGTTAGGGGAGAAAATCAGTAGCTCTGTTTCCAGGAAGGATAAAAGGCACACGGGTCTCATTTCTTTGTATCACCTTTCCGCCTCCTGAGAGGTGAACTATCCCAGGCTGGTACTCCGACAAGAATCATTATGGTAAAAGGAACTGGTCAGGCGTCGCCGTATCAGTTTGCCCTGTTTTAGCGTGAGTTCTCGCTGACCTCATACGATGTTCTAATGTTTTCTTCTGCAGCTGGATGAAGGCTGGCTGGAGGATGAAAGGAGCGGATTCTTGGAGGAGTTAAACTTGGAGACGTTGGAAGAACAGCACGAGGAAGGGACGAAGTACCCCGCCGACGAGGTGAAGCAGGTAAGACCCACGGTTTTGAACCACGTCATTTGAAATGTTTCTAGTTCATTTTTTAATGTAAAGCCATAAATGGAGTAAAAAACAAAATCAGAGAGTTTGATCAAGCATCTCTGTAATGGTAAGTTTTCAGAGCAAATGATCATCTCACTTGTAGCAGAAAGAATAAATAAATTATTTTCTATTAAGAATATTTGTAGCTTGGGAAGCTTAGGGGCCATCTGTTCAGGAGAGTAGTTTTCAAATGCTGACCCAGCTATTCTTTGACTTAACTCAGAAATTTAATAGTAAAAATGTGTTGTTTCTCAATACACCAGCTGAAGACAAACTATATCCCATGAGGTAAACTCTCCCCCCAAAAAGTAATTTTATGCTTTAAAATACTATTGTATTTATTTGAATATTTAGGAAACCAAGGGATGATTCTGATCTGATGTAAGTCATCAACCTTATTGGAGATCACGATTATGTCTGTATGCTCCTGAAGAGAAAGAGCTCTGACTTGGGATCACTGACATCATTTTGCCTTAGGGTCCCATAATCACTCAACAGCAATTCTGAGCTAATATGGTCCAAGTACCACACTTGGTCCTGAGGCTGTGGGAAAAAAAGGGCAAAGTTTCCTGCCCTAAATTAATTCACTGCCCATAAAATATCATAGTGTGGTTTGTGGTGACCCGAGTCTTAGGATTATTTTCATTTTTTGCTGTTTGTTTTCCTACTGGATAAAAAGATCAACATATCCTAGGTATTTTATGTTGGATTCATGTCATTGATCCTCTTGATCAATTTTTACTAACACTTCACTGTGGGTTTTTCTGATCTGTTTAATTATCATTGTCTTCTCAACAGTAATTGTTAACACTTCCCAAAAGATAGTTTTTAAAAAGATCCTGGACAGTTCGGCTTCGCTACATAAAACACAAACATCCCACCACTTCAGCAAGCTGAACGGCGGACATGCTGACATGCTGGCACCCCCTCACCGAGATGTGTGTATGTGCCCACGTCCACACATTAGATGAATTGTTAGAATGCACACTACAGTGTCGACACAGCTGTGTGGGCCGTACTCCGTGCTGATCACAGCTGCTCAATGGCTACTTCCCGAGTAGCAGTTCATGTTCAGAGGTGATGCTTCTCAGTATAGGTAGGACAGATTGAAATTTTTATGTATGACTTCAACATTGGCCACAAATTAAGATATTTTTTGGTGGCAGCTGCTAGTTACAAGCCAGAAAGTCCTTGCTCCAGGCTTCTCGCTCATAGATACAAAATGTGACCTGATACAGAATTGACAGGAGGATGTTGGAATAAAGAAAGAAGGGCGAAATCCTGTCCAGCCGAAGTGATGTGGTGTCAAATGCTGCCTACTCACCAGACACAATACGAATGCTAGGTCTTTTGAGGTAACACTAGATGTCCCTGAGGTTAGATTCTCATTGTGTGGGAATTTTTCTTCACCGTGAGACTGAAAAATGATGAGAAGTACAGAAACCTTTTAAAGTCCTTTGCCCCTATAAACAATAATACTACATTAGAAATGTCTTGGTAGAAACATCGCCTGCCACTATAATAATTCTACAGAGATATGATAAATGATAGAGTAGCATTCTATTAGAAACCAGGAATTCTAGGTTTCAGAATGGGAAACTTTTTATTTTCACAGTGACAAAAGAAAGGGACAATCCAAAGAAAGAAAAGGTGTATCATAAACATTACCTTTCATCAATAAGACATTTAAAATTTTAGTATGTTTTTAACAAATGAGGAAAAATATTTTAGGAGAAGACAGAATCCTAGAGTAACATGATACACAATCATTTCTCTCGAGTTTATGTTTTGTTCTGCCATTATTTCTGTGGAAGAAAATAACAATCTAGTGATAACCTTTCAGACCTGTTTTAGAATACCTTTTTTCACCATTCTGTCCTCCTTTAACATTTTATTATATAATAAATACCTGCTATAGGAAAAAAAAAGTACATCTATACAAAATAGTAACCTTACACACAAAAAAAATACAACTTAGAAACCACTGTGTAGACTACCTTCTGATGAGAAGGCAGACAGGAAGGACTTTACCCTTTCACAGAGGACTACATATGCCTCCCTAAGAACAGTGGCAATTAGCTGCTCTGCATGAAAGCCCAGAATTACCAGGATGTGAAGTTTCTGTGTGTGTGTGTGTGTGTGTGTGTGTGTGTGTGTGTGTGTACACATATATGTCAGAAATACATTTTTTGACATTCTGCCCATACGCAGAAAGAGTAGAAAAATCTTTTTAAGTAATCAAATGAGTCCTAAGAGGCTCTTGTTGCTCTTGAGCAATGTGGTTTGCAGATGCACTGATGTCAGAGCCCACAGACAAGAACGTGGCACCCTGGTCCTGGGCACATCAGAATCCTGGTGCTGGCAGGTGTCGCTGGGCTTCTAGACCTCTCTCTGTCACTCACAAACCAAAGCCTTCTGGAATTAAGACTCGTCACCTATGGATAGGGGTCCCGATGCTCCAGTACTTACCTTTCCCTGAAATTTTGTCATGTTTGGCTTACCATTCATTAGCAGTGTATTACTAGATCAGTGAAGTGTCCTCTGAATTTAAGGAAAGTTCATAAAAAATAAGCTTCTGACCTCCAGGCTTCCATATCATTGAAGGCCACTTTGATATTCTGTCTTAATGACCCTTTTTTCTGTTATCACCTGAGGAACTGATGACATTACCTCCTCTACTCACCCTCAAGACAGTTTCCCAAGTAGGAAAAAACCTTAAGAGAAGAATCACTTATTCAAGTGTGCCCTGTTTTATTTATCCCCAAGAGAATCCTAGCCATAGACAAGCAGCTTTTTATTTGTTTCAGTTCATAAAAAGCTGCCTTGAGCTAGTTGCCTTAATTTCTAAAATTATTACGGATACTGAAGTTAGCAGTTTTCTAGGAACTACACTTTTGCCAAGGAGCACTGTTTTCCTAGCAAGTTTTTCAACACTATGTTCTGTTCCCTTTACTTTCTCAGCCAAAAACACAAGAGGAAGAAGAAGGCACCACAGACACAGCCACATCCTCGTCCAATCACCCCGGGAAGGACAGTGGAGTGGGGCGCAACGACGAGAGCTCGGAGCAGGAGCACGCGGCCAGGGACCCCACGGGCGCATCTCGGAAGGGCGGCACCGTGCTGGGGCAGAGCCAGGGCGCTCTGGGCAGCGCTGACCTGCGGCGCAACGAGAGCCTCATGTCCGGGGAGTGCCTCGACTCGGACTGCACTGGCCGCCGCGACGAGGAGGGTGAGAGATTCCAGCAGCTCCTGGAACTCAAGTGCAAGATCCGAAGCCATGGGGAGTATGACCTGTACTATTCGAGCAGCACAATGGGTTGCAGTCAAGGGGAGCAAGAGGGGGTGCAGCACGAGCTCCAGCTGCTCAACGAAGAGTTAAGGAACATCGAACTCGAGTGCCAGAGTATCATGCAGGCTCAGAGGCTCCAGAAAGTGCCCGACGACTGTGGAGACATCTGGGCATTGCACGATGGAGGGTTCCGGAATTATAACACCAGCATGGACGTGCCCAGGGGAAAGCTCGATGACATTATCGAACACCCGGAGAGGTCAGACAAGGACAGTTCTAGCGCTTACAACACGGCGGAGAGCTGCAGAAGCGCGCCGCTCACGGCCGACCGCTCCCCTGACAGCTCCCTCCCGAGGGTCGTCAGCCTCACCAATACGAAGAACCTGGGGAGCACGGCTGCGGCCAGCCAGGCCTCTTCTGGACAGGACAGCAAGTCCACGGCCGCCAAAGCCAAAGCCACGGAGCAAGGCAGCAGCGTGGAAGGCAAGGAGAGGGGTTCGGAGGGCGGCAAGCTTTCGGATCAGGAGAAGACAGGCAGCGGGCGCATCCCTTACCTCTCCCCCCACCACGGCTCCTCCTGTAGGGCTGCGAACATCCCGGCCCACGCGCGGCACTACCAGAGCTACATGCAGCTGGTGCAGCAGAGGTCCGCCGTCGAGTACGCGCAGAGTCAGCTCAGCCTGGTGAGCCTGTGCCGGGAGGCCCAGAAAGGCCCGGAGCCCAGGATGGAATGGAAGGTGAAGATGAGGAGCGATGGCAGCCGCTACATCACCAAGAGGCCCGTGCGAGACCGGCTCCTGAAGGAGCGGGCCTTAAAGATCAAGGAGGAGCGCAGCGGCATGACCACCGACGATGACACCATGAGCGAGATGAAGATGGGGCGCTACTGGAGCAAAGAGGAGAGAAAGCAGCACCTGGTGCGGGCCAAGGAGCAGCGCCGGCGCCGCGAGTGCATGATGCGCAGCCGGCTGGAGGGCCCCAAGGAGGGCCCGCCGGGCAGTGGCGAGGGCAAGAAGGAGGTCAGCGTCATCGAGCTGAGCCACAGGAAGATGATGAAGAAGAGGAACAGGAAAATCTTGGACAACTGGATGACGATCCAAGAACTGATGACCCACGGGGCCAAGTCCCCAGACGGCACTCACGTTCCTAACGCCTTTTTGTCAGTCACCACCGTATGACCCGAGGAAAGGGGCGCAGCCGGCTCTAAGGGGTGCTACCACTTTGGGTAGAGAACGATTGCCTCGTTCAATGTGGCGTTTTTATATATATTTTGTGACTCTTTATAGGTTACATTTTTTTTGTAAGCAAGAATATCCCGTAATTTTCCATTTGTTTTTCATATTCTGGTACCTTCTTTTTGGCTGAGATCTTTCTTTGACTTGTTATATATTCATATTGCTCATTTATATATATAAAAAACAAAAGGAAAGAAAAAAAATCAACGAAAATACTGAGGAGCCACTTAAGTTCCTATTTTCATGTATCTATTGTAAGTTAAGATCTGGATTTATTTCTCTAGTTTACTTATTTTCTACTTTAATAACTCAATGCTGAAACATTTCTATGCTCGCTTCTTGGCATAAAAACTATTAAATCAAACCTGTTAATGAATCGTGTGCCACCTGTTGTCTACACATAAAAACCACCTCTTTTAGACATCCTGTTGTGCGTTTAACACACCAATGGCCGTCGTTTCTGTCTCCGTAAAGTGTAGGTGGACAATCTTCCTGTGATCTGTAGTGACATTGGTCATGTAGCTAGACAATTGTGGTAATTGTGACAATAAACGAGAAATAAATTATTGATTATCCTTAAGAAAAGTTATCAAGGAGTGTTTTATTTTCATTGTCCACTGTGGTTAACAGACATAAATTAGTTATATATGTATACTATTTAGAAGACTCCTAATTGTGGATTATAAAATGTGTACATTTTCTATCACTTTTTTTGAATAAAAGTGTCTTGAAATACTTCCCAGAGAGCGTGTCACATATTCTTACCATGATTAAATTAGATAATATACGTACAGCATCAAATAGATGCTAACTAAATGTTCAGTAAACATGAGTTCATGCTTCCCTTGCCTGCCTCCCATGTAAGGAAAAATTTAGGGAAAAATTTAAGGAGAAATTCAGTGGAGAGAGAGGCCCAGTGACTTGTCCGAGAATGTTTACAGTGATACTGTAGATTAACTTGGGCTGTGGTAACAAAATACCATAGAGTGGGTGACTTAGACATCAGGAATTTATTCTCACAGCTCGGGAGGCTGGGAAGTCCAAGATCAAGGTCCTGGCCAATTCAGTTCCCTAGAGAGGGCTCTGTCCCTGTCTAACAGGTGGCCACCCTCTCCCTGTCCTCACATGGTGGAGGAAGAGAGAGGAATCTCTCCAGTGTCTTCCTATAAGGGCACTAGTCCCATCATGAGGGCCACCTTCACAACTTCATCCAGACCTTTTACCTTCCAAAGACCCCCAACTCCATACACCATAACACTGAATTTTAGGGGGACACAATTCACCCCATAGCACAATATGCATTTATTTAGTTCATCATTCAGGAATAAATTTTTGGAAACCATCATTTTAACAGTTTCCAGCATAATCAACTATAAATGCTATATATGTCAGTTGATTAAAAAGTGACAGTTGTTAGGTTATCAGATAGGTTTTTTTTTAATCTAGCTTTTCATCACAGAAACATAGAAACTATCACATGTCAATCATGTTGCCTCCAGAAGGAAGGCCAGACCTGCCACGTGCATACAAATAGTTTGAACTATTTTGACATAGTGGAGGCATATCTGTATTTTTTAAGCTACTTGCCTGTTTTTTAAAACCTGCAGTGGCACCATAATACCTCTTGAATCAGGATCTGGTGCCTCAGCCTTAAGAGCCCTGAGGCGGTGCCTCTTCGGGTTCTGTAACATTATTCCTGGGCCCTTAACAGCCTGCCGATTTGCCCTACAGTTATCTTAAGCTGTTCTCCTCTCTGGGGTTTCTGCGGCAAACCTTATACCTCCCTGAGAACGTAATCATATACACATTTTCTCTGGAGAGACTTGTTTTGATGACACCTGATTTCCCCAGCATTTTAGCATACACTATCACGTACCTGCAGTATTGTTTACCTTCAAACTTTTATTTACATTATTTAAATCACAGACAGAGACCTTACAGTCTCACTGCATAGCTCTAAAGTTCCTGGAGTTTGGCCCTTGTGTACCCCTGTCTTGTCTGTCTCTGGTAGAATGCCGTTTGAATAATAACGAATGCTAGTTAAATGATTTTATTCATCTATCCCTTTCCTTTTCGGTCCCTACTGATTTCTGTATTGGTCCTTTTGTTACTTTTTTTCACTCTTCTACTGTTTTAAGTTCTTACCTTTTGAAGGGCTATTATATAGCTGGAAAGAAATTAATCTTATTTACACATAATA
Source organism: Manis javanica (assembly GCF_040802235.1). NCBI lineage: Eukaryota > Metazoa > Chordata > Mammalia > Pholidota > Manidae > Manis > Manis javanica. Next base: position 3,521,262 of record NC_133170.1, on the reverse strand, counting down.
AAGAGCTGGACTCAAAAATTGTAAGGTATTGAGAGTAATAGCAATCTAAACAATGGAAAATTTCATCACTTCTAACTGTAGCCATTGTTAATCCAATCAGTAAGACTACCCTGTACCTAGAGTTAATGTTTGATCAAATGGTTTTCAATAAGAATGCTTGCCTATTTTAATAGCCCAATTCTTTTCTGACTTAATGCCTATGGTTATTGTTTATCCTCCTGACACACTGAGTTTAAATATTCATTGAATTCAAATTACTTCCATAGATAAACATCATTTGGAACCAACATGTAGATTCTGCAGAAGAAACATGTACACATCTCACAGAATGCAGTGTTTCCAAAGTTACTGGTTTATTTTTATTATGGCCAAATGTGCTCGCCAATTTTTTTTTTAATGTGACTGTATTTTACATGTCTGTGTTTATTCAGTTCTACAACTTGAGAAATGTCTTATTCAAAAACCAGTGAAAATCTGAAAAATGTCATGTTTTATCTTTCTACATATCCTTGTGCTAAACATGACATTTTTAGCAGGTAAATAATAAATCTTGCTCAGCAAAGAAAAATGATTGGTTGTATATGGGATATTTTATTTTAATTCAGAAGAAATATGTGAATGTGAAGAAGAAAAATATTTTGCTTGGGCTACCTTTGAAATTCCATGTTTTTATTGCTTTTTATATTTAAGATGTAACAGAAATTGGTGTTAGGGTATGTGAATGACCTAAGGGGGTGAAAAACATTGTATGTTCAATGGGTATTTCTTCACTGCATGCCAAGAAGGTAGCTATTGTTGCCCATCTTATTTTGTATGAACTGTCCCTTTGTGAACACAGGCTGAAGGAGGACCCCCTCACATAGCCTTTCCATAGCTACACACTAACGTCATCCATGTCTGGTTCTTTCACCCTGTGAAAGTGATGGTGCCCCTGTTCACCTGCTCTTTCATGCTTATTGACTGACTATAATTTCTCTCTTAAATGGTTGACACGGAGCACTGTTTAATTTTTCTCCAAAATGCCCCAGGTTGCTTTCAATACCATTCAGTCACCTTTCGGCCGACCTGCCCCTGGCTCAGGCCCCATTACCCAGCAGTGTGTCCCTGCTCTCCGTGTGCCCTTTCCGTTCGATCCCCTTAGGCTGGCAACACTTGGCCTCCCTTTCCTCCTGTTCTGATACCTTCAGGAGTCTTTTCCTGAGTCTGAGTTAAAGCCTGAGTGCCTGAGATTATTACCCAAGGACTCCCAGAATTTACCCTCAACCTATTGTTCCACCTGATCTCACACTTCACTCCAGGAGGGGGGCTTCCAACTCAGACCTCAGGAAACCAGCGCCCTGGGTAGATGTATATAACTTGATGCTCATTATCTTTCTATTTCTACTAATAACCATTAATATAATTGATATAGCTAATCATAATAATTATTTAATAATTTATAATAATTTTCTTGAAGAACCAGCCCCTGGTTTCATTGATTTTCTTCCTACTGTTTTATTCTTCTCTATTTTATTTATTTCTTCTCTGATCTTTATTATGTCCCTCCTTCTACTAGCTTTGGGATTCAAGTGTTCTTCTTTGTCTAGTTTCTTTAATTGTGAGTTCATACTGTTCATCTGGGATTGTTCTTGTGTCTTGAGGTAAGCCTGTATTGTTATGTACCTGCCTCTTAGAACTGCCTTTGCAGCATCCCACAGATTTTGGGCTGTTGAATTTTTGTTTTCATTTGTCTCCAAGGATTGCTTGATTTCTGTTTTAATTTGTTCGCTGATCCATTGATTTATTTAGAAGCATTTGTTTAGCCTCCATGTGCGTGTAGGTTTTGTTTTCTTTAAGTCATTTATTTCTAGTTTCATACCACTGTGGTTGAAGTAGCCTTGATATAATTTCAATCTTTTTTAATTTATTGAGGCTCTTTTTGTGGCCCCTAGTGTGTACATAAAATTGATATGACTAATCATAATAATTTTTAAACAATTTCTATTAAGTTTCAATTGATAAAGTTGAACACTGCAATAGGTTAATTAATTTACTTCTAAAAAAGAGTTTTAAAAATTTTCCTAACAAATTATTTCCCATTATTTGTCCTGAAGTTTTTGTTCTTTCTTCAGTTTTCTATGTCCATTTTCCAAAATAGATTTCTCTGGGGTATATTAAAGGACTTAAAGTTTAAATAAAACATTTCCTTCTGCAAATAGCATGAAACATTTCCAAATTTCAGTAAATAGTGGCTATAGGAAGTCATGGACAAAATAATTGGCCAAGATTGTCATCTATCGAGGAGTCTGAGATTCTTTTGTTCTGCTTTTGCTGTTTCCCCTCAAATTCACTGCCCTTTGAGCCAAAGCAGGACCAGTTTACACTGTAGCAGCTTTACAAGAAGTCTCTCTGTGGAGCTGAATAAAAAGATACTACAAAGCCAACAGGGGGATGTTTTTGGGTCCCCCTAGGCTGCTGCTTTCATCAGACAAGACTCCCCAAGTGTTTCAAGCCCACCATTCTCGTTTCCAGCTCTGCTCTGTGCTTGCAGTGTTTGGTTGAGATAAACCCTGTTTCTCTCTGTCCATGCCTCTACAATTTGTTTTTCACATCTTCCCATTTCTCCTGTAGATTTCCCCAACTCCTGCCAAAGGCGGCTCTTATTTCCAAATGCTCCTAAAGGTGATGTCTTAACACTCACTTGGTTTCCTACCCAATTGCAACTACTACTTTTCCATAATGTGTCTGTCCTGTGTCGTGTGTTGTACAATTAGTAACCATCACCACATATGTCCTTCTGGCATTTCTTCTGTTCTTCCAGACAATGGTGGCTCAGGATTTGGGGTGCCATGCATGTTTACGTATCCCAGTCAAGGCAGCTGTGTTGCAGCGAGCATTGCTCCTGAGCTCGTGGACTGTTTATACGAGGGTCCTGCTTGTTACTCGGTATCGTTCTACATGTTTTTTAACTTACTAATATCCACTGCTTGCTTACTGCCTCGCACGTCTGCCAGGTACCAGGGTTATATACTTAAATTACTGAAGCTCACTGCTGCTCCATACGGTGGAGATAGTCAGGGCCTTTCTCATAGGCAGGGAATTAAGTGCATTAATACATACAAAGAAGCTAGATGAGCGCTGGCACAAAGTGGGCACACAGCAGGGAATAGTTTTCATGCTTATTTACAGGTGAGCACACTCAGGCTAATATAATTTTAGTAATTTGCAGCAAATTCCATAGCTAGTAAGCAATAGATCTTTGCTTCAAACGCCTGGTGGCCTGCCTCAAAGCGTCTCTCCCTTCTCCTGGTCACAGCCTCCACATTAATTAAAACTGGGCATCGGAGCTAATGGCAACTTGTTTGCTGAACTCTGTCAGTTCTTCCCACGGAAGTCCAGGCCTTGACCCGCATCCTCTGCTTTCCTCATCTGCTCTACTGCACCAGTCAGCCTGGTTTTGGAATTGCATGTAACTCTGTACCTATGGTGGTGGGTTTTGTTCTTGATCCGTGAACCTATGAATGTGTCCCTAGGGTTAACCTGTACCCAACATTCTGCCTCCAACTTCCTATCACCCCTTTTCATTGCACTGCCTGCCATGGCCAGGATCAGAAACATGGAAGAGCTTCTTGGATATCCATTTGCTGGACTGTCACAGATCCTTACAGCCTGGTATCTTAATAGGAAGCAGAGTCAATGCTAGATATTCAGTCCTCGAATGTGCCTGAACAAGAAATTTAATAAACCTAGATATTTCTTCAACTTCACCTCTTTGATGGCGATAAGAATAGGTTAGACGGGCTACAACTTCCCAGTGGATCTTGGAATATTTGTGAGGTGCTTTAGACACTCTAAGTAGCAAAGTCTGCTCACAGGTTTCAAGAAACCAGCCCTGTCCTGATGTCCCCCCTATGACAGGGTCAGGGAGTATGGCACCGATTTCTATCTGTGGCCATTAAATTTAGCCTGACTTCATTTTGAGACAGAATGCTCATCAGAAAAATCGGTCAGATAGAGAACACACACACACACACACACACACACACACACACACACACACACACACACAAGTAGAAATGGTGTAAAATAGTCAAGAGAAGGAAATGTGTTTGAGAACCTACACTGTTCACCGTGTCAGATGCTTAGTATGGCTCATTAATAAACTTCTTGCTGTGGGGAGATGAAATATGAGCACATGAAAAGAAATCTAACTGCATCAAGCAGTCAGTCCAGAGGGATGCAGCCAGGGAGGGGCACAGGAGGGCAGGGAGGAATGAGGGCATCCTACAGCAGCCACCCTCTTTGGGAAGTCTTACCTGGCCTCACAGCCAGCCTCAAGTAACAACCCACCCATAGCACAATTCCCAGCCCTTCTGAGACCTTGAACAAGCTATGTCCCCTCTCTGAGTCCCCATTTTCTCAGTTGCAAAATGAGAATATTCGAGTAAGTGGTCTCCAGTGCCCACTTTATTTTCAGCATCCTAAAAGTTGGCTGTAATGTAACATTTTATTCCACATTTCTTGTTGCCGCAGCCATACCAAAATGTGTTATGTAGGTATCTTCAACTCATTACCTACAAGTGAAGCAAATAAGGAGATTTTCAACAGGAGAAGTAAGAAAGCAATCCACCCGTGTAAAGAATGCCTACCCGCCCTTCCCACTGGTCGTGAGCTGCCACCCCACCAACTCTGTTTCTAGAAGCTGTTATGGCAGTTACCACCCTCCGGAGGACCGCACTCTAGAACGGCACGGAGCTGGCCTCTAGCAGAGGGCCCTGGGTCCTCTGTCGTTGTGTGTTTACAGAGAAGATGGGAAGGGAAGCGATCACCCACCGCGTGGACGCCCCTCGGCTTTGCTGCCCAGGTACAGCTTTGCCAGCAGGAGGGCCTCCATGGCCGCAGGCAGGCGCACTGGCTGGTTTCTCCACATAACATACCACCTGCGTTTCAGCTATGAGATGAGAAGGGCGGGAGGGTGAGGGGCCAGGTCATGAAGGGTTTTATATCTGAGTAAGTGGGAGAGAGAAAGTGATCAAATGGATGTTTTAGAATGATCTTATATTGAACAAGGGGCAGTGAGTACAGAAGGGAGATTTGACCCAAGTGAGGGACTAAGTTACAGATGTAGCAAATAAAATACAGAATACCCAGTTAAATTCACATTTCAGAAAAACTGACTAATTTTTTTGACATTATATTAAAAATTAATTATACTCATATTAAAAATTATTGTTTATCTGCAGTTTTCATTTACCTGCATTTTATCTGGCAATCCTATAGAGAAGTAGGATAGCCAGGTCTTGGGGGCTGACTGGGTGTAGAGCAGGGGATCAGCAGAGGGGGGAAGATACCGAGCGTGTTGTCCATGCCTCTAGCTGAGGAACTGAGTGCATGATGGGACCACGCAGGAAAAAATGCTTAGCATGAGAAAGATGTTTTTCAAGAAAAGGTAACCAATGCAGTCTTGGGGGTGTTGATTCTAAGGTACCAATAGAACAATCCAGGAGAAAAGTCGAATGGGAGATTTAAAAAGCACGTACAGAATTCGGAATAGGAGACAGGGACTGGAGAGGTCATGCTGGAGGCACCGATACTAACAGCCCCTGTTTTCTCTCTTTCCCCTAGACCCTTCCTCACCCACAAAGCTCTGGTTACCAGGAGAGGAGCAGCAGACAGGAGCCTGCTGATGGTCAAGGAGGTAGGGGACATACCAAGTTGCCATTGCCTTCCTTCTCCAAGCGCACCCTGCTTAGCTGGTGGACCTGGTTTGCAGATATCACATCTCTGCCTCATTAAGAATGGAAAGCAAGAAGATCCCCTGCACATGTCCCCCCAGATCTTCTAAAGCCACCTGCACGTCTAGAGAATGGTGCTAGAAAGATTCCCCAGAGCATCTGGGAAAGCACCCCATAACCAAATATGTCCATATTTCATCAGCAAAACCTGTCTAGTTAAACTATAAATAGCCCCATACACATTCAGGCCAAGTTCTGTGACCCAATTCTTTATGGAAAAAGTTTTTTCAGAAATGTATGAATTTTGGAGTTTCAGCTGAAGGATTATGAACCTTATTTATTACATCAATGATAATAGCTCTGAACAACGCCTTTCTACTTTACATCATTCCACAAGGGCCCACAAACAGTCTCCTCTTTCTTTTGTTTGTCCTCCTTTTTAAAGGGAATAAATAGTCTTCCATCATATTGCTATAACATAGGTGTATTAATGCATGCTCCATATACATATATTTATTGTCTCTAATCTTTATTGCAGTCAGTGCCTCATTTAATAACCTTATAAATATATCATTCCATGAATGAGTCAGGCAAACGTCTGGGAAGTGGAATTGCAGGGTCAAAGGATATGTGCATTTGTGATAGTTGATGGTTGATTTTACCCTCCACAGAGGTGGCATGATTTCAACTCCTACCAGCAGAGATATAACTGACTTACAACATTGTGCAAATTTAAGGTGTACAAAATGATTTGATACATACATAAATTGTGAAATAATTACCACAATAAGGTTAATTAACACCTCTATCACCTACATTATTACCATTTTTTTGGTGTGATGAGAACATTAAGCAACTTTCGAGTGTACAATAGAATACCGTTAATTTTCGTCCCCATAAGATTCCCAGAGCTTACTCATCTTATAGCTAGAAGTTTGTACCCTTTGATAAATTCTCACCATTTTCCCCACTTCCCAGCCCCTGGCAACCACCATTCTCTCTTTCTATGAGTCCAGCATTTTAGGTTCCACATATAAGTGAGCTCATACAATATTTGTCTTTCTCTGGCTTATTTCACTTAGCATAATGCTCTCAAAGTTCATACAAGCTGTGGCAAATGGCAGGACTTCCTTTTATCATGGCTGAAAAATGTTGCATTGTATATCCAAGCCACATTTTCTTCATCCATTCACCTGCTGCTGGAAGCTTAGGTTGTCCCCATGTCCTGGCTGTTGTGAACGATACTGTCGTCGAGACAGTGATGAACTTCCTCTGGATGTGTTACCCATGCGGGGGATTGATGGATTATGGGGTGGTTCTGTTTTTAATTTTTTGAGGGACCTGCATACTGTTTTCCACAGTGGCTGCACCAGTTTGCACTCCCACCAACAGTGCACAAGGGTTTCCTTTGCTCCACATCCTTGCCAGCATCTGTTATTTCTTGTCTTTTTGATGATAGCCGTTCTACCATGTGTGAGGTGATATCTCATTGCGGTTTGATTTGCATTTCCCTGATGATTAGTGAGGTGGAACGCCTTTCCACGTACTTATTGGCCATTTGTATGTCTTCTTTGGAAAACTGCCCGTTCAATTCCTTTGCTTCTTCTTACCTGGATTATTTGGAGGGTTTTTGCTATTTAGCTGTAGTTCTTTTTCGCAGGTTACCTCCTGGTACCATGAAAATCTATACCCCCAACTACAGCTGACTGGACATGAAACTAGACACCCAACCCATGGACTTCCAAACTTGAGCCATTATAATGAATAATGAAGTGGTAAGCACACTTGTTCATACATGTGTATGTACTAATATGATTATTTCCTTTGGATAAATAACAAGAAATGAGATGTTTAAATCATATTCTTAAAAGGTCCTGAAGAAAGTTACAACTGCATTCTCAACAGTGCATGAGAATATCCATTTGTTAGAAAAAAATAAATACTTGCCTTCGGATCTCACTGTGTCAGAGCAGAACCCCCAGCTGCAAGACTATGTACACCCAGGGGGGCCTGTCACCATGGAACAAGTTCAGTGGATCTGCCACCCGTGAACATGGGAAGGAGCTAGCCAAATTCTCCATAGTGTGATGGGAGAGAACTTGCTGCACGCACTACGTTCTTAGGAAAAGTACGGACACACCCTTTTTGGGAAAAACAGTTTTTACATCCTAGAGTTTCTTTCATTTACATATGGATTTTGCTTTCCTGTATCATTTGAAAGTTCTAGCAAGTGTTTACTTTCCTTCCAAGATATATTTCAAAAGTCGTGGAAGACAAAAATGAGGCATTGTTAATATGAGGATATTTCAATCGTGTGAGAATAGACTATATATCACATATCTATGTGTAGATGGAAAAGTGCACGTCTGTATAAAGAGTATGCATGTGTCAAAGAGAGGGTGTACTCGATAGATCTAAGAAGCAGTGTGACATGGTAGGAAGTATGCTGAGCTAGTAATGAAAATACTAGACCCGGCTCTTTATAAACTATGTGATCTTGAGCAGATTACTTGATCTTTAAGGGTCAATAAAATAGAAGAACCAAGAAATAGGACACTTTCTAGCTCTGAAATGATAAGAAATGACTCAGACAACTGCGTATGAGAAGGTGATCAGAGCTGTGAATTACTTGAGAGCAGTCAGAAAGTTTCAAGGATTTTAATCAGTGACCAGTGAAAGTCAGGGCTCAACCAGATGTCGTCCCAGGTGACCTGACAAAGCCTTATCTGATGGCTGCCAATGAGCCAGAGACTGCGGTCCAGCCCTGGGGTCCCGCAGAACCACTGGCACTACCCAGGCATTGCTGAGAACCTAGGACTTTTTCCTGAGGATCCTGCCGAGAAGGCTGCATGAATCCTCAGGAGGACTGGATTTAGTCCTGAAAATGTTAAAAAGCATGTAAATAGGAGATATGTTCATCTTCTTCCTAAAGGAGAAGATACCCTGAGAATTAAATTTTTATGCTAGAAGACATAAAGGTTGTCACCATGTTTATGAGGGCTGGACTCTCTTTGGCAGAACTGTGGAAAAACCTTGAAGTGGGAAGTGGAGAGTCACCGAGCTTGTGGAATCCACTAGAGATCAACGCAGCCCCTCTTGGCACTTGAAAGGCTTCCCTTTAATTTTCTGATATGATTCAACCTTGCTGCCAACTTCCACTGAGCATAAATACTTTTGAGCCTTTGAAATCACCATCTTGATGACATATAGATGCTATACAGCGAGCAGTATGAAGGACATAAATATTCATGTCAGTCAAGATGCTGTCACACCTTAGACAGGATGGGATCTCCAAAATTAAGATATAAAAAGGATAATTCCATTTCCCCTCCCTTCTGTCTCTGGCTTCATTCCTGAATGAGTAGTGAGGCTAAAGAAGTGGAGCCTAACATTCCCATCAAGGTTCAGGTGTAAGAAATTAAAGCTAAAGACGAGTTCAACCCCAACAGTTTAATTTACTTCTCTTAAGATCTTTAATACCAAACTTATCAGTTCTCTGTTAGGCATTAACTTGTTAAATGAGTCTTAATTATACATAAGCAGATGGAGATTTGAATTAAAATTACCTTACACTCGAGTGGCTTTAGTTCATTATAACATATCTTCCTCTTAATCATTTAGGCAGTCTCATCATCTTTCATATAGAAAGTTATTAAAATATTCCAATTTCCATATTTCTTCAGATACAGCCGCTATTAAATGGCAAGTAACGCACATTAGGAGGTGACTTATACCATCCAAGAATTGGTGAATTATTCATGTCAGGAGCAATTTTTGTGCTTTTCTGTCATCGGTAACATTTTCTTTTAAATACTTTATATTTACTTGCTACATAGAACCTCACCTCATTTAATTTTAAGTACCAATTTTAATTCCATTCTATTTTCAGAGAGATGATGAAAAAGGACAGCATCCACTTTACTCCACACTTTGGTTCATCAAAGTCCAGAAAGCAGAGGTACAGGAGCAAGTTCCTTGGACACTTTTATGAAGTGATCGCCTTACTTAGTCTTTACTGAGGTTGCTTCTTAATCACATCAGCCTCGAAAAGACTTGTGCATCCCTGAACTTGCACACCCATGAAAAAACACTGTGCTTAAAATTAGCTCCCCTATGGCTAAATATTAAGAGACAACTCAGTCATGATTTAACCCCTGGAAGTTCATACTTCTTGACTTAATACCCAAACCTAAGATTTGTTCTTCAAAGTTGCGAAGAATGTTGAGGCAAGGATACACCCCAGATACTGTTCTCACTGGCTGATGACCCCAGGGCAGAGTAAGGCTAACCGAGGCCAACGAGCCACATGTCAGTGTTCCTGACAGTGAGGAACTGACAGCTGCTCCCCTGGGAACCGTCTTGAGAACAGTTTTGAAGCCCGACCCCGCCAGGCCTCCCTTCAGAAGCAGGCGTCCCCCCAGGCTGTCACCCACAGTGTCCAGGGACGCCCCGTTCCGGGGGCGCTGCAGCGCTTCCAGGCAGCAGGCGCTGGGACGGTGGGATCAGGCTCGGCCGCTGACAAGAGGGGACATGCTGAGTTGTGGCTGAGTCATCAGGACCACAGCTCCGTCAGCCTTGCCAAGCACCGTCATATTTCATTTATAAAACGGAGCAGAACATCATCCTTCCTGTTTGACAAAACGGAACAGGCAGCACAAGCCTTCCCGCACCTCTGACGGTGAGTCTCCAGTCCACGTGTGATCTGGAGAGGGGACAAACAGGGTCTGAGTTTCACGGGAGCCAGCGGAGCCTCGGGGGGCCTCTGGGGAACTCCCCGCAGGGCCGAGATGCCGCAGACAGACAGCCTCTCTGGGGGGAAGGACGCCTTTCCCCACCCAGCGCGCAGGAGCCGCGGCGACCTTGCATTGCAGCAGGTCAGCGCTTTGACGCCGCAGCTTGCTGGGGAGTGTCTCTGTGGGAACGCAGAGTAAAAACTACCATCACGTGTATACCTGGAAAGCAAATAAGGAGCATATGAGACATGATGGAGGCATTAATTCCATTCTTCATTGTTTTCTGGAACAGGGCATCCACTCATAAATACACACGTATGTGCAGTTACTGTCAAACATTTATATATGTATGATCAAGGGTATATACATATAGGAGTGTATATATACACCATACAAAGTGTATATATTCCCTTTGCCAGTCCTCATGGAAACAGAGCTGAGGTTGTTTCCTATTCAGGCCTGTTTTTTCCTTTTTCTGTGTATTTCACCTACTGTCATGTATTGCTGACTTACTTGAAAAACAAATATATAAAGGGAATGTGCTCTCCAAGCAACTGGTCAATAGTCTTCAGAGGCTCTGAAGGCGGCCGCTTCCCGCCGGAACTCCCGACGCTGGGACCCCTCCAGCCAGCTCATGCTCTAGACTCCAGCTAATTAAGTTTTCTGCTTGCTGCCGCCGAAAGCTTCAGTCAGCAATAATTAAAACTGAGCCAGTGACAGCAGTGGCATTTGTCAGAATCATCCAGTGGCTCAAATACCAGTTCTGACAGGAATGTCAGAGTGATAGCACTCCCATCTCCTCAGTGCATGCAAGGGGAATGCAGGCAGGACTTCTATTACAAATGCGTGGCTGATAACCTTTTGAATCCCAGATCGCCAGACACCTCACAGGAAATTTCACTATCCTGGAAGAGAGCTCAGCTCAGAGATGCTGCCTTCCCATGCAGGAGAGCTCAGTCCGACTCCACGGTCTTTACTTACATTAGGTCTTTCGGGGAATTTCAAATAAGCAGACCATAACAGTCATGTGGAAAGGAATATTCTGGTTGTAGAGGCGTCAATCTCTTACATGATCATTTTCTCAGAGTTAAAACTGTTATCAATCAAATTTCCAGACACAGTGTAAAATTTAAGCTTTGCCTCTTGTTTCAGTGATAAAAGATCACCAAGAACTAGTGAAGGCACCATCCTGAAAGGGGAGAAGTCACAGCCCCCCCATCACCCCCCACTCAGCACTAACAGTCACTGATTTTCTGATCTACTACCCAGCACAGTTCCTGGTGGGACTCAGTGTATGTCTGGTGAGTTAAAGAGAGAATGAAAGAATCCGTGAATACATATCTCACATGTTCCCAAGAATACAAGTTCTAAATCACAAAATGAAAGTAGTTATAGGGAGAAGATGACGCTGTGATTATCTTGATAAGTGAGAAAGACGAAAGACAGAAGGATGAGGCCTGTCCTCCTCCTTCTCCATGAGTGCCTGGGACTGAAGATCAGGTAAAGATTGTCTGGACGTGCATTCATCTCTAGGCCAGAATAAAAATCGCTATGTCTACAAGTCAAACAATAGCAAATACGAAATGGTTAAGTTGAAACCCTCGAGCTATTGCATCTTAAAGATTTATATTATACACAGTGAATGTCATGACTGTATATTTTTGTCTACCTTGTGATATGTTTCTTAGTTATATCCCAAGAAAAAGTGTGTTCTATGAAAGGATTTTTTTCAATGCCCACCTCCGGTGTGTGCATGTAAATCTATAGAGGTGGGAAACAGATTAGCTCAATGGCGCAGAGTTACAATACAGATTAAAGGGTCAAATAGATACCAATATGCCTAGCACGTGGAAGATTCTCGATAAATACTTGTTAACTGATGAGAAAGAAAAAATAAATACAGAAAAGAGGAATTTGTTGAGAACAGAGCTCAGCAAGCCCTTCATGAGTAGAAGATGAGAGCCCAGGTCATAGAAAGTGGCAGGTGTGGTGACTGGACCACTCTCCGTGGGATAAAACAGGAAGTGTGCAACGGAGAGAGAGGCTCCGTAAAAGAGGGAGACAATGGCCAGCGTGGCGTGGTAGGGAGTGCGGACGCCTGACAGGAGGTGCCAGTGAGGGAACTCTTAGTGATCAAGGGCCTGAGAGACTCTGAGGACAAGCCTCTCAAAAGGGTTTAAGTTTTTGCCTTTCTATGCCTTAAACTCTTCAGTCAACCAACACAAGGTCTACCATATACACTGACTAGGAGAGATTAAAACAGGGGCCAAACCTGGTTTTACAGGCAACAGAGAGAACACTTGGAAGGTGAAATGTGAATAAAATCGAGAGTTCAGTGGAATCAAAAGCTCAAACCCAGAATGTAAACCCCTGTGAGGAAATATGAGGGCAGGGATTGAATTTCTTAAAAACATAGGAGAGTATTGAGTCGATTTTGTAACAAGGGCTAATAATCTCAACTAATACCTGGGTTAGCACTTAGTTTAATTAATTAATTGAGTCAACTTTCAGTTATCTATTTTTCATATTCTTTTAGGATATCTGATATATTTTTATAATTCCTTGTATATATATATATATAAGTTCATACAATTAAATGCACAAATCTTAGTGTGTACAATTCAGTGAATTTTGGCATGTGTATACATTCATGTAACCATCAGCCAAAGATATCAAACATTATCACTTTTTTCCCATTCACTTATTTCACTCATCCCACCTCTTTCCCATAGCAACCACCAGTCTATTCTCTGTTTATGAATCTATTTCTGTTTTGTTTGCTCATTTGTTCTGTTTTTTAGATTTCACATATAAATGAAATCATATGGTATTTGTCTTTCTCTGTCTGACTTGTTTCACTGAGCATAATACCCTCTAGGTCCATCTGTGTTGTTGCAAATGGCAGGATCTCATTCTTTTTATGGCTGAGTAGTATTCCACTGTATATTTATACCACAATTTCTTATTCATTCATCTATTGATGGACAGTTACTTTGCTTCCATATTTTAGCTATAACACTACAATAAACATAGGAGTGCATATATCTTTTTGGATTAGGGATTTTGTCTTCTTCTGGTCAATTCCCAGAAGTGAAATTACTGGGTCATTTGGCATCTCTATATTTAGTTTTTTGAGAAACCTCTGTATTGCTTTCCATAGTGGCTATACCAATTTATTTCCCACCAGCAGTGTATGAGGGTTTCCATTTCTCCACATCCTTCCCAGCACTTATTATTTCTTGTCTTGTTGGCATTAGCCACTCTGATTAGTGTGAGGTGATATCTCATTTTGAATTGCATTTCCCTGAGAATTAAGTAATGCTGAGCATCTTTTCATGCCCACATTTTAATCAGATTTTTTTATGTTGAATTGTATGTGTTCTTAATATATTTTGGATATTAGCCCCTTATCAGATTTATCACTTGCAAATATATTCTCCCATCAGTAGGTTGCCTTTTTGCTTTGTTGAGGGTTTTCTTTGCTGTGCAGAAGTTTCTCAGTTTGATCTGGTCCCCTAGTCCCACTTTATTTTTTATTTTTTGGCTTTGTTTCCCTTGCCTGGGGAGACAGAGCCAGAAAAATTTACTGACACTGATGTTCAAAAGCTTATTGCCTATGTTATCTTCTATGAGTTTTATGGCTTCAGCTCTTATATTTAGGTCTACAATTCTTTTTGAATTTATTTTTGTGTATGGTATAAGACAATGATCCAGTTTCACTCTTTTGCATGTAGCTGTCCAGTTTTCCCAACACCATTTATTGAAGAAACCATCTTGCCAACATTTATATTTTTGTCTCCTTTTTCTCATATATCAGCTGAGCATATAAGTGTGGGTTTATTTCTAGACTCTCTATTCTGTTCCATTGATCTATGTATCTATTTTTAGATATCCAATCTCTTTAAAAAATATAAACAAAAACAGACCAAAAAAAAGTCTGTAACAGTTGGGGGAAAGGGATCTCAATTCCTCTGTCAAGGCAAGATGCTAAGATGACAAAAATAATACCTGATTCTTCTCAGCAGGATTTCTATGAAAGCCTTAAGTATGCTAAACTCAAAAAGAGGGATTATACGTAGCAGTGTTACCTAAACATATTTGAGCATGAGCTCCTGTTTCCACAGAACCTATTAAGAAGACTCATCAGTATTCTCTGAAAACTAGCCTGTTCATTGGATCCATCCACGAAGGAGATCAGCACCTTTGGGCGTATGGGTGCTTTTGAGAACACCTCGGAAGCTTTAAGCTCTCCCTCCAAAAGGCACCCCATTCATACACAAAGAAATATACACATGACTTTGAAACAGGAGCAGGGATTAGGAGATCCTGAAATTCAGGGGATTTTAGAGATTCAGAAGATATTCATTAAAAGAGTATTTCACAATTTATTTATCCATTCTTCTGTGAACACTTGGGCTGTTTCCAGTTTCTGTTGGTTAAAAATAATGTTGCTATACCTCAAGGGAGGAACAACCTAATACAGGCACAGTCGCAGGGGGGCCATCAGGTGAGAATTTGGGGATCAACAGAGGTGAGGCTCAGAACCTCACCCCCCCTGCTTTGAGAGAAATCTTCTGCATCCGTGGATGTCTTGCTGCCCTTGTCTAGCCTGGATTAATACTTAGTCCATAGGCACACACCTGATCATCTGATCATCTACATTTGCCTTCTTACAGCACTAAACTATGTTTTCTACCTTTATCTTGCATCTACCTACCACTTCAGCATTTTATTAAAAATAAAAATAATAATAATAATAGGAGAAATGTGGGATCAACATATAAATCAAGTACAAAAATCAAACGAATATTCATATTTGACCTGATTGTTTATAGGTCATATTGCATGATCAAAACCGAAAGTTTCTGTGATGACTGCCCTTGTACTGTTCACCATGTAAGAATTTATTCACTATGTAAGAATTCGTTCACCATGTAAGAACTTGTTCGTTATGCTTCAGAAGATTGGAGACTGACGAGAATTAGGCTTGAGATGGATTAATGATTGTACATTGAGAGTTGACCCCCCTATACTGAATTTTATTGTTGTTAACAACCATTTGATCAATAAATATGAGAGATGCCCTCTCAAAAAAAAAAAAAAAAGTTCCAGCAAAGCACATTTAAAAAAAAAAAAAAAAAAAAAACAGCCTCTATTGTATTTTTGTTTTGACAAAATAATTCTAACATTTATACAGAAGAATAAAAATAAAACTGCAAGAATAATTAAAAAAAAAAAATAATAATGTTGCTATGAACATACTTGAACACATCTTTAGTAAATATCAGTATGTAAATATCAATGTACATATTTCTGTTGAAAAATGAAGTGTAGAATTACTGCATTATAGAGTGTGCATATGTTTAACTTCGGTAGATACTGCCAAATAGGTTTTCAAAGTTGTTGGACCAGTTTACGCTTCCACCATCAGCGATGTTTTATGTGCTCTCCACACCAGTATCTTTGGCAACACTGGATATCCCGCTTGCTCATTCCAGTTATTTTTTATTGCAACCATTCTGGTGAGTATATAGAAATGTATCATCATGGATTTAATTTTTATCTCCTCAACAAATAACGACATTGAACACATTTCATATGTTTATCAGCCAGAAGAGTGTTCTCTTTAATGAAGGGGCTGTTCGTTAGCTTTGCCTATCTTTCTCTGGGGTTTTGCATCGTTTTCTTATTAATTTGTAGACGTTTCCTTCTATACTATGAATGTAAACCTTTTGTTGATATACATACTGCAAATATTTTCTAGTTATGGCATATTGCTCTACCGTTTTGTTCTTTAAAAGTGCAAATCTGATCGATGAGCTCAAGTGCCTGGGGCTGAAAACACTTCAATGTCTCCCAGTGCACTTTTAAAATCCCCTTGGCTGCAGTGTAGGGAAGAGGTCAGAAGGGTTCAAGTGAGCTCGGGGAGATAAACGACAGCCATTGAATGGTGTCAGCCTGAAAGTCACATGCACAAGGGCCAACAGTCAAACTGAAGAACCGCAGGGCTCAGGGTCCCGGCTAGAGGAAGCCATCCGGCGTGGAAAGGAATCAGTTCTTGTCTCCTGTGCTCAGGGGAGTCAGTGGGCTAGTGCAAAGCCATTTGGAAAATCCTACCCCACCTGCAGCATTTCAAGTAGGAAAACCAATTCACTGCCCCAGTTTGCTGATGACCTTAGTTTCAGCATTTCAAGTCCCACACCTGGGGAACCTCCTCCGTCCAGGCACTCTAATTCCAGGGACGCATCTGTCCGTCAACCTGGGCACGCCTACCCTTTGCTCTGTTTAGCGTTTCATCAGAATGTACAGGCAGCAAGAGCAACCAAATGTCTTTTGATAAATATAAGTTATATTTATACGTGATCTAATTTATCAGTTTTTTTCTTTCTGATTCATGTTTCACCAGTTGTGTTGAAATCAGTTCATGCCTTATGGTCATGGCGATGTTATCTTCCAGAATAATATTTTTTTTTACCTTTCACATTTCAATCTGTAATCTACCTGGTGTTATTTGTCTATATAGTAAGAAGTAGGGATCAAGGGTTTTTTTCTTCCAAAAGATATCTGACTCATCATTATTTATTGAAGAGAAAATATTTTTCTCACTCTGAAGTACCAATTTTTTACATGTGGGTCAGCTCTGGACTCTATTCTGTTCCATGGTCTATTGTCCAGCCTCGTACCAAGACTACAGCATCCTGGTTATGTAGCTTTGCACATATAAATATTTTTGTATTTAGTAGATCTAGTCCTGGAAGTTGGCTTTCATTCTTCAGGGTACTCTTGCCTTAAATTGCTTGTCTGCATTTTCATAAAAAATGTGACATTCAGCTTTTCAATCTCCACCAAAAGAAAAAAGCAGCCAGGATTTCATTGGGGTTCACCACAACTATCACTTTGGAATGACTTGACCTCTTCATAATATCTAACTTTTCAAAACATGATATATATAGTTTGTTTTCAAAAGCTTTAATTGGATTTATCCTAGATATTTCATACTTTCCATGTCTTTATATGTCATTCTTTAATTTCATATTTTGGAAGGAATTTTGCTTATAATGGCAAAACTAATTTATTTTTGTGTATTAATTTTACGTCTAGTGAACTTGCTAAACTTATGTAATAACTATAATGGTTTTACTGTAGTTTCACTTGGATTTGCTGTGTATGTAATTGTGATACTTGAAAATAATGCCAGTTTTATATCATGCTTTTCATCTTACACCTTTTATTCTTTTTGCAGCAAATAAAACCTCTAGTTAGATTTTTTGTTTGATACAGTCTATTATATCCAAATTATTTTTGATTTTTAATAGAACTATTTAGCCCTCAATTAGTTGAGGTATATTGACAAAGCATTCTTTCATTATTATATTTTAATATATTCTCACTTTGACTTTATTTTTTAACAGCTCAACTGAGGCATATTTGACCAAAAATAAGAGGAAGAGGTCCAGTTTACAATGATCTGGTAAGTTCTGACCTACACGTGCCTGGGAAACCACACCACAAGCACGCGAGTGTCCCTGTCCATAAGGCCCCGCGCTTCTGACACCCCTTTGTGTATGTTCTGCTGTCCCTAATTGCCCTCCAGCCCAAACAATCACTGATATACTCTGTCACATTTGCTTCCATTTTCTGGAGTTTTCTATACAGGGAATCAAGCGGGTATTCTTTTTGTCTGGCCTCTTTCATCAGCATAATTACTTTAAGATCATCCATTTTGTTATGTGTTTTACTGGCTCATTCATTTGAATCGCTGAGTAAATCCATCCATTTACCTTTTGATGGACACTTGGACTGTTTCCAGTGTGAGATGAATACAACTAAAAGTGTTCTGAAAATTTGGGCATAAATATTTATATGAGCAAATGCTTTCATTATTCTTAGGTAAATAGCTAGGGATAGAAGATGCCTATGGTAAGTGTATATCAACTTTCTGGAAGCCGTCAAACTTCCCCCAAGTGACTCAGCCATTTCACAGTCCCGCCGGCAGTGTGTGAGAGCCTCCCCCCCCCATCTCCTTGCCCACACGTGGATTCACTTCGGCCACTCTAACAGGTGTGCAGTGAGAGATCATTGTTGTTTTAATGGGCACTCTCCTAATGATCAGCGCTCTCAAGCTGCTTTTCATGTCCTTATTTGCAATTCATGTATCTTCTTTGGTGAAGAATCTATTCAAGTATTTCGTCTTTATTGGGCTGTTTCATCACGCACTTGGAGGCCTTCTCCTCGCTGCACCGTAGGCTGGAAGGCCTCTCAGGGCGTCAGGCTGGGTGAGCTAGAGCACGCGCTTCCTTAGCTTCTCATCTCTCAGGGGTCACCCATTGCCTCAACATCCAGGGGCTATAAAACTTATTCATTTTGTCCAGTCTTTTTGTTGTTGTTATTTCAGGCAGGACAGCAAATCTGGTCCCTTTTACATCACACTGACTAAAAGCGGGAGTCCATATCTGTTTTGCCCTATTTTAATGCTATTTTTGCTGAACACAAACATTGTCAGCATTTGGAGTGGCCACCTTGCTCCTGTCCTGGCAGATTCACCTGTCGGGGTCACTGCGATGCCGAGACTGTACCTTGGACCTTGCTGGCCGTGCTCTCGGGAGGTACTCTCTGCCCCCACCACATTGGCCCCTTCTCTGAAGAACACAGCCCTGCCATTCCAGGGGTACTGCAGGTAGCAAGGATCTCTCACACAGGATCAAGTCTCACCCCTGCGCCACCTCTTCCTGCATATAGAGGAAAAGTCTGCATGGGGTGATCTCTGAGGAATTCTTCCAGTTTCTTTTATGCTAAAACTGGTGTAATGGGATGCTAGGTGCTCGGAACTGGGCTTATCTTATATTTTCTATCTGAAGAAATGCATGTGATTACTCCAGGGACCATCTCTGCCACATCAACAACAGGATCGCTTATCTATGTAATTAAGAAATATGGGGCTTCTCCTGGAGAATTTGCTGATAAACTGAATGAGCAAAAAAATGCCCAAGTAGAAGAGGTGAAACAGGCATCTATTAAACACACCAGGATGCAGTTGATATGGAGAAGTCACAGCAAGCGCTCGCTCACTCAGAAGTGCCATTATCTTTTTGATGTCCAGAGGAATAATACGGCTATGGCATCGGAGATCACTTACTGGGACAGCTGCATAGAGTATACAAGGAGTAAAGAATCGCCTGGATACATATCTTTGTGCAAAATATGATTCTGTGACCATGATAAACTGCACGTGGTATGGAGCATATCGGCCCAGCAGGAAAAGGAGACACTGTCATGTGCATTGCAGACATAAAGCTGCTCACAAAGGCTTGAGCAGAGCCCATTCTGTAGACACTTCTATCCCAGTTGAGATGCTGGAAACAGCCAGAAACTAAATGGAAACCAGTTTATGGGACAAGATCTTTCTGTATCGTTGCCTACTGGAATTACAATTCACTTCTCTTAAAAACAAACAGTTTGAGTTCCATATAATGAGAGAATTAAAACAATCCAAGGTCCGGTGAGAGATTTCTCATCCCGCTCGCTCTGCATTTTGAGTCACTGTATCATCACTTTTGAATAAGCAGTTTGCTCTTAATAAAATTTAGAGCCTGAAGATCACCAAGTTAGTTCAAATCTGTAACTGATTCTACCATCTTGCAATAAGATGATGGCTGAAACGACAACAAAAATGGGCAGCATTTTGAAGGTAATGTTCATTGTGTTCTGCCTGCATCATTTCTGCTGATGTGTCATCTCAGCCTTACTGTGGCCCCTCAAGAGGTATATAACATTTTCCACTGGCTTCTTTTAACATTTATTTTCTGAGTCTTTGGTATTCAGCAGTATTGTTAAGGTGTCTCTATTCTCTTTATATTTATTATGCTTTAGGATCCCAACATCTCTTGAACCTGTTGCTGGATGTGTTTCTTTCATTTGAGTAATTTTATGACGTTAACACTTTACATATTTTTCTCTCATTCTCTCTCTCTCCCCCTTCTCTCCCTCTCTCTCTTTCTTCTATAATCCTAATGACATGTCTTAGACTTTTCTTGGTATCCCATGTGCCTCTAAAGGTCTTTTCTGAACTTTCCAATCTATTGTCTCTCTGCTTCAGTCAAGGTATTTCCCTTTGACCTGTATTTCCCTTGAACAGTTATCTCTCTAGCTGAATCCAATCTGAAGTTAAACATATCCACTGATCTCTTAATTTTGGATATTTGCTTGTTCTACATTTTCCATTTGAGTCTGGAGAGGGTCGTTTCTGCCCTTTTCTGAAATTATTCATCTTGTTATAACTTCTAGAACTTATATTAATCACACTCACTTTAAGTCTAATTACTCCAATATCTGTATTGTATATGTACCTGTATCTATTGTTTTTTTTCTCTTGATTTCTAGCCTTTTTATACCATTTTCACTTTTTTTTTTTCCTGGTCATACTTTTTTTTGTGTTTAAAACTGCAAAAGAACTTGAGGCTCTGGATGATGTAGGATCTTCCAGAAAGAACTTATTTTGGCTTGAAGAAAGTTTGGGGGAAGATCGCCTTAATATAATCATGGATTAAGCTGATTCAAAACTGAATCCTTTACTCCTTATTCCCATTCTCTGTACTTTCACCAGGAATTTAAATGAGTTCCTTTCACTAATTCCATGGAATCTCAAAATCTAAGAGGTGGGTTGAGATTCTGGGCAGTTATAAAGAATGACAAGTGCCCACTAAGCATATTACCTAACAAGTGTAAGTCTAAAGAAGTATATATTCTCCCAAGTCTTAAATACATGTCTCATTAAATGTATAAAAATCTAAATTGATCTGTTCAGAAATAACTCACCAGTGATGTCTTGAGGTCTGACGCATTCAGGTGTGACTACAGATTTTATGCAAAAGAGATCTCAGAAGAGCTCCTTGTCAGACCTGTTTTCCTAACTGTGAACCTCAGATACATTGCAAATTGAGAAAATGTCCATTTTTTTCTAGAGCAAAAATACAGATTATCAATGGGATCTAGAGGATCTACTAATTGGGGGGGATATCGACACCTTTTTGGAGCCAATGAAAGCTATGCATGCTCCCCACAAAAGGTGAAGTATACCATCCACACTGACGTTCAGCATCGTGCGTTGAGAGCTTAGAGTCCGCGGAAGCTCATGAGTGGATGCAGTATTAAGAATTCCTGCTCTAGAACAAAGAACACTGGTTCTGTATCTTCAAGAATGAACAAAAAGATCCAACACTGGAGTTTCACGAAATGCTTTCTTATTCAACACTTTTCAATTATGTGCATTACAGAACTCATAGTCCATATTTTTGCCTTTTTTTTTTTTAACCAGGAAATTGACAATGGAGTCACTGATCAGAGAATTGGAAACTCATTTAACCTTTAGGTTTAAAAATATAATAATATACAGTAATAACAAACAATTCTGCAAATGCTTGCACTGAGTGAGGGATGCCTATCTTCCAGCAAATACATTTCAGAGAAGAATGGGGGGCCAGGAGCAAACCCCCTGAACCCCAGGAGCAAACTCTGTGTGCTGCTCATAGACAATCCTTGGTAGGCCCACACAATACTCTCAAGCATTTAAGTTGGTTGTACACACTTAGCACTTGGGAAATTTCATGTAAAAATGCTTTTTCTGTCTCTAGAAGTCGAAGACACAGATGCAGCTGGCCCGTACATCTATACAGCAACAATCAATGGGGCGGAGCGCTGCCCCCAGCTGTGGGTTCCACTGAATCCTGGGAAGAAGCTATTTCCCAGTGACACTCACCTAGAGTAAGTGGTCTTGGAGCGGGTGACCATCTTGGTCGGCCCTTGAGTAAATGAATGTTCACCAGCGTCACAGAACATTCTCAGCTGGACCACCTGCCTTCCCCACCGCCTTCCAGCCTCTAAACTACTCCAGCTCCTTGACGGGAGACTCCAAACTCATCCATCCTATTCTCTCTGAATCCATCTCCACCCAATCGTTTCCAGAACACTTCCAGCTGGCCACCCGCTGTACCCCGCCGAGGAGCAAAGCTCCTAAAAGAATGAAGACGGGACTGTTCCTGAAACGGCACCCTCAGAGCCACCACACTCCACGGTGGCCCCATTTCTCTGCACCACTTTTTTCGTTGTTTTGTGTTTTTAATTTTGACTTTCATTAAAAAGGTCAGTACACATCACCAGGGCACTTGGTGCTGAAAGCTGTGCTTGAAAGGGCTCTGTTTCTTAGTGAAAATGTCTTAGAGATGATGGTTAGTATTAGTAGCAGAGCTGGGTCAAAATTAACATATTACAATGGCTTATGTCAGCCTGGGCTGCAAACTTCCCAAGAGAAAGGGAAGGCGGAAAGGTCACCCTCATCAGCTCGCACCGCGGAGGACGGCAGGATCCTGAAAGATGCTTTCTTCTCTTCCTAAACAAAGCCTCTGATGTCCTCTTCTCCAGCCGCCACTGAGTCCTGCCCCTAAAAGGCCTTGGCACACACACCACCCGCCCAGAGCCCACAGCGAGTTTCTCTCCCATCCGTTTCTGTGAACCTGAGCTCCTGGATTCAGTTCCTGGCTTGACTACCTTTGGGTCACGTTGTTGAACCTTTTGTTTGTGCTGATACTTATTCAAATCATTAACAAGCCTCTAGCCCAGGCTTAACAACAACTGCAGCTGAGAACAGTTCCCACTTGCACTGCGGCCGGTGTGAGCTCTGCACGGAGGCCGGATCATGGAGCCGAGACACTTCCTCAGCACCCACCCCGTCATGCCAGTACTGCAGGAAGCACTTGCCTGTTTCTGCCCCCCGAGGGGCAGTCTGCTGTCCGGGCCACCGACCCCAGCCCACGGCCCACCGGCAGGACTGCAGGGTGCAGGGGGCACAGGCTGCTGCCAGCAGGTGCTCAGGAGTATCATGCACGGGACGAGAAAGAGGCTGAGCCTGACCTCGCCACTCGGCACCATGTCAGAATGACAGGCCCCCTGCTGGTCCTCGTCCGCCCTGTTGGCTGTATTGACCCTGTGCTGGCAGAGAGGGGAGGCCTCAGCGTCAGCACGGATGCTCTCACTAACCCTGGACGGTGAGAGTTCAGGGGCTCTGAGGGCCAAGCCGTGTCCCCAGAGACCCAAAGAGCACAGGGTCAGGTCTGGATCACTGGCCAGGGGCTGGCCTTTCCCTGTCCCCACCGGACAGCGCCTGCAGCTGAAAGACAGCAGACCAGAAGGGGCAGCACCAGCTTCACGCCACCAGATCCGACACTTCTTCGGCTACCCACAGAGGCAGTTGACTTCGCCGAAGGCTATCTTTTTCAATAAGGTCCCATCCCTTTTACACTCTGTCCCAAACCAGCAGCTCATGTTACATCCTGTGTCTCTTAGTCACATCTCTCTCATCTCTCTCTGTTCTCTTTCTCCCCCTTTATAAAGCATGCTGTCTTTCAATTAACATAGTGATGACCTATTGTCACCCGTTACCATGCTAATCCTGAGCTGGTGTGAAATTACTTTATAATAAACACTATGGAGTTCTGACTTCCAATTAATTTTTCACATGCTGCGCTAAATCAGATTAACTCTACCCCCCCCCCCCACTACCACTTTTGACCACAGACGTAATTCTTTCCTTATAATGAAATGGAGGATTAATTTCTATGAAGCATATCTGGACACATTTGCAAATAAATGTACAGATAGGCTTTGAGCCATATTTGCATTGTGCACAGCGTCGGTTCTAATGCAGGCTCTCTGAGATGATTACTTTTCAGTGTTCACTGGAGTGGGGAACGGTATTTCCAGTTGTTTCTTTGTTAAATTCTAACTAAATGCCTCCACAAAGAATAAGCACAGAAATGCTCCCGCACGCCACCGTGCTGAGAGTGGCGGCTGCTCCCGTAAACCGTACAATACTGCCCTAGAAGCAGCTGAAGGGAAATGTAAACACTGTACTGGAACCAATAATCATTCACTCCCAAACTGATTGGCGCTCTCCGGGCGCGCCGATTCACATGCATCCTGAATGAACGTGGGGATGGTAGCATTTGAAATGACCATTAAATTGAAAGAATTTGATGACGATTTCAGACCAATGATAGCTCATGCCTTTTTAAAACTAGCACAGCCCCTGCAACTGAATTATATTTTTGGTAAAATAATTACTTTCATCTTTGGGACTCATTATTCGAGTGCAGTGATGGAAGCTACTTGTAAGCACACACTAAATGAACAAATCTGTGTTAAAAAAAAAAATCCTACTACCCAAAGGTTGGGCTGTATTTTTTCTTCCTTCAGTCTCCTGTGTATTTTGTTCAGCTTCTCTTATTATTACAAAATATTGATAGAAAAATTTTCCCAACACGTATTTTCTTTTTGACACAAAATGAGAGAGACTGCCAGAGGAACTAACGGCACAGCACATGTAAAAGACAAATGCGTACCTATCAAATCCTTTAAGCCAATCTTTTATTAACAACACAAAATATAAAATCTTGTTCAGTGTTGCAGTGATGAAAATACTACTGTGTTATTTTAAGACGGGCTAAGCAAATCATGCTCGGCAAACACCGGAAATGGATTCATTCATTCAACAGGCATTTATTTGATGGCTGCTATGTGCTAACTGCTACTTGAAGTACAATAAACAATTGTACTGATACAACAATGACCAAGATAAACTCCTCTACCCTCATGGAGAGTCAAATCGAAGAGGGTGCAGACCTAGAATTATAGAACCATCACCCTCATCCCGATCATTTTTGGAGCTCTTCCTCTACATTCATCACTGAGCCAAATGCTTTCCTATTGTATGTTTCAGTCCTCATGTTGAATGCTTTCCCTCTAGGCTATGATTATACACATTTTACAGATGAATAACTAAGGCTTCGAAGTTAAATAATCTGTCCTAACCCCACAGAAATAAAGTGGTGGAGCTAGAATTCAAAATCAAGGTTTGGGGACTGCAAATGCCTCTGACATTCATTGCCTCAAAAACATGTGTCATCATCTTGCGTTTTCCAGATTTTTTTACACTGTGATAGGCAAAAATAGGAGCAGAACGCACAATGCCTCACCCAAGGAGATTTCCAGTCTATTGGGAAAAAAATTACACATTTATGAAACTATTCTTAAAATGTCTTTGAGGCAGGTAACTTTATAGCCCCTGCACGTGAAGCGTGCTTATTGAGAAGGGGAGGGACAGGATTATTTGCTGACATTTATCTCTGTTTGAATAGCATATTCAAATTCTATGACTTTACTCATTGTAGAGTGTATTGTTCATTTAACAGAAGCTTTTAAAGAAAAATTGAAATAATAGGACATTAAATGTGGCCATTATATGCTATCCAATATCTCCTCATTTCAGTTCCACACAATTGTGTAAAGCGCAGTTCTTAGAGCTGAGGACAAGGACGTACGGCAGCCTAAGAAAAATCTGTCACTGTGAAACTGCCTGGACCTCCCACATTTTGAAAGAGGATCTTCTGGATCATTCTGGTAACCTTTTTCATGGTGTTAGTAAATGTTATTTATATTTTCCTAGATATTTCATCCAAGCTATCAAATTTATTATTATAAATGTCATCCAAATATGTCTTTAGAATTCATTTACTCTTGACACCTGCAGGTACTTCTAATTTCTAATTTTTTTCCTGTTTTTGTTTTATTTTCACTTGATCAGATTCACTATTGTCTTATCTCCCTTGTTGTTTTTTATCTTCATGGTTCTTCAAAGAACCATGTTATTCAAACAGCTGATTCTTACATTTGTTTTTCAGTGTTGCTCTTTTTGTTCATTCATTTCTGCTTTTATTAATTATTCTACCTGCTCTACAGAGGTGTATTTTTCTTCTTTTTATAATTTCCTGAGTTGAAAGGCAATTTTCAGTTTTTCCTCCTTCCTGTAAATTATCTTCCCTGGCTCCACCTGATGATTATTATGCTGGTAATTCTGTATTTCAAGCAGTTCTGAGTTCCTCCTTTGTCTAAGAATTTTTAAGAATGAGCTCCTTTTAGCAGGTTTCCAAATGATTCAGGTTTTTCTGTTTATGCTTGAGTATTCACTCATCTCCGATGTTAATAGAGTGCAGTCAGCATGTTTAATATTGGGTCAAGTAGGTACTTGAAATAAAATGCATTTGCTCTCTGTGTAGTACAAAGTTTGATGAGTGTCAATTTAAACAAGTCAAATGCATGAAATAGCAGTTATAAAAGTCATGAAAAAAGATCATTGGCTTAGTTTGGAGGGATGGACAAGGCTGGGTGCAGAAAAGTCGGGTAGTGTGTTTCCAAGAGTTTTATAATGTAGATATGCAAGTTTTTATAGAAGACGTACTCACATTACTGTCAACAAGAACAGTCCATGAAGAATCAGACAAGAAGGAGATGAGGGGAGGGTATCACAGGCTGAAGGGACAACGTGACTCAGACGCCTCAGGCAGGAGTGTGTGTGTGTTAACATGTTATGAGCATGCATGTATGTGTGTATATACATGTTACTTATATGCACACATGCATACAAATATATTGATTTGTGCCCCCAAGTCATGTGATTCACCCAACAGCCCACTAGACTCAGCTTCTCCCTTAGTAGCAGCTGGCATGACGCTGGTAGATGTCAGGTGTTCACTAAATATTTGCTGAATGAAAGAATGAGTGAGTGGACACTGCAGCGTAAGGATGAGAAACCTGAGGCTCCCGGTGTGTGGCCTTCCCAAATTAAGGAATTAGTGAAACGAATTTCTGATGGTGTTTTCTCTATTTCCTTTTTATTCACAGTCATCTGTGGACCAGCAGCCGTGTCAGCTGGGAGCTGACCACGGCCTCAGAATCCCAGGCCCACCGCAGACGTCCTGGTGCGGCATCTGTACCGTAGGCAGACCCCAGGTGACCTGTACGCAGGTGCGAGCAGGAGAGCCACGGCACCAGCACTGCGTCCCAGGAGGAGAAGGTGAGTTCAAGAATTCCAGGGGTTTGTGCTGGAGGAATGCAGAGTCAAGGTGGGGGTGGGGCTAGGAAGCACTTGGAGGCAGGCCACGGGTTCCAAGCTAGCAAGTTTATCTTACAAACCAGGGTTTCCTGAGTGGAGTGTCTTGACCCCGGGGGTGCACTATGCAGTCAGTCCACTAGGATGTGGGAAAAAATTTTCAGAACTCATGAACATTTAGTTATCAGCTAAAAACATGAATGGGATTTGACTTTACTAATATTTAATGTTCAGATAGTCCCCTGCATCTCAGCTGGTTGGCTTGTCTGGTTACAATTCAGATACTCAGGAAAGAAAACCACAATTCGAGCAACTGCATTCAAACACTGGGTGTCGACATGTAGGCAGGCTTTACTGAAGAAAACGTTTGTTTTATGTCACTGTATTGAAAGAAACTTTACAAAGTGGACAAGTAGTTGTGATTCCTGAACAAGAACGTGTGCAGGTGTACACTGAGTGCACACATATGCACACAAACACACATAGGACAAAGGATTGAAAGTGCAACACAGTGAATAAGAAAACAGCAGAGCCAACCCTTTGCTCAGTATCTGCTAATAACTCTTAACCGCCTTACGGGGGAAGCAATAACCGTCTTACCAAATCTAACAAGAAGGCACGTGACAAAACTGGATGTCTAGAAATACTTCCATGGACTGTTCTTGTTGATGATAATAATGTATGATGTCTTCTATAAAAATTTGCATATCTGCATATTTAAAACTTTTGGAAACATACTTCTTACATTAAAAAAAATTCCAAATTGAATTACATTGAATTTAAATCAACTTAGTGCCCAGCTTTAGGCACCCACCACTTTCCTGCTAGGGGGCCCTCTACCCACACACCTTGTTTCTTGTCTATGGAGCCCTCCTCTTATTTTCTCAATGTCTTTGGTTTAGCTGGCAAAACAACTGACTGACACAAGGGAAGATGAACATTTATTAGCTGGCTTAATAATGTCGGCTTCACTGTTGGTTGCAACTGAGTAACTCCCCTTGAACAATGTGGGAGTTAAAGGCACTGACCACCTGCACTGTCAAAAATCCAGGGATAACTTTTGGCCTCTGAAAACCTTAGCTACTGCTGACTGACTACTGTTGACCAGAAGCCTTATCAATAACATAAACAGTCAGTTAACACATACTTATGTTATATGTATTTTGTACTGTATTCTTACAATGAAGCAAACTGGCAAAAATAACATGTTTTTTCAAATTATCACAAATCTCCAAAAAATTTTCCAATATATTTATTGAAAAAAATCTACATAAGTAGACTCACACAGTTCAAGAGTCAACTATATTATAATTTAGTAAGTACAGCCCACCTTAAACTTCTTCAGTTTAGATGCACATATCCTCGTGAGGTGTCCCCTTCAGCTATGACATAATACCAAGTGCTTAAACTGAATTTAGAAATGATCACAACATAATTTCAAAATAATGAAATATATTCAACCACATTTTCTCACTAAATATATTATAAGGGCTAAGAAGGTTTATGTCACTAATACATTTATTTTAAATTAACATGTTTAAATATTTGCTTTCTCAAAATTTACTTTTACCTTTGTGTATATTTTACAATATCTGGTTTTTTAAGTTACAAGGTGTCACCTTATTTCATCAAGCATAAGTTGCCAGTTATTAAAACAGGATGCATAATTATACGTTCCACTAAGAAAGATAAGAATGCTATAATTATAGTTGTAAGATGCCATTGATTGTAAGAACCTTCCAGATTTTAGAATGGGGAGGGGGAGAACCTAGAGTCCTTATGATTAATTTTGGCAGCTAAGAACAACAACACAAAACAGCAGTGGTCTTAACAATAAAGCAGTCGCTCTCTCACAGGAAGTCTGGAGGTGTGCAGTCCAGGCACTTAGTGCCCAGCTCAGGCGCCCGCCGCTTTCCTGCTCGGGGGCCCTCTGCCCACGCACCTTGTTTCTGGTCTATGGAGCCCTCCTCTTATTTTCTCAGGATTAAATTAACTTCTTCTCAACCATCAAGTATCAGTTTAAAACCATTCTTCGCAGATTCTCTTCCGACTCACAGTCCAAGTTAGGTCCTCTTCGCTGTTACCTCCTGTCTCCTTTTCCTCCCGGCACTCATCACGATTTGTCACTGTAATTATGCCTGTGTACTGATTAATGTCCATGACGTTCGCCCCTCCAGGACACAAGGATGGTACGTGCTCATCAGTTCCACCCCCGCCCCCCCACCCACCCCGTGTACTCACTGTCCCCCCCGATGAACCCACCCCCCACAATGAACAGTTGCTGGCGTTACGTAACGAACAGTTATTGAGCCCTTACTCTGTGCCAGACTTTACATCCTTGTTTAATGCTCAAACTCTACTAGGTAGTTACTTTTATGAGCCTTATTTTACAGATGAAAAAATAGAGGAAAAGAGGGGAAGTTACAGCCCCAGGTCGGTTCTTTCATCAAATGTTCTTTGCACGTTTATTTAACACATACTGTTTCAGGCTCTTAGCCTGTATCAGTGAACAAAACAGACAAAAATCCCTGCCCTCAGGAATCCTCCCATCTTTCAGACAGTAAATGCAAAGCCTGGATGTGGACACAGCAGGGGCCCTGGGGCTCAGGGCATCATCCCTCCTCCATGCCCCTGCCCCCATGCCTTCCGAATGAATGTTTTGGACAGACTGTCACAGACATTTCATTTTGAAAAACCACACCTTCCTCGGGTTATTCATTCACTCCCCTTTCAGTCTGTTGTTCCTAAATTTCTCCTGATTTCTCAAAGAAAAATGGAATATAAAACTCACTGTAATCTCCCAAAGAAATTCATTCCTCTTTAGGTCCCCAGTACCTTGCATTTGCTAAGCACACTGTGCCACCAAAATATACATTTATTGAATGAGTGAATGAATGAATTAATTAATTAATGAATGAGTGACTGAATGAGTGAGTGACTGGGGAGCAGTAAATTGTTCTCTCTGTGTGCTTCCCCACCTGGATGGTAGTGTGAATGCTTATTTCTTGGTTCAATTTTTTTACACAAGAGACTCAGTACATAGCTCACTAAGACTGTCTCTTATCAGATACATGAATATTTAGAGAAATAATCAGTGCAGTTTTCACCCCTGCAGGGAGAACAAGAGCATTAAGGGAAATCTCAGGAGGGGACAGGCATTAATGTGCAGCTGTATGTGACAACAGGCACCGGGAGTGGGAGGACGGGGAAGACCAGGAAGGAGAGAGTGAAAAAGAGGGAGGGATACAGAGAATAGAAGCACTGAGAGCATGACAGGCGGACACTACCTGGGGACCTTTTTCTAAAAGAGAAGACTGTTTATAGAACATACTCCTCACCTGCTTTTCCTTGATCCTCTTTCATTAATAGACATAATCATTTACATTTAATTTCTTGTTAGCTCAATGTTTAATTTCTATGCCTAATGAAGTATTACCACTTGAATAAATAAAATCTAATCTTTATTAACAAGGATTCAAAAAGCACAAACCATTCACTTGCTTGATACACTATCTATGTTTTTTCTTAGTATGAAGAAGAAAAACGTTACCTGAAAGAAGCTTCAGACCTTTTCCATATGCTCAGGATACTCAATATTTCCGATTATCACTGTATCTAAAAAATGTTCTGGCAAATTTGTCAGATAGTTTGAAAGGTAATGGAAGAGGGAGGGAGAGGAAATGGGAGAGGAAAATGTTCTTAAATGCAGATTATGGAACAAATACAAAGTAATTATTGAATCAACTGTTTCGCTCTTACCTCCTGGTATCTCCTCCACGGTATTAACTGTAAGTGGGCTAACCTGGTATCAAATCCTAGAAAAATGGAATAGCTTTGTGCACTAACAAAGTACAATCCCTCTTGCTGTTGATTTTACTCCCTGATTGTGAACACTGATTGGTAGATAGCATGCACGTCCTAACAACATATTAGTTACAAGTAAGGTTCTCGAATACTGTTTGTATTTGCACACTTCCAAAGCAGAGTTTTAGAACACTATTCTAGTGAATAGTGTTCGCATTTGGGTCATACCTACTTCTGTCCTTAAATGCTAGGAAGAATTGTAGTAACAAATTCCAGTCTGGATGGCACATCTCAAAAACAAAAGCGTGAAATTCATTTCTTTTATGCTGCGTGTCAGTACTCATTCATAAGGGACCAGTGAGGAGCCAGAGAGAGGGCTTGAGGTAGGGCTGTCTTGCACCGTGACAGTCTCAGTTACTTAGGAACCGACAGAACCTGCAAAGGTGGCCCCTCTCCAGACCCTTTCCTGAACACGGAACACTTACCAAACAAACAACAGCCAGGGTAATGCTGGCTTTTCCATGTTTGCATACTTTCTAAGATGCCACAACAGACTCTAGCTTTGATAAAATGGCAACTGAATGCATGTAACAATCCTCCTCAAAAGGAGGTCAAGTCCTTTCCCTGAACAAGGGTCCCTCAAATAATAGAAAGAAAGCTGCAGCCCTCCATATTTCAGAATATAAAGCTTGTAACCTTCAGAGAGATTTTATTCCCACTGTGTTCACATTCATTGTAATGACTGGCAAACAGCACTGACTCATTTTAGATGATGACTCCATAACTATTCATAACTATTTCTACTTAATGAGTCTATTCCACCAGGTATATGATGAACTCTAAACAAATACTGTCATTGAATCACACATGTCAATGAATTTGAGTACTAAACTGATTCTACCTAGTGAAGGTGATGATAAACTAGGAGGAAAGAGAGCGGTATCTAATTAACGAAAATGCCCTTTGTGTTCTCTAATCGTTGAAACATTAACTTGAAAATGGCTTTCCCTGCAATAATTTACAGACAAGCACTCTTTAATGGGAAAACAATTCAAATTTATGTGCAATTGAACTACAATTATTTGATTAGCTTTATTAAATTCTTGTTGATTCTACAGCCTGGATGAAGTGGATCATTTTTTACAAGAAGTTTCATATGTTGCAGTTTTAAATTTTTCAGCCCCAGGATTCAATTGATGCTGAAAATGTCCTTAGGAACCTTTTTTTGCACCTAGTGGACAGAACCAAGGGCCCACAATCCATTCACTTGTCTCCTTCCACAGGATAAAATTATGGTCATATTCAAGAAGCACATGAATGAATTCAGGAGCAGAATTCACATATTTCCTTTGTTGTTTTGCTTATAATTGAAACTATGGGAAACATAATGAAACTGAAGGAAACTATTCAAATTAAATAAAGTCCATATCAGTATGCTTAGATTTAACCACCTAGTAATGACAACGCAAATATTCTCTGCTCCATGTTCACATAGCATGAAAGGCTTACATCAAAAAGAGAGAAAGGAAAGTCTCAAATCAATAATCTAAACCTACACATTAAAAAGAAAACTAGAAAAATGATAGAAAATTAAGCCCAATGCCAACTGGAGAAAGGAAGTAATAAAGTTAAGAAGGGGGAAAAGAAACTGTAAACATAGAACAACAAGAGAAATAAATGAAATAAAAAATGTGGTTCTTGAGAAAGAGCAAGAAAATGTATTACTCTCTACCTGGAGTGGCCGAGAAAAAGAAAAAGAATGCATGAATTACCAATATTAGAAATTAAAGAGGCTATATCTACAAGTCACAATATAAAAGACTATTATATTATAAATCACTCTTTGCCTGTAAGTTCAACAACTTCAAGTGGATGAGCCCCTTGAGAGACACAAACTCATCAAGAGGAAATAGATAACCTGAATAGTCTTAAATCTATCAAAGCAATTGGTTTTGTAGTGAAAAGTCTTCCAACAAAAAAAATCCATGCTCAGATGATTTTACTGGGAAATGTTATCAAATATTTAAAGAATAATTAATATGATTTTTACACAATTTTTTCCAAAAAATATAAGAGAAGGCAATAGTTACCAATTAATCTTATGAGGCTAGTATTACCTTGATATAAAAACCAGACAAAAACATTACAAGGAAAGAACATTACTGATCAGTATTCCTCAAGAAAACAGGCAAAATCAAAAAGAATCAAATACCTATAGACAAACCTAAGTAAGGAAGTAAAAGACCTATACTCTGAAAACTATAAGACACTCATGAGAGAAAGTAAAGAAGACATCAATAAGTAGAAATCCACCCCATGCTTATGGACAGGAAGAATTAATAATGCCAAAACAACTATCCTGCCAAAAGCAATTTACATACTCAATGTAATCCCTACCAAAATACCAACATTTTTCAATGACTAGAACAAATAGTTTTAAAATTCATATGGAACCATAAAAAAGACCCCAAATAGCCAAAGCAATCCTGACACAGAAGAACAAAGCTGGGCATATTACACTCCCTAACTTCAAGCTATACTACAAAGCTACATTAATCAAAACAGTATGGTACTGACACAAGAACAGACCCATAGATCAATGTAACAGGATAGAGAGTCCAGATATAAACCCATGCATATATGATCAATTAATATACTATAATGGAGCCATGAAATAAATAAAAGGAGATCTATATACTGTATTTATGGATTGGAAGGTTCAATACAGTTGTCATCTCTCTCATAATTATCCTGTAAATTCAATGCTATTCCTTTCAAACTCCCAATGTAACTTTTTATTATTGACAAACTAATCTAAATATTTTTATCAAAATGCAAAGAATCTTAGAATAGGCAGAACTGTTTTGAAAGTTGGAGGTCTTACACTACCTGATGCCAAGACTTACTCTAAAGCTACAGTAATTAAGATACCATGGTATTGAAGAAAGGATATACATATAGATAAATGGAACAGAATAGAGACTAGAAATAGATCCATACAAATACAGTCAATTGATTTTTGACAAATGTGCAAAGGCAACTACAATATGACCTTTTACACAAGTGATAGCATGACAATGGGAGAGAAAATACAAAAAGGAAAACTCAACTTACACTTCACGCTTCATACAAAAATTAATTTCAAATGGATCATAGACCTAAATATGAAATGTAACATTAGGCTTTTAAAAGAAAGTATAGGGGGAAATCTTTATTATCATGGGTTAGGCAAAGAGTTCCAAGATATGACTCAAAAATCATGATGCACAAAAGAAAAAAATTGATAAACTGGTCATCATTAAAATTTACACCTTTGAGTCTGAGAAAGACACTGTTGTGTCTTTTAATTAAAAGACAAGCCATTTACTGGAAGAAAACTTTTGTGATTCAAGTATCTGATAGGAGGTTTATTAGTGCAATATATAAGGAACTCTCAAAACTCAACAGTAAGAAAACAACCCCATTAAAAAAAGGAAATGATTTGAATGGACACTTCGGCAAAGAAGATATAAGGATGATGATAATTAAGCACATGAGAAGATGTTCAATATAAGTCATCACTAGAGAAATAAAAAAACCATAATAGGTACTACTACACATCTATTTGAATGACTAACAAAACAAAACAGACAATTCCAAATGCTAACAAGGATGGAAAGCAATTGAACTCACATACATTGCTGGAGGAAATGCAAAATGGTGTTGCCACTATGCAATCTGATGGTTTCTGGTAAAGTTAAACACTCACTTACCATATGATCCAGAAATTCCACTCCTGGATATTTACCTAAGAGAAAAGAAAACTATGGTCACACAAAAGCCTGTATGCAAATGTTTATAACAGCCTTATTTACAATAATTTAAAACTAGATACAACCCTCACACCCACCAACCCGTGAATGGATAAACAAACAATTCAGCAATTGTAAGGAAGGAACTGATTACACAACAGCATGGATGAATCTCAAATGCCTCACGATGATGGGAAAGGACAAATTCAATAGGCTACAAGGTGCAACTATATGTACAAAGAACCAATCAGCCATTGCCAGAGGTTAGGACTGGGGAGAGGTGCTGGCTGCACAGAGGCAGGACAAGGGAATTTGGAGGTATGAGATTGTGTTAGTAGTTACATGACTCTACAATCGTTAAAATGCATAAAACCATTTACCAGAAAGAGTACTGTACTGTGAAGAAAAATCATCCTTAGAGATCTACACTAACTGAATTTCACCACCTTATATTCTCATTTGCCTTATTTTGCCACTAAATAAAAACTCCAAGATGCTTTCAGGAAGGATGAGGGAATGTGCTGGCTTGCCTTGGCCACAAATACACGTCTGAGAGCCAGCAGAGGCGCCCACAGCCCTGTGACATTTTATGTTGAAAAACTGTTAATGATGTCATCAGGCCTGGTGTCCTTCAGGGGAGAAAATGAGACCTGGAGGCAAAGCTTCTAGAAGCTGCAAAAGCCATTTGTTATCAGAAAGTGAAGCGAGCACCAAGGGAAGCCTGCCAAGCTCAAAGACTCAGTGGCCTTAATGAAGGGATGGTACTGCCCGTGAAAATCAGGCTTGCCTACCAGCTGGAGTAGCTCATCTTCACAATGAGCTTTGCTGGCTGAGAACCACAGGGTCCTGAGAAATTAAGCAGACCCACAAATTACCTGCATAACATTCTGGCTAGATGTTAGAAAGTTGAATTAATTGCCTGAAAATAAATGAATGGGGTAAGGCCAAGAATTGCCTCATTGGTATTCAGCAGCACTGCTGTCTTAGGAAGAGAGGAGAGGATGCAGGGGAGGAGGGTGGAACATGGGGAGTGGGCAGGGGGGGAATCATCATTTTACAAATGCATGCGGGCATCTTACCTTTCAGATTACAGAAGTTCCTAGTCTAGCCCAGTTCACAATACCTAGGTGCACTCCACCCATGCTTTCTGATGGAATGAACACTCTAGGGAGCCCAGCAATTAATACATGTGCAAAATACCAATCGATTAAGCACATGGACACTTCCCCTTTATTTCCCAAATGAGACTGAGCAGAATTCAGGTGTTTTTCTTTGGCAAGAAAGGGGGAAATGGAGAGAAAGAGGGCCCAACAGGTGCACTGAAACACTGTCATCAGTGGCTTTATTCCAGCAAACACTACAGCTAAAGCCTGAATGCTCCAGGCATAATTACATTTTTTTCTTAGAGCACGTTTAGCTTCTTTAATTAATAATTCTGTTCAGTCTTAAAAATCACAGTTACAAAGCTATGTCTTGGAATGCTCATATGCACAGTGCATTTCTCCAAAACTTACTGTTAATGCATCTAGAGGGTGAAGCTCCTGGGAAAAAAGCCATGCAAAGACCATAACTTGAAGGGGATGCTGAGGCCACCTTGGTGGGCCAGACACTGAGACTGGCAAGCAGCTCCCTGAAAGAGTCCATTCATAAATAACCTACCAACTATTTCTTCCTGAAAATCTGTAGAACCTTCTGTTTGATCTTTGTGTTACAATCACTTCCAAAAGACAGTTTTTTTCAGGATCACTGACTTTCCAGGGCCCTTCTGCAATGACTTTGTCTCAATCTTCAAGATATACCCTGAAGCCCACAGTCTAAAGGTAAAACTGCTACAGCTCGTCTTCATTCATTTGTGGGCTGCTTCCTAAAGTTGTCAGGAGTGGTACCTCTTTTCATGATGTGTGTACCTTGAGCACTTTCCAGCTAAAATGCTTTCTTCATATGTGATAAGCATATGCCCCATCCAGGAGACATTCACCTGGCATTCCTTTTTGCATTTCAAGAAAGATTTCAACGAATTGTCCTCACCACAGCTATTAGACCACAGGCACTTTAAGACTGTTTAAAAAAAATTTTTTTTAATTCCCATTATTTTTGTTTCCCCTGAGTTCCTTTATCTTTCAAATAGCAAACTGGTTTGTAGTTCGCTCACTCTTCTTTTCCACCCCTAGAAAACAGCTATATGCTGCAG
Source organism: Manis javanica (assembly GCF_040802235.1). Lineage (NCBI taxonomy): Eukaryota > Metazoa > Chordata > Mammalia > Pholidota > Manidae > Manis > Manis javanica. The sequence goes on along the minus strand of NC_133170.1, from coordinate 3,484,090 downwards.
TAATCTTAAAAGGCAAAAATATTCTCTCTGACCTGTAATTTATCTTGGGTGAGGATGTCTGCTTGAGTTTTCTTAACATAAAGGAACATAAAAGTGAATATTTCTTTTTATCATGGTTAGTAAAAATATTTTTAACCTCACTTCAAAAAACAAAGGAGATTTTGAAGTGAGAAGTCAGCCATCACCAAGTGCACATTGAAAATGTTTGGGACACTAGCCTTCACGCTCTGGGGCAGGTAATTACACAGAAGAACTCGACATCTAACTTACATTATAGATATTTTCTTCTTTGCTTATTTCAAAGAAGTTGATTAAAGATTCCTAAGTTGTCACATATTTTTTTTCCAAGTAGCAATGCCTACTGCATCTATGCATATTTTAGTTGTCTCAGGTTCCAACTAAAAATTCTCATTTTAGGAAGGATTAATCAGCCCCAGGAGGCAAGCTGATGCTTTCATGTTTGCCCTTGATTTTTGGTATGATTCTGGCCTCACTGAATTACCTTAACAGCTCAAGTGCTTTGGCTGTAAATATAAGAAAATTTATCCCAAATCAGTTTAAAAAAGTAAGAGCATTTATAGAAGTGATTGACAAAGAGTCCAGAATTAGACTTGTAATTAGGCTTGGTCTGAGTAGAGCTGCAGCTTACTTTCTCAGTTTTCTTTGTCCCTGTCCCCCTCTGAGTGTCAGCTTCAACCTCAGAATGAAAGAAAGAGCATCTTCTCACACAATGCCAGGGACCCATGGGCCAAACCCAGCCTGTCACATGATTTTATAAAGAAAGCTATATCGGACCTTATGCTCATCCACTGACATATGGTTTCCGACTGTTTTGACGCTGCAAGAGCCGAGTTGAATAATTACAACAAAGACTGCAAAGGTCTACAAAGCCTAAAATATTCTGTCTGCCTCTGTACAGAAAAAGTTTGTCATTCAACTCTTCTTGAGAGCAAGGAACTTTCCCACCAATGTCAGAGAATCTCTTGCCATCTCATTAGGCTGCACGGCCATAACTAAGCAAATCTGTGGCTAAGAGTGCCACAAACAGTGGTTGGCTTCAGCCTGCCATGGCCCGAGAGCATGGGATTCCCTGTAGATTACCCAGATTAATGGTCTGTGTAGGAGAGATTCACAGATTATCATCAGAATAGAGAAAAGAGAAAATATGCATAGTATTATGGATTGAATTGGGTCCCCACCAAATTCATATGTTGAAATCCTAACTCCTGATACTTGGGAAAATGACTGTACTTGGAGGTAAGGTCTTCACAGAGGTAATCAAGTTAAAATGAGGTGATCAGGGTGGACCCTAATCCAGTGTGACTGGTGTGTTCTTACTAAAAGGGAAAAGTTGGAGACATGCTCACACACAGGAAGCACAGGATGCAAAGCTGAAGGCACAGCCTGGGGCGATTCCAGCACCCAAGGACACGAGCACTGGACAGCAAACCAGCCCAGGCTGGCCGTCCCCATTCCCAGCCCTCAGAGGGGGGCAGCCCTGCCCGGATCTCCATCTTGATCCCCTGCTTCCAGCCCAGGAGACACTGCATCACTGTCGCTGAAGTCACCCAGTTAGTGCTGCCTTGTCACGACAGTCCCAGCAAACCACTATGCACAGGAAATCTAATAAAGCCCAGGACCATGCCCGACATTTCCCTGTCCAGACAGTGACCCGAAAAACCACCAGAAGCAAACTACGTCTTGATAGTTCGTGAGTGACCTTCACAGTCACTACGGCCTAGTGATGCTATGAGAGCAAAGCATCCCTGTCTGGAGGAAAAGGATGCAGCCTGGGACGGACCGACACATACACAAATAAAGAGCACACCTCAGGATAAAACTAAGCGGTCTGAAAAGACTCCCTGCCCAGTGGATCCCTCCCGTTGCCTCAGTAACCTCTGGGCATTGTCTGATTGATTGATTGTACTTTAGTATTCTTTCTAAATCCACCGATTAGATTTGTATGGATTTAAAAGCACTCCCTTTTTAAAAATAAATATCCTGAAAGGGCTTGTATCCATTACTGTTCACATTATGAAAAGAGAGACTTGAGGTTTGGGAGACGAAAAGAGGGAAAGTCAATAAGAAAACCAAATACCACTTCTGAATTGCAGACTCGAGTCTGGGGAGCCACACCTGCCGAGCCACTGACGTGTTGTCCCAAGATGAGTCCGTCCACCTCTCACTCAGCAAGCGTTCATGGCTTTCCTACGGCCACATCAAGTATTACGGATACAAGAATAAACCAAATAAACATGGTGTCTGTCACCCCAGTAGACTTTAGTGGCAGAGAAAGGTGAAGAGCATAAACAGCATCCTAACAGGGTGGGAAAGTGCTGGCGTAGGGGTAGTTCAGGGTTCGGTGGATATGCACGCGACGCCTGTAATCTGATTCAGTGTGGACCAGTGCAGCTTCCCAGATCAAGCACCGTACAGACTGAGACTTGGCAAACAACTAGGAAATCTTCAAAGCACAAAGAGGAATATGGAGGAGGGGATGGGGGAGCATGGGTAATGGTGAAAGTCACCTTAAAAGTTGTAGGCTTTATGCACACAAAAATGGGGAGCCCAGAGACGTAATACAATCACATGCAATTGAGAAAGATGACTGGCTACTCACAGAAGTGAGGCTGTGGGGCTAGATCTGACTCCGCTCTAACGAGGAGTTACCTTTGACTCAAGTAAAGGATGCATGACCCTACGCACAGGGCTTTATCCCTTCGTTAAAGCAAGTTAAAACCGTTTGCTGGAAATTGGCCAAAGCTTGACCCACCTAAAATAGTCAAGTTGCGAGTCATTTTAAGCGAGCCAAGTGGTCCTAGTCATGTGGGTAAGTATTGAAAAGGAGTTTTCTTCATGAATGGGAAACCATGTCACAACCTCTAGGCAAAATAATTTTGTGAGTGATGGTCATTTTTAAAAATATAGCTACTTAAAACATGATTTTAGGAATAGCTCTCCATGTAGGAGGTATACTGAATTAGCAGGATGTTTCTGAATGTACTGGGAGAATGGGTTACGCTGGTGGTCCCGGAGAACTGCGCCTCATGTTCATACCCTGGCAGGGTCTCTGCCCCTCAAACATGAAAGGAAACTATGGTTTGCTCCAACCAAGAGTACTTGGCAAGTGGGTTGCTGTGCAAGCTCTGGACCTGACAGCGGGTGTCCACCTGCAGTCCTGGAACCCTGAGCCTCCTCCTCAGACGTCTAGCGGCGCTGCTGCAAGACCACGGTGGAGGCGGTGTGGAGAGCCCTGGAGAGGAGGCCCCGGGTCACAGGACCAGGGTCCCAGCCGCCCCGGCTCCCTCGCAGAGCCCGACTCCAGACGGCCCGCAGCCGGATGCAGCCCACAAGTGGCGCCCAGCGAAGGGCAGCCCCCTGAGCTCAGGACAGGTTGCAGTTTCGTTGCACAGCCATACACAACCGAAGCACGAGCCACCATCCTTTTAGAGGCAGAACTAATAATAATTATCACTATTTAGCCCACCTCCTTTGTGTCAGAGAAGAACACTGGTTAACAGAGAGGTTATGGGACTTGTTCTGAGTCCCGCAGCACCTTCCCCTTCAACACGCAGCACCTCACAAAGCCCTAGTCTCAATATTCTAGTGCAAAAGGTGACCAGGGAAAGGAGTGGAAGAGGAGAACAAAGAAGATCTGGGGTACGAGAGGCAGTCATAACTCTGAAAAATGATGACACTGAACCTGGTGTCTGGCGTCTGGCCGTGTGGTAAACAGTGCTCTCTGCTCTCCCCCCTGCTGCACTATGTGGGTACGTGTGTGCATGCCCGTGTGCGTGCGTGTGCCTGTGTGCGTGTGTGCCTGCATGCGTGCATGTGCCTGCGTGCATGCGTGTGCCTGCGTGCGTGTGTGTGCCTGTGTGCGTGTGTGTGCCTGCATGCGTGCGTGTGCTTGAGTGCGTGCGTGTGCCTGCGTACATGTGTGTGCCTGCGTGCGTGCGTCTGCGTGCATGCGTGTGCTTGTGTGTGCCTGTGCGCGTGTGTGCCTGTGTGCGTGTGTGTGCCTGCATGCATGCATGTGCCTGCATGCGTGCGTGTGCTTGCATGCATGCATGCCTGTGTGCGTGCGTGTGCCTGCGTGCATGTGCTCACAGGACCGGGAATCTGGAACATCTTCAGCGCAGTACGCGATTGCCAAGGGCTGAAAGTATCTCCACTAACTGCAGGTCACTCTTACTGCCTCACTGCACCGTGTGTTTCTGAGGACACACTCCTCCAGTCTCCCAGGAGCTGCTAGGCGTGCAGTCAGCCGGCATCACCAGGCACCCAGTGGACGCCCAGCCAGGCTGCTAAAAAGGTAACACTTTGAGGGTCTTGAGGGAGGTCGCTTTCCCCGGTGAGGCTTTTCCCCAGACGCCTGCAAATAGGGCCTCTCGGCGGCCTTCCCGCCGGCCCGGGGCTTGTGCCCTCGGAGGCGTTTTATACGTATGTACGCTGCCCCAGTCTCAAAGGCCCCTGACGGAAACGCTTTAATAAAGCAAGCCTAATTTTTCAATCTCACCTTTTGTAACTGGGTAAGAATGAGCTATTCTTCATGCTCTTGTAGCCTGACAGGAACAGGAAAGTGCACCAAATCATTAATTCTCTAATTTGCCCACATAACATAAAACCAGCTGGCTTTTAATATTTAATTAAATTAGTGTGCTCCCCGACTGAGTTCTAATATTCCAATTTCAATTTTCAGCACAAAGCTAACATAAAACCGAAGAGGCACTGAGCAGTTGTAAAGGGGAAGCGAGGCCGTGCTCAGATGATGTCAGGCCGTCGAGGATGAAAAGAATCCTCCCTCTTTCTTCCTTAAGCAATTGAAGATGTCCAGAGTTAACATGCTGACTAAAAATGCTACACTCTTTTAAGAAATAGCATCACTGGTAAAAATATAGACGTTTCTGTCTTCGCTGCGTCCCCTCGTCCCTCCCACGCCGCTGTCGGGCCGGGTGCTGTGCGGGGCGCCCAGTGGGAAGGTGAGATGCACCACCCGCACTCCGAGGGGCTCGCGGGCTCTTCTCCCTGGAACCCTGCAGCCGCGTGCACGTGTGTGTGTGTGTGTGTGTGTGCGCGTGTGTGCATGTGAGCCCCCAGACAGACCTAACCTTGGAGCTGGGGCCACCGTCTATAGAATAACTGCACTTAACACTTGACTCTTGCGATTCCTGTGAGGATTAAATGACATCATATCTTGGGAAAGAGTTTATTTGGTGCATCGTAGAGCACCAATTGCACAATGAATCGAAATCATCAGGCCTTTGGTGTAGGTTTTTTGTAGTTGTGTGTGTGCAGTACACAGCTGGGGGGTGCAAGTGATTGGTAAAAATGCCTTAAAAATGTCCAGGGAAGAAGCAGAAAGGCAGGCTGTGGACTCCTCTCTGCAGTGCGTCTGGCCCCACGCAGCAGATACAGGGTTGAGCTGTCCAGCACTCAGTCACGGCCGATGGACAGGCCTAGAAGGGGAACCACGGGCCACCCTAGCACTTTGAGGGCCTTAGGCACGTGATTTCCCATGGTACTCAAATTTCTTTTTTCCAGCATTTTCTGTTTGACTCACGGTATGACTATTTGCTCAGTTGCCCAGGCAAGATTTAAGAGGCATCCTCGATCCCTACCCTCTGTCATCCCCTCACCTCCTGGATAAACTTGTAGTTTTACCTCCTGGGAAACTGCTTGGCTTCTGTTCCCTCCTTTCATTCTGCTGCCAGTACCTCAGGCTTGGCCTCTATTATATCAGAATTGCACTATTTCCACACTACAGGCCTCCCGTCCACGTGTAATGCCTGTATGATAACGTACATCTCCCTCATGTGATATTTAGCACTTAGAATCCCCACCCGGCCTTCCTCACTTCCCTTCTAGTGAGCACGACCCTCACTGCAGGTACTGGCCTGTGAAGCTCCCCAGATAGGATCCTCGCCTCCACACACCTGGAGCCTTTTTTTAATTCCACCCCATTCCCTGGAATCTCACTCCTTCCACCTGTCAAACTCCCACTCATTCTTCGAGGCTGAGTTCAAATGCTGCCGCTTCTCTATAGCTTTGCACACCTCCAACACGGGAGCAACAGCCGCTGCCTCTTTGTCCCTGTGTCCACACATTTCTTTAAAAATTTATGCATCAGTATTTTCAACATGGAAGAGTAAAGAATATTTTCTTGAAAATCACACTATCCCCAAATTCTAGAAAAGTGGCTCAGAGCCTTGATCATGTGCCTTGTTCACCAGATGCTTGAATTGTTAAGTTGCTTATCTTTTTTAATATTGGGGGGTAGCCACAGTCCTGACTTGAGTCTGCCATTCCTGAACCATATCATATTTGATTCTCTTTTATAAAAAAACTGTTTGCTATTTTTCTGACTATAAAGGTAATATTCATTCACTGTAAAGATTTGGAAAAATACAGAAAAATGTAAAGAAGCAAATAAAATCACTGAATAAAACCCCTATCAGAGATGGTTAACATCCGTAAGTTGATGAATTCCCCTTCAGTATACTTCAGATGCACACAAACTTTATGCTGATTTTATAGTAACACCTTTATCATCATTTAGGATGGCAAATTGACTCTCCTTGAAAGGATAATGCATGTGTCACTATCAGCTGTCAGTTTATTTCAGTTCCACAGGTCTTGAAATGTGTGTGAATCCTGTTTCTGTATATTGAGAGAGACCAAATGACAGATGCTATCCTGACAGGAGGCTTACTTCTATATACATTATTTTCTATAAATTTAAGTGTACATGATATAAATGATCTTTAACTCATTTTTTCACTTCATATTACACCATCACCCTTTCCCCATGCTGGTAAGTATTTTTCCCAGCATGACCTCTAACGCTGTGTGTCATGGGCTGGCTTGTGCCCCCTATCCCCCAAAATTGTGTGTTCAAGTCCTGACTCCCAGTACCACAGAATGTGACTGCATTTGCAGAGAGTGCCTTTAAAGGGGTGATTAAGGTAAATTAGACCAGCAGATGGGTTCTAATCCAATCTGCTTGGTGTCTTTAGGAGAAGAGGAATTGGAATACACAGAGACACGAGGGACAGACGCACAGAGAATGACTATGGAGGGCGGCCGTCTGCAAGCCGAGGAGGGAGGCCCCAGGAGAAGCCAGACCCGCTCACACCGTCATCATGGACTTGCAGCCCCCAAAATATGAGAAATACATTTCTGTTGTTAAAGCCACCCAGTTGGTTGTGTTTCGTTATGTCAACCCTGGCAAACTAATATACTACATAATATAGTATTTCATTATTTTGCTTCATATAATTTATTTAGCTGCTCACCTACCACTGGATGCTAATTCCTCTTCAATAAAACCAGTGTGTGATGTACACCTTCACAAAGAAATCCTTATCAGATTGACCATTTCCTTGGAAAAGTTTTAAAATATTTCTTAGTATGAAAATAAATTGGAAAAATTTAGAAAATACAGCAAAAAGAAAAATGACACAATGCTCTTCTTATATGCCAACATGAGTATAGTTATTGTTTTCCCTTACAGTTCTTTTTTCCCCTCCTCTTTGGGTGCTTTTTAGAATATTTATGATTCTTGGTTTTGCTTTTTAAATTTAATGTAACATTTTAAGCATTATTTCATATCGTTTCATACTTTTGGTAAGTATTTTAATGGCTCCCTAATAGGTGGGTTCATTCAGAAAAGGAAACCTGAGGCTTCTCTGATTATTCTTCTCCTTGTTTCCGGTGTTTGGACTTCTTTGTAATAGAGCACAGCCTGGGCTGTAGGACAGGGGGGCATGGAGGGGGAGGGGAGTGGAGGGAGGGGGAGGGGAGGGTATGGGAGGGGGAGGGGGAGGGGGCGGGGAGGGGGAGGGAGGGGGTGAGAAAAGACAGACAAGGCAGCAACCTTAAGGTAGATGGGCGTTTATTTCTCTGTGACCCAACAGTCTGTAGACACACAGGGGTTCAAGCCTGGTAGCATGGCTCTGCCTTCCTCAAATGGTTTCTGCTGTGTGTCCCAGTCTGGTGCTCTGACCGTCACTGTCTCCCTGCAGCAAGAAGTGGGGAGAGGATCTGGGGGCAGAGGACCGGGGACGCGCCCTCACGTCCCAGGGGCGGCCCATGTCACGGCTGCTGAGTCCTACAGACACGCCCTCCACCTGGGACCACACCAGCAGTGACGGAGGAGGGGCACCATGCTCCCTTTAAAATAAACAACAGATTGAATCAAGTGACACTTCCTCATATGCTTCGTGCGCTCAGAGCCTGTTGCCACTGACATTCTCCTACAGCGTCATCAGATCGGCACGCTTTCTGGGGGCCACTGGGACCCCGGGTGGATTGAATAGCCTGACCCAGATCAGGATCCCCCGTCATCAGCCAGAATGGACACCCGCGTCTGCAGGACCCCAGAACTGCTGCCCCCCAGCCACATGGTCACTGTGCTTCCATACTAACCTAAAAATGAAAATGTTAAGACATCTACAGAGTGTCCAAGACTTCTGAAGCTTTAAAAATAATCCCTGTTGGAACTAATAGTCTCTCCTAAGCTTCCAAAAACAGATTCAATTGAACATATTAGTAGGTGGTCTTAGAAGAAGTTCAGTCTCTGGACTTGTGAGTCTACTTAGAGTAAATAACCAGGATTTATAACCCTTCCATTTGTTCCTATGTCAGTTATGACAATGACAGGTTTTGTTTTTCAAATGTTTCTGCATCTTAGCGAACAAACCTTTTTGTGACAAAATGAACTGGAAAACCACACTATTTTTTTTCCAATATTTCCAGAAAAAGACTATTTCTTCCCCATACTATTAGAACAAAAATGGTGATGTTATTGTTTTGTTATGGGCAAAGTCAAGGTCATAATCGTGGGAATTCTACCCTTTCTTCATATAATGAGAAAATAAATAGAAAGAGCAAAAATGGACTTGCTTCTTGGGAAAACTAATGAGGCGGTCAGCTGCCTGGCCTTCTCGTGGCGGCCCTGAGCTGGAGGAGGAGCATCGGGTTCCACCTGCACTTACAGAGCTGCCACCTTCACATGTGACATTCAGCTTGGCAGGTCACAAACGGAGCCAAAGGGGGGGACCCTTCACCTCCTGCCACAGAGGAGTGTCCCAGAGAGCGGGTAGGGCCTCCCACCCGAGAGGCCTGGCAGAGGCCAGCGGAGGCGGCACGTGGCATGTTCTCCTCCTGGGAGGCCGAAGCTATAGGCGAACCTTTCCCTGATGGAGCCCCAGAGCGTAGCCCCGTCGGAGGCGGTGAGGACCTCTGTCCTCCCACACACCGTACGGCTTGTCAGAGAGCTGTGGGGGCTTCAGAAAACCACTTGGGACACTCCCATGATAATGCTTGGTCTGGGGACAGCGTTCAGAATAGCAGGGGCTCCAAGAAAGGATGGCAACCCCTCCCCAATCACCTTTAAGGACTAGAGTGGGCAGGTGAGGCCGGAGATCATTCTCTGGCTGCAACACCCCTGGACCAGCTCACCTCCACCCCCAGCTCCACAGCCACCACCAGCACCCACGGCAAGCGGAACACTTCCTTCGGCTTGGCAAAGAGGGAAGCTTTTCACACCAGGCTGCGTATGCTTATGATAAACTCAACTGAAATAAAGTGGCCCCCTGAGCATGACGTTGAGGACTCAATTCCCGCTGCCTCCCAGGAGAAGTGGCAAAATGCTGAACTGAATAAGACACACAGCATTAAATAACGAGGGCTTTTTTGCAATATGAGACATGCTTCTAGAAGGCTTCTACCGATTATGTTTTATTACCCTGTTTGTTAAGTGCTGTTAAATTATAATGAATTAGCTTTCCCTCCACAGAAGTGTCACCTGAACGTACTTAGCTGGCTCATCAGTGCCACAAATGTGTAATTCTTTATTTTATTAAGCACTTTTGTTGCCTTTTACACATTACAAAGTGCTTTTTCATTAGTTTTACTTTTAAAAAGTTAAATTACTGTAAAGTGCGGAGTAACTAGCTATGGTTGTACACTCATAGAATTCGTGGGCTCTCTGAGACTACTTAGAATTCTACCTTTGACCTGTAGGTCAGAGGCCTTAGGCTCTTATTAAAGCTATGGGATTTCTTTTGAGAAGATGAACATGAACAGAGAAGGTTCCATAAGGCCGTTACTTCCATGGTCCCCAGAAAGCTCCTCTATGGACGCCCAGGTTGAGAAATCAGGAATTAAAGGATTTTGGAAGTTCCTTTTAAATTATGAAAATCAATGAATTTTTCCAGGCCTGACGCAGGGAACGAAGCATAATATCTATCACTATAATGGCAATGTTTAATTCCCACAGCAAACACAAACAGACTACTGTTTTATCGCTACCTTACTTCTAAGGAAATTGACTGACACGCAGTCGCTTGACTGAAGTCACACTCTCGGCAAATGAAGGAGCTGGGACTCAATTTTTCTTTTCCAATTTGGCAGCCAGGGAAAAAACCATCCAAGAACAGGTGTCTTACCTGAAGTTCTATGGAGGAGGAGCAGCTTGGATCTCAGAGAAACAAATGACCTGAATCAGTTTGCACCTGCCCTTGATTTTGTGCAAATTTATTATAATGAATGGTGAAGGAAGGGGAGAGAGTCCTAAATTTAGAAGAATTTAAATAGTCTTAAATCAAGCATGTAACTTGCAATCCCATTTGTCCAGAAAAAAGACAAAAGGCAGAAGTGTAAATCTTTTCCATGGCAAAGTTATCACAAGGCTATATAAGTTGAGTGTCTTCCAAGCTCAACTTCTCCCCTTTGAATGGAAACTGCAAATCCCTGGGTTATCATGTGATGTAAGTATTAAATCCATTAATCTCTTTCCTTCTTCATTTACCTCCATCTGATTTGACTTAGTGATAATGTCTCACTCCTACCACCCTGTGCTCGTCTTGAAACGGAGTCTCCAGAGAAAGCTACAAACAGACAGAGAAAGAAGGCTGGTGGCTCAATCCTCACAGAGTCTCAGAATCAAGAATGGCAGTGTTTGGAAGCACCTTCAATGTAATTGTGGTGCCCAAGAGAACTTTCAAGATATAAACCAGCAATAAAAATCATACAGAACTGAAGGGTAAAGCAGAAACAGAAAATAAATTATAAGCACTCCAGTTCGGTGTCAAGTTTTGCTTCTAAGGATATAATACTCAGATATCTGCTGAGCTTCTAAGTATGCACAACAGTTGTTTATCAAGTTGAAATTCAAGGTTGGGTCTTTTTTACATGAGAAGCTGGCATCCAGAACAGTTAAATTACCCAAGTCTCTCTGAAAATTGGTGGAGGGAGGGCTTATTCCAATCTGTCCACTATACTTTGTTCCTGGTCTGTGCTGGACCAGGGATCAGCAAACTTTTCCTTAGAAGGTCACATGAGAAATACCTGAGGCTCTGCAGGTCATTCTGGGTCTGTAGCAACTAGTCAGCTCTGCCGATGTGGCATCGAGGTGGCCGCACACAATAATAATGAATGGGCATGTGTTCCAAAAAGATTTTATTTACAAAACAGACGGCTGGCTGAATTGGGCTGGCAGATGGTGACTTACTAAGCCCTGTTCTAGGCTACAAATCCCATCTCTGCCATTTATTAATTATAGGCTTGAATTTGGTTGCTTCGTCTCTCTCAACCTAGGTTTCTTCTCCCAATAAAACACACAGTTTTTTTCCAATAGTGGAAACAATTTTCCTCAGGTTGGTTGGGAGTGGTTTCCATAGAAAATGGTTTGGAGAATACACTGTTTAGGTTTATGAAATCATATGTGAATGTGTGTCTGCATGTGTATAATTTACTGACTACCTATTATGTGCTAGACATTATTTTAAAACTTTACACACACTGTCAAGTTGAATCCTCATAATTGTCTTTCAATGCAGATGCCAGGTGATTCAGAGACAGGAGAGAGCTTGCCAGAGCTGTAGGCTCCCTAGTAACAGAACTGTAACCAGTTGGTTATAGAGGATTCATGCATGCCACTACACGATGCTGTCTTTCCACTGTCTGTTTTATCTTATTTTGGAGAGAACACTTAACATAAATCTACCCTTTTAAAAAATTTTCAAGTGTACATTGCTGCTGACTGCAGACACAATGTTGTACAGCAAATCTCTAGAGCTTATTCATCTAGCTTAACTGAAATTAATGCTTGTTGATCGGCATGTCCCCTCTTCTCCTTGCTCCCAGCCCCTGGAAGCCACCATTCACTCTTTGCTTTTGTGAGTTTGACTACTTTAGATACATCCTGCAAGTGGAATCATGCACTCTCTGTTTTTATGAGACTTATTTCCCATAGCATATTGTCTCCTTATAAGGACGTGTTGCTGATCTTCTTGAAGAGTCATGAAGGGCAGGGGGTGTCATGCACTTGGAAAACAAATCATATTTTGTTGAGAGGGGTAGATCCAAACATTCACTGGATTGTGTTTTACTAGTGGGTGAAGGGACAGTACTGAAGATTAAAATCAGGGTAATTTCCTAATCTATTTCTACTTCCTTCTTTACTTTTAGCCCCAGTGACTGGTAAGAGGCCTACAGTCTTCTTGCCCTTAAGGGAAAAGCAGGGGTTATGCCCTCTTGGGTCTCTCAAAGGCTATTTACCGAGCAGAATAAGCAGCCTAAGACCGCTGAGCTCCAGGCAGTGGGCACATTAATACTCACTTGCCACCTTGTTCCTTTTACTCTTGACATAGTGGATAAATACCAGATTCACTTTTTCTTGTGGTGCAATGCTAAGCTCCTATCCTGGAGTTTGAGATGTGCAATAGGCACAGACCTAGGACAAAGCAGAGCTCACATCGGCATGAGGCCTCTGCACTAGGGCATCGGGAAGTTCTCTCAGATTCATAAAATCAGTATGTCTTTTGCCAGTTGACCACGGTCTGCGCCTGAGATCCCTTGCCAGGGAATGCCAGGGAGGAAGAAGGAAGACTCAGATGAGCCTTTTCCATTTTAAAACCAACAAACCATCAAAACAACAAAACAACAAAACGAGCCCCTCTGCCTCACCCTGCCTCGGCCAGGTCTCTGGGCTCCGTCCCTCCATCGCTTCCTCACATTCTGCAGCCGTTGTCTTCCGGCCTCATATTCCACTGAAACTTCTGCTGTTAAGTTTACCACCTGCACTCAAGTCTAGAGGCGGCTTCCAGCTGCTGACCCCTTGATCTTGGTGGGTGACCTTTTGTTTGTGTGCTCTCTCCTCCCTTTTCTTCTCGGGAGCACCTCCCTGACTCCCTCACATCATGAGCCAGAGTCCGAAGGCCTCCGGAGGTCAAGCCCAGGACATAAATGAGTGAAGTGGCCTCTTGTGTTATATTCTTTCCCCACAGACACATTTTGTCCATGTAAGAATATTCTTACCTCCCACATGGGGCCCAGGGTCAGATGAGCTCGAGAAATTCGAGGTTAAGCGACGGCTCGCAGATCTTACTGCCGCGCTGGCCCCAGTCCCTGTGCTCGGTGTTCCGTGACTACCCAAAGGGGCAGTAAAGGACTCCGCGAACATTTCTGCCTCTGGAACTATTTTGTGAGGTTATTATTAAGGTCTCATGGAACTGGAGTCTAAATGCTTGGAATGTGAGGCCTCCTGGGGTCTGTCTGCCATCGACATTTCCAGTGTGCTTTGCTACTAAACAGATCCTCTACCCATCCAGGAACTTCTATTACTCTATTTCCCAAACCTGGGCCTTCCAACTGCAGCCCTTCTCTCAAAATCTCCATGCCTAACATATCACTCAGTCTTCACTACACCTGTTGAAGAGTTCATCTAACCTTCGGCACCCAGTTAAATACGGATTTCCCTAAGAAGTCATCAAAAACCACTCCTGCCCTTCCCGGCCTCTCTCTCCTCGAAGCAGCGGCTACCCGAGTCCCACCACCGTCGCCATGGACATGTAGGGCAGCCGTGCTCATGGTGCTTTTCGTATTTATCCGCTGGTATCTCCTCTCTCTATTTAGATGACTATCTTCATAGGAGCTCTATCTTTTCATTCAATGCCATCTTCGTAGAGGAAACATAGTCAGTGAATTTCATGACACAAAATAAAATAATAAAATAAAAACTTGGTAACCTAAAATGCATGTGACTAAAGGTTCTGAGAAGTGAAGGGTAGGAAGTTTTAGGAAAGCAGTTTTCCCAGGAACCATGTGTCTAAGAGAGCGTTTTGTCTCCTGTAGAAACAGTGGAGACCTAGAATTAAGATTTTCAAAACAAAGAAAGAGAGGAGAGAACCCTCTAGAAGGGGAAAGAACCCCCTAGAAGGGGAAAGAAAACCTCCCACTTAGAGGGCAGGAAGCCCCCTCTCAGAGAAAATGGATGTCCAGACATCTTAATCACAGTCTGACAATTTTTGAGAAGTCAGGGCAGAGTCACATAATTAACTCTTGCTCAGCCCACCTGCTTCTTGGGAGGACTTAGTACAGCTTATTTTCAGTAGAGTCAGAAGTTGAAAGAGTAGCTTCTGGGGTTGTGTAAGAAGCCAATCGAAGACTGTTTGAAAGAGCTCTCACGCTTAGAAAAATTCCCTTATACCTGCAAGATTTGGGGGTTGGCGCCAAATGAAACACCGGGGCCTATGACTGAGGAAAACGCACAGAAGAGGCCAAGGTGTATATCCGGACGCACGTAAGAGAAACGGGCAGGCAGGGCCCCTGGGGCACAGGTGGGAGAGGGCTCAGGGAGAGTGGGCACCCCGAGAACCCGCTGCAGACCAGGGAGCCACGCCCTTGTTCTCCTCGGAACTGCCGCATCCTGGGGAAAGAACATTATCCTAGAATGCAGCACTTTCTTTCCCAATAAAGTAAACGTGGCAAAGTCTAGCAATTTATTTTGCTTACAGTTTGATTTTCTGGCCTGTTAATTTCTCAGAAAGAAAAAAAGGAATTTGAAAGTGAGAACTGTTTACTCATATGGGAATAAATATGCATGAAATGCTAAACAAAAGTGCAAAAACCAGTATTTATGCCCATTTGCATGAATTTTAAGGCAATATGAATCAAGAAAGCTCGAACATTATCTTTCTGATTCTCTATAATGGGATAGAGAATAAAGTAATATATACATTTAAAATGTATTCTATGTATGAATAGATGCACATTACATGAATGAATTTCTTTATGAAATAATTGGCTATTTACTTTTGTAAACCTAATAAGAACAGTTTGAGATCATCAACATTAAGAGATGAAGCTCGTGCAGGACAAAGTGAAACATTCTAATCTGTGTATGTAAATGAGGTGTCAGTAACACATTCAACATCTGTTAAATGCACAGTATATAATATTCATTTCAAGAGGTTTGAAATACAGGCATGAGTATTATGAAGGGGAATATACCTGCCTGAGAGAACCTTATGTGACATTTTTTATTTCCTATTTATAGTCAGCTATATGTATAAATAAGCAGATATTTTAATATCTGTACCAAATGAAAAAATAGGTCACATTAGTTTGAGTTTTCCTGCACATGGTTTATATATGTAGTTTAATTTTGAAGAAGAAAATGATGGCTAGCCCAGAGATGATCAAATTTGTATCTAGAGGAATGCAAAATTATCACCTTAGCCACTTGGCCTGTTGAATAGAAGTTTGTCTGGAAATTTTTACATCAACAATTTTTATATCAAGTCCAGTTTTTATATTAGCAGAAAACACACCATTGCCTGGTAAATATTCACATATTGTAAAATGTAGATCCTCTTTAATTAACAAAAAAAGAGACATTGCCTTTCAACGTCTGGGAATGTTATCTTGTGATTTTGTCATACATGATCTTTATTTAATTGTTCCATTTTAAGGGTTATTTATCTTGTCTTTGCCTGATTGCTTCCTTCTAGGGCCTTATAAATTCAAACCACTATTAGCAACATCACTAATTCCCCCTAAAGATCATCTGAGCTCTCAAGCTGAAACAATGCACTCAGCTCTATTTTTCATAAAATTGAAATGGTTTTAGATGGCTAATTTTTATCATCTTCAATTCAAGCCTCAAAGGTAACCATTTTTTTTTTTTGCAAACAAGTAATTGCTTGGCCTAAAAAGTTTAACTGCAGTATTTCAAAGGGAAGATAATGCTGAAATGGTATGGGTTATAGTAATTAAACCTTTTGTTCTGTCAAAAACAGACTCTAGCCAAAGGCCACTAAATTTCATGAGGAATATAACAAATCGTGTTTCAATTTATTGAGCACAGATTTTTTTTCTTCCCTGTGTTTAGTATTTGTCACTTAGATACATAAATAACTAGATTCTGAATAAATTAAGCACAGCGATAATCTGTGGCAGCTCTGATCAATCACATATACATGCACTGTGATTACATGGAACGAAAGGGCGTCACACACAGGCTGAGGAATCGCAGAGTCCAGGCAGGGTTTGATCTGCAGACCAGTTCGCTTTTCTTTCTTGCTCAGGCAAAAACATTCACTGGAAAACCTTTACCTAGTATTTCAAATGAACTTTAAAATATTACCCTTGCCTGGTGATGTTCAATTACTAGGGTAAAACACAAGAAGATGACAAATACTATTCAAAGGACCGAGTGAAAAACACAGGTATATGACACGTTCCACTGAGAGGGAAGAGACGCGCCCGGCTGGAGTGGAGAGGAGAGGACGCAGCAAAAAGGATGGTGACGTGGGGACAGAGGACTGTGGTCACTTGTGGAGGGGTGAAGAGGCATTTCATGTACACACAGGAAGGGCTGCCCTACCTCGGCTGCCCTAACAAAGGACCATAGATGGCGTGGCTTATAAACACCAGAAACATTCTCTGCATGTTTCCCCCTAGTTCCGGAGGCTGGATGTCTGGGTCAGGTGCCATCCTGGCCGGCTTCTGGTAAGAATCCTCTTCTGAGCTGCGGACAGCCAACTCATGTCTCCTCCCGTGGCAAGAGCAGAGAGAGGCGCAAGCTCCCTCCCAGCCATGCAGGGATCCCACTCACGGGCACTCCCCCTCGTGCCCTCCTAATCCTAATTCTCCCCTGAGGCCCACCTCCTAACACCATCACATTCAGGGAGTAGGGCTTCACCATGCAGACGGTAAGAGAGTGGCGACACACCCAGTCAGCCCCTGGCGAGCCACCCGGGGTCCTGCCCGGGGGTGTGTGCGATGCAGGCTGCATTTCCTGCAGTGACCCGGCAGCCGTTAGCAGGACAGGCCGCACAGGGAAGAGCTGAACGCAGGGCCACCCCTGAAGGGTAATGGAGCGGTTTAAGAGTGAAATGAGAAAGCACTGCCTCAGGTGTCGGCAGTGGTCATGGCGAGGAAAGGATGTTTGGAAAAGATCTGGAAGAAACACAGACAGCTTTCCATCTCATACACATGTATGAATGCTTGAGATGATTCTAGAAGTACCGACTGGGAAGGTGGTTTGGGGCAGCGAAAGCTGCGTCTGCATGGAGTCCCCAGACAGCCTGTGCTCAGAGTAGCAAAGGGTAATGCCCTGTGGGTTTCCCACCAGCGTTCCGCACCCAGGGTGGCCGGCGGGGCCTCTGTCCCTCACTGCCAGCCGCACCAGGGCTGGTAAGTGGAGAGAAAGGAAAGAAGTGGGCACACTGCCCCTTAGAGCTCCCGCAGGGAAGGGACACCTGAGCCTTCCTGTCACAGTCCATCGGGTAAAGCAGGTCACGTGTGTCTCCTGAGTTCGGTGGGGGGGGCGACACTGGTGATCACCACGACCCACCGCGTTCCCTTTTCACGACAGGCCTGGGCAGTTGACGTGTAAGAACACTTCTTTCTAGACTATGTTCTACAAAACCTGAAAAGCTGTTATTTCCTTCTTCTCTTAGGTGGTGGCAAATACACATGGACTGATGCAGAAATAGAAAAAGAAATGTTGTAAATGATAGAAAACATCCCCATTTATGGACAGCTGGTATTATAAATAAATGTCCAATTTTAAAATACTGGTTTGCCACTTACATAGGGCTTTCTACAAATTCGCCTCTTATGGCTTCTGCAATACATTTCCACACACTGGATGGCTTCGAATGACATTATTGTCTTGCAGTTCTGCAGGTCAGAAGCTCAGAGCCAGCTTTACTGGGCTGTTATTCTGGGTGCCAGCAGCACTGCACCCCCTTGGCAGGCCCAGGGAGAAGGCGGGCTGGCCTCTGCCAGCATCCCTTGGGTCTGGCTGGCACACTCAGGCTCCACCTCTGTGGCCACAGTACCTTCTTGCCTGTGAATCCGGCCTCTGCCTCCCTCGTATGAGGACTCATGATCATTCTGTACCTGTACCCACATGGTAACTCCCGGTAACCTCCCCGTCTCAAAGTCCTCAACCTGAGCACAGCTGCAAAGTCCCCTCTGCCATGTAAGGTAAGAGCCCCACGTTCCAGGGACCTGGACCTCGGTACCCCTGGGGGCTGTTGTTCAGCCTGCCTGCTGGTCAGCGGGGGGCATTACCTCCTATGGCCCCCACTGTGTTTACAGGAGCACATGGAGGAAACTAACCAAGGCCCCATCGGCGTGCACCTGTGCTCACACGAGCCGGCGTGAGAAGGCACCAAGGGAGCGTCCTGGTGGAGGAAGGGAGGTGCCGTCCGGCACAGGTCGTGAGGAGGAGGTGGCAGCTACTGTGCATCCAGATGCAGGAATAGGTGGTCAAGGATGGATCTCGGAAGATGCAGGATTGCTCTGGTGGGTTGGCAGCCACTGTTGGCACAGTGGGCTGGGAACAGTCAGGGGCTCAGATCATGTGCCAGGGCAGCCTGGAGATGAAGAACAGTGTCAGGAAAGAGGCTGGCTTCAAGGGCCACAGCGAGAGAGTCTCAGGTTTTCCATGTCTCCTAAACACAGCAGTGGCAAGAAATGATCGGTGTGTGTTCACAGATTTCTTTCCGGTTGTGTAAGGACCATAACCTAGCAAATGGGGGGACTGCCCTGGGATCCAGGGAGATCCTGGGTAAGCATGACCCTCTGCTCTCTGAACCTTCTGACATACTGATCTGAACAGAAAAAAAGAAAGCCGGAAACTTCAACCAAAGGGCAAAGAACTTGCTATGCAAGAAAATAATTGATCTTGAAAAGCGGTAAGTAAAGGGAAAAGTTAAAGAACAAGTAAGAGAAATGGGAATATATAATTATAAGTCATTTTTCTTGTTAGAATGTAATTTTTACTTACTCCTCTTCTAAAGGCTTCAGAAAATATATAGATTGCCAAGACCAGATGCAAATTCCCTACAGAGAGACTTCATGCTGATTATCTGGGTTTCTATGCCAACATCTGTGGCATAATACGTGTTTCAAATACCAGCAACACTTGTCTTGAAGATTTTTATGTGATATGTTGGAGGCTATATTCTTCCTCATAGGGCAGGTGTTTTCCAACTATAATCTTACATTTTCTTTACACATAGAAACTGGATAGCGTCCGTGTATGCACCCCTTTGGGGCACTTAGACACATCTCAGTAACCAAGCCGGAACAACCAAGACAGGATCTTCATGATTACTCGGCAAGTAGCCATAATTAGAGCCCACAGGAAATGAAGCAGAAGATCAAATGATCGATTTGTTCATGTAAATAGACAAAGAGTAAGATTTCATTTGGAAATTCTATGTGTCTTGAATTCAAAAGATGCTAGTGAATTGTATACAATTGTATACTCTAACCACATCCTAAATAATCTCTTATTGTCCCTAAGTCATCTCACTAAATAGTATGTGTAAAGATGATCAGGCTTTGTTAGGTTTGGAAGGAACAGCCACTGTGGAAAGTTATTGGATTGAGGAGATCTTCAACTCTAAGTGATAACATACATCACCTTTGGAGATTTTTCTAGAGATTTGCTTACAGCCCTGGATATTCACCTTGTTTAGCACACAAAATCCCCAGCAGTTAGCATAGCCATTGCATCCGGTATGGTGAAGAAAGTGCTCAGAAAAGTGATATCATTTTTGTTTATCACAGAGCTAGGTCTAGAATCCAGGGGTCCCTCTACACTCTCACACCACCTCATAACTGCCTCATGACTGACTCTCTAAAAAAGAGCCATTGTCTTTTTTGACTGGCAAATAGCTCATACCTACAAAGCCCCATGGGCATACATCAATTCCACAATCCTTACAACCTGAAAATTTCTAATGAAAATTGGTCTCTGAATATAAAGGCAGTGCTGGGCAGGTGTAAATTCTGGGTGGGTAGGTGGCAGAAACCCAGTCTCGTTTCCCAGGCAGAAGAGCCTGATGCTGTCTGATCGGATTTTCCAGGCAATTCAAGTACCTACCACCTACCAAACACTCCTACCACCCAGACTCTGCATCCAAACAAAACCCAAGGAAAGTGTTCAAGCAACCTTGACCAATGCTTAGCTACAGCAGCCTGTTCATATGCCACAGGAACCCTTAGGCAGGTTGTTCCACGTGTATTAAATATTTTTAAGAAAATGGCAACTTAAAAATATATATATATTCTATATACATTCTTAAGAAAAATATTTAATAACACTTTGCATTTTTGACATTATGTTGTATTCCCAAGAACTATTGTTGGTTATTTTCACATTAAAGTCTTGAACTTTACCAGTTAAACTGTAGATGTGAAAATAACTCTGTATAAATAGCAAATAACTGTGAGTGGTGACAGCTTTAGCATAAGGTGGACATTCATAACCACTACCGGCTGCCCATCTACATACACACACACCACACACATAATCTCCGCCTCATTCCCCACTCTATTTATTGTGCAATATATTTTCTGCATCGATTATTATATACTAATGGGCTGTGTAATATCCTTCCCAGATTTCATTGTAGGTATTTTATTAAAATGAATAGATTCAATTATAGAAAAAAATCAAGTCCTTGCCTACTGCTGTTTATTTTGATCGTAAGTAATCAAGGATTTACAATTTGCAATATTTGGTTTGGATCTAAGCTCTTTTGGGATCTGACTCCCACGGGAACTCCTTGCGCGTTCCTTTTGCGTGACAGGTAGGCGAGAACGTGAGTTTCCACGGCTCTGCTCTGCACACTCGTTCACAGCGCATTGATGAGCATTGACCGTCTTTCAGACGTTGTAACTGTAGAAGGGAAGTTTCATTCATTTGGTCGTCCACTCCACAAGCATTGCCTACACATCCCAGGGCCTGTTATAGGTACAGATGACAGATTAGTGGGCGGCGGGGAGGGGAGCGAAATGTTGTGATGAAGCATCCATTCAGCTGGGGAAGACAGACAGTAAATAAAGAGGTGGCATGTATGGTATGCCAGGAGGAAGATAAGGAGAGAGCTGGGAAGTTCCAAGGGTACATAAGCTGTTACAGTTTTAAATAAGTTGGTGGCCTTTCTGAGATACTCTCGTTTCTGAAGAGGAGGAGGCTGGCCACACAGACCCCTTGGGAGCACCGCAGGGAGGGGGCAGTGAGAGCGAGGACCCTGCGTCCGGTGTCCTGAGGCTCATCAGAGGCGGTTCGCTAGGAGCAGAGTGAGCAAAGGGCAACGAGGAGGTCAGGGCAGAGAGGGGACGACGCGAGATGACACAGGCCGAGTCGGCCACTCTGAGGGCCTTGGGTCCTACTCCTGAGTGGAATACAGACACATGGCCGGACGCAGATTCACTGAAAATTCGATGTGAATTCGCTGATGCCCTAGGCAGCCGCCTTCTGCACTGTGCTTCACTGGTCCGGCTGCCTCCATTTGTGGCCTTAGTGTTTCAGCACTCAGCTGACATAGTCACTCCCACGGGGAAAGTGACCTGGAAGGTCCACAGGGGCCTTTTGCCTCTACTCATGCTCCCTTGCCAAGCCCAAGTCAGAAACGGCAGGAAATCCCATCCTCCCAGGGGGATAGGAAGACCGATCAGAGAGCCGCAGGAAGGCCTCCCATGGGGGCGAAGGCAGAGCAGCCCAGCCAGGCAGGAGAGCGCTCCAGCTACGGGACCAGGCGCTGGCAGGAGTCGGATTCCGGATGTACGCCCAGGTCAGGACATACTCAAGGGCTGAATGGGGCCTTCTAGAGAGAAGCTAAACTGAAGGATGGAGTGGCCATTTACTGCTTAGGGAAGGCTTCAGAAGCAACACGTTCAAGGGTAAGAGTTTGGTAATAGTACATTTCATTGTGAAACACTAAACTTTTCATAAGCATCCCAGTTGAGATGTGTAGTAGACAGTTGGGTGTATGTGTCTTGAGTTCAGTAGAGAGAAAAATTTAGGGACCATCAATTCAGTGATAGTGTTTACAGCCTCGTGCTGCAAGAGTTACCTGAAAAAATATGTGGATAGAGAAGAGAAAAGGTCCAAGGACGGAGGCGTGGGGCACTCCAGTGTTTATATGTTTGGTAAATGAATGGGACAAACAGAAGAGCTTGCGGAGGAGCTGCTGTGAACGGGGAGGACTCTCAGCAGCACGCAGTGTGGTGGAAGCTACATGAGAACAGCATTGCAAAGAGAGTGACCAGCTCTGCCAGATCCTGCTGGCAGGCCACGTTAGACAGGGGCCGACAGCTGGCCACGGCTTAGCAACATGTGAGGCATTGCTCACACCGAACAGGGGTCATTTGGTGGAATGGCGAAGACAAAAGCCACCTGGAGATCTCTGGGAGCAAAAAAATGGGATGGTGGTTGGAGTGGCATGCGGGAGTTCAGCATGGCCGGATGCTGCTGAGAATGCTCCGGCAGAGCGGGCAGGGCACACAGCAGGGGTGGGGCACACCCCAGGGTGCTGTCTCATGCCACTCTGGGGAGGGGTTCACTCTGAGGGAAGCACAGTAGCTCAAACTACTGAAGTGGAAAGATGCCCAAGTGGGCAAAAATGCAGGTAGGGGGGTGGGCATGCTGGTGAGCACACGCAGGGAATCCTTCTGGTTGTTTCTATTTCTCAATGAAATAGGAATCAAAGCCAAGAGCTAGAATTAGAATGAAGGAGGTTTGAAGAGAGAAAAGATGATAACTAGTCATCTAACGAATGGACTCGGGCACAGATTATGCTTCCCAGGCTGCCCTTGGGGGACCACTTAAAGTCAGAGCACTCAGCATATTTGCATGTTTCTCTCAAGCCATGATCAGCTGAGCAGGCACAGGACCAGGTTTGAAATAGCAAGCTGGTTTTTAAGAAGTCTCATTTTCATTGATCGAGATCATACCATTAATAGTCTCGATAATTTTAATCGTATCCTTACCCACAGATGCTCTTGAGATTACCAAATCACTGTAGACCCTGCCTCCCACATTACAGCCTACATTCACCAGTCCTCAGTCCTTCAGTCCCAAACCCATTACCTGTACCTGGTTCTCTCTTAGCACCCACCTCCTCTGCAAAGACTTTATCTTATTCCTGTTTGACCTCTAATGGACACGGTGCCAATTTTCCACAAGTGAAATCTTAGCAGCCTCTGGGCCGTCTTCCCACTTCTCTGCCTCATGTTAAACATTGTCTGTAGCCCCCTGTCTGGATCACACCCTGAATCAGGAGTTCAGCATCCATGTCTGAGCAGAGTCCTACATGCATTACTAACCTCTGATAAAATAAGAATGAACAAACACCACTAAGAGAAGAAGCCAGAGGTTTTGGGACCCCATCTCATCACTCTGCTTGCTGAGCCTCACCTGCCTTTCTGCTCCATCCAGAAGCCAGTTCCCAGACTGTTTAAATTCCGAGTGACATGGGTGACAGAGTGTATCACGGAGTCTGTGTTTCTCACCACACACTGGACCAATTCTTTCACAGTCCAGATGGTTAATGTTGCAGCAAGGACATGGTCAACATGTTGAGCTTACCACTAAATAACTTGCTCCTGGGGACCTTTTGGAAATTGTTATCGAACAAAAGGATGTCAGCTTCTTTAGTTAAAAAAAAAAAAAACTGTCTCAGTAGGGAAACATTTGGGCAGGTTTCAGTTTAAGCAAAAATCATTTTATTCATTTCATTTTAACAGTTTCTATTGAATAAGCATGAAAAATGGTTTTCATTAGTCCTTCGTCCACATTATACCTGACAAGCAGGGGAAAACATGAATTTTTCCTGTACGTAACAAATATTCTGCAGTGATATGGAGCAGCAGGAGAGATGCAAAAGGAATAGTAATTTTGCAAAATAAAAAGGCTTGAGCCAAAACAGATCATTTATTCCCAGGAAGGAGCATGAATATGCCAGCACATGAGAAAAATAAACTGATGAAATTTCTAATACAGGAGATTATGATTAAAGACAATTTATAATCGGTCTGAAAATGAGGTGGGAAGGAATACTTCATTTTCATTATTTGCTTCAACCTTATTTATTTTCTCATGCCCCATTTATTCAGCAGGGGTCCCCAACAATCTCTCCACAGGTAGAACTTTCTGCCACATGCCCAGGCTAATGTTTGCTACCATATAAATTGCTTATTTCATGAGCTACTTTCCTTGCTGGGTCTAGGATTTTAACACTAATGTGATTTTCCTTTCTTTTTAATGCTGAGATTAATTGTACTTGTGTAATATCTAGTTTTGAAATGTAAATGTCTTTGACATTTTACTTTAATTCCAATTTGGATGGTAATTTAAGGGTTTAATTAACAATAAAGATGAATCAACCTATAAAATGAATACATAAACAGGGAGCAGCAATTTACAAAAATGAAAGAAAATGTGTCTAATGCATTCTCTGTAGATTCTTACTGGTGTGGGAGAGGCGTGTGTGTGTCTGTACTTCATCACACAATTAAGATCAGAAAAGACCCAGCTTAGAATGTTGCCTATTTAACTGACACTTCACGCTAGTTAGTGGTTGTGAATACCAGTAATAGTAAATAGGAAGAAATGTCTCTTTGGAAGAAAGAGTGCGTAAAGCAAATAGGGAGGGAAAGTCTAAAAGGAAGACTTCTCTTACATTCATGATAAGCAAAAATGAGTAACTGAGTAATGCATGGACAGAATTTGTACAGAACTCTAAACATGAACTCTGGAATGTGCCAAATGCTTTACTTGACTTGCTCACTTATCCCCATACAATTCTACAAAATAAAGCTTTATATTATTCCTACTTTATAGATGAAGAGGCTGAAGTTCAGAGAGGTGAAGTAATTTGCCCAAGATCA
This sequence comes from Manis javanica, assembly GCF_040802235.1. Classification (NCBI taxonomy): domain Eukaryota; kingdom Metazoa; phylum Chordata; class Mammalia; order Pholidota; family Manidae; genus Manis; species Manis javanica. The sequence continues at coordinate 3,459,106 of NC_133170.1, read as the reverse complement.
CACAACTAGTCAGTGGCCTGAGCAGGATTTAAACTCAAGTCAGTCTGACACTAGACTTATTTTATACAAAGATTATTCCTTAAAACTTATTTTTTCTTTAATTGAAAAAATCTGCTTAAAACGCACAGTATAGTATTAAGCCTGATAATGAAACTGCAAAGCCATTTAAAGTCAGATACATATTGGCACACTTTGTGCAAAATTTGGGAAGAATTTTCCCTGAGGTTGCGATATCACTCCTCAACTCACTTATACCACTTGTACCTCTCAGATGCTCTCAGGAAAACACCGGACGCAGTTAGTAGCCAACATCGAAGGCAGCAATGTTCTTACAAAGAAAGCTGGGGTACCCACTCTGGGACTAAATCATACAAGGTGCCCAAAGGAAACGCCTCATCTCCTTCCTATGGGGACCTGTGTCCTCCAATTCGTTGGGAAGGATCTGGAGGAATGCATTCCTTCAGGTTGTTCTGGTGAAGGGGAATTAAGAGTAATACTTTGAGCTAATCCAAGGAAAACTGCATTTTTCTTTGCATAAACTGACATGTCAAGAAAAGACTCAGTCTTTTTCCCTAGGAAAGCAGGAAGCAGAAGGGAATTTTTTTTAAGAAATATGGGATATAAATAGGGAAAACTAAGTAGGTAGTAAGTGATAAAGTATTCGTAACCTTTTCCATTATGACAGCACTTTCAGATAAAATGCCTGCAGTTTGCTAATGATCCCTTGAGTTGGGTGGGGAAATATTATCATCTCAGTTAACGGAAGAGCTTGAGGCTCCAAAAGGTCAAGGCGCTGCTCTGAGGTTACGTGGATTTTAAGTAATAATACATGGGCCTCAGCTCAGGTCTTCCATTCTGTCAATATTTAATAGTGATAACATGTTTATTATCTGGAGGCTTTTATGGATAATTATTTCATTAAACAGAAAGCTCCCCTGGGATTCTTTCCTTAAGATGAATGCTTCTCACACATAAGTACCCAATGCCACAAGGGCTCACAGGAGGAAATTCCAACAGGACTCACCACCACCTTCATCTCCAGACCACAATTACCAGTTGGTACCTCGATGAGTTGCTCTGGGTCAGACAGTTTCAAATATTAACTGTTCAGTTGTCACAAAAGCCTTAACAAGCTACATATCATTATCCCCTTTCCTACAAAACAGGTTGGGAGAAGAAGAAATTATCCTAACAGTACTATTAAGTAAGTCTATCAGTCAGGTTATCAGGTGTTTAATAACAAAAAATAAAAACAAACAAACAGTAAACCCTCTGTGGTGTTTAATTAACCACATGGCTGCATTTATTACCTGCTGGCTATACGTCCGGTGTAGCCAGGTCTCTGCTCCTGTAGCACAGGTCTCTACTCATCCCAGGGCCCAGCCTGTCAAAGCAGCCCTTTCTAGGGCTCAGGCCGCACGCCTCTGCTCGGAAGCTGGTGAGCCTTTATCTCACAGCCCCAGGCAAGCCACGAGGGCAAGTCTGATGTCAGCAGGGTGGGGATTATACCCATTGACACCCTCACCCTGCCCCCAGAGGGACCCTAGGGAGGCAGCACATAGTTTTGACACTATCACACTTTACCAAATCTGCAATCAGGGTTACAAATATGTGCTTCTCCCTTTACTATAGTCAACCCCACAGTTTCATCTGAATGCGAGGCCAGACTGGAAGTCTAGGATTTTGTGGTAATTTCTATGTCAGGTCTGGATTTGCTCCTGTGGTTGTTGAGACCTACGAATAATCAATCAATCAATCAATCAAATTAAATAAGTCAGCTTCACACACACCCCAGGGAGCTGGCTTGTCCTCTCTCTTTAGAGGAGAGTGAACTGTTTCATTTTCAGGACTTTTGCAAATGTCGTATTGGTAGCTTAAACCTGTAAGGAGCAAACAGTTTGTAAAAATAACGCAGTGTTCTTTGGCAGAGGCGTCTGTCCGACGCCAGTGCCCGTGTTCGTATCTACTATGTTGTACTATTGCTCTCCAAAATATGGCTTTGTATCATTTTATTTGCCTAGGGACAAGAGTTCTGAGAATCCTTTGTGACACAGAACAAGAGCTATTGTGCTTCAATTGATAATTTTCTAAGGGACACAAGGCAATAACTGTCAAGGTGACCAGTCATAGCTGAACTAACTTGAGACAAAATTCATTTTGAAGAGAAAGAAGTGAGGCAAGGGTGCCCACAGTGATTTAAGGTATTTTTTTGCACATTCTTAGAGCAATGAAAAATTTAAGTCATAAAAAATTATGTTCTTAAATGATGTTTTTCATCTTGAGAGATTACTTGTAATTACTTATCATTAGCTATGATTTAAAGCAGTTAGAGAAATACTTTATCCCTATTTTATAAGTTGGGAGACATAAACCAGGTTTGTCATTTATATTGGTATACTAAAGTAGGAGTTTAAAGCAATTATACAGATGACTTAAAGAAATGGCACACACATTATATTTCTTTGAATATGTATACTACACATTTGATATATATCATATATATATTCTTCGAAAAAAATATAGCTTTTTATATATAAAAATAGTTATAGCTTTTTTTCTCCTGTTTATTTAAATCTAGCCCAAGATCCTGGCCCTTGCAAGTGTCTTTTAAAAGAAAGTAATTGAGACAAAACCCTTGTCAGACTTATCAAGAAAAAAAGAGGGCACAAATTAACAAAATCAGAAATGAAAAAGGAATAGTTACAAATGACACCACAGAAATACAAAGAATTCCTAGAGAATTCTGTGAAAAATTATATGCCAATAAATTGGACAACCTAGAAGAAGTGGACAAATTCCTAGAAAAGGAATTCCTCCCAAGCCTGACCCATGAAGAAACAGAAAATCTGAACAGACCAATTACCAGCAATGAAATTGAATTAGTAATAAAAAAACTCCCAACAAGAACCAGAAGGTTTCATAGCTAAATTTTACCAAATATTTAAAGAAGAGCTAATATCCATCCTCCTTAAAGTATTCCAAAAAACAGAAGAGGAGGGAATGCTTCCAAACTCATTCTATGAGGCCAGCATCACTTCAATACCAAAACCAAACAAAGACACTACAAAAAAAGAAAATTACATACCAACATGCCTGACAAACATAGATGCAAAAATCCTCAACGAAATATTACCAATCAAATTCAAAAATACATAAAAAGGATCATTCATCATGACCAAGTTGGGTTATTCCAAGGATGCAAAGATGGTACAATATTGGTAAATCAATTAATGTGATATGCCACATTAACCAAAACAAAAGAGATAAAAATCCACACGATAATCTCAATAGATGCTGAAAAAGTATTTGACAAAATTCAACATCTATTCATGATAAAAACTCAACAAAATGGGTATGGAGGGAATGTACCTCAACATAATAAAGGCCATATATAACAAACCCAGAGTTAACATACTACTCAAGGGCAAAAAGCTGAAAATGTTTCCTCTAAGACCAGGAACAAGACAAGCGTTTCCTCTAACCATTATTATCCAACATAGTACTGGCAGTCCTAGCCATGGCAATCAGACAAGATGAAGAGATAAAAGGCATCCAAATTGGTAAGGAAGAAGTTAAACTGTCACTATTTGCAGATGAAATATTATGCATAGAAAACCTTAAAAACTCCACCAAAAAACTATTAGTACTAATAACTAGATTCAGTGAAGTTGCAGGATACAAAATCAACACACAGAAATCTGTTGCATACCTATATACTAACAACAACTTAGCAGGAAGAGAAATCAGGAAAACAATTCTATTTACAGTTGCATCAAAAAGAATAAAATACCTATGAATAAACCCAACCAAGGAGGTGAAAGACCTGTACTCTGAACACTGTAAGACACTCATAAGAGAAATTAAAGATACAAATAAATGGAAATCAATCCCATCTTCATGGATAGGAAGAATTAATATTGTCAGATGACCATAGTACCCACAGTAATTTTCAAATTCAATGTGAATTAATATTGTCAGATGACCATAGTACCCACAGTAATTTTCAAATTCAATGCAATCCCTATCAAAATACCAAGAGCATTTTTCAATGAACTAGAGCAAATAATCCTAAAATTCATATGGAACCATAAAAGACCCCAAATAGCCAAAGCAATCCTAAGAAAGAAGGACAAAAAAAAGCTTGGTTATTACAATCCCTGACTTTAAGCTATACTACAAAGCTATAGTGATCAAAACAGTATGGTAGGCATAAAAACAGACCCATAGATCAATGGAACAGAATAGAGAGCCCAGATATAAACCCACACATATATGGTCAATTAATATACAATAAAGGAGCCATGAATATACAATGGGGAAAAGACAGCCTCTTCAACGACTGGTGTTGGGAAAACTGGACTACATGTAAGAGAATGAAACTGGATTACTGTCTAACTCCACATACAAAAGTAAACTCAAAATAGATGTAAATGTGAGACATGAAACCATAAACATAGGCAAAAATCTCTTGAACATAAGCATGAGCAATTCTTTTCTGGACACATCTCCCTGGGCCAGGGAAACAAAATAATAAATGAGCAAGTGAGACTACATTAAACTAAAAATCTTCTGTACAGCAAAGGACACCATCAACAGAACAAAAAGTCAACTTACAGTATGGAAAAATACATTCATAACTGATTCATCCAATAAGGGGTGAACATCCAAAATATATAAATAACTCATACAACTCAACACCAAAAAAACAAAGAACCTGATGAAAAAATGGGCAGGGACCTGAACAGACATTTTTCCAGAAAAGAAATACAGGTGGCCAACAGGCACATGAAAAGATGTTCCACATCTCTAATCATCAGGGAAATGCAAATCAAAACCACAATGAAGAGGTTACCTCATAGCAGTCAGAATGGTCACTATCCAAAAGACAAGAAATAATAAGTGTTGACAAGGATGTGGAGGAAAAGGAACCCTCCTACACTACTGGTGGGAATGTAAGTTGGTGCAGCTGCTATGGAAAGCAGTATGGAGGTTCCTCAAAAACACTAGAAATAGAAATACCACATAACCCAGTAATTCCACTTCCAGGAATTTACATGAAGAAATCAAAATCTCTGACTTAAAAAGATATATACACCCCTATGTTTATTGCCACATTGTTTACAATAGATAAGATATGGAGTGACCTAAACGCCCATCAGCAGACAGATAGATAAAAACGATGAGGTACAGATACACAATGGAATATTATTCAGCCATAAAAAGAAAGAAACCCTTCCATCTGCCATACAGATGGACCTAGAGGGTGTTATGCTAAGTGAAATAAGTCAGGTGCATACCATATGATTTCACTTTTTTGTGGAATCTAAAAATAAAACAAAATGAACAAAATAGCAGTAGAGTCATAGACACTGAGACAGGACTGGTGGTTACCATGGAGGAGGGTTGGGGTAGATGGTGAGGAGGATATAGAGGCTCAAAAATTCTCAATCATAATATAAGTTGGTCATGGGGATGGTAGTACAGCTTGGAGAATATAGCCAATGATTTTTCTATCTTTAGAATTCTTAATATTCTATGTTGACAGATAGCAACTGCATTAGTGGGGGTGAGGATTTAATAATGTGGTTAACTGTTAAACTACTGTGTTGTACACTTGAAACTAATATAAGATTGTATATCAACTACACTTCAATAAAAAGTTGAAAAAAGGCGGGAGCCAAGATGGCGGCGTGAGTAGAGCAGTGGAAATCTCCTCCCAAAAACACATAGAGCTATGAAAATATAACAAAGAAAAATCTTCCTAAAATAGAGACCACAGGACACAGGACAACATCCAGACCACATCCACACCTGCAAGAACCCAGCGCCTTGTGAAGGGGGTAAGATACAAGCCCCAGCCCGGCGGGACCCGAGCGCCCCTCCCCCCGGCTCCCGGCGGGTGGAGAGAAACCGGAGCAGTTTTTTTTTTTGGCGAGCGCTTTTTGGAAGCCTTAGAGGGACGGGCCCCCGTTGCTGGGGAGGCAGGGTGGCGGGACCGGTGAGGAGGTGCCTGGGAACAGCGCCGGAGGACAAAGAATATCCCGCGTTTCTCCCTGCGAGACCTGGGGGCGGGTGCCTGAGACCGGTGCCTGAGGACGGAGGAGGTCGCGCGTTTTTCCCCTTTTTTTTTTTTCTCTTTATGGCAAGCGCTTTTTGGAAGCCTTGAAGGGACGGGGACCCCAGTGCTAGGGAGGCACGGTGGCGGGACTGGTGAGCGGGTGGCTGGGACCGGCGCCTGAGGACAAAGAATATCCCCCGTTTTTCCCTGCGGGACCGGTGGGCGGGTGCCTGAGACCGGCACTTGAGGACAGAGGAAATCGCGCGTTTTTCCCCTTTTTTTTTTCTCTTTTCTGCGAGTGCTTTTTGGAAGCCTAAAAGGGACAGGGACCCCGGTGCTAGGGAGGCAGGGCGGCGGGACTGGTGAGCGGGTGCCTGGGACCGGCACCTGAGGACAAAGAATATCCCGCATTTTTCCCTGTGGGACCGGTGGGTGGGTGCCTGAGACCAGCACCTGAGGACGGAAGAAATCGCGCGTTTTTCCCCTTTTTTTTCTCTCTTTTTGCCAAGTGCTTTTTGGAAGCCTTGAAGGGACAGGGACCCCGGTGCTAGGGAGGCAGGGCGGCAGGACTGGTGAGCGGATGCGTGGGACCAGTGCCTGAGGACAAAGAATATTGAGCGTTCCTTCCCTGCGGGACCGGTGGGTGGGTGCTTTTTGGAAGCCTTGAAAGGACAGGGACCCTGGTGCTAGGGAGACAGGGCAGCAGGACCAGTGCGCGGGTGCCTGGGACCGGCACCTGAGGAAAAAAAAAAAAAATCGCGTGTTTTTTCTTTTTTTTTTCCTTTCTGTTCCCTCTCTCATTGTTGCTGTTGTTGTTTTGGTTTGGAGAGTGCTTTTTGGAAATCTTAAAGGGGCAGGACAGGTCACTTAGACCAGAAGCAGGGAATCTGGGGATCTCTGGGCACTCTAACCCCCTGGGCAGCAGGGAGCACAGAGGCCCCTTACGGAGATAAATAGTCTCCCGGCCGCTCCCCCTCCAACGGGGCTCCACCATTTTGGAGGAACAGCCCCAGCCAGGCCAAGCCCACAGCAACAGTGGAGATAAACCCCAAAGCAACTGGGCAGGAAGCAGAAGCCCTGTCTGCGCACAGCTGCCCAGCACAAGCCACTAGAGGTCGCTATTCTCCCAGGAAAAGGCTACAAACCAACAAGAAGGGAAGCTCTTCCAGCGGTCACTTGTACCAGCTCTGCAGACTATCTCTATCACCATGAAAAGGCAAAACTACAGGCAGACAAAGATCACAGAGACAACACCTGAGAAGGAGACAGACCTAACTAGTCCTCCTGAAAAAGAATTCAAAATAAAAATCATGAACATGCTGACAGAGATGCAGAAAAAAATGCAAGAGCAATGGGATGAGATGCAGAGAAAAATGCAAGAGCAGTGGGATGAGATGCAGAGAAAAATGCAAGAGCAGTGGGATGAAGTCCGGAAGGAGATCACAGATGTCAGGAAAGAGATCACAGAAGTGAAACAATCCCTGGAAGGATTTATAAGCAGAATGGATAAGATGCAAGAGGCCATTGAAGGAATAGAAGCCAGAGAACAGGAACGTATAGAAGCTGACATAGAGAGAGATAAAAGGATCTCCAGGAATGAAACAACACTAAAGGAAATATGTGACCAATACAAAAGGAAAAACATTCGTATTATAGGGATACCAGAAGAGGAAGAAAGAGGAAAAGGGATAGAAAGGGTCTTTGAAGAAATAATTGCTGAAAACTTCCCCAAACTGGGGGAGGAAATAATCGAACAGACCATGGAATTATACAGAACCCCCAACAGAAAGGATCCAAGGAGGACAACACCAAGACACATAATAATTAAAATGGCAAGGATCAAGGACAAGGAAAGAGTTTTAAAGGCAGCTAGAGAGAAAAAGGTCACCTATAAAGGAAAACCAATCAGGCTAACATCAGACTTCTCAACAGAAACCCTACAGGCCAGAAGAGAATGGCATGATATACTTAATGCAATGAAACAGAAGGGCCTTGAACCAAGGATACTGTATCCAGCACGACTATCATTTAAATATGATGGTGGGATCAAACAATTCCCAGACAAGCAAAAGCTGAGGGAATTTGCTTCCCACAAACCACCTCTACAGGGCATCCTACAGGGACTGCTCTAGATGGGAGCACCCCTAAAAAGAGCACAGAACAAAACACACAACATATGAAGAAGGGAGGAGGAGGAATAAGAAGGGAGAGAAGAAAAGAATCTCCACACAGTGTATATAACAGCTCAATAAGCGAGCTAAGTTAGGCAGTAAGATACTAAAGAAGCTAACCTTGAACCTTTGGTAACCACGAATCTAAAGCCTGCAATGGCAATAAGTACATATCTTTCAATAGTCACCCTAAATGTAAATGGACTTAATGCACCAATCAAAAGACATAGAGTAATAGAATGGATAAAAAAGCAAGACCCATCTATATGCTGCTTACAAGAAACTCACCTTAAACCCAAAGATAAGCATAGACTAAAAGTCAAGGGATGGAAAAACATATTTCAGGCAAACAACAGTGAGAAGAAAGCAGGGGTTGCAGTACTAATATCAGACAAAATAGACTTCAAAACAAAGAAAGTAACAAGAGATAAAGAAGGCCACTACATAATGATAAAGGGCTTAGTCCAACAAGAGGATATAACCATTCTAAATATATATGCACCCAATACAGGAGCACCAGCATATGTGAAGCAAATACTAACAGAACTAAAGAGGGAAATAGACTGCAATGCATTCATTGTAGGAGACTTCAACACACCACTCACCCCAAAGGATAGATCCACCGGGCAGAAAATAAGTAAAGACACACAGGCACTGAACAACACACTAGAACAGATGGACCTAATAGACATCTATAGAACTTTACATCCAAAAGCAACAGGATATACATTCTTCTCAAGTGCACATGGAACATTCTCTAGAATAGACCACATACTAGCTCACAAAAAGAGCCTCAGTAAATTCCACAATATTGAAATTCTACCAACCAATTTTTCAGACCACAAAGGTATGAAAGTAGAAATAAATTCTACAAAGAAAACAAAAAGGCTCACAAACACATGGAGGCTTAACAACATGCTACTAAATAATCAATGGATCAATGAACAAATCAAAATAGAGATCAAGGAATATATAGAAACAAATGACAACAACAACACTAAGCCCCAACTTCTGTGGGATGCAGCGAAAGCAGTCTTAAGAGGAAAGTATATAGCAATCCAGGCACACTTGAAGAAGGAAGAACAATCCCAAATGAATAGTCTAACATCACAATTATTAAAACTGGAAAAAGAAGAACAAATGAGGCCTAAAGTCAGCAGAAGGAGGGACATAATAAAGATCAGAGAAGAAATAAACAAAATTGAGAAGAATAAAACAATAGCAAAAATCAACGAAACCAAGAGCTGGTTCTTTGAGAAAATAAACAAAATAGATAAGCCTCTAGCCCAACTTATTAAGAGAAAAAGAGAGTCAACACAAATCAACATAATCAGAAATGAGAATGGAAAAATCACGACAGACTCCACAGAAATACAAAGAATTATTAAAGACTACTATGAAAACCTATATGCCAACAAGCTGGAAAACCTAGAAGAAATGGACAACTTCCTAGAAAAATACAACCTCCCAAGACTGACCAAGGAAGAAACACAAAAGTTAAACAAACCAATTACAAGCAAAGAAATTGAAACAGTAATCAAAAAACTACCCAAGAACAAAACCCCGGGGCCGGACGGATTTACCTCGGAATTTTATCAGACACACAGAGAAGACATAATACCCATTCTCCTTAAAGTGTTCCACAAAATAGAAGAAGAGGGAATACTCCCAAACTCATTCTATGAAGCCAACATCACCCTAATACCAAAACCAGGCAAAGACCCCACCAAAAAAGAAAATTACAGACCAATATCCCTGATGAACGTAGATGCAAAAATACTCAATAAAATATTAGCAAACAGAATTCAACAGTATATCAAAAGGATCATACACCATGACCAAGTGGGGTTCATCCCAGGGATGCAAGGATGGTACAACATTCGAAAATCCATCAACATCATCCACCACATCAACAAAAAGAAAGACAAAAACCACATGATCATCTCCATAGATGCTGAAAAAGCATTTGACAAAATTCAACATCCATTCATGATAAAAACTCTCAGCAAAATGGGAATAGAGGGCAAGTACCTCAACATAATAAAGGCCATATATGATAAACCCACAGCCAGCATTATACTGAACAGCGAGAAGCTGAAAGCATTTCCACTGAGATCGGGAACCAGACAGGGATGCCCACTCTCCCCACTGTTATTTAACATAGTACTGGAGGTCCTAGCCACGGCAATCAGACAAAACAAAGAAATACAAGGAATCCAGATTGGTAAAGAAGAAGTTAAACTGTCACTATTTGCAGATGATATGATACTGTACATAAAAAACCCTAAAGACTCCACTCCAAAACTACTAGAACTGATATCGGAATACAGCAAAGTTGCAGGATACAAAATCAACACACAGAAATCTGTAGCTTTCCTATACACTAACAACGAATCAATAGAAAGAGAAATCAGGAAAACAATTCCATTCACCATTGCATCAAAAAGAATAAAATACCTAGGAATAAACCTAACCAAGGAAGTGAAAGACTTATACTCTGAAAACTACAAGTCACTCTTAAGAGAAATTAAAGGGGACACTAATAAATGGAAACTCATCCCATGCTCATGGCTAGGAAGAATTAATATCGTCAAAATGGCCATCCTGCCAAAAGCAATATACAAATTTGATGCAATCCCTCTCAAATTACCAGCAACATTCTTCAATGAATTGGAACAAATAATTCAAAAATTCATATGGAAACACCAAAGACCCCGAATAGCCAAAGCAATCCTGAAAAAGAAGAATAAAGTAGGGGGGATCTCACTCCCCAACTTCAAGCTCTACTACAAAGCCATAGTAATCAAGACAATTTGGTACTGGCACAAGAACAGAGCCACAGACCAGTGGAACAGATTAGAGACCCCAGAAATTAACCCAAACATATATGGTCAATTAATATTTGATAAAGGAGCCATGGACATACAATGGCAAAATGACAGTCTCTTCAACAGATGGTGCTGGCAAAACTGGACAGCTACATGTAGGAGAATGAAACTGGACCATTGTCTAACCCCATATACAAAGGTAAACTCAAAATGGATCAAAGACCTGAATGTAAGTCACGAAACCATTAAACTCTTGGAAAAAAACATAGGCAAAAACCTCTTAGACATAAACATGAGTGATCTCTTCTTGAACATATCTCCCCGGGCAAGGAAAACAACAGCAAAAATGAGCAAGTGGGACTACATTAAGCTGAAAAGCTTCTGTACAGCGAAAGACACCATCAATAGAACAAAAAGGAACCCTACAGTATGGGAGAATATATTTGAAAATGACAGATCTGATAAAGGCTTGACGTCCAGAATATATAAAGAGCTCACACGCCTCAACAAACAAAAAACAAATAACCCAATTAAAAAATGGGCAGAGGAACTGAACAGACAGTTCTCCAAAAAAGAAATACAGATGGCCAAGAGACACATGAAAAGATGCTCCACATCGCTAATTATCAGAGAAATGCAAATTAAAACTACAATGAGGTATCACCTCACACCAGTAAGGATAGCTGCCATCCAAAAGACAAACAACAACAAATGTTGGCGAGGCTGTGGAGAAAGGGGAACCCTCCTACACTGCTGGTGGGAATGTAAATTAGTTCAACCATTGTGGAAAGCAGTATGGAGGTGCATCAAAATGCTCAAAACAGACCTACCATTTGACCCAGGAATTCCACTCCTAGGAATTTACCCTAAGAACGCAGCAATCAAGTTTGAGAAAGACAGATGCACTCCTATGTTTATCGCAGCACTATTTACAATAGCCAAGAATTGGAAGCAACCTAAATGTCCATCTGTAGATGAATGGATAAAGAAGATGTGGTACATATACACAATGGAATACTACTCAGCCATAAGAAGTGGAAAAATCCAACCATTTGCAGCAACATGGATGGAGCTGGAGAGTATTATGCTCAGTGAAATAAGCCAAGCGGAGAAAGAGAAATACCAAATGATTTCACTCATCTGAGGAGTATAGGAACAAAGGAAAAACTGAAGGAACAAAACAGCAGCAGAATTACAGAACCCAAAAATGGACTAACAGGTACCAAAGGGAAAGGAACTGGGGAGGATGGGTGGGCAGGGAGGGATAAGGGGGGGGAAGAAGAAGGGGGGTATTAAGATTAGCATGCATGGGGGGGAAGGAGAAAGGGGAGGGTGGGCTGCACAACACAGAGAGGACAAGTAGTGACTCTACAACATTTTGCTAAGCTGATGGACAGTAACCGTAATGTGGTTGTTAGGGGGGACCTGATATAGGGGAGAGCATAGTAAACATAGTATTCTTCAGGTAAGTGTAGATTAAAAATTTAAAAAAAAAAAAAAAAGAAAGAAAGAAAAGGGGGATTACTCCTTAACAGGATAAAACTATTGGTAAATCAAAGATCAACGCATGCTTTAAATATCCTTAATGTTGATCACTTAAAGGGTGTCAGATGATCAGCTATGGAGGTACTCTTTTCTGATAATATTCCTTTCTCTTAATTAAAAAAAAAAAAAAAAAAGCAGCTGTGTGCTGAGTTACTGTGTGCTGACCTCCAATGAGTTCTGCACAGTGGTATAGAGGGCATGTCAAAGTGTGGGCAAAGGGTCTGTTTGTTTCTACGCAGAAGATCAAGGCCTAGCTTGGATACCCAGAAAATGAACTAAGATACGATATGAGGAGGAGCTTCCGGCATCAGCACTCTCTGGAGGACTCGTGCCGGGGGATGATCATCAAAAAGCCTCCACAGGGATCCGGACGATGCTGCGGTTGTGGCTGCATCCAGCCCACCGTCTCCTGGACTTGCCATGAGAAGGAGGAGGGAGATGTCTAGGCTGGCATGTGCATACAGTGAGACAACGAATTTGACCGGATCTGTCTGTTGGAACTCAACCAGGAGTTGGGAGGGGTGCAAGTTGTAGCACCCCAAAATCTCATGACTATAGACTATCTATGGTTAAAAGAACATATGGGATGTGAACAGATCCCAGAAATGGGCTGCTTTAATTTGTCTGATGGTTCAAGTACAGTTGGAAAATATCCATCATATCATAGATAAATTTTCACAAATGCCTAGGGTGCCTAAATGGTTTTCTTGGCTTCACTGGAGATGGCTGGTAATTATAGATTTGCTTTGTTTATGTCACCGTATTCCTATTATGTCAATATGTGTGTGCAAATTAGTTAGTAGTTTAAAACCTATACATACTTAAGGTACTATACAAGAAGATATGTCAAAGAAATAATCAATCCTCCCAAGTTTCCTTCATATGCTACATCTATAGCTTTTCTTCTTCCTTCCTAATTACAAACTTTAAATAGAATTCGTGCCTCATATCGAATTTACCGAGTATCATAATTCCTCCAGGTGGTAAAGATACCTCGAGACAAGTGCTGGGCATAGAAGCCACAGGGCATAAATCTGCAAAGAAGTAAAAAGCTAACCTTTGCAAACAATATGGCTTCTCTCTCACTTACCAACTTTACATTTCCCTGTATGGCCCCGGAAGATGACTGGTTAGCCAGAGACGGGTAAGATTCCTCAAGGGAGGAACAACCTAAGACAGGCACAGTCGCAGGGGGGCCATCAGGTGAGAATTTGGGGATCAACAGAGGTGAGGCTCAGAACCTCACCCCCCCTGTTTTGAGAGAAATCTTCTGCATCCGTGGATGTTTTGCTGCCCTTGTCTAGCCTGGATTAATACTTAGTCCATAGGCACACACCTGATCATCTGATCATCTACATTTGCCTTCTTACAGCACTAAACTATGTTTTCTACCTTTATCTTGCATCTACCTACCACTTCAGCATTTTATTAAAAATAAAAATAATAATAATAATAGGAGAAATGTGGGATCAACATATAAATCAAGTACAAAAATCAAATGAATATTCATATTTGACCTGATGGTTTATAGGTCATATTGCATGATCAAAACCGAAAGTTTCTGTGATGACTGCCCTTGTACTGTTCACCATGTAAGAATTTATTCACTCTGTAAGAATTCGTTCACCATGTAAGAACTTGTTCGTTATGCTTCAGAAGATTGGAGACTGACGAGAATTAGGCTTGAGATGGATTAATGATTGTACATTGAGCATTGACCCCCCTATACTGAATTTTATTGTTGTTAACAACCATTTGATCAATAAATATGAGAGATGCCCTCTCAAAAAAAAAAAAAAAAAAAAAAAAAAAAAAAGTTGAAAAAAAAGAAGTTTGGACTGTATGTTGGAGCAGTGTTTTTACGGAAGCCTTCATTTACTGAAGTCACAGCGCTCCAAATTCCTCTCCCTGTTTTCAATATACTTACAGTATATGGTGTAATGTGAGACTCAACAGAGACGATGGGCTACTGGGAGTTGCAATGCTATGATTAGAGTTAGTTTAGTAGGAAGCAGTTTAGTTAAGGATTCTCAGGGTGCAATTTCTTATTTTCCTATAGCTTTCTATAATGCAGGAATGAAAGTCATATTTGGACCCTGGAGACTGAGTATCTCCCAAAAGGGTCTTTGACCATTTTTTTAAAGCCTTTGAGATGAAGATTGGGAAAGAAGTTGTCATTTGGCTTGGTGGGGGTACTGATCTCCTAGGAACGAAATCAACCTATTTGACCACATAAAACCACATTCTCTTTGCTCCCCCGAATCCCAGTGACAGGCTCCGTGACTTCCCTCATTCCCTCCTGCCTCTCTAGTCCCCCTGGAATAACAACTTAGTCCCAAAGGCAACATGTAAACATCTTATTACCGACCTTTAACAATGGCTACATTCTTATCTAAAAAGTTTCTAAATCATAATTAACTAATTACCAATGTTTTTTCTACAAGTGGGCCAGAGATATTCGAGATTCCATATTCTCAAAAGATTGTTTAAACCCCACACTCCATACATTCAGTTCATTGACTGCAATCATTTATTAGTCAGAAACAAGACATGTGGCAGCAACTGAAGTTTTGAGGATTATTCCTTGGAAAGTATCTCCTCCCTCTTAAAAGTCCTCCCTCATTGTCATTCTAGGTGGTCTGACCTTGGGCTGTACAGTCAGTTAGCTGAATTCAGTGGAACATGTTTTATATTCTTCCCAGATAACAATTCACAACAAATTAACCCTGATTGTTTGGCTTCTATGTAGGCTCGTCATAAAAGAGATCTGAGGTAATTATCCAGAAATTTATAACACTAGCTTTCTCAGACATCTTCTGATGAAAGTATTTTCTGCTATTAAAGGCAGTAGCATAAAAAGTCACTGAACATTTCAATGATAAATGCATTATGTGCAAACATTGAACACACTGGCCTCACAAATCTTTGGCCTTGTGATTTCCAAATACATTCCGAATATATTTCCAAGTGTTGTCTCCACATCCATTCCACAGATTGATAAAGAACAACTGCTGACGTATCAGGCATCTGGCCAGTCAGGGTTCTCCAAAGAAATAGAACCAATAATACATGTTCATGTACACATACACACACATAAGAGAAAGATGTTTACTGTAAGGAACTGACTCATGCAATTGTGGAAGATAAGAAGTGCTGGGATCTGTTTCAGCAGACTTGAAAAGCAGGGGAGCAGATGGTGTTTGTAGCTCCTGTCCAAACCTAAAGGCCTGGCCCAGCCTGGACAGCCAGTGGTGTAAGTTCTAGTCTGGAAGCCAACAGGCTGGGAGCCAAGAAGAGTCGGTGTTTCAGCTTGAGTCCAAAGGCCAGAAATTACCAGTGTCTGAGCCACACAGGCAGGCAGGTGGAGTTCCCTCTCACTCGGCCTTTGCTCCTCAGGCCTTCAGTGGACGGGATGAGTCCCCCCACCCCGCATTGCGGAGGCCCGTCTGCATTACTCAGCCCACCGATTCATGTGTTCAGCTCATCCAGAAACAACCCCATAGACACACCCAGTGCATTGGGCCGAATGTCTGGGCACTCCATGGCCCAGCCAAGTTGGCACATAAATTAACCCTCATAGCGCTACTGCAGCATTTACTTAAAAACCAAAGAATTTCAAAATAACTCTGATCTCAAATCCAGTGTATGGAAATTATAGATGATGTAGTATGTGAGTGGTTTATGTGAAAGAGAAGATAAAGGATTTTTTGAATATGGCTAGATTCACTCACCGCCCCCCCCAAAAAAAGGTCTGTGTTCTACATTAAACATATTGAAGAATAAATGAACGTGTTTTAAGATCAAATAAAATATTTGCATAGTTGAGTATTTTTTAGGATTCTTCACTTTCACAGTTTTTTTTTTAAATTAACCCACCAAATGGCTGCCCCAGAGAAAGTCAGTTACGAAGTAATTCTACCGCATATGACCGTGAAGTTGACACAGGCAGTTAAGGAAATGAGACACGTGAGTGTCAGAACAGTCGGTGAGAGCAGCTTGATTTTGCCTAAAGGCACCTTTTTCCCTGTGTGTCCTACATTGTAATGCTTTGCCACGGGGTGGTCTGAAGTTATCTCCGGACCTGAAACTGTCCATCACGACCATTTCCAGGTGTCATCAGATAACTCCTCTCTCACTACTGTCTGCTGAGCGCCGTCGGAAAAAGTCCTACAACGATGCCAGCTGCCACTCCAGCCCAGCCTGCCATCCAACCCGCTCGCCCGCCAAGACCGCTCAGCAATCCTTTACCTCTAGTCAGCTCTAACTTCATGCAATTTCTGTCTACATCTTCCCCATATTTTCCATTCTCATGGAGTCCCCATATCCACGTGCATCCCTCTCACTCTCGGTGAATGGGAATCCTGCCTCCTACTCGAGACGCTGAAGGCCGTACGATGCGAACTGCCTCCACTCCCCTCCATGTCATCGGTGAAGCCATCACTTCTCTCTTCCCTGCCTCTGCCCCAAGGTTCTCCTCTCTCTCCGCTGGCCATCTCATCCTTTCCTACCCATAACAGCACACAGGTCTTACTTCTGCATTTTCCTCTTGTCATTTGAGCGCTTGGTGTACTTAAGTAGATTTTCCACTTAGTTTTAAGCTCAGCACCTTTAAATTCTATAAAGTTCCTTCCAATTGTATAAAATGTTACGGGTTTATAAAATTATCTGGACGGTTTCTTTATCCTCCACTTCATTTATTCACTCAAGACAAGACAAGTGAAAGGATTTTTGCCCCTCTCTCTGACACTAGAATGCCACCATCAGTTGACTGTGTACAGTCTAGTTCCCTGCGAATTCCTCCTCCAGGACTTAGTCTCCTAATACATTCACTTTGACATCTCAGTTAGGAGCTTATTCCTGTTGTAAAGTGAACTTGAACTCTCCTGCTTAAAGATCCTTGCCAACAGATTCCTTAAACGGTGATCTAAAGTCGTCAAAATGCTCTCCAGAGAGGTTCTCCCTTCGTCAGGACAGGATCTCAGTCCGACGGGCATGGGCTCCCTGGAGACGCCACCTGCCGGCTGGCACCTCGGGCATCCAGGTGGGCAGCTCAGCTAATCGACAGTGTTGTTGAGGAACTCAAATCCAATTACCATGATTCATGCAAAGGCAATTTACCTTTCTTTCAGGAAGGGAAAGGCCATGCGCCAAATGCAGCAGGTTCCATATTTTTGCTCATAAAATACATAATTTGTCAAAATCATTTTTCTCTAAACACTTTAATGGAAATCCTTGGCAGGCCTATACACTAATGATTTCCACATTAATTCAGTGCTCAGTTCTTCTGTTATACCCCAAACCCTGTGCATCTCTCAAGTAGCACTATGATTCTATTATGAATTATATAACTAGACCAAGTCTGAGGAAGAGGGTATCTCCACTACACGGGCTCTGTGACTTCTTGTGGGCTGCCTGTGCTGAAATTAGCAGTGATAGGTGCATTGACTAGAGAGCAATTTTTAACAACTCCTTGTCTGTTGAATTATGTAGTCCCAGAATAAGTGAAGAGAAACTTTTCAAAGCAAAGGAGAAGGGAAAAGAGAGTTTTCAATTACAAAGTTTCTCTCATCAAATTTACTCCCAGGAAATTCCAGTGATTCCAGACTTTAAAAACATTAGGATGTTATTAATTGATGAATTTTCTTTACATATTTCAAAAATGTTCCTCATATTAAAATTTTTTACCTTGGCCCTTAGTGGCGGGGCAATTTTGCTTGTCAAATTGATGCAATAAAAGAGAGGAAGAAGAGATTTACTTCAAGAGGAAAAGAAATGACGCCCCATTATCATAACATACAAGGAGTGCAGGTTCTCGGCTCTGGAGTCTAGGTGAGCTACATTAGTGCTCATATTAAAATCCGTATCACATCACAAGTTTGTTTCTACTGAAAACTGCTCCGCTTGAGCTGATCTGTTATCAGTCCGACTTGAAGGAGCATTCTTCGCGCCTTTAAGAATGTGATAACGGAAGAATTGCTTCTCTCTCACTTACCAACTTTACATTTCCCTGTATGGCCCCGGAAGATGACTGGTTAGCCAGAGACGGGTAAGATTCCTCAAGGGAGGAACAACCTAAGACAGGCACAGTCGCAGGGGGGCCATCAGGTGAGAAATTGGGGATCAACAGAGGTGAGGCTTAGAACCTCAACCCCCCTGTTTTGAGAGAAATCTTCTGCATCCGTGGATGTTGTGTTGCCCTTGTCTAGCTTGGATTAGCACATAGTCTACAGGCACACACCTGATCATCTACATTTGCTCTCTTACAACACTAAACTATGTTTTCTACCTTTATCTTGCATCTACCACTTCAGCATTTTATTAAAAATTAATAATAATAATAGGGGAGAAACGTGGGATTCACATATAAATCAAGTATAAAAATCAAGTGAATATTCATATTTGACCTGATTGTTTATAGTTCATAATGCGTGATCAGAACCGGGAGTTTCTGTGATGACTGCCCTTGCACTGTTCACCATGTAAGAACTTATTCACTATGTAAGAACTCATTCACCATGTAAGAACTTGTTCGTTATGCTTCAGAAGATTGGAGACTGACGAGAATTAGGCTTGAGATGGATTAATGATTGTGCATTGAGTCCCCTATACAGAATTTCATTGTTGTTAACAACCATTTGATCAATAAATATGAGAGATGCCCTTTCAAAAAAAAAAAAAGAATGTGATAACGGGTCCTACTGAGCCATCAAACTAATTTTGTGTTCGTTGAGCCCATCCCAGAGCTGTTGCCAGAAAAGCAGGGGGCCAGGTGCAGAGTGCCGGCTGCCCACCTCCAGGGGTGCCGTCTTCTGGGTTTTCCTTGTGAAAGGCATGCTGCTCAAACCTCAGAGCCGCAACAGCTCTCCTCCTTCTTTCTCTCTGCCCCCCGGAGAGTCCCGGAGGGGTTTCACTCCAATGTCACTGTCCTATGTCACTGGAGGCTGCGCTTGTCCAGGAGCACTGTGGTAATTGCACGCGAGCTACAGTTAAGGCCTAATGAACATTATGCTTATGAAGAATGTAGCTCTGATTTCTAAAAGCACTTTGGTAAATTAGACAAATTAAATATTCATTACTTTGTACTTCATTAGTTCACATTTGGAACACTTTTTCTTCATTATAATAGCCTGGAGTAAAAGCATTTTTTTTAAAAATACATTTGGTTCTTTTTTTTTTTTTTCAGAAACTCTTTACTTAAAATATTAGGGCAAAGCTGTATTTTTTTTCCATGGGGCCCGTAATATTCAGCTTTCATCTTTTAAAAAACCTACACACAAAGAAAGCGAATGTGTGTGTGTATTTGCAGTTATTTCAAGAGTCAGCATAAAAATACGTAAACTTTTAACTCTGATTTTCACTCAAAGTTTATTATTGCTCTTATTCCTATAAAAGAAAATCGCTATTTCATTAAAGGAAACCTCAGTAGTAAGTTAAAAGTACTGCAGAGTTATAAAGAATGTGTTTTTTTTACATGTTGGAATAACTACAGTGATTTACTAGTCATCAGACTCTTAGAAGTTAAAAATCCTTAGTAGTAAGGTTGTTTGTAGGCAGTAGGTGATAAATAGACAAGCTTCCTTGGCACATGAAAATTAAAATTGGAAAAAGAATTATGATTGGAGCTCCTCTTTTCCACTTCTAGCTAGTCAGCTAAAATGTGTTCTTCCCTAAATGTATTCAGCAAATGTGTGTGGGAAAAATACCAAAAATAAGTTACTCCTCCTAAGAGTCTATTAATTGAATGTCTGTTACAGGCAGTCCAGTCACATAGTTAAGTTAGGCAACTAGACATGAACTTGTAGTCAAATTAAATGTCCCTAGATTTAGAGATCTTCAGATGTTTTTTCATTTAGGATTTCTACAAATGGCGATTAACAGTGGGTCTTTACCAAAAGATGTTGGGAAGAGAAGCAAATTCTAAGAATGTATTTTAGAAGGTTGCAGATTCAGAAGACTTGAATATGAGTTCTGGATGCATCATGCAGTCTTGCAGTCTTCATAAAAATCCCTGAATCTCCTTAAACATCATGACCTAATCTGGTAAATGGGAATGACGATACTCGTTTCACCCATTCCTGTTTCACAGTGAGCATACAGTGAGATCATCAAACACTAAAAAACCAAAACACAAAATATTCTATAGGTCAATGATATTAAAAATCCAAACCCTGAGCTCCATAATTTCCATCCAGTAAGCTATCAACAACAAAATATCAACTCCATATTAAGGCATGCAAAGTGCAGAGAGGCCTGTGGCCCAGGCAATCTCCTCTTGAACGCCAACTATATCGTATTCTGTCAGCAGGCTTCAGCAGCCTGGTCAGAACATCTTTTAGGCGAGAGATCATTCATTATTTCTTCTGTTTTGCTTCTAGTATTTATTCTAATTGACATTTCCTCTTTAGGGAATTTAAAGAAACAATAGGGTCCTAAGAACAAGTTTTTAGCAGGAACTTGAAAGAAAAGACAACAGGTGACTTTGTAAGCATTTAAATCTACTTATTTTAAAATTAAAAGGATCCAGAGAATGTCACCAGACAGAGAAAGGACCAATGTGACAGTCCAAGAAGCTCAGAGAACAAAACAGAAAATGGAACACAGGCAAGGAAAAAGGTGTCAGCAATTTTTTTTTTTTTTTTTTTTTTTTTTTTTTTTGCTTAAGTTGGAAGAACTCCTGAAACTAACCGAGAAAGAAGAAAGTAAAAGTAGAGACTCTACTTT
The DNA here is from genome assembly GCF_040802235.1 of Manis javanica. Taxonomy (NCBI): domain Eukaryota; kingdom Metazoa; phylum Chordata; class Mammalia; order Pholidota; family Manidae; genus Manis; species Manis javanica. The sequence continues at coordinate 3,437,783 of NC_133170.1, read as the reverse complement.
GGAAAACTGTCCAAAGATTTGACTGGGATGGCATTATTTTGCATATTCCAAAGAAAAAATAACTGAACTAGTCTTAGAAGACAGAAAAACAGTCAAAAAATGGATCTGACACATTATAAAGAAACTACACGTACATTTGTCGGCCAAATGCATTTGAGGAGAGAATGGTAACTGGAATGGGTCCCTGATAATGGGGAAATTACAAGTTCCAGTAATGGGACGGAGCAGGAGTTCCCTACAGGGTAAGAATGACGGGCGAGGGTAAATATTACGACTAGCACAGAGGGAAGTAATGCCCATTTTTGTTCTCTATTGATCTATGTTTATTCCTGACATTAAAACTTCGAAAAGTTCACCATATTCAAAGAGCCTCTACAGAAAAATCACAGAAGCATGACAGCAAGATATTTCAAGTAGTTCATGCAGCCCTCTACTCCTTGAATCATCTCACAGCATTCAGTGGGATGCCTGGCTTACACATACACACCTCCAGGGATGAGATATTCACTGTTTCCTGAAGCAACACACGCCACATTTGCCATCTCTGTACGGTGTAAGTTTTCCTGATGTTAAGCTGCAGTCGATCGCCTGTAACTTCTTCCCACTGGGTCCACCCTCTTCAGGTCACACAGCCCACGTCTGTCTGTTCTGCTCAGCTTGCATTCCTTACCTTCCCAGACTCACACAGTGAACAGACATTACACAAACATCGTATAATGCGCCATTATAAATTCACCTCCCCTTTTATCCTTAGAGTGGTAGCAGAACCCCCCCTTCCACCAAGGTCCGTGTCCTGACATTGCACAGGTCCAGGGTTCTGAGACAAACCCACATGTCCTCACGTTCCCGGGAGGAAGACTGACATTCGGCGACTCTTGTGATGCGCCAGCGATATAACAGACCACACATTCAAGATTCAATCCCCTCAGCAACCCTATAAAGCAGGCAATGCTATTAACCCCTTTTAACAGGTACAATAGTCTCTTTAGCCTTTGACACGTAGACACTGTACAGTAGCCCCCCTTTGCCCCCAGGTCCACTTTCTGCAGTGCTGTATCACAGTGCCCGCGTCACCCACCTCCCTCCATCTCACCCCACAGGCATTTATCCTCTCCCATCATCACAGGAAGGGTGAGTACAGTGCAATACAATACTCTGAGGGAGAGACTGCATTCACATCTTTTACTACAGTATAGTGTGATAAATACTCTATTTTATTATTAGTTACTGTTGTTAATCTCTTACTGTGCCTGATTTATAAACTAAATTTTTTGGTTTAAATTAATAAAAAAAATAAATTTTAAATTAAACTTTATCATACGTGCATGCATATCATAGGAAAAACACAGCATATAGAGGGTTGGGCGTCCACTGGGGATCTTGGAATGCACCCCCCACGGACAAGGAAGGACTGCTGTGTCACTACTTCCTTGGGTACTGATTTCTGTGTGTGGTCTTATATGCTCTGATATATATTTTCTCTTGGTATTTATATTTTTTATTGTTTTAAATATTTGCTTTTCTAGAAGTGTTTTCCAATTCTTGAATGAAGCAAGATATAAATAAAATAGATGGTATTTTTAAGTGATACTGCACAGAGGAGGGGGTGTGAAGCTCAAAGAGGTTGAACAACTTGACCAAGAGATGATCAGAGTCTGGGCAATGGATTCTCAGTAACTGAACTCTTGAGAATCTGATTTATAAACCCAAAGTCTCGTTTACTACTTTTAATGGAAGATCTGTGCGGCAGGATATCTGATGCCCGTCGTTGCACGAAGCCCTCGAAGGCAAAGTCACAAATTAAATCACATATCATAAGGCTGCTTAGTTATAGGGAATGAAGAGTCTCTTTTGCCAAAATAATATTTACATAAATATGACATAGCTCAACTGCTAATCCTTGTCTAGAGATATTCCAAGCTAAGGAGTTGTTTTAAAAGTGCTACTTAAAATGATGGCACCAGGTCTCTTAGACATATTTAAAGCTGAATTAGCCAAGTTTTATTTTTCAAATTTATTGTCTCAATGTTATCATTACCTACCTTTTTAGGCACAGTGCTTCCTAACGTCCTAACTTCAAAACTGTGTTAAATTGACTATGCATTTTTTATTTAGGGAAAAAATGTTGCTAATATTCAAAAATACTACAAAGATACCACTTCTCTTTGAGCAGAATCTTTCTGTTTCCATTTCATGGAGTGACATCTTATGACGTTGCTCAGATGCTCAGACACAGAGGCCTGGCCACGCACTGCGAGAGGAAGGGGTGGGATGGTTTCCTTGAAGGAAGCAGGTGAGAACTATAAAGCGGGGAAGAGCTGGGACCCGGGGTGGAGGGCGGGCTCAGAGAGGGGCCCGGGGGACGTGAAAGGCAGTCCTAAGGCCACGGGACCTGGTCTCTGGGGCGCCTCACATCCGAAGGGCCGTGGCTGATGAATGCTCAGAGCGCTCACTTCTCTCACAGAACTCTAACTTTGCACCGTCTGCTGTTCGGTCCTACTGTGGAATCCTTGAGTCTTCAGAGACAGTTTCTTGCATTGTCACTTCTTAGTGTTGTGTTTGGTAGGTTTAAGGGAGATGCAAACTTGGGGTTCCTTAGCAAGAAGGCGGTAATGAAAATGCATAAGCAAATGACAGTATTCACCTCAGACTCTGAACCACAGAACAACAGGAAAAGAAAAGAAGCACTGTTTCTCCTGACGGCAGCAATAAATTTCGTTTTGAATTTTAAGTTTTTGACAATCTCCACTGAATTTTTCAAATTATGACCATAATAAGCCCAGTTCCCAAATGGATATATTATCAGCTATGTAAAATCAGGAACACATAATTTCAGAAACAGAGATAAGTATGGCAATTTGTTATGCTTACATTGATAACACAGTACAACTAATAGAAAATATACTCCCTGTTTCATAATTGTGCAAATGAATAATAAATGAGCATAAAAGGAAATGAACAGCTGTTTTAAATTCACTATAAACTAGTTGTTACATATTTTGAGATTTTTTTAAGCGAAGGCATCTTTTATATTTGAGAATCAGCCTCTCAAAAATCAATAAAAATTTCACATTTCTAAAATGCGATACACTGAAACAGATTTGAAAGTTTTAGTCTTCTGCTATTAGACTTGAGAAACACATAATAACTTACAGGAGCCTATGTTCCTCTTTAACCTAGGAATTAGGAAAGTAACATTTTAAGTAGGCTCCATATAATAACCTTTCAAAAGCTAATCAGTGCTTTCAACACTTATCTTTCTTAGTCCTGTCATATAAGTACACATATCAAGAGTATTAAGGTTTTAGAGTTAAAATTCTGTGACGATTACAGATTTATCAGGCTATGAACTCAAATGCCAAATAATGTCAATTTAATTTTCTATAATTGAGCTTACTTTCTGTCTGTTCTACCTGATGATAGTAACTTAATCTTTGTCAATTCAGAGCTTTCTCAGTCAATGTGCTTTCCCCTTGCAGCCCCTCTGCACACCAGCCTGACAGGCTCACACACACCCACACCTCTGCTCTGCCTGCCCCTGGCACCTGGGTGGTCTCTAGCTGGGGCATCTCCACGACATCCAGTTTCTCACCCACCCTCCGATCACAGATTGCACGCTAACCCACTGCTGTATTACTCTCCTAAAAGATGCAGGTCTACTTCTGGTCTATAAGAGCTTTCTCAACTACTGCTCCATGCCTCTCTGGAGCACAGGAAATATTCAGATGCTCTCCTAAACCCACCTGGGCCCAAGGGAGACATCAAGCTATCTCCATCCTCACATTGAGCTATCTGTATCCTTCTCTGACCAGACTCCTGGAGGGTAAGCCCTAGGACAGAGGTCTGGGCTCTTAGCACGGCTTCCTAGCACACTGTGTACTCGACTATGGCTTCTTGCACCAACACTGGTTTAGGAATGTGTTCGCAGCAACCTGATTAGGGTCCAGAGGCTGGGAGTGATGGCTGAGAAGTGTCAGCCCTCAGGGCATTTTGTGTATTGTTCTTCAATAACCACAAATTCATTGCACACTCCACATTCTCCTGGCATGAGTCCACGTGAATGGTTACCTTTCTTGGACCTAGGAAGTCACTTAAGCCCTTCTTAGATTGTCACTAGCATCTAAGCCCCATCTTGCTCAGGATGTGCCCCAGAGTCCCTCCCTGTGGAATTTTTATCTTGTTGGGGGGGGTTGGGGATATTACATGATGACATGATGCAGTTCTCTTAAAGTGAAGTTTATGAAAAAACTCTTGGCCACAAATGCTTCAGGACCATGAGTTCTGAGGAAAGGCATCACAATCATTTCATAATGTACATTAAATCATCACCTTGTACCCTTTAAATAGATACAATTATATCTGTCAATTATTCCTCAGTAAAGTTGGGATGGTAGTAGGGGTACTACGGGGAGGAAAGGCATTAAGACTCTATAAAGTTCTCTGCCAAATTGTTGCCTTTGTGAATTTCAGAAATCATTAGATGATTTAAGGATGTATTAGATCATTTAAAAATACTCTGGAATTAAAAAACTATAATTTATACCATTAAACATTTAAATCCAAACAACTTTGTTATCCGATAAACTCTCAACTTAATAACCAACAATTGTACGATTTCCTATGAATTACAAATAATTTCAACTTAAATATGACATTGTGCTTACTTGATTGTAGAAAGTACGCTCTTGTTTTTTAAAAAAAATTCAAGTCTATTTTTGAACTTTTTCTCAGCATAAGCTGTTTGCCAGGATTTAGAAGAAATCTTTTTTTCATGCGAATATGGTTTTAATTATAGAAATGAGTTTCATAACACAGCTTGAAAAATACTCTCTGGAATCCAACTTTTAGATAATTTTCTTCATTTTCTCACAGTTAAATATATACCCTCTTTAGTAGTGTATCACTTCTAGTATTTTTAAATCACCTATGCTTTTATTTCTTCAAAGGACTGGCTTTATTTCAGCCAAGCCAGCCTATACAGGGAAGGGCTGAGCCCAGCTTTACCTACTTATTAAGACTGAGAGTTAAGGGTCCTGTCCCATAGTACAAAAATGACTTTCCCAGTCACTGTCTAGGATGTTGATCTTAGGTCATGCTTTAATAACCCAGTAATAACTCCAGGTTTTCATTTCTCAAAGTGCTCTTCACACAAATCCTCCCCTTGCAGAAAACAAAAATATATAATTCTGACATATGTCAAAAAAGATATTAAATGACTGTGGACTATAGATACTTTCTAGATAAAAATCACTGCTAACGGTAGTATCAAATAGTATGATCACTAAACTAAATAATTCAACTGCATCTAGAAAATTGAAAATGAGTTTACCTTAAGACCCAGAAAATCCACATTTAGGTAAATACTTTGAAGAGACTTAAATACATCATAGAAGACACTTTTTGAGGATGGCATTGTTCCATTATTCCAATGGTGAAAATACGATGTATTCTGAGTGACTTTCAATAGAAGAATGCATAAATAAGGTATCAGTACTTTAAAGCAGCTAAAAATGAGCTTTATTTATTTTTACCAACACTAGTAGATCTCAAAAACAATGCTTAGTGGAAAAAAGCAAGCTGCAGTTTCAGATTAATACATAGAGTGTAATATAGTTGTATGTGCATGTAAAAACACACAGAAATAAAATAACATGTTATTCATGTGAATCTATACTTACAGGAATAAAAATTTAAAGTGAATACACATCAAATTTTTCCTTTAGAATGTAAAATAGTCTCGGTCAGACTTTTTCTTTTAACTAATACATTTCAAGCATCTAGAACTCTGCCTGACACAGAGTTCTTGTACTTAGTTTCACTAAATACTGAAAATTGTGTTCATGATAATGATGTGTTAGTCTGGGAAGGAAATTGAATGGAGAGTGAGAAATAAGAGCACCAGTTTTATCTGCAATGTAGTATTCCTTTTATTTAGAATGAAAGAACAAAAGAAAGAGACTGGGAAAGTGGGAGGGAAGAAAAAGACACGCAAATAGGAAAAGAATTAATGTTTCAGCTGTTCGTTCGTCTATGGACGTCTTTTATAACTGTCCCTATGCTTTTCTGTATTGTTTAGCTTTAAAAAAAATGCTATCTCACAAACTGCAACCCATATATTTAGAAGCCATGTGCCTTAAAAATAAGGAATTGTAAAGGAAATGCCCTCACCCTTCATTCTCAACCCTTGACACTCTTACAATTGCATTCTAATTGTTTCGCGTGTATTTATTTTTCTTCTTAATTTGTGAACAACTTATGTAAAACCCTCTCAATTGTTAATTTGGCACGTTTCTCCTAATTTCCTGATTCGAAAGTCACCGGCCTCTGGCCTCGGTTCTACGTGTAACAAGCTGTGTGACATTCCTCAAGTTGCTCAATCACCCTGGAACTTCGCTTCCTCATTTGAAAATCAGAGGCACTGTAGAGCCCCCTCATATTCAAGAATTAAGGACTTCACAATCTAATTTCCTTTTTGCTCTGAAATTTGATATTGATTTTTCCACTAGCTTCCCATTACACATTTTTTTATCTTTACTATAGCGTCAAGGACACTGTTCCCCCCTACAAGGACCCCATGGTCATGGGACGACACAGTAAACATTCACTGTTTTAAGGAAATTCTAGAATGCTAATTAAAACTTTTGAAAGCATCAAATCTCGAAGCTTTGTGTATTCCTGGAGGCTGCATGAATTCAAGTCACAGTTATGAGAGAGGAGACTGTGCATCAGGCTATTTGCTCATAGCACGTCCGTGGTGGGATTCCTACTGTTTACCTTGATGTTGCAATATACGGGTATGAACGTGCATATGGCCTCTCTCTCCCCGCGCGTTTGAGCAACCATAGATCAAGTGGTGTGGAATCCATGAATCTCTGCCTCTCTCAGACGTGATCCCGTAGAAGCCTGTGCAAGGTAGACCTGTTTCTGTGTGACTTTCAAGTTCCATTTCAACAGCCCTGCTTGAAAATCCAGTTACTATGGTGACACGTACCCCTGCAGATAATCTGCACAACTGAAATAACAGCCCGTCCAGTGGAAACGGTATCTAGGGCTTAATGGTTCAGCAAGAGGCCGACAGATCTACGGTCTTATTTCCAACCGAGAGGTTTTTAGTAAGTGGCTTGAGCTCCTGGGAGGGGAGCAGGCGGAACGGGCTCTGTCTGTATTTCGCAGGGTCAGTCTTAAAGGACATTTCCTCGGCAGACCAAATACGGTAGAAATCACAGTATGTTGAATTGGCACGCCCCTGTTTGTCTCTGTTGGAGGCACTGGAAAGAGAAACAGACTGCTCCCCACGTCTTCCAAAAGAACAGAAAGCCGACACGCAGGGAGAAAGCCCTCTGTCCCCCAGGACGATTCTCCTGTTGAGAGCTGGCTGGGCCCAGCACCCCCACCCACCCCCCGGCCGGGCTCCTGCGGGCCTCCCACGGCTGGAGCCAGCCTCCTCGCTTGCTCTCAAGACCCGGCGTGTGCATGAAGGGCACGCTTCTGTCACTGCACAGAAGTGATCTTCTCGGCTTGAACCCGTATTCTTTGACATTAGGATTACCGTCAGTCGCAGCGGGTGCTGAGGTTTTATAGGACTGCGGTTGGCTTGGTGCACTGACAGCCTCTGTGACCTGTTGACATGACAAACTATATCCTCAGTTCTAAACAACTGCCTTGAAATGGAATTTTAAAAAGAAAATCGTTATATTCGATACCCCTGCAAACTACCACCTAATAATCCTTCCAAGGACAGGCCGCTACCTCCATCTGCACACGCACGGGGCCACTGGCAGGCCCGATGAGCATGGTGATGGGCGCAGGGTGGCCAGTACGTTTGGGGCTGCTAAGTGCATAATATGTGAATACATTTAACCTGAAGGTCTTCTGATACAACATCTTTTCAGATACGTGCCGTATGTTTATCACAGTTCATGTTCATCTGTTTTCAGGGGAGGTTTTTCTAAAGCTTAGGTAAAACTACAGTCAAACCTCCCTGTGAAGGTGCCAATAATAAAGCAAAGCAGCCATGCGTTCATGGAAGAACCAACCAAAATATGGTTGTAATCACGGACCACAAATTAATAGGGTCACAGTCTGTAAATAAGGGCATCTGATGACATAAGCATTAACATCTTCAATTAGTATCTGCTCTGTGGTGACCACACAGCTTGAGACAAACTGAGGGCTGCTGGCATTGCGTGGTGCGCACCACAGGCGCTAAGCCTGCATCAGCAGACATTTTTATCATTAGATGATATTTCCACCTTGGTGACCAGGGCTGTAACTGTGCTACTTGTAATCACGAATCAAAATGCTATGAACCAAAAAAGAAAAATATCTTAATCATGCGGCACTATTTTCCCACTTTGATAAAAGACTCAGTTTTCACGGTGTGTGTGTGTGTGTGTGTGTGTGTGTGTGTGTGTGTGTGTGTGTGTTTTCCAAAGATGGCTACACAGTCTCCGTCAGCCATGAGTCCTTGTTGATTGGAAACCCTTCCTAAGACACTAAATGTTAAATACCTCCAGATCAAAATGCTGAGAAACTTATTACCTAAGCTCAGTGGCCATTTTCTCAGCTCACTTAGAGATAATCACTGTTTCTTTGAATCCATCATAAAAAAAAACCTTCTTGAACACAAAACTGATGAATTGTATAGTTTCCCATCAAATCATTTTGCAAGACATATTAACAACAGGGTTCTAAAGCATCCAGTTGATCGGGTCTCTGTCCTGTTAGCGTCCCAAGCCCGCAACCTTAATTTCCTTTCTTTTCTCTCTCCGCTGTCCCTTGCTGTGGGTTCTCCTCCTCCCGTTCTATAAACAGGTGCTGTTTCATGTGCTGTCCTAGAACTCTGCAGCCTACGTTTTCTTCCCTCTGTCATGTCAGCAAGTCCCCACCAACTGTAATGTTCTGGGTGTGACTCCCTGAATCTGCATTCCAATCTTACATGAAAATAAGGTAGCTGTATAATATGGATCAATTTCTCCCTTCCTTCTCCCAAGTAATCTCTGTTTACATCCCTTTGCATTACAAACACCTTTTCCAGGTCCTACAGCCCCAAGTCTCAGAATCACTGTTAACTCCTTCCCTTCCTTGACCGCTACATCAAATGAGTTCACCCTGTGGGTTATGTCTGAGTCTCCTTTCTTTCTTCCTGATGGTCTTGCCTCAGCTGCCTTAGTTCTGATTCTCATTACCTTCCATGCACTCTATTGCTAGAGTCACCTAACTGGTCACTCACTGGTTAGAATCACCTAACTAGCTCCCGTTAGCTAAGCCAGCACTGCTGAAAGTGACGCAGGTGCATAAAACTTAACATTTTATAAACAGCTGAATTTTAAATCCTTCCCTTTGTTACAAGTTTATGTGTGTTTGCATGTGTGTGTGCGTTTCTAGCTAAACCATCTGACTTGAAAGTTTTCAGGTCATTTGCTTTGATAACTGGAATACTCAAACGCTGCCAGTGGGCATGTAAAACGTACAATCGCTTTGGAAAACTGGCCGTTTCTTACACAGTTAGATGTATACCTATCATATGTCTCATACTTTCCATTCCTGGGTATTTATCCAGGAGAAATTATTAAAGTCATTTTAGTTATCACCCAAATGCATTAGATGAATGAGTTTCTAAGCCAGTATTTTTCAACACATTTGTGATGTTTCATAACCTTTTAGTCAGGCATCTTTGAATGCTTCAATGAAACAGAACTCAGAGAATGGTGTGCTTGGGGAAAAAACAGGTCACATCCTCTCCAATTACACTAAAAAACAGGTGGGAATCTGGTGCTACCTTCATTATTTCTCTCCCAAGAAACTGAACCAGTCTTTAGTTTTGTCGGCAGCGTGGGAGTTTACTCACTGGCTCACTGAAGTGACCAGTTGCATTTACAGGAGACAAAAGTAATGAATACTGGGAACAGGTGACAGTTTGCAAGTAGCAAACAGGACTTCTAGTCATTAAATCTGTATAGACTGTGACCAGCTCCTTCTGGGAACACCTCAGAGCACTTCCAACTCCATCCATTAAATCCATCTAACACTGATGCAACGCGAGAGTAACTACACCACCACCTCCTTGCGGGAGTTAGAAAAAAAGTACCATCGACAGGAAAAGAGGAAGACACTTATTTACTGAATGCGCTAAGAACAGGGAACAGCACAGAGCCTTGTTTCAAGATGGAGATGCCCCTGAACCTCCATGTCTACCACTGACTTCAGTTAGGCCGATTCCAGGAAGGGGGAAGGAGTTTGCTGACTGTCTATCCAAGGTTTCATTTTTTTCAATTATCACGTATTAACACCATGTCTTTCTTCATATCCCCCAAAACGGCATATGGTAGGTGCTCTTTTTTTTTGCATTTTATAACAATTTTATTGAAGTATACTTGTCATATTATAAATTTACCCATTTAAAATACACAGAATGACTTCTAGTAAATACATACAGTGACACTATCATCGCTTTCCAGATCCGGCACATTTCTATCATCCCCAAAAGGTCCTTCATGTCCTTCTGTATTCCCATTCCCTCCGCTCGTCCCAGGCAAACACTGACCTGCTTTCTGTCCTTAGAGTTTTGCATTTTCTAGAAATTTCACAGAAACCGAATGATGCAATATATGTATTTTGTGTTGGGATTTTTTTCACTTAGTATATTTTTTAGATTCCTGCATGTTTTTGCATGTAAAGGTTATTTTTTCACTTTAAGTACTATTTAATTGTGTGAATATACCACATTTTGGTTATTCCTTCACCAGTTGATGAACCCTGAATTGTTCTCCTTTTCTGTCTGTTGTGAATCAGTTCCTATGAACATTTGCATTACAAGTGTCAGGAACATATGCTTTTATTTCTCCAGGACAGATACCAGGAATGAAATTATTAAGTCAAATGCTAATGACATGTTTAACATTTTATGAAACTGCCAAACTGTTTTCCAGAGCAACTGCACCATTTTGCATTCCCACCAGCAATGCATGAGGCTTCCACTTCCTATACATTTTCTCCAACACTTAGTATTTTATATCTTTTTGATTATACCCATTTTAGTTACTGCATAGTTGAATCTCCTTGTATGTGTGTTTTATTAGTACTTTATGGAGGTATAATTAAGACACAATAAATTGAACATGTTTAAAGTTTAGAATTTAAGTTTTGGTATATGTGTACAGCCATGAAATAGTCACTGCAGTCAGACTAGTGAAGGTGCCCACCGTCAACCAAAGTGCCAGTTTCCCTTGGCGATTCCTCCCTCCCTGCAGGGCCCTCCCTTCTCCATCCCCAGGAAACCATGGATCTGCCTCTTATTGTGAATTTGCATTTAGAATTTTATATAAAAAAAGGTAAATCATACAATATATACTCCTTTTCATCTGCCTTATTTCATTCAGCACATATTTGTTTTGATATCCATCTTTGTTGTTGACTCTGTCATACAATCACAGTTCAATTTTAATTGCTGAATAGTATTGCCTTGTATAGATATACCTCCGTTTACCCATTTACCTGTTGATGAGCATTGGAGGTTTTTCCCCCAATTTTTGGCTATTACAAATAAAGCTTCTATGAATAGTAATGTGTAAGACTGTGTTTTTAACTATGGCTGCTTCTAAGATGTTCTGTTTTTTGCTGGTTTCAATCAATTTGATTTTGAAATGTCAGTGTAGTTTAATTCATGTTTCTTGCACATCAGATTTAGTGAGCTTCCTCAATCTGCCCATTTATTCCTTTTATCAAATTTGGAAAATTTTGGCCTTTAGTTCTTCAAATATTTTTCCATGTGTACCCTTCTCGTCTCTTTCAGCTATTCTAAATGGCACGTGTATGAGACTGCTTGAAGTTCTTTCACAGTTCACTGATGCTCTGTTAATTTTTCTCAGTCCTTTTTCTCTCTGTTTGATTTCAGGTATTTTCCATTGTTATTTCTTCTATTTCATTACTGCTTTCTTCTTGAATATCTAATCTAAGATTCACCCCATCTGGTATATATTTCATCAGACATTGTTTTCATCTCTAAAATTTTGACTTGAGTATGTTCTCTGTCTCCCATGTCTGTACTTCACATATTCTGTCTTTATGTTCAGCCTTCCCTCTGGTTTCCTGAATATATATAATGGAATGCAGTTGGAAGTTTTGTAATGCTTTTATCTACAATTCTGTCATCTCTCTCATTTCTGGGTCAGTTTTGATTGTCATTCTGGGTTATACTTTTTCTGCTTGTTTGCAAGCCGGATAACTTTCTGTTGGATTCCAGACATGGTGAGTTCTATCTTTCTGAGTATTAATGTCAAGGAGTATGCCTTTCCTAATTTTCATCTATGCATCTCTATCACCTGACATAGTTGCTTACTCATAGTAAAACTTAAATTATTTGTTTAAATAAAGATCATAAGAGAAGAGGATAAAATTCAGTTACCTAGTTATCATTCCATTCATACTGGGGCAAAATAAATATTCTTACAATGCCAGTGACAGAATTCCCCTGAGGGATGGGACTACCTTTGTTAATTTTTTAGGTAGATGATGATATTCACAAGGTATGAGTTGGCAGGTAATAATTGACAATAGTTGAGAATTGACACAATTAAATTGCTTTCTTTTACAAATGACCGGGGAATTTGAGAGTGGATGTTGTATGGAAAAATGAAGACTAGAAGAGGGGAGAAAGGAGAGGTGGAAAGATCTAATAGTGCTTAAATAACACATAAGGCCAGGAACGACTAACACTTCAAGTTCTTTGTATTAATGAGAAGCAAATCCACTCTTTCTCAAACCCCCAGTAAAGTCTGCTGGCTAAATGTTTAGCTTGTTTGTTTCCCAATGAGATGAATAAAGGACTAAGTCTGATATCTGACATAAATCCAAAACAGGGAGAAAGAAACAACCAGAAGGCATAGAAGAAAACAATGATTCAGGGGAGGCAGATGGTCAAAGCCAAACTGATCTTGCGAATATGTTCTTCCTTCCCCAGTAATTTTCAGTAATCTTGGGGAAGGCAATGGCATTTCTATGAAAAGGCATAAAGATCTAGCTGAAATATGAGCTGCACACAGATCTCTCTACACGACACATCTCCTTATTTTCACCACAAAGAAGTGTTTACTCCTACAGCCAGTTTGGAAGGCAGCCATAATCATTCATTTCTCCGGTTCTACTTCTCAACAGTCCTAATGTACATTATTTCTAGCCCTCCCCACTTTCAGATGCTGCCTTCCACTAACTGACCTCTCATCACAGCCATTTACACCTCCAGCTGGCGTTTCCTCCTTTCCTTCTTTGCATTCACGCTCCCTGCACTCCGTAGTGCATAAACATTGAGTGCAATAAACATTTCAGCTGTTCGAAAATCGTTCTAAAATTTATGGCAGGCTTAGCTCAGTTTGGGGAAGACAGCACAGATGTATCAGTGCAACAAAAGAAATATCAAAATAAAAATACCAATTAACAGGGCTAAAGTTGGCAATACCATTTCATGTTTGTTTCCCACACTTCCCCCCACCCCGTCCCACCTTCATCTTAGTAGAAAAACCAAGGATATTGGAAATATAATAGAATTGTTAACCATGCTGGTTATCATAAGAAACTGAGACTTGGTTAAAACCAATGACTTCTCCAAATGACAGTAAGGGACACATTTTAAGAAAGTTAAGTACTTTAATAAAGTACACAACATACTAGAATGAGTAACCCTGGGCATGGAGTTGTGTAGGATGTTCTTACAAAAACTTCATGGAAGTTTTGCATCATGAAGGAAGTGTAAGAGTTTGTCAGACAAATAAGAGGAGGAATAACATTCTAGGCAGGCGAAACTGCATCAAGACTCAAAAAAACATGAAAGAACTAGGTACTTTGTGTACCCTGAAAAGTTCAAAAATTCTGTAACACGAATAGGTTATCTGAGCAAGTTGTTGAAGGACATATTCCAAAGAAGACATTCCCCTTAAATCCCTTTCATAAAGCTTTTTTCTGTCAATGGTGTACTAAAAATATTAATAAAGAAAAGTAGACACTATGGGCTTCGCATTTTGTGTCTGGAATTTCCCCAACATGATCTAACTGCCCACCGGAGACAGTGTTCCAGGACCTACGGAGGCCCAGGTGCTCCCCACGTCCCTCTCTCAGCCTGGCCTCTGCACAGACATCTTGCCTGGACTAATGCCTCTGCCTCCACACGGATCTCCCTCCAGGATTTGACATCGGGTATTTGACTTTGTTGACCATGATCACACACACCCTGCCTGGCGTGTAGCTGTCCTCTGCTGAATCTTTACTTCCTCCAGCCTTCCTCATCAGAGCCTGGGTCAGGCAGCAGGGCATGAGAAGTCAAAGGACTTGTTCAAGCAAAGGAAAAACGCATTAGAGGTAAAAAGAGTATTAACACTGGACATTTTCTTAGTAAATATATAAGCAGTAGTCATTAAAAAGTTGAATATCAAAGAAAGCCAGATAATAGTCATTAAAAAGTTGGGGATCAAAGAAAGCCAGATAAAGTTTAGCAGATTTTCTCAAGTGAGGGGCAAGATTTTATAAACTAAGGGTATAAGAACACTCTCAAACACAATAACACAGTTTTTTCCAAACTAAATACCAGCCTAATATCCATCTTCCCCGCTGCCACCAGCCCCACTCCCAGTGAATTTCATTAACCAAAATATCACAAGAAGCTGAGGAAAATAGACCGAGAAGGAAGGGTGTACTGTAAGATAACAAACGAGAGTGCCCATTAATAGAGTGCCAGGCAAAATAATATTAAAATTTAAATCCCCATAGCATGAACTTAGGAAGATTTGCGAGATATCAAGAAGTCATTTATTATTAGTTTTTCTGCACTTACAGATAAATGAGGCCAAGAAAATTTCCATTTACCCAGCTGCAAATTTACTGACTGTGGTGTAATATTAAGCTATTGAGTGAAGAGCGTTGTCCGCTTTAACTACTAGTTTTGAATATAACTCAAGTAATCAGTATGAAATAGTATTCTTAGACCCCTCATTGTAATCAGCATGTCATTGTTACAATATTATGGTGCCCAAATAAAGTAGATTTTCCTCATTCTTAATTTTTGAATGAGTGTTTAAGGAATAAATTATAATAATTTTCAAATGCCTGAAGGACAGCTTTGTAAGGCTGTATCTTTCTCCTAAAAATGATAAGAAATTCACTAATGAGTCCATTAGACAGAGTCCATTAAAGGTGACAGGCCAAAGATTTTGTGGAGGCCTCATCAAGCGGAGACAATATTCAGGATTAATTCAGTGTCCGTTCAGCCTCCACATGCTCAGATAGGAAATGAGGTTTGAGTGACAACTTTATTTAGTGAGTCAAAGACTGCAGAAAATTCTATGAAATGGTGTAACTCATGTGCAAAACATAGCAGAGTTTATTGGAGAATTTGATGTGATACTGTGAAAAATGTAATTCTCATTAGATACCAGTTAATAAAAGGTATGAAATATAAATCAGCTGCAAGATTGATCTGAAGTTGACTTTGAATTTGCAGTAGCAGCCTTATCACTACACATTTCCTAACAGGGATCTCATTTACTGTCCTGCGTCTTTTCAGACGCAACTCATTTGAAATCGTAAGGCCTCTTATTAGCTAAGTTTCACTGATCGTTTAGATGTTCAGCCTCAGAAGTGTATCTATAACTGCAATTTTTGGTGCTCAGAGATTGTGCTTCACTCTAAAACACATTTTTAAATTAAGAAAATAAGTCTCATATACACAGACATACAAAGGAAGAGCTACTGATATTCAGACAACTCAGAAGATTGAATTCTAAATTTTTAAAGAATTAGTGGAAATAGTCCTATGTGAAAAAGCATGTGGCTGTATGGCCTGAAACCCACTGGGGGTAATAATATACATGTATAAATTTTATAATAAAAATACAAGACATTCTATATTGTTTTGCTATATATCAGTACAAAAGAGTACATTTTTAAGAAACACTATACAAAGCTTAACTTTATGTAAGCCCTCCTGTTATAATCGTAACAGCAAAACTCAACGCTTGCAGAACCATAAACCTACCACATAAAACATGTTTTCCATTTTTTAACGTCTCACTGACATACAAGTTCAACAGATATTTGTATATGTTTAAGGATGCTTTGACAAAATAATTGTCCTTCTATAGCCATTTCTAAGCTTTCAATATATTTATGAAAGAGCACTATTCAAAAACAAAAGATGTGGTTGGGAAATTGAGTATATGCTGATTTCTGTTATTTTAAAAAAGAAAAGGCTTAGTGTCAGGTCCATTTGGGGGTATTTCAGGTCCTTCAGTCACAGGGAGATACACCAGTTTGTTCCAGGGCATGAGCCCGACACACAAGCCTGGGCACTTGGCCTGAGATCGCTTCCGCCGGTGCTGCAGTCACTGAGACGCTGACCCCCCCACCCGCCTAGCCAGCAGGACACGGACATCAGGCCAGTTTCCGATGACTGTCCCCCAGTCCATATGGGTTCAACTGCTCCCTCTGACATCATTCTACTAGTTCCTCTTGCCACTGTGTCTTCTGTGAATAAGCAGGAATTCAAGTTAAATATATCTGGTGGGAATATTTCCCACATGCCACTGTGTACTTTCTATCACATCACTTCGAGGTCCCGGTGATGTTTCCCCACTAGTGTTGCACATTTAATCGCTGGGTGGTAACACTTGCATCCCTCCATTATCAAGAGAAGATGTTCCTGTTGTGATGAGCAAGCCATCGATTTGGTGACGTTTTGGCATCAAATGAAATTTTTTGCCTAATGGGTTAGCATCAAGAGCTAATGCTAGCTTAGATCAAAGATTTTATTAGAGGTTAAAAAGTGATTTTTTAAAAAAATGCATCATTCCTTCTGCATTTCAGTTGATACTCTGCTGTAAAATTTCTGAGAGAGCTTCACCTGGAGCTACTAGCTTACCCTGCCCTGCAGTCCTAGCGAATGGGTTGGACAAATGCTGAATTCATTCCTTTGAATTAGCAACTCCCAAAGCAAGGCGCTGATTTAACAGATGGTGACAAATGAGGGTTTAGTCTTATTTTATTGTTGTTCGTTTCAATACAGACTCGCTAATGGTTATATATTCAATGACTCAGTTAATTGCATTGTTTATGATAGTCAAATGTGGTTAGCTGGAGTATTGGTTCCCATATCTTTTTGGTGTGATTTTGATATGATTTCTATGATTATCTTCTTACTTTCTTTGATATAATTTATTTTCTTACTTTCTAACACAAAATATCCTAATTGTGAAACAGCTACTTTTCCAAGCATTTTTTAGTATGAAAGGTGTTGAGAAATCACAGCTTGTCCACCAAGTTTCATTTCTCCTGGAGTATCAGTGATTCTAGGCATTGTGAGTTCATATTTACCATTCGAATTTAACATTTCAGAGTTTTTAACTTACTTCTCTGGTTTTGTACTTAGATCTATTTTCTCTTATAACTGAAATCTTGTTTTCTACTAAACTTAGTATTTTATTGTTGCCCTACTCTACCACATTAACAAAAAAAGTTTCAAAATAATTGTACCACTAGTATTAATACAATAATAAAACTACTGACTGAGATTTATTCAGATTTTTTTCCTTTAAATATGCACCAGTCAATGTATGCAGAGTTCTAGAGTCATGAGAACGAATTCTCCCCAGGGCGCATGGCCGTGTTTCCAGCCTGGCACGGAGTTAGGTGCACTCGTGTTGTTTGTACTCTGAAGGTTTCACAGTCACAGCTACGTGGCAGCCCGTTAGAGGCACACACCGCAATTTACCCAAACATCCCCCGAGGAATGTACATTTGTGCTGCTTCTGATTTTTTGTTATTACAAACAATTTGCCTTTAATTTAAATATCATAATACACCTATGATATGATTACCTCTATTTAAATATTATGCAACTGAGGCTCAGAGAAATTGGGCAATTTGTCCAAGTTTATATAGCTGTCTGAGGCCAGAATTTTGCTGTTCATTTCTAAGTACAGGGCCTCTTAGGCATCCTTGTGACCACATTCACCGACTTTTTTCTGTGCTTTATAGCTTCCAGACGTCTTTGTGAAAACAAATGTGCCAAGAAAAAAACGCAAGTCCCCACCTACATGCTTGAATCCAAACGGGTGCGTGAAGTGGGTCTGGGACAAGGGACATTACCTAATACCCACAGACAGAACCAGCTGACCGTCTAGCCTTCCCAGTGACATCGTAACACATGAGATAATTCACTACACACCCACACATTCGCTTAATAAAATGCCGTGCCCAACTGCCAGGGAGGTGGAGGGTAATGTACAAATGCTTTGTGAGAAGAGATAATGATCACATTAGCTTTGGTATCAAGATATTGTTACACTGAAATAATACTTTCATTAAAATTTCCCCCTATTCCACAGCATAAGATACATCGATAAAATACCCAATTTGGGTCTCGTTACAATATATGAAAAGACAGAACATGATTGAGACTTCAGACTGCTTTTGAAGTCCTAGTGAATTTCCTGACCAGGGACTGGTTTCAGATGAAAAAAATAAGCTGTAACTTTGCAATGGCCACTAAGATGTGACTGCTTCAAAATTAGCAGCAAGCCAGCGCCACTAATGGGAGTAGCTTGCTTTTCTGCAGGGGTCCCCGTCAGGTAGGGGTGGTGAGCTGATTGTCTGCCTATAGGAAAAAAATGGAAACTCCTTTTAGTTTGAATTTATATTTAATTTTCATCAAGCTCACTTTGTCCTAGAAGATGTGTAGATATTACAGTTCCACCTCTGGGACCTACATGGCAATCCATCTCTTTTCTTACATCGAAAGCTAGAATTGGTAGTATTCTCCTGATTCCATGAACTACTTTTAAATGACATGCAGGAGAAGAAAGGCACTGTAGTTGTAGTTAAATATATAAAAATAAATTTTCTTGGCTTACTGGGGTAGCAAACAGATATCTATGAGTAATGCCCCTATATCGCCAGCTAGCAGGGCACTTAATAAAACCCCAACAACTGTCACCCACAGGTTATAAGGTCATTTCTCACATATAAGATAAACTAGAAATCCATCCTTAGGACAGAAGCAGGGAGAATGTTATGAAGTTTGCTGGAAAATAAAGAATGAGTTTCGCATGTTATTTCATTTCCTAAGGGCACTTTGATAAGCATACACACATATTGTCAGCATGTGCTGGGACCCCGTGCCTGGGTGGGACACAGGAACAAGCAACTTCAAAACCATAAATGTCATTTAGTAACAAATTAAATATTAGCCGCAGGTGACAGGAAAACAAATAACTGAAATAAAGCTGTATTTTTTTTGGCTAACTACAATGTGGAGAAAGACAGAAATGTAAAATATGAAGACACTGTCCTTCGGGAAGGTAATGATAAGGTTTATATTTATAACATTTCCATTTAAAGGAGTCACAGAGGCTTGCTTCTATCAATGTTTGTTGAATGAATGAATGAACAAAAATAAATGCTGTAGGAAAGTGAGCTCATATGGAGTGTGGAGAACAAATGGGAATTCATGGGCCTGGTTTCAGAATGGTCTAAGAAGCAGCCACCATACTTCCAAGTGAAGTCTAACGTTAAAGGAACCATTTGATTTTAACACTTTCCAATACTGTGTATACCTGCCAGCCAGGAAAATTCTAGCCCAGTGGTGTTTAAACTTCATTATACATCCATATTCACCCACGACGTTTGTTTAAAATGTAGATGCGGATTGAGGCCCAGGAATCTATAGTTAAATATCCCGTGTGATTCTGAGACAAAGGGATCCCCAGACAGTATTTTGAGAAATGCTGCTCTACACCAAGTGCAGGAGAGGTTTAGAATTCCCCTTCTTTCTTCTACGGGTTCCTTCAATAGCAGGGTTTCTTTTTATTATGATGATTTATTTTTATTAAATCTGCTCCCTGCCTCAGTGTCCCAGTACTATAGCTGAGCTCAGCCTTCTTACAGGCAATCACTATCTCTTAACCTCAGAATTCATATTTGGAATCTATTTTAAGTTAGAACCACTCCCACAAAAGCCAACACTTATAAACAGAGAATATTAGTGGATCAAAAGTTTTGATTACATGATAATTAAATGGCATTTGTAGGGTAGGGAACGCGGAGAGTGAGGAACAGAAACATTCCTTAAGGCTTTTTTGCAAATAGAGAAAGACACTGGAGAGGCTGGAAAATTTTAAAACGCAAAAAACATTTTTCTTTTATTAAAAACAAAGTAATTAAAAATATATACTAGGGTTGCCAAATAAGATAGTTAATTTTGAATTTCAGATAAGCAATGAATACGTTCTTAGTGTAAATATCAAATTTGCCTGAGCAAACCGTATTTTTATTTGTTAAATTTGGCAACTCTAATACTTGCAAAACTAGCTTAAGAATGACTTTTCTGGGAGCTATGCATGTCTGAGTGGGTCTACAACATACTTGAGGGTTGACTTCCACTTGAAGGAAACTTCAAAAGATACTTTGCAGGTGCTGGGAACTGCCATCTATATCAAACATCCCAGAAATTTCCCCAAAGACCCTTTTACCCGATCCATGTGATGATTCTCTACCAGCAAGATCTTAATAGCCCACAGACCTTTTTAATGAAAGACTGCAGAGGGCAGTTCAGCACACGTAAGCACATTCGTTTTTTTAAATGTATGTAATTATCTAATAACAATGTTGTATGTACTAGTCTTTCTCTTCTTTCCCATAGAAAATCATTCTGTGCCTTCTTGCTTTAAATATCCTTAAGATCTGAGTAATTTTAGTGTGTCTCTGTTTTTCCCAAGGCATTCTACTTACTTCCTTGTGGCAAGAAATTTTTTTCCAGTTTAGCCCTGTTGACATTTTGGGCTGGAGGATCCTTTGTTGCCGGGGTCCATAGGATGCTTAGCAGCATCTCTAGCCTCTCTCTACCCATGTCTCTGCCCAGCAAATGCGCTCCCTGAGTGTGCCAGTCAAAACTGCCCCCGGGCATTGCCAATGTGACCTAGAGGGCAAAATCCGCCAGTGAGGAATCCCTGCTCTGAAAGGACGGTTTGTAATTAGTTGCAACTCTTTCTTTCTTCTTTCCTCCCTCCCTCCCTCCCTCCCTTCCTTCCTTTCAGAAAGAATAATAATCAAAACCTTGCTTCTTATGGGAAAATGAAAGAAAAATTCTTTTCAGAATTGTAATTTTTAAACATATGTACAACCACACCCAAAAAGTGATTAGGGAAAGTCAATGAGTCATATGGAATCAACTGATAAGCAACTAAAAACAAAAAAAATAGGTCACAAAATAAACTACACATCTAATAAATGATAAAAATTTTTAAACTAAAATATAAAAAGCACTGGTTGAAAGTAGTTCATTTATCAGCACTGCATATTAATAACTTGGAAAACTATTTGAAAGGAGAAAAATAAATCACAAAGGAAAGACTGAGTGATTAAA
Organism: Manis javanica; assembly: GCF_040802235.1. Lineage (NCBI taxonomy): Eukaryota > Metazoa > Chordata > Mammalia > Pholidota > Manidae > Manis > Manis javanica. The sequence continues at coordinate 3,416,377 of NC_133170.1, read as the reverse complement.
CCCTATAGACATTAACTACATAAGTTACTATAAATAATAAACATGAAACTTCTGCAAAAATATATCTTGTTAATATATAAAGGGATATACAGATAAAATTTGGTATCTAGTAGAAGCCCCCTTATCTGAGCTATTGGGTCAGTAGTTAATGATTTCATCAAAAAGTTCAAGTTTAAACTATTCATAGTACCTTAAATATTTTAGTTTAACTTAAAACATGGAAACACGGAATTTTTTTAACAATCTTTAGGTATAGAATCACCTCTCATTTTGAATATTAGTCCAACAATGGGAGTTCCACACTCACTTTCTTGCAGAAACCACACCATAATTCATCTGCAATGATTTCTAGGGTGATTTTCTTTAAATAAGAGAACTTTTAAAAAATATGAAGGCAAAAATCCATCTCAGTATTTATAATGTCTTTCAATATATTGCGCTTATCTGTCCCACTCTAAATTTAAAAGCATTTTTCACTTAGCAATCAATCTTTAGTCTGTCTTTCTGAAGCATTCCCCTTAGTTTTTCAGAAAAACTTTCCATACTCATATTTCACTATTTTAAATAATATGAAATACAATGATTATATATTACAAACCAATTTCAAATGGCATGAATGAGTGTGGGGAGAGCACAGCAACTCCAGGTAAGAATACAAAAACTTTCAACAAAACGGCACAATTTATCCATTTTTTTCTTCATGGATCATGCTTTCTGTGTCATATCTATGAAACCTTTGTCTAAACCGAAGTCACAAAGCTTTTCTCTTATATACTCTTTGAGATATTTCATAGTTTTAGTTTCTACACTTAGATCTATTTCACATTGTGAGTTAATTTTTTTATATAGGGCAAAAAACGGATTAAATTAAAATTTTCTGCGATTCAAAATACACTGTTCCGAGCATGAAAAGACATCATACAAACAGAAAATATTTGCCTTTTGCATTTCCACTTATTTTTTTAATCAGCTTGTCAACTTCTACACAGGGGGAAAAAAAAACTTCAGATTTTTACCAGAATTACACTGATTCTATAGATCAGTTTGAGGAGAACTGACATTTCTAATATACTGAATCTTTCAATATCTCAATAATGTTTTACAGCTTTCTATAGAAAGACCTAGCAAGTCTCTTGTTTTATTCATATTTGATATATTTATCTTATTATAAGTAATATTTCAAGTCTTTTTGTCTTTCTGTATATTTCTATAATTTCCTAGATTTTTCTGCATATCAGTATTGCCCTTTTCTTCAAATGTGGGAAATTACACTGATTTCTCTTTCACACTAAACTAAACTTGGGTTCTTTTAATAAACCTAGTTGGGTCATGATGTATTTTTCATGTAGACTTAGTTTCAGTTTGACTGTATGTTGCTTAGAATTTTTACACCTATGTTTATGAATAAAATTGGTCTGAAATTTCCCTTCTTATAATTTTCCTTTCCTGTAATGTCCTTGTCAAGTTTTGATGTCAGGAATATGCTCTCTTATCTCATGAAATGACTGAAGATGGTTCCTTGTTCTATTCCCTGGAAGAGTTTGTATAAGGTTGGTGTTACTTCTCGTTTAATACTTACTAAAATCAGCTATTAAAATCATCTGGCCAGATCAAATCTTCAATTATTATAAGTCTCTTCTAACTTTCTATTACTTCTTGTGCTAATTTTAGTAAATTTTCCTTTTTAGAAATTCATCTACTTCATCTAATTTTTTGAATTTATTGACATAAAGTTGTTCATAATATACTATTAGAATATTGACAATTTCTGTGGCATCTGTAGTACTGCCCTTTTCCTTTTTTATTCCTATTATTTGTCCCATTGTTATTCTTTATTTGATCAGTGTAGTAGAGGGTTATACATTTGATTTGTTTCTTAAAAGAACCAACTTTGAGCTTTATCATATGTGTTGTCTATTCTAATTTCAACTTTTATTTTCCTTTTTCTACTTTCTTTGGATATAATTCATGTTTTTTTCCTTAATTTCTTGCCATGAATTCTTAGCTCATTAACTTTTAGTCTCTTCTGCATTTTGGGTTCTACTTTTCCCTTGGAGAAGTTTTAATATACAGTATTATCTTTTCCGTTTAGTTCAAAATATCTTCAAATTTCCATTCTGATTTCTTCTTTGACTCAGAGATTATTTATAATTATATTTCTTAATTTATAAAAATAAGGGGATTGTTGTTTTCATTTTCTCTTGTTAGTTGTTTTTAGTTCAATATATTGTGACCAAAACGTACTACTTAATATCAAAGCCTTAAAATACATTGAAGTGGGATTGGGCTCAAATTATTGGCATATTCTCTTAAATGTTCTACATGTACTTGCTTTAAAAGAATGTGAAATCTCTACATTTGGTGAGCAGTGTTTCATATATGTCAAGTTTTCTAATGATCTTATTCAGATATTTACTATCATTGCTAATTTTTTCACCTGATTGTTTTACCACTTTAGGAGAGAAGTTACCCACATACTCACTATTTTCATCTTACATGTAAAATTACTTTTCTCCTGCCTGAAGATTACTTTGTGTAACTTTCTTTCATGTATATTTGCTGTCAAATAATTGCTCTGTTTTTATTTGTCTGAAAATGTATTTGTCTCCTTTCTCAGAGGATTTTGTTTACTTTTTCATCTGTCTGGCTGGTTGGCTGATTGATTTTCAGTTGGTGGGGGGGAGTTATGCATATAGAATCCCTCCATCTGTAGACATCACTCCATTATTTTCCGCTTTCCATTGATCCTCCTGACTGACCACTATCCATCTAAATGTTGCTTCACTAAAGGCCATCCATTGTTTTGTTTTGTGTCACTAACTGCTGCTAAGATTTTTGTATGTCAGTTTAGAGAAAACTGACATGATCTTTTTAAATATTGCTTCTCGTGGCTCCTGGTCCCCTGCTGGATCTCCGATCACATGCACACTAGACCTTATCGCTCTCTCCTCTGTGTCTCTAAATGCATCTGTATTTTCAGTCCACTTAGTTCCCATTACTTTACTGTTGATGTTGTTACGACTCATCTTCCCATTCAATGAATTTCATCTATATCGAATGCACTGTTATTCCTATCTTTGTGCTCTTAGTTTTGATTATTATACTTTGTAGCATTAGAATTGCCCTTTACTTTTTTCCCATGGCTTCCAATTATCAGATAAAATACTGAAGCGTGTATTTTTAAAATTATAAGCATATATTTTTAAAAGTCTTCATCTAATAACTTCATCCTTCCAATACCTGAAGCCCCGATTTGTCTCACTTTGTTATGTCTGCTGTGTTTTGTTCATATTGTATTGTCATCTTGTGCCCCTTTTTTAAATTTTATGACAAACATATATTTGTAAAATTGTTTGTAAAATTAACGTGAGCCTAAATTCTGTTTTCTTTCTCTAGAGAGAATCTATTTGTTGCTGCCACCTATCTGGGGGCCCTGGCAATTGGACCACCTTCTTTCAGTTCCGAAACAAGGATCTGCAGTCCTTCCCAGGGCTGCAGACTCCCGGCTGTCTTCACGCTGAGCATCTGATCTGCATTTGGCTTCTGAGCACGACACCAAGGATTGTCTCCAGGGTCCTTTGCTCTCCTTTCAGCCCTGAATTCAAATCCCTACTTCCTTTCCAAGCTTTCAAGAGCAGCAGCCAGACATACAGCCCCTTGTTTCTTTTCTGCAGAACCAGCGACCACCCGGCTTCCCAGGAAAGCAGCCCCAAACAGGAAAGTCACTTCCTCAGGTCCCAGTCCCTTGAGGGCTAGCCTGACTGGACCTACTCTCTGATAAGTCTGTCTCCATGGGTTACATACACACCGTGGCCCCTGGGAGCTTCTGAGCCAGCACCGTGGGGGCCAGCTTTCCTCCACGCTTGTAAGCAGAGTCATCATATCAGGGACAACAGACGCCGGATGAGCTGCCCTTACCCAGCTCTCCTTAACCGTGCAGGCCCCATGCTTCCTCCTCGCCTCAGTGGAAGAATTCCCTAAATTATTTCCTAACACCATTGACAGCAGTGGAAGCCAACTTATCTGTGGATCACGTCTTTTTAGTTCCCTTTGTCACAATAATTTAGCTTTCAGAATGAAACACTTCAGAAATCAGACCCACTAATCCTTTTCTTATGAAACAGCGCCGTGCTTTATATTATGCACTGTAGCATTATTTACAGCAGGAAAATCTACTGGCATGAATGTGAGCCTAATTCTCAGAAGGCTAAGAGGAATAACGTGTTTTTCCCTTCCCTCCTTCACAACCAGGACATGCCTTTGTCTTACAAACTCTAGGCTCTGCTTCAGGGGGTGCTCCGGGGAGCCTAAAAGCTCCGTTTTTTCTTTTTATTTCAGAAGCTGCCCTGCACTGTCTTTGAGGCCTTGGTGTGAGGGGTCTGAATACAGAGGGAAGACATTAAAACCGACAGAGCACGGGAAAGGGGGCTGGAGCCAGCAGAAGGGGGCGATGCCAGACGGCTGCAAGGACGGGTGTGGATCGGGGTTTCTGTGCAGGAAGACTGTGTGCGTGGCAGAGCCCAGGGCTCTGGGGGGAGCAGAGAGCTGGCCGAGCAGCAGGAAGGCGGCTGCCGATCAGGGCCACCGTGCACGGGACCCCCGTGGACAGATGCCCCTGCAGCCTCGCAGGGCAGCCGGAACTTGCAGACAGTGAAGGCCGCTCGCCACACTGGAGCTAAACAAGACACAAAAGGGACCCGAGGGGGCGGAGGGCAGCAGCTCTTCCCTCTCTGGAGCCACGTGAGCCCCAGTAAGACCAATGGAAGGGACAGAAGTTGTTCCCAAAATGACTGAGATTGGACTGCTCATTAACCTTCGCAGGTGGGAGCCCCAGCCAGATTTCATTTAATTCAGGAAAATAAAGAAATGTGACCTTTCTTGTACTGGAGTGTCATGAAGCAATTCATTGACGTTAGATGCGTAACAGTAAAACAGAGCAAAGCACCTACATGTCAGACGACAGGGCAAAGAGCAAGCCCAGTGCAGCAACTCTACACGGTTACATGCAGTTACTAAAAACCGGAACTATTCAGACTACTTAGCAATATAGGAAATGTTTACGCAAAATTTTTAATGAAAAGAGAAAGCAAAATTGTATCTTGACAGCAGTTTTTTCAGAAATTGTGTACAGAAGAAGATAAAGTCTAGAATAGAATAGAAAAAAAATAAAGATTTGACACTTCAGATGATTCACCTTCAGGTTAATGCTTTTCCTTTCTATCTTCTTCATTTTTTTTTCTTATGTCCAAACTAAGTGATTTTTATGTTTTTAATGACACCTCATTGATATGTTTGCAAAGACTCAGTACAGCTGAATTCTATTATTTGGTTGATTATTCATCATTAATCGACTGAACTAATGTCTGTCGAGCACTTACATAGGTGCCAAGCACGATGCTAGATGACACTGTTATAGTGGTAAATAAACCTGAGCAATCTCACGTGGGCCACGTGATGGGGGAGAGGTGGACATAAACAAAAAAGCCCAAATACGTATGTCAACTTTTAACTCTCATTATTCACATTACTCCTTGCTAAGAATAAGTGGTATATAACACTCATAACTTTGCAATTAATACTCAAGATAAGTCTTGAAGACTGTGGAGCCTGGTGGAAAGGAAAGAAACAGATCAGAATGTGTCAGGCCCATTTTGAGGCCAGAAGGGGCAGAAATCGTGAGAAACCGGGAGCCGCTTCCTGGATGGAATTTCGTGTGCATTGTGTTTTCTCAGATGACAGATTAGTCCGAGTGCAGCTCCATGCCTCTCAGGCCGTTCTAACTGCTTTCTCTACAGACTGGCCGCTGCAGGAGACTTCAGGAATTGGAGCGGCGTAGGGCCTGAGAAGACGGTGTGTGGGGGAGACACAGGGCACAGTGCGGGGCACCAGACCAGGTAACGGAAGGCGCTCTAAGTGCCCCATGCCAGGAGTGCGGGAAATGCCAGTGACCAGCCCCTGGAACAAGTGCTGTGTGCAGAGGGCCACCCACAGGAGGTGGCCTCAGGGCCTGGGACACAGCCACCTCGCAGCAACCCTGAAGGGAGGGAACACTCACCTCCTTCTTATCCCCTCTCCCCCCACTTCCCTGTGGTGTTCTCCATTGGTCAAACCCAGCCAGAAGGCAGAGAACAAGAGAGAACCAGGATGCAAGCCACACGGGTCGGTCTTCCAGGGCAGGGGGCAGTAGGGGAAGGGTGGAGGCGCATCTGGGAAGGCAGATGGAGGATTTCATCACGGATGACACGCTGACCCAGCTCGACTCTCGATGTCACTGTTTGACAGAGAACCTAAGGCAGCTGGTCCAGTACTCATGAACCCAAGGCCCAGAAAGCCACTGTCACTGCACCCACCGCTGACCACCTCCAATCCAAGGTCCAGATTGCCACTGTCGTCTCACCCACTCCTGGCTGCCTCCAATCCAAGGTCTGACTGGTCCTGAGACATTCCTGCTTCCAGGGGTAAGAGATGGGACAAGACAGTTGATGCTACTTCTGTTTTTCGTATTCTCTGAATCCCCCAGATGGGCTTGCAGTCTACGGTCTCCCTCTAGGCAGCTGGCCCACTTGGTAGGTCAGGGAGAATCAGGGCAAGCCAATGCTCTATAGCCCTCTGAATTCCTAAGGTCTAGTTTATAAGCATTTTTCATTTTCAATATCTTTTCAACAGTCCTCTGTCAACTAATTATGAATACATTCCCCTTCCCTCTTGCCTTATACACACATTCTGAAATGTTTCTACCAGTACAAAAAAGTCCATTCAGCTTTGAGTGTCAAATTAAAGGATATACGTCAGTCCACTTTTGGACCTGATGTGATTTGAATGCACTAAGAATGGGTAAAGTTGGCAGCAAACGCAATCCACGGACCCCTTTTGGAAAGGAACAAAAATAATCCCACAGCAACTGCCATTGTCTTGAAAAAACTCTCTTCCCCATAACTAAATGAACGATTTGATTCCTTAAATAAGATATATTAAAAATTAGCCACTCAGGGTACTGGTTCCCCGAATGCAATTTGCAAAATATCCACAGTCACCATAAAAAATAGGTCCTATCTTATAACAAACAAGGATTTATTAAATAGGACAAAAAAGGCACACCACAAAAATAGTGGTAAGTTTGATTTCCTTCAGCTACTTCCATTATCAAAAGATGTCATTTTAAAAAGTAGGAAGACAAACCACTGACTAGAAAAAATATTTGTGGTACACTTAGCTGACAAAGGACTTGACTCCAGAATATACTAAGAATTGCACGCACCAGTAAGAAGGCAATTAAAGCAAGATTCTTCAAAGTGGGTACCAAACAAACAGATACGAGATACACAGAGAGAGAGAGAAAGAAGTGACCACTATGCATATAAAAAGACACTAAGTAACAATATTCTTCAGGGAGATGTTCCTTCAATGGAATTTAGGAATATATTGCCAATCCCTCAGCAGAATGGCTAAATTTTACAGGCTGACAGTACCAAATGGTGGTGAGGATGTAGAACGGGTTGCACTCCTGTACTGCTGGGGGAGAGTGTCCACTGGAACAGTCCCTTTGGGAAACTATTTGGCGTTATTTATGAAGACTCACCATATGCCCGCGCTGCGACCCAGCATTTCTACCCAGAGTACATATTGAAGAGAGATGAGTGCAAAGACCCAAAACAAACATATTCAAATTATTTATAGCAGCTTTATTCACAGTAACTCCAAACTGGACATAACCTAAATGCCCAACAAAAGAATGGATAAATAAGCTCTGGTATGTTTACAGAATAAACAATGAAATAAAAATAGCGATAAACCAAAATAAGATGTTACATGCAACAATATGGATGACTCTAAGACATCAGATTGAATGAAAGAAACAATGAGTGAAAGAACCAAAGAGCGTATTTATTAGAATTCATTTAGAATTCATCCCATGAAGTGGAAGAAGAGGTATAACTAATCGATAGTGACTGAAGGTCAGACAGTGGTTACGTCTGTGGATGGGAGTGTTGCCTGGAAAGAAGCATGACGGAACCTTCTGGGATGCAGTAAAAGTTCTCTGTCTTCATTAGGGTGATCGTGACAGGCGTGTGCATAGGCCGAAATGCACTGAGCTACATACTTAACAACCAGTGCACTTCCTGCCCATGATCATGTGTATGGTATGCTTCCATTTAAAAGCGTAAAAAATGATCAGGACCTACTCCCCAAATTCCGTCAATCAGGATGGCCTCGTGTGGGTTTAGCGAAATTAAATGAATGCTCTTTGTAGTTCCCTCAGGTGAAACTCTAACATGACGGACCACCACAAATTCCAAGGGTAATTGAATTGACTCAATGCTCACTTATAATGAAATTCTCCAAATTTGGATTTGGCTGAGAGCTCGGAGACTCCCAAGGGGCTGTTCAGAAGCATGGTTGAACAAGCTGTTACATGCTTTCTCAACATACTTTTTAATGAAATAGGTATTTAAATACCTATTTTTAAATGAAATAAGTATTTAAATATACCAGTTAGCTAGGTCAATGGAGATCCATTATTGTCAATAAACTAAATCAAGGACTCAACACTGGGAAAGGATGAGGAAAAAAAATTGAAGGTGCTTTGTGCTCATTTGCAGCCAAATTCAATAGCTTTCATGCAGAAACCCAGGGGAGCTTTTATTGAATTCAATCCTTGAATTGTTCCTAGCTAACAGGCTCACTTCTATTTACAGCATTATTTTCTATTAAAGGACAAGCCTGGAAAGTCAAAGAATTTAGAGCCACTGTTTCATGTGGATAGTCGATGGTTCCGAGGCTGCCTTTTTCATTCTCTCGTGAAAAGATGAACATCAAACTGACTGCTTTTTATCAGCTGGGCTGAAACTTCCCAGGAACAGGAATTTATACAAATATAAAGTGACAGTAACTATATGTGTATATATATATATATATATATATATATATATATATATAAACAGCCGTGAGAGGAAGCCAGCTATGGTTCCGTAATGGAAACGCTGGCATCAGTGGGGTTCTCACACTGAAAAAGGTAAAAAATGAGGTTTAGCAAAATTTACAAATCGCGTCTGTAACTCAGTTCCAAACTCAGCACTTGTCCGTGAGACCAGATCTCAACCAAAACGTTTGATTCAAGGCTACCTTCAGAATTCTGAACTGGTTTTAAGTTAACTAACGATCTTCAAGGTAAACTGCATCTAGTCTCTCACTACAAGTAATAAGCTTTTTAAACATCAAAATTTGAATAAGGCTTTATTTATTCCAGATTCCACTGCCTTGCTACTAAAACCTGAAGACTTTGAAAAATCCCACCCGCTCACTTATTTTGAGGGGGTTATCTAAGTCTTTATACCACAGTGTATTGGTGTTATACCATTATAAATTGCAATGAAAACATGGGCTTAAGTGACCTTTCAGAAGTATTATCAAAAGCTCCAACAGAGCACATATTGGCACTTCTAATCTCGTGTTTAAAAGACGATGGTTTTTACACTGCCTAGCTGTCAAAGCGCTGGACCTAAAAGCTCTGATTCCTCCCAGACTAAGACCTTCTCTGCTAACCACACAACCCTCCTCCCAAACATCTCCACCATTGATCTTGAGATTTCTTCCATGGAATAACATCAAGTATCTGGATAAAGAATTTATAAGCCATTGACATTGTCACACCTGGTCACCCTCAGGAGAACCAACCATCCTTGGGGGTATTAAAGGCTTTTCCCTCCAAAATGTGGGTGTCTGACCCTCAAAAGCATTGAGAGTAGCTGTCTTGGATAGGGGACCAGGTGGCCAGGTGGCTCCATTGACGGAGGAAGGCGGTGCAAGTAGATGTTTTTGTGTTTTGAGAATTTAAGAAGAGATACCACCAGAACCTCATGGAAGAGACTAGAAGAAGGAAAAACATCTGGGTTCCGGCCAATCCTGACCCGAGCTCTGAAGCCAGGTGTGGCTGGTCCTGAAAGACTGATGTACGTGAACAGAGAGGAGCCTCTGTGAGTGGCCGCTGAGCCTGGGACAGTGGCTATGATGGAAGAGCCGGTGTGACACTGCTGGACCCTGTTCCTATTATAACTATCGCAATGACCACGATGGTCACCGTTACTGCTGTCACTCCTACTACTAGCACTACTTCTACCACGTTATTACTACCCGTTACCGCTACTGTTCTTCCTACTCTTATTCCTACTACCGCTGTCATTATTATTATGACTACCGTTTGCTTTAGACTCTCTTTTGATGACCCAGAATCACCACCACGTTCTTCTAAGATCTTAGACGAGGAGCTAAGAACTACATTTCTCAGTATCCCTTCCCTGGGCTATAGTATGGTTCCCGGTGAGCATCTGCTAATAAGAGACACTCATGAGGGATTCAAAGGTTGGAAAAGGACCAGAGGCGGTCAAAAGCACAACTGAGCTTCTTTAGGCAGCTTCCAGGCAAGCTTTCAGGAAATCCCTCCTTCAGGGCTTGAGGCTGATCATCTTGCTGGAGGTTTCCTTGGTCTTTCTTCCCCCACCTTTTCTAAACATTGCTGAAGACCTTAATTTCCTTATTAAAAATTCTCGTATTTGAAACTTATGGAGTGGCTTATGTGTTCCTGACTGAACTTGAGATCCCAAATGCTGAGACGTACTACCACATAACACTGTGAGGTGATGTGACCGTTTTCTTTTACAGAACAGTTGTACAGGGAACCACATCATCCACCGTTCAGTGAACCTTTGGCCCCAACATTTTCATCGACCAGCTTCGTGTGTGCTTCTGCTTAGAGAGCCCTTATTTTAATTGAACTCCTGGATAACATCAATCAAGTGCCTTCTCCAGAAGGTATGGCCCAGCCTTCTTGCATACAGGACCACTAGCCAGCACTTTAGCACTGCACTTGGGGGCAATCCTAAATAGCAAAACCACCAAAAAAAGGCAAAAAAAAAAAAACTGTAAACATAGAAATGTGGCACTGAAGAGACCACAAAAGGACATTTGTTCACAGCACAAGAGCTGAAACATGAAGGCAGGTCACCTCCATGCCTGATCCCAGCTGGGAACCCGCACTTGAGGTTTCTCATTGCTCTGTGAATGTCCGCAATGAACCATAAAGGCACCATGAGTATTGACGTGGGGATTGCAAATAAATTTTAGCAAGTAGGTGAATTCACAAATACGGAATCTGCAAATAATGAGGATCAACTATATTTGAGAATTTAAATCTTCCCAGATTGACACATTCAGTCAATGACACAATTAGGACCAGAATCTCTGCCTTCTGCTTCCAAACCTACTGTCTGCCCTTCATTATTTGCGTGTGCACATCCGTATTCTCTCTTTATAGCATCCTACAGGACCAGGGAGCAGGGCTTAATATGTTTCTAGCTTAAGAAATGAATTCATAACTCAAAATCACTCTGAAAAAACAAAATCAAAAACAAAACAGACATTCAAGATGGACGGGTAAAGCACGTGGAAAGTCAGCAGCAAAGCTCCAACTTTACACAAACTTTTCCACTGGTCAGTCAATAAAAGAACAGGGAAATTGCAAAGTATGAATGAATTAATCTTATGAACCTATGTATTGGCCAACATGTTTATAAATACCTAGTTTATTCTCATCTACTAATAAAAGTTATTCGCATACAATCAGTTTTCATAGCAGAGAGAGAACAGATCAGGAATTCCCTGACACCACCCAGAGGAAAGGCTAGTTGGCCATCTGACTGTGGTTCCTTCACACCACATGTAAAGAATCCTTACATTCACTCCATAGTATCTGTAATGCCAGTGCCAAAACACCTTTTCTAATGATTCTTATCCTCCCCTTTCCTACAATAAAAATAAAATTTCAGTGTTTTTCATCACCAAGTAACAGCAACACATTTATTATTTTATATCTATATTCTTTAGATTTTCAGGGAGCTATTTTTAATGCTTTGAGGTCAGTTGCTCATGCAAAGTAAAACAGATCGCGTTCCAGCTCCCTGACACTCGAGCACTAAACAAGATCCTGTCTATTGAGCTACAAGCATTTAAAACCTGTGAAATGCAATGGGATGAATCTGTCCAAAACCAAAAGAAAACCCTATATTTATAGCATCTGATTTATTTGGTTGATATACAGTATGTGCCAAGGTTTATAATTTTTAGGCATGTGAACTGGGACACATTAGATATTATGGAAGCTGATGATTTACAAGACTTCATATCAGGCCTATTGACCTTCTCAATAAGAAAGGTTGGTGGTCGTAACAGTGCTGAAAAATGCAGCCCTTGGGAGTCAATTTAATGTAGAATAAACTCTTTTAACAACCAGCAAGATGGCCACATCAGCTGCTCTATCTGCAAATTATGCTGCTATTGTAAAAAGTAATTTTTTTTGAGAGGGCATCTCTCATATTTATTGATCAAATGGTTGTTAACAACAATAAAATTCTGTATAGGGGGGTCAATGCTCAATGCACAATCATTAATCCATCTCAAGCCTAGTTCTCGTCAGTCTCCAATCTTCTGAAGCATAACGAACAAGTTCTTACATGGTGAACGAATTCTTACATAGTGAATAAGTTCTTACATGGTGAACAGTGCAAGGTCAGTCATCACAGAAACTTTCGGTTTTGATCACGCATTATGAACTATAAACAATCAGGTCAAATATGAATATTCGTTTGATTTTTATACTTGATTTATATGTGGATCCCACATTTCTCCCTTTATTATTATTATTATTTTTATTTTTAATAAACTGCTGAAGTGGTAGGTAGATGCAAGATAAAGGTAGAAAACATAGTTTAGTGCTGTAAGAGAGCAATTGTAGATGATCAGGTGTGTGCCTGTAGACTATGTGCTAATCCGAGCTAGACAAGGGCAATAAAACATCCATGTAAAAAGCAATTTTTAATTAAAAAAATGCATAGGCTTTATTTTTGAAAACGTATGTTCTCCCTATCAAACCAGTAGTTTCTCCCACATGAGAACCTTGAATTAAAAGAATATTGGGTTTAAAAACAACAAAAAGGATGGGGGAGATGTACCTCTTCCCAAAACAAAGAACACTGGCAGCAATTTGCTCAGTGTCCTTCTAAAATTTAATCATGGGTCACAAAGCAAAGATGTACCTAAAAGCCTTGTTCCTGGTCAAACGCAGTCACCTCGTCCTCAATGAAAACAGTATTAGCCCACGTGCGACCCGACACAATCAATAAGTGGGCTTAGTAATTAGTGATGCTTCATGTTAACACCCTCACACTGAAGCTGATCTTTTGAGAACCAGATGTCTCACGTAATTATCAGCATCATATGTCAAGGGAATTCCCAAAACAGTTTATCTCAGCATACCTCAAACATAGGAAAACGCAGTAGAAAAATTCAAAAAATGTTCTTTATTAGCATAGATTTTATAGCAAAATAATCACTTCTCTACCATTGGAATTAGAAAATAAAAATGGATTACAACTTGCTTAATCTGACTCTTTTTTGCCTGTAACATTCCATTAGCAATTAGCCAAAATCACTCAAGGGAAAAAGTGAAGCTTCAAAATTTTTCTTTAAAAATGTCTTTGTTCATGAAACCTGATCCTATGCAGCAGTGAGACTGAGTCTATGAACAACAGCAAAGTGTTTGGGACACAAAATGAAAAACTGAAATAGTAGATAGCATAAACTTTTCTGTCCAGCACTTAGTTTTGATTGTGTCTTCTTACTGTGTCGATTGTTTTGACAATAGAAACAAACCTTACCGTTACTTTCCTTCAAAGTCTTTCTTTTGTTTGTAAATACCTGTGTGTACCTCTATCCTAGAACATACACTATTGAATATGACATTTATTTTAAGCAAATTATTATGAATCCTTGATGAAACAGAATGGAAAAAAGAGAAGCAACTAACTTCTTTTTAGGATGGTCATCTCAAAAATATTTTAATCCCTGTGCATAGATTCACTAGGACTATAAAGTAACGCGGCCCAAAGCACACGACGGCCAGCAGGCAGCAGAGCCAGGAAGCAGGAAGCCAGAGCTCACCGCTGGCGGGTGTGGCCGTCACCTGTCGGTCCCGCTCCCATACCCAGAACTGGTCCATCTGCTGAGACAGCTGATGAAACTCACGCACCCGGAAGGTGCGAAAGGCCTATTTTCACCTGCTGTGGCCTTCTGGGGAGAGCAGGGCGCACACCCAAGCTCATCCCATACGGCTTGACTGAAGGCAAGGGTGAGTTTGTTTTTTATGATGGGGAGAGAGTAGGGCCAGGCTGCCGCTGAAGGAAGGGGCACGTGAGCTTTCTTACTGGCTTCACCCAGACGTGAGACAAGAAGAGCAGAGAGAGGCATGGAGTTCGAAAACGTCCAGTGATCAACCATCAGAAACGGAGTCGGACTCATTGTTACGCATAGTTTAAGAACCATGATTTTACATCAATTGATATGAAAATACTTACCTGGTTTAGTAATAATAAACAAATTTTTCTTCTCTCTTTACTCTGAAACAAGAATGTCTAAGGAATCTACTTTTGATTCCCTGAATCTGCAGAACTTTTCCTAGTGCAGGAACAGAGATTCAGCTATACACGTGCAAAACATAAATGGTGAGGAAAAAGTCTTACGACCAGCAATATGCAACTCCATGATTTAAAATGCCAGAAATCGATTTGTCCTTTTCTTATGCTTTAATCAGGAGTAATTAGGGATTGCTTTTACATTTTTTTCTCAATAAGAGATGAATACATTCTTTTTGCTTTTGAAAGAAAAGTTAAAAATTCATCATTTTTGTGTCCCCCCCCGCAAAGTCTGGATCCAAAAGATACAAAAGATTCTGGAGAAATATAGCATTTCATCATTAAAGCAATTACCCTTCTCAGGGGAAAGAAAAACAACATTCCAAATTAGATATGCCAAAAGGACAGAAAGAGTCATGTTTTTATGTGGTTACTGACTTCGATGGTTTCCAGCTTAATTATTTTTTGTTTTTCCAGCCAATTTAAGAGACTTCTTCTCAATCAAGGGGATCAACACATTTGGCCAATGGAATTTAGTTATTAAGACAGGCAAAAAACAATGGATTGACTATATTTCCGATCCAGTTGTGTTATGGGAGATATTTCCGTCAGAGAGACATGGCGATAAATTTTCTTTGAAGGAAAATCTGGGTGGGAAAAGAAATGGCAGCGTTAGCTAATAAATGTTGCTTTTCAACCTTGCTAATGCTCTCGGATGATTTATCACTATATGAAAGCTTTGGGCTATTTTACCAAGAAAAATGCATCATCCCTTGAAGTTGCATAAAAATTTTTTCAAAGTCCCATTTATAAAACGCAATACCACCTTAAACTGCCAAATTCAAAGTGGTCCAGGCAATCAAGCCCTAACAGTTTGCACCAGCAAGGAAGCCTGAAGGATCTTCCGACCATCTCACTTAAGATGGTGACATTTCACGTATTACGTATCTCCAGGGGTTGGCTTCGCATGCCCCTCTCAGAAACCCGTGAGGGGTGCCCGAATGGGGTTCACAGAAGTCTCTCCAGAGGCAGTATCTGGAGTATTCACGTCTATCTGATGAGGAAGAGATGAAGAGAGAGTCAGCCCCAGAGGGCGGGAGGCTTCAGAAAACACTATTTGGGGAGCTTTTACATCAATGCCTGTGTGGTTTGCAGAGACAGAGCTGCTCTGATCACCCACAGCTCTATCAGGGCCAAGCCAGGCCGCGGCACCAGGAGGCCAACAGCAGGCAGGTGACCCACAGGAGGTCAAAGGAGTATAAACAAATCCCTCATACTGGGTTTTTAAATCAATGGTAAGAGTTTTAAATGAGGCAGGATAGCATTTGGCAGGTATGGTTTGTGTCAGTCACAGCATCAGAGGAAACTTAGGCCCGTTAAAATGCAAGTCTCATAGATCATTAACTAAAAGTTCACTGATATATCACGGGTCACCTTTCCTTGTCTCACTCCAGGCATGATGCATCAGAAAATACACCTGGCCTTCTGAATTTTTCTACAGAGCCCCTGTTCCAGGCTGAAAAAAGAAAAGACCTCAAGCCAAAACTAACTAAATAAATAAAAATCTCAAAAGGAGAGAGAGAGAGAAAAGCAGATGGGGAAAGCCTGCAGTGAGATCACAGTCCGTTGCCTGTTCCCTCTGCAAGTCCATGTTCACAAGTCCCTCTCGTTTTCGGGAGTGAATAATTATTGAGCACCTACTATGTGAGAAACATGAGGCCGGGCTCCCTGGAGGATACAGAGAGGAAACAAAAATGATAAATATGTCATGAGAAGGATCAAGTAAATGACAGGTATATCATGGGAGGTGGGAGACTTGTTCAAGATGGAAAGGTGAAGAGGTGTACCGTTTGACCTGCTATTCCATTCACAGTAAGTAATGATACACGGATGCATGGCTATTGATTGACTGATTTACTTTATGGATTAAAACCTTCTCCCATTATGATTCAATTCATTGCAAACGCCGCTTCACTTGGCCGTTGGGGCCCCTTCAGGTCAGCTCCTGTGTTCCTTCAGCAAGCACCCCATTCCCATCCTTCTTGGAGCGTCACCTTACTTCTGACCCCCACGGGCACTCCCAGCTCAGGCCGCCTTTCCCTCCGTCAGCCCCGAAGCCAGTACCGCTCCACCACACCCTGCGCCTTGTACTGGGATACAGCGTTTAGGAACCAAGATCTGAGAGCCAGACATCAGCATTTCTTGGTCCTCTCAGCAGACAGAGCTGCTACACACATGTATGTATTCTAACCCATCCCCCCACACACGCATATTTATGTATTTATCTACCTGGATGTGTATTAAAAACCATGAGTTAATGCTGATTTATCTCAGGTTTCGATGCAACACCGCAGAGGCCGTTTTACCCTTCTCTTTTCTTTATCGATAACTTCTTTCCACAACAGAGAGACCCCCAACTTTCACTAGCTACATCTAACCTCTCATTTATTCAATTCTCATAAATGCATAAGAGTTTCAGACTTGCTAGTCCCTAGCCTGGTGACAGGCTACTAGTGACAGCCTGGGAACCTGCCGACTTTTACCAACGAGACTGCAGCATGCACAGGCAGTTGGTTCTCTCCTGCGGCCTCAGGTTTCCAGTCCACACACTGTTCCAGAGGTTAGACCCCTCCTCCTCCACCCCTTCAGTATGGGTGTGTTATGTTTGTAATACAGCAGGTGTGTTTGTTAATGTTTGTATTCCATTTGGGCTTCCCCCTTACACTGGGGTGGTTTTAATTGTCTAGGTGTGTGAAATATTACTACGATTCTAGGAATCAGAGCTGTACAAAGACATATACTCACCAAGTGTCACTGCCTGCTCATCCCAGCTACCCTCTTCCCTTTTTCCCTTCTTTCCACCCCATTCCCACCTCGGTTTCTGGTTTACCTTTCCTGGTTTTTCTTTGGTAAGTACAGTCTAAACAAGTATTTGTGTATATCCCTATACCCACTTCTTTCTTACAGGAAAGGTAACACACTATAGATCCTCCTCTGAACTTTCTTTTTCCATTTAATGGTATGTTATTGGGGCAACTTTCTAGATTTCACTTCTGGCTCTACTTTGGTGAAACTTATTTTCCATATGGAGTTTACAGCACTTTCTCTGACTCCTAGTTTCATGGACTGTAGTTTACAGTCTTTGTTTTTGAATTCTCTTTGTTGCCCTAGGTCCTCTCCAAGACGAAAAGCCCATTTAGAGCTAAGCTGTTGCCATATTTCCAATGAAACCAGAAATGCATAGTATTTGCATTTTAAAATGTGTCCCTAGCAACCTAAGTGTCCATAACAGATGAATGGATAAAGAAGATGTGGTACATATACACATGGAATATTATTCAGCCATAAAAAATAATGAAATCTTGCCATTTGCAGCAACATGGATGGACCTTGACGGTGTCATGCTAAGTGAAACAGGCAAACAGAAAAACACAAATACCATATGATTTTACTTATATGGAACCTAAAAACAAAACAAAGCAAAACAAACTAACAGAAAGAGACTCATAATCATATACAATGGACTGCTGGTTACCATGGCAGGGGTGAAATAGGGGAAAGGGATAAAGAGGTACAAACCTCAAATTATAAAATAAATTAGTCACAGGGATGATGGTACAGCATGGGGAATAAAGCCCATAATATTGTAATACCTTTGGATGGTGACAGGTGGTAAGAACACTTATTGTGGTGAGCATTTACAAATGTATACAATTGTTGAATCACTATGTGGTACATCTGGAACACATATAATATTGTATATCAACTATATTTCAATAAAAAATTTTAATGAAATAAAACATCTCTCCAGAAGAATGAAGAGAATGACTTTATAATGGAATTTTAAGCATGGAGATATTTGAAATCAAGGAGAAGGGAAAAGCCTTTATAAAAACAGAATCAATCCATTATTCAGGCATAGTCCTTTAGCAAGTAGTTCTGAGCGCCTGCTATTAGCAGCATTGTTCTGAGCACCTGGTATACATTAGTGACACGAGCAAAGACCGCTGCCATGGAGCACACTCTAGAATTCCTTGCAAGGCACTACACCAAAGACTTAAAGGAAAACAGATGTGTAAAAAATAGAAATCGGTCTCTCCCTTAGAGAAGTTTCTGTTCTTGACAATAGATAATATGTACACACTTTTAAAGTGTAAAATGAAAAATACAAAGTGCATTATCCTAAGTTCCAAATGATGAACATGAAAAGAATTTCCTTTTTCTTTCTCTCAGATATTTGTGGAGTACCCACTATGTGGCAGACACTGTTCTAGGCACTAGGGATACAGCAGTAAAAAAAAAACAGGAAAAAGACAACTTGTTTCCTAGAGCTTATAGTTGTGTGATAGAAAAACCATTGATCAAAAAACAAGTCAAAACACCCCATCAGGTGTTTTGTATCAGGTGATGGCAAAGCTCTGAAGAAAAGGAGCAGGAAAGGGGGATGCGGGTGGGATGCAAAGAGAGCTGCAACATCTCAGGAAGTCCAATGTGAAGAGCAAAGATCTAAAAGATGTGCAGACTGGTCATCTGGGGGAGAGCCTGCCAGCATGGGGGAGCTGCCTGCAGCCAGGCTCTGAAAGTCAACTGGGCCCTGGAACGTGGAGAGAACAGGAAGGGCTCCTGGGTGGGAACAGGACGAGCAAAGGCACACAGAGGGGCCCAAGTGAGTCCACCCAGCTTTTAGGATAGAATCACACCAGCCCCTCTTCTTTCATGAATTCCTGTTCCTACTGCATGATTCTGTCCCTTGACTTCTAACTGCATCTTAAGATCTCTCTCACCATATTCACCAAGCTCCAGGCACAGCAGTCTTCTTTCAGGTTCTAGAACAGATTATGCTACTACTTGCCTCAGGATGCTTATCCATATTGCTTCTTCTCCCCCAGAATGCTCTTCTCTCTCACTTTAAGTGGCCAAGTTTTTCTCATGCCTTCAGTCAACTGAAGATAATAAACTGGATTTCATGAGCACATGTATGTATTGGGTGCTGTCTCTTGACCACATTCAGAGATGCAGAGAAGAGCAAAGTAAGACTTTGGCTGTGGCCAGGGAAAGAGAAGAAATGAGCAGTAGTGAGGAAGCCTTCACTCAGACAGGCTCCACCTTAGACTGTGGCCATAAACACGAGGATGGCTCTGGGCAAGGTCAGGAACTGGCCAATGAGCAAGAGAATGGCTGCAGTTACCGACCAGCCTCGGAACTGTACCCAGAGCCTTAGTGTGGACTCACTGTAGTTTCTATGCAAGTGTCAGGAGACAGCCATGGGGCCAGGAAATGAACAGGTGTGTAAACACAACACATTCGGGTATGGGTCTAATGTGACTGATGGAGCACTGTTCCCGTGGCTTGGGGCGGCAGGGGGGGACATGAAGCAAAAGGTAGAGGGCACGCATAGGCCAAAGGAGAGGCATTTAAACCCCACCCCACAGTAACCACTCAGTAAGTATTTGTGCAGCCCCCTGAGTCCTTAGCATAATGAACTCCCATAGTAATTCTGTGAAAATCATTTATTTAAATGCTGCAACTGAAGCTTCCAAATTAAAGTTGGTGATTCTAGGAAGCCATTCCTCAAAGCCACCTCCCAAAATGAAATAGCAATTTAGAAAAAAAGAAATTACTCTGAATATTTTACAAAACTTTTTCATGTTTTATGCTAACAATATATTTTAGAGATACCGTTTACACAGGGTCATATGCACACACCTGCCGTGCACAGCTTCCTGAATGTAACACATGCCCTCACCTGCCATGGCTGCCCAGCCCCAGAGGATAACGCAACACTAATGCTCCACCACCTCAAGGTGAGAAACCCAAATTCCCGTGCCATGCAATGTCCATTATCGGTGCCCTCTTTTCCCCCCAGTCTAAGGTAATTTTGGGGTGGCTGAGTTAATGCCTGGAATAGAAGAGCAGTTTTCATTGAAGCTATCTTTACAATGCTGAAAACCCCATAACTATCATTCTTTTCTAAAAGTAACAGC
Source organism: Manis javanica (assembly GCF_040802235.1). Lineage (NCBI taxonomy): Eukaryota > Metazoa > Chordata > Mammalia > Pholidota > Manidae > Manis > Manis javanica. The sequence goes on along the minus strand of NC_133170.1, from coordinate 3,395,931 downwards.
CATGGTAGCTTTATATTTAGAGGAAAATAAGAAAAACATGATTATGCTTTGGAGAGTAATTTATGACCTTGCTTCTTGGAGGGGGATTTTTCCCTGGTTTTTCTGTTCCTGAAGGCCCCCAACAACCCCTGCTCTACTGGTTTGCTTTACCCTGGGCCCCCTGGAGGCACATACATCCAGTCCTGTCAGGTGTGAAATCAGCAGGACCAGAGCCTTAAAAAAATCTGTTATTGCGCTGCTTTCACTCTGTGTGTCCCACCGCCATGGGACGGGCGGTGGTTTCCATGGCAATGGTAGCTGGCAGCAGCACCGGGCAGCCTTCCAGGAACTGGGGCGGGAAGCTGTAGGGCTAAAATACGTCTGTCAGAGATAATGAAGAGTTCTCTGTGTAAACATTTCTATCTGACCACTCCACTCAGCGCCCTGCACAGATCTAGGAGGTGATGAGTCTGAGCAGGGGCAGGATCTGAGGATGCGGTGCCAGCTGGGAACAACCACCCCGTGGCACACAGGGTCCACGGCGCCTCATGGCAGGGCCAGGCTCCCACCCACATGGGTGGCTTGTTTGTCCAGACAGTAACTTAAAAGCTGATCCTGCACGACCTCGGGAAGCCTTTGCAAAAGATTCGCAACAATTGTCTGATTCAGCTTTCAAAGTTAGGTTCCTCATATTTGTTCTCCCCACAGTCTCTTCCAAGTGGTCTCCCCCCTGAATCTACTGTTTCTATTGATGCTTTCACCATTTTCCAGAGCACCCAGGGCTTCACGTTGAGCCTTCAACCCATTTTTCTAGTGGAGTTAATAAGTTATATCTTCTTTTCCTTCCCATTCTTCCCACCAGCCATTTACATCCATTCATTCATTCATGCATCCACTCATTTAAAAGCTCCTGAGGATACCACAAAGAACAGATTAGGGAAAACAATTTAGTGTCTGTGGATGGGCTTAAAGGGCAGACGCATGTGAGAGGCATGAGCGTCTATACTGACAAGCCAAGGTGGACTTCTTCCCCCTAGACTAGGCCTCTTTCCAGTTACAAAGATCAGGTAACACTCTGGTGGGCTGCACATCGCTCCCACCCCTATGCACTGATGGTCAGAGCCACCACCAGGGATCCTTATAGGTCCAAGTATTCTGGTGACTGTGGCATTCCTGTTGCTCTCTACTGGGTTTCTATGCTGTTGATGCCTTATTCCTGGAAATAAGTATGGTGCTTGACCTGCCACTGCAGGGTCCCTCCATCCCATCATAATGGCATCGTCTCCCCCCATCACCCTGGCCTCAGGCTGGGGCTTCATTCACTGGGGTTTTTTTTAGTACCGTCATTAGGTGAGTGTCTCATGGGATTACCAAGGGACATCTGCCACAGCAGAGGCCCTTACCATCCAGATAATCAAGATGATGTGTCCTGGGGCAGAGAGCCTCTTTCCCCAGCTCCCTCGGGGTCCTTAGTGGCAGGGATGGAAGCTGGGGTAGAACTTACCAACATGAAATGCCACTCTCTTCAAAGCTGACCTGGCAATTGTCTGACCTACCAATAGACACCAAAACTGAGCCACTGATAAACTATCATTTACAGGGAAGCCAGAGAGCCACCTAGTAGCAGATTACCTACCCTGGAATATGTCATCATAGGGTCGGCTACTTGTGCCTGTCACAGTATATACTTATTAAACATGAACTTCCTTCCTAATTTTAAGGAACTTGGACTTGCATAATGCCTCATCCAGCATCATGAGTCCCACACAACATTGCTTCTAACCACGGAACTTATTTCACAGCAAGGAAGCTTAGCAATAGGCCCATGGGATCTGTCACGGAATTAAGCCCTCTCACCATGTGCGACATCACCCAGATGGTGTTCTGATCTAATGGCAGAATGCCAATCAAAAGCCATTGGGGTTCTATCCTACAAGATGAAATATATGCTTTGAACCAGTGATCAATACGTGGTGCAATTTATCCCACAGCCAAAATCAAGGGGTGGAATTTGGGAATGGACTCTCCTACAATTACACCTAATAGTCTACTGAGATCATTTTTATTTCCTGTCTCTACAGCTTTGGGCTTTGCTGGTTTAGGGATCTTAGTTCCCAAGGAAAAATTATTCTATTTAGGCTTATCTGATTTTGAGAAGTTTCTCACGCTACTGAACAAAAAGGCTCAAAAAACAGTCTTATACACCGTCTTGGAAAACTCTTCCTCATGGGGCCAGAAAGGACTATGTCTTCTGTTTGGAATTCTATCTTTTATACTTTCATGTGCAAAATTTGTGGAAAACTACATCAATCCAATGAAAGCCAGACCTCTGGGAATTCAGACCCTTTTAGGAATGAAGGTTGGAGTCATGCTACCAGTAAAGATGGTTTACCAACTGAATTGCTAGCTTAAGATGAAGGGAACATCAAACAGAGAGTGGAAAGGAAGTTAAAAGTATCACTCACGGCTTCATGAATGAGTACAGAAATGTAACTATTATGAGTATTTTCCACCTTGCTTGTAATGTACACATTGCACACATTAAATCATGTTACCCTCCCTCCTTCTTTTCCTATTATTTTACTGAAGTACTACTTTATTGTTGGTTAAATCTATCATTTTGTCTTTGGGTTACAGAATATTCAGATAGACATGGATATGATTGCCACAGGAACAGCTGCCTTTGAGAGAAAAGGTTATACAGTCTGTATGAAGGACAATTGCATCTCATTAGGCAGATGCAAAAAGCTCTCACTGTTGGTTAGAAAGATGAGCGTGGGTGCTGATTAGAACAGACCGTACTGATTATTTAGCTGTTTTCTGAAGACCAAACCCTTCTACGTCCTCTAACTCTAGGTCTAGATTTGCATTCTACATTCCTCATTCTCGCTTGCCAGTTGGCATGGAGGCACCAAAGGACTGGAAGCTGGTGACAGGAGAGAAGGGACATCCTGTTCTCGGCCCCATTAGCAATACTCCAGCAAACGCAGGGAGCTGGATCCGGCCTCTAGCTTCTCCAATATTCCAGCACCGGCCTTTCCACGTCCCTTCGGAGGAGTCCTCAACACAACAGTGAGGCCAGTGACTCCCCATAAAGCGGTAGCCATGCTGAGCTCCCTCACCCGGAGCCTGCCCCCGCCATGCTCTGCACACAAGGATTGCGCCCTCCTCAGAAGGCCAAGCACCCCTTAGGCCCCGCTCTTCTTCAGAGGCCCAGCACTCACCTAACTATGCCCCTCCTCAGAATTCTGAGTACCAACCCTGACCCCGGGTCTGGCAAACCATCTTCCTTTTAGTTTCCTCATCCTGCAGAGAGCCAACTCCTGTGGTCCCTGAGATGACAGTACCTCAGCATCTCTTCCAATTTTGCAATTAATTCCCTCTATTCAATGCCCTTTGTTTAAAATGTCTAGTTTGTTAGGTTTTACGTTTTTTGTTTTGTTTTTGACTGGTCCATGCTTGACACAGAGAAGAGTAGTAGGCCTAGAGGGGAAACTGATTAACCATCGTTCATCATTTCTGCTTCATTCATTCATCCCTACCCGCTTCACCCTCTTGGTATTTACTGAGTATTTGTAGGCACTCTACCAGGCTTTGGGATTACAAGGTCAGCCAGGCATGGTTCATCCCAGCCACCAAAGAACTTAGAGTTCAGTGGAGGAAAGAGGCAAATAATGCACCAAAGAGTGTAGCAGCTGGTAGAGGAACATTTAACCTCAGTCAGGGGTGAGGAAGGGCCAGAATAATGCTTAGAAGCAGTGGCATCTGAACATTAACACAAAGTGTGACCAGGAATTAATGGGATAGAAGGAGGAGGTTGGGGAGAAAATGTCCTAGGAACAAGTGTAAAGAAAAAGTGTTTAAGACACCGTGGAAGTTCGGTACTTCCATAAGCACGGAGCTTAGACTGCAGAGCCGGGCAGAGCAGAGCTTGCGGGAATGCGGGGGGAGGTAAAGCTGGGTAAGAGAAGGGGGGAGGGGGGTGTGGCAGGAAGTGAGCCTGACTTGCAAGCCTCTCTTCTCCCACCCAATGCTTCATGTCTCACACAAGGGTTACCTCACCCATGGAAAAGGAATAGTGCGACGGCCTAAAGGTTTGTGTCTCCGCAAAATTCAAATGTTTAAATCCTAATACCAATGTAATGGTACCATGAGGTGGGCCCTCTGGAAGCTGACTAGGTCATGAGGGTGGAGCCCTCATGGATGGGATTCGGGCCCCTAGGAGAGAGACCCCAGGGGGTGCTCCCTCGCTTTCTCCCCGCCATGGGGCTTTGGTCAGCAGCCTGAGCTCACTACTAAGACGAAGGTGGGTGGGGAGAGCCCCTGGCCCAGCTCTGCAGCCTCAATCCACAAGTCCCGGGAGCAAGGAAGTGTTCCTTCCTCCAGGTTGCTTGATTTCCTCTCCAATGTGGCTCTCCACTGCAGTTTCCTTCCAGATCTTTCTCTCCCTTGTCTTTCCAGATTCTTTTCCTCTCGGTTTCTCCCTCTTTCCAGTGCAGAGCAATTCTGTCCCCTCTCTGCTCCCCCAAACACACACGGTCCCATTTGCCCAGCCAGTTACCAGGACCCACCCTTCTGAGCAGGCAGTCAGATTATATGTGGCGAAGAATATTTTTTGTCATAGAGGAAAAGAAAGAACCATCTGAGTAAGTGTTAGGGCATGTGAGAAAGTGTCTGAAGAAACACTGTGGGAAATACCTGAGGCTTCTCGCGAGGGCCACAGCCAGCTGGCAGTGAGGGGAGATGCTCTTAATGACCTGGCAGATATTTCCAAATCCAGGAGGAGTGTGAACCCACCGAATTATTATTTAGTAAAAACTTTTGTAAACAGAATACAACTTAAGTACCTTAAATGGATTTAAGTCCATTTCAAATGCAGCTTTTAAAGTTACAGGATTCTTCTATAGGGCTCGTGAAAGAATGCAGCCCATTTATAATTCAAATGTTGTTAATGTAATTCTACCTCCCACAATTGCCACACTGAAGCCACATATATATTCCCATACAAACTACACCCTGGCACCAATATTTGGGTATTCTTGTCACACCATCAGCATGCATAGCAATTACTCCACCACTTCAAATCTGGAGCAAACACAGAGCTCTACAACCCTCTAGTCAATATTACAAAGAGAATCACCACAATAAGATGCAAAATTATATGTGTAAAAATAGATCTCTCTCTCTCACATGATCTCACTCTCGGTCTGGTCTCCTTCCCTCCACACACTGTCTTATCAAGTGCAATGGGATGCCGAGTGTATTTTTGTTTTTCCCAGTTTTTCTACAATGCAAATGTATCCTTTTATAACTATGTAGTAGAGTCTTTACATGAGGTATTTAAATATCTGGGGATATCGGCAAACCAAAGCAGTCAGACTTCCTCATATGTATTTGCATAGCAATTGAGAAGACTTCTCAGAAAACTTATTATAAAACAGAGCCAGGAATGAGGGTCTTCACCCGGTGAAGAAGCCCAGGTCATCCACGGGGAAGGGTGACCCTGAGCGCGTCCTGACCCGGGTCAGATGTGTCCCGCCAACTTTGGCTTCATATCTGAGTTGTCTGTAGAAAGTGTGGCTGAGATAAAAGCTAACATCTCCATATCACTGAATATTCCTTATGACTTTGGGGCACAAGCAGCCCAGGTTCAGGACGCCTCTAACCAGATACAACACAAGGGCAAATGTTCTTCCCCCATTCACGATGGAGCTCTGGCACCTGGGAGAATTAGTGGGAGGCTGGGGTGCCCAGCAAGAAGTTGAGTCTGGAAGCCAAAGAGATAGATGCTCACCTGAGAAAAGAAATGACTCCTACAAAACAGCAGCTTTGCAAAGCAATTCTCACAGAAGAGGCCAAAGTACCCCCTACATGGAAAATACGCCGGGGGTGGGGGGCGGGGGGCAATGGTGTCCAGAGGTGATGTCACACACAGGGGTGTGGCTGGCAGACACATTTCATAAAACCCCCAGGCCCTGTGGGAACGCCATGGAAAAAACAGGATTTTCAGGAAGTTGGAGAGTTAGTGAGACCCAGAGGTGAGGCACACATCTCATGGCGTCTCACACAGGGAGGGCATTCAACCGGTTTCCTTCAGAAGTGTGACTTCACACGGCAGTGCAGCCAGTGAAGAGCAGGACAGCAAACGAGAGGCGCACGGTTATAAACGTGTCCTCTAAACAGCGGCCCAGTCTGTCTCGAGGACACGTCCGTCTGCGGGTCCTTGCTCTGTCCTCTAGAGGAGTGACTTATCAAGCCATGTTTTATGGATTCCTGGGATTCAGCTGGAGGCAGCTCAGAAGGAAAGTGGAGGTCATGGGAGGGGCTCAGGTGGGGTCCCAGAAATGATTCTTCAGGGGAAAAATAAATATTTCCTCAACTTAAGACAAAGTCACGCTGTATGGCCATATAATACAAGACAACTCATTCTTCAAAACAATAACCTTAAAATATTTGAAGACAGCTGTCACATCTCGGCTTAGTCCCTTCCCTTGAGGCGAAACACCTTAGACATCTGTCCAGACAAGGGGCTGCAGCCCCCCCACCATGCCGGCTGTGCTTCCATTGCCCTCTAGTTACTTAGCCCACATCCTTTGGAATGCGTGTGTGGCTGAATCAAAATTCACAGACTTTGACCAGGATGTGTTTTTTTTTTTTTAAGTTTTATTCTCTATAATGAATTTTATCTTGCTAGCAAGACCCTCTCTTGATCATGATGAGAAAATCAAACTTTGCGAATAAATCTGTTATTTCCAATTTAAAATATAGACTGTTCTGCTGCGATACACTCTTCGGTAACACCCATCACCCCCGCAGGACCGGTAACAGGAGGAGGGTGTCAACGTCGCGCACTCACTTCGGCTCAGACACCGTTTCTATTGGCCTTAGCGGAATGTGCGAGAACGGGACTGCAACTATCGGCAGGAAAGGAAAACAGCCTCCCCCTGATGGCCGCAGTAGCTGGGCCTTTTTACTCTCTGAAGCAGTCACTCCCCATTTCTCCCTGCTCCCAAGACCCCGGTGATCACTAGCCTGCTTTCTGCTTTTTGGTCTGTATTTTGTCTATTCTGGATATTTCCTATAAATGGAGCAATGCGACATGTAGTCTTTCTAGCTCTTTTTTAAAAACTGAAGTGCGGTTGGCATACAGTACTGCATCGGTGGCAGATGTGCGACCTGTGGTCCCAGTGGGGAGCCCTCTGGGCCCAGTGAGCACGCAGGCCCGGGGCACCCTCCCCGCGCTCGGGACGCCGGCCCCCGGGGCCTGGTCTCCGCACATCAGCCCGCGCCTGCTCGGCCGCTTCTCAGCATCTGATTCCCCGGCAGCTGGCGTGCTCGTGGGCCCGGGCAGTGCACGGCAGCCCTGAACCACCGACGGCTGTTTCCTAAGGGCTCCGGCGACCCAGGCTCAGAAGTTTCTGGGTGGTTTCCCGCGAAACGTATTTTCCCTACAAATCTTGCTCTTCGTCCTGAGCAGTTTTACAGATTGAAAGGCCTCTCAGGCACCAGGAAGTGGAGTCATAGCAGAAGGACCCAGAGCCTGCCTCAGGTCAGCAGGCAATCAACTCACAGTTGAGATTCTCCAAAAGGGAGTCTCTCTTCTCAGTGAAATTCCCACCCTTGGCCCCTGCTCTTCCCAAAGGGTGTATAGGTTCAGAGGCAGCTTTCCCACCCCAACGGCATAGAGAGGGCCAAGGGCCTGTGTCCTCAGTCAGGACAGGGTCTGGGGCATCCCTGTCCTCCGTTGAGATGTCCTCTTCTGTCCGGCTTCCACTCCTCTGAATTGGCACTGGGGTGCCCACCCTTCCTGGTGTGCCTAGGTTTTGGGGGAGCACCCAGGGATGAGAACCCTGGCCCTTCCCGTAGCCTTGCTTTCTACAGCTGATGCCCCACCCTCCAGGCAGAAGGGCCACATGAGAGCATGAATCCTGCACCACATCACCCTTCCGCCCAGACCTGCCCAGCGGCTTCTCATCCCGCGGAGAGCCTTGCTCCGGCCTGTAGACGGCTTCATCTCCCCTCACTCTGCCTCTCGCACCGGCCTCTGCCGTCCCGTGATCTGCCACAGCTGTTCCTGCTTCAGGGCCTCTGCCCTGACCCTGTCTCTCCCTGGAACACACTCCCTTCAGAACATAGCCTTTCTCACTCCCTCATTTTAAGGAAGAATTTCCAACATTTCCTGGGTTCCTGCAGCCTTTCTGTATGTGAATCTTCTCATGTCAGCTATAGGTCAAAGGAAATGCCTAATAGTTCCATGTATTTAGGAGTTCAGTCCAAACAACAGGAGTATTTACGTCCTGACAACTTAGTAGCCATTTGAAAAAATAACACGTCATTGATGAAAAAACACTGTGTTCTGTTTATACATAGCCAGAATCACTCACTGCATTAGTTTTCTGTGGCCACTTCCTAGGGTCCAAATTACCACAGATTAGCTTAAGACAACAGAAATTTATTCCCTCCCAGTTCTGGAGGCCAGACGTCTGAAATCGAGGTCTTCAGGGCCGCACTGCCCCCAGAGTCTCTGCGGGAGACCCCACCCCACGTCTCTCCCACCCTCTGTGGCTGCAGCATCCGTGGCCTCCTAGCTCAGAGCACCCATTTCTCCGACTCCGTCTTCACATCACCTCTCTGTGCATCTCTAGGTCGAATCTCTATCTGCCTCCTCTTATAAAACTACTTGTAATTGCTTTTAGGGCCACCCAGCTAATCTGGGACCTGCTCACTCAAGATCCTTGACTTCATCACATCTTTGGCAACGAAGATCACACTCACCCTTTCGCCTCATGGGGCAATGCGCAGAGGTTCCAGGGATCCAGGACTGACTGTATCTTTGCAGGGTCATTTTTCTGCCTAGCACACTTCCACATGGCATGTGTCACACGTACATGTGGAGGGTGTGCACTGTTCTGCCCCCGCACAACTCCTCGGATCTTGGAATGACAAGGCCCGGCCATCCTCACTACTGCTTCTTAATTCGTAGTAAGTTCTTGCTTTTTGTCAGGGCAATGGCCAAAAACTCAGCTTTGCAAAGATAAGTCGTCACCAAAGGGGAAGCAGCATGGTCACAGCCGCAAGCTGCCCTCGGGGTGTCAAACAGGTGCGGAGAGTTACAATGGCCTTCGGAACTTTAATGAATTCCCTGAGAGCCCTGCAGCGCTCCAGGCACCCTGGACCACAGCGTGGGGGCTGTGGCCTTGTGGCCCTCAAGGAGGCTGTGCTTCCAGCCACGTCCCAACACCACTATCTCCCTGTGCTCACTCACTCCGCTTGATTTTTCCTTCTAGCACCCAGCACCTCCCTACATTACATCATAAGCGTGTTGCTGCCCACTTCGCTGCTGCAGAGGAAGTCCCACCAGGGCAAAGACGGTCGGAATTCCTCTCCACCACCCCTCCATCTGCGAAACGGCACCTCACACAGCAGGCACCCAAGATACACTTGCTGAATTAATGAACCGAAGACAGAAATGGAGACGGGGGATCTCTATGTGCCAACACAAAAAATACACGTAACGGGTCTTCTCCGTGTGATTTTCAGGGAGTTGTTTTCTGAATCTATGCATTTTCATCTTAAGAAGGCATCTGATCCCTATGTGCAAAGCCTCCTTAAGTTTCTTCAACAATAAAAAATGTATTTCTCTGAGTCATGACTCTATAGGACTATCTGGTTGATCTCACAGGAACAGAGTAGAAACCCAAGAACACCCACTACGGTTGTCCTGTCTGTGGCTGCCCATTCAGAGGCAATAAAAGGGTAAACTCAAGACTTGATGAAAGAGTTGGAAATTCATGTTAAAGAGGAGACAGCAAAGGGATGGATGCTTCAGTGAGAGGCTCTGCCTGGCTTCCCCAGAAGCCTCCTTTCTCTGTCCCTAAATATGGAACTTTCCTCCCAAGGATCCTGTCAGAGCACGTGGGCCCCCCATTCGGACCTCAGTGTCCTCTGGAGCTAAAATGTGTTTTTATAAAGTTTTAAAGGGCAATTAATACCTTCATTTCAGTAGGCAATTCCATTTCACATAAAGTAATTGCCCATTTTGAGGTTAGCTTTGATTTAATTGGAACCAGTATTACTATAAGGACAGGGGGCCTCAAGTTGTGACATGACAGACTTGTCTTGACTCTCTCCACACCCCCTTCAACGGCAGGGAAAACCCCGTGTGCCAGAATGAATTCATTAGTGACAAAATGAAACCAAAATAGGATTCTGCCTTTAGAACGGAGCTTTTGAAGCCCAAGAACTAAACTGTAATGAAAATGCGTCATCTGCACAGGGAGGAAGTGCAGATGCCAAGCGGGAGGTAAACCTGGGCCTCCAGGAAAGAAGGTGCAGACGGGAAACAATAATGGAAAGATAGTGAAACAGACGCAAGCTTGGCATTTCCAGGGCCGCCTCACCTGCTCAGGGGCCCCGGGGGGAAGTCTCCCGTGCGGGCATGTGCCCCAGCCCACAGACTCGGCCGTCAGGTCTCTCCAGCAGAGAGCCACCCACGGCCGCCACCGTTCCTCCCCGGTGCTACGCTGCACTCCTGGAAATGAGTGAGAAGAAGCGCATCCAACACCCAAAGAAATACAGAAGAACAGAACCAAGACCGAGGTGCACGAAAGAGCCACTAATCCAAGAGACAATGGAGAGATCGGACTTTAAAAATAATTAGCATCCTAAAAAACACTCAAAATGGCATCCTTACACACAAGGACAAACTGCCCCCAGGAAAGATCTATCCAAGAACGAGACAGGAAATACGATGGACTGAATGATACTGTGAAAGGCATCAGAGGTAGGGCTGGAGATATACTGAACAGAGGTGGGGAAATCTCCCAGAATGTAGAAGAAAAAGACAAAATAATGGAAAATATAAGAGAAAAATGACATGGGTGACGAGTTTTAAAAGTTCGATATTCATTTGATAAGTTCCAAAAAACACCAAACAGACACAATAGTGTAAAATATATATATACATATAAAAGAAATAATGAAAGGAGATTTGGCTTTGTTGAAAAGATCAAGGTCTTATGAACCACACAACCAGCCATCTGCTATTGAAATTTCATGGTAGGATAAACTAAAGATCTGAGAAACTTCCAGAATGAAGAAGAAAACAGGCTAACTGTGAAGGAAAAAGCCTTAGTGGACACTGCAACATAAGGAGCAGAGATCAGAGAGGAAAGTTCTCTTGAATCTAGAAATCTCCAGAACCTTCAGGAACCAAGCGGGAGGATTTTTTTATATATTTTTAATCGAGTATGTCACAAAGTTTCAAATCCATGTTCCATATTTGAAAAAAGTGTTCAGAAATATATACCAGCAGAAGTAAAAAATAAAAAAGGCATTTGACAAAGAAAGAATAAAGAATTTGAGGAACAAGAGCAAATCTGGCACAGAAACAGTAAAGGAAACAAGATGGGAAACAAATAAATTCCTTTGGCTGCCAGATCTGAAGATTTTATTTGAAACAGTGAAGAATTTAATTTGCTAGATGATCTTTCCACCCACCTGCATCTAATGTGGCACTTAGTCTTGCAGGAAATAGTTATAATATAATTACAGAGTTAAAAATGTTATTTTTCTTGTTTTAGAATCAGCCTATAGACAGAATATGAAAGATTTAATTATAAGCACAGAAGTGCAGGACACAGAATGCCAATGTTATAAATAATGAAGTAAAAATCAGGGAATAGATGGGAAAGATAAGGCAAATAGCCATGTAAGCACGCTACATCGCTCATATTTCACAGGAAAGTCAATATGTAATGTTTAAAACTCATCAACCACGGAACAGAGGCATAGGACTATTTTTTCAGCAGAGGGAGAGAACCTGCAGAGGTACTACAAAATAAATCTGCCCACACCTGGGAACTCACCCCAGGGACGAGGAGACCCTACTTGTAACTTTATATTGTCTTGCACTGTTTAAACTGTTTACTGTTCAGGTGAATCCATTCTGTGACTTGGTACAAAAATGTGGAGCTGGAAATATTACACATGAACAGCAAACTCTTAATCATGAGGGCACATATTTTGTAAAACTAAAATAGGTCTTATTATATTTTTGTAACTTTGTTTTTATGAATCTGTGTTTTCAAAATAAAGTCCAGAAATCTTCCCAGCAGGGGCCCATGTAGCTGTGGCCCCACAGACCTGTAACCCCACCGTTATTTGCTGCTTCGGACTTAGCCACGGGAGGCTTTGGCCAGAACACACAGTGACCTGCAAGAGCGGGACTATTGACACTTAAGCCTTTGTTAAGGGATGAAGAGCTTAGCATACATCAGTCCATCAGATGAGCAAGGGAGTCCCGCAGATACCCACAGTTAGTTGGAGGTTTGGTGTGAAGACAAATGAGACAGCAAAAGGCAAGAGCCACCCTAGAGAGAATGTCCCCGATGGAGTCATTAAAAATTTCAAGAGTGGAAAGTTACCTATTTCACGACACTGCTTTGGGTCAGCCCTGACAGTAACCCAGATGAAGCTAAGGTCTTACTCAAGATAAAGGTCATTTCACTAAAAATACCAGTGCTTGCTCTACACAGACCTCTAAACCCAAGTTTCATGAAGTCACCCTCAGAAATGACACCTGAAGATAGCGACCAGTGGTGGGTACCTTTTATCATATCAAAGCTGACCCAAAAGCACATTATAAGAATGAAGACTATGAAAAGTGCTGTACAAGGTATTGAAGTAATAGTCACACGATATTAGGGCATTGCTCTAAATGCCTTGAAGAATAGTAATAATTACCAACTTGCTGGTACGTTGGCTTTTCTGTGTAAGGTCACCTGCATCGAGTTCTTGTTAATTTGTGGCCACCATGTCTTTCTTCTTTTACAATTCACTTCAGCTGTGTAGCTACTAGAACCTTGGATACAAATGGTAGGTCAGCACGAGGGTGACACGCAGCACAGGGAGAAAACGGGGGGGCAAACACAGATCAATGGGATCCCCCATGAATGGAATTTCCATCATTGATGATACCCCAATGCATCAGAAAAACCAAGGGTTGGAAAAGTGTGATCCTGGACCTCTAAAATCGAAGACTTCAGACTGACATGGGCATAGGGGAAAAAAAAGGGCAACTTGCTATCATCGAAGGCAAACAAAAAGACTTCCACTGAGCCGTTAACGAAGGCACAGCCCCGGTGGGCTGGGGCTCTGCTTAGGAAACCCTCAGCGCCCATCCCACCGCGTAGGTGCCATGTGGTCCATTCACACTTGCCTGCAGGCTTGACCTTGTAACCCTGTGTCCTTTGTATGTTTGGGAAATCTTCAGTTTGACTTGCTTTGGAAAATCACCTCTAACCTGGATCACCAGGAGGAATTCTTAAAGAATAAATCCCAGAGAGAACAGAATAAAGGATTGGCCAACCCAATCCGCAACAAAATGCAAGGCAAGAAATGTTGTTCCTCCATTGTTTCCATTTTCCTTGATTTTCATTTTGAAGGCAAATGGACATTGTTTTACCAGCATAGCTTCTGTACTGCAATGGCAACATGCCTTTAAAACTTGCTACAACGAAATTGATATTTGCCCATGTTTCTCTAACTCCTTCCCTGCACATTGCCTGTGCAGGGTCTGAATTTCTGTATCATATTTCCTGGATAACTCACCACCCACCAAATGGTAGCATTTTCTGAGCGCAGGAGAGTCCTGCTAATCACAGACCTAAAGCGTTCATTAAGCCATCCGGAAACTGGGCAAGGACCATTCTGTCATGTACAGTAAGACACGCTGGTTTATGGTAATAGGGATTTCAGCAGCACTTGCACCCACTTTAGGTTCTCATTATCGTCCTGCTCGCCCTAATTCAGTGATGTATCACCTTCTGGCATTTGTGTGAATCAGGTCAGCAGCAGGTACACCAGTTTTTCTTGCCCTTGCTCCTTCCAAGCTGCTCGAATCATCCGCCTGACCACGGAAGAAAGGGAAGGATCACTGGCTGGGAAGAAGACACCTGCACTACCTCTGTAGTAAACCACTTGTGCATCGGTGTGTGCCCGGGTGCACGTGGGGCATGTGTGTGCACACGCATAGACATAGACCCTCAAGCCACACACACCTTGGGGCAAGTTCCAAAAGGAAAAGATCAAAGCCACAAAATGTTGCTCTCTTTTTTTTCTTTTAAGAAGAAGAAAAGGCAGCCTCAATTCTCCTAAAAAGAAAGTATAAGTATATCCAATATTTCTAAAGCAGTAGAAGATCCTATTTTTATATCCTCATGAGTTGTAGGAGCAGAAATTAATTGGTTCTCTAACTGGCAGACCCTGTGACCGACGGTATCTCCTGGCAGTCAGAGGCCGAATGCATCTTACTATGCTGATGGACAGTGACTAATGGGGTATGTGGGGGGGACTTGGTGAAGGGGGGAGCCTAGTAAACATAATGTTCTTCATGTAATTGTAGATTAATGATACCAAAAAAAAATAGCACTCTCTCCCCACCCTACCTATTTTTTGTTTTTATTATTACACATTTTTATACATATATTAGCTTTCTTTTTTTAAAAGATTTTATTTTTTAGAGAAGTTGTAGGTCCACAACAAAATTGAAGGTAAAGAGATGTCACATATGTCCTCTAGCCCACAACGGCATAGCCCCCCCTGTTATCAACACCCCCACAGAAGAGGCACATTCCCTTCAATTCATGAACCTCCTGTGACATGTTATTATCATCCAAGGATCATAGTTTTATATTGCAATTCACTCGCTGGAGTATACATTTTACAGATTTGGACAAGTGGGTTATGACGCATGTCCCTCATTATGGCATCACACAGATATTTTCAATGCCCTAAAAGTCCTGTGCTCTGCCTGTTCAGATGCCCACCCTGACCCACTCCTGGGAACCACAAATCTCTTTACTATCTCCAAGTTTTGCCTTTTCCAGAATGTCATGTAGTTGGAATCATACAATATGTTGTGTAACCTTTTCAGACTGACCTTTTACACTTAGTAATACCCACTAAAATCTTCTCCATGTCTTTTCATAGCTTGTTGTGCCTTTCTTCTTAGCTCAGAAAAATATGCTATTGTCTGGATACACCAGCTTATTTAGCCATTCATCTACTTAACATCTTTGCTTAGAGGTTTTGGCAATTGTGAATAAGGCTGTTATAAACATCTGTGCACAGATTTTGTGTGGACATAAGTTTTCCACTTCTTGGTGGTACAAATGCTAGATAATATGGTAAAAGTATGTTTAGCTTTGCAAGAAATGACCAAGCTGTCTTCCAAAGTGAATGAAATTCCACCAGCAGTGAATGAAAGTTCTTGCTGTCCCACATTCTCTCCAGCATTCGGTGCTTCCAATGCACTCTACTGTAAATTTTCTCAAGTATAAGCCTAACTCTCTGAAATTTCACTGAGAAAAGTCATGTCACATGCTTTAAAGGTTCAGGGGATGTGCCCGTGGGGATAGTACTGGATACACACGTACAAATGCACACACATTCTCACTCTGGTTTCTGAGGTCTTCTTTGAAATCACAGAGGATTTCCTCAGCATCTCTAGGCTTACTGCCTCTATCTCCCTTTGCATGCTGGTTCTGTCTTCTCTTTCTTACCCTAAGAAATTCTGTCATACATTTCATTGGACATCACTTAAGAGGTGAGAAAATCGGCATAACCCTGGAGGGTCATTTCCTCCTTTGATTTGGTAGTTAGTAGAGAGTCGGCTCAACATTCTGAGCAAGCTCAGAGAACAGGACAACAGAGGTCGCTGGGTTCCAGAAGGTTTCTCCTTTGAACAAAGCCACTTCCCTGACCAGGGAGCCTCTGAGGCGGTTTCACCTCCTGGTGGCACAGACGTCATCTGCCCCTCCTGCCCCTACCATATCTACAGCCTCACAGGTCTGGGGCTCCTCTCCAGGCCACACTGGCTGCGGTGCATGCAGTCCACCCACTCCGGGCATCAGCTGTGGAGAACGAGACCCTGATGCACCCTGTGCATTTGGCTGCTTCTCTGCCTGTAAGTTGTGTGTGTGTTAGGGGTGGGCGGGATGATAACATACGCTCATCAGGATTCTAATGTTCCTCCAGTTGTTGAAACAGGTACTTAGAGTACACCCCAGCTATTGCCTGTTGCCTCAAAAAATATTTAGAATTTTTCAAATAATCAGGTAGGACAGAAAGTTCCAAAGTTACGTGTTCTCCCATATACAAAAACCCCAATTTAAACTGTAGCTAGAGAGCAGCAAACATAAAACTTCAGTAGTAGTCCGTGTTTGGAAAAAAGTTTAAATAAAGACATTAGCAACTTACCACGTATTTTACATTCTAAAGGGAATTTAAGGAAACAAAATTCCTTATTCTTTATATGCTTCAATGAAATCTTACAACAGCACATGTTCTACACAATTTCATGGGAGATCTCAGAGGATTCAGAAATATAATCATGGGAAGCGCGCTCCTCCAGAACGAACGCTCCAGAAACAGTGAAAAGAAAATAAATGGATGACAGAAAGCATGCAAACAAGAAAAAATAATGTAAGATACATTTCCCTAGGAAGCTAGAGATAAAGGAATAGATTTTTGTCTGTCTTTTTAATGCGCTTTGCTTTTTATTTCCAAATAACATGTTCAGTTCAAAAAGTAAGATAAAATCAAATAGAATTATTTTTTCATTAATTTCAGGAAAGCTTACTATTTTAAAATAATACAAACAACAGTATATTTCAAGGCTCAAGGCTGATTTGTTAAGAGATTCAAATGAGAGGAATCTAAATGAAAGAGTGGGAACAAAGCGTATGGTACGCTAATAATTCTTTATAACTAGCAAGCATTCCTGATGGGAAAATAATTTAATTAACATAAAAGCGATGAACAATTTGTGGTCCTTAGCTCGCTTGAGACCCAGGAACTCCGTCATCAAGAGGCATCCCATAAGTGGAGGTTAAGTTTTCGAAACTTTGGAAACTGTTTCCTTATATTTTTTTAAGTTGGGGAAGAGGAAAGTCCGCGTGTACTGTCAGAATACGTAACCACTAAGCGACGACATCCTGCCCTGAGGAATGAGATTGACCTTCCCTACGGACCAAGCTTGAAACGAAGTGCCAGGTGAGGGAGAGCAGGGGCCCAGCCCACCTGTTCCTATGCTGTGTGTTTTGTATATTACAGCTGAAATGCGCATCGATATCAACCAAACTGTATTGAAGCCTCCAGGGAGGGCCGAAAAATGGGGGTGGGTGGGAACACAGTTGATTTTACTTTGTGAGGTGGAGTTTGGGAACACGGGTGTGACAGGCTCAGAAAATTCTTGGCCAACATACACCACTGCTCCTTCCCCTCAGCTCTGTGAGAGCCAGCACAGGGACCCTTGGGACCTCTTTGGTGACATCAGTTTAGAAATCACCAGTTGGATGGCAGGAGCAAGTGGAAAGAGTGTCAGGGGCGGGGGTGTAAGAGGAGAGGTAAGCAGAGGTTCCCAAATCCTCTGTCAAAGAAAAAATGAGCTGGTCATCCCTCTATGGTACAGAGAGCCTGCAGGCAGGTTGAAGATTTTGGTCATCCTCCCAAAAGCATCAGGTAACCACTGAAAGATGGATGAGCTGGGATTCTACTTCGCTAACGATTTACTGGGTGCGGAAAGAGCCAGGAACTTGCAAGCACAAAGTCTGCCCACAGCTGGGCCACTGGAATCCTGCCATGCTTGGGGCACAGCCAAGAGGGCCAGATGCCATCCCCGCGGGGGCGCGATATGTGCAGCCTGCGCAAGGTAACCCACCCGCAGCGAAGCTGACAGAAACGGACCGGGGACAGAGCCCATCTGGATGCCCTGGCCACGCATGGCTCGGTAGAGGTGGCAGAGCCATGATCAGGGCCATGACAGTGCGTCTGAGCCCGTCTGCACCAGGACTCTGTTACCGGCCACAGCTCTGAGCAGGTGGGTGGGCCACGGGGATAATCCCGGCCACCCTGACGTGCACAGGACCTTCTTGGCCGCTACGACCTGGCTCCCTGTTGACTCATGGCCAGAAATGGGGCTTCACAGGCGATAGAAACACTTATCTGGAAAGTGGAAGGATTAGGGGAGCAAGATTCCTAAATGACAGAGCTTCATCTTTCATATTCGAGCTAATGAACAACAATCGTGTGATAAAGTTGTATTTTTTTTAACTTAGGATTTTCTTATATGAATCATGTGCTTGGATTTGAAGGAGTGGGTACTGTTTTCATTTTAGCTTGGCTAATATACATTCTTTTGATCATAGTTCCCCTTAAAATCGCTTAAATATGCGATACTCTATTTTTTAAATAATTGCCAAAGGCCAAGGTGGCAGTTTGAGTATCGGTACCAGGACAGACGCTCTTCTGGACCGAACCTGAGTCAGCCTCTTCTGAGCCCTCTTCTCACCTGGGCACTGACTTCAGTCTGTTTAGCCCAGTTTTACCAAGATCCTTACCAGGTCAGTTTAATGGAAATCCCTCACCCTCGATATCAGACCAAACTCCTTACATGTCCTCACCCTGGCCTGCCTTCAGCAAGAGGCCTGTCGAGGTGGCTCCGCCAGAATCCTCCCCCCTTACCCTTGACATTTCCTACTTGTAATTTCCCATCACTGGTCCCACCTGCTCCTTCGCTCTAAGTCCCCCCTTGTCCCTGTGGCATTTGGAGGTGAGCTTGATCTCTCCCCTACTGCAAACCCCCATTGCTGTGGACCCTCTTGAATAACCTCTTCCTTGTCATTTTTTTTTTGGTATAATTAATCTACAATTACATGTTCCTTGTCATTTTTAACAAGGATCATAAGTAATTTTTTTCTCTGAACTCAGAATTCTTCAATATTCATGCACAAATGATCAGAGAATGTTCAGAGAGAAAAATCCTCGCCCTTACTGCAGATCGGGCATGGTCATCATGCATGTACAGAGATAGAAGCGGACTTCAGTCACATGCAGTCCCCGTGCTGTGAACTGGGAATCACCCCTGTTAGCACCCACAGAGCCTGCAGTGCTGGGAGATAGGTAGAAGGGAAAATCAGCACCGGCCAGAGACAGGGTTGGGGTGAGGATGGGATCAAAGCTATGGGCAGGGGCCGGGGAGTGAAGAAGCCGAGCGCTGCGGCTTCCCTGGGTCTCCCCTGCAGTGTGAGCCGACCGGTCAGGGAAACAGGCACAGGGGACCTGGGATGGAAGTACCGCCCAAGTAAATTCCTTGGAAACCTCTCCACTTTGACTTTCGTTCAGCTGCTCCCCAACCTCCAAAACTGCTAACCCCAGCATGGTTGTCCCTGCTTTTTGTCTTCTCTGCGTTCTGAATCTCCAAGTCTTTGTATAAAAATTATTGGCAAAGAAGGGTACATCCACCCATGTTAAGAACCCAGCCTAATCCCACTTAACAAACAGCCAATGAGATAGTTTCTTATAAAGTATACACTTAGCTTGTGACCCAGGAATCTGACTGTATATTGACCTCCCCTGACTGCTGTTACAAATTATTACCAATTTAGCAATTTAAAACAACCCAGATCTATTATTTTAGAGCTCTGTAGGCCAGACAAAGTTTCTAGGGAAAACTGTGTTCTTGCTTTTCTAGCTTCTGGGGGATTCAGGTGCTCTCTCTCCCTCTCTGTCTTCTAAGCTGTATGGTGGGCCCAGTCCTTTGCAAGCCATCTCTCCAGCTCCCCACAGCAGTTAGGAAAGGTTCTCCACTTTCAGTGACTTATGTGGTTGGGCTGGGTCCACCTAGAATACCCAGCCAGGTTAGACTCTCTGGTTTAAGGTCAGCCCATTAGCAATTTTAATTCCATCTGCAACCTTAATTCCCTTTCACTATGTCGTGTAACATATTCACAGGTTCCAGGATTAGGGTTTCCGCATCTTCCGGGGCCATTATTCTGAGGCCACAAACCAAGAGAAATGAAAGCAAATGTCCAAACAACACCTGTATTCCAATGTTCATATCAGTTTTATTCATAAAAGCCAATAACTGGAAACAATCCAATGTTCATTAACCAGTGAGCAGATAAATTGTGACACATCCATATACTAGAATACTACTCAGCAATGAAAAAGGAAAAACTATTGAGTGCACACAGCACGAATAAATCTCAAATGAATTATGCTGAATGAAAGAAACTAGATAGAAAAGGCTATATACTGTATATAATTCCTTTCATATGAGTTTCTGAGGTAAAGCAAAACCATAGTGATAGAAAGCAGATCATAGGTAGCCAGGTGAAGGGAAAAGGGTCTTAACTACAATGGTACACAAGACAACTTTTGGGACTAATAGGCACAGTTTATATCATGAGTGTGCTGGTAGTTACACAATCATATATATTGGTCAAAACTTATTGAATCATACCTTAATATGGTGAACTTTATGTATATAAATAAAACAAATAAAATATATAACTATATAAAATAAATAATAAAATATAAAAAGCAGAAATAAAATAATATACAAATTAAATATATAAATAAAATAAAATAGAATGAGAAGCCAATAAGAGGACAATCATAGACTTCCTCCTAGTAAGAATAAGTAAAGAGAGACAAGTCCCATGAAAAAATTCTGCAATCTAAAAGAAATAAATCCAAGAGAAGAGAGCTCGGGAAATCTTTGCTCTACAAGAAATTTTCCAAGAAGACTCCAAAAAATCAAAATAGCACCTGGCTTTTATTCTCTCCTAGAGACACTGCACCTCTGAAGCTGGAGGAAACGATCACGAACAGGGGTCCACCTAAGACAAGGAAGGGCTGGACAGAGACGTCAGAATGCCCGTATCAAAGCCCACAAGGAAGGCCCTGTCCTCTGCATGAGCCACGCGCCTTTATTCACATGCTTACTGGGTGTGCCTCCCTCCCAGGGGACCTGTGAGCATCCTGGGGACTGGACCTCACCTTCTGTCTTCAGCACCCAGTGCCCAGCACAGAGCCCTGCGTTAGGCACTTGCCAGGCACAGTCCTGGTTGAATTAAGGGATGTATTATTTAAAATCAGAAAAAAATAATAAATGAACTATTCCACAAAATGGAATAAGACACAATGAAAGAGGAATCAGCCCCTCCACAGATCGGGTGATGCTACTAATAAGCAATTAGAGAAGGAAAACGAAAGCCCCTCTCTGAGTCCCACAGATCAACCTCGGAGAGCCTTCCAAGCCCATGGGACCAGCCCCGTGTGCGCTCTGAGCTAACGGGACCACCAGCTCCCCTTCCTGCCCTGCAGGAGCAGCTCATCTCCCCAAATTACGAGTGTTTTCCTCCCGAGTGTGGTCCCCGGCCCCTCCTCCCAGGCCTGTCACAAAGCCATACTGGATAAAAATCTTGTTTTGCACTGGGGTGAAGGACAGCCTGAACGGTCCTAAGCTAGGGAGCTGGGGGTGGCGATGGCCACTGCCGGCCGCTGCCCCCTCTTGTTCCTGCTCTGCTTATACACAAGATGTTGCTTGACCTCTAAGACTGCTGGCTTATCTTCTCCAAGAGTAGCTATTAAGATAATGTTTATGAAAATCCTTCATAAGGAAAATGCTTATTATGTGACATAATGTTTTATAAAAGCATTAAATAAAAATGCACAGAAAAATACAGATAGAAAATCAACTCTATTGCTGATGATTGTTACTTCTGGATGGCGGGATTCAGGCCATTTGAATTTTTTATCTTTATACTTTTCTAGTATTTGTTCTTTCATTACTTAAAAAATCTTGTAGAAAGAAAATGGCAAACAAAATAATGAGAGTTGTGAATAAAGTGTGATCTACAAAGAAAGCAATTGTTTTCTTTTTTAATACTGAGCACCAGCAATGTCTAAACACTGTAGACTCACAAGGGGTGCCCACAATGTCCACTTATTTATACAGTAATAGGTGGAAGGTGGTTAAGCCCCACAGGTAATACTCTGTGGGAGCTTTGAGCAAGAAAGCATGAATATGTATATGAGACCTTTTAATACAGTACTGAGAACTGTATACTTGACATATAAAAGAGGGTGAGGGATTTTTATGTATTCGCTGAAATCATTAATTTAGAGACTGGGAAGAGGTATAGAGAGGGACACAGAGTTGGACCAATGGTCTGTAACTGGGGATGATTTTGCCCTTCGGGGGACATTTGGCAATATCTTGGGGACATCACCACTGATGGTGGGTGTTACTGGTATCTGACGGGGGACCCCAGGGATGTCCCTAAACATCCAGTAGTACATAGAACAGTCTCCAAAACAAGGAATTATTCAGCCCAAAATGTCCGCAGTGCCAAGTCTGAGCAACTGAGTTAGACCAATAATACAAAGCATGTATGTATGTATACGGTGGAAAATTCACTTGGGGGGATTTATAAATTGTTGGATATATAAAATTAATGACTTTACCGTGAGATCACTAGCAGGTACTTGAGTAATCCTGCCCACACTTACTATTCGCTACGCCCATGGCCCTGAAGGGCTCTGAAGGACCCCAATTCCTACTCTAACATCAGATTAAAACATGAAAGATTGCTCAGCCCAATGTCATGGATGTCGGCTGGAAATGACATGGCTAGATATGCACACAGGGACAGAAGAGCAACAAAGATCTGTCTGATTTGTCTCAGTTACGATATTTATCCTACAATTACAGATTGGGAGGAGAAAGAGCCCATCATCCCCGAGACACATTTTTCTGAATATTTACAGTTCCCTGGGAGTAGCCTTTTGTTTGGTAGACAGCGAAGTTTGTGCAGTGTGCTGAGTCGGTCATTAAACATTTGCCTGAAAAGCTGACTGTCAGCGGTAGCGGCAGGCCTCCCTAAACATGTCACATTCCCTCTGGCTGTCACCGAGAATTACAGCTTCTGCGACTCACACGGTAATAGCAGCTATTTGTGATATTTTAACCTAATGTACAGCCCCAGAGGAGAAACAACAGAAACAATAAAACATCTGCCAGAGACTTGCTTGAAGGAAGGGGTTCTGGGTGTTACGAGGATTCCAAATTAAAGAGTAAAGGCTTGGGTGTCAAATACTAAAGGGTCTGCGCTCATTAACTCCCCAGTAATTTATGTCTTGATAATCTCCACATCCCAGAGGAACGTTCTCATTCACCTACGTCGGCTTTGTTTGATAAAATCAGAAGCAAAGCCAGGAAATGCGGAGCCTAATTTTGTTTTCCTGCCTCCCTGGGCTGGGCTGGGGAAGGGGGGCTCCTAAAATCAAATACAAAGGATTCCCCTTAATGAGCGTTTATTCTTGCGTGTGGGTTCTGGCCATGCCTGATTCCTGCTCTGCGGCAGGGAGGGGGCGGGCAGGGCGATCGGCTGCTTCCGCTTTTCATGAGAAACCCGGTGTCCAAACCACCCCCAGGGTCTCTGCCCTCTTCCCCTCGGGCCCGTCCGGGTCCAGCGCTCCCGACGGGCCCAGGAGACACGGCGCCGGCTTCGGAGCAGGTCTCCTGAGCAAAACAAACCGTGTCCTTTCTCGCTAACTCAAAGCCTCGCTCCAACCGCCGCGCGGAACCGAACCGCGCCCCGGACGCAAACACGGCCCGGGGCCAGGAAGCGGCTCACGCGGCCTCCCGCTCCCCGGGGCCTTCGGACTGTTGGAGGCGTGGACGGATGCAGCGTTCGGAAGGCGCTCAAACAGTTGCAGCATTCATTCCACAAATACATCTTTCTTGCAAAAACCAGCCCACGTGCCCTGGCACGGGAACGGGGCCCTGCAGGCCCACTGCGGCGCCGCCCCTGCCTCCGCCCGCCCTCGGGCACCAGCCCCGCCGCGCAGAGTCCTGCCTCCCCGGGAGGTCCGCGCACGGCTCCCTGCGGCGCGCGATCGCCGGCTTCGGGGATGAAGACGCCGTGTGTCCACTTTACAGACTCATTTGTGGAGAGAAGGACATGCCCTTCGCCCATAGAAAGGAGCCCTGAAGCCTGGTAACCCCACATGTGCCCATTTACGGGGGGCGTAGCCGCCACCGCAGGGGCGATGGGACGGAGTGACTAGGCACCCGGAGCACCTGCACAAGTCAGGCCGCCCCTGGAGCGGAGTTGGTCCTACGGGGTCCGGCGCTGCAAAAACGCCCCCTCGGTGAGCCCTAGACGTTCATCAGCCCCGCCAGCTTGAGCCCACGTGGCGTGAGACAGCTGCAGCCCGGGCCGAGCGAGCACATGGCCGCCGCTAGAGCACGTGGGCCCGGGACGTCCCTCCCCCGGGTCTCGGACCGGAGTGGGGGCGCCAACGCCCTGCGCAGGACTGCAGCCAGGACCCCAGGGGAACCGAGGAGCCATCAGGCCCGGGAAAGGGTGGCAGGAAGGGCGAGCATTTGCACCGGGCTCTGCCAGTTCTTTACCTGGTTTCTCCTGCCCACCGTCTGCCCCTCCGTCCTCGGCCCGTGAGGCTGAAGGTGGAATCCTGCAGACGGGCCTCCTCTCGGGTTCTGACAGTGTGAGGCCAAAGAGTGCAGATGGAAGTGGGAGCAGGTAAAAAGGCCTACCCCCTCTGCCCTGCTCCGGTGGGTCACCCCAGCGCGGGGGTGGGGTGGGGGCTGGGGGGGCGTCCAGCACCAGCATCCAGCGCAGGCTGGCCCCCCGCCCAGGTACAGCCGCGGCCGGCCAGGTGGTGCAACAGAAAAACCTCAACAGCACCTGGGAAGGGCTCATGTTCTGAGCTCCTGCTTTCCTGTGATTCTACTTATTTCCTTTATTTTCCCTCAGTTCCCAAGGGTGGCAGCGCTCCCTGTTCCTTGCTCAGGGCTCTCGGTTCGCTCTTTTAGCCTGTTAACACCTGTGGACTGGGTTCTCTGCGCTAAGTGCTGTTGGCAATACCTCAGACCACCCAAGGTTCTCCATTTTCCTGACTGGATCCTGATCTATACAGTGAAGTACAGCAGAGGGTGAGGTTTGGGATGAGGGTTGGGGAAGAAGGCAAAGGAGACCTGGGTTTTGAGAGAGGTCTGGGTTTTCCACCTGCTGGAGGATTAGTTAAAGGTGAAGCCCGTAACCTGGAGTGTCCGATAGGGCAGCCTTTGAATGACGGCCAGTGTGACTTTGGGACTGAATGCAGATTATCTGGAGGTACGCAGTCTGGTTATTGAAAACTTTTTGTATGTTTGGAACATTTACTTAGGTAAATGAATCTACTTCTTAAATTGCAAGTTTTTATGAAATCTAAGTAGAGATCAATTATCTCTGATGAAACGTTAGCATACGGATTGAGACATGCTACAAGTATGAACATGTGCTGCAGTTTGGAGGTTTCAGATTTTTCAAAATGTAAACATCTCAATGTTTCACAGTGATTATATTTTGAAATGATACGATTTGGATAGACTGAATTAAATTAAACGTAATATTAAAATTAAATTCACCTGCTTTCTTTTACCTCCTCTATGCTGCTACCAGAGATTTTTCACTTGTGTGCAGCGCTCTGACGGCATCGCCCAGCCTGGCTCCATCCTCTTCCTCTTCACACCCTCAATGTCCAGGTTCCTTGACCAGACACATTGTGTTAGTTACTGTTCATTTGGTTGCAGGTAACAAAACCCAACTCTGGGTAGTTTAATAAAAACAAATTGCTGGATACACAGAGAAAACAACAGCAAGCAGAGCAGAAACCTGAAGTAAGAAAAGGAATATAAAAATGTTTGATGAACAACAGAACCGGCCTGAGTTTGACGTCAGAGAGCACAGCTTCTGTGTATTTCCTGACTTCCCAATATGTTCTTGTTGGGCCAGATGGCCAACTCGGTACCAGAAGCACACAAACAGCAAAAAGCCAAACAAAAGAATATCCCTCCAAATTCAATCTAACAGTTGCAGATAATTAGCTTATGATGTCTGAGTCATTCAACATGCTTTCAGATGTCACGACAGAGTTGTGCAAATGACTCCAACTCATTTGATAGGAGTCAAGGTTCGCAGGTAAAATGGAGTGAGGATTCTGGATTTGGGGTTGCAACGGAAGAAATACGGTAAGATAGCATCAGCAATTATACATACCCTTAAACCACATTCTGTGTATTTCCACAAGACAGGCCTGCTATTAATGCTACATCTTTTCTAATTATAAGCAAACTACTTTGCATACAGAAGTTTTCTGTGTTATAGACAATATGTCACCCTCACAATTCTTCATATTCTCTAAGAACCAACAGGCCAATCGAGTTACGCGAGTGGCTGCTAAATGTCAGCCACAAAACAGCACAGGTGAGGGGATAGTAAGGGAATATGGGTTTGGAGACATAACCATGTCTTCTTGGTAAGGAACTTGCAACCAAGAAGGAGAGAGAAAATACAGAATACATCTTTGGCTTTGGAAGGTCGCTGGAGGGCACCTAACAGAATCTTCCAGCTGATGGATAATTCAGCTCCTGCAAGAGTCCCTTACAGTGCTTGGCTTCCGCTTAAAGCTGCTTAAACAGGGACAGATAATTCACTACGTAGGGGCCTGTCTACTCCATGTTTTTACTGCTTTGATTTTTAGCAAGAGCTTTATGCTAAATCCAAAAATACACCCTGGTAATTTCTACTCACTGGTCTTTTTTGTCTTCTATAAATAACAGCCCTTCCCGTATGTAAAGTCCCCTATCACATTCCCTGCCCTCTTCTTTACTGACAGCATTGCCCGTGGAGCTTCACGGAGGGGGAGAAACAGCACCGCTTAGTGAAATACACTTAGAAATGAGAGCTTATCCTAATCTTCTCTTGAAAGTACACTTCTAATTTTTTTTAAAGCTTTGAGGGTTAGGCAGTAAGGAAACTCATTTAATTGCACTATTCTGAGCACTTTCCAAACCCGTTTGACCACAGAAATCTGATGTCTCCCAATTTTACCATATTAACATCATACAGATTTATGGTTCAGGGGAACATGGATCTATTCATTCACTTACTCCACGCATGTTCATTAAGTATTTGTTTTGCACCAGGCATTGTGATGTGAGCTGGAAACACTATAGGAGACAAAACAGAAATGACTGACATCCCAGAGCTTGGAATCCTAGAATCTGTTGACGGTTCTTTTTACATCGTAGTTTCCAGTCTCGGCCTCCCTCGTCATCACCCCCTGCACATCTCTGCTTTGCCAGCGTCCCTCACACAAAAGGGCCCCAAACTACACATGATGCCCCAGGAATGATATGACCTAGAGAGCCTCAGGCAAGATAATACCCTCCTTTGTTCTGGGCATTGAACTCCTATTAAGGCAACCCTGCTACCCACACACCAAACACTGCAAACAACGAGAGAGAACAGCCTAGAGCAACAGCTGAGGGTGCTCCAGAAGGTCTTTTATACTAATTACCAACTACACGGTAGACCGAAGTGACCCTCAGACCATGTCTCCACTGCGACAGGCTAGATAAGGCTTCACAAAAAGTTTGAGCTGAATCTTGATAAGAGGGTGGAAGTTGGCTAGGGAATGCCTTTGGAATGAATATTCACAGAAACATAAAAATTAAGTGAGACCTGGGAAACTCAAGCTTAACCAGGAGCCCCATATGCTGCTTAGAGATCTTATCTTAGATATTGCAGATAACACAGAAACGCAGACAGCATTAGAGTTCATGCTAACAGCCTGATTCTACCGCTGTCTCCCGACCTCACATCACCTGACTGCACCCGGCTAACACTGAAGGACACGAGTGTCCTGACACCCTAATTGGCCACAACTCATCGGCCACACATGAGAAGCCCTTCTCTGTTTACTTTTAATTTGAGTTTCAGAAATTGTTCTATTCATCATCATCCAGGGAGATCCCCAAGGGCAAACTGAAAGGTGTCTGTCCAACACCCCAAGGAGGGAGAATTTTAAACAGTCATCTAGAGAGGTTTTCTGTGTCCAGGACCGCTTTTGAAAGTGTGGACACTTCTAGGTAGCTGACTGAATTTTTCGTATTTAATTCAGTTGTTTGACCTCAACGTTTATTTCCATTTCCCTGGTTGAATATGCCAATAATCTAAATTCGCAGTGAAGACGGCCAGTGGTAAATACTTTATGTCCACCCAACTGCATTACAGGCTCAGGAGAAGTCTACTTGAAAAGAAGGGAGTGGGGAGCAGGGAGAGGAAGGTGCTGGAGGCTGGCAGGACCACGGAGGATGAAATGCAAGCAAGGGGCAGGGGAGAAAGAGAGCGGGCCAGCAAGGGGCAGAGGGAACACGGCCACAGCGCTGCACAGGCGTGCCCGGCGCTGCAAACCCTTCATCAGTGTTTGGATGTGTCCGCTTGTCCCATCGGCGCACTTCTCTGTCGCACGCATCTGTGTGTGGCTTCAGTACTGCCGGGAATGCGTACACAAGGAAAGGAGAGGTATTGTCTTGCCTTTAGGTAACTGAAATGCTACACGTTGGGAATTTTTATCCTGTGTGGTAGGCTGAATAAAGATATCCAGGTCCTAATTCCTGGGACCTGAGAATGTTACCTTGTATGGGAAATAGATCTGCATACATGTGATTAAGTTAAGGACCTTGATCTGAGATGCTTACCTGGGTTATGTAGGTGGCCCCTAAATGCAATCACACGTGTCCTGACAAAAAGGAGATAGAGGGACATTTGATCATAGGCAGAAGAGCAGAAGGCAACGTGACCACAGAGGCAGAGCGCAGAGTGACGCGGCTGCAAACCAAGGCCAGCCAGCAGCCCCCAGACGCTGGAAGGGGCAAGGCCCAGATTCCTCCCGAGAGCCTTGGGAGGGGGCGGAAGACTCTACCGATACCTTGGTTTGGGCCCCAGGAAGGTGATTCAGGACTTCTGACTCTGTGAGAGGATAGATTTGTGGTGTTTGAAGTCACCAAGTTTGTGGAGACTTGTTGCAGGAGAAAAATGAAACTAGAACACTTCACATTAAAAAAAAAATGTAAGCCTCCAGCAACTTTGAAAACCTCTCCAAACTGCCAAGTATCCCTGGGCAAAGAGGTTCCCCATGAGGGCCTCAAGCCAGACTCTAAGGTCTCCTATGTACCCACATGAAGTCCCAAATAGCCACTCCATCCCTCCTGGAAAAACACCCAGGGCAGGCCACCCACCCACAGTGACAGTGATCAAGGCAAACCGAATACATGAATCCTGAGATGATACAGAATACATTTTCAGACTCCTTAGGAGTCAGGAAAGATAAAACACTACCAAAAAGTTATGAAATGATGAAACAACCCTAAAGGACAGAGAAATGAGTAAAGTAACAAATAAAAATGTCCTATGAATGCATGAAATAACAGAAAACATCTGAGTATAATTATGCTCAAGATAGGTACTGATCAATAATTCTAAAGATTTCCTTATGAAATCCTCCCTAAGGGTGAATCAGATTTTCTGTCTTATCTCCTCCACGATGCACTGAAGTCAGTAAATGGAGAAGAAGTTCAGTTAAAATGAATGGCAAGAGGTCAGAAAGCAGAGCATCTAGCCACTGGCGTCTTCAGCAGGAGCAAGATGCCTGGCTTTGAAACAAATCATTTTACAGAAAAGAAGGGTTATTTCCTGCAATCAGTCCCCATCAGGACAAATCCTCCCTGGTGCCAATGTGGTGACGGATGGCGCTCTCTAGACTGGCTGTGTGGGCTGGATCTGAATGGCCGGCAAAGTGCAGGCGCTTATCTCAAATTTATCTGAATGAGCCAAATCTCACAGACCTGCAAAATTATACTGGCATTGCTTCAAAATTAGTCTCTCTCTTGAGATCACTGGCACTGTAGCTTGGAGACTTGGTTGCGTGTCCACTGAAGATGGATTTTTTCCACACTTTTTTTTGGCATTCCTGGTGCAGGAATAGTAAAGCACATATACCTATAGACATTTCTAATTAGACAAAGTGAAAACTACATTACTGAGATTGTTTTAAACTACCAGAATGTGTTTCCTGAGCACCTACTGTGTATCCTACAGTTTCTGCTCTAAAAGAGCTTAGAATCAAGATGGGAAAACAGAGGTCATTATGAAATATTAAAGAAATTCCTCAATTACCAATGGTCAAAGCAAAGAATGATCAATGCAGCTTGGGAAGAATTCTTCACAACTACGAACTTAAACAGGACTGTAACCCAGGAGAGAGACTCAGTAGTCAAGGAAAAGACTCGTACAAGAAAGAATCACCGTTGTCTGATGGAAGCCCACGACATTTTTGAAAACACGCATTACTTCTTTTAATCATTTCAACACTACTGTGTGTGTAAGAATCTTTATCCTCACCTTACACATGAGAAAAGCCAAGATACAAAAAAGCTGAATTTCCCAAACCTACCTAATAAATAACCAGCAGAATCAGGATTTAAATCTAAGACAAAAAAAAACAAAAAACAAAAAGATCTCTCAATATCCTCCAGGATGCAAGGCCGCGGTAGACGGTCATTTCTGACCAAGAAGATGTGAGGAGGAAATGGAAAAGGAGGTGTTGCCTTGTTTACTGGTGGTGTTTTTTCCCTTCTGAAATGACAGCCACAGTCTCCATTCAGTAGGCAGGATCTTTGGAGATGATTACCTTTACCTGAAAACATGTTTTTCTTGCTCAACAGATAAAACTTTTTCTTCCTGAGGATACAAAGAACGTCCAGCTCTTCACTGCACTGGGTCTGCTCGCTTTGGTGGTCTCACTGCCGCAGCAGAGCCCCTTAAGGGCCTTCGGGGCGCACCTCCAGCGAGCTCCGACTGGAGGGTGCATTCTGGAGCGGACGCTCCTTGGCCTTTGTCCTCATTTCCTGTTGCTGTAGTAACAAAATACCACAAATTTGGTGGCTTAAGGCAACGTAACTTCATTATCTCACAGCACCTGTAGGGTAGAGATCCAGGTAGGCTAGGCTAATTTCTGCTCAGGGTACCACAAGGTCAGATCAAGGTGCCAAGAGGGACTTGTTTCTTCCTGGGGGCTCCGGAGGTGATTCAGCTTCTGAGATCATTCACGGCGTCAGCAGAATTCCACTCCATGCTGCCCCAGGAGCAAGATCCCCGTTTCCTCGTGGCTTGTTGAGGGTCTAGAGACTATCCGCATTCTGTGGTTCTTGGACCCTGGTCCTCCATGTTCAAAGGTCAAGGTTGAGCCTCTCTGAGGCTCCTCTTCTGCGTCAGTCCTCCACTACTTCCCCTTCTACCACATCTCTAAACTCTTCGGCTTTCATTCCTTCCTTCTCTGCTCCATCCCCTTTTCTTGACATAAAAAAAGACCTGGGCATAGTTAATGTATACATCATTGAGTGTGGAGGTCAATATACACCCTGAAACCGTCCCCGCAATCTATGCCTTTAGCCTATCCATCACCTCCAGAAGTCTCCCCGGCCCTCTTCTCTCCCTCCCTGCTTCCAAAGGCTGTGTGGCTGCATGAGATCCACCGCTAACTCCAGGATAATCTCCTGGTTTTAAGATCAGCTGATTAGTAGTCAAATCTACCTGCAAAGTTCCTTCCCAACATCACCTAGATTAGTGTATGACTGAATGTGAGGGGGTAAAAAAGGCGGGGCGAACATCTTTACAATTCCACCACAGCATTCAACAGCTATTTTGTTCATAGAAACTATTTTGTTTCATAGACAACATAAATCATAAAATCATAAAATCAATTGTAATGCCCATCGCTTCCTACTACACACTCTACCACAGTCCTGAGTTCAGGGAGATTGAATCCCCTTCTCTGGAAAAACAAGCATGAGTTTTTAAAAGAAGGGAAATCCTTAGAAACGAGTTAATACTATAAAACAAAAACATTTTAAAGCGGGTAATTCTTTAAAGAAAATGTGATTTCAGAAACCATCTCCTACCTAATTTCCAAGATATTTCCTTTTGGAGGTCTTAATAATCAAAATAACCCAATTCTTCACTCTATGTTCTGACTGAAGCCCATTTAAGTGCTTATAACTTGGGAGAAATGCCTGCTGTAGTGAAAATCCCTCATTCTAAATATATTGGTTTATTTTCTGTACAGGAAACAAGACAGTATTTCTGTACTTGAAGTGCTTAATATTTGAATAATCCTCTTTGGTCCTTTCTTCTATTGTTACCCCCAGATAATGATGGGGGAAAAAATTCATCTGGAGAAAGTTTTGCCAAGTTCTAATTATTTATTAAGGCATTGGTGGCCCCTGCTGATAACAGAGTACAGACCTCTCACATGGTCACCCTTCTTGAAACAGATAGGCCTCTTCTACCGCCCATCCCAGCACACAGGTATTCCCGCAATAGTCTCACTTCGCTGCTTTAAAAGGACTTCCCTTCAGCCACTAAGCAGGTTAGCATATAATTAAAGGAGCTTTAGAAATCATCGGGCATCTTGCTCAGGGTAAGTAATAATTTATGCCAGGAGAGTTGGAAAGAATGCTGATTTCATTTATTTTTATCTCCTTGGAGGAAAGGTGGACTGATAAAACCACATGCAAGATGGTAAATCTTTAGACTTATTCATAAGGCTTAAATTAAAACAGCAGACCTATTGATGGTTTCTGAATATTCTTTAATCTACCTTCCCCTTTCTGGAGAAAAAAAGGTTCCATATAAAAATAACACCCCCTCCCAACTCTCCATCATTTGTGGCATTAGTCTAGCTTTTAAAACTTTAAATTTTTTCAACTAGCATCCTTTTTATTTTTTTACATGAGTGAATAAATAACATATGTATAGCAGATACTTGAAATTTAGATGATTTAGACTGGGTAAGGGCTGATTCGCCCATATATTTTCCTTCTATGAAATAACACTGCAACCCACCTAGTAGGCTGGACAAGCTCTCCCTGTAGTTAATCATGTGTGCAAGGGCAGGTGTGGGCTGAGAGGGAGGACACACATGCTTCAGGAGCCTGGCGATGCCAGGGGGTGTGTGCTAAGCACACAAGGTGAGCAGGATGTGTCCACCCAAGGAAACCACCTCAATAAAGGGGATTCACAATCAGCCTGCTTGAGCATTAAAACTACCTTGACCCTGCCTTGTCAAGGAGTATGTTGAGATCACTTCTGCAATGTTAGAAATACAAAGAGATCAACTGTGCAACAGTACCTGCTTGCTTGCAAAGAGCTAAATGAAAATACCTAAGTTAAGATTAAAATGTACTCTTTCATTCACGGACCAAATATGAGTTGAGTGTTCATGAGCAAGGGTCGCGCTGTGGGTTACTCAGAGGTGTGGGAAGAGCAAAAGGACTGAGAGTCCAGGCTTCCCCATAGAGGTCCTTGGACATTCAAATTTCCTCACACCTCTCTTTATTCTTCTCTAAAATGGAAGTGTTTGCATCTTAACAGGCTGCATATGCTTCAGAAGTTGGAGGCCAGGAAGACAGGAAACCCATCCCAACAGGCTAAAGCAGAAACAGAAGCTCATTAAGGAGCACCCCAGGCATCCTGACGTCACCAGAGCTTGAATGATGTCACCAAGATTCTCCATCTCCTGCTCTGCCTCGGCTCCACCCTCAGGCACCTCATGGGGGCCCCTGGCCTGGCTCACGTCATCCGCACTGTTCGCAGTCCCAGCAGAGAGGGCACATGCCTCTCTGCAAAAATCCAACTGTGTCCCTTTGCATCTCACGGCTCTGACAACAAGATCATGTGCGGCTCACTGCCTGTGCCCAGAGCTAGGGGAACGTGAGGCACGGCGTGACATTAGGGGTGACAGCCATCTCCAGAGAGATGGACAGCATTGGTCATGCTGAGAAAACTAGGCTGCTATCAGACAAGTGAATGAACGCTCGCCTGCCAAAGCAGAAGGCGCATACTGGGTCATCTCAGGTAGCCCTCCAGGGCTGCTTTTGAAAGGGGCTGAATTGGACCTACCCACCCCCTGCCGAATCCCTAAGCTGAGGCGCAACCAGCAGGACCCCAGTATGTGGCTGGGCTCACAAAGGGCCCTCCAAGAGGTAATTACGGCTAAGTGAGGCCACGTGGGCAGGCCCTGATGCAACGTGACTGCGGTCCTAGGAGGGAAGATTAGGATCCACGCCAGGGATGCGTGCACGGAGGAAAGGCCATGCGGGGACACGGGGAGGCGGCGGCCATCCACAAGCCACAGGGAGGCGCCTCAGAGAAGCCCGACTGTACTGACGCGTTGACCCTGAGCTTCTAGTCTCCAGACTTGGAGAAAGCAAGTTTCTGTTGTTTAATGCTTAGCCTAGTATTTTGCAGTCGCAGCTGTAGCAAGCTCAGGTATCTTCTGAGTAAGAATGACCTCTTCCTCCCAGATCTTTGTCTACTTTCAGTCTGTTTTTAGAGAAAACACGCGTAGAGCCCAACCTTCCCCACTCACACACACACACACACACAAAGTCCAGCTATAAGACAGTTTCCGCGTGAGACCACAGGCCAAAAGAAGACGCCGTCCCTCTTTCCAGGTGCTGATTGATAGTTGGAGCTCGAGCTTAAGGAGAAGGTCAGGCGATGTGCACAGATCAAAGGGCGGTTCCCAGCCCTCTGGGGCGGGATGCACTCTCAAGCACTAGCATTCGGGCACAGCCCTTATGAAGTATTTGAATTGCTCATAGGCATGGCTACTTGAGCCCCCTGAGCACCTACCTGGTCTCCGTGGTGGGCATCTGACCGTGCCGCATCTGACCCTTCTGTTTGCACAACTGTCCACCTTAGGGACCCCACAGCAGAGGCTGAACACACCAAGGCCTCGCCTCCCCCACCGTCCTTGCAACTGGGCGTGGGAAGAGACCCGACTCTCCTACCCAGACACACCTACCTGGATGGGATCTGCAGCTCGTGACACAAACAAGATGGCACAGGGGGCACCTCCGGGGTGGTAGCCGTCACAGGCAGATACGGTGGATTGCTGGGTAAACAAGGGCAGCAGTGCGGCCGCCCTGGGGAGAGCCCGCCATCAGCTGGGCCCACAGGACACGCCACAGGGTCTAGGCTGGGCCGCTGGGGTCCACTCTGCTGTGAGACCTGACACTCCTGGCTGCTGCCTGACGCTTACCCCAGTGCCCAGCCTTCCCCGGGACTGGCTGAGCAGCCCCAGATCATTCTAGCAGAATCACTTTCTGCTCAAAATCAGAGTCCTTCTGTGATTTAACTAAAAACCTTGACTGGTGATATTGCTATGTGAGTAGAGCCCTTTACCACCTCCAACTGTCTAAAGTTCTCACCTATTCCAGGAAACATACAACTTTCCGTTGTTCCTATGTATTTTCCTTCTTAGCCCAAAAGATGCCTCAGCCGGCACACTACCTTGTAAGTCATTTGGCTTGATGTTACAGTACCATAACCATTTATCTGACATGGTATGTATATCTTCACTTAAAGAAAGAAAGAATATATATCCTCATTTAAAGGAAAAATATATTTTAAATGCATCTGTTAAGAATTTTAAATATAGTCAAATATTGACCTTGGTTGCATATGTATGCACTGGGCCAGGTTGCAAAGTCTGAATGAACACTGAGACAGAGCACGGCGGAGGCGGGTGAACCCGTTCATCTCTGGAGGAAGGGAAGACACAGCCCAGGGCGACGGCGGCCAGCGAGGCAGGTGAGCATTCGAATCTTCTGAGAGATTCTGTTTTTAAACATAGATTTTAAATATAGATTCCAAGTCCGTCAAAGAGATTTATTTTGCACATCTAGAGTACAGTCCAGGAATATGAGTTTTCATAATGCTTAGCAGGGTCAACAAAAGACTATCCAAATTCACCAAATAAGAATGAGGTTCAAGTCCTAAAAGGACCAAGGTGTGATCTGTGCCACGGATCCTGGGAGCGGCGTGGTGGGGCAGGGAACCATTCCGGGAGAGCTAAGCGGCTCAGCTCTCCTGACGAGGCATCAGTAGATAACGGCTGCAGGTAGGTGAACCAAGAAATGGACCTCCAAGCCTTATCACTCAGAACCGTGGCAGCGCCTATCAGGAAAAACTAAAATGGACTTTTCAAGGTTCTGCCTTTATTAGCTCCCTCCAGCCAGTCACTTCATATTCATTATGCATTTTTTTTTCTGTAATTCTTCACACTTTCTCTGTGATAGTATCTTTTTATTTTGAACATTATATAAGCCCCATTAGGCAAGGATCTTACCTGTCTTGTTCATTGTATCCCCACAACTGGAACACTGCCTGGTTTATAGTAGGTGCTTAATAAATATTCAAGGAAAGAAGGGAGGGAAGGACGGGAGGGAAAAAGACATAAATAAAGGTAGATACTCCTGGGGATGGAATTTAGGTGGGGGGGGGGGATTTTGCATTTTATTTAATGCTATTCTGAACCATCTGAATATTCTTTCACTGTAAGAATATACTGTTTTCTAATTAAAAGTTTAAACGCTCCCCTAATTGTCTGATGGGTAGCCAAGTTTGGGCACTGGACCAGGGCATGAAAGAAAATACCCAGGAAGTTGAAAATTTATAATCAGCTATAACTAAGTGGGGGAGAGTTGCTGATTTTATTAGTGTTTTTGTTTTAATATTTTTCCATTTTTAATTTTATGATTGTTTCAGTTCCAGGTTCTCCCCTATATCAGGAGAATGAACAGCCATGGAAAGACAGTACCCAGTCTTTGCCTAACACTTTACAACTATCCATTCCTTTGTTCAAAACCCTTTTCCAGATTGTTTACTCTAGCTGGATGCCCACGTCAGCCCCCTTTTAAAACGCAAACCTTCCACAGGGGGGTGACACGCATTATGTGACCAGTATCTTAGCCTGAGCTTCCTGCATTGCTTGGCCATCTTCTCATGCCAAAGCCCAGAGAAAGTTGCTCATCTCCCTGCAGGAGCCCAGCCACCCATGTTCTGTGTGATGAACGGCAAGTTTGATCTTCTCTTTCATCACCTGCAACTATACGCAGGCGGAAAGTAAAAATGGAGATTACTATTCTGTCCTTTTTTCTCTTCCCAGAAACTAATTTAAATATCAAGGTAGTGAAGCTCTTTACAGAGTTGGCCTCCAATCTGTACAAACCCATTCAGAGCCAGCGTCACATATGCAAGTGCACCGATGGTTCTGCATTTTAAAGGGAAGAGGACATACCTAAGTGCCATGGCTCCCTTCTGCTGGTGCAATTTCCTATCTGCTTTATCTGCCAGGCCGTTGGTTTGCCAGCTGGCCCCTGTTCACGCAGGGTAGAGAGAGACAGAAGAAAGAAGGGGCCGCTCCAGACCGGTCGGTGGCAGGGTGAATAAGCAAGGGAACCTCAGTACAAGGCTTGTCTTGGGTGTCCACAGGCTGAGTAGTTCTTGGCAACCAACCACCATATCTTAAAAGTTTATATAGAGGCTTTATCTGGGTGCAGTTACATACACAGCCCAGATGGTCTCAACATCACCACTCCTTCTTAAGGCTGTGTCCTTGGGGCAGCTTCTGGGAGCTGGAAAGCAGCAGATTACACACTGCACGGACAGGGAAGGAGCCTCCAGCTGCCCTGGGTCCAGCTCAAGGGCCAACCGGCAGTCACCTCCTCTTCACGACCTACCCCGACACCCACAGAGACGACCATGTCTCAATGGACATCACTTGCCTTCTACATGCAAAATAAAGAACCTCTTTTGGTCACAATACAAATTCAGGGCAAAGGACTCCGAGGGATCCCAGGCTCCAAAAGCAGAAAGGTTGGGTCTCAGGACTTAACACACAGGTTTCCGGAAGTAACAAAATCGTATCACGTTTAATTATCTGTCTCATCCATTTTCAGGGGAGCCAGTTTGTTTTTCTTCACATATGCTGTCTTTTCCAGTGACAACCCAAAAGATGTAACTCTACATACTACAGGGATGATGTTTTTTTACTAAACACACCAGAATTCTCTGTACAAATACGGTTTACTCAGTTAAACACTGATCTTGGGAAGCCAAACACTCTTTCCCCTTGATGCCCATGTCTCTTCAGAAATTCTTCTGGAAACTGTTCAGGGCTTGGAGTCCCTTTTTTTAAAAAGTTCACAATGGCAGCAAGGAGGAATGTGGTTGACTTAGAGCAGCAGTTCTCAAAATTTTTGGTCTCAGGATCCTTTTAAACAAGTAAAAACTGTTAAGAATCCCAGATAGTTTTTGTTTATGTGAACTGTTTTGTCAATATCTATCATGTTAGAGATTAAAATAGAAATTAATTTTTTTCACCAATTAATTCACCTAAAATAACAATAATGAGTCCATTAAATGTTAACATAATGTCATTTTCATGAAAATGATCACTACATGTTCTCAAACAAAAAATTTTTGTGGAAAAAGTAGCACTATTTTACATTTCTTGTAAATCATTTTAATGTCTGGCTCAATAGAACACAGCTAAATTTCTCTATGAGTTTCTGTTTTCAATGTGTTGCAATGTCATTTTAATTGAAGCATAAGAAGAAAATCCAGATTCCCACAAATGTAGTTCAAAAGGAAGTATTATTTTAAGGTTTTTTTTTTTTTTAGATAATTGTGGTAGTCTTCTATTTATACCAAAATTCAACAAGTGATAGTTTTCTTAATGGTTAGCTGAAAAGTGAAATCCAAAACCATATCCATAAACTTTCATATTCTGCTGTGTTAAAATCCATTAGTCTGTCTTGCATTTGGAAAGAATCCTTTACCCATACATAATTTTTAACCATTATGCATTAGTTATTTGGAAACTACTGATTCACTGGCTTACACAGGTCTTCCAAATACTGATATATTTCCTGACACAATAGTATCATGTACAGTGAAACCTGTGAAAACCCCACTATACTTTCAAGAGAGAGTGAGAATAAAGGCAATAACATCTTAGGATATTATACAAAATAGGTTTGACTTCACGGACCCCCTGAAATAGTCTCAGAACCCTCAGTATTGCCAGACTGAAGTTGGAGGGTCACTGACTTAAAGGATGAGCTTGAAGTCTTCCAGCTGTAAGCCTTATAAGGCACGTTTCCAAATTAAGCAACATGAAGCATGTAGTTTAGGAACTTGATAATTTCAGCTACTTAAGCAGCTTTTGTGGAATAGTGAATTTCAATGAATTTTTTCTTTTGTTGTCAGGCGTTTGGATTAATGTCAACTTTCACCCCCATGCACCGTAGAAGACCATCCATAATGCTGGCCCACTTAGGTGCTGGAGTTGCCCCAAATCATACAGCCACTTAGAAACTGAGCTGCATCACAATCCACAAAGCTTAGCACTGTCACGACAGAAATATTTCCATTTTACAAGCCCTAGATGATGTTCCATTGACTGCAAGCAATGTTCAAAAGGGCCATGTTTACTATAAGGAATAATGTGCCTGTGGGGTTTACTGAAAAAGGATTTTCTATTTTCTGTAGCTCTAATGCAAACGTCCTATCTGTTCTCCTTTTTAAACTGTGACTTATGATCATAAAATTTAATAGCAAGGAAGAGTGAAGAGGTCCAACAATCTAATTCCACAAATGATGAAAGTGAAAATCAGAAAATCAAAATTACATAATTATCATGAGGCTGAGCTGAAACCAAAATCCAGGCCACATGACATCCTGTCTGGCCTTCTTTGCATAGACTGAGAAGGTTCTCAAAAGAAAATACCTCATCTTATCTTAGCTCTGTAGTCCCCATTCATTTCCCAATCCAAATTGGAAATGTGCAAAAATGTGTCCACTAATTCAGAAATATTTTAGACTTTTTTTCTTCCAAAAACAAGTACATTAATTTTTTAAAGTTATATTCTTATAATCCACTCAGAAGACACATGTGATATTTTATTAGCAAGGGATAAAGAAATATTGAAATAGTTTAGAGAAATGCCCAGACATTGCAAAGCTAACCACAATTATAAAATTATTATCTATTTTATCTGCCTTAGTGACATTCTTCCAAATGTAATAAACTAAAGTTCAGGGTCTTCAAATAGGCAATAAAAATGATACTTACAAAAATGACTAAGGATAGGTGGAGTGCCATTAATTCAGCAATAATCTCTGAAATCCGTCATTACCAGCAGTTTTTTGCTATGGGCCATTAACACTCTAACTAGCAAGTCATTAATAGTGCTAATAACCAATTCTGAGGGAACTATTGCTCGAATAAAGTATATATAATTATTTTTAAGCTTTGTAAAAATTTTCACACTTTTATGTTAACCTTTGAATAATAAGTATGGGCAGAATTAGCTGAGAATATTATTGGGTCACTTTTGAAAACATAAATATTTATCTATCTGTCTGTCTATTCCTGTGTATCTATCACGTGCCTCTTGCTTGAGGACGGTGCCTCTGATACCTGTAGAGGATCTGCTAGCCTCTTTTTGGACAGTATCTGTAGACTGTGAGCTGGTTTTGCAACTGCCCTCACTCATTTAGAGCCCAGCATTACCACCGACTTGATCTTTAAAGTCCAAGCCCTGCTTAAAGGCACTTTTTGTCAATTTCATGCTGGTGATTTTTTTTTTTTTTTTTCGTTTGCGTGCTTGGAACACTGAGTTTCTTCAGTAATGTTAACAACTCTTAAAGCTTACTCTAGCTGCAAAGGGCCACACCCAACCAGAAACAGGCCCAGGTTAGTGGAGGGGAGGGGGTGGGTGAAAGGGCACCTGATTACGTGACCCAAATGGCGGCCCACAGGGAGACAGCCGGCCCCTGGGACTCCAGTGGGGCTTCTGGGTGGCTTTTACCACACTCACTGTAACTTGTTCGTATTTTTCTTCACTCCATCTGGGGCGGGGGTTGTACCTCTCTGAATTATTTGGTTAACATCACAACTTGAGTCTTAAATAATTTTACAAATTACAAAGCAATATTGAGCAAACACAGATCTCTAGAAGAACAAAGCAAATAGGGAAAATCATGGGGCACATGAAATGATCCAGGAGAGAGAAAAAAAAATGGGTGGGGAGAAGAGAAACACCTGTCTTCAAAAGAATTAAAGAATTTTCTTTGCTCAAAACTAGTATGAAGGCATAAGAATATTTTATTAAGTGTGAGGCTAATCTACAATATTCAAGGGGATACCATCTCAGTGAAATGGATAAACAGACAAGAACAATCCAACATGAACACTGGCATTTTAAAGCCACAGTAAAGAAAAGAAAAATAAATCCAACATTCAAGAAAATAAATGAAGTAGATAAATTTGAAATGCTTCTTAGGTAAAAGAATAAAAAATGACTTACAGATAAAACTACAGAAAAACTAATAAAATTTTGTTCATAACCAAACTTCATCAATTGAGGTTTTAAAACCAGGAGAATATGTACCAAAATAAATATGCTAAAAAGTAGCCTTAATTTTAAGGAACTCATAGCAAACAATTACAAAACACTGGCTAGAGGTTAGGAGACAGCAAACAGTGCAGAAAAGGGACCAACATATAAAGCAGTAATCACCTTCATCGGTGATCAGACATGCAGATTAAATCACAAATATCATTTTCACTATCAAATTGGAGAAAATTCAAAGCCTGCAACACAGCGGGTAGAAATGTAGTCAGGAGCCACGGAGCCAATCAAAGGAGCCAGCCCGACAAACCTTTGCTGGAAAAGCAATCGGCCAAGCTGGGAAAACAGTAATGTATTTTGGAATCTGGGAACCCCAAATCTCTATGAAGTAACAATGGGACTGACGGCCCTCCCCGGAAAGGGAGTCCATGATCTGGGCTGGAGCGTGTGATTACTCCGGCCAATAAAACATGGAAGACGCAAGGCTAAATCATAGAAAATGAGACCACAGAAGCCTCCACCTGGTGCTCTCTCATGCCTGCGATGCTCAGCCTGGGAATCCAGCCACCATGAAGTGGGGGGGCCAAATGGCCACATGGATGAGTGGTGTTCCAGATGCAGCACCAGCTGTGTTAGCCTCCCAGTCCACCCCCAGCCTCAGCCACCAGACATCTGAGTGAGCCACATGGAGCCCGGACGAGCTCTGCCCTCAGAGGCCACCCCAAACTGCGGGCTCATCAGCAAAACAATGTTTTCTTCACACTTCTACAGTGTTAAGCTGTGTTGGTTTGGAATTCTCAAAAAGAAGCGCCTCTAATAGGTGATACAACTATGGCCCCGGTAGACAGGTGGTTAACACGACCACTCACACATTCTGGCTTCTTCAGGCTCCCGAGCCAGCAGGCAAGGAAAGGGGGCTACTCTACACGCCTGGGTAATCAGTCCTTCTTAACAAGGGGAGATTGGGTCACTACTCCACCATGTGCATAGACTAGATTATGTCTGGAACTCAGGGATTTCTCTGGGGCACCTCTCAGTACTTCCCAAGCAATGCTGAGGACCATGGTTACTGGAAGCTAAGAAACTTCCGAAATAACATGCCAAATTTTTTGGTCCAAGGCAAAGACCCAAAGGACTGCCCCAGTTACTAACTTTGGAACACACAGAGCCTATGCACTGAGACCAGGTCCTAGAAAAGTGATCCCCTCAAACTCAGGAGAAGATTTCTTCTTGATGCATCAAGTTTGAAGATCAGATCGGATGGAAGGAGAAGGAGGGACAAAATGAGCTTGTCACCTGCCACTCTGTACATCCACACATTTCATCAGTTATAATTCCAGTGATGGATGCATTTTCATCCTCCCCAATTATAATAGATTTACACGATTTACAAAGACACCTTAGATACCACTATGCTCATATATAAAAAATCACAATACATTGTCCCTTTCTTTATGAAGACATGCAAATATCCAGAATCTGATTTCTAAATAGGATTTCATTATTGAAGAAGAGAAACCCTTGTATGTTTCCTGCAAATTGGAAGGATAGAAACTGAACAGAACTTTAAGTAGAAATCCTTCCCCCATTTGAATTCAGCAAAAACAGAGATTTGATTCCCCAATACATCTGAGCACATCTTTAAAATTTAATTGTTACATTACCATCTATTAAAACACAATAATAATGAAACTTTATTTTCTGTGCTTCAAAAATTTTGAAGTCAGTTAAAGCCATAGTTCAACACAAGATCACTTAGAAATTCAAAGACAATATCATAGTAAAAATGAAAGCTTCCCAACACCTACCTCTACTTAAAAGTCACCCAATATTAAACTGGAATGCTTCACTTACTTAAATTCCCTTTAATGAAGATCTATTTACCTCTTCTCATCTATATTAGCTTCTGATGATTATACCCCAAGGATATTAAAATACCAGTTTGTCAAAATCACCAGAAAATATCTTCAAATATACGTTGGCAGTCTTTGCAATATTAAGTTGGTGATGTGAAGGATTATTTACAGCGAGGATGCTGTGTTTTCCACTTTGCAAATTAGCTTTAAATCAGCAGCCCACTTGCTGACTTGAATTGGGGGTCTGAATTTTAAGAAAAGTTAGAACGACCAAACCTGAATAATTGTCAAAGATGTTAACAAATGAGGAGGTTCGAGCGGCTGTCAGAACAGCAATGGAAACACAAATGGAAGGAGACAAGAATGCATAAGAAGTGAGACATTTGAGAGAAATGTGAGAAGGAAATGAAATACTTGACTGAATATATGAACTTCCTCTGTCTGAATTCTTTTCATATACTCTGAAAATGGGTAATTCATCTTAAGCTATGATCCCCAGACAAAAAAAATAACCAAAACATGTAAATAGTAAACATGTAAAAATTCAAACAAAACCCCATGTACCCCAGTGGTCACCCTTCCCTCCCTTCCTGGTCACCTGCTCTCCAGATTGGTCGGCACATTTTTTAACTCATTTATCCTTTAAAGGAATGTTGAAAAATGATGTGCTTACTCACCTATTGGTTTAGTTTAAAATTGATACTTTATAACTTTTCATGATTGCAAAGGATCTACTTTCTAGTGTGTTAAAAATATTAACATTTATATATATACATATTATATATATATACACACACACACACCCTTAGTTGTTATCTCACTCTTTTAAATGTATACAAACAGATTCTAAGCATCATATTTTTAACATCTTAGAAATTGAGATGAGTCTAATTATTGCTCAGATCAGTTGGCAGGATTGCCTGTAGGAGTCAGTCACTTGGCAAAAAATGCTAGAGGATATAGCACTTAAGGAATGCTGCACCTGAGCTTTTGATGACTCAGAGGAAAAGAGAGTGTGGGAAAAACCCAGTCATTGACAACCGAGCCAAAGAGTGCATTCAAA
Organism: Manis javanica; assembly: GCF_040802235.1. Lineage (NCBI taxonomy): Eukaryota > Metazoa > Chordata > Mammalia > Pholidota > Manidae > Manis > Manis javanica. The sequence continues at coordinate 3,352,070 of NC_133170.1, read as the reverse complement.
GACTGAGATTCTATATACTAACACGTTAGTAGTGAAGTGTTCTGGCGTGAAGTCTAATGTGTGTGCTGGGCGCAGGGGCAGGGGCAGACCCACACCACTAGGCAAGTCTTTGACACCAGCTGGATGCCCTACAATGTGACTCAGTTCTGACACTATCTACCTGGAGGCAGCTTCGGTCCTGTAAGTGAAGGTTTCAGGCCTGCAAGAGTGGCCCCCCCAAAACACACACACACCTCAAACATCAATAGCAAATCCAGGTTGTCACCTGTGCTTCTGACCAACTGGCTCTAGATCAGAGGTTCCAATGACCCCACCACCACCACTCACCACCCCAAACTTGAGTTCAACTGATTTACTAGATTGGCTAATGGAACTCAGAGAAACATGTTGCTTAGTATATCACCAGTTTATTATAAAAGGATATAACTCGGGAACACTTAGATGGAAAGGAGGCATAAAAAATGGCCGTAATAAGATAGAGGTTTATTTCTTTATCGTAGAAAAGAAGTCTGAAGGTAGGCAGTCTGAACTGTAGGGTTAGGGCTGGAGTGTTTCTAACTCTCCACCTTCCCCAGATCTGGCCTTCATCCTTATGACAGTAAGTCAGCTGCTCATGTGTCAGCCATCACATCCAAGATCCTGGCTGTAGGACAGTGAAAGCCTTCCCTTTGGAAGGAGACATTTCCACTGATATGTCATTGCCAAAATTTTCACAGATTTCCCTGCCCATAAAAGAAATCATGTTTTGCATTATTATGCCAATTATTTTATCAGTACTTGGGGCCCCTCATAAAAACAGGATCCCTAATGATTCCATGCCGAGGGCAGAGCTGCTGAATCTGATGGCTGCTTTCAGTCACACCTGAGCCTGGCAGAAGGGTTGATTTTTTTCTTTCATTTGGCTCCAAGTTAAATTCTAGTTTTGAGCATCTTTCTCTCACTAACCTTTATAATCTGAAAATAGGCAGTGTAAGGATTCATTATACTTTCCTACAAAGAAAATCTTCAGTGGTTAGAAAGAGAGAGTGAGCGATGGGGAAGCTCATTTTAGATTTACTCACATCTTGCCACTTTCTTAATTTTACTTATCCTTAAACTGTACGTGTCTAATGAGCAGCAGCCTTTTAAAAATATTACACGAAATATACTTCCAAGGGTAACACCTAACTAAGCAAAGTTTAAATGGTTCATTGGGTAAATCTTAGACTATGGGTGGGAGCCAGAGAAAAGACAAGTTTTAATATTGCAACAGAGAGTCAATGACTTCTACAGAAAGGGAGATGTTTTCAGTTAACCATCAAACTGGAATTTTCTTCTTATTCCCACCAAAAGCAGAAATTATCTATACAACCCTCCTGCTGATACATCACAGAAAATATGATAAAAAACTCTCTTTAGGCCTAAGAACCTACAGCAAGCATTTTTACAGAAAGCTCACAGAAGCAGTTTTTAGCATTTCAGTGTTGCATAAAATCTGCCCAGTAGCAAATTGGGAGATTCACAGATAATGTTAGTAAACTCCCTATAAAGTGTGAGTTTTCAACAAATAAATGCAGAGTTCCTGAGAATTCTATGTCCAGGAATGAGCGCGATTTGGCCCAGTATGTTAAGGAAGGAGGTCCCGACAGACGATCCAAACCCCTTGAAAAAGAAGACAGAACTCAGAGAGAATCAGAACACAGATGTTTCTCTTAAATGTGACAAATTATGTGTCTAATTATTTAGTAAAAGATTAAAATTAATTAAAAATAATAATGTACCACATCATCTATTATTCTTACTTTGTATAAATCGATTTTTAAAGTGACATTAAAAATACTGTACATGATTCGTATTTCTCCAGGTCACACAACCTAGGGGAGTGCAAATTAGCTTGTATAAAGGATATGGTAGTGAAAGGAACAGGCTGCGGAAAAACAGACTGTCTAACCAACAAAAAGGAGTAACAGAGTCCAGGAACACACGCACGCATATGCGGGCTTCTGCTTTAAGGCAAAAGTAACATGCAGTGCTGTGGGAGACAGGCGGCCTTTTCAATAAATGGATGTTCTTATGAGAAAAAAATGTGCCAACCTCACACCATACATCCAAGTCAGTTCCAGACAGATTGCAGGTCAGGATGTGAAAGGTGAGCAATAAAGACAAGAGAACGCTTTAATGACCTTGGGGCAGGCAAAGATTCCTGAGAGGAAATGCAAAAAATACCAGCCATAAAAGAAAATAACTGATAAACTGAACTGTTTTAACGTTAAGGACATCACTGTGTTCTCCATGGTGTCTTCATAGAACAACAGGAAAAACACCGAAAGAGCTCCTTGGTCTTCAAAGCACAAGAAAACGAGACAATCCAAAGCAGAGGAGGACCTACTCACAACACAGTCAACTAAGGATCCCCACAAGGAACACAGGAAGAGCTCCTGCACAGCAGTAATAAAAAGACACATAACACAATAGGAAAATGGGCAAAAGTCATGAATATACTCTTCACCAAAAAGGATAGACAAATAACCAAGAAACCTATAAACGTGTAGAGCTGAAAGAAGATTAAAATGAGCCACAGAACGATACTGCTGCGCAACCCCCAAAATGGCAAAAATGAAAAAGACAGGAAATACCAAGGGCTGACAAGAGAACAAAGTGATGGTAACTGTCCATACACTGTGGGTCTGAAAGCCCGTTGGTCCAACCGCTTTGGAAACTGGTCGTCTGTACCCACTAAAGATGAGTGCACACCCACTCTATGACACAGCAGTTCCATTCCTAGGTGAATACCCCATAGAAATGTATGATTATATTCATCTAAAGACAGGTACTACAATGTTTATAGCAGTATACCATCATCAAAGGCCAAAACTGAATACTACCCATAAGCCCACCAATAGAGCAATAAACAAAGTATATTCAAACAATCAAATGCTACGCAGTGTGCAAAATCAGGGATGAATCTTGTAAGCATAGTGTTCAGTAAAAAAACAAAAAAAGCCAGTCATCAAGTTGAATACTGTATAGTTCCATTCATATAAGGTACAAAAACAGTTAAATCTCAGCTACGCAATTAGCTGTTGAGAGTGGTTATTCGTGGCAGGGACAGTGAGCGGGAAGAGGCAGGGGGGTGCCCAGGATGCTGCTAACAATCTGCTTTTTCATCTGGGACAGGTTACATATGCACATTCAGTCTGTGAAAGTTAATCAGTCTTAAGTTAACACACTTACGATAAGTACACTTTTCTGTATGTACATTACACACTAAAAAAGACTTTTTTCCAAACAAGTTATGGATTTGGACTGTCTGAATACATACTTACTAGCTATGTGATTTTGAGCAAATTACTTAAGGTTAGAATTTCATGCTGGTAAAAGTGGGAGTAAAAGTAGTATCTACAGAACTGTAGTAGGGAAGACAAAAACTCCACCAAAATGTCATAAATAGGGTCTCAGAAACTCAACTGGGTTTAAATATGTCACATTGAGAGACTAATCAGATGACAGGCCCACCCAGTGCCAGCTGGGAGCTCCAAGCATCCAGCTATGCAGTCCGACTCCATCTCAATCCTGGCCGCGGTTCGACAGCCAAAGCCAGGGGTCTGGCTTGAAAAGTAACAGAGAAAAGTCTGGATTCTTGGAGAGCCAGGGTTCCCACGGCAGAGAGTGAGCCGGTACCCATGTTGTCGTCCATGGAAAAACCGGCTGGGAAGAATTACTGCTTCCTGAGCCAGGAGTGTCTTCCATCCCCTGACTTAGCACCGTCCGTCTTCCATTCCCCCGTCTCCTCGAAGAGCGGAACTTTGACCCCCCTTTGCTGGACAACATGGGCTGGCAAAGGACAGGGGAGAAACGTCAGCCCCCTAATATCTGAATGCGTGCGTGTTTTGCAGGAGGGGGGGTCATTAAACACGCAGAGCTCATGAATAACAAATACGCAGTGCAAGCTGGCTGTCCTCCCGTCCTGCCTGACTCGCCTGCTCCGCAAGGCCGCTGAACCCCCTCAAGGTCTTTCCCAGCTACTTCCCGTGGTCCTCAGAGGCTCCTCGGGTTCCCTGCCATGCAGCGCATCCCACATCCCTTGGACACCAGGCTAATACACACAGGGCCTCCCTCGGTGCGAAGGCGTCCCGTCCTGGGGGGCCTCAGACGCCGCAGCCGCTGTCTGCAGGCCAGCAAAGGGCAAACACTCTGCTCCCCCTTCCAGGTCTGAGAAGTGAACCAAAGGAACCCTGAGCTGTACAACGCCTTGCGGAGTTCTTGGAAAAGGCGACTCTGCAGTCTGGGGGTACTGGAGGGTGTTTTGTTGTATTACCTTTTCCTCTTTTTTTATGTTTAGAACAGCAGCCATGGGACGGATACTGCACTGTGTGGGCCTCAGCACCCCCTCTCCATGGCTGACGTCTTGTTTCCAGGCCCAGCTGGGCTGTTTCTTTCCTTGGGATGATCTCCGTCTCTGCTGCAGACACACTCCTGGCACGCTGGCCCCTGGAGTCCACTAGGCACACCTAGGTACGTCCGATTCTGAAGAATGGATGCATTCCCCACTTCATGGAGAAACTCCTCAAAACATTTCCTTAGATACTGTTGACTTTATAAAATTCAGAGTTTAGAGGACATTTCACACAGCTCATAAGATGGATCTGAGGTGAACCCAGTGCAGTGTTGGGAGGAAACCTCTGGGTCGCAGAAGAGGCTGCAGCACTCAGCAGCTGGAGGGCAATGGAGAGCCATCTCTCTGCAAGGCGGCGGCCTCCTGACACATGACTCAGGGTCCGCCGGACTCACACAGTCCCCAGGGCGCCCGTGTGCTCGCCCCTTGCTCCCCGGCTCAGGAAAACGGTTAGAATGTCAGACAGCACAGATGACGATGGCCACCTGCAGATGCAAGCTCGGCAGCACCCCAGCCACTGGAGCAGCAAAAGGCTGAATGCTGCCTGGACTCTCCTTGCCTTTGTTTTTCAAACATGCTTCCTTCTCTCCTGGAAACTGGTGTCCCTCCCACTGTAGGGAAGGTGGCCCCCCAGGCAAGTTCCCGCAGTTCTCTCAGCCGCAGGGGGGTCTCCCCGCCCGGGCACCACCCGAAGCCCGAGGAAGGCCTGTGACTGGCAGCACACCTGTGAGGTGCCGAGCCCACGCCAAGCAGCAGGGGACACGGCCTGCGCCCCGGGGACAGAGCACCTTGCACACTGCAGCCAATCCAGAGAAGGGGAATTATTGGCATCTATCACAAAGGCACACCTGTGTCCGGATGTGGCCGAGTTTCTCTTCTGATTATGAGCTCTACTGAATGCAGGGGGTAAGACTAACAGAATAAGTCACCAAAGAAGCCAAAATCAGAGCCTAAGAAGTAGAGACCAGTAAGTGGTTTTCACAGTTAACATAGCCAGACGTTAGCCTTAAATCAGAGTGGGACTGAGTGTCACAACAGCCTGAAAGTGGGTGAAAGGCAGTTGCTGGTGACAGTCTGATGGCTCCCGCAATAAGGCGCTGATCCCCCTCTTTAATGATGACCAATCATAAGCACACCGCACGACTGTCTTCTGCTTCTAATATTATGGGTAAAATTGTGCAGACCAGATCAAATGCAATTACTGCTCAAGGCGGAATGGATGAAAACCCACAGCTCCTCCACATTAAAAAGATTCAGTGAGAGAAAAGCCTAAAGAAGGAAGATGTAATAACGTTTTTTATGATTATTACTTCCATTGTTATTATTTGGGTTTGGGATATTATAATTACTAGTATGATAATTACTTTTTTATTGATACCTCTTGTTACGTTTATCTTGAGGCAGAAACAATAACTGCCCAGCTCTCCTTGTAAACGTGCCAAGGGAGTAGTTGAAAGTAATGGTGAAAAAGTCTTTTTCTTTTATATTAGTCCTGCTATAAAAGGGGTGGTTACTCTATCTATAAAGGTAGCTTATGGCGCATAAAATAAAGTCTTATATTTCTTCCAAAGCTGTTCACTGAAATCTGGAAGTAATTTCTTCTTCCTTATGAAATGGCATACTTGAGTGATTATCAGCCAAATCCTTTGCACTCCCCTTCGTCACAGGATATGCGGAGTTAATAAAGAGGCATGGCCCCCGTGTCTGTGCCTGCTTCTCGCTTTCCCCCACATTCATGGCCCTGTTGACTCTGTTGATTAAAGAGCTCACGCAGCAGGGGTTTGTGGGGTCACTTCTTTCCAAGAGAATGGGGATTAATTGATTTTTTTGTCCCTGTATAATACTATATGATGGAGATTTCATAGGAACTGGTAGATTTCAGCATCACCAGGAAGCCATAGAGAAACTTGACATTTCGATTTGTTTCTAAATCATTCCTATAGGAGAGCAGCCGGGAATATGCACACGTTAATAAGCTTTCTGACAGCGACGAGGAGAGAAGGACGGAAAACTACGGGGCTCATTCATCCATGAGACTCCGCGAGAAATGAGTTTGAGCTGCGTACAGAGAATTCTCTTCCGTCATGTTCATGGGCTGATAATAAGTGTGTTACTCTAGGGGATTATTCTGCAGAGAACCTAAATTTAAGGTAATGCAGAGGGGCGAGATTTTAGGGGACTGGGAAAGTTCCTCAGTGTCTCCCCAGCACCTGCCGGGACCTGGGCCACGCGGGAAGCTAATGCTCTGTGCGAAGTGCTGTCCTGGGCCCTCCTCCTAAAGGTGCGCCTGTTTCTGTTGCATTTTTCTCCTCCTTGGGACTCAAGGCCATCTCAGCGCCCAGCCTCTCTAGTCACAGCAAGAAGCAACCCCAATAACCCTCTTTCTCCAAGGCAGCAGTGACAGCGCGTCACTTCCGGAGTACTGGCACCCTAAAGGCGGGCAGAGGGAGCACGTCGTGCTCAGGCACCAGGCCTGGCCTGCTCTGGGACTTTCCTGCACCACACAGCCTCAGCCGGACAAGCCCTGCTACAGAGGCGCTGCCTCCCGCAACCCTGCATGCCAGGGAGCTTACTCCTTAGAAACTGTAGCTTCTAAATCTGAACAAACAAATAGATTTTTCCTCATTTACCTTTCAGAGCACCCAGATGAGCCCATCTTAACCAACCTCGATCAATGACATTTTAGAAAGATTAACTTAAGGTGGTCGTTAAAGGGTGAGAGTTAACAAAGTTAATTTAAATGAATATTTTTCTTATTTAAAAAAAATCAACACTGTGCACAACTTTTCAAGAAAAAAACTCTTGCATAAAAAGACGGAAGGCAAGCAGACGTGCACACACCCACACCTGCTAAACTTAAAACAATGAAGAATGGACCGTTAGACTGTGCACTTAAGAGGCCTCCATCATGGGAGTGATCAGCTGTCAAGGCCAGCTCTGGGCCCAGGTCTGTACACCCTGCGATTCAGGTACACCACAAGGTATCAGCCCTGCAGACTGTAACTGATGATCACACTTCCCCAAGCTCTGCCCGCTCTCTAGTAGGGTTGCCCCCTGAGACCTGCACGGTGGCCTGATCCTCCTCTGCGGGCACATTTGTCCGGCAGAGTTCCTGCACAGTTGAGCCTCTGTCTCAGTTAGCTTTTCTCTAGCTTTCTGCTTGAATGAATGTTACCTAGCTATCGTAAGCTGAAGGGTGCCCATCCACCCCCAAGCTGTCCACTTCTTGGTCCCCAGGCTCTACGATGTCCTGCCCTGTATGACAAAACGATTTTGCAGATGTGAGTAAATCCTGAGATGGAGACAGAACCCTGGACTCTCTGAGCCCAGTGAAGCAATCACAAGGGTCCATGGAAGGGAGAGAATAGGGCCCAAGAGGAGAAGGTGAGTGGTGCTGGCAGCAGAGATGGAGGGACACACAGTGAAGGTGGCGGGACGGCCGTGATGCTATGGATGCAGGAGGCCCCTGGGGCCTGAACAGTCAAGGGAGTGAAGACCTCCCTCCATGCTTCCAGAAGGAGCCCCTGCCAACCCCTTGGCTTCAGACCAGTGGAACTGATTCAGACCTCTAACCCCCAAAACCATGAGATAATGAACTTGTACTGATTTAAGCCACTAAGCCTGTGGCACTCTACAGCAGAAAAGGAAACTAATAAGCCAGGCGTGAATATTTTGTTATTCTGTAAACATACAAATGCTCTTAAAATTAGGAGGACATTTTTAACCTCCAGTGATCTATATTATTTGGGATTTCTAAATAATACTGGCATCCAGGATAAAAATGAAAACAACCCATCTATGTCATAGTTATATGAGTTATTGAACAAAAAGAAGAAAAGAGGATGACCTTCACAGTGTGGTTAGAAGGCTGGAAGATCTGGGGTGGTAAGTCGAAGGCATTTGTCTACTTCCCTCATTTACAAAAAGGCAGAAACATCAGAGAAACCTAAAAACCATAGAAGAAACTTAGAGCAAATTAAAATATGGTATTCCTTGATATGATATAGGAGAATTTATTTGCCCTTAATTGTCTTCACAGTTAGCCATGGTCTTAAATTCTAGCTGTACAGTTTTAGCAAAATAGCACGCATTTCCTTCTCTGTGGCTCAAATCATTTTTGGTTCTATGCTGAATGACAGTTACATATCATCCTAGTATAATGCTCTTAATTCATTTTGCAGCTTTAGAATAACTTATTAATGCATGAGAAATATGTAATTACAAAACAGAATGGGAGTGCTAGACCCCTCAGTGTATAAAATAATGAATGTACCTGAAAGACTGACACATGAAGGCAAGCTACGAAGGGAAGGACAATGTGACTGTGCTTGTTACCTCGTCACCTCGGCAAGTGAAAGCTTGATGATTTTTAAAGTTGGTGGATTAAGAAATAAAAGTAAAAACAAATGGCGATGAGAAGTCACTTCTATGGAGCAACAGTGTGGGTGGGGGAGGGATGTGGAAGGAGAATTTGGCTTTAGACTCTTCTGAAAGATTTCCATTCATTGTTTTTTTACAATGTATCTGGCATTGCTTTTAGTCATAAGAGAAGCAGCCTAGAGAACATGGGTTTAAAATGCAGACGCCAGAGGCAAAACGTGGGTTCATATCTCAGCTCTGCCACTTCCACACCACGGGGGTCTGGCCAGGGTGGTTTACCACTCCCGGCCACATCTACAGAACAGAGACAATGAAAGAATCTACTTCACAGAGCTGTTGTGAAGATTAACTTGTTTTTAGTGTGAAAAATTTAAAGCATAAAAAAGTACAAACACAATGGTACCCTTACACCTAATGTTCGATTTTAATATGGTTTGACTTTGTTTCAGATCACTGGCTATATTAAGAAACACAATAATACAGATAGAGTGAAGGCTCCTAGCTGGCCCCGGGACACTCCCTCCCTCTTGGAAGTCACCATCTCCAGGAGTTGGGTATGCATCTTGTATATCTTTATTTTGTATTTATTTTTTTAGAGGGGTAGCAATGCTTTATTAAGCATTATATATAAGCTGGTAGTGACAATCAATAGCAGAATAATCTATTGACATTCTTATAACAGTTTAGGACATTAATGTTTTAATCACAGAGTTGCCAGTGTTCTGAAGCTTGCATAATTTTTAAGACAGTCAGAAAACGAAAAACTCATGGACTCCATCAGTTTCTTTCAAAGGCAATTGAAAATCTTCAGAAGAAGTACCATGCACATTTTTATTAATCATATTTATAGTACTAATGATATTTGGCTTGTATTATAAAAATACTTTATCATACTAGACATATAAAAACAAATGATAGACTTTAATATCTCAAAATAAAAATAAGATGAAATAGGTTTCTGTAAATAAGAATGTCAAATCCAGAATTACTTAATACACATTCTAATTATGAAATTGTACTATATAACGTATTAGTGAATATACCCGATTGCATTTTCTCATGGCAAACGAGACACAGGGTTAACATTTCTCCTGGACTTCTGAAAACCTCAATATCATCTGTCTTTTGGTGGATTCAGTTTCATATGACGTCTATGATACTGTCCACAAGGATACCAACGGTGCTTAGTAGTAAAGAACATTTTGCTAAGTTGTTCTATCATGGGTCCTTGCTCAATGTGTTCATCTTTTTCTTCTAATCTGGTTTTCAGCACTTGATCATGTGTTTCTTCAGTATTATGCACAGGATCTGGCCGAGGGATAGGTTTGAATTGGAATTAAATGTTTCAAGACAGTCCTGTTTGATATCACCCATTTTGCTGCTGCTAATGCCATGGTGAATCAAGATGTTTATCAGGTGAGAGGAAAGATCATTTGAAGAGAAACTGCTTTTAAAATCTGCTTGTAGGCATACCCATTTTCATCCCTTCACCGCTGCTCACCACGAGCCTGCCATCTTGCCTCAATCCGGGTCCTAGGAGTGCATATCTTTATTTTTATATTTTAGATATGTATATGTAAATATATATATATATATGGACACATAAATAATACATTGCATTGAATGCATGTTTATAAACTACATAAATGGTGTGGTGTTAAACTCGACAGATCCATTTTCAACTTGTTTTCTTCTTGTGTCTTTGACTTTTACCCACGTTCACAGTCAGATGTAGTTCAGCCGTTTTTCCCTGCTGTGTGATATTCCATCATATGATACTACAGAGTACACATCCACTACCCATTAATGGCGATTATAACAGTACAATCCCTTTCTGCTCTAAAATATTTTCTAGCAGTTGTCATTATGAGCATTTGCATCAAATATGTCCTGACTTATTCTTGTGTTTGCCTGTTGTATTTCCCTGCCCCAGTGCCCCCAGCATGATTTTTCTGAACATAAATCGCATCCGACCAGTCCTTAAGCATCTCATCATCCCTGAAAATAAAATGCACACTCGTTAGCGTGGCATGTGACTCCTTTCAGGGGCCGCCTTTGCCTGATCGCATTTCCTGCCACTGCCTGCTCACCTCCCATGAGCCCCACGTCAGCTGCAGCCCACGGCCACCGATTCCTAAAGGTACCAAGCTTTCTTCAGTCCTATGCCTTCTGTGTCTTAGAAAGTTCTTCTTCTTTATTTTTTGTCTCTTTTTGCCCAGACTGAAAGCCTCCTCTGTCCTCTCCAAGCAGAAATAAGTGATTCCTCTTCTCCACTTGCATAGGATGCTGTGCACAATTCCACCAAAATGCTTACACGGTGCAATGCCATCTTTTCCAGGTATGTCCCGCTACTATTTTATCTACTGCTTGGAGGGAAGGACCATAGTACAGTCGTCTTCGTATCCCGAGGACCTAGTGTGCTGGAGCAAAGTAGGAGCTTAATAAATGTTGATTTAAAGAATTGATAAATGGAACTTATTCTGTACAATTGCAAGCAATCAAATATTTAGGATAAAGAGAGATGAAGAAAATCTGGTGTCTGTGCTTGAAATTGCTTAAAATGGAGAGTAGGGGCAGGAGATCAAGTCACAAAAAGGGTTGCAATGTTCTAATAAGGTTTCAGGAAGTTTTGTTGCTTTATGTCAAGGGATATGATTTAATGGGGGTATATCTTGACACATGCAATACAAACTAAGGTTCTAGTATACTTAGGCAGGAGGCTGACTGCAGTTATGCTCATTCTGATTTCCTTTCTCATGGTACTGTGGGTGCGGGTGCCCCTAGCCCCAACTTCATTCCCACCATTGGACATGTGCCATTTATAGTTTCCCAGCCTTCAAAAAGTTATTCCATGGCCACAGAATGCAGCTTCTAAGAGAGGCCTTAAGGCACTCATTCAAGGGCTGCTGTGTTCTGTAAGTCTTCCTTGAAATGACATGGAAGCTATGTATCAGATGAATTGAGCACTTATTCATAAAAAGATCATTAATGAAGCTTTTCTCAAAACAAATGTGTCTACATGTACATCAACTGGGCAGCTGTTCAGAAAGCCTGTTATTCATCCTGTTCATTGAACAGACAATGAGAGATGACAGTAGATTTCAGAGCTGACGGTATGACAAAGGTTTAATAATAACATTGGCACTTAAGGATAGTACATCTGGTTTGGGTAAGTACTTCCTGTACATTATTTCATTTAACCTTGACCACAAACCTCTGAGGCAGGTATCAGTCTCCATCCTTACAAACAGAGGCATAGATGGGTTAAATAATTTGCTTTGGTTCACACACATCATAGGGGATAGAGCTGGATTTTTACCAGGTTCTTCTGACTCCAACACGTTCACTTTTAGCTGCTATTATGACATGTTGGCAGCTGCTTCCAGCACAAGAGCCTGCCTTGTGAATGGGCCAAGGCCAAGTTAATGTTTTTTATCCCATGCATGGCTTAATTAAGAAAATTACTGAGGCATGCTTCGGATGCCCAGCCTTCCTCTCCTCCTGTCTAACAGCATGCTGGCTGCCCCACTGCTGAAGCCAAGAGCTCCTGGACCTTCCTTCCGTCTGAGTTGCTCCTCTCAGCGGAGTCAGGGGATGGTCATAAGCAAAGCTCAGCTCAGTCAACTTCTGTCTCCCAGGACGCCGAATCACCAAGGGGCTGAACATCAGAGGAGTCACTGGACCTATTTCATTCGGGGTCCCAGGTGGGAAGATAACTGAGCAGGTCCCCACCTGTAAAATTAAGGTCTCTGTATTTTATATATCAGTACAGAGTAAGTGCCTAGAAGGCAGGGACCATGTATTTTGTTACCAGTTTATGTGAATCTAATGCCTAAATTGGTTGGTGCTAAGATAGTAGCAGAGGGTGGGCGTCGGGGGGCAGGGCAGGGAGACTGCCTCCTGGGCGTGGTTTTTAGTTAACAGGAAAGCCAGCGAGCTTCTGCTACTGTCAAGCCAATACTCTCTTGGAGATTCAGTAAGGTGCTTGTCTATGGCTGGTGGGAGTTTTTTTCAAGACTATCAATATAATGAAAAAACGTCAAGTGTAAATGATCCCAGATGCTGGCTGAGCTAGAAATACTGGTCCCAGTTAAATAGCACCGGAAAGGTTCCATCTCCCCTTGGTCGATAGAAAATTAAGTAGCTCTGCCACTGGCCGAATAACATTCATATGTAAAAAGAAAAGGACAAGGAGGAAACCTGGACCAGGTATGTCACCCACCCTGACTCTGGCTTGACATTTATCACCTTCACTAGTTGTTTACAAGGATCGGAAATGTCTGGGCTTTTCAAACTTTTTTGACCACAAACAACTAAAAAAAGATCTATCTTATATCTTGACCCCAATGTCAGATATAAGGATGTTATATTTTCCATTTTATTTTTGAATGCCAGCTGTGACCCACTCCGTTGGTATCATGACAAATAGATTGCATCCTAGTTTGGAAATCACCAGAGCAGACCATGCCAGACCTTTTCAGAATTGTGCTGGAATTCAGGACCGCTCCTCACCCAGGGCCAGGGGAGATGACTTAATCAAGTGGCCTCCAGGGAAAGCTCGGACTCCTAGTTGCCCATTCTTACCCGGCTCCTCGCCCAAGGGTTCCTCTGAATTGATCTAATCCAGGACAAGGTATCAGGACTCAGGGGGGTGAGTGGAGGGTCCCGGGATGGGGCGAATGAGCACAGGGTTTCTGGGACAAGAGGAACTTCCCCCAGGGAGGTCTGAGGCAGGATTGGGGACATCGCCTCCCTGGGCCTTTGGAAATCCCGTCACCTGTTTCCCTCTGCTCTTCTCCTGCTGGGGGATATTCTGGGTGGTTCCTCCACACACTGGAATGGCAAAACCCAACTGGGGGAAGGAGGCAGCAGAGGCAGTTCTTTCAGTCCCCCTGGACTTGGACAACAGGTGGGCCGGAGGAGGGGCAGTTCTCCAAGCGGATGTAGGCATTCAGGGGTTCACACGACTGCTGGGAATCACGTTCCAGTAGCTGAAGAGGTCTTCACTCCTGAGTCTTCTTGAGTCTCTCTCCCATCCACCAGCCCTTCCTTTAAGAGCTTACAGGTGGCCAAGGACAGCATTCTTGGCATACGTGCGTCTGCCTGGGAAATCATGCTTAATTATCCGCTGCCTCATTTTTACAGAAGAAAGCAGTTGTTCTTGATGAACTTAAAGGTGACGCAGAGACAAGGCAAAGGAATCTTTTTTACCTCCTAAAATCTGACATCTGAGGGTTCTTGATTTATAGGGTCTATTATCTATCTAAAATTAAAGATCTACTGGTAATTGTTACGGACCAGCATCTCTAGGAACGTGTGTAAGTACGAGGCGGCTGCCCGGGCTCAGCTGCTACTCCGTATGACCCGACAGCAAGGCGCAGGCGGTTGAATAAACCTCTTTGATTCGACTGAAGCAAGAGTCCAGGCCCAGGGTGGGGCCACTCCTGCCCCAGGCTGGACACCAGCAGATGGAGCTTAGATGACTTCTGTGTCCCTGCAAAGGCTCCGCCTGATCAGAAAAGCTTCATATCCAGCCAGCCAGTCCCCACATGCCAAGCCAACTCCGGGCTCCACATCTTCTTCCTTGTTCTTGAATCATTCTCCATTTTTCTCTTCCTTGTTCTTTATGTTTTATCCTGTAAAAGCTCCCTGCCCCCACCCCGTTCTGCAGTCCTCGGGACCCGTGGGAGTGGACGCTGCCTGCTTGGTGGGGCGTTGAGTGAAACTGGTCTGAATGACCTGAACCATCTTCTTCAGCGCTGCTGGCGGGTGTCACTTGTCTGCTGCAGGAAGCAGGAGTGGCGGGAGGCCAGGATGTGGGCCCGTGTCCTTCATCCCTGAATGGCCTACTCACCGCTCGGCACCTGGCTTCAAAAATACATCCACTAGGTATTTATTGAAATAGGTAAAAAACATGACGAATAAAAAAACCAGTAAGAGGTACTGGAAAGGAAGGAGAGAACTTGACTCCAACGAAGGGAAACAGTGGGTGACCCAGAGGTCCTGAGGGTCGTCCAGACGAGGACCCTCGGCTGTTTCAGAGCGGCCACTTCTGCGGTTGCTCCCCAGGTGGGGCCTCGCTGCATGGAACCAGAGAGGAGCGGGGTCCCGCACGGTGCACCTGCAGACATTTTTCGAACTTTAACAACATTTTGAGCCCAGCTCCAAACACAGAATTGGACTCAGTGTCTCCCCATAAAGCGAATCCCAAGAGCTCCCCAGACTCCATCAAATAATGACTTTCAGCTTGATATCTGCAGACACATTTGTAGATGGCCACAAAGGTTAAGAGCTCTGCCCCCACTTACTGGAGACTGCCAGCAGCCGTTTGTTTCATTGCTACTCTGCTGTCAGAGCCACCATCAGGGTGCCTAGCGTGTTTTTCATACAGTTAATGCAGATGTTTATCAAGTATGAGAAATGTGCTCATTTCCCCTCCTAATGGCAGGCTCCCTCTGTGAATCGTCTCCGATGGTTGAGAAGGAATGAATGCTATGTGGGATTAATGAGAAGCCACCATCCCCTCTGGAATCCCTTCATTTATGGGCCCACTTGAACCTTAGCATGATCAAAGGATTTCAGAGAGGCCAGGACTGCTATTCACACCAAAGCAGAGTCGACCCAAGGACCTGATCCATGGAAGAAGGGCTTTTAAAAATAAATGTAAAAGCCTGTTCTCAAAATGTAAAGAGAATGGCAAATCTTAAAGAGCCTCACAGGCAACTCAGTGTTTGTTAACCAAAGGACAAAGATAAAAAGATTAAAAGAGAGATTGATCCATCCAGATTCCCTGGTGTTCCTCACACAGCTCAAAGACCATTTTTGACAGTGGAACTTCGTGTCGCAACCAAAACACAGCACAGTGATTTCAGATAACATATCGCGTGCATGCATTTCTGCGTGGGGTAGATCACTAAAGCTGGGCCATATTTCAGTGCAAGTACATGAGCGGGTTTCGGCATGAAACTTCCAGCAATCAGTACTACGTGCTAACAGGAAATGTCAGGGACAGAAATGCTTGTCCTTCAAATAAGTAAAAGAATTACGTGAAACAGGCCATGTCTTGTGTCTGTCTTGACTTCTTACTGCCGACGGCTGCCACCCATCTTCTCGGTACCTGGATTTGCCGTTTGGAGAAAAGCTTACTTTGTTTCGCAGGGTGACTGGACTCCAAATGGAGCCCAGGATATTTTTTCATAGGTGAACCACTTAGCTGAAGGTAAAAGGAAGCTGCTATTTTTAAGTCTACGAGTGGTTTTTCTACTTTTCCAGAGAGGAAATCTTAAATTCTTGGGGCACAAACTGCTCCTATGATTCCAGAGAATCCTTTCAAAGAACTCTCTGTTTATGCAAAGATGAAGCAAGGCTCTTACTCTGGAAGCAGTGACAGGCTCTGTGCTGCTAAACGGCTCCAGCCGGCCATGGGGACGGGCGTCTTTACAGAAAGCGGCACCGCTTCGCACGTACGCTAAGATCTCAGTCGCAGTACCTCGGCTCAAAGCCTCGCCTCTTTCACTTACGACCTAGGTGACTCCATCGCAGTTTGCTAATCTCTTCGTGCCCCAGTTTTCCGTCTGTAAAGTTGGAAAGCGGTCCTTGTGCGGCCGCCTGAGGATGCTATGAGCTCAGACAAGAGGCAATGAGAACAGAAGCTGCAGTGTGAGGAGCTCTACACAGACACGGACTTGTTACTCACTCTTGACCAGGTTTCACCTCACAGATTCTTTCCTTTTAGGGCAGAAGGAGGAGCAGGTTCAAGGGCAGGGAAATAAGGAATCAGCAACGGGGCAGCAGTCTGCGGCTGAAGCAGCCCACGGACCGGGCTTCGTGCCAGCAGCAGCCAGGCCTGGCGTCCGTTCAGCGTCTCTCAGTCACAGTCACTGCTGATTAGTCTCCAGGATAAACCCGTCCTTTGGCATCTCATCTTAATGGCACCGAGGGAGAGATGATCTTTTGAAGAACAAAACAAAGACCGGGACCCAGACCATGACCGAGGGGCAAGGAAGGACCAGAAGGATCCAGGGACCGGGGACACGCACCCTGAGGGTTTCCGGGGACAGGCGGATTGAAGATTCTGGCAAAATTCTAAACATGCAGGATGGGGACTTGTACCCTATGGATTTGGTCATAAAATGGGAGGATGGCCTTATTCCAGGGTCAGGTGTGGATATTTACCCTGCTGACGGCCTAGTCCTATTTCTAATGTTTGAGGAATTCCTTGAGAGTTCAAGTCCAAATTATTGCCTTCCCAGCCCCTGAACTCTAGTGCCAAGCTGCATGTGACTTCAGCCAGTCTGATCGTCCTCACCTGTAACTCTATGTGACAACACCAAGAAGCACGGCGGAGGGGACAGTAGCGTGCCCCCCCCCCCAGGAGGCCAGGCTGCGGCACTCTGGCAACATCCCCTCCCCCTGCCCGGGGTGTGACTTCAACTGTGGCCCTGCCCAGGCCCCCTGAATGCCTGTCCTGGCCCAAAGCCTGGCTCCTTAGACACCCTGTCATGTCCAGGCCCCACCTAGTGTCCTTCAAAAACCTTTCCTTATCTCCTCAAGTTAGCACAAGTTGACTTCTGTTATCTACAGCCAGGAATCTCAACAGGTACAATCAAGTCACCTGGATTATACTTGAAACATGAAAACATATTTGGCTTTTCCTCATGAACAGAAAGATAAAATACCAACAATAGACTATTTTGAAAAGGACTATCTAAATTTGGTTCAGAGCTAGTCTTACAGAGCAGGCCATGGAATTATCTTACCAGTTGAATTTCCATATAATAAATATTTAACCAGCCTCAACAATTTTCACTAGACTACCTCCCCTTAGCAGGGTCACTGTGATGGTAACGCTCGTCAGAACATCTTTAGCCAAGAGAAATGTGCAATTCAGCAAATCCACAACTAGGTACAAATCTGTTAGCTTAGAAAGCAGGCTGACCCCCATAACCCCCTCCGAGTGACGTCCTGTGTGCCCTGGAAGCTCTGCCTGCAGAGGACTCCTGTCCTGGCTATGCCAAAGTTTTCTTTAATGATATGAACTAAAAAAGTGGTATTTTCAAAACGCTGAATATATTCTGTTTAAAGAACTGGCCTTTGTTAAAATAATTATGCCCTGTATTACTTTTTGCTCCAAAAAGTCCAATTCTTTATAAAATAAAGATGAACAAAAATGGTAATTTGAACAAGATTTGTGTCTCATTATTTGACAAAGTAAAAAGTTGGAAACCATTTTTTTTTTTCACCAGCTAAAGAAATCTGGGAGACTTGGAGCTACTGATTGATGGGACACCCCCACTCCTGGAATATCCCCTCTCTGCCATCATTCACACGCTGCTGATTTCACTGGTGACCAGAACCCTTGAAGAGTAGAACTTGTATTAACAGCAATTTCAGCAGACTAAGGCAAAAATGATAATTAGAGGCCCTCACCACAGAGAACCAGAGACCTCAAAAGGAGAGGGGAAAGGGGTTAATAATGACCAGAAATGGAATTTGTTCTCCTTCCAAGAAATAATCACAGGTCATGGCAACCACTGGATTCTAGCACACGGTCATGGGATCTTTGTTTACTATGTGACTTCATTTGCAATCAATTTCTTTTTAATTCCTTTTCACTGGCAGTCTCACCCAAGGAAAAAGCATTCAGTTCAACTCTGTCTTAGCCTTATCTCCAATTCACCTAAGAGGCTACTTGTTATAGAAATAAGCTTATGGCATCAAGAGCTTTTCCTTCCTGCCATGAGGGTAACCAGATCCCGCCACCTTCCCATTATCTCAGCAAGTGCCCACCACGTGCCAAGATGTTTAAGACCCTGTGTAGAATGTCCTTTGCCTGATGTTGCCCGTTATTCATTCCACAGTAATTGTGCACCTACTATGTGCCATGCACTGTGGTGGAAGAACCATGTAGGACACAAAATCCTTGTTCACCAGGAGCATTTAATATTTTAAGGGCTAATTTGATCTCCTTTAGCTTCCCCCTTTAGAATCATACTAATATGTAATCAGCTTCAATAATGGGAAAAAATGTGTAAATATTCATCAATTCATCAGAAAAATTGAAAATCAATTCAATATACATCCTAAATACACTGGCTAAACTTTAAAGACCCTGGAGAGACTTTGAGGAAGGGCAGGTAGAAATATTATCTGGTGTGGGAGGCTGAGGACACCACCTTTTTGCACTGCAGGTATAAGCACGGGAGACATCTGCAGAGAGAGCGGCAGGGCCCCAGAGCTTAGCAAAGTAAAGATACGGCTGGATCGGGGTGATCTGTGCTGCTCATCAGAGCAGCAGAAAAGGAAGGAAGGAGCTGTGGCCACGGGGAGGAAAGAAATATCCTTAAATGATGTCGGCTTTTTTGCCAACTCCCCACTTCAGCCAGGGAGAAAAGTAGAGGTACTCCCCCAGGCCCCAGGGGTAAATCAGGACAAAAGGGGCCAAGCATGGGGGTTTCATCTGACAATTACCAAAGCCGAGTGCTTTCAGAAGAACTGCCCCCAGAAGTGATGAGCCTCCCATTGCCGGGATTGGTAAACTGAGCTGGAGGTAGCCCAGCAGGCATGTTGCTAGAGGGGCTCCTGCACCAAGAAGGAGGCACACAGCGCCATCTCCTCCTTCAGCAATAAAAACACCGGCAGGTGCCTGATGAGTTAAACCAACTAATTTTACATGTAACATAATCTTTCCCAATAATTTACAGCTATGAATAAAGACCTAGCTTTTTATGTACCATCACCAAACAGTAACTCTCTGCAAGGGCTCCTCCTGACAGGGTGTTTCTACCCAACGGGAGTGCAGGCCTAGGAAGTCATTTATTACAATGTCATCTGTTTGGTGAAACAAATATTCTCAGTATTCCTTTAATCCAAAAGACTTTCTTGGACTGAACACCTTAGTTACGAGCATGGTAACTAGAAGCAGTCGGGAACCTGAGTAAGAAACTTCATTTTGCCCCCTGGTTTGCATACGTATTATGTCCCTCTTCACATCACTTACACTGTTTACCAAATTAGAAGACTTTCTGTAGCAGGGGTAGTTTCTTCGTGGTTGCATCTGACAGTTACAATGAATAAAAGCATCAACGTTTTCAAAGGGCTACTATGTCCCAAAGAACTCAGCATGGTGTAAGTGACACTGAAATGAAGAGTAAAGCCAGGATAGGGCCCCTATGCTGTAGAATGAAGCATGATGTGCCATTATATTTAAGATATACACAAAATGGATCAAACAAAATGTTCAGTGCCCCAGCCTCCCCCTTACTCTGTGCGGCTCCCCACTTTAGAAATCACTCTTACTCCACTGTCTCATAAAATTCATAGAAGAAAACTATGAGTTGTCAAGGAGGTATTATTATCCCCATTTTAAGTACACTTTGAGAGGTTAGTAAGCCCAAGATCACAGAACTACTAACACTTCAAACCCAAAGTCCATGGTCCTGTCCATTGACCTAAGCCAAGCCTGTATTTTTAAAAACATACCAGGATTTACACATTCAAACGATTATTAAATCTCCTACCCAGGGATCACCTGGCAATACACAATGACAACTATTTGTGCTGCATGAACAAAATTAAATGTGTGTAGTCAGTAGTTCTTCCAAAGCTATAGGATGGTCTTTGAATTCTTTCAGTGGCTGCAAATCTTTGTCCACAAGAGTGAATATCCTCCCAAGTCCCTGACACTCTCCTTCCTGTAATGCCCCCTCCCCATTCCCATGCTTTCTTGCCTCACAAAACCACCCATTCTAAGGTGTTAAATATGTAGTTTAGATACATTTTTATCCTTCAATGAAATGCTTGCATTTACTAATTCAACAAAATATTATTAAGCACCCCTTTTATCATTCATGTACAGTTCTATATAGCAGTCAGCTTTTGCTGAATAACAAACTACACCCAAAATTTAGTGGCTTGAAATGACCATTTGTGTAGCTCACAATAATGTAATCGGTATTTTAAGCTGCGGGTGCTCAATGATGTCTGCTGCGCTCAGTGTGGGGGCCTCATGTCACTGGAGCCTCAGCTGGAACAGCTAATCTCTGCTCCACGGGGTCTCCTGTCACCCAGGGCTTCTGCACATGGGTTTCTGCACATGGACATCTTAGGGTCCAAAGAGCAGCAAGAGAGAATGAGCCCCAGAGCACAGATTCTTTACAAACTTCTAACTGAATCACATTTACTATATTCCCAGCAGCCACAGCAAGTCACATGGCCCAGACCAGAGTCGGTGTGGGAGGGGACCACCCAAGCCTGTTGATACAGGGAATCATGGTCACACTGGCGTCTGTGACCGCAGAACATCTATTATACTGGAGGTTCAGAAATGCATAAACATTGACTGGGACAGTGTCCCTGCCCTCATGGCCCTGTTCCCTCACATCCTCCAGCTACACCTGTATTCATCCACTTCCAAAGGTTGGCCGAGCACATAGGTTAAGCCTGTATTCCTTGGTTGGTTTTAATTTCTCTGATTAATAATAAGGTCAAACATTTCTTTATATACTTGAGAGCCATTCATATTTTTCCTTTCTAGCAATTGCCTATTTGTGTGTCTTACCTGTTTTTCAACTGGATTTCCTGTGCTTTTCTTACTGAATCAATCATTATGGCCAGAGAGGTGGGGTGTCCTTACTGGCTGAACTTGTAAGACACTCCCTGTACATTCCTTGGATGCTTTTTGATTCCCAAGCAGGAGTCACATCTGATTGGGATGATTGTCCACCAGAGTGAGTTATTTATTTGGACAGATCAATGCCAAATTGCTTTCCAAAAATTTACACTACCACTAACCATGCACAAAAGTAGCTGTTTTTCAATATCTCCACCAGAAGTTTCTATTATAGTTAATTCATATTTACCTAATTTACCTAACAATTCAGTGTTGGCGAGCATCTTTCCATGTGTTTACTGGCCTTTTATATTTCTCCTAGTAATTGCCTGCTTATAACCTCCACCCATATCTATTTTTGAATGATTTATAGAAGCTCTGTATAAAATCTACACAATAATCAGTCGTCCATTAAATATGTTGCAAATAGTTTTCTCTGTATGCTACTCATCTTTTACCATGCCTTTCATTGTGCAGAGATCATTTTTAATTTTTATGAGGTTATATATGTCAATCCTTTTCTTTTATGGCTTCTGGTATTTATGTCTTATTTAAGGAGGCCTTTCCCATGTAGAATTTTATAAAAACGTCCTCCAGTATGGTTTCCAAATACTTTAGTAATTTTGTTATATCCAGCTGCATGACTTATCTGAGGTTTATTTTCATGGATGGTTAAGATAATAGTCAACTTTTCCTTTTTGCTGAACTAATAACTAATTTTTTAACACTGTTGCTGAAGTTACACATTCCTCCATGGATTTGAAATACCACCTTTATTACAACCTAAATTTCTACAGATGACACACGGATCCAGTCTGGTCTCCCCACCACACCGATTTCTATTCCTGTGTACCACCCTCGAGCCTGTCTTTGGCATATGCCTTTAGCATCGCTTTGCAATGTCTGCAGAGCACACCTGAGAACGAACTCTCTAGCATGATGGACGAAGGTCTCTAAGACATGAGCTCATTGGCTTGTCCAGCCTCCTCACCCAAAATCAAGCTTCTGGCCTTTGAGATTTTAGTAAAACCTAACGGATAATTCCACCAGGCATGATTCTGGAGCACAGCTGTGTTTCTTCTGTTTTCTTTTCCTGGAATATCCTGCACCCCTTCTGTACCAGATGGACTCTTGCTCATTTCTTAGAACTCAGTTCAGTCAAAATTACTTCCTAACTTCCCCCGAACCCCTAAGTGCGCTCTTTCACCCACTCCTGCTGTTCTCCAGTTATGCCACCTACTTCTAGTAGATGGAGATAACCTCTTACACAGGTGTCTTTCCCACTAGCTGTCCTACAGCAGAGATGATGTTTACTTTTCTGTGTATTTCAGTGCCTACGACAATCCTCATACACAGGAAAAGCTAAAAAAAAAATACGTGTTGCAGTGAGCTATGTTTTTTTCTCTTCATTTTATTGAGTTATATTCTATAAAAGTATACCTCTATCAGTGGAATAAATTGGTCTTTTTGAAGACTGAATTTGCAAGACAAATTTGTTTTAATAATTCATGTCAGCTCCATCCACCAATATCTAATGGTTGAAAGAATTTTCTTTCTCTACACCTGCTACAGAAATAGGTCACAAGTATAGCTCTAGCTGAAGTATCTGATAAGTGAAAGCATTTCTATTGTCCACAGAGCATCTGGAGTGATTTTTTAAAACTCAGAATATATCGTTTCTATGCTCAAATCCTTCCAATAGCACAGTGTAGTGGCTGAGGTCATGGACTCTAAGCAGCTTGAGGTCACATTCCGCTCCCTCATTGTGCTCTGTGCCTGAGGTCTCTCATCTGTAAAAGGAAATAATAATAAAAATATCTACTCCCTAGAGCTGTTAAATGAGCTAATATTTATATTATATAGCCTGACATTATGCGATTATTCAATGAATAAAATAGTGTCCCACCTTGCCCCCAACGAAAGTGTAAGTCCTCTGCCCTCAGTTCTCATTCACTCCACTCCAGCCGACTTGGCGTGCTTGCTCTAGAAGGCAGAGCTGAACAGGGAGCAACCAGGCCTGTCCCACCTCTGCCGTGGCCCCAAATACGCGCGTGGCTCCCTCCCTCTGCTTGTCCCAGGGCTCTACCCCAAACAAGCTTTATCAGTGAAGTTTTGCCGGGTATAAACAAATAGCGACCCTTGTTCTCTGCTACTGCCTCTCGGCCAGGCCACCTTTACTTTTGTCATACGACTCATTACTTTCTAACATATTATGAATTTGCTTCTCACTTTTAATTGCCTCCCCAGCCCACTGAAGCATAAGCTCTTTAATGGAAGAGATTTTTTTGTCTGTTTTGTTCACTAAGTACCTAGAATAATACCTGGTATCTGACAGCATTCAGTAACGATTTCCTGAATGAATGAATGCATCAGTGAATGACGAGAAAGCCATAAAGGAAGCTGTTAAAACAGTTCACTGGGACCTGAGTGAGATCTGAATTAGGAGAGTAGCAATGGGAATTGAGGGGATGAACTGGCATAATCAAAGAGACGCACCAAATACATGGACAATGCAGGGTGTGAGGGGAAGGAATTTGGGGAAATTATTTTGAGATGCTAGCCACAGTGAAAGGCAGGATGGGATGCTCAAAAGCAGAAGAGACCAAAGGAAGAATCAGCTGGAAGGAGCTCACAACAAACCTGAGTTATAAGAAGCAGACAAACATCCGTGTGGCTGGGAGGCCGCTGGGAACCCAGCTGTGTTGCCGAGTCAGCTCTGTAGCTGGGGTTCGACCGTCACCAGGACAGACCGTCCCGCAAAGCCAAATGAACGGGGCTGTCCACGGGAAGAGAGTGCGGTCAGGAAAAGGGGAAGGCTCGTCCTGGGGCCATCAGCGCTGGCGTGCAGGCAAGGAGAACTCGGGGAAGGAGGCCGGTGGGGATGGACCCGTGAATGCACTGAAATGGATGCGAAACAACAGAAACTGCTGAAATGACACACAAACTGTCTCAACTAGGAGCTTTTTCAATCCTATCAAAAATCACAAAAATGGCAGTGGCAAGATATGAGATTTTCACTCCTTCTGAAAAGCCTAGCAAACAGGGCACTTCGGCCCAGGGGCCAGAAGCACGGTGCACCCCCAGCTCCAGACTCCCGCCCGACCGGGCCAGCCTCTGAGGGTTTCTGGGGACCCGCAGAGGCCCGTGTGCCCGGGAGCGGGCGGCGGTACTCGGTCTCACTGTCTTTTGGGGCTTTTGAGGCTCCTGTTTCCAATGATGTCCTCAGTGGTCTCACAAGGTCTTCTTTCGTTGACCATCTTTGTTACAGAAAGATAGTTATTTTGTGGCCACTATTCTTCCACAGTCTTAGCTGAAACCCTTTGTTCTCTATTATTTCAGGATTGAATACCTCTTTCTGCCTCTTCCCTAAGAAGGTCTCCAACTATAAGTAATTCATGATGTCTAATACTTACATATTTAGTACCTAACAAGCTACCTTAAGCAGTGATGGAAATGGTAATCATTTACTCTAGGGGTCCTTGCCAGGCGACTGTTAAATTATCGCCATGCTGTTAACTTGGCCTAAGAGACTCCTCCCTTTTCCACTATTCATCTTGTGGGTGGATTACCCCTCAAAAAATTTTTCAGTGTGCTATTGGCTAATTCTTTGGCAGCACAACATACATGAAGTGGAATGTGAATAGCATGCATCTTATTTGTAGTATGTTTTAGATGCATGAATTTGAAATTGATAACAATGTTCTCAAGCAATGTAATATAGACAAAAAATACATAATTTCTAATGTGATATTCAGTGTTCATAAATATACCAACTTGGAAATACAAGAAAGTACAACGTAAGGAAATCAGTGAACTCTGGGCACTAATACTTTTCCTTAGGATAAGGGTGCATCTTGTGTGGCAATAAACACACCTCTGACCTAACAAGGGAAGTTGTAGTACAATGAAAAAATGATTACTCCATTTATCATCATTATGTTCGAATCCCCAGTTGTCAAGTAGACAGATGGGGGCAGGTCCTCGTAGCTGCACATCCCCACATTGCCCCACTGGGGTTGGGGACATTAGCAGCACAGTAATGGAAGTAGTGAAGGGTCGGGGGCTAGAAGAGGACGGAATCATGTGTCTGCTAATGCTGTACTCGTGGTTAACAGAACATGAAGCCCATTTAACATTCTAGAGTTGACTTTTTAAAATTCCATATACATATGTTTTGTATATCTGTATGTCATGTACCTATATATATATATATATACACACATACATGATTTATTTCTGTATATGTTAAACATACACATACACACATGCATATATGTTTCCTGGTCAAAGAATCACATATATATATATATATATATATATATATATATATATATATATATATATACATAACCAGGAAATTATGGCTTCAGTCATTCATTTCACATACATTAGGCATCTCCATATGCTAGGCACCAGGACAGACTCTGAGAAAGTATCAGTGAACAAGGCTGCCTTAGGCTCTGACATCACACAGCATACAGTCTAGACAGGCTGAATAACTAGACTGTCTACATGCAAAACATGAATGGGAGAATTGAAGCAGGGGAATCTGTATATATATATTTATTCAAATAAGCACTACCTGGTTCATGTTTACTGTGTATTTAGGGACACTAATGGTACAAAGGGAAATTTTTAAAAATCTTAGTGAAAATATAGATATATCATGTTCTATAGAATGAAAGATATATTGTTAAGTTGTCAAGTGTATGGAAATTGATCTATATATTCAATGCAATCACAATCAAAATCCTAGCAGGCTATTTTATAGAAAATTACAAGCTGATTCTAAAATTTATAAGGAAATTCACAGGATAGGATAGCCAAAATTATCTTGAAAAAAGACTTACACTACCTGACTTCAAGTCTTGATAAAAAGCTATAGTAATAAACAGAATACGGTACTGTGTAAGACTAGATAAATAGATCATTGGAATAATTGGAGAAATACATCCATCATACACACACATATATATATATATGTGTGTGTGTGTGTGTGTGTATGCATATATATAAAACATATCTATAATGCATAAATGGACATCAACTCTAATCTTCTGCCATCTACATAAAATCAAATGGACCATAGATCTAAACATTAAAGGTAAAAACATAAACCTTCTAGAAGAAAACACAGTAGAAAATCTTCAAAATCTTGGGGTAGGTAAAGACTTCTAAGGTAGAACACAAAAAACATCATAAAAGAAAATAAATCTGACTTCATCAAAATTTAAAATGCTCGTTCTTTGAAAGACAGTACTAAGAAAATGAAAAGGCAAGCCACAGGCTTGCAAAACAGATGAGAAAGATTGGATCCTGAATATCCAAAAGAGCTCCTATAAATCAATAATAAAAGGACTAACAACCCAATAAAACATATAGGCAAGAGTCTTGAGCAGACATTTCACATAAAAACCTATATAAATGGCTGATAAGCACATAAAAAAGTACTCAAAAAAGTACTGAAATTTAGGGAAACTAGTCATTTAGGGAAACTGAAATTAAAACCACAATGATATATCATTTCATACTCAAATGCTTAAAACTAGGAAAACTGGCAATACCGAGTATTGGTGAAGATGTGCAGCTAATAAAATCCTTGTACTTTGCTGGTGGAAGTAAAAAAATGGTACAATTTCTTTGGAAAATCTTTGGGTGGTTTCTTATAAAAAATATGTGCTTCCTGTTTGATCCAGCACTCCACTCCTAGATATTTCACATCCAAGAGAAATGAAAATACATGTTCACCAAAAGATGGAAATTCATACAGTTTTACTTGCAATAGTCTCAAGCTGGAAATAACTCAAATGTCCATCAACAGGTAAACAGATAAACAGCCTGCAGCATATTGATAACAATGGAATACAATTCAGTAAGAAAAAGGAACAAACTCCCAGCCCACACAACATGCATAAACCCCATGACTCAGGAATCTGCTCCTGGGTACAGACCCAACCGTACATACATCGGTGTTTGTATGTGCACTAAAATACAGTACGGGGAAGTTTATGACAATATTACCATCATAGCCAAAAACTGGATCAACTCAAGCAAATTTCAAGAACAGAATGAATAAATGGTGGTATCTTCATTTAATGAAAAAGTATAAACTGTTATATGCAGCAATATGATGATGGAAAAAAGCCCCTGTATGATTATATTTCTATAAAAATCTAAAACAGGCAAAACTAATGCATGGTGATTGACATTGGAATAGTGGTTCTAACTGGGAACTGCCCAGGGGAGGCTTCTTTGTGCTGTGAGTGTCCACTACCTTGATCTGGGGAGTAATTCCATGAATGCATTTACGTTTTTAAAAAATTGTCAAGATGTACACTTAAGCTTTTTGTACTTTTAGTATGTATATTTCAACAACAAAAAATAAAAGAGCCAGGATGGCGGCATGAGTAGAGCAGCAGAAATCTCCTCCCAAAACTACATATATCTATGAAAATATAACAAAGACAACTCTTCCTAAAATAGAGACCAGAGGACACAGGACAACATCCAGACCACATCCACACCTGCGAGAACCCAGCGCCTCACGAAGGGGGTAAGATACAAGCCCCGGCCCAGCGGGACCCAAGCACCCCTCCCTCCAGCTCCAGGCGGGAGGAGAGGAGTCAGCAGGGAGGGAGAAGGAGCCCAGGACTGCTGAACACCCAGCCCCAGCCACCCACACCAGAGCACAGACACAGTGCATGCGCAGGGTCCTGGATACTAGGGAAACAGGGAGGCAGGACCAGTGAGTGGGCACCGGAGGACAAAATAAAAGCGAGCGGCCATCTTTTTGTTGTTGTTGTTGTTATTGTTGTTGTTGTTTTGTTGTGGTGAGTGCTTTTTGGAAGTCTTAAAGGGACGGGGACCCCAATACTACAGAAACAGGGCAGCAAGACCGGCGAGCGGGTATTGGAGACCGGCACCAGAGAACAAAAGAAATGCAAACGGCCACCTTTTTTTCTTTTTTCTTTTTTTTTTTTTGGAGTTTTGTTTTGGCGAGCGCTTTTTGGAAGTCTTAAAGGGATAGGGACCCAAATACTAGAGAAACAGGGCAGCAAGTCCGGGGAGTGGGTGCCTGACGCTGGCGCCGGGGAATAAAGAAAAACGAATGGCCATTTTTTTTTTTTTTTTTTGGTGGTAGTTGTTTTGTTTTGGCGGGTGCTTTTTGGAAGTTTTAAAGGGACAGGGTGGGACACTTAGCCCAGAGGCAGGGAATCTGGGGATCTCTGGGCACTCTAACCCCCTGGGCAGCAGGGAGCACAGAGGCCCCTTATGGAGATAAATAGCCTCCCGGCCGCTCCCCCTCCAATGGGGCTCCACCATTTTGGAGGAACAGCCCCAGCCAGGCCACGCCCACAGCAACAGCGGAGATAAACTCCATAGCAGCCCGGCAGGAAGCAGAAGCCCTGTCTGTGCACAGCTGCCCAGCACAAGCCACTAGAGGTCGCTATTCTCCCAGGAAAGGAAGGCCACAAACCAACAAGAAGGGAAGCTCTTCCAGCTGCACTAGTCCCAGCTCTGCAAACTATTCCTATCACCATGAAAAGACAAAATTACAGGCAAACCAAGATCACAGAGACACCAGAGAAGGAGACAGACCTAACCAGTCTTCCTGACAAAGAGTTCAAAATAAAAATCATAAACATTGCTGACAGAGATTCAGAGAAATATGCAAGAGAAATGGGATGAAGTCCAGAGGCAGATCACAGATGCCAGAAAGGAGATCACAGAAGTGAAACAAACCCTGGAAGGATTTATAAGCAGAATGGATAAGATGCAAGAGGCCATTGATGGAATTGAAAACAGAGAACAGGAACGTATAGAAGCTGACATAGAGAGAGATAAAAGGATCTCCAGGAATGAAACAATATTAAGAGAACTGTGTGACCAATCCAAAAGGAACAATATCTGTATTATAGGGGTACCAGAAGAAGAAGAGAGAGAAAAAGGGATGGAAAGTATCTTGGAAGAAATAATTGCTGAAAACTTCCCCAAACTGGGGGAGGAAATAATCGAACAGACCACAGAAATACACAGAACCCCCAACAGAAAGGATCCAAGGAAGACAACACCAAGACACATAATAATTAAAATGGCAAGGATCAAGGACAAGGAAAGAGTTTTAAAGGCAGCTAAAGAGAAAAAGGTCACCTATAAAGGAAAACCCATCAAGCTAACATCAGACTTCTCGACAGAAACCCTACGGGCCAGAAGAGAATGGCATGATATATTTAATGCAATGAAACAGAAGGGCCTTGAACCAAGGATACTGTATCCAGCATGACTATCATTTAAATATGATGGCGGGATTAAACAATTTCCAGACAAGCAAAAGCTGAGGGAATTTGCTTCCCACAAACCACCTCTATAGGGCATCCTACAGGGACTGCTCTAGATGGGAGCACTCCTAAAAAGAGCACAGAACAAAACACCCAACATATGAAGAATGGAGGAGGAGGAATAAGAAGGGAGAGAAGAAAAGAATCTCCAGACAGTGTATATAACAGCTCAATAAGCGAGCTAAGTTAGGCAGTAAGATACTAAAGAAGCTAACCTTGAACCTGTGGTAACCACGAATCTAAAGCCTGCAATGGCAATAAGTACATATCTCTCAATAGTCACCCTAAATGTAAATGGACTTAATGCACCAATCAAAAGACACAGAGAAATAGAATGGATAAAAAAGCAAGACCCATCTATATGCTGCTTACAAGAAACTCACCTTAAACCCAAAGACAAGCACAGAGTAAAAGTCAAGGGATGGAAAAACATATTTCAGGCAAACAACAGCGAGAAGAAAGCAAGGGTTGCAGTACTAATATCAGATAAAATAGACTTCAAAACAAACAAAGTAACAAGAGATAAAGAAGGACACTACATAATGATAAAGGGCTCAGTCCAACCAGAGGATATAACCATTCTAAATATATATGCACCCAACACAGGAGCACCAGCATATGTGAAACAAATACAGAACTAAAGGGGGAAACAGACTGCAGTGCATTCATTTTAGGAGACTTCAACACACCACTCACCCCAAAAGATAGATCCACCGGGCAGAAAATGAGTAAGGACATGGAAGCACTGAACAACACAGTAGAGCAGATGGACCTAATAGACATCTATAGAACTCTACATCCAAAAGCAACAGGATATACATTCTTCTCAAGTGCACATGGAACATTCTCCAGAATAGACCACATACTAGCTCACAAAAAGAGCCTCAGCAAAATCCAAAATATTGAAATTCTACCAACCAATTTTTCAGACTACAAAGGTATAAAAGTAGAAATAAATTCTACAAAGAAAACAAAAAGGCTCACAAACATATGGAGGCTTAACAACATGCTCCTAAATAATCAATGGATCAACGAACAAATCAAAATAGAGATCAAAGAATACATAGAAACAAATGACAACAACAACACAAAGCCCCAACTTCTGTGGGATGCAGCGAAAGCAGTCCTAAGAGGAAAGTATATAGCGATCCAGGCACACTTGAAGAAGGAAGAACAATCCCAAATGCATAGTCTAACATCACAATTATTGAAATTGGAAAAAGAAGAACAAATGAGGCCTAAAGTCAGCAGAAGGAGGGACATAATAAAGATCAGAGAAGAAATAAACAAAATTGAGAAGAATAAAACAATAGCAAAAATCATGAAACCAAGAGCTGGTTCTTTGAGAAAATAAACAAAATAGATAAACCTCTAGCCAAACTTATTAAGAGAAAAAGAGAAACAACAAAAATCAACAGAATCAGAAATGAGAATGGGAAAATCACGAGACTCCACAGAAATACAAAGAATTATTAAAGACTACTATGAAAACCTATATGCTAACAAGCTGGAAAACCTAGAAGAAATGGACAACTTCCTAGAAAAATACAACCTTCCAAGACTGACCAAGGAAGAAACACAAAGGTTAAACAAACCAATTACGAGCAAAGAAATTAAAACAGTAATCAAAAAACTACCCAAGAACAAAGCACCTGGGCAGGACAGATTTACCTCGGAATTTTATCAGACACACAGAGAAGACATAATACCCATTCTCCTTAAAGTGTTCCACAAAATAGAAGGGGAGGGAATACTCCCAAACTCATTCTATGAAGCCAACATCACCATAATACCAAAACCAGGCAAAGACCCCACCAAAAAAGAAAATTACAGACCAATATCCCTGATGAATGTAGATGCAAAAATACTTAATAAAATATTAGCAAACAGAATTCAACAGTATATCAAAAGGATCATACACCATGACCAAGTGGGATTCATCCCAGGGATGCAAGGATGGTACAACATTCAAAAAAATCCATCAACATCATCCACCAGATCAACAAAAAGAAAGACAAAAACCACATGATAGATCTGATATAGATGCTGAAAAAGCATTTGACAAAATTCAACATCCATTCATGATAAAAACTCTCGGCAAAATGGGAATAGAGGGCAAGTTCTTCAACATAATAAAGGCCATATATCATAAACCCACAGCCAATATTATATTGAACAGCGAGAAGCTGAAAGCTTTTCCTCTGAGATTGGGAACCAGATAGGAATGCCCACTCTCCCCACTGTTATTTAACATAGTACTGGAGGTCCTAGCCACGGCAATCAGACAAAACAAAGAAATACAAGGAATCCAGATTGGTAAAGAAGTTAAACTGTCACTATTTGCAGATGACATGATATTGTACATAAAAAACCCTAAAGAGTCCACCCCAAAACTACTAGAACTGATATCAGAATACAGCAAAGTTGCAGGACACAAAATTAACACACAGAAATCTGTAGCTTTCCTATACACTAACAATGAACCAATAGAAAGAGAAATCAGGAAAACAATTCCATTCACAATTGCATCAAAAAGAATAAAATACCTAGGAAAAAACCTAACCAAACAAGTGAATGACCTATACTCTGAAAACTACAAGTCACTCTTAAGAGAAATTAAAGGGGACACTAACAAATGGAAACTCATCCCATGCTTGTGGCTAGGAAGAATCAATATCATCAAAATGGCCATCCTACCCAAAGCAATATACAGATTTGATGCAATCCCTATCAAATTACCAGCAACATTCTTCAATGAACTGGAACAAATAATTCAAAAATTCATATGGAAACACCAAAGACCCTGAATAGCCAAAGCAATCCTGAAAAAGAAGAATAAAGTAGGGGGGATCTCACTCCCCAACTTCAAGCTCTACTACAAAGCCATAGTAATCAAGACAATTTGGTACTGGCACAAGAACAGAGCCACAGACCAGTGGAACAGACTAGAGACTCCAGACATTAACCCAGACATATATGGTCAATTAATATTTGATAAAGGAGCCATGGACATACAATGGCAAAATGACAGTCACTTCAACAGATGGTGCTGGCAAAACTGGACAGCTACATGTAGGAGAATGAAACTGGACCATTGTCTAACCCCATATACAAAGTAAATTCAAAATGGATCAAAGACCTGAATGTAAGTCATGAAACCATTAACTCCTGGAAAAAAACAAAGGCAAAAACCTCTTAGACATAAACATGAGTGATCTCTTCTTGAACATATCTCCCCAGGCAAGGAAAACAACAGCAAAAATGAACAAGTGGGACTATATCAACTGAAAAGCTTCTGTACAGCAAAAGACACCATCAATAGAACAAAAAGGAACCCTACAGTATGGGAGAATATATTTGTAAATGACAGATCTGATAAAGGCTTGACGTCCAAAATATATAAACAGCTCACACGCCTCAACAAACAAAAATCAAATAATCCAATTAAAAAATGGGCAGAGGAACTGAGCAGACAGTTCTCCAAAAAAGAAATACAGATGGCCAACAGACATATGAAAAGATGCTCCACATCACTAATTATCAGAGAAATGCAAATTAAAACTACAATGAGGTATCACCTCACACCAGTAAGGATGGCTGCCATCCAAAAGACAAACAACAACAAATGTTGGCGAGGCTGTGGAGAAAGGGGAACCCTCCTACACTGCTGGTGGGAATGTAAACTAGTTCAACCATTGTGGAAAGCAGTATGGAGGTTCATCAAAATGCTCAAAACAGACTTACCTTTGACCCAGGAATTCCACTCCTAGGAATTTACCCTAAGAACGCAGCAATCAAGTTTGAGAAAGACAGATGCACCCCTATGTTTATTGGAGCACTATTTACAATAGCCAAGAATTGGAAGCAACCTAAATGTCCATTGGTAGATTAATGGATAAAGAAGATGTGGTACATATACACAATGGAATACTACTCAGCCATAAGAAGAGGGTAAATCCTACCATTTGCAGCAACATGGATGGACCTGGAGGGTATTATGCTCAGTTAAACAAGCTAAGTGGAGAAAGAGAAATACCAAATGATTTCACTCATCTGTGGAGTATAAGAACAAAGGAAAAACTGAAGGAACAAAACAGCAGCGGAATCACAGAACCCAAGAATGGACTAACAGGTACCAAAGGGAAAGGGACTGGGAGGATGGGTGGGTAGGGAAGGATAAGGGGGGGAAGATAGGATAAAAAGATACTCCCTGATAGGATAAAACTAACTGTAAATCAACGATTAATGCATGCTTTAAATATCTTTAATTTTGATCACTTAAAGGGTGTCAGATGATCAGCTATGATGTACACTTTTCTGATAATATTCCTTTCTCTTAAAAAAAAAAAAAAGCAGTTCCTGTGTGGTGACCTCCAATGAGTTCTACACAATGGTATAAAGGGCATATCAAAGTGTGGGCAAAGGGTCTGTTTGTGTTCATACAGAGGATCAAAGCCTAATTTGGCTACCCAGAAAATGAACTAAGATACGATATGAAGAAGAACTTCCAACATCAGCACTCTCTGGAAGAGTCATACCAGAAGATGATCATCAAAAAACCTCAACAAAGATCCAGGCGATGCTGCAGTTGTAGCTGCATTCATCCCACCAGTTCCTGGACTTGCCATTGGAATGAAGAAGGAGATATCTAAGCTGGCCTGTGCATACAGTAAAACAACAAATTTGACTGGATCTATAATGTTGTAACTCAACCAAGAATTAGGAGAAGTGCAAGTTGTAGCGCTCCAAAATCTTACAACTACAGACAATCTACTGTTAAAAGAACATATGGGATGTGAACAGTTCCCAGGAATGGGTTGTTTTAATTTGTCTCATTTCTCTCAGACTGTTCGAGTACACTTGGACAATATCCATCATATCATAGATAAATTTTCACAAATGCCTAGGGTACCTAACTGGTTTTCTTGGTTTCACTGGAGATGGCTGGTAATTATAGGTATGCTTTGGTTATGTAACTGTACTCCTATTATGTTAATGTGTGTGCACAATTTAATTAGTAGTTTAAAACCTATACATGCTGAAGTTACTCTACAAGAAGATATGTCAAAGAAATAATCAATCTTCCCATGTTTTCTTCCGCCTGCTACTTCTATAGCTTTTCTTCTTCCTTCCTAATTACAACCCCTAAATAGAATTCGTGCCTCATATCAAATTTACCGAGTATCACAATTCTTCCAAGTGGTAAAGATACCTCAAGAGAAATGCTGGGCATAGAAGCCACAGGGCATAAATCTGCAAAGGAGTAAAAAACTAACCTTTTCAAACAATAAGGCTTCTCTCTCACTTACCAACCTTACATTTCCCTGTATGGCCCCGGAAGATGACTGGTTAGCCAGAGACGGGTAAGATTCCTCAAGGGAGGAACAACCTAAGACAGGCACAGTCGCAGGGGGGCCATCAGGTGAGAAATTGGGGATCAACCGAGGTGAGGCTTAGAACCTCTCCCCCCCTGTTCTGAGAGAAATCTGCTGCATCCGTGGATGTTTTGTTGCCCTTGTCTAGCTTGGATTAACACATAGTCTACAGGCACACACCTGATCATCTACATTTGCTCTCTTACAGCACTAAACTATGTTTTCTACCTTTATCTTGCATCTACCTACCACTTCAGCATTTTATTTAAAAAAATAACAATAATAATAATAAAGGGAGAAATGTGGGATTCACATATAAATCAAGTATAAAAATCAAACAAATATTCATATTTGACCTGATTGTTTATAGTTCATAATGAGTGATCAAAACCGAAAGTTTCTGTGATGACTGCCCTTGCACTGTTCACCATGTAACTTATTCACTATGTAAGAATTTGTTCTCCATGTAAGAACTTGTTCGTTAAGCTTCTAGAAGACTGGAGACTGACGAGAATTAGGCTGGGGGTGGATTAATGATTGTGCATTGAACATTGAGTCCCCTATACAGAATTTTATTCTTGTTAACAACCATTTGATCAATAAATATGAGAGATGCCCTCTCAAAAAAATAAATAAATAAATAATTTTTTTAAAAAACAATTGTTGTTTTTACCTTCCTGTTTTAGCCTCCATGAAGCATTATAGAGAGTATTAGGAAAGCATGGGGCCCCCTTAGGGTACAGTTAAATGACCAAGGCCATTTACATAAATTAAAAAAAAATGAATACAAGGGCTATTAGTCTCCTATGGCTTGTATAACAAATGACTACAAATTGGGTGGCTTTCAACAACAGAATCTATTCTGTCATGGTTCTGGAGGCCAGAAAACCAAAATCACGGTGTTTGAAGGGCCACCATCCCTCCAGAACTTCTAGGGGAGGCGCTTCCCTTGCTTCTTCCAGGGAAGTTCCTGCTGTTCCTGGTTGATGGCAACCCTGCTCCCATCCCTGCCTTGGGCTTCCCGTGCTTTCTTCCCTGCGTGTGACTCCGTGTGTCTTCTCGTCTTTTAAGGACACTAGTCACTAGATTTAGGGCCCACCTAATCCAGACCTCAAGTAACTACATCTGCAAAGATGTAGCCTTTATAAGTTACAAACGAGGTCACACCTGAGACTGCAGATGGACATGAGTTTGGGGGAGAGACAACACTCAACACACTATTCAAGGCGATTTTAAATTTAAGGGCTGAATGGTTCGGTCGCTGGAATTCAAAGAAGGACGTGATCTGAACAAGTCAGAGAGAGCGTCACCGGACAGTCAGCCCTTGAGCTCTGTTACTGAAACTGAGCCTGGTTCAGGGGGACCACAGCACAGCCTGATCTGGGGATAGGGTGGGCGGGAGGGACACAGAGGTGGGCCCGACTGACAGGGAGCATTCTGAGAAAATAAGGTTGAATAAATAGAGTGAAGCCAAGTTATGAGAGTCCTTGAAAGCCGGGCAGATGAATTTCAACAGGACCCAACAGGAAATAGGCAACGACTGTAAATTCTTGAGCAGAGAAGTGACACGGTGAAAGCAGTGCTTCAGGGACACTATGTGGGTGACAGCGTGCTGGATGGATCGGAGGCCAAAGTGACCGAAGGCTGATGTACTTTGTCTCTCTGCTCTGGATGGATCTGTGGTCACAAGAGGTTCAATTTAAATAAGAAAATGCACCCCTGCAATTACTCTCCCACATCGTGATAAACTTCCTAAGGCCGTTTGGGGAAGGTGGGCCAGAGCTTAGCCGGTTCCTTGTTACTCAAAGAGCAGCGCCTGTGTCCTCTGGGAACCTGGGCGAAATGCAGACCCTCAGGCCCCTCCCCCAGCCCACGGAACAAGAATCCGCTCCTCACCGAGATCGCCGGGAGACGCACATGCCTTCAAACTTCCAACTACCTCTGATTTTTAAATTACGCACACCCTGGTGAATTTCGGTTGAACTTAAGTAGTTTGTGAAGGGGTAGGTATATAGCAGTTGAAACTGTTACATAAACTTGAAAAAATACAATTATGAACCTGTGCTTCCTAAGGCGAGGCTGTCACAGAGTTTGGGACTTAGGCACCCACTCACCGGTTTCATGGGGAATAACTGTTACATGGATGAAAGGGACCATCTGGCTGCCTTGTCACATTTGTTACTTAGTCCATGTAGTTGAAATTGAGACATCTGCTTGTCTCCCCACCATTCTGTGGGTTTGTGCTCCTAAGTGACCTTTTCTTTTCTTGTTTGTAATGTAGCCTCATAATGCAATGGCTTCACTGCCTTGCTGTGCAAATAGGAGAGAAGGGAACACCAGACTGGTGCAGATAATGAGAATCAGCAGATAATCCACTTCTCCAGAGCCATGCGGGACCACCTGCCCTGGGATCATGGTTCCAACCCGGCGGAGCAGCTTTTTTCCCCCGCCCCCCCATTGCCCAACTGCACGTGTCAGTGGTTACCCCAGGACGTCCATCAGGCAAGCAATATTTGTTTACTCTCCACTCTGCAGCCAGGTCGCTAGAAGAAACTGAGTTTGCAAGGCACCAAGGGAGCAGAGCTTCTCAGACTTTAACGTACATACATAAATTCCGGAGATCTTGTGAAAAGACACTTTTGGCACCAATAGATCTAAAGTGAGGGCTGAGATCCTGTATCTATTTTGTTCTGTTTTTTAATAGCTGTAGTGAGGTATAATTGATAAATGAAAGTTGTATGAAGTGTACACTGGATGTTTTGATGTACATACACACTGTGAGTCAGCACAATCAAGCTAATTAATGTATTATCACCTCACACAGCTACCCTTTACATGTGTGTGTGTGTGTGTTAGCACTTGAGATCTACCCTCTTAGCAAATTACTGGTATTGAATACACAGCATTGTAGTTAACTATAGTCACATTGCTGTACATTGCATCCTCAGAAATTAGTCATCTTGCATCACTGAAATTTCATACCTTCTGACCAACATCTTCCATTTCTAACAGCTCACAGATGATACTGTTGGTCTGAGGATAGTCATGCCAGGCAAACAGAGAAAGGAACAGCAAAATAGAACCACGGTGGGAATATCTTTATGAGTGGGAAGAAATAAAGTCAAAGACGACGTAAGAACAGATGAAATGGAAGAATAAAAAAGGTAGTGAAGAAATGAGTTTCTTTAAAAAGAAGATTCTTTAAAAGAAGAATCTTCAAGGTTTCTTTAAAAAGACGAATTTGTAAAGATGAAAATGTCAAGAGTTTTAAATATTTTAGAATTGGGTTAGTTTAGTAACCAAGAGAATCTGTCTAGCAAAACTTCTACTGCCGACCCCGCAGCTAGCGGCTCTTGGTGGGGATTTTCAAATCCCTGGGCCAGCGGGATGATAGGGAAAAAATATTGACTCTGGCAGACAAGATCTTCCTCACTGATCCTGGACATCTGGTCACTAAATCTTTCAGAAGGGCAGATTAGAGATGGTGAATTGCAAACCCCTCCAGCAGAGGCAGGAATAGTGGTTTTTAAATGAGTGTGGAAGGCAGCCAGCCTCTTGCCAGCAGATCTGCAAAACCACATTATATATTCAATCTTGCAAATAGGAACAAAAGAAGAAATTTTACTGGACCACATGTTTTTAAGACCCTGAAGAGTTACCAGGGCAACGAAAAGAGTGAAACACAGACACATTTATCCACGCAGATGTGTCGAGACTCAACTAGGTCGAGCAACTTGGGCAAAGCGACTTTCCTAGGGTGACAGAAACGCCCACAACAGGCTCAGTGCTGAGAACGGCCGTGTGTCCTGAAGGTGCCCTGGATGACGACTTTCTCAAACAGACATTTGGCAATCAGCAGAATTAACACTTTGGTGTTTGTAATGAAGAAAACAAACAGCCACACGCAGTCGGCTCACAGTTCCACTGGAGGTTTCATGCTGTTCATCCATCGGGGACTGAGGGCAGGCCCAGACTCCACACGCAGTTTGTCTTCCTGTAACAATGGTACAAAACAGACAAAAGGAACCTGGCCACCTAAAAATCAAAGATCAACCAACTCAGAAATCTCTCGATGCCATCATCCTGCCACCAGAGACTGTCACTAACAGGGGAAGCAAGTGATGGAATC
The DNA here is from genome assembly GCF_040802235.1 of Manis javanica. NCBI lineage: Eukaryota > Metazoa > Chordata > Mammalia > Pholidota > Manidae > Manis > Manis javanica. The sequence goes on along the minus strand of NC_133170.1, from coordinate 3,312,862 downwards.
TATTAGCAAACTATGAAAACTGTCAGCAAAACACTATTTTCCAGGGGCAACAAGCTTTCCTTAACTTGAATGCTGCATGAATTTATATGCCTTCCTATGTATTCTGACTTGGCCTCCCCTGAGGCACCTGCAAGGCTAAAAACAGGCCTTGACCCCCTTCAGTCTCAGAAGCCCAGCCCAGCAAACCCTGGGGCTGCCCTCCTGCCCCTGCCCCACGCCATCCCACGGCAACTCAGTGCCGTAGTCTCACAGGAGGAACCTGCTCCCCCACACCTCCCCTCCCTCCCACAGTCTCCCACAGTGGAGCTTTAATGGGGGGAAGTATCAGGAAGTGGGGGGAGCCACAATCTGACCTCTGCCCCCCTCGCACTTGTGCCTGGCAGAGACCGCACGTGAGCCCACCAGAGTGCCCAGCCCACCCTGTCGCCCGACATTCCCACAACCCTGATGTGAAGTGGATTAGGAGATGTACTTCCTTTGGGAAGTGGGGGACCCCAGCAAGCGCAGCTCTGGGGGAAGAACAAGGAGAGAGGCCCTCAACACACTCTTGGGGCTCAGCCCCCAGGCCTGGGCGGCAGCTCTGGGAACACGCGACCTCTCCAGGCTCCTGTGTCCTCCTGTCCAGAGATTATGATGCCACCATCACAAAAATTTGAGGACCAAATGAATGTATTTAGAGCAGCTAACATGACCACCTGCTCTAGAAAGGTCTTTAAAGAGCTCCAGGGCAGGAAACAAAACCAGAAGGAAACTCACAACCAAAATCAACAACTGTTCCCTTGGTTAAAATCAAAACCATTTTTGCCTTAAGACTGTCTCCTTCAGAAGACAAAAATATCTAAAACTTCCCTTTGCTGCTCTATATTCAAGACTATTCTTAATTATTAAGGTCCTTTTTCTAAAGCCATTGTAATATTTCTTAGATGCTTTAAGGTTCTCTGTGAAAACCTTGGAATCTCTGTGAACATATTTGATGGGTTAAATGAATGGCTCTCGCCACCAGCTAGGCGTCCCCTTACCTAGGGTATGGACCACACTCTACTTCTGAAATGAGGAGGCTTCTTGTCCTTCACCGTCTTCCAGAAGTTGGACATCAGTCCCCTCTTCTGGGCCACAGCCTCAGCGACGGGGACTCTGAGCTCCTCCACCCCCAACCCCCCACCCCCAGGCGCAGACAGCCCCGCACAGACTGGGAAGCTGCCTGGGGGGGACGCTGGCAAGTTGCAGCCCCGGGGCTTAAGGAGGGATTCAGGCCCTGGTGCCCGAGGCCCAGCTTGGCAGCGGCGCACAGACACGCTCATGGTGCCGCGCCGGAGGCCATGCAGCCCGGTGCAGCCTGGCACATGGCGCCCCCCGGGCAGGCCCACTGGGCTGCTGCACACACGGCTCACCCTGGTCCTCATCTGGCCGGTCTCCCCAGCAGCCTCGCCAGCTTCACATTCACTGTGTCCGGCCTTCCTTGATGGGCCCCAGGACCTTATTTAGAGTCAATTCTTCTCACCAAGGCATTAGTCATATGTGTTTTCAACAATACAACCATCTGGGCATCTGCTGCCAATCACCAAGTAATTAGTGGGAAATGTTGAGACACATCCAGGGATAGTTAATAATTATTTCTCAAATGAATGAGTCTCAGCAACTCCATGTTTGTCAACTCCACAGAGGAAAGTGCAGAAGCTTCTTATGTGCATCCAGGCCCCTGTGGGGTGTCCTGTGGGCTCAGGGCCTCTGCCACACCCTCAGGGTCAGCTATGCCCCAGCGTCCTGCACCCGGCCCTTCTCAGCTCCCCCCACCACCCTCTTCCCCAAACCCGCCCGTCACCTCAGCTCCAAGTGTCACCTGCATTCCAGTAACTGCCAAGTTGTGTTTCTAGTCCAGAGCACTTCTCTCAAGGGATTTGAAAATCAAACTGTGTGATGGTCGCTTCCAACAGACATTCACAGGCACCTCCGATGCCGCACATCCAATACTGGTTTCGTTATTATCCCTAGAGCGCTCTTAACCTCCATACTCTCTGTTGGTGGCATCGCCATCCAGTCTAAGAACCCTGGCTCTGTCCTCAGCTTCTCTAATTCCTGCCCCCACGCCCATTAACCGGTTTCCAAATTCTGCTAATTCTACTCGCCACGTACGGTTTGAGGCTGACCCTCCTCTTCTCTGCCAGCTCTGCCCCAGGCCCTGCTCCTCCTACTGTATCAGCTCCTCTCTGCTCTCCCTGTCTCCTGACTTCAAGCCCACAGAGAAGGAGTGACCTGTGTCCGTGCAAACCGGCTCTCCCCACCCCCGTCCGAAACCTTCAGGGGCTTCTCTTCAGTCGCCTGAAGCTCACAGGCTACCCATGGCACATCTTCTGGCCTAACAGTTTTGCTCAGAGTTGTCAGGGAAAACCTCATATTTATATGAAAATAAGCGCTGCTGTATCACAAAACACAATGCAAATTTTGCAATAAACTTGGTTATAACATTTGGAAAGCACATGCCCACTGTCCTCGTGGCACATACTCATGGGGTAAGGTGACTTCCCTCCCCAGCAAAGTTCCATGTCAGCTCTTGCCCTTCTCAAGGGCTATCACCCACGGATTCAATAGAAACCAGGAGTTTTATATGACTGGTTCACTCACTACTGTAGTCCTAGAGCCTAGAATAGGATCTGGCACATAGTAGGGACTCAATAAATGTTTAGTGAATGAATAAAGGAGCCCACAGTCAGTGTACCAGCTGAAGCCCCCTCAGGGCTAGGCGGCCACCTGTTCTCACTCGTGGCCTCTGGTTCCCGCTTACCCACCTCTGCAGGCTGCCCAGCCACACAGAGAGGCGGCCCGGCCCTCTCACACCATCAAGGTCACACCACTGCCCTTGCTGATGCAGTGAACCCAGAATGCAGCAGTTTCACGCAGACAGAGGAAAACAGTCACCTAACCTCCAACGCAGCTCTGCCTGCGCCTGGAGTCAACCAGTTCCTGACCCCCTTCTGAGTCTCTACAGGGAACTCAAGTCAACCCACAGACCCCTGCAGACTCCATCCTAAACTTTCTTTCTCCACAGCCAGTGATAAAATAAAGACACCCATGTGTAATGATGGAGCAAACTTCCTGAAGGAAGCAGGCAACTAAACACGCCCTTCAGTGGGGGCAGGACCACAACAAAATTCCACGGCTGGGGCAAAGCTCCCCCACGATTTGCAAAGTTCACCTGGAAAACCACTCACCCTCTAGCCCTCTTGTATGTTCCCTCCTTAGGGAAGCATCTGACCTCTGTCTGTCCCTCACAACTCCGTCCAAAACCACACATTCCCCCAGCATCTGGGCCGGCCTCTGCCACCACCAGGGCAGACCCGGGTTCGTGGGGTGGAAACTAATACAATTTCTGTGACCTTCTTTAAGCAAAAGAAGGCAAAATTACAAATGCAAAATTAGATGCAAACGTGAATATTATTTTTATGAGAAAAATCACATCAAATTATAAATTTAAAATTTGAAAAAGTACCATTTATCAAAGAAACAAAACAAAAAAAAACCCCATCATAGTACCATTTATCAAAGAAACAAAACAAAAAAAAAACCCCATAACAACTACCTGCTACCTTCAGACAGGTTTTAGACCTTCTTACAGCTTTTCCTACTTGATGGTTGCATACTCTTTGTCACCTCTTTATATAACAATGATTTTGTAATATCATTTTCCATAAAGAGAGGAAAAATATAATTCAGTCTTCCCTTCACCACATTTGATCAATATTTGTTTTTTATTACTGGTAGTTGGGCTTCATAAAACATGCTACATTATACACAAACTCTCTGTACTGCTACAAACACAGAATTTCTGATAAATTCTATTTCACACAATTCCTATCCAAAAAACAACATATGTTGTGTTTATAATTGCATATAGAAGATCTTCCATTTTAACTAGATTTCAACGGGAATCAAAACCTTTGCTTATGTTTTTTTTTACACATTGGATGGTTGGGAGAATTTTCCACAGATTACCTTCCGGCTCCATTTATTACATATCTTGTTTTTTCCCCACCTGCGTTCTTTTCACCTGAGGAACACATTCATATCATCTTATAAACTCGGGCCCTGCACCCTCATGTCATGTAAGTTCAGTTGACACACTAGGAAATGTAAGCATTCCTCAAGGCCATTTCTACCCCAAGATGATTAGGAACAGCTAATTCCACATGGAAGGCCTCATAAATATATCCCACTAAACCCAAACAAAATATATCCTCAACTTCACTTTCCTTTATCTCAAGCCCCAAAGTGGCTGCTGCTAGTCTTACACTATTTCACATAAGGGAAAGTAAAGGGCAGAAGTCAGAGAAGAGAGTGTGCAGCCGACCTGACTGCAGTTACAGTAGCTAACATTTGCAAATTTCACAAAACACCTGACCATGTAAACACTTGCTAAGGCTTTAGGTCCAGCTAAAGAGCAGGTCTAGCAAGTGAGAATTCTGATGCTTAAGCTTCATTAACCTCACAGAATATCCATTTCTAATCAATTTATTTACCAGATTGTATATTAATTCATTGTGTGTCGAGTCCCCCTTCCAAACACTGAAGTTCTTAAAGGTAGGACTATGACCTATTTATCTTTGCATCCCCAGTACTTAACACTATCTAGCATATTGTAGGCACTTGATAAATGTGTGTTAGCTAAGCTGAATGGAAATGGTAAGAAGCCAGGATGTTTAACACTGGCCAGTTATGCCATTTCTAAGGTACTAAATCATTTCCTGCCATAGAAAGCAAGCATATTGGCACCAATTAGAAATTTTGAATTTAGTGAAAGGCGACTGATCAAGTAGAAGATTAACAAGGGCAACACACTGCATTTCCCTAAAACATCATGGGAGACTCATGAATGTCGAGTTGCCTTACCAACGGGCAGCATTATGCCCATATAATCAAAGTGCTCAAGAATTTGTCAGCAGAGAAAAAAAGCACATGCCCAGACCAAAGGCAACGAGGGAAGAAAGAAATCACAAAGCAGTCGTGAATGAGGTTTGGTCAATGTTTTCATGTGCTTTGATTCCAGCCTATTTATTCATCCAGCAGGTATTTGGTGAGTTTCTGCTCTATGCTAGGCATTGTGGGTCAGAGCCTAGGGATTGTGACGCGAGTCAGATCTGGGTCCCCAGGCTTTGTGGACCCCAGGGTCTTAGAGAGGAGACAGATGTCTGTTAAATTTAATACCAAGATCATTTCAAACTAATATCAAGATCATTACAAACTGAGATAAGTGCTGAGAAGGAAAGAAACAAGATTCCATGAGAGCATAGATGAAGGGGCTTAACCTATGAACTGATTAAAGACAGGTTCTCTAAGAAGCAGGCGCCTGAGCAGCAGAGGTTGGAAGGATGAAAAAGTATTAACTAGTTGAAGAAGATCGGCATCAAAAAGGGGTATCCAGGCAGAGGAACAGAATATGGAAAACAGAACAGGCCCAGTGAGCAAGAGGTGGAAATTACCCATTGTCCTTACTAATCTGCGTTCTACCCTCTCTGCCCTGCTCTGAACGAAGGGTTAACCTCTATGTGTCCCTCCGGTTTTTCTGTCCTCTAAGTCCTGCTGACTCTTAGCCACATCTGGAGCATCTGTTGTCCTGGTTCTTCCCCTGCTGGCCCTGGGGTTGGCATTGCTGTGAGTCTCTAAGAGCACAGTTCCCGTCGGTCATCTTATCCCGTAGCTACCGCAGGGGCCGTCTCGGGAACCTGCACTCATTCCTTCCTGGCACACCTCCAGGGACCTATATCCTTGGCAACAGTGCTGATGCTTCGTCATGTCTTGGTGATGACCCTCCACCCTGACTATATCTTTGTAAATGGTCCATCATAGTCCCTGCTCCATTATACAGCTTGAATGCATCAGCTGGTTCCCTCTGGGAACGTGATATAATCTGTATGAGAAACTGAAAGATGATGGGTGTAGTGTGAAAAAAAGACCACTACAGGATGGGGCTGGAGCTCTCCATAGAAGCCGACCACCTAGGAGCTTCTAGGCCATTTTGAGAATTTGGGTTTTTATCCTAAAGGCAGTGGACAAACAACGAAGAGGTTTAAGCAGGAGGATCACAACGGCATTTGCTGTTTTAATCAAAGCTAGACTACAGTGAGAAAAGTAAGAGGGAAGTGAGGAAACAGATAATAAGGATTGTCCTTATTCCTAAGAAGTTTGGCTTCCAAGGGGAGTAGCGAGAGAAGGGTTCTAGGGTTAATGGAGAGTTTCATTAAAAGGTTAAAGAAAAGAGAGACTGGGAAGGTCCCACATAGGAGAATGCAGCAGGGCGTGCATGGAAGAGCTGAGGGATGGTCAGTATGTGGGTGGGAGGGCAGGAGAAAACACAGATAATGGCCCGGCCAGAAACAGAAAGAGGGGCCCCAGGTCCGATGTAATAGTCGGGAAGAAGATGAACGTAAATATGAACCCTTGCATTTGCCCAAGTATTAGGTAGCAGGAAATTAATGGTGGGGCTTTCCAGATGTTGTGAACTTTCTCTGTAAGACAGAAGGAAAGGTCATTCATCACTGAGACTTAGAGAAAAACTTAGAGTGAGGTCAGGGGGGATCAGAAGTTTCATAATAGAGATGGTCTAAAACATTCGCTGTTAACAGTGGAAGTGCACCTTGGACCAGAAGACTGCCGTGGGAGGGCCAAGCCGCTCTGGGGACTTCTGAGTTTGATGACGGACGTGGGTGCTCCCCTCCGTACTCTACTGAACAACCCGCTCAGCCCAGGAGATTTAGATGGACCGAGCCCGGACGCCGTGACCCTACGGGAGACTTAGGACTGAGACTTGAGTTTTGGCCCAAGGATGAGCATGCGACCCAAGCGAGGCCGGAGGACAGCCTGAAAACGTCACTGCCGCTCTCAGGATGTTCTTTCGCTCTCACTTCCATTGAAAGTTCACAGGTCGTGTAAACTTAAGGCTGCTGGATGTCACCTTCTCATCAAGCTGGAGAATGCAGTGCCCTGACAATACTGTTCAAATGTCTAGATCCAGCCGTGCCTAAATCTCCACCACCCGTTAGCATTCCACTGATAAAAGCCAATAAACTTCTGCTTAAGCTCGATATCTGTCTAACAATACATTAGCTACACAGTCATCATAAACTTACAGTCCTACAAATCTCTCATCTCACTTCTCCCAGTATGCCTCGCTGCTTGAAGGTGGGCACGGAACACGTAGGCGGTTACCAGAGGTCATCTGGGAGAGACTTTCTGCCAGGAAAGGGCACTAACAAGCGGGTGCCAGAGAGTCAGCACAACCTCCCGGCCTGCACGCTCTCCTTCCACCTACAGGCCCGGGGTCAGGACTGCCACTGGATGACACATACATTCCAAGTCCCCACTGAGAAAAATCTGATCCGGTCACCCCTCCCTCCCCGCCACCTCCCTCCACCAGCCCTGGCCAAGGAGACTCCCAGCAATGCTGCATTCACTGCAGATAAGGGTCCTTGGAGAGAGACATGCTACCAGTATGAAAGAACGAGTAGAAGAGGGAACCAGAAGAGGTGGGGGACAAAAAATGTAAAAAAACTAAAAATTTTTACGAGAACTCAGCCTGTTGTGTTTCTAGGGATACGAGAAGGAACCGCTAGCTAGCAACTGGTGAAGTAAAGATGAAGTGTGAGGTTTACTCTTTGCACCAGCACGCCCTGCATAACTTCTTTTCAGAGCAGAAGAAAGCGCGGCAGAACCGTGAGTTATCCGCACTCGTTCCTGAAAGGAGACTTCTGATAATTTATGCATTCCATCTGGATGCAGCTCAGAAGAATAATTGCCAGTGGTACCAACTAATACCTAGGAAGATTAATGGATGAGGGTCTTAAAAATGAGGCCAACAGGAACCCCAAACTCAGCATGACTGCAAGCCAGAAGAAGTTTTCCTGTGATAGAAGCAGACGGTATTTAGACCTTCCAATGGGATACGTGTGAAAGACAGCCCCGTTACTGAGTAAATCATTTAAACTTCACTCCAAGATCAATAATTCAATTTAAAATGTCACTGGTATCTTCGCCTTATCACCTCTACCTTTTGAAATTAAGAATATAAAGAAGTTTTTCGAAAGAAGGAAAGGCCATCTGGCCCACCCTCATTACTACTTACAGCTCATTATTATTAATATTAATAATTCTACATAAAAGCGCACAAACCTTGAGGCTTCGGAGTCCTTTGGCAGACATCACAGATCAGGTAAGTCTGGCCAAGCCACAAAGCTGGTGAAATAATTAACTAGTAAATCCCACTGAAAAAAAAAAGTATTTAATCAAAATAAAAGTTGAGCTTCTGTACAGTATGCAATGACCTTTTCCTGAAAGGCCATATATTTCCTAGTCCCATTTTCATACCGGATCCAATTCCCAGTGCCCTTTGAAGTCAAAGTCACCTTTGTACACAGAGGATACAGATGAAAACACAGAAGCAAATGGAAAAGAGAGTTCTAGTTTTATCCTAGAGAGATACAGCATCTATGGGGCACCAGCCATCCTTGGAAAGCAGTATCTGTGGTCATTTTTAAATCATAAATAATTTTTCTTATAAACACCATTCTTCACAACTAGCCTTTGCCTTATGATATATGTTTTGATTCTTTTCAAAATATTTTTATAGAGTCGGTAAGAGCAGAAATTTTATTCTACCTTACACTGAAAATCAGGGAATTTCTGTGACTTGACCATTATACTATTATAAACAGGGCTTATATAACCTTATGTCTTTGTAAAACGCTTAAGAACACAGAATGAGAATGGGACAATTTCTTCATCCATAAAATGGAAATAACAATCTTACAATACAGGGAAAGCACATAGCACAGTGTGTGACACACAGTGTTCTACAAATAGTACTAATTGCCACAAACATAGTTGTGTCTTTCACCCCAGCCTTTGGCCCACTTTTCCATATTTCCCCACACCCAGCTGTCATTCTGTCTTACTCTCTCACACTGCGTACCTCCCAGCAACCCAGAGCATTATTATCCCGTGATAATTATTATGTCCTCCTGTCTTTTAACAGGCTCCCACAGAGCCCCTCTTTAGACGCACCTCTCACTAATTCCTGTCAAGCTTCTTCGCTTTATAAATCACCTGCAAAGGTCTTTTGCAGCTCTGTTCCCAAAGAACATATGCCCAGAGTCACTATTGTCACACAACTGCCTTTTTGCGGCACCCCCTGTGAAACCCACTGGCTTTTCCCTACCTACAACCTAGGACACTAGCGGCTCTCTCAGCCTGTTCCTTAACCAACTCCGCACATGAAGTCAGGCGGGAATTCGTCTCACGTTCATAGATTGTACAACCTCCCAGCAGTAGCCCTGCCCCCCAAGCCCATGCCCTTCTGCCCTCCACTACTTTCCTGCTGTTTAAAATGGAAAAGAAAGGGGTGCAGGATCACTGAATCAAAAGAAGGCAGCATCTAAGCCCAGTTCTGATTACAAGTGTCAAGTTCTTTCTGAAATATTTCTGAGGAGTGAGAGAACAAGCAGATTTATTGGGTACATACTTCACTGGTTTTTATTTTGGTGGTGCGTGAAGATGAGAAAAGATTAAAAGCCCAAACAAATGTCTAAATCACTGTGCACACTACTGCCATACATTTCACAGCCATGGGCAGCATGGACAGCCCTCTACAAGGCAAAATAGTCCCTGGCCTGTTCTTCCCAGAAAATGTAGGGATAAAAGACCCCAAAGAATTAGGAGGGAAGTTCCAAAAAGTCAAAACTGTATTTCATGAGAAACAGTGACTCAATTTTTAATATGAGTTTTCTTTGAAGTGTTAAGAACCAAAAACTAATTCAAGGGGTTGGGTATGGTATAACTCCAGGTGTGATTTATATCAAAGATTTAAAGGCCTGGGGTGTTATTTCTCCCAGAAATATAAGTCTAGAGGAAGAATAGTACAGTGGTTAGAGAACAGAAGCTTGAATCTCATGATCCTGAATTCATAATTCCAGATGAAACACTTTCTAACCAAGTGAAATCAGACAAGTTACTTAACGTCTCTCCAGCCTCGAAGCATTGTGTACAATGCTCAGCTTCGAAAGCCTCTCCAAGCATCAGCTATGAAATGATGGAATTGACACTTTGCTCTTACATTTAAATAGTGCAACATATCGAGGGTTATTTGCAATCATTTACCTAGTTGATAGCAATTATTAAATGAAATCTACTTTTTAGAGGAATACTGGGGTCATAAACAAAGAAACAGACGGCTGCAATTCAAGTATGTATTTTACCAAGTGCTCTTGGAAGAGGGGAGCCTACCCGAGCTTTACAAATGACACCAAACAGGAAGTGACTAGTGTTTCCTCCCAAAATCGAGCCTCGCTTCCATATCTGTATCTGAATGGGTCCCACTCACCCTCGGCAGCCAACACCTCAGCACCTTCTTTTCTTTCCAGCTGATCATGTTCCTGCCTCCATACTGGTTTCTATTGCGACACTTTAAAATACTAGAGTCCGCTGTATGCAGCCACTTCTCAGGTACAAAAGAATCCAGCATTCAGTATGCAAAGGAAAGATGTTTATTTCCAGGGGCTTGGGGGACGGTGTAATAATAAGGGTCAGATTACATGTGTGATCAAGTTTTGGCCTTTTGCATGTCAATTAACATATCACACTTGGATGTTTTATTGATGGCAAAATCCTATAGAGGGATGTTATTAAGCTCATATTTTAATGTATTAGGGGTCAGCACCTTGCACACAGATATCCCCTGGCATATATTCAAATGCAGAATTGCCAGCTTTACGATTTTAAATGATTTAAGCCAATGAAAGGACACTCCATTTGTTTGCTCGATAGTCAATTGAAATGGAAACGGTTAGCTGGGTGCGTCTCCCTTGAAAGTCTCTTCCCCTCTAGTGCCAATTACCGAATATGAAAGGTGCACTCCGCACAGCATGCTCAGGATAATAAATCACCAAACTGGAAGCTCCAGTTACCTTGCTGATTTTGATAAGAAAATTAATAGAATTAGCAGCTTATCTGCCCAACCAGGAGATTCACATTATGAAAAAGAAGAAATGGAAAGAAAAGAGAAAGGAAGAAATCCGTTTCTGTAGCCAGGGCTGCCTGTATTTCTTCCTGGGAACAGGGAGACAGTTTGGACAGTTGCTTTTGGCCCCTGTGGTGATAAAGCTCTGCTGGAGACAATGCAAGAAGCCCTATCAATTACTGTCTACTTGTTCTATTTTCATGCATAATTAAAGCAGGACAAAGCCCACCCTGGACCAGACATTAAACGAGGCAGCATCCAACAAGATCCAGCAGCCTTCCTGCTACTGAAAGACAAAAATTCTCAACAGCCAGAGATTGAAGAGAGGGAGAGACTGAGATGATTTTCAGAACGAGGATTTACTGTCTTATGCTTTCTTGGACAGGGGCAGTGATAGTGTTTCTCTTCTATTTGCCTAGGAAAGGGTGATTGTTTGCAATAAGGCTTCTGCTCTCAAACCAGAATGAAAAGACAAGCGTCGTTTGTCTAAAAAGATCCTTAGTAACCTACCCCGCTCCTTTTTTCCTTAAATATATATGAAAATGTGTAATTATTTCTTTGAAGAACATTTTTCAACAGCTGTAAATGATAATGAGCCAACCACTGAATGCTCCTTTTTCCCCCAGCAGCTGCAGAACTCCCCATTCCAAGCAATTAATTGATATTTGTAAAGTGCTTTGAAACTGAGAAGTGGAACCTCGTAAGTGCTAAACATTGTTCTTATTGCTGCTGCATTAGGAATTAGGAAGACCAGCCCTTCTTCAGACAAGCCTCAGAAGAACAACGGTAATGCAAAATGTCTAAACAATCATCTAAAACTTGAAGGCACCCCAAAAAAATGATTCAGATTATCGGACCTTTTTAAGAAACATCAGAGGTTAATTACTAAAGATAACCTGTCACTGGGAATTCTGTGTCAAGTGTTGAGCAGATTAAAGCTTTAGCTCTCTGTTAATGAAATTCATAATGTTCACACGTTTAGACTAGAGTGTCAGTTTGCACCACACATTTGTCAAAACACTTCTCAGGCAATATATGCTTGAGACGATAGTCTTGTTTGCACAACATGCCTAAGACTTTCACAGATCATCAGGCCAAACCGAGAGAAGGTTTGGCACTGTTTTACTGTTTTGGGGTGGAAAATCACTCTGTACACCAAAAGATACTCTTGATTATCTAAAATATTTCATGTTTTCTGGCAATATATAGATACGGGGGAAATGCTTGAGCATTAGGTATCACTGTGGTTCCCAGCTTGAGCATTAGCTATCACTGTGGTTCCCAGCTTGAGCATTAGATATTGCTGTGGTTTCCAGATATTGTCTGACTGTTTTCATTCAACATCTCAATTTTTAAAAATCTTTACTGATGTATGTATACCTCTGTTATCTGTATCAGTGATAGTGTTGGTCGTAAGAAGGGTTGGTCCAGTGACAGGTAAAAGAGAATCTTTATAGAGATATCTCACAGAGATAGCTACAATTGAGATATTATTTCCTGGGGCAATAACTCTAGAGATGGGAGTCATAAACCTGCTGGCATCCATTGCTGTTAAGAAGAGCAATGGGTAGCAAAATTCTGTCCCAATCATAGACCAAACACAGTAGATAGGTTTTCTTTTCCCTGATCCTGAAAAGCAGCAGCTTCCTTAAAAATCTGTGTTGCTAAGCAATGAATCGTTGACCATCCAAAGCCATTCTTTTATTGAGAAACAAGGAAAATTACAAATGTTAGCACCACCCGGCAATGCTTACACACACATTTTGAAACCAAAGACAGATATCTGTGGGTCAAAGAATAAAACCAATGAGCATGCATACATAACAACTCTGCAGGGGAAAAAAATCACAGAATATGACGTGATAGTCATATATAAGGGAGTGTGTTAATTTTGGTGCCATTAAAACAAAAATTGGAATCCATGCAGTTTGTTTTTAAAAGCTGTATCCAAGCTTGGCATTCTTAATTATAAGAAGAGAATTTTTTTGAAAATTGATGGCTTCAATACATGAAATAAGAGCCTACGGGCTCCTTTCTCCTGTCACCCTGGCTGTCCCAGCCTTCACAAACAAGGCCTGACCTAAGCTCTTTCTGACAGTGCAGGAGTGTCCAAACAAGGGCAGTAAATGGCCCTCTGAACTATGCACAGACAAAAGTGAAAAGAGAATGAAATAATATTAGAACTCTCCTCATTCCAAATTATTTAGGAAACCTAATGTAGGTCCATGGAACAGCTCTCTGCACCTGGACATACCCTTTCAGAATATTTAAGAATATTTATGTCCTTTACCCTAACATACTTTACACCGGCATCTCTCCTGCAAAGAGATGGCTTTCCTTAAAATGCTGAATCTTAACAATTTTGACAGCACCCTCTTCTGCAAATCACGGGACAGAAAAGAGAATTACTAACCAAGTTTCCTCCAACTGGAGCTAGGCTTTTAGTTTAAAATGAAGGAAATCAAACCACATGATCATGTAACAAAAATATGGGACTTGACAAAAAGGACAGGAAACTAATTTTGTAGCAAAAGTAATCCGGGGTCAGGCACTTTGTAATGATGGTCTGATTCAATTCTCACAGTGCTGCGAAAGAGGAATTATTGCCGCACTTACACAGTGAGAAATCTGAGGTCTTCAGATGAAGAATCTTGCTCAACAGAGGCACTAAAGTTTGGCACTAAACTTTGGATTTAGGATTGCCTGACTCTAAAATGCACGCATTTCCATGTGCCATATAGTCTCCCTGTCTGGCCCACAGCAAACCACCAACAAATGAAGGGACAGCAGTGTACTCTTGCAGTTAAGGGACTGTGCCCTTCTGCCAGGATTTCCTTAATAAAGAAACGAATATTGAATTTATTTTTAACTAATAAAGGCATTCTAAGTAGCTCTGGGGCATCGCCCAGGTCTCTGATCGCTCGCCTGAAGCATTTCCCCAAATTGCACGGAAGGAATTTGACCCCAGGAACACTCCGCCCATTCCTGTAGGAGCACAGCTTTCAGGATGTAGTGCGTTTGTTCGTTCGGGACTAACAATAAAATCAGGTTCTACCTACTTCGCATAAGCAATGGGAAGCTAATCCCTCATAAAGCAGAGACTAATGAATTCTTTTATAACCATCAATCAACTAATCTGCTGACCAAGAAACCCCATAAATGCCCACTGAATACTACTCCTTACCTCGTGACTTACCTCCTGCCTCCGTTCATTTCCTAGAGATGAACTCAAATCATACAGGAAGCACATTGAGCCTGTGCTCATAAATGTCAGTTGACCTATAATTTGTGATACCAGAAAGTCAATACGACAGAACTAGATTCTTCCTTCCTAAGCTCAAAAACTTTCCAGGTTTATTAAAAACAAATGCCTGTCCTAGAAATGCGCCAGTGTGTTCCAACCTAGATCTTGTGTGCAGTACCGTGACTACAGTGAAAAGGCACGGGAAAATTTTAGGGAGCAATACACACTGTCTCCAATCCTGTTAGAATAGAACTAAATAAGTACAGATATGAAATAATCGTGTTAAATCCTCTGGAAACTGTGAAGAGTTTAATGTTGGATTGTGACTTTCAGGCCAGATTCTCTTTAACCACACAAATAACAATGCTGATTGTCATTATCATGGCCAGTGTCAGGCAATGTCCTGTTTTCAGTGCGGAACGGGGTGACCTGCCCTTACATGCAGAGGAAGAGTTGTCCACCCACAACTGTCCTGGAGTCCCACTCTTACAGTTAGATTTGTGTCCCCCTAGAATTTCTGTGTTGAAATCCTAATCCTTGGGACCTCAGTCTGTGACCTTATTTGGAAATAGGTTCTTTACAGAGGCAATCAAGTTAAAATTAGCTCATTAAGGTGACCTCCAGTATGACTGATGTCCTTATTAAAAAGAGAAATTTGGACAGACGTAACTACAGAAACACATGGAGAGAAGACAATCTGAAGACCCACAGGGAGAAGGCGGCCTGTGATCAGAATTATCTGCAGACAAGGAATGCCAAAGATTTCCGGCGAACACAGAAAGCTAGAAGATGCGAGGAAGGACTGTCCCCAGAACTGCTGGAGAGAGCACAGCCCTGCCGACACCCTACTGTCGGACGTGTAGACTCTGCGGCTTTGAGGAAATAAAGTTCTGTTGTGCTGAGCCCCTCAGTCTTTGGTATTTTGTTGGGGCAGCCCCAGGAAACTAATACAGCCACCATCATGCCTCTTTTCTTCAATGCCTGCTTCTCCTGGAAGAGAAAATGTTATTCCATGTATGGAAAACTAATTCTAACCCACATGCCAATTCTGATGAAGTATTAGGGACTCCTAGGGTGCCATGCTGAGAAAGAATCTCAGGTCACACCCGGGATCATCAGAAAAGCACCACATGACTACTGACTTTAGGGGCAGGAAGATACACATTAAGCCACGCATTTGCCATGACTACATTAACTTTTATCAGTCATCAATACCTTAGTATAAATGATTTCCAATATAGACAAGGTGAGAGTAGAATTTGGAGGAAGAATATGATTAAAAAGTAGGTCTAGAAAAACAGATATTGTCCCCAGGAGAGCAGGCCTAGGGGACAGCCCTGCATAGGCTGGGATTACATGAAGGCCCTGGAACACAAGGGGTCTGGAAAGGCTGTCCAGAAGCAAGGAGAAAAGGTTACCTCTTTCACTATATCACAGTCCTGTCCAGAGAGCCCCACTGCTTATGTCAGGCTGTGCCTGTCCTGAATAGACCCAGAAGCATTAGATTCCTACCCAGCTGCAACAGTCCATCCCTATAGAATACAAGGGAGTATCCTCATGACACCGCGTTCCTTATTAACTACTGTACACGATACAGTAATTAAAACAATTGAGGCTTTGGCGCAAGAACACAGAAGACCCATGTTTATAAGGAAACAATTATACAGTAAGGTTATATTTCAAATCAGAGGAAGAGAATAGGTATTCAATGAATACTGGTGAGTCAATTTGCTAATCACCTAGAAAAAATTAAGTCAGATTTTTACCTTCACACAATATAGAAACAAATCGGGATGTATCAAGAGTCTAAATATTTTAAAAAATCAAATTTATAAAAATGCAGGTAAAATTACCAGCAATAATTTTGTAATTTTGGTTTGGGAAGGCCTCCTAAGTAAGAAAATAACTGATAGATTCAACCAATAACAAAATGAAATATTTCTAGGATTAATAAAACACTATAAAAAATGTTAGAAGATAAATAGAAAACTGGGGAAAAAATAGTAAACACATGTAAATCTAAGCGAACACTGACAATAAAAATAATTATTGTAAAAGAATAGTAATAATGTCTTCTACAGTTCAAAATATATGCAGCATTACTACATAATAACAATAGCAGACAAGGACATTAAAGCAGTTATTATAATTGTTCCTTATGCTCAAAAAACTAAGTAAGTAGAGACACAGATCATATTTAAAGACTCAAACTGAATTTTAGAAATGAAAACTACAGTGTCTTAGAGGAACATATAATGGATGAGATCAACAGCAAATTAGACAAGGTAAAATAAAAGATTGGTTAACTTGAATACATCCTAAGAGAAACACCCCAAATGAAAGACAGAGAAAGAAGAATTTCAGGAAGACAATGAGAAAAAAGAGCATCTGTGCCCTGTTCATGCAGCCTAATAAAAAATGTGGCTGGGCTCCCAGAAAAAAATGAGAGAGGAAAAGGAGAGAAAGTATATTTGAAAAAAATAATGGTCAAATGCTTTCTAAATGTGATGACAATTATAAACCCACAGATCTAAAACCTCAAAGAAACATAAGCACAAGAAACATGAAGCGAACTATGCTAAAGCACATTATAATCAAGTTGCTCAAAACTAGTGATTGAGAGAAAATCTTGAAAGCAGCCAGCTTTAAAAAGACATGTCATACACAAAGGGCAAAGAAAACGGTGGCTGTAGATTTCTCACTGCAAACAGTGCAACAGGAAAACAGTGGGGCAACATCTTTAAAGTGTTAACCTCGAGTTCTATACCCAGTGAAAATAGCTTTCAAAATTAAGGCAAAATAGGCTTTCACAGACATGGAATAGTTGAATGAATGTATCATGAGTGGATCCATATTACAAGAAATGTCAAAGCATGAGCTTCAGGCTCATGGTAAATGACACCAGATGGAAATATGCATCTATACAAATAAGAACACTGAAAGACATGCCTATATTAGCAAATATATAATCTTTTTTTATTATTTATAGCTCCTTAAAAGACAATGGGTGATTCCGAACAAGTCTGGAGTCCTTTTTGGGGTGGTGAAAGTGGAAGTGGTGAGGGTTGCCCCTTATGAATATTCTAAAAACCATTGAACTGTACACTGTAAAACAGTAAATTTCATGGCATGTGAATCCTATGTCCATACAATTGATAAATATTTGTTAAATTGATTAAACAAAAATAATAGCAATGCAGTTATAAAATATGTAAAAGAAAAATATCTGACAATAAAGGGATGCAATTCTCCTCCAAACTGATCTATAGATTTAATGCATTCCCAATCGGAATTCCTGCAGGATATTATTTGTAGAAATTGACAGGCAGGTTCTAAAAGTCATATGAAATGCAAAGGGCCTAGAGGAATCAAAACAACTCTGAAAACGAAGAATAAAATCAGAGGAGTATACTCCCACCAGAATACAAACACTTTAAAGATTGAAAATACCCACAGGTGACAAGGATATGGAGTAACTGAAACTTGTACAGTATAGTTGGGAGTGTACGTTGCCTGCCCTCTCACCTACCAACTCCACTTCGGTTATCCCAAGAGGAATGCACGCACGTGTGCACCCACAGGCATGTATAAGCATGCTCACAGCAGCACTAATAATAACCAGGAACTGGAAACACGGGCTATAGAGCAGATAAATTGTGGTAGATCCACATGATGGAACTCTGAGCAATGAAGATAAATGGCATGGATAAGCTTCAAACATAATGTTCACTGAAGGAGATCAGACATAACTTATTCATAATCGTGTAAAGTTCAAAAATAGCAAAACTAATCCATGGTGTTAAGAGATGCCTACCTAGATGGCAAAGTACAGAGAGAAGCAAGGAAAGGGGGCACCACAAGAAACAAACAGATGCTGGCTCTCTTCAGGGGTAAAGACAGGGAAGGGCAGGACCCACGGGGACTGCGCAGGTGCTGGCCAGGGGCACCTTTTTGACTCAGGTGTGGTTATATGACATTCATTTTATAATAATTCATTAAGCTTTTATATTTTGTTTTAAGCACATTTTCATAAGTGAGGCATATTTGAAAACAAATGCTTGGCAGTAGGGGGGGGACTCCCCTGTTGTCACTGTAGGGATATTGGGGTTGTGGCTATGTGATAAATCTGCTCTCTTTATTCCAAATAGACTATATAGAATTTTACTCTACATAATTCTATACTACCTTGAGTTTTTAAAAAAATAATCATGTGTTATTTTGTGATAAAAGATAATAACTTATGAAACATGGGGAAATGAAAGATTCTGAGATTTCTAGAAGTGAGTAAAAGGGGATATAATGATAAAGAGTGTTAAGTTTAGTCAATAAGGAAAAAATAGCTCCTCTTCCCAGCCAGCTTAAGTCCTTTGGAAGAGCGGTGGTAAAGAGCAAACAGTCCTTTCCTTACTCAATCAAAAGCACTTTAAGCTCTTTGCAGGAGTAAAGTGTAAATAGGAGTAATGGAATTGATTTTTTATCAAACATACAAGAATAAATCAGATGAGTCCTATTCCCTTTTCAGGTATTTCTGTCAGAAAGTTAGGCACTTTTTCCAATGAAGCTTTTATCAATGCAAACATTTTGGCATGCCTCTGGGAGAATTGCTCTGAGCCCGTAGCATTCTTTTAATAACCTCAAGGATGGTAAATTCACCCTCTGAGAATGAATTGGAGAAACTTATTTGGATCCATGCCTGATAAATAACATAAGTAAACTCACTCATTCAGAGTGAACTGATTTGATCCAAAACGTGAAATACGGTCCTAAAGGAATGGAACTAGTTTTAAAGGAAATTCCCAAAGAAAATTTCCTTCAAAAAAAAAAGTTTGAGCAATGACAGCATTATTGAAATAAGTGTTTTGCATCTTAAGTACCACTTCGGAGGCAAGTACATATTCCGTTCACTTATTCAAGAAATGTTTATGGAAGTGCCTCTGTGCACCATCGCACACTTCGCTCCACACCCTGTTCCGCGTGTCAGGTCAATGGAAAAGGCACTGCAGACCTGCAGAGGAGCCCGGGGACGCCCCCCACCCTGACACACACACACAGACACACACACACACACACACAGAGCTAGTCCCTGAAAAGCAGGAATCCTGTCTTTAGGTTAAGAACCATTTTTCTTGGTATTCTTCACTCCAATTCCTGGGATAGTATATGCTCTATAATGCTCGCATAATGAAGAAGTTGATTAATTATAAAAGACTCAATATGTAACTATTCCATTCAATAAACATTTATTAAGCACCTACTGTGTATCTGTCAAGCCCCCTGCTATAAACAGGCCTGGCCACTGAGCTCACAGTCCACTCTAGAGTACAGACAGGTCTCAGTATCGCTGCAGCGGGGCAAAGCCTGGATGCTGTCAGCACACAGAAGGGTCTGGGCGGGGCGGGGAGCGGGACGGGAGAGGGGAAGGCTGCAGACTGAGACCCACGACCCCAGCATAAAGGGGAAGGCCAGGGTGGGGGAAGATGGGGCTCCACAGTGAGGAAGGAGTTCTGCCTCCAGTCAGGCCGTAGGTCACAAGACGGCGCGGGATGAGCTCTCGGAAGAGAAGAGCGCTCTGGGAGCGAGGCAGGTGAAGAGGCTGGGTGCTGTGGGCAGGGAGTGGTTACCACACCAGGGAACCCGCTGAGCTGGCATGCTGACTCAACAAGCAGGCGCCCAACGTGGCCCATCTGGTCTCCTCCTCGGGGCTTCACAGGGCACCCGGCTGCGGACTGAGAAGCTGCAGGCAGACACCCGGGGACCCCCAGAGGCCGAGAGCTGGCGGCCGAGCTGGAGGGTGAATTAAGCCATCACTTCTCAGATCTTTTTTGCTCACAGTTTAATGGATCCCTAACTCATATAAAAGGCTCTATTTTGGAAAAGTTATAAAAGAAAAAAGGATGCTTTTTGCGATCTAAATTTCTTAGCATATAGGCTGGAAAGCCGTAAACAAAATGATAATGGAAAAGAAGCAATATTGGAAAGTAAGACTGAGTTTAAAGAACACAGAATAACATTTGAAGGTATGGGTCGGCTCAAACAAATGAAGGTCTACTCAGTACAAAATGAGAGAGGCTGTGCGTGGCCGCCAGCAGCCAGTCACCAGCAAGCTGTCTACGTTCGTTCACGTACACTGGCGATCGGCGGCTTATAAGGAAAAAGAGCATTAATGGGCGGGGCAGATAAGAGGGAAAGAGCCAGATGGGTTGAGACGCGCCAGCCACTGAGGTGCGGCTGGGGGCGTACAGCCCGAAAGGCCTGGGTCCTGGGGAAAGGCCCTGTGAGCTTTACAACAAAAACGGGAAAAAGCAAGGGAAAGGCAAAGACAAACCCTTGACTGTTTTTGCGGTTTTGCCCATGGCTTCCTTTTTCACTGACTCCTACAACTTCGGTGATAAATCAGATCAAATTATTTGCTCAAGATCTCAAGGTCCAATAAAGGGCAGGCACAAAATAGCAGAAGCCAGTGCTGAATGCGGAGAGAAAGTGACACATCGTAAAGAAACTCTACAGAAAGAAAGGGTTGTCATCGGTTAACAGGATTTTTTCAGCTTCAAAGATAGCAAATCTTGTATGACTTAGAGGAGAAAATGCTGGAAGAAGCATTTGAGGGCCTGGCTTCTTGACTCTCTCAGTCCTCCCACCTTCTCCCTAAAACGGCCGCAGAATTTTGAAGTTTGTACACACACACACACGCACATGCACACGCACACACCACAGTGGAAGTCACCCAGTGCCTCGCCGTGTGTGAAGCATGTGGCAGGGCTGCATCAAACAGACCCAGTTTCACTACTGCGTTTGCCCAGCCTGGTATCAGCATCTCCCAAGGATGGAACAGAAAATGACAGTGCGGGCATTGCTGCAGGGCCCCACGGCCATAGCCTGAGAGATTCCAGCCACTCATGCAGCAGAGGTGAGAGGAACAGGACCAGGGCCCAGGAGAGCACGAAAGACGGCCTAACAGAGAAGCCACGTGGGGTGTTGGGGGGATCCCATGGGAAAAGAATACTGAACGGGACGTCTGGGAGGAAAACTGCGAAGCAAGGGCCGACTGTATTTACCCTCACACACACAGGTACCCCAACAGGGGCTGCGGGTATGATGCAGTCCAGTGTGCTAGTCTGAGAGGCAGTTTAGAAAAAGTCACTACCAATTAGAAATAAAGCATTAGCAGTGATGTTACATTTGTATTTCATCTGGACAGTATATTAGGTTTTATATCACTTTAGTACAAAAATTCTAAACGCTAATTAGAGAATCTACTCGACATGGGGTCCCCTATGTAGGGTCCGATAGTCAATACATTTGAAAAACATTAAGCAAAATCAAATGTTTTGCTGAAAGGCTTTAGTGTGCTCGTGTGCGTGGGATGAGCAAGGGGTGCAGTGCAGGCCTCCGTGTCACAGGGTCCTCTGCAGGGGAGCCCTTCGGTCCACACGGGTTTCACAATTTCAACTTGGGGAAACACTTGCTTAGCATGTGAGTTAAAAACACGAACCTTTCTCAGGCCTCACTCTGTATAGAAAATAATAATTAAACTGTTAGAAAGACCTGAAGGCGCTTGCACTTTGGAAACCCCTAGACCACAGCGCCTCCCAAAAGGAAAAATACAAAGCCCAAGTCCTTACCTGAGAATTGGAAGAGGGTCTTGCTTGGGGCAAGTTCTTGGTTAAAGATCTAGGAACATTCCTTATTTAATAAGAGATTCTATTTATATTGGATGAGGGAACATAAAATCTCCTAAGAGACCAACATCAGAGACATTTCATGAGCTCCCCGCCTCTGCGGAGCACCTTGCCTCCCACCTGCGCGGCTCACTCTCTCTCCACCCAGGCTCCTGCGCAAACGCCTCCTTGGAAAGGACCTTCCTTGCCTAATACGGCAACACAGTAACCCTGTAGCTGCTTACCTAACTTTACGTACCTACATATTATACATTTTATACCTGTTTGTTACAGTTTCCTCACTAGGAGGTTGGCCCCCGACCCCCGCCAGGCCAGGGGTTTTGTTTGCCCACCCGTGTCCTGAGTTCATGGAACGGCACCTGTCTGCCACATAGTAGGCCCTCAAAAACAGATGTTGGTTCAGAACTCAAGATGATCCACGTTGGCTTCTCAGTCCTCATGATGTTTTTCCTTACTTCTTACAGGCAAGCATTTAAAATCCCCAGCCCTGTTCTTAGGACGAGGGAAGGAAAAGGGCTCTGTGCCTGGCCAGCATTCTGGGCTGGCAGGGGTTGTGGCTGAGGCCGGGTCTGTGACTCCCCGGGCCACTGGCAGTGCTGACATCCAGGGACAGCATTGTCCTTTCACTTGGGGGCAATGACAGAAACAACATGGATATTCTGAGTAGCAAGCAAACAAAACTTCTCATGACATGACGCAAAACAGACCTGCAGAACATCACAATATCACGTCGCCTCTCGCTATGTCCGAATTGTGTTCATCCCTACCCCAGATCCAAATGCTGACACCTTGATCCCCAGTGAGGCCCTTTCTCCCCACCCAGGGACACTGCTGACAGACTGGGGTTCTGGAAGGGCATGTAGCAGAGACGGAGAGAAGGGCAGGGGAGCAGCATCTGTAAGGTTAGGAAAGGAAAGGTAAATAGCACGGTAAGCGGAAGCTTAGGGGAGAATGCTAAGACAATACAAAGGTTACCCATGCTCGATGAATCAATGAAAATGAAAGGGATAAGCCCATTTCTTGAGAAAGCCTGTGCAATAGTAATATACGACTGAGAAAGAAGAGAACACAAGCCCTCGATAGCCTCTGTCTTCCACAAAAAGAAAGACATTTAGATTGGGAAAAGAACAAATATGGTTAAGAGGAAATTGAACAGCTAAGTAAATTATAATATTTCCATCTTTAACATATTAGGCAGCCACTAAAAATTATGTTTATGAAGAGTTCTTAATGGCATGGAAAAAAACGCAGCATAAGATTAAGTGGAGGGAAAATGCAGGATACAGAATTGGATCACAAATTATCTTGATTTATGGAAAAATAAAGTCAGAGAAAAGAATACCAGATGGCTATAAGCCACAATAGCACCACAAGTTGCCTCTGATTGGTAAGATCATGGGTACTTTTCTGTTATGATTTACAGAACTTCAAACAACCATTTCAAAGGAAATGACTCTGCCCCCCGGCCACCTCGGCCAGCTCCTGGTCCACTCGCTGCTTCCTCTCAGACCCCCCAGAGCCCACCAGGACCCCTCTGCTCCAGAGCTCGGACATGTAGCAGGTCCTGGCAGAGAGGCAGCCAGTCTGCCCCTCTGGGCTTGCTCCCTGCCTTTGTTTTCCAGGGACTTTCGAGAAGGGACCTGAGCATCTTTTCTGTTTTTCTTGATAATTAACTCATGTCCGACCTCCCTCATCACCTCCTCAGCAACACCTCCCCGACCAGATCGGATGCCCCATCTTCTCTCCGTAAGAGGAGGCGTGTCCACTTAGGGTCCCGTGTGCCACCCGTGAGTTCTGTCACAACGACCACTGTGCGCGTGTATGTAGGAACGTGTAAGTAATGTCTGTCTCCCTCACTAACGCTAATGTATAATAAATTACTGTGTTCCTCATATTATGCTAAATGTTTCACATTTTTTTTCCATTCAATCCCACCACAATCCAGTTGAACATAAAGGTTTGGAGGTAGCATTATTATCCTTGTTTTATAAATGAAGAAACTAAGGCATAATGTGGTCAAGGAACTTGACCACAATTACACTACTAAGTAACACTCCGGGATGTGCATCCAGGCGCACTGACTCCAGAGCTTCGACTGATGCTGGGCTGTGCGGTCTGCCCACGAGACACCAACTTCCAGGAGGAGGCGGCTGCATCTGACTTTGCTCACCACTGTATCTCCAGTGCCCGGCACATACAATCTTTCGCTATATTTTTGAGTGACTATATGAATGCATGAATGGATAAATAAACATAATTCAAGTATTCAAAAATTTTAGAAATAAACCCAAATAAAGTGAAAGTCCATAATCCTACCACCAACCCTCTCAGAGAAAAAAATGTCAGCAGTTTTCACTGTCCCTTACAAAGCAAAATGTCACTGGGCAGCATCATGAAGAACATTAAGTATGTGGCTGATTCCATGAGTTTTTGAGCCTTCACGAGAATAAGAATTTCCCTTCTCAGGACGCTATGTTACATTAACACATTGTTTACGCACCTTATCTCTCCACCACTGCCGCAAACAGTCACGTTTTGCTCAATATTAACAGATGATGGATAAGCAGATGTTTATCACCAAACAATAAACAATACCATTCACAATATCTATGATCAAGAAAAGGAACTGTAGGCTGGATAAGAGTACAGACATGGAAAATCAAAACTGAATAAGTAATAAGACCCAGAAAGGAATAATTAATGAATGTTAAAACTGGAGACAGGACAATAACAGCATGCCACATAGCTCTGTCCCTGTTACCGGCCTGTTCGACAGTTCTAGTAGCCATTTCAGAAAAAACAGAATGCACACTGATGACCTGAAGATGACACTACACTGAGGGAAACAGGTAATATTTCCAATGACAAAAAGAGTCTTTAAAATTATTCCAATAGATGGAAATAATGACACAAAACTATCAAGATTAAATCTAGCAGAATTTAATATAAAGTCTGAATTTAAGTTCTAAAATTCAATGACTTAAATTTAGAATGGGGGCCCCATCTTCTTGTTAGGTAACGCAGCCAAAGAATGATTGAATGGACCACATTTAGGTAGCAGATATGAATGTCCATCACCAACACAGAGATGTGGAAAAGCCTATTTAATTTCCTATCATTCAGTGTAACTTCTGACTTTAAGACCTCAATCTGGCAAGCAGGCAGAAAATGTAATCTCAATCATTCCTGAAGATTCTTCACCACCCCCAGAAGGCTCAGGAATCGTGTACAGAGGCAGATCTTGGGGGATGGGGTGACCTCTCCTGTTCCTGGTCATCCACCGGCACAGTCCCAGTGGGTCTGGGGGCCTGCTGCTCTGTGGCACTTTGGGGCCATTGGGATCTTGGTGAGGACTGGAGCCCCATGTCTGCGCTCTCCCTGCTCCCCTCCTCCCTGGCTCTGCTGCCAGGAAATAGAACTGGATCCCCACTCCTCAGGAGCCCACAGACGTCTTTGTCTTTCTCTCCCTTATCCTCTGGCCTTTTTAGTCCCAGGAAATCCTACCCACTGAGGCAGGATTTTTCTCCTTAGCAAATCCTGACGCTCATCCCACCTCAAAAAACATTCTAACTTCCTTAGGCCTTTGGAAACAAGTCCAGAGGTCTACATACACTGCGCTCTCTGCCTTGACAGATACTTCCCCGAAGACAGCAGAGAGAGAGCAGGCTATTTGGCTGAACTGAAGCAAAGAACCTGGGAAAATACAATCGATCAATAAAAGCTGGAAATATGCAGCCCCGGAGAAGGGAGTAGTACTATACGGCATCAAGAGCAATTAGATGGGCTGCAAAATTAGAAGAAAATGTATACAGGAAGCAATGTTAAGTGAGAGAAAGATACATAAGAATGACTACAGAGTAGACATAGACATATTCATAAGAATCAGGAGCTAATCTGAAATAATATAAATTGATGTGATATTTTTATGCAAAATTAAGGGCATAATAACTTTTGAGGAAATGCACCATACCAAAGAAATGCAGGGCCAGAAAAAAATTTTAGGGATAATTTAATTATTATAAACTCAGTGTGAGCTAATAACTACAATGCTACAATGTGATTTTTTGGGGGGTGGGGAGGGGTGGGTGGGGAAAGCTAATACACTTTTGAGGTATATGGCAGAAACTGTTACCTTTCTAATAAAACCCATTCTTCCCTGCCTCCATTGTAATTGAACTGTAGCAAGTCACATGGCTGCCAAACAAGACTACACTTCCCAGCCTGCCCTGTAGTGGGTGTGGCCTGTGACTTTCTTGCCAATGGAACCTAACTAGCAGTGACAGGTGCCGAGGCTGGGCCTCGCGGTTCTGTCTCCATGCATCTCTGTTTAGCGCCCATGCACGGCTGCTACCCAGCTTCAACCAAGATGATTACCAACCTGGAATATTCGCCTCTGACACGTGAAAGAGAAATGCGGTTCTTTGTTCTGCGACTTACTGATTTCCAGGACCTTCCGTTTCCGCACCTTTGCCCGCCCAGATAAACACCGTGGGCCCAGCTAGACGTCGCACAGCTAGTTCTAGGTCGCTGGTTAGGTCACTGCACTTTTTCAACGATCTAATCCGTTCCATCAATATACTGAAGAAATAGATTCAATTCTGGTGCCACAGTTTAAAAGATCTAATAAAAACAAAAAGATGACGCAAAGGGAAAGCCCAGGACGTCTCCCCTCTTGGGGGCAGAAGAGGACCATGAGAAGAGGATTGATACAAAATTGACAGAAGTCTTATTTCAGGCGCTTTGCAGGGCATTTCACCTATATTATGTCTTTCAGTTCTGGGAACTAGGGTTGGGCCTGAAGCAAGAAATACTATTGTTAGGTAGAAAGACAGACCGGGGCAGGCAGAAAAGGGGAAGATGAGGTTCAAAGGAAAAGCCACCCAAAGCCTGCCCAGGTGGGGGTCCCACGTGGAGACAATGAAGGCTTTGCAGGCAGATGACTTCCTTCCCAGCCAGACCCCAGCGCGGGCACATCGCACAGAACTACGAAGGGCCGGGATCACACCTCGGCAGGCAAAGGACACGCGCGCTGAGAGGGAGGCTGCATAGGGGCCTGTCAATCAAAGAGCCCACCTTGTGGCCAGGAGGCGCCTGCCGGCCCGAATGCAGTGCACAGGCCTCCAGGCTTGCGGATGGCGGCCTCTGTCCGCCCTGACTATGCCCCCTCCTCCCTTCCAGTGTATTCAAATAAGATTTTCAGTCGGCTTCACTTTTTTTGTGTCTGTACCTTTCTGTTCTTCATTGCGGCAGGGACGAGGACCGAGGAGAACAAATCAAGTCAACCCGTGACACTATCTTCAAATATTTGAAGGTCCATTCTAAGGGAGAAAAAATTTTCTCTCTCTTCTTTTTAAATATATCTGCATTGTTTTTATTATGCATGAATATTCTTACCATAACATATTCTAAAAATATAGGAGGATGAAGAATAACACGTGGCACTCCCTGCTTATTGCCTCTTTCCCTGCCTGACTCCCCTCAAACACGTGAAAAGCTCCAAGTTCATTATTACTGCAATTTCATATAAAAGCCATGCAGTTCAAATGCCATGACCTCCAGGAATCGTTCCTTGACCTTCTGGCCTCAGGATGAGCTAAGGAAGCTTCTCTTGCGTCATCACATATGGACGTCACTCTCTATCTGACATGGTTTGACATTCTCTATTTAAACATAATGCCTGACTTTATCTACTTAGGTGTCTGTCTTGCACACTAGGCTGTGCGTTCTTGAGAACAAGAAGCCTTTTTTATGTGTATGAACGCATGGAGACTACACGGTAAATTGTCAGACTGAATAGAAGCGAAGTTGGAGAGAGGTGGATTGTGTTCAATAAAGCCAAAGCCGAAGATTAAGCAATTGCTGTTCCAAGTAGAACCAAATGCTTGTGAATCAATCATCTTTAAAGTCAAAGTTTTTAATCAGAGAGTTTTTGTGAGAGAATTTGGCTCTCTGTGGCCAGTACCTCTTAAATCCAAAGTTTTAATCCCTTATAAATCCTTGTTCCACTTAGAGCAACTTTTTTGTGTGTTTTTCAGAGAGCTCCTCAGGGGGGATCAAAGAGCTAATATTCTCTCCTTCGGTTACGGCTCTTCTCTGTTATGATCCTTCTTGGTCTCTTTTCAAAATTCTACATTAGAAATTAGACCTCCTCATTATGAAAAGAGTAAAATGTCTAGATCCTCTCTTCCCTAAAATTGTGATTTAACCACAATTTCCTCTCTCCAATGGAAGAGAGGAAACTATGGTTGCCCAGTAGAATTTTTTAAACATTATTTTTATATGTGTGAAAAATAAGCGTGCTTTTCTACTTACACATTCTTGAATGCTGATAATTTTATTTTTCAAACAAGAGTATTTCGCAAGATTGCATTTTCATTAAAGTGATATTTAAGTTGAAACATGGGCACTTTTCTTGCCTTAGGAGTAAAGAAGAACCAGTTTGTATTTAATTTAATGTGCTTTTCCCCCTCTTTTACTTACTCCTTCCCCTAGATCTATCGTTCCCATTAAATTTTTATAATATCCCATTAACTCAATGAAAATAATTCTGCGTGGTCCTGAGGTTGGAAAGAAAGCATTCCCTTTCATTACTATGAGAAATTTTTCAGCAAAAGATTTTTTTCTTTCTCTGTGAACTTTCAGTTTTGTTTTTTTTTTTTTTTTGCTCTTTCAGGATTTTCATGACCATCCCGACATTTTCAGTGCCTTCTCAAGACCAAACTGAATTGTTTTGCATTTATCTCTGACCTTCAGTGTCACTTTCAAATTAGCAAAGGTTTTTTCCTGACTAACGTTCCCAGACTGCAGCACTGCAAGGCCCTGCTGCGAGCCTTTCGATCTGGTCTCACAGGTTCTCCGGGAGCGGCTTTAGCTGGACAGCGAACGTTGCTGCCGTGTTGCAAAGATGAAGCAAGATTCCATGCGTGAATCCCAAACTGAAATCCCCGGGGGCAGGACTCACACTGCTAATTGCTGATTGGCAATAAAATGTGCAAAATATGCTAATGAACAGTGACATCAGGCGCCAGAGGCATCAGAAATCAGGGAGTTGGAGAGCAACGGTAACAGCATGAGGAATTCCACCCGTGGGGGCCAGGAGGTGCCTGTTGAAAAGAGGGAGTCCCTTTATCCATCAGCTGCTCCTGCTGTGGCGTGGTGACTGCGTGTGAATAGATACTCAGAGGCTCACATCGTCCTAACGGGGTCCCCAGGGGGACTTGCCCACAGCTACAGGAACAGGCGCGCTCTCTCTCCCTGTCAAAACAAAAGATGCTGAGTGAGTGTAGGTGTTCAAGTCCCAGTTTGGATGTTGGCACAGGGAGCAGAGAGGGACTAGCAGATGCTATGGCTGTCGCCCCATCCTGGTGCCCCTCGGGAGAGGCAGGCCTCAGGACTGAGGCTGTGTCTGAAGAATCAAAACAAAGAGCCTGCAAGAAAAGGGGGCATTGTTGGAGGGAAGGTGGAGTATGGAGGCTCCTCAAAAAATAGGAATACTGTATGACCCAGGAATTCCACTCCTAGGAATTTACCCAAAGAAAACAAGACCCCTGATTCAAAAAGACATATGCATCCCTATGTTTATCACAGCACTATTTACGACAGCCAAGATATGGAAGGGACCTTAGCATCCATCAATAGACAAGTGGATAAAGATGTGGTACATATACACAATGGAATATTATTCAGTCATTAAAGAAAAAAATTAATACTGCCATTTGCAACAACATGGATGGACCTAGAGGGTATTATGTGCAGTGAAATACGCCAGACGGAGAAAGACAAATACCATATGATTTCACTTATTTGTGGAATCTGAAAACAAAACAGAACAAAATGAACAAAACAGCAATAGACTCATAGACACTGAGAAGTGACTGGTGGTTACCAAGGGGGAGGGGAAGGGGTTGGGGTGGGTGGGGAAGGTGAGGGGGATAAAGGGGCACAAAAGCTGTCAATCATGATATGGGGATGAAAGTGCCACATGGAGAATATAGTCAATGGCTCTGTAACATCTTCCTGTGTTGACAGATAATAACAGCACTAGAGGGGGGTGAGGGCTTTATCATGTGGGTAACTGTTGAACCACTGTTTTGTATACTTGAAATCAATATAGTATTGTACATCAATTATACTTTAATTTTTTAAAAATATAAGTATAAATAAATAAATAAATTTACAACATAAAAAAAAAAAATGAATTCCCCCAAATAAGAACAGGCTGATCTGGGATCTTAACCTGAGGACCGACTTCAGCCTTTGCCTGTTGTATTTTGTTCTGTTTTTGCTATGCCTTCATTTGTTTCTGAGAGGGTTTCCAGGATAAAATGTTCCAAGCTGCCTTAAAAGGAATCTGAGGGTACCTGTCACCTCCGACCCTCAGGTGACATTTAAACGAAAAGGATGATGGTCAGGCAGGGGTGTTCAGGATTAAATAAATAGAACCTCAACTCATAGTAAATCGATTTTAAGCAAAAGCCATGCCCCCACGAAAGACAAGCTGTTTGAGAGAGAGAGAGGCTCTATATGCCATGAGGTGACTGCTGAGGGACAGAATGTCAGCAAGCCAAGCCACAGCCTGCGTCTCTTTCAGTGTCTCTCAGGACGTCTGAGTGAGCACGTGTCTGGGCCTTGCTCTTTGCCAGGTCCTTTGTGCTATACAAATATTTTGATGTGGTGTCTAACTTGTCAACAGTGTAGAAAAGATAATACGCATGAGCCATTTAGGGACGTACATGAAACTATAACAGAAAAGCTGAAGATGTGCATACTGAAAGTGAATTCATTTGTTTCACAGAGTTACCTAGTCCTCTTTAATGATATTCTGTTATTCTCTAAATGGATAGTTGGAAAAATCCAGATGCTTAGCACCCAATGGACACTTTTCATAAGGATGTTATTGAAGTATAACTTAACTGTAAAGTGCACAAATTTTAATGGCACATATAGCTCAGTGAAGTTTTCACTTACATAGTATACACCCATATAACCACCATACAGATCAAGATACAAAAATTCCCAGCACTCCAGAATACACCCCAATCAATACTGCCCCAAAGGTGACCATTGTTCTGACTTGTGCCAGAAATTTTTAAGCTTCAAAGAAATGAAGTCACAGAGTGTTCTACTCTTGGAGGGACGGCTTCTTTCCCTCAGCCTTATGTCTATGAGAGTCATTCATATTGCATGTAGTGTAGTTTGTTTATTTTTCATTGCAGTATAGTATTCCATTGTATGAATATACCATTGTTATTTATCTATTTTCCTTTGATGGACATTTGGGACTTTTCTTCAGTTGTGGACTGATATGAATAAAACTGCTAAAAAAACATTCTTGTATGTGCCTCTTGGTACACCTGAGCACACATTTCTATTAGGCACATACCAAGGAGTAGACTTGGTATGTAGGTATCTGTTTAGCTTCGACAGATACAACCAGTTTTTCAAGTGGTTGTACTAACCAACCATACCTACCAGAGATGGACCTTCACATGCCATATATACTAGCCAACACTGGGTATTGTTAGTCTTTTAACTGTAGTGATACTGGTGAGGTATTGTGGATTTAATTTGCAATTTCTTAATGACTATGATGTTAAAAACTTTTTGATGCTCACTGGCTATTCAAATATCCTCTTGTGTAATAAAGCTACAACAGATATGTTTGAGAAGGGCTGAGGTTTCAAGTGATCACAACATAGTTCTGCTGAACCTCTGGGCCTCAAGAAACTACTGGTGAGGTACTGTGGATTTAATTTGCAATTTCTTAATGACTATGATGTTAAATACTTTTTGATGCTCACTGGCTATTCAAAGATGCTAAGGCCATGACTTTTGCAAGAAGGGAACCTCAAGAGTGAGCTGCCTATCACAAGCACTATTTAAGCAAAGACTGGACAAAAAAGAAATTTGTAAAGGAATGTAAATACCCGATGAAAGATGAGACGAAATAAACGTAAATGTCTCTTCCAACACTGGTAAGTGCTTCAGGAATTGTACACTAGTCATCAGTGAGAAATGGAAGGCAGCAGGTGGAAGTCGGAGAACAGAGCTTTTAATTTTTGAGTATCTGTTGTGTGCCAAGGGAGGTACTAAGCCTTTACATGTACTAACTCATTTAACTCTTACAATAGCCATGTAAGATAGTATGAGAAAAAACTCTCTGTTTTCCTTCTCCCTGTACACAACACTCACACTTCTGGTCACCAAATGTGTGAGAGGTTCTCCCATGCTGGCCAATTCTCAGGCACCAGGCAGGTGTCCTGAAATTCAAATCAGTTTTGACACTATCTACCTGGAGTTAGCATCAGATCCCACACGCACACACTCAGTCCCACAGAATGCCTGCAATTCAGGTGCCAATCGTGAGTCCCGGGTTGTCACTAGTAATTCTGACCAACTGACTATAAGTTGGGCTTCCAAGAACCCCTTCCTTGGGTTCTGTAATTTGCTAGATGGCTCACAGCATCGAGGGAAACACTCACATTCACGGGTTTGTTATAAAGGGTATAATAAAAATATGGATGGACTGCCAGAGGAGAAAGACACAGGATGAGTCCAGACAGGTCCCGAGTGCAGGTGCTTCTGTCCCCACAGAACTGAGACATGCCACCTTCCCAGCGCACGGATGTGTTCACCGACCCAGAAGCTCTCTGAGCCATGTCATTTAGGATTCTCATGGAGCCTTCATACTTAGGTGTGACTGACTCATACTGACTAACACTGACTAATCACCATTGGCCACTGGTGATTAACCTCCAGCCACCTTGCCCCTCTGCACTCCATGATTGGTTCCTCCAACAACCAGCCCCACCCTGAAGCCACCCAGGAGCCCGCAGCTGTCAGCCATCTCCTTAGCATACAAAGTCACTTAGCACCTTGGAGAGTCCACGAGTTTTAGGAACCGTGTGCCAGGAAATGTGGACAAAAACCAAATTATTTTTCTTGTTACATCACAGGTATTATTTTGTGTTATTGTCTATTGCTGTATTATTGTCTAATGTCTGTATTATTATCTATTGCTATGTAACAATATTGCCACAAACTTCACTGCCTAAAACACCACATGCGTACTATCTCACAGTTTTACAGGCCGAGAGTCTGAGCACGGTTTAGCCAGGTCCTTTGTGACCCAGGTGTGAGCCAGAGCCGGATTCTCATCGGAGGCTTCACAGAGGAAGGATCACCTTTCAAGATCGCAGATTCAGTCCTCACAGGCTATCGAACCAAGGGCCTCAGTCTCTCAGCGGCTGTCAGCCACTCTCAGCTACTCGCCACATGACCCTCTCCATATGGCGACACACAAGATGCCAGCTTACTTCTTCAAAGCCAGCAAGGAAGGGTTCCCTACCAAGACAGATACTCTAATCACATGTAACATAATCATGTGTATGTAGTGGTGTATATTCTGTAACCTTTCCCATATTCTCTTAGTAGCAAGTCACAGATCCCGCCGGCACTCAGTGGGAGGGAATTACTCACGGGCACCGCACCAGCACAGGGATCACAGGAGCCACCCGAAAGGTCTGTCTACTGCTCTACTATTGCTCTCACTTTAGAGGCGAAAATAAACTACGAAAAGTAACATAAATTGCCAGTTAACAGTTAAGCCAGTTTTGAACACAGTGTATCTAAATTCGGGGTTTGCCTTCTTAACGACTATAGTGCCAGGGAAAGGTTCAAAGAGAAGGTGGGACTAAGGCTAGAATGATTTGTTCTGAATAAACCAAGAGAATGGTTTGGGGGACCAACATGAGCAAAGAGGCAGGGAAGAATGGGTATATTATAGGACAGTGAGAAGATGTCTAATTACAAGGACATTTACTTGAGTGTATGATGGGGGTGTGGGGTGGAGTAGCTGGATAGCTAGAGAGGCACCAGAAATCTAGATGGTCCAGAGGACATACTGATCTAAAGCAGTATTCAACAGGAAATTACGGTAACATTTTTAGGCAGAAGATGTTCAAGTATTAAGATGAATCAGGTAACAGCCCCATTCTAATCAATATATCTGGACCATCTTAGAAGAATAAATCTTGAGGCTAACCAAAGTAGATATCCATCCCTACTTGGCAATGCCTTTTAAAACATGGCTTAAAAAAATATTGACTACTAAGTTAAAAATATTTCTCACCGGAGCATCTTTGGTTAGACCTGAATGGAAGACCTTGCAATAAACAGAGCAACTCTTTTTAGAGGCCTTTACCGCCCTCCCCAGGTCATCAATCCTAGATCTGCTCTCAGCTGCTCCTCTCGGTGGTGCGCTGAGACAGGCCACCATGGAATCACTTGCCCTCTAAGGATCCACAGCCCCCAGCTCACAGGACAGCCAGCCAGACACAGGCTGGTTCTGACCCTGTCACGGTCTGCTGGTATGGAATGCAGGGAAAAATTGGGGCTTGGGGAAGGAAGGCCGTTTAAGAGAATCCCTGGAAACTGTATTGTAAAGTATTTCCTTCATACTTTTGCTCCTCCTAAATCAATAATTATCACCATAATGTTTGTAATAATTAGATGAGATCATTGGTCATCTGCCCGCCAGCAGTCCATTGTGTAGGCTGAGAGTCAGCCTGCCTGGGGTGGGACCCTCTCTCCGCCACGTGCAGACCGTGAACAAGCTACTACACTTTCTCAGACTCGGTTTCCTCACTTCCAAATGGGGAGTAAAACTGAAATAATAATGCATAAGGTTGCAGAAGGATGAAGTGAGACAGTACATGTGAAAGACTTTAGAATAGGACATGAAATGGAGTGGACACAATAAAACGCTCATGATTATCTCGTTAGTGTGCAGCATAATGATTCATTAATTAAAGTACAATGAATTTGTCAGATAAAAAAATCCAACATAATGAACACAAGCCTGAATGAATCCTTTTGCACCTGTGCTTCCCCTGAAGGGCTACCTCCAGGCCACACAGCCGCAGGGTAAGTGAACAGGGGGTCTCTTCCTGAGGTGGCTGCTTTACTGGAAGATTTGGGGAAAGGAAAAGAGATGTAACTTGTCAGAAACGTTTTAATTATCTTCATATTAAGTTCCTAAGAAATGTTTTATGGCTGGATACATTTTTCTGACTAGTACTGATGTAAATATCCACAAGTCTACTTTTAAGTCCACAGCTTAGAACTCATATGTATGGATTTAAAAGTTATAATACATGATTTTTTATATTATTTGGAGAAAAGATTCCATTCAAAACAAAGCTTGATGGATTATATGCAGTTTTTCTCTGCATTTATTTTAAACACATGAATTTTTTAATTACCTATCTTCTCTCCTCGGGTAGTGAAACACTAGTGCAACCTTTTTATCAAAATAAGTCTTACTACAGAACATAAGCAATTTTTAAATTATGTAAAAATCTGTTTTCCTCAGTAGAGGAAAAAATTGGTAAAAAAAAAGTCAGACAGACCCTCTCTAGGCCAAAGTAT
Source organism: Manis javanica (assembly GCF_040802235.1). Lineage (NCBI taxonomy): Eukaryota > Metazoa > Chordata > Mammalia > Pholidota > Manidae > Manis > Manis javanica. Next base: position 3,277,509 of record NC_133170.1, on the reverse strand, counting down.
TTAACCTGAAGCTAAATATATTGGATATATTATTCATACATTTATTATTTAATATATATTAACTTATTAAAACTCTCAGAACTTTGATTTTCAGAAATACAATCTACTTGACAGAGATGTTGACAAACAAATCGGGCGTGTATATTAACTGACGCATAGGAGTCCCTCTAAAATTTTAGCTCCGATTCCCAGTTATAATCTTTTTCCTGCTTCATGACTGTTCTTCCTACAAATGTTGACACCTCATGTCCTACTAGCAACATATTTTTGTCCTGTCAGAGAATCTGGAACTTTATCTCTCTCTTACTAACTTTTTTATTTAATATGTAAATTTTCAAAATTTCAAAATGGAGTAGACAAGCCACAGCCTGGAAGAAAATGTTTGCAAAAACATGTATTTGACCAAGTACTGATATGCAGGATATATAAATAACTCCTAAAAGTCAATTATAAGAACAGGACCCAGTAAAAACTGGGAAATAGATTTGGGCAAAGACTTCCAAAGAAAATATATATGAATTTCCAGTAAGAGCACAGAAAAGCGTGCAGCATTAAGTCATCAGAGAAATACAAACTAACACCATAGCGAAAGACTCTACACACCACCCAAACTTATATTTTTAAAATTGACCTCAAATGTTAGTACGGATATGGAGCAAAAAGAACTCTCATACCCTGTGAGCCAGCAATTCCACTCCTAGGTCTTCACCCAAGAGGAATGAATCATATGTTTACAGAAACTTGAATAAGAATGTACATAACAATTTTAATCATAATAGTTAAAACCCGGAAGGCTCAGATATTCATCAATAGGAAAGCTGATAAACTCTGGTACACTCATACAAGGGAACACAACCAACAATAAAAAGGAACCAATTGCTAATACATACAAGAGCCTCAAAACATTACACTGATGAACATGCATACTACATGATTCCATTTATGTGAAATCCTGGAATAAGCAAAAGATGGGGATTGCCTGGGAAAGGGCATAAGGGACAGTCTGAGAAGGTGATAATGTTCCCTGTCTTGACAGGGATTTGCATTCCATAGAGGTTTGCATTTGCCAAAACTCAATGAATATACACTTCAGATTTGTGCATTTCTTTGTATGTGAATTTCATATATATACAAAGAAAAATATGAATATATGTATTATATATTCAGGTTATTGACCGATGTATGCAGTTTACTTTGGAATGTGTCAAAAAACTAAGACAGATTAAAGGATGAGAAGAGGACAGATAATAAGATATGTGTTAGAGTAAAATGTTCATGGGAGAATGCAGGCAGTGGATATATGCATGTTCACTGTAAAATAAGTTCTCATAATAAAATATTGGAAAATTTGGACTAATGCAAAACCAAATTTTAAAAACTCACTGGTGGAAAAAAAGTTCATAGTAATTGCTTCAGACATTCCATGAAGAGCACAGTTTTTTAAAATCATGTGCACACATATATACAGTCTTTTAAATTATAGTTGGAGCTTCACAGAGCATTTATATATTGTCTATTATATCACTGTTTCCTCCAGACACAATTAAAAACAGTTTTTAAAAGTTACAGTGATCATGGGACTCTCTTGTCCCCTCCTGGCATGAGCCAGGAGCTCTGTCCTTTCACTTTATTTCTAAATAAAAGCCTTTACCTTGCTCTCCTACAAAAAAAAAAAAAAAAAAAAAAAAAAAAAAAAAAGTTACAGTGATCATGAAATAAAAATATAATTGACAGATTATTAATACACAAGATCTTAATCCCAGAAAGAGTGTGATAGATTACTTTACCACCAAAATATTCTTTCAGAAGGACAGAATCAGCAAGAAAAATGGACTGCAAAGATTTTCTCAGATTTCAGGACCATCTGCTGTTTCTCAGGTTAGACACTCTGACGTTGAAGTGTGTTTTTAATGCTTTTTGCTTAAAGTTTACTCTCTGTATCAGCATTTTCAATATTTTGCAGTTCTTGACCTCCTACATCAGAATCCCTGGAAAAATCTATTGAAAACTCAGATTCTTGAGCCCAACCCATACCAAGTGAATCAGAATCTCAGAAAGGTTAAGAAAATTTTCTTATTATTTTTTAAATTTTCATATGTGACTGAGCCAGAATTGAGGAGAGCCATGGCTCAAAACCATGCTATTATTAGATATGAAATATGCTCTGCAAGCAATGGGTTCAATAAAGACTCACTGGTGATCTACCCACCAGCTTGTGCTGACTTGCAAGCAGCCCCTGGTGTGCATTCCCCAGCCACTCCACCCTTCTCACTAGCACACTTCTCAGCGGTCTCCTGTGTGCTAGACACAAGCTCCTTAAGTGCAGGCTCACTTTCCAGCTGATTTATAGAGTAAGGCTGATGGCTGCATTAGAAGGTAATATGGGATCACTTACTGTGCTATTTCTGTGGCTCCCAGCCAGGGCTGGTATAATGGGGAGCATCTGTATCCTCATAGGAATCTAGGACACATAGGTGTACACGTATGTCAAAACCCAGCAAATTGTACTCCTTAAGGTTTACTCCTTTCATTGTAATTTTTACTCTTGAAACCTATAAATATTGAACTCATGCATAGGTTTGCTTTTGATAGTAGTATGGGTTAACCATTCTAAAATGAGTTCTGTGTAGTCTGAGTAAATGAATAAATATTTTGGATGCCAGGGTCTTCATTGTTGAAGAAGATTATTATAAAAATCTTGTGGCATTGAGTTAGAATTAGAGATGTGAGACATAACTCATGACTTTTAACTTATAGATGAATAGATGGAAGAGAAATAAATGTGGGTAAGGAGGCGTGGGCGCATGCCTGTGCTCATGTGTGTGGGGAGGGGGTTTCCTAGCTCTGCACACTGACAGCTGTTTTCCTAGAAGTAAATAGCGCTGTGGAATCAATGACTGCCAGATCTTTATCTCTATACAGCATTCTCCACTCAAAAGAACCAAAGCTCTAGGAAAAGGATTGATTCCAGGTTTCGGGCAGGGGAGGAACAAGATGAGCCTGAACACCTTGTGCCAGAAAGAAAAGATGCGCTCCAAGAAGGATGTGCACGTGCTGAAGAAAAGCAGGAGTTGGTTTAAGATGTGCCCAATGAGCATCAAAATAAATAATGGAAGTAATGAACTATGAATCACCGACTAAAACAAGAACCCAAGAGTCCTTACTGATAAAAATAATAAAGTAATCAATGGAAGACAAGGGAAAACACATCCCTATGCAGAATGCCAACCAACACATACAAGAGGGTGGGGTCGGAAAACCACTAACGGGTGCTGAACCTGATGGATGAGCCTTTGATGGGGAGCAAGGTATACGAAACCTCAAAGTATTGCCCCACAAATTACTTAGCAATTACAAAGGAAAAATGGTAACTTCCAGTGGAAAAACCTGGCAAGCATGATCTTAACGAGCAATAAGTTATCACCACCAATACCAGAATATATCAATGCCATCAACCTTTTTTTTTTATCTTATTTTACATTTTAGGACGCAGACTCACACGGGTAAGGACGGCACACAGTTCATAAGCGAACCACTCCAGATCCGACCCCTCGTGTGACTGGTGCCAACACCTGAGCTCAGTTTCCTGGGCCACACGGTAGGCACACACCGACACGCGGCATGCATATGTAATAGTGTGTGGCAGGAAAAAGGATAGTAACAAAGTGGCTTCTGTACCTAACCACACGAAAGTGTCCCTGCAGCTGATGGCTCGAAGAACACCTATTGATCTTAACCTGCACTTGAGGACTTTAATTACATCTTCTTAATAAATGATAGAATAATTTGAATGACCTTTCCCTTATTATCTCAAACCATAATGCCAAAGGACCCTAGCGACATGTTAATTACTACGCTGTTATAGTTGAGTCTATTTCCATCTATGTCTATGGACATAACTACCAGCATTGCCATTAATAAGGGAATGTCAGTGATGGCCTAGAAATACATTATCAGGTAAACCATATTTTTAAGAAATACCTAGGCTAGAGTTTTGGCCCAAGCCATCAACCAAGAATTACCAAGTACACTTCAATTCATGTATTTCAGTAAAATGTTAATTCTATCATTTTGAAGATGTGAGAACTCAAGACAGTGATTCTAAGCATTTCTGAAAACCTCATGCCCACAGTTCCCTGAGATTCAAATCGGAAAATCATCACCCAGGCGAGTGTAAACTATCTCAGTTACTGTAGGAGCAGCTGGAGGAGAAAAATCCTTCTAACAAATTATCTAGGCTTGTTTTAATCAGTTACTCAGATTGGCTCCAGACCCGTAAACTAAGAAATCAGGCTAGCTGGAAAGGTACAGGGCGATATGCAGAAATATTTTCAGATGTATTTTAAAAGCACATGGATCAGTACATTCTAACCTTAGCTGCACATAACAGAAGCCTAATAAATACCTAAGGTGGAAGAAAGGCCTGAATAAAGGGTAAAGACAGTCTTTTCTAATGCAGCCAATACATCATTTGTATCCCTAAAAAGTACAATAAGAAATGATGGAAATTGGCTAATTTCAATGTTGAAGAGCTTAATCTTTCAAAATTAATCTGCAGTCCTGACATGCAGCACAGATTAAATTTGCCACCAAATTTGAACTCATAACCCTCTCAGGAAAAAAAAAAAATCACTGAAGGTTACAAAGCAGGTGATCTTGCCTAGTCTCAGAAAAGCTGCTCGATCCACATTCTTTTTCAAAAGCAGTTATGCAAACCTTGTCAGTTCAAACAAAAGAAAGGGGAAATTATATGTTCCCTGCCCACAGCCATGTGGCTGCTGCTGCAAGGAAATGCCCTTCACATGCACGCACACACACACACTTGTTTAAAGACTCGGTTAGTTGTAAAATGCTGTCTCTATGAGTTGTGACACTCAAGGAAATTGATGGTCACCTGCCTGGGCAACTTGAAGGTGATATGAGTTATTATTGTTGTTGCCATTAGTATTATTATTAAATGTTACTGAAAACTCCCCAGCCACATCAGGAGAGGATCAACTGCAGATCCAGGAACACCAAGAGAGTATTTTTCAGACAGGCGTAGGGTACAACTTCCTCCCTACATCTGCGCTTCCCCCGCACTTCTAGCCCCTAAACTGCACAACAAGAACCATGTGAATAGCAGCCAGCACCCTGTGTGACACCAGGTAACAAACTAAACACGCGAATCACTTTACCTTCGTGCCCTCATTTAATCCCCACAACAGGCGTAGAAAGTTTTGTCACTGTTCCCATTCCAGATACGAGAAAACAGGCTTGGATACGTGGAGCCACGTGTCCAAAGGCAAACCAGTGGTGAGCAATGGGAGTGGGCTTCCACCCGGGTTCTCTGCCTGCGGCACCTGAGCCCTCAGCCACCAACAGGCTGTGATCTCTGCACCCGGAGAAGTACAGCCCCAGAGGGCTAAGGGAAGAACAGTTAAGGGGACGGCTAGCAGGCCGGGTTCCCCTGCACTTGCAAAGCCCGGGTCATCACCAGCTGGTGTCAAGTGGGGATTCTGCAGGACACGCACGCCCGTGGGTCCTGTTAAAAGTGCAGGCACCGAGAAGTCCAGTGTCTGAAGCCCTCACTGGGTGTATGTTTTTCATGGTCAGAAGCTGAGACTTACACAGTGCACTAGGTTTAACAGGCCTCTCCTTTTCGCCTGTTGCGAATGAAGCCGGATTTCTCCCATTCCTTCCACTCAGGAGAAATAAACCCCCCAGAAGACAGCTTCTGGCAGAATGTCTTTCCAAACCAGTGAACTCTGAGGCTGGCTTGCAGGTGGGGTCAGGGAAGCTCCCAGTATGTCCCTCACCCACACCCGTTGGAGCCATTAGGCCTTCTCGTCTAGGGAATCAGCCACAGAAACGCAGAAGTCTTTGTCGCCGCCAGACACAACGCCAGAGCGCTGGGGCTCCCGCCACCTCCAGACCTGGCCGCCACCCTGGGCGCAGGCACCCGCCAGGGCTCCCCCACCCGAGCCCTCCCAGCACGGCCAGAGCCTCGCAGGACTTGCGTCCGCATGATGCACGTTCACTACCAAACCTTCCATCTCCTGCTGTCTGCCCTGGCTCACCTCCGCCAGCCTTCCCATCCTGCGAACCACGATATTTATCGTCGGCACCAACGTGCTTCAGGGAATGAGCGCCGCGCTCAGACAGCAGATGTAAACTGCAAACCTAGGTCCAGTCACCCCGCCCAATACTCAGAGGACTTCCTGGTCCTTAAAACAAAATTACAGTTTGTTCTGGAGCCTTTTCTAGGAACTCATTCAATTTCTTCCCCTCTCTCCTCGGCCAAAATTCTAGAGCTTGTCGACAACACGGCCTCCACGTGACCACCACTCACCTCCCCTCCAATCGCCAATCAGTTAATCTTCCATGTCTACCATTCAACTGAACTGACTCCCCATGTACTAAATCATCTTTTTTTCAGGCCTCATTCTCCTCGGACATCTTCTGTATTTGGTTCGACGCAAAGCCTTCAAGGGCCCAGGCCTTAGCGTCCTGAAGACCTCACTGTCTCACCTGTTCCCTGAATGTTCCCTGTTGTAAATGGTAGATACCTTCACATATTTGAAAAGCCTGTGTCTTCTGGGTTAAATCTCACTCAGTGTAATCGTGAGATGCTCTCACGCTGGGTGGTTCCTCGGGGTGAGCTCCGGGTCATCCACATGCTCCTCGCAGCGTCTCACCCAGGCAGGAGCGTGTCCAGGCCAGCACGGAGTGACCCCAGGCTGCCCCTCCCCTCGGCCTCTCGGGCACAGCTGCAGCCGGGCATTTTCTCAGCCTCTTCTCTCTGGCTGTTTCTATCACGGTGATGGCCCACAAAATCTCCTGATCCTCATTTATGAATTCTCCTAATTTACTTTCTTCCATCTTGACCTTGTGCAATGAAATTTTTTTTTTGTCAACCAAAATATAGGATTTTACATTTATCCCTGTTACATTTCAAAGTCTTCATTTCAATTCTATTTCACAGCCTGTCAAGACCCTTTTGAGTTTTAATGCCATCATCTATCACGTTAACCCTTCTTTCTAGCGAGTTGTCTACAAATTTGATAAGCATCCCTTATACGATTTTCTCTTCTCTGTGTCAATTCCAGGTTGGAGACAGCCGATTTTTCAAGTGTACGTGTTAAAGACCTTTTCGCTGCCTCTCAGATGCTCTGTGTGACACCGTGTGTCACCAGCAGCTCTCGTCTCCTCAGTCTAGGGCTATTAGTCCTGTCATTTGGAACAGCACTTCTCAAACCTCAGTGCACATCAGCATTACCTGTCACATCTGTGAAAATGCATATTTCCAGGCCCAAGCTTCAGCAATGCAATTCAGCTGACTGGGGAGGAAGCCAAGAATGAGTGGCTTTCACAAGCACTCCAAGCAACTAACAGACAATTTGCACATAACATTCAAACACTTTTTCAGGTCCACACACTCGTTTTCCTGCATCTGTGTGCAGGGGCGGGGCGGGGGCTGGGCTGCTGGCAGAGATGAGTTGTATTTCTCACTGCCCATCAGTTCCCTGTTGTGTTTGAAGGCCACTGAACCTAATGTTATTCTGCCAGCCTTCAGGTACTCTTTATTCAAACTTTCCAGGTAAATTCACACTCTAGGTACCAAATAACTCCTTAAAAGACCACACATTTAATTTGAAATTACTTTATATTAAGTGAACATATTTAAATAGCTTCTTTATGATCACCAATTGAAATGGACTATTTTTGGTCTTAATTTCTTTGTTTTGGGGCTGAGATTAATAAAATAAGTCTTCTGGTCATACATTTACACAATGTTATCTCTGTAGTTGTTAAAAAGAATTTCAAATAAGTCTGCATTCTATTTTTAACTTCTCTTATTTTAAAGATATGTTTTACTTCTTCTTAACTCAGCATTATTTTACTGGCGTTTTAACCTCATAGGTTTAGTTTTCCTATAAGCTTTTTACACTTGGTCCTTTGAAAGTATTTATTTCAAGATGCATCCCTAGAAATAGTCACCTTACCTTACATTTAAATTTTTCAGTGTTTTACCTTTAATACTGTCTCACGTTTTTAAGTTCTTTCGTTTTGTTTGGCCACCCAGTTCTCATCTTCTGCTTCCAGTGCCTGACACAAAAGTGGGTCATAGGAATGCTCGAAATGGAAGGAACCCAGGGACCACCGGGGGAGCCTCAAGCCGCCCCGCCCCACCCGCACTGCCCTTCCGGCTTCTCCTGACTCATCCTCAAAGCCCAAGAGACTCTTCAGTCACCCTGCCACAGAGGCTTCCCAAACATGTACTCAGCATGTTTTACTTCATTTTTCTTTTGCTCTTCAGTAGAGAAAGCCTGCTCCCCTACAGCCCCGAGTAGCAGGATGTGCATGTTCCAGGGTAGTGGGGGTTTGTCCTTTCTTAACCTAAACTTTTGCCATAACTACCTTCATGCACAAAAGCATTGAGTAAGTGATCCATTCGGCACACGTTGCTTCATTGGCCCCACGTGGAGACACAGAAAGCATGACAGTGGCCATCGTTTGCTGAGGACCTATTACCTGGCACAGTCTGGGATAAGCCCTTTACACAGGACGGCCATCGGGATTAACCCTATAGGCGGGCCATCAGATTGATCCTCACAAAAGCCTGCAGTGAAGGCACGATTATCCTTATTCTACAGATAATGAGTGCAGGCGTCTCTGTTCCTGCAACCCCACAGACACTCAGGGGGGTGTCGCTGTGGGGTCAGACATGCTCCCTGAGGAGAACCCACCTTCCAAGCCGCGGGGCTGCCGCCCCACAGCCCTCACCGTCGGACTCCCTGGCATCTGCCCTCCCGGCGGCCACACCGCTTTGCAGGGCAGCCTGTGCACAGCTCACCTGGAGGAGGCAGTGAATGGGCCTCCTTGCCCACACATGGGACAGCTTGGAAGGGCCATCTGGTGCCACATCAGCCCTGGGGCTGACTGAGGCCTTGTCACAACAGCAACACAGCCCAACTTCTCTGTCTGTCTGTCTGCCCTGCTCCCCGTCCTGCCCCCAGCCGCACACCCTGAGGACACCCTGAATAAGCTTCCTGCACACAGATTTCCTGGTCAGGGCCTGCTTCTTGGAACACCTGACCTACATCATTAGTTCTGTGGTAAAACATAACAATTTTGATTTAAGCCTCCTCTTTAACAAAAAAAGTATCAAGGCAGCTTTCATGAACATGTAAACACAAGTCAACATATTATAGGAGGCGGAGGCAGGATAGAGAAATAAAAGATAAACCAAGGGAAAAGATTTAAAATGGAGCCAAGCAAGTGGCTACTACAAATGAACCCCTTAGCCAGGCCATAGATCTGGCTCATTTTTTGGCAAGCAAAGGAAAATAAATTCATCCACTCTACAATTCACAGCACCATTAAGATGTTTGATTAAATACATAATTGCTCAGGAATAAACAAGACCAGAGAGAAACACCTCCTGAGAGTTCACAAAGGATCTGCACAGCCTTATGTCTGATGCACAGGCAGGTTCCACAGAGACATGTTTGATGGCCTGGTAGGTGGACCAGGGGTTTCCCAGGACACGGGACTTTCAGATCTGAGCCCAGACTGGAGGGAACTAAGAGGGTGGCTGCCTGGTGACGATAGGGCTCTGACGTCAAGTTGGCAAGAAGCCAGCCTGCAGGGAGCTGATGTGAGCCAGTCCAGGATCACAGGCTCATGCTGCCATCAAACCTTGTCTCAGTGCAAGGGCATTTTTAAGTTACCTAGAAGAATGTTTGAACAGCGTGGTCTTCACACAGTCCCCCCAAAACCTTGGCTGAGCTTTAGCCGGATGCGTGGAGCAGTGAGTTTAATGTTGCACTCCTCAAAACATAAAGGGTAGCTATTTTATGCTGTCAATTCAGTATAGACCCTTATACTGGCCAACAGCTGAGACAGGGATAGAGTTGACATTCTTAGGTGAGAATTGAAAAGCCTGGCAGACACAGAAAGGTGATTTCACCTCTACTTGACAGCAAGGTAAGAGAGCATCTGGGGGCAGGAACAAAATTCTCCTTTGAAAGTAATTTTGAATCCTTTCTACTAAACAAATGCACATGTTGAAGTAAAAATATTCTACTCTAACAACTGGGTCACCACAATTTTAGCCTGGAAGAACCAGAAACTGAGAGAGGCAGATGTAACCCCCACAAGAAAATCCATCGCAGTAAAACACCTACAGAAGAATTATCTGCCACTTTCAGGTTTATGCACCATGATCAACTATTTGAGGAATTAACAACAAAGCAACTGAATGATCACCCAGGACCCATAACTCATTAAAATGAGGTCGTCTCAGGTACCCGCTGTCTGTCCTCTGACTAAAATAATAACCCACTAGTTTCCATGCTGGCTTGTTTCTGATGGCCTTGAGCCCAAGAGTTACTGTCAATAATCCTGATTTAGGAGTTCCAGTTTGGCAGCCTGTCTCTTAGCAAATAACCTTTGGAAGTCATTTAACAAACAAATATTCCCCATTCCTCAGTGACCTAATCAGTGATCATATGGATTTTCTTTTCTGGTTAAGTTCTAGTTGTCAATTGTGATTTGTAAAAGAAACTAGGAGACAGTTGGAAACAAAGGTGGCAATTACCCAGCTAATTTGGGGTTTGTATATGTCTGCACACACGTCACATATGTTAGAGAATATTCTCTATTTCCATTGATGAAATTTCCAGATGATGACTGACATTCTTTCTCAGGTTCTATTGCATAAACTACCACAAGTAAAACAAAACTGGGAACCTTCCGCAGGGCCCAATCTGCAAGGCACACCAGACAGAGGCAGCACATCCCGGGTTCAGAAGGTTGTTGATAGAGGGATAGCCGGTTTTATTTTTTTAACCATTATTTTCTCCTCCCTTCACAGGTGAGTTGGTTGAAAAATACTTGCATAGTGAGACTAAGTCTGGAAAGTCCAAACAAGGAAGGAAGATGGTCTTTCCTGTGCATTATTTTCAGTTTTCCAGGGAGACATCGACTCTTACAAAGTACCACAGGCAGTCACCCCACCAAAGACAGAGCCCTTGGGGCAAGTGGCTTTGAGCTAAGGCTACAGCCCCAAAAGATTTCTGGCTCTAAAGAGCCTTATTTGTATTACTTCATTACTTAACTCAATAGCTCATTCCCAACCCTCCATTTCATTCTGTGCCAAGTCGGTCCAGTGGAAGACAGAACAACTGAGTGGCGGAAAGCCGTGCGCTGAGGCCATGCAGCCGGGCACCGCGCTCCAGTTCCCTGTGATCTCCTCCGGGCGCCCTGGCAGCCTTGCAGCTGCCTGAATTCCATTACAGGCCATTTGCCACCTGCACTGGCTGCATCAGTCATTAACCAGCATGGAAAGACTGCCCTGGGCTGCACAACCAGCGTCCATTTCCCCAGCTCAGCACACAGGCAAAGCTTTCCTTCCTTCAGAATAACTAGTTTCGTCTGTGACTAAGAGGTCTGAAATTGTACTGCTCAACCTGCTAACTTTTGCACTGCATCAAACGGAAGGTCAGTAATCTTCTTGACAGAAGATTTAAAACATAAGGAGCTTAGCATGCAGGTCTAGGAGCTTAACCCACTCCGCCCTCACCATGCACGCCTAATGGAGCTCATCTCAGCTTCCAGCTGGCTTTGAAAAAAGCTGATGAGGACAGAATGGATCTGAAACCCACCCCCTTGTGCAGCCTGGCATTTCATAAACCTCCAAACAAGACTAACAAGTGAGCTCATGGTGGTGGGGAACCGCAGGGCTGCAGCCAGCCTCCCGGCTTCCCTGTCTTGGCAAACTCTCGAATCAGAGCAGTTTCCAAACACCTCACCTGAGTTCACAGCTTCAGCCTGCCCCCCAAGAGCCCAAACACTGGGCTGTCACCTCTTCTTTTCTAAAGGAGAAACGAGCCTTTGTTCAAAAAAATAGTAATTATTATCTTATATTGTGGATATTCACTTTTGCCTTGAGTAAATGAATGCTATATAAGCGTTTTTCACTCCAAAGAAGAACATAACATTACTAATTCCAAAATGCACATGCATACATTTGTTCAAAAATAGCTGCCTTCATTAGCATAATGATTTCTCCCCCTGAGATCAGGAGCTCAGGGAATTAGTGGTAAATGTAAATGTAATCAAGGGCACTGCCATGCTTTCAACATGGCGAGGATATTCCCTTTCTACCTCCCATCACTGTGGCAGGTCAAGTCAGCTCTATTACCAAAAGAAGCTTGGAAGTAAGCTGATTGCCATCTGACTTTTTTCTTTCCATGTTTATGTCTTATCTGAATAAAAATCCTGGTCTTAATGTCAAATGTCAGTACAGGTGTGGGAAAATACACTATTGCTAAGAGTATAAATTGGCGCCACCTTTCTGGAGACAACCTGCCAAATTATATCAAAATTGTAAAAATATGACTATCCTTTGACCCAGAAATCCCAGTTCTTGACATAGTTGCCCACATAGAAAATTCATACTCCCTCTGTTGCTGTTTACGACAGCAAAAAAATGTAAAAGGAAATGCCTGGACACCCAATAAAAGGCAGCTAGTCAAATACATCATGGGGTGCAATTAAAATATAACAGAACTGTTTAAAACAGTTAAGTTATTTGAAATACTGTTCAGTAAGAAACATCTTTACAGTATATAGAATTCACATAAAATGTATTCATGCAACAAATTTTTATCAAACCCTTGCTCTGTAACACCCATCATTCTACAGCAGAGGTCGGCAAGCTCTTTCTGTAAAGGTCCACATAGTGACTATTTTAGACTCTGCAGGTCATGTGGTCCCTGTCACAGCTCACCTTTGCTACTGTAGCATGAAAGAGGCCACAGGCAATATGCAAACACATGGGTGTGGCTGTGTTAAAAAAAAAAACCTTTATTTACAAAAATGAGGCTACAGGATAGATTTGGCTCCTGGCTGTCAGTTTGGTGACCCCTTGTCTGAACGATACAAATGCTCCGACTCCAAGACTCTTACATTCTGAAGCTGTCTGTCTATCTATGTGTATATATGTCAATAGTATGGTCAGACAGATCGTCCATTAGGGTTTGCACCACATGCCAGGCTATCTTAGCTAATGATTCAGTGGTAAGCAAAAGAGATTTGGTGCCCACCCTTATAAAGTTCATGGTCTAGTGGAAAAGACAGACAAGAAAGTGAGAGAAAAGAAAAATTAGTTTGTTAAAACTGGTAAGAAGCAAATAAAATGATTAGCAGTGGTTACCTCAGTAGTCTTTAATATATGAGAGACAAATAAGGACTCAAAGACTCAAATCAGTGCATTTCCTTGATGCAAGGAGCTCAGATTTGCCAAAATATCTGCCTGACTGCTTTTTAGTGAGTCAAACAAGAAGGGGTTTCATTTAGTTTTCTCATTTGTTCCATTTTTTTAAAATTTGTTTCCTATAACACCAGGATTTAGATACATTCCATTTATCAGAAGAGCCCAAAAAGATTGCATCTTTGTGAAAGCTTAGATTCATGTGTACGTCTGTTAATGAGGGTCAGAGAGCCGGGCTCATCAACAACTTTGACCCTTTCTTGGGAGTAGCCTTGGGCCTTTAGTAATGGCAACCTTTAGTCCATTTATGTTTAAGATATGAAAACTAGAGGAAAATCCCTGAAGCTGAGCCTATCGTTTCCTTACAGACTACCCTATTGGCTCTAACAGGCACATGTGGATATATCATAAATTGCAGGCCACCCAGCATGTTATTTTTTAAATATAAAAAAGTAATCCAGGATAATTAACATCGTGAACCTCCATTATTAACTTGGGCCAGTGCTCAAAAGTATTTCCTCCTTACCTACATGTCACCTGCATAAGTCATCTGTCAGCTGCTTTGAGGACTTGAATTCAGAATAGATTCAACCTCTAAAAACTCGGTTTCGCTCTGGGCTTGTCCTTGACTCCAAGTTCCAGTGTCCAGCACTTGAAAAGATCAGGTGCGATTCAATTATGAAGTGTAAATCCAGTGCACTTGAAAATGGCAAGTGTAAAATCCATTCTTAAAAAGTACTTGACATTTTCACATACAGCTTTACAGCTGCAGAAATGTGAGAAGCTCAAGAGATGGCCAAGAATGGCTTTTTAAAAAAAAAAGAGAGAGAAAAAGGTTCTAAACACTTGGTCAGGAGCAAAAGTCTGTTTTTTAGTTCTTTGACTAGAAAATTGTATATTCTTTAAAAGCTGTGCTTTGTAACACTCATCTCGGTGAGCTGATATTTCCTGATAATGTTTAACTGCTGATTTGTATGCCTGATATCACATGCCTTTCTCCTCACAAGGACTTTATAAACCTATAAAGTTTATATCTTGATGTCTGTATTCTGTACCTGAAATGATCATATAGATCAGGGCTGGCAAACTTTGTGTTTACAAAGACCTAGACAGTGAATATGTTTAGTGTCATGGACCACGTGGTCTGTCATCTCTGCAAGTGCAGCATAAAGCAGCCACAGACAATATGTAAACAAACCACCGTGGCTGTATTCCAATAAAACTTTATTTGTGGACACCGAACTCTGCATTTTTCATGGCATTCACATGCTATGAATATCATTACTCGATATTTAAAATATTGATGTAAATTATTATTTAAACCATTTAAAATATTATTCTTCAACCATTTAAAAAAATAAAAGCCATTCTTAGCTTGCAAGCTGTACAAAAGCAGGCAGCAGGCTGGATTTGGCCCCCCAGCCAGTTTGGCAACCCCTGGTATAGGTGGCAAAAATAACTTAACAAAATAAAGCATAAATGTCATGCACATGTTGTGAAGTCTCACACACGTGGTGGGAGAGAGCTGTTGGAGAGCTTCACCATCGCTGAGCGTAAACACGCCAGCAGGTCCACTCGACTGGTTCCATAGACTCAGTCAATGCCCTGCCCACCCTGCTCCTCGCTGGACTGCAGCCCCCACCCCACCTAGGAGACCAGCCCCTGCCCAGCTCTCCCTCACATGAGCAGCATCGAGGTCCCCGTGGAATGTGCTAGAAACACAGGGCCTCAGGCAGAAAATGCTCTGCCCCCAGGGCTTCCTAATCAAAATCTGCATTTTAGTGAAAGGAGCCGGACACAGAAGTCTGACTCCACTTACTAGAAACAAGAGGCAGATGCACTGAGACAGAAAGCAGGCGGGTGGGCTGCCGGGCCTGGGACAGCGGCAAGGTGGTGGAGCAATGCCTGCTGAATATGAGGATTCCTCGATGAGGAGAACATGTGGAACTAGACGGAGAGGTGGCCACACAGCATCGTTAATGTACTAAATGCCACTAAATTGCACACTTTAAGATGGTTAAAGATAAATTTTATGTGAATTTTACCCGAATAAAAAAATAGGGGAAAAAATCTGGATTTTAAGACCTCCCAGGTGATTCGTACACACATTAAAGTTGGCGCGGCAACCTTTACTAGACCAAGTATTGGGTGTTTTCAGTCATTTGCAGTCTGGTTTATAGAAACACTGGGTTTTCAATACAAATGAACAAAACACCCGCTGACAATGATGCATCACACTATTAATGGTTATCTGAATATTGTTGACATGTTTCCTTGAACCTTTGGATTAGAAAATGTTAAAATCATCTCACTTTTTAAATAAACTATTTTCCCCAGATTTGTTCAATAGAGAGATTGCTAATATCTATGAAATATCAAATATGTTTCACTATTAAATTTGAGTGTCCGCAATTTTCTTGTTCCAAAAACCCATCTCTTTATTATTTATTCAACTATCACATGCTTTAATTTTTCTTTCTAACTTTCACAGATTAACTGTTCAGAAGTGTTACCCTACTTGATATTCAGTATATATTTTCTGGTGACAGCTTTATGGTACAATTAAATTTCATGCATTTTTTCAGCCCTTTCTGAATATGCATTAGAAAGCCAACCATCATAATTCTAAGCCAATTGGCTTGATCTGCTTATTTAAGCCCACATCTCACAGGCTGCTACATTTCCACACATTCCTTCCCCAACTGCACTCCATCCGCCTGCCTAAAGATACCGAATTTGCTGATACAGTGAAGGAAAACCACAGGGCATTGACAGTCAAAACAGAATTTCTGTTAGAAAGCCCTTTAGAAAGCATAATGTTCCGATTTTATCCATATTTAGATTCCGACTTCAATGTGCCATACTGTACAGTGATGCTGGTTTAAACCAGGTCACAGAAGAATCGACATCATCAACAGTCAATTGAGCCTGCATTTTTCAAAATCATTGTCAGAGTTCGGCATGTCATTTTTATCACAACCTAGCATATATGAGAAAAAATCCTAGTGTTTAGATGGACTAAGTAACTTAATAAGGCTCATTTGGATGCAAAAATAAATGCGCATCGAGTTACCATTAACTTTTAATGCTCGCCATTTTATGTTAATTCATATTTTTAAATTATGGCTGATTCTTTGCAATCAGTCTATGGCTAATTATATCTCCAACATGTAAATCGGATGGAGTGCTTGGGACCAAAGGATAACAAAAAAATACCCAACAAAGACCTTGGAAACTCATGTCAGCTGAGAGTCCGGCCTGCCTAGTGTCACCATGCTTTGGCAAAGATCAGAGCTCCGTTTGCTTAACCACGGAGACCGCATTGCTGCGTCCTGTTTGCAGACACTTTTTCTGCTGTTTTATTCTTTGTACCTGATGGCTCTATCCTAAGACACAGAGCTCTGTGTGTCAGGTAGATGACTGGATTTGTGCGAAACCTCCGAGCTAAAACCATGTACGTAGATCTGGAGTTCGATACATCCTCCCACCCACCACTAATATCCCGTGTGACCTGCAACACCAGACCCAAGAATTCCTGCACGTACTACAAGACATCCTCACCCCGCTCTGCTGGTAAGGACGTATTCTAGTGGCACTCAGCACAATCCTAGGTTCCAATAATACAAAAACTAATGGCTACCATTCCATGAGGGTCTATCTGAGCCAGGCACCCTCTACATGCTGTTTATCTCACCGTCTCCCCACAACAACCACACATGAGAATGCTGACAGACACTTACCCAAAGCCACCCAGCTAGTAAATGACCAAAGCAGAACTGTCTCATTTTAGAGCCATGGAGACGTGGGTTGTTCAAATCTGGTTGCTACATACTTAATGAACATGTGCATGTCCGTTAACCACTCCTTTAAGAATCCAGTTCCAACATTTCACAAGTGAAGACATGGAGACCCAGAGAGGGTAAGCAACCTGCCCATGGTTGCACAGCTGGCTAGTGGCCAATCCAGAGCCAGAGCCCAGACCTCCCATCTGCTCAGCCATCTCCTGCCTCCCACACCTGTAAGACGTCTGGGGGTCCCACTGCAATCCAGGCTCTGATGCAGCAGGCCTGGGAGCAGCCTGAGGTCCTGCATTTCTACCAGCCACCAAGGCAACCACGAGGCCCAGAACCAATGTCCCACCCCACGCAGCCATCATCGCCAGAAAGCATAAGAGGCTAGAGATACGTTTCAGGATGTCAGCAGGAGAAAGGAGCATGGATTCTGTTCACTGACCACGAGGGTGACCAGCCAGTCCCCACTTGTCCGGGACTTTCCCAGTGTCAGCACCGAAGGTGTCCCATCCCAGGAAACCCCTCGGGCCAGCAGTCATCCATCCTTAACTGGTCTGTATGCACACGTGACACAGCTTCAACTGCGGGAGGAAATGTGCACCACGGGTCAGAAGGGAGGGGCGCAGGGCAGAGGGCTGGAGAGGCTGAGGGCGCGGCCAGCCTCCTGGGTGGGTGCCTGGGCAGTTGCTGGGGGCTCCTTACTGGCTTCCGTGTTCTGCTCTTGCTGTCTGGAAATTCTTACTCTTTTTATTGAGGTGTCCTGCACACCATAAAATCACCTTTTTAAAGTACACAATTTGGTGTTTTGAGTTATGTGATCTAAAATGTCAAGGTTATGTGACCATCCCCACTACTAGTTGCGGACTTTTTCACGGCCCCAAATGGAAACCCTGCACCCATCCTCCCGTCACTCCCCAGTCCTCCCTCCCTTAGGCCCTGGCAACTACTGACCCGCTTTCTGTCTCTACGGATAGACACCTTCTGGGCACTTCATGAAAATGGAATCAGATAGCATGTGGCCCTTGTGTTTGACTTACTTCATTTAGCATGTTTTCAGGGTTCATCCATGTTACAGCATGCATCAGTACTTCACGCCATTTTATTAGTGAGTAATATTCCATTGTACAGCTACAACATATTATGGATGTACCACATTTTGTGTTTAGCCATGCATCAGTCAATGGACATTTGGGTTGTTGATATTGTTTGGCTATTATATATAGAAGCTGCTATGAACACGCATATACAAGTTTGTGTGGACATGTTTTTAATTTCTACAAGTGGAATCACTGGATCATATGGTAACTATGTTTAACTGTTTGAAGAACTGCCAATCTGTTTTACAAAGTACTGGTATCATTTTATGTTCCCTCCAGCACATGGGTTCCAATCTCCCTGCATCCTCGTCAACACTTGCTATTGTCCACCTTGGTTATAATAGCCATTCTCATGACCGTTCACTGTTATTTTAATTTGCATAAAGTTGCTAATAAATTTTGAACAAGGGGCCCCTCCTTTTCATTTTACTTTGGGCCCAGCAAATTATGCAGCTGGTCCTAACTGGTGCAAAACAATAAGAACAGGAAGGACCAGCACCCAGGGACTACAGTCCCTCCCTGTACTCCCCAGACACAAGGGGCTCAGGCGCAGGAGGGAGGAGGAGAAACCCACCTTTTCTCACTTACCTGTCAGACACCCTGGAAGAAATGTCAGGCTCATCCTCAGAGGGGGCCACTCTGCTGAGCCTCTGGACTGTCCCAGCCCCCCAAGCCTTCCTCCTTCCTGCCCCTTCCGCTTGGACTCCATCAAGTGAGGGGGAGCCGCGTGTTCCACTATTCATTCAACAGCAGCCTGTTACTTGCCCGCCACGTGCTGAGCTAGATCCTGGGGGTATCACGAGAGCCGCTCTGAGTCCCAGGGCTCCCAACGCTGGTAAAAGGCTTGAATTCAAAGGCCTGGATAATTTGCCACATCCATTAAAACTCATTCACTTTAAATTATCATTCTGCATATTAATCAGCAAACATAATTGTTAAGAAACCAGTTGCTGATGGAGGAGAAGGAGAAAAAGAGGGTGAGGGATTCCTTCAGTCAGAGGAGGGGCCTCCATTAAGACGCGGCAGAAAAATGGAAGACGGAGAAACAGCTCTGAAATACTTGATAAACTTGCCAGCGAGGGGCCCTGCTGGCCCACATCTGGGCCAGGCTCAGAGCCGCCCTGCCCGGAGGGGCCTTGGTCTCCCCAGTGCCTGGAGGCCGTTCTGCCCTGCTGGATTTAGGAAGATGAGATTGTGGCCTGTTTTTTACCCACACTGCCTCTTTCCCTGAGGATTGGTTAATTGAGGTATCACCTCTCAAGAATCATTGAGTAAAACTAATATATTACATTGCATCTTCCTCATTTCCACCAGGCAAACATTTCATGATGTGAATTAAAGGGAAGACCGTGCTCTTGAGCATGTCAAACAGAAAGCAGTTAATTCAGGACCAAACTGGAAGAGGCTGATCTCCCTAATTTACACACTGGAATCAGACTTTATTTCATTTCTTTATCCTATTTCTAAAAATGAAATCATAAATTTCTGCTGACAGGTTGGCACAGATTCGTTATAAGTGCTTATAATTCAGTTATCTTCAGCATGTCTTTGACCAGCATTCAGCAGAAGTCAGTCACATAACTTTGTCACATCCAACCTTGTACACTTTACCCTTTTTAATATCTTGGGATAGTTACTTCTTATCTGAGAAAGATTATAAAATAACCTGGTATAAACTTTGGGGTTTTCTAGACTCCTTGCAATTTGGGAAGGTGCAAATGGGGACCATTAAGTATTGTTATGTCTCTGAAGGTCCAGTGAAAATCAAATACTTCATCTGCAGAAGCCAACAGTAACAAAAGCTTACCCATAGTTGGCTGGAATACTACCAACCTTCACATTCATCAGACGTTCTGACTGACAGCCATGGGTTGTTATTGCTTGATGGGTTAAAAAGCATATGTGTTAGTCATTTTGTAGACAAAATATTTTAAAAACTGAATACACGAGGGAGGTGTCAATTACTAAAAGAGTTTTGAAAAGTCTAAGGAAAACCTAGAATAAAACATCAGAAAATGCTGTTCCTTTAGGAGCTACTGAGTTTGATGCACAGCCCTTGGGGAATTCATGTTCCCACTTTCCCCTCCCTGTTGCCAGGTCTTTCTCCTCCACCCAGTCATCCCACCTGTAACCCAGAACTCAAGGTGCCTGAGGGGTAGGGCTCCCAACGGGCCCTCTCTGCAGGTTGAACAATCAAAATTATTTGCACCCATTTCACTCTTAGGTCTGCCCGGGCCTGTTATTTCTCTCCACCCTGGAGTGGCTCTCGGCCAGCAGGAAAGCCCACTGAGATCAAATGGGCATCACTGCTCTCAGGAAAGCCTGACCACAAAGCTCTGAGTAACTGACGCTTCTCGGCTGCAAGTTCTAAAAAGGACCAGGCTAGTGAGACTTCCTCAACTGCGTCATTAACGAATGGCTTTCATCATTTGTTGGAAGTGAATTCTAGCTCAAAAGTTTAAATAGCTCAAAAGTTTTTAAATGTGCATATCGAAGTCAAAGGGAGGCAAGGAGGAGCCTCTTCGATCTTCCCTCTACACTGAAGATAAAGAACCGACAGTTTCTTACGCGCTCCCACTGCCAAGAGTGGTAGTAAAAATACTAATAAAAACAGTAACGGATATAGCAAACATTTCATTCGGACTTTTCTTTCCCCCCCAAAAAAAGAAATGCTTCACAGGAATCTTCTCAGGCTGGAGTCAGGAGACGCACACTAACAGAAGCAAACTCTGGCATCTGGCTTTGGCCGCCCCAGTGGGAGGCAGGTGGGAGCTCCTCCTTCACCCCGGGCACCGGGCCTCCCACACCTGCGGCTGCGGACGCTGCACAGCCAAACGGAACAGAGAAGGCCGATGCTCTGTTCTCTTTTCTTTCTTTTCAGTTAGCAAATAGAGCTACCATTAGCCATTAATACAAGTTATTCGCATCCTAATTTTTTTAAATTCTTTATTCTATGGGCAAAAAAAAAAAAAAAAAACCAATAAAGTTTTCTGAACAAGAAAATGCCATTCCCAAACTTGTGCGGAGGCTGGTAACCCTGGAGGCTGCATGAAGGGTGAGCGAGGCTGATGTGGAGCCTGGAGGTGAGGCAGATAAGGAGCTTCTAGCAAGAGATGGTGCCGGGTCAGACCAGGATAAAAACAGGAAGACAGATGGAAGAAACAGGGCGAGGACTACAGATCAGTGCTGTCTGGGAGACAGGGAGGGGGACGCACAGAAATGGCTCCAAGGGCCTTGCTGGAGGAGGAGCCATGCATTGCCAAGCCAGGCAGGAAAGCAGCACCGGCGATTCACAGGCACGCGTGAGCCCTGCCCACATGCACCCACCAGGACAAGCTCAGCCCAAGGGAGCAGCCAGCCCCCCGTGAAGCCCAGAGAAGCAGCAGATCTGCAGACAGCTGCCTGGGTCCCAACACCTGGGTGCCCTCCTCCCGCCCCACCATGCCCATGTGACCCAGGGCAGGCTACTGACCCCATGCAGCCCGAGCTTCCTGACCCTTGGACAGGAGCCCTTGGCAGCTTGTTGTGAAAATGAAGTCTTACTCAGCATAGCCTCTGTGCAGGCCTGGCAGAGGTCAGGGGCCTAACAGTCAATAACCATCATCAGCCACGCAAACGTGCCTATACAGAGCTCAGGAAAAGTGCACGACTTTCCCAAGGTCATACGGTAAATTAGTTCATAAAACCAGAACTCAGGCTAGTCTGAAGCCGTGCTTCCTGGGAGGCAGGAACGCGAGCCCTTCCTCCCCGGAAGCTCCACGTTCTCGCGCCCCATCCAAACCTCCTCAGAGCCCAAGGCAGAGCCCTACAGAAGGCTTTCATTCCCAGCACCAGAGCGCTCTTCTGCCTGCACAGTATCTATCATCATTTTCCTTAGGCTGCCTGACAGGTATTTTTAATTCTAATCACACAATCAGCCACGGTGTGTTGTCATCTATTCTTACACAACTGCCCCAGAACTTGCTAGGTTGAAAGGACGAGGTGGTATTTCTCTGCGTTATGTGCCTTATCGGGGTTCAGATGGATGGTTCTTCTGAACCATGTAGCTGCCCCGAGTCGCTGCGAAGTCCAACATGCCTTCACTCACACGTCTGGTGCGTCTGTGGGTGGGGCTGGACCAGCTGGGGGCTGTCGGGTCTCTCTCTCCCCCGTCTTCAGTTGTCTGAGCTAAGCTTTTCACAAAGGAGTTGGGTACCAAGAGGAGAACCAGAAGTTGCCAGGCAACCTCAGGCCAGGGCTCAGAGGCCCAGAAGGTCACCGCCACTGCATTCTGTCAGCCAAAGAAAATCCCAGGGCCAGGCCAGGTTCAGAGGGAGGGAAGCAGACCCCAGCTCTTTACACACACGTGCTCCCACGAGGATGGGGAGGAATCGCTGGGAGGAAGGGCTACAGGCCATCCTTGAGGGTTCCCACCGAAAACATTGTTTGTGAAATGTGGGCTTCAGAGTTAACAGAGAACTATTTCATTACAACTTTTTAGAAAATATCTCATCCAGGCCTGAGCAAAACCTGTTTTGTGTAAACATCTTTTGCCCTTGATTTCCCAGAAGCATTTATGTGAGGACTGTAGTAGGTGGGATGGTGCCCTTCAGAAAGACGTCCAAACCCTTAGACTGTGTGAATGTGACATTACTGGAAAAACAGTCCTGGCAAATGTCATTGTCTAAAGAATTCTGAGGTCAATCTGGGTTACACAGGTGGCCCTAAATGCAGTGAACACCCACCTTACATAGACACACGCAAATACATGATGCGATGACAGAGACAGAGATGAGAGCAATGCGGTCGCACGCCCAGGAGGCCAGGGATCGCCAGCGACCAGGGAAGGTGGGGAGGCAAAGAGGATCCCCCCCAACCTCCAGAGGGAGAGGGGGCCTGCCGACACCGCGCGGCCCACTTCTGCCCTCCGGAGCCCTGAGAGGACCCGCTGCTGTCATTCTGAGCCACCCAGTTTTGGGTAGTTTTTTACATCGGCCACAGGAAACAATACAAAGTTCCCCCCTCTTTATAATTTAGAGTGAATGCTTCCCTCTGGTTCAGGTTACGGGGCAATGGCTGCGGCTCTCGGCTCCTACTTCGCCCACCACTCAGCACGGATACCAAGACCCTTTCCCAGCTTCGCCCAGATGATGAGCCAATCCCGACGGGAACTCACAGGGTGCTCGGCCCCTCTGCTCACCCAAGAGCGCATCTACAGGGAGGCCCCAGGCTGCCCGAGTGACAGGGCCACCACCTCTGACCCCCCAGTCACTTGGATAAGCTCTCAGAGCTCTGGTTTCCCTCCAAGTACATGAGAGGACGTCACCGGCCTCAGAGCTGTTTCAGGAACTAAAGGGACTGGCACCTAGTAGGACCTCAAGAAATGGCCCCTGCGATTCCCATTACTCCTGTGCTCCACCTTGTGTGTCTGCCCGATGCCCAGTCTGGTAAGTGGGGCCTCTGAGCCCTGCCTGGCCCCTGCCGGCCGCCCGCCCCTGAAGTTGGAGGTCCTCCGCGACATGAGCTGGTGCCCAAGTGCCGCACCATGTCCACCGGCTCCCACCCGGCGGGTCTGCCCCACGAGGACACAGCAACGATTCAAGTTCACTGCCCCCTGGAATGAAGTCAGAGCCCAGGGCCCTGGACATCAGTGTTTCTCAAACCAGCCCCCAAGGCTCTGCTGGGCAGGCAGGGCTGAAACCACCGGATGAGGCTGGAGGCGGCTCCTTCGCTGCTCAGTCCTCCATGCCCTGGTCCTGCCCAGTCCTGGCACACTCCCTTCCCGATGGGCAGCAGTTCTCAGTGTGTGTGGTCCCCAGACCAAGAGCGTGGCATCAACCGGGGACCCATTGGAAATGCAGACTCTCAAGCCCCTCCCCAGACCTACTGGCTCAGGAACTGTAGCAGACCCTCCACGTAGCCCTGAGGCAGACAATTGGAGAATGGCAGCCCTACAGGATTTCAGCAGCTCACACCACCTGACAGCCTCTACAGTGAAGTGAAATACTATTAAGCCCCTCATATATTGTTCTCTTCCTAGCTTAGCATCCTTTGCAATGACTAGGAGATAGCAGAGCGCTCTGTCAGAGATGTGGCTAGGGCCCCCTGCACACCATGGATGCAAAGAGAAATCAACAGACCTTGGCGGGGCCCTAAGCCGCACCCTGCTGCTCCCCCAGCCTGCAGCCCGAGCGGCCAGGCCACTCCACTCCACTGCAAGCCACAGAATCAATGCGCTGGACTTAACCACAAGGTCAAAATCTGAGTTTGAACTGTAAAGGTACAGCATTTGACATTTAAAATGCCAACTGCTTTTTATAGCATCTCGAGTATTTAACAAATAGCACCTCCTGATATTTCATTTTCTAGGGTTAACAATGTGTTTGATGTTCATAGGATATGGACTCAGATATCAACCTACCCCTGCACATAAATTCTGCATTTATCTTGCCAGGACCTTGTGAGCTGGGCACGAAAAAGCACACCACGTTTCCAACATCCGGAGCCGACCACCGGCACCCACCGGCTGGGGCGCTCCTTGCTCTGACCCACCCTGGGGGAG
Organism: Manis javanica; assembly: GCF_040802235.1. NCBI lineage: Eukaryota > Metazoa > Chordata > Mammalia > Pholidota > Manidae > Manis > Manis javanica. Next base: position 3,252,822 of record NC_133170.1, on the reverse strand, counting down.
AAAGAAAGCAGATCCTCCAACTCTTCGGCCCCTTCTTGTGAGGTTCAGACAGATTCTGTTATTAAAGCTTCCTCCTTAATTACTGACATACGTGCAATTCGAGTTACTTTCTTGCAATTATGTTATTCAGCAATAATTGGATTTCCAGTTTTAATTAGGCCCTAAATTAGCAATAGCTTTCATGAAAGCCATTATAGTGATTTCTAACTACAGTGTTTGCTGCTTTTTGAGCACATTCTATTTCGAATGAATGATTCCCCAGTAAAGTGACAGTTGCAGTGAACTTACATGGGCTCCTATTAGTGATTACAAGTTGGGTCCTCTTCTGTTGTACCTAAATATTTGCCACAGATACTAAGCATTGAGCATCTCTATGTCACAAGAGCAGCTGTCTCCTGCACAGGGTTAGAGAACACAGTTCTGTTTGTGATAAAGAGAAAGCCAAGCAACCAGCGATTGAGCTCAGTTAAATAGGAAAGAGAATCTCTATCTTACTACTTGCTACTGTAGATAAACACTTGCAGAGAATACAAAATTAAAGAAAACTAAATTAGTCTTAAAGCTATTGAAACCAAACTGTTGTTGAACCCACAGAAGCATAATCCCATTGATATCACCCTTTGCTACAAGGACTGTCTATTCAAATCAGCCCAACAAATAGGTGCTGAGTGTCAGCTATTTGCTAGTTATTGCAAAGGACACCAAGCTAGTAAAAGACAATATAGTGACGTGCTTAAGACTATGAGCTTTGGAGTCAGACTTTTTGGGTATAAATCTCAGCTCTTCCTGGCTGTGTGGCCTCAGGCAAACTACTTAACCTCTCTGAGGTTCTGTTTCCTCATTTGTAAAATGTACCACAAGGTGGGTGTGTGGATTAAATGACTTCTGCAGGTGAAGGACTTTAAAAAGTGCCTCCACGTGGTAAGCACTTACTGAATGCCAGCGCTGTGACTCTGGTTCAGGAGGCAAGCACTTCATCTGTGTTGCCCATCACTGCACTGTCAGCATCCAGAAGAACAACTGATAGGTGATAAGTGCTCAGTAGGTGCTTTAGTGTAACAGGAAAACCCAGGACTGCAGGAAGTGCCCTGAGAGAGAGAAGGGGCTCAAAGGGGAGACTGCATCCAGTCTGGGGGAGCAACTGCATCTAGCTTGGGGTATACCAGTCAGGACACTGACAGGAAACAACATTAAAATGGAATAACTGAGGAATATATTATGAAACAGCTACTCACAAAGGTATGGGACAAATTAAGAGAGACAAACAGAAAGGGTGAGGCACCATGAGGTTGGCAGAAGCCGAGTGCCTTTACCACCCCTAATCAGAAAGACCAGAAGGGCGGAAGCCTCAGTGGGGCTCTGGCAGGAGCTGTGGCCTCCAGCAAGGAGGGCACGTGGTCTCCGCCCCCTGTAGCCACATAGGAAGGGGGCCAGGCAACGAGTGCCAACTTCTGTCTCCTGCCCTCTGACCTTGGGCTGTTGGCTAAACCTGGCTGGAAGCCGGAGGCCGAAGGACATACCCCACACGACTCAGCTCGGGAGACATTCAGGAGGCGTGGGACTTAAGACGGGCCGTCGGGCAGAGGTGGGTCGCCAGGTGCCGTTGGAAGGGGGGGGAAAGAGGCCGAGGCAGGAGGCCAGCGGGAGTGAATCCAGGCAGGAAAGGGGCAGGACAGTATCTGGGATCAGAACCGACCCAATCGGGCTGCAGATCAGGGCCCACGTCTGTGCGGCCGGGCGATGCTAAAAGCTCTGGGGGAGGCATCTCACAGACCGTCCCGAGTAACGGGAGAGACGGAACGGCATTCTGGAGGCGGCGTGGAGGCCGCGGTCCGGGCGGGCAGGGAAGGCCCAGAGCGGCGGTTCAAGAGGTCCGACTTTGCAGCGGCGGAAAGTGAACAGACCTGTGTGAGTGAGATGATCAGAGGCTTTACTTCATGACAACCCAAGGGAGCAAAAAACAGAGAGAACTCGGGTGGGAGAAACCGGAGCGGGACTACGGGAACAAACACGGACGAGGGGGATGCAGGCGGGTCCACGAGGGCAGAAAGGGTCAGCGGTGGCCCCGGATGTCTCCCTGGGCGGCCGGACGCCTAGGAGGAGGACGGCGGCGTGAGGAGGGCGCGAGCAGAGGAGTGCTAACGAGGAGGCCGCTGAGTGTCCGCTCCTGTGGGTCCTGCCGTCTGTACAGGCGCCCCTGGACGCCAGCCAGCTGGGTCTCCCTGCCCCCCTGGAGTTCTGCTCATTCCTGTTACTCTGACGGCCCACCTGCCTGACCCAATTTGGTTTCTCAGCTCTTCAGTCTTTGGCACCTCATTTCCAGGCCCATCCTGAAGCTCAGGCCTGGTTCCAGGCCCACCTCCCGCTGACCTCAGACCTTTGAGCTGCTTGTGTTCAGTTATTCAGCCCTGGAGCCACGCTGTCCAGCAGAACCTTCCGTGATGAGGGACACGCGCTCTACCTGCACTGTCCAGCGATCACCACGAGTCCACATGGCTATTGAGAACTTTTAATGTGATTAGTGAGGTTGAGGAAGTGAACTTTTAATTTTATTTAATTTTAATTAATTCTAATTTGGATACCCTCCAGGAGGAAGCCCATTTCAGTGAAAGATGGAAAAGAACGAAGGGTTGTCAGATTGTGAATGTTTAAACAGATCTTGCTGGAACTACCCCTGGGAGAAACTGGCAAGAATAAAGTCTGTGTTCAGCACGTTTTCAGTATCATCTCTACTTCCTTCCCCACACAGCACATCTTGTAAGAAGCTGCTTTCTGGGCGCCCCACAGCAGTGCTCAACCCTGACCTGCTCTGCCCTGCCTCTCCTGGGGACATCTACAATGTGTGTCACAGCCCCTACAACTCACCCGCACCAGCTGGGATTAAGAACTAGGCACAGAGGACCAAGCAGAGAAAGGGCCCAGCCAACAAGCTGAGCAGGCTGATTGATTTTATCTATAGGAGAACAAAAATCCCAAATCTCCCTCTAAATCCTGCTCCATATTTTTAATAGCATTTTTCATGTTCTAAACACTACATAATTTATTTGCATTTATTGTCTAACATTCCACTTTCCGGGCAAGGATATAAGGACCACAAGGACAGGAAACTGTCTATATTGTTCACTGATACCAAATTCCCTAGAGCGGAGCCTGGTGAGTGAATTGGTCCTGAAGAGGGAGACAGAAAGCTTCAGCAGCTGGGGGTTACACGAGGTAGGACTCAGTTCAGGACTAGATCAAAGGGTAAAACCTGAGTGTAACTCCAGATGATCATAGTTGCCTGACCACTTAGTTAGGAAGGACGCAGAAGCGTCCCTGAGCCCAGCAGGAAAGAGTGCTGTAATTGGCTAGTCATGTCTGCCCTGAGCACAGTAGTGGTGGCCCATAAATGTCAGTCTCGACTAAGCAACGGAGAATTACAGCTCCAGCCCAGGGACCAGTGATTCAGGCCAGGTGTCCAGTCCAGGGAGGGCACTTGACTCACTGAGAAAACAAAGCACTTATCTGGCCACTCCAACTGTTAAACACAGCAGGTAATGTGAGGATGTAAGTCAGTAACAAGGTGCCTGGGGTTTCCCACAGATGCGCAGCATAGCCCAGGATCAGGGCAGCAAGATGCATTCACTGGCTCAGCCAGTGTCTCTGTTATTTGTGCACCAGCATCATTCTAGGCACAGAAGACACAGCACAAATAACACACAAAATTCCCTGCCCTTGGGGCACTTGCATTCTAGGGGGAGAGGGAGATGATAATCAGACTAACCAAAGCACATAGTGTGATGAACAGCGGTAAGAAGTAAGAACAGGCTAGGAAGTACCTGCGGAAAGGGTGGCTGAAGTTTCCGACAGAAGAGCCGAGGAGGGATTCATTCAGCAGATACATTTCACATCAGCCCTTCCCGGCTGGCAATCCTGTTACTGGAGAACTGCCCTGGGCTGGCCCAAGCGCACCTCGGTACTGGTACCGACAGAACACTCCGTGGAAGGGAGGGGCATTCGGACGCTTTTTGTTGTGAGTCTGGTCTTGACTGGTCTGTGATACGACCTGCAGCAGGGCCTCCCTGCTGTTCACTTGCCCAGCACAGACAGTCCCACAGGCTTCCTTAGCAATCTGGCAAAGGCTGAACGCCTTTTTAGAATAGTGTTTTTAAAAGCATAAAATAAAATATGTGGTATTACAAAGGAAACAAAATATATCAGAATAGAACTATCAAATATTTTTAACAAATATGTGATTTGGTAATATATGTGATTCTTTATTAATGTATTGATAAAACCTACAGATACATGTAATAAGCACATAGCTATAATAATAATGGTAATAAATGAAAATATCATTTTGATGTGTCTGAACAACAATAATGTGGCACGAAGAATATGTGTGATTTCCATTGCTGACAAAGCATCTCGGGTTTATTGCCTACCTATGTAGCTGAAAATGCTAAATTTCAGCTGGAGGTTAATTAAAATGAAGATGCAGTCTTTTCCCCATCCAAGTCCATGGACACCCTCAACTAAGGCCCCTGGCTTAGTCCTGTCATACCTGTTTGCATCTCCCCAACAGACAAAAGCTACTGAAAGCAAATTTACCCAGTTCCTGCAGGGCAGCAGTGATTCAGAGGCCATTACCTCACACCTGGTGGGAGGATATGGTTGGATTACGCCTGCTGAACCTTTTCTGTTCTCAGTAAAACCTGATTATCATAGTCATAAGCAAGGTGGTCACAGACAACATATGGAGACCATCTCGTTATTGTACAGTCTTCAGAAAACATATTCACTCAGCAAATACATATTGAGCATCTACTGCATGGCAGGCACTGTCCTAGACATTGGGGTACATCAGTGAAAATATACTTCCTGCCCCCCAAAAAAAGTCCCTGACCTCAGGAAGCTCAGATTCCAGCAGAGGGCAGCTGGGCAGGTGGCTGGGGACAGCAGAGGGGTCAGACAATAAACTCAAATAAATGATTTAAATGATATCATATGAGGTGGATGATAAGTGCTATGAAAAAAAAATATGCGGACCATTGTAAGTCCAGCCAGCCGGAGGGAAAGATGGAATTTTAAAGTGATCAACATCAAGTTTATCAAGAGGGCAAAGGTGAAATTTAAGGAAAGACTTGAAGGAGGTGAAACTGATCATATTCTCTTGACAAACGAGTCGCCTCCCCAGGGACCACATTCTCTGGCCTGATGGGCAGCAGCTCAAGAACAGAGGCCCCTGTCTCTCTGCCCCCTGGCTTTTCCTGCGCTCCGTTCCCCATCTGTGAGAGGAGAGAGCTGGGCTTGATCAATGGTTAGAAGAACCGTAGCGGGCACAGCACCTGGGTGGTGGAGGTGCACCTGGGGCCCTGGAGGGAGAGGATGCCAGAGGCCAAGGACGCAAAGATTTCAATCACCTCCCAACTTCAACTTTCCATCTATTCTGTTTGAAAAGTGTTTCACTATAAACAACAAAAAAGTCTGAAAATAATTAAATAGTGATTTTAGGGTTTTTTTCTGTTAAGTAATTGTCATAATTGCCATAATTATTTAAAAGAAAAATCACGACCACGTTGCACTTCACTTCTCACAGGCTGCCATGATCTCACAACTTCTTTCGGCCCAATTTTGTTACTTTCAACACAGAGGTATCGACACACTGATAACGAGTTTCAAAACAAATCTGATGAAATGTGCATTTTCAGAGGGTTGTGAGTTCCTAGAATAAACAAGCCTTGATTTAGGGCATCCCACAGCAGCCTGGGGAGGAGGCTGCCCAGGAGGGGAAGTCCAACCCCCTGCCCTTCGTGGGACTGTGCTGCCCCTGACGTCCCATGAGCTCCACCAAGCCATTCTGATTAAGGGACCACCTGACTGCTATTTAAAATAGTCCCCCAATTACACACACACACACACACACGCTCACCTAGCGAAATTTTCTAACAAGCGACAGATCCCGGTACGGGGTCCGTTCAGTCAGATGTCAGCCATCGCATACCCACATAACTGATCATATTGCTCGCCCCATAAATATTCCACCATCAAGGAAGAGATTTACGATACTGTATCTTCAGTTCAATCTTCAGAACGATTTACAGCTCACACACACCCCCAAACTTATCACCAAGTGCATTATCTGGAAACAAAGCGGGAGCTAGTCCTCTGAGACGCCTGGAGCCTTCTGCGCGCTCAGCGCGCTCTCCTCTCCGGTTCCCGGGGTACAGGGAACGAAGCTCTGCAGTGGGCCTGCGAAGTGCCCGTGCTCACGGGGGTGGCAGCCCACTAGATGATGAGCCTCTGGAAGATCATAGGTTGGTCTTCAGACTGGGAACCGTAACAGGACCTTTGCAGGACCGGAGGGGCCTCGAGCCAGCCCGCACTAGGGACGAGGAGCCCCTCGGCTCACCCCCGCTGACGCCTGGTGCTTCTTAGCGTTCCCCGCACACCGGACTTCCAGGCTCCCGCTCGGGTCCCTGGCCAGCCCAGGGGTGTTTCGAAGCCCCGGGTTGCACGCCAGAGGCACCAAGGGAACTTTAAGGGAAGACTAGTCCCCAGCCCCACAGTTAGCCATGCTGGTTTAACTGGTCTGCGGGGGGTCCAGACGCCCCAGGGGATTCCAGCACAGCAGAGCTGAGAACCTCTGACCCCGCAGGCCTGGGTGTTCATTTCCCCAGCTGTGGACCGCAACTCGCAGGCCCTGCAGCCAGATGTGTGGGCAAGTCGGGTCCGCCAGGCACGAGAGTTCACACCGGTGCCGACGCACGTCAGGGACTCGATGAGCAGGGGCTGAATCATCCGGCGGACAAACACCGAGCTGGAGGTGCGGTGGTCGTCAGCACATGACAGTTAACACTGTCACTCAAAATGCTTCCTTAAAGCCTTATGAAGTTTTCATATACAAAATGCTATCTGACTTTTGCTCTCCCATTCCAAAGGCACTGTTTCCTTTCAGGACCAGCGTTCTGTGGAATCATCATATAATGGAGAGAACTACGAAATCAGAGAAAAGCCGTCACCCAGCACTGGCATGCTTCTCTACCCTGAACTGTTTTCGTACGTCCTGTCTCAGTGGCACATTGGAGAAGAAATGCCCCTTGTCTCCATTTGCCATTCCTCAGCTCTGAGAACACATTTTTCCCCATGGCTAACTTCCTACCATCATGGGAGAGGAAACTATGTTCCTAAATTAAACACTCTTGCCAAAACTGAGTGAACACCTCTGTTTATTGAGGCAAAACCACAAAATGAAAATTTTTAAATTAGAATGTCCATTTTCATTTTAGTTCCAGCAGTCTCTGAGCCAGTTGCTATTCACGTGGGGTTGGGACACCAATCGTGTCTCCCTGTGAAATGCACTTCCTCGTAACACATGCAATACAGTCATTCCAGCCCATTTTATTGATTGGTGCCAAGCACCGCACAACCAGTCAGTCCCCTGGGGAAGCAACCCTGACAGTAAGGACTGGTGATGAAGGTAGCTGCAAGAGTGCCCCTGAGCTGAGCTCCCAGGACAGGAAATGGACACAAATGCAGGCTCAGTTACCCCAGGGAAGGGGCATTCTGAAAAAGTAGCTGTGGTGTGATCTGCACAATTACCCCATTTCACCCTAATTCTTCCTTCTGTTTTCTCCGTCTGCATTCCCTCCATGACTCAGACGGCCCTGTGACCCACTTATACTAACTCTTCATTTCCAAACCAGGTACCTCATTGTCACTATTTAAAACTTTCAAGTTTCATTTAGATTGGGTCCCCCTGAAAGCCAACTTCAGATTGCCCTTAAAAATATGAATACTTTGCGCGCACACCCCCCCCCCCCAGCCAATCAGGTCAGCCCCTGCCACATTCTTTTGAGGCACGTGTTCCCCCAGGATCACCCCCAACGTTGCATCTTCGAAAAACATCTATGATAAAAATTCAAATACATTAAAAAATGAGCATAAATAAAACATAATTTCCTCCAAATGATTTATAAAATACTAAAACATTCACCTCCCTGTCTGCCTGCCTGTCAGGAGTGCCACAGCATACAGCCTTGGGGCAGCGGGCTGCACCCCTTCCCTGGCAGAGTCTTCCACGGCGCTGCCTTGCCAACAGAACACCCAGCAGCTGCCAGTTCTCACAGATGTCAATGGCACTTTACCCGTCAAGCATCTGGACGATTGTGCCCGTAATGAGGTGGCATGGTCTGTACTTCCTCCTCAGGGGCTCTGATGTCAATGAAAATGCTCAGATGTGAAAAGCTGGCAGGAAAGCAACAGGTGGGGGCAGAGGAGTGCCTCACCTTATCCCGCGGAGATTTTACTATACGCCCACCTTAGTGAAAGGCCCTGTGGAGTTGGGGTCACCGCTCTGCCTGCCTCAGCCTTCCCCCACTCCCTGCCAACCCCTAGTTCTCCGCTTCAGTAATGGCGGGGACACTTAGAGTGGACGGAAGGCAGTGGCCGCCTTGCACAGAATGTGTGCAGGGGGCAGTGAAAGCAGGTGGCTGGGGCCCGCTCCGGAGCTCCTCACTAGCAGGTCTCTGCTGGGCCTGAGAATCTTCATTTCCCCTCAGCTTTATTAAGATGTAATTGACATATAGCAGTGCATAAGTTTAATGATTTGCTGTATGTTTATGTTGCAAAATGATCAGAGTGAGTTAACATCCCCATCATCTCACATAGTTACCATTTTGTGTGTGTGTGTTGAGAACTTTATGATGTCTCTCTTAGCAACTTCCAAGTATACAATCCAGTATTGTCAACTGTAGTCACCATGCCGTACATTCCATCCCCAGAATTTCCTCTTATAATGGGAAGTTTGTATTTTTTGACCATTTTCCTCATGCCCCCCCGTCATCCCTCCCCTCCACCCCTGGCAACCCCAATCCACTCTGGTTCTACGAGTTCATTTTCTTTTAGATTCCACATGCAAGTGAGAACACATAGCATTCGTCTTTGACTCAGTTCAAGCTTATTTAGAAGGTCCATCCATTTTATCACAAATGGCAACATTTCCTTCTTTCCCATGGCTAAATAATATTCCATTGCTTATATATACCACTGTTTATTTATCCATTCATCTGTGGACAGACAATCAGGTTGCTTTCATGTCTTGACTATTGTAAATAATGCTTCAGTGAATACAGGGGTGCAGGCATTGCATGTGAGGGAATGATTTCATTTCCATTTCCTTCAGATACATACCTAGGAGTGGAACTGCTGGGTCATACGTTAGTTCTATTTTTAGTTTCTTGAGGAGCCTCCATACTGTTCTATAATGGCTGCATCAATTTACATTCCCACCAACAGCACAAGGTTCCTTTTCTTTTCATCCTTGACAGCATTTGAGCTCTCGTCTTTTTTATAACAGCCCTTCTAACAGGTGTCAGATGATAGCCCTTTTGTTTTGATTCGCATTTCCCTGATGATTAGTGACGTCAAGCACCTTTGCATGTACCTGTTAGCCATTTGTATGTCTTCTTTAGGAAAAGGTCTATTCATGTCCTTTGCACATTTTGAGATGATTTGTTTTTGTGGGGGGTTTTTTTTTTTTTTTTGGTTATTGAGTTGTATGAGTTTCTTACATATTTTGGGCATTAATCCCTTATCAGATATACGATTTACAGATGTTTTCTCCCATTCTGGGTTGCCTGTACATTTAAGTTGAGGGCTTCCTTTGCTGTGCGGAAGGGCTTTGTGGTCTGATATCGTCCCACTTGTTTATTTTTGCTTTTGTGGCCTTGTGCTTTCGGTGTCCTATCCAGAAAATCATTGCCAAGAGCAAAGTCAAGGAGCTCTCTCTCTGTTTTCTTCCAGGAGTTTTATGGTTTCAGGTCTTACATTTGTCTTTAACTTATTTCAAGTTAATTTTGGTGAGTGGTGGAACTTAGTGGTCGGCTTCACCCTTCTGCATGTGGATAGCCAGTTTTCCCAACACCTCAGCAAAGACACCTTTTCCCCACTGAGTATTCTTGGCTCCCTTGCCAAACATCAGTTACCTGCATATGCATGGCCTTACTTCTGGGCTCTAGATTCTGTTCCATTGGTCTGTGTGTCTATTTCTACGCTGCTACCATCCTGCCCCAGCTCGCTGTACTTCTGCGGTCATCGTAGGGCTCCAGTCCAGTGCCCAGAAGCTGTTTCCAGCCTCCAAAGCCATCCTGTAGTCTGAGGAAGGGTTTGGCAACTGGAAAATTGAGACACAACACAGAGACCACCCAACAAACTGTCACCAGGAGGCTTTTACATGCAGGGTAAGAGGTGCCTGAGGCAGAAGAAGCTTACATGGCAGACCACCAGGAGTCCTCAGAGGTGGGCCACCTGGCCAGCCTTCCACGCCTGTCAGTCATGTGGGTGTTCCACTGAGGAGGAGGCTGTCAAGGCTGCTGGATGGACAGCTACTGAACCCAACACACACAGGAGTCAAGGACACAATAATAAGAGGTGATTAGATAGCTACAGTACAGGTATTCATTTTACAGTAAGAAATTCAGATGTACAAAAATAGAACTTTTAAAAATTTGCTTCTCTATAACTCAACCTACCTTAGATTTCAAACCTCCATTTTACCTGAACTGAAAACCCTGCCTAGTCACTTCCCAGAAAACTCAAATATTCAGAGTTCTCACCCTGTCCCTTTAATGTTTGTTGCCCAGAGAGTATTTCAATCCTGGGGGCACAAGCGGCCGCCGTGTGACAGTGGTAGACAGCACCTTTCCCCACGCCCACCTTCCTTGGCCACATGCTGTCCAGTGCTGACATTTGTAGCCAGATGCTTATACCCTTTGCGCACTAACCGTCCCGCACCTGCCGCAGACCCCTGGCCTCTGCAGGCTCCGTCCCACTCCCTGGGCATCAGGGTTGTGCTGAGCACCTGTGGGACATCCTTGCTGTTTAGAAGTCAGGGCCTCTCAGGCCTGCTAGCCCCCCTCAGCCACCTCTGCACCCCTCTTAAGGACACAGAAAGCTTCCTCTACTCTTCCACACTACTTCAGGGATGAGGAAACGGGTTTGTGGGCTGTGACCTCCCTCCGCCTTAAGGAAACTGCTCTGCCATTTTTCATCTACTGGAGACCTACTTGGTGCAGGGGGTCCTGGGTCGAAGAGGCTTTCTGTTTCCTCAGGCTTTACCCAAGAAGCAATGCACGCGTGTCCTGCTCTGGACCTTCCCCAGGCTCGCCTGTGCTTGGCGCCATCTAAGCCCGGAGAGGACTCATCCCAGGAGGTGTATCCTGGCTCTGGGTGTATCCTCCTACCACCGACTGATTGAATTTATGTCTCTTTTTGAGCATTAAAATCTGTTACTGTTTTTTTAAAAAATCATAAATTTCAGCTATTCTCCATGATTTGGTTAATATACATTAGTCATTCATTTATACATCTGTCTTTTTATTGAGTATTTTCTATTGGGTCAACTATGTCCTAGGCACTTAGGACACATCGAGAAAGAAACAGAACATAAAAATAGGAAAAACTGCCCTTGTGAAGCTTACACATGAGGGGAGAAAGACTTTAAACAATAAATGAAAAATTGATATTAATTACCTTTACTATATTATACATGCCATGAGATGATAAAGCCTGTGCACTGAGAAAGTAGAATATTAGATGATACAAACTATGGCAAAATAATTCCAATGCTAAGAGCTAAATGCAAACCAGTAAGTCAAGGTTTGTGGTTATGGAGCCCTGGCATCAGTATTTTTAAAAGTTCCTCAAGTGATTCTAAGGTGCAGCCAGACTTGAGAACCACTGCCTTCATCTATGGAAATTATCACTATTGCTCTGTAGGGGTTGTTTATTTTGTCTTACTAATTCGTTTAGTCACTAACTCATTCAAAATATAAGTATGTATGTATTTAAGTATCTATTTAGTAAAATGTAGCACCTCCGTGTTCCATCTTTGTTCTAAACACTGGGGGTACAGCAGAGAAGAAAAGAGACAAGGCCCCTCTTCTCACGCAGTTCACATACCAGAGGATTGTTTTCTCTTCCATCATCTAATTCTCACAACACGTACACAGTGATCATTGTCATCCCCACTTTCTGGGCGAGAAAACTGAGCCTCCATCAAGTTAGGAAACTTGCCTAAAGTCACGCAAGCACCGAGTGACGGAGCCAGAGCGCACATCTGGGTCCGGGGAACCCAAAGGCCACATTCTTCTAGCCTCTCTGATAATAGCATTTCCCATCCACGCTTCTTTCCATCTTATTTCCAATGCTTCATCATGAAACAGTTTCATGATATAATTTAATGGAATTAAATTTGAACAGCTTAAAATTGTGTAATTGATTACATTCAGTTTCCATCACAAATTACTAATTTGATTCACACCTGCTGATATGACACCTGGAGGGATGGAGGAGATGTGGGTGGCTGGTTAGGCCTTATTGATCTACAATATATACATGCTAATTGCATAAAACCAATGATATTTTAAAACCCCCAATGGGCTGAGATTAGGCAGGCCATATCATCAGCTTACCTGCTGGACACCTGGCAATTATTGTCATCGGCCTCAAATTCTGAAATTAATTTTCATTAAATCTCCCTGAGAGTTATATATCTCAGATGATGTGCCATACATGATATGAGATCATACATTTATTAAAATTGTAGATTTTTGATCAACATTTCACATTCAGTACAACTCTGAGTTATTTTAAAGATATATACTATTACAGGCAAAACCGTGTCCCACCAAAATCCAAATGTTCAAGCTCTAAGTCCCAGTACCTCAGAAGATGACTGTATTCAGAGACAGGGCCTTGAAAGAGGTAACAGAGGTACACTGAGGCCATTAGGTGGGCCCCGATCCGGTGTGCCTAGTGCGCTGATAAGAGGAAGTCTGGACACAGAAGAACACCGTGGGTGCACGTGCGCAGAGGAAAGACCACGTGACGGAAGGGCAAGGCGGTGGCCGTCTGCAGGCTGAGGAGGCCTCAGAGGAAACTGGACCTGTAGGCCCCTTGGTCTTGGACCTGCAGCCTCAAGGGCTGTGAGAAAACAAATCTCTGCAGTTCCAGCTGCCCACTCTGTGGCATTCCATTTTGACAGCCTCAGCAAACTGAGCTAATAGGTTCTGTGGGCATGGGGTCCTGGCATCAGTAATTTTTAATGCATATACATATAACTTGGCAAATAATTACCCCTCCATGTCTGGCAAAAAACCTGTACTGTAATGGAAGATCATGGATTCTTTCTTCAAGGAATGTGGAGTCCCAGAAAGACATACACATGAAAGAGACAATTAGAAAATAACAGAAGAATCAGAATAATAGGAGACTTGCAGGATCCCTGAGGGGATCAAAGCCAAGATAGATCACAGATCACAGAAAGAACAGAGTTTAAAAACAAGGGGAGACATTGAGGTGGGGTGGGGTGCAGGTGGAATGAACAGTATACAGAGACAGTGAAACACTGAGGTGGGGACTACGTGCTTTGTCCCCAAACCCAGCTGTCATCGCTTACTAGACACATGCCCTTCGGTGCGTTACCTTCAAGTGGAGATGAAAATGCACACCTTGGGGCTCTGCTGACGGTTATTGGTGACGGTGCTGTAAGAGCAACTGCTGTCGGGTATTAAGGTCACAGTAAGTGTAAAAGCAGCAGGAGAGGACAGGGGGCAGAGCCTCACGCGGGAAAGAAAAAGATGCAGGTTGAGAATAATGAAAGGTAAGGGATGCCTTCCGTGAGGACTCGAGACTCACCTAAATCCCCCAAATGTGAACCATTTTCCCCCAAAAGGAACATTTTGCTTATGAAGTGCTAACACATCAGTGTAATGATAGCTGACGTTCGCTGGGCACTCGGCGAGCTGAGCCCTGTATTAAACATTCCACATCTATTAATTGCTTATATATTCATAATGCCCCACGGAGGGGGGTCTGGTAATAGTTACTATCCCTCCTTCATAAGAAAAGAAACTGAGGTAGAGCAAGGTGGCCTGAGTGGCCCCCAGGTGCACACTGGGGGGCACAGGTGGTCCCCCAGGGCTGCTACGCTACCTGAACACCTGCACCCACATCTCACAGGGACGCACGTGCCGAGCGCCACATGGCCACATTCTGAGAACCCTCCCAAGTCACAAGCTCAGAGAGGGCTCTGGAGCACGCCGCCAGCACCAGGCCTCGGAGGCCTTCCTGCCCAGGGCCCCATGCCCTCCTCCAGCTCAGCCCCGGCTCTCCTCAAAATACAGAACTGGAAACTGTCAGGGGTAATCAGATTTCCTTCGGGAGAAAACATACTCTATGGTCTTGCCAGGATCCTCTCAACGCCTGCCAGGATCAGGGTACTTCCTGCTTCTCTGTGTGATGACAGCAAGAAAACGATCAGATTTGGTGATGAGCAGAAGGAAGAAAAAAAGAAATTCTCAAAGTATAAATTCTATAACTACAGGGTGAAAAAGAAATTTTAAATACAACATTTTTTAGGTATGCATAATAAAAGCAAGTATTAATTAAGGCCCTGACATATGCCAAGCACATTAACCATATTTCCTCATTTAATGCTCACACCAACTTGTGCAGGCAGGTGCCATGATTACCCCGTTTTAGAGATGAAGAGACTGGGGATCAGAGAGGGGAAGTCACTGCCCAGGTCTAAAGGGTGGCGCGTGGTAGAGCAGGGGTCTGAGAGCCAGATCTGCCGGACCTCGGTGCCCACGCTTCCCGCTCCCCCTTTATCACCTCCAGCTCAAGCTAGCTCACTCCTGAGGGCTGTCCCTTCTCTCCAAAGGCCCATCATGCTCACGAGCACCAGTCCCCACCCTCCCTGCCACACCTGCAGCCCTTTCCACCAGAGCACAGGCACCACAAGCCACCCAGGGTGGCTGGCTGAGATGTAGGTTCCTCTGCCCCACCCGAACCCAGTGACTTCCCATCGAGGACAGTGGGGTTTGACTGTGATTTTAACAAGGCCACGGGGAGACTGTGAGGCTCACCAGTGTCTGAGGACACGGGTTTGCACTGCCCTGCATGAAATTTGTGTGCTGATTATAGGCTGACCCAGGGGCCCTGGGGAGTCAGGCAAGAGTCACACCAGCTCCAGGCAGACTGGCCATGAAGATGGCTGCTTGACATTTCTCATAAACGCAAGATTATAAATGTTGATCGGGCTCTTCACTTAGCCGACCAACGCTGGGTCACCCATAACATGGCTTACCTGTGGAACCGGGTGGACCACGGTCCAAAGAACTGAAGACACACTGGGTACAGAGCCCAGAGGGCGACGGGGGTGGCTAGGGAACACTTATTTCTTTGGGGTTCACCTTTGCTGAATACCTACAACTATTAAAAAGAGCATCTGAACCCTTTTGGCATTTCCACCCCAAAAATACAGAGGTATGAGAAGAATGTTTGCCAGGGATGTAAATCAAGCTTGTAAGAAGCCACTTCTAAAAGCCAGGTGGCTAATTCAAATTCGAATACATTTTGTTTCTCTTCTGAATAACAAGGAGCTGAACAAAACACATCTTCAGTGACATTTTTGGAGCACTGGTTTCCCCTCCTTCCCGTCCATTCACTCCAGAGACGCCGCCCTCAGTGTGGACGCAAGGTGGCTTGGTGAGAGGCGTATTTAAAGCACTTCCTCATCAACATTAGTAAACATTTCTTGAGCACCTACTGTGTCTAGGGCATGATATGAAATAGAGATTTGAAAAATACTTAGGCTCTATGCCATGGAGACCTAAACATGACCAGATCTGAGGGAATGATGCAGTGGGGTCCTGGAGCAGGTCCAGGCATGTGGGGAGCTTCAGCACTCAGTCTGACCAAGGGAATCATAAAAACATCAGAACATAAGTGTTCTTCCACTGTTTCAACAACCAGCAGGTGTCAGCGAAGGGAGCTGCCTTCTCGCTGTCCCTCCATCTCTCCAGAGCAACTGTGAACAGTCAGTGACTCCAGATAATTTGCAAAAAAAAAAAATCTACACATCCTCTATTCCATTCCCTAAGTATCTGTTAAGAGAACGCATATTGTTGAAAGGTACCATCGATTCGGGATTATCTTAAAATAACTTGCATTTTATTACTCAGCAGGATGTCCACTCTACCTGTATCTAAAAAGTAGTGCAATCACATGGTTTTTCAGCCGACAGACAAGCTGAGTGCACTGGGAAATTTGAACATCCCCTTAATAATTTCAAGGGCTGGGAGGAGAGGTTTGAGTCCAGCAGATTGAGATCTGTTGCCCAGCCTATTATCTCGGGACATTTCCCCCCAGACGCTTCCATTCAGGGTCTGCGGAAAGAGGTCCCCAGTGCCCCAGGTCAGACCCGACAGGAAATGGGTTGGCTTCCGAGGCCAGTTTACAGCAGCATTTTCTAAAGCTGTCAGGGCCTTCACAGTTCTTAGACTTGGGAGCTGAGCCTCAACTACCTTAGAACAGCTACTTTATTCTCTGTGAGGTTCTGATTTCACCTCAGAGGCTACCCGGAGGGGCAGAAAGCATGGTGGGTAATAAAAGGAAGGCAGAAAAGCATTGTCAAGAGGTCATAACAGTCCAGCTCTCTCGAAGGGAGGCCAGCACTGTCCTTAGGAACAGTCACCCTATAAAATGTAGGCAGCTGAGAAGTGGGTTAAAGTACATCATTCTGAAGGCTTATTCCTCAAAAGTCAAACATGATTTCAGTTTGGGGTCACCCACCAAGCATGAAGGTTGTGTATAACAGTATTATTAATATTCCATAAATTCTTTATATGGTACGCAGTGGAAATCATCATTTGTAATATTTATCTGGTGCTTGAATGAGAACACGCAGTAATATGACAATTCAATTTCCTACTTTGACATTTCAAATATGACCAAGTCATGATAATCAATCAGGAACACATTTATCCTCCACACGAAGCCAATTATACACCAATAATCAGTGACATTCTGAACTCGGAACCGAGGCCCTTGTACAGTGGCCACGGTGAGGGTGTGGGCGCTGGCAATGATCACGCTGTTGCTGCTTCTAACAGAATGTTTTATGCCTGAGAAGGGCAGGCAGTGCTTCTGAAACCTCAGCTCCAGCCTGGCTCTTCATTGCAAACTGCCTTTCTAATCAAAGCTTGTAAGAAGGGCAGCAGGAGATGCAGCCATTGCAAGACAGCACAAGCATACAGCTCTGGGATCACGGAGACTGTGGTTCAAGTCCTGGCTCTGCGCTTACCAACTGAGCAGACTTACACAGGTGACGTAAAGCCTCTGAACCTCAGCGTTGCCTTCTGTATACAGAGGGGATGGTAAAGCTTACCTTGCAAGGCTGCATAGGGTCCCCCAAGATGTCGGGGCACAGAGGTGCTCAAAAAATAGGAGCTATCACTATAACCAAAGCTGAAAGGTTCAGATCATGTTTTTAAAAGAATAATTTAAAAACTTTCTATATAAGCGAACCAATGTTGAGACAAGAGAAATATTTAAAACACAGCAGTCATTATAATCAGGTATCTTTTAAAATATTCTGATTACTAGAAACAATTAGATGCACTATTTTAATAATACCATAAAGTGGTTGCACTTCATTTATTGCATTCTGAAATCCCACGTGAGAATCAGAGGCACATAAACGGAGGCTATTAAGAATGCCTGCAGGAATACTGGCCGTGCGCCACTGAGCCAGTCCCTTGTCTTTGGGAGAGAAGGAGCCAAACGGCCGCTTCTTTCCAAAGTCACCCACGTGCTCAGAGCTCGCCTGACATCATCTAAACGCTGTGTGCGTGTGTGTGTGTGTGTGTGTGTGTGTGTGCGTTTTAACTCAACCTTCCTCAGCACCTCGCAGGGATTTTCCTTCCCCTAGGAGACAATGAAGAATACTGTCTGGGCCCAGGAGGGGTCTGGACGCGGCCAGTATGCCCGGGACGTGTCACTGCAGGAAGCTTTCCACGAGTCCTCTCTCTGGTCCCAAGGAGCAGGCCTCAGACCTCACAGATGCCCCACTGCTCTGCATGCTGTGGCTGGGAAGGGTCTATAGGTAGAAACTCACCGGAATGCTGTATTTTAACAATTGTTTATGCAAAAAAAAGTATAATTTAAAGGGTAAGCAGTTGATGGGAAAACTGAAAAAGTAGCTTTATAATCAAGTATCTTCTTAAAAAATTCTTTAAAGCCCATGAACTGACAAATAAGCCAGGAGCCAATTCTTAATGTTAACACATGGCGTGTTAGTTTTGCCCCATTTGCCACATTTCTTGGGACAAAGCCACCCAGGAAGCAGCAGTGAGCAGCAGGGTACAGTGAGGGCACAGTGAGGGCACAGTGGGGCACAGTGGGGCACAGTGGGGCAGGGCAGGTCACCAGCCAAGGAGAAGAGGGCCAGGTGGCCACAGGCTGACACAGGGCAGATAACCGGAACCAGGAGGACCTCTGAATCCAGCGGTGCATTTAGGGTAACAAGGGCAGATTAAATAGACAGGAGGCAGGAAGCCAAACTGACAGAAGCCACGGGTCACATCACAGAAGTGCTAGAAGTTCACAGAGAGAATTCTGCTGGTCCCCCTGGGGCTGTGCTGAGCAACTCTTCCCTGATTAGAGGAGAAAACTGCACTCCGGCTTCCAAGCCAACCTGAGTCCGAGTGAGCCTAGCTTGGCCAGGCCAAGTTCGCACTAAGCTGAGCGTTCCATGCAGAGGCTAAGGTGGGAATTCTGCTAAATTCAAATGTATCGCTGGCAAGAAGGAAGGAGCAGCTCTCTGCCCCAAACCATGCAAGTGACTGTGTCATCGGATGTGAACTGGGCCAGAAACATAATGCTGGACACCAGGTTCCTCACCCGGAATCTGAGGGCTGCCACGTGATCCACTTCGTAAAGGTGTTTAGGAACCTCTGGGGGTGAAAACATTTACAAAAGTCCAACAGACAGGCCCTCTCTGTGGGTGACACGCTCCAGCACGTCGTGGCAAACAAGCCTGGCAAAGCTCCAGGCATCCCCCATAAAGCTTCTCTAGACTCGTGTCAGGGTCTGCCCACCTCGGCCTTTCATGGATCAGGACCCCGGGACACACGGCCTCCTTGGCCATGCGGTTCCTCCCACTCCCTGGACTATACCCACAAATTCACCAAGCTGCCCATATTCATCACTCTCATGTGTGGTGCTACGTTAATAATGATGAACAATAGATTTATAGACAGTGCGCTAGTTACTGAAATTAGACTCACACTGAGACTTCCACATCTTTTTACAGTATTTATTATACTGTTGAGAGCCACTTTTACATGCTTACTCTTTCCTAATTTATAAGCTAGAAGTGGGTAGTGCCATCATTTAAGAGTCCTGGTGGTGCATTCCACATTCTGTTAGTGCCCCAAATAAGAAACAGCTTGCTAGGACCACTGGGTCTCTCTGAGAATTTCCCCAATATGCCGACAGTCACAGCAGCCATCTAGTCTCCCTCTGAATGTGAACTGCTTATATATTTGTGTTTAAACTCAAGAGATTGCTGTGGGATGATTGGTGGTTCAAATGGATCATTGCTTTTTGTCCCTTTCCCCACCCAGGGAGATTCTTTTCCAGAAATCCTCATTGGCCCGACCCTATTTTCACAGAAAAGAAGGGCCTACCTTCCCTAATCAGCGACACAAGCCTGCCAGCAATGCACTGATGATACTCAAGATATTGTCCCACACCTCCAGGCAGCCATGTATTACTTAAAACCATTATATCATAGAAAACTAGGTTTATATCTCATAGAATTAAATTCTGCAGACCAGACCCTGCCACCTGCTTGCATTTGAATGTGCATTTAATTGGATGGGAGGTTAGCCAGGCAAAGGTGGCAGATCTGTGGCCATTAGGCCATGTGGAATTGACTGTCACTTATTAAAGTTATCCTTAAGATAAAGATTTAAATCTATTTCATTTCCTTGCTTGGTATCACTAAAGTAAACAAGACTAAGACATGGGAATTAAAGGAGATTTTCCAGCCAAGAACATTGACAGCTGAAATATAATCAGTTTCTAAGATTTATAATGCTATTGACTTTTCTTTTGCATCATAAATTTCACTGCTGACTCTCTGCCTGGGTTTTATTATAATATCATATTAGGGAGATCAGCTTTGCTGGTGACGAATGAAAATCACTGATATGAAAAAAATTCCCATTATCAGCTCATCACCTAATCATATTAGCATCTTTGTGTCCTATTACCAACTTTTTTATATAAAATAACATTTCCTAATGACAGGGATTTCACTAATGCCATATGAGTGGCACTAATATCCCTGGAGAGTTCTCATCATGCTCATCCTACTCGAAAGAAGAGTATATTTGTTTTCTACACAGACTTTGAAAATTGCAAATGGTGTCTAGCAATTCAGGCAAAACTGATGCTTTATGGAAAAGCTACAGCCTTGATTAGCACTACAGGCCCTTCACAATTTGGTGCCAACCTTCAATTAATAGTGTGATGAAAAAATTCGAAGGTAGTTACAGCAGATGGGAAAAAAGCCTACTGTCCTCCTGAACGTAAGCAGAATGTATCTCACGTAATCAGTCTCCACACTGCGCTCAAGGCCAAATTGGGGACAAGTTCAGCTGAGCTAGCTGCTACCTGCTGCCAAGCATTTGCCCCTGAATAAAAGATTTTTGCCTATTTCTTAGCAAATACACAATCTTCTTAGATTGGTTGAAACCTGACAAAGGGAAAGAACAGCATTTCTAAACTCTGCTTTCAGAATGTCATCGAGTCATTGGCATTTGTGGCTCTATCTGCAAAATGCTAAACCAGTCAATCACCTCAACAATTCAGTAGGACAACCAGTCAAAGCAGGGAGAAAACCAATTTGATCAGCTCATCGAACTGAACGGAGGCCTATGGACTCATGCAAATCAGAATCCGTTCCGTGGCTTTCCATCTCAGCCATGGCGGCCACATCTCTCTCTCCACAGCAGAGACAGGGTCTCACCCAGCCACATCTCCACAAAAGGGGAGCCGGGCTCTTTCAGGTATTGTGAAATCACCCCGGCACCTGGCACCGAACTGAGGGACACTTGCCAGGCAGGAGCAAACACCGCTCCCCGCCGGCTCCAGCTCAGGCCTGGCAGGAGGTCCAGGCCCCCTGTGAGCTCCCCAGCTGCCCTGCGCCCTCCTTCCCGATCTCAACATCCACTTTCAACCCCAGGATGAGCGTGTTCCCCCAGGTGGCACAAACTGACGCTGGAACA
The DNA here is from genome assembly GCF_040802235.1 of Manis javanica. Classification (NCBI taxonomy): domain Eukaryota; kingdom Metazoa; phylum Chordata; class Mammalia; order Pholidota; family Manidae; genus Manis; species Manis javanica. The sequence continues at coordinate 3,231,703 of NC_133170.1, read as the reverse complement.
CCTCTTCCCCAGCATTCTGCCGGAGAGCTTATTTACACCCTAGTCCTATTACAGAGCCCTAGACCACCATGAGATTCCAGAATTCCCAGAGTGGTTAAACAGCTCAACTTCTCCGTGCGCCCTCCCTGCCTGTCACTACCTGAAACGTAAGTCCTCAAACTGAAGGGGCCATGTCTTTACAGTCTGTGCAGTAAATGGTACGTCACAGGGTTAATATTGAATGACTAGGTTAATTAATTGGCTTAAAGCAGTGGCTCTCAAACTTTAATTGGCATTTTTTTTAACTTCACCTGAAATCTTTTTAAAATATGGATTCCTGGACTCTGTTCCCCAAAAATTCCCATTTGACTGGTCCTGGATTGGGTGTAGATGTCCGACTCTTTACTGAGTACCCTGGGGGACATGCTCCAAAATACCAGTTGTCTTCCACTGACCTGACCCCTCTCTTCCTTTAAGCAACAGAACAAAACATAAAAACTATGTAAACATTTGCCAGAAGAAATATTCTGTAAATTGACCCGTACGTGTGGCAGGTGTCTATTTTGCCTATTGTTCTAATGCATCATTTTCGTAAGCCAAGGAAAATGGTCAAGCATTTAAAACACATTTCCAGCCCTGAGTTTCTTTGGCTCTTAGTTGGAAAGACATCCATAGTGAAAGGTATGAAAATACTTTCACACAGAATGCCTGAAACACATGTCTCCCTTTGCTCGGATTTTTTGAGTTACCTCAGGCTCAGGGTATTTCCAGGCACCCAGCAGAAGAAATCACACCCACACCCCAAGAGGTTCCCACCTTAAGGAGAGGGGCAGGGAGCCACAGAGACGCCTCATCAACTCCAGCGTGAGGCTGAAGGAGAAAGCGAGAGAAAGCCAGTTTCTTGGGAAGCTGGGCAGAAAGGTGGGAGGTTAGATGTCACATGACTGTGGGGTGCCCGGCTCTGCGGTGCAAGGGGACTTGCTCGCTGTCTGCTCCACTCGACGGCCATGTGTCTGCGTTACAGAGCTCTTCACAGCAGAGCACACTCCATCACCACCCCCCCCCAACTCTCTGGGGCAGAAAGCTCCCTCGGGGGGGGGAGGGGGGTCTCTGGCTGGCTGACAGCATCGTGGGTAACAGCTTGTTCCAGAGGCAGACCCCAAACTCAAGCCCAGATCTGCCACTTACCCTCCAATCTCAGCTTCCTCGTGTGCAAAACGGGCACACTAGTGGCCTCCCAGGAGGAATCGTCGTGTGAATTCAGTGACATAACCCACGTGACGTGCCAAGTGAGCCCGCATTGTGTTATGTTAGCTCGTCCAAACCATTACCCAGTTTGGTCCCTGTACAGTGTGTGAGAAACGGGATGGAACACAGGGCCTCTGGCGCCCGGCTCACGACGGCCAGCCTGCAGCTCCACGCGGGCCCCAGAGGGAGGCCGACACTTGCTAGGCGCGTGGCCCTGAGTCCTCGCCACAGGCCTCGGGCGAGACGCCTGGCCCTGGGGCCCCTGGACTGGACGCCCAGGCTGGGAGATTTCCGTGTGGTCTCCCCCGGGCACCCCTCTAATCTCAGCTCTTAACCACTCCATGGAAACACTCACCAAAAAAAGCCCATCATGGAAGAGAGCCAGCCACCGGCCCCACCTCCCTGCCACCAGCCTCGCTCTGAGCCTGCAGCTCAGGTGTGTCTCTGGGAACCTGTGCCTGGACCTCTGTCAAAGCCCCTTCCCCCGGGGAGCCCAGGAGAGGCCTGTTCCCCCAGGGGGTTTTTTCAGAGGCTTTAAAACCCTACTCCTAACAGGGTCTCCAACCAGTGCAAGAAACTCACAACAGGAACTTCTACTTCAGAAAACTCCTTCCCATGGGCTTACAATCTACTGTTTCTGAGGGTCACCCTATTCTTGAGTGAAGGGACAAAGGCCTAACAAGCTGCGGGGTGCAAAGCGGTGCTGGGGTGTTAGGGTCTGTGGTCCAGGGGTCACAGTCAGCCCTAATGACTCATTTCTGACAAGCAATTTACATTCACAATGTACTCTTCCAACAGCACCATGAGATCGGCCTTGTTAGCCCAACTGTGTAAGTGAGAAAAGGGACACAGAGAAGTTAAGTGACTTGCTGAGATCACACAGCCTGTGAAGGGCAGCCCTGGAACCTGACTCCAGGGCCTGTGACTCCAAAGCTTGTGTTCTCTGTCCTGCAGCTAGCCACATCACATTCAGAATGAACTTGAATCCAGTGCACAGAATAAAAGAAAAGAGAAGAACACAGGAGAAGGCAGGGGCTGGGAGCAATCATCTTAGCAGGACCCATCTTTCCGGTGCAGACGTAACGGGAAATGAGCAGATGGTCTGAAACAGGATCGGTGTGACTCTGCTCCCAGACGCCGTCACAATGAAAGCACCTCACTTACGAAGACACTGGGACCGAAAGGTTTGTGTGTTTGGACAACACAGCTCCTGACCCACGCGGAAATCCAGCTGGCTCGTCGGGAGCACACCCTGAGGAGACAGCATGTGCCAGAGGTCGGAAAACCCCACCGAGGGATGTGCCGGCACTGCAGAGACGAGACCACGCTTCCGCAGGCTGCAGCCCGCCCGGAGGGCCACATCCCGGGACATGGGGAGGGGGCGATGGGGTGTCCCCGTGCTGCGGGGGGCAGGGGGGGCAGGACGCCGCTGTGAGATGCCACGGCAGTGTTCTCTCTCTGCGCTGATGCCCCAGGAAGGGGCGGTGGAGGTGGACTTAGCAGATGCGCCCTGAGAGCGGGCCTTGCCTGGCCGGGCAGGGCTCTTGGGTCCAGACTTGACCCAGAAGCCACAGAGAGGGCCCTCTCCCGGGCACCAGGCTCGGGCGGTGCAGAGGCCAGCCGTGACCGCCCGGGACTGAGACTGGCTGGTCCTCCCCAGAGAGGGTGTCCCAACCAGACTGTGGGTAAGTTTCCTGCTCGCCTTAGGAGATGAGGACTCATGACCATGATGAGTTAACTTTTTTGATGTTCTGTTTGTTACATCAAGACTTAAATTTCTACAGCACTTTGAAGTTCACATTAGAATTATGAGGGAGGCACAGAGATCCCACCTCCCCCTGTCCCACACATGCACAGCTCACATCATCAGAACCCCCCACCAGAGTGACACAGTTACAATTGATGAGGCTACACTGACACATCACAGAGACCTAAGTCCGTAGTTCACATTGGGTCAGGCTGGGCGATGCACATTCCACGGGTTTGGACAAATGGATATTGACACATATCCGTCATCAGAGTATCATACAGACTTTTATGCCCTACAGTCCGCCGTGCTGCATCTATTCATCCCTCCTTCCCACAGCCCCTGGTGACCACTGACCTTTTACTGTCTCCAAAGCTCTGCCTTTTCTGGAATGTCGTAGGGTTGGAAGCCTTTCCAGATGGCTTCTCTCACACAGTAACATGCACTTAAGTTTCCCCCATGGCTTGATAGCTCATTCCCTTGCAGCGCTGAATAACATTCCATGGTCTGGATGGACCAGGGTTTACTTACCCTCTCACCTACTGAAGGACATCTTGACCGCTTCCAAGGTTTGTGTTGGCTTTTGAAGAAATATGGCATTTCTTGCAGACCTTATTTTGTGACTGCAAATTTCTTCCCACTACATGAATGAGAGAAAAATAACATGTCAAGACATCAATAAAAACACCTATTTGAGGTATCAGAACAACTTCTGTTTGGAATGAGATGCTTGGTGTTGGAGGCAGCCTGTTGGTTACTTTGAGGTCGTCTCTTCCTCTCCTGTAAGACCTCGACTATTTAAAGTGACTTGGGTGGCCCTGTCCTTCTCTCCCAGATGGATGGGCTCTACCACCAGCCACCTCATCAGCATGCAATGCCACAGCAGCTTGTGTGGTGTGGACAGCGGAAGGGGGTCCCAGGCACACGGTCGTTCAACAATTTTGTGACGTCGGTGCCAGGGCCTTTTGTTAGAATACAGAACGTAGCTCAGTAATGGTTCCTTCTCCTGGGGGAGTCTATGAACCTCACTTGATACTCACACGGTTGAAAAGGTCTCCTTTCCAGCCACTTGCCCATGTCCTGTTCTGCTCCCAGTCTGCATGCTCTGAATTTGGGCCTTTGCTTGCTTTTCAGTACTGGAGGATTTCTTTCCTTGCTTTCAAGCTCAGTTTATACATTGAAGGGATTCTCTTATACTTAATCCAGCATGTCTATGTGCCCAAAGCCCGAGGAGGGCTTCCCAGGACACCCCAGTTTGCCAGCTTCAGGGTAATCTCCACAGAAAGTTCATTCATTCATTCATTCAACCAACCTTTTGAATTCTTATAAGGCAGCCGACACTACTACACCAGGCACAGGGCATACAGACATGAGACAAATGCCTGTTCCCAACACCCTCAGGGACTAGAAAGGACAACAGACGAAACAGACAAACTCCAGGACAGTGGGGCCAGAGCCCAGCATAGGTGGGAACAGGAAACAGGAGCAGAGTCCGGAGCCACTGGCTGGGGGGACGCTGGCGAGGGTCCACTGTGATACATGCGGCCAGCCCGAATCCCTCACCATCAGCGCGCCCATGACGTATATTAGCCCTGACATTGCTGGTCTGAACCTGTTCTAAACTAAAACGCAGTAGAGCATCGGGTAAAGCGGGTTATGAGACGAAACCCTGTTGAGTTCTCACTGCCTCTCTGTGAACTTGAGCAAGCCTGGCACATTTCCAGGCGTCGATTCCTCCCCACCCCATATTAGTTAACTAGTTGGGTTAACCTCTAAGATCTCATGTAGCTGAGAATTACATGATTATTTTACTGGACTGTCATTTTCCCACAAAAAGCATTTTATTAAATTATTTAAGGACATAAAGCTAAATATATGCTTGCCAAAGTCAAAAGTGCAAATTCAGCTACAGGCACCCATGCTGCCGAGGAAAGCAGACACAAGCCAGCAGACACCAGGCACAGACGGCTGGCGGCCGGGGCTGAGCAGGCGGGACCCGCGGAGCCACTGCAAACTGCGGGCGCTGGGCGGCACCGGGCGGGGAGGCCCGAGCCCCAGGAGACCCTGAGCATCCACCGCCCGGGGAGGGGCAGCAAGGGGCGCTCGCGCCGTGGTGTCTGAGGCTGCGGATGGGCCGTCCACCCCGCCCCAGGGACAGGCGGCCCAGTTGGCCGTCCTAGGCTCCGCGCATCGCCGCAGGCCGACAAAAGGGGAGGCGCAGCGCCACCTGCTGTCCGTCCTGTGGGGGCGGCGACACAATTCCTGCTGCGTCGGGAAGGGCTTTCCACCCCGAGGGGCTGTGACACGCTTTTAATGCAATGTTCTCCAACATAAAGGAATACAGGAACTGTATTGTCTATGGATGAGTTTTATTATCATCGTTTTTTTTTGTCTGATATTCTAGATGTGGGTCTCAGACAAAAATGCGACTTGAAGTTTAAAACCCAGCTTGTAACAGTTTAATTTATGCACTTCATTGAACCACAACATAGTTTTCTTAATAAAGCCTCCGACCTTAATTACAATGTTCCCCTTCGCATTTAAGTGCCATTAAATGAATGCCATATCCACAATGATGTGTGTATGTGATACAAACGCAAAGGGAACTATTAAAGAGGGAAAATGTATTCAATGGTACAAAAGAAATAGCACCCTTTTGAATTATTAAAATAAACATTTTTAAGTGACTGGAATTTAAAGAAATTGACTCCAAAGTAGTTTTGCTTTCCTAAAAAAAAGCTCAAGCCTTGCATCAAGCTTACTGATCTTTTATAACTGGATTCCATATGTGATTCTATTTTAATAAACCTTTCAGAGCTGACAGTGGGACACTGGGATTCCTGGATTCACGAATGAGTCAGCCCTGCTTAGGACTAATACAAATATTGGCTTTCCAACTAGATGACCTGGGGCTTGTGTGTCAGACCAGAAAAAATGGTGAAGAGGATGTTAGGACAGCCACAAATGTCTCAGAATCTTACCCTCCATACTGCCACCCCTAAAATTCTGGATTGCTGCCACCGAAGACACCTGGACAGAGAGACCCAGAGATAGCTTCCTCTGGCCCCACCTCCCAATATCTGATTCCAGTTGATTTTTTTACTAATTAAGTTTCTAGTCCTATAACTTGAGGTAGGAGGGATGGCAAGAGATAAACTATGCTTGTTTTTATTTCAAATATTTCCAAAAATATAGGGAGAAGACAATATACCAGAAATAGCTGTATTCATGAAACAAATTATAGATTGAGCCAAAACTGCTGCTATTTGACTATTTTTTTTTTTTACCTAAAATAAAGCCATTTCACACAATTCACTTTAATATTTAGGAAACTAAAGGTAAGCCAACATGGCTGTGACTTGGGAATTACACATCTTTTAAGTACAATTTTTAACTGCACAGAAATTTATGACTGAGATCATGTTATGCAGTATTACAGTGGAAAATGTTTTAGCTTGCTATGTGAGTTTATAAAATAACACCATCGCTTAGCACCCACTCAAATAAGCTCCCAAAGGGGCTGTCAGTTTGGGTGTGAAGACTGAGTTTCTCAACCTTGTTTACTAATTAAGTGTCGTCAAGCTTTCTTGGTAATACAGATAAGAGCTACATACAAAATTAACACTTCATACAAACATCAACTGATAGACATGCCATTTTGCAAAAGCCCACTTTTAAGGCAGTTGTTTGAAAGTAAGAAAGCACATCCTCAAAGGAGTAAAAAGTCATTAAGTTCTCAGGGCCACCCATGAGAGTCTGCATAATTCACTACGCAGTGACACGATTTTATAATGACTATTAATTTACAAACCTGAATTGCAAGCCCAGAAAGCAAGAAAGACACAAAGGAAAAGAATCAAAAAGTGGCACTGTGATACTCAGTGTTTGGGACACCGTTTCCAGAATTCTGATTTACTGTTATTTTTAAGTACCGAAATACATATTTAGTTCTGGATGATATTGTTGTTACAGTATTTGAAAGGATCTGAAATCTGAATCCTTTATGTATTCAAAAATCAAATTAAATGCATGCCCCAAAACCAGCGTGTGCTCGTCTTTGTGTGCACAGCACCATGCCCACAGGGTTTCGATGGAGAACCAGCTGTGTAACCGCAGAGCTTCCACTGAAAGGTTAGGTCTTCTTCCAATTCAAAGACTTTCTGAACGAGTGAAATACAAATACGTCAGTAGTGAAATTGATAAAGACCCCTCGATCTCATTCTCTAGGTAATGAGACAAAGGAAAACAAAGACAAACCAGAAGAGCTTTCTTCAGAACATCACCGCTTACCGCAATAAAGAGACTGTCACTCTAAAAACAAGAGTACGCAATGTTTGAAAAAGCACTCCTCAGAAAGATGGGGTTCTTTAAAGATGTAGGAGTCAAAAGTCAGGGTCTGGAGTAGCTGATAGCTGCTCCTCTACCTCCGGACACACACAGAATCCCAGAGTTTTAGCAGCAGCAGGAAAAATTTGTATGAAAATAGGCTTGTGGCTAAATGGTAATACCATTGGCCTCTTTTTTAAGTTGGTACTTTAAAAAAAAAATAACTAGAAATTATTGTATTTTATTTTACATTTTGCGACTGAATTTTCTTCATTTTATAAAGAGACCATCTTAGTAAGGCATTATTTTATATATTTTGTTAATAATTTATACTACTGCATGTTATTGTATTTTCATAAATGCGTATTTTACCTGCAGTTTCCTAGGTTTGTAATTTTTCTATTTGAATTGTGTGAAGTTTTTAGTCCCGTTGAATTTTTTTAAGGAATTCTAAAAATCTTTTAAAAATAAATTAGAGATGATATAGGTATTTCCATTTCATTTCATTTAAAAATTAAAAAAAAATACTGAAGTGCCCGAAATGTCCTTTCTTCTGGTACATGGTAAGTGTGGTAGCGCTCAGAGACAGCACACCCAGGAGGAAAAGGACAAGGAATGAGGACTTGAGAGACCTACATTTCACGTTGAAATAGGATCTAGAGGTCATAATTAGTGAATGGCACCCCCTCAGCAAATAGCATGCTTTTATCACCCCTAAAAAATCCTTAAAAAATTACTTCAATGTGTAATTAAAAATTAAAACAATACCAAGTAGAGGGAAACTGAAGTTCCATGGCCAGGATCCTCACCTGATCCTAATCTAATCTACCCACTGTATAGGGGCAGTGATGCAATACTTAGCCTACTGCATGAGACATGCTTGTATATATGCCCGTTGGCAACAAGCCATTAGAGCCCAGAGAACGGAGCGAGAGCGCAGGAGGCGGGGGCAGAGGGCAGAGCTGGAAGCGGAGACGAGGCGGATGGGATGCCAGCACTCCACCTACCATGTGAGAATAAAGCTTGGTGTGAGCCACTTTTTACCTCCGAATATTCCACTGTTGTTATTCAGTCTCACCGAATCCAGAGTGAACTTGCCTGGGGCTGAAACCATCAGGCAAGACATAAATCATAAACTAAGTCCAACAGAATCCTTATTTTTCCCATAATGATTAATAAATAAAATAACTTTTGTTAAACATTTCATTTCCACCCCCAAAAGATGATGTGTTACTTCCTTAAGTATAAGACATGCTCCATCTGTCTACAGTCCAGTCCTCTCCTGCCTGCTCTCCGGCTTCTGTTCCTGTCCATCACTGACCACCTGTCCAGGCCTCTCTCTTCACCAATACAATAATGGTCTGGATTGAATGGCATCCAGCCTCCGGTCCAGAGCTAAAGAATTCCTCCCTGATTCCAGTCAGTGCGGTCAGCCCTAGGCAGGCGTGAAGATCTGATTTGTAATAAGAAATATGGATTCGGTTTTCATCTCCATTTCTGGCAAAAGCTCCCCAACCCTTAGACTATCCTACCTGATGAGAGAGATCAAGTCGTGTTTTGTTAGGATAATTAGTGGCTTTTGAAAACACTAAGGATAGGGGCTGGTTAGAACTTTCAGTCCCCGCCTCAGACCTCAGAGTGAGGAAGAGACCGAGTTCAATCAGCAATGGCCAATGATTTAAGCCACCCTCCCTGGGTAATGAAGTCTCCATGTAAACCCGAAAGGACAGGCTTCAGAGGTCATCTGGGATGGTGAACCCGTGGTGACTGGAAGAGCCGCACTCCTGGAGAGGGCATGGAAGTTCTGAGACATGTCCCCACGCCTTGCCCTATGCCTCTTTCCTGTCTAGTAAGAAAAATGTTTCTCTGAGTCCTGTGAGCCATGCTAGCGAACTAAACAAACCCAAGGAGGGCATTGTGGGAACTTCTGGTCTGAAGTCCACCAGTCAGAAGCCCAGTGACAACTGGGAGTTGACATTGGCATCTTAAGGGCAGTAGCTGGGCAGTCTTGTAGAACTGAGCCTTTAACTAGTGGGATCTGACACTATCTTTAGGTAGATAGTGTCAGAATTAAGCTAAAGTACAGGACACTCAGTTGGTGTCAGAAATTGCTTGTGGTGTGGGACCTGCCCTCCCCAACCATGTTGCAAACCGGTCCTGGAACCGGTGAGCAATGTTTATGAATATGTTTGAAATCTCCCCACCTCCCTCTGAGACAGCAAACTGTTAGACTAATTCACAGGACTTTGTGAATGAATGATAGCCTTAACCTTCCAAGGTATGTGTTTATTTTAATATTATTAACCATGAGTCCCTAATTAAGATGACTTCAGTCATTCTTAAGGATGATTTTTGAGGGGTGATAAAGCATGATTTTTGCTGAGAACAAAGGCTTTGGACCATGACCGGATAAGGGTTTAGGATTGACCGGTTACCAAGTCAGCCAATACACTGATTCGGCAAGGACATGGGAAAACAGGCACTCTCACATACGCCTCTAGACAGATCGATTTAATTATCCTTCAAATTTCAAAGGTGCATATCCACTGACTGGGCAAATCCCTATGAGAAATTAATCCAACAAATATACTCATAAAAGCAAAATATGGGTAGAAGGACATTTCCGGGAGCTGATAATCTAAGGTATAGGGTGCTCGTTATCCTTGGCCCCACCCCTGCCTGTGCTGGGCTCTGCCCTCCTGAGACTGGGGGTGTGGAAACTACATTCCCCAGCCTCCCTTGTTGGCTGTCTTTCCTTTTCAGTTATGCCAGGAAGAGAACCTGGGGACAACGAGGTCAGAGGCAAAGGACAGACATTCTGCTTCGGCTCTGGCAGCGCACAGCTGCTGCTGGTGAGTGGCAGACACGAGTGGCCGCAGAATTCGGAACTCGGCACCCTGGGCGGCAGCTTTCGGTTATTTCAGGGCTGATCTGGATGCATGGCTTTGGCAGGTCCAGAGCCAATGAGCTGCGAGAATAATGCCAACGGAGCTGCCGCGGGAGCAGGGCTCTGCTCAAGGAATACCAGCAGCTTCTGATCTCAGATCAGCCTGCCAGGCCCCCCGAATCATCATCTTTTTGCTATTCCAATGCCTCTAAGATCTTTCTAATCAGTTTCCTATATGGAATTCCCTCTATTTGAAATACACATTAAATTGTTAATTCTGTTTTTCAGTAGGAAACTCAAATTATACAAAAGTCATTCATTCTGGTATTGTATTTAACAAAAAAAGATTTTAAAACAATCTAAGTGTCAGTAAAAGACTGGTTAAATAAAAGATGGCACACATAAAGGAATACTACACAGCTGTCAAAAAGACAGATGTACCTCTCAATGTACTAATACGAATAATCTCCAAGCTATTATAGTAAAACAAAAGAAGGTGCAGACACCCCACTATTTGGCCATTAGTTGAGCTTTTCTCCAGCTGAATTTTAAGTCTACAGGCTCTGTATTCCAACTAATGTCATGGCTCAACTGGCCCCATGGCCATGCTAAGGCCAAAATACCTTTGTCATTTTCTCTTTATCACATTCCTGTTTACCTTTTTCCCCACAAAATATTATGTTTCTGTTATGGCCCATGGTTGACAAGATCAATGTGAGTCTAGAAGGTAACATGATGAGGTTCTTGAATCATTTCTTCTGTTTGGGATCTAGTGAGAGACTAAATGTTCAAATTATAAATTGCTCCCTTGAGTTTGGTCAGTCTGAAGATTCCTCTGTATTTACTCTTTAAATTCTGTGGATGTGGGGATGATGCATATCTTTATGTATTCATGACCTTTGAGTCTCTAGAAAACTGTAGCATATAGAAAGATTCTTTTTCAGAAGTTCTGGAGTAGAGACCCAGGGTAAGACTGAGCACCTGTAGTGTCTTAGAAGTCGCCAAGCTCCTTCCAGGTCCAGGGCTAAGATTCTCTGGCTGTGACTGAACAAAATAATATGAAATGGGAGGAGATACTGTGGGACTTTTATTATGGCGCCAAGAGGAAGGAATTGTACCTTTCTGAACTTTGTTGGAACAACAGAAGGAAGATTGACCAGCTGGGTTTTGACAGGGAAAAGAACGTATTAATTAGAAGAACTTAATCTTTTTTGTGAAGCCAAGGGGTTTACTTGACAGTGAGGGGGCATTCACCGTCAGATTTGGGACATACTGTATTACTGGTACCTGCAGAGAGTGTGAGACAAGAGACACAAGTGGAATTTACAGTGTGGGTAGCCTTCGGGTTCACTTAATTAATTCTCTTCCTTGTCCCATTTCAAAGTTTCTGGAAGCAACATAAGAAAGGAATTTATAAGAGGGCTTCAGGGGCTTCAGTGCCTTTTTAATTAGTCCCAAGAGGTGTCTAGAACTTCCGACAGGACTCCATGAAGATTCGAGCAGGATCTGTCTGACTGGATTTCCTCGGAGAACAGTCACCACAGTGTTGAGGAGCAAGGAGTTTAAGCCGGGAGTTGCCTGCAGCTAGAAAAGCGTTGCCGAGCCCTTGGCTTACAGCAGAGCAGGGGACGAGGTGCTGCCAGGGCTCACGGGGAAGCCCAAGGAACTTGCACGCGGCCGGGATGCCCCAGAGGGGCTGCAGGGCCACCCCGGGCCGCCGCCACCTGTGAATACCGGCTTTGCCTCCACACACCCAAAGGCAACGCGAGTCCTTCTCCTGCCCACTCTCACCGTGCAGGGAGGGTGGTCTGGGGAACGTAGTTCCAGCCTCACAGGGTGCCTCTGGGCAGCGGGCACAGGGCCAGGGCTTCATTACTTTGCTTCCACTAAAATTTCTAAGCATCTGCACAGCTGGCTACTTCCCTTCTTCCCTCAGATTCTGCAGGACCACTTTCTCCCAGACCACTTTACCTAGTTTCTCCTTCCCGGTCTCTTCTGACAGCACCTTGAACTAGCTCAGACGCCAGCTGGTAACGACACGGTGAAGGATGACCGTCTATCCTAACTGTGGGCCTCTAGCTCACAAATGACAACATAAGGCGCACATCCTGACTCTCCTAGTACACTCAGCAAAAAACAAGTGCAGATTCTCCTCTCTGGCTTTTTCCTATGAAAAAAGTGATCAGCCATTTGAGAAAACCTCAGAGCCTATCTATCCCGGCACGGATTTCATCCAGAAAACATCATTTCGGGATTCCGAAAGCAAACCACTCGGCTCCCCATCCGGGCCACACACGTGTGTTTATGTCTTGAAAGTTAGTTAATGCAGAGCAAACCCCCAGCACAAGGTCTACACACTCTCGGGGTCATGACCTTAAAATCAATGAAGTGCTTCCTTAATTCGCCAACAGGGAGCGCATGTTGTTAAAGAGACAAAATTCACAATGTGAATTATCTTTTGATAGTAATTCATCTGGTTCCTCTAACAGGGAGGCTCAAAACCATTCAGGGGCATTTCGTCGAGGCGGTTGAAAATGAGATTCCTTTCAGAGCAGTAAGTAGTAAACGTCCCTGAAAACCAAGGCCGAATGGGCCCGAAAGGAGAGGCAGTTTGTAAATTCTGAGTCAGGCCCCCCAGAGACAATTACTCTCACAGGTCTTGGTGTCTTTACCGGGACACTTGAAGTAGCCTGGCTACTGCGAGGTGAAGAGTTGATGTTCCATCTTGTGTAATTGGGGAGAAACCTGCTGGATCACAAATTCATCCAGGAATGACTTCAGGATTCCTCTGAGAAAGCACGTACACAATTTCCTTTGGATGTGTTTTCCAAAAGGACATATGTCTCCCACCCAGGGTTCCCTGAACCACAATGGATGCCATTGATTTTCTCAGTCCAAGTGTGTTGATTTTCAGCCCATAGTGAGTAAGGTGAGAGGAAACGTAACTGTATACAGAAAATATTGATCGGCAGCCACTGATTCAAGGCCCCATGGTGTCAAAAGATTAGTTCCCTTTACGAGAAGTACTAAAGGTGACTTTCAACTACTTTTTATTGACTAACAGAGACCAGAAAGCCCTTCTATTCAAAGCCATAGACTCTTCTCCAGAAGCCATAATGAATCTTTACTCTCTTGCTTCAGATTTAAATAATACTGTCAATATCTTTTCCTAATGCATAAAAACATTTGCTGGACTGCCACTAAATGATTTGCAGCATTTTAATTAAGCTACAATAATAACTAATACTAAATATTTACTATGTCCCAGGAATTGTTCCAAGAGATTTACACATATCTACTTAATATTCACAACACCCCTCTGAGTAGGGTACCAATATTATACTCATTGTACAGAAAAGGAAACTGAAGCTCAGAAAGGTTAAGTAACTTGTCCAAAGTCACACAGCCAGGAAGTGGCAGAGCCAGGCTATAAACTCAAATTGTTTCCTGGTTCAAGAAATTATACTTTTAACCACTACATGACAGTACCATTCAAATGTTAAGGAAAATGCGAGAAACTTCACTGGTCAAAATTGCAAATGAAAATTATTCAAATACTAGTCATTACCCTGCATCTGAAGGAGGTGAAAACATAAGGTATAAAACTGTAAGTACTTCAAAGTAATAATTTAGAGAATAACAAAAATGAAGTTATCCCATAGCTTATAAAATAGCCAAGGAAGACTTCCTAGTATCATCTATAACTTCTAAATCCTCTAGACTTACAGGCTAGAGAAATCATTAGAGAAACGCAAGTCAGTAGCACGCTGAGTTGCCGCTTTCCACCCATTAGGGTGGCTTTCACCAACAAGACAGAAAATAAGAAGTTTCAGAGAGGATGTAAAGAAACTGGATGCCTTGCACACTGCTGGTGGGAGTGTAAAATGGTGCAGCTGCTACGCAAAGCAGTATGGAGGTTCCTTAAAAACTTAAACAGAATTACCACAGGATCCAGCAATTCCACTGCACGGTGCACAACCATAAAATTGAAAGCAGGGACTTGAAGAGGTATTTGTACACCCGTGCTCACAGCAGGATTCACAACAGCCAAAAGGTAGCAGCAACCTCAATACTCCTCAATGAATAATATGACAATGAATGAACAGATAAACAAAATGTCACACACACATACAACGGGAATATTATTTAGCCTTAAAAAGGAAGGGCATTCTGAAACAGGCTGTACCCTGGATGTACCTTGAAGACACTGAGTTGAGTGAAATAAGACAATCACAAAAGAGCAAATACTGTGCGACTCCACAAACATGAGGTGCACACAGCGGTCAGACTTGGGGAGACAAAGCGCAGTCACGGTCGCCAGGGGCTGGGGGAGGAGGAGCTGGGGAGGTGCTGTTCAACAGGCACAGAGTTTCCATGTGAGAAGATGACAACGATTGTGGGGATGGATGGTGGTGATGGCTGCACAATAACGTTGATATCCCTGACACCACTAAACTGTCTACTTAAAAATGGTTAGATTTTATGTGATGTATATTTTACCACAATAAAAAAAGACCTGTTTTGCCAATGGGTTTCAGCCCCGGGCAAGTTCACTATGGATTCAGTGTGACCAAATAAATGACAGTAGAATGTTCTTGGGGTGAAAGGGTTTATACCCAACTTTATTTCCACGGTGGCAGGTGAGTCACTAGAATCCCGTCCATTCAGAGCGAGTCTGCAGGCAGCAAGCTGGTCTCTGCCTCTGGGTCTCTCTACCCCTACAGCCGTCTCAGTCTCTGTCCTCGGTGCTGCCACCACTGCAGCCTAGGTTCTGCTCTCCTGCAGCCTTGCAGCCTTGCCACCGTGTGGCCCAGAGCACTGGGTGGAGCTCTTTATATAAAGTCAATAGCCATGTATTGCCCACACGTGTGTAGTGAGCTAGCCAACCAGGGCCAGGTGAGAATCCTGGCCACAGGAACCTTCACTTTACAAGTCTTTTCAATGTTGCTTGGTATTCAAAGGTATGGGATACTATAATTCATCTAAGCTACCTGTTAGCAATGGTCATTTAAATATCTGTAGTCTTTGGCTGCAATCAACAATGCTTCAATAGCAATGACAAAATCCTCCAGAATAGAAGGCATACAATGGTGCCTGCATTAGTCAGGACAGGCTAGGTAATATGGTATTAAAAAACAAAGCCCTTTACTTCAGAAAAACTCACAAATTCTCTCGGCCACCATGAGAGCTCCTTTCTCTTGTGACGCGCGCTGCAGGAATCAGAAGAGCCTCTGCTGCCCACCGTTCAGCACCGCTCCGCTTTCCAGAACACACCGTCTCCCTCCCTGACCGCTGGGCTTCCCAGGCGCTCAGCTCACAAGTAGACTCATTATCTCATTAGCCAGAGCTCCTGTTTTCTCCCTCCCAACTGAAAAGAGGCTGAAAAACTTAGGGGAGTAAACTATTTGACTATCTTTTCCATATTTGAATCACACGAATAGAAATAATTTCCTCACTACAGGTTAGTGCAACGTTTGCAAATTACTTATGGAAGGCTTTTTTTAACTCAAGATACTATTTTTCATTCAATAAATATTTATGTCATTCCTACTACATGCTGAGTGCAGGCACTCAATAAATATCTGCTGAATAAACAAATGAGTGACCCCTAATTATACCAGTAATTGCTACCATTTCTCCCAGAGCAGTCCAACTACTAGAAATGGGGAGGAAGAACAAATGAGAAATGACCCGTCTGCTCACTATCACCTGGCCAGACCCTACATCGACTTGACTTCCTGTTTGAGGGCAAACTGTGGCAGTCAGGAGAACCAGACATCTGACGCTTCTCTGCGCTACAATTAAGCTGTGATCATCGCCCAACTCAAAATTCTCATTGTTTCAAGGTCAATCCATGAGCCTAGGTGGCACTTAAACATCTCAGCTTACAGCTCACATTTGCATTTTGCACAAACATTATGCGTAGGTAAGAGAATATGAGTCAGCCTGATCCGATAGCTCATTAGCAGCACCTGCACCGAGGCACTATTAGCATCTTGCTATCAGGTTACTATTTGCATTACAGGGTAAGTGATTATGCCTGTCAAATTATGACAGGACCTGCTCCATTTTTCAGTTCATGTATAAATTTAAATGCCGTATCTTGTACTATCCCACAAAATGTTTAGCTATGACATTGCTATTTTTGAATTTCAGTTACAGATTTCAATTGTCAATGACAATTATCATTCAATTTCTAGAAAATTACGAAGTTGTATTAACGTGAAGAAGCATATCCTCCTAATTATTGGTATCAGAGTATCTACTCAGCCTGCCTGCTGTCCCTGGGGCTCCAGTGACTAGATATGAACCCCAATGCTCAAAATTGTCTCCCTACACCTAGCCGGACATCGAGCGCGCACAGGGGCTCAGTACATCCTGGCTGGAGGAGCTAATTCAGGACCGCCCTCAAGCAGGTGGTCCCGGTCTCCAGCGGCAGGCAGGCTCCCACTCACCCACACACTCTCCCTCCTTGGCGACGGCGCCGGCCCACGGACATCACGTGCTCCCCTAGAATGCGCAAGTGCATTACAGATTTCCTAAGGTCACAGTCAAGATCTGTAAACCTACGGTCAGGGTTTAATCGGATCAAGAATCACAGCACTTCCTCTCGCACCGAGGAGAGCCTTCTCCTCTGCTCCCGGAGGAAGGGGGCACAGTGAGATCCGGGCTTTGGGGTTCGAGTCTTAACCTGGCACCACAGGGGCGGCTCAGAAATCCAGGAACCACCGAAAAGCCACACAAGGTTTGTGCTTTACGGGTTTCCTCCCTCCCTCTCAGAGCAGGAGTGGGGGTGCTGCCGGGTACCCCACAATAGCAGCGGCAGGATGGGTTGTGGCGGCAACGGGAACGGCCCCGGGCCCGCGTTGGTGTCCGTTCCCACCTGGTGGTGGTCGCTGCAGGCCCGTGTGCGCAGCCAGGACCGCCTGCATGATTTGCAGGGCCCAGTGCTAGGTGGGAATGTGGGGTTCGCACATTCAGAGGTGTTGAGGAACCCAGCGGGTGACCCGGCCTTGCACCCAGCGTCTTGCCAGTGGTTTCAGCCCCGGGCAAGCTCACTGTGGATTCAGGGAGACGAAGCAATGGCAATGGGGTGTTCTTGGGGTTAGAGGGTGTATTACCTGGCTTGTTCTCGCAGCAGTAGGCCGAGCCCCGACCCTGGGGGCTCACCCGGCGTCCGGCGGGTCTGCGCTCCTCCCCCGCGCCCGCCTCGGCCCGCAGCCACGGGCGGGGCCCTTACACAGTGACTCGGGCAGTGCCGGCCCACCCCGTCCAGGTGCAGGCCGCCCGAGCCGGGCCTGCGCAGACAGGCCCCGTGGGATGTCGCCGAGGGTCCCGAGCTGCTGCGGGCAGGCGCGGGCCTGCCTCCGCCAGGGCCGAGGCGCCGGCGCAGCTGCGGGCGGGGCCGGATCGGCTCCAGGGCGCGGGACCGCGGCCCGCGGGCTCCCGGAGGGTCGGCTCCGCGCTGACCGGCCCAGGCGCGCCTCCAGCCGGCGGCCTCCCGGCCTCCCCGCCAGCCCAGGCCGCGCCCTGGGCGCTGCACGCGGGCGGCGGCTTTTGCGACTTCTTAAAACAAACAAAACAAAACATGAAGAAAATAAACGCACTTCACACATTCAATAAAGACAACACAGTGTGGTTGCAGCAGGCCTTCCAGCTGCACCGGATTCCAGAGACAGCTGTGCAAACAAACGCAGCTGCTCACGTTGGTGAGGCGGCGAAAGTGGGGGCTCCTCACCAGACCCCTCCCGGTGCGTTTGGGGCCGTGGATAAAAGGAAGGTTCCTGTGGCCCCAGGATGCTCGCCTGGCCCTGGTCGTCTGGCTCACTGCACACGTGTGGGCAACACGTTGCTATTGACTCTGTATAAAGAGCTCCACCCAGTGCCCTGGGCGACACGGTGGCAGGGCTGCAGGAGAGCAGAGCAGAGGCTGGAGTGGTGGCAGCGCGGAGGACAGAGGCCCAGAGGACGGCTGTGGGGGCTCTGAGTGGACGGATTCTAGTGACTGACCTGCCACCGTGGGAATAAAGTTGGGTATAACCCTTTCACCCCAAGAACATTCTACTGTCATTTCTTTGGTCACATTGAATCCACAGTGAACTTGCCCAGGGCTGGAGGCCGCTGGCAAGACGGGGTGTCTTGGCTGGCGAATCTCACTCCTGGCTCTCCAACTGCCCCAGTGGTGCTCAGAACTACCACGATCTCAGAATCTTAAAGCCTCCCTTTCTTCTTCGAAGTCAGATTCCCTCTTGCAGCTTGTAACAAAGCCCTGATTTGTGGCTTAGGAACGTCCCCTGGGAAGGGGACGATGGCTTCTGTCAGATCCTCACAGAGGGTCTCTGCTTTAGATGCGAACCTCACTGAACGCAGTCCCCGTTTTGTCCCTTCTCGCCTCACGACTTCCTTTCCTCTTACATGGAACAGAATTAACATCATCTGCTTTGCAGTGTCCTCGCGAGAGATGAGCAGTAATACAGGGGAAACACCTGACACACGTGAACATAAGTACGTTTCATTCGCTTCCTCTAGACTCCCTTAAACTATTAATAAAGCCTAACTTTCACTCTAAGAAACAGCGTTGTAAGGTGGCGTTAAAAAACAACAGTGATGATGCAAATGTTGAAATTTATTTTTAAATAAATCAAGTATTCTACATCTACTAAAGATGTTTTGAAAATACAAATAAAATCTACAGAAAACCGATATGAGATTAGAACCTTCTATAAACAACAGGGAGAGAGAAACAGAAAGAGATGCAAGAATTAAATTCCGTTACAGCTCAAGAGCAACACAAATGTTTCCCTTGGGGAACATCTGCATAATATTTCCAAATTTCAGGGCAGCGTTTGACAGGGTTTCATGATATTTCGTGTTGCCCTTGCCAACATGAAGGGATGGGAGATGTGCACTGTAGGGGACTCGGTGTGGTGGGGGTTCCATAACTGGTTGAATGACAGTGACTTGACATAGAAATCAGGAACTCAGGGAGCAGGGTTTAAGAGGCCACGTCACAGGGCTTCTGCAGTCCGTGGTCCTGTACACGTGCTTAGTCTCACTTTGGTGAGGCCACTGGACTCATTGAATTAGTTTTTCAAGAAACATACCGTAAAACAGCGTGCATTGTACTAGGCAGTAGAGATTACGTGGTGAAGAAAATACATGCCACGTTCAGGATCTCATAGGTAGTAAGGAAAAGAAGTCAAGAATGTAGACTAGGATGATGAGGTTTGGTAAGTGTTAGGATTTAACATAATACCGAGTTCTGTGGGAGCTCGGAGGGGGGCCATCTCCCCAGGGATAAGAGAAGTCCTAGGAAAAACTATGTCTCGGTCGAGCCTTGAAGAATAAGAGCTAGTGGATGAAAAAAGGGGAAAGTATTCCAGAAGAGTGTGTCCAATGACCCAGACTGAGATAAAGCAGGGTCTGTGCCGAGAATTACCTCTCTGCCCGTACGTATGGAGCAGAGCTTATGAGGGCGGGAGGCGACATAAAAAAAGCTTTGAGGATCAGTAATGACATGGTAAAAATCCATGAAGAGTCGGGAAAGCCAACATGATAGGCCAAATTCAACAAAATACTTAATAAGGATAAATGTGTATTTCAAAATTTACTACTCAAGGAGATATTTTAGAAGCATTTGAAAAAGACATAGGGATTTTATTGGTTACATTTTGATATGATTCAGATGAATGAAGAGGTTACCCATGAAGCAAACCTCTTCAGAGTCCAAGTCCTGAAAGGCAGGCAGAATCTGACTGCAGTGTGCTGCTGGCCGCACTGTCATTCACATGCCGGGCCACCGTGTCCGCCTTCAGATGTGCGAAGGGCTTTTGCCATGGAAGAAGGATCTGACTTACTCTGTGAGGCCCCAGAGGGCAGGCCTAGCAGGGGGCCAGCTAGAGGACAGCACATGGTCGTTCAAGACAAGGAAAAGTTTCTGCCTAAGCTGTCAAAACCGGCATGGGCTGACCAGCAAGGTGGGGGGTTACTGTGCTGAGGCTTGTCCATGATCGTCTGAACCGGTATCTCCAAAGACCCCCCTCCCGCGCCAGCCAGGGGTGGCGGAACATGGGAGGGTAAGAATGAGTGAGAGCCGTCCTGCCTTCTGGGCGCTCACAGTAATGCCATGCTCTCTATTTGCAGGTGCACAGAAATTAACGAGACATATTAAAATTGTACTTCTACTCAGAGCTGCCCTATTTTTTAGAGGTTATTTCCTCCAAATACTAGCTTCCACAACTCCTTGTATGTTTAAAATATATATATATATATATATATATATATATATATATATATATATCGCCAAAATATTTTTATTCCATTTTTGGAGATAAAACATCATTGATTTCTGACCTAACCTAAACCCGCACTCCCACTCCGAAGATCGAGAAGCTCTTCTCTGTGCACGGGAGCTCATCCAATACTCAAAGCTCCGTGCTTTCGGTGAAACGCGCTCAGACTTTGCCTCCAGCTGTACAATGTCGAACCCTGTACACAACATTTAAAAATTTACCATTAAAAGTATAAGAATGTTTTCCAGACCCTATGGAGAGCTATTCTTTCAGACAACGGAGTCACTTATTTCATAGCATCAACCTGACAAAGGCACATGGGTCAAAGCCTTTATACTCGGAGAGCACGTATATTCACTCATTTCGACTTGCACCACAGTCGAGAAGGAACCACAGTCGTGGTGACCCGCAGTGTCCTGCAGACGGACCCCGGGAAGACCCGAACGGGCCCTTCCATGGACTCAGCATACGGTGTCTGCTCTTCAACTGTGATGATCCCATGTTTGATGCAGGCTTTCTGCAGGTGATGGATAGTATTTGCGATATTCACCTGACTTTGAACACCAATTTGATAGTTTTGCCTCTATTGCAGAAAATAGTCTCTAGTCTTGAAATGAAAACTATAATAGCTTAGTCAAAGCGAGGCAATTTGTATCTATTTTAGAATCTTTAGAGACCTAAGAATAGGATGTTTTGAGCTTGCTAAATGTTTGAGATGTTTTCAAGTAATAATAAACTGATTTTTCTAATGGGCTCAGTAAAAATAATCACTTGCTAACCTTCCCTTTTATGCCAGAGAATAAGAAAAGTAGGAGAGGGAAGAAAGGAAGCATATTTTAATACTTTCTTAAAGGAATGAGAACTCAAAATCTACTTTATATAATAAATATTATCTGCTATTCAGAAATAGGACAAAAATTGCACAAAGTATAATCAATAGGGCTTGGAATTTTTACTCATGCTGATACTATGAAATTTCCGTAATTCTATACAATATAAACCATCTAACAGTATTAAAATTAAATATAATTTGAAATTAATGATGTGAAGGATTTATTTCAGTTATCATTTAATAAAACCACTTTCATAATTTAGCTAGTCACATTGGCTTCCCAGAAACTAATGACATAAATAGCTTCCCAAATGGCAGGGGCCAGGGGTGGATTTTGGTGTCTGGTATTTTATCCTCTGTCACTGACCACCTCTGTAGTCTTGGACAAGTCACTTCACTCCCCTGGCCCCAGGTTCTCATCTGAAAAGTTACATTACCTGCAACATAGATAACGCTCATCGGTACGGCACACACTTACCAACTGCTCACTAGGAACTAGTCACACTGACAGTAGAAATTTAACTACGAACAAGATAGACATGGCCCCTATCCTTACGGGACTTACATTTTAGCGGAACAGGAAAATAAGAAAGCAGACAAATATTACACATGATGATGACCACATCCAATATTCTGGCTCCGATCCCACTTCTGATCACCAGCTAAGATCCTATACCCAATTCTGCTTCTACTGGGGTCAGAGGTGGGAGGTGGATGCCCACACCACCAAGCAATTCCCCCGTCAGATGGGTGTCGTACATTCAACTCAATTCTGACACTGTTCACCCAGAGGTAGCGTCAGATTCACAGGGCGAGGGCTCAGTCCTACAAGACACAAGCACCCTCCCCCCTTCAGACACCAACTGGAAGTCAGGTTATATCATCAGCTATGGATTGGACACTCACTGACACCCTCCTTGGGCTCAATTAATTTACTAGGGTGGCTCACAGAACTCACAAACTTACATTTACTAGATTCCCAGTTTATTATACATGGATGTAACTCAGGACCAGCCAGGTGGGAAAGATGCTTATAAGGGAAACGGTGTAGAGGTTTCATGCCCTCTCCATCTCACTCTTCTGGATTCTACACATGTTCAGCAACCCTGAAGCCCTCCAAGCTCCACCTTTTGGGGCTTTTAAAGAGGCTTCATTTCACAGGCAAGATGGATTAAATCACTGACCCTTGGCAGTGGATTCAACCTCCAGCCCTTCCCCCCTCTCCAGAGGTCAGGGGGCAGGACTGAAAGTTCTACCCTTCTAATCACAGGTCTTTTTTCCAGGCAACCAAAAGTCAACTCATCAACCTCACAAAAGACACCTTGGACACTCTCACTGCTTAAGAAATTCCGAGGGTTTTTGGCTCTCAAAGGGACAGAGACCGAATATATATTCCTTATTATAAATGAAAATATCACACCCTATACCCAATACACCCAAGAGTAAGCACAAAGAGAAGCAGATACGTCCCACTTACACAGAGTGATCAGTATTACAGTAAAGATGACAACAAAATGGGATCACAGACATAACGCACTTGGCATATGAAAGGCACTCAGTAAACAGTAGGTTTTATTTTTACATTGTTTCAGAGCCAGGACTAAAAAGCGAGCAACCCACAGCTGTAGGCTGACACTGAAAAGTGCTGTTGGCCTCAAAGTAACTGGCCAGTTTCCGTTATCTAAGGGCTTGGGTTTCAATGACTACCTGGGGACAGGAAACAAAGCCTTGAATTTGGGAATGGTAGGGCTTTGGAACTGAAGCCCTGCAGAGGGTTCACCCTCAGTGAAAAAGGAGGGTAGAGAAAAGGTGTCTGCTCCCCAGCAAACAGGGCACACAGGGGTATCTGTGTCTTGGCACAGAGCCAGGGTGCTAAAAAATAAAAATCCAGAGATTCATAACTATAGGTCTACCCTCACGCATTTGGGATTAAAATTCAGTCTCTGATTAGTTTCAGAAATGCCAAAACATACAAAGTTTCTGGCAAACATGGTCTCATGATCCTAAATTACAAAAAAAAAAAAAACACCAGGAAACAAACCTGTGAGGAAAAGTTGGCAAAAATAAGAAACTGGGCCCTTGAAGACTTCAGCTATTGGACGTATCAGAGAAGAACACAAGATTAGAATGCACAAAAGCAGCATTTGGTGTCCCAAATGTAAAAGTCTGGAAAGATTACACCCATGTTGGGGATAGAACACACACACAGAAAACTGACTGGAAATAAAAATTAAACTGGAGAAAATTATGGAGAGTATGGGAGACTGTAATATATTCCTGTCCGAAACATGTCTGAACTTTAGGCAGATGTCCCAAACTGTCTGTAACAGAATGATGTTCATACATCACAGATTTTAGAAAAGTTAAGGACTCAAAATAAACTGAGATGTGCTGTATAAAAATGCATGCTTAGTATGAAAAAGGTGGATGTCTCTCTCCACGTCCATTGACTGCATGGCCACATGTCACTCTTTTGGAAATACTGGGTGAAGCAAAATATATGAGACTTAATTTCAAGTGCTTTTACTGCTTTTCACGTGGCTAGAAGAAAATTTAAAATTACATATGTGCTTGTATTATATTTCTGCTGGGCAGCATTGTTCTAATAAAAACCTCCTTTGGTCAGTTTAAGTGGCCCTGTTAGTATACTTTACGTGTCAACAGTAGGCAAAGCAGAAGTCAATTTGGTCCACTTGTTAATTCTCACATTTAAAAAAGAAAAATACTTTCTCATTGGAAAAATTTAAAAGAAAAGAGAGAGAGAAATGGAAAAGTAAAAGAACAACCCTGAAGTAACAATATTCAGACATGTCACTCCCCCAAAAGTACTATTGTTTTTTATCATTACGTACTGGAGAAAGTGACAAAAACTTTCATCTTTTTAATTAAAAAAAAAAAAAAAACACTCTGACACTTACTTTGGTGCTTGAGAGACACCAAAGTTTAATGCTCCATAGGACAAATCAAATCCCTCAGACCTAGGAAGATGGGAAGTGGTTACAGCAGCCGCGGGGGACATATCCCAGGACCCCAGAGGACGCCTGACACCAGAGGGACCGAACCCCATCCGTACTGCTTTTTCCTGTACATACACACCCATGACATAGTTTGTAATTAAGAGCAGTAGATTAACAACTAATAATGGAACACTTACAAGGATGCACCGGCACACACGTGGGGAAGGCAGCCTCTCGCCCTCAATGTCTTACCTGCACGCACCTTGCAACGCTGTGAGATGCTAACACGCCGGTGGGCTGGAGGTGAGGCGGTGACGCAGGCCCTGTGACGCATTACGTCACCATTGGCCTTCCGACGACTCGCCAGGAGGAGCAGCCCCTGCTTCCGAACAGGGAAGCGAGGCCGGGTGGGGTTGGGGGCGGCTGTGATCCTGCGCCCCGTGAGGCTGGCGGCCCTGCTCACACTTCCACGCCTGCGAAGTCTGTGTGCCCATCGCCACCGCAGCGTGTTGTGAAAGAACAGCAGCCACTGCACGGACCAGACGCCGGGTGTGGGGGGCGAGCTGTGGAGGACCGAGCAAAGCGGGAGCCTGTTTTAGACCCTCATCTGCGTGTGCGTCCCAGATGCACGTGCACCACACGACGGAGAGACACACACCTGACGTTCTTAGGGGCAGATGGGTAAGGAGGGTCTTTTATTGTTTTACTTCATGTACTTTCAGTTCTTCTGTATTGTTTAAATTCTTGTTCCGTGAGCACATTTTTAAACACCCTATAAAAGATTTAAAGTATCATAAAGACTAACAGTTATATATATTTCACCATAAATTTAAAAGAACTTTTACACTCTTCTTGAAAGAAGTCATCACATCTTTTTTTTTAATTGAAGCATAGTTGATGTACAATCTTATACTGGTTTCAAGTATACAACACAGTTGTTCAACAGTTTCCACATTATTAAATCCTCTCCCCCACTAGAGTGATTCTGTCAACAGAGGCTGGTACAGAACCATTGACCATATTCTCCATGCTGCACTTCCATCCCTGTGATCAATTTATATTATGATTGAGATTTTTATGCCCCTTTAACCTCTTCACCCCCACTCCCCATCCCCCCACCCCAACTGCTCCCCCATGGTAACCACCAGTCACTTCTCAATGTCTAGCACCTATGCTGTTTTATTTATTTTCTTTTGTTGTTTTTAAATTCCACAAATAAGTGAAATCGCATGGTACTTATCTTTCTCTGCCTGGCTTATTTCACTGGGCATAATGCCCTCTAGGTCCACCCATGTTGTTGCAAATGGTAGCATTTCTTTTTTATGGCTGAAAATACTCCATTGTGTATACGTATCACATCTTCTCTAACCCTTCATCTACTGATGGACTTTGGTTGCTTCCATATCTTGGTTATTCTAAATAATGTGGCAATAAACATAGGGGTGCATACATCTTCTATGATCAGGGGTTTTGTTTTCTTTGGGCAAAATTGCTGTAAGTGAAATTACTGGGTCACATCAATTGTCTTTTCAAACCCTTTATACTGACTGTAACCAGAAAACCTGTTGTGTAAATAATAAAATATGTACAACTGCAAACTGCTATATCCTAACATTACAGAGAGCTTTTAAAGCAAAATTACACCCTGGCACAGAAAAGCACTCTTTTCTAGATCTGAAATTTGATGCCCCTGGAACTTCTAAGAAGTACTTGAGCCAGTAAAACAATGTATGATCTCGATCCAATAGCCGTCTCCCAAGCCCCCTGGTCGTCTACCTTACCACTTCTAATGACCCTCACATTGTTCCCTGTCCTCTGGAGCAGCCATTCTTCAAGGAGAGGCCATTTTTCAAGTTCAGGGGCAAATCTTCGTAGTCTGAGCCGATCTTTGAGCTTTATTCCTCTGCCAGTGATTATTTTAGACGCAGACATTGCTGTGGAGATGATGACAGTGAATGGGAGAAGGTGGACCCATCCTCTTACAAACAGACACAGATATTTCTGCCTCTGCTTGTCATTTGCCACCTGGAGTGCTGGCTGTCCTCCTGGGGCCACGTGGGGAGACCGAGCGCACGTGGTGAGGATGTCATGGAAAAAGAGGAGGAACCTTGGTTCCGATATTGTGCAGCTACTGAGACAGCCAATCCAGGAAATGCCCTCTGCCTAGATTCTTAGTTATCAAGCATCCCAACCCTGAAGATTCCAAGCTTGTTTTTGATGGCTAGAATAATTCAACACATCATTTGAAGAAACTAAACATTTATTGAATAGATATTTATTCAGTAACAGCAACATTTCTCAAGAAGAAGATGAGTTCAATTCCCCCAAAACACAACAAAGTAACTTTCCATTATTCTCAGGTTACATCCAAATCTATAATCTTACATCCCCATCCCCTTAATAAATGTCAAGATACACAAAATACTTGGAGGAAGATATCCAAATTATCCTAAGACCAGATTTTAAGGTAAAAAGCAGTTTAAGGGTAGCAATCTCTAAATATCACAGTACATCAAGATGGCTTCCTGAGCATCAGAACCATTACACTAAAAATATCAATACATTTATGCAAAATGCTTGTGAAAATTAAAAGTATCTGCAACCTTTTCTAGTGTCTGACTTCAGGAACAGGTGCAAACCATTCCCTTCATAGATCTTCTGTTACAGATCCATCAAAACCCACCAGTCCAGCTCTCAAATACTGACGGCAGTGCTGTTTTGAATGGATGACATGTTCCACTATTCTACAAGCCCTGAATTATTTCTGCACAACATTCCAATATTCCCTGAAGAGATTTTATACAAAGGTTGAAAACAGCTGCCTTCCACCACAGTCAAGTCAATTTACTTTTCAAATGGAATATATACTTGTGTTCTCTTCAGTTTTTACAAGTTGTGTGTGTGTCAATAATGGTCACAAATTCAGACTGTATAATATAAACTAAATATAATCAAAGGCTCCACATCAGTTCTTAAGTTTGATATTAAAATGACCACAGACCCTCCAAAAAGCACTCATATGATTAGCAGGGAGAGAAATTTTTTTAATCTTTTCAAAGGCTCTCTTTTGCTGAAAAACTGAGTTTATAGCAAATTCTAAAGAAATAATCCCATTAGATATTTGAAATTACTGGTAGAGATTAAGTAACAATACATATTTTCCATTTAAAAGTAAATTAGACTTTGATTTGTAATCAGCTCTAAATTGCCGAATTCAATATACTATTCCCATGTTCTCATGATTCTGTTAATTGCTAGATATTTGAATTAACATCAGAATCATTTTGTTTTTTAAAAAAGAACACTGTTGTACCACCTTTTAGACTTGTCTTAAATTCACATAACTTAATTTTAAAAATTTAATTTCAACCAATGAATAACCACAAACATCAGATCAGTTTAGCCAAACTTTAATAGGCAAAAAAAGGTTGCTTTGGCAGTATATAAAAGGATAACTATTACAGTAAAAATTGTTATTTAATCGACTTTTATTAAATATTAAAATGCAATAAGGCAATTGTTGTTTAAAGACACTTAAGATCACATTTAGTAAACAATAACTGGCCCCACACTTGACATATTGCACCCCTACTTTTCTTCCCTATATGCTCTAAGGAACTAAATGCTATTCTAAAAAAACAGATGAGTGGTCTTTCTATAAACACTGCAAAGAGGTTCTGGTTACGACTAAGGTACTTATTCCTTACAATTTAAACTTCTGAAAAAGCAAACACTGAATACCACTTTCAGGGTGTTCCCTTTAACGGATTTCTGCTGCCCCTGTTCTCTTGAACCCGCTCACAACCGTCAGCAACAAGTGTGCCAGCTGAGGGGTCAGTAGGCGTGACTCACGGTGGACGCTGCCACTCAAGGCAGAGCAGAGACCCCAAAGCTGGCTTCCTATCAGGGTCGTCCGGGGTAACGGCTGCAGCGGATCCCGGGGCCCCTTGTGAGGTTCCCCCGACCCCCGCCTCAACCCTCCTGGTGAATCTGCGGGTGAGCTTTGTATCTGCGATGACGGAAAGGACAACATTCAAAGGGAGATCTTTATCATTGTGTCCACAGGTCTTAGCCCACAAATTGAGATCCAGTAAAAAAATATATATGTATATACAATTTTGAATCATCAGCACTGAGCGACAGTCAGCAGAGGGGCTGAGAAGCGACTGTGACATGAACAAACCCACGGCTGCCCTGCCGCCCCCTCCCGTGGAGGCCAGCACCCCTCCCGGCCCCGGCACAGGGAGGCAGGCGGGCAGGGGCTGGGGACGGGGCGCCCCGGGGGCGACTGCCTCCGCACCGCCTCCCCACCGCTGCCCCTCCAGCTGCCCGCTGCCCCGCCCTCCCTCGCACTCTGCCCCTTGCCTTTCCCACTCTCTCTTTCCTCACTTCCTCACTTCCTCTCTTCTCCTTCTTTTTTTGATCATTCGGGTACAACATTCTTCTCTGCTTTCTCTTCCTTAAAAACTCTTCCTCACATACTGCAAGCCAGTTCACACTGGAGACGGAATACATGCCAGAAAACGTTCACCCAGAAGCGGCAGCAGGAGCTTCCAGGGGACGACAGGGGAAACAGAACTCGAGCAGTGACGCCGGAGTGGCGGGAGGCAAGCCACGCGTGGTGCTGTCAGATCCACGGGCTCTTCTGACTCACTTGCCCCCAGGACTCATGACTTCTGAGTCCCCGGAGGCCACGAGGCATAGTGATTGCTTACACACCTAAGGCACAGAGGAGGGTCAATGATATGCCTGGAGTCCCCAAGGAAGAGAGAATCCAGATCTAGTTCACAGTGGTTTTCTTTGCATTACACCAAAAATATGCCTAGAGGCAAGATGCGTGAGCAATGCGCAGGCGGGAATATTGTTTCGGGCTCTGTACACCTGAGTGACCCTATACATTACGGACCACTCTTCCTAAGGGAAAAAGAGTATGTCTTGTCTTAAAATATAAACCATAACATGTACTTTCTAAAGGTTTTCCAAGTTCTTTTAAAATGGCTACATCTTACAAGTGAAGTTTGGCTACATTTTAAAATCAATCCACTTTGGTAATATTGTAGCCCAGAAACAGTTCTGAGGTCAGAATTATTCTAACACATAGATTCAAAGAATATATAATGTAATTTATATAAACTGCATAGATACACTGTTTTATGAAAAGACATATAATATGTTCTCTAAATTGTTCTATAGCCTCATTAATGCTGAGAACAGCATTTCTTGAGAAATCTCAAGGAAAAAGTTACCTTATTAAAAGATAAATTCAGAAGACTCATGTTAATATGGTTATGGACTTTCTGAGATAACCTGAATTTGAGGTAAAAATAGTTCCTAAGTGGAGAGTTTCCACCACATAACCCAATTTCTGGTAAAATGCCCAGTTAGCTCAGGTCTTGCTGAACGAGATGAAGAACTTTCCAACTGATGCCCACGTGGAGAGTGAGACAGTGTGAATGCAGCCCACGTGTGAGGCCACAGCAGGCAGTGCCATGGGCCAGACGGCGACCACGCTCCACACAGTCCCAGTCAATCACATCAGAGCCCAGGGGGCTGACACTGTTTACTTAGGAAATTCAACCTAAGGAATTTACTAATAATATAAATTCACATCTTGTCAATAACCCCAAGGAATTCCTCTGATACTTCAGAACATTTATAATTCACCAAGTGTGCCAAGAATTGTGCTATCCTAACTCAACCTTCAAGCTGAAGAAATGGTTTCCAATAGTTCCCAAATGGTACTAGTTGACATGAAATCATCTGAGGTGCTTATCAAAAATAAGTCATAATTTTACGTATTTTTACCCTCGACATTGGAGATGATCTGGGGAGTTTGCTTAAGGGCTGATACTAATTGAAGTCAAAGGTGGTGCGATGCTGCTGTGCTTCCCAAAGCATTCACAACATTAAGGTACTAAAGGAAGGGGAGATGACACAAAGACTACGAAACGCTGATGAGCAGTTGGTCTGGATAATGAGCACCATCAGAATATTCTCTCTTGTGCATAACTTCCTAAACCTCTTCATTAAAAACCGTGTGCCCACAGGTGATGCCTAGGGGTCTGTTTTCCACGAGCTCCCCACTGGAGCCTTTACATACCCAGGCAGGCAACAACTCGGGGGGCCGTTAGAAACGATCTTATGTAAATCCACCAAACTTTGGAAGTTTAGGATTCTCATTTTCTATTCAGCAAACTCTATTTTACCACAGTTCACAAGTTTCTACATTCACATGGAACCCTGCCAAGGACATATGGATTGTGTCTTATATGCATCTGTTCTAAAAGCGCAAGGCTGGTTATCAACTTCTAACTGGCCTTTCTTACACGTTCTTCTCCCTCTGTGTCCCGGACGGGCCTGCAAACATCACAGAACAACCACGCTGACCTCCCCGTTCGGAGCCCATGTCTCCACAGAGGGTACTGTGTCTTCATAAAGTCAATGCCACTGTTTCCACGTAAGTGACACTTTTTCCTTCATGATTTTCCCCTCTATTTAAACATTAAGATACCAAAAGAAGAAAAATATAGCACTTGGTAAAAATGAGATATGTGCTCCAGCCAACAGCATGCTGAATACTCAGTCCACAATTACATTAGAAAGCAGTCAAGAACACTAAGAGAAGTAAAACTTTTCTTATCTTCAAGACTTTAAAAAGACAACTGTCTTGACTGATGCTCAAAACAGGAAGATATGCACATCAAACCAATCAGAACTACCTTTCCTACAGTCAGATACAACAATCTTTTTAATCCAAATCCCATGAGAGTTGCTAATTTAAAGTAAGGCTCTATATGTTTGCTTCTTCAAAAATATCTTGCAAAGCCACTTTGAGGTAGAAGAAAAAAGTTTAAATGGACCACTTTTTTCTGCTCCATTATAACTAAAATAAAATCACTGTTCGCAGGAAGTGCACAGCTTATGCGTTTCGGTCCATCACATTTTCCACCATCATTTAAGCATACTATTTAGATTCTTGCTTTATTACCAGCTTTTTTTTGCTTCCAGAATGCCCAGTAAAGCTGAAAATTTTCATTTAAAGTGATAAAAACATTTCCCAAAATACCTGTTTAACAATCTTAGATAAGAGTCTTGGCAAGACAGTTTAGCATATACACATGAAAACACATTTCACAAACATACACATAGACTAAAACTCCAAAATGTTCACTGTTTTTTCCTCTTTTTTATACAGCTGTTTTAAACGTGCAACTTACTTATAATCTAAAAATAATTTTAAACATGATTGTCACAAAAATGTTTTAAAACAGAGATGAAATGTAAAAGGCACACACAGATTGTCAATGTTTAGATCAGTTACATCACATTTCTTTAGAAACAGAACCTTTCTGCTCCTGTAAACGACTTTTGTTTTCTCATATGTTTAAAGTGAGGTTAGTGCTGACATAAAATTATTGCTATACTCACAGTTTGAGTGTTTCCACCTGTGTATGAGGTACAGTTTCTCCACCATACACCCCTACTGTTCTTACCCACTTGAGAATAAGAGTGTAGGCTACAACCATTCAACATTTTCATCAATACTGGAATGACAACAAACAATGCTACAAAACATCAGAGATCAAAAACGTCTTGCTGGCATCGCAGACCTGAACTTATTCTTCATTGCGTGGATATACTGCTAATGTAACTTCTTCGGGGAAAAAAATCATTCTCAGGATGAATACTTCCTCCTAGACACTTCATGCAGGACGATTCCTTCATACATATCCTCTGATACTTCGTTTTAATGCACTGGACTCGGCAGTCACCACGAACCGCCTTTCTTTGGCGTTCTGTTGTAACGGTCTCTTACACTTTTTGTTAATTGTTTGATAAATATTTTGTAAATTTTTCCACAGTATGTATGCACTGTCTTTTGCAGTTCCAGTTCTAAAGGCTTTAATAAGGAATGGATGTTGTCATCTTCAAAAGAACACTAGAGAAAGAAAATAAAAAACAAAAATATATATATAAATTTAATTTTATTCCAAACTCTTCTATTAATTTAATGTTGACACCCTTCATTTAAAGCCTCACAAAAAGTATACGCTCAACAATTATTTTCAGTGAATTAAACAGAACTATGATCTCACATTAGAGGAGGGAGAGGAGCATGGTAAGCCACCGGGGGGTCAGGGAAAGCTTTTCAGGGAGGTAGCGCAGGTAGGGCCCTCCAAGCCCAGGTAAGATGTTCAAGGGCACAGGGACCACAGCTACTGGCCTGGTGAGATGAGCACCAGGTGCTCTCAAGGGGTCTGAGAGAAGCTAATCAATGGCAGAAAGTGCTCTGGTAACAGCGCTGAGGCTGGACTGGAAAGTAAGGAGAGAACGGCTCCGAGAGGGAGGGTGCAAAGCTAAAGCTCAGTCGGCGCACCCCAAAGCTCCCGCGACCGCATGGAGGGGTTCCCAGGGCGAATACGCTCGGGGCTGTGGATCCCACGTGCTCTCTGCGGGGACTCACGCTGGCACGGGAAGGGCTCTCAACAGTAACACAGAAATTGCATCTGCTGGAGACCTGGCTCATGTATATATTCAATATATATTCATAAATATATTTTTGACCAGAGTCCTTTTTTTCTCTAAAATATATTAATATCCCAATGACCATATTTTGGAAAACACTGTGGAGGAGCTGAGTGGAAATAACCTGTCACCTTACTATTTTCACCCAGGTGTATTTTTTGACTCAGCCACGGCAAACTAGGTACATTTTCAATTAGAAAGATGGATGGGGCTTGAAGGTACATTTTACATGAAAGTTTAAAGTCAGGGAAAAATGCAAGATCCAAAGGAAATCCGGAGCCTGCGTTCCAGGGGTGCTGCAAGCGACCTGAGGTCACGCCCAGGCCCCCTGACCCTGGCGCCGCCGCCGGCGGGTGTGCAGGGAGCCGCGGCCCATCCGCAGACAGGGGACGACCGGACGCCACCGCACAGCAGCGCTGGGACACCGCGATCCTGAGCCTCGAAGAGAGGTGGACATGGGACCGTCACTCCCGGGTGACTTAAAACCCAATCACATATACTGGATATAATTATCCAAGAACTGTTTTGAAGACCAAAAGAAAAGGAGAAGGGAAGCTTAACTAGGAAGAATGTAATGAAATGAAAATAGAACAGCCAGTACGCAGGGGCCGGGAAGAAACTACTAGAAGCTGGGCCGGTCGGAAGCCCTCCTACACGACACACGCAGTTCTAGGCGCTCCGCAGGCGTATCGTCACTTCACTGTTTCCTTTCCCTTCATTGCGCTTCGCAGGTACCGTGCTTTTTATACATGGACGTCTGTGGCAGCCCTCCAACCAGCACGTCTGTTGGTGCCATTTTTCAAATGGCATTTGCTCACTCGTGTCTGTGTGTCACATTTTGGGAATTCTCACAACAGTTTGAACTTTTTCATTATTTTCATATTAGGGTGTCTGCGATCAGGGATCTTCGATGTTGCCATTGTAATTGTTTGGGGCATCAAGAACTGCACCCATATAAGACGGCAAACTTAATAAATGTGTGTGTGTTCCTACTGCCCCACTGACAGGCCATTCCCGTCTCCTCTCCTCGGGCCTCCCTATTCCCTGAGATGCAACAATATTGAAATTATGCCAATTCATAGCCCTACAATGGTCCTAATGTGTTCAAGTGAAAGGTGGGTCACATGTCCAATGCCAGGATCGGCAGAAAGCCGAGTCTCTTGTACCAAACCAGTAGCCAGGGTATGACGCAAAGGAAAACCCTTGAAGGAAATTAAAGCGCTGCTCAGTGGGCACACGGATGGAACAACGGGAAACAGCCTCACTGCCGATGCGGAGAAATGTGAGTGGTCCGGACAGATCGCCCTAGCCGAACAGTCCCTTAAAACACAGCCTCAGCAAGGCCCCAGCCCACGTGTCTTCAGTTCTCCAAAGGCGGAGCGAGGGGAGGAGGCTGTGTGCAAGCTGGGAGCTGGCAGAGGTTGGTTCATGAGGTTTAAGGAAAGAAGGCGTCTCCGTAACATAAAAACACAGGGGATGCAGCAAGTGCTGATGGAGAAACTGCAGCAAATTATCCAGAAGATAATGAGCAAAAGTGGCTACACTAAACAACAGATTTTCCGTGCAGATGAAAGAGCCCTGTTTTGGAATAAGGTGCCATCTAGGGCTTTCATAGCTGGAGAGGAGAAGTCAGTGCCTGGCTTCCAAGCCTCCAAGGACAGGCTGACCCCCTTGTCGGGGCTAATGCAGCTGGTGACTTTAAGTTGAGGCCAATGCTCACTGACCATCTGAAAATCCTGGGGCCTTTAAGGACTTTGCTAAATCTGCCTGTGCTCTGTAAGTGGGACCACAAAGCCTGGATGACAGCACTTGTGTTTATAACATAGTTTACTGAATATTTTAAGCCCACTGTTGAGACTTACTGCTCAGAACAAAAGATTCCTTTCAAAATATGGCTGCTCACTGACAGTGTGCCTGGTCACTCCGGGCTCTGACAGAGACGGGTGAGATTCATGTGGTTTCATGCCTGCTCACACAGCATCCATTCCTCAGCCCACGGATCAAGGGGTCATATTGACTTTCAAGTCTTATTAAGAAATACATTTAGTAAGGCTACAGTTGCCATAATCAGTGATTTCTCTCATGGATCTGGTCAAAGTAGATTGAAAACCTTCTGAAAAGAAATCATCATTCTAGATGTCATTAACAACATTGGTAAATTATGAGAAGAGGTCAAAACACCAACATGAAGAGGAGTCT
This sequence comes from Manis javanica, assembly GCF_040802235.1. Classification (NCBI taxonomy): domain Eukaryota; kingdom Metazoa; phylum Chordata; class Mammalia; order Pholidota; family Manidae; genus Manis; species Manis javanica. The sequence goes on along the minus strand of NC_133170.1, from coordinate 3,196,710 downwards.
GGAAGAAGCTCATTTGAACCCTCACGGATGATGCTGAGCGGCTCAAGGCTTCAGGGGAGGAAGTCACTGCAGGGGGGGTGGAAACAGCAGGAGAGCGAGAACTAGACGTGGGGCCTGAAGACGGGACTGAACTGCTGCATCTCTGGATAAAACTTGAGTGGATGAGAAGCTGGCTCTCATGGATGAAAAAGAAAGTGGTTTCTCGAGATGGAATCTGCGCCAGGTGAAGATGCTGTAAACATTGTTGAAATAACTACAAAGGATTTAGAATATGACATAAACTTAGCTGATAAAGCAGCAGCAGGTTTGAGAGGACTGACTCCAGTTTGGAAAGAAGTTCTGCAGCTGAAATGCTGTCAAACAGTATCACATGCTACAGAAAAATCGTTCATGAAAGAAGAGTCCATTGTTGTAACAAACATATCACTGCCTTAATTCTACGGAACGGCCGCAGTCGCCACCTGAGCAGTAGTATCGACACCCTGGCAGGACCTTCCACCAGCAGAGATCACAAGTCCATGGGAGCTCAGACGGTGGTCAGCGCTTTTCAGCAATAAAATATTTTTGAAATTAAGGTACGTACACCGTTTTAAACATAATGGTTTTGTACACTGAAGAGACTACAGAAAAGTGCAACCATAACCTTTACATGTACTGGGAAATCAGAGCAGCCGTGCGGCTTGCTTTACTGAGACCTGTGCCGTAGTGTGGTCTGGAACTGAACCCGCGGTATCTCCGAGATGCCTGTATACGCACTAATGCATTCACGCTTCACACCAACGTGAGGACATAAACAGGTAATATATTTAACCCTGTTTATAATGAAGCAACAAAGGCAGGGGGAGGGAATTTTCCCACGGTTGCAATGCTAGTAAGTGGCTAAGCCAGGATTCCACCCCAGCTGCCAAGCCCCGAAAGTCCACGTGTCCCACCAGCACACAGCACTGCTCATCCGACAAGCAACTGAGGCCAGGCCAAGTCAGTTTCAAACAGCCCCAGTTTCCAGAGGGATGCTGGGAAAAGTGCTGTGCTGAATACTGATATGCCTAAATGTACCTGGGTTAAAAGCAGCAGCCAAAGTGCAGAAGGCCCCCTTCGTGAAGGCCTACCACGTTTATCAAGGGACACTGCCATGGAACAGCTTCAGCGAGTACAAAACCCTTGGACAACCATGGTTGAGAGGCAGATAATAAAGGAAAGACTGAAGCGTGGTCTTTTTCTTATTATGAAATGACAATAGAATGAAAACATAACCACAGTGTTTTTAAGTTAATTCCCAGGAATATGAAGTACTCGAGATCCAGTTCACTCATTTCCATGTGATTTAAGTCCCAGTGTTTTCGTTTAAAACTTTTTCCTCACTAGAAAAGTCTTTTGATGAATATACTGAAATAAAAACAGTGCCTCATGAATTAGAACTTTTAGCCCATCATATAACACAAGTAATTCGACCTCTGAGAGAAGATGATAAATCACTAAATTCCCACCTGTGTACGTACAGCCTAAAGTCACTGCCCTGCAGGGCCCGCAGAGTCGTGCAGGCCGGGACCTGCATCCAGGGGTGCCCTGCCCAGAGCCCCAGCGCCCTTCCCGACCCGCCTGCAGCCTCTTGCCATGCTGCGTGCTGCGCCCAACTTGTCCTCGGCTTTCCTCCGCCTGGTGCTCAGCCTACAGCTCTGCCCACCCATCAGCGCCGCAGAGAAGCCTGTCCTGACACAGCTCCTCCTGGCCTCCGCGCGGGCGCAGCAGCCAGAGCACAGACTTTATACACGCGGCTGTCAGCCACAAGGCAAGGGTAAGGGCCGAGGCCAAGGTGACCAGTTTGGTGCTCTGAGGCACTCTTGAAGAACAGAACATGGTCTAAAAACACGGCAGCACGGCAGTTCCGCCCAAGAGACGCGGAACACCATTTCCAAACGAGGAGGGGCGGCAGGCGGGGACGCTGGAGGCGCCCTGGCAGGGAAAGTTATGCAAATAAAAGCAGGTGTGAAGTAACTCAAAGTTGACACACACACCAGGAAATGTAATAATTTAGAGTGAAATATATGAAGCAGAAAGTACCTTATAGAGCAATAAAATGTTTTGTTCCCATTTTGAATTTGCAATTTTTAATCTTAATATTTTTATTCACTCAACAACTAATATTTAACCAATATGTATAGACTGTAAAAACTGGTTTGCTGGCAGTCATAGCCATGCATTCACATTTTAAGGATGGTTCCCATCCCTTATAATTCATACTGTTCGCTGCATTCCATGGCAATGACTGAGCTTCTGTGTGAAACTTGCATAAATACCCTTGTCTGGATGCAGTTCTTTTAAAAATCACGCCTCTCATTGAATAATAGATAAGGGAAGATAAAACACTAACCAAGAGCACCAAAAAAGACAGATTACCTTCATTAAGTTGAAAAACAGACAGAGCTATAATTAACACAGACCCAAAACAAATGTAAAAAAATCATTAATTCAATATTTGAAATTATTTTAAAAACGTTTTAGAAATATAGTATAATTAACCAACTAAAAAACATTACTCATCTTTTTAAAGGTAGACATTTATAAAAGGTCGACAACATCAAATAAAACTAAAACTAGTGAGATTTTAATTCCTTTATTTTTTTAATGCTCAAAAGAAACAAAGAGATCACGTTTTTATAGGAATGAATTTCTTTTCCATCCTGCTAAGTCTCAGAACCTCAAAAGTACATTTCTTCATTTTTATCACCTTTTGACAACCCAAGATAAAGCATTATTAAAGTAAGATACTGATTTCTGAACACATACAGGTCTGCTACATTAAACTGAACATCAACACTAAATTTTATAATTCTTCAGTGTGTACAGCTATATTGTGACAAACTGATTATTCAGAAACTTTATCTGTCAAGTTTATAGGACAAGAAACTTAGCAAATAATACACTAACACTGTAGCCTATAATGCTGTTCTCACTTGGCCCACCATCGAGTTTGAGCAACATGGTTTCCAGGAGAAAACTGGAGTTCCTTACCATTTCAGACAATGACCCTCACAGGACGCTGTCCCTCCTCGACCCTAGCCCACCTCTGCCCACGTTCACCTGCCACTCCAGCCAAAGGGAACAGCTCCGCACCTGACCTCTCGTGGGTTTCTCACAAGCCCTGGGCCCTTTCCTCGGGCAGTGCCTGGCCCAGAACCCCTGCTCACCTGGCAGACTTACCCTTCAGGGCCCACTCCAAACGCCTCCCCGTCAGGCGGGCCCGAGGCTTCCCTAGCCCTTCAGGGCAAAACTGTCACAACTCAGTCATGTTCTGGTACTCTCTGTCACAGCGGGTTACAGAGTTGAGTATTTTTATCCTCATTTCTATTAATGAGGCTGTACTAGACCAAAGGGTTTCAGTCATAAAATAATAAGAATGAGGATCTAGCAAACAGGGGCCTAGGCCCTTCTCCTGACCCCATACTCCTCTGATTTACTGAGAGTTTGTCCCCATGTCCACCTAAGGCTAGGCATAGCCTTGCAGAGCGGCGCGCACCTCCGTGAGACGTGCATGGCCACACGTGCTCCTGCCCAGGCACCAGGGAGCTGGCTGCAGGGACAGCGGTGACGCGACTCAGCAAAGCCGCAGACCCCAGCCTCATTCGGGTTTGCCCCTGATCTTGGTCCCAACACATGCACAGAGACTAGTTCAAGCAGCAGTCTAGAGGTATTATGAAATAGAACCAGCTTCCCCAGTCGACACAGCTTAATCACACAGAGGACTGTAAGAACAAGGGGAAAAGGGCATGGACAGCTGGGGCCAGGGTCAGCGAGGGGCCGGGTGATTCTTTCCCAAACTCAGTATAAAGCAAATGCTTAAAAGAGAAAACCCCACTTACAAAGGCAACAAAGAAGGTAAAATCCTAAGCATGACCCAAAGATATGATCAGGACCTATACGAGAACTCTGAAACATGCCTGGAAGACACAGGTGCGCAGACAGCCGCTGTTCCTGATTAAGATATATCAGCATCACCCAAATGTCAGCAGCCCTGAAGCTGTGTATGAAGCTGACACACTCCCAACAAAGATACCACCAAGTTTTAATGTTGTTAAGAGTTGACGTTTGTGGAAAAATAAATATCCAATAGCTAGGGAACACTGAGAAGGACAGGCTATACAGAGGGCTAGCTCTACCCAACATTCAAACACAGCACAAAGCTGCGTGATTTACATAGTGCAGTGTCAGCGCACAAACAGACAGGCCAACAGAACAAAACAGAAAATCCGGGAATCACAGATGGGGCTCCAGCACATGGTAAAGTCAGAATCTCAGATCTTTGGATTAAAGATAGACTTTTAAAGAAATGGTGCTGGGACAAGACAGCCATTTGGAATAAGGTCAAATTAGATCCATTCCTCACTCAATACAAAAGAATAAATTTCAAATTGAACACAGGACTGAATGTATAAACGAAACAGTACATAGGTGAATCTTTCTCTAGCTGAGTGTAGGTAGGAAAAGGCTTTGTGATTATTACTTTTTTTAAAAGGGGCTGATAAATGATTACATAAAATCTTTAAAAAGCAAACAAACAAGTCTGGCAAAAAAATGCCACAAAGTCAAATTGGGAGAAAATATTTACAAGAGATCCCGGATACTGGACTAATAACCCCAATATACAGAAGAACTTGCAACAGTTGGTGGGAAGAGCAAGTAGAGACCAAAACTCCCCACAGTGATGGTTGCACAGCCCTGTAACTACACTAAAACTACTGAATTATACACTTTAAATGAGTGAACTTTGAGGTATGTAAGACACATATCATTAAAGTTATTTTTAAAAACCTATAGGAGAATAAGCCAAAGATTTGGAAGACAACTAACAAAAAAAAAGATATAAACATGGCCCTATTAAACATATACAGAGATGTTCACCTCATTCATAAGAGAAACTAAATTAAAACTAAACTAAGACTCCATTTCTCAATCATCAGAATAGCCAAATGAGCCCATGGGGCACAGGCCCCTCTCAGATGGCGGGCAGAAGGCAGACAAGCCCTGGGTGGGGAGGGAGGGGCAGCACCTTCAGCCCAGCAATTCTCCCTCCAGGAATGAGTCTCCAGTCTGCGACCGCCACACAGACGCGTCCGAGCAGGAACCAAGAGCGGACACCAGATCTAGGACAGGAATTCCGATGGGAAGCAGGGTCCTTACCTGACTTTGAAGGGCCTTCCCTTAGTCTGTGCCAAAGAGGAAAAATCACTACACAGTGGGGAAATTGGACATTCTGCCTGAGTGATGAGAACACCACCGCCAGTGAGGGGCAGGAAGGCCAGGGTGACTGTGGGTGCGACATCCTGGGCACACAGTCACTTCCACAGTGTCCTGGCCGGGAGGGCACACCCGGACCTAGTCCGAAGGAAGCGGCTGGCAAGCCAGGACCCAGGATGCTCTGATAGTGGCAGGGAAGGAGCAGTCTGCTCTTCAGAAATGCCCATGTCAAAGAGGGACTGAGAAACTGTTCTAGACCAAAGGAGAATCAGCATATAGGGACGATAGACTGAAGAATTTTATCAGTTAAATCTCCTGAGTTTAATATCTGTACTGCAGTTAATAAGAGAATGTCCTCATTCTTAGTGAAAACACACTGACGTTCTTAGAGGTAAGAAAGCATTATGCACGCAACTTAGTCAAATCGTTCAGAAAAAAACAAAGTATATATAAGAGAGAGAACCATTGATAAAGCAAATGGGGTAAAAGGCTAATAACTGATAAACCTGAGTAACAGATCTGGAAGTTCTTTGTACTATTGCAAATTCTCTCTAAGCTTGAAAGTATTTCCACAATTCAAAAAAATAAAAAAAAAACCACAAACGCTTACGTTTCTCAGGGCCTCATACATAGCTCTAAAGGCTGGTTGCTTGTCATCGTGGTAAACACCTCTGTTCCCGTGAAGAATGAAGATCCCGTCCTCTTCTGCTTCTGGGCAGTTGCTTCCATACAGACAATGGTCTGGCCGATAATTCCACTGACACGGAAAAACAAACAGGCTTTCTATGTGGAGAAAGACAAAGCAATGAAGTAAATAACCCTAAGTCCACAGAATTGACAGTTTATAAAAATTTAGTTTAAAAAACAGCTCTTAAACTTTAAGGTTTAAAATTATAAAAAACATGTTTTGCATTTAGATCTCTTCCTACTAAATCAATATTTAAGAGAAGTTCTAGTCTGTCAAACATAAACAGTGAATGACTGTTAATATCAGCCAAAATCAAGTAAATGCATTTCTCTATTTTCAACTAAATATATCTGATTACGTTTTATAAATGCAAAGAAAAAAATTTAAATCATTACCTGGATTATGAAAAAATATGATATTCAATAGATCTTGATCACCCCATGTGATGTTTAGCTTGTATTTTTTAAGCAACGGCATAAGTATATCTCCCCAGCGCAGGCGTACAGTCGTCATATCGTTCTGTTGGTAAATACATTAAAAAGACCTCAGCCTCCAGGTGGAACATGGCAGCACAGCGAGGGTCCCCAATCTTCCCTTAGCAATCATTAGAGGGCAGGAAGGAGAAATGTAAACTTTTGTTACAAAACCAGTGACCCTACTATAAACCTAAATGTGAATAGGGCTGTCCAGCTGGAAGGAGGAAGATAACAGAGGATATTTGAGGCCGTATGTAGGATTGATAAAACCAATACAAATTGAGAAAGGGAAAGAGAAAGTGGATGATAGCTGAAGTACTGTGACTGAGACCTCATCTTAAAATGAAGGTAGTCTCAGCACCTGGGTCGCCTGTCTAGACACAGTACCTGTGTGTATGCGTGGAGCTGTGGTGGAGTAAACCTTAGAATGTGGGCAGGACGTACGGACGACGGGAGTGGCGCATGGCACATGCTCAGCACTAGCTGGTACAACTGCTACCACGATCACCTGTACTCCCACCCTGATTTTCTAATCTTCACAGCTGGCATTTCAAAGAGATCATTTAAAAGCAGAAAGTCAAAAACAGGTATTGAATTTCATCAATTGCCTTTTCATCGTCTATGCTCATAGCTCATTATTGCAAAACACAAAGTCAAATACCTAAGGAAATAAAAGTTGAAAGACGACCCCAGGTTGTGTGAATCTGGAGCAAAAAGGGGTGGGTTTGAATAGTGAGCCTTTTATACCTATTTGGCTCTTTTAAACTCTCCAGACTTAAACCTGTATTCCTTAAAGTGCAGTATGCAGTGTGCCAATCAGTGAATTTTTTGTCCTCTACAAGATTAAGCACAGAAATTAACAATAAGATTTAGAAACTTCTATAGCAATTTATCAGAATAATTTTGTCTATTTATTCCAATATTTTCCTAGTAAAATTTGCATCATTTTTACAAAAGAATTGACTCATGACAGATTATAAATTACAAAAAAAACCCTGATCCTTCTCCATAGATAGACTGGGAAACAGTTATAAGTTACTCTGGGACATGCAATGAACTCAAAGGGGGTAAACAATCTGTTATGGAAAAGAAAGAAAGGCCAGAGTTCCTGAAAAAAATCTATGTATTTAAACTAAATATCATCTGCTCTTGTGTGAAGTTTCTCAGAACACACTAAACACAAAATAAGCATTACAAAATAATCAGAAATCCCCCCCCAAATTGGAAAATGATTGAAACAAGTTTTACTTAAGGAAATAATAAGATAATACTTTACTGAAAGGATGACTCTGAGATAAATCACGGAATATGTTAACTAAATATTCTCAGAATCTGGAAAGATAAATATGAGCCACATAAGGACAAAGACCAGCAACAAACTCAAGACATGGGGCTGGGGGGCCCCGTGTACCAGGCCATGTCCACGTCTCTATGGGGTTCCAGCTATTCAAATACATACACTTGCGTGTGTGTGTGTGTGTGTGTGTACAGAATATACCTATTCAAAGAAAAGCTGATTAAAGATAAAATTACAAGGCCCAGACCAGTCTTAGGAAAATAATGGGGGGGGAAGGGGAGACACTTTATAACTTAAAGGAAAAGTCCTATTGGACAAGAAGCAGTAACTCTGGTGTCACTGCTGATGATGGGACCTAGACTATCCAAGACTGACAATGAACGACCAGGAGAAACAAGTTTAATCAAGAGGCATTACATATAAAAAGGGTTCAAGTCAACAGAAACAGAAAAGTAACCAAGTGGAGAAATGGTCAGAGGGTAAGAACACAAAAGAGGAAGGAGGAATGATAAAAATTATATGAAAACTGTATTTTATTTATATGAAAATATAATTTCCCATACTGGTAGTATAGTCAGGAAAATATAAATTAAAATATGTGAGATGTTTTCAGCCATCTAACTACATGTTCATCCAAGCACACACGAGCAATAAAACTAGATCATCCGTCTCCACAGGACCACACACGCATTAAATATGAGACATACTGTGCGCACTGACATGACAGCCAGCCAGCTGTATATTTACAAAGTGAAAGAAGCTGAAGATGTATTAAAGGCTCCATATGTAAGTGCCGTGTACATGTATACCTGTTTCAAGATATATTTTTTAAAGGGTCTGAAGAATGCCTAACAAAGTCCATAGTATCATTTGGGCAAAGGAATTAAACTGGGAAGAGTGGTATATAAAGGAGAGACCTGCCTTTTTAGTCTACATACAATGAGTTGCTTAAATATTTTTCTACATACGATGTTTACTCTCTTAAATGTTTACTCTACTACATACAATGAATTGCTTAAATGTTTCCAAGCATGATTTACTTTTGTAATTTTAAAAAATAAGACAAGGGGTTAACATCCAAAATATATAAAGAACTTACATGCCTCAACACCCAAAAACCAAATAACCCGATTAAAAAACGGGTGCAGGATCTGAACAGACACTTCTCCAAAGAAGAAATTCAGATGGCCAACAGGCACACGAAAAGATGCTCCACATCACTAATTATCAGGGAAATGTAAATTAAAACCACAATGAGGTATCACCTCACACAATTTAGGATAGCCAATATGGAAAAGACAAGGAACAATAAACGCTGGCAAGGATGCAGAGAAAAGGGAACCCTCCTACACTGCTGGTGGAAATGTAAATTAGTTCAATCACTATGGAAAGGAGTATGGAGGTTCCTCAAAAAAACAAAAATAGAATTACCATTTGACCCAGGAATTCCACTCTTAGGAATTTGCCCGAAGGAAACAAGATCTCAGATTCAAAAAGACATATGCACCCCTATGTTTACTGCAGTACTATTTACAATAGCCAAGAAATGGAAGCAACCTAGGTGTCCATCAGTAGATGAATAAAGAAGAGGTGGTACATATACACAATGGAATACTATTCAGCCATAAGAAGAAAACAAATCCTACCATTTGCAACAACATGGATGGAGCTAGAGGGCATTATGCTCAGTGAAATAAGCCAGGCAGAGAAAGACAAGTACCTTGTGATTTTACTCATTTGTGGAGTGTAACACAAAGCAAAACTGAAGGAACAAAACAGCAGCAGACTCACAGACTCCAAGAAGGGACTAGTGGTTACCAAGGGGGAGAGGAGGGGGAGGGCGGGTGGGGAGGAAGGGAGAAGGGGATTGAGGGGCATTATGATTGGCACAAATGATGTGGTGGGGGGCATCACATATAGCACAGAGAAGACAAATAGTGACTTTATACCATCTTACTACACTGATGGACAGTGACTGCAATGGGGCTTGGGGGGTACTTGATAATATGGGTGAATGTAGTAATCAGTGTTTTCCATGTGAAACCTTTGTAATAGTGTATATCAATGATACCTTAATAAATAAATAAATAAATAAATAAATAAATACACTTTTTAAAAAATGTTCTAGTTTGTTATTTTTAGCCAACCTACTACAAAACTGCACATTATATTAAAAGCAATGTTTCATTCTTAGAATTTTATGTATGCTTATCATTATCAGTCTCTCTCATACATAAATATAAAACTGACAGGTGGCTCTCCATACTACGTTCCAGCAGTGCTAACAGAGAAGTTACTAATTCCTAAGCTTAGTGACCCCACTACCTGTGAAAAGTTCTGTGCTTTTTGATAATTTTTGTTCATTGATTATTGTTCTCATAACTACATATATAATACAGTAAAAGTCCTGCACCACATATATCTTTCAAATATGTAAAAACAACCATCATGTCCACCTCATAGTAAATGTTCTCTCTGTCAATATTTTTCAGTAAGTCATTAACGGCCTGGTTTCTAAAATTTTCCACCATCCTCTGCCAGTAATCATCTACTGAGTTGCTACTTTATGCCAGACTCCTTGCCCTGTATTCTAAATACAAAGTTGTTCATGTCCTGCCCTCAGTAGGTGAAGAAAGCAGACAAAACTTGTTTTACAAAGTAATATATGACAGGACATGAGCAGGGAACAGTAAACATACAAGGAAAGGATTCCCAAGATGCCTTATTTATATATTTTTTTCTAATAAATAGAAAAAGGCTAAGAAATATTCTTACAGGGATTCAGAACTGCAAACACCATCCTAAAAGCAATAGCTAACCAGCGTTGTATTGCCCATCAAGCATTCTAAGAAACAACAAAAAAGTAGAATCTTCACTATTTTTATTCTTAATATATGTATGTAAGTACAATACATCAGGTTGGAACTGAACATCATGGATGGTAGGCACTGTGTGGCAGCAGAGTAAGGATTTAAAACACAGCCACTGTCCTAAGTGAGTAGCAGCCTTATAGTTTTTCACATAGTAAGAACCATGGGGCAACGTTCTTGGGTCTGTATCGAACAGCGTGGAGAGTTATTACAAGGAATTCAGTGATGTCATCAGAGCTCTAAAACTTAAGATCTGTGCCAGAAATTATAGAATTAGTAGGAAAAAAATACAGCAATGTTTGCTATAGATATAGTCTGGAAAACAACCGAGAAAAACAAAGACATATGAGAAAAGGAATCAAAAAACCAATTTTGTAGAAACATCTCAGACATTATAAATATAATAATCTTTGAAAACAAAGCTGATCTGAGTTGTCCCACTGGGCAAGAATAGGACTGTCTGGAACATGGGGGTTGGAGGGCAGGTGTAAAGCAAACCGTACCTTCGGAATCTGTACAGTTGGGCCTCTACCATTTTTCTTCATTAAGTCATTAGTGCACAGAAGAAAATGAAAGTGTGAAAGTTCAGAAATTACTTCAACTGCCATCTCTACATCTCTAGCTGGTTTAGAGCACACCACAGACACAGGATAAAGGGGAGCAGGGAAACTGTTCCAGGACCTAAGAGTGACACTTAAATAAAAGGCTAAGTAGCAAATAATAATAATAGATTTGAACTGTATAGCTGTATTTTGAAAGTTTAAAAAAATTAAATAATGGTGTTACACTAAATTGTATTTTCTTTGCAACTCTAAATTCATAATTCTATGAATTTCAAATCAAGAGTTACAAAGAAGTCACATTATTCCTTAGGAGACAATCTTACAGCGCCATCTTCTGGTATAATATTACCATGTGTGGTCGAACAATCAGAAGAGGCAGAAAACTCATGGCATCACACCCATCTTACTTAGTAAAACTTTATGGTACATAAGTTTTACAATTCAAGCTAGATTAACAAATTGGTAACTGAAGAAAGATGTTCAGTGCTAAGTAGGAATATGGGTTACATACCTCCCTAGTGCACTCAACTGTGGGGGACAAAATGGAAGTGAAATCAAGATTTCATAAAGGTTCAGAAAATGGGAAGGCTAAAAAAACAACCAGGTTTACAAGATCCACAGAAGTGGAGAGGGTTGGGTGCAAGCTGCCAAGACTGAGACGGTGATGGCCGCTGCCGCCCCAAAGATAAATCATGGGAGCAGCTCTAGATGAGGCCGAGATCACATGGGACGCACGGGGAGGGGCGAAACGGTGCAGGGATTCTGGTCATATAAGGAAAATACCTCACAGACACATATGCAGGCAGACATACATCTATCCTCATACCATAAAAGAACTCACATACCTTAAAGTTTAATTTGGTCCTATCCAGATGTAAAGGAATAAACAGTAAGTCTCTACAGGTATTTCAGAAGTCACAGCTTTTAGCTAACATTTAAGCACTTACTATGTGCCATGCTCCACACTAAGCATTTTAAATGGATCTCTTTTAAACTGACAACCTACAAAAATCTGTTTATTATGTCTGCTTTTCAGTCGAGACAATGATGTCTGAAAGTCAGCTAACTGGCCCGTGTTGAACAGTGCAGAGGTGACAACATCACGCATAAACTGAGCAGGCAGGCTCCACTGCCCACAGACTGCGGTGACTTAAAGCTCAGCATGCGCAACTCCTCATCGGGGAACTGGTAAACAGGTCAACATACACCTGTATTCAACACATGGATGTGCAATCAGAGAAATTAATTAAATAGCCCGACTATTCCACTGACCCCATAATTTGAGAGGTAAGAAACACGCAGGGATTTTTTTTTTTTTAAGTTAACTCCCAGTAGCACCAAAAGAGCCAACGTTTACTATATATTAGCCACCGTTCTAACTAATCCAACCCTCACAAAAGCCCAGTGGTGGAGGCACTGCTGTCTGTCATCCTCAGTGCACAGATGAGAAAACCGAAGCCCGGGCATGCTCAAAACCTGCCCAAGGCCCCAGGGCTCCGGACCAGGCCGCAGGCTCCAGAGGCTCACGCTCCTAGACCTAGACGTCGGGCTCACCGCTCAGCACACGGCTGCTTCGCTTCACTGCGCTGTCATCTGGCCTGACCTACTGCAAGGCCCCAGCAAGCAGGATACTGAGACACTTTTCTTCAATTATTCTAGGTAAGTGGAAAAGTTCTGAATCGCTCAATCTAGTTTTTAAAAAAGCACAGTTAAACTGGAGACGATCTGGAGGCAAACCTGAGAGATGTCGGCGAAGTACCTGTGTCCATGGCTCACCTTGAAATGCTTCCTTCTCATCCTCGTCACGTTCATCAGCATGACCCCCGAGTTCACGCCCGTTTTCCCGTAGTACGGGTGCCTGGCGAAACGGTTATACCACCCTATTCGAGGCTCCTCATGCTCTGGTGCCATTGCAGCAATTTGTGTGGAATTAAATTTCTTTAGTAAAGACCAAATATCATCAACAGGCCGTAAAAAAAGGATATCAGTGTCGACATACAATAGTGAGTCAACTTCTTTGAGGATTAACTGTGAGGAGAGATTTGAATCGTTAACTGTGATTGTATTCATTTATCATAAAACACAGAAGAGACTTTAATTATAGAAGAAATACCTAAGAGATAAGCTAATTTATATTAATTTTATACACTAAGTTTTCCTAAATCTGTCACTTTTGACAACATACATAGAGATATTGTGCTAGCCTTCATCTTAACTTTTAGAGAAGAAAAGCTATAAAAACAAATCAGAACAAAAACCCAATATTAACAATTGGAAGAATAAATAAGATAAAAGCAATATCCTCAAAGAACAGAGAGGATAATGGAAAACAACATTAACTTAGGTGAATTTCTAGCTCGAATCTTAATTTTCTGAATAAATACAGAAATGAATCAACACAAATGAAGACCTTCTGAACTTGTTCCCTAGACCTGTGACACCTTCCAGGTCACGGCTGCACCCTTACATCCTCCCGGTCTCAGCAGACACTGAGCCCACCTGGAACGGCGACCCCCCTCTGCAGCCTGCGCTCTGCGTTCCGTGCTTCGCCGTCTCTCACGCAGTCAGAGAAACTGCGCACTTACTGAGCAGGGGTGAAGACAGGCTTGTCTCGGAAGAAATACTGGCGATGTCCTTACTTTCTGAGAGATGTTAAATCTCCAACTTCTACAGGGATTTCCAAGAGCAATTTTTTTATTTCTGCCTGACTCATGAACTTTAGAGTCTGACTCATGCAAATTTAAATTTATTGCGTATCCCAGTGTATTAGTAAGACTCAGTCATCAGGTTAACCTAAACCATTTTAGTTAAAAACATAAGGAGAATAAGAGCTCGATCTACATTCTGCTCCTTCTCAAAGCTGCTGCCTCTTCCTGCAGCGGAGGCTGAAGCCGTCGCCCTAACAAGCAGCAGCAGGTTGGCTTCGCCCCACGCTCCCCACAGCCGCCTTAATATCCCGCTGGGAAAGAAGTCTGACGCTGGACTGCAGAGCATGAATGGGAAAGGGTCGATTTCTCAAAAACACTGAGTAAAGGGTGTGTGTACATGTGCCTATATATCTGTCTCTTTCTGGGGGACAGAAGAGGGTGGGCAAGGTTTTTATAGCAACATTCTGTCCTGTCCCATGACACAAGGTGCGCTCCTAAGACTGAAATGCTGTATGCTGCTGGCGGACTAGGAAGGCACGCCAGAGCCCCGAGCTCCCTACGGGCGACACGGCCAGCGGAGGCCACACACAGGCTCAGTGACACCCGGGTCAGGACTTCTCTGTGGTGGCTGTCAGGGCAAGGAGTGGACAGAGATCACAGTGCTTGTCATTTATCTATTTCAAAGGAAGAGAAACTCAGTAAAAAAAAGTTTACCATTAGAAAAATAAGACATGAATTTACTTACATTTGGTTAAAAAGTTGCAGAAGTAACAGAGAAGTATGAGGACAATCAGATGGGTTTCAAATATTTTATTTTAGTATTTCAAATGCCATTTAGAAATGTAAGCAGATTAAATGATCAGCAAATTTCTTATCACACCAATAATTAGACTTGTTAATAATGCAGAACAAAATGGAAGAGAAATAAATGGCTGAAATCTCATGCTTCCCTCACCACTTATTCTTTCACTAACACATTTGCGTTTATTTAGTGCCATAATGTGTTTGTTCAATGTCTGTCTCTCACATCAGACAATAAGCTCTAGAAAACAAGAAAACTGTTCAGTTCATTCCTATACCCAGTACTTCAGTACAGATGCCTGGCAGAAAACAGCGAATTATTAATTGAGTGTGACACTGCAATGATTCGACATAAAGATTTGTTTTGAACTTATAAAGCCCACATAGAGTATCTAAGACTTGTTAGCCTTTTTCCCCTATCTTAATCCCTTATTTGTGTGCCTCTTACAACAGAGCAGAGACTGAAAAAGACCACAGGATTCAAATTTTGTATGCACAGCAACAAAGACCCCAGCTAGGAGGACTCAGCTGACAAAATGAGAACTTAACTTTAAATCTTATTGATGACCTGGTTCAGTAACCTATATTCTTAATATGCTAAGAATTGCCTCAACCTACTTATAACAAGTAATTGAAGTATCTTCCCTATAATTCATATACTTTCCAGAAATCTGTGAGATTCTTAAATTCACTATTTCTACTATTATAACTATTTTAAACATTATAGTGGTCTTAACAACTGTGAAATTTTAAAACTGTGGATGAAAGCAATTCAAAATAAAAGAGGTTACCTTGCTTCTGAATATTTTCAGATTAAAATAATAATAAGCATTTATCACCAGGGAACAACATCAAAGAGTAGCCCCACTGAATAAATGGTTCCCATTTCCTACTGACTTCACATGCCTTTAATTTTGTGTCTGTGTTAAAGTATCCAGTTGAAAAGGTAAACTGGCTTGGTGTTAAGACAGAAAAACTTACTGAATGATGTGGTCTTTTAAGTGTGGACTCTAGCTTGCAGGTGACCCTGACCTGCACCTCTGCTAGCAACACACTCAGTCAGCCCCATTAAGGTCTGATGACCTTTACTCCTTCTTAGAGATAAAACAATTTATAGCAACTGAATGAATTAAAATGTAAGAAATAGTATTTCAGCAGAAATTACTGTATTTTTCACTTCTATCAGAGCTTTTTACAGTAGCTTTTATTTGTTCTATGGGACCTTTTTCCCCCTAATGTTCAATGAAAAAAATCAGTAGTGTGTGTGTGTGTGTGTGTGTGTGTGTGTGTGTGTCTGTGTAGTTAACTGATTTATATGTGACTCTTTATTAACCCATGTGTGTAAAAACAAGATTTAAAAAAAAAGAAGAAAAAACTTACTGGCAAGAATAATCTCTGGGAAGCACATGGTTTAAAGAGCTTTTTCCACTCTGCTGCGTTCTCATTTGGAAACGTTATTGGGTATAATGAATAATTGAATGTCTGCAGAAATGACCAGCTGTCAAGCTAAAAAAAAAAAAGAATCAGTTTAGACTTGTTTCATTTCCAATTTTCTCTGTAAAATCATAAACCAACAGATTATTTTAAAAAGCTAAAAATTAAAATAGTCTACATCTTATGTTTTACACAGTTAAGAGAAAGTCAGATTCTTCTTTCCCACCATCTTATTCTCACTCAGCATCTTAAATCATAGTAATATGGGAGAAAGACTCCACCGTAAAGACTGGAGACACAGTGCCACTTACAAGGTCACCCTCACAGAACAGAGAGTGGACAGAGACTCACAAGTTGTTCGCCTCCCTCAGCTTTACCTGATGTATGAATCCTCTCAATCCCCAAATTAAACTCAGAAAAATAACCACTAACTTTGTCACCACAGTATGCATGAAATAACAGAAAAGGTTTACATTCAAAGAGAGACCAATAAGAAACCAATTAGTGAACATCTGTCTATGTAGTTTTAATAGGCATATTCCTAATAATAAAATATTCTGATAGACATCCAATGCCAATTTTTTTTAATCATTATAAAAAACAAAACAGACCTGAAACTCTATAATGAACCTGTTTACACTTTAGTATCCTGAATGCATTCAGTATTAGAACACTGAATTATTTCAAATTCAGTTTAAGTACAACCCATCGTTGCTGCTTCAACAGTTGTTGATTCAAAGCTCCCACACATTCACGATCTGGGGATAGGCAGGAAACTAAGCAGTTAATCCAACAGGCTGAAGATGTTCTCTTTTTGAATCCTGACAGTGTTCAAGTAATTTTTTATAACATTAGTGCCTTCCAACATAGTTTAAGGGAAGGTTTTTGCTTCTAACACTCTGTTTTGATGTTTCTGTTAATTAGTTTAAAACACTACATTTTATTTTCCCTGTGAGGCTTATAAATCACTGAAGGATCCTTTCAATACTAAATTCAAAATGAAAGCTTTGCCATATTTTATTTAATAGTCTAATATTTAGACATCTTTTTTGCAGTAAAAGCATATTCCACAAAATATTTGATATTCTTTCTTCAAAAGCAAAGCCCAGCATTCTCAGAGTGGGCTATTATAATTACAGAAAAACTAAGTTTAAAAATACATATTATGTAATCAATAACTTGCCACATTTAAACAACACAGAAGCTGCACATAAGATGAAGCAATACATTTATTTTACTTTTTTATTACATTTTCAAAGGTTTCCACAGTTGGTAGCAATCTGTTGCTATTCTCTGAACTGTTAGGACAAAATTAATTACTCAGTAAATATTTTAGAAAAATAAGATAAACAGATCAAGATCACAAAAGCACATATCAAAAATGTAGACACTAGAAATATTTTAAAACAGTAAGTGAAACTCTTGGAATCAAATATTTTGGCAGAAAACTAAAAAACTTGAGGCCACAAGTAGTATTTTTCACTCAATTTTTAATTGAACCAATTTAACTTGAAAAAAAACATCAAATGCATACATAGTTAGACCAAGCATAAAAATCAAACCATTTTGAAAGCTTAAGTTAGTACACAGAGAGACAGACAGAGTTGGGGGGCAGGGTGAGGGCAGAACCTTTATCATCATCTACACCACCACCTCAGAATGTGAAATAGTGAGACTTAGATGAATTTTCTTTCTCTTATACTCTCTCCCCCATATATACCTGCTCTCTTCTTCCTGCACAGCAATAATTTTTTTGCTAAGGATGTTACATGGCTGCCCTGATTAGAGAGTACCTTTTCAGCCCTCATAAACAGCTAGGTACAGTTACATATACCGGCAAGAATGTTAAGTGCAACTTCTATGAAGTGTCCTTAGAGGGAAGGAGGGGACTGCCATCTTCACTCCCTCCTCCCTCACACTGGCTAGAATGTGGGTGTGAGGGACGGAGCCTGAGCAGCCATCCTGGACCATGAAGTAGCAGGCTATGTTAAAGATGGCTCGGCCGCAGGAGAGAAGCAGCAAGAGCCCCAGAGGACATGGAGCTGCACTTACTGCAGACCGCCTGCTTCTATGTGAGAGGGAAATAAACTTCCACAAATAAACTGCCTAAGCCACTGTTTGGGGGATTTTTCTGCCACTGCAGCGAAACTGCCTGTAACTAATACAAAATCCAAGAACTTTCTTATCAGAGCAAGAAGTTACTTCCCTCCATACTGTCATTCAGTTCCTTCCCCTTAAAACAGAATGGAAACCTTGTGCACATCTGACTGAGGTTCTCCCCAGCCAAGGATGGGAACAAAATTTAATCACAGGACATCTCAGTCAAATCACCCTGGAAAAATAAAAAGCTCCAAGCTTGGCAAAGGACTTTAACTGACCTACTTCTTTTCAAAAACAAACCTTCCTCTTATACCCAAGAACTGGACTCTTTGAAGGACGTAGTAGCAGGGAATACTCTTCACTCCAGGAGGGCAGTTATAGAATTAATATTCCATTCCATGAAGGAATAAAACAATGTCCTATTAGAGAATACCATTAAATAGTCAACTCTACAGTCCCAAGTCTCAAATACTTACTATGCCTTTGAAACTATCATGCAGTTGATCTTCAGCAAAAATATGGAACCAAAGAGGTTTGATGCTGAAAATGACAGCTGACTTCAGCATGGTTACAGTCTCTTCCAGTCTTTCCCCACAGGCGACCACAGCGAGGTGCATTCTCTCAACGGGCTGTACTTTCAGACTATACCTAATGGGAAAGAAAACCACATTTCCCGACAGTTTTAGCATAAGGCAACATATTAACAACTTTTGACCATGTTCAAAAGCTGAAGTACAAAACTTCTATTCAGAAGCAAACGAACATCAAGTCACAGCAGCAGTACAGTGCCGAACCAGTCTTACATTCTGACCTCCGAACCGGCCTTTCTCCGCCAGGGTTCCTCACCAAGAAACACAAAACACACAGAACAACTACTTCCTCAGTCCTCCCGAGAATGGTACGTACAGGCAGTGCTCTAGGTACACGGGAGAGAAGTTAGTTCACTGCTCATCCTTCCCAAAGAACGCCCGCCCCCACAGCTGTGAATGGGGCCATCAATGATTTGAGTCTTCCATTCCACTTCCTTAAACTTTATTTAAAAAAAAAAACTCAAACACACAAAAGTAGGGAGAACAGAAGAGTAAATCCCCATATGTCCATCTCCCAGTTGTGACAATTCCATTCAAAGGATTCTTATTTCACCTACACCCCCTCCTCACGCCCCCTTCTGCCACTAGTGGACCTGAAGAAACCCAGCCACAAATTCACCCGTAAATATTTCAGTACCTTCCTATTTTCAACCATGCTGATTACAGGAAAGTTTCCTTCACAAAACTTTTTTCATTGACGCACATTCAGTCCCATTTGCCAAGTAATCAGTAAGAGGCCAGTTCTGAGGTGGTCGAAAACAAGCCAAACACTAGTAAGTCACTTCAGGAAGGAAGACGCCCTCGCTCAGTCACTGGCGCAGGTTCCATCCTGCCGCACGCGTCCACACGGGCCGCAGCGGGCGGCGCCAGGCCTGGGAAACCTTCTAAACCTCTCGGCAGCACAGCAGTGAACTAAGAAGAATCTCCCGGCATGGAAAGCAAAGTCCCTGCGACTGCACTGCTGTTAAATGAAATGACCTGTGATGCTATAAAATAAATATGCCACCTGTAATTATGGCATGAAACAATGTTTTTGGAATTATAGCGAAAGGAATGTGAGAATGGAGGACTGCATAAAATTAGTAACACATTAAAGTGTTACAAGGTACATTCTGAGGTAAACATACAAATTTGACTTGAACTCAATTCTTGCTTTCAGAGATCATTTCTATAAAATATGTAAGGAGTGGAAATTACATTGTTTACTGTTAATGGTTGTGTGCATACACTAAAGAGACCTGCAGTAATAATTATTTTTCTTACATTTACAGGCTGAAATTATGCAGTTTTGTTCCTCAGCACAGACTTTGGCATCCTGAGCGCTCACTCACACGTCGGGACCCAGAAATATCCCTGAGAAAAGTCTTGGCCTTGCTCAGGGTGGCCCCTCGGCTGACCAGGATGTCAGGAAACAGAGAATCACACTAAGTAACATTAAATACAAATGACGGACTATATGGAACACACCTGGATATGAGATCCGCACACCTTCATGCTTTACCCTCACGCACGCGGGATGCTACCAGGATGAGAAGGCAAGTCTGAGCGCACATGACGCTCTCCTGCCTTCGCTGTGGGCTGCCCCTTCCCATTCACCAGCCAGGTCTGCTTCGGGCCTGGAATAACTAGGAGAGCCGCTGAAACTCATCTCCTCCCGTGTGGCTGGGTTCCTGAAGCCTGACGATGGGGTCTCCCTGCCACGGGGCCTGTCACGCCCGGTCACGGTGACCGGTCGCCAGCAGAGCCCCAGACAGCTCTTCAGCTGAAAGGCTTTCCTCCTAGAATGTACCTCCTCCCCTGATCCCTGCACGGGGAGGCTGGAACCTAAGGTCCCCACCTTGGTGACCGGCCCTCTGTTCTACAGATGAGGCCCATCATTCTATAGATGAGGTTCTTTAAAAAGAAAAAGAAAAAGAAAGTTTAAGAAAAAGGAACCTTCCCAGATAACTCATGAAGCTAATCGTTATTACATCTCTTTGTCAATGGCACTGAGTGCAGAGGTCCCATACAAAGTGGGGTTCCTGCAAGAAGTCACTGCTCCAGAAGCGGTGGTGACATCCCATCTGTCATCAAGACACTAAGATCATCATTAAGAATTAGTATTAGGTACATACTTTGACTTTAAAATTTAGATCCATGTACCAGGAATGGAATCTGACCAATGGTTCAAGATGGGGGACAAAGGCAGGATTCGGGGCATGGTTACCCAACTAAGCAAACACCACCTGGTATAGTCACTCCCCTCCCATGCGCCTGCTAGGTCGCTTCCCTCACATGGATGGTGTTACTGCGGGTCGTTTCAAAGCTCTGTCCTTTTCCGTTGACAGCAATTACAAAGCAGTACCTCCCCACCTGTCTGCACCCTGTTTCCCTCTTTCCTGTTGAGTCCCTCAGTTTTTAACACTGAAACTGCCTTCTACACCTATAATAAGGCAATGAATCAAGTTATCTTAAGCAGGGGAATCCACGTTGACACAAATAAAAGACAAGGCAATTAAGACACACAACAGTCTTACAAAGCTCTAAGTTATCTCATCTTTCTGGCAAATGCCTCCAGATCCTACCTCTCATGATCGTAGGAGGATCCTCACAAAAGAATCAAGATTTGAGCATCTATAATAGGTTCCGTCTGCCTAACTGGCCATCACTAGATCCTATCCCAAAGCTAAAAGCCAAGAGATATAAAAAAATAAGCAATAGTCAGGTGATGTTTTGCACAGAGTTCTCTACATACAGAGATAAGTATAATAAACCTTCTTTAGAACAATGAGTCAAATGATCTCAAGGAAAACAAAAATCCCTCTAACATCAGCCCCAGGGGCTCCTCCCCCAAGGCAGCCCAAGGCTAGTTCAGTCACAGGCCCAGCACTGCCTCTGCCAAGTTTCTATGAATGGAGGGTCATCAACTACATGGCACTGGCTTTTCTGTTAATGTCCTTCTCACAAAAGAGGTGTAAAGTATATCAACCAGAATATAAGGAAACATAAATATGTATTCTGTCAGGGTTAAATAAAGTGACAATCTTATGATTATTTCGGAGAATGTTCTTGCTCTCAGGAGATACATACTGAGTATTCAGGCATGTGTTATAATGGCTGTAGCTGTCAAATGGTTAACCAAAAAAACCTGGGATGTTTTTAATAACAGGTAAATATCTAGTGTGTACTTCCTGTACTTCTCCTGTAACCTCTGTAGACTTGAAACATCAAAGTAAAAATGTAAAAACAAAAAGTAAAAAAAGAAAAAGTGAGAAGGGGAATCAGAAAAAAAGACTAATAGCTAAAAAATGTCTTCAGTGACAAATTCTAAAAAGCACTGTTAACAGATTTCTAAACCTTACAAATAGACTTAAGTAATATTTCTGCAATATAAGAATCATAATAATTTTTTTTTATTTAGACAGCATGAAAAGCTTCCAGTGTATTCTTCTGGACTATTATTAAGCTAGCATCCTTTCTATAAAACAATGCATAATATATTAAGTCTGGGAATTAGTATTATAATGAAGTATATAAAGCCAAACTTTATATGCTTTTATTAATTAAATTTGATGACAATCTCTCCAAACTAAAAATTAACTGCCATGAACTTATCTTTAAAAACTAACAGTTGAACAAAATAGAAATTATATTCAGAAACACTAATGATAATTTCCCTATAGCTTAAAATTATTTGCCTTTTACTATGAAAAGAGTTGTGCTAAATTATCACACTAAAAAAAATTATCCTAGATAACGTGAGTTGTATATAATTACTTTTGAAACAAAACATAATACCTAAAAAAAACTCTTTAAGGTCTTATAAAAAGCATAGAAAAGAGAATCTTAAAATGCAGTTTGAAATACAAGTATTAGTTGCAAAAATATAATTTAAAATAATCCGTAAAAATATATCTCTTAAAACTAGCATGGACTAAACATGCAAGACAATACAGGTAACATTTAAATTCCCCTATAACCACACACTCCATGAAGTGAAAATCATTTTCTACCATAAAGAGGTTAAATATTTTTAAAAGCTGAAGTCATAGAAAAATTAGTACATTAAAACAGAATTTTTTATAGTAATGCTAAAATTAAGAGACTGTATACTGAAAATATAACTTAAAAAAATTGAAACCAATGAGGAAAAAATATCTGTAATCAGTGGCAAAAGTAGATATCCTAATAGTTCATAGAATAGACATTAAAACCTCAACAGGTAAATATCAATACTGACAATATGCAGAGCAAACGATTAAAAAGCTAAACAAATATGGAAATATGTTTGACAATCAATGAATGAACTATAAATTAGTAAGCCTGTTGTGAAAAGACAGAATTTTAAAAATTTTAATTAGAAAGCATGGTAACTGCTTAAATAGAAAAAAAACATCAAGACGGCTAAGGAAGCTCCCTATATAAACATCTAGCCTAGTCTACAAATCCCGGGGAAAATCGTTATTTACTGATTGCTAAGCACATTGCTCAGCATGGGCCTTAAATGATGAACACCACGAGCTATCGAGCTGCAAAGTAAGGTCAAGATGCGGATAACGACTCACAAGCAGAACAGATGCGGCGAGTATGACGGCGGACACAGAGAGGCGAGCAGGTGAGAAGCGAGGGGCGCGGTGGGGAGGGAAACCAGAGGGAGGACAACAGTGTGACTGGGGCCGGAAGCCACCGTGGCCCGACACAGGGAGAAAGTCCGCTGTGACCCGGGGCACACCACAGGGCGGTGCGGTGGGCTAGACCACCAGCTCAGGTTTGCCCAAGCGTGGCCTAGACATGAACCAGCCACGTAACCGTGATGAAAACGCAGCTGGAAATAGTTCTGGAGCACAGGAAGGGGCACTGGGCTGGGGACCCCAGGCACACGGGTCACGCTGTGGCCAAGGGGCGGGCAGAGCAGACAGCAGGGTCCTACAGCAACGCTCAGGAGGCAGCAGTGGGGAGCGGGGCCCAGGGGCAGAGGGGTCAGCAGGGCAGAGACACTGGTCATGGGAACCAGGACCCGCCAGAGCTGAAAGGAAGAAAGAGGAGGGGGCAGCGAGTGCCGACTGACCAGGAGAAGTAAGAGTAGGCCCCCCAGAACAACTCAGAGGCCTGGGGGGCTTCAATGAGAGCTTAGTCAGGGGGGACAGCAGGCGGGGGTGGGAAGCTTTTCTGTTTGCTTAAGGAAGTGAAGCCAGCAGACCCTCCTATAAATATTTTGCTGGTGGAGAGAGAGAGAAAATTGAGGATGCTTAAAGGAAAAAAGGCTTGAAAGCAAGTGTAGGGGTTTTGTCCCAAGGACGGGGAGGCTGACCATCCGACATGCTGCCGGGGAGCAGTTGGCCGGCAAGGTGACTCAGCAGGCGCAGGTAATAAGAATGGGGAAGTGTTTGCAACAGTGAAAGGCTGAGTGCTGAGGGGATTTTCTTTTTACGTTATTTTATGTTCACTGTATAATAAAGTAATGGGAGAAAATAATCTTCCAGGTAAGCTTTAGTCAAAATAGAATAATATAAAAAATTCAAATTGGAAAAGCGGGGATAAGCCTGGGAAGAGGAAAAACCGTGCCAGGTAAGGGCCCACTGGTGCCAGGCAAAACGCGAGCCCTCCGGTAACAGCAAAGGGGAACCTCAAAGCAGTTCATCAGCTGGGCAGACAAGCTCTGGGATCAGGCCGACTGGGGTGTCCACTGAGTAGGTGCCGAACTGCAGGACACGGCGACTCTATGGCATTTTGACTTGTCTGCATATTTCAGCAGAATGAGCAAATGTGAGGGATCCTAAATTCTAAGTGAGAAACTAAGATTAAGAGATTTTTCTCACCGCGACCCTCCTTACCCAGAATGACTCAGGAGACACGGGCCCACGCAAGAGACTTTATTATCTGAAGGAGAGAGTGGCTGCCCTAGGGGAGTGAGGGGAGGGCGTAGAGAGAGAGAGAGAGAGAGAGAGGGAGAGGAGCGGGACAGAGAGACAGAGACAAAGAGAGCAGCGAGACAGACAGACAGAGACAGAGACAAGGAGAGAGAGGGCTGCAGAGAGAGAGACAGAGAGAGAGGGGGTAGCAGCGAGGTGCCTTTTATTGTGGCAGAACCGCTGGGCTTGTTGCTTTGGGGGAGGGTCGGGATGTTTAGACATAAGGCGGGGTAAACCCAGTCAAGCCCAGGCATAATTCTCACCCACTTATGTGCCTGGGACCATGGGGAAAATGGAGGATAAATTACTATATTCTTACATGGACTACTGGGAAAACCATCATATCTGCAGACAGACACAGATGTCTAAGTAGAGAGTATAACACAGAAGCATAACATTTAAAATCTCAAATTTAGGAGAGCAACAAGCACAAGGGCTCACAGTGTGTACCCATCACCCACATGCCATCCTTCCCCAGGGAATACTTGGCAGCATGAGGCAACTAGAGAGCTGGAGAAGCCACAACAAAAGGAATGATAAGCAGAGGCTGGAAGATTCCGACGGTGTCCGCTTCTTCGGGGTGAGTCCTCGGGCCTAGGAGGAAGGAGGGTCGTTACTCACCCTGTGACATACAAAAGGGCCTGAGCTGGATGAAATCAGAATGCGCGTAAGTTTCCAAGCGTACCCAGCTTCCAGAGCTAGCAGATGTATGTCCCAAGGCTAGAGATAGTAAAGCGGTGTTTGTCAACACTGCGTTCATCTGCAAACTTTAATAGACATAAAAAACATGGAGCTCCAATGCTCCAAAATTATGAACAAGCTGAAGGGAAAGATTATCTTTAAAAGTTTGAATAATCTGACTTGATTGACCCATATTAGAATTTCAATCACTCAGTATTTTCTGTAACAATGAGACATAATTAAAATACCTGATTTCAACCACTGTTCACCGGATGCATAACATATTGGGATTTTAAAGAATTGAAAACCATGTTAGTGATATATACTGAGAATGCACTGCTTCCCACCTAGAATACTCCGCCTTCTGCCCGTGAGCCTGGCCAGTTTCCTGCTCCTCACACACGGGGCTCCCTGGAGAAGCCACTCCTGATCCCACCCCACCTTACCTACGACTCGCCGGGTTCTCCCATCGTCATGGCTACGGCTTGTCACCCTCGCTGAAACCCCAGGCTGACTAGTGTGAAGCTCCTGTCAAAATGAAAAGCTCCCCAAGGATGGAACCATATTAACCAGACGCTGGGTCTGGTTTTTACTCCATTACACTGCTTGGCAAATGGAATAGAATTTGAAATGAACAGAATTAAAATGTAAATGAATTTTAAAGACACAGTAAAAATAGGTGCCTCTCAGGGAAATTCCACTCTTGGGAAAGGTGTTTCAGGCTACTCCCTCACCCCCCTGCCACATCACTAGGAGGTAGGCTACCCCATTCCTAGCAACACTAGGTTCTTTCATTAAAGGTTAGAGCAGAAAGGGACCCGAGATGTCAGCCAATCCGACGCCTTTGATGCCCAAAGATGTGAACAAAGCCAAACTATTCAACAATTTAAAAGGTCAACAAACAATGTCCAATCATTCATTCCTTCTTAAACATTTATCTTCCACTTTCTCAAAATTCAATCTCTCTGCTAATAACCAAT
This sequence comes from Manis javanica, assembly GCF_040802235.1. Classification (NCBI taxonomy): domain Eukaryota; kingdom Metazoa; phylum Chordata; class Mammalia; order Pholidota; family Manidae; genus Manis; species Manis javanica. The sequence continues at coordinate 3,170,456 of NC_133170.1, read as the reverse complement.
ATAAGCCTTCTCCAGTTGGCCCCATGCACCCCCAAAATGTTTCTTCGGTATACCAGCTTTAAGTTGGATAAATGCCATTTATGCCTAGAAATACCCATGGAAGGTCCATCTTTATCACCTGTTTATCACTTTAGTACCTCTTACCTAAAATTAGATCATAGATTCTCCTAGAACAATGGCCTTAATATCTAGGGAAAAAAAAGTTAAGAGCATTTTACACACAGTGTGGACTACAAATTAGTGATTAACAACTACAACGTGGGAAAAAGGAACAGGAAACCCAATCAGAAAATGAATTATTGACTTGTAAGATATTATTAAATAACAGGAAAAGAAACATTTTTATGTCCTATTAGAGTAAAAAATTATTATCTACTATCTAGTCTTACCTACACTGATCTACCAATTAAATATCAAGTGCCTACCTAAAGGCCGCTTCCCAAAAGCAGTTCATTCCACAAACATCAGAGGGCAGCATCCAATAGGGATTCCAGTAACACAGAGAGAAATCCTTACACCTAACGGCAAGACAGAAAGAAAGAGTCCTATGTGAGTATTTTGGTTTAAAACTAACAAGGATGTACTCAATAGCTTACAAACTTACTGTTCTATTTTACACCAACAAAACAGCAAATACAATTTTTCAAATTAAATATTGCTATGAAAACCTGAGGCTTTCTCAGAAACTGATTTCTCACTTAGGTACCATTATTTAAAACAGAACTTTAAAACCTTTACATAAAATATACTGCAGACTTGAAGACAGTTTTCTAGTCAGGAACTCTCTTAATATATTAAAATCCCCTCCTTAGATGACAAAGAACACATGGGAATACTTCTAAAACGTTCCTTCATGGACCACACCTACTCCCCCTAGAATAAAATCCATTTCAGTCAAACAAAATATTTGCTTATCCTTGAAGCAAAACTAAAATGCCACAAAAGCCAGTGAAAAGGGAAGATCTTTAAAAGCTTTTAAGTTAATCCTCAACCGCAGCTCCTTGAATGGCGCTTGAAATTGAAAAATAAGAAATGCTGATATTCACGGCTCAGTCTCACTCTATCACACAAGCTAAGATGGAGGGTCATGTTTGGCCTTTCTTCTTAGATTGTGGTTGCACCTAAAAGAAACAACAGCAATACCTCACATTACAAAATACAGGCTTTTCATCATTATTCCTCTTCAAAACAGTAGTTTACTTTGAAATCCACTGCAGTGGAAGCTGGGTACCAAAGTAAGCAAGTGTGAAGTCGGGGTGAGGCCTGACCAGGTCAGCTCGGGCCCCGCCGCCACGCAGCGTGGCTCTGTCTCGCTATGAATTCCATCCCAAGTCACTGTTCTCACGGTGAAAGGTCTACGGAATTTCAGATCTGCAGTGATCTCTGACCACACCTCTCACAGATGCCGACCAACAGTCTAAGGCTGGGGGCTCAACCCAGGCTGGCCATGACATCGCCCAGAGCACCCCATACCTGACCTCGGGATTCAGAACCTCTGAGGACAGGTCAGGCACAGAGGGTTCCTAAGATGCTGCCTTAGTACTTCTGTACACTACGCACAAAGCCTACAAGCTGGAATTTTCAATCAATGGAAAAAAGAAGAAATGGTCATTTTGTTTTCCTTTAAAGGGACACCAGTTTCAAACACAACATAAAACATTACATCCTAATTTAAATGGTTGATAAGAAAAAAAGAAAGGAAAATTTGTGCAGACCAGCAAAGCTATGATTTGTTCAGGAAATCTGCATTTGTCTCCTCCCAGGCACTGTTGTGCATTTTTAAGTCTTGAATTTCCTTTTAGAGACAGGATTAGTGATCCTCATACCAACATGGAGTTCTTTACAAATTCACATGCTTTGATACCAATTAAACGTCACAACAAACCTGCTCAAATAGGTATTTCCAACCCTTGAACAGACATCATCACAGCTTTCTTACAACAAACCCACAATTTATGAAGTGCACCTCTGTTCCTAACTACCCTGATTGTTCCACCTCCCCCAGTCAAACCTTTCAACAGTAGCAAATGGAAATGGGAAATAAAGTTTCAAAGAAAATGACTGCTTAATTAAATTTTTCTGTAGAACTTTTTGCTTAAAATTATGTGATAATCCCATTTTCTGCTTCAGCCTGTAGTCAATCCCCCAGTCCTTCACAACCGCGAATCTATGCTCTGTCTCCAGATTTGCATGGAACGGGCATTTCACACAACTGGAACCATGGAATATGAAGCCTTTCACGCCTGCTTCTTTCACAAGCATCATGGCTAGATCATGTAATCACTGTGACGTGACTAATACAGACAAAACTGCAGGGGGAAAGCTGAAGTTTAGGTTAAGTTTCTGGACCAAAACTCGGTGTCAGAAAACACAATTTATAAAAGGGATGTTTTCTTTCTGCCTTTCTTTAATGGAAATATAAAATATATATACCAGTGAGCACCCAGGACAGTTTCTATTAAAAAAAAAAAGAAAATCATAAAACAGTGAGGTGCTGCTGGCAAGAGACACAGAAACTCACAATGTCCCAGTAACTGTTACTACAAGCGGTAAATCAGGAAAAGCAACTTACCCAGAGACAAACAGCACTTGCCAGAAAAAAAAAAACTTAAGTTTAAAAATACTGGAAAAGTAAAGGTAGTTTTCCAAGCTCTGGTCATGAGTTGCTTTTGCTTTTATTTCTTAAAACTTGGAAATGGAATGCAAATAGACAACATTCAAAGAGGTGACTGTATTGAAATACTCTTAACAGGGCAAAACTGTATGAGGCACTAAGTTCAGGGGCAGTGACTTGCGGAGTCAGCGGAGCCCATCGATGCAGCCTTCCAGGGAGGATGACCAGAGATGAAGCTTCCCGAGGGCCCGTCCTCAGGTCGCACGTGACTCCAAGTTTTGATTTCTGGGTGGCTTGTCTACAAACTGACCAAGGGGTACCATGAGGGATCTTTGTGGTAATAAAACAGTTCTTTATCCTGATTGTGGGGGTGGTTGCAGGAGTTTACATATGTCATAAAACCACATAAAACTACACATATACACATGACTGCATTAAACCTGGTGCTATCTGAGTACAGTCCATGGCCTGTACCACGTTAACTCCGGGGTTATAACACTGCAGTGTACTGATATGTCTGTATTCCAGATACAGTCGTCATATTGCACGATGCTCATGTAAGATGCTACGATGGGGAAACTGAGTAAGGATACATGGGGTTTCTCTGCAACATACTGTGAATTTGTACTTATTTCACAAGTTTAAAAAAAACTGATAAAAAAAATTCCTGAAAATTTCAGTATTTGAAATTGTTTCAAAAGTCGAGACACTTCATGTTTTAGATTAAACAGGTCTTTTAACAAATAATGCTCTCCACAAAAACAATTCTCAAACTTGAACTTCACTTAAATCTGATAACAGAAGGTCTTTTATACTTTTAAATTAAACTGAAAAAGGTTTAATGTTCATGCTAGTCATATTGTTGTCGGGCAGCTGCATCTGGGAAGGTCTCTCCTTGTGCGCCAGGTGAAACCTCAACCTGGAGAGGGGAAGGTTCTTGACTGATAGAGTTCTCGAACAGGTCAGAGGAGTGTAGGGAAGGAAGGAATTCATTAAAGCGAGCGTGGCAGTGGATGGCAGCAGCCCTGCAGGCAGCAGAGCACGGAAGGGCAGAGGTGGGAAAGGGAAGCTCACTGAACTCCTGCTCGGCACAGGGCAGGTCCCCTGCCAACTCCCGAAGCCAGGGTCACCTGGCGTCCGGTGTCTGATTAGTCTGCACGGAATGGAACTAAGGCCCTACCACTCCAGGATTTGGGGGAGCCGCAGAGCCCTGGATGGAGTGAGATTACGTTCTGAGAACTTCCCAAAGGCAAAGAAAGGAGATTTTCAAGCAGGCACTAAAGAGCATGGTCACACGCTGCCATCCCATCCAGGTCACCCAGGTGACGGGAGGTTGCAGCCCAAATCAAGATCTTAGTAGCCCTTCCCTACTTGTCTGAAGGAGGACAGAGTGAACACTTAAGCTTAGTCTAGAAAGTGTAATTAAATAGCGAAGTAACATGTTTACCACTAGGAAAGGGGGTCTCTCTTATTAACCTCCCAAGAGGCTTGAAAGGGCACAGAGACAAAATGCAGTAAATTGAGCAGCAAAAAGTCTTTATTTAAAAAGTACACGCTCAAAAAAAGGCAAGTGTGAGCAATCTCAAAAAGAAGGCATGCTTCAAGTTTAGGATACATGTATTTCAAGGATTTCAAGAATGGGCAAACGTTGGGGCAGGGGGGAGCCACATAGCCTTGACATGTGGTTTCATGATGTCACTCTGTTTTGATTCATCATTCATAATCCTCAGACATTCCATAAAATAAACTTAACACAAGGAATTTCTTGATCCTGTTCTTCTCCACGACAGTGGTGCCCCTCAAGAAGTGGAGACATACCATTTAGGACTGCTTGTCCTGCCTTAGGACGGGACAGCTTGGGCTGATTACCATAAAATGTTAGGAATCTTACCTCCTAACTCCCTGGTTTTTAAAATGTAATCTCAGCCTTACGATGGGATCCCTTTTGTTCTTACTATACTGCTCATATCTCAGCATTACTCATCCCAGGCAGGAATAGTGAACCACGACTTGCCCCACGTCCCTGCTCTATCTCAGGACAGCTTTAGTGAAAGCCCTGTACAACTGAGAGAGTCGGGGATAAGTCTGGGCACATCCAGCCTCACAGTGTGGAAGCCTGAGTGCAGTGCCACAAGCCTCCAGCGCGTCCTCCAGGCGGACACCTGCACTCTGGCCGCACCAGGGACATGGATGCCCACAGCCTCCGAAATGGTGACCATCCCATGACACTGACCGATCGCCACTTCTTGAAGATCTGTGGCTAGTCACTCACTTTCAACTGAAAACTGTCTCCAGATAATTTAGTTTCTAGCTCTAAGGTCTTCACTTCTTCTCTCAAATCTTTAATTTCATGAATGCTTGGGAAATGGGGAAAGGACTGCTTATATAGGAATGGCAGTGAACAAGTACTCAACCATTCCAAAATTACGTTAGCATCCCATTTCCCCACCAGCCCCCCCTCCTGGGAAAAAAAGAAATTGTATTAAAGATTTAGATGTTAAAAAAATGTGGAGAAAAGTCCTCTGGTAGAAATCTGTCTATGAATGACAGAAGTAAAACAGGCAAAGAAAAAAAAAAATGCCAGTCTGGATGCCTAACAATTTTAAATGACACACATACACATAGAAAAAAATTTAAGACAATATGTGGGCGGAAGCAGTTCCACCAGGTAGGACACAGAGGTGGTAACCCTCATGTCGTACTGCAGGACACTTTTTCATTTGCCTAGTCAGCTTTCCCACCAAAAGCACAGAAGGATACTGACAAGTCAGGTTTGCACTAAGCACTTCACAAGCTTATGAGGCATGAGCTTCAGGGAACTGAAGCTCAAGGTGCAGGGTGTTGGGCTTATGTAAGATGTTTCTGCATTAACAAAGCAGAGATTAAGGTGGCTTTCATAAGTAATTCGATTTTCTTCACTGTTCATTGCCCAGCCCCTCTCTTCTTCGAAAATAACTGGGGAAGAGGGGGAAAAAAACTCCTCCACCAAAAACAGTAATGTGAAGATAGTTGCCAGACCGTTCTCAGCCCTGTCAGTGGTTTTCGATCTTTGGTTTTCTAGCAATAACTTGGGGTACATATCCAACATTTAGATCCCCAGACCCACAGCCAGGCCCTCTGGTTTAGCAGGTCTGCACTGCGGCCAGAGGACAGAATTCTCACCAGAGGTCAGAAATTGAAATAAAAAATTCGGATTAAAATTTAAATGATCGAAACCATCACCATATTAGCTACAATTTTACTGTGCCAGGCACCACACTCGGTAATCCATACAGCATATTTAATTTCAATGCCCACAAACAACCCAATATCACAAACACCTTCCCTCTATCTAACTGAGAAAATGTGCTCAAGGCTGTCCGCACGCCCAGTGAACAGCAGCGCTGCAGCCTGTGCCTGCAGCGCCCTTCTCTGCCCGCTCTTCACCTCTCAGCGTGTCCTGCTAGTGCTCGCCAGGCCCGGCAGGGGCGACTCGGCGGCCTGACCAGATCCCAAAGGCAGAGTGAGGCGACCACACAGGGCATGGCTGGTGCAGAAATGGTATCATTTAAATGCCTGGTAGTTTTTTGATTTCCCTCCGCCACACTGCCATCATCACTGTCAAGATTCACCCATAAAAAGGGGAGAATTTCATCAGCCCGAGTAGCTAAAATCACAAATGGTGTAACTCCTTGTGCAGAAGGACTGACGCTTGGTAATAAACTGCTTTATGTTGAGGACTTTAATACAGTCTGTCCACACCACCCAGCGAGAGTCTCTCCATGTGAGGGCCCACTACGTGCCAGGCACCCCCACCTTGGAGGCACGTCTCCTCTCCAATGCCCATCACGGTGCACTGTGACCACAGAGACGTGCAAGGCACTGAGGTCCCCGTCCGAGGCAACAGCGGCTTGGCCCACAGGTGGACATGTGGTGCAAGCAACTCTCGCTTTTCAGAGAGCCTTTTCCTGGAAGCACCTATTTGAGATTAGAAAAGAGACACTGCGAGAGCCCAAAGCCCCCACAAAGCCTGTCCTACAATGGAAGAGAACAGAAGGGTCCCCAGTCCTGAGGTTCCCCGGGGCTGCTGGGGCATTTTTCCCTCAATAGTAACCCCTTACAGTAACCCATGTAAGCCTACAAATAGCCACTTGGCTCAAGATAGTTTCGTTGGATCTTAATCACTGACAACTAAGAACTCTAACTACTACCAATTACGTAGGGAAAGCATTATCCACATTTTACAAGCGAGAAAACTGCAGCAGAGAGGTCAACGCTTCACAGCAAACAGAGCCAGAACGAGAACGCGCGTGTCTCTGACTCTAAGACTTGTGCATTTTCTAAATATCAAAACAATGGATTCAGAGTCCCCTAATTAATGATTGATTTCACTGAAAAATTGTTCGTATCATTTTAGAGTGTTTAGTTTTGACAACTGGAAAGACCTTTCCAAATATTTTGTTGTCACAGAATTCCACGCGATGAATTATTTCCTGTAGAATTGACCAATGAAACCTACTAGGTATAATCCTAGATTCAATGTGTCGAATGAAAGATAGAAGCTTATGTCTTTCAGGTAAGACTGCACTAAAAAAAGTTAGAATGCAATGAAAATCGAGTCCTATGGAAAAAAAGGAAGATATTGCCTTGCCTCATAGCCCCATTTTCCACCGACAAAACACTCTTATCACAACCTTACAGAAAGAGCAATCAAAGGATAGCTTCTATAATCCTGGTCCCATTACTGATGCCCTCTGGGCCCTGGTCACATGACTCATACATAGGAAGCGAGGTTAAGGATGCCGACTCCATGGCCCCTGGTAGCCAAAAGGTCGACTAAACTCAACAAGAAATCTAAAAACATGTTATAAATGTTACCTAAAATTAAGGGTCCTGATGTCTTAGGGATTCTCCCGATCCTAATCAAACCGTAGGGTGAAAACGCGACAATCCAGCTTTTCCACATCATTCCTCTGCCCAAACTTCTCATGCATGCTTATGTGCCGGAATGCCCTTCACCCCCTTTTCCAGGCTGACACACCTGCAGCTTTAGCTTAGACGCTTGCCTCATGTAAATGAGGGGTCAGGACGGCCAGTGGACCCGCAATGCACAGCTTTTCAGCTGGCGCAACTGAAGCTGACGCATCAAACTTAAGATTTCAGTAATGGCTCTATGAAATATCTATTAAAACAGAGGTGCTCATTTTCTAAATTTCAAAGAATTTTGTTAAAAATCAGCTGGCCATGGATATGCAATTTATAAAAAAATTTCTCACAAAGTATAAATATCTGAGGCACAGCACTGAGAATGAATGACACTGTCAAATTGGAAAGCCAGTATCATAGTCCAGTGTCATTCAATGTTTTGATTAAAATGTTGCTTCCTTAGAATTCTACCCAACACAAAAATAATTGATTTTCCATAATTTTAAATGTTTCACGATAACATAATAAACCACTGACAGCGTTTCACGAGGGGCATTTTTCACGCGCCCATCCGGGTCTGGGGGTGACCGCCTCTTCCAGGACCGTAACTGAGTCCGACACGGTGGCTCTGGAAATAGTTCCACTTTTATGACTGGAATCCTGATGTGGCTGAAATTCAGCTGACTGCAGTCAAGTCATAGGGTACAAACATGACAATCCAGCTTCTCCGAGTTGCTCCTGTGCCCAAACATCCCCTTTTCGCTGTGGAATGACCTTCAGCTCTCAGGGCGTTAACAGCCTGCAAGCTGACCAGCAATCCCTCCTCCTACCGGCTCCTTACTTTCGGGTATCAAAGCAGCCGCTGCCTCGGAGGGGCACTGCGGGCCGCTCCCACAGAGGTGCTCACGAGTAGAAGAGCCTATTTTCCAAGAAAGTGGAGACGCTCAGATTCTGCTGGGCATTCACAATGCGTTGCATTCTTACTTACATTAAAGTCTCACGTTGATTCCAACTCTGGCAGTGATTCGTGTACATCTACTTAAGTCATTATGCCGCTTTTGAAATACCCATTTTTAAAGAAAGATGCCTCTGTCCCATCTCACAAAAGACCTTATTATGTTAAGTATCGCTCATTTTTCTTAATTTGCTGTAAGTTTCAGAACAGACCGATTGTTTCCTAAAGAAAAATTCACAATCCGCATAAATGCTCTGTCCAGATTGTACTGACCGACTAGTAATGAGAAATTCAAGCGTTAACACACAAAAATTAGACAACCCCATTCAGGACGGGGGAAAGCAGAGCTGGGGGCCAGCCTGGTTTAAATATCTCAATTTGAACTCCATGGAAACGAGAGGGAATTCCCACTAGCCAGACAGCAAGAGGGCGTCTGTGCAGCACCTCTTACATTCAACAAATCTTTTAAAAAAGGCAATGACATCAATCAAAAGTTGAAAATTAATTTCTAACTGCTCTAAGGAGCTCAAGAGGAATGGGTCAGAAGACCAACACCAAAGGCGTGGGGTGCTCTCAGGCTGGAGCTGCACTGGGATGGAGGAGGAGGGGGATGCGGAAAGGGGGTCGGGCCCCGGGATGGAGGGGGAGGGGATGCGGGAAGAGGGTCGGGTTCCCGGGAAGGAGGGGGATGCGGGAAGGGGGTCGGAGCGGCGGCAACGAGTCTTGAGGCGCTGGGCGGACCTGCCAGCGGTCCCAGGCCGAGCCCCACGCCCCGCTCCCCGCGCCCGCCGCCCCGGCCCTGGCCCGGCCCCGAGACAGGGAACGGCCCGTACCTGTCCGACCGGCCGGGATGCGCCGCGGGGCCCGCGCTGCCCGCCCCTCTCGCGGCGCCGCGTCCGCCGGCCGCGAGCCAAGAAGCCGCTGCGGCCTGTGGCTTCCCGCCACCGCGGCCCGCTCCACCCTCCGGGGACACGGCGAGCTGGCTGAAGGCGTAGAGGAGCGAGCAGAAGCCGCAGGCCAGGCACAGCACCGCCAGGCGCAGGTAGCGCCGCATCGCGCCGGCCCCGCCGCCGCGCCTGCCCGGCGAACTGAAGCGGAGGGCGCCGCACCGCGCAGCCGCGGGCCAGCGAGCCCCGCCCCCGCGCTTGGGCCCCTCCCGGCGGGAGCGGGGCCGCGGCGGCCGCGCAGGCGCAGTGAGCGCGACGGGGGCGGGGGCTCCGGGCGGGAGGCTCCGCGCCGGCGCACTGAGGCCTGGGGCTGGGCGGGAGGCTCCGCGGCGCGGCCCCGCCTGCGGGCGAGGGGGGCTCCGGGACGGGGCGCGAGGCCGCGCGACTCTTCCCCTCGGCGGCCGGTGACGCAGGCCGCCCGAGTGCCGCGGGCCTGCTCCTGGGCGCTCCGCGCGTCACGGGGCGCTGTGAGGATGCGGTTGCTGGCCGACGGAGGCGCCGGGCTCTGAGGCGGCTGGGCCAGGCCGCTCTCCTGGGCACCGCGGCCCCTGCCGCCGGCTCTCGGGACCGTGAGGGCCGCAGCGCCGTCGTCCTCCCGGGGCGCCTGGGCGACCTTCCTCGAAACCCCCTCGCAGACGCCGGCCTCCGAGAGAGCCGCCCCTCCGCCCCCTCCCCGGCCGCACCGGGAGCCGGCGGCCCTGCGGCCGCGTCGGGTCGGGTGTGGCGGGGAGGCGGTGATCCGGCCCCCGGGGTCGGGCCCTTGGAGGCGTTTGGTACCAGCACCGGAGGGCTGGAGAGCCAGGGCGGCCCGGGGCGGGAGGACCTCGCCCAGGACACCGGGGCGGGTACCACGCCCACGCCCCCCTTTCGGAGATTCTGGCCGGGCCGAGGCTGAGACGCCGGCCAGAAAGCAGCGGCGGCGGCGAACAGGCGGGGAAGGAGGCCCTACGCGCCGCCCGCGCACGCGCGCTCCTGGAGGAAGCGCCGGCTGTTGCCCTGCGGGCTGCGCGGAGCTCTGGGAGTCGGGCCGGGGGAGGCGGGGGCGAGTGGTCGCCTCCCCGGCGGTTCTCCTCCCGGAATCCCTGCACCATGGGAGTCATCACACATATGGAAGCCTCAGTTTCGTCCCCAAAAAGATAAGATTTCCTGCCTTACCTGACCAAAAGCTATCATGCTATCAAGATGTGTGAACAATGAACATACACCAACTCATTCAATAAACATTTATTGAATATATTCTACATGCCAGGCAAGGGGCTGCAGCGTGCCGCCCTTGGAGGGGCTACAGACAAGTTAAAACACAGTATTAAGTTAATCCTTTCACTACGCTTTACAGTTCTTAGAAAAACAAAGATAAACTTGAGGTCAGTGGGTAACGAAAGCATTTGTAAGAATGCAAAGTAGATTTTGAGAGAGAACTAAAGGATATGGTACCAATAAACTAAGCACTAGCAGCCAAATAGACAAAGGATGTTTAAAGAGATGCCAACTACAATTATTCTCTATTTCAACAAAGAAACTAAATGTAGTAAACATTTAGTAACCCACAGATCAAAATAGTGAAATGGCAGTTTTCATTTCTGCAACAATTTATGGGAAGGACATAGCCAGAATAATAATCATCCATTTACTTGACATCAGGGTTTCTGGACCGTATCATCCCTTTAGGTTCCTTTTAATCCTTTAAAAAGGAAATTCTGTTGAAAAAGTATATAAGGCATTCCAAAAATAGAAATGATTTTTGTGTTACCCGCCGGCCCCGCATTGTCTTAACAGGTCATCTTGGAGTGTAAGGAATGTGCGCGATGCCCTGCTGATCATTTCCAGGATCCACACATTATTTTGATAGTCCTTAATTTTATTGAAAATGATTTTATATTTGATGTCCTAACAGGGTTTCTTTCATTCACTGTGTTAGGAACATATTTCTAAGTCTTATTTTTTTCATCTCTAGACCACCCTCTTCTCTAATGATAGGCTGGCTATATCCAATTTTTTAATCTATGTTAATCTTCCCTTCATCCTGTTAAAAAGGTAAATTTAGATGGATGAAAAGAAATTTAAAAGTAACAATATTTCTTGTTTGAATTATCGAGGAAAGAGACCTCCTCCATTATCTTGAAAACTTGGATTCAGGATAATCCACATCTCAAGAATCTTCTATTCAGAACATTAATCTTGATTTTTCTCATAGCTTCTAGCACATGTTGGATACACATTCAGTTAATGAGTGTTTTTATATTTTTATAAGTCTTCTCTCAATCACCTTAGAGCAAATTTGGGGTCCTGCTCAGCATTTCCTTCCCACTTGTCTACCTTAGGTACTTCTTTTATTCAGAAAACGACATACTGTGTGAGAAAGAGTAAATTCCATACGTTTTCAAAGTATAAAAACTTGTATATATAACTTCCACTTTATAACAGTCTATGCACAATCTAACCATTATAACATTTACATGAAGATGCTGATTCTTTTAAAAACTAAGGAACTAAAATTCAGAGTTTGGTAACCACATTACTAATAATGAAGATCCGTAATCTGAATGGCGGTCTTTGAGGACCCAAAGCACGCTTGCTTTTCCCGTTAAATCACACTCTCTCACTATGAATACATCAGCGCTGCACTGAGTGATGCAGACTCCAAGTAAAAGCAAAAAGAAAAAGGTCAGCGTTATGTGAAAACCTCTTAGAATGGTCTTGGGATTCAAACAAACCTTACAATCAGAGAAACATCAGTCAGATTGCTTGCAGAGCACAAAGAATCAGAAACTCAGATTGAAAGTGAGTCTCATTCTCTTTTGAAAATGTCAGTTGGCTGCTAGGGAAACATCTCCATTTTCTGTACTGTATTCCTAGAGACACTGTAAGACTGGAAGGAAATACTGGAAAATAATGCTGTCAATCTGAACAAAAAGTATCCCTTTTTAGATGTTCATTCGGACCAGTACATGTAGAAAGTGGTAAGGTCAGGGGTAGGATGAAAGAGTAAAGGGATTCTCTTCATTCTCAAAACGTTCAGCTACAGGCCACAAGATTAGAAAATGCGGCAGTGGAAAACCAACAGTGGGGACATGGACACCTCAGCTCCTTTGTTATCCCAGAATCCAGGTGCATCTACACGCACAGAGGAGGGAGCGTGGAGGGGGTGGAGCACGGAGGCGACTAAGGAATGTCCTAGAGACCATCCCTGTATTTCTCCCTGGTTCAATCTTAAGGAACCCTACGTTCCCATTAATACAATAGATTATAAGATACTATTTTTAAAAAATACTGTCACTAAAATTAAAAACTACATTTGCAGGAAAACTTAGTCAAGGAGGAAACTAGAATTAAACACACATGCACGAGTTCTCCAAAATCAGTCATCCAACTCACGATTACAACAATATTAAGTTGTATGGTCTTGCCTGAGGGGTTCCAAAAATTGAAGACTGAAAATAATGAAGAATTCTGATGCCATCCTACTTCAGAAGTCCAGTGCTCAATTGGAAAATAAAATCAGAATCCTCGTTGTGAACCATATTCCTTTCTATACAAAAATTACATCACTAAACAATCTGGTTATGTTGGATTTTTTATTTTTCATTTGTTATTTTTTTAATAAAGTAAAACAATCAACTTGCTCAAATTAAGTTTTCCTTAAATTCTTGTCCTGTACTGGACACATCGCTTCTTTTTCTCTTATTAGAGAAGAAAAACTACCTCTTGGGTCTAAAGCCCGATCACTGCTCTTCTGAGAACTCAACCTGTTGTCCCTTTTTCTAAAAAATGCTTTCACCACTATTTTGTCCTTCGGGAGGCTTCTCACGAACTGGTTTACACAGTATCCCAACTCTTCTCAATCTTCCTGATTCCACAAGCAAATACAGGCTCACTGTTGCTATTATGAATTTTAAAAGGATAGTAAAAATAAACACCAAAAAAAGGTCTAATAAGTCTCGGTACCCAGTTTCGGAATTCTCTTCCTGAAAGAGTTAATGGAAATACAAATATGAGATGGTAGCTTTCAACCGAGCCCCTCTCCTCCAGGTGGGCCGGCCGATCCAGACCTAGATGCCACCTCAAGACCTGCCTCCCTCGCCTGCTCCCACTTGGGAATGCCAGCTGGGGAGGCACCCGTTTTTCTGGATCCTTGCCCCTTCTAATGAGTATTACTACTTAGCCTTATTTACAGAAAAGATTTGAGGAACTTTGTAAGAACACAAGGAAATATGCAGACAAAAACTGGAATCTAGAAAAAGATCAAGATAAGTTAGAATACAGACATGCAGGCTACTGAGTCCTACCTAAGTATTAAAAGCAAGCATAATTTTAATATGAGGTTTTTCACAACTGAAGTAAAAGCTGAAGACGATCCGTGATTCACATTGTAAGAAAAAGGCAACTTGATTTCTCAAGGGAGGTAAAGCTTTTCCTGAAAGAGGCGTGAATAGAATTTTTCATTTGAGTTTCAGGTGTTTCCTTGACATCCTCACAGAAAGGAAACAGCAGACCTCATTCAGCTGTTTGAGTAGTTCTAAAAATTAGTATAGGAAGATGATAATGTCCATTGCATGGCTTAAAATCTTAAGCTTTTGAAAATTCAAGCTGAAGTAATGAAATGGGAGCTGGTAAACCTGCTGACACCGAACACCACCAGCTGCAACTACCAAGATTAGATCCCAACACTTGCAGTGTGGACTTGCAGCGGACACTCAGGCCAGCTGAATTTTCTAGAGAAAGGGTGGCAGGCACCCCCACTTCTCTGCTGCTTCTGTCTCTCATGCATCTGTCACAGATGGCATGCAGACTTTCACAGATATCTACATCTTTATCCTCCTTGTAACCAACAGTTAGCCCAGTACCTAGCATGCGAAACATACTCAATAAATGTTCCCTGAATTGAGTAATAATGATGTAAAGAAACCATAGGTCAGGAAAATACTGAACATATGACAACAGTAAAGTAGCTACTACAGTCTACAACTCCTGAGTTTGTAAAAAACACCAAAAGACAAACCAGAACATGACATGTCCCAGACAGAACACTGAAGCCTGTCAGAGCTCTACCTGAGTTTTCAGTAGCAGTACCTGGTCTTACCAGGGCATTACCTGAATTGGCCCATTCCATAAAGGTAGGAATATCTGCACTGGCTAGAACAAACCACTTTAAAACAAAACATTTAAATCATCTGGGCTAGCAGGGATGTGCACTGAGGAAAAGTAAAGTTACATAATCCAAGGCAGAGGTTCTCTCTGACAGCTTCTTAAAATGAACTGGTTTTGAAGAAAATTGTTCCCAAGTCATTACACATACCGCTGCCCTAGTGAAGTCGGCCAAGTGCAACTGAAACTTTAGTGACTCGTCATGAAGGCGCCTTACAGCATGTGCCTAAATGGTTCCGAGATGGACGTGGCCCAAGTCCCTTTCTCTGTCCCCCAGAGATACCTCTGCTGTCATCCAGACTGCATCCCGATGCCATTTTCTAATTTATGCTATTTTTGCTGTTTGCTTTTCCCCTTTTTCATTTTTTTTCCATTCCTGTACTTCTTGCCTTTGATATTAGTAGGCCACGTTTCATTGTCCTCAACGGCCAGTGAGGGCTCTTTCCCTTCCGTTTTCACAAAATGACCAGTCACATCCTGTTTTCTGTAACCTTCCTTGTCTCTTGATTCTGCTCGGCTATTTTTGTCACTGACTTTTCTACACTTCTTCAATTTTTCTACATTTGTTGTTCCAAACAGCTGAAGGGGCCTGTGGTTGATGGGAGGGGGGCCACCGCTAGTAAGTCAGTGTTATCTTACCATTCTCCTCAAACACTCTTCTGTCTTCATTTTTCAAAATACAGTACAGAAATTTCTATCAGTGGCCCAGTCAGGACTTTTAAGATTCTGGAAAACAGAAAAACTGCAGACCAAGAAAGTAAGTGAAGTAAGGGCCTCAGTGGAAAAGATAAGACTTCTAGCTCACTAACCACGAATGCGTGTAATATGCAGAAACGACATACTTTAGGCAGTATTTCTGCCTAAAAGAAAGGTGATACATATGCTATCATCTTAGAAAAGCTGAGGTTTTTCTTCCCTTCTTGTTTTCACTGTCTACTATCATCATATAATTTTAGGAAGAGCATTTAATAAAAATAAAACCTTTAAGTTATTGAGTCAATTATTTCTACTGTGTAATACAACATTTTTAAGAGTGTATTCTCGTGTGCCTCAAATTATATCTTCCCTCTTACCCATATCAAAATAAGGTAATAAACTAAACTCTGAAAAACAAGCAAATTCTTTTTTGTAAGGAATTTGGTTAAAAGAACCTACTGCTAAAACCACATGGTAAATTGATGAGACAGAGCTAAAAATGCACCCTAAGCCCAGGCTCGGAATCTTTTTGCATATTTTAACATTAGGCAGTCAATGTTTATAGGATTTGGGTTTCCTTCCTGGTTTGGAAGTGTACTTGAGGTAGGTTCAAATGAAGGCAGGTGAAGATAACTGTGAATAAGGAAAACCAAAGCTAACAGCCAACTCAGTCCTTTTCTCCTGTCTCACAGTGCATCCCAGCAGGTCCTTTAATTAAAGAAGGAAGGCTGATGAGAGCAAACATCTGATGTAGAAAATTCTATGTAACCAATAGAACACAATTTCTTTCGATCATCCAAGGTGGCATGGAAATGACTTCTGTTACAAAAAATATTTTTGTATTTTTGTAATGGGATTCTACCTAAAAATAATGAAGGCTTACATTTACTGAGTAACTAGTGTGTCAGGTAATTGCTAAGAATTCTTATCTAGATTGACATTTACTCCTTCCAACAGCCCTATGGGTTAATATGATTATCTTTATCCTTGATTAATAGATGGGACATGACCTTCAGGGACTTACCCAAGCCCACTTGGGTTCCACAACAGGGATTCAAACACCAGACAACAGTTAACACTCTTAATTTCCATGCTACACTGTCTCCTTCTTTATAGAAAATGATTATACCCCATTTAGGTAAAATCCCATCTTCTGTCAGATTTCTCGCTCTCTTGCAGTCCATTTAAAATACATCCTGAAAGTACCTGATCATCGTAAGATGGACCAGTGCCTTCAAAGCCATAGTGTTGACTTAAAAATTAGAATATTTTCCCTATAAAATTATCATTTGTAATTTTTTATTATGTCTAAAAAAATGAATGCATGTGTTATGAAAAACAGAATAATGACCAAAAAAATTTCATGTTTTAAAAGAACAGAAGCAGTTAGTTGGGGTTCTATTGAAAGTACCTTGTAGTAAGAACAACTTTTAATTTTTCATTTAACAACACTAAAGAATGAGGTATATAACTGTTTTAATCACAGACTTTTACTGTACGCAATTAACTGTATTTCACAACTAGCATTTTACAAAAAAAGACAGTACCATTGTGCCTGTAAAAAGTTCTGCAATTAAACAGAAAATTACATTACAACGCGAAACCACCAAATATCACAACTGTCAGGGTCTACAGTTTTTCTTTTCTGCAAATGCTAACATGATGTCTTTATGTGATATTCTGTATTCAAGTTATATCTTTAAGTTTATTTATATTCCCAAAGTCCCCATAGATGGATATACATTAAGCAAATGGATAAGAGAAAGCAGGAGACCCTCAAAGAATTTAAGCAGTACTATGTGGTTTCTAGGTTGGATTTTTAAATACAACATAAAACACTTTATTAGTTGTAAACAAAAATGCAATATCTGTAGTCATAAAAATATTTTATTGGTAATTTTATATAATAGTGAGGGGCTGTAAATACTTTTTAAATTTCAGGATATTGATAAAATGCATAAACTGACGGTTGTGTCTGAAAATAGGGCACTATGTTTTTTTTTAAGAATTGTTATATTTAGTAAGAGGCCAATTAAACTCATTTTAAGATAAGTTATTTTCCAGTTCTGTGCAACAGTTCTCATTTCTATATTAATTAGATTCATACTTCTATGACCCTGGCTACAGTTTGGGGCCAGGAAACAGTGATAAAACTATTAAGTTAAAGCTTCTCCAAAATTGCAGCTTTTAAATTATGGCAGGTTTCTTTTCTCTTTCTTTTTTTTTTTTTTTTTGCCAAATGCTTATAATTATTTGAATTTTAAATGTTTTATATAATACAGAAAATACCAGTGTTCAATGACAACAGCACTAAACCTGAATTATAAAGCTAAATAATCAATGTTTCATTGTTTACTAGTCTGCTAGTAAACATTACAATAAATGAATGTTTTGAAAGATAAAGCAAAAAAACAAAACCAGAAACAACCCTATTCAGGAACAATAATTTAGTAAAATATGTCGAAAACATTGGCAATGGTTCATACAAGTTCTTTATTTAATAGCAATTTTCCTATTTAACCACACCAAGTACCAGCAGGTGTATTTAAGAGGAGAACCATTAAGAAAATTCTGTTGCAGCAATAGTTGATTTTTGACTTGTATACATATAACTATTTGTTTCACAATTCTCAAATAATACATTTAGGCAGCTTGCACTATGTTATAAAAATTTAAATTCATTACATGCCAATAGTAGAGAATTCAAGAATTATGTGTTAGAATTCACTAAACTAAAAGTGAAAACAGACTTACCAGTAACACTGCATAATGAATAATTCAACCACATTTTCATGGTACCTGTGACTGTGGAGACCAAAATGTTAAGTCTGGAAATGTTTGGTAGGCATAGACTGCAATAAGTGTAACAAATTCGTATTTTATGTAAAAAGCAAATTATGGATTGTGCATGAATATGTTTGTCATGAAAATGTGGTACTTCTTGGCATTATCTGTGCATTTGCATGGTATGACAGAAGTGACTAAAAAACGGGAGAAAATAAACTTTAATGAGACTCCCCATTCAGTGACGAGGCTTCTCCGCGGGGCGAGGATGACCTGGACGCGCCCCTCTCGGTGTTGTCCGAGCCGGAGCCGCTCTGGCTGTGCTGATCCGCGGAGGCGGCACTGGGCGCGGGCGGCGACTTCGTTTTCTCCTTAAAGTCTGTGATAATGACCGTCAGATCCCCAACGGTGACTTCCAAGTGCTGAGCGCTGCTCCGATCCACATTTTTCAATCTTGGCCTAAACACAAAAGATGATACAATTTTAAACTAGCTTTTCTGTCTACCAACTTTCTGACGACACAATGAATCATAAAGTGGGTAAAAATAACAAAATGAAATGAATACATCTACGTTTAAAGCTCTAGATTCATGCGCAACTAGACAACACAAACAGAATTAAATGTTTCAAGTCACTAACATTAATGTACCAATCATTCATGAATCTTCTTCAAGGTGACAAAAAACCTTGATACTCCGGAAGTAACAGTCTCTTAATTGTGCTTTTATTTACATTTTACATTTACATAGTTAAGATTAGTTATTTTCCAGTTCTCATTTCTATATTAATTAGATTCATATTTATATGACCCTGGCTAAAGTTTGGGGCCAGGAAACTGAGATAAAACTATTAAGTTAAAGCTTCTCCAAAATTGCAGCTTTAAATTATGGCAGGTTTCTTTTCTCTCTCTCTCTTTTTTTTTTTTTTTGCCAAATGCTTATAATTATTTGAGTTTTAAATGTTTTATATAATACAGAAAATACCAGTTGGGTTTTACAGATTCATTACATTTTGCGGACAGTTCATCAGTTTTATTAGAAGGCTTCAGAAGAGCGACAGCAGCCGCACCGCAGAGGCAGCGGGCAGCAGTGGGCGCTGAGTGATGGCCAGGCCCTTTCTCCCGATGGGCACTGATGAGGGCATCACGAGCGTCCACACCCATGACCACTGCACTGGGTTCAAGCCCATGCAAGTATCTATTCAGGACTGTGAATATCACTACTGGCTTTTTTATGAATGAAAAAGAAAGTTCAAACACAAATGTCTTTCAATCTAGTAAGAAAAACACAGCATCCTCAAATTTGAGCTTTTATTTGTGGCCTCTGTGGCCTCTGTGTTTCACTTCTAATACTCAGAAAAACAGCTTCATGATCCTTTATTATAAAGGAGACGGCAGCTTTTAATTCCACTTTGCACATATCAATTTTAAAAGAGAATATTAAATGGTTAATTTTAAAATTTCATGAATGCCATAGAACATTGTTCAAGTTTACCTGGTTTTCTTATGACTGTTCTTTTTGCTAGGTGTTTCCTTTTCACTTTTTTCTTTTTCTACTTTATCTTTTTTCTCTTTCTTTGACTGTGTAGGGGGCACAAACTGCTGAGTGACCTGCTGTGCGACCAGCTGGGAGACAGGTCGTGGTTTCCTGTGTGTGTGTTAAAAAGAAAAGTGTTTATTATTATTATAGCTTAAGAACATATGTTCTTTATGAGGTAATAGATCTCAAATAGTGAAATAGCTATATATTATGATTTTTCAAGTACAAAAATTCCTCATACGTAAGGTAATTTTATGTGCAATTTAACAGATATATACATACACACATATATTCTTTCCTACTTAACAAAAATAGAACTATAATAACAGCTAAAAGTTATAGCCCAACATATATGATCAAAACATTAGAATTTATGACTTATGTAAATAAACATGAACATTATTAAAAATGTATATCAAACTGAATGCTCACAGGGATGCACACATATAAACATGAATCTTAAAAATTAATCTTGAAAATGTATACTGAAATAACATATAAATTTATTCTTCCTCCTTCAGGAAATATCTAACCATCTGTGACAATGGCTTTTTGTTCTTTCCTTTAAAATCTTTCATTTATTCACTTAATAAATATTTGAGTGTCAAAATTTCTCACTCCTTATTGCTCAAATCCTTGAGGTTCCTTTTGTCGCTAGCCACAATCTCCCGTGCTTTCTTCAAGTTTGGAGATCTGCCCATCCTTTGAGACTTGCCTACCTATTAATTTATTCATTTTAAAAATATTTGCTGTGAACCTACTGCAGAAAGTACACCAATATCTGAAAGTTTCCTGCTTGGACCTTGGTGCAGGCAGTGTCTGCCATTCTCTTGGCCCAGGGTCAAGAATCCCTCCAGTTTTACAGCAAAACTTGGGTAACTGAGGTCAAGAGGCAAAGTAAATCATCTTGAGGCTCTTAAAATGAGAGAAAGACCAAGGAGGGGAAAGAGGTGGGAGGGAAAAAGTAAGGAGAATAAGGTAAAAATACATTTCTACAATAACGGATGGCCTACAAACAATGGTAACTTTATTGCCTGGAAAATCCTGACCCTATTTTGGTTAGTAGAGTATTAAAACATCTTTTCGTTGTTGTTCCTCTAGAGTAAGACAAAAGAGAAACCAGTAAGAATATACTGTACATTCTACAATTCAAGGCTGTGAGGGGGAAACCTGTAACTCGGTGCACAGAGCAGATTTCAGCAGCAGGGGGACAACGCATTTTGTTCGGAGCCTACAGAGTTGGGGGTACAGGAGCATATCCAGGAAAGATGTCCAACACATCATTTAAGAAGTAGGGTGACACAGGTATCAGGGCTGATGAAATAGACTAGGAGTCACACAAATGAAAGTGATACTGAACACAGGGTAGCTACTGGCTGAGCTTGTCAAGGAAATGAACCTGAAAGAAGGATGAAAGCAGCAGCTCTCCGGCTCGGGCACATCCCGGTCACCCAGAAGGCCGGTGCCGCCCGCTCAGCCCTCCTCCCAGGCTTCCCGACTCGGGGAGTCTGGGCCGCGGCCCGGGACTGGGCATTTCTGAGTAGTGTCCGCATCATGCTGATGATTCTGGTCCGGCCACTGCACTTTGCAAAGAAGCCTGAAGAGCAGGACATGGGCACTGCTGGGCATACACCTGAAGAGGGAGAGCACGGAGTGGCAGGGAAATGCGAAAGGCGAGGCTGGACAGATGGACCGACAGGGTGACCCGGTAAAGAAAAGCTGCGGGGTCTGATTGACCCTTAGAAGATGGGAGATCACCAAAGATACTCAGGCCTGACTTTTACGAAGATTACTGGGGGCGGTCTGAAGGGGAGAAGTGCCAACGTGGCAGGAAGAATGTTAGGAAAGCTACTTTAGTAGATCAGGTGGGAATTAAAAGGGACTTGGCCTAAGGAAGCAGCAGTGGGGCCGGGACGGTCTGGAGAAACGGAATCAGGGGGACGTGGTGGCTCATCAGGTGTCTTTCTCACTTCTCAGCTCACAAATACTCCTTTAACAAGACGCACAGAATCCTTGCCCTCACAGAGCCGACACTTTGTAGTGACATCAAACAAGGAAGTAGAGTCTTTGAGATTGATAAACACTATAAAAAATACTAAAGAACATGGGGAGGGGTTGGGAAGGAGCTGCAATTTTAATTTTCTTGTCTATTTCCTCTTTTAGGATATAAACTCCACAAGGAAAGGGATGGGACCCGCTTTATGCACCAATGTATAACTAGTACAGAGCACAGTACTGGAAAAATACTAGACAATGTTTCTAGAAGAATGGACAAATGACAAAGTCACTTTTAATGACGAAGAAAGATGTGTTTGAAGAAACGAGTACTATCTAAGCTCACTCATTGGCCAGGAGCCCCATTCACTACACAGAAGTAAATAAGTAATGAAAAAGAGCAGCATAAACTCCTTTCTCCTTTAATTAGGGACGATCGAAAGAGAAAGGCAGCCCAAAGGCGTGGCTGGCCTGAGGACAGGTTTGTTCAGACTGTGCCCAGCGAACGGTGAGTGAGTCACCTAGGAGTGAGCCACTCCGAGATATACGCGCTCACCCGGGGGTCTCTTGAGTACCGCGGGTCTCTGACTCTTTTCCCTCCATAACAAAAAAAGTCTGACAACTCCTTTTACTACATTCTGTACTGTCAACCCCTCCATCCCACAATTTAATGCAAAATGAATTTACAAAAATGTTAATGAATTGTACTGAATTACAATAAAATTGTGACCATTAAAATAAATTTATGTTCTTTTGAACCTGGAGTAAAAAACTTTGTTTCTAGACATCAATGAATTGACATTTAGTGGCCATTATTACTAACTTAAGATATATAATTTATTTATATTCTATTTAGTGCTGCCTTTAAGTACAATTGAGTTTGTTTTATAGGTTTTTCAGGATTCATAAATGACATCAATACCTAAATGCTGTTTTTCCCATTCGACCTAAATATCTCAATCATGGATTATCTCATCATGAAGTCTTTTAGAAATACAACTGTTGTGCTGTGGCCAAGGAGAGTATGTGTGCATGTTCAGTCGCTCCCCTACCCCTCCAGCATTTATCTCCAAGTAGGCAGTCAGTGATTTTGTGAGTTTCTCAACATCTCACTCACACCAACTTCAAGAATCTTACAATAAAATTGCTGCCAAGTCTTTTCATATTTAGTAAGTTTTCTCTCTTCAGTCTTCCTAGAATTATTTTCTTTTTACATGGCCCCATAAAATATGGCCTGTCAATCTGAGCATATTAGTAGGGCATGACTTGCTTCATAAAACCATGAGGTTAAGTTAACCATTTGTTTTTAAATAACTTATGAATCTAGAATTCTTCTAAGTGTTACACACCCAGTCGTAAGAACAAAATAGTCAGTAAATGTACACTGTCCTACTACAGGGCAAAGCCACCCGTGCACTTGAGCTGGACTGGTCAGGAGGGGGCCTGGAGGCAGGAGCCTGTAGCAAGCTAGACAGGAAGTAACGGCGATAAGAATTCTACGGCGTCAGAAGAGCGGGACTGAAGCAGTGAATGGGATGACATTTCAGAAGGATAATACAACCTGACGTGGGCCTGAAGAAGAGGGATGAAAAGCCGCACCAAATGGGAGCAAAACAAAGCAATGGGGAAACTTGGAAGGGCAGTGCTATGGACTAAATGCATGCCCTCCAAAACTCCTAGGCTGAAATCCTGCCCCCAAAGGGATGGTGTCAGGAGGTGAGGCCTTGGGGAGATGACTGGGTCATGCAGTGGAGCCCTCCGGAAAGGGGTGAGTGCTCTTACTTAAGGCCCCAGAAGCTCCCTGGCCCCTGCTGCCACGTGAGGTTACAGTGAGAAAAAGGCCGTTGGTGTGCAAGTGGGTCAAGAGACAGTAAATCTGCCAGGGCCATGATCTTGGACCTCCCAGCCTCCAGAATTGTGAGAAATAAATGTTTGTTGTTTATAAGCTGCTCTGTTTATGGTACTTTAGTCATAGCAGCTCAAATGGACAAAGACAGACTGCTGCAGGAAGTAGCAGTCTACAGGACAGTCTACAGGACAGTCTACAGGACAGTACTAGTCTACAGGACAGACTGATGGACTGGGTGCAAACAGCGTGAAGTTAATAGATTTTATAAAAGGCAAGCAAAGCTGTCCTTAGGGCGAGTAGAAATGTGAGACCAGGGGTCTGATTAACACTGTAATAATCTCTGCACCTCATGCTCTTTGTTATTGATTTTGTTTTTTTACCACCAATAAATTTTCTATAGTAGATCTCTTTTGCCTTAAGAAAAATGTTATTTCTGTTCCTGAGTGGTTACATTTTTCTCTTTATCCTAGACTTTCCTAATATATACTATTCTATTCTTTTATTATTTTTATGATGGCTGCTTTTCACTTAAAGATTATGATTTTGTTCCTCTGTTCTAGCATTATCTCACCTTGTTCAACTTTGGGAGAAAAGAAACACAAGACATAAATATGTGTGTATATACATATAGCCTCATTATTCAAGTAAAGTTCTCTGCTGCTCTCTAGGGGCCAGATGAGCTTTAAAAATCCTTCAGGGAAGGAAGGGGAACAGATTAGGAAGACCTTCCTACCACATCATAAAGTGACTCCCCTTTACCATGCTCGATTAAAAAGAAAGCCCTCCTATCTCCAGAGATCTTAAGAAGACTTAACTGTGATTCCTTTTCTACTTAATGAGAAAAATCTAGAAGAGTAGAGCATTTTTGAGGTTGTAGACAATTAACTCAGGAAATAAGGGGTAGGATATAATTTATAAGGTATGCCTTTTTATATTCAGGGATTTATCATTCATGGTTTTGACAATACACCTGTAATGCCAAAGGTTCTGTGATAAGGACAAAAAGGTAATCTAGTTAATAAAGTAAGCGCTGTCCCAGCCATATGCCGACCGCCCTACCCGCCAGTGTCACCTTCTTGTTCACCTATGTCGTGATGAGGCTTCTAACTTGCGAATTTGGGGGATCCTTACATGTCTCTATGGATCCATACAAATCGTCCAACTAGACTATGTGAAGTCTGGCAGGTCTGTTGATTTGCTGTAACATTAGAAAAGGGGTCACATTTCAACCACCATTTAATGGCTATCTGCTATTCATCAGGATGAGCATGTATGTAGGCTGTTCTGACCGTCTGTGTGTGTGGGAGGCTGGTATCTGTTCACTTACTAGGTGCCATTTCCAGCTCTGTACTGGGGCTCTACCCACACCCCCACAACAAACATTTTATGTACTAATTATCATAAGAAAAATGCTTTGAAGTTGATCAATCTCATCACAATTTAGCTTTGTCAAGCTGGACTGGCAAAACAAACAATATAAAACAATTACCAATTTTTTTTTGCTAAAAGAGGCTACATTACTCATAGTTCAAGAATTAACCTTCAGGATGCTAAAATATATGGTAAACTGAAGTAATATAATAAATCTCAGTGAATAAAAAAGCCTCAACTAAGCACAACCCTTCTGTGAGTCTGGTGCTACATGGCTAACAAAAGCCCAAAAATCTAACCAAGGGAGATCTAACATGCAGGCACCCCGTCTGACCAGTCCATCGCTCACTGACACGTGTCAGGTACTGGAAAGGCCGCAGGCCCGCCATGATCAGAGGGAGAGTCCACGCCCTCGGAGCCGACGCAGAGAAAGAGACGGAAACCACACAGAAATGACCAAATAAAGGTAAGGTTTGTCAAAGGACTAAGAAGAAAAAGAACAGTGCACCGTGACAGAGAACACGGAGGTCTTGTTAAAGGCAGTGCCTGAAGAACCTCAGTTCATTTTTAAACCATCAGGAGAAATAGCCATCACTATGGACTCTTTTTATTAATAATTTACAGAGACGAAAAATGAAGGAACGATGAGTATTAAAAATGTATTAATACCTTAGAACACAGTAAACACAAATTTTTATTCTATAACTTGATTTTGAAGGCATACAGACCTGCAACAAAGTTTTTTTTAATGTAACTCACTCCTCATCAGCTAGGAGCACACGTATCTTGTAAATACTGACTTCCTGATTCAAATAAACATGTTAATGGGTTTCTGCTTATCTTTACACTTCTTCTGGCACTTGCATCGTCAAAACATGAAAACCTTGACAGCTCGTAACTTTCTGAAGAGTTGTCTGCTCCACAGTTCCCAGACGTTTTCACTTTTAGACCAGGGATACACACCTACCCTTCAGCATGTGCCCGTCTGCTAAATGACTACTCCTGTGAGAAACCATTATTTTTTGTCCTTAAAATCTCCTGTTCGTGGAACAAGCCCTGAGTTTGTGGAAACCTCGTTGGGATGTTGTCCTCTGAGGGCTCCGCCAGAGCTCAGCGCCATGCAGGCTGCAGAGGGCCGAGGGGCAGGGAGGGAAGTGGCTCGCTGGGAATCCCCTGGGTTCTCTTCCGGGGCCCTGGGAGAGCATTTTACAGCCCAGCTGCTCAAGGACTGTTCCCTCCCCGGGCTTGCTGCGTACATCCTACAGGACAGATCAGTTTTTCAGGTCGTGTGATGGAGAATCAGAAGGAAAGGAATCTAGAAACTATGGAAAGAGGTTTTGTGTTGTGGTGGGGGGCTGGAGCGGTTTTGAGGACTAGCTTGGGAGCAGAACTATTATGTGAGGATGGAGGTGGAAGGGAGAAATGATGACTAAAGATTTTGCCGGGGCTATGTGTCCTTTTCTCACAGTGCTTGAGAAACACAAAGATTTGCTATTTTATTTTGAAATTGTAAAAAAAAAAAAATGCATCTGCGAAATAATTAGCTTTATTGTTCTTCTGCACACATTGATTGCTGCATAGAACACATTTATATAACATGTTATTTTGTGGGTTTTTTAACAGTAAAAACTTTCTTTTGAAGGCACATCAGGTACCCGTGGAGCTCCTGCGGCAGCCCTGCGGGACCGCGGTCTTCCACACGCCTCCCCAGCACCAGGGATTCTTTCCCGGCTGTGTGCCACTCCCCGCCCACTCTAATCCCTGCAGCAGAAAAGATCACAGTGCACCTGTTTCTGCATCCCCGGCGCCTAACACAGTACACTTCGCATGCGTGAGGTGCTCAATAAACACCTCTTCATATTAACAATCACTGTAAATACCAGTTAAGTGTGGTTTGTAAATACAGCTATTAATCAATCATGTGATTTCACTAGGTGACAACTTCAGGGAATCACTTTGTTAAGAAAACTGCTGATGTCATCTGGCTTTTGAGGCAATTACTTCTTTTTCATGAAAATGGAATGAAGGGTTTAGTAAACATGTCTTGCTTTCTATAAAAATCTATTACTAAACCAAAGGATTAAGGAGTCCTTTCCAAGTGGTTTCCCCCACATCCAAATAATAAATGACTTACTCTCCTAATAACAGCACTATTTTCAGCAAAATTCAGTTATCAACTGTAGTATGATAGCAAATTCTTTCGGCATTGTTCTGGCCCCAGAATCATCATGCTAACAAAATCTTACAAGGAATCTCAATACATAAAACTGAAAAAAACTAACTCCTACATGGAACTGATGTGGAGACTGCTGGGCCCCCATCTGCCCAGGCCTTGTTCTCCCGTCTCCCGGGGACCCCGAAGGTGCGGCTGTGCAGAACACAACTCACAGACCCCTGGGCCAAGCTGTTCACACCACACCCGTCAAAGTACACATCATGGTCAGCGTCCTCTTCTCCTTGTCACTTGCCTAAGTGTGCTTACAGAATGCGGTGACAGCATCCTTTGCCACTTCAGGAGACTCTGCTGCATATTCCAAAGGATTTTTACTCCAAGGTCTATATATATGAACTTTTCAACATCAAACACTTCGCAGAAGCTTGGAACACAATTTTTTTCTAAACTCCTGGGAGATGGCAGGAGGGGAGATTTGATTTCTTGATACCAAGACAGTCCTTGGTAAGCAGAGACAAATGGGTGACTCCCCCAGGTTTACAAAAAGCAGGTTAGAGTGCTGGGCAATTAGGTCTCCGAAAAATCCCTCAAACCATTAAATAACATCACAGTGCACTTAATCTGAAAGACTAAGGACACTCTCCAGAGCTACAAACAGGTCCTCAACTTGTCCTTCCCCTTAGCCAAACCAGTCCTTTCCATTTTTCTTTCATATTGTTGGCACAGCACCCCCTTTTCCCCACGACTCCACTCGCGCCTACCCCAACAGCAGCGAGTCCGCCTGACTCCGTGCCTTCTCCCCTCCAGCCCACCATTACCCTACCTTCACGTTCATTTAATGAATATTAGACATGCACTATATCCATCACTGCTCCGCACCCCAGGCATCGAGCACTGAACAAAACTTAGTTTTATGGTGACTGTCCTGTCAGGGGGAAACTGAAGCTACTGGATTGAAATTTCCACAAGCTCCCCTCTGCGCCGACCCACTCCACCTTCCCTATCCGGGTCCCTCTGCAAGGCCACGCCTGCGTCTGCCCACCGGACCCCTTTCCTTGGACGTCATCCGGCTACTCGCCTCCCTTCTCTCCTGCGCCCACCGTATTTCCTTCTCTAGCAGGGGATCCCTGTCCATCTCCAAGCTCATCATAACAGTTCTTACCCTCAAAATAAAAAAAAGGAAAATACCGTTCCCCAAGCACACTGTTCTCTCTCGTTCTGTCTTGCACCGCATCAAATGATTTGTGGCCTGCGTCTGGCTCCCCGGTCAGGCCCCCCCCGCCACCCCGGGGCATCAGCGGTCCGCCAGCGCCTGCTTTCTAGGCCACCAGCAAGCGCTCCTGCTCCCCACCGGCCGCTGCGGGCCCCACTCGGGCTGCCCAGGCAGCGCTGCGGGGCTCACCCTTCCTCCCTCGTCGCCAGTGCGACTCCCTAAAGCCTCTGGACGCGGGCACGGGGTTTCTCCCCGGCCCCGCCGCTGCGCCCTCCCCTCCGTCCAGTCGGAAACCCCAGCACGCCCCGGGACTGGCCATCACACGGACCCTCCGTGCCAGGGCTGCTCCAGCTGGGCTCCTGCACCCCCAGGGGGCTGCACAGAAACGCAGATGCTCAGGCCTTGCCCCGGAACCACAGGTACTTCTACACCGCGCCCGCCCTCCTCCAGTCCTTGTTGGCGGACGCCATCTGCACCGCGGCTCTCGGCCGTCCACGTTAGAATTAGCCTGCGATGCTTTGAAAAAATAACTACGCCTAGGGGAAAAAGAATTAATTTTGCTGAATTTTATAAACAGAAGACTTTTTTAAATGAACATCTAAAAACTAGATATTTAAACAGAAATAAATTGAACATTAATCTTTATCTCAATTTAATTTAACTGAAAGTAGTCCCTAAATAATCTTTTCTGGGCATAAAAGCTTTCCTCAAGGAAATACATTCTCTCTCTCTCTCTCACACACACACACCCTCAAGCTGGAACATGAAAAAGGTGATCCTGATGACCCAGCTTCCACCACAAGTTACACAAAGAGAAGGAAATACGTACCTATACAAAGACTTGTACGCAAATGTTCCCAACAGCTTTATATGTAATTGCCCAGGCTGAAAACAACCCGAATGCCCATCAACAGCTGGGGAAGTTGTGCTACATCCCTACAAGGGACTACTGCTCAGCAGCAGGCAGGGGTGCACGACGGATACAGGGACGCCACAGACAGCGACCAGAACAGTCATGCCTGAAGAAGCCACACAGAGAAGCGCACTGATTCACCTGGACATCTTACTCGATGTGAGCCACCAAACCAGACACTGTGACTGGGTGGCTCGAACAACAGAGTTCTGGAGGCTGTCCGTTGCCAGGGCCCGGCAGGGTTCGGCCTCTGGCGGGCGCCCTCCTCCTGGCTGGCAAGGGCGTCCTCACATGCTGGAGAGCCCTCTGTGTTCCTCTTCTCATAAGGTCACCGGTCCTACTGCACTGGGCCTCACCGTCAGGACCTCATTTAACCTGAAGGACTCCTCATACCAGTGTCTCCAAAGAAACTCACATAGGGGAGTTCAACCCAGAAATTTGCACAGTCGAGTCCACAGGACCTAAACTCACTGGCCTTTTACTCCTGGCTGAGGGGTTCCCTGATACCCCCTGCCTCCTCACTCCCCCACTTCTCCCAGGTCGCTGCTTAAATGTCAGCTGTCCGGGAAGTCTTTCCTTACCTGATGTCTAACAGCACTCTCCCCTCCAGCTCTCCTCCCCTCTCTGCCCATTACTGTCCCCTCACTATGCTTCATTTTCTTCAAAGCACTTATTTCTACTTACCACATTATATACTATTATGGTATTGCCTGTCTTCTCCTACCAGAAAAGAATATAAGCTACCTGCTGCCCCCGTAAGTGTAAACGGGGGATTTTTCCTGTTTCATACTGTCCACTACTATTTGTCCTGTGCCTGTGGCAATTACAAAAAAAACCTGAATGTGTTAATGGATGGCAAATATTAATCCTCCTACTCAAAAATGTCCAGGGACCTTAAAACGACCCTATGGAAGTTTTTCCAACCCTAGTGGTACATGACCATCACAGGGATTCTTTTAAGAATTACAATACTTGGGCTCCACCCAGACCAAATGAATAAAAATCTCCAAGAGTGAATCCTGGTATTTTTCAAAGTTCCTCAATTGCTCATCTTGTGCAACCGCTGGCTTACAGAATAAGCTCAAAGAGATGGCTAAACCGTGAGACCTCTCCAAGTCGGACTGCAGAGCCTGGATCCGTGGGTGAAGCAAGTCACGGCACTTCACCTGTGCTTTCCTGCTACACCCAAGATTCCACCTTTTCTAAACAGCCCCCATCTGCTCCAGTCCGTATTCATCTCTCCCCTCTCTGAAATCCTACAGCACATGTGGGCTGTGTCAGAGTCACAGAAAACACATACACAACTATCAAAGTAGAGCTTACTCCCATTTTTAAATTATTTATATTTCTCTTTTTATCCCCAAGTGCTATGCATATATTGGATGCCAAATAAATAGGTGCTAAATTAAGAAAGTTTGCTCACACAATTACTTTTTTAGTATGTACTAACCCAGAGAAAGGGTGCACACTCGATTCTGTCTGTTGATAACCACTGACACCAGTGGCTCCTAACCCTGACTACACACTGGAATCCCCTGAGGAGCTTCTAAAGCCCTATATTCTTATGTGGGCCCCACCTTTACAGTCTCTGATTTATTCAGCTTGGGATAGATTTATGTTTGTTTTTGGTTTGGTTGTTCAGTTTCCAAGGTGGTTCCAATGAGCGGGGAGGGCTGAGAACCAATGACTGAAATACAGCAAAACGGTATGCTCTGCCTTCTGTAAATACAGGGATCAGCAATATTAAAGGATGGTTATTTGATTTTGAGTCTGCAAAAAACAGCACTCCTAGTTCCCGAGCCCTTCCTTTAGGATATGGATGAACTGATGATACACTTACTGATCAAAATATGCCTATTTCTAACTAAAACAAGTCTTACCTGGAGATTTCTCCCTTGCAGTTCAATTTCCATTCTTAACAACCTGTATTTATGGAGGTGGTACTAGCACAAGCTCATTTTTCCAGTTTCTCTCCTTTGGTGAAATCACTGATTTGCTCATTCATGAAAATGGTCACTGTGTAGGCTGTGTCCCGGGATGGGCCCGAGAAGGCCCTGCCTCCTGGCCTTCAAGCCCGTGTCCAGTCTCCTCCTGTGAGTTGGCTGCACCTCGGAAGGCGCTTCCAATAAACAGAGATACAGCAAAGCTGACTGGTGCCACTTCCAAAATCAGGTCACTCTAGCTTCCGCCTTGTTCACCCTATCTTGCCATGTGGTAAGCTCCCAAGGACAGTGGCCTGTGGGACGAAGAACTGGGGGAAGGCTCTGGCCAACAGGTCCTGGCAGTAACTCATCCCCTAGCGGTGCCTGGAGACAATGGTGGCCCGTGAAAGACCCAAGTCAGAGGGACTAGCGAAGCCGTACCTAGGTTCCCGACCCAAAGAAACGGTGAGGCAATTAACATTTGCCATTTTAGGCACCTAAGTTTTGAGGTAATTTGTTACGCAGCAATAGATACCACGCTTACTGACACCTACTATATCCCAGTTACTAAGATGGCATTCTTCCTTACAGCAAGCCTGGTCCCCGTCCTGGAGGATGGCCTCTCGGGTCTACACAGCCCTGGTCCGCTGAGTCTTTACACAGCACGCAGATGTCACGGCACTGAGCGGGCTCACCACTGGACGACAGCGTATCGGCTGTCCGGCCACAGCACCTTCAGGGGGGACAAGCTGCCTTTGCCTGAAGTCACTGAAGTAGATACTTGATCTCTCCTTGCACTCAACACCCCCATAAGCCACTGTGATTAATATTTCTCTGAACTCCTTCCTCGTGTCCAGCTTTGCTCTATGCCGTCGGTGACTCGTGCTGTGTGCTTTACTTTCTGCCATCTTTTCTTACCTCTTGCCCGATGGCTTTCCTCCTCCTCCTGGTCTGGTGTGGGGAGGACACCGGCTGTCAGTCTGTCACCAAGCAGCATTAATATTCCTTTCATGTTACCCCTCCTCTATCTTTTACCAGCCAGACCTGTTACTTCCTGTGTAATATCAGATCGGGGCTGTTCTAGTAACTGCCCTAGGACAGCTCAATGCAACAGCCTCGAAGAACAGTCTGTGTACCATTTATGGGCCCTGTCAGTCTATTATATGCTCCCCATGGAGCCTGGTATAATCATAAATTTAAAAGGTAAGATTTTCCACAGAAATCTGTTGTTAATTCATGTTTAATACAAACTCATAAAAATTGCTTTACCTCATAAAAGTAGAGACGAAAAGAATTCTAGAAATGCCAGCATTCAGAATAATGATATAAACATGCTGGGGCTTTAACAGTATGGAATCAGTATGACTGGGTAAGTGGTTCTGCAAGTGCTGACAGTATGCACAAGTATCTGAAAAAGTAAAGTGCAAGAGGGAAATGTATTGACAAATACCTGAAAATGGTTTTTTAAACAAACCATCATCCTTTGCTTCCAGTGACCACAGTATGATCCTTTGTCAAAAAGTGGCATTAAGTAACAAAGTATTTGAATAATTTCCAAAATACAGTACCATTCTGGCAAACCAAGTTAAGTCTTTATAAAATGAGGGCAAAATATTCTCTTAGGTGTAAAACTGATGAATTCTGCCACCAAAAAGAGAGACACCTAAAACCACAAAGGCATCATTCATTGTTGTACTCATAATAGCAAAAAAAATCATAAAGACAGGCTTTTAAAAAGAAGTTCACAAAGTTAATGAATATATGTGAAGAGAAAGCAAAAAGCACAAAACTCATTGAATATATGATGCGGTTGGGCACTGACTGTATAACAGTAATAGCATAAAATGCAGAAGAGTTAACACAATTCCATGTGCATCTACCAGACATTTTTGCTTTACAGTTGGAAGAAACCACAAATGCGAAAAATATCAATCAATTATTGTTATATCATCATAGACAACTCATTTGAGAGAGAAGTGATCAATGACTCTTTATCATTGCATTCTAAGCTACAGAAAATTTACTTGCAGTAGAGTGAAACTGTATTAAAAACTGTGAACTACAAGGTTAGCTACAAAAGGTGGACAGGGATCAGTATTGATAGACCAGCTATTTGCATAGATATGATGCTATAAAAGAGGTGACAGTTGATGGCCTAATCTACATGTGGCCTAACCTTGATGTACAGTTGGCAATCCAAAATGCACCTGCTCACTGTGATTCACTGGGACCAGAATGGTCACGATGTCTTTTCTATATGAAGAAATACTGTTGAATACATTGAATTTTCTACCTTAATTTAAACTGTCTCTTGCAAGAAAAAGTGTTTACATTTCTTCAAGACATTGATAACATCTGAAATGACCATTTCTATGATTTCTGGCCACATGTTCAAGTGGCACGCATATCTGAACACAATGTGTTTAGAATCTTGAGTAGTACGAATATGTTGATTTAGGGTGTAATACAATAAATTTAAGTTTTGCAATACAATTAGTTTTAATTTTTTAAAACCTTTAAGAAAAAGCTAAATAAGGTACAGTTGATCAACTAGAGACTGACTTTCACATTAATAACCAAGAAGCTAGTTAATGTAACATTTGCCACTGCCTCAATTTTAAATATTCAAACTTTCCACATTTAAGTAGAACAAGGTTTATCAAGAGTCTGAGAATACGAGAAACAGCTTAAGAAATTACCCATAATTTAGGGTCATGTTCAATCTAAATTTAGGGTCCTGTTCATCTGAGCATCCTAAAGCCTGCTGCCATTTAGCACCTGTAGTGTTTAGTAGGAAAAGAAACAGGCAGCCTGGGAACCTGACCTATGGGCCAAACTCACGAACCCCACAGGAAGCCTAGTGAGCAACACCTTTTTCACGGGTATGACTTTATACATAATAACTATTATTGTTTTAAATACTATTTTGTTTTTAGTACTTTAGGTGTGATAATTTTTTAATCTACCAAAAATTTGTAGGATGCTTATATATCCTCTGTGTTCAAAGGATACTAGAAAATTGAGAGTTAAAGGCATATGATGTTTAAAAGCTAAGTGTTGAAATAAGATTGCCTGGAGACTAATCCTACTCTGATACTTAGTCAAAATCTCTTTTCTTGTTAATAAAACAGTAATTGTGAGTAGTAAATATTATGAGGAATAAAAGCTGAGCATGACAATACCTCAATACATTCTCTAATAATACATAAGTATTAATAAAGATTAATAATAAACTTATTTATGCTTATTCTTTGAAGTTATTCAGACAATTGAGTGTATGAAAAATCTGAAAGCTAATACGTGATAAAGTCCCAGTTTGGACACACCTACAAGCTACCGGGGCGTCCTCACGGTGCCCACATGCCCGCGTTCCAACAGGTCAGATGGGTGCCGCGGGACGCCGGCACAGGGCCTTGGGGCAGGGGGCCCGTGCTGCCTTCCAAGCGCCCGTGGACGGCTGTGGCGGCAGGATGGGGCACGCCCGGGGTAGCCCGCGCGGCAAGGCCCGGTGGCCACCGGCCACCGGCAGCCGCGAGCCGCGCCTTGGGTGACCGCAGCCTCGGCGGGCATCCTGATCCAACCTCATGATAAGCCCAGAGCCAGAACTTCCAAGCTAGACTGGGCCCAAATCTTGACTCACACAAACTGTGAGAAAATAAGTGTTTGGGGATAATTTGTTAAACAGAAATATATAATAAATCTGTTTGCCAAAAATAACATGAAAAGAGTGGTTTCTGGTGTGGGAAAGGGGAAACACAGAGGAGAGAAAGGATTGGGGAGAGAATAAATCAGTGCCAACGGTCAAAAACATTTTAGGCTGTCATTATTTCTAGGTTTCTAACGTCATTTTAAATTTTTCTTTGCCCTTAACTTTATTTTCAACACTTCTAACAATGTATTTTATTTTTTAAAATAAAAACAAATACACTTCATTTTAAATACTTTCCAAGTATTCACATGTATAATTTTATTATGTAATGACCTACATGAAAATGCCTGAAAGTCAACAGTGGAGATCACTGTTCACTTTGAGGCCCACCTGTGCCAGACACGGCGCTAAATGCGAGAGAGACACTAGCAGATGAAGGCGACGGGCTTCCTACCGTCAGGGAGCCCCGAGTGAGCTGGAGAAAAGGACATGAGGAATCCAGTGGTGACCACAAACAGCACATTCTCCGTAATTATTATTTGCTGAATAAATATGAGAGGTATGAAACCCTTAAAGAACAACTGGAAACAGCAGAGTGGGAAAGGAAGGGGTCACTGGAGTGAAGAGCTGGTACTTAAACTGAGTGATGTGTAAAATTTCAATAGATGGGGTTAAAAAAGGGCAGTTAGGGCAGAGGGAGCACTAGGGGGAGTCACACGGACAAGGTGCATGGAATTGCCAAAGAATTTTCAGAAAACCCCTAATTGGTAAGTAACCCAGTATAGCCAGGATACTGGGATGACAGTAAGAGACAAGCCTACAGAGAGGCTGCAGAGCTCTGAGTCACACATAATGTGCTCCAGAACTGGCTGTCGCTCCTTAGGAATGTGGGCTGTCTGTCCCAAGTTCAATGCACATGCTAGTCTCCCTACTCGTGCAGGTGTCTGAAACATTCCACAATAATAAATATAGAAAACTGAATCCATTCTTAGATCCTCACTGCTGACCATGTGGGGGCACCAGGGTCAGACTGGAAGCAAGGAAATCGTTACGGTGGCCGAGACAGAGGCAGAGGGGCTGAAGTTGAGCTTTGGGGGGTGGACGGCTATGGGACGCCGAGCATGTGAAGAAGAATATCAGACGTCTAACTGGATCTGCGGATGTTGAAGCAGAGAGGGAGAGTAACCAGTGACTTCAAGGTTTAGAACTGGACGCCCAAGAGCACAGAGCATGAAGATGCCACCCAACAGAAACATACTGAGAATCTGCTATCGCCTTGTGCATGTATATGTGTGAGTGTTACATATCTGTGTGTATGCGCACACATACATATTATGCACATATAATCTGATGTTTAAATGTTGAATACATTACATATTATAACAATTCTTTATTAAATAACATATTTACAGCAGATATAAAACCCTTAGAAATTCTATATTCCTGATTGCTCCTTAGGTTAGTATTAACAACAGACGGAATTTCCTAAGTACTGCCCGAGGGTATCTGCTACAGATAGAGAAGGCACAAGCGCGAACCGAGTTTCAGGGCAGAACCACCTGAGAATAAGCAGGTGCTGTGGGTAATTCACATACAGTTGTCAGTTCCAGACAAACAATTGGTTCCATAGTGTAAATATCACTATAGCATATACTTTCTAATAATAAAAGCAGCTACATTTAATTTCTAAGGTGTTAAACACAGCTTGATCAAAACAGCCTGTTATATTACACAATGTTATACGATTTATTTTGTCATTTTCTTCAGACTGTTTATTCTACTTAATTCAAGATACCTATAATCACAGAGATTTTATTCTAATTTAAAGAATATTCTTTTAAGGATAGCTATCCTACAATTAGAAAGATCATAAAATTTAGGCCTAATAATATCAATCCTTGCTAGTCTATTTCCTTTTGATTATAGTACACATTAGTTCTTCACAGTTAGAATCTTCTTTATCAACAAATGGCCATTATTTTATATCTAGTAGAAGATTTAATTCAGCCTTCATAAAGTCCTCCAAAATTTGGATCAATGGCTATTTATGAAGTTTACGGCAGAATACCATACTTCTTAGAACAAAAACAGTATTCTGAATTAAAAAAAAAAGCTCATATGCTTCCATAGATTGAATTATATCACAAAGTAATAAGTGACTGACATGGGTTGTGCACAAGTCAACTAAATTCATTTGGAATCAATGGGTCATAATGATATACTTATTCCAAAATAACTGAAAAGGGGAAGCTAGAGTTTAACAACATTAAACATAAAAAACATGCACTAGAATAGCAGCTTACATAAAGTAAAAGAGGGAAAGAAAAGACTAAGAAAGGGATTTCTTCTGATGAACAGAAAGTCCTAATTTAGGGAAGACTAATATCATTCTACTGTCAGCCTTTCTCAGCCAAGTATAAGTGAACTCCCAGCTTCTCCTTCCAG
Organism: Manis javanica; assembly: GCF_040802235.1. Classification (NCBI taxonomy): domain Eukaryota; kingdom Metazoa; phylum Chordata; class Mammalia; order Pholidota; family Manidae; genus Manis; species Manis javanica. Next base: position 3,133,342 of record NC_133170.1, on the reverse strand, counting down.
AGACAGTAAGGAATCACACTTCAGGATTTCTAATGATCCTGAGAGATTTAAGTCAAATTTACCTTCCAGATCAGCTGAGGAAATAGCTGTGAGTTTCCCCTTCTGTCACATAGTTTCCCATCTTGCTTCATGCTACCCCAAAACGTACTTTAGCACACAGAGCAAAAACACAAATAAATGGCTGTATTGACAAATTTATAAACACACGAGTTATGAATCAATCAATTACTTCACATCTTTGCTTTTTGATACAAGGGCAATATACAGAACAGTTGAAGTATATTTAGGCTCCCCAAATGAGACAAATAAAAAAGAAACTGGAATACAAGGAGGAAAATACAGCCTCTTCAATAAGTGGTGTTGGGAAAACTGGACAGCCACATGCAAGAGAAAGAAACCGAATTACTCCCTAACACCACAGAAAAAAAGTAAACTCTAAATGGAACCTTACAACTCTTTAGAGGAAACACAGGGAAAAACCTCTTGAACATACGCATGAGCAATTTTTTTCTGGACACACCTCCCTGGGCAAGGGAAACAAAATCAAAAATGAAAAACTGGGACTACATCAAACTAAAAAGCTTCTGTACAGCAAAAGACACCATCAGCAGAACAAAAGGCAACCTACAGTATGGGGGAATATATTCGTAAATGATTTATCCGATAAGGGGTTAACATATAAAGAACTCATGTGAGTCAACACCAAAGAAACAAATCATACAATTAAAAAATGGACAGAAGACGTGAACACACATTTTTCCAAAGAAGAAATATAGATGGCGAACAGGCACATGAAAAGATGCCTCCACATCACCAATCATCAGGGAAATGCAAATCAAAAAACCACAATGAGATGTCACCTCACACCAGTTAGGATGGCCACTATCCAAAAGACAAGAAATAACAAGTGCTGGCAAGGATGTGGAGAAAAGGGAGCCCTCCTACACTGTTGATGGGAATGTAAATTGGTGCAACCGCTGTGGAAAGCAGTATGGAGGTCCCTCAAAAAACTAAAAATATAAATAACATTAGACTCAATAATTCTACTTCTAGGAATTTACCCAAAGAAAACAAAATCTCTGATCCGAAAAGACATATGCACTCCTATGTTTATCGCCACACTATTATTTGCAATAGCCAAGAAATGGAAGCAACCCAAGTGTCCATCAATAGATGAATGGATGAAGAAGGTGTGGTATCTATGCACACTGGAATATTATTCGACCATAAAAAAAAATCCTGCCATTCCAACAAAATAAATGGATCTAGAAGGTATTACGCCCAGTGAAATAAGTCAGGTGAGAAAGACAAATACCAGATCATTTCACTTATTTGTGGAATCCAAAAACAAAACAAAACAAAATGACCAAAAGAGCAGGAGACTCATAGACACTGAGAAAGGACTGGTGGTTAGCAAGGAGGAGGCATTAGTGTGGCTGGTGGAGAAGGTAAGGAGGGTAAAGAGGCACAAAAATCTCAATCACAATACAAGCTGGTCATGGGGATGGAAGTACAAAATGGAGAATATAGTTAATGGTTCTGTAACATCTTCCTGTGTTGACAGACAGTAACTGCACTACTTGGGGTGAGGATTTAATAATGTGTGTATAACTGCTGAACCACTGTGTTTTGTATTTAAAACCAGTAAAATACTGTTTGTCAATCATGTTTCAATAAAAAAAGTACTTAAAAAAACAGAAACTTAAGAACACAAATTTTATAATCTTACACAGGATTTCACCAGTTAACATTTATTTATTATGTAGTAATAAATGGAAACTATATGCAGAAATTTTTTTAGAGAAGGTCACAAATTAATACAATTTATTAAAAATCACTGCCACTGAGTCAATATACACCAATGACTATAAATAAGTAATTTCACATAAAAGAGCTTTCTTAAAATAAAATTTACTAAGTTATCACAGTTAACTATATTTAGCAATTCCCTAGTAAGTATAACAGTTAAATGAAAGACACAACCATATTCAAAGTGAACTGTAGTAAAACTGAAAATAAAACTTGTACATTTCTATGTTAATTATGCTTCAATTATAAAATTAAATGTAGCAAACTTTAGTTATAAGTAACTGAAAATGAAGTATTTAGATAAAATTGATTTTCCAGCTGACCAAAGTATACATTTTAAAAAACTGTATCTTTTTTATTCTTAAAATGTGTGACATGCTTAACTGGCTTAATAAATAATGTAACATACAGAAGCAATTAAGGTTGTTTAATGTGTGCCAAGGATCATAGTAATCTCTTTACATTCACTAACTCTTTGAATTTTAAATTCCTTTTTATAGGCTAAGAAGACCAAAGTTCAAAATATTAAGCAAATCTACAGCTAACATCATACTCAAAGGTGAAAAGCTGAAAGCTTTTCCTCTCAGATCAGGAACCAGACAAGGATGCCCACTCTCACCACTTTTATTCAACTTAGTACTGGAAATCCTAGCCACAGCAATCAGATAAGAAAAATAAAAAACAAGAAGATTGGTAAGGAAGTTTTAAAACTGTCACTACTTGCAGATAACATGATACTATATGGAGAAAACCCTAAAGACTACACCAAAACACTATTAGAAATAATAAATCAAGTCAGCAAAACTGTAGGATACAAAATTAATATCAGAAATCTGTTGTTTTTATACACTAACAAACTAGCAGAAAGAGAAATTAAGAAAACAATCCCATTTACAACTGCATCAAAAAGAATATGAATAAACTTAACCAAGGAAGTGAAAGACCCATACTCTTAAAAATATAAGACACTGATGTGAGAAATTGAAGAGGACACAAATAAATGGAAAGACATATCACATTCACGAACTAGAAAAATTATGATTTTTTTCTCCCTTCCCCGGAAAAATTATTGTTAAAATATCCATACTACAATTAACAGATTCAATACAATCCGTATAAAAATACCATAGTATTTTTCACAGAAGTAGAACAAATAATCCCAAAATTTGTATGGAACCACAAAAGACCCCAAAAAGCCAAAACAATCTCAGAAGGAACAAACAGGAGATATGCACCTACATTTCAAACTATACTACAAAGCCACAGTAATCAAAACAGTATGGCACTGGCACAAAAATAAACACATAGATCAATGGAATAGAACAGAGAGCCCAGAAATAAACCTGTGCTTGTATTATCGATTAATTTAAGAGAAAGGAGGCAAAAATATGCAATGAGGAAAAGACTGCTCCTCAATAAATTATGCTGGGAAAACTGGACAGCTACATGCAAAAGAACGAAACTGCAACACTTCCTTACACTATATACAAAAATGAATTCAAAATGGATTAAAGACCTAAACATAAGACCTGAAACCCTCAATAAAACTCCTAAAAGAAATTGTAAGCAACCAACACTTGGACATCAGTCTTAGCAATATTGTTTTGGATCTGCTTCCTCAGGCAAGAACAACAAAAGCAAAAAATAAACAATTGGCTCTAGATCAAACTAAGAAGCTTTGGCACCGTGAAGGAAACCACTGACAAAACAAAAAGGCACCCTACTGAATATAAGAGCATATTTGCAAATGATATCTCTGATATATTTGGTTAACATCCAAAACATATCAAGAACTCATACAACACAACACCAAAAAAAAACCCAAACCCAATTAAAAAATAGTGTAACTGAATACACATTTTTCCAAAGAAGACATACAGGAGGCCAACAAGTCACAAGAGAAGATGCTCAACACCATGGGTCATCAGGGAAATGAAAATCAAAACCACAATGTGATACCACCTCAGACCTGTCAGAATGGCTAGTATCAAAAATAAGTGTTGACAAGGGGGGATAAAAGGGAATTCTTGTGCGATGTTGATGGGAACTTAAATTGGTGCAGCCCCTATGGGAAGCAGTGTGGAAGTTCCTCAAAAAATTAAAACTAGAAATGCTATATAGCCCAGCAATTATTCTTCTGGGCATTTACTCCGAGAAAACAAAACACACTAATATGAAAAGATATAAGCAATCCTACGTTCAGTGCAGCATTATTTACAAAAGCCAAGATATGGAAACAACCTAAGTGTCCAGCAATAGTGAATAAAGATGTGGTGTATATATAATACAATGACATAGTACTCTGCCATAAAAAAAAAGAATGAAATCTTGCCATTTGTGACAACATGAATCAACCTAGAAGGTATTATGCTAAGTGAAATAAGTTAAAGACAAATACCATAAGATTTCAGTTATACATGGAATCTAAAACACAAAACAAATAGCCAGCACTCACCAAGAAAAAAAAAAAAAACAGACTTGGAAACAGAAAACAAACTGGTGGTTGCCAGATGGGTGGTGGGCAGTGGGATGGAAACATCAGAGAAGAGTATTGAACAGGTACAAATTTCCAGTTATAAAATACTTGTCATGGGGCTGTAAAGTATAGCTTAGGGAATACAGCCAATAATACTGCAATAACTTTGTATAGTGACAAGTGGGAATTATACTTATCATGGGAAGCATTTCAAAATGTATGTATATGTTGAGTCACAATGTCATATACCTGAAAGTAATATAATGTATGTCAATATTACTTCAATTACAAAAAAAACTTTAAGAAACGTGTCATAATCATATTCCAAGTCATATTACACTCGTCTGCCTGACTTTAAAGTCTGTACTTTCTTTTCTTTTTTTCCCCAGCTTTATTATGGTACATCTGACAAATAAAAATTGTATATTATTACGGTGTATGACATGATGTTTTGACATTGTGAAACAATTACCACAATCAACCTAATAAACACATCCATCACCTATTTTTGTTGTGATGGTAAAAACATTATTTACTCTTTTAGCCAATTTCAAGTATCTAGTACATTATTATTAATTACAGTCACCATGATGTACATTACACCCCCCAGAACTTACTCATCCTGCATAAACGAAACTTTGTACACTCTGCCCAACATTTCCTCATTTCTCCCATTCCCTAGTCCCTGGCAACCACCATTCTACTGTTTTCATGACTTCAACTTGTTTAGATTCCTCATACGTGTGAAGTTATGCAGTATTTGCTCCTCTAGAGCCCATACTGCTTACATGTCACATGCTGTTTCCTCGGTGACTCAGAACGACCATTCAGAACCTCACACGGCATCTCTGTCTGGAGCCACCGAGATGCGTTCGGACGGCCGCCCTTTCCTGAAGAGCAGCCCCAGAATGTCGTGTCCTTCTCCTTGGTGATTTCCTTTGTCTCCTGTCCTGCTGTCAGTCACTTCTTGGCTGATCTGTTTTTGGCGACCTTAGTCATCCTATTCACAGCTCTCAAGCCCAAACTGCTTCTAATTTAATAGCTACCATAACCAAAAAGAACTGAAAATTACCAATAAGATCTTATCAAACTGGTGATTGTATTTTATAAATCAACTGCTTTTTATCAATGTTAAAGACTATGACATTGAAAACTGCAGAGACCAGAACAGACGTAATCCTTAAGGTGCACCCAGCACCCCCAGAACCTAGTGGGGGAGGGACGGGTGGTGAGGAAGAGGCACCTACAGAGCCCCACACCCTCTGTGACCAAAGCAGCCCTGCTCTTGCCTCACTGCCTGGGGTTCCAAACAGAATTCTATGAGGGTTTTTTAACTGAAAACTCTCCAAATAAGCTAACCAAAGACACTGTAAGATGCACTGAGTGGAGATTACTGGAAAATGGCTGAAAATTCAACAAGGCGGGTAATTCTTGAATACACAGTGATTAAATGCCCTGAACAAAAGCATCGGATGCCAGCCAGAGGGTCTGAGGACACTTCCCTCATTTCTGTAACTTTTAGCACATCTACGACAAAGTTAGATAATAGTGATAAGAGAATTCCCTTGCCTTCCTTGTTTCTAAAATAATTTCCATATATCTCCATGAAGTACTTTCCTGACTACAGTTGTAAGGACCATATTTTAATTGCTAAGGGCTTTCCTAAAGACTGCTCTCGGGACTAACTGCCCAATTTCATCAACTGCATTTCAAGATCTATTGAGATGGTCATATAAACTTTTCCTCCTTTATCTACTAATAAGCTGAAACATATTAAGAACATTCCAATATATCCTTGGAGTGCTGGAGGAAATACTACTTACTTATGGTGTATTGTATTTCCAATGTGTTGTTACTGAGTTTCTACATCAATATTCTTAAAGAAGACCAATCTGTAGTTTTATTTCACCAGGACATCTCTACCAGGGGCCATCAGTTTCATGCCTGCTCTCCTGCTTTATTTCTGTAGCACTGACTGTTACTGAGTGCTTTCTCCATGTCAGGAATTATTCTAAGAATTGTATTTGTATTAACCTGCTTAACCTTCACAGCAACTTTAGATTTTTTTATAAAAATAACAGGAAGCCTCAACTCTATTTCCTCTAGGTCAGTTTAAATTTCGGTGAAATTATCTGCTCCATGAAGGTTTGAAAGAAGTCACTTATAAAACCATCCAGACCTGACAGGCTTAGGTTTTAAATCTCTTCTTAGATCTATTTTGATAATCTACATTTTCCTAGAAAACAACATATTTTCCCAATATTTCTAGTTATTCATTCTGCCATCCAGTCTCATAATTTTGCTAACATTATCTGTATCTACAGTTGCTTTTTCATAATCCTAATATTTATTTTTGTACTTTCTCCCTTTGTTAAGGGAAAAAAAGCTGTTAGCGAGTCTTACTTATTTTTCTTTTAATCCAAAAACCAGCTTTTGGTTTTATTTACTATCTTTCTATTTTCTTAATTTATCATTTGCTATCTTTACCTTTATTAATTACTTTTCCCAACTTTTCCTAGGTTTATTTTGTTGTTCATTTATTTAATTCTTCAGTTAATGTTAATCCATTTATTTTCATTTTTTAAGTACTGAGACTTATAGAAATAATTTCACCTGTGTTCCATATATCGTTTACGTATTTCATTTTTATTACAGTTGTAGTTACTTTCTAGACAGACTAGAATTGCCAGTTTGCAGTACCTTTAGACCTTTGACCTAAGATTTTTTTTAGAAGAATTTTACATTTTTAAATTCAAATGACTTGTGTTAAGTTTCTGGTTGTGCTTTTGTTTGCAACGTATAAAATTTCACTGTAAAGTACGCAGTTAGTGTTTTTACATTTTTTCCTTTCAGTTTTTGTTCTACTTTTGAAAACGTTCCACAGGAAATTGAAAAGGTGTTCTTCTTATAATAACAGAGTAAGACATAGTTATTATATCAGCTTTATTGATTTGTGAGTCAAATTCAGGTATCTCTTTGATGTGAAGGGGACTGCAAGATGTTTTAAAGTCTCCATTACTGCTGTATTTTTTTCTCTTCCTTCTTGAATTTACAGATTTTACTTTACATACTTCAGTGGTTCATTTTTTTAAAATCTAGATTTGTGATTCTCTTTATATTAGTAAATATATCCTTTATTATTACAAGTGACACTTTTTTCTCACCTGATAGTCACTGTTTTTATTCAACTTTGTCTACTGATTTTTTGTTTATATTTGCCTAGTATCTTGTTTGGACTATCCATGTACTTTCAACCCCCTTAGTAATTCTGTTCAAGACGTGTTTCTGAAATCAAGTGTATAGCTGAGTTTCGTATTTCATCTAATCCAAGTCTTGCTTAATATCTGAGCTTCTATCGTGAGCATTTATTTTAGTAAATTTTAAACAAGCACATTTGATCCTGTTTTTGTTTTGTTTCTGTTTTCTTTTCCCTTATTTGTTCTTTTTGTTTTCCAGGTTTTGCCATACAGTTATTTCACATAGTGAACCAATGTTTAATGAACATCTACTATGTAGCAAGCACCACGTTTAGTGTCAAGAATACAATGGAAAACAAAAATTAGCTACATATCTATAATTAAAACTGTGGTTTTGTTCTTTCCCACCCCTAACACCGTGAGCAATGGTAACGGGAGTGGGTTTAGATGAGGCTTTCAAGGAAGACTGCTGACAAGATCTGACGTGCTCAGAGGGCCACCGTACAGAAGAGTTAGTTCTCCAATGGGAAAATGGGAGAAAGATTGCATGAGGCAGAAAGTAAGCCCTACATGTGTGAAGGCAGCAACGAACCTGGCATATCACAGAAAGTGAGAGTCAGCAGGGCTAGAGGAGGCAGGGAGGCAAGAGCAGTATGAGGTGAGAGGTCGGCAGGCCAGGGCAGGTCTACACATGGGCCAAGCCGAAGAACCTGGGTTCTAGTCTAGGGACAAGAGGTCTCCTGGAATACTTTCCAGAGGTGACTCCCCTATGTTTCCATTCTTACGCTGCTGTGTAGACAATGAACTGGAGCACAAACACCTGGAATCGGAGGGGCCAGCGGCACTCGGCTAGAGTGAGCCGGACAGGGGAAGTTGGGTATCTGGGAGCAACTGGCAAGTGTGCACACGGACGGATGCAAAGGTTTTGATCAGGGTAGTGCTGTCACTCTTCCGCCTCCTCTTTCCTCCAGTTTTGGAGTTACATAGTCGGCTTTTAGTTGTATTCAATGTTACTTTTACAATAGACAATTGGTTGTTTTTAAAACAAAGACATCTCTGTTCCTTTACATCAACTCATCCATTCAGTAAATACTTACTAACTGCATTTTACTGCCAGGTGACATTTTAGACATGGAAATACAACACAGAAGAAAAAAATCTCTAGCCTCACAAACTTACCACCAGTTGAGAAATAAAACTAAGCCTTCTTTATGTATCTGATTATGTCCTACCATAATATTCTAAGTCAGCAACATTAAAAACATTTTTTGGTATAATACAGCCATTCATTCACTCAAACAGATATTTACTAAACACCATCTATGTCCCAGGTCCTATTCTACAGGTGTACAGATATATCTCCTCACAAAGTATACACACATTCTAGTAAAAACAGGTGAATAAGCATACATATACATGTGTATGTATACACACAAATGTATATATGAAATGTTATTAGGTAGTAGAAGAAAAATCAAGCATGGTATGGAAGGACAGAGTTACACTGTAGCGCTACTTTTCTACAGAGAAATGAGGGAAGCACCTCCGGATGAACCGGCTCTTAAGCAGAGCCCTGAACGAAGCGAAGGAGTGAGCCATGCAGACACGTGTATGTGCGACAGTCCAGTAAAGGTGAGACCAACTGCAAAGGCGAGAGGCCAGTGGCTGGCACAATCTTTCCCTGCGAAACTCTACTCTTCTTAGAGAGATGAAACCTCTCGTCTCCCTATCCCAGCAGCTGCCCCAGCATCTGGGGCTCGTCCTCTGCTCACCATCTCAGAGCTAGACTAGACCTCGGCCACTGTGCTGGGCCCACTGCTTCCTTTCGCTACTGCAGGTCAGTATCAGGAATAAGCGACAATTACAACAATACAGGTCACTCCTTCCCATGTTTCTTTTGCAAAAATAAGCATATACATACATTAAATGTAGGTGTTTAAAAGCTTTAAATATACATGTTCCTTCAAGAAAAAGACGCAGTTCCATAAAACTAGTTTCCTTTATACCACTATCACGAGATCCCTCTCACCTTCCACGGTAACCACTACCATGAACTTCGTGAAAATGAGATCAGACTGTACACACCGCTCTACACGGAACCTCCCCATACACTCGGGCGGTCTCCCTATGTTCATACGTGGCAGGAGGCAGCACGGCCCCATGGACGGTAACATGAGGGGTCCCAGCTTTGAATCTCAGCTCTGCTGTCTACTACCTGCGAGGGTGGGTAGCTTGTCTGCCCTACTTGCGTCAGCATTCCCATATGTAAAATGGAGGTAATCATAGTAACTATTTCTGAGCTCTGAGGAGGACTAAAATAGTTAACATTTATAAAATTCTTAGAACAATTCCTGGGCAATAGGATAATTTTTTGCTTAAAGTGAGAAATAATATGAAAAGCCAAAAATAATAATCTAGACACAGATTTGATCATTCTCCATTATGTAACTATTTCATATCTTACTTATCCATCCCTCCTACTAAAAGACACTTAGATTTTTTTTCCAAATCAATACCCCTATACACATCTCCCTGGGCAAATGTGCAAGTTTCTCTAGATTAACACCTTGCACAGTAATTGCCAGATGTGAGGGTTTCCCCATATCAATGTGTAACACTCACCCAATCCTGAGCTTTGCTATCTAAAGGGTGAAACCTGATGGCTCCTACGTTTTTAACTGCATTTTCCTGCAAAAGAAACTAAGCATCTTCTCAGTTCACTAGCTATTCCAATTTCCAGTTTCCTCCACTGCGAACTGCCTTAATATCCATTGTTCATTTTATGTGCATTTGTATCATCTGTCTTGTTCTTTGTGTCCTTATGTCCCCTGGACACAAACCCACTGGATACCACAGACACTGTGTACCTCTCATCTTCAAGCTTGGCTTACAGTGTCTCTTACTAAACCTAAGTCATTCTTTCTGAGGCAGCCAAACCCTTTATCCTCGATGGCTCAGTCATCTTTTCTTGATTTGTTAAAGACGTTCTCACAAATCCTGAAGACTCATATTCTTCTAGTTTCCTTTTTTTAAGAGGTTTCCATGTGCAGTGCTTAATTTAACTAGAATTTACTTCTGCACATGGGCTGAGGTGAGATACTGTTCTCACCTCACACGGAAAACCGACTCAACCCACTCGCTCTTCCTCTCCCTGCTGATGGAAAATGCCATCCCCGGCACTCACCGACCCCTCAAATATGCATGGATCCATTTCTGAACACACTATTCTGTTATATTAATGTGTCTTTTCCTGTATTAAGACTATACTACTTTAAACACTCTAAGTTTTTATTTTTTTTAATCAAGCTAACATTTTCATAAAGCATACAAATACTATACACAATTTAATTTTCATAATTTAAGTATAGTTATAATGGTTTCAAATATACAACACAGTGATTCATACAGCTTTTTAAAATAAGTACACACACACACACACACACACACACACACCCTTGTGTGACCCAACCTAGAGTACGAACAATTCTCATGCTGCAGAATGCCCTCCAGGCCCGTTCTCAACGAGATTCATGCTTCCAGGATAACGGCTATTGCAAGTCAGTCCCCTCAGACAGCTCACACTGGCCTCTGCGCTTCCTGTTTGAGATCACACAGCATCCAGTACCGTGGTGTCTACTTCTTTTGTTCAAAATTTAAGTCTGAGAGAGCCACCCCAAGCTGTGTGCAAGAGCACTTTCAATGTGCAGCACTCCGCCTAAGCACCGTAACTCTGAAATCAGCCCTGACACCCGACAGCGTGGCCTCCTCCCTGTGACTTGTCTTTCGGGCTCTTGGTTATTCTGGTGCCCCCACTTCTTCTACAGAAAAAAATCCTACTGGGATTTTTGTCTGAAACTACATATAGATCATAGCAACAGTAATACTGCCCATCCATAAATACAGTATATATATCCTGTCTTTTATTAATGCCTCATTTTATGTCCTTCAATAAAACTTTGGGTACTTGATAGAATTTGCTGTAGAGGTGTTTATTCCCTAATTGGCTGTTGTAAAGGAGGTATTTATTTCCAAATTGTGCAAATCCAATTTGAATACTGATTTTGTATTCAGTAACACTGGGTTTATTAATAATTGATTAAAAATTTTCTAGGGATATACATTCATCTCATTTTTCTTCCTTTCTAATCCTTTTCCGGAATTCCTTTTTCTCTTATTTTATTAATAGAGCTTTATTTGTCTTATTCGTGACCTTCATGTAAATGTGTTAAGGTTTTGCTAAGAATGATGACTGTTGTCTGAAAGACAGAAGAGTTTACTCAAAGAAAAAGATCACTTTTCTTCATGGTTTGGGGGTTGTTTTTTTAATTTTTAAACATTAACCAGTAGTGAGTTTTATCTTATACTTTTACTAAACCTCCAGATTTTTTCCCCTAAATTTTACCTTATAAATTACATTGATACAGTTTTCATATATGGAACTATTCTTATATTCTTATCCTAATCAAAATCTTTAAATCTCTGTTCAACAATGAGATTGAATGTATTTTTCCCTTGTATATTCTTCCAGTTTAGGTTTCAAAGTTAAACTTATCTAACTAAATAGGCAGGATAGCTTTCCCTCTCTTCTTATTATCTGGGTCTATTTGAATAAAATTGTAGTTACCTGTGCCCCAAAAGTATGTCTTAAATTATGTCAGAAATATCACAATTAAAACTATTCCTTCTGATATGACCTCACACCAATGAAGATGGCTACCATCAGAAAGACAGATAATCAAAGTGTTTGTGAGGGTGTGGAAAAACTGGAACCCTGCTGGGAAAGTAAAATGGTGCAGCCACTTTGGAAAATAGTCTGATAGTTACGCAAAAGGTTGAACATAGCATTACCATACGGCCTAAAAATTCTACTTACAGGTATATACCCAAGAGAAATGAGAACATATGTCCACACATAAACTTGTCTACAAATGATGACAGAACTATCCCTAATAGACAAAAAGTGGAAAACAATCTAAATATACATCAACTGATGAGTGGATAAACAAAATGCTGTGTATCTATCTGTACAACGAAAAATTTTTGGCCATAAAATGGAATGGAGCTTACTGATACAAGCTACGACATGGCTGGACCTTAAAGATGTTACGCTAAAAAAACTGAAGGAATAACACGGCAGCAGACTCACAGACTCCAAGAAGGGACTAGTGGTTACCAAAGGGGAGGGATGTAGGAGGGCGGGTGGGGAGGGAGGGAGAAGGGGATTGAGGGGCATTATGATTGGCACACGTGGTGTGGGGGGGATCATGGGGAAGACAGTGTAGCAGAGAAGGCAAATAGGGACTCTGTGGCATCTTACTACACTGATGGACAGTGACTGCAATGGGGCATGGGGGGGACTCAATAATGTGGGTGAAAGTAGTAACCACATTGTTTTCCATGTGAAAACTTCATAAGCGTGTGTATCAATGATACCTTAATAAAAACAAAACAAAAGAAAAATATTATACTACAGAAGTGAATTACAAAAGGTCACATACTGAATGATTCCATTCATATGAAATGTCCAGAACAGGTAAATATACAGAAACAGAGTAGATTAGTGGTTGTCTAAGGCTGGGGAGAATTGAGACTGACTGCTAATAGGTTCAGTTTCTTTTTGGGGTGATGAAATATCATAAAATGGACTGTGGTAATGGTTGCACAACTCCAAAAATTACTGAAAACCATTGAATTGTATATTTTAAATAAGTAAATGGTATGATTTGTGCCTTACAGCTCAATAAAGTTGCTATTTTTAAAAACCTATTCTTGTTGAGGGAAATTTACTAGTTTCAACGACTTTAATGTTTTTTAGTTTCTTCGATTTTTCTGTTTCTTGTATAGTCAATTTTGGAACAATTTTTTTTTCCCTAGAAAACAGACCATTAAACCTGGTTTTTAGAATTTATATAAATATATATGCAAATTAATGTTTTTTGTGATTTTTAAAATTACAGTTGTATTTGTAGTTATATCCCAGTTTTAAATTATATTATTTGGGTCATCTGTTTTTTGATAAGTATTTCCAGGATATAATCAACTCAGAAGAACTAGCTTTGACTGAATGAACATCACTGTTGCTATTATTTTCTATTTCACCAAGCTCTATTTTCTTATTTTTATTTCCTCTCCCTTCTTTATTTTGTTTTACTTTCCCTTTTTGTTTTAGTTTTTTGGGGTTTTTTGTTTTTTTATTTAACTGTCTGGCTCATTTCTTTTCTTTCAACCTAATGTATGCATTTAAGGTTATAAATTTACACCTAAGCACCACCTTTCTTTTATCCCTCAAGTTTTGATAAATACTTTTGTTGTAATTCAGTTCTAATCATTTTATATGATTTCCACTATTTTTTTTAATTTTTAAAAATTGTTAGCCATTTCCATCAATCAAGCTTCTCCACCATTCTCTGTAGACGCCCTCTGGAGCTCCATCCAATGAGACACACACTGGGGCTTCTCAGTCCGCCCACCTACGGTGTCAGAGCTCTTCTTGGGGATTTTTCACTCATTATCTCCCTGTGCTGTATCTTGGAAGAGTTAACAGTTTTCTTTTGAAGCTAACAACTTCTCCCTTCAGCTATTTCTAATCTTCTTTGCCCGTCTGAGTTATTTTATAATTAGATATACTTTTCATTTTCAAGATTTCAACTGGTTACTTTTTCTATCTGCATATGTTTACTGTTTCTTGATTGTCCTTGTTCAATTATAAACCAGTATGTTCTGAATACAAAAAGAGAACGGATATATTTTAAGCTAATACACTTTTAGGTAAAATGCTCTTTGAAAAGTTCTCCATTATAAAACTCTTCTTTGATGTCAAAAAAATACAATATGACTTCCTGAGTTCTCTTGAAGGTCATTCTACCAAACGTTATCCCACTGTGCCTACCTGCACCAAGGCATAGAAAGAACAAGTTCTGTTATTCCCATTCTCGAATTAGAGAAAGTGAAGCACAATACAGTTCTTTTAAAATACTTTCTCCCCAACTTTATCAAAGCCACAGGAAAGCTGAAAGCATAATGCATAGCCATACACCCCTCACCTACATTCAAAATCATTACCATTTGCCACATTTGCTTTCTTTCCCCTTTTATCTCTTTCTACATACATGTAAGGGTAATATTCCCAATTCCTGAACACATAATACTTCTAAATATTTAAGTATGTATCTCTAAGGAATAAGGGCATTCTCACTGTAACCAAATGCCACTATCACCCCTAGGAAACCATGAGATTGAACAGCCTCTTACATGGATGTGCAGAAGCATGTTCAAAACAAGCACCTGACTCATCTGATAAATATTCTTTATCTCGGCTTGTCTAATTGGACCTGAATTGGTTTTCTGGTGATTATTTGGAAGTGACACTTAATTTATCAAAAAGCATTTCCTTACCTCAGTGACCCTGGAATTAGATTTCATTTACTATATCATTGGACAGGCATTCTTAGATTCAATCATTTTGGAAAATCAAGCAATAATTTTCTAATATACTGAAACCTCAAAAATCGAATATATTAAATTTCCAGTTTGTTATATAATTCTAACGCTACACAAAATCTTAATGTAAAGGCAATCTAATTATAACTAAATCTCAAAATATACATTTTTTATGTGCCATAGGAGAAGTTTATATTGTATTAAACAATTATAATTGAACTATACCAGCTGTAAAGGAAACAACTTGTTGTTCTTCACAAAAACAGTACAAACAGGGCTGATAAACCAAATAAACCTCTTTTACATATGGAACATCTAGTCAATACATTCATGAATGTGCAAGAAAGCTAATTTTTCAGTTGGTATGAATGATTTGATCTCATAGTCACTAATTTTAGGAACTATAAAATAAGATAAAAATCAATAAAATCCTATCCTTGCTTTCAAAGACCATACAAGTCAGCTTATGAATTTTGTAACACAAGAAATAGCAATACAACCTGGAACTAATAAATATTTAAAGACTAAATCGTGTCCTATAGGTAAGAATTACATATAATCAGAACTATTTAAGATCTATCGACAATCAAATAACAGCTAACTGTGTAGCCCTGGGCACCGTTCTAAGTACATTCCACGAATCGGTTGGTTCAATCCTCAGAGCAATCTCATTTTTCCACTACGGAAACTGAGATAACAGAGAGATTTATGTAAGGGGCAGGACTTCACTCAGTCTTAGAAAAGTGGAAAGGAGATAAAACCACTCCAAGGACGTGGGAAGGCACAAGCCGAAGTGTCACAGGGCCTGAACCCAGGCGAGAAGCAGGCAGAAGCTTCCGGCTGAAGACACGGAGGCTGGGCGCGGAGGGCAGCCCTGGACTGCGAGCACCTGCGGCCCTAAGTGCCCAGCACATGGCCGACTTTCCCACAGAACTAGAGCAGGGCACTCTGACGGGCGCTGTGTGCGCTGACCGGCCCTTCTAGAAATGGCAGCATTCTAGCCTGGTAACAATACAGAGAAAGTGAGGGAAACGAGAAGGAACTCTGTCCAGTTCTCACATTTCACACGCCGGCCCAGGGAACCACCTGGGAGCTGAGCAGGCGGAGCGCTCACACAGCAGCAGGCCCCCCTTCATGCAGTAAGGCCCCCTAGTGTCAGCAAGGAAGTGGCAACATACACTGAATTATATTCTAAATACACCCTCCATAAAGTTAGAAGGCACATTGAAAACTATGTCAGTAAGAAGTGCTTGTTAATTAACATAAAACTGGCCCTGCTGTTCAGTATGACGCCAAAAAGAATTTGGCCAAATTTGGCATAAGAATGAATTTTACCATATACGCATTTACTTCAATAAAAGCAACATCACAAATAAAAGGATTTACAAAATAGTTCAACATATAGCTTCCTTAAACTGCTTTAAACTATAAAACCATTTACCAAAAGGTAATAAACATAACTTTTATAAAGAGCTATTACATAAATGATACACTTTAAAATTAATGTTACATTTATTCATATACCCATTAAGAACCAGGTATTTATCATCCATACAGTAATTCTACAATCAAACTTACAAACATCAGCTAACAAGTTCCCAAACAAGTTCATTTCTTTGTAATTAAAGTAACTTCTAAAGAGAAGAAGTGTGAGAAAAACAAATCTCAGGTTTGTGAAAACTAGCTTACTTACGAGTGACTTGAGTTTTCCTATTGGGTCTTTTCCCTCACAGATCCACCTCTCCGGCCCTTCCGTCCAGCACCAGACTCTTCCTGCCGCGCGTCCGCTGGAACTGAGGGGGCATGCAGTACAGACGTCAGGAAGCTGGGGAGGGACCTGAGGGATGCCGGGGACATGCGTCAGTGCGCCCGCTTACCTGCCTGCAACTGGCAATGTCGAGGCTTCGCTGGTCCTTGAGGCATTCACAGTGACTTCAAAAGAATGTGGATCTGTGGAGATGACCCAATAGGAGAACTCCAGTTACTGGTAAGTGGTCCAGCTTTTTCTTCTCTACCAGAACAAGAAGATTATTTAATTTTAGTTGAGATCATTAATACACGTAGAACTCTAGGGAAAAGGATTCTAAGTTCACCAGATAATTATATGTGCATGTGTCAAAGTAAATACAGAAGCAATTCGCTAACGACAGTGTCGACAGAGACTTCTAGCATTATCAGAAACAAAAGACAAAGAAAACGATTTGAATAGTTTCATTTTCATTTCCACTATAATGGTAGCTATATTTAATATACAAAAATATTAGCTATCAGGCTACTCCACTGAATCACCAACATCTTTTTGAATATTGGTACAAGGATAACTGGTTGATCAAAATCTGTCAGTTCTTAACTAGCCACTGTCATTAACATTCACCAAATTTTAATGCAGACCCGCAATCTCTAAGACTTCCGATAAAAAGCATCAATAAAACCCATTTGTTACTAAGACTTTAAAATAACCATATGTCACCTATAACCAACCACCCACACCTACACATAAAGGTGACCAGGCCACTGATAAAAAATAATGCTGATTTTAATTTAAATACAGTACAAAGTAGTATAGTAATGTTTTTTGATTATTATACTTTTTAAATAATTGGCTAAAAATGGACCTGTCATAAAAAATAAAACTATTTACTGCAAAAGGTTTCCTCATCAGAACTTTATCTTCCAGCTCACATGAAGACAGACTATTCCTTAACTTAATACATATTAATGAGGTACACGTGCCTTTTAATGTGCTCCTGCTCTGATGACCCCAAAGCCCAGTGCGGGCTGGACATACAGACATGCTTCGGCGCACTCCTCCTTTTACCAGGAGCTGCTAAACAACCATCTCCTACCTTCTAGAAACATACGGTTTTATGGCTTTTCATTCCATGGATACAAATTAAAGATAATGTAGTTTTTCCTTCCTTTTAAGAGTGAATAGAATAAAATGGTATATAAAATCATTATTCAACAAAACAAATTGAAAATGCAATCCTAATGAAAGTCTTATATCTCAGTCTTGCTATGAGGTGGTATTTCTATTTAGCACACATGTTAAGATTTTTGCTAGATTCCTTCTTAATTTTAAGATACAATTGTCTTGAATAAATCATATCCATTTTCCCTAAATCTGAGTTTTAAAAAATAATAGTAATTAATGCCTTCGTTTTTAAATGACCCCTTCATTCAAACAGGGGCATTACACAGACCTGCATTTCTAGCTGTAATTCAGAAATAAATATAAAAGGGCCCTCCAGTTAACTTTCCTAGTTGACTACATTCCTAGTTAGCTTCTGTTCCCTGAAGAGACCAAATACATGGCACAAAGGTCCTACAAATTTAGATTAATTAAGTGAATAAAGGAGCAATAATCCAAATATTTTATTTAACCTTCTGGTATAAGCTAGTATTAAAAGCTGTTATTAAGAACTAAATAATAATTTCCAATATTTAATTATAGCAAATGCAGTTTCCCTTTAAACTCAGATCTTACAAATTTGAAACAGAACCAAGTACCTTTGAAGAAATAATTTAAGATAGTTAAAATATCTTGAAAATTCTTGAAGGTAACCCGAATTGTCACTTAGAGACCAGCACCGAGAGCCGTCTCTTCTTGTTGTCACGTTATAAGCTCGCCTAAAAGGGATTTTTATCAGAATAGCTTAGAAAAGAAATTCTAGAAATTAGGATGCTCTATTCCAAAGTATCCTGTAAGCCCTAATAATTACAACCTCATTCACAAAAAGGTACTCTTGAGTAATCAAGAACCAAATTTAGCATTTCACTAATGAAAATCTTCTCCATAAAATCAATCTGAACTCATGAAAAAACTGCTCAGAAAAATATGTGGTACTAATTTTCACTTCAACTATTGCCCATTGGTTTGGACATTACATTTTGGTTAGAAGCAACTTAAATTACAACTGGTTTTGATGATTCCAGGCACATTATCTACTAATTTTCAATTAAGATTTAAAACTCTACTGATTTGTTTGTTCATGGTAAATCCTGGACTTGGAATCCTCTAACAGTGTAATAAAATTTAATATTATACACATTTCACACATATTTGATACTACTGGTTACATATAAAACATGGCAGATGTGTGTATACATAATTGAGTTGAACCTCACTTAACCAAAATAAGGTCAAAAGTGAATTATAAACTTACTTGTTAAGTGAAGTTATTTACAGAAACTGTTCTTTCTTGCTACTTAAACAGCTCATCAGACAGTCTAGGTAAAACAGAGAATCTCCCTTTATCTGGTTTTTTCCTAGCTAGACACACCCTCTCATTACCCTACAAAGGGGAAAAGTTCTACAGGGCACAGCAGTTATAAACAGAAATTATAAGACTGGTACTTTGTTTTCTTTTTTAATAAATATTTGACAAAAATGTACTGAATCTTTTATGACTTATCTCCCTTTTCAGTCTCATGATATGCATATACTACTACCCCCCAGGACCCTGAAATTATAAATACCATCTCACTTCCTAATTAAAATTCTCCTTTCCCTCAGTTTTACCCATTACTTCACCCTACATCAACCCATAAATAAACAAATACAGTATTTTTGTTAATATAAATTAGCCAAAAATCAAGATGGCAAAAACTATATTTATCTGTAAAGTAGGGAAAACAACAGAACCTACTTCACAAGGCAGTTCCGAGGATTAAGTAAATTCATGTACATAACACATTTAGAAACAATGCCTAGAATCTAACCATATACAAACAGTTACCATAATCACCCAGAAAAGGAATTATTTTCAAATGATTTTATACATCTTTAAAGGGATGTAGTCTAAGGACTAAAAGTATATACATAAATTCTAAATTTAGAGATTGTATTAAATTGGGCACTGTTATTTTGAAACTGTATTTTTTATATTGTAAAATAAACTAATATATGTTATTGATTAGGAAGAATGACTTGCAGCATAAAGGAAAAGAGCTATAAGAGCATATTAATATTAAAGTGAACTGCAAATACCACTATAGACTTGTGATTTTAAAAAATACATACAATTTGGAAATAGTTAATAAAACATTCCAGATAATAGATATTAAGCAAATCACCATCATTATCACATCAACATATAAATTTAGTCTTCTAATACTATAAAATCAGCCATTACATTTGATTTACTTTAACAAAGGAAGCAACTCAAGACTTTAAAAGCTGCCAGAAACATCTACACAAATCGTGTTCTAATACCTGATCCTTATAAGCTAGAATTTTAGAACTAAAACTGCTGACAAATTCTTAAATGAAAATAAGAGAAGAACAGCATATAGTCATGTTCTTAATGGACATTCAATTGTAAATATTCAAGCTGTGTGGTCAGCTGAAGGGGAGGGAGCCTAGCAGGTAAGTTCTAGTCCCCTTGAACTCCAGCTCTGGACAGAACCTCTCCCCTTTTATCTGTACCTGGGTTTCCCCCATAAGCTTCTCGCAAGAAAGAATTCTGCAACAGACAACAGAAAGCTGTAAACTTTAAAGCAGTGGGGAGCCTCTGGGATGTTGCACAACGACCCCACCTTTCGTACACAGGCCTTTGGTAATCCCCTCCCCCTGCGTATGCACTGGATTTGGCGACTCACTTCTAAGGAACAGAATTTGGCATAAGTAACGGGATGTCACTCCCAAAATTAGAATATAGAGTCTGGCTTCCACTTTGGGCTCTCATTCATTCACCTTGCTCTGGCGTGAGCAAGCTGCCATGCTGGGAACACCCCAGAGGGAGGCCTAGTGGCCAAGAAACCAGGGCTCTAGCGAGTGGCCAGAGCTCTGAGGCCAGCCAGCGCCGACAACAGGTGCGGCTTCCACGCGGACCGCCCCTCTGGCAAGCCCAGGACACCCCGAGCCAGAACCACTTGCTGAGCTGCTTCTGAGTTTTTGACTCAAAAAAATAACAATAATAATAAAAGTAAGGTAATATATGTTTATTATTTTCAGCCACTTAGTTTTGGGGCAATTTGTTACACAGCAATAGAAAACTGATGCAGGAGCTTTTTACAGAGTAATTAGTATTAAGCTGAAAAGTGGCACCCTGAAGGCCAATGAGCTGTCTGCAAAGGAACTCAGGTTAATAGTACCTGTGAGTTGGTGGGTAGGGGCCTAATTCTGAGTTTGGTTCTTGGTGTTTAGGTCCAAAAATTTAACTTAAAGTTAAAGCAGGTAAGACTCAATGACCGTCAATGACTGAATTATATCAGCTAACCTCACCAAACTGATAAATCAGAAGCCGTCTTCCAGGGCACTTCCTTCCAACAGCAACGTACCTGAAGGGGCCAGGGCATCACGAAACCTGCCCAGTGTGTGCAGTGCTAAGCGGGCAGCAGCCCTGAAAACTGGCTGCTGTGTGTACAAGCTACTTTTCTAACCCAATGATGTTAAGATGTAGTTAACTTAGGTATAAAAAACCTACATTACTACAACTCCAGAATAAAGTCCCAGACGGCATCCCTCACTCTCCTGACGCTTCTTGTACTATGCTGAGCACCGACGGGCTGCCCGGTGTCATAATGCTGTGTGGTTGTTCTTTTATATAATTTTATATTCCAGTCATTCTTCCTAAGATACCTTAATCACATCAATTGATCTTCAACAATACTTTGATCTTAAACATATTTTATAAACCGGCTGTTAAAATGGGAGATACCCCCACAGACAGTCACTATATCATTGATTCTTAAAAGAGTTTCTAGTTCAAGGAACATTTTCCTGCTTCTAGTCCAAAACGTCACGAGCATGGAATGTAGTCCTTTACACACTAATTGTAATTAGTATCCAAGATAACACACAAAAATAGCAGGTTAAGATATTCTCATTGCCAACAATTATATCAATACAATAACAAAGTCTAACCGTTATTCTGTAACTGTGTTTTCTCTTTTCTGATTACAATGTTAAAATTAATCTGACCAGATTCTAAGCCCTGCATTGTAAGTCTTATTAACCACCTCTAAAACCTAAGTACATAGTTCGCTTGTAAAACTGATTTTATAAAACAGTGGCAAAATTTTCTAACTTACTAAATTTCAACATAATCTGAAGGCAACAGTGATAGTTTTCAAACTATTGTCCATGTTCTAAGTAAGTATGTTATTCTGTACTCATAAAATCTGAATCGTGAATCATATCAAATCCAATGTACTCCACAGATGACTATCACTTTACAGACCAAATACAGTTTTATGAAAAGTGCTGTAATTTGCTTGGTTAGCTGATCAATAAAAAGTGCTGATTCATTCCTTCTAAAAAGAGAACATAAGGTTTCTGAAAACCATACGTGCTCCCTCACAATTAACTGTGCAATCTTCCAAGAGCCTTATTTAAGAGTCTTATCTCCCCCAACATAGTTACTGTACTTTTGTTTACCACTTAAAAAATTATTGATAAGAAGATGGGCCTAATTTTTAAAGTTAATTCTATTAATTTCTCTGCTCCAATCAGGAGCTACCTGTGAAAGCACAGGTTTTTACTAGACAGAGCGCTCCTCCTTGAAAAAGTTACTAACATAATTTTACTCATCTCCCAACCTACCAATATTAACTTCCTTTTTTTAACCTCTAGATACAATTCAGACTGTTTTAACTACCATGAAATGCTCAGTGTAAGCATGATGCAGGATTATCTTGTTACAACTTTAAATATAAACGATAATGCCACACCTATTAATCAAAATTAACATTACATAGAATGCAAGGGAAAAATGAAGATTCATTTTCTTTCTCCTTCATTTCTTTATTCTTTTTTATAGGGCACGGCACCCCTTTTCTGGTGCCACAAACGGTAGCGGGGGATCCCAAGCCTCTGTGCCTGGCTCTTCCCTCAGGCTGTGCGGTCTGCTCTGCCCGGCCCGTCTCACGCCCTCCCAGGGCCGCAGCTTGAGTGTGTAGGCTGATGCCTAGCAGGCACCCGTTTACAGCGCTGTTCCCCTTCCCAAGCTGAAGACCCACACACCCCACCGCCCCAGGGATCTCCCCTCTCCGATTTCCCTCGGATACTGAATGTCAGCGAGTCTCACATGCTCTTACCTCCCTGCGCACTGTTCTCCCTCCTGTTTCTTACGTCAGTTAGAAGGTACCGCCATCACCCAGCCGCTGAACTCAGCCAGTCCGGAGATTCCTCCTTGATTCATTCCTCTCTGCAGGCCAACTCCCACATCCCACACCCCGCATCCATATCCAACCATCCATCAAGTCCTATAAATTTTCTCATAAATTATCTACAATCCAGTCTTTTCTCTCTTCCCTCTGGCATTACCCTTGTTGGGGCCACTACAGTTTCTTGCCAAGACTCCTACACTAGCTTCCAGAGAAATCTAAGTGATTTCTCTACCCCTACTTAAATTGCAACAAGCAAGCATGACACAGGACAAAATACAAAGCTACTGGCTGTGGTTTCAACTCTGCACTGTATGGATGGCACAGAAAACATTTTTTAAACTGCTGAAAAAGCTGAGCATAAGATAACTGGGGTTGACATTAAGTTCTTTTATCAAGTAAAATAGGCGTAATTAAACATATCCACCCAACTCATAGGTTCATGAAATGAGATTATATAAAGGTTTCTTAAAAAACAGGATGTGAACAACAGTTTAAAGCAGCAAAAGAACGATGTAAATGATAAAGAAATAAAGACCCTTTGCAACTCAGCTGCGCATCATCAGTGCCTACGCAAGACACAGCGACAAGCACTGGAAATTTTTATTAGTATTATTTATATTTATTGCCATTATTAATTAAGAACTATGCTAAGTTCCTTACATCTTTATCACATTTAATCATCACCCAAAAGCCCTACGGTTATGCGGCTGTGAGCGGGAAGGTGAGGATCTGAGCTGCAGTGATTCCAGGACCAGCAGCGCTGCTTCCAGGGAAGGGGAGAGAAACAAAAACCAAGGGTTTCCAAACACAGTCATCACATTTTGCATAGAACACTTTAAAAGCAAGTAGAAGGCATTCATTCTGGTCTAGGGATAAAGGAATGCTTCTTGAGAAAGATGACGCCTGAGCAATTCTAAAGAATAAGAAATTGGGGAGGACAGGAGAGTAAAGGTAGAAGAAACAGCATAACACACAGGACGGCACAGTAGCCTTAAAAAGACCGCGCCCACACCCTGACAGTGTGGCCGTGAAAACACACTTACTCTTTAACCACGGCAAACAGTAAAAAATTCTCTTAAATGTTCAATTCTTAAACCTGTACACCCTGCTTACCACTATTACTCTACCAAAGTGCTTTCTAGATGTTAAAATAAGGCCCAAATCTTTATGTGACAGCCGCATCAGGTGACCAGGAAAAACACCCCCACACACGGATGGTGGGGGCGGGAAGGGGAAAGGGCTAGAGGGGAGGTTGGTGAAATTACCCCAGAAGCAATTTGCACAAATGTCATTTTTTAGCAGTAAACACGTACTGTTACCCTCTGGTTTTGTCAGTTACCCCACTACAACCCACACATTTGACAATAGGGACTGTTACACGGTATATGGGTATTATTAACTTACCACCTGTGTATTTGTCTCAGCTAACATGTTTTGAGGACTTACTACATGCCAGGTACTGTGCCAAATACTTTACAAGATTTATCTCATTTAATCCTCGCAACAACCCCATGCTATCATCTCCGTTTTACAATTATAAAAACTCAGACTCAAAAAGTTGAGCTATTTGCACAAGGTCCTAGCTAGTAAGTGGTGAGCCCAATCTTTAAACCCAAATAGCTGAGCTCCAGAATAAACTCTTTACCACTACAGTGCATAACTGCAGAGAACTCTTAAATATCAAGGTTCTTTTATTTTTGTTTTTCATTACATACAGAATACACATAAAAATTAAAAACAAGTGTGTAGTTTATAAAATAAAGCTAGATATATTTTTGTGCACTAAAAGTATAAATATATATGAAATCCTATACAAGGGGAGGATGGCAAGATTATAATCAAAATGTAAATTACCACAGAATATTACAGAAAAATGCTGTGTAATCAAGAGACATTAAGTTCACGGAAAATTAGCAACAAGGGAATACTGACCAAATTTGATAACCACATCCGTACAGATAAAGAAACAGTCTTATTATATTTTGTCAAAAAGCATAATTTGGTGACATTATGAATGTAAGTATTTTTCATTCGTAAGTACTGCTGAATACTCATCTCATCAATGACTATGTAGCGCTAGGCCTTACCAGCCTTGGTTTTAAAAAAGAAAAAAGCAAAGTGCCTGAGAACATGCCTGAGAAGAAAGGGAAGATGCCGGAGGAGGGAGGAAGAAAAGGCTTTTCAGGAATGAAGCTTCAAATATCCCCACCCTACATAAAACTCCCTGGCAGCCCTTCCCTTTGAAACGCGAAGCTAAGAAGTCCAGTCACAACTAACCCAGCCGGGGCTGAACACACGCCTTTGGGGCTGGAAGGCTAAATGGTGACTGGCAAGCCCATCTCCCTGCTGCCCTCCCCTGCTGCCTTCGTGCCGGGGCACGAGAGGCTCCCCAAGCAGGCTCTGGGTGAGCTGGGGATGAAGGAATGAAAGGCTGTGCGCAGACATCAGAAGCAGGGTTAAGAGGGAACAGGTGTCAACAAACAGAGGAGGCATTTTTGGACGTAGGAGCTCATGAGGGACGTGCAGGTCAGGGAAGGGTGCCATAGGCAGAGACGCCTCACACCCACATGCCTCTCCACACACGTGTGCCCCAATACACATTGTACCTGCAACCCTGCCTGCAGCCAGGCCCAGGCACACGCGAAGAGGGGGGAAGCTGCCTGAGAAGAGCAGCTCAAGTGGAATGAACACCTCAGAGCCCTGCCCACCTCACTACCTTATCCTCAAAAGTGCTTCTCAGATTTCCCAGTGCCTATGAGCACCTAGGGATCCTGCTGAAATGCAGGTCGTGACTCACTAAGTCCTTGGCAGGACCTCAGGTTCCGTATTTCTAACGAGCTCCCTGGAGAAGCCAAGCCACTTGTCTTCAGACCATACTCAACAGCAAAGGCCTACAGGACAGTATGTCCTAACATGTCCTATATTATAGTAGAAAAAAAAATCGCTCTGGTCAAATAAGATCGAGCACCACTGGATTAACCTAAAACAAGTTTTAGTACTAGAGGACTTCTCAGACCCTTTAGTTTATTAAGCTCCAAGAACATACGCTATGCGGCATTTTCCAAATTTTTCTGACTTCTTGTTTCCAAAGAGCAACCCCTAGGACCAGTGTTTGTGAGGGGCACTGGAGCAGAAAGAGGGGATGAGGCAAGGGGACAGCAGTCACGTGACATCAGAGGGGGCCCCTGATTTAAAAGCCTCCTCCCTTCTCACATTCTTTCAAAGAGAGACACTCATCTTCCACTCGCAGATACTGACGTGCACGTGTAAGAGGCGGAATGGAAGCCCAGCATCTCAGGAACGGCTGGAGACACGGTGCGATGCCGGCCATTCCTACTTCGCTCCTCCCGCTTCAGTGTTCTCAATGAACATGCAATGCTTTATCTCAGAGCATTATTTTCTTAAGGAAAAAAATAACTATCCCCAGTCGTCAGGTTATTACTCTTGAAACAATTACTTTATTCAGATTTACATAAAATGGAAAAGATTTTCTAGGAGAGGAAGAACTCTGATGGAGTAAACAAAAGAAAGGAATCAGAATGCCTTCGAGGGCAGGCTCACCATGAACGCAGTGAGGCTTGGGGTCCTGGGAAGACGGAAGCTAAGCAGCAAAAACAGATGGAAGAAGATGAAGGAAGCCCGTCCCCGGCCTCCTCCGCACGCGCACGCGCAGCCGGGGCCCCACTCCTCCAGCAGACGCTCCTCTGCCGTCGGCACGGCCTCCCTGAGGCTGGAGGGGAGGGTCCCATGCACGTCCTGTGAAGTAAGACGCAACCCTGGGCGGAAGAGTCCTGATCGGACTATGACACACGGGAAGATAAAGTGGTTTAACTCACTTCTAAAAATTATCAGAGACCTGCACAAACTTTTCTCATACATACACATTCATATACGCACATACAATTGGTTATTAATCCTACTACTGTGATTCTTAGTATTTATATTATAAATGAAAGAAGGAAGTCTGCCGGGACTTTTCTCCTAAGAAATTCCATGACATCAAAGCAGCCAAGATATACAGCACGATTAATGTTACTACACAAGACACAAAAATGAAGTTTGTGAACATCTGTACCTCAGAAATCAGTGAACACAGGGAGAATTGACAGTCATTTCACTCTTCATCCACTACCCTGCAGGCTGACATTGTAACCTCAGTTCTGTTAGTTGTAAGAAGGACACTTAATGTTAGAAGTTACCACGGTGTACAGCACCAGACCCAGGTATATAAAACCTCCCGGATGAGACCCTTAGGAAGCTTTTTGCAGCCCACATAATGGAGAAGGGGTGGGATTTATTTGGGGTGGTGTGAGTAAAATACTCAGTTTCTTAAGTCTTTGCCAGGCACATGCATAAATAATATACTCACGGTAAAGGATTCCAAGTACCAGTGGTACAGAAACCCAGGGCACAAAGAAAAAAGACACTTGCAGCAAACCCAGCTGTTTCAAACGTGGCTTTTATATACACCGCATTGCTTGCAAACTACAAGTAACAAAATGGTGACGCCAACAATGACAGCAGCAATGATGTTACCAGGGCAACGACAAAGTGACAAAAAGGACCAGAGGCCCAGGTGTCTGCATAGACGCTGACTGGCTCCTGGCCTGCAACAAGTCACAGTCTTTCCAGGCCCGTCAAGGGGACACTAAGCCAGTCCCTGAGTTCCCACAAACAGAAAGATCTCACCCAGTAGAGTGAAGCCCGCGGAACGAGAATCCTCCAAACTGAGCTGAAATCCCAAACAAGAAGGGTTTCCAAACAAGAGTGGCCTCAACCCATTTCAAAAGTTTTAACACCAACTTCTCCACCCCAAACCCCTCAAGACCTTCTCTCTGAAGACTATCTTATTCTTCCACCAATAAGGTTTCAAGTAATAGAAAGCAGCGTGTCTCAGGAAATGACTCAACACTATGGAAGCTCTTGAAAGGTTCCTTTCCAGCTCTAAAATTCTGTCATTCTGTAATTTCCCATAACAAACAATGTAAGAATGCAGTGCCTATTGAATCTTTTAAAACAGATGATTATCAGTCACAGATCACATAACAAAAGATAGGATTTTAGCAATCATGAAGGCCAATAAACAAAACAGTGCCATCACAATGATATATTTTATACACTTGTAATACCATTAAAACTATGAAAGATAACCATTCAAGGAAAATGTTTCTTAAAAAAATAAAGTTTAATTAGATCCTTGACTGAAAACTTGATACACCCTGCAGAATGCTAGTCTTTCTACCAAAGTATGCTGGTCCTTTATCTAACCATGAAGACAAGAGGAATAAGCAAAGAAACCTTTCACCCAAACACTTTAGAAGAGACAGAAGGTGAAAAGACCAACTAGTTAGTAGTCAAAGAACCTGTGTTTCCATCTAGGCTCTCACACTGAGTCTATGATTAGATGACCATCTTCCTCTCCTGCATGTAGGGTGGTTTCCGGAAGGACACACAGGAAAGCACTACATGACGAATACAGAATTTACGGACAGGTATTTACTGAACTCCTACCCCAGAGACCACAAACAGTAACTGAAAATTAACTTGGCAGTGATCAATTATATTCTTTCCAATACACACCTTAACAGTAAAGGCTACAATTCAGCGTCAGCTACTGTATTAATACGAGCTTTACAGAAATTAACACATTTAATCTTCTCAACAGTGCTTTTTAAAGAAAAGAAAAAGAAACCTGGCTAGCACACTGCAAATCTCTGCCACCACAACCAGGAAGAGAGATGGGGACACAGGCATTAAATGTAGTGACATGTTATTATAAAATTATTCTGTTCTCAAAAAAGATGGTTTGGGGAATGATTAAGTAACAAATATATTAATTAAACAACATATCCATACTAGGTAAATTTTTCAGACTACTACTACTATAGTTCCATTTTAAATAATTCAATTTAATTCATTCAATTAACTAATTTTAAACTCAGTACAATTCAAACAAATGCAAAATTTGAATTCTAAACCATTTTTCAAATACCACAAATTTAAGTTTAGTATATTTTAGTGTTTGATAGGCCCTCAATGTCAACTATTTAACTTTAAAAATCATTCAACAGAGAACTTATAATTTAGTAAAGGAATAAATTCCATAATATGCTGTACTCTTCCATGACATTAGTGACTCGCTTTGGTCAAGAAATAATTCTCATTATTAGCTATATACTACATAAACTTCAATAATCTAAAACAGTTGAAATAAGTGTCTGTGAGATAATAAAAATAACAAACATACAACTTTCCAAAATTATACTTTAAAAATGCTAAGGTATTCCAATACAGTATCATCCTTGAAATAATGCTGAAACATGTAACATTAATCTCAACTTAAAAAATGATAAAGCTAGAAATATCCCAAAATTAAAGTTGCATCTTCTATTTGTACACATACATGTTAAGTATATGACAAGAAAAATAGAAGTATGGTAATAGAAAAAATACATTTATCTTCAAAATAATCACATACTGTATTACACCATTATTGTGTTATAAAAATACCATTCCCATGTTGAAAGATAAAGAAACTGGGTCTCAATTACTAGTCTAACCATAAAAACTGTGCCTTTTATCAAATAACACATCAAAATATAAAGCAAAATCAAGAAAAAAAAATACTAAAAGGACACATAAATACAAATTTGGACAAAACAAATCTTAGTATCTCTACTAATATGATATCAAAAGTGACTGGAAAAATAACGCCAAGTGTCAAAGAAAATAGTCAAACTTAAAGGAACATGCACTGAAAAAGTTTAAATGCCTACAGTGTTGTATGCACTTTCCCAGCTTCTGAGGATCCCAAAGCGTGTAAAACAGTCCCTGCCTGCTGGGGCAGATAAACACCTAGACCACTGTACCAAGCACGGCAACTCCCCAGGAGTAAGTGCACGCAGTACACAGCCACCTGGATGACTAGGACAGCTTGGGGGTCAGGGGGTGGTAATCCCAGAGGGTGTGTTTTAAGAAGCACCAGCTGGTAAAACACACTTCAGTGCTGACGCAGCACAGGACTGGCTGGGATACACAGCAGGACATGAAGCTGGAAGGTGGTTTAGGGACAGATTATGGTAGCCCTGAACTCTGTGCTCAGGAGCTCAACCTTTATTCAGAAGTCACTGGAGAGGGCTCTTCTTTTTTTAATACATGGACTAACATAATCCAGGTTTCAAAAACATGCTGAAGATAATGCTAGCAGCATTCTGGAGAAGGGACCAATTTGTTCAGTAACTACCAAGAGAACAGAAATAGGCTCCCACCAACAGCGACAAACCAGAGAGAAGACCAGATTTGAGAGACAATCGAGAGGAGGACTGGACATGAGGAATGACCATGAGTTAGAATCAAAGTTGAGACAATGGCAGCGCCTAGCTTAGGCTCCGGAAAACTTATGCCACATGCGAAGTATGGCATATAGAGAAACAGCCAGGTTTGGGGCAGGCAGAGATTGATTTCAGGGACATACGGGGAGAACGAGGAGGAAGCGGTGCCGGAGACGGCAGGAAGGAGGGCTGGGAAAAAGCTGCCAACATCAGATGCTGTAGAGGTGGCATGGCAAGAATGAGAGGTGGCCGCTGCCGTCTGCAACTGGGTCCCCAGGCTTACAGAGAGACCCGACCCGACAAAGGATGAAGGACCAGGAAAGCACGCCTGTTGAAGGAAGCCAATCTGTGACACAGAGAAACCCAAGCTACCAAAACTCCATGCCGGCAGTTCATAGACTTTTTAGTCTCAGGATCTCTTTACATCTCAAGCATTAAAAGAACTCTTGTTTACTTAAGTCACAGCTATCACTAAATACCTAAGTTAGAAGTAAAAACAAATTTTTACATTAGTTCATTTTTAAAAAGAAAGCACATTTTAATATAAATAACCTTTTTATTTTTTGAAAACCTCTCTTTTCCAAAACAAAGATAATTTTGTATGAAATGGGGCACTTACATATTTTTACAAACCTCTAATACCTGGCTTAATAGAAAACAAGGGATCGTCATAGCTACTTCCACGCTCAGTTTGTTGCAATATATTGTTTTGGTTCAAGAATATGAAGAAAATCAGGACTCCCACAAACATACAGCTTAGAAAGGGCGTAGTATTTTAACAGCTATTTCAGATAACTTACCCTCTCTGATACTACACGCAGAACACAAGCAGATGTTTCTCAAAGGTTAGTTGCATGTGAAATCTGAAACCACATCAATGAAGTTTTCATAGTGTTCCCTTAAAACTCATTAGTTCATTTTGTACATTGGATGGTTATATTGGTTATTGGAAAATACTGATTCACTGAGTTATGCAAATTTCCAAATACTGACAGATTTCATGATAAAATATCAGAAATTACATTCATTGATACCGCTACTCAATCTCATCTTTAAAGTACTGGGAAGCTCTTAAGCTCACTACAGTGGTTACACATTTTCAACAATTCTGCATTTTACCTGAGAGCTCAATTTTTTTATCACTGGCAACAAATACTATCAATTGTGTTTCTTGAAGGGACAGAGTCACCGTGTTCATTCTGGAGAACATTTCTGCTAAACGTCCAATTCTGAAACCATAAATAACATGAAACTCCCTAACATTGGTAACCTTTCCTGCTTCATCAGGATATTCTTAAGCAGAAGCAGCATTAGTTCCGTCTCGTGTGCATGGGGTGGAGATGAAGGTGAAGGCGAAGGTGAGCGGGGCTGCCGCAGCCTCAGCACCACCACCTCTGCACCTCCACTCCAAGTGTCAGCACAGGAAACAGGCAAACACCGTCGGCGTGAGCGGGCAAACAGTCCTGGCCTCACGGATTCCCTACAGGTGTCTGAAGCGATGCCCAGGGTTCCTCAGGTCTCACTTGGAAAACCACTATTCTAGATTATCCAAACACTGATGACTTAAGAACTTCTCTGTAAACAGTGAACCTGTGTGACCTCTGTAACCCAAGACATCGGGGAAAACCAACATCCCGGAATAAGGAGGGTGGTGGTCTCTGAACCACCGTGTGGGGACTGGGGCAGCTTCGCAGATGGGGAGAGAGGGTGGGTGCCCAGCGCTTCTGAGAACCAGACCGACTGGAATGGCCGCCGGTGCGCTCTCCCATTCCCGAGCCAAGGACCCAGGAGCACCTGTGCCCAGCCTCACACAGAGGACAAAAAGAAAGAAGGAGAGGGCAGCAAGAGCGCTGGAAAGACTTCTATCAGATAACTGGTTTCTTCAAAATGTGAATTTTATATGGTTTATTTCCATTTCACAGAATTAATTCAATCTGTTTACCAACAGTCAGATCTTAACCATAATACTAGGTTCAGTTATAAACACTATTTTTAATTTAAAAACTTCACCTCTTCAGCTCACACATAAAGGAAATATTTACCAATACCACCTCATATAGGAAATTTGGTAGTTCAAAGTACTTCTGATGGGACAACAAAGTCATAAAATGTTACAGCAGAAACAAAAGAAACGCTGCTTTTCCTCGCCGCTGCATGTCCTCTACCCAGCTCGGCCCTTGCAGAAAACACGATTTTTGACAAACACTGGTGAACACTGCAGTGGCTAGAGTAAGAACACGGGGCTCCTGACCTCTGCTCAAACACCTAGTGCTCTTGCTACTATATGAAATCTTTCTCATCATTCTCTAAAATAGCATCTCGGAGGAACCTAAAGGAACTATTACAATTTACACCGAGAAAACAGAACATCACCTGGTAGACTTGGAAGCTACACCTGGAAGCCGACTATGTAAATTCTGTATGTTCTCATTTAGATCACAGTTCAGAGCAAACAGGCCCATCCTCTTCATTTTTAAATATTTGTTATCCGAATTAAGCAGTCGTTTCCATTAATACATGAAGAGGTGGCAGTGGGGTACCAGGCTCACCCAGGCTCTCTACATGGACCGCACTGCCTCACACACACTGTAGGAAAGATGTCATTTTCTCTGATGATTCAGCATGGGTCTTAATTTCTTACAGTTTCTTAGGTTTATATATGAGACATGGATTGCCTTACAAGAAATTGAGATAAAAAGAGAGGAACTGTGTAGTTCCTTTGATAATCACCTTTCACTACCGCTTTTCCCTCTTAAATTTTTCCTGACATTTATCAGTTTCTCTCACAAAAGCAGAGTAGAGAACTTTAGGTACTTGAACTATCTATTTAGAATTTGGATAAAAAGAAGAGATTAATCAAATTTAAACTAATTAAAGCCTGGAAGTACCAAATTGAAATTCAATCACAGAAATGGCATAAATTTACAGAATATAATTTATCAATTTGGAACTAAAGCTACTTCAAATCACATTTCATTGTGCAATTCTGCTATGGATATAACCTCATTTCATTCCATACAGTTATTCTGCAGAAAAACATGATCTACCAAGAATACAGCCAAAGGAAATGGTCTTCTGTCGCAATCTAAAGCATTCGTACTACATACATATCCTTTAAAGAAAAAAAACTACCAGTGAAGACTTTGAAGGGAGACCATGGAATGCATCCTCTCTGGAGGTTTAAGAAAGAGAGGATTTTTCAAATGACTGGGATGGCTTAACTTGGCCTCACATTTGGCAACTGTGACAGAATCACTTCAAAGGTCTGTGACCCAAGAGATTCGAGTCCCGTCTGTCAGGGATGAGAACAAGTCATTAGCGGACTGCCTTCTACTGCTCTGCAGCCATCCAGTCCCTGCTTCGGCAACTGTCAACCTCATCCTGGAAATTACCCCGACTTGCAATTACCACTATGTCTTCCAACTACTGAAACTTTTGATTCTCAATAGTGTTACGCAGCCCTTAAGTCCTGTTTTTTTTTTTAACATTATCAGGAGAGGAAATATTTTGTGGTGCAATCAATATCTGCCCTATAAACAATCCCTGTGCCATTGTTCTGTCTGAACATGGATTCCACTCTGAATTTCAGAAACAGTGACAGGAAAATAACAGATAACAGAGAAATTAGAGCTGTTAGGTTTAACTTAAGGCCAAAATCAAAAAAGAAAATTCAGAGAAAGGAAGGAAGAAGCTGACAGGGTCACAGTACAGAACACTTACTTTCAGGAACAGAGTGTCCCCTAGACTTCTGGTGAGTCGCCCAGAGCCTCTTCAGTTTCAATCCAAATGACAATGCTTCTCTGAGGGCTCCTCAAGTAATGTTCCCACCACTAAAAATTGGATCTACAAGAGCTTAGATGTACTGGCAAAAAATGGGGGCCCCAAGCCTCTGTTAAACAAGGCCCACTTCTCTGTCCTGGGCCGACTCCCCTGGGCACTACATGCCTTCTTCCAGGGGCCGGGTTGCATTCGGCCTGTTTCTTCTCTTCTGAGCTGCCACCATCTACTCTAGTTCTCAGGGTTCCTCTAACCCCAAGACTGGCTGTGGAGTAGAACACCAGCTTCCCCCCATCCTTGCTGCCCCTGCAAATAAACATATAACTTTTCTAGTTTCAGTATTTTTTCTAATGGCTACGAGAAAATAGAAAGGGAACAACAAAAAGCAACAATGTTGTACCAGAGATCAAGATCACAATAATTGTATTTACTTTAAATTTCCTGCCTCCAAAAACCAAATTTTCTGAAAATTGCTTGAGCTTCTAAACACATAAAGTACTGATATAGACATACAAATATAATTTAAATCCAACCTTATATAGATATAAAGATATAAAGATACTGCTTTTCAAAATACTTAAACCACGGGTCCAAAAATAGTTATCATATAGTGACAGTTACCACATTCACCTTTACAAATAGGTGCTTTTCTCTTTTTAGAATGTTCTGTTAGATTACCTTGAATTTAGTAGATATTTGAAAGTGCCTTTTAAAGGATATCATGAAAAAATGTTCAATGTATTTTAATGAATGAAAATGGAAACTAATAAAACAAAAAGCATATTATTATGATTTACAAGAAGACAGGTATGTCAAAATACCTAGCTTCATTAATCTAATCTTTACTGCCAAATATTTCTACCTCTACATCTTAAAAATTCAATAAAATGCTGTAAACGGTGTTTAAGAGCCAAGGTATCTCATTTTTAAAAATCTAACTTCTACTGAATACAATCTAATGTTGATAATGTGTAGGCCTTTTTTAAAACAGTGTATCGTAACCCATCAGTAGACATACTCTTGTGATAATTAAGCCTTTAATATACTTCAGAGTATCAAAATGCATGTTATCTATCTATCAAGCTATAAATCACAGGATTATGATGAAAATTAATTCAAAAGCTACCTTCTTCTAAAGGCAAAGGAACTCTAACCCAGGGCTGACAGATTAAGAATGTGCCTGCCTGAATTTCCTAGATGATTTTCCTTAAATCCTTAAGTCACTTAATTGGTTTTTTAAAAGACCGACTTACTGCACTGTAAGCTTACAATAAAATAGCTAAGACAGAGAAATGGCAGAAATCATTTTATCTCGTTTGCACAGTCTAAAGATTGCCATTTAATCAAACTAAAAATTCTCAGATACTTTCAGTAAAAATGCGTCCGTGTGACTTGGCTCGCCTCCAGCCATTTATTCGTGAAACATGAGAGATGTGTAATAAAAACACTAAACAAAACCTCCATCTGACCTCCCGACGTCTGTATTAAAAAAGAAAGTTCCCGTGTATTGCACATTCCCTAATCAGATACTGTGTATCTGAGGACGGAGATTAAATTCCACCCTCCGCTCCTGCGCGGACCACCCGGCTCCCGGCTCCCCGCGCCGCGCCCCGCCGGGCCCCGCGACCCCGCCGCCCGGGCCTCACCGGGTGGAGGTGCCCTTGCGCACGTCGCACATCATGCACTTGAAGGCCTCGGCGCCGTTCCGGAAGGTGCACACGCTGCAGTCCCAGTAGCCCTCGTCCGACGACGGCTTCGGCTGCCGCTTCGGCCTGCGGGCACAAGGCGGGCCGCCGCGGTCAGAGGCAGGCCGCGCCGGCCCGGGCCCCGCGCCGCCCGCCCCGCCCCGGCCCGGCCCCGCTCCGCGGCCCCCGCCCGCCGGCCCCGGCGCTGCGCTCGGGCGCGGGCTCGGCCGCCATCGCGGCTCCATTGTGGGCGGCCGCGCCGGCCCCTCGCGCCGCAGCGGCGCCGCCCCGTCCTCGCCCGCGGCCCCGGCGGAGCGCGGCATCCGGCCCCGGGCCCGGCCGGCGGCGCCGTTACCTGGTGGGGCTCTTCTTGTCGCCCATGGCTCGGCGACGGGCGCGCGCCGGGAGCCGCGCCGCGGCCGCCTGTTGTCAGCT
This sequence comes from Manis javanica, assembly GCF_040802235.1. Lineage (NCBI taxonomy): Eukaryota > Metazoa > Chordata > Mammalia > Pholidota > Manidae > Manis > Manis javanica. Next base: position 3,097,080 of record NC_133170.1, on the reverse strand, counting down.
CGGGGCCGCGGCCGGGCGGAAGCGGCGGGGGAGGGGGCGCGCCGCCCAGCGCCGCGCCGCCGCCGGATCCCACGCAGCCGCCGGCTGTCGGGGGAACTCCCGCCGCGCGCACGTGACCCGCGCCCGCCAACCGGAGGCGGCGCCCGCGACTTCAAACGCGGCCGCGCGGCCCGGCGCGGCGGCGGGTTCGAGCCCCGCTTCCCCGCGGCCGGCCGGAGGTGCGACGGCCTCCAGGGCCTCGCGACTCGGAACGCGCCCCGCTGAGCGCGCCCGCCGGGGGCCTGCGGCCGGCGCCCCAACGCGCGCAAACGGGTGCCCGGCGGGGACCGTCGCTCTGCGCTCAGAGGCGGCGCCGCGGCGCTCGGGGGACCCCGGGCGGCTTCCTCTGCTCCCAGCGGGAGGGCGGCGAAGCCGGGGACCTAACATTCCTGCTCGTTCCGAAGGCGCTCTGGAGCCTCCCAGGCCTCTGCACTAGATGCTTAAAAAGAAAATAGTACCCATAAGCCTTTTTTAGAAAAAATAAGGAGTTTCCATGTGCCCTGAACGCAGTCTGCGGACTAAGGCAACTTCCTCCCAAATCTCATTAACCTCTGCATACGGGACGCCCTCCTCTGTACTGGGTTCCAGTAACAGCCATCTAACTGGTCTCTGAAACGGTTAAGTAATCCACAACCAGATTAATAATAAAATGCTGTAATATGCCACCGCTCTCTGATCAAGGATTTTGCTAAGGCCTTCGGACCCCTTAGCTCGGCCTTCAGGGACTCCACACTCGTCCTGGCAGAAAACCTGCCTCCCAGCAAAGACAGCAGATGAAACTCATACCCTGCTTTCACCCACGTGGCTTACTTCTGCATAAAATATTTCCCTCTTCTCTCTGCTTGCACAATTTCTGGCCGTCTTAGATCCACAAGACCCAATCCCTGTGAAATAAAATCTTACAGCTAAGAAGGCTCTTCATGCCACAAAGACCCTGTTCCTTCACTGATGGACCTTGGACATTGTGCTTAATTTCTGTAGTGTTCAACTTTTGCAAAAACGGCATCTATGTTTGAGGTGTGATTAGTAATGAAATAACATTTTTTAGCACACTGCCAGGCACCTGTAACTCTCTTTACACAATGGGTACTTTAAGGGATACAAGGTACTTTGCAAAGGCCCTCATCAACTAGCCTATCCCTTCGTTTAGAAGACAAGGACTTGAGAGCCCAGGTTAAATGGTGTTTCCTCAATGAACAGGCCAGGATTAGAGCTGAGGCATCCTATCAGTCTTTCACCAAGCCATGCTTTCTGATTAACCAAATCACCCCAGTTTACAGCGGTCTCAGCTCACTGCACCTTCCGTACTTTTTGCAGACGTCACTTCTTGAGACTCAGACCTTCGTTCAGAAACGGAGGAACCATGAGGAATATGATTAAGGAAAGCATAACAGAAAAGGGGATCGAAGGTCATTCTTCAGGTTCAGTAATGCAGCAGGTAAGATGAGGTAAAATCACTTATTTTTATCTGTAAAATAAAGGAGATAAAACTATTCTCAACTAAAGTACCTTACAAGTCTCAGGCATGGGGATGTTTTTAATTGCTCAACTGTATAGATTATCAAAGAGACTGACAAGAACTGGTCAATTTGCAAAAGGAAGGGCAATAAGGCATTTTTTAATTAAAAGAAAACCAAATCCAGCACCCTAACCACCACTCCCCGCCCCGTACCACGCTGCTTATCACCATCTCACTAGAATATAACCTCCACCACTACAAAGTAAACTCCACTTCCGGATCATACACCCAGGAAGGGCGGGAGCTGTTATTTGTTGTCTTCGTCATGCATCTCAGCCCCTAAAATACTCTGACATATAGTTGGCCCTCGGCAAATATTCTGAGACTGAATACATCGACTTGTGCCACAATTCGTGAAAGGGTATTTTTCATCCCAAGATTCACAGCCTGTGAAGCGTGTTGTGTGCAGTGGCTGTCTAATCACTGCTGAAATTTGCAGCACTTCAAACTGAACTTGACAATTCTGCAGAGTACTGTCATCCTTGCAGAGCAACCAGGGACCCAGTTTCTGTGGAGTACAGAACATATGCCCTTGAGCTATGCCAGCTGCCTCCCACTTATCTTTGCTTCTCTTAGAAAAACCCTTTCCTGAACCAGGCTTTCCGTGAAGACAGTCAGACCAGAGGCGCTCCTCCTGTTTCACCACAAGTGTCACACCTTTTTCCTAAAGAGTTTCCTACGAATTTGGAAGAGTAGCAGGTGGAGAAGAGGAAGATACTGGTCACTAGATTGACCCAGGTTCTTACTATTCAGGTGCCTTTCCAAAACATTAATAGAGTTCAATGCAATTCACTAGGGCCACTTGTAAAATGTGTTTCTGATGATTTCCCTTTTAAAAATCAGATACTCCTTTGGTCATCGATATGATATCATTTCCATTACAGTGTGCTTCCAAGAATGGCAGAGCCCGTGGAAGGCACTGACCTGTGCGTGGGTGCCTCTGTGAAGGTGAGCAGCAATCTGCTGTGTCCAGGCAGACAGAAAACAGAAGAGAGCCTTTGCCTTGGGCCAGGAGACTGACCGGGGGATCCCAGAGCCCCCAGGCTGTTCTGATCAGCTCTGAGTCTACATCAACGAGGCAAACACAACAGTAATAAAAACTATGCATTAAAGGTTTGTTGTAGTCATCAGACTACAGGAGCAAATACCTTAAATGAGACTGAAATGTGAGAAAATGGTGTCGCTGAGGGAGAAACGAGCTACAATCCTGCCCTGAGAGAACTCAAAATGAAGCATAAAAATAACAGGCTACAACTGTAAGACCAACCACATATTAAAAGATTGAGTTTTCTTGGTTTTCGTTTAGTTGGTGTTTTGTTTTTACAAAACGGAGACACCTTTACTGATTTTGTTAGTTATAAAAGTTACGTGTGACCACTGTATTAGTTTCCAGGGTGCCAAAATGAGTATGACAGACTGGGCTTCTTTAACAACAGAAATGTACAGTTCTTGAGGCTAAAGTCTGAGATCAGTGTGTCGCCAGGGTCGCTTTCTCCTGAGGCCTCTCTCCTTGGCTTGTACATGGCCACCTTCTCTGTCTTTCCTCCATATGTGTCTATGTCCTAATCTCTTCTTTTAAGGACACCTGTCATATTGAATCAGCACCTGCCTTAATGACCCATTTTACCTTAATTACCTCGTTGAAGACCCTATCTCCGAGCACAGTCACATTGTGAAGTACTTGGCGTTAGGACTTCAACATGAAGGTTGGAGGGGGACACAATTCAGCCCGTAATACAGCGTAAAAAGTTCAGCAAAGATTTTTTAAATTAACGTATTCAGTGCATCCTCCTAGCATTGCTGTATGGGTTCACAATCCTTATCTGAAACCTTTAAGGCTGGATATGTCTTATAAGACATTTTGGGATTTCCAACAGGCCATATGGTACAAATGCTGCAGAATCAACTAACCCTTTAAATGGGTTCTGAAGTAGAGCCCTGGAATCAGATGCATTAATACCTGTGCAAAACACAGAAATATTCACACTATGGGGGAAAATAAAGTCTATAAATCACCACACTTCAGCTCTACTCAGATTTTACTTCTCAGTGATTATAGGTCAGGTAAAATATGAAAATGCTGCCAATTTTCAGTGCTTTTGAATTACAGGATTGAGAGGGAAGGATTTTGCATCTGTAAGAATTTGAGGACAAAGTAAGATGGAAAAAATTTAAAAATTAAAAACATCCACATCCTTTGACACAGTAGTTGGGAATATATCCTAAGGACACAACCTGAACTTTTACCCATAGTCAGTCATTGACGTTATTTTAATAAACATTAAAAATAACCTGAATGTGCATCAGAAAAGGAATAGTTAAATCAATTATAATCCAGCCAAAGAACTGCATTTTTAAGCAGTCATTAAAAATGACATTGGGGATCTGAAAATACATTTTTCCAAAGAAAATACGCATATGGCCAGTAGATACATGAAAAGATCACTAAGCACCAGAGAAATGCAACTCAAAGCTACAAGGAAATATCACGTCTCTACTGTTAATGTGGTTAGTATCAAAAAGACAAAAATAACAATTATTGGCGAGGACAAGGGAAAAGGGAACCCAGGGGCACCGTCGGTGGGAAAGTAATTTGGTGAACCACTTGGAGAACAGTGCGGAGGTGCTCGAAAAGCTGACAGCAGAGCCACCATGTGATCCAGCATTTCCCGTCTGGGTGTTTGAGGAAAATGAAAACACTGGCTCATAAAGATGTATGCACCTCCCCCATGTTCATTACAGCATTATTTATATTTACAACAACCAAGATATGGAAACAACCTGTGTTCATCGATGGATGAATGAATTAGGAAAATGTGGGATGTATATATATATATATACACACACACAATGGACTATCATTCAGCCATAAAAAAATGAAGTCTTGCCATTTATGACAACATGAATGGACCTTAACAGCATTATGTTAGACAAATATGGTATGATCTCACTTATATGTGAAATCTGAAACAAAAAACAAAACACTAAGCTCATAGATGAGAAATCAGACTGATGGTTGCCAGAGATGAGGAGTAGAGGTGGTCCAAATGGATGAAATGAGTCAAAAGGTGCAAAGTTCCAGTTATAAAATGAATGTCATGGGGATGCATTGTGCAGCATGGTGACTATAGTCGATTATAGTGTATCATATGCTTGAAAGTTACCAAGAGAGTAGAGCTTAACCACTTTCATCACAAGAGAAATTCTCTAGCTACGTATAGTGACAAATGTTAACTAGATATTGTGGTGATCATTTCACAATATATACATGTATCGAGGCATGTTCCACATCTGAATCATTATGTTTCATTATGCTGTACATCTGAAACTAGTACAATGTATGCCAATTATACCTCAATAAAAAAATATAATGGCATTGAGTCATAGATAAATAAATGTATGGTAAGCATTGTTTATAGCATGTGTATCATGTTTCCTTTACATTCTTTTTTGCTCTCTTGCCCAGATAATAAAGAAAAACAACAGCAAACGATGTCAGTGAAGAATCTGTAACAAGAGGCAGTGCCTGTGCTGTAATGTTGAGTGAAAAATGCAGAATATAAAATTGAATATACAATAAAGATTTAACTATATATAAAGCCTAGGAAAAAGATCAGAAGGAAACATACCAAAATATTAGTGGGGGCTTGTCAGTCTCTCAGTTTCATTTTGGCACAGCATGGCCCTTTTTCCACAGTCGGTTCCTGGCCTGTAGTTCCGTCTGCTCTCCAACTCTCTCTGCCCCTTTACCCTTCCTCTTTCCAACAGCTGTCCACTCCATCCCACGGTCTGGCTTTACTAATGGCTCCACCGGTCAGGGCTCCATTCCTCTTTCCTCCAAACCAGCCTAGGATCAGTTTCAGGGCAGCCTCCCATTTCCACACGGTGGCTCTCGCCCACCTTCCCCAACACCAGGCAGCAGTGTGATGGGGACACAGGTGCATTGATCCGGCACCCCTCTGAGCAGGGAGCTGGGGGAGGTTGCTGGGAGGCTTTAACCCACACCTCTCTAAGAGGGGCCCCTGGCCCGTTAGTGCTAGTGTCTGAGGGGGTCGTGTAAACCTGCTAGGGCAAATGTTGAAAAATTGCAAACTGGATCCAGCTTCTACCAAAGCAAGGCCTGCTGCTGTTGCGGTGACATTCAGAGGAGCAGGAAGCCAGCTCCCGGGAAGAAGACAGAAAGGCAGGAGGCGCCGGACAGAGAGGCAGCAGATCCCTTTCTCCTCCTCCTGCCTGCCAGTCATCCTGGCGCCCCCGACTGGCAGAGCCTCGTGGAGCCAGCAGACAGCTGGACGGTGGTCTGAGTCCCGGAGAGCGGCCAGCAGCTCCCAGCTCACAAAGCGAGGCCAGAGGGGAAGGCAGGTTGGCCTGGCCCACAGGGACCAGTAATGGCCTCAGGACCTTGGACTGCCAAGCAGCCACACAAAAACTTCCTCACACATCAACAAAATAACAAAACCTTGCTATCTTTCCCGCTAGATGCAACTATTCTGTGTACATAGTCTCCCCCTTCCCTGGAAATGAGACAACACAATGTCCCAAGAGTCATTGTAGCCATTTCTGGCCGTCAGTCACACCATCCATCTCTATGCTATCTTAGTCACTCCTTAAATTCAGTCAGTCTTGCTTGATTTTCTGTTACCTAAAGACTAAATTTTAACGTTAACCTCCAATAAGTCTGTACTAAGTAGTGAGAGGAGAAAGAAAGAAGACAGCAGTCCAGAGTTACAAATACAAATATGTGCAAGTGCTCACATAGCAAGCAATAAAGAAAATACAGGTAGCTGCTACCATCCCCATTTCTGTGGCCGAGCCTGGACCCACAGCTGATATTTATCATTCTTTCCCACTAACCATTCTACATGCTGTATTGCCTTTTTCCTCAGTCAAGCACTTAACTAGTCTAAGTTCTTTGCCTAGTGAGATGACCCAGACCTTTATTCTTGAGATCAGTGGTCCTACCTTGATTTGGTTGGTGTAATTTCCATTGAATTTTACTATTGGACATTGAGGCACCAAGAGCTGCTCTCAGGAGCATCCTGGGCTGAGGACTGTGTTGCAACAGCTCATCACAGTCAATCCGCAACCCAACTTTCCTTTGTGATCAGGAGCGGTCTCCCCATCCCATAAGGCAGCTGCCTTATTTATCTGTTGGTTCAGTGGCATGAGGAATACAAAATGGCCAAGTGGCAGTTTCGCCTTCAGTCCCACGGATGAACCACTGTCGCGGCCCCTCACAGAAGCGTGGGCATCAAGGTCTCTGGGCCAACAGAATCTGATGTTGTGAGGATGGGAAGTGGACATTCTGCAAGTAGGTTTTTAGGTACAATAGTGGAAGCATCACTTTCATTGCTTGATTCCTGTTTGTTCTGATCATGAAAAAGACAGTGTCACGTATTTTCTCTGAGCCTTAGCAGGCACACCACCTTGTAAGATGGCACCTCGTGTTTCTCAGGACACTGTCTCCAACCTGGGCCCTGACTCCATTCCAGACAACATGGCCATTTTGTTTTGCCTGTGGGCCCACTGAGAAAGCACTAGGGTGGCTGACATGATCTGACAGACATCAAGTGACCATCATTTTGTCCACCTGAATGCCCCCTCTTCAGATGGTGTCCTGTTAGGTATTTGCATGGAACATATTCTGTGCCCATTCTGGGAGGTCTATCCACATACCTCTTTCCCCAGACCCTGTGTCAATCTCCCAATCTTGTCCTCTCTTAGCCCCTGACCATCCAGCCCAAATGTTAGCAAGTGCCCATGAATCACCACAGATCCACACTTCTGATCACGCTTCAGTCCAGACAAGGTGGACAATTGAACAGGTTCTAAATTACGCTTGCTAGAATTTCCCTCCACTAATGCTCCTTCAGGGCCACATCTCATTGGGGCCGTAATGATGCAACTGCCCAGCTCTGACTGGCGCCAGCATATCATGCAGAAACGTTTGTAGACCAGTCCTGGGAGTTTTCCTCCTCAATCGACCAGGGGTAAGAAACTCCTTACAAGGTCATGGGGGTGGATTGAGAGAGAGGAAGAGTCCGTATTGAAGGATCCTTCATGCAATTATTTGTGTCTTCAATTCCTGCTCAAATCCAGTATCTTACATACCACTTCCACTTGATTGCTGCCATGCACATCTGACCTTATGGGGTGGTGATCCAGAGGGCACTCGTTTCATAAAGGATAGCTCCATTAGTATGGTCATCTGAGGTCCCATGTCTGGCATTCGGTCTCTACCCAGAGCCGAACAGCAAGACAGGAGCTGTTTCTCAGAAGACTAATTATCTGTAGAATTAATTATCTGTGAAGAAGGTGTGGACCGGCTCAAAAGCCCTAAAGGTCCGCACTGTGATTCCCTTTGATGCAAAGGATATTTAGTTACTACAGGAAAATAGAGGGAATTATGTATAGCTGTTTGAGCATTAAGTATCATCATTCTCACAAATATTATTTTCTTATGAAAAACCTTTTGTTAAAGATATGTTATTTGATCTTCCTCAATATTCTATTCTGGTTTCTATTATGCTTGTTATTTGTATGTTCATTTTTCCTTCACTTTCCCATTGCATTTTTCCCTTACATTTCTCTTCTTTTGTATCGCACGGATACTGCCTTTTAATCTTATCATTTCTAAGTTTACCCTTTTCTTTTAGTTTTTTGTTTGACACTCTTACTTTCTTCTCCTTGGATTTCCTATACTTCTTTCTTGGCTCCACTTTTATCTCTGTATTTTCTTAAAAATCCTATTTCATTTTTACTAGCTCTTAATAGTGACATTTTAAGTTTTTAACATGCCCCCAAGATAAGATTTTTATATTTATCCTTGCAGAGCTTATACAATTGCAATGGAAAAATTTACACAGTACATGAGAACATTTAATACAGTATCCTTGGATTAGATGTTGAGAACATCAAAATTATAAGTGATATTCCTAGAAATCAGAAGGTCCTAAAATGAAGATTTCTTTATTCTCTACAGTCATACTGCATCAATAACTACTGAGTGCCCTTAAAAATCTGCATCTTTAGATATTAGAGCTGTAGGAAAGCAACTCTGCATGCATATCCTACAGCCAAGTAAACTAATGGTATTGTATTTATTATTTATCAAAAAAAGAGCATGTTAATAAACCCCACAGTTATAAAGATTTCATCCCCAATCATATATTAAGTAATTTGATAAGCTTCCAGTACAAAATATAAATATAGTAGCTACACTTAGAACCCCTAATAAAGTCAAATATATTTTAAACATTTTTATATTAATGTTTGACCCAGAAAAATCTACTGTAACTTATCTGAAAAATTTATAAGAATCCAGTTTCTGCCAATAGCACAAACAGCTACTGGAAGGAAACAGCTGCAGTGTCACATTTCTCAGTAGTGAAAATTATATTTCCGTGAGACATAATCTTGGAGACAGATGTTTAAGGAGAAATTCCAATCTGCTGCCATATATGTCTTCATAGGAAAGTGATTGAACTAGCATCCATTTTTGCAGTAATATAAATAAAACAGCAGCAATTCCTATAAGGATTTCTTGCAGCAAACACATTGCCATTTAAATAACACATTTCATTAGTGTATTATATTCTAGAAGCAAACATATTTTGTATCAGTAATATAATTAAGTAACATGTTTTCCATGGCATGTATTTCTTGACGTTTCTCAGATTAAATATATTTTTAAATTTTAATATGAATAAATTTTGGCAACAAGGAAAGCAAAACTATTTGAGCAGTGGTTAGGGGCATCATCTGTATTACCTATATTACCTAATATATCTATATTATCTAGTCTGGATTCAAATTCTGGCACTGAAATTTACTAGCTTTTTTATCTTGAGCAAATTACTTACCTGTACCTCAGCTTTCACATCTATGAAACGGGGCTAAAAATAAGGTATGTACTTACGGGATTATTATGGCAGGTAAACAAGTTAATAAAAGTAAAGGTCTTAGAAACAATGCTTTTAGGTAATCAAAGACCTGGCTGATTTTCTGAGGTCTCTCTCAGCAGGATGGCTAGAGCGGGACTGACAGTTTCTAATCCCTGCTCTATAATTGACTGCCTACATAAACTGGACAAGTTATTTAACGTTTTGGTACCTATAAAAGGGGAATGCTAATAATACTTGCCTTATAGAATAATGTAGTTTGATACACATAAACTACTGTGGCTCTGGGCAAACGTTTGCTTTTAAAAAGCTCGTGCTTACCCTGGCTGCCAGTGAGGCGTGAAATAGCTTAGTGGGATTTCTCGTTAGTACTCCCTCCCCCGACCCACTGAATATTTCTATGGGGAAGCATGGCCAACCACCAGGATTCCTTCTGCCCAGGGTTCCCTGTGTCCTTCCAGGCAACTAGAAGTTTACAGATAATTAAAATTACTTATATTTTAGGTTAAAGCAACAAGGAGAGAAGTATAGAATCAGCTGAAGGTTGTAACATATTTGATTTGGCTCCGGTTCTACTCTGGAACTGTTATTTATCTAAGTATTTTTTAATCTAAATATTTATCAAAGTCTTTACCACTTAGCTTTTCTGGCCCTCAATTTTCTCACTCGTAACATGAAAGGATTGTGCTCAACAATCTCTCCTACCCCTTCCAGGTATAAAATTCTAGAACTCTAGCATTCCATCCATATAATAGATGGTGCTTGGGTATGGTGTGCTCTGAGAGAGAAAATCTTAGTTGTAACTTGAACCAAATCCATAGCTCAAATACTACTCACTGGCAGGGGCAGCTGCCTAAACTGTGGGTCTCTACAAATCCTATACTTTCTTGTTATGATGGAGAAAAAGTACCAATATAAATTGGAGTCATTTATAGTGATACATATTTTTATGCCTAAATCACTATAAAACCTGCTCAACTGCTTTGAAATAACAGAACTGTATAGGTTTAAAAGTTTCTAAAATCTTACAAATCCAAGCATAAATTTTAAGTGTAAATGGAGAGATATATACATGTAAAAGTTCTTTATACAGTTAATGCATTCTACAAAGATACGATCACTTATGAAATCAATCTGGTCTTAACTTGCTTTAACAAAAGGGCTTTAAAATAGTTCATGGAGATGGAAGCCTCTGGTTATTTAGCAAGTCCTTGATTCTAAACTGACATCAAAGCATTTCTGCGTGATAAGATGTCCAAGTAAGATTCATGTATATGAAATCATACCAGTTGCTAAGAGGAGAAGCAGCTTCACTTTGATGGTTCTGAGTTTCTACATTTGCTTTCAGCTCCTCTGCCAGAGGCACATACTTTCTACCTCCAACTCCCCCCGCATAAATTTCTATGATGTTTTTAATAGCAAGGCATTTTCCCCACTGCCCTTTTACTTTCATCAGATAGCAGAAAGATTTATCTGTTAGCAAAATTTGTTCCTCTAATATTATGGCTCTTCAGATATCATGCAGTGGTTAGTTAATTCTATAGTATTCTTTAAACTACAGCTTGGGTTTATCTTTGTAGTAATATAGTGATCCATTTACCAAATCCTATTTGAAGGACGATTTTTGGTATAAAATAGTGCAAAACCACATTATCATGCCTGACATAATGTTTGTAACATCTGTTCGCATATCCACCTTGATAATTTTCTTTTATAAATATATGTTTCTTCATCATATATTACTCTTTCAGTAATCACTTCACTAGATCTCCACGATTAGTACTAAGCATTTCATTATCATATATGTGATTTTTTTTTAAATTTAGATTTATTGCTGTAAAATTCATTCTTCTATGAGTTTTGACTAATGCACTGAGTCATGTAACTACCCCCATTGTCAAGATGTAGCACCATTCCATCACCCAAAAATTCCCTCAAGCAGCCCCTGTGCAGGCAACCCTTCCCCCAGCCTCTAACCCATCATATAAATGGAATCACACACATAGAGGTATGTAGCCTTTTGAATCTGGCTTCTTTCACTTAGAATAAGGCATTTGGCATTCATCAATGCTGCTGTATGTATCAATAAGTTTGTCTCTTTTATATTGCTAAATAGAATTGATCAAATACGTGTGTGTGTGTGTCTGTGTGTATGTATACATACATACCCCAGTTCATTTATGTTTCCCAGAATAAGGACATAAGAGCTGTTTCCCAGTCTTGGTAATTATGAGTAAAGCTCCTGTAAACACTGGCATGCAGGGCTTTGAGCGAATGTAAGTTTTCATTTCTCTTGGATAAATACTTAGGACTGGGACTTTTGGGTCACGTGGTTATTTTACGTTTAAATTCTTAAGAAACTGCCACATATCTCCCCAAATCACTGTACCTTCGCAGTCCTGTTGGCTGCACACGAGTGTTCTAGGTGCTCCAGATCCCCTTCCGCGCTTGGTATCGCCAGTCTTTTTCACCATGGTCATCCTGTGAGAACGTACGGGCATCTCATTGTGGTTTCAACCTGCATTTCCTTCATGGTGAGAGATGTTGAGCACTTTTTCACTCTTTTTTTAAATTTCAGAAATGTATTTTTAATTGAGGTACAAATGACATATTACATTATATTTGTTTCAGGCATGCAAATAATTATTAGATATTTGTATACACTGCAAAGTATTCGCCACCAAAAGTCTAGTTACCATCTGTCACCACATAGTTACACCACTTTTTCTTCTTGTGATTTTAAAATTCACTCTCAGCGACTTTCAGATATGCAATGCAATATTACTGACTATAGTCCTCATAGTGTATATTACATCCCCATGATTCATTTGATACTGGAAGTTTATGCCTCTTGACCACATATCTTCTATGGTGAAGTGTCTATTCAAAATGTTTACTCATTTGAAACAGTTGCTCTCTTATTATTAAGGTTTTTAAACTGTAATAAAATAGACATAGCATAATGTTTAACTTTTTCACCATTTGTAAGTGTACAATTCATTGGTATTAAATATACGCACAATGTTGTGTAACCATCATCACTGTCTTTACACAAACCTGTTCCTTTATCCCACCAAAAACTCTGCCCGTTAGACACTGACCTTCGTGCCCTTCTTCCTCCCCGCAGCTCTAGGTGACCACTGTCTCACTGTCCATCTCTGCTACTCTCCTACTCTACTATCTCATATAAGTGACATCATACAATACCTGTCCTTCTGTGCCTGGCTTATTTCCTTGGGCATAACATTTCAAAGCCCATTCATACTGTACTATATCACAATTGCATTCCTTCTTATGGCTGAATAATATTCCATTGTATCTAATTATTGAGCTTAAAGAGTTCTAATTATTGACCTTGAAGAGTTCTTTTTATGTTCTATCTATAAGTCCTTTATCGGATATATGATTTACAAATATGTTCCTCCAGTTTGTTGCTTGTATTTTCAATTACTTTGCGCTTTATCAAAGAGGAAAAACATTTTAATCTTGATGAAGTCCAGTGTACCAATTTTTCCTTTTAAGAACTTTGATGTTGATGTCATATCTAAGAACTCTTTGCCTAACCCAGTGTCACGAGGATTTCCTTTTATGTACTCTTCTAATATTTTAAATGCTTACATTTAGGACTACGATCCTTTTTCAGCAAATTTTTGTATATAAACTATCAGGTAAACATTGTGTTTCCGTTTTGCATGTAGATCCAATTGTTCCAGCAAAATTTGTTGAAAAGAATTCCCCATTGAATCGCCTTTAAACCACTGTCTAAAATCAATGGGCTATATTTTTAAGAGTTTGATTTTGGATTCCATTATGTTTCCATTGATCTATGTGTCTAACCATTCACCAAACCCATGCTGTCTTGATTATTGTAGATGTATATTAAGTCTTAAAATCAAATAGTGTGAGTCCTAAAACTTCCTTTTCAAAATTCCTTGACTATCTTAATTCCCTTGCTTTTATATATAAATCCTAGAATCAGTTTGTCAATATTTGTAAGAAATCCTGCCGAGATTTTGATTGGGATTGGGGTAAATCTACAAATCAGTTTGGTGAGAATTGACATCTTCACATTTGTGATTATTTTTGGATGCAACTATCTGATCCTAGATTTCTGCAATACATCCTTCACTTCTTCTAAGTAAAACATAATATTTTCTGACTGTAGCTAACCTAATGCACATATTTAAAATTGAGTCCTCTTTGTGTCAGTTGAGTTGTTTCCAGGTGATTTTATGTTGTAACAGATTACTCTGTTACTAAGCTTTAGTAACACAAAGCTATGGTCATTTTTGTTTTAATTACATTATTATTAAAAGGCTGATGCTTTTTCTTTGATTTTGGAACTATTTAGATATTTACATGAGCTAAAATCTTTTTTTGTTTATTGATTGTAGTAAAATATATGTAATATAAAATTTACCCCCATTTTAACCATTTTTAAGTGGTCAGTTTAGTGGCATTAAGTACATTCATTTGTGCAGAGACAGCTGCAGAGATGTGAGTTTACCTGCAGACTGAAGAGAGTTTCAAACGTCCTCAGTTGGAGACTGTGGCCTCCAAGCCACACTGCGCCCCAAACCAAATGGAGAGGTGCGCTCCTCAGAACTGCCCGTTTTCCTGCCTCCTTACTCCTCTGTCACTCACTGAGAGAACACTGCAGGGACCGTGTTGCCCTCATCTTGTCAGATGTCCCTTGAGGAAGCCACAACACAACCGCCCTGTTCTATTTTGAATATGAGCAAAGGCTAAAGGTTCTGGACAGAGGCACAGACTTCAGCCTCCTCAGGTCTGACGCCGGCCAGGGTCTCTGCCTGGGGCCGTCTTAAACTCAAAGCCACTTAGTCTAGAATGCTGCTCATCGCTGTCACCCTCAGTCACACTCACAGTCGCGAATCCCAGACTTGCTCCTCCAACAGCACGCGCCAGCCCGTCTCTGAAAGTTCTGCTGTCATGGCCCACTACCGCTCTGATCGTTCGCCCCAGTAAGTCTCCCTCCTGGGGCGGGGTTTTCCCACCCATCTACCCCTTTCTGCTCGTCTTTTGGAGCGCTCCGCCCAGCAGCCGACCAACCGAACCCCCCTTTCTCAAGGACGCTGAGCTGCCTTGGAAGCATTTTCCTCACTGACATGGCTGCTAGAAACCTTAGAGCCTACCTTATGAATGAAGTCTACTTCCGTCTCTATTTAATAATCTCACTCTTATTTCTCCTTTGCTTTATCTCTAATACATTTTTTTAAAACCTCTCTGTGTTAATATCTTTGTAAAACCTCCTTCAGTACCTTTTTAGAACAATGTGAGATTACAATAAATGAATACTCTGCTGTTCACTTATTACCTATCCGAAATCTATGCCCCCTGGCCCTTTACTAACAGAGCACCCTGCCGCCTTCCACACCCATGCTCTGCATCTAAGTCTTGCCTTCACCCCTTTGACATCGTTTGTTTTCTGGCCATTCCTCTGCCTGCCCTAGCTCCTCCCCTCACTCCTCCTGTAGTCAGTCCCCCTCTGGACGTCGTAAACCCTACAAAGACAGGGAGTGTGCCCTGATGACCTGTGTCACCCCAGCACCAGCCCAGGTAGTAGGGCTCTTGCTAAATATTTCCTGTCTGGCTGATTAAAACTAAAATTTAAATCTGATTGTGTTATCATGGCACTTAAAGGTCTTGAATGACTTCTAATTACTTACCTAATCCTTAGTATCATATAAAAGATATTCTCTTAGAAATTCTGACACATAGATTTGTTTGTCCATATAACACATGGACTCGGATGCCTAGATTTTTAAGATCTTAAATCTGCTTTTACATTTTTTTCTGCCACTTCCTCTGTTGTCCAGCTGTCCACTACTACTTCTTATGCTACCATTGTGCCTAATCCCTGCCGTGTCTTCCTTTCTAATCAGTTGCTTCTGTTCTGACATAAGCAGGGAACATGGGAACAGACTGAATCTTCTGGGTGAAGTTCATGAGCATAAGTGTGCACAAATTATAATTTCTCATTTGGCTTATCACAGTTTTTCCCCTTGTTTTCTATTTCTTGGTTGAATTACAGAGATGACAGATTGTTGGATGAATATCTTTTAGACAAGTGAGGTGTAATCATACGTAGCAATTAAAAAAATAGAAATAACTACAGCTCTGTATGTTTTCTGTGTGGGGGAACTGGCCTATTTGCAAATCAGTAATCCAGTGCTTCAATCTGAACAAATTATAAGTGGCTATCTTGGTTTCTTGCCCTTTATCCCCAGTTCTTTCTTAAATCACTTTTCTATCATTGCAATCTCAAGCATGGAATGGTAGGTGTGGGGCAAAGTATATAATCATAAAGGAGAAGTCTAGAAAAATCTTAATGTTTTTCATTCCCATGTTATGATGTTTAGTGGAGAGATTATGTAAAAGCAGCCTGTCCACTGGAATACCTCATTCTTCCCGTCCCTCTAAGGTGACTTCAGTGGGAATATTATTTAAATAAATATGTCACTGAGGCTTTTAAAAAGGGGCCCATCATAAAGCTATTTGATGCCTTGCCCACAGCAAAAGCAAAAACTAAATCCACTGGACGCAAGCTGACTAGCACGGCCCAAATAGGGCAGGTATTTACTCATGAGAAAACACCTTAAATGACAGCACTCTTAAGAGCTGTCCATTAAAGCAGGTATATGTGAAGACCTGGGTGAGCCATCAGCAGTCCTTGTTTAGAGTTGGCTGTAAGAGGGCCTGGAGAAGCTTCCACTGGAGCTGAGCTTGGTGTATCCTATGTATCTGAAGTCAGAGCCAATAATCTCAGTGATCCCAAGAATGTTGATAAATGTTTTTCCACATTTAGAAAGAGCCAATTGGCAGAACGTTTGCAAACGGGCCAATTCCTGCTCTTAGTAACGTGATACAAACAGGACTCTCTTGATTTAAGGCTGATGGTTCGTGTGCTTTGAGTTGTTCCTTATTAGCAGAAAGAGATTTGCACCCATTCCTATGCTTCCTGGTCTTTTGCAACCATCCCCGTGCACTTAGAAATAGAGGGATAATAATGTTCGGGGAGTGGGGGCGGAGCCAAGATGGCGGCGTGAGTAGAACAGCAGAAATCTCCTCCCAAAACCACATGTATCTATGAAAATATAACAAAGACAACTCTTCCTAAAATAGAGACCAGAGGACACAGGACAACATCCAGACCACATCAACACCTGCAAGAACCAGCGCCTCCTGAAGGGGGTAAGATACAAGCCCTGGCCAGGCGGGACCTGAGCACCCCTCCCCCCAGCTCCTGGCGGGTGGAGAGGAGTTGGAGCGGGGAGGGGGAGGGAGCCCAGGACTGCTGAACACCCAGCCCCAGCCATCCGCACCAGAGTGCAAACACACTGCATGTGTGGGGCCCTGGATACTAGGGAAACAGGGCGGCAGGACCGGTGAGTGGATGCCTGAGGCCTACCACGCTGGAGAACAAAGAAGTGGGAGCGGCCTTTTTTTTTCTCTCTCTTTTTTTTTTTTTGGCGAGTGCTTTTTGGAAGTCTTAAAGGGACAGGGACCCTAATACTAGGGAAACAGGAAAGCAAGACCAGTGAGCGGGTCCCTGAGACTGGCGCCTGAGGACAAAGAAAATCATGTGTTTTTCTTTTTTTTTTAAAATTATTTATTTAATTTTTTTTCCTTTTCTTTTGTTGTTGCTGTTGTTGTTTTGGTTTGGAGAGTGCTTTTTGGAAGTCTTAAAGGGGCAGGGCAGGACACTTAGCCCAGAGGCAGGGAATCTGGGGATCTCTGGGCACTCTAACCCCCTGGGCAGCAGGGAGCACAGAGGCCCCTTATGGAGATAAATAGCCTCCCAGTCGCTCCCCCTCCAATGGGGCTCCACCATTTTGGAGCAGCAGCCCCAGCCAGGCCACGCCCACAGCAACAGCGGAGATAAACCCCATAGCAAACGGGTGGGAAGCAGAAGCCCTGTCTGTGCACAGCTGCCCAGCACAAGCCACTAGAGGTCGCTGTTCTCCCAGGAGAGGAAGGCCACAAATCAACAAGAAGGGAAGCTCTTCCAGCTGTCACTCGTACCAGCTCTGCAAACTCTCTATCACCATGAAAAGGCAAAACTACAGGCAGACAAAGATCACACAGACAACACCTGAGAAGGAGACAGACCTAACCAGTCCTCCTGAAAAAGAATTCAAAATAAAAATCATGAACATGCTGACAGAGATGCAGAGAAAAATCCAAGAGCAATGGGATGAGATGCAGAGAAAAATGCAAGAGCAATGGGATGAGATGCAGAGAAAAATGCAAGAGCAGTGGGATGAGATGCAGAGAAAAATGCAAGAGCAATGGGATGAAGTCCAGAGGGAGATCACAGATGTCAGGAAGGAGATCACAGAAGTGAAACAATCCCTGGAAGGATTTATAAGCAGAATGGATAAGATGCAAGAGGCCATTGAAGGAATAGAAACCAGAGAATAGGAACGTATAGAAGCTGACATAGAGAGAGATAAAAGGATCTCCAGGAACGAAACAATACTAAGAGAACTATGTGACGAATCCAAAAGGAACAATATCCGTATTATTGGGATACCAGAAGAAGAAGAGAGAGGAAAAGGGATAGAAAGTCTCTTTGAAGAAATAATTGCTGAAAACTTCCCCAAACTGGGGGAGGAAATAATCGAACAGACCACAGAAATACACAGAACCCCCAACAGAAAGGATCCAAGGAGGACAACACCAAGACACATAGTAATTAAAATGGCAAGGATCAAGGACAAGGAAAGAGTTTTAAAGGCAGCTAAAGAGAAAAAGGTCACCTATAAAGGAAAACCCATCAGGCTAACATCAGACTTCTCGACAGAAACCCTACAGGCCAGAAGAGAATGGCATGATATATTTAAAGCAATGAAACAGAAGGGCCTTGAACCAAGGATACTGTATCCAGCACGACTATCATTTAAATATGATGGAGGGATTAAACAATTCCCAGACAAGCAAAAGCTGAGGGATTTTCTTCCCACAAACCACCTCTACAGGGCACCTTACAGGGACTGCTCTAGATAGGAGCACTCCTAAAAAGAGCACAGAACAAAACACCCAACATATGAAGAATGGAGGAGGAGGAATAAGAAGGGAGAGAAGAAAAGAATCTCCAGACAGTGTATATAACAGCTCAATAAGCGAGCTAAGTTAGGCAGTAAGATACTAAAGAGGCTAACCTTGAACCTTTGGTAACCATGAATCTAAAGCCTGCAATGGCAATAAGTACATATCTCTCAATAGTCACCCTAAATGTAAATGGGCTTAATGCACCAATCAAAAGACACAGAGTAATAGAATGGATAAAAAAGCAAGACCCATCTACATGCTGCTTACAAGAAACTCACCTCAAACCCAAAGACATGCACAGACTAAAAGTCAAGGGATGGAAAAACATATTTCAGGCAAACAACAGTGAGAAGAAAGCAGGGGTTGCAGTACTAATATCAGACAAAGTAGACTTCAAAACAAAGAAAGTAACAAGAGATAAAGAAGGACACTACATAATGATAAAGGGCTCAGTCCAACAAGAGGACATAACCATTCTAAATATATATGCACCCAACACAGGAGCACCAGCATATGTGAAACAAATACTAACAGAACTAAAGAGGGAAATAGACTGCAATGCATTCATTTTAGGAGACTTCAACACATCACTCACCCCAAAGGATAGATCCACCGGGCAGAAAATAATGTTCAGGGAACAGAACCAAGCTGCCTGAGCTATACACCTGTGGCCTGAGCATCTGTCTAATGCCAGGTTGGAAGCACTGTACTTTCAAAGCCAGAGGAGTGACATGTGCAAAGTCTTATGTTCCCAAATAACGGCTGCCGCAGCGTGGAGACATTGTTTCCCCTCCCCCTTGATCTGATTCTTTCAGCCCACACACAAGCAAATCCTGAGTGTCTTCTAGGTTTCTGCTTTTTCTGTTTATCTTTAATGTTATTTACCATGTTGTTTGGGCAACTCCATTTCTGTCCTTGGCCGATCTCCGATTCTGCTCTTGCTTTATTTTCTGGGGTCTCCTTGACCTGCGTGTTTCCTTCTCTGGATCTGGTTTAAACTCTCGGCTGCTTTGGTTTCAGCTCTCTCCTAACAGTCTGCAAAGGATGGAACCCGTTGTGCCACACAAAGGCGGGAGAGCTACGTCACAGCAGTGTGAACTGGTTTATCAGACCCTATGATTTCCCATCTTCCAGAGGCATTTTATTTGTAGGCTTTTTAGTTGAAGCTGGGTGGCAGCATTGAATTATGACCTATAAGAAAGAATCTTGTGCTGAGGATGGATAGAAAGTAATATTGTTTCTCTTGGTTCCCATCCTGTACATTTATAACATGAACGCTGATTATCCATGGGAGACAAATGGATACTCGTTTACCTTTTAGAAATAATTTGGAGTTATTATTCCCCAAAACAGATACAGAATGATAACCACATTATTTAATAGATAGAAATCTAGGAAAGAAAAATCTCAATATTTTTCTCTCAAGTAATTAATGGCGCCATATGTGAATCTAAATGATTTCTATAATTTTCAGATTGAGTCCCAGCTAAGAGCTAAAACTGTTCATACCATCTTCCTAAGGAGGCTTGCACCCCTAGAAGATGCCATTTCATGTATTTTAACTCCTTCACTGTTAACATTCAGAATATATTGATTTTCAACTCTTAATGGATTATTTCATTTCAAAGGCAATATGTTTGTTGTGAAGAGTAAATCATTTGAACAGATTCTGGCACATAGCATAGAGGTTTGCTAGTATAGTAGGTTAAAATTATAATAATGGATTAATATCAAGATGATGCTGGATGTTACTAGACAGAAAAATCTGAATTTGGTCTTGGGCCTGTTGCTGTTCTCTCTGAGACAGTATTGAGGGAACTATGATAAACTATTATATGAGCATGCAAAATGCACAAAGGGACAAAACAAGACAAAGGAATACTTCGCGGTTAGGCAGATCCTTGGCTCCAAACACTGAGGTGAAACTCCAGGAAGCTGGACCAGAAGAATGGAAAATTCCACTTCCTTTGGCTGAGGCCACAAAAACCAATGGCCAAAGGGAGCCAAATGGCAAGCCCTTCCTCTCCTCCCTCCCTCACCCCCTTATTCACAGCCAAGCTGTGAAATGCGGCATTACAGTGGTAGAAACATGATACCTGCCAGAGCTAGACCGTAAGAGGAGACGAACTGTTCCCCGGGCATAGGGCTCTACACCCCAGACCTTGTTCCAGGGCAAGACACGAAACCTGACAGTATCACCTGGGCAAACAGAGACAGATGGGAGCAGAGAAAGGGGAGGTGGCTTAGCGTCTGCAGGGCCCTGAGCCCGACCGCCGTAACCTCAGGGTGCAGAACGGAAAAGAAGAGTAAGAGGTTCCACCGTGGAGTTGTGGCACTCACTGTCACCCCCGGGTCGGCAGGGCACTGGATAAATGGCCACACACCAAGCCACTAGCTATGGCCTCTGCTTTGTTCCTTAAATCAAATCAAACCACACTGCAGAAACTCCATCTTGTGGACTGAGTCAGACGATGAAGGACTAGAACAAAGCGCATTACCTTGGCCTTAGCAGCTTCTGTCTTCCAGGATTGTGGAGGTGATTGGCAATACCTGCATGTAATAGGCATGGCACATAGCAGGCCTTCAGACTGTTGCTGTTTTTCTTCATTTTCTTGTTATTAGTATTAAAGACAATCCTCTATGCTAGATACAGAAACACAAAAGTGAATGAAAAAGCAAAAATTATAAAGTGCTTGATGTAATAATTGCATCTTCTAGAACTGCAGCAAAAACTGATTGACTACTTAGGACCAGAAATCTTAGGAGTGGTTATATGTTCAGTCTTGTCAGTGGTTGGTGGCTACAACGGTCAAATGCAGCTCTTGAGTATAGATTTAAAACTTAAAATGAATACAGAATCTAATAGCTATATTCCATCTAGATTTAAGTCACATTTTGAGTTTGGCTGGGATGTTAGCCAGAAGAGATTTGCTATGGTTTCATGAGATAAAATTATGGCATGAATCATCATCTCTCTAGACTATTCAAGTAGAGATATTTTTTCAAAATATATTTTAAAGACAGATGTAGTTAATAATTCAATGTATATGTATTTCTACAATTCTACAATTTGATCTTTAATTTCAAAAGATGTGGTGGAGAGGGCATACATTATCTAAAGCTACATGTTTGAGTTGATCAGATGAGAACTAAATGAAGGAATTGAAGAACATGTTTTTTTTCTATTTTAAAGGAGGCAGAGGTTCTATACAAAGAAAGGCTTGACATTTTCCAGGCTAAACTATTATTTAGAGAACATGGAATGTAGAAATACAGATATCTTGTGAGAGAGGATTTTAAAAAGCAATCTTGGCAGTATAAGACAAATGCCGAATGTTGTAAGAGCTCATACTGAGACCACCCGGTACTGCGGTCATAAAACATCCAAGTTCTACCTTAGAATTCCTGACATTTGCTATGGAGAAGAAAATGTGGATTTTAAAAGACTAGTCCAGTAAGACAGTATCAAGGTAACTTGGTATTTTTTTCACTTACACTGCAATTTTGGGTTGGCTAAACTTACACAATAAGCAAATTTAATCTTTAATTTTTTATGTTATCATAACCTCTAGGTATTAGCATCTGGTATTGTATTGAAGTTAATTGTAGTACCCTTAATAGTCACTTAAAATAAAGGTATTAGTAGTAAGAAAAGAGAAAAGTAAGATAAAACCCAATCTAACTCATATAATTTAAGATGTATTACTTAGACTGCATAAGCAGCATCTAAAATTACAGCCATAAAACATGTGGATTACTTATCTGTGATTTGGTTCTTTATCTGTAAAGTAGGCATACTTCCTTTGATTCTTGGGAGGATTAAATTAGAAAGTACATTTAAAGTGCTTAGAATAGTACTTGGCTCATAATAAGCATTAACATAGGATATATGTTACCAGTAACAATAGCTGCATATGGGAAATGATGGCTTAATATGTAGTTAAATGAGAAAAAAATAAAAAACTTATTGTTTTAGAATTTATCTGCCTAAAATTTAGAGAAAACATTTTACATTTCCTAATCAATAGTAAGTTTCTGAAAAACATACAATGCATAATTAATATTTAGTGAACATTCAGTAATACATTACATAATTACTGCCCATTAAGCATAGGTAACAAAATAAATTTAAAATATTATAAGTAGTGCTTATTATCACACATTTTATTGTTTAAAACTTTTTCTCCAATTTCAGAGATACCCTAGAAAATCTTCCACTATAGATTATCAGTATGTTAAAACTCCATTTTAACACACCTTTCTAGTGTCAAATCACTCCCACTGAAAATTAGATCCTGTCCCAAACAACATCTCATTAATCTATTACTTTAAGTTATGGGTCAAATAACGTTTCTCTGAAAAAGAAGTATTAAAAAGTCATTGATTTTCCTCAACAACACCAGGATTTTTGTGTATTTGTTTTTAGTAAGGCAAGTAGTTTCCAACACTTTGGAGTATAATATAATTGGCATAATTGTTTTTCTGGATCTGTGTAGTTCTGAATCACTAATCATTAACTCTATAAGAAAATTTCATAAAGCTTGGTCTTAAGAAAACAAAACCACTCTCTGCAATCTTCAGCACATTATAAGTGCAGTGTTTTCATCCCATGAATTCCTACTGCATTTATATACATTCAGTCCCATTTCCCATCTCCTCTTTAGAGTCTAAAACGGATGCTTTCATGCCCACGGAGAGAAGAATAAGAGAGGCAGGAAAAGGGATAGAAAGATGGAGTTTCCAAAACCCTGGGGATTAATAAGAAAAAGGTGGAAGAAGGATCACATGAAGAGAGATGAAACAGAAGCGCTGCATCTGCTCTCGTGCTGATCCTAATCTGTTCCCATGCCTGGCTACACACTCCGGAATTGTCTTTGGGGCTACAGCTGCCAGAAAACTTGGTAGGTCGGAAACCCCAGAGCTCGTCTGCGTGGATCTCAGCAGACAGGTTCTGCTGCTTGTCTGCTGGAAGCTCGGACAGAACTACTGGCAAGTGCCCACACATTCTCCATGTGGCCTGGTTTCCACAGCGTGATGGCTGGGATCCCAAAGGGAGCTTCTTGAGGGCTGAGTGTCCCCAGAGGCATTTCAAAAGGCCTGGGTGGAAACCCCAGAACTTCTTACTACCAACCTAGCCTTGGAAATCCCCAAAAAGCACTTTCCATGACTTCTATTCGCCAAATCACCAAAGTCAACTTAGATGCAGAGAGAGGAATTGGGCTCCATCTCTCACTAGAAGGGTAACAAAACATTTGTGGCTATCCTTATCCTTAATCAATTACAAATTTGAAAAAACAATTCCACTGATGAAAATCATTATGAATAAAATTAAGAACTCAGTCATAGGTTTCACAGAATTTTTGACAAAGTTTAAGAAATAATTAGTGATCTGTAAGATAGAAGTGGAAGAGACTATCCAGAATATAAAATCCAAAGATAATAAAAGATACTTTAAAAAACATGTTTGGAAACCAGAAAATGACGGGATAATTTTTTCAACAAGCTGAAAAGAAAAAAACAACTACCAACCTACAGTCCCATACCTAATGAAAACATTCTCCAATAATGTTTCAAGCAAACAAAAATTAGATAAACCATCACCAGAAGACCCATATTAAAGGAAATACAAAGGGTGTTCTCAAGACAAAGAAGGAAAATGGTCCTAGTTGGTTTCCAAGATATAAGAAGGAATGAAGAACACAAAAATGATAAATGAATGGGTGAATCTGAATAATTCTGTATAAATAATAATTATAGCTTTGGGGGGGTTCAAAATATATAGAAATTGTGATAACACTAGAATATAAACCAATAGAGGAGGTTAAATAGAGTTAAGGGACTCTGGAGAGAAAGTGAAGTAGTATTACCTTCTTATTAGAGAAATTACTAATAATTACTAATATAACTTATTATGAATGTAATCATTACTAAGTAATTAGTAATCATTAGAATTTGGCAAGTCATGAATGTACTTTTGAGTTCAGATACAAATTCCAATATTTATTGTAAATCGATTTTCAATTAATGTGCTAAGGCAATTCAGTGAGGGAAAGGATAATTTTTTTCAACAAGTCGTGCTGGAAGAATTGGATTTCCACATGCAAAATGATGGATTTAGGCCCTCACCTCATACTACACAAACATTAAGTCAAAATGGATCATAGGCATAAATGTAAGATCTAGAACTATGAAAATCCTAGAAGAAAACATAGTCTTGAGTTAGGCAAAGATTTCTTAGGACATCAAAAGCACAAGTGGTAAAAGAAAAAAATTGATAAACTGGTCTTCATCAAAATTAAAAACGTTTGCACATCAAAAGACATAGTAAGAAAGTGAAAAGACAAGCAATGGGTTGGAAGATATTTATAAATCCTCTATCCAATAACAACTTGTACCCATAATATATTAAGAGCTCTTACAACTCAATGATAAGATAAATAATGGGCAAAATATTTGAATAGACATTTCAGCAAAAATATTTGAATGGCCAATAATTACATGAAAAGATGTGCAATATCATTAGTTAGTAGGAAAATGCAAATTAAAACCATAATGAGATAACATTTCATACCCATAGAAAGTGGCTATAATAATAAAAAATACAGTAACAAGTGTTGGGTGAGGATGTAGAGAAACTAGAATCCTCATACACTGCTGGCAGAAATGTAAAATGGTGCAACCACTTGGAAAAATAGTTTAGCATTTTCTTGAAATGTTTAACATACATTTATCATATAACTCAGCAGTTCTTCTTTTGAAAGAATTCTTTTTTTTTTAAATTTCCTTTAGGTTCAGGGCAAATACATGCTTGCACAGGCATGCATGTGTGATACAACACAGCTCACGAGGGGTTTACAGTGAGTCCCAACCCAGCTCCTGGGACAGGTCTGGGTATGAGAAAATTATCCTTCCCCTCATTGAACTGCCTTGGCACTTTAGTCTAAAATCAATTTACAATAAATAGGAGTTTATATCAGAACTGAAAAATACATTCATGACTTGCCAAATTCTAATGCTTAGTAACTACTTCATGATTACATTCATAATAAAGCACATTACTAATTATCAGTGATTTCTTTGAGAAAGTAATTAGTTACTTTCTCCCCAGAGCACCTTAACTCTATTTAACCTCCTCTACTGGCTCATATGCGAGTGTTACCATGTGTTTCAATTTCCATATATTTTGAAACAGAATTCTGAACCCAGGAAATAGTTCTGGGCCTTTTAGGTACTTTTTCTTTGACAGGTGGTCCTGAAGCTTGGTCAGTAGAGGGAGCTGGAGAAACGCTACAGGAAGGGACAGTTTTTGTTTGCCAGCGCCACCGCGCGGGCTCCGGGCGGAGCTGCAGCTTGCGCAGCGACCCGGTCCAGCCTCGGCGGGGCACTCGGCCCCGCCAGCCTCCTGCACCTGCCGCTCCTGCAGCGCAGGGTCCGGCCGTGCAGGCAGCCCGCAGGCCGCTGGCCAGCAGCTTTCCTTGGCTTGGGAGGCCTTGTAGCAGAGTGCGTCCTGACATGCACGTCCATGGAGTTTTCCCCAGCACCCTCGACTGAGGATTTCTGGTAAGTGCCACCGGGGGGCAGATTTCTAGAAAGCCCCTCATGTGGCATCGCAGACTTCTCTGCCATCCGGTGAGCCACGGCTCCGATCTCTCAGCCCCGAGAGGCGTGAAGGTGCACTTTTGACACTCTCTAATCTCTAGCATAGTGGAGATTTCATGTGTTTGCTGTATCCATTAGACTTTGCTTCTTAGCAGTTAATCCCTCGTTACCCTGAACTCCTGCTCTAATTAATAATTCTGTATATTACATTTCCCCTTCGAATTACCATGTGTTTCTCGTGAGTGGCCCTAGACTGATAGATACATGGACTAAAAAAAATCTCATTAAAAAAAATCTTCAGACTCACCTGAAAAAGAAAAACCACAAATGTACTTTGCATTCAGGAGGCATAGCTAAAACATAAGGATATAAAAAAGTAGAAAGTAAAAATATGAAAAAATAGATACTACAAAATGACTGACAGAAGGAAAGCTGACAGAGCTCTTAAGGTAAAAATAGTTACCCGAGATAAAGAAGAGCAGGTCATAAGTGATACAAGGCTTAATTCATAGGGAGGAATAACAACGCTCTTTCTATGGAGACTATAAAGCAAAAAAAAAAAAAAAGCAAAATATGGACAGAAATACAAAAATAAATAGATAAATGCATAATCAGAGTGGGAGATCTTAACACACCTGTGTCAGAATTGATAGAATAAGTGGAAAGGAAAATTAGGTCATGGGTTTGAACAATACAATTGACAAACTTGATGTTATTGCAGGCAGCAAATGCACAGTCCATATTTTTCAAAGATAAAAAGAACATTTATAAAAATTGACTACTAAACCTGAATCTAAATCATGAAACCATAAAACTCTTAGAAGAAAACATAGGCAAAACTCTGAATATAAACATGAGCAACTACTTCATATGAACATATCTCCCTGGGCAAGGGAAACAAAAGGAAAAATGAACAAGTGGAACTATATCAAACCAAAAAGCTTCTGTACAGCAAAGGACACCATTAATAGAACAAAAAGGCATCCTACAGTATGGGAGAATATATTCATAAATGACATATCTGATAAGGGGTTGACATCTAAGATATATAAAGAGCTCATGCACCTCAACAAACAAAAAGCAAATAATCCAATTAAAAAATGGGCAGAGGAGCTGAACTGACACTTCTCCAAAGAAGAAATTCAAATGGCCAACAGGCACATGAAAAGATGCTCCACATCACTAATCATCAGAGAAATGCAAATTATAACCACAATGAGATCACCTCACACCAGTTAGGATGGCCAACAACCAAAAGATAAACAACAAATGTTGGCGAGGTTGTGGAGAAAGGGGAACCCTCCTACACTGCTGGTGGGAATGTAAACTAGCTCAACCATTGTGGAAAGCAGTATGGAGGTTCCCCAAAAAACTAAAAATAGAAATAACATTTGACTCAGGAATTCCACTCCTAGGAATTTACCCTAAGAATGCAGGATCCCAGTTTCAAAAAGACATATGCACCCCTATGTTTATCACAGCACTATTTACAGTAGCCAAGAAATGGAAACCTAAGTGTCCATCAGTAGATGAATGGATAAAGAAGATGTGGTACATATATATACAATGGAATATTATTCAGCCTTAAGAAGAAAACAAATCCTACCATTTGCAGCAACATGGATGGAGCTAGAGGGGATTATGCTCAGTGAGATAAGCCAGGCAGAGACAGACAAGTACCAAATGATTTCCCTCATTTGTGGAGCATAAGAACAAAGCAAAAACGAAAGGAACAAAACAGCAGCAGACTCAGAACCCAAGAATAAACTAACAGTTGGCAAAGAGAAAGGGACCGGGGAGGGTGAGTGGGATGGGTGGGAGAAGGGGAATAAGGAGCATTACAATTAGCACACATAAAGTCGTGGGGGTCACGGGGAAGGCAGCACAGCACAGAGAAGACAAGTAGTGACTCTATAGCATCTTACTACGCTGATGGGCAGTGACTGCAATGGGGATTGTGCTGGGGACTTGATAATGAGGGGAATATAGTAACCACAATGTTGCTCATGTAATTGTATATTAATGATAGAAAAAAAAGTTTAAAAAAATTGACTACTTGTTATACAATAGTCTGAACACATTTCAAAGGATTGAAATAGTATATGGTATGTTTTCTGATCAAAATGAAATTAAGCTAGAAATTTATTTTAAAAATGGAAAATATTCATACATTTGGAAAATTCTAACACTACCAAATAATTCATGGATTAAAGAATAAATCACAATGTAAATTCAATAATATTTTGAACTGAATGATAATAAAATTACAACTGATTTAAACTTGTGTGATGCAGCTAGTGGCATAGCAGTTAATTTCTAGGCTAAAAAATGTACATATTAGGAAATGAGAAAGGTTGAATATCAATGATCTAAGCAGTCATTTTAGGAAGTTAGAAAAAGTACAAGAAAACAAAGCCCAAGAGGTTAAAGTAGGAAATAGTGAAGGTAAGAGGAGAGATTAATAAAGAACAAACATAGAATTGAAAAGATCAACAAAGTTAAAATTAAATAGATACACTGCTAGTGAGAATGATCAAAAAGGAGAGAAGAAACTAACAGGCATTTGTTCTGTCATTTAAAGAGCTAGTAGAGGCTATTATGAACTACTTTCATCAACCATTTTGAAATTTTAGAAAATAAAGTTGAAATCCCTAGAAAAAATACAGCTTACCTAATATGATACAAGAAAACGGATACTCAGAATAATCTTGTGGCCATTAAACACATCAACTCTGTAATGAATTGCTGCTAAAAAGCAGGTTCTCTGGTGTCTTTTCTTATAAGGACACTAATTCTATGGGCTCAGGGCCCCATTCTTACAACCTCACCTAACTTTAATTAGTTCCTTAGAACCTCATCTCCAAATACAGCCACACTGGGGGGCTAGGACTTTAATGCATGAATTTTGAGGGGACAAAAATACACCCATGTCCAACTGGGACTCATTCAAGACATGCAATGTAATTCATACATCGTCACAATAATAAAATATATATAGTAACTTTCCAATAGATGCAGAAAAATAGCATTTGTTATAATTCAATATCTAGTAGTTGATAAAAGTTAATGTATCTTAGAAAACTGGGAATAAGGGAATTTTTGAATCTGCCAAAAAGTGGCAGAACACATCCACATTAATGATGAAATTGTGAGAGCTTTCCTCCGTATGTCAGGCACGTGACAAGGATGTCTGCTATCGCCACATCTATTGCCTTCTAGCTTAATAACCAGCACTCTCTAATGCTTATTTTGTATTCTTTCTTGCCTTACCGCCCTCATTCGTGATGCTGGTTCCGGGACTGTGCCAACACGTCTTTGCGTGCTGGCTCCCTATAGGCTCCTTCCATGGGAGGCTCTTGAGCCCAGGGCTGCAATTACTGGGTCATGTGGTAATTCTGAGTGTGTGTGTGTGTGTGTGTAATGGACGTGTGTGTTTTTGACTCATCTCGTACTCACCTGGTAAACAGTTATTTTTAAAATATACAAATATTCAAAGTATTTTTTGAAACCCAAATTTAGGAGAAACCTTTGGATTTTTATGTTTGTATTGTTAAAGAAAATTAGAGGTAAATTTTATAAAAACCGGATCCTTGTCCCTTTTAAAAATGTACAATTACACATCAGACACAACTTCCTGACATTTTTTATGGTGAGGAGTAATTCAGACTTGGGACTAATCTGTTCAAGCCATTAAACCCCTGAGAGCCAAAGCAGCGGGCGGGTGTGTTAGTGCAGGTGACGCTGCTGGGTGAACTTCACCCTCTGCTTTGTTTGGCTCCAGAGGAGTTTCCTCTTTGGGTCTGAACTCCTTGTTTGCACTTGGCCTGAATCCCAGTCCTCAACCTCTGCAAAAGTTGATGCTCTGCTTCTGATGGGGTCTTTGGTCCACAGGGGAACTTGCCCTTCAGGCAGACTCGGTCCTCTGACTCCCGCCTGAATGCAGAACTGCTCTCCTGCCCCTCCTCCGTCTGACCTGGACCCACTTCTGCCTATGTCCCTGCAATTATTTGGCCCTATGAACAGCATTTAGCAGAGTATTTTTCCATTTCTTCCTTGGGGAATGAGAGAGAGGATGGGTTATTGAACCAAGCTGATAAGGCTACCTTCGTGACTTTTTTAAACTGATTTTGAGTCAGTATCATGTCATGTTAAATGTGAGTAAAGAAAACTAAGGAGATGACGATCAGGGTGGTGGGAGGCTCTCTGTATTTAGTTCCGAGGTGAGTACACTCACTTGTCATGTAGAAAAAAAGGTAATGATAGCTTATAATATAGAATCTTTTTTTAAACTAGTACCATTTCTGGTACTTTATTTCTTCCTGTAGTTTTGAGTTACCGTCTATGTCATTTCCTTCCTCCAATAGAGTTCCATTTTTTACTTTGTCGTATTATTGCCATATATATTACATATTAATGTTTTAATTCCAACAGTTTTGTAATTGTTTTATACATTTGTTTTCAAATCAGTTACAGTGAAAAGAAAGATATATGTATATTTATGGTGTTTTAATTATTACCTAGAATTATAACTTGTGTCTGTATTTCTTTGTATGGATTCAACAATCTGATGTCATTTCTCTTTAGCCTGAAGAACTTCCTTTAATATTTCTTAACTTCTTTGAGAAATGATTCACATATTATACAGTTCAGCCATTATAGTGCAAAATTCAATGATTTCTAGTATACATAGAGATATGTGCAATCATCAACAGTCAATTTTAGGACATTTTTATCACCTCAAAAAGAAGCCCCCATGCCCATTAGCTATCATCTCCCATATCCTCTTCTTTCCCATCCTAATGCCCCAGCCCCAAGCAACCACTTACCTCCTTCTCTCGCTGCAGATTTCCCTATTCTGGACTTTCATATGAATGGAATCAGATAGTATGTGGTCTTTGTGGCTGGCTTCTTTCACTTAGCATAATGCTTTCAAGGTTCGTTCATATTTAGGGTACATCATTACTTCATTCCTTTTTATGCATGGATAACATCCAGTTGTATGGATATACCGCATTTTGTTTATCCATTCGTCTGTTGATGGACACTGGATTGTTTCCACCTTTGGCTATTATGAATATGCTGCCGTAAACATTCAAATACAAATTTCTGTGTGCACATATATTTTAATTTCTTTGGGTAGATACTTAGGAGTGGACTTTCTAGGTCATATGGTAACTGTGTTTACCCATCTGAAGAACTGCCAGACTGTTTTATGAAGTGGCTGCACCATTTCACATTCTCACCAGCAGTGTATGTTGGTTCTGATCTCTCCATTTTCTTACCAATAATGATTTCATTTTGCCCATGAATTTGTGGGCCAGAAGTATAGGAAGGGCTCAGATGAGAAGTTCTTGGTTTGTCATCTCATGTAGTTGCATCAGATGTCAGTAGGGGCTGCAGTCTTCTTAAGGCTGCATGTCCTGTGCTGATGTCCAGGATGATTCGCTCACATGAGGCCGGCTGATCCCCAGCTGTGGACCGAAAGCTCAGCCAGCTGCTGACCAGAGCATCTGCGTGGGGCCTCTTCAGCATGATGGTCTTCTTACAGAGTATCTAGATTCCCCCAGAGTCCATTTATTTTTACAAATATTTTAGAGACCATATACTTTTATTTCTGTAAGTCGTGCTTATTTTTTTAGTCCATCTTTTTTCTTTTCAAATAGTCTTGGTCTTTTATTTCCATTTTGTCTGTCTTTCATAATTTGAGTCACTTTTGTTGAATGTATCTGATAACATTTTTATCTGTGTTTTTGGAAGTCTAATCCTATTAATTTTTACCCGTTGACTGTGAGTCTGTACCTGTGTGATTTTCGGTTGTGAGCTCATTGTCAGTGTTGTTTTCTATTTGAGGGTCCTGTGCGATCTAAGCGGAAGGCGCGCTGACCCACAGTGAGTTTCCTCTGGCTCCTGTTAAGTGCCGGAGGGATATTATTAGTTAGTGGCTATAGTCACAGCCAGGAACATCCAATGGACAATTGTGCTTGTTTCTCTGTAGCAACATTTAGGCCTTTTTGGTTGTTCTTGTTTTAGCTCTGGATTTCTCACTACCTTCTCTGTAATTTTTGGTAATAGGATTTCTGGAAATGAAGACTCCACAGCAATTTTTAAAGTCCCTAAAATAAAAATCATTTTGGTAAAAATTTAAATGATGAGTTTAGGTAAATTGGAGCAAATTTCCTCACACAGAAATTTCATTTTAATATTCACTATAAGCTTAAAGCTGTGAAGTTATTCTTATTGTAGCAAATATACATCCTGGTACAAATTGTAAAATTATAACATTTTAATAATTACTATAATTGATAGTGTCAAGTATGTGTTATGATTCTTTGTTACGTTCTTTACACTATTTGTGTATCTTACGAACCTAGAGAGGTATGCATTATTATTCTCTCTTCTAAATGGGGGGACCCTGAGACTCAGAGAAGGGTGGATCTGGGTCTCAGAGATTTTTGTGTTTGATTTCAAAGCCTAAACTTAAATAGCAAGATATTAGTTCTTTTATTTGGTATTTTTCAACTGCTATGCTGAGAATAGATATGTTCAGGGCAGCTGTGAGGCTCTCTTCACTGTTGTTACTAAGGACCCAGGGCAACATCTGAACATTGCTGATACTAAGCCAGAAGAAAAGAGAGCTCCAGGGTATCTTTCACCAATTAAATATTCTGGTTCAGAAATAACACACATCATTTCTGCTCACAACCCACTAGTTACTTTTCCCACCCACTCTCAAGTGGGTCAGAAATTGCAATCCTATTATATGCCTAGGAGGCAGAAATACTGAGCAAAATATTTTATGACCATAAAACTGTAGATCAACTTCAACTATTGCCTGGCACCCTCCTAGGTCATAATATGGTCTCAACAGTTACAGATGTCACACCCAGAGAAACAGCCCCCAGGAAAAGAATCATTACCACTGTTCTTTACAGCAAGGACACTTCTTCCCCAGAGGTCCCCAGCAGACTTTGTCCACTGAGTACTGGCAGAAACTGTATCACATATCTGTTCTCAACCCGTCACTGGCAAGAATGGGACTGACATGGTTGGCTCAGCCCAGTCAGGACCTACCTTCTGGAGCCAGAGATTAGGTTACTTTCTCATGAAGCTGTCTGGTTTGTGTATGTGTTGGAAAAGATGTTTCTCTGGTTCTTTTTAGTAAGTCAAATCCACAAAAGAACGGTACTTCAATACTATGAATGACTCAGGTATGGAAACCAAAAGGAAAAGTAGGGAAATGTCTGTAGGCAGGAAACCAGCCTGACGGCTACAAAGGGAAAGCCAAGAGAGCCGGAAGTGCCAACAAGAAACATCATGCTGTGGTGAGGCTCAGTTCCGACCCCAGATAACAGGCGTGTCTGTCCATTTATGAATTTTATTATTGAAGAGCTTTAATTTGTGACAAACACCTGTATACAATTTTATCTGACTGACTGGACTACCTTTAAGTGAGGTGACATTTATTGATAATTTATTGTGTGGTAGGCACAGGTAGCTGCTACATGGATTACATAATTTAATCTTTATACGAATCCTACAAGTTGGGCAATAATCGGTTTTCCCATTTTAAAGATGAAAAAAACCTGAGGTTCAATTCTGGTATGTAATTCGACTAGGGTCACACAACTAAGTCACACAACCTGATGTTAAATCAAATTAATTTGGCTCCATAGTTTGTGTTCTTAAGATATGTTATTTATGCTTCCTCTACTAGTAATGCTTATTTATTCATTTAATTGGGAAGAATTTGTTCCGTTTCTCCTTGATAAACACACCTGGCCCTGTCCTAGGCATGGGGATTCAGGAGAGCAAAACACGTCCATGCCCTCATGAGTTTACATTATAGTAGGGGAGATAGATAAGTAAGTAAACTATATAGATTAGAAGAGAAATGACACAGAGAAAAATTAAGTGTATGTGTGTGATGCAATATAACAACCACAAGGTGACATTTAAGTAAAATCTTGCAAACAGAAGGAGCATGTCCTAGAGCGATCAGGAGGAATGGTCAGGCTGACAGAGCAGGGGTTGTCACGGTTCTCAGGTGGGTGCCTGCCTGGTGAGCTCGGGAGAAAGCAGTGAGGCCGTGTGGCTCCAGCAGGCTGAACTAGGAGGCGAACTGCAGGCGCTGAAGTGAGACAGATGATGCCCTTGTTTGGGCGTGTCCTACATGGGTCACTGCAAGAATTTTAGCTTTTATTCGTAGAACAAGAAAGCCAGGGGAGACTTTTGAGGGGAGTTATATCTGGCATAGTTTTTAAAGATCATTATGTTCTGTGGAGAGCAGTTGGGAGGCAACTGCAGTAATTCTGGGTGGTAAGTTCTGGGCCAAGGTGGTATAGTAGACAAGTTCTGTGTCTCTGAATATATTTTTAAGATAGAGCTGACAGTTTGTGATTTGGATGGGGTATATGAAAAAGAGAAGAATCAAAGGCAACTCCATTATTTCTGAGCTAAAGGATGGAGTTGACCGTAACAGAGATGGGGGAGCCACTTTAGGTGTAGCTGACTTGGAAGATTAGGGGTTCAGCTTTGGTCAGGTAAGTTTGAGATCTTATGAGACTTCCAAGTGGAGATTACTTAAAAAATTTAGAGGGCTCTTAGGCATAATATCATTTGATCTTTTAACCTTTAACTTCAATATTTGCTAGCTCTTCCAAAAAGCATTTCCACCTCAGAAAAATAATTGAGAACAGTTCTAAGACAAATTGTTATTCATATGTAAATGGTATGGAATTTCTTCTGCCTTCTCTAGTTGATGAAGCAGTAATGCAGTTTGAGCACTTACTGAGAGACACATCAGAGTTTAGCTTATAGATTCTAGAGTCAGTTCTCAATCCTTTTGCTTATTGACTATGTGACTTTGGCTTTATTCAGCTTTCTCTACCTCACTTCTATCATCTATGTGATGATGAAAATAATGTCTACCTAGAAGGTATTCGTTTGTATTGGTGGTGTATTTACAAAGTGCCTAATACGTAGTGTTAAATATGTCATACAAATTCTTTCAGATAATTTGCTAAGAGCCTGGGCTGTACTTAACTTGCCTTGAATATACTCAAAGCTCTGACCCAGCTATACCACCTCCTTATAAAAGGTTATGTGCTTCACAAAAAGCCATGGATCTGGAAAAATGCAACTTTCCCCAAAAGGAATCTTACGACCCCATTCTGTAAAAGCTTTTAGAATTCTTGAGGTAGATCTTCATGGAAATGACTTATTGGTTCTATCTGTAGCAGTACCTAGGCATTCTTAAAATTTGGGTCTTATAAAAGCCATTTTAAGATAATTAAAAATGGCTAAGCCCATTCTGTGGATTTAGGGTTCAGTCTCTGACTGCTTACATTGTTATTTTAAGTAAGTGCATATAAATTGCTTTCCAAAGAGGCTTTACCCTCTTTCCGTATGTTCTGCAAATAGTCTGTGAAAATTGTTTATTACGGAGAGTGGTTTCTTTTTCTTTGGTGCTGCATCTCTATTTCCTCTACTGGTCAGCTGCTTCAGGATCCTACCTTTGGCAATGATGAAAGGAGACCTTAAGATTCTTTCACCAGGATGAGTAATTTCCACAGTGATTCCATGCTGCAAATAGACACCGACACCCTTAGTCTCCAAGGGTTGTGTGGGACTGACCTTACAGCTCGTCTTGAAGTATGGGGACTGGGACATCGGCCTGTCCAATGAGGACTTTTCTTGGGACTTTTGCTAGACCCACCGGGGAAGAAGAGCTCTCATTAGGATTTCCAGCTTTAGGGATTCTGATGGTCATCTCTGCTGTCACATTAAGCAAGCTTGTTGAGACAGAAGACAGCAAGGAAAGCAGACGTAAGGGACAGATAAAAATAGATTTTCAATTACATTTTTTACCCCTTCATTCATTTCTGAAGCTTAATGTCTTGGTTATGTGATCCAATGACCCTCTCACCTTTTAAAATACTGCTTTTGCTCGATAAATGATTTGAGTCTAAATTACTGATTTATCTGTGGCATATTCTTGTATGTAAAGCTAAGTACTTCTCTGAGTGTGGTAGCTGAGGTTACACTATTTACACATTTTAATGCCTAAATATTCCATGATACTGTTGTGTACCACATATACATACACTTATGGAATAGAAAACAAGAAATGAATATCTAATACTCATAATATGTCCTATTGTCAGTGGCCATAAATGATTATTGTGATAATCTGAAAATGACAACTGGCAGTTTCATAACAGGGATTGTCAAAAAAGCAAACGAATAAATGATTTCATGTCCAGCAAGATGGGTCTTCTCTGGCAAATGCCTTCATACTAGAAACACCGTGTTCATTATAGGTTTATAGTCCCTTTCACTGAAACCCATGGGGCAAGAGAGATCTTTCATGCCAGAATTCTTCAGCGCTTCTAAGCTTGCCTGTTCTGGTCTGGCTACCTGGGCCCCTCCGGGCGGGAGGCCTTCCTTGAATGCTGCTTGGTGCTCAGCTCAGTCCCTATGTGCAAAGGAGCATTAAGCAGTTCATCAGAAGCATGTACTTCCAGTCCCCGTCTGGACATACGGGCTTGGGGGACCTTATTACTGAGCTTTTTCTTTAGGGCCCCACATTCTATGTGGTTACATGCCTTTTCTCCCAGGAAGGACCTCGGTCTCCTGCCTGAGGGGAACAAGCCTGTCTGATAGTGTTCTGATGTAGGCAGGGGACGGGCACTGTGGGTATCATGGCTCAGCATGCTCGGGGCTCCAGGGAGGACCACTGGTCTGACTGCTCTTTATACAGAAATTTCAACCAATAATATCTGTACATCTGTGTGGTAAAATATACATAAAATTTACCATTTTACCATTTTGAAGTGTACAATGCAGTGACATTAGGCATTACACAACATGGTTGTATAACCATCACCACTGTCCATACTCAAAACTTTCATCATCCCCAGCAAAAACTGTTCAACTACCACTCCCTTCCCACTCCCAGTCCTGTCTGCCTGTGCGAAATATATAGACAATATAGATAATATATAGACAAATACAATCTCTGTGCCTTTTCTGATACCTCATATAAGTAGAATCACACAGTATTCATCCTTTTGTGTTGTCTGTGCATTTTTATTTTTCAAATAACTCAGGTTAAGGAAGTGGCCCAAGGCCATCAGCTCTAAGGGGCAGGAACCTAGGTCTGTGCAGAGACTGTACTTTAGGTACTGTGCCTACTACTTTAGAAGAGGACTTTTCCCTCCACACACACAGGTATCCATCATAGCAGGTATTCCACAATTAAATTATATCCAGAATGTTTTCCCATGCCACTAGGAATTCTCTGAAACATTTTAATGCTTTCTAACAATCATTTTGGATGTCTCATGCTTTATTTTTTGACATTTAGTTGTTTGTTTTGAATTTTAAGTAATAATATATACCTTTGTATATAAATATCTTATTCTGATTAGAACCCTAGGATAAAATAGAATGTAATTTTCGGTTCAAATAGACATACTTAATAATTGATACTTACTGTTAGACTACTCCTTAGAAATTAGCCAGTTTATAATACATCTTCATGCCACTGTTTTTTTTTAATTAGGTAAAAAATAATGTTCTACTGGTTGTAAGAGATTCTTTAGTGACTAAGAATAAAGACTTTCAAATTTAATTTGCTATCTTTATTTCCTATATATTATTTATGTCTAGCTCATTTTTTCTGTTTTAAGGTAATCATATAAAACTTTTCTGCATTTCCGTGGCAATTTTGTTTGTTTTAAATTTGATGAATTAATGGGTGGAACAGAAAGTATAGTCCAGTATTCAATCTTCTGTCTGTTTTCCTCATTGAAATCTAGAAGATTCTTTGGTGGTGAGTGGTTCTTTTATTGCTTTTGTAGTTTTTAAAGTGGATTTTTATTGCCTTTAGCAATTAATAAAACTAATAAATGGGTGTTCTTTTCAAAAGTACTCAAAAGAAATATACAAAAAAGGCTTATAATCCCATTCCCAAACAGCCATCTGCAGAAGGCAGGGGAAGATTTAGTCAGGAATACAAAGAAATATAATACATGAAAAAAATGAGGCAATTATTAACTCTAGGAAAAACCACCTCTGGCTTTTGCTCAGAGGTGAACCGTATTTACAGGGTCATAAACTAAAAAAAATTTAAACAAAAACTTTAACAAAGCTATACTGAAGAGGGCCAGGGGAGTATAGCAGATTGAAAAATCCTCCTTCAACCTTTTATGCATTAAGTGGCAGAAATATATGTAGTTTACTTAGTTATATGCATGTACATATGAAAAGAATTAGCTGAAGAAGTTAGTTGTTTCTGGGGAATGGGACTTGTGCCAAAGGCAGATTACTGTTGAGTTATAAGCCTTTTAGAGCTATTTTATATCTTTGGGGTAATTATAATACATAGGTTAGGATAAAGCTAAAAGAAATAAGATAGCAAAATATCTACATTAAAAAAAAATTCTCTTGAAAATTTTATTAACATTTAATACGCAGTAAATAAGTAAACTTTTCAGCCTTTCTGAAATTTTAGTTTTAAAGATAAAATGTATTTCAAAAGTCCTAGTGTAAACAATCAGACATGAATAAACTTTTACAATGAACTTCTCCAGCAAGTCTCTTTAACACCTTTTTTCTTGGGATGACAATAGTATTATGATGGTATTAAGTTCTTTAATAGTCAAATGAACTGTTTTCAGTATTAATGGTTATTGGCAAATTTTGATTTTTTCACTACTCTGCTAAAGCAAGATAAAACATGATGCTTTAACATTTTTTTCAATACCCTACCAACTATTTTTTAGTGAAAAATGACTTGGTACTAAGTGTTCTTATGCTCAAGTTCAAAGAGCGACCTTTAATCCCAACTGAACTTGATATTCCAAGATTTAAAAAATGTTTAATGATATTTACATAATAAATACAACTTTAATCACTCAGTTCTTCCTCATCACTGAAATATGTGCTTTTCTTTATCCTTGGGCGTCTTGAATCATCTGATGTTGAGGGACCCCCTGGACTGGGTTTCCATTTTTTTTGTTCTTCTTCAATTTTGGCTTGCTATAATGTGATTCAGAAAACAGAACAAAATCAAGAACCTGTTTATATTATTTATGTGCATTAATTCAAAACACGGCAAAAAAAAAATATACCACAAGCGCTAACACTCCTCAGCCTCCCAGCCCACACGGCCGGCCGGACACCAGCAGACGCCTCCCCTGCCCGAGTCAGGCCCCACTGTCGCCACGTCACTAGAGTAACCTAGGCAATGCCAGCCTTTAACAGGTACATGAAATGAAGCCTACTTTCAAGCCGTGCTGGAGGCAGGAATATTATATGAAACACAAAATTACTTAACTAAAGGAAAAATAAATTGATGTGCACATTTATAACTTAACTACATTAAAACAAAGTAACTATTTATATAAAATCAGGAGATTATAGATCCTTCTTCAAAAATGTTTCATATACTTATATTAGAACCTCTAACGCTCAAAAATATGTTTTTGGTTTTGTTTTGAAATGAAGCTTCTTTTACAACATTATCTCTGGCTTAATTTAAATCTTTTCTTTTGGGCTAAACCCACTTTGTAAGCAAAGAGTTTTGCTGAATTCTACAATGAAAACAGATGAAGAGATTAAAAGTATTATGAGGTTCTTAAAATGTAGAAAGAAACAATGGATACTTTTCCATCACGTTGCTCTAAGGGCCTTAGAGAAGTAGCCTGTCTACAGTTCAGGAAGTGAAGGGGAAAGGTGGAGGCTACTCTAAGGAGGTGATCAACAATGTATGCAAGGAATATAATAAAACTACTAACAAAAGGCAGCTGTGATTGGTGCCTTTTAAAAGAACCATTTAGTACCTGGAAAGCTATGGCCTGACTGAGGCTGTCAAGAGCAGGATCTTCCCCTTCTTCTTCACTTTCTTCTACTTCTTCACTAATTTATTTAAAAAAACAAAACAAAACAGAATGCACTCAACCAATAATAAAAAGACAGAACCGACAGAAGAATGTATTTAATAAGAGTGAATGTACATACACTTCTTCTTCTCGTTCAGGAATTTTCTTCTTTTTCTTTTTCTCTTTCTTCTTTGGAGGCTCACGTTCTCCAAGCATATTTTTAGGACAGGCATAACTTAAGTGACCACTTTCCTTTTGTTTCCCATTAAAATGCAAACGAAAAATACCATTATTTGTTGTGTTATTAGCAGAAACTTGCCTGGTACCCTAAGACTAAAAGGTTTTAGAATTTAAAAAAGAATATCGCTACACTAGGAATATAGATGAAATAATTAACAAAACCCATTACTTTAATATTTAGAAGGAAAAAATATTACAACTCCCAATTGGTTACTTGAACAGTGAGTATTTTAATAGTCTAACTAAGGTATCATATGTATTCTTCCTTCAAACATTGTAAATCTCAAGATTCAGGATATAAAACTACTCAAAATTTAAATGGACCATCTAACTAAAATGTACAAAGTTTGTTATTATTTGATAAAAAGGAGACAAAACCATTCCTGTTAAAGTCCAAGATGCTGCTTAATGTTCTTAGTTTTTACACATGGAAAATGTTGTCTTCCTCACTTCCTCACTAGTTATTTCATTTGCTCTTTTTATATCTAGGTCATAACTGCACTATCCAATCATGGGAGCCACTAGCCATGGTTCTCTTAGGGCCACTGAGAACTGTCTGCACTGATAAGCACTATAAGGGTAAAATACACACTGGATTTTGAAGTCAGTATGAAAACAAATATAAGATATCCTAATTTTTTAAAAATACTAATTACATATTCAAATGATATATTGGATATATATTGGGTTAAATAAAAGATATATTAGTTTTTACCTTTTTTTAAACTTTTTTGTTTTTTAATTACACTTATCAATGCTTATCACAAGAGTATTACAAAACATAGAAATGGATAAAGGAAAAATAAAAGTTTTTACCTTTTTTTAAGTGACTACT
This sequence comes from Manis javanica, assembly GCF_040802235.1. Taxonomy (NCBI): domain Eukaryota; kingdom Metazoa; phylum Chordata; class Mammalia; order Pholidota; family Manidae; genus Manis; species Manis javanica. The sequence continues at coordinate 3,055,992 of NC_133170.1, read as the reverse complement.
AGAAAATTTAAAATTATAGTTGTGGATTATATTACATTCATATTTAACAGTGCTGGGCTAGCCATAACATTATGATGAGCCAAAACACAGAGTTGTGAGTCACCAGACAATGTACTATGATGTGTACACTAGCTCACTAAGATACCTTCCAGCAGTACTAATGTGAGAGGGAGGCTGTGGGACAAGACCATCCAGGACTCATGCTGCAGAGGAGAAAAATGACCATGCTTTTCAAGTCTGTCTCACAAAGCAGAAAACAGACCGTGTACTGTGCATACCTGAGGACAGGGCTGAGCCCAAGGGCTAATGAACTGCTGAGAGAACGGACTTAGCAAAGTATTTTCCTAACTGTTTTTGGAACAATGGTATGCCAAAAAATGTTAGAATATCTCATATTAAAAAGGGCTTTAATAGTAGAATAACTTTGGGAAAAACCAAGTTAAATAAACATAAACAGGTTCTGGGAAGTTTAAATTTAATGTAAAATGTACGAAGTATAATGTACCAACTCTGTGGGCCCATAAACCAAAAAGATAGTAACACACTGATCCAAAGTCTCTGACACAATTTGGCATTTACTGTGAATATGAGGACACATACTAATCTGTCTGACCATAGCTACTCCTCCCTTTTTTTTACTTAAGTTTTCCTTAATAAAACTCAGAACTCTGGAACACAGTTTCTGAAACATTAACTTAAGAGGTGTTAGAATCACAGTAATTGACAAATGCACCCAGAACCTTGCTTGCTCTCTTTTTTTACCCATCAGTCCATACATCCATTTATCTATATATCTTCTGGGGGAATGGCAGTGAGGGAAGGGACCCCCACCCATTTCCTTGTATCTTCCATGTAGTTTTGTAGCCAGGAAAACGTCTCTCAGCAGTCCTCTTCCCATAATTCCTCTGGGACCCTGTTTCATATCAGCATTTTGGAAACTTGACAATAACCCCCCGACTGAAATTCTCCTCGTACCATTATGGGCCTTGTACAGAACTAACTGCTCTGTGACTATCCATCTTGCCCGATCACAAGTATGAATGGGTGACAGCGGATTCGGGCAACTAGGTGAGGACATTTGGGGATGGTTGTTATAGACCATTAGCCCTAACAGGAAAAAAAACAACCCCAACTTTAAAACACAATATCCCATAGAGGACAGGTCATAAGATACTGTTTATACTAACTGTGATGCCAAACATTAGCAAATATACAGAAACAGGCAATATCCTATGAACACAAAAATGGGTCACCAAAATCTTTCGGAATGTTAAGTAATTTTACTCTGACACTTGTTAACCTAACAATTTTAAAGATTTAGAAACTAGAGAAAATGCCACTCTATATTCCCCAACTCGGGTTATCTTTACATACGGTATTTTAATCCGGTTTACTTAGAGGGTTCTAGAGCTCCAGCATATAGCAACTTTTATAACCCAGTTTCAGCCAGTTTCGGGAGCACAAATAAAACAAGGATGTGAGAGAGACCTTCGACTATGGAAACGCACAGTAAGTGTCAGGCACACGTACCCCGCATTCGTAACACTTGGATTTGTCGAAGTAGCTGCGGCGCCGGATGAACTCGGCGGCTCTTCCGTTGTCGATGGCGATGCTTGCGCGGATCACTCTGCCGAACAGCTGGGCCGAGGGGAGAGGCAAGCGCAAGGGACGCACTTAACCAAAACCTAAAACCACAGCTGTTGGATCCCATCCCATCAGGCCTTCAATTTCATTCTGTATTTGATATGTTTTTATCAACTGCGCACTCAGGAGTGACAGATTCTAGCTGACAGAAGAGATTCTTACTCCTTAGGATTCTACCAGTGTTTTGGGAGCCCACACGGGTTTTGATCTCTTGCCTTTCCTGTACGTTAAATACCCTTGAATCTCCTGGTATCTGTCAGATCTGACCATTCACCGCATCTCCACACTTTCGGTATGAATGAGCACAAAGGCTTTTGGGTTAAAAACCTTGTTGGGAATGAATGGCTTACCTGTTTGTTGTTTATTGCCTTGGTACAGTTTTGTGCAGAGTCTTTATCCAAAAATAAAATAAATGCAACCCCTTTACTCTTCCTGGTATCTTTATCTTTCATAATAGTAACCCTTAAAGCATAAATAAATAGCCAGTTAAAAATAATGAGCAATAAATAAAACATATTAATAAATATTTGGAAGACTCAAGTGTTCAAAAAAGGGTTAATAAAACATTTAGAGTTAAGTAAGAGACACTAACACATCTGATGAATCATGGGATTCACATTCAAAGTCATGGGATATGAGGGAGGACAGAAATGAGGCGCGATCCTGACGCGACACAGGTGAGCACGGCTAAGCGGAGTGTCTCAGAAACATCGGTGGTCTGCAGGATGAGGCGAAGAGACTAGAGGCAAGGGAACCCTGAGGAGTGAGCGTGATTCCTCCTCTCTAATTCCCTCACCCTGCAGAAAACACAACAAAACTGAGCTATTCTCTACTACACTAAAACTTATTTATTTTTTTCTAGGGTTTAGAATCTGATTATATTCTTGATATTCTTTCAAAGAATCTCCAGTTCTTTGGTTTTTCGCCATAGCGCCCACAGTACCTGGTGAGAGGGATGGTGTAAGAACACACCTGCTCTTTCTCCCGAGCTCTCACTCATCCCTAGTCCTTGTGGTTGTTGCTCATCGTATGTCATTACACACAACTTAAAAGACAATGTTCAACAGGGGCCTGTGCAGATATGGCGGATTCCAAGGCTGAGATAGGACAGGTACAAGATGAACCTGGAACATCTTGTTATGCCAGAAAGGAAGTATTTAAAAAAAGAAGAAATGATGGGAAATGGCACAAAAGTACAAAAGCCAGTGGAAGGTGCCCGCCACTGGTCAAATCCAGGGCAATTTAAATACTGACATAATTAATGAATTATAAACCACCTCTTTTAGTCTGGTACATTTGTAAAGAACATAGTTCTCCTTCATCAGCCTATATTGATAATAAGTAAATGGGGGAGAAGGGAGGGCTCCTGCTGAGAGCAAAATGTGTCGGGATGAATGGTGAATACAGAGAGTGCTAGAGCTGGAACACGGCCATTTGCAACAACCACGGCAAAGGCAGGATCAGGTAAGAATCACAACAAACGTGAATCAAACATGGAAATTTTACGTGGATCAAGAAATCTGCAATCATCTTCCACTGAGTGCTTATTAGTTGCAAAGGGAAAAAAAGTAATTATACAGTGAGGAAATGGGTCAACACCTTGACTGGTGATCAAAATTACTATCACTAGAGAGGGACTGACGGACACTGAGTCCAGATAGGGTACCTTGCAGAATGCAGTGTCACCTACATAGATACCAGCCAAAACCACAAAGCCCAGTGTAATCACGAGGCAACATCAGGAAAACACAAAGTGAGGGGAAAAGAGAAGGAGACTTATGTTCTTTACAAATGTACCAGACTAAAAGAGGCTAAAAAGATGACAGTTAAACTCAACACCTAACTCCAGACTGGATCCTGGACTAGAGAGAAAATTCTATGTTGGACAAATAGGTCAACTGACAAAATTAGAACATGGATGGCTGGTTCAGTGTTTTACCAGTATAAATTTATGAACTTGGTAACTACTGTGGGTCTGTAATACATAGCCCTACTTATAGGAAATACACATTGAAGTATTTAGGAATAAAGGGCAATGATGTTTGTAACTTACCCTCAAATGACTCACAAAAGCAAACTGTGTGTGTTATACACTTACATACATACATATACACATGAACATATAAAGAAACACATCTACACACAAACTTTACACATGTGGGAGAGAAAGTGATAGAATAAAGGGGGTAAAATGTTAACAACAGGTAAATCTGAGTAAAGGGTATTTTGATGTTCTTTGTAGTACTTTTGTGATTCTTTATAAATCTGCAATTATTTCCAAATAGAAAAAAAAAGACAACGTTCAAGACAAAGCTTACTAACTTTCTAAAACCTGAATTAAGAGAAAAACAAGAGAACAGAAATGAATAAATTTTATTTAGTATTATATTTCACATATTAAGATTTATTTTATTTGGATTTGGGTTTAGGTACTTAAGATAGCCACTGTAATAAAACTGGTAAAAAAAAAATTCCATTATATTAAGAAACTATTTTATTAAAAAAAGAAACATAAATTTTAATAATTTAGGGGAAAGTGGGCAACTTCAAATGGTTCACTTTCTCAGAAGAGAGCATCTGTGGGTTAATTAGGTTTAAAAGGAAAGAGAAGCCAAGCGCTTGAGGAGCTATAGTTTAGACCAGTTCTCTTCAAAGCCACCAGTTATAAAGAACACGCAGGAAAGTTTTTAACAAACTTTCAAAGAAACATAAAGTAAGCTGTTTGCTTTAACTTCTTGGAATGTTCATGATGTTTGTGAAGGCTGGCGAAAGTCCTAACTCATTTTTTAGGAAGTATCGTTTCCTAGTGTGTCTCACCTGTTCCCTTTTCCATTCACACTGCTTTTCTTTGTGTCACAGTGGCATTACTTTCAATAGCGTATCTTACCGGTTCCCCTGATGTTACTTCTCTCATGTGCTAGCGGAGTGATCTTCTACTTAAAATTATGGGGTAACTAAAATCACATCATTCCTGTGCTCAAAAGTCTCTGGCTCTTCACACCGCCCACTGTCTGTTCCTGCGATCGATACTCTTTCTGGTTTGGCTCCGACCCCCTCACCACCACTGCTCCTCCTCACGCACCAACTCTGTGGTCCAGCCACAGCCGACCACGGGATGTGCACGGAGCATGGCCTCCAGTTCCCCAGTTTGGTGCCCCTGTTCAAATGGTTTTCATCTTTGGTCAACTTTCAATCTTTTCCCATTAAAATTCTACATTTTTTAGGGTTCAGAATATGTCAGTTCTCTAATCTCTTTAACTGGAAATAATTTCTTCTCATTTCTGCTATTCTGTACCAAAATCTTACACATAAACAATGACTCATTTCACCTATCTTAATGTGAACTCCTTTAAGGTTGTCTTTATAACCTCTATTAAGCCTAGCTCAATATGTTAAAACAAGAAGACATAAAAATGGGAAGTAATATTTCTCAAAGGAGTACATCTAACTGTTCATTCATGTGGTCATTCAGTCACTCCATTAGCCTCAAGTCCAGGCATTAGGTACTGATAATATGAAGGCAGAAGGACAAGTTTTTACCTTCAGGAACAAGCTTAAGGGTCTGGCAGCTCAGAGACCTGTAAGTCAACTGTAACAGACTACTTCCCTAGGGATACTTTTTACAGTAACAGAAAAAAACTGTTATACCAAGGATTTGAATGGACAAATCTAGGATGATTCCCATGTTCATTGCATTAGAAAAGAGGTAGATGGTACCACTTCCTGATATAAGGTATAAATTATACTCATTTAAGCACATAATGTGAAGCAGACACTATTTTGGAAAATCTGGGTGCTGTACATTTAACACCCACTGCCTGCTCACCCACCCTTCACACATAAAGTAAGTGCACCACTAAGTATCACCCATTTCACTGCCTGATGATCTCTCAAACTGACCTGTCTCTACCTCTCCAGCTATACCAACTTTTCCAAATTTCTCTTCTGGGCAGTAGTTAGCTTTCTGACTGGTCTTGCATCTGCTCTTATTCCCCTCCAATCCAACCTCCACACTGATGCTAGAATACATTTTAAAAATTTCAAATCATGTCATTCCCTCATTTGAAACTCATGAATTCTGGGTGTCTTAGGATAAAAACCAAGTATCTTGTAACATGGCCAAGAAGCAAGATTAGGAACTTGCTTCCACCTATGAAACCATCTCGTCCCCTCTCTCCCTTTGCTCTTCATCTCTAGTTACACTGGCCTTCTTTCTGTTTCTTGGTCTCACTTTATTTTCTCCTGCCACAGGACTTTTGCATAAGCTACTCCTTCTAACTGAAATGTTCTTCCCATTCTTTTTGTCTGCTTAACCGTTACTTGGCCTTCAGGGTTTCAACTGGGTTTACCTGATCAGAGGATTATCAGGTAAACCTACCCTGACTCTCTAGACTAGATCAAGCCTCCCATTACAGGTGCTTAAAATTCTGTCTTTAACTTCACAGTAGTCTCAAGGTTTATAATTATGTATTTATACAGAAAGTCACTCAGAGGTGCTGACAGAGTAAAACCAAGAAAAGGTAATGGTTAAAGGAGTAGGCTCTGGAATCAAACTGCTGGTTTCAAATTTTGTTCCATCACTAACTAGCAGTGTAATTTTCAGGTCTACTATCTGCTTCAGTTTTGCCATTTGTAATAATGAGATAATAAGAGCATCCACTTTAAAAGGGAGCTGTGAGAATTTACTGAGATACTATATGTAAAGAGATTAGAACAATGTCTAGCATATTTATGTGCTCATTGTTACGTATCCTCCTCATTAGGGTTTTGACTGGTAGCTACTGTTCGAAATTCTGAGGACCCAAAAATTTACCTAGAAGCATTTTTGATTTTTTTAAGAGAGAGAGGTTAAGTTTAAAAAAAGTTAACTTTGGGATGCAAATGAACTTAAACTGTTTAACATCAAAAGACAGAGGAAAAACAGCTAGTCAAGATAAATATGCTCTAAATTTTTGGGATTTTAAATATGATTTTAAGTTTATAGTAGAATCTAGAATATACTGGTTATAAGATAGTTAGAATGATAGCATCTTTTTACTTATTTGCCCCATAATATAGTTGCCATTTGAAATAGTGAATTAAATATGAAAACCTCAAGTGCCTTTGTCCTTTCTTAAATATTGGCCCCAAATATTGTTTCTACCATTTTTGTATGTAAGTGGACTTTCCAACAATGTCTAAACTTTCTATGAAAGCAGAGAATATGTTTTGTACTTGTTTATGAGTCTCATAAGCACTTTGTACATTATATACACTGAAATACTTGTTTTACATTTTGATAAATATTAGCCCACTTATAGTATACTTCATAAAACACCTTCTAGTAAGCAAAATATATATTTAATCAGAGCCTTTAATTTATGTCTATTTTGGATAACAGAATCAGTTTGTCCTTAGAAATATGGTAAGAAATCATATTGTTTAAATAAATTATGATTATAAGGGAATACTATGAAATCATCAAATATGAGCATGCATCTTTATAGCATATGGAGATATTTAAGATATAATCTCAAGTTAAAGACAACAAAATTACATGTGTAGAATTGAGTCTTTAAAAAAGCTGTCTATACATGTTTATGTACATAGAAAAATGACTGAAATACATAAGAATGTTAGTGGTATTTTTATTTTCTTTGTTTATTAAATATTTGTTTTGTAAAGAATACTAATGTACTTCTGCTAAAAAATAATGGAGAAGTAAATTCATATAAACTTTTAAATTAAGTTTCAAAATTTGATGTGAATACTTACTTTACAACTTTGCCATACTTGGAAAATATCTGAAAAGAAGGACCACATAGTAATTTATAATTAATTAAAAATTATTAAAAAAAATTAATTTTCCGGGTTGTATACACTTACCACATTCTTCTCACAGTTTATGAAAAATTTTAACTTTCAGTCTATAAGTCAGCCCCAAGCATATATACTTTTTGTGATAGAATAATCTCATTTTTGTTATCGGCGTCAAAGGAATGTCTCAGTTCCTAAATTTCTGACAAGCGTGCACACAGAGGAAAAAAATAAACCACTCTTTACGTGTGGTAGATGGAAGGCTCACACACCGTGCAGCAGCTTCCAGTGGTGTATCCATGGCAACCATCACCCCCGCCTTAGCTCCAGAGAAACCCTGTGCGGCCGGTATCCATGTGGAGGGATATCTCTGTTCCTAGCCTACCGCGTCAAGCTCACTGCTTCAGCAGACAGACCCTTACACTGCTTATAAAACAAAAAAGCTTCTGTAATGAAAAAGTCCATTCCCACCTGTCTCCTTCTGCCCACCCTTAGCCGTGTTAGTGGCACTTTACAGTTATTTGCAAGCCTTTCTTCCCTTTTACGTCTACATCTTCACCTTTGGCAATCTCATTTCTACTGTTTAGCTACTACTTGTACACTAATAGTTCCTATTCATTATGCAATGCTTCTTAGAGAAGTCTTTTACAGTACATTAGTGTGTGCCGTTCAATAGTAAATTTTTGAATTTCACGATTAAGTTGTATAATGCTGGAATGCAGTATAACTGAGTTGCAGTATTAGCCAACACTGAATTCTGGACCAATATAGACAGTTTTCTCTATCACACTTTCTAATGGCTTCTCATTTCACTCAGTCCTGTGTAGGCTCTAAGAGGCACCCCTGCAGGGCTCACCTCTGACCTGCCCTCCTCCTCTCTCCACCTCATGTCCTCTGAGCCTGAAATGCTTGTCCCCCGGACATCTGCACAGCGGCCTCTTCCTTCCTTCAGGTCTTGATTCAGAAGTTGCCTTCTTAATGAGGGCTTTTGCCCACCCATGTAAAATTACACCTCCATTCCCAGCCTAACATTTAATAACTTCCTTTCCTGCATTTTTCCTTAGCACCTAACATGTCAGCATTAACTCAGTCTCTAAAATACAGTATCAGTTGATTTTTTAATATTTCACATTGTTTCTCTATCTTGCAATGAGTGTCATGAATGATTTTCATCTTTTTGTTCACTGATGTGTTCCTAGTATCTGTAAGAATGCTCAGTGTTACAGTGTTCAATAAATATAGAAATGTCTCTATTTTGATACAAAGGAGGAAGCCCAAGTTCTTTTTCTCCTCTGTCCTGAGATTCAAGCTATCTTAATTAGTCAAGCGCTATGTATCATCTACGCAGCGTCTCTCTACTCAACATCTACCCAAAGTGAGAGAAGAGGGCACACGTGGAAGAAAGGATTCACGTCATTCCTTACAGTCCCTACCAACTGCCTATCTGCAGGAAACCCTGTTCTCTGTTTAAGGTAAAGACATTAAAGAAGGTGTTGGAAAGGATCCCCCCCACCATCCTAACCTGGATTAAAATTTATTACACGGTTAAGTTGCTGCCACATATATAATAAGATACTCCCAGAAATTGAGGGTTAGGAAAGGAATGTTTCCACTGGCCCCTTCCTCCAAAGCCTCTACCATTTTCAAAAGCCAAGTAAATAAGCACAAAAAATCAGCCTATTACAAGTTGCTCCCACTTCATTAAGCTAGGTATGTCTGCTATTCTCTATAAATGCCCAGAAAATTTTCTTTGGAAATTACAAAATTGTATATATATTTTTTCATTTACTCATGCTTGCAATAGCGGTCTTTGGTATTGAGGGTTGAAGGGCATCGTAATGCACTTAAGAATTTTTGCCTAGAACTGCTTAATCCACATCTGTATTAAAAAACAGAATTCAGTAGTAACTGTAATAATACAAAAACTTACCCGGTATAAGTCATTGTTGGTCAGGGAAAAAGGCAAGTTGGATACATACACTGTGCTTTTACTTGGGGCCAATCCACCACTCATTTCTAAAAAGGAAAAAAGAGAAAAAAACCAGCTACTGAAACCAGGTTCTTAGTTTCAATTTTAAAACTAAGATAGGCCATCACGGATTTGACTGTGCCAGATTTATACACCCTAAAATGATCCTTTTAGGGTCAGGAACCATGCCTCTCGCTGGGCGAGGTAAGGAATTCCTCTTCTCCAGACACCACTTAAAATTCAGTTTTCTGGTCCATCTTTCAAGTAGATTCTTTACATCACCCCGAAGTGCTGGACTATGGTGTGGAGGGAGAGGTGAGTTTTTAACAGACGAAAACCTCTCAGGCTACGAGCAGGAAAAACACACCTAGGGCCTTGCGTGACTGCATCAGGAGGAGCCTGGCCGCTCTCAAAGGCCTGAGCCCCTGCCTTTCACTCATGCTCTGCTTGGGGACCTTGCTGGTTGTCTTTAATATTTTTCTCTGAATGATAAGAGGAAATTTTGGCCTTACATTTTGACCATGTTGACTTCTTTCACATCACAAAGTTTGCACAATATTGCTAAGGGATGAAATACGCTATATGAGTACGTTTCACGGCCTTGAACGATACTGACTTGCGCATGAATTTCAAAGTTTATAAATATAATTTGTCATGGATTTTCATACCGTTATCTTACAGAGTCAGCAAATGACCCGTGAAAATTACACGGTCCTCAACGAAGTTCAAAGTTCCGATTTAAACAGCGCGCGGCCGCTCACTGACGGCACAACGGTTTGCAAGGCGCGTCAGCTCCGAAGTAAAGCGAAAAAGCGCTCGGTGCGCGGGGTGTTTCGGGGACTCCGAAGGAACTCGGCACCGACAGGTCGCGTTCTCGGGGCTTCTCTTCTGAAACGATTTACCCGTTGGCCGCCGTGGGGGGAACTGCGAGGGCAGCGAAGGTCTCGTCCCGAGCGGCGGGGCAGAAGGGGCGCCGGGCGGCCGGAGGGGAGCGGCCCGCGGGCGCACGTCGGCGGCCGAGGCGGCGCTTACCTGCAGGTGGGGCGGCCCGAGGGCGCGGCGCGAGCCGTCGGCTCGGGGGAGGCTCAATCCGGACTACGCCGCGCGCCCCGCGGCGGCTTGGGCATCCCGAGGCCCGGAGGCGCCGGGGACCAGGAGACGCCGGGGACCAGGAGGCACCGGCACCCGCACCACTTCCCCGTCAGCGACGAAGCCAGGCCCCGGGGCGGGCCGGCGGCGCGCGCTCTGTGACGTCATCGCGCGCGCCGGAAGTGCTCCGGCAGAGCGACGGCGGGCGGACGGCCGCGTTGCGGGTCCGGGCGACGCAGGTCGGGGAGCGCCTCTTACCTGCCGGAGAGGTAGAACGGGGCGGGCGCGCGGGCGGGGCGCCGCGGGGAGCGGGCGGGCGTCTCTCGGGCGAGCCCCGGCCTCCCCGCTGCCTGCCGTCCCCGCGGCTGGGGTTGCAGGGACGCGGCGGAGCTCGCGATACAGGCACCCGAGTCCGAGGTACAGGTTCACTTCTCGTTAGCAAATATTCGGAAAATATGCAAAAAAAAAAATGGACTGAACTAGGTCACTTCAATGACCAATACCAATTAGAAAGTCGGTAAATTTACCCAGTGTGCTCGACGTACCCCGTTCGTTATTAGGCGCTCTGAGAGCTACAAAAAAGTGTTAACCGGGCTTTTTTCTGCGGCTCTCTCAGTCTAGTTGAGGAGGCAAGGTCGACTTGGGGAGAGACCTGGATTCACAGAACGACTCGTCTTGAATGTCGGTGCGGACAAATGCTGAACTTTGGGGCCTCTTTCCCTTCCCTAAGTCTGTAGTGGGCCCACTGATCTTTCTCTAAGAGTCGGTAAACAAACAGGACCATCATTACCGGGGCAGCGTAGTTTATGCCTCTACCCACCTGCACACACAGACCAGGCCTCTGACCGCCCCTGGGAGCCTGCGTGCCACAGCCTGGAACCCACAGCCTCTCCGGAGCCTGCACAGTCAACCCAGACTGAAGCCGAGGTCCTCTAGCGAGACGGGAGTGCAAACCGCCCGGGGCGAAGCCGAATTTTGAGAGGCCCGAATGCCTCCGCATCCACCAGGGCACCGCTGGGACTCATTCTCTTGGCAAACTTGCGGCCAGCCAAAACCGCCATGCTTCACATCCCCGTTATCCTTGGTTACCGCCCAAGATGTAAGCCCCTTCGGACTGTACGCTCCACCCTCATCATGCCCCTAGGTCCAGCCTTTCACTGCTGCTCCCGCTTTTTCCCCCCCCATTTCACCCCTCAACAGGACAACTCTGCTTTCTGAAACCTCTATTCCCTTTTTAACAAACTATTACATATTCAGCCTCTTTAGGAAATTCTTTCATCTCTGGACCCTAACACCTGGCTTGTCCCTCCAGCCCTTTCGGTTGAGCCCGTTTTGTGACACCTGCATGATGGCCTTCGCCAGGCTAAACTGATTTCACTTTCTCAAAATACTTTTTCCTCCCTCAGCGCCTTTGGAAGGGCCCTTTTCTCTCTCTGTAGCATTTAATTTTTTAGACTTTTCCTCTACCTCTTTGTGATGAATTCTTACACCTGCTAAAGATCTCAGTTTAGAGTCACTTCCTGAGGGGTTTTTCCTTTATTCCCATAGACAGATTTAGGGCACCCTTGCCATGTGCTGTGGGTGATGGACTGTATTTACCTTGTTTATTTTTGTAATTCCAGTGCCTAATGGGCACCCACGTATTTCTTGAATCATTTCACTTGCTGCCAGGTAGAATTTCAGAAGTCGGGAGTTGACATAGCATCTGACTTTAAAATGTAAGAACTTTTTGAAAGGGGTCAACTGCTACACATCTACAGGTGATTCAACCTTGAGCCTAGAATATGGATGATTCAACAAGCATTCATTGCTCCCTAGAAGTAGGTATTATCCCTCCTATTCCATAGAAAACATGGAAGCACTGAAAGCTCAGATCCCAGAGCTGAAGAATGTTGGAGTCTGACTCGGGCCGGCATTTGCATGACTTTAGGCCCATCCCTTGACTTCATATCCCGTTGCTTCACAAAGGAAACAGGTGAGGACAGAGCAATCCCACCTGATTCTAGGCCTGAAAGCTGCCGGTGGCTCCTCTTGCTTGTGGCTTTTCCCCATCATGATTGCCGCATTGCCAGAGCACCCCCTTTTTTCAAGAGATGTTGGAAATACAGGTTCTTTTCAAAGTGTTATCTCCCAGGTTTTAAGGGTTGTCAATGAATTAGATTTTATTAAAGAAAAAACCCTGGCCAAACATTTGTCACGTGTGGCCTGAGTTCAGAGTCTTCTACGTGTTGTAGGTTTTAGACACGGGCTTCGCGGGGAATACTGGATTTTGAGCCGGCCTTAGGGATGGTTGGAGGTTGAATGACAGAACGGCGTAAGAGGTATTCCAGGTTTGAAAGAAGTCAGACAACTCTAGGGTGCTGTGCTACCTTGTGGCCCGGTGAGAGCGCTAGCATGAACGACGCTTCTGCAGAGAACAGGAGGTTGGGGACATGACAGAAGAGGGCATAGGAAGGGCATAAAAGTTTGGGTTTGTTACAGGTAATAAACTATTTAAATTCTTCATCAGAGAAACAAGATATGAATGATGTATTAGCAAAGTTAATTGGGTATCCTTTGTTAAGGGTGAATTGGAAGGTAAAAGACTAGAAGGAGGCTGACAGTTAAGACCCCCATCCAGATGTGAAATGAGATTTAATTTATGTTGTACATAGGTAAACATCTGGTATTTCTATTAACTTTTGTCATTTCAGTTACTTGGTCACTTAAAATGAACAACCAAGAATCTCCTATTAAGTATTCTATACAGTACAGTAGGGCTTAAAAAGAGGTATCCTTAAAGCATTGAAAGGTCATGTAACTTGGAAAACCAGTCGAGAATGCAGTATTCAGTACTGAGTCATGGTCGTTACGAAGCACCAAGCCCCCCTGTAGTTTTTCTGCTTTGCTGTATCATTTAATGCCCTGGAATTTCTTCTCTGTCTTTACCTGTTTCCTTTGTGAAGCAGTGGGATATGATGGAAAAGGATGGGCCTTAAAATGCAGGCCTGAGTAAGACTCGAGGCCCCTTTTGGCTCTGGGATTTGAGCTTTTTGGAACTTGCATGTTTTATCCGGAATGGGAGGGATAGTATCTACTTCTGGGAGCAAAAGAAAGCTTGCGAATCGCCTGTGCAGGCTTCCTTCCCACTCCTTTGCAGTGTGAGTCTTCTGCTCTGGTCAGTTCTATCTCCTCAAGTCCATTTTATCCTCCCCAATTCCTTTTCCTTTTCTTGGATTCACTGTTGTCTTTCAACATTCTGTTGAAATTTCTTGGCTTTCTTAGCTACCATTGCCTGTATTTATCTCTTCCTGAACAGTGAACAATGATTAATTCTAATAGATGCTTTGCTCAGTGTTGACCATTTTAATTGGCATCAGTGTGAGTTTTTTAGCACAGACTTTAATTATGTTCTAAAATTCATTTTTAATCTTAGTTGTTTGGAATTTTAAATATTTTGCAATAGAAATAATACTATACACATTTTAGGATCAAGTCAGAGAAATAATACTATACACATTTTAGGATCAAGTCAACCCTTAAAAGCTTCTTGTTTCAGTATAGGGTGTCTGGACTGGCTCTTATGCTTAGATGAGATGTCTGTGATTTTAAGAAAAGTATTAGGGTCCCTTACCCCCTTCTCTCCCCCACCCTCTGCCACCCCCCAGCCAATTATATAGGGATCTTAGAGGATAGGGCCTAGGCATTGGCATTTTTTAAAGCTCCTCAGATGATTCTAGTATGCAGCCAGGTTTGAGATCACTGCTTTCGGTGCTAGAGCTCAAGGATTCGCACTGGTGGTACCTTTTGCTCAACAAAGTGACATTAGTGTCACATGAAGTGACAGGAGCCATAATCTAGTAATGCTCACTGGAAAGTGTCTGAATACAGGTTCCCCCACTATCTGAAAGTAGAGCGTTCCTATGGAACCTTTTGTAATCTGGAATGGCTGAATGTGAAGAAGCCATTATTATTTCCTAAGAGTGACAATCCTCTTCGGATTTCTTTTGGTACAGAAAACAGGTACTGATGTAGGTCTTTGGTGAAAGCAAAGTGGCATAAAGCGAACTTCTGAATAGCAGGGAAAACCTGCGGTGGGAAGGTGCAGGCTAGCACGAGGCTCTCTGGGATGGCTCGGGTAGGTGGTCGTAAGAATGATGCCTGTACTCTGCCAAGCTGCAGGAGTAAGAGAGGGGCAGGCACGGCCTTTGCAGTGGTGCTTGGTTTGGGAAGGAGGAGAGGGAGGGAAGGAAGGCGAGTAAGATGTTGTATAGTACTCTTAGAGCAGGTGCTTTGAAAGGTCCAAAGACGGAACAGCTTTGTTCTTGAGAACGTAACGAGAAGCTGACATTGGAGATGAGCGCCGGAGGGAGAGTAGCACGTGAAGGCGGGTAAGCAGGAGACTGCAAGCAGAGGGGGAGCCTGCCAGGGCGGGTGGTGAGAAACAGCAGCTACTTGGAAGACGAGCAGTTTGTGCGCCCGGCGGTTCTGGGGACGGCGGGGAGATGGTCGGAGGTGAAGCTGGGAAGGCAGGAGCAGTGCCACAAAGAAGCCTTTTTCAGGTGAGGGTTGAAACTATTCTTTTGATATGGAGAACCATTGAGGGATTTTTAAATTAGGTGTCTTATCAGAGTGAACACTGTGGCTACAGTTTACAGGGTGGGAGAGAAGCAGGGAGACCCCTGTTTTACGGGGAGTTCAGTGGCTGGATGAAGGGCATCTGAACACAGGTAATAGTTTGGTAGTGAGCTTTCTCTTTATTGGAGCTGATAGACATAACTGGACTTTGTGAAGAGATAGGACAAGTTTTGGGTCTTGTATGATGCAGGTTTCTGATTTGGGCCTTTGGGACCTGGTGTTACCATTGACCAAAATGGGGAAGACAGGAGACGAGGCAGATTTCTGAGAAGGTGAAGAACTGGTGGCGTGTTGACTTGCAGGTAATCCATCAGATATCCTCTTTTTTTTTTGTAACTAAGGTATCATTGATACACACTCTTATGAAGGTTTCACAAGAAAAACAATGTAGTTACTACATCACCCTTAATAATTATCGAGTCCCCCTCATGTCCTACTGCAGTCACTGATCAGACATCCTCTTGAAAGGAGTCAGGATGGAAGTGAAGATGTGGGCATCATTTATCTACAGGGAGGGTATTACCAGCATTCATAAATCCACTCTGTGATTACTAAGCATGTAGATTATACAATGAAAAATTGCAAGATTAGGGGGATCTAGGGTTTGACATTAAGAAGGTGACATTAAAGTGGTGATCATGTAGACAGCTGAGAAAAGCATTCTAGGCAAGGAATAGTCAATGCGAAGGCCTATTGTTCGTCTGAAGTATGAGATCACATGTGACCTTTCTACTTACTGTGGTTGGCTATCAGATAGTTACTGATGCATGTAAAGAGAAAGGAATGGGTTTGGGAAGGAGGGACAGCAATTTATCTAGTGTATTTCATCCTGGAAGCTGATGAGAACAATGTGCAGTTATACTCTATAGTCTAACCTGCTGCTGTTACCTGTTTGGATAAAATGAAGAGTTAGTTATTGCCTTGCCTGTGGATTCCAAGTGGGAGTGGTTTGACAAAGGGTATTACCCGTGACTTTCTGTTTTCTCAGTTTCCAGGCTATCCTTGCAGAGAATTCAAGTCCTCCCTTTCCCCTTGGCCCTCAGTTGGGTGGCTCACTGGAGTTGCTCGAAGAAGTATTTTTATTTCTTTCTGGAATTAAATATAGTTGACTTTTGAGCAACATGGGTTTGAATTGTGAAAGCCCACTTATGTGCAGGGTTTTTTGATAAACATATTGGGAAAGTTTTTGGAGATTTTGTGAGTTTGAAAAACGTTTGCTCTAGCTTGCTTTATTGTAAGAATATAGCATATCAAACACAGAGCACATGAAATATATGTCAATGGACTGTGTATGTTACTGCCAAGGCTACCAGACAACAGTTGGCTGTCAGTAGTTCAGGTTTTGGGGAATCAGAATTACAGATGGACTTCATTCTAATCCCATTGCTAGAGGTCAGCTGTATACCATAATGGCATATTACACATATTTTCTTTATTGAATGCGGCATAAGAGAACGAGATTTTTATAGTCAATAACCAGTTATTAGTAAACTTCTAAATGAAGTTTACATTCTCTACACTGAATTCTAAGTCTGTTTTCTGCCTCACTGTGATGTGGAGAGGTGTCCAGTGGTCAGTTTTCATATCCTCTTGGGTTGGAGAACTTTACTTCTGAGACTTCTACTGGGATATTAGTGACGTCATGACCTGGGAACATGGTCCCTTCCCTGGGAGAGCATTTTGTTCAAGTTGAGCTGATGGGCTTCTAGTTGTGGGATGGGTCAGTTTCCTCAATCTGGATGATGCCATAAGTAGCGTGTGCTGTTGATCAGAAGGTTGCTGTACTCATCAGCGGTTTTACAGTCCTTTGAGCGTTACAGGTCCTGTTTGAATTTAAGGTGAAACAGCATCTTCTCATCCCTAATTACCCTACAGCACTTTCACCATCATGTCCTTCTTTGGTTCCTTTTCCCTTTTCTGTTGTCTTAGGTCAAGATCCAGCGTAAGGCCCATCTTCTTTACAGCCCAGTATTCTTTCTTTTCTTTTGTACATAATCCTCAAGCTTTGTCTTCTGTTTTGTTTTACTCACAGTACAGGTTGCATATGGACTCTTCTGTTTATATTCCTGCATCCCCAGTTACATAGACTTCCCAAGGATAAAAGTAGTTTAGTACCTGGACATGGCCCTCCCCAGTGCTATTCAATTTTTGGGGGGATGTTTTATATGAGTGGATAATTGTTTTATCATACCAAATTCTATTTAATTTCCCCATTTTATTATGTTCTACTGTTTTGATATTCTTTCTTCTGAAAAGGTATAGCAATTTAGATTACAATAAAGCATCATATTCTGATACCCTTTTGTATGAACAGTTATAGGTGTGAATATAGGTATTCATTACAAATGAAATACCTACAGACTCTGAAAAACAGTATTTTTGTATACCTACCGGTAAGTGATAACTTAAACAAATAATTGATTACAGGAGATCAGTTTATTGCCTAATGTCTCTATTTAATCACTATTTTGTAGACATTTAAGCAATTAGCTACTGTTACTTGTAAAGGAAGATACTTTCCTTTTATACAGGTATTCACTATATGTACAATAATTGAATTTTAAATTAAGATCCTTAAAAATTGTCAACTCTTTAAAGGTAAAGAGAATTTATTTACTTTATTTACTAAACATTTTTACTTGAAACAAATTTCTGTTCTTCCCTGTAAGGTGAATACTCCATTGGGGCATCAGTAGATAGGGAGTCAAATATGCAAAACCATTAGCAAGGATTACCTGAAGGAACTGAAATGGTGGGAACAGTAGTGCGTTGTCTGGCCGTTTCATGGATGCTGCTTATTTCTAGTAGAAATTAGTTCAATATACAGATTGATACCCTGCAGAACTGATCGTTACATTCAGCAATTTCACTTGCTCTGTCTGCTTTGTTTCCAGTTTATCTAATGCCAGATAAATTTATGTTTGTTTGTTCCTTACATTTTTTTATTGTGGTAAAACATAAAATTAACATTTACCCATTTTTAAATGTGCAGTTCATCAGTATTAATAAGCACATCCGCACTGTTGTGCAACCATCACCACTATCCGATCCGACTCTCCTGATTGCCCCAAACCAAAGCAGCACACCCGTTAAACAGTCACTCCCTACCACAAAGATTTGTTTCACTTAGGTTTTTTCTGCTTCTATTTGTTGAGGCGTCTCTGGGTTTTAGCTCTTTGATTTGTTCGTATTTCGCTCTTCCACAGATGAATTTACTTGGTCTCTTTGTTTCTTGATGATGCATATTCTAGACAATCCTGTGTCAAATTCCTACATGATTCTATTTGTTTTTTGCTTGCTTAGCTGCTTTGTTTCCAATTGGGCAGTTTTCATCAAAATTACATACTTTTACTTTTTTTGTTCCTTTTTTTTTCTTTTTAGCTTCTATAAATTGTGGATTGATTAATTAAAGTAGGGCTACTTTGAGGTGATTGCAACAGAACTCTGTTGTTTTCCAGACTGTCAGGCAGAAAAAGGCAGCTAAACCAGAAGTGACCCGACGGTTGAAGACTGTAAGGACAGGCTTATTTCTGTCCTTGGCCAATGAGGTCTTTCACAAAACCCCCTAATCTTTCTAGTAGAGCTACTCTGGCCTTTGAATTTCATGCAGAGTGGTAGGTAGAGGTACAGGCTTGAGTTGATTTAGATTTTTTTAAAATGTAAGAATAGTTCATAGATTTGCAACTTTCATCCTGAATTGCCCATTCTCTCTTTTGTTTTGCTTTGTTTTTTTCATTTTACCCAAGCTTGCTCAGTGCACTTTCTTTATTTTGGGGGAAAGCCATTAAAATATCCTCCATCAAATTTTTGCCGAGTAAGTGTAGTGTTCTTTGATGAGTCGATGATTGTTGCCTTGATCGCAGGATGACTGTTGGAGGTGGGGCTGTAACCGCCAATATAAAGCTGGAGGGATTTTCAGATGATGGGTGCCAGTTTTTTCTTTTTTAACTAAATGCGAAATAATTTAAAGCAGTTTCTTAATATTCTACATGAAAATGACCTTAAACATCTAATGCAGTCCTTTCAGAGATAAGGACAAGGGAGATGCCCTGCCCAGCTCTCAACTGGCAAAATTAGGACTAGAATTCTCTAACATAATTTTGTCATTTTTAATGAAACTTGGGTGCCCTCTGGTGGTCAAAATAGTATCTTTTGTTTTCAGAGGTGTGCTTGAGGGGAGTTTGGTTTGTTAATGCTCACTATTTTTTGTTTTGAGAGTTTTATTCATACAAATAAGGTTTAATTATTTTTCTCCATTGGTTGGTTTATACAGACACAGATCCTGATGTCTGTATTTTTCCTCCTTCCTATAGGAGATTGTTGAAAACTTTAAATTTGAAAGGACTCAACTAAGTAATATAATAGTTACTACATTTTTTTGCGGGAAGCCAGTAAATTTTCAATATTTTAGTGTTATATCTAGTTAAGGAACTATATAGTATTTCCTTAGAACTTTTATAGTTTATTTTTCTTATTAATTTCAAAATCTTGTTTTTACTTATATTCACCCTTAGTTCATTAATTTATATTCATAATTTTTGTCTTCGCTTGGTACATTATGCTTATTGAATGATTTTCAGGGTCTTTAAAAACAGTTCCTTACTTTTATAATAGATAATAGGATGTGTGAAACATGATGCATTGAAAATATTTACCCTCCTTCTCCCACCACCCAGTTGTCCCCAGAGGCAGGTCCCGTTGTTACATCTCTTGTTTATACTCCCAGATGTAGTCCATGCATATGCTTGTCCATTCATGCTCTGCCTTTTTATTTTCCAAAAGTGGCAGCATACTCTGTCTGTTGTTTTTTACTTAGCAGTGTATCTTGGTAGTCTTTCTAAATCGTTGTATATGGGGTTACTTTTCTTTGAAATGGTCTGCCCTGTATTCCTTTGTCAGTGAACCACACTTTATTTCATCTGTACCCTACCGATGGGCGTTTGCTTTCAGCCTTTACTGTGCACATGCGCAAGCAGGCATAGAGATAGTACATATGTGCATCTAGTATTTTTTATTTTTTTATTTCTTTTTATTTTGGTATCATTAATCTACAACTACAGAAAGAACATTATGTTTACTAGGTTCCCCCCTTCACCAAGTCCCCCCCACATACCCCTTCACAGTCACTGTCCATCTGCGTAGTAAGATGCTGTAAAATCACTACTTGTCTTCTCTGTGTTGCACAGCCCTCCCTGTGCCCCCCGTGCACTATACATGGTAATTGTAATGCCCTCTTTCTTTTTCCCTGCCCTTATCCCTCCCTTCCCACCCATCGCCCCCACTCCCTTTCCCTTTGGTAACTATTAGTCCATTCTTGGGTTCTGTGATTCTCCTGCTGTTTTGTTCCTTCAGTTTTCCTTTGTTCTTATACTCCACATATGAGTGAAATCATTTGGTACTTGTCCTTCTCCGCTTGGCTTATTTCACTGAGCATAATACCCTCTAGCTCCATCCATGTTGTTGCGAATGGTAGGATCTGTTTTTTTCTTATGGCTGCATAATATTCCATTGTGTATATGTACCACATCTTCTTTATCCATTCATCTACTGATGGACATTTAGGTTGCTTCCATATCTTGGCTATTGTGAACAGTGCAGCGATAAACATAGGGGTGCATCTGTCTTTTTCAAACTGGAGTGCTGCATTCTTAGGGTAAATTCCTATAAGTGGAATTCCTGGGTCAAATGGTATTTCTATTTTGAGCATTCTGAGGAACCTCCATACTGCTTTCCACAATGGTTGAACTAGTTTACATTCCCACCAGCAGTGTAGGAGGGTTCCCCTTTCTCCACAACCTCGCTAACATTTGTTGTTGTTTGTCTTTTCGATGATGGTGATCCTTACTGGTGTGAGGTGATATCTCACTGTGGTTTTAATTTGCATTTCTCTGATGATTAGCGATGTGGAGCATCTTTTCATGTGCCTGTTGGCCATCTGGATTTCTTCTTTGGAGAACTGTCTATTCAGCTCCTCTGCCCATTTTTTAATTGGATTATTTGCTTTTTGTTTGTTGAGGTGTGTGAGCTCTTTATATATTTTGGATGTCAATCCTTTATCGGATCTGTCATTTATGAATATGTTCTCCCATACTGTAGGGTACCTTTTTGTTCTATTGATGGTGTCCTTTGCTGTACAGAAGCTTTTTAGCTTGATATAGACCCACTTGTTCATTTTTGCCTTTGTTTCCCTTGCCCAGGGAGATATGTTCATGAAGAAGTCACTCATGTTTATGTCCATGAGATTTTTGCCTATGTTTTTTTCTAAGAGTTTTATGGTTTCATGACTTACATTCAGGTCTTTGATCCATTTGGAGTTTACTTTTGTGTATGGGGTTAGACAGTGATCCAGTTTCATTCTCTTACATGTAGCTGTCCAGTTTTGCCAGCACCATCTGTTGAAGAGACTGTCATTTCCCCATTGTATGTCCATGACTCCTTTATTGTATATTAATTGACCATATATCTTTGGGTTAATGTCTGGAGTCTCTATTCTGTTCCACTGGTTTGTGGGTCTGTTCTTGTGCCAGTACCAAATTGTCTTGATTACTGTGGCTTCGTAGTAGAGCTTGAAGTTGGGGAGCGAGATCCCCCCCACTTTATTCTTCCTTCTCAGGATTGCATTGGCTATTTGAGGTCTTTGACAGTTCCATATGAATTTTTGAACTATTTGTTCCAGTTCATTGAAGAATGCTGTTGGTAATTTGATAGGGATTGCATGGAATCTGTATATTGCTTTGGGCAGGATGGCCATTTTGACGATATTAATTCTTCCTAGCCATGAGCATGGGATGAGTTTCCATCTGTTAGTGACCTCTTTAATTTCTCTTAAGAGTGTTTTATAGTGTTCAGGGTATAGGTCTTTCACTTCCTTGGTTAGGTTTATTCCTAGGTATTTTGTTCTTTTTGATGTTATTGTGGATGGTATTGTTTTCCTGATTTCTCTTTCTATTAGTTCATTGTTAGTGTATAGGAAAGCTACAGATTTCTGTGTGTTAATTTTGTATCCTGCAACTTTGCTGAATTCCGATATTAGTTCTAGTAGTTTTGCAGTGGAGTCGTTAGGGTTTTTTATGTACAATATCATGTCATTTGCAAATAGTGACAGTTTGACTTCTTCTTTACCAGTCTGGATTCTTTGTATTTCTTTGTTTTGTCTGATTGCCATGGCTAGGACCTCCAGTGCTACGTTGAATAACAGTGGGGAGAGTGGGCATCCCTGTCTAGTTCCCGATCTCAGAGGAAAAGCTTTCAGCCTCTTGCTGTTCAGTATGATGTTGGCTGTGGGTTTATCATATATGGCCTTTATTGTGTTGAGGTACTTGCCCTCTATTCCCATTTTGCTGAGAGTTTTTATCATGAATGGATGTAGAACTTTGTCAAATGCTTTTTCAGCATCTATGGAGATGATCATGTGGTTTTTGTCTTTCTTTTTGTTGATGTGGTGGATGATGTTGATGGACTTTCGAATGTTGTACCATCCTTGCATCCCTGGGATGAATCCCACTTGGTCATGGTGTATGATCCTCTTGATGTATTTTTGAATTCGGTTTGCCAATATTTTGTTGAGTATTTTTGCATCTACGTTCATTAGGGATATTGGTCTCTAGTTTTCTTTTTTGGTGGGGTCTTTGCCTTGTTTTGGTAGTAGGGTGATGTTGGCTTCATAGAATGAGTTTGGGAGTATTCCCTCCTCTTCTATTTTTTGGAAAACTTTAAGGAGAATGGGTGTTATGTCCTCTCTGTATGTCTGATAAAATTCCAAGGTAAATCCATCTGGCCCGGGGGTTTTGTTCTTGGGTAGTTTTTTGATTACCACTTCAATTTCATTGCTGGTAATTGGTCTGTTTAGATTTTCTGTTTCTTTCTGGGTCAGTCTTGGACTGTTGTATTTTTCTAGGAAGTTGTCCATTTCTCCTAGGTTTTCCAGCTTGTTAGCATATAGGTTTTCATAGTATTCTCTAATAATTCTTTGTATTTCTGTGGTGTCCGTTGTGATGTTTCCTTTCCTTTCTCGTTTCTGATTCTGTTGATGTGTGTTGATTCTCTTTTTCTCTTAATAAGTCTGGCTAGAGGCTTATCTATTTTGTTTATTTTCTCGAAGAACCAGCTCTTGGTTTCATCGATTTTTTTCTATTGTTTCATTCTTCTCAATTTTGTTTATTTCTTCTCTGATCTTTATTATGTCCCTCCATCTACTGACCTTAGGCCTCATTTGTTCTTCTTTTTCCAATTTCGATAATTGTGACATTAGACTATTCATTTGGGATTGTTCTTCCTTCTTTAAATATGCCCGGATTGTTATATAATTTCCTCTTAAGACTGCTTTTGCTGCATTCCACAGAAGTTGGGGCGTTGTGTTGTTGTCATTTGTTTCCATATATTACTGGATCTCCATTTTAATTTGGTCATTGATCCATTGATTATTTAGGAGCATGTTGTGAAGCCTCCATGTGTTTGTGAGCCTTTTTGCTTTCTTTGTAAATTTATTTCTAGTTTTATACCTTTTTGGTCTGAAAAGTTGGCTGGTAGGATTTCAATCTTTTGGAATTTACTGAGGTTCTTTTTGTGGCCTAGTATGTGGTCTATTCTGGAGAATGTTCCATGTGCACTTGAGAAGAATGTGTATCCTGTTGCTTTTGGATGTAGAGTTCTATAGATGCCTATTAGGTCCATCTGTTCTAGTGTGTTGTTCAGTGCCTCTGTGTCCTTACTTATTTTCTGTCTGGTGGATCTGTCCTTTGGAGTGAGTGGTGTGTTAAAGTCTCCCAAAGTGAATGCATTGCATTCTATTTCCTCCTTTAATTCTGTTAGTATTTGTTTCACATATATTGGTGCCCTTGTATTGGGTGCATATATGTTTGTAATGGTTATATCCTCTTGTTGGACTGAGCCCTTTATCATTATGTAATGTCCTTCTTTATATCTTGTTACTTTCTTTATTTTGAAGTCTATTTTGTTTGATATTAGTACTGCAACCCCTGCTTTCTTCTCTCTGTTGTTTGCCTGAAATATGTTTTTCCATCCCTTGACTTTTAGTCTGTGCATGTCTTTGGGTTTGAGGTGAGTCTCTTGTAAGCAGCATATAGATGGGTCTTGCTTTTTTATCCATTCTGTTACTCTGTGTCTTTTGGCTGGTGCATTCAGTCCATTTACATTTAGGGTGATTATTGAAAGATATGTACTTATTGCCATTGCAGGCTTTAGATTTGTGGTTGCCAAAGGTTCAAGGTTAGCTTGTTTACTACCATACTCTCTGACCTCACTCGCTTATTGAGCTGTTATAAACACAGTCTGATGATTATTTCATTCCCCTCTTTTTTCCTCCTCCTCCATTCTTCATATGTTGGGTGTTTTGTTCTGTGCTCTTTTTAGGAGTGCTCCCAACTAGAGCAGTCCCTCTAAGATACCCTGTAGAGGTGGTTTGTGGGAGGCAAATTCCCTCAACTTTTGCTTGTCTGGAAATTGTTTAATCCCTACTTCCTATTTAAATGATAATCGTGCTGGATACAGTATCCTTGGTTCAAGGCCCTTCTGTTTCATTGCATTAAATATATCATGCCATTCTCTTCTGGCCTGTAAGGTTTCTTTTGAGAAGTCTGATGATAGCCTGATGGGTTTTCCTTTGTAGGTGACCTTTTTACTCTCTCTGGCTGCCTTTAATACTCTGTCCTTGTCCTTGATCTTTGCCATTTTAATTATTATGTGTCTTGGTGTTGTCCTCTTTGGATCCCATCTCTCAGGAGTTCTGTGTGCCTCCGTAGTCTGAGCAACTATTTCCTCCCCCAGTTTGGGGAAGTTCTCAGCAATTATTTCTTCAAAGACACTCTCTATCCCTTTTTCTCTCTCTTCTTCCTCTGGTACTCCTATAATGCGATATTGTTCCTTTTGGATTGGTCACACAGTTCTCTTAATATTGTTTCATTCCTGGAGATCCTTTTATCTCTCTCTGCATCAGCTTCTATGCATTCCTGTTCTCTGGTTTCTATTCCATCAATGGCCTCTTGCATCTTATCCATTCTGCTTATAAATCCTTCCAGAGTTTGTTTCACTTCTGTGATCTCCTTCCTGGCATCTGTAATCTCCCTCTGGACTTCATCCCTTATCTCTTGCATATTTCTCCGCAGCTCTGTCAGCATGTTTATGGTTTTTATTTTGAATTCTTTTTCAGGGAGACTGGTTAGGTCTGCCTCTGCAGATCTTTTCTCAGGTGTAACTCTCTTGGACTGGACCAGATTTTTTTGCCTTTTCATGGTGATTGCAGTGGCTGTAGGCAGGTTGTGGGTGTGTCAGCTGGGAGAAGAGAGTCCTTTCTTGCTTGCTGGATGCCTTGCCCTTCTCCGCTGCCTGAGACAGTTACCCGCACTCCTGGCGCAGCTATCGGGTTAGTCCCCTAAGCTGCTGTGGGCGGAGTGTCCGTCAGAGCAGCGCGGAGCTCTGTGGGGAGTGGCAGGCATGCCAGGTGTGCTCCTCGGTGCTAGCAGTGACCCTGCTGGGCAGCTATGTAGCAGCAGCGGCCTTTGGGTCTGGCCCAGGCGGCTGTGTGTTGGGCTGGGATTTCGGTCGGCTGTTGGGAGCGCGCCTGCTCCCTCTGGGTCCACTGCTGGTGCGCGCAGGGCTCTTCCGCTCAGGCTTCTGCTGGGCTCCTCTGGCTTCACTGCTGCCGGTGCGTGCGAGCCATGCCCAGGCTGTTCGGTCGCGCCGCTGCAGGCTAGCACAAGCCTCTCCTGCAGCGCATGGATCTGCTCTTGGTTCCTTCCAGCGCTGCCGTCCCCAGCGCGCGCTGCCCCTCTTCCGCTACTGGGCCCATGTGTCGGGGTCTGCACCAGTTGGAGGAACGACTGGCAGGCTGCTTAGTGCCTTGAGGGGCTTCAGAGCTGCCCTGCCTCTGTTTAGGGCGCCTAAGTTTCCCCAGTATTCCCAGCTGCCGGGACAACTTCATCCAGCTATGGGGTCCCTGTCTCTTTAAGGCTTGCAGAAAGCACTCGCTTTTCTTTTGTCTCAGGGGTGCTGCTTGCGGGGATCTGCCCACAGGTTTTGCTTTTCCGTTTCTCTAATATCCAGCACCTCGTGCACCTTGTGTCTGCATTCCGGGTGCGGATTTCTAGAGCTGGTTGTTTAGCAGTTCTGGGCTTTCACTCCCTCCCCGTTCCGACTCCTTTCTTCCCGCCGAGTTTTGGGGTGGGGGAGCGTTCGGGTCCCGCCTGGCCGCGGCTTGTATCTTACCCCCTTCATGTGATGCTGAGTTCTCACAGATGCAGATGTATCCTGGCTGTTGTACTGCATCCACTGGTGTCTCTTTTAGGAATAGTTGTATGTATTGTATTTTCATAAATATATATGTTTTGGGGAGGAGATTTCCTCTGAACTACTCACGCCGCCATCTTCCCGTGGTCCCCTGTGCATCTAGTATTTTTAAGAGATACTGCAAAATTGTTTGCAGTCTGTCCTGAATTGTCTTTCCTCCGTTAATGTATTAGACTGTTGCTGTTCTTACTCTTGCCGAAGCAGTTCCATTCTTGAAGAACTTCGGGTAAAAATTACTGCTCTATAATAATTTTTGTTTTCATCTCTTACTTTGAAGAAAATTGAGCATCTTTTCAGAAGACTGATTCTTTATATTTTCTTTTTTTTTTTTTTTGACTGTCTTTGTGTTTTATGTTCATGTTTCGTCTAGGTTGTCCATCTGTTTCCTGCGATTTCAGGCTGCTCCTGTCTGTGTCTCTGTCTGCATCTTACATAGACTAAAATCTAACTTACTCATCTGGCTGAAACCTTGGGCGGGTTCAGTAAAGGTGGGAGACGAGGAGGGATGTTGACAGTTCCTTTACTTTTAAGCTTCCATCAGTTGTTATACCTGGACAACTGGTTGTCCGAAATAACTTTGTTAATGATGTCTAATTGTGGACTGAGGATTCAGGTTGATTTATAACATAATGTTAAAAGCTAATTTGTAACTTAAATTAAGGTTTTCCTAGGCATTTTTGGTTAGTTCATTTTACTGGACTTATTTGTATAGTATTTTACAGGTTTGTTTTTACAGAGAAAATTAAGATTGTTTGCACTATGATAGTGCAAAAATATTGCCCTCATCTTTTAGTCTTTATTTTTTCCTTTGCCTCAAACTAACCTATGTGATTAGAAGTCTATATTGCTAAAAAAGGATGTCCGTGCCTTTCCCGCCCTTAGCATCGCGTCCTGAAGAGGCACCAAGTGTTTCGACATATATTCTCCGAAGTGTTTTCCTTCTTCACAGACCTGCGGACTCTGCACCTGGACTTGCTCGTTGTGTGCTGTGTGTGGAAAGCGCTTAGTGCCCATCCCATTTCCATGTCTCCCTCCGGGCGATTCTTCTGCAGAGAAGGATGGGTCACAGTTCTTGGCTCAGATTCTGCCCCGGGATTGCTTCTCTCTGTTCTGGGTCTGCCCTGTTAACCATTTGTCATCTACTCTAGGGGTTGGCAAGCTGCTGCCAGTGGGCCACCTTCCTGTTTCTGTGAATTTTATCAAAACATGGCCACACCTGTACGTTTTCATTGCCTATGGCTGCTTTCATGTTATAACAGCAGGAATGAGTAGTTGTGACAGAAACCTGTGACCTGCGACACTGAAAGTGTGTCTGGTCCTGTATAAACCCCGCTCTACTACAGCGTATCTCACGTGAATGGCCCTTGGGCTCCTCCCTGCACCTTCTTTACAGGATTTTTACAGGTGTTTACAGGATTATTTGTTTAATGCCTTTATCAGTTAAAACCACTTCATTGAACATAGAGACAGAAGATGGAAGTCTCAAAACATAGGAAGACAAAAAAACAGTATTACACAAACCATCCACTGGGAAACAGGAGTAGCTGATCAGCATTCTAAACTTGCCATTGAAGTGACTCGTCTCTTATTTTTACTGAGAATGAAGAAATAATTGCAGTCTTACAAATACTGATTTTTTTTATGTTTGAGAGTCGATGGGAACAAGCTCTTTGACGCTTTAGATAGCCTTGGAAATGAAGGGAAGGTGGGACTTGCTATTAATGTTTTTCAAAAAGAGAATTACAAAATTGTTGGAGATAGAGTTTTCTTAATCATTCTTTTTTCCTATTGGTCACTTACATTTTTTTTCCTTAAGTATCTCAGAAAAATATTTGTCTTGAAAGGTAATCATTTACTCATTTATCTTCCCTGTTACTTCCTAATGACGTAAACACCATGATTCTTTGGTTTCTTTTATTATTTAGTGGCTTACAGAAGAGATGAAATGTGGTCTGAGGGACGATATGACTATGAAAGGCTTCCAAGAGACCGAGTACCTCCTCGAAGTCACCCCAGTGTAAGTTGCTCCTCTGTGCACAAGAACTCAAAACCTGGTGTCTTAAGGGAATGACAACAAAGCCAGGGCTCTTAAAAAATCTTCAAGGGCCAGAAGGTGACCGGTGTAGGTTGAAATACAGATAGACGAGCTTATCTTTAAAAGTTAAGAGTTTTCAAATAAAAGGTGACATTTAATTTATGTAGAAAATTTGCACATTGTTTAAATTCCTAAAGTGGAGGGTTTGCATTGAATTTAATCTCTCAAGAAAATTTCAGGTTTGATAGAAGTCAGACCATCTGTTAACAAGGAAGTATTCAAGTACTGTTCTCCTACCTACTGTTGGCTGTCACCTATTTTTCAATATTCCTAAAAACTTTTTGGAAATTGGATACATGAAATTCTAAAGTAGGGGCAGCTTGGACAGGCCGTGTATGTGACCCTTGCTTCTTGCTCTGGGAATTGGGAGTTTTTAACCAGGCCTTTCCTCTTCTCAGGGAGCTTGTGTTTTGCTTATCGTTGTATTCCTAGCCCTGTGTCTAGTACCTGGTACGTAGTGAGAGCTCAGTGTTGAATGAGTATATGCATTCTCCCCTCACAGCCCTCTATGTGGACGCAAGGGAGAAAGGGTTTGGGGAAGGTCAAGAAGCTGCAGATCTTACACTTTCAGACAGGCCCATTCTAAGCACCAGGGGATTGGCGTTGGGGTGGTGGTGTGTGAATATAGTATAGATGTGTTAGACGCCATCAAAGGGCACAAATATTTGTTTATGTGTTAGTTTTTTATATAAGTGTTGTAAGCAAATCCTGCAGCCATCTTAGAGGGGTGATGTCCTCTTCATGGCTGTCATTTGGCCTAGGTTATAGCTGGGGTCAGGCTGGATCTAAAATGATTGACAATGGAAAAAATGATGAGGCCTACCGTATTTCAGAATGGGCATACTTATTACTACATGTCATTTTTTTTGTGAGTTAGTTTGTAGACTTTGTTTCTAATCAAAATCTCAATTTTTAAATCTTTTTCACCTAGATAGAATCATTTTATAGTTTAGAAGAACAAAAAAAGATCTAGTTAAACATGTTATAGGACTAATGCAGGGATGGGAAGAGGGATGACTTTTAAAAAAGCTTTGTATGTTAGGAGTCGCACCCTCCACGTATATATCCCATTAGGAATCTGTGCTTCTGGGATACTTACAGAGTGACAGGTGTGGTTCTGCCGTTGGCTGGGTCATAGTTGGGTTAGTTTTAGTTTAGTGTCACATGTTGGGATTGCCTTTGTCTCCTTTGCTAATTATGATTAGTTTCTTTTTTAATGTAGTGCTTTTACATGGCTCCAGATTATATCATGTTTAGAGAAAGGAATGACTTACTTTAAGTGGTAATTTATTGTAATTATAACTTTAACTAGTGCCTGCTTACTGTGAGAGAATTTATATATAAACATCCTCATCTTCAAAATAAGTCTGAGTGTTAAATGGTACAGCATTTAGAGAACCCAGTAGAATGTTTTAGAAGCTATAAAATTTAGGCACACATTTATATACAGAAACATAATTTCAGACAATGGGAAATACTCATGATGAAATCATGGAAAAAGCTGTGATATAAAACCTTTATTACACTATTTTGTATTATACGTGCACGCTATGCTACATCACAGAACAGACTGCAGAGAAAGTTGGCTTAAAGAGCTGTCAGGATGAAGCCGAGAGAGCTGCCAGGAGGCTGTTGCTAGGCAAGGGAGCTGGTTTAAACAAGCTGAGAAGGACTGAGTCTTAGGATGGGAATAATCAGTTTATCAGTGTCATAAAGACCAGAGAGTCAGTCCCTCCCTATCTCTGGTTAGGTCATTATGTGAGACTGGATTGAAAAAGTTCCTATTGAGTAGCCTTTGTTTTTCTCTGAAATAAAATCATGTACTGAAATCGAAGAGGTAGGAGACGAGAGTAGCCATTGTAGGTTCCCCCCTGACCAGAGGTGTTGAAACGGGCTGTGGCTGAAGGCTGGTGAGCTTGCACACCTGAATGTTTCAGGGCTGCCAGTCTGCGGGGTTGTCGCTCTGTCACCTCAGTAGCCCCAGTGCAGGAGTAGAAAGCAGGTGGTTGTATCGATTTGAGATTGCAAGGTGAGGATGGACCCAGGGAGATGAGGCTATTAAAGGTTCTGACCCATAGAATTACCGAGGCGATACATTATGTGGTGTGGGCTGGCGCAGAAAGCAGTGAGGCTGGGAGTGCAACAGTGGACTGAAGGTAGTGAGGGGCTGAGGGGCAGGAAGGGCTTAGTGACGGTGAAGACCAGGGAGTGGCAAAAAGATAGGTAATTGGTATTTTGTAGTGTAAAGTTTCCAAGATGGGACAATTCTGGGTGATTGAATTTCAGTGTATGATGCTAGGAACAGAGGTAAAGGTTATGGAGTTGAGGTCAAGAAAACTTTGAGGCTAGATTTTGGATCATTTTAAATTAGAGGGTCTCCATCCTTGCTGTATGTTAAAATCACCCAGAGAGCTTTTAAATACCGATGTATGGGTCCATCCCAGATAACCGAGTCATGATCTCTATGGGTAGGATCTGGATGTTAGTGTTGTTTAGAAGTTCAGCTGATTCTTAGATGCAGAGTTGGGAATTGCACACGGTGCATGACACTGAGGTTGCTGATGAAGACGGGAGTTGATAAAAGGGACAGGTGTTGGATAAGTGTAAATCAATCAAGTTAGAATTTTTTACTTTGAGCCTAATGAAAACATTAAAGTTTAAAAATACTTACTTACACTATGGTGGTATATCGCACCGACATGCATGTATGAGAATGCTCACAAGCAGCATTAGTCACAAGAGCTTGGAACAGGCAGCAGCCTGAATGCCCAGCAGTGGCAGAGCGGGTGCGTCCTGTGCAGTTATGCAGCAGTGGGAATGAACGGACCACTGCCCGAAGCAGCAGCGTGAGGAAGCCAGATGCAGAGTATGTCCCGTGTGTGTCCTTTTATGTGACGTGTCAGAACTGGCAGAACTACCCAGGACGCTGGTAGCTTTTTGGAGACTGAAGTAGTGATGGAGAGAGCAAAGGATGCACTTGCCCTGCTAGGAGGAGTCAGTCTCTTAATCTGGATGGGAATCACACAGCGTGATCACTTTTTTTGAAAATTTAACCAGGAGAACATTTAATGATCTATATTCTGCGAATTCCATACCTCAATAAAAACTTCAACTTTCAAAAAGGCAGAATATTATTTTTTTTCTAAATATGAAATTGCAGTTAATCCTTTAAAGTAAGAATCCCTTATCATCAGTGCCTGGGATAGAGGAAGGTACCTGTTTTATTTTGGATATTTGGGTTCCGGCCTCTAATAGAAAAGCAGTTTTATTGCTCTTCTCTTTTTTTTCTTCCTGCTCCCTTTGCCCTGTCATTCCTTATTCTGATACATCAGAGATGTATCTAAGGAACTGTTGGGTATGGTACAAAGTGTGACACGAAGGGGGCGCATTTTAGAAGGTACCTACTACACTGCTATGACTTCGTTAATTAAAGCAGCTACTTTGTGAACTTCTAGCTTTGGTAAACCTGGAAAGGCAATTGGACACATATTTGGTGCTGATATTAAATTACACTTAATTTGATTATTGAAAAGCTTATCCTCAATGTACAACTTGGACCAATTGGACCAATTATTTTAGCACTTTAGAACATTTTTAAATTAGTTCTGTATTGACAGTTACTTTTATAAAGTGCTTTCACATAAATTTTTATATGGTCTTGAATTTGGACGGATGAAGACTAAAGAAGCCCAAAGAAGTACACAATAGAGAATCCACGTGTAGGCGTCCACATTGCTTTGTTACCTTCTAGGTGTCTGTAAGGCCCTTATTGTAGAAGCATATTTCCTGCTGCTTAACCTGTAATTTGTGTGAGTTTGGTTATCTGAATTCTTAACCTTTATCAAGTTTTGTGACAGAATGGCTATTAGATATTGTAAACTTCAGGATGGGAATCCATCTTGTTAGCTTGCTGGGGAACAGATAGGTAATATGGAACATGTTTAATGAAGTTACAATTTAAAACATTTATTTTCTATTGACTTCTGTTAAAATGGGGGACAAGTTTCAGTTTCAGAATTTTTAAAGATTGTATAATTTGGAAATCAAAACATGAGCAGCTTATATTCTAAGCACTGTAACACACCTGAGGCTGAATCAGTCCTGTCTGCTTGTCTACCTGTTCCTTTAACAAATACATATTAAATAAAAGATTTTCTAATCTCTGTCAGTGAGAATTGTAAAGATTGAGGCTAGTGATGTCAAGAGCAACAATACTTTATTCTTTTTAATTTTTCTATCACATTGAGTTTTTTTTTAGTTAGATAAAATTAGGTTTTATGATTAAGTAGTTATATAACAATATTTCCTTGGGTTAGTGAAATGTTTTATAGGTTTTGCATTTGTTATTTTTTCCTAAAGAGTTTAGCCAATCAAAAATAAATGCTTTTGTGAATTCAGAACATGATTTTTTAAATTTCGGAGGGCCTTGTAGGGAATATACCAGACATACATCTATTCTATATATTCTCAAATACGAATGGACCCAAAACATAATCCAGAGATCTTTCTTTTATGCCACTTGAAAAAATTTGACCCACTGCTCCTGAAAGCCACTGAGATGACCCAGAAACACCAATATTTCATGAAAATTCAGTGAGTGAACTAAGTCAGCAAGTGCTGCAACCAGAATGCACATCACAAAGCAGGAGGCTTGGGAGGAAGCCTCGAGCTGGTGAAGGCCCGAGCCCGCCAGCCGCGTGGCAGGCGTTCGCAGTTAGTGCAGTTTGTGTGGAACGTTCGAGTAAGAAGCATGTGATGCCAAAAGGAACATAAATTCGAAATAGCCAAATAGAATGTGAGTTACATATATGGTGCTCACAGGGCGGCAGGTGCTGTCCATGGTGCTGGGGATAGAGCCCCAAGAGCCGGTCCCCGTGCCTGTGAAGCTGGCACTCATGTCCGTGCCGAGTTGGCCCTGTCAGGAAGCAGCAGCAGCAGCTGCTCACGCTGGCCGGCGTGCTTAGTTGCAGAGCGGGATGGCCAGTCTTCTGTAGTCCGTGTCTCTGCTGCTTTCCTCCCTCCCAGATTAGTTTGAAGTAAATCCAAGATACCGTATTTCAGATTTTCAGTGTGTATCTCTAAAAGATAAGAGTGCTTAAGAGGGAGAAGCTTATATATTACCAATTTGATTTTAACAAAGTGTTTTTGTATTAAAATGGGTGCAAAGTATGTTTTAGTAACATTAGGAAAGATAGGTTTTTAAAGAAATGTGTGATGATCATCATAGTCTGTACCCAGTTAGTAACTAGTGAGAAAAATTTGACATTTGTATAGTGAATCAAACAAAACCATCAAAATTGGTGCTTTTACTTGAAATGAAAGCATTTCTCATAACAGGAGGATCAAGTTGGAATTTATAACAAATTTAGAAATAGGTGACTGTAACAGTCACCATTTCAGATTTAAAAATTGCAAAACTAATTTGATATGTATGTTAATCTGATCCGATTTTCTTTAGCACAAGCAAATAACAATATTTCAGACACTTACAGGGCCTTGTGGTAGGAATTGCCTTATGCCTGAGGTAGTGACAGATATGAAAGTTTAGGTTTCAAAGAAGTATAACTTTTCAACAAAGTATTTGAATTGAGATGCGAGTTGTTGCTTTCTACACCGTGCTGGAGTAGACAAATGATTAAGTAGGATAGGCCTTTAAATTTTTTTTTTTAATGAGCTATATAATATTTTTTATTTTTGGTGTGACTGATCATAACATTAATTCTAACTTTGGAGGAGGAAATCTATACATATTTCTATACATAATTCTAACTTTGGAGGAGGATCCTATACATATTTTCGGGAATTCTAATAACATCCATGCAAAATTGATACATGGCATAATTGCAGTGCAACATTGATTTAAATTGATATACTCTGATTTTTGTAATTAATAGGGATGCTGTATTTTTCATAATGAACAGAATGAAGTAGTGAAATTTGATTTCACTGATATAAATTGAGATTGTATATCCAAATTCAAGATTTGAAATATCTGCATTTTAAATAATAGAAGTGTTTAAATTCCATTGAGTTCATTTTTTAGTTTACTGTTATCCTTAAAACCTTTTAAGATATCCTTTATAATTTTTAATTTTTATTTCTGGTTGTATGTAGTGGTGCCATTGTTTTCCAAGATATCTCTAAAAGGGAGGTTCCATATTATTAGTACATGAAGTGTTGTGTACTTCTGTTAGCATTTACAAAGGGAAATGTGTGTAGCTCAGTGTAAGATTTGTACAAGAATTTCAGACAGTGATGGTATTTCCACTTAGTTTGGTGTTGCAGGTAATATAAAATACTGTTTGAACTTAATAATGCAAGGTTTAGAAAGACAAATTCTGAAATCTGCCTCTCATCAGGGATTTTATGGGAAAGAAGGAAATTCTTGATGGTGTTTGTGGGTAAGATAGGAACTCTGAAAATACAATATTGCTTTGTCATAGTCTCCTACAGTCATCTTTATTTTCTTAAATCTTTTCATATAACTAGGGACTTTTCTTTTAAGATTAAATGCCTACAGAGCAGAGATGGTGTAATTTACTTGTATTTGAACACTTTCTCAAGACAAAGGAAATACCAGTTTGATCCTTTGCTGAATATGAGACATGTCATTAAGGGTTATTTCTTTTGCTGAATAACTTTGGCATGATTTATTTGGTAAAAACAGTTTGCTAAGTGTATAATGTAATGTGGTTCGAGTTTTACTTCTTTGAATGTTTTACTATATACATTTTACTATCTGGAATAACTTTGAACAGAGCAACAGGCTGCTTTATAAAGTAATAAGCTCTCTATGGAATGGACATGCATACCTACCACCACCACCCCTCCAAATATATGCAAGCAAGGATATTGTGGAATGGGATTTAAGGGTTTCTGGGAATTGGAGAAATCATTGTTTTACAAATAACAAAAAAGTTTTGAATTAGGAAATGCAATTAAATTGTAGTATTGCTGATTTTGGCTTAATGCTGAATCTTTTTTAGCAGCTCAATATTTGCCTAGATTTAATTGAAATCTCTGTGAAAATGTTTTTTTTGAAGAAAGAGTCAATGAATTCATTCATCTATTGTACTTTGAGTGAACATTGAATTATTTTTTAACTTAATACATAACATACTAAAGAAGGAAACCACCTTATTATTCCCATGGGAAGAGATTAGGTAGGTCATTTAGCTCTCAAATAGACATGAAATATCAATGATTTTTTTGCAGGACATTGACAAATTTCTTACCCATTGAGAAACTTGAACAGAACATAGTTTAATAATTGAATAGTTGTAGTTGTTAATATGAAGAAGTAATTTAAGGAAATACTTAAGGAAATAGACACCTGAAGGAATTTAGTGTTTCGCTTCGACTTGCAACAGCAGTAATCAAAATAGCAGACATTTTTGAGTGCTCGTGGGTCCTGGGCCCTGTGCTAGGTGCTGTGCGGTCCGCTTCTCCTTCAGGCCTCGCAGCGGCCCCGGAGGCAGGTATTCCTATCGTTGTTGCTTACAGATACTGAAACTGAGGCTTAGGGCTGTAACATGATGCCCTGCATTTTGGGCTTTATGTTTTGCATTTTTATTCTGTCAAATCAGCTAAACTAACTTACACTGATTGTGTCTTATATTTTTGATAGCTTTCTAATTTCTTTCTCATATATCTCACCTGATATTGATAGAAGATCGGGTTATTTACCAGTATGTGTCCTGTACCTGTCCGGCCCGTACTGTTGACAGTCAATTCTGTTCAGTCATCGCACCGCAGCTGCTAACCTAAGCACGTTTTCCTCATGGTCAGTTTCCCAGCCACCCAAAGAAAACTACTGAGTTGCTAAAACTTTAGAACATTAGCAACACAGTGTATTCCTCTGGAGATCAGTTCAGATGCTGCGTTTTGTTTGGATTCCCGTCCGCGAAGGTGAAGGCTGTCTTCCTGGTGCAGCAGAGGACAGCCAAGTGCTTTCCCGCACCTCCAGCTCAGTCACCTCCCTGTTTGCTGTTGCTGATGTGCAAACATCTCATATTTCTTCTGAACCGTATACTTTGAACACAGTGGACTAGAGATGTGTGCTATCATAATGGTTTTATTTCTAAAATTCCTAGCAACTAGCAATA
The DNA here is from genome assembly GCF_040802235.1 of Manis javanica. NCBI lineage: Eukaryota > Metazoa > Chordata > Mammalia > Pholidota > Manidae > Manis > Manis javanica. The sequence goes on along the minus strand of NC_133170.1, from coordinate 3,019,373 downwards.
GCGCTGCTGTATCATTCTCTCTGTAGTTTATTTTTTATTAGAACACTAATACTGTGTTTTTTCTTTTACTTACGATTGATTTTCTGCTTTGTTGCATGTTATTTTAAACACCTAGCTTTTTCATTGAACAGTTATTTCAATTCCTTTAATTCATGTGAAGACCTCACTGTTAGTTATATTCATGTTACTTCAGTAGTGCATTTTTGTTTGTTTCTGTGTTTATTTGATTAAGGATAAGAACTCCTGTACCTTTTAAAAACCTTTCCAAAACCAAATGGTGAAGTCAGTGATTTTTACATACCTCCTTTTGTCTGTTTTAGGAAGGCTACCACAGGGTAGTTAATATCATACCAAAGAAACCACCACTGCTGGACAGGCCTGGCGAGGGAGGCGCGAGCAGGTTTTATAGCCACATTGATTACCGGGAGTATGAGGGCCGCGGTCTCTCTCATGATCGAAGAAGTGGTCCGCCTCACAGAGTATGTAAATTTCCCCGTGTACTCACTGTTGTATTTTATACATTTGAAAAGTCATGTACGTTTGAAGTCTACGTGGCCGGCCACGAGGGCGGTTGGCTGCACGCTTCCTGCCGGAGCTGTCCCAGGAGGCGGGGGGTCAGGGGTCTCGGGTGCCGGGCGAAGCGGGCAAGCCACTCTGGATAGCTCTGTCTGACATTGACTCCAACCGGCCTGTTTTTTTTATCCCCTACATTGGCAAGTATTTGTAAAAGAAGGTGAAAGTAATCTATTTATGACCTTGGTACTCAGCACCTGAGGGGCAGGTGGTTACCACCTCGAGGGTGTGCCCACTTGCGGTTATTTTGGTCACTTTCATCATGATGAAGAGCTGTGGGTGAGGTTGGCTTAGGGTTGTTGAGACTCAGTCTCATTTTTTCGTTATACTCATTATGAAAGTCTACTAAGAGAGCCCTCAGAGACTGCCTGTCCTATAGTAAGCACTTTCTATTGTGGGCTGCTATTATTACTATTGCTGTTATATTTTGTTTCTCTTGGTCATCTCTAATGATGTGGATGTTTTTAATATTTCAGTATATAATCTGTCATTGAACTTGATCTAAACTGCTCCTTGCTGCGGTTCCTTTGAACTAACTTGCCTGTTTACAGAATTCCTCTGCTAGACCGTTTCCCTGCATTTTCTCCTTTTCCCCCTTCCCTAATACATGATATTGTAATTAACAGTGCATATTCAGGCATTGTTTGTGATAAAATTTGACCTCACATTGGCCATTGGAATTAGTTCCTGTACTTGACCTTTGAAGAAATGGAGGTAGTGATTGACCCAGGGTGGGTATGGCTGGGACTCCAGTTCTCTTACTACAGCACAGTGACTCTTGACAATTATAAAGTAGTAATGAAAAACTATTCAATGGTTTCTTAGTTTGAGGTGTTACAGCTTACTTCTCATAGACTTGACTCTAATTTTGTTTGATTTTAAAGTGTCATGCCATTCCTTTAGGAAGGGGAATTTGATGTTGAAAAATAATCATTATGCATTATCTCTGTTCTAAAAATACTGGATTTTGCCTTCAAAGCCAGTCTTCCAGGCAGTCTAGGAAGGAACAATTTGGCTTTCACACTAAGTTGTCCCTCTTATGAAAACCCTGTGACCATTTAGTATAGACAGAATTTTGGATTCATCGAACCAGTTTGCATTTGAATCCTCCCAAACATGATTTCTTTGGAAAACCTTATAACATCATAGTGCCTTAACCATAGTTTTTTTCTATTATTGTCACAAGTTGTATTTGTTCATACTTTACACAACATTTTCTTTTTAAATTCTCTTCAAACAAACAAGCCAACTTGAGATCGTAGGACTCTCATGACACTTAATCTAGAGTTCAATTGCATAAAGCAAACCTCTTGGTTCAATATTTTATTACAGTACAGCTGTTGAATTTTGTTTGATTAATGTTGAGAAGGAAAATGCTGAATATGTTTTACTTATAGAAGAGTTGGGTATGAAGATGGAGATAGTATTTATTTTAGTTAAATTACTATTTCTCCTAAGTAATTTACGTATTTTATTCTATGTATAATTTAAAAGTAATTGGGTATGGATTGCTATGTAGTTTGTTCTTAAGCACCTTTTGAAATGTGTTTTAGAGGACAAAATGTACCTTCTTTGATTAATTGTAAGCTTAGTACCACATCTTGCTCTAATGGAGCTTTTCAGCAAGTGATGGTTTCTTATTAGATTGTTTCAATTCTGGTTTCTAGTGGGAGCTAAGATGAGAAAAGAAGACTTTAACAGAAAAAGTAGGAAAGTAGCAAATTCTCCATTAACCTTGAATCTGAAAATTGGAAGAGAACATGACAGAAGGAAAGCAAAATGAAAGGGCTAGAACTGTATGTTTAAATCAGGCCTTTGCTCTTGTGCAGCCTGTTGCTGTGGCGACGCTGGTGTGTGTCTTCGGCTATAAGGCTGTCAGGGTCTGTCAGGAAACACCAAGAGTTTGTTCTCGGGTCTAGTGAGCCATGTAAGTTCTCAGTCTACTGAATTACTTGTTGAAAAAGATGACTTTCTCGTTTTTCTTTTTATGCCTTTGAAGCTCAGAAATTTAGAAAGGTGTTTTTACCCTAGTATTATTTTTGTCTTACAAACTAGTTTCCAGTAGTACTGTTAGATATATCCTGCTTGACCAAATAATGTAAACAAGTATCTAAGTAGTTTTTTTTTTTTATTTTACAGGATGAGTCTGGCTACAGGTGGACAAGAGATGATCATTCTGTAGGCCGACAGCCTGAATACAGGTAAGAAGTGGAAGTCATAGCGTAACTGTAGGTACTTGACTCACTGAGTTGTCTGCTTTGAAATGTAACCTCAAGGTAGGCACATAGATGAAATATTTTTTATTAGGATTTAAAATTTTGAAAGCAAAAAGCTTTATATTCTTTTTATGGCTATGTGATAGAACAATGCTAATAGTATTCTGTATCAGCATTTTGTAAGTGGTAATAAAATATATATTGGAAAGTATTTGAACTAGTGATATAGTCTTATCAATTAATCAAATTATTAATGTGTAGTATAAATTAAAAAGCATATGTTTGCTTAATTAGAAGGTTAAGGCATTTTTTCACAATATTTGAATCATTACAAAGGGTCTCCTATTGCAAAATACATATATGTTGCCATATGTATATATAATACAGTGTCCTCTCAGTTGCTTTATTTTGATCAATAAAGTTCTGTTGGGAAAACACATTTTGGAAGGACCTCGATCATTGTTAGCTTTGGTTACTTACAGAGGCATCTGATAGAATAGTTAGAAAAAAAATAAGATGGACAGATTTAACCAGATAAATTTTTTTTAATGACTTTACAATGATAGTATCGGAAGTTATGAAAGGAACCTTTAAAGATGTCATTCGAACAGTCGGAAGATGACCCATGGAGAATGCAAGGAGTTGACTGCAGGGTCCTAGGTGCCACAGGTAGACAAGAGTGAGTGGGCAGAGCAATGTGGTTGATCAGTCACAGCACAGGGGTCGCCAGGGGCGTCGCATGGTAGTGCCGCTTCCCAGCCCCCAAGGCCTCCAGAGTGATGGGACGGGATGGGCAGGGATGGTGGCCATGCCTACCGTGGGGCGCACTGCTGCTGGGGCACCCAGGTCCGGGGGCTTCCTACCTTTCACAGCAAGCAGGAAGCAGGCCAGTCCTTTGGCTGGGAGTGAGCAGTCATCACAGTTAAGCCGCAGCCACTTGACCTGCAGTCAGTGGATGGTTAAGTGTTCAGTGTGGTGTATGTGGCAGAGATGTGCAGGGACATTCTGAACTCACGGCAGACTGCCTCTCCCTGAAGAAGCGGAAAAGGGAATAGATGCTGAAAAATACTTTGATAGAATTCAATTACTGTGTTAAAATTAATGTAGTAGCTACATAAAACTTCTAGCAAGCTAGGAATGGAGGAGAATTTCCTTTATCTAATACACAGGCGTTTGCTGCGCTGAGTAGTGAACTCAGACGCGTGCTCTGAAATCAGAACAAAGCAGCGGCGCCTGCCGTCCCTGCTTGTTGTGTTTGTCATGTTAGCGCAGGTGTCGCCCCACCGCAGAGGAGGAAAGGTGAAGAGGCATAAGGGCTCGAGTGAAAGGAGCAGAACTGCGTATAGCTGATTCAGTTATCTATGCAGAGAACTTAAAAGAGAGTTTTATAGACTGTTAGGACTATTATGAAATTAGCGAAGTTCAGTATAAACAAAATCAACTATTTTCAGCATAAATTTAAAAATATTCACTATAGCATAAAAACTATAAGGAATAATAGGAATAAATCTTAACAAAAATGTGTGAGATCTACATAGGTGAAGTTCTAAGTCATTTATAAAAGACCTGATTAAAAGGAACAGTGCACATAGGTGATATCCTTGACTGGAAAGAGACAGTTTCATAAGGATTCAGTTCTCCCCAAATTCACGTGTGAATCCAGTCTGCATCCAGTCTGAATTCCAGGATTATTTTTTTGCATGGAAGTTTGCAAGCTGATTCTAAAACTAATGTGAGGAGTAAAGTGCCAGATGGCAAAATAGCCTTGAAAAAGATGTAAAGACTCAATATATTGTTTTACCAAAACTTATAAAGCTGTGGAAATGGAAACAGTGAAACAGAACCAGGGAGTCTAGAAAAAGCCTAGATCCATCCAGGAGTCCGGGTTATAGCAGTGGTGTCATTACAAATCAAATGGGGAAAGAACGAACTTTTCAATAAATGGTATTGAGCCAAACTGAAAGCAAAAGTGTAAAAAATCTTTTTGACTAGATTAGCTAACGGCTTTTATTTCCCTCAAGGAAACAGTTCTTAAGTTTATTTTAGTTCTATTGTTTTTCAGTTTTTAAATAACAGTTTCTGCTTTTATCTTTAATTTATCTTCCTGTCTTTTTTATCATTTTATAGTTTCCTCTTTGTGTATAATTTTACATAAATGAAATATGTGTGACTCTTCAGTCCCTACAGCCATGTTAATAGCTTGGTATATGTTTTCCTATATATTTTTTCTATATTCATAAACATTTGAGGCATTTGTTGAGATTGTGTTATACATACTTTTTTCCTCTAAGTTGCTTTTTGCACTTGGTGGCTTGTGGAAATCTCTCCAAGTTATTTGGTTTAACTTTAATTTGAATCTTTTTAATGGACAAATATACCAAATAATTGAGTTGTTTACCTGTTGAGGAATATTCACTCTGTTTCCAGCACAAAGCAGTGTTGTAATAAATCCAAGTACATAGTTGTCTTTAATTTCTGTGGGTAGATTGCCAAAAGTGGAATTTCTGGGTCAAAGGGCATATGTATTTTACATGGTAATAGATGTTTTCAGTTTGTCTTCTAAAAGGTTTTAACATACCATTTTGAAAAAAATTTAATGTTTTAATTTGGATATTTAGTTTTCTTTCCTTCTTATTAATATGAGTTTTGAAATTTCCTTTAAGCATTGCTATATAGCTGTATCCCAAAGATTCTGATATATAGCAATTTTATGCTGATTCTGACATAATACATCTTAGTTACTCTGTAATTGGAGGATGTTGCCTGTACTCTTATTGTGCTGTTTGAAACTCATTGGTCATTAATGGTTCATTGGATGACCAGCTTTCTTTACTGAGGGCATTAAAACAAGGTGTAGTCTGTTTTCAGGGGTATAGCTTTCATTCTGTTATCATTTGATAAATACTTACTGTGTGACTGTTAAATGTCAGCTTCTCTTCTAGCCTCTGAGGATAAAAAGCTTCTATTCTTAGGAAACCTACATTTTAGTATGAATCATAGATGGTAAACAGATTAAAAAAACAAGGCCAGTAATTTTTATGAAGAAAGTAAAGCAGGGGAGTACAGTAGAAAGGGCTTCTCCTTCACATCTTCCTGCACCTTGACTTGCTGTCTGGGTCCCAGGAATATCTCAGGTTTCAGGCCATCACAAAAGCCACAGCCTTTACTGGCTGTCATCTTACTGTGTTTAAGTCCTCTATCAGGGGGCGTCACTGAAGAGTTTATGCCTAAAAGACGTGAGAATAGAACATAGCTGTTGTTGGGAGGGGGGATATCACTACATTGTTAACAGGCAGAGAGTAGTTGTGTGTATTGCTAGAGAATAAGGTTCTGAGTAATTAGGAAAACCGTGACAGTCAGTGTTCCTGTTTTTGTCAGTGCGGTACACACAATCTTTGTCGTGAAAGAAAGCATTAGAACATTTAAAACATTTTATTTGAAACAGTTTTTAAATTCATAGAAAAGTTGCAAGAATAATTCAAGAACTTGTAACTTTGACCTGAGACCCCATCACTGTCACCAGCAGCACCCCTAAAATGTGGTTTATAGCGAAAAGACCGAGTTGGAGTTCATAGGTCATATTTTTGTGAACTTCTTTGATCTGGAAGTGTCCGTCAGTCTTCCCCTGAATTCCGCCGCTCACTGTTTCTGGCACGGCGAATACAGGGCACACGTTCTGTAGAATGTTTCTCAAGTTAGGCTTGTTTGATGTTTCTCCCTGATAAGATCCACGCTCTGCCTTTTTGCCAGGACAGTCCCTGAAGTGAAGCTGGCTTCTTCTTACAGCGCCCTGTCAGGTCACGTGCGTTAATTTGTCCCCTCGTGGCATTGTGGACTTTCATCACTTGGTTGAGGTGGGGCTGCAGAATTCCTTCGCTGGGAAGTGAGCCTCCTTCCCCCTCATTCATGTGTTTTATGGGGGGCTACTTTGAAACTATGTAGTGATGCCATTCTTCATCCCACCTTCACCCACTAGTTTGAGCATTCATTGATGTTTCTTGCTTGAATTATTACGTTGGTTTCTAATAGGTGATTTTGTGATTACTGTTGTGTCTATACTATGCAAGCATTTTGTTGTAAGTGAGAGCTCTCTCTTCTTTGCACTCCTTTTTAGAAACAACAAAACTTTTTTATATCAGTGTGGACTCTTATTTTATTCAGCGTGTTCTGAACCGTTGCCATCTTTCTTTTGATGCCTGGTTTTGGCCAGTGAGACTCCCTGCAAGTCAGCTTCGGTGTTTTTTAACAAGTATTTTGTTGTGATGGAATATATGTAACATAAGGTATGCCATTCTAACTATTTTTAAATGCACAATTCACTGGCACTAATTATATTCATAATGTTGGGCAACCACCAGGTCTAATTCCATATTTTTTCACCATTCCACATAGAAGCTATGTACCTGGTAAGCAGTAACTGCCCATCCCTTACCCCCAGCCCCTGGCAGCCACCCTTCTACTTCCTGTCTTTATGGATTTGCTTACTGTGGGCATTTCCTGTAAGTGGAATTGCACAGTGTTTGTCCTCTCGTGTCCGGCTTTCACTTAGCTAAGTGTCTTCAAGGTTCATCCATGTTACAGCCTGTCAGGGTTCTGTTCCCTGTTATTGGTGAATAACGTTCCGTTGTATGTTTAGACCATATTCTGTTTATGCATCCTCTAGTGGTCATTTGGGTTGTTTCTACCTTTGGCCATTGTAAGTGAACATAGCCGTGTAAACGTCTGTTTTGAGTCCCTGTTTTCCTTTTGGGTGCACACCTTGCAGTAGAAGTGCTGGGTCATAGAGTCATTCCATGTTTAGCTTTTTGAGGAATCGCACACTGTTTTCCATAGTGGCTGCACCCACCGATGTACAAACTGCACCATTTTACATTCCCACTGATGTATGAGGGTACCAGTTTTCCACATCTTCACCAACACTTTTTAATATTTTATTGTGTGTGTGTGTGCTCATGCTGTTATATTCATTAGTTCTTTTTTTAAATTAAAACCTAGATTCCAATTATTTGTGGTTCTAGTTATTTTGTAAATGTGATGTAGCTATAGCAAGGTAAGATCTAACTTGTTCATGGGCAATATCTATGTAATGATTCATTCATTAATTCATGGTGTATTTTTTAAACTACACGGTGTCGTGGGAATGAAAACGAGAGCCTCTAGAGGAGGTCGGTAAGTGGGACTTGCATCGGTGTTTCTCCCAAGCATCCTGATGATCGTGATTCAGAGGATCTAGAGACCGAAGTTCGACTCCTCAGGTCTTAATAATGGACAGGCTCTATGTGTAGCCTTGGCTTCTTTTCTGAGCTGTACATTCTATATCCAGCTGCCTGTTAGGCACATTTTCACTTGGGAATCCCAGACTTTTCATTGAAATGAAGTATATCCTTGAAAACACTTGTACCTCTTTTCTACACATCTTTGGCATGAAGGTGGGCCATGTTCTCCAGCTAGGTATGGTCATGTGACTGTCCCTCGTGTAACGTGACTAGGAGTTCTGTGTCTGTGTGCTCTTCCACACATGTCACACATGTTCATCTTCTCCCAAGTTCCCAAGTTGCAGGGTGGGTCCTGGAGTGGAGTGACAGTGGACATGTGACCTTGGAAGCCGCATGTTGGAACAGAGCTGTGGTCAGCCTGGGTTCTTGGATGATTGCCCGGAGCAGTCTCTCTCACCCTGGAAGGCCTCCCCTAGACTCTTTGTGGTAGTTAGAGTAAATTCTTTTGTAATAACTCAACGTTACATTTTTTGGTATTTTTGTTACAGCAATTTAGGCATATTTTGCCTCTGTTGAGAACAGGCACTATTTCAGGTGTTAGAGATCAGATGGTGGCTAACATAGATAAGATCTGCAGTTCTGTTCGGGACATCTCTCAGTCTGTATCTCATGCCTAGAATTCTTTTAGGTTTGCCCTGCTCGTTACCAAACTGCTTTTTCAAAATGATTCCAGAAATCTTAATTCTTTTTTTAAAGTTCCTGTTGACTAGAAATTAAGTAGCCAATATTGTGTGTTGGTTGTGGGAAGAAAAGAAAAATGAGGTCCTGAATAAGAAGTGAAATGCTTTCTCTCTCCTTCCGATTCCCCCTCATAACCTTATCTCTTGCTTCAGTGATGTTTACTCGTAGCAGGTAGACATACATCTGCTGAAACTGAGGGCATGACTTGTCTGGCGGGACTGGTGTGGAGGCTGCGGGTCACCTTGGAATGTAAGTGAGTGCTTGGGGTCAGGTGGGAGCATATTTGGGGAGAATCCTGAGCTCCATAAATCATATTTTAAACCAGCATCCAAAGTAACTGTAGTGCAGATGGTCCCAGGACCCCATTTTGAAAAACAAGGCCTTATAGGGGGTAGTTCCTCCCATCTCCCATCCTCCAGGCAGCTGCCTCTGTGCGTGCCCAGCGTTAGGGCTGAGATGGTGGTGGTACAGCAAGGACACTGTCCTGCCTCTCAAGTAAAATACTTTTTCATAATAAAAAGCATCAGTTGAGGTAAATATGTATTTGTTGTTGTTTTGTTCTTTCCAGTCGTACTGTTATTTAGATTTTTTCAAAGCCTCTTTTGATTTGATCTATAATTCATTTTTGAATCCATCATATCATGTATGTTGATATCCTCATTTTCTACATAGATGGAAGCCCTGTAGTTTGAAGGCTTTTGATATAAAGTTTTCTTTGCATGGTAAATGGAACTTTGTCTCGTGCAATGCAGAGTTTTACCCTGTGGTTCATGGAATGACATTTAAAATGTGCCTAAGTTTCCCTTATCCTATTGTGCTATTCAGCATGCTTTAGGGTCATAGTTAAAACAAACAAAAACCAAAATTCTTTCTTAGAACCAGGTGATAGTTGCACTGAGAAAACTATGGTAGTTGATACTGATTAAATTTAATAGCTACTCATGAGTGTTGGGACTAATACATTTTAAAATAAAAATAGTATGAATAAAGCTGTGATATTTCTGTCAATCAGATTTTTTCCTTTTTAATCTTTTTTAGAAAGCAGTAACAATATGGAGATTTCATATTTTACATTTCAAGTACTTAATGACAGTTGCATATGTGGCTTTGTTTTTAATTTGTACGACAGGACTGTATTTCAGTAACAGTGCTGTCCTTCAGGCAGCAGTACTGTGTGCAAACAGAATGTCACAGTCCTTAGCCGTCTAGGGCCACCCTAAGGAACTTGGGCCCGATGAGTCCAGGCTCGTCCGTTTCTGGTTCACCCTGCTGTACTGTGTCGCCCTGTGGGGTCTCAGCCCTCTTTCCATGGTAAGATCTGGATTCGGTTTTATGTCCTGATCCTATGAAGCTGTCAGTCATTTCTCAGCATTCCGTCCTCTGAGCTGCGGCATCTGCAGTGGGCAGACAGAGGGAGAAGCAGCTCAGGAAGACAAGGCCCAGCTCGCCGGGCTTCTGGCCGCTCGGGCGTATGGGTTCTGCACCTACAGGCTGCGTTCTCAGCTCGCTCATGACTCCGGCAGAGTGCTGAGACGAAAACACTCCATCCAGTTTTTCTAGATTTTCTTCAGTCAAGTTAGTTGGAGTTATTTTTTGGATGAAGAAGTATTTGGATGTAGCAGTGGTGTTTTGTTCAAGTTGCAAAAATTGGAGTAAATCCTTAAATAATTGTATCTTTGGCTTGAACTCTATGAAATACAAATATTTTTTGAGTAATATGTCAAATTTTATGAGTAGAAAATGTCTATTAAATATATAGTATAGATTTAAAACTGTAAATGAATGCACAGAAATACAAGCTGTTAAACCAAGAACAATGGAAGACTTTGAAATTTTCAATTAGTGATTATTTTCTGTTTATTTGTTCATTAGTCATTTGATAGCATTTGGTTGCATAAGATATACTAGCAGGCCTCAAAGATTTAAGAAAAACTATGGGGGGAAATATCTTTAAACTTAATCTTTTATTATAAAGGATTGTTTAAAAAAGTTTTATTTATAAGATTGTCCCTGAATCTCTTTACTGACGTTACCTGCAGATTGGGTGCAGAGAATCACAGTATTTGGAAATGATGTCGATGTTTAAGAATTGCTGTGTTGAGGTATAGGATTTTTCTGAATAAAGAAAAAATAACAGCAACATAAAGGTTGGATGATCTGCTCTCACGGTCAAGGCATCTTGGAAGATCTGCCTTTGTAGCCGGAACATCCCGAGCAGCAGCAGCTCAGTCCTGCCGCGCGGCTTCCTTGGCGCTCGTCTGGGAAGACGGCCTGACGTGTTGGCAGCTGGTCGATAAAGGGTGACTTCTCTCGGGTCTGGCAAGTAATGCGAGACTATTTGGGTGTTTGAAAGGAATCATTAAAATGTATTAATGATTTTCAGACAACAGTTGGTCTTACAATTTGTTTTTCCTTAAAATAAGTATTAAAAAGAAAAAAATCAGAGATCAAAGTTCTATTTACTTTCTTAAAATACCTTTCAGATCATGTTAAATGATAAGGAGCTATATTTTTAAATATCACATTTTTAGAGCAAAATGGGCACTTGAAAAAAATAAACACTTAAAGCACATAGCATACGTTAAGTATGCAAATCGAGCTGTACAGCCCAGTGGATTACCGTAAGATAACCGTAGTCCAGGCTAACAAGTAGAGTGATTCCTGCATCAGAAGCTTTCTCATGCCCCTGGTCAGTTAGATTGTTCATCCTCCCCAAGGGTCATCATCACTTAGACTTAAAGCAGTCTGCATAGTTAATGGGAAAAATTATAATTGTTGTGAGTTAAAATTTATTGTGAAAATGTTAAATTAACTTCTCTTGTCATAAGTGTCTTAAGAAAATGAAAAAATGGTAAGACTAATATTTAGTACACTATGATTTAAAACATTAGAAACGTTGAGAGTTAGAGTCTTATTTCTTGGTAAGAAATGATAGTTTGAACAGTGCCTGCTCCCCTTTCGTCCTCTAACTTAAGAAATGGAGCAAGCGTCTTCTTGATGCCTTGGTGAATTGTACTCCGTTCTAAGTCTGGGTCAGTTTCCAACATTTTACCCTTTGCCTTTTCATTGTGAAATTTCTGAGAGCCTCTGCAGGGTGAAGTTCCTGCTGGCCCCTCCCTCCTGAGACAGTCACTCCCTCCCTCACGGTGGTGGGCTTGCCTGCACAAAGTTCTCTGGCTGCTCAGCTCATCTGGTGTCTCTGGAAAGGCAGCACCGTCAGCTTTTCCTCGGTCAGCTGTTCCTCTGTTACTATTTACATTCAGTGTGAATTAAACTTGTACCATTATCACTTTTTGTTGCTTGGCTGCATTTTTGTCTTTGAACCACTGTCTTTCAATTACCCACTTCTGTAAAATATCCTGTGGGTTTGTCCCCGGGAGACAGAAGGCAGCAGAACCACGTTTTGCTGTCTGTGTTTGGCCTGCCCGACATGCACATGACCAGCCCCAGGGCTGTGAATCATGCGGTGTGATTGGCCACCCAAGGCGATGCGTACTGTTACTCAGGGAGTGACGTGTGGGCTGAGAGCTAGCAGCTGTGTACCCATTCAGAGCCCATCAGCAAGGCACATGGGTGCCAGTTTCACATCCTTGGCAACACTTGGTATTGTCAGTGCTTTTTTTCTTTTTCTTCTGAATTAGAGTCAATGAGTCACCGTGTGAAGTCATCCTGATGTGTGTCGGTAGGCGTTTTCCCTCCTAGTCCGTCACCCCCCCTCACAGATGAGGAAGTGGGCGCAGAGAGGGCGGGTGACTTCAGGCTGCTCCCACAGTGAACAAGTGATAGAGCCAGGATTTGGACCCTGGCAGAATTGTTCCAGAGCCTATGCTTTTCAGTATTGGACTGTATGTGAATTAAGATATTAAAAATAGAGTAGAAAATACTTGACTTGAAAATGTAATACATAATTTGAATGTTTAGGAGAGTTGAAGGAATTTTAATACTTGATGTTAGAAATGCTATAAAGAAACATTTTAGAATTGTTAGGTGGTTCCAAGAAAGCTCTAGAAACTGATAGATTAAATTTCTGGGTGTGTTTGCATTTGTATTATCTATTTCAGTTTGGGGCTGGATGGTTCTTTATGGCTGGGCACAGGTGAGTCGTGTGCATTCAGGGTGTTTAGTGGCATCCGTAGCCTCTGCCAACTCGATGCCAGTGATACTCCCCCATTTGGGACAGTCAGAAATGTCATGTCTTCAGACATTGTGTTGTGTCCCACTGGGAGAAAAATCACTGTCGTTTGAGAACCAGTAATATAGTGAGGATATAGAATCCTTTTTTATTCTTGCATGTATTTTGAGTATTTTTTGTGTTCATAATTTGGAAAAGCAAGTGTTTGCATTTAGGTTATCAGAATCTCAGAGTAGGAATGAATGATAGCTGTACCAGTCACATGATAAGCACAGTGAGCTGTAAATACAGGTCGCTTTTCCTCTCTGCAGTGTAGTGTATTGCTGATTACTAGGGAGAATATTAGCCACCCAGATTTCTTACTACGTTAGAAGGTTGATGTTGGGGGGACCAAGTGGAATGGGGGAAGGTGGCATTGAGCAGTGGGAGATAAATTATCTTTTAAAATATTAAATAAAGTTGGGGGAATTATTGACATGTCAAGGAAAACACTAAGTTGTTTATAATAAGTTGGTTAAAGTGTTTTTTTAAATAATTGAAATGTTTGGTCTTCCACTTGCATAGGAACTATAAATGAAAAAAAAAAGCTCAAAAGTGAATGTCTTGTTAAATAAAATTAAGTTTTAAGAGTTTCCATAATAAAAGCAGTATAATCACATTACAGAAAAAATATCTGAAAAGCCTGGAAAAAGTTCCTACTGAATTGACTAGGAATAAGTTTACTAATGAAAGTATTATTGATTTTCTGGTGAATTATATGCTTTAAAAACTTACTGCCTTCTCTCATTAGTTATTGTGCCAAAGAATTAAAAGTAAGTCTGTGAGAGGGTCTTTAGGTGTTAGGTTATGATACAAGGTTGCTCATTTTACCCTTGCTATATTGTTTTAATTTAAAAAAATCTAAGCCTTTGAATATCCATTTTTACCTAGACTTATCATAAATTGTAGTAGAGAAAAAAATTTAAGAAAATTAGAACTTGTTTCCTAAAACTCACATCACAAGCACAAGTACGAAATAGTATTGCGGAGCGCCCACCGTCACTCACAGAGCTGCTGTGCGCCTGTTAGCCTTGCGAGGAGAGTCAGCACTGGTGAACGTCCCGGTGCCCACCTTGTTTATGGACTAGTGGATTGTTGAGAATCCCTTCTTTTTTCCCTCAAAGATAGAAATTCTCACAGTTGACATTTCAAACCAAGTGCAAACTATTTTCAACAGTTAGTTGTTATATTAAGACAAGGAAGGAATTCAAAGTGTTCAACACCATTTTGTGACATTCAGTTGAGCCTAGAAAAAAGCCAGGTACGTACAGATCTGTATGTGGACGGAAAGAAAAACCCATTAATCACGTAAAAGGGGCATTTTATAGCCAGAAAGTATGTTTGCGTCCCTGGCTGGTATTCTCTGGGTGGAAAACCCATTCTGTGGACTAGAGTAGTGTCTCCCATTTTAGGACAGTTAAGTCCCAAGCAATTTCCTGCCCAGCCCAAATTGTTGATTGTTCTCGATGAAGCATATGGGTCTGTTTACCCTCGTTGTGCCTATTGGATGGGATCATTTCCCTGTTTGATAGGGAAAATTTAACAGATTATCTTAAATATTAATGAGATGATACCTGTCTTTGTCTTCCACTGAATTATCTTCCTGTTCTTCAGCTCTCTCTCATTGGCACATTCATCTTATTTAGTTATTTTTGTCAGCATTCATTAAATTATTAAACATTAATATTCAAGACTGCCATTGATGTTGGACTTTTCCCCCTTAATTGGAAATTTGTTTTAAATCTGATTGTAATTTTTAACTTCAGAAGCCTTTTTAGCATGTAGTTTAAAACTCAGCATTTTGATAGAAAATGGTTTATTCCTATATGCTTATATTATTTAGCATTTTTTTTCTTGAGGGGTCTTTTTCTTCTGTCACCATGATACTTAAATGATGTAAGAAGGGACTTGATCACTGTCCTCCCCAAATTGTCTCTAAGGTAAAATATTTTAAAACTTGAGGGTCCATATTTGTTTGGGGGAAGGTTAAAAATGAGATAATGGACAATGAAAAGAGTAAAACTGAAAAGATATATTTATTCATTGTGTGTGGGATTTCTGTGTTCAGAGAAGTTAGGAAAATGAAGCTCAGAGAAATTAAGGTCACAAAGCCATAAATAAGCAGGTGAACTAATTTTTGAATCTGTGTCTGTTGGCAAGGAATGCTCTGAGAAGTGCCGCTGTAAAAAGCGCTTAATTTTATTAAACTGTTTCCCGGACTTATTTATCCAGAGAACCTCTTTTGGTTTTGTGGCGAGATGAAAAGTACCAACATCTCCAGGATCAGTATTCTGTGAAACATATTCTCAGAAAGGCCTTTTATTATAAGAAACTATAGGCAAAATGTGTTTCTGTCATCATGTAATTGCCTCCAAATACAGCTTCTAAAAGTGAAAAATCTATTGGCAACGGGTTGGGCAGAAAAAGCCATCATGCCTGTGTATTCTGTTAGAAACACGAAGCTGTGTTTCTTCACTGAACTGCGTGAGAACTGGGGTGGCCCGGAACTGTGCCAACAAGGCAGGTGGCGGGCTGCGGGCCGCCGCCTGCCTCTGTGCCCGGGGCCCCTGGGTGCCGGGGAGTCGCCACGGAGGCCATTTGCCCGTTGGCGGCGGGGGGCTGTCCCCGGGTCAGTGCTGCCCGTCCCGCCTGCCCCCCGCGTCGTGCGGCCTCGTCTGCGGAGGGGCTCCGGGCCGACCGTCCTGGCGGTGACTTCTCCGCGGCCCCTCCTCCGTAAAGCAGCCTCCTTGGGGAGTGAAGCTCGACTCTTGTTCTAGAGGTTTTGTTATTATGTAAGTATTCGTGGGATTTAAACTCTGAGAAGTATGCGAGAATCCGTAGTTTGCTTTTCTGAAGGCCAAAACCACTGAGCAGTTGTAACGGTGCACTTAGCTAAATTCTTGCTGGAAACCTTTTACTGATTTAACGTAGATGATAGTAGGTGATACTATTAGTAGAAACAGCCCATACCTACTGAGAGCTTTCTTTTCTAAGTGTTGTACATACATTATCCCATTCATTCACTCCTTGTAGTGACCCTCTAAGGTAGGTGACTACTATTACCCCCATTTTATAGATGGGGAAGTTAAGGCAAAGGGAGATTAAGTAACTTGTTCAAGGTCATAAAGATAATAGTTACTCTGGAAGGGTCTCTCAGTACCTGGGAGGCTCGTTCACAGAGGACCTTGAACACTGCCGTGATCTCCTTTCCTTCCGCCAGGTGATGCCTCTGAGCCCTAAGCAGGGCTGGTAGTGTATCGGAAACTTTGGTGATCCATTATTTTATAAACAACAGGAAGGCCGTCTGGCTGATGGTAGACCCTTCCCACCAGCACACCCTGCCTCCCAAAGCTCTAGACTGCCCATCGTAAGCGTAAACTCCACCCTCGTGCCATGCTGCGTCCCGTCCCCTTTGTCACATCTCTGTCCGTGTATCACCGCCTCAGAGGGGTTCTCCCTGACCATCCTGCCTGAAATAACGCCCCTCACACGTGCCTTTCTTTACCTGTCAGAAGGGTTTGATTCACAGGCTGTCTTCCCCACCGGTTTGTAAGCTTCCTGAGGGCAGGATTTTGTCCTTCAGAGTCGAGTGGAGTCCTTCAGGGAACAGAGTGGAGATGTTCCCTGCCGTTCCCTCCACCCCTTCTGCAGCTGGGCGCTGACTGCTCCGGGGTGAACCCGCTTCTCTCACAGCTCACTAGCCGCCTAATTCTTTGATTCTTGAGATGCGTTTGGGGCATATGTCTTACTCTTCATTACCTTCTCCAAGCCACTCCTGCGACATCTTTGAATATCTCCACTTCATCTACCCCATCCTCATTTTTGTGCTCCTGGGTAAATTTCCAGGACCACATCCTTCTTCCTTAATAATTACAATTTTGGGTTCACAGCCTCCTCCTCTACCCTCCTCTGTCCTGATATGATGATAACTTTTAGCACCAGTTCTTTATCCATTTTTCGGCTCTTACCTTCAGGTATCCGCAGGCCTGGCCAAACCCTAGAATCATCACTGGAAATTGTCCTGCCTCTGTCGTGAGCTCTGAAATGCTGCTTTTGACTCTGAGATAATGTACTTACCTAGAGCTTTTGCAGGTTAGTGAGGTTTCAAGTTTTGCGGGCATCACAGTCTCCTGAAGAGCGTGCTTGAAGCCCAGAAATCTGGGTCACACCCTCAGAGATTCCAATGCAGTAGGTGTGGTCTGGTGCCCCTGAATTTGCATTTGTCACCTTCCCGGCAGGCCAAAGCTGCCCTGTGGGGAGCACTGCTCTCATTCGTGGCTGTCCCCCAGAGGCCCCCCACCAGCACTTCAGTCGGCCCCAGGCGTCTGCTCACTCCTCACCTCCTCTGCTTTCGGTTCCTTCCTGGAACTGCTCCTCCCAGGCAGAGGCCTTCTGGGGAGAGGCTTCTTCTGTCTTCATATGCAAGTCTCTCTCTGTCCTCTTCTCGTTCTCTCCTTCAGAGCCCTTCTCTTTTACGCAGGTCCTTTGTCTGACTTCCTCCCATTGCGTGTTGGCCCATCTGCGCCTTGGGTCATCGCTTGCTCCCTGCGGTGGATTGGCCTTTCCCTGTCTCCAGACAGGATGGAGTAAGCCCCTTCCCTCAGAACAGTATCCCGGTGCTCTCCCTTGTTGGCTTTTCCAAACTTTTTTTGGAAGAAAAGTAATGGCGTAAGTCCCTGAGCATCTTGATTTCTTCCCGTCTGCCTTGGTTTCACTGGGCAGCCCCTGCACTAGGCAGGATATGCCCAGCTCTCAGATGCAAGAGATCGTTGCAGCCTCTGCAGTATAGTAACTGTCCTTCCCCTTTCACATTTGTCTTCCTCTGCTTTTTAGTCACTGCTTTTCAAAGTTTTCACTGTTCTGACTTCTCTTCTTGTGCCCATAGTCGCCTTTAATCCCTCTCTGCTTCTTCTGGAGGCTTGGAATGCTTCCCCCCGTCTAGATCTCTGCTGCCCAGTGTGGGAGCCACTAGCCAAATGTGCCTGTTGGCCCTTGAAATATGTTCGGACTGGGATATTCAGTAAGTATAAAGTACACACTGGATTTTCAAGATGTTAAGATGAAAAAGAGAATAAAGTATGTCACTGATTTCTTTAATATTGATTTTGTGTTGATAGTGTTTTGGAAATACTGAGTTAAGTAAAAAAATACTGCTAAAATTAATTTCTCCTCTTTCTCTTTTTAAATATGCCTGCTGTATCTGTGGCTCAATTATATTTCTTTTAGACTATGCTGATCTAAATTTTACCTCTTAAAGCCCCGAGATTGGTTTTCCATCTACGAATATACGTTTCTCTTAGGAATTCTCATGCCTGCCTTTCTGCCCATTGTCTGTGGGCCCCAGCAGGTAGGCAGAGCTGTGATCGCAGCTCTCAACTGCTGTTACGATTTTGCCGCCATCTGGTGTTAGGATTAGGAAACTGATTCACCATTTCACCCCCTCCCTCCTCCCTGGCTGAAAATAAGAGCCCTTTCCTCTGACTGGGGGCTGTGCCCCTCTCCGGCCCTGAGTAAGAGCGCCTTTAGCTTCTGTGTGGGAAGCCTTCGCTCCCCTCCTTGGAGCAGTCTTCCCTTTCTTTCCCTGGTGACTGACCAGTTTTCCTCATGCTTCCTGGGCCATTCTGTGGCCTTCTCGGACTGGGCATTTCTTTCTCAGTGTGTTGATTTTCTAGTCCTAGATTCTGGGCCTTCTGCTGTTGTTGTCCTTTGTTTTCATCCAGACCTAAGGCTTTAAATACTGCCTGTGTATAGACAAACTTACCCTTGTAGCCAAAAAAACTCTTCTGATCTCATCACTAGTTTCTCTAGTTGCTGACCAAGATGTTACATGAGCATCTCACACTTGACATGTTCAAGTCCAGATGTGGGCCCCACCCCATCCAGTTACTCAAATCTGTTTTTCTCATTTCAGTAACCCATGTTGCCAGGATCTGGGGAGTTGGCTTGGCATCCTGTCTGTCACACGCATTAGTCACACATTCACCATGTCCCCTCGGTTCCGCAAAGGTGCGTTTGTGTGCCTGTGGACTTTGTGGCCTCTCCCCTGCTCCGCCTTCTGTGCGCCAGCACTGCCCCTTGCCTGGAGCGATAGGCTCTAGTTGGCTTCTCTGTGGGCACCACCAGCTACATTTATGTTCTGTGTATGTTTGCCCTAGTGGCAGCTTCTCCTGCGAGCCTGGGAGGTCTGCAATGGGAGGGGCTGTGTGCATCTGGTCCACCGCTGGGTCCCCAGCACCTGGTACAGCTCCTAAAACCTGCGTGGTACAGAGCTGGCCACTCTGGCTTGCAGTGATGTGGATATTACTTACAGTTTTAGTGATTGAACTTGAATATATTGCTTCTTTCTGTATTAGCATTTGGCCTGAATTCATCGTAAATCAGTTTTAGCTGTCTGCTCTTTCCCAGAGAAACACAATTGTATCTGTAAGGACAGTATGTTTTCAATATTAATAAGCTAATGACAACACCCTTCCCGCCAATCAATATGCTGAAATTATTTCCTAAGCATTTGAAATTTCATGCCATTGGTTTCTTTCTTACCAGTCTCCTGTCTGAAAATAATGTTCTTTAATTTTAGTATGGAGGTACACTTGTTAAATCTTCAGTTAAAACCTGTTTGACTCCAAGTGTTCTTCTAAATAAAGGCTCATGGTAAAGTAGTTTTGATTTGCTTTGATTTCTTTCAGTTGGTTTTGCTTTATTAAGTTTTACTATTCAGGCTTACTCTCTGCTTTAAGTTGATATTGCTTAATAAATTTAATTTATAAAAGTAGAGGTGATTTATAGAAAGTTGGTATTTAGAGATTAGCAGCAATCTGTACACTAAGAATACAAACTCAGAGAGCAGGGATTTAATGGGTGCATCCCAGTGTTTCTCAGCCTTGGTGTTAATAACCTAACCTTTTGGGTCACATAGGTTTTGGGGTGTGTGTGTGTGTGTGTGTGTGTGTGTGTGTGTGTGTGTGTGAGCTGTCCTGGGCATTGTTAAGATTTTAGCCACATCCCTGATGCGCATCAGTGGCACCCCCTCCCTTCCAGTGGTGACAACAGAAATTGTAGATGTTTCCAGATTGTTATATGGGAGGCAAAAATTGCATCAATTGAAAACCAATAGGTGATAATAAGGTCATGAAATGTCTCACTTGACAAATCTGTAGGTGTCTTTGAGAGTATGGTAGTTGTGTGATAAATTGTCAATGAACAACAGAAGTAGGGACTATATGACTGTTTTCAACACTTAATCACCTGGTTCAACCCCAAACTGAAAAAATGATGCATTCGAAATCACTTTTCACTGGTAAAGTTTCATTTTGTGGACTGACTTTGAAAGTAAGATAGTCGTAGTCGTAGGAAAAGAACCAAGACAACAACCTGAAGAGCAGCTTGTAGTAAGAGCTTTGCCGTTTGTGTTTGTATGTAGGGTACAGGCTGTTATTCACTTATTTTATTTTTTCTTCAAAGGGACTTTAGAAGAAAAAGTTTCTACTCTTCCCATTATGTGAGAGACCGGTCTCCGCATAAAAGAGATGCTCCTTTTTTCAGAGAATCACCTGTAGGCCGGAAGGATTCTCCACACAGCAGATCTGGCTCCAGTGTCAGCAGTAGAAGCTACTCTCCAGAAAGAGGCAAAACGTACTCTTTCCATCAATCTCAACATAGAAGTATGTCTTTTTTAAAGACTCTCTTTTACAGCCTCCACTGATGAGAACGTATTGCCTTATAGGTGTTGTGAAGGTATTTTTTTAAACTATTTTGACAGTTTTCAAGCTTGTAGAAGAGTTGAAAAAATAGTGTAACAACACACACACACAAACACACATACACACAGACATATTTTTGAAGTCTGCTTTGACATTTTCCTTCCATTCCTTCAGCATGGAAAGGAGGTTGGTAATCCTGTCGGAAAGCCACATGCCCTATGCCGCCTTCTCGCTCTTAAGCCGCCCGACATCCATTCCGCTGTCACTACGTGATTTCTGTATACATGCAATAGAATGCTTTTCATGAAAAATTCCATTGGTTTCTCTTAAATACAAGGTACAGCCTTACAGAATTTAGAGATGAAACCTACCTGAGGTTCATTCTTTCCAACCACCGATTTGTTTTTTTAATTGGGAGTGCCTGGACATGCATGGCATCCTGTACAATCGGAGCATGTCACCCGGCTTAGTTGCTAGTATGTGTGAGAACAAATACATGAAACAACTTATTTTTAGATAAAGCATTTGTGCATTGTCTTTCTAGACTATACTACCTGCAGTTGAGCTCATTCACAAAACATTTCCTCAAGCCTTCTGTATGCAAGGCACATGATACTATGTTAGGTGGTTTTTATGTCAGGTGTTGTGTCAGACAGAATGATAGCCCTGTCACTAAGGAACTAGAATATATATGTGTGTCTATATATAAACTATGTGTATGTGTGTGTGTGTTATACACACACACACATACATATTCATATATATAATTATCAGCAAGAATTGGTGTGTCGCAAATGACACGGGCAGGTCTAGGTCAGACAGATTCTCACTCCGGGGGTTGGGGGAACATGTCATTTGGACTCATCTTGTATTTGAGATTTCTACAAGGAGGGAGGTATCTTCTAGGGAGAAAGAATTGTTAGCCAAGGTATAGAAACCAAAACTTTGGAATATTTTTTTCTTTCCTTATTAAACATCTTCCCTATTAACTCCCCCCCCCCCCTAAAATAATAAGAGTTTAGTCTAACAGTTTTGCCTCCTGCAAGTTGAGAGTGATGGGAGATCCCTTCAAATCATCAGATTGTTTCCATTGTAGCTGTGGCCTGAGTCCTGTATTTAGTTCAACAAACATTGATCAGCCTTGCACTGTTTTCGGAGCTAGGTAGAGTGAGGCTTCTAAGAACATATTTTTGGATACATGTGTGTGAATGGTCACACGGGAGGTAAGAATGTCATTTGAAGGATGTAAGACAGACCTGGTCTCTTACATATGCCTTATTGCTTAAACTGTTCTCAGGATCGTTCCACGCAGCTGGAAGTCTCACTGTGGAGTTCAGCCCTGACAGGCTGGGGTTTCCTTTACTTCGCGTCCTTCCTCCCGCCTGGCCCTCTCCTCTTCCGGAGGATAAATAACCCCTGAGAATGCATGCTCACATGCACAGCCATATAATTAATCCAGAATTAGTGGAACCCCGTCTAAGAACATATTTTTTTTTCTGTGATATATATGACTTAAATCCAAATCTACTAATGACTTCAGAGGAGGAAGGTAACTTTGGAAAATGATTATGAAGACTGACAGAACACGAATGCAATGGAAGCTTGTGATTCTTGACAGCTTGCAGCGAAGCTGTTAAGTTGTTTAAGACAGTTATTGCTGAATTAGCTTTATTATTTT
The DNA here is from genome assembly GCF_040802235.1 of Manis javanica. Classification (NCBI taxonomy): domain Eukaryota; kingdom Metazoa; phylum Chordata; class Mammalia; order Pholidota; family Manidae; genus Manis; species Manis javanica. The sequence goes on along the minus strand of NC_133170.1, from coordinate 2,997,078 downwards.
TTCCCATTTGTCCTCTAAAACAAAGTTCTGGGAGGCTTCATCTGTCTGCTTTCAGCCTGGTGGTTAGGGGCCAAGAGTCCTTTAAGATCTTGAGATGAAATGTGGAGGAAATTTAATGTAATCCAAGACATCCTTCTGTCTTGGGGTCTCCGATACCCTTTGAGGTCTCAAACCTTTAATTTCTGGAGTGATAAGACAACAAAGAAAGTTGGGGAGGCTGTAATCTGGTATAAATGGAATGAAATAGAGCATACAACTTTGGTAATGCTTTCCTGTTTATTTTCTTAAGACCTTTAGCTTTGAAAGTAAGGTTCTTTAGTCAAAAAGAAAAGGTTTGTTCTGGGAAATCTCTCCTTACACGTTACTTTGGTTGGTACCTTAACTATTTTGGGGCTGACATTTGAAAATGCTTTTCTGTACTCCTTTCATGTAAGTAGCTTTCAGAATCATCACATAAGATCATGTTGTAAGAAGTCTTCTTATTTTAAACAATAAATGGAAAAAGTAATTGTTATTTTACATATTTGTGATGCCAGCTTTTGCTTTAAATCTAAATATCACAATATTGAAGGCACCTTGATTTTCTTAAGAAAAAAGAAAAAGAAATAGAGTCTTCGATTATCAGTCACTTAACTGGGTTAATTAATTAGTAACAACGTGTTAATTTAGTTTTCTAAGGTAAATTGAAATTTTGACAAAGAAATATTTCTACAAATAACAGGTCACAATAATGTTCTTACTCCTTATGTCCTCATTTTGCTGGGTGTTAAATTTTTTGGTTTTTGTTCATACTTTTAAGAGTAATTTTACTTGTTTTAGTGATCACTGGTAGTGTGGCCACGCAACCATTGACATACTAATCCATCATTGTTCTGTGCAGCTAATGTGTCTCTTCTGTGCTTAACGATAAGCCACGGGATGATTTTTACTACTTTTTCACTGCAACTACTTATTTCCCATTTTGTGCTTATGTGTGTCCACACGTAAATTTAATTAAATTTCTTCTATTAGCCTTTTGTGTTAAATCCTATGTCATTTGGTGCTGCTTTACCCTAATCATCCTTCCAGATCAGACTGCTCTCAGCCTGTGCTTCGCTCTTAGGTCTCTGCCCGTGACGTGATGGGACTGGCCTGGTCGGAGCTGTGACTGTCATGCTACTTTCTGTTCCTTCTTGTCGTCTGTATTTATATGCTAACCATGTAGGTTGTCCTAGTTGACCTCCCTTCCTTCCCCCTTGTTTATTATGACACTGTTCTAGTTAAAATTGTTGTTAGGTATTATATATACCTTTATATTTTTGTTGACTTTTATTCTAATGATTCTAACCAAACATCTCTCCATTTGTCACTCTCAGACATTTTTCCTTTTTTTGCCCCTTTCTCAAGTGGATTCCATTGCTCTCCTACTTAGACTTTTGTTGCCCACCTTTTGTTTAAGATTTAAAAAATGACATTAAGTGACATCACTAATTCAGACTCTTCTACCCAGTCTTTGTTCAAGTACTTCCAGCCCTTCTGTTTTTGTAGAGCTCAGTTTTCATAAAACAATTAAAATCTCTTTCCTGCGACATCCCTTTAATACTAGTTGTTTGACTTAGAGCCATACTATATTTCTTCCTTTCATGTCCTAACCCTTTGCGGATTTGCAGAGTGCCGCCATAAGCTTCTTGATTCATTTCCTTGGGTTTAAATATATCAGTTTCTTTAGCTGTTCCTTTTATTTGGCTTAGTTTTCAGAACAAAATTGCTTTTCTAATTTACTTTCTGTTCCTTTTAAGAGGTGATGCTCAAGGTGAACTTTTATTTTGTCAGGGATGTTGTATTACTGGCCCTTACTGAGACTGTAGGTAACAGAAGCCTAAAGCCATTGTCACATACATCACTATTAGACAAAATGTCCTTCACCCTGTACTTTTTCTAGGTGTAAATGTTTGTTTGTAGTTAATGCAGTAAAAGAAATCTAGGAATGCTAAATTTCGTCTGATTAGCTTTTTATTAATCTCTCTTACAAAAATCTTAAAATCTCATTTAGTGATCCTGTGTATTAGCAGCAGATCAAAACACGTCTGTTTTATCTGCAAGTGAAATATGCTTTACGTGTTTTTTTTTTTAGTCATTAATAATTACACTGAGTAGCATAAGGCCGAATATGAAGACCTGTAGAGCTCTCTCTCTGCGGATCTCGGCCACTTCTCTGTGTTGTTCGCTACCATTCAGCCAGTTGTGATCCCCATCTTGTTGTCCTTTGCACTTGAGAATTTCATGGAACCACTTGGTCAGATACAAAATTCCTTGAAACCCCTAAGTTACAAAGCTTAACCAGTGACGTAGAGTTTGCCTTGCTTCGCTTTCTAACTGCACGGTGCCTTCTGGGGATGAGTGTAGGTACTTACAAACAACCTCTTCCTTCATTCTGAACATTTGCCACAGATTGATGTCAGATTTATCAGTGGGCTCACGCACTAATTAGACAGTATGGTGTGTTGGTAGAATTTTAAAAATATTACTATGAAAGATTTGCAGGTTTATGGTTTTCTATAGCTCTAACTTTGGTTCCACCCTGCCTTTATTTTATTGGCAGCCATTATCAAGAATAGATGATATTTTAGAAAAGATTATTCATTAGTGTTTAATCCTTTCTGAAAGCACATCTTCTAAGATAACTGAAAATGTACAAGAATTCAAAATGCTATTTGATAAGAGTTTATTTGGAAGATAGACTCCATCTTTGAACTGCAATGTAATTGAAAAAGGCACATTTCTTGGGACTAGATGCCTGTGAATAAATTTGGAAATCCATATGTATTTTTGGATTATAGCTGACATTCCAATAAATTTAGAAGTTTAACTCTGCCTTTAGATAGAAGGCTTTTCTGTGCAGGTATACAGTGGTAATGGAGATGTGCAAATGGGGCTTTATCTAGTCAGACTGTGTGTTTTGGGCAATAGGATGGGAGGATAAACCCATTCTCTTGGCAGCCGATACCATAGTGTGATGTGGTTTGAAAGTCACTGTATTTGTATTCAATACCCACATGGTCTTATAGTCAACAAAAATATATTTCACATACATGGTTTGCCAAGATAGATGCATTGTTTGCCCCCTGAATTTGTGATCTAATGAGGAAGACAAACAGGTCATTACACAGGAATAGATGTTTTTGGTAATACCTGAAGGTGAGTAGAAGTTGGTGGAAGGATGTAAGTGGAGAAGGATTATTGGCATGAGCTGTTTCTTGTGGAGGCCCTGAGGTGTAGTTGGCTACTTTCCAAGAAGATCTTGAGCAATTAGTGGATCCAGACTTAATCGGCTGCTGAATTGGGTGCTACAATATATTATTCTTGCTTGAGAATCTAATCTTCATTCACAAGAGAGCTTTGGCTGTGAGTTTCCTGTGTGAGCCCTAGGAGGACGGCTATGGCTTTTCTGGCATTTGGATGATTGAGGCCCTACAGCAGTGGTCAGTAATGATGCTCCCGTGTGTGTAGGCACTTGGCAGCATCCTGTTCAGGGACTTCGTGTGCTGTCAGCGGCACACAGTCAGCGTGCATACGCACGGATGGTGTAATGTTTTATTTCTACTTTGAAGGTAAGCCATGTGGTTTTGGCTCACGTGTTAAAGAATTCTGTTCATAGTTAATATGCCTTTCCTTCAGCTTGTTGCATCTCTCACCTCCTAAAGGTGACTGTTTGGGGGAAGCAGAGTGGTGCAAAGCTTCTTGACGCCTGTATCTGATGGGTGTTTTTCTGTCATTTTTCAGTGTCTTTACCCCAGAGCGTTTCTCTTGGGTCCTCCCCTTCTTTCATACCTCCTTGAATGAATGAGTAGATCTCTGGAAAATCATATTCTTCCTGACCAAGAGCCCCACTTTTGTGTATCTTCATCCATTATCCAGAAAAAAAAATGCTTCCTTAGCATCTGTGTGTCCACCACATGTTCGTTTCTTCGTGTCTTGATTTCTCTTAAAGCTTCAGTGACCAGAGGAGAGATGAATACCCGACGTAGGTTGTGAAGTTGGTTTCTTGATAAACGACTTTCATCCAGTAGTATGTGTTTTGTTCCTAATTGTTAGGCACTGTACTAAGAATGTAATTGTTTGCAAGACATAGGCCCAAACTTTATCATCTCTAATGATGATTTGACTCGTTTTTCCCAGCTGTGACCTTTGGTGCCACATCAGTTATCAGTGATAATACTCGATAGGATTGGGTGTGTCTGGTTGGGTTCACCATTGCCTTCATCAGGAAACCAGTTTCCTTTTAGGAAGAAAGTGTATTTCTGGAAGATCATATCGGAAACACAGTTATTATATTCAGAGAGTCAGCAAATATTATTAAATTCTTACAGAACTTGTCAACATTTGGAACAGTGAACTGCTCCAGCTTTGATTTCATTTCTGTGGGAAGAACTTGATACCCGACCTGTAGAACCAGTATTTGAAATTCCTCTTCATTTCCTTCCTCCCCATGTGTTCTTTCACTCAGCAGTATATTGACTTGGATTTTGATTTCCCTACTGCCACTTTCAGAACTTCTCTTTCCTTTCCTCCTGATCTGGGATTCATTTCCCTTAGCAGGTCGCAGCAGAGGCAGGATCGTGCTGAGCCGTTCTGCCCTGTGCTCAAGCAGGGAGTTACTGTCTGCTTGCTGAGGTCATGTGGGAGATGGATTTGAGGTAATGGCCAAATAGCCGAGGAATAGCATCCCATCAGAAGTATACAAACAGGAATAAAAAAAGCAGATTTTAGAGTCATTGTATTCATAGGTTAGGTTGAAGCCACATAAGAATACCAGAGCAAAAATGAGTGAGGTTAAGAGGAACGGTCGCATTCAGGGAAGAATAACCAGCCAAGAAGAAAAGGAAAGGTTGAATAGGGCACTAGAGTAAGGCACACACAGAAGCACAAGGCTTGAAAGCCAAATGGCAAAAGATTAAGAAAAACTAGTTTCTAAGTCATTAAAATGCTATCATAAAGGACAAGAAGAAAGATTATTTTTAATATAAACAGGTCATTGAAAACTCTGGGATGAAGGCTTTGTGTTTTAAAAAAATACCCTAAAACTCAGTGGATGAAGCAACTACTGGTTTATCTGTGAGTCTGCAATTTGAGCAATGTTCAGGTGGGAGGTTTTACTGATCTGTTAGGATGTTACTAAATAGCCCAGGCCTGTTAAAGGGCAACATGTAGTTAGGTGTGGTAATTTTTAAAATCTGTAATAGAAGCAGGTAAACACAGCGCCAGTGGTGTGTTGGTAAACTGACTCTTCATGGGGAAAACACGTGATTTGTGGCATTCGCTGATGATCCACAAAGGGAGTACTGCCACCGTGACCGACTTCAGGCTACCGACAGGGAGTCACTCGGACTTGGGATTTGGAAGAGATGTAGGCAGACCTCTCTTAACAACTACGACGAACCACCCCCAGACTCCAGACACTCCAGATTAACATGTCACTGTGCTAATCTCTTGATCTACAAAGAATTTGAGACAAGTTAACAAACACTTAATATAATAGAACTCAGTAAATGGGTACAGAATTTTATGTAAAAGAGAAATAAAAATATGAAAATAAAAGTAAGACTAAAGTTAGTAGATATGAAATAAATACCCATGATAATGCTCTGAACAGTCGATGTAGGTCAACTAAGTATTTGGCCAAAACAAAGAGGAAGTGAGCAGTAACGGTGTTCACAGTGTGTCTTAGATACAAATAAATTAGCAGCCGAGAGGGAACAAACATTGTCCTGATGACAGAGAAATCAGTGACCAGGGACAGAAGGACACTACATTGTTAACAACATTCTTGCAAAAACAGGATAGCAGTATTTACATATTTCTTGGAACATTTTTAATGCATGGTGCTGACAATGCCAAAACAATTCAGAAAAGTATGTTTTCTCAGGAAAAAAAGGTAAAATTGACAGGGCTCTACAATAGAAAATTTTGAAATAAACATTAAAGAGTTAACATCTTATTAGAAGATATCTGGGAGCCCCTATTAGTAGTATATTTAGGCTATTTAGAAAATTGATTCCATATGTACCATTCAGAGTTTGCAGGTAAGGAAGCTAACAAAATATTCACAATATTCTAAATACTGGATACTTAGCAGTTCAGCCAAGACAGTAGCTGTGGATTTGTTTAGAAAGAAAATCCATGAGAGAGAGCTGCCTAAGAAGAATTTGCAAGATCCAGTCATAGGCTTCTTGTCAGGAGCAAGTCAGAAGAGCTGCTGCAGGTTGTCATGAGCCCAGGGGACTGATGAGATGCCCATGCAGACCTTCCCAGGGTTCTTCTTGACTTCTGGTGGCAATTAATCTTTCTCTCTTGTTTTTTTGTGTGTGGGCGTCATTCTTTAACCAATCCCCTGAATGTTGACTTTATGGAGGAATTAGATGAGGTGCTTACAGTGATGAGAAAGACATGATCCTTGTCTTCAGCGTTTGGTGTTCAGATCCTTTCTCATCTCTGCCCGTGCTCTCCTTAGCCTCATTGTCGCACGTCGTCGTTGGTGGGCCCGGTTAGCTTCTGAGCTCCTCTGCTGGCACTTACTCATCTTCCGTGGTGCTTGCTCAGGCAGTGCCACCTGAAGGCAGGGTAGGAAGGAGTTTCAGGAGTCACCAGCAAATGCTCAGAAGGTCCTGTTCTCATCACTCCCACTTCCGGGTCCTTCTGTTGTTCCTCTGGGCACAGAGGTGCTGTCTTATTTCCTCCCTGCCCACCTTTCCCTAGAGTCCGTGCGTGCTGGTGCCTTCTACAAACGGCAGAATGAAGGAAAGCTGGAAAGAGGTGAGTTTTAAGCTAGATTTTGACTTGGGCTTGTGAAGGGGTGGGGGCCCGAAGTGATGGAGGTCATAGAAACAAGAAGAGTGTAACTGCCCCGTTAGTGTATTGTCATTACGTGGTAGACAGTCACTGACAGATGGGACCGAGCAACAGCAAGGCCAGGGGATTTCTTTTGCCTTTTCTGTGTTCTTTCTGCTGCCATCTGTACCGTCCTTCTTTGTCCTTTGCTTCCTGCGTGCGCCTGCTCTTCATGCATCAGGTACATGTGCGTATGTGTGGTCACGTGACGGACCACCCGCCCTGCCCTTCAGTGTTCCTTTGCTTCTGCGCACTAGGAAGTTAGAATCTGCCTGAATTAGCCTTTCCTGTCCTCAGATCAGGAAACAGTCTGCGGCCGCACTTGGGCATCCGAGTTGGTATGTCTTCAGTGCCAGTAGCTTCTTGGGTAAGAGATCAGCAGCTGCTTGTAAGAGTTCTCTTTCTGTGTCTGGCCGTGATGTGCCAGGGTCAAGCCTACGATTACGCCTTAAATTAGCATAGCGTATGGTGCTGATGGGTCCCGCTCCTCATCTTATTTCAAGGATGAATAGGATGGGCAGGTCATTGCATCCTGTGGGTAGGAAAGTACTGCGTCTTTTGACCTGATCTCTAAGTGCCTTTCCTATCCTTAAAGGCCTCGAACGAGGTCCTGGGTGTTCAGAAAGAAATAATCTATGATACTTGTTCCTCTTGAGACCTTTGGTGCAGTAGGGTGGACCGGCACCGCCACAATGTGACGTGCAATTTGCCACGTGCAGTGGAAATACATTAGAGAATAACTGAACTGTATTCCCCGTCATTTGGGGATGTAGTGATGGTTGTTATTGTTGGGTTTTTAAGGTCCAGAAGAGCTCTTTAACTTGCTTAGTGTGAAAGCCTGTTAATGTTACTACAAGTTAAAAGATTTAAAAGTTAAGTCTTTTTAAAGACTGTTGGAGCTTCAGAGTAGAAATACTGTGCCCGGAGCAGTTCTCCGCCTCGGGACCGTTGGCCTGTGAGGCTGGATGAGTCGTCGCTGTCAGGACTGTGTCTGTGCACGTGTATGATACTCAGCAGCATCTCCAGCCTCCCCTCACCTTGTGCCCGTGGCCTTTTCCACCATGACGACCAAAAATTCTGTGACACATCGCCACATGTCCCTAGAGAGGAGGGCAGTGCTAGGAGAGCCTTCTGGGCCTGCCGGGCACTGGAAAGAGGTCAGCACCACTGCCCCAGCTGTAAGCCTCTGACCTTGGGGCCCTTAGCGATTTGACCGTAGCGGGAAGAGCTTATGAGCTTCTTGGCTGAAGCTGCCTTCGCCTCAGTTTCAAGGTGGTTTTGTCTCTGCTTTTGCCCTTGACTGTTTTCTGGCTTAACCCACTGTCACATGTTGACCAGCTTGTGCCACTCCAAACTTGGTGTCACTTTCTCTTCTTCTCCATAATTAAATTTTGTTAGTTTTCCTAGCAGTTAAGAGTGGGGCAATAATGTCATAGTTGACACATAAGGATAATGTAATGAAATGTTTTTCTTTCAGTAACAGCTCATAGTTACTTTAACAATTATACTGTTGTTATAAAAAAATTATTTTTGAACCAACTAAAGTAATATTGCTTAAGTCTATTTTCTGGCTTAAGTTTCTATGGAAACAATGATATACATAGAGTATGATGCAGGTATCTATAGGGACTAAAGATAAAGGTTAGTGACTATATTTCATACAGGTTTATTTTTAACCATTTAATAAGTATTTTGGTACTCATTTGTACCAGGCACTGGATTAGTGCTCTAAATTATGGTTTTCTAGTTTTCATTTTTTAAAGTGTCTAAACAGTTCAGGAATATCTGCTGAATTTCCTACATGCCTCTCTCTGAACTACCGTTTATAGTTAGCTAATTCCTTTGTGATCTCTGCATAATAACTACTCTTGGATTTTTATTGTGACATATTAAAAGTTAGCTTTTATGAACTTGGAGGAAGAAGCGTTTATGATTTTTAGAAGTTTTTTTTGCTGTTCTTGAGGTCTTCTGGGTGGTTCCATGTTTGCTCACTGGCTCTGGTGTGACTCAGATTGCCATATATGATGTTCATTCGTTCTAGAGTATTTGTAATTTTGGCGGTACCCATCTCCTAAGAGAGAGAGGTGAATTTAGATATTAACAGATTTAATAATATAATGAAGATTTCAGTACTGAAATAAGTGTATGATTCCCCCCATTTATTCAATTACAATATAAACCACTCTAATTGAAAACAAATGAGCTAGAATATTACATTTTATATTTTCTTATATAGATAAAGAGAGACCTGTTCAGTCTTTGAAAACATCAAGAGACACCTCACCCACAAGTTCCTCAGCAGTTACTTCATCAAAGGTTTGTTACATTTCTAAAATCAATTAAAGAGAAATTATAATATAAATGAGATGGATTGTCTAGTACAGATGCTTTTATTCTTTACTATTATTTTTTAATCTAATGGGGGTAATTTGGTACATTTAAAAACTTGAATTTTAAGTAACCATAACTTGAAAGTAGCTACCAGAGTAAATGAACAGTTTTCTCAGAATTTTTTCCACTAGAACTCAACTAATGGCTCTTGCTATCTTGACCATAACCAGGTAGAATGAACATTAAGATAGGGCATTTTAGGTAGACTGTGCTTTTGCTTTGGGAGGGGGGCATATAGCATATAGGCAGAGATTTAACATCTATTGTATAACTATTTGATTCTAGATAGTGTATTAAGGATTTTCTTAACTTATACAGAAATCCTATGATATAAGTAGGCATAACTCCATTTTATAGGAAAGGGTCAGAATTTAAATATTTTTCTCAAATTATTTCACTAGTAAATTCTTCCAAACATTAAAGAATACTAGTCTCTCTCAATCTTTTTCAAAAATAGAAGAGGAGGGAATACTTCCAAACTCGTTTTATGAGTCCATCATTATCCTGATAGCAAAATCAGACAACAAACACTACGAGAAAAAAAATGTAGAGGCCGATATCCCAGATGAACATAGGTGCAGAAATCCTCAACAAAACATTAGTAAACCAAGTTCAACAACACTTTAAAAAGATCATACACCATGATCAAGTAGGATCTATTCCAGGGCTGCGAGGATAGTTCAGTACTACAAATCAATCAGTGTGATACCCAACACTGACAAAGTTGAAGGGTAAAAATCCTTGGCCATTTCAATAGATGCTGAAAAAGCATTTGACAAAATTCAACATCCATTCATGATAAAAACTCAGAACAAACTGGGTATAGCAGGAACATACCTAAGCATAATAAAAGCCATATACAACAAACCCATAGTTAACGTCATACTCAATTGAGAAAACCTGAAAGCTTTTCCTCTAAGATCAGCAACAAGACAGTGGGGCCCAGTCCTGCCACTTTTAATCAACATGGTACTGAAAATCTTAACCAGAGCAGTTGGGCAAGAAAAAAAAAGGCATCCAAATTGGGAAAGGAAAAGTGAAACTATTTTTAAATTTGCAGATGACATGATAGTATATATAGAAAACCCTAAAGGCTGCACAGAAAAAAACCTGTTAGAACAAATACACAAATTCAGTGAGGTTGCAGGATACAAAATCAAAATGCAAGTCAGTTGCATTTCTTTTTTTAGTTTTTTTTTTTAACGTATCATTGATACACACCTTATGAATGTTTCACATGAGAAACAATGTGGTTACTACATTCACCCATATTATTGAGTCCTCCCCATTACCCCAGTGCAGTCACTGTCCATCAGTGTAGTAAGATGCCACAGAGTCCCTACTTGTCTTCTCTGTGCTACACTGTCTTCCCCATGATCCTTCCCACACCATGTGTGCCAATCATAATACCCCTCAATCTTCTCCCCTGCTCTCTCACCCCTCCCCTTTGGTAACCGCTAGTCCCTTCTTGGAGTCTGTGAGTCTGCTATTGTTTTGTTCCTTCAGTTTTGCTTCATTGTCATACTCCACAAATGAGGGAAATCATTTGGTACTTGTCTTTCTTCACCTGTCTTATTTCACTGAGCATAATATCCTCCAGCTCCATCCATGTTGTTGCAAATGATAGGATTTATTTTTTTCTAATGGCTGAATAGTATTCCATTGTGTATATGTACCACATCTTCTTTATCCATTCATCTATTGATGGACACTTAGGTTGCTTCCATTTCTTGGCTATTGTAAATGGTGCTGCGGTAAACATAGGGGTGCACATGTCTTTTTGAAACTGGGCTGCTGCATTCTTAGGGTAAATTCCTAGAAGTAGAATTCCTGGGTCAAATGGTATTTCTATTTTGAGTTTTTTGAGGAACCTCCATACTGCTTTCCACAATGGTTGAACTAATTTACATTCCCACCAGCAGTGTAGGAGGGTTCCCCTTTCTCCACATCCTCGCCAGCATTTGTTCTTCTTAGTCTTTTCAATGCTGGCCATCCTTATTTGTGTGAGGTGATATTTCATTGTGGTTTTAATTTGCATTTCCCTGATAATTAGCCATGTGGAGCATCTTTTCATGTACCTGTTGACCATCTGAATTTCTTTTTTGAAGAATTGTCTGTTCATATCCTCCACCCATTTTTTAATCAGGTTATTTGCTTTTTGGTTGCCTATATAACCAAGGCATGTGAGTTCTTTATATAATTTGGATGTTAACTCCTTGCCTGGTATGTCATTTTCAAATATATTCTCCCATACTGTAGGATGCCATTTTATTCTGCTGACGGTATCCTTTGCTATACAGAAGCTTTTTAGCTTGATGTAGTCAGTTGCATTTCTATGCACCAATAACAAACTATCAAAAAGAGAAGTATAAAAACAGTGCAATTTATAGTATCAAATAGAATGAAATACTTAGGAATAAATTTATATGTGAAAGATCTATATACCGAAAACTAAATGTTGATGAAAGAAATTGAAGAAGACACAAATAAATGGAGAGATAATCCATGCTCTTGAATTAGAAGAATTAATATTGTTAAAATGTGCATACTACCCAAATCAATTGACAGCTTCAATGTAATTTCTATCAAAATTCCAAAATAATTTTTCACAGAAATAGGAAAAAGAAACTTATAATTTAAATGGAATCACGTCACAAGATTCCAAATAGCCAAAAAATCTTGACAAAGAACAAAGCTGGAGGTACCACATTTCCCATTTTCAAACTGTATTACCAAGCTATAAAACCGGAACAGTACATATTGGTGTAAAACAAGAACATCAATCAATGAAACAGAACAGAGACCTCTGAAATAAACTCATGTATATGTGGTCAATTAATTTGCAACAGAGTAGCCAAGAATATGCAGTGGAGAAAGGACAGTCTCTTCAGAAATGATGTTGGGAAGACTGGGTAGCCATATACGAAAGAGTGAAACTGGACCCCTGTTTCATACTGTATATGAAAGGTAACTCAATGTGGATTAAAAACATGAAAGTGAGACCTGAAACCATAGAAATCCTAGAAGAAAACTTTTGTGGCAAGCTTCTTAAAGTCGGTTTTGCAATGGTATTTTGGATTTGACACCAAAAGTAAATATAAACAAGTGGGACTATACCAAACTGAAAAGCTTCTATGCAACAAAAAGAAAGGGCAACCTCAGGAAAGGACAAAATATTTGCAAATTATGTATCTGAAAAGGGGTTAGTATTCTACATATATGAAGAACTTACACAACTGAATTGGAAAAAAGTCAAACAATATGATCAAAAAATGGGCAGAGGACCTGAATAGACATTTCGCCAAAGAAGACATACCAATGACAAACAGTAACATGAAAAGGTGCTCAATCTCTGAACATCAGGGAGATGCAAACCGCAACTGCAGTGAGATATCATCTAACATCTGTTAGAATGTCCATCAGAAAGAGAGGTAGCAGTGTTCTTTTGTTGTTGGGAGTGTACATTGGTGCAGCTACTATGGAAAATAGTATGGAGCATCCTCAAAAAATGAAAAATAGAGCTACCATATGATCCAGCAATCCTACCTCAGGGTGTATATCCAAAGAAAATAAAAAGAGGATCTTGAAGAGATAATCTGTACTCTGATGTTCATTGTAGCATGATTTGAAATAGCCAAAACATGGAAACAACCTAAGTGTACTTTAATGGATGATTAAATAAAGAAGATATGTATGTATGGTGGAATATTAGTCAGCCATGCGAAAGAAGATCCTGTCATTTGTGACAGCATGGATGGCCCTCGAGGACATTATGCTAAGTGAAATAAGTCAGAGAAAGTCAAAATACTGCAGAATCTTTTTTAAGATTCATACAAACAGAGATAAGAGGGGTGTAGGGCTTAGTTGATGAAAATGTATGGTGAAGAAACAGAAGAAGTATCAAGCTTTATACTAGATATTTTAGGTCTGCTCACTCTCCTGATTCTTGCAAGTACTTTGTAAAACTGTGAACATTATTGTTCCCTATTTTGTAAATGAGGAAACTAAGGCTTACAGGGTCTCAAATTATGTATATAAAGTCATCTACCACAGGTGGTGAAACTGCCTTTCAAACCCAGGTTAGTCTCTAACTCCAAATCCCACGTTTAGTGTGGTTAAGTGGTTGAAGAAGGGAAGTAGTATGTTATCAAAAAATGATTTAAATATATAAATTTTGTGTAAGAAGTAGGATTTATATAAATATTACAAATTATAAAAATAGCATATCTGGACTTTTCTGTTCCACTACTTAGGAATTGACCTTGATAGAACTTTGGTATTATGTATTTCATTGAATATAATTACAGTTACAGAGTTGAAGTCAGTATGGAGTCTTGTATATTCCAGACACTATCAGTATAGGTGTACCTCGCTTTATTGCACTTTATGTGTTTTACAGATTGAAAGTTTGTGGTGGCCCTTTGTCAGGCAATTCGTATTGGCGTCATTCTTTAAATAGCATTTGCTCACTTCATGTCTGTGTCACATTTTGGTAATTCTCGCTTTTTCATTGGTAATGCATTTTTTCTTTGTTATGATATTTGTTATGGTGACCTGTGATCTGAGATCTTTGCTGTTATTATTGTGATTGTTTTGGGACACTGAACCATGTCCTTATAAGAAGGGGAACTTAGTAGATAAATGTTGTTGCGTGTGTTCTGACTTCTCCGCCAACCAGCCATTTCTCCCTCTCTCCCACATCTATTTTTTGGGCCTTCATATTCCCTGAGACATATCAATAATGAAATTGGGCCAATTAACAACCCTACAGTGACCTTTTAAGTGTTAAGTGAAAGGAAGAGTTGTACATCTCTCACTTTAAATCAAAAGCTAGAAATGACTAAATTTTAGTGAGGAAGGTGAGTCAAAAGCTGAGAGAGGCTGGAAGCTTGGCTTCTTGCACCAAAAAGTTAGCCAAGTTGTGGATGCAAAGGAAAAGTTCTTGAAGGAAATTAAATGCTGTTCCAGTGAGCACGTGAATGATACAGCGAAATGGCCTTATTGCTGATACGAGAAAGTCTGAGTGGGCCGGAGAGAAGGTCAGACCAGTCATGACATTCCTTTGAGGCGAATCCTAATCCAGAGCGAGGCCCTAGCTCCCGGTAATTCCTTGAAGACAGAGAGGTGAGGAAGCTGCAGAAGAAAAGTTGGAAGCTAGCGGAAGTTCGTCGTGAGGTTCTGTCTCTATGAGATAAAAGTGCAAGGTAAGCAGCAAGTGCTGATGGAGAAGCTGCAGTGGGTTATCCAAGATCTAGCTGAGATAATGAAGGTGGCTACACCAAGCAGGAGGTTTTCCATGTAGGTGAAGCAGCCTTCTATCAGAAGAAGGTGCCATCTAGGACTTCCATAGGTAGAGAGGAGAAGTCAGTGCCTGGCTTCAAAGCTTCCAAGGACAGGCTGACTCTTGTTAGGGGCTAATCTGGTGACTTTAAGTCGAAGCCAGTGCTCATTGTCCCTTTTGAAAATCCTGGCCCTTAAGAATTATACTTACTCTACTCTGCCTGTGCTGTAGACATGGAACAACAAGCACTTGTGTTTACAACATAGTTTTCTGAATATTTCGAGCCCACTGTTGGAACCTTCTGCCCAGAAAAAAAAAGATTCCTTTCAAAATAGTATTACTTTCTGACAATGTACCTGGTCACCCAGGAGCCTGCTGGAGCCGGACAGTGAGATAAGTGTTTTCATGCCTGCTACCGAACATCCATTCTGCAGTCCATGGATCAAGAAGTCATTTTGACTTCGGTCAAATGACTGATGAAAAGATTATCACTCACTGCAATAGCTGCAATCGATAGTGATTCTTTTGGTGGGTCCAGGTAAATTGAAAACCTGGAAAGGATTCACTGTTAGAAATGCCATTAAGAACATTCATGATTCATGGGAAGGTGTCACAATATCAGCATTAAGGGCGTTTGGACGAAGATGGTTCCAGTCCTCACTGATAACTGCGATGGGTTCAGGACTTCAGTGAAGGAAGTCACTGCAGGTACGGGGGAAACTTGAGAATCAGGCCTGGAGCCTGAAGATGGGACTAAGTTGCTGTAACCTCAGGATAAAACTTGAATGGATGAGGAGCTGCTTCTCATGGATGAACAAAGAAAGTGATTTCTTTAGCTGGAATCTACTCCTAGGGAAGATGCTGTGAAGATCGTTGAAATGATGACAAAGAATTTAGGATACTATGTAAACTTAGTTGATCAAGCAGAGGCAGGGTTTGAGAGGGTCGACTGCAATTTTGGAATAAGTTCTACTCTGGGTGAAATGCTGTCATATAGCATTGCAGGCTACAGAGAAATCATTTGTGAAAGGGAGAGTTGATCAACATGGCAAATTTCTTTGTTGTCTTATTTTAAGAAATTGATTGCCATAGCCGCCCCACACTTCAGTACCCACCACCCTGACCTGTCAGCGGCCATCAACATCAAGGCAAGAGCCTCCACTGATGAAAAGATTATCACTCACTGAAAACTCATGATGGTTAGCATTTTTTAGCAATAGAGTATTTTTTAATTAAGGTATATACATTTTTTTTAGACATGCTGCAGTATAGTGCATAGGTTTTACATGCACTGATAAACTGGAAAATTCACTTGGATTGCTCTGTTGTACTATTTGCTTTATTGTGATGGTCTGGAACTGAACCCACAATCTCTCTCATATCTGCCTGTGTATTAGTTAATTGTCAGTGTCTTTTCCTTTGTTCCATAGGTGAGTTTGTGAAGTTTTACATAAACAAAATTAGGAATCAGATCTAGTCTATATATCCTAAAAGAATCGCTCCCTAAAGAAATTGTGTTGAACATTTTTGAAAAAGCAAATAAATGTACTTGTTCGCTATGTAAATTTGAAGGCTTAAATGATTTTAAGTATAAGTGAGGTGTACTTCTTGGTGTATTTGAAGTTGAAAAGCACTTGAGAATTGTAACAGCGCTGTTCTCCTGTTTTTATTAGGCGCTGGACAAGCCCAGCAGGCTGACTGAGAAGGAACTCGCTGAGGCTGCCAGCAAGTGGGCCACAGAGAAGCTGGAGAAGACGGACGAGAGCGACCTACCGGAAATTGCTGAGTACGAGGTAAGGCGTGGGTCCAGTACCCTGCACATCTGAAGGTTCTGTCTGGATTTTAAATTATAGGTGCAAAACATTTGGTTCGTTCTAGTATTTTAAAATATATTTGGGGAAAATAACTTCATGGATTATTCATTTACCACCTAATAATAGTATGAATACGAATGTCTTTGAATTCAATAATCACACTGTATCTGAAAGTCTCCAGTAGTTTAGAAGTGGAAGAAGAAAATAAACACGGATCATAAGGAAGGTGCATTATCCATGTAATGGGCTTTGCTGTGTGAAGTATCTCTAGAAACCCTGCTAAGCCACAAGTCATAAAGTAGTGAATTCAAAATAAAAATCTGTCTAGACCTTAGATCTTAGGTTATATTTATATTTTGTGTTCTGCTCTGTGCCCATTATCTCATAAATTCCCCAGAAATGGAATTATGAATTGTTCGAGTTACCTGTGACCTTAGATGAGCCTTGAATGCCAAAAGATGACGACATTTTTGGGTCCGTGCAGTGCTGTGTACAAATTCTTTGCACTGAAATATTTGGAAACTAAATTGAAAAGTCTCCTTGTAACCTGTAACATCTTTAGGGAAATGTTTATGTTCAATGAGCAAAATTAAGCTTTTAGATTCAGGACTTGGCACTCGAATTACTTTGGCATGATAGGCAGAGAATATAAAAATCTCAGTACCATGAGAAATTATGTAGATTTGAGGATTTCTGCTTTTCCGTATGTATTTGGATGCCTCTTACAGAAGGTCCTTTGATGAAATGGATCAAGCTTTGGAACTGGATATAAAAATTACGTGTCTGCATTCATATGCTGTGAAAAGACCCGTCCCAACATAGCTCATGTGCTCTGCTCATAGGGGCTGTACTGGCCTGCACTTCCTATCTGTACTCACACAAGTAGAGTCTTTTTCAAGATGCTGCTCTGTCACTTAGATATCACTTGTTCTTGAATAGGTCAAGGTTTCCTTGTTATTGGAACTATAATAATGGATATTTGTACATATCCTCAAGTAACTGTACCAACAGCATCAAGCTGTCTGTCTTGGACCCTTTCCAGCACTGTGTAAAAGTGTGAACAATGCAGTAATGCCTTTAAGAGGGTCATTGCTTAGTTTAAAAAATAATTCAGAATAATGGTTTTATATTAATAATAATTTGTGCTTTGAAGTTTAGAGAACTGATCATTTCTCTCAGCATACTTAAAATGAAAAACCTCCAAAGATATTTCTTGTTTGTTTAATACTCAATGTTCAGTAATTTAAGGTTTTATTAAGACATATTCATTCTCCTCTCATCATTTTTTATATCTCTTAATTTTAATAAAAAACCCTACTGTCCACCTTTCCCAGATTTTAAAACTCAAGTGCTCTAATTATTGCTCGAGTGGATCTTGACTCTGAACGGTCAGTGTCATTGGGCCTGGACTTTTTTTAATGAGCATCCTTGTTGTTTCCCTAAAGTGTGTCTAGAATTTGCTGGATTTTGATTTAACGAAAAGTGAATAACCCTGCAATTCTAAAGTGGGGTCATAGGTCAGACATCTTTTGCTGGACCAAAGATAAGGCGAGTGAGAGGAGGACTGAGGGCTCCTGGGGTTGTTCCTTGGTAAACATTCATTCTTAATGTTGAGCGGCAGCCTCGGTTTTGTAGCATCATTTGCTGTTAATGGCAGCCATATCTTAGTATCTGTTGCTCACGTGTGTGTTTGTACATTAAATTCTTAGGGGTGAAATTACTGGGTAAAAGGGACATCTAAATTGTAGTAAGTGCTGCCCAATGACTCTGTAAAGAAGTTGTGGCGGTATAAGCGCCCTGTACACCACGTGGTGATCTGCCACTGCCTTTACACGTGAAAATGACCACTTGTAAAATTAGTGTACTTCCTGTGACTTCTCTAAACCTACTTCATGCAAAGAAAATCCCAAGTTTCCGATAAACATAATAAATTCAGGTTTCTTATTTCCTCCCTTATCTCCCACCCACCTAAAATAAGCAGCAGTAGAATGTATGCGCTCAGACTTGAATGGTTGCTCCTCAGTCTTTGCTCGCTTCAAGCTGCATGAAAGCAGGAGCGTGTGTCCATTCTGCTCATTGGTGATGGGCCCGCTGTTCTAGAGCAGTGCCTGCTGTTTGCCATACAGTGAATTTTTGAATAAACAAGTGAGCATAATTAAGTAATAGTTTCCCCTCATTCATTTGGTTTTCTTCTTTTCACCAAAAGTGGTTTTGTGGGATTTCTGTGGGATTATATATTCATTAGGAATTGTTTCTCTGAAATAAAAGTAATTGTT
Source organism: Manis javanica (assembly GCF_040802235.1). Taxonomy (NCBI): domain Eukaryota; kingdom Metazoa; phylum Chordata; class Mammalia; order Pholidota; family Manidae; genus Manis; species Manis javanica. The sequence continues at coordinate 2,978,449 of NC_133170.1, read as the reverse complement.
ACTGCTTTGGGGGGATGTTTTCAGTTATTTCCATACATGCTTAGGCTATGGGTGCAAATTATTTTTAACTTCTGAAAGCAGAGCCTTTTTCCATGTTCATTTTTAATATATTTGCTTACATGTGTGCATACTCTCACTTCCACTTAGAGCTACTCTGTCCTGTTTTTCTTAAATAGATTGCTTAAGGAATACAGGACAAAAACTTCTAGCTGTATTTTTATACAATGTGGAATATCATTTTGGAATGCAATAAGCCTAGAGGCTTTGTTTTACCTAAAATTTAAAAAGCAGCAATTATTTCCTCTTTAATCCTTCTCCATATGCTTATTATGCACAGCTCATTAAAGTGTTTTCTTAAAACAGTTAAAATTTAGCACTTTCTCTGGATATAACCTGCCAGTTAGTGTCTCTCCGCAGTTATCTGAGATGCTATATGTGATTTGAGTTTTCTAATTCTTTCTGGAGGCCGGGCCCACAGCCCCACTGTTCATAGACCGTCCGGAGGAGCCCGAGTCACATTCAGCAGAGGGCATTGGATTATTTGAGGACAGTCAGCTGACCAGTCGCTCTAAAGCAATAGCATCAAAAACCAAAGAGATTGAGCAGGTGAGAATCCACCCTTACAGTACATAATCTTTTCTTACTAGTTTTTACTTTGCCCAAGTTACAGTAAATATTTATTCAACAAATGTATTTCATTTTGTCTTTTTCCACTTGTGACTCTGAAATTACAATGTAAAAAATTATAAAAATTGTTTGACTTAATTTCATAATAATTACTCTTTGGCCCCCTGTCCCTGTTTACTTTTTTATTTTTTAAATAAAAACCAAGCTTCATTTCTAAGAAAGTATAAATATTTGAGGATTAGTATGAAGCAAATAAACTATTAAACTTAATCGGGATGGTCTGAAAGAAATGTTAAATAGACCAAAATGTTAGCAGATGTTATCTTGAATATTGGGAAAACAGATACTTCTTATGTTTTTCATTACACTTTTAAGCATTTTTCAAATATTAAAGAAAAACAAAGGATAGATATTTAAATAGAATTTTACTGAAAAGTTAGGATCGTGTCTTAAATAGATGAAATAGATTCCTTAAGAAATAGTTATAGGAACAGAACCTTCAAACTGTATCTTAATATTTAGTCTGGAATAGAATTTGGAATGGAATAGACTAGAGACTGTCTTACTAAGGTTTAAAAAGTAGCAGTCATTTCCTCTTTAATCCTTCTCACATGCGCTTATTATGCATAGTATAATTTAAAGTGTTTCAACATGGAAATGTTACCTATCTACCTTAGCACTTTATAAGGATTAAATAAATAAAATCTGTAAGGGCTTTATAAAATGCAATGTGTTGGTTTTTGATGTTGTCACTCTGTTGCTTTGAGTAAATGTCATATATTATATAATCTTCTGGAAACTCTTGGGCCTTAAGAACAAAATTAAATCTTTTCTTAAGCTGCTGTCCGATTCCACATCAATTAAAACCTATTCCCTTGGTTGGATAGGAGAACATCTTAATGAAATCTTGGCAGCTTATAAAGATAAGCACCTATACAGGAATTTGTAAGCCATTGGAGTTTCAAACTGGAAGTAGTCAGTAGTATCAGATGCTTGGAGGCATAGAAGGAAAATGGAGACAGAAAGCCCCAGTTCATTTTGTGATGTGAAGGCAGATTAGTGTCTTTCAAGATACCAATAAATAAAAGGTTTGTTCAGTAGATGTCTTCGACATGAATGTGAATATCACTATTCTGTGTACGATTATTGCCCTTCTGTCTTTTTACTCTTACGTTTCTGTGTAGCTTTTCCTTGATCACCGCTTGACGTATGTTTTTATTTCTTTGTCTCCTCTCATCTTAATGGAAGCCTTACAAGAATGACGACTTTGTTTTGTTTACTGTTTTATCTCCATTACCTAGAATAATGGCTGGCATGTAGTGGGCTCAAAAGAAATATTTGTTGTGTGGATAATGGATGGGGTCATAAACGTAGATGTGACCTTTGAATAGCCCAAGTCACTTGAAATTAGAGATGGCATCTTAACCTGACCACCTAACACAGTGCACAGGCCCAGCACTTAGTAGTATAATGCTAGACAAGTGTTTGCTGAGTGAATGAGTGATTTAATGTTATTTACTTTTCCACATAAATTGCAATTCTTTAAAGGAGAAATTCTCTTGAGTATGTAACTCAGAAAAATGTGACTGAAATAACAGGGTAGGGGTATTTTTTTGTCATTTATTAATAGTTCTACTATTTAATCTTGAAAAGTGGGGTTATCAGTCAGATGTAGAGCATTTCCAGTATGAATCAGGTTTTACAGTACTTTATAGCCACCCATACATGTTTGACGTGGAAGCATGACCAGACCTCTCTTTCCATCTGCCCATTATTTGAACTCATGCAAAATCTGACCTTGAAGCATATTGAGATGATCACAGCAAGGACAGATGGCCTAAAGAAAGAAAAATAAACTTAAAAGGATATTACAGTATGTGCCTGGAGAGGTGGAACAGTTACTAGAGGTGTTGTAAACAGAACACTTAGTGGATGCTAAATTTCAGATGTTAAATATCTAACTACTGTGTTTTTGCCAGGGTACCTTGGTTTTCAGATATTGGCAAGAAAATTACACTGAAAGCCCCCAAAATGTCAGAAAGATAGTAAAAATGATACAGTTATTTAATAAATTCATGTCTAAAAGTTACAGTGATTTTTGAAAGTGAAGAAGTAATTTAAGGGTACTTGTTCCTCCTGTTTTTTCCATTTTCAGCTTCTCCACATTTTATTTTTAGGGATTAAATGCCAAATGGATAAGAATATTATAAAAGCTTGAGAAAGCCAGATGGTAGTTTTACAGATGTCCAGTGATTATTCATCATTTTTCTATATGCTTGACATATTTCATGATTTTAAAAAATGAATAATAACCAAAAAAAGAAAAACTCTCCATAAATGAGACCAACAAATCAAGCTTAGACTCATGTGTCCCTGTAAGTATTGGTGTAATACTCAGCTGCTTTTTCTCTATTATACCAAGCATAGTATATTCAGGTATCTTGTAAAGATAAATTGCCACGTATAATTTTTTAAGAGTTTCTATAAATTAGATCCTTTAGTTCTTGAATCCCAAGAAAGTCGTTAACTTGAGATGGTATTGCAGCATAGAATAAACTAAATCTCTAGGCCAAAATTTGGTTTGACTCAAAATGCCCACAAATGTGGCTCTTTGGTGTTTAAAGGCATGGGAATAGAAGTAGATTGTATCAGAATGACCTTAAAGGGTGATTCTGACACAATCAAATTCACATCTCTTGCAACATTATCACTGTCTGGTCGCTGGGCATGTAAGAATTTGGTAGTGTTGGGTGTGTTGGTGCTCTTAGAAAAAGCTCCCAGGTTATAGTCAGATACATCAGAGAACCACTGGTCTAAAAATCTTTGAGCCAGAGTCCTCAAGTTGCATCTCTGAATATCGTGTTGCTAAAGATTGTTTGAGTCATCCCACTTTGATTGGATTAGCCTTCAGTGGACAGGACCGCTTCTGTCACCACGGCACATTAGCCTCCATATGCTTTGGGTCCTGTGGTGTATCCTTATTCCCCAGATTTACCACCTCTTACCTAATGTGGGCCATCTTTTTATATTCAATTATTGGAATATTCTTGTGTTTTCTAATTTCTTAACAAATTTTAGAATTTCTCCTGTCACTATAGTAAATCCTAGAGAGACTTAAAACCTACAAAATTATGGGTGATTCATGATCTGGCTCAGGTGTTTGGCAGTCACTCCTAGTCTGTGATATTGTGCAGGTCCTCACATACCTACTATTACTGAACCATCTGGTTGGAAAGCACATCCCACTCCTTGCTATTTTATCAGTTAGGAATCTTGTCTCTTAATAAATTGTCACTTTGAGTGAAACACATACATTGAAATCTCTATTGTTATGTGCCCTTCTTTCCTCTGTTTTACCTCCAGGGATAAAGCAGCATTTGCTTCCTCATATTTAATATTTGCAGGGTCCCTCATACTTTGTAAAAACAATACTTAGACATAACCTGAGATCCTCTGTTTTCTCTGGGTCTGGCATCTAATGATATTTTTAAATCTCTTTATAGTCCTTAATTGGCAAGAAATGGGTTACATTCCTCTGAGTAGATCTGGGATATACACACACATACACACATATATATTTGGATATATGGATACACATGTACAAAGTAAGCATATGCATGCTTTGCCTAGCAGATAACAAGACTCAGAGTGTCAGGGTAGCTAAAGTCCTCTTGCAGACACAGTAGCAGAGAAGCAGTTACCTAATCAAGCAGCTACTAAGGATAGTTGGTGAGTATTTGGAGTTTATTAGGATATTTTGCTATGCAAACTAGTTTTGAAAAAAGAACCATCTCTTCCCCCTCAAGGCAAAGTATGTATATTGTGATTATCTTCATTGTATATCTGTAGAGCTTTTTAAAAGTAAAGCTTTTGGGGTTCCTACCACAAATATTCTAGTAAGTATGTTATCAGAGCTTCTCAGACTTTAATCTGCACATAAATCCCTTGGGGATCCTGTTAAAGTACAGGTTCCGGCCCAGAAGATCTGGGAGGAGGCTTGAGGCTGGGAGTCCTCCCAGGTCCCCAGGTGTGCTGATTCTGCTAGATGTGAGTTAGCAAGCAACTGGAAAGGCATGGGTTCCTAAGTCCTGTAATTTTCTAATGTGCTAAATAAAAGGTCGAGAGCTGTTAACCACCTTACTTTTATGTAAATAAGGGAAGTTCTGTGTATTTTTTAATTGAGGCACCATGAACATGCAATAAAATGTATAGATCTTAAATATTCAGTTGGATGAGTTTTGGCAGTTGTAACATTGTGTAAATACCACCCCAAATGTTTGTGAAAGTCTTTCTTTTTCAGAATAGTTGATTATACTGACACTAAGCAGGACTTTAGTTTGGAACTAAAATCTCAAAATCTCAAAATCATGTGTTCTGATTTGGCTTATGTTAAATACTCTGCGGTCCATGCATTGAAGGCTGTGGGCTGTGTTTTAAGTGAAAGTTTATACAAACATAAGGTTCAAAAGATACAAGAGATGGTACGGTGAAAACCAGGTTTCCTTCTCCCCGTAATACTTAACTGCCGGTTTCCGTCCCCAGCAAAGAGGTACACTGTGTGGCACACATACGTTTATATGCAGTATTTGTGTATGTGTGTTCACACGACGCATGTGCATGGACAGGACCACAGCTGATCCTGATGAGTAGAGCTAAGAGTTGACATGTGTGTCTCTGTACTTTCCTTTAAATACAAATGCTAGCTTACCTACCGCATAACCTGTTCAGTGTACCTTAGAGACCATTCTATATCTAATGTAGAATATATAAATACATATATAAGTATATATGTTTATAAATAGTCCCCTGGTAATAGATATTTACAATCACATGTGAACCATGATTTAAAATACAGTTTCTCTTACTTCTCCACTTTTTTTTAAAGGTGTTTTTGTGTATTTTTAAAATACAGTATTGCATTTAAAATGAGCAGTTTGGCTGGGGTTGGTTCAATACTGTGGGTCTCAAATGCCTGTGTGTCTCCTGAAGAGCCGTGTGGGTCTGAGTGGCCACATTGAAGACCATCCGAGCGCCTGCTGACACATCTCTTAGTCCGTTTATTCTGACTGTTTGGATACATATCTCATGATTCTAAAGGCAAGCCAAGAATGAGAATAACTGGAGTGTATGAAGTTGCAAAGAATCGTAATTTCTTCTTTAATTTTTTCCTATTATATTTCACTGAAGTATAGTTGATATACAATATTGGTTTCAGGTATACAACATAGTGACTTGACAGTTACCTACATTATTAAGTGCCCACCCCAGCTAGAGCAGTCACTGCCAATACAGCAGGATATTACAGAATTATTGACTCTGCTGTACTTCCATCTCAGTGACTGATTTATATCATGGTTGAGACTTTGTGCCTCTTTATCCCCTTCACCAATTTCAGCCACCCTCCGCCGTGGTGACCATGTCACTTCTCAGTGTCTATGAGGTCGTTTCTGTTTTTGTTCATTTGTTTTGTTTTTTATTTTGTTATTAGATTATATATGTAAGTGAAGTCACATAGTATTTGTCTTTCTCTGCCTGGCATATTTCATTTAGTGTGATGCCCTCTAACTCCATGTTGTTGCAAACAGTAAGATGTCTTTCTGTTTATGGCTGAGTAATATTCCATTGTGCGTATGTACCATATCTTTTTATCCATGCCTCTGTGGATGGACACTTTGTTTGCTTCCATATCTTGGCTGTTGTAAATAATGTGTCAGTAAACAGAGGGATGCATATGTATTTTCAAATCAGGGATTTTTGTCTTCTTCAGGTATATAGCCACAAGTGGAATTACTGGGTCATATAGTATTTCTGTTTTTAGATTTTTGAGAAACCTCCATACTGCTTTCCATGAATCCTGATTTCTAGCTTGTACCAATCATTGTCAATCTTTCTTAAAATTTATGTTAGTAAATACAATTAATAAAATCTAAGCCCATGTTAGTACAGGAGTATGCCTGAAAATATTCTTCAATGCGCTATTCATGGTATTCCTCAGATCACAGAAAATTGTAATGTGTTAGGGAAAAAGTCCATCTCTTGTTTCTTCTTCTTTGGTGATAATAACTTAAAAAAGAATAAGCACCACGAGGAAACATTCATGTTGACCCCTCTTTGGCTATTTCAGAGAACTCTCCTAACATAATGTTGTTTTATGAAAATGCTTTATATTTCTACCTGTAATTAAGTCTTTCTGTTGAAAAAAGGTTTGATTCTTTATCTGATAATTTATAGTTTAAATACAGACAGGAGTCATTTTAGATCCAGAGGGCTTCCAGTCTGATGCTCTAAAACACATAGAGTATTAAGAGACACTTGATCAAGGGGATTGTTTATTTTTGTTTCCTTTGTTTTAACTTCAAAAGACTTAGACTGAATATACATTTGTTTTAGTAATGACATTTTTTTTTATAGCAGTCATAGCTATGCTAGCCTTGTTACTGAAGGAATTTTATTTCTTAGCCATGTAAGAACCCCTGTCTTACTCCAATTAGTTAAGAAAAATCAAGTTAATTCAGAAATCACTTTGTTGTCTGTCTAGGTCATTAGCCTTACAAGGCAATAGGGTTTTATTTGAAGTCTAGCTCAGTCTATTTAATATGTAATTTTTATTTAATTTGGGTTCTACACATTAACCATTTTTGTGACTATACTGGTTTTTCTTCTTTTTCCTCAAAATAAAAATATTGGGCTGAATAATTTAGATCCCTTCCTATCTACATATATTAAGTAAAAGATAAATGTTGAATCACCTGCATACACTGTTATGTGTAGCTAATTGAGATTTCACTTCAGAGTTTTTAGGTGCTTTTTGATTTTTTTAAATCTGTTTATAAGGACACAAGGTTCTTACATTAAAATGTTTATAAAAACTCAAATATACTATTTCTGTCTCTTAGTCAACAAATTAAATTGTTTTTAAAAACTCACATACACTATTTCTGTGCATCAGACAATAATTGGTGTTTGCTGAGCTAATGAATTGTGCAGAAAACATTTTCTTCAGCAAATAAAATATTGCATTTAATCAGGGTTCTCTCTGTGGCCTTCTTCTCTTCTTACAGTGTCTTGTTTCAGCCACCGTCTGTATAGCCTCTGATTCCCAACACTCTCACCAGCTCTTGCAATCTTTCTGTCTCAATATATAGTAGGATATTTTTGTTTTACATTTAAAGTAAAAAGGCTAGAAGATTAATCAAATGTTGGTACATCTTCCTGAAATGTTAACTGGAGTTGGGAACAGTGAAAAGAACCAGCTTTTAACACGTGATGATTAAAATGAAATTGTTTTCTAAGCGGTGGCAACTCTGTTGTATATGCATGTTCTAAGCATTTCATGCTAAACCTACGTAATAGAAATGTTCTTTGTTTTCCCTTTTTTATCGGAGCAAGTAACCAACTTCTTAAAAGCGCAGCTCCCACCGATATCTTGTCTAGACATCATGTCTCCCCTACTGTATTTAACAGTCCATTCTTACCAACCACTTATTCATACTTTACATATATAGATTTAGTAAAATATACTCACGTAAGATTTACCCCTGAAAAATGTCTTATTCCTGAAGCACACTGAAAATAAGTCATTTATCTTGGCCATATTTCAAAGGTTTTGGAAGTGATAAATAGATTCTTGCTACAGAAGCTTGTTGCTGAAGTACCAGTGTCAGGTTGTTTTCAGGGGGTTTCATTTGAAAGCTATCTCAAGGTAATTTGTTAATTTGAAATGTCAAAACAAAGCATCTCAGCTTCTACATTTAAAGGCAATTTATATCTTATATAAACCCATAAATATGAAGATTGATAACTGTTTAAGATACTGTTTTTACATAAAATATAAAATTTGGACAATACCAAGCTTTGTAAGAACCATACTTAAAATATTACAAGTACCAGAAGATGAGGCCGTCTTGGGCCTTATCCCGGGGGTGTCATCACTTAAACACAGAGTCCCCAGGTGCAAAGAGCAGCCCGTACAGATGTCCTGTGGTGTGAGCTTCACTCCGAGGGGCCGTGTTCCTAGCAATGTCAGGGTGCGGACTGTTCACCCCATGTCCTCTGACTTCATTTTTTGGTTTTGTCTTTTTTTAAAAATTTTCTTTTATTCCTTCATTCGTTCAAAATGAAATGTAAAAATAACTTCACTGTGAAATATTCTGTTTTGTGGGACTTTGTAATTCCTCCTTCCCACTGTCCATTGGCATCCCTTGGATCTCATTGGTCCTTACCTTTCTTTCTAAACAAAGGAAGTCTCTTAAAAGCTGTTTCCTTCTCCTGAGAATTCCCTACTCTCCCTTCCCACCTCTAAAACATAAATTGTTATATTTTCACCTTAATTTGTCATCTCTCATTTTTAGGATGTGATCCCTCCTGTAACATCTGCTGTCTCCCCTTGACTGTTAACTCAGGTTTAGTGCAGGGGGTAACAGGCTTGTCTTGTTTATTTACTCTCAGACAGTGTGGGTTAATTGATATTCTCAGTTCATTTATAGAAGATGTATTAAAAGTCACACTAAGAGAATCTCATGTTTCTACTTAAAGGTAGTGACATTAAACATTAAAAATGAGTTGATGATTGCATAGTATCTGGCTCATTGAGAACTAAATATATTGTTATCTGTTTTGTTCTTCTCCCCTTATTCTTTCTCTTTTTTTATTTTTACTTTTAAGAAACTATTACAGGAAACTGGACAATGCAGTATATACCATTTCTATTTAGAATACTTGAATTATCCAGGAAATTATTTGAGGTTTTTTTTGTCTGCCTCAAGGCTGAATCTTATATTTCTAATCCCTCAGTTATCTGGACTTGGGGGAAAATGAGCAGCTAGTTCAACATCACTTAATTTTCTGGTTAGCTGGAGGTCAGGTCTGCTAGGCTCCACCACCGTGCTTGCTGTTTCTCTCCACTTTTTTTTAATGATGTGACATATACAGGAAGACGTGTTCAAAACATTGTTAATCTGAGTGATTTCTTACAAAGCAAACCCTTGTGAAAACTTCCATTCAGGGCAAGAAATAAAAGATTACCAGTCCCTCAGGGGTACATTCATATCCCCTCCCTTTTCCCAAACGTCACCACCACTTAATTGGTTCCCAGTACTGCGGTATAGGTTTTGAACCCTACGCAGTTAGAATCATACAGTCCGTAGTATTCTGTGTCCAGCTCTTCTGCTTCAGCATCGTGTTTGTGAGGCTCACTGCCCTTGGTGCACCCCCCGAGCTCCCTGCGGATTCAGTCTGTGCTTCCCTGGTCACTCGCATGCTGCGGAGTTTCTCCTGTGGTTGCTGCCACGTGGACACCTGTAAAGGACCTGTTGAGATTCTGGTCCATTTCCTTATTGGGTTGTCTTTTTTAAAAAATTGATTTGTAGAGTTCTTTGTATGTTCTGAATTTAAGCCCTTTGTTGGTTTTATGTTTTGCTGGAGTCTTTTCCTATTTGGTGGTTTGCTTTTTCATTCATTTCATTAAAAATAAAAAATTTTAATGTAGCTCAGACTTTTCAGTCTTTGTCTTTATTACTGTTATTTGTGTCCGTTGAAGACATCTTTCCCTTTTATTATCTTCAAGAAGGTTTTTTGTTTTGCCTTTTACATTAAATTACAACCCATCTAAAAATGAAGTTATGTGTTATGTATATTGAGTGAGACAGAGATCAGGTTTCACGATTTTCCATGTGGACATCCATGTGACCTGGAGGCATTTATTGCAGGGACCACATGTCCCTCACTGCTCTGCATTGACACCTCTGTAATGAATCAGGCATCCATGTATGTGCAGATGTGTTTCGGGACTCTAGTCCAGCCCATTGGTGTGCTGAACCTTAGAACAATACAATAATACCACACTGTCTTCATTACTTCAGCTTTAAAGTCTAGGAATTCTGTGGTTCAAGTACTCCTACCTTATTGTTCTTTTTGAGGGGTGCCTGTCTTTGGACTGTGAACCTCTGTAGAAGTCTCAGCACTGGTTTCCAAGTTCTCAGATACCAACAAGCAGGCGAGCCTGTTGGGACCCCGGCTCAGGCTCTCTCAAGAAGTTACAGCCAAGCTGATAATGAGGGCTGCAATCTCTGTAGATGTGACTGGCATTGGCAGATCCACTTCACGCTCACCCATGAGGCTGTCAGCTCAAGATTTTATTCTTTGCCATTTGGGCCTCTCCATAAGGCTGCTCAGGACATGGCCTTCGCCAGAGCTAGCGGCCCAGGAATGAGAAAAAAGGCAAGCTACCTTATTTGGTCTGTGCAAGGCACTTAGTCTGTCATTTCCACGCTGTCCAGTCCATCAGAAGTGCCCACTAAGTCCAGCCGACAACAGGAAAGGATTGTGCAAGGATAGCCGTGCCCAGGAGGCGCGGACCCTTGGGGGCTGTCTCGGGTGCTGGCTGCCGCATCTCCCGTGAACACTGTTAGCTGAAGTTACCAGTTTTATTTGTCTTCTTCAAAGAACCAACTTCTGGTTTGTTCATTCTTTCTGGTTTCATATTTTGTATTTCATTAAATTCTGCCTTTATCATTTTATTCCCTTCTACTTTTTTGGATTTAATTGCTCTTTTTAAAAAAAATCCTTGATCCAGATAACTGACTTGTGGCTTTTAACCTAAAAATTCCCTCTTGCTGTGACTTTGGCTGCATCTTCCAAATTGTGATGTTATTTTCATTGTCATTCAGTTCCATTTTCCTTGCATTTCTTTTTCTTTAGAGTTATTTAGAGTATTTCTTAATTTCCAAACACATCAGGGTTTTGTAGGACTTAAAAAGATAAATTTCTAATTCAAAACCACTGCAGTCAAAAAACATAAAGGATTTTAATTCTGTGAAATTTGTTTGTAAGTTACATCATGGCCCAATATGTGGTCGATTTTTCTAAGTGTTCTATGTACTTGAAAAGAAGATGTATTTTGTATTTGTTGATACTAGTATTTTGATGAGGTAAAGTTTATTGTTTCAAGTCTTCCATACCCTTATTAATTTTGTTTGCTTGTCTTACCAGTTTCTGAAAGAGTTGTGTTAAAAACCTTCAAATTTGTTTGTGGGTTTGTGTATCTCTTAAATATTTCTGTTCCTTTTATATATTAGGCTGCAATGTAAAGTACATCCTATGGTGTGACGTAAAGAGTTTAGAATGTATCTTTCTGAAGTAATCCTCTTAATCTCTAACACTGCCTTCCCTTTGTCTAAGTTACTGTTCGCATGATATCCTTTGTTGTCACCTTTAAGTCTTTCTGTATTCTTGTATTTATGGTATTTTTCTTGTAAGTAGCATATAGTTTTGTTTTGCATGCATTTTTGAGAAAGTGTGTTTTTTACTTTGATCATTTAGTCCATTTACATTTAATGTAGTTACTGATATTGCTGTGTTTAGTTGTTCTTCCTGTTGTGTAGTTTCTTTTTCTCTCCTTTTTTCCTAATTTGGGATTCTAAAATTTATTATTCATTCCCATATGCCCATAATTTCCCAGTATATACATTCATTTACACCATACATCCTTGACTTATTGAAATCTAATTTGAACTTAATTTAAGCAGGCACCTCAGAGCATTTTAACTCCATTGAAGTTCCTCTTGATTGATCTGTTAGTCTTTTACTTCTGTATGTTTTAAACTCCACAAGATACTAACAGGATTTTATGTAGTTAATATTCATTTAGGTTTATTTAAGTATTTCCCCTTTTGATTATTCTCATTGCTTCTCAAGTCTCTGACTTCCCCCAAGGATCATTTTCTTAAGCCCAAAGAAGTAGATTCTAGGACATCCATACTATGGAATTTCATGTCAGTAGAAGGATTTATGAGAATTCCCACAGTGCTGCGGCCTTACTTTCGTAGTTAGAATAAGTACTGTAGGAACTTGAATCAGGAAGCTTGGCTTGAATCCTGGTCCAGCCACTTGTTACCTGCCTTTGCTTAAGTTTTTTGAGCTTTGTTTGCTTCCTGCTCTCAAGGGAATGGTGATGTCACCCACTTCACTGTGATGGTGGATTAAATGGGAACGCGTATTCAAGCTGCTTAGGACATTGCCAGTAATGGGTGTCGCAATTGTTGGGCACTGTTCTCCATGGTAGGTGAAAAGTATTTAAGTCCTAGGTGTTTACGGGGCTTTTGTGGATTACATGGGAACCCAGCTTAAGGCCCAAACTCCAACCAAGTAACTTACAGGTAACACTAAGAAATAATAATCTGTTCCTTTCGTAATCCTTGTATTACGCATAATAATTTTTATGAATGGGTTGAAAGTATAATTAACGTCATTAAAACCAAAAAATGACTCCTGTCACTTTTACTAGTGATTTCCATCTAATGAGAGGTGAAAGATAAAAGGAAAGTACTGGGTAACTGACATGTGTAGGATGGAGGTAATATGATGCTATATTGTCATGTTTACCTGTGATGGTTGTGCTTAAGTTGACGCTGGTAGAACTTGACTTTGTACATATCTTTTAAAGACTAATTTGCTTGGGAAAAGCCTATAAAATATATAATAGCAGTTGTTATATTTTAGGTAGTGCTTTTTGTCTTTTATTATTTTATCTATACAATCCCCATGAAGATTGATAGGAATAATTTTATTTCAAAGTAACTTTGAAATAATTATTCATGGTATGTGAATTCAGGTAACAAGGTTTTTCAAAAATTCCACATCAGCAAACATCCTAGTAGACCTTTACCCCATTAAACCATTTCTTTGTGTCAGATTTTTCCCAAACTTTTTCCTGAACATATGCACTTCATTGTCTTTTGCTGTATATAGACTGTGTTGAGTTGTGGCACTTATTTCTATCTTTGAGACTTTTCTGACTGGGAAGGTTATCTGTTTTCATTAGCTTCATGAGCTTCACACACACATGTGCTTCTTTTGAGGATTCTCAATTATAATTCTTGCCCAAGAGCATTGACATTTTTGTACCACATTGATTTCTAATTATGGTTTGCATTGTTCTGCCCCGCACTTTTATTCTATTACAGCAGCCTTCCTTGGCACTGTTTGAGGAGAACTAAGGAGAAAAACCTGTTGTGCTTACTTCAACAATATTATACTACACGTGTTTTTCTATCCTGTATATTTGTTGTCCAGAAGTTACAGATCACATGAGGTCTAAATGATAATAAAGATGTTTTAAATCTAGAGATTTTAAATAGTACTCATTTATTCTACTTAAATATTTAATCACAAGCTATTTTAGTAAAAATCCTTGATACCATTAGGGCCAAGCTTGAAGAAATGCATGTGATTTTCTCAGTAGAGGATTTTCTTAAATAAAAATATTCTTTTCATTCCACGTCTTCTAATGGAGTACATTAGAATCAGGGCCCTGTGTAAAGCAAAAGAGTAAACTATATTAAATTAATTAAATTAATTGGCATTTCAGTTGAAACCCGATCTTAAAGGAGGGTAGTTTCTAGCATGTTTAAGTTTTGAAATTTTGTTGTATCTATGCTAAAAGTGTACTTTTATTCATTGAACTCATCAGTTGTACAGCCAACTGTTGTTTGCCTGTGAAAGTTATGCAGTCAAAAGTTAGTAACATCTTTCCTCCTCCTCAGAGAGCACGTGTTCAGCCGTGGTACCGCTCACCTTTGTATTAACTGGTCGAAAGGCAGAAGCACCCTTGTGTCATCGGGGTTCCCTGCCTGCAGTGGGCCAACAGTCAGGGTTTCTAGCTGCTGAACGAGCGGCACCAGCCCGAGTGCTCGGCGCCCCCACCGTCCCGGGAGCTTGGCGCTTGAAGGTAGATACTAGAGAACATCTTCAAGAATCGTTTCCTTCAAGAAACTAGGTGGTAAACGAAGAAGTGAAACTATCTTCATTCACTTGGTGCAATAATAACAGCCAGATTTTAATGGTTTCCAGAGTCACAAGATTGAGAGAATTTCTCATAAATTTACTGCTTATGATTAAAATGTGTAGTGAGAAGATGGATGTAAAAATTATATTGATATAAAGAAATTGGATTTTTACAACAACCTATGAAGGGACAAGGAAGAGATACATTTATTTTAAAATATATTTACTTCTGATGTTCATTATCATGTTTCTAGATAAGGATTGCTTTAAAATTTCTGTTTAAAATAATTTATACTCCTTGTGTCTGAGAATTTACATCTTTCATAGAGCTGGAAAAGTATAGTGTTATCTCTGAATTTTTAGTATCTTCTATTCTATTTTATATACTCTAATTGTACCTAAGTAGTTTTTTTCATCCCATTGTTCATTTTGCTTAATCTTTTTAAACTTCAATCTTTTTTTTTCCCCTGAAATTATGGATATTTAGCTCAGGACACTTCAGTCTTTCTTCAGTTGTATCTAATTTGCTGTTTAACCCATCCATTGAGTCCTTAATGTCAGTTTTATTTTCCATTTCTAGAAGTTTACTTTGGTTTTCTTTGTAAGTCTGCCTGCAATTAGATTTGTTACTGCTCATGTTTTTATTTTCTCTTACTTTCCATAACTGGCAATTTTAATAACTGAAGTCTCAGGGCTTAAATGCACACGCAGGTAGACCTGTGCTTATCAGTTCTCAGAGGAAACCGCATCTCCTCACCTCAGGAGCCCAAACCAAGGGGGCGCAGCTTCCCTGCTTTTTTTTTTCTTTTACTGACAGGTGATTTTTGTTTTTTGCTTTGTTTCCTAGCTCATCCTTTTACAAACATCCTAGCTTTATGCAGAGGGCTCAGATCCTCTGTCTTGAATGGGCCAGAGGTCATGTCTCTCATTTCCCACCAGACTCTTGAGTTTCCGGCTGTGGGGCAGCCGTGGCGAATGATACCAGTTTATCAGTTTGATTTCTTGCTTTTTCTTCATTTATTAAGGTCCTGACAGTTCCCCTTCTAAGAGTTTAGCTATGCCCTTAAAAGAATGTGTTTCTAAGTTTTTTGAGGCAGCAGTTTTCTGGGAAATACAGTGTGTTGTTTTGCCCTATCTTCCTTTTACATGTTTAAAAAGTTCAAATGATTTGTTCGCGTTTACACTACAAATGGTAGAAATGTGACTACTCCATGCATACTGCTTTCTGTTATGTTTTTTTCTTGAAACAGATTTTAAAAGTCACTTTCATTCAGAACCAAAGAGGCTTCATTTTGGAAGTAACATTTGCTGGGCTCTTAAAATTCAGGTGGGAGGCTCCCAGTTGGAGGTAGGGGGTAAAGGATTCCAGGTGGAAGCGAATGCCATGAGCACAGCATGAAAATAGGGAACCGTAGGGAATATTAACAATTACAAGTGGTTTGGGTAAAACCGTATCTTACGTGGTTATTTTTAAGTCTTTCCCCCGTATGCTCCTTCTGCGCTTTCTTATTCTCCAGCCACAGCATAAAGAGGCAAGTGGTTAAAAATTAAGCCTATATCCATAACTCAGCATAATTGTTGGTCATGATGCATTTAAAAGGGTGGAGGTGGGTACTCTAGTTCTCAATGTTTTTGAGATGTCTTTTTTTTTCTTTAAGGCAGGAAGTGGCTAATATAGTTTAGAATTTTCCACCTGAAAGGAATGAACAATAGTGTTTTTAAACAAAGGTCATGGGTAGTGTTCCAGAACACTTCAAAATCTCCATCTTCCGAGACAAATGGAATGTTGCCATGGCTGTTTCCTGACTTCTGAACCTGTTAAATATGATGGTTCCCTGCTTGGAGCTCTCCAGTGGCTTCCCTTTCTATTCAGAATAAACACCCGGTTGTTACCGTGGCTGGAGATGTTCTGGTGCTGTCCTCCCTTTGCCCCCAGATTCCCCCGGATTTCGCCCACGTCGCCCCCGTGATGCCGGGCGCTGCGGTCGGACCGGCCTCTCCGCGGGCTGCGGCCGCCCGGGTGGCGGCCTGTGCCGGCGCTTCCGCTGCATCTGCGCGGAGCCCGCTCGCTGCTCATCTTTGAGGCCCCTGCTCACATGGTGCCCCTTCCCTGAAATACTTCCTTATCCCCATGACCAGCCGGAGCAGTTTCTCCACTGAGCCTGCTTTATTTCCTTCATAACACTTACGATCACACATATGTTCATGTGTTTTATACATTTCATTTCATGTCTTCTTCACTAAAAACAAAGCTTCTTGAGGATGGGACTGTATTCTGCTGTTTTTGTTCACCACTTGTACAGTACCTGCGCATACTTGGTCCTCAAACATCTGTTGACTAGTTGGCCCCCAAATGTTTGTTTCTGAGCATTAAGTACTTTATGTTCGTCCTGTCACTTACTCCTCCTAGCAGCCCTGTGAGCCGAGGTACTGTCACAATCCCCACGTCACAAATAAGGCCACTGGGGCTCAGCGAATCATGCGCCGTGCCCGGGGGGGTCGTCACACGGCAGCTCAGCCCGGAGGCCCCATGACAGGCAAGTCCATGACTGCCATCACTCTGTCGCATTCCCTTCCCATCCATTAATAATTCACATCCTTTCATACACTTCTAAAAAGTAAGACAAAATAAAATAGGGCATTTAAAATGCTTTTGAGCATTAATTGCATCTATGGAAGTGTTTTTAAAGGTCAGAAAAATTTTTTTTTCAGGTTTGAAGATTGAATTGTATTTAAATTACATTTATGTTGTTCAGTGTGAATGAGAAATAACTTCTTTTGTTAAGAAGAAAACCATATGAAATGATACCTGTGACAATTCTTTACATTTTCTCCTTTCTTTTTGCCACGCCTTCGAACATGAGTGGCTTGTTCCCTGCGGTCGTAACACCCTTATTGTGCAAAGGATTCGAGTTTGAAGTTTTACTGTGTCATTATATCCACATATGGCAATTTGAAGGCTAAGAAAACATAGTTTGATCTGATTTCCATGTGGATCGTTCAGAGTATGTTCGGTATGTGAGAAGAATGGTTCTTTTCTTTTAATTTTTTTATAACAAATGTAGGATGTCAATAGTAAGAATGTGACTTCTGAAGTTGTATTTTGGTTGTTCCAATTTAATATGGTTTCTTTTGTCTCTGAAACTAAAATAACTGCCGTTTACAAAAACAGAAAATGGAATGCAGCTGCTACACAACTGAGCTCTATGGGATAAATCCTGGCCTGAATCACTGGAGATGATTCAGTGTTTGAAGAAATATTTCAGAGCTTTCCTGTCACACCTAACAATAGAGACAGAGGCAGGACTGGAAATTTTTCTTTTGTTTTATTAATGATATGTTTACATTGTAATTATTTCTTTATCTAGGTAGTATACAATCCTTTTGACTTCTTAAATAGTATCATACTGAATGGTAACATTTCTGGACATTTGGTTTGGGGTTGTGTGTTTTGGTTTTTTTAGTCTTTTTCAAAAGACAATGTAAATATGTTTTTAGGTATTTTGCAGTTTGTCTCTTTGTATAATAGTCTTTTTAGAAAACAACTTTGGTGTTCCCTTTTTTGTAGTGAGAACTGTACGACTATACAAGGAAGCAGGGTATTTCTGATTGAATTTTATTCTCTTTCTACAATATGATTGTCTTATAGGAAAAAAGTTTAAACCAATCCTATCTTCACTCTGCTTAAAAGATTTGATACTCACAAAATAACAGAATGTTGTGAATCCATTCAACAGGAATTGTGGATTTTAACCAAAAGGTGGTCTGTGTATTGGATTGAAGATCACTTTACACAATCTCACAATCTGAGAAAACATTTTGCTAAGCAGTCAGTCAGCAAGATTGTGTGTGTAACTTTGTACAAGGAGGTCTTGTCAAAAGCAATTCTGACTCCTGACCTTGGCATTTTAAACATTTTAGAAGGTGAGGTGACTCTTTATATTTAGGAGTAATAAAATTATAATACCTCGCAAGGTAGTGGGTTTCAGGCTTTTACTATTTTGAATGACTTTGTAATGTAAACTTTCTTCTTTACTTGGTTCCAGAACATTTGTTGGTTATACTTGGCCTTTGTCGTGGCACCAGATCAGTCAGAAATTTAACTAAGGTCTTTATTTGATCAAGGAACAATATTTATTGAGGACCTCTGTGAACAGATTTATTTACTAACCGCAAAGAATTTGCAAATATGATCAACTGGACAGGATGACCAAAGCGTCTAATTAAAGTTTGGGCCAAGGCCAGAACATATGATTTTAAACTTTTAAATCAATCAGCAAGAGAGAAGAGAAGGGAAGAGGGTGGCAGGGGGAAGGGAAGGGAGAAAGAAAAGAAAAAAGACCCATTTTGTCTCCAGCCTTATGCTTAATGGGAGACAGTCACAAAAGAGGCAAGAGAAATCGCACGTGCCCTCAGCATAGTGGGGGAGTCAGGGTGGGCAGAGAGAGCGCAGAGGCCTTCAGCGCTTAGAGTGCCTCGGAAAAATTGATCTGGAACAACTGTGAAAGATGTCTTGAGTGAAATTTTGGAGAAACCAAAGTAGAAAAGCAGCCATGGGATTGCAGAGAGCATGTACGAGCCAGAATAGTGACAAATGTATGGTGCTTTTGTGCTAGGTGATGAGATTTTTTTTCTTTTTTTTTATAAATATAAAAATTTTCATCTTAACCATTTTTTTTTTTTGATTTTTGTTTTGGTATCATTGATATACAATTACATGAGCAACATTGTAGTTACTAGATTCCCCCCATTATCAAGTCCCCACCACACACCCCATTAGTCACTGTCCATGTCTTCTCTGTGCTGTACTGCCTTCCCTGTGCCCTAGCCCCCTGCGTTATGTGTGCTGATCGTAATGCCGCTTATTCCCCTTCTCCCCCCCTTCCCACCCATCCTCCCCAGTCCCTTTCCCTTTGTTAACTGTTAGTCCTTTCTTGGGTTCTCAATCTGCTGCTGTTTTGTTCCTTCAGTTTTTGCTTTGTTCTTATGCTCCACATATGAGTGAAATCATTTGGTACTTGTCTTTCTCTGCCTGGCTGATTTCACTGAGCATAATACCCTCCAGCTCCATCCCTGTTGTTGCAAATGGTAGGATTTGTTTTCTTCTTATGGCTGAGTAATACTCCATTGTGTATATGTGCCACATCTTCTCTATCCATTCATCTACTGATGGACACTTAGGTTGCTTCCATTTCTTGGCTATTGTAAATAGTGCTGCGATAAACATAGGGGTGCATCTGTCTTTTTGAAACTGGGCTGCTGTATTCTTAGGGTAAATTCCTAGGAGTGGAATTCCTGGGTCAAATGGTATTTCTATTTTTAGTTTTTTGAGGAACCTCGGTGATGAGATTTTAATAGCTAAGATTGTATTGAAGAATTTAGTTGGGTTAGATCTTAGGAGCCTGAGCAGCAGTGTTCTGAGAAAAGGTTTTCCATCTTTAGGATGATGGCCTTGTGTGAGTAGGAAAACTAAGAAAAAAAGACAGAAGAAAACAATTAGAAAGAAGGCTATTATGTCAAACCAGGAATGTGTTGGGTAGGGCTGTGCTAGGTTTGTGACTGGAGTAGAAATAAGGTGTCCAAAAGAGTTGGATTTAGCACTATGGTACCACTGAAAACTCATATGCAGTCCCTTTTAGGAGTAGAATAATTTAGTAGTTAATTTTGACAAATGATGTAGTGTTTGCTCAGGAAATAAGTCCTAACCATAAGTACCAATTCTGGACTCTTAAGTACTGTAACACGGGGTACACTGAACTCTCAGAGTCTACATTTTGATATTTATGCCTTTTATTGACATAGGTTGCTGAAAATATGTATGAGGTGAACGGTCTAATGCATTTTTCCAGGATGTGTTTATATGAAAAATTTCCGTCTATGTTGTATCTATGTGTGCATACGGTGACCCTGTGTGGAGTCAGGTCAAAGGGGAAGCCACAGTCGGCTGTTTCTTTTGGCTCTTACAGTAAGGTGGCCAGCCTTTGACCCTTATTTTATCTGAACCAATTCAGTGTTCAGTGCTGCTAATTCAAACAAAGATGTCGTTTATCTTTTCCTTGTTATTCTTACCTAAAATATACCAGTCATTCCAGTCTTAGTGATTTTCCCAACAAAAAAGTTCATAATTTAAAACCATAAACTTTTAAATTAACTCACATTTTTTAAAAACCACTGTAACATACTACATAGGGAAAATATATATATGGTAAGGATAATTTGACCTTCAGGATTCCAGAAGAATTTCATAATTACAGTACTGTCACTTTTGCCCTCATAATTTCAAATAAATAGAAATATTTAGTTGTATTCAGTAATATCAGCTCACTCAAAATTATCTGCAAACATTGTTAGAAAATTTCACTTGACTTGATTCTTGCTTCATATCCTTGGCTGAAGCGAAATTCTACCTTCAAAAAGGCTTTTTGAGAACAGGATCTATTTTACCGACCCTGTACTAGTGATGAACACCTACCTGGTGCTAAGCTGGAGCATAAATGGATGAAGCGGTTTGGCTGCTGCAGCCGTGGCAGCACCGTGGTTCCAGCTGAGCCTGTGCGGTCTGCACAGTGTGGCGATGTCTCTGATCGTTGGGAGGAACTTTGGTATCATTTGAGAAATCATTAGCGGTTTTATTTGTAATGGCAGGTGGACAGATCAACATTAATTTTAAATCATATACCAATTACTCTATACAAATTTTGCTGTGACAAGTATAGACTAGAAATAACTGCAGGTAGTCCTGGAAAATGTTAATTTCCATTCATACGTAATAGGATTTATGGACTTTTCCCACTGTACATATATGCCTTCATAGATAAAAGTAAAATAATGAATTATTTTTAATATTAATTTTAGCCTACTTTTAATATATCTGGTACTATTAACATGACATTAAAATGAATCTGTGCTGTTTGTGTTAGTTACGAACGATTCTTCTCTTCTGGAAAGAAAGAACACCTCTTAGGGGTGTTCACAGTGGTGTTACATGTCACCCGATTGAAAAGCCTTTTCTGGTAGAAGTAAGAGTAAGTAGACCAGTAACTGTTTCTTCTATTTCCACATGATGAGCTAAAACAGATACATGGCTTTTTACTTTTTTTCCAGTAGGAGTAAAAAAAACTGTATTTTCAGTAGAAACTCCAAGTGGTTATTGTTTAACTTCCACCATGGAAAAGTATAGCTGATTTTTATGTTGGATAAAGTGTAAAGTGCCTTTGATCAGTTGCATAGGAAATAGATCTATACCCTCACCTCGGCGTGCGTGCCGGTTGCTAAAGCACTGCTGGCGGGCGCATCAGGTGTGCATGACTGCCCAGGTGTACTTCACTGCCCCCAGGGGGCCACCCCA
Source organism: Manis javanica (assembly GCF_040802235.1). NCBI lineage: Eukaryota > Metazoa > Chordata > Mammalia > Pholidota > Manidae > Manis > Manis javanica. The sequence continues at coordinate 2,956,692 of NC_133170.1, read as the reverse complement.
GCCTGGGGAGCCATATCCTGTTGTGGCTGCCTGTTTTGCTACATATCTGGAGAAAGTTCCTTTCAGTTACACTTTGTAAAACCCACTCAAACTACCGTTAGCAAGTTAAGGGCAAGTATTACAGGTTTCCGGGGATTTCTCGTGGGGCACAGGGCAGAAACTAGGTGTGGGGCCTGGAGTTTTTAAGCCATCAGGCAGTTTCTCTTCCTTCTTAATTTCTCTTCTTTTTCCCATGCCTCCCTATTTACCACCCACTTTTCCTGTATTCCTTCTCAACACCGCCGTAAGCCTGACTCATAATCTAGTGAGCCCTGTGATTCATCTTCATCGCCCAAATTCCTTAAATTCTGTCTTCTTTTTTTCAATTGGCCTCTAATATAAATACAGCCGCCAGAAGCCCCTCTCGGGGTGGGGAGGGAGGGGTGGGAAGGAAGAGCCAGGAGAAGCGCAGCGGCGGCCTGTGGCCTAGTGCTGGAGCTACGGCGAGCCCCGCCCGCTTGGGTTCCTGCTCTTACTAGCACCCTGGGGGTGTCCAGTGACCCCTTAGCAGCCCCCACTCCCACCGCCTTCACTAGAAAGAGAGTGGCGTCCATTTAAAAGGCTCTCTAAACTGTTGTATTTGCAAGGACGTTTCTGTGTTGAGCTGAAAGTTCACAATGCCTTGATACCGTCAACAAAAATGAAAGTTTTCTAAACTGTAGTACATACAAAATATTTAAACTGTTTAATGCCACAGAAAACAGAGGCAAAGAGAAAGCTCAGCAGCACGCCATGACATACATTTCACTGTGAGATGTGGAGAAATTTCGTAATAGGAAAAGTGATTTCCCCTAAAGTCAACTTTCTAACACGGAATGATGTGAGGAAAGAAGTGAGCTCACAGCGTGCGTGTACCTGGCTCACTGAATCACCTGGCAGAAAAGCTCACGATCCCGCCTCCCCGACAGAATCCATGGAATATGCCCCCATCTCAGGCATCCACCCAGCACAGCACAAGGAGGTGAAGGATGCAGTGCTTTTCCCAGCATGGGCGTGGGACGCGTGATCTAACCGATTCATTTTTCCTAATTTTATTTTAGTGGCATCCCTGAAGCCCTATAGAAAAACAGTCCAAGTTTCAGGTTTCATTTAAAGGGATGACAAAGCGTTAGACACAGAGCAGCCACACAAAATGATGGCTCCAGTTCCAGTTGACGGGGCTTTTTTGGGTTTTTTTTGGTCAGTTTGGAAATTTTCTACAATCATGTCCTCAGTGAATGCAGTTTTATTTCTCCTTTCCTGATTGGTATATCTTTTATTTCTTTTTCTTGTCTATCCATACTAACTAGGACTCCCAGGATAGTGTTGAATAGCAGTAGTGATAGGGAATATCCTTGTCTTGTTCCCTATCTTAGGAGGAAAGCATTTTCTTTTCCACCATGATGTTAGCTGTAGGGTTTTTGTAGATACTCTTTATCAAGCTAGGGAAGTTCCCCCTGTATTCCTAGTTTGCCAAGAGTTTCTGTCATGAATTGGTGTCGAATTCTGTCAAATGCTTTTTCTGCATCTGTTGATAAGATCATGTGATTTTTCTTTTCTAGCCTATTGATGGTAGGGATCGCACTGATCATTTCTGAATGTCGAACGGGCCTTGCATACCTGGATAAATCCCACTTGGTCATAGCATAATTCTCTTTGTTTGTTCCTGGATTTGCTAATGTTTGGTTGGGTTTGGCTTTTTTTGTTTTTTGTTTTTTTTTCTTGCATCTGTGTTCATGAGAGAAACCGATCTGTAATTTTCCCTCCTTGTAGTATTTTTGGTTTTGGTAAGAGCATTATGCTAACCTTATGAGTCAAGAAATGTTCCCTTTCCTTCTGCTTACTAGAAGAAATCGTAGAAAATTCATATCATTTCTAGCTTAAATGTTTGGCAGAACTCACCAATGAAACCATCCGGGATTAGTAAGTGCTTTCTGTTTCGGAAGGAAGGCTGTACATTACTGATACAGTTTCTTTCATTGATGTGGGCCTATTCACATTATCTGTTTCTCCTTGTTTTGAGTTTTGATAGACTATTTTTGAAGGGATTGGTCCAGCTCATCTAAGTTATCAAATTAATGGGCATAGAGTTAATATTCCTTTAGTGTCCCTTCAGTGGTTATGAGATCAATAGTGGTGACCCTCATTTCAATTTTTATATTAATAATTTGTGTCTTCACTTTTTTTCTTGATTAGCCTGGCTAGAGATTTATGCTTTTGATCTTGTCATAGAATCAGCTTTTAGTTTTCTTCAGTTTTCTCATTTCTTGTTTTCAATTTCATTGATTTCTGTTCTAATCTTTTTTCTTTTTGGTTTTAATCTGCTCTTCTTTTTCTAGTTGTATTTTTAATTTTATACCTTTCTCTTTTGTAACATATGCATTTAATGCTGTTAATTTCTAAGCACTGCTTTTGCTCTAGCTCACACATTTGATGTGTTATTTTCATTTAGTTCAAAATATTTAGTTTCTCCTGAGACTTTTTCCTTGATCCATATGTTTTTAGAAATGTGTCGTTTAATCTCCAGATATTTGGGGACATTCTAGCTGTTGATTTCTAATTTAATTCCATTTTTGTCTGAGAACATGCTTTTATGATTTCTGTTCTTTTACATCTGTTGACATTTGTCCTCATTTGATTCCCCAGCCTTTTAAGCCTGTGTGCAAGTCTGACTTGCAGTTAACCAGTTACCTCCTAATATTAATATAATTTAAGTCAAATATTAAGAGAAGTATAAGCATATATGTCTAAATTTAAGAGGCCTCCTGTGGTTAGTGGCTGTTATGTTAGATAGCAGAGCTCTTTAATCTCTACCATTCTACCAAACTGCCTTTACAGAACTTGAGTGCATGTGCTAAAGATGGTTTGTCTGAAATGAAAATTCTAGTAATTTACATTACCTAAATTTTTGTTTTCTCTTTTTGTGGGAACAAAGGTGAGGACTTGGATGGGGAGTTTTACGTCCTTACAAGCAATTTCACATAGAACAAACTTGCCATTGGGAAGTTTCCTGTGCCACATGGGCTTCTGCCAGCCACTGGACAGCATAATTAATAGTGAGAAGCTTTGGTAGTTTTAACTTTATCATATCCCTTTATTCCCACAAGTGCTTTGTGAGAACATGACTGGTAACACCGGCTACCTTTAACAAAGGACTGTGTGAAACCACATTTGGGTCGTGTTTTTCTTTTGCTAGCAAAATTAACTACATGTCTTGCAGTTTACGTGGACCCCACCCGTACTTTAACATGTTTCTCATTTTGATGAGTCCAATCAGGGGGAAAAGCAACAACAAAAAAGATCTTTCTGTGTGGCCTGGAGATACCAGATCTGCAGATTAGTGCAGCGTTTCCACGCAGGGGCCATAAGCAAACAAATGTGACCCCCCCACCCAAAGCCGCACCCTTCCCGTTCGGGCGTGTCACTGTGGGGCAGATTGCGGAAATGGACCTCTGACAGTAGTGAATTTTATTTATAAAATGTTGGAGGGTGAGGTTCTTCCTTTAACAAAAAACTATTTCCTGTCTGATGCCCAATTAGGGCATTTTAAACAGTCTTTTTAAAAATTTTACCCTGTGGTAGAGATGTCCTGGCTGTTAGTGTCAATGAAAGTACAGAAACTTCTCTGATTCATTGAATAATTTAAAAAGGACTTAACAAAAAATAAAACAACCTTTAAGTGCTTATACAGTCTTGTCTCCTGAGTGACAGTAGTTTACAATTTAAATAAATGTATTGACACATTTTAATGTAATTTTACTTTTGATATGTAAATCTGTAGCATGTTTATGTTCTGTAAACATGCTAAATGAAGAGCAACAGTTTAGGTAAAATCAGAATTTACATTAAGGAATTTGCAGGTTAATTTACAGTGTAACATTATCTTCATCTAGCACATCTGTTATAAAAAAGCCTATAAAATTCAGGCCACCCACCAAGTGGTCGGTGGAGGCCTGCGGCCGGCGTGAGTGCTGTCACGGTGAGGGCCTGCTGGTTTGGGGAGGGCTTCCCCCGCTGAGGCTCTGCGCCCTGTGGCCCTGACCCCCCACGAGGACGCTCTGGCTTCCATCCTGTGTGTGGGTTACTCGGGGGAAGGTGCTCCGTTGCCTTGACATCCTATGGAATATTGTGAGTGGCACATTGTTTTCTAAGTTTAAGACATTTAAAAAATACAGCAAACAACTACCGCAACAATTAGCAATGATCATCTGAGGAATAAAAACTGTCATAATCCAAGCAGTGTCTCAAATCACTTCTTCCTAAAGTTTTTCAAGATGGACAAAATCCTTTTTCAGAGAATAAGCATGTATGTTGATTGTTGTTTTATTTAGAAAAATTTAAATTAATGTAACTTCTTTTAAATCAGATGATTTGTATTTCACTTAATTTCCATGGAGACTTAACTATAATTTTTCTTTAAATAGATAAATTACAGACCATGAAAAATAGCTTAGAAATCTGAAGTACATTTTGTGACTACAAATTAAGGAAATGACATTTGGTGTGGAAAAACAGCTAGCAGTTTTTAGACAGGCAATACCATCTAATTGCCACTAATAAATATTATATATACATATTGAAGTAAAATATACACATTGAGGCAGACACATGCATGTATGGATATATGTGTGCATTTATATGTACATATGGGTGTGTGTAACATACTGTTTTGATCGTAACTCTGCCTCAGTGACTTTAACTATGGTTAAATATTTATAACTTGAAGAGTTTTTTTCAAATAGGCCTTGTTGTTTGTTGTATGCTAAACAATTTTGAGTTTGTCATGTGGTGGTGATTCAAACAAATGATCTGAAGTTGAAGTCTCGTAATCCTTTTTCTTCCTGTGAGTAAATGCATAAAAGCCGCGGGTGCGCCTCACCTAGCCAGCCTGTGTCCTCAGCTCACCTCCTCTGCAGCCTCATGTCCTTCTGGTGGGCTGCCGTAGCTGACAGCGGCGGTCAGTGATGCGGTCTGTCAGTGTCTTTCTACTCACTCAAGCTGTCAGCAAATCTCGGAGATAGAGGTTTGAATGGCCTTGGGTAGTCACGACCACCCAGGGCTGAGAGGGGTCTGTTGTGTTACCGTGTCTCTCTCAGACTTTAATATCATCTTTCCACCAGTGAATCAGCTCAGCATTCGGCTCTCGATTCCACCCTGAGCTAACCACAATGTATTTCACCTTTCTAGGTTTACCGACAAGACTGTGAAACTTTCGGGATGGTTGTGAAAATGCTGATTGAGAAAGATCCTTCATTAGAGAAGTCTATACAGTTTGCATTGAGACAGAATTTACATGAAATAGGTGAGCGGTGTGTTGAAGAACTCAAACATTTCATTGCCGAGTATGACACCTCCAGTCCAGATTTTGGAGAGCCTTTTTAGAAATTACTTGCTCAGGCAAAAAAATGTTTCTAGATTTTTTTCCCTTCCTGGATTGTGAAAATCCTTAATATATGGAGTTTTTGTGACAAAGAGAAAAACTTTATGATAGTTGACCATATTTCCAATATCAAATAAACATTAAAATAGTCTAAAAGATTTTAATTAGAAATTTCTTTTTTAATCTACATGTAGAGCCTCCTAACCCGTACTTATCTTTATTTTTCCCTCCTAAAATGATTGGTCAGTGACTTTTTCGAGCTTTGAAAAAGCAGTTCTGGAGAACAGCCTTCCGCCCTCACTTCTGTAGCCATCCACTGTACGCGATCGTTCGGTCGCACGAGTGTCTTATAGGTCAGAGATCCCCCACTTTACCATGTACAGTCTTTCTCTTCTCACCATCAGAGGCGCCGCGTGAAAGTTGCCAGAATTCTGAGTCACGGTTTTACTGACTGGTTGCTTCTCTTCCACTTTGTACCTTTTAAAAGTTTAAGTTCACTCTCCAAATAAACGGACTGCTTTGGTACCCTTAAGAATATTTGCTTCGAGAGTAATTATCATTGTGATAAAATAGAGCACTTAAATCTCTAAAAGACACTTCCTAATAAAATCCTGTTTTTCAAGTAAAGAAACTCAGTGTCTTCTATTAAAATAATCCTGAAACTCCTGACCGCTCTCCCTGGTCTGTGAGTCTCAAACAGTATGTATGTGAGAGTAAGAGTAGGATTTGAGGTGAAAGAGGAAGGCTGTTTTAAAGCGGACATTTTGTTAATAACTTCTAATTGAAAAAAGAAAACTGCAGAATGTGAGGCAGCCGGGTAGTTTCGTTTTTTTCTATAGGCCCGTATCCCCCATCTCAGAAAAGAAGGCGGTTGACGGCATATCCACGATTAAACCATTCGCAGATATGCCTGCCTCAGCCTCTGCCATCCAGCACTTCTCTGTCCTGCTGCCCTTTGCGGGGGTGCTGAGTCCTTCAAGAGTGTCCTTGAGGGAGGCCAGGCAGAGTGGGCGGTGAGCAGCCAGCTCCCTCCCTAGACGGCGTCTGTGAAGAGCCCCAGGAAGGGCCCCGCACCCCGGCTCAGCCAGAGGCCCCCTGGGGCGGGCAGGGTGTGCCGCTCACTTCCCGCTCACTTCCACGGCCAGTGGCATTTAGCCAGCGTGAGCGATTTTGTGGCATTAGTTAGGAAAACTTCAAAATCTTGTTTGTTATTACCCAATGTCATAATCATTCCGTTTCCACTCCCTTCTCACTTGAATTCTGGCATTATTTTTAGTATCTTCTACGGATGATACCTGAAGAGCTACTCTACCTCCTGCAGACTAGGTAAAAATCACATTAAAAATGGAAATAGCAGTAGAAGCGATTATAGCAGATCCTATAATGGGAACCTCAAAATACGTATTTTGCCATTCTACAAATGTAAAAACTAATTGAAAACAAGAATTATTTTCTTAAATCCCCAGATGAGACCTTGAATTTTTCTCTTTTTCGCCATTTAGATGTTTTACATAAGCTACAGCTAAGCCCAGGTCTCATCTCTGGTATTCTTCCCTAATTATGAACAGCAATTTTATTTGTTATCAACTTTAGAAAGATTAAGAAAGTACTGATATTGTTTCTCCACTGCCCCCATGTTTTTCTCCTCATTAAACATTCTAATTTCAGGATTCACTTCCTTTAGTCGGTGTGTCTCAAGTTCAAACCTAACACTTGAACAGACCAAGGAGTTGTTATTCACTTGTTGAAATCCATTAAACGAGAGAAGTTTTACTCACAGATGCATTTAAACAGATAATTTCTTCTTTTTCCCTTCCCCCAAATTACATTCAACATTTAAAGTTGCTGATAGCTTGCCATCAGCATTATTCTGATAGGCTTGTCTGTGTTAAATCTGTTCAATTTTTTTTTTTTTCTTAAAGTTTTTTAGAGTCTAAATTTAGGATAAATTCAGATGTGTATCAGAGCGTGTATTTTGCAAAATGTTCTTGATTAAATAAACTGTTCGTAGATAATCTATTGTTTTTGAGTATGTCCAACTGATGTGATAAAAATTTCATTGTCTTATAAATGACTTGATGATCAATGGGGCAGAACAGATGTTGTGAACTTTTTTGTGAATTTTAAAAGTGCAGAATAAAGCAAACAGGTTTAAATAATTAGATTGTCTTCTTTTTCTCTTTAACAGGCTAAACATGTGTTGCCCAAATGTAGATGTTTATTACTGTCCACTGCAAGATGACGCCTTAGTGTTTAGTTGATCTGCTTTGCAGGGCGGGGGAAATTGGGGAATTGGGGAACAGTTAGCTTTGGTGATGCAGGGAGTCTTGATACCAGGGAAGGTAGTGCTCAGTGATTGTGTAAATATAAATGTTGAGTTTCCAGGAATCTTAGGATTAAAACCCTCTGTCTTTAGCCTCTGGGGGCAGGAACCCTGCTGTCTCTGTGGCCACAGTTCCAGCACAGGTTTGGGGTGTTACGGGTGTTCATGCCTGTTGGCACTTCAGAAGTGACATTTGACCTGTGGGTCTTGGGAGGAATAGGACTTGTTCAGACAGAGAACGGGAAGTGTTAGAAGTCCAGGGAGAGGGAAGCGGCATGAGGAAGTGTAGAGGCCCGAGTGACTGAGGTGGCTGGGGAAGGTGACTGGGAACAAAGGCAGGAAAAGGTAGGTTGAGAGCAGAATGTGAAAGAATTTGCGTGCTTGTAGCTCTGTTCTTCCTCTCCTACTTAAGAGATTTGAAAGTATTGCCTTTGTATTTATTCTTGCCAAAAATGTTGCTTCTCACAGCCCCTCAGCCACTCCCCAGCCCTGGGCCAGCTGACAGACCCGGAGCCTCTTGCGGAAGGGGAGGCCGCCTCCCCATAAGGAGGGCCTCTGTCCCACCGCCAGGGCGTGGCTCAGTGGTTTCAGCTGCTTCTCTGTCTCCTGCAGGGACCCTAGGCTCCCAGGAGGGTGCCCACACGTCTGTGGCAATGACTGTGGGATGGCATTGTGGTCACCCCTGAATTGCCGTGGTGACAGCATTGTGTCCTGGGCAGCCAGCCGCCCAGGTGGCGTTACAGCTGCACCCCTGCCTGAGCTGGCGCCTGGAGCATTGGGGGCACCGTGCTGCTGACCAGACTGTGGTTTGTGGGTGAGGCTGGTACGGCTGTGGCCTCCTCCCTGCAGTCTCTGGGGAGGCCTGATCTCACCCAGCCCGCTGACAAAGGAAAATGGGCAGCGGGACAGTAGGTAAGGTGGCGAGCAGAGCCTGACCTCCCCTTCCTCCACAGAGCGGAGTCGGAACGGAACCACTCATGGCCCGATTTTGGTACTGTGTCCCCCTCGCCGTAAGGGGTGACCAAAGGACTGATTGCTCTCCTGTGGAATTTGAGAGGAAGCGGTGCTGCTTCCAGGCCGTGACCCTTAGGACGATGACGTGCCTCTGCCATGCTCTTTCATGGCTGCCCGTCCGTGGCTACAGCAGGCAGCCTTCCTGTGGTGCAGGAACACCAGGTGGAGGGAGCCCGGGCCCCTGCATCCCCACAGAGGACTGAACCTCCGTGGGAGAGGGATCAATGCCACATTAGGCTGCATCACTGTTTTTTTTGTTGGCAGCTCGCCTTTTGCTCAAATTAATACAAATACTATTTGAGGGTTAGCCTCACTGACCCTGGCCCTCGGCCGGCTGTACCGCCCGCTGCCACGGCAATACCTGGCCTTGGGGTGACAGGCATCAGCTCTGTACGAGACTTTGCCAGGCCACTGAGATAGTTTCAAGTTGTATTTAGGATGCCACTTAATGACAATATCGTTAAGCCTCATGCACATTTGTATAGTGGTAGAGACGGCCTGGTTCTGTAGCACATTTTTTTTAATTTCTGCTCCCACAGACTAATGGTCTTCTAATGCTGGACTGTTACACTAAAATTGTATAAAGCTTTTTCCATGTGTGTGAGAGAGAGAGGGTAGAGATTTGCTGAAATATAAACATTTGAGACCATGTAGATTGAAAACAGCCACAACACATACAGACCGTTGGAGGCCCGAGGCATTCGCCCCCTGCCTGGGCTTCTCGAGGGCCGTCACAGTGCTGGAATTCATGAGATGCGGAAGGGAGGGGACAGCGCTGCCCTGGCGACTGGCCACGGGGCCTTCAGGTCAGCACCTTCAGGGGAAGGCCCCTTCTGGCTCAGGGCCCTGTTTGGGGGAGTGCCTGCTGGCACCCCCAACTCTCAGGCTTCTTGGTGGAGCCCCTGCTGTGCTTGAGGGCATCAAGCGTTTGCAGAGTGAGCTTGGCCAGCTGCCCAGGGGAAGGGAGAGGCCCTAGTGACCAGCAGACAGTGTGCCGTCCTGTGTCCTCCGAGCTGGGAAGTTCCTCCTTCAGGACCAAACGCTGAGAGAGGCCAAGTGTCTGTGACCCCTTCTAGGAGGCCCAGCACAGCCCACTGGCTGCCCCCGCCCTGCGCCTGCGTGGTGGGGACGGGGAGGAGGGTCGCCCCGGGTGGGTGGGGCAGTGGGTGTGGCTGAGACGGGAGGGAGGGGCCGGGGTTGGGGAGCCTTACCAGGCTGAGGCATCAGTTCTGTGCTCAAGCTTTTCGTCCTCCTTCCCTAGACAGGACTGAACGTTGGCCAGCCATGGGTCCTGCCCGGTGGGGTGCCACGGCCGCAGTCCAGCGACATCACAGTGGGTGGCGTTCTAGGAACCCTGGGGCTTACTCCATGCCGAGGTGAGCCTTGGTGAGAATCGTGTTTTCTTCACAGCACAGGGCAGCCTGCTGCACCCAGGGTCCCGGGGAGGACGGAGCGCTCAGTACCTCCTGGTCCTCTGGGGCAGCTGGGCCTAGTGTCCATGGCACGGGGTGCAGGACTAGCCCTGCTGTGGCAGGAATTGCCCATTTTCTTAGGCCAGGCATTCCGCTTCTGTAGAGGGATCTCGTTCTGCGCTGGGCGTAGCTTACTGTATGTCAGGGTCGGTGCACTGCTTCATGAGATTCTCAGTGCCACTGTTTTTCAGTTATTTCACTATCTCAGCAAGACTAGAACCACCATCCCAGTGTTTTCTGATTCACTCTCACGTGTCATAAGCCGACAAGGATTTTGTTCTTTTCGACAGCCGAGAGCAGGAGAGGTTATAACTTGGCTAAGGCCAAGCTGGAAGTGGCAGAGCCCGAGTTTCACCCAAGACTTTCATTTGTAAACCCAGCGTTCTTGGAAGAAGGGGAAACGTTTGGTCACTGTTTAGAACTGTGTTCAGATCCTTACCCCAGCGCTCAATAGCTGTAGGTGATGCATAATGTAATTATAATGGGTAATGTATAAAATAACTTACAAAAAAACTTTTGAGAAAATTTGAATCCTAGTTCAGTAGATTTTTCCTGTTTTTTTTTTTTTCTTTACCCTCAAACACTTCTGTTATCTCCTATGGCTTCTGTTTCGGCGTGATTTTAGGAAACACCTTTGAGGTTCATAGGGTAGTTAAGGGGCAGGTGGCCTGAAGGGTTACTCCCCTGCAGTCACAGTGCAGCCCCGGACTCAGCTCTTGGGCTGTTGGCTGGACCCGTGGTGGAATTTGAGAAGGGCCATTTAAGTGGAATGAACCTGGTAATTCAGTTCTCCTATTCTAGGAACCCAGATTAATTAAACATAGTTTAACACCTTTTCAGCCTTGCTTACAACATGCTCAGAGATTCAAGACTATAATTGTTGCCAGCTCTCTGAAAAAAATTCCTATCCTCACGATGACTCCAGAGAAATAACCTAAGGGAGGAAAGTATCGTGCCCTCTGTGCACTCCCTGCGGAAGACAAGCCCACCTGATGTGCATGCACCGGCAGGAGGGACCGCCCTCAGGCTTCTCCTCATGGTGCGGACAGCCCTGCACCCCTGCAGTCCCGTGCGGGAGCGGAACCCAGCCCTCCTCAAAGTCCCCAGCTCCCTCGTGGAGGGACGGTCCTCTCAGGAATCCTTGGGAGCCAGAAAAGGGAGACACTTGGTGCTGGGCAGGGAGGCTTTGCTGTTGACCGGCCGGATGAATGCAGCTTGGCCTCCAGAACACTCACGCTGCAGGGGAGCCTCGGAGCCGGCCTGGCACCCTCACTCACAGGCCAGACGCCTCACCTGCCTGGAGGAGGAGGAACCCCGGGGCCGGTGTGCTCTGCCCCGCTCTGCACGGTCAGCTCCGGGGTGGGTTTATGTTAGACGAGTCGTCATCCTTCCTGATGTCAGTGCTTCATTCATTTATCTAAAGACACTAAAGCAAATGTCAGCATCGAGAAGAACTGGTTTCACATTATTAATAGTACTGTTTGTTGTTTGGAATCAAGTGCTTCCAGGGAATGGGCTAAAATCCACTTCCAAAGTTGCATCATACCTTGGGTGCACAGAGCAGTTGGAATGTGAAATTTCCTTTGCAAAAAGAAGAGTTAAGGCTAAAATGAATCCCTAAAATCGGGATACTTGACCCCCTCGCCGGGTCTGTTCAAAGAGAGTAAATCGGCTCTAATCCTGTGGCCAAGTCTGTATAGATTCAATGTCTTACTTTTCTCCTCATTTCCTTCCCAAACCGGTTTGTGACAGCCACCCATAAACTCCATTCCGCTGCTGAAGTTTACGACTGTGTCCCCTTGGCAAACAGGAGCTCAGAGGTGCGGAGCTCAGATGCTGCTGCTCATTTCTCCGTGGCCCGGTCTCCCCAGGAATCCACAGGACTGTACAGGGGAGTGCCCTCTGGTTTTTGATAGTTTCAAAGAAGACCCAGAGCATCTACCCAGGCAATTGGCAGCTTTTCTCATTTGACTAATTAAAAAGGATTTTTATCATAATTGTGTTACCAGCATTGAACTGATGATGAGGCTTTTAGTGGAATTCTTTATCCTGGTCGTTCTTCTTTGTGCATACAGAAGAGGCCACATGTGTTTCTGTAAACGGTGATCAGTTGGGCCTCCCCTGGACCCGCCAAGGGACAGGGGACTCAGCTTCCGGCTCCTGAGTATGTATCCCGTGTGCTTGGAGACTTGCTGGTGGCAAGCTCATTTTATTCAAAGTATTTCAGAGACATTTGAATAGTTGCTGGTATTTAAAAGCTGGAGGATTTTGCCAAAGTTCAAGTTCCTAGTTTCTTCCTGAAAAATCTGAAGGGCTAGCGACACTGGTTCTTTTCCATGGCGGTGGCCAAGCGTCCATTAGGAAAGCAGACCCGGTAAGCCAGGTGTGCTCACCCTGTCAGTGCCTGTGCTGAAGCCCCCCAGGGACTCCGGAGGCAGGGCCCCACCACCCAGGGGCGTGCAAGGAGAATCTTAACAGTCTCGGGCCCCCAAGTACTTTCACTGGCCCTTTAAAAAGGCCCACAGCCCAGGTCGAAGGTGAGGGGTAAGACAGAAATGACATCTCCTTTCACTTTGGGTACTTTTTATTTAACTCAGGAACCGGAAAGCAAAGTGTCAGGAACAGTGAGCGTGTTCGCATGGTGAGTCGAGGAGGGCTGACAAGGCTTCTGCGACATTTATTTTGTCTGCATCCCTTTGTGGGCTTTAAGCACAATGTTCCCCATTTTGATCTGAGGTGAGGAAAATGCCCCTCCTAAGTTGTGCTTCGCACATGTAGAGATTAGAGGCAGGGTTTTAGCATCTGATGTTTGTCTTGGGACCAAATTTCAGAGTTTAGTGACTGACCAGAGACTGTACACTCTTGTTAACTAAATCTGTGAACACCATTTAGTGACTATATGCTTAATTTTCTTGCTTGATCCTTTGAGAACTGCAGTGCAAGGTAGTCACTTCCCTTTCCTCCTTGTAGATAGTCTAATTTGTTTTTGCAACTGCAAAGATTTAAAAGCTTTGGAGATTATTCACATTAGTATTGTGAATAAAATTTTCTGCATCTCCTTGAACCTTCGGCAATCCACATAACCCCTTACATGAGATGAGAAAACAGGTGGTGGTTGCCGGAAGCCGATGGAACTGACCTCCGGGATTTGGGAATGACTGACGGGAAAGCTACCGAGGACATTGACCAGGCTTGAAGCATCACCTGCCTGCTGGTTGTTCTCCGTCCTTGATCAGCAGCCTATCACAGTCCTTTCCCAGAAGATGCCCACTGTCCGCAGCACGGGTTCTGAAAAGGTCGGGAAATCGGCTGATAGGTGAGAGTGTGATGGGGTAAGCAGTGTGACCGTCAGCCAGCAGAGTTCCTGGAGGAGAACTGGTGCTGCCATCAAAGATTTACACGCACGACCTTTGTCCCAGTAATCATGCTGCTCAGAATTTACGTGCACGTGTGCCAGGGCAGGATAAGGCACCTCAGAGGACATCAAGTCCATCATTAAGGAACTGGTGAAGGAGATGATGGGAGTTCCAAAAGTGACTTAGACAGTCACTGAACAAATGAGGTAAGACCGGTTTGCATCTGACATGGCATGTCCACATACACAGGAAAAAACTAAGCCTCAGCGTAGTGTGTATAGTTTGCTACCATTTTAAAAGGTATACATGCTTGGAAGGACACACCAGAAATAGCTAATAGTGGTTACTTCTGGAGAGAGAACTGAGGGACTGGGCATGAAGAGGGGCAAGGAGACCCTTCCCTATCTTCTGTTGTTTGCACTTTTTTCCCCCACATGCATGCCTTTCTTTCTCATTGTCGGTATGTATGTAAATGAAGCAGACGAGGGAAGTGACAGTCACTGAGTCAAGAGCTTTCTGACCTCTGGTGCTTGTCTAGCCAGACTTATGACACCCAGTCTATCCAGGGGTGGTGTGGGGGCGTCGACCTCTGCTTCCCTGTGGGTTCACGTCCCTCCTTGCCAGGCCCTACTAGCTTTTCCCACACTGGTGAACGTGGCCAGCTTTGTGCCGCTGCACCTCAAGTCCTACTCCCCAGCTACTCAGGGGCAAGTGGCGGGCAGGAGCGAGAGATCTGCTCAGAGAGCAGGAGCAGCAGAGCCGATCACACCTGGACAGAAGGCCGGCGTGGGGGAATCTGGGGGTGTCTGCAGAGGTTTGTGTTTAGAAAGGTTTTCTGTTTAGTAAGCATTTATTAAATGCCTTCCTAAAGGTCCAAACACCACTAGGGCCTTAGGGCTGAAAGGTCGTGCAAGAGGGGCACACACTGGAGCATCAGCTCATGAGTTCAGATCTGAGGTGTCGATCTGCCTCTGATTTTAGGATTTAAAAGAAAAACAACATAACCGGAAGGCTCGGTTTTCAGAATTGCTGCTAAAGGCCAACAAGTTAGTGGGAAGGAAGGGATGAAAAGGAACCTCCTCTGCAGATAGTAAATCTACAAAGTCCTCTGCCCCAAAAAGCAGATCCTTGTTTTGGACTCTTCCTGTGAGATAGTCAGCACCGTGCTGAAAATGGGGTGTTGGGGGGTTGCCAGGGGGAAAAAATTCACCCGAACAGCTTCTACTTTTTTTTTCCATATATTCCAGGGGTATGTGTGGGTTGTTGGTTTGTTTTTACATTTATACAGTTTACATTGCTTGACCCATAAATAGCACTCATAAGATCATTGGGGCCAGATTAAAGAGTATTTACATAGCCCCACCATGCATAGGGAGCCTTTTTAACATTGAAAAATCAAAAAAAAATTTGAACTTCCATCACTAGGCAATATAAATTTGACCACCTACACTTACACACGCTGACTAAAATACAAGCGATCATTTCCTCCGTCAGTGCAGTGCCTGGCTCCCCAGCAGACCTAGCGCTGCAGTATAACACCTTGCGATTCAGGGATATAAAAATATCAGCTTTAAAATCTGAGCTGTACAGTATGTACATGGATATTTGCACCGTTAAATTAGGAATACACTTAGTCTATGAAATACTACATTATAAATAGCAAGTTTTTTTAGTCTGTAGCTGGAACTAATACAATGTTTACCTGGCTAATGAAGATGGGAAGGGGACGAGGTGGCCCCACACGATGGGATGCGCTGGGTCAGTGTGACTGTGTGCATGTCGCACAGACAGACCGACCAGAACCCGGGCCAGCCTGGTGTGGACGGACGCTGGCACTCTCGTGTTACAAAGGCGGCTGAAGTTCACTGTCTTAGATCAACCCCCGTCCGATCTCCCCACGACAGTCTCTTGCGATCTGGAGATGAAAGCAGCCGTGTAGGACCGCAACGGACCGCCAGGCACGCGATGCCGTGTCCGCCCGGAGGAAGCACGCCGTCCCGAGGGGGTCCTGGTGCTGGGCAGCAGCCGGGGCCTCCTTCCCACGGGCAAAGCGCTTTTAACTAGTTTAGCAACTTTCCTATGGAAGCGAAAAGAGGTGACTCGAGGCGGTTGCTGGCTAAGCCTAAACAGGACGCCAGAGCCGCTCGGTTAGGAAATGATACAGTTTTTGCCCTTGTGCCCCTTTTTCTTCTTGGATCTGGTTGTCCTCTGACCGAACTGGGGCGCGGGGAGCACAGGAGCCGGGCCGGAGAGGCCGTCCGGGCAGTAGGCGTGCCTCTGCGGCCGCGGCGGGGGGATCGGCTGGCCGAGGAAGTAGCCCTCCTCCTCCGACTCGGAGGAGGACGAGGAGGACGAGTCCCAGGGGTCGTCGTCGCCGCCCAGGCCCAGGAAGCGCCGCCCCGGGCTCCGCAGCGCGCAGTCGGACGAGGCCTGGGCGTACTGCCCGCAGAGGCCCGCGCCCCGGCCGTAGGCGGCGGCCTCCCGGGCGCCCCTGCTCCGTATGAACGTCTCGTAGCTGTCGGGCAGGTAGAAGCGCCCCCTGTCCCCGGGGGCGCCCCTCCTCTCCGCGGCCAGGTCCAGGGCGTTGTCGGAGCGGGACTTCCTGCTCCTGCGGTGGCGGTGGCGGGGCGACCGGGGTCCCCGCTCCTCGAGGTGGTGGGCGCGCCGCCGCGTCCGCTCGCTCATCGGGGGCTGCCGGACTTCGAGGCTGCAGCCTCCGTAGTCGATGACGTCGTCGGAGAACTTGACCTGCTGGGGCCTGGACTGCGACCGGGACCTCCTGAGCGCCGGCAGGTGCGCCGGCTTCTCGGCAGGCACCGTCTTCTCGGGGCACAGCTCGGAACCCAGGCTCTTCAAGGACTCGGCGCTCCTGTGCAGCATGGAGGAGTTCAGAGTCCCCATGTTGCTCATTTTCTCACAATCTTCTGCCTCCATTTCCTCGAAGTCCTGCAGAGAATACAGCGACGGCCTCGGCTTGCTCTCTCCATCCACCGAAGCCCCTGGGAGAAAAGCCAAGCCAAGATGTGATGCTCAGTCATCCTAATATTCTGCAATTATTACAATAATTATTACAGTAAAGACTGAAAGGAAGCACTTCAAAGACAATTCTTCCACATTTCAGTGTCTGACTTATACCCGAGGTGACGCAGGCGTTTTGTTACCGGTACGAGGGCACAGCCTGAGCGGCAGTCGCAGCGCATCACCCCGGCGGCAGCGGTCCAGGGGCTCTTCGCGAGTCCCCCGAGGGTCTGCGGACACGACCTGCAGGCGCTTCTGCCCCTCGGTCCGCCGACGAGCAGTCCGCCTCACGTGAGCTTTTGTGGGGTCAGCCCCTCCCTTTGCACCCCGTGACCGCCTCAGTCCTCCTCCTCCACCTAGTCCACCTCGTTTTATACCTACAGGCGGTGGTGGCCAGGGCCGCATCCCGCCCACAGCCCGTTGTGGCTGAAGGTCCCCCTGGGGCGCCTCTCGCCTGTTCTCTGCTGTCTGCGGTGCCAGAGGAGCCGCCAGAGACCGTGTGGTCCAGAAAGTACCATCCAGCCCTTTTGGGGAGAAGTTGGCCAACCCCGACCTAGTCCTTCATCCAGTCTTCCCCTTTGACACAGAATAACTTCCAGATTATCTCATTGTAAAATTAATTTTTAAAATAAATTAATCTCCTTCCTTAAAACTGATCTTGCTCTCCTCTTTTAACAGGGCCCAGGCAGGTCAAGACAAACGAACATCGCCAGCAGACTGACGGCCAGCAGGGAGTGGTGGGGGCTCTTGTCAGCTGGGACTGGGACTTCCTCCTTCCCAACGGGAGCCTGCTTTTCAGCCCTGTTGTTAAGGACTGTCAGCCCTGACACTTTACCAGATGATGTCTGTTTTTGATAGGAAATGTTAAAATACCTAACGTAGGGCCCAGCAAGCCCAGAGGTGCTTAGTAATTCAGTCTCCCCTACCATTCTCAGCTCCCCTCTCTTGCCAGCCTTATCTGTGACAAGCCAACAGAACTGGGGGGCATACTGTGTTCCCCTCGTTGCCCCTGCAGCATTTGGCTGAGCAGCCCCGAAGCCTCTCCTCTCTTACAGTAACGTGGCCTTTATGGAAGGACTGATGTCATTAGTGTGGCCATAAAACCAGCCAGGTGGCGGCAGTATTTCTGGGTGCAGAGAGTTACCACAGAAAGGAGCTTCAGGAGACCTGGGTTCCAGGCTCAGTCCGGCCTCTAAAAACCTATGTAACGTTAGGCATTTAGCCTCTCGGTAATTCAAGTTTCCTCATTTGTAAAATGCAATTAATGTCCACTCTATACAGGTCAGGGTCATTTTAAGGATAAGATGTGGGTAACTCATATGAATGTGCGTAAAACCATTAATGTGAAGTTATTGTATAGTTTGGGTAAAGAGTATTTGGCTCTTTCTGAGCTATCTGTTGCCACAGGGCAATTCAGGAAAATGCCAAAAATGTTAGGCATTTATAAAGTGTGCAGACCGATTCAAATATCTTCAATTTATACAGCATAATCTAGAAGAATGCAGGACCTTTTCACAGATGCAGATGGCATTATCCACATAAATTAATTTCCGCCTCTTTAAGTAAGGGTAATAATACCTACTTAAAAAGGTTATATCAAAAGTATATTTTCTATATATGCACGCATGTATGTATAGGTTTGTTCTGCTGTAGTGTTGTTTGGCATTGAATGGAAACTCCTTCCTCCCCTTACTCTTCAGTTTTAAATAACACAACCCCTACTGGTACTGAACCGGGACTTTGGGAAGAAACTTTTTAGCGGCGTTTTCAAATGCCCATAATCCCTAGATGACACACCTGTGATGTTAGACAAAGCCAGAGAATCCACAGAATCCCGAACGCTCTGCTCTGCCTTCAAGTCTGACAGACACTCCAGGGAGCCTGCGTACCACTGGGTCTGGTCAGGGCTGTATCCCGAAGCCCCGTGGTCCAGGTCCAGCTCCTGCAGCCTCCGGCTGCTGGCGGGGCCGGGGTGGCTGCCGTAGGCAGAGTCACCCAGCCCATCTTGAGACTGTGCCCAGTACATACCAGACTGGTATTTTTTACTTGCAAGGCTCTGGTTATGTTCCTTTAACTCGGCCTTATTTTTAACCATGTTGTCAGATATCCAGTGCTCACTGGCTCGAATGTCCATGTCACTGGGCTGCTGCTGGAAGAGGCTTTTATCGCCAAACTTGAGGAGGAGCTGCGTCATATAATCTTCATGCTCGGCCCATTCTTCAGGGTCTTCTGGAGTTCCGTGCTCTGCCCTACCTTTCCAAAATTCTTCATTGACAAAACCTGCTCCCTGCCTGGAGAGACTCAAATCATCCAATTTCCGAGAAAGGGTATCGTCAGCATTGCCAGAAAGGCCTGGAAACTTGTAGTTCAGAGCAGGGGACAAGAGGAGGGACTGTCTACACTGATCCGCTGACCGACTGCTTTTGCCCATCCGGACACTTCTTCTGGAGTCTCTTGACCGCGCTGACTGAAATGCCGAGTCAGAAGAATCAGAGGCATGGACATCTTCGCCGAGACTGCATGTTTTTGAGCAGTAAATCTGACCTTGTTTGGGAAGGAAGGGACATCCCAGCAAAGAGGCTTTACACTGGGCACAAGAAAAGCAGGCCTCTGTAGCGTGCCAGTGCTGCCCATCGTAGGTCATCTGTGCATGGTCCACACCTATTTGAAAAAGGACAGAATAACAGGCTGCAGTTCAATCTTCAAACAAGGGAAAAAGGGAGAAACGGAGAAGGACGCTGGGCACACGGGAGCTCTCGGGAGGTGGAAGTGTTTCATGCCTTGCTGGCTTGTGGGTCACTCAGGCACAGTTAATTCTCATTAATTGCAGAGCCCATATTAGCAAGTTTTCCTACTTGCTAAAGTCTAACTGCAACCCCAAAATCAGTACCTGCCGAGGTTTCACCGTCATTTGCAAACGTGCAGAGTGGGGAAAACTGTGAGGTGGTCAGTACACATGTTCCCAGCTGAGGTCAAACAAAGCGGTGCCCTGCCTTCTGTTTCAGCCGCCACACTGCCAGCAGCTGAAACGCTGGCCTATCTAGACCATGTTTCCTTTGCATTTTCATGCTTTCTGTTACCTTCACTATTCAAAGTGGCCCCCGAGCCTAGTGCTAAAGTGCTGTCCAGGGTTCTTAAGCACGAGGTACAGAAAATACATGTGTCAGATAAGATGGCTCTGAGTTCAGTGTTAATCAACAATATATATTAGATAAGGTGTCTTCAAACCAAAAACACACGTGACAAGATATGATGTACTCTTGATTAAAATGTGACCAGAGACTCAGAGGAGCCTCACCCTGCATTTCCCACGGGGCAATGATTTAGTGTTGACTGATTCAGGGGAACTTAATGCAGCTACCACAAATAACAAGAGCTGACTATCCACTGGTCAAAACTCATCAAATTGAAACACTGAAGACCTGTACATTTCACTGTATATAAGTCACACCTCAACTGGAAAAGAAAGAAAAGACTTGACAGTCACAGACAGACTGGGCGTGCGGGGCAAGCTCACCGATGTGCTGCCCGCAGGCCTCACAGTACTCGGCGTACAGGGACTCGAAGCAGCCGCAGCAGAACGGGCGGCTGTCCTTCATGATGTACCTCTGCCCTCCTAGGACCGCCTCGCACTCCAGGCAGCAGAAGTGGTTCATGTGCCAGTGGCGACCCTCAGCTTCTGTGCACTCATCGGCAAAAATTATCTTTAAAGAGAAACATGAGACCATAGGGCAAAAGAACATCTCTGAGTGCTGTTTTAAAGGCTAAGTGACTGCATGTTTCGGGCAACTGACAGACACTGGCTCTTCAAGAAATGAGACAGCTAACCTTGTTTCTGACAGCCTCACGCGTAAATTAACTTGATTTGGCTACAAAACAGGAGCAGGAATTGAAAATGTTGAAAGAGAAACTAAATGCTTGCTTAAATTTTAAAAAACAAAACATTTCTATATTGGAGACAATTCATTTGGTCACATTTTTGCCCAATCTTGGTTGAACCAAACTAAGATCATGTGCTACATACTCGGCTTGTAACTTATTTCTCCCTAACAATCCATCAAGGACATCCTACTTCTCAGTGCACAAAGACACCTGCTGCCTTCCCTTGGTCAGCTGTGTGTCATTCCACTGTGTGAAAGTACAGGGTGACTGTAAAAACACAGAGAACAAAAGCAGGTGGTATTCTGCCCACGTGCGACAGTGGAACACTGGCTGACCGGAAGCTTATTTTCCCCAGCGCTCAGGGTGAGCTCCGTTACCTCATCACATGCTGAGCACCGTGGTTTGAGCAGCTCGGCATGGTGCCTGCCGCAGTGGATTTTTCCATCCTGATAAAAATAGATGAGGTCGACGAGCAGCTCGCTACACGTGAAGCAGACAAAACAGGAAGGGTGCCAGCACACGCCGGGGCCCGCGCGGGAGGCGAACACTGCAATTTCACCTCCATTTATCTTCAGCCCACACTAGAAACAAAAGGATTTGAATTTAAAATAATCCTCCTTTAATAACTAGGTTCTCAGTGTTTCCCATGTTACACTAAACCCCAAATTTGTCAGGAAAGCCTTTATATTTGTCCCATCCTGTGGGTGATTAAATAGTTCTTCAGTGCTGGACTGTGTGTGATTCTCAACTGGAATGAACATGCCTCAGATTAATCCCCACCAGACGCTTTCTAGGAACGGCTTCATCTGACTCACGCTCGGAGAGGTCTTCCTGAAGGGGCCTCCTACTGGATACATTTCCTACCCTGGGAATGGCCAGGAACCATCGGTGTGTCTTCGTTATGTCTGTATCTCGTGAACACTAGGTGAACCCTAGCACCTCCCTCCACGCCAGGGCCCGACAAAAGGCAGGATTTCGCCCGATGTTTACCTACGGACAGACTGGCCACCCTGTCATACACAGCAGTGCAGCCAGTTAGCATTAATCCCCATTTAATAAAAAGCCAAATTGCTCTTCTTTCCCTTTTCTTTTTTAGAGGCTGTTTTGGGCCCAAGCCTGTGTCTGCCCCGTCATCTACCCCGGCTCACTGCACCCCCGCCCCACCTCGGGCACCCGTCCGGCGAGGGCTACCTGCTCGCACACAGTGCGCATTGCTGCTCTGGACAGAAGCTTAATGGTCCCTCTTCCAAGTGCTTCTTTCTTCCGCTGAGCACTAAACACTTGCAATTCTTTTTTCTCCTCTTCACTCAAGGACTGGCAGTACCGCACCTTCACAGGAAGGGAGACAGAAGCACGGCCCTGGGGCAGACAGTCGCCCTCACCAGTTCTTAATTCCAGGGTTAGTTTCAGGAAAACAGCACGTTTAGTTGCATGCCCCATGTATCCCCAATTTAGAGATGACACCATATCTTTTGGCACCTAATCTTGCAGCCTCTTTAGCAAAAGGGAAATACAGTTTGAAATTACAGCTTTTTAAAAAAAAAAAAAAATGAAATGGTTAAACTCTTATCAGTAGAGACACTAAAAAAAAATTAAGACATTAACCTTTCTACAAAAGATTTAAACTTAATTGCCACTTCCACTCTGCTCTCTACAGCACCCAGTTCTCCTGCAGGCCTGAGCTATGGTGATGCAGGGACTGGGGAAGGGGCAGGGGAATCTCAGGAATCTGTAGGCTCTGACGATTGGTGGGTGGCTGCAAACACTATAAAAATCAACTTGTGTTTATTGCACAACACCCTTTTCTCTCTCAAAGAATGGAAAGCTGCATTCTTCAGCCTAATTTTAACTGAATGAAGGCAGAAAGAGAGCCCGAGCCAGTGAGGGGCTGGGTCTATGAGAGGCATTTCAATGCTCAGTGTGTGATTTTTTTTTTTTCTAATTAGGCCTTCTTCCTGTTCTATTACCTCATTATCATGTGGTGGCAACTGGTACAGAAGCTGTTTAATTCGATGTTTCTCTCCAAGGCTGTTAACGTAAGGAACCTTCTCCTCTGGTAAACAAGCAAAATAGAGCTGGATCTGCACAAGAGACCGAGAGGATGTCAGCGCACAGAAAGTGAATATCTTCGCTTCCTGCCCAGGTCACAAAGCTGCCTTTCCCTTCAGGTACAGGGTCTGGCCTCTGCTGGTTGACGAGCACACCAGCTGAGCCCGCTCGGCTGCACTGCGGCCTCGGATGCCTAGCACCCAGCTGTGAAACTGCTCTTCAGGAATGCGACTTGTAGTGGCAGGAGGGGCATCATAAATCATGTGCCATAAAATATGCACATTTCTACTCCTTGGCCAGTCTGCTGAGAGAGCTAGGGGAGAGCTACCGACGCCCACACGGCCGTGTGACCACCCGAAATCCGGCCACGCAGGCCCCTGCCTTGGCCCCGAGTTGCATACGTCATAGAGACAGAGCTGTTTGGTTAAACTCTGTCGCCCCCCTTATCAGGTTCTCTCAAGCGTCAGCTTTCTTTGCTTCCATGAGTGTCACTTTCTAAATACCTGGACTCAGTGTCCCTGAGATTGGAGGGGAGCCATCCCAAGCTGTGCTCAGTTCATTTGGGAAGGAGAACTCGGGACCTGGCTGGGTTTTTCCCTGTTGTATTAAAGGAGAGGGTCTGCAGTGCTGGGAAGGAATAAAGGGGCTCAAGGAAAAAGGTGAGAGGAGGTAATCAGGGGCCCGTCTGAATGCCATGTATAACCCACCCCACTCAGCTGAAAGAAGGGTTCTCCTTCAATAAGCAGTTTGTCAAAATACTGCCTTCCTAACCAGTGTGCCAGGCGTCCACCCTGCCCTCTGCGTCAGCTGCACAGGCCGGTGTGCCAGGTCCCAGCCCGGGGCCTGGAGGGGTGAGAGACCCTGCTCTCAAGGGAGGTCCCCCAGGCAGGAAGCAACTGTGGCCCAGAGGCAAACGCGCACAGAGTAGCAACTTTCATTTCAGGTCACACCTTGGCCCTTAGAAGGAGACCTGTCACCTGGGGCTTCTAAGTCCATCACGTAAATAAGGCTACTGGGAAAGTAAAATTAGGCATCTAGACTGTTCCTGTCTTGCTTACCGTAACAATACAAGCACAGAATTAACTTAAGTTTTCCCAATTCACACTGTGGTATTCTTTCATGTGCAAGGTTATCCAAGGTCAGATGTCTCGGCAGTAACACTTCAGGTGGCCCCTCACAGCTGTTTGGCTCTTCTAAAGCAAAAGCATTGCTGAGAACTGGTGTGGAAACTCTCCTTCCTTTTATTACCTTTTTATTGTTACTCATGTTTTTTAAAAGGCTAAATTCCTCTCCCTCCCTCCAAAGGGATTGGTCAGAAACCCACGGAACAAACACGTAGGCAGTTATCCGAACATCACTCGTTGCAGCAAAGAGCATCATGAGAGGGCTTCTGGACCATGAGCCCAGGAGGGGCTGAAGACTCACCGAGAGACTAAGGATGACCTTGAAAAGCAAACCGTTAAACTCTGCAGAGAGGAGGGAGGGCTGAGGAGCAGCATGTCAGCGTGCAGGGGTGTCCTAGACTACTAACTTCTCTCTCATTCTTAAAAATCTGAAATCTCGCTGAAAAAAGAGCACAGTGGATGACGGCTCCTACCTGCTCCGGCCTGAGGCCCGGGGGCACCCATGCGTACTCCTCCAGCGCGCAGCCGGAATCGTCATCGGACGTGGAACTTCTCTGGTACCCAAAGGCCAGCTTGCTCATTTTGGGCTCCATCTCCAAAGGCATGCCGATCAAGTTACAAGGCCGGCTCCTCAGTCACAGGACGTCAGGCAGTGGCTGCTGTGGACAATCCGTGAGAGAAGGCGACTGAGAACCTGAGGGCACGACTCCCACCCTCCCCGAGCCTCTGTTCCAGGCTGCATGTCGCACAGCTGGGCCCTGGGAAAGTCACCCAACTGCAAGTGTCCCCTCCCCCAGGCCCAGGCTCACACCATTCGGAAATAGCCCCCTACCAACTCAGCATTCAGAAAATGCTGCCATACTCCCTGGGCTCCAGTTGCCTTTAGAAGGTTCCTCTCTTCACGCCATTCATTAGCAACGTTCCCGAGAAAATGGCCGTGTGGACTTCCTGCCTTTCCCACAGATGAAACCCCGTGGCGACCCATGGGCTGAGGCTACGCGTGTCGGGCTTGGGCTGCCCCCTGCCGTGCCCACTCTGTGCCAGGACCAGCAGCTCCAGGGACCCCACTCTGCTCCCGATTTTCCTCGGCAGCTTTCCCAACTGCCCACAGGGCCGCTGAGCAAGACTGCTTAGGTTTCAGGCTTCTAATCAAGTTTGGAGAGACACTAAACTTGGTTTACTCATTGAGAAGAAACAGCACACTTAAATGCATATATAGCACGTTAAGGCCACAGCCTTTACTATCTATGGGCTAAAGTCAGCCAGACGTCCATTAATGAGTTCCTTCAACAAAAAGAAATTGAATCCAAGCACTAGGCTGAACTCAGGCTTGGTGACCATTAGGCGCTGAAGTGCCTTATCAGCAGGCATGACTGACAAGGTATGCGGCACCTACTATGTGTGGCGGCCCATCAGGCTGCCACTGGGGGGAGATGGGGTCCCGCCCTGCAGGGAAAGGCCCCTCAGATGAAGGGCTATAAAGCTGTGACACAACAGTCTGCCCTACAGCCCAGGGACTCTGTTTTCACCATTTATATTCCTTGTAAGATTCTTCTGATTTTAAAAATCATCTCTCATCCTAAGACACTAAGAAGAAAAAAAGATACAAGAATCAGATACAGCTTTTCATACCTGCCCCTTTTCTCCACCAAAGGAAGAAAGCAATCACACATCATCAGCCTGACCCAAGTTCAGAGAACAAGGCCCAGGGAAGCTAAGTGACCTGCCTGAGCTCACACAGCTAAGCCAGTCCAATCACACTACATGCCTGACACATGAGACTTCCAAACAGTCCTCCTAAAATTCCCATTTTGCCCTTAAAAAATTCTCTCACTTGCTTAAACAAGTGGGAAAGGCAGGAAAACCTCAGCCTGAAGCTGTCCTTTCATGGCAGCTGTCAGTGCAACTCTACAAAGACTTACGTTACAGGAAGATGGTACCTATTCCAACCTGTGATTGTTACAACTTATGGTTTTTCCTTTATAAATCAAAGAACATTAAAAAAATGGAAGTTAAAGCAGTTCACAAATGGAAGGCCAGTCATCCAGTGGTTACACTCTCTGCTGGCTGGAGGAGCAATACCACACAGTGGATATTATTCCAACTAATAAATTCAACTTTCATTCACCCTGAACAAAAGTAGAGACGACCTCATTTCCTACACTACCGCTGGGAGCTTGTGGCCTTTTAAACACGTCGTTTCACACAGGTGCCATTCACTCATGTCTCGACTTAGGGAAGGCTTTCTAAACAAGGGCATATTCCCCTTCCTTCTCAATAAAAAGGATGTGTAAATGAAAGAAACTATTTCTTGGATCAAGTCTTTCCTTTTGCTTGAAAAAAAAACAACAAAAAACAACTTCCACATGTCAAAGGAAGAGAACAGGTGCCTTCAATGCAGTTCAACCTGAATCATGAAGTACGTACTTTGTCCTTGCTAAATACAGCAAGAAGAGACACTGCCCTGCAGAAACTTACAAAGAACATAAATATTAACTAGAACCTAAAAATTAAATGTCCCTGTATCCTAAAACAAAACACTGGAAATTAAGACAGGCCACGGGTTCTCCGGGCCGGCCTGGTGACGCAGAGGCCAAGGGTCTGAATCCCTTACAGCTGTAAAGGAATGATCCCTTGGTCAGCCTGCACAAAGGGTGCCGTACATTACTGTGCCAACCAAGGACCGTCACCCTCGGCCCCAGCAGCCACCATCACGCTTCTCCCTCCCAGTCGTCGGCACCCGCTGCCTCACCACAAGCCCTCGACTCCCACGCGGTCATCCCACTAGGACCCAGTCCTGGACAGCGAGGAGCACACCTGAAGTCACTTCTGTCGCGGGCAGGGCCTTCGGCTCCGTCTGCCGGCACCCTGGCAGCCGCCTTGCTCTGTACCCGGCCTGGCTGAATCACATCAAGCAGCTCAAGGGAGGCGTATCCTGCTCAGCAGAGGAGGCAATGGCCTCAGATATAAAGGGGGTGGGGCCTCATCCCACCGGTTCCCTGTCCTCGGAACTGGCCGCGCCGGTGCGCCACAGACACGGCGACGGTGTGACTCCTGGGACGCAGTCCATCTTGCCCAGAGGAGGCATTTTGAGAAGAACATACAGTCCAAATGGATTATAAAAATTCAATGGCCTCATGAGCTGTTGGTTTGGAGTTTATTCTGGAGAAAGTTTCTTTTTCCTTTTTATCAGAGAATAATTACTTAAAATGGCAAAACATGACACTGTTATTGGCCAGGTGACATAACATGGCCGCCACTTAACCAGGCTGTGATGAGATGCTTCATGACCACTAGCTACTTCTTAGACCTGATAACACAACAACTTTAATTTGGGTTTTTCTTTTTTCCTTTTAAAATTACCTGTGCATATGCATGGCAGCAGACCCAGTGCATACATTCATAAGCCTATCACCGTCTCAAACTGCGCTGCATGGAAGCCGCTGACACCTGAGCATGATTCCTGTACTTGTAATTGTTACAGTAATAAAGGTGATAAATAGAAGTGATCTCACAAACACCCCTTACACAGGCACTGACTTGTGATTTGATTTTTGCCTTGAGAGCCCACTAGAAAGGGGGCCTTATGCTCTGGGCCATGAAGGGTGTTCCTGATTATGTCTAAATGTGGTTGTGTTTGTTCTACCAAAGTGCCACCTTTCAGGCTGAACACAAAAGCATGCGTGACTGACATCAAATAGAATTCCACTAACTTCATTACCAGGAGTTGTCTCTTAAGATCGATCAGGTGAAATATGGACACATTCGGGTTTACAAATGAGTTGAATTATAAAGAAAAGAGAACTATTTAAAGTTGGGGTTATGATATAGAGTGAAACATTTTTCTCAAGATTTTTTTTTTTTTTTTTGCAAAACCACAGAGGGACAAGAGTGGTCCTCTCCTCTATCTTGTATTTTATTTATTCTTGTGAATTTCTATTTTGATGCCATTTCAGAAAAGAAGTTGCAGGATGAGTAAGCACCTCTGTTATAGCTTTTCCCTGGACTCATCACTTGCGACACTTCGCTTCCTTTATCATCATCAACCTCTTTCTCACACACACTCTGTGAGAATCATTTGAAAATATTTTTTACATTCTTACCTAACTACAACAGTTAAGCATGGTACCTTTTTAAAAGATATATTACATTTTTTAAAAATGTGTAAGGCATCCTGTTAGGTGCTAAGTAGAATAAAAAGCTAAAATAGCTCGAGCCATCATTTTCTGTGATTATTCTGAGGCAGGGTTACCATCCTGGTCTTGAAATGCTGTAGCAAACTGTACGAAGCCAGTCGCACGGCAACGACGATCACACAGCACGCGGTCCTGTGCTAGGTTTGCCCCTGCTGAGGGAGTGAGTGAGCAGGGCCCTCCCCTCTCCAAGGTCTCTCTACAACCTGAATGTGAACATGCGTCATAATGCAGGGGAAAGAAGTGGAGCGGCTTTCAGGTACGGGTCTGTCTGGGTGCCAGAGTCTGAGCAGGAAGGAAATGCGTAAGGAAACAGCAGCTGAGCCAACGGCATGGTCAGAGGTGGCACTGAGCTCCGGCACGCAGGACAGGCGTTTGAATTCCAGAAAGTCATGAGTCACCTGCAGACACTATCTTGAAGGGAAGACAAACCTCCACCGTAGAAGTCAAGGAGAGAAATGAATGACAACAAAAGAACAGGGCATGGACACGAGGGGAAGAAGCCCAAGTGTGAGGGGAGAGCAGAGACGTCTTTTCTTAGAAAGGCAAAGATTACAGTGGGAGTTTCCCGAACAAGCCACGCCCCAGAGTGGACGGCGTCCATCCCTCCGGCCTTTCTTGCTCTTCCTTCAGAAGTCAAAGAGCTACTTCTCACCGCTGAAAAAGACTCAAAGGCAGACCGCTCACAGGTGTATGACTTCCCAGTCATCGTGTGACCGGCCAGCGCACAGCCGGCCCGGGGGCCCGAGCAGGACTCCGGGGATGGGATCCGGGGCTCGGCGTCCGGCAAACACAGCCCTGACGTGGGCATTCCTTTAAAAGCCAAACACCGAGGGGCCTGTTTCTCTAAACAGCAATAATTTTCCTTCCAAAAATGGTAGAAGGAAGTGAAAGTTTTAAAGAAGAAAAGAACTACATTAATATAAAGAATCACACTTACTAACTGACATGCCAGTTGGCATTGTTCCTTCCACTGTTGACTATGCAGATTTTCTTGACACTGACCAGGGACATCTGAATAGGAACATGAAATAAAGACTGAATGTCAAGGCCTGAGTTTCACCTTCTATTTTGAATCTGAGAGGGCTCTAGCTTCCTGAAGGGCAAACAATTTTGAAAAACTTTGGCCACCCTTCTCATTTCTCCTGGACTCAGCTTCTACCCAGTCCTTCCATAGTGTCTACAGGGCACGAGGGTCTTTCCAGGTGTCCCAGGCGGACAGAGCAGCAATCATGAGCCCAGTATGTGCTTGACTGTGAGCTGGCACTCATTCCCCAAATTCAAGTGTGGCCTTGTTCATCCAACACCCTGACACAAAGGGGGGCTTCCTTAGGAAATTAACTTTCCAGATCCATTCACTCCCTCATTCATCCTGAAAGACCATTACCGAGCGGTTCTGAGAAATAGCGAAAGACGACCATCTGACATTTACTCCATTAAAAACTAAAACTAACAGAAAAAAGTAGCTACCATGATAAAGAATGGTTCCAAATCCTATTACACATTTCCTTGCTTTCTTTAATAGTGGTTTGTGTGTCAATCATAGGTGATCTCAGCCTTGGGCTGGTCATTTGCTCCTGTTCTGCGTTCTGCGTGGAAGATCAACAGCAGGAGAACGCTGGCCTCAGGATCCGGAGTCCTCAGGTGTCCACCAGCCGGGAGCGGCCCGGGGGCCTCACTCCTCAGTAGCAATGCGAGGAGTTCAGGGCCGCCTCACAGGGCAGAGTTTGTGTCTGCGACTGCAGGGCCCAGACCCGTGACTGTAGGGTGACCAAGCATTTTACAGGTTTTTTTCTCCCTGTTCTCGCATTTGAATTCCTGCCACTTCAGGTTTTTTTTATCAAGTAAATACCCTTTTTCCTTTGCCTGCACCGACAACCTCCAAATCTTTTTTAGTTTGTCACTTTCAATATTTTGTAAACAGGCAACTGCAGCTTGAAAAAATGTGTACAAGTACACGGAGTAACTACCCTGTGGACAATGGCTTACCCCTTCCATGTGCATGGTCATCACTGCTTAAATAAGATAACATACAATATGTGAGGGTGTTACTCAAACTAAAAGCAGCTTTATTATTTTGCTCTGCTCTTTTGGTCACTTGGGGATCATTTATTTTCTGCTGGGCTCTATGGTACTTCCAGGATAGCTGAGAATTAGTATTTTCATTGACCTTGGCATACACATAAATGAGCCTTTACTATTACTCCCTAAAAAGCTTAGTAAGTCAGTATTGACTATGAAGGTCCAGGGGCAGTAAAAAGTCTGCATTTTCACTGGAAGACAGATTCTTCCAAAGAAGCAACAATTGATGGCAATCGTAGCCCTGACATTTCAATAATCGTATGTATCAGGCGAAGGCTTTGGACTGAACCATCGAGGCAATGGGAAAAGACAAAAGCCATGTTAGGAGAGTGCCACTCCTGTCTTAAAGGATATTAATAGGGTAGTGATGGTCAGGAAAGGGATCAGGAACCTGGGAGGCCCTATTACTCCACTGTCATCCACATAAATGTGATGGCTTGGGAGCTAAACAAAGAGAAATTGGGCCAAAGATAGTTTTCCGTCTTAGGTGATTGAAAAACCGTGTACCAATAGGGAACTACTACCCAGGCTAGTCAGAAAGGGAGTGAGGACTTGTGGGGGTTGAGGAGAATGAGTTCAGTTAGGTACAGATTGAGATCATAACTGTGTGTCCATTCTGGTATGGTCCCTACTCATCATTGTCTTGGGCCAAGTCACAAAATCAAATCAAAATCATGTGAACAGAAAACAGTAATTTTCAGTGCCTGCCACTGCACATGAAGAAGTGTGAGGTCATAGGCCTAACTGCAAATCCCTCTGCCGGGGAAATTCCGCGCTAGTTCCCCTGTGAGGACTCCTGCAGCCTTGCAGGACCCCTGCGTGGACACGCCCAGGGAGCTTGGAAACTCTTTGATCACCAAAGCCCAGGGCAGATACTGATTTGTGGGGTCAGTGGGGCTGGCCTTCCCTCCATGCCCCCTGCTGCCGGGTGCCTTCCGGTGGGCCGCAAACTGCTTAACAACTTCTTTGTTCGACTGCTTGTCAACAAGGTCTTAGGACACAGAAGAGGCCGACCCCACACACCCATTCAAGAGTTACTGTCATTCTTCTAGGCTTAAATGTGCAGGTGAATTCCATTTAACTACAGACTCATCTGGTCCTAGGAAACCTGCTAACACTCCCATTCTTTTCAACACAAAGATTACAACCCTATGGATATGCATATTTCCTTGTTTATGGTGTCCTTAACTCAAAGCTAAAAAAAAAAAAGGCCAGAGACCTATAAAAGCCATAGGTATCAAAACTGTTAACAACGAAGGTTTGAATTTCTAGTAGAGACACTAAACTGTTAGCACTTTACAGTTTTCACACACCCACAGGGCACTGGGTGCCTATGTGGGCTAAAGGCAAAAGTCGTTGCCTGCAGAGCCCCTTCAATGTCACCTCTACTGAAATGAACCGCGGAGGTGGCTGAAGCAAGAGCAGCGAAGGTGTCCGAACACACAGCCCAGGGAGCCGCCTTTACTGAAAGCACCTGACCCAGCAGCTAGTGGCATTAGGCCACGTGCCCTTTGGCATTTTCTATATTTTCCAGGTAAACCCTCACCCATTTTCTGCCAGCGAGAAGCCTGTCGTGGTCACGCCATGGCCACGAAGCTGTCCATTTTTCCAAGAGGAAATGGGCTGTGCAGGGTTCCCAAGCACTGATTTCACGCACACACACATCCCACAGCAGCCAGAGGGCCGAACAAACGCAGGAAACCCACTGACAGCGCGGCCCTCGCCGGACGGCGGCCCGGGGTCGGGCACCGGAGCCCGCGGGGCGTCCTCACGGGCCGGGCGCCACCTCCCGGGGCCGCGCTCCTGGCAACGGCGGCCCCAGGAAACGTGGCCAGACCGGCCCCCGTGTACACACAGACTCGGGTTTCAGCCGCCACCTGTCGGCTCCCGAACAACACGCCTCTTTGTGAGGCGCAGGCGCCCGTCTGAAACCAGTTCCCGGAGAAACACTCGGGCCAAGGGCTGGAGACGCGCCGCCTCGGGCTGCAGAACCCGGTTCCGCCCGCGGCGCGGCTCCCGACAGGCTCCGGGAGCCCCGGGCGCACCGCGCTGGGAGCCGGGCGGCCGGCGTCGCCTTCCCCGGGGACACGCGGCGGGGGAGTTCCGGGGCCGCGACCGCCGTCGGGGCCCCGCCAGCCCGTACCCGCCGCGGGCCCCCGCTCCCCTTGGGGCCGCCCCGGAGCACCCCGTTCCTTAGGGCCGCCCCGGGGCACTCCGTCCCTTAGGGCCGTCCCGGGCACCCCGTCCCGTAGGGCCACCGAGGCCGTCGGGGCCCCGCCCAGCCTGTGCCGCCCCGGGACCCGAAGCGCCCCTGCGCCCCGCAACCCTGGCCTCGGCGCGGCGGCGGCGGCTCGGGCCGCGAGGGGGCGCCCCGGACCGCGGTGGGACCGGCCCTGCCCGCCCAGCCGGCCTCCCGCACCCGGCGGCCGAGCTCACCCCCGGCGGCGGGCGCGAGGCCCCCGGGGCGCGGCCGCGACCCTGCTCACCTCCGCGGACCCCCTCACCTCGGGGCAGCCCCGCCGCGGACGCGCTCGCGGCCATCGCCCGGGCCGCCGCCCCCACCCGCGCGCCCGCCCCCCGCGCTCCCGGAGGGGCCCCGGGCCGCTTCCGGCGCGACTCACCCGCCGCCGGCCCGCAGGCGCCCGGCCCGCACATCCCGGCCGCGGTGTCCCCGCCCCGCCGCGAGCGTACGTCCCGTCTCCGCGGCCCGCGACCTTCAGGAGCAACCGGAGCCCGCGCACCCGCTCCCGCCGCGCCGCCGGCCCCGCCTGCCGCCCGCGCGCCAGGGACCGTCCCCGCCGGCCGGGCCCCCCAGGCCCACGTGCCGCGCGCTCGGCCCGCCTCCCGCAGGCGGCGCCGCACCCCCGTCCGCGCGGTAGGGCGGGCACGGGCCCCGCAGGTGCCCCTCCCGGGACCCCCGCCCCGGGGGCCCCCTCCGCCCGCGCGGCGACGGCGGCCCGGCCCGAGCGCCCTCCGAGGGGCTCATTACCATGTGAATCCCTCCCCGAGGCTCGGGCCTGTCGGAGGGACTCCTGCCGCTGAGCGCAGGAGATTGATTTTCATCAGTAAATAACAGCAAAAGGGGAGCCGGGTCCCGGGATGCGCGTAATCAAGCTCGTGAATAAGAGTTTTTATAACGAGGTGAAGGGAACCCCATTACTCAGACTCAGGGACGTGCCCCACCTTCAAGGCTCATCCTGCGCCCGAGCAGCACGTCCCGGGAGTGCGTGGGTGCCTCGGGGGGGCTGGGCGCTCGCCGCCCGCAGAGCAGCGGCGGGACCTCAAAGCAAGCCCAGAAGGAGATGCGGGAGCAGCAATACCAACAGCAGCGGTTATCAATCTCTTTTGAACGACAAATTCAATTCCTACGGCAGAATGCCAAGGTAAGGCAGAGAAAAAGAAGCCTTAAGAGCTTTGTCAGTGTATAAAAAGCGAGTAAATGAAAGCATCTTAAAATGGTCACCAGCCCCTTCTGCATCGTGCCTTTTTATAGGTTTAAAAAAATCTTTGTAACATCAGGATTCCTTGGGAGTGATTTGCAGCATAGACGTTTCTGCAGTGGACAGCTGAACAATGGCCCATTGTAACTGATTTAAAAATACACAAACACTTGCCGCAAATAGAGCAGCCGAGTAAATACCTCTGAGGCCCGGGTCTGTTATCTCTGCCGCAGAGCCTGGCAGCTGAGAAGCCACTTCTTTTAACTTACTCCTTTAAAGTGGCAGAGACCAAAAAAAAAAAAAAAAAAATAGCTGTGGCTCGGCTGGTAGACTGATTCAGAAACACTTATTCAGACAGCAGGATTTGTCATTCAAATAGACTGTCGGCCAAGAGATTCCAGTTTTGAAGACAGTTCCCAAACAGTTTTAATCCACAGCTCCTCGGCCTTCAGGTGGTAAGGGGATGTGTGGGAGGGCTGGGGGAGGACTTTAAAGGTCACCCTCCATGGAGCTGCGGAATTAACCTTGACTGTGCAGGACAGATTCCCTTCTTCGTTCTTCATTCGGTTTGGGTTTCCTCAAGGAAGTCATCAGCTGACAGCATCTATAGAGCAACTGTGCGGTCAGTTAGGGATTTAACCCAAACCCTGAACTATCGTATCGCTATGATGAGGGACCGGCCTGGAGCAGTCCACCGAACCCTCCCGACTCCAGACCAGAGCAACACTTAACCATTATTAAACGTCAGCCATTGTTGTGCGCTTCCTCTAACGCAGTTACTTGAAAATACTGTTACATTTTCAACAGGTACTGTCAGCTTTATTGCCCATTGTACCTGTTTTTACTGATGGCACAGTTTGGGGACACTTAAAAGCCTCCTACTGATGTTCAGTCTGAATGCAAGTGGCGTTAGTCTGGTGGGAAAGGCATTGTTATTGTCAAGGGTGAATTTAAGGCAGGATGGAGAAGGCCCCCAGCTGGCATCGTTTTGTGTCAGCAGGTGGACTATTCACTGCTTGCAGATCACACTTGAGGGGAGGCTGAGAAAGGAAGCCCAGAAATTCATAGCACTTAGTCCCCTCACCCCATCCTGGTCTCTGCTCTAGTGCGACGGCCCCAGGAGGCCTCCACCCTCCGTCAGCCCCAGTGTCACCCCGCCCTCCCGTTCACAGTATTCATCTTCATAACTTCACTTGACATCATACATCTACTTGTTCACATTCACTAGGAAGTGGGGGCTTTGGGGGTTCACTACTGTATTCCCAGCACCTAGAATCATGCCTGGCCCATAGCAGACAAGTTCAATAAACATAAGTCATGTGGACAAATGAGTTATGAGTATTCTCAGGCCCTCACAACTATGCCATAACTGAACACCCAGGTCCGTTCCTAACCTAAAACCAGACCGAACTGCAATGTCCTAATGGAGGAGACTGACAGAAAACAGAAACACGCCAAAGCAAGAGAATGGAGAGGCTGCCCGTTTTATGGAATGCCAGCCTGCTCTACTGGGTCTGGTGGAAAGAGAGAAAGTACGAAACACAGAGCGAACTCTGGTGCGATTCCTTGGTTCTCCTGGGATTTGTATAGTGACCTTGAGGTCCCTTCTGCTCTTTGCCTCCGTTTTTTCAGTTGTAAAACAGACCTTTTTAATTTCAAGAGTAAGGGTCACTCTTGCTCTCAGACACTTGAAGGATTTTTAACTAGACGCCAGCAATCTAGGAGGTACCTGAATGACTGGAGGTCTGTAAGTTCCCTAATAGGAGAGACAGGTCAAGGGCTCTAATAATATTCATCAAATGACATCTCACTCCCTAAATGTAATACTAAGTAGGGTGACAGTGTCACTCTTCGATGACAGCAGTCTAGGACAGCAGCTTGGTTGCTCTGACCATGGGTTGAATTTATTAGGTACTCCACTGTGTACAGATAGGCCCTGGAGGAAGCCCAAGCGACACCTGTATATAGGGTGGGATTTCTAATTAAAATAGCCTTTGAAATTAAAAGGAGTCACAAAGTCATACAATTTTAGAGCTGACAGCCCCCTGTAGGGTCCTACATCTTGTCCAAATGAGAAAATGATTTCCAGAGAAGTAATCACAAGGATTCTTCATACTTGTTACCAATTTGTCACCACTGGAAGTCCCTTTCCGTAAAGTGTTCTTCTTTCTTCTTAACTTTAAACATTTCTGTTGTGCCTACTAGTAGGCAGTACACCCTGGTGGGTCACTGAGTCTCCGCCAACCCCAGGTGCCATTAGCTGAGCACACCCCCAGGGAAAGGCCGCAAGGCGGACATCAGCTCCTCTGCAGAGTGAACAGGCATTATGGGCATCTTATAATAGGTTGCAGATTCTCTAGGCCTCCAATTACTTTCTTTCCCCTTTGATTATATTTAAAGCAGTGTGATTAGAGAGCATTTTCTGCACCCAACCCCTCTTTACATTTACTGCTCCAAGCCTCCCGGTCACCCGTCGCCTCCCCACCCTCCCACCTCCTCCGTGAATGAGGTGAATCCTCGCTCCCCAAGTACCCTGCTGCCCTGGTCTTGGAGTCAGGAAACTGAGGTCTATTCTGTCAGTTATTAGCTTTGCGACATGGGAATAAATCACGTCCCTAAGGTCTACTGTCTTCTGTTTCTAAAAATGCTAGTGTTTGGGCTACGTGAACGGTCAGAAAGTGTGAGGCGGGAACACAATCCACTTTTTAGCTAAAACAGGACTCTCAGTAAAGAAACAGATGAACGTGAACTGCTCTGCGGATGCTGCGGGCTGCTGCTTACCCAAGTCCTTCCCAGCTCTCCCCCCACACTCCCGACTCAGCCCCCAGGCTTCGCCGTCTCTCGCTGGGGGCTCCCAGAGGCCCCACCAGTGCTCACATATTCTGAGTCTCTTTAAACTCAGTAGCTGGTTATGCCACTAACACCAGAAAGATGTTTACAGCTGTCCTGTCTGGAGCCTAAGCCCAAGCTGGGTGAGAATAAGGGATCAGGTCCTGTCATTTGACTCTTGTTCAGGGTTGAAACTTCTGGTAAAAACCAGCAGCCATCTTTGCCCACCCCATCTCTCTCTCCCAGCGATTCTGAAATATCCCCTTCCCCCCAAGAAAGGCTTGTTACTTTTCATGGACAGATAATTATAGTAGCAGTCAGGCACCCTGACCTTAAAGTTCTTCAATTTTCTCAACTCCGGTAGACCTGTAGTTTAATACATTCTTAAGACTTCGCTACTGAAAACTACTCCGTAGGCTCTGGGAAGCCAGGGATGTTGAAGTTTATGCAGAGAAGAGAGACAGGATTGTATCTACGCCATAATGTGAAGATGTGAAAAATAGATCTTCCAATAAAAATCAAGAGATCTATACATGGAAAGATACCCAAATATATTAAGATGCAAAACCCAATATACAGTATGATCACATCATGGTAACTGATAATACATAGGCTAGTGGACACATAGAAAACTCTTCAGAGGAATATAAATACCAAACCACTAATACAGTTTCTAGGGGAGGGCAGATTATAGGAAACTATCCCTTTTGAATTTATATTTGTAAAATAAATGTAGTTCCCTACTTTCACATTGTTTATAACCTTTTTATAACAATCATACTAAACTTTTGTAAACAGTTCAAGAAACAATAATGGAAATATATAGCACAATATTAATAAAAGGAAGCAAAGTTCAGAAGCAGAAGGTGACATTTCTGATTCAATTATTAGTTAATATGGGAAAAACATAAATACATAATTCCTCTCCCTGCTGCCTTCCTCTCGGTCACAACTTCACAAGTGAAATCTCTGCTGCTTTATTTACAACACTTGGGGGAGTGGGTGTCACCAGTCCCGCATTCCATGGTGCCAGACATGCCGGAGCAGGAGCTGCTCCAACTGATGCCTCACGGACCGTCCCTTCCCTTGATTCTTTGGTTGAGTCTGAAGATATTTGTGGAAGGGCAGCATGATTAAACCTAGATGCTCCCCTTAAGGACTTGGTATTCTAAATCTCATATTCTATTTACAGCTTGACTTATTTCAGAAAGAAGGCATAGAAAAATCAACAAGATGAGTGAGGAAAATAAATGAGTTTGTTTTCCAAAATGCACAACACTGTTGATGCAGTGTGATTAGACTACACTGAGATGTGATGCAGATTATAGGGCAAGAATAAGAGGATGCGTCCATCAACAGATTCTGGTTAGAAGGTGAGGATCAAGCGTGAGCGTGGGGTGGTACGTGAGCTGGGCCTTTCAGGATGAGCAGTTGATCAGGGTAACTAGTGGAGGAGAGGTGCAGAAGGGAACAGAGCCCGAACCAGGGTGAGCCCATCAAAGCTCGAGGGCTGAGAGAGTGAGCAGCTCTCAGGAAGCCCACGGCATTGCGGTGGGGGCACAGGCAGGCTGGCAGGAGGCAGGGGCTGGAGTCAGTGCCCACATCACACGCCAGGGCCTCCAGGCTATTCCGTGGGCTCTGGGAAGCCAGGGATGTTGAAGTTTATGCAGAGAAGAGACAGGGTTGTATCTATGCCCTAATTAGAGGGAAGGTGGAGAGGGCAGTGCAGGGCAGTCAGACAGAAAGAACGCAGGAGCTACCTCCGAGAAGACAAGACAGTGTCTGAAGGTAGCCAAGGACAGTGACCTGTGGGGCCCAGTGTGCACGGTGGGGTGGGGGAGCTGTGTTCCTGGTTTCTCTGGAAGAGAAGCTTAGCCTTCGTGTGAGCTCTGACTTCAAACTGCAAACCTGCCTCACTGCCCATGGGAGACAAACTCCAGGATTTACATTTCTTAGCTCAAACGTCATCTTCCTGTTGCTAGCCAACTTTAAAACACAATCTTTACAATAGTGCTGGAGAGCCCAGGGTCCATCATAATGAAACACGCACCTAATCTGCACGTTGGAAGATAATCTGTGTAGAACAACCCAACCAAGTCCCACTCGAGATCCAGCCTTGGAAATGGCGCTGGCACATTAAGGCGGGGGGAGGGGCGCCTACAATCTAGCAGTTAGTGTTTTGTGTACAAAACACCTAAATAATAAATATCGCTTTGTCTTTTAAGTTTGGAAGTTATAGAATATTTGCTACTTTACTTCATGAACTACACCTCAAAGCTATTTTGCCCTCCTGTGCGTTTCCTTATGCTATCTAAACTCTGCGCCAGCTAAACACGCTTGATTCTCCACAGGGGAAAATCTGGGCCAACAGAGGCACGCCAGCTTTTAACACCGTCACCGCGCACTGTAACTAACCAGGGCCTTCTCAGAGAGTGTCAGCAAAGAATTATTTCAAGCAGCCAGAAGCCTCTTGCCAAAAAAGAAAAGGTCATCAAAGCCTTCCAAAACATTTCTTTATCTTATCTTAGATCCCAAGTCCCTTTCTGCAACCGTGGGAATTTAAACGAGGTGGAGACTCCTTTGTAAGGCTTAATTAAATAGTGCCAGGGCCAAGACGTGGAATTCAAATTGTTCCATTGGTTGAATCACCTCATTCTAAATAACAACTGTCTTCTGATACAAGTTGGTTTTAATATTTCCTTTCTCCTCTCTGCTTGGTGCTTCCGGCTCTTCAGCACCGGATTTGCACTGAATCCCAGAGGGGCTCAGGGCCCGGGTCCTGTCTGTCTGCTCAGTGCCGTCCCGAGAGCCTACATGCACAGGCCCGGGGCGTGAGGCTCTTTGGCGCACTGTGGGCTCTCCGTAAGACTTGGCTGAGTGGTGGACAGATGTCTTGTTCACGCTTGATCCTCCGACACAACCTGAGTCCCACCTTGCACATACTAAGCCCTCCTATAATCACATCTCAATTTTCAGACCGTTGAATCTGTTCTTTATTTTTACTTAGATAAATAAGTGACTCAACGAATTTGAGGTTCAGTTTTCCAGTTTTAATATTTGAAGGGCTCTCATCAGCTCTATCACTTAGGTATTTGTTCCTTTTGGCTTATAGGAAACTACATGGCTAACATGAAATCTCTTTGGAGAGCTCAGATTTCTAGACCACGTGCTCCACTCACCTCCAACCGACGCCCTCCCTCCTCCCACCCCCAGTCTGCTGACGGAGCCATCAAGCCTCCGGGGAAGCCAGGAACTGACGTTGCACACGCCTCCTTTGCTCACAGGCCCAGCTCCCTGCCCACCCTCCTGCGGCGACTTAGCAGATGTTCTAGTCTTCGAACTTCTCTCTGTGGTTCTGTGTGCCTCGTCCAGAGCCCCGTGACCACGGCCTGCGCAGTCTTCCCCGCCTGGGAGACGACAGGGGCCTCATTGATCAATGGTCCTCAGCCTTCTCATCTCCACCCTCATTCTCCTTCTCTTGGGCCTCCACGGGTAGGTCCTGCTCCTGCTTTGATATCCCTTCTTCGGCGTTTTCCCAGCACCGCCCTAGGACGGCATTCAGGTTCCCTGCGGGGAAGGCCCCATTCCAGGCCCCTGCTGATTTCTCCACCGCCGGTCATCCCTCACTCTGGCTCCGTGACTGGTGGCTGCTGTGTCCTCTCCTTGCAGGTGTCTAGCCACTCAGTATTTTTTTCCCTGGCCAACTCTTACTGCAAACCTTAATTTGCGGGAGGTCCCGGAAATGCTCCCTGGGGCCCCATTAGACCTGGGGCTTCTACACTGCACTCCAGGAGCCCGATGAGCCGCACGACTCCTGCCTGATTCAGGCCAGTTTCTCCAACAAAATGACTGCTTATTTTCCTCTTCAGTCAGAAACCCTGTTTGCTAGAGTGATGTGACTCTCTTTCTATGCGCACACAGCTTCGGGATGACTCGGAGGCGCACCCACTCCACTCAGCGCTGTGCCAGTAAGGATGGGCTACAGTCGCTGTTGTGTCCCTGAGTGTGCGGCAGAGCTGCTTCTGGGAGGTGGGCCTCCCTGTGTGTCCAGCTCCTTCAGAGACCTTTCCCGAATGCTTCCACCCTCCTGCCACGTCCATCCCAAACAGCTCAGTATCCTGCTATTCTCAGTGAAAACAGTCATGTTGGATTTCTGGATCAACAGACCACCACAGCACGATTCCCGCTCTTGAATCGTCAGCTCATAATTTCACACATGTTCCCCTTGTCTCTAGATCAGATGCTTCCTAAGAGCACTTGTCTGTCCCCTTCTGTTTGCTCACAGTGCTGAGCTTAATAAAGACAACCTGATGGTATCACCATTGGTTAGGAGAGGTTAGCCCAGGTGCAGCGTGCAGCGAGGCCAAGGCAGGGACCCCGGCCCAGCCCAGATGCAGGGCGTGGCCAGGCCACAGGAGTAGAACTGTCCAGTCACCTGCGTTAAGTTTTCCAGATGGTTTATGTTTTTTTATTTTTTATTTTTATTTTTTTTAATAAAATGCTGAAGTGGTAGGTAGATGCAAGATAAAGGTAGAAAACATAGTTTGGTTTATGTTTTTATGTCTTACATTCCTTAGTTTACAAACAAGACAAATAAGGTAAATTGGTCAACCACTCAATAGTCATCAGCTAATAAACACAAGTGCTGGGTTCAAAACCTGACATCAAAGCCTATGGTCTTAAAACCACTATGTTACTCGCTTTTAAAGCAGAGCTTCTTACAAAGAGCAAATAAAATGTTTGCTTTCCCCAACCTCGGCATCATCACCAGAAAGCAGGAAGAATAATTCCGTAAGTGTCTAATGCGGAACTTCATTACTTCAGGCGGAACTGGGGCAGGAACTCAGTCTCCGGCAGCCCGGTGGCTCTGCCGGCCTCTAGAAGCGGAGTCGTGCAGCTCAAAGGAACCCGACCGCCCCCTCCTCACCCCAACCCTGGGGACCCTAAGACAAACAAGACCCCAAGCTTTGTGAAGCAGTTCACTGCACCATTTTAATTTCCAAGGTACCAAAGCATCTTATTGTCCAAGTACAACAAAACTGGCCTGTATTGGAAGATCATTTATGTAACAGTTGCTCTGTTGCGGATTAGTCATTACCAGGGCATACGAGGCGCTTAGGAAGGGCGTCATTCTTAGGTGGGGGGCCAGCAGCCCGTCACCACCTCTTCAGCTTAAAGGCAGATGACGCTGAGCAAAGGACAAGTGTGAGCCCGGCCCCGCTTACAGTCTGAGGGTAACCCATCCCCCCGAAGGCATCTCGCAGGACAGCCCAGAGGCCCAGGTGCTGCAGTAACGCAGCCATTAATAGACTTGTCAGACAAAACTGATCACAGCTGAACGCCAGAACCACAATGCTTTCTTTTTTTTTTTAGTTAAGGTCCTTCAGTTGCAGCAAATGAAAAAGGAAGACAATAGAATTGGTCATTAGTCTGGCAGCATTTCTGGACAATTCTAAATGCCAGTATGTCCCCCAAGAAAAGATTCTTGCCCGTGAGCTTAAATAATAAGGGTCTATCAGGACTCTTAACACATCACCCAGGCTTGTAAAGACAATCTGCTTCTAAGGGCCAACATCTTTACTTCACACAAACTCTCATTCTAATTTTATTTTTATTAAGGTATCATTGGTTTAACATCTTATGCTCAGGTTTCACATGGGCCACACTGTGGTAACTACATTCTCCCCTATCACCAAGTCCTCACCATATATCCCATTACAGTCACTGTCCATGAGCATAGTAAGATGCTATAACTCTCACTCCAATTGAAGACTGCTGGCTGCTTATGCAATAGAGCAAACCACATGTCCATTATCAGCCATTTCTGAAGTTTTTAGCTTCTCTTTCAATAGATTTTAACAAGATTCCAGGAATCTCTGAAATGCTTCTCTCTGCCATTTGAAAAGTGTATTGGGAGGGGGTAGCAATTTAGTGAAGGCTGAGAGTGTCATTAGAAAATAGTTTTATGACATCGTGTTTTAGGGTCTGAAGAGTCAAAAGTGTTTTTGAAAGAATCCAATGATATGGTCAGACAACCTCCTCAAGTGGAACCACCACTCGGCAGATCAAAGAAGAAGGAACATTCCTGCATGAGCAGCAGTCATGTTTGCCTCACTTCCAAGAACTTTTAAAATGACTTTCTCAAACATGCAATGGCTCATTTCTGAGAACAGGGCAGCGTTTTTATTTTTGCACAATCAGGCAAATTAAAATGACAGAAAAATGCTGTCACTTTGCTTCTCATTGCTAAGTAAGAGAGTCCTAAGGGAGAATAAACACGATGATGACATACATAAATATTTGGGGTCCTTGACAGCCTCTAACAGGAACATCTAGGCATTCTGGTGCTGATGTTACATAATAAGTTAAATTTCTAGTGGAATTGTAAGGGGGAAAAGAATTCAAATGGCCACTAGCGTACTATCAAGACTAACAATTTTCTGTGCATTGTGAGGAAAATATTCACTGTCACCATTAACATTGCGAGAATATATTGGGAGAAAGTGGGCTGGGGTCTCTGAAGCCTGCCGAGGGGTATGGCAGCTGACTGTCACTGACACATTCCTGGTGGCGGTGTTTGTTTTGAGTCAAGGGAGGAACCGACAGTTTATTTACCGAATGGTCTGGGAATGAATGGACAGTTACAGTTTATTTTTTTTCCAGATGGTTTTATGTTTTAGATGATTTTTAAAGGAGGAATATAAGGACTATTTAACCAAGATACTTAATAGGTATGATTTTTAAAAAACATATTTGCTTCTCTCTCCTTTCTACTTCCAACTCCTAGGGACGCACATCATTTCACCCTGGAATGTGTTTTTAGGGCAGATGCAGAAAAAGCCAACATTCAGATGTCTTTTTCCTCTGTTTCTTTCCTTCATTGTAAGGTTTTCTTTATGATCTTTCCTTCTTAGGTTTCCATAACCTTCTAATGCAAAACAGGCTAACAAAAGCAAGGAATGTAACAAACCACATGTTGTTTTCCTTTTTCTTTTTTTTTTTTTTGAGGAGGAAAAATCTGGTTTATAAGAAGAGTATGCAAATTTAGCAGTTAAGTGAAATTAAAGATGGTTTAAAGGGTTCTTAACCCCCATCTTAGCCATCTTGTAATATTTTACAATATAAACTGAAACATATGATTATGATAAACTCTGTATTTAAAAGCAAGGAGAAGATGTTAAGACGATGGATAATAGTTTACAAAATTAATTTTGACTTATGAGGCAATCTGAATATTTTCACTTAGGTCAAAGATAGAGCATACAATAAAAAATCAACTTGAAGGATTTCACTGTGAACAGACACTAGTGCATTGGGAACCCCGGATTAATAATCCCTATCTGGGCTTCCACAGACCTGCATAGATTAGTCAAAAATTTATGGCTCAATTCAGCTGTCAAAGAGAGGAGCCTTTTGACAACACCTCACACCTGTTACTTGCCTAGTAAAGTCCTGGGCTTAGTTGCTCCCACCTGGAGTGAGCATGCTCAGCCCTCCCTCACACTCATTTTACACAAGGGGTGGATTCTTTGGAGTGCCCGGTAGTAAGGAAATTAAGATACACTAAAATCCCGGGAATTTTCCCCAAATAGACTATCACATAGAGACCTTAACTAAGTGACCACCGAGAAAGAAGCACAGGCCTTACAAGAGGGTCACAAGAGACGATCTCTTTAGAGATCTTCAGTGTGACACATACACGCAAAATAATTAAGAATCACTGACTTTAATGTCTGTTCTGAGGAAAGCACAATACAACCAAAAATAAGTAAACAGGAATGAATTATGCACGCTAGTTTTTCTTCTGGGTCCTATATACACAGGAAATGGGAATGCCCGAAATCAATGCACGTGGAATAGTCCCAGCTGCCGGGGGATTCTCAGCTGTGGGAACCTCTGGCCCACCCACCCCTCCTTCCTCAAGCCCTGACTCAGCTGGCTCAGTAAAGGGATGAGGTCTAGATCAAGTCGGAGGTTCCCACCAGTCCCTCCCTGTGGGCCTCCCATCATCAGGCTGCGTATAATTCAAAAGGGGGTTCTTGGGGAAAAGAGGTTTGAGAGAAACATCTAGTTTAAATTCTGAGTCTGTGGCAAAAAGCAAAAATCCTCTTCCTCTCAAATATCATACATGTACTTTAGACATTCTAAACGAGAATCAATTCTGCTGATGGCTTTTTACAAAGGGAAACAAGACGTGAAGAAAAGTGGGGTCCTGGGTGAAGCCTGTGTCATACAGTAGGTGGGTATTTGAGAGCAGTGGGTGGTAAAGCGGGACGAAGATTCCAGAAGGCAGAGCCAGGTCCATGCACAGGAGGCTCTCCTGGGCAGGAGTCCTGGGAGGGGTGTTGGGAAAGGAAATTTGGTGATCAGGGAAATTGGGCGGGCAGAGGACAGGAGAATTGCTTAAGTACAATTCAAGAGTCTTAAGGGAGATTATTCCTGTGGGGAACAAAAGGCTACATG
Organism: Manis javanica; assembly: GCF_040802235.1. Classification (NCBI taxonomy): domain Eukaryota; kingdom Metazoa; phylum Chordata; class Mammalia; order Pholidota; family Manidae; genus Manis; species Manis javanica. The sequence continues at coordinate 2,912,049 of NC_133170.1, read as the reverse complement.
CCTCCAAGAAAAACACAGTAAGTGGGCAGAAAATCCGACTGGAATGAGGGTCACTCTGCCACTGGTTACTGCTCCCCCTGGGTGGCATCCGGGCACAGGGGGCATTATAGGAAGTCATGGTGATACAATGCTGAAGGAGGTGAGCCTTAGTTAGGCCTCTGTGGTTGCAAGTAACAGAAACCAACTAATTTAAGGCAAAAAGTGGTGGGGAGTGATCATTTCCTGGAAGGTGTAGCAGTGTCTCAGGCCACATGGCAGGGACGTCGCTGGCTTCGGAAAATGACTGTGACTGGGAAATGGAAACCCTCAGAAGTCCGGACAGTAGCCTGCCTCTGCCACCTGTCTCTGCCTCTTTCTAGGTGACACCTCACGCCCCCTCCTCGCAGACAGCCCTCTGGGGCTCCTCATCCTGTGAGGTTAGCCACCTCCCAGCTCGAGGGTTAGAACCCAGCACGTCCGCCAAGGCCCTGCCCCTCGACCATGCAGCCATGGAGACAGGAGACCTGGACTCGGGGGTGCATGTCTTGTGGGCTGCAGGACAGTAAGTGGCAGAAAAGGTGGCATTGTTTTGTTCTGCAAAAGACACTCCAGAAATGTCTACTAAATGGATTTTTAAAACCCACCTGTAGAACGGGACAAGAAGATTTGCTATTAGACGGGTGGGAATGAGGGTGGTCTAGGAATGGTAATGGTGCTGGGCTGGCTGGCAATCACCCAGAAGGCCCTGAAATATACAGACGCCCAGACCAAATGCCCATAAATTTTGATTCAGTGAGTCTGAGTTAGGGCCCAGCAATTGGCATTTCATACTGTCTCTCTAGGTAACTGCAATTTGTAACCGGGTTGAGGAGCTAGTGGCCTACAGACACCATTCACTTTAGTTGCCAGCTGTCCTAAGACAATGGCGTATTTGTGAAATGGGAAAGAGGTTCTACTTAATATCCACTGAGTAATTAGTTAATGCAAAATCCTACCTGGGCACACCAAGGTCTTCAATGTTGCTGTGAAGCAGTCGCGCTGATGAGAGAATCTCAGATCTCTTCTGAAAGATGTTCTGAAAGGATAAAAGTCATGTTAGGGATTTGGCCCACTTGAGTTAGGGTGTTTTTCTCATGTGTTAGGCGAAACTATTCTTTCAGTGTGGCCTGGGGCGCTGGGTTAAATCCACAAAACCTTTGGAAACTATGATTTCTCATGATCATTTATAGAACAGGTTAAAAAAACATGGGGTGAAAATTTAAAGCCATTTCACATTTCACATTTACACACATTGTTTTGGGGACATGCAACACTGAACTTTAATTATGCATCGTCTCTGCAATTCCAACACATTTCTCATGTGTACATTCCACTTCCACGAAGCTTCTGAGGCCACAGCTGCCCCACTGATACAAATCAAGGGCTGCCCTGCTGGCCCGGGCTGTCTCCCCGGGTCCTGAGCGCTCATTAGCGTCCCAGCACATGGACACATCGCAGGCAGATCATGGGTCATTTGCGGGGACAGGGCATATTGACTGAAAATTCTAAGCAGATCACGTTGTGTAGACAGCAGAAAAGCAATAAAGCACAACCCTTACGGACATGAGCTGGGAAGGCGTTGGGACCCTCCTGAAGTAAGCAAAGTCCAGTTCACTGGGACGGAGCTGGAATTCACAGCGGACGGAAAAGGTTTCGCCTACCCCACAGCTTGCTGTGGGCCCCAAAGTGACACCCACAATCCCTTCGGTCTGTTCACAACCGTTCTCTCACTCTCCCTTGCTTCTTGCACCATCTCTGCAGTTGTTCTCTTGCTCAGTCGAGAGTTTTCTTGCACAGAGGAACTGTTCCTGAGCTGTTCTTGCATCACCTTAGGAAGAATTCCTCTGGAGGACCTGACCTTGTCCCCGCCCCACTGTCACTGCAGCTGTGCAGTGCTGAGCAGGTGGCAGAGCCCGGGTGACACTGGTGGACATTACCAGCACCCGCTCATCCACGTTGACTTGATGCAGAGAACCAGAAGACGACCGGCCAGGCCTGCGGGAGGTGATATGCACGCTTGCCATCAGCTTGAATCACGCTGTTGACAATACTGACTTCTCCCCGTTAGCCAGAGAACAAGGTAAATGCGTATCTGAGGATACACAGTAGGATAGGGTTATGACTCCTGGGCCTGTGTGATTTTTTTTATCAGGATATGAAATGCAATTACTTCAATCTCATTTGAATTAATTCATCAGTTTGTCACTTTTGAGTTTTATTGAAGTTAACTGTATAAATAAATGAAAATGAAAATATATTGAGAACCTGCTTTTACATTTAAAAAATCGTTATAAGATAATTGTCCTCTGTAATCACAAAAGTATGGAGAATGTGGCTCTGAGGAGGCAGGGAGACAGCAGAAGGGGCAGGGGTGGGATGTTGGCCCTTAATGAAGGGTTTTTGAAAGGATCCTTCTTACTCTTACTGCTCAAGGGGTGCTACGAGCTTGATTATATGGCAATAATCTTAGCACAACACCCTTTCCTGTTAGAATAGCCTGAACTATTTGGCTTAAAAATCGAAGTATGCCTGCACATTATGTGTAATGTAATTCTCACAAATGCGCTACTGTTTTGGGGGGAAAAAAAGGCAAGTGGTGATAAATCTGCAAATCACTGCTGTGGTTGTCAGGGCACCTTTATTGGTCTGGGCTCAACAGCTTTATACACAGGGGTATCTAACATAAACCGAATTAGAAATGTAAACTTCATCAACAGAACTCATTGATAAACCATTATTGCATAAATAGCTTTATTCTTTACAATTTCATTTGCTTATTATTTAGAGAGCTACTGTAAATAGCTTTATTATTTGTTTGTTTAAAGGAAGAAAAATATGGAGAGAAATTGCTTTAGGTGAAAGGTGGAAAATACCTCAGAATTCCCTTGCTTCAAACACCAGTGGGCAGAGAGGTGGTAGATGATTTCTGAGGCCTTTTGTCTGTGGAAGCCTGTAATTCTCTGATTTCTTTAGTCTAGAACCTAAGATGGAGGTCAGTCATGTCTGGGGGGTACCGTAACCAGAGGGCTGCTGTAGAAGTTGGTGCCCCACCCTGACGGAGAAACAACATCGCAGATGCCCTCTGAGCGCTCAGCCTGCCAGCAGTGGCCTGCCTCTGTGGACAGTGGTGGGCCTGGAAGTCTGAGCAGCCACGCCAACCATTGGTTTGTTTTGGGTACAGACAGCAGAACACTTGACAGTGAGCACTCCCAGGCATCTCCCCTCCGCTCTCTCTCTCACCTGTAGCTCCTCAGTATGAAATGCAAGTTTCTATTCTGGGAAACCTTCTAAAGAGGCTACGTGAAGGGAAAGCTGGGAGGGAAACGACCATAAAACACAGAAACTCTCAAAGAACCGCTGGAAAAGGAAAATGAAATTCTTCCTTTGAAGCACACCCCCAGAACAAAGTTCTAAAGGACTTAAAACAAATGTGGCTATAGCACCTGGCAGTTTCCTGCCGTATTCTGTGCACTCTTTAATGATCTGTTTGCTATCTGTGGTCCCCACGGGGCGGGGAGGCTTGAGGGATGGAGCAGAAGCCCTGCTCGGTCCTGCACCCGTCACGTAGCAAAGGGACGCACCCAGGTTTGTGGAGGTGCCGAGGGGCAGAATGATGGATGCGATTCGTTATGAGGATTTCCAAGGTGGGGAACACTGTGTATTAAAATATCAATTAAAAAATGACTACCATTTATTCTGTTTTTCTCCTTCCTGTTTTCCCAGTGACCTTTCCTAAGAAATAATTCACGCCGTTTAGTCTGAAAGATAATCAAGCTTATTTTTCAGTGGGAAAGCATAACATTTTGTTGAAAAGGTCTTTCATTGGGTTTCATTTGTATTTTATTCCTGGTATAAATGATCTTTTCTTATGTAAACAAATGAACCCCCCCAAATGGGTACCACTTTCCCCCAAATCTTCATTGAGATGGGCAATTGGAGAGTTTGCATTTTTGTAAAAAAGGAGCCCGTGTCCTACAACCCTGTTATTACAGAGCTTGAAAGACCTTTATTTCCATGCCTAGCGACCACCTTAACCTGCCCTGTTAAGCGCTCTAACAATCAGTGTGGGGTACAAACGCCAAGGCCTGCTTATCTTAAAAGATCCTTCCTAGTTCAAAGGGTCAGCTTCGCCCCAGGGCCCCGAGGCCTACCGGCTGGCTCTCCGGCCCTCCCGTTGTAAAACAAAGGACTCCTCCAGCGGGCATGACAATGGTCCGATTGGCAGGCCCTTCAAAGGGCAGGCACGCCCAGGACGGTCCGGTTTGCCCCCTCCCGGCGATGTTTGCACGCAGGCCCGGCTCGGCTCCAGCAAAGGCCCGGCGGGAGAGTCAAGGGCACTGGCTGAGCGCCACCGGTAAAGCCCGGGGGGCTTCAGGGAAACACCAGCGCCTCTCCACACCGCGCTCTCAAAGACGGGGTCTGGTCATTCTGCGCGGCCGGGGCAGCGGCCGGGGGAATGGCAGCTGGGCCTCAGGGGCCCTGTCCTCGGCGCATAATCAGGGAGGGGGGAGATATGTCTGCAGATGACCCAGAATAATACGCAGGTGTCCGCACGCCCGTCCTTGCAGATGTGGCCGAGAGTCAGGGACCGCACTGGCCGGCCGGCTGCAACGAGAAAGCCCCCGGGCCTGAGGCCAGCCGGAGGAGGGCTTCCTGGATTCCCTCCGAGGGCTTTGGGGTGCGGGCTGGGCGGTGCTGACCCGCTGCCCTTGTTTGTTTAACTTCTCTGAAAATAAAAAGCAAATACCTGCTTTCCCGTAGCAGGTTCTGCAGGAGAAGGGGCATGAAATCCCGTCCCCGTGGACAGGACGGGCAACCCGGCCGGCGAGGGGTGCGTGCTGGGCACCGTGTGGGGGGCGCGGCCCCAGGGCCGCTCAGGCGCCCCGACGCGGGGGGCAGCGGGCCGGACTGGGGCCGGGCTGACCTCTGCTGGATCAAAGGTTAAACTATGAGGTTTTCTTTATTTCTCAAGGCCGGGGCTTGTGTCCTCTGCATTCTAGGAGGCCAAGGGCGTTTTAAAACAAGCCAACCACTTCCCACGGTGGCAGGGGGTCCGCTGCACTCCACAGAGAGCCTGGCGGCCCGGCTAAGGACCGAGGGCACAGTGGGGTCTGTAAGCTGGCATCTATCTGCCCGGCTCTCCCCGCAGGCCCACTGCCCCCCGCGGGCGCTGTTACGTGAGCAACCTCGTCTTAGTTCTTCTTAGGCTCCTGTCGTGGCTTCAAGGCCAATGAGCTGCTTCAGTGCCCAGAAGGATGGTCCTGTTACTGACCAAAGAAAGAGTTCAAAGTTCCCAGAGAGATGGGCATATACACCTTGGTGCCCATTAGGCGTCCACCCATTTAGAGCTGCAGCCCCGCCCGCCCCCTCTGCCCCACACCCGCATCCCTTTCTCCTGAGCCGCTGACCCGCTCCTCCCGGGCTGCACTTTGCATGACCATTGTGCGTGGCCCTGCCCCTGTCCCCACCCTCCACGCCACAAGAACATAAGCTCCGCGAGGGCAAAGGTTTCTATCAGTTTTCTTCGTTGAACAGCTCCAGAACCTGGCTGCGTAGCAGGCCCTCAGTTCGTATTTGTTACACAAACGGGTAGAGAAAACGCGGGGACCCTGCGGTGGAAAGATGAACAGGACCTGCTCTTCGGCCCTCACAGGAACTCCCTGCCTCCTGTGTTTACTTTTCTTCAATGCTTGCCTTTTTTTACGTCTCACTCTTAAAGTTTCAGTATATCTTTTCAAAAAGATTATTATAACAATAAAACAGGGATAGAATCTCGTATATTAGGAAGCCATTTAATTTAGTACATACAGTAGCCCCAAGACTATACCCATTCCAAAATACATATGTTGCTTTTCAAAATCCCTTGAGGCGTCATCATTGCAATAAAATAGCCCAACAGTTGTATGGTATACAAATATATCCCCAAATCATGAAACGCTAATGATCTAATAAAAGCGATTAGTTTCAGATTGCAGCAACCGAAACTATGTCTTCTATTCTGGGATTTAAGAACCTTTTATTTTCTGCATCTCATATTTTCTTGTGTGTGTGACAGGCAACGATTACATGCCCGCCGGCTACTTAGTTCTCTCATCCCATGGTTCTCTGGGGGAAGAAGGATCGTCCTCTTTTTTTTTTTCCTTTCTGAGTATCTTGTCAGGGTTCCCATAAGAAATAGTTACCCAGGTACAGATTAATCACCGTTACAAGAAAGCGACGTCACCAACCCACGCAGATCAACAGAAACACCTTGGGAGCCTCCAGGACGGAAGAGCTAAAATGAAATCTGAGCAATGCATCCATTCCGTGTGGTCAAGGGACTCCCCGAATGGAAAGACCTACAGATCTTAAAATGAGAGCAACGACCTTCCCGGCCTATTCCATTTTAAAAATACCTTTTTAAAATTTAATTTCACTGAAATCATAGAAGGATATAGTTTAAAAAACAATGCTAAAAGGCTTGTTTTGAAAAACAGCAGATCCCTGCTTCTTCCCATTTTCTGCTTCCCAAAGTCAACCATGTTCATCTTGTTTTACTGATTCTTTTACTGTTTATCTCCTCTTCTGTAGTCAGCATGAGATATTGCTTCTTTGATTTCTCTTTTTTTTAAAAAAAATGCATAATCTATTAACTTCTGCCTGCACTCTATTCCATGCACCTGTTCCTAAGTGGTAAACTTGTTCGAACATATTACCTTTATCTGCCTTAATTTCAGACGGTGCTTGGGTGGACCACTGAGTCTAAGCCTGACTGATTTCTCCTTAGAAGTCTGAAGGCGCTGCTCTCGCGTCTTCTAGCTTCCAGAGCTGACATTCTGACTTTCCATTCTTTATGTGAAACCTGGTTTTTTTTCCCTATCTGAAAGGTTGCAGATGAACCTGTATGCCCCTAGCATCCTAAAATTGTCTGATGATGCACCTTCCTGTGATTCTACAAGGTATTCGGTGAGCCTTCCAATCCATAAATCCATGTCCTTAAGTTCAGGAAACTGGAATTCTTTCCTTGATGATAATTCTTCCCTCCGCTTTCTTCTGTTTAGATGTTGGATCCCTGGACTGCTTCCTATTTTCTCTTCTTTGCTCTACTTGCATATCTTAGTGTTTTTATTTAACTTTCTAGAGGATTTCTAACGTTGCAGCTTCCAAGACCTCTGGTGCACAGCATTCTGTTTCTCCTAATTTTTAATTTCTAAGAGCTTCCTTTGTCCATGAGGGTTATTCTCATTACAGCGCTCTGCTCTTACTTACTGGGTGCGATGTCGTCTCCATTCTCAGACAGCATTAATAATACATATTTTACGGGATCCCCTCCTGGGTGGTTAGTACCTGCTCCCTCTCTGTTCATTTTGAATTAGATATTTCTTCCCGTTTTTGATGATCCTTGGTGATCTGTTCATATTTCAGAGTGAGACACTAAAAAAGATGATTGGAGGCTATCCATATTGGGGAGAATTTTGATTCTGTCTTCACTCTAGATTAGGAAATAAAGGTTTGGCTGTTGCCTTGGGAAACCCTCAAAGTGAGTATCTTACTTTTGTCTCATCTTTTCCCCGCTTGGGTTACGAGATTTTCTGAAGACATTCCCGCCCCTGCCTGTGGGTGGTCCCAGGCGGACCTTGGGGGGAGCTGAAGGGAGGTAGGCACAGGTTCCCTGGGGGTCGGGTGGGGGTGGCGGGTGGGTGGGCGCTGTCCCTCCGCTGTCCCTCCCGTGCCTCTGTCTCATGGTCCGCAGAGCCTCTGTCCTACCTGCACCCCAGGATGAGCCTCCTGGAGCCCCTGGGGGGTTCTACGGCCTAACCCAGGATGTTCTCAACCTTCTCCACTTCTAGATTAGGGTCCGCCTCCTTGGGTCTTCTAAGTCAGTTACCAATGATCCTGTTCCCAGCTTCCAAAATCTGTTATTTTCTTCTTCCCATTCTCTTCAGATTTGTGGGTCATCTCTTTTTAAAATATAATTGATTTACTGTCATTTTAGTGAAATTTTGGAAGCAGGCAGAGCTGAGCATGTGTATTCAATCTGCCATCTTTAAGCCAGATTTCCCTATTTAATTTTTCCATGGGCTGGTTTTTAAGACCATCCCCAAACACGAGCCTCACTGCCTCCCCACAATGCAAGGACACCTCGCGGCCCTTGAGGTCTGAGTTTGAAGGGAGGAGAGGGATTTCAGTTGATAAAAGGCAGATGCATCCTTAGATCCATGACTGGGCACTTAGCAAGAAGAGCCGGATTTTCTTCGGTAGCCTGAAAGATATTTTTCTACATAAGAGATGGGTTTCTTTTTGCACATGAGACAGACATGAACTTCTAGAATTTGAAGGGGGAAATGAAAAGGTCTCAGGATGTCTCCTCTAGACTTGCAATTCTAATTCTAAAAATAAGAGAATTTAAAACCCAGCCTACTACAATGCCTTCACCCCATCAGCAAGAAAACTGATCTTACTGTAAAAGTTGCTAAAGTTAAAAGCAGCACAAGTTCTTGAGGATGGAGCTCTTGATAAACCTGCTTGCCAGCCAACAAGCTCCATTTTTTTATACCCTGGAGAGTTTCTCATTGTTTTCTACTGAAGCGCCTTTTCCCCTAATAAGTACAAATAATAAATATACAATATGCTGTAATCCATATGTTGTGGTTTTATTTTTTAATGAAGCAACATTATTTAAGTTCTGACAGTAACAACAGCTGCCAACTTAATTTGAAAGTGCTAAAAATAGCTTAGGGGTCCTCAATTTTCCTGTATTTGTCCTTGTATCTGTCTTCCAATTCTGAAACTAAAACACTATTGAACTCACCTATGTAAAAGTTGTAAGATTAATTTTAACCCCAGTTTTATGTAAAACTGAACTTGGCATCCAGTTAAACACCCTTGATTTATTTAGTAGTATTGGCTGATTGGGGCAGGAGTAATACATCCTATATTTCTCAGAAAAACCCCAAAAAACTAGCAATAATACCCCTACAGCATTCGGATAAAACTAAGTTGCACTTGGGGCCTGGGTTCCTACGGCAGCTCTGCCACTCACGGGTTGTGCTAGCTCTCTGGCCTCTATTTCCTGTTCTCTGAAACGGGGGCAATAATAGCACCTATCACAATGTTGCTGCTGTTGGGCAAAAAGATGGTAACACATACAAAGCAACATGACTGCCGTAAATTCACTGAATTTTTAGTGCTCGCTTTAGACTTTTACCAAGACCTCTGATGCTCAATGGATGTCATCAGGCCCTACCCCCCTTCAATCTTGGTGAGTAAATGCTGGCCAGTGGCAGCGCTGGTGACCAAACAGCGTCCTGCGCATAGTAAGATGTCCCATCCTTCTGATTATCCCAGTAGCGGGAGATCACTGACAACAGTCTGCTCCCCATAACTCTAGACCAGCGACGGGGTCGGTGAGGGGACACCCTAGAAGGAGGGGCTAAGAGCTGTGGGGTGAAGGCAGGTAGCTTGAAAACTGAGCAGAACTGTGACCCATGGCTTTGCGTGTTAAAACAAAGTTTACTTTATGCAGCAATTCCAATAACATTACAATGTTATCCACATTAACCTAATAACTTTACTTTCACACATTTGTTTAATACAAAGTTTACTTTATGCAGCAATTCTAATACCATTAAAGAAAGAACTGTGTGTTTAGCAACATAGGCATGTGCTTTAAAAACAGTTGGGAAATACCCATCTAAATGAGCCTGTCCCCATGTGCCTTCTCCTGTGACTAGCAGCAGCCCCACCTGGGGCATTTCAACCCACAGCATACCCTCCCCCTGGGTCTGAGATGCCCTCCCTGGCACCACTGCTCTGGGAAATCTTAGTTTGTGCCTCTTTCCCAGGTAAATATGGACAGCAGCCTCTTTCACCCGCTCAAGGGTCCAGGTCTGGATGAGGAATGATGACACCCTCTATTTACAGGTTTCCAGATCTGTGCTGGATCTGGAGCCATGGAACAAAGAGAGCTGTGGAGTCTAGAGGAGAAGACAGGAGACCCCAGTACACCTGGCAGCTAAAGCTCTCACCAGGCTTTTCCCGCAGAGCCGAAAATGTGGGAGACGCAGATGTAGGGCCGTCACAGACAACGTAGTGAAGAGTGTTCGCAGACAGCAGACTTCGGAGACAGCCCCGAGGCCAAAGCCTGACCCCCCGTGACCGGCTCACGCTGTGGGGCACGGCGCTGCTCTCCTGGCCCTGTTCTCCTCAACCAGGCAATGGGGAAGGCAAAGCTTCCTTCACCCCGTGGTGATGGGAATTAAATGTGAGATGCATGGACGGTGCTCGGCATAGTGGGGAGAAAACTGCAAGCAAGGTCAATGGCAAACAGTACTTCACATTGTTTTACATTGATTGAAGCTTCATGTTAAGCTATTTGTTATCCACATTAACCTAATTACTTTCACACAGTAACTTTCAATATGAAAGGTTTTTAAGAAGTTCTTCAGTTTAGACAGAGCATCACACTATTGATTGCCTTTGGTCGTTTAAGAGTACAATAAGGCTTTGCAAGTCTGAATGTAAACTTCAAAGAGACTATACAGTATGTGCACGATTGAAATCGGATATAATGTCATGATATGGGAGTGTGAACTTATATCTACTAATAGAAGGGCAAAGAAGTTAAAGATATACCTTATAATTTATCCATGTAACTTATATTGTATTAATGTGAATATTGATTATATCATTGAAACTCAAAAGAATGGCAAAAAATCTTAAAGCCTTATTTTAAGGAACATTATATTTCTTTCCTAATTATATATTTAATGGATGAAGGGAAATACCTTTAAAATTAACATGAAGTTCTATTTCACAATGGTTAGGAACAGAATATAGCTAAAAGTAGTAACAGCAGAAATTAACCAACCAGGTAAAATTCAGAAGAAATGGTCTTGCAGCTGGAATGCCACCTCTGAAGACCAAGTCTATAAAAACCAGCGATGAGGGAGACAATTACCCTCAGGACAAACTAATTTAGTTTTCATTATCTAAATATTTCAGGTGAAATCAGGGTTTTTTAAGGGCTGCTGTTTTCTACTTGGCTTACACAGCTAGAATGGTGTGGAATTCAGGAATACAGTCCATTTGAAACCGAACCAGATCAAAGCAGGGCAAATTTTACTGATTTTTTTCTTTCAGGTAAGTCAGACTGTATCATGGCCTTGAAATTTGCACGTTTGGTACTGTAATCTGGTTTCCAAATTACATCCAGCAAGGTCCACAGAATGTGCCGAAAGAAAGTGTTATTATCTGAAAATGCGTTTTGTTTTAATCAATGTAACATATAGTCAAAAAATACTCTAAAATTTTGAAAGTGAGGGCCATGCCCATCAGGCGGGGTTTGTGCCTCAGTTATATTGATGTCCTTTTCCTCAGCACCACACGTGTCGCTTTGCCATGAGAAGCCCACTATTGCATTAAGTAGTTTTATTACTTTGGTGGCAGGACAAAGCTTTGCTCTTTCCATTAGCAAACAGAATCTTTAACACTAGAAACTGGCAAAGCTATTTTTAAAGTGGATGTGTTATATATCTTTGATCTGAAGGGATGTAGGAATTTTCAATGAACTCTCATGAAGAACACAAGCTTTGTGCCAAGCTCTCCATTTTATCCTTAATCACTTTCGGGTAAAGATGACCCACATCCTAAAGTAGTTCACGTTAGTTGGAAGGTGATTCTAAAAGAAGTGATTCTTTTTAAGTTCCCTTTAAACTTGGAATAGGCATTTAAAAGCTAACTGATGCTAGTTTTCTGCATCTCCCTCCAGCCCAATTCATGCAGAGGCGACTCCTGAAGTTTGAACAAGACACTGCGAACCAGGCCTTTGCATGGCTACTTTACAAAGAGGTCAGCTGGTAAATATTTCAACAAACTATTTTTCACACTAGTACACTTGTCCCTACTTTGTTTGAAACAGTAATAGGTTGATATTAACCACCTCTCTTGAATCTTCAACTAATCAAGAAAGGGAAAGAAGGGGATAGATAGAAAAAATAAATTTTCACACACATCTTTCACACACAGTGTTTGAAGGGCAATAATCAGGGGCCATGTTACATAGTAAAGATGAAAATAGATCCATAAACACAGTCAGACAGGGGATTGGATAGATCTGTGACTTTTATCTACACGTAAACTCATCCGGTAAGACCCTCCTGTCCCACACTTAAATGAAACTTAACCTGACAACCACCAAGTACAGGATGAAAATCTCTGATGTCAAACAGCACTCTGAAACTTCAATTTTTACAAGCTAGATGTTCTGTAAATAACATTTATCTTCAAGGTGCCAAACAGTACGTATTCCAGGTAAACAGTAAGTGCCTAGGAACAACTGTGTTGAATTAACTGATGACCCTAAACATACTTTTCTCTGAAACATACTTTAACACCTTAATTGATGACCATGGCTTCCTTGACCTAATCAAAGTCACTTTCAACCTTTCAGCTGATTTTATTTCCATTAAAATAGGCTGGGCAGCACAGGTAATTTGTTAACGGCAAGCACATCTATAGTCAGGTGGCTCTACAAAATGCGGTTTCATGTAGAATATTGGGTTATGAGAAGCAAGGCTATTCTGTGAAGCGCACTGTAGAAAACAAAGGACCTGTAAAGACAAGAATCTGAATTTTAGCTATGTGACCTTGATCGTTTTCATGACTTTTTCCTACTAACCCAGTAACAGATTTAAAGTGTTTCTGAAGTAAAAGAACCAACATTAAACCACCAAGTAAAAATTGTTGGTAATAGTCACTGTTAGAATGTTTTCCACGTAGCTTAAAACTTTCCCCCATCGGGTATGGATCCTTTCCTGACGGATGTTTATTTGGGAGACAGGCATACATTTAAGGCCTGGGTTCTGGAATCATTGGAGAATCTCCCATTCTCCAAAACGGGGGCAATAACAGCACTTACACCAAAGGTGCTTGCATCATGAAGCTACTGATGTGGGCAATGAAAGTGAAAATTCACGTAAAGCACCGCGTCTCCACATAGTAAGAGTTCAACACATGCTAAAATGTCATTGTCACGACTGGATGAAAGTCCATTCCAAAGATGGGGGAGGATGAATACCCCCTCTTCAGAAGGCGATGCAGAGCATTTGAACTGTCTGTTTAAAACAGTCATGGGAGCTTACGTGTTTGGAAACACATAGCAGATTCTCTAGGATTCGAAAACGCCATTGCTTATGGCGGGACCCTAGGCGGCGTATCGTAATGAAACCTCTGACCCCGGCTGAGCTCAACCAGTGGGACGTCTGGGCAAAAACTCAACCAGAGATTCACATTTTGTCTTGGCACTTCTCCAATCCCAAGTGGCAAAGATAATTTTAAAAAGTTTTGTATTTGAACAGTTTATGACCTGGTAGGGGAGAAGCCCAATCCAAGCTGATGCCCTGAGTCCTGCAATGGAGGGCTGAGGAGCAGGAGCAGCGGGGGCGGGACAGAAGACGAGCCGTGTTTGGGGAGTTGGGAGAAGCTTCAAGACGACATCAGAACTGGAACCGTAAAGATGAGTACAGTAACAGGGCAAAAGAGGATGGAAATGTCCTTTAGGATTAAGGAGGACTGTGGGGAAGTTGGGGCTCCTAGGGCCAGGATCCTCCCTGCACTTAGACCACCTGAGGATGTACCTGGCCTGTTGCTGGGCTGCGGCCTCCACACCTGTAGGCAATGAGCTGTTACTGAGCTATATAGGGAGCCCGGCCCAGTGCTCCGTGCAGGGGGTGGAGACGCTGCTGCTCGACCTCCCGCCGGAGACCAAGCTGCAACCCTTTCACCCCAAAGAACGTTTAGCTGTCAGTTTCGTTGGTCGCATTGAATCCGTAGCGAACTTGCCCGGGGCTGGAACCCACTGGCCAGACAGGGCAGATCTGGGCAGTTTCCTGCCTGGAGCGCAGGGAACCGTTCCGTGTAGCTGAGAAGCAAGGGTGCACGTGTGAAACCGTGGGCAGGAGGCCTGGACGGGCGGGCGGGGGCCACCGCGCGGGGCCTCGCGTGTGGGTCTGGGAGGAGAGCCCCGCCGGCAGGGCCGGGCCGCATGGGCGCTGCCCCTTCAGAACGGTGACCATGGCTGAGGGCAGAACGTGGCTCCTGCAGGGAGCAGCTGGGGCAGAAGGAGCAGTTAGGGAACTGCTGAATCCCGCCGCTGGGGCCCTAGGCGGCGGGGAGGGTAGGAGGAGGGCTCAGACCGAGGGCGAGCTCCGGGGTGGGGGTGGGGGGGAGGGCCGGGACCGGGGGCCTGGGGTGCTTGCGGCTGGGGGGCGGCGCATCAAGGATGACGGGTCTAATGTCAGCTGCGGGCCGGCCCCGCGTCTGCACATCCCGATGACAAAAACCGTAGAGACAGGAGAAGTGAGGAAGTCACACGGGGCCCCTGGCAAGGTGCAGACCTGAAGGCAAACTGCCTCCTCTCCTCCATCCCGTAGGGACGTCCAGGTGCAACTCCAGCCTCAGCAGGTGGAAGACAAGCACTGCTGGGAGCCCCATTTCATGACAAGGACAACCGTCTGGATGTCCCTGGGGGCCCACGAGCGCGTGGCCTGTGCCTGGAATAGAGGCGCTTAATCAGCGGCTGTCCACTGAATTTGTTGAGCAGGAAGTGGACAGGGTGTTGAAATGCCCTGCACCTTCTGAACCCCGCCGTACCCTGCTTTCTTCACTTATAAAACAGATGAAAATCTCAGGAATGAGAGGGAGAAAATTCTTAAAATAAGCAAGACATGGTCAAGAAGTATTGATGTCAGGAAGAATGGCTAAGATCTGTATCTAATGATCAGCAATCTGCTAAATTCTGTATATACTGCACACTAGGTCTGTCTAGTTTTACCTTCTACCTTTTTTCCATAAAGCAGTTAAACAAATAAAATGAAATGCAAGCTTTCTCAGATTCATGTGGGAAAGCTAACCTTGTGCTGAAGTCTTACTGTGACAAGAAAAAAAATTCATTTAAGGAGGGCTCTTTTTAAGTTCTGAGAAAAACTGAGTATTTGCAAGAAGTCTTCATGTGTAAAAAGATAATCAACCCAATTCTTACAACCTGGTTTTACATCTGCCTTTAAATGTCATTTCATAAATTACTTTTTAAATCTAAGGTATTGTGAAAAAGGTAAATGTGTTAAACATTTCAATTGCCAGGCATTTTTATATTCTATCAATCAGGCAAAATTTGATGTAATCAGACATATTGGAAAGTTAACAGTCAGACTCCCTTTAATATCCTCATGTCCGTGCTCAGAAAATAGCCACTGAAACACCTGTTAGAATGGCCGGAATCCGGAGCACTGGCACCACCAAACGCGGCACAGGCCGTGGGGAGCTTCCCGCCCCCTGCTGGTGGGAATGCAGAACAGCAGGGCCGCTTTGGAACTGAACTAACTGTGATATTACAATGACGGATATATGTCAACACACATTTGTGTAAACCCGCAGAATGTACCTCACCAAGAGTGAGCCTAATGTAAAATACGTGCTGTGATAACAGTGCATCACTGTAGGTTCATCAGTTTTAACAAGTGCAGCTCTCTGGCGGGCGATGTCGACAAAGGGGAGGCTATGCCAGGGTGGGGGCAGGAGGTACACAGCTAATCTGTACCTTCCTCTCAGTTTTGCTGTGAACCTCAGACTGTTCTAAAGAAGAAAGTCCTTTTAAAAGAAAAATCCAGTGACTATATGAATAAAGTCAAGAAGTAATAACCACACACCTAGTATGTATGTGCGAGACATATGATGAATCTGTGAAAGGCTATAATTTAAGTTTTAAAAAGGTCTGCACACCTTCTCCACCATCATAGTTAGAAAGCAGCCCTTGTATCATCTCAGTGACTCTCATGCGGAAACCAGAAGTGGACCCTCAGCCTCTGCTCAGGGAGTCTTCCTTGAGGACGCCTCTCTTTCTCACTCTTTTATAAAAATGAATGGATGTGTCAGTTTTAGACTTTTTGCTCTGTGGCATAACACATGGGAACACTTACAAAATTACACTAAAATAAATGGCAGATCTTTAAAAAAATTAGGAACCATACCTAGTCTTTCAAAACTAAATATTTTGCTTTGACTCTATTTGTAATCAAAATATTTCTCTGAAAGCACTTTCTGTAGACTTAATTACTCAATTAAACATGTTCCTGTGGAATTTGCTGTAACCACTGGATGACAATCTTGCAGATGGCAGAGGTTTAATACAGAATTAAGCTAAGCTGTTCATTATAGATTCAAGGTAAAAGAAGTCTAAATAAACGCCCATTCAAAAGCGTTTCTTCATACTTCTAATAGGCAAAATGACTGCTTGTCAGCTTCCCTGGGAGATGCAAGAGCCACGCTAGAATAAGAGGAAGGATGAAGTGTTACTCTTTGCTACCGGTTTATACGAAATAAAATACTAGTCTTTCATTTAAAAATGCCACCCAGGCTAAGAATGTGATTCTTACAGCAGTCAGGCCATCTCAGATGGATGGTTACCACGCCCAGGCTGAAATTGGGAGCTAGCCCGTACAACCACCCCAAACCTGAGCTGACCTTTCATGTACAGACTATGAAGAATGTAAAAGATGGTGTTCACTGAACATATATTTTAAAATTAATAAATGGAGAAACTCTCTTTTGAAACCAGATGGCAAAGATGGGAAAAGTTTACTGCAAATTACAAATAAAAGAGCTGTGTAAATATTTTTGTTTTTGATGATTACCTATTACAGAAGGAAAATAAAACGAAGTAGCTGGTTTTATCTTCAGGAGGTAAAAACTCCATTTTCTGTAGTTCTGAATACTATTCTATTAAAAGTTAATCTTTTCTTCCACATTCATTTACAAGGAGAAACATCTGGCTTGGAGTTTCCGCTAAGTGGGGGTAGGGTTGATTCTTCATATTCTTTTGACCTAAAGTCAGGAAAAAGGAAGAATTTGCCAAGGTGGATTAAATTATGCATTTTTTTCTTCTTCCATTGGTTGACTTCATAATTCATTATTTTAAATGAAGCACTGACAGAGAACCAGAAACTCTTCATTTATACTTTAGAAATGCCATGAATCATTCCCCATGAATTATACTGAAGTCACTAATTCAGTAAGTCCTCACTAATGCTAAATTATTGGGTCAGATATAAGCCCTCTTTCCTGAATCAGCATTTTCTTTAATACTCCCCATGGGACATTGAAGAGTTCACTCAGCAGCTCCTAGAGGTTCTGGCATATTCTCTAAGCATCCTTGAGACACTGCAGAAAAATACAGAATGTAAAATTCCTAAATAAGAAGGGAGGTTTTACAGAGACTCTACTCACCATGTGATACAAAGTAGTCAGTGTATTGTATCCAATTAATCTACAAGAAAAGTACAACCTTGTTCATCAGCTAGACGCTTACTGCTGAATATCCTGAGGCTTTGTTTTTAACGTACAACAATAAATAGTGTTAAAATAGTATTAGGTTATATATCTTTACATAAATGATAGATCAAATACTCTGGACCTCTGGTAAGTGTTCTTTGAAGCTCCAAATGTAAATCAAGGTTAAAAATCTGTGTTCTTAATCTTTTCCTTTTTGTGATTGTCGAATACCTAAATACCTGAAGTGTATGTATTTTAACTCAGGCAAAAGAATAATGCTGAGTTCCAACACTTAATTTTTTGCAATTCATGTAAAACAAAAAGTTTGGAGCACGCTTTCCAAAAACAACTTAGTCATAGCTAATTTAAATTTATTTGAATAGAGTTGACGTGGTGTTTTGATTCAATGTAAAATGAGAGTTTAATGATCGGAATCCTACCTTTCTCTACAAGGAGGGAGATAACTGAAAACGCATTATTTTTATTTCTCCATTTATTTATAATATTGTTCCCCTAAAATTTCCATTCTCCCAGAAATTCTACTTCTAGCAGTACATGCTAGGGGAACAGAGATATGCAAAAGAGTTACGTACAGGATGGTCAGAGAATAATATTTAATACTGAAAAATAAGAGTTAACAAAGATTCAACATGATGGAATTGATTAAGAATTAAATAGTTATATTCATGTAATATAAAATTATGCAGCTATAAAATGTGCGACACAACCTGTGTGGTCCAACAGTAGAATGTGAAGGGCCTTTGTAACTTTAAATTTTCCAATGGGCACATGAAAAAAGTAGAAGGGCACAAGTGAAATTAATTTACTAATATACATTCTTTAACCCAATATTTCCACATGGAACCAATACAAAAATTAATAATGAGGTATTTTCCTTTTTGTACCACCTTTGGAATCTGGTGTGTTTTTTTTTGTACTCACAGCACAACTCAGTTCCAACTAGCCACAATTTTAGTGCTCAAACAAACCAGCCCATTGTTGCTAGTAGATACAGCATTGAACAGCACAGCAACAGATCTAAAAGATTAATAATATATTAAAATTTAAAAAACATGATGTGACATATGTACAGTATGATCTAACTGTATGCTTTAAAAGTTCATGAATTAGGAGAAAAAAAAGAATAGAAGGGTTATCTACCCAAATGCTCACAGTGTTATTCTGGGAAGCAGGATTAGAGCTGACTTCTTATTTTCTTGTTTTCTTTTCTGTGTTTTCTAAATGTTTCATGATAAACCTGTACTAATTCGAAGTTGATAAATGAGGCTGCTCATATTCTCCAATCAGCATGGATTAGATTGATAAAGTAGATTTATGAGCCTTAGACATTCAACTCTTTCTAAGAATTTGGTCCCTGAAAAGTGACTGCATTTATGTTTGTTCTGTATTTCATACTAATGAATACAAATTTCATTGTCCAGAGAGAGGAATGCACCACCATGAGCATGAGCCCTCACATTTGCTCCTTAAATGTGGTGTGTGTAATTACAGTCTGAGAACTGTGAGTAAATTATTTCATTGCCTATTAAATAACCGTTTGTTAAGTCTAGACGACAATCATAAATGGCCATTATTTATAAGGTTTCCATTTAAAGTACTTGGGGAATTGTATAATAAATAGGCAATGTGACCAACAGCTCCTTGTAGCCCCAAAATGCATAAAAAAAGAGAGAAAATATGTAACATTAGCAAAGATGCTAAATACAGACAAAACCCACTTTGAGAAAGTGAGACTAAACTGAAATGCATGCTGCATGTCCACGCCGCCGCAGTCTTGTTCTGCTGACCCTCCCCATCATGTTGTACCCGTTAACCCCCCAAACCCCCTGCCCCAACCCCCCACACAGAAGGCTCTTAGGACACCGCCAGCCCATGGCCTTGTCCACCTTCTCGCTGGCTAGTCCCCCCTGCGACTGCGCCGTCGGGCTGTTCTGACCGTCTCCCTCACTGCAACCTGGACAACATTCCTGGGGCCCTTAAGCGGGTCCAGAAAACATTCGACATAAATTTATTTTACTGAGATATATTTACTAAGCCCCCTACTTACTACATCAAGTGGGGTTTACATTTAGTAGGAAAAGTACACAAAAACACAAAAGTAATTACAGATGGCAGTACAGGCATTATAGGAAGAGGGTGCTATGAGAGAAAGTAACGGGTGGAGGGGGTCGGCCAGGAGAGAGCTCCGTGTCGACAAAGGACACAGCCGTGGGTGATGACGCCCGGTGGGTGAGAGGGAGGTGCAAGGGCGAAGGAGCACCTTCCTGCAGGGGCCTGTCCAGCCCAGGCTGGGTGATCGACCGGGGGGAGTCCAGCAGAAGGGCCAGCAATAGTGCCCACGTCAGGGCTTTCATGATTATTATTAACAACAACAGCACAGATAAAATGTATTGCACATTTTTGATATGCTGAGAGCTTTATGCATAATAATGGGCCCATTCCTTGCAGCAGCCCTTTGACGTGGCTGTTGTTAGTGCCTGTGAGCCTAGGGACTTGGCTACGGTGACTCAGAAAGGGCAGAGCTGGGATCTGCCGGTGCTGCGGTCAAAGCTCTTCACCTCTCTGGTGGAGCTCCTCTCCTTCCAAGGTTTACACCCCGATGTCCAGGGCCCCCAGAGTTGTGGGAGAGGAGCAGCTTTTTGAAAGAGGATCCTGGTAAGAGAAATAAACTGAGATTTATATTCCCAGAAGGCTAAACCTACCTTATGGACAGTAAAGCACAAATTCACTCATGCCTGAACCATGGAGGAAGGACAAAATATGTACAGTCTGCTGCAACGGACACCTGCGGGTTTTGCCTTCCTGACACCCATTCCTTTGTTCTGGTAAACACAGCTGTTCTCAGGGACATTATCTCTCCCCAACTCTCAGTCTATGGGGGTTCTGGTGCAGCAGGCTTTGGGGTGGAGCACATGGCCCTCCAAACCTGGGCAACTGGAACATTCCATTCCCTTGGCCAGTAACTGGATCACAGATGGTATATGACTGATGGCATAGGAGCTCAATCCAGGACTTCACTGAATTCTTGAAAAAGCCTAAAAGTTACAGCTGCTGGCACGCACATCTGCCCACAGGTTGGACACAACTGCCTGAGAATGAAGTCAGAACAGGAGAAAAGTATGCCTCGAGATGAAGAGAGGGAGTCCTATGAGCCACCGAGCACGTGGGTTCAAACATGCAGGTTTTTCAGCTAATGACTCAACAAATGCCTTTCTAGAGAAGTCATTTTGAGTTGGATTTTCAACCAGAAGACACATGCTATGGGTCAGAGTCAAAGCAGACTGGGTAACCATGAGGGTCAAAAGTAGGCCAGAATCAGCCAAAAGGGCACAAAGGAGGTCAGAGAGACCCTAAGTTATATGACCACTACAAACACTGCCTGAGAATTCAACCGTCTTCCTCTGGTGGCCAACAAAGGGGGTAACCTAATTGAGATGCAGGGGCACCAGCCTGCTGTGAATGAGCAGTTGCCGGCTGCTTGCAGTGCCCCAGGCCCTGTACCGGGCACGGGAATATGATGGCCAGCACCGTGCCTTCCCCCTGGAGTTCATCGGCTGCTCTAGAGGGCCAGGAAAGGAGGCACAGAAATACAGCCAGGAATTTTATCTGTGTCTGGATTTCTAAGACATTCCCTCCTACCCTGAAAATACTGAGCAAACTTTCTTAATGGGACAGCTGACAATTGTCAGTTTGAGCAGGCATAATTCTTATTAGAGCTTTCCATCAGCAAGTCCCATTTTTCTAGAAATTTCACATTTATAATTAGTCGTTAAGAACTTCGCAATTAAGTTAAAAGGTCATTTTTGTATTTTAAGAGCCACATATTTATGCATTACATTTTTAAAGAAATAAGAGCCCTCTGTGCCTCCCCAAATGGATTCCTTACAAAGCAACAGGAAAAAAATGTTTTATTAATGCACAAGACTGAAAGAAATGTCAAGTATGCTAAAGTTCTGGCTTTGATTTTGGACTTCAGAGGCAGCGGACCAGAGCCCTCTGATTACGATCCGATGTCCCAGAGGAGAATATTTACATCTCTTCCAGTGGGCACCGCAGCCAGTGCCAGGAGAAAACCGCCAGTGATGAGCACAACGTGATGTCATTCCACCTGGTCGGGGCACTCAGGAACGACACCGAGCGCGCCTCACAGGCCTCCCCAGCTTTGTGAGATCTTGTCTGACACATGGAACCATGGAGAAGTTTCAAGAGTTAACTTTTACTTGGGCTACGTGACTTCAGCCCATCAAAGTTTGTGCTGAGATTCCTCCAACTCCCACTTGGCTTTGAGGGTTGGGGGGCACCCGCGTGGCCCATCTGTGTTTCCCCAGGAGAGGGGGTGGCTCTGGGCACTGACGGTGCCGTGTGCTGCCAGCCTGAGCCTGGCACAGTGCCTGCCTGCAAGCCCTCCCCTCCGCCTCCGCACCAGTGGCCGCAGGACAACCAGCCCCGACCCGGTTTCTTTACCTGCTCAAGGGGAATGAGAGCAAAGCTTTTTGCATTTGTATTTTGAAATCTTCAATTATGCATACAAAACATACAATTATGCATACAAAACAAGAGAGAAATAAGGAGTATGGGGAGATTTGCTTTTTGAAAACAAGTGTGTTCTCTGCTCACCCGGAATTGTTCTACAGCCCTATTCGGATATTAAATGATCCAAACACAGTGAAGTACAATTCCACAAAATAAATACCCAGGGATGGCCACCCACATCAGATGCGCTCTGCCAGGAGGGGACCTGAGGTCCTGAGCGGCTGAAGTGAGGTGGCTCAGCACAGAGTAGACATTGGCAACTCAATGTCTGACTGATAGCAGAGAGAGGAAACTTTTCATATTGGGGTCACAGAGAGGGCTGTTCCTGTCCTTGACTCTCTGGTTTGGAGGTCACCTGTCCAGAAGGGGGCCGGCTCCTCCGTCCCCTCGCTGAGCACGGAGCTGCCTGGGCTGGATGGAGCAAGAACCGTTCTACTGGCGGGGACGGAGCCAGGGGCGCCTGGGGGCACAGCCCCGCCTCGGGCTGCCCTTTCCCACAGGGGCAGTGCTGGGCACAGCCACGCTCACGATGTGTGAGGTAGTGCCAGGCAGGGGCAGAGTCTACACCCGCTCAGTCACACTGGGACTCGCTTGGGCACAGGCCTCATGAAGGTGCTATAGTTATTGTATCTTACCAAGAAAATGAAGCTCTGAGAGGCAGATGGCCAGCCCAGGAAACACCAGCACCTTAGTGAGTGGTGGGCATGGAAGCTAGCCGTGTCATTCCACGGGTGGAGTGTGACAGGAGTGTGTGGAGGGCGGCCACGGGCTCGGCTGTGACAAGGCCAGGCGTCACCCCCGGGGGGCTCCCCTGGCCTTTGGTTTTATTGTTTTACACTGTCAAAGAAGGTGATAACACTAGGTGCTTATATATTTTTTCAAAATATTAGCAAAAATTGAATCTATATTCAAAACTGTCACTTTGCTTTTAAAATGTTTTAATAGCAGCTTTTCACCCCTCACCAGGATCCAATCAAGGCTGTGCACTGCATGGGCCACCAGGTCTCTTCAGGCTTGTAGTCCAGGGTGATGACACTGACGTTGTGAAGCCACAACAGCTGTCTTGCAGAAGGGCCCATATTCTGGGTTTAGCTGTTCCCTTATATTGTCCTTGAACGCATCCCACTAGCCCCACTATTCCTGTAAACCGCATAAGCCTGATTGGATTCAGGTTAAACTCTCTTGGGAGGAAGATTTCATTGGAGATCTTATGCATCTCACAATGCTTCACATCGAGAAGCGTGTCAGCGCTTCACACCAGCACATCAAGAGCCGGGCTGGTGCTCAGCGGAGGGTGGCAGCTTGCTTAGGCTGGTGAGCATCAGATCTCTCCATTAAAAGGTATGGGTTTTTTTTTCCATGTTAAAGGGCAGTCCATGTAAATTTTTTGGTATTGTGTCCATATCCTATTCCTCAGCAATCTTCTAATTTTTGTAGCTAATTTTTATGCTGGGTTTGTGGCCTATCATGTTTCCCCAATGGAAACCTGTATTGTTTGGGTTGGCGATCTGGTGAGGCGCACTCTCCCCACTGCTGCCCCCAGTGACAGATTCACGGACCTCACCCCAGGCCCTGGGCTTTTTCCTCTGCATGCCAAGAGGGTGGCTTTGCTCTTTGCAGGGGGCAGAGTTCCATCAGGATAAGGGCAGGATTCAGTCTCTCCAGGACTCTAAGAACAACACTAGCCACCTGGTAAAATGCCTTATGCTTTTAAAAAGTTTAATTTTATCCAAGTAATATATATGCGGACATTTTTAAGAGCAAAACAGTACTAAATAAAAGGCTCACCACAGAAGCGGGAGTCATTTGGGTCCAGAGCCAGCCACTTTTAACCCCCGTAGCTACTTCTTTGGGTAATCATCTCCATATGTCTGAGTGATAATGTAGAACTACTACACTTGATTGGAACGTCTTGGTCATTATCTCTGACTTCCTGTTGTGTAGATGAGGATTAGATGCTTTTCCTATGTCCTGCTTTGGAGGAGAAGGGGGTACGAGCCCCCAGGACTCTCACACTGAGTCCTGACAGCAGCTAGCACATCGTCAGTGGGCCTTCAAAATACCTGTGGAATGTTTCTGGATGAAAGACACAGATGTCCGAATGCATAAAGCCAGGCTTCATCCTACGGTTTCTCACTCCAAGTACGCACTTAGCAGAGTGTGGGAGAGTCCGTCACCTCTCAAGGTCACATATATTAAATTGGTTATTTTTATCTTGTTTTACTATGTTCTTGGGAAACTTTAAAATTCAACACATTAAAATATTTTTAAAGGGTTGTCATGAAACTAATTTGAATGGTTCAGTAAAAAATTTCTGCAGCCAAAATATTTTTTTCCCAAGTGAATTCTTAATCAGCAATAGAGAAAGGAAGAATTTGTAATAAAGTAATCTTTTCTAAACAATGATGAGCAAACACGCCTGGAAGGATATGGGAGACCTTCCCCGAAGTCACGTAGGCTCAGAATTTAGCCCTTTGCCTTGTAGAATTGGTGCCAAATCAAGAAAAAAAAAAGGGATGTATAAATTATGAATACTTTGAAAAGACTCCCATCTCATTAATATGTCTCAAAACACATTGCTTAAGGGTAAAGTTAATTAAATCAGGGTATACATAAATTTGAAATGGACTGGTAATCAATCACAGACAAAATCACATTATATAGAGACAAAATGGGAGTAGTGAACATTAATAAAAGTTAAATGAAAACAGATTCAAACAATGGAAGGAACTTTTTACCTGCTTGTTGCTGCGTCTCTACACTACCCAATTTAGGCGAATATCTGAAGCTAGTTGATGAAAGAATTAAATATCCTTCTTCACCTGGAACCCTTTAAAGCGGTGAATCTTCCACTGAGCGCAGAGACTTTCTCAAGGTGACTTCCATAAGCACGAGACTTTCTAACAAGACAATAAGATTCTTAAATATACTGACCGGATTATGTCATTTTGTGGATTTCCCAAGAATTCTATTTCTCTGTCTGGCTATTCTTCTTATCTGTTTGGGGGCCTTTCACTTCCATTGCATTCCGTTATTTTGTATGAAGGGAACAGAAAGAAATTCAAACCAGCCATTTTGATCACTTGTTAACAGTTCTGACGAACTGTACCCTTTGAGTTTTTGTTCTTGGTAATTCACCGCAGGTTCCAAGTGTTGATGTGTTCTCACTGAGAGGGGCCATGGAGGGCAGATTTGAAGTCAGCTTCTGCGGCTGGAGTATCTGTCCCTTAGTGGGGGCTCCTGTATGTATCTAGCCGTTAGGGCCCAGATCTTAGAATGGTAAGGCTCTCGGAGACGAGCCAGCTCACATCTCCACGGAGGCACCTTCCTAGCAGGTGCTAGTAAGAGGAGGGGGTGTGCAGTCCAAAGACCAAGGGTTTTGGGGGCAGCGTAGATTTGATCACCTGTGAACAAGGCTAACTGCAGGTGTCAGATGCTTGGGCAGGTGATGTAAGGTAACAGTTATGCAAGAGCCAGGGGTGCAATGTAATGGATAAAGCCCCAGGATTTGGAATTGGAGGTGAACCCAGATGGGCACACGATCAGCTTTGTCTCTTCAGAGCTTTGTGTCTCTGGGCTGGTTACATATCTTCTCTAAGGCCCAGTTTCTCCATTTGTAAAAGTGAGAAAACAATGCATCTAATTTCTGATGTTATTTTTAAAGACTGGATGGGATAACATACCTGATGCTCAAATAATAGGCCAATCCAGATTAAAAGCTAGGTACCAGATCAACTTACTTCTAAGAGTTTCAGATTACTCAAACCATGTCACTAATCGAGGCAGCCACATTTATAATTGACACTTAAAATTTATAGAGAAGAAAACCAAGGTTAAACAGTCACAGCATATGTAGTAGAAAAAAATCATATCTTGTATCTTGAAATCTCCTTAATAGAGTAACACAAAAATACTTGCTATGCACTTCCTCGGCATAGACAATAACATAAAAGACAAAGAGAGATGGGCCCAAGGCGGAAAGTACAGGGCATTCCCACGAGGAGAATTCCGCTTGGAGTGTAAACCTCCATGCACAGCAGAATAACTACTGCCTAGGGCAGCATGAGCTACGTGGCAAATAAAGGGGTGCAGAGGAGTGAGCCCCAAGGAACAAGGGCTGGCTCGCTGTCAGGAACTGTGGTCAAAGGGCGAGGAGCTGGGGTTTGAACTGGGCCATAAAGGTTTGTCTTTGGGGAGGAGGCGAAGAGGACGGAGGTCGTTATTTCCAATGCAAAGACCGTGAAGTCCTGTCCAGCCTCCATCTCCACTTTAAGCCAAGATAGGCCTGCCCACCTGTGTCTCAGCAGGTTCTGGGATTTCACATAAGGAGAGAGAGAACTTGTGCAGCTTCTAGCGCTCTAGATGAGGGTCGCCCTCTGCCCACAGGAAGTTGGAATAAAAATATCAGGAGTAACGTTAACGATGTGCACCCACCCCAGCCGTTCTCCTGTGCCACTGTCCTTGGGCATGTGCAGGGTTAGGGCGGCTGTGGAAGCTCGTGCAGGGCACGGACATGCATCAAACAAGCTATAGCAGAATCTACACCCAAGGGGCTTGGTGGGAACACAAAATAAAAAGATTAAGAAACATGAGGGAGAAACATGAGAGGTTATGATGTCTGCCACTGTTAAGCTTATCTTGATATATAAGATAAGCTTATTATGTTATCTTGATATAAAAGCTTATAGTTTCATGAGTGGTATGCAGTCTTCTCAGGTTAGGGCCTTTTGTTGTTCAAAGCCACAGGTCTCCTTTGTGTTCCAGGACCATGTAACCCGCCTCCGAACACACGCCCTGCGTACTGACCATCTCCACCTGGATGGCTCAGAGGCCCGGGGGCGCTCTCCCTCCACAGCCCCTCCCGCATAGACTGCATGTACCCCCTCCCTCAGCCCTACCCCGGGAAGCTAGAGGGCCAGGCAGGCTCCCGTCCCGCCCCCCGCACGACGCAGTGTCTGCTCCCCAGCTTCCAGGCTGGACCCCCTGCCCCTTCTCATCTATCTGCTCTTCAGACTGAGCTGCAGAGGGTCACCCACAGAATAAAACCCGAACTCCCCTTAGCAGAGCATAAACGGGCCCCATTACCTGGCCTCAGCCACCCAGGCTGACCTGGGCGCCCACCGTGCTTCCCTTGAAATGTGCATTCTGGCAGCATCCGACCACCTCCTGGGCTCTGGGGCCTCCCTGCCCACTCGCGCTATTCCCCCCCCCCCCCCCCCGCTCCATGCCCACAACTTGGAAAACAGCTCTTCATCCTCGTAGACTCAGCTCGAGAGCCTTTCCTCCTCTGATCCCTCCCCGACACCCGCCCAGGTGCTGAGCTGCTCCACAACCGTGTGTCTCATGGAGCTGCCATCGTTCACAACATGTGTGTTCGCACCCCCTCCGTCAGCTCCTTGAGATCAGGTGCAAACCCTGCCTCCTGCCAGCTCTGGCCTCCTGCACGCAGTAGCCCAGCCATACGAGATGCTGTTGAGCAAATGACTTAACATTAAAACGAAGAAGAGAGGGATCAATATTATTTGGTTGAAATCAACAAGAAATCCACTCCAAACATGAGTTTACTTAATGCAAGTATGTGTGGGGGGAGGACTGGTGTGGAACATCCTCCACCAGTTTATCTTTCCTTTGAAACTGCCAATGAAATAGTCTCACACATGTACAATAGGGCAAAGCAGCATTTGTTTGAAAGAAATAACCTCTGTGGCACTGACCTGAGCTCACAGAGCTTTTGGACTCTTCTCAGCTGGTCCTCACATTTATCTAGACTATCTCCAACCCCCTCTCCACTACCAAAACAACAAAAATAGACAAAAACGCCACAAAAATTTAGAACCAGCCAGGCAGTATGGATTTGGCACTGACATTGCTCTGAGAACTCTCAAAATTGCTTTCAAAGCCCCTGTAGAAAAGTGGGAGAAATCATGAGATTGTACAAAGGGTTCCTCTTCTTGGCACCCCTTGAAAGGAGGGTGGCGTATGCATTCATGCCTGAAGTCCGGTCTGACCTCTAAAATCCTCGAGGTTTGAGTATTCCGTTAATTGCAATCATTTACTTTCCCTGGAAATTAATAGGCACCATCTGCTTAATGATAAAGCCGAGCTCTGCAAGTATTTGAGGAAAAATGTGCCACCATCAGCATAGTAGAGTCATATTTGAGGAAGCCTGCTAGACACAAGTATTTTTTAAATAATTAAAGTCAATCTCATTCATTAACTTAAAAATACTGTTGTGATCAGTCGCCTCTATTTATCAGCCCCACCCTTGTAAATATGCACCTCTGCAACCTTCCATTTCACACTTACAGTAGGTTAAATAACTATCACTGGTCAGAGGGTTCTGATCGCACAGCAGGATGTTGAGGACATCGTGAGAAAAAATAAAGATGGAGAAATGAGTGTCTCCTGTGAACCACATGTCCTTTTCTGGGTCTCCTGCCAGGACTACAGTCCTTCCCGAGCAAACACGAAGCGGGCTGTGAGCACTCCTAACAAAATTCTTTGCAGGCGGCCACCTCCCCCGGCTCCTGGGACTCAGCCTGTGGCTCTGCCCGCACCTGGGAAGGGCCCCAGAAAAACGGGCCGCGTTTGCTAAGCAGCAGCCTACAGAGTGGGGAGCGCCAGCGTCTTCCCTGAATGGCTGTGAACATTGATCCACCTGTGAAGAATAAGGGAGCGTCTCTGTACAGCAGTAGATAAATAAAGGAGGAAAAGTGGAGGAGAGAGAAGCACACACATGAGGGCCAGTAGCTCCAGGCGGGTTTCCTCTGTGTGTGTGTGGCCCGGGGCAGGAGGAGGCGTTTCTGTGGACATGCCCCCTTCCTAAAGAGGCCAGCTGGCTGTCTGGTTTGGGGTGAGTCCTGTGCAAGAGCCCAGTTATTTTCATAGGCAGAGGCCGTACAGTTTTGAATCAATGTGAAGGATTCTGAATTTTTAAAAGCAGCTGGTGAGCAGCAGCTGATCCACACCACTGCAGCCCGCCGAAAAAATCCCTTTCTAGTTCTGTGATATTTAACTGTCCTAACAATGGTCTTGCACCATTAGAACGTCCTGGGGGCTACGTAGATTGCTTCTGTGAAGTATGATGGATACTGACTGGAGCCTCCATTAGCCATGTGCTTATCTGTCTGTATACGTTCAGGTAAGTTACTTAATGTCATTAAATCTTATTTCCTTTTCCTGTAAAATGAAGAAAATAATAGCGCCTACCATACAGGGCTGTGAAAATAATAAGATAATGGATGGAAAGGGCATAGCCCAGAAGCCTGGATCAGAGGAAGCTATACTTGTTATTTTAATTCTTATCATTATGCCAACCTCACTGCAGGAATTAGCGTCAACATCCGGCAGGCAGAAGTTCTACGAGACGTGTCCACGAAGGCCCTGAAGTTGCGTGAACACGACATGATTTCTGGTGAACAGGGGACGTGGTCTCCTAGAATATGAATCCTGCATGCCACCGTTTCTTCTTCTTTTTTTCTTTTTCCAAACAAATGTCCACTGTACTGTGTTACTGAAAGGCACGTGGGTTCTAGAGTCACAGGGGCCTGCCGTCCCCCAGCCCCACTGCATCTCAGCTCCATCACCGGGGGCAAGCTACTGAACCTCTCTCAGCTCCCGTTTCCCCATTTGTAAAATACAGACAGTGAGTGGGCAGTCGGGGTGGACTCCGTGGTGCCAACCTGGTTCTGCCACTTACCCCAGGTGACCTGGGGGCAAATCACTGAACGTCTGCCTCAGTTTCCTCCTTTGAAAAATGGATATAATAAAAATACCCATCAGGCAGATGCAATAAAAAGTCTTAGAGCTTAGGACTGTGAAGTTTCAAAGAGGTGATGCCTGTGAGCCTGATACGTGCCCAGTACTTACTACACAGGACCTATCATTCTTACTGTAAAGAAATCAGAAAATACAAATGGGCAAGAAAGGAAAAATGGGGAAAAAAACACAATTTTTAAGTGGAAATTTTTAGAATGAAGCAAAACACTATAAAAACGATCAAAATTATAGTAGGGGAAAGACACTCTTTCCAAGAAAAGTATGGACACTTACTTCCCTAGTTATCTTTTCCAAAGGTGTCTGGATAGGGTGCTGATGTGTCCTGAAGGTGGGAGAGGACTTCTGCGTTTCCCTTTTCAGACTCGCTCGCAGCTCACAAGGCTTCCGCCGGAGGGGCCAGGAGCGGTCAGGGCAGCGACGGCATCGCACGAGGCGAGGCACATTCCCTATTCACCGGGGGAGGCTCGGGTTCGACTTTTTGTCAAAGCCAAGAGGCTAAAGGAAATGAACTGGTTAATACCAACAAGTCCAAGTTCTGTTCATGGTGGAGGTTCTAAAACATAGAACTTTCCCCCTAAAACCAAGGCTCAAATCCCCTCCATCAACCCTGTCCCTAAGGCACTTGGCAAGAATGGGTATTAACAAGAAAATTCCTCTAGTGTAAAACAAAACAATCCCAGAACTGCTTTTCGTCACCCAGAGAACCTTACAAGGTAGGGCAGCACAGAGACTTAGATGGAAGGTCTGCTTACAAGTATCATTTTGGGTGGGTTGCTTAAAAAAAAAATCTTTTAGAATACACAAATTCTGTTAGAAGATATAGGAAAATAGAATTAACTTAGCCCAAGGATTTTGTTTGTACTTAAATAGTATTTATTGTGTTTAACATGGAAAACGATCATCTTTATATGGGAGTATAAAACCAGGTCAGTGGTATTTCTTCTTTGCCTTTCTTCTCTTTACCTCTAAAATGCAAAATCTTTCATGGCATCTATTTACCTGGTTACTACACATACATAATTAATTTTTAAAATAAGAAATCACAACAACAATTATTTCCCGTGTTTTGTCAAGTTTCAAATGACACAAAAGTTCAAGGTTGAAATTATAGCTTTTAACGGTTTAGCACATTATTTTGAGATATAACAGATGGATATTTGTAAGTTATAATACATTCTAAATATTTCAACAATAAGAAATAAAGATTACTTATTAAAGAATAGCTTTTTAAAATCCTCCTTCTAGAATCCTTCTAGAATGACCATTATTATTTCTGTACAGCATTTTCTTTATGTGCTACTTGGTTACTTGGAATTAGTAACCTTGCACACAAACCTTCGATTATTCTAAGAGGCCAAGAAAGGACAAGAAATTATACCTTTCAGTGTCTAATCACCTAATTTGATTTTCTTTGCAAGGAGCTGGCAGACAGGCCTGCAATATTATGTGAAACACTTAACTCCACTTTGAAGGTAGGCAAACATTTACCATCCCACTCCGTTCCTGAAGACAGTTGGTATTTTTCCTGTGACCCAGACTAAGGCCCCATTGATTATGGTCAGATGGCCACTTACTAGGGTGCCTTAAGCCCCTGCTTGTTGAATTCATCACAAGAGGCAAGAGGTACTCTGGCTTCGGCAGAGGTGAAACAGCTACAGACAGACTCCATCCCCACCCTACCCCTAAAAGGTTTCGATGGCTTCCTGGGGCAGAGCAAGAGGCCCCAGACTGGGGGGCTGGCCCCCCTATCTGTACAGCTTCGTCTCATCTTTGCTCTTGCTAATAACCACCACCACCACCACAGAGCAACAACTCAGTAGCTAATACCCAGAGAGGGCCCAAACCCTGTGCATGAAGCAATTAATTTAATCCTCATGACAACCCTTTAAGGGAGGGGCTGTGCTCACCCCAGCTTCACCGACCAGGTCGCTGACCAGCCAGAGACCAGCCGGCCAGTAAGTGTTGGAGCCGAGATGCAAACGCACGCAGCCTGGCTCCAGTCCTGTGCTCTCTGTCTAGACCCTTACTGAGTAATAGGGTCTGGCACAGAGCAGGACCTCACCAGCTCTTTACTAAATGACTGAACAAGTGAATTCTACCATGAATCAAGAAGACTTTACAGTCCATCCTGACTTAGTTTTCTACTTGGCCAAGGAGGATTCAAAGGAATACGCGGAAATTTGTTCAACACACAGTTCTGAGCACCTACAACGTGCCAGGCACGCCGGCTGGGAGACCAGCCCTGCCTGCAAAGAGCTTGCTGTTTAGCAGAGGACACAGACTGGACTGCTGGGGGCTGCCCGTGACAGGGCACCTGCCCTCGCCTCTCGGAGCCCAGCCTTGGGGCAGGTTCGAGACAGCGCTGGGATGCTTTTCAAATAAAGACAGTTTATTCGACACACACATTCCGCTTATACTGTCTGTGGCCTGGCCCGGAAACAGGGCCTGGTCTGAGGAGCAGCTCGCCAAGTGCTCAGTGGACGAATGGAGGCGGCGGCTGTCCAAGCAAAAAAACAAACGCTTTTCAAATGCTCAATAACTTGCCAGCTCGAGCCGTTGGTGTCTCTCACACACTTGAGTAGAAGACGAGTTCTTGTTTGCAACCCCTACATGCAGACATCCCTTAAAACTGGGGGCAAATCAATAATCGGAGTAGCAGATAGAACTCCAGATTTTGTATCACATATTCATGCACCACCTTCGTTTCCATAAATGCTCAATTTTAAAAGATGTTCTATTTGTCTGTTTAAAAGTTGCCTTAAGAGTTGGAAAGGTCGGCTCTATCTTATGTGATCTGTCATGCACAATTCATTGGAACACTTGAATTATTACAATTCCGATTTTTTTGTGGAAGTCATCTTGTTTTCTTAAAACCGGCAAATCAAAATTCTAGGTTTCATGACTGTTTTATGTAACCATGCAATGTTTTTCCATACATATATAAGAAAGGCTCTTCAAACACATGCCAAGATTCTCATTCCATAGTCATCACAATTTTTTCAATCAGAAAGTGAACAGCTTTGACATTTTAACGTAAGAAACTGTCACTTTCAGAATCTGATTAGACTATTCTAATAGCAGGCTGGAGTCATTAAAATTGGCTGTTAGAGAGCAACTTCACATGCTTAGGAATTGGTGTATTGTAGTGATGACAGCCTCCAAGTCAGGCTTGTAAGACAGGTTCTTCTCTAAAGACTGGATGAATTAAGGCATGTCACGCGTAAACCACCCACTAGAAACGTGTCTCAGTATTGTTTAATCATACAAACTACATCTTCACAATGAAGTGATGCTATTTTGCATAAATAAAATGCAATATTTATACCTTAGCCTAGTGCATACATACTTAAGTAGGAAATGTAAAAGACAGTCTGCGAAGTATTTATGCCACCTTTTCAGGATCACACAGAAGAGCATTTCGTAATTCCCCTTTGTCCATCATTACCATTAGGAGTGAGAAAGGGTGGGAGTCACCAATAATTTGTTAATAGTTTCGGAGAGAAATGCCAGGTTAATTAAAACAAAAAAGGCACAATGTTTCCTAAGATTTACTACCATTTTATTGAAGGGCAAACCTTTCAAATTCCAGATGTGACGTTGCCTTAGGAGAATTCCGGTGCTGCTGCGGAAGGTGCAGTGAAGGCCTCCAACAGGACGCCGCTTGTCGGGCCCCCGCCGGCTTTCCCCTGGGCCAGCAGATGCCAGCAGATGCCAGCCGGGAGTGGGCGCTGGACCCTGGCCTCGCGGGTGCACACCAGGCTGCCTGCAGGTCATGAAGGCACAAAGAAATGCTGTTTCCAGAGTCTTCTTCCAGAAAGTCATAAAGGGCTATTTCTTGGCTTTTATGACCTTATTTTCTTTTAAAGAACTTCACTTTCCCACAGAGGAGACAGAGCTGGTATGTGTGATTGACAGCGTATGAGTCACAGACAAGGGAAGCTTCACTGAGAAGGCAGAAGACCCTCCTGATGGGCAAGTCTATAGAGTTCGTTAATTTTCTTAGTCAAATAGCCAGCAAACAGGCAGAAAATGTTTTAAAAAAAATCTGACATTCAGCCAGGTGCACTGAGCTGCATGATTGATGCACACGTGTTTCATTTGTGAGAAGTCCTAGCATTGAGGCTGCGGTACCGAGGGTAAATTTCTGCAGAAAAATAAGAAATTGGGAGCAGTAAGGAGTTCAAAAAAGGAGCGCTTCTACTTCCATAAAGAAAAATCAAAGGACAGTGAGTCCAGCGCGAAGCATCAGACATGCGCCAAAACTTCTGCCAGGAGGCGGCTCTCTTCCTTGTCAGTTGGACCTGCTTCCTGGTGGCGTTTAGAAAACAATGTGAACCTACAGAATTCAGTTGAGCTGTCTGAGATCTTTTATCCAGAAGTTATTTTGATATCAAGATGCTTAAATGTATGCTCCTAGGTGAAATGTAACAAAATAAAACCTACCTAAGGCTTTGCATGTAAAGGGAAGTACCCTGGTCTCTCTCCCCTTGGATACAGGCAGGCAACCTGCTGGGGGCTCCCGGAGAGATTCTACCTGCTTTGGACGACCACACTGAGCAGGTCTTTACCGAGTTCCCACAGCTTTCCAGGTGTGCAGTGTGGGGCCTGCGCTGAAGGGTTTTATAGGCAAGTAAAATGATTTTATTCATGCTCCCCAAACACTGCTTCACAAAACCAACGTGCTAACCAATACTTCAATATACAAAGAAGGAAGGAGGAACAAGACCTTCAGACTTTACGGTGAAGAATTAAATGCATGTTTCGATGTCACAGATAAAATGGGAAATATTTCAACGTTTAGATATTCTTAGTCTTTAAACTCAGTATTCAAACTTATTTATGCCATTTCTATTGTCTGGGACTCTTTGTGTAAGTACATCAGAGTGTAAAATCCAAGTGATCTTACTTTCCATGTGAGATGTCTTGTTTTTGATGATAATGACTCAATCTTATGTGCAGTAACTACAAAACGTCATCTCCAAGAATGCCCAAGATATATTATTGGATATGGTAGAAATAATGTTGGAGACAGAGAATATGTGGCCCAGTTTCCCATTGAGGACAAGTATGTATTATTCCTCTATTTTAGTCTAGACTGGGACACTATTTAGGGGTATCCATACTTTTCCAGGGCTGAAGCCAGTAACCTGCACAGCCCCCAACCCCGAGCAGTTATCGCACATTAGACCACCACTCTTCACCAGGAAGGTTTGGCAAGAATGCATGTGCATCTGATTTTGGAAAAAATATCCTTTAATCTTGGCAGATCAAAAGCATCACTTTCATGCAAAGAAAAACCACATGTGTTGTTAGCAGTTTTGGTGATGGGTAGTAATATTGCTAACTCATGTTATTAATGTAAAAAATATTAATAGAGTCCTATTCCCCAAAAGAACAAAAATGTCTTAAGGATTTGTGATGCCTAAAATGCTATAAATCTCTGAAGACAGGTTATATCCTTCCCACTTCCCTGAGGCATTTGTCACATTGCCAGACAAGATTTGAGCAAGATAAGCCTTAGAAACTTTTTGAAGATACGAGGAAGATCATGTTAGGGAAGCAGCTTAGGGATGATACTTTACCAAACCCACATCCTTCAGAGGCCTACCACTAATAATAAACTGTCATTTCTATTGCAAGATGGTGGATATTACGTCAACAATGGCACTATATTTAGTAGTAACCCTTTTTCTGTTTGCCTTTTGTGTGTTTGTGAGGGAAAATATCCCTTGAGAAAACAACACAATAGAAAAGTCTCAAGCAGACAAAGGCATTGCTCATTAAGCAAGCCCTTCCTAACCACTCCGGGTCACTTCTCTGCCCTTTTTTGTACTCAGCTTTCCTGTTACTCCACCCAAGTATAAATATAAAATATCACCCAATATAAAATACTGATTTTTTTTTCTACTCCATTCAACCTATAGATTTTGTAACCTTCAGTCATTGAATAGCTGGCTGATGTCATCTATTTTCTGTGGATATGTGTTTTCAAGTGTATTATTCCCTGTAGAAGGTCAATTTTATTCTGTCTGAGAATTAATGAGCTGATGTGGTTTAAATTTAAAGGTCATATTTTTAGAAGCCTCCACATAGTTTTCAAGTGCAGCCAATACAACATGTTACAAATTCTCACAAGAGACTTTATCAGAGTGTAAAATCCAAGTGACCTTACTTTCCATGTGAGATGTCTGTTTTTGATGATAATGACGCAATCTTATGGGCAGTAACTACGAAACGTCATCTCCAAGAATGACCAAGAAAAGTCAGTAATTCAAAATCCATAGGAATGTGGCACAGCCACTGAATGGCCATCTTATGGCTGCTCCGAGGCCAAAGGTGAAAATGTAACATCTCACCCATTTTCAAATCAATCAAAAGGCAGAGATATCTCATTTATTGTATTAGAAAATTAAAGCATACTGTATATGCTAACATGGTAATGTTACAAAGAAAGATTAGGCGAGGGAAGGAAACCTCAGTAGACATTGTATAAAACACGGTGACATTTGGTTTGAGGATATGAAAGGTACTGGTAACATTTTTTAAAAGACAGATTCAAATTACATTATTTACATATTAGAGCTGAAGGAAGTTAAGAAAAGCTGCTACTATATCTGAAATTACTTGGAATCAGCTGATCAGGTACTAACCACACTGAATTCTGAAGCACTGTGCCTCTGGAAGGTATCTTAAAATAAGTAAGAAAAGAAAAAAATTCGAACTAGCAATGAAAGAAGTGAGAAACGAATAAATGAATAAAATGTAAGAAAAACCAACATGTAAGGATTCGGTAGCAAATAGACAAGGGCCAAAGCAGCCAGAAGTCCTGTAGGCAGACACGCAAAGATAAAATTTACATCATTATCAACTTCCTAAATGTGGAGAAGAGGTGTGAACATCCTTCTCACAAAGAAGAGCTTCGATACCCTAATTCACAGAGGGAAAAGAGGAAGAATAAATTCCATAAAAGCAGAAGAAATTTTCCTACCAACGCAGTTGGTGGTTACTGCCCAGAAATCCTGTATCACCTAAGAAGATGTAACTTGCATTCAGATTTTAGCAGATTTAATTCAAATTTAAAGATTATGGTCAGGACAGGTTCATAGTTCTGGAAGATAAAGAGCTCAATTATTGCCTCAAATGGAAACTTGCCTGTGGAAGGTCAAGTTCAGGCAGGCTGAGCAAGGATGCTGACTCTCTTCACTCAAACTCACCAACCCTGGGGATTTTTAAAGCCCAATAAACTTCTTTTGATATTTCTTTGCAAGACTTAATTACAGGCCAAAAAATTCCTGATCAATTGTTTGATAAATAGAACATAAATGGGGAGAACATATCATTTATCATGCGAACCAGACACGTGAGTGTAATGAGTACTTAACGCTGGAACAATGGTTGAAACTGGGATACACAGTCACCCTAACTAGGAGCGATTTCTAAAGTGAAATAACTTCAGGCCAGCTGTGAGCCTTCTCCCGCTCTGAAAAATGTCCTTGTGCAAAGCCCTATTGAAAAATTCCTTGAGGTGGTACTTTTCTTTTTTAATTACAAATTTTTTTTAATCTAAAATTTTTTGAGGTCATATTTTTAAATCTTGGAATGCCAACATTGAAGACTTCACTGAAGTATTCAAAGAAACCCTTGGAAGGGTTAATTGCAAGAGGGTTTGCATTTTTTTTTTCCCTTTTCAGAATAATTTGGATTCCAAACTCCTAATAGAATGTAAACAAAGGCAAATGATACATTTAATGTAATGAACTCAGATATAAAACTCAATGTCCCTGGAAATAAAGAACAGTAATTCAATTATTGCAAAAGGGATTAACTTGAATTTAATTTGCATTTATTTAAATCTATTTCATTTGGGCACCCTGGGACGCAGTACGCTGGGCTTGCGTAAGAAGGCCTGGGTTCTGGTCTGGCGCTAGGACTGTGGCCCCCTGAGGTTCTCTCGACCATCTGGAATCTGCTTCTTCATTTATAAAGTGAGACGACTGACCCACCGTTTGTTACCAGGATTAAATAGGAATGTATGTAAGAGCATTCTTCAACTCTCAAGTTTTAATTGAATGTAAGAACTTCCCCCTCTGTCTCTGTCTCTCAATTCATCAAACGTTTTGTACTATTTTCAGTCAGACATCAGATACGAAGGAGCGGACAGTGACTTAACAGGGGCTGATAAAGTCTCAGGATCTGCTGTCCCAGGCTTGGCTTTTGCACTTGAGAAACGTTTATCAACTCATCAAGTAAGAGCATACTAAGCCCCCAGTATGTGCTTGATTCTAAAAAATAGAAACACAAGTAACATACATGTGTTTTCCTTAAAGGACCCCAAAGTTCAGGGTGTCAGATGATAAAATATAAAGAAATGAATTCTATCTTGTATTCAGCACTGTAATGGAGACCTGAGGCTAAACAAATTGGATGAACTTGCACATTATCTTTGCCAAAGGGTTAGCTAATCTCCTTACTATTTTGATCTCTGGATATGAGGGGCAAAGACGTTATTATTGCTGTTTTCAGTATTTGCAGTGGAACTAACTGGCTTTGTGGGGGACCCAGGTACCTTAATGACATGTCCAGTGGGTTTAGATCTTGCTAAGACTCT
This sequence comes from Manis javanica, assembly GCF_040802235.1. NCBI lineage: Eukaryota > Metazoa > Chordata > Mammalia > Pholidota > Manidae > Manis > Manis javanica. Next base: position 2,873,783 of record NC_133170.1, on the reverse strand, counting down.
TCTCTGAAGTCTCTTACAGTCCATAGAGATTGCCAGTGCAAATGGTCTTTGTGTATTAAAAATGCTCCTGACATGATAGACTCAAGTGATAGACAAATATGTATTGAATACATATTCTGTGGTAGGCATTCTATTAAGGGCAGGATAGACTCTTTAATAATCTCTCACATGCCCCGAAGTCTACACTTCTGAGTGGAACTGCCCTTTGTGAATTTCTGTGACAAGAGCTCTCCAGGTACAGTCTCGTATATATTATTTCTGGGGTTTTTCCAAATGGAATTAAACTTTCAGTGTACCATTGTTGTTAATAAATAAATACTTCCATTTCTTACCACACTTTTCTCCACTTTATAACAGAACATTAATTTCCAGAGGACATGACGGTCCAAGACAGAAGGTGGCAAGTATTAGGCTATGATCTGCTGGCGGGCGTGCATTCCTCATTAAACACTCCCACACGCTCACACTCACACACCCCTGCGGACCTACCTCTCCAACCTTACAACCCGATCATTTTAATTTCGGATAATATGTGATTTGTACATTTTTGATGTTTCACAAATGCTCTTTTTTTGTGGGTGGAATCCGATAGGCACCACTTGGAGAGGAAACTTAAAAAAAATAAACATATAAATCGTCCTTGAGTTCTGTATAGAATTTGCTAATATGCATAGTATCATTTTCGCTGTACTGCAGAGCACGAGGAACACTTTCTGCATTATTTTAAATGACAAAAATCCACAGGCAAGTACTAATGTACAACATGAAAAAGCACAGAAGGGAGGGTGGAAAATATATTCAAGAAAAAATGGAATCTATTATATATAAACAAAGTATTTTCAAGAAGCCCATTGAGATCGGGAGGGCAATTTTACTCTGTTGTGTGCATTTTTAAAACTGCATGGTATTGCAGGAAAAGTACTTTTTTTGTAGAAAAAGAATGAACAGAAAAAAAAATCCATTATCTCATTTCCCAGAGAGCAACGCAGATGCACAAATATGAATACCATAGAGATGAATATATACTCTTCTCCAAAAGTGATCACACCCTACTGGCTATTTTATAATCTGCCTTTTCATTTAAATACATCCTGAGTATCAGCCTTTACATACAACTTTACCTCTGTATATTTATTCTCCAAGCTGCATAATTTCCCACCATATGAACATGCCATCATTTTTTCTAGCTTTTAAAAATAGCTCACTGACAGCATTTAAAAATGTAAAGTTCAAACAGGCATTAAAATAACTTAGTCAACAAATCATTCTAGCAGCAGGCCTTTAAAGTGTATATGAAATTGTTTTTAATTTCAAAACCAAAATGCTATCATGTGACATCAAACTTTCGTAATGCCCTTCGATTTGCAGTTTGTTATAAAGGAGACTTCAAATCCTGTTCCTTTGGAAGTTAGGTGACTGCTTAGGCGTCTGTACGGTCGTGTCAAGTTGAAGACTGCCACCTAGCGCCACCTAGCGCCTCCTTTCTTCCCACTGGATGCAGGAGGCTTTCTGAGAGCAAGTCAGGTTTAGGGCTATTTTATGTTTAACTTTCTGGACTGGTTAACCCAGGTTTTCCACAGCAGAAACCTTTTTCAGCTTGTGAGTGATTCTTAGAGAACCCCCTGTGCCAATTAAGGAGACTGATTATACTATTCAGCAGTCCTAGAGAAAAAGTGAGGCACAGACTTGAAGTAAAGTAAAAGCTGTCATTTATCATCCTTTACTGGCCTCCACAATTAAACGTGACCCTCCAAAGCAGACAAATAAACTCCTCTGTGGTGATGTAATCCCTGGACCAGGTGGACCGAGAACGGGAACATATCACTCCACCAGGGTGCGTGTTTACACCGAGCCGTGTGGCCTTGAACTTTCTGTTCTGGGTGCTACAGCCAAAAGATCCTATCGTCAGCAGGCAGCACAGGTTCTAAGATCAGCATCCCGCAGAGACACCTGCTGTAGACCACTAGGCACTGTGGACCTAAGGCACTCCTTTGTGAATCAGAGTGGACTCAGTGTCCCAGCAAGAGGGAGGTGGCGCTGTGCAGAAGGACACATACAGCAGGAAGGGAGGCGAGGGGCTTCAGCCACGGGGGGTGGGGGGCTTCAGCCATGGGAGGTCCTCAGCCAACTCAGGCGGGTAGAGCTCCAAGACACCTGAGTGGTTATGTCCACCTGCCTGAATTACCCTGGAAGTTCCAATTAGACACAGTTCCCTTCCAGGAGTCACAAATTATTTAAGTTTTACTACGCACTGTTAAACGATTGTCATATTCCGTGCTTAACGGACTGCCTTCCAAATGGGGTATGAAGTGATCTTGTGATAAAACTCAGGAGTCCTGAAGTAGGAAACAAGCTGTGCAGGTTTTAGATAAAATCCCATCTGGCAGCTCAACTTTTCAAGACAGTTATTTGATTTCAACAGCTAACAGGATTATGATTAGACAATTATGAACGCCACTCCTATTTCTATCTCTAGAAAACATCTAGTCCATTCATAAGAAAGCAAAATTGCAAGTTCTTTCATATTTATTTCAGTGGATTTCCAAATCCAAATGTGCCTCTTAGCAAGTAAAAAAAAATTCCATATTGTAAGTTTTTGAAAATTATTACAGAAACTTTAACATATATAGTCAAAATAAAGAAGAAAATATTTATCTTCACCTTAAATCAATTGTTTTGTATATTTGGGAGATTATTTTCACAAATATTTACTTACTAATTGTAAGATAAATTCTAGCGAAATAAGCAGGCAAAGAGAGGCAGCAAAGGGCCAGGTAATTTATTTAAATACCCCCGGGGGAGGTTCTGGGAAGTCACACCTGGTGAGGGAGGTGGGGCGCTTATAAGGGGTTAGGAGGGGGAGGCGTGGGCAAGCTATCCTAGGGGGGCGTGGAGAGGTATGATTGGCTAAAGGTGACATAATAGCCGACTAGAAACTTTTCCTTCCAAGAGGGAGGAGGCTGACATCCGGGTCCCTGTTGGCACATCAGGATGGAATTCAGGGAGAGCTGCCCCCTTTCCATATACGGCACGGACTTTGGGGTCTGGTCTGTTCTCCCCCTATGGCATCTCTCTGTTCTGTTTGCATGTCCCTGTTTTTCCTTTCTCCAGCCTAACATTCCAGCCTTTTGGTCATAATGGGCGACGGCTCAATCTGGCTACTTCTGGCTGACAAGGGGTGTCGTGGGGGTTTGAGGCTGGTATTAGGCTGAAGGAGGGGGTTCAGTGGGAAGAGATGCGTAACGGTGAAGTAACATCTGGTTGGTAGTGACTCGGGTCATCTGGGTTAGCTGCTGTTGGAGGAACCTAGGGACACAAGGGGCAACTAAGAGTAAACCACAAACTGTTATTAAGGGGCCTAGTAGGGGCATTAGCCAGGCTATTATGGGGGACTGGAATTCTGGATTGAGTTTATATCTCAATGACTAGTATTGGGATTTAGTATAGATAAGACTGCATTATTGAAACAATACTTTTCTCTAAAATCAGCCTTATTTTTATTAGAAGTAGCTAGATTAAGAAAATAATTAACAGTTGGCTTTATTATTTGCATAAGTGCAGCAAGAAGAGCAATTGATTACATGGGCTCTTTTAAAGATGCTTTGCTGGAACTTTTTGTAAGGAATTTCAGATTAAACTTTTAAGGGCCTCTTGAGGCCAGAAAGCCAAGCCAGACTTGCCATCAGGTTGTGCCTGCAGTACCTGTTCATTTGGGTGAATTCCTCTCTTCTTGAGGTTCTTGTACCTGCCAGGAAGTGACCTTCTTTACTCACCTGGTCAGGCTGCTGGGAACCCTGTAAGCAAGGTACCAGGCCAGTTCTTCCAAGGGGCTTTGTTGGCTCTATAAAGTCAACCTTAGTTCCTTACAGCTGTCTGTCCGTATCTGAGTTTATGCACGTGTCTCTCAGGTATGACATTCCAGTCAAAACCTTGGTAGTATAACCTGTGTTTTTAATTGGTCCTCTTACAAGGAATGCAGGTTCTTATTGAACTTAGGCAAATAAACATACTGCCATGAAACATAAAAATACTGAAGGCTTTTAAATTCATGAGGGGTCAGGTAGAGAGAAAGATAAATGTTTCAATTCTGCTTATAAAGGTATTGCCATTCATGAAACTGTTGTCAGCTTAAGAGAAAAAGCTTAAAACACTTTATCAGCAACATCTGAAACAAAAAGTCAGGAAACTATCTTCCTTAGTTCACTTAATCCTATGTAACCAAAACCTGTTCTGCTGAAATCTAGTTCTTTACTAGTGTAGGAGTAATGAAACAGTGACTATAAATGGCAAAAGACTTACAAATGACAATGGTTAAAGATCTGATGAGAGCTTATTGTAAGACAGTTGACATAAGGAAATTTGGATATTTCTGTAACACAAAACATTCAGTAACAAAGTTCAGCATTATTCCCTTTGACAGTGCTTTCCAGGTAATTAAGCAGGTAAGTATATATCAGATAAATAAGCTCAATTAGTCAAATACTTTCTCCAATGAGAAAAAAAATTCCTCTGACATGTTCCAGGGGCCCTCTGGAAAATATTAGAGTTAACTAGAGGTAAAAGTACTTTTTTGAATTTGATTTTGGGAAGTTGTCAGAAGAAAGTTTTAAGGCACTTGCTTAAATAGGATTCTAGGTTGCTATGAAGCAACATTTATCTAATTGACTAGAATGACAACAAAGTACTTCAAAGGCAAATAAAGGTTACACAGTGGTTATCAAAGTTTAGCTTTTAGTCTTTTTAATATTAAGATCTCATTTTCTTAAAGACTCTGACAACTCACTGAGACTTTAAGCATAAGAAACTGCTTTGATAAAACAATTAGAACTTTCTGCAATCTTTCAATATTAAGAGCGGACTAACAGTTAAGAAAACTTTGTCTTTTTAACTGACAACAAAATTCTAATTTTGCTGTGTACTTGATACTGAGACTTATTTGCTTTAATTTTATATAGCATGACTATATTAAATTCTTAAGTAGTTTTGATTAGAATTTAAAACTATTACTTTAACTTTCAGTGAACACTGAAAAATAGGCTACTGTAAACTTACACTAGCATTTTTCAGATTGATATATTTATGAATGTATATTATCTTTTTTGGAAATGTGCTTTATACCAATTTCTTATTAGGCACAAAATATGTCTATATAACTTAGCAAACTTTAAGAATTTTGGTTACTACAAAAATTCTCAGACTGCATATATATATACTGTTATACATTAATACAGTATTATTATTAAGATATTTATTTGCTAGGCTTGTTTACTTATTTTTAGCAACTATGCTAGATTACTTACAAAACTTTTACTGAATGTTTAGACAAAGCTAAGCTTTTAAGCATTTTATTCTTAAAAGATTTAGCAGATAACACTGACTTAAATGACTTTAGGTAAACTTAGGCAGCTGATAACAACAAGGACATGCCTGCCTCAGCTAAACTCAAATTAGCATTAATGCTTAACATTTTTTACTAGATTCTCTGGAAGTTCTAGAATGCTCAATCTTCACAAGTGCTTGTTTTTAAATAAAATATTTTTCATTTATACACTTAGACACACAAACGTACAAACTGTGATACAGCGACTACAGTCAGCAACACTTTTTTCATAAAAACATATACACAGACAGACAAACTGATACAAAGACCTGAGTTACTGATATTTAATTGCCATCTCTCTTCTCAGCTTCTTGTCTGTGGCTTCTGGAACTAGAGGGCGGGAGGGGCGTGTTCCGGTGGGGGAAGAGGGCGGTGAAGGTGGAAGGAGAGGAGAGGGGGTGGGGCAGCCACCGGAAGAGGAGAGCAGGACAGCGGCATGGCTGGGAATGCAGGACTTTAAGATGGAGGCGACACGTGCGAAGACAAAGGACTTAGAGATGGTGGTGGAGAGAGGGGGAGGGGATTGCGAGCTGAGGGAGGCGGGCGACTGAGGTCCTCCCGCAGATCTGAAAAGGAAGGACTGAGCAGAATAAGAGGCTGACAATCTTTAACTGGAGATCCGGCCAGGAGAACCTGAGCTGTAGAACACTTAACATAAAGGTCTTGATGGGAGTGCAAAGTCCAAAAAGCCTGCACATACCGGATTTCATTCTACTCTCCGCTCTGGTGGCAATAATTAGTTAAGCCGTTGAGGAGGCTAAAATCAAAAGTCCCTTCAGGGGGCCAGCGAGATTGGTTGCCCAAGGGATACTGAGGCCCAGCCTCAGAGCACAGGAAGACTAGCTTCCATTTGCGGACTTCCCGGGACAGAGTAGCCAGATTAGAAATGGGACCCCGCAGCGGGATCTGAGCCTCTGCTTTCATGGGCTGGTTTCCCACGTCTGCAACCACTTCCCAAAAAAATCCCGCTGAGAGGAGCGCCCAGCATCCCAAGCGCCCCAAGTCAGGGGAGACAGCCTGGGAGCCTGGGTGAGGGACGTCTTCCCCACCGCAGGGCCAGGGGCGGGTATCCCGGATGCCCACAGCGGATGGGCTGAATGCCCAGACCTGGACGTAGCTACGATTTCGGACAGACCAGGTGAAACGGAGTTAGGAAGGGAAGCTGACCGGGGGAAACTGAGGGACTCATGGGAAAATAGTCCAGAGCAGGCTGAGGTCCCGGGTTGGGGAAGGAGGGGGCGGGGCCGCTGGTGGCGGGTCAGGGCCCTGCGCTCACACTCCTCCCGCGTTTCGGCACCATATGTAAGATAAATTCTAGCCGAAATAAGCAGGCAAAGAGAGGCAATAAAGGGCCAGGTAGTTTATTTAAATACCCCCGGGTGAGGTTTTGTGGCCTTCTTGCCGGAGGCCAGAGAAGTCACACCTGGTCAGGGAGGTGGGGCGCTTATAAGGGGTGAGGAGGGGGAGGAGTGGGCAAGCTATCTTAGGGGGCGTGGAGAGGTATGATTGGCTAAAGGTGACATTATAGTCAACTAGAAACTTTTTTCTTTCCAAGAGGGAGGAGGCTGACATCCGGGTCTTAGTTGGCACATCAGGATGGAATTCAGGGAGAGCCGTCCCCTTTCCATATACGACACGGACTTTGGGGTCTGGTCTGTTCTCCCCCTGTGGCATCTCTCTGTTCTGTTTGCATGTCCTTGTTTTTCCTTTCTCCAGCGTAACATTAATGTCAACAAAGCTCAGTTTAATTTAATATGCAGAAGTTTGTGCAAATTTAACCTTGACCCTCAGGGTTGCTTTAGCAAATACAAAACGATTAATTTCATAGCCTTTATTATGCAAATCTCAAAGAGCCTGCCAAATTCCATCTTCGTCTAGCCACTGAGAAATGCAGAATAAAATGAAGCCTACTTGGGGCTGTGAAAGGAGGTATACATAATGAATGATAGGTAATTTTTCACACCTGTTAATACTATATAGAAGAAAAAGTACAAATATTTTGGGCTTTTCAGTATTAAAGATTCAGTATGAATTTCAGAGTCAAAAAAAAGACCAGTAAAAGGGATTTTACTAAGAGGTGTATTAAGAATAAAATTAATTCTCCAAGGGAATTAAAAAAGCTGCTAATGGAAAGAAGAAAATGTCCCTGTAGCTTCTATTATGCAGCTGATTAACCCCAAATTTTCTGAAACCAGCCTGGGGGAGAGTAAACCATCCGCCGGAAACCCCAGCCTGGACCTAACACCAGCAGGAGAAGCAGCTGAATGCCTGGGACCCAGGCTTCAGGTCCGGAACAAGAGGGATTCTAAAGGCTTTTCAGTTCCAACTTCAGGGATGGGAGCTTGGGGTTATGGTGCAAGAATCTGAAGCACTAACAGGCATTTGGGCGACCTGGGTCTGTGGGGACTGGTGGTGACACAGCCCAGGAAAGTCTCTTACCTTCACTAAGCATCAGAAGGCGCATTTGCTAATCGAGGCCGATCATCTCTCGTCCCATGCTGGGTGGCCTGTCTGTGGGAGTGCGCTCTCCAGCCCAGCTCCGCCATGCAGGGCCATCTCCATCTCGAAGGGTGGACATTATAGATCCTGTCTTTAGATCTCTCTTTTCTTTTCCCTCCATCCTTTTTTGTCATATATAGGAATGTCTATATTATGTTTCTTCACTAAGTATTTGTTGAATGAATGAATGAATGAATGATACATTTTAAGTGTAAACAATGTAGATAGATTTCACATTACAATTAACCTTCAAAGATACATAAGCATTCTCAATTTAAAAAAAAGTATCTATATTCCAGATGATCTGCATGTATACTTTGAAACATTTAAACATAGAAACATTGTTTATGGCCTCTGTTTTTCCTTGAGAAATGTTAAACCATACCAATAATACTTGCTTTTCTTATTTTAAAAGTAACACACAGCACTAATTTTGGAAAACTGAATAAGTGACAAAGAATAAAGTCATACCGATTCCTCATCTGACTACCAACACATAAACCACTACTAATATTTTGCAAATACGAAAAACTTAGGTAAATGAGTTAGCAGGCTGCCCACCAGGGCATCAAAACCAAAGCATCTGGGTTTCCGGGGACCCAGGAGAGGGGCCTTGGTTTCTTGTATATTTAAAAAAGGATTTTTCATCAGCTAATCCAGGGAGTCCCTTGGGGATTAGAAGACCGTTTCACCCCAAACAAACTTCTCAGTGGCTTCTGATCACTCATCAGAATACACTTATTACGCTGAGAGATATAGTGGCAGATAAATAAGAATATTCCTCAGAATTGTTGGCCTGAGAAATGAGAGTAATACTCAAGGGCGGCTTTGAAACACTGAAGCAAAATAACTGAATTATTTTAATGGGTATTGTCATCAAGCCAGGACTAAAGCGTACATGCCAACTAGACCAAAAGACAAGGGTAAGTAAGCCCAAGCTAGACGTCACTCCCCTGGGTTGCTGTAGAACGACCCTCACTAGATCCCACCCATTTTTCTCTTTCCAAGTAGTCCCAGTTTGGCCAAACGCAATTCTGATTATACCATCAGTTCCCCTCATTCAAAGGAGTTACATTGTTTTCTCCTACAAGTAGGTGACTTGAAAATATTGCTCCCAAAGACTGGGGAACAATTTTACCCTAAGACAGTATGGCAGCCTTAGAAAAAGCCCCTTTACTGCCTCCCATCAAGAGTGGTTCTGCTTTACATGCTGGGGTTCCAGATAATCTTGCGTTGCAGAAAAGTGTCCAGACATCAAAAAAAGTTTTAAGACTATTTTGTTTGATGAACCTGGGCAATGCTCTTGAACTCCACTGTCTGTGGACTTCCTGTCAATAAATCGGAGTGCATCTGGTTGCTGTGAAAATTCATTAGAGCTTGTAAAGCCCTTTGAAATTGGCATGTTAAGCCACATATGCTGCAAAATATTTATCACATGCCAGACTGCCTGAACACATACTGATTGCTCAGTGAACAATTAGATGGCGGGAAGTCTAAAAGATGTCAAATCACAAATTTACTATCACCACACTGAAGAACCACGTATCTTTGAAACACAGCATACATGATTTGCTTTAAAAGCACAGTGCTTTAAATTATGTAGTTATGGATTATTCTCGGGTGCATCATAGTTTTTAAAACAGGAGTTCAGGAAGTGACAATTAGGAAATGAAGAAGATAGTTCATCTCCTATGATCTATTGTCTACTATTTCTGCTTGGTAAGGCTTTTTAAGCTTAAAAAAAAAGTTTCTGTGAAAACAAAACAGAGATACCAACACAATAAAACACATTTGGAGGCCACTGGGTGATATTCGGCTGCTTTTTTCCAACCATTCCCTTTCATGGAAAGCTCTCAACAATACTAAAGCAAATGCCATGTAAGTATGACACTCCTTATATAATGCTGTCTGAACACTTGAGGCTGAAATGGAAACCTGGCAGTGAAACTGAAGAGGAAATAAATTTAGATTGTACCGACATAACAATGGAAAGACAGGAGTGTAAATCCCTGGCAGGCTGGCCAGGTAAATGCCACATTAAGGAGCACAGAGGGCTGCCATTCAGAGGCGTAAGGTCGACAGTAAAGAAGAAGGACAGGATCACAGATTTGTCGAAACGTGTATCTTATTTCTGACTGTGGTTTTATAAAGGTGGCGATATGTCTGTGACCAAAAGCATAATTGATCTCGGAGTCAAATATAAAGACTGGCAATTCACTGGGCATCGTGCTGGCCTTGCTTGCGGCCTCGGCACACACTTCCCTTCGCCTGGAATGAGTCGCTCGTTCTCCAGGTCTAGTGGCTTGGCGACTCCTATTCAGTCTTTAACACCCAGCTCGACCGCCTCCCTCTCTCCGAAGCCACCTTGTGATCTGCACGAGGCAAACGGCTTCCACCTTTGCCCTTCTGCCCCTCCTGGAGCTCGGGCTCTTCTCCATTCCCGCCTCTACCTGAGAATTCCACAAGCAGGTGCTTCACTATGAAGGGTGAGCTCTCTAAAGAATGAACCCCTCTCACTTGAAGCTTGGATCCCCGGGGCCTGACACGGTGCCCGACGAACCGCAAGGGCGCAGTAAACACGCGGTGAGATGAAGGGGATGTGCGCGTACTGAAATCAAAGTGAGAAAGTTTGACACTAAATGGCCAGCATGCCTTTGTAAGTGCGAGGGCTCTTTTCTTTTCAGAGATGCGAGAAGAAGGCAGAGAATCTGCCGAGGAGCGGCCACCATGGCAGGTGAATGAAGGGCCAGGAAGAGAGGCAGATGAAAGGGGCTGTGTGTCCACAAGCGCTGGGACCACGGAAGGCCCCGTGAGCTGCGCCCAGCACGGCTCTGCAGGAGTGCGCCGACTGTCACCTGGAGGGCTGGCTTCCAGCCCAGGGCACTCAGGCGACTTGATTTCTAGTCCAGGGCAGGCCCACAGGGTGTCATTAGGAAGTGGACGCCTTCCTGCAGTACCTTCACATGCTCATTACCGTCTGATAGCGTTTGATCTTTGAGTTATGGCTCCAGTGACCCAGATTCAAACTGGTGATCACTGATGTCACATTTGCACAGTCCTTCCTACTGGGACGGTCTTACAGTCGCTCACGAATCTGCCGGTGGTGTGCTGGGGGCTCATTGCTATGACCGTCTGAACAGTCACGGACTCCGTCTCCTCAGACAGCACACGGATGGCTGACCACTTCCCCTGCAACGTCTGTAACCTCGGGTTCAGCCTCATCAGAATGTGAATAAGACCCAAGGTCCTGAGAATTCGCTCAAAAGTTAGTGATTTAATCAATCCCAGGGCTACAAAAATGGAACACCCAGGCCAGTACCTGAGGTGACAAATGCCAGCTGGTAGTATTTAAGATTAATACAGAAAGAGTTTCACCACCTACTGCATACTTACAACAGGTTTTATTTGGGGTGTGGGGGGCATAAGAATATTAGTACAGGTTTTAAAAAATATTAGGATTGCAACTAAAATGTATGTTGGGCTATTTTTACTTTCCAGAAAACCCTCTTTAAACCTGTCCAAATTAATTCCAATTTAGTCAGTGGACACTCATATTTTAAAGTCACAATCTGATGACATAACTCCCTGAACACATAGAGTTTTACTTTATGAATTCCCCACACTTCCCACGCATAAGGAGCACTCACCTTGGTAGTTTTTAGCGCACACATGGGTCTGCCACTGTTGTAAACTGCAAAGGATCAGCAAGTTGCCCGTAATATTGCTGTATTTTTTTAGCGTCCCATATTCATCTATAATGTATCTATTAAGTCAGAGTTTCGGTAAGGGAAAGGTATATCCTTCTAGGTCTTTAAAACACAGCTATTGTTGAATTTTGAATTGGCCACCCTGAATCATGGATTAAGAGATGCTTTTCTAAAAGTTGCACCTGGTTAATATGAATAAATCTGAGTAGACTATTACATGATTCTAGTCAGAGTCTTAGGTAGTGATGGTAATTAACAATAAATAATAATAATAGCAGCCCCAATTTATTTATCTGTCCTCCTGAAGTGACAGCCTCCAAATCCAGTATTTGAGAATCAGGAAGTTTTAAGCCTAAAGTCATTGAGACCTTCACTTCAGTTGAGAAAATTGAGACACAGAGTGGGTTATAAAGGCCAGAAAATGGACTTACCCAAGGTCCCGTACAAGTTACTAGTTGGAGAGGCTGCGATTATGTAAAAGCATGTTAATACAGAACAAATATAAATACAGAAATATTTACAAAAACAGCAAAATATCAACAAACAATTTTACACAAGTCCAAGTGCCTGCTGTTTGGCCTCTCATCCTTTTCTTTTTACTTTCTTCCCACACACTGAGCTGCAAAGGTTAGTTTATTTAGGAACTACCAAACCGAAGCCCTAGGGCAGGTGCATCTTGAACCGACAGGAAACTTCTTCAGCAGCAAGCTGGGGGTGACCTTGGTCGGTCCCCCGCCCAGAGAGGCAGCGAAGGCAGGAGAGATGGAGCTGCCAGCGCTCTGCGCCCTTCGGAGGCATTTGTCTTTTTATTCATAAAGGACCCCCGGGTTAAAACATGGTAAGTTCTGCACAGATAATTTGGCTCAGCTCTTTAATAGGAAAGCTGATTCACTGCTACTTGAGCTCTGGAACTGAGACATTAAAATAATAGAAGCAACTAAGTTTCCTCATCAGCTGGTTGAGACCACTTAGAGGATCAGCTTCTCACCTGTGGAATTTAAGTCAGAGGATTTCTTGACTAAAAGACAGTCTGTCATCTTTGTGAATTTAACACACAGGGCAATACCACAGGCCTGAAGATACCGCCTCTATTTTGCTTTAAAGGGACAGAGCGGCATGGCTGTGCTGTGAGGAGGGAGGCTACGCAGCCTCCTTGGTGCGGAGGCGTGATCTCAGTGCTACTAACGTGGCATCTGTTTGCTGGGTGACTGTGTTTCATTGATCACTGGTGGAGAGAAGGCAGGAGGGGTATCTGATCAGTCTCTTTCCTCACGCGTCACATTTCTCGGCCTTTATTCACATAAGGGGGAAGGAAACAGCTAAAAAATTCCTCATTAGTTGCAAAAAAAAAAAAAACCCACTCAACTAAACATAAAACCCCAAAGAACATACAGAAAAACCCTCCATTCTGGAAATTTTCACTCAGATAAAAAGAGAATACTGGTTTCTACTTGTCTTTATTTTATATAAAACGTTTAAATGGTCCACAAATGCCTTCCTTGTAAAATGAGGGTGGCCATTTGCTAACTTTACAGCCCTATTATAAGAATGAGAATGTAAGTGTAGAATTCTAACTTGCTCAGCAATACATATTATTAGATTGGGGAGGGGTGTTCCAATTTGAAGCATAGCTGGCTCCCCTGTATAAGTGTAGTTGTTCACTCTGCAGACATTTATTAAGCGCCTACTATGTGCAAGAGTGGGGATAAAGCAGGAGCTGTGACAGCCTAATTTCTTCATGGAACTGGCAGCTATAGTAAGCAGCAGTCAGAGTGGTAAGTGCCACGGAGAAAAGTTTAGCAGGTTCAGGGGCTTGGGGAGTGCTGGCGGCGGCAGGGGGAAGGTGAGGGTGCTGCCCCTGTACACAGGGTGCTCAGGGAAGTTGCCCTGGCAACAGGTAACTTCTAAGCAGAGACCTGAAAGGATGGAGCGAGCCATGATCCCACCTGGGAAAGCCCACACGTGTCCTCTTATATTGGCTTGAAGTCCAGCACAGACAAGATGAGCTGTGAAACGTCAGCATAGTGAAACCTACAAATAATAAGGTTTTATACAATACTTTGAAACCAGCTCTCAACTTATCTCCAATGAGCCCTAAACCCTGTTAGGCTAATCTTCCCCCTCTCCAGCCCCCCCGACTAAAATGTCTCACAGTATCTCTTCACACAATGACTGAAAGTTTTCCAGTTACACTGTGCAAACAACCCAAGTAGATAATTCAGGTAGAAATTTGCCCTCGGAGGCCCTGATGATTTGATTTGGCAACGGGAATAGAGTAGGAAAATAATCATCTGAAGCGAGTGGATTTTGCTACTGGCCATGTCTATACAGTACAAAGGTCAAAGAAAATTGGACAGTTAACCAGGTTTTAGAAGAGTCAGTTTTGAAAGTTTTTTAATTAAAAATAAAACAAAAGAATAACCCCACCCACAAGAACAGCAACACATAATAACAAAATAAACCAGTTAAGTATCAATTTCTCCTTTGTTGTGCTATGTAGACAAGGCCAGTAGTGATCACTGGTGTGAGTTCTTTTTATTTAGTCTGTATTCTACAGTAATGGTCAGAATGGACAAGGATAGGAAATAACCTGAATTTGCAGACACTGAAGAAGAAAAAGCAAAGAAACAAAATGGGCAATGAACTCCTTTAGTCAAATTCCACAAAAGCAACCAAGAATTTTCTAGTCCTTGACAATAAACCTTTCAGATGAATCACAGTTTTTAAAGAAAACCTTAGGATGTGCTTATCATAACTTAAGACTTTCTGATCCACCTGATGTAGAACAAAATTAATATTTATGCTTTGTGCATATGAACCTCTGCATAGTATGGATATGGGCAGTTTTAAAGTACTTTATGTGTTATGAAATACATGATGTGGTATCATGTCTATCAAGGATCAAAACAGTTGCTCACTATACAAAATCATTAGCTAGTTTAATGAGTATTAATCCCCCAAAATTGGGAATTGGCAATTTTGCTGTTGAAGGACAAAGGGTTAATCACACACGCACATGTACACGCACACTTTATTAAGAAATTTGTAGTAATAAAGATCTATTTAAACTTTTGACCTTTGTCATGAAAAATATTTAAAAATAAGATTTAAAATTGTAATTAAATTGTAAATTTGTCAGAGAAGCCTTCTGGTGACATGGTTAGGTCATATTTCTTAAACCGAGTCACATGAAGGTGGCCAGAGAAAATGGGACAGCCATTTCCCCGACAAGCCCAGGAGCCACGGGGCAAAGAACCACGGACCAAACAGAAAAAAAAGGTTTTTCATAGGCAAACCTTTTTTTTTAACAGTATGTTAATTATACTTTCAAATAATATGCTCAATATCTTTTTTTTTTTTTTTTTGTCAACCTCCAGATACCTCTTCAGGTGAAGTTACCTGAAAAGCAATGAGACCATTTGTTAATCTGGAAAGAAAAACCAATCAATACACTATCGGGGTATCACAAGAATTTGGAAACATAAGGAAAATAATGTATTTGTTATGTTGTTTTTCAGACAATTATATCCATTGTTTTCAATTTGCAAAGGTGTCCGAATAGTTGACAAAATGCATAGTGAGCACATTATTTAAAAATATAATGTTACATTTTCCAAAAGCTTCTTGACGTGTGGGGCTGCCTGTATTTGTGGAGCATGCCCGTTGTGCCAGGCACGGTGTGAGGCGCCTGGCACACATTAACTACCCTCTCCTCTCAGGGGCAGAAGGCACGTCCTCCTGGAACTGGGTTGAAAGGATATCGATAATTACTTTGACAGCAACATCAGGAATGAATGTAGCTGTTAAGAATGAACAAATGAATGAGTAACAGAGAAAGGAAGAAGGGAAGGAAGTGGGGGAGAGAAGAAAGAAGGAAAAAGAAAAGCAGTTCAGCCTAGTAGGATTAGAGACATAAAATTCTGGAATTGGAAGGAAATCTTAGAGATGATCCAATTCAGTGGCTCTTAACCACAGCTGCGCATCAAATCACCAAGAAGCTTTTCAAGCTACATGAACAAGACCCCACCCAAAACCTACTGCCTTGGAAGTCCCTGTGTATTTGTGTTTTGAAAAAGCTCCATAGGTACTGATGATTCAAACCTGTGGTTCACAGGCACTAATTCCCCCACTTAGACAGGAGGAAACGAGAGCCCAGGGAGGCTGGGATACGACCTGAAGCCACACAGATATATTATAGGCCATGTTTTCTGATTTTCAGGAAAAGACTACAGGAAAACTTTTTTCTGCGCCACTATTACTGTATCCCCACTGTCTGTTCCTGAATCTCTGCTCAGGAAAGAAACAGGGTAAACGGGCAAGTGCTTGGCTGAGAGTTACTGAACCAAAGTGGAGAAGTCAGTGTCTACAGGCAACACAAACGTGAGCAACAGGAAGACCCGCCGCGCACGCGCACGGAGGAGCCTGGCTGCCTCCTGCAGGGCCCCCCGGTCAGGCTGGTCTGAGGCACCCCCACACAAACATCCTTGCCCCTATCACTCTGCTGGTCCAGCACTGCAAGGAACAATAATTGTGGTTTCTGTGGGTGAGGGGGAGAAGAAGAGAGTGATTTTTCTGGTTTATTCCTTAACATTCAGAAAGCTAAAAAAAAAAAAAAAAGTATGTTTCCAATCCCTGAGTATGAAGAAAGCCTGATCAGCTTCTAACACTTTTGGCAGGACGTGGGGACATGTTTTTGGCTATCAGCCTGCCAAGCTGTTCAAGCTTATAGACGGCCCGCAAAGGGAGCCTAGATGGTCAAGTTAGTTAAACACAAACATCTTCTCTGCGTATTTTATTCCGTCCATTCGCATTCACAAAAACATAAAAGGCTAAACCATTTCAGAACCAGGTTGTGGGGTGGGGAGTTATTTATCACTTCAGCTTCTTTCTCAAGGCTTGTGTAAATAATGAAGGCAACTCAATGAAATTATTCATGTAACCCTTGCATCAGAAGGCAGTTCAAAATTCCTATGGAGCATATGTATTTCCTTACAAGAAACATCTGTGACTCTCTAATGCACTTCAGACCTAACTTTATCTCTTTCTAAAAATTATATAACATGTATATACTTTAAGTACTGAACATACTAATTATATAGTCACAGAAGAATTTAAAATGCCATCTCTTTTTGACACACATTATAAGAAGTATTTCAACGCTAGCGCACTAAAGCAGTCTTTTTACATCAAATCTAACAGTTCCTAAATTGTTTGGACGAGATGCTTTACGGCAAAACAAAATGCCACACGAGCTCTTTTTCAGATCCTAACTAAGGAACTTGATTATTCAAGCATGAAAATAACATAGTAGGAGATACCCAATTACAGTTAACAAGTTACAAGGTTCAGAAGATTACCACATTATTTATCAGTGAGATAAACAAAGAAAGTACAAATGTCTTCGTGCAACTTTAATGTCATTTAGACCAGTTTGCTATTATTAGACCATAAGAGTGGTATGTATGCATTCATATGCATGTGCGTGTGCGCATGTGTGTATCCAGAAGATAGCATTTTAACTAGGACAGATGAGCTGGCCAATAAAGAAAACTGTTTTAAAAGACTTTGTTTTTCAACCATAGGCACTGTGGGTCCTGTCACTATAGCAACGGGCCTGGGTGGGGTGAGTGCCTGGCAGGCTGGGGTGCTCAGCTGGTAGAGCAGCATAAACCTCACTTTACCTTAAGATGAGCAGATTTTCCCTAAGGTTTGCTTAACTGAAAGAGTTTCCAAGGATAAGGGGGAAGTTTAGGCATGGCCTGGTGGGCACTCTGCTGTGCAAAGGTTGACCTCACACCTTCTCCCAGATTTGACCGAAGGCCTCCGCTAAGGTTCATTAGTGGGTGTACTTGAGATTTAGGCGGTGACCTAACCTCCAGGATTGCAGTGCTGCCTAGCAGTCTGGACTCACTTCTGCTGTCTCTACAGGGACTGTGTGAACATGGCATTTACAAATTTGGATTATACAGCACTATTTATTACATGATGGAAGATTTCCAAAAATGCCAGAAGAGATGTTGGCATTTATGCAAGTCAACTACTGTTCAACCCAAAGAAGCACTATATTCTATAGGATTGAAAGAGCCTGTGTGAAAACACCTTAATTAGGACCATCTTAGCACCTCCACTACTGGATGCCCTCTAGCTCTAGGTGTTAGGTTTCAAATGGGCCAAAAAAACCATCCTGGAAACAGAACCCCCTAGTCCTGCCACCAGTCCCTTCACTCCAAGTCCTAAGAGTGTGTATTTTCCTATTTTCAGATTTAATAAGTCAAGTATATCTGGGAGCTATTAAAGGATTTAAACCACTACTGTTTTCAAAGGTTTCAGTGTTCAGAGATTTCAAGCCCACAGAGGGGCCTGACCCGGAGAGTTTGGCTGCTATAAAATGGTGAGATTATTTGCTGCCCACGCCTCCCCCCGCCCCCACCCCCAACTCCTGGTCTTAAGAATGTTCTTACTGATCTTTTCTCTACCGTTTCAATGTGTTTTAAACACATGATCATGGTCTTATGAAAAGAAAAATAGAAGAATTTGAAGGGAAGATGGTGCACCAAATCATTTCTAGCACCTAAGGAGATAATCATACGGACAGATGTTAAAGAAGGAAGGGGGGAAACCTCAAAACCATAAGCTACTTACAATATGCTCTCAGATAACCCTTTCCCCTTTCTTCTTCGGGAAATCCAAATGACTGCACATTTCTTTAAAACTTCCTTTACTGAACAGTTCTTGCTCAAGAAAAGGGCCATCCTAGAAAACCAAGGCTGACACTGTATCACATTAAGCAGCTACTTTCTATCAACCTTTTCTTTTTTTAAAGGCAACAAACATGGGAGCAGGGTGGGGAAGGTGGTTATAAAAACTTCACAGGAAACCAAATAGCCTTTATTTAAATTAAAAGCAATCTCGGCCTGATTCTTGGAACAGCCTTGGAAGTTCCTTTTGGCATGCAGCTGCTACATGCCGCCAATATTGTGTGTAATTGGAAACATTTCAAACAGAATTGTTACCAAAGTCAAAGACCATAATTGCGAGCTGTGGGATCTGCGCCTCAGATGAAAGAGGGCAGCTGAGTGGGAGCCCCGCGCTGCCCGGAGGAGTCTGCTTACCGGCTGCATCTGACGCAGGATTTTCACGGTATCACTGACACATCTTTCCTTCCAGAGACCCAGTGAGACTCGAAGGCAACGGAGAGAAGCATACACAAAGCAAAACCGAGTGGGTGTCATAAATCAGCAGCTGGGACAACACTCTGAGAAGGGACTACATGACTTCAGCCCTGGAACTGACTTCCTTTCCCTGAAGAGTAACAATCCACAAGAAATGAAAGGCATCTCTCCCGAGGGGTCACCCCAAATCTACTGGCCAGAAAAGGGCAACGGTAGTTTAACTGATCAGTTGTATTTTAGGATCACACAGGACCAAACTTACGGACAGAGTGGGGGACAAGTTAGATCAAGGTAAATGACAGCTGCTTGCTGGTTTACAGCTCTAAGTTTAAAAATGTTTACCTTGGCTTCTGCATTGCTGACACTTTTATTTTAAATTTACAGTCTCTCTTTCTAGGGAAATGAACTGGAAAGGGCTAATCAGTTCAGGCTGGGCAATCATTCTTATTCCTGCAGAGGTCCCTTCAAAGATGACCAGAATGCACTTCAAGTTAAGTCTAAACAAGCACACAGAACAGAGACACAGGAAGAATGATTCCATTCTCTTTGAGAGGTTCGATGCCCCTCATTCGCCCAGCAACTGGAAATAGTGCCAGTGGGCCACTGGCTCAGGGATGGTTCTTGGAAAAATCATGTCATTCTGGCACTCAGGGAAGTGATCCGAGTATTCTGTCCTGTCTGTGCGCCAGGAGGGTCATGACATCACCGTTCTCCGGGAAGGTGGGGGCAAAGGCTTGGATGGGGCCCCACGCGGTCTTGGGCCAGGCCTTTCTCCGCTCCAAAGTGTCCCCTCACCAGCTCGTGTACAGTGTGCCTCCTGGACTTCAGTTCACACAACCGTAAACAAGAAGGCGTGCTTTCTGGTTACTGGGTGGCTGAGGTGGCTCAAGAGCCCGTGTCCCACCTGGGGAAGTCCTGCGCGGTGGCCCTGAGGCCATCTTCATCCGAGCGCTCTGTCTGGGCCTGGCTCCGTCTGCTGCCTGAGGCCGCGGGAAACTGCAAGCCTGGTTTGTGGCACTTTTCCTCTCCGGACTTAGGCTCACACCAACCTTCTAAAGATACTCATGCACAATATGGTGATGCTTTATTCTGTGACCAGCGGAAAAGGTGGTAATGACCTCTTAAAACACCAACCAATCAACACAACTCTCTCTCACCTTCCTAACTCCTCTTTCTTATGGAACAATTACACTGGGATTTAAGCAAAGTGAATATTCTCACACCAATAAGAGGTAAACAATTTATGCTACTGCACATAAGATGGAAGGGGAAAAGAGGGGAGCCATTTTTTCCAGGGTAAAAGAGTCTATCCTGGTCAAGTGGCATCGTTAACATTTCTATGCACAGATGGGGATCACTTTGACCTTTAAAATTACTTTCCTTCTTTAAAAGAGTAATTTACCCTGCAAAGTACTTTAACCAGGAAATCAACTGCAGGGACCAGAATACCAGCAATGATTTCTTTCCTGAAAATGGTTTCTCATACTATTGGACAGTCCAAACTATAGGCATGAGCCATTAATGGAGTTCTTAGTTACTGGAAAATAATTTTTGAAGATGCTTGTCCCGTTTCATCAGTGTACTGAATAGTTGCTCATAATATTTGACTGTGTTTTGCTTTCAAGTAATTGTAAAAGGTTTTAGAGAAATTATGATGTCATTTTTTAAAACTTAGATTACAGCTTACTTTCAAATATCCTTAATTAAAGAAACTTCAAAATCCAACCTTTTTTCTTTCGTGCCTTTTCAAAGTTATCAAAGGAGAGGATATTAGCAATGACCAGACTTTTACCCACATCCCACATCTGACTCTAAACTTAATAGCTTAGTGATTAGCCCTGTAAAGGTTTTGTATTTTTTTGCTTCCCCAGATGATATTAGATTTTATTTGGTGACTCATTACAACCCCCTTCATTATAGAGACAAATGGTATTTCCATGGACCTGGACTATAAAAACATGATAAACTCGTTAAGTTTCATTGGTATTGTTGACAGAACTGATTGAATCTGTCACTTTAGTAAAATAAATGGCTTTTTTTAAAAAAACGTACAAACCAACAGGCTCACTCAGTGATAAATCACCAATAATTACCAAATTAAGGATGGAAAAATTAATTCACTATACCCATTGGCCCACATCAACATGGCTACCTCCCTCTACGTACCACCCAGGTTTCCATCCATCCTCCTCCCGCCCCCCTCTTCCCCGCCCCCCTTTCCCTGCTTCCCTCCTTAGGAGGCTTATTCAGAGAATGAGTTACTATAGTTAGCCACGGCTTACTAAAACAGAGATTTCGAGTCCATCAGCAAGTGCGCTCTTAACTGTGGGTAACGTCGGTCCGTTTATTCGGAGCACCTCTTAGTTTTAATATGTAGAGC
The DNA here is from genome assembly GCF_040802235.1 of Manis javanica. Taxonomy (NCBI): domain Eukaryota; kingdom Metazoa; phylum Chordata; class Mammalia; order Pholidota; family Manidae; genus Manis; species Manis javanica. The sequence continues at coordinate 2,852,645 of NC_133170.1, read as the reverse complement.
ACAGGCATTAACCTTTAAATCCTTTGTATAAACATTTCTGGAAGACCTTGTAGAATACCTCCTGCGTTTCCTGGCCGGCCAGTTGATGGCATTTAGAAACCCTCTGGTACCAGCAGGTGCTGTATTTTGTTTTCCTCAGGCTCCAGCTGGGTTACAATGACAGATTCCTGTCCCAGACCAATCCCTGCCACCTAGGCGAAGACCACATTGGAGGCAAGCTGAACCGGGCCCCACCAGACAGCAAGATAAATGGCTGCTGTTTAAGTTTAAAATCCCCTGGTGGGAGTAAATATTGTTCCAGAGAAAAAGGCTTGACAAATATTGCGTCATCCTTCCAGAGCTGTCTTGATTAAAACAGAATCTTTGGATTAAGTTGGTGCTCCATTCAAAATGTACCTATCTTGTGTCACTGGACTCCTCCCCGCCCCCACCCCCACCCCCAGCATCTGAAAACAGACATATCGTTGGGGATGGTGGAACAAGACGGCAGCCTCCGGAGGGGCCAGTGTCCACCCTGATAATAGGAGGCGGTGTACTGACACTTCACCGAGGAGAACGGAGACAGCAAAGGCTTAGTGGGGAAAGGCCAGTTGTCACCTAAGTGACAGGCAACAGCTGAGCTCACACATCTGGAGCCGGACCTGGGCAAACATTCTGCAGCCCTCGGCCGTCTGCACCACAGGCCTGTCTAAAGGGACAGATGGAAGTTGCCTTTACTCCAAAGGTACATTAAAAAATATCGGATGGGGACCCACATCAATTATACAACATCAGCTGCCGCAGCCTCTGAACGACCTATTGCGATCGGGAGGCAGGCATAACTGTACGGCAGGCACAGATGCCACGTCCTTACGGACGGTTACTTGCGTCCTGAAGCCGCGTACGCGTGCGCGCTTTTCAGAACCCCATGCACTGGGCCTCCGGAGCCGCGAGGTCTCTGCGCGGTCCTCTCCTTCAGGCAGGGCCCCGCGGCGCGCTCCTCCCCTGCTGGGGGCCGCAGCTCTGCCTCCGGGCTCTCCGCAGTCAGCAGCCAAACGTGCGTGGCTTGTGACTCGGAATCCTCCCTCGGCGAGCCGGGCACCGGCACCGGGCTAGGCGAACCCCCCACCCCCGCCCCCGAGTCGCTCTTCAGCCTCCTGAGGACCATCTGCCGACGATTTCCCCAAGTCCCACATCACGCGGCACTGCCACCAGCCACTGACGACTCCGTTTGCTTTTCTTAGAGGGCAGTGGACATTTAACGGCTCCCTGCGGCACCCCGGGTCCCGGTCCTGCTAATTACTAACAGGCCGGGTCTCTTCAAGTTTGCCTCCAGGGAGGAGGGCGCCGCATCCTCCCCCACCCCCCAGCACCCACTCCGCCCCCTCCTCCCCTCCCACCTCCCGTCCTCCTCGCCCTGCCCATCCCCCATCCCCTGTCCCCCACCCTCCCATCCTCTCCACGTACGCGCTACATCTCCGCAGCAGCGCTGCCGGCGCGGCAGCCACCCGCCCGCAGCCCCGGGCCCTCGGCGGAGCCCTCGGGGATGTCCGCGCCCTCCCCGCGGACGCCAGCAGGTGACAGCCCCGCGCGCCTCTCCGCGCCAACTCCGGGGCGGCGGGCCGGGTTTCCGGCAGGAGCGGGTCCAGGCAGGGTGGCCGGGTCAGCAGCCCAGTGTCCGCCCGGCCCGCAAGCCCAGGACCGCGTGTCCCGCGTCCCCGCCGCTCGCCCAGGCGCGGGCACAGCGCATCCCCGCGCAGAGGCCCCGAAGGCGCCCCCCGCGCCCGCCCCGCCGTCGCACCCGCAGCCCCTCGCCGAGCCGGGCGCCACTCACCGCGCAGGCGAGGCCTCGGCCGGACGGTCCCCGCGCCGCCGCAGGGCTGCGAGCCGCTCTGCGCCGCGTCACCGGCGGGCGAGGGTGGCGGCGCGCCGGCCGCGAGGAGCCCAGACAGTGGCCGAGCGCCGCTCGGGGAGGACAGCGCGCGGCGCCAGGCCGGCCCGTCCCGGGCGCGCTGTCGGGCGGCGGGGCTGCGGGCTGAGCGTTCGGACCCCGGCCCGGCCGGCCCCGCCCCTCCCCAGGCCCCGCCCAGGCCCCGCCCCGGCCACCAGGCCCCGCCCCGAAGGTCCCGCCCCCAGCCCCCCACGCCGGGAGCGGGAGAAAACGCGGAGCGCGGACCCAGCCGCTGGATCCAGGCCGCTGCGCGTCCCCCGCCCGCGCTCGGCCGCCCCGAGCCTCCCCCGCGGCCGCAGCCTGGGGTGCCCCGGACAGCTCGTCTCCCCTGCCCCGCCCCCGGTTTTACGCTTGTTTAAAGTCCACAGTCCTGATGGACTGGAAGACAGGAAGGGTGAAGGGGAAAAAACAAACCCAATTTCCTCGGATCAAACGGTTTGGGGCTCGCCTGTCTGGGTTCCCCTCCAGTGGGTGCGCGGGGCACGGGGGCGGGGGGGCGACTGCAGGCGCGATGCCTTCCGGCCCGCGGCGCGGGGCCTCCGGGGCTCGAGGCTCCGGCGCGGGAGCCCGCGGGCCGCTGTCCGGCCTCGAGCAGGGAGCGCAGGGCCGCCTCTGGGCGGCTCCCCTCGCCCCCCCGCCGCGGTCCCGGCTCCCTCTGAAACCTCCCAGTGCGGGGAGCGGGGTGTGGGGGCTCTGCCCAGCCGCGGGCCGGCTCCCCGGCACGTTATCCCAGGATGAGCTGGGGCCGGCCGTGGACAGTTCTGCCCTGACATTTGTGTCACCTTAGAGCCGCTCACCCTTTCCAGTCCCAGGTCGGTGAGGCTCACACGGCGTGGGGACCTTCTCCCTGGAGGCTGCAGAGGGCAGGCCCCAGGCAGCTGCTGACCCCACTTGATAGGTGTCCCTGCAAGGCTGGGCGCGCGCATCTCTCCCCGACTCCAGCAAGCCTCTAGGGTCCTGTGTCACCTAACAGGAAGATGAGCGTGTGTGTGTGTGTTGGGCGTGGGGTCGTTGATCAATGCCATTTTTATTTCTTTAAGAAAAATCAGAACTGCCAGTTTCAGAATTTTTCAGAGCACAGAGTCTCCTCAATTTTTGGGGCCGTGAAACAAGGGAACACCCAGCAAACATGGACGCAATGGAAAAGTGGATGTAAGGAGATGACACCTAAAGGCAAAAGCAGGAGGGAAGACACAAATCTAAGGAAATGCTTGGCCTCCGTGCTGGGCTCTGTGATTCCAAGTCTGACTCAGATACGCACTGTAGACTCTCTCTCCTCTCTAGATACATGGGCTGTGCTTCGAATCCTCTGAGCACAGATCGCTCAGGAACAGGCTGTTGCTTTTGAAATACCTCCGCGTGTTCCTGCTCTTTGTAACTGAGAATCTGAGGGGAGACAACCTAGGCTGTCTTGCTCGTCAGCATTTTATTGGCGTTGCCCGCGTAAGTTGTGTCTGTTTTTCTTGCCAGGGTTACAAATACTTCTATTAAGCTACAAATTTTTAGCTTCTACCTAACCTCCAGAACTGCCCAAGAAGACTGACAAAATGATTTATTCTACCCAGAGAGGTAGTGAAAATTAGTACTTTTAAGGGCAAAGGGTCCATTCTCTTTGTTAGTTTCTTTAGGTGCCTGTCTATTGTTTCAATCAAGACCTTCGATGAAAGCAGTTTCCCAAGGAACTGAATGACGCACTGGGGTAGAATCAATGGAGGATGGAGTGGAAGACAGGGTCACTGAACTCATACAGCTGCGTCTTCATGAGAAAGTCCTCTTCAGGGGACCTGAACGCATTTGTAGCGGGCAGAATTGGGTATAGAGAAGCTCATGGAAAGAATATTTATAAAGCCTGCATTTGGACCTCCCTGTTAATTGGGGAAAATGCTACTTTCTTATAAGAAATAAGTCTGATATTGGGGGATATAATAGCTTTGTGACTTCACAAAGGTTTCATTTGTTGAAAACATGTTGGACACTGCAGGGCCTACTCAGCTGTTCCCTCAAGAGGCTTCTTTCCTCTTTGGATGGGGTGCTGGGCAGCATCCTTTGGATCCAATACAAATGCGAACCCTTGGTCTTCAAGCAGGACTCGGATAAAATTCCTTTGGGTGGTGTGTGTGACAACTTGCAGTCAGACCAGTCTGAAGTCAAATCCCCAGCAACACCGCTTACCAAATGTAGCCTAGAATCATGTAGTCCACCTCTAGGGGATGCTTAGCTTCTTCACTCTGAAGGTAATAATATCTACGTCAGAGAAGTTTTGGGAGCTTTGAATGCTAGGCGTGCAGAAGACCCAAAAGGTGGAAGTTCATCTAATGCCAGTTTAAAGGCATCTTCTCAAACCATCCTTCCGTACATCAGCCTCCATGCGTTATCCTAAAGGTTGGAAAAGAACCATTTTTAAAGTGAATCTGGAAATCCATTCTCCACTGTGGACTATTGGGTTGCTTCTGGTGGTCTGATCTTAATGATGTTGTTTTCTTTGTCTTTACAAACAAACATGGTACTATACCTTTTATAAGCAAATCAGTTCCCCCAGGGAATGTCTACTCTTCTTTTAAAGCCCTGATAACAAGTGCACTTTTTAAATGATACTTTTATGTGGTGAGCTGTGTCCTGCAAAGACAGCACCTCAGAATGTAACCTTTGGAGATAGGGTCTTTCCAGGGGTAATCGGGTTAAAGCAAGGTCAGTAGGGTGACCCTAATCCATATGGCTGAAATCCTTATGAAAAGGGGAAATCTGGAGACAGACATGCAAATGGGGTGAGCATCTTGTGAAATGAAGGCAGCGATCAGGACCGTGCAGCCACCAGCCAAGGGACTGCCAGAAACCTGTCCAGCCTCCAGAACCATAGACAATACATTTCTGTTGCATAAGGCACACATTTTGCAGGAGTTTGTTATGGCAATCCCAGTAAATGCCAAGCCTGATAGCACTGACGGGCTCTGTTTGATTCCCAGGCTTTTTGTGATCCCAGTTCCCTGTGTTTGGCCGAGTCTGGAACTCCTTTCCCTGACTTGCAGACTTAGCCCCACTCAAGAGTTTCCACGTGAATCGGTCTTGACCTGCAATGACCTGCGTAGGATTAGCTGGAAGACATGTTCCCCTGCTAGAAATCCTCTGGAGGCTCCCCAGGTCTTTCTGGATTGAGTGCACCCTCTTTGGATTAACCTGAAAGGTCCCTCATATTTGCACTCCACCTCTCTCTCTAGTTTCTTTCCCTGCCTCTCCACACCCTGTTTGCTCTGACCATATTAAACTGTTTACAATTCTTTGAAAGCATCAAGCTATTTTATGCCTCTGTGCTTTAAAAATACCCACTGATAACTGCCCTCTTTATTAGCTAATTCCTGCTTATCTTTTTAAAATTCAACTCAAGTATTACCTTCTTGATACTTGGAATATCAAGTGTCAAGTCTATTGATGCTCATGTTTGTTGCTTTGTCTGCCTAGCAGGTTTCTTCTTCGTAACGCCCAGCTTTCCTTTGGGTGACCACCTTCCCACACTGTCAGGGCTCATAGTTTGTTTGGAGACTCCTCCCTGGTTTTTCTGTTAGGATCATGTGACCTAGACCTGGAAAACTAGAGCTCCAGATCCCCCTGATCAAAAGATTGGTTCAGTGATAGACATGTGACTCTGGGATTCTGCAGGACCTTTTAGGAATTTCACAACAAAGTCAGTGAGTATATACTGAGCACTTATGCACTGGCCACCACTTTGCAGTCTTCACTCGAAATTCCACAGTGACCCAAACAGACAGCCTCCACCCCAGTGGATCTTTTTGGAGCTCCTGGATCAAACTCTACCTGAAAGCAAACTGCCAGTGAACTTTTCAGATTAAATTAATATTTGTTGTCTTCTAAGCCAGTTTGAGGTTTAAGTGACTAGCAAATTAAAGAATACTAACTGGTCCATCCCTTCAGCATTTAGATGCCACTTTGCTCAACTTTCTACTCTATTATCACTTCATTTCTTTGATTGATTATACCTGATCTTATTCCAAAAAAGATTTAAGTCCATTTACAATTGTGTAACCATGACGTATGGCAGGTTAACTTGAAATTGTAATTTGAAAGTAGGTATGAAATGCAGAAATGAGACAAATTCATGAAATTCATACTGTAAAGACCAGGGCTCCACTTAGCTTTCAGGTTTCTAGCAGCCAATATAACAAGGATCACATAATTCTTACACAAGTGAAAATGTACCTATGGGAAAACAGTCTTATTAAGGAGAGGTAGCATTGTTGCTAAATCAAAGAGCAAAAAGAAGCACCCCACCCCAGGTTTTCAAAAAGAAGCCTCTAGAAAAATGATCACAACATCCTTGATAACATTCTCACAGGGCACACATCAATGTGTTTTTTGGGGCTATTTCTCAGAGCATCTCTCCATTCACTGTTCATAAAATTCATTTTTCAGAAGGAGAAATTGAATTCACTTCACTTAGGGACAGGCATGCCACAGAGTGTGTGACACTTCACTTAGGGACAGGCATGCCACAGAGTGTGTGACACTTCACTTAGGGACAGGCATGCCACACAATGTGTGACACTTCACTTAGGGACAGGCATGCCACAGAGTGTGTGACACTCACAGCAAGGTGAGGAGTCCAGAGGGCTCTCTGGTGGTGCAGAGCAGGAGCAAGGCGCGCAGTTGGAGGGGACAGAGGCGGAATCAGAAAAGGCACCCTGGGGGACGAGGTGGGAAGAGGGAGACTAATGTAGGGAAAGGTGTGTGTGTGTGTGTGTGTGAATGTGCGCTCATGAGTTCAAGCGTTTCAGGCAGAGGGAACATCATATGTAGAGGTGAGGAGGTGAGCGCCAGCACAGTGACTCGGAGCACCTGGAACGCGCCCAGTCTGGCTGCGGCGTGGAGTACGAGGGAGGGAGTGGCGGAGGCTTGGGTGACATGGGGAGGTGGGCAGAAGCTGCGTCATGAGTGACCTTTAAGGCAGGGACAGGTCTGGCTGTAAAGATGGTGAGTTCATTTTTGGATGACAGAGAAAATAACCTGTAAAACGGACTAAGAAGAAGCCAAAGAGGTAGGAAGGAGCCAGGGAGAAAGGGGTGTGGACACATTCAAAGGAAGAGGGTATTTCAAGAAGAGAGTACAGCCGCCCTCTTTGGCTAGATTTTAGACGGTGCCGAGGAAGCTGTGTTCTGCGGAGCCCTAACAGTTCTGACAAACCTCTGAACTATGAGGTGTGATGGGGGTCCTCAGGGGCCTGATGGGGGCCCTGGGGACCTCGGGAGGGCTCAGCGGTTTACAGTCATTCTGTAAAGTGCCCTGGATTATCTGCACATCCTTCAGAAAATCCTCCATAAAGCACCAGGCTTTTGAGAGTTGGGCCAGGACTGATCCTGAATGACAGTCCCTGGATAATACCCAACTGTCGTATGTTGCTCATGAAAAGGGGAATTCTATATTTTAACAGTCAGCTGCACCGGACTGGTCATCTCTTGTCAGAGGTGAGCCTACCCAGGGCTGAGGCAAGAGCTGAAGTCCATTTCACAGTGAGTGACAGGGGGACCAGATTGGGGCCTCTCCTCTATCCCAGCAGTCTTTGCAGTCTGACTTTGTGTCTCCCCTGGTCAGCTCCTTGAGGGCTGAGCGCTGCCTAATTCAGTGCTGTGACTCAAGGCCTCACTCAGCAACTGGAACAGAGTGGGGCTCATTGCTCATGACTTTGGGGAGCTCAGTGGAGGGCTGCTGGGGAGATGGGAGCAAGGTGACAACAGGCAGGGCTGGCCAGCCTGCGCCCCGAGGTGATCCCGCCCATGCTGGCATGGTCCCCAGCCTGAAGGAGCTCGGGGCCGGCATCTGCGCAGTAGAGAGTCACAGGTCAGGAGGCTGCGGGCTAGAAGAAGGGGCAGCTAGTGTTGAAGGGCAGGGTCTCACCTCCCAGGAGGAGGGAGTGTCAGGCTGTCATCACTCCACCAAGGAGCTGAGGTTCCAGTGTACACAGAGTCCCCTGGCCAAATTAAAAAGCTGGGTGAGACCAGTGAGGCCTACACATGATGGGGGGCACAGGTACTGCCCAGAGAAGCCCTGTGGCATATACCCAATTTTGGGCAACAAGATTAATTCTAGACTTTCAGCTCTAAAATGGAGGGGCTGGCACTGGAGAATAGACTGGAGCTTTGATTATTTTGGTTCTCTGATTCTAGCTTCCTTGTTTATACTTCAAACCAGACCCTACTGATTTCACATACCTGTGAGTTTGAGAGAGAGAGAGAAAGAGGAAAAATAAATGTTCTTTTTGCTTGAAGCTACTAACCCTATTTTATTTCAGATCTTCTTTGTGTGATATAGAGACATCCAAGACTAATGTATTCACCTTGACGGCTTAAAAAACTTAAGGGAGTGACATGATGGCTCCTAATGACCTTTCTGGAAATATCCTGGGTCAAATGGTGCTTTATTTTCTCTTTTTTTCCTCTAAAAGGAACTCTGGAACTTGTAGTCGAGCCACTGGAGGAGGGCTGACATCAAACCTCACCCTCTCAGACTCCAGGGCTTAGATTTTGCTCACAGTCGCCCCTTTTTAATAAAAGGCAGCAATTCCTGCTTCAGAACGTTGCTTGTTCTCTTGGCCGGAGGCTCGGAGATCTGTAGACAGCACCCAGCGGCCGTAAATACCTTCCAGGGTGACCTGCAGTGCCTGGACTAGCCTCTCCCCAGCTTTGGCTGGGGCAGAAGTTACCAGATGTCGGAGTTTAAATGATTCCACAACTCCTAGTCACACTCCCCAGTCCCACTCCCATCCCAAGCCCAGAATTTGTGGGGCATTAACATAAAAGAAAACCCTAGTGAGCATTAGAAAAAAAATTACATGCTTGGAAGTGTGGTTATGGGCTGTAAGGATAGAAAAGGAGCAACTTTCAAATACAGAGGGCTGGACTCACAGCCCATTTTCTTCCAGAGTTTAAGATGGGAAGGTAGAAATTCTGGAATGGTGGTTGTGTGCCATTTCATGAGCAGGAAAAAAATAAAAAGGAAACAGTTGACTTTTGAACCGGCTTTGAAAGTCCAGATGTGCAGGCACGTGGTGGGAAGGGGGTGAGGGCAGCTCGGAGTGGCCTTCCTGGTTCGCTGGGAACTGGCTCCCAGGCGGGCGCCCTCTGCCAGGAGGTGGTTTTCTGGTGCGTGAGAGCCGCTGAGGGGCCTAGAAATTAGCTTTTTGTGTTAGTGTGCTGACCATGTGACCAGAGCACATGCTCCCCCACATCACTGTCCCAGAGCATTAGCAAGACGATGGGTCACTGTGATGTGACTGAGCGAAATGTATAAAGGGAATTAGGTTACTGACTCCATTAGGTTAAAAGGCAAATGGGAGACTGAAGCCATAATCAAATGGTAATATTTTAATCTTCAGGATTAGTTATCTGACAGGGAATTCCTCTTTTAATTTAGCTTTCTACATTGTGAAATAATGAAGTTTAAGGAGCTTTCTAGAGACAGAAAGGAAATTAGGGTGCCAAGCAGACCAACACACTTAATCCTTTTCGCAAGGTTTCAGAGTTACAACCCACTCTTGCTAGAAAGTACTATTTCAGCCACCAAAGCAGAATCATATGAGAAAAAGAAGAAAAACCATCCCCAAGTCCTAGAGAAAGGAGCTGAAAATGAAGTCCAAGAATCAGGGGTACTTGTTTCCCCAGTGAGTGACTCGAGATGGTGAGACCCCCAGCCCACGTCTCTGCACAGCCCTCAAACTTCCACGTTTATGAACTGTATCAAATCCCATCGGATCTGAAACTGGAGGTTGCCTGTACGCAGCTGCGGTTCTGTGACTGTCTAGTTAAATAGGGGGAATAGGCAGGCGACCCTGTTGGTGGGGCTGAGACAAAGGCAGTTACAGCAGCATGTGTAAGTCTTTGCGCGTGGATTCCCTCTGCAGGAATCAGGAGAGGTGAGTGGGTGACAATGGGGAGGAGGACAGTAAGAGGAAGGAGGGGTGACTCTCAAAACACAGCTCATGGGAATGAAGCTCTTGTCACAACCACGGCAGGAATATATCGATACTATTTTTTCCTCCCAAGGGAGGCGGGTGAGTCTGCCGGGGAAGAGCTCTCCTCGGGAGCAGGGCCTCTGGCGTGGGTCTCGGTCATCTGATTCCCCGCAGCGCAAGTGCCCATCAATGGTCGCGGAGGCTGGTGCTTGGCGGGTTGTCACTGTTACTACTGTCGACACTCTTTCTTTTAGGGTCTTGAGGGCTTTAGGGGAAGGATTATGTTCTTTTCCCTATTTTTAAATTCGATGCTGAAGTTGATTTAAAATGTCTAACAGAAACATAGGTGATTCACGGATTTATGAGCATCACAAGGATGGGGAAGTGAGTGGTATTAGGTCAGCATTCCAGCGGCTCATTGTCTCCCTGTTCCCTTCAAAGTGAGGTATCAGCTCTGCCAGGTCAGAGCTTTCATCATCTTTCCTCCTTCTTGGGCACATTGCACGTCTGCTCTTATAATATTTGCATATTTGCACTTATAATATTTTGTGTGTTTTAAGCTCCGATTAGGTTTTTGGCCCTTTGGGGGCCATTTCCAAGACTTCTTTGTATTTCTCACGCATACCCAGGGACGTGGCACGGCATCTACACATGATCTGAACCCGATAAATATTGGTTGGTTACTCTTATTAGTGTCTAATTCCACATCTTCAATGTGCTCTGACACAGAATCATAGTTTTTAGATCTAGAAGGCCATTAGTCCAAACATCTCAATTTGTAGAGGAGGAAACAGAGAAAAAAGAGACAAGATGTAGTCATGGTGACATGGCACCCTGGGAATTAGAACTCAGCTGTCAGAGTTCTACTTTGTTTCAGCTCCTTCCCAGCTGGAGAAGCTGGTGTCATGAAGTCCAAGAGCCTAGGGCCCGGGGAGTGAGGTGAGTCAGGGGCACACATCGCGGGCTGGGGAACGGCCATTCTCGGCTTTATATGCAATTGCAGGCAAGCACAGGGTAAGCGACCCCGAGTGGTGGGGATACCCACTAAGCAGGAGCCCCCAGGCATGAGCCGAGGGTAAGAGAAGACGGCCCCAAAGATACGCCCTCTTGCTTTTCTCCCCCACCCTGGGCTGCACGGTTTTCTGTGAAGCTGCTTTGTAAGTAGGGATTTCTAGGCCACTAGCCATGGGGGAAACATTCTCTGCTTCTACCCCAGTCCACAGGCAAACATGCAGGAGGGACGCTTTTCAGTTTACACCCTAAATGATGGTCTCTGTTCCTCCCTCTCTCTCTTCTTTCCTTCTGAGGACGTGTATCCATCACCTACTGAGCACAGGGCGAGGTAGACAATGGGGAGACAGTTATGGAAAAGACAGCTCGTACCACTCAGGAGCTCACAGTTTTATTAGGAAGACATGTGTCAAAAATGTTCACCCAGCAGTGAGGTGATGCTGAAAGGGGCCTCTCCCGAGCATTAATGGGAGCACAGGGACAAGGCGGCCTATGACATCTGCAAGGTCAGGTGAGCGTTTCTGAGAAGTGACCTTGAGTCTTAACCCAAGAGTTCCTGGGGAGGGTGACTTGGGTGGGAGAGCGATGTCTCCACTGGAGGGGCAGCGTGTGTAGGCACGTGAAAGCAGGAGAGGAAATGGCGTGCTTAGGAAGCCAGAGCAGTGCGCTGTGGTAGAAGGCAGGGGGCTGGGAGGAGGGCTGACAGCGGGGCCGCTGAGTAGGAGCCCCGGTGCTGCGCTGGGACCTTGTGCTTTAGCTTCCGGGATGCGGACGAGGGAACCAGCAGATCGGGAACCGGCTGTATTACTGTTCCTTTCCTCAATGTAACACAAACTGCTGAATATTAACAGCACTGAGAAAGGAGAGACATCCCTGGGCTCACTTCACTTTCCTGTAAAGGTGATGTAGAGAAAATGCAAGTTCCCACGGCCAGGATTCTCACCTGACGCTGGTCTGCTTTCTCACTGCACATGTGTGGGCAATACATTGTTACTGACTGTATAAAGAGCTCCGCCCAGTGCTCTGGGCTGCACGGCTGCAGGAGAGCAGAGGCTGGCGTGGTGGCAGTGCTGAGGACAGAGACTGAGACGGCTGCGGGGGCAGAGAGGCCCGAGGCAGAGAGCGGCTTGCTGCGTGCAGACCTGCCCTGAGGAGGATGGGATCCTAGCGCTTGACCGGCCACCGTGGGAGTAAAACTGGGTATAAACCCTTTCACCCCAAGAATGTTCCCTTGTCATTTTTTGGTCTCACCGAATCAAGAGTGAACTTGCCCAGGGCTGAAACCCACCGGCAGGACAGGTGGAAATTAGTTCTTGGAGAAACATTTGGCTTTTGCGCATACTGCATCATCCCCAGTGGCAGGCATCAGTAATTTCATAAAGGAAGTCATGCTTTTGATTGATATGAAATGTATTTTCAATGTTAAGGAAAGGAGCAGTGGGCTGGGAACTATGGACACCTGGGTTCTGGGTCCAGGTCCACCATTAGCAGGGGCCACGAGGTTCCTCCACCCGTCTTCCTCCTGCCCCAGGTCAGGGGACGGAGCAGGGGGCCCCAGGGCTCTTTCGGCACTAACCTGGGAGGGTGTGACTCCGTTTGTGGGATGTATGCTTCTGTGTGTGTGTGTTTGTGTATCTACATCTAGCCTAATTCAGAATGTGAGGCAATTGAGAGTAAAAGGCACTGATTCAGTGAGTCAAGCCTTGCACCTGGGTGAGAAGACCGAAGTCGAGTAGTATAGAGTGGGGAGGGCTGACGTATGACTGCCAACTTTCATTTTGCCAAACAAGGATTTTATAAAAGTCAACGAAGCAAAGCAAAACAATCTAGTGATTGTCACCAAAAATGGACAGCAGTGATATCAGGATAAAGACCAGTCTTCTAAGTTGCCACCATGTTGTTTTACTGAAGTTTTATGATTACATTTTGATGGATAATACCTGCAGAAGTTGGAGAAGGTAAAACCTGTAAAAATGTGTATCCGTCCCCTGACCCTTCCCCTGACCTCCTGGTCTCTTTCCCAGTTTGTCAGGGACTATACTTACTAGCTGCCAAGATAGAGGAGGATATATGACAATTTGCAAAGCCCTCAGGGATCAAGGTTTATCACAAAAGAAAGGATTGTTTTTTTTGAGGGAGGAGAGTCTTAGGCTCTTAAAGAAACTGTTCAAGAGGACACCTACCTAAAGACTCCTGAGTAAAAAAAACAGTAACTCAGTGACGTCTATGGACAACATAGAGGATAGTCTTATTTCTGAGGTCTTGAGCTGCTTAAAAAGGTAAAGAAATGCGTAGCAGAATCCCCCAATTTTGCCCCGTCATAAAAAAGCAAGAACAGACTTTGGCCTGGAGTATTTGAGGGAAGAGGTTACCCAAACTCCACTTATTTCTGACCTACAAGAATCTTAATTTAACTCCTGAATCATGTTTGAGTCTGAATAGGATTACAACCTGATTTGATTCTATGATAATCCAGCCCCCAAATGAAGCCCTGTGTAACCGAATGGGAAAATCTTTAGGATAAACCCGTTTGGAGTTTTCCATTCATAGGTGATGGGGCACCTGACATAGTTTGTTTTGACATAATTACTATTTAACTCTCCTTCCAGGCAGTTACTGGCCAACAGGTTCAACTGCTTTTAGAGGCCGCTCCTGGAATGTGAAAGTGGTGCCATGCAGGACAAAAAGGATCCTTATCTTCCACTGGCCAAAGCAGGCACCTTGGGCTTGGAACTGGAACCGAATAGTCGGGCACAGGTCACGAGCAGAGGGAGCTGTGGCTGACTCCTGCATGCGGCACTGCAAACAGTGCTATCGTAGCCAGAAAGTGGATCCTGCCAGCTCCGATTCTCAGACCAGTAGGAAAATAAAGGCTGTAAAGGAGTATTAAAAGCCTTGGATTGCACATCATGCAGTCTGGCCATAAATCATTGTCTGTAGAATGAAGGACTGACAGCAGATCAATAAGTGCCAGAAATTAAATTTTTCATTAAGTGAAACAGAAAGCAAAGGTTGACTGGTTAAACCTAGAAACCAGCCTGCTTCTCAGAGAGGATAACAGACCGAGACCTGCACCTGTAACTTGTTGAGGAGAAAGCTGTGGGCATAGAATTCCGAGGGAATGAGGAAGATAAGCTGAGTATATCTTATTTTTGTTTTTAATGGTTCTGGAGTCCATGCAGTTAGCAGAGGTACAGGTTTTTACCCAAATCCAGGCCTGTTAATTATAGCAGAGATTGAAGAGCCCTTGGGACAGGTCCTTCTCTGGCTTAAGACATGTCCTGGGGAGTGGTCAGGACCTCCCAGACAGGAGCCCCCATTTCAAAGCTGCTGCAGCAGAGCAGGGCCCTAATCTGCGAGGCACAGTCCCTCCCCGGAGGTCCTGCTGGGAGCGGCAACGTCCCAGCTGCCCCGGGTCTGCGGGAGCCCCATTCCCTGACTTCCTCTCCTCCTCCCCTCGTTCGTGTAAACCCCCTGTAGCGTTCTCAGATGTACCCTAAAATTACCCTCTTGCTAATCGGCCTGTCTTGTGGCTCCCTAGGGGTTCCTTCCCAGATGCAGGGCAGGAAGAAAGGGTGGGATTTGCCACCAGAAAGCTGTTTCCACATTTCGCTGGTCTCTAGTTCAGAGTGGCACTAGCTCCTGAGCCCACCCAGGCCTCAACTCATCTTTCAGCCAAATAGTCAAAGGCCTGCAAACAAAAAAACAGCTGTTCACAAGAGGCCATCTATTAAAAAAGACTCGAGGTGGATCTTTGTGAAGCAAAGGACCCTTCTTCTGTGATGCAGAGACGCTTCCTTTACTGTATCTGCCTTATGGGCTACAGGGCCCTCTGAACAGGAAGGCATCCTGTAGTTGCAGTCAGAAGGATGCTGATGAGATCTTCACTTAAATTCAGGTACAAGAGGTCTGATTTCCTCCCTGTGGAAGGATGGCCACTAAATTGACACGTCTCCTAGCAGCGATGCTTTCTTCAGCTCTGTTCCACATTAAAGACTAGCGTTGTAATTGTTTTAAGTAGCAAGGAGCCAGATGTTCCTTTCCATCAGAGAGATGCATGTGTGGCCTGCCCCATTTGTGGCCTCAAGAGATGAAGATCCCTTGTGGGGAGTGCAGTGAACTAGGAGAGTGGGGCTTCTGGGAGGAGGCGCCCAACTGCAGCCAAACTGTGAGATGGTGCCAGGGCCAGAGGCGTCTGAATTTGTCCGCCCCTGGTCTTTGAATTCCTGAGAACGCAACATATGGTTGGAATGCATTATCTTTGTTAATCGAAGTATTATTGCACAAGGAAAAATATGAATCGACAAAGATGAATAAACCGTATTCTACAAGGGGTGGTGTCCTGGGTGACTCCCATGCTATTGTTTCTCTTGCACTGAAAGGACATATTCATTATAAAATTTTTGAACAACACAGAACAGCACAAAGAAAATGTTCTCTCTGGTCTTTTTTTTCCTGGGCATACATGTAGTATAGAAATTGATCACACTGGACAAGTGGAACTTGCTTTTCAGTTAATATATAATGAACATTTCTCCGTATCACTTAATATTATTTTACAACCACTATTTTATGGCTATATGGTATATTCATTGGACATTCACATTAAATTAAAAAGAAAGAAATGTGCTTCAGAAATGATAAGCACTGCTTAGCTCACTCGTGCTCCTCTATTATTTTCTTAGGATAAACTGATAATAGGATTTCTGTTTTCTAAACGGTATTTGTCCAAAGTGGAGAGAAGAAGACCAAGTGAGCCGAGTGTTTGCTGGGCGCGGGTATCGGGCTGCATAAACAGTGTTCAGGAGCCCTGGACCTGCAGTGGGCGGCCCTCATTCAGACCCCGGTGGTCCCCTTGCGGAGGCTGCTGCCTCACCTGGGCTGCTAAGCGGCGCCTCTGTTGCCAGGATGCTGGGTGGTAGGATGACTTCATATAGAAACGTGTATCCGACCTGTTACTCTATTTTCCTCCTTTTAGTTCCATCAGTGGCTCAGCTCAGTGGATATTATTATGGCCAAGTTACAGAAGAGGAAGCAGATGCCCAGGAGCAGGAAGGAACATGTCCAGCGCGGCCAAACCCAGATTCTGTGAGTCCAGTTCCAAATTCCATTCTTCCCCCTTTGTCCTAGAGCCATCCATTTAATCCGCATAGAAACCCGAATGAAACATGTGGCTCAGGTATCATATCTCGGTCTCCCTGCAGATTTCTGCCCCAGAGACAAGCAGCTGCCTCTAATACCCTCTGTGTTGCCTTATGGACACTCGCTGCGACTTTCATTTCCTTTTAAAGTCTCACACCTGTTTACTGCCTGCCTTTCCCCCGGGAAGGTGTGCTCTCTGAGAGATGGCTGTGTCTTTGCAGTGATTTAGTACCAGGTCTGCCACTGGGAAGACTTCTGTTGAATAAATAAATCTTATCACTGAGTCATGTACGTGGCTTGACTTACCAGATTGTCATCACATCATCTCCTCCTCTTTGTGCGATAAGGATTGTCTGTGCATATCAGGCTCCCTGGGGAATGACCAACTTGCCCTTTCCCTTTTTACTAAAAGCACCCTTGATTTTGGGATTAAGAAAAGCAACCACACAATAAACACATTGATAAATCTTCAGTTGCATAGGCATAAAAACTCGTGATTGCCAGAAGTAAATGTATAATTTTGCACTCGCATGTATAATACTTTTGAGAAACCTTCTCCAAAGAGGTAAAGGGCTCAAATATGAACGCATTCCTGAAAAACGCTCCTTTCTTAAAGCCCAGAGTCATGCTTGCCCAGCGCAGGCTGTGTGCACAGGCAGACCACCTCGGCCACGCTCGCTGACTAGGCCGTCGAAGCACCGGGTGATCATGCAGCAAAGAACGTTCGAGCCCCGTGCTTTGCTATCTCTTTAAGAAGCCCCACGTGCCCTTCAGGTCCCCACGTGAACGTGTATTCCACCCAAAGCCATTCTTCTTTCCCTTCTGCCCTGGGAAGGAATCGAGCTCTCTGGGCACTGTGGTCCCACCACGTGTCAGTGTGCAATGTCATCATGGCTCTGATGACGTACCACAGGATTTTTTCTTCTCTGTGTTCTCATCTGGACTGAGATTCTTGAGCAAGTGATGGTAACTTTGTTCCATTGGTAAAATGTTACATAGCCTGTGTGGGTCCTGCTGAATGAGTGAGCACGTGAATGAACTATCTGGGTGCGTACGTGTACTTAGGTTTTGTTACAGTGGACAAGCAGCCAAGGGAGATATGTTTTCCTTCCTTTTTTCCTCCAGTTTTATTGTGATATGACTGACATACAACATTGTATAAGGTTAAGGTGTGCAGTGTGTTGATTTGTCACATTTACATATTGTGAAATCAATACAAGGGAGATTCTATAGTAAGGGGGGGTAGCAGGGTCGAACGATGGTCTTGGGGGGCAGGTTTGTACTCCACCTTGTCTGGCATTCAGGCTGTTGGGCAAAATTTGCTATAACTTACTCATTTTTATACGTTTCATGTGAAGAACTTGTGTTACATTGTTTGGAGCCCCGGTAGCCTGTCCTTTCTCTCTGCAGGTTGTCATTTATTTACTTTTTCAGCTTGATTTTCCTTATATGTTGGGTGATACTTTACCTTGATATTTGGTACTTCCGTGATCAGAAAATGTCATCTTTCCCATTTCACTGTGGACAGCGGGTGGGAACGTCAGTCAGGACTCACAGGCCCGTCTGTAAGTGCCGAGGGGATTCCAGGCAGGGAGACAGCATGTTGTTCCTGTCGCTGCTTTTTCTCTGCCCAGTGGAAGCCCCTGAGGAGTTGTGTCTGAGTCTTATTCACTGTCACACCCCAGCATCTAGTACAGTGCCTTGGATACAGTAGATAATAGGGAAATTTGATAATGAAAAACTGACTGACTGACTGATGGAAGGAAGAATTATGAGGTTCTCAGATAAAGATCTCATTTGGATTTCAGTGACACCGATGTTCCCCAGAAGGGTGTGGACGGCAGAAGCTAAATCCTCAGGCATTCAACAGGCCGGTGCTCTCGCCGGGGATAAAATGGTCCTTGGGTCTTTGGAAAGATCTTTGGCAAGAAGTCAAGGAAGCCCATGAAGTTCATGTTCCTTCACAGAGAGTTTACAAATTCTTTTAAAGCAGGTTTTTCATCACCACGTGGACTAGGAATGTCATTTGTGGACTTTTTGCTCTGGGACTGAAAGACAGCAGCATCCCTCGTTCCTGGTAGATGGGCTCCCGCTGGCCCTGTTCCCGTCGGTCGCCCCTCGTTCCCCTCCTGTTCTCTCTGACGACACTTCTGCACACTGGGGGCTTCTAAGAGGGCAGAAGAGAGGCAGAGAGGGAAGGTTCTGGCTCTTCCTCCCTCTCGGAGAGGAGGACTGTTCTGCTGGGACTGATGGAGAGAAGGGGACACATGGCGTCCCAGGGTCCTGGAGTGGGCTGCTGTCTGCGTGGGAGGCCTGGACACCTGCCCCAAACTAAGCTCTCACTCTCGTTTGTGGTTGCTGATTCTTGTTCGATCGCTCTAATTTTAGATGCCAGCGTTCTAGGATAGAACTATGCTCCACAGACATTAAGTGTGCAGTTTTAGATGTCATGTTAGCCCCGAGTGACATTCTAAGGCCATTTGTCCTTTAAAATACCCACAAGATTAACCCATTTTTCCAACTGGACATCAGCCTTTGGGCCTAAGCCTGAGAAGGCCTCTCAGGTAGTGTTAATAGGAGGCGACAGCCTGGTGTGGCACACTGTGCCCCTTGACCTTTGCAAAGGCACTTCATTTTCTCCACATCCTGTCTGCACGTAGGAGGCGTGTGGCTGTGGTGATGTATCACGGACACGCAGGTTTTAACCATGCCCAGGGCCCCAGGTGCTGGGTCTGGAAGATGCCAAGTGGGGGCAGCTGCCTCACGGAGGGCCCGCCTCCACTGGCCCCCCCTTTCACAGCCGGAGAAGCGGGCACAGTGGGGCCAGCTCTGCTGACAGCAGCACCTTTCCTGGGGCAGCCTGGCGGAGGGGCCCCCCTGCTTGGGTGCCTGGGGCACAGAACGCCCAGCGCTGGCCACATCTGTCAGGGTCTCAGGCTCTCCTTCTGCTCTACACCCCTGCCACCCACCCTGCTCCCACCCAGAGCTCAGAATGGAAGTTTCCAGAATGTTTGAGAGGACTTACTCTATGTAAACTGCAAGTCAGCAAGATCATTTTCCTGGGGGATTTCTGAGGAGGGAAGAGCTTTCTTGTAGGTCACCCAAGTGACACATTTAATCTCTCTGATTATGTTGGGACCCCACGAGGCTTACACCTCTTCAAGGCCTGATGGTCACGGGCACCTTCCTTTTGATGGCTGGCGGACTGCTGGTTCTTGCACCGTCCCCCGCCCCAGCTCTGGCCTCCTGTTCCTGGTCCGGGCCCCTGGGGGTGTCAGGCTTGTGTCTGCCCTGCACGTCTCTGTGGACGCACCCCTTCTGAGTGGGCCTCTGCGAGTTAGGTCCTGGCTGTGCACCTGGGCCAACTTCAGCCCCCTCTGTGGGATTCTGAGGAGCCGTGAGTCCTTCTGAAAGACTGGAATCTCACCTCTACCTCGGGGGCTATGCTGTCCATTTTATATCCAGCAGCACCGAGTTATGAAGGACCAGGCAGAGGATTCTCCAGAGATGCAGGGAAATTCTTGGCCCCTTTCCCGTTGCTCTTGTAGCCTTCCGTAGGCCTGGCCGCATTCCTGTCCTCGGCGTGCATGACTCACGTCCGTATCTTTACGATAAATCTCCCGCACTCCCCTTGCCTGAGCAAGTAGGAGGTTTTCTTTTGTTGCTTCTAATCAAAAGAATCTTAACTATTCCACGTGTACCGAGTCAGTATTTCAGTCGGATTTGCTGCTACTCCAAGGAGCAGACAGAGAGGGAGAGAGAGGAGGGCACGACCTGTGAACAATACCTCATCATCAAGCTGGGAAACGGGAGGTTTCTTCTTTTTATTGATAGTCACAGACTCCCTCGTTGAGGGGAGCTTGGTGGTGTCTGCGTGGGGAGTTCAGAGCACAAGACGACAGGTAACGGAGGGCCTGCTGCAGCCACAGTCAGGAAGGGAATGGGGCTGTGAAAGGCAGTCCGAGTTTGAAGGTTCCAACACGTGGAATGTGTGCCCAACAGGACGATCCTGGTCCTCACCGGCAGGTTAAACGTTGCATCTGGGATGTGTTCCAGGACGCATACCGTGGGTAGGAGCCAGGAAGGAGTCGTCCTCGGCCTGATCAGGATGTTTCAGATTCTCATATTGTCATCATTTTATTTGCATCCTGGGGAGACTAAGGTCCTTGAAAGCTGTTTCGATTACCACCACTCCGTTTTCCCACTTTTGACAGAGCGAATTCATATCCCAATTATGATGTGATGAATTCAAAGACGATTATTATTCAAACATACACAGCCTTGCATTCGTCTTACTAGAAAATAACTTTCTGCCGGATAGAGCCATGTCACGGGAAAGTCATCTTTGTCTGTTTTCCATAAAGCACATACTTTCTCTGCTTTGTGCCAGAACTCTGTCTCTGTTGAAAATAAAGTGGAAAAATCTTCCTTGTGGTGGATGTACAGTTTTTTATGAGAAAGAGTATATTATGATTCTAACGTATCCTTTAACCTTTTGTTCTGATTTAAGGTTACATGAGTGGACTATTTAAAAATCAGAGAGAGCATTTAGAATATGGACACAAAGGAGAAATATTAAGAGAATTTCTATTTTGACAATTAGATATTTTTAAAAAATTAGCAAGGAATTTAAGAAAAATCTTCCATAGCATAGTTTTTATTTTCACATAGGACAATCAGAGCAAACAAATGTTATTTATCGATGACACCAGACAGAGGTGCAAATTTTGTCTTCAACTAACGCCATTAAAAATGTTGCCTCCCACGAGTTTCTCTTGGCAGAGCTTAACTTCAGATCTTGAATTTAAATACTGTGTCCCCAGGACTGGAATATGGCATTTCCCTCCCTGACCTAGGTTGTGCTGCTTTGTTCCGTGTTGACTACTTTGTTCCATGTTAATCAGATGCATCTGATTAGATCAACGTCTGTTTTTTATCTTCCTTCCCAACCTGGAATGAGCAAATTGTTCATGGATTTTTCCTTCTCGCTCTGGTTTCCCCTTGCTACACATTTTGCCAGATGGCTGAGTTTCATTCAGAGAAGAATTTTCCATAATAATATATCACTTGATACTCATGGCCTATGGTCCCACTCCCCCCGCCATCTGTAGGAACCGTGGAATGGGGTAAAGTGGCAGATGAGTCAGGCCGGGCAGAGCCTGGAGGGCCAGGGGGAGAGGTGAGGGGGAGTTGGCGGGGGGAGGACCAGGGGAAGGTGGGGAGGAAGGTAGGAGGAGGCAGATACACCAAGTGAGGGCAGGCTTGGGTGCCAAAGACTTGAAGGAAAGCCTCCTACAGCCTGAGCCCAGTGGCCGGGTGTGAGAGGGGGCGAGGGCGAGAGAGAAGCGTGTGCACATATCCAGGCAGAGTTGTGTGTGTAGGTAGTTTGAAGTGTGTGGCTGGAGGGCATTCTGACAGATGTGGAACATGTGTGGCATGACTTTGTTTAGAGGAGGGGAGGCCCCGGGGGGTGGGGGGAGCATCACCGGACTGCAAGAGCCACGAGGCTGCGGTTCTGGGTGTGCGAGTGAGGGCTTGATGAGGAAACGCTGGTAAGAAGGCAGGAGAAACTCACGTCGTGCCATTCTCTCTGTTCGCCGAATTTTAGTTATTAGAATTAAAAAAAACAATTGGAAATGCAACTCTTTACCCAGAGTCTGGAGTTATAATATTCAAGAAATTCCATGACGCTTGGAGTCTGCAGGCAGAGTGGGCATCGCGGCAAGTCTAAGCAAGGGGCTCATTTCTGGGAGCAGGTCTTTCACTCTGCCTGGTGTAAAATAGGTAACTTGTGAATACGGTGGTCACTTAGAGTTCATGAAAATGAACATTTGGACTTAGTGACTTTCAGAGAATTATCTGACCTCTCTGGGCTTCAACTTTCTCCCTTAAAAAATGAAGCAGTTGGTCTAGATCAGCGTTTTCCAAATAGTTCTCTACGATTCTTCCTGGAAACCATCTGCCCCCACCTCCAGGGACCAGAAGAGTGGCTAGGGCTTTTTCTGCTTGTATCTTAGTTTCTGAAGAATGCATTCTGCTGTTTAAAGGGAAGCATTTGGGATCCACCAGATTGAATTTCGAGTTTCCTTTTAGCTCTGTTATTCTAATTATGTGCACACGGCAGTTGATAAGAACACATTCAGTGGCTAAATATTCCTGAGTGTCTCCTGTACCCTAGGTGCAGTTTTAGGCACTGAGAATAAAGCAGTGAAGGAGAGAAAGTCCTTAGGCTCACAGAGGTTACATTCCAGCTGAAGGAAAGACAATCAATGCAGTGATTACAGCTGGTGCTTGGTGTATTAAAGCAGGGTAAGGGCACAGGGAGCCATGGGGTCCCCCTGGAAGTGACATTTGAGCAGACACCTGAACAGAGCAAAAGACTAAGGATCTGGGGAAGAGCATTCCAGACAGAGGGAACAGCATGAACAAGACCTTGGGCAGATACAAGCCTGCAGATTATTTTCTCCCCATGAACAGATCTTGGTCTCCAGGCTCCAAGCTCGAGGAAGGAAGCCTTGACTTTGCTATGAAAGTTACCAGAGTCCCTCTGGTCCAGCGGCGCCTTGTCCCAGTGGTTCCTCCTGCCCGGCTCAGGGGCTCTTCCCACCTGGCCGTGCAGCGTGGTGCTTGTTGGCAGCAGAGGGAGCATCTGCTCACGGTGAAACGTCTCATCCTGTCCTGTCCTGTCCCTGGGTATTAGACTCTGTCCTTGCCCCCTCTGTGTTTTTCTTCCAGACTTCAACCTGGTCACCACTGGTGGTGACTTTCGCATTGCCTCTGGGAAGGGGGACCCCACACCCAGAGCCTGGGGCTCTCTGTTCAGACCCCAGGCCCTCTGGTCCTCTCAGCACTACCAGAGCACGGAGCCCACAGGGGCCTTTTTGTTCTACGCTGGTGCGGACACGAGTGGCATTTGGAACCTGGACTCTTGGGCCTCTGAGCTTGGGTTTGGGTTCTGGTTTTGTGGAGCTGCGTGAGCTTGAATCTCTTCCTGTTTTCCTCTTTGATTCAGTTGCTCTACTGTAAACTGAGGCTGACTACATGGCAGTGCCTCCGCCTTAGCTGGTTGCCGTCAGGCGTAAATAAGGTATTATATGAAAAATGCCTTCCAAAGAGCATGGCACCCAGGAAATGCCAGGTATGTTTCTGGTTTATAAAACAGCCCTGGGACACTGCCCTGGCTCTCACTCAGTCTTGCCATTCACCAGCCCTGCAGCCTGCAGGGCCCCCCGCTTTTCTGAGAGGCTCAGAGTCCCTCTAGACTAGGCGGCAGGAAGGGAGGCATTAGCTGCTCTGACCGAGGCTTCCCCCACCTGAACGGGACCCTCATTTAGAATTTA
Organism: Manis javanica; assembly: GCF_040802235.1. NCBI lineage: Eukaryota > Metazoa > Chordata > Mammalia > Pholidota > Manidae > Manis > Manis javanica. Next base: position 2,829,265 of record NC_133170.1, on the reverse strand, counting down.
ACATCCAGCCACAAGGAGTTTGTACTTCAGCAAGCATTTTCATGTGCATTATTTTACTGACCCTGAACATAACATCATGAAGTTTGAATTACTGACCCATATTACACATGAGGCTTAGAGAGGTTCTGGCTTGATCACACAGGTAATCAGTGACCAAATTTAGACGTTTTTTAGAAAAGGATTTCTGCTTAGCGTCAGAGTTCCTTTCAGTGTACCTCAGCTGTCTCTACAAAAGCCTTTATGTAAACCCACAGGAAAAAATATCGGGCAGGTGAACTGGCAGAGGAATATAGGAATATTCCAAATATAGGAATAACCCATTTTATCAAATTCTTGGTTCTTTGTTTACCCACATAATTTTTCATGTCCTTATGCACCCTTATCCCCAGTCCTTGCAATGCCATGAGTGAAAGTGGAGTAGACGATGGAAATGTATTATTTTAGCACTTCCATGTCTTACTTTTAACTTCCTTTAAGAAAGGCTCTTTTTTTTTTAACTTTCAGGAGGAATTTCCTCTGCCCCCTTTATTTAAATGTGAATTGCAACATAAAATCACTCAATCAATTGATTGATCATTCATCAGAGATTTGAGATCGATCATGAAATCAATTACTCAACATTCTAACTGTGAGAGAGCAGTCTGTGGAAAGAACAAGATTAAAATCAGTTAAGATAAATACTGTTGGGCTTCATATCAACTGTTCCCTTTCAAATCATAACTTTTACAATTCAAACCATAGTAAAATAAAAACGGGAACAGACTGAAGGCACGAAGTGTGTGTCGGCAGAGTCCTGGTCACGGACAGTGGCGGCCGACATCACCACACGTCATCTTTTTCTGCGGCCATGACTTCTGCTAAGACACAGGGATATTGCAGTAATTATGCTCTTTTTTTTTCATAGATCACATACAGTCAGTATGCAGGGTATTTCTGTAGCAGGTCTAACTGTTAAAAGGAGTTCCTAGGAGACCATTTTAAATTTATAACACAATTTGGGAGGTAGCTAAGGTCCTGGGTTTCATTGTGTGAGAAGTTTTTGGGTCAGCTTTTCAGGACCGGTGTGTGAGTTTCGTTGAATATGAGAAACTCCCTCTATTTCAGAGAGTTGGGCCTGGGCTCGTGCTGTGCAGCTGGCTTTAGAGAGCCTCTGTGGGAATGTTCTGGGCAAGACGCTGGCTTATCCCCTGGCTCTGTTCTTACCCCTGGAAGGTATGTACTTGTTACTAACACGTCTCTCTAACCTGTTTGCTTCTACCCATGACGGTTGGAAATGATGCCACCTATGGTATGTGGGTCTACATTGCCACAGTGTCCCCCAAGGTTTGGCCAACGGCTCCTATTTTCTCCATCTGCAGCTCCCATTAAATCATGTCAAGTGATTTCAAAGTTGAACTCCGTTTTCCTGTTTCTCCCTAGAAAGCTTGCCAAGAGCTTTCCTGCCTATGTATTGAGGGAATTTGCGTAGTCATTTCAAGAAAGTCTAGAAGGATAAAAGAAACACTGCGATTTCCATGGTGTTGGTGAAGAAGGGCAGCACACACGTTCGCAAGGTGTATCATCTTGTTCTTCATTTTCATTTGTGTCCTGGTCGTGTGGCAGGAAACGCGGGTCCTTTTCACAGCCCCTTGCTTTGCAGGAAATCTCCACGGCACCTTTACTAGGAGTCTGTTGCACTGGGCTCAGAAGGAAATGCAACTGTAGGTCCTTCTTACCCTCAGAAGTCTGAAAGGAACACTGTTTTATAAGAGCGCTGCTCAGAGCAGAACTAACTTTAAACATCCTTGAAGTGTCATCAGTTAGGGAAACTGAGGGCATCCCAACTTCTGCGATGAGAGCGGCTTCTCAGGTGACTATACGGCGTTTTTAAGGAACCTTCTCTCTTTGGCAAGTGCAGTTTCCCAGATGGTGTCTGACTCTCTGTCCAAGTTGGAACGTATATGAAGAAAGCTTTGGGGCAACTGATCTTGTCTGGGAGAAAAAAGGAACCCATTTTTCCGTGAAGCCTCTGAAGGAGGTAAAGCCCAAGCTGTTTAAGGCTTTAGTGGGGACATTTGATTTTAGCCTTTTTTCTCTCTGTTGTAGTTTTTCTAGGTGAGCAAATCACATCACTCAAGAGCAAGTCATTTTAAGAAAGGTTGGCCATTTTTAGTAATGCCTTTCAAAATACAGAAGCCCGAAGCCTTTCTGCTGGCCCGCGGTGCTGTTTCTGCGTGTTTGCCTTGGGCTGGGAGCCACGCCTGCGGAGGCACGTGGTTCAGTCGCCTCCAGGCTCCTGATTCCGGGGCGGGGTGCGTCCGTGTCACCCGCCGCTGAGTCCCTTCTCTGCCCCTCGGCAAGCCTCTGTCTCTATCCAGGTCTATCGAGAGGGTGACCACTGTCTCCTGGGCTCCATGCCCAGCTCACACACCTACCCTTCCACTGTCCAGGGGCAGCTTGTATTCTGAAATCTAACCAGAGAAAGTTCACCCCAAATGCTGCTCTTCCACCACTGCTTATTGCAGGGCAGTATGTTACAGGCTCTGTGTCCGGTGCTGGAGATGAACCCCCGACCTTAGGGAGCTTCTGCTCAAGGGGAGGGCGACCAGCTTCTTACTGTACAATATAAGTTGGTCTAACTTAAATTTTCCCTAGCTTTCTTGTCCCAAGATGTGTACTGGAGCAGTTCAAACACATTCTACTGAGATGCGGATGGAATTCATATTAAGCGAAAATTGTATTTGCAGTGTTAAGGCACTGGCTCTCTCTGCCATGGAGATCTTGGTCTGGTCATCAAGGTTATTTGAGAAGAGAGGGCCCAGAGCCAGACTTCTCCATGGCCATTTTAATTCCTCTGCCCTGAGGTTCCTTCACTTAGCATGAGACCCATAAATAAAACATTGAGTGTTTTAACTTCCAAAAAGTATTTAGTGATGTATACAGTTGATGAATCACTACATTGTTCATCTGAAACCAATATAATATGTATATATGAACTATATTCCAATGAAAAATGATTTTAAAAACTCCAAAAGGTATAAACAATTGAGAACCCAAACCAGAAAAGACAAAAATTCCTATTTTCATGCAGCTTGTATTTGGGGCAGGGGCAGAAAACACAAAGAATAAATAATATATGTTTTTGTGTCAGCTGCTGTTACCATAGTAACAGGAAATACTACTATCTATACAGTCTGCAAAGTAATCCCTCAAACACTACAAATTCATTTAATAAATATTTATTGGGCATCCCTGTGTAACGGCCATGGTGCTTCAACTGTATAATCATTAAAGATTTTATCCATATTTTAAGATCAAAATTTTGAGATTTAGAGATGGGAGTTATTTTCCCAAGGTAATGAGCTGGTAAACTGTAGCACCAGGGTGCAGACTCTTATTTTCAGTTTCTGATACAATAGCTGTAACTTTAAAATGTGGGCCCTGAAGCCAACATTCCTGTAGAACCGTCTGTGTTTCCTTTTTCACTCCTTCAGTTACTATTTAGGTGCAAAATAAATCCATATCTGGGGGAAAGAGTCTTCTACCTTCAGGGCCTTCTTACCATGTGTGCTGCTTGGGTGATATTTTATGTTCAGTTAGATGAATTTGGGTAGCTGAAAATTCCTTATAACTTGCAAAGGACATGTGTACGTGTGTGTTAAAGTTTGCATTCATAAACTTTCCTTTAAAGGATGTTAAAGAAATTCATTTACCGTGATATTCCCCTCCCTGTTTCATATCCTTAAGTTTATTCCTCTGATTAAACAAATTAAATCCTCTGACTCACGAACTATTTGGAGAGTCTCAGTCTTCAGTCAAGTCTTTTCTGCATCTTAAAAGCTCCTGACTCCCTGAATTCATCTTTTACATGGGAAACGGGAGAAGTTCTTGGAAATGATCTGAGTTGACATCTATGTTTGCTGTCTTACAACAGTTTCCCAAAGTAGGCAGTTTAAAATATAATTAGGACAGTTGTGGAAAAGTCAGCACAGAGTTGCAAGTTGTAGCATTTGCTAGCCAGGGAATCGGACCTTTTTCTGAATGTTTACATACAGATTTTTCTTTGTGTTTTTATCCGTTTCCCCATTCCTTTTATTTTTGCCCCAGGATAGATTCATCTCCAGGAAAAAGTTTTAAATTGACTGTCAGCCAGGACAAATGCAGCAACAGGGACATGAAGGAAGCCAGTGCACTACAGCAGGGAGAGCACAGCGATTGTTAAAATAGTTGAGCGTCATGTATCATTAATAATCTTTGAAAAGATATAAAAATAATCTTTAAAAAATACAAAAGCAACTTTTCAATATTAGAGGTTATTATGGTTTATATTTTTGTGTGGTTTATCCTTTCAGTCATTTCCTTCCTACAAAAATGTGTGATCATATATTATGGATCATATATTATATGCTTCTTTCTTTGTGCCATTTCCTGTTCTTTGCATCATTTTTATGGCTCTTTAGCAGACTGACGTATTACAACCTATCTAACTACTTGTCTACTGTTGACCATTTAAGTTATCTAATTTTTCAATCTTATTAACAACGCTACAAGAAATATCCTTAAAGTGAAGGATTTGAGCACATCTGTGATTCATTCCTTAAACTAGTTCATGGAAGCCCGGTGGCTGGGTAAAAGGGCAGAGAGGATTTTAAGGCTTCCGTTCGTTTTGTTAAATTGCTCTCAAAATTCTATATTCCCACCCATAATATACGGAGAGCTAGAACATTGGATAAAAACCTTGAAAAGTCAGAAGTACGAGATATGACTTTAAAAAGCAAATTTCAGATAATTTAAAATACAGAATATATTCTGAGCTTTCATTTTTGGGGATTTTGTATTTTACAGCCATCCCCAAGAAAGAAAAATGAGACACCATTACAATGGAGAAGGTCTATGGGCTGCGCTGAGCTGGGAATCGGGGGATTTGGCCTCGAGTCCTGGCTCCGGAGCTCCTATGGCGTGTGTGGCTCTAAGCCAGACAGTTGTCCTGTCTGGGTCTCAGATTCCTTATCTGTGCTTCTAACACCTTCATTCACTCTCAAAGTGGACCATAAATTCTATGGCTACTCTACCTGTCTACAGGTGAGGTATTTCATCTCTTAAGGCGGATGTCCATTCCACCTGCCCAGTCCTCTCATTTTCTATTGTAGAACCACTCTTTACCGTCATTATCAGCTCTTGCCCAGTCTGCACGCTCACAGTCTGATTCTGTCCCCAGCACACGACCAGGTCTGGCCAGGTCAGAGCACCTCAGTGATGGATCTACATGTGGGCACGGGCCTCTGGCCGGCTCCCTTGAGCTTCCCTCCCAGGACTAGTGGCACGTTGACTCATATGGGCCCACAAGAGCCAGTGTTAATTTCTAGGAATTTTGCAAATCTCTTGTTAAACACAGCCATTCTTAAAAATTAGATTATATGAACTTACAATAATATTAAAGGTAGTGAGTACTCAAAACTCATAGCTTTCTAAGTGTTGTACTGTATTTTGTCACGACCTATGCCCCTGACGTTATGTTATGTGTATTGTATCTCCATGGACTACTGCCCATCATTCCCAAGTCCCTGTTTAGTTTGGCAAGTTGGTGGGTTGAAATTGGCTAAGGTGAGAGTATTTATACCATTTGGCAAATGCTACAATCCAGAACTTTTTTTCCTGGAAAACCAATTGTTAGACATTCACATCACACACTGGCAGAAACCATTCAGAAAGGGCCCTTTGCTTTTTACTTTGATGCTATGTTAATGAAATATGATCCTGAAGTAGCCAAAGAGCCATTCTGAGCTTGCTGAAGAATAATGCCAACAGAAAGACAAGCAGAGCCAAGGGATGCAGAGAAACAAGATTCTTAATGTCTGGGGAGCATCTGGTATTTTAGTTGGAGAAGAACCTGGTTCAAACCACATGAGGTTTCTTTAACTTATGAATGAGTCTTGGCAATACATATCCCATGATTTCTCTAAGACTCCCTTATGGCTTTAATAATAAAGAATTCTAATATAAAAAAGGGGAATTCCTTAGCTAAATATTGAGTGTCCCTAGTTACCATCTTTGAAAAGAAGTCAAATAAAAAATACTGCCTAGTGAACTCACACAATTTGTCCTCACCCAATTCAATCCTGTATAATGTGAACATTGTCCATAACCAAATTTTAAGCCATAAGTAGAGGAAATAAATTTATATAATTTCAATGTTTCTAAAACTCCCCTCTTCCTCTTAAAATGGCATATAGTGTTAAGTTGATTCACTCTAAGAGAATAAAAAAAATACCCTCCTTCTCATTATCCTCCAATAATGACTATTACTTATATTAGATCACAACACTGGCTCCAGAAACCCAGTTAAAACATAGTTACTCTTCATTTTAAGAACACTGCACTTTCCCTCTTTGAAATACTGGTTTCATTTTACCGACGTGCTGCCTGAGATGCTGTTTCCTGATTAGGGAGTGCGTCCGGAGAAGGAGCTACTGAGGCATTAGGCCCACTGTCCACTTTGACGCCCCGCCGGTGTGTATTGGACACCTTCCCCCCTGCCTCACTACAGCTGGGACCCATTCCACATACTGTTGATTCGAAAGAATGGAAAATCCCACTGGTGTGTTTACTTTCTGGTGCCGGACTGTTGATAACTCTGAAGTGTTAGTGGTCATCTGTCAGTATTCACAAACCTAATAATTTGCCAAGTGCTAAAATAGTTTAAGTTTATCCCCTCCAAATACAGTATTCTCTTCTTTGTCTGGCTTTAAAAAGATATTGGAAAAAGTCTGTTTTGATTCGGATCATTATATTTAAAAATAAACTGAGCAATAAAACCTTGACACTGATATTATTAACAGTGATATTATTAACAGTGATATTATTAGGTCTGCTAGAATTATTTTTAGATGCCAGAACCTCGGGGTCTCCTTGTCAGTAGCTGGCTGCCCCTTCTCAATTCTGTTGTTAGTGCGCCTCTTTTCATTAATGGGGTTTTGTTGTGCAGCTATAACAAGAACTGTATTCATGTTAATGTGAATGAGAACTATGGTGCCGTGGAACAAAACAAACCAGCCCTTTTTTTTTTGGCTGACCTTGACTTAATTCCCTACACCAACATTGGCATTTCCCGAAGTGTGTTCTGAGGAGCTTCGTCAGGGACATGGTCCAGGTCGGTGCTTCTCAAGGTCACCTGTGTCTGAGCTGCCAGGGTGTCTGCCCTATACAGACTCTGGGACTGCTGGGGCTCTCACTCTCTGGGGGCGGGGCTTGGCAATAGGGATTTTAACAGTTCCTCAGGGGGATTCGTGCATCCTTTGGAAATAAAAGATCTGCTAAATTTGTGAACCACTTTCTTGAAGATTTACAAATCATATTAGCACTTAAAGGCTCTGAGAAGTCCTGTAGGGAGACTGTTAAACTTTTTAAACCCAGGATTTCCCCAAATTATTTGATTATAAAGCTCTTTTTTAGGGGAGCCTATGTTATTTGACCAAACACTATTGGGAAAGGTTCCTCTAACCAATAGCATAAGAACTGTAGATTGTTGTAGGTGCTGGGTAATCCCACTGCAAGAGTCAGTGCAGTATCTTGGCATGAGTCCCGGGTGGGAAGATCTGAGCGTGACCCTGGGTTTTGTACTGTTGGCTCATTGCCTAGCAGTCGAATCCCCTTAGTCCTGGAGGTGATGGGATGAAAGAAGGAGTTAATACCAACACAGAACCATTGCTGGAAAAATAACTGCAGCAGAAAGCCCTCCTGATAGCATCATCTTTCACAAAGACCAGCACATGAATACTTTTGGCAACATACGTTGCCCAGACCTACTTCCTTCTGAGTCTGCGCCCCCAGGGAAGCGACCTGGTGACTATTTCACAACCCATGATATGGAGGGAGGAACCCAGAGCTATTCCAGAAATGCCAATCACGCTGAACAATGGGAAAGGAGTAAATACACTTGAGCAGGAAATTGTATAGGAATGAAATAATTTTTACCCTGTAGCAGAAAGGGTGAAAGGCACCTGCCGTCTTCCATCCCACCCTTCCTCCTGTTAGGCATGAACAACACAGGGCGGGAGGAGGAGGAAAGTGAAAGGAGTGTTAAGTGACAATGAACTTGAGAACCTTCCATAGGTCTTTCTTTCTCAGATCTAGAAATAGAGGGCACAGAGAAGGGTCCAGAATAAAGGAAGCAGAAACAGATTAGCAGTCGGGAGAGAGATAAAGAGACCCTGGGGTTTCCTTTCAGGTTGCCAGGGCTGGGTCACTAGGACAGACGTATATTCCTGTCTTGGCATGCCTGCTGCCTCTGTTTGCAATGCTCTTGCCTTGCTGTCTCCTCGTGTGCACACTCAACTCTGCCGACTCCGCTAGTCTAATCCTGCAGCGGTTTATTAACGGCATGCTGCTAGATTGGAGCTCTTTGAGGGCAGGGGTATTGTCCTCTTTGTCTTGTATATCTTGCACCAGGCTCAGCTCTTAGCAGAAAACAGCTTTGCAATAAAAGCTCCTTGGGAGTACCCAGGTTGGTCAGAAACCTCGACAGGACGCCCTTAAATAATCTAGAGTACCCATGGGTGCAGAATTTTGGAACTGGAGGCCAACACAGGAAGTAAGGTGGTGGCCAAGGACTCCAGCCCTGTGGCTCCCAATCCCGTGGCTCTTCTGACTGCCCTAAGGGGCTTTGTGTGATTACAGAAAAAAATCCTTGTATTATCCGTTGCTGTCTTGGCCCTGTCTGAGTCATGGTATGAACCAGCATTTAGAGTAATGTTCGCATCAGTGATGAAATGCAGAGTCGTTGAGCTAGAAAGTGATTCATGGAGGATGCCGGCCTCCGCATCGAATTCGTTCGTCTCCTCTTTCACTCCTGCAGCTTTTGCATGTCATTGTGCTTCCTTCCTGATTCCTGGCTTAGCTTGGAAGCTGCAGTTAAGAACTGCTGGGTGAGAAGCTGTTGTCCAGGTCCTCTCGGCTTTCCTGGAAAGAGACAGTCTCATAAATCACCCGAGGGAACTGGGCCTGTGGGGTGGCTCAGTTGCCAAGTGAATTCTGATGGATTGCTTTGGAAAAATATGTACAGTTTCCAGGAGCTCATCTGAAATAAAATAGAGATTCATACTTTCTCAGACTGAGCTTCCCCTCCACCGAATTTCAATCATAGTCCCGTCCAGTCATTTTAATAGAATGAAAGGGCAGTTAAATGAATAGTATAAGCTTTAGACGTTTTGTCCAAAACTTGGACAGCAGAACACAAATGTTATTCAAAATGGAGAAAGACTTGGAACCACGAAGTATCCCTAATTAAACATAAGGTCAGAACCAGACTCAGGTTGTGGGGCTCATGTTGACCTTATCAGGATTATTCCTAAACACCGTCAGCATAACAGAGGGAGAGTTGGAAAACCAAGCTATCCGAGGCAGTTACCAGGCCGTATCAGGAACCCGTGTGAATTCAAGTTTCAGGGGCACAGAAATGGTGCACGTCCAGCACATCCAAGAATAGTGAAGTTAAACGGGATGGAAACATTTGGATCTTAATCCTCTGGGGTCCTAGAATCTGTTGGAAATCTCTAGAGAAAGTTGTGAACCTTCTTCCCAGATGGCCTTTGGGATGTTTCGGGGAATTGCAGAGACCCCCTGACGCCCGCAGGAGTGGGGGACGCCACACCGATGCCCCTTATTCCGGTGTTCTCGGCAAAGGCCCGGTCTGCTGATGTCGTCCCCCTGCCTGGTGGCGCCTGGAGCTTCCAGCCCCGTCACCCCCACCCCAGGCCCCGTCCCAGCAGAAGGAGAGGGCTGCCGAACACCTGCTGGGAGAACGGTTCCGTGTTACTCAGAGTGAGCAGAAGTGGCCTTGATCCCACACGGATTTCTCTACCTTTGTTGTGTGTGAGATCATCTGGGGTGACTGGAAATTCTCCCAGCATTTAGTTCTGCTTTCATTTGTAGTATGTCTGAAAGGGAGAAGGGGCCCTTTAACTGGAAGGACTTGGCGATTCGGTTCCTTGGTGGGCGAGGTTCAGAACTGTCTCCACACCGTCCGCCGGGCGGTCGCAGCCATGCAGGGGGCAGGATCTGCTTGGTTCTGGGGACACACAGCTCGAGAGGTTTCCTCATCATTGGTCATTACCATCTCTTGGGAATTCACCACTTGGGAACTAAGGAAGGCTGTTTTTTGCATCATCAGCCGAGGGAACATGAGGATGCATCCTGGACACACATGGGAATGGAGGGTGCCTAATAATTAATAGTCTACAACACTTTTTGTTTATCCAGAAATCAACCATCCCAGGAACGTTGGCATAAAATCCCATGCTTAATCTGCCATCCATGCTTCATGTAATAATGGCGATGATAATGATTATCATTTACGCTGATAGAGCCTCTTTCATCTAGGGCCTCTCAAAGCTTTGCAAACACTAATTAGCTCTCCTAGTGTCCCTGTGAACTAGGTGAGGCCCATTTACAGGGAGGCAGCTGAGGCAGAGAAAGGGCGAGAGGCTTACTCACTGGGCAGCTGATGACAGAGCTGGGAAGCCTGGGGAGGTCCCTGCGTCCAGCGGCCGAGAGCCGGCTGCCTCTGTGCGGAGGGACTGGGAGGGAGCGCGCTGGCTTGGAGCCCTCGCTTCAGGTCTTAGTTACTCAGACCCCGGCAGTGCACGGGAACCCACCCGTCTCCGGTCCCTCCAGCCCATCCTCACAGCCGTGAGGTGCTTTGAGACCTGAGCGCTAGAGATGGGCTAACACTGGCTGTCAAGGGTGTGTGAATAGGAAGGAGAGGAACAAACGCAGGCAGAAAGTTGCCTTTTGGTGCACGGTGCTGAGAAGCACTGGCCCACTCTACACCAGATCGGAGCAATAGCAGCTTTGGACCTGCTTTATTCCATTGTAGAGAATTCCAGAAATTCCCCCAAGTGGATGGTGCTGAGTTCTTGGGAATATGATGGGCTTTCAAGATGCATGCCGGTCATCCAGGGATCTGATGGCCGTGGATTCTGGCTCAGGACCAGGATTCTGGAGCGGGACCCAAGAGCATGTTTCCAGAGGACGCCCAGGCTAGCGGTCTTCTCTGTGCTCTGATAGCAAATCGGTCTGGTAACTCCTCTCCCACACCTGCTCTGGGGGAGCAGTGGTCCCTCGGAATGAGGTCTGGGCTTAGAGGATGAAGGCCTGGGTTTGGACATTGATTCTGTTCTCTATTAGCTCAGAGATTCAGGACACCAAACTTTCCGAGCTTCAGCTGCCATACTTCGAAATGGGTATCATGAATCCCTTCGTCACAGCGTTCAAGTTAAATAAAATAACCCAATAGATTGAACACAAGGCTAGACCTCCACAAATGTTCATTCATCCCCCCAGGTCCCCAGATTCATCCTGTTTGGCTCTCTTTCCAGACAAATACTTAACCATTCCCCCCTACCCCCACTGTCTGCCATAATCACCAGCTGATCTCTCTTGTAGATATAACTTTTTCTATATAACTTTACCTCTATATTCTTTCTCTTTCATAAGTAAAAGCCAGCATCAGATGTCTATTTCTTTTTCTCATTCTCAAAATGCTCTCCTTGAGCTAATTTCTGGGCTCATTAACTATTATAAACTTGTCTCTGACTTGCTGGGCTCTAATTTGATCAAGACTATACAATGAAGTGAGATTATAGGGTATTCACTTAGTAAAACAATATTTATTAAGCACCTACTATGCCAGGTTCTGGGTATTTCCCTGAAAATGCAGTAGACATCTTTCTTTATCCCTATTGTTTTTGTGGCCCCTGTTTAACATTCTGGGCTGCAGTGACGTCTTCTTTGTTTCTTTGTTCATGGATAGCTTTAGACTCTTCCCACATCTCCTAGGTGGTTTTCCTCTCTATTGCCCTGCTGTACCCACTGACCCTTGGTTCTTTCCCCCCTGAGTCTACCAGGCTGACTTAGGACGTCTCTCTTAAACATCTTCATAAAACTCATTTTGTGTGGATATCTCTGTGTGAAACTCTTTTGATTTTTTTTTTAAAGCAACACTGAAAGTCATGTATTAAATACATATAGGAAAGAAAGTCTAGAATAAACACACACCTTCCTGGTAGCACTGGAAATGGTGAGAGGGAACTTGGACTGTTTTCTTCATGTCCTTTTCCATGTTGGGAAAAAAATTGCTCTTATAATCAGTAAGTTCTATTCTGTAACAAAGGGAGACATTTGAGAAAAACCATTTAAGCCTCTGGTTAACAGTTAACAAACGGAAAGATGAGGGAAAATGAAAATGGAACTTACAGTCTTCAGATCTGCCCACATCCTCACCTGTAGTTTTATGTCTCAGCTTCTGTGTCTGTCTTACTCAAGTTGCTGGTGTGGGACTTGGGCTTCCTGAGATCACACGGTGCCAGGAGCCCCGCTGGCATGAGAGCAGTACGATCCTAAAGCGACAGGAGGCCTTTTTACAAGAGAGAGCGCTACCCAGATGAATTCTGATAAGGTTGGTATGCACCCCAAGAGGTCGTAATTAGCCACATCAAAGAAGGAGTGGCTTCTTAAGCAAATGGACTTTATCTTGCCATCTGCTGAAAATGTGCCGAATGCCCTTACGTGGCAGAAAAACATCTTCACTCCTGGAACCAAGTCTTCACAGCCTGGGACAGACGAGCATGACTGAAGAAGGACTTTTGTTCTTTACACGTTTGACCTCACAGACCTCATTTGGCACCTATCTTCTCTTACGTCCTCCTAGTCTGGGCACATCGTCTCTAATTTCCATAAATGGGAATGTATTGGGTCATAACTGAACTGGGAACAGAGAGAAGTTGCCTGATAAAATCAGAGCAGGAAGAATTTAATTTTCTTAGCCCACAGTCAGTTTTCACCCTACTAGCTGGCGTGCTGGGCTGGGCGTTGTTCAGGAACCGGGACGGTAGGCTCTCCTGCGTGACAGCCGGTGAGACTCGGGCTGCTGCTGTGTTGGAAACTCCAGGAGAGCTTTTCTCCAGGGGACTTGATTTAATCAGCCAAACTCTGGAATTAATAAAATCAAAGCAAACAAGCACAAAACCCCACAACTCTCCTGGGACTGAGCTAGCCTTATAAGGGATCTTTGCACAGCCCAGCTTTGAGTGAGACCACATAGCTCTTCAAAGGAAGACTAGGCACTGTTCAGCTGTTCCTACCTGGTGACTTCTGGTCGTGGACATGTGGGAAATAATCATATACGTAGACAAATAAATTAGAATAGTCCAAGAACATGTTGAATATTTGTAACTGTGTTCCAGGCCTTTTACTATATATATATATACACAACTCTACTACAGTTCCCGGCAAATAAGTCTTATTTCTTAAATATTATTTAATGAAGCATTTCACCTTTAATTTCTGCAGTAATTGTTAAATTATCAATCTTTAGAAGTAACCAGCATAAAATTCATGTATCTGAGCCCTGGAGTCTGGCCCCTGGGGGTGTCTCTGTTCGGCTCTTTGTCTCTCTTGCCTGGAGGTGTCATACTTCTTAGATGAACTTCCATTGTTCTTCCTGTGTTTGTTAGAGGTGTTTGAGACTAAGCTTGCTGCTGGGTAGTTTTGTTTCTTTGTTTCCACTGTTGCTTGTGTGTGTCCAGGGGTGTATCTGGCTGTGCTGTTCCCTCCTCCACCACTTTCCAGTGAGTCCTCGGCCTTATGTTCTAGAAGGTACAGAGACAAGCAGGAGCATGCCCTGTGGAGGATGACTGGAGTCGAGATCTGAAAACCACGTGGGATGGTGAACATTTGAAGGAAATTGAGGCACATATCCTAGAAAAATAAAGGTGTGAAATTTTAGGTTAAGTGATAGCTTCCTTAGTACATTTTCTTCCTTAGTAAAAGGCGATTAAAGAATGATCAGGTTAATTAATTGATTAATGAAAGACTGTTCTGATCCCTTAAGGCTATAACCCTTGTTTCTTGACATGCAACTTCCTTTAGGGCAAGGATGGTCTTCGTCATCCATCTTCATTCCTACTCTCTGTCTATTCATGATGCGTAGCAGTGATTGATCAAAGCATTCCTTTCTGCTGAACCTGGCTGTGGCCTCTGGAATCTTTCTCAACAGTGCTCCAGGCACCATTGCTAACTGACTGGTGTTGCATTCAAGATGATACCTGTTTTCAGTCCCTACTTTAAAGCTCTCTTGATAATTACTGCTACCAGAGGGCCATTCTGTCCTTCCACCACTGAGGGGGCTTTGTGATCCTTATTTGGATACCCAGGTAACAGCTGAGACAAGCTGGGGATTTTTTATTAAGGCTGCACTCAAGGGTAGGTGAATAAGAGGAGGAAACAGTAACATAAAACCAGACAGCCTCGTCCACCCTTCTCTGACCCCTCCTTAGCCTACGGCCCTCCGGAAGGATGCTTCCTGCAGAGCTCCGGATCTTTCTCCAGGAGGTAGAAACCATTTTAGTTCCTTCCCCTTGGAATGTCTTTAGTATCTTCAAAACTTTGAAATTTAGATTCAAGAGAATGAAGCCCCAAGGGAAAGGAATTATAATATTTGTCACCTTCTGAGTTATTAGGGAATTGCTTGACATTTCCCCGAAGGCCGGCAACAGAATATCCATGCAACATGTCTTGAAGAGAGACCATACTTAATTATGGTTCAGTTGTGGTCTCAAAACCCCAACATTCCTTTAGGAGATACACGCATTTCAAGGTTAGGTGCTATCTTCAAGTATTTGAAGAGCTGCCATGGAGAAGATGGTACTGGGTTCTTGCATATTATTGTTTCTGAGGGCAATTGGGCCAGTGGGCAGAAATTAGATGGGGGAGACTTGGGTTTAATAAGAGGTCACATTTTCTGTTAACACGAGTTACCTTAACATGAATAAGCTGTCTGATGTGATAAAGTAACCCCCAGTCACTGGGAATATTTAGGCAAAGGCAGGTTTGCCCTGTGTGAGAGACAGCATTCAATGGATTCACGGGCCCTTGAGGGAGACTCTTTGATAGCTTAGACAGAGCTAACCTAGACAGTCTGGTAAGTGTGCTAGGATTGAGGTCGTCCATAAATCTTTTGACCTTTTCTATCCTGACATCTGCTGGCCAACCCATGGCTGGTCTGAGGTCATGGGGACACACCTGCGACTTCTAAATGGGAAGGTCTTTGAGGAGGAACTGAAGAGACAAGGGGATAGAAAAATAAATGTGACAGTAGATACTGATTTAGAAGTGAACACAACATAGTTGCATTATAATATATACATGTATGCATATATAGAGAGTCTGTAATTACAATTATAAGTGAACGCAGCATACTCAATTTTAAGAGAATTTTTTACCTAATTTTCTATTTTACAATTAGAAAATTATGTAGCCAAAATAATATTGCTATAGGAAATATATAATAATGTGGGGAAATATGCACACAATGCAGAAGAAAAAAGAAAGATTATAAAAATGACATGTGGATAGGATTGTACTTTTGGTTGGGAAAAGCCTGTATGTGTTTTTAAAAAATAGTTGGTTAATTTTGTAAGAAGAAAAAAGACTGGAAGGATATACCCCAAAAGGTTGATATAGGACACACAGGATAATAGAATTCTGGGTGACTTTTGTTTCATTTTTAAATGCTTCCCTAAGTTTCCAAAGTCACTCAAATAAACACACATTAGTTGAGTGTTGTTTTGTTTTATATTTCTGTCACACAAATTATTCTGTCTACCACGTGGTCAGGATTGCAAAACATTTTGTAAAAATGAACTGAATCCCCACTGACCTCATATGGTCCTTTCAGTTAGGTATGAGGCCATGACCCTAAACTCAGAGCTGGCAAGCTTATGTGACCCAAGGAAAAGGGACTGTTCATTCAGGTTTGACTGTATAAGAGCGCATATGGGACTGACACAAAAAGATCAGAGGAATGGTTCTCTGCTTTTAAGGATTCTCTTGGTTAGATTGGGCTTATTTGAATAATCCAGGATAAGCTTTGAATGAATTCACGAATAACCACGTTTCTTAAGGGAATGTGCTTGGGGCTCCAGGAGGGTGCAGCCCCCATGGTGTGTGGCAGGGGCTAGAGTGGAGCAGAGGTGGGGGACACCTGCAGCTGAGGACCCAGGTGAGCTTGGTAGGAGGTGGCTGGGGGATGCCTCCTGGTGTGGATCTCTGGGAGAGATCCTGCAGGATTCTGGATTCCTCCATTAGGTTTCCCAAGACCCCAAATATTGGCTTACCAACCTCTTTTTAGCTGCCTCCCCTAGTCTCAAAGGTTTCTAGCCTCACCTGCTCCTTGTGGAACAAAATACAATTGCTCACACAAGCCAGTGCCCTTCTGGGGTTTCCAGAGGACTTTTGTTTCCTGCAAGTAGGGAGAAAATAGCGCTCTCCCCCTGCTCCCTTCTGTCTATTTCCACTTGTGTTTTTAGGGATCATGCACAGGTGCTAAGGAAGGAGTGTTGTACAGAAGGGCCTGGCCTGGGAGGTGAGGGACGGAGGGAGGGATGGCAAAAGGCTCTGTAGTGGTGCCAGCACAGGTTGAGGAGGGCGCCGGCTCTCCCTCCAGGCAGCGAAGCCAACCCAGCCCCTCCCACCTGGTCCCAGGTGGGTGGATCCCCATCAGCAGAGCCGGGGTGTCTCCTCACAGCGATAGACAGATGGTGAGCACGCTGGGGTCTTGTCTTCCAGTTTGCTCCGCAGTTAGTTGAGGAAGTGTCGGGAGAAGGCTGTTTTCGAGGAAGTGTTTTCCCACAGAGTTGAGGGGAATGTTGCTCCTGGCTGGGGTCTAGACCTTGCTTCCCAGGAATGATAGTGACACAATCACGTAAGTCGCTGTTGATTTTGAGGGCTTACCATGCTTTAGACCTTGTGCTGATTGTCTGCATGTATCATCTAGCTAAATCCTCATGATAAAGAACTGTGACACAAGACTTTTTTTATCATTAGTATGTGTCAATGATTTCAAAATAAAATGGGAAAATGTATAAAATTAGGCCCTAGATGAGTATGATACATAAGCCATCCAAAACTTGGGAATAAGGCACACTGAACAGAGTCCTGAAGTCACAGACGGGCTTTAGCTTCCAGCTGCGCTGAACCTGGAGCACCATGTACAGAGTAACATGTGGAGCCCTTTCCCCTCCTGCTCCCCCGTTACTCTTGTTTGTCGCGCTGTAGCCACTCTCGTGCTCTTTCCCTTGAACCCATCAAGCCTAAAATGGGCTGAGTTGTGTGTCCCCAGATGCACTTGGTGAGGTCCGGAACCCCAGGGGGTCATAGTGTGACTGAGTTTGGAACCGGGGCCCTTGAAGAGGAGCCGAGGTAGACGGAGTTCATTAGGGTGGCTCCCGATCCAGTCTGGCTGGTGTCCTTCCGAGAGGAGGTCAGGACACAGACAATGCGCAGCAAAGTTCATGTAAAGCACAAGGAGAAGGCGTCTGCAGCCCAAGGCGACCGGCTCAGAGAAAACAGCCCCGGGGACCTTACGCTGCCATCCAGGACTTTTGGCCTATGGGACTGTGAGAAAGTAATTTTCTATTGTTTGAGCCACTCAGCCTGGCACATTAATATGAAGCCTTTCTCTGTCCTAGAGCTTTGTGCTCTGCCTTGTCTTGTTAGAATTTTCTACACCCAGGTTCCCTTCAAATGTCCCCTCCGCATGCAGGCTGTCCCCACCAGTCTTAATGAGAGGCGGGGCCCCAGCCCTCTTGGTCGTCCTCTGGCACCTTACCCTGCGCTGCGGTCTTCATGCCTCTGCTAGCCCCTGACATTGTTTACTTGGCCAAGGGTTCATTTGCCCTCCCCTGATTCCTTCTAGAATGTAAGCTCCTTAGAGGGAGTCTCTCGTTCCTTTCCATCAAATAACCTTTGGGAGCGGAGGGCATTATTCTGGTCCCCCAAAGCCACTGGTGCGATGTCCAGGACAATTTTGGTGTCTGCTGGCTTCCCTCTATTATGCTCTGCAAATGGGGGTTTCTGGCTTTACTTACCAGCGACAACAGCTGCGTGTCGCCCACCCCCACCCCCTCACCGCCTCAGACCTTAGTGAGCATGTCCTGCCTCTGGGTGTCCTTTGAATGTGTGCTGTCCTTACGGATCCAGCCTTCTGTGTGCTGTGGGTCTGGGACGGATTATTAGACCTCCCCTGGCCAGGATTGCTCCTCTGCTTGGAGTCAGGACTGAAAATAGACTTCCCCGTCGGGCAGCAATAGGTGTGTGACGACTCTTACACACCCCATTTAACGAGCCT
This sequence comes from Manis javanica, assembly GCF_040802235.1. NCBI lineage: Eukaryota > Metazoa > Chordata > Mammalia > Pholidota > Manidae > Manis > Manis javanica. Next base: position 2,811,102 of record NC_133170.1, on the reverse strand, counting down.
CTGGCAACAGTAGTTCAGTGTATTATTAGCTGAGCACTTTTTGCCTGTTATAGTGAGGGCTGCATGTCCCATGAACGTACATACGGTAGAATATTAGAAATGGCAGAAGTTCCATTTGTGGTGTAACTAACCCTGATCTTGCCATTCACTTACCGGTCAGGATAACTGGTCTCCAGTTTCATATGGAAATATTGTATCTGAAGATAAATAAACCTTCACAATTTGTTCCTGGCACGGGTGAACAGCAGTCTGGGGGCTACCAGATGAAACAGAGACCCACGAGGGTCCATTTTATTCCTGGGAAGAAAAATGAAACACACTGAAAGAGGACAGATCAGCTTGCTACTGATTCAAAAAAGATCTTATTAAAGATGGATAAAATTTAGTGAAAATTCCAGTGGTGTTAATTTAGGTAATATTATTACCGTGTCCCAGAAACAGAAGCCCTCAACTATATTGGCAGGTCCCTCCTCACACTTGCTAGTGTTACAGGATTTTTCTATTCCTGAAATGGAGGAAAATATGAAAATTTATCTTTTGTGTTAAAAAGAAGCTGAAGGAAAAGCAAGGGAAAACATACTGACTCTACCAACGAAGGCACAAAATGAAAACACGGTTCAAACTCAAAACGCATTGAGGTCACTGATTTGTGAATTAGAATTTTCCTGGGATTGTTGTTGTGTTAAAGCTATAGAACCACAAACTGGTCCTCTCTTGGACTCACAGTTCCAGACTGACAGCTGTCATTTTTCCTTAGCAGGTAGAGGCACTTCCTTTTTTTTTTTCCTTGGTTTTCAGATGCTAAAGCTGTGAGCCCCAGAGAACCAGGTCAAAGCAGACAAACAGCCTGGTGAAGAATTTACACCGATGGCACAAAATCAAACCCCAGGTTTGGACTTGGGGCTAACGGCAAAATTTAACATTGAAGTACTGATTAAAGGAATGCCTCCCTATTTCAAGGGGTTTATTCATTTTTTAAAAAAAGACTGTGAGTAACTGAATGCGTTTACAGTTCTGAATAGCTGTATGTATGGTCTATAGTAAACAAACCCGAACAGGCCTTCTAAATGAGTTCTTTATATCCAGCTTCTAGAAACTTGTAATTACATATGAAGCAGGACATGTGATATCAGAAGATATAAAACTATTCATCCCCAACTGCCACTTGAATTCAATGAAGGCAGTCTAGTTATATCAGTGGGACACATGAGAAAAATCGCTGCTGTTAATCATCTCTTAGAGCTGAACTGTGGAAAGCTTTCCTTAAAAACAAATAGATTTAACTCCTTTTTCATTAGACCTGGGCTTTTAAAATAAATTGGGAGGGGGTTGTATTTCAACAGCAACTGATCTTTGCAGTCTTAAGTTTTCTATCTTGCTTGGTCATGTTAGGAAATTATAGACATAAATACTGTCATGGTATTTCAGTTTGAAAAGTGGAGGCCTAAGAAGAAAGTGGGGGAAAAAGAAGGATAGTCTAATTTTAAGCAACTCAGAAATGGAATGTGGGGCAACTCTAAGAATTTCTCCCCATCTTGAGCTTTGGAAGCATGATCTAGAAGACAGATATGCCCAAGAAAATGGTTGGATATTTGAATATGAATAATCTTCAAATAAATAGATTGTATTTTAAATGTTTTTATGCTAACAAAAATCTGGCAAATTTGGAAAACTATCATTTCCAGATAGATTGACCAAAATGCAACAGTTTATCAATAATTTTACTGACCTGCAAACATTTTATCAATTTTCTTATTCTCTCCACATTCAGTCATTATTTCAAAAAGTATTTGTTTATTTTTAATTTTTAAATCATTTTTTATTGGAATATAGTTTATATATAATGTTACATTGGTTTCAAATGAACAACTTAATGATTCACCAATTATGTACATTAATTACTCACCATAATAAATGTAGTTAGCATCTGTCACCATACCAAGATATTACAATATTATGAGCTATATTCCCTATGCTGTACTTCCATCCCTATGACTAAATTATTTTATAATTTGACGGTTGTATCTCTTTATCACCTTCATTTATTTCACAAGATCCCTGCCTCCCATGGTAACCAACCATCCATTCTCTCTGGTTATGAGTCTATCTCTGTTTTGTTTGTGCATTTGTTTTTTTCAGATTCCACATATAAATGAAACTGTATATTATTCCTCTTTCTCCAACTGACTTATTTCACTCATCATAATACCCTCTAGGTCCATCCATGTTGCTGCAAATGACTGAATAATATTCCATTGTGTGTATGGACCCCGTCTTCTTTATCCTTTCATCTACTGATGGACACTTAGGTTGCTTCCATATCTTAGCTATTGTAAATAATGCTGCAATAAACATAGGGGTGCATATATATTTTCTAGTTAATTATGTTTTTATTTTTAATTAATAATTTCATTTTCTTTGTGTAGATTCCCATAAGTGGAATTGCTGGGTCACATGTATTTCTATTTTCAGTTTTTTGAGAGAGCTCCATAATGCTTCTGTAGTGTTCTCACCAATTTGCATTCCCACCAACAGTGCACAAGGCTTCCCTTTTCTCTTTCACCAACACTTGTTATTTCTTATCTTGTTAATATTAACCATTCTGACTGGTGTGAGGTGGTATCTCATTGCGGTTTTGATTTGCATTTCCCTGATGATTAGTGACATGGAGCACCTTGCCACATGTGTGTTGGCATCTGTATGTCTTTGGAAAAATGACTATTCATGTCCTCTGCCCATTTTTCATTCGGATTATTGTCATTTATTAAGTTTTTTGGTGTGGAATATAGTTTATATATAATGTTACATTGGTTTCAAATGAACAACTTAATGATTCACCAATTATGTACATTAATTACTCACCATAATGAATGTAGTTACCATCTGTAGTGTGAGTTCTTTATATGTTTTGGATATTAGTTGTTTACCAGATTTATCATTTGCAAATACATTATCCCACTGAGTAGGTTGCCTTTGAATTTTATTGACAGTTTCCTTTGCTATGTAAAAGCTTCGAGTTTGATGTAGTCCTCAAAGAGTATTTATTGAGCCTCACCTAAGATTCTTCAGCTACTGGCAGTGGGCCCTAGAGGCCTGAAGTTTCTTATTCATACTTAGGAATACATGCTCAATTTGTCTTCTAATCCTTCTAATTTCTTTCTGTGAAGTCAGCCCTCCCCTTACGAAGCGGGGACACTGACCGGTATGAGCGGGAGCTGGGGGGCCCTGCAGAGGGAAAGAGCCGTGTAGAAGGAGGTGGCCACAGCACGGCGCTGCCCGAGTGGGTCAGGGCCACGCAACGGGGCTGGTCACTGCCTTCAAGCACGCACCTCTTCTTCTTGTTTGGATGTTTGCATATGCCTTTTTCTCTATTTTCTCAAATTTCAGCCTTTTGAACTTCCATTTTTTAAGACCCCGCTGAAATCATTTTCCTTTATTAAGTCTCTTTAATTTACCGTCTCCCCATTCTCCTCCCGAAGCAATCTTTTCTTTTAAAATTTCTTTTATATGTACTTTATTTTTGGTACCTGTCTAGAAGTGTGTGTGGTAGTTATTTCCCCCCTGTATTCCCATTAGACTGTAAGTTCTTGGAAAACAACTTGTTTGTTATTTATTTTAGTAGCCCTTGGGGAATTGTGTTTGCTAATTTTGAAATGGAAGGTTCCTGATACATATTTGTTGTGCAGGACTGGTGATGGATCTCTGGCATGTGGATTTTATTTTTACCTTTATTTTCTCATCCAACCCTTTATATGGTGAAAAAAAAAAAAAAAGAAAATACAAACGTCCCTATCAAGTCTACACTTCCAGTCAAAGAGCCCTCGGACTACAATGAAACAACTGAGGGTAGAATTTAGCTCTTTATGTTCCATTTGTGGCACTAATTTTTCTAATGGCAGTTTGGGGAATCAGCAGCACAGACGTCACGTCACTGCAAACCTGGAGGCTGAACGCAGCTGTGGGAAAGGGAGCCTGTGCCCAGAAGGAAGCATCTAAAATACTCGCACGGAGGGTCTAGAAATCACCGCCATGAATGCCTTTTTTGTGGTCTCACTTTCCCCAAGGTTTCTCTGGGATGAAAGTCCTTCTTTAAGGAGATAACATAAAAAGAAATAAGTGGTGGCAAAAAAAACCCTGCCCCCCTTGTAACGGCCCTACGTGTCCTTTGGCCATTTCAGTGTAATGTTTGTCTAACAAACAGCATTTCAGTGTTGAACAGTAGAGCTGTGTCTGCACTGCTGGGCCAAAAGGCTGGACCTCCTTTAGGTCTTGCAGTGCTCTTTCTGCTGAAAAAAAGTTCTGTTTTAATGAAAAGAGAAGCTGTGTGACTGCGGCCAGGACTGTGATGGCTGCTTACCATTTTCATGCTTCTGGGTAGTGTATCAGCCTCAGACAGAATCACAAGTTCTCTCTGTGTGTGTGAACACATGTATATGTGAAGAATGTAATTTTATAAAAATGAATAGTACTTCGATCATAAAAATCAGCCAGATAATACTTTTTTTGAGATATAATTCTATGTGACTACTTACTGTACTGAACTGTTTAAGAGAAAGTTGTCTGTGATGTGTGCTGGTGCATCTAATAACAGGGCAAATATTTGGATGTCAGTGTTACAAAAAGAAGGAAAAAAGACTAATGTGTGGTGGTGAAAGTAAAAAATTATGCTGATTCCAGAAGAGAGGAAATGAATCCAATTACCCAACCTTTAGACAGTCGGCACATTTAGATAGTATCTGAGTCATTTTGGGAATGAATTCCAGAAACGCAGCCTCTGACCCTTGCTGTTCTCCAGTGCAGGAAAATGTTTCCAAGGTGGTAGATGGATCTTCAGCACGCTGCAGCGAGGAGATGGTGTAAGAGGGTAGGTCAGGAGACTGAGGTTGAAGAGGAATAATGTGTGCATTAAAAAGGGCCTCAACTACAAGAGAAATATGCAATATTGTCTTGTTTATGTAATCTGTCTGCAAGCTCAGAAGGAAATGTTTATGTGGTTCTAAGGCAGTGTTTCTATTCTGACAAAGTATGTTGTTTGGTTTACGGACAAGGAGTTGCAGCCTGGAAATGGGAAAGAGACTTGGGAGGAGACTTGGTTGAAGTATCACCATCATCAACCTGAGCTTCTTAACAACCCTTACAGGTTCATCCATCTGTCCCGCTCATTTAGAAAACCGTCAGGTGCCTTCTCAGAGCACAGGAAGGATAGATACACTGAAATAAACAGGTCCGGTCTCGGTGGGAAGTACCAGTAGTCAGGTTTGAATTATGAGATTGATTATGCATAGTCCATATACCCTGCAGGTGGAGCCTCTTAAATTAAATTAATTAATTAACTATTTTGAGGGGCAGAGGGCTGGTTTTCATTTTTGATCCTGTGACAGCCGGGCCCCGGATCCAGAGGTCAATTCCATGTCATGTTGGCATCACTGCAGAATCCCACTGCAGCCTGAGTATTTATTCATGTACACATTGACTAGCACCTCCACTCATTCAAGAAATACATGCCTACTGGGCGCCTGGCATGGTGCGGGACACTGGGCCGAGTGAGCAGGCCTCTCGGCTGTTTGCTTCCACTGAGCTTACCTTCCTGCGATGGGAGGGTGAGGATGGTGGGGCTCCAAGTCGCCCATCCCACCGTGTGTAAGAGAAAAACCTCCCGAGAGGGAAGGTCAGATGCTGCAAGAACAAGAGGGGCGGGGTGCCAGGAAAGCCAAGGGTTGAATGTTGGCTCCGGTCTTCAGCTGCCGTTCAGCCCACTGCCCCCTCCCACCCCGGCTGCCAGCCCCTGGCAGCCGCCCGCCCTGGTCCAGCGTGTGTCGGCCATTCGGGCTGCCAGGTGTGTGGGAAGCAGGGTCACAGGCGCAGAGGGTGACGGCAGGATGGGGGGGCCGGGGTTGGGCCGGGGAGGCCTCCATTGTATTGAACGGGAAAAGCTTTCGAAGCAGAGATGATAGGGGAGAAAGGGGGATGAATGGCAGGAACTCTGAGAAAAATCTAACATTTTAAAGCAGTAAGAAATGAAGGGAAATACAGTTATTGTTTAATGAGTAAAAATCAATGAATACAGTGTCATGAAGGAAAGTCTGGGAAGAAAAGTCTGAAGCAGCGTTTCTCAAAGTGTGGTCCCAGGGCCACAGACATGAGCGTCACCCAGGAATATATGTTTAGAACCGCCCTTGCCAGACACAGAGCCCTGAGGACAGCGCCCTCCCTGGGAACCTGCGGCAGGAGCCCTTTTAGGTCTTTTGTGCTCCCCACCGGCCGTCCGTCTCTTCTTTCAAGAAGCTGCTGGCACTTACCCTTCAGCAATGGGCAAGATGTGTCCCTTCTTTCTATTCCTCCGTCCTCATTTTCTGTAATTTTAATTTGTTGCCATGAGCATTACACAAACTGTCAAGATGCAGCTCAAAGAATATAGATGGAAACAAATAAAAAGATAAACAGCAGCTGTCTCTCAGTGTAGGTCAGTAAGGAGCCGCTTGATTCAGTCCAGACTTCAGCTTGTGACTGTCCTGCTCACCAGAACGTACCCTATGTGTATTCAGGCGGACACACGGGGGAGGCGGGAGCGCAGTCTCGTGTGTGTGACCTGACACAGACACAGACACAGACACACCCACCTACTGTAAAAAGCAACTAGTAGAGAAGGCTATCTTTAAAATGTATACTTTTTTTCAAATAAAATAAAATACTGGCTTTTTAACTTGGTAAATGTGCAGAGACATACTCAGCATGGTGGAAAAGGCCAAGTTCCAGGCCAGGTGTGAAAAGACCAATGAAAAATGGCACGTATGACAGCAGCGTGCCAGTGCTAAGTGCTCAGTGTGCAGGAACCTGCTCAGACACCACGCTAGCCTGCGGTCACGGACTGCTGGCCGGGGGATCTTAGAGGGGAGGGCGAGGCCCACACAGGCTGCCGCCAACGCCGGCAGGGGAGGCCGGGACCACGTGCCCCAGCCGCCTCCCTTCTTAACCTCGGTACCTAGCCACCTCAGTTCTACCTGTAAGCAGGCACTGCAAGTGGGAGCAAATCAAGGGCCGCTGAGAGGCAGGATGGGACGGGGCAGGGCAGAGACAGTGAAGGAAACGTGGAGACAGGGCACAAAGAGGGGCAGGAGCCCAGCAGGATGAGGAGTCAAGGCAGGGGAGGCTGGGAACCGGCTGGGGCAGTTCATGGGTGAGGATGGAAAGCAGAGTGGGTGAGAGGGCTATGGGCCTGCTCTACCCACTCGTCATACTTGATGGGGAACTTAGTGTCAGCTCTGGGGGTGAGGGGGTGAGGTCGGATGAGGGTGGGAGGCCATGGGAAGGGCTGAGCCCAGGATGGAAAGGGCTGTGGAGGGCGTCTGAGGAGGCAGAGACCAAGGGGGCGGGTGTGGAGAAGAGGATCTCAGTCCAGAAAGATAAAATAGAAAGAAAGAAAGAGAAAAGGACAAAATGAGAAGAGAAGGGCCTTCCCTTGGGCATGCTGCACGCGGTCATGCCCTGTGGTCCCCTGCTAGTATGCGATACAAACTTCACTTTAATGAGGAGTGCGGCACAGACAGGAGTGCATCACCAGTGAACCGCCAAGGGCTGCATCCTGTCCCGGGGCGCTCACCTGTCTCTCCGCCCAGTGGCTGGCAGGCTTCTGCTGCCCGGTGTCAGGGGCCAACAGCCAGGTGCTGCCCTGTCCACCCGGTGGCACCCCAGCCTGTCGCGGGGCAGCCCAGGGGGAGGCGTGGGCAGCCAGCCCTGCACGCAGCCGCCTCCTGCCGCCTACCAAACCCGCCTTGAGATCACGGCCCGACCCGGGCAGGGAGGGTGTGTGACTGTGCAGCCGCCGTGGGGGACTGCCCTTCATTCAGCCTCTCAGCTGCTGGAGGTGTGCGTGGGGTCCCGGGGGGTGGGCATCTGCCCGATAGGCCTGAGGTTTCAAGGGTCTTCAAGAATGTGGTTTCAGAGTCAAAGGGATGCAGCCACAGAAAAGTTGGAAATATTTGGCTTAAGATGAGAATTCTTACCTGCAAATGGATTGGCTCCTGAATAAAATCCAAATGCGAGGGCATCCTCTCCATTCTCCACTTCACAGTCCAGGGTTCCCCAGCCTTGCCCCGCGTTCACTATCACTTTGGGTGCCTGTAAAGAAGAAAAACGTTTGCTAAAACTGTCTTCTGGAGATTCTGAATTGGTAAGTCCAGGTGGGACCAAGGAATTCATTTCTTTTTCATACAGGTGCACACACACACACACACACACACACACACACACGAGTCGTTCTTTCATTCCCACGTGTGTGGGGGGCACTGATGTACCTTCTATGCCAGCCAGACTGTGTTTCTTAGTGTTCAGCTACTTCTCACTCCTTTCCTGCCCTACGTTGTACGTCAAGTATCTGCAGTGCAGACCTTTAGCTCCCCAAGGGCGACCCACCAGTGCCAGTTCCTCCTGCTGAAGTCCTAGCCATTTTTCATGAAAAGGATCTCTTGACTCCCCCAGTTGAAAGTGGTCTCTTCCTCTCTGCTCTCATGTGCACCTCAGTTTGTGGGTATCGCAATTCTACCTTAGCTTATGGGCAGTGCCCGCTGATCCTCTTTACTAGGTCACAAACTTGTTGAAGGTAATCACTGTGTCTTCAAAGAGCCCCCCAGATATAAAGCGTCTGTACCATGCCTGGGACCTGTATCTCTTCTGGAAGGGTCACTGCCTTCTCTTCTCTTGTCCTTCTCCCATCCCTTCTGTATGTTTACTAGATACATGTTAAATAAGTAAATAACTGAAATGGAAACCTTTGGAAGCATCTGTCAGTTTGCTGCATTGCTTTTTGATCTAGTTAGAACAAACAGAAAAAGTGCCTGCAGGCCTTCAGGGTGCAGAATGGAGATATTTTGTCTTTCTTTATAGGAAGCTCATAAATTACAATGCTAGTGTCTTGACTGTTCCATTTGGGGACATTTTTAGAAAAACAAGCACTTAACTGAGCATATAGGATGTATACAAAACTCCCCACAGAACTAAGGATACTATATTAGTGGGGAAAAGATTCTTCTGTCTTCATCACCTGTTTTGTTTAAGTATGAAGAAATATAAAACCTCTTCTGATATAGTTCTAATATCTCCTAATTGCTTCAGATTTCTCTTTGATTCTATTTATTTAGAATATCTTTGAAGCAAATACAGGTTTACTTCCATAACAATCGTTCCAAGGAGATTATGTTTTTCATCCATTTTTATAGTGATTTCTCTTCATGAACATTTCAGCCTGTGTGCCAATCACCACTGAAGTGCCTGAACTGCCTGCCATATAAGAGGTTGTTTGGCTTGTATTAGGTGACACGGCCATGCTGTGAATCTGTATAACCTTCCGATTACTCTCTAGTTCCTTGAGTCGAGATGAAGTGCCTTCGGTTCCACCTGGCTGTGTAAGCCTGGCTTTGCGAGGTGCCTCCTATAAGACATCAACGTCACTGGCTAACGATCACCCTCCGTGTAGTGTTCTCACACACATCCCTTCCACAGTTGGTGTGGTTTCTGCAGAAATCCGGGAGAAGCCTGCTCGGGAAAGAAGTCTCTTCCAGATACACTCTGAGCCGTTCTAGTATTACATAAAACTACAACGTGGGTCTCATGTTGGCTATGCCGCTGTGACCACATGATAGCAAGCATAAATTCACATTAAAAAAAACAACTTTAAAAATGTGCTCAATGATCCAAATGTTTCTTAATGTCCAGATGTTTGGCATTAGAAGAACAAAATATCTGGGTAGCAATGAAATGTTTTTAGTTATCACTGGGATATTTTGCTTCCTTAAAGACTGTATAAGAATTCAGAAGATATTATCAGAGTTTTCTGATAATCACCTCCGCATTCAAGGTAATCAAGGTCACAGAAATTTAAACGTGAACTGTTTCCTGCTTCCCAGCACCACTCGGTGCTGTTGGCTGCACCCCAGCATGAATGCATAGCTTGTACGTTTCTCCTGAACATAACTGCATTCCAATCTCACGAGGGAGAACTTTAAATAGCACCTTATCATTATGTCCAAATTCCTTAATGCTTTGACACCAGAAAGAAGGCATATAAGGAAAATAAGAAATTGAACTGCTTTAGGTCACACTGCTTTTTAGGGGGTAAATGGGACACCCGGTGCCCTCTAAGAATCGCAATTGTTCAGCTACACGAGACAGCCCGTACATTTAAAAGATGAGCTCTTTAGGCATCGGTTAAACAAAAAGATGCAGGTGAAACTCGTTCTAATGTCGCTCTGTGACGTAATGTCAGATGTGACAAAGTTCTATGCACATGCTCTGTGGCATTACATAAAAATAAACCTCTTACTGCAACTTGATTACCAGGTGATGCTAAGGAAGGTAGAGATGAATGGCAAGTAACAGTGATCTGCGGCTACACCGCTTTAACAACAAAAGGACTACCTATCCACTCTCTTTGGTTAGCAATCAGCCTCCTTTCTTTTGAATTATAAATATAGAAGGAAGAAAAGAGGGAAGAGGCACGTAAATATTTTACCTCAATTAATTTCTACAGAATATTGGAATGTATGTGTCATCCTTGACCATTATGAAATATGGTGTGTAATTAGAGCAATCATTTTCGTTTCTCATTCCTACTTGGTGACTAAAAATTACCATTTCAAATTTCAATGAGAAATCGACATCAGCTTTAGATATTTAAGAAGTCACAGAGTCCTCAGCATAGAATAAAATCTACCAAAGTATTCAGGTGGAGTCATGTGGTTCTTGGTGAGGATGCTGCAATGTTAGCATTGTTTTATGTGGAATGATGTATACACGGTAGGGAGAAAAAAAATACCCTTTACCACCCTTCAGTTATATTTATATGACTGAAACAGCACCTGAGGCTGAATATTTTGTGTTGGGATAAGATCATCCTTTTAATGTGTAATGTATGCCAATCAAGAGAGCCCAGACTTTCTCCTTCCCCACAATGTAAGCTCTTTGAAAGCAGAAGTCTTATTTTCACACCTCACTGACGATCTCCTCTCTGCCTGGAATAGCAACTGGTACATAGTAGGCACTCACTAAGTATTTGTTGAATGAATGAATTCCATCTTTCAATAGGTACCCCACGAGGGTCTGCTTGTTGTAAGACCCTGCTAGATATCAAGGGAGAGGCCCAAACTGGATGATCATACCCAGGTGTGCGATGACGTCGGCCTATCACAGGAAAAAGATAGGGCCAAGTCTAATCAAAGCACCAGCTAGTGAGGGGGAAATACTCACACAGGGAACCAGGATGCGTGGCCCCCAGGGGAAGGTGAGAGCATTTCAAACGGGCTGATCGCAAACGGCTGCCTGCTGTTTGCACTCCAGATAATTGAAAAAGAAAAGAAAAAAGAGAAGAAAAGGATGGAACCTCCACTCTGATGCCTTTTCTGAGGGAAGGAAGGTGAAAGCACCCTAGGAAGAGAGAGGGGAGGATGCTCAGCAGGGTTGGCTGTGGCGAGGCATCTGGGGAGGAAAAGTGGGCAGCAAAGTTTCCGTCAGCCCTGTGAGCTGCCATTTCATTGCTCGTTTTTGACTGTTGTAGGGACTCTACACTTCTGACTGCTGGAAGTGTCACACAAGTGTTAAGTATCCCAAAAGATGCTATTCTGGTAAGGTTGGTCATCAAACCAGAAGGAGGAAATACAGGTTCTTATAAGAGTTCCAGTCCAGCTTTTCCAGACCCAGAAACAGGATGCTTGCCTGAGCAACTGAAACTTTTGGGTGGTCGTCCAAGACAAGCCAGGACCCCTTCTGAGGTTCTCCAATCACTACTTACCATTCACCATAATTCTTATAATCATAGGTTTGTCAGATCGGATCCTTGATCCATGATGTTCTTTACACATAGATCAATTTTTCTATTTTACAATTCTGCTAGGAGTGATTTACAGCTGTGATATTATAGAATTTAAATCGGGAAAATACATTTAAAAAATTACCTCTGAAATGTATATATGTCTTTATACAATTCTCTCTGATTCAACTCACTGGGCTTAACCCAGTGGGCTGTGTTAAAATGTAAGTAAAGTGTGGCTTTTTCTGTGATTAGTAAAAAGCTTTTCCTAAGATTTGCTTAACCTCTTGCTGTGTGCAATTGCTGACGGATTCCATTAGTGGGCTGGTTTGATGCTAGCTAATCTGAATTCCCGGCAGTTCAGGCCGCAGGAATTGTTTCAGGCATGCAGACCAGTAGGAAGAAAAGGCAATGAACAGCGGAAGAGCTATAGGCGTGTTACACTTTATCTACTTCCATTTTCATGATGCTGTTTGGAAGACCGGGATTCAGACATTGTTCCTGCTGCTTACTTAATGTACAGCCAAGGGTTGTGCTGCAGACCCCCCAGGCTGGTTTTCTTCCCCTGGGCTTAGGCAGAAAGCATGCCATTCTCCTGTTGCTCCCGTGTGGTTCGTTCCAGGCTTTGCTGGATTCTGCGGACCCAGACAGTGCCCCGGCCTGAGCAAGAGTTGGGCAACGCACACTCTTGGCTCAACACAAAGCAGCCCACTTTGATACAGAAAGAGACCAAGTGCTTGCTGTCCCCCTGGGGTGAATTCGCACAGCAGTGAGTAGGAATAAACACTGGATATGATAAATTATCAACGGCTGCTTCTATGGGGAAAGATGACTCCTGCTTTGCTGTTGGCTGGGTGAGCTCACAGGCTCCGGGAGAGCCGTTGCTATAGCATCATTTACTCTGGAGTGATGCCAGATGGTTCCGCAAGTTCTTACAGTGAGGTTTGTTTCTTATCATTTGATACATTTATCACAGGACCCAGCCATCCCAGTCTTAGGTATTTGCCCAAGATAAATGAGAATGTACTTTCACACAAAAATGTGTGTATCTCTGCTCATAATCATTCCCAGTGGGAGGCAATCCCAATGTCCCTCAGTGAGTGGGTGGATTAATCTCTACTCAGTGGGATAGTATGCAGCAATGAAAAGGGACAGACTATTCATACATGCAACAATTTGGATGAATCTCAAAGGCACTATGCTGAATAAAAATAGCCAGTCTAAAAAGTTATATACTGTATGATTCCATTTATATGATACTTTAAATATATATATATATTTTAAATAATATTATATATATAAAAGTATAGCAACATGAATGTATCACTGTTTGCCTGGGGTTAGGTTTGAAGGAAGAGGATTGACTGAGAGAGTGCCAGAACTCTGATCATGGTGTCAAGTACCTTCAAAGGGTGGTACCCCAAAAAGTTTATTTTACTGTTTGTGAATTTAAATAAATACACACACACAGCCAGCAGGAGCAGCCCAGGGAGGAAAACTGGATTGCAGGAGTCGGTGGATTCCCAGCCCGACCTATAAGCCCTCTGGCTCTGCCCCTGGGACGGGTGAGGTCAGCCTGGGTATGGACAGAAGCCGCACAGCGTGACTACTAGTTGAGGGGGCTCCAGTGACACCCCCCTTATCCTGCCACAATTTGTCTTCATTGTGTGATTCTGCAGTAAGGACAAAGAATCCATTAACACGTTAGCAAGAAAGAGGTTTCTCAGCTTGAAGTAGACTCAGAATTCTGGGAAGCAGCGCCCAAGATGGCTGTATTTGCTGGGCGAGCAGGCAGGAGAAGGCTGGCCCAAGGGGGGCTCCTGAGTAAGAGGGGTGCAGGGAAATCAGTGGGGCCACAAATCCACCATCAGCATGAGGACAGTTCCCTGCAAAGGAGCAAAACAGCCACATGAACACAACCCATTTTCCATGAACTTAAATACCAGGTCTGTGTCGACCAACATGAAAATAAGTCCCAGCTGACAGGTCAGGAAACTCTAGTCATTGGAAATGGGGTTATTGAAAGTACTTTTCCAAAACATGTTAATCCCAGAGAGGAATTCCACTCAATTATATGTGTTTTTTAATAATGTTGGAGAGCAGGTTCCGCCCATTAGTCGCCCAGGACACCCCAGGTACTCCTAACCCTGCCCACGGTCTAGACTCAGTGACTGTGGAATGACTGAACGAACTCCCTCAGGGCTCCAGTGAGTCACTGTCCACACACAATAAGACCCACGCTGCGTCCCCGGCCTTCGGGGCCTACATGGCTGTCCCCTGCCTGACCCTGATTCGGTGCCTACCACACACCTCTCCCTGTTCATCCTTCAGTCTGTCCGTCTGTCCTGCTGTTCCTTGAATGCACCCAGCTCACTCCCACCTCAGGGCCTTTGCACTTCCTGTTACATGTGCCTGAACCCCATTCCTACAGACGCCACCCTCCAGCCTCAGCTGGTGCTGCCTCCTCAGAGAGGCCTCCCGCCCTGCTCATGCCGCCCTCTCCGACCTCCTTCGCTGTACTTGCTGCCCTGTGAGATGAGCCGCCTGTTTGCTCAGCGTGTCGTTTATGAGTCCGCTGACTCTGCGATGAGATGCCTGCTCTGAACCCCAGCATCCTCACTTCCTCTGTGACCTTGGGAAAGCGACCGCCTCTCTGTGCCTCGGTTTTTCATTCATACCCCGGGGATAATGAGAGCACCCACCGTATGTGTCGTGGCTTCAGTGGAGCGATCGAACAGAGGCGAACTACCCAGAGCCGCGTCTGATGCTGGTACCACAAGGCCTCAAGCTCATGCCCGGCCTGGTCAAGGGGACGTGTCCCTGGGTGCACACGTGTTCCCGGGGGCACTGTTCTGAGCCCCTCCTTGAAGCCCAGTAGGGAGGGAGGGAGAGGACCATTCTCAGGAAGTCCAGGAGCTAGGCTCATGTCCCTCCGCGGTTCCTGGGGTGAAAGCACTCGAGGAAATGTCATTTCTGTCACGTGTAGTAGAAAAACAGTCCCAAAGGACTGAAAGGTGACGTGTAGCCTGCTGAGCGTCCGTATCACAGCCACTTGGGAGCCCCTCATGTCTCCATTCTTCAGTGCCTTGTTGGGGGCCTGGGCCCGGCCCACCCGCGAAGCCTCTCCCAGCCACAGTGACGGGTTCTGGGCACGCAGCACAGTCGGGGTCAAAGAGGTTCAGTCTGGGGGTGTTTGTAGGCACAGCTGGAACGACGCAGCTAGTGTTTCTCTGGAATGATGGCGCTGGAGGGGGTGGCCAGGAGCTCCTGGGGCCGTTATGCGGAAAGTGCCTGTCTGGAACCAAAACCCGCAGAGAAAAAATGTGAACCTACAGCCATCAAGGCTGATGACGCAAGGTTCAGAGCCGCTGAGGTCAGGAGGTTCCGGAAGCTTAAAAAACACATTAAAGAGGATTGTTAATTAGTTGCAGAGCCCACATGTTTAGAGTCTCACTAAGTCGTGGGTCAACTTGAGCAGATTTTCTCAATTGGCTTTGTGTTCTGAAAGAAGATTTTAGATGCAGTGTTGGCCAAAGGAGAAGTTATTTCTGCCATTTGCTCCATTATCTAGAAAGATTAGGACCATTCCTACTGAAAATCATGATAGGATCAGAATTTCAGAACTGAAAGGATCTTGGAGTTTATCTAGACAGGTGGCTTCCTAGCCATGGGCCCTGCTGTCAGCACAAGTGGTCCTTAGACCCGCACATGTCACGGACTTTGCCCAACAGACAGAGGAAGGCACACATCGGCACACATTCATGAATTGTAGTTTTTCAAATATTCGTAGATCCTATTGTGTTTCACTTGGTTAAAATTCATTTAAGGTCTGGACTGAAAGCATTATGACTATTATCGTTGCATTTTCTCATTTGGTGTTTAGTGAAGTACCGATTAGAGGAGGGGACCTTTGGTAGTGGGGAGGGTCTGACGAATGTTTTATTGTTGAAAAGTTTCATATAACCAAAAAGATCTCAGAACATTTACATGGACTAAAATACTGGTTTTTCTATTAATTGAAGAAACTAAGAGGCCCTATGGCTTGTCTGATCATTTGTAGGGTTCTGTGATGCTCTGGCTGCCGTGCGTGGCTGCTGAAATGTCCCTGCTCAGGGGACAGGGTCCCCGAGTGGCAGACGGAGGAGTGAAGCATCCTCCTGACCATTTCTATCACCCCACCGCCTGACCGCCGTTGGCCAGTCCTGCGGCCGCTGGCCCTCATGTCTTCTGCCCATCACTGTGCGCCCTCTGCCTCGCTCTTGGGCCTCTGTCCTAGGAACATCCTGTGGTGTGTTGGAAAGGCTCTGCATTTCCTTTGCAGGATCTTGGCACACAGTTGCCCCTCTCTGTAAGGCTCCTCACTCCCTTCCTTTCCTAAAGGAAACACCTCCTCTTTCCTCACTGCGCCCCTCAAGAATCACCTCCCCAGGGGAAGGCTTCCAATCAGAGAAGCCTGTCCGCACTCCGTGTCCACGTCGCCCTGTGTTGCATGCCTCCCACCGGAAGCCTTGCTCCCTTTCGGGCACTGCCGTGGGCATGTGGCTCTGCCCTCGTGCTGCGGTGGGACCGGGTCTGACCCCCCCCACAAGGTGTAGGTGCCCTTGGAGCAGGGACCGCGTCTCTTCAGTCCACCTTCATCTTCCCAGTGACAGGCACCTAACAGAGTTTGTTGCAAAAGGGATGCAGGCTGCTAAGATGTCTTAAATGCCTACTGTCTGTGCCCCTCTACTTCCATTATATCATTTTTAAAAACATTTGTTTGCCTTATTTCTATTTTTTTCTGTCCCTGTAGCTGGTCTTGGAACTCTTGAAGGCAGAAACTGTATTGCATTTATCTTTATACCACAAATGTGTCTATTTTTATCCAAAATGTGGACAGAAAGCACACCTGTGAGATGGTGACCTCACTGGGAAACTATGTCCTATATCCAGCCCTGTTCTAAAAATAGCTGAGCACATGCTCTGGTATAATGTGACTCAGACGCTTCATATCCTCGCATTCCAGGGACAGGCTGTCTTTATACGCTAGTTAAAACCCAGGAACTGAGTTAGGAAGCTTAAACAACGGCTAAGATAAGATGAATGTATCACTCTGGGTTTACCTAGAATCTAAAGCTCCTGCCTTAGTCTGGCACATTCTCCTGCCTCACAAAGACCCTCTTCTCTACATGACCTTATGTGAAAGGTAGACGCATGGACGACACATGGCTTGGGAAGACCACCCGAGAACAATCCGGATTCACCACCTCCTGTTAGCATCAATCTTTGGGGTTACACACCCTGGGTCTGAACTCCAGCTTTGCTGCTAACTAGCCGTGTGGACTTAGTTCCCCCTGAATCTCTCCTTAGCTGTATTTTATTCAGAGCTAAGCGGAGAGAATCTTGTTACCTACCCCACAGGACTGAGGCAACGCGGTGGGAACCGCGCAGGTTCAGGTCTGTGTTCCTAATCACCGTGTCCCCTCCCTCCTCGGGAGGGCTGCGTGGGACAAGGTCAGAGGACTAAAAAAGACCCCAGAGAAAAGGGAACATCTCTGTCCAAGCTGTTGTCGGCCACATGAGGTTTGGGGGTGAGCGTGGGGAGCGGGCCCTGGAGGGTTGGTAACCTGATGGGATGCCTGTCTGACTGCTGGTGCTGCAGTAATTTTGTTCCAGTAGGAATGAAATACCAAGAGACCTCGAGGCAAGATGGAACAGACATATTTCAGATGGGGTTCGGGGCAGATCCTGTTCAGAACAGAGCCGCCAGCTGCGGATGGTGTTTCTACTGTAGATTTTATGTGGGCGTCGGGTTTTCGTTGTGCAATGTCTCACGTGCATGCTCATTTCCTCTGAAACTTGATGCTTAGTTATTGCTTTTTTCAATGGTGAGGGTTCGGATGAGATAATGGACTGAAAGAATACTGTAGTTTACAAAGTCCAGCACAGAAGTAAAGACGGATCGTTAACGCTCTCTGACTCCAATGAACCGCCCCAGCCGTTCCTTGGAATCCGTGTTCGGGTGAGACCTGCACCCCAGGTCGGCCATACCTTTCCCGTCCTGTGGGCCCGCTGCCTCAGCACCCACAGCAGTGGTTGTCAGTTTCTTAAATTCGTAAGTTTTGTTAAATGGTTAAATAAACCCGAATGGTACAGAAAGGGGACAAATCTTTCCCTTAGCCCTTCCTGCCTCAGTTCTGCTCCTCAGAGGAAACCATCCGAACCTTCTAGCTCTTCAGCTTCTCTCAGTGACCAGCTTCCACGTAAATAACACGCCTGTAATAGCAGTTGATGCCCTACCTGTTGACTTCCAGCACACACATGTGTGCACACCCCATCCCCCAGTTGTGGGATTATGGTTTTTGGGGGTCATTTGAGAATAGGTGCCACATATCCTGCCCTCTTACTCCTAATATAATATCAGTGTGTATGGCTTAAGAACAAAGATATTCTCTTATATAATCATAATGCAGTTATCAAATCTAGGAAATTGTGTATTTGTATAATACATTATCTACTCTATCATCCTTTTGCCATTTTTAGCAATTGTCCCAAAGTCTTTTACAGAGTCTTTTTTGCTCCAGTACAGGGCCCTGTATTGCACTTCAGGGGGGCACGTTCTTTAGTCTGTTCCCTTGGAACACGTCCTCAGCTTTTCTTTGGCTTTCATGATATTGGCGCTTATTTTTAAGACTTAGAGACTGCTAGTTTTGTAGAGTGTCTCACTGTGAGTTTTATGATACTCTGTCATGACCAGATACAGCTGTACAACTCCACCATGAATATGACAGATACCGTGTCCCTCACAGGGTGTCACAGACAGACGCATGTGACGTCAATTTTGATCATCCGGTCATTGTATTATTCTGTCGCTCCACTGGCTGCATAGCTACTGATTTTCCCTTGTAACTAATAAGCAGCCCACGGAAGACACTCCAAGAACACCTGCATAACTGGGTCTTCAGTCAAGCTTTGTCTCCCAGATTGAACCTCCACTGACGATACCTGCTTAAACTTGTCTTTACTATGGTGGTTACAAAAACGGTGATTTTCCACACCCACCATGCCCTCTGTTTTTATGAACTGTCATTCTCCGGTAAGGAAGAGCTCTCTACCTCCACCTTTCTCTCCTGCTCACCTTTTCTTCTCTCCCCCACCTTCTCCCTCTCCCTTGAGATGAAGGTGATGGGAGTGTCTTCTGTAGACCATGCCGCCTGCACACACACACATGCATGCGTACACACACACACACACACACAGTTTAAAAGGGAAATATAACAGAAGCCCCTTTAATCTCCTATTGCCCATAGGCAGAGGGTGGCCTTTGTATCTATTTTCATGATCACTCCATGATGTGATTGTTCAATACTATACTGATCAAATTTGAAGCAAAATTTACATGATGCATTCAGGATCCATTTCTCTCAGGAGAAGCTTGAAATTGCCAGGTGAGGTGTTGGGGGCAAAGCAAGGCAGACCGAACCCAAACCCAAACAACCCTGCTCTGATTTGGCATTCCTTAGCTTTTCGAATTAGGATTTTTCTTGATTCTGCACAACCAAAATAGAATACAGAAATAAATTAAGTGCTGAGGCTGCTATATGATTGCTATTCTCCGTAAACCCCAGTCTCCAATTTTTGTGCTTGTATTTATATTTACACTGTATATTTATAAACCAGCCCCATTTTTCTCATTGTTTGACTTAGAGAAGCTGAATTCGAACATATAAAATGCATTATAATTTTATGTATCAAAACCATATTGTTTGGGTTTTTTTACAATTCTAATTAAAATGGAAAGAGTAAAAAAAAAAACCCTCAGAGTCTCTGAATCACTAATTAGAGCCCAAGATGACACAGGCCAGGCTCTTTATGATCTTCCTTCTTCCCAACACCCCCACCTCGTGCCCGGGGGCTCCCTGCTCTCTGTCAGACCGCTCGGAGCCCCTTGAATGTGCTGTGGTTTTCTTACCCCGTGTCTTTGCTCGGTGGTCCCTGTGTGGAATGTCCTTTCTCCACTGGCTTGCCTGACGACGTTGTGCTCATCTTTCCAGACTCAGCTCAGAAGTAAAGTCCTTGGGGGAAATGTCACAGCAAGAGGCTGTTCATCCCTTCTCGCTGTGCCCAGGCCCCACATGCTCCCACCTTTCCCGGGGGAACCTGCATTTTCAGTACCTGCTCCTCTTCTGTGATTGCTTGTCGGCAGCAATGGAAGGGCTGGGACATTTCACCTCTTTCCTCCCCCATGTCTGGCATGGTTACAGGATGTGCCAAGCACATGGTAAATGTAATTATGCGACAAACTGTATTGTGGTATACCGTCTTCATGAAGTCTGTTCAAGTGCTGCCTTCATATTGAGAGACACACCTACTGTTGAAGAAATGAAAGTGTTTCAAGGCATGGATGGGCTACGTCTCTCTATTTGTAGAACATCCTCTGTGTTGAAGCTTTCATGACACCCCAGTGCATTGGTGGGGGTCTCTAAAAGATGATCTACTTTGGAAAGGAATCTTTAAAAGATTATTGAAAAAAATGAAACTTTAAGAGATTATAATATAACCACCTTACAGTGAGTTTGGAACTTACCAGAAAGGACAATAAAAAGGCCTTTTTATTGTTGAACAGTACTGCAGCTTCCTTAACCATTTCCATATTGTTGGCTATACCCCAAATTATGTAATTATTCCCTTAATTTTGGAACATTTAAATTGTTTCCAATTTTCGTTACTATAAATAATATTCTGGAAAGCATCTTTGTCCATATATTTTAAAATCATTTCCTTAGGATTGATTATCCAAATTGCAAAATCTGGGCCAAACAGTACAAATACTTTTACGGATCATGATTATTACCAAACGACTTTCAAAAATGATTTTGCCCACATACCACATTGCCAGAAATACGTGGCAGCTCATTTTTGCCATTCTTGTTTTGATTTTGACTAAATAACATCTCATGGTTGTTTTGAAATCTAGGCCTTTTTACTGTGAATCGTGTCTGAATTCATTGTCTCATATTATTCTTGGTGAGCAACTTAGTGAGACATAAAATTAAAAGTTTACTTTGAAGCTTAGACGCCTCTTGTGGTTCAAAATGCTGAAACTAAATTCAGATATGATGCGTTCTAGCATCATTTTTGTGTAAATGCAGTATTTTCACCTAGTTTCAGTTCCTGAAGCTGTTGCGACAGTAAAAGGTATGGGGAATCACGTGCCATCTGTCCTGTATGGGCCAAGAAAATAACTCCATCTCTGTAGTTGCCTGGCACATCTCAACTAAATATATGGTGAAGCTTACGAGTGTTTCAAAGGTTTCTTATTCCAAAATTTGGGAAAAAACGGAGTCTCTTGCATGGGTAAGCATAAAATGATTCACTTGGTCAAGGTTCATTCATTGAAGAGTGCCTCTGATGGAGTGGAAAGGGTCCTTGTAAATGCAGTTGAAGACTGGATACGCTCTCTGCTTGTTCTCTAGAAAAGATTCATAGTGTGGTAAATGGAGATTCCAAACTGGCTTTCAGGCATCGTATGTACATGATGCCAACTTTTGCAAGTGACTTGTGAATTTTGCTCTCAGACAGTTGCATGGCTGGCTGGTCAAATTGATCCACTGCCTTTATGGGTAATTGTGTAACAGGGTGGAAAGAATAGGAAACCTGATGGCAGCACCATTGTGATCAGAGATTGAAATCAAATAACGTGGGGACTCAGGTCACTGCGGGGCCCCCCGGTAGCTCCTGGGTGACTTCCTCGCAGGGCAGAGTAGGGGCCTCTCCCAGCCTCCCCGCCTTCATGCTCCTGACAGACGGAATTGTCTTTCAAGGCATCGGCATTTGATGTGTTTTGAGATAAGGTTTAGTTTTCCCAAAGGAATGATATAAACGAAAGACTTATTTTCTAATTTTGATAATTTTCCCTGTAACTTTTGAATAGGGAGAATATTTGTGATTTTCTCAAGGGTGAGACACAGATGATGATTCTTAACAAATAAGAATCTGCAGTGGAAACTGCATGTCCGTTGTGCAGTTGTTTGTCTCTGTCGGCTCCTTGCTCCTTTTCAGTCCCTCAAAACCCTCATCCACCCACCTGCTGGCTCAGCCACTGCATCCCTGACCTCGTACGACCCCTGGGAGAGCACAAGGGGCCTCTCCCTGCCTGCAGAGGAGTTTGGAAAACGTCTTCTGCCAGAAGTGTTCCACGAACAGTTGTCTTGGACCATCCTTCGGGGCAAATAGGTGAGCTGATAGAAGGAACCCAGCAGGTGCATCCGCCACGAGTCAGATTGGGTCCCCTGCCTTACTTGATGGTGCATATGGTTACCCACAACCATGCGGCCACAACACAACCGCCGCTTTGCCTGTAAGCTCCAGGCTGCCGTGCCTGGAGGTCAGCCAGTCCTCTCCTGTGTGACAAAGGCCTCGTGTAGCTTCCTGAACCAGTTGTTATCTTGGGAAGATCTTGGGATTTAGGTGAGGGTGTGGAGGTTCAGAGAGGGAATCTGCCCATTTTGCCCCCTTCTGCTGCAGTCTTTCTCTTGGTCCTTGAGTTATTTTCTTTCTTGTTTTTATCCCTCTTCACACTTGTCTTCCCGAACATGCTCCCCCGCTGCCTCCAGCCCCCGTCTCTTACGCGGAGAGGGACTTTGCGCCCTGCCCTCCTGCCTGGTTCCCGGGAGCTCAGTCCGGGACCCCTGCCTCATTACCGCTCCCACCCCGGGCTTCCTGTTCACCTGCGTCTACACTCCAGGGTTTACTGCACCCTGAGGCTTCTTGAGCTCCGCCCCCTTTAGATGGACGCGTACCCAGAACTCCAGCGAGGGTGGTGACTGCCCCTCATAAGTTCGAGCCCCTGCCACCGTAGCTTCTCCCACCCTGCTGCTGGCCACCAATGTCCCCTTGTCACTTTCTGAGATTCAGGCAATCGGTGCTGCGCTGCGGCCAGGCCAAACTTCTGGGAAGTATTGTTGACCTTTGTCCCAGTTGTTTGGCTTCTGGAGCAAGGTGTGCGCTCTCTGGGGCAGCCGTTTACGTGTAGGTAAAGGACTGTATCACAGCCTGGTACAAAACATGATGTGAACACACACTTTTGTAAAACATAGTTGATATAAACATGAATTATGCTATTGAGTTTTCTTAATAGGAATGACATTTTCTGGCAACAGGGACTAGACACATAGTTTTTGGTGGTTCATTTCTTGCTAGGAAACATTCCATTTAATATTTGTAAACAAAGTAAAACTGCAATTCATTCATTTATTCATTCATTTAGTTAGCATTTATTATTTGAGTATCTTCCATGAGTCAGATTCACACTAAATAATGGAGAAACAAAGATGAATAAGACAGTCCCCACCCACAGGGATGTGTCCCTGTAAGGGAAGAGACAGGGACCAGCATGGGCCATCGGACAGCAATGCGCTGCGTCCCTGGGCAGGATGCACACAGAGGACTGCCGAGGACCGATATGCACAGAACGGAGCGAGTGGCCGGACCTACCCGTTGCTTTCCTTTAATGTGACAGGAAGCAAGGGACTCAGTTGCGACTTCGCCACCCCCTGGATGCGGCAGTTTGAAAACACATCTGCAGTTTTCCTTAACACCCCTCCTATCAAGAGGTGGGATTTATGCTCTTCCTCTTGAAACTGGACAGGATTTATGACTCTTTTGCCCAGCAGAATGTGGTGGAAGTGACGTCATGTGATGTCCAAAGCTGGTGCAGACCTGGCCTGCCTGCTGGACCACCCCTGCGGGAGCCCCCAGTGCCCCCTGTGAGGAAGCCCAGGTGAGCCCAGGCACGGGACTTCCTGGAGGAGCCCCAGGACTGCACAGAGGAGGAGAGACTGTGTCTGCCTGTCCCCCAGTCACCCCACCTGCTACTGTTCCAGTTGCGGCCACCACCTGACAGCAGACGCAGGAGAGACCCCTCCAGAATTACCCGGTGAAGCTCTTCCCAGGTTCCTGACTTGCAGGACCCGTGGAAATAATACAGTGTTTCTTGCTGTTTTAAGACACTAAGTACTGGGGAGCTGTGTTACATATCAGTAGATAAATGGAGCAGTTTTTTTTTTCACTTTGTAGAGAGATTCTGCTATAACAAAAACTAAAACCAGGTGGCATTAGCTTGGGGTCTGGACAGTGGCAGGTGTCGGAGGCACCTGGAGGAGACTGTTAGCAGAAGCCGGAGGGACCTCGAGGAATCTGTTGTAAAACTTGAAAGGAAAGTGGGGAAAACTTTATTGAAAACTGGAGGAAATGAGACTTGTTAGATGGCGATGGGAAGTTTAGCGAAATCATCACCTATGGTGATGTGGCAAAGAGAACCGAGGCGGCGGGCTAAGGAAATCTGCAGGCAGAGCGTGGGAAGCGCTGACTTTGAGGTGTGTGTGTGTGTGTGTGTGTGTGTGTGTGTGTGTGTGTGTGTGTGTGTGTGTGCACGCTGTAAAACACGAGAAAGGGAAGCCAGAAATGCAACTGTTCCATTTTCCATAAAAAAGTTAGAGGAAATATTAAGATACCAGGACTCTCTGTGTTTGAAAATAAATCTGTTTCTCACTCCCAGTCTAACCAGATGGCAAAACCTCTCATATTAAGTAATAGTTTTAGAGCAAAGATCAACTCCATGGTGGTCCTTAATATCCTTTGTTAAGACCTTGGGAAGAAGTCAGGTGGTGCCTCACAGATCCTTTCAAACAGACGAAACATCTTTTAAGGGTCCTAAGGGCAAGCCTCAGAGACTTTCTCTGTTGAACAATAGGACTTTTAAGAATCTGAAGGGAATTTTTCACCAGCAACCTCAGAGGAAGCCCACGGTTGAGAAAGGTCACCTTATAGGGATGCGTATAGCTCTTGGTTAATGGAGCAGGTTATACATTGGAGTGGATGTATACAAATGTATACATTATATATGTATAAGGAGTAGATTATATGTTATACAATGGAGTGGATATACAAACATCCCACAAACATTTTAAAAGAATTGTATTAGCTTAAACAGAAAAGGATAAAGACAAAATAAAATTAAAAGAGGACTTTGTTCCTTCAAATTAAAATTTGAGCTTGAAGGAGGCTGAGAAGAAACAGGCCAGTTTTTATGGAAAAGTAAAAATGACTTAGAGGGCGAAACCGAGAGCTGAGGATGAGGCCGACCACAGAGAATCATCTCCTGGAGAGAGGCCTGGCCTCTCAGCGAGGCGCTGACAGTGCGTGCCCCGCTGGACGTCAGGATGGCCAGGGACCGAGCCTACTGTGTGCTTCTCAGTCCCCACTTCACGAACAGCAATGCCTGTAGTGGTTATCCTATGCCTGAGTGTTAGGTGTGGGGGACAGACGGACTGTCACTTTATTTCATATGTCTTCTGAATGGGAGAAACTGTACCTGGGGTACCATGTGCAAAGGACTGTACCCAAGGCTTGTCATGTGCATTTGGCTTAGGTGACGAGATCTTGAGCCTCAAGCCTGATACCACCATGTAATGAAACTGCGGGGGTCTCGGACGGGGGCTAATGTGTTTTGCTTGTATGAGTCGTGCCTAGACAGTGAGCCGCAAGGTTTCACAGCCTGTCTGCTAATATTCTGATGCTCCTCCTGTTTGGAGGCTGGTCTGTGTTCTTTCTTCATGAGACTGGGGGGACTTTTGAAACTGTTTTGACCAACGGAGCAGGGCGGAGGGATGCTACACGATTTCCAAGATCATCGATGGTCAGGCCCCTCACGCCTGTGTGCCCGCCAAGCGTGGCAGTGCCCTGTGCTGACAGGCAAGCAGTCGGGCTGCCCTGCAGCCACCGTGCTGCGAGGAAAGTGAGCTGCCCACCCGTGGAGGCTGTGTATGGGAGCCCTGGGCACCGTCTGCATCTCTGTCCTTGTATGAGGCTCTCTAGCTATGCATCTGTGCTTCTTTCTTTATACCTGTCTGTCTGTCTGCCTATCTGTCCATCTATTACCTAGCATCTGTCATCGACCATCTGTCTGCCACCTGCTGCGTATAGTGAGATGCCCGGCCAACCCCTACTTGCTCCCGCCTTCCGCTCCTCCTGGCCCAGCCACCTTCTGCCTGGATGAGATGCCCCCAGCCAGAGCCGAACAGCAGAGCCCTTCCTGACTCACAGGAACTCAGTTTTGGGGTGATTTTTTATGTGGTGTTGAATAATTTATATCAGATACCTTGCAAGCAACTTGGTGAGTGAGTGAATCAACGAACAGCCCCATTTTAAGAGGCACAACCTGGAGAGACTGTTCCCTGCTCTCACAGAGGTCATGCTCTCACGGGGAGCCCGTGACCAACAGGAAGTAACTGCACATTTTGAGAAATGCAGAAAAGAATTGTAAGAGAATGCTGATAAAACACCCCAGGGAATGCTTGCTTTAGAGAAGGTGTTCAGGGAGGTTCTCTCCAAGGAGGGGACATTCGAGCTGAAATCGGAAGGTCGAGAAGTGCTCAGTTATTTGGGACAGGAGGGCCACAGCATGTTTCTGAGAGGAGCTGTGCAAAATTCCCCACCCCCCTCAGGCCCTCCGCAGGTGCCGCCCTCTCCGGAGCCTCAGAGGGGTCTGAGCTGTGAGAAAGCTCCGTGTGGCCGCTCCGCGAGCATCTGTGCATCTCACGACTGTGTCATCCCTCCTGCCTCGCCCTGGCCCTGGCCCTGCACATGCACTTCCATGTTTCAGGTCTGCGAGGCACTGCTTGTCAAGTCTAAGACTCATTTAATGAAATAAAAGAATCAACATAGACAGATTCACATGCCTAGGAAAAAGTCCAAGGATTGATAAAATCGTGGTGTCTTAAAATATATTACTAATGGGAATTTAATGATGAGCAGCAGGAGAACTGGCTGTCACCGTCAGGGACAGGGCTTGCTGAGGACAGGCCGGGGTTGTGCGTGGGGTGAGCGGTCTCTTTCAGCTCATAATGCTTTAGTACCTGTTGGGCAATGAATTATCAGCCCCAGCTGGGCAAAGGCACTGATATCTTTTGAGTGAGAAAAAAGGCAGTTTTCAGCCAATGGCCTGAGAGAGGAATTGTGAGTGGTGCTCCAGCAAGGGGCTTTGCAACAATTTTGGAAAACTTCAATATTCACAAACTCCTCTTCTGTAACATAGATACTTGTTTTGGTCCAATTCTTAGAAACTCCGTATCTCAGGGACTCAAAGAGCACGCATTCCTTGCGCTTGGACTCGGACTGTATCATGGCCAAGTAGGAGCAGAAATCCCCCTTTATTGGGGGAATCATTTCCCCTTGCAGGTCCTAAATCGTTCCTGGGACACTGAAGGCAAAAGCCGAGGGGAAACTATGTCACTTGCGGACCTGCCAGGGAGGCACTTCCAGCAACCGCCCAGAAGCAAATTCCGTGCTTTGGGAGGAGGTCACGTGTGTCCCCCTGCTCTGTGTGTGATCGTCCAAGTATTCTTTCGGCAGAAGCAGTTTGCTTATCCTACTGTGCTCATTTTTCTCCCGCTTCCTTTGAGGGATTATTTTTCCAGAGGAAAATGAGGTTCGAGGCCATTTTCTGACTCCCTGGGTTGACCGCTGTTGGGTCATTAGCGTCTTTGTGCTCTGTGTGCCCTTTTCTCCCTCTCTCTCTAGAACCTTTATGTGTGTAAGTTTTATTTTTTTACACACTTTCTATTACAGGCATCACTGCTGCCTAATCAGGTCTAAGACTCAGAGGAGACTGAGGAAATCATAGCCTCCTCTCAGTGAAAAGCTCAGGCATCACGTGTTTATGGGGCCAGACCTGAGCCAGACCTGGTCTCCAGGGGGCTGGAGGTCTTATTACCGAGGCCCTGGAAGAACTCATGGTCCAGTGTCATTACTAACACTGGTTTATAATGCTAGTTTATAGATATCAAAAAGGCCCAGAGCGTGTGCTTGGGGTGGGCTGCTCAGGAGTGGGGGTGATGTCGAATATTTTTTTGAAGGATAATTTGGAGTTTTCCCGGGGGACCACAGGGCATCCTCGATAAGATTTATTAGCTCACTAATTTGTTGTTTGTTTTTTTCATTCATTCATTTATTCCTTCCTTCCTTCATTTATCAAACACCTATTATGTGCAAGAAATATTCCAAGTAGTGGCAATACAAAGTGAATAAGAATGGTCTGTGTCCTTAAAGAGCTCATCACAGATATGCAAACGAGTGTCCAACATGTCTGTAAGTGCAGTGATGGAAGTCCATACATGGCACAGCGGGGGCAGGGGGGTTGCTGATCCCACTTGGGAGAGGTTCAAGAAAAGAATTTTTATGTGGGCAAGTGACTGTTCCCAGGCTTATATGGAGGAAGGTGAAGAAGAGACTATCCCAGGCAGAGCCCGCAGAATAGCGGGGAGGCTGGAAACAGCCATGCACATTTTGTGGAACTGCAAGGGATTTAGGCAGGTTGGACCTTCAGACACAGGGGATGGGTAAGGCTGAAGGGGCGGTGGGCAGGGGCACTTCTGGAGGGCCACACACGAGCAGAAAGGGAGACGCAGTGGGTCATTAGCAGCCACCAGTGATTTGGCCTGTCTGAGGGAAGGAGAAGGTGCAGAGAGGAGGGAAGGGCCGTGAGGAGGGACCTGGAATGCTGGCCCAGAGCAGATGGAGTGCTTCCTGTCCTGGTGAGGAGCCATGGATGGATTTTAAAATAGTTGTTTTAATTTTTTTATTTGTAAAAATTGACATACACTGAAATATACTCTTCTCGGTATATACTTCTGTGAGTTTTGACAGATGCACGAGTCATGAGCAACAAGGGCAGACAAGTGTAGAACAGTTGCATTTCTCCAAAAGGGTCCCTTCGGCTGCACCTTTGGGGTCAAGCCTCCCTGTTCCATTTGCTTCTCCTGTAACTTTGCCTTTTCCAGAACATCATATACATGGACTCCTCTAATAATATAACCTTTGAGTCTGGTTTCTTTCACTTAGCATAATGCATTTGTGAGTCATTCATTCAGTGCCTCTACCAGTGGTCCATTCCCTTTATTTGCCAAGTGGTAGTCATTGTCTGTATGTACGACAGATTTTAGGCAAATGTCATGCTTGGAGGACATTTGAGTTACTCACACTTTTTGGTGATTGTGAGTAAAGGTGCTATGAACATTCAGATATAGGTTTCTGTATGAACGTAACTTTTTCATTCCTCTTGGGTAAATACCTAGGAGTGGAATTACTGGGTCATGTGGAGAGTATATATTTAGCTTTAGAAGAAACGCCAAACTGTTTTCCAAAGTGCGAGTACCCTTTCATTCTTATTGGCAATGTTTGAAAGTTCTAAATCCCCACATCCTTGTCAGCTTTTGGTTTTTTCAGGCTTTTTTTTTAGGCAAAGAAATCTTCACCTGAGCAAGGCTACAAGGATTTACTCCTATATTTTCTTTTAGAAATTTTATGGTTTATGTTCTGCATTTAGGTGTGTAATCTATTTATCTATTTTGGGTTAATTTTTGTATAAGGTAGAAGTATGGGTAGACTTCAATTCTTTTTCTTTTTTAGAAGATTTTATTTTTTTTAGGGCAGTTGTAGGTTCACAGCAAAATTGAAAAGCAGGTACAGAGATTAACATACCTCCTGCCCACACACGTGGCTTCTCCCCATTATCAACACCGCCCCCCCAACAGAGTGCTGCATTTGTTGTGACTGATGAGCCTACAGTGTGATGCATCATCATCTCCCAAAGTTTATAGTTGCACTCTTTGTGTCGAACATTCTGTGAGTCTGGACGAATATATAATGACACGTACCATCATTATAGCATCGTACAGAGTAGTTTCACTGCCCTAAAAATCCTTTGTTTCCCCTATTCATCCCTCTCCTACACCCTGCCCAACTTCTGGCAACCCCTGATTGTTTTTTTCTTGTTTCTGTAGTTTTGCCTCTTCTGAAATGTTACGTAGCTGGAATCATACAATGTGTAGCCTTTTCAGATGGGCCTCTTTTGCTTAGTAACAGGCATTTGTTTCCTCTCTGCTTTTTCATGGCTGGATAGCTGATTCCTTGTTAGTGCAGAGTAATATCCATGGTTTGGATGGCACCACACTTTATTTATCCACTCACCTACTCTAGGACATTTTGGTCACCTCCAAGTTTTGGCAATTATGAAGAAAGCTGCCATAAATATGAGGTTCATGGCTTTTCATTCAAGGTTGCATTTTAGAAAGCTTGCTCCAGCAAGAATGTGGGGAATGGATTGGAAGGGCATGAAAAAGATTGGGTTGAATGTTTCTCAATTATTTTATCTCTTATTGTTCTAGGATATAGAACTTATGTACACAGTAACTGTATCACTTCAAAGTCAACCAGAATGAAATAAATGTATTATTTTCACAATGCGGGGTGAGGCTAGAGTGATTAAGGATCCTTGGGGGTCTAGGGGATGCTTCAGCCGAGGGCGACGTTTGATGTGGACCTTGGAAGAGCATGAGGGGTGCCATGAAAGAGGGGGCTTTACAGACATGGGTCTGTAAAGAGGAGTCTCTCGGGCTTACGAGTAGGAAGGGTAGGTAATGATGGAGAAAGAAGTGATAGGAAAGACAAAGAACAGATTATAAAGGGCGCAGAATGGCAGGGGCAGAGGGTGGACCTGGTTCTACTTACTCACAGTATTTTATAATGTTTTCATATCGGTGCTCTGAAAAGCCAGCCTGGAAAAGAACTCATGCAAAGTTCTATTTCCTTTCCTTTGGAAAGAGAAAACAAACCACCCTTGTAAATCATTAATGGCCCATTTTAAAAAGGAGATTACAGTCCTGAGAGTTACTATTTTTCTATTCAGCAGAGAAATAAAAAGAAGCATATTGAATTATGTGCAATATGAATTGGTCTCTGTGCTCCCTTCCCTATCTGGGACAGATTTATAAATAGTGGAATGATATAAATGACCAATGCTCTTTTAATGTAAAGAACTTTTAATGGCAAAAAAAAAAGATACTGAAAGAAAAAGCCCGGCAATCTTAAAAGTTATTCTTGTATTCTGTGTTCATTTATGTCAAACCAGTACTTGAAGATTTTGAGTATTTTGCCTACTCTGCCAATTCAAAGACCATCTGAGGACTTGAGAATTTACTTCCTTATTTATTAGTCTCTAATTACATCTTAAAAGTCACAGTGAGAGATTAGGTTTTTTGATCACTTTTCATTGTGCGGTTCATTGAGGTGGAACTAATATGCAGAGACTTAATTAAAAGAAAGGTTTAATTATTTTGAAAATGACACAAAAGATTGCTTTCCTCAAACATTTAATCTGATGTCGCCTAGAATATGAGGGAGGAGTGGTGGGAAGCAATGATAAGAAATTGTTCTAAAATCTAGACTAGGCAAGCAAAAGCTGACAGTCTGCAGTTCAGAGAAAAAAAGAAAAAACTGTCAGAAGAATTAAATGTGAAAACCAATTCTTTCAGTGTTGTAAGAATATTTTATTTTCCTAGAAAAGTTCACCTACTCTCAACCGCAGATTCTTCAAATTGTCTAAGGCATCTTCAAGTTGTTATTGAAAAGAAAAATACATAGAGGCCCCTCCCCTTGCAAGCTTTTTAGGGCAGCGTTTGGAGGCACTCACGCTGCCACCAGGGGCACTGACTGCGTCCCTGCCCCACGTGGGGGGCAGCTGTAGTCGTCAGGGTTTCTATGGCGGCATTTTTCCAGGCCCACCCAACAAACAGATTTTCTAATTTCATCAAAACGATTCTAGCTAGTGTCCCATTTCTTTAGCAGTCTGATAAATGGTGGTTCTGTTAAAATAATGCAGGGTATAGAGTATTGCATTTGTGCATTCACTTGGTATTTATCAATTGCTACGTATGTATGGATCCTCATCTATTGGATAAACACATTGTCACTTACTTGAACCAAAGTGTGAAAATAAGACAGACTTTAGAGCCCAAAGTTCTGAGTTCAAATGTGAGTCTACCTTTAACCTGCCAAGGGTCTCTGCTGACCTTCTGGAATGTCTCTCACCTTGGTTCTCTTACCTGTAGGATGACATAAGAACGGGCCCACCTCACGTGGTCACTGTGGGTGCCACGAGGGGGAGCTGCAAACTGTGACCTGCTGTGTGCATGTTAGTCTTACACAAGTAGCTTCTGCTGAAGGGGCACTTGAACACCACAGGAGGCAGGCAGATGTAGGCTACTCTTGGGACGTGGGGCCGACTGTGCATTCTAAAGATGGCTGCAGCAGTGTCTCCCATCCCATGTGCTGCTCTTGCTCTGTGACCTTGACGCTCCTCGCGGTGAGAGGGGGCATCTGTTTTCTCCCCTTGGGTCTGGGTGACAGGTGACTACCTCCGCCAAGAGAGTGGGGCCAGAGCGATGCTCTGTGGCTTCCGAGGCCAGATCACGAAGCGCCGTGTGCCGCTGTCCTGCTTTCTCAGGACACTCACACCTGGACCCCAACCTTAGTGCTGGGAGGAAGCCCCTCCTGACCTGTAGGGAGAGGCCTGTGTCGGTGCACCTGTGGACAGCCTAGCTGAGCTTCCAGCTGATGGCCGCCATCAGCTGGCAGTGACTCAAGATGCCTACAAGTGATTCCAGCCTCCAGGCTTTGCGTTTCCTGCAGGAGGAGAGAAATGCCATCTCTCCACGTGCCGCGTTCTCTCCTAATTCCCGACTTACCACAATCTGTGAGCATGTATGATGCAGCTTCATGCCGTCGGGCGACGGGCTGGCTTGTCACACAGCAGTAGCCACTAGCACAAATTGGGAGGATTTATCTACTCTAAGCCTATTCTCCACATTATAATCATGTTATGAAGAAAATTGGAACTGTGTTATTTCTATGATTTTAATAACTTAGCATTGTGATAGAAAGCTGCAGTTATTGTTTACTGGGGTTCCTGAGCAGAACAGAGATTTAAAAAAATACTGGAGTTGCTCCTTTTTCTCAAGTAGGATCAGATATAATGATGGTAACTGTCAGCACTCCGACATCGCCTCCTAGCTTTTGGATAGAGATGCTGACTATTTTCTGTTTGTTTCTGGTTCCCCAAGGAGTGAGAAGTTGAGTCCTTTTATCTTCCTGAATGTCTCTGGAGTGGAATCCCATGTGAACTGTTGGTGCTGCTGTGAGGCAGCCCATCTTTCAGAGCCAGCAGCAAGCAGAACGCAGATGCTCTGTGCATAATTTGGGAAGGGACTAGAGGGAGTGTTTTCTCCTCTTTGCAGTTTTGTAAGATACTTTGGACGATTGGTTTTTCCAGAACCCAGGTGTTTCAGCTCTCCAGTCCATCTCCTCATCTGCTTAAGAAGATTGTAAGCACCCCACCTCATCTCTGGAATTTTACTCAAATAATTTATTCTTCCAAGAATGGTACCCTTCACTCCCTAACCTTCAAAGTCCATTGGAAATTCTACTTTCTTTATGAAAGTTGTATGAGTTAAACGCAACACTTAAAACTTCTCAGCCCTTTGCTGGCACTCCTCTCAGCATTCTTAGCACCGCAGCTCCTGTTCCCCTGTGAGGTCTCCATGCCGTTCCTGGCAGCGTCTCCCTCTGGCCCTCCTTCGTGACCCCTGCTGCGGTTTCTCGGGAAATACTTGCTGAATCCTGTAAGGCAGCCTGGAGGAGTGTCAGAACTGTATGATCAGAGTTAAGACACTTGGCCCCCAGTCTCAGGTCTGAGACAGGTCTCTCAATAAACAGACCACAAAAACGGTGTTGTGACCTGCGAAGATTCTTTACCTTCTGGGCGTGAGCTGGCTCCTCTGGAAAATGAAAATTCAGTGTAGGTCACAGGGTCTCAGCTAGGTCTGCTTTCTCAGTACTACTGGTGCCCAGAGGGTCTGACACATCCTTGGTTATGCATCCTTGCATCCTTGGCTAGATACCAACTTTATAAGCTGCCTTCTGCTTCCAGAAATATATGTGGGTTGTATATTGCTGTGGCCTGTGGAGTTGGATGAAAAGAAGTGAGTAGCCTGGAATTATAGGTTAACTTCGGAGACAGAGCAACAGAGAGTTGAGGCAATTCTCTGAATATAAGAGCTAACATTTATTAAGCCATGCACTGTGCTGAGGGCTTGGAAAGCATTCTTATTTAATCCTCACAATACCCTATGGTATAACAGATACTATTATTATTTCCATTTTATAGATAAAGACACTGAGGCTTAGAGAGGTTAAATAACGGGTCAAGTCACTGAACTAGGTTACTAGGCACGAGGACTGAGATCTAACCCAGACTCTCTGACTCTAGAACCTGTTTGCTAAATGCCCCCTGGCTGCCTCTCTCTTAGTTTCTTTTTGAGGGGGATGGTGAAGGGGGATATGCTCATGTTGTAGGGAGCTGGTCACATGATTACTAAAAAGTATTGACTTTATTGGTTTTTGCAATTCCTCTTTGTTACCAGTACCTGGCAAGCAATGTGCACACTCATAAACATAGTGATTTCTATGAAGACAGGCATAGAGATCTGATTGGGCCATTTAATGTTTGAAAACCGCAGCATAACACCCCAGATTCAGGCAATGAGGGCACTGTTTTAGTCTATCATATACACCGGGCAGATTTTGTTATTTGAAAGGAACTTACTTTTCGAAGGAAATGCCTGCAGTTAAAGGAAGATCTGGTGTCCCAAGATGACCAAAGACCAGGAAATGTAGCAAATCTTGTGGAAACTTACCCCGAGTTCTCATTAGTGGAGGGGGAAATACTTTGTGACTGCACAGATAGATTGATGATAAACCACTTCCAGTCACAGCATGTTTCACCCCAAGGAGTGCTTGAACAATTAGCATTTACTGCACCCCAGACATTGCTCATGTTTCTATATGTGAACAACTCCCAGATCTACCCTTTTCCCTCATGTTCCTATCGGTGCATCATTTCTGGCTGCAGTGCCCTGACTGACCAAATGGCTTTGGGCTCCTGCTCCGCAGGACAGATTCCCCTCCAGGCTTCTCCAGCACCCCATTTCCTGCCCTTTTTCCTGTAGGTTCTGTGTCTTGAGGTGCATCCTGCTCTTACCCATTTGTGCGCTATCTTCCAGTTGCTGCCGGATCTGGTGGTTTTATCTCCGTGCTCTTTCTGAAACCTCCTCCCACACTTGCCTTTCATACCAGATCCGTCTCTTAGATCCAGCATCTCTGAGTCACGTCATTTTCCGCAGGATCACGACCCCCCTTCCCCACCTTGTGTTCATCTTCTCACCTCGGCCGTCTGTAGAAAAACCCTGTTACAAAGTGTTAAAGGGATGCTCTTCCTTCCAAGGAGGGTGTGAAATAGTGTGAGTGGGTCCCGTGTGATCGGCACGGGTGCTTGGGGGTCACAAGAGAGGGAGGGAATCAAGGCAGTTGGAACGGAGGCAGTGGAGTGGGCAAGGGTGGGCGCAGGCACTGGACGGAGCCTCTGGCCTCCCACAAACCCGCCTGCTGCAGGGGGCTGCTCCATGCCGTCAAGGCCAGGACACTGCAGGGCTGGCCGGGGGGCTGAAGACTCGGCCAGCAGACCACTAACATCCCAGGGCTTCCGTGTCCTGTGAGGGCAGACTGGGAGATCTCACAAGTCAGGGAAAGGGGCCACTAGAAGGGGACAGATTAAAATAAAGGCAAAAGGGTGGCCCTGGAGCGAGGTTGTCTGTGGAGGCCGAGCGAGTGGAGCCCAAAGCTGGGTGAGAGGCTCCGTCTCAAGAAAAACCCCTCTTCCCCCAGGACGGGGGATGGAAGAGCCTCCCTCACTCCCCACGCACCCGGCCCTGCCAGACCCAGGACATCCCCCCACCACTAACCTCTGCTTTGGGCTGGTTTTCAATCTCCACTCATGCATTTCACAAATACTGACTGAGCACCTACTATGTGCTGGCCATTCTTCAAAGTGCTAGAGACACATTCGAGTTCAAAGCTGACAAAAATCCCTGCTCTTGAGGTTACTTTCTGGGGGAAAACACAGATCATCAAGTAACTGAATAAAGCAGGTAATATATGAAAAGCTGGTAAGAGCAAAGGAGGAAACTAAAGCAGAGAAGCTGGGAGGAGCGTGGTCGCAGGAGTGGAGAGAGGCCTCCCGGAGAGGGGAGAGGCCCACCAGAGGGGGGAGGCCTGGCGTGCAAGCTGGGCGGGTGTCCAGAGGAAGGGCCTTCCGGGCGGCAGTGCAGAGGCCCTGAGGCAGAAGCCGGCTGGCGTGTCTGAGAGCCTGAGCAGGTGAACGGGTGGCGAGGTCTGAGGGGTGATGGCTGGGCGGGCGGCAGGCCCTCACGGCTTTCTTGATCATTCTGAGGACCTTGGTTTTTATGCTGAGAGGAGAAGTGACTGGGAGCTTTTAGGCCTGAGAATGGTATCGTTCTTCAGTTTAGAAGAATTTCTTTGGCTGCTGCGTTGAGAACAGACTGTGGGGACGGAGGAGGTCAGGATGAGTGTGGAGGCAGGGAGACCGGTTTGGGGGCAGTCGCAGTGGCCCAGGGGAGGCCCGCGGTGGCCTGGGGGAGCTGCGTCAGCCGAGGTGGTGCGCGGGCCGGAGTCCTGGTAAGTCTTGAGTTCTGGGCTGGGAGGGCTTCCTGGCAGATGACCAGGAGGATGCCAGAGACTTTCCCTGGATCACTGGGAAACCCCTTGCTCACTTTCCTGAACAAAGGACCTGTTTTTAGTTTTCTTTGTATGTTTCATAATCCACGTACAGCTTTGGGTGAATTTCAAGCTTTCAATAAAAATTGTTTGAGTTTAATTGAAAGATTTGCAGCCTTCTAAACACACACCCTGTGGGATGATGAAGTAGCTAATCTGTTGTTTTAAATATACCTTTTTCCTAACCTCAACACTGAATCCCTCGAAGTAGCATTTATTTTCTGGGAGCAAATGAGACCCAGATGGTGTGGGTCATGGAACAGGTAGGGCTTGTGTGGCAGTTTGGGTGGGAGAGAGAGACTGGGGTGGAGTTTGCCCAACTCTGTGGGCACCACAGTGGAAGGGGGCAACCGAGGGCACCTGGCTGAGGGGTGCCTGGCATGGTGGGGGTGAGATTACGGGAGGTCATAAGGGAGACCCTCACACCTTCAGCATCCTGACAATGTTTATCTGGGCAATGGGCATGCCTCTGGGTGGCATGCGAACTGCTAGGGTTTCCTGGATCTTAAGTTCTTGAATTGCAAGGGGAAGGAAGAGGATATCTGGAAATACGCTGTAGTTTTTTTCTTCACTTTAAAAATGTAGCAAATATCTTTTCATAAATGATAGATTTGGGAAAAAATCTATTATTATACCTGTGTGTTTGCTCTCAGATCCATACCCCACTTGTCCCTCGGACACTGTATGTCAAGTGGCTTCCTCTGCAAACTCCATTTCCCAGGCCCCCTTGCCAGCGGGCTCAGACTCCGCCCATGTGAAGCCCTGCAGGGACTGGGGAATGTAAGGGCCATGCTGAGGAGTCAGGCCATCTTCTCTCCTCTCTCTTTGCCTCAGACGGT
This sequence comes from Manis javanica, assembly GCF_040802235.1. Classification (NCBI taxonomy): domain Eukaryota; kingdom Metazoa; phylum Chordata; class Mammalia; order Pholidota; family Manidae; genus Manis; species Manis javanica. The sequence goes on along the minus strand of NC_133170.1, from coordinate 2,773,956 downwards.
GCCCCAGAAGGGGCCATGTCTTCTTTGCGAGGAGCCACAGACCCCGCTAAGCTGCTCTGGCCGCTGCTCCTGTACTGCCACCTCCTCTTTCCCCTCCCACCTCTTGATGGCGCTCATTGCGGGCTCACTGTTCCTTGCATGCATGCCTTTCATCTCCTATCAAGACTTTGCAACTAGTTCCCATATACAATTCGAATATTGAACTACCTGGTGTGGGCTGTTCTCCTCCTTGGACCCCAATGTATTTATTGTAGACATATGGCCAAAGGAGAATTTTGTGGAAAATACAGCAAAGAATGTAAAGTCACCTCTAATCCCATTATGCAAAGGTAACTATGATTAATATTTTGGTGTCTGTCCTTCCTGTTGATTTTCATATGCATACATGCATTTATTTTTCTTTCACATGTTTGGGTCATACTGCACTCTTTGTAATCCTTTCTTTTTCTTCATTTTATCTATTGAAAACATTTGTCTAAAGCATTAGATATTCTTGCATTACATGGTTTTTAAATAGGTATTTGTGTGGATTAGCTTCAAATGGATGTACTAGAATTTATTTAAGCAGTTCAATCTCCCACTGTTGGCAATTTAGATTGTTTCTAATATTTTACAATTGTAATAATAGTCTGTGCTAGTTTGGGGGTGCATTTCTGACTGCTTCCTTGGGATAGAAGTGAAAGGTAACCTCTATGAAAGCAGAGTTTGGCCTGGTTTGTCTACTGATAAATTCTCAGTGCCGAGAGCAGTGCCTGCCTGGGAGCAGGCATTCTTCTAGAGGCTAACGTGGGGGACATAGTGTTCAGGGACATGCACGGTCTAGAGACCTCATACACATCTACACGCCTCCTTTGGAGGGTCAGGCCTGATGCACCACATAGAGGAGAGCTCAGAACAGGCCAGCTGGCTGGAGAGCAGCACAGGATGGAGACCTCAGGCTACCACAGCTGCCGGGGGGCATTTGGTGAGTGGAACTGACCTCGTTGCAACTGTGAGCCAGCTGGATGGGGGGTCAAAGGCCAAAGCTGCGTGGATTCCTGAGCAGCCCCTCCTGCTGCCTGGGACGTCTTCCGGCTGCCCCCCAACCTGCTGAACTGTGCTGAGCTGAAGCCGAGGCCACATCCACGCTGGGCAGTGGTGCAGCCGGGGTCCTTCTGCCCCAGAGCTTCCCAACAGGCTTCTCAGGACCCCTCAACTCTGAGCTTTTGAAAACTGATATTTTCTTAATTTGGGACTTTCAATTAAACTTAAACAATATAGGTCCAACCTGGTCTCACATTTGGAGAGGCTCGAGTTGATAATACAGAAATTCTGTCCTTTCTGATAAAAGAAGTTCCTTTCTTTAGTAAGTTACCAGCTGACAAGTGTGGTTGTTTCACTTTCAGGAAGTGAGGTGCCCATGGCGGGCTAGAACCTCAGGTCCCACATCTATCTTGGGTTTGCCTGAGCCCAAATAAATGGCTGTGGGTCCTAAGCTAAATAATAAAAACATGCCAATAACATAAAAACCGCAGAGACAAAGTGGAATGTGGGAAATGAGCAGATTTTATACCAGGGATCAGACTGCAGGGCGAGGTCGCACCCGGACATCCCTCGTCCTGAGTAGGCCAGCCGCTGTCCACGCATTGCAGATGGTGTGAAGCGCTGGTGGAATTCAGTGGTTGTTTACTGATCACGTATTATATGTGTCAGTGGCAGAAGCTGCCTCTAGGGAGTTTTGCCTTAGGAAGGGGCTGGAGGTGTGATTCATGACTCAGTCAACAATCCAGAGCTTGGTTAGGAGCCTGGTGTTGGGCTGCCGGGTTCCGATCCTGGCTCCCCTCCTTCCTCACCGTGTGGCCCCAGAGAGGCTGTCTGCACTCCCCTGGCCACTGTGGCCTTGTCTGTGCAAAGGGTCTGTGACCCAACGGGGTTGATGGACAGAAGACATGAGTTACCACTTGTAATGTACTTGGAACACCGCCCAGGACGCGGGACAGCCACTCACTGCTCTGGGGTTTCTCTCCAATGCCAGGCCCTCTGGGTGTGGTGCAGGTACTGGGGGTCATTGCTACCCAGGCTGTTAATGGAATGTGTGCCCCATATCTGCAGGGACTTCCCAGCTTCCACCTCTTCCTATTTTCCTGACTTTGTTCTTAGGAGACAGTCCCCCAGCCTGTCCCTTAGAGGGGGGTTGTCACAGTCCTCGGATAAGTGCTGTGGGAAGCAGGGATTATAAGAAATGGCCTTCCCCTGTGAGGGTCTGAGCCATCTGGCCCAGGAAGAGATGCCTTTGAGAAGGATGCTGGCATGTTTGCGGGCTTCCCGAAGTCCATGTCCTTAGCACTTGTGGCTCTTGGCAACTGGACAGCCTTTCGGAATGAGGACTATGGACTCCCAGAAGGTCTGGTCTTTCACCCAACTTCAGGACTTTTGGACACTATGCCTTGAAAGTAGGCTTTCACTTCTGTGCTAATTCATTTTATTCATTTGTTCATTTGGGCACCACTGGGCTGGCGCATCACAGAGATTTCACTGTTTGTCCTATCAGACAGCATGATAAATCCATCCAAATTCCAGCTGGTGGTTTTTATTCGGGTTCTGCAAAAACGTCAAATCTCTATTTTATATATTTAATTTCATACATTATCTTCCATATCTTTTCCTTTTGAGGCTCATTTGTTCCAGATTCACATTCTTCAATATATATGAAGTTTGCTCTCAGATGACACGTGCCAGATATATATGGCACGATTTCCCCATATTCTGCATTCTGGTTGCTTTTCTTGGGATGAACCTGTCTAGGAATCTTCCTAAAATGCAGCACCGAGATTTAGTCTCAACATGCTACATATAGAATAAGACTCTTAGGTTACAGTATAATCTAAAACTGTTTCAGCTTTTAAAGGAAGATTTTCAAATGAGCCATTGTCCACCCAGGTTTCGTCTACCCCATGGCTATGTAATTGGTTTTGTGAGTCTACATGCAACAATTTACATGAATTTGTTTTAAACAATTTCAGCTCACCTACTCTCTGATATAATTTTGAATTTTCCCATTCAAAGTATTTGTGCCATCTGCATTTTTGAAAAGCATGAGACTGAATAGGAAGAGGCACAGAGAGGATATGTCAGCACCCACTACAAATTCTGCCCTGGGATTAATACCCATCTAATAATCAGTATCGTTGCCTCTTGGATTCAACCAGCTGATTGTTCCTACACGTCAGAAACTTGAGGTTTGATGCTCCTCATCTCAGCAGACTGACAGTGGGAGAGTCATAGAATGCTTCTGAGCCTCAGTCTCATCAACTGAAAGGTGGAGAGAAATCTATCTACTAGAGTTACAGCCAGGGAAAAGTAAATTAGGTAAATGGTTTACCATAGTGCCAAACGAATGGTAAGCCTTTAATAAATGTCAGTTATTTAATATGTTATTTCATTTCCCCATCGCATCCACTGGCTAGCACAAGGACTGAAGTTTCATTATCATAGTTCAACTATTTTCCTATCTTTGGTCTTCTGGAGCTTGTCTCATTTTTGAAGACTTGAAGGATTAATTGGCAGTGATCTTGTGTGAAGTAGCAACTGAGAGCAATTATGACTTCCTGTGGAGCCTGGATGAGGCTGGTGACAGACACAAATAAAATCAGTAACGTGGGTGTCGGTGGGTGGAGAGAGGTGAATCTGACCCCTGGACAGCTGAGAGTTGAACCTGGACATCAGACAATAGCGTTTTTTAAATTAGATCTGCAGAAACTGAAGACTTCCCAGGATGCTTTTCATCAGATGAGTTGCAGAATGTCCAGCAGACTCAGGGCTTGCTGGCGAGAACATGGCGGCTGGCTGCTGCCACCCCCTTGGCATCATCTGTTGTGGCATCATAATGAGTAGGGGCTCTGGGCTCAGACTGCCCTGGCCCCACCACGTGTCACCTTGGGCAAGAACACCGATGACATCTTGGGCTGCATCTCAGTTTGTTAAATGGTGTCAAGAATATAAGGCAGTGTGGGGATTATAGTTGAAAGGGCATCTCAAATGCTCGTTATGGTTCCTAGTCCATAGGAAGTGATCAATAAGTGGTAGCCACGATTTTAATCACGCAATCCTCAAAGGAACTGCTCTCAAAACACCCCTCATTTGTAACCGAAAATTATGATTGGTGCCTTTTCAAGAATTCTTGCTCTTTTTCTGGTCAAGTGGTAACACCAGGACTGAAAGGCAGGAAGGGAGTGCTTTCTCTCAGCGGCCCGCGGATCCCTCTTCCCCTGGGACGTGGCTTATTCGCTGCATGGCCAACTCCCAGCGCAGGAGAGCATGTTCACACAGGACACTGTTGTCAAGCAGAGGAGACGGATGTTTCTTGGCTTCCCTTCTGTGGGACTTAATTACTAGCCCCTGAAAGTCAGCCCTTACCGACTCATTCAGCCGTGTCTGTCTGGGGGTCAGCGGTGGAGACGCTTGTGTTAACCTGGACAAGCAGCTGTCACCGGAGCTTCCCAAAGGGAGACGTGGCATTTGAGAGAGAGAGAGAGAGAGACAGGTGACACACACACACACGCCATCCTCTGATGGCCTTGGCTCCCTGGAGTTGAGAAAGAAGTACGTGTCTTCTTAAGGAATTAGAAAAGAAGACCCTTTGCTTATTTTCTGTGTGGCTTATTGGTAGGAGATCTCAAAATTCCAGCCCTGTTCTTTAATCTCTCTTTCCTAAAGAGCTCGCCTTAGAGCCAGCATCCAGACAGGCGAGCATCTGAGAGGCAGGAGCTCGCCTGGGACAGTAGTAAAACCCAGTGGGAAAGGAGCAGAAATGATGCTATTCTCTTTCCATGACGCATTTAAAATAACCGGTTTTATTTCCTCCTCCGTCTCTGCGGTGCCCCACGTATGCATCGATGCTCCTCCGTCTCTGCGGTGCCCCACGTATGCAGCGATGCGAGTGGTGATCGCTCCGTTGGATGCTCCCAACAGAATTAGAACTGATCTATTTTGATGGCTTTGGTGTTTCCACTTCCTGGGGCTGCAGGCACCTGATTTATAATCGGCTCTCCTGCTGGTTCCCCCTGGGGCCGGCCACCCTTCCTCTCTGGGGGCTCCCTCGGGCTCCAGGCGGTTTCTAGGATGGACGTGCATGGCTGGGAGAAAGCGCCCTGACCCCATCAGCAGGGGTTGTTACTGGGTGATGGTGAAGTGGCCCCTGAGACGCTCCCAGGACATCTTAGTGAGCCAGTACTGGCTTCTGTGAACATCCCTTAGTTGGCATCAGAGATCCGCTCTGTAACAATCTGTTCTAGAACTTGGTCGAGCTTAAGCTTTATGATGACACGTGCATTTCTAATGACCACCTCTGAGAACTTCTCTGGAACTGTGGACTTCAATTTATTCAAAACGGACATATGCTCACATCCTCTTGGGCTTCACAAAGACTCCCTCGTTCCATGAGGTTCACTCTATTTTCTAATTTGAAGATTGTTTTCTCTGGTGGCCTGTTTGTAGTGAAGGGAATGGAGAAAAAGTCGGGATATGTCTGGGGTCAGATCTGTGCTCCCCCATGCGGTCCACGTGGCTGCTGGTCACCAGGTGGGAGAGGACAGACAGAGGACAGTCCCGTCATCACAGGAAGCTCCCGTGGACAGTACTGGGTTAGAGGGCCTAAAGAGCAGGAAGACCCTCTGCTGGCCTGGGCGTCCCCATTAGATGTCAAGAGACAACCACAGACTCTCCTCCTTAAAGGATTCCACTGGCCCCTGGAACCCCAGATCGGTTGTCAGCATCACCCTGCTCATCCTCAAGGCTTCCTTGAAGCTTCTCTCTACCTCCTCACTGCTCCCGAGACCCTCCTTCCCAGTAGCCGTCTCACGAGACTGCTGTTTCCTGTCCCTTCTTGGTTGTGCTGTTGGACCTGGAAGTGAGTTGATACATGTTCTTGCTCATCTCCATGTCTAGACCGCACTCTCTCTCCTCAGAATCCCTCAGCTACAAATCTGTGTCACTGACTTAATTCACCCAGTGGTCCCCTGGGTAGACATGAGCACAGCTTGGCTCACTCAGTCTGATTTCTTGAAGACGTTAGCTTTGAAACACTGAAATTCCTTCATTATTCTTTCTTTCTTAGTGGTTGGCAATTTAAATATACATATAGAAGATTCTTGACTTACTGTCCTCCAAGGATTTTGTTCTCTGTCTTCTCTTAGAAACTCCTTCTCACAGTCACAGTCCAGTAGATCTTGCTCTTAGCCTTAACCTGAACCTTCCCAGATGTCAACCGCAAACATTCAACTCTCGGACCACCTCTTTGATCTTTATAGCCCACTTCCTGCAGCACCCTGCTGTCGATTTCCAAAGGCATGTTTTCAGCCCAGGTGCTCCCCAGAACTTCCCACTCGACTTTCACACTCCAGTTGCTTACTTAGCTTCTCCACTTGGATATCAAATAGGCAACCCAAGCTGAACAAGTTCAGACAGAGCACCTGATGTCCATCCCTTTCTCTCAAACCTTACTTCCTCCGTAGTCTTTTCTATCTCTGCTGGCAACTTCACTCTTCAGCTGATTAGCCCCAAACCTGGGAATCAATGAGATATTTACTCAACAGTCTCAGGGAAGCCTTTTGTAGATGTCCTATGAAAAATTTCATTCTCCTATGCATATTTTCTGTCTCTTGACTGCTTCTGTTTCTTCTCTGCTTGATTTTTCCCTTAGTTCTACTCATCACTATCTAACATACATATATTTTATTTTACCTAATTTTTATATGACTTTCCAGCAAGGATTCAAACTCCACGAGAGCTGGAATTTTATTTGTCTCTGGGTTTGTCGTGCCCCTGGCTGTATCTCCAGTGCCTAGAAAAGGGTCAGGCCCCAGCAAGTGGTTTAAAAATCTTTGTTGAATGCCTAATTGGCCAGTATCACCCCTTTTTGCAAGGAATTATAACCTGCTGCTTAAGTACATGAGCTTGGAATCTTGTCTGTGTGACCTTGGATAGTGACTTAATCCATTTTCTCCTGTGGAAAATGGGCAAATAAGAGATCCTATTGTATAAGGTTGCTGGAAAGATTAGGTGAGATAATACACATAGGGAAACACATGCATAGTAGATATGCACAAGCAGCACCCTCATCCCCATCATCCTCTACTAACATTGCCATCTTCCCGTCTTTCCATTGTACTTTCCTCAGGCTGCTCAAAAGTACAATATTAACCCGTTTATAGGATCCCAGCTCCTCTGCTCATTAGCTGTGTTTCAAGGCAAGATACTGAATCTCTCTGAAACTCCATCATCTCACCTTTAGACTAGAGACAACGATACTTGGAAGGGTCAGATGAGGACTAGATGGTGTGTGATGAGGTAGGAGCTCCTCCAGCACACGGTGAATGCTCAGTAGATCAGCTCTCACAGCCTGCAGGGCGGGCTGGGCCCGGCTGTGCGGTCGGCTGGGCTGTTCACATTCGAGTTCGTCTGAAATCGGAGCTCCTCCAAGAGCAGCCTGTGCCATCACTGTCTTTGACTCAGTCCTTCCTTTTCTCTCCACCAGCACTCAGAACTTTTTAGCAGGGACTGTAATTTTTAGAGTTTCTTGAGATGCATTTCTTTTTATAGTTTCTGCTTCCCCAAAGCTCTTTTCTCTGATTTGTGAACATCCTATCTGGAGTCCAGGAGAACACGTACATTCATATATATCTTCCTTCTTTCTTAGTTTTTGTTCAACTTAAGAAAGATATTCTTCCAAGGTTCCAGTCCCTCCATGTCAGTTCTTGCTGGTTGACGGCAATCACACAGAGACCAGAAAGTCCACTTGCTTTCCCTTCTATGTCTGAAGCCTCCAGGAGTGAGGATGACATCATTTATAGATTTTAGGGCAACTATGAGAAGTTGTCTAAACTGACCTGTTTGAAACTAATGTTCCCTGAAGCCAGACTTAACCAACTTTAGTACAATTCTAAGAATACCCAGTAAGCTGATTACTCACCACCACCCACCAGCACTGTCGCACATTCTTAGGTATTGCTGCCCAGATTCATCTGCTGGGCTGCTTTCAGAAGGAACTCCATGAATGGAAGGATCCCTTAGGGGACAGAGAGTTAAATTCTACGCTAAATACATGAGCTCATCTTTTCAGAATCCTGCACAGCAGAGAGTGGAATTCTGCCAACACTTTTCATTGACCAGGCAAACTTTCAACAGTGTCTACTTCCTTCTTTTATGTGGATTAAATATCTTTAGACTAACCTACTAAAAAACTGCAGAAGAGAGAGACCACCCTCATCCTTGGCATGGTTCAAATTATAAGTAAGCATGCAAAATGGAGTAAAATGGTTAGGCACAGAGAAAAATTTTTTATTACAATTTTAAAAATGATTCTTTTCCCCCCAAGTCAAAGTGTTGGGGTTGAGTGGTAACATAATTCTTGGAGCTAATAAGGGACTTTCCGACAGATGAATTAAACATACTTTGTTATATATTTTGTGCCATAATATGATACAGTTTGGGGAAGAAGTGAACATGATTGCTAATTAGCTTGAATTTATTTAATTCATGAAATAGAAACCTCTTCTTCCATATTTTGTTGCATAAAGCAATGCCCTTCCTCCTGTAACGATAAAATAAATACCAAGTGAATTGACAGTTTTTCTTTTAATGAAGGAAGAACTTGTTAACGTCTCCCCCTCAAATCTGTCATCTCTTTTCGTGTAATTCTTGAGTATCCATCCTGATTCCACTTCTCCCACGTGTATCCGGCTTTGAAAATAAGCTGAAAAAAACCAAAAAAAAACCAAAAAGGGATTTTCAAAGTTGTTTCTGTATGTCACTTATGTTTTTAAAGAATGTTCTTTAGAAACAGAAGTGATAGAGTAAAGCAGCTTCAAAAATCAACTCATTCCTCCAGAAACTTCTTTTAGCCTCTGTTGGGTGGGTTAAGCCATGGGAAAAAATCCAATTTCTGACATCAGGACACATTTTTTTCTGAGATGTTGAGGAAATTAATAGTATCAGTAAATCATGGCCCAGTCAAATGGCTGGAAACAAAGGAAACCTCAGTCCTACTTTTCTGGCCGCAGCTGGGGCATGGCCTTCTCCTCTCTGCAGGTCCAGATCCCACCTACCAAGCACAAGGACTTCCGGTACTCATCTGATCCCTTACCTGCGTCTTGCATTGCTCTCCCAGGGCTCACGTCTTGTCTCCTAAACTAGACTGTCTTGGCTGTAGTAAGACTAAGAATATGGATTTTCACCGTCTCCCCCAGCGCTGCGTGTGTGCTGGTGTTTAGAACCACAGATTTTCACAGGCACGAGGCAGATACTTCCCACTACCCCTCAGATTTCCTCAGAACAGGTCCTTAAGGCCACGGGTGCCAGCGAGCCTGGGCCTACGGGGAGCATTAGCACACGCATTCACTGAACAAACATTAATTATGAGCTTACTCTGCAGGCGTGGGGGTACGATGCGGAGCTTGACAGATAGAAACAGTGTCTGCCTGTGGGTTGTACCGTCTAGTTACATAACTGAAGGAACCCAGGAACAGTCCCTTCATTAGCGCTCTGTTTCCCTTTTTAATTCCTCAGATAATTTATAGTGTCTCTGATTAGCCAGGTTCCATGATGGACAAGGCGGGGAAGGGCCTCCCCTCTCACGGAGTTGACGTTATAGGTCATGTAAGGACGAAGCAAAGTGGGCCAGTAAACCCAAGCCCCCAGCTGATCCCGGGCTGTGACCATCTTCACAGAGCCAGCAAACGGTGTGCGGGGACGCCGGCCCCCGGGGGCGGGCAAGGCTGAGCCACTCCTCGAGGCGGGCCTGGAGCAGAGACCCGAGGGATGCGGGGCCCTGGGTCATGGCTGGACCTGGGGCTGGTGGCTGAGTCACTTGAAGCACATGTGCCCGAGATGGAACAGCAAGAACGCGGGTGACGGGACCAGGTTGAGGAGGAGGAGGGGAGCTGTTCCTTGCGGAGCATTTGCTGCACCGGGCGGCGAGGTAGACATTATGGGCTCTATTGTGACAGTCTTGGCATAGAACCTGGGGGTGATGCTGTGCCTCCCATGACTAAGGAAGCTCAGAGAGGCTAAGTGACTCGCTCAGGGCCACCCAGCCAGTAAGTAGCAGAGGGGCACTTACACTTAGCTGTGCGTGGCGGCAAGGTCTGCACGTTTTGGCTTTGGTGGAGTGTGGCCGCTGCTGAGGAAACAGGATGGAACAGAAAGTGCGCAGTCCTAGCACGACGAGGACCCTTAACACTGAGCAGTGTGATTGTAGTGACGCAGCTCTGCTGTGTGCTGGCTTTCTGTGACGCATTGCACAAGCACCTTACTGTCCTTAGCTCACGGGACCCCCCACATAATCCTGGGGCACACAGCTGGGCAAGTGGGGGGCAGAGAGGGTAGGCATCCTGGCCAAGGCGGGTCAGCTGGTAAGTGGTGGGACTGGAGTCCTGAATCCTGACTCTCTCCCTTCTGCCTCCCTGATGAAAGGAGAGGATGTCGGTCCAGGGGCCGTGGGCGCACCAGACACAGTAAAGCTCAAGTTACTCAGCCCCCTCCCTCCTCACCACAGGGCTTTTCCTTCTGGCCCGGTTCCTGGTCACTGTGACCTTCTCTTCTGGCCTTTTGGGACACTCGCTATGGAGTGGCCGCGCTCTGCCCCTCCCCCCCCCGCCCCCCTCCCCGAGCTGATTTATGAGCGCTGGCAGTCATCGGCCAGGTACCTGAGCATGTCAGCAGAGAAGGTGCCACTTTTCTCCATCTTTAGAATGCTGTCAATCCGGTGGTAAATCACGTTCAGGCATTAAGAAGCCGGTATGACTGTCTGTCATCTCCCCGTGGGTGAGGGATTGCTCAGAGCCAGACAGAGAAGCTAAGCGGTCCCAGGCGGGGCGGGCTGCCTGCTTCAGAGACTGTGCCGGGCTCGGAGAGTGAGTCTGGCAAGGACCTGAGACCAGATGGCGAGGAAGGTGGAGACCCCCCTGGGATTGTGGCTCCCTCCACAAGGAAAGGGGCCCCTCGGACAGGAGAGGGTGCAGGACCAGCACAGACATCATAGTCTTGCCAAGTGTGGTCCTTCGTGCGGGTGCATGTGAATTGACTGGGCCACACCACAGAGCCCCTGCATGGCATCAGATGGCTGTGAACCCCAGGCTTACAATCCCATGTTGTTGATTTGCTTCTCAATTTTGGTTAAAGTCTGAGCCTTACCCCATTCCTGGCAGATGTCCTAACTTGTGGAGTTTGGGGCCGTTCTAGTCCCTGCTCTGTCTGGCTGCTCTGCGGCTTGGCTGTGCTGACAGCCTGGGGGTGACCTGGCCCCATCCCCTTCTCCCTTGGGGCCCATGTGGGTTGCAATCAGTGGGACATGGCTTCATTCCCTGTGATTTGGGGTTGAGCTGGCTTGGGCTTAGGAGGAAAATCTAGGGCTCATTCACGGTCCACAACTCTAAAATTTCAGGTCCCTCTTGGTGTGTGATTTGACACCTGCCAACTGGTCACACTTTTTGAAATTCCTGTTACCTTTCAAACCTAAATCTGGAAAAAGGAATATCTTATATGTTCAGATAGTGGTTGTAGTTTTACCTTAATCTTGGACTTTGGTATGAAAACCTATTCTGGCATTACTGTTCCATTTTCTTCTCTATTCAGGCTAATCATAGAATAATCATCTATCCGCATGACATGTGTTCAAACTGCTGACAGGTTCATTGTAAAGGAAGGACTAAAACTGGGTTTATGTAATATTTTAAAGAATAGTTTTATTTATAAGATTTTGAAAAAGCTCGGGCTATGTGGGCGGCATCTCTGATGGCGGGGGTGGGTTGGAAAGGGCAGCTGACCTGGGCCCCGGTTCTTGTTTCGGCACCGACTGGCTGTGTGACCATGGGCCAAGCCTCTTGCCTCTTCTTGCCTCAGCTTCCTCTTTCCCTCAGGTCAAAGTTGAAGGGTGCAGGGTGGGTGCTGCCCTAGCCGACTCCTGCGTGCCCTTCCAGCCATGATCAGTTTTTCATGCAAGTGAAGCTCGACTTCCACAAACTGTTCCCTGTGTCCCTGTCGGAGGCAGGGGCTGCTCTCGTGTTTTAGTATCTAACGTATGGTTTCTGTCTTTATTTTTAAGTCATTATGGCCATATTTGTAGTTAATTTGCATTCCAGCATTGCATCGCAGGCTCTGATTGCTATTGTGTGAACCTGGGCGAAAAGGTTTCCACAGATTCTTTTAAATTGTAGGACACGTCCCCTCTTCAGGTTTCCAAATTCCAAAATTGCATTTGAACATCATCTTTTCTTACAACACAGGCTTTGTTGATGCTTTAGACAGCAGCTATCAAAAACAACCCGCTTTCCGCATTGCTTTTTTTCTTTAAAATCTTTCTGGCACGCTTCAGTGGGCTTGTGTAACCATGATGCACAAGGGGACTACGTTCCCTGTTAACAGAAGAGCTAGAGACCAGGCTAACAGGTCTGCTGCCATGCTAATATGGAATATCTGCAACAACTATGATGAACTCGTGTGTTCCCGCCGTGGTGGGCTCACCAGAACATTCACACCCTGCAGGACTGACGTGCCGCTTTGAGGTGCAAGCAGGTGCTCCCAGCTGCTGTCCAGAGCCCCAGCGCCACAGCCTAGGTCTTGTAGCATCTACCTCTTGGCTACAGTGTCCCCCCAAATGCCTCAGTGAGCAGAACAGCCCTCACGCCACTGCTGCAGCAGCCCCAGAATGGTCTGCGGCCGTTGGCTGGCTCGAGTCCAGAGCAGCTAATCAACTCTGGGTCTGTTCCAGGGCTCAAGGAAGATTCCTGAGCACTTACTGCCAGCTTTTCCCTGGGCTTCCTCTCCTTGTAGACAGTTCTGCTGTGCAAAAGGGCTAGACCACAGTGCTTAGGAATTCTCACCAATGTGGTGAGAATTTAATGAGAAAGAGCTTCCCCTGGGCTTCATGTTTGGGCTTTTCTGACGACCCTTTAGAGGGAAAATCTTTTCTTGGTCATCTTACAGGCTGCCCGGCTCCTCAGGGAAGCTGTCCTGCCTTGTGTGGGTTTAGGAGAGATTTAGGGAGAGGATTTGCTACTTCCCTTTGCAGCAAAGGTGAGAACAGCGATGGTGGAGCGTTTAGCAAACAAAGCCAATAGCACGTGGGTGTTTGACATGCAAATAAATGGGCATATAAATACAAATTAATGGGTTTTTATGAAACAAGGCCACAGTGTATTGTCCAGATTTGGGCAAATAGAATTGTGTCAGGAAAGATAGGTCTAGCCAAATGAGAATAAGTTATTGAAAGTCGAAATGGGACATAGGAGGTGCCTCAGTGGGGTGATTGAATGGAGTGATGTCATGGTTATTGTTTCCTAAGCCATCTTTTGGTTTCCTAGAAGTCCACCTTCTCCACATTCACAAGCCCTACACACAGCACTTCAGCCACATTAGTAAGAGAATCTGCTGGTTGGTGCTATAGAGATTTACCAAAAACACAAAGTGCTTCAGAGGAAAAGAAGAGAGGTCTGCTTTTAATGCTGTTTATAGTAAATACTTTGAAGAGTACAAAGTAGCAGCTGTCACGTTTTCTGATGTAAAGCAAGGCTTGCTTTGTTTTCAGGCATCTTGGAAAAGTCTTAACTTGTTCTTTATTAAATTTTCCCTAATCTTTTTTTATGCTCACGAATTCCCCCCAAATGGTTCCTTATAAGTCGGTCACTGGAAGTGGCGCAAATTCATCAATTTCTTTCATATTATCCCGTGAAAACGAAGATCTCACCTGTATCCTGGATCAGGAAATGGCCTGTGTGACCCATCTATCTGCGCATTGTTCATGGGATCCATCACCTTGGCAAAACAAAAACAAAAACAAATGATGCAGAAACATAATTATTAGACTGTTGTATATTTTTTGGAGTTATCAAGTATAAGTGATGGATTCTCTGTGAGTCTTTATCGGTGCCCGCAAGACTGAAGGAGAAACAGAGATCTCCCCGGATCTGCAGTGTTGGCACCAAGCAACTGCGCAGAGACCTCCACATCTGGACAACTCAGAGACTCGAAGAGAGAGATCTGTTCCAAGAGAGAGAAAATGCTGATAGCGAATCAGGATATTCCTCAGGATAAAGGAGCAGCTGGAAGGCATTCATAGCATTAACTCAACCAAATGCTATTAACTCTCCTGCTCCCTGGAATCGCTCTGGATTGCATACCATTCATGCTGGGCACCCATGTGGCTTCCCATCCAGGTGAACTAGAGAAGAGGGAACAATTGTTTCTGAGCAGTATGCTCCACAATATTATTTTTGTGAGTTTGAAAGCTTCATTCAACAGTGAATACCCCTAGCAGGAAGTTTAATACGGTTAGTGGCATTGAGGCCGGGAGGGCGGAACCAGCAGGCACAGGGTGGGGACCTGGCATGGGGTCTCAGTCTGTCAACTGCCCTGACAATCCCTAAGGTCTACACCATGTGCCTACAGGTTTTCAACACATCCATAATCCTGACAATCACAGTACTGGAACCTACCTTGTTGAAAGTATTATCAAATAAATCTTACAATAGCTAAGATAACTGATTGAATTAAATTAGGCGAAAAGAGTAAGAATTAACTGCCTGGTAGTCCTCATAAAACTAGTGTTATTACTCTGCAAGGTCTTTGTGATTATACTTCAAAGCCAGGAAACATCTTCCAAATTTCCCTAGCTTCTTTGAATCATTAACAATACCCTCTATTTGTTATTCTTTCAAAGTGCAGCATTTTCCAGAGTGAAGGAACAGGACGACTGACTAAGCAGATGAGCAGGACAAGTAACACCAAGAACAGTTCCGAGACGGGATCATCTCCTGTTACTTTAATTACAGTATTTGCTGTCAAACTGTTTTGATTAGCAGTCCATTGTAAAGTACATACGATTTTTAGAGCTTAAAACAAAGCCTATTTTACATGGTAGCAAAAATCACGCTTTAGTATTTTTACTTTTAGAAACTCACATTTTAGTTTTCCAGTGATGTAATGAGATCTGAAAAAATAGTGTATCTGAGTATAAAAGGGAATATATGGAATACAATTTCTTTAAAATATTCCCCTTTGCATTTATAATACATTTCAGAATGTGGAATGAATATTTTATGCAGAATCCGTTTTCGACTTGAAGATGGCTTTATATTTAAAAGTCTCTATTCAGATGTGTTCTCAAAAAGAATGTATCCAGCCATCTATTGTTTTCGGGTCCAAGTTAGTGTCAGAAAAAGGGACTATTCAGTGATATTCCAAGAGTCATTTTTCTATTTGTAGAAAAAATTTATTAGAATCTTTATGTTAATATGATGTGCTCAGCTGACCTTTGATTTTTTTCATATGGTTGAGTAAACAGCATCATTTTCAGGTTTCCCTGAGCACGAGAGCCTGGCACCTCTAATCCCAACTCCAACGCTGGGGACTTCAGATCAAAGTACTGTTTGCTGCACATCGAGTAGATGCTATGGACTCCCTTACACTACCTCAGTTTTCCCAGGAAATAGGTGGGGACACAGCAGAATGGTCCTGCTAGAGTGGCACCGGGGGTGACACCTTGTCTCCCTGTGTGGCCCATTCTGGGCTCTGCTTTCTCATGTGAGGGAAGCGCGCCACTGAGTTAATTTAGGCCATCACGTTCATATTTCTTCCTAAGATTATTTAAACACAGGTTGAAAACTTAATGTCCCTCAGAGCAACATTGTAAATGAATGAAGTGGGGAGTGGGGAGCCCAGTAAAGGGCTCCCCGACTCCAGTCCATCAATGCCATGCAGATACAGGGACCTTGCTGTTACCAGATTTTGTAAATCAAACGAAGCAAGCAATCCAGATTTTAGAACTTTATATATCCCAGTCTTTAAGAGCTGGCAGCCAAGTCAGAAAAATGCAAAGCCCACGTCTGTGAGCTGCACCCTGTTTGCAGGCAGCCCGGTGTGTGACCAAGGCTTCGAGCTGACCTTTGGGTGGGGTCACTGCATCCGTACCTTGCCGTCCTGCTCCAGGGGACAGACTGTCTCTGAGCACGTGATGCTGGAAGGCTGGCCCTGCACTGCG
Organism: Manis javanica; assembly: GCF_040802235.1. Taxonomy (NCBI): domain Eukaryota; kingdom Metazoa; phylum Chordata; class Mammalia; order Pholidota; family Manidae; genus Manis; species Manis javanica. Next base: position 2,757,944 of record NC_133170.1, on the reverse strand, counting down.
GTGCTGTGGGTATGTTGTGGCGGCCACTGAATATTAACCATTTGTGGTGGTTCTGAGGAAGGCGTAGTGGGATGTTTAGTGGCAAATCTGCGACAGGAATTGTGGGACTCCTCTGGAAAATGATCACCGAGAATTAGATTTCACACACACACTTAGAAGCAATAATAAGCAATGAGAAAGAAAGATGGTTGCAATGTGGTCCAAAGGGCAGGGTATTTTAAAATCATGTCTGAATTTCTATAGATAGAAGAACTGAGTACCTTGGCCTTGGACTTTCTGGCCTCCAGAACACTGAGGAATAACTTTCTGTTGTTTATAAGCCCCCCAGTCTCTGGTGCTTTGCAGCAGAAGCCCCACCAGACTAAGACAGCCCTTAGAACAAAATTCACAACTCCAAGGCCGCCCTAGGCAGCCGGATCAGTCCTTGGAGCTGAGAGATCATAGAGATGACCGACCTCAGCTCTGGTCTTTCTGATGAATAAGCAAAGGCACAGCAAATTCAGGAGATTGGCAGACAGTGCTAGAATCCAAGTCTCTGGCATCAGCTATAGGAACCTGACATTTATAGATTTAAGGCTGGTAGTTTCAATCCTATACCAATGACCTAAAGTCCCTGACGTGACTTTTACAGTTTTCCTGGAGCAGGGATTCGAATGCACATGTAATGATGCTGGTATACCGAGATGAGTCACGTTCCTGGTGAATGAGCCTAGCTGACCACTTGGTGTCTAATCCCAGCCCAGCTATGTTGTTTATTGCTCTGAAGGGGTCACTTAAATAGTTTATTTGTGTTTCACTGCCTGGCTTATATAGCAGGTTTTCAATAGCATGTTTCTTAAATGAAGGAGTGAGTGAAAGATGACATTTTAAGAGAAAATCATATGTTGCTGAGGCACTTGCACAGGTGTGGCCTCAAAATTTCTCCTGATGTCAGCCTTTGTGAATGTTAAGGGCCAACTGCAGTTTTTACTAGCAGAAAAGATCTTCAGATGAGGAGGCAGAATTCCCAGTGGCTTCTCAAGGGAATTTGAACCAGATTCATAGTTTTGTGGGGTTAAAAGGTAAGACCAAAACAGAGACTTAAAAATATTGAATCAAATTCCTTGAGTTCTAAAACTAGTCCCTGAGATTAAGTTTGGGACCTTTGAAAACCACGTCTGCCCTTTCTAGTGATCTGTGTCATGCTCAATAAATGATTGCTTTAGGGGTAAAAATGTCATGTCTGAGGGCTGTATGGTGTAATGGGATCAAGACACCCCTTCTGAAAATATGTTTGACGTGGGCAAGGCACTTAATCTTTCCAATTCTTGGTTTCCTCCTCTGTAAGTGTGACAATGACACGACGTCCCTGAGGGTTCTTGGGAAGTTCCCGGGGAGCCCTTGGGAAGGTAGGGTGTGCACCCCCAGGGCTCCTCCCACAGCTCCCTCTACTGCGAAGCACTGCCAACTGCATGCCTGCTTGTCTGTGATGTTCCATTGAGCGTTCAGCTCTGGGAGGAGTGAGTGGGGGAATGTCTTGGCCCCTTTGGTAAAAGCAAATGTAAGGAGCTGTTATAATCTCATCTAGGAAGCCTGGTTCTTTTAATTTGACGGTAGTAGGAATTCCTTGATCTTGAGCATGCTCTGACTTTGGTATTTAGTTCTGACCCCACAAAAAGAAAGATGGAGAATACTCATACCCCACTTGGCACATGATTCAGTCGTTCAATGGCTAAAACGTTTCTGGGTTGGATTTCCTGTCTAAGGCATGGGGTGGGCCTACCCTTGAGGGGGCCTGTGCTCTTCTGTATTTCCTAATGGGGTGCAGTCATCCGTCCCTCCGTTTGAGCTGAGTAACATTATCATTGGGCCACGTAGCCACGAAATGATACAGCCACTCCAGGGACCGGCACAGTCTGCGGCGTATGGAGTCTCAGCAGGTATTGTCTTTCCTGTCCCCTCGAAAGCCTCCCAAACCCAACTCAGGGTTTCTGTTCCTGCTGATTTTCCCACCTGACTTCGCAGAGGATCTTTATGATTTGGGGAAACTCCTCCTATGGGCCCTAAGCAAGATCCACCTCGGCCTCACCCGCCTACATGTCGGGCTGGCTTTAGTCCCTCTGGAGGTGGATTGAAAGCCAGCGGTGACCCTGGGCAATGTTACATCCCAAGGCTGTTTTCTTCAGGGCCAGGGACTGTGTGGGGCTCCCACGGTGGTGCGGGTGGGAGGTTTTGTGTATCCTTCCCTTCGCTGGACAGCACATCAGTGCAGCTTCCTTATTCTCTCTCTTTGCCATCTGCTTCCTCCTTCTGTTTCACAAAGTGCACACCCTGCATTCCTGCTCAAGAATTTAGCCCCGTTAGCCAAACCGATACCGTGAGCTCTGGAGAAAGGTGGGAAATGATGTGGTTGTGTGTGTGCGCATATGGGTACATGGTGCCTAACAAAGAGGGGGCCCTTTCTGGATGTCCCAGAGGTCTCAGCTGAACTTGTTGCATTGTTACCTCTGCCCCTGCGCTGTAACAGGGGTCATTGTCCCCAAGACTGGCTTCTCAGAGTTTTGTCAAGCTAAAAGAATAAAGAACATAGAAAATTATAGGGGCCGAATTGGGAGTCCATGGCTCTGAGATTACATTGAATGCAATGATGTGTTTGCTTGCTGTAATATTTTGTTGTTTTGTTCTCCCCAAAGCACGGTTTGCAATGATTTTACTAAAGGGTTTCAAGTCATCTTGGTTAAGTGATTTTTTGTTTATGTGTCTTTTAATTGCCCAGATCAGTTGTTCCCTGACTTCAGCGCATCTTAAAAATTTTCAGAGCTGTGCCAGGATAGCTTACGAGGCACCAGTCTTTTTGCTAGACAGCCAGAAAGCCATTATATCTTTGTTCTGGGGAATTGTAAAACAGAATGAAAAGGTGTATGGGAGCGGTCTTTGTGATCACACATTCTTCCCAGGCTCCAAACCAGTTTCACGCTCCCTCCGAAGCCTACACCCAGAGCTATATATGGTATTGGTATGAAACAGCATCATGCTAGAGATAATTATGTCTGTCCTGAGGACCTGACCCAACCAGGCTGACACTTCTTAAGGAAAGTGATCCGGGGCACTCAGGCATTTGCCTGGGGCTGTTTACAAACCCGCTCTATTCCAGGCACAGGCCCTTCTAAGAGCGATGCTCTGCCCTGGGACGACTCGAAGCTTTACACTGTAAGCTGATTGCAGGTATTCCTGTGGGCACAGAATCAAGTAAACACGCACTTTAAAAGCAACTTCTGGTGTCCACTCACGTATGCGTCATGTCTGGAAGACATAACGTTTTTTGGAGAGCAGAGATCTGAGACAACCACGTTTTCATGGTTACTTCATTACTGTAAAACTTGATCTGAAATCTTGCACTACATCTATTGTTCTATCAGCTGTGGGTAATCAAATCCAGCTGCACAGCGAGTAGAATGGGCAGAGGAGAAACCACAGGTTGGCGGGCAGAGCAGTCTTGCTCAAGACCCCCAGAGCGCTACCTGCCTTGATCCCTGCCCTCTACTGCCTTCTCCAGCTGCCCACCAGCCCCTGCCAGCTCTGCCCCGTCCCGGGCTTTATGACTAAACCCAACCCTAGACAAAGGCGTGAACAAACTCTACCCCAGATTCTGAGGCTCCGTGTCACGTCACTGTGTCTGCTGGTCTTGGCTTTGAGTCTGGCTTAGACTTTGTGTCCCAGCTCTGAAAGCCACATTTCCGGTCTGTCTTGTTCCGGTGCTGCTGTCTGACTTCTGATCAAAGTCAGTGAAAGTACTCGTCCCTCTAACACTAAGTTCTGTCCTGTTCCTGCTGGTTTACTTTCCGATGCCTGGAGCCTTCCACTAACTGCAGATGGGACAGAAGCCCTGGTTAGTAACAATAATAAAGACTTTCATGCATTGAGTACTCCCTGTGTGCTAGGCCCAGTCTAAGTACTTACATATTTCACCCACTTCATCTTTCTAGACACTTTATAAGGTAGATAACATGAATACCTCCATTTATAATTAGATAAACTGAGGCACAAAGACACTGATACTTCCCAACATCACTGACCTTGCTGAGATGTGACTGTAATCACACCAGGGGCTTGGCTCTTAGGCATTGCTCACTGCTTGGAGGGGAGGACGTCCCTTTCTTATGCTCAGGGCCTGCCTTGGCTGCCGAGTGCTACCCCTCGAGGGTCCCCTGGAGCTCTGCTGTCTCCTCCTGGGGCACCCGGTCTCCCTTTGGCCTCCCTGGGTGGCTGCCTGGTACCAACAACTCTGTGGAACCACCCTGCTGTTTGCTGCCCGGCAGTTTGGACACTGGGCAGCCACGCGGTCGTCCGTCTCACCCGCAGGGCCAGTGCCCACCCGGCCCCCTGGGTCTGCTCTGCCCTTGGCGCTGTGGCTGTGGTCTCAGTGTGATGCTCAGCCTTGCTGGGATGTGAGTGATAAAAGGGACATTTATACTGTATGGAGAAAAAAAACCACATTAAATAATATGAGTAGTTCATTTTTAGGAAGACATCGAAACCTGTGAAGTCACTTTTGAGGTTCAGGAGTGCAGCTTCTAGGGATCCGTTGCCAATGTTCATGAGTCACCTCCACGTTTTTCAAAATTGATTACAGTGTAAAAATTTTACTAGGCCTGAAAAAAATTGCACTCTTCTTAGTGTAGATATGGTAAAGGTCATCCCTTGTCTTACAGTAAATTCAGCCCAGAATGACTCCAAGCTGACCTCTGGTCCGTTACTCACGCTCTGCGTGGGTGCTGCCTACGTGCGCTCCCAGCCCGCTTGCCTCTGCACATCTCCCCACATTGCTACAAATGCTTGATTTTTAACCCCAAAATCTAAGTCTTCTATTAAGTCCCATACCATTTGGGCCACTCCTCATACCCAATTCCTGTCTGTGCTCAGATGAACCTCTGTCCCTGATATGTTTATGCTTTTTCTCCCTTCTGCGTAGTTTAGTTTATTCTGGCATCTGCACCCCGTTTGCTTGAACTTGACCCTTCCTTGCCCTTTCGAGCTGGGTTTGCCTCTGTTTGCCTCTGCGACATTGTCTATAAGGCGGTAGACAATAGCTGCTTATGCAAAGTTCTTGCAAGAGTGACTGGCACATAGGAAGTGTGTAATGTGGGCTGGCCGCATGGTCTCCCCGCCACTGACAGGCAACTGCGTAAGAACTGTGCCATCTCCCATTCTGTGTGGGCCAAGCACTGCCCCTGGGGGTGGAATGAGAATAACGCTGCTCTCTGAGAGCCTTGTCTGCCCTGGCTTCACCCCAGGCACTTGCCATTTCTCCTCATCTCCTGGGGATCACATGGGCTTGGGCCGCATCACTCCGTTCACAGGTTGGGGGTCACAACTAGTCTGGGGCTCAGGGAGGGAGCCTCGCAGAGACCACGTCCCACACCTCATGCTTCCCCAAGGTGGCTGGTGTGGCTCTGTTGTGTGCCTCCGGGGTCGCCATGCGATGGGATCGGTGGAGCAGGAGGCGACTTCGGAGACACCACAGGGAGCTCTCCAGGGTTTGGAGGGAATGTAGGAAATTCTTGCAAGTGTGGTCACAGGTATACTGTGAGGTATGTATTCACCTCACAGAGACTTTCTGGATAAAAGATTGTTAGAGTCCAGAGAAATTAGGGAATGTTGAGCACTGGGCTAATGCTCATGAAAAACAGAATGATTTCATGAAAATAACTTATTTAGTTTTACTCAGGGGATGAATAACTGAGGACATTTGAAAAGGACTGGCACGTCCTCAGTGTCAGAGAGAGGAGCCAAGCGGCAGGGAGCCCCAGAACCTACCTGTTGTCGCTTCCCTGCGGTGGCCCCACCAGACCCCTGCCTCCTGGGCGCCCCAGACCTTCCCTCCAGGACTGAGGAAAGGCCCGGACCAAGCGCTGCGCAAGCACCCTGCTTTCTCCCTGACGGAGGAAGCCAGGAGGCCGGGAACGTATGACTTTCGTTCCGTTCCCAAGGCCAGTGGGTTTGCAGAGTGTTGAGCCTTCTGTGAGCCAGACAGGGGACGGGAATGCTTAGCCCAGAACCCCTGGTGTCCCACTGTCCCGCCACTGCTGCTCCAGCTTCTGAAGAGAGCAGAGCAGGGGCCGCAGAATGGGCCAATGTCCCTGCCTGTCGCAATGGGGCTTCGGTCTTGAGTCCCAGTGGGTCTGAGCATGTTTCAGCTGTGAGTGCCCTTTGCCAGTTTAGGTTTAGGTTGAAGTTGGAAAGCAAAAAGTTAAATTCAAGGTAAAACAAGTATAAATAGGCATGAGGGCTAAGAGAGCATCATTTTGACTTAAAAGCACACTTACTGATTAATATGGAAAAGGCAAACAGCCCCAAAGAAAATGTGCAAAAGAAACAGAAAGGTAATTCTATGACAAGGGAGTTAAGATGGACAATAAGCTCATGGAAAGATGCTCAGACCAACCAGCGATTTGGGAAATGCCAATGAAGAGTGAGAGTCCATCTCGCGCCCATCCCATTGGCAAAATGAACAAAGCCAAGCGCCGGGGGCGCGGGTTGGGGCCCTTATGGACTCTGCTAATGTGCTCACATCAGGGAGAAGTTTTTGGAGAGACCTTTGGCCCATCTTGTGAATTTTATCTGAGCGTTCCCTACGATGCAGCTATTCTACATCTCGGTATGTCCCTTAGTGAGACATCTCATGCGTGAACAAGGGGTCTGATTTATTGCTGTGTTATTTTTGGAGAAGAGGTGCATGGCTTCAATGTCTGCGAACAGGAGAATGAATGGATTTGATGTAGTCACATCATGGAGGCTACTAACCTACTAGGTTAAAATGAATTAATTAGGACCATGTGTACCAACGTGGAGAAATCTCAACAGACTTGTTTAGGAAAAAAAAGTACAGAATGGTTAATATGTATTGAGAACACACGTATGTTATATATATTGTAAAACATCATTATATATAAGTTGTAGTATTATTAAAGCCCTATGACAATGAAAAACCAATACATTAGAGAAGTTTCCTCTGGAGCGGAAGGAATGGGGCTGGGGAATGACATGTTGGAATTTTCAGCCGGATGTGGAATGTTTTATGTCTAAACAAAGGAAATCATACTAGAAGAGGCAAATAAGATAAAATGCTCAGGAGTGTTCATTGTTATTTTCTCCGATTTCAATAGAAAAAACTGTCCATTTCAGTTGCAATAGTTCACACCTAAAAATAAAATATAACACTTATTTATAAAAAAGACTTCCAATGAGAAAATGGACTGTGAGTAAAAGTCTTAATATGTCACACCATGGACTGAAAATTTTATCCTGTGATCTAGATTAAAATGGTACATTTTAACTGCAACTTTCTAGAGCGCTGATTTTCAGGTGTGTCGGTCATGTATTATGCCAGACTCCAAAATATAAAACAGACGAGTGGCACTTTATTAATATAATCTATTTCATAAAGACATATATCCATATAAATATATATGTATATAAAAATAGAAAAATGTACATGTATTCATTAAAATGCAAGGAGACTCCACTAAGAACTCCTATTATTAGTCAGAACGGAAGGATTCTCAAAGAGGAGACCCAAATGGCCAGTAACCTTGGGAAGTGCTTAACCTTCCTAGGCAGCAGGAGGGGCCCCATATGTCCTGTTTGCCAGTGACAGTCCCAGTTCACTCTGCTTTACTAGCTAAAAATTTAAAAACACCCCCTTTTGCTGTTGGTTTAGATGATGCGTTTTGTGGTCGCCCTACTCCCCTAGGAAGTGCAAGTGAATGTCACAGTGAGATAGCACTGCACGTCATGCCGTCATGCCGGAGGCAGGCAGGGATGTGGGGCCAGTTCTATCTCCTCCCTGTGCAGCAGGGAAGAGCCTTGGGACTAATTCACGAGGCCTCCTTACCTGGCCGTTTGGGGAGGTGGAGACAGTGGTGACTTTAGGCCAAGCACGTGTGATTCTCATTGCAGGGCTTGTCATGAGAGGGGCCTGGGTCCGGGTCTCTGCCCCAGGTTATAGGAGCTTTGCCTGTGAAATAGGTTTAGCTTAATTTGATGTTTAGGATACGTACCAATAAGCATTAGCTCTGAGTAAGCATTAACTCATAACAGAGTAAAACTGTGTTTGAACATGACCTGTCCCCACTCTGTACTTAGAAATCAGCCAAGTTTTAGAAATATTGATCTGTAGGGAGGGGGTGTCGGAAGCTCTGGGGGACAATGTCCCCGTACTTTCCCAGTTTTCTGTGACACTTCCTTGGGCCAGCAGAAAGGGCGACTTGATGGATGAGGCCAGTCTGGGCCGTGCTCTTCCTTGAGGCTCTAAGGTCTTCCTGCTTCATTCACCTCTGGGTGGCTGCCTGGTCCCCGGACAGGAGAAGGGCGGAGAGCTCGGGCCCTCTCACCTTCGGCCTGACACCGATTCCCCTTCTGCCAGAACCCGGGCAGCCAAGCCAGCGCCCTGGCTCCTGCTTTCAAGCTGCCAAGAAGAGTAAATGCAACTATGGCTTCCCTGACACCCTTGCTGTCTTCATAGCCCCCTCCCTCTGTGGCCCCTCAGGTGTGAACCAGACGCCACTGCCCCCCAGCTCCCAGGCCTCCCTCTGTGGCCCCTCTCCATGCAGAAGCTTCGTGTCCAGCACACAGGCAGCCCGCCTGGCAGCAGACTGTCCTCATGACACAGTTACACGGTCACAAACATGCACGCTTTTTATCTCTGGCAATAAAATGAATTCATGTGGGTGACCCAGACGATTAATGAGGATGACACTGGACCCCCACTGGGAGAGAGCGCCAATGGCTGGGCCCGACTGCAGCCCTGGGCCTCCCTCCGCTTGATTCTCTCAGCTCTCTGCTCCCTGGGCTTTTAACCTTGGCTGCAAGGGTGACAGGGGAGGCCAGCTTGCCTGCAAGAGCAGCGGTGGAAATTGTGGACCGTCTGCTGAGCCCCACGTGCCGCACAGTCCATTCACACGACAGAGCGAGGGGCAATGTTGCACAGTCCCCAGGCAGCCAAACACGTAAAGCCCCCCTCGTCAGGCACCGTGCCGCTGGCTACCAGCCGCCTTTGCCACCGCACATGGCAAAAGGGAAACGTTACAGTGAAAAGACTCAGAGAATATGATTTACAACATCCCATTGTCACTTCCACACAGAAGGAAGAGCAGATCCATTCACCATCAGCTTAGTATATTTCTCCTCTGCAGTGGGTGCCGATGGGGTCAGGGGCCTAGTTAAGAACATGTTCAGGATGATTCGGTAGCGGGGAAAGGAGGACATGGCGGCTTGGTGGCGAGAGGAATGAAATGAAGTGAGTGACACAGGCTGTCCTGGAGGAGCCTCTCTCTGTGCCCTCTACTCCCTGGCGCGTGCTGTGGGTCGTGCACACTGTTGGTGCCCCAGGCAGAAGAGTGGACTGACAGCTGGCTTGCAGGGAGGCCTGCTCCTGTCTACAGTGATGACTCTCATAATTGTTGAGATTGTGGTCTGTGAAATGACCATTTCATTTAAGACAGGAAGTGCCCACGGAAATTACTGAGCCTGTAAAATTCAAGCATTCCCATAAATCAGGAAAGGTAAACATATATGCAAACATATGAAGTACACAAAAGAGTGACAGGTGTGTGGGGCTTACAAGAGCCCAGAAAATCACATGCAACCCGATAATTCTGACGAGCGGCTTCGGTCTGCCCTTGATTACCTAAACAGTTCAGGACCTAGTTGAGCCATTTTTGACATAACGAAAGGGGTGGTTCCCTCTGATTGTGCGGACCTGGGTGCTTAATATGTTATATTTAAAGTCCTGTGATTTAAAGGCATATGTGTAGGCTGGCTGCTGTAAATCAGGGTTGGTCACCGGAGGATGCCCATGCTCACCACCCACTAGCCAACCTGCCAACTACCTGCAGCAGCACTCTGTCCACGAGTGGGCCAGAGGCTAAATTAAAATAAATACCCACTACTGTCCTATTTAGATTGGTCTGATTAAAAAACTCATATACAAAGCTGACAAGGCCCACATTAGTTGCAAGTTAATGCCTGCTGGCTTCGGTAGTGAATGCACCATCTCTGCCGAGTGACGGGATGCTGGGTCCACGGGTGGTTTGCATGGCTGCCAGGAAGGGGGGCACCCTGGGCAGCTGGCTGCAGGGTGGTCTTGGAAGCAGACAATGTGGATTCCTGTCTCGTCCTGCCCTCCTCCCCCTTGGGCCCTGGGTTACTTCTCCTGTGGAAAATGGGGGACGTGATGTGGACCTCATAGAGGGTCGTGAGGCCCATTGCAGATAAGGGTTGGACGGGGCTCCTCACAGTCGAGTCATTGGTGTCGGAAGGCTGGTGCTTGCCACCCATTTTCTGGGCAGCATCCTGAGGGTGGCTTGCGTTGGGACAGGACCACTAAGAACATGACCAGGGATGTCCTTCCCCTCCGAGATGCTGCCTAGAGTCCAAGGGCCGGGTCTCCAGGCAGCAGGGAGGTGACTGTGTTTTCCTTAGAGACAGCTGGGCCCCACTTGGAAAGAGAATATCTTTAAGGAGGTTTTGAATGGCGGCTCCCTTCCAGTTTGGAGGAAGTCCTCAACCAGAGAAATTTGATGCCTCGGGCCTGGGAAGCAGGATTAGCCTGTATCTTCTAATCTTAAGGAATAAGCAGTTTTAGTTCACAACCACCCTGTGCATCTTGTCGAGGCCTCCTGGTACACTCGGTTCAGGGAATCACGTCAACCGGGGAAATGAGACAAGTTCTGAATGATTCAAATGTCCTGGCAGACAGGCAGGGGAGATGTCACAGGAAAGTGCTTATGAGCGGCTGCACCTGCTTCCTCCGTTCTAATCAGAGGGGTCCTCTGTGGGTCATCAGACAAGAAACAAGAGGTTTAGAGAGCCCCCCAAGAGCAAGGGGGCCCTGAACTGTATCTCAAGCACAAAATATTTAAACGAGCTCTGTCTGAGGAGTGAAGGTTAAATGACCCCAGAGACGAACCGGCTTGTTCTGAAGTGACTTCCTTGGTCTGGAGCCAGCGGGCCAGGTGCCCAGTGCCTGCGATGCACAGGATCTGAGGCGGAGGGCCGCACTTGAGAACCTTCTGTGCTTTTTAGCTCAGCGCTGGAGGAGTTTTAGTCCGTAAGTTGAATATTTTGAAAGGCAAACTTGTGGTGTCCTGGGTCCTGGATGCAGAACCCATGCTATGCAAAAATGGACTTGACCCGGTAATAAAATGCTTTGAGATCAGTCCCATCAAAAAGATACAAATCTCAAACTGCAAGCATCCTAAGAGTTTCAATTTTATTTACTCATAGACACGTTTCCTGTTATAACTTTTTAAAGATGTTCTATGTTTGAAGAGAATTAGGACAATCGTGTATCTTTGATCAACTCAGTGTCTCTTTAGGGGAAAAGACTTTAACACTCTACTTTTTAAACAGAAATATAAATATGCATCAACTCACAAATTCGGCAGCATAAACTCCATCATTTCATGACATCAAATGCACAGGAAGCCTGCTTTCTGCTTAGAAGTGATTGTCTTTGAGCCAAACACACTCGAGTCAGGGGTTTGTGTGTGTCATTATTTTTGACACAGCTTGTCATTAGTTTTAACTCTGACCGGACCCTAATGAGGAATTTGGCTGTGCAAGTCTGCCTGTTGTTTATCTATACCCAGAGTTAATTATTGCTTCCCAGGTCAGTCATCACCATTGTAAGTGGGGAGAAACGGTCCTGACCCTGTGGGATGATACCCACAGAGTTTATTACATGTAGTTAGACCATGAGGTCAGACACACAGCAAGAGAGGACAGGGTACTCTGGGGGTGCGGATTGGGTGAGACATGACCCAGTTACTTGGGGGAAGGCAAAGAACAAGGCCTTCTCTCTTACAGAGCCAGTCCAGGGAGACGGGTCAGTCAGAGACCATCTAGGGCCAGAGAAGTGGTCATCGGGTGGTATCTCAGAGAAGTCCCTTCTTTCTGTGTCTCCACCACAAGGCGTTCTGAAATTCCTGCTATTGAAGACTTCCCTAGAGGGGGAGGTACTACCCACATTACAGCAGGTGATGGCCGTGTGGGACTTCCCCGGTAGTGCGGGCTATTCACATCTTGGACTCTCTCTCCCCAGTCACTGTGGCAGTAGTAAGGTCATGAAGTGTGGAAGAATTACTAAACACAGCGATCAGGTTAGCAGAGAGCCATGCGTGACCCAGACAGAATGGCTGCAGAGGTTTTCCTGGGGACAGAGAAGAGAATGAACTGCAGGCACGTGGTGGGTCACGGCAGGGGTGGAGGTGCTTCATATAAAGGGTACCAGCAGTTGACTTTGCTGCTAGAACGCAGCCAAGTATGCCCCCCATTAGGTGGGGGGGGGACGCGAGGGAATAACATTTTCTGGGCACCTATTACATGCCAGTGTTTAGTAATAATTATTTAAATTAATCATCACTAATCCGTGAATTAGGTATAATTATTCTAACTTCGCATAAAGGACTTGAATCAGAGGGCTGAAAGTGACAAAGCTGGGTAGGACTCCCAGACCACTGAAACCCTGTCTCAGAGCAGGTCCCATGAGGAAGCTTCCCCTGCCCTGAGTTCAGTGTTTTTCCTGTCATTTCAGCCATCCAAGTTTGCATGAGCAGAGGAGAAAGCTAAGGCTTCTGTTACTGTGACTTGGACAAGCAACCTTTGTCATGAACCTGAGAGAGCCTTGGCCACGCAGGATGTATTGTACACTTTCCTTCCAACGCCAAGTAGAGATATTTGCTCAGTTCTTGCTGTGATAAATGGTGCATGATTCCTGCAACGTTAGATCATACTTCACATCGAGGTGACCGTGATTTCCTTCTCTGTGGCTAACAAAACTGAATTGTTGAGTGACTGTTGCCAGGATATTAATGATACTCCTGATGGGTGTCCTGATGGGTGTCCTCGAGTCTAGGGGAATGTGGACAGTCTGCCGAGATGGTCACCAAACCTGTTTTCTCTTCCACCAGAACAGCTTGAGGTGTTCCCCAGCCTCCCTTACAGTAACGTGTAACCATGAACTGAATTTGTGCCCACGGGATGTGACTGGAAGAATGTCCATCCCTTCCAGCCCCTCACCCATAAAATCCTGCCTTGGGAGCCTCTTATTCTCCTTCCTCCCTGTGTGCTGACCGGATATTGGCATCAAGGTGACCTTGGGAACCATGTGCTGAGCACAGCAGGCTGTTTGCCACCGGGTCCCTGTGGAGCACGCTCTGCCCCGGCTGACCGGGTTTCACACACTGGGCGAGGCCCACTCGTGTACTGTCTCTGGCTTACATAGGCTGGCAGGAGCCGATTGTCACCTTTTAAGGAATTTTGTGAGCTGGATGATACCAAACTGCTAGCTTGAAATCTATGAGTGGAACATTTACAATACAGAAAGTGGCAAATGCTGTAAGCCAGGGCTTTTATTTGAGGGGTCATTTCACCAGGACACCACTGGTTGAACCACTGAGTTTACTTGTCTGTAGCGGCATTACCATGTACTGCTACTCCGGGGGATGTTCTGCTTTAACAAAGCCTAGAAGATGTGAAATTGGATTAGTGGTTGGGCAGAAGTTGGCAGGAACTGGGCATCAAGGAACCATCAGGGGCTGGAAAAGTGGTGACTCGTTATGTGGTGGCAAATGTCTGGAAAACGACTGCATGCGGTAACTTGGAGGGCGGGCCACATGCCTGCGTGGCCTCTCTCTCCACGAAGTGGTTGGAACACTGAGTGGTAGGTAGTATGTGTTGTTATTGCTGGCTATGAAAACGTTTTCAAAAATAAGAGTTGAACTCAGGTGTGGACTTGTTCATAAATAGAAATAAAAATAGACTTAAAAAATACGGAGACTTGTAAAGGTAGAAAGCTTGACTACTTAAAGACTCCAGATAGGAGGAAGTAAGACAGGAAAGGATCTTGTATGCCAAAGACTCTATTTGAAAGTCAGTCTGTGCTCGGGTTGGTTTATTTATTTTTATTAAAAAATTTTATTTTTTATCATCACAAAGTTTTTAAGATGGGAGGTGTTTGAATGCATGTAAGCTGTGCATTTTCTTTTGAATCCACTGGAAAGCAAGATGAGCCGTGTCGTTTGTTCCTGCCAACCACTTTTCCAGCTGCCTTTTGCTGTGTGACAATGCTAGTAATGCTCAGAGCAAGAGTCCTGAGAGTGGGCCAGGTGGAAGCTGTCCTGCCTCTTGTAAACTACCTTGGAAGTCGCAATAGCATCAGTTTACCGGTACTCTGTTATTCAGTGATCGCAAAGGCCCGCTAGCTTCAAGGGGAGAGAACTTGTCAAAGTAGAGCCTGCTCTTTGATAAGGGATGGCAAGCATATGGGATCAGAAACACTGTTGTGGCTGTTTGCAACACTTATTCTGCTGTGGGATGAGAGAATTGGGGCCAAGTTCATTCAAGGACCCGTCTTGTTACGTGAGCAAGAAGAATTGGATATCTCAATGTTAGTGCTGAATTTCTACTAGTTTAAGACAGCCTGTAGGAAAAGAAGTCCTGAAGGGGTGCTCAGAGATATTTAGAGGTAATAAAAGGACAGTTTGTTAAGTACAGCAGAGAGAAGAACTCACGGCCATGCAGTTCAGCAGCAAACATTCGTTGTGTCCAGCACTGTTAAAGTCACTAAGGAGTTAAAAATGAATTTTGATTTTTTTCTGCTTCTAAGGAAACTTAATGCAGTGGGGTAAGTGCTGGGAGTGGGTGAAGAGATGTCTGAATGTTTACAAGCCTTGACTAGAGTCCCGATGACAGGGATGCAAACAGTGCTTGTGAACCAGCAGGTAGGATGGGTTCTCAGCCTATACAGGCGAGTTGTGGAAGGTGGAGGGAATTTGCCCTGAATTTTCAGTGTTGAAGATCGTGAGTCAAGTTCCCAGCAGGGGCAGAGCTGCAAACCTGGCTTCCGTGACTCAGACTCGGTGTGTTTCTGTGACACACACAATCTCTTGGGTTGAATTGTGTTGTACAGATGATGGAGCTGTGGGGGTTGAGCCGTTAATGTTTCTTGGGCTGTGGGTCCCTCTCTAAACCCCAAAGAGATGCAGGTCAAGGCCTCGAGGAGACACACTAGCGGTGGGCAGGGAGGGCACCACAGCTGCCTACAGGCGAGGCAGAAATCCCACCAGTTGGGGAGTTTCAGTTCCTATCTGGCCAAATTGTCTCAGAGCTGCTGGGAAGTTACCGGAGGGATCTGCTTCCACTTTGCTGCTTTCCCTTCCCCAAACCCTATTCTGAGAAAAACAGTAACAATCATCACATGGCTGAAAGGTGCACAGGAATAAATAACGGACCCGGGTGGGCTGCTAGCTCAGAAATTAGGAATCCACTACACCATGACATGTGTTCTTCAAAATTAAGCAAACATCTATTAATAAGCTGGTACAGAACTGTTTCTGTAAACTGTTCTGGTTTCCACTGACAGGTACTTTTCATAGGAACCTGTATATTCATGATCCTGAAAACAGGTGACCCTGGATATTTAACCCAGAATCTTTTTTCTCCTCTATCTCTTGCTCAGTTTTGTATATTTAATCCAGAGTCCTTCGTCCGATCAGGATAAAGAGTGTGAGCACTTTGGCACAAAGCCGAGGGCGCTTCTGCCTACCTTAAAGGGGTCTAAACAGTCTTAAAATGGAAAACGTTTGCAATAAATTCCTGTTAATTAAAAAAATGGCATGCCACTCATGAAGTGAATTGAAGAGAAATGAAGTGAATTCAAGAGATGCAGAGAGGTCCTGCTCACTGAGCTCGGAAACGCTGGAAACGTCTTCGTGCGGTGGGAGGTGAAAAGCCTCATGGGGTTATGGGCTCGTGATGACATTCCTCGCGTTTGGAAACCTTACTTATCCTGCATCTCCGCTTTCCCAAGCCTTGCCTCAAGGAGGTCTTCCGATCCCCTGCACTCTGATCTTGCCCCGTCTCACCCTGGTACCGGGGCCGAGGGGGACTTGTCTGCCCTGGATGCACCTCCCCAGGCCTGTGACAGCTCATGGAGGTCGGAGCACCAGCCCAGCTCAATCATCTCTATGCTGTAAATAAAGTGACTGTGCGACAAGATGGCAGTTGCTAGCCAGGTATGAAAAAAACCCCGCTAATTTTAATAGAAAACTATTTTCAAATGCATTTCACAGTTTATACTGAGTGAGAAATACTTAATTCTCACCATGTGAACGTCCAGATTGCTCGTGTGAAGTGGTACAGATGTAGCTAACTTGAGAACTTTTGAAGCCAAAATCAGTTTATGCCTCAAAATGTCTGACTTTTATAATAACATATATGAGAAGCAGGGGTCTGTCTTAGCGTCATGAAAAAGTTCTCCATCTCTACTGAACTCACGTGTTGAGCAGCGTAGCATATGTAACATCACGCCTGCTTGATTCTGAAAGTCTGCACTGAATTTGTGGATAAAAAGGTTCAGGCCTCTCTGGCAGCTATTAACTCACAAGGGCTATTGGATTGTGAATTACACATACAGAAAGTATGTATTTAGTAGTCTAGCAGATTGAATTATACACTACATATTATGTAGATGTTTGTGGTATGATGATATCCCAGAAAAATCCTGAAACACTCAATAGCTAATTAATTGGTTGATTGATTCAATGGCTTCTTATTGTTTTTTGGAGAAATCTTAGTTTCCAGTGATGGGCACCAGGCCTGCAAGGTGTGTCCGGACTCATTTGCCCTCATTCCTCCCTGTCTGTGAGCTGACCACACTGGACCTCGTTTCATGAATGTGGCATGCCTATCCTGCCCCAGGGTCTTTGCATTTGCTGTTTCCTCTGCCGAGAGATTTCTCTCCCTCTTGGTCATCCAGTTCACTAGTACCCATCCTCACAGATCAGCTCAGATGCCACTTCTGCTGGGAAGCTGTCCCTTACATACCATTATACGCTCTACTGTATAGAGCACAATACACCATTTAACTTTCCTAACATAGTGTTCATCCCAGTGTGTAATTATTCACTTTTTTGTGCGACTATTTAATTGGTGTCTGGCTCCATAGGACCCTGTGCAAACAGAGGCCGTATTTCCTTTTGCATATCATTATATTCTCAGTGTCTAGTAGAGTGCCTGGCTTGTGGAGAATGTTCTACAAATACTTGTTGAATGAAAACATTGCATAAAGCACCTAGCCGAGTGTCCGCTACCTGAAAAAGAGCTGTTAGATTGGTCTTTTGATATACTGAGATGTCTAAAAATGTACCCCCTTTTAGCATTTTTCCTTTTTACTGTATGATGGATTCGATCTTGCTTGACACTTCTCTGAGGACTTGCTGGGGGAACCTGGGAGGTCACTTCCTCGGTGCCTGATTTTCCTTATGAAGGGGCTGGCGGATAGCATAGTGGCGCACACGGATCCATAGGAGCATGACACTGAATTGATGTGAGGGGTGAGTATACTTTGGAAGAAATACTTCTTGTGCTGAGTAAATCTCTGGGCACTGGGCCCTAGACCCTCCCTTCTTCTCTTTTACATGTGTAAAGAGGTCCAGCCCCGTCCTCTCTCTCCCCAGTTCTCTCCCAAGTCTTTGGAAGGAAGCTGGTAAGCAGTAATGTCTGGTCCGCTTGCCCTGTGCTGGGACACTTTACATGCAGTAGTTTGTTTTTAATGCCCACACCAACTGCATCAGACAGGTATTTTGATCCCCGTTTAATGGATAAGGAAACGGAGGCCCAGAGAGGCCAAGACATCTGCCCGAGGTGACCCAGACAGTAAATGATGGAATTTAAGTAAGTCTCTTTTACTGCAGCTTTGTGATGTTTTCCACTATCCTAAATGGCTCTTCAAGGGTCTCTAACACCTAGAAGATTTAGTTGTCCATTTTAACTCAAACAGGGTTTTTTTGTTGGATGGAAGCTGGGGCACAGATCTCTCTGGTCACTGGAATTAGGGGTAGTTTTCCTCTCAAACCCATTTTCCTACTTCAATATAGAGAAGGTCTGAAACCTACTGGGAACAATGTGAATGCAGACAGACTGATAGAAATATGCCTGTTGGACCAGGGTAGCACACTGTTGGTTCAGGCTGTTCGGAGGCCCCAGAAGGCCTTTGGAGAGAGCCCACCAAAGTGGAAGAGGGAGGCTGACCCAGAGCCTCAGCCAGCGGGTCCCAGAGAGGTTGGCCGCTGGGAGGTGAGTCCCTCGCTCAGCTTCCAGGTGGCCACCAGCTTCCCTCATGAAATATTCAGGCAATGTCACAGAAGCAGAATTGCACGTCTCTCACCCAGAATCGACTTCTATGTGATCTGGGGGCTGGAGTTGTGTGGCTGCGGGTCCCCTCGTAGTGATGGGACGCAGTGGCTGGATATATCTGTCCTGAAGATTCCCTTCAGGTATTGGTGGTGGAAGGGAGACATTCTACAACTTCGCCCCTCGTTTGGAGGCAGAGATGATCAGCCATGAGCACTGGGAGGCGTCTATTTGTACTGGCCATTCAGTGAGGCCTGGCATTCTTGGCCTCTGCCGGACATCATGGGTTACTGACCCAGATGCTCTCCACAGGCAAGTTCTAACAGGCATGGGACCTCTGGCTGTGAAAGGGATGCATGACCTTTCAGATTGTGTGTGGAATTTCCATTTTTTCTTAACTAAGAAACTCTGAACAAAATCCTCAAGATTTCCACCGATTTGTGACTATCAGTGGAGAAGGGTTAAGCTGGGCTGCTGAGGTGCAGGGGGTAAAGAGGGCTGGACTAGAGCCTTGAGACCCGAGTCCAGGATAAATGAGTCTATCTAGTAAACATCTATTCAGATTTTGCATTTGCATAGAGACTGAATGGTGCTTTCATGAAGCTTGTGCACTAGTGAGGAGGACAGGCATTGAATTGATTATGCAATCATGTATAATTAAAGAATCACATGAATAAAAGTACGATCACTGGAGTAATAAGTGCTATGGAGAAGTCAATGGTTCAGGCAGAGCATGGAATAGAGGAACCCAGCTTATTCAGGGAAGTTAGTCAAGGTTTGCAGGGTGAGAATTCGCCTCCATGTAGGGTTCGGGCTGGGAGATGGAGGCATAGCTGGCAGAGTATTTTTATGAAGTGGGACCAGGAAGGGCAACACTTCAAAGGTTCAAACGCCCAGTGATAAGAGGAAGCAAGTACCTCCTGGTCTTACCTCTGTCGGGAAGGCCAGGGTACTGAACTAGACGGATCCTTGACTTCACTTTAAATCTAACGGTCTGTGACTTGGCTACATTTAAGGTATGTTTCCTGATCGTGTGTGAGAACATGAATTTCACTTTCCCCTGTCCCGCATCCAAGCATCAGGGACTTCATCAGCTCTGAGACAGGGTAGACGTACATGTTTACCAACCTGCCAAAGTCACTGTGTGGAGCAACCAGGATACTACAGCCTGTATGTCATTCTATGAACATAAGATACTTTTCTTAAGTTTATGTCCAATTTCAACCTGATCCATCTGAAGGCAGAAATTTCAGGCCACAAGCCTCGGGCTATAACTTTCACCAGGCAGTGGAAGTGGCATAATTTAACACACTGTCCTTTGGGGAAATGTTTCCGAATTCTCATGGTGGACAGCTGGTGTCACTCAGGGAACTAAGAATAGAGAGCTGTCATCCCCTGCCCATAATCCAGGGACCTGTAATGCCCTTGCATAATGTTTTCATCTGGCCTCTCCCCCAATGTATATTTTTAAAGGAATGAAATTTGAAATTAATGCTTATTAAAATATTTTACTCATAGAAAAGACAATGTCTTCCAAGACCTCAACCACAGAAAAATGACCGTCCCAGTCCTCATCAGCCTATGGGTATAGTTGAGGTTGTATCAACGAGGCATTGATCTCAACTCTCACCAGCTTTGAGTCTCCACCAGCTCATAAGGAAAGTCCAGCCTTTTCCTGGGAGTCCCTCTTCAAGTAGTTCTGAGGCGTCTGCACACCATTCCTCAGCACCCACGTGACAGCTGTGGGGCAGAAACCCAGAGCTGCCTCTCTACCCAACCCCACCATTTCCGCACTGAGGTTGTTGGGACAGGAAGGGTGCGTGGTGGACATGGGCCCAGGGTGAGGAAGTGGGCTCCAGCCTTGGACGTGCTCCAGGTCGGGTCACAGCAATGCTGTGAGACAGGCGATCACACAGTAGGAGATACAGGGGGGTGGGGGGGTGACTGTAACACCTACTGGGAGCTGCCAAGGGCTGCATCGAAGAATGGGGATTCAGGGTAAAGTTTGAGGGCTGGACAGGATTTTGATGGGCATATGTGAAAATAAAATGCATTTAGGGTACAGGGAACATCTTGGAAAAGAAGGCAAAAACAGGAAAATAAGGAAAATTTGGGACCATAGGGGTAGACCGGACTGGTTAAAGGATGGGGGTTTAAGGGGTGTGGTGCTGATGAAACTGCAGACTGGGAAGCGTGAAGTGATGCAGAGAGAGTTGAAAGCCCAGCAAGAATTTGGGCTTCATTTTCTCCACCTGTGTCACCCCTACAGCGTTTAAGCGGTGGAGTGTCAGCGTAAGACCTACCAGGGGGACGGACTGGCCAGGAGACTGTCGAGTGTGCAGTCCTGTAGGAATGGGCAAGAGCTCCCACGGGGAGCCACGGGTAGTGTGAACTGCTTTGTAACCACATGTGTTCCTTTTCTATTGCTACTGTGACACGTTGCCGTAAGTAGTGGCCTAAAGGGACAAACTCGCTGCCTCACGGCTGTGGAGGTCACAGGTCTAAACTCAAGGCATAAGCCGGGCTGTTTACCTCTGGCATCTTCAGATGAGAAAACGTCTCCTTCTAGCGTCCAGAGGCCGCCTGCATTCTCGGGCTGTGGCCCCTTTCCACTGCAGTGTCAGACCTTCTGCAGTCGGGTCTCCCCCTCTCCCGCATGAGGAGCTCGTGATACCCTGAGCCTGCCAGATAATCCAGGGTAACCCTCTCCCCTGAAGAGCCTTCCTTTAAGCACAGCGCCAGAGTCCCTTTGGCCCTGTAAGGTGACATACGGGTTCTGGGGATTCAGGTGTTGATCTCGTCGGGAGATCAGCCACATTAGAAAATATAAAATGAAACTGGTGAAATAATTTAATATCTTATTTAATATTTTAATATTTTAATAATTTAATATTTTATCTACTATAAATATACAGGTTATTAAGGAGATATTTTATATTTGCTTTTTCCTACTGCGTCTTCAAATGGAGTGTGTCTTAGTAGCACATCTCATTTCAGATGAGGCGCATTTTGGGTCCCTCATGACCATGTGTGGCCCGTGACCCCAGTATTGGGCCGCAGAGGTCTAGCAGCCCATCACAGAGGTCTAGAAAGCCTAGGGAAATGAAGAGAAGAGGGGACAAAAATGACAGGCCTTGAAACCAGCATTATGTCCATGTTGGGACGTGGTGGGGACACCTGGGTGACAGAGGCAACAGTGATTAGTGACGATCATTGTGGTGACGGTTTTTCTTTTTTTGAAGGGGGAACATCCGAGTCCTATTTTGGACGAATGAATGGACTGTCCAGTGGGGGCTTAGGAGCGTGCGTGCGGAAGTCGGGAGTGGCCGGGCTGGAAGCTTCTCTTTAGGAGGAAGGTCATATTACATCCGCGAGGGTGGCTGAGGACAGAGCTTTGGAAATGTGTGTGCTGAGAAGGCAGGGGAGGCAGGGGAGAATCGGGTGACCTCTAAGGCCACTTCTAGGACAGAAGAAAGAGAAACGGCAGAGCAGGGGGCAGCTGGGGCCCCACCCGCCAGCAGTATTTGCGAGGCGGCCTTGAGAGTCCCCTCAGGGGGCTGGAGCCCCTCGCTCCAGAGCTGAGGTAATTAATTACTCAGCCTCCTCCCAGAGGTGCTTTGCAGTGGGTGTGGAAGTGGGGGGAGCTCCTTTACAAACTCTTCATCTCTGAAGAGTAACAGCATGGCTGAATCTGCCAAGTGGGTTTGGCATTTGGCGATTACATGGTTAATTTGATGGCCATAGATGGCAGAGGCGGACATTTCAAGCCCCCTTCTCCTCTAAAGGAATTTCCTTCCGTTGACATATAATTAACAGAATAATTGCCAGGTCTTCCTTCAGTGGGTCATATTTTAAATTGATCTATCCTTTTATGCTTCTTTGGGACAAATGATCCCATTTCCTTCCTAGGTCCTTGCTTTCAATCTGTTAAAGGGCAATTCCACGCAATGGTTGAGTGAGTTTGGGAGTCCGGCTGCCAGGGTTCAAATCTCAGCTCCGCCTCTTTGGCTTTGAACTAGTCACTTAGATTTTCGTGCCTCAGTTTTAGAAAAATCAGGATAATCACAACCTACTTCTAGGGTTTGTTGTGAGGATTAAATCACTGTGTAGGTATATACTTATGTCACTATAAACTGCTTTTCTCTGCATGCTCTCCAAGAGTTCAGGACATTCTGCCGCTATTTTAACAACATGGAATGACTCCTCAGGCAATCAGGTAGTTCCTGGGTCCTCTACCTTAAGATCGTTCCATCTCCGGCCCCACCCAACCCCACCTCCCATCGCTAGCTCTGCACTGCAGTGCATGGAGATACTTACTTGTGTTTCGCCTATAATTTTGTGTTTAGTCACAGAAAAATCTGACAGCCAAATGAAGCCTTCATTGATTAATCCCTGGTGTAACTGACTGAGGCCAGATTATGAAAAAAAGTAAAATAAGACAAAGGTGAAAAGGAAGATGAAATGTAACTAAATTTGATATTTATATTGCTACACTGTACATCTTTTCCCTCGTTTTCTGGCTTCATTAAGGCCAAGAAATGAAGAGAAAAATGCAGAATTTAAACAATTTTAGAAGACTTAAACAGCTGTTAACAAAAGACATTTCCTTCCCACATTTTTAGAGAAAAATTTTTGTATGCATTAAGTGTTAAATGCAATTGAGAAGAGAAGCCATTTGTATACCTTCAAGTTTTTTCCTCTGGTTTATTTGCACCAAAAAAGTTAGTCTAATGGGTAGATCTGGAAAATTGTGCTTTTCTCATTCTCATAACTTAATCTGGGTCACGAAGATTCCATTGAAATAGTGTACACACAGGCATGCATTTCAAAGATGGACCCTTTTCATCCTAGAATGTTTTTTGGGGGAGGTGGGTAAGTCCAATTACTATCTAGGACATGGATGGCGGATTCCTGTGAAATTTTCTAACACTGAAACTTCTTTACTGTCTGTCTCTGTAGGTGACATCTGGGGAATGCCATTTACTTTTCTTTTGAGTCCAGAATATTAGCCTTTTAAGACGAGCAAGCATTGTAGTATCCTGAAAATGATCTCAGGGCTTTCCGGTAACATTCCATTTAGAGCTTCCTAGAGCCTTTTGATAACTAAGTGCATGACTGAGACCAGTGATTCTTAACTGGGGACAATTTTGTCCTCGAGGGGACATTCATCAACATCTGGAGACATTTTTTATTTTCATGCCTAGGAAGGGCATTGCTACTGGCATCTAAGCGGGTAGAGACCATGGGTACTGCTAAATATTTCACAGTAGACAGGCCAGGACCCCCCTCACCCCAACAAGGAAGTATCCAGCCCCGAACGTCCATCAGGCAGAGGCCGAGAAGCCCTGCTCTGGACTCGCTAGATTCTGGAGAGAAGTGGCAGATCCTAAATCGAGGGTCATGGAGAAAAAGGTGCCAGGAGGAGGATGTGGCGGGGGTCGTGTTTAAAGGGTAGCTTTTATGGCTTTATTATGTTTCTAGCAAGTGTAACATTAAATACTACTTTCCTGGGGATATTAGAATCTATCATTCCAGGTACAATTTCCCTTTTATGGAAGGTCCTAAGTTGTGCGTCTCCTGGAGATGCGGTGATCAGCCAGCTGTCACGGTCGGCACGTATGGACGGTCTTTCCTCAGCACACACAGGAACAGCAAACTGATTCACGAGATGGAATGATTTCACTTCAAAGAAATCAGTCCCAGCTAAAAATAGCTGTCAACAGTTGTAAGCGAGTGGTCTGCAGAGAGAGAGGAATGGTCTCATCAGGCTCTTAATTTACAGAAAGTTTCTTTGTAAGGAAACTGAAGCACAACAGAAAGATGGTAGAGTCTGCAGTCTGCCAGACCCTGGTTAGTAAGAGTCCCTGCTCCGCTCTTGGCTGGTGAATCACTTGGCCTTTTGAAGGCTTGGTGTTCTCAGTGGGACAGTACATACCTTGCAGGGTTGTTACAAAGATTCAATAAGAAAATGCATGTAAAACATCCAATAAAGTGTATAGCATGCGGTAGAATCCCAGTCAGTTTCAGCTGTTTTAACTTGGTAAGCTTAAGGTCTGAGCTGCCAACTGGATAATTCACATAAGAAGAAGAACAAATTGTTGCTTATTTCCTAGGCAGAGAGCGTGAACAAGGTCCACTGCAGGAACTTTGTTTCGTCTGCGCTGGTTGACGCTGCCCTGGCTTTGTTGAATACCCCCCACCACATGGTCCAGAACTTCTCTACGAAGCCCGAGCTGTGCACGTGGGTCCCTGACAGGCCAACCTTCACCGGAACGGACAGGCTAAGGGGCCTCTCTTTCTGTCCCTGGTTTCTTGATCATTTTTCTATCTTTTTTGAGATTTCCTCATGCCTGTGAACACCAGAGCTACAAGTCTCTGTCAGCATCAGAAGGGGCACCCCAGCTTGGGTGGCGGGGAGGGGATCAGCCAGGGAACCTGGATTCCAATCCCAGTTTTTGCCTCTGAAGTTATATGACCCTAGAGCCAGCCACACTTAACCTTTTGTTTGCCTCTGACCTCAGCTTGACCATAGGTTATTAGGAAATTCACCGCCATCCACGAGGAATGTTTGGAAGGTTAATGACATAATTGTGCCTAATCCTACTGATGAGGAGAGAGTAAATGTCTACCTTTTGGAAATGCGTAACAAATCTTCCAGGGAAATTACTCTTCCGTTATTGAACTAAACAGATCCTAAAGGGAAGCTGTATGAAGAGCTTTCAGTTTTCAAGTTTTTGTTTCCTTAGTGACTTGAGAGAGTTCCAGAGCTTCTAAAGTAGGGCAAATACATTCTCAGTACAAGTGCAGCTTTTATTTGGAAAGGCTAAGCTCCCTGCCAGCAGGGCTCCCTGGACACACGCATCCCCCTTGCACACTCACTGAACCAGTTACCACACGTATTTCTAGACAAGGGGAACTTGGATTTTTCAGCTTGTGTTTTGTTTTATTTTTACTTTTCCTGGACTAAAGACCTCACAGGCCACTTAGGCTAAATCTCACAGACCACAAACCTCAAACCTAGACCCTCCTCAGAAACGTCCCTTCTGTAGCAAGGTATCCTTCTAACTCACTGAAATTTCAGTTATCAGAAATCAAAAATTTCATTTGAAATGAAGAAAGATGGGAGAATGGGGGGCAGAAATGTGGAGATGGGGCCAGGCTACCTGGGAGAATGTGGTGAGGAGCAGTGGGGGACAAAGCTATCCATGCTTCCCAGTGTCAGCTGTGAATTTTAAGCAAAGAATTCACCCTACATAAAGAAGAAAACTAAACATTTATGAGCATGTACCATCTTCAAAGTGTGCATGAAAATACCTTGGTTTTCATGTACATTATTCTGGCTTAATCTTTGCATCGGTTTTCTGAAAGATATCATCACCATTCTTATTGATTAGTTAAGTGGTTAAATCCCTGTCCAAGATCACACAGCTCACAAGTAACAGCTGGGATTCAAATCCAGATTGCTCTGACTTCTAAATCCATGTTCGTTTGCACAAACCAAGACCGTTTTGCAAATAGCAAACCTCCCTAACCTTTCTCTTCTCAGTTACCTCATCCCTTAGTAACTTTTGCAAGGATTTTGATAAATTCCTTTGTATGAGAGCATGTGAGCATGTGAAATGGAGAATGCCATTGTGTCTGCAATGTGTAAAGTGCTTAGTATATGAACGCAACCCTATTATAACCTAGTAATAGTGTGTATTATTATAATAACATACAATTATTTAGCTTGGGTAAAATTAGAATGGTGTGTGTTTAACATGTCATCCAGGTTGTATTTTTCTAGGTCCTCTGAAGAGTGCTGCTTCCTTTAATAAATTGCATCATAATCTGGATCACATGCATGGGAAGTTGATTTGCATTATACTTTCACCTTCACTTAGCAATTTCCTAGTTTCTAGCAATATTCATCAGTTTGAATTTGTTCACACTGAAAATTCATTAATCAAATAATATATAGATACCATACAAGTCTGGATATGGGAGGTATCCGTGGGAACCGTCTGGCCCAACCAGCTAGATGTCTCGTGTGTCTGACAGGCGGGAGCTCCTCTGAGACGGGTCTGCACCCAGCTCCAGACTGCTGGGCAAATGCCCAGAGACCAGTGCTGACCCCCAGGGGCAACCAGCACCATGAAAATTGTTCCCATTGCAGTGGGCTTATTGAGGGAGGAACCTTGCCAACACAGAAAACACTAATTCACTAGGCAGTATATCTTCCGCTCTTTAAATCTTTGATTTTGGGGGGATATCTCTCTTTCCTTTCCCCTTTGTTTCCATTCAAATCCTGATTAGAAAAGGTGCTTAAAGCCAATAGACATCATTCTGCAACTTCTTGGCAATGATAATTTAAAAAAGTTTGATGGTAGGTCATTTTGAACTAATAAGCCCAAATTAGTTTTTTTTTAAAAAAATTTCATGCTTCTGAGAAATTCATGATTTCTTTGATTCCATTTATTTGATGAGCATGGATTTATTGGTCACCAAGGATGCCTCTGGTCCTTATAATATGGCATACAAGTAAATTTAATATAATATACAAAGAAGGTTGACCCAGGGGAGCCCGTGGCTTGGTGATAGGAGCCGTATTACCAGCAAGGATAATTCAGGTCAATAACGTTTTGCTGCCTACAGATATGCCAGACGCAAGCCTAGATTCTGAGGATGCCAAGGTGAGCCAAAAATTGATTCTAAGCCTCCCAAATTTGTCAGATAGCCAGAGTTACAACAGACAATGTCTTGTGAAGAGTGATGCTATAGATGAAATTTATTCACTTGAAAACAAGTTTAGTTTTTCATATGACATTTGAAGGAGACGTAATGTAAAATGCGGAAACTTTGAGACTGTGAGTCTGGGTGTCAGCACATTCAGGAGTGGGCTGGGGGGTCCTCGCACCTCAGAAAGCCTGGCTCGGTGCTAATGCCAGCTTCTGCTCACATTTGCTCAAGAATATTCTAGCTCTTGGCTCTCTCCAGGTTGGAAGTCTCCAGAGCCCAGCTCGGAAGCTGCTGTTTGCTAGTGGAGGAGCAGGGGAGGGTGTGCAGTCTGCGCTTGGCCTCAGAGCTGACCTGAGCTCCTGGGAACCGTCCAAGGCGTGCGGATTCACAGGGCTTGGGCTCACCCGCCGTTGTAGCCAGGGGCCCAGAATCAAATTAGGTAATGGCGACCGGATCTGTCCAGCCCGAGGGTTTGGCAGGAAGGCAAGTGTCTGTGTGCCTGACGGTGGGAGCATCGTGCTGGTTCCGTGCCTGCTGCAGAGAGATGCCAGGACGGGTGGTGATTAACCTGCTCTCACGGTTGGCCCTCCATGCATGTGAACTGGCTCAGTGCCTCGGGTGGTGCAGGTGGGACTGGGACCTCTCCCAACCAGCCTCCCTCGTTCCATGCTCCTCCTCGCTTGCAGTCACTTGCCCTGTGGGGCTGGGTGCAAACCATTTTTGGTTGCTGGCTGCCCCGAGGGACAGGACCAGGCTTGTTTAGTGAGGAAGAAGCTGGTGAGTCTAGCTTTTGTTTCGCAATCCTTTGGGACGTGCCTACAACCGAGGATTCGTGATGAGTAAATTTTGGTCATTCTAAAAGAAAAGTACATCTACTGATGTATTTGTCTCCTGGCTGTGGTTTCTGAAGTCATATTAAATTACATTAAGGGCCCTTCTGTCATTGCCACTGGTCTTTTATTATTCAGTAGACATTTCAAAAGATGATGTGTGGGTGGAAGATAAAAAGCTGAATGACAGCCATTGCGCCGGGGAGATGTTCTCACAGGGAGGAAAAGGAGGTCATTTCTGGGCCACAGGATGGTAGGAATTCTCTCTTCTGCCATGCTGCTGTCTTTTTCAAAGTGTAGCTCAGCTTTTTCTATTTTGCTATTTTGACTAGCTATTTTAAGCTCTTGAGAACAATCTCATCGCTTTAGCTCAGCCCTCGGCTCTGGTCGGCTGGGGCCCCATGCAGTGCCCTCCTGGCAGTACCGTGGGCAAGGGCTGGGGATCTGGCGGGCTGGCACAGTGGGGAGGGCAGGTGTCAGAGCAGGACATTCCAGCTAGAGCCGTCAGGACATTTCCTTAGGGACCTCCAGGGCTGGAAGCACCTTCTGTGCAGCAGGTCATCTCCGGTCTTGGTTCGAAGGCCTTTCCCAGCTCAGCAAAGGAAATCTTTTCAGGCTACTTTGATTTCATTTCCTTTTGTCCCCTTGCTTGGAACCTCACATTTCCCCTTTAGGATAGGTTTTCACTGACCTATTTATCTACTCAATCCCTCAGTCCTGTCAGTGAGCATTTTTGAAAGGGGGTCTCAGCAGTGAGGGAAGGAGATGGGGAGCAGGCTATTTTGAGTGCACTGCTTAGGAGTTTCATTCTGCAGAAAAGGCAGCACACGGGAGGGGAGAAGGCTGGCCTGTTATTAGTTGGAAGACCTGAACTGCTCAAATCTGTCTACCTACCCATCAGCACGAAAGGGGGCTGAAGGTTCCCAAGTCTGGAGTCCCAGGGAAGCACCACTGCTGAGGAAAAGCAGCCCTCACTCTCACCAGCCGTGAGCCCTGGGCGCTGGGGCTGGGCAGCCCTGAATCAAAGGGGGACCAATCTGGGGGAATCTGGACAAGGTTATGCCACCTATCGGCTCAGGCTTCCCTCAAACCTTATCTCTAGGATGTTTTCCCTTGGCTATGACTTTGTTAATAGCCCACCGCTGTCTTATCAGATTTTTACACTTTAGTGAGAATGAGCTTTTTTGGCCTCTTTCCTTAGATCCAGGGGGAACGATGAGGAGATGACGTGAGAGCGGGTGAGGGTAAAGGGTTCGTGGAGTGGACGTCGGGTATGCGGCAGGTCAGCTTCTGCCTCGAACTGCCTACAAGGGGCGAGTCTGTGGGCTCTGCGCCTCGGCCTGCTGGCTGCGGCGTTACCTGCACCCTTCAGCACGTCTCTAGACAGAAGCTTCTTTCCATTGTTGGCTGTGACCTCTGTGTGAAATTACATCAGTTGTACCCAGATAGTCAGATGATTGATACCTTCTTCAGAATATGTGTGAAAACTGGTAAAAACGATGAGGCAGATGATTGCTGGACAGTAAATCATTACCCGTATGTAAGTCAGCCACAGGTTGGTGCATTCACTTTTTAAGACCATCAAAAAACTGCTCAGGAAGACTAAATGCCCTTGTGTGGCCTGAGATGCCTGTGTGTGTACCGAATGGGTTCTCTTGT
The DNA here is from genome assembly GCF_040802235.1 of Manis javanica. Taxonomy (NCBI): domain Eukaryota; kingdom Metazoa; phylum Chordata; class Mammalia; order Pholidota; family Manidae; genus Manis; species Manis javanica. The sequence goes on along the minus strand of NC_133170.1, from coordinate 2,728,563 downwards.
CTCTACATAATATCTTTCCCCCAAATAATTAAAAATACCTAACACTTGGATTTGCATATTGATTTACTGGCATGTTTTGATCAGGTTCCATAAAATCTTTGTAAGGTCCCTCAACAGGTGCATATGTCATTCGTATCACATTTTTCTCAACGATAAGCCTCTGGATCCTGGCCGAGCTGTGTATGACATTGTCACATTTACTCTTACCCTTTGGGTGGACCCTCTCACTTCTAGGGTTACAAAGATTCTGCACATCGTTCAGGTCTCCCTTACTTAGGTCGTGTTTTGCACATGCACACATTTTAACAAGCTGCGGCAGCTTCCACCGTCAGCTTAGGTGCTCTGGAACCACGCTACGCTCCCCAGAATTCTCTCCCCTGACTGGCCGCAGGGGAAGCTGACTCAAGTGGCAGCTGTACGGAGACCTGAAGGTCCGTGCTGACCCCCAGGCACCGTGGCAACGTGCCCACACGGGAGCCCACCGCGGGCTCCCCTGGCTGGTGCAGGACGGCTCCAGGCTCTCCCCGCGTGCCCCCCATCATCCCTGGGCTCAGCTCCATGGGGAGGGGCACCGAGGGCATAGAGGGTGTGATGGTGAGACAGACGCAGCGTTTCTGATTGTCTTTCTTCTCATCTGTATTCAGCTCTGCTTCCCACTGCCAGTCTGGCTGACTTAGAGTGAACCGGTATAGTGGATTGACCCCGTCACACAGAAAACAACCCTCAAAGACCCTTCCTTCAGCCTGCCTAGACCATTCCCACAATTTCATGCAGTCTAACCCCTATAATAAATATTTATTTATTTTCTGTATTATGTATGTGGGCATAGTGATGCAACCCTTACTGATACATAAAAATGTGGATTTACTTAACAAGCATGCAGAATGTAAAGTACAGGAGGGCAGCGATCTTTTAAACTATTTTTCTCCACTACTCTGTGGCCTGTCCCTAGAGCAATGCTTGTCACCTAACAACCCCTCACTAAATTTGCATGGACGAGAGTCACAAGTGTGGGCCCTTTATTTACGGAGAGATGGCATGCAGTTCCTTAAGTTTTTATTTTACCTTGCATTTTAGATGTCTAGATATGGGAATTCCAACCAGAGATCTGACCGCTGGTTATACAGGTCTGGGGAGCGTCCGGAACACTGAATTGGAACTGTATAGATTTGAGGGTCATTAACATATAATGGGTATGGGTAAGAATCCGAAGAGATGAGAAGGGAAATGGGATGAGGAAAGAGCCCTGGGAAACTGAACAGAGTGATTCTTCTGAATGATTGACTTGCTAGTAGTTGAATGAGCCACACCCTTGCAAAGGCTCCATGGTGGATGAAGGATCCCCTGTACCCCGACACTGGGCTCTGCGATTGGCTTCGGCAAACAGGTCGTTAGTGGGCATGATGTGAGCAGAAACATGCGTGTGCCACTGTGCTTCCCCTCTTAGGTTCTGCGGATGCTCAGGGAGATGAACATGCTCCCCACTGTCCCCTCAGGCCGGGCCCAGAATGAAACAGGTGGAGCAGACCTGAGCCCAGCGTCACAGTCAAGCTCAGCTGACCCACAGTCTGAAGCTGAGCCCACCTCAGTGTGATGGAACTTCAGTTCAGAAGCAGACTCGGAAGTGTGAAATAAGTACTTGCTGTTGTGAGCTCCTGTTGGGGAAGCCCCCTGGTTAGCAGTGTTACTGTAGCTCCTGCTGACTAATATAAATAGCAACCATGAATTGGGAACGAGGAACCGGTGAGAGGACCTGGGGAGGAAGGGCCGGGTAGGGGAGGGGGAGTTCAGGCGAGGGGGGCACCATGGCTGCTGAGGGAAGGAAGGGCTTCAACAAGAGCAAAGAGGCGGTCTGTGTCACGTGCCTTCGAAGGCCGAGAGAGTCCAGGAACAAAGTCTGTGCATTGCATTCGACCATAAAGTGACTGGTGAAATTCCTAGGTGACCTCTCCCAGTGTCTCTGTGATGGAGGAGGTGCAGTCTTCGGAGAGTGAGGGGGAGACTGGGACCTGGAGGAAGGCTGGGGAAGCTACAGATGCACTGAGGGGAGGGCAGAAACACGCCATGTGATTTTTCTTCACCAACAATTGCAGCTATAATAGAAGAAGAATCTGGGGGTGGGGGTGGGGGGTGACGGACGTGGTACTGGAGTTGGTTGGCGTGAGTGAGACTGAGACATAACGTCTGCAGGCTGGCCTCACCCATTACTGACTCTCCTAAATTCCTGTGGCACTCGAATCTGTACTGGGCACTTCTGCACTTTTACAGTATGTTGTCTTAGGATCTTTGTGTGTTATGGGTTAGTAGCAGTTTCTTTCTATCTCTGTACATCCATCCACCCATTTGTCCATCCATCCATCCATCCTTACGTGCATCCATTGTCCAATAATTCATCCTCACCATTATTCCTTCAAGGATGTGAGGGAATGTAGAGATAATGCTGTACTGAAATTTTAGATTGAAAATAAAAATTGCAGAATCAAGGAACACATATGTTAGTCCCACGGTAAATACCCTAGACAATTTTCATTGATCAAATAACAACCCAACAAGAAAATAACACTCATGGAAAATGACAGCCCCTTTCTAGAGCTCTGAATTTCCAGTTTGGGGATCCACAATTATAATTAGGTTATATTTTAATATAAAAAAGGGAATTTGAACAAAGTAACAGGAAAAGAAAATAGTATTTAAGTTATAAACTCTCAATATGGAATGCTTTTATGTAAAACAAATTCTCTTCCTTTGTATCTTAAATTACACAGAGAAAGACAGTATTTTTATGAAATTTCCTCCATTCTTACCAGGCCAATAATCAGTCTACCGCGTCATACCTGTCCCTTAGGACAGATAAAATAAATAGTGTTGTCAGTTGTTAGACCTTTGCAGAGAGAATATATTACTCTTTATCTTCTTAGGAAATGGGAAGAGATTGCAAAATACACATTGAATTCTAATTTTTGTGCACAAAAACTTATTTTCTGCCTCCTATAAAATGAGATTTTTTTTCATTATACTTTCATAATTCACACCTATAGAAATATAGGATTATTTTTACATTCAAGAAATTTTGGCCAAAAAAAAAAATGTAAAAGGAATTTGGCTATCTTGGTTAATTACTGCTTTTTCCAGTTTTTCTTCAACTGGTAGAAAATATAATTTGCACTGCAAGCCCTATGTGATCTTCATATTTCACAGTTATGCTATTATAAGTACTTAAAAGACAGATTTACATGACTGGTTCCATGTCATTTAAAGTTTAATATTCATATAAATTGAAAAATTATTTTGCAAGCATACATATATATCTCCTTGGGTGCCCAGAAAGAGCCTTTTAAGAAAATGAAATATAAACTGATCCACGTCACTGGTAACCTTAGGCTTTGGGACCACGATTTCCTCCAATGCTTCACACAGTGAACTCCAGTCATTTCCCAGCCCTTCCTTACATCCCACCTCCTGCTCTGATGACCTAGTGGCGGGGCAGCCACCTGGACAGGAGACAAATCTCTACTGATAACACCCCAAGTTTATCATTGCCCATCTTCCCTTGATCATTAGAATAGCTTTTCCACCTCACTCTGTTCATCAGCACCTATATGAAAACCCCTTGTGGAATTCTAGGAAATTCATTCATTCACTCATATAAATATATTTTTAGGGCCTTCTGTGTGCCAGGCATTACACTAGGACCAAGGAATACAGTGATGGACCAGACCACACATTTCTTTATGCAACATTCTCTTTAGTGCTGGCGGTAGGGAAATAAGTGAAGCGAGGCAGCGTGAGGACTCTCACTGTATTTATGTTTCTTTATTCCTTCTGCTAGATCGGTGCTCCTAAACTTGGGCTGAGGGACTGCTGGTCCATGGGCGCCCTCTTCGAAGTCTGGGTATTTTCTATTATACTTAAAATTTGTTTTATTCACTTTGATGATTAAAAAACATTTAAGCATATTCTTGGTCATCCGGATGGCCAACTTGTAACTGAGGAATAGGTTCCGATTTCTGTGCTGAAGTGTGTCTTATAGTCCTTCGAAAAAATTAGTAGTGATAACAAATCTTATTTGTGTTGAAAGATTTATTTTCTATGCAACAACATCATTGGTTACATGAAGTTAAAGCTGTTACTTTATGGGTTTTGTTCTCATTTACTATGTACATTTGTTTTGATTGCATAGCTCTTTATGAAAGTAAGCAGGAAGATTAACACCAAGTTATTATTTATGTTTAGAAGCATTCTGATAGGAGACATTTAAGCCGAAATGGATGGGGTCTCCATTTAAAACTATAGGGTCATTTTCCTTTGCAAGAAGTTCCTAAATTATGTTTGAAAAATATAGTCTCATTCCATGTCAACAACCTTTCAGGGATGCTGGTCCATAAAATCCTTCCTCGGTCCCTCTGAGCAGGTGATTACTATCATCTGACACTTTACAATCTTCCCTATTTCCAGCCTCAGCTCCCCAAAAGAGGGGGGGTGCCCAGCTAAATGTGAGGGCAGAATATAATTTAGAAATACCCAAGGGCTCAATGTTTTTAACCCCATTAAAAATGATCTCCATGGCACATGAAAGCATTTAAGCAAGGTTGAGCACAGCAACCCTTTGGGTTATTTGCAGGTCAGAATTTCAGTTTTTAAAATGGGCTATGTGTACTCTCCCAGGATACTCTGAGGCTTAGAGGATATAATAAGATGGGGAATATGGCCATTGTACTTTAATGTTGGAGAAAATTGGGAAATGAAAACAAACATGATCTATTGGGCAGAATACAATTTGCATGCATGTTTAAGTGAAAAGTTCAAAGAAATGCCAAGCTTCATGCTGACACTGCTCTGGGAGGTGCTAGAAAATCTTCTGGGGTCTGGCAGTCTCTCCTCTCTGCCTTAAAGGTCTACTGTGGTGGAAACATTTAGAAAGAGTTTTAAATGAGAAATGCTCTGCAGAGCTAGACGCCTGGAGCTGCCCCCTCCCTACACCAGCTCTGAACGTTTGCCTGGGAGATGGAGATGTCCTTTTGTGAGCCTGCCCTGCAGTAGCTTTGTGACTTTTGGGTGTATTTGGGCACTTCCTACCACCTTGTCATAACAGTGCACTTTTCTTTGTTCAGTCTACAGCAAAGTGCTTATTGCACAGAAGGAGATGAAGACACTTGCCCGAGTTAGTTGCTCCCTACTCCGGGATCTGTCTGTAGGTGTAAAAGCACTGCCCTGGTGGATCTGACCATCATCTGCCCATCTCGGGCTCCTCATCTCCTGACCGCTGCCCAGTATACTGCGTCTGTTCATCTTCAGTGACATGGCCTGGTCCCTGAAATGCAAGGGGCCATCTCCATGGGCGTGGAGACCGTAAGTACGCTTTCCCACAACTCTCTTCTCTGCTAAGTATGAGCTCTCCTTGCATTTGGTTCGGACGCATCGTCTGTCTAATGTGGGCTCCTTAGCCCTCGTGTCTGTTTTGCTCAGATGGAATCAGTAAAGCACTACAGTATATTTGGGTCAGGTCTCCAGTTCACCTCTTCACCCTGGTGGGCAATTAATCATCAGGCTAGATAAGTGGATCTGGATGCAGAGATGAGTCCAGCAATCTTCTCGGGCTTCCCGAGCCTCTTGTGAAACCATCTACCAACACCTGGTCTCCATCCTGCTTGACCTGGACTTTGCCTGGTGGTGCTCAGAGCAGGTGGTTTGGTGGCACGTGCGAGTCCAGGCTTCTCCACTGGTGCGCATGTGTTTGGACATTTTGAAAAGTATATTTGAGCGTTTTTAGAATCTGAATGATTTCAAATAGCTAATTTAATTTTTTTTCAAGTAACAATAAAGGAAGGCTGATGAGTTTTATGTTTTTGAAAGAAGGCATGGATTTTAAGAGACTGCAAAACACGGCCTTAGAATTGACAGAGAGGGTGAGATGTTGCCTGCTTCGGATGTCAGCCAGCGCTGACACGGTGGTGACCTTTAATGCTCCATCCCTGATAATTCTGGATCATTGCTGCTTATTAGGGGGTCAGATTTCCAGAAATCTCTACATCTTCAGAACACGGAAATAATAAAGTTAGCAAACAGAAGGCTTTAGAGTCTTTGAATGTATATGTAATATACTGGACTGGGGACTCATGTCTCCCTGTTAGCTAGATGTAGTCATGTGGCTAAGTTTGGGGCCCTTAAGATGTAGCAGGAATGTTGGAAGGACTTGCAGGACAGTTTCCCTAGAAAGAGGAGTCTTACCCTTTTGCAATTCTTGCTTCCTTTTCTCTGCAGCTTGGAATGGGGCTGTCACGGTTCGAGCTCCAGCAGCCCTCTTAGGCTCTGACGCAGGGGGCTGTCCCCTTACCTGCACTGCTCACCTCTGCGCAAGCAAACACACCTTTTGCACTGAACCTGCTTCAGCTGGGTTTCTGTTACTCAGCAGAACTTAACTGATACACCTTGTTCCTTTGACTTCCCAGTAGCTTAAGGGAAGTGCCAAATTAGAAGCCGGAAGGGCTGTTTCTACTAGCAAGTGAGGAAATAGAAAAATCATTATAAGCCATGAAATCAATGAATGATGATGTTGGCAGGAAATGGTGTGGAATATTCAAAAACAGATTTTTTTTAAGAAGATGGCTGATGTTTAAAAGCTCTGATAAATAGGGTAAACTTCAATTACGCCAAGATTTGACGTGTTAGACCTTTCCTTTCCCTTGTCACTCCTATTTTAAGATTTATGGAATCAGCCATTGTGTGAATGGAGACAAAAAAACACACACGTGCAGCTCTGCATTCAAGGTGTTCACAATAGATTCCAGAAAGATGAGACATTTAGGCCAATATTCAAGGGTGTGTAGGTATATTTATTTTGTGTAAGTTGTTGGCTGGGGCAGCCTATTAGTCCAGAGCCCTGCGGCTGCCCTGGCTGCGTGAATCGTCCTGGGTCAAGTAGGGGGACAGTGGCCGCATGCAGAACCCAGTGATCCAAGCTCCTGATTTAGTCCTCTAACAAATGACACTGCCTAGCTTGTCCAAAACCCTCTTTAAATAACTAAAATTTATTTCTGTCTTGACTACCTCCTGACAAAGGGGCTCCTGTTCTCTCCCGTTCTGTCACTCCCAGAAATACCACCACAAGAAAGCTTCATCAGCAACTAGGGTCACAATGTCAGACAAAGCTTATTGTCTGGCTTGGTGATTTTATTCCAGGAAGAGAGCTCTTAAAATAATAACCCAAACACCTAAAAAATGCAGAGCTGGACTTACTCATATCCAAACCCTTCATAGTTCTAGTTTGTAAACCCACTGCACTGAATAATTAATTTTCAAAATCTATGGGACACCTTAGTCACTACGGATTTTTGTGGGTAGAGATAATGACTTGAATGCAACATGAGCAGAAAGTTGATTTTAAGTAAGGAAATGGGGTCAGAGAGAGGTTAAGTGACTGGCCTGGGGTCAGATAGCAAGCTGGTGACTCAACTTTGCAGCTCCTGGATCTGAGGTTTGCAAAGAGAGCCAGAGCCCATTTCCTCTTGATAAGTCAGCCGCCCCGTATCTGCGGTCTGTCGGTCTGTCACATAAGCTTTTAAGAGACACATTCCTCCTGCGACTGCAGACTTGAGCTCCTGTGACTTTCAGTGGAGTCTGAAAAACACTTCCAAGGTCAGCCTGTGGTGTTTGGAGGGCAGAAGAGCACTTTCTTTACCACTGGAAATCATTTTGCAATTCGTAAGAATTGCCATCTTTTTGATGTCTTATGATCTACACCCCGTATATATGATTTTCTGATAAACCTGCCTATAGAAGAGATGGCGATGTCTCAGAAAGGATGACCTGGGTTTACCAGGCGCTTACAATGTGTCGGGGACCCTGTGAAGTGTTTTAAATGGATTCTGTCTCATTGAATCCCCATGAAGACCTGGTGGGTGGGTCAGTTTATAGCCCTTTTCACTGATGAAGATGTCGAAGCTTCCCAGGGGTTAAGTGCTTCACCCAAGTTGGCAGTTAGAAGGCGGCCAGTTAAGGATTATGGGCCCACTTCTGTCTGACTCAGAGGGTGCCATGGTGTACAAAATTCCTGCACATACATAGTGACATTTCCCCCCCTGCTTTTGTTATTTTAGTATTTTTGTAAGATTAAAATCTTGTGTGGCTACAATTTTCATCCCAACCTTAGGCAAATGGTCTGAATAATAATAATAATAATAATAATAATAATAATAAATCAGATTTTGAACAGTGACATTGATTGTCCTACCTAACAAACAGATCAAAGATGCCTCTCCCATTGTGGTGGTGTTAGGAAATCTCACTCATATGCCTAATAAAATAATGTTTTCCAAACTAAAAGGCTGAAAATTAAAATATTTGAATGTGGAACTCCATTTGAAAGTTCTTAATGTGTGCTGGCCCTGCCCCAGTCTTTCTTGGACATTGTCTGAAAAACACAACCCATTAAACTAAGCAATGACGGGATGGACGTATGTGGAACTTCTTGCTACTTGAAAAGTTTTCTCCTACAAGTGAACTTGTACGTGGGTTCGTTGGAGAAGCATCTATTTCTTGTGAATGGGAGATAACAATTGCTGATGGATAAGAAACGTATGACTTATGTGTTAGATCTCCTTTGGATTTAGGTGGCAAAATGTCACTCTGAAACTGATAGATATTATACATTGAGTTAGAAGTTTTAGTAAAAGATTATTTTATTAAATAATGTATAGGACAAAGCCCTCGTGTGTGTGAGAGAGAGAGGCGTGTGTTGGATGGAGCACTGGGAGATTTCGAAGTTCAGCTAATCCAACTCTCTTCAAAGCAGTCACAAATACGAGAGCGAGGGGGCCAGCAAGAAATGGAAAGGACGGAAGAGGCGCATGGTCATTTTTCAAGGCATGAATATTTTGACTTTTTCTTTATAGCACACATGGTGAATTTGCAGGGATGTAGGAAGCTGACGTGGAAGCCCAGGGCCTCTTTAGTAGTGACAGGTTGGCTAAAGCATTATGACCTGTGGCAGCAGACTGGAACTGTGGGCTACTCTTTCTGAGGCGTGAACAGATTTTTCAAAAGTTGAAACTATAACAATTTTTAATATTAAAATAACTGTTTTTAAGTTGTAAGCAGCATGCTCATTACGAAAAGATAAAATTGAAAGTATAGATAAATGAGAAGGTGGAACTAAGAGTCACTCACAGCCTGACCACCTGGAAGAGCCACTTAAGCCTTGGGCTGTGTCCTCACAGGCCCTAGTGCCCATGTGCACACATGACATGCACACGTTTAGGTCCATCTTACTTAATATTTGTAACTTGCTCTTTCCACTTAATTGTAAACCATGATTATGATATTAACACCCATTAGGTTTTTATGTGACATCATCTTCCAAGACTGTGGTAGGACATTTAAGGTTGTTTTTGATATTTGGCTGCTATAAAACTCTGGGATAACTTTTCCTATTAGGAAATCTTTGAACATATCCTTAAATATCTTCCTAGGTTGAGTTCCTATTTTTACATTTTCTGGTGTAAAGGGAATACAGATTTGGAGACTTTTGAAAGAATCTAGGGTGTCCTCCAGAGAGGTTTACCAGTTTACACCATGATTCCTGGTATGTGGGGGCCAAGGGTAGCTTGGAAGTTCCAAGGAAATATTTCTGGAGACAACTGGGGCTGCACTGCAAATTGTGAGTATTAGATATAATGTTTGCTGTGTGGAAAACTTGGAGTAAAACACAGTGAATGTCCATACGCGGTATACATTAGTATCACTATAATCATTACCAATGAAGTCCAAGACTTTTTAGGGATCTAATGGAAGGTCATGCAAATTCATTGACTGCTGGCTTTCCTAAGTCCTAAACATGCGGTGAAGCCTAGATACTGTTAAAACACGATATTTGAAAAACTTCTGAAAAAATTGCCATATGTGGAAAGCAGATGCTTTTTCTTGACAACAGTTAAGTGTTGCATTTGAAATGTTGAACCATGAGGATAAGACTAATATCTTTGAGAATATGTGGATGTTTTTAACAAGGAAACATATGTTTGAAGGAAAAAAAATCCCTCACATGGTTTCAATAGTTAATTTTTAGGGGGTATTCTTGCCTAATGGTGGTTAAATTATTTAACACTTTTCCTTTATGGTACTATTATATGACATACTAGGTTGGAATTTAATTGTAGAATTTGCATTTTTTGCTCTTTTCTTTTAATGAGGGTAGTAATTCTTGGACAAATGTTTGCATCATTAACGTTCATACATCTTTGCTTAAAATGGTATTTAAATCATGTTGACATTTTCCCAGTCACCTCAATGGAGCAGAAAAAGGCCGTAGCGAGGTGACCATGATGTGGGGTGGCGCAGTATCTGCGGGTTCTGTGCCGCTGAATGACTTGCTCGGTCTGTCTGTCCGTCCATCTACTCAGCCATCCATAGAATACGTTTTTACTGAGCGTCTACTTTGTGACAAGTTCAGGGCAAGGACCTGCATCTTACAGAAGAGAAGGCATTGAACTGGACCCATTGCCAACAGTGGAGGTTCAGCAAATTGCAAGAGTAAATTTGTGTAGATAAATGGAATATTAAAGAATTCAGGATGAAAAACTCACTGGTGTCTGTACCTCTGAAAGTTTTAGGTAGGCCAACTTCCTGCAATGCCCCAACAGGCTATCTCAATTCATTCTTATGATTTGAGATTAGGTAGAACACCATAGATTAGTTTATTAATAAATAAATCAGTATATTCAACCAGCATTTATATTTATGGATATTTATAGATAGACAGAAATAGATGTTTATGAATTATCCATATGACCGAGGCCCTTTCCTATCCCTGGAGACTGCAGGGTGAACAAGACACATCAGCTCTCCTCTCCTGGGCACACCCGGGCCCCCCAGGCCCCCAGGGGCTGGGGCCCTCCGTGCCCACTGCCACCCTGGCCTGTCGTGTTTATTACCTGGTCAGTCTTCTTGCCAGCCTGCTCCCCTCCTGAGGGGTGGAGTCTCTTCCATGCTTCCTGCTGTTTCCCGGCCCGACGCAGTCCCAGCTGAAGTCGCTCCATCTATTCTTGACTGCAGGCATGTTCATTTCCTATCCCCTCAGGTTACTTTAGGGCTATGATTACCTTGTCTGAGTAAAACGACTGTATGTCTCTCATGGCCACAAGAAACTTCTGTTTGACTCCAACGGAAGTTTTCCAGGTTGAGGTCCTCCTACGCCCTCTCCGCATGCCGGGTGCTGAACCACTTCTGAGTCCCCAGCACACCCTGTCCCTTTACTAATTCCTCTGTGCCTAGGATAACCTACTCTCTCTGCTTTTCTGAGGCCTTTGCGCAAATAAACTTGCCCTGTGAAGCCTTCCCTGGCTTCCCCGATTAGGCTCCACCACCCCTTTCTTGTGCTGCCATGGCGCATCTATTGAACCTCTTTAGACTGCTTTTCTCTCTCTTTCCCCAGCATCAAAACAGTCACTTTTCATTTGACCTGTGTCTTTGTTCCTTGAACGTAAGTTCCTCTTAGGAAGGAGTGGGTCCCACTCATTCTGACATTCCCCTTGGTGCCCCGAGCAGTGCTTTGCCCACAGCAGAAGGCGAGTGAATACTTATGCCAGGAAGGGAAGCTCACCACAGAGGAAGCTGTTTGTTGTAGATGCACAATACTGGGTAAGGGGAAGAGCAGTCCACACAGAGGGATGCAGGAACCGTGTGCGGGGGCCAGAGAAGGCAAGGCGTTCATGTGGAGAGCGCAAAGGGGCGAATCCAACAAGCAGGTTTGGAGTCCACGGGGCTTTGAGAACGGGGCTGAGGAACGTGGCCTTGGGCGGAGGGGAGGCAAGCCGCTGTCTTGATCCTCGAATTGCATTTCAGATATTAGATATTTGGGGCACCAAGCCATGTTCTCTTCTCTCTATTCTTGACCAGCGCACGTGGTAGAATGAATGCCATGGGTACCAAAGGTTTCAGTGACAACTTTTATCCAACTATAGCAGGTGTTATATTCCACTGGTGGGTATGGGAAAATAATATTTCAGACAGGACTTTACACCTGAGTGACGATGTAAAGTTTACAAGCTGTTTTCTAGCATTTATGTTTCTACCTTCACAACAAATCTGACAGATGCTGGAGGGGAGACTGAATCCAGGGACTCAGAACATGTCAAGTGCTGTTCTCCCCCCTCATGCCAGCCCAGGTCTCAGTCCCCAGGGCTACGCCAGGCAGGCAACTGAAGACAGAGTGACAAGGGCCTTGGCGGTGTGGAACGGGGACTCAGTCTTGCTTTGGAAAACCAGGAAGGCTCCTTTTAGAGAAAGAGAGATCAAGATTGAGACTTAAGGAAGGCGAAGGAGAGACCCGTGCAGTGGGGCTGGGTGTTAAGGGTGGGGGAAAGTCTCAAGCCAAGTCATGAAATTGGACAACTGATCTAGGGCATAAGGTGCATCCGGCAATGGAAAGATACTTCTAGAACTTCTCGGAAGGTGGGCAGGAAGGGCAAAGGAGCCTCCCATGTCTGCCTCTTTGAATTGTCCTTTTTTACTTCCTTTCTTTTGTTCCCAGTGAGGGGGAACAGGTGTCAACTCTGGTCCCTGTGGCCCAGGCTCTAAGTGGTTGTAGACGGAGAGGGGTCCGTGGGAGGATGGCTAATTGTACGTCTGACCTTATTTCATCACTGAATTTTCTGCTGCGGCCCCAGTGGTGTCTGTGGCGATCCAGTCTCAGCCGCGAGGCGCCAGCTTCAGGCATTCCGCGCCCCGCTTGGAAGCGAGGTTTCCTGATACTTAAAATCAGGTTGAAGATGTAGGTGCTTCTGCCGGGGAGAGACTAGCATCCGTGACCCAGAGAGGGGATGGGAAACACACACAGGGCAGGAAAGAGGACATGGGAGGCTGGGCTGTGGATGCGGAAGGAAAAAAGCGAATACTTTTGAAGATGTTGCATGAATACCTCCTTTTCAGTGATTAAAAAAGTACTTGTTCTTGTATTGTTTGCAATTATTGATGTTTACAGAATCTGTGTACGTGTGTCCTCAGTCACATCTCTAGACTCCCTTCCCACCAAAAATTAATCCTCTGCTTCAACGAGGCTCTTAAACTTTACTTCTGTTAAAATTTCTATTAAAGCAACATAGCTGGAAAACCTAACAGAACTTCCTCCTTCCTTCCTTCCTTCCTTCCTTCCTTCCTTCCTTCCTTCCTTCCTTCCTTCCTTCCTTCCTTCCTTCCTTCCTTCCTTCCTTCCTTCCTTCCTTCCTTCCTTCCTTCCTTCCTTCCTTCCTTCCTTCCTTCCTTCCTTCCTTCCTTCCTTCCTTCCTTCCTTCCTTCCTTCTTCCTCTAGGCATGTCTCCACATACTCCTGATAGGGAGAAAACACATGGAGAGACAAAATAGGGTGTATGTGTAATAGCGTCTTTCGATGTATTTTTCTTCTGAGGTTTGTAACTTAACTCCAAGTCCATTCTTTCAGGTTAAACCTTGGCCCTTTCAAGGGACTGATTTCACAGCTTGGTGACGCTTTGTGTTAAAACCTTTGTATACTATTAAACTTCACACAGAACTGTAACTTTTTAGATTGAAGGAGGAAAACGTATATGTGATTTTTAGTCTTACCACTTCAAAGGAGATTCGTGTTAGAAAATGGGAAGTGTGTGGGGCGATTCGCCAGTTAGGTGAATTGGGGCTTTGAGGTTTTGGAGAATGAAAATAACTCTTTAAAAAGAGTTCAATCCTTATTTAACAAGAAACAAGGATACTGGGCATTATCCAAGAAGCTTTCATAATGGAAGTATGTTCCTCCGATGGGATCTTGGTGTGCTTGAATTTATGGGCTCTAATGGGTAGGAATCCCTGCATCAGAACAAAGAGTTATGAACCCAGTAAGAAGGGCCTCAGTGGGTCTTGACAAGGAGGCTTAAAAGGAGACATTGTGGCATCCATGCGACAAGAATGTATATCTTGTTCTCAGAATGTGTAATTTGCCTTAAAATCATCAGTTATCAGATAGTATTTCTTAAGCTTTTTTAAGAACTTGGTATCTTAAGATCTATACAAAATCATGCACATAATCACACATACAAGCCACTTTACTTTTTAATGTTGTCAGCAGTCTTTCTCCCAAATGTCTCGACTCTATAAATACCAACCTCATGAGAGAGAATTTTGCAAATAACATTTTCCACAGTGACAGAAATAGAAGGTATGTATATATGTAACAATAGTTATGACTAAATATATGCTATTCATATAATATGTATTATATAATACAAAAACAAACATATAATCAATATAAGCAATAAGCAAACTGGAAACTTAGAAATCCCTGGCATCAGAATATAGAACAGGCTGTAAATAGTTCATTCCTACATTAGGGGAAAGACAGAAAAAATAAGTGCAAAAGTAAAAAGTCCACCAAACACTATTGTGCTCTGAAGAGAAAGACATTGGCAAAGACCTTTGTAAGGGTAACTAACACCCCAGGGAGAACAATTAGGGTCGTGCAGTGGGTATTCCAGCAAGCTGAGGGGACTTGGCTAATTTAGGCTTAAAAGAGCACTTTTCAGGGTGTGCTCTTGAGAGAAGGTAATGGGACTGTGTTTGTGACCCTCTCGACCGAGTTCTAAAAGGACCCCCATCAAACTTGAGGTATGAGGGTTACAGATGAAACTGGAGTCATAAGACTGCTGTGAAAAGCATCTGAAGGGGGGGCACCCTCTACACTAAGACTTCATGAAGGTGCTGCTTGGCCTCAGGCGAAGCATAATATTGACAACTGCTCCAAGGCTGAGGGTCTGTATTTATCCCTGGGCACTGCTGCCGCCTTAGATGCAGTGAGCACCGCGAACCAGCCAGGCGTGCGTTGTCTCCTTGTCCGGGCAGCTGGGCCATATTTTCCTTGATTTCTCTCTGCGGAAACTGGGTGAAGAACACTCGCTTGTTGGCCTCTCCCCAGCTGAGAGGTGGCGAGAGGGCGGTGTCTACACGGCCGCACACGGTGCAGGGAGCTGGGGTCCCTGCCCCCGCCTGCCTCCCGGGGCAGTCTGAGCCCTGCCCCTGCGCTTTGCACAATCTCTCCTGCTCTCTGCGGCGGGGGTGGGGGTTGCTGGGAAAGCACCACAGCTCCGTGCTCAGCTGGGGGGAGGGGTCGCAGGGAGGTCCTGCATTTGCATGTGGCAATGGCAGAGGGTGGTTCCTGATCCACATCCTACCCCTTGCCTCAAGCAGACCTCCTCCAAGGGGTGCATGTACCTCTGCTGGGGCCCAGGGCGCCGGGGGTCAGGCGGGGGCGCACTTCTCACCGAAGGCCCAGACTCTTTAGAGAAGCCTTTCTTACTCACCTTGATCCTAGACACACACACACGTACACACAAAAAGCTATGAATTTCTAGATGGTAAGTGATTATATTTGAAAGGACTACAGGCAAAAGAAAAATGGGGACAAACATTTCACTGAATACAGTGAACGCGGCTGCGAGTGGCAAGTGGACTTTGGAAGAATGTCAGTCTCGCTGGGGCAGCAGGTGCAGCGGGTGTAGGCCACAGCCTGCCAGCCTCCTTCCTAGCCCCTCTCAGAGGACGTGGTGCCCGCGCCTCTGTCTGCATCTGTCCACTCAGCGTCCTTCTGGCTGGAAGCCCCTTTGAAGGCTCTGAAAGTAATAAGAAGACAGAAGCACCCCGAGATCACCATGATGTCATTACAGGCAGCGCTGGCCTCAGCACTTAATCCGTCTTGGACATGTTGAGCCCCTTGTTGCTGATGAGAGAGAAAGTGCCCTTCTCTGCTGGTGACGAGAGAATGGAGCAGGCACGGGGAGGGTGAGAGGGTCAGCGTCTGGCGTCCGGACAGCTGGGCCCCAGGGAGAAGTGTCAGATGGCTCTCGTCTCTCCCAGCCAAATCGGCCTCCCCAGTTGTTCCAGCCTTCAAAACGCTAATAAAAATTCTTGCCCATTTTCCTTTGTACTGGCTAGGCTTGCATTAAAGGACTGCCAGCTGCTATAACAGACAAAATTTGAAATCTCCATGGCTGAGCACAATAGGAGTTTCTCTTCAATCCAAGAGGGGGTGGAGGTAAGGGTTGGGGTGGGGGGTGGCAGTACGCTGCTCCACACAGTCATTCCGGGCCCTAAGCTGATGGGGGCCAGCCACTTTAAACATGTGACAGCCAGGGTCATCCTGAGTGCCGACATCTACTCCGTCCACACAGGAAGAAGGGAGGGTAGAGAACACACTCCTGCCTCTGAGCTACCCAGGTCTGGAATTGGTGCACATCGCTGCCACTCATATTCCGTGTGTGATACCTAGTCACATGAACACACAGGGTGCAGGGCACTGGGACGTGGCACCCTGGCTGGCAACGTCTCCCAGAAATCCCGTGTGGAAGGGGCACAGATCCCTGATGGCGGGTCAGCCTGTTCTACAACGACATCTTTAGTGCAAGCTACAGAGATGGACTCTGGTGAACTTCAGCAGTGAGATTGTTTTGCTAGGAGGAGGTCAGGTGGCTCAAAGAACCAACAGGAACATTGTCGGCATGAAGTCGTAAAAATTGCCTGAAAGTTTTGTCATGATGAGGCTGCCAAAATAAAGAAGCAAATGTTTTCTATCTGCTTGTCCCTCTGTTCAACATTCACATTTCCAGGGGGAGAATGTGACCGGCTTGGCAAGGACCACTCAGATTGCATCCAGAGGTAACTTCTCAAAGGGAAAGAATTCAACAGCCAGAGGAACTGGGTGAATGCAGGGTGGCCAGAGCAACAGATGCTCACCCCTCGTCTCCCACCACAGATGCCAATGTTGAGGTAAGGGGGGAAAATAAAGCCAATTTCTACCTTATGCAGATGACCATTTACCAGCTATGAAGGAGAACAGGTTGGGAATTGCAGGTTTTTGGAAGTATGACAGGCCTCTGCAGAGTGGGAGAATGTGGTGGCTGCGTTTAGAATCCTCCACACATTTTCCTGTTCCTGTTGCTGTTCTTCAGCGATAATCTATAGAGTTACGATGTATCAGGGCTGTGCTGCCCGAGGCCTCGCCTCGTGGGGTCTGAGGGTGTCTGGGGGCTGTCGCCATGCTGTCTTTGCACCTCAGTCTTTGGAGAGAGGAGCACAGGGGACACGTCTTT
This sequence comes from Manis javanica, assembly GCF_040802235.1. Lineage (NCBI taxonomy): Eukaryota > Metazoa > Chordata > Mammalia > Pholidota > Manidae > Manis > Manis javanica. The sequence continues at coordinate 2,711,479 of NC_133170.1, read as the reverse complement.
CACCTCCATCAGGTGCAGGGAGTAGATCGCATGCTCTGTAAATAGACTGAGAAGACGCAGTGCATCAACTCTTTGCACTGTGAGTCAAACGCCCAACTAAAAAGAGATTAAACAAATAGTAACTGTGAAGTCCAAGAACTTGGGGTGTGGTTTGATCCAAGAGTTCACGTGATATCATTAAAAATTTGATCTTTTTTCCCCATCTCTGTTTTGGTTTCATTCTTAGGCAGGACGTATCAGGGCAACGACTATGGCTTCAGCCGCTCAGAAGGGAAGAGGCACAGAGGGCGCGCAGGCCCCTTTTTGTTAGTCTCCAGAGCAGCATTGGGGAGGCGCTCTTGCAGGGGGTCTGTCGGGCCGGCCTCCTCACATGGGCACATCCGTGGTGGGGGTGCAGGGGGTGTGTGGTTGCTGGCCCCTCGCCTGGGGGGGGCACCATTTGAGGTGACAGAAAGTGCCGTTCCACATAATCTTAGCCAAACCAACAGAGAGAAAGCACCCCAAGTTAAAGGGCTTAAAACAACAAATCTTCATTGTTTCTCCTGATTTTTGTAGGCTCAGCTGGGAGGTTCTTAGTCTCTGGACTGGCTCTGCTGGTATTTCTAGGCCGTTGGTGGCTCGGCTGGGCTGATGGCTGGGGGTGGTCTCCGTCACATGCCCGGCAGTTAGCACCCTGGTTGTATGGAGGGGGGCCTCTCTTATTTCAAAAAGAAGGGAGAGAAATGAAAGTGAATACAAATGATTGACTCCTCCTAGTCTGTGGGTCACTGCTGTTGGTGAAGGGGCCACAACGGACCCCAGAAGTTGCTGTTCGGAGCAAGTCGGGTCATGCTGTAAAGTAGGGCTATGCCTATCATGGCACATGGAGGGAATCAATTACATTAGAAAATTAGATGAGTATATTGGGCATGTCAGGGAAAGTGGCTGATGTCTGTCACAGAGCATAGGTGGGGCTGAATGCAAAGCCACTTCTCTGAAACCCTAGTGTTCTGCTGGGTCATGTCACATAATTGCTGATTTAACGTGCACACCCCTTAGCATAGGGCTTTATACACGGCAGAAATGAAATAAATTCCAACTAGACTATCAGCTCCTGATGGTGAAGAATCATGTCTTACTTTTCCTTGATGTATGTGGGGGTATAGAGGGGGTGCTAAATAAACTCTGGCTGAATTCAATTAAATGGTGAAAGGGGCTAAGGAGAACTCATGAAACAAGCATATGAAGTTCAGGAAATTCCAACTCACCTATTGTGTTTTTTACTGGAGAAGGACAAATTTAGTATAATAAAAACATTTATCTGGAGTATATCTTGATATAGTAGGATAATCTAGAACATTCTGCGAGGACTGCACAAGTCTTTGAAAGTGGAACAAGTCCTGAGAATTAAAAATTAATTTGACTTACTTGTCAAGAGAAAATATTCAGGTTTGTAGGCTGAAGTTCTGTTCTTTCTTTGGCATCCAAAAAGTTACGTTCGCTGTTGAAATTAGACGTAAAGTGGGCCTTGAATAAATGTCCCTTTATCCTTAAGTGGCACATGGATTGAGACGGAAGTCAGACTCGAGGGAAAAACTGTCTTTCTCAGCAGAGTTTCTCGATAAGAAATGATGATATTCTAGAACGAGAAAATCATACCTTCAGGACATTTTCCCTCCTTGTCATAATATAACTCTTTAGTACAACTTTTCTTTTCCAAATTAGGTAACACTGAATTTGCATAGTTCATTTCTCAGTTGTGCATGGTAATGGGAAAAGGAAAATGAGTGGGGAGAAGAGCATGAAAGAGATAGGCAGTCGGCACCAACGGGCACTTCCCAAGGCTTAGCACGTCATTTCATCCATTAATTTTAATCCTCGCTCTCAGTCTATCTGGTCTTTTACCAGCACTGCAGCTGCAGCAAATAGCGCATGATCATTATTTTGATTTTTAGTTACTTTTTTCAAAATGACGTGGTTTTAGAAGGTACAAAGAGACACAAAAGCAGCTTTCCAGAAAGAGAGACAAATAAGGATGTGAAAATTTTATATTATCTGAGAGTCTCTTCTGTTAGGTGTGAACCAGCTCATTGGGAAAAGGTCATGGTACTTGTATTATCACCATCTCGGCCACCAAATCACCTGCAGGGGGATGTACTGGGGATGGGGAATTACAAAGATAAGTTTCCTGGATAAAAAATGCTAAGAACCATCAGAACAAGTTGGACTCTGAACACATCAATGCTGCGGTTGGAGGGAACAATTAAATCAGGATTCTATTAGCAACAGCTCTCTCTCCATTTGATTGCCTGCCCGATGGTATTAGGTGCCCAGCTAGGGGCCCATCACTGCCCGTCAGCACGGCTAAGCCAACAAGCAGCCCTACGGGATAGACATTATTACCCAAGTAGTGCATGGAATCCCAGCTCCAAGGGAACTTGCCTTCTTCCTGTTGAGGAGATAAACCGTAACCCTAATATCTCGACTGCAGGGGCCCTAAGTAAGTCTTGTTTACATCCATCCACAGCCACAGGGTTGTCGAGGACCAAGGCCTGTCACAAGGAAAGTCATCAGCAGGCTGTCAGGGTTTCTGTGAAACCAGAGGTAACAGGAGGAAAAGCAAGAGCCTGTAACGGAAGCCTGTGACGTCATTCGGAAGATGGGGACCTAATGTGACAGTGGGATGACTGCTTTATGGCAACTTAGCCAAATCTACCCCTTTGAGAAGAGAAGCCTCGTTCCTCTTTTTACTGTCCTCGGTGCCCTGTGAATGGCCATGTGAAGGCGAACGGGATGCTGATAACTCCGAGAGCAGCCTGCCGACCGCCTGGCCTCCACGACCCTCCTTCCGGCACAGGTCAAGCATTTACAGGGCACGGACTGTGTGACAACATGGTACCAGACCCTGTGATGTGAAATCAAAGAAATATAAGACCTTGGTGTTTTACCGAAGTTGGGCTTTTGCTAAAAAACAATGTCTAATGAGATGCTAACTTATGTGGCACACATTCTGCATGTACAAAAGGTTCTGGGGAGACAATAACGGGTGGGGGCTGGAACCGTGAGTGAGGCTTTAAAGGAAGCTGGGGCCTGGATTGGGCCCTAAGAGAAGAGCAGGGAATATATAGGCTGCAAGGAGAGAAGGGAGGGGTAAGAGTGAGACCACGGGGCCCAGAAGTTTCCTCCTGCCAGGGCGCCAAGCCTCTTCCTGTGCCTGAACAGGGGCTCCACTGGAAAGTTGTGTGGGTCAAGGAGAGTCGGCTCGGCTCTGCAGGGGCGAGCGGCTCGTGTGCCCAGCCTTTGCCCAGGCGGCCATGCCCACTGTCTCAGCATCAGAGCTGATTGTTGATGAGACATATTTGCCCCTGTGATTGTTGACTTTCTGGGCCATGTCCCCCAAGACCGCCACTGTAGGGATTTACAGGTGGGCAGCAGAGAAGGAAAAGGAAAAGGAGCAGACACCCCCGCTGACAGAGTTCTGTCGCATGGCTCCTGCTTCTTTCGCCTCCATTCCAGTTAAGGAAAATCTAGCTTTAACTAAGCACCTGTGTTGTGCTGAGTGACACATACCCAGCTACCTTAATTCTCTAAAGCATATTAGAATTAAAGTTTTCATTGTTGTTGGCCCAGTGGGTCCCACCATCTCCTTGCTTTCCATGAGCAGGACCGTATGTCCAGCACAAATTGGCTTGCAAAGGCCCCGGAGCAAGACCTGGCTGGTGCGTAGCGTGCACCGCCCCTGGCACAGGCACCTGGATTCATAGGTGGGTTTCTCCCCGTTGTGACCTATGCTCCAGGAAAACCATTCTCTCTTCACGCATGACCCCCAAACAATTTTAACAAAATATGTAAAGGATGTTTACAAATGCTCTTAGCTACTAATAGTTGCTGAGCTTTAGGAGGAATTGGAGATGACATGAACCTGTCAGTAATGATCTGCTGGTTACTGGTGTCCAGAGGTAACTTGAATTATGGGACTCATCAAACAGATTTGGACCAAATCTGACTGACTGACTTGATTTTACTTGGTTATAGTTATATTATCGTCTCTCTTGGAGAACATCAGGTAGAAAATAACATTATAAAATAACATTAGAACAATATACAAATATTGCAGAAAAGTTTTCAGAGTCAGCCAGGGTCTAAACCCAAGCCAAGTATTATTGCCTCAAAGTTCTTTAAAAGAAAATATAGAAAGACAAGATAATTTCAGTTGATAAATCATGGGTGTCAAGCTGCACTTAACCTTTGGCTGTTACAAGTTTCTGTCATCCGATATGTAGCTTTTAAATCACATTGTTGGTGTTTTCAGTCAGTCTGATAACCTGCATGACAGACTTTGTTCAATGATGACCTTTAGCTCTCAAACCAGCGCTTTGCAGGCTGTGCTGGGAGCAGCTGGCCTGCTTCCCTCGCCTCTGAGTTCCCCACAGTGCCGGGCACCACGGAACAGTCATGGAGTTCAGTGGACTTTAAATGCCGCTTCCTGCCATAAAGACTCCCGTACATTTAATCCCATCTCCCAAATTTGAGTGAAATATAAGGAACTACAGTTACTCTTTTTGGATATAAATTTAACCAGTTTGTAGTCATATAAAAAATCCAGGGAGCTGAGAATATTGGTTCCAGGTAAAGTTGAGACCAAAATCTTAAAGGAAATGAATTTATATTAGAAAACCGTAATTACTCACTTTTACTGCAAATAGGCCAACCATTATTAAGCCAGATCAGCATAATACATGCTTGCAGGCATAGGACATATATAAAGTTATTGACTAAGGTCTAGATATAAATTCTGGATCAGGCTTCTGCCACCAGCGATGTACATAGCAACTTGGAAAAATGTGTGACTATTAAGCAGACATAAATGGTTATTGGTTGAGACTGACAATTTACTTAGATGAAGTCCTATTCGTTTGTAAATGATTAAAAATTATAAGAAAAATTCCGTAGAAAACGTTGGAGCACCGGTATTGCTGTGATGTGAGGTGAAATACTGAGTATTCCTACTACCTTTCTTCTATGTGAAAATTAATTCCTAGTCATGAAATCAACAGTTACTTATTGAGCACCTACTGGGTACCTGGCATTGTTTCAGACTCTTGGGATGGAATGGGGAAGACAGTCTGACTCTTAAAAAACTTTTTTTTGGTTTGAAGTAGATCATTTCAGACAAAGCTTTGAAAGCAATGAAACGGGTGGATGTGGTGGAGGGAACTGGTATGTAAGGGACTCCGACAGCTGGGGCGGTCAGGGTAGGTCTTCGCTTAAAGGTGGTAACATTTGAGGCAAATTATTGTTGCCAGGGGTCATGTGAATATCCTGGGGAACAGCATTCTGGGTAGAGAGGAGCAAGCAGAGACCCGGGGATGAGACTATTGAAGGAGTTCAGGGAGCAAAGAGATGGTCCGCGGGACCGGCGTGTAGTGAGTCGGGGAAAGGGGTGGGGGGCTGGGGCTCGTGGGGTGCGAATGTGAGGCACCCATCTCAGGGAGTGGAGATCACTCAGTGAATCTGAAAGCCCTTCAGGTCCGCACTTCATGGAGTGCCCACTTCAAATGCGTGGTCATGATTTTCTTCAGTGAAGAGCTCTTGGTGCCGCTGTAGACCCGGCAGCTGCGTTTGGCCGACTGTGGTTTCTACAAAGGTGTGACGATGCAGACGAGGGCCGAGGGAGTAGGTGGCAGCGCAGTGACGGTTGTGATGGCGCACCATGGGGCCTGGGGTGGTCGGGAGGACTGTTATTCTGAGCACCGCTTCTGCACCCCATCGGTGAGGGAGGGGTTCCTGCCCTAGGGTTATAGAGTCACTGAACACTCGACACTCAAGACTGGACAGATGAGGCTGACAACAGAGTCTGAGTTGCGAACTGGCACCCCAGGAGAGGGAGGAGATGCCAGAGGCTGTGCAGGGTCACCCAGGGCACCTGGGAACAAAGTGAACAGTAGTGGGAAGCAGGCTTTGTGGTGGTAACAAGAGGATAAGGCGCCCTCTGCTTCCTGCCGGAGAGGATTATGTTAGCTTGTTGTAATAAATCTGCAGCGTTCAGGAAACTAAAACCTGCTACTCAGGGATAAGCAGGAGCCAGGCCTGGTGCCCATGGCCAGGAGGGTGCTTGTCTGGTTGTGTATCTGTGGCAGTAGAGTGAAGGGGAACTTGTGATCAGGCCATCTGAGGCCCTCCTGGTTGTCCCAGGATGTCAAAGCAACACATAACATTGCACCTTAATTTTGAGTCTTACACCACAGCTGGGAAGATAGGGGAGGAATGGCCGTAACAAAGTGGCAAATGGACTCAGAGCTCCTTATGTTCAAGCCTCACCACAGCGGGAATGATAGCATGAGGGAGGTGGGAGGTTAGACGATGTCAGGGTGGGGAGATCGAAACCGTGATCTTGGAGGGGTTTCAGTTGTTTGAGATAAAATAAAGGAAATTACCATGCAAGTGTGTGGCTGAAGAGGAACCGGGTGGCGATAGATGACCTTGGAGATGTGGAACTATGGTGGGGACAGAGTTGTGAAGCACGGTGGGCTTAGTTTTAAAATCACTTAGAGGTGAGCGATCAGGCTACTGTCCTAGGTGTTCACTGAGAAGACGTGAGCCCACAGCATGATCTTCTCTTTCGGGGAAGCACAAGGGGCTGTGATGACTTCTGGGGAGGCCAGGTGGGGGTACAGGCTCCCAGCAGCACCGTGGGCCCCAGACCCCTTCTGCTGAGCTCGGTGCCTGGCACAGCCCCTGCCATTAGGTGTAGGGTGTTTAATGAGTGTTGGTCAAAATGATTTGAATTGAATGTTTTAATTAAAGAGAACATGAATGGAAGTTTCTGGAACCCCCTCCCCTCTTTACCTTTAGGGGTTTCTAGATTGATCAGAGAACTGATGGTTTCCTTTCAGCTGTATCAGGTTATGGGATTCTCTTGTGTACCAACTCAACTGAATTCAAATATTTGATATACATTTAATTTGTGCCTACTAGATGCCAGACACTGTATTTGGTGCTGAGGATGTAATGGAGAATAAAAGAGATAATCCCCCGCATATACCTGGGGACTTTTTTGTAGCCTATATATTTGGGAAATTTGGAAGAATATAATTGGAAATAGGTAATTGTGACACAGTGTGATAAAGTGCTATGATAAACAAATACAGATACTTAGGAGGGGCATTTAACCTAGAAATAGAGTAAGGGAAGTCTTTGTGAAGGGATAACACCAGGCTGTGATCTGAAAGTTGAACAGAGTTTGATTGTAGGGGTTGGGATTGGGGGTAAGGAGAAGGCGAGTACATTCCAGAATAAGGACATAGAATATATTCCGACCCTCGGTGTACTTTCTTTCTCTGACATCCTTAAAATGTTTTTCCTCGAATTCACATAATTAAAAGTATGCATTATATTAATTCACATGATGATTTTACAAATTTATTCTATTGTTTATTTCATGTCTATCCTATACATCCATAAACCCTTGGGGGTCTAGCCTATCTAGTTCTTCAGAGAAATGTAGAATTGGTGCTTACTAAGTTATGAAGCAACTAACTTACTGTAACAGTAGAAATGAGTATATGCAGCTCAACAATAGCAAGACTAAAAGAAACCAGAGATACATTACATATACAAAGTGAATGTTTGAAAAAGGAAACAGACTCATATGCGCAAGCTCACAGATATATGCTCTAATTTAGAGCTTGTGGGAGCTATCACTCCTTGCATTTAGAAACATGAAAACAAAATTCAGGCCTTCAAAAATTTCCATCCAATGTGAAACAGCTAGCAAGAAAACAATGCCCTTAACACACAAGGTTGGAAGAAGCAGATCTTTCCCCAGTCGAGCCTCTGGATGAGAATGCAGCCAGTGGACACTTTGATTTCAGCCTTGTGAAATCTTAAGCCAAGACTCCAGCCAAAATGTGCCAGATCCCAACCCACAGAAACCATGAGACAACAAATTTGTGTTGTTTTTTAAGCCCTTAAGTTTGTAGTGATCTGTTATACAGCAATAGAAAACTAATTCTGAGTGATAATTACACTTTTCCTTTGGGTGGTTTTGCATCACAGATGAGAGAATCCATGTGAAGTATCGAGCATAGCGCACAGCCGCACGGTGACTATCGTTACTTAGCAGGATTAGCTTGATTTCAGGCAAGTGATTTAATCTAACTAGACCTTGGATTTTCTCATCCTTGATATGAGAATATTAACCTAGAGTTAAATTTGTATAGACCCTGAAATTTGATTCAAAGTGTCTAGGGATTTCTAAAATATCAAACCCCTGTTAGGATGTAGCATTAAGGAAGTGTCTGATGCTCCAGAAACGGCCCCTCCTAACACCTGGAGTGTATAATATGCCTTATGCTTTACATTCAGGACTTCAATCACTAAAAAGTACTTTGCAGGCAATTTAGTTTTCTGTTTTTGTTTTTGATTTTTGATTGATTCACTTATTTACTTATCTAATACCACCTTGTGAAATTCTTTGTTTGGTGATTGTTTTCAGAGAGAAGAAATGTCAGAAATGTCCCTCATGTCTATGGGACACTGTGCTGTAAGCACTTTATAGTGGCTGATCATGTCTTTTAGAAAATAGAGCCACTTTAAAAAGGTGAATTCAAAAGAAAGGGTTTTATTAGCCAGTTAATGCTGAACAAAGAACATCCCTCATAAAATGAAAAAAATGGTGTGTTTTAAAACTCTTTGGAAATGTCAATTTCCCAAAATAAGCCACCTGGTCCCAGGCTGAAAGTTAAGATGTGTGGTTTCAATTGTGGAAAGTAACATTTAGACAGTGTATCAACTAGGTGCTAATATGTCTTTATTAGGGCCCATAACTTCACAATTAAGTTTTCTGAATGTGTTCAGATTAGATCTCATTAACCTCTTAAGATGAGATAACCGACAGGGTGAATTCTCACAGCTGTTTAAGCAGGTGCCTGGATTTCACACTGTCTGTTAACAGTGTGGAAAGATGAGCTATAAAGCCCAATGTGTTGGGCCACGTTGGTGTGACATCCCAGTTGCAAGGAAACGGTTTTTGCCATATGCTCATTTCAGGGCCCACATGCAGCATGCACAAAGCAGAAATGATAAACATCCCTTCCAGCACCCCCGCAGTGGAAAATTCTGCTCCTTTCATGCTGGCAGCCTGGTGGGAATGGTTTCCTTAATGGCTTTGGTGGAAACTTTATGGAAGCTTTGATAACCAGAGAGTGAAGCTAGGGAAAGAAGCTTCATTAAGGACAGAGTGAGATTCTTGTTTGCGGGCTGTGCACATTGCAGATTAGAGATGGCCACCAGCAGCCACTCACCTCCCCAGGTGCCGGTTAGTAATTTACTTTCACTTACACTGGCTGGTGTTGTGCGTGTGTATCTGCAGTCATACTTATCGTTGCCTTTAAAGGTCACAGTCTGTGGTGCACTTACCTGCGGCGTCACTGGCTGCTGTTGCCTGGGAGGATTGTCAGAAGCGTCGCTGGAGGCTCTCCTGCTGCAGAGCTGGGCTCCCCACTCAGCAGTCCTGGGTCAGGGGCGCCTGCCGGGTTTACTGGTCTGCACTTGTACTTTTTTTTTTTTCTAATTTAGCTTCTTTGCAGCAACTCTGATTTCTGACGGCAGAGCGGCTCGCCTGCTGCTCTGCCTTGCGCCATGTCTCCTTCTCCCGTAGCCCCGTGGCAGGTGGGATTTTCTTCCTGACTCCCCTTTTTCTCAGCAAGCTCCCTCTCCATCTGCCCCTGGGGCACAATGTGTTTAACCTCTCGCTGCTCATAACGTGCAACTACGAAACCGGCATATGGAGACCACCCTGGATTCTAAAACTAAGTGGCCTTCCAGGCAGGCGGTCTTCTGGTTAACAATGCCCTCTGGACGTCATGCTTCTAACCCACGTGGGACGATTCTTCAGGGCCTCATACACTAGAGTCAGTGTCGATGGCCTTGAACATCCTCCAGACTAACCCAAGGATTTTCTGGGTGACCTTGTGTGCCATGGGGTCCCCATAAACCTGCACCATGGTTGGCCATAGCCTCTCTATGAACCATTAAGCATTAAGCAGAACCTCCGTTGAGGGGCATGAGTTCAGCTTGTGGAACAGCCGGAAGCCTGCCGTTTCTGTCTGCAGGGGTCTGAGAACTCAGCAGGGAAGTGTAAAACCTCGTGTGGGGTAGTTTCAGGAAAAGCATTGCTTCTGGGACAGACGCACATGAAGCCGGAGCAGGCCGGGCAGGGCGTTGGTGTAACTCCTGTCCTCAAAAGTGTTTTTTAATAGCCTAATGGCCTGGGTAATGGGCCTGAATTTCTGTCAGGCAGGTAGTCTCTTAAGGCAGGTTCAAAACGCAGTTTTCTGAGGCAAAAGGAACCATGGGCTCAGAGCCCTCAGGTATTTCGGAAGGTGGTCTTTGGACGTGGGTGGTCTCCTCACAAATTTTTGTTGTGCACATTGAAGGCCTGTGTTTGGTCAGTCTCTGTTAGTCATCTGTCTGTGTGTGTTGCATTTGTTTACAAACTTTCAATGGACAGTATCAGAATTCACTTGCTTTTTAACAGACCGAGCACAATCATCTTTCACCATGGCTATTTAAAATGTGTTTTTCACTATCAAATTCACTGGCTATGGTAAGCTTATGGGTGGTGCTGGAGAAAGGGTTTACTGGGCAAATGACAGGTTTAGGAAAGTCCAGTTACTTCTTCTAGAACATGGGGTAGGGACTCAGAATGGTCTTTCCAGAAAGTTAGGGACAATCCCATGTGAGAGGGCAGGTGCAGGGTCTGAGACAGAGGGGGAGGACACAGGCATGTCCCGGCTCTGTCGGTAGAGTGTCAGCGTGGGACCTGAACGCTGAGGCCAAGCCTGGCTTCCCCAGGGTCCCGGCCACGGGCTAGTCCCGTGGTGTGGGATGATGTTGGCCTTCAGGTGACTCTAAAAGTGGCTGCATCAGAGAGGAGGGAATATACGAGTTGAGGTCTGTTCTTGGAGTGTTTCTGCTGCATTTTCCATTCAGCTTCACCTGCACCGAAGCAAGACCCCCTTACTTGGTTGCCTCAAAGCGGTGAAGCCATCCGTCTTCTTTGAATGCTACGTAGAGAAAGCTTTGCCATCGGTAAGGGCGGACTCACAACGGTGCGCTGACATCCTGATCGTGAGTGATGGAGCCTGACCTTTGCTGCAGCGCGAGACCTGCTGGCGCTGATGCCTGGTCGCAGCTGCCGCCCACGGGGCCCTTCCCGTCTCGCCCCAGCCCCACCCCTCCAAACCCACCTGGACCTTCCATTATGCCCTGGGATTCAGAACGGCTGAGCCGAAACCCACTGTCTTTTACTCCAAGCTTGTTGTTGAATTCCCGGTCTTAGGAAACAGAACCTCCATCGTCCCAGGAATTTGGGCCCCTGCCTTTCTGTCCCCCCATCCCTTTAGCCAGTGAGGCGCTAAGGTCAGTCGCCTCTCCCTTCCGCCAGTTCTCCCTCTCCAGCGACTGCCCTGGCCGCTCTTGTTATCTCCCAGCCGGACTGCAGCCTCCCTGCCTCGCAGTTTGATTCCTCTAATCCATTCTCAATAAGCTGCCAGAAAAATCTAAAACCCGGATCTGTTCATATCTTTCTTTCAACCTGTGAAATGTGCACACGGACACCACCCCAGGTGCTAATGTTCGGTAGAAAATGTAATTTTCCAAAGTTAGAAGCATTCAATGAACACCCAGTGTTCTTGTGAGAATGACCCAAGTTCTTGCCGCAGACCGTCTGCCCACCTGACCCCAGCTGCTCTGGCTGTGCCCTCTCTTGCTTGCCACCATGGGGTTGCCCTGAACTATTCATAACTGATTGAGTAAACCGCCCCGTTTCATACTTTCTGCCTTTGTTTACGCTCCTGACACCCCTTCTCTCCCGCCCGCCTCACCTGGAGGGCGCCTCTGCTTTCCTGGGGATCCCTGTACCTCTCTCCTCGTTTAGCTCATGATCACCTTTGGGAAGCTGAGAATTCCTGAACGCTTTCCTCACCTTCCTCATCTCCCGACCGGCAGAACTAACTGTTCCTCGTTTGCATTCCCTGCCCGGCTTCTGGCTCAGCAGCTGTGTCGTTTGTCGTTCTTCCGTCTGACGGGACTGAGTTCCTAAGGGCAAGGATTGTGTCTTATTCTTCTAGGTGTTTGGTCCTTTTTAGTTTATCATGATTATTTGTTGGAAGAAAGAATAGATTTATGGCATATCTGCTGCTCCTGGGTGTAAGATGAACGTAATGACAATTCTCTGAGCGAATAGGCTTCCTATGTTTTGAGAGCATTTCCCTTCATCTTACCAATATCTTCACATAAATATGGGAAAGAGTAGATTCCTTCCCTCCAGAAGGTTAAGGGATTTGCCTTTACAAAATAAATAGGATCAGAATTAAATTTTTAAAAATTCAAGTTTAGATTCTATGTTAAGGTCATCAAGAGGATGTGACCTCAGGTTGACCTGAGATCAGGATGCATCATCGGAGGCTCCTTTCCTCTCCCTGTACCTGGGGATGTACACGCTGCCCACTGCCAGGGCCATTTCAAGGGCGTAATGGTGAGAGAGACACGTGGTGCTTGGCCTGGTGGGACCGAGCCCAGGCAAGGCCCTGTATGAACCGTGGAGGTTCTGGAGGCAGGTGTGGAGACCTGCTGGCTGGCCGTGACCAGGTCCCTTGGCTGGCTAAGCCTGCCCCTGCCCAGAGCAACCCACCTTTCCTGGGAGTGTGGGGTTCACTTCACTCAGAAGCTCCCCAGGTGTGGGCCCCCCGTGGGTGAGCCGGCCAGGAAGTCCAGGAACCAGGTCTGTGGGGCCCCTGTGGGCAGGGCAGCTCAGTCAGGGGCTGAGGACTGGCTGTGAGTAGCAGGTACCCCCAAAGTGCTGGCTGCTTTGCTGGGCTTGTTCAGGGGCCTGTGGCCGAGGGTGCGGTGGATGCGGATGGGGGACAGAGAAGGCCATGTCCACGTGTCTGCTGGCTTGGGGCCAGCAGGCAGAGCAGGGGAGCAGGGCCTTTCCTTGAGGACCTTAGGGTGCTGTTTGCAGAGCCAGGTAGGCAAACACTGCAGGGAGTCAGGCTGGGGACTTGAGGCAGCCTGACCGGGACACAGGGCATGGGCCCTGGGAGATGAGGACAAGGACGGGGGGACGCTGCGGCAACGGACAGCAGCCACGGGCAGAGGCCTGGGGGTCGCCGAGGGAGCCACCCTTGCCGCTTGGGAGTAAGGGGCAGTGCTCCTGAGACCCCAGCCCACCACCCAGGGAGACCTTATCTGTTTGTAATGGGGTGTCCTCTGGGGTGGCCGGGTGCTCTAGTTCCTCGGTGAGTGGGATCCGCCCAGTCTCCATGGGGGTCGGGTTGTCGGCTGGACCTGTGGAAGCGCCTGGCCTGGCCCCTGGAACAGCACATGCACCACTGAAAGAGGGGGAAAGGCGGGGGTCCCGGCCTGGCTTATCCACTCCAGGTCCGCGTTCTCACACCTGGCAGTGCCGCCTCCCTCTGCCACTGGGCATGGTGTGCACAGCTGGGTCAAGGTCCTAAGGCTGCCAGCTCCCTCTCTGCAAGGCCAGGCGGGTGCGTTCTGGTTTCCCCTAGTACAGCCACTTGGCCACCACATGTGTTCCCTGTGTTGGCCCGAGGACCGCACCGTGCGCAGAAGCCCTTACCAGTCCCCAGCAGGCCTGAATGACCGCCGACAAGGCCCGTCCTCACTGAGCCGCGACGTCCCGCCAGGAAAGCTGTCCTCTGGGACGGCGTGGCCCCGGGAGTGGGCACTGCCTCCCAAGGACCCTCCGTGTCACCCAAACACCGCCATGTGTTCACCCGGTGAGTCTGCTGATGTATCGCCTTTGCCCCGTCACCCAAGGACACAAGGGGCACCCTGAGTGATCTGTCCCCCAGCCCAGGGGACTTAGTGAACCAATGGCTTGGATCACGGGGCTCTTGCTGGAGAAAAAATTGTTACTTACATTCGGAATCATTATCTAATGTGTCCTCTGATGTGCTTATATTGTTGCTATGGCATCTGCCATCAACGCAGCCAGACAGCCACCACATGGGCCACCTCCGTGCTGATAAAACTCCTTGCTGATCACTTAGATATGGAAGAGGGGGACGTATAAGACTGTAGGAGCCCGTCCCCAGGAAGGGATGTCATCTGGAGGGCATGACCACCAGTTAACCTGAGAGCTGGACCCTGGCAGTCAAGGCCCCTTGTCCCCTTCCCTGTCCTGGGAATGTGCATTCCACCGACTGTTCCCATGCTTTTGAAGGCTGTTACCTGAGATAAGGTGCTGTTCGGACCATCTGTTTGCTATAATACCTGACTGCACCCACTGAAGGCTTCTGCATAAACTGTCAAGCTTCCCGTGGCCAGCGTGCAGACCTACGGGTCTTTGGCCTCGTATGGAAGTTCCCTTGCTCGTTAAACCCACCACGGCCCCGTGCGGAGGGGCCGGCTCCTTCCTTGCGCCCTCCTCCCCCTCCGTGTATGGGGCCGGGTTCTGGCTTCACCCAGAAAGTGCCCAGGATTTGAACCCACACTCCGGCCAAATGCTAAGTATCTCACCGATCCCAACCTGGACTCTCCTGTGAGCCTTACGTGTGTGGTGCTGGGCGGTGCCACTCTCGGGACACTGTTCTCATGCCCCGTCCAGCATGTGTGTCATGCACTGGGACAGAATGCTGTGACGACATTCACTTCATTTTCCCCAAGTACATGACACTTTCACTTTCTTTGTGTGTTCTTTTATGTTATGAAGATGTGCAATGAGAAAATGAAGATAGATGTCCATAGTAATACTTGAAGAAAATATATGGATATACAAAGTTGGATAATGTATGCTGGTTCACGAAATACCTTCAAGATCAGCATCTTAATATGGTTTACTTTGCACATAATGCTTTTGCTTTGGCCTTGAAAGCATTTTCTAAACAAAGCTTTTCTTCTCCACGTCCACACCCATGTTTAATGCAGCCCTTCAATAATACCATGAAATGAAATAAGTTACTTGGGAAATGCAGACTGATTGTTAAGAATAGCAAGAATTATCAGCAAAGACCCTCCTATCAGTATATTTTTGAGCAAAGGAAAGAATATTTCAATTTGAGAACTAATTTCATCTCTCACAGCATAAAGTAATCATTCATCTTGGACTTTGGGATTTGTTCATGAAGCTATTTTTTCGACTGAAATGTAGTTGAACAAAAATAATAGCCCATCATTAGAATGATATCAGTTGTCGCCATTGGAGTAAGTAGACTTTCATACATTTAATCTGTTTGCATCCCAGAAATTAAATCTTTTCAGCTCCTGAATTCATGGAAAGTTTATTTTTATTCAACATGGGTTTTAAAAAGATTTCCCACTAGATGTTCCTTTTCCTGACTTAAGAGCTATTTTTTCTGTTTTTTTTCTATTCTCCCTCTCCTCCATCCCCCACTTTAAGAACTAAAGACTATTGTCCCTTGTCCTCTGTGTATGGCTTGAAGAAGGCTTGCTGCATGGCTGTCTAATGAGGAAACTGCCGTAGGGATGTTGGTGGCGGTCACACCCCTTTGCCACTGTAGGCTTGTTCCATTTACTGACCAAGATTTGGGGCTTTTCTTTAGCACATGTGTTCTTCTGGTGGCCTCATTTGGGATAGCATTTAAAGAAGCTGGCTATAGTGAATCCCAACTGCATGACCCATAATTAGTCTGAACAATATTTTCCATTTTAAACCCTGATTTTATGGGGTTTACTACTTGGCCCATAAAATCCTGTTCCAAGCTTAGTCTTGGCATAGTTTTTAGCATAAGTGAATTTACCATAGCAATAAATCATGAGCTTAGTTCTTGGACCTATGAAGAGTGAACACATGGGAGCTCACTGGCAGGTTTGGCGGGGGCAGACGTGTTGCACATTTAGGTAGGGCACAAGGTGCCCAGCGTCAGTGAGAGACCTGGACTGGGGGCGTCCAGGGTGGGGCTCAGAACAGGCACACAGGGGACGCTCCTGTCCTGGGAGTGAAGGAGTGGCTAAGACTGCTCAAAGACAGATTAAGAATGCCATGAATCTGGGGCAGTGTCTCCACTGTGGGTTTGATAAATGAGAAAAGGCAGCTCTTTGAAAAAAGGATTACACAGGACTGATTTTTTTTGTGTGTAAAACATGCCTGTGTGAATGCCGGCATCTGTTTTTTTTCTGTCCCCATCCCCGAAGAACACTGGCTAACATCCTCAATACAATAAACATTCCTATTTCAAACTGTGCACTGACAGGGCCATCTCCGGGAGGAAGTGTCGGTATTTTAGCCCCAATCGGCGTCCTGTGGGTCCCAAAGGGTGGTCCCCCAGCTTCATCCGTGTCCCCTGGGGACTCTTCAGAGATGCAAATTCTTGGATTCCCCCCAGACCTCCTGAGGCAGAACTGTGGGGGTGGCCCAGGAATCTGTGCTTTACCAGCCATTCTGATGTCTGCTGGAGTTTGAGCCCTGCCGGGGGTGTGGCGAGGGTTAAAGGGCCTTGTGATGGGGGGGGCCTGGCTTTCTCTCCTTGTTCTGCCTCATCTTCTGCAATTATTTAACCTCCCTGGGCCTCGATAGCTGTATATTCATTAATTTATTGCTGATGGTATCATACCAATAATAGAGATAATGGTAATACCTACCTCACAGGGTTTTTATAATTATGAAGTGAGCTAAGATACATAGAGCCCTTAGCATACTGACTGGTAGATAAAAAGTGCTTAATATATTGTTATTATTACAGTTGTACAAATAGGAATGAAAGGCAGCAGTGAGAGAGACCTTCTTCATTTGTTTGCTGTGTCACAGGCCCCCTTATTCCTTTCAGCCCACATGACACATTTCGTGGGGATGCGGTTTAGGGGCAGCTGGACTAGAAGCTTGTGTTCCGTGTAGCTAAGGCAGTTAGTTAGCTGCTCACTCTGACTGTTGGACGGCTGGACAAAGGAGAATGAAGGATGGGTCTGCATAGCACACTTTTCCAAATAACAGGCAATTTAAGGAAAGAATAATAAACACAGAAATTGCCTTCCTAGAGCCAGGAAAAATAATTTTCAGATTCCATTTCTATGTTAGATGACTTCTCAGTTGTTTCTAGTTATTTAAATAGAAGTTAATCAGTTGATGGAAATAAAGTGTCAACAGGGCATGAGGAATTGACTTGTTCATATGACTTATGAGGATTCTAAAAAGCATTAATTAGCTAATGTTTTCAAGATGATGTTGCGATAGAAGTTATAAAAATCATTATTATATCAAAGATCTGTATCTGTCATTACCCATAGCAATTATTAGCTGCAGCCCTGCTATTGTCTGTAATGGCACATATTTATTTCACGATTTAGCACCAAAGGAAACTGCAGAAGATACCTTAAAGATATAAATAAAACTTCATTAGAGAAAAATTATAAATAAATATACACTGTAATGGTAAATTCTTAAACAATTATCTGTGATTTGGCATGGCTACTCTGGTTGAAAACAAGTGATTTCTCACTTTGAATTTTGGAATTCATATTTATATTCTGAAGTCTTATTGCATCATGAAAGTAGCTTGAATTGCCTCTCTCTACACACACACACGTGAGCTCACAATCACACATGTGCACACCCATTTCTCCCAAGAGTTGAAATCTTTCATATATATGATAATATTAAATACTTAATTTTCAAAATGAGATAACTACATGGACACAATTCAAAGTTTTCCCTCCCCAAATTGATCTAAGTGTGGAGATGAAGACTAATAATGGCAACAAAGTTATGTAGTTCTGGGGTGCAACACCCTGAAGTACATGACAGTGATATAAAGCAGTTCCGCAGATAATGCTCAGAAAGCAGTCTCCCCTGTGTGAATGAGAGTGGGGAGAATATTCCAGAAGGAGATGGCTGGATTCTGGCGTGGGGAGCTGGGGAGCTTCCTCCTCTGAAGGAGTGGGGAGCCTCTCAGGTGAGATGGACGTCCTTCTTCTCTCCATGTCTCGACTGGAGAAGATGCTGAGAAGTGGGGTGTTGTGTGGGGTCACAAGAATGGGATCAGTCGGTCAGATCTGAGTGGGGCTCTTCATTATTTCCTAGCTGTGTGACCTTGGGTGAGTTGCTTAACTTCTCTGAGTCTTAGTTTTCTGAAAATTGTAAAATGGGCACATTGCACTCAAATGAGACAATAGATATGAAAACGTGTGGTAATAACTACAAATGTTAGCTGTTATTATCAAAGATGTCATCCATCCTTATGCTCATTCCCTCTTTTCCTGGAAAACAGCCATTGGGCCAAGGGACTCGCTTCCTTCCTCTAGCCCCTCACCCCCGAGGGAAGGCCTGGGAGCCAGTCACGCTCACGAGATGACCGTGCTGTGTGGACATGGCCCTGGTTGGCCTGGATCGTCAGTTGTCATTTTTAAGGATACATGTATTCATGCCAGTTGGATGAATCGGTGCATTTTCCCAAGTGCCCAAGTCTATGCAGATATATAAAGACTTCCACCATCCTTGGTAATATTCATTAATCCTAAGTCAGACCCACTCGGGAGCCTCCTGAGGCCATCTCTGGGGTCCATGCTGAAGCAGTTTCAGAGGCAAAACATGCCATAGGGAAGGCCTTTTCGAATTCTGCTCCGTCTCCTTCCTTCTATGGGGTCCCAGGTGCCAGGCCTCGATGCGACTTCTCTGCTGCGTCTTTATGAAGATGGGGCCCGCCATGGTGATGGTTTCCTTCCTCCGTCGGGAGTCGGGACGTAGCAGGGGCTGGAAACCCCAGCCGAGCTCGTTTCAGGAACAAATGTGCAATAGAATGACTCTCTGCCTCCTCTCATTTTGTTTTCTTTTTTGTTATTCATTATGTAACTTTCTGAAAACTAATCATGCATTCGAATAGGACAGGCAGGCCCTTTTGGGGCTGCATTTCATTTTTCTGTGTTAGATGCTCAAACACATAGTCCAACATTGTATTTCAATGTCTTGAGAAGAAAGGAGATTGAACATATTCAAGAATATCTTTGACTTAAAAGGGAAAAATATGAGGTCCAGAACATTTCTGAATACAGGGCTGAGAGCAGAATTCTGCAATTAGTCACTCTGGGAAAGAGGGGAATAGCCTCATAGGAGTTTAAAGACTGAAACACTTTAAACAAGTGTATCAGAGAGCTTTCCTTCTGACATCCTCATTTTTTAGTTTTCACGAACCTTTGATAAAACCCTGGCTCTGAGTAAATCTAATGCCTGATTGGATTTTTTTTCCAGAACACTCTGCCAGATAGTTTTGGGGTGGGTTGGGCCAGGAATGCCGCGCTTCACTTCTTTTCTCTCTTCTCCTTCTTAAAAACATTTCTCCCACCCAGCCCAGCTATTTGACCCCCACCCCCACTTACTAATTATCATTCACGTCATGTGTGCAGGCCACAGTGTTGGACACACTTACCATGCCTTACCCTGTTTTAGCCTAGTAGCGATCTGAGTGCAGGGGCTACTATTACCCCCATTTCAGAGAAAAGGAAATTGAGGTGTAGAGATTAAATAAATTGCCTAAAGTCCCCAGCCAGTAAGTGATGGGGCCGCGGCCAGCTGACTCCCAGGGGGCTTTTCACTCAAGATCCTAAGACCGCCGTGGTCCCTAATAGGGGGAAACCAAAGAACCTAGTGTGATAGCCCCCGTGTCTCAGCTCCTCTCCAGCCGCACTGTGTTAGTCTTGCCTCGGTTTTGCATTTGTTTTATTTGTGTGATTAACTCCTGTTCCCTGAGTTTGAGTCATAGTTCCTATAACTATGTTTTTTACCTTATTCCCTAAACCAGAGTTTCTCGATTGTGGCATTATTTGGGGCTGATGATTCTTTGTTATGGGGGCAGTTCTGCCGATTGCAGGGTGGCTGCTGCCTCCTGGGCCGTGCCCACTGGATCCAGGTTTGACGCTCGGTGTCTCCACACCACTGTGACCCGTGAGGGCGACTGCCCTTGGGTAGAAACGTCAGCCCTACCGCTGCATCCCCGACTGGGTGGCCTGCCAACTACTTTGTCCTGCCCGGCCTGGGACTGTCTTGCTAGGTCAGTCTTTGCTAAATACTGACCCTGAACGTCAGCTCCCTGGGGTCAGCTAAGCAGTGTGGGGTCATCTCTGCGTGTTTTCCAGGTCTGGGCTCCTCCTCACTGGCCTTGGGATACACCTGCTGTCACCTGCCAGCAGCCGCCTAGTGGTGGCAGATTCTCCCTGTTCCCTGGCTCTGTGCTGACCTCCCCGACGTGCTTTCCAGCTCCACCATGGCTTGTCCGCCATCTCTCCTGATCTGGGGGCCTTGAGTCTCTGCTACAGCCTCTGTCTCCCTGAGGGCTATGGCTCCTGAGTTTGTTCAAATTAATTCTCCACGTTCATCTTTGAAATTACCCTCTCCCCTGATTCGGTTGGGCTTGCATGTTCCATGGAGTTAGGTAGGTTCCCAAGTAGTGGGAAGGCAAGAATTTATACAGTCAAATGTTCTCTTGAAAATTCCCTATGAAACAGTGAGCTGATGACTGATATTTTCATCTTTCAGCAAGTCCACCCCAGTCACAAATTCGTCCAGCAATGGGACATGCCCCTGGGATTTAATTTGAATAGACTGGGTTTTTAAATACTAGAATTACATTCATCGTGGCCCTTCCGCCGCGAGAGCATTTGGGAGCCGAGAGGACTGAAGAGCCGCCGACCCTTTTGCCCCTTGCCCCACCGCTGGCTCCGCTGCGCGCGCCCCTGGACCCCGAGGGGCGCGGAGCACAGAGTCCCGGGATGTGGCCTAGGGGGCTTCTCGCACTTGTTTTTTTTTTGTTGTGAACAGGAGTAAGT
Source organism: Manis javanica (assembly GCF_040802235.1). NCBI lineage: Eukaryota > Metazoa > Chordata > Mammalia > Pholidota > Manidae > Manis > Manis javanica. The sequence goes on along the minus strand of NC_133170.1, from coordinate 2,690,695 downwards.
TCTAAATATGTAAGGTGCTATTCTATTACAGTGAAATATTTGCTGGGAGCAGTGAAAAGAAGGAAATGATGAAGGATTTGCTGGTGTGCATCAGCATTCTCTAAACAGAGTGGTTTTCAAACCCTCTTCCAAGGAACCTTGGGGTTCCTCAGAGGATCCTTAGGACAGTTGCGGGGAACACAGGGCTTAGTTCAGGAGCAGAAACTCTGCTTTCTTTTCTCTTTTGCTTTTTGAATTTTTGCAAAAGATCTAATTCAAAGAATAAGTTCAATGGCTAAAAAAAAAATTAAATCATGCAAAGCTTGATTTGTGGAACTCAGGCACATTGTTGATACTTATTTTCCTAATTAATTTGATTTTTATTCATGATTTGACTCATGTGCATATAGACACACCCAGTGATTTCTAATCTTTGAAACAAAATATCACACTCTTCTAAATCGATAACTTTCTTTATGGAATAATTTATCATGGCCATCTTTATATATCAGAACATAGAAACCTACCTCTCTTAAAAATGTTTCTGTGACATTCAATAATATGAAGATATAATAATAGGTTTTGTCATTCCTTGGATAATTAAGTAGTCTCACAAAATTTATTTTTTCAAATAATACAGCAAAAATTTTCCTTATAAATACTCTTTATTTCTTCAGCACAGATGCTGCGAAGTAGAACTTAAGGGTCTAAGGTACGTATAAACTTTTGGATACAGACTATTAAGTTACCTCTTGTAAAGAGGGATCTAATTTAAAATTCTACCAATAGTATGAATCTTCCCTCTACCAATACTCTGACCCAAACTGGTTACTATAATCAATTTAATCTCTGCTGATCAAGTGGGAGAAAAACAGTATTTTGTTATTTTCATTTAAGTTCCCTGATAACTGGTGAAATTTATAATCATTTCAAATATGTCATAGCCATTTATATTTCTCCTGTGAATTGCTTTTCACATACTTGGTTCATTTTTTTTCTTCTTGGTCATTCAGCTTTTCATATTGATTTTTGGAAACTGTTTCCTGAATACTTGCCGTCTGGTTGCTTGTTGTATATACCGTGTCAGTCTCCAGCTCACCTTCTAACTATAGTTTCTTTAACGTTGCGGAAGCAAACATTCAGGCGCTCAGATCCCTCACTCTTTTCCTATCTGACTTCACGGTGACGTGTTTTGCTTAGGAAAGCCTCCCTCACTATGGTATTTTGAAAACACCCTTTAAAACAACATTTTATGTAATTGTTTTTTGGTCTTGATATTGCTTTTGCATACGGCAAGAATCTGACTCTATTTTTCCCAGATACACAGGCTGTATTTTAAGACTGTTTTCTGAATTATTCATCATTTCCTTATTGAGTTCACAAGCCTCATTACTCATTTATTAAATTTCTGTATATAATCGGTGGGCTTCTGAAATCTGTATTTTGTTTATTCATTTATTTATGTTATATCAATAACAAAGCATTTTAATTAAAGTATGTTAAGTTGCCTGTTCGTTGTTCTTTTTAAAATTATTTCTTGCCTCCTTTCTATGTTATGTTTTCCAGATGAATATTAGAGTTTGTCAGGTGTGAAAAATATTTTGTTGTATATAGATTGAAATCATATTTAAATTACAGATTCCTGTGAGGAATTGATAGCTTTAAAATACTGAATTTTCTCAAGTAGGAGGGAACTGTCTCTCTCCATTTATTCTGGTCTTTTTTTCTTAAAGTTTTGTTCAAATAAGTATTGAGCCTTTTTCTTTAGTTTTATCATTTTTGTTCCTCTTGTAAAGTGGATCTTTTAAAATGTATATTCTAATTGTTTATTCCAGTGAATGCTGTTGATTTTTGTGTACTTATTTTGTAATCAGTCCCCTTCCTACGTACTGTAAGCTCTCTTCACATTTTCAGATGGTACCGCTGCAGCCATTTGGTTTTTACAGAGTACATGCAGCTCTGATGGGGGATGAATTACACAATGATTATCAACATCCACTTGGTTTCAAACTCTAACAAACATCACTTGCCCGTAATCACACAGGCCACAGCAGCCCCATCCTAGACGTGAACCCAGACTCACCACCTCTTTGCCTTGCCTGCATGCTGCTGTGCCTCCCAGCCTGCCCCACACCCTGGCTCCGGCACTCTGTTTAGGTAACCCATTAGGATCCTACGCCCCAATAGCACCCTGTCCACCCCCTCAGCTTCAGCGTGCCTCCAGGCCCCAGTATGTGATGTCCCCAGCTTCACTTCTTCAGAACCCTGTCCTCCCCTCATCCCCCACAACCTGGCTGGACAATTGAAAGTGTAGCAGTGACCCTAACAGTGTAGCAGTGACCCTAACAGTCCTATTTGGCTTTTGCAAATACCACCCCAGGATGGTTTAATAATAATGATGACAATTTGAAGCTGAGCATTTGCTAGGTTACTTTGTAACCTAGGGGTGTTCTGGAGTGAGAGCTGTGAATATGGCAGATGTGCTGTCTATCCTCCTGGAGCTCATATTCTGTTGGGGATCCTGCACTGAGGGAAAGTCTTCCCCACTTTTCCAGGGGTTCTTGTTGGAGGTGGAGTTCCCCCCTAGCTTCAGGCTCTCCTAACCACCTCCCAGCCAGGATATAACTGTCAATGTTTGGGAGAGTAGGGAGTTAAAGCCAAGTGGAAATAAATTTCTTTCATTAAAGGACATAACAAACACTCCTGACGTTTGCAGTTGGATACAACTTTGTTACAGTGTTTATGCATACATTTATATTTATTTATAGTTGTTATTCCCCTAGGTGTTTGTAAATCCTCTAGAGAAGCAAGGACTTAGTTCGTATCCTTCCCATGCTCTAGGACAGAACCAGGGCTGTTCAGCATTGATGCTCAGTGAATATATGTGGTCTCTCCGGATGGGGTACCTTGATAATATCCTGCAAAATCTTTCATCCCGTGGCTTCCTAAGGCATGTCAAGTCACAGCTCACTGAGCCTTCCTTGAAGTTTGGAGTTTACAAAAAGCAGCGGGAATTTTGGGCATGCTAAATGAGGATGGCCACCATCGTGGCCATGGATGGCGCACTTTGCTGTGTTAAATGAGAGAACACACTCTCATCTGCTAATTGTTGGTGTCTTCCTTGCAGAATAAAGAAGTAAGGAAAAATTTCTTTTAAAGAAAAGCCAAAAACTTGCTATAGATCTTTTCTTCTGACATTCCTGAGCAAGAGCAGGCATAGGTGGTATCATTTTCCAATCTTGCCCTAACTGGTATTGTTTGAATTCTTTTTTCGGATTGCCCTGAATTCTTGCCCAATAGTGTTTGTGTGTTGGTGAACACTACTTCTACAAAGAACAACTAAGCTTTCTTAATTGTCTGCTTATATACAAATATATTATTTTGTTCTATTTGGAGTGTAACAACTAATTTTTATATATGGTATTAGTTATCCTTTGAGTTTTCTGTTTATAAGGGTGGACTCACATTGTAGTCCCGCAGAGACAAAGATCTGTGGAGATGTATTTGGAATTTTCCCTTTATTATATCCATATGGCAAACACATGGCTCAAAAGAAAACTGGATGTTGTATATATGATTCAGAGATTTATACTATTGTTTCAGATTTTGTGTGCTTTCTTTCTCGATCTTCATTCTATCCATCTGGCTCAAGACCCTCTTTTGGTCCTAAGGAAAGTCATAGAATAAGTCTCACAAGGAGCTTATGAAAAACTCTAAAATTATTTTTTCAATCTTCAAAAATTGCTTCAGGGATTTATAGCAATGTGAGGGGAGATTTGCTATTTCATTTGTTATACTCAAACCAAACACACACTGAAGTTCTGATAGCTTCGTGTTGGACTGAAAGTTTCTTACAGCAGATTTCAAATAGGATTACAAGTATAATTTAAAATTGTCATTTAAAGCTCTGATTTAGTGGGCCACACGTCAGAGAGGTGACAGAGTGCCGGTCTTAGTGCACAGAGGGCCAGTGAGCAATACTTACTGAACCTGGTCATGTTTTTGCTCTGACTGGCTGACCATCTCAGCTTTCTTTCTTAGGGTGCCAAAGCCATTTAAGGTCGGAACAAAAACACTGGCCAAGTGAACTGGATATTCTTCATAATAAATAATTACCTCTAGTGAATGGCGAAGATGGAGAAGATGATGGTCTGAAGCCCCTTAGATGTAGCTCTGGGGACCGTCATTTTGAGAATCAACAAAGCTGAAATTTGTGGGTGATGTCTGAGTACCTGGATGTCTTTCTTAGTTGTAACTGGCTTTGAAGCTGAGTATGCGAATTCCTGCTCATTTGTGTAAGTTTCTTGGCCAATGTGTTTGTGAGAATGAAAGAGGGAGAGATGCAAGGGCCTTGATTTTAACCGTTGTTACAGGGAGGAGTCCCTGAATCAATAAAGAGGACTCACTGCAGCCAGGTAAAGGGTGTGGTGGTGGTGGGCTGGGAGCCAAACATGCAGGGTCTTTAGACCTGTGATTAATCTGCATTTTCTGAGGAGAGAGCTGACTTATGCCTGAATTTACACATGCTATTTTATAATTGCTAACACTTTTCTTTTTGTCTCCTGACGTAAATGAAACGGCCACACACCCAAAGGTCAAACATGAACCCAAAAGTCAAGCGGTTGCTTAGGCACTGGTTTGCTTTTATTGATACAATTACACTATGCTGTTTTCCCGCCCTACCTCCAGAGATTTTTGGTGACTTTATATATACACACACATATATATTTAATGCCGTATGAGAAGGAGGATTCGTAAGTCCTTTCAGGCATTGAGGTCTAGTTTCTGGAGTGGGATTACGTTAGTAACAATTACTAATCTTTATTGATACCAGGTGCTAGATGATCTAAGCACTGTAGAAACATTATTTAATTTAATCTATGCAGCTACCCTATAGGTAGGTACTATCTTTCTGGACATTGTAGCCATGAGGACATTGAGGCCCATAAACATAAAGTGACTTGCCTACAGATGTGCAGCTCACAGAGGACGGAGTCAGGATTTGAACCTGGGGACAACCACAGAGCCCTGGCCACACTGCTGCCTCTGACCTGGCCAGTGAAGCAGTCGTTGCAGAGCCTGGGTCAGAAGCAAGAGTGAGGCAGTTCATGTTCTCTGGTATGGCAGACACGTGGCCATGCCACCAACAGCCATTTCCACTTCCCTCCGATTTTGTTCAAGTCGTGGGCAGCCTGAGAAAGTTGAATAGTGATTACTCTAAGCCAAAGCTGGTAACTCCATTATTTTCCCATTAATTAGTTTAGGGCTGGTCTTGTGACAGAATTCTTGTCAATGGTAAGTGATGGCGTGTGCTGAAGTGTATAGGCAAGAGACGTCACTCTGTGCTCCGTTCTTACGATTGATGGATGGGATATGAAGCTCAGAGCAGCTGCAGCCAGCTTGCAACCAGGAAGACAAAAGATTGAGGAAGAAAGCCCACTGGGGGTATTAGTTAATAACATCTGCAGGGCCAATTCATCCTGGAAACTCCCTATGCTAACTGCCTTACTTTGGAGAAAATAAGCATGGACAACGGATGAAGCCGCTTTGAGCTGAGTTCTCTCTTTTTTTTGTAGCTCAAAACGCCCTCACTGGTACAGCTGGGTGCCAGACTGTGCCCCGCGCCCCTATCTTCTCCATAGTGTTTGTGTATAGGTGATATCATGTCGTGTTTGTCTTCATCGTTTGTGTTAGGTTATAAACTGGCTGTGAGTTCTTCTAAACAGATGTTTGAGGCTTTCCCAAATAGGGGTATTTTGAACAAAAGTGGATAGTTTTGACTTCAAGAACTAAATATTTACAGTCTCTCCAAGACTCTAAAGCTGTCCAGGAAGAAAATTGTGAGTGAATGTTCTATCACATACAGAGTGGAATAAACAACACACACGAGAGCCCTCCGGGGACTGTCAAACTCCATGAAATGTTACACATCTTTAAGCAAATCTACAGAGCCCGGTGCAAAGCGAACAATAAGTGCTGTGCGCAGGTCTGGGGCCCTCCACGAGGCGCTCTCCCTTCTCTTGGGAATATACGCTCTTCTTATCACCACAGGACAGCTTAAAGAATTCAAATAGAGTAGACGAGTTTCTCAGCTGAAGCTTAAAACATTTTTTAACTTTCTCTCTAACCCCATATGTGAAGAGACCACAACTGAATGGAAAGTGTTCATGAAAGCAAAGGGCAGGTTTTAACTATATATTTATTTATTTTTGGATTTTCGAAGCATGTGGGATGCCTCTCAGGAAGGTTAAAGACACGTTACGAGGCCTCCTCCGCTGTGGCCTGTCACCACCGCTGTCACCTGTCTTCCATGCTGGCATTATGCACGTGGCATTTCACAAACTGGAACGCCGAGGGCTTTCTTTTGAAATATAACCCTTAGTGACAAGGAGCGTTCCTTATGACTGGTTCAGTTGGTTTGGTTGGCATGGGGCATCACAGACTCTGTTCTCGTAGACTGGCTTGGAATTACCTCTAGGACTGGCTCAGGTAACCTGGTGAATCACGGATGTATCCGTGGACCCACCCCTGTATCCATGGGCCCAAATACAGTGGGTCTGGGCGCTCTTCCTCTGGGTTCTGGAAATTCCCTAATTCCTTCTGAGAAGATGCTGGCCATTCAGCAAATGCCTCCTTCAGTTCGTTCTGCTCCTGTTGCTGACCAAGGATGGCAGCTTACCTGTTGTTTAGGGGTGTGTCTCCCTCAGTTGATGGTGAATTTCTGAGATAAAGGTGCTCACGCCCCTGACCTCCCAGCACGTAGCACATAGTGGGTGGTCAATGAGCCCCACAGCTTTTTCTGCCCTCTAATTGCATGAGGTCTCTAAGAAGGATCGAAAGACAAACACGGCAATATGTCCTCACCTGATCCTTTGCCAGAGTGCAGAACAGGCTGAGCCCAGCTCGGCTAGTGCTCTGCATGCAGCCAGAGATTTCGAGGGGATGGATGTCTCCTGGAACTGACTTGTCCTGGACTATTTGTAGGACATCCATGGGCTTATTACAGTTCTAGGAGCCAAAGTGAAAGACCCCCCCCTTCCCTCTAAGCTCTGAATTCTGAGGTTGGCAGACACACCGTAGGCCATGCCTATGGTTACCGAAGAATGGAAAGCCAGACAGATATTAAACCTAGGGTTATAGGGTTATAATTATCTGATTAACCACAAATGGTACAAGAATTGACAATCTAATAGGGAAGCTGGCATGGAAAGCAGGTTCGAGACTTTCATAAACTGTGACATATTGAGACAAAAACGCATTAAGTGTCGTCTTGTGACATGAGCAGATCATAACCCTCTTACCCCCAAAGTGTGCCTGATGCAGCCCCAGAGATAAGGGAATTCCGCAACGTCCGGTCCTCCTCTGTGCTGGCGGGCAGTTCGGGACGCTGCGCGTGGGGTAGAGACCTGCGTGCGTGATTCAGCCGAGCACCTTTGTCGGGAAATATTATCCTATGCTCGGGAGGCACCTCCATCTCAAAGTGTTCTGGGAAGCATATAAAAATGTTAGAAGGAAACCAACACAGAACAGCAAGCGAGGGGAAGAGACTTGACTCAGAAGATGAAACTCGACTCCTGTTCTTTGAAAAGGGCCAGGGGATATTTAGTGGTTAAACAGGCCAACAGGAGCACTTTCTTTAAACTGAATTACTTTCCAGACCAGAAAGACTGTTACTACAGGCTCAGGGTTCCTTAGGCAATGGGATGCCCTCAGTGAGACGTGTACCTTCCAGCATTTTCTCCCCATCCCTCCATGGCTGCAAGCCCAGGCTGCTCACTGTGCACCTCAGGGAATGGGGACTGTGCCGAACGGGGTGTTCCTGGGTAAGGCTGCCCTGACAAGCTGCTGTCACAGGGGTTTGCACAAGCCCACCCCTGTCCTTCCCCACCCACTCCTCCTTGGAAAATTGCACCTCCAGAAGAGGAGTTCCCAGCTAAGGGCCCGGAAGAGGCAGGTACAAGCAAACCTGGGGCATCTGGGTGATGGAGGTGGGCTGCTTCACCCAGCAGGGTTTGTGTGAGGGACTTTGAAGGCGTGAGGGGAAGTCCTCAGGCTTCATTGATCCTGCTTGTATCTGCTGCTGTTGCAAGGGCTTTGCTTACATGATTTTATTTAATGCTTACAACAGGCTTATTGGCTAGGTACCAATCAATACTTTAAAGGCTCAGAGAGGGTGTGTTATGGGTCAGGTAAAGGTCGTAGGGCCAGCAAGAGGTGGGCCCTGGCTTCGGGTCCAGGCACTCTGACCTGGGCTGGACTCAGTTTCCGCAGGGAAGCCCCCTTTCTGGGCAGGATATCCGACCATGGAGGGCCTTGAGCAGTACCCTTAATTCTTTGTTTAATGTTTCCTCTGTGTGCAGGCCAGTGATCTGAAAACAGTTCAAAGGTGGTGGAATGCTCTTTCAAATGACATTTTGCCAATCTGTTAAACAGGTAAAATTGAAAGTGCCGATACACTAAACAGGGAAACACAATATCCTAACAGGCCAAAGTCAATGTGTTCTGGTTGAAGGGGGCGCGTACAGGGGTCGCCCCTGCTCAGCTGTCCACTCGGCCACGTCCCGGAGAGTCCCAGGGCCCGGGTCTACCCATGGCTGTGTGCAAGGGGAATGCTGGCGTCTGGGAAGAGAGCAGAGCCCCGCCGAACGGCGTGTATGTAGGTGAATGGCTGACCGTGAAGATTCGCGAAAGCGGGGAACAGACATACGTCAGACAAGAATATTTCTTCATTAAAAAATGAAGCTATCAGGAGTCAAAGGGCTGGTCTGCTAACTTAAATTCATTCATGTCACTTGGTTCATTTTCTTTTAGAGCAGATTTTTTTTAGTTCAACACATGGTATTAGCTTAAAAAAAATTTTATGTTTTCCGTCCATATTTCATTCTAAAAGGCAGGTTTAAGATGCAGGATGTATAGAACACGTTGTAATCTGTAAGTACTCGGGCATGAACTAAAAAGCCCATGATTGATTTCTGTCTCGGAGCGGTCTCCTCCTCCTCCCTGACATCAAACAGACCAGAGGCTGATAGAGGGGCCCTGGGCCCACAGGGGAGCCCGGGTGTGTGCGGCGAGCAGCGGGCTGCGGCTCCGTGGACTTGACTGCAGGAAGGTACTCTTGGTTTTAGGGATCAGTAGAACATGTATGTTGATTATATCGAGCAAACTCTTACATCTCTTTCATCTCTTGCTGTCAACCAGTCAGATCATGAAAGTTTACAAAAATTTCAGTCCATAGTTAGATGGACACGTTACTACATAGATGGATGAACTTTGGCCAGAAGGACTACATTTCCGACCCAGAGTCATAAATCATTTTTAATTGACTAAAGTTAGTCCCTGAAGAAGGGTGATCAGACGGAGTGCTGGCTAATGAATCCACCGTGAAAGACGACTGGAGCCCTTCCATGGATGCCATGCTGTTAGACTGGCACTAAATCGTTTCAGTTCCGTTTGGATTTATGAATAAACATTCTTTCTCCTCTGGGCTTTCTAACCTGTCTTCAAAAGCTCTCCCAGCTTTAGAAAACTCACCTCAGCTCCATCAATTCACGATCTTTTTTCCCACTTGATATGATTTATACACTAATGACTTTCTAACTTTATTTTTTAAAAAGCCTATCTCTGGGGACATCCTGTTCTTGGGTGGCTAAAGCAGTTTATTGGGTACGATAAATGAGAATGACTAACAGTAGGAGACATTAATGTAAAGAGAAAGTGTGATTTAATGAGCTCTTTTGAAACAAGTTGGAACACTGACATTGTCAGGGAGGGGGAACTCCCAATAGACTCCTGGCTTCAGGACTATTCTAGAAGCTATAGTGAAGTATTTCTTAAACCACAAGAGTGTGAAATCTTTCTAACACTTCCCAGAAAGCAGAAAGAGATACTAATGAACACGAAAGATAATACAATTCCAATTTTACAGCACGCTTAACGTTGCTGATAGCATCTTAGAGCATAATTAAGTCAAATCGGAAGGAGGCTCTGGTAGGAAAATAGTCCTCCTGGCTGAGAGTGGATACTCATTAAAGTATTATTTATCCAAGGTTGACAACATGCAAGCCAGCACCATGGAGTTTATATGGGGGATTGCAAGAAGCTATTCAAACTGTTTGAAGTATTTAGTAATTTCCTTTATAGTATGAAGAAACATCTTTGGGATGAGAAAAGAAAAGGGGCAATTATGTTTGCACACTTAACTTTCTCTCAGTAGAGGACTAAAAAAAGGCAATACTACCTCTCCAAAAATATAATGTAGTTTTCAAATAACAAGTTGCTTAAATTAACTTAGGGAGCAGTCTCATAGAAGAGTGGTTGCCTTGTTAAAGCAAATTTCCCCGACTATTTCATTGAGTTTTTCTCTCTTCTTGAGCTTCATAAAATAGAAAAGCCTTCACATACTTTATCCCAATGAATTCTATGTTATAAAAATGCTGTTTAAAGAAGGAAGAGTAACAGCATTAAGTTTTGGAAAGAAAAATCAGTAAGTCACGTAACTTCAAAGGAATTTACTTGTGAAAATTCTCCTCAACTGTGATAATTTCTCTGAGAGACTGGTGGCTGGGCCTTCATCCTGGCAGCCTCTGGCCCACCTTTCCGCTCTGAGGGACCCATCCCTCCTGCTGGTTCCTCATGAATCCCACTGAATCGGGTCTGACCCCTCAATCCGCCCTGCTAGCCTCACAGGGCAGCGGCAGCCGGGGCCACACCCACTCGGGAGAGGGATTACACAGTGCCTGAGTCTCTGCTATCTTTCTTCATCCCACTTCTTTAATTTTTAAAGACCTTGTTTGGAACCTAGAGCTTCTGATGCAGTGAGGACAATAGCAATATCCCGTGGGTGTGTCAGCGAAGGAGTTAAAAGAGACATTTTCCAGGCATTTGGCCTCAAAGTAGCGCTGCGGAATGTGGGAAATGTTTTAAACATAAAAAGGCTGAGTTGTATATTATAATACATGGTAACTTTTTAAATGTTAGGGTTTCATATCACAGAACATACACACTGGAAATTAAATGGCCCATTGTTTTGAAATTTCTGCTGTTCAGATACTTACCTCAGCACTAGTACAGCTGATTTAAAGACATGGGCAGGGGCCTCAAAAGCCTTGTGTGTGATTTGGGGTCTTGCTTCCATAACTTTTCATAAAAGCTTGGGCGAGCCAGATTCCCAGACCCTGGTCTGAGGGTCTGGGGCTCACTCCACCCTTACCTTTGGATGGGTCTGGTGGTTAATTTCTTGGAAGGTGGGGGAAAGCGAAACGCTGGAGCAAATAGAGTCACCAATTGGTTTTCAATCTGCCCTTTGTGAAGAAAGTTGTTTTTGGTACACCACATAGGTTTCAAAGTATAAGATTTCCACTGGGGAAAATCAGACTCTAAGCATTTTGAGAATGGGAGATGTGTCTTACGTCTTTCTTGCAAACCTCACAGAATGGGTCAGTTTGCTTAGAGGAGGCAGCTAGCGATCTGTGCAGAGTGGCAGAGGGAGCGGCGCGGTGGCACAGCTGCGGTCCGGTCCGCGGGCAGGCTGGTGGCGCTGGAGGGCGACGCCTGGTGAAGCACTACAGCGCCTGCCTTGTTCCTAAATGCCTCCCCACACTTTGCCGCTGCTGCGCCCGGCAGCTGCCCCCGCCCCCCGCTGCAGCAGGTGCCCTTTCGTGCAGGTGCAGTGCCTCCCTGCGTTGCTCCAGCGCGCCCCGTCCCCTTTCTTCCTCCCCTGCTCTCTGTCTCTATCCTGCCTCCTTCAGAAAGGATTTGTGGTAGTGATTCTTGCATTAATTCATCGACCTGGACTCTTTTGATAAGATTAGGTGATTTGGGAAGAAAAGGAAAAATCCAGGGCAATGTCCTTTGCTTTTTTTCTGCCTCCATCACACGAGTAGACGCCCTGCTTCATGCGGTCAGCCTGGCTGGGTTTTCTCAGCACCTTCCGGAAGATGCAGGCTTACCGCGGGTTTGCCTGTGAGAGATGCCAGGAAGCCAGGGGAAAATGTGGAAGCGACTGGCTACCTCCTCCCCGCCACCACCCAATTCTCTGTTAGAGGGAAGGCTTGGTGATAAAAGGAGCAGGTGTCAACAGTAGAATTAAAGGTGGCATCACTGGGTAAGAAACTTCATCCCCTTTAAAATAAAATGTGTGTTGTATGCATGGCTGCAAACCTGCCCCAGGTTTCCCCTGCAGAGCCTCAGTCACCCCAGGGGCACAGCAGACAAAGGGACAATTGTTTTGGATGGGAAGAAGCCCACTGCTGGGGCTCAAGGAAATACAGAATTAGGTGAGGTCAAAATAGAGAATTTTATTGACTGTAAATGAGTATGTCTTAACTCAATGAAATCCTTCAGGCATCTGCCCATATCCTCAGGCAGAAACCCTATTATTAAACCAGAACATCTCTGAGGCCATTTTGAAAGCTCATTTAAAATTGTCATGTTTATTTAATAACACTTTCATTTCTGGATGGTAATGGAAATTGCCAGAATATTTGATAAAAGAACATAAACAGTGAGGTCAAATTTGTTGTCTTATATAAGATTGATATCTATTATCTATTGATTTAAATTCTGCTGTGAAGCTAGAATACTGGAAGATTTCAAAGTGCTCCTGTAACCGCATGTAACTGAATGATGTTTTTCCAGACTGGACTATGCTAGGCCATTTTCTGTGTTTTGGGGTTTCAGGTACCCTAGAAAACTTCCCCTCCGCCCCCTTCAAATGCAGGCAGTCACTCTGCCCACCATTCTAGTGCATAAAGTCCACTATTCCTGCTCTGGTGTTCTAGTTCTGGAATAGGACAGGGTTGAACAAGAGACAGAATGTTGCCGGCAGGGAATTCTAGGTTTCAAGGGGAAAGGAATACCTAAAATAGAAATCAGGGTATCCTAATACCCAACTTTATAATTTCGTCAATGGATATTATAGTTGTAGTTACTCCGCAGGAGGATAAAGAAAGAAATTAAATGATAGATGAGCTTATGTGCCTCCTTGTACCGACTGATGAGTAAGGGCTTATATTCCACGGAACATGAATTGCCGTAAGTTGATGGGGTTTGGGGAAACCTTGTTGCTCAGACGAGCCTTGGCTATATGTTGGGAGGGCAGCTGTATTGAGAAGCGATGCTCTGCCTTTTGTTTCTGTCACTCTAGAGACTGAGGTGAGGGGTGTGCTGAGTGCCCAGGGACCAATCTTAACAATCTTCCTAGTACAAAGAGTGAAAATGTCCCTTCTGCAATCCTAGTTCTAGAAGAAATGTGTGACCATGGTACATAAGGACTGTGGTAGCGGGTTCCTGAATCATTTGACTGTATTGCCTTATTCTTTTGTTCTTGGTGGTAGTTTTTATTCCCCGTTAAACATTAGCTCTTCATAGGCATAGGCTTGATGGTTTAAGCACCAAGCTAGGTCTTTGGGCAAACCCATCATTAGAATACATTTCTAGAAGTGGAGCTGCTAGGGATTTTGATGCTTATTGACAGTCTGCAATCCAGCAGAGCTGTACTGATTTATACAGTCACCAATAAGTGTTTTCCCTTCAAATGCTTGCCAATAACAAGTATTCTAATTATTTTCAACATTTGTCAATGTGAGAAATGAAAGATTAGATACCTAAGTTGTCTTAGCTTTTGAAATGAATACTTTATTTTCATTCATTCTTATTTACTAATAAAGCACTTAAGGCTATAAGAGTTCCTCTGAGAGCAGCTTTTGCCATACCTTTGGTAGTTAATTCCCATTGTTATTCTCTAAATACTTAGGCACTTAGATTGGCTTACAGTTGGGCCAAATCATCTAACACAAAGCCTACTTTATAGTAAAGGGTTGCATTGCTCATGTAACTTACTGTTGAAAGTGAAAAATGTAATGGTCATAGGGGTACAGAATGGTTGTCAACATACTGGTTGTTCGCCCTGGTGATTGTGTAGCTGACAGAGAGCTGCCGCTTGTTATCTCTGCCCAGCATCGTGAGTCAGTATCATACTGTGTATTGCCAGCCCAGGGAGAGATCAAAATTCAAAATTCCAAGTGCAGTTCCTGCTGAATACGTATTGTTTTCACATCACCATGAAGTCAAAAAATTGTAAGTTGAACCGTCATATGTCAGAGACTGTCTGTATTTTAAAATTGCTATGTGATTGCTATTAGTTGTAATTAAAATATAAAACATTTTTAAAAATTCATGCAGTGAGGTCTATATTATGTCACTTTTGACCTTAAAGCATTTTATTTTATGCTTTAGTAAATATTCCAAAGATGTCTGGGAAGAGTGTATTCTCAGTTGGCAGAGTTTACCAGGCATCTATTACTAAGGCCTTTTATGTTTCTGAAACTTTTCTATTCTTATTTATTATCTGTTGAATCTGTCAAAGATAAGCCCACTTGCAATTGTATAAACACAATTATTTGTTGTGTTTCTAACAGCTTTTGCTTTATATATTCAGCATATCTATCTGTATTTAGTTCTGTAATATCATCACTGCAGAATAACCTTTCATTGACATAAAATAACTCTTTTCTTTGTTTAATACTTTTGACTTGAATTCTACTTTGTCTGATGTTAAAAGGCTATTTCTTTTTTTAAACATTTTTATGCTCTTTCAATTTAGGTGTGTCCTGTAAATAGCATACAATTGTGGTTTTATGTGTTTTTTTCTTTTTTCTTTTTCTTGGCTTAATCAGAGAAAATGGTTCCTTTTATGGAGGAATTTAACTCTTCCAATCTCAAGATAACTGATACGTTTAGCTTTATTTCTGCCGTCTGACTTTAGCCCATCTTTTGTCATTTTCTTGCCTTTGCTGTATTGATTAGATTTTTCTCAGTTCTTTTTTTCTTCTCTGCTTTGGAAGTTCTGAGCTCCATCCACACTTACATAGCTAATGGTTATCTTCAAAATTTAAATAACATAGTGCAATCTATACTTATCTACCAACATCAAGAATGAGATAATATCTACTTATTCCTTAACAACAGTATAAGAAAATGTCACATTTTTAAAAAAGCACTGTTTATCAGTTTTTCTTCAAAACTTTTGAGTTATTCAATCTTGAAGAAATCTGTATCAAGGCATGATGGAGAGAAGGATAAGACAGTATGCTGGAAGGACTGAAGTTATTTATAAACAATAGTAGAGTTAGAAGAGCAGAAATGCTACTAGGTAGCTGGAGCAGAGGGGCTGATTTGAGGAATAATCTGTATGAATAAAATTAAAGAGTTTGTTATTGTTCAATGTTGAAAGGAAGAGGACATACTTTCACCAAATGTGGGCTTGTTTGGGATGGTCTGATTCAAAATAGAGGCCATGTGCTGGGGTCACCAGCAGGAGGCGCCTGGAGAGTTCAGCCTCCGGAATGTCGGCCTTTGTGGGTCTGCAGGTGAGATGCTTGCTGCAAGCAGATCTCAGTGAAACCTGGTGCCAGATGAGCAGAAGTGGGGATTCCTGTGTTTCAGGATGCCTGAGAATAGCCACTCAAGTGCAGTGAAGCTGATGTACTGTAGGGGCCAAGTGGTCCTGGTCTGCATCTCCCAGGGTTAAGGGTTTAGAGTTCCTCTGACTTGCCAAGAAAGCATTGCTGGTTTCCAGGAAAGAAGTGAAGTCTGGACCCACCAGCCCCTATTATGATTTCGGGCCTCCCTCAGGTCCTGGGAGAGTCCAAGAGCGATCGCACATTTCTCGTCCCTGGGTTCACTCTAGAAAATGTCCTGAAATACAGCGTTTGTCATATGCACAGGCAATATTACTTCCACACAATGTTCTGTTTAATCTTAAGTACCAGGATTTTAATCCCACACAGATGCAGTTCTCATGCAGTGTTCTACCTACTAATGAAAGAGTCATGGTTTGGGGCCATCTGCCGTATATTTAGGTGTGCCCCGTACAATCTGTTCTCTGTAAAATTACAGAAAATATCTACTCCAGTTTTTCAGATTTTTTTTTGGCATCTCTTTAATCAGCAAATAAGATCTATGGTGAAAGTATGACTTGCCTGACCAGTCTTCTGTTTGCTGAAAAAGGTTAAAAAATGATCTAAGAACATTGCTTTGGAAATGAACCAATGCTTACCTCACTGGGAGCCAGAGAAGAATCCGGAAAGATCAGTTGAATGTGGTCAGCGGGCGCATGTGCATGACTGGGTGGTGCGGAGCAGGGCTGTGCTTTTAATTGATCCTAAGGGCCGCTCACTGCATTTGGTTTCAGAAAACTTGTCGTGTTTAATGTTTGTGACATGAAGTGGCAGAAAACCTCTGAGACAACATCCAAAATGTTTCATACCATAGCTACCATCATGTAATTGTAAGTGTTACATCAGCATGGAGGGTCCCCTCCCCTTAGCCAATTGTCTAAATGCTGGTCATTCTCCTTGGTGACCCCTTCTCTGATTCCAGAAATCAGAACTTTTTGTCCTTTCATTTGACTTCCTGCAGTAAGTTGCTTGTATACATATTATAGCATTTTATGATGTATAAATTACATACACTAAAATTCACTCTTTTTAAGAGCACAGTTCCATGCATTTTGCTAAAATGCATACATTTTTCACCAAACTATTACTACAGACCAGATACAGAAGATCTCTATCACCCATCAGATTCCTTCTACCCCAAGACTGCAGCAGCAAATGATATATTTTTTTCTGTCCTGACAGCCTTTTTTCTTTCTAAGGTATCTTTTGCTTTTATTTCAAAACCAGGCATGGACTGATTATGCATCACCTCGATGCTGTATGATGCAGGGGTTAAGAGAATGCATCTTTCCCTATAGTTTTGCCTTTTATAGAATGTCTTACAAATAGAATCATATAGTATGTAGCCTTTCAGTCTTTTATGTCTGGCTTCTTTTTCTTAGCATAGTGCTTTTAAAAGTCATGTATGTCACTGCATGTGTCCATAGTTTAATTCTTTTTATTGTTGTGTAGTATTCCATTTTATGGACATAGCACAATTTGTTTAGTGTTATTTGTTATTAAAAATAACCTCATCACCTGTGAACATATGTTGAACACTTACTACATGCCGGGTATGTTCATGGGGGCTGAGGGTAACAAGGTTAATTAAGACGTAGTTCTGATACTTCTGGGAATTTTTATATACACAGATGATGTTAATATTACATGGCTGGGCTAAGATGAGGTGGAGGAAGGAGAATGAGGATTAGTTGAGCCTTTCAAGATTCCAAGAATTAGCACAGAAAAGAAAGGTGAAGGAAGGCAGAACAAGGGAAGAGCACAGAGAAAGGCATGAAGGCAGATAGCAGCAGAGAAAATGATCAGAACTTTATGAGCGTTTGGAGCCTGGGCTGCCAAAGGAGGCTAAGGAAGTACCTAGAAGCCAGATCACGGGGGGCTTTAAATTTCACGGAAGGAACTCGTCCTTTATTATATTGCTTGAGGGGGTCTTTGATAAGGTTCGAGATGGGACAGACAGTCTGGTTGGCCTCTTAGACTAGATTCAGTGTGGCAGGTGGGCTCCGAGAGAACGGTCTCGGGTAGTCTGTGCCCCTCTGCAGGCCAGGGATACTGAGGACGGGTCAGGATGGGAGCCTGAGGGTGGAGAAGTAAGAATCAGCTAGAGAAATACTCAGAGAGGGAAGGAACTTGGTGACTGAGTGGCTGTAGACAGCCAGGCAGAGAGGCAGGGAGGGTGAGGCCCGTGTGCCCACACGGGGTGTTTGTGTGGGTCTAAGGAAGGGGGCCCCCTCAGACTTGGTGCCTATTGTGTGTTCAAGGGGGGATTTTTAGGAGGCATCTGTGTTTATGAGGCTTGACTTCGCATGTGATAAGGCTGAGTTCAGGAATGGCGAGCATACGAATGAAACACATGGAAATGGAAGAGCTAAAGTGTGGAGGGTGGGGACAAAATCCTGCTCGTGACTGCATTCTTCATGGCTCACAGTACGGGGTCTGACATGCAGAAGATGCTCCAGAAATATGAATAGATGCTTATTTCCAAATTAAATTCTGTCTTATGCCATGCATTCTGGAATTCATGGGATTCAGACACTTAACCATAGGCATGGAATCGCATGACCTATTTAAAGGCAGCCGGATAACATTCTCTATCTATGGCAGATAGAGCTTTGTGCAGTGAACAAACAATAGCCTTTGGTTTATTTTCTATTTCTGGCTTGTTGAGGAAGAGAGAGAACCTGGAGCCTGGGGTGCACGGGTTGCCAAAACCACCATGATCTCTCCCGTTTAGTTGTACCCTGATTAGGCCAGAACTGGGTAAATGAGTGCTTCATCTTGCATCTTTCCACATAAACACATGTCTGTACCCACAGACAAATTTAGAAAACTATGTGGTTTTCAAGAAAAGGGAGGCTATTTTCCCAGTTAGGAAAAAGGTGACTGCGTATTATCATTTTTAAGACATGTTTAATTTTCAAAACCTGGGTAACAAGTCCCAGCTCTTCCAGGAAGCCTTCCCAGATCCCTCCAGTTGGAGTTAATCTTCATCATTTATTCTTCTATCACTTGTTTTGGAAGTTGAGTGATACAGTGGAAAGAAAATGGATTTTGGGGTCGTGTAGTTGTAAATCCTCCCTGGTAGTGGCAGTTACTAAACTTCTCTGAATCTCTCTCTCCTTATCTGTAAATTACCTATAAAGATGCAGGTTAGCATTGGAGGAGGCCTGTTAAATGGCCATTTCTAGGTTACAATCCCTGCTAGACCAATCCAGGAAATAGATGGACATAAAATGCTAGTTGTTCTTCCCTAATTCATGAGTTGGTTAAGTCTCTTTTCTGCAGGGGGGTGAAGGGAAGTTGCTAGTATGAGTCATACACCTTTCTTTCCTTCAGAATAGAGTAGAAAGGGGAGATAAACTCCCTCATGAGAATACCTACTTTTACATTTACCTTTCCAAAGGCCTAGAGATAACATGTGCAGGGGGTGGGTAATGCTGAAGAGGGGCAGGCAGCATAGAGCCTCTGTCTTTTTCTCCTCAGTGTTCTTTGTAGCACTAAGTATAGAATTTAATAGAATAGGTTACCATTACATGTTTGTTGATTTGAGTCGGAAAAAAAATCTCACTTGCATCATTAGTATTAGGTGTTGAATTTCTCTCCAGAATTATATTTCTTTTTCCACACGGTCTTTAGACATTATAGATCTATACAATTCTTTTTATTTTTTGGCTTAAATAAAATTTTAATCTGAAGTATAAATATGCATATAGAAAAGTAAAAAAATAAAAAATATATATACAGCTTGATGAATTACAACAAATTGAAAATACCTGTGTAACCATCACCCAGCTGAAGCAATACAACATTATCAGCCTCCTAGAATTCCCCCTCAGGTCCCCTTCAGGAGGTAACCGTTAGCTTTATTGCTAACCTGTATAGCAATTTTATCTGTTTTTGAAGCATGTATGTGTGTGGTCTTATTCTGTTCAGGTTATATATGTGATGTAGCTATGTTATTTTGTATAAAAGTGATGCATTCATGTTTATTTGCTATATCCTTTTACATTGCATGAATGCATCACTATTTATTTATCCACTCTACTGTTGATGAGTGGATCAATAGTATTTGGATTGTTTTCAGCATTTTGCTATAATGAATAAACTTGGAATGAAGATTCTCATACATGTTTTATTTATCTGTCTTGGGCACATACCTGGGAGTGAGGTTGCTGGGACCCAGGGCAGGTGTGTATTTAGCCTTCATAGATGATGTGGAAGCAATTTTGCAGTGGTTGTGCCCAGGTACTTTCCCAGCAGCCCCGGATGAGACCTCAACTGCTCGATTTCCTCTTCAGTCCTCGATGAGCTCAGTCGTCTTAACATTAGCTACTCTGCTGAGTATGTAGTGGTGTCTCATTGTGGATTAAGTTTGCATTTACCTGATAATAAAGTCAAGCAAATATTCATCTCAGGTTTTATTGGTCATTTGATATTCCATCAGGTGAAGGTTCCTGTTCATGTCTTTCACCTACTTTTTTATTAACGTATAGTGGTTCCCCAATATTACATTGGTTTCAAGCATACAACAGTGATTCAACAGTTACCCACATTATTAAGTCCTTATCCCGCGAATGCAGTTACTGTCTGTCAACATAGGAAGATGCTGGAGAATCATTGCTATAGTCTCCATGCTGCACTTCCGTCCCCGTGACCAGCTTGTATTATGACAGATCTTGTGCCTCTTTATCTTGCTCACCCTCCCACCCACTCACCCCAACCCCTTTCCCATGCTAACCGCCAGTCACTTCTCTGTGTCTATAAGTCTACTACTGGTTTTATGAGGTTATCTTTTCTGTACTTCTATTACTAATATGTAGTCCAATTTATAACTCATTGTCTTTATGATGAATGCTTTTTTATGTCCTAGTTTAGTAAGTTGTTACTAAACTCAGGATAATAAGATACATTCCTATGTTACTGTCTGGAAGCTTTCCTCTCCTGATTTTACATATATATCTGCATTCCACGTAGAGCTGATTTTTTGTGTATGGTATGTGATCCAGTTTCATGTTTTATATATGGATGTCCAGTTGATCAAGGCTCTATTAAAAAGAACATCTTTTAAATTTCTTCATTGTTCCTTAGTCCCTCCTTTATCATAAACCAAGTGCTAAATATAAGAGTTTGTTTCTGGACTTCCTAATACATTCTGTTGTTCTGTTGGTTTTCTCTTACATTAATACCACAATGTCTTTATAGTTATAGATTTATAATGTTTTGATAACTTGTGGCATAAATCCTCAAATAGTTTTTCTTTAAGATTGTCTTGGCTATTCTTGGCCCATAGCATTTCCTTGTACATTTTAGAATTATCTTGTCAATTTCTGCAAAAAAAAAAATATGTTGGAGTATTTTTCATAAACTTTTTATTTTGGAATCATTTTATACTTACAGAGAAGTTGCCCACATAATTCAGAATTCCTGTATACCTCTCATCCAGATTCTCACATTGTAACATCTTACATCACTATGGTATGTTTATCAAACTAAGAAACTGACATTGATATATTACCATTAATTAAGCTCCAGACCTTATTTGGATTTCACCAGTTTTTCCTTTAATGTCCTCTTTCTCGCCAGGATTCAAGCCTGCACACACATTGCACTCAGATCTCACGTCTCTCTAGTCTCTGGTCCATGATGGTTTCTCAGCCTTTATTTATTTTTTCATCATGATTTTGACAGACTTAAAGAGTACCGGCCAGTTATTCTGTAGGATGTCCATAATCTGAGGTTTTCTATTGCTTTTCTTGTGATTCTGGGGTTTTGGGAAAGAATATAACAGAGTTGAACTACCCTTCTCATCACGTAGTATCGGGGGATACATGGCAGCCATGTGAAACCAGTGGCAATGTCAACCTTCATCACTTGGTTAAAGCAGTGTTCGTCAGATTTCTATGTTTTAAAGTTATATTCACCGTTTTTTATTCTCTTGTTTGAGGGTGAGTCACTAGGTCTGGCCCACCCTGGTGGTGTGGTGAGAGGAAGGGAGTGTTAGGCTCCACCTCCTGTAAGATGCACTGTCTTCACATATTTAAAATTTTTCTGTAAGAAGGATTTGTCTGTTTTCTATTTATTTTTCATTCAATAATTTCTATACATCTGTATGGATTCATGTATATTTAATTTATACTTTGGGTTATAATCGAATGCCACTTCATTTTGTTGCTCAAATTGTCCCAGCTTTGGTTATGGGGACATTGTTTAGCTTGGTTCTTATATCCCTTTGCTGTCTCTGTACTTTTGTTTATCCAGGACTTCTTGCTTTTTGGCAGCACAAGGTGTTCCAGGCCCATCTTGTATATTCCCTGCCCTGGTTCCAGGTCGAATTTAGCCAGTGAGCCCCTGTTGCTTTTCTTGGAGAATGGTGCTGAGAAACCAAGATCTGCTCATTGTTGCGATTGCTTCTAGGCCCTCTCAGTGGACAGTGCTACTGCTGTGTGTGTGTGTGTGTGTGTGTACACACACACACACACACACACAGTTGACCCTTGAGCAACATGGGTTGGAACTACATGGGTCCACTTATATGCACTTTTTTTCAATAAATACATTTAAAAATTTTTTGGAAATTTGCAATGATTTGAAAAAACTTTTCTCTGCCTCACTTTGTTATAATAATACAGTATAAAATGCATGAAATATATCAAATACATGTTAATTGACTTTGTAGTAAGGCTTCCGGTTGATAGTAGGCTATTAGTAGTTGAGTTTCTGGGGAGTCAAAATTATACAAAGATTTTGACTGTGTGTGTAGGGGGTCAGCCCCCACATTGTTCAAGGGTCAACTGGAATAGGTATATATATGTATACACATATACATATACACACACATATATATATGTAACTATATATATATAACTACTAACCATGATTCTACTGTAAATTTTCATATTATATTGCTAATTTCTGCACTTGTCTTCATTATTTTTTTCTTCTATCTTAAATACATTGTTATTTTGTTGAATTAATGAAATGGATACTTGGGAAATTATTTTTAGCCTTAATTTTTCCATAACAAATGTATTCAAGACTATAAATTTCCCTCTAAGCACTGCTTCAGCTGCATTTCCCAAATTTTGAGACATCATGGGTTTTATTTACCATTTAGTTTAAAATATTTCCATTATGGTTTTCTTAGATTTGCAAGTTATTTGGAAATAAATTGCTTAATTTTCTAAAATCACATCTTTAATTATTTTATTATAATTTCTAATTTAATTGCACTACATTAGAGAAAACACTGCATGCTTTCAAATTTTTGAGATTTATTGATACATTTTGGCAGCATACAGATGATTTTGGTTTATGTTCCCCATACATTTGAAAAGAGTGTGAATTCTGTCATTGGTAGGTGCAATGTTCTGTGTACATTCTTTAGGTTAACTTTGTTACTTGTATCACTCAACTCTGCATTCTTAATAAGATTCTATCTGCTTGTTCTAGGATTTACCAAGAATAATGTGTTAAGGCCTACCCCTCTGATTCTGGATTTATCTATTTATCCTTTAATTCTGTTGTTTGCTTTATATATTTTGAAGGTATGTTAGCAGGTGCATACAAATGTGAAATTATTACATCTTTCTGGTTCATTGTACTGTTTATCATTGTAATTGGTCTATTTTATCTCTCATAATGCTTCCTTTTCTAACATCTATTTGGTATTAATACAGCTTTACTACCTAACTTTTCCATTAGTATTTGCATATGTATACATATGTGTGTGTGCATATATATATATATATATATATATATATATATATATATACTCTTTTGCTTTCAACATGTCTGTATTCTAATATTTATGGTCTGTCTTACAAGGCATCATAAAGGTTATTTTTTTAATGCAATGTTTCACTCATATTTAATTAGATTATTTAGCCTACTTTCAACAATAAGATACATTTATGTTTAAGTTTATTTGTTTTCTATTTGTTCCAAGTCATCTATGCTCCTTTGTTTTTAACCGTTTCTTACCTCTTTTGAATTAATGAAATATTTTTTATTTCATTCTCTTCTCTGTTGACTAGTTATATATTATTTTACTTTTAGTAGTCACTTGAAAGATTTCAAGTCTTGACTTATTAATTAATGTCTAACATAAATGAGTACTTATACCATTTCCCAGATAATAAAGAGTGCAAAACACTTTATCTCAACTCCTTCCATCCCATCTTTTGTTATTGCCATTTATTTTAATTCTATGTATTTTTAAGCCCACAGACATTATTATTACTTCATATAGTAAATATTAATTTAGATGTACCTACATTTCTATGCTTTTTCTTGCTGTTTATTCCTATATTTTCATACTATCAACTTGTTCCTTCTTAAACACTGTAGTGTTTCCTTTAATGTGGATCTATTTTGTTTGTCTGAAAGTGTATTTTCTTGCCTTTGCCTTTGATTAACATTTTTGTTGGAAATGGATTCTGTATTGGTATTTAGTTATTAGTTATTTTCATTGTTGTCCTCTGGATTCCACTGTTTCTGCTATGTTGTCAGCCCTCAATCTTACTGATTCTCTTTAACAGAAATATTTTTTTCCCCCACTGGTCGCTTCAAAATTCTGTCTTTGGTTTTCAGCAGTTTTACTGTCATTCTCAGGTATAGTTTTCTTCATACTTTTTCTGTTTACGATTTGTAGCACTTTCAGTTTTGTGGCTTGATGTCTTCTTTCAGTGTTGCAAAATCTAAGGCCATTATTTCTTCAAAATTACTTTTAAACTATTCTTTCTCCTCCTCCTGGGACTCCAAATGCTATCCTGGAATATTGTACGATTTATATTCCCCCCTCCTGTGTTTTCCATTCTTTGCTCTCCTGTGCTTCAGCCTGAATATTTTCTTTTAACCTTCAGTTTTACTAATCATCAGTTTGTGTCAAATTACTGCTATAACCCATCTACTACAATTTTAACTTTAGATATTGCATTTCTCAGTTCTTTAATTTTCGTTGGAGTCTTTCTTTTGATGAAATACTCCAGCTCATTATCTAACTTCCTCAATCTATTAATAGGAGATATTGCAAAGTGAATGTCTAAAAACATAATATCTGTTTCTTCTATGGTTCCATTTCTGTGTTATTTATCTTGATTTTTGGCCACACACTCTTTGATCATCTGCAGGACATCAGATATGAACAAGTGTAGATAAACTGGCCCTTTGGATGGTGCTTTCTGCTCCCCTGGAGAATTCGTCTCACACCCGTCAGGCTGCCAGGGGTGGGTCACTGACTTTAACCCAATCAGTGACTGAGCTCATTCAAATCTGGGGTTCAGTCTGGGAGCCCTGATTTAATTTTGGTTTCCCTCTGTTCCTAAGTTGGAGGCTGTCTGTGGTCTGAAACGAAGGCCTGGGTAGTTTAATACGGACTTTTCTTTTTGAATTCCAACTTCAGTCTCTCAGTCTTACAAAAACTGTAAGAAACTTTGTTCAGCTTTTCAGCCTATTCAGCTCCCACTTTTGGCTCAGCTTCCTGATAGCTCAGCAGCCGTTTGGGGGCCCAAAACTGGTGGAAGGGAAAAGCAGCACCATAGCTGCCACTGCCCTCTGACTTCCCTTCCTTTTGGGATCTGTCCCCTTACCCCTCGCAGCTTTGGAAACTCTCTAGTGCGTCAAAGAAATAGTATATGTATGTGTACATACGCACATAGCTCCACCGTCCTTATTTTTCATCATGGACAGAGTGGTCTATAACACATTTGTCCATCATTACAAAAATAAGTTATTAATCTATATGATTCTTGTACATTATGTAATCTGTAAAATAGTTATAATGATACTGAAGATTATTGTGAGAATCAAATTAGATTGCATATAGGAAAGCATTGAGCAAAGTGGAAAGTTCTATGCAAGCATAAAATTTTATGATCTTAATAGAGAACATGATCTCTCTGAAACCTGCACCATATGGCTGAGAAGTACTTGATAGCCTCTTATTTATTATTTTTAAAAATATAAATCCTCTTAAAGGGCTTGAGTTAATCTAGTGAATGTGCTAGTATCAATAGGGGGCCTGCCGTATGCCAGGTAAAACTAAGATATGTATCTCCCCAGGCACCGCAGAGTAAAAACCATCCCTCGAGGAGCTTAGAGAGTCCCGATGTCAAATCCAACAGAAAGGAGGGTGAGCAAGAGGCCACCAGCATGTGGGGTAAGGTCAGAAGCTCGGGAGTCAAGGGCAGGAGGGCATGCAGTGGGCTGGTGGGTCACAGCACGGTGGGGAGCAGTGACACCCTGCAGAGTGTGGGTGCATCTCATGGGGCGGGGCTATGAGACAAAAAGAAACTCTGGGCTGTAATTTACAACCTGATAATTTCTCATGGGTTTTAAATTTTACATATCCTCAAGGAACCTACTAGAATCATTTCCTTTCTGCTATTTTCTTATACCCAAGTGGGAGACTAGGACATGTGTCAGCCATATCAAATACTCTATCAAAATGTATGGAATATTATTCTGCATAAAAAGGCATGCTGCCCGTCCTTTAACTCTCCGGGTGGTAGTGGGGCACATAGGAAAGACGTGAGTACTCAGAGGAGGATGTGTGAAAGCCAACGGCAGGACACTGCGCCAGTGCCGAAACGGTCTATCAGAGTTTAATTAAAAAACACCGACACAGTGTACTTCCTGCTTACTACTGCGAATATGTCAACTTTCATTCTTGGAGTTACTGTTATTGTTGTCGTTGGTTTGTTGTTTTTGAATTCAAAGAGTTTGCTGATGGGCGTGGAACGCCCTTCTGAAAGATGTCCGAGATGCCCGCTACCATTGCATGTCTGTCTCTTAGGTCTTCTTGCCCAGATTCCCAGTGAGGAGTGACTCCACCTGTCACCCACCCACCCTGTCACCCCTCCTGCCCAGCCTTGCTCAGGAACTTCACGGTCAGCACCCCCTTTGCTTGTCTCTTCCTTTCTTCTCACCTCCTACTAGCCCTAACTCCCCTGCAAGTCCAAGCTTTTCAGTATCTTCAAAGGTTTCAAAAGCAAAAGGTTGGGAATTATCATTTGTTTCATGCCAAGCACTGTATCTTGATGTATGGTATCTCATAAAGTAAGAAGACATTTCCAAATAAATCTTACGTATTTTTTAAAGCAGGTCTTATAAATAACCGCAATAAATATTGTGTATTAGCCTAGATTGAGTTAATACTCAATAACCCAATAACCTAATAAGTTAATACTCAATAACCTAATAAGAAAGGTTCAAATTAATTATTAAGAGCTATAACTGTTCCTCCAATGATGAACAAAAGAACTGTCAATAGTAATATAAAAAACAGAAATAGTGATTTCAAGCAAGTATGGGGAGTGGGTCCTACTGTAAGTGCATCATCTGTCATAAAAAGGGAGAAAATAAATACAGTTTGGTAAGTCAAGAAATAAGGATAAATATACTTTATGTAATGCAATAATGAAAACTCCCCAGAAAAACTAAAGCTAGAAATCACCCAGTCGTTTTCATGGGGAACATGTCTGGGAGTGTGAGGTGGACGGAGACTTTTTCTTTTAACTAGAGACCATGTGCCCTCTGACTTTATTACCATGTAAAGTCTTCCTTTTGCAATAAAATTTTAAAAAATAAGTGGCTATATTGAACAGAAATATAGTAACATTAATAGCAGAAATTAATATTGTAAAAATATCAAAAACTAAAGACACAAAAGTGTATCCATTCATAATTTCTTCATTTAAAGAGGAAATGGAAACCAAATGTATAGAACTCTTCAGAAATGGCATCTTGATCATTGTGTAGATATTGGACTGCATTATTGTGTTTCAGTGCAAATATCTGCTTGCCTATTCATAGGCATTTGGGTTGTTCCAGGTCTGGGCTTTGCAGGTACCTGACTTACCTGTGTAGCTACCACGACCCTGTCCCTCATTCCTTCCTGTAGGTCTGTGTCTCTGTCTGCTTTACTTTCCCTCACCTGAGGCACTTCCATTGCCATTTCTTATGCTGTCTTCAGATCAATTTTCCCAGCTTTTGTATATTTGAAAGCATCTATTTAACCATCGTTTTGGGAAGATATTTCCATGATGTACACCGTGCTAGACTGACAGGAAGATACTTCTCGGCTGTCATCTCATTTGCATTGTTTCCAACTAGAAATCCCCCAGACTTGTTATCTAGCTCCTCTGTATATATGTCTTGTGTTTCTCTGATTACTTTTAAGGTGTTCTATTTGTCATTGGTTTTGAGTCATTTGATTTTGATGTACATGGGTATAGTTTTCTTTATGGCAACTTTTGTGTTCCTATAAATATTATTGAACTTTGTTCAAGAAACTGAGGATCTGTGCTTCTTGGATCTGTGGCTTTACAGTTTTCATCAAACTTGGACAATTCTTGGCTATTATTTTTCAAAATTTTTTCTGTGCCCTCTACCATACTCAGAGCTGGGAAATCTCATTGCCCATGTATTTGGCTGCTTTAAAATTTTCCGGCATTCCTGATGCGCCGCTCCTTTTTCTTTTTTCTTTGGTTCTGTGTTTTTCTTTGTCTCATTTTGGATAGTTTCTATTATAATATGCTCATGTTCAGCGATCCTTTCTTCTGCAATGTCTAGCTTGCTATTCGTCCCATTTGGTGTATTGCTAATATAAGACATAGTAGTTTTCATCTTTAGAAGTTTGATGTGTGTCTTTTTTTTTTAATCTTTTCTGTCTCAACTTTTGAACATATGGAATAGTTATAATTGTTATTGTTCTCTGTGAACTATATCTGTGTCAATTATTGCTGGTACCAATTTTTTTGATTCATTTTTCTCTTCATTATGCGTAACATTTTTCTGCTTCTTTCCATGGATGGTAATATTTGATTGGATGCAGATATTGTGAAATTCACAGTAGTGGATGCTGGATATTATATTCCCATCTGGATCTTTTAGAAATCTCTTCTATATCTTGACTTAATGTTTTTAACATAATAACCTTCAAAATGTTTTCATGTTCTCTAACATCTACATCAGTTCTCTGTCAATATTTTGATTGATTTTTCCCTCATGAGGGGTCATATTTTCTTGCCACTGTGCATGTCTGGTAGTCTTTGATTGAATGCCAAACATTACAAATTTACCTTTTGGGAACTAGATACTTTTGTAGTCCTATAAAGAGTGTTGATCTTTGTTCTGGGGTATAATTAAGTTACTTGTAATCAGTTAGTCCTTCGGGGTTTTGTTTTTAAGATTTGTTAGGTGGGCCCAGAGCAGCGTTTAGCTGAGGGCAAATTATCCAGGATGATGCAAGTCCCTCCAGGGGGCCCTACTCAAAGCCCTGGGACAATAAGGGTTTCCACAGGGGGAGCAAGCACCCTTGCTTGACCTGTGTGGGCCTTTGCTCTCCTGGGTCACCCCTTCCCTGGCCACAAGTAGTTTTTTTCACTTATATGTCCTGATCAGTATGCTGCCACCTTGGGGTCTCCTGGAGCCCCTTCCCGGGCAGCCCTCTCCTCCGCAGGACTGTGTGCATATGGCCTCTGTGGACTAGCTACTTTGTGTCCTCAACTCAGATAATCCGCCAGCCTCTGCCTAGAGCTCCCCTTTCTCCACCACTTCCTGGAAACTCTCTCGTGGAGTAAGGGGGCCAGTCACAGCGCCGCCTCATCTGTGTTCCATCTCTGCTGTGTGTCCATAGTCTCGACGGCCACTGTTTCGTACATTTGTTTTCCTTTTGGTTGTTTTGTGCAGGAGGGTAAGTCCTGTCCCTTTCTACTTCACCTTGGTCAGAAGAGAAGACAAATTCACTGTAAATCATTAATTTTAGAAAGTATGTTAAGAAAGATACCCTTAAATAATAAAATAGCCAAAGACCTATGCAGTCTTGCAACCAGATACTAAATCATTCTAGGGTGGCTTTACTTCTGAGGAGACACAGACTTGATACAATTTTCAAGCTTTTCTAAAAATGATCTGCAATCGTTTTAGTTCTGACAGTAGAAGCTGTGCAATATTTGAACTTATTATTTGAGTATCTAAGTATGAAAACTCTTATCACAACTTACTTAAGGATCAAAATATCTGGATTGAAGAAAGAAGTCTGGTTATGCTCCAGGCATCTCATTTTAAAACATCAATCTCTTTTAGAAATATTTCTTTTATAATTCCCTTTAACACATTACCTTTGATTTATAGTGTCTGCCAATAACACTAGAAATCCAACACATTTATTAATTTGACATTGCTTTAGGGTATTTTCAGAGATTTTTAATATATATGAAACAGAAAATGATACTTTGAGGCATACCCTCTTGCTTGTTATGTGTCTAACCCAGTTTTGATCTTTAATAATGGGTTACTTTTGTTGCAAAATTTATACATTTTTAAATGTGTTCCAAACAAAATGTATGGATAAGCTTGTGAGAAATAAGACATCAATTAAAGTGATAAATCATACAACAATAATTATAGAGAAGCTTGAGTTTAATATCACCTCGGTTTTAAATAGTTCTGAGTCAATACATGTAGAGTGCTTAGATCAGGGTCTGGAATGTAATGAGTTCAATACAGGTTAAAAATTAAATGGTTTCTTTCTATTTGAATTTCTTTGAGATGTGTGGTTGAGGCGTAACTGCAGTCACGATTCTCTGAGTAGCTGGATCCTTGTTCTGATGGCACATCGTGGTCCTTCCCACCAGCCAATGTCTGACTTAAGATGAGACCGAGGTGAGCCACATGCCAAGGCGGAGGCTTTCAGTCTCTCTCACTGTCTGCCTGTAGTGTTTCATCTTAATTCCTGATCCTGTGGCCTAGCTTTCCCCAAAACTGACCGTGTGTGAAGAGCGAGTGACCTTGCGCTGTGAGCAAAGGGAAGGATGTGGGGGGCGTGGAGAAGGGGGCACGACCGGGAGTCAGACACACAGGGCAGAAAGGAAGTGTCCACAGGGGCGCGGTGTAGAACCCGGATTCCTTTCTTGCTGGAATCTTCTCAGGCTCAGAAATGTTTTCCCTGGGAGCACAGGAGACAGAGAACCAGTAGAATTTTGGAGCTGAAGCGGACCTTGCGGCCTGTCAGATGAAGCGATGTAAGCAGGCGAGCGGAGTGTGCCAAGAATTACAGTGAGAATATCAGTACAAAAAGCAATTCAAGAGCAGCCCCTTTTGCTGAGCCCATCCTATAGGGAAGCTGTTCTGATGTATTTATAAACTACCTTGAAGTGTGGTATTTCTTTAGGTAAATCTCCCTGTATGTTTATCGGTGAGGCGGACCATACATGACTGGCAATGCAGTGGTTGTTCGCATGACTAATTTTCCATTTCCTGTTAGTTGTAGAGTATAGTGTTTTCCAAAAATACTCGACACGTTGTCAAAAGGTCATCACTGAAAACTTGTAACGTTTGCTCAGTTCTGGACGGCTGCAGGCCTACAGATTCTTCTTTGTGCTGAAAATGCCTTTATGCCTTTATCACCAGTTCTTTGGAGTGAAACAGGATAAGCCTCACCCATTTTAGGTATTAAAGGTAGCACTGCAAGCCCAGGTCTCCTTTAAGTTATCATCTATGACGTGGCCTTTCCCTCTCACAGTCCTGATTATCTTTCTAGATACAGAACCGATGGCCAAGGACTGTCTGAGAACAGAGATAAAGAAGAAATATAAAATGTGCTTGCTATCATCAGAGTACTTATGAAATATTGATTTTTGCCCCCGTCTCTGTCATGAGTCTTAATGTCCAGCAGGTAGGAGAGGTTAAGAGCTACACAGGAGGAATTCTAACAAGAAAATCAAGGTCCAGGCCCAGTGAGCTCCCAGTGACAATGAGACTCGTTGCAGCCCAGGCCGCCCACATGCAAATGTCCCATTAGAAAAGGATGGGTGCCCATTAACTCATTCATTCAAAGATTATTTCATTCACCCATTTAGTCTTGGAATATTTCTCGAAATGTGTCATGGGCACCACTCTACCTACACGGAGACAAGTGTTCCGTGGTCAAGTGAGCTCTGCGGACCGTGTGGTCCCTTTGAGATTCTCTGCAATGATTTTCACGTGCAGGATTCAGATAAGTCCCAGAGTGAAGGAGCACCTTTAGCATTGCTTCAATGGGCTGTTCCAAACTTTTTTTGCTATGGAAATTTTGTGTGTGACATTCATTGACTTCTTATGGAACATATTTTGGAAGATACTTTCTTAAAATACTGAACTACAGAACTGACTGTACTTTTTATCCCAAACATTTCAGTGTGAGTGTAGCCATTTTCATGAAAAATGGTTCTCATAGGAAGACTGGGTGGCATCTGAACTCGATTCCAGTTTCTACTGAAGATGTATCACAAAACCCCATGAGAGGGGAGCTAAGGGAGGCCCAGGGAATAGAGGGAACGGGTGAAATATTGTGGCACGTGATTCTGAAGGAACATGAAGGAGCTAGAAGGTGAGGATCTCATAAAACTAGGAAGAAACAAGAGATTTTTATCTCCATCCCACAGCTTTTTTTCTTTAATCAGGGCAGTGTTTATTAAACAATCATCTATCGTGAATGTATTCTGATTAAGTCAGAGTATAGAGATCACTAACTACAAGGTGATATAAATGGAGATAAAACTGTTGTGCCAAAGAGCTTATAATTTAGCCACAGACAAAAGCTATATATCCACAGAATAATCAGATAATGATATAAGGCAGCATGTAATTAGGTGTCGGGTTGAGTAACTCAGGTTATAAATACTCCGGAGTGCGGAGAAGGAAATTATCCCTGTGAATGGAGTTGGAAAAGGTTTTCTGTTTTCACAGACTCCTCCAAGTGGGGGATTTCGGTTTATCTTACTAACCTTGTTGCAAGACACCAACTGTCTCAAAGTTGTTTGTGTTTAACAGTTACATATTGCTGCAGTTCATGCAGATTTCTCTTGGTTGGTCTTCAGGAAATGGAGAAAAAACATCTCCTAATGTATTAATAACATTGCTGCTAGGAGGACACATTCATGAAGCGATCATTACCATTCTTTTTTGTCACCGTAGGGTTTTACAAAACATTTAGGTGGTAACGTATCAGCCTGCAATTTAGTGACAGTGTCTGTAAAGTGATATGACTTCAGAGAACAGTTGGGAAAATTAGAGGAATTATGAGAAGAAACAAATAAAACATAGGAGAAAGTCTAACAAAGGCAATTTGGTGCAAACAGAAGGAAAAGAGGTAACAGGGAATGTGTATTTAAGTAAAAGAAGACAGAAAAAAAGACACATAGGAAGCAGGTCCTTGGATAAGTGGGTGGATAAGTGAGGCTAACGTATGGAAACCAGACAGCGAGGGTGGGTCAGAAGAGAACAGCCCTGGGGATAAATATAGCTGCAGATAAGGAGGAGTGGAAATACTGGATGGGAGGTTTTACAGCGGAGAAAGAACGACCAGCCTCTTTAAAGAGTTTAAAAGTTATATATCACCCCCTTTCTCAAAAGGGTTATGTAATTTGTAAATGCTAAAGCAGACCTTTAAAAAACATTGGCATCACCCTCCATGTTATTTTTAAACACCTTTTCTTTCATGAAGCACAATTAAACTCGCAAGTCCTCTGTTCTCACTACGCAGAACACAGTTCCCATAGCCAGGAGCTCACAGCGTATTAGAAACACCATGAACGATTCTCAACTTGCACAAAATGTAACTGGCCGATTCAGAGGCATTGTTTTGCACAATATGATGGGTCTCATACATTTTTCATACTGAGGCAGTGCATTTTATGAGACACACAATGAGCATATGGAAATATATGCATTCTCAGGAGGCTAAGATCGTCATGGGGGATGGGGCACCGAGAACTAAGCTGAGCGGTGTGACGAGATTCGTGAGCTCTGAGACTTGACAAGCTGAGAGAAAACTATTCTAGGCAGGCTTCGCCAGGCACTTACAGTGCTAATTATACCTGGTGCGCTCCATTTTTTCCTTGCTATAATTTCTTTACTGGTTTTAATTAAGTGCTTTTAATGTCTATTAAGAAGGTGGAGAAAAGAGGAGTGTGAAAATCTGCCTAGCAGACAAGTTTTGCCTCGCCCTCGCCCATTTCATGCCCTACCCAACCTGTGACTTGGCAAATCTTTTATATGATTACCTACATTTCTGCTAATTGATGGCTTCTTACTCTCTTCTTTTGCTAATGCTACAAATTAAGGTTCTACCTAAATGTTGTCAAGTTCAATCAGTATTCTCTTTTGAGTAGTGTACGGGTAAAGGGTAATCATCTTTTGCTGATTAACGTGTGGTGATATGAAAAACTACTGATGCAGCTTCAAAGTGTCCTTGTCAAGAATACTGAGGCGCCACTGCCGTGCTGGAGAAGCGTGCGGTGGGGGTGAGCTCATATTATGCAGACAGACTTGGAGTTGGGATGTCAAAGGAGCATGAGCTCTGGAGGAGTCAGCACTGACTGACAACGGGGTCTATGCAGGCACATTTGTAAAACCTTCAGAATGATGTGGGAAAATTTAAAGCTGAACATATCTATTATAGTATTTAATTTGTACAGGTCAGTTGTATTTAAATAGAAGGAGGAAAGTCATTTATGTCCATCCACCCAATGCCCAATGTATATGCGTACCTTCCACACCTTACCCACGGAACTGAAGGTGGAAATGGATGGAATGAGGCTGCGTCAGGAAGCTCACATGCGAACAGGGGAAGGAGAACATGCATATAAATAACTATCTGAGGCATCCATGCATTTTTTTTCTCTTCTCTAAGTATTAGGTGACTTCTGTGTCAGGAACTATGCTAGGGGATCAGACTATGATGATGAAGAGAACACAGTATGTGTCCCCAGATGATTTAGCAACGGGGGCAGGGGCACAGACATGTCAAAAAGCAATGACGCAGTGGAGTAACTGTGGTTCTATACTTCATGCCTGAGAAAGAACTGGGCTCGGCAGGCGGAGTCCTGGCATCCGCAGGAAAAGAGCTGGTTCTGTGCAGTTTGATTCTCTAGTTCCGGGTCCTGCTCACCTCCTGTGCTAGATAGAGCATGCGAACAAATAAGTAATCCCACCTTCTTTAAAGCCTCAGCAAGTTTCAGTTGGTTTTCCATCACTTAATGATGAAAAAAGTTGCTGTAAAACTTAGAGCCAGCCAGAGGCTTGTAGACGCTGCTGCAAAGTGCGTGGAGGACCCACCCGGGGGGCACATTCTGTCTTTCAGCCAGAAAGATCACTTCATTCACGTTTAAATATCTTCTTGCACATTTACAATTATCCTCCTTATTTCTGTATTTGAATTCATGTCTACTATCTTATTTCATGTTTTCTATTTACCAGGCTTTATTTTTGTTTTTTTTTTTTCTTTCACTGGATTGGTTACATTTTCATCAGTCCTTGTTTTCTCTTCCCTTACTTGGAAGTTAAACATTCTATTTCCATTCTTTCTGTAGTTACCATAACATTTTTAACAAGGATTAATAAAAACAAAAGTCATATGTCCATCTTTCTTTTTTACAGCACTTGAATGCTGTAACATCAATCACCATTCCCTTCCCATCCCAAATCATTGTTTGGCATTGATTTTACCTCTCCCCCCACTATTAATAATTATTACTATTATTGTATGTACAACCTAACTTGTATAGGCTTATGAAAAAGTCGACAAATTTTACTATTTGCCAATTTGGCTTTAGCCTATTATTTTCCTCACTTTGAGGTGTATCTCTCCTTTCCCAGCTATTTCAGCTTACTTTGGTATGGTGAAATCTCTGTCTTAGTCTGGAAAAATCGTCATTTTGACCTGAGGTTTGAAGGATTGCTTCAAACAAAGAGGCTGGTCTGTACCGACTGTGTGGCTTGGAAGTGGTTAAAGCAATCAAAGACTGGCAGGCGAGGGGCTGTCGGGGGACGCGGGTGGGCTGCCTGTTTCCTCCATACTTTCTGATGTGTTGCAATAAGATGACGGCCTCCCTGACCGAAGGCAAAGCTGACGTCAGGCGGCTTTCCCCACCGACTTGCTACAGGCCCCAGTGAGGGCTCCTCCCTCTTGTCTTCCTGGGAGATTCTTATCTCCATCAAACCCGGAGCACGTGTAATCTTTGCTGATACTTGCCTAAAGCTGGTGACCGTCTTTCTTTGCCTGAACCCCAGTTAAAGGTTTCAGTTCCAGAAGCTCACCTTGCATGACCTCATGCCTGTATTTCCCATCACCATGTGAATATTTCTGCAATGGCCCAAGTACATCCAATCTACCACCAGGCTGTTCTGTCATTTCAGGTCATAAGCTCAAGGCTTTCTGGCTCTGGACCCTGCTTTGTTCCTGGTATATTTCCTTTTCCGTCTTGTGAGGATGGTACTGTATGGAAATGTTTTATTCTATTTCATTTTTTATTTCTCTATGTTTGTAAAGGGAAGGATATTCTCTCTTCTTCCTTCTGTGCCGCTAAAACAGAACCTCTTTTTTAAAACAGGAAGCTTCTTAAACCTTTTAAGAGGGTTTAAAATTGTCCATTTTGTATTCCAAAGGGAAACATGTGAAAGGACGTGTTAGAGCCTGAATGAAGGACTGTGACTACAGATCTGAACAATATTTAGAGGCCCGGAGTAGATAGCTGTAGAGACTGAAGCCTAAGCACCCGGCAGTTTCACGGTCGCGGGGGCACTTGGTCTGGGTTTCCTGGTGAACCGTGGGGCTATTAAGCGGGATCGGGAGCAGGGAAAGGTCACTTATTCTGGTAGGTGTAGGACACGCCGGTAGAAAGATCCAGAAGGCAGCCGGAAACACTGGTCTAGAGCGGCGCAGGTCCAGAGATAAACGGGAGATTTCATCTTGCAGCTGGAGGTTGGAGACACGGCAGCAGATCGCGGGAGGGTGTGCACCACGGGCGCGACTCACAGTGAAGTGCTCTTCATGCGAATATGAGGATGTGATGCACACTAGTAGCGTAGTGAGCACAGAAGAGAACAATATGCGGGGAATCAACTCCGGGGCATCACGGATGCGCCTCCACATGGGAAGGACGGTCGGGGGTTCAGGAGAGAATGAGGCAGTGAAGCCAGGAAGCTGAGACGTGAAGTGGAAGACGGTCAGGGCGCTGCTACACCGTAAGGAGAGGAGGTCAGGTCACAGCAGGACGACGGGAGCAAGTGGGCTGCCCACACTCAGTGTCGAAGCGGAGGCGCCGCAGACTAGACAGCACAGGAGACGGCCCCCGGGGGGCCTGGGGCGGCGTCGGCCTGCATCTCGGCCGGCGGGGGCCGCTGTTCCTCTCGGTTCAGTGCCCGAGCCCGGCGTGGTTCCGGATGTCAGGGTGCATTTCACCTGCCACGCGGTGTAGTTGCCAGGCCAGGACAGCACCTTGTCCGGGAAGGAGTTTTCTTCCAAATACAACCAGTTTGGGAGTCTAGGCCTAACCCATCAAGCTGTGAGCCTGCGCTTCTTTCAACCAGAGGGAAGACAGAGCCTCTGCCAGCAGAGGAAAGGCCCCGGGGCCACTGCCTTGGACAGGCAGGAAGCAGCCAGTCTTCTGCAAAGGGAAACTGCTTTCCTCGCTAAGTCAGAACTCTCCCCTCTGCCGTCCGCTGCCCTGTGACCTCCAGCTGCCTGGGCCGTCACGACAATCAGCCCTCTGCTTGGGGGACCTCTGGGCCCCAGTCTGGTTTCCTGCCCTGCACCGCGCTGTGGCCGGGAGGAGCTGTCCGGCAGGGCAGGGCCATCGTAGGGACCCCCTCCCCCCAGGAATCATGGGTTGCCATGTGTTGCCTGATGCCTGGGGTTTTAAGAATTCATTTTTTCATATATTTGGCCTGTTATTTTAGTAACTTTCACGCCACATTGCCTCTCTTTCTTTCCCACCTTGATACCAGTAATTTATAAAGAATTATCATAGTTTGCATTTGAATGACTTCAGGGGGCTTTAGTTCTACTTGTGGTTTGATCCCTTTTTTCTTAACGTTGATCAAGTTGATAGTAAGAATTAAAAGTGCAGTTAAATGTCCACTATTTTACATGTTTAAATTGTTGCTCATTGTCTTTCCTTGTAGGGGGCCGGAAGGCGAAGGCGGGCCCGCTCCTGCGACCACGGGCCTCTCAGCCAGCTTCGTGGCCTCCCGCAGACAAGGCCCAGGACAGACATTTCAAGTATTCAGACTCCTGTTACTTTTCGGGTAAGTTGCTGGAAGTTGATTTTATACATTTGCAACTAATTGTTTTTATCGTCATAATAAAAATACAACTTAATCCCATTAGGGTGGATATAAAGTATATATTTTGGAGCCAAATTCTAAGTAAGTCCTAGAATGAGCAGGGCAAGTAAGTAGGACAGCCTGGAAAATGGTAACCTAACAATGCTATTCCTTTGGGCAGCAGGCCACTCCGCGAAATGGCATTCAAACAGCAAGTACTTGGGCCCTGCTGAGCTGTCTCAGACAGGGCAAAGATGATTTGGAGTGAACTGGTTGAAAAAAGCTGCTGAAAATTAGTAAAGAGTTTGGAATTTTGGGAAGATATTGTCTTGGACTACTGATAACTGCCATCATAACTGTAGAACCAAACGTTTGTACAAAATAAGCCATTTGAATGGAGGAAAAAATTAAGAATACAGAGATACAATGACCAGGGAATTATTTTGTTGCTCTTTGTATCCTCAGGCCTTGACAATATCCAGTAGGTTGGGAGACTCCCTAAGCATTTGTGAAATTAAGAATGAATGGGACAAGGAATGCTGACTCGTTGAGGGCAGGGTCTGAGCTTAGTTTGTATGTTGTTAAATTTACAGCTGGTTTTGGGTCTGGTGCATTGTCCTCAAGAAACATTTTATTGATTGGACTAATGAATGACTTTAAAACTTCATGGCCTGCAGATAATATCTTTGTATATAAATTTGAAAATATCATGCTCAGTTGTGGAAATTTCTAGTCACTATATAACTGAGAAATTATACTAAAACCTGGGAAGTATTGGGAACAAATGATACAATGGTTGAAGGAGTAATTTAAACACAGCCTTTTCCAATCCATGGAGGAAGGACTATGAGCGGGGCTGCAAAACTAACATGTGAGTGAGTCTGTCTGTAGGGGATCCTTTTTCCATTTCTGTTTTAAGTTCCTGCCATGGAGAAGAAATGGAAAGATAAAAATATCAAAAACACAAACACAGGAATTTAAAGAGAAAGGAAAATTAGTCAGCAGCCTTGCTCCACAATCACCACTCAAACAGTGAAGACTTGCCAGATCATAAGGTTGTTCAGGACAGAAGGTGCTGTAAGGCCACGGGCGGACCTCTGGGACAGAAGGGAGCAGGTTCGCGCCCCTCCTCCTGACTCCCCAGGGCTGTTTCCTCATAGACTCCTTGCTCATCTCAGAAAATGCTGTTTCTTCGTGCCCCTCAAAGCCAGCTGTGTAAGCGAGATGCTCTGGACGTTGTCATGTCAGCACGGAGGCCATGCCGAAATCCACAGGCAAGGATGCTTGCAGAAAGCAGGTCCATGTACCAGCATTTCCAATAGGTTCACTCTGATCAGGGGCACATGAGGGGTGCTATTCGCATCCCATCATGAAGAAAGCAGATCTCAAACTGCCACAAAGTAAGACTGCCTAACATCAGAAATGCTAATTTTGTAACTGGGTCATTTCAATCTTGTTCACTGATGGTAGACTCCAGCTCTTGGTGGAGATACTTCGGAGTGGTTAAGGCTAAGTGCACCTCCCTCAACCGCCCCCAGGGCCGGGCCTGCTGAAGAATCTCTGTGACCCTGCAATGCTACAGCAGTCACCCTTCACCCTGTTTTCCATTTGGACCCCAAGCAAACAGGAAGACCAAAGTCACCAACCCTCTGTTTGTGGGGACAGCGTCATTCCCCTGCTCAGCTAAGGGCCATTTCCTCTGTGTCTCTGCTCCCTGGAGAGAGGGCAGGAGGTGGGCAGGACTGGGCTGGCTACTAAACGCTGACTAGAAAAACCCACAATGGTGGCCCCTTTTCCAGCTTGGCACGTCACGCCAGTAGCTGGAACAGAGACACGTTTGTGATAGGCTGCAGTTGGCAGGAGGGCAATGGTGCTTCTGTACATGCCCTGTGCTTTCTCCCAGTGGCGGCAAGTCCTGAGCCGCACTTCATTTTCCACATTTTAAATTCAGCCTGTACGGAACTTGCCGCAACGATGGAGCTGTGCTGACCCTCGCAAGATGAGCGTCTTTAGCATCAGTGCCGTGCTCACATACTGATCGCCCACATTCACAGGGTCCTGCTAACAAAGGGAACTGCTTTACGACAGGCAGGTTTCTGCGGAAGTGAAAGGGCGCGGTGGGCACTGTCCTCACTTGCATGAACTCCACAGGGCACCTGATCCCCGGATGTCACATTGCTGGAAGCCTGGGTCAGGGCCAGCCCTGAGAGTGGGGGTCAGCATCAGGGCCTAGGGAGCGGCACAGGGGGCCCTGGTAGGCAAGGGGGGCAAAGCATCAAAGGTGGAGGTCTGGAAAGGCAGCCCAGGGTGTCAGGGACGTATGCAGGGGGGTCTCACTCTGGGGCTGAAAAGCAAAGCAGCCCTAAGCTCTTGGAAGAACTCCAGGTTGGGATGGGGGAAGGAGAAACCAGAGCCCCAGCCCCAGAGGCAAGTGTCAGCCAGCACGCATGGGCCGCTGAGCTGGGCACTGGGCCAACGGCGCTCTGCACCCATCGCCCATCCCAGAGCTTTCGTCTTGGAGTCACTCTGCGTCTCTCCGGGGCTGTGGGTTTCTTGAGGGAAGGGCCTATGTCTTGATTGCGTAACAGGAAGTATGGTATATAGAAAATGTTCGATGAATATTTATTGATTGAGTGACTTTACATCTTTCAATTCCCCTGGGAGGTATTATTATTCCTATGTTCCTGCTGACAAAACCGAGTGTCAGAGTAAGAGACTTGCTCCAGGTCATACACACAAACTATTGCAAAGCCCAGTCTAGAACACTCCATATGCTAAGCCACGCTGCTCAGGGGTCCAAAGCAGAACCTAAGGAGGAAGGGGCAAGAGAGGTCCTAGCAGGGGATGTTTCGGGGGGGGGGGTCGCTCTGTGGATGTGAAGGCAGAACCGGCATTGGGCCCGCTTGCTGTGAGATCCCCGAGCTCCCGGCATCACACTAGCCACAGCCCCCACCCCACCTGCGCCCTGACCACCCCTGCTTATGCAGTAGGGGCAAGGGTACCAGACGCGATCTAGGACACCTGTTAAATGTGAATTTCAGACAAACAACAAGTAAATTTTTTAGAATAAGTATGTTCCAGATACTGCATAGCCATACTTATATTTAAAGAGTTATTCATTGTTTATCTAAAACTCAAAT
The DNA here is from genome assembly GCF_040802235.1 of Manis javanica. Taxonomy (NCBI): domain Eukaryota; kingdom Metazoa; phylum Chordata; class Mammalia; order Pholidota; family Manidae; genus Manis; species Manis javanica. The sequence goes on along the minus strand of NC_133170.1, from coordinate 2,650,032 downwards.
GTAACTGGCATCCTGTACATCAGTCCCCTCCTTATCCAAGGGAGACATGTCTCAAGACCCCCAGTGGATTCCTGAAGCCACAGAGAGTGCAGAACCCCATATATACTGTTTTTTCCTCTACATACACACCTGTGATATGGTTTACAGTTAGGCGCAGTAGGAGACTAACAGCTAATAATAGAGCACTTGCAGCCATGCACTGTAGTATGTGCAGGGAATGTGGCTTTGGACTTGAAGGGAGCAGCTCCACTTTGTCTGGCCTTTTCTTGGTATGGCAGCAGGAAAGACAAAGTGGTTATTAAAGTGAGAGATGATGGCAGCTTGGACTTGGTGATACCGGAGAGGATAGACAACATCAGTGGATTCAAGACCCTGAGTGTGGAGGGGAGGATGTGGACATTGCCAAGGATGATGGACAGGTGGTGGTGTCATTCACGGAGGTGGGGACCCTGGGAAAAGACTATACTTGGTTGGGACAGGATGGGGTGACCATGACTATGGATTCTTTAGACGTTCAGTGGAGGTGTCGGGTAAACCATCAGATATAGGGCTGGAACTCAGGGGGAGGTCTGGGCCAGACAGGTACTTCTGAGTCATCTGTACACAGGTAGGAGCTCCATGGATATTGTCCAAAGCTCCTAGAGAGCAAAGAGTGAAGAGATAAGAGGTCCTAATGGCTAGATAATGATTAATAGATAATGGAAAATAAATAATAGGTTAATTGGAGACAAGCCGGAAAAAATCCAGGCAAGTAAATATGAGAACTGGAAATAATCCAGTCCTAAGAAAGAGACTCTTTCAATAGGAGAGATAAATTATAAATTAACAGACCCCTGGAGTCATTAGTTAATTCATCAATTAATCAAACAATGAGTGAAAATTTCTTCTGTGCTGAGCATTTAGAAACTGGCATTATAAAGGCTGCTAGGATCCTGGTATATTTCCGTCTGGCTGGGCTCTTTTGAGTTGAGTCAGAAGCTGGCTTTGGGTAGTCCACGTTAGCCGTTTTCCTCCTAATTTCTTTCATTCTTTTATTTTTGTCATTTCTCTGCTTCTTAGCACTTCCATGAAGGGCTAGGCAGGAGTGAGGAAAGGAAGTTATAGCAAAAGCCCTAGTTTTTTCTGGACGCTTCCTAGAACTGCTGAATACTTGATGGATATAGGAATAAAATCTTGGCAACCTCACTGGCTTTCAAAAGTCGTTGTTTTTTATTTTTGTCACCGAATATAAGAAGTTGGTGTTACTTAAATTTAACTACAATGTATTTAGTTCTAAAAATTTTTTTCTGACTAGAGTCATACAGTATTTAAAACTAATACAAGTGGATATAAAGCATCAAGAAAAAGCAAAGAAGCTAATACAGCCGAGGAGGTGATATACTCTTACCAACCATTTAGTATTTTGATGTAAAATTAAATATCAGAAAACGTAAAACAGTATCCTATTAACAAAAGTTAATTAATAAAAGTTCCTTCCTCAAATGACTGTTACCCCAGAGGAGGAAAAGCCTTCATCTGCCCTAAGTGTGCTGGAGTCGCCCTGGGACGGGAAAATGTAAAAATTCAGATTAACCCGAAAATGCCTTCAAGTTGGGAGAAAGCAGGATTCTTTATTTCATGGGAGTTCTTTATTATTGAGAAACTGCTTATATTCTTACTGTGTCCTGACTAATACTGAGGCAACATTATCTTAGGATTATGTCTTTGAGGCAATTGTATCTTTTGGTGTGAAATGACACTATGCATAGAAAGTCAGTCTATTTGTTGGCGAGCGTAGTCAGGTCAAATACGCGCTCCTGCTGAACCACACCAGACACAGAGCCGGGTCTGCATCAGGTGCACGGAGGTGGCAGAAACCTTTCTTCTGGGATTCAAGTTTATCCAGATGCTCTGTGCTCCAAAATACCTCCATGCTCAACTCCCAACCATGACCAGCTGTCCTACTAAGCATTTTCTGTTACTCACTGCTTTGCATCAAAGCACTGATGTCTAAATACTGCCTTGAAGTGAAAAGATATAAAGTAATTTTTAAAAGATAAGGTGCCTCATTATCTCTTGGGACTGTGATATTTGGACACGGGAAATATCCCATGAAACACTCAGCCCCATGTTAACCACCCCGGGGGATAGAAAGTTGTTCACTTGTGCCATGTCCTCAGCCAACTTTTACCTTCCCTTGAAGCTATTCCCAATGGAGAAAGAGTGAGGTATTCACCTTAATATGGTAGAAAAAAGAAAGTAAAACCTAGAAAAAAGAGATATTCTAAACAAAAGGAAAAATGACCAGAAGGTATTCTAAGTTGGAGCTGGGTATTTCAGTGGCCTCTTAAGGAAAAAAAAAATTTGCCAAGTATCTTAGGCAGGAACATCAAAATCCATCATAAGGGCCCATGAGCCGGCCTTCCCTGTGTTAGCAATGCCAACACTGCCTGGTTCCCTGGGCCTCTCGTTGGTTTGCTGTATCTCACTGCAATTGCCAACTTCAAAACCTCACCCTCGGGTGAGGCACTTGCTGGGGCTTTGCTCACCTGCTGCTGTCGCATCTCAGCAAAAGGTTCCACTGACAGGCTCAGCCAATCTGGACCAAAACTGAGGTGCTGGGACTCTCTGTGCACAAGTTACCCTCACACACAGGCCCGTCTGTGCATGAAAAGGATGCACTGCCTGCCAAATAATACTGTTCCTACTTCTCAGGGTCCCAGAGTCAATATCTGCCAACCTAGTCTGGCTGGGGACCCTGCAAATAAGAAGGGACTTTTTCTCCACTTTCCATCCTCATCTGCCCAGCCTGAGCTCTGCCAGCTGCTTGTCATTCTGCGGGCCCTCTGTCCCCTCATGGGACTCACACACATCTGCCAAGACTGACTCCTGAATGCTCTGCCCGTGTCCTTCTGCGTGACTGTGGTCACTAACCCCAAGTCTGACAACCAGCAAGTCACAACATATCAAGAACGCTTGGAGACAAACAGCTCAAGAAAAATTACGTGCGTGGAAGATAGAAGTCCAATATGTTTTGATTTGATTTGGCTAAGCTAGTATGGTATTAAATTATCCGATCATCCATATTCATAGCCACAAAGTCATTTTTGTGGTAGCTAAATCTAAAAGAAATCCGCAGTAAATGGACATCCATAAATAAAATCAGCTGCCTTATAATTTTTATTGGCTACAAAGAGGGAATAACATAAATAGTATTTTGTTTCTATCATAACACAGCTATTAAGGCAGAATAAGCCAAGCATTATTACAGTTCTTCCTAATTATATAATCGTTATTCTATAAGCCAATTTTCTTTCTGCTGGTTAAAGGAGAGACTTTTTTTTACCAGACCAACAATGTCATCTCTGTGTTAATAAAGCACTGTTTGTACCACTCAGGATTCACCCATCATTTTATACTGATGAAATTTTAATCTGCATCACTGTTACCTTCCTATGGAAGGTAAGAATTTTACTCCTGCAGAAAAACACAGATTTGTCTTATTCTTAGGCAGGATTTTTACTGGGAACTTTTATTTTCATACAAAATGATCGATGAATGTTCTATTCAGTTAGAAAAAACACTGGACTATATAGACTGTTCTTTCTGTATGGATTATGCGATTCATGCTTCATTCCTTGACTGACATGAGAAGTCAGCCCGCCTCAGGGACTCTATTGCCTTGAATTTGGGTGAATTCAAAGTGCCTTTAGCCCCCTGTAGTCCATTAGGCAGGACAGGTAATATTTTTTAAAACAAACATGCTCCTGTAATTCCTGTTCACAGTTCTTCACGGTAAAGACCGCAGATCCCCTTCTATTTACCTCTTGGACATGACTAGAAACAAAAGTAGACTCAGTGGAGTGAGAAACTCCAGCTTCGTGGTGCCGGGAGATCGGCAGGATGCGTTCGGGCCTGAGCGCCCCCCCCCACTCCTCACGGCGAGGCCTTCGTGGGCAGGGTCTTCGGGTTCCCATTAAATCAGACAGGGACCGTAAAGCGCTGCTTGGCCTGGCTTGTGGTGCTTATTGATGAGAGTTCCTTAAAACGGATGCTGGAGGGGGAGCAGCAAAACGGAGGAAGACAGCCGGAAAGGAGGAGGCTGTGCGGGAGGAGGCAGGGAGGGGCCCCATGCCTGCAGCCTGGCACTGCCCATCTCCGTCGTCTGCCATCGCTTTCTCTGTGCTGCCCTCCTCGGGGTCTCTCGCCGCAGGGAAAGCCTGCCTATGGGTTGAAAGGAAGGGGGTGAATCTTACTGGTTGGCAATGCCAGGCTTAGTCTGAAATTCATTAGGTCCTGAAGCGATAGGAACATGAGATGAGGGGAGCAGCAGTGAAGGCAGACGAAGGTGTCCAGGGGCCCACGCCCTCCCCCACCCCCCACACCATGAGGCCAGTTGAGGCCACTTGAGGCAAACGTGTACCGGGATTTAAAAAAAGATGGCTTTGTTACATCATTTATATGGCCAACATATGTCACACCCCTGAAACATATGCTTCTTGCTAAAACACTGCTCAGAGAACGTTTTTCTCTTCTGAGTGTGTATCCTAGCCACTCTTTCTCTGTGTGTGTGTGTGTGTGTGTGTGTGTGTGTGTGTGTGTGTGTATGTGTGTTATTTATTTATAAAGTCCCAGTAAGCCTGCATGCGGCCCTGGATGCCCCTCCCCTCGGCCTGCGGCTCCCCCGGGTTCTGTCTGCTGCCGTCTGTGGGTTTGTCATCACTCAGCACGCAGGGTCCCCGAGGGCACAGGCGATGGCTCATCCTGCTTCTCGGCGCCCACGCTGCCCCAAGTCAGGGTGGATCAGGCCCGGGGCCAGGCGGGCCATGGGCTCACATAGGCCCCATCTCAGGCACTTGCAGTACGGGGGGGCCAATCAGGGGTGAAACATGTCTGTGGAATCAGTGCCCAGCAGCAAATGCTCTAAGGGGTATGTGAGCCCGGGGCGGGGAGAAGTCACACGGGGTGGCTGCAGGGCGGGAGAATGAGAGGGGTCGGGGGGCACCTGAGCTTTCCCACTCCCACTGGGCACGGCACGGCCAGGATGAGACACACTGAATGAGAGGCTCCGTTCCTCACCTCCAGTGGGCGGATGGTGCCCCACGGCCTGTGCAAGCGCAGCGTGAAGTGAGGATTAAAAAAGCGAACAGCAGGCAAAGCCCCACGTTGCCCCCAACCCCAGGCTGGGAGATGAGGGTAGGGACAGCCCCGGCAGCCCCCGGCTGGAGGTGCTGCCCCCCTTCCCTATCTGCTCCCCACACGCCTGTGGTGGGTTGGAGATGGCTGCTCACCGTTGCTCCCCGCCTCTGGGAGCTGGGGTGTGTGCCTTCACTTTGAATCTGTTGGGCTCTGTGACCCTTAAAATAGGGTGAACCCAGGCCTCAGGGATGGGCGGGTGCCACCCCCTGCCCTGGAATGCCAGCTCCGGAGGCAGCGGGCTGCCAGCGTGGCTGCTGGGGAGGCTGTGCTCCCGAGGAGCCCCCTGGGAGGCCCTGCGGGATGACATGGCATGTGAACAGAGGGACGGGCCAAGGGACACTGCACTTGCAGACAGACAGCCAGGGACCCTCCTGGGAGGCGATGCTTCTGCCTCAGCCAGCGCCACCTGGGCCGGAGGTGAGCCACCTGGTGGAGCTCTTCCTGGGCTGCTGGCCAACAGAGTCATGAGCCAAATAAGGGGGGTGCTTGGAGGCGGTAGGGCTTAATCTGATGGTTACGCAGGAACAAACACCTGGAACAATTTCCTTCAAGATCTGCTTCATGTATCGTTTCCCCTGGGCAGTTACTCTCCCGTCTGCAGGGCAGGCCAGTCTGGGTCCCTCCTCCTCCAGGCCCCTACATGGTGGCAGCAGTTCCCGTCTGTGGCCTGTCTCCTGTGTGGTGGGCACCACGCATGGCACCGTATGTGCATTTCCTCACCAGTCTGTCCAAGCAAGCCTGTAAAGACCATGTTCTTGTTATGCTGATCAGGCAGTTGGAACTCAGCATGAGCCAAGGTCGGGCAAGGTCATTGGAGATAATCACTGGAGGCTCGCTGTGGGGCTGGGCTGGACCCGGTGCTGTCTGACTGTCCGCAGCAGCGTCCGCGTTCACCGCGGCCCTGTGGTTCTGGATTACAGTTATGTCCTTATGACTCCCTTCCCCCCACACTGCACTGTGACACGAGGGCTCCCATTCACCACAGGGCCCTCCCGTGCCGGCACTGCGTCTCACACTGAACCGACACTCCTTGAATGAGGAACCACCTGCAGAACAATTTCTAGAAGGTCAAACATGGGCCCTGTTCGTGTAAAAACAGAGTTGCTTTCCAGGGAAAGGGTAATAAGTCTGCCCAGACCTCTGAAATCCAGGCTCCGCGGTCCCCGCCTGCTCCATCAGTCTCTCCTGGTGCTGAGCGCCAGACTGGCCCCATCATCTTTCCCGGGATCTTCAGCGGCTCACAGAAAGCTAGTCTTGTTATCTGCCGTTGCTGTGAGAAACACCTCTCTAATACCAGAGCTTGCTCTGAACAGCAGTGCACTCAGCCAGCGCCGTGACGAGGGTCTCTATCTTTTACTGCTAAAGCCATGGGAAGTGAGAATGCAGGGCTGGTGCTTAAAAAGAGGGAGACAGATAAGCTGTGTTTGATCATGCAGCACAGGCTAGATGGAGATAAAATGGTCTGACGTTGGACTTTCCTATCTGCGGGCGCTCTCACCCTTATTTGCTCTGGAAGGATGTTCCCTGCGTCCTCCCTCTTGCTGTTGCTGACATTGTCGTCCCTTTGACACTGCTGGGTGGGCTCCAAATGCATTTGCTTAGTGGGATTCGGCAAAGGATGTTTAAGAGACAGCAGCGCAGCCTGACTCCTTTTGTGAAAGCAGAGCCGGTGTGAAGGGATTCCTAAGCCAAGCAAGGCCAACGGAGTGCCAGCTTCGAGCTTACATCCTGCCAGGCCATCTGAGTTAACTGAGAAAACGTGCCCTTTTCACGAGCGTGTCTGCATGCAGGAGAGGCCACGAAAGGAGTGAGAAACCATCGGCGAGAGTGATGAGGCCTTGAGGAGTCGCGGGCCGGGTCCTGGGAAGGCCCCTCAGTGCCCGGCTGGAGACGCATGACTCACTTAGCGGAGCGGAGAGCTTCGTTCATTTTGTCCTACACGGAAAGAGAAATGAATTCCCATGATAGTACCTTTACACCTTGTTAATGGATTTGGTAAAAGAGAAAGATCTGGGATGGATTGATTTGGAATTAGCTTTCTGTTCTGTTTTCTGAGTACACTGAGGTTTAATTAAAAAAAAAAAAAACCCTCAGTCTTATTGGGGCCAAGCAGCCATAACCTCATGAGTTTTTTGGTGTCAGGTGCCCTTTTGTGAGCCATGCAAGTTTCTGTCCTTCTGTCGGTGACATGTCGGTGTGTCTGCTGCCTAAGGAACGTGTATGAGGCCCAGAGGGAACCCGTGGGCCATCGGCTGCTTGTATTATGTTTCCTTCTTTGTGTGTCCGCCGTTTTCGTTGGAACATTCAGTGAAATCAGGTCAGTTATGGTTTTAGTTAGCAATGCAGCTCTTGTGTTGTACACAAATCATATGATGTTTCTAATTATCTCTGTTTTTTAACATCGATCTGAAACCAAATCCTTAACTATGCATGGCTTGGAGGTGTCTGGCTCTCCCTCTCCTTTGCGCTTTGCCTTCTTTCTGGGGCTAACATGAAACTTAATCTTGCAAGTGGCAAGAGGCGATACTTTGGGTTTTATAGGCAGCTTGAAAGCCCAGGGTTAAGAGGGAAAGAAATGGGTGATTACGGAATGTATGGCTGTGGGTGGAAATGTCTGCAGTGATTGATTGGGCGAAGCCCTACTCTGCTTCTGGGAGGGCACCGACACTTGCCTCTGAACTTCATAGCTGCGGATGAGCTTCAGTGGTCTGCCTTAGGACAGGAGCTCTAGATTTTCTGATGCTCAAGCTGTGTTCGGTTTCTAAGGGCCAGAAAGCAACTGGAAAGGATTTCCAAGGGTCCCCAAATATGGCCCTTGGCAGAGAGGAGAACCCCGGACACCACATGATGGGTGAGGAGGGCACGAATGGGAGGGCATCCCGGAGGGAGGGTTTCACAAGCATTTCCTGTTGGCCTAAAGCAGGAGCGATTCTCATGAGTCCAGTTCGTCAGAGGCTGGGACAGTCCTAGGAGCTGCTGTGCTCGAGGCGGAGGCTAGATGAGCCCTGGACGCTCTCAGATCTGTAACCCTGTAAAGACACAGCAAGACCTGCGGTATTGCCCGGCCTTTTTTGGCAGGTGCTGGTAGAATTGTTCAACGCCCTAGGCATGGAGGGTTCTTAGCAGCCTGATGGATGAGAGAATCTGCATGTGAGGAAAAGAGACAATTTCACTTACAACCCACCTGCTTTCCCCTCCTTCTTCACAAACATTCTTCTTAAGCCCTTAGTAGGTACCAGGAGCCACAATAGACTGTGGAGATTATTTAAGGGAACAGAGGAGATGGTTCTTGCCCTCAAGGAGCACAGTCTGAGGAAGGCGACATTCATGAGAACTAAGCAGGATGATGTAGTTCTGAGCAGAGGCACTGCGGTGGGTTGGAACGGGTCCCACAGAAAGATGCGTCCAGGCCCCAGGCCCTGGTATGTGTGAATGTACACTTATTTGGAAATAGAGTTAAAAGGACCTGTGGTCTGATCATCCCGGATGTAGGGTGGGTCCTAGACACTGACTGGTGTTCTTGTAGGGAAGGGAGAGGGGAATTTGAGGCACAGACACACGGAGAGACGGCCGTGTGACGGCACAGGAGAGACGGGGGTTCATGCAGCCCCACAGAGCAACGCTAAGGGTTCCAGCAGCCCTGGGGAGGTGCAGGAGGCAAATAAGGATCCTACCATGGATCCTCAAGAGAAACCAGCCCTGCAGATTTAGGCTTCTGGCCTCCAGAGCTTGAGGGAAAACATGTCTGTTGTTTTGAACCAGCGGAGGTGAGTTGTTATGGCGGCTTTGGGGGACCACTGTGGTGTGTCATACTGCGTCTCAGAGGTCAGGGAGGGCTTCTCGGAGCAGGTGCCATTTAAGCAGAGTCTTGAAAAGAGAACAGTGCACTGGGGGTGAAAGGCACTCAGGTAGAGGGAATGACATGGAAACTGTGCTAACAAGCATGATGTCCTCAGGCAACGCTGTGCTATTCAGTGCTGCACAGTATAGGGTGTGACGTGCAGAAGGAGAGATGAGGGAAGCTGGAGCGAGAGGGGGAAGGCCAGTCCCACGTGCTGAGGAGGGCTGGGTTTTCCCAGGCTATTTGCCCTTCATGTCTGTGCCATAGTGCAATGTGCCTGTGAGATATATTGCAAGTGATTTATTATGAAAAATAAAATGTGGAAGTGTTCTCAGACAATTAGTTTCACTCTCAATGTGAGGAGATTGGAAATTATTTGGGTAAATATGTCATCTTTACTCCCTTGTGTTTTGAGGTGTTTCTTCCCTGGGAGAGAAGGGGGTGGGGCTGTGACAGACATTGAGAGGATCATGTAGAACCGTGAGCCTTCAGTGCGTACCAACATCTGTTCTGCAAGTGGCAGAAGAGGGCCAGACTCACTGCCCTGGGACATAGGCATCCCACAGAGACTCCAACAGCCAGTAGGAGACGATTCTGACTTTTCAGGATGACTCTGAAGGTGATGATAATGGAGAAATGTCCTGGGGAGCCGGTGGTAGTACTTGTGACCGGAATCAGTGGCAGTCGTGATCGTAGACACTGGGGATGTCTTTGGGGCTGGAAAAGTGGGCAGGAAGTTCCAGAAACCTTCCTGAGGCATAAGTGACTAGTCTGTGTGCAAAGGATGGTTTCTCTGAAGCTTGGAGAACAGACAAGCTTCTGTTGATGGCACTGGCTGAGTTGGGAACAGGGTTGTGGGAGGAGACAGCGAGCTTGAGTTCAGAGGTATCTGGCTTGGACTGACTGTAGGACACCCAGAAAGAGGCTTCTGGGTCCTTGCAGAAGGTAGAGTTGGGTACTGCCCCCATTAAGGAGTCTGATACCACGATGGGGAATCGCTCAGTTGAAGAAAAGTGTCTAAGGTGTGTAGAGGGCCAGCAGCAAAGTTTTTCAGGGACATTTCATTTTAGGAGGCAAGACGGGAGGAGCCAGTGAGGGGGCCTGGGAGGCACTGGTTGTACGTATGAAGGAAAGAGGAATGACAGTGAGGCCTGTGCTGAAAACCCAGGCAAGGTACGTGTATGGTCTTCCTTGGGCTGCCATGCATATTACACAAAGTTGGCTCAAACAACCAGAAACTTATGCACTCACGGTTCTTGAGGCTAGAAGGCTGGAGTCATGAGGCCAGCAGGACCACAGCTACATAAAATTTATGTCCCCTTTAATTCCCATAACCACTGAGAGGTAGAGACCATCAATGCCAGCATTTACAGACGGAGAACCTGAGGCTCAGAGGAGTGAAGTAGTGTAATCGATGAATTCAGGTCACAATACAGGCCTAAATTTCCTCTTTGAAATCACACAGTCATCCTAACCATTACCTGGCTTAGTTACTTCCAAATCGACATCTTTGTAACTCCACATCGGATCCCTTTTAGTGTTACTTCTATATATTTCTTTCTCTTCCTCCTTACACAACAAATTTAAGTGATGCTGCTGAAATATACATAATTCAATAATCAAACATCAAGATCAGCAGAAATGTAGATTTGAAATAAAGTCAAAGACTGAGGAAAGATAAATAGCATCTAGGCTATACTGCAACTTAGGTTGCAAAGTGTTCTCAGTTGCAGTAAGGGTTAAAAATTCGACCTGAATTTCCTGGTGGTGAAAATGGAAAGGTGAACCTGGGCATTGCTCTTCATTATTGTTCACAAGGAATAAAGGTTACACTTCCTGTGAGATGAATATCCTGTTCTACGTGCCTTCCCTCCTGCCTCCTAAGAACTCCTCCTGCCCAGCACACACACATACACACACCACAACCCTGTTTTGCAGATGAGGACATAGAGGCATGGGAAGGGTAAGGGGTTTGCCCGTGAACATAGACCAAGTCATTGGTGGAGCTGGGTTTTGAATCTAAAGCATCTCTCTCGGGGCCGTGCCTTTCTCCCCCATGCGTGATGGTTTCTAAAGGAAACAGGTCTGTCCCTGACTGAAAGAAACACTTGTCTCCCAGTACGGGGTTCTGCGGGGCACTACACAGAAAATCCTGAAAGAAGTAGCAGGCGGGTTTCTAATGATTCTCCTTTGCTGGAAGTTAAAGGTTTAACAAAAACACAAGCAGTAGATAGAATCCTCAGGTCACAGAGACAATAGAGAGTGTACACTTGGGTAATTGCATCTCTGTATTGATCTTGCTGGTCTCACTCACCGTTTCCGCATTCATGAAATATCTCACTTATCCTTCCGTGCAATGCAAAATATAAGCCGCGTGTGTTTGTGCTGTAGTGCCGGTGAGGGGGGTGGGGGGCAGGAAAGGGCTGGTTCCTGGTGGGAATGCACCAGTGTGAGGCCGACCAGGGTCTGCACGAGCAACGTGACCCTTCGGGCTGAAAGCTGGATGGCAGCAGTCGCCAGTGCTTTCGCCTGGAGACACAGAACCTGTGCTTGGATCCGGGTGCTCTGCCATGCCTTGTTCAGGTCGGTTTGAACGGTCGTTGGACCATTGTCCTGTGATGTATCCGGGAGAGAAAGGGCTGGGGCTGAGGCAGACATTGTCCCAAGGTATTTTGTCATCAGAATTTTTCGAGAATATAACCAGGATCCCCAAATATGGAGAAACATGTATCGGGAGTCATATATTTTTCATGCCATGTGCCTAGGATCTAGAAAGTTTCAAGTCTGTGCACACTTGGTTAGCTCACAGGTGGCTTGCTAACACATAAAACAATTTTGAAGGGTGTGCACATTATATAGCTTCGATTAAAAATATATGGCTTGGAGAGACTTTTTCATGCTCATCTGGGAACCCACTGTCTGATCACCCCGTGGGATTACACATTCGATGAATAACAGGCTTCTTCAGACGTCGGTCAGAATGGTTCCAGTTTCGGTCTGTTGATTTGTGTTGGATCAGTGCCTTTTGGCCATTTATTCCACCCTCACTGCATGCATATGGGATGTACCCTGGCTCCTGGAAGGAACAGGACCCAGGCTGCGAGGAGCCCGGGTGGCGGGCAGGCAAGGTGCACGCGGCGGACCACTGGTAACACTGAGGCCGGACACGGTGCAGAGGGGGGCACATCCCTGCACTGTTCCTGGTGCACTCGTGGTTTTTGGCTTTGGTGTTGTGACTAAATTTAAAAGTGGGAGGCTCTTGTGGGTGGGTGTGTATTTTCTGTGAGAAAAAAAGTTGTTTGGTGCCCCTGTGAACTGTTTATTTCTTCGGTCAGGTACATGGTAGTTCACATGGCCTCGATGCAAACATTACTTCATAAATGGCACTGTGGAAAATGTGTCAACAAAATTCGGCCTTCTCAGGAGGTCTGGTCCACTGGCCCAGGAGGCAGGTGTGAGACCAGCTACCCCTCCAGCTCAGAAGCCTTCCCAGCACTGAGAGTGGCGTGGGCGTCCCCGGCGGTGCCAAATAACACAGCAGATAGGGTGGCAACATGAAGATGAGATGTTAGTGTGATTTCCTTTCTGTAAGCCTTTGGGTTAGCGCCAGAGAAACACATTAATTATAAAACGACTGCTCAAACCGAAGCGTTCAGCCTGCAGCTAATATACCAGGGCCTGTTTCTGAACATTTATGATTCTGTTTATGGATTACTGGGCTATGAAAATCCCCGTGCATGGAGAGAGAGAGGGATAGGGTTGGTTTAATCCACTGGAGGACAGCACTTTGCATCTGTTTTCACAAGAAAGAACATGCAATATAAACTGTGTGTGTGTGTGTGTGTGTGTGTGTGTGTGTGTGTGTGTGTGTGCGCTCAGGGTGGGGCAGAGGCTGATTAAGAGTAAGAAGCCTGGGAGAGCCATCAGACGCCGAGGGAGCCCCTCAGTCAGGGAGGTCCAGAGCTTACCGCCTGGGAACCGGGGAGCCTGCTGCCGACGGGGAACGGGCCCCACCCTACCTGCCCCAGGGGAAGTTCTAAGAGCAGAGAAGCGGTGGGGAGATCATCGGGAAATCTCCGCCCGACACGCAGGGACGGAGTGCGGGCCCCCCGCTGTCTTCATGGGGACGGCCCCCCACCTTGGGGGTTCTGAGACCAGCAGCATTACATCCACAGGGCTGGAAAGACATCTTGCAAACTCTTGTAAAATCCTGAAAACTTGGCTGGCATTTGCTTCCGCCGAGATCTACTTGGAAGATTAAAAAAAAAAAATCACTGCCTGGTTTCAATAGCAATTTGTCTTAGGGCTCTGGTTAATTTTATAGTTGACTGAAAGTCTAAGGTTTTATGGTGCATCCGAGCGTGGGCCAGGATTAAGTGCTGGAGAAAGGGGCAAGCTGGCTGGCTGTGCGGTGGGACGCTGGCGGCAGAGGGAGGCGAGGACCGCTTCGCCTTTAGGGATTTCACCTTGATTTGAAAGGTGTCTGGGTCCGAGAGGCCCACGGACGCTCCGAGTAAGGCTGTCTCTGGCAATTAATGACATAGCGTGTCGTGCGCTAGGACTTTTTTTATTAAGCTGTTCCACCCACTGCAATTTGTTTTCCACGAGATTGATAATCTGTGAATAAAATGTAGGAGTTCAGTACCAAGGGAGCAACAATTACTGATTAAAACTGCCTGTATCCTTCTGTGTCCATTCTCTTTGGAGACCCGGCATCCTCCACTAAAGGAGGGCCAACCAAGCAGGTACGTCTAAGCCATTTCTGGATCCACCCCGGCGTGCACACCTGCACTGCCTGGACCAGCTGTGACCCAGGTTATTGCAATTATAAAACAGAAATCAGAGAGAGAGAGAGTCTAAGACTGTCCCACTGCTCAGGGAAGGCTGTGGAATGGCCCAATAAAATGGAAAAGATATCCTTCTGTATAAGCAGGCTGCACAGGCCTTTTTAAAATCAGGTATTCAGGTTTTAAAATGAATAAACATTATTATCTTAGAGCAGTTTTAGGTCCACAGCAACACCAAGCACAAAGTACAAACAGTCCCTGCACAGTCTACAGCCCCCGTCCCTCCACAGCCTCCCCCACTACCGACATCCCCGCCTCGGCGGAGCCCTGGTCCTGATGGTTGAACCCCGCACTCACTCGCCACCCCCGCCCCAGGTCCGGGCTTTACATGACGGGTGCTCGTGGCGCTGTGCCTGCTGTTGGTTTTGAACTACATGTGATGACATGTGTCCCAGCATGGAACCCACAGCATAATTTCACTGCCTAAAAACGCTCCGCCGATGCACCCCCCTCTCCTGCCTGACCCCCGGCAGCCACAGTCTTTCCGCTGCCTGCACAGTTTGCGTTTCCCAGAATGCTGGGTGGCTGTGCTCACCCGGTGTGGAGCCTTCTCACCGCGGGGCAGGTGGGCTCCTCGCAGGAGTCGCACGTCAGGTTTGTGCATGGCTTCGCATCGCTTCTTCGATCACTGCTTTAAGTCGTAAATAATATTCTATTGTCTGGAAATAGGTATTTAATTTCAAGTTAAGGGTTCTGCTGAAATGGGAGAAAGAGAAATGCAGTGTGTGCCACGTGGGGCAGAAAACAGACTGAAATAAACAGCCCTCTGCCCCAGGGAGAGCCGAATCATGAGGCCACACCATTTTCCTGGTAGCAGAGAACTGCCAGTCCCGCTATTCTGGGAGTTTCCTCCCTGTCACTGGAGAGTCCCGTCCTACTGTGTTCTCTGAATGTTTGGACTGTCCTGTGAGTGAGGACAGAGCTTCCTATTAACCACAGCACAGTGGATTCCCTGTGCTGCCGGGGTGGGTTTTTTGGTGGAGAGCTTCCCTATTGAAAGAAACTTCCAGAAGTCAGGCCCTCTTGCATGAGGAATTTGCATCGGGCCCTGTTTTGCCATTAAAGACAGTTCCGTGCTCCTATGGTGATTTTAGCTCTTTTACTTTTGTTGGTCAACTTAAAGGAAACCTTTTCTTCTTTAGATTAATAAAGAGAGGAGAAAAGAGGTTTCACAGCAAAGGCAAAACAGGCACCGAAGAGAAGTTTATACTTCATATGAGGAGGTTAAGCTTTGGGGCCATTATAAGAATCAGTTCATTACATGGTAGGTCATGAAGCTGATGACAGAGATGGTTAGCATTTTCCCCATCTTGTGGGTTTAGGAGAGTTGGCTCAGACGTTTTCCCGTTTGAGGCTGAATGTCGCAAGGAGACACATGGGTTTTGTCGTTGGTTAACGTTTAGTCGAGTACTGACGTGGAGGAGCTGCTGCTTCTGACTCAGTGCAGTAAACACTTGACTCATCCGGACAGAGTGGCCTTTCCTGCTGAAGGACACCACCTACCAGAGGGGGTGCCAGAGCGTGATCTCTAGTCCCTAAAGCATCGACGCCAGTGACATCTGGACCCTTCACTTTGCCTGCCACCTTGGCAATGCCAGGGGGGGTGTCAATCTCGTCCATCCCATGAACCTCAGTGCTGGGCTGCGTTTACCGATGTGTGACTCAGTGCCCTTTTCCAAATTCTCAGTCCCTCAATTCTTCTGTCTGGACTGAAGAAGACATTTTATTCTGAAGCTTATTTCTCTTAGGCTGTATAACCAGGACACGTAGAAATTCCCAGAGTAGGTCCTGAAAAAAGTGTTATCCATCTAAAAGTGAAGAGCTGCAAAAATCAGTAGTCACATTGGATTACAACAGATTAAGTCTTACCTTATGCATGGAATTAAATTAGTCACTGTGGATATACAGATGAATAAAGCACAACCCTTAAGCTTGAGGAGCTGACAGTGAGTGTAGGAAGTCATATAAACAGATGCTTGTAGTGTGGCCTGATGTGGACAACAGTACACACACACACACACAAGAGTAATTAACTTGGGGGACCCTCGGCGGTATGCCATGAAAGACTCCATTTAGCTCACTAGGTGAACAAAAGAGAGCTAGGCCACATTTACCTGATTTTTATTACAGTGTATTATAAAAATTCTATTTTGTTATTAATTATTGTTAATCTCTTACTGTGCATAACTTATAAATTTAAACTTTATCATAGCAGGTATGTACAAGAAAAAACAGTACAAATAGGGTTTGATTATCCATGGTTTCAGCAGTCCGTTGGGAGACTTGGAATGTACCCCTGTGGATGGGGGACCACTGCCCACTACAACTTGGATATTAGATGCCACTTGTCAGGAGTCCAGCTTGTCAGCATTCTTGTTTCTCAGATAGCTGTTATTCCAAATGACAGCTGAAATTTTCATTTCAGTTTTTGCTCTGAGTGCTTCTGGGTAAGACGGACATTCGTCTCTCGTCTTTGTCTTCACCTTTCCTTCTTGCAGTGGAGAAATCTGATAGCACTTTGAAGCAAGCAGTCATATCCCACCTTCATCTTCTGTCCGTCTTGCTCCCTGCCAGCTCTAGTCAGCACAATGCGTGCAACATCTGCCTGGCTTCGCTGATTCTCATGGCGACTCACTGCAGCAAATGCTTTTTAGGTCCATTTAAAGATGAGCAAACAGGCTGAATTGTCTATTGACAAACACAGCTGGAATTTGAACCTGACTGATTCCAAAGCTTATTTTTAACCACTGACCTGTATTAACACTTGTATTTATCATGATCTATTTAAATTGGTCCAAGCAATTGTTTTGATGTGTGCAGTAACATTTATTTAACATTCCATGGAGTCGAAAAAATGAACAGAGAAACCCAGTTCAACCCAGGCCTAGCCCTTTTTCTTCTACCTAGTTTACAATACAAGGCTCTATGACATACCTGGAAAATTTTCATCATTTAGCTGCTCTACACACAGAAAATGGTAGGAGCCTCACTTTGAGGTTCCTTAGCTGACGCCATCTGGCTGTGGGGTTTCCAGAGAGAGGCAGTGGATGGCGTTTCGGGGAACATGATAGGGGTGATGGGGGCGCCTGCGTCTGGCTCTGTGTGCCTTTCAGCAAGTCACTCCACATTTCTCTTCCATGGAATGAGAAGCTTATATTAGCTCCATAATTTCCGGACTTCCTTCAGATGACAGGTTGGAAGGGGCCCAATGAAAGAGTCAGCCGAAGGATGGGGTGCCTGGTCCGAAAAGAATGAGGGTGTGCAGAGCGGCAGCTGTGCCTCTGCGGGCTCCGAAGGGGCTCCGCGGAGCGTGGCCTGAGAACCGCTGGGGTGGGCGATCTCCGAGGGTCAGCAGTGTTAGCGTTCTCTGCCCGGACCCTGATCGAAGCTGTGCTCGTTTGTTTTATAATAGCAGTACGAGTTATTTTTAAAGACTTATTGAAATATATTTGACATATAACATTGTATAAATTTAAGCTGTACAATATGCTGCCTTGACACATTTACATATGATGGCTATGGTAGAGATAGTCTGCACCTCGTTACATAAGAATGATCATTTCTTTTTGGTGGTTGAAATAATTAAGTTCTAGTCTCTTAGTGAGTTTGATGATCATGACATAATACCGTTGTCTATATTCACTATATTGTGAGTTAAATCGCTAGGACTTATTCACTACTTGTTACAAGTTTGTACCCATAGCACCTGTTCTGTCCCTGGCTTTATGTACTATTGACACAAGTAAACTGCACATATTTAAAGTGTACGGGTTGATGAGTTTTGACCTGGATACACACCCATGAAAGCATCAGTATGATCAAATAATGAACACATTCATCACCTCAGAACCTTCTTGTGGCCCTCCCTGCCCTTTGCCACATTGCTGGGCAACCACTGTCCTGTTTTTACCATTGTAAATTAGTTTGCATTTTCTAGTGTTTTATATGAATGGATTCATAGAGTACCCTTCACAGAGCTCATTTTACGTCTGGCTTCTTTCATGCAGTGTGATTATTTCAAGAATCATCCGTGGAGTGTCTGTCAGTAACTCCTCCTTTATGGTGCTGAGTGGTGTCCCATTGTATGGGTAGTTTGTTTATCCATCCATCTGTTGTGGAAATTTTGGATGCGTCTACTTCTCAACTATTAAAATAAAGCTGCTATAAACATTCAGGCACTTAGTATGGGCATATGCCTTCTTTCCTCTTGGAGAAATGCCTGGGAGTGGAATGGCGGGGTCATATGGTCAGTATATGTTTAACTTTCTATGAAACTGCCAAACTGTTTTCCAAAGCAGTTGCACAGTTTTACACTCCTGCCGGACATGTGTGAGAGCTCCCATTCGCCTACATCCTCTGCCACCTGCTATGGCCATGCTTGTCGAGTTTAGATGTTCTCACAGTGCTTTTAGATTGTGTTTTCCTAATGCTTAATGATATAGAGCATCTTTTCATGAGTGTGCTTGTCATGTATACCAAGTACACAACTTCTCTGGTAATGTGTCTGTTCAAACAATGCTTATTTTTAAAACTCAGGTTACTTTCTTATTATTGAGTTTGGGAATGATTTATGTGTTCTTGCTACAAGTCTTCTGTCAGATATGTGATTTGTAAATATTTTCTCCCAGTCTGTGGCTTGTCTTTTTATTCTTTTAATAATGTCTTTAAAAGAGCGGACATTTGACATTTGATGAAAGTGTGCTTGTTAATATTTCCTTGTATAGAGATGCTTTTGATGTTATATGTAATGTATGCTTCTAGTGCCATACATTTCCCTGTAACTCCTGCCTCAGTGACATCCCGCAGGTAATGATCTGTAAGGTCCTTATCTCCATTCAATTTCCTCCATGTACTTGCCAATTTCCCTTTTGATTTCATGTATGACCCATGGGTTATGTAGAAGTGTGTTATTCAATCTCCTAATGGTTGGGGATTTTCCATGTAATTTTGTGTTATTGATTTCTAATTTAATTCCATTTCAGTCAGAGGATACTTTGTGTGATGAATTAAAATCCATTTTATTGAGAATTGTGTTACGGCCCAGAATGTGATCTATCTTGGAAAACTTTCCTGTGCACTTGGAAAGAACATCTATTCTGCTGCTGTTGGGTGGAAAGTTCTATGAATGACAAGTCAAATTTGTTGACTACATTATTAAGCCTTCTATAACCCACCGATTTTCTGTCTTCTTGTTTTTGTCAATTATTGAGAGACGTGTATTCAAATCTCTCTAATCATGGACCTGTTTCTCCCTGCAATTCTATCGATTTCATTTCATGCTAAAGCTGTGTTATCAGTTGCTTAAATGTCTGTACACCTGTTGATGAATTCATCCTTTATTATTATGAAGCAACTTCATCCTTAGTAATATTCTTTGCTCCATAATCTGCTTTCTGTGTTAGTATTTTCTGATCCTTTATTTTTCATCTGTCTGTGTCTTCATATTTAAAGTGTTTCTCTTATAGAGGCATAAAATTAAGTTTTGCTTTTTATCTAATGTGACAGTCTCTGCCCTAAAATTGGGGTTTTTAGACCATTTGCCTTTAATGTGATTATTGATATGGTTGGGCTTCAATCTGACTTCTTTGTTCTTTGCTCTTTGGTTTTTGTTCCATTTCTCCTCCTTTTCTGTCTTTTGAATTAACGAAACATATTTTAAAGTTCCATTTTATTTCATTTGCTGGCTTGTTAGCTATAACTTGTATTATTATTTCAGTGGTTGTTTTTTGATTTGAAACATACATCTTTATCAATCTATTTTTAAGTAATAAACTGCTTTATGGATTATAGAAGAAACTTTCCATCACATACTTCCATTTATCCCTTTCGGACCTGTGTGTTATTGTCAGCATGCATTTGCTCTTGCATGTATGTTACATTGTTATTTTTTTTCATTGACCATCAATCGCCTCTTTAGAAGATTTAGATGATAATAAAATCGTCTTATATGTTTACCATGTAGCCACATCCCCAGGGCTCTTCGTTCCTCTCTGTGGAACCGCATTTGCATCTGCTGGCATTTTCTTTGTGCCAGAGGGACTTCCTTTTAACATTTCTTGGAGGGTAAGTTGGCAGGTGATATTTTCTTTCAACTTTTATATTTCTAAAAAGGTGTTTACTTCACCTTTATTTTTGAAAGGCATTTTCACAGCATTCCAAATGGACAGCTTTTTCTTTCAGTATTTTAAAGATGTTGCTACACTCCTTACTCGCACAAATTTGGATGAGAATCTGCTGTCATACCCACCTTTGTTCCTTTTATTATGTAACTTAGCTCATTTTTTTTTTCTGCTGATTTTAAGATTTTCTTTTTATTCCTGGTGCTCAGCTGTGAAACATGCTGGGACCTTACTGCACTGACCACTTTGGGTAAAGGAAACTGGGAGAGGACCTGTGTCCTGTGATATGGGCTGTAGAATTCAGATTGCCCTAGAGAGTGGCTGGCAGGATCTGACCAGGAGGCAGGAGCCTCACTCCGGGAGTCTAGTGGTACAGGACGGGCCATATGACGCAGGGTAGGGGGCCCTGAAGCTAAACACCTGAATCTAAATTTCTGGACTCGGTGGTTGGAGACTGCGGTGGGTGTGGCTGAACCTACTCAGGGATGCATCTGAGATCTTACTGGAAAGACTGGGAGATGCCAGGCCTCAAAAAAACCAAGAGTAAGAGTAAAGCAAAGTAGTGGAAGTGATAAATGGAAGTTGTAGATCTAATTCTAAGGCTTTAACTCAACAAAGAAAACATTTAGACTTGTGTGTGTGTGTGTGTGTGTGTGTGTGTGTGTGTATACGTACAGGTTGGCCCAGGAGGATTTCATTACTTTTTCAAAGTTGCCCTTTTCAAATAGGCAAAAAGCAAGAAGCACTTTGCACCAAATAACTAACTTACAGAATATTTTTTGGAAACTGTTATTTTAATAGAACAGACTAATAATATTGCTAAAAAACAATTTTGTGTACAGGAAGTAAAAAAGACCAAAAATAATTTTTTTTTACTGTTTCCATTTAGTCAATTAAAAAAATTCTTTCAGCATTTTGTATTTGATGTAATTTTGTTTTGATTTCTTCTTCTTTGCCTCTTGTTCTGTACGGACAGGTTCCTGCTGCCAATACCCCTCCTTACAAACAGGAAACTCCTCTAAAAGCTTTTATTCAATCTGGTTCAATACATTATTAAGCATCTTTGGGCAGGGACAAGTCCAAAGTCACCACATGAAGGCTAATTCATAATAGTGTTTTTTTTTTCAGCAATGTTCTCCTTTTCTTGCCAAACCAGTCAGCAGTTTGGCAGCTTGGTTTTTGCAATGACTCAGAATGCATGTGCCAGGCCATTTGCACCATCTGCTCCCGGGGTGTCGTGGGAGACAGGGCTGTGGACACCTGGTGGGTTGACGCTGAAATGTCAGCTCGAAGGTAAACATCTGCTCCTGTGACGAAAAGGCCATGAAAGCAAAGAGCCTGGGAGAAGAAGCTGCTGGTGACAGCAAAGGATGCACACGTGTTTCTGAACTGGGAGGAATGTATGTCTGCACTATGTACATCTGATGTATGTACGTATGGACTTTCACCATCAATGACTTTTCAGAATCTTAATAGCAAGATGAGATTAAATTCTTGGGAAAGGTGCCAGGCCAGCAGGTAACATTACACATGTCAGGTCTGATACTATTTGTAGAAAGAACTGTGTAACATGCATATATTTATGTTGTTTATGGGTGACTTGAACTGAGATTTTCCAGCTACATCCCTGGGAATAAAGCTGTAACCATGGGCTCAGAAAAACTCTTGTAATTCTCATGGTATGTGGCATCTGATGCCTTTAATTTCAGTTTCTTTTTGTTGTTGTTATTAAGGAACTACTTAATATCCTCTCAGTTTTTCAGGTAATTAGAACACCCCGTCTTTGAAACCATCTCTAGAGTTTAGGGTGTTAGTTCTGAGCGACACTGACTCAAATGATGGGATGACCGGAGAGATGTTGTGAGCCGATTTCCAGTTATGAAGTTGGTTCACTGCAGTGATGGTTTCCTGTGAGAATAAAAATAACCGTCTTGTGTGTGCCTTTGCCCAGCTCAGATGTACATACCCATGCTCATGTGCGGACACACACATATGCATCCTCCTCTCCTGTGGCGACACATGGAGTAAAGATCATTATCAGCATCACGCCTGAAGGGATTATGGACTTGTCGGAGTTCAAGGTCAAATAGTGGCAATAGCTTTTGAGGCCAGGTCTTCCCAGTCCCAGGGACTGTGCGTCCTTTACCCCACCTTGTGCATCATAAGGTCTTTGCATGTCTGCTCCAGTTTGCCCCACTGTTGATAAGCAGGCTGTGTCCTATGACCTCTGCAGTAGGATGTACTTGATCATGTTGGCATCGATTTCAAAGGTTCAGATCCCAACCCAAGTTACCAGCTTCCTATAAGAGGAAACTTACTATAATGAACATAAATATAAAATGAATTTTCCTGGCTGCCATGAAGTTATAACTTTTGTATACATCTAAAATTCTTCTCTCTAATTTTTCCATGTCCACTCTCTCGCGTCTCCCACACCTGATCCCTTTTCTCCATCCTGGCCTTAGTTCAGCCTCTTACAACTTTTCAAATGGAATCTTGCAACTTCCCAACAGGCTTTCTTCTTTGTGCCCCTTACTTTGGCACACAAGATGCTTATGATGAGACTTCTCAAACCAAGCTTTCCCCCAGCACCCTGAACCACCAGCTCTTAAGTGGATAATATACAAGACTGTTTTGCGTTCCTGGGTGCCTCTCATCTTGTCTGCTGAATGGACTCACCTCTGAGACTCAGCTCAAAAGCCTCCACTTCCAGGAAGCCTTTCCTTATTGTTTCTCCTCCTTGCTCTTTTAGCACTTTGTTTATTGCAATTACATTGCACTAATTATTTGTTAATTGCCTGTGAAGCCTTCTGCACTTGAGCCTGAGTTTCATGCCTCCTTGCGGCCCCAGAACCAGCACAGTGCTTGGCGATAAGAGGTGCTTAATGAGCGTTTCTGGAGTGTGTTGTTCCTGAATGCCTTCCGAAACTGTCAGCAAGTATTGTTGGAGTTTGGGGAAAGTATTTTATGGTGTATCTGTGGTGTGTCTTCAGGGGAGATATTCGAACACAAATGGGAGCTACTAAAAGGCACTTGACAGATTATTTACTTTATAAACATAACTAAATGCCTTGAAATGGCAGTTTCTCAACTTTGATGCTCAGGAGATCAGAGATTTAAATTGCCATATATATGTCCTTAACCACTGCCCAAAAAGCTCTTCTGATGGGGAGCCATTCACGACCCAGAGTACCTAGTAAACATGCCAGCTTGCCCACCTCCCAGAACCTTGAACCCTCCCCCTGCCCTGCAGAGAAGAATGGATGGTGCCTAACCAAGTGACTTCCCTCATTTGTGGAATATAACAGTGAAGCAAAACTGAAGGAACAAACCCGCAGCAGACTCACAGACTCCAAGGAGGGACCAGCGGTCACCAAAGGGGAGGGTGGGGAGGGCGGGGGGGAGAGGGGGATTGAGGGGCATTATAATGGGCACACATGGTGAGTGTGGGGTTCATGGGGAAGGCAGTACAGCACGCAGAAGACAAGTAGTGACTCTGTGGCATCTTGCTACGCTAATGGACAGCGACTGCAGTGGGGTGGGGGGGACTTGAGGATATGGGTGAACATAGTAACCACAGTGTTTTTCATGTGAAACCTTCATGAAAGTAGCAAAGCATGAATGGTGCCTAGATGGCCGAGCAGCACCATGGGGGTCACTCTGGGCTGGCGGCCCTCACTCAGGCCCCCAGTCAGCGCTCGCCAGCTCAGCTAGGTCTCCTCTTTAGGGTGCTGCCAGTCTGTTCTCTCTGCCCCCATTGGTTGCATACCCACCCCACCTCAGAGGTCCCCATTTTCCTCCCGCATAACTGAAAAAGGCTCCGGTCCCTTGTGCCGCCTCCTATCTCTTCTTTACGGGTGCAGTTGAGTGAGTTTTCCCTGTAAAGCAGATCCGATCATGTGCTGGTCCCAAAGCTGCCTGTGACTCCCCTTCACCTCAGAGCAGATTCCGGCTCCACAGCCGGGCTTCCAAGGTGTGTGGTGGCTCGTCGCCTGCTTCCTTCCCAGCCGAGCCCCACTCACTGCCCTCTCCCCACCTGGCCTGGTGCTTTAGCCACACTCAATTATTTGCTTTTTTTCCAAAAGTGGCAAATTTTTTGCCTTCAGATTTTTTAATATAAAGTCTTCTTTTTCTAGAACTGCCTGCCTACCTCCTTATTCCCACCTTCCACTGCCTGCTCATCTTTCAGTCTTTAATTTAAACATTACCTTTTTTGGAATGTATTTATTCTCCAAAACTGGGTTAACTGCTCCCTCTAAGTGCCCCTTGAATGCACCTATTATGATGTATTGTGGTGATCTAGTTCACGTCTGTCTCTCTCACTAGACTGTGCATTCCATTGGTACGCAGCTAGGTCCTATTCCTCGTAACCCTCGTTTGTAACACAGTGTATGGACACAGAAGTTGCTCAAGAAGTATTTATTGACTCAACAAACAATTATCAATACCTAGCCATATAAATGCTTTGGGCCATTTGCGAATACTTCTGAGATCTGCTCAGACAGACCTCTCCATGACCAATAAGGGTGTAAAGGGTGAAGGAGTCAGTCCAGTCTAATTAGGAGTGCAAAGGGTCTGGAGTGTGCAGCCCGGCCCTGTAATGCTGGAGCACACCTGTATGTATGACACGGCATGCGAGGGAAATTTGCACCATTATCTGGATGTGGAGAGGCCGTCTTCCTGTCCTTTGGTTTTCCCGCCCGGGTCAAGGCAGCGTCCAGCAGGAGCCGGTGAGATTCCCCTTCAGAAGTCTTAGTACGATGACGTCCCCCAGGGCCAGCTTATCCTCAGCTTTCGTTGTGAGAGAAAAAGCCACTCTCAGAAGATGCCCCCGGCAGTAAATAAACTAGACGCGAAGGAGATCGCAGGAGGTGCAGGCCGTCGGGCAAAGGCATCTACTTGACTCTCCCTCGAGGAGCTCCAGCCTCGTCTGCCTCCCCACCGAGGCCTGGCCGAGGATGGGTAACTTTTACTCATCTCCCAGCTGTCATTTGTCCTTGGCTTGTGGATACTATGAACCTTCTTTGCCCCAAAATACACAGGCTATATGTGTTAGAGGTCATGGATTTGAAAACAGTTTCTCTTTCCATTAATCACCTTATTGATTGATTGATTTTCTTGAATCCAGCTCACAGAGGCTGGAAGACCTGGGATGGGGGGCAGGGGGCCCAGAGGCGGCTGTGGGGGTCGGGGGTGGACGGTGCCAAACTTCCCAGTTATGGCGGTTTGGGTCCTTCCTGAGCTGCTGCCCCTTGATGTTCATTAAAAAATATGTTAAACTCAAGAGATGGTATAGAAGAAGAGAAAATGAAGGCAGGTGAAAAGAATGAGAAGGGACAGTTGGCTAAGCGGAGGTTAAAATATAAAAAGACAGCACTAGGTAAGAAAAATTAAGCTAAGAGAGAATGAAATGGAAGCTACAATAAGAGATTTAAAATCCCCACCAAGGTAAAGGGTTGAGAGTTTAAAGATGCAAAATGCTTGAGATTTAAAAATAAAAGATGAAATACTATAATCCAATGAGCTGAAAGGCTAAACCATGAGCAGAAGCTCTAACGGTGTCGGCAGAAAGGTTAAAGCCCGTGAGATGAGAAGCTAAAATCAGACCACTGCTTGGGATTGACGCTTTGGAACAGGAAGTCAGAACTAAAAAGGCAAATAAATAAATAAAAGAACTTAATTTTTAATTAAAAAATTAAATTTATGCAAGTAAAGTGAATCAAAGGAATTATTTTTTTTTAAATAAATGAACAGAAACATCAAAGAGAACTGGCTAGAGGAAGGGAAGTGGCCCAGTTCTCAGGACAGCTTGGCCCTCCCCAGGGAGAGAGGCCGGGTGGGGCATGGGGCACGTGTTCTGCATGTGGGGTCCGGGGGCTGAGGGAGGAGCCTGTGCCCCAGCAGCTGGGGTGCGGGCCACATGAGCAGAGCCACAGGTCAGCACACCCTGCCTCCCTCTCTCTGACCCCCACTCCCCTGCTCCCCATGTCCCTTCCCACTGCCCCCCACAGCCTTGGCCTCTCATCTTTGATTGTCTGCTGTCCCCAGTCTTTCCCTTCCAATCTCTTTCCTCACTGCAGCAGACAGATCTTCTGAAAATACTATTTTAGTCGTGGAATTATATTGCAAAGAAACCTTTTGTGCTTATCATTTTAAAGACTAGCTTCTAAAGGCTTTGCAAAATCAGGCTTTTATGCACTTTTTCAAATAAGTTAGAGATCTTCTGTTTGTGCTTTAATTCAGCATTGTCAGCTGCATTACTAGGCTAACCCCCAAGATACCTGAGGGTGAAGTGTTTGGAAGTTGGGAGTCTGATCATGAGATCTGCGGTTCTTTCAGGAAAAAAAAGGAATTCTTCATTCCATTTTGAAAAAGTCAGAGTAAATTGATATTAATTTTGTTTCAGTTTTTCATTCTCAGAGAAATTAGAGTGAAAGAGAGTGGAAAGGAAAAATACTAGATATAAGCATGTGCTTTTGGGAAAATTTTTGTTTTACCAGAACTAATGCTGGAGCTCCCTTCTTAACTATTCCCCAGAATTCTTTCCTTTCCTGCATTTCAGGATGTATCTTTAAAAATGTTTCTTGGGTATTTCTCTACTTAGTTCTGAAAATAATGAAAAGTCAGCTTTTCTCAGGGTTTGAAGGAAAAAAAAAAAAGATTTGGGAAGTAAAACTAACCATATTTAAGATTATCCCAATGCGATTTCTGCCAAAACACCAGATGCTTTTGGGAAAAAAATTATCTGCCACAATTTGCTGTCTGGGAACCGTGCCTGACTCCTTCAAGAGGGATAAGGAGAGCGATGCAGAGAATGAGGTAAATGGCAATCCGACTCCAAATAAACAGTGCTTTTTATACAAAAAAGTGTTCCAGTTAAGACTATTATGAATATAGCACTAATTCACATTAAAATTCCATTATTTAGCAGGAAATATGAAGCACCCCAGAGCAAATGCAGTTTGAGTGCTGGTCACTGTCCCACTCACTCTTCCTAAACTGTATTTTGTATCTTCTTAAGTGAGCTTGCTAGCAACGCTGTGAACTTCAACCTGGGAGCGTTCTAGATTCAGAGCTAAGCTTTACATTTCTATTTTTTCATGTCATTTTTTTGCTTTCCTTTTAATTTTTGCATGGGCTTGGATATGCCTACAGCCTTTTATAAACCAAATCTACATTGCATTTGCCACATCCGTAATTAGATCCTTCCTTCTCTCAGTGAATGAAAGCAGACTTAGAAATAGAATTGGATTCTGAGAAATGGAGTGTGTGTGTAGCTTGCAGAGAGGCAATTGGAGCAGACCTCTAATTAGAAGATGGTTCCAACTTAATATGATGTTTGGAGCATTAAAAGAGCCCAGGTGGCTTGTATTCCTTGTTTTCATGACCTGCTCTCTGGGTTCAGCCTACAGCTGGAGCAGAAGTTCCCATAAATGGCGTGAAAGACAGACTTTGCTGTGCTTCCCCGAAATCACCCGGATGTAAAAGAAACCTGAAAGAAAGATGGGATCTCAATGTCCCGCCTTCTGCTGTTCAAGTTACCCTAGTTCTTGGTCTGACGTTTGCATTGTTCAATAGTTCATCATTTTTTGAATATGTTGTGGACAGATTGTATGTGTCACTCCCAGCGTGGCTATATTTGGAGTAAGGAAGTAATTAAGTTTAAATGAGGTCATAGACATGACGGCTGGAGCTGATAGGGATCAAGGGCACCTCCCCCACCGTCGCTGCCCGCTCCCGGGACCAGCGGAAAGCCCACCTGAGCACACAGCAAGCAGGCTGCTGCCGGGGGGGCCGGGATGGGGGTGCTTGCTGGAAACCGACGTGGCCAGGAACTTGATTTTGGACTCCCCAGTCTGGGGCGTTTTGTTATGGCAGTTGAGCAACCTGATGCAGCACGCCTGCTCGTACTGATCATAAAGCAGAGAAATTCACTCCAAAAAGGATTCAGATCATAGCAGACGGCAGGGACCGTGGTGGTGGCGTCTGGTGACTACATTCCCAGCACCCGGACGGGGCCCCGGCTCTTGGCAGGTACTCAGCGTTTTTATTTTGTTAAACGAGTAAGTAGATAAAACATGGAAGCATTTCATGATGACTAGACTGACCAGTGATGCGGATGATCACAGGGAGAGTTGCGCTCCCGTACAAATGTTACATGCATGCCTATTCTGTTTATTTCTGCTGATTTTGAGGCGGTCCCTGCTAAAGGCCATCCTGAGGCTTATTTTCAAACACCAGATTATATTTGGATGCCTGTGGCATTCCCAGTAATGCGCTCTTTCTCCTGGACTCAGTACAGCACATCACATTGCCTTTAGCTGTTCTGTCTCCCCAGTCTCCTTTGGTCTGTGATGGTGGCCCAGTTTTTCATATTCTTAAGGGGTACCAGCCAATAGTCCTTATCATGTGCCCCAATCCAGATTTGTCTGATGTTTTTCTCATGATTGGACTGACGTATGGGTGTTGGAAAGAATACCAAAAGCCACTGCATGTTATCAGAAGGCACATGATGCCACATAAAATCTCTAGTGATCTTCAACTTGAGTTGTTTGTACCAAATTATTATGATGACTTAATAATTCTATAATAGCGACAATAATACTTCACACCTTCTGATTAGACATAGATCTCAATCTCATCTCCCTAAATTCAGAAATGAAAACTTACCCCTTTCCACGAATGTTATAGAAAGTAACATTATATGTACATCTTTGTGTATGGTCTTACACACAATGAATGTTATCTTTATAGCCTACTCTTTTTTCCTTTGTCTGAAGAGCCATAGTAAAATATACTGAGTAAATGAATAAGGCAAAATTTTCTCTAAGGTAATTGGTTCATTTCTGAGATCCAAATAGGAATTTTGATGGCACAAAGCCCAATTTAGCCCTCCCAGTATTAGCACATTAGGTACCTTATAAAATATAATGTATTTAATTGTCCTGCTGCCATACCACCCTCAAGCATGATGTCATCAACGCATTAAATAAGGACGTTTGGGACCTCCCCCATAAATGAGTCTCAGCAGGTGGCCCAGAAGGTAGTGCAGATGTAGCGGGGTGTCTCTGGTTACCCCTGAATGAGGCACTTGTGGGTAATGCGTGTTCATGGGCAGGTCGTGCTGATGGGCAAAAGATAAAATGACAGAAAACCAAGAGGAAGATCACTTCATTCTAAAAAGGCTGAGATGGTTCTTTCAGACTTGTGTTCTGTGGGAACATTTATATTGGACCTTAGCCAAAGTTGGGTCAGATTAGGGTGAGTACAGTAGCCCCTGGGGGCCAGAATGCTTGCCTGGAAGGGGGTTGCTCCCTCGGCCAGGGTTTGGCCCATGAATGAACACTCCGCCCAGCAAGGTCTTTACCTTGCCCGACTTCGCTCTTGAACTGGACCCACAGTGCCTCTCTAAACTCTTGCAAGTTTATTGCCTGTTCATATTTTACATTCTGTCTTGGGATATAGTTTAATCCATCCATGGTCACCGAGCAATCAAAATGCCTGTGACTCAGAAAGTGAGAGCTAATTGCTGAGAGAGAGTAAAGAAAATTTCTGGATTAAAGTCATTTTGACCATGAGTGTTGATTAAAATTGTGATTTCAAAACAGCATTTTTAAGATGCCTTTTTCTAGTTTAGTAACTCTTTTGGAAGGCATGTGCAGATCATCCTGTTAGATCTTAAAGGCTATCAAGAGAAGCAAGGAGTGGCCCTGCCTTCACATAATATACTGATGGACAAAAATCAAGCCCCATAAGCAATCGATAACAGCATCCAGAATATTAGGTGTAATAAAAATTGAATGAAAATACAGGAATAGACTTTTTGAAGCTGTTTACATCATTGAAATATACAGAAGTACGTAAATCGGGTGAACACCTCACTTTATTTAGAGGTAAAGAAATGCCTGGGTGACCCAAGTGGCCTGTACCTGGTCAGCCATAAGCATTTCCAAGTCTCACACTTGCCCCTGGGATTTGTTTGCTGGGGACATTTTCTCACCAAACTAGCTGTCGACCTCAGATCTTTCAGCTGCGTGACTTGCTGCACCCACATTCCGGGGCAGAAAGAGCGTCCCAAGACCTGTGAGCTCCCAGCCTGTGGGTTCTCTTTCTGGGCTCTGAGCATCACACTTGCGGTTAGTGGCAGCTCCACTCCTTTGCGTTCCACTCTGCTGACTATGAACAGTTAATCTCCCCAAAACCTATTCTTGACTTTCAAAGTATTAAATGATGCAATGAACATGGGGAGGCTTGCAGAGAAGAAAAACATGTGAACACATTGCAGCGACCTTTGTCAGTGGTTAATTCTGACATGCCTTTTTCATAATCTGCAGTTCTCCCCTAATGAGGTCCTATTTAGGACTGCACTGCCCAGCAAAAAAGTCGCCCATCTCTGGTGTCCAGGGATGGTATTGCTTCCCAGATATCCACGCTTCCTCACTCCCCCCCTTCCTTATTTATTTCTTTATTTTTTTGGTGGGAGAGAGGAGGTGGGGGCTAGGGAATCTTTCCCACTTTCGTATGTATCAGCAGTACATTTAAAATTATTGTATTTTATTCAGCGTTTTGAAGAGCTTCTCAAAATATCTAATTCACCAGAAACTCTGAAGAAAGGGAATGGAATAAATGCGCACGACTTTATCCCGTTCCTTTCAGCTTCATCTCCTGCTCCGCCCCAGGACACCCCGCCATGAGGCCCCCGCAGCAGCTCACTGGTGTTTGTAGAGAACACAGACTTCCGCTAGGTTCTCTTCTGCACTTTCTGCAGCACTGTCTCCTCACCCTCCTTCCCTCCCCCACAGTGACTTCACTAGGGAATTTCAGCCTCTCTTGTGACCTGGTCCTGCCCTGAAGGAGCAGCAGACAGTCAGGCCTCTTCTGCCCGTATTCCAGGCAGGCTTACCCGATGGACTTGGCCCGTGAGAGAACTTGGAAGGTTTTGCGGTGGAAGCTGAGGGGGTCCCTTGTTGCTAGGGCCGGAGATTAAACTGGGGTGTGATTGGAATAGTCAGAAGGGTCAGGTGAGATGCAGAAGTGATGATAATGAGGTTGGTAACTACAACGAAATACATCCAGGCTTATGGTCTGTCAGGCCTTGCTTTAAGCATCGTGTGTATGTAAACCGTTTACTGCTCTCTTCAGCCCTGGGAGACGGGCGTCTTGCTTGTCTCCATTTTCACTGCTTATACTCCCCGTCTAGTCATCAGGTAGCAAGTGGGGGATCCAGGCCTTGAGTCTGTGTCCCGGATCTCCGAGCTGCATCTCCCTGGATCACTCGAGGTGGCCAGCGGTGTGGCTTGTGTTCTCAAGTCCACACATTCATCTGTTTATATACTTGAAGTGAGCTAAGTTTCACTTTTGCATGACATTAGCTACAGTTGATCAGCTGTACCTCAGCCTTTTCATATATTTACTATAGTTTTTGTTTTAGAGGTAAGTGTAAGGGTACAAATAGGTTGGGTCCTTTCTGTGTTTGGGACAAAAAATTGGGAAATACACCAGCTAGGGAGTTAACTGAATTGAAGTGTGTAGTTCTTGGATCCCTTTCCATCGTTTGTATCCATCTGGTCTCTGCCACTTGGTAGATGAGCAAAGAAGAAAATGAGTATTTCCTTGCTTTTAAAAATATCTGTCCATGTTCAGCTATAACCTTCAACAAACATTCCTTTTTCTTTTAAGTGTCCGCTATGTGCAGTTGTTGTAATTAGGATCTGGGTAACCCTGTTGAACAGGACCAATCTCACTGGGCTATGAGGTTTTAAAATCTGGTGGAGGTTATAGACAAGTAAATAAGAAATGTAAATACGGTTGGATAAAATAGAAGAGATATCTGAGTCTTTTCTACCTACCGACACCTAGTTATCTTGAGATTTTGCTATAAAATGAAAGTAAAAATTTTAAGCCAGAAAGAACACTAATTTAGACAGAAGATAAATTGTGGCTGTAGATCTATGAAATTTTGGAATGATGTTTCTCTGGCATAGTGAGATTTTACATAATAAAAAACACTAATTAAGGAAATGCTGTGATTTTAAAGTCCCCAGTTATAAGTTTAAGAAGATGGCAATAAACTGGAATAGGACCAAGGTCAACCCAGAAATACTTGTTGCGTATTTGCCCAGTGATGAAAAGCGAAACTGGCTCCAGAGCACTTAGCTGGGAAACATTTCAACTGTTCTTTGTAACTCGCTCAAGTTCATTCCTCATGTTAATGATTGGCCTGCTAGACCTCAATTATTTTTTCAGGTTTTATTTTTCTTTGCAAAGAATTCAGCAATTCTCTTCTTTGTTCTGTTTTAGGAACATCTGTTGCAAATCTAGTCCTGAGTTTATTTGAAACTAGCAGCTGCCAGTAGCAGGTTAAGAGAAACAGCTTAGGTGAAATTTCCCTGCAGATTCCTTTCTAAAAGGACCAGCTTCTAAAAATTTACCTTTAATTACATTTGAATTATGTGATAGGGAGAATACAAGAATGGCACCAATTCTATTCAGCGTTATGGATCAATGTTTGTTGTTTAAGATAATGCTATGTATTTAATCCAAATATTTAGATATTTAAAGTCTGCATCAGAGAAATAAGTTACAGCTTGAATCTGAGGCCAGCTGGCTTATCTGGCTTGGCTACTGTGAAGTGCCATCACCCACACTCTGTAAGGTTCTTTGACAAATTCCCAGCTTGTGTCTACCTACAAACCACATTAAAATAACTGAATGGTGCAACACTCTGAGACTTTGAGGGGAGCTTCCTTTTCATAACTCAGCAAACAAGAAGCCACTACTAAAACAACCGTTAAAAAGAAAACCATAAAACTGCTACCAGACTAGTCTCTACAAATATGGGGGCCTCTGATGCCTGATTCAGAAGTTTTAGCTAATTCAGCAAAGAGCATTTATGAAAAGTTTGCAAAGTCTCCTCTGGACATGTAAAATATGACAGCAATAACATGCTCCTTAAGCCTTGAATTTTTAGGATTGTTCAACAACCAATCAGGACTTGTGCTCACACACCGAACCTTTGTGTAGAGCCTGTTGGGGAGCCTCTCAGCGCTCTCAGCTTCTCACATGCCATTTCTCACTCCTCACGACAGCTCCGAGAGGCACAGATCACTGCCGACCCCGTGTTGGACAGGAGGCATGGAAGTCGTGTAACTCATTTAAAGTCATGTAGTGAACAGATGGGCCAGGTCTAAGGTCACTGAGCCAGCAAATGGCAGGGCGGGGACTGTCACAGGCCTTTTGGATTCACAATTCCATCCGCCTTTTACTGCAGTCAGGGACTCCTTTTTTAAGCATCTGCCTTGGAGAGGGCAAAAGCAGCACAGGAGACACTGGGGGCAGAGCTCAGGGCACAGAAATGCCGGAAAATTCTTTGTCGACATATGGGGGTCTCTCCTGCTACTCCCCCCCCGAAGGTGAAGCCCTTTCCCACCCTCTCTGTCTCCCCCTCTTCCTGTTGCTTCTCTACCTCTCATTTCCTTTGTTCCTCATATTGCCATTTCTTCTCCCTACAAACACGGACCATTCTTCTCCCTGCTCCACGCGTCACTGTTCACAAACCTACAGTTCATGAGGGTGAGAAAGTCATTCCCTGCCCACCCAGAAGAATCTCAAGCCAATGAAGTTATGCTCAATATTTTATTGTTATTCATAATATATTGGCTGAAAAATCTTTCCTTAAGTTTGTGGTCTTCTCTGCTCCCCCAAACAGGGTTTTGATTTTTTTTCCTCAAAAAAATTATATGCTTTGGAGGTATGGGTCTGATTAGCTCAAAATCTTTGTACATCTGATGTTGGTGTTCATTCATTCAGTACAGGTGTAGCCTACTCTCTTCAAAGCAGGGAGTCAGGTGAGATCTGGGGCCTGTTCCCAAGCCGCTTTCAGTCAAGTACAGTGATCTTAGGTGCTGTGTGCGTCCAAGCACAGTGAGGGATGTGCTATAAGGACGATTTGCAGATTAGTGTCATTTGAAGAGCTTCAACTTGGATTTTGAAGTCTGTATTTAAGTTTCCTAACCTCTTTATGCCCCTCACTAGCTCTGTAATGTTGGGCAAATTACTTTCTCAGAGCTTCAAAGTTCCCATTTGTAAAATGAAGATAGCCATATTCATCTTAAAAGGTTTTGTGAGGACTTCATTAGGTGTGTTTATAATAAGATCACTCGGAATAGAATAAAACCCCTTCGCATCATCCTAAGTTCTAACATTGTCTCTCAGCAGCCCCAGCTTCCCCACTGTCTCCCTGCCGGGATTCACACCAGCCACACTTCCCTTCGTGCACCAGATGCTCTGTGTGGCGGCCTCGGCACATGCTGGCTTCTCTGAAATACTCTCTGCACTAAGGATGACTCAGCCTGGAGACTTGAGCCCGAGTATCTTTTTTTCTGCTCCCAGAGTATAAATCAGTGCCAGTCCCTTGTTGTCTTCTTTCCTAGATGCCTATGGTTTTCAGACACAGAGCTTATTGTTGTAATTTATATTCTGTTCTAGTTATATAATATTTATCCTCCTTCCTAGACAGCTGCTCAAGGAAGGTAAAAAATCTTTTTGGTTCATTACCAAAAACTCAGTTCATCACAAAGTATGGGATACACTTTAAATATTTGATAGTTAATGAATAAATAAATGAATGGAAAAATGACTTTGCATATAAAGCATTAACACTGAATTTGGCTCATAGCAAGTATGTGTTAAATGCCAACTTTTGTCATTGCAAAGAGCAGGTGTCAGATTTAGGTTGTGGGGGTCAGAAAAATTTTCTGAGAAGAGATGACACCAGAGATGAATTTTAAAGTCAAGTTCTTATATTCCCACCTATTTCTGACTCTACAGAAGAGAGGTTTTCAGTCTATCTCAGTAGGTTTCATGCCTACCCAGAAGAATTTTAGGGAAAAAAATGACAGGTCATTTCAAGTTTGAAATTATTTAGTATGGTTTATTGTGAAGTGTTCAAAAGCAGTGCCTCCCACAGCAACAGCAGGAAAGATGATTATTTCTGTTTCACAGGTGGAGAATTACCTAATAAAAGTCAAAAGTAAAGTTAGGCTATGTGATGGAACTTGTGGAAGAAATAAAGGACAAAAGGCAGGGAGCAGTAAAGCAAACTTTAAAGCCTATGGGTCAACGGGACTGTTACTGAATTCCCAGCCAGTTAGGTGTTTGGCAGCCACGGACTGCGTGCTGTAGCCGACCTGCCCGGAAAGGGCGTGCGGGGAAAGGAGTGGCCCTCACTCCTCCGGACCAGACCTCCCAAGTGAAGGCCACTAGGGCCTCATCAGGAGTGAGGGTGTCCTAGGCCTGGTGGGCCTTGGCCTTGATCCCGTAGACTGAAGTGACCTCCAGCAACTCAAAATAAAACTCTGATAAGTCCCAAGAGTTGCAAGGGTACTTGGAGTCTTAAGTTAGGAATAGTTTTCAGAAAAAGTTAGGAAGATTTCAGATTTGAATGCCTTACAGAGTTTTGTAGGAGATCATCTTTCTACCACTTACTCTATTTCAACTTTGCCAATCTAAGTTCATTTGAAGAACTTAAAATAACCAACGATGATGCTGAGTTGTTTAACATCTGTTTTCCTTAAGACGAGTGGAAGGCAGAAAGATTAGATCTTCTTTTTGGGAAACTCATCAAAGTTTACAAAGGAAGAAAAGGATTCTGATTTCTGTTAAAGAAAGTTTTTTTTTTTTTCCATTTCCCTTGGTCTCTGGCCCCTAAAGTAACAACTCTGACAACAGAAACAATCTATCCAGCCTGACTCTGCGTGTCCTCTGTCTCAGCTTTGATGGGCTTCTGCCAGCCCATCGCCATTACCGGAGTCAGTGTCATTCTTGAAATGAATACCCTTGTTTTCTCTTGCCTGACCGCGAGTCTTGTAGATTAAGGCTATGGAGTCCGCCTTTGTGTGGTGTTTATTATAGGCCACACGCTAAGCTCTAAGAATGTAACACCACTTCCCAGGAGGAGCTCTCATCTGCTAGTGGGGGAGAAATGCCAGCAATTTATTGCAGTGTAAGTACTCCATGAGAGGCACATTTTTATGGAAGCACAGGAGAGAATAAGGCCACGAAATCATTCATTTGTGCACCTTCTGCTGAAGGCAAAGCCTTGCTCTGTAGTTGAGGAAGATAAACACTGAAAAAGAAGCTTCTTTTCCTGCAGTAATGCCACATGCTCTTATGACAGGCAAATACATAGATAAATGCCTCAAATAATATATGTTGAAATCTGGTATAGTTTCTTTAAAATAACTGTGAAAAAGCTCTCTGTGTCTGAGAGAATATCTATTTTGAGCATTGTGGTAGACTAGACATTCTAGAACCTTCCCATACCCAAAATGCTCAGTAAAATGATTAAACATGTATTTTTTAAATGCATTGCTGATCTGGAAGCAAAGTAAAAGAAATCCTAAGAGGCCAAAAATAAAGTGACAGTACAAATCCATAAAGGGAAGTCAGGGGTATCAGCTATTCCTTTAAAGTAACCTAAGGGTATTGGATTCGTTGCTGAACATGGGTCATGAAGAAAGACTAAAGCTACACCAGAAGGAATATCGGATTAGAGATTCTTTAAAAAGTCTAGTCAGCCAAAATTACAGTCAGTGAAATCATGAATTAGTAAAATTCCTTCCTTGATTTTGACACTGGGTGGGTAGGAAAAAGTCTCTCCTGAGCTGGCCGTGGTGCAGTGTGGGGCCCAAATTGATGTTACTTTTGTGTTTGAGATACCTTAAGTTAAGAACTTATTATAAAGTAGACCTGTGTTGGCAGTGCCCCAAGATGCCTGGAAGAAACAGATATAAATCCTCTCTGAAGGAATGTGCCTTTTAAACCTAGGCCTCAAAAATTCCCACAGATGAAGTTTATGGAACATATACTTATGATAACAAAATCATAAAATTCAAGGAAAGAAGTAACCAAGAATATGAGTCAGTTAAACAAAACAAAGAAATATAAAAAGGCCAAACAAATTAAATAATAAAGATAGCAGTCTAAGACCCACAAAGACATTAGATGTTATAATTATTGAGTTGGTTTATTGGTTTATTTAATGTGTTTAAAAAATAAAAGGAGTGTCTGAAGTATGAATATAGGACAAGAGAGTTTTGAAAATGAATAGGTAATATGGCAAAGATTTTTAAAAACCTGTAGAATAAAATATATCGTGACTGAAACAAAAAAACACAATGAAAATGTTAAGTAACACATTAAACAAAGCTGAAGAGAGAATTAGTAAACAGGAAGATATCTGAAGAAGCCCAGTATAGCAAGGGAAACAAAGATGAAAATATCATAAAACAGAAATTAAGAAATAGGAAAGACACAGGGAGACAATATAATAAGTGTCTAATTAGACTTCTGGAAGAAAAGCAGAGATACTGCAGAGAAGCACTATTTGAAGTGCTAAGGCCTGAGAATTACCCAGGTATGATAAAAGAACAGTTTTATCCTTAGATAAAATCCTTAGAAGCAGAAAGTCCGAAAATTTCCAAGCAACTTAAATAAAAAGAAATACATGTGCAGACATTTTGTAATGAACTTTCTGAATACCAAAACCATAACAGAAAAAAACTCCTTAAAAATATCCAGAGATTGAAAAACAGGTTACCTATGGTAGAAAAACAGTTTGATTGACATCTAACTCCTTGAAAACAACAGTGTAAACTAAAGGAACAGTGAAATTACCTGCAGACTATAGGGAAAATACTTGTCAACCTAGTGTTGTGTTCTTAACAAAAAATGTTTCAAGTTTGAGAATAACATAAAGGCTTTTTCAGACAAACAACACTGAGGGATTTTTTTATTACTAATACACCCTAAATATGTAGGAAAGACAAATGAATAAGAACAATTTGTATAAACAATAACAATCCTGTCTAATTTTGTGGGTACAATGGAGATAAAGCATTGTAGTGATTAGACTTTCTTTGGTTAAATAAAAATGGAAAATTTTAAGCTAATGATTAATAAAATAAAGGAAAAATATATAATCCCAAGCTAGTTGTGGGCAGAAATGAGAATGAGGAAAAGTAACACAAAAATATACAAGAAAGAAGATTGAAATAAACAAATAGAGAAAAAGCAGAAAATTTAGAAAGTGCAAAATAAGAAACTAGAAATGAAATATGTCAGTAATTGTAACAAATGCTTATGGGCTAATTTCTCTGTTGTTGTTAAAAGACAAAATTGTCCAGACTGATGAAGAAACAAAATTCAGCTGTATGTTGAATTTGAGAGGCACACCTAAAACAAAAGAATTCAGAAAGGTTGAAAGTGAAAGGAAATGAAAATAATGATACCAACACACCCTACAGATGGGAAAAATTAAGAAGTCATATTTGGCAAGGATGTAGGACAATAAAAATGTTTATATCCATAGAGAAAATCCCAACAAATAATAAGTTTCATATAGGCTGTTCCCTAGCCCCTCTTCAATTAGGCTGGAAATAAATAATAAGGATATGTTTTTAAAACTCCCACGTATTTGACAGTTTTTAAAGAAGTGGGATTTGTATTTGGGAAGATGAATACGCACGTCAACAGGACTGTAAAGAGCAATGACAGTTATTAGGGGGGCTTGCTTGGTGCCAGGCGCTGCTCCAAGGGCTTGATCTGTGTTATCAGATCTGTATTTCCTCCAGCCATCTCAGGAAGTAAATTCTTTTATTGATGCTATTTTGCCCTTATTAAAGAAACCAAGTAACTTGCCTAGTCACACAGTTGGTAAGTGATGGAGATGGGGTCCAAACCCAGGCCATCTGATGCCAGACATTGTCCCCAACCACTCTGCTACACTGGTGGGACTGGCGCAGGTGGAGTAATGGGGATGCAGGCACGGTGGGGGCCCCCGTGTGCAGGTGCAGGTGGACTGTGGGGAATGTGCGTGTTGAAGATGAAAAGAGATCTGATAGTGAAAACAGAGCAAAATATGCATCATAAATTGGATTAGTTCTGTGTGTACTAGGGAAACACTGGATTATGGAGCAGAAAAACGACACAGTGACAGCTGTACTTTAGGAAGAGTTTCTGCTGTCATGAAGGGGAAATATTTCAAGGATGAGGGAGCGAGGTCTTTCAGCAGAAATTAGAAAGGACCTGTGCTGGAGAAGTTTGCATGCCAGAGAAGTGGGCTTGGAAGGTGCCTTTCTGAGGCAGAATTGATATTTGATAGATGATGAGATGTAGAGGGCGAGTCCGAATTTCCAAGTCTCTGCAGCTAGGAAGTGGGTGATGCCATGAATCAAGATAAGCAGTGGAAATGCAGGAGTAAGGATCTGGGGAGGGGCGAGTCCTGCCCTGGACATAGAGACGTGAAAGTGTCTACCAGACGGAGATGCTTGGAGCTGTGTGGCCAGTGCTGGGGCGGTGGGAGGCAGAATCAGCAACCGAGGAAGGGTTAGAGATGTGGGCTTGGGCATCACTCCCTGCAGCGACTGTGCATCAGGCACAGCTTCTGAAGAGCTTCTGCAGAGTAGCCGACCTCAGTCTGGATGGCAGAGGGCAGAGGAGAAGGGACGGGGAGGTACAGCCACCTGGGCTCTGCAGACCCTTCAAGAAGCTGCGCAGTGAGGGGCAAGTGGAGGCGGAAGTGGCGAACCAGAGGAAGGTGGGGTCAAGCTGGCAGTGATCGCGGACGCTCCCTGGGTATTTGTCAGGAGCTTCACCTGCTCATCCAAGCCAGCCCCCCTGGTACAGAGATGGGCACTCTGTCATTTCAGGTGGGGAGGACAGAGGCGCGGAAGGACGGAGGTCACATGGCTGAGTGGAGAGCTGAGATCTTACACAGGCAGCCCGACTGGAATGTGCTCCTTGAACGTGACACTAAAACAGCAGGATTCTCGGCAGCAGGGAAGTTTCAGCAGGTTTGCTGCACAAAGGGACAGGATTAGGGGACAGACTGTGAAGAAAGAGGGCAGGGTTAGCAGAGACTAGCCGGGGGCAGGTGGGGCAGAGGAAATGTGCTCCTTAGGAGCAGGAGGGGAGGAGGAGGTCCTTTGTGGTGGCAGGAAATCACAGGGGTTCATTGGGGTGGTTTGGTCCTACAGTGTGGTCGTGGAGATTGTCGCTGAGATAAAGGGAGATGGGAGCAGCTTTGTGGCACTGAGGGGTGGCTCTAGTTTGAAACCACCAGGGCCCATGGTGGCTGAGACAGTTGCAGGGCAGTAGGGCAGCGCATTCCTCAGTGCTGGACTCCGATGTCAGCATGTACATTAAAATCAAATAGAATCAGAGTTACTGTTGGAAAATCCCTTCAATTTCCCAGAAAGCACCGCCGATGTGGTTTTGGGCATCCTGTCCTGTCTCTCAATTAGTCAGACAGAGCCAGCCTTCCCTCTCGTGATGACACAGATGCTGTGCCTGTGGTTGAGCCCTGAAGAATGGGTTGGCTTGCTTTGGGTCCTTCGTATGAAAAAGTCCATGCATGATGAAATGCCCCTGTGCAGGGCACTTACAAGTACACAGTCAGTGTAGACAGATGAGGGTGCAAACCCTGGCCTGAACTATTAGCTGTGCAATGGTCAATAACTTAACCAAAATTTTCAGGGTCTTAATTTCTTTTCTTGTAAGAATGATTGGTAAGGGGCCTGGCTCAATAACTAGTAGAAAATTTTAAAAAACAACGAACATAAAACCAAACATGAAAACCAGCTGGTGTAGAAAAGAGGATGAATCAAGGCCATATGGGGTCAAGGTTGGGGACCCTGAAGCAGTGGCCCCTTGGCCTTTGCCAGGGGTACTCACAGTATGGAACCTCAAGTGAGAAAGCACAGGGGTGGGTTTACCCAGAACACGGGACTGGTGCTAAAGCTGCCTAGGGCCTACCATGCGGTCAGGAGCAGCAGCAGCAGCGGCTGGTAGGGCAAAGCGCTGAGAGCAGTTGCCCCATGAGGCCACACTGGACGGTCACAGAGCGGCGAGAGGAGGTGATAGACTGAGAACAGAAGTCGCCATGGGTTTTAGGAGCGAGATCGATCAGGACGAAGGAAAAACATAAGTAAGATGTGGAAGATGAAGATGCAGAGGAGGAAAGACTTTGGACTTTCTTTCCATCTATTCTCTTAGGTTCTGTGACTGGGGCCTACAAATTAAGCTGATAAAAGGCTCACAGGAAAGAAAAAAATGTACAAATTTTATTTGGCATTAATATTTTTATATGGCATGGGGGCTTCATAGGAAGAAGTGGGAACCGTGAAGAAGCGGTTAGGCCTGGTGGCTGCATCACCGTGGAACCGAGAGCAGTGAGCAGCGGAGACATGGGCAGACAAAGAAAGACTGAGTTGGGGTGCGGGCCAGTGAACTGTGGCGGCGTGACTGGGAAATGTGGGGGGGAAATTGATGGAAGATAAGGGTTATTTCAGAAAGTTTTTTTAAATACAGACTCACCTTGGAATCAATTCTCTGTCGCTGGTGATAAGAGCGTTCTCTTCTTGGTGCCAGAAATGCATGCCTTGTTTTCTCTTTTAGGGAGAAGGGGAGAGGGATGCAGAGCCCTTCCTGCACCTGCTATTTTCTCAGCTGCTTTTAGCTCAAAATAATTAATATGCCAAGGTTGCAGGTTTTGGGGTGGTATGTCTGATCCTTTTCAACAGAGTTCAGAGTCAGTATCTGGAAATCGTCCCTCTGATGAGGGGCTCCTCTTACCACAGCAATGCTTCACATGGATGGGGGGCAGTCAGAGCCAGTGGAACCCTTCCTTTCCAGTCTCAGTTTTGAATAGCGGGTCACAGCACATTTATTTCCATCATGAGAGCCTGGCTATTTTTAAGCACAGGTGTTGTTATGACATC
Organism: Manis javanica; assembly: GCF_040802235.1. NCBI lineage: Eukaryota > Metazoa > Chordata > Mammalia > Pholidota > Manidae > Manis > Manis javanica. Next base: position 2,608,268 of record NC_133170.1, on the reverse strand, counting down.
AGCCTGGAACCGCGAGTGTGGGGTCTGGAACCGAGAGCATGGGGTCTGGAACCGAGAGAGTGGGGTCTGGCACCAGGCTAAGTTCAAATGCGGGCTCTTCCGCTGATCAGCCGTGAGACGCTGGCCCATGGCCTAACTTCTGCCTCCCTCGGGTTCCCCACATATAAGAACAGAGTCAAGGTTGTTGAGAGCCTTGAAGGAGTAACACGCCGGGAACTGTGCTGAGCCCAGCAGTGACACTTAGTACGCGAGCTGTCACGATGATGAAGATGGAAACAAGCTTGTTGACTGACGGGCACTGAGTGTTGTCGGGGCCCGTTCTAGTTCTGTCCTCTAGTTTGCTTTTGATCAATGCCACGTACTTTTGAGCTCACTGGCTACGATTCAAAGGGCCCTCTGGGTTGTCAGGGGCACTGCGCCCTGTCTGGGGACCTGCTCTGGGTGCAGTGAAGGGCCTCGTCCATCCCTGTAACCTCAGAGCAGTGACTGGTGGGCCCGATCTGCAGGCACCTTCCTTAGCCACCAAGGCGACAGATTCACTTCCGCACTCCTTTTTTTTCCCCTAGAGGCATGTTCATCCTCTCACAGGAAATCTATCCATCCCTAGCTCCTGCATTGCCCTTCCTGGGAGACCTGTGCACAGTCACATCCATTGCTTGTTTTTTATTTTATTTTTTTGCTATAATTTTAACGTAAAAAAAAAATCTGTGTAGTTTGTAACCTAGTGACTGTTTCTGTAACATCCATCACTTTGACAGAGATAATAACACCCAAGTGGAACAAGGAATGAATAATTTAACAGGAAAAATTAGAATCCCAGCATAAGCTTCTTCAAAGAGATTTTCTGAATTAAAGGTAAGGCGATCTGTTTGGTGTGGAATAAATTAACCCTTTCTTTTGTGTTCAGAGCTCCTTAGAGGGTTGTTCATATCTTACACGAGTGAAGTTGAAATAATTACACATTGTCTATGTATCTAAAAGCATCTGTGCAAGATACTGTTATCATACGGAAGTCTTTGGAACAATTAATGCAACATCTCAAATGTCTAACCTGGGTCCCCGCCCAGCCCTTAAAAGCTCTTTCACAGCGTAGGGCCCCAAGCTCGGGGACTCCCTGAAGCCACGTGACGTGTGGCCCTCACTGATTGGAAAATCCGTCGCGTTTGATTCCTCCCACGAGGCTCAGAGCTGACCGAGGAGACCCCAGCTCTTGATGCTCTTACTGTCAGAATGCGGCAGAAGCCCACCTGTGATGCGTTTTTTCTTATGTATCCACAGCGTTTCCAAGTATTTGCTAATGGAAAATATGACAGAAGAAGACATTAAAAGATAACTGGTATTGCTGAGCACCAAAGGGGTTAAGGAAAAGGTAGGAGCCTCAGTGAAATGCAAGTTTAATCCAAGAGGAAAGATGATTTACAGTTTATAAACCAGTATAATTTTTGACTTGAGAATTTCTTCTTCAGTTGGAAATCTGGAGAGTAGTAGCTGGTGAGCGGTAGTAAAGAGTTTAAAGAAGAAAATGTGGTTTTAGTTTCAGTATCTCTTTTAAGTCATGCCTTGAAATAAGGAATGGATGTTTGGTTCCGCAGCTGGGAGGTTAAAAGGCCGATGGAGAAGAGGCTCTTTTTTATTGTAAACATATGAATTAATCATGACTCAAAAATGGAGTCAGGAGAAAAGCTGCTGCTGGAAAAGGAAAGAAAAGAAGAAAAAAGGTTTCAATGTATTATTGGTGTAAACACACACGTATTTTTCCCTTGGGCTCACTCTACCCACAGTTTGTGTTCAGACAGGAGTCTTCCTAAGAGATTTTAATGCAAAAGACTTTCCCCACCCCGACTTACACCCCAAATGTAATAGATTTTGAAAAGTAAAAATTAAATTAAATGCCACGTGAGTGCTGTGTGATAGAGCCTCCAGTATAGAGGACGAGCAGGCAGGGAGGGACAGTGAGCCGGCAGGGGGCTAACCCTGTGGTAATGCCGCTTCTTCATCTCTTTGAAGTTTTTCCTTTTAAATTTGGTATCTGTCTATCTATTTATCTACCTACCTACCTATCTACCTACCATCCATTTGTCTTTACCACAGTTCAGTGTACAAATACGTGGGGCTTTCATTTCTACACGCTTTATTCCTTCTGCTGTTTTCTTCCAAATTTGCCTTTGAGAATTTACAACCCAGAATACTGACTCTAGCCAGGGTGGTTGGGGCTAAGTTCTCCCTCACAATTACTGGCTACTCCAGAGGGCTGGGGTCAGAGGCTTGATTAAATAAATTACAGCTTGAGGTCCCCTCCAATAAACCATGTCAGGCTCTAGGCAACCCCAAACAATACTCCCTGTTCTGACCCATAATGGGCAGTTGAGTTCAGTAAATGGCCTAATCAGTGCAGCATAAATATTTATGGGAGAATTTTTCCAATTAAGGTGGAGGCTTGTTTAGATGCTATCAGTTTAGAGAGGGATTTTCCAACAAGAAAATTACTGTTAAAAGACATCAGGAAATGGTTAAACTCCAGAAGGCTAAAGGGTCAGGGAGTCTGCAGGGCGCAAAGCCTGCGTTTCTGTTACTGTTGTCTGCATGCGTTAAACCCTTGCTCCCGCCCTTTCAAAGGGGGATTAAAAAATAGGCCTTTGTACCCAGGGAAAAAAATGTTGGTTCATCCATATAAAAGTTTTTTATGTTGAGACATAAAAATGTGGGCAATGACTCAGCCAGTGCTATTATCCCAACTGTTGCAACAGGCTGGGGGTAGGTGCTGCTGTCTCCTGGGGTCTCGCTTATGGAGGCTGGTGCCCATAGGGACCTGGAATGATTCCCGTGGAGGGGCTGTCAGCCAGCACTCCGAGGACGCCTGTTGCACAGACTCTAGAAAGACATGCAGGCATGCAATTTCGAAGTTGTGTTACCAAGAACGCGCTGTGTAAAACCCGCAGTGCGGAGGGCAGGCAGGCAGCCGCCCAGAGGAGGGGATGTGCCCTCCGTGGGAGCTCAGTGATTCACCGCGCGGCGTTCCTACGTGTCCGCCATATGGTGTTTTACTCTCAAGGAAAACATCAGAAGAAAAAGAGAAAGTGGGACCTCCCCCCCCCCGCTTAGAATCTGTCTGAAAATAAACTTAGGGAGTCCACGGCGGAAGGAGCAGTGTCCCAGCTCCACCGTTACAGCTGGGAAGGTGTTCGAGGCTTTGCCGTCCCATTCTGATTCTCCTTGCAAAATGGAATCAAGTTTTACAGATTAAGGTTATTTAGCACCAATTTCAGCTATAACGTAAAGCATAGCATCCATTACATAATATGGGAAAGACTGGGCTTCGGTATTAGGATAGCTTTGGTTTGTCTAAACCGACAGTGCGAACCATCCTTTCCGAGTCCCGGCTGCGGCGAGGCCGGGTTCAGTGGGACACCTGACGAACCATGAGATGGGGGGACAGGCGTTTGCCGCCTCCTCATTGGCCGGGAAGCTGGGAGCTCTGCACCCCAACCTAGACCCCCTCGCTGCGCACGTGTTGGCCTGTGGGCTCCAGGGCAGCAGTGCCTATAGCTTTGCCCTCACCGCCTCTTTCCTCCCGGATTGTGGACTAACTGAGCCAGTGCTTGGAGCCGCATGGGTGACAGAGCCCGGGGGTCCCTGCCGCCAGGAACGTGCCCCCCAGAGGGCGGACGGAGAGGGGCTTCCGCCCTGGAACAGCGATGCTCGGGCAGGGCTGCCTGTGCTGGGGCACCTCTGGGCCTGATGCGTGCAGGCTGCTATCTTTACAGCTTGTCCCACTGGGCGGCTTCGGGCAAGGAAAGTGAAGCAGAAAATAGCTAGTATTCGTTGTTCTTGCCCTTCTGCTGCCCTCCTCCTCCTGAAATAGCCCATGATCTTAAATCCCTCCTTGTTTTATATCTTCAGCTGAGTGGTGTGAGGTGCCTCAGAATGGAATTGCTCTGGAGTGGCACACCGGCCCGTGGGTGAAAGCCGCGTCCACTGGGGTTGAGGGCCTAGTAGACATTGTGCTGGGAAAGGGAGTCAGTCCCTCAAGTCTACGCAGATTCTTATTCTACTCAGACTCGTATCCTGTTGTGTAAAAGCACGTCTGTACTTGGAGATGAGTTTCTGTGACAGAGACCTTGTTCTATAATGTGGAGATGAGGCGTCTGCTCAGACTGCCCCATGCCCCTCTCTCTGGATGCCCCGCCTCTTTGTGCCACGCTGGGCTCGGGCCGGAACAGTAGGAGCACCCTCGGCAGGTGCCCCTAGACAAGACCAGTACCCAGGGAGCTTTGGGAGTCAAGCAGACGCCACTCGTTTATCTGATTTCCCATCCAGAAGTGCTGCAGAGATCAACAAAGTGATGTAGATTCTGGCTGTAGGGAAATGCTACGTAAATATGACAGGCTGAAGATGCACACTAACAAAGGGAAGGAAGCTAATCGTCCTTTCCCATCCTCTTAGGTCTGTTTAAAGAAACCATCACAGATGATTTTAGGAGCTTTGGTGGGAGACCTTGACCCTCCTGGTTTTCTGGCTGGGGCTTTGGTGGCGGAGCACAGGGGCCATTTCCTTCCTCGCCCCTCGCGGACGGGACTGTGGCCTTGGCATCTGTAACACCTAGAGTACTTCCTTTTCCCGACATGAAATCTTCAGCATGAGAACTTTGCAAAATGGGTATCTGTACTATAAAACCTGTAATCTCTCGTTTAGAAGTGAGCCCACCGATTGTAGAACAACAGGCAGAGTGTTCTTGGGTTTAGCAAACAGCACTTAGCAATATTTCCCCGTTCAGTTTCCCATGTTTCCTGTGTCTGTGTATCACTGTAAGAGAAGGAAGGGCAAAAAGGACGCGCTAGTCTGGCCTCTGGTTCATCTTCTGAGCCCTAAGGGTGAAGGGACAGTTATTCTTCGTGATGACGGTGTGATTTGAAGTGGAAGAACTTTTTTTTTTGATAGGGGTAAGTGGAGCACCATTTAACATGCATTTTAATGTTTGTGCAGTGGCTAGCTCAAATTAAATAACTAAACCACCAAAATAACACAACCAGAACATGCATGAGATGTCTTGGGAGACCTACTGTTTGCATGCAAATAAATGAGCCCATGTGAGACCCACATGGGCCCCACACCATGCACCCATTTCAGGACAGTGAGCTCAAGTCTTTGGTGAAACAGGTCGGCCAGATGGCTTTGAGTAGACAGTTTACTCCCAGCAACTGAATCAATTATCTTCTAAGGATGTGGGGCATCATTAACAGAGTAATGGAAATTACTAGTGTTCTGCACCCCCAGAGAACTCAGGATCAGTCTAAAGAAACTTAGGATTCAGATGGATTAGGAATTCAATATATTCTTTCTCTTTGTTTTGTTCTTTTTGTTTTATTCTCATAGAAACTTTATGAGTATATTCTGAATTTGTTTGCTCTTAACATAAGTTTGTGCTATCTTAGCCCAGTGATATAAAAGAAAGAACAGTTTTCATAAAGTCAGTTTAATAAAATGCAAATTTTGAGGGTAGTATTGAATGCTCATGGTTTGAAGAATGAACATATCTTTCAGGACTTATCCTGTTTCTCAGTCATTTTCCATTTTATTCCATGGATGGATTTATATTATTTTGCTCATATGACATCATTTTGTATCAAATTCAATTATGGCCACTGTTAGAAATACATACAGAAAAACACTGTGGTGAAAAAACTCAATCTTAATTTTAATAATATGAACTGCTCTTAAAATAACTCCTAAATTTATCTTTTGTTTGTAACATGCACTTAAAAAAATAAGTGCACAACACACAGTACTAATTTTACATTTGTATAGTACTTAAACATTTTTGAAATTGTTCTTTATATACCACTTAAAAACAACTTTCAAAACCAGTATAAAAAAGACCAAATGATTTTATTAGTGTCTTGGGGGTGATATGTAATTGACTCTTTCTACCAGTGTCCCCGATGGCTAATGGCTGACACTACTTTTTGATCAGATCACTTAAATATTTCAAACACTTGGCTGGAATGGTGTCTGGTAATTGCCATATCAAAGCAAAACCACTAGGTCACCAGAATGTCTCTGTATACAAAAGAAAAATCTACACTTACATTTTTTTTTAACTTTTAATTTTTTTTTGGCAAATGGCTCTCATGACCTTCGTGAACTTTGAGACTCCTGTGATCTGCTGATTTAGAAGGTGGAAGTGGGCACGATGATCTATGATATTTTAAAAAGAAAGTTTTTAAAATTGAGATTCAGTGTAGGATTGCAAGCAGAGGATTTTAGTCATTTTCAGGACGTGGGGGCTGGGATCTCCGTTTAGTTGCTGAGACCGGCGTCGGCAGGTGACATGGCTACGACTCCAGCACTCTGCCGCCGAGGGATGTTGCCCTGCCATCTCCTTCAGACGCGACCTGCTCCTTCTGCTGACAGCTGCGGGGCTGGGAGGCGCCCTCTGCCCCGTGACTGCCTTCCTCCGCGGCCAGTCTGGCTGCGCACGCGAAGTCGTGTGTTCTGACAGCTGCGCCTCCCGTCCTAAGACCTTCCAAAAGCAGCCGTCTTTCACTCCTCTGTACACCTGCTGACTGTTTCAGCAATAGATCAGCGGTTTCCCTACTGCTCGGCAGAATTGATGACAGTTTCCAAGGGGGCATGAAAAATAGCCCAGCCTTGAAGTTGTTTACACCCATTTTCACAGTTGATAAATTGGGCTGTCATTCCGATCTTACCATGGAGGGCAGAAAGGGGATTCAGTGGTGGTGTTGATCGTGACGATGCAGGGCACAGACGGGTCCCACATCCATTACCAGATCTGTGCGTCTACCACCTGTTGTTCTCCACGGCTGCTGAGGACAGGCAAGGGGGGATGCAGGTCATCATACAGAGAAAAGGTGTGTGGAAAATAAGGGGCGTTAAATGCTGAACCGGACACCTGAGAGAGTACATGGACCCTCCTTTGCACTAAAAGTTTTTAAATATAAAATGGAAACTGCTATCTGGGGACTAGCTCACTAAACATTCTTGTTTGAAGAAAACCATGGTCTCTCCATGATGTGTTCATGAGTTGGGTTCTTTGTTGTACTCATTTCCAAACAACACTAGGCTACAGGGTTTTAACTATGTCATGCTATATTTAGGAATTATTTCTGATGACATCTCTGTGTCCCTGGCCCCACCAATGTGCAATGTCAGAAAGGCCTCCCAGCCTCTGCACTGTGCAGGCCCAGCCCTGGCAACTGCAGGGACGCTGAAGCAGGCTCTCAGGGTGGGGGGCGGGAGCAGGGCCGGTGAGCATGTCAGCCACGGTCCTGGGGAAGAGCCGCTGCTTTTTGGGTAGGTCAGTGTTTCCTGAAATCTCAGTGAATCAGGGTCATCTGGGCACCTTATCAGAGTACAAACACCCAGGCCCCATGCAGCCCTGGGCGACCAGGATCTTGATGGAGTGGTGATGGCACAGAAGTTAGTCATATGTACTTTGAAAAACCTGCCCAGGTGATTTGGGTGTCCCGGTGGGTTCAGGGATGTCATCCTAGATGATGGGGGAATTGATGGAATGAGAGTGGCAGTTCTGATGATAGGAAGGCCACCTGGTTCTGAGGGGGGCAACCATGGAGGGTCCAAGCTGAACTCTGGTGACCCTCATTTCCATCAGATCAGTATCCTATTTACAAAATCAGTTTCTCTGACTTGGATTTTTTTTGACAATCAAATATTTCTAGTGCTCATAGTGGCAGTGGAAGTGCACAGATATTTCTGAATTGTAGGGAAATTCAGAAATGAGCTTTAACAGAGAAATTATCCTAGAAAAAGAAAGAGAATCGTTGAAAACTGGCTGCCCAGCCTGGGGGCCCACGTCGTGTGGGTGAGCGGGGGGAGCGCTGATCTGGGGGCCCTCTGCCTGCAGGATTCTTGTGCTCTGTTCTCTCTGGTGGCTTTGCCTTGAGGCAGCTTGAGGCAGGGTTCCTGCGTTCAGACACCCACGCAGTCACCCGAGATTGGTGGAGGGCCCCTTTAGGGGAGGGTGGTGAGGAAGAGGGAGGGGGCAGGAAGAGGCTGAGGAACTGGGGCGAAACAGGGCTATGAACCACTGCCAAGTCTGATCAGGGCTGGGAGAAGGGCTTTTTAGCAGACATGGGTCCCGTTGCACCCGGGTTTTGCCAGTCTGTTGGAAGGGTGACACAAGCCCTTTCTCATTTCCCACTTTCTAAGAATAACCATCTACTAACTGAGTTAATATGACAATATACATTTTTTGTTCTAGAGGCTATCAGTGTACAAATATGGATTCCCCAGCTACAAAATGTTAAAACGTCAATCTTCATTGGACCTTAAAGCTGGCAGAAAGGAGCCTGCCTTTAATTAAGCAAAGCCTCCTTGCTCAAAGTGGCCCACTAATCTCAGAAATGCATTTCCCCGAGTTGTCATATCTTCTGCAGAAATTGGATAGGAAGTAACTGGAACTGGTTTTCCAAGTGTCAAGGGGAAGCTTCTAACCATGGGGAAGCTTCAGCCTCGGAAGCAGGACCGAAGGGTCCAGAGCCCAGCTCTGTGAATCCGACTCCAGCCCCTTAGGGTGCTGCGGCTGCCCGAGGAGGTAAGCTGTGCGGAGGCGCGGAGAGCAGGGCCAGGACCGTTCTCTTTATGCCGAGCAGCCCTCAGCTGCCTGCGCCTACCCCACCCTCTTCGCCATTTCTCCACATTACACTGTTGGTTTTGAACAGTCAACTTTCAAATGTAAGATCCTAAAGGAATAAGGACTGTTTCATTTGAATGTTTTCAGATAATTTCCCAGCACAGCCAGGACTTCTAATGAATATGAAGTAGCTCAAGACTTTAAATTACATTCACCTCTCTAAACGTGTATTTTAAAAAAATATTCCATTTTATAAGATTTCTTAGAATCTAGTGGGTTTCATTCAAGATGCTTTAAGACCAAACCAGTGCTTTTGCTAAATGAATGAAGGCTTCTGGGTAGTGGGCATCAATGCAGAGTTAATATGTAAGATCGGTTGTCAATATATTATACTTAAAAGCCATTTTAACTAATATTCAAGTTCTTTCACAGGAAGTGTGTATGGGCTACCTGCAAGGTATGAGAAAAATGCAAGCTACATGGACTTTCATTCATTATAAGAATGCTAGTCAACTCAGTTACACAAGTGTTTGAGGGATTATTTGAAAAGTTGACACTAAATTTTAAGCCCCTAGAACAGTAGTGGAAATCTAACAGTTCTCTACACTTCTGATTCCCCCTGGCTTGAGCTAGAAAAACCCAATTCTAAGGCCTGGGCTCAGTGGGTAGCCTGCAGCACAACTGTGTAGTGAATAAAGGGGTCTGAGCGATACGTAAATGTCAGAAGGAGCTTAACCGTCATGATTTACAAGCACTAATCTGATTTAGAAAATATCAAATTAGGGCCTGAATGGAAAGTGGTCCTTAAACGGTTCCACCTGAGGGACCTACACTGCACCCTGCTGAGCGGTGGCAGGCAGAGGGTGTTTGTTTCCCCGGGGCAGTGTGTGGCCTCTGTAGCTGCTCGTGCAGGCCTCGTACCCGAGGTGCCATTACAGCAGCTCTGCGGTTTGTCGCGGGGCTGGCATGATCAGCATCCCGTGGGATCGGCAGTAGGTGAAAGGCCTCAGTGGAAAACATCGCTTGTGAAACGGGCTTTTCAGCCCAAGGTAGCTACTGAGTGTGTAAAAACAAAGGTCTTTGCAAGAGAGACAGTGAGCAAAGCATGATGGATAATCTCGACCATGCACATAATTGCTTCCAGGTGTCTGGCCGCTTTATTACTCTTGGGGTTATGCTACCACCCTGACAATGTTTTCTTTCTCAGACGCGGTCACGCCTCAGAAGGCTGGAGCCAGCAGTCACCATTACCTCCATCACCCTAGCTTTGAGTCGGCTTTGAGTCGGCTCTGGCCAGCTCTCCAGACAACTGCCACATTAGGGAGATTTAATAAGGTGTGTATACAAAGGGAGTTTAGGGAAAACCCATGAAAAGTCAGCTGAGTGTTGGAAGTTTGTTTTCTCCATCTGGGTTGTCAACTGCTGGAAGTATTGATACATTTTTCCAAAGACAATTTTTTTCTCCTCTGCATGACACGTTGAGATGAAGGACATAGCTTCTTTCTTATTTAACTGACTGGATTTCTAATGCTCTCTTCAAAGATTTTTGGTATCCACAATTTAGTAGTTAATGATTTAATTCAGATGCAGAGTGAAAATATAATGTGTGGTTGCCTGGACGTCAACACCTGGCAATAAGAAAGTTCAAGCAGTTTTCTTAACCATCAGCTTTTCCAAGCTAAAGAAAATAATTCTGAAAACTTGAAAGTCATGTCATACGTCATTTCTAAAAAGCTTATCTCAAGAACAATCGATTCAAAAATCTTACGTCCTTTAAATTCCTTCACTTAGGCAGAATCAGGGGCTATTGATACTTCAATATCTGATTTTTAAAATTCCTATTAAAAAAACCAACACCTTGTAAAAGAAAATAAACACTACTGATATTTTGAGGCTATTCACAGTTTTCTCTCTACCAGGATCTCTTGAACCAATGGAGAGGGAGGGAATGTTTTAAAGTTGGAAATAAATGATAGGATTGATGGAAAAAATATGATATGCAGGATAAATATAGTAACTCAACTATTTTACCATTAGGCAGTATTTGACTTAAAACACCCTCAGAAGAAATATGAATATTACTTTATACTCCTATAAGAGTATTTTTCTATTTTCTTTAAAATCTCACAAGAAAAAATATCATCAAGCTACGGGAACAATTTTATCTTTATTAACATTTTTATTACTCTATCGCTTTTAAAAAATTGATCATGATAGTCTTCCGAAATACCCTTTCATTCTTTACACTGACATGAATCTATCAGATGAAGGTCCTACCCTTGGGGCAGAGGAGGACATTACATTTCAGGTTGGACCATCAATCATCCATTTTTTCTTGTTTGTGTTTCCCTTTTGGGCTTATATAATAAATTCACAATTCAGAAAAGTGCTCAGATGTTGGGTCTTACATGTAAATATTCTAATGTGTTTTGATTCACATGGCTCAACCAAATTCTACGCTAAAAATAAATAATGTTGGAATAGAAACCTAACCCCCAAGGAGGCACTGAAGCATCACGTTTGCCCGGGGTGAGGCCACGTGTCCCTGTGCCCTGGCGGCGGGGGGTCCACTGCAGAGAGCAAGATGGTTATTAAAGAATGTGATGGCGTGAGAATTGCAATGAATTTTAAGAAGCTCAACTTTCTGCAGTTAAGTCAGTTTCTTCTACAAGAATATATATATATATGTATGTATGAATTGTCCTCCTTATAAAAAAGGTTATAACAATAGCTTTTCACTGTTCAAATCCAAGCAAAAGACTTTTATTTTGTGCAAAGCAATTTAAATGGGGACCCAGAGTAAACCGCTTCACGTGCTATTACAACTGCAACAGTTTTAATGATGTTGTATTTATTTTACATTTGCCATGACCGAAGTAGTGGTTCTAGTGTGCAAATAGGTCTTCCATAGACACCCGGCCTGATCCTGCTTTTCCCAGGGCTGCTCTTTGGCCTGACATTGTCCAGGCCGCCCATCTTTAATTCAGTCCACTTGCCAGCTCATCCTTGCTGTGAAGGTCTCTCCTCCTGGGCAGCCCGCTAAACGCCTCATCCTGTTCTCCTGGACCCACTGTTTCTCGACCACCTTTCCCCATTCTCTCAGTGACTGAAAGGGACATCCCCTGAAGCTCACCTGAAAAGGTGAGCACTTCAAAGTGAAGAAGGGGCAGTACATGGCTCTGGAAGGAGACAGAGACAGAAAGTCTCTTCGTTCAGGGCCTCGGGAAGCTCCTCAGACAAGGAGCTGAGCCCTAGGGTCATTCTCGTCATGATGTTGAGATTCTAGAATATGGTCAACAGAGAACAGGAGAGAAGAAGAAAGCGTGATGGATGTGAGATGGACCCACCTTCCTGCTGTCTGCGGGGGTTTCATGGCAGTGTTACACGGATGTCCAGGTTGGCTGCAGAGAAGGGCATGTGAAGAGCAATCAGATCAGCTGTGGTTCTGTTCCAGAACAGATTGCCAAGGCCGAGGTGGTCCAGGACTAGAAGGTACCGCGGTCATGGTTTTATCAAGAAAACGGTGACTGGGGCTGGAGTCTTACAATCCTTTTTGCCTGTGGGTAGTGGAAAGGTCTCAAGCTGTTGTAGAACATGACTCCTGCCCTCCACACTCCTGTCTGGATGAGCCTTCTGGCGCTCAGCCTTGCCACTTCCTGCCTCTGAGAGGTGACTGCACTTTCTCCACCTCGAGGCCCTGCCTCGCCTCTGTTTACCCGCACCTTACCCATTCTGTGAGGCTGAGCTCAGATGCCGTTTCCTTAAGTCTCTCCAATCACCTGGCCATCTTGACAGATCTTCCTTTTGAAGATGCTTCTCCATCCAGCATTTGCCTCCCAAGGCCTCCCAGGGCAGCTCTTTGTGGACTTACTCTGCTCCTTCCTTTGGATTCAAAATCACTTGGCGGAGAGGAAATTCCCATGTACCTGACAGCATGTTACATACTGTTTGTGTCTAATCTACCTCTATCCTGGTGCAATAGCTCTAGTCTAAGCCTTATTGTGCTCATTTAAGAATGAAGAAACTGAGGCCCGGAGAGTTTCAGGAACTTGCTCAGGTCTCACAGGTGATAAGTGACAGGGCAGAGATTTTGACGTTGGTGAGCGTGACAGCCCAGACCGCTCTTTCCCAGCACCCTGTGCCAGCACTCTAAGGTCAGGGATGGGGACTAGTTTTTATCCCTCCCCAGACTGATACGTATTTCTTGATTTAATTAGTCATTTTGGCAAATCACTTGGCATTTGGCTTTGTAAATGTTGTCCAAAGTGGATGAGCATATCAAAGAAAAAGGAGTACATTTTGTATTTGACATTGTAGTTAATTGAATCCATGGCATTTTGACATGATAGGGTCCAGTGATAGGGCAAAATAATAGAAGGAAATGATCTATTTGACCAAAGGTCCTTAAATTTCCCCCATCACTTCATTGCATTTTTTAATAGGGATGAATTAAAGAAATGTTGAAGGGGGGGTGGCCATTAGTGTATTTAAAATACCGGTAGCACACAGGAGACATGGTTTTCCAATTCTATTGATTTCTTACATCAGATTAAGTAGATGTTGAACTCCAGGTCATCGTGAGAGCAGAGAAAGTCACACGCACTTGGTGTGGAGTCACTGCTTCTGGGGAAGGAGGGTTTTGAGTGTGATGTTACGCCATGTTATGGAAGGAGGGCCGTTTCAGCAGAAGCTGAGCCAGGTCAAAGTAAAAAGCCACCCCCCTAGGTCTCCCTTGCTTATTCTTTTAATCAACTACCCTGCAATTTGCTCGGTGCATTGTGCTAAGAAGAAAAACAACTTGTTGAGTGGATGGCTGTTCGAAGCTGCCACGGAAGTGCACTTTTACCAAAATACAAACTATGTTCCGTAGAATGTTAGCTAACTCCGTGAGCCCAGGGGGCCCTTCATTTGTGAACATGTGCAAGGCTTTCTCAGGACTGTTCTGAGTTAGGCTGGAGGGAATTGGGGCTGAGGAGCAGTGCTTTCCACAGCAGGAGCTAAACTGGATATTAGTGTTTCTCTTCTTCCAATTCCATGTTGCCCTGGGCAGGCCCAGCCTGGGGAAGCGTGAGGAACGTGCTTCTATTTTTGTGCTGGAATTTGTGCCATGGGGGATGGCTCCCAGGATAATAAGATAAGCACCTGTGGAAATTGTTTTTTTTTATTTTCTGGGATCATTTAGTAAATTATTCTTATTTTTTCAGATCTTTAAAGGGCCCCAGTATGGCTAGAAAGAGTTAATGTAACTTCCAAAAATCCTTTATATATCCTGGGGACTGACAATTCCGGGAGAAGCTACGTCCACATTTAGTTTGCAAACACAGTGAAATAAATGATACAGGTGGTAAAGGGTTTCAGGGTAGTATAAAATTATTTAATTCCACCCTGATTTTAGCACCAGTTTAACTTACCATCCATAGCCTTGTATAACACTTGTAAGACTGCTGACTTCGAATTCCATTTTGAGCTTGCAAGCCTTTTTAAAAATCTCATTTCCTTAAAAGGAACAAGAAGCCCTGTTTTTGTCCCTCACAGAGGGGTTTGTGCAGACACGAGAAGGTAACAGGGTCAGTTGAAGGAGATTCCTGCTGGTGCATCATTGTTGACTAAGCTGTTTGTGAGGCTCCAAAGACAGTCTGCTCAAAACAGGTGTGCAAGCTTTCTGTTGGTCCCAGAGAACAAGCACAGTCAAGGGCACACCATGCATCATCCACAGGTCACAGTTCCTAGAAGATGCATCTGCTTTTCTTATTGAGACGTAAGGTGAAGGTACCTGGTGAAAGGCAGGTGTTCTTCATCAGCACCCAGACACATCACTGATAGCCTCCGAGGCGACGGATTTGGAAGCAAGTCCTTAAATGAACTTGAGAAGCAGAGAAATATTTTGAGGGAGGAAGAGTACAGAACCTGAGAAAATGGAACTCTGTTAGACGGAGGAATGACCCGCGCCCAGCTGATGAATAAGGTCCGTTTCCAGAGAGGTGCAGAGGCAGGGGGGACAGACCTCTAGCTGGAGACCTGGCCTCTTTGGCTCCCAAGGCTCAAGACAGCGGCCAGAACCCAGCACACGGTGGTATCTGGTGCAGCTGGATTTTCAGAGAATGTCTTCACGTTGGGCTCAGAAATGGAGGGTGTTTGTTTATTTATTTCTCTCGCATTGTTGACTAAGCCAATGCGGGTGTCCAGGCCTCTGATCAGGTGGGCACAGAACTGTCCTCTGTGTGGCTCTGGGTCACGAGGGTCATCCATGTATCTCCTATTTAGAAACAAAACATAATCAAGCTTGTAAAAGGTTCAGGACTTGCATCCAGTCCAGACAAGCAGCTGAAGTCACGAGGGAACAGCGTCAAGGCTGCGAGGACAAAGCCAGATCTCAGTGAAATGCTGGGTCAGGCGCGGCCAGAGGCAGAGTGGGAATAAGATCAGAAACGGAGGAATCAAGGCCAGAGCTGGGAGTGGGTGGGTAAAGGCAGGAGGGAGGACCGCAGGGCAGGGCCGGGCAGGGCGCTGGAGGAGCCGCACCGACGCCTTTCTTCTCTCCGTGCTGCGGAGAAGCCGGCTGTGCCTGCGGGGAAGCTTTGGACTCACACAGACCGTTTATACTGAAGAACTCTGGTTCTACGAAATACTGACCGTTAGAGAACTAAACATTTAAAAAGTATTTTATTCTTGAGTTTTTTAATGCAAGAAACATATTTTTGAATTTAAAATATAAGCTCCAGAAAAGCAAAGATGGTTGTCTCATTCACCACTGAAGTCCCAGTGCATGGAGAGCCTCTAAAATGGGTAAAACAGGAACGAGGCTGGCACGGAGCAGGCGCTATGCTACCTGTTGCACAGACACGTGCAGCTTCCGCTCTGGAGGGGCTTAGTAGGAGATTCAGGGCCTGTTTATAAGCAATTACACATAAAGCAGAAAATGGTATTGAAGGGACCATACTTCATGAGTTTACAGTGAGGATGGAGGCTTCCTGGGGGTGGGAGGTTGGAGAAAGACAAGGGCAGACCGCACATGGTCGGTTATATTCTATTAGGCTTTGTAGGATGGAGGACCTTTAGAAATGGCAGGGGTGGACGAAGAGGTCACAGGCCAAAGGAAGCACATGAATGAGGGGATCTGAGAAAGGGTAGGGACCCTGAGCAGTTCATTTCTGGTAACGTGAGCAGCACAGCCGGGTCATGGGGGTCAGGTGGGGACTGTGCGTCAGGATGAACTGAGTTTATTAGAGAAGGAAGCGTGAGTGTCCCAGAAATGCGTTTAGACTTTATTCTGCGGGATGGAGAGAGACGGAGCTTTTCCAAAGGGGGAGTGTGGTCGGGGCTGCACAGGGAAATCCGTTTGGCAGCAGGACCGGAGATGAGGGTGCGGAGCAAGGTGCCCGGGGACCCCGCGGTTCTGCTGCCCGGAGCGCCCGAGCCTGTGCCGCGAGGAGGGCGGAGCTGCGGGCGGATGTGACCGCGGCCCGGAGAGCGGCCCGGAGGCGCTGGCAGCATGTCCAGGGACAGAGGTTCATGGGCCCCGGGGAGGTGGGCGCGACATGGGCGGAGAATCACAGAGAAAGGTCTGGAAGCCACAGGTGCAGAGCTGCTTGTGGAAGCCGTCCGGCCGCCCGAGGGCCCGCGGGAGCCGGGGTGGAGCGACCGGGGAATTCCGGCAGGGGGAGAGCCTGGGGGGGCCCCCCGAGTCTGCGGAGGGGACCCGAGGAGGGCCGGGGAAGACGCAGAGGGTGACCGCCAGGGACGCAGGGGCAGGGGGAGCACGCGGCAGGGGCACCGTCGGGCGGGATGGCAGCCGTGGGGGTCCGGGGGCGGCCGGAGGGGCAGAAGGCAAAGATAGAAAACGAGGGGAAGCGCTGATGAAAGAAGCTCTTCAGGATGCCCGGGGTGGGGGGGCAGTGGTGACGCGGGGGCCACAGGGTCCCTGGTTCTGGAAGCTCGGGGATGAGGAGGGATGGCTGGCGCCTTGATGGGGCGCGGGAGTCGGGGAAAAGCAGGGATGGAGGGGCTGTGCGCCTGGTGCACGGGGGGCAGGGGGGGACAACGGCGGAGAGAGAAGCGGAACAACCGAGGCGCCCTGGGGAATGTCCTGGAATCATCAGGCACGTTGTCCCTCTGATTCTTCCCAGTGCGGCCTGGGGAACGGGCTCAGCAAAGGGGAGGCGTGGATTGTTGAGTATGGAATGTTTGCCTGAACTCTGCTTTGGCCAAACCCAAATTACGTTTTTACAGAAGATCTTTTTCCTATTATTTTCTTATCACTTGTTGGCTGAGGATCTCCTGCGTGCCCCTGGCCTGCCAGTCCGGACACACAGACTTCGACGTTTGGTGCCAGAGTATAAAAACTGAAGTATTACCTCAGTCGCCATGGCCTGTTTGCTCATGTGGAGGCCCGGGTCAGAACGGCCCCGCCGAGTCATTCTGCACCTTTTAAGGGCTGTTTCTGCTTGTTGCTGGGCATGGGGTTAGGTTGCAAATGGAAGCCATTGCCAGAATTACACGCACATTCATGAACTATAAACAAACACACAATTATACACACAGAATCCGACACACCCCCTATAATAATAAACTGAAACCAAAGGCACCATACAAAATACTTTCTTGCTTTGCTGGCGAATTGTGGAAGGCTTTTTGTAATACTGGGCTCCATTTTCAGAGTTTATTACAAGTCCACAATTAAAGATCATACACACAAAAGAATTATTCTCAGATGTGGAATTGCAGGACCGTTTGCAGCTCAGATACACAGTGTCTGAGGTGCTGTGCAAGATTGACAATATAGGTCTTGCAACTATCCTGTTTTCAACACATTCTTGGAAAAGCTCTTTTATTTGCTTTTTCACATACAGGGGCCTTTGCAAAGCGCTCTCTTATTTGGGCTGTGCAAACAGCATCAGGATGCTTTTCTCCTTTCATTCAAACAAACAATGGCTTTGTAATGAAGAAGAAAATTAGTAACAGGTGAAAGTTTATTTTTAATGATGTTGGGATCAAATTGCTGTTTAACTTCCAGAACAAACTCCCCCCATGTCTCTTTCAGTGTTTCAAAATTATTTATAAATTAACACAAATTCTAAACACACTCAGAGCATTAAAATGGCCTCTTCTGTACAAGAGATATTGCTTTGTTCTGACTTTTTTCTTTGCAAATTTATTTTTAAAACATTCTGCATTATAAAAATTTACATAGAGCTGTCCTGGAGATTTCTAATTTTGTACTTGAATGTAAATCAAAGTTATGTGCTGAGAATTATATTTCTTTTAAAATCATACCAATGTTTGCTTTCATTAGGTATGTTTTACATTGTATTTGTATTTGTTTATATTCTATTTCCTTGTATTAACATGGTTATGTCTTTGGAGGACTGTTCTTTGTACTTAACCCTATTGCATCACTGCAATTTACAGAGTTTATAACCATCCATCTAATAAGAATATTTATTAAAGATTAAATCCTCCCTACCCTCTTCCTCTTTTGTCAAAAAGTCAGAGAGTCTAGTACCAAAGAGCTACATAAACAATATAAATCAAGATGCAGTTTGATCCAGGATGTTCCCACTTCTGTCATAAATTTCTATTGAAATAAATCAAACATTGCATGATTCCACTAATGATAGTTCTATAAAGCATTTGGGACAGAAGGATGATAGATTGCAGTTCAAACAGAGCATGTTTTAAAAGCTGGGTGCTCTTCAGAGATGAGAGTGGGAGTCTTGAAAAGTGGGGGAGGTGGTCCCCCTAAGAGGGTTGATACTCCTCTGGGGAGGAAGTATCCCTTTTGGGTGAGAAACCGGGGGAAACTGTCAATGCCTAGTTGCACTTGTTATCTGGGATGCTAAGAAGCTACTCGTCTAGGAGAACTGCAGACTTGAGGATAACTGCACACACACTGTGTCCAATTGAAACAATATGGATTTTGGATATTGGGGTGTAAGTGGTGGGTAGGTAGGTTCGAGGATGGGGAGGTAGGTTTATATGGTCTTGAAAATGACTTTGGCGACCAGTTGAAATTTTCTTTTGCTCCATCCAGCATTAGGGGTTTCTGTGCCTTTTGAAGGCATTGACTTCTAATATACAATGCATGTGAATATCTCCAGACGAAATACTTTTAATGGTCTCATCTTTTCCCATGTGAAGAATGTTGATTAGAGTGTAAAGTCTTGTGGGTGGAGAGCTTCTCTTCACTGAGCCCTTGTCGTTCTTGTGTGATTTTTGTGAATATGAGATTCTGAAAATACTGCACAGATTTCATCCCATTTCACTTAACAAACAATATATTAGGCATCAGTCATGTATAGTAATGATGCTGACTTAAGACCCACTACTGTGATTAAGGGATTTGCATCCAAAGGGATGGAAAGTAGGTAGAAGACTCAGGTGTTTTTATTTCTCTTCCACTCTCTCCCTCATGTGCCCTTTCCTCCTCTTTCCCAGTGGCAACTGAGTGAGCACACAGCCGCCTCGGGAGATGGGTGCAAAGTGAGTGAGCACACGCAGCTGCCTCGGGAGATGGGTGCAAAGTGAGTGAGCACACAGCCGCCTCGGGAGATGGGTGCAAAGTGAGTGAGCACACGCAGCCGCCTCGGGAGATGGGTGCAAAGTGAGTGAGCACACAGCCGCCTTGGGAGATGGGTGCAAAGTGAGTGAGCACACAGCCGCCTCGGGAGATGGGTGCAAAGTGAGTGAGCACACGCAGCTGCCTCGGGAGATGGGTGCAAAGTGAGTGAGCACACAGCCGCCTCGGGAGATGGGTGCAAAGTGAGTGAGCACACGCAGCTGCCTCGGGAGATGGGTGCAAAGTGAGTGAGCACACAGCCGCCTCGGGAGATGGGTGCAAAGTGAGTGAGCACACGCAGCCGCCTCGGGAGATGGGTGCAAAGTGAGTGAGCACACAGCCGCCTTGGGAGATGGGTGCAAAGTGAGTGAGCACACAGCCGCCTCGGGAGATGGGTGCAAAGTGAGTGAGCACACGCAGCCGCCTCGGGAGATGGGTGCAAAGTGAGTGAGCACACAGCCGCCTCGGGAGATGGGTGCAAAGTGAGTGAGCACACGCGGCCGCCTCGGGAGATGGGTGCAAAGTGAGTGAGCACACGCGGCCGCCTCGGGAGATGGGTGCAAAGTGAGTGAGCACACGCGGCCGCCTCGGGAGATGGGTGCAAAGTGAGTGAGCACACGTGGCCGCCTCGGGAGATGGGTGCAAAGTGAGTGAGCACACAGCCGCCTCGGGAGATGGGTGCAAAGTGAGTGAGCACACGCAGCCGACGCAGGGGATGGGTGCAAAGTGAGTGAGCACACGCAGCCGCCTCGGGAGATGGGTGCAAAGTGAGTGAGCACACACAGCCGCCTCGGGAGATGGGTGCAAAGTGAATAGAACACAGCCTCCTCAGGAGCCAAGTGTTTGGGGATAGTTTGGCTTGGCAAATAAGTTCTGATAATGGAAGTTTCAGTGGCTTAGCAGTGAATCAGGACACAGGGAAACCTTAAAAATGCCATCAGACCAGGGAATGGGTCAAATTCCTCCATCTGGGACCCGCGCCAGATGCACAAAGGCACCCATCTTGTTGATTTCAGGCATGAGTGGCCAGGACGTACCCCCACCGCTCTCCCACCTCCTTTCCTGGAGCCCGTCTCCCCTCCTTTCCATGACATGACCCCCGTTACCATGGGTCTCAAAGGGCCCTCCCTTCTGCCACTCAGATCCAAACTATCCGAAGGAGGTTCCTAGGGAGGTTATTTGGATTATTACTGCCCTGCGGTGAATGAGCCGCAGGTTCCTAGGAGGTGTTTGTTTGCACCTTAAGGACAAACACATCGATGAGGCAGCAGTGTAGAGAGGGAAGCTCTGAGCGGGGTGCTTCCGCACCTGCTCTTCTCCCACCACGTTTGCTCACCTTCCCTTTTCCAAGGACTGAAATGTGTGGGATCAGCTTTGCAGAAACAGCCTGTTAACTGCTGCTTTCCTCTCCTCTTGCAGAGACCCTGCATCCCAGGGGCTCAGTGGGGTGTTGCTCAGTAGAGAGTGCGTGTCGCCAGAGCCTGTCACATGTATCTGAGAGCTAGTCCCCTTTCATCTGAGAGTGGGGCCCCTTTCATCCTCTCGGGGCACAGTCCCAGGCACATCACCCTTGCTGTTCCAGTTACCGACTGCTGCGCAACAAGCCCTCCAGACTGGGAGGCATGAACAACAGCCCTTTCTCTCCACGAACGGTTCTGCTGGGAGGGGGTCACACAGAGCAAAGCCTCACACCTGGGGTCCCGGCTGGGAAGACTCGAAGGATGGGGGTGCCAGTCCTGGGGGCTGGGGCTGGCATCACCCGACCCTTCTTCAGGCCTGTGCCTGGCGTCTGCGCTGGGATCTCCCGAAGGCCAGGTTCGGCTGGGCTTGTTAATCAGAACACTGGTCATTCTTCTGTGTGGCCCGGGCTCTTCATAGCCCAGTAGCTGTGCTCTGAGACGAAGGGGTGTCTGGAAAGAGACCATTTTGAGCAAACGGGTTGAGCTTCTGGGCTTTCCTTATCTCTGCCAGGAAGTCAGGAAGTGTCAGCTGTGCCCACCCAGTTGGTGACAAGGGAACCACAGGCCGGGCCAGATTCAGGAAGGGGGCAAGGAGACACTACTTCTTGATGGAGGAGGGTCAAGGTCACCCTGTGGAAGGGCATGTGGGCTGGGAGCTAAGGGCATGGCCATGTTCAGAAAACAGAGCCGGCAGCACCGCTTGACAATGTCGCCCCTTATTAGCACAGTCTCCGATCCTCTCCACCACCCTGCAGAGTAAACACTACCCTCATTTCTTAGCTAAAGAAACTGAGGCCCAAGAGCTCAGAGATTTGCCTCAGGCCACAGGGTGATAAAGCCAGGATTGTACCCTGGGTCTGTTTTACTCCAAAGCCCACACTCCTTACATTATATGACATTTTTATATTAGATTATATGGGGAAAGGGGAAAATTGTGTTTAAGAGAACTAGTTTTAACTTGCTATGGTAATTAGCAAATTATAAGGGATTATGTAAACTGAAATAAATATATGTTCACATTTGAGAAATGAGAAAGGCCCACACAATACAAGGCATTTTCCCTTCTGACTCTTTTTTTTTTTTTTTTGGTTTACATTGAAACAAGTTGAAAATACGATGTAAACATGAATGTAGACTTTCTAAATTTAGATCATGTACTGTTGAGGCATTATTAGGGTAGTCAAATGCTTTGGGGGGGGGGAAGAGCAATACCTCTAGAAGTTTTGCTATCATTGAACAACAAATTGTCTGAAAATATTAATAGTATATGGCAGACCTTTTGTGAGAAGGAAAAAAATCAAGATTGTTTTTAACCACATGCCTTGTTTCAAAATTTTCCAATGTAACTCTCTACAGATTCTCTGACATTAATTGTAAACAACTTGTTGAAGCATTTCTCATGGCTTCGATAGAATTGTGAAATATTTCATTTCCAAAGGAAAAGAAATGGCAAGTGCTGTGCTGGTATCTGTGAGGAAAGGTGTGCTGCTGTGATCTGGAGGCAGCTAGATCAGAAGTAGGAGATGAAATTTCACAGAGTGTCTGCAAATGCACACTTTCTGGTGCCAGCATCTTTGTGCCTGTGTTCGTGCATGTGGAGGCGGGGGGATGAGGCAGCGGCTGCTTTTAGAGCTGCTGGGAGAAGCACACTGCTTTATCCAGGAGCAAAAATACTGCTTTAAAACTAGATTTGATTTCTGTAACTTGCATATATTTACTTTAAAGAACAAAGAGTACATGTTCAGGCTTCTGAGTGACCGGTGACTCCCGTGGACAGAGATGCCTCGTAACAGTGTGGTGTGACGCTCGCTAGATAAACGTGCTAATGATGTGTGACTCCCACGCAGTTGGACTGGTGATCCTGAGGTGTTTCAGGGACTAGAACCTCGGCTCTGACGAATGTTGTTATTGCTAATTGAGCATTTGTGTCGTTGTGCACAGCCCGATTTCTGAAGCTTCCTCTCTCGTGTCCCCATGGAGCATGGCCACAGCAGCTGGCACGGACGCTTGTGGGTGGAAAGCATTAACTTTATGAGTCAGGAAGAAGTGGTGATTTTCCCTGGAGGAAAGGCGAGGAGCCCAGGAGCCCAGGAAGGACAGAGGGGCACCCCCCGGGGCTGGGTGCTGGTGGGCCAGAGCACCGCTGCCTGGCGGCTTGACCCGCAGGAGCACACTGTCGCACAGTTGTGGGGCCGGGGCCTGCCTGAGCTCAGGAGGAGGGCAGGCTCGCCTCCTTCCGTGGGCTGGGAGGGAAGGTGCTGCCCAAGGCCCCTCTCCTTGGCTGCACACCAGCTCCCCGCTGTGTCTTCACAGTGTCTTCCCTCTATGCACATCTATGTCCTGATTTCCTTTTTCATAAGGACACCTGTCATGGTGGATCAGAGCCCATGCTAATGACCTCATCTGAAGTTGATGACCTACCTCCGAATACGGTCACCATTCGAGGCACTGGGGCTCAGGACTTCAGCGTATGAATTAGAGGCAGGGCGACACAGTCCCAGCCGCAGCCGACTCCACCCTGAGCTTTGCCTGGAAGGCAGCATCTCAGGAGAACCACAGACATGGATCTGGAAAGACCTCCAGGTGTTTGCAGCCTGCCTGCTCAAAATCACAAGAACGCAAAAGTTTCTAGTGCAAGAGTGACTCTGTGATTTACCATGAAAACTGGGACACTTGGGAGCAGAAAGGGGCACTAGCCAGAAGAGGAGCTGGGCCACCTTACACCCTGGGACTGTCACCCTTCTCCTGCCATGGCGAGATCCCCAGTTAGAATGGACGCATTTGCACAAAGGGCACTGCCTCCCCCCATTCCTGACAGCCTCTGTGCAGAGGGGGCAGGTACTGCTGACAGCCTCGTTCCCAGAGCAGTGGGACCATGCCAACCCCTTTCTGCAGGCTGTCTCATAATCTCCACCATCCTCTTCAAGGCAAGCATTGCTTCCATTTTACAGATGAGGAAACCGCGCCCCAGAGTGTCAGTGAGCCGATGGAAGCCCTATAGCTACAATGGAGTCTGGGTTCCAACCCGGGGAGCGCAGCTCTCAAGCCCGTCTCTCTCTCCTTCTCTGCCTGCTTTGCTTTCCTCGCATGAGCACGGCACCCAGGCCAGCCTGGAAGGCAGCGGACTAACCGGGAGGGACTTTGTGAGGCCTGATTTGCATCAGCCACAAACAGACTCTCCTGATAAACATGCACTGTCAAGGGGCTGTGGTCTTGTGTAGGCTCTGCTACTACACACCCCCAGAGACCCCTACCTCTGGAGACACACAGTCCCAGCACATCCTACTGGCTGACTTAGTGTGTCAGAGAGAGTTCCTCTAAGATGCTCAGTGGATCGTGCATGCAGGTCCCGTTAGCCGATACGGGTCTGGAGAGCTCGGACCTCCAGCTCACCCCCGAGGCCTTTGCCGCTAGTTAGTTATAGACTTGGGGTCTTGCCACCCTTTGCTCACAATGCATCAATTTAAAGCTATTTTATAAGTCTAAATTCTGGTACAATGGCACCTACAGCATTTAGCGGGTTGACAATTATGCCCTTTGCCCCAACAAAAAGGATTAAGTGACTCAATTCACATTTAATCATTTTTATTTCATTCTGATGCAGAAATCCATTTCCTTTAGAATGAAATAAATGATCCAATCTTCCTCCAGGGAAGAGTTAAGGTGCATACAGTTGCCACATAAAATCCAAATGGCTCAAGGTAATATTACATATTTCTAAAAGTAGGCAGTTGGAGATGGAAATGAAAATAATAATACTGCAAGCACACCCTGGGATTTTATTATAGGTTTATTGCGATCATAAATATGGAATTTACATGCTATATATATAGATTTCAATATTATATTTTGTTAAATTAGTTCAGTATTCAGCCATTACCGGCTTGGTGGTATGTTGCCTATATTCCCTTTGCATTACCTACTCGGCTTCTGAGACCCACAACATGAATTAAAAATCAATTCTTTACCTCCAAAATATATTCTAAGGCAGAGTTTATGTGCAGTCTCAGTGTTTCAACTACTTAGGAGGTTTTTAGCAAAGCACCTGTGAAAAATTAAATCTGTTCTGTAATCTGTGTGCTTGTGTGTGGGGGGGGGCTGTAAAATGGGGGGTCTGACATGGAAATTAAGCCATAAATGACTTAATGACCCACCTAATGATCTACAAAGACATCAAATGACTTCCTCCCCTGAACTCCGAAGTGGAACTCCCAGGGCAGCTTATCAGAGTCATTCACAGGGAAACCATGAGTCTGTCTCTATGCCTCCATTTCCTAAATGAAGGCTTGAACAAATCCCACACCCCGGAGCTGAGGAAGATCATTACTGCAGCGCCCTGTGGGGAGGGGATCCTGTGGTTAGTTCCCTTCCACCCTGCATCCCCTATTTTGTTTCTGTATCTCATCTCCCTCTTCGTCCCCACAGATCTCCACGCCTGCCACCACTCCCTCCTCTTACTAAGCAGTGAAGAGCAGGGAAGCCAGCAGTTCTCCTAAATTCCTATTTCCAAAGCCAAGTCAAATAGATCAGGACACAGTATTTTCCCATGCTTGGGGCTCCCCTGGGTGTCCTAAGGAAATATCATGAATTTCAGAGTGAGTATCAGAGAGAGACTTCTTTTTAGTCGATTCTGCCAGCCCCATGGATTCTTGAGAGAATCCTATTTATGTTAAGTCCCGTTTAGTGTAAGTGGATTTATACTTGGTTTTAGGAAAGAAAAAAAGTGTTTCAAAAGGATCTGATTTACAGTAGTATCTATTAAAACACATAATGTTCTGAAACTTCATTATAACATCATTTTAGAGTTCAGGTCACACATCTGCACCAACACAATGTTCTCCTGTACTTTTCATAACTAAATTTACTTGGAAGAAACTCAAGAGAGATCAAATTTATAGTCACTAATTGAATTGCTGTATCCCCAATGTAAGCTGTGTCTACACCCGTACACCTACTCATGAAAGCCTGTGGACAGTGCGTGGTGACGACAAAATTTTTTTATTGTGGAGTTTGGGGTCAGAAAAGAGGACCTGTAGTGGGGAGCCTCATTTGCATGGCAAACACATTTTTTATTTAGAATGTATGCTACAAATCAATTAAAATAGCAGCCTTCTATTTCCAGATGCTTTTATTTACAGCTTATTAGCACTGAAAAATGTCAAATGTCTATATTGAAAAATATTATTTCATTTTACTCTGGGACATTAATAGATAACATATGTGTATGCAGTTCAAGTCCCCTCCCCACGTTCAAGCCACCACTTAGGTCCAAGACCAGTGAAAGTTAGAGCGGTTTAGGAAAAACAAGGACCAAACATAAAAACCAAGTTTTTGACCCTGTGAACTGTGGCTCATTGATTCAGGTCTCAGTCCCCATCCCCACCTCCCGTAGCCTGACGCGTATTAGGAGATGATGCAATTGTCAGCATATAGTAACATAATTACGGAAAGAGAAAGAAAACATTAAACCTGGGAAATAGAAAAAAAATCAGAACAGTGCATTAGAGATGTTCACATGAGCACGGGAATATGGATATTCTTCTGGAAATTCAAGGATGGTTCTAAGTGGGGTGCTGCTTTCCCATCCTTGCCTGCACCTCTGCACCTGGGGGCAGAGTTGGTACCCGCCGTCCTCCTCGTCAGGCTTCTAGCCCACCCTCCCCTTTCCCTGCACCCCTCAGGCTTCCTGCTCACATCCTCAGTCCACCCTCTACGCGCCATCCTGGCTGAAATCTGCCGAGGAGCCCTGGCCGCCCGCCCGCAGTGACTGAGTGTCCCGGCTTTGCTTTGCTGGCTCTCCTCCTTCACTCACAATTCATGGACATTTCAGTCCGTGCGCAGACAGTCCTCCCAATGACCTGCCCTCAGCATCTCGCTGTTCTCATTTTCCTGCCCTCCCTCCCCCTGCAGTCGCCCATTCCCCCGCTCCCACATGCCACTCGTCTGCTGCCCCTGGTCTGTGCACTCCATCATCCTTCCAGATGGTCATTCCATCCCCCCTCTTCCTTAAGCCTCCAAAACCTCTTGCCCCCTCTACTCTAAGATGATGGCATCGCTTCCATCACTGAGGTGCCCCCGCTGCGTCCGCCCACCCACGAGTGCCGGTACCCATGTGCTCTAGGGCCTGCCTGTCACCACAGAAGGAATGTCCGTGTCCCTACCGGCCTAATCCCTAGTGGGGCACCACATGCATTCCCCTCCCCTTCTGCCCAGGACACCACTTCAGCAATTTCCCCCTCTTCCCTTGCGATCTATACACTCGCCTTCCATGTGTACAGAATCCCGTGAATATACAGAGATGCTCTGACGTCCCTCAGCTAAAATCCAACCAAACCAAACACTTCTTGAACCTACTTTCCCCTCCACGTGGTCCTCCCTTTCTCTTTGTTTCTTTCCTGAAAATTTGCCTTCAAATAGATGAAAATGATACTTCACTAGACTTCCTACTGGAATACATGTTGGTGGCTAAGGAACTCATTCCATCGGAACCGTGAGGGGGAAAAACCGGACTAGAAACAGGGGTGTCTTGGTCTTAGCCGGGCTGACTTGCTTAAAGTTTCTGTCCTTCCCATCGCTTGTTTCTTACATCATCATTATTAATATTCTTATCCGTGAAGATCAAGATTAAAAAGAATTCAAAACCAAGGATTGTTTTGATTTCATCAGCACTCTTGTATGCGATGTGCGTTTCATCTCCAAGCTCTGAACGTCCTGGTGAACCTCACTTGGCGTTTTGTTAGGTGACAGCTTTACAGGGAGTTTCATGGAAAAGCTGCTGAGCACAAGGGACAGGAATGAAGAAATATCAGGACAGTCCTTCCTGTTAGAACTTTTTCTAATTATAAACAGTAGGTTTATTCAGGTTGCTCCCAATGACCATAAATTATATGAAGAATATTTATTCAAGCATTGCTTGCAACTTCCTTTAAGTTTGGCAGCCAAAATGAAACCCTGCTTTCATACCAATTTTTTTTTTTTGGTGTCTTTTGAAAAGAGTGTTTTGAAACCCAGTGCCCACCCACCTTGGTGTACAAGTGACTCAAGTGGAAGGAAAAAATCAGAGCAAAATTCCGCGGATAAATAGAATAAGTTGGGAAGTCGAAGAGAATCTCTAGCCAAAAATACAACAAAGCACAAATCCCTTAGACAGTTGAGTTTCCCAGGGCAGCAGGGAACGAGCCACCCTCGAGAAAGACGTGCCGTAGGACTGATCCAGGTTTCATGTTCTTGTGGGGGAAGATAAAATGCTGCTATTAAAGCATTTCAGAGGTTTTGCGCCTCTTCAGTGTTTTGTCTCTACAGTTATAACATTTCACAAGGTAACAAAACACCTGCCTAATTCATGAGTCCAGAAATCAGCATACTTCCGTGGTCAAGAGATACAAGTTGGCTGCTGAAATACAATCCTGCTTGGAAAAACTCCTAGGGACATAGGTTTTTTTGAAAAATGCTGGAGGGTGCCATTGATTTATACTTTTACATTTTATGTATATACAACTTCTGTATTTACTTACTTATTTTTTCCCCAGAAAAATTCTGCATCAAAGTCATTCCTTGAGGCCATGTATAAAAATGTGAAAAGCAAAGCAAATACGAATAAACAAAAGCCATGTGTATCTGAGCAGGCTGTTTGGGGCAGGCTTAGGAGATGCTGTCTTTAGAAGGCCTAAAGGCAGAGCTAAAACATGACCCAAATAGCATCATTTCTAAAAACTAGAACTGTTTTGATTTATCAGAAAAAAATGGATGCTTTAACTGTCCTGAGAGCTGTTTTTCCTTCTCATTCCCTCCTCCTGAAGGACGCTTCATGGTAAGAAGGGACAATGGTGACTTTGATTGCTTTGTTCTCTTGGTTAGTGCCCATCCCCTGCTCTTCCCTTTGACACTTCTTGGGTCAGAGTCAGCAGAAACTTTTCAAAGGCTTCCCTGAGCTGGGGCCTGAACAGCCAGCAGAGGCCGGAGCTCTGGCAAGAACCCAGTTTTATCATTCAGACTGGTTGTTGTTCTCTGGACGGGAGAGGAAAAGGAGAGACAATTTCATGCACTGCTTGCAGCCAAAATAAGTCTTTATTTTGAATCTGTTCAAAGAAGACCTTTTCAAAGTTCTTGATCTATAAAACTTTACATAAATCTTAAAAAATCATTTCTGCAGAAACCAGATTTCCTGACAGTTGCTTTCTATAATTTATTGGCTGGCTGTGTAGAAACGTTTTATCCAACATAAAATATGTCTTATTGAAATCTTTGTACCAAAGATATAAATAGAGAAATCTATTTATAAGACCCATGCAAAATCTATTTTTACCACCGTATTTTGATAGAATTTTTCATACAAAAATAGGTATAAAGTTTCAGTCATACAAAATAGGCATAAAGCAATATAACAACTGGGTCTCAAGCACTCAGTTAGGAAATAAAACATTATAAATAAAGAGGAAACCTTCTCTGTACATTCCTTAGTTGCATTTCTCTCTACTTTATGCCTAACCCAGAGATAACTTTGTCTAAAATTCAGTACTGATCATTTCTGCTGTGACTTTATACTTTCATATCACTAAATCTTCAGAACAAATTTAGTGACCTACGTCAAAGCATGTGAATCGATAGAACAAGAATATAGACAGACGATACATATGGCTGAAAAACAGAGGTTTAGTGCCTCTTCACACTCTAAAATTCCATGAATGCATAAAATGTGGAAAATGCAGTGCATCAGCTAATCTGCTAACTTAAAATCAAATGATAAATTTAAAACCCAACCAAATCTTCCCCATTTCTTTATTTTAACTGAATTGCATTTATTCATATACATATTTTTAATTGAGTAAATTACTCTTGAACGTTTTAAAAATGAAAAAAAATTCATATTGCTAGGGATATGACCTCTCAATTCCTCCCCATCTTTCCATTGATACGTACTTACAAGACGCAGCTCCCCTGCTGAATGCCAGTAGCAAACGCATTGAACACTAAAGACCTGGTCAGGCTGTGAGTTCAGTTTGCATTGTGATTCAGCCACCTGCCCAACTAGACTTGGAGTCTGGTCTTCACATCTGAGGCCTCAGAAGCAGTTGCTGTGCAGAGGCAGTGGCCGTCCTCGGACCAGCTCCTCTTTCCAGACCCCCTCTGGTAGCTGGACAGCCTAGCATCCCAGATTCACCTGCAGGCTCTACCTCGTCCACTGCACAGCACGGCAGGAGAGCTGGCTGGTGGTTTTCCTCTGAGGCAGCAACTCCCCCCTTTCTGGAAACGTAGTTATAACTTAAAAGTTGACACAGATCTAAAAGCCATCTAGTCCCGTCCCCAGACCTGGAGCCAGGAATAGAAAGGCTTGCGTTCAGGATTTTCTTTGCCCACGTTCTGCAGTGCACGGAGAAGTGGCAGACACACCCAGTGGGGTCTCTGTTTCCACTAAAGTGTTATGTGGTGCAACTGCTTATTTAGTTGGAACCTTGTCTTCTATAAACATTTGAATGTAAGTGACAAGAGGTGATGATTTACATAGCTGTTTCATCATAGCATGCCATGGACAACCAATGTCCTCTTTACCAGTGGGCACAGGGTCGCTAATGCCTTTCAGTCTGATTGTATCAGAGCGACATTTCTTGATCCCCATTGTTACAGTTCTGTCTCCCGGAGCCTGTCTGGCAGCAATGACTATTAGCCTCTAACCACCACGACTCTTGGAGGGCAATGAACATTGTATCATTTTTGCCCCCAAATCTTGTGCCAATTTCTCTCTTGGCCAATTCCAACCTAGGGCCACATAGGAAAGGGGATCCAGGGAGATGCAGTTTCAGCTTAGCCACACTGATGCCAAACCAAACCAAACCACCGCGTTTCCTTGTCTTCAGTTCCCGGCTGTAGCTGCTGATTCAGAATCTCTCCTCAGACTCAGGTTTCTCATCCGTTCTTGCTCAGACTTGTCTGCCCTTTTCTGCCTACTGTTGCCGTGTATCTGAGTCAGACCTACTGTTTGTCCATGTGTGTGAGTTAGGAATGTTCTTACCTCTGACTTCACCCAAAATACCAGACTTCCTTATTCTGTTTATATTCTCCTCACAATCTGACTTCAGCCCGCTTAGGGGTGTCTGCTATATATGTGGCCACCAGTATCTTTTGAACCCATTGTTCACATTACGAATCCTTCCAAACCAAGATAAAAACTACAACCAATCTCCCAGCTTCAGCGATCTCGATTCTGCAATTCAAACCCACCCACCAAACTTATTCAACCAAAGGCACACCCACAACAATCCTCATATTGAGGTTTTGCATGATTCCAGAATGCAGTCTCCATGATGGGTCCCCAGATCTCTTGAGGTTTCCATGACCCTCCTGATGTCCGTCAGCACAGCAGTTCTCAAACCTCAGTGCACACATGAGGTAGGCCCAGAAGGGCGTCTGGGCTTTGCTTGTCTAACAAGCTCTGAGGTAACAGCAGAGCATCTGGTGCATTGATTCAGGCCACCAGTGGTGAGGCCAGCATCGTGGGGTATCAACAGGGGCTCCAACTGGTAATACTGGTGGTGGGAGTTCCTGCCGGAAGTCCAAGGAGACCTCGTGCTGCTGATATCTCAGTGGGGTGCCGTATCCAGCTGCAGACAGGACACGTGTGATGATTATTTCCTTCCTACCTTGAAGGAAGAGGGATTTCTCACAAAGTTTTACTTATGATTTCACAATCTCCTAATTATGGCCGGCAATCCTGGACAAATGCATGGCGTCCAGCATTACCTGTACACTGCTGACCAACATTTCTCGGCCCAGCCCTGAACTCCAGACTTCCACATTCAACCATCAGTTCCACATCTCCACTTGGAAGCCTCATTTTAGATCCAACACAACCCAAACTGATCTCATGGTATCTCCCCCAGACCTTCCCCACCTTCTGCCTTTCTCATCTCACCCAGGGGCCGACCCCACCATCGGAGCTGCTGTGTCCAGACCCTGGGGGCCCTCGGACTCCTCCTCCTGCGACTGACACCCAGGTCATCGGCACACCCTTTCCAGTTCTTAGCACTTTTCCTGTTCTCACTCTGGCCTCAAGCACCATTGTCTCTCGTTCTGTTTGTCCGTAGTACCGAAGCTAAAGTTTTGCTGATAAAACACATCATTCATGTCACTCCTCGTTTCATAACATACCCGTGAGTAAACTTCTTTTGGGGGGAATAAAAGCCAAATTCCTTACATTGGCCTGCAAAGTCCAGTACAATTTGGGTCTTTGTCAATGTATGACTTTATCTTCTACTACTTTGATCCTCTGCGCATTAGATGCAGCCAGAAGGCCCTGCTCTCTCAAACACACCAGTCATGGACCTGTCTCAGGGCCTCGGCACTGAAGTCTCTCTGTCTGGAATGTTCCTCACCCCCCATATTCACATAGTTTTCTCCCACACTACCTTTCAGTTATGCTCAAATGTCTCATTTTTCTCATTTAAAATTCTGTGTTCTCTCCTGACCTTTCCCATGCCCCGTCTCGGCTTTAGGTTTTTCCCTTATTCTTATTCCTTGGCTAGAATATATCTTGTCTTGTATATTATCTATTTTTCTTACTATAGTATAAGCACAGTGGGGGGGAAAATGTTTCTGTTTTGTTTATTGCTCTATATACAGTGCTTAGAAATGTGCCTGGCACATAGTAGGTCCCTGAGTATTTGTGGAATGAGTGAATCTGTGGAGAAGATAAGTTGGTTTATGTCCACTGGACAAGAAGAAGCAAATCTCAGGCCTTTCAAGAAGACATAGTCATAAAATAGGAGCACGTAGGTCCTATAGACAAGATGACACTGTTTGGAACATTTCTTTATGGTGATGATTATTCAGTGCAAGGAAATGTGGGATACAAGATGGACAGAACATGTTTTTTTGCTTCTGGAAATCTAGAAATCAAAATAAGAAGGGAAACCAACCGCTCCACAGGTACCTATAGTACAAGGTGGAGGCTTCTCAGAATGTGCTCCAGGCAGGTGTTTAGTTTCAAGGTTCACCCAGGCACCCTGAGGTGGAGGGGTCACTTTTAAAGTCTTGTGAAATAAGATAAAATCTGCAATCACACAGCCCAATGCTTAGTAAGCAGTAACATCATAAACAATAGCACGTCTTCTCATCTCGCCGGTACAGATAGGAGAGGGGCTCA
Organism: Manis javanica; assembly: GCF_040802235.1. NCBI lineage: Eukaryota > Metazoa > Chordata > Mammalia > Pholidota > Manidae > Manis > Manis javanica. The sequence continues at coordinate 2,575,503 of NC_133170.1, read as the reverse complement.
GTGAACAGACTGGCATTAAACTACCATAATTTTTCTGACTAGTTAGACAGTACTGCTTATTACATAAAATTGGGAGACTGAGCAAGGTCAAAATACCAGCTGGAGAAACTGGAATTCACTGATAATTCTCCTACCCAGAGTTTATCGACTTTGGTGCATATGAGAGCATATGGCATATTCTGTTTTTTAACACTTTTTTTCTTTTTTACTTATTTTATCCAGAGTCTTTCCCTTATCAATAAACATCCTTTAAACATACTTTTGAATGCCTACACAATGTTTGTATAATTTTAAAAATTATTCTTCACTGTTGGATATTTATGCCACGTACTTTTTCCAAAACCACACGTAATAATTTAAAAAGTCACAAATAATACTATCCACTTTCATATTCCTCCTTAGGATGGATTCCACAAAATTATAATATTGGTTCATTATGTATAGAGCAAAAAACTACATACTGCTGTATAGAACACACCTTCTATAAAATTATCAGTTCACTTAGTACGTGAATGAGTACGTGGAGATGGACATTTTTACCAGTTACATAATTAGAAAAGTGTCCTCTTTCCACTGTATGTTACAAGTTCTGTATTTCCTGTTGACTCGATTAGTGTCCAGCAGGCTCGCTCCAGCCCACAGTCTCACTGTTGTTAGGAAGAACTTGGAGGTGAAATAGCTGGGTGTTTAGGGGTATAGTCCCACTTTGACCGCCTGGTTCGTACTTACCGGTGGAAGGGTTCCTCTTGGATGACCGAAGTGGACTGAAAATGTTTTCTTGAAATCAGCGCTCTGTTCTGCTGGTGAACTGCTTGAGGGAGGGTCGGCTGAGAGAGTCTTGCGCCCCCAGCGCTGCCCCTGGCGGCAGGCAGGCTCAGGAAGCCTCATGATCCCAAAGGCAGCTGCTGTAAAGTGGTGCACAGGACCTCTCGTCTTCAGAAGCAGCACCAGCATTAACTCATTAACCTTCGTGCCATCCCTGTGAGGCAGGCAGAGCCAGATGGCAAAAACTAACTCACGATTATAAGGCCCCTTTAAAATACAAATGCTGTCTAAATGCTGACTACCAAGTCATACAGAGCAAATAAATATTACTGTCCCAGTTTTATAGACTGGGGAACTAGGTCATGGGTATTAAACATTAAGTAATCACTCACTGGGGACTGTGTAACTAAGGGTATAGAAGAATTCATAATTAGAATGCGGGCATCCTTCAGTCGGAGAGGCTTGCTCAGAGATTTGGACCAGCCTTTTGGCAATGGTGCTATGCACTGGGAACCATTAGGAATTGGGAATTGCTAGTAAAGATCAGCTTCTTGAAAGCAAAAGATTCATAGCCTGTACTGAAATGCTCTTTATGTCTGGCAATAAAAAGGCTGGTTGAGTCCTAGCAGGGTCAGGGTTTAGCCTGAGTCTTAGCTTCCACTGCACATCAAATATGTTAATAGAATAGCACCTCTTTCTCACAGCAAAAGTTGTGTTTTAATGTTAGTGTCTCTCACTAAAGACATCTCTGAGCTCATGAATTGCATCTTATTTTTGTGTAACTTTGGCGCCTAGCTCAGTTCTTGGTCCATTGTAGGTGTGAAATAAACCTCATTGAATGTTTAAAAAAATGTAATTAGTAATATGGCAGCATCATTATTTCATACAAAAAAATATGTCTGCTAGGAAGGAGTATTCCAAGGGTTCTCAGCAGAAAGTTCCATCGAATCAATTATAAAGCTTTTGAAAAATAAAACAATGAAGTATCTATCCCAACCCAGACCTTCTAATTTTTCATCTATCAGGTACCTTTCAATAAGTCTCTAAAATTGATCTCAGTGTTTACAGCTGATGGAGAATATACATTCTATTTCCCTTGAGAATCATGAATACGATATACTGGTTGGAATTTATTTCTACTCCATGCACATATCGTTCCAGGTCGGGAAGAGCTCAGAAGGCAATATCCATGATTGAAATACCAGCTGCTCACAAAAGAGGATTAAAGATTTAACAAAAACTCTAAACAAAATGAAGGGATACTGGAGGACAGGTGACTGAGTTTGAAAAGCCTTCACAGAGCCCCTGCCCTGTACCTTCCCAATTATATTCAGAATTGCTCTGCTTGGGTGAAAAGGTGTTATTGTAACTAAAACGGTCACCACTGACATTCCTATGACCTTCTGCATATATTCACCTCATTCAGTGCCAGGTTATTGTTTTCATTTTACAGATAAATGAAAGAGAGGTGCGAAGGCTTACCCAACAACCCAAGGGCAAACAGCCAGCAGCGGGCCGACCTGGGACTCCAGCTCAGGTCTGGTTGGTAACAGGTCTTACGCCCTTTCAACCCCAACATTTTACCTCCTTGCCCACTGGAGGTGCTGGACATGTGTGTGTTGAAATATACTGAGCCAACTTCAACTGTTGAAGGAATTCCAAGATTACATAGAGATTTATATGCTTTTAAGAACAAACTTAAAGATCGTTTAACAATCTTCTCCCCTTGAAATTTAAAATGGGCCTGTGAGTGGATGGTGGGACCCAAAAGTGCAGATAAATTTTGACCTGGTTGAGAAAGGAACTAAGACCGTAGGGGCTGCACTTTCCGTGGTTCCTCTAAAAGAGCATTTATCCCCCCCTGCCTCAGGGGTCTGGCCTGTCTGCAGCTCGCTTGGGGGCTGCGGCCCAGCCGCCGGTTGTCTTTCCCTCTCCCACCAGCTCAGAGATTAGCCCTGGCCTAGTCATCACGGAAGAAGTGAAAGCTCCCAGCTGACCCCAAACTGAGGGGCCTTCCGTTTGCTCCGCCAGGTGGCACACGCCCATTGCACTGTCCACGGGCCCCTCTGCTCTGGCTGCTTAGCCCTCCCTGAGAAATGAGTAATGTGGGAGGGGGGTGTGAGGGAGGGTCACAGAGATCTTGAAGTTGAAATGCCAGAGAAATTTGCTTTTCCTAGAAAACATTTCCTGGGCACACATGATTTCCTTTGTTAGAAATGGATGCACACAGACGGCCATGGCCTGTGCCATCTTCTCTCTGACCCCCTGTCTTAACTGTCAAGCCTGATGCCATCGGCTTAGTGGGTACAGAGCGGGTTTCCTCGCAGTAATAAACCCCAGCATCTGCTTTCTCATGGAGATTATTTATTTTTATTTATTTTCCAGAGAGGGGCAGATCCTCTCAATGTCCCTTCTGGCTCTTAAATCTGATAATTCTGTGACTCTAACATCAGTCTTCTGTCAAAAGCTCACTTGTACAGCTGGGCTAGATGAGCGTCTCCTTGATTACGTACAGACTCCCATCCATCTTGCACTTGGGAAAAATGCTTTTCTAACATGCTTCAGAAGCACTCTAATAAACCTAATGGCAAATCACCTCTCCCACAGGTTAAGGGCAGACGCTTAGTTCAGAGCCTGGGCACTATTGGGATTTAATTGTGGTGATTGGCAGTAATGCTGATTTTGGCACTGAAATGGACGGCCTCTGGGTTTAATGCCCTGGGGATGAGAGACAGCTTGCTTTCTCAAATAAAAAAAAAAGAACTGAGCAATTTTTTTTTATTGATTGGGCCAAGGGGATGTAGAACTGGTCACAGAAAGCTAAAATAAAAAGTTAGCCTGCTCTGATGCCCTCTGGCGGAAGAGGGTGCAGGCAGGGAAGGAAAGGAGTTTAATCTGACATTCGCTGCCCCGTGTGGTAAAAGCTACCAGGTCAGGGGGTTGAAAATGGCTCTGTGCATCTAATGTGCTGGTAAACCATGCCAAGGGGTTTCACAAGATACCAACTATTTATTTAGGAGTCACTGCAATAGAAATGCCAAATTCTGGAGTCATGGCCTGCATGTATGATTTTTCACCTGATATCACTTGTAATAGTGGTTGCTCTTTTCTACTGCACCTGACGCATACAATGTGAAACTTTTTTCTTTGATTATGCTAATTGCATAACTTCAGTTTTAAGATTAGCACACTAAAATATCCTAGCTTATCAGTTGGAATTTGTGGTGCTTAGGCTTATATTGAACTTCCTAATAAAAACTTGGGGACGAGAAAGTTGAGGTGGTGGTGTGATGTCATCAAATATAGTTATATCTGATTAATTACAAAGGACCAATACATCATCAATACTGCTGAATACAGAGTCCCTTTGGAGTTGGCCTATTTGTTTAGAACTAAATGGTGAGTACAGCTTCCCAGGTGAAATGAGCTTAAGATACATGTCCATCAAGCTTGTTCAAAGCCACCAAAGGAGATGAATGCTGCCAGATTTCATATTTCTAATCTGTCTTCAACATGTCAACAGAGTTAAAAACCTGGAATTTAGCCTATGCCACTTGTAAATGAGATGACTCTAAACGTTTAGTCATAATAGGGAAGAGTACATGCACCCAACTTCCAACTGCTACCACTGGGGAGCAGGCAGGGTGAATGCAGGATATGTGCACAGAGCATGTATGCACTTCCGTGTTTAAATTAGTTATGTTGAAATAAAAATGTCACTCTGAATATGGAGTTGTTTATCTCACTGAGACTCGGCACACCTTGCCTAATTATGTTGTTAGGAAGGAGAAAGGGCGTTCTAGGAACCCCATGCTAGACCCATCCTTTTTGTTCCCCAATATGGTGGCGGTTTGGTGTAAGTCTTCTAGGCTGAGAGGGGGGGACACTAGACTTCCTCAATTGTCTTGGCTTTTAGGCTAAGTATCCACATTTCCCTAAGTTAGTAACCCAAGATGAAAGATGATGGACAAGAGCTTCAGTAAGCAAACAGTCACGGCACACGAAGCAGGCTATATTTAGCTGGAAAGGTGGGGCATGGAACCCTTCCTAAAAGCCGTACAGTTCTCAATGATTATAGCTCTTTATGTCAAAATATTCAGGGCTGAAATTACTCAAACCACAGAGCAGGTGTTCTGAATGATAATCTAAGGTGTAATTAGAGTTTCTGAAGAAAACTATGAGGTGCAGTTAATTGAAAGAGACTATATGGTGAATCATGGAATGATTTATTTAAAAAATTAAAAACAGACAAGCTATAAAAAACCCCTATTTTTCAAATCTCTATTTTGACTAAACATAAGGCTGAAATAGGTTGCTATTTTGATTAAAAAAGTATCAACAATTTAGCTATGTCTTTAAAAAGGTATATAATTATCTCACTTTTTATGATATTATAGCTCATTATTTACATAATATTTAGGTTGTTTCCAAGGTTCTCAAACCCTGCTGAGCAGACAGATCATAGAGCTAGGCAACAGGGCAGTGTTTTAAAGTCCAGTTGGATTAAAGGTCTTAAAAATGTGGAATGAAGTAGAGATGTAGCCTTCTCCTCTTGGTATTTGTTAAAACTGTGGATATTCATATCTCAACTGCTATAATCTCTATGTGTCTACAATAACTTCTTAGTCACCTCTTTGATTTTTTTCGATTCCTAAAAAAGCTGATCTGGGGCTCTGTCATTACTATGAAAAGCATCTTAATGGGTGCTGGTGGGTGTTGGTGTGACACAGGAGAACAAGAGCCTTCAGAGGTAGGACTGCACTTGACTACTGGTATGTGGGGACAGGATCACCCATGGTCAGTCGGGAGGGGGTCAAAAGAATAGAGTGGAAGAAATATCACTAATTTGCAAATGATAAAACTGAGCCCCACTGAGAGGAAGAGCCTTTTCCAAAGGTCCAGTACAGAGCGCTGACTTCACGGAGAAAATAATTCCCTCAAAGATGAGAACTTCTGCGTGATCTGGGAGAAGGGCACAGACAGGATTCTGTGAGGTTTACGAGGGAGGGGACGCCACACTCCGGGGGGCAGAATGAAAAAGGCACCGCAGAGACCGCGGCGTTCCACAGGGTGTTCGCACCAGGGCTGGGAGGGGCGCCAGCAGGGGTGGCAAGCGGGGGAGAGTCCATGTTGAATGGTGACCTTGAGGCAGGAAGCACGGGGCGCCTGGGGCCAGGGTGCCTCCACCCCAGCATGGCCTCATCTGGGGCAGGGATTCCCGGCTGGGATGCCCTGGGCACAGCAGAGTGATTGGGTGGCTGGGGCTGCCCTCCCCGCCTTCCACCCTTGGGAGCTGTGGCCACCGAAACTGCTTCCAGACTCCACCACCAAATGCCTTTGGGGAGCAAAACTGCCCCCCTCAGCCCTGATGACCACTGCATTAGGCAACAGGGTGCCCTGCGAGAACGGTCTTGGCCACTGTGTGCATATTAGTCATTCTAAAACGTCAGCTAAAAGTAAACATGGAAGGAAAGGGTGAAAGGAAGGGAGGGAGGAAGAAAGATGAAAGGATGGGATGTACTGTTTATCCTGAGAACTGTCACTAAGCTAAAAGCCTTAGAATTAAAAAAAAATTTTTCATTCCATCTCAAACTGAGATATCCAAATAATTTTCAAGACAGAAAAACAGATCAGCGTAACTCGATTTGTTTTAGTTTGGGAAATAAAATTCAGCATAAGGATGGTTCATTGTGCTCAGCAAAGGTGGGAGAAAAGATGTGACTGTGTGCTGGTGGTGGGGGTAGGAGGCAGCTATTTGTTGGAAGGCGCTAGAGAGTAGATGACCCGCTGCCACCAGGCAACCTCTTTGTGACTCGTGGTCATCTTGTACTTAAGCCTCACGTACAAATGAAGCACTAGTGCTGAAAAACATTTTTAGGGCAAAATAAAGGTTAAAAATGAGAGTGTTGTGGGACATATGGGCATAGCACAGGGAGCACTGGAGAGTGAATCGGGGAGATGGTCCTTCATTCGTGCGCACGAAGCGCTGCGTGGTGGCTTGATCCAGACGTGGTGTGTGATTCTCGTTTGTCCCTTATGTCAGTCCCTAACTGGAAATTATTGCACCGAAGGAATGGGTCAGAATGCCTTTCCCTGAAGAGTAATGTCAAGGTGTCACTTCTTACAGGGCATTTCTTGGAAGGCAAAATATAATCAAACTGACAAAGAGGAATCGGATCACAGCTATCTTTGAGCCTTTGTGAGGTGCAACAGTTACTGACCAACACTGTGGTGCACGTCTGTACATGTCCGGGTAACGGGAGGCAAAGCTGTGAAGGTGGATTGGAGGCACATGATCTAAGCAACATTACAGTCAAGTAGGTGGGACATAAAGATGAAAATGGGTGCAACCTATCATCTAGGAAAAATTTCTTTAGATGTCAGAGAGGCATGAAATTAAGGGTGGCCAGGAGACTGTGAAAGCTTCAAAAAAAGGCCTCAATAAATGAGTAAGATTCTGAAAGAAGGGAGTGGGGAAAAAGCACGTTTCTAGGCTGAAGGAGGGCTGGAGTCCAAGAGGCCAAGGTGCATTTGTAAAATGGAGTGGAATCTGAGGTTTCTGGGCATGGTGTGGGTGTGGAGTGACAGGTGCCAAGCCAGACTGTGGAGCTGCCACAACGTGTTGTGAACAAGCGAGGTTTTGCTGTGTGACAAAGCACTCCTAGACTGGCATCTCAGAGCAGCACACATCTGTTGTTTCCCGTGAGTCTGAGGTCGGCTGGGTAGCTCACCTGGTCGGAGCAGGGCCGGCTGATTTCCGCGCACACCTGCAGTGTGGCTGGGTGGGCTTCCTGACAGGCTGGGCGTTCTAGAGCAGGGGTCAGCGAAATTCCTCTGTAAAGGACCAGGTGCTTTGCAGGCTAAGGGTAAGACAAGACTGAGGATATCATGTAGGTACATGTACAAGAGAAAACAATTCCCATAGATGCTTTTGACTAAATTCAGAATAAAATGCTAGTAATTGAGTGTAATATTTTGTAACAGAGGTCTTCTAATGAGGAGAATGGATCTTTTTGTGAGAGAAGGAATAACATCATACTTAATTGGGGTTCAACATTAGGATTCCCCATTGTCAAGCAAATCAACAATGTTTTCCTATGAACACTGTCTTAGTTCAGACTGTACCCAAACAGGTGGTCGGCTGGACCGTGTGCAGCTGGAGTTTGCTGACCTCTGCTCTAGAGGCCCTGGCTCTGTCCATTCTCCAGTTAGTGTCCTTCTCCAGTAGGTAAGCGTCCGATGGATTTCACAGGTTGACTCGGGATTCTAAAGACAGCACAAGGCAAGGGCCAGTGTGCAAGCACTTTGTCAGTCTCAGCTGCATCCCGTCTCCCAGGGTGTCCATCCTAGGGCTACGTCCAGATTCCAAGGGGAGAGAAATAGACTCCAACTCATGACAGGAGGAGCGGCAAAGTCATATGGCAGAGGGTGTGCTCACAGGGATGGGGGTGAGGTGGGGCTGCTTTTCAGATTTTTGCAAACCATCTACCACACATTGCTAAGAGTTTCGAGTTTATTCTGCAGGGAGCCAGACATAAAGGTTTCTTGAGCCATGACTGTTGCATCTGCACCTGAGCTGCAGAACATTAACCAGATAACCACGTCAGAGGGATGGCAACATGGCAACAGGGGAGTAGAGGGGAAAGACCACCCGGCAGCTACTACAATTCCAGTAAGAGGTTTTCAAGGCCCTGATTAGAGGAGTGACAGAGGACATGGGGAGGAGGGGCCGAATGGAGAGTCTGGGTGGGCTGCGTGGTGACACAGAAAGACTCTGGGCTTTGGGGTTGGTCAGACCTGGCTTTGAATCCTGACTGTGTCACTCACTGTATGAACACAGGTGAGTAATTTAATCTCTACTTGTTGAAACTTTTACTCTCCATTTCTTGAAGGCTTTAAATTTGTGAGGATCAGAGACAATATGTACAATGTGTGCAATATTTTGAAAAATCAACTACAAGCGTGCCTGTCCTTTTTGCATTTCTAGCATATGAAGGTCTCGCTAGTCAGCTCTGACCATGCATCCCCTGTGTGCGTGTGCGTGTGTGTGTGTGTGTGCACATGTGTGTGTAGGGATGGACTTACAGCAGGGATGGAAAGCAAAAAAAAGAATGACTCTTCACCATCTGGTATCCAAATAAAATTCTCTAGTAAGATTGTATTTATAGAAGACAAGCTTTGGGAGGTGGAGATTAAAAATTCCTCTTTTTCTCACTTTAACAAATCAAGAGGCAGGCCTGGCTGAATTGGGGTTTTATATAATGGAGGTCCTATCCGACCAGGAAGGGAAGCCGGGTGGGACACTTGGCTGCTTCCATTCCAGAGGCTGTGGGAAGAGGAAGAAGTCGGAGGCAGGGGGAGAGCCAGGGGGAGAGGCCCCTGGGTGCCTCTCTCTCCCCGGAGGGGTGACTGGCTCAGGGCTCTCCCTGCAGGAGGCCGAGAGGGTCGGCAGTGCTCAACCAAAGCAACTCCATCTTTGTAGCCTGTTTCGGCAGAAGCAGAGCCGGCATTTACGTTTTCTGGGCTGGTTTTGATTTCTGGATGCCATGAACTGGAACGAACATGTCCCAGAGGCCCACAGGGGCCTCGGGAGAGAGCTGAGCTGAGAGCCAGTGTGGGCCCCCTGGGGGTGCAGTAGGGGCCTGGGGGACCCGCAGCAGGGGATGCAAGGGATGGCCTAAGCTAGTGGCTGATGGGCAGGACTGGAAGCACCCGAGGGTCTTCAGCACCAGCGAGAACAGAACCGCTGGGCAGGTGAGCTGGCCAGAGGGACAGTCACAGAAGTCGCAAGCAGACGCAGCCAGGCTTCCCAGGAGTGAGGCCGGTGCGGGCCCGCTGTCACCAGCTGGGGAGGCAGCCCAACGAGCAGTGCGGGGCCCGTCTGTCCAAGGACGGCCTCTTGCTCTCTCACCGTGAGGAGGAGGCGTCAGCAGAGCAGGTGCCGTCTGACACGGGGGCAGAGGATGACGCTGGATATAGGAAAGGCAGACATTTTCACCCCGAGAGGCTTTACATACTTACAGAAACTTTAAATTATTTCCCTGGCTGGAGTGGCCTAATATTTAGTTTTTTTTATTCTGCTGCCTTTGTAATAGGGCTCGTGTGGAAAAGTCAGAACAGTGTAAAAGAACCAAAAAAGAAAAAGCCTCATTTTCTTTGCAAAGCCGGCACGCAGGGTGAGTAAATGTGACCCCGCTTTATTTAGCCCTAGGTTGGTGCAGAACAGGAATTCACAAACCGGTCGCTATTATTACAGGACTTGGGAACTGGTTGGCTTTGGGAGACTTGAGAAGGAAGGAAGAACCACAGAAGATGCTGAGGTTCTGACCTGGGGATCATGGGAGAATCGAGGCATAAAAATATGGACATCCGTTTAGCGTAAAGAGGTGGTGCCAGGAAAACAAGAGGGTTGCTGAGTTCTGGAGCGTAGGGTGACTGCGTAGACATAAAGTGCTGTGTGCCTGTGATGTTAGGCAGCGGGAGGTCCTTGAGATCAGGGAACGGACTATTTATAGGAACTGGATCCGTGCAGTGGCAGGAAGACTAAGTGAGTCATAGATTCTATTCTTCTAATTGTCGGCTCCGCAAAGTGGCCTATACATGAACCATTGTTAGAATGTTTGTAAGTGAACAAACCCTGCACCTCTTATTCACCATGGTTTGGGACTGAGAAAATAGCACATGCTCAGATAAAGTGCAGAAGGTTATGATGTTCAATGTTGGTTTCCTCGCCCTCTTTTCATTTTCTGCTCCAATGAGGTGCAGCTTGCAGGGGGGATAGCGCTGGAGGGGGTAACAGTCTCCTTGCTCTGGTCCGCTTCCCTCCCCCATGTGGTCTCTCAGCTGCAGTTTCTTAACTTGTGGCAAAGGAAATAGTCTGGAAGCTCTTTCTCTTCATTGTTGGAAGTTCAAAAAATCCAGCGTTTATGAGGGTCTGGGTCACTGGGTCTCAATTCCTTGGCACTTCCTTTCGTATCTTAGTTTGATGGGCATCTATCTGCTCAAGTGGGCCTTTTGAGGAAGAGGAAACGAACACGTGTTGTCTATCGTTTGCTGGAAGCACGTGGGCCGGGGCAACTCAGGAGTGGCACCAAGGTTTACTCCTTTCTCCCGTAAAACACAACCGCAAAGTTCGAGGGGTTCAAGGGGGAGCAGGTGAGGTGGGGCGGGAAGGATTAACGCAACTTAGAAAATGAATCGAGGGAGCAATTAGGATGGACAAAATATAGGCTTTTAAAAACGTGAATATTTTCTTTTAAATCACAGACTCCACCAGTGTGCGGTGGACACAGGTAGAATCCTACCCGGAAAGACCTTTTACTGGGTGACTAGGTTCAGTGTGATACTGGTCAAGTTATTGTGATAAAAGTAAAGTAACCGAAGAAGGCATGTCTCTGCACTATCACAGGCCTTTCCTCCTGTCATTCATTGGCAAGGCTGAGGCGAGAGAACCCAAAACGGAGTCTTTAACTAGCCGTAAAGTGGTTCACTGGACAGAAATGGAGTCGGCTAAGTGCCTACTCTCCAAATGCAGTGAAATGTTTCATGTTCCCAGGGCTCCAGGTGAAAACTTGCCCCCAAGTCTGAAACAGAAGGTAATGTCAGTACCCACCCGTCACTGGCCAGGGTGTCAGGAGCTCATCACCCTCTGCTGTCGCTGAATAATTGATCCGGGCTCCTCCCTCCCCCCTCTTCCTCTCTCTTTCTCCTTCCCTCTCTCTCTCTCTCTCTTTCTCTTACCCTGTATTTTCTCTCTCTCATCTCTAACAACCCACAGTATAACCAAGCAACTGATGTTACTGTCACATCTTGTTAGACGACAAACATACATAGGAAAAGTTCATAAAATAGCAAATTATTGTGGAACAACACACTTCTGTCCACTCCTCTACCCCCTGCAATCCAGCGCCCACCCCCTTCATTCCTGAAATAGCTCCTGCTAAGGTCACTGATCATCCTCTGGTCCCCAATTTAAGGGATACTGTTCAGCTTTCACTTTACTTGTCAGCTGATTTCACAACAGCATGCCATTCTGCCCTTAGAACAATCTTTTCCCTTGTCTTCTGGGACAAAGCCATTGTCCTGGGGTTTTATGCCTCCCTCCCCTGTTCCGCGCCTCATGCTGACTCATTTCACTCTGCCCAATCTTTAAATAGTGGAGTTTCTTAAGGTTTTTTTTTCTAGAACCTTCTCTCTTCTCATCCTGTACTTTCTCATTGCCACAGCTATTTGGGTGTCAGTGACCCTCAAATTTATATTTCCAGTGTGAATAGGCCCTTCAGGGTCTTAGGCCTATATGTCATGGCCTGCTAGCTATCCTCACGCAGAGGCCTGACCAGCACCCCAAATGCAACATGTCTGAAACTCACTGCATGATTTCATCTGCTCAGTCATCCCCACTTCCTGCAGTTCAGTGTTGCCCAGCAGAGGAAGAGACACCACCACAGAGAATCACAGGCCCGAGATGGAGACGTCGCTGCTGGCCAACCTCCATCCCATCTGCTCTGCCCCTCACTGTCCTCGCTCAGGCCACAGCCACCCTCCCCTCTTGCTTGGACTAATGCTGAGCTTCCTCAGTGACTACCCATTCGGTCTTAGCTCTCTGTAGGCTGCTGTTTTCATTGCCACCCAAGTAATTGCTTAAAAATGTCAACTTTATTACATCAACATCCTGCACAAAACCCTTGTCTGACTCCCACTGTTACAGGTAAAGACTCAAGTCCTCACCTCCTGACACTTTCTCTCCACCTTCCTACCGTTCCTGTCACACATACTGGCCTTCATTTCCTTGCTTGTATCATGTTTCTGATCATCTACACCTTGGGTTTGTCTAGCTCTCCACCTAGGGTGCTTCCATCTCTGCATTTCACTGCAAATTTCTACTCATTCATCAGATTTCATCTCTACTGTCATGAACAGAAGCTTCATGTTGTCTGCAATGTTATATGCTCTCTCAGACCTGTTCTTACCTATGTAGAATTTACCAGCCGGCAACACTCTAGCTGTAGAATATTTGCTTATTATATGTCTTCCTCAGTAGACTGCAAGCTCTGTGAGGACAGAGCATTTCTGTTCTGCGATCATTGTACACCTGGTACCGATCATAGTGCCTGGCTTATAGTTGGCACTCAATAGATACCCGTTGAATTAATGGGGAGGTTATGATTTCTATTTTGCTCTCTGACATGCAAAAGACAAAGAGTTAATTTTCACATATCACAAGTCTTTATGTACACACAAATTTGTGAAACATAAGCTTGTTAGAAAATGCGCCAAATAACTTTACCACAGGAAGAAAGAAGACGTTAAACCTAGGGGGCATTCAGCCTAGAATTGTCTCAGAGGCAGAAGTGCATTTTCCTGGGGTCTCTGGGGAGCTGACTTAATAGCTGCTGTGGTCCACAAGACCCATGTGTGCTGGGGAGGTTAGCAACCGGGGTGCATGTGATGATGAGTGATGAGCTGGCCCGGAGGGCGGCATGCTCCCAGCTGCCCTGGCCGTCAGGGTGGGCCCCACGTCCCACGTGGGCTGTGAGACGCCCACGCAGATCCGTCCGTGGCAGCCTGCAAAGACACGCGCGGGCGCCTGTAGCCAGTGGGACTTTGAGTTCTTGCCACGAGGGGGAAGGAGCAGGTGGCCATTCACAAAGCATTTCACAATTATTCCTTCATCCGACCTGAAGGGAAACATATAGGGTGTCTCAGCTGCAGTCTGTGGGTCCCATCGCTGGAAAAGCCAAAGACTAAGGGTCACAGGTGTTTCCTTTCAGCTTTTTGCCTTTAGGAAGAAACTAAAAATAAATAAAAATGATGGTTATTCCACTGGTACAAAAAATATGTATTTTTAGATTGATACATTTTAGTAAAAGCTACAAAAGAAGACGTAGGAGGAAAACTCTTCCATGAGAACTGTATTTCCTGCATTTCCTGGTTATCTTAATAGCCGTCACCAATGCGGATTTAATGTTCAGAATCCTAATTCTTGTTAACAGAAACTCAGTGAAGAGAGAATGGACTCCAGTACTTGAAATGGCTTTGGTGTAGCTGGTCTTGAAATGTTGTCTGTTTTTTTTCTCAAGGTAAGGAATCTTTTGTTCTGTTTATTTTGTTTTCGTCATGCCATGAGGAAACGAGGTATATAAGTTAATTATTTTAATCCCAATAACGTGATAACAAATTGTAACTACATGATACTCTCCCCAACTGGCCGATTTATTTAAACAGTTTATAAACTAGATTTTCTGGTGGGGGGGGTGATGGGGGTGTGATTTGTCAACAAAGGGTTTAGACGTTCCTCATGGAAATGGGCTCCTCTAAAATCATGCTCTCCTAGAGAAAATCTGAAATTGAATAAGATACAGAATTCCATTTGATTCTTCCCAGAAGTCTTCTACATTATGACAATTTCAGAATATTTAAAAGTTGCTGACAAGCACCAGAAGACATGCTGTTATGGCACTACCATTTTTACCACATAGGGACAGTTTTCTTCATTGGTTTCAGATTTGGTATAAAATCTCATAAAACTCTGCAAGAACCTCTTACGAAATCATTGCCATCTCTAGGGAACGTGGATTTTCAAAGTAGCATCATGTGATGACAAAGAACTCAAAATCACTTACTTTTCCAAGTATAAAATTAATAAATCAAGCCAGCAAACAAAAGCCACTCCCCCTGTATATTTCCATACCGCGTCGATAGGCATCCTTCCCAAATTCATGGCTACAGAAACCTCAGAATGTGACCTTATTTGGGAAAAGGGTCTTTGCTAACGTGATGAGTTAGGTTAAGATGAGGTCATAATGGGTTTTATGAATATTTGTGTCCCTCTGCCTCCCCCAACCTCATATGTTGAAATCTAATCCCCGGTGTGATGATGTTGGCAGCGGGGCCTTTGGGGGACAATCAGGTTATGTGGGTGGAGCCCCGTGAAGAGGTCTCTGTCTTTCCGTCACAAGGGTTCAAGCAGTTGGCCTCTGCCACCTGGAAGAGGGCTGTCGCCAGAACCCAGCCCAGTCCAGCTGCCACCCTGATCTCTGAGTTCCAGCCCCCAGAGCCACTAGGAATAAATGTCTGCTCTGTAAGCCGCTAATGGATGGCACTTTGTCACCACATCCTGAGCTGAGACAATGGATTTGGTGAGCCTGAATGCAACAACTGGTGGTTGTAGAAGGGAAAGGAGAGGAGTATTCAGACACAGACAGACAGACAGAGGCCATGTGCAGACGGAAGTGGGGCAGGAGGGCCTCGGTTCTGATGCCAGTCATTGCCAGGATCCCCTGGAAACTGGCGGCGAGGAGGGGTTCTTCCTTAGGGCCTCCAGAGGCCCCCTGGCCTGGGTGGCGCCTCGATGCCAGACTTCCAGCCTCCAGAACCGTGAGATAATAAATGGGTTGTTTTAGGCAGCCTAGTTTGTACCGATCTGCTGGTGCAGTCCTGGGAAACTGAGCAGCATAGAGCTCGCCCCATCTTCCCCGTGCAGTGGGCCATAGGGACGGGGCTCCCTGGGGCTGCCGCTGCCTCCCCTGGCGTGGCCTGCATGCCGCAGTCCCTGCCGTCTGGGGCGTGCCTTACCGCTCCGCAGAAACTGCGCCCTCCAAGGGGTCCGACGCCCCTCATGGCTGTGCTGGGGGGCTTCACAGCCTGCGTAGTATTTCCCTGCCTCGGTACTGGGCGCCCTTGCCGAGTCCTCGCCGAGCTGCGGGTGGCGCCCACATCTTTCTCCCCTTCCGGCCCCTCTGCCTCCGTGACTGTTCGAGCCCCTCTTCTCAAGAACAGGCGCCCCTGGGAACACGGGGTGGTCAGCATTCCGCCATGGGGCCCTTCTCCCTCCGAGTCCCGTGGGTGGTCTCGGTCACATGCATCAGCATGCTGGTCATTAAATCTGTCCTCACACTGGACTCCCTCCTGGGCTCCCCACTTGCGATCAGCCCCGCAATTTCAGTGGGACATCAAAAGTCAAATGCATCACGGATCCCCCACAATCAGTGTGTTCACAACAGAAATCACCGTGTTCTCCCTCAAATCTGCTCCTCCTCTTCCGTCCACTCTCCAGGTCCTGGGGCAGCACCTTCCTCCCAGGCATTGAAGCCGGAAACGCGGGAGGTGGCCTCACTCTCTCCTCCTTCCGTGGCCTGAATCCTGCCTCTCTCTCCGTCCTCACCCACGAGCTCTGGGCCTGCTCTGGGCATCTCTCCCCGGCCTTCGGGCAAGAGGGCACCAGCGGGTCTTCTCGCTCATGTGCCCTGGCGTGATCTTTACGGGGCTGAAGTCTGCTTGTGTGACCCACCTGCTTCAGGCCCGGTGTCTTCCCAAACCTTGTAGGATGAAGCCCAGAATGGCTGACAAGGCTCAGCACCACATGTCCCTCTACACGCAGGCCAAACAGAACGCCCTCCCCTCAGTCCTTCAGACGCCCGTGCACTCCCTGGACTTGGAAGCGCTGGGACGCCTCTTCCGTCCCCATGGCCCCCAGCCCCGGCCCTGTAATTCTCTGCTCTCGGCAGCGGCCCTCTGGCTTGCGAGGGGCTCATCCATCTCATTTATCAAGCATCTCCAGGGCCAGCCACAGGGTCTGGAGTGGACAGGCGAATAAATATTGGCAGGATGACCCGCTCCATGCCCGCAGAGGGTACCCAGGGCCCAGGACAACCAACCCTTCAGCCATGCAAACACAAGCCAGGCTCAGGTGGTTCCAGTCTTACATATTTCCTTAAAAAGCAAACAAACCTGCATTATGTTAAATTAAGTCATAATTCTTAGAAAACATCTAAATGACAACACACACCAATTGCCAACCAATGATCACACCAAGACAGGCTGTTACAAATGCTGCACCTTGTCACCATTTAAAGCAGGTTCTTGCTTTCAGCTCTGCTCTGCTCTACTGCCCTGCCTGTGGGCTGCTGCAGCTGCTTCTGGGGCCTTGAGCTCTTCTCCGTCCTCCGGTCCTCAGCTGCCGGTCGGCCCACGGTGGCAGGTGCCACGTTCTGCTCAGCTCCCTCCCAGCAGCCTGCTGCACCTGGGGCCTAATCCACCGCCCCTCAGCCCCCGCTCCGCCCTGACCTCCCGCCCACCTTGCTGCCTCTGGGCTGCTTTAGAAGGGGCGTGCATGCCAGGGCTCTGCATCTGTCCCCGCTGTTCCTGATTCTTTCATTCCTGAAGCTCTGCTGCCTCAGAGCTGTGCTTACTTCTGCAAGGAGGCGGCTGTCCTGGGGGCGAGTGGGGTCATGGGGGTCCTCTGTGCCCAGGAGCCCTCTCCTCTCCCTCTGGGCCTTGAAAAGTGAGACCTAGTCGGCAAGGCAAATTCCTGTGTTTTCTTTTGTTTCATCAAAAAAATAAAATCTTTCTCACTCACCAGAGAAAAATTGAGCAATAGAGAAAATCAGAAAAAAATTCCACAGCCCATAAAATTTTGCTCATGCGCTGCTGCCTTTAAGATTTTGATCTTTTGCAGTCTTTTCATCTATGCACAAAACTTTCATTTTGATAACGATTATTTTCCTTTTGTGCATCTTATTTTTCCCTTTCATTTTCACTTAACACTGTTGTAGTCTATTTTGTATAATATTTCACTGAGTGAATATGTCAGAGAGCAATTATTCTCCTCAGGTTACACTTCATTTTTTTCTCCTTGATGTCATAGATCAATTATGGAAACATTTTTTGGATTCCTAGAAAATTTGAACATTTTCACAAGTGATTGTTTATCTTCACTGCATTTTTCCTGTGAATTTCTTTCCATGTCCTTTGATCATTAATGTTCTTTGGACTTTGTACTTTTCTTTCTTACATCTTTTTATTTAGTGAAGAAATTAAATGTCATGTTTGCTGCAAGTATGTTTCCCTTTGGTTGTTCATGTTTTGAAATTTTTTATGTAATCAAATCCATTTATCTTTTTAATTTATACTTTTAAATTTAAGTTCAAAAAATACTTCTCACTCTGTCTGCACCTGCTCCAGCCACACATTTATAATATTCACTTCCATGTTATCTTCTAAGATTTTATGCCTTAATAATTTTTTACATATAACTCTTCACTACATATGGGATTTTATTCTACTGGGTGGAATAAAGAATCTGTATTTGTTTTTTCTAAGCTTTTAACCAAATGTCCCAAACCATTTCTGGAACTTTCTTTTTCTTGTCCATTGATTTGTGATTGTTTAGTAGTCATATTTTCAGTTCTGAAATACACTGGGATTTATTTTTGGACAGTCTATTATATTCCATTGATCTGTGGCCATTATTGTGCCAATAGTCAGTATTTAGTAAATTTAAACTTTATAGTTACGGTTTGGGGTAAAGTTTGTATTTATTTCATAAAGTTTGCAGAAAGCCCCCTTCTAGTGTGCAATTGAAATAAGTCATTTATTGGGGGTGAGGGGGTTGCCTTCTTAAAAATATGTTGTCTTTCCTTTCAGAGCACACAAAAAAATCTCATGGGTTCCATTTCTGTTAATCATATTCCTTGTTTTTACTGTTTCTTTCTGTGGATATTGTTAATGTAGTCTTTTAAACAGTTATTTCAGTTCTGTAAAGAAAGTATAAAATTCCATGTATTTATTTTGAGTTGGCCCACTTCACACAGGTGATTCTAGAAGTTCCTGCTGTTTTACCAGATATATAAGCACATCGTCTGAATATTATGATAGTTTTTTCTCTCCCCACTAATTTTTTCTTTTCTTTTTTTTTGCATCTAATAGCATTTTCCAGACCTTTCATGTCAGAAATGACAATAATACTTAGCATTAGTTTCTGATTCTAGTAAAATAACTAAATTTTTGCTACTAGTATTTAATTGACTAATGATTTGAATGAAATATTGCTTATAATTTTAAGAGATTATCCATGTATTCTGATTTTTAAAGGAGCATTTTTTGATTAGGGATAGATGTGGAGTTTTCTCAATAATGTTTATAAATCTTTTGGGATGACTTTACAGAAAAATTTGACCTATTGATACAAAATAATGTATTATTTACCCTGATTTTCAACCACTCATGAATCCCAAAAATAAATATTTCTTGGTCATGCCAGATTATACTTTTAATCTTATTCTGAACGTTTTGGTGGGGGAATTTTTTAAATATCTGTATTAATATGTGCAATTGGTTTAGAGTTTTATTTGGTATTTGTTTTTGTTAGATTTAGTTTTAGAAAAACATTTGCTTGGTAAAATTAAGTGGGAAGCATTTTATCTTTTTATGTTTCCAGAAAACAGTCACATAACATAAAGCTTCTCTCTCCTTATTCTGTTCCACCTGGACATGGAACCACTCGTAACAAGTGTTTCTTTGACGTTGTTCTCAATTCTACCTTATTCGTTTTTGTATCCTTTGATTCCTCTTTTTCTTTGTGATTTCTATTTTCCTCCAAACTAAGAGCTTAATAAGTTTTAAAATTCAATAAGTGAAACTATAGAAATTATTCATATGGTTAATATTGGTAATTACTACATGCTTTCATTTATTATGTATATTTTAATTTCATTTATTTGCTTTTTTCTTACTTCCCTCATTAGATTTGCCACTAGTTTGTTTGGGAAAAGAAAAACTATTCATTTATTTTGTTTACTTATTTCACATTTACTCATTTAACATAGTCATTTCTGTTTCATACACCATTATTTATTTCTATCACTTTCCTTAGGATTGTTAATCCCATCAGCTTGAGTTAAATGTTTACTTCATTTATTTCTTCTAAACCTCTTTTGAGATAAAAGATGATATTTGTATTTTAATTGTTGTCTAAGTCATGTACTACTATATATTTTTTATTTCTTCCTTGAATCAATATTTAATTAAACCTTTTCCATAGTTTTGATCAGTATTTTTGTTATTGTTGATTTGAATTTTATTATAATTTCTAGTTTTCCTTATGTCATGGTCAGAAAATATATGTAGAGTGCAAATTTTCCTCCTTTTTGGAGTTATTATAGTTGTTCATAAATATATGTTTAACTATAAATTTTGGAGATGGTGTATGTTTTCAATTTATAATGTTTGAAACCTATTTTACATTCTTTTTTAGATTAAGAGTTTTAAAAGTTTTCTATATCTGTAACTCATTTATCTTGTCTCTTGTTCTACCATAACCTAAGATTGAGCTGAACTTTCTGCAACTAAGTTTAATTTCTTGTTGCCTTTCAAGTTCCTTGGACCGTTATTGCTGCTTTGAAGTTCTCCATTATTACGTTCTTCTTGTACTTTTTTTCTCTCTAAAGTGATCTTATTTATCCCATTTGAAGTTTTTTTCCTGCAAATTCTTCCTGGCCTCGTACTTCTCTAGCCACTCTTGCCTTTATGTGTATATTTCACATATCTTCTTGCACCTTTGTTATTCTCGTAACTTCCTACCTTTCTGTTCTTTCCTTCCTTGACCTTGTTTTTACCCTTTTATGTGTGTGGCGACCATTTCACTGACTTTTGCCGTTAAAAGTTTGCAAAGCAAATGGCATTCATTTTCACAATTTTAGTGCCCATGTGATTCCTAAAACTATGCAAATCTAACTGTAAGAAAAGAAAAACTTTGCCATTCAGTTCGGGAAAACTTAAACATGTGATTTCATCACCACAAGTTAGATGAGTCTGTCTGCAGGGCTAGCTGAGTGCTGGGCATCACAGTTCTCTACCCCTGATTCTCAGTTTCCAGGGTGCCATCCCCTTCTGAGGCTCCTCCTGTCCCTCTGGCCACTCCTGCTCAGTTTCCTTTGACGTCTCCTCCTCCTCTCCGTGACCGTGAAGCAGGGAGAGCTCCTCGGGGCTCAGTCCTGGGCCTGCAGTGACCGATGAGCTGAGACCTGAAGGGTCAGGCAAGAGTGGGCCTCAGGGAGTGGGTGGCCATGATTTCATCCAGCCCTGGGGCCTCAGCTACCACCCGAGTGTACTCATTTCTAAATTACCGCCAGACTCCACAAGGATCTCTTCACACCTTGTTTCCCCTTGCTTCATTAACAATCCATTAGCAGACTCCATGGAGTCTTCTGCCATTAGACAACAGCATCAAGAGCCCCCTATACCGAGTCACTCTGCGCCTCTCGAGCCCATTGCCCGCCTGGACTATTAGCAGGGCCTCCTCACTGGCGTGTCTGTCTTCCTCACCCTGCCCTCTACCCAACACAGAGTGAGCTTTCCAAATCAGACATCACACTATGTCAGTCTCTGGCTTCTCTTTACACTCAAAATAAAAATACTCTGACACGGCGTGGCCTCTGCCCGCCCCAGCCAGCTCACCTTGTGCCATGTTCCCGCGCTGACAGGGGCCTCCTTTCGCTTGCATTCGTGCTCTGGGTCCTTCCCTGGGTTCCCACACTCGGCCCTCTGCCTGGAGTGTTGATCCCATGTGCTTCCTGAAGCTGATTCTTTCCACCCCTTCAGGTCCAAGTCTCCTGCCACTTCTCCAGAGAGGCCTTTCCTGGCCACGTAATGCAGAGCATGTCTCACACTCCCCATCTTTATTCTTTCTCATAGTAACCACTTGCAAATATATATTTACTCCTGAATTTATTTGTTTCATGGCAGGCAGCTTTTAAGATGTCCACCCATGATCCCCCGCTCCTGGTTCCATGACCTTTTATAATCCCCTCCTGTTGAGTATGAGCTTCACCAATGACTTCTTGCTAAAGAATACAGTGGGACGAAAACAGACCAGTCACTTCTTCTTCGAGGTCACCTTGACTCCCGTCCTGCCCCCTGTCTGGCTTGCTCTGGGGGACGCTAGCTGCCACGTGAGGTTCCCTTTGGTAACAGCTCCAAGGGCAAGAAACTGAGGGAGGCTCCCAGCTGACAGGGGCCTCAAAGGAGGGAGGGGGACAGCCACTCGGTCCCCGAGGGAGACACGGTTCAGGCAGGGGAAGAGTGCAGACAAAGCCCCCGAAGCAGGCGTGTTTTTGCACTTATGTTCCAGGACCAACTGTTGTCTTTCACTTCGGCCCTCTACATACGCTGGTCCATCTTTCTGGAATGTTCCTCACACATGCCCTGCCAGGCCGACTGCCACAGTGACGCTGCCCTCATTGTATGTTCTAGAAGCATCCCTTGCTTACCTCAGTAATGGAACCCAATGAAAATGCTCTCTTACATCCTTCCTGATTAGAATACAGGTTCCTAGAGACCAGGGGCTTTGTCCTACTTATAAATCCAGTGCCAAACCCATACTGGGTAAAATCAAAATGTTGAATGATTGAATAAATGGATACAAGAAACTAAATGACTGAGGTAAGCAAAGAGCAAAGTATTTTCCAGCTGAACAATGACACAGCATGATGTGATTGGTGGACTGCGGGGTGGTGGTGGAGGGTGGGAATCAAGCTGGTGAGGTGGGGGTGCAAAGCGGAGGGGCTGTACTCCATGCTTGGAAAATGTGTTGGCCGCTGGCAAGTTGTGACCAGAACGCCTCCTGTGCCTTCGATGGTGTGTCTTCTACTTTCCGCAAAAAGTAGGGCAAATATTTTAATTGATTTCTTTTCTCCTATGTAAATCTAACCTAGAGGAAAACGTTCCCACTTAACCTGTAGGATATTGTCTCCCACCCCCAACTTGGGCTGAAGATTTTGTTTATGTACTTCATGTGGATTTTGTTCTGTTTATTTATCCTTAAATAATTAGAAGTTAGATTGTGCAGCAGTTTTACATTCCTTTACCGTCCACAGGATTGCTAGTGAGACTGAACAATCTTTCAGCAAATGCATTAGTCATGTTTTATTTTTTTATGTTAGGTTTTCTACTTCTGTTCAGTTTTTAAATTTCTATGCTTCTTTTTCATTATCTAGAGCTCTTTATATGTTAAATGAAAAACTAACTTTTCAAAATATTGTCATTGAATGTGACCACTATTTCTAGTAGTTAGAGTCTCTTGTTAAATTTGCTATTTCTCATTTAGACATCTACCACCACCAAGAAATCACTTTTAAGGAGAGACAGCTCATTTGGGACAATGAGATTAACATTTTATTCTGGTAAACAGGCACTATAGTTTTTTTCTTAAGAAGCCCATGTGTGTGCATATATAATCATTAGAGCTGAGTAATAAAGCCATCAGCAGTATAGTTCTCTTATTATTTGATTCTACATAGCATTCTAACTTATTTAAAGAGAAATACTCTTAAGCTTGAAAATGAAAATTTAGTCTGTGGAATTCTTGGTAACAGCTCCATTCTTCAGAATTGCAAGGGTTAGAGAGTTAACTTTCAATAAATAATTATAAAAATTGTATTCTAGTTTTTAAATTTTGTTTCTATTTTTCTTTTAAAATTATCACTTCCTGCCAGCATGCATCTATTGTTAGGATGATAACCAAGCAAATAATCCCATAAAATGAACAGGTTAAGTCAAGACAATATAGAATAAACTAGCTTCCCTTTCTCTCTCTCTCAATCAGTGTGTGTGTGTGTGTGTGTGTGTGTGTGTGTGTGTGTGTGTGTGTGTGTGTCTGTCTGTCTGTCTGTCTGTCTCTGTGTCTCTGTCGCATGTGTGTGTGTCTGTGTCTCTCTCTCCCACTCTCTTTCTCTCATTTTCTTTACAGAAGTGGTGATGAGCACAAGTTGTGTAGACTGTGACCTGGGGTCCTTTTATCTTTGAATTTTTTTCATAGTGACAATCTTAGTGACTATAATATTTTTCTTTCAGTGCCATTGAACTTGTCATGAAATCCCCATGCACAGGATAGAATAGCACAGGAAAAGCATAAAAGTCAAGTTGAAAGAATCTGAAGGGCAAGATACGTGAAATCTAGTCTTCCATTGCAAATCTGTGTTAACCATCCGTTAAAAGGAACCATTTATCCACTGTGTTGTCAATTTCCTCTCTGTAGAGGTAGTGTCTGCCTCACAAGTTGGTGCCAGATCAAATACACAACCTCTAGAAAATATTAAAGCCAGTCAAATGCAAACCTTATTACTGTCATTTTAAAAAAAATTGTAAGGCTACATTTGAAATTGGTGCCAAAAATTAAGCACTTTAGAAAAAGTGAGTTACATAAATCTGAGGCACAGCTGTTCCCCAGCCACCCATTTTCCAACAGGGAACCAGAAGTGAGATTTTTACGCAATGGATCAGGCCCAAAGTTCCATTTTGATCCCTTCTGAAAAGTCTGGGGCAGGGGAGCACCTGCGCATCTTTGGAAGATCAGCTTTTCATTTGTATCCTGCCTTCTTCCCAACCTTAGAAAGTCCTATGAGCAAAAGAAAAATATACAAGCAATAGTTAATTATAGAATTATATATATATTGTTTTCAAATTTTTGTGTCCTTGCAGAGAAAGGGAAAATGTCCAGAGGCATGTATGTCCCGTGTGAGGTTGAGAACCCACCCTTGGAGCACCCTTCCTGGCCCACCAACCCCTCATCCCTCACTGGCAAAGCCCATTTTCTGCCCTAAAAAACTCCTCAGTTACTTAGCTGAGGCTGGGGTATTCGGCAGGACCTTGCCATATTATAAATTAGCTTTTGCAATCAGATCAGGTGAGATGATGGGAGAAGATAATCTGTCACATCAAGCTGGCCTTTACTGCAGCTGAGCCAAAATGTTAGGTCCAAGATACTCTATGAGATAACTATTAACACAGGCACATAAAGAAAACTAATCATAGTAATCGCAACTTTGAGATGTGTTTTGTTTAAAATAAGAAAATGGTCTTGGTTGGGCATCTGTGTGTTGGGTATAGGTGTGTGGAAGGCAGTAACTCTGTATTAATAAAAAATGTTCTGATCAATAACTAATTGAAGTTTGCATTTGTGTTGATAAAAGTAATTTTCTCTGTGTTTCACCCTGGCCTGAAAGATTATAATTGTTTTCCTGGAAACATATACAAAGAAATAAGCTATTTGGAGGGGAAATGAAATTTTCCAGTTAATTCATCTAGGAATGTTTAGATAATTTTCAAATAAACTTACCTTATCAAATTGAAGGATTAAGGAACGTTTTTCTCTTTGTTTTCTGTTGCCTTGTAATTTATTTTTACCACTTAGGGGTTAATAAGCCAGTTCAAGAAGTAAGTCCTCTTCAGCATGAGGCACGGTGCTAAAGATCATGGGAATACAAAGGTGGACACCAGGAATTTTTGGCACCGTACCATTGGCAGCTTGCTGCACACTTTCGTATTTATTTTTCATTTTGATCTTTCTGTTACCCAAGGAGGTGTAATTAAAGTCCTTTTTGGACATAAAGGAGGGAACAAGACCAGGAAGGGTGGTTTCCTTGCTCAGATCCACCAGCTAGTTTGACAGGGCAATGTCTTAAGTAAGCTAATGATGCTGCCAAGAGTTCCTATGACAAAAGAGAGACCAGGTTTACCTGGGGGAATGCAGATATCAACGATGAGCCTTGAAAATGGTTTAAACTACAAAGATGGAATTTTGAAAATCAGAATGTTGGATGGTGAAGGGCCCTGCTGTAGATTTGGAAGAGGATGGGGAGCCGCTGAGAATTTTTGAGATAGCTTATCATTCATGCAATGAGATCCAGTGTGTCAGGGCTCAAACCTCACGTCTACCCCTTACAAACTGTTTCATCTTGGGCTTTACCCAAACCTTCATTTTCTTACAGTAAAATGAGTCTGAGAGTCATGACCTTCGAAGGGTTGTTGTGAGCATTTGAATGGGTTAAGTGCATACATTTGGAACATAGTGCCTGAAAATCCTTATTAGTTGTGACTACGGCTTGATCAGAGGTGCCCTTCGGGAAGCCCCTCCTGCGTGGACTGACGCTGGGCATGCATGGGGGGCGGATAAGTGGAGGAGGGAGTCAAGCTGTTCAAACAGCCCCTCTGAAGTCAATAGCAGGAACCCAAGTGTGGTGCAGGGGGCACCTGGGACCCCAGCCCTGGAATGTCAGGTGTCAAGCATTTAAAAACATTCCATAGGTGAGGAATAACATGCGACATGTGTGTTTCTCAATTGTTCCCAAATTAAAGCTTCCCCCTGTTCACTGGCTAGGTTTAAAAAGTTTGATGACCACATTTATGACGGTTTGTTCTACTCCAAAAACCCTATAAATACAGCAGATAACTAGCCTAACACCTGCTCAAACAGCAGCGAAGATGAGACAAATAGTGGGAAGACTCACCCTTCCTTCCCTTGATGAGGCTCCACTGGTTTTGACAAACAAATGAAAGACAATAAATTGCTCTAAATGCCCTTTTTTTCAAAGCAGGTTATAGGACCAGTTCAGTCTTTCCCAGCCTTCTCGAGGCTATAGGGCTTCACAGCTGGACCATAAAATGCGTTTGCAGCTCAGATGTTCCCTAAATCCTTTTGTGCCCCCAGAGCACTGGGCATTTGGGAGTACATCCTGTCAGTCCCAAGACTAACAAACTTGTTTGTTTTGCAGGTCAATGACCAAAATCCCCAAAAAGTCACAAAGAAGTTCACAGGGAGGTGAAAGGCTGCCCAAGGAGGCATTTGGTTTCTGGCCCAGGAACTCAGCTCAGAGCTGGGATCCGGGCCGGAGTGACTCTCAGCAGCCTGTCACCACCTACAGGGCCAAGAGCAGGTTTCCATGGGCTTCTGTTCCGTGTGCCGTTCTGCCCAGAAGACTGGGTCCCATGCTGGTCAGCTCAGTGTGGGAGCCGTGAGCCACGCGTGGCTGCTGAACACGTGCCGTGTGGCTAGACCTGAAATAAGCTGTGCGCTTACCACACACACTGCATCACAGGGGCTTCATGTGATAAAAAACAAGGAAAATACCTCAATGTCTTCTTTGCTATTGATTAGATTTTGAAATGAAAATCAGTTTCACTGGTTTCTTTCTTACTTTTTCTAATGTGGTTGTGGGACCTCAAGCTGTGCATATGCGGGAATCATTGCATTTTCGCGGGAGAGCGTTCCTCCAGAGGAAGGTGCTACTGTCTCCCAGATTCTCCCAATAAATTCAGAGTGTCTGGTAGTTTCTGGTTATCTGGTTGAACGCTGGCTGCTTGGACACCTAGGGGGCTGCTTTCTCTGTGCCTACAGGTACCTGCCATTTGTGGTTGTCTTATAAACCCGGTGCCAGTGCAAAGTGACTTCCAGTTTGTCTTAATAAAAGCCGAGGGGTAGATAATGAATAAATAAAGACAGAAAAAAAGAGGAAAGAAAATGCACTATATTGGAAAATATCTTATCCAAACCGCCCCGCAGGAGGCTTATTTTCTCCATCTTTACAGACGGAGAAACCGTGGCTCAGAAAGGTTAGGTAACATTCTCAGAAGAAAACACTTCACACCCCTGAGAAGATTCGAAAGCTGGACCAGATTCGAAAGCACTGACTCTTTGCATCTGAATGTTTCTCCTCTACTGACAACTTCTGAGAAAATTCAGTAGTAACAACCGATTTGGGAGATATTAATTTCATTGATCACAAATGTCCTTATTTAAGATTTGTCCTTGTACTGGTCCTTATTTGTCGAGTTATTTTAATGAAGATTCAAATATGTAGAAGGAACTTTATTCCTGGGAGTTTTTATTCAAGAGAAGTAAGTAGCCATGTGCCTTCTTTTCTGGCTGTGAAACTTTAAATAGCAACAGATGCAACACGGAGTTAATGGTTCAAATGTCACCGGGCTGTCCAGGGGCTAAGAGAGCTCTCGGTGGACAAAGTGCTTTGTAGGACATAAACTTGCCGGCATGGGCTTCCCCAAACCCTCCTTCTGTCCCCGGAATGGACACCAGATAATGATTTTACCCTGTTCCACTGCATTTATACCGTACTGCCAGGCGCTGGGGCCACTTTTCCTCTCTGTAGATGAGATACAACGAAAACGCTACAAATTATAAGGACCTTGTAGGTCACCCACTTCACTGCTCTCTTAACACAGGACTGCTTTACAGGAACCACAGGCAAGTCGCATAAGCTTCCTCTCAGTGATCCATTCCAGCCCCTTTGGTCTTTTTCCTTAAGAGGTTTTTCCTGCTAACCTACTTTTTTTCTTCAGTCACTGTGGATGAAGATGAGAAAGATACTAGAAGGTTACTGTCACCCTGTAACTTTCTCTTCTCTAGACTGAGTCACCCTATGGCCTTTAGCTGTCTTCTTTTCTTTTTGTTCACCACTCTCTTTTGAAACCCACTTTTGTGATTCATTCAACTGGTTCTTATTTATAAGTCTGTAGAAATTCTGATTATGGTAGTGATGCGTTGCAACCATTATTTTAGAAAGGTTTCCTCTAGCACCAGTGCTTGGCTTCATGCTCAGGCTAGACTAGGGGAATGATTTAAGGAATTAGGGGATAACAGCGATGGTCACTGTCCACTGCTGTTGACCGGGTTAGTCTCCCACGTTTACACTGAAGACTAACAGTAAGATTAAAGGACAGTGGAGCCGGAGGGCCATCAGGAAAGGTCCCGTTTGCTCATCATGACTTGGAACAAGTCAGCACGGTGTACGGGGAGTGGCAAGACTGATGTGAAGAGGTCCAAGGGTCGCATTGGTCCCTTGGCTGTGAAGGGTCCGCGCATGCAAATTTACTCTGATTCCAGGGGTTGGAGGCATTGCCAAGGGGAATGTGTTAATAACCAAAAAGAACAAAATGCAGAGAAAATGAGAGTGGCTCCTCTCAATACTCAGTGATATCCTGTCAAAGCACATTCCTGTTTAAGCTCCATATGTTCAGAGCTTTAATTCACGAGGAAGGAGTGTCCTCAGCAAAGGGCCACAGCAGCAGTTCCCCTGAACTGCAGTTAAGGCTGCCACCCGGCCACTGAGCAAACCTTATCCCACCGCAACAGCGTGAGGAGATGGGTGTTTTGGCTGAGATGGATCCTGGTTCCAAAAGGATTGAGTGGGTGTGATTCAATCCCCAAAGATGAATATGCTGGGGCTTGGAAGGTCTCTGTGCCTGCCACTCAGTTTTCCCATGCTCTGTGGTAAGAGAATATAGGCCTAACTGCTCATGACACAAACCCTCCAAGGAATAAGGGTGCAGATTCCCACATCACGCACAGAACTGACGACTAGTTGAAGTACTTGATGAAGTTAAAGAGAATTAGGATAGTGAAGGCAGAGAGATAGGTAAGTACCAATTACTGCCACATGACTGGGTTCACAAGGCTGTGCAAGCCACATGGGTATTTTCCTTGCTTTGATATGCATATGTGTCTGCATCTTACCAATCTTTTCCTCTGCTCAGTTCTCATGGAATCTGAGGCGTGTTAGCAGCGATTAACCCTGAATCTCAGTATTTAACTACATTATAGCAAAGGGGGAGTGAGAATCATATGGAAAGAAATAAGTATCACCCAGAGATACTAGATGATAAATTTGGAGGTGGAGGTCAGTGTGTCTTCAGTTCAATGAAGGAGAGTTACATTGTATTATCCATATGGTTACAATAGGTGGAAACAATGTTTTTGTCTTTATTTGGACACTAAATATGGGTGGAGGAATGCTTAGGACTGTTGAATTTGACCCAACCATCAGTACTTTTAAGGCTGGCAAACATATGTCTGTGATGCACTTCCCTGCATGGTTCTCCCATAGCCTTTGCCAATGAGAAGAACGGCTGGGAGATGTAGAAGTTAGAAACAAAGCAGAAGACACTTCTCTTAGGAGGACAAGAGGCAGGATGCTGGACAGGTGTGGGGGATCTTAGACCTCTCCAGACACCTCACTTCCCAGCTGTGAGCCAGATGTGGTAGCAGCTCAGGTCTCACATGAGTTCCTGCTCCTCAGTGATAGCAGCCAGGTGTGGTGGCTGCATGGCCTTCTCAGGGACCCTGACTTGGCCTGTCCTCCAATGTGTGGGCTGAAGTCATAGAGTCACAGGTAATTGTTTCTCTCTCGTTCTAACTGCAGGCTTTCAGGAGTTGGCTGCCTAGTTCTTCCCACATTCACAAAACCTTTAATTTCCATAGTATTTATATCATTTTGTTTTCAACACATGTAAGTGGCTCTGTTTCCAACTGAAACCCAGACAAACATTAGTATGTGGTCAAGTGACCACTGGGCTGCATACCCCATTATTATTTCCTTATTTTGATTCCTTCTTTAATTGCCATAAATCTTGGGACCCAATATTTTATTATAATTATTATGCCTATAATTTATCAATGTCATATTTGTAAATAAGTAGACAAATAAAACTTTGGCTGCTGTAACATTGATCTGGAAGTGTTTTGAAACAGACTGGATAAAATAACATAATACATTTAACTCTTTATGACTGAAAGAGTTAGAAAAAAATGACAAAGGGAGGGACACATACCAATATTTTATACTCATAATTTATTTCCAGGTAAGATGATGTTCAGTAGATCATAGTTCTAGGGATACCGACACCAAAACATCTAGATGAATACTGAAGAAATCAACCATCATTTGATGCTTGAATACATACACAGTGCTAAACTTTTTGATGCTTTTGATATTTTAGGGTTTTGACATTTTGTAGATAAAATGTAAAAATGATTCATTAAGCTTTTAACTTTTCATCCAGATGTGTGTCACAGTGCTCTTAAGAGTAGAATAGGAAAAAAACTAAACTTCCATTAAGACAACATACCCACATTAATGCAAAAGAAATCTCATTAAATGGTTGAAATGCTGAGCTACTGAATTAAGCTCTAGTTCTATATTCAGACAGTGTCATCAAATGCTCTTGCTGTTTCTGGTCTCACATCAAGTCATTTTGGTTTAATGCCGGTTTCATGGACTTCGTGGCAAGAGAATGACTAGTTAAAATGGAATGAAACATGAATTACTTTTCACGGCAGGTTTGTAGCTAAAGCAGAGTGGGCTATGAGCCGGTCATAAAGCATGAATGCATTGCCAGGCACTTAGCTTTTTCAAATCAACCGAGAAAGCTCTGGCTTTTCTAAACATGCCTTTTGTGTCAGGGTGATGTCAGCTTCAAGTGCCTATGTGCCTCACTGAAGCTGGCGTAAACAGCGAAGATGATTTAGTCCTGCACAAAACATGGATTCTGAAATTCCCAAGAACCAAATTATGCTAAATTTGACTTGTTTAGAAAATGTACGGGCAAAGCCTCAATGACAAGCATTTTAAATTACATCACATTGGAGGAATAACTAGACAATGAATTGATCTGTTGACAGGATCTTTGAGCTTTTTGAAAGCAGATCTTCATAATATCCTATAAATTACTGTGATATCTGGAAATGAGCTGACATATATATTCAATATACTTATTTTATGGAAAAATCTCTGTTGCAGATATTCTGAATATTCTGGTTAAAGGATATTTATCTTAATGTCAAATAGGAGAAATTCTTGCAATCGTAGGATTTGAATATACATGTATACATTCAGAGACTCAAAGTTTAATAAACTGTATTTAGCACAAATTACATTCAGGCAATATTTAATTTTTTTGTCGGCAACAGATTTCTTAAGGATCTTGCTGAAAGGTTTTGCTGTGACTATCAGTTATCAGATTCTAAAAATGCCAAAGTTTCAATTCGTACAGTGTGTAGGTAGTCGGATGTTACTTACACAGACTCCATCCATAAACCTGAATTATCATTATTTTTAGTGTTCCAGGGAAATCATAACACTAGACCCTTGTTAGCAATAGTGATCTGCCAAATGCTAAATTGCCAAGAAATATATTGACTTATTAATCTAGCCCTCATGATGCACTAATCATATGTATAGTACTGAATAGCTGGTAAACATAAGACAAGCTGAGTAAGCTATTAAAATACTTCTATCAAAGCTTAGACCAAAAGGGTCAACCTTTTGGTTGTAAGATGTGCAGCATCCTAAACAGTATTAATGTCTATTAAACTTTGGGAAAATATTTTGAAAAAAAAAACAAGTTAACTGCCCTTAATAATGCTAACAATACTATACTGGCCTATACAGATCAATGGAACAGAATAGAGAGCCCAGAAATAAATCCATGCATCTATGGTCAAATTAATAAGTGACAAAGGAGTCATGAATATCCAGTGGGGAAAAGACAGCCTCTTCAACAACTGGTGTTGGGAAAACTGGACAGCTACACGCAGGAGAGTGAAACTGCATCACTATCTTATACACAAGAGTAAACTCAAAATGGATTGGACACCTAAATATAAGTCATGAAACCATAGAACTCTTAGAAAAAACATAGGCAGGAATCTCTTGAACACTGGCCTGAGTAACTTTTTTCTGGATATGTCTTCCTTGGCAAGGGAAACTAAAGCAAAAATAATGGGACCACATCAAGCTAAAAAGCTTCTGCCAGCAAAGGACACCATCAACAGAACAAAAAGGCAACCTATTATGTGGAAGAATATATTTGAAAATGATAAATCTGGTAAGGGGCTAATATCCTAAACATATAATGAACTTATACAACTCAACACCACAAAAACAAATAACCCAATTAAAAAATGGGCAGAGGACCTGAACAGACATTTCTCCAAAGATGAAATACAGATGGCCAACTGGCGCATGAGAAGATGCTCCATATCACTAATCATCAGAGAAATGCAAATTAAATTAAAACCACAGTGAGAGATCACTCACACCAGTTAGGATGGCCATCACTCAAAAGATAAGAAATAGCAAGTGTTCGCAAAGGTGTGGAGAAAGGGGACCCTCCTACACTGTCGGTGGGAATGTAAATTGGTTTGACCACTGTGGAAAGCAACATGGAGGTTCCTCAAAAAACTAAAAATAGAAATACCATAAAACCCAGCAATTCTACTCCTGGGAATTTATCCAAAGAAAAAAAAATTACTGGTTCAAAAAGATATATGCACCCCTTTGTTTATTGCCACATTATTTACAACAGTCAAGATATGGAAACAACAAAACTGCTCATCAATACATGAATGGATAAAGAGGATGTGTTACATATACACAGTGGAATATTATTCAGCCATAAAAAATTATAAAATCTTGCCCCTTGCAACAACATGGGTGAATCTAGAGGGTATTATGCTGAGTGAAACAATCCAGGCAGAGAAAGACAAATACCATATGATTTTGCTTATTTGTGAAATCTAAAAAAAACTCCCAAAAAGAGAAATCAACTCAAAAGAGAAAAGAATAGTGGTTGCCATGTGGGAGGGATTGGGATGGATGGGTGAAATAGGTGAAGGAGATAAAGAGACACAAAATCTCAATTACAATGTAAATTAGTCACAGAAATGAAAGTACAGCATAGAGAATATAAAGAAGATGTGGTGTTGTGTGTATGTATACATGTATATATACACAGCATGGAATACTACTCAGCCATAAAAAGAAGGAAATCTTGACATTTGCAACAACATGGAAGGACCTAGAGGGTATTATGCTAGATGAATAAGGCAGATAGAGAAAGAAAAATACCATATGATTTCACTTATATGTAGAATCTAAAAAGCAAACCAAATGAGTAAACAGAACAAAACAGGAACAGACTCAAGTACAGAGAATAAACAAACTTAACAGTGACCACTAAAATGGCCATATAATTCATTGTCCAAGTAGGAGTGCATGTGAGGGTGGTAGGAGGAACTGTCATGAATTACAACGGGCATGAACCAGGTCTGTCCCAGGCAGCCCACATGGTCTGATTACTCCCGGATTCCTTATCACCACATGCACCCACCAGTTGGGACATTTTGTGCTGTAGCTCCATTGTGTGACTGAGTGACTGCCTGTATCTGTGGTTGAGCTCAAAATACAACCTTAAATTCTCTGCTGCATAAACCTTATTATAAAGCTAGCTGAGAGAACTGCTATTTAATAATATTTATGAAAGAATGCTTGCAGGGCATGTAGCTTTTCCATTCCTCTAGATATTCTACACGCGGCCTTCCATCAGGCCTGATGTTGGACTTCTGCATTCTTGGGACCTAAGTTAATCATCTGGTATCATTTCCCTTTAGGATATATTGGGGCACATTTTAAGAAACAGGTGTTTGAAATGTATTGTTTCATCAGTTGTTGACAGGTTGTAAGGAAGGCACTGCTTCCCTCCCTGTGTCATCTTTGTGAGAAAAACTTCTTCCCTGGCTTGATTGAAGAGGCGGCGCTCTGTCCTGGCGCGCTCGTCTGCCTTTGCTTTGGATATTCTGGGACTTGTGAGATTTTGTGTTTGTCTCTTTGCTTTGCTCACTAGGAAGCCCTGAGCCAAGTCTTGCTCCATTTCTAGCAAATGCATGTCTTTGTTCATGTTTCTTATACCTGGCTTCATGATCTTTCTACCCATATTCCTTTTAGCCCGAATCCCCACATCTCGTTTACAATTTTGTGATACAGTTTAGTTTTTGTGCTTTTTGTTTTGTTAGCCACTTCAAGTTCTTTGTGGAAGGAGGTTGTTCTTAAGTATATTAGTAAGTAAATAATCAGCTAGAAAGTGTTAAACAGAGCGAGAGTAACACAGGTGTGGGGAAGTCTCTTACTTATTTGTAACTAAGTCCTCTTCGGGTTGTTGCTGGAAGTATCTCCTTTTGAATGTGAGCTCGGTGATTCCCTTCCCTGCTTTTGTCTCTGTGGGCTTTTTGTTCACTGGTTACCTTCCAAGAGCGACCAAATGGCCTCAAGCCTCACCTTTCTTACAAGCCGGAAAACTAAAACCCCAGCTCCCTCCGTGCGCTGCCGTCTCTCCCTCCAGGCTGAGAGGACTGTTGCGGTCACTGTCCCCCTTGCTTGCCTTTTGCTTCCCTCACTGAAGGGGCCCCTGCCATCAGCCTGTCACCTGTGTTCAGCCCCGGACGTGCTGCTCATCCCTGGGCCGGCTGAGCTCTCGAGTCCTCATCTCAGAACGTGCTGCCCCCGACACCGGCGGCCGCTGACCTTTTCTCTCTCTGTCTTCTGCTGCCCCTTCCTAGATCCTTTTCCGGACTCCTCTGCCTCCATCTTTAACAGAGGTTAGTGACTCTCAGGATTTGGTCCTACGTCATCTGTCATTCTATCTTCATGTCTGGACAGTCATATTCATCTTCTAAATTATATTTCATGTCTGATCTTGCCTCTTGCACGTGGATGTCTAGATTCCTGCAGGCGTGGCACCCCAAGTAACTTTCCATTTTGGTCCCACCCCCCTGGGCCTGCTCCGTTTGTTTTTCTAACTTTGAGAATGAGGCGGCCATATGCGTTCTTGTCAACTCCGAAAGTCTAATCGTCTTCAGGGACTTCTCTCTGTCCCTGCCTCCGTCCAAACTACACCCAGTCCTGGCGATACGTCACCTCCTAATCACTGCTCTGCAGCCTGCGCCCGCCCCAGGGACTGTGTCCTCTCGGTCACCAGAAGGTCTCCTGTGCTTTGCATGATGCTGGGGACATACAAGTCCTCAAAATGTTTCTTGAATGAATAATTAAATTCATTTTAGAAAATGGAGAAATATCAAGAGATAACAGAAGAGGAATATGGATTTTTAAAAATTCCTTCGTGTTATTAGCATACAATTTGTTTTAACAAGCCAAAGGAGTCCAATATTTTTACACTGAATTGTTCTTTGGAACATTTATATCAGAATCATATACTTAGAAATGTATTTTTAATGACTTCCAGGAGGCTGTTTCTCCACATTTTATGTGGGAAAATGCTATAACGGCGAGTAATTTAGTCCTGTGAGCCTCTGGCTTAGATTTAACATATAAACATCTAACATAAGAAGACACCAAAATGGAGGAGTATGTGAGCTGGAGGCTGCGATGTGAAATCGCACGTGTCAGCTGCTTTTTGGGAAGCAGGAACCGCATTTCTAAATGTCTTTGAAACCTGCTTATAATGTGGATGGTCAGAGAGGCTCTTTAATGTATTCTAATTTATAAAATTGAGTTCAGCTTCAGTTTAGTGATAAAATCCCAACTGCTCAACATACATGTATGTGTTCATAATGAGACAGCAAGCGTGTGGGTAATTGGGTAGCTCCTTTGAAAATGGAATCCCGGTCACTTCTTTATCTGGTGATGAGTAACTGGACACTTCCCATTCCCAGGGCACACGACTTTTTAAAATTTCACTGAAGGTTTCTGCAAGGCCGTATTCACATGTCACGTTCAGGCTTCCCGGCCCGCGGATACTGCGAGGGGGCATGCGTGCAGGGCGGAGATCCCCCCTGAGGCTGTGCCGCACTGCTGGTCTGTTGGCAGGAGAATCCTGGGGGCCCCATTCTGCCTCTGGGTGAACGTCGTGGAGCAGAGCTGCCCTGTAGGCAGCGGAGGGCCGGGTGTGTTCCGAGGTGAATGAGAGAATCTTTCGCCTGGATGCTGTTTAGAGAGCGATTGTCCCTGGGATGAGCGGCCCCACGGACGTCCCCAGAGACTGAACACAAACGAGGGACATTAGCTAAAGTCATCACAGTTAATATCTTCAGTACATCATATGATTGTTCTTTGCTCTTGACCATTAGAATCTTGTTGTTGACTTGGTTGTGGCTAAATGAACTCGTTAACTTTAAAGTTAAGGTTCTTTAGACACTGGGTGGGCAGATTTCCAGTACGTGACTGGCTGTTTGCATTTTTTATTTGCTGAAGATTCCTTTGACCTTGGTGAAAGCCAGCAGAGAGGAAATAGCATTCAAGGAGGCAGAACTTAAAATGAAAAACACATGAACTAGGAGAACTCCGTGGAATCGAGGCATGGAACCCCGACGAGGAGCGTGGTGGTGTTTCCCCCACACGGTCGGCCCGACCGCTCGGGGCACCTGATGTTAGACTGCCCTCGTGCAAATGCGCGTGGAAAAGAGGTCATAAGTGGGCAGTGAAGCTTCTGACATCATTTCTCCAAAATAGAAACGGGTTTTAATTACACGTATACGTCTGAAGTGTTCTACGAATTTGCTAATGTTTCTTGCATTTTGTCCATGTCAAGACATCAAATTAATTAAAAGGCCATGATTTTCATGATCCTTCCATATTGTAGCAGGGAGAGCTTGCATAACAAGAAGCATGTATTTATGATTTAGGTATGAAAGATTTCTCACAAGTGGCTCTGACTGCCTTGAAGCAGATGCTATTCTGTATTAAAATTACATTGTTCACTAACATTTATTGTCTCATGTAATGACAGCATCAGCATTTAAAAAGGAAAACAAATCAATTGCACATATGAAAACTAAACTGCTGAAGTTATATTTTAAAAATAAATCCAAAAACAGTTTTCTGCCACTCTGCAGGTAGAATACAACTTGCCATGAACCTAACACGTTTTAAAAAAATCTCCTATGCAATAGCAAATCATTTCTTTCTGCCCAAGTATATTCTGATCTCTTCTGGTAATATTTTTGCCTTGAAGTTTTTAAACAAAGAATGTTATTTTTATTTTTCTAATATGTTTAATAAGATTCCTTGCCCATTGTGAAGTATATATAACTGAACAAATGAACTACTGGGTCCTTATTAATGGACAAGTCAGTTCTGTATGAAAAAGAAAATACTAGTTCCTTTTCTTTAATCTTGTGTCTCCTCCAGTCAAGAATGATGATATTTTAAAACCTCTGTTTCATTTGTTCTTTCCCTCTCTTCTGTGTTTGGTGAAACCCTATGCATCCTCCGGGGTACAGATGTCCTCTGCAGACAGACGGAGGGCTCTTCTTGGAAGGCCAGGCTCCTGCCTCTGAGCGCCCCCTGCCCCGGGCCGCGGGCGGGGCCACCCCCAGGACCAAGGCGTGCTGTCCACTGGGGTCTTTAATGAACGTGGGAACTGCGTTTCACATACTGGGGCCACCTGGGTGGTACAGTACCTCTCACAGAATCATGCTTGACCTAAATAATGAAAGATAAAATGAGTTGATGGTCTTTAGACTTGTTTCAAATGGAAATACCATTATTTTCCACTATTTTTAATAATGAAATAAAAATTTTACATCAAAGAGACAAACATTTATTATCTTCATGTCTTGATTGATGGGATGCAGGCTTCAAGGTTCATCTTTTATTTTGTTTCTCTGGCTGTGCTGGTTTGGGGACTAGATAGAAGACCAAATGGCTAGATATCAGCAATGTTTATGAAAAATATACCTGACTTAAATTGCCTGAAATGGCTCTTTTATCTCCTGTTTTAAGAACCACCTCTTCTTACATGGCCCCAGATACACTACTGCTCAAGTGCCTGTAGCCGCCAGCAGGAAAATTTGTTACCTGTAGCCTGGTATGACTCAGCTTTTAAGATTGACTTAACAATAATTTCTTGGGAGGTTTTTATTGTACACTTTGTCCTTATTTTTGCTTTTATGTAGAAGAGATTATATAAAACATGAATATAATTTTGAAGATGTAATAAGTATATTATAATAAACTCTAATACAACTACTTTTATGTTTGCCAGCGACTTGCCTTATTTATATGCATATACACATTGTATATGCCTGTGGTTGTATTGCAATGGCCAGTTTGCATTATAGATTTTAACGGAATACCATGTCATAATATTTCCTCCTGTTACAGTGTGGTCTTTATAACTGCAATTTTCAGAAAAGTATATTTTTCTAGTGTGTTATTGTGCCATAATGTATGCATTTTATCTATATACCCATCAAATGTAATATAAATGTAAATTACATTTATTTATATAATATTTTTTTAAATAACTAGATCTATTTACCTATCTACCTTTCATCTAGCTAACTAGCTAGGCATCTATCCAAAATCCAAACCAAATCTTTCAGGCTACCCACATGAGATATAAAGTTCTATTTTCCTGTGCCAATTTTGTTTCATTTTCCTGGATATCTGTGTCAAAATTCAAAATGTTTTTGTCAGAGAAATGGCTGTTGGTCTAGTGACACAGGGAATAGTAGGGGAAGAGCTTGCAGCTAAAGGAGCGTTTTTTTCAGGCAAATGGAATAACTTATTTCCTTTAAAGCACATTTAAAATGCTTCCTATGTTTCAGGAATTGGGATTTTGCTGGGATCACAAAAATGAACATGATAGATACATTCATCCACTTCCAGACCTTATCTTCCAGTGGTGGTAAGAAATACAAATACGTAGACTAATAAATAAAATATTTACAAATTATATAATACATCAAGAAGGAAATGTTTTTAAAGCCTCCCAGACAGAACATGTCTCTTTGGGGTGAGTTCTGGGTGAACTCCCTACTGGCCCTCTGATTAAGTGCCAGGAAAGGGGTCAGGACGTATTGGGGACGCTTTCAGGCAGTGGGGAGAGCAGGGGATGCAGCCCTGGGGTGGGGAAGAGCCCATGTGGAAAGCTGGGTTGGGGTGTGGAGGAGAGAGCCTCAGGCAGTGAGCAGCAGCTTACCAGCTTGACATGAGGCTGAAGGGATAAATAGGGTCAGACTGAGGATCAGATAATGCTGGGCTTGTCAGCCATGGTTAATAATGTGGGCCTTGTTCTGTGTCTGATGTGAGGCCTTTGAATGATCAACCAGCCTAGTGGACGAAGATGGCATAGGAGACCTTGCAGGAGGCCATGGCGATCGTCCAGGCCAGACACTGGCATCGTGGACCGGGGTGAGCACAGAAGAAATGGGGAATAGTGTGCAAACAAGATGTGTCTTTCAGTGGTAAACAGTGGTAATAGTGGTAAACAGTGATGTTTGGGTGCGGGGGGGGTAAAGGAAAAGAAAAATCAAGAATGGCCTAAATATCTATCTGACTTTAGCACCAAGTCGCAGTTGGTATTATTCACTGAGACGTGGGAGAGGAGGGGCTGGAAAAGTGTAGAGTAGGGACGGTGGGCCAGTGGGAGGGAAGCGGGCAAGCTGATCGTGCTGTCCGGGGGCATCTTGCACACGTCGGCCTTAGCTCTGCAGGCCTGCAGCTCCGTCGGTGCAGCCCACAATAGGGAGGGCTTTACTCCACAGCTGCTGATTGTACATGTTAAGCATCTTCACAGCAACATGTCTGTGGTTTGACCCAACAGTGGGGGACCACGGCCCAGCCAAGGGGACACAGAAAACTAAGCAGCCCACTCGGCAGGGGGTGCCTGCAGGATGTCGAGGAGGGATGAGACGGGCGGCTCCTGACATGCTTGTCATCCTTATCGTGAGTGTATTTAAATGTCTGGGTAGCGTAAGAAAATCCATTTTATTGGCAAAAACTTTAAGAATGTTAGTGCATAAATAATTTAAGTCCTAAAGATGTTCTGATGTGAAAGTCCAGAAGATAAAGCCTTCCTGCCTATGAAGAGGGTTTCCACCGGCACAGTTTCCTTATTGTTGTAAGATTGTCTAAAGGAGGCATCTTAAGTCTTTCCTGTCCCATTCCATCCCGTTACCTAATCCAAAGTTCCAGCCCAGAGTCACCATACATCCCTCACTCACACATCTGGGCCATAGAAGTATGTCCAGAAGCAATACTTCTCTGTTGATACATAGACATATGACTGGCTGAATTTTTCAGAAACTAACCATTACTTACAGTCCCACGATTAAAATGCAAACTGTCAAAAATACTTAATAATCATCTGATGGATCCCCTTCAGTGTTCTATGTCAGTTTTCATCTTTTAAATGACGTGACACGTAAACTTCAGCAGTATCTCATCTACTATGAGGTTCTGGAGTCCTAACAATGGTACTTTTCTATCAAATAATGCCTATGGCTTCAGAAAATGCTGGTGGAAAGTCTAATTGGAGAAGGGACTTCAGCTATATATTTTTGAAATAAGACTTGAAAGAATAACCTTTGTTATTCTTAATATAAGAGCATTCAAAAAATGTCAGGAAAAATAAACCCTTGGAAGTAAAATAATGGTTACCGCAGGAATGACACTTTGATAATATTTGACTAAAACCAAGTCCACCAAGTGTTTTCATCAGAATGTTCTTTTTGTTCCCTTTGAAATGTTTTATATTATTGGGTATCACGTGTCTCCCTGAATTTCTGTTCTCAGGCACGTTTCCTGCGAGGGACATATGGAAAGGGTAAATGTCTGGAGTAAAATTTAAATGATATTATAAACTATGAGGGAGGATCTTGAAGGATTAATGCAGTTGAAAGAGCTAAAACTCTGTAGTTAGAAGGAGACAACCATTTTGCTTATCCTATACTCTTTTTATAGATTATGAAAAAGAAAATATGAAAAGCAGAACTTATAAAATCCTGTTACTTCATGTGTTTATGTTTTGATGTTGGTATCAATTCACTGTCCCGCAGATGCTTAGTATTATTATGTTTTGAACACAGAGAAATGTCATGTGTGGAAAACTGCAGAGAATTCTGGTGATGGGCATTTATGAATCAGGAGGTGGTTTCCCTGGAGAACTTCGGCTCAGAGCCTCAGGGCTGCTTCATGCTCTCCCTGCAACTGGGGCTCAAGTCTCCTGAACGGACTGAAGCGTGTGATTCCTACACTGGAGAGAATTCAAGAGTCATACCCTAAAGTAAGGGTAGATGTGGGCAATTACTTCAGTAACTCAGGCTTAACACTGTTAGCATTTGTCCCATTCAGTTTTACATTCTCTACTCTGCTGTGGTTATAAAGACATGGCCTTTCTTTCCCTTCATGGTTGCAAATTTAGACCTCCAGAGAACAAAGTGCACCAACCCGTCCCCTTCCTGTGACTGCCTGGGCCCCAGGATCCGGGGGCCATGCAGACTGCCCACGTGGCCGGCCAGCCTGGGGAGATACCGATCCTGGCTGTACATTCTGTCACATGCCCGACTGTAGGGC
Source organism: Manis javanica (assembly GCF_040802235.1). NCBI lineage: Eukaryota > Metazoa > Chordata > Mammalia > Pholidota > Manidae > Manis > Manis javanica. Next base: position 2,534,239 of record NC_133170.1, on the reverse strand, counting down.
ACACATGCTTTCAGCAGACAGACCCCTCCACACAACTAGAAGGTAGGCAGGCTTAGGACTCCTGTTTTACAAATATGGCAACTAGTATAAGAGGTACTTACCCGAGACTCCAGAGGAGTTCAGAACTAGGCTTGGAATCTGGCTCTTCTTCCAAAATCCTCTTTGTTTTTGTTATTATTGTCATTACTGGACCTAGTTTTTGACATGCTGAGCTAATTTGCCCAGCCTGGTAGTGACTTACTCCATAAGAAATAGGACAAATTATACTGATCAGAGCTGGGAGACCTTTCACATTTTACCAGCTTTCAAAAGCATCTGAATTCTCAGCAGAGCTAGAGCTCCCAAAGGGGCCATGAACAGGGTGTGCCAGTCGTGGACATGAGCGGTCCCGCAAGGACCCACAGTGCTCGGGGTTGATCCGGTTGTGCCGTAGGCCTGAGCCTGATAGCCATTCAGAATTCAGGGCCCGTGGCCTGTAGCGCTCCGCATACTCCTGGGTATTTATCAATTAGGAATCGCCAGCATTTCGCCTCCTCTCATTAGGTGATCACATGAAAAATATTCTTTATCACAGAAAAAAAAAACTAATGGCTAGATCTTGATGTAGCTAGAGGCGAGGCTGTGGATCAGTGACACGGGACCACGGAAAGGGAAGGAAGCCAGAAAGTTTGTTAGTAGGGCTGACAAAGACCAGCGACACCCACAGCTGGTCCAGCAGACATGTGTGTCCCCTCTCTGTCCTGCTCTTTCCTAGGAACAATGGTTACAAACAGTGTTAGTGCCACTGAAACCACATACACTGTTGGCACCCACCCCTTCTTCCTACCTGTATGTCTTGATGATTCTATTAATCCAAGGCTCTTCAAAATATATTTGACACTTTGGTGGCCAACAGATGGGCCTTTCTAAGGAGGGAGTGGGAGATGGTGCCGGGATACAGTTAGAGCTGAGGTCATGTTTCCTTTTCACTGGATCATATCTAACAATAAACGAAAACCTCTCTGAGACTGTGAGTCTTTGACACTTTAATCAGGCTCATATCACCCAGTTAGGTATTTCTCACAAAATGTTTTAGATTATGATTAGATATTTTGTACCAGTGTGCCATGGCTACATGTAGAAGGGTAACTCCAGGGCTTAATACGGTAGATATTTTTATTGTCTTTATTATTTTTAGGAAGATGTAAGGCCCAGAAAAGTAAAGGGAATCTACCAATCTTTCAACCAACCAGTATCTAAAACTTGGGCCCTTTTTACTACTTATAATGTATTCAGTTTGCTAAACCATGTCATTCGCCTCTTCAGATAAATTCAGAAAACAGGTTGGGTACAAGCCACTGTGACGCCCATGCTCCTAAAACATTTTCTTCTCCATGGAAGCAGGCGTTTCCCTTCCCGTGGGCGAGCTGAAGCTGGAGCTCCTTTGCGGCTGCAGATCTTCTGAAGGGATGTAGGGCTGATTCTGCCCCTGAAAGAGGCTTTTCTTGACTGTCTTATGAAAATCAGCCTTTCAGCTCCCTGCTCTAGCAAAGATCGGTTTATGTATTTCGGCTTGTGGTTTGCACCATGAGGGCGAAGCTCTGCACGGGAGGGATTGCCTGCCTCCCCATCGCTTCCCCAGCGGTCGTGGTTCAATGCCTGGCACATAGTGGGTGCCTCGCCCTCTCCGGAGGTAGACTGAATGCACGAGAGGGCGGGTGTTCCAGGAGCGAATGAATGACTGAGAAGCAGCAGCAGGGCGGTGTGAGCAGGAGGTGTTTACCTGGGTCCCCTCCTGATACGACCCCAGCACATCGAGTGTGGAGCCCCGTAACCGTCGGGGCTGCAGGCTGAGGGACGCGTAACCAATCACAAGGAAAATCCAGCAGGTGGACCCACCGCCACCCTGGCCGTTTCCGCCATTCACCGGGGCCACGCCAGCCCCGTCCTGGGCTGCATTTCCCACTGTGGCTCAGTCCTCCCTCGCACTTCAGAGGTCAGGACAGGCCTCCCTAAGGAGGCCACGTCTGAGGGAGACAAGGCCCAGGGGGGAGGGAGAGGAGCAGAGAGCTGAGCTACTTACAGGTAAGTCGGGCATAAATGACACTTCTCACATTGGACAGATTTAGACTTTCACGCTTTGTGTTTCACCAACTGTGGAGAAATAGTCTTTATCGTTTTACTATTTTGAATTCAGCCCTTTACTTCACAAGGCACAAACTCACTGTCCTATGATGTCTTCCCACAGAGCTCACCTGGCGCCAGCATCACACCAGTGGTGCTCCTGAGGACACAGTGATTGACGAGGGAAGAGGCAGGTCAGCGACAGCCACGCAATGCCCTCCAGGCGGGCCCTGCATATAGCAACTCGCGTCAGTCTTCCAGTGGCCCTGAGTGGTGCAGAATTCAGTGTGGTGAGAATCAGTGTTCGGAGAGGTCATGCAAGAGGGTGAAATGCATGCTGCTCACAGCCAAAAGTCATGTCAGAAAGGGCTTACCGCCCCCCAGCCCCAGGCAGACACCGCAAGGTGTGCAGGCGGCAGAGAATTGAGATGCAAGCTGCTTGCGCTGAGCGACTGCACACAGAGAGGGTTTGGTTGCCAGACAGAGCGACTCCACCCTTGTGATCGAATAAAGGCCTATGAGAACCAGTCGGGCCTCAGGATGCGATTCTGGCTCCTGAAGTACATTAATACGTTTTTCCATCAAGTGATTGATAGAAAGACCAGAGACATGTATCAGTCGTGCTGCGTCTTGGCTAGGAGCTTCCGTTTGATAGCAGCAGATGAGCAGGCACCTTCTGTGCCTGAACTAACTCACCTAGAATTCTCTGCCCTCAGTACTTTGAAGAAAGGTGGATAATGAGACCAAGGCTAAGAGACACATACTATTTCATCTTGCTGTCAAAACCTATTATTTAAATAATTGGAAACTTCTGAAACATTGAAATAAAAGTAGGCCTGAAGGGAATAGAAATGGATTTTTTTTTAAAGGAGGAAGAGAGAACAAGAAGGAATTTGGGCTTGTGGTGATAATGGCTTGTCAGTGTACTTGCGTCCCTTGTACTCAGTGTGCCCCTGCGGTAGGGACGCCGATGGGGAGGAACATGTGCAGGGACGGGGGGTATCTGGGTTCACTTTCTGCTCAGTTTTGCTGTAAACCTGAAACTGCTCTAAAAAAAATAAAGTCTATTTAAAAATGTAAATGGATAAGGTGAAAAATATCTATGCAAACATTTGGGGCATTGCAATTTGCAGCATTTAGGCATTTATATCAATTCCCACGCCCACATTAACCCCCATATGCAGGTTACCTCTATTCTGCCTGTGATCACCTCTCACAGGGCAGACACTCTCCCTTCCCTGGGCTGACTCCCGTTTGGGAGTATCATTTGCCTCTTATATGTGAAAATACACCTTTGAGAGAAGTCTGACAGGATTATGCTTGAGAGTTCTGAAAGAATTTCGCCCAGGTAAAAAAAATTCATTCTGAAGATCCAAAGGTCAAAAGGTCACTGTGAACCCGAAGGGAGGCGAGCTGGGCCTCCACAGACGGGGGGCCCTGTGTGACCCCGAGCCCAGTTCCTGGGCTCCCCTAACTAGTGAGACATTCTTGTTGCCATCCCATTCCTGATCTTAGAGGGAATACTTTCTTAGCAGTAAGTCAGTATTATTAATGTATTATGTTATTAATAATACAAGAATTACTAATATAAGTGGAATGTTCTCACCAATTGTGGCAATTCTGTCTCTGTAACCTAAAGGATATTTTCGGGGCCTGATCATCCTCATGTAGGTTAGAGATTAGAGCTCTGTTTGCTGTATTAACTTCTGAAATTCTCACTTTGCCTCAAGCTATCTCTGAGTAAGAGGGAGTTTGGTAAGCTCAGGACATTAATTATATACTTTTCAACTGTTTTTCATGCTTATCAACAGCTATAGGTCTTACAAATAGCACTTACCTTCCTCCATAAATTCTTCACTCCAAGTTGTCTGTTACCACGGAGTGACCCTCACGTCCACTGGGCAGAGTTCAGTGTGAGATCCATGTGATGTTAAAATTTCAAATCAGAAAGTACAAATTTTTACCCTTTTAAATTGGCCAGGGTTTCTGGGAAATGACATAGCAAATGACCAGAAAACATTACAACCAAAAATGAGATTTGGAATATTAAGAAGAGAAGGGAAGAAATGAATAGGTGCCACCCCACAGAAATGATGTAACTCTTGCTTTGGGAATGGTGATGTTAGCCCTTTAAGTGAATTCAGAAATCCAGTCACTCTATGTGTTGTTAAATGATCCCATTCCTTAGGTTTTAAGAACTCTTTAGTTATCAGTGAGCAGTGTTCAAATATATAGGATGCCTTTTTCAATTATCTGTTCTAAAATACACATCCACTTACCCTTTGAGAATTCCATGATCGTACTTCCATCTATTGCATACATATACCTCCCTTTGTAGGATCTATTAAGATTGCTTTGGGACTGCTTTCCTGGATACCAGCAAACATCAGTGTCATAATAAAAAAAAACAATTTTGTACAAAAGGCACTGATTAATATAGCTTTCTTCTCCTTAGCTACTGAATGATTCATTAACTATTTATTGGACTTCAGAAGGAAGCTCATAAAAATGGAAAATAACAATTAACCCCCCCTGAGGGTTATTAATTACCAACTGACTTTTTCAAACCCATCACCCTACATGATAGAAATCATTCCTACACAGTATGTCTGTGTGAACTGTGTGAATGCCCACACCTACAAACACAATTATCTTTTCTAACTATCGGGCTCGTGTTACGCTTTTATTCAGCTATTATTCTCAGAAATAGAGCTGAGAGCAGGAAGCTTCCAGTTCAGAATCTCTTGTTCTATAAGACCATTTGTAAGCCTTTTTCAGTTGATGCTGTTTGTATCTAATTATTACTAAGAAAGCTTTCCCTCTAAGATCAGGAATTAGACAAGGATGCCCACTCTCACCACTCCTATTCAAGGCATAGGACTGGAAGTCTTAGCCAGAGTGATTAGGCAAGACAAAGTAATAAAAGGCACCCAAAGTGGAAAGTAAGAAGGAGAATTGTCTCTATTTGCTGATGATTTTATGCATAGAAAATTCCAAAGAGTCAATTAAAAAAAAACTTGGAATTAGTTAATGATATCAGTAAAGTGGCAAGATATGAAATTAACATATAGATCAGTTGCTTTCTTTCACTAATGATAAAGCCTAAGAAGGAGAAAGAAAACTGTCCCATTCATAATAGCATCAAAGACAATAAATTACTTGGGTATAAATTTAACCATGGAAGTGAAAGATCTGCACAATAAAAACTACAAGACTTTACTAAAAGAAATTGAAGATGCAAACAAATGGAAAGACACCCTGTATTCATGGACCAGAAGAATTAACATAGTTAAAACAGCCATGCTACCCAAAGCTACCTACAGAGTCGGCGCAGTCCCCATGAAAATACCGAAGGCATTCTTCACGGAAATAGAAAAGCAATCCTAAAGTCTGTGTGGGACCACAAAAGACCCCGAATAGCCAAATCCATTCTGAGATCAAAAGAACAAAGCCAGAGTTATCACATCCTAATTTCAAACTATACTACAAAGCCACAGTCGTGTAAGAGGTGTGGTACTCACAGAAATAGCCAATAGAACAGAACAGAGAGCTCATAATTAAACACCAGCATAAATGGTCCACTAATATTTGACAAGGGAGCCAGGAACACCCAACGGGTAAGGATACTCTCGTCAACACACAGTGTTGGGAAAACTGGGGAAACACATGAAGAACTATGAAACTGGACCCCTTATCTCACACCAGTCATGAAACTTGAAATGGCTCAAACACTTAAACATAAGACCTGATACCCTAAAACGTAGGGAAGAGCTAACTGATACTGGGCTTGGCAATGATTTTTAGACATTTACCAAAAGCACAAACAACAAAATAAAAAATCAACACATGGGATGACATTCAACTCAACATTTTCTGCACAGCAAAAAGAAGCAATGAACCGAACCATAGCCTACCGAGTAGGAGAACATTTTTGCAAACTATATATTGGCTAAGGGGCTAATATCCAAAATACATAAGAAATATATAACTTAGTAACAGAAAACAATCCAATTAAAATATAGGCAGGACTAAGTACACATTTTTCTAAACAGGACATCAAACTGGCCAACACACAATGGAAGATGCTCCACATCACTGACCATCAGGGAAATGCGAATCAAAACCACTGTGAGGTGTCGTCGTCTCACATCAGCAAGAAGGCAAGAGACAGCAGGTGCTGGTGAGGCTGTGGTTGAAAGGGAGCCTCATACACCATGGGTGGGGGTGTGGGTGGGAATGAGCCCAGCCACTATGGAAACCAACATGGAGGGTCCTCAAAATTAAAAATAGATCTGCTGTACAATCCAGCAGTCCCACTTCTGGGTATTTGCCCAAAGGACATGAAAGCAAGATTTGGATGAGATATATGCACTCCCATATTTAACACAGCCTTGTTTACAATAGCAAAGACATGGAAACAATCCAAATGCCTGTCAATGGAAGAATGGATGAAAGAGATGTGTATATCACACAGTGGAATAGTGTTCAGCCACGAGAAAGGAGACCAGTCTGTCATTTACAACTACATGGAACACATTATGCTAAGTGAGACAAGGTAGATAAATACTGTATGATATCACGTCCATGTGAAATCTAAAAAAAGTCAAACCTGTTAAAAAAAATAACCAAAAAGTACATTGGTGTTTACAGGGACTGAGGAGTGGGGAAATAAGATTGATGGTGCTTAAGGGCACCATCTTGTAACAACTAGTAAATAAGCCATAGACATTGAATATTCAGCATAATGAATATAGGTAATAATATCATACTGTAAGTATGTAATGTGATATATATCACAACAGTAATCATAATATGTAAATGTATCAAATTAATAAGCTGCACACCTTTAACTTACAGAATATGACGTATCAAATTTATCTAATAAAAATGCTATCTTTATTTCCAGTGGAAAATATCAAATAAATATTACAAATATTTCTTCAGATTAAACCATTTTGATCTGCTTATATTTGGGTTAAATATTTGTAAAACAGTCTTTTCAGCATAATTTCTAATGGAAAAATATAATTTCAATGCAGTGAGATCTGTATAACATTTTCTTCTTATAATGTTTATCCTATATGATGTCTGCCCTTTGGAAACCCATTCTGTGCACACGCTTGGCACTTCTTCCTGTTCTCATACTGAAAACACTTTATTCTTTGTGTTACATAGAAAAAATTTGGAAAAGGTTTCATTTTACTCAAGTTTTTTGTTCAACAAGAACTCCTTTCTACCTGGTGTTCATGAAATGAGTATAGAAAGCAACCTCCTGGAACTTAGAAACATTTATTACTAATGTTTTAATTGAAGTTCCTGTCCCTAAACAGAAGACACCTAGATATCAGGTTACTTGCAGTTACAATGAGACTGCTTTTACAGGCAAAAACATATAATAATCATCTAAATAAACAATCTATTGGGGCAGAAAGACAAGCCATTCAAGTTTGTGTCTGGTATCAAGCTTTCACCCATCCCACGTTTGTAAAAAGTTTAAGACGATATGGCTCAGTGTTACCTAAAATCGTCCTACCTACAAATTCCCTGAGGTTCTTGTTGAAGATATAGATGGGCTTGGCTCCCTGCTGAAATAGCTCCCATCAGATTTCACAATGAATCCTGTCTTGTCAAACATCATTATTGCTCGACTCCCTGCCAGCATTTGCCACAGTTCAGTTTCTCCTGATGCACTTTCTTTTCTAAGGCACTTGTGAAAAGGCCACCTTTTTAACTTCCTTGCTGCAACAGCTCAATTTCCTGCCTAGTTTTTCATCTTTTGTGAATCTGCTATAGTTTCCAAGCATCCCACATAACCCTCACCCCACCAAATTATGGCACAAGAAGCCCTCTGATTTATTGTATCTTAATTGCTTATGATTAGGACATTTCACCTTCTAGTTTGAGCTGATTTGTCGTGAATACATTTCATTCTCTCACTGAAATTCTGTTATGTCCAAACATTCAAAGATGCAAAATACACTGCTTTTTGGGATACAGACCCATATAAAAAGTTAAATAATCATAAGTCATCATAATAAAAGGCATATATCAAGTAAGAGATATGAATTCATGAGAAAGATGAGTCTTGGTGCATTTCTTGGAGAAGGGAAGGACTGAGTCATGTTCTGATGGATGGGCTGGGTATTAATCAGATGGCTATAGATCTAGTTTCTGTTTTACAACTAGGGAGTCTCAATGGCAAATGAAATCTCAGGTCTTGGATTCAGTCTAGAAGTCAAAGCCATATTGTATTTTAATTTATAACTACTGAGTGAATACACAAGATTAGATTTAGAGAGTACATTGAATTTAGGATCTCAGATGTAAATGGTTTTCAAGGGGATTCCTGTTCATAAGTAAGATTCATATATAGTGATCAATTTAGGAAAGTAAATGAAAAGTTCTAAACAAATTGAAAGGAGCATCAAAGCAAAAACAAGTAGCAAACCTTTGGGGGGTCGCTACCAATTCATTAAAAGGGAATAGGAAATTTCACCCACTAGAGAGAATAAAGTATTACAGATATGACTGATATATTATACAGCTATCACTGCAAAGAAGGTTGGATGGCTCCACAGGGCTGTTTCTGATTCTGTAATCTCATATAGTGATCATACACAATGCTCCTTAGGAAGGAGCTCATGGTGCAGTTTATTATAAATACGACGGCCGTAGCTATTTTCTAGCAGTACAAGGAAGAAAACGAAGTGACAATATGAAAAGAGAAAATTATGGGGCACAAAGAATGTTGGTTGGCTTAAAAATCATGTCTCTCCAAAAAACAATAATTACTTCAGTAAATAACCTTGGAATTGGAAGATTCCTTACAATATTTATGCAAAAAACATTTCTCAGCACCTATTGTATATACAGAAAGTAAGCACTTCAGGATTTCTAAGACTTTGCAGATGCAAATATAGATCCGACCTGGACTCAGCCCCCAGAATCTTATAGTCTTGTAGGGAAATCTGTTAGAAGATGAGTACTTACGCCATAATCACGGACCAGGTAAATACTACGGAAACTAAGGGGAGGGAAGCCATCTTCCTAATAGTTTTATACTGGCTGGAAATAAGTGTTCTTGTAAACACATAAACGTGGTTAAGTTTCTTCCATAAAAAATACACTGATATTTTGCAATAAAATTTTAGTCTTTTTGTTACAAACCTTTCGCAGCAAAACCAATAATAAACCCCTTTCTTTAATTCTGTGTCCCCCTATAGGTACTTTTTCAGATTGTTTCTTCTCTGCTAATGCAAGTTTATCCTTATCTAGAGCCCATCCACTCCACAATCTAGTGATCTGTACACTGAAAACAATAAAACACTGATGAAAGAGGGAAGATATTCCATATTCACGATCAGAAGAATTACTATTGTCAAAAAATGTTCATACTACCCAAAGCAATATATGAATGCTATGTAGTCTCTATCAAAATTTCCATGGCATTTCCATGGAAATAGAAAAAACAATCCTAAAATTCATAAAGAACCATAAGAGGCTCTGCTGGCCAAAGACATCTTGAAAGAGGAACAAAGCTGAATGCATCACACATCCTGATTTCAGATGATATCACAAATCCATAGTAATCAGAACAATGTGGTATTGGCACAAAACACACATAGACCAGTGGAACAGAATCAAGAGCCCAGAAATGAACCCACATGCATGTCATCAACTATCTTTTTTCAAAGGTACCAAGAATACACAACGGGGGGAGTGTAGTCTCTTCCATAAATGGTGCTGGGAAAATGAGATGTTTGCATGCCAAAGAATGAGACTAGGCCTCCCTCTTACACCATACATAAAAATTAACTCAAAATGGATTAAAGATTTAAGTGCAAAACCCAAAATGATAAAACTTAGAAGAAAACCAGGAAAAAGCCCTGTGACATTTCTCTTGAAAATGAGTCTTTGGATATGATACCAAAAGCAGAGGTGATGAAAGTAAAATGAACAGGTGGGACTACATCAAGCTATAAGGCTTCTGTAGCAAGGGAAACAGCAAATGAAAAAACAATCTATATGGTGGGAGAAAATGTATGCAAACCATGTATCTGCTAAGGGGCTAATATCCAAAATACATAAGGATCTCATATAATTCAATAGAAGAAAACAAAAACAACCCCCAAAACAACAACAAACAAAAACATTTGAGAAATGGGCAAAATGACCTGAATAGACATTTCCAAAGACAAATAAAGGCTGACAGGTACGTGGAAGGTGCTCAGTATCACTGATCGTCAGAGAGATGCAAATCAAAACCAAAATGAGCTCCTACCACACACCTAATAGAATGGCTATTATTAACAGACAAGTCATAACAATTATGGAGAAAAGGGCCCCTGTGCACTGCTGGTGGGAATGTCAGTTGGTACATATTATGGAAAACAGAATGGAGGTTGTTCCTCAAAAAATTAAAAACAGAACTGCCATAGGATCCGACAATCCCACTTCTTGGCACATATTTGAGGGAAATGAAATCAGGATCTCCGAGAGGTATCTGCACCCCTGTGCTCACTGCAGCATCGTTCACAAGAGCCAAGACTGCAGACAGCCTAGGTGCCCATCGATGAATGAATGGATAAATGAAATGTGGAATGTATGTGTATATGTAAATATGACAGAATATTATTCAGTCACAGAAAGAAAGGAAATTCTGCCATTGGTGACAACCTGGAGGACGTTATGCTAAGTGAGTACATCAAACACAGAAACACAAACCATGTAAGATCTGACTTACACATGGAATCTAAAAAGTCTAACTCATGGAACCAGAGAGTAGAATGGTGGTTCCCAGGCTGAAAGATGGGGAAAACGGTCAAGTACAAGTTCTCAATTATAAGACAAATAAATTCTGAAGATCTAACATACAGCATGGTGATTAAATTTAATAATACCATATTGTGTATTTGAAATTTGCTAAGAAAATAGATCTTAGGTTTTCACCATAAACAAAAAAGATAACTCCGTGAGGTGACGGATGTGTTAATTAACCTGACTGTGGTCATGATTTCACAGGAGATACGTATATTGAATCATCACACTGTACACCTTAAAAATCATGTTGTAGAACCTACACATGTATTTTTTTTTTAAATCTACCAGTCATACCTCAGTAAAGCTGGGATGGGGGGTGAGGGGGGGAGGAAAAAAAAGGTATGGAGGAACCCTAACTGCATATTGTTAAGTGAAAGAAGCCAGTTTGGAAAGTCTACAGACTATATGGTTCCAACTCCATGACATCCTGGGAAAAGCAAAACTACAGAAACAGTAAAAAGATCAGGGGTTGCCAGGGGTTGGTGAGAGATGAGTAGACAGACATAAAGGATTTTTAGAGCAACTAGTGTGTATGGTTCTATAATGGTGGATACATGTCATTATAGCTTTGTCAAAACTCGTACAATGGACAACCCCAAGAATGAACTATGGATTTGGTGTCAATGTGGGGCCATCCATTGTTACAGAGATACCACTCTAGTGCGGGATGCTGATAGTGGATGAGGCTGAGTGTGAATAGGGCCATCATGGAAACTGTATGTTTTGCTCAATATTTCCTGTGTACCTTAAATTCCCCCAAAATAATAAAGTCTATTAAAAATGATAATAAATAAAAATATCTAGTCATGATTTGTTAAAAAGAGGCTTTGATGTCCATAGTCCTATTAAAACTTCTCACAAAACAAAGGAGCTCAGCGTGGAGGTCATGGCCCCATCCACGTCCTGCGTGGCCCTTAAGTACCCACCTTAAGTTGGAGAGATTGGCACAGGGGACAAGGGAGCACGGAAATGAAGGCAGCCGAGAGGATGTATGTAGGAAAAGTCTTTGGAATACTTACTGCCATAATTAACTGACTCCCTAAATAAGGGGAGTCTTAGCACAATGACAAATATTTATAACTTTTAAATTAATGGTACTTGCTGGATCCCCTAAATCTTTGCAATTATCTCACTGTTTCTTTCAAGTTACTCCTACACAGCCGCCTACATTCTCTTTCTAGTCTTTCATTTAGACTATGCAACCTAAGATAAAATGGTAGTGTCCTCAGAAAAAAAGAAGACTTGAAAGAAATAAATAAGATGCATAGTGTTTTTTTTAAATTACATTGACAAAATAATCAAATCCTGCTGCTGTAAAACTACCCTTGGGGTCCCAAAGAGGCACCAGCAGGAAGGGGCTGTAGAGGTCATGCAAACACTAAGGGCATATACCCCAAATCCCACCTCAGATGTGACTGTGGGGAGCAAGCGCAAGAAAAAAGTCTTCCAGAAGTGGGTGCAGGAACCCTTAGAACAATGGTCACGGGTGTTCATCCTTCCGCCCCTTCTTCCTCCAGATGGTCAGCTTAGGAACCTGTTATAAAGCCTTAGCCGAGGAGACACCTTTTCTGTCTACTCTCCTCTCCATTCTCTCCCTCGTGAGTTAGGTATCTTTTTTCCTTGGCCCACTGGCATCCAAAATGCACTTACTTTATAGGACCTGCTGATGCGTCTGTCCGTCCTCACTAACTGGAGTTCCCAGAGGACAGAGACTGCATTTACATTCAGGTATTAGTTACCTTTTATGGAACATGAAACTCATTTAAGTGCTCGAGACGCCCCTCAGACATGCTTCCTGCCCTCAAGGGTCTGACTACAGAAGAGCAATTAAAAAATAATGAATAAGAAACATAAATAATAAAAGCATGTTTAAAGACTGATAAAGGCAATGGAGAAATTAAACAAGATGATGGATAAATGGACAGGGAGGGGTAGACATTAGACGGAATGGTCAGCCCAGGCTTTCCTGAAGAAGGATGCTCGAGCCAAGACGGCAAGCGGACTGTGGTCCGGGAAGGAGCTGGCGGCGGTGCCCCAGACAGAGGGAGGCTGGGCGCGATGAGCAAGGGAAACCCTCCTGCCAGCGGTCTGCGAGGCAAGGCTTTGGCACTGCTTCCATTTGAAGAGCCTGAAGTCCTTCATGCTGAATTGTAAATGACAGATATTCAGCTCAAAAAAATACTGCTCTTGAGCGAAACGGGAAAAGCACTTTCTCCTCCTCTTTCAAATATTTCCCTGTCTTCGCCGGCCCCAGTGGGCCCTGCCTCCCACAGAGGACTTGGGGGGGAAGAAGGCACCTCGCCACGTCTTTGATCTTTAGTAGCGGTCAAAGTCGATGGTTGTGTGGTTATTTCTCCCGAGGGAGGGAGCGGAGTGGACAGGGAGCGAGAGAGGGAGGGGGGATCGGCTGGCTGAGTGCTTGCGGGGGTGGCCCACGAGAGGCCACTAGCCGGCGTGAACCTGACCGCCCTTGGGCAGGGGGCAGGCTGTGCCACCCAGGCCATCGGCCACTCTGCTGTGCTCACCAGACCTCACAGGGGTGCTTCCTGCTGACTTACTTGTTTGTATGTGTGTCTATTTTGATGAAAACCAAGAAAAAGAGCTGAGTTTAGGGAAGGGCTAGAAGTCATAAAGTAGGACCCAAGGATTCAGTGGAAGCAGGAAGAGGCGGCGGTCAGAAGTCCCCATGAGAGCCCCGTGCTGACCAGATTTTACAGAAATCTAGGGAGGGACTTGCAACAAGGCAGGAGAGTTTGGAGCTCACGCCGATGTTCCTAAGGACGTGAGTGGCTCTTTTTCATGCCTTCATCACACAAAGCGTTTGTATTTAATGCAAGTCAGCATGCTAAGGGTGAGATGCCCTGCTGGGATCAGAAGCACATGCTGAGGAGCAGATTCAAGGGGTGCATCTCAGGGGCGGAGGGAAAACTGGAAACTGGCGAAGGGCTGTCTGCATAGAGGGTCGCTAGGAGGAGATGCACAGAGGAAAAGGCAAAGCCGTGCTCACAGGCCGTTGCCCCAGACATCCTGGCAGCCCCCCCGGGGCCCTCTGGGCCCACTGCTTGCGTCTCTCCGGCCCTGCCCGCCTTCTCGCCCCCAGCCCTGGCGGAAGCCGCTGGCGCTCCCTGGCATCTGCTCCGAGGGCCTCCCCTTCCTGCACTGCGGCCGCATTCTGTTCCCCGGGGTCCTGTTCCCCGGCGGTGCTGAGCAGGCTGGTGGAAGGTGGGCGGCGGGCTGAGAACCCCCTCTCGGCTTGGCCTTGGACCATCTCCTCCTTCTCCCGACCTCACGGCTGGAGCAGAAGGTGAGGGGACAGGGCTCAGGACAGCTCCTGACCGGGGACCCCACCGTGCACTTGATGTGAATGAAAGCTTTCTGTTAAGCCCCTGAAATCTTGTTTCTGTCTTTATCCTGACTTGATGTGACAGCCCATGACCACTCTCTCCACCCCGCCCCTCTCCTCCCGAGCCCCCCCTCTGTCTCCCAGCTGGTCAGATGACCTTTCCTGCTGCCCCACGACTCCCCGTTTGGTTCCTGTGACATTCGAGGATGGCGGCAGGGAGAGGGCGCAGGAGGAGGCGCTGAGTTTAGGGGATGGCTGCAGGCCACAGGGTAGAAAACAACGGTGCAGTGGGAGCTGCAGACGCAGCTGGCAGGCGCCAGGACACTCCCTAGTCTGTCCCCCATGATGAATTTGGGCTCCGTGCCCCTGTCACCGCGATCAACATCCATCACCTTTTAACTATGAGCAACACTGTATTGTGCTCATTAGAAAGGTTGAAAAAGATCTAGAAGATTTGATTTTAAGCTAAGTGACGGCAGGGATTACATACTTTTGTAGCTGTATATTAATTGCAATAAAAAATAGAAGGTACAACTTGACAGGCTTAATGAAATTAAGAATAGCACTGGCTCTGTCTCCAGGATACTGATAAAAAGATACTTAAATTGAATCATTGAAAAAAGCCTAATAATTTTTTTAGCCTATTATGAGCACAGTGTTGAAATGTACTTACACTTCCCAAGGTCCAAACCACCCACTTTTTACAAAGGTTTTGATGTTAGCATTCTGTCAAGGCCAGATGGAGTGCTTCAAAGAATTTATCTACTGTCTCTGGTATTAAGCACCGTGGGCTGCTTATGACATATTTTAGGTTCTGTAGTTATTTCTCAGGGCATCTGTATATACAAGATTCACTTTAAATCCTTTAACACCTTTTCCTCATACGGATGTTCCTGCAACACTCCCCTGCGAGAACATGTGTTGGTTTTGCTAGAAGAAGACTTAAAAGTAACAAATTGACTTTCTTTACAATGCTTTAGAAAATTTTAACCCTCAAGAATAAATCCCTAATTAGGTGGTTAAACTGTAGGGACCAAGCGAAAATAGCCCAGGGGAGGTTTTGTAGCAGAGGCGTTAGCCTCGGAGACCATCCTGGGGACGCTGTCAGGAAAGCACCCCTCCCTCCTACAGCCTTTCAGGTCACCTGCCTCGTTGTGCGGACTGCGTGGGGATGAAGGGACGTGGGCAGTGAGCAAGGGGTTCTGGGAAACAGTGTGGAAATGCATGTAGGACTGCCTGTTTTTAAGAGGCAGAGATTTAGAGAAAGAGATGAATTCCTATTGCCACAAAAGCAAAGAGTGAGTGATTCCACATACATTTCCTTTCATTTAGACCCGAAAGATACCATTAAATCAGACTTCTCTATTTCTGCTTTGTCTCTCTGTAAACTGGATTCTCTTTGACCTTCTCCAGAGCCCGCTTCTATATTCGTAATATGCGGGGGGGTGGTGGTTTTGTATGTAAACTTCCCGTGTATGGTCTCAGTTTATCCTTACAATAGCATGTGAAGTAAGCAGGGCAGGACTGGTGGTTTATAAGTCAAGAAAGATGAGGCTCAGCATGCTTTTCTCGGAAAGTCTTACAGCCAGTAAGTCCCCAGGTCTGGTCCTCTGCTTGGGCTCACGGCTGACTCATCATAGGTTCCTCAGGAGCCGTCAGGTCTCCTCATACGGCTCTTTGTCCCTTTCCGCATCTTGTGTTTTATCACTTTCTCATTTTGAAATGTGTAACTCAGTCACACCGGACATCTCCCAGCCCCTCACTTCTCCACACACCCCCTCGCTTCTGAGTATCTGCGCGCCGCGTTCCTGCTTCTGCTTGTAACATTCTGGTCCCCGGGGGGTCTGACCGACGCTCAGCCCGTCTCCACTGCCCGTTGTGGCATTGTCACTGCTGGGGCCTCCCCTGACCACCCCCTCCAGGACCCCCTAGAGCCGTGCTTGCTCCCCGGCTCCATATTTGTCACACCTACTATGTTGTCATGTCATCACCCGCTGTCTGTGAACTGCATGACGGCAGTGAACCACATCTGTTTTACTCAGTGTCTGCCTCATAGTAGGTGCTCAATATTTATTTTTTGGCTAACTGAAAGGATAAATGAATGAATGAATGAATGAATGGGTGAATATTGTTCATTCAAACGTATCCTTTCTTCCAGCCAGTTTCCAAGTCTCCCTTATTATTTTCTCAAATGTTTTAGCAAACTAGAACAACAGTTCATTTGACTTAAAGGTGTGTCCTACATTTATAAAGTGTCTCTGTCAATCTGTAGCCTTCTGAGAGTAGATCTTCTGGGAAGGCCGCATGCCACTGATTGAGGAGAAAGAATAAAGATTCCACTTTGCTACTTTTCTGGTTCCACTTTTCTCACCACCTACTTTTCAACCTTGGATTCTGATAAATTCTATTTTTACCTCATCCATCAAGACTTGTGAATATTTTCTGTGAACCATTTGTTACCTATATAAAGCTAACTCATAGGTCAAAATAACAATAAAAATGCAAATTTACAGGAGTTATGCCATTGTGTAGAAAAGGTTATTTGAATGCTTGATCTGAATATATTGTAATCTTAGACCTTGCTGAAATGAATTCCCTTGAGATTTTCCATCCATAAGCTTAGTAATGCCTTTTCCCAAATCTTTGTTAGATTTCTCAAGCCTGACGTGCAACTTTGAAAGCCGGGGCATACTCTGGTAGGGATTCTTTAATCCAAAGGATTAAAAGCCTCTTAAAGGTTACCTTCCATGAACTAGATCCGCATTTTCTATGAATGAGCCATAGAAAATCTGGCCCGGTGCTTCTCTTCATGTTGGTACGTCTCAACAGGGTAAGATGTTTAGAAAACGATCTAGGTATATTCGCTGATGAAAGTCATCAGCCTCTGAATACTCAGATAACTCAATATCTGGCATTGTTTGATTTCACTTGTTTGACAAGTGAAATGTGGTTAAAACACATCTATAGGGTCTTACAACATGGACCCTTTTTTTTTGACATGGAAAAGGTCTGGGGAGCAGCTGGCTACCAGCTGGAGCCTCATACTGTTTTATTGAAGTGGAATTGAGGCTTTAAAAAGCCTAATTGTATCAAGACTTCACCTGCATTGCTGAACCTATTATCCACCCACCTCCTTCTTTTGAAAACACATTGCTGGTTGTTTTGAAGCCTGTTTTCAGTATTTCCATCCAGACCATATTTGATCTGAAAGTTTTATAGTGTTACTCTTGGTTTAGTTACAATGGCATAAAAGGGTAAATTAAATCTAGCTGCTTTTGTGCAGGTAAGACCAGGAATAGGGGCCAGAGTCCTGGGAGATAACGATGCTGTCTATAAACCCAAGTGGTAATCTGACTAGATCTGCTGTTGCAGTGAGTCCACGAGGGAACCATGAGGGAACCGTGTGTCCTATCATTAGTCCATGCATTCTGCAGGTTTGCCTTTATTTTGCTTTGTGATTCTCTTAAGCAAATATAAGTCTCACATTTGATTGTAAGCACTTATCAGTGCTTCCGAACATGGCCGATGATAGACTTCTCAGCTTGGACCCTGGATTTATTGGAACTTGATTTATTGGAAGTCTATATGGATTGGCAAAAAAGATTACTGATCACATCTTCAAGCATTATGTTATTAAACCTTGTATTTTCCTTCAGCACGGGATGCTCAGTAACAATCAGCAACTTCCATTTCCTTTGTGCTGTGTTTTTAGCGCATGAACAAATGATTGGTAACCTCTTTAAGATGGCTTGGGGGAGGGTCTAGAGAGAGAGAAAATTACCTTTCAAACACGAAGAGAAAAGAGTGATGCAAATGTGGTTGGTGGCAATAGTAACAATAACAACATGAAAATGTTGGCAGAAACTAACAACCCCTTGAAACTTTTTGTGCTAAAAGATTTCTAGATCCTGGGTGGCCTGGAAAGACTAAAGGCTACGTGAATAAATTAGATGTTAGTATGAAACAAGCAGGCTGACCCCTTTGGGGCCTACCGTAGAGCTTTCTTGTTGTCAGTAGGTAATTACATTTCTATTTGCCTGTAACTCTTGGGACTAGAGATATTTATAGGTCTTGGAAAAGGAACTGGGTACAGTTGGCTGAGGCCAACAACAATATATTGCTATAGGGTTTTCTAAACTGAAAATTGGATGAAAGAATCATCTGTATATTTACCATGCACCTTATTTTAAGAGGTGTGGCTGACACACGATATTCAGTGAGAGATGGCAAGACCATGCTGCCTTGGGAAATCTTAGGAGGGAATGTAGTCCGGTAAATATGTTTCTTATAAGTATTATATGTGTTATATTACTTAGTCTGTTGTTTCAAATATTTTAATGGTTGATTCAATTTCTCTCAAGCCCTAAGATTCGGATTCAAACATTCTCTCTTTGTAGCTTCCTCTGTTCGCCCTGCCCAGCCCTTCCCAGCAGGATTACTGCCTCTCCCAGTGCATTCCTGGTCCCTTAGGGCACTTCTCAAATTGCATTGTAATTATTTATTTACATGTCTGTCTCTCTCACCAGCCTGAGAGCTCTTCAAGGACTAAGACAGCATTTATCGAATTCACTTGGTATACCCACAGCCTGTCAGTGTCTGGCACATGATGGGCACATGATAACTGCTGGAAGGAAAAAAGGGGAGCGGGATCAATGAACAAATGTAAATTATAGTCATCTCTGATTTATTGGGCAGTCATGTCATAGTGCGCACAAAAGAAACGCCCATATTATTCCTCCTTCAACATCCTGAAGTCTTTTCTAGAAATCTGAAGTGTTTATCAGTCTTTCCAATTTATATTCCATAATTCCCCAACAATGATAAAAGCATTCTAACTAAAGTATAAGCACCACCAAATCACTGGAAATCATACTGAGTTGCAAGCTTGGAACCTACAGACGTAGTTTGTTTCTATTGCAATTCATTCATCTTTTTTTTTTAAAGGATGATGTCTGGCTAAGTCTATAAAAATTGATAATGGTTGGACTTCTAAAATTCATTTGTATCTACAAAATAGTTTAAATTGGAATTTACTCTTAGGAAAAAAGTAGCTTATTAAGTAGAGCTATTGAGATGATCGAGTAGGTTCCTTAGTAAATGGTTAAGTGTCTCAAAGACCCAGACTAACACGGTTGGTGAGGAAACAGTACGGTAGCCGAAGAGCCTGCTGGGTATTACAGATGTTTGGGTTTGTTAAAAATGAAAATACATCCCACCTAGATTTTTCTGTTACTATGCAAATTTATGTGTATTTAAGAGAAATTTAATTATTCTAGTTCATTCATTTACACTTGAATCATTAAAAAGATATTTGGTAATAGATACATGGGAACTCTGTCTTGGTTTTACTTTTCATTATTTCAAAGCCTCTAAGGCATTTTTTTTCCTGACATCCAACAAAGTTAACCAATTAAGTGGCCTAACAGGAGCACAATCACCTCCAATACCGACTTTGGTTGAAGAAATGGAAAAAAAATTCATTTACTATCCTTAGTTAGTGATGTCTGATAGATTATTATTTTCATTTAATTAAACTTATGTAAAATTAAACAACACGTAAAATGACAACATGAACATGTGATCGATCTTTAAGAACAGGGACCGTGATTTCTTATTTGAAGTTGTTATCAGGTCCTGGTAGAATGCTTGGGACAAAACAGAAACTCAATAAATATTGAATGTGGTTTAATTGATGGCGGCATCAACAAATGTTATAGGATAATATAAAATTTTTTGTTTAGTGATTACGTCAGCAGAGGCGAATGCAAAGATCATTTTCATCTTTGAGGCACGTGAGGAATTTCAATTATGGTGGGAGCCCTGCCGAGAGAAAGCCCATGATTTATATGCCATGCTGTTCCCCAGAAAGGATACAGTCTTGAACAAAACAAAGCAAAGATTTAATTAAAATGACAGAGTTTCTGAGTAGCCAATATTGGGACTAGAGAAAGGTTGGGAAGGGAGATTAAAAGACCTCATTCTTTTCCTTTTCCCCATATTCCTAAACTGGCCCACAATCGTGGCCACCAGAGAACAGGCAACAGCCAGTTTCCACGTGCCCTGAATCCGCATTTTCCCCGCCTGGACTAGAAGATTTGAACTCTCAGGAGCTACTGGCTAGAAGGGCATCTTCTACTTGTCATGCGCTGATCCAGGCTCGTGGTGTCCACAGGGTTGTGTGTGCTCCAAGAGAACTCACTGGGTCACTGACTAGGGTGTGAAGAGAGCAAGTTGTAACTGTCACTTACTTTTATCTAAAAAACAAAGAAAGTGAGTTCAGCTTTACTCATCCTTCAGAGCTTCTTGTTTGTTTTTTTGGTAAGTTTGTGAAGTGTAACATACATACAGATAAGTGAACAATGAAGGTATACAGTTAGGTTAACTTTCATAAAGGGAACAAACTTAGGTAACCAACACAGATCAAGAAACAGGCATTATTAGCACAGGAGACCTCCCTTGTCTCCTTCCCCTCGAAGAAAATCTCAATCGCGACTTCTAACACCATATACTAGTTTTACCTTTTTAAAAATTTTATATAAATGGAATCTTTCTGTGTATTATTTTGTATCTGGCATCCTTCAACTAATCCATGTGTTTATGAGATTTATCTCCGCTGTTCCCTGTACCTGTGCTTCATTCTTTTCCGTGCTGCATAGTACTCCACTATAGGAATGTGCCACAGTTTACCCCTTCCACTGTTGATGAACACTTGGGTGCTTCCTCGTTGCCAGTTTTTGCTTCTCACAAATAGTACCACTCTGAATAGTATTATCTACCAGACCTCTGTTGAATGAATACCTAGGAGTAGAATTCCTGTGTTTTAAGGTATGCAATATATTAGGCTTCTGTAAATATGGCTAGTTTTCTGAAGTGGTTGTAGCAACATCTATTCCCAATAGTGATTGTATAAGAGTTCTAGTTGCTCCTATCCTCACCAACATGAACAGTTAATTTTTTAATAGCATTTCTTGTGTGTGTGTAGTGTGTGTAGTGACATTGCACTGTAGTTTCAATTTCTCCTCTCGTGACAAAAGACTTTTAGCCCTTTTTTCAAGTGCTTACTGACCATTTAGATATTCTTTTCTTGTTCAAGTTTTTTGCCCATGTTTTGTTAGGTTGTTAACTCCTCTCCTTATTGATTTGTAAGAATTCTTTACACTTGTCTTTGGCTAATGTATGTATTTCAGATATTGTCTCTATCTCTGTGGCTTGTCTATTCACCTTCTTAGTGACAAAACACTATTAATTTGTTATATGCAATGACCTTGGCATCTTACTGCACATACATGTCAGATGGTCACTTACCCCATACAGACGGTCATTTATCCCATACAGATGGTCCCTTGCCCCATACTGACAATCATTTTCCCTATACAGATGGTCACTTACCCCATACAGTGTCTTGCCCCATACAGATGGTCACTTACCCCATACAGATGGTTCCTTGCCCCATACAGTCACTTGCCCCATACAGATGGTCCCTTGCCCCCTACAGAATGTGTACATGTGGAGGGGAGTTTGGCAAGGGGAGCTAGATGGTGTGCTTAACTCTTCTTTGAACTTTTCCTTTTGAGATATTGTTATGCATTATAGCTTAATACGTGCATGATTAAATGGATTGAATGATTTGTTATCCAGCTTTTACTAAATTAATCTTCACAAAATGGACAAATGGCTTTAAAATATTTTAGCAAAGCAAACTTAGCTTGAAGATACATGTTAATAGAGCAAGGATTTGGGCACTATAAGAAAGTGGTTGACTTGATACCACCTCCCCAAATAAAAGCTGTTCTTCAGGTAGATAAATAAAATAACCTAGAAATAACAGAAAGCTAGTCAAAAAATGAAATGATAAGAAAAGCTATTTAAAGATTCATGTCTACTTTAGTTGATAGCCTTGCCTAATATATTTTTCCTTGATATATTAAAGTATAATGCCACAGTGATTAACCAAACATTAAGTATATTTATTTTGTCTTTATCTCAGTCTTCTAAATTTTCTAGTTTTTCTATATTACAGATATAATTTATAAGTCAATATACATCCTTTGGGGTCATAATCAAAATAGTGTGGAGAACTGCTCTGGACAATTTAAAACTATTGAGGTAGCACTAAGTAGAAGCATTAACATGCAAACCTTCAACTTTTGAAATAGAAATTTACAAAGTAACTTTTCTCTTAGCTTAGACCTGGCAGTTTGAAAAACATGGCATAGTTATACAGTGGAAAGTTGGGGGAGTGGAGATGCCTGGAACAGAATTGTGATAGGCTTGTAAGTAATAGTTCTTATAAACAACTATTCTGAACTCTCCAATAATCAATAAAAACTGTCCTGAATATCCTCATATTCTCAAGTAAGGGCTGATTCCTGAGAATGCCTTTGGTAGATTTCACTTCAGAATACAAGGTTCAGATCCCCAGCCTGGGTTCCTGGGAACATCTCAGCATGTCTGTTATGGCAGCAAATCAATTAGCAGAGGCAGTTGCTGCACAAAGGTGGGTGGAGCACCTTCCTGCACAGCGGTGGGTGGAAGGCTTAAATAAGTTTTGACAGTCAGATAAGTATTTCTTTCCTACTAAAGAGCCTATATAAATAATGTAAGGAGAAAAATATGATGAATATAAATTTTTTTCTTTTCTTCATATTTCAGAGATTTTGTAAGGTTTGGTGGCACTAACTGGCAAACAATTTCGTTTGTGGGTGTTCATTACAAAAGACTCCTTTCATCTGATGAATGAAAATCGCCTAATACATCCTGTGTGCTAATGGCAGGCCTGCGAGAACCCCCCTGGGGGGCTGAATCTCCAGGGTCACCCCTAAAGCTCCGGAGCTTCCAGGCACTGTCAGCAGCCCGTGGCTGTTTTTCTTGGCTGTGCACTTGGTGGACATGTTTCTTCAGCTGAACCTCACATCAGTTCCCTGGAATGATACTCCCTCCCCTGACTCCCATCCCAAATGCTGTGGAAATGTGCAGCATATTTTAGGCATAAATCTCTGTGGCTGAGAACCTTTTGTAAAGGACTGTGTCTATAGGCGACAGATCTGCCACATCTGTTCCTGTGTGTGGGACACACACTATATTTATCATCCAGGGTGAGTCACCTCAGAAAGGAGCACAAGCTACCCAAGCTCTTGTTTCTAAACTGCTCTCTGCTACAGTGAGCTATGGTATTTAAGCTTTAAGTGGTACATATCTAGGCCTCCTGGAAGCACCCTGCCAAGAGCAACAATAGCTACAGAGGAGAAAATTCGTCTTCCTTCTATTTCCTCTCAGTCTGTCTTTTTGATGATATCACTGCTGAGGCAAAGGCAGTGTGGCTCCTCAATGGGTGCTGCCCTGAAACACTAAGCCGACCCACACCTGCTCTCGAATTAGAACAGCTGAATCTGGCAAGGCAAGAGGACACAAAAACAAAGGGTAAAAAGAAACGGATGTATTATAAAACGCCAGTTAAATATAGCTAACCAATCATTAAATATCCATAGCAGTTGACATCAGGGTTTCTGAAGTGTGGCTCTCAGACAGGGTCTTCAATATGTAACTCTTGGTATATGTGACCTATTTCCTAAAGAATTTTCTTTAGTTTCCCAAAGTCTAAACGAAAAGACTTTATCCATCTTTGCAGTTCTATCTTGAAGGTGCTCAAAATATTCTTTTTCATTATAGATCATTCATTTGTATAAAGAATATTATTTTCTTACACTTTTATCAATGGATAGATCATCCAGACAGGAAATCAATAAAGAAACAATGTCTTTGAATGACACATTAGTCCAAATGGACGTAACAGATATACACAGAACAGGCCGCCCCAAAACAGCAGAATACACATTCTTCTCAACTGCACACAAAACATTCATTCTGTAAGGCTAGATCACACTGTAGACCACAAAACAAGTCTCAGTAAATTCAAGATTGAAATAATATCAAGTGCTTTTTCTGACCACTATAGGATAAAACTAGAAATCAATTACAAGAAAAAAACTGGAAAAAACACAAATCATGGAGGCTAAACAACATGCTACTAAATAATCAATGGGCCAATGAAGAAATCAAAGAAAAAATAAAAATGTATTTGGAGAATAATGAAAATGGAAACACAATGGCTCAAATTCTTTGAGATGCAGCCAAATCAGTGTAAGAGGGAAGTTTGTAGTGATACAGGACTACCTCAAGAGCACGAAAAATCTCAAATAAATAACCTAACCCTACACCTAAAGGTAAGAGAAAAAGAACAAACAAAGCCCAAAGTAAGTAGAAGGGAGGAAATAATGAAGATCAGAGCAGAAATAAATGAAATGAAGACTAAAAAAGCACAAAAGTTCAATAAAACTAACAGCTGTTTTTTTTAAAAGATACACAAAATTGATAAACGTTTTGCTAGATCCATCAAGAAAAAAAGAGAGAAGATTCAAATAAATAAAATCAGAAATGAAAGAGAAGTTACAACCAACACCACAGAAACACAAATGATTATAAAATGATTATAAAATCATATTTCAACAAATTGGACAGCATAGAAGAAATGGATAAATTCCTAGACATAACTCAAGTTTGTAAGACTGAACCAGGAAGAAATAGAAAAGATTGGCTGCTAGTAGCAAAAGTGAATTGGTAATCAAAGAAACTTCCAACAAATAAAATTCCAGTACCAGATGGCTTCACAGGAGAATTCCACCAAACATTTAAATAGTTAATACCTATCCTTATAAAACTATTACAAGCAAAGTTAAAGTAGAAGGAAAGCTTCCAACTTCACTCTATGAGGTTGTCATCACCCTGATACCAAAACCAGAGAAAGACACTACAAAATAAGAGAATTGCAGATCAATATCCTTGATGATTATAGATGCAAAAATCCTCAATGAATATTAATAAATCAAATTCAAAAATGAATTACATTGCACAGCTAAATGGGATTTATTCCGGGGATGCAAGGATGGTTCAATATCCACAAATCAATCAATGTGAAATAGCACATAAACAAAAGGGAGGATGAAAACCACACAACTATCTCAATAGATGCTGAAAAAGCATTTGACAAAATTCAACATTGATAAATGCAAAAAATCCTCAACAAAGTATATATAGAGGGAACATACCTCAATATAGTAAAGGACAGATATGATGAATTTGCAGTCAACCTCATACTCCATGGTAAAAAAAATCTGGAAGTTTTTCCTCTAAGATCAGTATGGTACTGGCACAAAAATAGACAAATAGATCAATGGAACAGAACAGAGCACCCAGATAAAGCCACACTTATATGGACAATTAATATATAACAGAGGAGGCAAGAATATACAACGGCAAAAAGTCTTTTCAATAAATGGTGTTGGGCAAACAGGATGGCTACATGCAAGGCAATGAAGCCGGATCACTAAATTTTACTATATACAAACAAAAACTCAAAATGGATTGAAGACCTGAAAAGAAGACTTAAAACCACAAAACTCCTAGAAGAAAACATGGGCAGTAAACTTGAACATTGGCCTGATGGCAGGAAAGTGCAAATAATGAAAAGTAGAGCCCAGAAGACCACAGAGAAAGATGCCTCCCTCCCCGTGCTGCTCACCCTGCCTTTTGGTTCTCATTCAGGTGGATGGGCGGCCCCCGCTGCTGGGAGGACCTGCGAGGAGTTGATGAATGACTCAAAGAAGGTCACCACTAGTGGGAAAATGCTGAAAGATGCCTGACTGTAAGATGAAAGGGTTCGGAACACACCACGCATATTACAGGCTGTATAACACACTCAGCCCCGACCCCAGAGCATAATGAACATGTAGTCACCATAGGTTCTCCTCTTCCTCCTCCTCCTTCTTGTTTTTACTGCTGTTTTTGTTACTTACTCTCATTACTTCCTCCTACTTTTATTCCCATCGCAACTGTGTAGTTGTTACTCGACCACTAAGGTCGCTTCTGTAGTATTTAAATCCCGTCTCCTTCACTAAACTTTCTCTGCCTAGTCTTACCCCACATCCCACACTTGCCTCCCATTTGGGGATCAATACTTTGTTGTACTCTATCTTATATTATTCCTTGTTATTTCGAACATCATTTAATACTGTTAGCTGATCAAGGTTATAGATACTTTAGATGAATGAAACTATATCCCTATGTATTTCTCTGTGTTCACCACAATAATTAGAACAATGTTGAGCATATAGAATGTCCTAAATACTGTTTAGAAATAAATTATAGGTATTTAATTAATAGTGTTTAACTGTCTGTCTTCACTCTGTATGCTCAGAAAAGTATACACATGTTATTGTACTCGAAGCAAGGGATTTGTTCATGTTCACAATTCAGCATACTCATATTTCTATCCTGCCAGGTTACAATTTACCCTTTACTCACTCCTCTGGCCAAAACAAATTAAAACACATGAACGAAGAGAAGGCCCCAAAGGAAAAATAACCAGACAACAAAAATGCAAAAAACACCACAAAAACACCCCAAAATCCAAACACTCATGAAATAAATAAAAATAATATGTTTATATGGTCAACATTGATAATTAAGAGTACAGATTACAACTGGGAAAGAATTACGTAGTCAAGCTTATAGTAATTATTCTGAAATTGAAGCAAATATATGAAATGAATTACTAATGGAAAGAGCGACATCTGATTTTTTCCCCACATAATCCATTTCAGATCAAGATCACTTTGTGGCCAGAACATGAAATCAGTCGAGACCAGCTGACCTCTGCAGAGCCTTGTGGCTGGTTAACTTCATAGTTCACTTCATATTGTATTTGAGACATGAAAGAAAAATCTTCCAGTCCCCATCTGCTGAATTATAACCCCTCTCTCCCTCAAAGCCCACACTGAAAACCATCTCCCACCGCAAAGCCTTCAAATGAAAGATGCACGGGCATCCCCCGCTCCGTCATGTCAGAGCCGCAAAACAGCCATTTTAACTCTTGATTAATTCAAGCAAATGAAGACAATTCGGTTAAATATGATTAAACATGTAGCAGGACCTTTGTTTCTCTTTTCCCTTTTCTTAAAAAAATTTTTCGCCGTGTCCTCATAGTTTGTCAAATCAGCTTGGCATCGAGTGCACGATAAAGAATTATTGCTTCTCTGTCATGTTTATATTTTCTGAGTAAAGGACATAAACTCCACACAGTATCTGCTAAGATTTCTCCATATGCAGCCAGATTCTTTTTTCATTATAGCTTCTCTTTGGCGAGACCTGAAACGTTTTCTAAATGCTTGATAGCAGAAGGCTTCCAAGCAGCGTCAGAGCTGTCGCTCCAGCGCAAGCTCAGCACTACAGACTTCTCCAAAGCTGGGCAAAGGTGCTGCAAAGAGCCGTTTCTTTCTGCACCATCTCCGGTTCCCTGACACTTCCCAGGCAGGCCCCAGCTGGCTGAACAGCAGCACCGGTGTACTGCACATACTTGGCTAGGCGAGATGGTTTATGCAAACTCCGCCACCCAGACATTCCATTCCCGCGGTGGTGTGCGGCTTGGCGTTGTGCAATGTGCTTGCGCGTCTGTGTCTGAGCCTGCTCTTCTGCATCTGTGCACTTGAACTTTGTTCCCTTAACTGTTCTACTCCATTGTACCTTGCAGAATCCCGCCTCCTTTCTGTTCAAGGCAAAAATGTCCTTTATTTCAAAAATGATTTCTCCTCTAATGGAAGCATTGCTTTCTCCCTAAGCCTGGATTCCCAGGAAGTCTCCCCGCCCACTCTCCCTGATTTAAGTGGGGTTGTGGTGAGAACTGGCTTTTCTTTGAACGTTTCTTCATCAGTGAACCAGCTGTGTGAGCAAGTATGCTGGAAACTGGAGAGAGGGACATGATTTCACTTCATTTCGTTTTCCTATGTGTTATTTTCATGTGTTAACAGGTACCCTGGCTTCTGAAGCTCTTCCCATTCCCATTACCTCCCTCTACGTGACCTTCCTTAAAGCATCACTGCTATTGTCTACCACGCCCTGGAATTAACTTCGGGTTATATAAGTGATTTGGCAAAAAAGTATTTCTTTCCATGTGTTCTTTGCTGTCTTGCTCAGTAACTTCAGTACTTAACGCTTCTGACCCTGGAGATGCCTTGATCTGTTTCCTCCCCATCGCCGACCCTGTGCACCCGTGGCTCACTGCGTCCTGAGCCACACAGCCTGACTTACCACCAAGGGTGACCATGTCAATGCTTTGCCTTCTGAGAGCTTTAATTCAGGGCTTCCCTGAAGGGGAACCACGGGCTTTCACCTACATCTTTTCCCATTTAACCCAACATCTATTCTCTGTTCTCTCTGGCACCTTTATGTGCCCCAGGGGTGACCTTCTCTCTCCGTGCTGAACCAGCCCTGCAAGCAGGGCCAGCTTCTTTGGTCAGTCCCTCTAGGGCTTCTCCCTGACCCACTCATTGAATGTCGGCCCGTGTAACCTCCAACCAGTTGTTTTTCCTGCATTTTTGTTTTGTTCTAGTTCTGAAACCACCAGAGAATGTTATTGGAGAAAGAGGACACAAAATAGGGAGACTTGGGGTAACTACTGAAGGCACTCTGCCTTCACGCTCAGGGCTCCCTCGTGTTGGAAATGCAGCATCAGGGCTGTCCACTCCGGCACTCTTTGATCTTTATTCCCCCCTCTCTTCTGCTGTTCTCCAGTCTAGACTTCACGGCTCTCTCAGTGTTCTGGACTCCAAGCATCACCAGTGTGTGCAGGATATTATTATCACAAACATCTACTTTTTCTCTAACATCCTCATTCTGCCAGATCTGTAGATACATGCATTTTAAATTAACAAAAAATGCAAAAACAAAGCTCATTCATACAAAGAATATTTACTGAATGCCTGCTCTGTACAGGCACTTTTATAGGGATAGGGGATATGAGGGAATAGCGCTCAGTTAACACGGACCGCTGTGTATTTGACATCTTTTCTACATGCCAACTGAATTCTTTCCTTTCTTGAAGAACCTTTTGAATGTAGTCCTAAATCCACTTCCTCTACCATTTGTTCTAACCATTCCTTTGAGAAGCCTCTTAAAATCTAGCTGCTTCCACTGACACCATTCTCTCACAGATTGAGGTAAAATGACAGCTTCTTTTGGTCTTAACGGAAGATCTGTGTTCTTATTCTCCTTGTTCACTTCACTTCGTCTTATATTCTGTTTTCCATTTTTCAGGTCCTCTCGCAGCTCTCTGACATCTTCTTTTTCTCCTCTCACACCCAAAGTCCAGTTGTCCTTTGAAGTGCTATCATCAACCCTTTAATATTTTCTCTTTACTCACTCTGTCAAGAGGCAGTTGTATTTTAAAGATTTTTTTTCACGATGACCCCTGTGTTCCTCTCCCAGAATTATATCTCAATTCTGATCTTGCACCTCCTGTGCAGCTCATGTTTCAAAGGTCCTGTCCAGTACTTCTGTTTGAATCGCCTGTCACACCTCAAATTCAACATGATCATTGCACGGGTGTAGGTCTGGGCCTTATAGAAAGGTAGGAAGTCTCCTGGGGTGAGGGCCCCCCAAGAGTTCTTCTCCGCAGAGTCCTTCAGTACCATTCACGTCAGCTGGAAGTGTCTCCAGGCATGAGTCCAGTGGATATGGTCATTTTAGTCACACAGAGCCAAACCGGTAGGTCTAAATCACGATTAGGGGCCTGGTGCCAGGGATTTCGTAAAAAAGAAATATAGGAACTGTTCATATTAGCAAGCCCTCAATTCACGGTTTGATATATGGAAAATATAAAATAAATACAGGAAAATGGACAAGCAAGAGACATGGAAGGCATGTGGATGCATTTACTAGGCGAAATTCATGAGAGGGTCCTAGAACAAAAAGCAGGGCCGCAGAACAGACTATGTGTGGACTGATCGTCTAGCAAAAACCTAGTTCCAAGGAGGGTGGCCATCAGGCCGTGTGGGGCTCGGGAGAAAGACGAGGACTCAGGGGTGCGGCTCCCCGGCTGGCGCATGACACCTGCAGGGTCCGAGCGGAATCGCCCGCCGGTCTCCTGTCCCACTGCCCTCTGGGGCACCTCTTCAGTGCTGACATCATCAGCCCGGGGCTGAACCTTTAAAACCTCTACTGTGCTAACGCCTATGAGGCAGCTCTTCTTCTTTTTTTTTTTTTTTTAAATCTTTTCTTTTATTTCCCTGAATATTTCTTCTAATCTTCCATATGTACTCTTTCTTTGTGCTCTTAAATATTGGCCGTTCCCTTGTATTCTGTCTTGGGCCTTCTGCCATTTTATCTTCACTTTCCTTAGGAAACTCACTACTTTTTTGATCTTAACTGACACTCTATCCTGTGGCCTCTTCGTCCGGGGCCATGGTTCTGGTCTCTCCCTTGAGCTGCAGGCTGATGTATTTACCTACCTTCTAGATAGAACCATTTAGATGTCTTACTCCACATGTTCCAAGCAGATCTGAATTTTGTCCAAGCGCGCTCTTCTATCCGAGGTTTGCTGTGCTAATTAACCGCAGCATCATTCTCCGAGTCCCTTGGGCCTGCCTCTGGGGCCGCCCGGAGCCGCTTCCCTCCCTCATGCCCCACGTACAGTCATCCTGCCCATCCTGCCAGTTTTACCGCGTGTTTACTTCTCGGTCTCACGCTCTCCTGGTTCAGTCCGTTATCCTAGTGCCGCTGGGCTGTTTCACTAACAAACCCCTGCTCCGCCTGCACCGACCGGCCTCTCCACGGCACGCCGCTCTTCAGGCAGTCCGGGTGCTGCGTCTGCCCTGCAGGTTCGGTCAGGTGACTTTCTCGCTTCCAGTCTGGCCTTGGTTCTTCATTGTTCATTGACTCCATCCAAGCTTTTTGGTACAACCCAAAACCCTTCATGATCTGACCGCTGTCTGGGCTTTTAGCGTCATGTCCTATTACACTTTCTCTAAAGTACCTAAAATTGCACTCGTGATTGATTATCTACTTGTCATCCCCCAAGCATATACGGCATCCAATATTCCTTACCATTTTCTTCAGCCTTCTAGAGAGGAAGTCAACATGTACTCTTTGATCTTTCTCACCAATAACTCAAAATAGTTGTTCAACAAATCTGATTAATTTTATGCTGGAAAGTATCTCTCAAACCTAGACCCTCCATTCTATTCCTCTTTTATTATTTCTCCCCTGAACCATGAAAGCATCAGGATGCTACAGATCTTAGTTTTCTTAGCATTTGATGGCCTTTTCTACGCTGTGGTTTTGGGTATTCCTGAACATTTTTCTGAGATTATTGAACATCTCTGAAGGAAAGGACATATTACAGATATACATAATCACTAGATCTAAAGCAGGTACTTGAATAACATATAATTAGGAGAAACTACATAGATAGATGATAGATAGATGATAGATAGATAGATATAGATAGATAGATAGATAGATAGATAGATAGATAGATAGATAGATAGATAGATAGATAGATAGAGAGAGATAACTCTGAGGCCACTCTGCACAGCCACTAGTCATGGATATGGGATGACATTCATTCCCTAGTTTTCTCAGTAGCAGAAGGGATTAATATAAGAATGAAAGAATTTTTTTCCTACTAACAGAACCATGCAGCATTTATTATAAAATGAAGGTACATGTTAACACTTCAATCATCTAAATAATCCCAATGTCATCCTGACTCACCTTGCCTGCACAGAGGTGGGAATATGCAGAAAATGGTCTGAAAATATCTAGGCTTTTGTAAAAAATAAAAGCAGCTGACTCCACAACATTTGGGAGAAAAACTCTTTCATGAGAATCTTTCTGGAAATTTGGTGCTCCTTATTTTTGATTTGACCAAAAATGCTATTAAAAACCAACTTTCTGGGAAGTAGTTTCCATGAAAGTTCTGTCACTTGCCTTTTCTTTCTGCCAATTCAGTAAAAAACAATTCCAAATCAAGTCTAAAACTGAGGCCTGATAAAAAAGGACTTGCTTTTAACAATTACACAGTTTTGCAATGGTCCCTCAAGGCATGCACCTAATTGCAATAAACGCTGTGAATGAGGATGGAAAACTTGGACACACAACGGGGAAGAGACTGCTTAGGCATGGACAGTGTATAAAGACGCCTCTGTTTCATAGTCTAAGGAGCAATTGTAAAAAGGACTGTTAAAATGTTCAGAAGAAAGGCTTCTGCTTATTTTGCTGGAAAATACAGATAGTTCCCACTTTTCACCAGTTCATTTTGGGGGTCCTGCTTTTCACTACACCTCATACTGGACATTTAATCATAAAGCCTCATATTTCACATTGTACCAACCATAGCTACACATATCCTGGCTTCTGCTCACATCTGACAGCAGATGCATAGTCAAGATGTAATGCAAGACCAGCCAGACCTGGCTGTGCACTAATCTTCTTGCAGTCCCATTTGCAGCAAACATTTGGTGTCTAAATGGGAGGACTGCCTTTAATGTCGGCAAGTTGATGGTCGGGATGAAAAAAGTGTCTGAGTTCTCTGTGAGGATAACCTTATCTTGAGTGTAAGTTTGTTTGGAATGTCAGCAGCCAGTCTGAACAAAGAATTCCTTGTATGGTGAAGACGCCTTTCAAATTTATTTTTCTGTTGAAGACCAGAATTGGAGACAATAGTCTCTGGGAAGAAAGCAGATTTAAACCACAATATAGATCACTGGCATTTGCAATTAATATGATTTTTTAGTTCCTGGCGACCCAAATGGCAGGTATACGCTATTTTGATTTGATTATCTACTTTCAGCATTCTGCCCGCACCACCCATTTAGGCAGCCCTGGCGGTGAGGCTGCTCTCTGGTGAGGGGGCCTTTTACTGGGAATTGATGTCTTCTGGCTCATCGAGGAAGTCTCAGCAGACCTGGCTGCTCTTCCACACATTTCTCTTGCCAGTATATTTCAATATCTGTGACTCCATAATAAATTAATACATCTGTCTCATATTAATACTGCATTAGAGAAATGCAACGGTAACATGATACAATAGAAACATTGCTAACCCCCTAAGACTTTCACATGGCTTTGCTGGAAGAAAACCTTTACCGTCAACTCCAGCTCAGACCTCACGTCTGTGAACAGGCAGAACAGACCGTGTCCTGGACGCCTCTGAGAGTATGAACTGTCCTGTTATCAATGCCAACACTGCTGTGCGGAGATAAGGAACAAAGACGCTCAGGCTGGTCCCGCCGTGGGCCCTGTGCTGTCTACGGCCCTCGGCGCTCTTCTCTTCAGCAGTATTGGCTTGTCATTGACTGGACAGCTGCTCATAAATCACACCTTAAATTGCCCATGACTCCATAATGTTCCTTGCCAAGAAGTACTTCGCTGAATGTTGGATAGATTTTCCAAAATAATTTGCTTGCAAGATACTTGGATTTCAAATTTTCAAGAAGATAGGAGAAATCATGAAGAGAAAAAAACAGATGTTTCCTGAACGCCAAGTTTGCTGGATTTAATTTTTATCTCCAGAGTGAACAACACAGAGGCATGAATCTTCACTAGAGACTTTCTTTCCAACCACATCTCTAAAGACACATTTTTCCTTTCCAGTCAGGTCTGGGCACAGTGCATTCCTTTTCTATGAAACTGACTCTTCACAGAAGTTTTCAGAGGAAGAAATACCATAACTTCTTGGGTTAATTAAGTCTATTGTTTCATAAAGACTTTATAAAGACTAATGTTAATCTTTGCACTTGAAGTCACTGTCCTGACCTTTTACCAACGTACATACAGATCAGATACAGCTGGGTACCTCTGCCTGTCCCTTCGCCCATCCTTGAAATATGTTGGTAGACTTGCCCATCTTCTTTCCACACTGAATAGACCCGGGTCCTGTGACCTTTCTTCAGAGAGACAATCTTCCAGCCACTCAGTCATGGTCATTGCTCTTCTGTACACTTGCTCCAGATCCGCTTCTCTGAGTGGCCCACAGAGGCCACCGTAAGTGGCAGACCCCCCGAGGCAGCGCTGACTGAACGGGAAGCAGCCTCGCTGGACGCACATGGCACGAGGCTGATGTCATGTCATGTGGCTATACCTCATTTTATGCAGTCCCACTATGGGAAAATTCACAACCAGCTTAAGAAGAAACTTTGCTAGAAGATTTGCCACAGGAGAACTTTTAGAAAAACACTCCAATATATTTAAAATAGGATTTGTTTTTCAGATTCTATGTATGTGCATCTCCAGAGAACATCTATCATGTGAGATGACCTACACAATACCCATGTATTCATTCACTCATTCATTCTTTCATTTATTCAAGAACATTTGTCGAATGCCGATATATTCTTTTTTTTTATTAAGGTATCATTGATACACAATCTTATGAAGGTTTCACATAAGCAACATTGTGGTCACTATATTCACCTGTATTATCAAGAAGTCCCCTCCCCACACCCCGTTGCAGTCACTGTCCAGCCACTTAGTAAGACGCTATAGAGTCACTACTTGTCTTCTCCGTGCTGTGCTGCCTTCACCGTGCCCCCCCTACATTATGTGTGCTAATCACAATGCCCCTTGATCCCCTTCTCCCTGCCTCCCTCCCCACCTCCTTCCCTTCAGTAACTGCTAGTACCTTCTTGGAGTCTGTGAGTCTGCTGCTGTTTTCTTCCTTCAGTTTTGCTTTTTTTTATACTCCACAAATGAGGGAAATCATTGGGTACTTGTCTTTCTCCGCCTGGCTTCTTTCACTGAGCATAATTCCCTCCAGCTCCATCCATGTTGTTGCAAATGGTAGGATTTGTTTTCTTCTTATGGCTGAATAATATTCCATTGTGTATATGCACCACATCTTCTTCATCCATTCATCAACTGATGGACACTTAGGTTGCTTCCATTCCTTGGCTATTGTAGATAGTGCTGCGATAAACATAGGGGTGCATATGTCTTTTTGAATCAGGGATCTTGTTTTCTTTGGGTAAAATCCTATGAGTGGAATTCCTGAGTCAAATAGTATTTCTAGTTTTAGTTTTTTGAGGAACCTCCATATTGTTTCCACAATGGTTGAACTAATTTACATTCCCACCAGCAGTGTAGGAGGGTTCCCATTTCTCCGCATCCTCACCAGCATTTGTTGTTCCTTGTCTTTTGGGTGTTGGTCATCCTAACTGGTCTGAGGTGGTACCTGGTGGTTTTAATTTGCATTTCCCTGATAATTAGTGATGTGAAACATTTTTTCATGTGCCTGTTGGTCATCTGAATTTCTTTTTTGGAGAAATGTCTGTTCAGATCCTCTGCCCATTTTTTAACTTGGTTATTTGTGTTTTGGATGTTGAGGCATGTGAGTTCTTTATGTATCTTGGATGTTAATCCCTTATGGGATAAGTTGTTTATGAATATATTATCCTATACTGTAGGATACCTTATTGTTCTACTGATGGTGTCCTTCGCTGTACAGAAGCTTTTGAGTTTGATGTAGTCCCATTTGTTCATTTTTGCTATTGTTTCCCTTGCCCAAGGAGATGTGTTCAGGAAAAAGTTGCTCATGTTTATGTTCAAGAGATCTTTGCCTATTTTTACTTCTATGAGTTTATAGTTTCATGACTTACATTCAGGTTTTTGATCCGTTTTGAGTTTACTTTTGTGTATGGGGTTAGACAATAACCCAATTTCATTCTCTTACATGTAGCTGTCCAGTTTTGCCAACACCAGTTATTGAAGAGGCTTTCATTTCCCCACTGTATATTAATGGCTCCTTCATTGTTTATTAATTGGCCATACATGCTTGGGTTTATATCAGGGCTCCCTTTTCTGTTCCATTGATCTATGGGTCTGTTCTTGTGCCAGTACCAAATTGTTTTGATTACTGTGGCTTTGCAGTAGAGCTTGAAGCTGGGGAGCATAATCCTCCCAGCTTTGTTCTTCCTTCTCAGGATTGCTTTGGTTATTCAGGGTCTTTTCTGGTTCCAATATTCTGATAGCCATTGGGGATATAAAAATACCAAATACTGAATCTTGCTTAGCTTGGCCCCTTACCTCAAGGAGTATGGAACTCAGAAAGAGTTTGAGAAGAGTTTGGCATTTGTGATCAGTCAGATCTGTGTGGAAATGGTGGTCCTGCTATTTGTTAGCTACAAATCATCAATAGTTAACATTCTCCAAACCTTAACTTTCTCATCTTTAAAATGAAGATTATGACAATTTCTATCTCACCGAAGATGGCAAAGTTTAAATGAAAAAAATGCATGTGAACAGCATGACAGAACAGCTTGTGGGTGTATTACAAAACCTTTTTTGTAGCAGAAAAAAATGTGTTTGTTGACTGAATTAATAAATAAAAGAATGAATAAGTGAAACACACATAAAAACTGATTGCTACAATGTAACAAGCACTCTAGTAAGATGGTGAAGGACAGGCACAATGCTTAGCCTTCTTATGGAGACCCTAGGAAACATGAAGAAAGTAGTATTTAAAGGCTGAAATGAAAGAAAAGTAGATGAGTAAGTATGGGGAAGCACATTCCAGACAGACAAAAGAGCATGTGCAAAGGCGTTGAAACACAAGTACCTGTGGACAGTTAAGGAACTGTTAGAGGCCAGGTGCACTGTGTGCGGAAGGGCAGGCAGAGGGGAGCTGAGAGTGACGGGGCTGGGTCAGGGGTAAAGGGTCACAAGAGCACTGTTAGAATTTAGGACATATCCCTTAGGCACTGGAGAAAAGGTGAGATTTTAAGCAAAAGAAAGAGGTTCAAAGATAATTTGGAAAAAAATAATTAGTAGTACAATTAGCCATAGTGTCATAAATGCAATGGGAAGAAAATGACTGAGGCAGAGGCCAGTTAGGATACAAAATCCACTGAGGTGATGCCGGGTGAGATACAGAAGGTCCAAATTCAGAGTGGCAGTCGGAACAGAGTGGAGAATTCAGATTTGAGAGAGATTTTTCTGGCATAAAATTGATCAAATTTGGTGAGCAGTTGCTCAGGGCTATTGATGAGGGAGTTGGGGGGTATATGTTGACCTTTTCTCATTTAGAAGACTGGATAAAATGATAGCAAATAGGAGGATGAGAAGTGGACAACAGTAAATGATGGGTTCAGCTTTAGTCGCGTAGGATGAGGTTCAGAAATCAGAACCTGCGGCTCGGAAGAGAGGTTTGCAACAAGAAATGTGGACTTGAGAGCTCTTAACGCAGATAGTAGTCGATGTTTGGGAATGGATGGTGTCACAGTGAGTTTGGGATCCTTTGAAGTCCCCATCTAATCATCATTCCCAATCTATATCATACCTAGAAAATGTTCTTCTTTCAAATGTAGATCACCTTGGAACTGTCCCTTGGTTATAATTTAACCATATGTCTTTGTGCATCTGTCATTAATTGATTTAAATGTAGTTGTTTCCAGGAGACTAGCCCCTTCAATAAAGACACATCTTTGTCTCCAAAACCACTTGCCAAAAGGGATCTGGCCCGGAAGTAGAGGACCACATTGGATGCCTTCCCTTCCTTGAAGTGGAGATGATAGGAATCTGTAGGATAACTGGGTCTCACTGCAGGGAGCATAAATAGGGGGAAATGGCAGCTGCCTGTGATGTCACTACACAGAAAACCATTGCTTGAAGAGCCGCCTGGTCATGAGTGTTGGATTGCTCTGTGAACATGACCCACCGCAGTCTCAAATCTGTTTCTTTCAGAACTACAGGTATTTATTAAATATAAAAGTTGACTTTCAAATTTTAAAAAAATGCAATGGAGATTAATTGACATACAATATTGCATTAGTTTCAGTTACACAACCTAGTGTTTTAATGTGTGTGTACATCGTGAAATGCTCACTACACTAAGCCTAGTTAGAATCTATCACCGAACTAGGCTGTTACAATCTTACCTACTATACTCCCTATGCTGTGCATTACATCCCATGTCTTATTTATTTTATAGCTGTGTTATTGTACCTCTTAACTTCCTTCATCTATTTTGTCAAGTCCTTTTGTTGAGCAGTTATACAACTGAGCGGCCAAGAAATTTAGAGCATTATAAGCTGTTGACTTGTGTTAATCAGCTGTAACCACGCATAGGATTCTTTCATATGACATCACTTTTAAATGATGAACACAGAAAGTTTAGAGTGTTAATTTTTAAAAATTGTGAATATCCTGGCATTTCTCTGATTTAAATCTATTTCCTAAGATTTTCTGGAATTAAAAAAATTTAATTGTAAGTGGAGTGTTTTTATAGAATAAGAGACCCTCCTATTATTTCCCACTTCTATTCTTTTCTATAGAACAGGGTATAGAACAAGGGAAAAATTTTGCTGCCATTAAAAGATAAAGTTTTAAGGATGTATCTAAAAAATATCATTAAAAACATGAACGCTAAAGAGGTGGTCTCATCAGGCAAGACTCCGAAGAAGGGATTTTTTTTGAAAAGCGTTAAACTGTTTCTTCATGGTGCCCTGCGCTCCCGCGCTCTGCGCATTCACAGCAACGTATGGACATCTGCTTGTACCATTTTCAGATTTTAAAAAAGTCTGCTCTCTTTAAAGAACATCTATTCCCTAGCTAATAGCGTGTGAGTTGCCTGCTTCTTGAATGAAACTTGTTCTTTGGAAATCATTTCACACACCAAATACATTCATTTCTCTAGATTGTCAGTTCCTAATAGCGTCATTCCTCCCGGCCTACTCTCAGAGCTGAGAGCCGGCTAGACCGCGAATGAATTCCTGTGGATGTGCGTATGGATCCCTGTGCACAAACCTGGGGGAGAAATGGCTTCACACCGGAGAATGACGTCAAAGGTGAGAGCTTCATGCTCCTCGATGATTCGCAAAAAGCTAATTGTTGAGATGAAAGATCATTAGCCTCTTCTTCAGCCAGACCACAGCGAGGTCTGCTCACTAAGAGGGGAACAGCTCCAAGACCAGCGCCGGAGAGTGTGACGCCGGCACGCTGCGGCTTCCAGCCTCTGCTCACAGCCGCCTTTGAGTTTGTGCTGTTCTACCATCATCCTTTCTAAAGCAACTCAATTTGGACAGTTTTTATGAAGGGTTCTTTTTGTAGAATATTTTCAGGAATAAATAAATATACAACGAAACCCACGAAATGGGGAAACAGAAATTTTTTTCCTACCACGGATAAGATTCTGTCATTTCTCTTTTACCATACTCATTATAAAAATCAAACTTTTATGACAATTTAGGTATTCCTGATAAAGTTAAAGACATTATAAGGTCTTAAATAAATCAGTGCATCCCATCATTTTTGGTAATTACACATATATTCCTTACTGCAGGTCTTCTTTAATCCTTAACCAAATGCTTTGCATATTTAGTGATTGACTTTAAGTATAGTCCTTGTGGGGAATAGAGATGCCAAGTAGTTATTTAAATTTTAAGTTTGTAATTTTTTACTTTTTGTCCAAGAACTTTCATAACCAAATGATGCTTCCGTGGATCAACCCACATCTGTTTCAGAAATCTAGAAAGATTCCTGAGAATTGTCCGGTATTTTTTATGGGAATGATGATAGATTAAGGCTAAGGCTTTTCTTATATACATGTGTGTGTGATTTATATATTCTTTTTTGGAGGGATCTGCTGTAGCAAGCAAAGCGTTTACAATGTGGAATCTGAAAAAGGATAATCAGAGAAATCAACAGTTAAACTTTTACAAATATGTAATACCCAAATCAGCTTATCAGAGCCTGAATCAGTGAGATACAAGGGAAGAAATCAGAGATTTTAAGTCAGAAGATCTGGGTTATATACTCCAGATATGATATTACTTTTATACATTCATCCATGAACAAGCATTTATTGAACACTTATTATGTGCTTGGCACCACATTAAATGACAGATACATGCTTGTGCAATGTGTAGCTTTGAGTGAGTTACTTAACTGAGAGCTTCAGCTTTTGAATCTGTGAAATAGGGAAAATCACACCATCAGACTGGGACTGGGGGAAGGCTGAGTGTGGCAGGGTAACATAGAGCCTGACAGAGTGTACCCACACCTGTGCCCCTGGGCTCCCGGCTCATGGGCTCGGCAATCTGAAGTAGGGAGTACTAGATAAAGATGCTCTAGGCCAGAACATATGAGGAAAGCAGTCAATATTGGGTTTTCACATCATAGTGATCTGTCTCGTCACAATAGAGAAAAGGAAGGTAACCCCAGAAGTAAGGACACAGTAGATTGTTCCAAGGAACTTTGCACAGATCTCAGTCAATATCTGGATGCACCTTATTATCTGAGTGACTATGTGTTAGCTTCTGGGCCTCTCTGAGACTCAGTTACCTCATCTATTAAATGGGATGACAATATTGACCCCCCCACAAGATTGCTGAATTGAATGTGATGATCCTTGAAGAACCTAGCAGAGTAGATGGCCGTAATTACTAGTTTTTGTTGTTATTATAATTAATAAGCATCTCTTGGAAATGGTAGGAAGTTTGTCACCTGCGTTGCCATCTGGCTTTTCTGATCCCGAGTTAATGGTAGAATGACAATTACCGGGAACTTTGAGCAGCCCTTCTCTAATAGAAACTATTTTCCAGAAAATACTTCCTTTTTTAAAGGAAAAGTAACTGAATGGAGCTATTATTCATTTGGATGTGCAAGAAATATACATACTTAATGTTGGACCTGTAGGTAGAAAAATAATCAGCACTTTTCTACCTAAGATTTCATAGGCTTTCTTTGAATGAGTTCATGTCACCTCATAAACTAAAGGAAATGTTGTTTCCTCTGAGCTAAAAAAAACCAATATGTTCTGCCATGTTATCTTCTTAATCGTTGCTTATTCATCTATTCATATTTTGTACTCGGTTTAGAAAAGGACTATTTATTTTCCTATGTCAGCATTCTGCTTTTTCTCATGTGTGCATTGCTTATCCATAGAAAATGATAGAAAACCCTCCATGTGAGAGGTTTAGTGAATATAACAGCACCAACATTCTTTTATCTTCGATGATGGAAAGATAATCCACATGTTCAAGTTCTTGGTGCGCCAGCTTATTTTGAGTGACAGATGCATAATAGAATCCCCTGCGCATCAACACACCACAGTAGCACTGCATTGTCATCCTTTGTCTGATACAGGCTCATGCAAATCTTGCTCAGTGTTTCAAATTCCTAACAAAAACTATAGAGAAAAACACCTCAAAGCTATAATGTGGAGATGGATTAGGTATAGCTCTAAATATTTAAACAGAACCCTTAATAATACAAAATTCCTATTCATATACTTCTCAAGGGATGTTTATGGACAGGATGAAAATTATGAATCTAGATCTCACAAGTAATTTGCATGCCTAAATCCTGTATATACCTTGTTTTTCAAAGTATTTGCCTTTTAAGCTATGAGGGGAATTCTATATAATCCTTTGAACTGAGAATTAAGGGCATTATGTAATCTCCCAGTATCACCTGATTTTTAATTTTAAGGAACAAAAGCTATTACCTTTGGCTGTGATCAGGTTTGGTGATCCTTTGGCAATTTTTGAAATAGGAATTTGTCAGCCCTTTCCTCCCACATCTCTTTCAGTGCCCACCTTCTAGGAGCTGAGACTCCCCGTCCTGCTCCCTGGGGCCCTGAATTCTTGTCATATGCACTGAAGTCGGGCCTTCCTTCCCAGGCAGCCCCCTTGCACTCTCCCTGTACCCACTGAATCTTGCCCACCTTGGTTCTCAGTCTTGGCTCGCTACGCCTAACCTGTGCTCCGGGAGGCAGCGCCATAGGAGTAGAAAGAACACTGGGCTCGAAAGAAGATACTTGAGTCAAAGTTCTGGACAATCCCTGTGTTGTGCTCACCGGTGCCAGGCACTGTTTGCCATGAGATAACTCGTTCAGTTCTCAAAAACAGCCCTATGAAAGCAGGCACAATAGAGTTAAATCACCTGCCTAAAGTCACAGTTAGCAAGAGGGGGAACCAGGGTTCTAGTCCAAATAGCCCAGCTCCACAGTCTGTGGGTCTAGTCACTATGCTACAGCGACAGTAATTCACCACATGGACTTCTCTCAGCCTCTTTCTTCTGTCGAATAGGAGAGTTAATACAATAGTAAAGATCACTTTCCACTATAAAATTCTGTAATTCTAAGGAGGAACTCAGTTGAATCAAGCAAGTTACATTTGAGGCTAGACCTACAAGTGCTTTTGACTGGAGATGGAGGGCACTGAATAAAATTTTATTTGCCAGCATCGAGTATCAGGCATGTGGGTGATGGTCTTCTCTTATATCAGAGAAGTGCAGTTGACATCAGAGGTTGTGCAAGATGATGCCTGGACATATAAATAAATATTTACACACCTGTAATCATGCAATGTAACCTAACATGTTGTATCAGTTAAAATTCAATTTTGCTGCATATAGGGAGAACCCAAAATATTAATGGCTTGCCCCAAACAGAAATGTAGGTCTGCCATGTAAAAAAAGTCAGGAGGTAGGGGTTCCAGAAGCTGAGGTGCCTTACCCATCTGGCTTCCTTCTACATTCCCACTCTGCCACCTTAGCTCATGACTTCCACCCATGAGATCAGCCCATCATCCAAGATGGTTGCATTACATATAGAAAAGACAGGAACAAGAACCAAAATTCTTCCTTCCATACAGGTCAACTATCTTTAAACAGCTTTCATTGAAGACCCATCAGACACTTCCACTCACCATCTCCACTTACATATTTCTAGTAAAGCAT
Source organism: Manis javanica (assembly GCF_040802235.1). Taxonomy (NCBI): domain Eukaryota; kingdom Metazoa; phylum Chordata; class Mammalia; order Pholidota; family Manidae; genus Manis; species Manis javanica. The sequence goes on along the minus strand of NC_133170.1, from coordinate 2,491,407 downwards.
TTGGCCACTCTTAGCACCAAAGTAGGTTGGGACATGTTACCTCTTAGCTGGGTGCTTCTCAGTCCAGAATAAAATCATCATTCTATTGCATATAAAGAAGGGAAGAATGGATGTTGAGTGACAAAATGTTGGTAACCATTTAAGAGGAAGTTACAGAAATCCACAAAATAATAATTCTACCGACATGGAGAAATCACATATTAAAGGCATTTAAGGTAGGATCCGTAAGCCTTGGCGACTGATTGGACCTGGGGGATAAAGAAGACTAAAGAGTCAAAGTCAGTGACTGAGTCCAAGTGACAAAGCGGGCGGAGCTCCTATTCTCAGATAAAGAAGGAAATGAGGAGAAACTGATTACGTGGATGAAATGAGTCGATAACATTTACCTTTGTTAGAATTCAGGTACATGTAGGAAAATCAAAATCCAGGAAGAAGCTGGATATTCAGGACTGGAGCTCAGTAAGTTTATCTGGGCCAGAAGCACTGCTGATGAGCGGGCAGCTAGCGTTCCGGACAGTGACTGAAGTAACTGCGGCGGCAAGTTCACCCGGAGAGAGCGTGAAGAACAAGAACAGAATAAGGACTATAAGACTCTGCTGCCAAGAAACAACCGCCTTCAAAGGTGGGGAGAGAAAGAATGAAAGGAAAAAAAAAGGTGGGGAGGAGGAAGGAGGAAAGCCCCAGAGTTTGAGATCATTCAAGGTGAACTAAGGGAACGCTCCATGGTGTTAATAGTACAGAGAAGTCAAGTAACATGAGGTTAAAAAGGTATTTTAAAAATTTAGGCCCAATGAAGTTAGTTCCCAATGGCCTTGATGAGGGCAGTTTTTGGACTCTTTGTGAAGACACAAGAAACAGGGAGATAAGACATTTAGTGAAGGTGAGGAAATGGAGATAGTATAGCCACTTTTGAAAATTTTGTTGTGAAGAGGAGAAAAACAGGATGGTAGCTGCAGGAAGACAGGGAGTCAAGGGCGAAGGAAACAGATACAGGGAGGTTGTCCAGGGCTGCAGCCCAGTCAGGCTGGTGACTGTCAGGCAGGGGGAAAGGCCAGGAGGGGAGGGAGACTTGGAACCAGTTCCACTTATTTGCAGATGGAAGGAATTCAAGAGTTCCAATCTGATGGCCTTAATTTCTTCGTGAAGTGGCAGCCAGGCTCACCTGCTGAGAGACAGTGGGCAGGGATAAGACACGTCCAGCAGTTGAACTGACTCCGGAGAATGTGTAAGGATGTTGACCAACGAATCATAAGGGATGCTGGGAAAGGTCAAGGGCATGATCAAGGTCAAAGGCTCAGAAGGCCTGTGATCCTCTTCCCATCTTCCTCCTTCTGCTTCTCAACAGACACACGTTTCCCTATTTCTTGTTTGTCTTTTCCAAAGCATTTCATATTTTTATTTCGATTAGGAGATTTTTTTCCAGTTTCTAACTAGTTATTTTCGATTTGAATTATATTGATTTTAATTTTCTGTATTAATTTCTGGTCTCCATGCTGAAATTCATCATCTGGAGGTGCTCAGATAAAAAAATTCCTCTGCACATAATGACCTTTCCATTCCATCCCTCCTTCCTAAAACACATTTCTCAGGCTCTTCCCTCTTCTCTCCAGAGACCACGATTTCTGAGTGGATGAATAACAATAGTTACAGAAATAATCCTTTACTTGTTCCTGACTTTAATGGGAAAGTTTCCGGTGTTTCCCCATTTACTGGGATTCATTTATCTCATAAATATTTACTGAGCACCTGTCATGGGTAGTCAGTCTATTCGGTAGTGGCTATATTTTGGTGAAATAATTTGACACTGTTTCTGATGCCATAAAATGTAAAGTCTAGTGGAGAGAGAAAGATTTTTAAAAGGCTATAAGGATATAATCTCCTAAATATAACTTGTGATGAGGATTATGAGTGAAAAAAGGTGATCAAGTAATTCCTCTTTGTAAAAGTGACATTTAAGTTAAAACATAAAAATGGTGTCAGGATTATGGAAAAATCAGGTTCAAGATAGGGATAAGTAAGAGAAGGGGTGAGTTAATCAATGTAAGAACAGTAAATATGATTACAGAATAAGATTACTTGGTACAATGGAATACGTATAGCTCATAAACTAAGTGCTTAGTAAGTGTTAACTGTATAATTTTAGATGATTTGAAACCTTTCTTATACTAACTAAGTAAATGTTTACACTTAGTTTACTTAGAAGAATTTTTAAAAATAGGAACAAATTTAGAAGGTCATACGTGGGCCCTACAGTCATATCTTGAAATGGTCATACTGTTTTTCTTCTTTTACCTATGAATGTGAAAAACTATGTGAGCTACCCTTTCATTCCAAGAATAAGTCTCACTGGGCCATGTTTTTTTAAATATAATTTTTCATATAAATCATTATAAATTTTATAAATACATTAAATTTAAGAGAGTTTTCTGGTTATTAATTTGTTTGGGCTCATTCGGTGTAAAGCTGCCAGATCTATCATTGTCAAAGTTTTAAGTTCATAAAACCACATGGCCTTTTTTTAAATGTTTGGAAATAGTTTCATCAGCCTGAGGATTTTTCAAAGTACATTCCATGGAACCATTTGAACTTTGTGATTTTAGGGAGCACACAGCTCTTCAATAACTTTATCAATTATTTCTGGTTGTATGTCTATTAAGGTTTTCAGTCTCTATGGGACTCAGTTTTGGTGAGTCATGTCACCCTAGTTTAGGTGGCCATTAGTTCTCCACTCGACTGTTTATACTAGTTTCCAATAGGTCTTAATTCCAGTTCATTCTGTTTTTAGTATAGTCAGTGTGACACTCAACATTGTTACTCTAATTAATTCACTTGTCCCCTGAAAACCCTTCAACAACTCTCCACTTTTCTCAAGATAAAATACCAACTCCTTACATGAGATATGAGCCCTGAGTTGATTCTAGAACCACTTCAGTTATCTCCCTCTCTCTTTATTTCAAAGACCAGAATATGTGGGGTTCACCCTTCTCCTGGGCATCTGCCTGGTATTTCCTCTAGCGGAAACTCCTTTCTCCGTCTGCTTCCCAAACTCTGGCTAGCAGTCCCCACCCTTCAGGTTTCTACTCAGCTGTAACCTTCTCCAGGGAGTCCTCCCAATCCCAAGATTATACTGCGTGTCCCCCACAGGGCCTTCTGTATGTTTAGAGGGACAGTAAGAGAGTGTGTTCACCTGTCTGATCACACAAGGGATTATAAGCAGGCTGAGAGGAGAACACTGCTTTACTCCTCTGTGTGTTTCCAGTGTCTGGAATCCAGGCTGGCACATAAAAGTGCTCAGTAAATATTCATAGACTGTAGGATGAATGGCAAGTGTGAATAACTTCTTATCACACTGAAATTTTAGCAACTCACATTTATTTAGCCTTTCCACAGTATTCAACTTAGTTACCAGATTAACACAATTTTTTCTTTTCCCACTTACGTATCATCACTCTGTACAATATTTAATTATGTAATTATGAAAACAAGTATAACTGGCATAAAGAAGTTGAAGAATAAACCCTTGACTCTTGCTAGGCACATAGCCGAACCCGAGAGCAGAAATAGTTTGCTGGGCGTGAGCACAGACATGGGCATTCACTCATCTGTGAGCTAAGTGGAGGTCTCTCGGAGTTTCTGCACCACAGAGAGACAGCTCACAATGTAGGGGTAGTTGTTGAAATCTATTTTTAAGTTTGATGCGTTGGATCCCAAAACATATTTTGTCATGTAAGATAAGAAACGGTCAATGCTCACAAGAGGGGACAAAAGTCCTCGTTAGCATCGCAGCTGAACTATGAGAGCCTGATTTTTAGGGCCAAGAAGCTGGGAGCTGTATACTACAGCGGGAGAACAAATCACATAAAGGGAACTTTTTCTTGGTAGTAGAAAGGCTGTGGGAAAAATTCCACAATCCATTAGAGGATTCTGGGAGCCCAGACGCTTCTGCACGTGTCTCCCATTTGGTCTCTGCCTTGGATAGCCCAGGATTTTCTATTTTCTAGAATTATTGGGAAGGTCCTGATTTTTAGAATTTCTTTTTTCCCTGCTTTTTGTTTCCTCACTTACTGGCAAAGCACCACTTAACCATCCCATTGATGTATGTCAAATACATATTTTATACCAAAACTGAGTATAAAAATAAAACCCCTGTTTTGGAAAATCTTTGGCTGACACATTGTGGGGTTTGTTCATGGGATCATTCGCTCCATTACTGCCATTCGTTATTGCTGCACGGAGGGTCCAGAACCTAAGTCACCTGAGACAGGAATGTGGAAACTGGATGGAGCTGATTTATGTGATTTTATTCATCCTTTTCTGTTTATCCATCTGGCTCTGCAACATTCTTTTATGAGAAATGCTCATGCATTGCTCTAAGATAATTTATCTCCCATCCAATGTCTGCTGAACAACTTACCCCTGGTATGTCGGTGTCTACGAGGGAACTCTACTGGCTGGTTACAGGATCTGAGTGGAAATCTCATTCAAATTGGGATAATTCCCTCTCTCCCTCCATATCTCTCTCCTGGGGATTGGGAGCTGGCATACTGAGTCAGTTCATGGTGTGTACTGAGCTGGACAGTTACCCTGAGCTGGACTTTGAGCTGGTGCCAGGACCAGTGACAGCTGCCTTTATGGAGGAGCCAATACTAGAGATCCCTTCTAAGAAAGCAGGTTAAAAACAAGGCAGACATGCAGAGAGAACCAGAGATGGGATGTGGCTGGGGGCCGAGGCGGAGCGGCTGCCCGACGGCTGTGGGCTCCAGAGCCCCGCGACACCTCAGCCCTTTCTCTCCCCGAGGCCTTCCAACGCCTTTGAGATGAACTTGCACGTTTGCATAGTTTTAGTGGGTGTATGTTTCTTGCAACCAGATCGTTCCTGGCTCATTCTTTGTACCATATTGAGAACTTGAACACAAATAAGTAAACTTTCAGATGGGAAATGTGACTCATGGAAGAGAAGGGGTGAAGAGCACAACCACAGGGCCCCTCCAGCCCCACTCAGCTTTTGATATTTTGTTCCTACAGATGGTAGGGCTCGAGCCCCACCCTAGACAGACCCTCAAGGCAGGCGGCCTCCGAGGCCCTCCTCCCGTCCTCTCCTGGGGTCTCCGACTCACAGGGGGCGGGGGTGCCTCTGCTCTCCTGTGTCTAGAGACTGATGCTCTCGCCTTCCTCCCTTTACAACCAATGTCACAAAAGCATCTGATACATTCATTTACGCACCAGAGAAAATGATTTTAAAGCTCTCTCCTCCTCTCTTACTTTACATGCATATATAACAGAGAATTTCCCTTTTACTAGTATTTGAGATGTTAAGACACAAAATAAATCTGGAACTGGGAAATTTCAGCTGATGAAAGGACTTGCATTTTGGGGGGCTGCCTGGACTTGGTTCAGAAATCACACTGCAGAGGTGGTGCCTCCTCTATCCCGCGGTGAGGCTCGCTCTGACCGGAGGGTGTCTGTGACAGTGTGGAATGTGGGTACTGGAGCGGGACCACCTTGCCTGTTTGGGTTAGTGTCTGTATCTATTTTAACAAGTATGGTGCTTGGGAGGTCAGTTATGACGAGTTCAGCTCTAGTTTGGGGTTCTGCATACATTTCAAGGGTAAAGGGCAGAGTCCTCGCCGTCTTTCCTCTATGCTGCATAAGACTCTTTGAAATATAATATTTTCTCTTAAGTGGACATGTCTTTAAAATGAGCTGGCTCGCTGACAGACAGCTTGCATATGCTTATGGATAAGCACATTCATAACAGACAGCAATTCAAAAATGCCAGAATTGCTTTCTCAAAGTTCAGTTTTGCATAGTTCTGGTAATTAACTCACTGTCAAACTCTGCATACATTTGAATTGCTTCTGTCGGCTATTTCCAAGCTTTTCAAAAGCTTGAATGGAGATCAAACAAAAACTCTCAACCTCACTAACTCCAATGACAATAAAAGCCCAACTCCAAATATTTCCCATCATGTAATCAATAAAATCATATGAATTTGTAAACAGTCCTGGCAAATCTCTGGTCATATAGATCCGCAGACTTAAGGTAGCCTGCAAGGTCACAGGAAAAAATCTGAGGAAATTTGGCTTTCTGCTAAGTTCATCCCAACTCAACTTAGACCTGGTGTGCTTAGATTCATTTAGTTTAAGGTATCATGTCACAATTTCCTGCTACTGAACAATGACGCCAAAAAAGTTTTACTAGAATCTTTATTCTAAAAGATGGCGCACAGTAAAGTCGCAGAAACGCAAGTGGGATAATTAGACAGACGGACTTTATTTCAAGCCAGATTCTTGACTAATGATAGAATCTTATATTTCATTCCTAAACATTTCCATTTGAAAAACAGGATAGTACATTAGTAGTGTCCAGGCTCTCCTAGGAATTGCAGTGCTGGGTGATCAGATGAGAGTAGATCTTAACCCAAAGTCAGGGACCTTGTTTTGTCCCTAACACGAACTTTTGGCTGCTGTAACAAAATGCCCTAGACTGAGTGGCTTATAAATAACAGAAATCTATTGCTCACAGTTCTGGAGCCTGGGAAATCCAGATGCAGTGTCTGGTGAGGACTTTCTTTCTGGCTCATAGGTGGCCATCTTTTCACTGTACGCACGTATGGCAGAAGGGGTGAGGGATCTCTTTGGGGGTCTCTCATATAGGGACACTAATACCATTCAGGAGAGGTCTGTCCTCATGACCTAATGCCTCCCAAAGGACTCCAACCCCAAATATCCTCACACTGGGGACTAGGTTTCAACATATGAATTTTGGAAGAACAAATTCAGTCTATAAAAACTAGGATTAAATTGTTTTCTAACGTAAGGTCATTAATTCATTCATCTATCCTACTAATCTTTTTTGAGGATCTATTAAATGCCAGGCTGAATGTCAGGAAGAAGAAATTCAGAGATGAGTAAGGTACAATCTGAGGAGTGTAGGGTCATCAAACAATGTGGAGTTATGGTGATAGGAATGTGCAAAGTTATTATGGGAACTTCAAGGAGAGTCGCCTAATGCATTTTTGTAAGGAGCCATGAGATGGAAGAGGAGATGGGAAGATGGATGGAGGAGGTCATGATGGTTCAGCTGAATCTTCAAGGGTATCTAGGTGGGAACCAGGCCAAGAAGACGGCTTGAACAAAGGAACCCATAGAGAAACAGCAGAGAACAGGGTCGGCTGCAGCTGGGCGCGAGACAGGGCACTGAGGGGTTGGCAAGCCTGGGCAGAGGCAGGGGCTGATGATGGGGCACAAAGGTGCCATCAAGTCCCATAAAATCTCTAACCCAAATATCTTTCACCAGATTATGGGGAGATGAATTTCTTAATCATTATCCCAACACAGCCCAGACCTATCACTGAGCAAATGCTTACTAAGGATTACTGGGTATGATTTCCTACCTCTAGGTCTTTTCATCTTGTTATTTTTTTTTTTAATTAGGCATTTTTACTTTTTAGATGAAAACACAGGTTTCAGTTAATGATGTAAAATTTTGACTATGTGAAGTGATGGCTGACATCACTTCATCCATTGTTTCATGTCTGACAGAGGGAGAAATATTTAAGGCAACACAAGTCAAATAACAGAAGTGAACAACCCCCACTTGATTGAAAGGCATCTACATACTGAGCCGTGTGCTACAACTTGGCATGTGAATTATTTAATATACACAGTAATGCTGACAAGCAGAATCCAGCACCCTCACTTTACATATGGCCAAGTGAGGGTCAGAGATGTACCTGGTTAGCAGGAACCGAGGCAGGGTTCGGGCCTCACTCAGCTGGCTTCATACTCCCAGCACACCGTAGCATTTCCCACACTGTGTGCACAGATAACCGGAAAAACGTCTATGTAGTTAGATTAATGCAGAAAGTTTACACACACACACACACACACACACACACACACACACACACACACACACACATAAAGGTTACTTCTTAAAATTTTAGACTTTTTTCCTCTTTGCTGATATTTGAGTTTAGATTACTATATAGTTTCAGGAAATGTTTGACAAAAAGTTTAACTAATGGTATGTTTTATATTGTTTTAATAGATCAGGACCTTCTGATTTGGGATTTCTGGGGGAAGAAAAATAACTCAATATATCACTCTGAAATCTTTGGAAACTACCTCTGACTGAAGCTGCTTTAAACTGAGTTAAGAGAGGGAACCTTGTCTTTCCTTCTGCAGGTCTTGGAAGCCCTCTGCTCTTTGTGGTTAGACGTGCGCTTGGCATTTTTTCCTTCCAGGGACTCCGTCTGAATAGCAGCATTCAGGGTATCGGAACTCCCACCCTGCCTGGGACTATAAAGTAGGACTTACAAAGTGCAGTTTGTTATTGGCTTCAAACGATCATAGCAACACACCGTGCCCGCTCTAAACAGAAATGGACAGAAGAATAAATGCAGGATAAAGACAGGAAAATAATAACAGCCAAACGAGATTAATATTGGAGGATAAGGTGTGTAGGGCAATGGTGTTCACACCGTGGGTTGCTCATAATGCCTGTTTTTTATTAAAAAAAGATAAAAACATCTCTAGCCTCTTTGCCCTGGGATCCATACAATTCCAATTTTGAGTAGTTCTCCCACTCAAATGTTTGGAGAAAGAAAGCTGAAAACCTTTTTTTTTTAACCTGCAGTTTAAAATCTTTCTTTTTAGTGATCTTCCTGGTGTGTCAACAAAGGAATGATGTATTCGTATCCGCCTATCTCTGAGTTTTTTTCCCAAAAATCATTCTTTTCTCTTTGTCTTTTTTGCACTGGACATTCTCAACATTCCTCTGCTGAAAATATCAGCCCCAAGTCTCAGAACTTCGGCAGGAGGTCCCCTCTCCACACAAGACTACTTGGAAGAAGGAGGATATGATGGTTATTTTGCATCAACTTGATTTGGACCACAGGTGCCCAGATTGAGCATTCTTTCTGGGTGAGTCTGTGAAGGTGTTTCCGGAAGAGATGAGCATTTGAACTGGTGGATAGAGTAAAGCGGTTTGCCCTCCGTGTGTCTGGGCACCGTCCAGGCCTGAATGGAACAAAACCTTGGAGGAAGAAATTTCCTCTCTACCTGACTGACGAGCTGAGAGCTCCTGTCCTGGCACTGGGGCTTCCACCATGTCACTCCTGGTTCTCAGACCTTTGGACTCAGACGGGAATTTACACCCCTGGCTTTCTTGGGTCCCCTGGTGACTTCTCGGCTTCTATAATCCCATAAGTCAGTGCCTGGTAACGCATCTCATTATGTATGTCCTACAGGATATATTCTATTGATTCTGTTTCTCTGGCGAACCCTGACTAATACAGAAGACAAGTGCACCTTTGTAGCCTCCCCAAGGAATAGAATCTTTTCTCTCTTCCCCAATATTTGGGCTTGAGTCTTTAGCACAGTCTGACAGGCCCCTGCACTCCTTTTTTTTTAACACTTAAAATTTTTTATTGAAATGAAGTTGATGTGTCTATTATATCAGTTTCAGGTATACAACATAGTGATTCAACAATTGTATACACTACTAAATGCTCACCCCTTTAAGTACAGTTACTGTCTGTCACTACACCAAGATATTACAATATTATTGGCCATATTCCCTAAGCTGTATTTCCATCCTTGTGACTGGTTTAGTTTATAATCTGAAGTTTGTATGTTTTTATTTATTTCATCCATCCATCCCACCACTTACGGTAACCAACAGTCCCTTCTCTATGTTTATGAGTCTATTTCTGTTTTGTATGTGCTTTTCAGAATCCGTGTGTAAGTGAAATCACATGGAATTTGTCTTTCTCTAAGCATAACACCCCGTAGGTCCATCCATGTTGCTGTAAATGGCAAAATTTAATTCTTCTTTATGGCTAAATAATATTCCATTGCATATGTGCACCAAACCTTTTATCCATTTATCTATTGATGGATACTTGGGTTGCTTCCATATCTCGGCCACTGCACATAATAATTGTTCATCACCATCTGCAATAAACATAGAGGTGCATGTATCTTTTTTATCGGAGTATAGTTGACATACAATATTATACTGGTTTCAGGTTTACCACATAGTGAGTTGACAGTTATCTACATTATTGAATATGCTCACCCCAGCTAGTGTAGTTACTGTCAGTCATCACAGAAAGATGTTAGAACGCTATTCATTATATTCGCTATGCAGTACTTTCATCCCTGTGACTAATCTATATTATGATTGAGATCTTGTCAGACGCCCACACTCTTGAAGTCTTTAGCATTCCCTTTCCTGTCTTCTTCCTCCTTTGAAAGTTCAGCCATGACTAAGTAAGCTAATTCCGCTGCCAGCTCTCTCCTCCTTCCTTCATTTCCCTCACTTTTCCTTCCTTCTAAATGTCCCCCCTCTGACAACCCTCTGGGACTGTGGTCCTCTGTTCCCAGTCATCATCAGATGCAGCTCAGCTAGCAAACTTATTCTCTCAAGTTCAAGAGAAGTTCATTTGTAAAATAATTTAAAATATATTATTGATTGCTGGCAATAATCGTATGTTAAAATTACTTAATCTTCCTAAAGGAATAAGTGATGTGAGATTTTGACACCCCCTCAGAAGTGAAAAAGAAAGACCTTCGAAGAAGCAAGAGCCGGTGTGCACCGTGAACAACCACGTCCTTGCTGCAGAGGGGGCGTCCTTTGGACCCTCTGGGTTTCATCCACCTCTCAACCAGCCTTTAAATGACTTCTCCCCAGCTCTCCTTCAAGACTGAAAAGTACTACTCATCAACTTTTTTCATGTTGACAGAAAGTATTCAACATGTTTCTACACTTGATTTCTGTTCTTTCTCTTATACAGCTAGGAAAGATCTAATTGATTTTAAAGAAACTATTATCAGATAGCATCTGTTAATGCCACATGTAAAAAGTGGTATAAATAAAATTCTTGGGAAATCTTAAGTCTTTATTTAGTGACCATCGTCCACCATGGTCACAACACAAATAATTTTGTGTTGATTGTATAAAAGAGTCCTTGAGTTGGGTGAACTTGGAAAGACTCAATTGAAAATTACTGCACCCTCATCATTCATTAGTAACTTTTAAAATAATGGATGACTGTGGATGACTCAGCAATCAACTGGAAAAAAAAAATGCCATGAACAGAGCTGATTATCTTATTGCCATTCAACCGATGAATAAAGTGGCTGTGGACTTGGTGTTATGATTAATAATAGGTCACTTGGTTATGCATTTTGTGCAGCAAGAATATTGCACATCTTGACCTTGAGAGAAAATAGTCTCATAATCAGTGGTGGGGTCGCCTTAATGTAATCATTACCATCTGGGCTTTCCCCAGACTTTCCCCCATTTCTAACACTGATGGCAACAATGCCCTTGGTTCTGTTACTGAGGATCCCTTGGAATAATAGTGACCTCACAGGAATGATTAATGACTCCTAGTCAGAGAAGAGGGGACAGGCTTCCAAGCACCAGTTCAAACACGGAGTACAATTAGCATATTCACTTCTCAGAAGCCAGTCACTTTTTGTCATAGTTTTTGCTGTAGTTCTTTGCCTGAATCTTGTAAGTAATTACTTCACATCCCTTTTTTATTGCAATGACCTCTAGTGCTAAGCATGCTTTTAATTTGGGCGGGGGTGGAAGTGGGGGGAAGACTGCCTGCTGTGTGACTTCTGGGGGCCAATGCTTTTGATGTTGGGTGGTTTGTCTTTAGTAACAGTCTGATTATTCCTCTGGAGGAGAGGTTTTGTTTTCAAAAGGGATTATTCACGGCTTAAACCGGACACCCCAAAGCTGCCAAGTAATAAAAGAGATGGTTAACATTCTAAATCATCTTACCTAACTACTAACTAAAAGCCAGAAGTGCTGGTGTTATTTTGGTGACCACACTATTGCATTCTTCTTGCAAAACTGCATAATTGAAGGGGTGGGGTCTGGTTCACATTCCATCTAAAATGCCTTTTATAGCCCTTAGACAGCTGGAAATCTGCTTCATGTTTAACATCTCTTTCCACAACAGATTAGGTTCATCTTTTTTGCACTTAAATCTGGAAAACTTTAAAGTTCAATTTTTTTCAAGTCTCAAAGTGATGAAGACCCTCAATATCTTTTGATGTTGAAATATGTTCCAATACAATCCTTTATTGTTGATCCACTACTTTTATATTAAGCTCTAATGCTCCAAGTAATTTAGTTCCAACTTTATTTCCTGTAAGTAATAAATGACATTTCATTGGTGAGCAAGCAGGCATCCAGCATCTGCTTAGGTGGGTCTGAAATCTGCCTCCTTCTGGGAAGTGTCTCTAAGCCTTTCTCTCCCCCACTTTGCACTTAGCTCAGCATGTTTTTGATGCCGGGAGGCAGTTTCTGTCCCTCCTCTTTCCCTTCCTTTGCCTGGAGTTAACATAAAATGGGGACAAAAGAAAAATCAGACAGTGAATCCTAAAGGCCCAGAAGTGAGTATCTGAGCCAGAATGTTTGAGGCAGAGGGAGCACTTGGAATAATTACAGGGAAGGAATGAGAGCGGACTGGCAAGTGGACCGCAGTCTGCCACGGCACCGTGACGGCAGTCCTGCAGGGGTCTCCGGTTCCCTGCCCTAAACCGCCCCGTGCGCATGCCCAGCTTGTCTGGAAGGGGGCAGACGGTCACAGCTGCCTGAATGAATGTCTCTCGCTGAATGGGTCTCCCTTCCGTCCCTGTTCTTATCCAACCTCGGAGCCTGCGTCCACCAGTGAAGTTCATTCTTGTCTTTCTCCAGGTGAGATAATGGATGATTAATCACTGTTTATGATACAATAGTTCTTTCCAGCCCAGGACAGTGACTAAGTTACTTCCCAAATAAATACTTCGCAATCAGCATATGCTAGTTCTCAAGTATGACAGCCTAGGCCTGTGGGCTGGGTCTCTGTACAGACAACAAAACTGTCATTCTGCTGCAAATCGTCACGGAAAATTAATGCGACTTCCAGTTAGTCAAATATAGATCAAAGTCTTTCAGGCTTCGTGCCATTTTTCCCTACCAGCAATATCTTTTCATTTTTCCCCCCCTTTATTCCTAAAATGTGGGGAAATTCTTTCTCATGCATGTATTCAAAATGGCCCAAATAGCCCTCCCTAAATGAACAACTCTAAGCATATTTTTATCACAAGTTCCCCCCCTGTTTAGTGCCCATTTTTTTCATTTTTTAATCTTACTTTGATTCATTTTTTAGTGCCTTTTTTCCCCTAAAACTATTTTTAAAACCTTGAAATTTCTGGCCTTTCATTTTTTATATCTCGTTGGCGTTTCAACTCACTAACGTCTGTTTCATGCTACTGTGCAGTGAATATCCCCTGAGCTCTCAAAACAAGATAACTTTCCACTTTTAAATTAATATTTCACTCAAGTTTTGGGAAATTTTATCTTCTACTAGTAAGTAGATAATTATCAATTCTTGGCCAAAAAAAAAAGGGTTTTCATGCCATGTAAATTTTCTTTTAGGCTTGTAAGTTACTGTGAAAAATGGCCTACGCGCATCCATCCAATCAGTTGTTTACAGTGGACGGTGTCACATATGTGGCTCTGGGCCTTAGGACGGCCTTGGCCCAGCGCCATGGCCGAGGGGGAGCTGACTGGGAACAGCTGGCAGAGCCCCGCAGGACCACAGGGCAGCCCCAGTGCCTGTCTGTCAGGAGTCAGCTCACACCCGTAGCGTGACGGTACATTGTGAGTAATAAAAGCATAGAAGTGAACGTTGTTCTCCTTTTCTTTTTTGATAATGTTTCATAATGATAATTGCCTTGATTGCCAAGAACAGTTTGGTGTGATAGAAAAGGTTCTGGAGCAGGAGAGACCTGGGTGTGAACTCCACCTCCACCACCAGTTGCCCAAAGCAACTAAGTCACAGTGACCTTACATAGGAAGCAGATGACAGCAAAACCTACTTATTGGGAGGATAGAATTATATATTTAAGGTATCTATTCTACCACCTGATCATAATGTAAGCTCAAATACACTGGTTTTCCTGTTTCAAAATTCTTTTTAAAAAATGATAACGTATATCTCATCTACTTCAAAACATGTTTTAAGACACACAAAAAAGCAGTGATTTAGGACTATCAAATCAAAGTTTGAGAGCTAGAAGAATGTTGAGAACCACTGAGTATAAAGGCTTCCCCAGTTTTATGAGCAACATGAATTGCCCCTTCTGTCTTCAGAACCTTGAGGGTCCTAGGCAGACAAGGTGTCTGGGACATTTCTGTAAGTCCAGGAACTGTGAAGATGGTAGCTCCTGGGGTGGGGGGCGGTGTTTGAGTGCTTTACAGGATTTATATCCACTAGTTGGAAAATCCTACTCATCTAATCTCTTTTCTTTAGAGACAAGGAATCTGGATCTCAGACATAGTCAGCGGGTAGTATTGCTGGGAAGTAAAAGCAGCTTTCTTGCTAGCATGCTCTTTCCACAGGAAGTGAGTGTGGGACAACCAGAAAATGTGCAAAAGCATCAAAATGATGTTCTTCTGCCCTCTGACCTCAGTAATAACTGGCTAAGGATTTAGAAGCTTTGGAGCAAATCCTCAAAGCAGCTGCAGGCCCTCAATGTTCCAGAATAGATATTTTAAGTTCTCCAGGCAAAAATTCCTGATAAAGACCTACTTTGTCACTGTACTAAAAGGGTCCCTGCCCAGGTCCCTGGTCATCAAGCAGCTGCTGAGACCTCAAATGCAAGGTGATTTCCTTTATTGTCACAGGAGAGAGTGGGCACAACTCCAGAATGGACATCGAAAAACACCCTCATCCTAATTCTCACATACCTCTGCCTCATGAGTTTTAGATATCTCTGAGCTTGAAGTTATTTTTGACTTCTTTTTCTCACATGTTCCAGGTCTAGTCCCACAGCAAACCTTGCTGGTGCTGTCTTTAAAACGCAGCCAGAGTTGGACCGCTGTTCACCACTTCCATGCTCCCACCTTCACCCAAGCTGCCATCTTTCCTCCTCTGAACAACTGAAGAAGTCCCCGAATGTGTGTGCCTGCTTCGACCCTTCTCTCCCCGACGCCTTAGTAAGGGTCAGCTCAGAAGCAGTTAGCCAAGCTTCCACAGGGGACCTATACCTTCCTTAATCGCCTTAATTTGATCCCCAAACTCTGCTGCTAAGTTAAAAGCTAGGAGAAAACTTTTTCATTAATTTTCATGGAAAAATTATGATGAATTTCATGCCAATCCAAGATACCCTGAAAATGTTTATAGAAAAGAAAATATTTTAATTGAACAATAAAAATATTGTTCAATTGTCATTATATTGCATAAATACTTAACATTAAATTAGAAAGAAATGTAAGAGCTCGTGCCTAAAAGGTAATGGCATGAATGTCTGCTGTGCTCCCTGATGGAGAAGCCCTGAAGTCGGTCCTCGTTGGCAGTAGACTGTGGAAGGCAGTTGTCCCACATGGGGTCCAGGCTTTCCTCTGAATGGTTTTCTTTATTAGTGGTTTTTAGCCATTTGGAGGATCATGGTTATCTTGCACTCAAAGTGCACCAAAGATTTGAAGTCATAGCATAGAAAGATACCTTCAGTCAAAATAATGGCTAAAGATGAGAGTGCTTGGAAAGATGAGAAAGCACATTTAGTGCTTTGAGAAGGAGAAGTTGCAAAGAATATTACCTCTTCATCCTTCTGGCTAAGCATACTTTGGCAAAATAAAATACTTTGTTTATCCAAATGTGGTGCACAGTTCAAACGTGTTCCATCTGATATTTGATGACTAATAACTGTTGAGTCATATAAAATAGCATGTTTTTCCCAAAATCTGTAATGTCAGAATATCATTTCTGATGCTAATTTGCTTTTTGTGCTTTAGGAAATAAAGGTCACTATACCAAAAACAGAGAGAGTTGTTTAGAAAGTGGGGCAACTTTTCAAGAATCTTTATGGCAAAGAGTGACTAACTGAATAGGTATCATACATGGTGAATCTATGCTTACTGGTCTTCTTATTAAGGCTCCTGATTCTTTGTGTGGCCATGTAGACCATCTCTGGCCTGTGTGCAACCCACGAATTAGAATGCAGGGAAGGTTGTCCATCCAACATGTTTCATGATCAGTCAATACAATGTGCATTTTCTATTACCTGTTGTATAACAGGGACCATGATAAAACATCTAAGCCAAATGAGGAAAGAGTTATCTTCACCCTCAAGGAGTCATCACACTAGCTGGGGAGGGGCAGGGCAGTTGTATAAAGTTTATGGTGATATTATGAATGATATAACAGAGTGCTCAGGAAGCAGATGGGGGCGGCAGGGGGGTGGCGGGGGAGCTGCTAATTCTGCCGGAGGTAGGGCGGAATTTTCAAGGGGAAACCCAGGAAAAGAAACATCTGAGATGAAACTTGAAAGGGCAGATGCCTGAGTGTGGGGGTGGAGGTGCAGTGTGGACCATGCAGGCTGGAAGGGTCTGCAACGGCCAGAGCCATGAAAAAAGAATCTTTTTGCGAGAAGTAGCACCTCTCCGTTTATAATCTTTGATCATATTGATCGTGCTTTGTTTCATGTTGGGGCAACAAAATTTATTGAAAGGTTTGATAAGGGAAAAAATGATCACCATCTCTATGCATAAGGATGTTGTAAAAATGTCACTTACTGCCTGAGTTATCTATTGCTGCAGAACGATTCACCCAGACTTGAAGGCATAAAGTGACAACTGTTTTATTATGCTTAGAAATGATGTAGGCCAGGAATTTGAACAAAGAATGCAGGGGTGCATATCTAGTACTCAGCTGGGGATACTGGAACAGCTGGAGGGGGATGTGGAGACTAAGTTTAACACTAAGTCTGAGATGATTTGAAAGCTGGGCTCAACCAGAGCAGCGGGGTGGGAATTCTCTAGGTTGCCCGGGCTTCTCGAGTACAGAGGCTGGGTTCCAGGAGGGGCCACCCAACACGTGACAGAATTTTTAGTGACTGCACTGTAGTATTTTCTGAGTTATAATGGGAGAAATTTCTTCCCACTATAACTATCAGATACAATCTTTTTTCTTCTGAGCAATTGGTACATTTCTGCCTTATGGTTACTTGGATCAGAAAACTAAGTGCATTTCTCTCTCAAGTTAGGCAAACTTTGAACTTTTTTACATTGTTTTAAAATGTTTTTAAAAGAAGGCCCAGGGTAAGCTTCTAAAATCTCTTGGTAGGTGACTATAGTTTGAGCTCCCTGTGCACATATATGTATGGAAGTAGGGGCAGGAGACGAAGGTGTAAAGAGAAGCAGAGGCCAGGTAAGGAAGGCCATATATGCCCTGCTAGGGTCTAAAGTACTTTGTATTACCTGACTTATATCATATCCATCCTGGTATGTGGGCACTAACATTTAAACTTTACAGGAAAATAATTTTTGACCAGCAAGTTCAAGAGCAGCATGATGGAATTATAATTACAAAGATTTTTATCTATCTTTTGTTTCCTCATAACCTTGTAATTTAAGCACTAGCTTTACAAGCTTTCCTATTGAGGCAAACTAGAGCATTGCTTCTAGAACTATCTGTGGTGAAGGACCCATTTTATTTTTTATTTTCAGTCAGCCATTCACTGTGACATTTTTCATAAAATAAAAAGGCATCGTAAGACAAATGACATGGAAAAAAGACAAGTCTGGTTTTTTTGTTTTTAGATTTAACAGGTATAAAATTACTTCATCAAATTACTGTACACTTTCTAAATGCCTGCTTTCATTTTCTGTACTTAGATGGGCAGCAAACAGTTCTTGGACCACCACCTGTCTGCAGACCAACTTAGAATAACATTAACCCAGAGGACTCGATGTATGCAGAGAGAATATTCTTCATGTCTCGGTCTCTTACCCAAAACAGTTACTAGTCTACCTTGGGTGGTCACCTCAGTCACTTTTTTTCTGGGTTGGTTTTTCTTATGAGTTGCATACAACTTTGTTTCAGTGATTTATTTAGAAGGGTTGGCTTGCTGCAAATGGTCTGGGGAATTGTTAGTGTCTTGCCCATTGTTCAGCCTCAGCTGGTGTTCAAAGACTGGAGCAAGTCCTCTGATGATTAAGCAACGGCATATGCATGTTTGGCTCATGATTTATAGGCTGCTGTGTCCTTCAGCCAGAGTTCCTGCCTGTACTGAGAGGTAAAGAGAGAATGGACCTACTTCAATGCTGTCTGTGTACAGGCTGGAACTATATGGTTGGTGCTACATTTGTGTACTCTAAAGATACCATATATATATATATAAAAATATGTGTAGATTAAGAATTTTTCTTTGCATAGCTTGGCTGAATTTTTGCTAGAGTTTTATGGTAGACTATATTGTACTTGCTATGTGTCTTTTCAAGAAAGAGAAAAGAATGCAGTTTGAACATAATATCAGAAGAACTTGCCAATTTTGTATGCCTCATGAGGATTGGCAACATCAGATTGTTGTAACATTTTCCAAAGTGAATTTCAAGGGATTAGAGCTGTCTTTTCCTGGTTCTTATCTTTCAGTAGATAATTCCTCAGTAAGATGTTGAGAAAAGTGTGGTAGTCCAGCCCAGCTAACACGAGGAGATGGTCAACTTGCTTAATGGGTTGTTGTTCCTAAATGAAGTTGTAAACCCTTATTATACACTGAAAATGCGTGGAAAGCTTTCAAAAACTAGGGCTTCCTGGGTCTTATCCTGAGATGTGAATTCATTATTCTAAGGAAGCATTGGGCATGGATATTTTTAAAGAATCACATAGTAATTCTCCTGTCCAACCAGGTTGAGCGCCGCTGCCCAGAACCAGAGGATGAGGGGGGAGTCAGTACACTTGGGTCTAATTCCATTCTCATTATATTACAGGAGAATTTTGCTTCAATAATTGGTGAAAGTAATATATGTGCTTAATACCTTTATTTTATGTACAAACCTGATCAATTTGAGAAATAGAAATAGTACAAAACAACCAGAAACAATTTATTGAGTAGTGTTTATACACTAATCGCATTATCCCAGTGTATCACAGTGTTCAAGGAGTTGGCTTATTATTTTGGCTGTAGAATTACAGACACGCAGGTACAAATAGCTTATGAAAATTCTGTGGTTGTGACTAAAAATAGAACAAGAGGTCCTGTCTTGGTCTTTTTAGTTTGGGGTCTAGTGTCCTTTCATTTATTGGATACTTAGCATTTTAGAGTCGATGTCTTTTCCCACTGGTACTTTTGGTTTATTTATTGACTGATCGATATACTGATATATTTTTAATTGAAGTATGGTTGATATATAATACTATATTGGTACAATACAGTGATTCAACAGTTACCCACATTGTTAAATCTTCACCCCGACTAGTGTAGCTACTGTCACAGAATGTTACAGAATTATTGACTGCATTCTCTATGCTGTACTTTCATCCCCATGACTAATTTATCTATGACTGAGATTTTGTGCCTCTTTATCCCCTTCACCTATTTCACCCCCAACCCTAACCCCTTCCCCACGGTAACCACCAGTCACTTCTCAGTGTTTATGAGTCTACTGCTATTTTGTTTATTTTGTTTTGTTTTGTATTTATATTCCACAAATAAGTGAAATCATGATGCTTGTCTTCAGCTTATTTCACTGAGCATAATACCCACTAGGTCCATCCACGGTGTTGAAAATAGCAGGATTTCTTTCCTTTTACGGCTGAATAATATTCCATTGTACATGTACCACATCCCTTCTGATAGTTTTGACCCAAAATATGTTCCCACTATTCCATAAACCACCATCTCCCTCAACACCTATGGGTTCTGTGTTAAAAATTAAGATTGATCCCTTGCCAGCTTTTGAATTATCCATCATGTACTCCTGGTCTGTTTGCTAACATTAAGCTCTTTCTACCACTGTTTCCCATTTGCATTTGACATCCTTGGGTCATCCTTTATCCTTTGGTTTGGAAACCTACCTTCAGGGCCGAACTTTTTGGTTCTAGAACTTGGTTTGTGTTTGGACCTGACCTCTTGCCTTGGCAAAGCCAATCCATAACACACCAGGTCCACCCATGACCTCATCTATGCTGCAGCAAAGTCCTGGCAAAAGGCAACCCCAATGCTTCAGTGATATTGCTCCAGACTGCAAACCCTTATCCCATTTTATACAAGCACAAATTCAAATAAAATAGAATGAGGAAACTATCAGTGATGAAGCTGAGAATATAAATTTCTGTTATGTTTCCATTACATTTCTACTCCTGCATGGGGTTCATGCAAATATTGAAAACAGAGCAACTAGTATTTCTGTGTTCCACAGTCAGGACAGTTTGGGAACTCATGTGTTGGTTGGTATAGTTGGTAAACGTGGTGTTATGAGGTCCACACAGCAGGTTAAAATTGCCTGAATGCACATCGGCGCTCGCCAAGAAAGAAAGAAATACAGTTGCATTAGCACAGCCAACGGCCATTACTTGAGAAACACAATCATAATCAAGACACCACCAGTGGCCAATACACTTCACTGAAAAACAAAGTTCTGATGGAAGAATGTATCTCTTGCAAGTTAAAATTCTCCACGGCTAATGATGATCATGCAAGCACAGTGTATTGTTTTCAATGATAGATATTGTTCTGGAGTTAATTATGATGTCAAACGGTGCAGGCATTTGAAATTATTTTCAATTACTTGATCAATACCTACAACTAAGCGGAAGCAGAGAGAGATCGGTAGGGAGCTGAGAGCTGCAGCGGCCTCCTACCCATTCAGAACTCGGAGGATAACCGCATGCTCACACATTACATGGAGCCGTAAGTTTGTGGAGAATGTGCGAAACCACTTGCCCAAACCTGTGACACTATTTAGACAATCAGATCATTACAATCCTATTTGAAGTTTGAGTAAAAAGTAGGTTGTAAAGATTTCCTTAAGCTCTATTGTTTCTAACAAAATCAGAGCTGAGTCTCACAAGTAGTGAATGCAACACATTGCTCCCAAGAAGTAGCCAGTCTGAGGCCAAAATGATTAATCAGTTTGTTAATAAGTCAGATTCACTATTGTGAACATTTCCATTTTCAACCAGATGTTATTGACATGGATTAAACACAGGTAAGGGTGAATCAGTTCAGACAAACATCAAGGAAAATACATCCAGAACAAAGCTGGAGTTAATGTTCTATTTAGAAAAAGACTCGTTGAATATTTCTGTACTGTTGAAAGGACTTCTCCAGAAAAGAATCTTTTTGCTTTAATTTTAATAGATTATATGATACTACAGTAAAGGTAATTTCAAAGTCATTAGAAGTAAATATTTTTGACTTTGCATTTTCTAATCCATGTTCTAATCATAAATTAATTTTCCCCTAAATTGGGTTATTTATGAAAAAATTTAAAAATATTCTTCATCTTCAAGGCTCACCCTCTGAAATATCATTCATTATACCAGGCAATATAATTAAAAGAAAACATATTTCCTTATTAATATTCTAGTATAAGTTTCTTAGGCTCATTGTTCAATGAGATATAGGGAAAATTATTTAGTGATTCATTAATAACAATTGGGTCCAAATACTGCCTTAATTTCTTCTCCTAACAATGGGCTCATTCATTTAAAACCTGACAGATTCCAATTGCTTACACATATTCACCACAAAATTGCTTATTTTCAGCTTATTGCAAAACAGACAGCAGTAATATCTTAAGAACAGAGATTGTGCAGCCATGAAGTAGAGGCCTCAAAATGTCTCACAGAAGATGCCAGGCGGTTTGGCAATCCAAGCTAATCAGATGCCCAGCCTTCTCTACAAACACATAAAAAAGCATGAATAGAAGGATGGTGAAAACCGTCCCCGTTAAATCTCAGGAACTCATCCTCTCCAAGCAGACAGCGTGGAGGATTCTATCCCATGAAAAATATCTTCGCATAACTAATCAGAAAACAAAAAGTACATAGCTGAATTTATGTAGGTAATAAGGCAAGAAAATTGTAGTAAGAAATATGAATATCCTGGGTGAAACTGTTTTATATTATTGTCTTTTGAATTGAAATGAAGGTTTTGAGTTCTTGGAAAGTAAACATGGCATGGATTTCATTTAAATTAATGAGTTTGGCCGTGTTTTTCAATGAATGTGAAAGATAGAAAGTATGACACATTGTATATACATTCTTCTTTTCCCTAATTACTAGTTTGCAAAGGCAGAGTGTTTATAGGTAATTCAAAATTTCAGTGAATTGAAATTGATTCTGGAAAGCAATGTCACACAGTTATGATTAACTTTCAACAGGGTGTGTGTGTGTGTGTGTGTGTGTGTGTGTGTGTGTGTGTGTGAGTGTGTGTGTGTATGAGTGTGTGTGTGCCTACCTTTAGTCCTCTGGGCAGGAAGCGGGTACCTACCATTTCTCAAGGATGGTCTACTTTTAATGTCAGTAAGTGCTGACAAAATTTATGGTAGTCAAATATGGACAAAATAGTTCTGTAACTTCTAATAATAACACACATCTTCTGTACTTTAACTTGCAAGTTGGATGGACAGCTTCCTGAAAGAGTATTTTGAAAAATAAAATAATCTATGCAGACTCTAGAAAAGGTGTTAAAAAGCTGAGTTAAGGGAGGGATAAGGTGAGAACAATTTTCTATCTTTGAAACATAGCAAGTAATCATGATGTAAGTTAGGTTCTTTAGAAAGGGAATAAATTAACTCAACTTCACATAAGAGCTTCAAAGCAAATTATCTTCATAACCTCAGAAGAGAAGATGAATTCAAGACTTTGCTTTGCCATCTTAGCCAGATCTGAGTGTACAGTGATGAGAAACAGTGACGGCGCCTAGATGCTGTTTGTCCCCCCGTCTTCCTTTCTCGTGCCCTCTTCCTGGCACAGTGCTAACAGGCAGGGATCTTTCTTCACTAGTGTGTTTTGTTCTTATTGCTCTGCCTTGAGAAGCCTCAATTCTTTGATATATTATCACACTCCAACAAACAAAAAACAACCAAAATCTAGTCATCCTGAAATGTGTGGGAAAGTGTGTTTGCTTTAAAGAATTCCTCCTGGTCTATCAGAAAACATCTCTCACAAAAGAGAAAGTTGTTTCTACCAGGGTGAGTTTATGTGTTTTTTTGCCTTATTTTTCTAGAAAAGAAATAATACAAGTTTAATTGTATAAGAATTTAAGGAACCCTCTGAAGTTTGGCATTTCCTGAATTATGTGTGATTCAGGCAAATAAGATTTGTCTGGTTCAAATGTGAAGATGTGATTCACTTCAGAGAACCTGGTGACATTTTCAATGTGCACATCAGGGATTAGGAGATATATAAGGTCGGAAGTAAATGCCAAAGAACGAACAATTGTGATTTGCTAAACACTGCATAAAACGTAGGATTTTCTGCTGTTTATACATCTGTAACTGCTAGGATTTGGAGTCCTGAACTAAGTGTGTGTGGGTGTAAGGAAGTCATTTTTAAAGTATCATTTGGCAAGAAATTTAGTTTTTGATTATCAGTGACAAGGAAGAACAGTGGCATTACCTCATCCACCACTGGGAAAACTTTCATTTTAACAACTTAAAAATATTTTCATTTGACATCTAAAGCCAGACTAGATGGCAGACATCTCTACAGGGTGTGGATTAAAGTCAGAGACATCTATACACTGGAATGTAATAATACCCAAATTTAAACTCATTTTATCATTTTGGATATGTATTATATGCCTGGTTGTGAACACTGCAGGAGTGTACTAAAGTGTCTTCCCCTTACAGAAAACTATTACTGGAGAGTTAAATCGCCCATGGAGTTGTGTGTGAGCATCTTTCTCTAGTGATAACTCTTGCCTTTCCTTAGAGGATTAAAGATATTGTCATATGTAATCTGATTCTGAAGTAGAGAAGCCTGCTCTCAATTGTCTCCAACTTTGATGTAATAGTTTCTTCTTTTGAGTTTTCTTTTTACTATAAAATGAGGCTTATAATAAAAAAAACTCAGTTTTTTGATGCAGCAAAAATTTCCGTCATTATTTGACTCCATAGCTTCCTGCTCACTATTCTAGTACATAATCCATATTTAATGTTTAATAATTTATTGTTTATAATGGCTGTATAATCTGTCATCACATGAATATACCACATATTATTTATCTATTTGTCATTTTATATTTAGGGTTTCCTAATCTTTTTCCAGCTTCACTGAAATGAATTTGACATATAACACAGTTTAAGGTGTTTTGATGTGACACACTTAATATATTGTAAAATCATTACTACAGCTTAGCTAGCATCTCCATCATGTCTCATAATTATCATTTCTTTTTGGTGGTAAGAACATTTAAGATCTCCTCTCTTAAATATATAGAATCTAGTATGTTGATTATAGTCATCATGTTGTACATCAGATTCCCAGAACTTATTCATTTTATAATTGGAAGTTTGTACCTTTTCACCAATCTGTCACCATTCCCTCCAACCCCCAACCCCTGGTAATCACCATTTTTCTCTGCATTTCTATGAATTTGTCTTTTTAGATTCTACATATAAGTGATATCATATATTTGTCTTTCTCTGTCTGACTTATTTCATTTACCATAATGCTCTCAAGTGCTATCCATGTTGTCATAAATGGCAGGACTTCCTTCTTTTACATGGCTGAGTAATGTATGTACACACACACACACACACACACACACACACACTCACATCTTCTTCATCCATTTATTTGTTGAAGGTAAGTGGTGGGAGAAGAGAAATGAGTAAAAACTACAACTAGACTCTCTCTGTCTGAAACATGTAAGAGTATGCTAGAAATTTAGAGAGTTACAAGTATTTCCATCCTCCTCATTAGGAAATCTTCATTCAGATTTGGATTTATGAGCTCTTTCTCTTATTGTAAATTTTATAGATTTAAAGTGGTCATATTTAAACTTTCTTCAGAAACAGAATTTTCATTAGGACTTTCTACTTAATTAGTGGTCTATCTAGTAAATGAAAAGCAAAGTTGAGAGACTTGTAGTAGCTCCAGAATTTTATTAAAAAATGGGTATGAAAGTATAGATTTTGAGGACAAATGATGCAATTAAATATATGGATATTCTAAGGATGCTGCCATCTCGGCTGTAGGATTTACAGGATTTCTTTAAAATGTGTTTGAAAACTATGATCTAATTTTGTCACCAAGTAATTAGTTACTATTTACCATTTTCTGTTACTGTTAATGAAGATGTTAATAAAAAGTTTGGATGGAGGGGTGCAGCAGGCTTGGAGGTTTAGGTAAGGATAGTTTGAGCCTGAAAAACAAATGCTTCGCACCCGCCACTTCAGACTCATTAGTGCATTTTGTAAGTATGAATAATTACTGTTCACAAGGAAACAAACCATGATTCAATCCTTTCCTTTCTCCCACCCTTTCTACCTACATTCCCCACTCTCGCCCCTGTCCCTACCACAGACACAATTTTTTTAATGTTTAATATATATTCTTTTTCTTGGGGCTCTTTATAAAATGTGTATTATTTTTGGTATGTGTGCATTTTAAATTACATAAACAATATTGCGTGCATATATATTTACATATGTCATTCTCATTTTTTAACAAAAATGTGTTCTTAGAAAGTATATTGAACTATCATACATACATACATATATACAGAAAAAGCACACAGAATATACCACTGAAGAATGTTTACAGACTGAACACACGTGCGCTACCAACATACAGGTCAACAAATATGATATTACCAGCCCTCTTCGAGCCCCTGCCTCCCATAAAGGCCACCATCTCATGACTTGTAACGTGTAATTCCATTTGGCCTATTTTGAACTGTGTATACTCTTGTGACTGCTAAACATGATGTCTCTGAATTTCTTCCGGGTGATTCTGTTTAGCAGATTTCCCTTCTCCTTTCTATGTAGTTTCCTAAATTATAAGTATACCATACCTGACCCATTCTATTTTGCTGCCTTTCAGATTTCCCAGGGGCTATTGCCAGCAGCCTTGGCTGTACATGGAATTTGGTGAACATGCCCGTGTTTTTCCTGGCTTCGTCCTTAGGAGGACAGCTGCTGGGGCCCCGTCTGTGCGCCAAGTCAAGCCCCAGGAGACACTGTCACAGGGTGTCCAAGGTGGTTTCCTGATTGATTATGTTCTCACAACTGTGGGAATGTCACCGTTGCTAATATCTGGTACTATTCATGCTTAAATTTTATCTATTTTAGTGGCTGTACAGTAGTGTCTCATTTTGAAGTTATTAACAACCTTATTGAGATATAATTGATATACAGTAAACGGCACATTCAGAATGCACAGTTTGATGAGTTTTGACATGTTTACGCCTGTGAAACTGTGCCCACCATCAAGATAACGAACACACTCATCTCCCTGAAAATTTCTTCATACCCCTCAGCAGAGTGCCCCTCCTGTCCCTCGTGCCCCCGTCTCTCCCGGGCAACCGCTGATATCTTCGTTCCTATGTACAAAATGTCTCTTCTTTTTTTCTTTTAGCTGCTTTTAAGATTTTCCTATTTGTCACTGGTTCTAAATCACTTCACTGTGATGTGTCTCGGTGTCAGTTTCTTTGTATCCCCTGGGGTGGACTTTGCTGTACTTCTACGGACTGTAGGTTTATTATTTTTGTCTAATTAGAAATATTTTGGCCACTGTTTATTTTTATTTTTTATTTATTTTTTTGTAGCTTTCCTTTCTCTCCTTTCCTTCAGGGACCCCAATCACAAATTTTTTTTTCTAAGTAATTGTCTTAATTTTTTTACTTTTTAAAAAATTTTGGTATCATTAATATACAATTACATGAGCAACATTGTGGTTACTAGATTCCCCGCATTGAGACAGGGACCCTGGGCTTAGACGGAATAGGGTGGGGGCCTCCGGAAAAAGCAGGGCGGGATATTTGCAGTCAGAGCAATGTAACTACAGGCAAGGAAACCCCCTACCAACACTGTGTTGATCATTAAGCTCTAGAGTCATTCTTCAGTGAGATCAGTTAATATTCCCCAGATAAAGAGTAACACATGTCTTTATTAGGCTAATCATTTGTAATCATGTGTAAGATTCACCTTAGCATACTAAAAGGCTGAGGCCTCTGTGCTGTCTTTCCTCTGTCAGGTCTGATGAGGTGATTTTGCAAACTGGGCAACTAACTTAGCTGCAGGCCCAGCTGTAGAAGGCACAGTAAAGGGCAGGAAGGATCCTACCTTAAAGGTAAGATTGCATTTTAACACCCAGGAAGTTAAAGAAGTAGGATTCTTAACTTACTCTTTAGCAAACAGACAATACCTCAGCCCACCTTGGGGGCTGGTCAGGCGGCCTTTTGATATGCTCCCAGACCAAGACGCCAGCATCCCAGGGAGAAATCAGAGGAGTAAATTTCTTGTGCTAAGTTAATTTTTAATATTCAGGGACCACTTAACAAGTCCACATCCCTAAGCCTTTTATCCGGTTCCCAAAAATCCTCAACTGCCTATAAAACCCCTAAGACAACGCACCACCCTGGACTCTCTTGTCCCGTCCTGGCCTGAGCCAGGAGCTCTGTCCTCTCATTGTATCTCTCACTGAAAGTCTCCCTGGCTCTCCTACCTTGACTGTTTGCTAAGTTCACTCTTCCGCAAGCAAGAACCCTGGCATCACCATTGTCAAGTCCCCACCACACACCCCATTACAGTCCCTGTCCCGTCAGCGTAGTGAGATGCTCTAGAGTCACTACTTGTCTTCTCTGTGCTGTACTGCCCTCCCCATCCAATCACAAATATTTAAGCTGTTTGAAGGTGTCTACAGCTCAGGTGTTCTACTGTGTTTTTTCCCTTATATTTTTCTGTGTTTAATTTTGCATAGTTTATTACTACATCGTCAAGTTTACTGTTTCTTCTGCAATATCCAAGCTCCCATTAGTGCCATCTGGTTTATTTTTCTTCTCTGCAATTTTATTTTTTTCTCTCTAGAATTTTACAATTTCCATTTTGCTCATTTTATCTTCCCTGTCTCTCATTTACATACTCATCTTTTCTTCTATCCTTTTAAACATATGGACTGTTCTTATAGAAGTTTAGTTTTCTTCCCTGAAATTATATATTTTTCTCTCTAGAATCTTAGAATTTCCATTTTGCTCATTTTGTCTCCCATGTCTCTCGTTTTCATACTCATGTTTTCTTCTATTTTCTTAAACATGTGGAATATAGCTATAAAAGTTGTTTGACATTGTGTTTTACTATCATCTGAGTAATTCTTGGGTCTGTTCCTACTGACCGATTTTTCTCCTCATTATGGGTATTTTCTGGTTCTTTGTACCTTGGTGATTTTTGTTTGAATTCTAGATAGTGTGCATTTTAACTTGTCAAATGCTGGATATTTTTGTGTTTCTATAATTATTTGGAGGGTTTATTCTGGGACTGAGTTATTGACTTGGAAACAAGTTGAATCCTCATGAGGGTTTCCTATCAAGCTGTGATAGTCAGAGCCAGAGGAGCCTGCACTGCAAATGTCTACTTAAATCATTCGTCTAACTTTTCATTGGACTATCTACTTTTTCCTTAGTGATTTTTAGCACAGAGTCATTCTCTGTGTGAGCCACTTATTGACCATATATAGGAAATAACCTCTCCCACTCTGTAGAATGCTTCTTACGTGTCTCTTAATCAAAAGGTTGTTTCCTGAAGAAGAACATGAGAAGTGTTCCCCTTCCTGAACAAAGCTGTCTGCATTGTAACAGGGAGATAAAGGGATGGTCAGAAGGATGGGGCTCTAACGGTGGCGTTCCCATTCCCAGTTCGCTGTGTCGGGGAGTCCCCTGGGGCTGCTCCAGGTACCCCTGAGCCATAGCAGGATCACGCAATTCCCTTTGCTTTTTGCCAGGACTGGTTGGCCCTGCTTGGAGAAAGTAAAGACACGTTTTGCTGATGACATGTGTTTGCCTGGCGTGGGGACTATAGAAATCTTTAAAAAAAAAATCTCTGGCGCTCATTCACCAAGAAACATCATATAATAAATACACCAGGTTTCCTTCTTATTGAAAATATACTTTTGAAGATAAATGTTTATTCAGAGATGAAAATGCCTATAGGAATATTTTCCTAGAAATATGAATCATCCAGTGCTTTGGCTTTTCGTTAAAAAAGAAAATGAATCTTTCTGCTTAAATGTATCTGAATGGGAAATCTGTTTTATCAGCTATTTGTGTTTAAAAGGGTAAAGGGTTAATAAAATAGCTTCAGTTTAATCACCATAAATTAATTTCCATATCTTTGTCCAAATAATCTCCAAATATTCATTATCCCCAAATCACAATAACGAGGGAACTGACCTCCTTATTTTTCTCTACTTTCCATCCCAGATAACATTAATTCATTTATCCTTTCAGAAAAATAATTTCCTTCCATGATGCAAGATGGTGCACTAGACACCACCTTTGCTTTCCTCCAGAGAAGGTGAAAGTCTAGTGGGAAGAGCTGGGGGGAGCCAGGCTCCCGGGTCCTTATTTAAGGTCTTGCTACCAGCAGCTAGCAGAGCAAGGACTGGTTCCTAAATCTATCTCCTTAAAGACATGCTCTTCCCATTCTACTAGGGTTTCTAGGAGATCAGCCTGTGTAGTTCATTCTAATCTGGGAAACTGGGAGTCAGGAAGCCACTTGATTACACAGCTCAAGGGCACAGGTCCTAAGAGATATGCATAAGGCTCAGACAAGCAGAACTGCTTCCATCTAGAAACTGAAAGAGCTTCTAACAGTATTAGGCAATTAAAGACTAGCAAAGCTATAATGTAGAAACTTCCAAGTGCAAGGCAGTATCTAGACAGAACACCCAGAGATTAAATGTGCTTGGGGGAGGGAGGGAGGTGGCTGGTGCATGGGCCTGGAGGGACTGCTTAGTGCCTTCATTAAATAATGTCATATGTAAACATATAAATGTTATATGTTAGCATGTAATGAAGCCAGCGGGAAATGTGAAGCCATCCTTACTTCCTATAGCTCAAAGGGGATCAGGATATGCCACCCCAAAATATGCCACTTTGGAATAAAGATTGTTTTGAGCTGAAGGCAACTGAGAATCAACAGATGCAAGAAAAGTTCTCTGCCCTCCCCTCATCTGCCTAAAACCAGGGCATAAATTTTCCTTTCAGGAAGGTGCTCAGGAAGAAACCAAGTCTTACCTCCAGGACAGAGAGTCACACCAAGATGAATCTGTATAAACAAACCTTACTAATATAAGTCCTGTCTTCCATTATATTTATCCTCCATGCATTTCCTTTCCCACAATTTATCATCACCAGAAGCCCAAACCCCCTCTCCTTTTTCTAGTCCCTTCTGCACAATTTATTGTCTTTTGTTAAAATGGTGTGTAAGCCCCTAATTCTAACTACTGCTTCAGGCTTTCACTTTTCTGTCTCTTCCCCTGTGCACATAAAAAAATTAACATCACTAAAAATTGCACCTCTTCTTCTGTCATTCTGTCTGTTGTCAGTTTCATTTGCAGGATCCAGCTACTTACTACAGGAGAGTAGAGGAGAATTATTTTTCCACCCCATCAGTCAGTACCCTACACTTTTTCCACTCGGGAGGCACCAATATGGTGGGGAAAATATCTGGCTAGGCGCGGAGCTACTCATTAGTCTTGGCCTGGACAGAGTTACTTCTGTGAAGGATTTTACTCCCAGTCGTTGTGCCTCCATTCCCTTGTCAGCATAATAAAAGGATTAGACTAGGAGAGGGTGGCTTTGTGACTACAGAACTTTGCCAAAGACAGAGAGGCCACATGCACCGTGATCGTTTACTGGTGTCTCTAATAGGCACCGGAGCAGGCTGATTCCAGTCCATGTGCAGAATATATGTCATCTCTGGGATAAAACATGGTAACATTTCTCCCAATTCCAGCATTCAGTGAATCAGTTTGTATCTTTTCATGGATTGTTGATAAAGATGGAAAATTTAGCCTATTCTAAACTCCACAGGAGGAAAAAGAGGGCAGATGCCTGAGCAGTGGTACAGTGTTCAGGGGAGAAATGAAATCTCTTTTGAAACTTGGGAGGTAAGGGTATCAAACTATCCACAATCTACCAAGAACGCAATATTCCTCTTTATCCCATGCTGTCCAAAAATTGTTCAGGCGCTATAGGTGCCTATAGAACACATGATTGCCATATAGAAACGGACCCCGCCCCTCCAGTTCTGATGTTCAGGTTAATTGGCAGTCCTGGAAGGAAGGTTGATGTATCTATGAGGAATCTATTTAACATTATCAAAGACTTGGTTTCAACAAACTGGTAATGGACAGTAAGTTCTTTCAGTGTGAAACAAATTGAATTTATTTAAATATGACCATCTTTGTAACATGTTGCATTCAAAGTCTCAAAAACTTGTTCTCACATAGTTTAAATTTACTCCCACCTCTTTCTCCCAGATGCAGATGGAATTCATGTAGAAGCAGACATTAAAATAAGTCACTCAGGGCCAACTTTCTTTCATTTACATAATGTTCTTTGGGGGAAAAGTATTAAATCAGTTTTAACCTGTTTGGGCCTGTATCCAAATAGTGGTCAGGACTGTTTTGAGGAGAATCAGTTTTGAAATTTGCAAAAGAGATCATATGAAATGCATTACTCAATTAAGTAAAGGAATTTATGCTTTATTGTAGAATACTGTACCATCTGCCGGATGAATGTAGCTAATTAAATTTCACTTGGTATGTGATTTTAACAAACAGTCGAAAAAGGAAAACTCTACAGTGAATTCTTCAGCAGCACCTGAAATGATAGATACCCACTGGGAAAGATCCCATCCAGCCCTGCTCAGGTTGCACACAGACGTCCCATTGTCTGGTCGCAGTCTGCATAATGTTTGCATTCAAAAGCAGGTCAGCGTCAGTAAGGACTCACAGGCAACAGAGAAAACCCAAACGCAGCATTTGTCTGCTGTTGTCAAAGATCTAGCAAGCCAACCTGATGGAGTCACAATGGGTGCAAAGCTTGTCTGGCCACAGCAGTAACAACTCTGCTCTGATGCACGCCGCCAAAAAGCCCCGTTTGGAAAGAGGAAACCAAAACTACCCCTGTACACAGTACTCATTGTTTGTAACATTGCAACTAAGCTGAAATGCTACAGTGAGCGATCAGGCTAAAGCCACACCACTCTTCAGTCTTTGACTTGGAGCGAGCAAACCTGGCTGTCTCTCTGGGTGTCACTTGCATCTGTCAAGTGGAAATCATATTATGTCACCTTGTCAGGAGCGCAGTTAGAGGAGCCAAATGCTATATATAAACTTACGTATACAGATGCTAGGATAACAAAATGATTAGTTAAAAGATCTGAAATGGGATGACGCCGTGTTAACTACCGAAGCATCATGGAGTCCAAGTTTTCCACTTTTACCCAGATGTTGTTCTTTTGTGTTGACTCAGCCTTTGCACTTTATATATCGACCAAAAAAAATGCATCATTAATTGAACACCAAGGGTGCTAACTTTCTGTCTTTCATGGGAACTGAGTCTTTCAAACATCAGTCATCACTTCTCTGGGAAACTTGGGTGAAATTAATACTTTCTTATTTAAATGATGCTGTGTCCTTTTCAAAAATAAAATGACAATATGTCATTTTCTTAAAGATGGGGCATTTCAAAGCATTCCTTCATTTGTTCTGACAGTTGAACAACAGTCCTTAATAAGAAGGAGGTGGATAAGGGCAGCTGGCTCTGGCATCCATGAACTATGAGAACAGTGCCAAGGTCATCTGTGTAATTCGGGGGTGAAGGCTTCTGAGTAGCATAAGCCTCCACTGGGGCTGGTGGTGTTCACGAAGCCCTGGGCATCATCAGTCCAGAGGAGGGCTGGGGCGGCGCAGAAAAGAAAACAAAAGATGTGTCTGAGCAGCAGGAGTTGATGCCACGAGAGCCTGTGTAAGAGAGGTTTCTCAAGTTTCATTTGTGCAGGAATTAAGAATCCATGGGAAATGAGCATTTTGGAATTAACTAGCTCATTCAAATACTGAGGAGGTTTTTCTCCATTTCCCCTGGCATGAAAATCACGGTTATCTTGGGGATCTACCTCAGACAGCTGAATTCAAAGTAATGTATTCACATGTGGGAATGATAGGAACCAATGCAAAACTGAAATAAGCAGAAGGAACATATGAAACCCATCACTGCAAAGCTGGACACATGCAGGTAGGGCAGGCCAAACTAGACACTAGGAAAGCCGAGAAAACACAGAATGGGAGAAATGCTTGGAGCTGCGCTGGGGAATACAGTGATTCTCCTGAGGTCGAAAGAAGCTTCAACAACCCAACCTGAACTGTGGAATTTGAAGGTAACTGTAAAAAAATTCCATCTAGAAAAGCCATCAACCCTTATTCTTTAATGGTATAAATATTAAAGACATTTTACAGCATGTCCCTGTTAAGCTGACCCTGTACACAGTACTCATTATTTGTAACATTGCAACTAAGCTGAAATGTTAGTTTCAGCTGTTTACAATGTGTATCCACTTAAGAGTGGATTTATAAACATACATCAGTTACCAAGGCTGAAAATTTCTAGCATCTTTTACAAATACATTATCTAAGCATTATTCAAAAACTGGAACCATTGTCTTGGTGAGATGATTTCTGGCAGGTGTCTGTGGGATCTCCTGTCCCAATACCATCGGAGTAGGTGTGGGCCACACGTCAGTCAGGAAGGATGGCGGCTTGCACCTGTGCTCGCTGGCAAGGCCTCCTGCCAGGTCGGGGCCCTGGGCTCCCTTTGGTAGCCTGCTGGCGGTGGTGCTGGCCTGAGAAGAATCTTGTCTTACTTTTGAATGTTCCCTTCAAAACCGTTTTGAACCAGTCTGTCCACAGGTGCGTGCTTTCTCTGTCAGAGACTGCAATTAAGATATCAACTGCTATTTCCTTGATGGCAGAGGGGTAACGGGAGGCCGAGATGTACTCATTGAGCACAGTTTGGGATAGAGGCAGCACCTGGGTTTCTTCATCCAGTTTGGCAGTTGATCTGATGGAGAAAATGGCATCAAGTGACATTTTTCAGGTCGCAAAAAGGTAACATGAACAGGCTTAGAGAAGACTGTCATGGGGACCCACTCTCCCCTCACTAACTGTATGCAGCCTCTCTTTGTTTAAGAAGAGGTTTAGAATTTAAATCAGAGACACAATCTAGATTTTCATTGGATTCTTTTAAACCTAGTTTCTTAGAGGCATATCTTTGGTGTCTATATTTAATTTTTAAAATATATGCATTTTTTTGGAGTTGATAAAATTGTGTTTTTCATTTCGTAATTTGATGTGACGCGCCAGCATCCCTCAAGAAGAACTATCAGCTGTTATATTCCCACCTCACAACTCCTCGTGGTTACTTAAGAGCAGGAACTGAAACAGCAATATCACAGTTAATAATAATTACAGCTATTTATTAAGTGCGTACTATGTGCCTGGCCCTGTCCCAAGCCCTTTTCCTATATCACCTCATTCAGTCTTCATGAGTGCTGTGAGCTGGGTACTATTATTTCCATTGTACAGATAAAGAACTGAAGCACAGAAATATACTTAATGTTAGAGAATTCCTATTTATGTTTGCAATTTTGGCTGAAATATTTCCTAGTGCAGAAATAGGTTATGTGGCAGGATTCTGCCGTAACCCGCCTCTGACAACCCCTTCCTTCCCGTCGGGGCCGTGAATCCTTCCCCACTGATTCTGAAACCTGTTCTGGACCAAAGCCGCCCGAAACAACCGACAACAGCAAGTCCTACGGCTCCAGGCCAAGATGTGTATCAGCATATCCCTTAACGTTTCTCCGAAATGAATCAGGGAGATCCCACTTCAAGCTAAGCAGCCCTGACTGGTTCATCCCTTCACCTCCTTGGTTCCAAGCTCAGCAACTACCCCTTGGGTGATGACAACCGAAGATGGGGGTCAAGGCCTGCCTCTCAGTCTGAGCCCCGCACTTTGCCAGTCACGAGGCCTGAGGCAGCCCCTTGAGCCACAGGCACTGGGTCTTTGGAACCAGAGTCCTTCAAATTAATTCCATGGCCTTGGACAAGGTACTTGAACTGCTGCAAACTTCAGGTTCTTCATCTGTGAAAAACACAGGATTATTGGGAGGAGTGACACGTGCAGAGGACCTGGCCCGGGGCAGGGGGGACGCATCCAAGGGCCACGTACTGTCAAGACATAACTCCTCAGGGAGAAAGTATCCGCGTCCAGGTAGATGCCAGGGGATTCCCAGGGAAAGGCGGGAGAGGCGGGACCCGCTCCGTCCTGAAGGCAGGGCCGGGAGCGAGCCGCACCGGGGCCGACATGCACTAGAAGGGAATCAGCCCTGCTGGCCCCGAACGGCCTCTTTTCTCATCTCTTTTCAGCTTCCAAATAGCACCTTCTCTCCACCAAGCAGCTGCGTGGAGCTTCGGCGGGTGTTCGATCCGACTCCGGGGGTAAAGTAGCCCCTGCCGCCCTCCAAGGCCCTCGACGTGGGTTTGACTGATGATGAGGACGGCTGTTGACACGCACAAGCGCGGGAACTGATGCTCTTACGTGAAGACAGCCAGGCGTCTGAAAAGCCGGCCACGAACAGTCATATGCAGAAAGATAGAATGAGAAGTTGTAAGGAAAAAAGAGAAACGAGCAACTGCTTTTTCCCTGTATCCTCATGGTCTCTCCTTGGAACACGGCGGATTGAAAAGGAGGCGTCGTTTCTCTCTGGCTCTAGAAATACTGCATGTTCCGTAAACGCACATTACACGACAGCTGCCTCTCAGCATTCAGGGCTCTCCGGAAGGCGTGCTTACTTGCCACTGTTTTTCAGGGGTAGAGGTCTGGGGTAACACATTCCCTGACGTAGGACTTTCACCGTCGGTTCCTAATGAAAGGCCCAGATCTGAGTGACGGCCCTCTGCCCGCCCTCCCCGCCCAGGCGCCTCCTCCACCAGTGTCTCCCATGCTGACCTCTTCACTATTTTATTTAGATGTGTTCTTATAAACTATGGGTATGTGTCTTTTATTTAAATTAATGGGATTTCCTCCATTTATTCATATTATCTTTTATGTTACGTGATGGAATTCATGTTGCGTGATAGAAATTACACGATGGATAGCTCTGTATTCTTCATTAGGTTAATGCCTAGGTATTTTATACCTTTCAGTTTTATACCTAGGAATATAGTTTTTGGTTGTTATGTTTGGAATCTCATTTTTTATTGTATTTTCAGTTCTTTATTGCTGGTTGTTTTATTTAGCTATTATCACAATAATGCTAATAGCATCAAGTTCAGTGACTGACGATAATAAAGATTCTTTATTACATTATTATATTCTATTGCTCTATCAAATTACTTATTGCTGTATATTAGTTAGCTATTACTACAGTTACGTGGCATACGAACCCGTCTGAAATTCAGGGACTTACAAAGCTAAACCCAAATCCATTTCTCTCTCCAGGTTGGTTAGGACTCGGCAGGACCTGACCAGCATCAGCGGGGCTGGGCTCTAGGCCATAGTGTGGGTGCAGGTCTCGTCTATATGCTCTTTAGTCTCCTTGGAACAATGGCTCTCTAAGGAATATTCTTGTCCTGATGGCTAGCAGGATGCAAGGAAACCAAACCGACCCATGCAGACAGGTTTAGAGCTCTCATTCAGGTCACTCGCCACGTGGAAGTCATATGGCCAAAGCTGACCTCACTTGGAGGACATGCTCCCTGCCCAAGAGAGGGCGTGGATATATAATCCTGGTAATAATCTCAACTGGTGTAGATAAATTCTATTGATTTGTATAAATTGAGCTTTTTAAATCCTTGCTGAACTCTCTTACCACTCTAATAGTTGTTGAAACTGTTGGGTTTTCAAGGAAGGCAATCATTTAGTTTGTATATTAATGTCCTGCCCTTCAATGCTTAGTTAGACCTACTATTTCTTTTTTCTTTTCTTGTACTTTTGGTCAGGACCTACTCTGTGAACAGTAGCTGTGATAGTAGGCAACTCTGTCTACTCCCAAATCTTATAGGGAATTCTCCATTAAGCATGTTTACTATATGTTTTTGTATATAATATTAACAAGTTAAGGAAGTAGCCTTCTATTCTTAGTTTTTGAAGAGTTTCACCATAGTTGTTGAATTTTATTAATATTTTCTATGCATTGACATAATTGTATGATTCTTCTTGCGTGGTTGTTAATGTGGTGAGTTATATGGATAGAATTTCTGGCGATTATCTTTTATTTACATTTGAATTGCATTAACTTGTAAATGCCCTGAAAGACTCGGTTAGTTAATTTTTTAAAGCATCTTTTCTTTGATCATAAATGAAATGAACCTATATATTTTCTGTTATTTTTACAGTTTTTATCCCACTGTGTAAGATTCTACAAGTCAGATAAAAAGAGGTTTTTAGGCTCTTGCTCTTACTTCTTTTCTGAAATAATTTTTACAAGGTAGGATTACATCTTCCTTACAAGTTGGCTAGAACTTACCTGCAAAGCTCTTTGAGACTGAAGCTTTTTGGAAGTAGAGATTTTTTTATTGCTATTTCAACATTGCTAATGTCTTTGGGCTTTGCTTTCCTCTTTCTTCCTTCCCCTCTTCTGCTCCTCCGTTTGCTGTAAACTCACATCAGCCTCACTTAGGTCATGGAGACCAGTTCGTCTTGTGCAGCAATTTTTACCAATTCTTTTGAACAGCAAATAAAATTCCCAGAGAAATACTGTCTGCTGACGGGGAGCTTTGCATGCTGGTCTTAGCATTTTAATTATTTTCTACAAATTGATCCATCTCCCTTAAACATTGAGACTTATCCATTCATCAGGGTAGCATATTTATTAGCACACAGTTCATAATATTCTCACCATTTTTAATTTCTTTTGTGGCTGTGATTGTTTCTACCTTTTCATTCTGTATTTTACCTTATCCTTTTCTTTATTGGTTTTACCAGAGGTCATTCTTATTGAACTTGTCAAAGAACCAGTGATTGGTAATATTCTGTTTTTACTTTTTACTTATTTTGGCCTATGTGTTTATTATTTTATTTCTTTATGTTTGTACTGCTGCTTTCTTACAACTTCTCAAGTTGACTTGTTTTTTTCTTTGTACCTCGTATTTCCTGATAAGTATATTTAAATGCAATAGTGTGTTTAAATGTAGATAGAGCTTTAATTTGAATCCAGCACACTTAGAAATGTATTATGGATGTTGTCATTTAATTTTACCCTTTCTGTAATTTTCCTTCTGTTGACCTTTTTGAACTCGGAGGTTATTTATATTGTTAAATAATTTTATATGCTGTATGGTTGCATCAATCCTTTATTCATGTTTTTGAGAGTCAAGTTTATTGAGTAGGGAGGCGAAGGCAGAAGGAGCAGGCAGGGCAGTTGGAAAGGTGCTGGGAAAATGGACGGTAGCTCCCTGGACGGTTGGCGAGTTGAGGGATTTGGGGATTAGGCTGAGCCGGAAAGAGTGCAGTTAGAGGGTTGGTTTGGAAGTTCGATGCATGGAACTGGGGTTGTGGAGCGGTCACAGTCAGCAGTGACGGCAAAGTCAAGGGAAGCCTTCGAGCGCTGAGAGAGGGCGAGGACACCCTCCCGATCCGGAGAGGAGGGCGTGTGCTGGGCGAGCAGGTGTCATGAACCTCACCGAACGGATGTGGCTTCGCCTGAGACCAACGACAGGCGCAGTATCGGTCAGCCTGACAGCAGCCAGTGGCCAGACCTTCAGGGGCCAAGGAAGCACGTGGCCAGGGGACCGCGGCGGGACTCGAGGCAGCAGTGAAATCTAGGAAGACAGCGACAGCATCTCCAAGTTCAGAAGGGAGAGGGGTATGAGGGCACCAAGAGCCACCCCTTGCGAAGACCTTGGGGAAGTGTCCTCAGGGGAGACCTGGGTTTTCGTTAGAGCCTGAAGGTGAAGGAAGGCACAGCAGAAAGATCAAGGATGTCAGCGAGGTGCTGATGACCGATGGTGACATCTGGGGGGCCCAGGGCTTCAGGACTTAGGAGAGGTTGGGAGGTGGGTCAGAGAAGGGGGTGTCGGTGATACCAGCTGTGAGAGAGACGGAATGAGCTGGGGGTCCTAAGCTTCCCACAGTGGTGGATATGAACAAGATGACAGGGACAACGAGATTAGCCCCTAAGTTCTTGAGGTAGAAAAGGGTGGTATGACTGGGTGGGGGAGGCTTTGGAAAAAGAAGGGAGCCTTATAACTGAGGGAAAATCTATAAAAGGGTGCTGAACTCAAGAGCTCCCCGAGACTACTAATATCCTTTTTGTGCATATTTATTATATTTATGTAACATTCTTATGCCGTTTGTTTCAATAATTCTGTTTTGGAGAGCACATGTTGTTTAGATGCTATTGTTTCAATAAGGGTTGCTCTTATCAGAGAAGGGCCAAAGGTCACATCTCTCCTGGTGAATTTAGGAGAGGAATGCAGGAAGGGGGACCCAGGCACAGGGCAACTCCACCCATCTCACTCCAACCATAAATTTCCTTGTTGTGGATTTAGCCTCAACTCTGTAAAAGCAGCAGCGGCCTGGACAGGCACGTGGCTAGAACCCACAGCCCCAGGGACTTTGGGAGGACCGCGGAGGGTGGCTTTGGGCTTCCTCTGGCCAAGAGGCCTTTACACACTGGCTCTGTCTTCTGTCCGGAATGCTGTCTGTCTGCCACCCTTTTCATCTCCCAGTTAAGTACAGCTCAGGGTCACTTTGCCAGGAAACCTTCCCTTCCTTCCAAGTTTAGACCTCCTCGTTTCATGTTCTCCTAGAACCTTGTTCCTTCAGAGCATTTATCTCAATTTGTAATTACATATTCATTATAATGATTATTTGATTTATGACTGTTCCCACGAGACTGTGAACCTCATGAGAGCTGGAATGGCATCTCTTTATAAGTCATATTAGCTCCAGTATTCTGTGTAGTGCCAGCCTTACAGCACACACTGGATGAATGAATGGATGAATGAACGACTTAAAAGAGGACAAGATGATGCTGAGAACTTTCCACTGGAGACAAGCAGTAAATAAGTGTTTCAAAAAAGAGGGGGGTGAGCTGGAGAATAGTTTATTAGAATTAGCACTGCCTATGTTAAGTAGCATTCTAAGATAAAGCATCATAAATTTCTTTCAATTGCCATCTATTATTTTTTCTTCTGTATCAGATTTCTAATCTAATATGTGGAGGTGAGAAAGCACAAGCCAATAAAATCTTAAAAGGTGTTACAGGTGGAGATGAAAGTCATATACATTTATAAGTATATGTAAGTATATAATTTCAAGCCTTCATATGGAAAAATCACAGGGTTTTAACTCAGCAAAAATATTTTGGAAACTGCAGAATTAGCCTCAGCGACATGATTGATTGCAGATGGCGACGGGGACAAATGCAAAGCATAGTATTACAAGATTAAGTGCTACTGTTTCAGTTAAAGTAGGAATCAAAAGAGCAGAACATCCTCCTTTGAATTTTCTGAAGGATCAAATCTCACCTACTCTGCATTGCTCCTTCAATGAGTCAGTCTCGCTGAGAGAAGGCTTCCAAGAGTCAGGGTGAATGGTTTATGATTGGACGGCAGTGACAACCTGAAATATGTTCATTAGTCTATAATGTTTAACAACGGATTTCACTAAGCTGATTCCTCGCCCTGTCAGTGCTGTAGTTCGCGTGCCAAACCCACTTCAGTTTTACACACACATATTCCCCCATCGCCTTCCACTCTCCTCATCTGACATTCTGGAATGTCACCTTTATTAGCTTGTTGACAATATCATGCTGCTAACTAAATGGCACTTCTGCCCATTTCTATCAGGGTCCAATCAACATGGTTAGGCTGATATTTAGGGATTATAATGATATGTTAACAGTGAATAATTTTAATATATTCATTGTTTATTCCTCTGGTTATGAGGCCCTGAAGTAATGACAGTAGCCTTGTTTGATTTTATGTTTCTTTCAGCTGAGGTCATTAGTACACTAAAATATTAAAATGCCATACCTGATGTTTTTCTCTGCAATTAAAATCAGTTTATATTCTAAGTTATTTTAAAGAAAAGAGTTAGGAAGTGAGCCCTTTTGTTCAGTGTTTCCCCACTAAGGAACATTTGTTTTTATGTTTAAAATACTCTCATTATTGTAGTAGTAGCTTCAGCAAAATCAACTGGCATAACAATATACATATTATGTATCACATGAGATATTAACATACATCCTTGATACTATCATTCTATCTTACTACCCTCTCAGAGAAATTTTAAATGAAAATCTCACATATTTCAGTTTATAGGACACTAAAATCCTTTTGAATCAGACTGACCTCTGAAAAGAAGTTCATCCATGTCTAGACATTTTCCACAGCCAATAATCAGTAGTAAAATGCACACACATATACCACACATATGTACACACAGATCAGTGGATGCTCACATATATAAATGCATGTATACTATGCATATAAGCATAATAAATATTATTAAATATTTGCATATATGGAAGATGTAGTGCAGGCAATGAAAGATTATAATGCCAATTAAAATTACGAAGTATAGTTGAAAACATAATTAAAAAGCAAATATCTGGTGAAAATAATCATTCAAATATGATAGACAAAGGGTTAAATACTTGGCATATAAATGGTTTATATTAATTCATGAGAAAAATATAAAGGTGCTAATAAAAAATTCAGGGGGGAGAGGGGACAAAGAACTTAGCAGACAGTTGAAGGAAGTGATACATACAAGAAAGAAAATATTCACCTTCACTAATGATCAAAGAAATGCAAATTATATTCAAGAAAATATTTCCCAGTACAAAGATGTATAATTTTTTTAAAGTGAATTTATGTCAAAATGGCCCACTAAAAACTTGAAAGTATTACTTCAAAGCAGTGTTAGGTTAAATATAAAAAAAGAAAGATATATTAGGGTTCAAAAAAGAGTACAAACCCATGTAACTCTAGAAACATATGAACATTTTTTAAAGGCATAACCAACTGCTATAAACTTTGTATTTATGTATCTTTCAAAGAGAGAGTCAATTTTCCAATAAAATTAAAAGGCAAAGAGTTAATGTAAGAAGATATTTTTTAAAACCTGGAAACATAACCATTAAATACATTTAGTCATCAATCAGAAGTCCATCTCTAACACAGAATCACATTTATATGACCGAATGAGGAAATGTTGGACTATTCAATAAATGGTACTTGGTAATTGGTTACTTATATGGAAAGATAATATCCTTACCTCATTTCATACACAGAGGTCAATTCCAACTGGAAT
Organism: Manis javanica; assembly: GCF_040802235.1. Lineage (NCBI taxonomy): Eukaryota > Metazoa > Chordata > Mammalia > Pholidota > Manidae > Manis > Manis javanica. Next base: position 2,449,282 of record NC_133170.1, on the reverse strand, counting down.
GAAGATCTAAACAAAGAAAATTTTTTTTATCTTTATGACAACATACATAGAAAGATCTTTATAAACTTGTGATAGGGAATTAGTTTTTAATGTTGAGCTAAGAGCTCAAGTAATAAAAAATACAATTTTGAATACATTAAAATTAAATTTTTCTGTATTAAAAATCTAAACAAAGCAAAATGATGATCTTGGAGATAAGAAGAATATTTGTAATTGACCAATATAATATATACACTTAAAATACTTAAAATACAAGTATTCTTTAATGATAGATTACTGTTATTGGCAATATGGCAAACCAGAGACCCAAAAGCCCTCTTAAAACATATAAAACTGTTTGATAAAATATGTACTTTCAAGTGAATAAACAAACCTGTGAGATAGCAATAAAATATGTCAGTGCCAAGATCAAAACAAAAACATCACTGCAGAGAGATAAGGAGGCTCTAAAACTTTTGGTTATGCTGGTATCATAGAGCAAAGAGTTCTGGAGGAAAGTCTTGGACTTAGCAGGACTGTGAACAATAGTGGAAACTGTCCCATGCATAGTCGGGCCAAGAGATGCTACACCTTCAATGAAGTGATGGACTAAAACATAAAACCACAGGGAAAACTGTCCCTCTCATCTTTGATTCTAGTCAAAGATTAAGAAAGTCTCCTGATCAATTATAGGACCACTGGTGAGCCTTCCATGGGTGTGATGCCTGCATCAACATAATTTGCATAATTTTAAATACATGAATCAAAAAAACATCATTTAAATTGAATCCAGGTCTGTAGTACCCTTCAGTACACAGTAAAAGAAAATGTGGTTTATCCCTAGAGAAAGTGTTATTCAATTCATGCCTCAAAAAAATTCTTACAAGAGAACAACTTCAAAAGCAAATCTTCCAGATTGAAATTATCAGTTACAACATATAGTTATATATAATATGCAAAAATGTATAATATACAAAACTGTGTTTAATACTCTTAATGAAGTAAACAATGAAAATAAAAATCTGATCAATGAGAGATTACAAAAATAAGCAGGAAAATTTGCAAAGAATGCAATAAAAATCCTAAAAATAAAAATATAGTTAAAAAATATAGTTAACTATAGTAAAAAACAAACACGGTTGGTAAGTTAAGCATAAGCAAAAAGAAAACTAGTGAACTCTATTATCACAAGAAATTATTCAGAATGAAGCACAGAAAAATAAAATAAAAGAAATATGAAAGATTTATCAACATGGAAGAGGGAGTAAGAGAAGTAAATGAAATAAAAGAAATGAAGGAGAGGAAATATTTAAAAGGAAGTCATGGAAATTTTGCTCAGAATTGATAAAAGGCATGAATCCTTAGATTCAGGAAGACTCATGAATTTCAAGCAGGATGTAGAAGCAAAAATTCATATCTAAAAATATCATAGTGAAACTATAATACATCAAAAACAAATAATATCACTTGAAAGAAGACAGAGAAAAAAGGTTTGTTCAAAAATGATTACCAATCAGAATGACAGCTGATTTCCCAATAGAAAAGATGGAAGCCAGAGACACTGGAATGACATGTTTAGAGTCTTGATATAAAATTGAAAGCCCAGAATTCAAGCTTACCCACTCTGTCTTTTAATAGTGAGATGTAAAAACATTTTCAAGTATACAAAAAAAAGTGTCTGTATCAAAATATACACTTCAATGATTCTTCTCAGAACAAATTTTTGAGAATACCTGTTAAATGTGGATAAACCGAAACAAAAATGAATATATAAAGCAATAATAATAATGTTTAATTGTAGAATTAAAATTATGCAAAAATATTAAATAATAATTCTATTAAATCAGGTGGGAGTAATTACACTAAAATATTCTGAAGTCCTTATATTATTTAGAATAGGGTAAACAGGCTAACTTTTGTCTTTGTTAATTATAAATATCAACACTTCTACCATGAGAATTAAAGGAAGAAAAAAAAACTCACCTCTTAAATCAATGGGTACTGGTAGAATGACAAAAATCCAAAATGAGAAAACATCCTCAATCTATTTTAATGAAAGAGAGAGAGAAAAGAGAAGGGCAGATTTAAATATATATCCTCAAAGTTAAAGACATATATATTCCAACCCATTTCTCTGTAGCTTACTCATTTATTTCTCAACACTCTATAATCCTAAGAGGTAGATACCATTATTAACCTCATCTACTTTTTATTACAGATTCTGAATGACAATAAAAATATCACATATCTGTTTTTTAAATTCAGCTAAAGTAATTATAGGAAATACAACAGTCTTACATGTATTTTTTAAGTTGTAATAAAAAACACACTAAAAAGTTGTGTTGACTTGTTTTCTTATTATTAAATACTACATCAATGCAATCTCAATCAAATTCTTAACTGTATATTTTGGTGGGAAGGGGAGAACATGTGACAAAACAGTCTGACCCTATATGGAAGGACAAAGGGCCAAGAACCAAGAATAGCACAGTGTACTGTGGTGCGGGGACAGACTGGTGGAACCTTACAAATGCAGGTATAGTCCCTGGACCCACAGATTGGTAGCCTTACCTAGAAGCTTGTTAGAAATTCAGAACCTTTGGCTCCAACAACCCCAGATCAACTGAGTCAGAATCTGGCTTAACAAGCTAGCCCAGAAGAAGGGGAAAAGATGGTTTTAACAAACAATTCTGGGGCAACCAGTAGCTAAACACGAAAAAAGCAATTGTATCAAAAGGTACTGCTTGTTTGTATGGTACTCAATACCCTTACTCTCTATGACCAAATTTCTGAAGAACATCTGAAAAAAATCCATAAGAATAAAAGTGAAGGCAAAAGGAATGATCTGAATGCCCATTTTCTGGGTGTCTCTGTGTCCGTATGCCTGAATCTATGCATCATCCTGTTCATGAGCTTTTCTTAGGTCCCCAACTTCAGCATGTCTTTGTCTTCTTTAAAACTTACAATTTTAATTTTGTGCAGTTTAGTAGTGTTAAGTGTATTAGCAGATGTCCAGGACTTTTTCATCTTACCACACTGACACTCTGTGCCATTACATGACTCCCCTTTCCAATCTCCCCCAAGTCTCTGGCAACCACCATTATATTTTCTGTTTCTATAAATTTGACTACTTTAGACATCTCATATAAGTGGCACTATATACAGTACTTGTCCTTTTGTGACTGGCTTATTTCCCCTAGCATAATATTCTCAAATTTCAGTCATTTTGTAGCATGTGACAGAATTTTCTTCTTTTTTAAGGCTTAATAATATTCCTTTGTGTGTATATACTACATGTTACTTATCCATGCATCCATGGGTAGACGTCTGGGTTGCTTACACATCTTGGCTGTTGTGAATAGTACCGCTCTGAACATAGGTGTACAGATATCTTTTTGAGACCCTGCACTCAATTCTTTTGAATATACACCTAGAAGTGGGATTGCTGGATCATGCGGTACTTCTATTTTTAATTTTACAGGAACCCTCTATAGATACACCATGTTTTCCATAGTGGTTGCACCAACTTAGAACCCCACCGACAACATGCAAGAGTTTCAGTTTCTCCACAGCCTTGTCAATACTTAATATTTTCTGTTTTTTTAGATATTAGTCATCTTAAAGGTATAAGTTATATTTCATTGTGGTCTTGATTTGCATTGATCTGATGATTACTTATGTTGAGTGTCTTTTAATGTGTCTGTTGGCTATTTTTATATCTTCTTTGGAAAAATGTATATTCAGGTCCTTTACTCATTTTTAAGTCAGATTGTATTTTATGCTATTGAGTTGTATTAGTTCCTTATATATTTTGGATATTAACCCCTTATGAGATCTATCATTTGCAAATATTTTCTCCCACTCTACAGGCTGCCTTTTTTTGCTGCTGATTGTTTCTTCTGCTGTGCAGATGCTTTTTTAGTTTGATGTTGTCCCACTTGCTTGTTTTTGTTTTTATTTCTTGTGCTTTTGGTGTCACAGCCAAGAAATCTTTGCCAAATTGCACATGTGTTTTTTCAAAAGGCTGCATGCTGAGGAGCTAAATGTTCAACACAAGAAATGAGAAAAACAGAGTAAACCTAGAAGTAGTACAAAGAAAATTGAAAAGATAGAAAGAATGAAACAGAAAACAAAATACACTACAGCATATAAAGATACAAAAGTTTGTTATTTGAAAAAATTAATAAAATTTGCAAGCCTCCAGCATGTACAATAAAGAAAGAAAGAGAAAGAACAAGTGCACAAATGAACAACATGTGATAAAGGGAAAGAGACATATTGAACACACCAGAATCTAGATTAGAAGGGTACAGGAAGGAAGGAGTGTCTCTCACTAATTCTACTGACTAACTGGTAATCGTATCCCTAGGAAATGGTTTGAAAGCAGAATGGTCTACAGTCAAGCACAAATATTCTTAACCGTTTTGAATCCCAACCTTGCCACCACTGTCTTTGTGTAAATTATTTAACTCTGTTTCCTCATCTCTAAATGGAGATAGTAATAGTCCCTTCCTAATAGGGTTAAGTTAATAAAAATAAGTTAATGGTTACATGAGGGTAGACACATGTCAAAATTCATCAAGCTGTTCACTAAGATTTGTGCATTGAATATAAAATATAAAATCAATATAAAAATCTTTTTAAAATGTGCACAATAAATAAATTGATTTATTGTACCTGTCCTGCACTTTCTAAGTGTTTACTGCTGCTGAAGTAGGATTTGGGATGACTCTAGCAAGCAATATTCTTGTGACTCTTCTGTCTGCAGCTGCACTTTTCTGAGCTCTTCAAGTCTTCTTAACATGCCAAGTAAGGCATAATGAAAGGGCGAGCAGACGAAATAAAAGTCAGAAGTTACTTTACAACAGTGCTTGTTAGAGGCTGGAGGAGAGGAAGTGAAACTTAATAAATGAGTCTTTTGGAAATGCACACCTCTGCACGGCACAGCTCATTGAGAACTGGCTCTACTGGACTACATTTTTACAGTAACTAAATGGAAGCAGTTTCCCAGTTTAAATCATGCAGTTTAAGTCAAGTTCCAGTTTAAAAATGTCAATCAGTCAAATCAATCAATCAATCATGCTGAGTTCTTTTGGTGCAACCCATTTTATTTTAATAACTGTCGACAAAAACATGTACTTTAATTAAACAGACACAGTGATGATGAAAGCAGAATGGTGGGAAAAGACACACTGTGCTAGCAGTAAACTTGGGAAAGCTGGTGTGGCTTTGTTAATATTTGATAAAATAATATCCAAAACAAGACACATTGTCAGACATTTATTACCTTTTATCACTGCTAAATGGAAACACCTAGGAGTGTAGAAAGTTAATTCCTTAAGGGTGCTCTCTAGAATTGTTTGCTAACGATTTAAACAGATGTGTACTTACAAACAGATCAAATTAAATAAAAAAGAAAAAATACAGGCAAATCCATTATCAAGGCTGGGGATTCTGGTCCTCATTCTCAATATATGCATAGAACAAGTAGAGAAAAGTAAGTCAGAATATCGAGCCTGTGAACAGACTATGAACCACCCTGAAATGTGTGACATTTCCAGGGCGCGCGGAAGCGTCCTCCGCGGAGGCCACGTGACAGGCCATCACATAAATCAGAGAACTTTCAAAAGATTGAGATTGGACGCAATATGTGTCTCAACAGATCCTGGCTAGAAATCAGTAGCAGAGAGATAGCTAGAAAATACTCAAATTTTGAAAATCAAGCAATACACTCCTAAAGAACCATGAGCTAAAAGAAATGACAAGGAAATTAAAATGTATGCTGAACTGAGTGATATTTCATAATTCGTGAAGTGCACTTAATTAGCAGAGGGAAATTTCCTCTCTAAGCTAAGAACCTTTAAGAAACTAAAAGAGAAAATCAAATTACTCCCAAGCACACAGAAGAAAGGAGATGAGCGTCAGAGTGGAGGTCGAGGAGGCGGGTGTCAGAGGGAACCAACGAAGGTCGGATTTGCTTTGGGGAGAATATTAATACATTTACTCGACCCTATCAAGTCTGATCAGGAACAACAGTACTGACATCAGTGATGAAAGTGGGGACAGCACTACTGATCCGACAAATATTACAAATGTAACTAGAATATATAATGAAAAATTTTATGACAAACTAAACAATCTAGATGAAATGGACAAATTTCTTGAAAAACATAGATGTGAAAACAGAAAAGCTGAAGAGACCTATACCTATTAAAGAGACTGGATTTACAATAAAAACCTTCCTATAAGAAAACTTTAGGTACAGAAGCTTCAGTGGTGAAGTCTATCCTATTTGAGGACAATATAATATTAACCTTACACAAACCCTTATTAAAAAAATAGGAAAGAATAAAACACTTTTCAGCCCACTTTATGAGACCAGCGTATTTTAATAAACGTATTATAGGAAAAGAAAATATTCCTCAAAACACAGAGGCAAAAGAAAAATAGGAAAAAAATAGCAAAATGTTCGAATGCAATACCAGCATTATTTCTACATTAAGGATAATACAGCCTGTTCCGGCAGTGTTTCTAAGGAAAGCCAGGCTCCTTTAACATTCGGAGATGAATCTGTAGTTCATCACATTAGCAGAATGAAGAAGATACTGTGATCATAACAAGACGTAGACAAAAACATTGAACAGAATTTAGCATTTGTTCATGACAAAAGCTTTAAGCGAACCAGGACTGAAAGGAGATGTTTCTGATCTGGTAAGAACATCTCTAAAAAACCTACAGCTAAAATCAAACTCTGTGCTGATATATGGGACATTTTCTCATAAACCGATCTATAGATTCAATAAAATTCCAATAGAAAGACCTGAAAATGTTTTGTAGAAACTGAAACATTCATCATAAAATTTATATGGATGCACAAAGGATCTAGATTAACCAAAGTAAACTTCAAAAAGAAAAAAGAAAACATTATAAGACATATACTATCTGATTTCAAGACTTACTATAAAGCCATTGTAACCAAGATGATGTGGTATTAGTATAGGATAGACAAATGTTCCTTGATATAGAAGATAAAAAGAAGGTAGAAATAGAACCACACATATATCCCTCCTTGATTATCATCAAAATCACTAAGTCTATTTAATAACAAAAAGTCTTGTCAAGAAGTGGTGTTGGAACAATGAACTAATTTTATGGATAATGGGGTAAGGGGGAGGAAATTCACTTCAATCCTACTTCCCTTCATATAAAAAAAGTTGAGATGGCTTATAGACCTATATGTAAGAACTAAAACTGCAAAACATCTAATCTAAAAGGAAATAAATAGGAAAATATCTATATCTTTGCAACCTTGAGGTTGGCAAAACTTTCTCAGACTGAACACACCCACACACAAACATGCACAAGGAGAAGTGGTGACCTTGAAAATAATTGATGAATTGGATTTCATCAAGACTGGGAGAGAATATTTCCAAAACATTTATCTGATAAAGACTTTTATACAAAATATATACAGGATGCCTATAAATCACAAATAAACACAAAAAAAAATCCAATTTAAAACATGGGCAGAAGCTTTGAAAAGATACTTTTCAAAAGAAAATAAAACCATGTCCAGTAAGACTATTTATAGGTGCTTAACATCGTGAGCCACCAGGGGAATGCAAATCACAACCACGATGTTACAGGGTCATACCTACTGCAGGTGCAAAAGTGAAAAAGACTCAGGTCATGGAGTGAATATTTGTGTTGCCCCTGAATTCTTTTGTTGAAGCCATAACCCACCAATGAGATGGAATTTTAAGCTGGAGCTGTGAGGAGGTTATTAGGCTCAGAAGAGGTCACTGGAGTGGGGGCTCGTAATGGGACCAATGTCCTTAGAGGACAGAGACTAGAGCTCACTTGCTTCCGGCTTCTTCTCCATCCATCCCTGCCTCCTTGCCCCTCCCTCTCTCTCTCCCCCGTGTGAAGACACAGTGAGAATGTGGCCTTTTGCAAGCATGCAAGCCCCCTCTAAGCACTGGGGCATGCTGAATTCCTGATCTTGGGTGTCCAGCCTCCAAAACTGTGAGAAATAACTGTCTATTGTTTAAGCCATGGAAACTATGGTATTTTTTAAAAGCAGTCTAAGCTAAGACAACTGACAGTAACAACATTGGTGAGGAATGGGCGCATCTGAAATGCTCATGTATTGCAGGTGGGATATACAATGGTATAGACCACCTTGGAGTCCTGTGTAACAGCGCTTTGTAAGATTAAATGCTATGACCCAGAAATTCTACATCTAAGTATTAGCCCAGTGGGAATCAAGGATATTTATAACAGCTTTATTCACAATAACCCCAAACTGGAAACAGTCCAAATACTGATCAACAAAAGGACGGATAAGCAAATGGTGGTGCACACCTCAGCTATCAACAACGGAAGTTTACCGACCACAGCTGCTTGCAGCAACATGGGTGACACTCGAACACATACAGAAGCCAGACCAAAAAAAACCAAACTGTATGATTCCATTTACATTAAGCCCAAGAACAAACAAAACTAATCTATGCTGATAAGAATCAGAAAGTGGTGGTGGTGGTGTGAATTGACTGAAAGGAAACCATAGGAATATTCTAGGATGGAGGAAAGTATATTGTTATTTAGTAGTAGTTACATGAAGCTATATAATTACCAAAATCGATCAATCCTCACACCTAAGGTCTGCGTATTTAATGAATGTAACATGCCTCAATAATACATAAATTAATAGCAAATAGATAATTAAACATTCCGGCTGTTGATTCACTTGAAAGAAATTCACCTTCAGGGTGTAGTTCCTAAGCAGTACTTCTCCCAGTGAGTAACACAGACCGCCTGCATAGAAGTGACCCGAGCGCTGTGTTAAATGTTGGATTCTAGTGCCTTACTCACATGTCAATCAGAGTGGATGCATTAAAACTCCACGTTCTGTTTTCTACTTTACATAAATGATCCCCATGCTTATGTGCGTTATTTTGCTGGACATAAACTGATAAAAAGGATGTTAGCCTAGAATGATTCCTTTCTCTCTAGTAGCTGCAGTTCCAGTCACTGTACGACCTTGTCTCTTTCTGTAAGAATGAAGGGGTTCTCAGGGCCCAAGTGCTCTGGTGGGAAGAGTCCCTTCCAATACTCCACAAGCCAGAACGAGCCAGTGAAGGCTCCTAGTCCCTGTGTGGTCACATCAGCCCCATGCGGCCCTCAGGGCACTGAGGGACAGTGGCCCTGCTCAGTCCTCTCATTGTTTCATCCAGTTTCACTTTACCGCCTTCATCAGTTCAAGGTGAACCCCTGTGAGACTATACTGAACGGGCTTCTCACTAGACAGTGAAGTCCTCGAGGGCAAGGATGCTTCCAACACCGTTTGAATCTCAGGATTTAGTTCATGTTAGGCGCTTGGTGAGTAACTGTTGATTCAGTGAAAGAACTAATACAGCTAAAACCTGTCCTGTAACATCTCCCCACATAATTCCTTATCCTTACTGCAAATCAACATGTTTGGACAGAAATAGTCTACTGGTTACTAATTCATTCTATTTTCCTCACTTGTAGCTTAGGTCTTTCCATTTCGATTTCAAAAGATTATGAAAGAAGTAAGTTCTTTCCTGCCCCCAAGACCGGTCATGCCCTGTTGGGAACAATGGACTTAAAGCCATTAGGGACACTAAATTGCTTGTGGTCACTTGCACACACCAGCATATCTCCTGCGTCCTTGCCTGTGGCCATGGTCTCTGCTCTGGCTGGAATACCCTCCCCATCAACACCCATTCTTCTGAAAATACTGTTACTTCTCGTGTGCAGCCCCTGCACCAGGGGATCCTGGGGACCTGCAGGATCACAGTCCTACCCCTGGAACCCTTTGTTTCATACTATGTTTATCTGTGCCATATTACATGGACTTCAGCTAGACTGTGAGCCTGTGATATAACAAGAATAAAGCATTGACCTCTGTGTACTCTGAAAATACACTGTAGATGCTTAACTTATGTAATTTGAGACAATTTGAATTCTGTGACATGTTGAGTTCACACACAAAGTGACCACAGCATTCTCCACATTGCCAGCCCAATAATGTCAGGAAGTAAATGAGGTCATATCTTCTAGGTGGTTACTAACCAATCTGTCCTTTGAGGTGGTCACTAATACTTTAGTAATAAAGTCTAAAACTTTGGGGGTGGGGTTGACATGAAAAACACCAAACTATTATTTATGAACCTTTCTCCTGCTTCTTTTGGGAGGACATTTGCTTATTTCTAGTCCCATGGAATCTCTTCCACTCTCTGTATGAAGCGACAGGAACTTGGACTGAGACAGTAGCCGGAGCACAGAGAGGAATGGCCGTGAATAACACTCAGCGAGCGGCGGCCGATGCGTGAGGTTGAGCGGGGCCGGGAAGCAGGAGACGGCTACAGAGATTCAGCTGATGACCTTCCGGCCAAGGAGACTGACCTGCCCGCAGCCTTGGCCACGGAGAGGCCAGAGGAGCAGCCTGACCACCAGACAGCGAGCCGGCCCCAAGGAACCGGCAGGAGACCCTGGGGCGGAGGCTGAGGCTGCCCCCTACCCCCTCTTTCCTGTGCTGCCCAGACTCCCCATCTTCTCTGAAGCTCTCACCTGGCCAGCGGCTGCTCATCCATCCTGGATCCACCAAATGTTTGTGCCGAGCTTTACAGCTCACTAAGGCCTTCCTGTCATCCTTGTGCGGTGGATCTCAGTTCCCACTGTGCAGTCATGGGACTTGGATAGTAAGGGGCAGAGCTACGGGGTGAGTAGGGGGCATCATGATTCTCTTTATTCAATTTCTACTATTTAACACTATATCAGGTTCTCTAAGAGACAGAAGTATAAGACATGGCCTTTGACCCCAGGTGCCCATCACCATGAAATATGTCAGATGATTAGAGAGCAAGTGTGTGCTCAGGTAACTATATATTAGTAAGTATATAACAATATGTAAATACAGAAAGTTATATAAAAACTGCTATGTTAAAATCCAGTATTTCATTCGGGAAAAGACTCTTACATATTTATCCAGTTGCCAAAGACACAGGACAATATAGCACTGGCTCATTTGTAGAGATTTTATAGGACCTCTAGATTCTATTTATTAGACTATATAGGGCTGATAATTGAGAAACTGAATTTCTTCACTTATAAAAATATAAATTTTTTCTTGACTATTGTCAAATAAAATAAAGCACACACATTTTTAAAAAGCTTCATAAGTTCAGCAGGGTTGTAAAAGAGAAAAATTAAGCATATTTTTAAAAATAATATATCTACATTATGTATTTTAGACTGAAATATGAATTCCTGGTGGGAATGGTAGAAATATACTTTGATATATGAGCTTCATGTTCATTGCTTTTTGTATTAAAAATGCACTCTTTAATAATAGCTGAAGAAAATAAAAACTGATTTCATAAAGGAGTAATTTAGTTCTCCTAGAGGAAATAACTTTGACCCTGATTTAAAGTAATTTATAGAACATGGATCCTCTCTAAGGATCATGTTAGGCTTTTTGAGGATTAGTCTTTTCCAAGCAGGAGGTAATTAGAATTTTTAGAGAAGAGCGTTTGTGGCAAAAAGTTGGAGGGGGAGGGTCTGTTTGGGGATTCTTCTCAAATTAGCATCTGTCCACACCCCTGCAGCTGGTCCTCAACGAGGCTGCATAAAAATTGGTTTCAGCCATAATGTTAAAGACATTTCACCAAATTGCACAGCTTTTACAAACAAAACCATGTTTTCTTATTTCGTTCTGGAAAAAATGAGAAGCAGCCTCCAAAGCCTCTTCTAGTCATTCATACAGCTTCCTTCCGCTTTCTGCCACCAGGAGGGGAGCTGCTCCTGCCGGGGCTGAACAGCAGGCTGACCTGGAAGGGCTGCACTGCAAGCACCGAGGAGGGAGGGGAGCTTCCGCGTGAAGGGGCTCGAGCTGGAGAAGGAGCAGGACCTCCTGACTCTGTTCATGGGAGCTCGTGGTCCTGCAGGGAGGCTGCCCCGCGGAGGCAGGACACACGCAGCGCCCGGGGGGCCTCGGGCTGAGAGGAGAGGAGCGGGGTCATCAAAGATGCCCACTGGCGTCGGGGGTCCGCCCTGGGGGCTGCACTGTCGGGCCAAACACAGCTGGGCTCGCTCAGGCCCTGGAGCCGCCTCCCATCAAGGTCAACCCCTGCTTCAAAGACACCCAGCAGAGGGGAAATGAAAGTGCAGGGCATCCTGCCTTGGATCTGTGTTCAAAATGGCTCATGCAGTTTGCTGACTGGTGTCTTTCCGAGTTCATCGTTACTATTTGCCTTTTATCAAGAGCCAATGATATGCGCTAAAGACACACACGTACACATAAAATATTATTCTTCCCCTATGGGGCTGGGTGGTGGTAACATTGCTGTCCTCTCGGGAGACTGTAGCTGGAGCGCTTGGGGGCCACCAGACCCAGGTCAAGTGGCTGGAAAAGAGGTTGGTCAGAGATGAGAAGACTTCCAAAGGGGAGAGATGCCAGCAGGGTCTGGATACGAGTTTCATGGAAGGGGGCAAATGAACATTTGAAGGAGAAAGAGAGAAAAACAAGTCCCGCCACCTCCAACCCGTGTTTAGTCGAATAGAAATAAGCAGATGGTCCAAATTGAATCATCTCTGCCTTCTTGGTAAATAGATCTTCATCTTGTAAAAAAAAAAAAGCACAAATTTTCTCAGAGCAGCTTCAGCCTCTGGTCCTGGACCTTTTCCTGACCCCCCGGAAGAGCCTATGAAGGTCTGAGGTTGATTCATTCTCTTCTCTGTGCTGTCAGATCGTCAGTACCTGGGAACCCAGATTTAACGTGGCCGTGAGAACCCGAGAATAAAGACCCGGGGGGCCACCATGGTAGCAGAATTGGTGTCATCTAGTCCAACCCAAACCCCACTAATGAAGACGTTACCAGGAGGTATCTCAGATCTCAGGATAACCGAGCAAAAGAAGCCCAGGAGACGGCTCTCCCTGCTCTTTCCAGGAACAGAGAACCTCCTTTTAATATATATAATAATATATAATATATAACCTATACTTTTAACATATACAATTTTGCCAATTATACCTCAATATGGGGGGAATAATAAATCAATGGTTACAGTGATTATTTAAATATATAAAGTAAGATATAGAGAAATGACAATTATATAATATCTAAGCATGAGCTTTTGATTTTTCCGGGTCTTGTGTGTCCTTAAATGGCATTTTAGAGCTATTTTCATATGCAGATACAATGTTTTTTGAAGGTGGTTTGGAAACAAATTTATGTTGCTTTGATAAACAAGATATTAACTTTCCTCCCATTAAAAAAATAAACATGTATTAAGAATCTTCGCGTTGTCGTGCCGCAGACGCGCGACAGTCCCTCTTGCAACACTGAAATGCTCTACCCATCATCTTCCATTCTATTTTAAATTTGATATGGTTTGGATATATGAACAAGTCATACCTGCATTTTATTTTATTTTCTGTTTCACTAGCTTTCTAAATTTTTATTGTTTTTAGTAGTTTTAAGTTGATTGTCTCTGGTTTTCTATAGATACCGTTTCTGTAAATAGTGAGAGTTTATCTCCTCCATTAAAATGTATTTACCTCTGACTTTTTTCTCTTCTTTCCCTTGGCTTTTATATCCAGTAAAATGTTAAATAATAGAGGTGATAATGGACATGCTTATCTTGTTCTTGACCTTAGTGGACAGTTCATTTGAGGAAAGGTATATCTTGTCATGTTTACTATATTTAGTTTAGCCTTAATTTATTGAGGGTTTACAAAAATTCTAATTAAGAAAGACACGGAGTTTTTTCCATATCATCTATTAGTTCTTCCTAGGTATATTACTATGATGGGTTATATTAATAGATTTCTTAATATTAAACCATCTTGCTTTCCTGTAATAAATTTTTCATGGTCCCCATATGTTACTCTCTTGGATATTTGAGTTTATATTCAAAAACTGACTTGCAAGTTTCAGTTTTTTTTCAGTCTGTTTCAAACTTGGGAACATTTTCCTTCTTTCTCTGTGCTTTGAAGCAGTTAAAATATCACTGAAATACCTGCCGTTTGAAAGTGCAGCTGAATCACCCCATAGAACCTGTGACGTCGCCTGGGTCTGGCGCTCCAGGTGGGCTGCTCCATGAAAACATTTTTTCTTTTTCCTGTTAAAATGAGTCTGTTTCAATTTCCTCCCTTTCCTGGAGTCAGTTTTGGTAAATTACTGTCTTAGAAAACTGCTTCACCCGGGCTTTTCTTTTTTTTTTTCATATTTCAGATAAAGAAACTGAAGTCAAATGCTGTGCACTGAGGACTACAGCCAGATCTCTCCTGGAACTTGGTTGTGTTGTTAATGTTGTTTTAAAATATACCAGTTTCCACCATGCTGGTTCGTGATGGAGGTGGCTGCGATGAGGGCAGGTTGGAAGGATGGTGCGAAAAGAGGGCCCTCTAGGCAGAGCGGTTAGCAGGAGCTCATACGATATCGTCAGTGGTTAGAGTAGGACACAAAATTAACTTCGGTGTAAAGATACTGAATTAGTCATAGAAATATGAGCAGCTAGGAACAAATTCCTGCAGTCAAAAAAGTAGGGGGCACATTTGGAAACGGCATTGCATATAAGGAAAGGAAATCATTAAAATTAATCTTGGTTTTAATATATTCATTAATAATAGGAACATGAACAGCTGGACACTGTCTTTTCTACCTATAATTTCAACAGTGTTTTCCTCTTTCAATAGCTAAAAAAAATTTTGGAAAATACGACTTAATTTGCAAGTTTCTTCAGTCACATCTCTAATGAAGAAAGAAAAATAAATATGCCAAATAAACAAACTTTTATAAACATCTAAAAGTCATTACAGGGAAATATCTTTACATAGGCATATACTAAGTTCTTTATTAGTCCTATGTTTTTGAAGGAAATCTCAAGTTTGTACACAGCAGAAGCCTCAGAATGAGTTCCCAAGCGTCCAGAATGACTTAGCCAACACAGGAAGAAACAGAATTTCCTTAAAGAAAAAGCTGCTTAACCCCAGAATCAAAACAACCACACAAGAAGGACAAATATGCTCCCAGAAGCAACGATAAGGAATTCTTCAACATTCATCATATAATGGAAAAATACTTATTCAAAAGAACGGGAAAGTCCAATCCATACAAAACCAGAAACATTAAAATCTGCATGACTACGTCAGTCAGATGAGAAAAAGCAGTCAGTTACATAAGGCACGCAGTTTCCAAGGGCTGCTCTCCTTGCTGGTATGTCAGTGCATTCAGAGATGGGTTTTCCTTTGCTGTGTCCCTTTTCTGTATTCCACCACATTTATTTCTTCAGAGCATACATGATATTCTTTACTTCCTTACATTTAAATGCAAGAAGGACCCCAAAACATTTTCCTTTTTCTCCTATAGTTTAAAAATCCCTTTGAAAGGATAATTTTCTAGAGTCATGAATGCATGGAAGAAACTTCTAGAAAGAAGCTCAAGCATTGCTGAGGCAATTCAAACAGTTAAGGATAAAGAAGTATGTGAAACATGTAAAATAATGAGTTATCATTTACAGAGGAGGAAAGCATAGCATGCAGAATAAAGAATGCGACCAGATAAAAACAAAGAACCTCAAGCTGAAGTCAGATTAGAAGTTAAATTTCCTTTTTCTCTATTTACCAATCAAGTCAATTCTGTGTGTCTGATTCCAGGAAATTAATAAAATTCAGGACAAATTGGAGTAATTTCCTTTGGGAGGGAGTATCGTCTAATGGGAACATAGCTAGCAAAGGGCATATTTTTAGTTCCAAGGTCTGGCATGCACAGCTCCACACAGTTCTAATCACATATGTGGTAATAACAAGGAAGGGCTCAGTCACCGTATTTCTTAATAGCGGTAATATAAGTTATTTATTGATTCCTGAAGAAATTGCCTATAATATTTTCCTTTTGTGCCAATGGAAAGCATTGTAATTACATGGAAATCCATGATAATGTATTTAAAGAGCTCAAGTCGGGACACCCCAGAGCACTTAGAATGGAGTAACATCACTCCATACATAGCAATTAGAGAGCAACGAATTAGTGTCACTTACTGTGAGAAGCAACTGATTAATTATGTTTAGACATTGCTGCTGAGGGAAAACCCAGAGCCTACAGCTTCCAAATTGCACTCTCTGCCGCTCAGCTGACACACCTCTGCTGGCTGCAGAGCTGCTCCGTGTTTGATTCAGCCTCTCTCTCTGGCTGGTACAGGCACCCCTGAAGTTCTACCTGATGCTACTGTCCTGAAACAACTGTACATGAGAATGACAGCATACTTTTCCCTCCATCATATTAGGAGAGTGATTCGTGAGGCAGCTACGAGGCTGCACACCTCCAGGCCCGGCTCTGCAGGCGGCCGTGCAGTGCATGGCCACCGCAGTGGTATCCTGGCCCCCCTCCCACTCTGCAGCGACGTGCATCAATTCGGAAAATGAGAATTGCTCAAGGAGTCAAAGAAGAGATGTGAGCACCTGCCACCTTCTGTGAAGTTCTTGTGTCGAGGAGGTATTTTTTAAAATACCCAAGTTTTATCAAATTTTCATTTACCCTTGAACGTCCCGTCCAGCTTTCCTAAGCTGAATCTGGTAACATCGTCTCCTCTGTCATCGCCACATTCATGCCCCACCAGGGTGGGAAGCGAGGCCAGATGGTTGTTGGAACATGTGTCAGTCTGTTTCGCAGTTTCCTAAAAGAAACGCTGCTAAACGCCAGAATCAAAACAACCCCAAGAGGAGGAAGAATATGCTCCCAGGAGGAATCATGAAGGAATTCCTCAACATAAATCACACCGTGAAAAGTAATTACTCGAAAGAATAATTCCACTCCGTCACATTTCTTTCCGTTGAAACGTGAAATGCGTTCCTAAGGCTGCTAGGGAGACGGGTCAGCTCCAAGTCCACTCTGGGCAAGGACAGCCGGGCAGGCCTTTCCTCCTTCCACAGCACGAGTTGTGCCCACACGCATGGGCTGAGTCCCCGGCTGCGCTCTGAGAACCGACCTCTAGTACGAGTGACCCCGAGTCAGGGAGAGGGAGGGCCTCCCTGGCCTGAATTCTTAGGTGCACAATTTATAAAGTCAGTTAGTTCCTCCTCTCTCTTTCAGTTCTCCCCGTCTTCTCCCTGAACCCCTGCCCAGGTCCAGGCCGCTGGACTCCGTCTGTGCGATCGGCTATTACTGGTCAGTCATCTTGTACTTTAATATGTACAGAATATACGGTGAATCTTATTATAATGCAGTGTCACTCTACAGCATCTAGTTAACAATCCTGTAGTGTACATTTGAGATTTGCCAAGAGGGCGGCTCTTAAGCGTTTTCACCCAAGAAGGAGAAGGGGCAGGAGGGAAATGAGGAGTTAGAAGGGAAGAGGAGAATGATCAGAAGGAAGTGGTGACTGTGCGTGGTCACGGGCAGATGGATGCGTTGATTAGCCTGAATATGGTGATCGTTTCACAGTGTGTACGTCTATGAAAACATCCACGCGTACACCTTAAACGTAGTTTTCCTTTGTCGGTTATACCTCGAGAAAACTGACAAAATGCAGCCTCTGGTGTAGTAGGTTTTACGTTTGGCCCAGCCTTCTGCATTTCTGTCGAGTGCCCGCATCCCTGCGGTGCCTCCAGCCAGCCAACCATGCTGTGAGGAGCAGGCTTCTAACTCGTCTCCTGTTCCCAGTTTCTCCCCACAAAACACCCTATTATTGCATCGCGAGTGATTTCTCTTAAGTGTCATTGCATGAAATGTGACCCTGGGACTTTCTGTGACAGAAGCGGTTGGAACCCGTATCAGACCAGAGTAGTCATAACTCTCAGCGTAAGGCTCCCAAATCTGCATTCTTAACAACCACCCCAAGGTTCTCACATGCCCTAAAATTAGTAAGGTGCTACTATTTTAAGACAAGGGTCCAAATCAGATGAATTTTTCTTCCCAAAACATTTTTAATAGTCCCTGACTATTGAATAAAATTCCAGATTAAACACCCTGAAGGCATTTTCCTTCCTGCATTTTCTGTTTCCCCTGCCCTCGTCTTGCTGGTCCCACACACCAAGAGAAGAAAAACTGGCATCGTGAAAACGGTGGTAAGAACTGTCACTAAGGAGGACCTATTTATACCTCATTTAACCCATTGAAATCTCATCATTTGTATGAAGAATCTACCTTATTTCACCATTTTTCACCCTTTTAGGTAGGTGATACTTCCTCCATTTCACAGATGACAGGTCTGAATATCAGAAAAAGAGGCAGGTTTATTAGTGGGATGGATTCCAGCTCGTGTTATTGTCAGTCTCCCATTTACTAAGCCTGGAAATTACTCAGACTTGCTTTATAAATGTTTTGCTCCCAAGTAATTGTTTGTGTCACAAACAACTGGCAAAAAGCACAGCCATTTCTAGGGCATGCAATGAATAGTGGACACGAGCTAGACAAAAGGGACAAGGATGTTGCTGCATTGATGAAACAGGGTGTTTCTGCTTCTCCCTTTTACTTTCTAAAGTTCTATTACCTTTTGTTGCAATATTCTATACCTCAGAATAACTTTCCAGACCAGTTGCAATAAATAATCCTTACAAAATATACAGACCATAAATCCATTGTGAAAACTTAAAACCATCTGTGCATTGTTCATCCAACACAGAACATGTTTTTTTATACATTTCATGTACATTCTGTTGTCATAAATACTAATCATAAAGAACTGTTGATGAATTTGAAGCAATATTTAGTATTATTTACAAAAGGCATTACTGGAAAAATGGAAAAGCTATTTTATTTTGAGCCATGAGACGGAATCTGGCCATTTCTTACATTAACACCTTATAAATGGAGTGCATAAATCAATCATCAAATAGCATGTATTAAGATTCCACAAGCATATGGTACCATCGGAGGCACTGCATGAATAAAGCAGCCCCATCGCCCCAATCTCCATCCCTAAAAGAAAAGATATGATGTGGCGGGGAGTGTGCGAAACAGTTTTCCATCCCTTAGGGTGACCATCCTATTTATCACAGGATTAAGGACAAGAAGGACAAGTTAGAACAAACCACCCCTCTTTGTGGGGTACAGGGATTGGGGGATTCAAAGAAATTTGTTTCCACTGGGGAAGTATCTCTAGTAATCTTGGAAAATACGAATGATCTAATATTAACTGGATGTGACCAGTACCAATCTAAGGATTTTGAATGATCGGCTAGGGCTCCCATTTCTGTAATAAATTAAGGAAAGCAAATCAGTCAGAAAGAAGATCTTAAATGACTTCCCTAACATCACATGAAACCCCATCATTCCACATAAGCCAAGAGGAAACTACCCTCTCAAGTATTTTAATGACAAGTCGGATTAAATAAGTCAGAGTCCAATTCTGAATGTCTATACATCAAAAATTAGAACAAGCAACACCATGGAACATATGGGGCCCAGATGTAAATTAAAAGTAACAACAAAAACAAAAACCAGAGGAGTGAGCAGTCTATCCTACTGCTGTGACTCTGGTTTGAATTATTTCCCATCCTCTTATTGGCCATGTCAAACAGCCACAGAGACTGTTGAGAGGCCATATGCTCATTTCTTAATATTACTGTTATTCTTTAATATTCAACTTAATAATTTAATTTTTAATAATTCGTTATATAATTTAATATTTAATTTAGTATTATTTAATATTATTACATTAAATAAAATGCTGCTCCATGCAGTCCTAATATTCCATACTTCTATTTTTCTATAGGATTTTCTGAGTCATCTTAATGAAAAAAAGCAAATGGGTTTAAGCTGCTACTTTATAGGCTGAGACATAGTTCCTTATTTTCAAACTGCAGAGGAAAATTTTCCAGATGAAAATTTCTTAGACATTTGACTGATACCTTAGTCTAAGGATTTTTATATTCAGAAACATACAACATAATCCTGGGTGACTATCCCTTTTAGACTAGAATTTATTTCCTCTAGAAATTGAGGAATTTATTAGCTTCCAAGTTTTCAGTCACTAAACTCAAAAGTTCAAATATATGGGCGTGAAAATAACATTACACATTATAGGCTCAATCCTATTAAGATTCCTTGTTATCTAAGAAGAGGCTGTTGGACCAGGTCATCTGAGCACGAACGGAGGCCTTCCTGGGAGGATGTCCGCCGCCTCTCCCCTCTCCTGCTCCAGATCTAGCTATGTTTGTGACTCATTCCTGGTAGTCAGGAGTGCGTCTGTTGAGTCGCTGGCAGAGGTGATCCGGCCCCATCACTCCTTCCTTTTCGAAGTAGTGGATTTTCTCTGGACACAGATATTAAATTTCATAAACCAATAAAAAATGTAGATGTATTCAAACCAATACCCCCATTGTCTATCTTTCTAACCATATGTGCCCTATTGAAGCCAGGCACTGGCTCTGCTTCCTGACCCCCAATTCATAGCGGACACCCCTCAGTTCCTCTCGAGATCTGCACTGTTTCTGCCCCGTCCTCCCCCCTCCCCCCATCCCTTCTCTCCTCCCTGCCTCCCCCGTATCAGTTCATACGCCCTCTAGACTTTACATACTTTGACATCTTTTTGTGGAAACTCCACCACTAATTTAATAGGTGGTTGTAATGGTCTATAATTGCACATGGACCTATAAGAGATCCTATATTGAAGAGCAGATTCCTAACAAATTGACTTTTTACCATGAAGGCTGTGAACCATCAAATTTTATTTGGTCTGAGGCATCATTCCTAAGAGGGAGGTCATTCGAGGATTTGCCATTTAAGAAAAAAACAGAATTGGGAAGGCATGTTAACATGTGAGAGGAAGCCAGAAAACTGTTCTCTTGGCAATTCTGTCTATTCTGCCATAAACGTGTGTGTATAGATCCATGAGTGTGGTGTTGTGAAAAGTGACTTGACCCGAGTCATGAAATTCACAGCCAGCCTGAGATGTGGGAGGCCTGGCGGCCATCTCATAGAGTCTAACAGAAAGTCCAGTGGTATCCACACACTGCCTGAGAACTTGTTCGGCCTGGACCCCACGGGAAGCTGTTTTCCACACAAAATGAATAGAATATTACTCCAGCAGCTTACCTACTAGCCGGGGGAGGGCCCCACTGCTCCCCAGTGACTGGCAGCAGTCATTTCACCCTACAATCATCTGTATGAGTAGAACTCAGGATGTCCAGAAAATATTTCAATTACAAGAAACAAAAGCTTTGATATAGAGAAAGGATTCCCCTGCTATACAACAGAGTGGAACACAAATAATTTGGAAAATAAAAGACAAGAAATTTACCTAAGCGCGCATAAAGAATGCAAATTCATATCACAACCCTACTGTATGATTGTGTATAGGCTGTTTTATTTATTTATAGATCCAATAAAAGCATGGACTCCAGAGTCAGATGGCCTTGATTTAAAAACCCTTCTACACCACTTCTTGCTCTGTGACCCTGGGCAAACCACTCGACTTCTCTGAGCCTCCATTTCCTTGTCATTAAAATGGAGACAATAATATACTGTGTCTGTAAGATCCAGATGCATAGATGCCATGTTATTGTGTTTTATTTTTCACATCTGAACCTCTCTGATATACTTCTCCCGGGATTTGCTAAACGTTCAGATGCATTCAGTGAAAATGCAGAGCTTGTCTGAGTCAACACATCCAGGCGCACATGCAGAGATTGATGGGGATGGATTAATGCACCACATTCACTGTAACTTTGCACAGCACATGAAAGATCACATGCTGCGCTGCGTGCTCTGTAAGTCCTTCAGAATGTCTGCACCCAGTGTCCAGATATTAAGGCCCCCTTCTTGGCTCACAGGTTTCTGTAAGGATAAATGGGTTCTGTCAAATGTGCCGAGACACCTAGGCGACGGTGAACACTGTCTAAGTGCTGGATGGTATTATTGCTGTTTACATAGATGGGTGGGCTTAGTTTTTACTCTTTTTGTGGTTTTGATCATAGTTGTGTAATCCTTTGCATTTCTATATGATGTCTCATATTAAAAGACCCCTCCAGGACTTGTTATGCGGGGATGTGTGAACTGGTGTCTCCAACTTTCACAACTGTCACTCTAGAGACCAGAACTGGAGGGTCCCATGAGCAGACCAGCTTACAGAATATCACCCTAGCCAAGCACATTTTTCTCAGGGTATCAAATATGTTGTCATTATATAAAATACCATTTTCTGTTACGATGATAGCAAATTAGAAGCTCTGTTCCTTTCAGTAATACTCATTACAAGAAGCATTCAGTTATTGATTCTAGGGAAGTGCCGCTCAACCCCTGAACTAGAGGACCGGATGAATCACCCATTGTTTGTGGACTCTGCACATTAATGGCACAAAGTGTTATTAAACAAACCCGTTATGTGTAGCTTAATGCATGACTCTGGGATTGCTTTAAAGTCACACTCGTAGCAGGTTCCTGAAGCAATAAAACAGGTAAAGAATGACAGGCCTTTAACAAGTGACCTTTATAGATGCAAAAACGACCCCACCCTGAATTGGTGAAAGCAACTGGACAAAGTATGATTGAGCTACAGGGCAATCTGGCTTATGTAAGACTCCACCTTGACTAACAGAGTCTAATCAGCGGGGTGGGCAGTTTGCAGTGAGTTTTATAGTAACTGGAGAATAACATTTTGCTTACTTTACGTCTCTAGAGACTTGTCAGAAATGCAGTGAAAATGTTAAGACTAGATATATCGAAAGAAACTTTTCTTCCAAAACATGGGCTGTGGATTTATTATGATCTCATTAGCCCATTTAAGGAAATAACTATCTAAATTCAAAGAAGTTTGAAAATCTAAATATTCTACATTTTAAACATCCATTTTGGCGTCTACAGGGCCTACGGATCTAGCAAAGGGCCTGACAAACTCTTTTGTGAGAACCCTAATTTTATTCTACCTGACAGAGTCCAGTCATTTTTGACAATGGAACCTTTTGGTTCATTTAACAGAGACTTTTATTCACTCATCAATGATCCAGGGTTGGGAAACACTGCCCTGGAAATAAGCCTCCAGAATTCCCCTTTAAATCACTCTGGACCCCCAGTATTCACAGCGCAGGAAGTGCTTTGAATCTGCCTTAACTGCCTGCCACTTGGTTCAGAAATGACTCCAGAATCATGGGCTGCCTGAAGCCTTCCCTCCTTCCGGCCACCGCACGCTGTGCCCGGCTCTCTGGCCTTGTGCCCACATGCCACTATTTTTGCTCAAGTCCTCTTGGGACTGAAAACTTGACTTTGGACTTCTGGTTTCCAACACCACATGTAAGGAGATAGAAAACGTCACTCTTCCTAATAACAAGTAAAAAGCTGAACAGACTGAAAAATTAACCCTTCTGGGATCCGAAAAGGAAGGGAGGTCGCAGGACAAGCTGCTGTCCCCCAGGACTGGGGAATCGGACAAACACAGAGTCGCCACTTACCTGGAGCAGAGACTCAGGACCCAGAACCTGCCAGGAACCAGTGCCGGGGCAGGAGACCCTGAGCTGTATCAGAGGAATCGCTGGAGGCTCAGTGCCCGCAAGTCTGAGAGTTAAGAACTCCAGGGGACCCCGTCATGATGAGGCCCCCACAATATTGTGAGATTTCTTCTGGAGCTTGTAGAAGTTTATAGCATTGGATGCATATATGAGGAAGAAGAAAGACCTAAAATCACTAATTTTCTACCTTAGGAAACTAGAAAACAGGGCAAATTAAACCCAACGTAAGCAGAAGAAAATAAATAAGAATTAGAGCTGAAATCAATGAAATTAAAAATAGGAAATTAATAGAGAAAAATTAGTGAATCCAAGACGTTCTTTGGAAAGATCAATAAAATTCATAAACTTGGTGCTCACTTCAGCAGCAACATGTACTAAAATTGGCAACTCAGAGAAGACCAGCATGGCCCCTGTGCAAGGGTGACATGCAAATTCATGAAGCATTCTGTATATTATTTTTAATTGGAAAAAAATTGATAAACCTCTAGCCGGGCTAAGAAAAAAAGAGGGACATCACTGGAGACCCAGTGGACATCAAAGGGTAATGAAGGAATACTGTGAGCTGCTGTTTGCCCATACATTTGATAACCTAGGTTCAATGAACCAAATTCCTTAAAAGACATAAATTTATACAAGAAGAAATGGCCAATATGAATAGCTCTATATCTATTAAATAAATTCACTCAATAATTAATAAGCTTCTAAAATGTTAAGTACCAGGCCCAGATGGGTTCACTACTGATTTCCACCAAACATTCAAGAAAGAAATTATATTAATTTTCTACAATCTCTTTTAGGAGATAGAAGCAGAAGCGATACTTCCTAATCATTCTATGAAGCCCGAATTACCATAGTATCAAAACCAAAGACATTATAAGAAAAGAAAATGACAGGCTAATATCTCCCAAAAATATATGTGCAAAAATTCCTCAATAAAATATTAGCAAATTGAATCCAAAAAAAGTATTAAAAGAATTATATACCACAACTAAGTGGGATTTATCCCAGGTATGCAAGTTTGGCTTAACATTTAAAAATCAATTAATGTAATCCAGCACATAACAGACTGAAAAAGAAAAATCATGTCATCATATCAATAAATACCAAAAATATATAAAAGTTTTGATGATATCCAACACCCATTCATGATTAAAAAAACAAACTTTCAGTAAACTGAGAATAGAGAGGAACTTTCTCAATGACAAAGATTATCTACAAAAAACTTACAGATAACATCATACTTTATGATGAGAAAGTTGAGGCAAAATTGTTTACAAATGACATGATCATTTATATAGAAAATCCAAAATAATCTATAAGACAAAAGAAAACCCCGGAAGCAATAAAGATTATAGTAAGATTGCAGGATACGAGGTTAATATGTGAAAGTCAGTTGCTCTCCTGTATACCAACCATGAACAAGTGGAATTTGAAATTAAAAACAAAAGTATAACTATTACATGATCCAGCAATCCCACTTCTGATATATCCAAAAGAAATGAAAACAAGATCTCAAAGAAATATGTGAATCCTCACGTTCATTGCAGCATTATTCAAAATGGTCAAAACATGGAAATAAGCTAAGGATCTCTCAGCAGAAAAATAGGTAAGAAAGATGGGAGATGTGTAATTAATATATTATTATTATAAAATATGTGATATTAATATATTTAACAAATATGTTCTAATAATATTAATATATAAATATCATAATCAGTATTAACATATAAATGAGTATTATTCAGCCATGAGATAAAAGGAATTTCTGCCATTTGCAACAAGTTGGATGAATCTTGAGGACATTATGATATAAGTGAGATAGAGTGAAATAAGTCAGACAGAGGGAGACAAATACTGTGTGATATCACTTACATGGGGAACCTAAAAATGTCAGACTCAGAGAAGCAGAGAGTAGGGTGGTGGTTACCAGGGACTAGGGGCTGAGGAAAATGGGACTATGTTAGTCAAAAGGCACAAACTTCCAATGACAAGTTCTGGGCATTTAATATGCAGATTATAGCTAATAACACTGTATTATATCCCTGAAGGTGGCTAAGTGAGCAGATCTTAAATGCTCTCACCGCACACATACAAATGGTAATAATGTGACAGGATGGGGTGTTAGCTAATGCTATGGTAGTAATCATTTGTAAATGTATAAACCAAAATATTATACACTTTAAACTTACACAAAATTACAAGTCAAATCGGGTAAGATTCCTCAAGGCAGGAAAAACCTAAGACAGGCACAGTCGCAGGGGGGCCATCAGGTGAGAATTTGGGGATCAACAGAGGTGAGGCTCAGAACCTCACCCCCCCTGCTTTGAGAGAAATCTTCTGCATCCGTGGATGTCTTGCTGCCCTTGTCTAGCCTGGATTCATACTTAGTCCATAGGCACACACCTGATCATGTGATCATCTACATTTGCCCTCTTACAGAACTAAACTATGTTTTCTACCTTTATCTTGCATCTACCTACCACTTCAGCATTTTATTAAAAATAAAAATAATAATAATAATAAAGGGAGAAATGTGGGATCCACATATAAATCAAGTATAAAAATCAAACGAATATTCATATTTGACCTGATTGTTAATAGTTCATAATGCGTGATCAAAACCGAAAGTTTCTGTGATGACTGCCCTTGTACTGTTCACCATGTAAGAATTTATTCACTATGTAAGAATTCGTTCACCATGTAAGAACTTGTTCGTTATGCTTCAGAAGATTGGAGACTGACGAGAATTAGTCCTGAGATGGATTAATGATTGTACATTGAGCATTGACCCCCCCCATACAGAATTTTATTGTTAACAACCATTTGATCAATAAATATGAGAGATGCCCTCTCAAAAAAAAAATTACAATTATAAATCACCAAAGCTGAAAAAAGCCCACAATACCATTTATATTAAATACTTAGAAATTAACAAATTTCTAAATAAATAAGAAATTTAATACTAGGTATAAATCTAACAAAATATGCACAAGTTCTATATGAGAAAAGCAAACTCTAAGGACAAAACCAAAGAACTAAATAAATTGAGAGAGATTCCATGTCCATGGATAAGAAGATACCACGTCACGATGTCACTTCTTCCCAACTCAGTCTATAGATTCGAAGCAATCTCAGAAAGTTAGTTTACAGATATCAGCAAACTGATTCTAAAGCTTATGAGAGGCAGAAGACCCAGAGGAGCGAACACAGTGCTGAAGGAGACGAACATAGAGGACAACACTTCCTGGCTTCAAGACTTACTATAGAGCTACAGCAATCGTTGACAGTGTGGTGATTACCAAAGAATAGATAAATAGACCAATGAAACAGAAGTAAACACCCGAGAATATAATCAACTTATCTTTGACACAGGAACAAATGCAATAGAATGAACAAGGACAGTCTCTTCCACAAATGGTATTGAAACAACTGGATATCCAGATGCAAAAACAGAAAATCTAGACACAGACCTTACGCCCTTCACTAACAGTAACTGAAAATGGATCATAGATCTCAATGTAAAATACAAAACTATAACTCTTCTAGAAGATAACAGGAGAAAATCTAGATGACTTTGATATTATGCCTTTTCAGATATGACACCATGGACGGGATCCAATGCAGAAATGATTGATGAGCTAGACTTCACTAAAATCTAGAACTTCTGCTCTATGAAACAAGTGTCAGCAGAATGAACACACAAGCCACACACTGGGAGAAAATATTTGCAGAAGACACACATGATAAAGAACTGTTATCCAAATTATAAAAAGAACTCTTAAAACTCAACAATAAGAAAACAAACAACTCAGTTTAAAACACAGACTAAAGATCTTAACAGACACTTCACCAAAGATACACAACTGGCAAATAAGCATAGGAAAAGATGCTCCACATCATATGTAACCAGGGAAATGCAAATTAAAACAATGAGATACCACTACAAAACTATCAGAATAGTCTAAATCCTAAACCCTTACAACACTGGGTGCTGGCGGGGATGCGCAGCACTGGGAGCTCTCATGCATTGCTGGTGGGAATGCAGAACGGAGCAGCCATGGTGGTAGACAGTTCAGCAACTTCTTACAGAACTAAACATGTGCTCACCATACGATCCAGCAACTGCATTCTTTGATACTTGTCCAAAGGAACTGAAAACCTACATCCAAACAAAATCCTGCACATGGATGTTTATAGCAGCTTCATTCATAATTATGAAAACTTGGGAATAACCCAGATGTCCCTCAGTAGATGAATGGATAAACTGTGGTCCATTCAGACTATGGAATATTATTCATTGATAAAAAGAAATGAGCTCTCAAGACATGAAAAGATATGGAAGGACCTTCAATGCATCCTGAGTGAAAGAACCCACCAAGGGTGAGCCCAGCCATAAGACAGACTGTGGACGTGGGAGGCTGTGACTGTGACGTGTCAGTGGAGGCTCTGGTGAATGATGTTGGTAGTGGGTAGGCGATGCACGTGGCAGGGGAGCTGGGGAGTGTGGGAAAGCTCTGGACTTCTTTCTCAATTTTGTTGGGTATCTAAGCTGTTCTAAAAAATGTAGTCACTAAAAAAAACCAAAGCTACTTCAGACTGCTTTTGAAATATATTTTGGCTAATGAGAAACCTGCTGTCAGTCTAGTTGTTGACCCTTTATAGGCCATTTCTTTTCTCTCTGGGTAGCTTTCAGGGTTATCTCTTCATGTTGATGTTCTATTATTTCATTATGACATATCTCAGTGTAGATTTTATTCATTCTACCCTGATCCTAATGTAACATTTCAGACTGAAAAGTTGGGGGGTTTTTCCTTACATTTCTGGAAATTCTCAGCCATTATCTCTTTGACAATTTCTTTACCATTTCCTTTATTCTCTACTTCTGGAGCTTTTATTGGAATGATATTGGAACCTTTCCATCTAACCAGCATTTTTTCAGTTTCCTTGTTTTTCTTGTTATCTCACTGTGGTTCATTTTGGCTGAATTTTAAGAACTACACATTTTTCTGTGATTAGGTCCAGTCTAGATTCCTATCTATTGAGCTCATCAATCCAATGACTATAGTTTTCATTTCAAGGATTCCTAGTTGGTCATTTTTTAAATTCATTTGACTTTACAGCTATCTTCCTGCATTTTATAATTTATTTTCATTCTTTTCTTTCTTTACCTGTTTGAGGACTGTTAATGTACATTTAAGTCATTTTAAGATACTATATTATTTGCATTTTGACAAGTGAATATTTTATTGATTTTGTTTTCAAATATTTCAATGTTTTATTGATTGATTTCCCATATACCCTCCAGCCTCCCTGCCATATGTATAGGCTCCCCCATTACTAACATCATATTTTATTGATCAATATTGATTTTGTTCTTTTTTTAATGTCACCTTTCTGTAGGTAATTGGGAGATCCACTTTTGTCTCATAATAGGTGGAAATTACTTACCGTTCCCTTCTCCCCCACCCGCTCCGTGCCCAGTGGTGACTTGTATCCCACGGCGACACAGGGGAAGATGCGGACTCGGTCACCGATCAGCAGGTGGTTTGGCCCAGGTGCGGTTCTCAACGCCACCGTGCCCTCCACAGCAGCTTTCAGAGCCGTGGCCCCAGGCAGCAGGGGCTGCCCCCTCCATCTCTTCTCAACAGTGGAGAAGTCCTGCCCCAGCCACCGGTTTCCTGTCGTGAACTTGCATCCAGTTCCCCAACCTGAATGTGGTGCTTTCTGCCCTTGTTGCCCTGTAGGAGCCCAGTTCCCAGGCTCTTGTGGACCCGGGGTCCAGCAGGCCCATGGCTTCACCTCCCTTGCAGCTTCTTTCTGTTCTCTTTCTGGTTCACAGAGATTAGCTTAAAATGCAGCTATATCATTTTGTTTTGTTTTGGTTCTAGTATTTTATTTGTCATTTCTATATGTTTGGATTGGGATAGAGAGAGTTTAAGGCATACATGTCTAGTACCAGCATGACCAGAAATCTTCAAAAAATTCTTAAAACTCCATTTAAGGTAATGCAAGGCTCTTGCCCAAAATACGCTTGTTTGATAATCCACGTGCTGTAAATACCTGGTATGAACCTGTGGTCATTGCCCTCAGGTTTATAATGGATGTTAGAAGGTATCCATAATAACAATAGACGGTTTTCTTTTGAAAAAATCTAAGAAAAGTCAGTGGTGGACCAATATTCCTTTATTCAGGGTCTTCATGTGGCTAATACTATACATTTTTCCATTACTTTTATAATGTCATCTATTCTGCATCACCAGACTTAGTTATTAATCACACTTTAATGCAAAAATTTCTAAGCATGTCTGTTTGAATATATTCAAACATGAACATCACCTCTTATAGCAACAGAATAAACGCTTCCCAAGAAACACAGTCAATTTTGAGTGGAAAAATTACAATGTGTTTGAATTCCTTGGGTAGTTGTTCCACTGGTCACCTCTCCATCATGAAGTGCTGTGAAAAGTGTATCTTCTACCATGTGATGGGAGACGGAGAGCATAATCGGAGACCAGCAGCTCCGGGACCTGAAGGAGCTTTGGGATTACAGCCTTTTGAGCTTGTAGGTGGTACCAGCAAAGTTCAAGGCTGCATCTATGGTTCCAGAATTAAGGGTGCATGGTTATCCTTGGAGAGGAATCATCAAGGAATATTCCACGGGGTCTGTATTCCGCTCATTGGAACCGCCTGGCAAAGCGGTCATAGGGATTCTGGCCGCCTTGATGGCTGCTGGAGCTTCGTCAGCTCATGTGCAATGTACGTGTCATTGTTCTTGCATAGTGAGCAACTGGTTACTCAATGCCATCTGGCATTTTTTGGCTAAACACAGATACAGCACCATAAGGTGAAATACCAGCAGTGAGAAATAATAGTTTACATTTATCATAATGTCCTAGCACAGAACCAGAAGCCAGGAACTGCTTAATGTCCCCAAATCTGTCTAAATGTTGATCGTTTTTGTTGTCTGCCTTTTTAGCTTTGTCTCCTTGCTGGTATTGGTAGGCAATGAAGTGCTTCAGCAATGACCGGATTTTGAGGCAAAAAATACTGAATCAGTGGGCCTTTGTTTTCAGAATCAGCACCCTTGAACGCACTTACGCCTGGATGGTGGTCTAAAAATGTTCCTGTAAACTTTAAGTTCCGTTTTTGATCACATAGCCAAGAACTGATTATTGGCCTTAGAGATACAATGAGGAACAGCACAGACACGGGAATGCTCGTATCTGGCACCCATCCAAATACCCTCAAGTGTTTCTGGGAGATGACCTTTCACTGGCAGCATGATCAAAACATTTTTAAAATATACATCATAATTGTAGTTTTGAGGAAGCAGAAACTCATTCTCATTTTTCAAAGTCATTTGAAATTCTGTACTGAAAGAACTTAGGGTATTGCTTTTATTATCTGTGGATGTAGTCATATATTTAAAACTACTAAACACATTTGGCCTTTTGTTTTTCTCCCCAGAAAGTGGCAGCAACACATTGATTGATGGTTCAGGAGACTCAGAAGATGAAGCGTTTGGGAGTCTTACTCAGCAGGTACCTGGGTTTCCCGGTCACACCTCGCCAGCAGGCTCCCGTGTCCACGCTGGGCGCCACCCTCCACCCTCCGGATGCGTGGAAATGCTTAGAGAGCATTCTAGAAAGTAAAAGTTGAAGTTTTTCTACCACGTTTTCCTTAGAGCCAAAGGTAAATGTATACCTTTGACGTGGTTAGTGCTAGATGACAGGACAATTGTGATTCTTCATTGCCAAAAGAATATATTGAAAACCTGTAAAAAAGATTCCCTATATGAACCCATATGCTTCTAGTGCTAGAATCATCGTGAAGACCAGTTACAAAGAAAGACAAAGCCCTTCTTCAAGAGCCCTCTGAGTGACCAGGAGGTGTGCCCGCTGTTCTCAGCGCCCTCCCTTCGGGCCCTCGAAGTCCCCGGTACCCACTTCAGTCTTCCTGGGCAACACTGAGTCCCTTGAAGATCCAAGGAGACGGGCACAGCGCCGGCCGGACCTACCGCTCCGACCCTCGTGGTTCCCTGTGCGCGCATGTGAGCTCGTGCGCGTGTGAGCTCGTGTGCACTGCACGGTGCTTCCGTTCTCCTAACCTGCTCCCATCTCACAGTTCCTGTAAGTCTCCGTCCCCCTCCGTCAGGCTTCTGGACAACCTTTGCCCTCAGCGCAGACGCCGTGATGGAGCGTCCCCCCGTCTCCAGCCCCTCTGTTCCCACTGCGCCCAGTCCAGCCTTGAATCGGCGCTGCTGCTTCCCTGGGGCGCAGGCCCAGCGAGCAGCACGAACTTCCCAAACTGAACGTGGGCGGCCTCAGAGCACCAGCCTGCTGGGCTCTCCTGGCGCCTGGCACACAACGAGGGTCCCATCGGCTGCCGCGCCCTCTGCTCCGCAACAGCTAACGCCCTGGAGTTACTTCACTGTATTCATTTATCAACTTACAGATTCACTATTTCTTTTATTTCTCACCAAGCCTGTACTGAATATTCTTTGTATGCTAAGAGCAGGAAACAATGAAAAAACAATCCTTTGTTTCAATGAATAGACAACCTCATACAGTATTTGTACAGCATTTGAATAGTTTCAGGCACATAATAAGACTAAAAGTTTGTTAAAATAGTACATACAGTGTAATCATTATAATTCAGAAGAAGAAACTTAAGGGTGAGATAAATACTGAAGTCAGTTTGAGCTTCTTGGAGTGTGTGGCGAGTGTGAACTTCCCAGGTGGAGATGCCTATATTTAGGCAGCTATAAAGATGGTTCTGGAGCTCAGGACAGAGCATTGAAGACAAGGATACTGGAATCCTCAGTGTTTAAGTCATAGTTAAATCTGATACATCATCAAAAAGACAATGAAAGTGAGCGGAGGATCAGGGGAAAAGCCCTGTGGATATTAACAAGCCAGTGCAGGGGAAGGGTCTTCTGAAGGAGACATCACACACACACACACACACACACACCCCAAAAGGTAGGCGATCTTTACAGGACTGGGTCCTTCTCAAAATGAAAGGCTTAGGTCAAAGGTCCTTTGTCTAGGTCGTATTACATCAGGAAAATGACACACACACCTCCAAATCTCTATGTCCAGGCCCTGGCGTTGTTTATAGCACTTTCTACCTCTCAGGTGACCCCGTATTGATCTGCTCACACTCTGTGTGTCCCAGCTGGGAGGTGAGCTCTTTGAAGACAGGAAAGTTGCCTGTTTCTCGAACCAGCGTCTCCCCAAATGCAGGTTGTCATCTTGCTCTTACAGACGCTAAAGAAACACATGTGGAATTAATGACAGAAAAAGGGAGGCAGGGGGAGAGGGAGAGAAGGAGGGAGAGAGGAAATGAAGGGAAAGAAAACCAAATGAAGCAGCCACCCCTGGACAGAAGCTGTTAGGGTCGCCACGTGGGTCCACAGCCCTACTCCGGTCAAATATTTCAGTTTGCTGTAAGAAGCCAGAAATCCAGATATTTATCATATTTCATTGTTTCTAAAATATTTTTTTTTCACATTTTTAACAACTCTGAAATCTGCATGTGTCCTATAAACGATTGCTATCTTAGATTCAATGGAATTAAGGATCAGAAGTTTTCTGTTTTAAAATCACAAAACACTGTGAAGGTCAAGCACAACACTTGTCTTGATTAGTATGTTCCCAATAGGTAGCTTTGCCTCAGAAGCGTCCTTACAACACCCTCCTGCACCCCTCCACCCTCCAAGGTCCTTCTATTTTATTCCTCTCAATAATGAAAGTGCTAGAACAGGAATGTGGAGCAGAGGAACCCAGTTCTCATTATGGTGATTCAGTTAAGAGTGGAATTAGGCAGAGAACATCTTGGTATTCTGCACTTTTGGACAGCGTATGGTGCAGCAGATGCTCTATGTCCCACCTGTGCAGATGCCCATTTGTGGGTTTAGTTCCCATAATGGGAAAACTTGAAGAACAGAAAAGAGGCAGAAAGGGGAAATGTCACCAGGTGACCTAGCTGGCTTTCCTGTCTTTGGCAGGTATTACAGTCCTGGTTCCTTTGAGGATTACATGAACTATCTCTTTATAGTCTTTACAAGATGTTAAAGATTGGGAGAAAGAATTAAGGTGAACTTCATATATTCCAAGATTTAAGGGAAAGAACACAAAATCTACATGGTTCTCATTTTACTTAGTACAAGTGAGCCCAAGAAATGTAATTTTCTTAAAGAGGAAAGATCTGTTATATTTCCCTTGGTTTTTCTTCCCTTCTCATATTGAGATCAGGTTTCGGTAGAAAATACTAGCTGAGCTCTCGCTGGTGTATTGTGCTTAGACAAAAAGGCAGAATGCCTGTTATTACCTTCTTAAATACAGGCAAAGCTTCCAATCTCCACTTACTATGAAATAATAAACTGTCCAAACTGCCATTTTCATCTCATGATGTGTTTAATAAAACACATGCAGCAGTAAATGGTAATTGTTTAGTTCACGTGTTGACATAAATCATTGTATAAATTCTAGGTTACATTTAATGAGTATTTTACATTTCGCAAACAGCACACTGAACACAACTCAAAGGTTACAGCTTTTTATTCCATCATGTTAATGTCAACACTGAGCTTTGATGTTCTAGGATGTCAGATCACCTTTAAGGCCTTAACTTATCATAGAACCATCTTGAAACCCACTTATATGGAAGTTAGGCAAATAAATCTGAGAATGACTTTTTTACTATAAAGTTCTACTTCTAAAATAAAAATGCAGAAGAATATAAAAATTCAGAATTATAAATACACATTTAGTACACACATTTAAATATTTCTTTAGGAATTAGAATTTTAAGGAACAGAATTAAAAATTTTTTTAAAGTGCAACTTCTCACATAATATTTTAAGCAATGTTTGTAATTAAATATGGAGGATGACATAGGATTAAATATTTTAGTTTATGAATTCATGTGTGCTTCCTAAACCAGGTGTCTGTAGACTATGGAGAATTTGAGGGATAAATAGAAACTATATTATATAGCAAAGAGAAATGTAAAAAGTAGGACTTTGGATAACAGAATTGAATGTAGAGTCTATATCAAATACAGCATGGAAATCAGATTACAGAATTTTGAGTAGGACATGTCTGAATTCAAAGTCCACCTTGGCTATGTGTAACATCCATCTGTCTCACTCTTTCTCACCTACCAAGGGAATACGACACTATCTAATTCACAGGGTTATTGTGAGGATAAATGAGTTAACAGTGTGATCTGCGGGTACCTGGTTATCACTCGGTAACATAATGAGTTGATTGTTGTGGTTGAGTAATTTATTCAACAATGTGTAGTGTTCCTTTTTGTGAAAGGACAATAGAATAGAGGCTTTTATTCTGAGGAGTTCAGGGTCTGAAGGAGAGAGGATGTAAATAATTATAGTAAAATGTACAGAAGTGTGGACAGGGTAAGAGGGCTTAGGAGGACCCCAACCAGCCTTGAGGCATCAAAGCTGTTGGAGGAAATACCACTTATACCAGAGTCTTCAAATAAATGAAGAGTTTGTTCAATACCTAAGAAAAGATGAAGGTTTTCATGGGGACCAAGGGTAGGTAGTGGGGGAACATTCCCATATGATGGAATTTGTTTGTGTGGGGGAGTGGGGTTACCTACAGGGCAAGTGGCTCAGAAGGAATGTAGCCTCCTGAAGCTGAGTGCCCCTGGGCCCTGTTGTTAGGTGGCGTGTTGCCCGTACAAGGTCGCCATGCAAGAGTCACCGGGTCACTTGTCAAGTCAGCAGAAATTTATAGAACACCTGCTCGGGGGAGGCTAGGACCCCAGAATACAATGTTGACAAAAAGGCACAGTTCCTGCCTTTGGGAACCTTAAAATACAGAAGGGGAGATCGATATTAATTTGATTCAAATAATTTTAACATCTCCAAAGGTGCTGAAGAACAGTTTCTCACACCAGAAGGGGCCGTGGAACCGAGATGTGCAGCGTGGACAGGAGGGAGGAGAGAGACTCCTGCACAGATGGACTGAGGCCTAAAGGCCTTACTGAGGGCAGAGCAGGGGCTGTAGGCACGGCCTGGGGCGGAGAGTCTAACAGCCCTGTGGAAACACAGACCAGCCGACCGAGAACAAGCGAAGGGCACCTATTTCCAACCTGCACCTTCCACGCCTGAGAGGAAGCGAATCAGCTCCTGCCATTTATGTCTGGGCAGGGACTCAAAGGCGGCCGGGGAGAGGGAAAGCTTTGTGGTGGACAAGGAGGAGGTGCTGGGCGTGCCCTTACTGGAGGTGGTGAAGTGGGGAAGCCGGGGGTAGGCTCCCGAGAAGCATAGTGTCCCGGGTGCTGGTTAGGGGCACATTTGTTCCTTCCTCTAGATCATTCTGAGTTGGAAGTGGGGACACAAATCAGGGGAATTAAGCCAGTTATTAATCAGGTCCTAGTCATCTGGGGTCAATTGTTACAGGTTATTGTTCGGCTTCCTGGGCCAGTCGCTGTGGACCGCCCCCTGGTGCTGCCAGTCTGACTTGGGCTGGTTGTGGGCGATAATGGGCTGGTTTCTGAAGGTTGTGGGTCAGAGCTGTATTTTCACATGTGATTTGGCCTTTGTATATTCAGTCTCTCACATCTACGCCTTTTCAAAACTACAAACAAATCATAGCAGCTTTCAGCTGTGCAGACACTGAAGTAAACGAGCCTGATACAAGTATCTTCTGCTTAAATATGCAGTTTCTTGATATTAAGCAACTCAAACACTCAAAACATCAGGAAGCAAGGAAATCCTTTGAGTCCTACTAATTCTGTATTTGACACAGTGGAGCAAAATGTAAGAACGTACAATCTGGTACTTTTTACTCAAAAAGAGCAAAAAATGTTGAGAATGAAAACTTCTTGTCTTTTCCTTGTACCTACAATTAGTTTATTAATGAAAAGCTCAGGGCAGACCTTTTTAAAATAGCGGAGTATAGAAGGACTTAAAACAACATGTAATTACTACCTCCTGCTTCCAATTTAATTCAATAATTTGTTTTTTTCCTACACAGAGTGCTAATTTCTGAAATACCGTGTGCACATTTTAAAGCATACAACTTTGCTCCACATTCAACCTCCAGACCCACAAGCACCCAGATTTTCAAACTGGTGCTGAGTTCTGTTTTAACACCTCTGGAATGCAAAAAAATTAAACTCAGTAATTTTAGATGTTTCTTTGGGTGGATTTGTACTTTGAATTATGTCTCCCCTGGGGGTAGGCTTTGTAGACATCACTCCTTCCGGTTTCCTCTGGCCCCTTCTCCTTCAGGGTCCCCCTGTCTAGTTTCCAGGGTGCTGGGGCCTCTCTCATCTTTCAACTGTACAGTGACATTCATGAGGCACGACCTGTCCCGTAAATGGCTTCATTCAGAACTCTTTCCTAAGAGAAATTCAGGAGTTTCTACAAACTGAATCAATTGCCCCTCTTATTTTTTTTTTAAGAAATGAATGATTATGTTTGAAATTCTTAACAAGAATATTACTTAGACTTTAGCCAGCTAAAACCTAAATTGCACCTTAAAAAAAATGGAAATGATTAGCATGGAAAGATCATTATGATGATAATATCTTCAAATTTCAAAACTCAAACATACCATTAGAGACTAAAATAGATCTTCCAACATTCGTTATGAGTTTGGTCTTACTGGGTGGCAACTGAAGAAATTCAGTTTCTTGACCCTGGTTACTTGAGGGGCATGATGTGTAAGCATGTTCCTACCACCTCTGTGTGTGACAGATCGTCACCATCACGAGAAGAATGAATTCCAGGCCAGCTCCAGGTCTGCACCAGTCTGATTAGGTGTCAGTTCCCCGGTGGACATTCTCAGTGCAAGGAGGTGAGCTAGTTTAGGCACCCATGTTTCCTCAAGTCTTGAGAATGAGTCTCTATTTTCTCCCATTGGAAAGACCCCTTAAAAGAAAATGTTGTTTTGGATTTGGGGCTTTTCTCTGCAGCAGTTTACAAAATTTACTCAAGGACCACAATTAGGCATTCAAGCTAAGCTCACTCCACCATGTAAATTTCATATTTTCAGGACAAAATTGGCAACTTGTCCCTCCCCCTCCCTGCCCTTCATCCTCACACCAGTTAAATCTACATACATACTCATCTGCACAATTTTTCTCTTCTCTTAAATCAAAAGAACTTTTCTTCTCTGTTCAAACACTTATTATTTCCCCTGCGAGTGAGTTTCTACCAACCCTGCCTGTTTAGGGACCTCATTCCATCGCTGGTTCCTAACCCATGCCTCTCCCTTTCTAGAAAATTCTTCCCATTAGCATTTAAACAAGAATTAGTGTTTTCCATGTTTATTTTTTTTACATCAGCCCTGGTCCTACATCATTCTCTTACAACCCTCACTCGACTTCCTAACCAAGATTTTCCTAAGACATTTTTTCATTCACCCCATAAAAGTTTCCACTGAGTGCCTGCTTTGTACCGGGTACTATTTATTGTCTGCTAGGTGCGAGGTACTATTTAAAACTCAGTGAGAAGAACCAGTGAGAAAAGGAGAAGAGGAATAATGAACCACGGCGGCTGGAGGAGAGCCGTTGCTGGAGGTCATCACTGCAGCTCAAGCAGGGAGGCCAGCAGGCCTCAGGGAGAGGGGACTTCTCAGATTCGGATTCCTTTCTGTTTTCTGCTGAATTCTCTGTTTCCTTAAATTTTCCTGACTCAAGGACTGGGGGCTCAGCTATACGTATTCCCTGCTTTCCGACACAGCAGCGTCAGGGGTCCTTGCTTTCTGCTCCTCGTTTATTTCATTTTGGTTTCTTCACAGGAACAATGGAAATAGCCAGTCACATTCTGACGATGTGTTTGGAACGTTTCCTGGGATGCGTGTGCGTGTGTCAGGGAGACGGGAGAGGGTTGGGAGCAGGAGGGTGGGAGGGGGGATGTGAGTGTGCACTGGCCGGTCGCTCTGTGCGCACGGGTCAGATGTTCCTCCGTAACTTTCTGCTTTGGAGATCTTTCTGTTCGTAAAATTTGTTGTAAAATATTGGATATGAAATGTCAACGTATATGTATACTTCAAGAATAACAACACTGCAGTGAATATCCATGAATCCACCCATTGGTTTAAGAAGTGGAGCATTACTGGGAGTTAGAAGTCCGTGGTCACCACTTGTCCAATTCATTCCTTTCCCTCTTCAGAGAGGGAACCACTACTCTGAGATCTATATCAGCAATTCCTTTACTTTCTTTCACAGATGTGGGCAAACGTGCTAAATACATGCAAAATATTACACAATAAAATATTCCTATTTTTGAAATTTATTTAAGTGGAAACAAACCCTAAATACTCTTGGGTCACTTGCTTCTTTTGTGGTTTAAGTATTTAAGGTAGAAAACTTCCATGAATCAGTATTTTTACTAGGATTTGATATGTAAAATTCTTATTTTTCATTTAGTTTTCATATATTTTGATTTCCCTTGTTTCAAAATTTCCCAGATGTATAGATTCTCCTAAATTTTGGGGGGGGGTGGTGGTAGTTTCTGTGTTATTGATTACTAAATTGCCCTAAGGTTAGAAAATGAGGTCTATGTGATACTAATCTTCAGAAGTGGTTGATGTTATCTTAATGGCTAATCATACAATTAATTTTCATAAGTTTAATGTGTGTTTGCAAATAACAGGCAAAACTCAATTGTTAGCTTGTACATCTTCCAAAGTATTTTTTCTATCCTTTTTTATCATCTATAAATTATGCACTGCTACTATTGTTTAATGATTTACATACATATTTACCAATATCATTAGAATCCTTTTTCTTTGCATTCTTACGTTCTTTCTGGGACCATTTCTCTTAGGCTAGACTGCCTCCTTCAGAATTGCTTTAGTGAGAATCTTTTGGCTTCCATTGGTGCCATTAAAAAAATCAGTCATCAATGGAATTGCCATTCTTTTAAGATCTTCCCTTCCTCTTTCAGGGTTTTTAGGTGCAAATTTACTTTTATTTTTTATCACCTAAGTTTCTCCACGCTGTCTATGTCTAAGAATTGATGACTTCAAACAGTTCTGAAAATTTTCAACCACTGTGTGTTTAAATATGGCTCCTCCTTCATTCTCTCTCTTTCTTTTCCTTCTGAATCTTTGATCAGATGTGTATCAGACCTGGTCAGTCTACACCTTTGACACGCAAACTCTTCAAATTTCACGTCTTCATTTGATTTTGTCTTGTAAGCAATTTCTTCAGGTAGTTTCCCATTCTCCCTCTAAGTTTAATTAGCTCTTTAGCCATTCATAAGTAATTTTATTTTACCATTATATTTTCTCAAAATTCTAGACTATGTTGGCTCTTTTTCAGATTTTCTGGCTGTTTTGTTTTCATCTTTTCATCTTGCTCATATTTGCATACTTCCCTCTAATTTCTCCCAGCATGTTAAGTAAATTTGTCTCATAATTTCATTATTTAATATTCATGAGTCAGGTGTCCTTTGCTCTTTTCCATTGTCTCTCACTCGGTGACATATTTCCTTATACGTTGTGATTTTTGAGTGCAAACTGTTCATTTTCTTTAGAGCTTCTTAAACTCTAGAAACGGCGCTCCTCTAAAGAATCCATCTTTGCTTCTGCGAATTGGCTTTCAACCAAACCGAAGAGAGTGTAAAGAGCATTTCGCTCCTGAACTTTCACAGACCACACAGGAAGTATCAGTTCCAGTAACGGACTCCTCTGAAGGCCACCTTCTGGCTATGAATCCTCAAGGAGGCTTTTTATTATTCCTCTTTACAGCATTTAGGTCTAAAAATATGATTTTCCTCACTGTATCTGCTGCACAGCTGGTTTATTTGCGGGGTGAATTTTCCTTCCAGGCCCAGTTTTAGGGGGAGGTCTCCAGTTAGAAACCTGATACTGGAAGGAGGGCCTTACCCCTCACTGTTTGTCCCCTTTCCTTCCGTCTACCCGTCTACCCGTGTAGAAGCTTGGGGTTTCTGGAGCTCAGCTGGAACCCTCACGCCCAAGGCAATCTCTGGTCCTTAATTATATCTTACAGTGTCTACTTTTTCTTTATTTTTGGCTTGTGAACTTTCCTCCACATGCTAATCCTGAATGCATTGACAGTAAAACATTTAAAAATACATTTTACTCAGTATTTTCTCCCATTGGGGAGTTTACTCACAGAAATTATTCTGTCATATGCTAAGACCTAAAGGTATTATTTTGATTCTTTCTTATTTGAGTTTGTCGTAAATTTTTAAGGTCTGTCCTTGTCGCTGAGTCTCCTAAATGCCTCCTAACAGGAATGTTTCCTGCAGTGAATATCCACATCTGGATATTCATGAGAAAACAACTACTGTCTACCCTTATTGTTTTACTATACACAAAAATTAAAATTTGTTATAGGCCTAGATGCTAAAAATCTAATAATCTATAGCCTCAAGGAAAAAATAGGATATGATCTCTGTTACTTTGGTGTAAATAAAAAATTCTTGGCATACACAAAACACAAAGCATAAACTTGAAATAAAATGGTGAGTATTATTTAATCAGAATTAAGAATGTCTGGTATTAAAAGAAACTAGTAAGAAATATTACTGGCCTTTTACCCAATCCATATTCCTCTCCATGGAAATGAGCTGAGTTACCTGAATGGCTGATGATGTACATGGGTCACCATCTTTCACCCAGGCGGAGTGGATTTATATAAAATCCTAGTAGAGGATTTGGTTTTTTTCTTCCCCCCGATATGCTACAAATCTATTAATAAATACCTTTAACTTAATTAATTACATAACTTAACATTTCTACCCTCATTTCTAAGCCAGTTTGACCTGTTAAAAGTTGAAATAAGTACATAACGTTGCTCTCACCATTGTCTGTTTTTTCCGAAGCCTTTTTTCTTCATCCTGAAATGAGGCTATTCATTCTGTTAATATTTGTCTTTGTTCTTTCTTAATTTATGCATATATATCTTTGACATTCTTTCTAGTCCCACTTAAGTTTTTGCCTTACATTTTAACTTCCACACTTTTCTTCCCTTTTTTTTGTCTGATGATTCTCAAGCATCCATCTGTTGTTCTGGTTGTTGACATCCCCTCTCATTGTCTTTGGAATAGCAAAGCATTTCAGTGGTTTGTTTTGCTTAAAGAAATGTGATTGTCTTTTTATGTGAGGAGTCAAATTGAATGCTGTTTCCTTTCATAAATTCTTTGTTTAAATTGTAGTTCTCGTGTTGGGCTCTATTCTTTTCGCTCACTAGAAAGTGTCTGTGGATGGATACACAAACATACATCCATTTTTGTATGGACCATTTTTATTTTAAACACTGAAGAAATCAGTAGTTACAAAAACTGCCTTCAGTTCTACTAGTAAA
This sequence comes from Manis javanica, assembly GCF_040802235.1. NCBI lineage: Eukaryota > Metazoa > Chordata > Mammalia > Pholidota > Manidae > Manis > Manis javanica. Next base: position 2,407,512 of record NC_133170.1, on the reverse strand, counting down.
AAGTTTTAAGTATTATAAATGCATTCTTTAACCTTGTTTCTATAAATCTGAAAGCCAGGAATGAGAAGGTTTAGCTTAATATCACCCTATATAAGATAAGAAATTCAGCATATCTTTGCTCCCCTGTTCACTCCTTACCCATTTACTGTTGTAGGGTTTAATTTAAAAATATTGTTACTAAATTGTTTACCCAAAAGAGCAAGCATCTCTTTCAGGTGGTTTTGATTTATAATCCATTTCTGTAGAATACATGATAAAAATATCTAGATAACATGTTTTATTGACCTTAATGTTCATCTGTAATTTAATACTATGTTTTTATATGAAACATGATAGTGTGTATATTGTAAAGCATAATAAAACACCAAACTCCAGTCTCACTCTATCATGTGTTTCTAAATGTGCAGTGCTGATAGAATTTTCTTGCAACAATCCTATGAGAAACAATGAGGGGGGAACCCTTCCCTACTCATTCCAAGGCCAGAGATACCCAGATGCACCACCACTCAAAGACATTACAAGACAAGAAAGCTACAGACCAATACGTTTTGTGAACTTAAATGCAAAATTCCTAAGAAAATTTAACAAATAGAACCCATAAGTAAGTTTTACCAGGTGGCATATCATTACTAAGTGGGGCTCATCACAGGGAGAAAAGGTAGTTGTGTCATTTGGTGACTCAGTACAAGTTACCATATTCAAGGAATAAGGATGAAAAAACATGATCATCTCAGTAATTGCAGAAAAACCATTTGGCAAAATTCAGCACTCATTCATGATAAAAATCCTCAATGAACTAGAAATACAAGGAGACTTCTACACCTGATAAAGGCCATCTAACATAAACCTATGGCGTGTGGCTCTCTGCCCTCGTATTCCACATCAACTAGAAGTCCTAGATGGACTGGGAAGACAGAAGTAAAACTATTTTTATTCATAGACAATATAATGGCATCTATATAGAAAATCCTAAGGAAATCACAAAAAAACTAGAAAGAATGAGAGTTTAGCAAGTTCAAAGAATATAAGGTCAATATAAAAACCTTCTATATTTCTAGGTACAAGCAAAAATCAGCAATTAAAAATCAATAATATGAAATAAGTAGGAATAATTTAATAAAATGTGTGCAAGATTTGTAGATCATATACTACAAAATAATGCTGACACAAATGAAAGATCTAAATAAATGGAGAGTTAGATCACGTACATTGATTGGAACGCTCAATAGTTACGTCAGTTTTCCCTATTTGATCTAAGATTCAGTGCATTCCAGCCAAACTCCCAGCACATTATGCTGTAGAATCTGAAAGCTGCATCTCAAATGGGGAAGTGAAGAACATAGACTAGCTCAAACTATTTCAAGAAAGAAAAACAAAGTTGGAGAATGTACCTTCCAAGGCTAATACCTACCGTAAAGCCTATATTTGCCACAATATGTGATTGGCATAAGGACAGACTTTTGGATGGAACAAAGTGGAGATCATAGATAGACCCACAAGTATAAGACACGCTGATTTCAAATATTCTAAGGTGATCAAGGAGGAAATGAAAGTCCTTTCAACAAATAATGCTGAAACAATGGACAACCCTGGGGAGGAAGGAAGGGCTGGGGGGAGAGACTTTGGGGCAGAAGGGGACTTGTGCAGTGACAGATGCTTTAGGATGTGGGTGTAGCACCAGTTACATACCTGAACCTGTTTTTCTAAGTGTATGAAATATACAGTTAAAGTGATGAATTTCACTGTAGGTAAATCACAGCTCAATAAAGCTGATTCTCTTACAGAAAAAGGTTTCTAAAAGACAGACATCATCAGACAAAAATAAAATCCTGCAGCTCAGCATTACTCTAAATATGTCAGACTTGAGTAACTTTGCAGAGTCTCACAGCATTGGAGGTAGGAGTAGGCGATAGGAATAATGTAATTCATTTATTAATATTTTAAATAAATTCATCATTTATTGAGTAGCTACCATGCATATATAACATTGTGGAAGATAATGGAGATACGATAGTTAATCATAATATTTACCTTCCTGTGCCCTAGACTGTAGTAGAAGGACAGAACATAAGCAAATAACTGTTTTATCAGGAGGCTGAGCGTTGAAGGTATTTTGGAGGTGGTGTGAGGATAGTGGAAAGAGCTGGGATCTGACCTTAGCCCCCTCCTTATTTTGCTGGGTAAGTCAAATATTTAGTGATCTGTTCATTCATTCATTCAAATGCTCTTGACTGAGCCTGTGCCCTGTGCCTGGCAGCGTCTGCGTGGTATTGAGAGGAACGTGCCCTGTGAAGCCCTGGCTGATGCACAGATTCCATTTTCCCAGATGTGGAGCTTCTCTTACAGAACGGGTCGCCCTTGTCTCTTAGTCAGGATGACAGACTGACCGGGGACAAGAAGGGCGGTGGAGCACGAGGTGACCGTTGGCTCTCGGTGGCTTGTCACAGACCGCGCTGGCCGTGGGGATGCTGTCCGATCGGTCGTCGGCCCCGGGGTGCCTCGCCAGAGAGGGCGGAGTGGGCGACGGCCCGGGCTGCCTGGCTTCCCTGCGGCCCCGGGGCTCGCCTCCGACCCCCCTGCCCGGGGGTAGCCCATCCGCAGAGCGCTGGCCGTGGAGCCTGACTTCCTCCCCGGAGCCAAGTGCTGGAGCTCCGCTCTCGGGAAACGTCTGCAGATGCATGGCCTCCCCCTTTACCGCCGCAGGGCCGGAGGGGCGCACGCCCTCTCACCCCCTCTGTCTCGGGGAATCAGATGCCCTGCAGCCCGCGGCCTTCTGCCCCCTGGGCTCTGCTTTGTCAAAAGGCGGACTTTCTCCACGTAGCTCAGTGATGATTCAGCAGTTTTCTACAGAAAGGTAGATGCCGACATTTTTAAAGTCCCTGTTTTAGATGCAAAATGTTTTCCATGTTCCTTACAAATATGCTGTAGAAAGACACTTGACACTATCCTCTCTTTCTTCAAGGGGAATTATAATGCACCATGTAAACTTTATTTGTATATTTCTGATTATTAATAACTGAAGACACACAGGCACACACACCTCCAATATGAAGAGCTTCATATCTTTGGTTGCAAATATAATCACAGCCATCTAATTTTTTAAATTTCTTTGGTCCTTACATACAATACTAGCAGCAAGTCCAGGATCCTCCCCACTTAACTGTCGGAAGCCTCCGGAGCTGTGGCAAAGGGCATCTTCTTGTTTCTCATAACCATGCACTTGTTTCAGTCTCCCAGACGTCCCGGCAGCTAGTGTTGCCCACTGCTGGGAAGGGGACCCATTTTTTTGGTAAACTGGCAAAGGTGCCCACACATGGGCTGCGAAGGTACAGCCTCACCCACTCACCTCTTTTGTTCAAACTTCTAGCAGCTTCCACCTGGTAATGGAGAATCCTCATCGTCCGCTCCTGTCTGGCAGCCCTGTGCCTCTCAGGGGGGGTCACTCTGCCTTCCCAGAACCACTGGAATTCCTCAGCAATCCCGAAGTGACTTCCTGTTCTCCTCTGAGCCTTAATATACTGCTGGCGGTATTTCTTCTTAGGGACACACACACACACACACACACACACACACACACACACACACACACTCTCTCTCTCTCTCTCTCTCTCTCATTTTCTGGTGGGACAATGCCTTTGATGGCATAGCTCATTATTCATAAGTGGAGCGATATTATATATGCATATACATATGTATAACATAATGTGTTTACATATATTTTGTGTTTGCATGTTGGTTTGAGCTTATTAACTACCTATTATGTACCAGCTACTGGATACAAAGATTAATAAAGATAGTCTTTCTCTTCAAGAAATTAGAAAGCCAATTACAATTCTGTGTGATAAGTACTGTTTCAGAATCACGCATAGAATGTGGATATTTTGGGCAACACTCAAGAATGAATTTTATGATGGAGGAGCAAATCTAATAGAATCATCTAATTATCAGATTTTTCTTCGTAAGGAGGCCATGAATACATCACTTGATTTCCTTCTGTTGTTTTGGTTCATGGTACACATAGGGTCATTGCATGTTTTTTATTTTAGCTTTTGTTACTGTTAAATTTTCTTTCTCACAGCACACATTCTATTCAAGCTTAGTTTAGTGTTTGTATATTTGTGCTCTAGAGAAAGGCACATAGTATCATCTTAAAAAATATATCCTTTATAAAGTGTGAGTGGAAAATTGCATCATTGGTAATGATGGTGTAGGGAACTTATATATTGTTTGCAGGGGATTTTTGATCTAAGTATTCAATTTAATTAAAGCTTCTGTAACAGTTTGTGACATTCAACAAAATCATTTGTCCATACATGGCCTGACCAACCTTTCAAAATATGAAGTGTCATGTTACCTTGTAATAGCAAGAGAAAAACCAGCCTTATTTTAACCTTTTTTCTTTCATACTGGAATCCGTAATTCTAATAACACACTTATACTGGCAACACAGCAGAAAATTCAAATGGTGTCAGCCCTGTCACACATTGATATGCAAATTGTTCAACACATTTCGGCTATTATTGGGTTATGTTGACACATGAAATTGATACAATTTGGAAACCTTGGTGTGTTTTCATTTTTAGTAACAAGAATTATTACTTTTGAATGTTTTATTCTGTCTTCGGTTTTCACTATGAATGTTTGAATCAAAAGGAGAGAAGAAAGAAATGTAGAAAAACACCTTATTGGTGCAGAAAGATTTTAATCTATTTCTTATAACCAAAACTCCCTGGCCTTGTTTGTCAGGTAGTCCCAGCAAACTTCACTTCACCAGATGCTGAGCAAGACCAGGAGTACCGCAGAGGCTGTGCAGCCCCCCTACTTGCATGCAACTGTGTAAGTCTGGAACCACTACACGGGTCTTCACATAGAAATAAATAAATAAAACAACTTTGATGTTAGTTTAGCAGGCACTGAATATCATTTTGAATGGAGTAAATAACTTAATGAACGTCAGTGACAGTAGGACGTTGCCTGTGGTGGGGCTCAGGAGGAGTGTGTGAAGAGATCAGAACAATTTTTACCTGTACATCCTTAACCTGATGTCTGAATTCAATAACCATTTTCACAACATGAGAATATCATTTTTCCTGTCGTATCCACTTGAAAACCTCAATTTGAGGGATGCCAGTTTTGCAAGGAGGGGTATTGCTGGGGTCACAAGTGCGAATGAAGGGGTTAGTTCAGAATGGACGTGTGTAGGCAGGCCTCAGGGCACACATGTGCCCCTCATGAGAAGACACTTTATGGCAAGATGAGAAGTATTGGGCAGCACATTCGTAGGACGGCAGTAGGGCCCCCAGGAACATGCCCACAGCAGTATTTGCTTAATGGTACCTTAAATTCTTTCAATTTTCTCCTTTCTTCTAAGAAAAGTTAAATAAAAGGCGTTTGCTTTGTTTTGTTTTAATAACAGCTACCTTGTTAAACCTCAAGTTGGACAGTGTGGGCTTGTATGTCAGGTAATACTAGGCAAGCTTTTCCTGCTTAAGTTGGGAACAATGCAGAGAAACTCCTGGAATAAAGCTCCAAGCGGAACCAACCGACTTCCACGGTGCCAAGAAATGTCATTCAGGAAAAACAGAACTGCAACATTTGATACAACTCATTTTGCCCATCCTCTTGAACCACATTACTTTTATCAGCATTAAAATTATAGTTGCGTCGGAACTGCCACTGAGTGGTTTGGTTCAAACCAGAGTCTAAAACAGCTGCAAAAATAAGGAAGCGTCTCCTCCGCCCCCACGAGGGGTTAGAGGGCAGCGTGCAGCAAGCCAGGGGTTATGCAGACCGCCTCGGGTCCGCGTGGGGGAATCAGAGTCCCGTGTCTGCACGTGAATCATGTCAGCTGAAAAACTCCCAGCCTGACGAGCAGAGAAACGTAACCGCAAAGCCATGACACCCCTCCAGTTAGAGAGCACAGCGAGGCGCCCCCTCCTCATCAAAGGCGGCCCATCCCGCCCCCGCAGCCCCTGGCTCTGCAGCCCCCGCCCCCCCAGAGATGCTCCAGGAGTAGGTCAGCTGCACCCAGTACCACAGGGTCCACGGCCTGGAGCCACGCGCCTGCTCTCCCTGGGCCTCTATGGCTGAGTCGTGGCCCCAAGGCTGGGGTAGTTCGAATGCTTTAAACCCATAATTGCAGCAACAAATCTGTTTTCATCCAGATCCAGGTTTTATGCACACACACCCGCCAAAGCCAAAGCTTCATGAAAAATCCCCATCACGACACGTGATGCCTTCTCCATTTCTATTTTACTCTGTTCTGTGTCATGTTAATACGGTTGCTGCCGACCACAGAAGCTGATATCATGACGTCTACAAATACACTGACCCACGGCTCACAGGACGCTGCAGTTCCGCCCTGCCCGTGTCCCGCGGCGCTTCAGAACCACCCGGGGGCTCTTCCCAGACCAGGAGCCCGGGCCGCGCGGGGGACAGGGAAGGACTCCAGGCCCAGGCAGGCCGCAGGTCTCACCCAGTCACTTGCTGGGTGCCTCAGATATTTACTTAACCTCTCTGAGTTTCATTTTTCTTACCTGTTAAATAATAAATTCTTCTCTACACAGTTGTTGTGGCTTTGAAATGACATAATACCAGCAAAATGCTTTGCTTTAGGTCTGAAACATGCTAAGAAGGCCTTAGTGTTACTAATAATCTTGCAACCATACTATTTCCATTGGGATGCATTTCTGATGTCTAACAGGGATTTTTCGGAACATGTCCTAATCTGCCTCATACCCTATGCCTTTGCTGAGCCCAAAGTGGGCAGAACTCTGTCACCTCATTAATACCTTGCCTGGCCACTAAATTAGAGGTTCCTAAATAGGGTACTAATGAGGTGACCGAGTCCTAACCTGATTTTGGCCCCCACTAAAGGCATTAATGAGGTGACCACGTTTTAACCTGTTCTTGGCCTTATGTATACAGTGGTTTTCAAAGTAGGTGAGAACCTGTTTTTAAAAGGCTATTAAAACATCAAAACGTGACCCTTTTTCTTTTTTAAAGGAACATGAAAGAGATAAAAAGGAAAGAATTGGATAGAGCTCATTAGAAACCCCAATACTAATATTTCACATTGTCCTATACCAGCTTTCCTGAGGAACTTTGATAGACTGTAATTCACATTGTTTAAGTAAATATTTGGGCTTCTCCAGGGAATGATTTCCAGTTTAGCACAGTATTCTAAGTCCCTAGGTCTTCAGTTGACACAAGTAGCAAGTATTTATTGAGAAACCAGTGCTGACACTCTAAGTACCGTAAGGATACTAACTCCCTTCCCACAAAGTGTGTACAGCCTGCTTTACAGAGACTGCTTTAAAAGATAAGAAAATTTCTGTACTAACAGAAATTTTGAGGTGTAGTCAGGCCAACAGACCAAGAGATGATTGCCATTGAAAAGATAGACTTGTTACTCACAGTTCCCAAGCAGAGAGGGTGCACACAGCCTGCCGTGAGGATCCACAGGGGGAAGCAAGGAGGCAGGAAGCTGAGGATTGTGGGCAGAAGGCTTTAGTGTGGTTCCTGCAGGAGGGAGGGACAGGTGAGGCTGGGTAAGCAGGCTTAAGACTGGCTAGTTTGAATAATGTTAGCATATTTAAGAACTAACAGCTGCCCCCTGGTGTCTGGTTCCTGGCCCAGGTTACAACCCACCCAGGGCAGGTGGACAGTGGTCACCTGATGAAGGGTAGGGTCCGGGTGTGTGCTCGGGAGTGGTTGGTTTGTATCTGAAAAGCACACTGGCAGGGGCATCATTCACCATCTCCAGGAACCGGCTACTCCCGGCAGAGGCAGTTCCTGCCAGGCTCAGGGAGGCCCCGGCTGTCAGAGCATCAGGACACAGGAAACAAAAGGCAGGGTTAATAGAGAAACCACCCAAAACAGCACAGCTTAGTAAGTATCAACTACACAGCTTATTTGGTAAATTTCATAAGTATTAACGACACAGTTTACCACTAATATATGTATCATATACCAAAAGATTTGGGGAACTTGGAGAAATGGCCCTCAGCCTTGGCTATGCAGGGGGAGCCCCAGGCTCTCTGCTCGAGTCCCCCTCCAAGACCCCGACCTCACTGGGCTGCAGCGGCGCATCGGGAGTCATAGGAGCTGGCCAGGTGATTTGAATGTGTAGCATAGGTTAAAAACCACTGATTTAGAACAAAACTGTGGACATGCATATTTGGACCTTCAATGCCCTAAAACTGGCCAGTTTTTGCCCCATCTTTTGCAGTAAAGAGGAGGGAATTCGTTCACTTGACTGAAAGGAAACTACAACTCAGGAAGAATACATGATCAGCCTGTAATCCACAGCTAACAGGTTGATAAAGACACTTCTTTTCCAAATTTGAATCTAGTTACTTTTTAAACAGGAAATACTATTTTCATCTCCAAATAAGCAATATTTTCCCTATCAGAATATTTTGAATACTTCTTGCCTTGACCCAGTATCCAATTAATTATTATGGCAGAGAAACCAGCAAACGGAGACATAGTTGGTATTGACCATCATTTTCTGTGCAGCGCCTGCATTTGTGCAGGGCTTCTGCCCCTCTCCCATCATCCTCTCTGGCTGTGGTTAGCCTGAGAATGGCAGCGGTGCCCACAGGATGGGCTTTTGCAGTCGTGGTGCTCCAGCAATTTATCAGTAACGATTGACCTCAGGGATGGTCACAGGCTAAGCCGAGCCCATCAGAATGCTTCCGCTGCAATTCTAAATGCAGATGCTGTAGAGAGTGTGTTTATTCCCTTGGCCTGTAGGCTGTGAGCGTCAGTGAGATCCTGCCTAAGGCACCAGAGCATAAGGCAGACTGGACGAGAGAGGGGAAAAGATGAGATAGATAAGCTGCTATTATTGTTTGAGCTCCTGGGTTTCATCAAGGCTTAAATGCAAACAGCTTCACCCGTGGCCTTAACGATTGTCTGAGCCATTAAAGTTCCCTTTTACTTAAGATGTTTTGAATTGGGTTTCTGCTACTTGCAACTGTTACTTACGAATCAGATGTCTCCCGAAAGCACCTGCTATTTGGGGCACAGGCCTGTTCGTTTTAACGAAGGGTACTCAGAAGAGCCAGTGCTAGGGTGTGTTTTTCTGCTTATATGGACAATTAGTGCCTTGAAGCATACAGGTTCTCCAGATCAAGTGTACAATGAGGCTGTGACTCCAAGTTCAGAATCCATGGATGTCATCTTGGAGCTGTCCTTCAGAGAAGACAGGGAGTCCCGTGACAGATCAGCCAGTCAAGATCAATCACTAATCATGGCTGTGCGTCAAAAAAGTGTGAGATGTGCGGGGAGGCTCCAGATTCACGGTCATTACTGTCAAGAAGCTCACCGCTTGTGGGGAAAGACGGACCCCAAAAGCCAGTGCTACATGGTAGTGCATACCTGGTAAGCTGCCAGATGAGCGGCGTGAAAACATTTCAGGGCTCCGTGTGGTCAAAGGGATGAGTGCCCGCTGTCGGGGGGGGCGGTGGTCACAACACTTAGAGGAAGTGTAACCCAACCTGTGCTTTGAAGCACGGGGAGCTTATCAGACATTATCTTTGCCTACAAAGAGAAAATGCCGTATACCAACCTAGGGTTGTGCCAAGAGTCTAATACTGGACCAAAGAAGTGAATGCAATGCAGCAGAAAACCATCTCTCTACCTTTACCTACATACCTACGTATCTTGATTTTTATTCCTTAAAGTGAAAAAAACACCCAGATGCACATACTGATCCAAGCAGTTATGATTCTCATCTGTTAGGGGTTTTAATCTATTTTGATTAGGAAAGTAAACAAGCCAGGGTTTGGAGTAGTTCCTTTAGGATGGAACACAGAGCCCAGAGGAAGGAATGTCAGAGTAGGCTTCTTAGAAAAAGCAGCTTGTGAACTAAAACTTCCCTAAAGGCTGAGCAGAACTGTCAAAGATTCTGAAGTGAAAAAAAACATGACATATACACTGTGAACTGCAGGAAGTTCCAAGCGGTGATGGCGAGGTCTCCGCAAGAGTAGAAAGGGCAGCAGATGAGTCTGAACTCTGCAGAGAGAAAGGCAGAGCGCAGCTGTCGTCACGGGCGTGGGCCCCTGGGCTGCCTGAGACACTTGCGGGGAATCTGTGAAGTCAAAAAATTCTGCAGTGATGCTAGTCTGTCATCTGCCTTTGAAAGCTTCCTTTCCCACGAGTGTTCAGTGGGATTTTCCCCTGCATGTTTATCAGCTCTACACAAAAAAATGAACCAATATGTTCCGAATAACAAATCATGATGTTATAACTACCAAGCCTGGATAAAAAAATATAGTCACGGTGCAAGATAGGTCAATTCACAGATTACAAAAAAACTTGTGAGACTGGTTTCAGATGCCATATAGCTACTAATCTTTAAGAAATTTCTACTTTTTGAATTTCGATGTTATTTAAAATAAGGACATTCATAATTTCTAAAATGGCTATTAAAATACTCCATTTTCCAACTCTCTATATGTGTGAGAGCAGATTTTCTTCATATATGTAAACCAAAATGACAGATCACAAGAGATTGAACACAGAGGCAGTTATGGATTCTAACTTATTAGGCAAGATCTTTTAAATATATTCAGAAATATAAAACAATTCCACTCTTGCAACTAGTTTTTTTGGGGGGAGAGGGATATAGTTATTTTGCCTAAGAAAATGTTTATTACTGTTATTTTTAAATATATTAGTGAATATTTTAATTCTTTCAGTTTCAATTTCTAAAATAGTAAATATAAATAGATAGGAACCACCTAAGCTCTTTAGGGCCCTTCTAATTTTTAATAGTATAAACGGATTCTGAGATGGAAAGTTTGAGAATGATGGCCACAGGAAGTGCACGGGGATTCTGTTTCATATCTCTGCGAGCTCTCTTCTTTTCTTGACCTGAGTGATTGACGAACATTCAGTGAGCTCATCAATAAATGCCGAGTCGCTTCACTTCCTTCCACTCACCATCTCCAACACCACGGCCCACGGTTATAAGCCTGAATGCAGAAATGGATTTTGCTCTCACATCACCACCAGCTTCTTTTCACCCGCAATCCTCATTTCCCATTGATAATGTGTCAGAAGTAATAGCTGCTATTGTGGCAGTTTAAGAGAATCATGTAAGAATCATTAAACAACAAGATCAAATTCACAAATTGATCTGGATCCCGGCAGGTCCCCTGTGTCCGATCAACACCACGAGTGCCTGTGGGGGCAGGGCTGTGCCCTGCGGTTCAAGTGTTTACATTGCAAGAGGCGACACTTCAAGAGCATTAGAATATTTGAAGGCAGGAAAAGTTATGACTTTCTCCAATTCTGGACCAAATTCTGCGGAAAAGATTATAATGAATAATCTCTTATTAGGGGGAACAAATGTCTGATTTCTTTCTTTTCTTTGAAGTTTCTCATTATTTCTGGCTATTTGCCTCAGACTTTGACCTTCGGGTGAGGACGCTGTGCCCGGCTCCCTGCCCTCTGAGGCCCACCAGTAATATCTTTCTGAAGGCTTTTACTGGTATTTTAAATTCACCACTTGGTGCCGGAAAGATTTCAGGGGAAGTGTAAGCATCTGCTCAGATACAAAGCTCCATGATCCTCTGCAGGAAGACAGTCTGGACACGGAATAGAGTGGCTTTCATGGCAGGGACAGCTGGTGGGGGGACAACTGGAGAGTGGACACAAAGTAGGCTCTGTCTCCCCCGCTCCTGGCCCAGGGCGTCACTGCTCTAGGCTTCTGCCTCCTCTCAGTGGCCTGGTGCAAGGGAGGCATTAGGTTGCCCTTTGCGAAGGGGACATTCCTTTCCTTGGAACTGAGTTGAGGTGACCCCATTCTTTCCATGTAAAAATGTTGAAGCTTTGTATCCATGCTATCAGTCAGAAGACGTCATTCTTTTCAGGTCAAAATCTAGGTTCTGTGAAATTTTTATTAAAAAGAAGCCTTTCTCATTCTTTTCAAACAGTATTATTCTTAAATGCTGGTTTATTTCAAATTGCATTAAAATCAAGCTTAGTGGAAAAGGATTTTCATGTTTGTTCTTATTTGAATTTGCTTGTCAGAATCCACTTAAAGTGATGTATATAGTAGTCTTCCAAAAATGATCTTCCCTGCTTGCTTTTATTTATGAAAAAGGTATGTTTTTGTCAATGTTATATATTATTTTTTTCAATCCTTTTAAAAATGCATTTAAAAAAATGCATTAAGAATTGTTAAGGTCAGTCCTTACACAGCTGACAAAAAAAATGCACAATTATAAACGAAATACATGAGTGCCCTCTTTTGTTCATTTCAAAGTAAAACAGTTTCAGTAATCAAAGAATTTTCTCTCTGTAGTGGCAGGAAATAAGATCAGCCACCTCTAAGAATACGAACAAGTTATCTGTCTTCCCTCTTAGAAAATTCGGTAAGTAAATAGATGATATGTCATTAAGAAGAGAGGAATTTATTGGAAGAAAATGAATTTTAAAGGAAACACAGCTTCTTTTATAAGAAGTTAAGATGATAGCCTCTCTATAGCCTGTCTAACACCACACTGATACCAGTTTTGAGGTTTCTTTTTAATCTCAGAGGATACCTAAAATACAAGTAAACCTGGGTTTTCAAATGAGTTCATTTTCATTTTGACTGAAACAATCGCGCTGTAAACAAGTTCAAATTTCTTAGAGAGTTAAATCTAAAAACAAAAGTATTCTGATTTTCACTTTTTTTAAAAAAACAACTGAAGGAAAAGCAACAAATAGGCCTGTTGTTTGGAGCCGGTAATTTCTCCTATTGCTGATCAGTAATGGAACTGCACGGAAGGACATGCTATTTAATTACCTCCCTAACTTTAAAGACCATTTCTATAGCCTCACCATCTCCTCCAGAGGTGACCGAACTGACAAATTGTACATCAGTCTTTGTGCTCAAGATGAAAGGTCAACTCAGGGTAGAGATTTGGGCATAAAAAGATTGTAGGTCAGAAGAAAGTCGGGGACCAGGCCCACCGTGCACACCACACTCAGCGAGAAGGATGAGGAGCTCTCAGTGGCGGGTGGTTTTAGGACCTGTGCCTTTCTGGCTGCAGTTCCTTGAAAGGTTTGAATAGTAGAAAAGCTCTGGGTTCAGCACAGCTGCCTCCTGGAATCTTACATGAGGTCGCTTCTGCCATTAATTCTTCACATCCTCTAAAAACCATTTCCCAAAGGCACAAAGGGAAGTTACTTTTATTAGAGGAATTTTTCAGAACAGCAGCACAGACTTCTAAATCTAAGAATCTAGACCCTCTTCTGCTACCATCAACCCCCCGCCGGAGGGTTGTGCATTCTCAGTAAGTGTGCTGGTTACCGCATGAAGCGTCTTAGAGTGACCCCCACTGCACACTGAGATGACTTCCAACGGGTGACAGGAATACTGCTGAGGTCGGACCTGTCCACACTGCACACAAGGAAGGGCCCTTTGCTGGGCAGCTGGGGCTGTTTGCAGAGTCCAGGATCCCATGTTCAAGACGATCTGATCTTCATTTCCTTCTGAGATATACTATTAGCGATGTTACTGAATCACCTCAAATTACACTGCACTAAAGACGACCTGCCGAGTGCAGTCAGAACAAGATCACCAGTTAGCAGAGGTGAACCACACAGCCCACCTTATCAGGAGACTCCATATAGCCACCAGGGTTCTTTTCATATCTACCCCTTAAGGCAAAGTCTGTTTTCATTTCCCCAAGTGGTTAAGTAACTTCATCAATGGAGTGTGGCTAAATTTATGAGCTGGAGCTAGCATCTGACGTCGGGTGTCAGCTGCATAGCCTGTACTGTACCTCATTCTGGCCCTTCCCTCCACACTTACTATTCTTCAAGGCTTCGTCCATGAACCACATCCTCTCCGAAGCTTTCTGGATTCTCTTAGCCAATCATCACCTCTTTTGAAATCAAATAACATTATCTTTAGTCTTCCTCTAATGCCAGCTTGGGGCTGTTGGTTTCATTGTTCATCGATTTATGCCTTTCCTCCCCACCTAACCTGTAAGGTCATCAGTTAAAAATGATATGTAGGAAATGGCACTTGACAAACATGGTGATCATTCACAAGACAGACAGCATATTAAATAGAAGTTATTAGACTTAGAAGCTTTCATCAGTGTATTCATTCATTCTACCAATATTTGTTAAGATCTAATCACATGGCAGCCTGGTTTCTCGGAGTTACACGGTCAAGTCAAACAGCAGACAAAGTTTCGTGATGTGACCGATGATAAACGTACAAGATCTCTATTCACAAGTCATCCAGGAACGCACAATCTTATTATTAATAGTCAGTTATTAATAGAAAAGTGGTTTGCTGATCTTTTTTACATTATATTGACAGAGTATAACTCAGAGACCATCTGCTCCAAATGAGAAGCTCCTTGAGATGCATTTTAGATAGAAAAGGGAAACTTAGAGGCATGACAGACAGAGCAAGGAAACAAATCGTTTGTACCATAGCTACAGACCCATTGTGCAAAGAATATAGAATTTTCTGGTGTTTGAATATGGGTAACCACTTGGAATGAGTTTCACATACTATTGCAAAAACACTGGCAGAAAACATGTGGAGATGTGGAATTCTTAAGAAAAAATGAACCGGGATCCAGTTGCGCTTGATTCATCCACAGATTAAATATCTCCAGGGGTTCAGCTTGACTGGGAAAGGTGAAACTTTTTTAACATTGTGACTTTCTGGGTTAAACATTTTTTTTTTTCCTGAAGAAATGTTTAAAGTGCTGTCCAGACCTGACCCTGTTTATCAGGTAAAATTAAACCAAATAATCTCAAGTGATTTGACTGCTGATGGATGAGATTGGGAAAGGGACAGTCTGGAACCCATGAGGAACTGCAGTTACACCGCATTGACTGTGAGTGTGCGCTGTATACCGCTTGGCTTCTACTGGCCCATCTCAAGGGATTACTTCTAGCACATTCAAATTTGCAAGACAAATAAAATAATTGGAGAGTTTGTAAGGGTGGGAAGGGATGTTGGTTCATTTCCCTAAAGACTTATCTCTTTGAAAGACCTACAGTATATGAAAAAGAAATGTAATTCAACATTTCTCTGCCAGAAAAGGCAGCCAAAATTTTTATACAGTTCTGGGAAGAAAATAATCTTTCTGCAATTTCCATTTACTCCTTTCTCACCAAGCTCAGGACTCTCTTCGCTTGGAGATGGGAATGGTGTTGCAACATTTTCCAGAAGTGAAGCTTTAGGGGACAGAGAGCTTTCATCACCCAAACACCCAGCCTCTCTCCTTTTTCTCAGCTGACACGCACTGTCTTTAGCTTCTCTGCTCTCAGTTCTTGCTTCCTGTTTACCTGCATCATCTGTTTCTCTGTCTTGTCTGATCCTTCCCCACAACACTGGTGTTGACAGTAACAACATGCGGGCCACAATGAGCAGGTAATTCCATAGGAATTTTATTATGATTGAGCAATAATTCTTATATATCTACTTAAACAATCTATCTGGAAAGCAAATTATAGTAGTGTTTCCCCTAGGTTTTTAATGACTACCTGTTTTTAGGAATCCTTTCTCCGTGCTGGTGCTCAAAACTCATTTGCTCAATAGTCCTGACAAGAAAGAGATAGAGTTCTTTGTAAGTTATTTTTAGTTCAAATCTGGGTTTATTGCTAGCAATGTGTCCCTCCTGCGCCACCTTAGAAGCCTCGGAAATAATCAGAGTGGAATAGATAGGAGCCTAAACTGCAAGCCAACGTCTCTCCCCCGTCTCACCCTGCCCCAGCCCTCTTTATTTGGGTTCGGGTGGAGTGAGCATTCAGTCATCCCACTCAGCAGCTCCCTGTGGGTCGTCTTCTGGCATGTTCTGTCCAAGCTGCAAAAGGCCTGGCTAGCCAGGATGGGTCTCGGGGCGGAGAGGTGAAACAGTGAATCAGTGCATATATATACTTGTTCCTATACAGATGATCAAGTGTGCTTTACACCTATTCTCTTATTTGATACTCATAACTAAGCCATGGGCTGTTCTTATTAACGAGCAAACTCAGTCTTCAGGAGGATTGTGTACCCCAGTGCACAGTGTTCGCCACTGCAAACACTACAGTCCCAAGCAGAGATTTATGCAATAGGCACTCTTTTCTTCACTCTGTCTTCTCCTCACCTCCCTCCCCCCGCACACGTACACAAAAAGACTCACAGGTGTGCATGCACGCACATGCTTAGACCATCGGGCACCCCCACCGCAAGGCCCTGGAGAGCCGCCAGCCTGAAATGGAAACGCAGTTACGCATTGTTAGTAACCTTTACTAGCCCAGTGCAGCTACTAATGTGGCTAATCAATTAACTGCCCCTAAATGGTATTTCTTCACCCACCGTGACAGGCATTGTCCCCACTGTTTCTCACAGTTCCCTTTAGCCTCCCCACACTTCTGACATCACCATTGCCCAGAATGAGTCGTCATGACCACATCTGATGCTTTTCCTATGGATTCCAGTGTGCTGTCAATCGGCCCGGCCTTAGGGAAATGACGTCAGTAACCCCTTCCACCCAGAGTGAGTCCTGCTGATGACAGAACAGAACGTTTGTCTCCTTTTCTTTATTGAATTTGTTATTTTTCCTGCCACCCAGAGAAAGTCTTTCTTTCCTAATTAATTTTCTGCACAGCAGCTTTTCAACTTTGTCTCTTTTGAACCAAAAAGATCAAACAACTCTAGATTGCTGTCAAGGAGCAGCCAAGTCAAGTCATTTGGGGAGAGGGTAAAAATAGCTCTAACTGAATCTCTCCCGGGCTTCGGGAAGATGAAAATATGCTCTTTTTCTTTCTAGTTGGCTGGCTGGCTTTGTTCTTCGTTTCTAAAGTGGCAGTAAAGTGTACTATTTTTTTTATCAACAGCGAAGCAGTGTTTAGGTAAAGTGGGGCAATCCAAGAGCCTTCCTTCTTCCGGATGAAGACAAGCAAAACAGTATGTTTTCTCAGTATGGATTTTCTCCACCAAGATAGTCTCCAGCTCAGTCCTACATAAATGTTATTAAACTTCACATTAAACAGCCTGTGTGTAGGGACAGAGCCCAGAAGTGCCTGACAGCTAATGAATAAACATATACTTTATTTCTAGCAAGACTTTTTAAGGGTACGGTGCCTGAGAAGTTTGGCAAAAAGACCCATTTATTTTGTTTAGAAAACACATATGTTCAGTTGGAAACACATACACGTTCACACACAGGCAGAGAGCCACTCCAATTCTTGAGGGTATAAATAGGTAAGTCTCTGATGATTTTGCCCAAAGAGTGTCAGAGGGACTCAGCACCGTCCGGTCTCCGGTGGGCATGTTTCCCACTGCAGCCCCACCCTCCGGCCTGGTGTGCTCACCCTTCACCGGCTTGCTGCAAGGCACTGACCTCTTTCAAAATACAAGGGCTTGTGAGTACAAAGTCCAAGGGCTTTCCAAAGCACAACCGGGTCAGCCCTCATTCGGAAAAAGAAGCATATTTTTTTTTAAAAAAAGAAATCTAACAAGGGCAGCAGGTACACTGAATACAGAGTGTGGGACTGGAATTTTCATTCAGTGTGTGTGTGTGTGTGTGTGCACGTAAGTGTCCTTATTTTGTATTTGTGGGCTTAGACATTGTTTACTGCCTGATGAAATATGTACATGCCTAGACTAAAGAGCTGCCCTTTCTTTTAGCACCACAGTGATCACTTACTACTTTTTCGTCTCACAATTGATGAATTTATTATACACATTTCCAAAATTTACCTGGAGGATCTCAGGCCATTGGTAGCCAAGGATATTAACACAGAAAGCTACTTACTTTATTTCATGCACAGCTTGAAGTTCATATATTCAAGTGGTATCTGTGGAACCAATAAATTAGAAGAACAAGTGTGATAAAACATACTGGATCTGTGTGGAATTTTTAAAAACCAAGACCACTTCTAACCACATCACAGAGCCTGCTGGCTTCATAAACTAAGAGGAACCACTTTAGTAGCCACTGTATCTATGAGCGGCTGAAACTTACTCACCCCCCTATGGTGAAGCATTCCAGACCTGGATGCCCGCAGGAGGCAGGTGTGCCCAGAAGGCAGTCCAGGGCAGTCGTGGCCGGGGACCGGACTGCAGACAATGTGCTGAGCTCATCTTCACATCTTTACCTCGGCACTGGATCCGTGCTCAACAGCCGGTCAGCCTGGGCCTGGGAACCTAATGACGAGCTCTGTGCTTTCAAACGAAGCTATCGTTCTAGGGAGTGTGGTATGTTATAACGAACTGAAGGAAGGCAGAAAGTACAGGCAGGGAGATACAGGCGCTCTGCTGGAAGACAAGGTCTTAAAAATAATGAGCAGTCTTTACTTCCTTTTTTCTATTAACTTTCTGCAAAGGACGACCTGACGCTTTGTTAGCACAGTCTCCACTTTTACTAATATCCTTTAGCAGATGGCTAAGATTTTTCCACAACATACCATGTGATGCTTAGAACCACCACGAGAAACACTTGGGGTCTTTTTCTTTCTTTTTTTTTGCTTTGTACATCTTAGAACTGGCTTTTCCAGTAACTGCTGCCAAGCTACACAAAAATGTGCCACCCCTCCCCACCTACAAAGGTAGCATTTTGGGGGAGAGTTGAAAAGCAGAAAACAAAAGCAAAGAAAAAGCCTTCAAATGCTCATCCCGAAGTGCTGTTCATGCCTAATGTCTCCCTTTGGCTGCCCGTGCAGTAGTGATTCATGTCTAGGAATCTCCAGGCATGGGTCCAGCACTTAATTGTTGGCCCTGTTTTGCACTCAGAATTCTGATAGGAGAAGAGAGGGCTGAATGAGCCGGATGGTGGGTAAAAGGCACGAGTTTTAGTCTTGAAGAGATTTCTAGAATGAATTACGAAACTAACTGCTCTGAGTTCATGCTTTGTTCCTTTGGAGACCTGCTGCCTCGCTGCCAAAGAACAGAATGGAACTCTGATCTTTTTCCCTCGCTGTGAATAACTGAAGCCAAGCTTGTGATCAAAGGGAAGGAAACGCAACAGCTAAGACCCAAGGAAATTACTGGCTTCGCCAGAAGTCTCTGCGACCTGTGGGTCCAAGTGACCCGGGCTTCTATCAATCAGAGGGCGAGACAGGAAGTCGTATTTGAGCACCTATCATGGGTCAGGCATCTGTCAGCTACATTACTTATGGTATTTCATTTAGTCTTCACACTAACTCCAAGAAACCGGCATTTTTGTCCATGAGGACATGTAGAAAGTTAATATTCATTCACTCATTCAACAAAGATTTATTGCACAATAGCTGTGTTCCTGTCATGGTGTGAGATGCTTGGGACACAGATTCAATATTCATCTTTACAGAGCTCAGTTTAGTGGAGATGGTTTTGCAAAACTATTCATAAGCTTGACGAGGATTACAGAAGGGGCAGCGGGAAGGTGCCTAAGCAGGTGTAGGAAATAGATTATTTACCCCACCATTCAACGCAAGATTATTGGAAGCCCACAGGACACACTCACATCTCAAAGTCTCCTGCAAACATTTAGCTTGGGAAACCCAGTGGCGCTCTTGTGGAAATGTCCTCTATCTGTGTCACTACATGGACATGTGGCTATTGAGCTCCATGTAACTGAGGGACTGAATTTTTAATTTAATTTAATTAATTTAAAATTTGATTCTAATAGTGATATAGGGTAAGTAGCTGCCATATCTGACAATATAGTTACACATAATTCCCACGAGGCTAAGGTATTTTGAAACGTGTGCCCTCTACCATCCCCTCTGCAGAGATTTGGGAATGAATCAGTCTTCCAAGGAATTTGTTTCTGCTGAAGTCATATTGAGACTCCTCTAATCTACAGGAGCCTTATATTTCCACGGTGCTCTAAGGAAGATATAAGGTAGCTTTAAGAAGTCAAGTCCAATCTAGACTTCAATTAGATTCAATCCAAATAGGCCTGGATTCATTCTTAAATCAAACTATCCTACTGGGGTCAGTCAGTTTAGGGATAATCCAGCATTGGGCCATTTCAGACAAGAACAGAATCCCGGGTTCCCACAATACCTCAAATATGGGAGGGTCCCAAGCCCTGTGACAGTCCCAGGGAGAGCAAAACATGTAAGAAAGGGTAAATTAACCTCTGGCTTTCTCAGTTACTGTGAAGGGCAGACTCAGTGTCCCCCAGGGTCAGAGCAGTGACTGTAGGAAACATTACACCTGCACACACACACACTGACACACACACTTCACATGCCTTCAAGACACATGTCTCTATCAGAAGTGGTGACCATATGTGCTTGACAGTTATTATGTTAAGAGTTCTAATCAGGGAATGAAGTAAAAGAGAGGATGATTTAAGCTTAAATATAAATGGAACTGAAATTGCTTTAGATCTTTTGCTAAAGCACCTAATTTATCATCTGAGCTTGTTTTAAATGAGGAAATGTTATCTATCATGCAATAAATAAAATTAGTCCCACCAGGTATTTAATTATCCATAATAAGATTTAATTATCCATAATAAGATTTACTCCATTGTACTGACTTCAGGTCCCGTATTGGGGGGTCTCCTGGGCTCAGAGACATACTCTTTGAGCTCCAGACCACTTCTTTCAATGACATACAGATACACTGCATACGCCCTCTTGGATGGAAACGACTTGATTATTTTTCTTTCTCTCTGCCTCGGATCTATTGGATGTGACCTCCTCCGCCAGCTGCTTGACCTCAGACTCCCACTCTGAGGTGACACGGAGCGCTTTGGGCCTTACCCACTGTATTGGTCAGGCCGGCCCTGGCAGGCCCCTGCGTCCAGGCCTGCTGTGGCATCTGGCAGCCACAGCAAGAAGCAGTGGGGGTAGAGTCATCATGATCTCTTGCATTGTTCTTAAGGAAAGGGAAGGAGTCAGACCATTAAAAATATGATACATATTGAATTTCAGTAAGCTTTGCAGTTGCCAATTAACTTCTTAAAAATCGGCCTTATGCAGACACTATTCAAAAGAATATCGGCTTGGTCCACATGACTGGACAATGTAACATTCTCCAAGTATAGGCAACTTAAAAGAAAATAATCATCTGGAAACCTCAGGATTTAGTACATTGTGATATTTTGTTGAGTTTGATCAAAGTACCTTTGTTCTCCTAGATTTAGGACTACTTCAGAACACCAGAAATGGTAGCAGAATTTTAAAGGTGGATTGACTTTTAAAGTCATTACTTGTTACCATAAAACTATTTTAAAGAAATTATTTGATAATCATAAACATAATCATCTAAAGAGATATTCCTTTGTTTCTGGATATTCAAAGTTCTGATATTTGTATAGATAAAATAACAGTTCTTTGGCTGAAGATTTTATTATTCAACTAGATACTTTAGCATTATGTGGTACTATCCTTCTCTTTAAATACATCATTTTTATATAAATGTCTTGTCATTGTAACTTTTTGTGTACTTGGAAATTCTTATAATTAAAGACTTTTAGATACAAACTGAATTTGAATATAAAGCATATATTAGCTAGTTTCTTGACCTAATTTAATTTCCATATGTTACTAAAAATACTGATTTCATTTGAAAGTAATTATAAAATATAATTTCAAATGTCAAGCCTGTATAGCGTGGTCAATTTCTGCTGACTAGTAATTACAATTATTAAAAATATGTATTTTTTAATGACAGTGGCCTAGATAAATTCTAACTTCCTTTCTATTAGCTTTAGCTGGCAGCCACTATTTATAGAATTTGGTGATTTCTCTTGTTATCCTAATTGTGAAAGCGCTGGAGTATGCAAATTACTAGAAAAATCTCCTACTGATAAACTATGCAAATGAAACATCAACTGAGTGGATATATTCTTTTCTGTCATTAATCAGTTGATTAAACTCTCCTCAAATGCAAACTGACATAGCTGACCCCACCTTTCAAGCCTCCAAAGAATCATTTATGTTGTCAATAATGTAGCCAAGACAATAAATGAGTATTATCTGCATTTCCTTTTAGAAGCCTGAAGGCCCTCAGTTGCCCGTGAACCTGTGGAGCCTATTTATACTCCTACTTATAATAATGTCATAGCGCCTGTCTGTATTGCCTATAATATCATTAGAATCCCAAAGCAAAGCCTGGGGTGGTAGGTCTTGTCTGCATGCAATGCAGTAATAAGATGAGTTTTCCAGACAACAGTTCTAAGGAGGAAAACCTGTTGGAAAAGAGGGAAGGATTCTAAGTATTGCTTGTTTTCTTTTTTAACTTGGCTTTCCTACATTCCTTTTTCTAAGATGCCATTTGTCCATACAAATCACTTCAGTTTATTTTTAAAGCCCACACACACAGAGAGACGCTGCTTTGTTGTGGTTACATCCCTGTCGGGAGAGGCCCAGAGCCTCCCGTTGTGAGAGGAAATGAAGGCTGGCTGGGTCTCTCAGGGGCGCCTATCATCCTGGGCTTGTAATTACTGAGGTTCAGCCCTGAGCTTATAGCCAAAGGTAGCCTCCTGAGAAAATCCCGAGCATCTAACCCAAGACACCCCAAAGAAGCAAGGTTTGCATTTGTACTAACCAGCGAAGGCCAAGGTCACCCAGCTCCCTGCTCTGGGACTCCCTGGGGTCCCCACACGTGGGCTGCACTGCTGAAGTCCTCCTGCCAGAGAAGCCAAGGCGCCGTGAGAACACTCGGCGCAGCCGCAAGACCCCGGCTTCCACGCGGGTGTTTAGCGCGCTTGCCTGGAGAACGTTAAGTTGTCCGGCCCCGGGACAGATTCCGTGCTCAGCTGTTCCTGTGCGCGTCTCCGGCTGCCCAGAGCGCCCGTCCACTGCTCAGCCGTGCTTGTAAGGAAACGCTCTTCCTTCCGAGCCCAGCCTGAGTCTACAGATTTGACTCCTGTGTCCCCAGGGGTGGGGAGCCCCCTTTCTACTTCTAGAGCCCTTGTTCCAGGACAGTGTTAGCATCCAGCAGCCCACCTCCGGGTTAGATCGGACAGTGCACGTCCCTGGAAGGGTCATCCTTGGCTCGGCCGCATCCCTAGTGCACAGCCTGTGGTGGACTTCAGGCGGCATTTGCTGGGCTGAGGCAGTAGGTCTGACCATGTGCCCAAGGTTAGGTTCAGGACACTGGGTCCCTCTGCTGCTGGTTCTAATGTTCCTGTGATGGTACATTTCCTGACACTTAACGCCACCAAGTGAATACAAACCTGTCTACCCTGAATGGCGACATCAGGTGCATGGGAAATACAGATGGTTCTCAGATGCAGAAGAGAAAACTCACAACTAAAGACAATCATCTGGGAAAGGAGGGAATAATGATATTAGACAAAAACGAGCCATATGAAAAAACTTTAGCAAGCATGCTGTCAGCTATCCCACTGTCATTTTAGGACATGTTGTGAGGCTAACAGATTTGCCCTGTCCCCTCTTTACTCCTTTCTGCACACTCCCTGTACAAGTTGCTTAGAAAACAGTTAACATTTGGGTTGTTTGGGAGAGAGTATTCCGTCCTCCTTACTGAGACATGATTTAAAGCCCATATGGAACTTTGCTCCCTGTGTGCCGTGGTCTCTCTAGTACCTATACATAATCACATGTAATTCAACGTACTTAATACCAGGGATAAAATTTAACATAAAATCAACTGAGAAATCAAAAAATTTTTTTAATCATTTTCTGAATAAATGAACATATTAATGACAGAATTGCTAGAATTGCTTACCAAGCAGTATGAGTTGTGCCCAAGGCTCAACAAGTCGTTCCAATAATTTCAAACCATTTGTTGAATTTTAGGAATTATTGACATGGCCTTTGGTTGATGTCACTGCTATTAATTGAAAGATGCTCCTCTCTGAACCATGAGTGAGGAAGTGTTGTTTCTGTCACTGTCCATCTCGGTCTGCTTTGCCGCTGCTAAGGGTCACCCTCACTGCAAGCAGCATGCCCAGGCCCCGTGACGCAGCTCCTTAGGAAATACACGTGCTAAATATTCAAATCACTTACCATGTGGTATGGGAACCCCATCTTTCAGTGTTAATAGCCAGTATATTTGTAGCAATGCTTACCAGCTGCCTAGAATGTTCTGGTCTTCATAGGTAATTAAATGATGAGTTCAGCTCTCGTAAATTAGCCAAATAATCATGTAGAGCCTGCATCATAATTTCTAGAAACTTGGCTTTGACACTAGTAGATACGAAGTGAGAAGGTGGAATAGACAACTACTTACACCATTTTTCACAAATGAGATAAAAATGTACACTCGGTACCAGTCAAGCACTGGGCATATTTCATCTCATTCCACGCTTTGTATTAACTCTGCTGTGAGATACTATTCTGATCATTTTATAGGCAGGAAAGCTGAAACACAGAGACGTCAACGGGACTGCCCAGGGACAGGTGCTCTGAGGTGGAAAAGCCGGAAGGCACGCCCCTGCCTTGGGTACTTTGATCCACCCCCCCATGCTGTCTTCCTACTAAGTGTTTGATGTACTTCCTCTAACTGACCAGACTCATGTATGACCACCCTTTGGTTTGAATTCTGGTTTCATCATTACTAGTTGAAATGTCAGCAAATGTATTTTATCACTGTAAGCTCCAATTTTCTCACCTCTTCACTACAAAGAGTTTAGAACCTTCCTTGAAACAGTTGTTCTAAGAATTAAATAATACAATAAATAAAATTATTCTACTGTATCTGAACATATTAAGTCTTTGGTGAATATCAACTCCCCATCCTAAAATGCGTCTCATTGGCCCTATGAGGGCAATGACTGTATGAGACCCCTGGTCATAATCCTAATGATAAGCATACTCACTAACTCCTACGTTGGTCACCCCCATAATGTGGAAGGCGCTGTTCTCAATCTTTAACTGACATTCATCCATTCAGTCACAACTACCTACAATATACATGAGATTCTGTTATTATGATCCCCATTTTCCTGGTAAGAAAACAGGAGCAAGAAAATCAGGTAACTTGTTCCACGTCACCCCCAGAGCAAGCAGCAGGGCCTGGGTTTCACCCCGGCAGCCTGGCTCCAGAGTTTATGCTCTTAGTTGGTATGTTCATTCTTAGCATTTCCTAGGGTTTCCATAAATATTTGCAGAAGGAATGTGTAATTCCTGAAATTCCGCAATTATTCTTCCTTTTGTTAGCTTTAAACCTCTGTTTCCTAAGTAATAGGAAACCTGATGATAGGCTGCCGTAATTTTTTTACTTGAACTCATGAATTTGTTTATTGGTCCTATATGGGTAACAGACTTTGACAGAAGAGAGAAAATGACAAACAATAAATATGACTATCAAAGAGACCCAGCTAAAGAACTCTAGTAAACATAAGACTCCAAATTTGGATTCTAGATTTTCAACAAACAGATAAATTAAAATACAAATTTGAAAATAATTCAATTGTGATTCATCTTTTGGTCTGGACTGTCTCAAGAATGTATCAAATATAATCAACAATTTTAAAGATCTTACATACATCTTGGAAAAAGAAAACCCCATTTGATTAAAAAAATATTTTTGATCAGTTCATCTAAGTTTTCCTTCAGTTTACTGTCAGTTTACTATTTGTTCACAAGTCACCATACAAGTGGGCCATTTGAAAACTGTCAGATGCAAGTACCCATAAACTTAGTTCTCACTGAAAGTGAAGACCTATCATTTAAGTACAATTATTTAATCTCTATCATTTCTATTGAGAGTTTACACAAAAAGTGTTAAGTCCAAAACAAACTTCTAAATATTTTTAATGATTTTTAAGAGATAAAGCTTCCCATAGATTATTTTGTCTGCTTTATTGACATTTTTAGTGAAATAATTCCATGCAATGAATTTGCTACTCTATTTTCTTACATTTACTGTGTTAGGAAGCCATAGCCTGACAAGTGGGAATAGATTTTAAGTGTATTACTTTTAAGGTGATAACAATGTCTTTTAGACCTGAGAGGTTGATCAATTGGCCAGTCACATAACTAGTAATTTCTGAAGCTAAAAGACATCGTGAGGCCATTTAAACCCAGTGCCTGTGATATTAACCACTCCACATGGTCCAAGTATCAGACCACCCTAAAAGGGTTCTATGGAAAAGGGAAGGATCTGAAGGCTGCCAAGCCTTAATATACTAATAACTTGGAAGTTGACACACATCAATTTTTAAAGCAGAAGGACTCATTTTTCAGGTCTACTTTGAACTCTTGGTGAAGATATCCATCTTGGACTTGTCTGAGAGTCAACACATGTGTGAAACACTTCATACCACGTCTGGCCAAAAACTCCACTCCTACCCCCATCTCCCATTTGCCAGCCCTTTGACATTGGGCAATTCATTATGCTTATTTCACTACACCCTAATTTAAATTCTTATACACATTTTAAGGGCTTGTTATGAGAATTAGGAAACTTGTGCAAAATTTCTAAAATTTAGACAGTACTTAACAAGTGGTAATAGTGGTTAGTATTAAATAAATCTCAAATCTGCAACATATGTTGTATATATGTACATAGTGTATTAGTTTTAAATTCCACAATTTTTAAAGGGGCTCTTGGTAAGGCTAAAACACAGCATGGATAAATAAACTTGAACCACTGTGATACTGATGTGTGACTGAATGAGGAAAACAGTTCAATATATCCCATTATTTTAGCTTAAATTTATTCATATGCAATCAGACTATAGTTTCAGACTAGGGGCTGTTTTTAAGGTCAGCCAGCCAAATGATTTCTTTAAAAGTATTTCTAAATGTCCCCTTAAAAAAAAGAAAGCACTGACTCCCCTTTTGGGGCTCTGAGTTAGTGAAACCGAATAGTTTAGGGTTTGAAAAGCAGTTTTCGTGTTTGTGTTCTGGAGGTCCCTGTTGACCCTTTTGAATTCCTTTTCTTGCTTTTTGTCCCTTTGTGCTATGGTCAGTGTTACAATTCCTGTTTTTTGTCTCACGAAGGAGGATTCCTGGAAGTCTTCTTGTCTTTTCTTGGCTTTACTTCTCAGCACAATACTGTTTGGCAGTTATTACCATCTGAGCATGAGAAACTATATAAAAGCCTGCTGCAGAGAAACATTAAAAATTCGTCTTATGACAATAAAAAGGCTATCCCTGACCCGCCAAACGTAAGCAGACAGAACCTGTGTGCAAACTGCAAGCTCCTGTGGTCACGCGGTCAGTCCCTACGCAGATGCCAAGGGCCACACGGACCAGATCTTGGTGTCCGTCCCGGAAGAGCAGTCCGATGCCCAAGGTCCCCGATCCGCCCGCTGGGGCCTCCCCCGCGGCCTTCAGTCGCACGCTCCTTCCCAGACTCGGGCGAGAGGGATGGACCCGGCGCATGGGTCACACTAGGTCACAGCCCCGTCTCCTCACTGGGCGCCGGGCAGGGGTCCGTCAGACCGCTGGTCACGGAGCGGGAGGAGATGGACGCCTAACCCAAATCGGGGTCACTGCCCAACAGGGGCCGACAGTGCATCTCTGCCCCTGGCCGTCCACACTGTTGAGGAGAGCGGTTCGAGTCCCTCCTGCGGCTGGGGGCTAGTCCCGGGGCAGGACTGCCACCACAGCCGCCAGAGCGGCCTTGTAAGGGAGCCAAGCTCCCAGGTCGGCCCCAGCGCCCTTCCAGCTCCCGCCACACCACGGCGGCACGACGGACCCCAAGTGACCCGGGGGCCTCCCCAGGCGGGCGCCCCGCCACCTCCCTGCCCTGCTCCACGGGCGCTTCTCCGGGGCTCCGCTGCAGCCAGGCTGGCCTCCCTCTGCCCGGCGCCTCTCCCTCGCGAAGCCCGTGCCCCGCCTCAGGAGCTCCCGCTCTCTCTGCCGGGTTTCTCTCCAGGACTTCTAGCACCACCTAAAGCCCTGTTACTCTGCTCTGCGGTCGGGGCTTCGGGAAGCTCCTCTCCGGGCCTCTGTCCCCAGCAGCAGGGCGTTCAAGCTCACGCGCACATGGGCGCTGCGTGGGTGGCCCGGCGGGCGCCCTTCCCCCGTCCTCCCGGCCTCAGTGTGGGAACCTCCCGCCGGCGTCCCCTCCGAGGGGGAGCGAGGGCTCCTGCGCGTGCCCGTGACGCCTGCTCCTTTGCTCGGGGCTCTAGAACACGGGCGCTGCTCGCCGCACACGACACCCCTGTGTCCCTGCTGCCCGAGAGGACGCGCCCTAGGAAGCAGCAGATGGACTGGGTAAGTGATGAGCGTCCCGGCTGTGGCCTCAGCAGGAAGGCGCGGAGGGATTCCGGGACTCGCGTATCACATCCAACTGTCAATTACCCCGGAAGGCAAAGCAGGTCCTCGTGGACTCGGACTGTGTAGTCACCTCCTCTGCCGTTGCATCACCCCCTTCACGGGCGGTTAGGGCCCCGCCCTGATGCACCTGCTCTGAATG
Organism: Manis javanica; assembly: GCF_040802235.1. Taxonomy (NCBI): domain Eukaryota; kingdom Metazoa; phylum Chordata; class Mammalia; order Pholidota; family Manidae; genus Manis; species Manis javanica. Next base: position 2,379,221 of record NC_133170.1, on the reverse strand, counting down.
AGTCCAGACACTCAAACGCTGTCAGACACTCATGTTCTGTCCTTCCTTCAAAGCCCTTCCTCCACACACGCACACACACGCACATGCACACACACATGCACAAGCACACGCACACGCACACACACGCACACACGCACATGCACACACACGCACAAGCACACGCACACGCACACACGCACACACGCACACATGCACACGCACACACACACGCGCGCACACATGCACACACACACGCACACATGCACACGCACACACACACATGCATGCACACACACGCACGCGCACACACACACGCACACACACACGCGCACGCACGCACACACGCACACACACACGCACGCGCACACACACGCACACACACACTCAGCCTGAGACGGCTTCTCATCTACCTGCCGCAGCAGCATGTCGTGAACAGAACGCACTAGCAGGAGTCAGAGAACTGCTGAGTCTCTGTTATTTCATAAAGGACTTGCCTGGCGGCACCCGGGGCAGAAGGCGGACCCAGCACAGGGACCGGTGGGAGGGTAGGGAGATCCCAGAGGGCCGCGGCTGCACCAGCTCCCAGGGCCCCTCCTGGCCCAGGACCCCCGAGCGGGCCTCCAGCCCCCCAGAAGGCTTGGCTCAAGCCCCTTCCTGCCGCAGTCGGACTTGGCCCAAGAACTGAAGGGACCAAAGCCTGCTGAGGAGCCCGTGTTCAACGGTGAGGCTGCGGGGAGGGGGAGGCAGGAGGGCGAGAACTGAAACCTGGTACAACATTAATGCCCCATAAACGTCAACATTAATGCCCCATAAACGTCATCCTTTCTCCACAGGCTCGCCTGTAAGGCCTGTGAAAGGTCTGAGGTTAAAAAAAGGATTTTCTGTGCTGGACACCCTTGCAGACCCCATTGTAAGACCCAGAAGAATGCTACATTTCTAACAATTACGAACCTGAAGGTTCTGGGAGACCCTCCTGGCAAACATCTACTTCATTAAATGGCCAGACTACATCCCTGTTCTCAAGATTGTGGAACTTCCTGGTTTTCTTGGCCTATGATAACAATACAGTACCAAGTACTCACCGTACGTCCAGCAAGACATTGTGAGATGTACTAGTGCAGTTCATCCTCATCACAGATCTCCAATGTGAGAATTTTACTGTTTCCCCAGGTAAGCTGCTGAGTAACAGAGGCGCAGGGAATTCGCGGCTGTCCTCGCACAGCTGGCCAACTGCAGGGCCGGGATCCAAACGCCCGCTGCCTGACTCCGGAGGCCACAGTGCCGGCCCACTGGACTTCTCCATGAAGAGCAGCCGTTTTTAGCCATCACCGAATCCCTCCAGCATGCAGACTAAGTAATGCTTGGGTCGGAAGCCCAGGTTGCTGCTTGGCCTTCAAGGTTTGTGCCCTGCCCCTTGGAAGGAGCTTGCCCTCGAGGAATTCCGCCAGCTGGAGGTCCGTCGGAGCACCTGCGACCTTCCCAAATTCCCACGCTCAGGTGACCCGCCACTTTCGGGGCTTCCTTGGCTCTGATTCCTGCTTGGGACCGTGGTGTTCGGTCTGTTTAGTGCTTGGGTCTTCCTCTCACATCAGAGAAAGGACTTTGCTCCACTCTTCTGACACGGCCTCTCTCTCAAACAGCTTCAGGATCCGCTTTGCTCTGTTCCACAGCTGGGACGAAACGGTCTGGAGACCTAGAAGCGATCTGAGTGTTGACAGTCCCTGCACCTGTGCAGGGCGCATGATGAGGTCTTGAAGGCACCTTCTCCCCTGCGCCATGACCAAGACTGCTCACCTTTAGGAACATGCCAAGTGAAGACTTTATAATTATTTCTCAAAGTGACTGAATGAATCTTTGGGCTGTTCTCAAAGCTTCCGAAAAAATTACAGTTCTGTACCAGGTATTTGCAACAGTCAACATGGTGAATGCTGTCCTTTGGCCATTTGAACTTAGCGGCATCTAGGCCAGAGATTTATCCAGATGCGACTGTCGCGCGTCAGTCCAAACCAGCCAGTGGAATGCTGGCCACCCTTGTCCGCCCTCTTCACGTCCCAGCTGTGATTATCCTGGTCGGCAGGGAGGAGGGTGTCTCATTCCCTGGTCTCCATCCAGACTACGCTAAAAACTTAAAAGACAATTATGATTTGGCTTTTGCAATTAATTCAACAAATACTTGTTAAGTATAGATTGTAGTAGTGTGGTAGGCTGTGGAGATAAAAGAACAATCAATTAATGATGATGATAATTAATATTTTTTACCTCTTCCCATGCTAAGCTGTAAAAATATATTTATTTCATTTGATCCTTACAATATTATTATAATTTCATTATGATGCTCCTATTATGCTATTTATAATTTTCCCATTTTATAATGAAGTAACTGAGCTCCAGTAAAGTACTGTGCCTTGTTCAAAGTCACACAGTAAATATGTGGAGCAGCTGAATTCTAACTCTGACTTCGGTCTGAACCCAGTGTCCTCACTTCAACCACTCCAGGCAGATGGATTCAGAGACTAGAGATCAAATAAATGTGCACTAAATAATTTTAGTACTGTTTTTGTTTAATCTTGACCCATGAGTTTTAAAAATCCCTTTTTGGTAAGTATCATTGAGCCCCGTCAGTGTGGGTGGGGTTGGAAGGTTCTGCTGTGCCAGGTCCAGAGGGCAGCCGAGCATGCGTGGTGGCTCCATCCCCAGCCGTAGTGGAGGCATTGCTCCTGCATCTAAACTCCATACTATTATCTTTCCAAGGGTTCATAAAAAAAAAAAAAGAGAGAGAGAGAGAAACTGACTTTTTAAAATACTGACTCAGGAGAACTATATCAAGTCAAGCTGCTTGAACAGTTTTATAAATACATGCCATGAAAACTGTCAAATCCCAGAATGAAGCTTACAAATAAACTCATAATGATTTTCAGTTTTCTTTTTTAGAAAAGTAACACTCAGTGGTATAAAAACATGGCTCTGCATGTAAACTTAAAGACAAATGAAAGAGCTGAGCAGCTTTACTTTGAAACAAGGGATCAATAGCACTTGGGGCTCAGATCAACTTGTAAACTCTCACCACTTTTCCTAAACAATATTGCTGTTGAAAGAAAGCAGTTTAAAAATCTTCTTTCCTTCACGTGCTTCAAGCCGAGAAGCAAACTGATGTCATAAAAATTCTACCTAAAGTCAACTTCCAATGCTGGCGTAAGGTCGTCAGAACCCTCCTGCAAGGATATTATTTTATGGGAAACTCCACTTCCACTAAAGGGAGCTGTAAGTAGATTCTCCCCAGGTAAAGAGAGAATGAAGAAAAAAAATTCTGAAAGATTTTGGTGTGTCAGTCCCTGAAACTGTGATTTAATTTTTCTATAATTATGAAAAAAAATTAAGCATTAAATATAAAGAATAACAAATCATCACCCAGGTATCCACCACTCAAATTCATTAAATGTTGGCATTTTGGCCACAATGTTAAAAAATCTTTTTTAAAAGACATGTCAGGTACCTGAGATTGTTGAAGCCCATAGTATATCCATTTCTCAGTTTATTTTCTTTCCTTCCCAGACACCACCACTGTAAGTCCAGCAGGGGGTATGGGGAGAAATATGTTTCCAGCCTGGGGCAAATAGCCTTTGAAGGCAAAATCAGTTAAAGGGAGCAATAAAGTGAGAGAAACCCATTTATTGCTTACAAGCAGTCATCCACTTCTGCTCACCAGTGTCTCTCACAACCCAGGTGCAAAAAGACCCCACCCAACCTCTCTGGTCCAGGTGCACGTTAACCCTCCATCCCCTTTGTAATCACCTACTGATGTGGGGATGGACTAAGGCCAGGTGACAGATTCTGGAAATACTGCAGTTTTACCCACATCACTGTCTTATATTTATAGCTTATTATATCCATAAATATTTTATACTTTCATCACAAATGATATATTCATTAGCAATATATTATATCTTTCATCTGTTTTAAAAATTCTATTCTGTATATATAATTCTTATATATTTTAAAAATTTATATGCAACATATAATTTTGATTTGTATGTTTTTTAATGTTCCATATTATTTTATTTTTATATCCATTTTCTCCTGCTGAAGAACATTTAGGTTGTTTCCAGGTTTTCCCAATGATTTCTGACTATTATAAATAGTTAGATCTTGGTGCTTTCAAGTTGAAAGTAAACAATTTCACAGAACATCAACATCAAACAAGGCTATTCTGTGACTTTGAAGGATCCGGACAAAAACCAGTCCTACACAATCATGTCTGAATGTAGACAAAGACACCAACAGTGTTCAGAAACAAAAGTGACCGAACGTCCCTCTGGCTAATACAAGTGATGGCTTCCTCCTTACCAATCACAGCTTTAGATTCATTCTAGACTTTCTCCGTCTATGAAGATTTAACAAAATACTCGATCACATAATTACCCCACATCTGGACAACACCCAGTTCTGAGCAAAGCCACACTTTATAAACTGCCCCCAAACCACCTCTCACAAGACCAGATCCATAACAAGGTCCTTCCACGCCCTCTCACCACAATGTCTCACGAAGACACACAAAGTGGGTCTTCTTGAACAAGTAAGAACATAGGTTCGTTCCTGGTGGCCTGTGGCTGGAGGGCATGGACACTGGCGAGGCTGAACATCTTTGCACATGTGTGTCGGTCAGAATAGCCATCAGAGGAGCGAGTTGATTTTGTCTCCAAGGTAATCCGAGGACAAGGCCCTCCATGGCCTCCATTCAGTTTGTTTTTTTCTGAATTGCCTGTTCATGCCCTTTGACCGGTTTTCTATTGCACTGTCTTCATTTTGTTATATATTTATAGTTCCTCATATTTTCTCAATATAACACCTTTACAGATGGTACTGCAATTTTGTCTTTTTATATAATCATCTTCATTGATTTTTTTTTTATGGTTTGTGATCTTTGTGGCCTAAGAAATTTCTTCCCTATATGAAGGTCATAAATATATCTTTTCTTTTTTTCTATTTCTAATATTGAAGTTTTGACTTTTTTACACTTTGGTCACTTATCTCCTAGAATTTATTTTGTGTTAAGAGGTATCAATATGATTCCACTTTTTTTCTAGTCTGGATATCAAACTATTGGGATTCTATAATTGTCCTCTCAATTTACTTTCCTTGGGATTCCCTAAGTGTCCTCTCAATTTACTTTTTGTTGTTTTGTTTCCTGAATTGCTTGCTTGTGCCCTTTGACCTTTCTAAAATCCAGTGACTTCCAATGTCTTATATATTTATAGTTCTTTATATTTTCTAGCTGTAAAAACTTTATAGATCATACTGGAAATTTATATTTGTATATAGTCATCTTTATTGACTTTTTATGGTCTGGGATCTTTGTGATCCTTTCCTCAGAAAGGAGAGTTGCAAGTTTGTTTTTATTGCTCTATTTTGGTCTCATTCCATCTTACTCCGTCAAACAGAAATACTTAAATTTTTATAGAGGTGAAGATTTTCTTGTTTTTTTATTTCATATTCTTCAAAGCTGTCCACCAGTATTTGCAACACCTTCTTCCTTTATTTTATAACAATGACTTTAATAGTAAATGCTGATACAATGGGTACTACAGGCCAGGGTCTGATCTATACACATGTTAAGTATATTAGCTCATCTAATCCTCAAGTATTCTGTAGGGGGTGGGCTCTTACTAGAGCTGTTTAAAGATGAGGAGACTAAGGCGCAGAGAGTTTAGGCCCGAAGTCACTCAGCTAGCGGGTGGTTAAAACAGGATGTGGGCCCAGGAGAGCCTTGGTTCAGGGTCTGTGCATTTGGGGAAGGAGAGAATTTAGTCTGTGTTTATAGCTTATTATATATAGACATTGCTGACTCTGTATTTTGAAATGTGTTCTAATCACATTACTCTTGTAGAGATAATTGATTCATTTCATAAGCAGGGTAATTCAGGGGTAGGTCCCACTTCCTTCCTGGAAACTGGCACTGGCCTCTCCAAGCCTGCAGAGTTATGTTTTGTAATCCTCACTCTTTCAGGATCTGTGTATTAAAAAGAATCTTAGGTTATACATGCACAGATACCGTCACCTTATCTTCTCAGAACTACCTGCTTCTTCCAGAGCCAGATGGCCCTGCACTGCCTCTGAGCTTCCTTTTGCATTGTACGGACTGGGGCTGGTGGGGCGATCAGGAGAGGACCCGACCACCCCCGACCCCACCAGCCAGTCAGCTTGCCCTCTCCTAGCAAAGCTTTTCATCTCCTTTAGAAGGTGCTTGGCAAGCCTGCCCTGATGGCCTCTGCGTGCCGGAGAGTCAGGGATGGAGCTGGGAGCTTTGGCTTGTAGGTAATAATGTCCTGTTTTTAAGCACACAGTCCCTGAATCCACTGATGACCTTCTCTTTCTTCACATAACTGCCCCAAACAGCAATTCCAAACTGGCTTGTCTGTATTTTTCCTTTTTTGTTTGTGCAAATAAGATTTGAAAAATGCATTGGATTTTGAAACTCCTGCTGTGCTAGCCACGATTTCCCATAAAAAGGGGAATATTTATTTGTGTACATGAAGTCCAGGACAGCAGTACTGGGTCAGACGTGAGACAGATGTATGTGTGCACAGCTGTTTGTGTTTAAGGACAGAATACAGACATAAATAAGGTTACATATCCTTGGTTTGATGCTAGAATATTTTCATACACCATATTCAAAGGAATATCTGTCATAACTGAAAACAAGGGGAAATTTATCAGAAACAGAGCACAGCCCTCTTCCCCAGAGCCAGGATAAACAAAACCAATAAGGGCCTAGCGAGCTATGGTCTTGTAAAATAAACTTCATTGTGCAAAAGAAAACCACCTTATTTATTCATAAAAACATGGTCAGATATTTCCCCAAAGTAAGACACTGTCTTCAATGAACTGAAGGAACAGAAGTAGGATTTCCTGACTTGCCTGTCACTGTCAGAATTGCTATTACGGGTGAATTCGTAACACGAGAGAAGCCTGCCATTGCTCTTTGCCATTAAGCTTCTTGCCCGGGCTAAGACACACTAGTGGCCTTTTTCTTTTCTATGAAAAACAGTCTATATTGAAACGAAACTGTCACTTCTATATTTTAACGTCCAGATGATTTCCAGAAAGACGTCTTTCTCTGCATGATACAAAAAGCACAGAATAAAAAAATGACAGAGCTGAAACCCAAGGTCACAGAAATTCCTCGTCTTTGAAGTTTTTTTCTGGCAATCATGGCCCAGAAGTTTGAGAAGTGCTTCAGGAAAAAGGCTAACAGGGAATTTTATTAATTCCCTTATTTCCTTATTTTCATTTTAACTCTTTAGTCTAATCCAGTTAAGAAAGATCATTCACATTCTGTGCTGGCTAGATAAAATAATTTACTTGTAAAGCAAGATTCACTCAAGTGAATTTTTCTAATGGATGGTATAAATAATACTCATTTTCACACTGTATCTGCCAAGATTTTCACATCTTAAATTCTCCTTTCCCTCTCCCAGGTATTCCCTGCAAGAAATCCCTTAAAAGGTCAGAGCTGGCCTTCAACATAAATACACACTTTGTTTAGAAAGTACTCTTGTTTTGATGAAAATCCTAAAACCACTCCTTTAAAGGGTTTGTTTAAAAGACTCCAAGACAGAGATATCCATAAGGCTGAAATGCTGCACTTTATTTACATAAGTTGAGACTTTGAAGAAGTGTTTTGTTTTGTTTTCTTGTCAACCCAATAAATCATATTGAGAATCATGGGTGACTTATAAGGCTTAAGACCCACAGAAGACAACTTAGTCTGTCCTTTTAACCTCTACTCTGGTAACTCAGCCATTATTAGTTTATCACAGAGTTGTTACTGTATAATCAAAGTATTCCACAGTGTGTCTAAAAGCGGATACAGTTTTTTGTTATAAGATGTTATAGGTCTTCAAAAAATGTAAAATCTCTTGGGTACGTACATGTAGCACTTGTTAAGCGTAATTTTTAGGATTATACTTTTATGTCATTTATGTGCAGAGAAATGTAACAGGAACACAATGGAAAGAGAACAAAATTATGGAGCACTGAAAAGTTCTTTTTAGACTCATAAAAGAATTAATACATGAAGCCATGTTGAAGAAGTTTATACTGTAAAATATTTGTATTGCTATGAATATATGGAAGCTTCATAATTTGGAGGGGCAATAAGTACACTAAAGAGTTCCAAGTGGAAGCTTTTTAAATTGAATTGTATTTTGTATAAACTTCTTCAGAGTGTCTGTTCATTTTCTGATTCAATTGTTTCATTCTCAATCTATTTTTACTCAGAGGACTGTGTCGAGAATAAAGCCTGGAGGCTGCCAGCAGAGAAAGAAAACTTGCAAATTGACAAGATAAAACCCTGTTGCAAGTTACAGAAAACATGGTGCAATATATGGGGGCACAGAGGTTTTTTCTGACACCTGCTTAGTGTCATGCCCACCAGCTTAACACCTTCAGAGGCTGACAATCGCTTGTTCTCTTCTCTGTCCTCACCACACCGCTTTGGTCCTGAGCTCCACGTATCTCGTCACCTTTTCACGTTACACACTTGGGCAATGTCATCTGTGCAGAAGAAAGAGCTGGTCCCCCCCCGGGAAAGGCAAGCCCTGTATCTGTTGGTGTCACCAGCCCTGAGGGTTGCTGGTGGAGCCCTTAGAACCAGGCAGTCCCAGCCTCCCCTTGGTGTCGCCGGAGCACCATCACCAGATCCTGCTTTCACAATAGGTGATGCAGGTAGATTCTCTTCTTTGGTCTCCAACCCCCCCTAGGGCCCCATCCTGACACACACGCACACACATACACACACACCCTTCACTCTAAGATGTCCCTCACCATGTGGAGGGTCTCATGAGGGACAGACGTCTCCCACTGGTCCTGAGCAGCCTCTCTGAAGCCCACCCAGTGCAGCACTGACCTCTGAACTCCTGCCGAGGGTGGACTTCCCTGCCATCGTCCCTCAGGGGCTTGTTTATGCACTTTCTGGCCAATGAGATGGGAGTGTGGCTGGAGAGAGGGACCAAGAACTGTGTCCGCCCCATTTTAAAGGCCATATTCTAAGCACACAAAACATAGACAATGATAGAATGAACATCTGTGTGTGATCACCTCCAGCCTTATTAAATCTCAATATTTTGCCATATTTGCTTCAGATCTCTCGTTTTTTTAAACATAAAATAGAATAGATATGGTTAAGCTTGTCATGCTACCTGCAGTGAGCCCATTCCTCCTTCTGCCCGGGACGTATATAAAGCCCAACACTGACCCACATGTGGTGGGCACTGTTCCCTTGCGCGGCTTTGTTCCTTCCTGTGCCTGAGCACGTCCGTGAGCATCGCATGGACCTACTGTACATGAGCCCCTCCGTAAACGCTGCATAGTATGTATGGACTTAATTGTCTTGCACACATATATTGGTATCATATTTTACATTTAATTCTGCAACACTTTTTCTTTCAACATTATATGGCTGTGATTTATAGATGTTGATTTTGAATTATCTCTATGTTTGTACTCAGAAGTACATCAGGAACTTAGAACCTAAAATGTGATCTTTAAAGTGTTTATGATTCTGAAGGAATGAATTCGCTGCAAATAAATCTTCCCTAAAATATTGCATAGAACTACAAAAGCACTTCAAAAAAGTATGTCTTGTGGAAAAACTGCCAAGTTAAACTTTGTGTTTGCCCGTTTTGCCAGTAGACAGCAATCACTTCGTAGGGAATTTCCTCAAAAAAGAGAACATACGTTGAAATGTGACACTGCACGGCATATTCGTTCCTTACATGTAAGATACCTGGATTCTGGATAACTGCCAATACTCACCAGAGTCATTTAGAAAGAAGAGTTTTCTTCAACAAAATGATTTTTTTCAAGCAAACAGGAAAAAAAGTTAAAAACTATGTGTGAACATTTATACAATGAATAAAAGAAAATACATTGGCAATTTTAATTATTGAAATGCTGTCTCACACAGAATAATATAATGAACTTACTTCAACTTGTGTAAAAGATTACATCTAATATTATTGTCTAAAAAATTAAGAGCAAACTGTTTAGATTTCCTCTATCAGTTAGTTGTAAAATTTACAACCACAAGAGGGGGCTTTGAGTGGAAAACCCGGGGACCCACATGATTGGTTCCTGAATGAGTGACACGGTGATAGCAGAGAACCAGACAAGAAGGAAGCAACAGGCAGAAGAGAGAATATTGAATCAGCTCTGTTACACATTCCGTTAAAGCACCGTCTAAAGACTTATTATACATTGTCAATTTTCAACCCACAACAATATTTACTAGGCTTAGAAGATCCCTTTGACTTGAAATATATTATTAACAATGTAGTAACAATTAAAAGCTATATCTTATTGAGCTTTTAACACAGGCTGTCCTATACACAGTGTTCAGAGGGACACACAGTGGACTATACATAGAAAAGGTACATTGTAAATCCTGTGTCATTTTCTTGATAACCCAGTAAAGTAGGTTTTCCTGGGATTTTTTTGTTTAGTCCCTGTTTTATTTATTTGTTTGTTTTTGTTGTAACTGCTGTCTTATCTTACACTTTGGAAAACTGAAGTTTAGAGACCTGAAGAAAATAGGTCACCAAGCTAGGAAGTGGCCGACCCAAGTCCAGACCTGTCTGCTCCTGAGGAAGGCTGCCAAACTGAACAGACACGGGTGTAGGACAACAAGGTGTGCTGAGTGTCAGGGAAGCGACAAGTAATTCTTTAGTACAAGCAGGTCCCATGCAGTATTTGGGACAGGCACGTACTACTTGGTGCTTGACATTCCTGTCTAGCCGGGTGTCCTGCCCTCTGACGGATGCCCCGCTGGAGAGCTGATCCGGTCTGAACTCTGTGATTCTGACTCCCACAAGCTAGAAAGGCTGCTCTGGATGAAGAAGGGGCTCCGCGGTCAGCCAGAACCGCCCCGCCATCCCTCAGCATTGCCCAGTTAATTCACTGGTTCTCAGATGTTAGTGGGTGTCAGAAAGCTGAGGTGCCTATTGTAAACACACGTTCCCCACCAGAGTCTTTGGCTCGGCCTGGACGCGTACGTGTCAACAAGCACTCCAGATGTTTCTGATGTAGGCAGTCCTGGGCCTGTTCTCTGAGAAACAGTGAAAGAGCTGGTCTCCTCAAGATGAATGCAATGAATTGGAATATGTGCTAGAAAAAGTAAAATTTTAGGAGCAATGTGGGCTGTGCTAGGAAGTGTGACTAAAATTATTAGAAATGCAGTCTGGAAAAATATAAGCTGAAGAAAGAGCCCATCGAACCTGTGTCATGATGCCCAGAAACTAATAATCCTTTTCCAAATTGGGTAACCAAGGAAACAACGCACATTTGATAATCTGCTTCTGTTCTTCTGGACACTGGCCCTGGGACTCAAGGCTGGTATCCTGAAAACGACATACACATCGAATGTTAATATTCCCTTCCCGCATAGCTGAGTTACTCATTTCCAGGCAAAGCCTGTTCTGACCATTCAGGGTGAGATAATTCAATCATTCTGATCTCCCAGATTTTGAGTTATCTGCTGATCTTTAGAACCTTCATGCAGATTAAGAAATAAAAATGAGAACAAATTTAAGTAAATCCATGCAACTAACTGTTTTCCTATAAATGCTCCTAAGGAGCTCAAATTTCAAGAAATCTTAAAACGATATCCTTAAATTACTTTAAGATTTAATCTCTGTACCTTCTTTCGAATGTTGCCTTGGGGGTGTTTTAGTATCCCCGTTCTTAACTATTACAATCCACTTCCTTACTTTAAATGTACACAGTATTCAAAAAATCTTTTGTCATTTCAGTAATTTGATAACAATGACGACCAGAACTGGGAGAGTGGTGCTAAGCATGGGTAAGAGATAACAAACACTAAAGACATTTTGATGGCAGAATTGGTAGAATTTGTAATTTATTAAATGTGTATAGTGAATAGTTTTTCTCTACTATTGTCATTATGATCATGTTATTAATAATTCTGCCTTGTTAAGTAGTATGACATGCATGTCCTTCGTATCTATTGGACTGTGAAGAATTCATTTTCTTTTTTTTTTTCATTTAATTAGATGAGGGCTGGTGATGGCTATTCTTTAAAAATGTTCCCTCCCGCCAGTAAACCTACTGCTCTGATTTGCTATTTTAACCCTCCTAAGAACTGAATGCTACCAGTAGATCATAGTTAACCAAGACTTTTAAATGAATAATCTTAATTGCAATATGATCCAAATGATGTCCTCAGGTCATATATGCTGAAAGACAATGTCACAGAGGTCAGGGCTTGCAGTAAATCTCAGAGCCATGGCTCAAGTAAATAGTCACAGGGACACTCCAAGGAGATTATTAGGCATGAATTATTTCCCAACCACATTAGACTCTGAAACCTTTTCCTCAGGATCCTATCATTGACCTGATGTCCCATCAAATACACATGCACACATACTACTTTGATGTTAACACGGTCTGGATTACTGGTGGCAGGGCGGTTCCTTACTCGCGGCAGGAGCACGGTGTAGCCAACCATTCCTCCACATAGACATTTTGTTATATGTCATCTAAATAGCTGAGTCACTGGGAAATGGGATCGTGCCATTCAACCCCTGCTAGGAATTATATATTCCCACCAGTAGATAGAATGCGTAATCCCACCTTCCTAAAGAACTCTGGGTCCTTTGCCTTTACCTGTGAATTTTTTGATGGGCTTGTCAATCTCTTCAAATATGCCTGTGAGAATTTTGTATAGATTTGTATTGACTCAACAGATTGGTGTAGGGAAGGTTGCTGGGTCAATGAAATAGAACCTTCCAATTCATGACAATGGACTTGCAGTCTGTGAGGCTGTCCTATTCGTCTAGCTTATCTCTGCTGCATAAAGTTTTTTTTTTCAGATCTACCATTTCCATTCAGTTCCTTTTATGGTTTCTGTTTTTGCTGAATTTCTATTTCTTCATTAATAGTCTCCTCCATGGAAAACAAGTCTGTCTTTCCTGGTTTCTCTCTTCTTTTTTTTTATTTTATTGAAGATAGTTATAATATCACTTTAAAATCCTTGTCTGATGTTTCCAACATGTAGTCCCTCTTCGGTTTAGACTGGATGAGATTTCTCTTGAGAATGTGTTTCTTTTGGTTTTTCATGTTTTGGGTAATGTTGGATTGCATCCTGGACATGGGGAATTTTAAGTTGTTAAGGTTCTGGCTTCTGTTACTGTTCTCTGGTGAGCAATGTTTCTTCCTTTTCAGCAAGCTGTCTTCTCTACTGGGCTCAGACTTCAAGCTCTGCTGGCTTATTCGAGTGGCCTCTCCAGTCTCAGATCAAGCCTTTTGCCTTTGGCTGGACTGCTCTGAGCCTGCTGCACGCATGCACGGTTCAGGGTCAGTAAAGAACGTGGGCAGAGAGAATTCAAGGATTCACTTTCTGGCTCTCAGCCTTGTGAGGTTGACCCACTGTCTTCAGTGGATCAGGTTTTGCGGATACAGGTCTCTAACTCAGCCGGCCAGAGGTCTGGGCCTGTCCTTATGAACTCCCACCCTTTGTGTGTGTATCTCCCGGGCTGCAATAGTCCAGGATAAGGGTGCAGAAAAGCGAATTTACTTAAAGAGAGCTCCTGATGTTACCCTCCCAGTGAAGCATGGACTCCCCACCAGGGCTTCTAGTCACTGCCCAGAACATTCAGGTAATTGTTTTATGTGTTACTTCCAGGTTTTATAGTTACTTTCTGCAGATTTTTTTTTCCTGGTAGGATCTTAGTGCATCATTCCAAGAAATAGAACTCTGTTGCCTAAAAAACTGGCCATCCAAACTACAAAGATATTCGATCTATAAAGTCAGCTTGGGTTTGTCTAAACCCCACCCACCCCACTAGAGACGGCACCTTTAACCACTGGTGAGCCCGACAGAACCAGGTGCTCTCAGCCATTCAGTGTTGGCCATTCTTAAACATCCATAAGCCAAGACTTTTTTTGTCCAAGAATAATGCCACATTCTTCCCTTCATCCGTGTGGCCGTGAACCTATAACTTCAAATGGTGAAGTTGAAAGTAAGAAACCCCCCGTCATTGCTTTCAAAAACAACAACAAGTAGGAGAGAAACTGGACCGTTTTGACAGTAGTGAGATTCAGGAAGTTCTACCACATCTGTTTTCTCAGTTACCTTTGACCCCTGCCCCTGTTTTAGGTACACAGCCTGTTCTTTTAAATTTTCTCTTGAGACTAATTGTAATCGCTCTTTTTATTTGGCAGATTTACCAAATTACTCATTGCAAATTTATTTTCTAAACTGTCACCTCTTCCCAAGTGTGTTCTTGCTCTGCTACATCTATTTCCCAAGCTCACTACTCTTTAGTGCACCGCCTGCCACACCTGTAACCTACACCCCTGATGTAACTTCTTGTTATTGAGTGTTTATATCCTCCTTTTATTCTCGAATCTCAACACGTTTATGGCAGAGAGAGGTTTAAAAAGCCTAAATGTCTCTCCTTCCTTGACCTCATCCATTTTCCCCCAACAACTGACTTAGAGATGTTCTTGAAGGAGTGTAAATATTTGCTTAGGATTTTATCCTAACACCCCACTCAGTGACACATCGGTGCTGATAAACAGCAGGGACATGTCACAGGGAATTCTCTACATTCTACAACTTAATGACTAAAGGGAAGCTTTATTTAATTAAGCTTTTATATGTATCTTATTTCCGCTCATAAACAACACTGAATTTCTCAGGACCCTTATTTGCATTTCCATTTGCTTTACATTAATGATGTTTTAAAATCTTGGCTAGACCTCATCAGAAAAGTCATTCTCCCTTGAGTATGAGTAATAAATAGTGTCTGCCTCTTAGACATACTCAGATTTCCCAGCAGATTGAGAATAAAGCAGGTCACTGCCAGAACCATCATCCAGGAGTCTCCAAAATCCTCCACCTACCCAGAGAGGTCAGGTGAGATACAAATAGGCTGTCAATAATCATTTTTGAATGGTTTTTCCTCTAGGCTAATTCACAGTTCTCTGTGGGTACCAATCAGCTCTGCAGTTCTTACCCTGTGCAGACCCCATCCCCGTGCGTCATCAGTGTCAGCCCAGCTGCGGGGGTTCTGTCACTGCCCTCATGCTGCTGAGGCTCGGGCACCGTGCAACGTCACCCCCTGCGTTCGACAAAGCTGGGGCCTGGGCCCTGCTGTTCGGCTGCCAAGTCTGTGCCAGGCACCCCTTTGCTATCTCAGTATATGTCGCTTACGTGCCAATAGAGAGGAGTACTCAAGAAAGACCTCAAATCCAACAATGAACACACAGAGACGCCAGGACAACATAAGGTACTCAGAAACATCTTAGGATAGATAGCCGAATATAAATGAATGGTACTGAAGTGAGTGGGAATGCATAATGTGAAAGTCTCATTGTGTATATCAACATGTCTGAAATGGTTCAATCTAATATTCTATCAGGATACTTGAAATAGACAATCTAAGGGAAAATTTAACAGTAGGTTGGAATTTGAAACATTATCTGTGTATCCAGGAATCACTGAGATGCGGCCGAGTGAGACGGCCAAGTGAAATGTTCTTAGATCCAGTCAGTGAGCAGCTTGGGGAGCAAGACCGTGCAGGTCTTTTCTAGGGGGGGATACACAGCTGGGAATGAGCCACTCAGGGTGGTGGGCAGTAGGCCAGTTTCTTAGTTTTGTAATGAGTGGAGAAATAATGTGTTTGATTATAAGCATCAAAAAAGAAAGGGTGTTTCTGGGACACTGACCTTCAAGGCAGGCAGTAGCTAGAGTCTCCAGAATGGGCAGGGCAGGGAGGGCGGCGGGCGTTCAGGACCCCCCTTTACAAGCCCCTCTGAGAAAGGCGACGAGGAATGTCTCACACCTGGTCGGGGGCTCGCTCTCTGTGGGTGGTACCAACAGCTGTACATAATCTAAATACGTGAGCGTCTTTCATGAGCTGCCTCTGGTGGGACACAACAACCTAAAAATAGTGCGACCTAAAGAAATTGCCCCATTTTGAACTCTAGGCAAAGCTGTAAACATTGCTGACATTTCTTGTGTCAATCTGACTGTACTTCCTAGCATTCTTTCTTAATTGGTTTCGACTAGACTGGGACATACTGATGACTGCAGAATTCTTAACAATTACATCTACAATTGTCCAAAAGTCCTTAAGAAACTAGAGCATGCTACTCAAACTGCTTGAGATACAAGCTTAAAGGTGACTTTAATGCTCACAACATGAATGGTAAGAAGAGAGTTTTAGGTAAAATCTGAAGAGCTGTATTTGCCTCTAATGTCTACTTCCTTTCCCTTACCTGGGGAGAAGGTGCTCTCTGAGCTTCCATACCTCCCCCGCCTCTGTTATGTGGGGCCCCCTCGCAGAGAATTTCCTTCATACTTTTCACACAGAATCAGCATTCTTAATGGAAACCACACACTTAGACTCAACTCCAGGGTTATTGAGACGGAAACAGAGAATTCAAAACTGGGGAAAACACTAATTTGCACACATTGTTTGATAGGTCTGTTTTAGCTTAGTACACCAAATTGAGCAGAAAGAGGGGAAATGTATTAATAAACTCTTATATTAGAGAAAAAGTAAAAAAGGAAAGTTCCTTGAACTGGAAGAGGCCACATGACCTGTGACCTTCTGGGAAAAAAGAGGCTAATTTGGATCATCCGTGAGGATGCTTGAACAAGACAAAATATGAAGTATGCAGGACAGCCATGCTCGCTGACGGGAGTGACCAGCCCCCTTCCCACCAGCACTGCTGGAGGCTCGGAGAAGTCATTCTATTAATAAAGATTCTACACTTCGATAGGTTTTGTTGACAAATCACACCCTGCGCCCTGTACTCTGGCTGTGATATGAGGCCTGTTCAGGAAACAGAGGACCACAGAAGGAAACAAAAGGGAAAAGAAGGTGGAAAGAGAAGAGAAGACAAGGCCTGCAGAGTCGATGCGCATGGAATCTGGGATCAAACTGCAGCCTGAGTCGGCTGAGGGCTCTGGGTTTGGGGAAATTGATTGTTGTTTTACACAGTATCTCAGTAAACATTCTGGAACGTGCTGGAATTGTTTACATCAACCGCTCGTTTCTGGTGAAGAGCCGAGCAGCTGTGAGGGAGACCGCGACCTGCAGGCCCCCTTGAGAATCACAAACGGAGCTTCTGATGCCCGGGGGTCCTCACTCCTGGTGCTGGTGCCCGTCACATCCGTGCCTTTGTCATTCGAGGTATCGCATCATCTCCTGTTGGCATCTCTCCATCACTGACAACACTGTAACCAACATGATCCGCTTCAACTGCTAGTAGAATGGAGAGCAAAATGAACTTCTGAATTAGCAAGTGGAAACTTTTTTAAGTAGCAACATCAAGTATTTGGCAGTATAAAGAGGGCAGAGATAAAATCAGACATATTACTTGAAAAGCTAAAAGTGATGGAGATTAATTCCCCTATTAAGAGACAGAAAATGGAAGATAAGGTTTTAAAAAATGACTTTCTTTTTCACATGAAATGCACTGAAAACTAATCATAAGGGAATGCGCAAAAAAATTATCTGGCAAATATAAACAAAAGAGGCAGAAATGACATTATTAATAACAGATGAGGTGGAATTTAAGACTAAAGTTATAAAAGAGGATAGTGAAATCATGTACTAATGGAAGTCATAACCCATATACACCAAAAAGCAGATAAATATTCAAAGCAAGAATATCAGGAACACATGCAGAACTTGATAGAAAGGAGCTTAGAGCGCCAGATTCAACGCAGTGCTCTCAGGATCAGACATATTTAGTGAAAAAAAAAAAAAGAAAGCAGGAGCATAATTTTTTAAAAAACTACTCATTCAATCAATTTAGTGTTTGTGTGTGTGTGTTGTGTTGTGTGGGTTGTGTTTTGTGTGTGTGTGTGTGTGTGTTGTGTTGTGTGTGTTGTGTTGTGTGGGTTGTGTTTTGTGTGTGTGTATGGGTTGTGTTGTGTGGGTTGTGTTTTGTGTGTGTGTGTGTGTGTTGTGTGTGTTGTGTTGTGTGGGTTGTGTTTTGTGTGTGTGTGTGTGTGTTGTGTTGTGTGTGTTGTGTTTTGTGTGTGTGTGTGTGTGCTGTGTTGTGTGTGTGTGTGTTGTGTTGTGTGGGTTTTGTTGTGTGTGTGTGTGTGTGTGTTGTGTGTGTGTGTGTGTTGTGTGTGTGGGTTGTGTTTTGTGTGTGTGTATTGTGTTGTGTATGTTGTGTTTTGTGTGTGTGTTGTGTTGTGTGTGTTGTTTTGTGTGTGTTGTGTTGTGTGGGTTTTGTTGTGTGTGTGTGTGTGTGTGTTGTGTGGGTTGTGTTTTGTGTGTGTGTGTGTGTGTTGTGTGGGTTGTGTTGTGTGGGTTGTGTTTTGTGTGTGTGTGTTGTGTTGTGTGTGTTGTGTTTTGTGTGTGTGTGTTGTGTGTGTGTGTGTGTTGTGTGGGTTGTGTTGTGTGTGTGTGTGTTGTGTTGTGTGGGTTGTGTTTTGTATGTGTGTTGTGTTGTGTGTGTGTGTGTTGTGTTGTGTGGGTTGTGTTTTGTATGTGTGTGTGTGTGTTGTGTTGTGTGTTGTGTTGTGTGTGTGTGTTGTGTTGTGTGGGTTGTGTTGTGTGTGTGGGTTGTGTTGTGTGTGTGTGTGTGTGGGTTGTGTTGTGTGGGTTGTGTTGTGTGGGTTGTGTTGTGTGGGTTGTGTTGTGTGTGTGTGTGTGTTGTGTTGTGTGGGTTGTGTTGTGTGTGTGTTGTGTTGTGTGTGTGTGTGGGGGGTTGTGTTGTGTGGGTTGTGTTGTGTGTGTGTGTGTGTGTGTTGTGTTGTGTGTGTGTGTGTGTGGGTTGTGTTGTGTGGGTTGTGTTGTGTGTGTGTGTGTGTGTTGTGTTGTGTGGGTTGTGTTGTGTGTGTGTGTGTGTTGTGTTGTGTGGGTTGTGTGTGTGTGTGTGTGTGTGTGTGTAGAGCCAGCATGGGAGTGAAGGAAAAAGAATGTCAGGCAATTGACAGTTTTCAGTTTTACTGGTATCAGCTCACCGCAGGAAGGTTTTAGTGGTACTTATAGTCTTTACCTATATAGCTATCTGATGCCTTCAAAAGTGGGATTTTCCCCCCAAAAAAAGTGTAGCCTCCATAGTTGCTATAGTGGGAGCACCGGTTTGCCGCGGCCTCCCAGTCTTGCTCGCCGAGGAGGCCGAGGAGGCCGCCGCTGGCTGCTCGTCCTGCCCGCCTCTTTGCCCTCCATCCGTTCAGCTGCCGACTCCCACCCACTGTGCTTCCGCGGGTAGCGTGGATCCTGTCTGTCCTGCGACTCCCCCGCCCACTCCGTAGTTTGGCTATTCCAGGGAGACGGAAATGACGCTGGTCTCTCTCCTGCTCCAGACTAGCCCTTGTCGAGCACGATGTTGATTTCCGGACAGAATTTTTCCGTGGCGTTTCACCACAGCTTAATGCCAAATTGTTGTCTGGTTCCTATTGCCGATGTGTGCCATTAACATACTACCTAATGCTCATTGACATACAAGCACCCTCTCCTCGAGGAGTTATAGTTCATCCCTGTCCCCTACACCGCTGCTTATAAGCAATCGTCCCCGGGATTCAGGGCACTGCTGGGACGCCACCTCCTCCATGCAGTCTTCGTTTGTGCTCCAACAAGTCCTCCTGATTTTTCCTGCTCCTCGAAATCTTCCTCTTCCAGAGTTTTAACTTGTCTTCTGATGCTTACTAAACTCTGTCCTACTTTATATTGATTTGTAGATCTCTGCTACTAAAATGCAAAATTTCAAGGTCACGGACTCATTTGTACTATCTGATAAAACATTTATTAACAACATTTTGCACCACTAAGAAAAACACACTTTTGTAAGTGAACAAAAGAGTTGCATAAATCATCAAAAATAAGCTGATGTCTGGTTGTATGGAGAGTTTACCTAACATGGGAAGCTATTCTCCCCCTTTTCTGCTTTTGTCTTTCACTGTATTTCTGCCATATTGGGGGTGGGAGGCACTCAGATCACCTGTGATGAACGCAGGGCACAGGGCAAACCCGTTTCTCCTTTACCTCCATCACCTGCAGGCCACCGTGTAGAGAGAGAGAATTTGGAGCAGGTACAACATATTGCTCTAAACATACGTTTGCCCTAATGTACAAGTCAATCTTAAAGTTTAAAAACTTGGTATTTGTCCAAAAAGTGCTTTCAGCGCCTCAGAAAAGTAATATAAACCATATACAAAGTATCATTTTGTACCTCCAGCTTATGAGGCCGGGCTTGTTACTCACGTAGCTGGGAGTTTGACATTTCTACAAATTCTTCCCAGATACAGACACACCCTAAATAAAGCTGTTCAAAGTGAAGATCCTGTTTTAAACTAAAAATGTATAAACAATGGAACTGGGTAAATCATCTGTTAAACCCCATTTGGAACAAAAGAACATCAATCAGAAACTTTATAAATGACGCAGAGCAACATTTATCTGTGCCTCAGCTAAACTCCTTTCTTTACCGCCTGCAGAGTATCAACTGTCATGTCCTATAAAACACCGTGAGGCACGAATCCCCGGCGAGCCCTCACCGCTGCTCGGCCTCGGCCTGCGTGGTCGTGGGGCTCGAGAAAGTGAGCGCTGGGGCCTCAAACCTGAAATGACTGATGACATAGGCGAAGGAGATGACGAAAGGAGGGCGCCTTCCTATCCCTGCACAATCCGATGTGAACTCTCTTGGTTGCATCTATATAAGACAAAATAAAACTGCTTGCTCCAGTAAGCCTGGTTTAAAAATGTACTAATAGATAATAGATGCTGTGCAGCCTATATTTAATGATGTACATCATGTAAGCACAACAATATTCATCAGCTCAACATTTTAGCTATGTAGCCTTAAGCAAGTTAAGGGAAATCAAGGTACCTAC
The DNA here is from genome assembly GCF_040802235.1 of Manis javanica. Taxonomy (NCBI): domain Eukaryota; kingdom Metazoa; phylum Chordata; class Mammalia; order Pholidota; family Manidae; genus Manis; species Manis javanica. The sequence goes on along the minus strand of NC_133170.1, from coordinate 2,358,364 downwards.
ATGTCACTTACTGAGCCAGCTGTTGGTCACTGGGTGTACACAGTTGTCAAACCCCATTTAACTGAACACTTAAGGTTTGTGGATTTTATTTTGTATGAATTATATCTCAATAAAAACAAAAACATTGTTTAAAGCTGCTAATTAAATGCTGATTTTTGTAGGGAAAAATCAAAATAGTTATCGCATATGTATGTAGTATGGGTTAAACAAAATAATGCATATAAAATGCCCACAAATTATAACTATTAGGATATGAATAAGTGATCAAAATTTTGCAAGGTGAATATTACTTTTCTTGTTTTAAACTAATGATGAAATGGATTCTCAGAGATACATGCTAACTTGCCAAAGATTTGAAGTTGATCTTTAAATCCTGGTCTGCGGACTGTCAAAGTTTTCCCCACTCTAAGAGGAAATTACAGTGTGGGTTTTTTAAGGAAGTTTAGCTGGATTGAATGAATAGTTGACTGTCAGTCCTGTTCTGTTCTTGTAGTTTAACCACAGGAAAAGAGCTCAAAGGATCCAAATGTTTCTGTTAAAAGATATCCCATTCACAGAAAATTCAAATTTGAAAGTTTACAACTGAAAATCTTATAATTGGATACACTGAGGAGGGATAGTAATATTAGGGAAGGTGGGAACTACATTCCGGCTTTCTGTTAGCTGCTAAGGGAATAGTTCGTTGCTTCAAATATGTTAGAGCTGGTATTTATCAGACTGACAGCCTAATGGACGATAGAACAAAACAGATAAAGAGACCGTGTACGTCTCCTTCGGGCATGTTGAGAAACATGCATAAACATGGAATTGACTATAAACATATTGGTTATACGGTTTGAAGTAAAGGAAAAGCACCATGAACTCTATGGTTTGTCTACATGAACCTATTTCCAAATGATACTTTGTAGGTTATGAAATATTCACCTAAGATTATCATTCCTATATAAAATATTTCTATAAAAAATCAAAGTTGATTTTCATTTCACATTTTACCTCATCACCTTTTGCTATATGATGGGTATGATCTTGAGAATTAAGTGATTTGAAATAATAAATTGTCAGTTTTGATTCTATATATTATAAACTCATTCATATTTTATGATTTGTTCTGATTTTTGAGACTCTAACATTTTCAAGCAAGCATGTAAAAGGTTTAACTATTTTCAATTAGAAATCTCATTTAAAATACACAGCAACATTTTCATATAAAAAAATAAGTTTCTTTTATTCATTCATTAAAACAGGACTAGCGTCACATTCAGAAAGAAAACACCTGCCTGTGACTGGTGTACTCAGGCATCCCCAAAGAACTTCCAATTTGGCAAAGGGAAATAGAATTTACGCTGCAGTGACTCTCACAGAAATCAATATCCAGGGCCATCATGTAACCCAAGAGCAATGGGAACAAAGCAAGAGAGATATTTCTGAAAAGACAACGTATTCTGAACAGAGGAGGCTCAAACTTGAAAATGCTTATCTGGTACAGTAGGGAGATGGTAGATTTGACAGGCGGCAATTCAGTAGAGGAACAAAAATAAGCAGAGACACAAAACACCAGAGCAAAGACTCAAAAGTAGGAAAATAAGGCAAGAAGGTTAATAACTGGTCTAACCACACAGTTCAGGCAGTCGATAAATGGGAGATAAGTACTGGAGAGGATGGTTGGGGGCAGACCGTGAAGGTCTGGGAATGAGAAAATGGAGGGTTTGCACTTTTGTTAGACTGTGAAATCCTGATTTATCTTTGTTCTAAGCAGTGGCTCTCAAAGTGTGGTGGAGGGAACGCTAGTGGCTCCCTGGAGACTCTGAGACTGCCCGAGGCCTACAGTGTCTGCATGATTAGACCAAGACAGCCATGGCCACTGTCACCATCTCACACGTGTAGAGTGGAGTTTTCTGTGATGTGTGACATCACAAAAGATTGAATGCAGAAGAAAATACAAGAATCAAGGTGTCTACTGTTAAGCCAGATACTAAAGGAATTTATAAAAACATGGAGACTGACAGAACCCAAGAATGCACTAACAGTTACCAAAGGGAAAGGGACTGGGGAGTGTGGGTGGGAAGGGAGGGAGAAGGGGAATAAGGGGCATTCCGAGTAGCACACATAACGTGGGGGGTGCGGTGCCTGGGGAAGGCAGTAGAGCAGAGAGAGGACAAGTAGTGACTCCATGGCATCGCACTACGCTGATGCAGTGATCGTAATGGGGTGTGTGGTGGGGACTTGGTAAGGGGGGGAATCTAGTAACCACAGTGTTGCTTATGTGATTGTATATTAATGATACCATAATAAAAAAAAAAGAAAAAAAGCATAAAGACTGACACTTTTCTCAATAGCCATGTTTTTGTTTTGGAGAATATAGTTATTTTCCATAAAAATACATTATTTATATTAACATGTTATGGTTTGTTATATTTATTTGACAATCAATTAATGTTTTTTAAAGTTCTCAGTTTTTATTTCTAATACTATATATATGTATAAGTGTGTTAATATATATACTTACATATTATATATAATTTATATGCAATATATATATATATACCCATATAAACACACACATATATATGTACACACACACACACACACACACACACGCGCGCGCGCGCGCATATAGATCAAACCCGCCTAAACAAAAGCTCTTCGGAGTCTTCACTAGCTTTCAAGAGCTGAAAGAAATCCTGAAACCAGGCCCAGAGCCATCGCTCTGATATCATCCTTGCTACACAGACTCACCCGTGACCCCTAGTGGATACATGCAGCAATTTCATGAACATAGGAAATCTGACTGAGTTGCCAAAATAAAAGGACACCATTTCCATCCTTCCTGAGACTTGGTTCGAGCCCTTCTATCAGAGGCACCAAACCCGGTCCCAGCGACAATGCCCAGGGCCAGGGTCTCCCAAGATACGCCCAGACTGCTTGCTTCAGAGCCCCCTGTAAGGCAGCTTCTGGGGAGATTCTCGCATCCTCCCCGGACCGTACCTCTCGTGGTAAATGCCACCTGCGTGCTGTCCAGGCCCACGTCGCTGTTAACCATCACTGCCATTTAGAAACTTGTTTTCCCATATTTGTGGTGTGCACAGGCATTTGCAAAGAGGCATGAAAAGCAGTGGTTAAAACCCCCACGGAGTCAGACGTTCCCACTCAGCTGGAATTCCAGTTACCACTGACCCAGGTGCTTCTCCACTAGAGGTACCTTGTTGTCCTGCAAAAATTGAGAACCTTGAAGTTTATGGGGCTCGTCCAGGGACAAAGGATTACCTATGGTCCCCACGGAGACCTTAATTCATGAGACAGCGCACTGCCCTCATAGGACAAAGGGCGGATCGAACCTGAGCTTGTAAGACTTTAATGTTAAAAGGAATCACAGAGACTGCAGAGCCCAGACTATGTACAAATTGTCAAATTGTGTGAACTATTTCCACCAGGTAGCTCTGCACCCCACTTCCATTCCCTTCCTGCCCTTCCTAGAGGGTTAGAGTCCTGGGAAGCATTCTTTGTAAGAACAATTGATAAAAGACACAGCAGCATCCTACTGACCACGGCTCAGAGCCAGAGGAGAACCGACTCACCGTGCATGTGAGCATGGTTTGGGTCGTTAATTCTTTACTGTGCCAATCAGAACTTTTACTCTCCTTATTTTTTACTGTTTTGGAATGACAATAAACCTTCGGTGTTTAAAGTAATTGTTAAGCAATGAAGCAAAACTGAAGGAACAAAACGGCAGCAGACTCGCAGACTCCAAGAAGGGACTAGTGGTTACCAAAGGGGAGGGGTGAGGGAGGGCGGGTGGGGAGGGAGGGAGAAGGGGATTGAGGGGCATTATGACTGGCACACATGGTGGGGGGGATCACGGGGAAGACAGTGCAGCACAGAGAAGGGAAATAGTGACTCTGTGTCATCTCACTACACTGATGGACAGTGACTGCAATGGGGTATGGGGGGGACTCAATAATATGGGTGAATGTAGTAACCACCTGTTTTTCATGTGAAACCTTCATAAGAGTGTACATCAATAAGACCTTAATAAAAATAAATAAATAAATAAAGTGTTAAGCCATTTTATTGAGGTGTAACTAAAGTTGTGCATATTCAATGTATACACAACTTGATGAGTTAGGAGATAAGTACATATCCATGAACCCATCACTACAATCTACATTGTATATATATCCACCATAAATATATCCACCACATCCAAAGGTTTCCTTCTGCCCTATTATTATTTTTTATAAGAAAACTTAACACAAGATCTTCCCTCTTAGCTAATTAAGTATGCAATACAATAGTGTTAACCGTAGGCTCTATGCTGTACAGAGGATCTCTAGCACTTATCTGGCTTGTGTAACTGAAACTTTGTTCCCTCTGATACAACCACGCCTGCTTCCCCTCCCTCCAGCCCCTGGCAGTCACCATTCTACTCTCTGCTTCAATGAATGTGACTATTTTAGATTCCTTATATAAACAGTGGCATCATGTAATATTTGTCCTTCTATGTCTGGCTTTTTTCACTTAGCATAATGTCTTTCAGATTCATTATGATGTCACAAATGACACCTGTCTTTTTCAAGACTGAATGATATTCCACCATATGTATATACCACATTTTCTTTACCCATTCATCTGTCCATGTACATTTAGGTTGCTTCCACATCTATGCTCTTATGAATAATACTGCAGTGAACCAGATGGCCTCACTGGTGAATTTTACCAAACACTTAAAATAGACTTCATACCAATCCTTCTTAAACTCTCCCAAAATATAAGAGGGTACATTTTCAAACTCATTATATGAGGCCAATATTAGCCTGATATCAAAGTCAGAGAAAGATACTGCACGAAAGGAAAACCGCAGGTTAGTATTCCTGGTGAACATGGGCAGGAAAATCCTCATGAAAAAATAAACAAATAAAATTCAATAGCACATGAAAAAGATCATTACCAAGCAGGGTTTATCCATGGGATGAAAGAATATTCAATATATATTGATCATTCACTGTGATTTAATGGCATTAGCAGAGTTAAGGATAACAATCACTTGATCATCTCAACAAGTGCAGAGAAAGCATTGACAAAATTCAACACTCTTGTGATAAAAACTCTTACTAGATTAAGTATAGAAGGAACTTATACCAACATAATAAACTCTGTATGTGACAAGCCAACAGCTAACATCATGGTAACATTAATGGTAAAACCCTGAAAACTTTTCTTCAAAGATTTGGAACAAAGCAAGGATGCCCACTCGTGCCACTTCCTTTCAACATGGTACTAGAAGTGCTGCCCAGAGCAAGTAGGCAAGAAAAAGAAACAGAAGGCATCCACGTTGGAAAGACAGAAGAAAAATTATCTCTGTTTGCAGATGATCTTATATGTAGAAAACCCTGAAAAGAACGGTTAGAACTAATAAATGAATTTTAAGGAAAGTTTAATAATACAAAATTCAACAGACAAAAATCGGTTTCTTTTCTATACACTAACTGTGTGAAAAGGAAATTAAATAAACTGCTTTTGAACAATGGAATATTATGACTTTCAGCAGAATAGCATACCAGTTACATGGAAAAGCATGTAATTCTTCTCTCCAGATGGCATAGCCTTGCCCCAGAACCTCAGGACTTTGCACTGCAAATCTTCCACTGAGTCTTGTCACAAATTCCACACATTTTTTTTCTGTCATTGATACCTCTAACTTCATGGGGTCTGTCAGATCACATGAGCCCTGGGATGCTTGCATCACAGCCCTTTCCTTGTCTAGGCCCCATTCAGAGCTCTCAGACGGTCATAGAACTTGATAAGGGCCAAAGCAGTATTCTTCCTCATGGAATATGCCAAAAATGTGAACACAGACTAAGGGACTTGTGGGACACCATCAGGTGGGCCAACATATGGGCTGTGGAAGTTCCAGAAGACAAAGAGAAAGAAAAGGGGGCAAAGAAATTATTTGAAGAAATAATGGCCAGAAACTTCTCCAGTTTGAGGAAAGACATGAACAAAAACATGCAAGAAGCTCAACTGTCTCCCAGTAAAGTGAACTAAAAGAGACTCACACTGACATACATTATGATCAAATGGTCAAAACCAAATACAAGGAGAGAATATTGAAAGCAGCAAAGAGAAGCAATTCATCATATACAAAGGATCCTTGATAAAATGATGAGCAAATTTCCCATCAGAAACTTTGGAGGCCAGAAGGCAGTGGTGTGATATACTCAAAGTGCTACGAGAGAAAAAAATAAAAACCTGTCAGCCGAAAATCTTATATCTGGAAAAACTATCCTTCTAAAGTGAGAAAGATTAAAACATTCCTAGATCACAGAAAGCTGAGGGAGGGTTGCTGCCACAGACCTGCCCTACTATGAGGTGCCCTGAAAGTTGAAATGAAAGAGCAATAGCTAGTAACTCAAAGGTATAAGAAGAAATAAAAATTTCAGTAAAGGTAAATAAATGATACATTATATTACAATAAAGCTAGTATTATTGTTTATAGCTCCATTTTTGTTTTCTACATGATTTAAGAGAAGAACGCATTACAAAAATCAATTATTAGATAAGGATGTCCTTTGGTGACATTAAGAACTGAATGGAGTGAGAAGCTGTAAAAGAACAAATCATTGTATGTTATTGAAGTTAAACTGGTATGAATTCAAATTAGAGTATTATAACTTTAGAATGTTAAATGTAATCCCCATGGTAACCACAAAGAAAATAGTTACAGAATCACAAGAGGAAATGAAAATGGAATTAAAATATGTCACTACAAAAATATCAACTAAACACAAAAGACGACAGTAATGTAGAAAATGAGGGACAAAAAAGCTACAAGGCATATAAAAAACAAAGAGCAAATAACAGAAGTAAGAACTTATCAGTAATTACTCTTGATATAAATGCATTAAACTCTCCAATCAAAAGAGATTGGAAGAATAGATAAAAAGTATGATACGTTGTACGCCAACTACATGCTGTCCACAAAAGACTCATTTTAGCTTCAGAGGCAAAATAGGTTGAAAGTGAAAAGATAGAAAAAAGATATTTTATGCAAATAGGAACCAAAGGAGAGAAGGAGAGTCTAATATTAAATAAAATAGACTTTAAAACCAAAAATGGTATAAAAGAAGGATATATGAGTTTCAACAGAGCAAGAAGATACAATAATTAGAAATAGTTATGTACCTAATAACAGATCACCAATATATAGGAAACATAAATTGACAGAATTAAAGGAAGAGATAGAGATCTCTATAATAGCTGGGGACTTTGATACTCTACTCTCAATAATGGATAGAACAACAAACAGAAGGTAAGTAAGGAAATAGAAAACTTCAGACAATAAAGCAACCAGATCTAACAGACAGCATAGAACACTCTATCCACAATAGAATACATATTTTTCTCTAGTTCATCTGGGACATTTTCTGGCAAGGACAATGTGTTAGGCAACAAATTAAGTCTTAATAGGTTTTAAAAGACAGTTGTCATATAGAATATGTTCTCCCACCACAAAAAGATGAAGTTTGATATCAGTAACAGAAGTAAAACTGGAAAATACAGATTTGTGGAAATCAAACAACACATTCTTAAGCAACCAACAGATCAAAGAAGAAATCACAAGGAAATTAGAAAATATTTAGAGGTAAATGAAAATGAAACTACAATATACCAAAACTTACAGGACAGTGAAAATATATTTATTGCTATAAGCATTAACATTAAAAAAGAAGAAAGATCTCCAATTAACAACTTAACTTTACAACTTAAAGAACTAGGAAAAAAAAACTAAAACCAAAGCTAGCTAGAAAGGAAATAATAAAGATGAGGGGAGATGAATAAATAGATAATAGAAAAAAGGGAAAAAAATCAATAAAACCAAAGTTGATTCTTTGAAAATACCAACAGAATGGAAAACCTTTATCTAGATTGACTAAGAAAAAGAGAGAGAAGACTCAAATTACTAAAATCTGAATGAAAGTGGAGACACCACTACCAAATCTACAGAAATAAGCAGGGTTATAGGAGAGTACTGCGAACAACTGCAGGCCCACAAATTGGATGAAATGGACAAATTCCTAGAAACACAAAACCCATCAAGACTGAGTCACAATGAGGAATATGTAATTAGACCAAAACTAGTAGGGAGACTGTATCAGTCATCAAAACATCCGGAAAAAGAAAGACCCTGGACCTGACAGCTTCCCTTATGAACTCCACCATGCATTTAAATAACTAACCCAAATCCTTCCCAAACTTTTCCCAAAAAAAGAGGAGAGAACACTTCCTGACTTCTAGAGCTCCTCATTCTTTGAGGCCAGTGTTGCTTGGATACTAAAACCAGACAACGACACGACAAGAAAACTACAGATCGATACAGTCTACACCATGGAGGAAAATATTTGCAAATCATATGTCTAATACGGGGCTAATATCCAGGTTATACAGAGAACTCCTAAAACTCAACAAAAAGTAGTTTAATTTAAAAACGTGCAAAGGACTTGAATAGACATGTATCCAAAGAAGAAATACAAATGGGCTGTATGCACATGAAAAAATGCTCAAAATTGCGAATCATTAGGGAGATGCAAATCAAAACCACAGTGAGTTACCACCTCACAGCCATTAGTATGGCTATTATAAAATAAGTGAAAAATAACAACAAGTAACATTTATGTGAAGAAACTGGATCCCTGCTGCACGGTGAGGGGGGTTGTAGAATGGTGCTCCCGCTATGGAGCCGGTGCGGTGGTTCCTCTGTTCCTTCTTTAGAAAAACTCAACACAAAACTGCCATATGACCCGCAATCCCACTGCTGAGTACACACTCACTGAAATGGAAGCAGGGCTTCAGAGAGATGTTTGTACTCCCATGTCCAAAACAGCATTAGTCACAATAGCCAAGACAAGTGTCCACGGACAGATAGATAAGCAAAACGTGGCATATACCTAAAATGGAATACTTTTAATCTTAAAAGGGGAAGGATACTCTGACATATACCACAACATGTGAACCTTGAATAGGGAGTTATTATTTAACAGGCTCAGTGTCTCAGTTTTGCAAGATGGAAAGAATTCTGGAGAAGGACGGTAGTGATGACTGCACAAAATGTAAATCTGAACACCACTAAACCACGTATTTAAAAATGGTTAAGGTGGTAAATCTTCTGTAAGCAGGGCCCTAGAACACGCCTTCCACTTGCTGCCATACTTTCAAAACTATTTTCTGTATTTAAGATGAGGAAATGTAGCTGATTTGGGGACGCCAAAGACTTCCTACTATCCAAAACATATTCACAAACAATAGCTCATTTCATATCATAATTTTTATGTTAGGAGGGTAAACAGGGCGATCTTTCTTCTGCCCACTGTACAGTTTACCACATTGAGACTACAGCTTGGTTGCGAGACCCCACGGCGAGGAGAGGCAGCGAGGCCAGACCCCCAGGTCTCCCTGACCACGGACACGGGGTGCAAAACTGGGGGACAGACCCATCCTTGCTTTGTTTCTGTAGAGCAAAAGTAGAAGAACACAGGGGTGATGTGCTCCCTCCCAGAGCGGTGTTTTTACTCATCGTAAATACTAAACAGCTCTATTTATGTAACAAATAGTAGCTGCCAATGAATGCGGCAGACACAAATTACACACATAAACTTTCAGAGCTGAAAAGCACCGTAGAAGTCATGCATTTCAAATCCCTTATCTCACAGCCGAGGAAACAACCCTAAAGATTAATGTTACACTGTTTGTTAATAACCGAGCCTGGTCTAGAAATTGGGGGTGCCCCCGAGACTTTGCTCCTATTCCCAGTTGCTCTGTTCATAGCATAAAGATTCTCCAAAAAATTAATGCGTTAAAAACATCTTTATCTGTTCCTGGAACCAAGGAGTATTCTATATTGCTGAGAATGTCCTCAGACTGAAGAGGTGACAAGAGCACGTATGTTTTTGCACGACGGAGGTGCAGACGTGGCTCTGATACGGGCACAGACACCGGTGTGAACTCCGGCCGATGTTGGTTCAACGACGGGTTGCCCATTGCTTTGAAAGCCGCGGCTGCTGGACCTCTTCAGAAAATTGCAGAGGGGTGTTAGTGGGACGTTTTTTTCTTCATCTTACTGAGGAATAGTTAAGAGTGGCCAGTAGATGCCACTGTTGTCAGTTATAAATAGATTTCTGTGTTTCAAATAAACGAGATGAGTCATGACAGAAAAAAATGGGGTAAGTAAAGCATAACAAAATTAATCAGGTTATCTTTTAAGAAATAAGTGACAGAAGTAATGCAAAACTGGGTCTTATTATTTATCTTTAAACAAAACATTTAATCACACTTGACAACTGAAAGACATGAACTAAATTATTAAGAAAAAAATAAACAAGGAAAACAATGTCTTCTTTGTTTGAAAATAATGGGTATGTTTAAAAATTAGACATTATAAGTACTAAACAACATTGACTGATGCCTATATTTAATAGCAAAGATAAATCCTACCCTGATGAGAGTGACATGACGGAAGAGCAAAATAAAAAATCAAGTCTGTCCCTTTTTTGTTATTATTGTGGCATTGCAAAGCAATTTTGTACTTATCAAAGCTGTATTCAATTGTGAATGCATGGTTACTGAAATATGTATTATCATTTTACTACCTTTTATATCCATCAACATTTGTAGGTGTTGTTAATTCTTTTAAAAATGATTTAAAACATGTAAACTAAAGCAGCTCTCCATAACTTACTGAGAAAAGATATGCACGGTGGCTACGGGTGACTTCTAGGCTGGCCTCTCCAGTTCCACGGCCTCACCAAGCTCCCCGGGGCACCTGTATCTCTGGACACGTTCTCGGGGTGCCTCTTCATCTTTCTGTTTTAAACATCAACCCCACCAGATATCTGTAAATCATAGTCCATATAGACTTTTTCATATATGTTCATGTGAAATTCAATTCCAAAGTACTTTTATTCATAATAAAATACAAAATCTATACTGTATAGTCAACATGCTGATAGTTGCTGTGAGGTACTCACAATACAATAAACATAGTTTCTGTCCTTAGGTGAAGAATACGGTAGAATGAAAAAGTCTTGTGTCTAGACAGCTTTGCACTGTTGTGCAGAGTTCCTGCCATTCCCCGAGATGATGGGTGGGATGGTGATGCGTCATAGGGGCGCTGCAAAGATCAGGTGAGATAGGAATGTTCAGTGTCTCTCGATATCTGGCACAGAACAGGGGCTGAGCAAGTGCTAGTTTTTACTCAAATGTCTTAGAGAGCAGGTAGGATGAGTGGCCAAGACCTTAATCACACACAGTGTAGAAAATAATCAGTGGCATGGGAAGGGGACAGAGTACCTGAGAAATCAAAGAGAAAATATCCCAGACAGAATGGCCCAGGAGTTATTTACGGAGGTCACATTGAGCTAATATTTGAGAGAAATTCAAGCATTTAAGGTGCAGAATACTGAGAGATAATTTTATTTAAGGTAGAGAAAGAGTGAGCTTTGCAAGGAGGAGAATAATTCGGGCTTGGCACTCACCCCCATCATCGTTCTGATCACCAGTGTACCCGAAATAAATTGTGTTTCATAGCTGTTTAGAAATTAAGTGATGAAATTTCTTCATTCATAACTTTATTATGGTTATGGAAGGCAATATCCTTTTTCTTAACAAATACATACTAAATTATAATGGGTTAAAAGGTCATAAGATAGTCAACTTACTCAAATAATTATTAAAAATAAATAATATGGGTATATGCATGCCTCTGTGTGTGTGAGTGTGTGTGTATGTACATATAAAGAGAAATGATACAGCAATTATGGTAAAATGTTAAAAATTAGTGATTCTGGCTAAAGCTCACATATGGTAGCTATTTGTACTATTCCTGCAATTTCTTGTAAGTTTTAAATTATGTCAGCATTTTTTGATGAAGTTTAAAAATCTGAAGGTGAATTAAGGACATTCAGATAAACGCAAGTGGAATTCGCACCAGCAGGCTCACACTCTAAGAAACCACAGTATCTCCTCTCGCTTTCAAATCGCAGAGAGATGGGTACGCTTTCTGGATGAAGAGAAGGAGCCCCGCAGAGAGAAAGGAGAGGGGACGACAATCTGTGGGGTCAGTCCTGGAGAATTCAGAGTGGGAGCAAATCGAGAGCAGAGGTTGGGGGAGTAGCAGGGAAATCTTTTCTCCTTGAAAAGTAGGAAAAATAGATAAAATAAATGTAGAGAGCACTTCGTCTTCACTGATAAGCATGGAAAATCATGTGCTACATATTAATATTGCAATTACTTTAAGGTATGACGCAGAAGCATGCTTTGCGATAAGTGATTCTCAAATGCATTAAGGCACATTCACATAAAACTGCCTCACTCTTTTTTTTTTTTTTTTTTTTTTTTTTTTTTTGAGAGGGCATCTCTCATATTTATTGATCAAATGGTTGTTAACAACAATAAAATTCAGTATAGGGGGGTCAATGCTCAATGTACAATCATTAATCCATCTCAAGCCTAATTCTCGTCAGTCTCCAATCTTCTGAAGCATAACGAACAAGTTCTTACATGGTGAACGAATTCTTACAGAGTGAATAAATTCTTACATGGTGAACAGTACAAGGGCATTCATCACAGAAACTTTCGGTTTTGATCATGCAATATGACCTATAAACCATCAGGTCAAATATGAATATTCATTTGATTTTTGTACTTGATTTATATGTTGATCCCACATTTCTCCTATTATTATTATTATTTTTATTTTTAATAAAATGCTGAAGTGGTAGGTAGATGCAAGATAAAGGTAGAAAACATAGTTTAGTGCTGTAAGAAGGCAAATGTAGATGATCAGATGATCAGGTGTGTGCCTATGGACTAAGTATTAATCCAGGCTAGACAAGGGCAGCAAGACATCCACGGATGCAGAAGATTTCTCTCAAAGCAGGGGGGGTGAGGTTCTGAGCCTCACCTCTGTTGATCCCCAAATTCTCACCTGATGGCCCCCCTGCGACTGTGCCTGTCTTAGGTTGTTCCTCCCTTGAGGAATCTTACCCGTCTCTGGCTAACCAGTCATCTTCCGGGGCCATACAGGGAAATGTAAAGTTGGTAAGTGAGAGAGAAGCCATATTGTTTGCAAAGGTTAGCTTTTTACTTCTTTGCAGATTTATGCCCTGTGGCTTCTATGCCCAGCACTTGTCTCGAGGTATCTTTACCACCTGGAGGAATTATGATACTCGGTAAATTCGATATGAGGCACGAATTCTATTTAAGGTTTGTAATTAGGAAGGAAGAAGAAAAGCTATAGATGTAGCATATGAAGGAAACTTGGGAGGATTGATTATTTCTTTGACATATCTTCTTGTATAGTACCTTAAGTATGTATAGGTTTTAAACTACTAACTAATTTGCACACACATATTAACATAATAGGAATACGGTGACATAAACAAAGCAAATCTATAATTACCAGCCATCTCCAGTGAAGCCAAGAAAACCATTTAGGCACCCTAGGCATTTGTGAAAATTTATCTATGATATGATGGATATTTTCCAACTGTACTTGAATCATCAGACAATTTAAAGCAGCCCATTTCTGGGATCTGTTCACATCCCATATGTTCTTTTAACCATAGATAGTCTATAGTCATGAGATTTTGGGGTGCTACAACTTGCACCCCTCCCAACTCCTGGTTGAGTTCCAACAGACAGATCCGGTCAAATTCGTTGTCTCACTGTATGCACATGCCAGCCTAGACATCTCCCTCCTCCTTCTCATGGCAAGTCCAGGAGATGGTGGGCTGGATGCAGCCACAACCGCAGCATCGTCCGGATCCCTGTGGAGGCTTTTTGATGATCATCCCCCGGCACGAGTCCTCCAGAGAGTGCTGATGCCGGAAGCTCCTCCTCATATCGTATCTTAGTTCATTTTCTGGGTATCCAAGCTAGGCCTTGATCTTCTGCGTAGAAACAAACAGACCCCTTGCCCACACCTTGACACGCCCTCCATACCACTGTGCAGAACTCACTGGAGGTCAGCACACAGCAACTGCTTTTTTTTTTTTTTTTTAATTAAGAGAAAGGAATATTATCAGAAAAGAGTACCTCCATAGCTGATCATCTGACACCCTTTAAGTGATCAACATTAAGGATATTTAAAGCATGCGTTGATCTTTGATTTACCAATAGTTTTATCCTGTTAAGGAGTAATCCCCCTTTTCTTTCTTTCTTTCTTTTTTTTTTTTTTTAAATTTTTAATCTACACTTACCTGAAGAATACTATGTTTACTATGCTCTCCCCTATATCAGGTCCCCCCTAACAACCACATTACGGTTACTGTCCATCAGCTTAGCAAAATGTTGTAGAGTCACTACTTGTCCTCTCTGTGTTGTGCAGCCCACCCTCCCCTTTCTCCCTCCCCCCCATGCATGCTAATCTTAATACCCCCCTTCTTCTTCCCCCCCCTTATCCCTCCCTGCCCACCCATCCTCCCCAGTTCCTTTCCCTTTGGTACCTGTTAGTCCATTTTTGGGTTCTGTAATTCTGCTGCTGTTTTGTTCCTTCAGTTTTTCCTTTGTTCCTATACTCCTCAGATGAGTGAAATCATTTGGTATTTCTCTTTCTCCGCTTGGCTTATTTCACTGAGCATAATACTCTCCAGCTCCATCCATGTTGCTGCAAATGGTTGGATTTTTCCACTTCTTATGGCTGAGTAGTATTCCATTGTGTATATGTACCACATCTTCTTTATCCATTCATCTACAGATGGACATTTAGGTTGCTTCCAATTCTTGGCTATTGTAAATAGTGCTGCGATAAACATAGGAGTGCATCTGTCTTTCTCAAACTTGATTGCTGCGTTCTTAGGGTAAATTCCTAGGAGTGGAATTCCTGGGTCAAATGGTAGGTCTGTTTTGAGCATTTTGATGCACCTCCATACTGCTTTCCACAATGGTTGAACTAATTTACATTCCCACCAGCAGTGTAGGAGGGTTCCCCTTTCTCCACAGCCTCGCCAACATTTGTTGTTGTTTGTCTTTTGGATGGCAGCTATCCTTACTGGTGTGAGGTGATACCTCATTGTAGTTTTAATTTGCATTTCTCTGATAATTAGCGATGTGGAGCATCTTTTCATGTGTCTCTTGGCCATCTGTATTTCTTTTTTGGAGAACTGTCTGTTCAGTTCCTCTGCCCATTTTTTAATTGGGTTATTTGTTTTTTGTTTGTTGAGGCGTGTGAGCTCTTTATATATTCTGGACGTCAAGCCTTTATCAGATCTGTCATTTTCAAATATATTCTCCCATACTGTAGGGTTCCTTTTTGTTCTATTGATGGTGTCTTTCGCTGTACAGAAGCTTTTCAGCTTAATGTAGTCCCACTTGCTCATTTTTGCTGTTGTTTTCCTTGCCCGGGGAGATATGTTCAAGAAGAGATCACTCATGTTTATGTCTAAGAGGTTTTTGCCTATGTTTTTTTCCAAGAGTTTAATGGTTTCGTGACTTACATTCAGGTCTTTGATCCATTTTGAGTTTACCTTTGTATATGGGGTTAGACAATGGTCCAGTTTCATTCTCCTACATGTAGCTGTCCAGTTTTGCCAGCACCATCTGTTGAAGAGACTGTCATTTTGCCATTGTATGTCCATGGCTCCTTTATCAAATATTAATTGACCATATATGTTTGGGTTAATTTCTGGGGTCTCTAATCTGTTCCACTGGTCTGTGGCTCTGTTCTTGTGCCAGTACCAAATTGTCTTGATTACTATGGCTTTGTAGTAGAGCTTGAAGTTGGGGAGTGAGATCCCCCCTACTTTATTCTTCTTTTTCAGGATTGCTTTGGCTATTCGGGGTCTTTGGTGTTTCCATATGAATTTTTGAATTATTTGTTCCAATTCATTGAAGAATGTTGCTGGTAATTTGAGAGGGATTGCATCAAATTTGTATATTGCTTTTGGCAGGATGGCCATTTTGACGATATTAATTCTTCCTAGCCATGAGCATGGGATGAGTTTCCATTTATTAGTGTCCCCTTTAATTTCTCTTAAGAGTGACTTGTAGTTTTCAGAGTATAAGTCTTTCACTTCCTTGGTTAGGTTTATTCCTAGGTATTTTATTCTTTTTGATGCAATGGTGAATGGAATTGTTTTCCTGATTTCTCTTTCTATTGATTCGTTGTTAGTGTATAGGAAAGCTACAGATTTCTGTGTGTTGATTTTGTATCCTGCAACTTTGCTGTATTCCGATATCAGTTCTAGTAGTTTTGGAGTGGAGTCTTTAGGGTTTTTTATGTACAGTATCATATCATCTGCAAATAGTGACAGTTTAACTTCTTCTTTACCAATCTGGATTCCTTGTATTTCTTTGTTTTGTCTGATTGCCGTGGCTAGGACCTCCAGTACTATGTTAAATAACAGTGGGGAGAGTGGGCATCCCTGTCTGGTTCCCGATCTCAGTGGAAATGCTTTCAGCTTCTCGCTGTTCAGTATAATGCTGGCTGTGGGTTTATCATATATGGCCTTTATTATGTTGAGGTACTTGCCCTCTATTCCCATTTTGCTGAGAGTTTTTATCATGAATGGATGTTGAATTTTGTCAAATGCTTTTTCAGCATCTATGGAGATGATCATGTGGTTTTTGTCTTTCTTTTTGTTGATGTGGTGGATGATGTTGATGGATTTTCGAATGTTGTACCATCCTTGCATCCCTGGGATGAACCCCACTTGGTCATGGTGTATGATCCTTTTGATATACTGTTGAATTCTGTTTGCTAATATTTTATTGAGTATTTTTGCATCTACGTTCATCAGGGATATTGGTCTGTAATTTTCTTTTTTGGTGGGGTCTTTGCCTGGTTTTGGTATTAGGGTGATGTTGGCTTCATAGAATGAGTTTGGGAGTATTCCCTCTTCTTCTATTTTGTGGAACACTTTAAGGAGAATGGGTATTATGTCTTCTCTGTGTGTCTGATAAAATTCCGAGGTAAATCCGTCCGGCCCCGGGGTTTTGTTCTTGGGTAGTTTTTTGATTACTGTTTCAATTTCTTTGCTTGTAATTGGTTTGTTTAACTTTTGTGTTTCTTCCTTGGTCAGTCTTGGGAGGTTGTATTTTTCTAGGAAGTTGTCCATTTCTTCTAGGTTTTCCAGCTTGTTGGCATATAGGTTTTCATAGTAGTCTTTAATAATTCTTTGTATTTCTGTGGAGTCTGTCGTGATTTTTCCATTCTCATTTCTGATTATGTTGATTTGTGTTGACTCTCTTTTTCTCTTAATAAGTTGGGCTAGAGGCTTATCTATTTTGTTTATTTTCTCAAAGAACCAGCTCTTGGTTTCGTTGATTTTTGCTATTGTTTTATTCTTCTCAATTTTGTTTATTTCTTCTCTGATCTTTATTATGTCCCTCCTTCTGCTGACTTTAGGCCTCATTTGTTCTTCTTTTTCCAGTTTTAATAATTGTGATGTTAGACTATTCATTTGGGATTGTTCTTCCTTCTTCAAGTGTGCCTGGATTGCTATATACTTTCCTCTTAAGACTGCTTTCGCTGCATCCCACAGAAGTTGGGGCTTAGTGTTGTTGTTGTCATTTGTTTCTATATATTCCTTGATCTCTATTTTGATTTGTTCATTGATCCATTGATTATTTAGTAGCATGTTGTTAAGCCTCCATGTGTTTGTGAGCCTTTTTGTTTTCTTTGTAGAATTTATTTCTACTTTCATACCTTTGTGGTCTGAAAAATTGGTTGGTAGAATTTCAATATTGTGGAATTTACTGAGGCTCTTTTTGTGAGCTAGTATGTGGTCTATTCTAGAGAATGTTCCATGTGCACTTGAGAAGAATGTATATCCTGTTGCTTTTGGATGTAAAGTTCTATAGATGTCTATTAGGTCCATCTGTTCTAGTGTGTTGTTCAGTGCCTGTGTGTCTTTACTTATTTTCTGCCCGGTGGATCTATCCTTTGGGGTGAGTGGTGTGTTGAAGTCTCCTACAATGAATGCATTGCAGTCTATTTCCCTCTTTAGTTCTGTTAGTATTTGCTTCACATATGCTGGTGCTCCTGTATTGGGTGCATATATATTTAGAATGGTTATATCCTCTTGTTGGACTAAGCCCTTTATCATTATGTAGTGGCCTTCTTTATCTCTTGTTACTTTCTTTGTTTTGAAGTCTATTTTGTCTGATATTAGTACTGCAACCCCTGCTTTCTTCTCACTGTTGTTTGCCTGAAATATGTTTTTCCATCCCTTGACTTTTAGTCTATGCTTATCTTTGGGTTTAAGGTGAGTTTCTTGTAAGCAGCATATAGATGGGTCTTGCTTTTTTATCCATTCTATTACTCTATGTCTTTTGATTGGTGCATTAAGTCCATTTACATTTAGGGTGACTATTGAAAGATATGTACTTATTGCCATTGCAGGCTTTAGATTCGTGGTTACCAAAGGTTCAAGGTTAGCTTCTTTAGTATCTTACTGCCTAACTTAGCTCGCTTATTGAGCTGTTATATACACTGTCTGGAGAGTCTTTTCTTCTCTCCCTTCTTATTCGTCCTCCTCCCTTCTTCATATGTTGTGTGTTTTGTTCTGTGCTCTTTTTAGGGGTGCTCCCATCTAGAGCAGTCCCTGTAGGATGCCCTGTAGAGGTGGTTTGTGGGAAGCAAATTCCCTCAGCTTTTGCTTGTCTGGGAATTGTTTGATCCCACCATCATATTTAAATGATAGTCGTGCTGGATACAGTATCCTTGGTTCAAGGCCCTTCTGTTTCATTGCATTAAGTATATCATGCCATTCTCTTCTGGCCTGTAGGGTTTCTGTTGAGAAGTCTGATGTTAGCCTGATTGGTTTTCCTTTATAGGTGACCTTTTTCTCTCTAGCTGCCTTTAAAACTCTTTCCTTGTCCTTGATCCTTGCCATTTTAATTATTATGTGTCTTGGTGTTGTCCTCCTTGGATCCTTTCTGTTGGGGGTTCTGTATAATTCCATGGTCTGTTCGATTATTTCCTCCCCCAGTTTGGGGAAGTTTTCAGCAATTATTTCTTCAAAGACCCTTTCTATCCCTTTTCCTCTTTCTTCCTCTTCTGGTATCCCTATAATACGAATGTTTTTCCTTTTGTATTGGTCACATATTTCTCTTAGTGTTGTTTCATTCCTGGAGATCCTTTTATCTCTCTCTATGTCAGCTTCTATACGTTCCTGTTCTCTGGCTTCTATTCCTTCAATGGCCTCTTGCATCTTATCCATTCTGCTTATAAATCCTTCCAGGGATTGTTTCACTTCTGTGATCTCTTTCCTGACATCTGTGATCTCCTTCCGGACTTCATCCCACTGCTCTTGCATTTTTCTCTGCATCTCATCCCACTGCTCTTGCATTTTTCTCTGCATCTCATCCCATTGCTCTTGCATTTTTTTCTGCATCTCTGTCAGCATGTTCATGATTTTTATTTTGAATTCTTTTTCAGGAGGACTAGTTAGGTCTGTCTCCTTCTCAGGTGTTGTCTCTGTGATCTTTGTCTGCCTGTAGTTTTGCCTTTTCATGGTGATAGAGATAGTCTGCAGAGCTGGTACAAGTGACCGCTGGAAGAGCTTCCCTTCTTGTTGGTTTGTAGCCTTTTCCTGGGAGAATAGCGACCTCTAGTGGCTTGTGCTGGGCAGCTGTGCGCAGACAGGGCTTCTGCTTCCTGCCCAGTTGCTTTGGGGTTTATCTCCACTGTTGCTGTGGGCTTGGCCTGGCTGGGGCTGTTCCTCCAAAATGGTGGAGCCCCGTTAGAGGGGGAGCAGCCAGGAGACTATTTATCTCCGTAAGGGGCCTCTGTGCTCCCTGCTGCCCAGGGGGTTAGAGTGCCCAGAGATCCCCAGATTCCCTGCTTCTGGTCTAAGTGACCTGTCCTGCCCCTTTAAGATTTCCAAAAAGCACTCTCCAAACCAAAACAACAACAGCAACAATGAGAGAGGGAACAGAAAGGAAAAAAAAAGAAAAAACACGCGATTTTTTTTTTTTTTCCTCAGGTGCCGGTCCCAGGCACCCGCGCACTGGTCCTGCTGCCCTGTCTCCCTAGCACCAGGGTCCCTGTCCTTTCAAGGCTTCCAAAAAGCACCCACCCACCGGTCCCGCAGGGAAGGAACGCTCAATATTCTTTGTCCTCAGGCACTGGTCCCACGCACCCGCTCACCAGTCCTGCCGCCCTGCCTCCCTAGCACCGGGGTCCCTGTCCCTTCAAGGCTTCCAAAAAGCACTTGGCAAAAAGAGAGAAAAAAAAGGGGAAAAACGCGCGATTTCTTCCGTCCTCAGGTGCTGGTCTCAGGCACCCACCCACCGGTCCCACAGGGAAAAATGCGGGATATTCTTTGTCCTCAGGTGCCGGTCCCAGGCACCCGCTCACCAGTCCCGCCGCCCTGCCTCCCTAGCACCGGGGTCCCTGTCCCTTTTAGGCTTCCAAAAAGCACTCGCAGAAAAGAGAAAAAAAAAAGGGGAAAAACGCACGATTTCCTCTGTCCTCAAGTGCCGGTCTCAGGCACCCGCCCACCGGTCCCGCAGGGAAAAACGGGGGATATTCTTTGTCCTCAGGCGCCGGTCCCAGCCACCCGCTCACCAGTCCCGCCACCGTGCCTCCCTAGCACTGGGGTCCCCGTCCCTTCAAGGCTTCCAAAAAGCGCTTGCCATAAAGAGAAAAAAAAAAAAGGGGAAAAACGCGCGACCTCCTCCGTCCTCAGGCACCGGTCTCAGGCACCCGCCCCCAGGTCTCGCAGGGAGAAACGCGGGATATTCTTTGTCCTCCGGCGCTGTTCCCAGGCACCTCCTCACCGGTCCCGCCACCCTGCCTCCCCAGCAACGGGGGCCCGTCCCTCTAAGGCTTCCAAAAAGCGCTCGCCAAAAAAAAAAACTGCTCCGGTTTCTCTCCACCCGCCGGGAGCCGGGGGGAGGGGCGCTCGGGTCCCGCCGGGCTGGGGCTTGTATCTTACCCCCTTCACAAGGCGCTGGGTTCTTGCAGGTGTGGATGTGGTCTGGATGTTGTCCTGTGTCCTGTGGTCTCTATTTTAGGAAGATTTTTCTTTGTTATATTTTCATAGCTCTATGTGTTTTTGGGAGGAGATTTCCACTGCTCTACTCACGCCGCCATCTTGGCTCCCGCCCCTCACTCCCTTTTATGTTTGTTTCTTTTCTGTTTTTTTTTCAGGAGTTGGGGGGTGGGGTGAGAGAAGGAGAAAACGGGGAGAGGAAGGGCAACGTGAATAGAAAATGAACAGTAACTCTCAGAAAAAGAAACCTAGTGGCAAAAAATAAATGAAAGCCTCCCCCCAATTGAGTCATCAGATAAACATAGACTCAAATAGTGAAAGGCCGTGCTGTACCCCAGCAGAAAAACAAAATCACGTGCTATTAAGGACGTGGATACACTAATATTTACACACTGCCAGCAGTCACGGACTTGCTCTCACTGGTCTGGAGAACACGCTGGCAATCCGGAGGGAAGCTGAGGATGGACGCGTGTAACACACAGTTCACACGGATCTGCTCCCCGCCCTCCCCCGTGGGGGCGGATTGTAGGGCTCCCGGGCCCATGTGACGGGCCATCCCACCCTGGAGTGTATTTCCCTATCCCAATGATCAGGATTTAGTCATGTGATCTGATTTGGCCAATTGCATATGAGCAGACTTGGGTACCCCTTGTACTAGCAGAAGCTTTTAAAAGCGTTCCAAGTTTTTGCCAACCTCTTGCTTATATTCTCTCTGCCATGCGATGGGTACACACCAGGAGGTGCTGTTTCTATCCCAACAGCAACAACGTGAGTAAGAACCGTCTTAGAATTTCTGAAGAGACCTTTCGAATTACAGACTTTTTGAGGGAAGAGTTCTTTTTTTACATGTAAGGACAAGGAAAACAAATCGCTAATGTATCACACAAATATGTTTATTATGTAATGTTTGTAAAGTATAAGATTCTAATTATGAAAGAAAACATTTCTAGCAACTGTTACACATTTTGGATTAATGTTTGTAACTGACTTAAGGCACATAGTGCAAAATACTTTGTTTCTGACACAGAGATCCCTAAATGCCCATCTAAACACATTGGCACAAAATTGCCGTAGTCCACTGTATGGTAAAATACGCCCCTAATAAATGTTTGGGGGGGTAAAAACTCTGTGGGTTGAACTAGTACACTATTATTTACTGGCAAAAATCTATTAGTCGGGTAAGTTTTTTGGTTTACAGAGTAGGTTACCATAAAAATATACTGTTTTGTCTATGATTCTTTCAAAAATCGTATTATATAACACAAAATTAAATTATCCACCTAAAAAAAATCTCTTAATACCTGAGAATTTTCCCATGAATAGTTCATTTTTATGTTATCTTTTATGTTCTGGCTCTGAGAAACCTCAGATATAAAATAACGACCATCTCTAATGAAAATTTTGCATATGTAAACATAATTTTATGTTTACCAAAACAAGATCTTCAGAACGTCAGCACTTCTCACTTCTCTAATTGATTAATAAAATACAGTATATAACTTTGAGAAAATAGGTTTTTTAAGAATAGATATATATATATATATATGAGTTACAAAGGCATAATAGAATATAAACATTATAAAAACAATGTATTGCTCTTATAAGTGCATTAAATTAGAGGTAGGTGTTTTAAGTCAAATTCTACTATATCATATCTTCTGTATTATACCCACAGAATTTCAAATTTAGCCCAAGCATATATTTCAATAAAAAATTGTACCACATTTTAGGATGACTTTTTTTTATTTGAAGCACCATAATCCATAATTAAAAATTCAAGGAAATATAAGACAAGGCATCTAAGCTGTATCAGTAGCAAGTATAGTGTCTATGTACTTTTTGATGTGATTATTGATTCACTGTTTACCTGACAGACACATTAACGTTTATAGTGGTTTTAAGTAAGCTCATTTTGCTAAGTTTTACTTGCTTCATTTTAAGAAATAGAATAAACATTTCATGGCCCAATAGGGCACTGAGTAGAGATCTGCATGTGTTCACAGGTGTAGTGTAATTGTGGTCCAGTCCAAGCTGTTAACGGCAACATTATCTTAGTGTAATTCAATCAAAAGTCCCTACGTACCCTGTAAAGTCACACATCTGTTTAGTTTATTTCAAAGGCATTGATAAAAGTGAGTGGTGGTTTGACTTTGTGATGAGCACCATGGGAAAAAGTCACAGACATTTTGCACATGAAAATCTCTGGAAAGGGCCATGAAATGAGCACCAGGTATTTGAAGGTTGCAGAGAACATCTCCTCTTTGGGACACACTTCCCACCTCTGAATGTTCAAATGACTTGGATTGGAAGGCCAGTAGTCATGTGGGGAACGCACTTCCCACAGAACCCTCCACATCTGCCGTAGACTTTGGTTCCATCCTGAAAACAGGAAAAGGCAGAAATATGGGAGAATCTGATACACGCTGGTAGCTGTGCACAAGGCAGAAAAAGCAAATGCTTTGAATCATGTGGCTGAATCATTAGCCAAGGTTTCCTGTAACAATTACATTTGAGGTCAAAGATCACTCTACTTCAGGATTGGCTGAAATGGGTGCCACAGGACTTAGATAACCTGAGGTTCAATTACTACTTGAATGATTATAATCTACACTTTGATTTAGAAAATTCAGCTCAACACAAAAGGTATCTATTTGCTTCAGTGAGATACTTAAAACCTCTCCCGAATTGCTCTCCAATATTTATATGATTTTATATAAGGTCTCAGAGATGAAATGAAAGATACACAAACTTGATCTTAACTGTACACAAGTCATATTCTACCCCATTAATCTCAAACATCTCATAGAAGCATTAGAATCAGAGCCTGAAGAAAAGCATAGAAGGTGATAAAATGGGGGAAGGGCGGGAGGGGGGGAAATGGACCAAAAGCAATAATTAGAAAAGGATGAACAAAGGAGATTCCTTTTGTTAGAAAAGCAGAGCCATTCACTGAGGAATGGCTGGGCAGGGGCAGTGGAAGGGCGGTCAGGACCGGACAGAAGCCCTCTCTAGATTGCTTTCCATCTTTAGGTTGCAAAGTCCAAAGACTGTGAAGACATTTTGATGGGATGAAGCAAAAATAGTTTGAACTCCTGTAGTTCCTGGAGAAGATAAGGAGTTTTTTTTTTTTGTGGTTGTTTGTTTTGGTTTGGTTTTTAATCTAAGGAGGGGAGCAGAGAGAGAGAAACTGGATTCCAGGAACATTGCAGGGTGAAGAATGTTTTGAAATCAGGGACTTTTGAAATTGTCTTCTCTTTCAAAAGCTTTTTTTAACTCTCAAGAATCTGAGTAAACAGAGAAAAAGGGAATGGCAGCAGAAATTTCAATTCATATACATTCTTATTCCCAGATTAAGTGAAAAACCTAATTTTGCTTAAATTTACTGGCAAATAAAAGCATTTGCATTTCCATAAGTATATTTGGCTTTTACAAGCTAGTTTTACACCAGGCATCAGATTCCAGGAAATATTTTCATGTGCAAAATTTGGGCTGAGGTAGAAATGCTCGGTTTTATTTTTTTAATCATTACACAAAGAATTATTTTTTAGAATAAAACTTAAGTACAACCAAAAGGAATAACTGTGCTAAATATTCATATCTACTGGTGACTTAGCCAGAGTCCATGCTTTACATTTTACCAAGAGATGTATTTCACTGAGCTCTCTGCATATATACCTGCTCAGATATACTTTCAGTAATCACTGTATTCCCATTCTTCCACCAAAAGGGATCAGACCAAATATGCCAAATAGGTATTTAAAAACAGCTCTTTGTTTTAAAAATCTACTGCTTCCCTATATTACAGAAATAATAAAAATTTAAATTCTTTAATTATTAATTAAAATACAGTTTCACAGTCTTCAGAAATAAAATAATTTAAAGCTGATGGGTATCAAAATATTGAATTTCATTTACAAATAATATTCATATAAATAGTGTTGCAGAGGTCACTTTCATTGCAAGAAAGAACAAAGACATGAGAAGAGGCAGGGCTGCTGCTGGCGCCGACTCACATGCAGTTAGGCGAGAGCACGTGCACGGGGCCCACTGGGATGGGACTGCCAGTACCAGGGGCCGCCTCATGAAGGGCGTGTGCTGGGCCACCGGGGGCAGCAAGCTTACAAGCCTCTACTTCAGAAATACACATGCCACAGTAAAGCAAGCGACTATGTCATCTAGATAAAGGTAGACAGAGAAATAGGCAAACAGCCATAAAAAATAGTCCTAATCCTTGAAGAAGCTAGTAAAGGTTTCTGTGAAATGACAGATGGCTCTAACACCACCCTCATCACTAAATCAAAGCATGAGGTAAATAAACTGAAAATTTACCCCTCATTTTGAAATATTAAAACCTACAAACCTTTCCTAATGAACATATTGCTGAAAGTACAGCCCCTTTGGGAAGAACCTGCATTTCCAGTCATTAGCTCCAAACCTGGGCAGGTCAAATCTGGCATCGATAGTTCACATTCACGTATCTGTCCATGAATTTGCATGAATATAAAACCTACCTATGCACATTAATAAAATGGGTCCAACTGCACAATTTCATAAATTAACATTATACTCCATTATATGTGATACACCTCATTATATGCCACAACGCATTAGTCATTAACTTCATATAATTTGCCTTTCAGGTGGAGGGCCCTTGAAGCTAGTTCCCAGCATAGAACTGTGTCCGCCCAGCTTTGGGCCCGGCAGGACTTACCTGTGATCTGCGTATGACGACAGAGGCGTGACTCCCCTGCGCGAGCCACTTTGCTCTGCTGGATATCTTCATCCCGGTCCCAGCCAGATTAATGCTGAACTGCCCCTGGGTTGTAAACAAAAGCAAAATAAAAACAGACAAGATTCATAAAATATTTAAGAACGCTCTTGGCTAGAAACACCTGAATTTGAATTATATAAGAAATGGATCCAATTGCTTTTCAAAGGTCTTCCTTTATAAAATGAAAAAACAGTGATACGACCTTCCTCTAAAGAAAATGAACCAGCTAAAGGTTTCAAAATTGATTACAAATAAGTCTTCTAATTAAAAGAGACATCTGAATTAATGCCACATCATGTTATCTGTGCAAAAGCAACTCTGTCAAATCCTCGGACTCTAAGACATGACAACTGGAGCTGATATTCCTGTAGCGGCAGGCAGTTCCCAATGGGAGTGCTCACTGGGACTAATGCCCAACAACTGTAACATTTCCCGTTTCAGTTTTTGACCCCTTGTTGCTAACTTCCTGGATAAGTTACACCTGTGCAATGTATCTTCTAGAATCTTCTGTTACTGTACCCTTCCCTTGTGTAGTAAGAATATTGCTTCATAACCCACCACACACAACCACTGAACACAGTATTATTGCCCCAAATATTACATCTTTTTAAAGACCCAGAAATCATGTGTGTATATGATGCCCTATGATTTACACACATGGTGTGTGAGCCACTTAGTGGCTTTATGATCTAATTCTTTTTAAGACGCAAGAACCGTTTTCATGCCAGAATATTTCAGACTATTTTGTTAAAAATGAAACTTAAAATATCTGCTAGTTGAGAAAATGTGTGACTGAAATGGGAAAAATTTGTGTCGCATTTATATGATCTTACAGAACATAATAAGCATTTGAAAGGACAAGTACTTATTGCTAATTAAGCTACTGACAATGTTCAATATCTGCATAGACTCAGAGCAATGTTAAGGCATTCTGAGATCACATCACAATAACCCCTAGGCTAAGACTCATGAATCTTGAGCAAGACTGATAAAACTTTGGGGGGTTATAACATGTGAAGGAAAATATTATCTTACCATGAAAGCAGAGGCTAAATAGACTGCAAATATATTTATAATATGAAATTTTATATCAGTTATATATCAACTTAGTTTATTAGATTTCTTAACAATCATATATATTTCTTATTTAAAATCAAAATAGAGATTTAAATATATTTATGATTCAATGGTAATATAGGGAGAATTTTCCCAATAACAGAAATCATTTCCTTTAGATAAATTCCAAAGCAAATTTCTTATTCTATACCTCATTTGGTTTTGAAATTTGGAATATGGCCTGGATGTTTGCCACATTGTTGTATTCCCAGAGCCAGAAGAGGGCTAGGAACTCAATACGTCTGGAGGGGTGAATTAAGTGTAGCCTTGAACTTTAGCACTTTGAAAGTACATAAATATACATCTGAGCCCTTCACGTTCCATGCTAATGAATGACACCAACACGAAACAGTATTTTACATTGGCAAGTACTTGAATGAAAAGAACTAATTCTAAGGAGACACTCTACTGTTCAATACTTTGTCAAATCTAATACAGGTTTTGGACTAGATATTTGCATCCCACATTAATTCATAATAGGCTTCTCACCAAATACAACTTCTTAAAACTGGAAATGTATTCTGTGATGTCAGTTTCCCAGGGCCAGCCACTTCCTAAGAGGCCTTCCTGAGCCATACAAGGTTTTCACAACATAAGATTCTACTCTTCTGTTCTTTACCTCCCTGCTCAGGGTTGCTTGGAAACCATACAAATGTGTATACACTGGAAGTGAAAGGAAAAATCTGACCGCTACTCTGTGACTCAGGTGGCCTAACACACTCAGCTGGGTCTAGAAATATCTATTGCTCCATTTCTCCAGACTAATTTTCAGGAGCTTTACTTAGGCCCTTAGTCCTCATTAAAAAGCAGTATAATACAATCTGAAAGAAATAGTGAAACAATTCCTCTGAAATTTGGGGTGATAATGATAGAGGTAAAAATACATTTGACTCGTTCAAAGTTAACTGAGTAGCAGACATTGTGTCAAGTGTCTGTGGGAGAACAGAGACGGGTCTCGCTCTGAACCCAGCAAGTGAAAAACAGACTGGTGGCTGTGGGGCGGGGGCAGGGGACGGGGTGGGTGAGGGTGCTCAGGAGACGCAGACCTCCAGTTAGAAGTAATTGCGGGATGCGATTTGCCGTTTGTGGACTACAGCTAACAATACTGTGTTGTATATTTGAATGTTGCTAAGAAAGTAGATCTTAAAAGTTCAGATCACAGAAATAAAGGTTCCTGCAACTATGTGAGGTGATGAGTGTTAAAACTGCAGTGACAGTTTTGCGATGCATACAAGTATCAAACTATTATGGTGTACCCTTAGGAATATTATGTGGTACACCTAATACAATGTTAAATGACAATTATATTTCAATAAAACTGGTGAAAAATAAATACATCTTGTAAGTGAAATAGCATATGTACATAAATAAATGTAAGGCAATGTAGAGAATTATAGGTGCCATGAAAACAGAACTAGTGACTCCTATGGGACTTCAGAAGTAGTAAATTATTGAATAAATAATTACATCAATTTCAATACTTCATCTAAGATTAAAATTTAAGCCTCCTCGAACCTAACCTTTAACTTGAAAAATTGCTTAAACATAGCTGCTGAAAGATGTTTTTAAAGTAGCATAAAGTTTATCTCCTCTTCTCCTCTCTTGACATTTTTTATAAAAGGCAACCATAAGAAGTAAAATTCTAACAGCAGAATCACACATAGAAGGTCAGGTGATTCAAAAGACCCGGGAATTCAACTAATTGAAATGTCTGCCCTTGAGCCATTGACTCCATCAAAAAAAAAAAGGTAGTTATGGATACAAAGTATTGCTCTATGAAAGACCCTTAAGAGAAAGAAGAAAGAAGAGAAAGAAAAGGTTCAGACCAGGAGAAAATATTTATGAATGTCATCTCCAACAAAGACTTGCAGCCAGAATATATAAAGAACTCTCAAAACTAAATAATAAGGAAACAAGCAACCCAATTTTTAAAATGTACCAAAGACTTGAACATATATGTCACCAAAGAGAATATACAGACAATATACAATTGTTAAACAGTTTGGCAGTTTCTTAAAAACTTGAACATACACATACCAGATGGCCCTACAATCCCACCGCTGGGTATTTATCCTAGAGAAAAAAAAATATCTGCGCACAGAAAAGCCTGTGCATATCAGTTCTACTCATAATATCCAAACCCTGTAAACAACCCCCGTTCTCCCAGTGGATGAATGACAAGTGTAGGACAACTGTCCACCCTCTGTACGGTGGCATGATTCTCGGCAGTAAAAAGGAACACACGCCTGCAACCACACAGACGGATCTCAAGGTGAAGGGAGCCAATGTCTAAAGGTTATATATTGCACGATTCTGTTTATAGGACATTTGCATGACATCCCAGAAAAGGCAGAGCTCTAGCTACAGTGACAGACAGACGGGAGCTTTCCAGGAGTTAGAAGGGAGGGAGGCATGACTCCAGGAGGCAGCGAGAGGGGGGCTGTTCTGCATTCTGGCTGTGGGGATGGTAACATGAATCGATACCTCCGTTAAAACTGCTCGCAAAAAAAAGGCAACTTTACTAGATATCATTAAAAATTAAAGGTGAATGGGCATAAAACCTATTTAAAGAAAAAAATTTTCCAATTGGCTTGCAAACAAAACCCAACTACATGGTATATGTAGGAGACACACTGAAAAAAGAAAGGATTCATAAAGGCTAAAATTAAAAGGATGCACAGAAAATACACCAGGCAAATGAACATAAAGAGCAGAGGTAGCAATGCTGATAAGGGACAAAGTAGAATTCAGGTCTCATCAGGGAAACATGACCAAGAAGTGCTAAAAGCTGCAGTCCACAATGAAGACACCCCATGAATATTATGCATCAAATAACAATAACTTTTATGGAGCAAAAACTGCAGGGGTTATAAGGAGACACAGATATAAATGCCTTAATAATAGGAAATTCTTATTACCAGTTTTAGTAACAAGACAGATCAAGAGGGCAAAAATAAGGAGAGGATCTAAACAATATAATCAAAAGGGTATATTTTAAGATTGTATGTCAAACTCTACACCCTAATAATCAAGAATACATCTTCAAAATATTTAACAACCAGCTCTGAATACTCAAAATGGATGCTGGCCATGATCCACTGGTCCTGGCTGAATGTGGTGATTTCTCTTGCTTTTATGTAATCAATATTAATTACAAACAGTTAAAGAGATACACACTGGGGGTTTTTTCCCCCTAATTTTTTTGTGGCTCTGGAAAAGTACCATTTTACTTTAGTTCACTTTTGATGTATGTCTTCTAAAGCCACATCACACTCCTTAACTTCAACATACATTGCAACGTGGCAAAGTTTATTTTCCCTAAAGAGAGCCATATGTGTCCATTCTCTTTTTAGCATTCAAGTCCCAGGGTGCCCTGTCATATGCAAATACAGAGGATGTGGTTTCAATGAATCCCAAACAGAATAAGCTCTTTCTGTGACATCAAACATCTGGAGAATATTCATGCAAATGTTGTATAACTTAACACAGAATCTGGTTTATATATTTGACAGAACATTTCTAAGAATACTGGGAAGTTTGTATTTTTGGTCACAGTAACTTCAGACAGCTCAAGAAGGGCTGACTATAAATGGTATAGCTCCTTTTGATAGCATATTCCTAGGTCCACTCATATCTAAGGTAGGAAATAGAGCTTTGCATTCCAGAGACGCCTGGAGACCCGTATGAGGGAGGCATCTCACCTTGATGGGCAGAGAGGAACATTTGATTACTGCACTGATTCTGCCTGTGACTATCAAGGATCTTGGGCAGGCTGTTGACATGGTCTGTCTCTGCAATGGTAAACTGGGATTACCCCACTTACAACTACACAGCTTCCTCAAGACACTGTAGGGAGAACACAGGGTTACATTGAAACTGGAGAAAAGGAGTTAGAAAGTAATGGAAATAGCTGTCTTAGCATTTAAAAATCTGACTGTGCTAACAGCTCTTAGTCAGATCCCATGTTCATTGAGAAATACTCTATTTATAATAATTTGCTTTCTGTGAAGATATTTCCTACAAGGCAAGTTCACTAATGAGATAAAAGGAGTTTTGATTCTACTTGGCAGTCATGTAACTTACATGCACATTAGTCTCCTGTCATTCCTGTTGATGTCTCACTAACCAGACCTTACTCAGCACGTAATGAAACTTCAACATGTAATGACAAGGACCAGATTCCCAGAACTTGGTGACATGTTCAAAGTAATGGCATCTGTGAGACCTTGTAGCTGGTGCCTCACATCTCTCTGTGGCATCCTCGATTCACTTCTCTTTGATCACATCAAGTACAGGACTGGAAGGCAGAGACCACAAGGAGGATGGATCGCTGAACAAAGCTGACCGGCCTTGACGTGGGTCAGCCGTTGAAGAACGGACAGTCTCCATTTAAGAGGGCCGAATGGAAGTGTTATAAAAAAATTCCACATGTGAGGGATTGTTGAGAGTGATGAAAGCTTTAGAGTACATATCCTCAACTTCAGAACAGAAGGCTGAGGAGATGAAGCAAGACTGTAGAAGGGGGTGATCCTCAGGGGAAGAACCGCCCTGGAAAGGGCGCTGCCTAGAAAATGTGGGTCCAAAGTCATCGTCTGGGAGGCAGACCAACCACGGGGAGACCAATACAAGTGAAAGAGGGAAGGAGAAGGACGGGCAGGAATAGAGAGATGGGCTAAGACCTAAGTGCGATTTCACTGGAGTCAGAACCAGCTAGAAACTCAATGGAGGGTCAGTGGAAGAGATGATCCGAGAGAGCCCAGCTAAAGCCGCCGCCACTCCAAAGGGAGCCGGGGGGCTGTGTCACGCCCGGGCGACCCCTCGGAGCAGCGACATCGGGGACCGCACCCTACGGGGGAGACGGACGGCACTGGGACAGTCCAGCCAGGAAGCTAAACAAATAAGTAAGCAGGCAAACAACAAGTCCTAGAGGGGAGGGGAGATTTAGGGTCCAAAGTTGCTAAAATATATTACCTAAAATGCCCAATTTTCAACAAAAAATCATGAAACGTGCAAAGAAACTGAACAGGATGACTCATATACAAAGGAAAAAGGCAACAGAAACCGCCTTTGAGAGGTTTCAGATGTCAAACTGAGCAGGTATAGACTTCAAAGCAACTACTGTAAATATGCTCAAACAACTAAAAAAAAGGTATATTAAAAAGTAAAGAATGATAATAATGTCTAACCAAAAAGAGAATATGAATAAAGAGGTACAAATTAGAGTTTACAGAGAGCCAAAGAATAATTGTGGAGTTGAAAAGCACAATAACCAAAATAAAAAATTCAATAGAGGGTCTCAAACAGTAGCCTGGAGCTGGCAGAAGAGAGAATCAGCAAATGTGAAAAGATACCAGTAGTAATGATGCAATCTGAAGAAAAGAGTAAAAAATTAATAAAAAATGAACAGAGCCTCATAGAAAGAAGGGACACCATTAAATATACCAATGTCTGCATAATGGGAATACCAGAGAGGAGAAAAACACAGCTGAGAATATATTTGAATAAATAATGGCTAGAAACTTCCCAAATTTGGTGAAATGCATTAATATATACATCCCAGAAGCTCAATCAACTCCAAGTTGGGTAGACGTGAAGAGATCCAAACATGTCACAGCAAAGATGGTGACAGTCAAAGATGAAGAGAGAATCTGAAAGCACCGGAGAAACAAACACATGCACGGGAGCCCTGGTGAGACGAGCAGCCGGCTGCCGTTGCTGGTCGAGGAGCCAGAAGATGCTGAGGTGACATCCTTAAGTGCCAAAAGCAAAACTGTAAATCAAGAATTTTATAACAAGCAAACCAAGCTTTCAAGAATGAGAACAAAATAGACATTCCCAGATAAACAAAGTAGAGAGGATTTGTTACTGGTAGACGTCTCTTACGAGACATATTAAAGGCAGTTCTTCAGGCTGCAATCAAGGGATACCAGACATTAATATATAACGACACAATATAACCAAAAATTACTGGTAAAAGTAGGTGTGTAGGTATTTTTAAAAGACACTATAATTGCATATATCTTCTCCTTTCTTCTCTTAATTGATTTAAAAAACAATTGTATAAACCAGTAAGTGTATAATTGTATTATTGACCATATCGTACAGAAATGTAATATATTTGATAATAATGGTACAATTGAAGCAGTCAGAAGCAAAGCTGTTTTGGAGTAAAAAATGACACCAGCTGATAACTCCAATCCCCAGGAAGGAATGGAGAGAACCAGAAATGCTAAACAAAAATGTTCCTATAAAAAACTCTATGAATATGTAACTTCTCTCATCTTTCACATTCTCGAAAAGACATAAAAGTATCTAAAGTAATATTATAAATTTAAGCTCTGATAAATTAAGATGCTGTAAGCCCTAGAGCAATCATTAAGAAAGCAACTCAAAAATATACTGAGAAAGTTATTAAGGAAATTAAAATGTTACAACAGGAAACACTCACTGAATAAAGAAAAGCTGTAAAGAAGGATCAGAGCAACAACAATGTGACATACAGAGAACAAGAAGTAAAATGGCAACTATGAATCCAGACATAATAATAATATTGAACGATCTGATCAAAGAGACAGAAGAGCCACAGATATAAACAGATTCAAATAAATTGGATGAAAACATATACAGCATGTACTATAAGCAAGCCGGGTGGCCATCCTCATATCACATAAATTAAAGTTTAAAGCAAAAAAAAAGTTACTGTATTAAAGAACTTTTATGATAATAAAATGGTCAATATATCAGGAAATTATGATAATTATAAACATATAATCATGTACAACCAAACCCCAAAGCAAATGGGTCAAATACAAAATAAACGAAACAATAAGACTGAAGGGAGAAATACACAATTCAAGACCATCCTTTACCTTATAATGTGTATCCATTCATCCCCATAGACTGAACGGAAAGATTAAAAGTGATCAAGCGTCATGGAAATAGAAGTAGGATGTGAACGACTTAAAATTCTTATTAACATCCTTCAAACAAATCTAAAATTGGCAAGGATTTTCCTTTGAAATTAAGTTCCCTCCAAAGTTTATTCCTTTGAAATAAAGTTCATGTAGAAGTTTGTGTTTTCTATTTGCTTATGTTTCTTGCAGTACTCCGCTGAAGCAGAAGAAGGGAGGGAAACAGTGTCAGCTGTTGTCTTTCACAGCGAGGGAGAAATGGGCCATCAGAGCCGACGTACCTGCGGGCACCTGGCCGCACTGTAGCAATCCCCGGCTGTGGCGAACGGAACGGCTCTCCCAGATCGCGTCTGGGCAAACAGAAGGTCGGTAGCTAGAAAATGACAAGGGAAAGTCTTTAGCATTGACGCTTTGTATGTTTTCCACTATTCACTGCAAAACATACAGTCTTCATATTACGGTCTTAAATATCTTTATGTACCTAATTCAAAACTTTTTAGCAGAAAGCCTGCACAATCATAGCACATAACATAGATCAGGCTCTTCATAGGTATTTTTCCTTTAATACAAAATGTTCCTCCTAGATTGTCCTAAAAATTGGCAAGGTGCATCTGTCTCTAATACAGAAGTCTTAAAAACTAAATATATGCTTTAGGATATATTATATCATACTGAATATCTAAAATAAAGTGGGGTCAGGAGCAAAATTATGGAAGAAAAAACATTATCAAAAGGTAAATAAATCATGCCAAAGCAATGCATGAGCTTATAGACAGCACAGACATTATTTCTTCACTGAGGAATTCAAACACACCCAGCTAAAAAGTGTGCTATTTTCTTTGAGTTCTTTTATTTTCACATTATATTATTATTTTACGCTTTCCAATCATACTTGTGCTAATATTGTTAGCAAAATTCCCTGACTGGCAATAATGCTGTAGGTTCTATATAAAGTATCACAAGGGAGTCACTGGATCAAAACCAGGTTGGAAGGAATCCTAAAGGTCAGCTCATCACCCAACTGTGTGTGTCTCCTCCCAACTCCATGGACAGTGAATTCTCATTGGTAGCCTAAAGGTGGCCACGGTAGGAATACAGACACCATGGAAACTGGCAAACGCTGTGAATCAGGCTTTTTTTCTCTGGTTGTAAAATATTTATCCACAAACCACTGCTTACATGTGACACTTATGGGTCAGGCTGGGGTACAGCAGATACAGTTCAAACTATCCTTTGCTACTGTAGCCCCGTCATCACCCGGACGGCCCACAGATGGCTAACTGAACATGTCCCACGCTCCATGCGTCAGCTTTTCCTCCAAACTTACTCCCCCTGCTACAGTTTTCATCTCACTGAACTGTATCCTCAATCCACTGGTTACCTTAGAAATCATGCCAAATATTCCACATCCCTAATCCCCATATTCCTTCAGAAAACCCTATGGAATGAACCTCTTTAGAAGCTCTACTCTGAACCGTGCTCCTAATTAAGGTCTTATCACTTTCCGTCTGCATTATTCCATCAGCTTCCCAGTTACCTTCTGGATGTGACATGTTCTTCCTCTAGCCAAGTCAGTGCCCCCAGGCTTCTGCTTTTACCCCAGTGGTTGCCATGATTTATAAAGAAGAATTCAGTTGCACAGTTTAGTGCACATTGGTCATGGTCTACCCCCTGGGAACTGCTCTAACAAGTGGCCGCCCCCCACCAGGCATTCGGTTCATGCTTAGACAACACCGGACTGCTTTTGAGTCCCAGATGGAACCAAGAAGCTTCACCTTTCCACGTTTTCGTTTATGCACTTCCCGCTTCCTAAAACTTCTTTTCCCTAGTTTGGTTAATTCAGACTTGTCTTCAAGATCATGAGGAAAGTTGAAGACTTTTTATTCAATTAATATTTATTTATTTCTGGGAACTATTTTAAGTACTGTGAGAATACAACAGTGGATGAAACAGAGACTGGTGGAACCTGGTTATTGCCACACAACTGTGGGGAATGAAAAGATAAACCAGGGAGCTGAAAATATACACATTTATCATTGCATCCTCCCCCCAATGCCTGGCAAAATGGCAAATCTGCTAAGGAAGAACAGCTTCATAATCAGCAGATAAGTTACAGAGTGCCCACTGTGTACTAGCAATGCTAATTACCTGGCATGGCATAATTAAATAATAACCAGTATTTATAGAGTGTTTACTAAATAAAAGGCATTTGCGTAGTATATGCTAAGTATT
This sequence comes from Manis javanica, assembly GCF_040802235.1. Lineage (NCBI taxonomy): Eukaryota > Metazoa > Chordata > Mammalia > Pholidota > Manidae > Manis > Manis javanica. The sequence goes on along the minus strand of NC_133170.1, from coordinate 2,322,347 downwards.
ATGCCTTAATCCTCACCAAAAAAGGGGGAGGGCAGAGAAGGAAAGAAAGAAAAGAAAAGAACTTGAGGGATGAGAGAACTTATGCCTAATGAGTTATGTCCAAGGTCATGTCACTGGTAAGGGATGCGAAGAATTTACGCCCAGTCTTAACTCCAGAGTTTATGACTGTGGTCATTATACTCCGCACTACAGTAATTGTGGGTGTTCAGTGAATGGTGGCCATTATTACTAACAATAACAGTTTACCATCACATGACTGTGACTTAGAGATTATGTATCCATGCATTCACAGTCTTAACAATAGTTTTTTGTTTCTTTTTTCTGGTTTATACACTGTGCTAGGCACTGGTGATTTAATGCTTCTGAAATGAGCTTTGCCTTTTCGTGTAGGTGTGTAACTTTCAGGATAGCAGGCTGCATTAGGCTAGTGTATACTAAGTTCCATAAATGTGTTTTGACTTCACTATAAATTACTTCCTAAAAAGGCAGCAGGCCCATAATCTGGGATCTATGGGTGGGACTTTATCTCCCTGCAGTGCCAGTTAATAACTATGAATTGGGACAAGGCATTTAACTTCAGTAAGTATATCTAATTTCATGTCTGGCAAGAATGTGCCGCAATTCAGCCTTTACTAATACAGAGTTGCTAAAAAGATCCAATGAGAAAGTTTATGGGAAAATATTTGACAAATTGTAATCCGAAACTAAGGTTAATTATTACTTTAAACCCTGCAGAAAGCTTGTACAACTACATTGAGGATATTCACTTCCTTATCCTTCTATCTTGGAATATATTCTCAGTGTCCTGAACAATACATTTTTGTTAGGGGTTCCCATGGTCAATGTCATTGCAGAGGGAGGTATATAGCTAAAAACTTGTAAAAACAAATTTAAGTAGTTCTTGCACAAAGCTCGTTCCTTTTCTATACCCTGGGTACCACATCTCCAGCATATTATTAGATTTTCCAGAGCAAACAGAGGATTTTCTGCACTTACTTTTAATCTGCATGGAAGTGAGATCAATTCTTATTTTGCTGAAAACAGTGTGTCCACCAGCCAGGTAGTCATTTTTACACTCGCAGTCTTGCCTCCCAGTTCCATTAAAGGGGCATTCGTATGGATTGTGTAGTCTGTAACAACACGAGAATAAGGTTGGTATGAGATACAGTTATTAGCCCATCATGGTAGCTCGATGGTGAACTTTGAAAGTGGGAAGGTAAAAGATACACTCTTCAATATTACAGTGTCAGCAAGTTAAATGAGAAAGAAGTGAAAATCACTCAAGGCTAAGACACAAAATTCTCAACAGGAATTTTGACAATGGCTTATGGAAAACGAATTAGTGGTATTTCTCCTAGCTTTTGCTACTGGAATTATTTTTATTTCTATGAAAATATGCACAGTCTTAAACACATCACTTTTCTGTTGTCCCACTGCTTACCCATAGCCATTCCCTCTGTGAGCGCATGTTAATACTCAAGTCTGTATTACTGAGCCGGTGTGGACGACATCTGGCGTAGGTCCTGACGTGTCCTGCTGCTCCTGAGTTACTTATTCCACTTGTAAGCTATTCAAGCCTCACTCTGAACTCTGAAGCTCCTACTTCTCCTGAAGGACCATAAAAGTGACCAGATAAGCCCTAACCCAGCTCATACCTAACACCATACACTTCAGAGAAGTTGTCCTCTTCACCTCTGACCAGTGATAGATACTCCTTGGGGTTCTCCAGCTGCATGCCGGCACAGTGGATCTAAAGGGGAAATGCAAACATCTAGACTAGCTTTTACCACAGTTAACGGTCAATGCGACAATCAAATAGGGGCTGTTCCCGCAATACCTTTATTATCCGACCCTTAATGTTGACGTAATAGTCGCCATCCTTGGTGATATTGTTTTTCACTTGGATTTCTCTGCAGCTGCTGAGTGTTTTACCTTCAAGGTCAAGTGAACACAACTTATCAACAATGGGCAAATTACAGACACAGCATAAATTCAATAACTCAGTCACACATTGTTATACTCTAGAAAACTGGACACTTCATTCTGCAAAGCAGGTGACTGCTACCAATATTTATTTTCAAATTGTAAATAAAACCTCTCAGGAACACTTACGCAGTAGGTAGGTTTTTGAAGTTGAATACTTACAATCACTGACATAACATTTTTTTTGAGCATCTGGTTTTAAACGCCTCAAACATAAGTCGCTGGACCAGCCATTTTCAGCCACGCACTCTACTCTTCTCTCCATGACCCCAGTTCCACAAGTCACTGAGCACTGCAGGCAGAGTAAAATTGGAAGGCAAAGTATACAATGGTGAAGGAGGCCAGTAAGTCCAGATCTCCTGCTCTCGGACCAGGTCCTTTTGGAATAAACTGAGGCTCAATAGTGGCAGAACAACTGCAGATAAAAGCATCCCAGTCAGGCACAGGTGGAAGGAATCCTTAGGCACGAGCGTGAACCAATTATTTCTCAGTTACTGGCTTACCTGCATTTTTTTGTATAATTATAGCAACAGTATATTGTAAATTCTTGATGAACATCAATTAATTATGGTTATTAAGATTACTTTTGTCTCATTATTATATGCTAAGTGTGCAAAAAACTATTTGCTTTCTATCAATTAAATTGGAAGTGAAATGTAGGGCAAATAACTTTCATTGCTTATGTTAGACTTACTTACTTCTTCACTTAAACAATAAATATTTCTTAAGAATTTACTCAAAATGCAAACCACTGTGCAAAGCTCTCTGAGAAATAGAAATAAGGATTAGTTGTGGTCCCTGCTGACATGCAGATTATAGCAAGCCTAAAAAAAGGAGAGAGGATATTTCTACAAATAACTAATAGAGTGGTTTTTAGACAACAGGATTACAGGACAACTCTTGAGATCTAGCTGGACAGCTACCTCGTACTTACAAAGTCTCATTCAAAAGTTCTTAAACTCGTAATTAGATACTGACCTTGCTCCATTTCCCAACTTTCCAAGTGGCCATATGCAAACAGCTTCTGAAGTTGCACTTGTAAACCTGAGGAGAAGGCGGCACAGGGCATTCTCGATAGTTTACAGGCCAAAGCTCACGGAGCTTGTATTTCTCAGTCGACTGGATCCCAATGCAGTATGTAATCCTTTGTCGGTAACTGAAACCACAGTTTCCCGCACACTGAAAAACACACATTCATAAGGGGAGGAGAAGGTGCTGTTGCACGTCACCAGGGCCTGCTATTTGCCAAGTGCCTCGTCTATAGGGTGCTATGTCACCCTCACAAGAACCCTAGCCATTAGCCTCATTGACAGATGGGTAAACAAAGGCTCAGAGGCACTGGGTAACTTTCCCAGAGTTGTGCCAATAGGCGGAAAGCATCCACATTTCGACCAGATTGTCTGTGGTGCCTCTTCTTTTTTTCCTGTTATGCTATGATGAATAGCCTGACTGAATGAAACTGTATCTTCCAACAGGCACAGCTTTGAAGAAACGGAACATAGTAGGGCTTCTTATCTAAAATAAAGGACATTAATGAGCCTTAACTTACCAGTAACTCTATGTAAGGCAGCATGCATCTATCTTAATACATATAAGGTGATGTGTAATACTGTTTGACTAAAATAGGTAAGCGATTCTGACACACACTAAAGGTCCAGGCCAGAAGTGGGCAAACAGATTTCTGTTTCCAGAAAAAATGGAGCAATGGAGAATAAGTTATCTTCTACCCAGAAGCAATAAAAACACTTGAACATACAGAGAATCAAAGCCTAATTTGGCTACCCAGAAAACGAATTAAGATATGATATGAAGAAGAACTTCCAACATGAACATCCTCTGGAAGAGTCATTCCAGAAGATGATCATCAAAAAACTTCAACAAAGATCCTGGCGCTGTGGCAGTTGTAGCTGCACTCATCCCGCCAGTTCCTGGACTTGCCATTGGAATGAAGAAGGAGATATCTAAGCTGGCCTGTGCATACAGTAAAACAACAAATTTGACTGGATCTATATACTGTTGGAACTCAACCAAGAATTAGAAGTGCAAGTTGCAGCGCTCCAAAATTGTACGACTATAGGTCTATAGTAGAATATAGATTTCTACTGTTAAAAGAACATATGGGATGTGAATGGTTCCCAGGAATGTGTTGTTTTAATTTGTCTGATTTTTCTCAAACTATTCAAATTCAGTTAGACAATATCCATCATATCATTGACAAGTTTTCACAAATGCCTAGGGTGCCTAACTGGTTTTCTTGGTTTCTCTGGAGATGGCTGGTAATTGTAGGTCTGCTTTGGTTATGTAACTGTATTCCTATTATGTTAATGTGTGTGTGCAATTTAATTAGTAGTTTAAAACCTATACATGCTTAAGTTACTCTACAAGAAGATATGTCAAAGAAATAATCAATCTTCCCATGTTTTCTTCCATCTGCTACTTCTATAGCTTTTCTTCTTCCTTCCTAATTACAACCCTTTAGTAGAATTCATGCCTCATATCGAAAATTACCGAATATCATAATTCTTCCAAGTGGTAAAGATACCTCAAGACAAATGCTGGGCATAAAAGCCACAGGGCATAAATCTGCAAAGAAGTAAAAAGCTAACCTTTTCAAAGAATATTGCTTCTCTCTCACTTATCAACTTTACATTTCCCTGTATGGCCCCGGAAGATGGCTGATTAGCCAGAGACGGGTAAGATTCCTCAAGGGAGGAACAACCTAAGACAGGCACAGTCGCAGGGGGGCCATCAGGTGAGAATTTGGGGATCAACAGAGGTGAGGCTCAGAACCTCACCCCCCCTGCTTTGAGAGAAATCTTCTGCATCCGTGGATGTTTTGCTGCCCTTGTCTAGCTTGGATTAATACTTAGTCCATAGGCACACACCTGATCATCTGATCATCTACATTTGCCCTCTTACAGCACTAAACTATGTTTTCTACCTTTATCTTGCATCTACCTACCACTTCAGCATTTTATTTAAAAAAATAAATAAATAAGGGAGAAATGTGGGATTCACATATAAATCAAGTATAAAAATCAAATGAATAATCATATCTGACCTGATTGTTTATAGTTCATGATGCATGATCAAAACTGAAAGTTTCTGCGATGACTGCCCTTGCACTGTTCACCATGTAAGAACTTATTCACTATGTAAGAACTTGTTCACCATGTAAGAACTTGTTCGTTATGCTTCAGAAGATTGGAGACTGTTGAGAATTAGGCTTGAGGTTGATTAATGATTGTGCATGGAGTCCCCTATACAGAATTTTATTGTTGTTAACAACCATTTGATTAATAAATATGAGAGATGCCCTCTCAAAAAAAAAAAAACACTTGAACAAAATACATCAAAAAATGGCTTTCAAGACCCTGGACATCAGGCAATAAAAGATAGTGATCCCTGGAAGAGGGGAACAAACAGAGTGGCCCTACAGCGGCTCCTCTAGCCCACTGCCTGGAGGAGGCCGCCAGGTCTTGGAAAGGGGAGGGAACCCTGAAGGGATGGCAGGGTTCTGACCAGTGCTCATACACGGGCGGTGACGCCACCTGTGGCCGAGGAATGAGCCGATCAAAAGACTTAGGAACACTATCTGGTACTTGCATGGGACCCAAGTGCCTGCTGGCTGAAATCGGACTTCTCAAGATGAAGATCACACTGTCTGAGATAAAAAGGAAAAAAAAAGAACTGGATGGGGATTAATGGCAGATTTCACAGAAGGAAAGGCCAATGGCTTAAAGACATCCATAGGGTGGGGTATTGTTCAACAAAAGCAATGAACTATTGATACATACTGCAACCTGACGCTCAAAACACTTCTGAGACAGTAGACAAAAAATGGTACATGCTCTGATTCCATTTATATAAAAGTCTAGAAAATAAAACTAATACAGTGACAGATGACTAATACCAAAAGCAGATCTGGTCATCAGTGGGTCGGGGGAGAAGGGGAGGGAGGGATCGTGAAGCCCCACAAGGGAAGTTTTGGGGTGAAGGAGACGCTCCTTACTGTGGCTGCAGTGGTAGGTTTGCAGGCGCGCACACACTGCGGCCCTGCCAGGCTGTGCCCTCCCAGACGTGCGGTTTACCGCCTGCCAGCTCTGCCTCGGTGAAGCTGTTCCCAGGAGGCAGGCCGCTCTGCCGGCCCAGTTCACAACTGCCCCTGGCGGGGCCTTCAGCGCCGGCACCAGGGGGCCCCTGGGCGCTGCGCTGCAGTGTGACACAGCCCTCTGCTGTTCCTGCCTGTCTCGGCCCTGGAGGCTTCGCTCCTGACACTGGGCACATGCCAGTCTCTGTCCCGACATTCAAAGTTCCCCCGGGTTCAACTGCACCAGATTTCAGACTCAGCTCTTTTTCCCAAGAGCAAAATGTATTAACGTCCTTTCTTAGCCTTACCTGTGACGAGTCCCCTGTGACCACAAGGTACCTGCAGGGGCGGCTCCTGCACATTTTGATGGAAGGAGGTCTGGTTGAAGGATCGCAGAAGCTGTCATTCACGTGACTGTTTCGTGCATCGATGCACGTGACTTGCCGATGGGTCTCCTTCTTCTTACATGAGGCTGAACACTGGAAGCGCAATGACCAAATGGATGACATGTTCTTGTACACGGCGCCCTTATGGGGCACTGGTCAGTACTCACCTGCAGCCACTCTCCTGCCACCCACTGGTACTGTGTGCAGTCCTGACGCCAGCACTGCCTCTGGGAATGGGGCCGGGCGGCCCCACTGCACATTTCTTCGGCCACCCGACCTGTGCCTCTCAGTCTACAGTACACGTCCCTGTGCTGAACTCCAGAGCCACAGGTCACAGGGCACTGCAAAGAAGCCCAGATGACGAGAACTGTTAGCCGGCAAATCTAATTTCTGCAGAAATAGCAAAATAGTGCTGTGACATGCCTGTTATTATATCATGTGTTAGATACAAAATACATGCAATGAATATTTTTAAGATTGTCTGATGTGAAGCATCTATACAAAAAAACAAGTTTTCTTTATTTTGCAATACCGATTCATGCCTTATGGAGACTGTTCAAGCCTTACGGATAGGCTGTATGACACGTCCTACCAAACAGGCCATCCCGATTGATAACTTCTCTTCTGACTTAAATAAACTTAGTATCTATAAAACTTACCACACAATGGAACTATTCTATTATGCTGCTTTTAAACATAATTTAAACCCTTGTTTTTAAACATAATTTAAAATATGCATTATGCATAATGTCTCTCAAAGAAACAGTGATTTCCAAGATCGTGTTGTGCTCATTTTTATAACTTCAGTATCTATAGTACTGCTTGGGGACCCAAACATTCGCTAGCTTGTTGTTTCATGATTATGTTTCAATGGACAAGTGTTTGGGGAATCTGGTTGTGTAAACTGTAAACTTAGACAACTTTGTCTAAACCTCTCCAGGTCTCACTCTTCTCATCCGTACAAAGATTTTGCATTATTTGTAGAATTTCACAGAACAGAAGGCTTCCCATATGCTTGTTCCTGACAGGAGCCCTGGGGAGGAGGCCCTGAGCCGCTGACCTGTGGTGACCTCTGTGGTCACAGTTTGCCAAATGAGTCTTTCCATTTAGGTATAATGTAAAACAGTAATAAAATGAAATTATTTATATGTTATATATCATATTATATTAAGGCAATGTTACAGTTTATGCAGTCAGAACTCAGTGGGACCAGGGATATCTTGTAACTACCTCTGAAATTATCCTTCTGATGAATAGATTATTCTATGCGGTGCAGGAACCATCTGCAATTGTTAACTTCATGTGGGTACTTTTTATGGAATAAATCAAAAGCCAGCAACTTCACAAATGGCCACTTGTTCCTGGCAGAGCTGTGGGGACCATGTGGGTATAAGAAGCTAATTTCTATGACAAGGAAAACAAATTCAAACCTGAGAAAACAGATCACACAAAGGTATCTGGGCCTTTTCCAGCCTTTGAATATTCGTGTCTGTGACCCCTGAAATGCGTTTCCTTCGTGAACCTCAGATAGTCCGGACTGATGGGAGCCACGCCCATCTCTTAGCGCCGATGGCTGACTTGCCGCCGTGGGGCTGGGGGTCAAGGCTCAGACCCTCCCGAAGGGCGACCACCGCGGCTTCAGCAGCTGCCCGCGGGCCACAGGAGTGCTGGTGGCCAAAAACAAAGTCTCTGCCCCCTCCTCTCCCATCCCGAGGCTCCTGCCCGATACATAATTAGGGGTTCGCCACACGCTGGGTTCAGCCCCTTAACAGCGTTTCACCCTCTCCCTACCATTATTCTGCCACACCTTGGCCCAGAAAAAGTAAGGCAAACCCCTGCTTTGGGCAAAACCACAATATGACAAACATATGTTAAAAGATAGCAACTCTTTTATGCAACTAAATCATAGTATTCAAGAACTACTTAGCCAGCTACTAAGCTGGGTACTTAGTGAAAGAGAGACATCCGTGCCACTGAGATTCGGTGGCCTGACAATGGATCAGGGGTTTGACCCTCATCCTGAAGACAAGGATAAGTCAGGGACATCAAGAGACACAATAACGTCTGAGTTCTTCTTGAGTTCAACACAAATGCAAGTAAATAATGGCCGAAATATACACGGAGCGGCTCTTTCACACCCAAGAACAGGTGATGAACTAGACAGGGTGGTTGCAGTGAGATTCCAGAGTAACTGTGGCAGGGACGGGAGGGCACTCGCTGAGCGGCTGCCTACGGGCCCGGGAGGAGGGGGCAGGGCGGCCCAGGGTCTCTCCGTCAAACAGCTCAGGAGGCAGGGGTGGCCTGCATTAAATAAAGCAGTTACCGGGAGGTTTTTTAAAATAATGGCCTCTGCTAAAGCATGAAAAATAATTTTATTGACTTTATCTAATTTCAGTGTAGAAACAAATGCCCAAGGATGTTTTCTTGTGTTTAAAAACACACATATGTGTTTGTCCGCAGCTTATTCAGCCCGCAGTTCTCAGCACCTTGGCACCTGACAGGGTCGCCTCTTCCGCAAGGAAAGCCGAGATGCTCGCTCAGTTTGGGAGATTTCTACAGCGCTGTGCGGACACAGGGTCACTAAGGCTGGTGCGGCGCCCCAAGGAGCTGACCTCACAGAGTGAAGACGAGTTAGGGGCCCAGGGGAAGGGAGTCCCACGTCTGCTCGCTCCTGCCTGAACCCATTTTCCCGACAGCCCCAACAGCAGACAGACACAAAGATGTTCCCCCTGCATTTTCCCTTTGCCGGCCTGGGCCTCCTAAGGAATGGTGAGGACCCTGAGGTCCCGCCGGAAGCCCAGCCCCCTGCAGTCCGGCCTCAGGCCGCGGCTCCAGGAGCGTTTCTGGCTCCACCCACGCTTCCGCCTCTTTGGCTTTTGCTAAGCTGCTCTCTCTGGCAGCCGCATTCAAGCGCATGCCTCCCCTTGTGCAGATGTGAGCTCGCCTCCCTGATTATGTCAGAACAGGTGTGTATCACGGTTCTTTTATAAACTGAGTTCTCAGCCTGGATCACACCCGCGCATCAGCTTCAATTCTTGCGGAGACTTTCCAAGTATGTCCACTGTAGCCTTGGACTCACCTGGGCCACCTCGTTCTGATGCCCAGCCTCTAACCAGTCTCCAGTACCTATCCCCCTGCAGCTCACCAGGCCCATTTCCAAGACGTCAACTTAGCCCAGAGCCAAGGCCTTCGGGTACAGCAAGGCAGTTACTAAGCACATCGCCATCTACGTCTGACTGCCAGGCTCCCTGGGACGATGTGTGACCATCAGCAGGCCCCCCAGGATTCAGTAAGAGAACTTCTTGTCAAGTTCACAGCCACAAAAAACCAACTGAGTAATTTGTTATTTAACTACAGATTTAGCAAGTGTGTTAACACTGTACAACATTAATTCCGAGCATAGTGCAAAAAAATATTCCATAGAATAAAACATTTTAGTGGAGTAAAAACTTTCAAGGTTATTGAAAGTATACTGAATTACGATTTTCTTTTTAAATGCAAAAATACATACATATATATATATATAATTGTAAAATAAATGACATACCTCCTTCCATCTATTGGCTTTCCATGAAGGGCATCTGGCAGATCTGCAAGCTTTGTGAGTTCGAGGTTTCCATAGATGACTGCAGTATTTTTCTTCTAATTTCCCTTGGAATTGATCAATGCAAAGCACCTCACGGTATTTTAATCCTTTACCACAAGAAGCTGAGCACTAGAAAATAAATATAAACGCACTTGATTCACTACATTAGACATTTTAAATTTATCTACAAAAAGTATAAAAATGAAGCAATCAAAATATCATTGCTTTGATAATATCAAGAAATACTTTAATATTCCTAATCAGAGAGAATTTTAAATTTGCCCATCTGTCCTGAACCATCAACCAGTGCTCACATTATAAGGCACCCATTTATTCTATAAAAAGTATTGATCATCTACAATATACAAAGCTTTCTTCTGGCCCAAAAATGCTTTAGATCTTTGAAGGTTAAGGATTCCCTGAAGTCAACTGCTATTGTTGCACAGAGTCCAATACAACTTGCTTTTTTGTATGGTTGCCACCAATTCTATTTTTAACCCCATGTTTTTTCCACACTGCAGCAAATACTTTGGACATTTAAAAAAATGCAGTGGCCCCTCAGTGCAGGAAACTGTGGTTAAGAAAGCAGAAATTTTACTTCTCAAAGTGCAATTCAGGTCAGGTTTGTTTTTTACATCAATCTGGAAATATACCTCTCTGCCATCAACCTTCCCATAAATTTAGTGAAAAAACAGAACAATTGAAATCTCTGTAAAGAAGTAGGTAAAACAACGATTTGATGTCATTTTTCAGCTGTTGTCCTGTAATGAGTGAGGCCAGTATGAGGTAGTGGAAAGAACTCTGCCATTGAATACTAGCTCGGTCACTTACCCGCTGGGTGACATTAAGCACATTTCATCACCTGTCCAAACCTCAGTCCCTTCATTTATAAAATGGGGACAATAACACCAGTATTACAGGTTTATTGTGAAGACTAATATGAGATAAAGAATATGAAATGTCCAATCCAATCCTATTATACATGTTGCAGCCTCAGCAGATATTAGCTTCCTCTCTCATCATTTTCTATTTTTTTCATGTGTTTTATCTACCTGGCCTTCTGGAGGTCAGGGATCTTTTAGGTCACCCACATCACCCACAAAGTGGCAGGTACAATGAATGAATTCAGCTAGTTAGTTGATGTTGATCATTGGTATAAGTAATTCTTATTTGTATTTATTAAAATATTTTAAATTCCTTGAAATATACTTATTGGTTAATAAACTCAAAGTCTTCCAGTAAAGATGGACATGAAGTGCAAAATCAAAGGACTATAAAATAAATTATGCTTTGGTTACACTTTTAAAGAACTCTCTTTCCCCAAGATCTGAAGAGGAATATGTACATTATTTTATCACGTCTGATGAATTCCATGTGGACACTTATATAAAAGAGAACATGTTATGCAAAGAATTACATTTTAGTTGGAATGAGGCAGTCATCGAATAACCTACTAGTGAAATGCTACCTTCCTCTCAAACTGCAATACATACTGAGTTGTAGATTCCACAAAATTGTCTATTAACATGGCAATTCTTTCATCTGGCACACCAGCAATCTTTTTTTTCTGTTTTATATTGCTGATAACATCCTATTTCCTTGAGGTTTCATTAACATCCTATAATTCATTTCCAGCATTCTTGTCAGAAGAATTTTTTCTAAAAAAACACCTCTATCATCCTTAGTGGTAAATTTTTCCTGAGATTTTTCCATGACTACTTGGAACGGTAGACATAGGGGGCAACCACATCGGAAATGGCAACATTACATACAAGTAACCTGAATTGCCTATCCCCAGAAATTAGGCCAACACAAATGTCTATTTAAGGAGAACAGGGCATTGGAACCAAATGCAGAATCTGTAAGCCCTAGAAATGCAGAAGGATCTCCAGTGCTGCACACACTAGGCTCTTTCAGGTCCACGCTGGGGAGTTGGGGTTGGTGAGTCGGCTCCAATATGATTGACTTTGGAACAAGTCTGTCTATTCTTGTTTCTAAAGCAAGTGTGTATATAATTACAGAATAAAATTACTTCTAATACTTGAGATATGGGTGTTGCTTGTTTACATTTAAGGTACTACAGAAGAACGCCTGGACAATTTGCGACACATTTATTTATTATATTCTAGAAACTTAAATTGCTAAACAAAATAAAATAAGGCAATGAAGCTTATTTAGCTCCAGTTCTAGGAAAAGGAAAACCCTGGGAGGAAGGGTTGTGGGGATTTTTAAGGCTTTTATAAATGTCACGTGATCTGGCGCTCGGTCCTCTCTGACAGCGGTGGGAAACACACTGACACAGGGACATTAGAATGTCCCCTACTTAGTAAAATGGCCTGGAAATAACTATCACACTATAGCTTAGTCACACATAAACTGCCTTTTACAGACTTCACAAGCTGGCAACCATAGGTAGTTTCTTTAACCTCACTGAATCTCCATTTTTCTTAGGTAAAATAGTGGTAGAAGAATACCTGTTTTATATAATGTCCAGGTAAAGGTAAAGAGAGGGGAATTTTTTTAAAAGAGAGAAACGGCTAAACTCAGAACTCTCAAGACTCTCATAATGCTGTAACAAAATGCAAAAAATATTAAAATCAATGAAGAACAAAAAGAAACCTGCAGAAAGTAACAGTGATTATATGAAGGACACACTTGAAAATGTCTCCTGTGATACAAAAGAAAATGGGAAGATGACATAGAAAACGCTGTTTCCTGGAAAACGCTCTGCTCCTTCCCGTCTCAGGACCTCTGAATATGTCATTTCCTCCTACCCCAGCGCCTTCCTCCACCTCATCCCTCCATTTTTCAATGCTGAATTTTAAATCCCATTTCCTCTAAGAAACCTCCTTCCTTGATATAGGATATATAATGTCCAACCCAGAGTAGATAACATGTGGCTTTTGCAGACCTTTTATGCACCTCAACATACATGTAATGTCTGTTTTCCCTGCTAGACTATTAATTCTACTGAGAATAGACATATTGTCATGAAGAACAGAAAGAACCAGAATCAATCATTCCTTACTGGATGTGTTGTGTTAGGAAACAGTCTATATTTCTTCTGAAAAAAGGAAATCATTCCAATGTACCCTGAAGAACAGGATCTTACATTAGTTTACTGACAAGTGTTCTTCTAAAATTATAACTATTCCCCAGGTGGTATATAAGCTGATGTTAGATGGTAAATTTTAAACTTAATGGTTATTTTACATATTAAAGATTACCCTCAATTTTAGCTATAAATAGTCCTAAGCTAGCTATTAGAAAAAAAAATTTTTTTGAAATTTGGTTTATAGAATAGCAAGTGAAGTCAGTTAACAGAAAGACTTAATTATCCATGGGTCTACTTTTAGTTTAGTTTGACTAGAAAAGTAACTTTAGTAGACTAGAAATTTGTCTAGAAACATCTATTTCACTTACCACTGAATTGTGTCATTTATGGATGAAGGTATATATTTTTGTTTCTGCGTTCCTCATGTAAACTTCAGCTAAGCTTCTCTAAATATTACAATATTCAAAACTGAGTATTAAATTAATGCTAGAAACAATATTGAAAACAGACTCTAATACCAATTGTAAGTTCTACATTAAACATTTTAATGAATATCAAGATAAACAACCAATTAATGAGAAAATGAATTTTAAAGAAAAGCCTAGCAATTCATATAGATTCTTGGTTTTTAACCTAAAATTTCCTAAATTAATTCTGTAAATAGCTTAAATAATTTCCAGTTCTCTGAGTAAACTTTCAGTCAGTAAATGTGGTAATGACGCCATTGTTTAAAACAAGAAGAGGTAATTAGGTTATTCAAAGTCAATTAATCAGAACTAGAAGCATTATAACATAAAAGTACTGTTCCCTTAATATTCGTCTTCAACAGTAATATGGAAAATATTTAAAATTAAACAAATATTTTAAAGCTTGACAATACTATTATAAATATTTTATTCAATATTATGCTTTTTCACAAACCATTTCAAGGATGGTCCAAACTTACGGCAGTTAGTTTTTCAGCTATCTTAAATAGTCTAAATATAAACAAAATAGTCAAAATTTTTCTCCCTCTTCCACATAATTTTAGATTTCCAATGTTGTTGTTGAACAAAAATGGACTAACAAGAAAAAATATAACTGAATAAAAGTAAGTGAGGTACTATTAAGCAGTTTTATTATGCTTTTGAAAATTTTTGAAATTTTCTGATTTTTTTCTTGAAACACAATCCTTAATAGGTCATCAATCAGATGTTTCAATGGCCTTTTTTACAGAAGGGGAGAAAGCAATCCTAAAACTTATATGGAACCACAGAATAGCCACAGAATTCCTGAGAAAGAAGAACAAAGCAGGAAGCATCACACTTCTAGGTTTCAAGCTACACTGTATAGCTACAGTCATCAAAACAGTATGGTACTGGCACAAAGACAGACACACAGACCAATGGATCAGAACTGAAAGCCCAGAAATAAACCCACGCATACATATATATATATATATATATATATATATATATATATATATGTATGTATGTATGTATATTTATTTATTATTATTGTATGTGTTATTATTAGTAGTATATATATATACATGGTCCACTAATATTTGACAAGGGAGCCAAGAATACTCAGAGGAGAAAAGTCAATATCTTCAATAAATAATGGGATATTATTGGATATTACTCACAAAAATTAACTCAAAATGGATTAAAGATTTAAATGTAACAATCACAACCATGAAACTCCTAGAAGAAATTATAGGAACAAAGTTTCTTGACATGAGTCTTGGTAATAACTTTCTGGATATAATACATAGAGCACAAGCAACAAAATAAAAAATAAGTTGAAATTACAAATTAAAAGCTTCCGCACAGGAAAAGAAACCATCAACTAAGGGAAAGGGCAGCCTACAGAATGGAGAAAATATTTATAAACCATAGATCTAATAAGAGGTTAACATTAAAATATATGAAAAGCTCATACAACTTAATCACAAAATAATAATGATCCAATTTTAAAATGGGTAATAGACCTGAATACACATTTTTCTAAAGGCGATATTTAAAAGGCCAACAGGTACATGAAAAGATGCTCAATATCACTAGTCATTAAGGAAATGAAATCAAAACCACAATGAGATGTCACCTCACACCTGTCAGAATGGCCACAATCCAAAAGACACAAAATAACTAGTGTTGGCGAGGATTGGAGGAAGGGGAACCCCGTGCACTGTTGCTGGGAATGTTAACTGGTTCAGCTACTACTGAAAACAGTGAGGAGAACCCTAAAAAAATTAAAACTAAAACTATCATATCATCTAGCAATTCCAATTCTGGAACTATATCCAAAGGAAATAAACATACTAACTCAAAAAGATATCTGCATCCCCCGACACATTCATAGCAGCACCATTTACAATAGCCCAGACATGGCAGAACCTAGTGTCCATGGATGGGTGAATGGATAAAGAAGCTATGTTACCTATACACGCAATGGCGTATTATTCAGCCATAAAAAGACAGAGAGAAAATCCTGTCATTTGTGACAACACGGATGGTTCTTAAAGGCATTATGCCAGGACCTTAAAGGCTATGCAGACAAAGACAAATACAGTATGATCTCATGGACATGCGGAATCCAGAAAAAACAAACACAAAAAACCCAAACTCACAGAAAAAGAGATCAGATTGGCAGCTACAAAGGTGGAGGGGAGGGATGGGGATTTGGAGAAAGCTAATCAAAAAGTATCATCCCAGTTGTAAGATAAATCAGTCGTACGGCTGTTATGTACACCACGGCGGCTGCAGGTAACACTGCTGTGTGATACACAGGAAAGTTGTTAAGAGTAAATTAGAATAGATCTCATCACAAGGAAAATAACTTTTTTTGCCTTCTCTTCTTATTATATCTCTATGAGGTGATGGAGGCTAACTAAATTGATAGTGGTAACCATTTCACAATATATGTAAGTCAAACCATTACGCCGCATGCCTTAAACTTATACAGTAATGTATGTCAATTATATCTCAGGAAAACAGGGGCAAAACCCAATCAGATAGAGAAATGAATTTTTACTTTACTTCTAGACATCATATGATCTCTGTTTCCTAACCAGAGTCCGCAGTAATCTGTTGAAATAGTAAAAGGTCACAAACGCACGGCTGAGTGTCAGATCTACCCAACGGCTCACTGTATGGTAGGTATCAGCTACTATCTTGAATCAAGGGAAACCTATTGCCAAATGACAATTGATTCACCCAATGCTTTTGTTTTAGGAGAGTTAAACTCAGAACTGCGATCATTACATGTTATAAATCTAACTCAGAACTGCGATTATTACACGTTATAAATCTAAATTCAAACACTCCTTCTAATTACAAACCAGAAATCTTTCCATCAAAACAAGTCCAACTGAAAAAGAAACATGAATTTACAAGGTGCGGCAATTCCAAAGGTATCAATAAATTTCTTGATATAGGAACACACATATTATTTGTCTTTGATCTTTTTCAAAATTGAACTGTTTTATGCTTCTGTAGCAAAGTTAAATTAAAATAATTTTAATGGAAAATTTTAATCAGAGATATTTTGCAGAAGAATTTTTAAAAAAGGTTTTTTGGTGATGATGTTAAATGTCTTATAACACTATCATGAAACAAAAGATTTGTCTATGAAATGACACAGGATATAGGGGAATGACAGAGTTTCAGGTCAAAGAAATGAGATATTCTGTAGAATAAAGCACTAATTTGTATGTGTCCATGTGTATATGAGTTTTGTTTTCTTTTGTAAGAAGTCTTTATTCTCTGAATAAAGAGATTATATCTAAACCCTGGGAACTGCATGGCTTTTGAAATCTTCAGGAAGCCAATCATACCTATGTATTTATGAGAAAAGCCCCATTATAGTAAAATCTCAGGTGTGATCTTATTACAACTACTTTGTAATTAAAGGTATTCCCCACAAATAGTGGAACATTATTTTAAATTGAGCTCCTCGATTGTTAAAAAAGTAAAACATTACAGTAGTCATAGTAGTTAAATAGCCAGAGTATAGCAGAGAAGAGTACCCCTCTGTTTAAACAAAAACAAAAAAACATAGGAAAATATGCATATTAAGAGTGGAGTGTTAAGTCTGTAAACAGTGCAGCTTCTGTTCCTTTAATTCAATGCATATGTGCTCTATGAAGTAAGATACTAAATCTACCAAGGGACGCCATTCATAGCATTTCCTGAAAGATTATACTTCAGAGTTTTAAAGATTACTGGAGTTTGAAATTTTCCTTTTTAACCTATTACAGACTCCTTTGACTATTCAGGTTTAATAAACCAAGACAGCATTTAGCTTTAAAAACACTTACTACTAAAATATTTCATGCTATCACATCGCATTTGCCTATATTTAAAATTTGCAACTTCAGACATTTAAAAATTTTTGGTCAGATTCATTTGCAAAAGTGTTTGAGTCCTAAATTAAAGGACAAAGAAATATATGCTCAATAACAAACATTTTGAGTCAACTTTTATTACATTCATCACTGTAAAAATAACATTTTAATTTCTATTTCATGTTCTAAAATTTTATTTTTGAGCGTATATATGTATATGTCCACACGTGTAATGGATTTACAGCTCTAAGCTAATAGATATATTATCTTTAGGAAAATTTACCACATGAATTTGGGAAAAGTTTTGTGATTGTTTTCAAGTATAAAACCTGAAGCAAAGTTACAATAACTCAGGCAAGTACTTTCTATAGAAGCTTTCACTTCTGTACATTACTTCCTCACATAAGATATTAGAAAATCAAAATGAAAAATCACCAGTTTAAGTGACAACTAAATTACTCATTATTGACTAGTTTTCTTCAATAAAAAGATTTGATGAGTAATAATTACAAACTTGCAAATATTAGTTATTAAACTCAGGTTTATCATGCTTTAAACAACAATAAGTGCAATTTTAATTCCAAATTTACGTATTATGTTGCAAAAATTACTCAGAAAAAACTGCAGTTAGTTTAAACCTTGTAATCTATTCTTTTAGCTTTCAAACAGCACAGTTGGGGCGCACCGCCAAGGGGTGATGAACAATTCAGATTCCTCTTTAAAACCTGCTTATTATTAGCGCGTGGGACTCATCTGGAGTTCCTGTTTGGGGTTTTTATTGACTTATTGCATAACAGAAATCTTGATAACTGGATAGTAACAGGAAAAAACATTTTTATTATCAATATGAGAATATAAATCTTATTTTAATAATTCTTAGGTGCCCATTATTGTGAATTTACCTTTTCTTGATGTCTTTATACAAATCACAACAACTGGGATGTTGCTTTTTAAGACTGTGTGGCACATTTCATGATGAAAACCCCACTCCTGTCTCATCCCTGGGGCCCTACATCCAGAATTACGAGCATCTGCCTTCCTGGATGGAACAAAGCAGGAAACTCTTTGGCATGGGTAGCCCATAAGGAGGTAAAGAGATAAAATAAATAAATAACTAAAATATACTTTTAAATATATATATTGAATTTCAAGGCATTACTTACAAAGGCAACATTGACAAAATTCTTAGGATTTATCATTTCAAGTTCCTACAGACATTTTTGTGCTAGCTGTGGGAGTTAACAGACATGAAGCCAAGAAGCTTGCTTTCAAGGAGGGTTAGAATGGTCTGAAAAAGAAATATGCATAGAGAACTAAGTAGACAGCATTTGGGAAAATAAATAATGGGCTCTACGAAAGCTTTGATAAGGGAAAAGTTAGAGTTGAAATTAAAAGAATGCCACTGAACCTATTTACGTCTGCCGTGGGCAGCAAAAGTTGTGAGGCAAGATTGTTTTAAGGATTCATTTTTCAGTGAATTAAAGCTAATTTAAAAATTATCTTAATCAGATAAAAATTGTTTATGTTAAAATTTAAGATAGGGTTTCATAGTTTTGACTACTGGGGAGTAGAGAAAAGAATAATAAAAACACATATGATTTGGAATCAGAGACCTACATCTGAGTCTCAGTTGCCAGCAGCTGAGCAGCCCCGGGTGGGATGCCTGCTGGAACCTCTGATCCTGTTTCCGCACCGTCAGGTGACAGCAGTAACACCTATGCCTCGGTGCTTGTGAGTTTAAAGGAGATGAGGTACGAATGAACCTAACATGGTGCCTGACCCAATATTCTAAATGCATATTAAGCCTCCATTCCACTTTCTTGTTCTTCCTTTCCCAAGTCCTAAGGAAATGTAGTGAAAATACAGTCTATGCCATGGGATTGTCTATTACACACCTGGACGAAACATGGGACTGTTGAGGGCTCACAGAATTCATTCAGTGGTGAGACATCGAGGGTAACCGTCCCAACGGAATTCTAGTAAGACCCTCTCGTTCTCCCTGAGAAAACTCCATGTACCCAGATGCAGAGAAACACACACTTCAAGTTATTTTCACAGTGGAAGTAAGGAAGAGGAACTGAAATAGGAGGCGAATAGACATCAGGTTTAAAAAATTAAGTTTTTCAACTAAACATGGTAGAATGACCACATGTATTGTGACTTCTCATTTGTTTCCAACCCACAAAGTCAAGTGAATAAAATAGATTTTCCATAATTTTGGAAGATGCATGGAGGGGGAAAGGAACGGAGAAGAACGCTGTGAGGCAAGACCATGTGCCCTGCAGAACCCGAGAGGCTCTGCGTCTCAGTACAAATGGGGCTGCTGCTCCCCCGCCCTCGTTAGCTGGGTGAGGGGCTTATTCTCCAGGGAAATCAGCTGTGGGGGCTCCAGAGTTGGGGGTTCGGGGGAAGAAGGGAATTCTACCCACTGAACTCTTCACCCTTAATCTCAGCCCATGTTACCCTCGTTCACTGGCAGGGTATTACAGGGTCCTTCTCTGAGAAGGGGCTCCCAAGACAAGACCTTACAGAGATCGTAATTAATATCATCGATTAACATTGACTTGCAGGGAAAATCATCACACTTGTTAAGCTCTGTCCAAATGCAGAATTTCCAATCAATTCTCTAGTGCCTTACTCCCAAGTAAGAATGAGCTGCAAAGAACCATCAATTTCTGAAGAAAACCTTCAATAGGAAAACCAGAAAACCACTCCCACCCTCACCCCAAAGAAAGGGTCCAAAAAATAGACAATCGAGCATCCACCTACCAAAAACTATAATTAATTTGAGTAGATATTGTATGGATAAAACAAAAATGGAATACTATGACCCCAAGACAACCAGAATGTAAGAAAAAGTGTCTGATTCAATTAAAAACATAGGAACTAAAATAATTCAAGGGTTTAGATTTGATAGTTTCCCATTGAATAGAACCAAACAACAGAAATGGAAACTAGAATAAAAACAGGAGTTAATGTCAATCCGAAAATCCCTGCATTCAGCTAGAAAGTGTCTAAGAAATAACAACAAAAATAGTTGCATAGAAATAATCAAAATATAATACAACTTATCTTTTCAGATCTACTTTATGAAAGGGCCTACAGAATGCCCAGCAAACTGGATTTTAAACACATGCACATAAACACACACACACACACATGGTCATTTCACCATGAAATATCAGAATCGCAGAGATACAGAGAAAATACCCAAAGCTTCAGTGGCCCAAGGCATGGAGACAGGGACACGTACAAATATCAGGACGCAGAATTGCCAGCCCCTTCAGAGATAGTTCGGAATGCCAGAGGATAAGGCAGTGCCTGAAAAATTCTGAGCAAAATCTTCAAACTCGAATCCTATAACCAGCTAAATTATTAATCAAATAGGAGGACTGACTAAAGATACTTTCAGACTTGCACAAATAGAAAGATGTACTTCCATTTTTCTTTTTTTAAGGAAGATACAGGGCAAAGTATTTTGGTCTGAGATAATAAACAAAAAGAGAAATACATGATGCAAGAAAAAGTCATCAAAATATCCCAGATGAGTAAGAAGACTTCACAGGATGGGAGAGCGATACGTCGGGGCTAAGTTCATCTGGTCCAGGTCGGGGATGAGGCCGGAAGGGGGCCTCCAGGAGGGGGCTAGGCCTGAGGAATATCTGAGCATTCAGAAAAAAACATTCATGGAGATTCTACATACCTGTTCAAGCGCTTGACAGAAAATAATGTGAGTAAAACATTAAAAAATTAGCAGATTTTAAAACGAAGCAACTATTAACTCCAGGAAAATAAAAAAGTTATACAAGGAAGGAACAGTACTTGGCTTCACCCTGATGTACGGGAGCACAAAATAGTTACACTTTCTGCCAAAATACATCCAACATATTAAAGGTACTGAAATAAAGAATTGGGAGAATCCTAAAAGGGAGAAACCACATCTATAAATGTTTACTAAATGAGCATGTGAATAAATGCTGCACGGCAAAAACACAGGAGCAAATACAACAGGCTATTATATACCCAACCCGCTGTGTCTGAATGAGGAGCTGTTGTATGACCTTCAGTTGTACAAAAATAACACAAAGGAAAGCTTTGTGTAATATATCTTTCTTCAAGACCTTTGTTCTTGTTCTGATTTTATGGGGAAGCCTGTGAATCTGAAGAGATGAGAAAGGCCTCCTGGTTTCATCTATAACTGAGATCTTGCCAATCTTAGCAGAGAAATGCTGAGACATATAAGCGACTCTTTTTGAGTCTTTTCCCTGACACTGAAGAGCTGTCCGGGAGTGAGGGAGGAGCCACACCTATCCTCCCTCTTCTAGGGGTAAGGATTCCCCTAACGCTCACAAGGAAACAGTAACGAAGTTTCCTGCAAATGGAAGGATGCACACTCTCTCTGGTGGCAGAAGAGGGAATACTTTGCATACTTTAATTCTCATACTACACCTTTAATGACATCCTGAACAGAATGATTACTCACTAATCACACAAAATGGTTGTGTTCTACCTATCACATACTATATTTGGGTTTATGATGGGTAAAATCTGGAAATTTTTCCTAAATATATATTTATAACCTGAACAAAAAACTGCAGGCCAGAAAGAAAATGACTCTATTTGTGGGCAAGCTCTCTTTTGACGATGTTAAGGACTGCGCCAAAGTTCTCTTCCCCAGAAATCTCATTGCTGCAGTATGTTTTTATGTTGTTATTTATATTTTGGAACTAGTTTGGTTGAGTGTAGTTCTTGCTGTTAATAAATATTCCATTAAAAGAAACATCTGTGTCAAAACTAAGCCAATAGTCATCTCTTCAAATGTATTTTTGCTTTGCTAGCTACAATATGTAATATCTCTTATCTCCTTATCCACTCAACATTTTCTCCTCCACACCTAGTGCTATGTAAATACCACTAACACACAGTAACTGCTATGTAAGTATCTACTGAATGAATAAACTTGATACCAGTAGGATAGCAGTCCTTATAAGGACTGTAGATTTAAAATCTGATAATATCAAGTGTTGACAAGGATGAAGAACAATTGAAATTCTCATACCACCACCTCAAGAAAACTATGATAGTATTTACTAATGCATAGATTCAGCTCTTGTCTACATATCCAACAAGTCTGCATACATGTTCACCAAAAACATGTGAGAAGTGCTTGTAACATTATTTGTAAGTCCAAAATGAAAAACATCCCAAATGCTCATCAACTGGAGAATATTCATATAAATCATATTTTCATTCAGACAAGTCATACTATTGTACATTTATATAACTTATCAACTAGATTTCAATGAGAAACTACAATTACATGCAACAGGAATAAATCTCACAAACATTACATTGTCACTCTCACTAAGGATCTAAGATCCATTTATATAAAGTTCAAAGGCAGGCAGACTCACCTATGATATTTGGTGTCAGAATGGGGGTTACCTTTTGGGGGAATAGTAACTCCAAGGGAACACATGGGCAGGTTTCTGGGCTACTGATGATTGTGGCTTAGGTCTAGCTACACAGGTAGGCTCCCTTTGAAAAATTCATTAAACTGTACGTTTATGATTTGAAGTTTTGCTGGGTGTCACATTTCCATAAAAGTTTAAAGAAAAAAAAAATGCCTACCCAAACTGATTTCTTTCTTATACTGGAGTACAACTTGCTTCGGTAGATCTTGTTCAGATTGTTCAGTGTGTTATTAGCTTTGTCTATTCTATTTGGATTTTTAGCTCTTTAAGGAGAAACAGCACTTAGCATCGGGTAAGTGATAAGCAAAATGCAAAATATATTGCATATAACAGGCCCCATGCCAACCATTTACCTATCGCTCTACCCTAAAAAAGTGTCCTCTTAGGTAGGCACTATTTTTATTCTAAGAAAATAAAATCTTAGAAATTCTAAGTGACTTCCCAAAGGTCAAATAATAACAGACTTGCTCCAACCTAGGCATTCACGGCAGCTCTTGACCGGGAGACCTGTGATGGGCTTCACATTTAAAACCTCAGCAGGCGTAGCAATGGTCTTTCTTCAAACTCTTGGTAAAGTTTACATTTCTCTAGATTATATTCTTTTCCACGAGACTAATACAACACCAGGTTATGCACCATAACCTGGGCCCCTCAATCTCCAGCATGTGGCCCTAGTACCCTCAGGTTAACTTCTTGCTCATTGCACAAATTTTGTTCTCGTCAAACCCAAAATTATCAAAATTATCCATCATGACATTTCTCAACTTTACTCTCTTGACAATAAAGTTCTTGACAAGATGTTTTCTTGTCCTTTTCCCCTATATCGAAATGCCCTTTCACATTTTGACCTAATAGTCCCAATCTTTCCTGTGCTGGACGGGAGGCAGCTGCTTCTGGACACTCCTCCTAAGCAGACAACATTCCGAGACGTTTGAAGCTTTTTTGGGGGTTACGCCATTTTGTTACCATAAACAATGTGCCAACCATATAAGCTCTTACATTTACATTTGAAGTAAAATTTTATAGTCTGTATAAATGGCTTCCAAATCTTTCAAAGTTTCATTGTTTTAGTGCTATTTGTTGAAATATGAAAATACAACTGTTAATACTTTTCAAGAACTCAGTGACATCATGGAAAATGGAAATTGTCAGGCAAATTTCAATGATTTTTTTTCAGTAACTGGTATATTGGATTTAAAATCAATTACTAGTATATAATAGGAACATCCAGAGATAAATTCTCCTCTTATGGGGAGGTAATCTTGTGAGGTAATTTTTTCAGCTATGGAAGCTACTGAAATCACAAGTTGGAATAAACCAGATTTCTGAACGGCTATCACAGCACTGAACCAAGGTTTTCAAACAAACTAATGAAACATATTTTGCCACTTCTTAAAAATGTGATGACTCTAAAAATAGTTCAGTGAGAAAAGCTATTTATAAGATAAAAATTAGATTTATTAAATATCCTTTCAAATTCATGTTTGTATATATATATATGTTGCATAAATCATATTTATATTCTAGTTTGCAATGTGTAAAAATGTAATAAAAATACATAAGGATAAATACTCAAAACATTTTATTAAGAAATGTACGTACGGTAAAGAGTTAGAAATCACTTGCCTAGAAAAGTCTCTCTTTAAAATATTGATTCTGTTGTGATTAAATTGGAACTAAAATTTTCTCAAACTACTGAAAGATGACACAAAATTGTAACAAATCAAAGAGGGTATCTAAATGCACTGATATTAAAAATGCCTTTTAATCTTATACGAACAGTCTTCTCCTACAGCACATAGATATTCAACACTGAGAGTATCTTTTTAATCTAAAAATCTGCTTCCAGAGATTTTTAAACATTCTGATGCATTATTCCTGGGAAAAATAAGAGAATTACCATGGGAACAGAGCCATTTTAATACAGACATATAAAGAAAAATATGGCATTTTTCACCATTTCATGTTTTTTTTGTGTGTGTTAAACTCGACATCCTAACTTCACTTACTACTGACACATCCACAGATCTCATCCTTAGATTATCCACTTACATTCTTCCAGGGTCATACACTTCAAATGAGCAGGACTCCTCTGTGCCTCCAGAACCGCCTCCAGAGCGCCCTGTCTGGGGCGAACATGACCTATCATGTCCTTCCTTTCAGGGAGGCACTAAACTGACACAAAGAAGGAAGGTGCTGTGATCATGCAAAAACTAAACTATTTCCCCAGTGCAGTGACTCAGGACACCATGCATCTCTCACCAGGTAATAATGGAAAATATCTTACCAGTTCAGGCTTTCTAGAAGGATCTACAAACAGAATTATTGTGTTGTCAAGCACAATCCTCATAATAATTCTCAGGTAATTATATCCAGTAAGCCCCAGTATTATGAGTCTTCAATATCATAAATCACAGTTATTGAAATGAGGTAGGAATCCATTCAGCATTCTGATTGTTTAGTACATTTATCACTAAAATGCAAACTCCTTGTATACAGGGATTGTATCTGATTTCTAGTGACTAGTACAAAGCCCAACACACACAGGGGATGCTCCTAATTTGTGGGAGGGCCTATGAATGTACTATAGAAAGATAGAGTAATAAATAAAGGGAAGCATTTCAACTAATAAATATCTCTGTGATATATGTGGAATCAATTTTCGGCTTATTTTTATACTTATTGCTAGATTTTCTAGATTTAAGAACACAACTAATTACAAGAAGTGGTTTCACCGAACACTCCACTTGACGAGGAAGTGACTGTTTCCTGAAACCCCTCCCCACACAGTACTGGGTCCCGGCTGCGGATGGCCTTGGGAGCCACAGAGGCAGTAACGAGTTTCTTCCTGAGCGAGTCACACTTGAGTGGGAAATACGGGAGAGGGGCAGCCCACCCCTGCTCAGCCCTCAGTGTGCCCTTGTTACACAAGGTGTCAGGCTGACGACCTGCACACTGGCTGGGTGTGAGCTGCTACCACATGCTGGTTTCTGAAAGTGCTTCTGTTCACTGCATTCCACTGGATATTAGAGATTTAATACAGTCTGCATGGATATGATTTTTCCCATAATGCCCCAGAAGGGTATTCTAAAAAGAAACATTTTGGGAGAAAGTACTAGAATCAAGAGGGTTTAAATATCAAGCTTTCACTCAAAAAAAGTTTCATTTTTGAAGAAAAAACAGTCCTTAATGGGAAAAATATTCTCTTTATGTCTGTTAGGTCATTAGCCCCAGAACACAATGGAATAAACATTATTTTCTTACCAAATACAGTTTCATTCTATCTAGGAAATAAAAGCATTCTAGGAAAAGGAATTACTTAAATGAGATTTACAGGGGAAATACAGGAAAATTAATATAAAATTATTTAAAGAGCATTTGCTAGAAGAGTTTATATTACATATGATGTGCCCTACTATATGCGAAAGAAGAGAAAAATAAAACCTTCACTCACCTTTTAAAGACTATCCTGGTCTTGAGCACTTCTATTTTTAAGTTACTAAATAAGTTTTTTTACATTGTACATTTTTATTGTTTATAACATATAAAAAATAGAACCATTTCTAATATTTAAAAATAAATAATACATCTTAGATTTTTAAATACTAAAGTTAGTTTCTAACAGAATTATCTGAAATATTAGCAGTAGCATATACATATACCTAGTAAAATTATGAAAGCATACACTCAACAATTGTTTAATGAGAGAAATTAACGGTTTGCTATTTAAGAAAAAATACCAAAAGAAAAGAGGGATTCATTACAATTCAGGATCTGTTCAGTGAGTTAACTTTATGTATTGATACAAGGAATAAAAATACAACATACATAAGAATTATGCAGAGCCACAACACGGCGTTAACAAAGGTTAAAAACAATCATTCCACATTGACTAGTCACAAAAACACAGTCATTAAATTAACAAACATAGGTTAAGATTTATTTATTCCTGTCTCTTAGTCATGCTTATAAATATTACAACAAAAGATTTCCCACCAGGAGAAAATTTAATGTATATTCCAACTTTCTTCCTAGTTATATTTTAACGACTTAGCATACTTTAATTTTGCTTTAAAGTGTTTGAAATTTCATGTCATTCACATATGTATATGTATACATTTATATACACATTCTTAAATCTCTAACCTAGTGAATAAGATCTGCTGATATTAAAATTATCCATGAGAGATTAACCTGACCTGTTAAGCAGCACAAAGAGGTAAAAGGAGCTCTTTTAATGTAAAAGGCTAATTTAAGGAGTAAAATTCTTCATATCATGAAAGACCCAGACATTCTAACTGTATGTATATATATATATATATATATGTATATATACTTTATACCTATAAAAAGTAAATAAACATTTGTAAAAATACTGGTATAAACATTTATTGTGATTTTTTAAATTTCATCTTTGTCAAAAAATTTTATCATTAGTGCAAAGACTGAACTGATGAACTTCTTTTGAAATAGATATGCAGTAAACAATGAAGAATTGTGTACTTGTCTTATTTTGTAATTAGTGGTTATTGTTTTCTTAATCATTTGTTTTTCTGAGGTTGAAAAAGTCACTATGCACAGGACTTTGACGAGCACTCAGTTTTTTCACTTGTGGCATCATTTATATATAAAAAAAGAGCAGCAAATACGAACTGAAATATAGTATTAGACACTTTCCAGAAACATAATATGTAAACACTATGTGAGTTTGTGCACTTTAAATTTACACATTATAGGCCAATTATATCTCAAAGCAGGGGGAAAATATGTATCATACTGAATATGTATGAAAGGTTGATAAGCCTTAAAATGTTTTAAAATATTAAACAAAGGTTCAAAAACATCTAAAACTGACCCCAAATGAATATGTAATTCTAATATTCTATAACTTTAAGTACATTTTATGTTAAATTTTGAAAGCATTATAATGTTTACTATCTAGAAGAGGACTTTGCAAACTTTTTCCCAAAAGGGCCAAACAGCAAATATGTCAGGTTTGGGGGCCATACAGTCTTTTTTGTAACTAATCAACTCTGCTTTGTGGGGCAAAAGCTGCCATAGATCATACATAAAAAGTGTGCATGACTGGGTCCAGTACAACTAATTTACAGAAACAGGCAACGAACCAGATGGATCCATTGGCTATAGTAAACTGACCCCAGAGACAAAAAATCTGACTCAAAAACAATTTAAGGTACTTCAATACCCGCCTAGCATAAAGCAGGAGACACGGTAAATCCTTAACGCTTTGTGAATTAATGAGGTGATGAAGGAGAAGGGAAACAAATATCATCGCCATTCACCATCTCTGACTGCTGGTCGGGAGCCCCCTTCCCACCTGAGGCAGAATTCCAGGGCGGCAGCCCATGCCTTCTTAAAAACTAGCTTACAAACAAAATCAGTAAAATGAAGGAAAATGTAATATAGTAAAGAGAAAGTGAATTTCCAATCTAAGACGGCTCACAAAAAAATGGTTATCTTGTGGTGAATTCCTATGTATTTCCAATCTCTCCAACTAGACTGTAAACTCTACAGGCCAAGAAATGTTGGGTGTTCGTGTCTAGGATACAGCAGATGGGCAGTGAGCATTTTAAGTAAATGTGAGAATGCTTTCTACGGCCAAGTGTTTTTTATTAGTTTCCACAAAGTGATGGTTCTCTGATACAGCAATTTAACTCTAAGATCCTCCTATATAGTTTATATGTTCTGTTGTTTTCCATCAGCCACACTGACTATAAAGATGCATTTCAGCCTGAACTAGAACTTGACCTGCTCTTCAAATGGCCTGAGTTAAAACTTGGGTTTAGATCTCATTGTAAAGCTTTGACTTGAGCAAAGAAAAACAAGTGTCGGCATCAGGGTTGGTTATAAAATTGAGTTATAATTATTTTCCAAGTAAAGAATGGCTTAACTTCATAAATTTAAATAGAAATAGATTACAGACTCAAATCAGTTTTCAACTGAAAATACACTTTGTTGTTCACAATTTAAAATCTCAAAAGTGACCAAAATGCTGATTTCAATATATTTATATATTAATTATTCTTCAAAGCCTGGATATTTGAAAAATAGTAGAGAAAATAAATCATTCACAAACAAAATTATGGAGTCTATGGCTCCAAAAAAATAAACAAAAAAAAATTAAAGCATCCCAAATACAGTAACTCCACACAGTGGAAGAAATGAATATTCACATAAATTACTATGTAAATCATATTTTCCAAGATTATGGAACAAACTGGAA
This sequence comes from Manis javanica, assembly GCF_040802235.1. Taxonomy (NCBI): domain Eukaryota; kingdom Metazoa; phylum Chordata; class Mammalia; order Pholidota; family Manidae; genus Manis; species Manis javanica. Next base: position 2,293,202 of record NC_133170.1, on the reverse strand, counting down.
ACAATTCACTTTAAGTAAATTTCTCTATCTTTTAATATTTTCACATTTCCAAACAAAATGCTAAGTCTAACAATGACGAAAGCAAAGTGTGAAGGAATGTAATTTGTTTCTGGATCAGTTATTGGACATTGACAGACAAAAGTCACACACAGTTAGACACTCAAAACACAGCCTTGACTTGCCATTGTTACAAGCACATTTTAACATTATATATAAATACAAAAATAGAACATTTATGATTAACTAAAGGGCACACTAAAGATGTACCGGAGAAAAATATTTCCATTAGAATAGTGATATGGTTCAAAATTCACTTATAAAAAATAAATATATATATAAAGCTATTACATATATATTACAGTACTTGAAATTGAATGGATTCTTATTCCAAACAATTGAATTTAATAAACACAAGCCAAGATGGCCAGTAGTCTGCTTTAAAAAAAAAAAAATCAGAAAATATAGTGTGTGCATTACAATTTATAAAGAGAAGAAATTAAAGTAAAAGGGACATAATAACAGAAAGGATAAACAAATAGAATAAAATAATACTATTGTACCAACTTCCACGGTCCCCGATGCCATAACACGTCATCAGAGCAAGCGTGCCCCTGACACTGAGCCACACTAGGTGGCTTGTTTAACATTTCACAGTTTTGCTCGTGTGACATCTGGCCATTGGGAAACTGACATATTACGGATCTTGCTTTTAGTCCTCCTCCACATGTTTTTGTACACTAAAAATAAGAAAGTCCAAAACTATGTGGCTTTAAAGAGAATATTATATATCCTTCAACGTTTACTATGTAATCAGTAATATTAGAGTTTTCAAGTTTATTCATTTTTTTATAATTCTCAACATTTCTTTCTGGGTAAACAAAAAAAGTTTTGGTTCCATAATTTTTTTTAAAATAGACAAAATCTTGAAAATACCATATTTCAGTAGGATACCAAGGGTCTGTAAGACAGACAGGTTAAGCCAGGAACAAACTGATTAACTTGAGCGGTAAGTTCTGTTTAGTTGATGTTTGGGTATCCATCAATAATCACTATGTAGCCATAAAAGCTAATGAGGCAGATCTACATGGGCGAGCATGGAAAGGTGTTGAGTACACACTACAGGCAGACAGCAGGCGGCAAAGCAGCGCGTCTGAGAAGGACCTATTTCCGGAGCCCACGTAAAGCCAAAGTCTGGAAGGAAATGCACCAGACGTTCTAAGTTCTTATCTCTAAATAATTTTCACTGAATTTTTACAATGAGCATGTCTAAACTCAGGGGGAAAAAATGTTACTTTCATTTTGGAAAACAGTAAAGGTAAATTTTTTAAATGTACTTGGTATTTATTAGCACCTGGCCAGAAGTGTATTTTTAAACAATGATTTCCAAATTCCTTATGAGGAGAAAATCTGCACTAAAAAATCATTAAGCAAAAATATTTGACTAAATTAGGTGGTTTGTTTCATTCATCCAAAGCCAATATACATCTTTCTTATTCTTTCTCATCCACAATACAGGTAGGATTAGTATTTATTATAACCATTTTAAAAACCATCTTCATATCCCATAACTAGAAGAAATACCAGGAGGTGAAGAAGGTGTGCACCTGACGACTGTTTCAAAGACTGGCCAGACGAATGGCTCAGTAACAGGATATAAACATGGCCCACATGTATCAATCTAAAATCTCTAAGAAATTAAAACAATAACATACTAATTTTAGAAAAGAATTAGTAGTTTGCAGACATATTGGCTAGCATATTATATTGTTAAAGAATCTGGAGTACAGACTTCCTATCATGAATGAGTGACTTCATAACACGATAATATATATTTTTTAATGGTTTTACTCATTCAAAAAAATTCTTTCTGTATAGCCTGGTGAGGAAAGATTACCCAACAGTTAACAGAATGGGGTGCTGAGCTCTGGGTCTTCAGAGATGTCCGAACCCCACAAACTGAGGAAAGGCTGACTTACTTCTCCCCAGCTCCCGGGGCGCCACCGAGGACAAGGTCCTGCGTCGCAGCGCCTGGACTCCGGGGGCCTGGAGGCGGCGCGGCAGTGCCGGGCGCTCTGCCCGTCCTCGTCCTGGCACACCACGGCTCTGCGCTGGAGCCCCGCGCCGCAGCTGCGCGAGCACTGCCGGGGGAAACGCGGAGAACGCAGGCTGAGCACCGGGCCATGGCGCGGCCAGACAGACACCGGGACCTGGACTCGAACTCACGCCCCCCACTTCAGAACCTCCCTCACTGGAATCACAATTTGAATTGGGAAAAATCTGCCAAGCGATTGAAACTCTCAGCTTCCTCAGAGCTTGCTGATGAAAAGGTGAGGCTTTAAAGCGCTGCCACAGCAAATTCACCCAGGTCCTAGGTGTTAAGAAGGAATTGAAGCTTCAAGGTCTCACTAGGGAGGGACAAAAATCAAAAGGTAGTGTTGTTCCTTTCACACTTTTATTTGGGGTCATTCAGCTCAGGTAAGACATGAACCGCAGGTGCACCGTTTGTGGCCAGCGTGATTTCACCTGTTTACTGCATCGCTACCGCTCCTGGGTTTGATTTTTTCCATAAACATTTGCAGTGTTACCTCTTCAAAGATTCTGTTTCTATTGTCGTGGACTCTGACCGGATTGTTTTTAAGTACATTCCTCTGTAATCATGACATCACATTAAGCTATAATTCAATAAAAACTCTGGGGATTTGTAATCTGCATAAAAAACTGCTTAGTCCTTTTCAGATTTAAATTACTGATCTTCAGATAAACTTAGCATTAAAAGCATGTGACGTCATTACATACTTATCTGTTAAAAGGCTCTAGTAACAAAATTATAGAATCAATATAACTCAATAAAGATGGCTTACTGAGCCCCATGGCCCTGTTCTCCACTGGTCTCCTCTGATTGATGGATGGACCTCCTGATTTGGATTATCTTCTGGTTTGTGGGTTAATGGAAAATTCCTGCCTGGAAAATGGCTTGGCCGCTCGGAGGACCTCGGAAAGTGACTGTACGTGGGTGGGCAGGCTGCCAGGTCGCATTCTTGTTCTATCAAAGGGCGAACTTCAGGATCACAGTAGTTCTCATTAATCGGATGATGGTAGTTGATGCATAAAACCTGTCGTGTCGTTTTTCCACGGCCACAGGAAGCTGAACACTGATCACAGATTCAGCCAACATTCAGAATGTGATGAGCTACATTCCCACAGTGCATATCAAATATTACATTTAAAATTTTCATTTAGTTTTTTCTTATAAAAATACCTACAGGTGACCAAGTCCCAGTTTGCCACTCTCCACAAGGGCTGAAACAGGCAGCTATTTCAGCAGGTCGGGCTGAATGGGCACAACACGACTCATCTGCTATTCCATCACGAGCATCACGACAGCTTACGTAGCGGGCCCGAGTCCCTCTTCCACAGGACACGGAGCACTTCAAAAAGAATCATACATGCCAGGGGTATCCTAGTAACTCTTCCACTCCAACATGGCTGTTGTTCAAATTTCTAAAACATGAAGATTCTTGAAAAAAATTATAAATGACACCACCTAGCATCACTTCTGAGTCAAAGACAGGGCACAGAACATCCCAATCAGCTTACATTATAAATTTCACAAATCGGGTATTTGTGATATAATGAGAACATTCAACTTTTTGGAATAGTGGTAATTTTCCAAAATTAAATAAATGGAAAACATACAAAAGAACCTTAAGAGATCATTTCAAGTTACCTTAAAAGACCAATAAAGTAGATATGATCCTATAAAATATTCAGAGAATGTAAAGCTTGAACATATACCTTCTGTGTAAGATTAAAGCAAAGTATATTCTCCAAAAAATGAAAGATTTCCATTTAGAAAAATATGAAAATGTCGGTAGTTTTAAAAAGGCTAATAAGAAGCCTAATAACACTTCTGTTTCTCATAACAGTCAGTGACATAAATATTATCATCCCCATTTTGTAGATTAGGAAATAGACCGAAAAACTTAAACTTCTTGCCCAGAGCTCTCTAAAGGCAGAGTAGGACTTAGCTATCATCTAAACCTAAATCCTATGCTCCTTCCGCACCATCAAAATACCGGAGAATAAATGTGTAACATTAATTTGGCAAATCTGTAGCAACCATTTTATTGATGTCTGAAAGCCTCCATAATAGAAACACTGCACCTCTCCCAGGAATTCACTTACTGGGGTCCAAGAACCATGTCGCCACTGAGCCATCTCTCCCGTGGGAACAGCTGGTGATGAAGTGGCCTGGATTTCAGGGGTAACCGGGCATGGTGTGACCATGCAGTCCTGGTCAAAAGAAACATGGATCTCATAAAGCATCTGCAATTAATTAATCCACATTAAATCCTATACTTCTTTTCTTCTACCTAATTCAAGAGCAGTTGCATAATAAACTACAAATTGATGATGTAAAGATATTTTTTTTTTCAAAAGTACAAAGTCCTATCGATGGCTACAAGTGAACAGTATGAATCTGAACCCCAAAGTCTGGATCATTCTGTCTGATGGTTGAAAATGAAGAAGACACAGTCCTTCCAAAATCCCAAGAACTGACACATTCTGAATGAACACAGACAGTACAGGACGCTTTAGACGTTCGTGACATTCACAACAGACGTCTTCCGCCACAGTTCAAAGGATGGAAATATCTAAGTCAAATGAGTGATTTGATGGCAAATAAAGAGTAAAAAAAATTCATTAATAAAGCTATTAAGCCAACAACATCAACAATAAATTCAAGCATGCACATATTTTTAAGGCATTTATGTTTAAAAGGAAAAAACACATATGGAAATAGCTTTAACACATCAGTAATCCTCCTCATATCATGAACCTTTTTGCTCACAATCCCATGAAGAAAACCCCTTTACCTGCCCATCAGGTGGGCGACTACTGCTGGGGCACACGCCACCGTCTAGCTCCGTGCTGAGCGGCTCGGCGACACATCTGACAGCACGTGTCTGGCGCCCATGTCCACATGTAGCTGAGCACTGAAAAGATACAAGCAGGCATCAAATGCATCACTCAAAAATTACATTAACTTAATTTTCTTAATGAATATGGTTAATATACTTTCAGTAGATTTTATTAGTCCTTTACACCAGAATCCACGTAAAATTAGCCCATTTAATCTATACGCATATTTATTCACATTTACTGAATTTAAATGGATTATTATAATAGCCTTTAAAAGTTATTATGTGAAAACACCAATAGTGGGGTCATATTTTAGAGGCAGAATCAATACAGTTTAGGGAAATTAATACTTTTCCAAATATACCTGGTCTGTGTATGTCATTTAATATACTAAGTAAATTTCAGAGATGCAGACAAGCATACAGTGAAGTTGAAGGGAAGATGAGAAAAGGATCCCCATCAACTGTGGCGCCTCCACGGGACGACAGGCTGCCCGCCCGCGTCCAGACTGACCTCTACTCATCCTACAGATGCTGGGCTGCCTGTTAGGCAGAACTTCTGAGCAATGAGCACTCTAAACACATGGAAGATAATTCAGACACAGAAGATGAAAAAAACTTATTATTGAAACAAACTTGATGAAGGCATACAATTACAGCATTTTGGTTAGCAAAAGTGAATTCAAACGCAAAGCTGAAATATTTACCAGAGCAAAACTAACAGTACTGACAAATACACATTTCAGGGGTATTTTTCCAAGGAACCAACTCAGATGTCTCTGCATCCATTACAAGAGTGAACATTCCACAACTTCTGTGCTACTCTCTAACAATGGAGGAAGTCAGAAGAACCCTTATCATATACTCACGGAACCCCACGCTCCTACTTGCCAGGACGCACATGTATGAAGCTCGCATGGCTTCAGAGATTCGGGTTTGGTGCTCGGGTTGCAGAAGCCATCGCTCAAGGGGCCTTTGTGCAGCTGACACCACACCTGCCGCCATGCTGTTCCTTTCCCACAGGTAACGAGACACTGTAAGGACACAACTGATCATCACTTCTAGTATCAGTCACCACAAATTCCTTACAAAATGACGCAACGATCAGCTTGCATATTGAAATGCAGTTTGAAAGGCCGTTCCAGGACATTTCCCTTCACTCCCCCAGGGACATTCACTGGGTAAAACCAGTCGCCCCAAACTTACTGCCCGACTCCCAGGGCAACACCCGTTTGTCCTAGAAACAAAGACACAAACTGACCGTGACATCCGTTTGTGCCTCGGGCACCTGCGGACACTGGGGCTTTCTGGTGAAAATGGTCACAGACTGAACACAAGTTAAAGTGGTTGCTGGTCAGGCTATAAACTGAACTGTCAGTAGTTTAAGAACCAACCAGGTATTACTTTTTTTATTGTCTTGGTAATAAAGTTATTTATAAGATGACAAAATAAATTTAAGTATTTTCGATTTACAAAAATCTTTAGAGGGCAATGCTTTCCTAAGCGTATTGCAGCAGTTCTAAGCCTCACGTGTTTAATGTTACCTCACTCCACTCACTCGTAGCCCAGATGGGACAGGAAACCTCATTGCAAATCTCTCTCATCACCCGGGGGAGTTCTTGGCATTCGCGGTCAGCAAGATGGCGGCCCAAGCCATTTACACAGAAAGATTCTCGAGACCGTTCCCCTCCTCCACAACTCCTGGAACACTGATGAAAAAACAAAAACAGCACATACAGTGGTGACAAATGGGGAAAAAAAATTAAAACTTCAACAAATACATATCTTAGGGTAACATAAATAATTAGCAAAAAAGGGGGGGCATCCTTCCACCATCCTTTTTATTATACCTGGGACCATTGTGAGTAATGCCACCTTGCTGTCACGCAGTCACCACGACAGGGTTCCCGGGTGGGAGGTTTGAGCTGGTCGCTGCAGTGGCGGGCACCTACTGGAACTGTCTGTCCCTTGTGAACGGAGTACCTCATGCAGTGGACATCCAAGGACCTGTGTCCTTGGCCACAGCGGGACGAACATTCACTCCTGCTGACGACATGCCACCTAGAGAAAAGGATGCTGCCACGTTAGGAGGTGTGCCGATTAGAACAATTTAAAAATGGATCCAGAGAAACTCATGCACATAATTCCATGCTTAAAATTCTGTTCGAGTTGATGGACAAGTCACCTAAGAATATCTGATATGTTACTGAATTAGAAATAAGAAGTTCTTAGACATCATGGGGCCCAAACTTTCACTTTATAGATAAGAAAATGAGGACCAAAGATTCAGATTGGTGTGTTCAAATGGTATAAACACTTGACTTTGGCTAAAAACCTTACTTTTTTTCCAAATGAAATCTAACGTGCTCTCCCAATATATAAACACAGAGCTGCTCTGATTAATGACTTTACTCTGCTACTCAGTGGATATATGTGCAAAGGAGCCCCAAGTTTCTTCAAAAAAATCCTTGAAAATAGCTGACTTAGATCAAGAGCACAACTACATAGTGGCAGATTTAAGACTATAATACTAAATTTAACTTGTGATCAGGCAGTGTGTCTCCCTGTGCAATACCTGCATAGCATTTTATGATCAGGGAACACCTGGGAATCTGACTACATCAATAGAGACAAAGCCTTTAAAAGTTGGTAAATTAGGGTTTCATAAAGCATATCATATTTTCTCATTAGTTTGCTAATCAATTTTTAACCATGTTTTCACAGGACACATTTTTTTCCACAAAATCTGCTAGTTTTAGCCAGATTATCCCATAGCCTAGTGACCTATGCAGACAGCATGAGTGCGCAGCTCACGCCCATCTCCAGCAGCACCACAAGGACGCCGCTGCGCTCCGCTCCTGTGCAGTGCCCTCCGCGCAGCTCCTACAGGCAGGTCTGCCGCCAGCTTTCACTGCGTGGCTCCCAACACCACAAACAGATACAAATTCTCATCCTTGCCAAAAAGGGGCCCTAGCCACCCCCTGAATGTTAACTGTCACCTGCTAGATGGGTTACTGTTTTTAGCTTTGCCCTAAGATGAATCACAAAAAACAAATGACATGAAGTTCGTAAGTACAAGGATCATGTTTCCTAATGCTTAATGCACAGAATACTGATGACATAGAGAAATGAATCTATTGATTCTCTAATCCTCAAACTTTAAGTTTATTGGCTCATGAGTTCAATAGGGATTACAAATGCTCCACAATGTTTCAGATCTTTAAACTATGGGTTTTCAGATCACAGTTTACTTTTCATTTTACAGACAAATCTGTTTCTATTTCCTACATAAAATATCAAGGGCTGAATACTGCTATTCAGAAAATAATATGAATAAAAGTTCAAACAAATTGCCAAGTTCCAGAATTAATCAGTAAACCTAAAATGCTATAATGGCAGGACAAAGGACAGACTTGCCACACTTCCGCTGTGTGCCAGGAGCTACACTTGGATGCCACACACCTTATCACACCTACTGATTTCAGTCCTGCCGCTTTATACAGAGTTCACATCATACATTCTTTGTCTCTCACCTTAGTTCACAGTCCGTGTTGCACCTTTCAGTCACAAGCAGTGGAAGTGGTAAGTGGTCACATCTTTGATCGGACACTATCATATGATCACTCTTACGTACGCAGGTAATTCTCCTTCTGTGAAGACCTTAGCCAGAGGTAAATGAAAAAAATGAAAAGTAAAAATACAAGGAGAACTTACGTAAGTAGATGTTCCATAATTCTTTAATTCTGCTAATGGCCTTGAGGACTCAGCCCAAACAGCATGAAGAACCCCACAGGCTAGCACAGGCCTGTTTCCTAGCCAGGAAAGCCTTCCTGCAGGGAGCCAGCTGGATCCTGACGGCTGAGGAGCCCATTCAGCAGAGACTCAAGGAAGCGGGGACAGGTGCGGAGGGGAAAAGAACTCTGTATTCACCGGCTGGAGCGGCTGCTGGTGGAGAACGGAGCGGCAGCGTGGCACTGATGCTATAAGGTGTGCCACCTCTTTGTTCCCACTGTTCGGTCCCCTTTTCCCTGCAGGAGAATTGCATGGCTCCGGGGCTACCGTCTACCGTTTCCTGCCTTTCCTGAAGTCTGTTCACTGTGACCCCGTGTGCAAGGAGTGAGCTCCCTGCCAGGACGTGAGGCTTGGGCCAGCCGACTGTAAGAGGGTGTGGCCAATCCCAGTTCAAAGCAGAAGCCCTAAAACCCACCGCATGCCTCTGCCAGCTCGCTCTCCCCGTTCCCTCTGTCTCTACAACAGCCTTCCCCAGAGGCAGCTGATCTTCCAGCCCAAAATCATGAATGAAAAAGGCACAGATGGACCTTAAAAAGATCAGTGGTTTCCACAGATCTGAGGGTGGATAAGTGGAGGGCAGTGAAAGTATTCGGTATAATTCTATAACAGTGGATACATGTCATTATACATTTGTTAAAACCCACAGAATGAACAACACATTAGGGAACCCTAAATTATGGACTTAAGTTAACAATAACAATAATGCATCAGTTGTTAACAAGTGTGCAATACAAGGTGTTAATAACAGGGGATCTGGGGTGGGCCAGAAGACGACTTCGGACATTTTATGTATCTTCTCTTCAATTTTTCCATAAACCTATGACTGCTCTAAAAATAAAGTCATGAACTCTTTTAAAAAATGACATGGACACAGATACAAGCTGAACAAGAGCCATACCCAATTAGCAGCTAAACCTTTGCTGTTCCAAGCCTGGAGATCTGGTGGCTATCTGAGACATGACCACAGCAAAGCAAACTAAGACGTGGCCCTAATGGGCTAAACAGACTGAACTCCACACTTTCTGCAGTGAGGAGACAGCAAAGAGTTTAAGCCGTGGCATGATCAGACTTCTATTTTATCAAAGTTCAGCTGCGTACTTCTCGTTAGGTAAACATGAACATACACGTTTATCTGTGTTCCTCCTTCAATATCATCTGAAGCGACCATAAGGAATTTTGAAAAGGCAAAAGCCTGAAAGAATTTGGAAAGGAAGCCCATTAGCAAAAAAAGGAGATTTTCAATATGCTAAGTAGATGGAAATAACTATTTAACAGAGATGAGGCTGTTAACTATGAAAAACAAAGACCGTAGAAAGAAAAGTAGGAAGAGAAAAAAAGGGGGACCCTTTGCATGTCTGTGCTGATGTGTCTGTGGAAGGCTAAGGGATTCACAGCGTCCCGGACTGAAAAATCCCCCAAATTATACCAGCACGCACGAACTTTCACCTGTCACTCGACATCAGTGTACCTTGACACATTTTGGTACAATCTTGCCATGGCCCATACGGATCCCACGTGAACAGGTCGCTCCCCTCTTCCATAGGGATATTGAAGGAATAACGCACATCAGGGTTGTATAAATTACCCACACACAGTACCTCGATAAAAATACAGAGGAGCATTCAGTCAGTTAATAGAAGACATCTTCTTAAAAGACCTCATTTTATATTTAAATGCAAAAAACTCAGCCATCTGTTTACAAATATGATTAAAACCCGATCTTACTAACGACGGAGCATTTACCTGCAAGACAAGTTCTTCCTCCAGCCGATCAGTACTGTTAATTCTTTCAATTGAGTTGTTTGAACCACTGTATTCAAAAATAGCTCCCTGTATGTTGATTTCTTTTTTTGACATACTGACCACAAAATTCCCATTCAAAAGGAAATTCCCTCGAGTGTCAGATAATGCTGTAAAACAATAGGACTCATGAAAGAGGAAAAACAGTCAGCAGTACAGCAAATATATTTTAACTTTTAAAACTGACCCTTTTTTGAAATTAAAGAAGTGTAAATTACTATTAAGGAAATAAACTTTATTTTACTGTAATGTGGTAGCTAACCCATAGGTAAGGAGCTTGAGCCCTTCAGCCAAAGACATTAATATCAACTCACCCTGTACTTTTCTACCTAAGTTGGTCACCTTCCAGAGCACGCAGCTCCCGGGGGAACACACGGGAAGAGGGCGAGGAGGCCGACCAGCTGCATGGACCCCGGCCCTGACGGCAGGGAAGGGGAGACCAGCAGGTGGCTGCAACGTCCCATTCACGCTTCTCCCGGACAGCAGTGCAGGGAGCCTCAGACTCTAGGGCCAATGTCCTAAAGGGCCAAACAAGGACTATCCTGTTCTGCGCGTAAGTGCCAGTCTGTTCCTCGAGAGGCGCTCTCTCACCGTGAGTGGCCATGTGATGAGCGTCTCCCAACACCCCGCTCCCCTCTCCGTTCACACTCCCTCTCGTCCCTCCCTTCCCACTGATGTGTGTTAATAAAGGCCTGCCCAATAGGAGTGTTTCTTTACTTCATATACTATGTATTTACATATGCTTAAAATAATACACTATACAATTCTAAGTTGTTACTTTTTTAGATGCAGAAATTGAACAGTGTCCACAAGAATATGGTAGTGAAAAGAACCAAATTTGGTGTTTTGGCTTCCGGACTGACGATTGTAACTGTCTTTATATATTCTGCTGAATTCAGTGAAAAACCAATGAAATTCTACATAAAGTGGAAATTCCTCGTAAGAATCTGGGTGTTATCAAAAGTTGATAGGCCTATTTAAGGGATTACTGGTTACTGCAGGATTACTGGTTACATTAAAACTAAGGGAAATAAATAAAACTTAACTGAAAAAGTCATACACACTTCACTACTTTTTGTTACCAAAGCAAATTTCACAAATATAAGTGTTTACAAATCCCTTCTAATGACTTCACGTTTATTTTGCACACTTCAACTTAGATTTTGGTATTTCCATTAGTAATTCTCTTGCAAGTATATTGATATTTTCTTAGTGAACACCTCTAATTTTTAAACTGGGGCAGAACCTGTCATCCATTCCTAGGAAGATAACAAATATCTATGTTTGGCACCTATGACATACTAAATTATTTATCTTCAATATTGTAGCATATATCTCTATATATGCACTTAGATAAGATTCTTGGTAAAAGAAAAAGAATTGCAGCTAAATGTAAAAGGAAAATAAATCTAAATATCTATTTGATTGTCTTTGGAAAACAAGGGATGTTTTTTGCATTTTTTTTAGAGGTGAAACTGACATACCATACAATCCCTCATTTTAAATGAGTAATTCCATGGCATTTCATACAATCACAACGTTCTGAAGCCACCACCTCTATCTGGTTCTAAAACTTTTTTGTCACCTCAAAAGGAAGACCTGTACCCATTAAGCAGCTGTTCCTTTGCATTTGCCTTGATGAGACCAAGTGATTCCTGAGACAAGCAGCTCATCACAGCCTCAGGTCCCCTTCATAAGCTGATTACCGGCCAGCCTTTCACACCACATCAGCTTCACTGAAGCAGGTACTTTCTCAGTATCAGCTCTACACAACCACCTATTCTGGTTGCAGACCTACAGATACATCATTATTAAGGTATTTCTCAGAAGGGAGAGGTTTCTAATGCTTTCTCTTCATCTTTGGGCCTAAGTGAAGTTTGTTTAAGCCAAAAGGTAGTTTTCTAAAAATTAATTTAAAAAATGAAGCCTATACTCTAGAAATAACTAATACACCATGACTATATTCATTAACATTGAAAAATATAAAATCATAGTTCTGTCTTGCTTTAACAAAAGTTTTTTTTAATGAAATAATTTCACTATCTAGTAAAATACATGAGAAACATTTTTTAAGTATTTAACTGCAAAGAGGTCTATAACTAATTTTAGATAAAAAGATAGTAGATTGTATCCTAAATACACAAAAAACTTTAACTGGATATAGCCTTTAGTTATCCAAAATACTACGGGAATGAAGTCTACACTTCCAGATTGAGTTCAGTACCTTTTTACCTAGAACACAGTGTGTGGCTCAAGAAGAAAACATGTACAGGGAGTCACGCGACTTGAGCTCAGTATGAACTGAAATTGTGTGTTTGTTCAAGGGGCTCTTCTTGCCTTGCAAGAATTTACATCAACCCCAGACTCCAGAACTTGTGCACAAACCATATACGGGCTGTTGTTCACTAGAAATGTTTACCAAGGTAATTGTCATCTTCTGCTTTTCCAGAATAGCTGTGTTGAACAATATCAACGCTTGTCGCTCCTGTGGGGATCTTTACAACAACATTGTAACCTGCAATACAATTTTATGCATGTTAAGTTTCACAAAAAGCAAAGGGCCCAGAGGCTATTACTGCTGAATGATCAAAAAATCTGAATAGCACAGACTTAATTTCATTTTACGTTTGAGAAATGATATGGTGCTTATTCTTTTTGAATCAAAGCCTTATGCAAATTACCCAGTTTGAGAAAAAAACGGTTGTTGTCTAGGAATATACAGTTTGGGTTTCTTGAATACATTTCTTAATTTTTCTTGCTTCTAAAATTCTGCACATAGAATGAGAATGAAGCTAGTATTTTAGCTCCTGTGGTATTTAATAAGCATACTCATTTTTATATTTGACTAATACTTGTATGTTTTACATGTATACTTTACACTTTCTAATGGGAAAAAATACAGGATTCTAAATGCTATTCACAAATCCAGGAGATTTCAAAATAGTTGGGTATTGCTATATATGTACACAAGAATCTCACCAAAATAATGAAAGTTAATGAGAAACATTTTTCTTAAGTTTTAGTCTCAAGGGTAAGCAAAACTCCTTTACAGCTACCCCCAAAATTTCACATTATTTTTTGAAGTCTACCAGCAATCTGTCACAAGAAGAGTAAAACAATTAAGAGAAACAAAAACAATTTCTATTTTATGAGACCAGATTCAGAAACACTGGCTCTTCTCAGAAGATGAGGAAATACTATCTCAAACACACAATAAACAAGAAAGACAGTTTTCGCTACACTAAAAGTACTCATGTTGCACAGTCGTGCAAATCTCCCAGGCTCCCAATCAGTACTTTCTCTGGCAATATTATCCTAAGTCTTTCCTTTTCCTCATTAGGATTTTGTCCTTCTCTTTGATGCATAAGCAAAAGGAGTCATGACTTTTCTTGTGTGCTAACTGTGATACATATAGAAAGAAATTAAGTTTTCAAGGAAATTAAGTTTACAGCCTTGATATGAGACTACCGTGCGTGTTTTCAGAGCAGCCTTATTTATGACTCTTTAAAGCACTGCATTTTAAATAAAAGGTGATAAGTGGTCTGATTCTGTATATACTATATGCATATTGGCTATAAGTAATAAGTCTACAGAATAATTTTAATTCATGTTTTCACTATAAAATATTCCTCTTACCCTCAGTATTTATGTCTCTGCTACTTTTTTTTTTTCAAGAAAGCATCACAAAAGTGACGAGGTAAAGGTTACCAGGGGGCAGAAATGCAACAAATGTTATTTAGACCATGCAAATGTGTTTAACATCTTTTTCCATTTGTGAACTGATTACTACGATTTGGGCAAGGTTAGGTATTTTTTCCTAATTTGGTACATGTGGTTTTATATAAAAAAAAAATGTTTCAGGGAATACAGACCAGGCTTCGACGACTGTGTTGGCCGAGAAAGGGAACCAAGTGTGTGCGGTGAGATGAACCACACCAACCGAGCTTCATGAGCATCGGCAGAGTGTGAATTTACTAGACTTTTCATACGGACAAAAACATAAATGTTGTGGTTTAAATTATAATGCTTTAATTGAAACAACTCTTACTAAATCATGTTTGAGCCCATGTGAACACACTTTAAAGCTAAACAACAAAACTGTATAAAGCACATTGTTGTTTTGCAAGGCAAGTTTTCAATTCAAGGGCAACTTTACCATAAAAAGAAAACAGGTTTCCCAGAAATTTTTAGAACATAAAAAAATCTGATATATTCTCATAATTTTGAAGAAAAATGAAGTCATGGTCAAAAGGGATCATATGTATAATCCAGATACTTCCTGGAAAATCAAATATAATGATAATTCCCAAGCAACACTTAAGTTAATGGTTTCATTCTTCACTTTCTACCATTTTCAATATACCATCGTTAAGAAACCTAAGAGGTCAGGTCATATTTAAAAAAAATGAGTCAAATGATGAAAAGTAATGGAAAGCAAGTTTCCTGGAAACTTGTAGATATAGACATTTCAGTTTTCAGGAACAGAAGTAAAAATACCTAACTTGGCAGACTGTTGTCAAATAGTATTGGATTTATTCTAATAAATGCGGTTAATTTTTAAGTTAGATTTGTCTTAAGCAGATAAAATCATTAGTTCAAATATATACCTGGGATATGATTTAATGTTTCGTATTTAGGAAATTTTTCTTTAACAATCATCACGAACTAAGGGTACAGAGTGGATAAAACAGTAACCATTACTATGATAACTTCATCAGAGCAAATAAAAGGGAAATCTAGAAACAAACACACCTACCATAACGAGCACTGGTGAAGACCCCGGCCGTTGTCCTGCAGGAGGAGCTGTCCCCACCGCACACTCCACACTTGTCTCTCCTGGCCTTGGAGTTCAACACGTGATCACAGCCAGCTTGCTTCAGATTAAATCATTACAACAATGTTACACACGTACTGATTTATTGGCACGGTGCTTTACAAAGTTCTTTTCACAAATACTCTTCAAATTAACAGGAGGCTCAATACAACAGGATTTTTTCAGAATATCTACTGATCTTGTTGTCCATCAGTATTTTCATATACCTGTTACCATGGTTGCAAAAATAGTGTTTTTCAAAAGGTCACCCACCTAAGTCCTGCAGCAATGGGATGGCATTTAAAATAGCAGAGTCCCAGATTTCCCGAATTAAAACCCTTGGAAGTACAACCTAGGAATATGCATTGTAACAAATACTGACAGATTCCTATTTCCATTATCAGTTGAAAGCCACTCTTTAAAGACATGTAATTCAAAGACACAAAAAGTACGATTATATAATTAATGTTAAAATAATTCCAATAAGATGTCTTTCATTATTTTTTTAAATTTTTCTATTGAAGTAGAGTTGATACACAATATTACATTGGTTTCAAGTATACAACACAGTGGATCAATAGTTACATTCATTATTAAATCCTCACCCCGCCTAGAGCAGTTACTATCCGTCAACCTAGGAAGATGTTTCAGAACCACTGGCTGTATTCTCCACACTGCACTTCCAACCCCGTGGCCTTTTATTATGATTGAGAATTTTTGTGTCCTTTTATCCCCCTCACCCACCCATCCCAAACCCACCCCCATGGTAACCACCAGACAGTTTTGAGTCTACTGCTATTTTGTTCATTTTGATTTGTTTTGTTTTTAGATTCCACATGTAAGTGAAATCATATGGTATTTGTCTTTCTCCACCTGTTTTATTTCACTGAGCATAATATACTCCAGGTCCATCCATGTTGTTGCAAATGTCAGGATTGCTTTCTTTTTTATGTCTAAATATTCCATTGTGCATATGTACCACATCTTCTTTATCCACTCATCTACCGATGGACACTTTGGTTGCTTCCACATCTTGGATATTGTAAATAATGTGGCAATAAACATAGTGGTGCATTATGTCTTTTTGAATCAGAGATTTTGCTTTCCTCAGGTAAATTCGTAGAAGTGGAATTACTGGGTTGTATGGTATTTCCATTGTTAGTTTGACATTAGAATGCTGGGAACAAACTGAGAAAATTTGAAAGAAACAACTTATTTCTTCAAAATTAATAACCAGCATTCTTTGTGTTGTTTATGAAAAGGAATGAATGATTAAATTAAGACTAAAGTGAATGCCTTGTTCAGGGGGCTTTAAAGCATGCGCGCTGCCCGTCTCCGGGAGATGCTGTTCTCTGCACACACCGCGGAAACTCAGGTTTGGGAGCCTCCTTCAGGCGCAGGACAATTTCATCACCCTCAGATTCTTTCATACACAAGGTAAGTATTTAGAAAATGAAAATTTTTTCAGCCATATATTTTTCTGAAAGTAATATCCATCTCTGTGTTTAGATAATTATAATATTTTTTGCACTGTATATGGCTTTCTGCTCAATTTAGATAAAACAAGCTTTTAAGGCCACTGAATGCCCTCTTTCTACTATTTAAGATATTTCCAACATGTAAATTATTTTAAGTTTCTTTGAACATCTCAGTAGCCCTTTAGTGTCAGGCATTTTATTAACAAGATAACTGGTAATAGATGTTTGGTTATAGAGAGAATTGGTTCTATTAAATTCTACCAAAGGAATGAGTTTATAAGATTACTTTTATATTCTTTCAATAGCGTTCACTACTCTAGTTCTCAAACTCACCATTTGTTTTTAAGACCATCATCTGCAATGTGTGCTGGAATTCAAGGTTCACCTGCTCCCACCTAGAATTCTGTTGAATGGCTCACCTAACTCCAGGCTCCTCCTAACCCAATGTATGCTGAAGATTCTAACATGCAAATCAAATCACATCTCTGGCTCAACTCCAAATACCTCCAAGGATCTCCAAGGATTTCAGAAAAAAGTGCACCTTAATAACCATCAGCCAATCCCTGCCTCTGACGCTGGTCCCTTATTTCCTCATTGTTCTAAAACCTGTTTATCTTCAATAATTAGCTAAAGGCTCACATCTTCCATGAGCACTCTCTAAATCTTCTATCTACCTCCCCATAAAACAAGACACCCTTTCTCAGTACCTCCATGCCACCCTGCAGATGACCCTGTCCTGGTTGTTCACGTGCCCCATCTTCCCCCCGGACCTGTGACCACATCGGAGTCGAGGGCTCTGCCCCGTTGTTCCACCATGAAGAGCATCCGACATCCAACAGGTTCTTGGTCGATGCTTGTTGAACGTACCCGAGAAGTAAGGGGCAGGGATGAAACAAGGGAGGGGGCATCATCGCTTCTAACACGGAAGGAGAAAACGACCCACAGGAGGTCCCATTTTAACTAGCAAGTGGTGAGTTTGAGAACTACAGTAGTGAACACTGTCTAAAGAATATAAAAGTAATCTTATAAACTCATTCCTTTGGTAGAATGTAATAGAACCAACTCTCTCTATAACCAAACATCTATTACCAGTTACCTTGGTAATGAAATGCCTGACCCTTGTGCCCTAGAATTTCTATCTTCTTGGGAAGCTGACCTGACACGCCTCCTGGTTTGGGTACCACAGGCAAAATGAAACCAGAAGGCTCATCTCAGGGCCTCGGGAGTCAGTCGCGGTGGCAGACCTGCCAAATCACAGAACCCCCAACCAGTCCTGCCGACGGCATGGCACCACCCAGGGGAACACCAAAGGCTGGCACACTGGAATTCACAAGAACGCACTCTGCAGCAACGGAAGTGCTATCTGGTCACAGACACAGCAGAAGAACATTATTCTGAAAGCCACTGTTGGGTCAGTTCACGTACCCGGCACAGGCCTTGAACGCAGACGTCATTAGTCTCAGCCCCACAAGGGGTGCCGTCGGCAACCCTGTCCTTCAGCTGGTAGAAGTCAGTGGTTCCCGCAGCCCGGCAGTACAGCTTACAGCGATCTTTCATGGCAACTGGGAACAAAGTTAAATCGTGGTGTACAATTACACATCTGCACGTTCCTACGTCTCAAGAAATTCTCACATGAGAAAGATACGTAATTACTTACTCCCACTGTACTTGGGAAGCCACCGCACGCTGGGGGAAAGACCATCGATGTTGAAATGTCTGCCATCGAAACCAGAGCACTGCTGCCCCCGGAAGTCCTGCCCGCCTTCTGGGCAGGGGCCCGTGTTACACGAGCGGAACTTCACCCTGCGGCCCACGCAGAACCTTCCTCCATTCCGGGGCCTGTCAAAGTCACTGCATTTTAAAGCACTTCAGTACATTATCTCTGCCATTTACTTCTAAAACTCTTCCATTCTTTTCCAGAATCTGGGAAACCACTTAGTCTCACCAATAGATTTTGTTTTTAACAGAAGTATGTAACGTGAGATTTATAAGCAATTTTATGGCTAATAAACTGCAAAAATATCCACCTTAGGGTGGACACTGTGGCCTGGAGGGCAGAAATGATCTTATTCATGACTTAACTAACAAGGAACTAAGGATGGGAATTTGGTTTAAAACTTCAAAACAGGTTTTTTTCATACTTTCTGGAGAAAAAGAGAGCCACAGATGATAATAAAGGAAGATAATACCATGTTAAATAAAAAATAAATATATATTTCTATTTTTGTCACAAATATACTAATCACCCATTTCAAAGAGTTTCATGGTATTACCTATATACATTCATCCCTTTATTTCTACTTATGTTGGAAAATAAAAACTCTGTCAGCATTTTTAAAATATGAGTTTTAGCATAATTTATTCTAAAATACAAATGAACTAGGTCAGATTTTATTCAGATTATGTTACATTTCTCCATTAAAAATTCTTGTTAAGAGACTTTAAGTGAAGAGTGTCATACTGCTTACCACTTTATATATCATATAGCAACAGAAATATTACTTAGAAATCTTTATGGAATCTATAAAGTCTTTAAATAGTTTGATGAGGGGGAGATATGCCTCAGTACTTATTTGAACTAAAGAACTAAAAAAAGTGATGCATCTATAACATGAGAAGCAGAGAAAGAGAATATGACATGTCAAATTAGACAGAACAGTTAAAGAAAACTGGAAATGAAAATACATATTTTATCCAGGAGAGACAAAACACAGTTGAAAGGAACCAGGACCTTTCAATGGGAAACACAGTAAATGTAAAAAATGCCATGATATTATGTGATTTTTTTACAACTATTTCACATTTACACTAAATCAGAAAAAGAAAAGAAAAAATGGTTCTGTCTTAATTCAGATTCTAAATTTTGGTTTAAAGATCTGAGTCAACCAAGATATAAAATAATATGCTTAAAGTATTCCAGAAGTTTTCGGAGTCTCAGAAATTACAGACTGACCTCCAGTTTAGAAGGGAGTGAAACTGGAGTTAACTTTCTGGTGCCTTGAGATAATCTTAATTTACAGGGACATAAAAAAGACATACTCGGGGTGATCACAGAGCCGGGCTGCATGTTTGATGCCACCTCCACATGTTCGGGAGCAAGAGCTATAAGGCCCCCACGGTCCCCATTCACCATCCACAGGACGTGATTCCATTTCTCTGTTTACACACAGCCCATGGTGGCAATGCTAAAAAAAATAATAACAAGCACAAAAAGAAGTGATTCACATATGCCTAGCTAGAACATGACAGTCATTATGAACATCAAGATCGATAAAAGAAGAATATATATGCAAGTTAAAGCAAAATACGGTCAATTCAAAAACACAATTACATTTGGCCCACTTTAAGAATATTTTTTGAGTATCTATTGCACAACTGTAAGAAAATCTATGGAGTGCAAAGAGAACAGGAGATAGTCCTTGCCACTGAGGCTCAGAGTTGCACTGGGAGAGAGAAGATCTATAGGTATAAGGAAAACTTAGAGGGTAAGATGAGAATATTTCTTACAAAGAAGCAAACAAATACTAGCTTAATTCAATGTATATTCATGCTTCTGTTTTTATGCAAAAAGATCACTTTGCCACTTTTCTGCTTTTTACTCCATCTCATCTAAAGGCGCACAGATCACTTTACTTTCATCAAGAAAATGGAAACTTACGGAAGAATCTGCCCACCACCTCCCACCACACCTTCCACCCCCTAACAGCATCTGTGCCCAGTACTCAGCTTTCCTATTAATACACATGAAGAATCCATGCTCCTGGCCAAAGACAATCCCTCCGCCTGTGTGCCTGACCTCATCCCTTCTCACTACTCAACATCACTTGGGCGTCCGCCCATCTCTCCTGCCGTCACCTGTCTGGCCTCCACTACGTGGAAGCTGAGCAGATGCGGCACCTGCACTGATGCTCAACTGCGACCCGGCTGCTGTCAGTCTGTGAGGGGAAGAGTGCAGACATCGAGGGGCAGCATTTAGAAACTTGTCTACGATTCTGACCGAGTAATTTTATGTTTATTAAAGTAAATTTTAAAATTGGCTTATAGTTTCCTCTAATTGTGGTAAAATACAACATAAAATGTTCCATCTTAGCCCTTTTCCGGCACACAGTTCAGTAGCACCAAACCACGTTCATGCTGTGTGTGGCCACCACCACCCTCTCTCCACCCTGAGACCCACACCCTATGAACAGTAACACCTATCGCCCCTCCCCAGCCCTGCAACCACCATTCTTTCTGTCTCTATATTTCACTGCTCAACATGACTCAGATAATTGAAATTACATTATTTTCCTCTTCTGACTTTTATTTCACTCAGCATAATGTCTTCAAGGTTCATCTATGTTGTTGCATGCATCAGGATTTCCTTCCTTTCAGGGCTGAATATCCCGCTGTGTGGACACACCACATTCTGCTTTCTCAGTCACCCCCTGATGGACACTTGGGTTACTTCCACTTCTTGGCTATTGTGAATAATGCTGACACGGAGTCAGATATCTCTTTAGGACGTTGCTTTCGCTTCATTTGGATATATACTCAGAAGTGGTGTTGCTGGGTCATATAATTCTATTTTTAAGTTTGAGGAACTGCCATATTTTCTTCTGTAGAAAAACTTGGCTTATATTTTGAAAACTTTTTTCATTCCATTTTCCTAGTCATTTTTATTCATTTTGTGGAAAAGTATCAGTTTATAAATGACCAGAAATTTTTAAAAATTTAAATACCTTTACGTCAGAGAGTTTGAGAATCCCTATCATCAGGGAATTTCCTGTGAAATCTGCCTTGACCATGTTTTCAATCGCCGTCTGCCCTTTTCCCGCCTATTGTACTTCTTCATGGCGTGTGCCAAACTCATGGCACTATTACATGGATTTTACTTTCCTAGTCTTCCCCTAGAATGAAAGTTCCATGACGGCGAGGATCTTCTGCCCAAGGGCCCGGTCCAGTGCCTGACACATGGTAAGCCCTGGACGACTCTTTGTTGAATGAATGAATCCTATAACCAGGCTCAGTAGTGGGCAAAGTGCTTTGTGCCCTCCATCAGAACATGAGAAAGACACATTAGAAGTGAACAAAAACTAAATCTCAGACTAGAATGTACGATGTGTATGCAAATTTTGCAGACATCTTCCAGAAACATCTCAAATAATCCTTCATGTTTTCTTTTTCTGAGAGATCAGAGCATGAAACCAATAGTATGTCATACTGCTCATCAAGTAGTAGAATTATCTCATTGTCAGATGACTTAGCAGGTCTTCATGCAAATGGATTTACTACCAAAAGCATTTAACAGATAGTCCTACATTTAAGCAAGTTGAAAGATAAAGGTACTAAGGAGATTGTGAAGGCAAAATTACAGGACATTTGTTTGAAATTTCCCTTGGATGAAAGGCCTACTTAATTCTGAATAGGGCTATTGCAGGGGGGCTCACTGTGTCCAATTAATAAAATATTTATATCATGTTACCTCTGCTTATAATCTACCCAGGCTTTAAAGTAGGTTGTGGTATCTCATCACATTTACCTTTAATTCCAAAACATCCACGCCCTTCATACCAGCTCATTAGAGAAATAACCCACTGGCAGATAAGCACACGAGTCCCATTAATGCAAATTGAAACCACAGGGAGTTCATTGCACACCTACTAGAATGCCTAAAATTTTGTTAGAAGATTAACTATCAAACACTGTTAGGAAGGCAAAGCAACCAGAACTTTCACACATTGCTGTGGGGAGCGCAACAAATGCTACACATATTTTAGAAAACTGGCAACTTCATGTTAAACATTCACCTACCTATGACCCACCAATTCTACTCTAGGTATTTATGCAAGAGAAATGCAGACATGCAGGATGACTTGTAAAACGATGCTCATAGCAGCCCACTTGTAAAAACCCCAAACTGAAACTGACCTAAATGTCCATCAACAGGAGAATGGATAAACAAATTACAGTGTATTTGTGCAGCTGAATAACACTGCACCATATTCATAAGGAATGAAATACTGAGGCGCACACTACAGATGAGGCCCCAGACATTGTGCTGAATAAAGGAAACCCGGCCCACTCCCAACCCCTGCAGGAAGAGTATGCTATAGACTTCTGTTTACATTAAAGTCAAGAACAGAACAATCTAGGGAGATAGAAAAAAGGAGTTGTCTCTGCAAAGGGAAATTGCCTCCAAGGAGATAAGACCGAACTTCTTGGAGTGATGGCAAAGTTCTAATCTTGATTGGGACATTGGCTATGTGTGTGTCTACATTTTTAAAGCCTATCGAATGGTACACTTCAGGTCTGTGCATTTTATTCATATATTTCAATTTTCAAAAATCATGTCTTTGCCTGAACTGAATTTAGGCTGCTCAATGAGTCAGTTACAAATAGTGCATCTCTTGACATTTATCATTACATCAGTCATTACCTGAGCCACATGCATTCAAGCCTGAGTCCTCGGCGTACGGTAACTTTAAACCCTAGATCTGAGCCGGGTGAGCACCCTGGGGCCCGTCTTCTGTCTGACGGGCCAACACCTGCAGCCCAGTGCTCAGACTTCACAGAGGTTTCTTCCTCTACTAGCCCTCAGATAATCAGTAACTCTCACAAAAGCCACTCCTGCCCCAAAAGCCAATTACTAGAACTGGCCACAAGACTGAGAAAAAGTCTTTTTAAAGAATTCTTATCGTCAGAGTAGAAATTTTAGGTAAACTGAAGTTCAAGTTTTCAAATTCAGTTTTAGCTTAAATCCAAGAACTGGGCAAGTCCACTAGACCATCGGCCCTACAGCAGCAGAGCCACCTGAGAGCTGAACCACGGTAACCAGTGCTTCGGGTACTGCAGAACATGCTGACGCTCCAAGTGAAACCTGAATAATCAATTCATTTGTGAATTATATGAAAACTGAAAACCCACCCCTTTTTATGGAAAAGTGATTCAGAAGAAGGGTAGTAGCTGGTACAAACTCTTCAATGAAGCAACGGGTGGTAAAGGCCCAAGTTCAGCTACTGAACTGACCTGAATTTAGGTTTTTAGTTTTGTGTGATGTGAAGATAATCAGAGAGGAAGCACCAGCCAAGCCGTCGCCAAGGAAGCGCTCCTTCTGTGCTGAGGACGCTCGGAGGCGGCCAACAGACGGAAACGTACCCGTGCAAACCCTGGCCCTGAGGCCTGAAGGGCTCGCTGCCAGCCTGGAGTGCCAAACACGGTCGTTGTTCATCCTCACATGCAACGTGTGCGTCGCGACCGCGGGGAACCCTGTTGCTTGAACGTCATGTTGGCAGATGCAGGTAAGTTCGTGAGTGATGTAAGGATGGTAGAGACGTAGGACGGGAGGCAATTTATATTTAAGGGGTATGTTTCAATCTAAAACCATTAAAGACCTGAAGGAGCCACCTGAGTCTTCCAATTAGACTTAATTGAATTTTATAGGAGAAAATGTATACAGTGGTAACATCCTTGAATTTGGAGGATATTCAGAAATATTAGGACCTTTATTCTATACTTACTTTTAATAAAAAGACTCTACAGTACTTAGATAATAATATACTCCTGTACTTAATTATATAGCTAGAACTTGAATATCCTTCTGCCAGATGATCTTGAATAAAAAGGTAAAAATCAAATCCAATTCACTTGACAGGGTACTCCATCAAACAAACATAGCGACAACATGACCTGAAGTGACAGGATGAGGGCCGGCAGCCAAGTAATGAAGAATGCTGAAATGCAATCACATCCCTGAACGATCTTTTGGTTCAAAACTCACCCTTCAAGAAAACCTACCATCCCAGGACCGCAGTTCGTTCCATCTGCCAGGGGCATGTGCTGGGTGCGGCAGCCGTGGTGAGCACCTCCTGCCCCCGTGCACCAGAGGCGCCGGCACTGTTTCTGCAGAGAAGCAAAAGGCAGGCTGACCCAGCAAGTGCGCCCTACCACCCCTGGCCAGCGCGGTTAGTGCAGTGGCTTTCAGGTGATCTCACACTTTTCCTGGTTTCATGGTCAGAGCTGGAAATCAGCAAAAGTCTTTACTGAGTTCTAGTCATCAGTTTTCCTCTTAACACATAAAATGGCAACATTTAGTATTTAAAAACTTTCAGGTTTTCATCATACATTCAACAATGGGAGAAATGAATTTGAGTGGAAATACTCAAAATCATGTGGGACATTTTCCTAAAGGGCGTTTTGTTGTTAAATGTTATTCTCAGGGCATTTCCAAAGCCCCTTTCGATCTGCTGGTGGAATGAATGTATGAATAATGTGCATACAGATACTGTATAATGTATCCTGGCTTCCTAGGTTGTGAATATATAATGTATACTTTCAACTTCTGAACAAAGGGCTCTCAATCTACAGAGCCTCACAGGAGATACACCCAAGACAATTCTTTCTTTTTCTGAATTTAAATTCAAAGTTTATTTAGTGTCTAAATCAGGTAGGAAAGAAATGTATCTTATGTAATGAAAAATTAAGGTGAATATTCCCCTCTCCACAGTGGATGTTTATTTATTAAAATTTGTGATTATTAAATTTACAACTTTAGAAACAATATTCACTATGTAGAATATGCTCTGTATTTCCCTGCACTCAGTTAAGAAACTTTCATTCATTCATTCAAAAAGCATTTATTTTGTGGCACCTACTACCTGCAGATCCTGAACTGGATATGGGGATATACCCTTTTTTAAATGAATGAATAAGACTGTTTCTGGTTCCAGGAGCCTCACAATCCTGTAGTGTATTTACCCTACAAAAAACCTTCAAAAAAACTGTAAAATGATAGTTTAACAAAAACTAAACAACAGGCCCCAAATTTCATTCATTTCAATTCAAATATACGTAAGTTAAAATGTAGTCTATTAGATTACTGGGGCCTTTGATACAATCCATTATTAAAACACATATTTTCTCCCCTGCCCCAAAATAACAGTATTTGAATGTTTGTAATATTCAATAAACTATCTGTGGCTCTCTTTTCTAAATGGGTATACTTTGTAGGATTTTGTGAGTGTTAATGAAATAATTTTAAGAACTTAACACAGTTCCTGGTGTATGATAAGTACCCAATAAATTTTAAGTGTCCTTTTCTACAACCCTTTCTGTCAAATAGCAAATTTTACAAGACTTAAAACTTCTAAGATATAGTCAGTTCACTTTCTGTTCAAAAGAATAAATGTGTATTTTGAAATATATTCTAATTACAACCTTATGGTAGTTTTCAAGCAGACGAACAATATTTTTCTTACCAAATAGGGACACACTTGTGATCCAGGACCAAACGTAAGCTCACACTGCCTGTCCCCGTCGTACATCAGCCCCGGGAGTTGCGGAGACAGATCATAGGCTCTCCCACTGGGTCTGTCAAGGAGGCACTCCCCGCGGCCAGTACTGCACCGACAGAGAAAGCACTCTGAATGCATATGGATACATTTTGGTATAACATCTCTTGATCACATTTTCTGCTCTTCTGCATTTGCAAAGAGAACATGAGTATTTTTCCCATAATTGAAAAACAAACTCCTATCAAAGTCAGGAAGAAAGCCCTACAGTTTACAAAGGGCTCCTTCCGTGTTTACTCTCATTTATGCCCCACGGGTGCCTTCAAGATACAATTTTTGAAAAGAGCGATGACAAAGAACAAGCTTCATTTGAATACACTTTATGAAACATACATTCCCACGGTGACCAGACTGTACCTTTGTCCTGCTTCACCCCCCGGTGGCAATGCTGGATATCTAATGTCCGAATGGTCAAAACATAAAAAGAAGTTTCAAACTGTTTGAGAAAATACAGTTCTATACAACATCAAAACAAAGTCATTTCAAAAAGTGTCAGACTGTCTCCATCTCCAACGTATTTTTTTTAAGAAGGGACTAAAACAGTCACGAACACCGACTCTGGGGTGCGCGTTCTGGTCCCACCACTTCCCGGGATGCTCAGCTGTGGACAAGGGGTGTGACCTCTCCGACTCTGAGTCTCCTAGTCCATGAGCCTTGCGAGTCGCTATTCTAGTAGGTAATACACTTAAAGGACTTATGAAAGTGGTGAACAGGGAAAGCAAGTATTTGTCACCCCGAGTTTGACCTGCAATATCTGGTCTGCGGAAACCCAGATGAGGGTCAGTCATTCCAACTCGGTCAAAAGAAACAATTTGTTCCACTGCACTAATCAGAAGAAATATCTGGAAATTTTTACTGGCTAGAAGGACATTTAATCTTGTCAAAAAAAATGGACATGTAACTTTTAAAATTCCCATTGGAGAGAGCATATGAATATCCCTTCCAAAAATAAGCAAACCCACCGGTATTCTTAAGCAATACCTCAGCCACTGAACGAAGCTCCATCAATCACATACAGACCAGCAACGCCGTGTTGCGCTTTTACGTCAACTTCCCATACAAGGATAATCAGTGATTATCATTATGGAATATGTTTATAAGCATATATTCCAAAATGTGGCTTCACTTATATTCCCAGAGTTCTTGTCAAGAGAGGAAACTAGAAACTGCTTAAATTGGTGATTAGACTATGTGGCAGAAAAAAACAAAAAAGGGCTGTGTTTACAGGAAAGGGATCACCCAGGAAGAGCTTGGCTTTGCCTTTTGGGCAAGTTTTAGGACCTAGTATAGAAACATCGTTTGGGTTAAAGAAATTGAGGAGAGAAACCTGGTGGGAGACGGAGGGACAAGGCAAGCAAAGCCTGGATCCACCTCCTCCCAGAGCTGGAAGACCTGCAGAAGAGCACGTGTGGCTGGAGGCTCCGCAGCCTGCGGAGGACACTCGCACGGTGGCGTCAGCTATCCTCTGCCCTTTAAGGGTATCTCATACGTAAGGCAAACTCCTCTCAAATTATTACCTAATAGCTTCTGGGAAAATTCGCATACAAACAAGGAAGCTGTGATTCACATTATGTCCCCCTAAAGAGGAGTTATCATAACCGAGGGCCCAAATTTTAATAAAAAGATAGCTAGTCTGCAGTGCTACCCAAAAAAAAATTTTAGGACTGAAATAATATGCATATACAACTCCTTCCTTGTTTTTAAAAACACATTGGTGCGGTGAAAGGAAGCTTAAATTTAAACCATGAAAAACTAAATAGAAATTGAACCACAACATACAAATTTGAATTTCATAATGTAATAGATGTCCAATTACATAACTAGAAATAACTTCAGACTTACTCAAGGAATTCAGTGATATATTTCTGACTACATTTTGACCAGGTCCAAGGACTCGTGTGGTAATTTAAAGTTGGAGCCATTACATGATATTGATGTTTAATTCCAGTTTCCTTACATTTAAAACTATCATCATGTGGAACATTAAATCTAAAAAATAAATAAACAAACACTTAAAAATATAAAATTATGTATATAACATTAGTAACACAATTTATATACTATAATGCAAAATACAGGTAAATCTGATTACATCAGAATTTATATTCTTGATCTCTATATAAAGCATTATAAAATGAGGGTTATCTTCATGTTTACAATCACATGACCTCATAGAATTATAAATCATAACTGATCAGTAGCACAGTCTGTAGGTTTGGTATCTGAGTCGAAACAATCCAAGCATGTGGATTCTGGGGCACCTCATCAAAACGTGGACACAGCACTCACACAGCAACACCTGCTGGTTTCAACATGCACGCCCTGGAGATGCGGACAGATTAGGGAAAGGCCGCAATGCCACACTAATTTCTGGACCACTGTCTGTAGCTGCAGTATTGACAGGACTTCTTCATACTTTGTGGTGAAGTACAACTGATGTACAATATTGTATGGGTTTCAGGTGCACAACACAGTGATCCGACAGGTAAACAATTTAATTAAATAGCTGGCCCACAACAGAATCTACCCATCATCCTCCTGAGGACTCGAGCATAAATTCATGTCTAGAAGAAACACTGAGACCACGTGATTCAGGTCCTTGACTACCGAACACTTAAATGGGTCTTTCAGTTAAACTACTCACCCATATTCTAAGGACACCTATAGAGTCTGGGAGAAAATAAGTGTCCGGGGTAGCCGCCTCTGCAAGAACGGCCTCCCCCCAGTTACGGCCTTCGAAACCCGTGACTGGTGGTCTCCGCGGGCCGCTGCTCAGCTCCTGAGGCCGTCGGCCATGCTCCTGACCCCGCCCCCACTTCAAGGGCTCAAACCCCCACGTACGCACCTTGCCGACGCTCATGAGACATAGCCGTGCTAAAGGCAAACCGAAGAGCACTCGTTTAATAAAAGAGTCTCTGTTTGAGATTGTCCCAGCTGAATACTCTGATGATGCCAAGGCATGACCAGGAAAAGGAAACACGGTCAGACCAGAGGAGGCAGCTCTAGCCCCAGCTCCTCCCAGGAGTGCTGGGGGTCCGTGCGGAGTCACTTCTCAGAGGAGGAGCGGCGGGCTTCTGACCTCCCGCGGGAGCTCTGAGCGTAGCACAGGAAACTGCGGCCTCCACACTCAGTGAATTTTTAATAATGCAGGAACACGTTGGAGAAGCCCACATTTTTACAAGGAACTACAGAGCTGGGAGAAGAAGTTGTCTTAAACGTATCTTTTAATGACTAAGAAATTCCCATATGCCAAACTCTCTCCTGGGGCTCTGAGCTACATCACGAACACCGCTGGGAGCCCCCAGAACCGGGAGGCCCTGCAGGCCCTCCCACAGGAGGGTGGAGGTACCTGGCCACGAATAGGATAACAGGGAACAGAGGCCAGAAGTGCTTGTCACGTAGTCCAACAGAGTAAATGAAAAGCACCCCAAGCCCTGGCTCGGCCTGGCCTGGCGATCTGTGCGGCCTGCCTGACCCAACACGTCACAAAGGGGCCAGCGGGAGCATTTCGGGGATGAAAGTCACACTCATGTTTCTAAAGACATCCAGGTGCTAGCTGCTCAGCTGCAGGTGGAATTTAGGCATCTGTGCCATGATACACATAAGGCGTGTACGGAGGGGACAGGAAGGTACTCACACGTGCCCGAGCTCATGGGCGATCGTGAAGGCGGCGCTGAGTCCATTTTCTTCACTCACAGAGCAGCTCCGCAGAGGGTCGCACAGGGTACCTAATTCCGCTAGGCCTGAAAAAGTTCACGTTGGCACCTCATCAAAACGGGAAATATGACCAAATCAGAAAGGGCTAGATTTTAAAGCATTTGCAGGGGCATTACTGCCAATTAATGCAGTTGGCTCTTAATGTTGCATGAACATTTTCTAAGGTGAAAGAAAAAGAACAGATCTGTCTGCACTTGAAATCTTTTTAGGAGGTTCTTGGATTCTTTTACTGGAGAAATCAATCCAAAAATATGGGGTAAGCAAACAATATAAAACAGGGAAAGAATATTCGTTACAAGAAGGATGTTACCCGTCATTAGTGGGAATGGCAGGACAGGTGTGACTGCTTCAACTGTAACAGAATAGTATGAGATACTACATACCTACGACATGTCTTTTAATTTGTTAAAGTTTTGAGGCAGCATACTATTCAATCACAATGAAATGAGTAAACATATGTTAAGTGCTTAAAATAGTACCTAGCATTTAATACATTAAATAAAACATGATAACATAATTGTTATACTCAATTTTGTAACCCTTTCAGCAACAGAAAATGTACCATATATTAAGATCTATTCACTCATATATAGAATAACATGTAGCTCCAATATGCTGCTGAAAGATCAAGAGGCTGGCTGGACACCAAAGATGACAAGATCTTGTTCTTTAATTAATCTAAAATATGAAATCCAACATATATGTTCATTACTACAATCCATGGTCCATCAACCAAGTTCACATTTCACTCATTTACTTTTTTATTTAACATAATCACATGGTTTTCTATTACTATCCTTCAATACATGCTTGTAAATTTATCTGCCCTATAATTTTCATAAAAAGAGATTTTGTCATCTACAACCAGTTTCTTACTGTAAAGTTTTTGCATTTAGAAACTTATTAATATAGAGAATAAGCTTATCTACTGTGTTTTAACTTTATTCTATGTATTGTTTTATTCATAAAAGCTAAATGCGTGGACGTTTTCTTAGCATCTCAGTTAAATTTCTCAACAATTAGAATGTTTTTGTGTGCTTTTGAAAGAAATAAAAGTTAAACTGAAGAATCTAAAATGCTGGGAAAATTCAGTCTAAAAGTTCATTCACCAATATTTTTCTTCTTAACAGAAAGATTTGCCCTCTTTTTGACCCCATAGCCAGAAGGCCTTGCTTGGGCTAAGTTCCCCAAAAGGGGTTTTTCTTAGAATCAAGACCAAAAAAATAAAATAAAGATAAAGAGAGAGAGAGAGAGAGAGATTCTTTCTTTGCCCAAAGTGTAATACAATTGATTTCCTTAGAATTATAAAATTCATCCTTCTATGTGCAATTATTTTTGTCAGTCTGGATCAGTTTTACATTTCTCCCTGTATCAGTGTAGTTTAACTGAACACATTTTTTTCCTGAATATCCTGCTGTTCCCATGCCTTCATTAGTATTTTCAATATGTCAAGTGGCTCAATTCCAATATACTGCTTTTCAGGGCAGGACAAATATTTGGAACACAATATTGACTCAGTTATCACCCAAACTTTGTTTCATGCTCAAAGATGGAACAGATCTGATAAAATACATATTACACATGATCAGAGACTAACCTAAAGGATGCCCATAAACAAGGAAGACCAGCAAAAATCGAAGTGAATGTAGAGCAGTCGGTTGACTGTTTGTGCCTAGATTCACGCAAGCTGCTACTGGGCTCTCTAAAAGGGGTCAAAGGTAGAATAAAGTAGCATGGGCCCCAAATTGATACAGGTTCCCTATGTTTAGAACTGCAAGAAACTGCATAGAGTTACCCAATCTACAGTCCTGAAGAATGAAAACCATTTTTCAACATCCTTCGCAAAGCATATACTCAAACATGGCAACAATATCTACAAAAGGAGATACAGAAGAAAACCTTGTATTTACTATCAACATTTTGTGTTTGTCATTGGTAACTATCCTTAGTAATTTTTCCACATATTTTAGATGAGAAAATAAAATACTTCCACTTGTGTTAATACAAGTTGGGCAGCATTGGAAAAATTATTTATCCTCATCGATAAAATTTAAATAACAGTCATTCTCCATAGAGTCGTTGTGAAGATTAAAGGGGTAAATCAGGAAAAACCTTAATGAAGTGTCTAGCATATAGTAAGCACTCAGGTATATCAGCTATCATTACCTTTGATTTAAAGGATAATATTATTTCATTCACAGTGTAGGTTTTCAAATGTCACTATGATTTATGTGCACAGAGGTGGCTGAAAACTACAAAAACGATTGGGAACTGGAGACCATTCACTTCTACGTAGTCCAGAATAGCTAGCATTGAATCACTTAAAAAACAGTAGGATATGTCAGACATAGTCATGCTTATCTTTTAGTATAAATATGTGATAATAAGGCATCAACAATGTAAGAAATATAATAAATTCAATGGACTCTTATTAGATGACTGACTGATAAGATACACAAACACAGCCATAGAATACTTTGCAGGGAGAAATGAATGGGGTATGTTGCAAAAATCAGTGTAGTGGGTATCTAGTTCCACAAATGTGTTTCTGAAGAGTCCTCCAAACACAAAGAAACTAAATCATTAATACAAACACTTTCATGAAAACTAAGCTCACATGATTTCTAAGAATGATCAAGTCCCTACCTCCAAAATCTAACACACACGTTTTCTCCCTCCCCTTTCCTGTAGACATGCATGCACACATAACTACATACATATTTATACTCTAAGCTAAATCCTGAGTGGTAACAGTGAATAGTAGGGTATTAGAATCTGTTCTGAGGGTAAATAGCAGTGAAAGCAGTACGATCCAGAGAGGAAGAGCTTGTTAGTGGGCGCTTCAAAGTAGAGCATCTGATCCTAACTTTTCCCACATTAAACCAAGTCCCACATTAACCCTGGTTAGTAGCCCCCTCTGCATTACGGGAAACCAATGGAAAAATCCTCTCTGGAGGAAAGTAGACACTTTTTAAGCAGTCCACTGCTAATCCCATGGATTAATATTAAGTAAACATGAGCTCACGATCAAAGACCAAACATGGAAGCGAACAAGCCAGCCAGAGAAAGGGCACCAAACAATTCATGACCACACTTAGCACAGATTTCCCAACATCAAGAGTCAGAAGACAGTGCAGCAATATATTCAAAATCCCAAGAAAAAATAACTATTAACCTAAAATGGAACCTAAATAGAGAATTTTTCACTAACGCATCTTCACTAAAGGAACTTGTAAAGGATATAATTCAGAAAAAAAAAAAAAGGAAAATTACCTTGGAAAGCAAAGCTTGAGGTGTGAGAATTATGTAAAATTCATAAATAGTGGCACAAATGTAAACAAATATTGAATGTAAAACATTATCCCTTAATATGCAAGGTTTGCAAACTGATAGAAAATAGCAGACAACAATACCATGCAAGTTAGGGAGAAGTCAAAGTTTAAGTAATCTAAGATAGTGTTACTGTAGGAGAGAGGTTTAGACAAAGTCAACTTAAAACTTAAAAAGTTAACTCTGACCACAGTAAGCTCAAAAATAATAAAACAGTATATAAAATTCTCAACCTGCAGTAGGAAAAGTGGAATAAGAAAACTACTAATTTAAAAACTTAGCCCCGAGAAAGGCCAGAAAAGGCAGAAGGGAGGCACACAGTAAAAAAGGGGATAAACAGAAGGCAAACGCAAAATGGTGCATATATAATTACAATAAAGTAAATGGACTAACCTTGTTGGTTAAACATGATTATAGATATTACTTTTAAAATCCAATTATACAGTTTCCAAGAAAATCACCTAAGGTATAAAGTCATTGGAAAATTTAAGAAAAAGATATGTTCAGCAAATACTAAATGACAAAGTTGAGGTAGCTCTAGTATATATTTAAAATATGATGTCTGACAATGACTATACTAATTTTTTCTCTTTAAGAAGCACTGCTAAAGAGAGCCACTATACAACTGTAAAAGGTTCAATTCAAACTTACAGGCACCTTTTAAGTTAGCCTGAAAATAGAAGAAATGAAACTTTTAATACTATATGGAGAGAGTGGCAGATCCATACTCATGTTTCAAATTAGTGACCCAATAAGCAAAAAAAATTAAGATATAGTTGATTTGAGCAACATGATTAGCAAGCCTGATTTAACAAACATACAGTACATGCACACATCTGCTGTGTACCATGGTCAGAGAATATACATTCTCTTTAAACATACATGGAGCACTTTCTTTAATTGGCCACATAGGAGACCACAAAGAAAAGTCAAAGAAATCATGATGGAATTTACATATACCTAGAATTTTTTAGAATCTTCAATTGCATAAAATACTATCAAAACTATGGGACATAACAAAAATGAAATCTTGAAGTAAACTGATAGTCATAAATAATAAAATCAGGAAAGTCCTGGATATTAATCAGCTAAGCAGTCAATTTACATTACAAACAGAACAGGGGAGTAAATTGAAAAACAGAGCAGGAATTAATGAAATAAAAATGAGAAATAAAAAGCCAATAGCTGATCCTATAGACAACAGATAATATGCCAGTGAAATTGAGCCATTAAATTTAATTTAAACTTAAAAAAGAGAAATAAAATGGATCACAACTATAGCTATAGACAGAAGACCTTAAAAAGATGAAATGCTCAGAAAACAATTTAAGTTAATAAATTTTGCTACTAAAGGAAATGGCCAAATATCTAGAAAAAAATACTTTCAAAATATATTCAAGAAGACAAAATAGTCCAGTTACCATTTGACAAATTAAATAGTTAAAACTCTTTCCACAAGAAAACATGAAACCCAGACAGCTCTCCAGGTGATATTTCTCAAGCTTTCAAACTACAGATCAAGCCGATATTAGAGTGAGTCTCCAGGGAACGGAAAACAACATACACTCCCACTCTATAAAGTGAATAAAACCTTAGTATCAACATTAGACAAATATGATATGATAAAAAGAAAGTCATTTCACTCCTGAAAATATATGCATAGAATGAAATCTGTGTTAAAAAAGGGGGGGCACAGGGACTAGATCAAGGTTGGTTTAGCATTAGAACATCTATAAAAGGAATTCACTAGATTAAAATAATTATATGATCATTTCAATATCTGCAAAAATTTTTTTTAAGAAAGTAAAGCATACTGTGCGGGGGCACAGGGAGGGCAGTACAACACAGAGAAGACAAGTAGTGATTCTACAGCATCTTACTACGCTGATGGACAGTGACTGTAATGGGGTATGTGGGGGGGACTTGGTGATGGGGGGAGTCTCGTAACCATGATGTTGCTCATGTAATTGTACATTAATGATACCAAAAAAAATGATACATAAACAGAAAAATAAAGAAAGTAAAGCATACATTAATTTTTAAAACACTCAAAGAATTAGGATAAGATTATCTGCCAAGGACCTATAATGAATATTTATTCTTAATGGTGATACTTTTACAAGTATTCCCTTTAAACTTCAGGGAAAAAGGCTACTATCACTTCTATTCAACATTCTACAGGAGGTCTTTGTCTTGCTATAAGATGAAAAACAAAACAAGAAAATTGTAAAGACTTAACAAGAGGAAGGATAATTTGCCATAATTCACAAATGGTATAACTGTCCAAACAGAAAGCCAAAAGAGTCTTCAGATAAATTATGAAGAATAATTAATAACTTAGGTGGTTGGATTTAAAAATAAACCAAATACTCTACTGCATTTCTATCAATCAGCAGCATATGCTGTTTATACTAATACAAGTTATATGTGTGGTCTGAGGAAAATGCTATCTACATAGAAAAGGAACTGACAAAACTCTGGTACCATATAAAAAATTGTCCCAAATGGTTTAGAGATGTACATGTAAAAGGACAAATGTTTAAATATTTGTAAGAGAAAGAGTATGTTTAGACTTTGAGATACGAAAGGGTTTTTTAAATAAGATATGAAATCACTAACCCTAAAATTATAAACTCAGCTACATTATATATTTTGAAACAAACAAATGAAAACTAAGCAACAAATTATAAAGATATTTGCACTCTATCTAAACCAAAAGGGTTTGGTATTGAGAAGTTATAAAGAGCACCTAAAAAGCAGTAAGAAAATGACAAATACCATAGTGGAAAAATAGGCAACATTTCTTTCATTCCTCCCAAAAAAGCAAATACAAATGTCCAGTAAACACGTGACAAGAGGGTCAAGCTCACTAGTAATCAAGGACTGAAAGTTATTACTGTAATGAAATACATTACATTTAGGTAGGCAAAAATGAGAAATCTGAGGATACCTTGCGTTTGTTGATAAGGATATAATCAAAATGAATGCTTACACACTACTGATAAAGGTGTAAATTGGTACAACCACCTTAGAAAATAATTTGGCATGTCTTATAAAGCTGAACATTAGCACATGTGATGACACAGACATTATCATCAGACTGTACCTTAGCTTTTACAGTCAAGTTCATAATAGGAAAGAGCTGGACTCAGCCCAAGTAGCCACTGCTAAGGTGTGATGTGCAAGCTGTGGCGGAAATATTACACAGCAGTAAAAATGAACGACTTATAACACAGAGCTCAAAAAGAAGGAAAACAGCTTCCTTTAGGAGCATGCACAGACACCATTTTTTTTAAAAGACTCAAAAAATTAGGATAAGGTTATCTGCTAAGAACCTATAACAAAGATTATTCTTAATGGTAAAACTTAAAAAGTATCTCCTTTAAAATCTAGGGGAAAAGCCTACTGTCATCACTTCTAGTCAACAAAAATAACAAAACTATTTTTCAAAAGATAGAAGGGACTGAAACATACGGAACTCGCAGCAGTGGCCACGTCTTGGGGTGATCCCAAGGGAGAGATCAAGGACTTAGCACAGGCCACACAGTAATACTGATTAAGTTCCAGTGGTCAAATGTGATGGTGTATGCATGGCTATTCATTTTATTATTTTGCTTTAAGTTTGCAGATGTTATTATGTCTTATTTCATATGCAAACAGTATATAATAAAGGCCTTTTAATACTTCAAGCTTTGCATAGCACTTAATATTTAGTAATCGGCACATAAGTATCTGTTCTTTTTTTTAATTTATGGAAGCAGAGTCAAATAATAATGACAATTATTCATCAAGACAATCAAAATGATTAAAATATAAAAATAGAAGGAAAGTAATCTAAACATTTTAAACAATTATATAAACTATCTTTAATTTATAACTTACCTAATGTATCACATTGCTCTCTAGCTCCACAAATGTCTTCCCTTAAAACAAAAGATTTATTTTGAAGCAATTTCAGAAAATATTTTGAAACAAACCAAAACAGACATAAAGTTTTAACTATGTCATGACTATTACCACAAACAGACTTCCAAAATCCATCTTATTAAAGCTCTCAGTAAGTTTAAACCGAGTAATAGGCCATTTATGCATATCCATAAGCAACAGATGCTTTATAACAGTGATTGCTCTAAATACATGAAGCTTTACCCAAGTTCAATGAAAAGCTTTCTAAGTGTACTTTTCACCTGTCTGCTTTTCTTACGTAGTAGATATAACATAGGCACTCTCTTCTCAGGGTTTCAATGTCACTATGAACCTCAACTATTCTCAGCTGCATAGAGTGAAGTTCTCAGACACTACCAAGTCACTTAAATTTTTTACTTCCGCCTTCTTAGTCCCTAACCATTCAACTTGACAGTTCTCGTGTCTCTCTTCTTATGTCTCTGCATGTAGCCCTTTCCTCCTTCCCACCTTCAGTTTGTTCTCTCCAATCTTTGCTGCTTGGCTTCTGACTACCATCCAGGACAGAACCACAGGCTGATGATAGAGCCTGTGTGTAAAATTACGTTGATGCTCCTTTAGTTTTGAAAAGAGACAAAGCACATGGAGCACATGTCAGCTATTTTAAATGGATTAAATATTTTCATTTCAGGATTCTAGAAAGCTGAGATTTCTAAGCCTGACCTGTAAGTGAATGAATCACTTCCTTTGGACAAACAGCCAACCAGTCAACCAGCCAGCCAAGCATGTAAGTATTACGGCAGTGTCAGTGCTGCTGAGACACAGGCATGAATTAAGGCAGCATGGTGCTTGCAAAATTGATGATCATTTTATAATGGCAAAAGCTGGTTTTCAGGTAAGTCAAGTAGGCTTGAGCAAAGCCTAGAGAAAGCAGCCTGGCAACTAAGACAGGCACTGGGCATCAAAACAAGGCACAGGTTAAAACTTTTTAAGTACAGGGCGTCCAAAGGTAGACAACCAAATTACATTCAAACTCTTCTTTCCAAGGGACTGAAAGACCAAGTGGGGAACAAACAAAACCCAACTACATTAATTTCCAATATGTCTCCCAATTCTCTCCTTCTGTCAATAATAAAATAAGGAAATTATTTTGTTCCGGTCAGGCCATTACTTAGCAACCTAACATTGCTAATTTTCTAAGGAATCAACTAGTATTCTGGTTCAAAGAAAACAGAAGAAAAGGCTTTCATTCGATAGTATCTTTTGTGATACAAGTTCTCCTCGAACACTTCCATGTATCACTGACAAACAATTCGGGTAACGGAAGTGGGGGTGAGCATGCATGCAGGGGAGCAGGGCGGCAACTAGAGAAGGGCCGCTCCTGCAGCCGCACCTGGTGATTAGAACGGCCGTGTCGTGGTGCGCGGGGTGCGCGTCGTCAGGCACGTTCTGCGTTTGCTGCCATAAACAAAAGTTGTGTAATGTTGTAGCTGCATTGAAACTGATGACTGGTCCTTCCTGCACAAAAAGCAAGCGATTCACCGTCACATCAAAACAAGCAGGGCCTCTGTTCCTTACATGCCAGCACAGACGCGATTTGTCACAGAGCATTTTAAAACAGGCAAATGAAGTGCCACGTAATTAGTCTAACAGAATTTAGCAATAATGAAAAAAATATCATCATTATAATGAGATCTAATTAGGGCGTTCCCAAGAAGACCGCCACTATTTAGGCTCAAAAACTCCTAGAAATTACCATATTTTATGTCCTTCAACAATTACATAAGTGGATGATACCAGGAGGCTTTTCACTTTCAGTTTTTAAATAGTTTACTTTTGGTACTTTCTCTGCTGTCATGCCATTTTATTAACACCACGACAGAAAAAGCTAAGCTCACTCCTTCTCAAATCAAGTCTTTTAATGTAAACTTTAAGAATAGCTTATTTCTGGTAAGTTTCATGATCTCTATATATTCCCATTAAGTGTCTACTACAACTAAGATTACTACTTTTAAGCCTGTTTCTTACCTGTTCATTGTGAATCACAACTAATTTTACAATCACTATGTTGATAAGATTTCCAATACTTGAGTCCTTGTAGATTGCTGCGACCTGCAAGGGAAAAACATGTAGCTTTAGGTGCCTAAAATGAGTATTTCTCCTCACAAGGAGACTGAAATCGGGCTGGAGGATCCATTCTCCACCTCGGCTGCACACGAGCATCTCCTAGGGACTTTTCACGAACCCCAGTGACCAGGCCACACGCCCTTCACCAACCAAACAGGTCTCTGGGTAGAGGCGCCGAATGTCGCCTCACTAGAGGGTCCAAATCTGCATTTTAACAATATCCTCAAGTGACTGAGCATGCGTCACTGCTTGAAAAATATTATTCTAGATGGATTCATTAAGAATTAACTTCATTCTGGATCACAATCCGTAGCTTACGGGACCCTAACACTCCCTAGACGTATGTACGGTTTTCCTGATCTTTTCTGCCTTGGTTGCATGTCGCCAAGTGTGCCCATGACTTTCGATGCTCAGCAATTCTGGAACCCATGGGGACAGAGCCCCGGAATCAGGTGAGAAGCTATGGAAAAGGGGTCGCAGATCACAAACCAGTCCGTCTCTGACCCCCTTCGGGGGCGCGGCTGGGGCACCTCTCTTCCTGGGCTGCCCAGGTCACGGCCGCGGGACACCGTGCTCTGCCCTGTGCTCCTCTGCAGGCACCAGCCGCCCAGGACCCTGCCCGCTCCGCCCCCGCGGCTTCGGGGGGGGGGGGGCACTGCCCTCCCCAGGGAGGGTCGGGCGTCTGCTCCTGCCTTGCTGGCCGGAGGCCAGAGGGAGGGGGGAGGACACGCCCGCAGCCGCTGGGACAGCAGAGGGGCCCTAACGCCGGGGCCGGGGCCGCCTTGTACGGCGGTGCCCCTGCGGCCTCTCTGGTCCCGGGGGGTCGGGCGGACACGGGCCGAGGGCGTCGCTGGAAATGCGGGCCCCGCAGGGTCACCACGGGCTTCGGACACATGTGCCAGCTCTGCTTCGGCCGCTGCCGCTGCGTGGCCGCAAATGCAGGCCTGTCGTCTCCGCCTTCTGGCAAGGGTGGCGGGGCCCCCAGGGAGGGTGCCGGTGAGTTTCAGGGACAGGGACAGGCAGGCACCCGGCGACACCGAGCAGGTCCGCTAGCACCGCAGTGCTGCTCACTTTAACGGGAGCTGAACGGAGGAACATTTTCCACGCAACTTTAAACATGACATCTATTACAAAAACAGTATACCCGTAGTAACTTCAGAGTTTTCCTCTGATCCTGTGAGTTTAAAAGTTGATGCTTTTCTAAACCAAATTACAAGGCAAACAATGAACCTCCCAGGAAGGCATCTCACACGAAGGCACCACCCAGGTAGGCACCCACCCCCAGGTAAGCACCCCCGAGTCAGGCACCAACCAGGTAGGCACCAAGCAGGGCTCTCTTCCCCTACAAAAGGAAAACAGCAACGAAGACGTCACGTCACAGACCCTGAGTTCCCAGAATCCACAAAGAGCCTAAGTGCAGAGTGCACCGAGGCATCTAAACGACCAATTTTTCTATTCACTGCCCCAAATATGTTGACTACAAATGACAGTCTGGATGCCATAACTAGATATAAAACACAGAACCACACAAGTATTTTCAGTTTCAAAAGGAAACAGATGCTTCACCTTTATTAAAAAGTCACCAACCTACCAGCTGGAATTTGGAAACATATTCCCAGTATCCTGACAGATTTTTAAGTATATATTACTACAGGAAGATTTCCTTAAACTATGTTATGGAAAATATAATTCAAGTTTATTATGCAACATGAGTAATGTTATAAAGTGCAGTCCCAGGTTCATCCTCTCAATGCCATCTGTGATAACACAACCTACCTATCAGGCTGCCATAAGGACTGAGATAGTGTACAAAACGTATTTAGATCAGGGCTTGGGTTGTAGGGATCAATGGTAGGTAGCCATTGTTATCACTATTACTTCTAAAACATCCAAAGGAAAGACACGTGTTGTGTCAATGCAGTTTCAAAGCAGCCATCACAGTACGTCCAAACTGGGATCAGAGGTTCCGAGAACGTCATTGTTTCATTATCGCTTTCAGTGATTACTATCTACTGACCAAACATGGGTTTCTCCCTAGATACCGAGATGAATGAGGCATGACCTCTAAAACCCCTCACACTGACATTTGCTTCTGTAGTAAAATGGCTGATTAAATAAGGTCATCTTGCTCCCTTACTTGTATGCATCTACTGTTTTATATAATCTGCATGCTCATACTCACTGTGTATACCATTTGCCATATTTGGACGTTTAAAGGTGCTATTATTGAACTACTCAATTAGGCAGAACTGTGAAGCAGGCAGAGGGATGGCCATATGGCCCCTCGTTACCCAGAGGCTTTTCTGATTTGCATTAATGCTTCTCTCATGCCCCAAACCACCACCCCGTCTCAGACTGCCGGGACGGAAGGGCACCGTGCTTCTGCTCCATAAATGCGTGAACCTGTTGAGTGTCTGTGTGACAGATGTGTTCCCAGTTTAAATTAAGTCGTTTAATTGTCACAACATATCCCATGAGATAGGAACTACTGTGTCCATTTTTCAGATAAGAAAACTAACGTACAGAGAAGTTAAGTATCACCCTGAAGATCAGGTAACTGGTTGGCATCACAACCCAGCTTCCATTTTAGGCAGCCTGACTTCAGCTCTACTCTCTCCGATCGTCTGGAATTTCAGCATCCTGCCCGAAGCCCGTCCTCATCAGCCCTTGGTACAGAATGTTTACGGAACCCTGACGTGGTTCGCGCTCTAGCCTGATGCCGTCTAGCTGTGGCGCCTTTGAGATGACCTCAGAATCAGTCCGGTGCAGTCAGGAGCCTGAGCTTTCGTTCTAGCTCTGTTATCAGTTACAGGCAGGTGGTTGGCCTCCGGCAGCAGGTCTATCTACTTCTTGTCCCTGTATCTGCAACCACGTGGCAGCACTGAGCACCTCTGGTCACAGGCCCCAGTGTATTCAGTATCTACCAGCTGCCGTTGGGAGAGTGGTGTGGAGGGCACTTGCTTTAAAGAACAAAAGCATTCCACAGTTTGAGAAATACTGAGTAAAAAAGCTAAAGGTGTCTTTACAGAGTCTCGAATAGGCTAACATGTACACGTACAGTCTCTGGGGGAAGATTGTGCAGCAGTTCACACAACTGCTCAGCCACAGCCCTTTGCCCTCCCCAGAGAGGCGTGTCGCACGACTAGTATCTCATCCCGTAGGAAATGCTAAGATTCCCAAAGAATGCCCTGCTCTAAAAAACCCTGTGTTATTGTTACCTATTACTGTAATCACTACATTTTAGAGTGCTATGCCTTAGAATTTTCATTGACCTAATTAAAATGCTTTTCATCCTTAAGTGGTTGTTTCCCTGTCATATAGAGACCATATTTCTCCCGAGTCTCATAAGTAGTCAACATTGCTTCACGAATATTTAGCACAAAGTAAAGAAATGATATGAGTTGCTTAAGTATTTTCTTTAGGAAAATTCTAGGCAAAATATACTCCATTGACTGGCCAATTATTTTGAAATAATTTATATATACAGTTTCATCAACTGTTCATATATAGCACATTGAGAGGCTATCTTCATTTCTTATCATTTTAGCCATTCTTAATTATGATAACTGAGTTTTAGGTATAAACATGATTTGATGATGCAAAACAATTACCACAATAAGTTTAGTTAACATCCATCACCACACAGTTACAAATTTTTTCTTATTATGAAAAAGTTTTCAGATCTACTCTCTGAAGCAGCTTTCAAAC
Source organism: Manis javanica (assembly GCF_040802235.1). Lineage (NCBI taxonomy): Eukaryota > Metazoa > Chordata > Mammalia > Pholidota > Manidae > Manis > Manis javanica. The sequence goes on along the minus strand of NC_133170.1, from coordinate 2,250,283 downwards.
ATACAATATTGTTAACTCCAGTCACCATGCTATACATCACATCTCCGGGACTTACAGTAACAGGAAGTTCATACCTTTGGACAACCTTCACCTTCAAAGTCATCCATGAACCACTGATTTTAACAAACTGAAGAGATTTTGTTTACAAACATCATTACTCTCACCAGAAAGATCTTTTATGTCAGAAAAAGCTGACACTCCATTTACTTACAAAGTAAATATGTGCGAAGGATTAAGAATCAGAACACAGAGCTGAAGGAAAAGGTGATATAAATGGCTAGACCTAAACTATCAAAGTGCATCATTACTTTTCATTTTAGTGTGGCTGAAAATTTTCCCTATCCAAGGAAAGGTCTTTAGTTATTATTAGAAGCGTTTATCAACCATGGTTTAATATATATGGCTTATTCCTGATGGTCACATGGTAGTCCTTAGATTTACATTATTAAACCTGTAACAAGGTGAATTTTACGAACTCAAACATTTGTAGACACAATGGAGTGTAGACATCTCTGACATACAGTAAATATGTTTAAGGTTTATTAAGTAGTAAGTCATTAAGTATCAAATCTGTCGAAGTAATGTTTTAGTTTACACATACTTTGGTGGCTTAATAATGCAATGTAAGTACCATTTTACCCTGATACTGTCGCCCAAATTTTCTAATGATAAAAGCTTTTGAATAGCAAATAATTGAACAACTCTGTTCATTTAAACTTACTTCATTAGAGGTGCTCTACACAGGTGTGTCCTTCCTAATGTCAGTTTTGATGCCAGGAACCTTTTGAATGCAGATCGCTAAACCGCCTCGACAGCATGAGCACAACACTCCAGAAAGTGAATGAAGTCATACATTACTTCTCCATCACTACACTTAGAAATTTTGTTAAATTGTTGAAAGCAAAGAAAAAGTGTAGGACAGCAACACTGTTCACTTCACGAGGGATGGCTAAGGGGAGATAATCCTCTCTAAATTGTGAATATAATGCACCTACTCAGCGCTGACGGTGTTCAGCCACTTTCCCCCTTACACCTGAAGCCAACAGACAAAAACGACTTTACATCACTTTAAACTTTTCCTTAAATGGCTCACAATCATATTCCAAGTCTAAGTCACATTTTTTCTTTTTCCTAAATTACCACGACCAAGAACATTACCAATATCGTGAGTGGGTGTTTAAATAAATGTGGTTAGTGCCTCCTTGAAATTAGGACAAAATATGCAAAGCCTGAATGGGCTCCTTCCTCAACTAGAAATGTCTGGAGACACAAGTGCAGCCAGTAATTCCTCTTACTGCTTCAGAGCAACTCTGGTCATGGACTTCACAGATACAGAAATTCAACAAGTGGACTAGTTTTGACAATCTCTATGAACTGTGACCAACTGTCCCAGTTTGCCCAGGATGGAGGTGTTTCAAGAGACGTGAGATATTTAACACTAAAACAAGGAAAGTCCCAGGCAAAATAGGCACAGTCTGTTCCTCTTCCTCCAAGGTTGCTTTCACATTGTTTATATCCACAAATACAGTTGTGATCATTGTTTATCACTAACAATATAGATAGATACAGAACCACAAAGTCTGCTGATTTTCTTATAAAGGTATCTGAACATTCTTTTGAATGAAAATGAAGAAAGCACTAAACACAGGTACTTCAGAGGTCATCTGAAATGTGACCTGAGGAAAGATAAGATAGATTAGAACACCCAGGATCTGTATAAACAGGAGACTACATAAATCATCTCCTGAACTGGTATACTCCTGGGCAGGAAAGGGGGTGCTTCTAGTAGCTACTCCACAACAGCAGGCCTAAATCCAGGACCGTCCAGACAGACAGACAGTCTGTGTGTGTCTGCAGGACACAGAGCGCTACCACTCTGCAGGGCGCACAGCTGGTGCTCTGTCCTGTGCATACCGGCGCCACCCTAGCACAACAGAGACGGGTACCAGATCAAGGACTCACAGCTATGGTGATCTCGCGCTCCAAATTCGCCAAAGCAACTCTCTTAGTAATGGCCTACTTTTTTATCTCCAAAAATATATTATTAACTTAAAATATCATTTGCTCAATTTATGATTTGGCAATATAGCCATAGTAAAAATGGTATCCTCTCCCCTCTGTAGAAATAGGGTGAGATTTTAAAGTTCAGATTCATGGCCAAAGATCAGTGCTGTCCCACTAGACTGTCCCTGTCACTAGGGGGCAGAAGCCATTCATGTGATGAAATGAATAATTCAAGTGTTTTCTGTTGAGTGATTTCAGAGATTTTGAAATGTTTTTAGAGAGTTATATAATAAATACCCCATTGACTTACTTAGCCACCTACTTAAACTAAATTTCAATGCAATTTAATTGTTGGCTTAGACTTAGACATAATTTGCTTACATCTTAAGTTTGGAAAACATTTTTAAATTAAATATGAAAAATATTAAACATCTTAGGAAATTTAAAGGACAAGTTTACTTACAATTGACATCAGAGTTAGTACATAGTGCTGCAAATTCTGTCCATGATGATGAACCATTTTAGCATCAGCTGTAACCATAACTTCCACGTATCTTGGATATGATAAAAAACGTTTCTTCCTGGAATGTAATTGACTTCTTTCATGTTCCAAAGACATATTGTTTGAAGGGTCTCCTAAAATTATTTCCTTCTTTATATTAAGATCTTCATGCATGTTGCTACGGTTGTGAAAGGGTAAAGTGGTTTTCTTTATCTTAATATCTGGGGAGAAAAAGAATATAATGTATTACCATTAAATTGAATGAGACTAAAAATATTGCATAAAATAGAATAGCCAAAAATCTAATACTTAGGCATCTGCTCCCCATGTGAAACAATAAAAGCACAAAAAGACATTATTTAAAAGTGTTGTACATTATTATGAGTAATACCACGTTGTACGTTATTTATCACTACCATAGTGATAAATGTCCACATGTTCACAGACTGCATGAACAAAACTGCATTTAAGTTTTATTTTAACAGTAGGACTATCCAAGAACATTTAGTAACCATTTGGTAGGAAATAAAAAATCAAGGACTCTATCTGATTTTTCTCAGTGAGTAAACTGGGTCCTCAAGCCTCCAAAGGCATTTAATCTCATTACAAAATAATCACATTTTGTATAAAACATAGAACAAACTCTTGTCATGACATGAAGAGCAGAAAACCAAACTATGTAAAAATGTGTTTTTTGAACTCAGAAAATCAAATGTTGATATAAATTTTATAATGATTATATAAAGTACTTGATTACTTTTATCTTTACTTTCATACAAATACAACATTCAAATGATTGAACACTGGAGATTATTAGAGCAATCACTTTTAAGTCCTATGGATTTATATAAGCACTTCTAAATTCTTGATTATTTGTACTAATAGGAAAGAATCCATAGGTAGAATGAATGCTTGTCTATTTCCTTTTCCTTCAATTTGTACCCTCTACTCTTCTTATTTTTCTCCACTAATTTTTCTGACAATTGTTTGGTGGAACTATTTTTAATAGAGAAGTAGACCAAAAGAATCAGGTAACAAGAACTAAAAAATCTCAGTTCATAAACCAAATAACCAAAGCAAAACAATTACAACTTAGTCGTACTATAAAGATCAGATATAAATACAAAACTGTTTTCTCATTATAAAAATAATTCATTTCGTTTTAAATAAGCAGCAATCCTATGGTTATAAGACAAAAACAAAGTCTAAACACTGTGTCTACCAATGAATTTTCTAATTCCTGAAACCATCCTGCCCTTTAAAATAACTATGCTCTTAGGTTTTAAAATTTACCTCAGTGGGAAATTCTGAAAATCTGGCAAAGTGAGTGAACCGTCTCAAAACTTTGTCCCACCACCTTCCTCCTGGGGAGACTCAATGACTAAAATACCCATGGCCAGGAACCTGGAGAAGATTCCAGATATATCTCAGAAAAATAAATCCCAGTCATCAAGAAGAAGGTAAATATTCATGTTTTGATTTGTTCATCCATTTGCTTCAAAACAATATTTATTGAGTATGTGATATCAGGAAACATTTAGAAATCAAGCACCAAATGGCATCTCATAAAGTTTACATTCTAGTGGGAAGAGAAAAATAAATGAACACATAGCTTCCTGAAGTTTATTCTTAAATAAGTGCTTCAGTAATTAAACCAAGAGACAAAAACATACAAAAATCTGTTGCATTTTTATACACTAATAATGCATTAACAGAAAGGAAAATGAATGAAACAATCCCACTTACACCTGCATTAAAAAGAATAAAATACTTGGGAATAAATTTAACCAAGGAGGTGAAAGACTTGTAGTCTGAAAACTGTAAGACACTGATGAAAGAAATGGAAGAGGAAACAAAAAAATGGAAAGATTCTCCACGCTCATGGATTGGAAGAATGTTACTAAAATGTCCATACTGCCCAAAGGACTCCACAGATTAAATGCAATCCCTACCAAAATACCAATCATACCGTGCACAGAACCAGAATAAATAATTCTAAAATTTGTATGGATACACAAAATATCCCCAAATAGCCAAACCTGAGAAAGAACAAAGCTGGAGGCACCATGGTCCTGGTTTCACACTGTGCTCCAAACCTACAGTGATCACGGCACCGGCACCAGCACCGAACACCGACACAGATCGGTGGGACGAAACAGGGACTCCAGAAACAAACCCGCACTTACATGGTCGATTAATCTACAACAAAAGAGGCAGGAATATACAAAGGGGAAAAGACAGTCTCTTCAATGTACCTGGTGCTGGGAAAACTGGACAGCCCTACATGGTAAGACTGGAACTGGACCACTTACACCACACACAAAAATAAACTTGAAATGGATTAAAGACCTAAATGTAAGGCCTGAAACCATAACATCTCCCAGAAGAAAAACACTGTCAGTCATTTAACTCTTAGACATTAACCTTAGCAATATTTTTTTTGGATTTGTCTCCTCAGATAAGGGAAACAAAAGCATAAACAAACAAGTGGGATGACATAAAACCAAAAGGCTTTTGCACAGTGAAATAAACAATCAACAAAGAAAAAGGAAACCTACTGAATGGGAGAAGATATTTGCAAATAATATATCTGAGAAGAGACAAATATCCAAAATATATAAAGACTCATACAAATCAACACTCAACACCAAAAACAAATAATCTGATTAAAAATGGCAGAGGACCTGAATACACGTTTCTCCAAGAAGACATACTTGCAACCAGCAGACACATGAAAAGACAATGCCAGGAAAATGCAAACCAAAACCACAATGAGATACAACCTCACACCAGTCAGAATAACTAATATCAACAAAACAAGAAACAACAAGTGTTGGTGAGGATGTGGAGAAAAGGGAAATCGTGTCACTTCTGGTGGGAATGTAAATTGGTGCAGCTACTATGGAAACAGTATGGAGGTTCCTCAAAAAATTAAAAACAGAAATAACATCTGATCTAGTAATTCCATCTCTAGGTATTTAATTGAGGAAAAATGAAAACACTAATTTAAAGAGATATAAGCACCCCTATGTTTATTGCAGCATTATTTACACTAGCCAAAAGTGTAATAATTATTTTAAGGATACAGTACATAATACATACAGCATATACAACTATTAAAAATTACCAAAGAAAAAGAAAGATAACCCCAAATTCCCAATTTGGTAGGGGTGGAGGAGTAGGGGGAGGCAAATTATTTTTTAAAAAGAAATCAGCCCAAGTAAGGAAATGGGAATAAATAAACATCAGGGCATCAATATGAAATATAAACAGCACCTAACACACACTGCATCCATAAATGCACTTGCATTAATTCACTTAACAATACCACATGAGATAGGTACCACGATAGAATCCTATTCCACAGATGAGCAATCTATAACATACAGAGAGACTAGAGCTCATAAACACAGTTGATCATTGATAGAGAGGAAATGCAAATAAATGAACAAAACTAAATAGTCATTTACTGTAATGAAGATGAATGGTTTAAATTTACTTATTAAAACAAAAGTTTTATAAAATTGTGTTAAATAAATAACATTTAGGATTTGGCTGCTGGAAATTTGACTCCAGAGGCTGTGATTTGAATCTCTAAAAGATACTGTTTGACAATGAAGGTTAAAAGAAAAATATGGGGAGAGTGGAGCCAAGATGGCAGCGTGAGTAGAGCAGCAGCAATCTCCTTCCAAAACCACATATATTTATGAAAATACAACAAAGACAACGCTTCCTAGAATACAGACCACAGGACACAGGACAACATCAAGACCACATCCACACCTGCAAGAACCCAGCGCCTCGCGAAGGGGGTGAGATACAAGGCCTGGCCCGGCGGGTCCCGAGTGCCCCTCCTCCCAGCTCCCGGCGGGTGTAGAGGAGTCAGAGCGGGAGGGAGAAGGAGCCCAGGACTGCTGAGCACCCAGCCCCAGCCATCCGCACCAGAGCACAGACACAGTGCATGCGCGGAGCCCTGGATACTAGGAAAACAGGGCAGCAGGACCCGTGAGCGGGTGCCTGAGGCCGACGCCAAAGAACAAAGAAACGGGAATGGCCATTTTTTTTAAATTATTTATTTTATTTTTGTTGTTGCTGTTGTTGTTTTGGTTTGGAGAGTGCTTTTTGGAAGTCTTAAAGGGGCAGGGCAGGACACTTAGTCCAGAGGCAGGGAATCTGGGGAACTCTGGGCACTCTAACCCCCTGGGCAGCAGGGAGCACAGAGGCCCCTTACAGAGATAAATAGCCTCCCAGCCGCTCCCCCTCCAACGGGGCTCCACCGTTTTGGAGCAGCAGCCCGAGCCAGGCCACGCCCACAGCAACAATGGAGATAAACTCCACTGCAGCCGGGCAGGAAGCAGAAGCCCTGTCTGTGCACAGCTGCCCAGCACAAGCCACTAGAGGTCGCTATTCTCCCAGGAGAGAAAGGCCACAAACCAACAAGAAGGGAAGCTCTTCCAGCGGTCACTCGTACCAGCTCTGCAAACTATCTCTATCACCATGAAAAGGCAAAACTACAGGCAGACAAAGATCACAGAGACAACATCTGAGAAGGAGACAGACCTAACCAGTATTCCTGAAAAAGAATTCAAAATAAAAATCATAAACATGCTGACGGAGAAGCAGAGAAATACGCAAGAGCTAAGGGATGAAGTCCGGAGGGAGATCACAGACGTCAGGAAGGAGATCACACAAGTGAAACAATCCCTGGAAGGATTTATATGCAGAAAGGATAAGATGCAGAAGGCCATTGAAGGAATAGAAACCAGAGAACAGGAACATATAGAAGCTGACATAGAGAGAGATAAAAGGATCTCCAGGAATGAAACAATAGTAAGAGAACTATGTGACCAATACAAAAGGAACAATATCTGTATTATAGGGGTACCAGAAGAAGAGAGAGAAAAAGGGATAGAAAGTGTCTTTGAAGAAATAATTGATGAAAACTTCCCCAAACTGGGGGAGGAAATAATTAGACCATGGAAATACACACAACTCCCAACAGAAAGGACCCAAGGAGGACAACACCAAGACACATAGTAATTAAAATGGCAAGGATCAAGGACAAGGAAAGAGTTTTAAAGGCAGCTAGAGAGAAAAGGTCACCTATAAAGGAAAACCAATCAGGCTAACATCAGACTTCTCGACAGAAACCCTATAGGCCAGAAGAGAATGGCATGATATATTTAATGCAATGAAACAGAAGGGCCTTGAACCAAGGATACTGTATCCAGCACAATTATCATTTAAATATGATGGAGGGATTAAACAATTCCAAGACAAGCAAAAGCTGAGGGAATTTGCCTCCCACAAACCACCTCTACAGGGAATCCTACAGGGACTGCTCTAGATGGGAGCACTCCTAAAAAGAGCACAGAACAAAACACACAACATATGAAGAATGGAGGAGGAGGAATAAGAAGGGAGAGAAGAAAAGACTCTCCAGACAGTGTATATAACAGCTCAATAAGCAAGCTAAGTTAGGCAGTAAGATACTAAAGAGGCTAACCTTGAACCTTTGGTAACCAAGAATCTAAAGCCTGCAATGGCAATAAGTACATATCTCTCAATAGTCACCCTAAATGTAAATGGACTTAATGCACCAATCAAAAGACACAGAGTACTAGAATGGATAAAAAAGCAAGACCCATCTATATGCTGCTTACAAGAAACTCACCTCAAGCCCAAAGACATGCACAGACTAAAAGTCCAGGGATGGAAAAACATATTTCAGGCAAACAACAGAGAGAAGAAAGCAGGGGTTGCAATACTAATATCAGACAAAATAGACTTCAAAACAAAGAAAGTAACAAGAGATAAAGAAGGACACTACATAATGATGAAGGGCTCAGTCCAACAAGAGGATATAACCATTCTAAATATATATGCACCCAACACAGGAGCACCAGCATATGTGAAACAAATACTAACAGAACTAAAGGGGGAAATAGACTGCAATGCATTCATTTTAGGAGACTTCAGCACACCACTCACCCCAAAGGATAGATCCACCGGGCAGAAAATAAGTAAGGACAAAGACGCACTGAACAACACAGTAGAACAGATGGACCTAATAGACATCTATAGAACTCTACATCCAAAAGCAACAGGATATACATTCTTCTCAAGTGCACATGGAACATTCTCCAGAATAGACCACATACTAGCCCACAAAAAGAGCCTCAGTAAATTCCAAAATATTGAAATTCTACCAGCCAACTTTTCAGATCACAAAGGTATAAAACTAGAAATAAATTCTACAAAGAAAACAAAAAGGCTCACAAACACATGGAGGCTTAACAACATGCTCCTAAATAATCAATGGATCAATGAACAAATCAAAATAGAGATCAAGGAATATATAGAAACAAATGACAACAACAACACAAAGCCCCAACTTCTGTGGGATGCAGCGAAAGCAGTCTTAAGAGGAAAGTATATAGCAATCCAGGCACACTTGAAGAAGGAAGAACAATCCCAAATGAATAGTCTAACATCACAATTATTGAAACTGGAAAAAGAAGAACAAATGAGGCCTAAAGTCAGCAGAAGGAGGGACATAATAAAGATCAGAGAAGAAATAAACAAAATTGAGAAGAATAAAACAATAGCAAAAATCAATGAAACCAAGAGCTGGTTCTCCAAGAAAATAAACAAAATAGATAAGCCTCTAGCCAAACTTATTAAGAGAAAAAGAGAATCAACACAAATCAACATAATCAGAAATGACAATGGAAAAATCACAACAGACTCCACAGAAATACAAAGAATTATTAAAGACTACTATGAAAACCTATATGCCAACAAGCTGGAAAACCTAGAAGAAATGGACAACTTCCTAGAAAAATACAACCTCCCAAGACTGACCAAGGAAGAAACACAAAAGTTAAACAAACCAATTATGAGCAAAGAAATTGAAAAGGTAATCAAAAAACTACCCAAGAACAAAACGCCTGGGCTGGATGGATTTACCTTGGAATTTTATCAGACACACAGAGAAGACATAATACCCATTCTCCTTAAAGTGTTCCAAAAAATAGAAGAGGAGGGAATACTCCCAAGCTCATTCTATGAAGCCAACATCACCCTAATACCAAAACCAGGCAAAGACCCCACCAAAAAAGAAAATTACAGACCATTATCCCTGATAAATGTAGATGCAAAAATACTCAATAACATATTAGCAAACTGAATTCAAAAGTATATCAAAAGGATCATACACCATGACCAAGTGGGATTCATCCCAGGGATGCAAGGATGGTACAACATTCGAAAATCCATCAACATCATCCACCACATCAACAAAAAGAAAGACAAAAACCACATGATCATCTCCATAGATGCTGAAAAAGCATTTGACAAAATTCAACATCCATTCATGATAAAAACTCTCAGCAAAATGGGAATAGAGGGCAAGTACCTCATCATAATAAAGGCCATATATGATACACCCACAGCCAACATTATACTGAACAGCGAGAAGCTGAAAGCTTTTCCTCTGAGATCGGGAACAAGACAGGGATGCCCACTCTCCCCACTGTTATTTAACATAGTACTGGAGGTCCTAGCCACGGCAATCAGACAAAACAAAGAAATACAAGGAATCCAGATTGGTAAAGAAGAAGTTAAACTGTCACTATTTGCAGATGACATGATATTGTACATAAAAAACCCCAAAGACTCCATTCCAAAACTACTAGAACTGATATTGGAATACAGCAAAGTTGCAGGATACAAAATTAACACACAGAAATCTGTGGCTTTCCTATATACTAACAATGAACCAATAGAAAGAGAAATCAGGAAAACCATTCCATTCACAATTGCAACAAAAAGAATAAAATACCTAGGAATAAACCTAACCAAAGAAGTGAAAGACCTATATCCGAAAACTACAAGTCACTCTTAAGAGAAATTAAAGGGGACACTAACAAATGGAAACTCATCCCATGCTTGTGGCTAGGAAGAATTAATATCGTCAAAATGGCCATCCTGCCCAAAGCAATATACAGATTGGATGCAAACCTTTTCAAATTACCAGCAACATTCTTCAACAAACTGGAACAAATAGTTCAAAAATTCATACGGAAACACCAAAGACCCTGAATAGCCAAATCAATCCTGAGAAAGAAGAATAAAGTAGGGGGCATCTCACTCCCCAACTTCAAGCTCTACTATAAAGCCATAGTAATCAAGACAATTTGGTGCTGGCACGAGAACAGACTCACAAACCAGTGGAACAGATTAGTGACTCCAGATATTAACCCAAACATATATGGTCAATTAATATTTGATAAAGGAGCCATAGACATACAATGGCGAAATGACAATCTCTTCAACAGATGGTGCTGGCAAAACTGGACAGCTACATGTAGGAGAATGAAACTGGACCATTGTCTAACCCCATACACAAAAGTAAATTCAAAATGGATCAAAGACCTGAATGTAAGTCATGAAATCATAAAACTCAGAAAAAAACATAGGCAAAAACCTCTTAGACATAAACATGAGTGACCTCTTCTTGAACATATCTCCCCGGGCAAGGAAAACAACAGCAAAAATGAACAAGTGGGACTATATTAAGCTGAAAAGCTTCTGTACAGCAAAAGACACCATCAATAGAACAAAAAGGAACCCTACAGTATGGGAGAATATATTTGTAAATGACAGATCCGATAAAGGCTTGACGTCCAAAATATATAAAGAGCTCACACACCTCAACAAAAAACAAATAATCCAATTAAAAAATGTGCAGAGGAACTAAACAGACAGTTCTCCAAAAAAGAAATACAGATGGCCAACAGACACATGAAAAGATGCTCCACATCGCTAATTACCAGAGAAATGCACATTAAAACCACAATGAGGTATCACCTCACACCAGTAAGGATGGCTACCATCCAGAATACAAACAACAACAAATGTTGGCAAGGTTGTGGAGAAAGGGGAACCCTCCTACACTGCTGGTGGGAGTGTAAATTAGTTCAACCATTGTGGAAAGCAGTATGGAGGTTCCTCAAAAAGCTCAAAATAGAAATACCATTTGACCCAGGAATTCCACTCCTAGGAATTTACCCTAAGAATGCAGCAGCCCAGTTTGAAAAAGACAGATGCACCCCTATGTTTATCGTAGCACTATTTACAATAGCCAAGATATGGAAGCAACCTAAGTGTCCATCAGCAGATGAATGGATAAAGAAGATATAGTACATATACACAATGGAATATTATTCAGCCATAAGAAGAAAACAAATCCTACAATTTGCCACAACATGGATGGAGCTGGAGGGTATTATGCTCAGTAAAATAAGCCAAGCAGAGAAAGACAAATACCAAATGATTTCACTCATATGTGGAGCATAAGAACAAAGGAAAAACTGAAGGAACAGAACAGCAGCAGAAGCACAGAACCCAAGAATGGACTAATAGTTACCAAAGGGAAAGGGACTGGGGAGGATGGGTGGGTACGGAGGGATAAGCAGGGGGAAGAGGAACGAAGAAGAAAGGGTGTATTAAGATTAGCATGCATAATGGGGGGGGAGAAAGGGGAGGGCTGTACAACACAGAGAAGACAAGTAGTGATTCTACAACATTTTGCTATGCTGATGGACAGTGACTGTAAAGGGGTTTGTGGGGGGGACCTAGTATAGGGGAGAGCCTAGTAAACATAATATTCTACATGTAATTGTAGATTAATGATAACAAAAAAAAAAGGGGGGGATTACTCCCTGATAGGATAAAACTAACTGTAAATCAATGATTAATGCATGCTTTAAATACCCTTGATTTTGATCATTTAAAGGGTGTCAGATGATCAGCTATGGAAATACATTTTTCTGATAATATTCCTTACTCTTAAAAAAAAATGAAAAAAAAAAAAAAGCAGTTCCTGTGTGGTGACCTCCAATGAGTTCTACACAATGGTATAAAGGGCATATCAAAGTGTGGGCAAAAGGTTTGTTTGTGTTTGTACAGAGGATCAAAGCCTGATTTGGCTACCCAGAAAATGAACTAAGATACAATATGAAGAACTTCCAACATCAGCACTCTCTGGAAGAGTCATACCAGAAGATGATCATCAAAAAACCTCAACAAAGATCCAGGCGATGCTGCAGTTGTAGCTGCATCCATCCCACTGGTTCCTGGACTTGCCATTGGAATGAAGAAGGAGATATCTAAGCTGGCCTGTGCTTTCAGTAAAACAACAAATTTGACTGGATCTATACTGTCGGAACTCAACCAAGAATTAGGAGAAGTGCAAGTTGCAGTGCTCCAAAATCTTGCGACTATAGACTGTTTACTGTTGAAAGAACATATGGGATCTGAACAGTTCCCAGGAATGTGTTGTTTTAATTTGTCTGATTTTTCTCAAACTATTCAAATTCAGTTAGATAATATCCATCATATCATTGATAAGTTTTCACAAATGCCTAGGGTGCCTAACTGGTTTTTTTGGTTTCACTGGAGATGGCTGGTAATTGTAGGTCTGCTTTGGTTATGTAGCTGTATTCCTATTATGTTAATGTGTGCATGCAATTTAATTAGTAGTTTAAAACCTATACATGCTTATGTTACACTACAAGAAGATATGTCAAAGAAATAATCAATTGTCCCATGTTTTCTTCCATTTGCTACTTCTATAGCTTTTCTTCTTCCTTCCTAATTACAACTCTTTAATAGAATTTGTGCCTCATAACGAAATTACCGAGTATCGTAATTCTTCCAAGTGGTAAAGATACCTCAAGACAAACGCTGGGCATAGAAGCCACAGGGCATAAATCTGCAAAGAAGTAAAAAGCTAACCTTTTCAAACAATATTGCTTCTCTCTCACTTATCAACTTTACATTTCCCTGTATGGCTCCAGAAGATGACTGGTTAGCCAGAGACGGGTAAGATTCCTCAAGGGAGGAACAACCTAAGACAGGCACAGTCGCAGGGGGGGCCATCAGGTGAGAAATTGGGGATCAACAGAGGTGAGCCTTAGAACCTCAGCCCCCCTGTTTTGAGATAAATCTTGTGCATCCGTGGATGTTTTGTTGCCCTTGTCTAGCTTGGATTAATACTTAGTCTACAGGCACACACCTGATCATCTACATTTCCCCTCTTACAGCACTAAACTATGTATTCTACCTTTATCTTGCACCTACCTACCACTTCAGCATTTTGTTAAAAATAATAATAATAATAATAATAAGGGAGAAATGTGGGATTCACATATAAATCAAGTATAAAAATCAAACAAATATTCATATTTGACCTGATTGTTTATAGTTCATGATGCATGATCAAAACCGAAAGTTTCTGTGATGACTGCCCTTGCACTGTTCACCATGTAAGAATTTATTCACTATGTAAGAATTTGATCACCATGTAAGAACTTGTTCGTTATGCTTCAGAAGATTGGAGACTGTTGAGAATTAGGCTTGGGGTTGATTAATGATTGTGCATTGAGTCCCCTATACAGAATTTTATTGTTGTTAACAACCATTTGATCAATAAATAAGAGAGATGCCCTCTCAAAAAAATAAAAGAAAAAAGAAAAAAGAAAAATATGAAGAGGACCATAGTTTAAGAACAATATTATCAATACAGATCTCAAGTGTTTAATCACTGCAGCCAATAAAAGAATGTTCTATAGAACTCCATCAAAATAACTGAATTTAGAAGAAAACTCATTTTATACTTTAACACATAACAGTATGAATGAATCTTGTCAATAAAGCTAAAAGAAATGAAGCATTTTTACATAGTTTAAAAACTGAGATAAAAATATATACCTTTTACCAATACATACGGATGCATGACTACCTATAAAGCAAAGAGATGACAAACATGTGATTTAGAATAATAGTTGCCTCAGGTGAGGGGAAGCAGGTGGACAAAATAGAAGTGAGGGGAGGACATAATTATGTGGTTGTCATCCAAGTCCTACATTTTGTATTGGTTCAGATATTCATGGTGTCTATTATATTATAATATAAGATATTATATATCTTAGCAAACAGTAATGCATAAATCTAGTTGCTCTCAAAGCTGTAAGGCAGCTCTGTTGCTCAGTACTGCCGGCTACAGCAGTAAAACAATGAAATCTACTGTATGAATACCAGGAAGAAAAATTTTTCATTGTTTTGATTTGATTTTGCAGAGGAATGGCTTTTATAACTAAAAACACAGAAGACACAATTTAAAACTTTTTAAACTAGCAATCTCCAACACAGGCATAATTGAATAATAGAATGTTTCTCAGCTGTTAAAAAAAAAAGAATTAGGTCTGTGTTTGATACGGAAGGCTGATATGTTTTGAAGTTAGAAATGAGTGTCAGAGTAGCACATATAGTATGACCCTATTTTTGTAAAAATGTTTACAAAGGACACAAATACATATTCATAAAAATTTATGTGATTGGCCAAAAAGATACAGACATATGTAACTCAAACTTTTAACATTAGCTGTATTGGATAGGGGTGAGTGAAAGGGGGACAGTAAAACAAAAAATCTTTAACATCTGAAGTCTTAAACATCTGAAGTGCTTCAAATCTTTACAATGAACTTGTTTTATTATTGTAATGTTTTTAAATTACATTTTTAAAAAGATCATCTATAATTTTTATAGGCTAAACATTTAATCTCATTGCCTTTTTTATATTTATATTTAAGCAGTGTAACAAATGATAAAGTGACCTTTCTAAATACTCTAAATAAATGCCCATTATTCAAAGTTGAGTTGCTGATTCAATTACATATTTGTGCAATGCCTTTAATTTATGTTCCATTGAGTCAAATGCTAAAGTGATGTTTAGTGCCTTATTAGTAACAAGTGTATTATGACCCAAAATTAATTTAGAGCAAACCAAACCATCAAATCACAAACATCATGAAATGATAATCTTCCCACTAGGCATAAAATACTTAAAAGTACAGTGACTATAAGCTTTATAATATCATAGAGTATTCCAGAATACAAGAAGATTTTTTTTATTAAGGTATCATTGATATACAATCTTATGAAGGTTTCACATGAGCAACATTGCGGTTACTACACTGACCCATATTATCAGGTTCCCCCCCCCCCCCATTGCAGTCACTGTCCATTAGCATAGTGAGATGCTATAGAGTCACTACGTGTCTTCTCTGGGCTATACTGCCTTCCCTGTGACCCTCCTAGATTTTTAGCAAGAAGATTTTTAAAAGTAATCCAAGAACAATGTAAACTACCGAAAAGTTTACTGTTAAATAATAATGCAATTAGAAACCATAATTCTACTTGAATGTCCTACTGGTACCTCATATTCAAAATTAAAAAATTAAATTCATCATTTTCTTCTACTCCTAGTTTCCCTATTTCCATTAATTTGAGAAATAACCTCCTAATGTCCTTAAAACTCACACTAAATGGTAAACCACCATGGGGCCCCTCCCACCTTCTTCGACCCTTTCTATCTGGTCACCATGTTTTGCCATTTCTCCTTCAAAACGTTCCTGGTATTTCTCCTGTTAGGAATGATGTCCTTGCCTCTGAACCTACTCAGACCCTCCCCACCTTAGAACATGAGAATCACAATCGCAGAACTAGACACAGCCTCCCAAGTGGTCCCACCATATTCAGCCTCTTTTTCTTTATGTTCAAAAGGATTTGTTTACAGGAACATCCCTTTAATCTCTTCCTTACTGAAGATATTACCATGACTGCATATTGCCCATAAGAGAAAGTCCCAGCCCCTCGCCACCAGCCTAAGGCTAAGTCACCACCTGCAGGGCCGCCGGTCAGCCAGGACTCTGCGTAGGTGGAGAACACGTGGGGCAACCTGCTCGCCTTCCCAAGTGCTCGGGGAATGTTCACGGAAAGGGAAAAGGGTTAGGAGGAAGAAAGGAGGGATAGAAAGCTGGGAGGAATATGGAAGAAAGGAGTACGGTGAGGAACCAGACCGAATAAGCTTCATCAGAGCAGAAATTCAGGGCAGGGCAATACTAGCTGTGATGGCCAACAGCCGCACTCTGAACCCGGAGAAGTTGCCTTTGACTTCCCAGTTATCAAGTACAACATTCACTCTGCTCTCGGTACACAGGTTAGAACTGAGAATAATGCTCTGTACCTGACCAGATGAAGAAACAAATTTTGTACTTCTGTAATAGCATATAACCTTCTCTCTCTAAAATGGGGACATAAAATTAAATGAAGTTTATTTTAGATTGTATCAGCATTTCAAAGCATTTGTTAGATGCCTAACAGGACTCCCGGCTCAAAGAATCAGGTGTGCCATAAAACGCTGATCACATCAGCTGTGTGGAACCCAACAATTTTTCTCATGATTTAAATGTTTCTGGAGCTATTATATGTCCTATGTTGCCATGCTACTGAATTTTATTACTACTACTATTAACAATGACAACACTGTATCAGATGCTGGTATACTTCACATCAGTTATTTCCCCTATTACTAAAAACTCAAAGATAGGTACTATTAGCCTCTTTATTTTATATGTGAAGAAAGTGAGCAAGAGGGAGATTAGGTGAACTGCTCATGGTAACATAGCTAAACAAGATAATTCTGAACATGTTTTTAAAACCAGCAGTATTCCACAACAAAAACTTAATGAGAATCTACCACCCTCTACGATTCGTCGATATTATTAGAGACCTCGACCACCCTTACAGAATTCAGGCGCACAGTTCATGACACTTCGTACAGTGCTCATTTCAAAGAGGTTCAGAAGCTAATTAGGACCCACCTGCTGGTAATGGATGTGCAGATGAAGGACAGCTGATGCCTGGAACACACCCATTACATCATAGGTGCTCGCTGCTTCCCTGAATCAGTCACTACTACAGCGCACATTTTAAAACAGACATGTGACACAAGTTACGTGAAATTTCGACAGCCACCAACTGAAACAGCAGCATAACAAAGAAATGAATTCAGCGTCCCTCAATGTCAGTGACGACATCTGAGTTACACATCACGCGGCTCTTCTAAAGGTCATAAGTGGTGATACATGTAGAATGTTAAAAATTTAGTTACCAGGGTCATAATGGAAAATGCTGCCTCCCACAAAACTAAAAGGGGAACGAGCTAGTCGTGATTATGAATACAGGGGGTCTAGTCCTCCTTGCATTACAGACTCAGAGCTGAGCCAAGATTTGGATATAAAGGCATTTAGCTCTACTCTGCAGTCTTCACACACATCCAGTACTGCCCTTTCACCCTAGTGGCCCTGAAAGAAAGAGAGGGAATGGACACCCCCAATTACTCCTATTAATCCTACACCCGGTAAGAAATTCTCCTTCCTTTCCTATGTGTGCTGATAGGGACAAAGAGCACACAGGCCAAGTGTTCATGTAAATACCCTTCTTCTAGTTCACAAGAGGCCAACCCCCGGGGCTTGCTCTGAAGACGCATCAGACAGATTTCCCTGACAAGCTGAATCCAGGATTCGCGCACAGATCAGGAGCTGAAAACAGGCACACATTCATCCACTCTAAACCTTTCAGACGTTTTTAGTGGAGAGTACCATGCCCTGGCTGTCTCCGCCCGTCTTTGGCATCCCAAGTTCACACACGAAGGGCACAGAAGAACTGGAGCCCTCTGCACTTCACGAAGAGCTGTTCCACCTCCTCAAATCCCACCCACTATCAGAAATTGTAAACAAAGCGAGACGAAGCCAAGCCGACTGCCGCAAACATCAGCAGACTAGACAACTCTACATGTTTAATGTGATATTCCAACCTCCCTCCTTGAAAAGATGGAAAATCTTACACGCTACTTTACACCCTAGCCCCTCAACATGCAAATGAAATGTTACATTTCATTCTTTCGAAAAAATTACTCAGGAGTCATGTGGAACACTGGTATCTTGTAAGCTTATTTCACACGTGTCTGGCTGAAGCTGGAATACAGAGCAGGCATTAAAACTGGCAGCAAGACAGAATTCTACCATATCTTATCTTCCTATTTTCAGATGGGCTGTCGTGACAATCCATTTCCAAACCGTATCCACTTACTGTAAGATAATAACATAACTCTCTTTTTCAAACTTTTACATGAGTTCCTCTTGAGCTAGAAGATTTCCCACATTATCTGACAATCAGCCTCACGTATGTGGAACTATTTCAGAGATGCCTTGAGGTAATTTTAAGTAGTAAGTGTTCTAAAATGCCTCCCAAAATGAAAAGCAAGTTCATGTATTATAACCTGTTTGCTTTTATACCAATACAAGTAAGTATAATACTATTTACCTATACTTACTTAACAAAATATTAGTATGAGCACTTTCCATTACGTTATTAGCTTAAGTTTATCTTGAATATTTTTGGAAAATAAAATTATAACTCAAAAAATACAAAATGTAATCAAAGCTTATATTTTAATGATTCTTTGATGCTACTTTATTATGATTTATTCTTCATCGTTCTAATTCTTGGGACAGCTTTTTACTGAAAACAATTGAATTTCCTATGAAATGTTCCTCTCACCTTTAATATTTCTCACCACTGAGTGATCCCAAGTCCAGACGCCCCCACCAGCCGGCCAGCTCCTCCTACTGCCCACCTGACCTGCGTCCTTTGCATGTCTAGCTGACATGTCAAACTCAAAATGCCTAAAGCTTAGCTCCTGATACCCCCTCCTAAATCTGTGGTTCCCACAGACTGCCCCATCTCAGTAAATGACAACTCCATTGTTCGACTTGCTCAGGAAAAAAAAAACAACACTTTGAATCATCTGTGTCAACTCTGACTCCAAGCCTCAACCCCCACCACCTGCACCTGTCACTTGACCACCAGAATGCACACGGTCTCTGTCCACCACTCACTGACTTCATCGTTACCACCCTAACTCAAGGCCACCACATTGCTCATTGGGGGTATTCCAGCATCCTCCTAACTTTCCTTGCTTCTGCCCTTGATTTGCTAGTCTTCGCTCCATATAACAATCTGAATGATCCCTTAAAAACATAGGCTGATCATGTCATTCCTTTGCCCAAAAATCCTACAGCGGCTTCCCGTGTTAGAGTTGTAGAGCATCCTACGTGTTGAGGGGACTCACGCTGAGCCTGGAGCAGCTTAAACGTCCAGTCTCCCACTTGCAAAGTCCTCTTCCAAGGCCTCAGAAGGAATCCTAGACATCCTGCACTCATGATCTTTGCATTATTTTTCTTAACGCCCTCCCCCAAAGTTGTTTGACCTTCAGGCCCCACCACCCGCACCCGCCCCTAACCACCCGAACCAGCCCCCCAGTACTCTGACTTCACCCCTGCCTCTCCCCTCCCCGCGTTCCCACTGTGCAGGCTGGTCGTGGGGCACGTTAACCAGGCCCCGGAGCCTGGGAGCTTCCGTGAGGGAGGCACTAGGCTCGTCATACATAACTAAGCAAGGCCACGTTGGGGCAAGGGTCACGCCCCATCCTCCAAAGACATTAACGTGTCCCCAGAGTCCCTCCCAGTTTTCTTCACTTACGCAGACACCCAGCCCCGGCCCAGAGCACGGAGCAGGTGAGAGCCGGGCACGCCATGCCCACCACCACAATCTCCTGCTTTCCCTCTCTTCTCCTGGCAGCAGGAGGTGGGAAACAGAAAGGGAAGGTTTTTTATTTATCCTACACCACAAATTTTCTCTCTCCAGCTAAATGCTATGAGCAGTCCTCCAGGGCTGGAGGATACATTAAGCAAGATAAATTCAGACATTTCTTTCATTTTCTTGTTGCATGATCAGATTTTGAAAATCATAACCTAAATATTAGCTTGGCTTTTCTACATGCACTCCCCCTTGCCCCAAATAAAAAAAAAAAAATGGGGGATGGTCACCAGATAATCCCAATCTTCTGGAATATATGCAAAATTATTGAATACCAACCACAGCAGAAAAGAACTCAGTTAATGTAACAGAGTTTTCATTTAAAATTATCACTGGTTCTCTTTCTTTTATCATAGCCTGTATCTTAATTACTAAAATCTCAGGCCTCTATCCATTCCATGTCTTTCAGCACGAATGAAGTTCAGCTGTGAATCTATTAATGTCTGTCAAAGCCCCCGGCACTCCACGCTTCTCGCCAGGTGTCAGCAGCTCCTTCTGCAGTGCTCAGGGGCGCCCGGAACATTTCTCACGTTCATGAGCGCCCGGCCTTCATGCACACCCTCGTCTTGCCCACCCATCGTCACTCATCTAGCTGCTCGCAGTCCCAGTTTCTCCCCAGGCAGACCCCCACCTGCGTGTAATCTACAGCCCCAGTCACACTGGCCAGACCCCATGAGCAGGATGCGCCCGGCCAGTTAGAGCTCTGCCTCCAGGAACGACGACTGGTTCAGGCCAAACAAAATAACCGGATCCTATACCAGGACCTTAGTTTGAATTCCTCAGGGAGAGGACTCCCAGTGCCCACTGCTGAGTTACAGCCCAATCCCCTGCATGAGTCTTACACAGGGTCCGTGAGCCACCCTGCGGACCTCCGAACCAGCACACCACACGGCGCCCCAGGCTCGGCTCCCCGTGTGGGTCAGGCTCCGTCTCGTCTCCAGGGGTTTGCACATGCTGTGCTTCCATCTGGACCGTTTCTCTCCCTCTCCCTTTCCCCGCTAATCCCCACTCGCCTTGAGTCTTAGATAATGAGTTACCTTCTCAAGCCAGCCTCCTGTGACTCCCCCACCTGAGCAAGGCCCTCCAATGGGGCCCCAAGAACCTCCGGTAGGAGCTTCGCCGTACAAGGCTGCCCGGCACAGAGGAGTTACTACTCACAGTTCCTCACTGTTAACACAGCAGTTATTATAGCCATATCACCAGATTAGCTGCTGTGAAGAATGTGAAAAATGAAATAAAATGTAACCTTTTACTTTAAGGAACATAAACACAATCTTAAAACTAACAGGTAGGATAGCAGAGTCATATGACAAAAGTTAAGGACAATGCAAGACAGCATTAATGACCTGCACAATAAATAGCACGGGCCCTAAGCTGTGAGATATTCTATCATCAGAGAATCCAAAACCCACATTGTTCGTCTTCTAAAATTATGAGCAGGTATATAATAACCACAGAAGGATAATGCTAATTATAAAATAACTGAATAGCAATTTTTAGCAAAGCAAAAGTAAGAAAGCACAATTAGTAAAAGAGCTAAAAACAACATTCCATTCACATTTTTCTCCATAAATGGAGTGCCTGAAGCATTTAAATCAACTTATATGTAAAGCAAAGGATTTTTTTTAATTTAATGAGACATCACTGTGGAAGGAAAAGATTAAGGAAGAATTTGGTAAAGGATAAGTGACTAAGGACATGAAATGAGCCGTAGGGAACACAAGCCGTAGATTGCCAAGGAACGAGCGCTGTTATCAGGGAAAATGGAGCTGCATTCAATTCTAGCGGTGGAGGCTTACATCGCTGCCGAGTAAAAATGCCTCGGAACTTTACCAAGACATAAAGTGACTAAAAATCCTGTACAGGAATTTCAAATGGCAAGCGGACCTCTGAAACCAAAGAAAGTTCTCAATGGAGCAGGACAGAGGGACAGACACATGGTGTATCTCAATTGAGGTTACAGTCTCCGTCCCTCAACAGACCTGATGAACACCTGAACGCGAATCAGTTCACATACGCGGAAATAAGACATTAGAATTCCTCGCAACAAATGAGAAGATCTGATTTTTATGAACAGTTGGAGTCAATCAAATCATAACAGAATCATGAAAATTAGTTTGGCACCATTACATTCAAGACCCTGGCATAAGCTCACTCTTCAATTAGGGGTTGTAACTATGATAGCTTCTCATGACTTAACATTCTTAATTCTCTCCTATTCACTTCCACGATAGCACAGAGAAAACATCAAGGGAAAAAAACTTGGCTTCAAACTGGAAAAGAATGAATTATTTCTACCCACAAAACATGCTGCAGTCTAGCAATGTAGTGTGAAACACAGAGTCCTTGTGTAAAGGAAGGTTTAGATGGACCTCGTTCTTAGCAGTAGACAGGTCATCTTTCCACAAGGACTGTTGTGGCCACACCTAAAGTGTAAGGGACTAAAGTCACCTTCCATGTTATGTTTTCAAAATGCACCTGATTGGATGAACAGACCCTCTGGTTCCCAGCACATGATGTCCTTTCTCATTTGCCCATTTCACCTCTTCACAGTGATGGGGAATCAACCTCATGGAAATAAAACTAGAGGATACAAGACCTCACAGACAAAACAGGACATCAAACTGTGTGTCATCGCCACGGATAGGATGACACGAACCCAGCAGCAGAAGGCAGACCGACTCTTCTCCTTGGGATGAATGATGAAACTCACGTGTGCGTCCTGTTACGGGAAGCAGCGCACCAACCGAAGTGGGTCGCCTAGTGAGGAGCCTGTGTGGGGGACTAACAACAGCCAGGTTTGAGCCCCTCACAGAACACGTCGTAAGCTGAGGGTGACGGCAGCTCAGAGTCACTCTGAGTGTCAGTGAGAAGGGACTGCGGGTGTGGATTTGACTTTGAAAATCACAGAGCTCATGACGTGAGGTGGTTCTGCTCCACAGGATTCACAGAAGTTGCACCCATTTGTTTTCTTTGAAGACATAAAAATGAAACCCTTGTGCTCATATTAAAAGCATAGGAAAGGCATCTATTGTGTCAATAGATTTAAAACACGGCTTTAGACACAGTGAGAACCACTCCAGAATGGCACTCTTAGAAGAGGAAGGCTAAGAAGTGCATTTCCAGGGAAAACCTGCCAAGGCCTGCACACCCTCATGCCCCAGAGCAGGTGGCACAGCAGTGTGTGAAACTACAGGTCGTGGACACCTACCATCTCATGCAAATCCCTCCCAATCCCACTCTTCTGCTTGGATTTTGGACTTTGGTGACTGACGGTGCCTTTCTGCCTCCTTCACAGAAGGACAAACAATGATACAGTGAACATCCATGTACATATGTGGACTTGACTCTTAATACAATTTATAGGCAACATGCAAGGATTTTACAAGCAGTCGATTTGTACCTTACAGAAAACAATGATTCCTAGATTCTGATCTATTATAAATCTTTAGTCTGAATTTTATAGGAAAAAATGGAAGCGTACTTCTCATATTGTTGGAAATGTAAATTGATTAAAAAAAACAATGTGGAATTCTCTAGAACCTATGTGTATACACTATACAAACTCAAACACAGAAGATGGGGACAAGAACACTCACAGAAGCATTGTTTATAATAGCGTAAAAACTACAAATAGCCCAGGAGTTCATCAACAGAAAAAATGGATACATGAACTATGACATCCTCCTGTCCAGCAACAAAAATGAACTGTGGCTACGTGCACCATCGTAGATGAACTTCCAACAGTGCTGAGCAAAAAAGTCAAAACTATATAAGCTTCCTTTATATAAAGTTAAAAGCAATGCAAAATCGAGCAATGTGTTATTGTTACCTTAGTTCAGTTTTTTGAATTATCTAAAATTCTGCTGAGAATAAAAATCATAGTAGTGTGTCTAACAGGCTGAAGCAAAAATTTTCTGTGATTATTTGCTACAAAACTCATACTGAATATTTGTCTGGATTTTCACTTATAAAATTGCCTACAGACATTAGATGGTTTCTAACGGACCCTTACAGGTCAAGAAAATTCGTTTAAAATATATTTAAGGAAAATACATAAAGTCTAACCTAGGAAAAGATTAAATAGTATCAAATTCCACCAGACAGAGTTTTTAGTTCATATTTTACCTGAAACCTCACAAGGCTTGTGAGACGGCAGCAAACAGCTCCTCTTTAGTTCCCGTCTGTATATAAGATGCGGCTGGCTGGAATCATCTTCATGCCCACTCCCATCCGCCTTCATCAGGGGCTCTAGGAAATAGTCACCATCGTGGGCTTTAAATGTTCCCATCTGAAAATAAAACAAAAGTGAACTTTTTCCATCACGGAGAAGAGAAAGCAGACTGTGCCACAGGTTAAAATGGACACGTAAAAGACAGGAGTCCGTTCACTGGCCATCACCAGCTGAACGTGACGTTTCCGTTCTTCCTCGTAAAGTCAGATCAGATAATATTCCAACAGGCAGATCAAGATCACAGGCATTCCAGGCACTGGCAACAGCATCAAAATGGCAAAGAAATCCAGCACATTCTAGAAAATAAGAAAGCCTGTCAGCCTTGGTGTATGTAAGGTAGTAGTAGTAAGACATAAGAGTTACAAGGCAGGGTGGGGCCAAATAAGACATCTTGAATTTAGAATTTGTAAGCAATGGGGAGCCTTTGAAGAATTTTCGCATAGACCTGCCTTGTAAATTCCAGAATCTAATATCCAAGGTGCTTTTTGACATTTCCACTTAGGTAACTAGTCACATTCCCAACTTTAACATGCCCAAAGCCAAACTCTTGATTTTTGGTCCAAATCTGCTGTTTCTTCGATGCTCCCTGTTTCAGTAAATGTTGACATTATTCAGATTGCCCAGGTCAAAAAAAACCTTAGAAATCAAGAATAGATATATCGTATCCCACATTCAAGTGACATGCAAATCTTGATGGTTCAACCTTCGAGGTGTAACCAAAATCCAACCACTTTTCCCAAATTCTACTACATCCAAGATCTAACATTCTCTCCATCATCAACTAAGTCAATAGTCTGCTATAGTCTAGTCTCTACAGAGGAGGCACAATAATTTATCTGAAGTCTAGATCATGTTGTTCTCAAAAAAATAAAAGTAAATAAAAACTACTACAACTTCTCACATCACTCTGTAAAATCCAAGTCCTTACAATGGTCCACGGGATGCACCCCTTTCCCGCCACACCAGCTCCATGCACACAAGGACC
This sequence comes from Manis javanica, assembly GCF_040802235.1. Lineage (NCBI taxonomy): Eukaryota > Metazoa > Chordata > Mammalia > Pholidota > Manidae > Manis > Manis javanica. Next base: position 2,224,990 of record NC_133170.1, on the reverse strand, counting down.
GGCACAGTTCCCTACACCTTCCCCCCACCCCGCTCGGCTCAGGCGAGCGTCCATGTGCCCGGCGTCCTCACGGCTCCTCAGACACGGCGGGCCCCGTCCTGGCCTCAGGGCCTTTGCGCTCACTAGGACTCCCGCCCCAAGCCCGTCTCCCTGCTGGCTGCCCCCACTTCTTTCAGGTCTCTGCTCAACATTTATCAGCCCATATAAACTGGCACCCGGCGTCTTAGCTCTATCCCCTTTATCCAGTTTCATTTTTCCTCACTGCACCTCACTGCCTGATACAGTTTTATTCACATTCGTCACTTGTCTGATACCGTCCACTACCACGCAAGCTCTGTGAGCAGAGCCTGGCCCCACGTGCCGCGCAAGCCTGCCGCGTAGCGGGTTTTGGATAACATAACAAAATAAATGAGAGTATAAGGTATGACACTGACTCCAGGGACGTCACGTGTAGCAGGGAGGGAGGGAGGAAGAGATACATACATCCGTGCATACTAGCAGTTAGAAGAGGCTCTAACTCCGACGAGAGGTGACAAGGCCTGACACGCAGTGATGGGGGTAGGATGGTGGATGAAAAAGATCACAAGATGCCAATGCCTGAGAAAAGCACAGAAACAGATGTGCGAGTGATTTTTTTATGAGAGATACAATTTTCTGGGAAAATAGAGTATGTGAGAGAGATGGCTTATGATAGATATAATTTTCTGAGAAAATATAATGATTTACCAAAATGATTCCAGAAATGGTAAAAATTCAAACAGAACCCTTTTCTACTTAACAACTTTAAAAGATGGTAATTACATCACAAAATATCCTGGCCTTGATTTCAGAGGAACTGCACCAAACCTTGAAAGAGCAGATAATTCCACTGTTTTTGAACTGTTTCAAAATATTTTTTAGAACATCAAACAATGATTGAAGTAAAACTCTGACAGAATCAAACAAACGTTTGAGCTGCTGTCCTTTTCTTGCCACGTGTTCCTGTCGTCGCCCTGCTTGGTTAATGGTCACAGGCTCACTCAGTCAGTCCTGAGAGCCACTTGGATCCAGAATTCAGCTGGGTCTCCTGCAAGGTCGTTCAGCGTCAGCACTGTTGACGTTCTGATGATTCTTTGCTGGTGAGGTCATTCTGGGTGTTGCAGGGTGTTCAGTTACATCCGGGGCCTCTATCCACCGGATGCCATGAGCTTCCCCCAAGCCCCCAAAGTGTCTCCAGACATTGCCCAAAGCCCCCAGGGTGGGGTCCACAGTGGATCAGACCCCTGTTCTCCTTCATGCAGTGACCGTGATATTGTGATATTTCTAGCAGCTCTTCTTTCCGTGGAAAGAGTGGGCCCGCTAAAAAAGCTGAAGACGGGAAATGTGATAGTATCGTGGTAAGAGATACAAATAGACACGAGGTAGCTTGTGACGTATCTAAATGCACTTACAGCACCACTTTCAATAATGTCACTTTTCCCAAGTAATACTGAAAATACACCTTGGAAAGTTTTTTATACTCCTTTTGGATCAAAACCTGGTATGAGGCACTTGTACTACAATGTTCCGTGGGTCCCACCTGTACTTCCATGTGGGCGAAGCCCATCAGCACCTCCTTTCAGTTGTGCTGGAACTCTCTAGCCTGCTTAGAATATGGCCTTGACAACTCAAAGGAATTTTTTTCAACACAACCTTATGCTTCACAATACTAAGCTCAAGAAAAAAAGAGTTTGTCCTGAAAGTGATTTCCCTGGGTTTATCAATGAAGGACTTAGAAATATTTTACTTCCATCAACTTTTCTATAATCCACCCCACTGCAGAGGACTTTCTGTCCAAATAACAAAAAATAGTAGATCTTTGCCTAAAGCCTCCTATAAAGAAGCAATCTTTTTTTTTTTAACTTAGAAAGAACCCTGGTAAGGAACTGGAGAGCTTAACAGGTGGTTCCTAGAATTATATTTAGGTCATGCCATATATTTAGCAACGTGCTTATCTGCAGAGGGGTACTGCAATTTGATTCATGAGAAATGCCAATCAAATTCCAAAAACTTTCATCTGATGACTACAAAAAGCAGGAAAACTAGTCTTCACTTGGGCAAGGGTTTCCCAGTTACTTGGAGCAATGATCTATTTGTCAAGCTGTTTTGATTCAATGAGTTCTAATTTATTCTCATAGGCCAACATTTTTACATGTTTAGAGGACTTTCATATAATTATTTTTTTAAAATGTTCTTATTTCAGCATTGTGGCATTCGGCCTTATCTTTTTCTCCACATTCACGGCAAACATAGGTACTGCAGCTATAACCAATAATGTACTCAGATTTCACTAGAGGGTAAAAGCAAGATACAAACCATTTTGACTTTCCCCAAAGCACTCACAGTTGTCACACCAGCACTGACAACCAGGGGACCTTCAAGAACGAGGCGGTTCGAACCTGTGCTGAGGGTCTGTGTACAAACAAATGGCTCCCAACTAGTCATAGAATCGAATTTTCATTTCAGGGCTGGATCACTGGTAATTACTACCATGAAGTCTTCAATCTTTAAGCATAAGTCTCTCGATGAGAATCAGCTGATGCTCTCTGCGACAGGCGCCAGCATACGAGCCCTAGGTTTGCCGTCATGGAAACGCAGGCAAGTCGCTTCCTATTTCGGACTCAGTTCCATGACTTATTGAAAAAAAAAGAAAGAAATCTTATTTCCGGAGAAACGCAGTGCCTTAGTGACGTCAAGAACTATTTTCAAATTGAATATATTTTAAAGTAGGATGAAAAATTCTCCCAATGAAAGCACAAACGTTACAGCTACTCTTTTTACTCTAGGCAAAGTATAGGTCATGTAATAAGAGATCACAAATATTGACTGAGATTCATTTTTATTTGGAGCTATTCTGTTCAATGCAAAAGGTTCTTTTCCCCAACATATAAGACCACTCATTATAAGACCACTGGTTGTGCCTGGAAAACAGCGTATTCTACACGAGCACACACTGAATGAGTCAATGACATGAAGAAAACAGAAGCCTGAAGCAGAAGTCACTGTAGGACCTCTGAAGATGGCTCCTTCTCTCTAGCAGCATTTGGCACTCTCGATTCCACAGGACAACTCCAGATAGAAGCGAGGAGACAAGACAGAACAAACCCACTGCTGACACCTCACTGAGAGAGAGACTGCTCTCTCACCAAGTTCTTGCCCATGCGCATCAAAAACTAATAATAAATAAGACAAAAACTCTGAAGACTTTTTAGCCAAGATTTATGTACCCAGATGACTTGGGTTCAAATAGTGTCAAGCAACGTCGCAAGGAGTAGATTCTGTATTTCTCTTTCTTGCAGGCACTGGGGTGTTTTTGAAATTACAGGAACTCACTAGAAGTGGACAGAAGTGCCAAAGAGGTGGGTTCTGGGCAGTGGTCTCAGGGCAGCCCCCTCCAACCTCTTACTGAAATATCTGAAGGCATAAAGCCTTAAGTCATTATAGCGATAGAAGTTTAAAACAGCAAGAAACCATTCAGAACTATTTTGTAGCTAAATAATGGAAATAGTCATATCATATTATCAAAATATTATCAGTATTGCTTAAAAATATCTGGAGGGACACATGCTATACACCTGCCAGACCATCTGTCATTCATAGAATGTTATAGTTTCTAAAGTTTACTGACAATGATTTTGACATATGGTACTTATTCTATAGGCAAATATATCTATTTTTCCATGTTACATCTCCTCATCTTTCCCTATTTAAAGGTTACAATATATTATAATTTCTTTTTAATAGGACTGACATTTGGTTTATCAGTAAGGTGAGATTCCAATATGTTTTTTTCCTTGTAAGAGATTTCTTGGCATTCACAAATCTAACATAAATGCCTTTTAGGCTTTGGCCACTGACATAAGAAACTAACTTGAAGCAATTATCAAAACTTGATTCACCATCAGAGGTTAACCAAGGTCTTGATGTTGTCAAAGAAGTCAAGAGCCAGGACTAGAGGGACTTAACTGCTTTTGTTGTGAAATGACCTCTAGGCCCCCAGAACTAGCCCAGCATTCCCAAGCATCCCCATCCCCAGAATCGATTTTAGGCGTGGCCAAGGGAGGGCGGCAAGGCCCTCCCCAAGGGCACAGGGGCCATGGTGACCGACGGACTTTCCAGAAAGGTGAACGAAGGCAGATAATCAAGGGACTCGCCTGCTGGGATGGTGGGTCTCCACAACCCCTCCCCTGGAGTCCAGAATTGCTGTAAAGAAGTCATCAGGTCCCCTTCTTCCTGTTGGACGTTACGGTCACGGTTACTCTCGTGCTGAACACCGAGTTGTAGGACGCACGGATAATCTGTCTTTTCATTAGCTGCCAAGCCACAAAGAGCCACTTCTGGACTTTATGGAGAAGACTGTGTTATCCAGAGATCCTGGACTGTGGCCAGAGGCCGTGCACCTGCGGGGTTCTCTCCGTGTACACACGTTTGATGGGCAGGAAGAGCAGAGCAGGGATATCTGGTGACCAGAGGGGCAGCTGCGGCAAAGACTGCTGGCTGGCGGTCATCAGCTTTCTTCTTCCTGGGCGTACCCCTGGCCCGCGTTTCCCGGCCTTTGCAAGTAGGTAGAGCCAAGCAACTGGTTTTCATCAACAGAATGTACCCAGAGGCGGTACCACATTTGGATGGAGGCAGTCAAGAGCCAGGGTGCCTTCTCCAGGCTGTCACTCTGGTAACAAAGTGCTTAATAGCTCACAACTATTTTTAATGAATTTAATACAGTTGTAATAAGGACATTACACCAATATCTAACAGGCTGGTACAGAAGTAACTGATAAGTGTTTGAAAAAGAATGACCTACTTACTCCTCTGAGTGTAAGTACAAATCAGCTTAAATATACGACATGGAACGTAGAAAAGGCAAAACAGGAACAGACCCACAATAAGGGTGCTGTGCAAACCCACATGAATGAAGAAATAACTGGACACAGCTGAGGTATCTGAAAGATTCAGTCTATATAAAGCATAAAATGTCTAAGTACTTCAACTACAATTGCTAGAGTAAATTTCCTGCATCACGTAACTGAGTAAAGAGGAGCCTGAGCACCTGGCACGTGAAAAGCTGCCTCGCTCATTTCCGTCATGCACGTGTTGGGCATCCATGCACTGTCCCGGGTGCCAGACGAATGCAACTGACATCGCTACCCTCAATCTACAAATGGGACAGGAATGGGGACAAGTAACTACAGCCAATACATGATGCAATTATGTCCAGAGGTGGAACAACAGAAGGCCTGGCCAACTCTGTTCAGAAATCAGGGTAAAGAAAGGCTCAAGATATATCCGGAAAGACGGCGGGAGTCTACGAGGAAGGGCATTCCAGAGAAAGTGGAGAGTGAATTAAATGTGAACAATGATGGTGATTGAAGTAAAACTATGACAGAATCACACAAACGTTTGAGCTGCTGTCCTTTTCTTGCCACGTGTTCCTGTCATCACCCTGCTTGGTTAATGGTCATGGCCTCACTCAGTCAGTCAGTCCTGAGAGCCCCTGGATCCAGAAGTCAGCTGGGTCTCCTGCAAGGTCGTTCAGCGTCAGCACTGTTGACGTTCTGATGGTTCTTTGCTGGTGAGGTCATTCTGGGTGTTGCGGGGTGTTCAGTCACATCCGGGGCCTCTATCCACCAGATGCCATTAGCTTCCCCCAAGCCCCAAAATGTCTCCAGACATTGCCCAAAGCCCCCAGGGTGGGGTCCACAGTGGACCAGACCCCTGTTCTCCTTCATGAGGTAACCGTGTTATTTCCGGCGCCTCTTCTTCCCTCCCCATAACAGGTGACACCAGTGGTCCTTTCGGGGGCACTGCCCGACACCCCTTCCCACCCCTGCACAAGGCTGCATAAGGGGAGACGCCTCCTAACACTCCAAACCAACCCACCGTCTGCACACAGCTCAGGCCCCCACTCCTGCACACTGCATTTCAGGCCTTAATCTGATTTCACCCTTGCCTTTCACCCTTGCCTCCCCATCCACCCTACTTTTCAGCTGCACAGACTCACAAGAAGCCCTTGAATTTTCATATACATGTTTAGTCATCGTTCGATGTCCAGTTGAGAAGCCTTCTCCAGCACAGGCCTCACTGTTCTTAATCATCCCCTCTTTAAAGTACACACAGCACTATCTGTGTTCCTTAAACGCATCTAACACACCACTGTCATTGTCTATGTGCCTGGGGTCACTCCGTGGTGGCCCTGAGGATGCTAAGCAGAACTGTCCAATGGCCACAGCTGCTGGGCTCTGAACACCATCGGAGTGTCTGTGCCTCAAGCACCAGTCCCAGTCAGTCCCCGAGTGCGGTGAGGATGCTAGGGGTACACTCATTCTCGGGGCGCACGGGACTCTGCCTCCCAAACTTGACTTGAGGCGGCCTGTGCTGAACCTCCCTGGACTGCCCGGCAGATGGCTGAGCTGCCAACATGCTCACCCTCTCTGTTCAGAGGCCACTGCTTGCTCCCCCCTTATGTCCTCTAACACACACACTTCTCCAGAATAAAATCCTTGCACACTTAATCCCATCTTGCTGTCTGTTCCTCAGAGTACCTCGATTAACACTAGAACGTTAAAAGTAGAAGAAGAAGAAATTTTCCCTGTGTTGACTGAATACTTGACTGAGTACATGACAATTAATAAAGGTCCTTGTCAATTTTTCCAAGAAACAGAAATCACTATAGAATGGCCTATGTAAAGATCTGAGACCGTATTAGTTGGGGCACATAGGAAGTTTAGAAAATAAAAGTTTCTGCAGAACAGACAAAAACCAGTAAAGACCCTTACAGGAAATAACTGTATGGAAACTGTCTGAACAAGTTATCAGAGGAGCTCAGGAATCAGAGCATTAGGGCCTGGCATGTGGTAGAACGGTTCATATGAGAAACTTAAAAAAAGAAAAACACCCAGAGCCACTGCAGGCTGCTCCAGGAGGGTACTGCACAAGCCAGATGCAAGGTCTGGCTTCATGACATCTGGGAAGTGTTTCTTTCGACCAAAAAGACTGCATTGCTTCAAATCCCACCAAGAAATAGTGAAGTTAACAGTCTCGGTGGTCAGGTCAGTCCCTGAGGGCCTCTGGCAACAGGGAACCCACCAGGTAACACGAGAAGAGGGCCAGGAGAGGCCCAGGGATGTTGGGAAGAGCCTCCCCCACACACTATCCTGACAAGCACATGCCAAAATTCCAACTTATTAAATACTGACCCCTCGTTAGACAAGAGTATCACCATGAGGTGATATGACCATGGGAACAAAGTTTAGGATCAGCTATAGGGATGATGAGGATAAATTCTGTGAGAATCTGACAATGGACTAAGACCAGGGCGACGAATCGCTCTATTACTTACCAGTAATTTTACAGTTCAGCTCCATTTTCATACCTACTATAGATTTTATGAGAAGAAAATTATAAAGAAGCAAAGGTCCCAAAATCCAAAGTAATACACATGAAACAAGAACATTTCTGGCAGACTTAGCATCTTCTGGGTCCTGGGCCCAAAGCATGTAAGAAGGCTAAACACTACCAGTCATGCTTCAGTGACTGAGTGAAGGGAAAGCATGTAAATGCCAAGACTCCTAGAAGTGGGAGCAAAATTAACCATATAGAAATTAAAAGAAAACAGTTCACATGTTGGGAGTTAATGCAACACTTGCAAGTAAATGGAATCAATAAATACGCTGGGGTGTCAGTTTTTTAAACATGGTTGTACGTACAGGGATATTTTGAAAGTGTATTTCAATCCCTTCCTCTGAAAGTCCCAGCAGAGTAAGGAAGGGTGGAGGCTACCCGAGGCGGGACGGTGGGAGGAAAGCAGCCGACTAAGTGGGATGCGAAAGGGGAGGCAGCGGGTTCCAGCAGAAAAGGATGATGGAGGCGCGGCAAGCCGGGTAGGACACGCGTGCTGCCCTCACCGGGAGCTAAGGCCCTCGGGGCACAAGGCCCGCTGCAGAGTTTAAGGGGACAGCGGGGGGAGTGCTTTGGCATGCCGTGAGAGCCAGGGAAGGGGGCCCACCAGGGTTTCCCACACACACAGACCCCGAATTAGAGGTGTGGTGGAGTCTGACAAAGCAGGGAACCAAGCCTCCTCGACTTTCAAGTCATGGAGGGTTTCAGACCCTTAGAGGGGTCTGGGAAAGTGCCGAGAGCATCACCGCGCCCCCTCACGCAGGGGGTACGGCAGCAGGGGCTGTGACCCTGTGTCTGAGGGCCGCACAACGCTCCCGCCAGATGAGAGGTGCGACTGGTGTTGCAGCCAGAACTGAGGTGCGCAGCACCAGCGAGAGCCCAGGAGGGGATGGGTCAGTGAGCCCCAAGAGGGCAAAGAGAGGTCACATGTTCTCAGACCCAAATGCAGCTGCTGGTGCCAGAAAGAGGCCAAGAGCCGAAGGCACAAGGGCCATCAGAGACTAGAGGAGCTAGAGGACAGCACCGCGTCCCACCTTCCTCCCAAGCCACGCAAGGACCTCAGAACACCCCACGGCCTCACACACGGTCCCTCCTCATCAACGGTCAATGTGGGTTTGAATCCAGCAACATACAAAGGAACGTGCATCAGCAGAAAAAGGGAGGAAATCACACGCTTATTTCAAAGATTCAGAAAAAGCATTTGATTAAGCAAAACATCCATTAACAATAAAAAGCAAAACTAAAAGGGCAACTAGGAAAAAAAGAGAATTTCCCTAAGTTCTAAAGACTTGCTCCAAAAGCCTTGAGTAACCCTCAGCCTTAGTGCTTGATGGGCTGACTGGTCAAAGCTAGAGCATCCTGCTGCACATGCAAATAAAGATAAACTGGGCGGCAAGCAGGGGTAGGGCCAGCAGGTTGGGGCTGACTCCCCAAGCGTTGTGTTAAGGGTGACCTGCAAACAGCTCAGATGGCCCAGGTCATGGGCACAGTAATTTTACCCAGATCGAAAGTCTAATCTGAGACTACAAAGAATCTATGACAAAGGGACACCAAAACCTACCAGAAGCTTTGCCATTTGATGAAACTGTTATTCTAAAGTTAGTGAGAGAGTCAGGGTAGAAATAAAATACACAGTCATAAACACATAGATAACATTTTAGTGTTAACTCAACAGTGAGAACAGATGTCACTAATATCATGAGTAATTCAGACTTAATCAGTCCCGATCACACTTAAAGATTTTTAGATTCTGGCCGTCTTTTGTATTACTAGAAATTTTCTACCTCTACAGTGACTGATATCAACACAGCTTCACAGATAAAAAGAGAAGATATAACTGAGTTACCTGTGTATGAAAGTAAATTTTGAAATGTGAAACTAGTCTATCAAAAGCAAAGTGCATATGTAAGTCAGATTAATAACAACTTAGGCAACTACAAGTTCAATGGTGATAGGAGAGGAACTGTTGACACAAACATTTACAACTCTCTTCTGATTTCAAAATAGAGCTATTAATAATTTGAATCGCACCATTATGAATCCACATGAGCAGAAAAATCACCGCAAAGCACGCTTCTCATGCGGAATGTTTTTCCATGCCATAAAACACTAAGTCCAAGAAACACTGACCATGACAAATTTGCTGCAGTAAATCTAGAATTTTCTAAACATTTTGAAACCTTCTAGAAAAAAGTATTTCTTTCCTTTGATGTACATGTGGCTGTGTAAACATTAGTGTTTCTGCACTCTGATGTTGCAAGCATTTTACATTTACCCACAGCAGAAAGGAAGGAAATTCTCCAAGGCATTCCGTGTAAATACAGCTCCAAATAGCATGAAAAAGAGCAAGACGACTTCCCAAATTTACTTAGTAATCACACCCAGAAAGGCATCTTACATCAATTCACCTGAGAGGAAGTATTCCATTTGGCCTGTTAGCAATGTTTTAATTTAATCAAAGAACAAACAGTATGGATGTGCCGAAATTTTGTACTCAAAACCTTCAATACTTGGGAAGAATGCTAGAATCCCATGAGCAAATTGCTAGTTGTTACTTCTTGAACACGAATTTATCAGAAGAGTTAGTGAAATAATAAGCTCTTACCTGTCTTAAGAAAAGACCCTTAACCTGGGGTTCTATGAACTTGCACAGGAAAGTGTAACCTATTAATTTTCACTGACCTTGGATACTTAACATTTCCTTCAGTTACAACTAGTCATGGACAAGGCGACTTTGTTACCAATAAAATGAACCCTTCCCATCGCATTAGAGTTGCTGTACCACCTGGATTGTTCATACTCGTTATCACAACAGTACAAGTAGACGCCCCCCGCCATAGATTGTTTTCAATGAATCAATCAAGTGCAAGCTGTAATACTCCGAATATTTGGTCACTCTTAGTATTTTGAGGGAAACAAGTAACGTGTATGCTTTTTATCCATCTTACCTTTGGGGTTTCCACCCATTCATGGTTTTCCACCGGTTACTCTGTATTCAAGGGACCCCACCTGGTAGGCGCCGAACAGCGGCTGGAACGGCCGCGGCTGGGGAAGGGCCTGCCCCCCGCCCCGCAGGGCCTCCCGGGGCCACCAGGCTCCCCCCTAGGGTCCGCCCGGCAGGCGGGCTCCTGGCGCCTGGGCCCCCCACCCCCGCCCGGCCCCGGGGCGCGCGGAGCTCACCAGGCCCCCGCAGAGGCTGAAGACGGCCGTGCGCGCCCGCTGCGCGTTCACCCGGCCGCGGTAGAAGCAGTGGCGCAGGTCCGCGGGCGCCTCCCGGCGCTGCTCCGGCCGGGGCGCGGGGCCGCCCAGGTGCACCTCCGCGTAGCCGGCGGCCAGGAAGGCGGCGTCGGCGCGCAGGTCGAGCTGGAAGAGCTGCCCGTAGGCGCGGAGGCGGTAGTGGGTCCTGCGCGGCGGCGGCTCCGGCGCCTCGGGGCTGCGCCTCCTGCGGCTGAAGTGGCGGCCCTGCGGGAACACTTCGCCCAGCTCGGTGACCCGCGCGGGGATCACCACCTCGTAGGACGCCAGGGTCCGCACCAGCGCTTCTGCAACGAACCGCACGGCCCTGAGCCCTCGCGCCGCCGCCGCCCCCGCCAGGGCCCCGCAGGTCCCGGAGCCGGCGAGCGCGCACGCCCCGCTGCCCACCGCGCGGCCGGCCCCGCCTCCGGGGCAGACCCGGTGCCGCGGCCACTCGGGGGCCTCACCTTGCCGCGGGTGGAGGCGGGCTTCCCAGGACCGGGTGACGACGAGCGCGAGCTGGCAGAGCAGCCCCGGGAGCCACTCGGCCGCCCGCATGGCTCCCCGCGGGGCCCGCCTCGCCGCGCCCGCCCGCCGCCTCAGCAGCACGGGGAGCCGCGGCCCAGGGCCGGCCCGTCGCGCCGCGCCGCCGGCCTGCGCCCCCCCAGCCGCCGTCTCATCGCACGAGCCCGCGGCCGCCGGACGCCTCCTGCGCGGGCCCCGCTCCGCGCGAGCAAACGCCCGGCCCGGCAGGACGGGGCCGGCGAGCCGCCCGGGTCCCGGGGAGCCCCGCCCAGCTCCGTCCCGCCCCGCGGCGACGGCCAATCGGCAGCAGGCGCGGCCCGGTCCGGCCCCAGCGCGCAGTGCGGTCCCCGCGCTCGGGCGGCGCGGCCACGTGGTGCGGCCCGCGGCCCCCGCTGGGCAGCCGCCAGCGTCCGAGGGAAAGTTCGTGCGCGTTTGCGCCCCGGGCGTTCGGGGGCAACTCCGGCGAGAGGAGTCAGGCGAGGCGGCAGAGGAGGCCGCCCACGGGGCTGAAGGGCGCGGCCTCGCTGCGAGGCCCGGGCGTCGCGGGCGCTGGGTGCATTGGGTGCGGAGGGGAAGCTGGGGCTCAGGCAGGTGTCTAAAAGAAATCCTGGACGGCAGGGAGCTCAGAGTTCCAGTGACCCACTGTGAGAGTCATTCAGGGCCCCCTAAAATTACAGAAACGTCAACGCCGCCAAAGCTGGATCGGCCCCTGCCTGTGGGACAGTATTTTCATGGCACTTCTCTGCTGGTTTCAGAGTATTCGTGTCCTTCGTTGGTAATACCCAAGGACGCGGATTCCGCGTGTCACCTGGTGTCTGTTGAACGGATAAACCTCAGCAGCCACAGGAGGCACTCATCATTTAGAAGAATTGGGTTTGGCAGGGAACCCCACAGATGCTTCTCCATTCTTAATTAGAAATGACCAATTGCTTAGTAGACACCCTTTATATATTGTAGCAGGTTCGAGGTATCCATCATTGTAATTAAAACAGTACAAGCTGTGATCATTGTATCACAGTTTTAAAAGCATTGTTATTTCCAGGGATGCAGAAAAGAAATTCCTCTGCCTTAGCACGTACTACACTGAACTGTGATTTTCTATTACTTGCCTGCATTCAACACCAGATTGGGTCATGTGAGCAGGGACTGTGGACAGGCTGTTGGAGGCAGTATCCCCAGAACCAAATGCTATGTCCCCATGGAATAGAAATAAATATTCAGTACCTTAATATAGGTACTATTACTGAAATTTATATAACCTAGGAGAATTAGGCAAATTATCAGCCAATCTTTTTTCTTTGTCTTTTAATTAGGATAGTTATACAATTTACATTTAATATAATAATGTTTATATTCAAGTCTATCATCTTGCTATGTTCTATGTTTCCTGTTCTATTTGTTTCTTTTTTCTTTTTCTGCCTTCTTATGAATTAGCTTATCTGAATGTGTTTTATCATTCCATTTAATGTCTTTTGTTAGTATAATTCTCTTCTGTTACTTAGGTGGTTACCCTGTGATTTATAGTATACATCCTTAACTCACCTTTGCCTCCCCTCAAGTGACAGTGTGCCAATTCAATTTCTTCCCTCCCAACTTTGGGCTACTGTTGTCTTCATACATTCAACTTTTGCATGTAAGTCCCATTTTGCATTGCTGTTATTTTTATTTAAACAGTTATTTCCATCTGATATCATTTTCTTTCTGCCTGAAAGGCTTCCTTTAACATTTCTTGTAGTGCAGGTCTACTGGTTATGATCTTTCAACTTTTGTATGTTTTTAAAAGCCTTTACTTAACCTTTATTTTTGAAATCTCTATTTTCCCCGGGTATAGAACTCTAGGATGAAAGGATTTTTTTCTTTTAATACTTGAAAGATGTTGATCTCTCTTCTTGCTTTAATTTTTTCTATCAACAAATCTGTCTTTACCTTCTGTACATAGGGTATCTTCTAGTTGGGGCTGCTTTGAAGATTTTCTCTCCATCACCAGTTTTGTGCAATTTATTTATGATGTACCTTGATGTGGTTTTTTCATATTTCTTGTGCTTGGAGTTCATTGACTTTTGGGGGACTGTGAGTTTATTACTTTCATCAAATTTGCAAAATGTGAGGCCCTTATTTCTCAAATACAGCTTTTGTGACCTTGCTCTCCTTCAAGGACTCGAGTTGTACGTGCATGACGCCATATCAAGTCGCCCCACAGCTCTCTGAAGATCTGTTAATTTTTTTCCAGTTCTTCCTGTGTTTCATTGTGTATAATTTTAATTGCTATCTGAAAATTCACTAACGTTTTCTTTTGTAGTGTCTACTTTGCCATTAACTTATTCAATGTATCTTTTATCTCTCATACTGTAGTTTTTATCTTTAGAACTTGAGTTTGACTTTTTTTTTATCTTACATGGCTCTCCTTAACTTTTTGAACATATGGAGTGCAGTTACGATAATTCTTTTGATGTCCATTCTAACATACGAGTAGGTTCTTGGCCAGTTTTGATTAATTGAATTTTTTTACCCTCAATATTGGTCATACTTTCTTGCTTCTTTGCCAGATAATTTTTGATTGGATGTCACATATGTGAATTTTGCCTGGGGGGGTGCTGGATATATTTGTTTTCCTATAAATCACCTTGAGCTTTGCTCTGGGTGGGATACAATTAGGTTGCTTGAAAACAGATCCTTTCTGATCTTGTGTTTAAAATGTATTAAGCCAGAATGAAGCATTGCTCAGCCCAGGGATAACCATGTCCCACTACTAAAGCAGACCCTTTGTGCACTTTCCCAATGTTCATGATCAGTTTTTCCAGCCTGGTTAGTGGAAACAGTATTCCTATAAGAGCCAGGGACACTGTTACTTCTAATCCTATGGGTTGGTTATTTCCTATTTTGTGGAATTTCTTCACTTGTATGAACACTATTTATAAAGACCAACATATTTCATATTGTTTGAGTATGGTGAGAAATCAACTTAAAAGTGAATATTGCTGGATATGTCAAATCCCTGGAAACTGCTTTTGTAAAAGTGGGGTAACTCTCCAGCCAGACTGTCTTTCAAGTACAGACTACAGACAGTTTTGAATATGCAGTAACTCAGAGAATATTTTCTGTAGGCCAAAATGCAGTGAGCAAAGTGGTACATGAGTGAAGGCAAACTTCGAATGACTTTAACTTAAAGGTAAGACCAAAACAAATGTTGAGTTAAGTAACAGAATGCAAATTTTATAGCCTAAAATGAGAAGCTATAAATGTATGGCAGTCATAAATATATGTAACTACATAGCATAGCAACCACCTCCATGTAGCAGAAATTGTATTAGAAGGAGATATGGGAAGAATAGTTTAGTGCAGGAGTTTTTAATTCATATCTGTCAGCTTATGACAGAGTAAAAGGCCAAGAACATTAGCGAGAATATAGAAGACCTAAATAACATTTAATACAATAGTTGTATCTTGAAAATATAACTGTGTGTTTGTGTAACACTCATAAATTCCAGAATGTAGTTTAGACAGCATTCTCTCATCACAGTCTAATAAAACTAAAAAATAATGAAAGTAGAAAAACTAAAGGTTCTTTCAGAGGAAATTTTAAAACAATTCTGGAGTCAAATAGAAATGTAAACATATTGGTAAATTGTTTTAGAAAATCAGTAATAAAAAGATACATATCTGAACATGAGGTAGAAATACAGCAGGACTCAGAAGAATGTTTATAACCTTGAATTTTAGATCACTTTAAAAAAAACAAAAAATTAATTCAACAAATAATTCAAATATTGGTTTAAAATATTTTAAGCAAAAGAAAGAATAAAGATACAAGCAGATGATGGACAGTGACTATATAATGGGGTGTGTGGTGGGGACTTGATAATGGGGGAAATCTAGTAACCACAATGTTGCTCATGTGATTATGTATTAATAGTACCAAAATAAAATAAAAAGATATAAGCAGAAGTGAAAGAGTGAACTCTAGTCCTTCTAATGACACTAAAGATTAAGTGTTTGACTGACTTCAGTGAGAAATTTGCCACAGGAGAAGGAAAACTCATAAGTCTACTTAGTAAGTTAACCAATAATATGTGAAACTTAAAATAAGAAGGTATTCACATTATCCCAGCGACAACTTGTTTTAAATTTGTTTTGTTATGTGTCATGGATGATGAGGGTGAGTTTCTACCAAAAAGAAATAGACATGTTATTCTCAATTTATATAATTGAGAAGAATAAAAAAACATAACAGTTCCACTAAGTAATAAAATTAACAAATAATAACAAATGCATTATGTATAAAGATTCAAACCACAGTGTCTGTGATGGTAATTTTGAATGGTAGATCATAAGTAATATCTATTCTCCATTTTTCTCTACAATAAACTTGTATTTCTTAAGTAGTAATGAGTAAAATGTGATTCCCTACCTCACAACATACCCAAAAATCAATTACAGATGAAGATCTAAATGTGAAAGATAAAGCAATAGAGCTTTTAAAGGAAACATAGGATAATGTATTTTTGACCCTGAAGTAGACAAAACCTTCTTTAAAAGAATTCAGGTGTCAACCAAAAATTATAAACTGGATTGTAATAAAATTAAGAACTTCTGTTCATCAAAAGACACTATTAAAAAAGTAAAGAATATGGAAGAAATTATTTGCAATTCACATATATATGACAAAGGACTAGTTTCTAAATAGATACAGGTAAGAATGAGACTTGGAATTCTGGTAAAATTAAGAACTTCTAGTCAAGACCATATTAAGAGGGTGGAAGATGTGGGGGAAAGTACTTGTAACACATTTATCTGACAAAAATTGGTATCCTGAATATATTAGAAAAACCTCTGTCAGATCAGAAAAAGAGAGACAACCAAATAAAAAATAGCCATAAGACTTAAAAATACATTTGATAAAAGAGAATATCAAAATAGCCAACATAAGAAAATATGGTCAACATCATTAGTCATCAAGGAAATGCAAATAAAAGGACACAGCGAGAAACTACCACACACCCACAAAATGGAAAAACTTAAAGACAGAAAATACCAAGTGGCGACAAGGACTTGGTGCAGCTGAAGCTCTCGGACACACTGCTGGTTGAGATACAAACTGCTTCAATTGCTCTGCAAACTGCTGGACATATGCATCATGTAGATACATATCTTCACAAGAAATGCAGCCATACGTTTGGGAAGAGACAAGTATAATAATGTTCACAGAAGCACTATTTTTGTAATTGCCAAAAACTAGAAACTAGGCCACAGCCAGTGAACAGAACAGCACCTCAACAGGTTACAGTCGATGCCCACAGTGGAATTCCACACAGGACGAGAACGTGTAAGCCACACTACATGCAACAACACAAACAAACCTCACAGAAATACTGTTTAGAGAAAGACCCAGAGCCCCACACACAAAAGAGTACTTGCTGCATGATTCAATCTACATGTGATACACAAAACCAGGCAAAATTACTCAATGCCATTGAAAGTAAAGCTAGTGCCTGACCCTGGGGGTGGAGAGAACAGAGACTGGAGCAATGGTGAATGGGCCTCTAAGATTAATGGTAAGATTCGGATCTGGGCTCCAGTTGTACAGGTGGGTTTGGTTTGTGAAAGTTCATACATCTGCATGCTTATGATATGTAATTTCATACATTGATATGTATTGTTTTTCTGTGTATGTGTGCATCTAATACTACAATAAACATTTTTTAACTAAAATGTGTTACTATGAAAACAACCCACTATTTACTATATGGAAAAAGTTTAAAAGAACTCAGGTAATTAAATATTAAAATAATTGGGGTAAATATTTTCAGACATAATTTGATCTAATAACCAGAACCCTTAACTAGAATCTCATGAATGAAAAATATCAGGAAAATTCTGACAAAAAAAATCTTCCATGGCTATTTGTCAGTTACTTAACCACATATTCAATCTTTCTGTTCAAATAAAAGAGGAGAGGTGTACTTTTCCTCCAGAAGACATATCTGTATTTGCTAAATTAATATACATCGCTAACAACATGATTCTTAACTCACGCACTAGAAAAAGGCGAGAAGGCAGGAGGGAAAAAGAGGAAACCTAGCAACTTTCTCTTGATTTTGAAGGATTCATGAGTAATTCACTGGTGGTCTTTAAGTTACTTAATGCTAAGTTTACCAAAGAAGATTTGAAATCCTGCTCTCCCAATCATCATTGTATATCCTGTCTTTTTTATCTTTTTTATTGCATATTAAGGTCCATAGCCTGTTGTACAAATATTATAGGATTGCTTGATACAAGTATTTTTCTGATGCAGTGGATTCATGCTAAGTACATCAATTGACTTCTTACACAGAGTAATGTCAATATTCCATGAAATAAAATATAACTGGAAGAGTCAAATGCTTTAAAAGGGAATAAGTTTTCCTAAACAATTACATAATTCCTTCTGTTTAAAAGTCTTTATATTGAAATTCTGCAAAGAATAATGAACTGATTTGTCTTGGTCCTGAAAATTGGTCTTCCAGTCAAATATACTTGAAAACAAGTCCTTTTTGTTTTGGTTTGGTGTTTATAGAAATGTAGTTGGTAAAAGACACTACACTGGTTCAGGTGTGCAGCATAACCAACAATGGTCTGTCCCCACTACCAAAGGCTCACAGTGAACGTAGTTACCACCTGTTACCTCACAAAGATATTGCGATAATATTGGCTGTATTCCCTTTGCTGTGATTTCATTCCCATGACTAATTTATTTTATAATTGGAATTTTATACCTCTTTATCCCCTTCACCTATTTCAAGTTCTTGACGATTTATGGTCTAAGATCCATGTAGATAAAATGCTTCATTCTAGACAAAGTATTTAATAAGTAACATATCCTACACTTCATTTTGCTAATGAGTCAAAACTCTAGAAATCTATTAGAGATAGAAGAGGTCAAAAGAATTATGACCACTAAGACTTTTTTAAAACTCTATACAAAGACAAAGATATGCTATATTTAGGATAAACAAAAATTTCTTTTAAGGAGGTATTAACTGAAAATGAACACTGTGGCATTTAACCAGTAGAGGGTCTTTTTTGCCAGGAAAAAAAAAATGGCAGCAGACCAGAGAACACAAAAGCCAGTGTTGAAGTTTATGCCAGTGATGTGACTGAATGCCAAATACGGTGGCATACCACCAGGACGAGGTGAACTAAGGCAAAGAGCCTGCAGCAAGCCGATGAAGGAAAGGGCCGCTCCATTCCAAGGACAGAAGAAGGGCGTTCTCTCCCCCCTCCAGCCTGAATCACAAACGCTGGAAGCAGTGGGAGGAGCTAATAGTACAGCCCTGCCAGCTGGGAGGTGCCTGAAAATCCATCAGACTGCCGTGCTGATGGGTGAACAGTTTGAATGTAGGACTCTAGCGGTGCGTTTGCAAAGAGCAGGAGGGCAGCCAATGGCTTCACTCGGGGAAATCTGACACCAAGCAAAGTTCATCCAGGCCTTTCATTCCAATACACATTACCACATTTTTCAAAAATTGGAGCCATTTATTTTATAAAAATGTGGACTGGTTTTAGTAATACTAAAGGACATTGTTACACCTAAGAAAAATAAGTCAAATCTCATAGTCTTTTGAGGTTTCAGTGTGTTTTCTTACCTATGAAATGCAAAGAGTAGACTGGTTACCTTCTGTGACTATTTACAAGCCTAATAATTCATTTCTCTCTAATTTTATGATTTGAGGTAAAGTATAAAATACACAAGACACACGAAGGAATGGAAGAGGTAGTGGGCTGAAGGTCAATATGAATATCGGGTCTTCATCACAGAGGGAAGGCAGCAAAAATGGATGTTGCACTTTGTGATATATTACAGGGCCTTGAAGGAATTCCTTATTCTTGAATGAAGCGAAATGGTGGGAATCAAAAGCTGAAATCAGCATTTTGGCATCCAAAGGAGGTCCATGAAACTCAAATGAATTACATGTAGTCAACCAAGATTCACAAACAAGCTAGAGAGAAAAGTATGCACATTGCATGACTTATTTTGAGATGTTCTGTAGAAATAAAATTTGTGCACACTGACTTGCTTAGTTCCATCCTTTCACACTGTGCACAGATACAGAAAATGATTCTATTAACTATTCAGGTGATAAAAACTAAAGTGAACTCTTAACAGATATGCAGGGTATCCACTTTTTTATATCACACACTTAACAAACAGACCAAAAATATATTCCACATAAAGGTGCGTCCTTTTAACAGAAAACTAAAATAAGAAAGAGACTTTATGAAGTAAGTGTAATTCTATAGTATTTTCCAATTGTTTGCTTCCTCCTAATTTTGTTTTACAAGGGCAGAAAAATGGCACAAGTGTATGTTTCAGAGCCGGAGTATGAGCCATGTAAACAAATCACTTTACCTATTTAATTGCCACATTGTTAACCCATTGCCCAACCTGCATACTCATACACCAGACCTGCTCCCAGCTGAGTGGTGAATGTGCTCTGAACTCAAACACACCTCAAGGCCTCCACTGAAGACCTTAGATATTTTGCTAGTGACTTTAAGAGAAATTCTAAAAGAAAAATCTTAATCTGTTTAAGAAGAAGTTATGGTCCTGTGGATAAAGTGAAGGTTCCGATGGCCGGGATCCTCACCTGACCCTAAACTACTTGATAATGTAACTGGCCTGCTGCTGGGCTACTGCTTCCAGGCCCTTAGGCAATGAGCTGTTATTGACTGAGTCACTATATAAAGTACTCTGCCCAGTGCTCTGGGGGTAGGCAGAGACGAAGGAGGATTGCAGACCTGCAGACTGCTGGGTGCAGACATAATTCCATTGCTCGACCTACCGCCCGGAGAACAAGCTGGGTAATAAACCCTTTCACCCCAAGAACGTTCTATTGTCATTCCTCGGTCTCACTGAATCCACAGTGAACTTGCCCGGGGCTGAAACCCACTGGCAAGACAGGTCTCTGTCCCATTGTACAGTAAAAATGCAGTCTACTGTTTTGTTGAATTAGTATTACATATGAAAACATTCTTACTTTTGGAACTATGAGCATTACCTATCTATATCATAATCTGCTTGACCAGAAGTATTCAATGTATATAATTAAAAGATAGAACCATCTTCTGCTGACATGGCTAATTAAGTGAACTCTATTGAATTACTTTGAAAATGAATGCATCTGCCACAGGAATGCCTAGTACAGTCTCTTCACTCACGTGGCTTTGGAGAAACACAGGAAGCGCTATTAGCACCTTCCCTTCCCTTTGGGTGGAGCTGAGACTATGCACAAAGGCTGTGCTACCCAAGTAGAAATGTTCCTGAGATGCGGACAATAAATTACCCTATAACATCATTTTTTTCTCCATTCTTCTAGAAGAAAACAAAGACTCTAACATGTACAGAGCTTGTGCCATATGGACTTGGAAATTTTGAAAATACCTAGATCCCCATTTCCTTGAATAAATATGATATAAAGAATGGTGGGCTAAATGATCCATTTAGACAATAGTTTTCCAGGATCTGGATTAGAACATAGAGCCTTTCAATGTGTGTTAGCTTTTCTTCCCTGTGCTCTCATTTAATGCAGCTCTGGTGACGGTAGGAGGGGAAGGAGGCGAGCTTAAGCTAGGTGCCAAATCCCCGTGGAAACCACATCTGCGGCCAATCAGTGAGCACTGGTGGACGAGTCTGCAATTGTGTCTACACAGCCCCACGTGGGGGCTTGTTTGAATCCCCATATCTCTTACTGTGTCTCTATTTTGATTTAATGCAATAGAGGGCTTTCCAGAGTACTCCCTAGGTGCTGTGTAACCACAGATCCCCACCAGCCTCTTCTCTCACAACCTGAACCCCGAATCTCTCAAAGCATACTAGGGACATCTATCATCCGTTTCTCCTTTCTCTGCCCCTCTCCATATCCTTTCCTCTCTTTCGAATATAGGAACAAGAACAGAGACATGGCCACCTTGGCGAGACTGGTTCATCCCAGCTGGGATTGGAACGAGCTGTTAGGATGGTTGTGGATAAAGTGAAGGTTTTCGTGGCCAGAAACCACCTGGCCCTGGTCAGCTAGCTTGCTGCACACGTGTGGGGAATACGTTGCTATTGACTACATAAAGAGCTCCCCCAGTGCTCTGGGGGACACAGTGGCACAGCTGCAAGGCTGCAAGACTGCAAGGCTGCAGGAGAGCAGAGCAGAGGCTGGAGTGGTAGCAGTGCAGAGGACAGAGACTGAAACAGCTGCGGGGAGAGGCCTGAGGCAGAGACCGGCTTGCTGCGTGCAGACCTGCCCTGAATGGATGGGGTTCTGGTGATTGGCCTGCCACTAGGAATAAAGTTGGGCATAAACACTTTTACCCAAGAACATTCCATTGTCATTTTTTGGTCTCATTGAATCCATAGTGAACTTGTCCAGAGCTGAAACCCAATGGTAAGACAGTGGTTCATGGTAGGATGCTGTTAAGGACAGATGTTGAAATATATGTCAAAATTAGATTATTTAAGAGTCAAAGTATTTCCAGAAGGACAGAAGTAGTCAACTAACAAGGGGACAGAGGTCAAATAAAATGAGTGACAAATATTTATTGGATTTGAAAGGAATCACTGATGACCTTGGGGAGCCCTTGGTGTGAAACCGGAGTAATGAGGGTGGACCACGGGAGAGGGGGTGCAGTGAGCACGAGCGGATGGCCAGCAGGTGCTGAGAAGCCACGGAAGGTGGGGGTGTCGGTAGCGGCGCGCAGGGCATGGCCAAGCCGTTTTCTGCAGCAGGACCCGGCCGCTGAATGGGAAGACAGGGACTTCTGTTCCCTTCCCTCTGGACACAGGGGAGCCGGGGACTGGGTCCCACTCAGGCCGCAGTCCATCCTCAGCCAGACACCTTGTCCTCCATGTGACCGCTCTTTACCTCACGTTTGCACCTCCTGCTCAGGCCCATTCATGCTACCTGCTCCCTCACAATTAAGACTGGACTCTCAAATACTCATGGATGGGATTCAATAGTCCTTTCTCTCTATTCATTGCCCAACATGTAAGTTTTGACTAATATTTGGACCAATTACGACAGGAAAAAAAATCAATAGATGTCTGAGAATACATTTTGGTCTCCCAAAGTTCTGTGCCTGTGTATTTTTATTTCCCTTAACTTACTAAAGATGACACAGCTCTGTCTTATGCCAGTCTCTCAGTGTGAAATGATTCCATACCCTTAATCAAATGCAACCCACTCTTCAAAGCTCAGCTCAAAGACCATCTCTTCTTAAAAGTATTACCTGATCACCCCAGTTGGAATTAGTTAGTCCTTTGTATTCCCCAGACCTTTTCAGTATTCTTTTGGTTTTGATCATATTTCATTCTGTTTCATATTATAGTTAGTCCTACAGCAAGCGTGTAAGACAAAACCCCCAAATGAATAGCCACTGTAAATTTCCAGCATGTCAGGGAATAAAAGAAAAGGACTTAGAAGGTTCTAGTTGCATGTAAGACCAAAGAGCCTGGTTGGAAAGCAGGGATGAGACCCACGAACAAGTCCAGAAACAAGAGAACCCCTAACCTGAGAGGAATGAGGTCTTGAGATGAACCTGTGTGATCAGCGTGGGGGCAGCAGGACTCAGTCCTCGGGCACTAGAGACAGTGACAGAGACGGAACTTGAGGGGTCAGCAAGTTCTACCAGCTTCCAGCAAGGGCCTAGACACCTCAGCTGAAGATCAAAGGGAAGGAGGAACACAAAATACAGGCGCAGGATCCGAGGGCAGATGACAAACCCCAAGGCAGCCCATGTGTCACAGCAGGGGTCTCGGCTGTCACAGAATCAATGAGGAGCTACAGAAACGAGTCCCGTGGCTGCGGGGGACGCCGCTCCAAGCGGGCTGGGATTTGAGTTGCGGCCACTCCCCATTCCTCTAGCCTAGCACCGGAGAAACTGTATGGCGAGGGTGCCAGTTGCAGACACTTCATAAACGCCTACTGAATAAATAAGAAGCACATAGTCATCTTCTGTAGACGATCTCATGGCCAGTTCTTGCAAAACCGCGTATGGGGCAAATACCCCTATATGCTCAGTTTTTCACGTACGTCAGTAACTTCCTCGGCTGAGCGTGTGTCTCACCCTCCTCTAGTAAGTGCAGCCTCTTCCTCCGGGGAGGCTTCTCCCCTGCTCCAGGAGGGCTGCGGTCACGCCCCATGAGCTCAGGACCCCACCCATCCCAAGGGTCCTAGTGTTCCAGCAGCGGGGATCGGCGTGAGACGCACACTTGTCTGTCGGCCTGATTCCATGAAGTGCTGCATTCAGAGCAGGGAGAGAGAAGCCACCGCGTCCACAGCCTTAGCTGCTCCCCGCCTGCCGGGTCTCCCGTTACACGGAGAAGGCCAGGTTGGAGGAGGGGACCACGGTGGCAGCCAAAACAGGCCTGGGGTGTGTGAGAGAGACAGACAGACAGACAGACAAATGGGCAGAAAAACGGAAAAGGGAGAGGGAACAGGGAAAGAAAATAAAAGTTTTAGAAGGAAGAAATATTTTTCAATTTGAATTTTCTTCATTAACATTTTCATGCTGTTTAAACAAAAATTATTTTCATGGATCAGAAGAATCTGAATCACAAACATATGTAATAAAACACATGTGAAAGCCTACCGTCGGTCAGCTGATCCAACCCCCCGCCGGCCTATGCCAGGCCATTTATTTCCGCTCTATCACTGCGGGCGACACTGATGGGGACCCTGGCCGCACAGCGCACCTGCTGGCGGCGGCACTGTCCTCTCCAGCACTCGGGAGCCCCGCTATAAATACTTGAAGCATGCCAGGCTTGTTGTCTACAAAGGAGATTCGGGGAGGAAGTGAGCTCCGAAGCTCTCCGAGAACACTAGGGTAGCATAAGAGAGTCATTATAAAATCATAAAGCTTTGTAAAATTCAGGCAGACTTCTCCTTCTTTTAGAAGTTTTTTATTTTTCTCATATATCTTTCTTTGTATACGCTGCTTCTGACAAGATAGTCTTGCTTCATATTTCTAAAGGTCACCACACTGATTCTTCAAATCAAAGAACTTAAGGCAGACGGGAAAAATCAGATGAAAAGAATGAAATGTTAAAGAAAAGTAAATCCAAATTGTCATGAACCGCCAACAGATTTGAAAGTTGAAATTATTCAAGGCAGCAAATTTTCTGTATTCCAGCTCTATGCTGCAAGAACTGGAAACAGATACCAGAGGCACTGTCATGCATTTCTCACTGCCAGCCTCTTGCCGCCGCCACACAGTGCCGGGCTCTGTCCCTACTGCCAACCAGGAAGAGCTCTGCATGGAACATAATGGGCAGAGTCGCCGGTGTTGCTCTTCGGGGATAAAGACACACTGCTAGCGCTCCACAAAAAAGCTACTCCCTCGAAAGTTTTACTTAATCAATTTGTCTATAATGTATCAGGGAAGACTTGCTTTACTACTTTTTTTTCCACAGTAAGGCACAAATGCAAATATAAAAACTGGATATTAAGGCAGATAGTTTTGGAAAATGCATAGAATTCCCATTTCTCTCTGACCTGTGATCTTTCATTTGACATGGCCCACTTTATACTAAGATGACATAAAAAGATAGACTCTCTCCAGCTTTATTGTGAAGTTTGATGCCTCCTAACTCCATACATTTTTTAAATAGTTGACACTTCAACAAACACTGAGGTAACTCTTCTTTTCAAAGAAATTCCATTTTTTGCATTTTGAAATTTTCTCCTCACTTCAGCAGGACTACCCATGGGTTTTATTTCTCACATGAAGGCAGGTCTAGCGTCCGTGGATCTGAGGCGCCCTCTGTGTGATTTCTTTCCTCAGACTACTTGGTCGTAAGTCCCACAGTCGAGAAAGTCCCAGGCATGGAGCAGGAGAGGAAGGGGAGGGAAGCTGGGGTGAGCCAGCCGCCGCCCGGGAAGGGCAGACCCCGAGAGGGCGGCGCGGCTTCACCCAGCGGAGGCGCCGAACAGGGGTAGCGTCGAAGGAGGGCGCCTCTTCTTCAGATGCAAGGGATGAAGCCTCGAGAGGCTGTGAAGCAGAGACAAGATCACTGCGGGCCGCTAAGACCCCCAAACACACAAATGCCCACGTTCCCAACAACGGATCAGATGCAGCGGACCTGTTCTAGACGGTGCATGTCCAGTGAAATAAGTTTGGAAGGACTGAGTGCCCACTACGTCTCTCAGCTAAAATTACACACAGATGCTGCTCAGTGCCTGTATTAACTTGTAACTGTGAACAAATTATAAGGTTTTAAGATCACAGAAAACTTTTTGAAGTTGAAAATAACCACCATTGCAGACAAAATAACCTGTCACTTCTTCTAGAGTCCAGGGAAATAAAATGTTGGTAAGAAAATAAAACTTCCTGGCTCCATGCCAGAACATAACATTACGCTCCTTCGTGCCCTTCTGAAGTGCTTATCTTAAGTGTCAGCAAGTGGCTGTTTGTTTAAACCTTCTCCCTTAAAATTATTTAAGGTCTTTTTGATTGACAGTATGGAGTGTCTGTTATATGTAAGATTGTATGTTACCTTTGTTCTGAAGGAATAGAGTTCATCCAAATGAAACTCATATTAATTGCCAATCTCATCTACAAATCAAGGAAAGAAAAATTTTGGACCTACTTAATGAAAGAGATAACAACTATTTTCATTTTAATTCTGCAATGTGATCACTATTTTCCTAGTTTTCATTATTTAAAACAAATAATACACAGAGTTTAGACTTTGTATGATGACTCTAAATTTCTATCTATAGATGCGATACCTTCTACTAATAAAGTTTTTAAGAAATGTGAAAGTTTCAGAAAATGAGGCCTAATTACAGTTTTGTTTTGTAGTTTTGAGAGTGATAGCTTAATCAAAGAGGATAAATAACTGATACGAAGTTGACAGAAAAAGTGGCTTTCACAACGTGCCGATTAGTCAGGAAACATGCAGTTACTAGCTCTCGTAGGGACACACCCTGTGAGTTCCCGTCTGCAGCTGTGTTCTGCAGAGGCCTAAAAATCATTGAAATGAACTGCCACAAGACCCAACCCAAGCTTTTCCTTTGAAGGGCACATGGAGGGTAAATGTTTAAGCCCAATTATTATACCTTTTCAAAGACACTCTGTCAGCTGGGTGGGTGGGACAGATCCACCGGCACCCAGGCCCAGCACGGCGGGCGTGCACCCTCCTGACCTGGTCTGCGCCTCCTCCTGCATGCCAAGCTATTCTGGCTTTTGTTTCCCAGCTTGCCTCCTCTCCAAGAGGGAAAGGTAACCTGAGAGAAACTGACTACCAAGTGCTTGGGCCTATTTGACAAGCAGAAACAATCATTTGCAGACTCTAAACTCTGCATATTGTTTGCTTCAGCTAATGACAGGGAAATGGTTTCTTACTTTCAGTAGCAATATAAGGCCCAATATGCCAAAATGCCAGGAAGTTCAGTCCGAGAGAACCTTCTGAAGCGTGGATTGATACATCACAGCATTTAGCATAAGCAGTATGATTCACTTCTGCCTCTGTGCTACGCATCTGATGCTTTGGGCTATTTGGGGGATTGTATTCGTCGGTCCAACGGTAGCAGATCTAGGTTCTCCTCTGCCCTTCGAATCCTGTGCAACCTTGAGCAGTTCGTGTGCATGGCTTCTTGTCCCCTCATCTGTAAGGTAAGGACGCTGGACCGAATCAGTGTCTGACCCCTGGGTCCAAAGCCCATGCAGGGCCCTGGAGTTACAAAAGGGGTCCGACGTGCAGTTGAATCAAATGTACAGTTGAAAAAGTACTAGTTCACACATACATGTAATACTAACATCTTCAAGCGTGTTCAGGTACTTACTGCTGCTGGGAAAACACAAGTTCATTTAAAAGGCTTACTGGCTTCAGAGAAGCATTTTGTTACTTTGCATTTTTATTATTTGTCCAATAGTAAAATTACATCTGATATTGCATGAGAGGTCCTACTGAAGTGTTTGCTGAAATCTGAGATTACTGCCAGTTCTAAAATTTCTAAAAAATCCTTGGAAAACAAATTCTACATAAAATGTTTAGGCTGCTCTTTAGAAGGGCTCTAGAAATATTAAAATAAAGCCAATGGGCATGTTTTTGTCCTGTGACCTGTTTTCTGCTTCCCTAGCCAAGCGTGACCATTACTGTGTATAAGAATCTGGATTCTACACAATGTAAGGTGGTCCCAGGGACGGCAGTGCAGCAGGGAGAATACAGCCAATGATTCTGTAACAACTTCCTAAGCTGACAGACAGTAACTGCACTAGAGGGGGTGAGGATTTAATGAGGGTAACTGGTGAACCACTGTGTTGTATGTTTGAAACCAATATGAGAGTTATATATCAATGATACTTCAATACTTAAAACAGAAGAAGAGTATGGATTCTAACCAGAATGCCTTTAAACCCCAACTTAAACTAGGAACCCCAAGGCCTTGAAGCATCGCCATTTCTCTTACAAATTAGTGTCAGGGAAATAATATCCCATCACAGAGTTAGTAGTGCCAGAGAGAAAGGAGAAACTATGTGCTGCATCCAGTCTACTGTGATTCTTTGGGCATGATAACTTTTCTTCTATTTTCTTTTTTTTCTTTCATTAGTCTTATATTAAAATATATAAGTCTAAAACTGAAGGTGAGCTAAAACCCTTTTTGGGGATGCCTGCTGATTGGGTATCAAGGGTTAGACCCCATCTATTTTTCCCTTTGGTTTACTCACCTACTGTCTTCATCTCTATTGTCTACATACCCTCACAATCTTTTCAGAGGAACTTTCCCTGTTTTCCGAGCCTTTCAAATCTCAGAGCTCTGGGTCCCTCTCAGCAGCACGCAGAATGCCGATGCTCACCTTCTCCGCCCCTGGTTTCTTCCACAGAGAGCTCACGTTTCACGTAGTGAAGCCACCCACTCCATCCCTGGCGGGTTCCAGGTCACTCCCTGCTCAGACCCATCTTACTTGGCCATCCGAACTGTTTTTCTAAAATAGACTTACTGAGATTAACCACTGCACCCAAGTCGTTAAGGAGTCTTAAATCATGCCCCATGACCTTCAAAGAGAAGGTCCCCCACACTTGAGCTAGCCGACAGAGTCTCACAGCCTGGCTGCGGGCCTGCCTTTTTAGCACCATCCCCACCCAGCTGAATCTGACTGTGACTGGAACACGCCATGATTTTTTGGTGACTCATTGCCTTTGTTTCTGCTACTTATTGTGTCTAGATTATCCTCTCTAAGCCTCCCTACTTGGTGGGAGGGAGGAGGGGTCCTCTGTCTCCGGTGCAGAATGGTCCTACTAAAAATCACTGAATATTTATCACTAAATAGACGCTCTAACATCTCATCTGAAGGATTTACTTTCAAAGTCATGGCTGCTTCATGGTTTTCCCCAAGAACATCAGGTCAGTATTTCCTTACACTTGTGAAATGCCAGCTCCTGATTCCCACAACCTCTACCGCCAAACCAGCCTCCCCCTGGTGAACTGACAGTTCCACCTCTTGATGGAGAAAAACATGAGCAACTTTTAAAGATTCCTCCCTAGTTAAAGAAATATAACAGTTCAACCAGACATTGCATGGCCTACACAGTGCGCCTCCAAAGAGGTGAGCTAGCATCTCGGAGCCTCAGCTTGTGAAATGAGGATAATACTTCCTTAAAGGGGTCTTAGAAGAAATAGATGACATTTAGTATATTTTCTTGACATGAACTTAGAATATATTAAATATTCAATAAATAGAAGCTACTGTTGTTGCACATTATTCATAATATTCAATTCACATGTATCTGTGTGTGCATAAATATATATGTGTGTGAATGTATATCCTTATAGATCACCTGTTACATACATCAGGGAAAATAATTACTGCCTCCATACTGAGTACATATGTGAAAGAGAAAGAAATTCATTTACACAAGGAGTGGGAATTGGAATGAAACAGAGAGTTGCTGAGCAAGGAGAAGTTGAATGAAGTAAAACAGAGGCTCTCTATAAATTATACCAAAATCTCATCCATATTCCAATTCTGGTTCTACCATCAGATACGTCCAAACAGTACATCAGGTCACCTGGGGTAAACTCCACCCCTTGACCCTTACTCTTAGTAGAAAAACAATACTAAAAGTTTTGAGGTAAGTGAGTTCTAACAATTTTCCAAGGTTTCTCCTAAGAACAGATGGCTGTGTACTAATTTTTCACCTTATTTTAAGCTGCTAAATCATGACATTTATACTACGTGGCAATTACATTACATGGGTGGGAATACATCAGTCCCCCAATTCTTGATCTTTAGCTCCCAGAGAGAGTGAGATTTATACATACTCTAAATAGATAAACTGGCTCCCAGGCCTGCAAGAGGTGAGGGTAACCTGATTAAATGTATTTATTGGTATTCAAAGCGTGGTCTGTGGTCCAGCTATACTGACATAACAGAGCTGGTTAGGGATGTGGAGTCTAGGACTCCATCCCAGGCACTACATTACAATCTGTATTCTAACAAGCCTTATGTATTTTGAAGCTTGAGAAACACTATGTTAAATTATATTAAGCAATGATTTATCAAACTGAAGGGGAGATTAATTGATCATGAAGTATTTTAAAAAGTACAGTCTCAGAAGAAAATGAGCAGTCTATCCCAGTGTAGTTTAGGAGAAAGTCAATCTTAAAGTATTTGCGTTGACAAAGCCACCTACCAGAGCTCATCCTACGTAAGCATTTCTCTAAAAGGAATCTCTGCCTGCCATTCTACCCGTCCTGAAGAGGTGCAGCAATGAGGAATCTCAGACCCACTTATGACCAAAAGACACTCATGGGCTGGATGAAGGTCCCTTCTAGCAATGGTTAAGGCTCATTAGCTCTCTATTCACTCTGTATGGTTATTCACACTTAGGAAAACCCTGTTCCAGTCCCTTTATTTTTATGGACTCAGGAGCATCTCATTTGATAATCTACTGAAAGTATTTTCCAATTCTGAGCTCTCATCAGCTTGGACAAATCTTATATGCTCGATTGCCCATATAGCTTGTCATCTTGGCTATATCTAGGTTAGAAAAAACTCCAGCCTATAACAATTTACGGTATTTAGACTTTCAGTGACTTGGTTTCTTCCTCTCTTTCTTCTTTCTTATCAGCTTTTTAAAATCCTTCTTATCTTTTCTTCTGCCTCCCTCCCTCCCTTCCAATTACTTCTAAACTATTAATACAAAATATCTCTTTGTTGAACCATTGAGCAGGCTGCATGCTTAGGAATTACAGCATAAGAAATCCCCTTGTGCATTCTTCAGGATTAGCAACCAGTATCCTAAGAAAGTGTGACTGCGGTTTTCCTTGTATCTGATGAGATGAGTCGGGATTAAGGAATGCCAGAGGGTTAGGATAAAGGGACGGAATCC
Organism: Manis javanica; assembly: GCF_040802235.1. NCBI lineage: Eukaryota > Metazoa > Chordata > Mammalia > Pholidota > Manidae > Manis > Manis javanica. The sequence continues at coordinate 2,194,461 of NC_133170.1, read as the reverse complement.
CCACTTGCCAGAATCATTGTAGGAATTTTAAATAGGGCGTGTCTTTGTGTCGGACCCACTGTCCATTCATGAGTAACAACAGACCTTCTCTTTGAATGATCTAACGGTGGAAATCCCGAGGCACCCTGGGCGGCAGTGAAGAAATGCTGCCCCAAGCTGACTGGAGCCTTTCAGCCGTCCTTTATTGACGCTTTCCGATTATATCATGTAAAACCGCCTACATAAAGAAGCAGCCCAAAAAACAACAGCAGAGAGAGAGGTCGAGTGTCTTGAGAGAAGCAGGTGTGACGGAGCCTTCAACTGTTGGCTGGGGACCCAGGGAGCTGGTCCTGGGCTCTGCCACCTTCCGGCAATAGCAGGTGCGCTACCTCGTGTCTCAGCCCCTCATTTCTTCAGCTATGAAATGAGAGCATTGGATTGGATGATCTTAAAAGTCCCTTCCAACTTTACCACCCTTTGTTCTATAATGCATCATGAAAATGGCTTCAAAGGAAAACATAAGGGGAGTTTGAATGAACAGGAGAAGGAGGCGCAAGAGGGAGGGCGAGCCCGAGAGTGGCAGGGTAGTTCCAGACTGTGTGATGGGACGGGTGGGGCTCTTAGTGCACAAATGAGATCCACGTAACTGACGAGTCCCTGCCACGGTCTGTGAGTGTCCTGAGAGGCAGCATTTTCCCACTGGCAGAGCCGAACCTGCTCTAGTGACCAGGCTGGACGTCAGCCGTGAGGCAGGGACTCCGCAGACCAGAAAGGGTATGTTTTTGGGAGATGACGAGGACACCCAGGGGCCCTGGCCAGACGGGCAAGAACTCTTCTGTTTCTGGGAAGCCGCTTGGCAGGTCCCTTTGCTTTGCTCGGACTCTCTGGCGGGCGGGAGGGCTGAGAATCTGTGAGAGCTCCGTTAATGATGCCAAACTAGATGCTGCCCGTTTGATAGAAAAATTGTTTTTAATTTTATGATCTCATTTTTTGGGATTTGAATGGAAACGAGAATGGAATGGAAAGAGTGTGCCTTCCCTTTCTTTTTCTTTCAGCATCATGATTTCAATAAAATTATTTTGCAATGCTGATTTTAAAATTTTCTCACTTAACTGCTCTTTCATTTCTGCAGAGGCTGAGCAACTCCCAAAGTTCAAAGATCACAGTTCTTTTCAAGGCAGCTCAGTAGAACATGACGTGTTCACACAGAGCAACGCACTGCACCACTTCATGCCCCTTCAGAGTGGTGAATGCCAGCAGGGCAGAATGACTGGTGATCCTTTCCACAGCTGCAGAATAGCCTCTGCATAGCGTTTCACTAGATCTAACGCCATTCAACATGCACAATACCTTAACAAATTACGTTGAATTGAAGTATTGAGACTCCAAAATTCAAGACGATGGAAGTTTCAGAGGCTAACAGCAAACCATCTTATTTATAGATTTATTTGCTTGCAACCTGACGTGAAATATGCATTTAATTTAACTGATTTCACTGACAGTGGTTTATTTGGCTCAGATGCACAGTACCATGCATGTGCCAGGAAGACTGCTGGTTAATAAGCAGGGAAAAATTGAGCTCATAAATGTGAAGGACTGGAATGTTCTACACTAAAACTACATTTCAGTGATGTGTTCCTGAAAACTCCTAACAACGCTGTGGAATTTGAAGCGCCTGCTGTACTGTGCACCATGAGGCTGTGCACAGATACCCTCCCTCTGGAGACACGCCCAGTAGCTGCAGCCTCCCCACTGCCACCGGGGGAGCTAAAAACCAACAAAGAGGGACATTTTCTCTGAAGAGCACATTTGAAGGAAATTATTCTGCTCAGGGTTCCTCCAGCAGCCTGGACTGGAGACCATCAGCCAACAGAAAACAGCAAAAAATGCAGGGGGACTTTCAAGTCCTAAGAGACCCTCACCGGGAACTCAGACTTAGCGGCCATGACGCAGGCTGGGTTTCAGAAAGCAGCGTAACGCAGGTGCTCCTGGCACAGGGCAGGAAACAGCATCTCTAGGCCTGTCCCATTACTTAAGTGCATGAAAGTACTGACTGTACAGCTGAGTTTTTCAAAGCTTTTACCCTTCAGTTAGTCGCATAAAGTACTTGTTCTAAAGCTAATTGTAGGTTGCTTTTAAATACAGTGGGAAGGGTCTTCAATTTGTGATTCTCCTTTTTGTTTATTGCAAAGATAAAAGTGGTGTGTGTGTGTGTGTGTGTGTGTGCACGCACATGCACGCATGTGTGCACTCACATTTCCATTGAAAGGCTTTTATGAAATCACATCCTGAGAGTATACTTACAGTCTTCTCAGCAGAGATGTATTTTTGTTTCACTGATGTTTTGGGGTAGTTCTCCATCTTTTCATCATCTTAACATGTGTTTGATGCATTTTTCATTCTTTTAAACAATCTTTAGCAGGGCTTAAACAGAAAAAGTGGGATACCCTGCCATAAATTTTTACAGTCTAATAAAAGGGGTTTATATAAAAAAGCCTTAAGAGCACATTACTGTCACTGTACATGGCTGTGGAAGCTAAAGATACAAATGTTACAGCCCTTACCTCCTAGGAGGCACAGTTTATCCATTCACTGAAGGACATCTCAGCTGCTTCCAAGTTTTGTTGATTATGAATAAAGCTGCTATAAACATCCATGTCCGGATCTTGTGTGGACTTGAGCTTCATTCAAATCCTTTGGGTCAATACCAAAGAACACAATTGCTGGATTGTTTAATAAGAGCACGTTGAGGTTTGTAAGAAGCTGCTAAGATGTCTTCCCAAGTGATTGTGCCGTTGTGCAGTCCCGGCAGCAGTGAGTGAGAAGCTCCGGCCACTCCACATCCCGTCCGGCCTTCCATGGTTCAGTGTTCTGCGTATCAGCCATTCTAGTAGGTGTATAGTGGTATCTCATCCTTGTTTCCTTTGCAATTTCCAAATGACACACGATGTTGGAGATTCTTCACATGCTTCTGCCATGGGGGCATCTCCTTTGCGACTAAGTAGATACTTCTCAGTGTCTGTTCAGCTCTCTTGTCCACTTTTAATTGGGCTGTTTTCTTATTGTTGAGTTCTAACAGTTCTTTGTATCTAGTGAATAACAGTCCTTTCTTTATCAGGTGTGTCTGTACAAATATTTTCTCCCAATCTGTGAATTGTCTTCTAATTCTCTTGATATTATCTATTGCAGAGCAGAAGTATTTTGTTTTAATGAAGTTCAACTAATCCATTATTTATTTCATGAATCAAATCTTGTTGTTGTACCTGAAAAGGTATCACCACACTCAAGGTCATCTAGAGTTTCTCCCAGGATATCTTCTGGAAGTTTTATAGTTTTGCATTTTACAGTTTGGTCTACGATCCGTTTTGAGTTAATTCTTGTGAAGGGTGTGAGGTCTGTCTAGATTCATTTTTGCCTGTGGGTGCCCAGTGGTTCCAGCACCGTTTGTTCAAAGACCGTCTTTGCTCCATTTTATTTCCTTTGTTCCTTTGTCAAAGTCAGTTGACTATATTTATGAGGGTCTATTTCCAGGCTTACTCTTCCGTTTCTTTGAATTCTTACCTTCACTCTTCTGTAGGTTAAGTGGTTTTTTACCTCTAGCTTCTTTCAAGAATTTTTCTTTATCTTTGATTTTTCTGGAATTTGAATATTATATGCCTAGATGTAGTGGTATTTTTTGTTTTGTTTTGTTTTTTCTTTTTGTAGTTTTTTGGTATTTATCCTACTTGGTGTTTTCTCAGCTTCCTGGGTGTGTGGCTTGGTATCTTAAATTGGGGAAATTTTCAGTCACCATTGCTTCAAATATTGCTGTTGTTCCTGTCACTCTTACTTGTTGTGGTATCCCCATCACACATACATTATGCCTTTTGTCACTGTACCCCAGTTCTTAGGTATTTTGTTCTGCCTACTTGAGTCTTTCTTTTTTTCAGTTTTGGAAGTTTCTATCGTCATATCCTCAAGTGCAGAGATTCTTTCCTTAACTGTGTCCAGTGGACCAGTGAAGCCGTGAAAGGCATTTTTCATTTGTTTCAGTATTTTTAATCTCAAGTGTTTCTTTAATACTCTTTCTTAGAATTCCTCTCTCTCTGCTTGCATTATTCATCTGATCTTGCATGTTGTCTACTTTTTTCATTAAAGCCCTTAACATATTAATCATACTTTTTAAGATTCTTGACCTCATAACTGCAACCTTCCTGCCATATCCGACTCTGGTTCTGACGAACATTCAATCACTTCAAATGTGCTTTTTGTCTTTCAAAATGCCTTGGGATTTTTTTGTTGAAAGGTGGACATGATGTACTGGATGAATGGAATTCTGGTAAATACGCCTTTAGTGATATGAGGGTAAGTTGTGGAGGGGAAGGAAGCTTTCTATAGTTTTTTACTTAGGCCTTCATATTTTTGTGAGTCTGTGCCCTGGGGGGTCTGCGAACTTCACTAATGCTTCTCCATTTCTCCCCCTCTTAGATGGGACTGGATGGTTAGAGAAGCAGGGGTTGGGTTTCCCTTCCCCCACTTTGAAAGCTAGAGTGAGCCGCAAATAGGCTGCTTCCCTTCTGGCATGTGATGGCTAGGGCCGAGGGGCTTGTGTTTCCCTTGCCCCAGGCAGGTCCGGCTCTGGTGGAATGTTTCCTCCCAGAACAAGCCTCCTTAAGAAGAACAGACACTCCCACGTACTGGAGAGCAGGTTCTTTCCCTCTGCCCCAAGCAGGGGCACTAGGGGCGTTTCTCCATTATTTACTGTGCAGACTTGGTAAGGCTGCTGGAAATAAAACTCACAGAAGAGTAGGGGCCCCCCTGTGCCTGGGTCCTCATGGACTCGTTCACACTGAGCCTCCAGCAGTTAATCACTTACGGTTAGATTTTCTTACCCTGGCACTGTTTCCCATGGAGGGTTCCGTTCCAGTAAATGGATGGATCTAAAATTTGTTGGTTTTCAATGGGTTTAGTGTTTTACTTGTAAGGAGAGCGGCACTTCTCGGCTCCTTTCATGCCACGTTTTGCCAGAACTCCTGAAGGATGCTGTCCCTGGATGGACACACTGACAGCTCGTTCAGCTCTTCCGAGACACTGTTCCGCTGTCTTCCGACCTCACGGTTCTTCAGTGTGAAAACCGTCATCACTCTGATTGTTGTTCTCTGTATGAAATGTGTCACTTTTGCCTAGCTACTTGTAAGATAATTTTTAAAATATTGGTTTCCTGAAGTTTGAGTATGACTTACTTAAATTTGGTTTTCTTTGAGTTTATCTTCTCTAGGGGTTTGCTGAGATTCTTAAATATGTACATTTTGTATCTTCTCCCAAATTTGGAAAACCTCCAGCCATTATTTCTTCAAATATTTTTTTCCTGTCCCATTCTCATTTTCCTCTCCTTCTGAAACTCCAATCACAGGTATGTTTGACCTCTTGATATTGTCCCACTTGTTTCTCTTTTTCTCTCTTTTCTTCAGATTGGACAATATTTACTTATCTGTGTGAAGTTCCTCTGTCATCCACATTTTGCTATGCAGCCTACTCAATGAATTTTTTATTTTAGAAACTCTGTTACATAGTTTTAGTTCTTTTTTTTATAGTTTCTGTTTCTCTGCTGGCAAACTCCGTATTTTGATTCATTTCAAGTATGTTTTCCTTTCTTCATAAAACATGGTTATGATAGCTGCTTTAAAGCCTTTGTGTAATAATTCCAATATTTTAGCATCTGTTGATTTTTTTCCCTTGATAACTGCCCACATTTCCTGTAGGCTGAAGAATCTTGGATTGTATACTGGATGCTGTGAATGCTGTGTACGCTCTGTTCCTGTCCTAATTCTCTGGAGCTGCTTTCTAATCAGCAGGCGATCTACATGGTTAGGCTGAGACCACAGATTCTGCCTCACTTTTGGGGGGAGTTGCTTCAAATCTCAGTTCAGTTCTAAAGGCACTCCCTTCACTCCGGCCTGTCCAGAGTAGGGAGTGAGCCCGAGGCAGCTGCAGGCTCACACCCAGAGCGGGGTGTCCTCCTTCCTGGCGTCCTCCCTTCCGGGCCTCTCTCCCCACTCTCCAGCCCCGGGGGCTCCTCTGCTCTCTCCTCTGGTGTTAAGGGTGGGCTCTCTATTGACGTCTAGCCCTGCTCACACCCACTGCTGATATTCTGCCTATGAGGGGCCCCGCTTTGGAGGGAAGCAAACAAGAAAAAAATGGAAAATAAAGCCCACCACGTGCATCCACTTTTGGCTCCTTTCCTCCGGCTTTTGTTTATTTTCAGAATCTTCAGGCAGTCCTTTTTTCCAGCTATTTTAGTTGTAATTAGTGGGAAACATGGGTTATAGTCAGCTTTTACCACCATTACTATTTAAATTAATATTTCGCACACTGTGGGTTGTGACCACTTGTAGGTCATATAATCGATTTACTGGATTGTTGCCTCATATTTTAAAAATTAAGTGTGTTAGGGACTGGACTAGGTGACATCAGATGGCATCACATGTGATAGAAGTACCTTATTTTACAAAATGTTTACTTGTTTTTTTTTCAACAAATACTTATTGAACACCTACTATGTACCAAGAACTTGTAGATTATGGGAAATAGAATAGTGCAAATAATGTACAAACATGCATGTTTTTTAAAAAATGGGTTGGAGGAGAAAACTATTTTTTAAATCTGTACAACATACAGCATGTTAGACAAGGAAAAGGAAAAGTTGAGCCTTGTGGGGGGGGGGGGATTCTGTGGGTCATCCCGGCAAAGCGCGACCTCCCCAGACTCGCCACAGCCCTGGCATCCGTGTGGTCACAGTGATCCCATATCAGCAGAAACAAGCCCAGGCATCCAGGCAGTGATCCGTGGGGGCATCAAAGGGGCAGCAGTCAGAGCTGAGGGCAAATCGAAGAACAGCTGCACGGTGATTGTTCCCAGAGCTTTTACATGAGCAAATGCTTTTCTCCATGAACTGTGCTGGCGGCTTTACGCTGAAGTTTCTGAAGATGAAGATGAACAGTTTAGAACGGAAAGCTAGGACCACGGCTGCTGACGACTCTTCACCACCCCACAACCAGAAATTCTTTACCAGCCATGTTCATCTTCGAGCTGCAGGCCCCTGACACAGCGCCTGGCCTCCTTCTGCGGCCCCTCCCCTCCCTTCACCCATCATCACATTCTTTCTATTTCTTATACATGACAGTGTCAATATTCCTTTCTGCAGCTTCCTGTTTCAGCTTCTTGCTCCAGAGCTGATAGCACAGAAGAACTGAGACCCATTCTATGCCACCCACCACTCTGCCTTCCGTTAGCTGGAAAGGCTGTTTTCCCTTTGCATTTGGGAACAGGGCCAGTTAGGGCTCTTAGCACGCTGCTGGGAGTCCTCTTCTGACCTCTGCACTGGGGAAAGGAGCAGGGCAAGGCCCTGTCATCCTCAGGTCCAAGTGGCCCTTGGTGGTGGAGGTTGGATGCATGAGGTTAAGTTTTTCTCACTTCAGAATATAAGCAGATCAGAGAACATATGGTCAAATGTGCTTTGCTCCTATTCTAAATTTTGTTTGTTTTAGACTTGCTTGTTTTTATTAGAAATGCTACCTTTCTATTTCTTTTTACCACCTATATGGCATTAATACTGGGATGGAGGCTCCACAGCACAGCTTCCCTTTCCACGCGTATCACAGACACCATGACTGAAAAGCTCCCGGTGACCCACTGATTTTCTCCCACAGCCCTAAGGCAGCCCCTGCCAGCCAGTCAATATTGAAACAGGAGATGAACTGTATTCACCCTCTCCACTTTTGGTCATGAGACAAACTTGCCCAGAAAGTTGTGTTTCTGCTAGTTTTTACAAATAAATTTGCATTCCTATAAAATAATTGCTGACTGAGAAAGCAATGTCCATTTTCAATCTTTCAAGTTTCTCTAGGCACCATTTTCACCCATAGAGAGAATAAGCTGAACATACGTAGCTATGGAAAATGTACATTTAGTCAAGCACAAAGAAAGATTCTTTTTAAAGAACAAATATTTCTTTCTAGTCTGCTTCTTTTTAAAAAAGTGCAGATCTGGAAGCAATTTAGTAAATCTACTGCATGTAAATTATAATTAACTTTAGGCAGAAATCATTTGTTTTCTTGAAAAGAGGTAGATAAACTCAAGGACAAGGAGATCAGGTTCATGTCTTAATCCCGGAGTTAACTGACGCAGAAAGAGTCCCAGGACGTAATGCCAACTATAAATACAGGCTAGATGCTTGGAATTGCTGGTACTGTCCACAATGCCACATTACTATTTTGCAGTAACAAAGTCTTACACATTTGTGGCTTTAACTACACATGGATTTTTATGAATATGATCATTTTAGTTCAATCCACTCAGCATATACAATTGAGATGAATCAGAACTTGTACACCACAAGCACCAAGCCTGAAATGCAGCATCAAATTCAATCAAAGTTTATTAATATGAATATTAGTGAAATTTCTCAAATAAAAATAACCCTGTTCATGGGGTACAATGGATGAATTGAAGCAGAAATTTAAATTCTGCTTTTTAAAAAATGGTGCTTTGGAAAGCCCTCTCTACTCAGCCTTCCTCCCGAGGCTCATGGCTGCTGCTGAGTGAACAAGGCACCGATGTCCCACCTCCCCATCCTGCAGGTGAGCACACAGGGGCCAACAATCAGCTCAGGGGACTCCTCTGAAGCCCCCAGAAGGGCACAGCATGGCTTGGTATTAAAGACTCTACAGAGAAAACATACAGCCAAGCCAATCAGATTTTACCTTGGAAGGCTAAGGATGATAGACACGGAAGAAAACACCAGTTGGTGATGAGCTGTGACGCTGGGAAGCCCGGAGGACTCAAGGGTCAGAACAGCCAGGCTGGACCACGAGCAGGATAAGGAAGCAAAGGTAAATGCTGAGAAAGGGCAGGAGGTGGGGAGGGGGGAGGCAGAGAGAGAGAGAGGGAAAGAGACAGAACAGAGTGTAACACGCATAGAGAAGGGCAGAGGGCCGACCAGGATCTAACAGGGAAAACCCAGTTGCATCCTTCTGCCCATCAAGGAGTCGGATCCCTCCAGGATGAGGTTCTGAGAATGATGTCTGCGCAAAAGCGGATCTGTGCTGAGCAGCAGATCAAGTTCAAGATATTCGTGCTCGTTGGGGTCTACAACGGCTGTGTCGCTGGGTGTTCAATGCTCCGAGGAGACAGCACAGCCGTCCACGGGCCACCACCCTGGCCCAGCTTTCCACTGTCTTCTTTTCTGTAATATTTGCATAATTACCCGCCTCATAAATATAGAAGCAGGAGGTCAGAAGTAGCTCGTTCCTGCTACTCTGGGCTCCAGTCCCCTGGCGTCCTCTGAGCCGTGCTCTCCCGAGACGGGCACCTCCCCACTCCCTCCTGCTAGTCAGCCCACTGCACCATGCAGTCTCTCGCGTGGTCACCCTCGGCGCTGCATCTCCCCTCCCTCCGCAGTCAAGCGTTCGGCAGGCGAGCACACGGCTCGCTCCTCTCCTTGAGGCCTCAGCCCACTCCGGGCCGGCGTCCGCCCGCCACGGCGCTCATCTCACAGCACCCTCCTTGGTCACCACACTGCCATGGATAATAATTTCTTTTATCATAAAATAATGTCATATAAATATTAAAAAATAAAGCAGAATATTCTCCATTTACCTGGCCGGATCCACTCTTCACTCTTTTTCATTCTGCTGTTGCTCAGAGAAGCTGACCAGCATGAACTGTATCAACAGCTCTCTTTTCTTCTAGTGACCAGGCGACTTTTGGTGAACAGGAGGCACCCAGGGAGGCCCGAATACCCTGGCATGGGCGGTGCGCGCCAGGGTGCCTCCCTACAGCCAAAACTCTCAACCTCTCTGCCCCTTCCTGTCTCCGTCTCTGTCTCTTTGTCTCTCTCTCTCTCACACACACACACACACACACATACACACACACACACACACACACACACACACACACACACACACACATACACACACACACATACACACACACACATACACACACATACACACACACATACACACACACACACACACACACACACACACACACACACACACACACTCTTAATTACTCAATTTGAAGAGACCAGCTATTTTCTGAAAGGACTCTGACTGACTCAAGTACTTATCTTACAGAGGAATTCCATGGACATCTCCACCTTCCTGATACTGTCTAGTTTCTTGGGTTGTCAGCTTTTTGGCTGCTTGTTCTCAATCTGCTTTATCAGATCCTCTTTCTCTGTTACCCTCCTGCTATTGGTGGTTCCTAGAGCCCACACCACACTGTTTTCATGTTCTCACTGGGGCATCTCAGTCCACCTCCTGGCCCTAATACGCACCGGAAGCAGTGTTTGGTGTCCAGTGGGCACTCAATACATGTTTGCTGATGGCTGCCAAGTTTTAATCTCTACTCCATCTCGCCCCCCTGGTCCACTTAACACATATTTCTTACTCTCTGCTGAACTTCTCCATGTAGATGCCTCACAAGCTTCTCAAACTCAACACGTTCAAAACTGGATCAATTAGCTTTTCTTTCCAATCCTGGTTCTTGCATCTCCTATTTTCCATACCAACTCATCCACCTAGTCAGTCAGTCCAGAAATCTGGGGGCCACCCTCAACATCCAGCCACCCCACCCTCGCTCACCGGATCTCGCCAGCTCTGCCGTGTCAGCCTCTCCCTCCGCCCCCCTGCACGGTGCCCTCCCCCCACTGCCCTCCTCCCAAGGCCCTCGCAGCCCCCATCTGACTCAGGTGACGTTGCTAACCTGGATCTCCTTGGCCTCTGCTTGCTTGCTTTCCAAGCTGTCCTTGAAAAAGCCCCCAGGACTGATCTCCGTGTCACATCTCAATTCAGCTGAGACGCAGCCGCCCTCATCGGCATGGCCTGTTGACAGTCTCCCTCCCTAACTCCAAAGCTTTTCATCTTACGCTTCCAACGTGCACTTCACACTGAATAACTTCACATCACTCAAAACAACGCTTATGTTCCCTCTGCTGGAATTTGCTTTCCAAGTCCACCTTCCTAGCTTCTTCACAGAGTCTCAGAAGTCACCCAATGTGATCTCCTCACTGATGCCGCCCTCTTTCTCTCACCTGCTTTTCCTTTCTTATCTTAGCTGATCATTTGTAAGTTGTAATGATGACTGTAACTCTGAGCACATTGTGTTGTAATTACTGACTTATTTATCTGTCTCACCCAAGAGGCTATAAGACCCTTGAAGACACAGCTTTACCTAATTTCATGTCTGGTACATAAGTGGACTTCAATAAGTAAGTGTTGAATGAACTGATTTTTCAATTCACGCTCTTCTTATCCAGGGTTATCGCTGATACTGTGCTATGGGTTGACGCGCGTTTCACTAAAATTCATGTAAGTCCTGAACCCCAGGACCTCAGAATGTGACCTTTTTGGAGACAGTCTTTACAAAGGCAATTAAGTTAAAATGATGAGCCCTAGTCCAGTTAAGGCCTGTGTCCTCATAAGAAGGGGACCTTCAGACACCAAGACACAGAGAGTGGGAAGGCGAAGGGATGAGCTGCAGGCTAAAGTCAGAGGGAGACGACTGGGTCGGCCAGCCTTGGCGACACCTACACTTGGGACTTGGGTCTGCAGAACTGACACACAGATTTCTGTTTTCAAGCCAGCTCGTCTGTGGTGCTTCATGACGGCAGCCCTAGCCGACTAATACACATTGCGGTTCGGCAATCATTTTCTACACACGTTTGTTTGTTTTTAATTTGCCCTTCCCATTAAATCTTTACTTAAACTGCCCACCCAGACCTTGAGCAACCTTTGCTGGGCCTGGAGTTGAAATATTTTCATCATTAAATGCCTTTCTTTCCAAGATATTGGAATATCTTTCCAATTTAATAAGTCAGAACACAACTACCAGTGTACTCTTGTTACACTTCTCCTATAAAGCTTCCAGCAGATCTTAAAAATATCTCATTAAATTTAAGTTCACAATTACGTTATCCAAGGCTTATTTTTCATTTGCTCTGGCTCGATTAATGTTTTTTCACCATATATTACTTTCCTCTTAGGAATTTCCTCTCTGGCTAAGTTAATCAGTCAGTATACCCCTAGATAACCTCTTCTCTCTGAACTTAAAAACCTTGTAACTCATCCATTTCTCAGACATTGATTGAGAACCTATAGGACTCAACAAATTGCCGCGAGTGCTGACGGCAGTAAATGAATAGGGCCGTGAAATACAGCGCTTGACTGCAAGCATGTCGTCTGGCATAAGGGACAAAATAAGTACAGTAGATCTTGAAATTATGACACGTGTGTCCCAAGATGTTTGTGGTCCCCAAACACTGGTATAGTTTCATTGGCGGCAACACAGCTAATGTGGACAGTAATACAAGCGTCTCAGGGTTGTTTTTAGAATTAAAGGAAATAGTGTATCACTGGCAGCCACACCGTTGCCCTGAGGCCAGTAGGTTCTGTGTGTTTGTCTGGACTCCCATCCGCTCTGGATTCACACCCACACACGAGCTTTCAAGCACTCACAATTCAAAACATCTCAGCAAAACATTGCCTGCCTCAACTTTTAAGACTCCTTCAAATTGCTCAGGTGCCCAGAACGTACCTTATACAAAGGGACAGACACCGTTTAAGCAGGAGAGAGGGCAATTCCTAGGTAGGAGAAATCATATCCAGTTTAGTTAGAAGATGCTGGGTTAAACAAAATTAAATAGTTTAATTATACATAAATGTCAGCACTTTTTAATATGTGAATGTAACTTGTGAACATGAAATACTCTGTATTACAGCGTTGCCCCAATTTATATGATCACAAAGGCCTTTCTTCACAGATGATGACTGATGGACACCACTGCTTATAGAACACAGCCTGAGAATTCTGGCTTGCAAAGCAAATTCTCAACTCCTGAGCACAGAAACTGCCTGATATTGCTCGATTCCATCTTTCTATTATTCTCTTTTATCTCCTTGCCTGTTAGTCATCATCCTAGGCTGTAAGCTGCCCGACATTCCCACACTTACGTTCTTATTCTTGGTGTTCACCTGACTGGCGTGGGCTCCTCCCCACGACCCCCCAGCCTCTCCCAGCAGGCAACAAGCTCTATCTCATCACTCAAGACCTGAAAATATCATATTTCTTTTTTCTTTGAAGATTTCCTCTAATCTTTGGCCAGAGTTATATCTTGTTCCTTCCTCTGTACCATAACTGAATGTTGAAACTTTCTACATTCCAGCACATTTCCATAGGTGGAAAATTATTTGATTGTGGCTGTTTTCCTTACTAGACTGTGACCTTCTCAAAGACAGGAACTGAATCTAATTCTTTTTCAAGAGCTAAGCATTCACGCCAGTTGCGGGCCGACTTAGTATCCTCTCAATCCACATTATGTGAATGAAAGAATAGCATAACTGAAGTTAAACAGCACAAATATATAGAATTGGTCAGTTTTTAACTAACAATGATTAACATCTGAAGAGTGGAAACTAAAAAGAGAAAAAGTTAAGATCGGACAATTTGGTGGGCAAGGGATTATAAAGAAGTTGTCAGCATCTCACTGAAATAGCTGGTCGTAGGAAGCAGCCTGAAAGGAGAAAGAAACAATCAAGTAGATGATGAGTTGAGATATTAAGGGAAGTCAAGAATTCATGGATTAATGAGTATTCAGAGCAGATTCAGTAGGTCTTAAAATTAGCAAGACAAGGCATGTGAAGCCAGAAACATTTTCAGTTTAAGAATTAGAAGTGGAGGTAGGAATGCAATATACTTTTAAATATTTGGAGAAGCCAAAGGAGTTAGGACTAATTGGTTAGAATTAAAGGAGGAGAAAAAGTCCAGCTCAGGCCAAACAGCAGTGATTCAGGCTGGATGCAGATGGATGAGGAAAATGGGCATGTAAGTAACTGGAGTTGGTGATATTCCAATGTAACCGAAGAGTTATTATTATATATACATTTATATATGTGTGTGTGTACATGTATATATATATGTAGATTTGTAGAAGTCCGTTGTGATCTAAATGCTTAAATCACTATGGAAGGAAAGAGAGGATCCTAAAAATCAGTAGATGGTGTTGCCCACTGTAGGAAGACTAGGGTATAAACCCTCAAAAAAGGAGAAGTTATTTATTGATGGTGGAAAGGAGAATGAATTAGATGGAAGGGGAAAATAATTCAATTCGAGGACTTCCTTAGTCAAGGGGACAAGGGGGAATCAGTGCAGCTTTGCTGAGGGCGTCAGAGGGAGGCAGTTCTTTCCATGTGCAAAGACACACAGTGGAATATTTCCATGAGTGGCAGTGGCAGATTTATTTAGTGAAGTTAAGAATACTTCATTGTTCTGTATCAGAATGAGGAACTCATAGGTGAGTATTTTTTGCCTATTAAATTATGGTACAGAATATTAAAAAAGTATTCTCTGGTTAATAATTTTTGTTTATAAGTCATTTTAATCTTTACATTGTTTTAAAGCTAAAGTACTTTGATCCCTTGAAATATCTGAGCTTAACAAAAAAAAAAGTTATAAAAAGCATTTATCATAAACTTATGGGGACATTGACAAATTGGGAAATGTTCCTGGGAAATATGACTAGAGTTGAAAGGACCCAGGCTTCTGTGTAACATGAAAAATGGTTTTGAAGCATGTTTGCTTCATGAAGAAGAGCAAAGTCTTAAGAGGGGACATGATACGTATCTGCACACGGTGAAAGGCCTTCCCTGAGAGATTAGGATTCTGCAGATGCCCAGGAGGGAGAACAAGACTTGATCTGTGGTAGCCACTCCTTGTGGGCAGACTGTGGTTTGGTAGAAAAAGTTTTGACAAGCAGCAGTGAATGACAAGTTGTCTGTCTCGTAAGGTAGCTGGCTTCCTGAGGGGAGTGTTTTCTAACAAAAATGCCAACATGTGAGGATTATATAATTATATGTAACTCTTGTATTAGAAGACACTAGATTAGATGACTGCTCAAGTCCTTTCAAAGTCAAGTTCTAGGTTCAACAGTAGCACATGTTTATAAATGTTTTACATATTAAACTGAACTAAAATTAAATCAAGGACTTGAAGGAGGGACGTACATCCTTTATAAGCTCCATTTTATTTTAATGAAATGTTTAAGCAGGTTGAAATACAAGGTAGTTTTTTAAAAATATACCTGGTCTTTAAAATAATTTTTTAAGCCATTTCTGATTCCTAAAATAATTAGAAATATTAGTGACTGAGGTTTGTTAAATGGATTTGGAAGAAATCAACTCGTGATTCATTTAAATGAATTTGGAGGGGGCTGACTCATGTTTTCATGCTTTCTGTCTAGACTGGAGGCTTAAGGAGCACACCTGGATCCCCAAGCCTCTGTGCCAGTCGTGTCTGGAGAGACAGCTTTGTATGAAGAGTAAAACTCACCACCCGCAATATCCACAGCAATGCACGCGGAACCGGGAGACGCGAGGTCATAAGTGTGTCAGGAGCCCGACATTATGCACAGACACCTCCAGCACGTCTTGCCGTCTTGCCGAGAGCTTTAGCCTTCGGGCCAGTACAGGATGTGTACTACAGAAGGAGCTCTGGAGGGACAACTGTGGGAAGGGGAGGAGAGGGTGAACTATCTGTTGGTTTCCACTCCACAAAACCTCACCCCCCTCTTCATAAATCAATGACAGGCCCTGATTCTCCTGCCCCCACCCCCACTCCCAGCCTCTGAGCGCTGTCCCTCTCCCCGCTTAACATTTGAGAAAGACTGGTTTTCAGGCAGCGATACTGAGTGTAGTCATTGTCTTTTAAGCTAAAATGCAACGGGGTTCTTTTAGCTTACATCATTGGGTACTTACTGATTTAGTCATTTACTGGAAAACCTTTCATTTCAAGCATGACACAATAAAGGGATTAATAAAATAATCCCTTCAGTAATCAAAAATGTCGGTAGTGATCTTTAAACTAGGTTTTGGCAGTTTAACAGTTATATCAGGCAAATTGCTTTGGTTCTCCCCAATATATACCACAAAAGCTGGGCACTGTGGTTAAAAGAGCAATAAGAGGCCTGCCCTCCACCTGCCCGGCGCCAAGCCTGCGTTTGAATCGCCATCAGTTCCAGAGGCAGCTCTGTGGCTCAGTAGATGAGGCAGATGTGTAAATGATGCAATACCAGACAGAGACTGGGGATACTGACACAGGAAAGATGGAAATCTATCAGGGGTATTAACAGACGTCACAGAAGAGGTGGTATTTGCTTTGTACACTGAAAAACAAGCAGGATTTTGGCAGAAAATATGAAAGGAAAAGGTAGGGAAGAATGTAAGTGGAGGACAAGTTAGAGAAAGATTCGCAGAAGCTTGGGGAGGGCAGTGTGTTTAAGGGACACGCCACAAAAGGGGGACTCTTGGTCACTGGTCCCCTACAAGGTCTTTATTTCTCCGTCCCTGCAGAATGATCACTTTGCTGGGAATGATGGAGCACTGCACACAGTAGGTTCACAGGACAGGCTTTCCCTCTGCTCTAAGCTTGCCATCCAATGAGACACCATTGACATAAAGGTACGAGCACTTATTACCAAACTGCAGGAGTTATTCAGAGGTGAAAGAAAACAGATTTGGCACCCCAGTTTGCTTTTCCCATTCTCCTCTATCATTCCTAATCTCATAGGCAGCCCAAATTTTCCCAAATTGATAAATCTAAGAGAATAAAACATATCACCAGATCTCAAAGTATCCTGGGGCTTTATGCCCTTCGTATAAAATGAGGTGGTTGGATCAGACGGTCACAGGTGTTCCCCCAAGCTAACAGTGCTTGACTCTTGACGTGTGCGTGTGGCCGCCTGTGGTCTCTGCCATCCATTCTCCTCGCCTCCTCTCCGTTGAGAGGTCTGGTCTGACAGGTCAGCTCTCCCAGCAGCCTCCTTAAGGACCCCCCAGAACTCTCCCTGCTCCAGGGCTCCGGCTCATGGTGGTAGGTCAAGCCCAGGACCTGCATTCTACAGGATGTTGACCAGACACCCCCTCAGTCCTCACGGGGCGGTGAGGTCAGCTCTCCCCTCCCTTGAAGTTCATTATGGTGGCCTGAGTCCACAGTCTGTGGGTCCCGTGGGGCTTCAGGATTGGGTTTAGGGCATTCGGGACCCTTGAGGACTAGTACTGACCCAGGCCCCCGACAGACAACTGCCACTTAGAACTCTGCCAGTCCAAACACTCACTCTCAAAGTAGACTGGACCCCAAGCACTCACAAATATTTCCTGCATGCTGCTGCTTAATGCCGAAAGTGTGGAAGGAAGGTGAGAGTGGATGATACAAAGTCACGGACATACTGATCCACCTGACTCAGCAAACTGTGCAGGAGAAGGTGCTGGAAGCTTGGCAAAGTACAGGGAATGATCAGGAAAACAATCCAGGTTAACTGAATCTAAAATAATTTTACATGCATGTCATACACATAAGGGAATGTATCTTCTCTCAAACATGTCAATGTTATTAAGTCATTAAAGCTACTTGGATAATGTCATAATGGGAATAATAAATAAATAACTTGGACTCAATCAATTGCAGGTGACTAGACTGTTGTACAATGAGACCAAAAAGACACAGTATAGTCTGTTCACAAAAAATTTCATAAACTTCAGAAAAGCCTTATCTAGTAATGTCTGAAGCACTGCACAAAGAAGAGACAGTATGGAAATCTGCATTCGGTAAATCTCAGTAGCCAAAATTCTTGCATATATCTTAAATTTTCTGACTTGGGGTTTTAACAGACTTTGCCTTACATTCTGACATCTTGTACCTTGGTAACAATGTATATTCCAGGGAGAGATTTAAGCTGCACTAGAGCAAAACAAACAAAGCCTTTGTAACCAGACAAACCACACCATAACCATACTCTTGAAATTAAAAGCAAATGTTACAGAACTCTTGGATTTAACTCACCTTTAATTATACTAGAACTATTAGTTCTGCGATGATTAAATTATGGGTTTCCAGCATTTCCTTTTAACTCCTTACATTTATTTAGCAATTAATAACTTGATCAGAAAAGTTTACTTTCGGCCAAGGCTGGATATGGAATGGCAGCAAGTTAATGACGGAAGCCGGAGCCGCCACTTCAACTAGGACACAGCGAGTCAAATGGAATTCTCTAGGAACCCAGCTTTTACACCTTTCTCCTTACTACCCGTTTCAGGTTTGCACTGGTTAATTTTAGTGTGTTAGTACTTCACACAGGTTGTGCCTAGGTGTCATTCCTATAAAATCAGGTGTAAAAGAACTTCACAAATAAGATTTTTGTGTTGCCATGAACATTTTGTCCATAGAAATGACAAGCTGGTCAAAGAGTGAAAATGTATTACATCTACAGTGATTGCAAAATGGATTATCAATTTATGTCAAAGTCATAACTGATACACTGTTTCTCTGATGAAGAAATTAGCTTTGAAGCTTTTGTTTTAAAAAAAACAATCATTTTTAGAAGTCAATACATGGAACAGATTGCTATAATTCTTTAAAAAAGACATAATTTTAAACTTAAAACAACAATATTCTTTAATGACTGTGGCTTTCTAAGAAATATATTTTTTTATTGCTTGTGAATGTATAAATAAATCACATATTCTCCCAGGGAACAATTAGAGTGAAATATTAACTACATGTTTTAAACTGGCTTTAATAAGGATAAGATTAAAGATGGACTAACCAAAGAATAGAACTACGTCCAAAGGCAAGGGAAATTATTTTTCAACTTCTCTCCTTCGATGCCACCATAACAGAGAATGCTTTAGAGTTCAGTCCTGCCTTGCAGAAATATTAACCGTGTCATCTTTGTATTCATACTATCCTACAGTAACATTAAGATAGGGACTTAAATATCTAAGACTTATAAATTTTGTGTTTAAATTTTAAATATGGAAATATCGCTGAACTAAGTTCTGAAACTATAGTTAATTTAGACCATGAGTAAATGGTCCCCAATCATTCGTTGCATGTCCCTCATCTATGGAAATGACAGAGTTTGCACTGTCTTGCCAAAATTTGCCTCAATGTTTCTTGATCATGTCACTCAATTACTTAGCAATTTGGGGGTTTAATTAAAGATGATAAAGAGACAACCCCAGCAAAATACTGTACAATACCCATGCTAAAAAGCCCATGTGGTTTAGGCTGGGCAAATGTGAAGTGACATCTGCCCCGCCTTTTTGTAGAAATAGACAAGGGAACTGACTTGCGGAGGGAAAAGAAGAATCCTTACCAGGAACCAGTGAGAGGAGCACATCACCTCGAAGAGGCGGAGTTGAGCAGATGATCCCCACATCTTGCTCTCGGGAGATGAAAGAGGGTGGTTTTTATTTCATTTTATGTGGACTACAGATAAGTAATCTATATCAAAGCTTAACAACATAATGGAAACTAGTTGCATACAACTCGATTTAAAAATATCTGTCAGGAATTTAACGTACAAAAATGACCTCCTTGGGCCACACTGGGGCATCTGTGGACACTCCCAGCTCTGTTGTTGGGTAGCACTGCATCATGAGACAAGACCTAAGAGGGCCTGTCTCCCTTCGCGTTGGTACTTCTAAGAGGGAAGAAAAAGTGTGTCCTGCCTGGCCATGAAAAACCGGGCTACAGCAAATGGCTGGAGTATGAGTACTTTCTAAATTTTATGAGAATCGCTGATGCTACATACACCATGTTCAGGCAGGACTACATAACTTTTAAGGTTTAAGAGTGATAATTATTGGAGAAAATGTTGGCTATTTTAGTGTTGATCAGGTCGCTGAGTCTATGAAGGTCGTTGACTTCAGTTCTGACCAGCAGGCTCACCTCTCTGCGATGTCTTCCTCCCTGCCTTGCTCATCTTTTCGCACATGTCGCCAGGACTCCTGTTGCTGGTGTCATTCACCAGGGAATACACAGTGACCTTGTTTTGTGAATATCCATTTGAGGGGCCTCCTGTAGGGGCCATGGGCTGCATTATTCTAGTCAAGGGATAAATAACCTTAGAGAATAGGTCTCTATTCTGTGAAGAATTGCTTTCATTTCCTCCCACAGGTACATAAATGTTCACCTGGCAGAGCTCGTCCTGTCAGAAGCATATAAAGAAATCCTTTTTGGTTCTGAGGGATTTTTTGAAAGGGTGCCCTATGCAAGGGTGGGACCGATTAGTTACCTGAGAAGACCTGGCCTAGGAGGAGGCCCCCAGGATACTTTCAGAACTAGAGGACCCTGAGAGCATCCCAAGGAGGGCCTGGAGCCCTGGAGACGGAGAGAACTTCCCGCTTCAAAGGGCTTAAATGCTGCAGGGGTGGGGGGGTGGGGGCAGGCTGGAGAATGGTGGTTATCGTGCATGAGGGGCTGGTAGGTGTTACAGACCCAGAAGCCGATAGGCAACACAGGCTACACAGGCACGTTATCTGAGTTGTGGGCACTAGAGAGCCTGCCTCACCTAAAAGGGGCAGCTGTTTATTGTTGCCCTGAGGTGTTTTCACCTAGAATTGCCAGACTGATCTTTTCAGAAAACTCAGAAGTTTTCATGTGATCAACTGTATAAACTGATGTTTTATATTTTCATCTTTATTTTTCTGTTATCTCAATGGCAGTGTCAGCCCAATCATGATGACAGATGTGTGTAACTGGAGAAAAGTTGCACAAAATCCATCATTGCCAGTGAAGAGCTCCAGTTCAAAGCTGCCCTGGGTTATCTTCACTCTTAATGAATATCAAGGGGGAAAAAGGTTCTACATGAGTCAAGTCAGAATAAATACATACAAAGCTGTGGGGTTGTGGCCCCAAAACAGCCTTCTCACAACATACTGATGAAATTCATCAATGTGATATACATAAAGCATTTAGCACATGTAAAATCCCTGGCACAAATCTAGGATTTTAAAAATGTTAAGTGTCATTAACATTTGCAGTCGAAACACCTAGATTCCTGTTTCTATCATTAGTTATGAGTCCTGGAGATGTCGTCAAAGTCCTATCACATTTTACTCATGAAAAATATGGGGCATGATGATACCTGAATGGTCTTACGCACAGGATTGTTCTGAGGATTAAATGAGATGGTACATGTGAAAGTGAAAAGTTCATCATAATCCTGATTTTTCAGAGGAAACTGAAGACTAATGGCTGGAAGCAAACTGTCCAGGGTCACATCATGCGCAGGAGCCCGATTCGAAAGCAAACCTTCAGTTCCTGAACCCAGGACTTGGTTCCTTTTATTGCACAGCTGCTTCTCATCAAGTTCAGAAATTTCTTTGCAAGGCCAGGATTAGGTCCAGAGCCTGGGATAGCATTAAGCCCAAAAAAGAAGTGCAAGCACCTCAGCTGCCAGGGTGAAAGGGCACGGGAGTGGAGAGTTAGGACGGTAAATATGCCCACCATTCTGTTTCTAATAATGATTCTCCCAGTCAACTGAGTTCAATGCTCTGAAACCAATCTCTGACTTTTCCTTCATTTTACTTACAATAATGCAATAAACTCCTTATCAGTCTCGGAGCTGCAGCACAAGGAGACAGATCCTAATGCAGACCGGGGAGTCTGAATCCTCGCTCGCTCCACGGCTGAGGTGTGTGGCCCTGGCCACGTTTCTCAACCTCTCCATGCCTAAATTTCCTCATGCATGAAATGTGACTAGTAACAATAGTATCTGCCCCCTGGAGGTGCTAGAAGGCTCAAGATGAGTTGACATCTGGAATGTTTACACAAGGTCTGGTGCGAGGTCAGTGCTAGATTAGTGTCTATCAAGTACTGAGGGGCTTAGAGATACCTTTCTTTAAAAATTCTGCCTGGTTTATCATTCTTACCAATATCTCATCCATTTAGGGGACGTTAGTTCATGTTGTTTGGGCTCGTTTGGGGACAGGATGAAGGAATAACAGGAGGGGAAATAATCCATCTTATGTCATTGCTTTTCTTCACCAGGAGTAGAATGAAAATTTCCTTGGGAAGCAGGGTCTCTGGCCTATAAAACGCACTGGCGGTACTTCACGGAAACAGCCACTCACAAATATTTTATAAACTCTCAACAAACAGATGAGGAAATTAAAGCCAGATTTAAAGTCTAGGTGGGAAAAGGCTTGAATTACAATCTAAACCCAAACTGCCTCTGAATTTGCAACTGAACTGGATGATTTAAGACCAAAACTGGACACTTCAGGGGTGCAGAGAACAACTCCCATGATTGTCTTCTGCAGTCCAGGCAGACGGAGGGAAGGAATCAACCTTCTAATAGGCAGTGGCTCTAGCTACCTGCTCAGATAGGGGCAAATATTTTTAGAAATTTGCCTAAAATCTAATAGGAAAAAGCACTTATAAAAGAAAGACTTCTATATTTGTTGCATTGTCCTTACACTATTTCATAGAAAAAGTATGAACTACAGTACACAATCATTACATATTCACCTCAGAAGTACTTAGAGGGAGCAGCTGACCTTTAAATGTTTGAATTGTTGAGGTAGTCATATCCACATTGTTGCATAATCATCTACTTCAAAGTAACACAGTAACTATTTTAACTTCATTTTTTACCCTTTTACTCTCCTGATTTGATTGACCATTTTGATTTGTCTGTATAAAGAAAACCGGATCTTAATGACTCATTTGGCAACAATCAATTCACTCCTAATCTTTTCTCACCTTCAAGACAAATCAGAGGTTAAATCTGCGCATTTTACAGCTGTCACAGCTCCTTACCTGTTTTGAAATGATCCTTTTGAAACATGATCCAAATAGTAACGTTCACTGATCTCACCTGAAGACACTAGAAAATATTGTGGTAACTGTCCAAGGTATCTTCTCAGAAACTCTGAGCAAAACAGCTTTATTTTCACAATATCTATTTAAAAATACAAGGACAAGAAAGCGATCCCGTGAGGGTCGCCAGACACCGAGTTCAGCCTCTCACCCTCTCGCTTTGCACATTAAGATTTAAGAAATGGAACAAGAAAAATTACTTAATTAATCCTAGGGAAAGAAAGGAAGGAAGGGGAAAATAAATAAATGATAGACTTGGGCTGAATATACCATTATCTTAATGTGAAAGAACTAAATACCTCAACTAAAACTCAAAGATCATTAGAATGAATGAAATAACAACTATATGCACCTAAGAGACTCATTAAGACATAAAGGCCCAACAGGTATTTTTGACTAAGGATACACCACGCAAACGCTAACTATAGGAAAACAATACACTGACCTAACTATATACTTATAAACTATGTCAGACCGAATAAAGTTTAAGGCAGGAGCATTACTAGAGGCAGAGACACGTCGTCACTGTGGTAGAGGCACCGACCCAGCAGAGATGTGAGACTCAGATTTGCATGTACACAGGGACATAGCCTCAAAGCATATAAAGCGGAATTTGATAAAACCAGAAGGGGAGACACACAGATTCGTAGTAAGAATGGAAGATTTTAACACATTTCTCTCACCAAGTGACAGAACAAGGACACACACACACACACACACACACACACACACATAGACACAAAGCACATTAACCATGTGAGTAACACAATTATCAAAATGGAACTAATTAGCATATGTACAACACTGTACCCGAAACTCCAGAATACATATTTTAAGAACTTGACAATATCCTAAAGTATCAAAGCAAATCTCAACAAATTTAAGAATATTGACTTCATAGAGAGTTCTATTACTACTGTAGGATTAAGCTAGAAATCAATACCAAAAATATCATTTTAAAAAACCCCAAGTATTTTGAAACCTAGGAATACACTTCTAAATGACCCACGGGTTAAAAAAGAAATTTAAATTTTGAAATATTTTGAGCTGAATCATAATGAAAATAAGCTATTTCAAAACTTGCAGGATAGAAGTAATACTATACTGTTCTTAAAGGAAAATATATGTATTTAAATACTTGTATTATAAAATAAAAGCTGAAAACAGATTATCTAAGTATTCATCTTAGGAAGTTAGGAAAAGAATAACAAATTAAATCCAAAGAAAGTAGAAAAAAGGAAATAATGACAAGTGCAAAAATCAATGAAATACAAAATAAACCTATATTCAAGAAAAATCAACAAAGCCAGAAACTGATTCTTTGAAAAGACTAGTAAAATTTATAAGTCTCTGAAAAGACTGACCAAGAAAAAAGGAAAAAAATACAAATTACCAATATCAGGAATGATTTATAATTCCTACGAGTATTTGAATATAATAAAAACTATTGAAAAATTTTATGTGAATTAATTTGAAATTTTAAATAAAACAGACACATTTCTAGAAAAATACAACTTACAATACTGACAGAGAAGAAATAGAAACTTTGAATAGTCCTGTTTATTAAACATATACTTCTATATCTATTAAATGAATTGACAAATAATAAAAATCCTCCCACAAAGAAAAGACTAGTCACAAGTGGCTATTGGTGAATTTTACCAAACACTTCAGAAATAATATCAATCTTATCAAACTCTTCCCCAGAATCAGAAATGGGAAATATTTCCCAACTGGATGAAATTTGATAAGGAAAAATAATGATGAAAGTAGATTTTTAAAATAATTTGAGGGAACATACATCATCAATAAACACTGGACACAACTATACTTTTGTAACTTAGAATCGTTTTTACCTTGTCCTGATTTTGAACTTTAAACAGGGTCCAAAGAAGCTGCTTCTCGGTGTGACTCCATCAGCGCTGACGGGGCAGCGACCCAGGTATTCAACGAGTATTTACCGAGCGCTCCCTTCCCCCCCTTCTTACCTCCTTTCCTGACCGTCTTTTCCCGCTACACACAGACGCGCTCTGCCGCCTTCCTTCCCGACACCCCCCGTAGCCCTTACGCTCCTCTGCCTCCCTCCTGCTTCATGAACCACCCAGACTTGAAAAACTACCCTCATCTTTTGTCTCTGATTTTTTACTTTCCATTTTGCTTTTCAGCCTCAGCAAACTGATTTCCAGCTATACCAATGAACTTCAAGGTGCCAAATGCAATGTAATCGTCCTAGTCTTTATTTTCTGCTGCATAAACACTATTAAGATGCACTGAGGCCTGGAACTGCTGCCTGGAACACCTTGATGACACCAGTCTCTCTGGCTTCCTAATCACTATTTTTCTGCCTCTGTGGACGCTTCCTCCTCCAATTATTTCACATCTTTCCTCCATGGGCCCAAGGGGTGTCCAGATGGGAGTATAGTTTCAGTACAGCCTTTGAGAAAGATATACAGGAATGCAAATTTACTGCTTGTGTACATGATGTAGATCTGCTTGAATATATTACTAAATAGACACTCTCTTCAACTTAACATCTGAAATATTTTTATTTAGCAAAGTAATTTGCATATAAGTAATTGCTGTGTAAAGCTTTAAAGAAATGTTTTATTTTTAAGTTAGTGGAATATCACCTACCACTTTACTGTGTGTTTATGACCAAAAATTTAAATAGTCTGAAAATAAAATTTAAATATATGCTAGTATGTTATCAGAAATTCTTATTTGATTAATTTATCTGAATTTGATTCATTCGAATTGCATCTAACTCTACCTTCCATTGAATTGAGACATTTTAAATGGATTTCAATGGATCATAATGAGTTCTATTACTGTTCTTAAAATAAGTAACAATATTCAAAAGAGAAAATATCTATAAGTTTAACATTTGTTTTGTTCATTTTTTGAAAATTTTTTATCACTTTTTTGCTTCCAAGATAGATCATAATTTTCAGAATGTAGATGATGAGTGACAAGGTTAATAAAATATGTATCATGCTCTTTCAAACCCTTCAAAGTTAAACGAGCCCATCACCCAGGCCTCAGCTTCAGACACAACACAGAGGCTGGGCTGAGCGCTTCTCAGGGGCACTTTCTCAACTGGGCCTTTCTACAAGTAAAGAAAGAGCACAGCTGTGATCCCCTAATAGCCCAGAGCCTTCCCCTGGTTGTCACACTGACTTGAAGGAAACTAAACATGAATATACAAGTCAAGAATTAAGGGTAGAGTACAGAATGTGGACCACAAGAATCCTGACTGAGATACTAGAAAAAGTCTGACTTTTCTAAGTAGTAGGAAAGCATTTAAATTAACTTACCCTTTGGGGGAAAAAACCATTGAGAAATAGTTTTGCGTTTGTCAAATGCTTGTCTCAGATGAGGAGAGCAGGTGTTCTTTGCCTCACTCTAAATTGCTAGAATAGTTTCAAGTCCAAATGTGTCCTCAGATTAAGAACCAAATGTTATATGCAAATAACCATCTATAAACTTAGCATATAGGATTCTGGTAAATTCCTTGAAAGCAATATTCACAACAAGGCTAGGAAAATTTACAAAATGGTAAAATACATGTTGGATTTACCCAAACAGATCATTTCACCTTATTGTCTACAGATTATAATCCCACATACACAGTCATTGACTCACCTCATAATTTATGACCTACTCATTAATGATTTAGTCCCCCACAAAATTGGAAAAAATCAAACACCAAAATTTAGGATAATTATTTCAAATGTCCAAAGCTTTCTAAAAATATTTTAAAGTCATTGTCTAATAAAAAATTATATTCTTTATTTTTTAGTTTGATTTATCTTTAGTTATTGTATAATCCTGTTATGAAGTAAATATAAATTACAAAGGAATTGAAATTTTCTAAGTAGTAAAGAAGTCAGTGAATGAGAAAAAACTTGTGTGGAAGGTAGAACTCAGGCTTTTAAATAAATGGTCATGTTCTAAAGGGCATGAGGTTATTAAAATTGAAATAGAATATCTGCCTCCTTCATTGTACTTCAGTTTAGGTAAAATTTCTTCCCCAAACATGAAGCCATTCTTATAAAGAATTCTCTCTTACTATATAAAATGCCCAGCTGCCCTTTGGGTCACTGTGAGAACAGGTTTGTGAAAGCAGATATGAACGCTGGCATGCAATCCAATCCTAAGGAGCTCACTAGTTTCAGTCCCAGTAAGTCTTCGTAGACTGAAACATACTGTAAAAATGCTGGTGCCTTCTTTGAAAGGGTCTGAATACTCATAGCATAAAGACAACACAGGATGCCACAGGAGTGCCTACAGTGTCTGATGGAGGTGAATCTGAGTGCTGACAAGAGGTGTTGGGGGTGTCTGTTTCCCATTAAGGACAGAACAAAGCACAGAGGCAGCCACTGCCTCTCCCTGCCACCCCCTCGATGACCCCTGTCAATCTCAGCAGCCACAGATCGGTCTCTTAACAGACATGAACAGGAGTTCTCCACCAAAAACCCTATCTTTTGACAACTACTTTCTGAAAATCTAGCAGAACCAGGATAGAATGAATGAGGCAGGAAGGAAAACTGAATCAGACCATCATTCCGCTGCCCTTCCTCCACCCAGGTTTCTTGTCTGGCACTTAGTGCAGAAGAACATGGGCTGAATTTGTCTGAGACCCCGTCCCTTCTCACACCCTTTCAACCCCCCAGTCTTCTCTCTCCCAGCCTTCCCGGTCACAGCTCCATGACCCCCTTCGAGGCAAATCCCTGTTTCCTGTTAAAACTGACTTTCTCGGTTCCTAACTGCTAACAACCCCTAGTTCTTCCAAACTGGCTAAATTGAAGTAACAACTGTAATATATTAACCCGTTCTAATGGAGATGGACAGAGAGCCTGAAACCACATCCTATCCCCCCAAATAATACATTTTAGCAATAATTTAGACGAGAAAGAGAGATTTTCTGGCAAAATAAAAAAGGACAAAATTTAGAGATTCAGTGGAACCTAAATATCATCTTTTTCTCTTTTTCCTCTTAGACTACACTGTACGTCTCCTCTGCCAACTCCTGAGGCAGGCCTGCTGTCACAGACAGAAAGAGTCAACGGCCAGAGTCGGAGACCCCGTCTGTGATTCACGAGGTGCTTTCTTAGGGCAAGGCCTCACCCTCCTAAGCCTGCCGCTGCCGGGCAGCTGCGTCCGGGGAGGTCTCTCCCTGAGCCCTCGGGGGGACCTCAGCCTGCATGCGGAGGGTTCTTGACTCCAAACAGAAAGAATTCTTGAACAGGTCGACCAAGTGTAGGTAAGGAGGGAATCACAGCAGGAGGCGCAGCGAATGGCAGCAGAGAGCAAGGACGGGGAGAGGCGGGAGAGGGCAGCTCGCTGAACTCCTGCTCGGCACAGGGTGGGTCCCCCGCCAACTCCCGAAGCCAGGGTTACCTGGCGTCCAGCGTCCGCTTGAATCTGCGCGGCATGGGGTCTAAGCCCCCACCACCCCAGGACTTGGGGGAGCCGCAGAGCCCTGGATGGAGTGAGATTACACTCTGAGAACTTCCCAAAGCAAAGAAAGGAGATTTGGGGGCAAACCACTGAAGAGCACGGTCACACGGCCGCCATCCTGTCCAGGGCGCCTGGGAGGAGGGAAGCTGCGGCCCGAATCAGAGCCCTCTGTGCCTTTCCCTACTCGTCTGAAGGAGGGCAGAGAGAGAGACTTGTGCTTAAGTCTAGATCAGTGAATGAAACAGCAAAGTAACTAAGCCACTTACCACTGGGAAAATGGGTCTCCTATTAACCTTCCAAGAAGCTTGGAAGAGCATGGAGACAAAATGCAGTAAGTTGAGCAGCAAGAAGTCTTTATTCAAGGCAAAGTACACACTTTAAGAAAGGGGAGGACAGTGTAGGTAAAGGTCAACTCAGAGAGGAGGTGTGCTTAGAGACAGGATCTGTCTTCTAAGGCTTTCAAGAACAAAGGGCCAGGGATACGTGGGCTGAGGTGTGGTCTCATGATGTCTGTCTCCAGTTCCATGTCACCATCCAGTCCTCTAGATATTCCATAAGATAAATTCAACACAAGAAATTGCTTGATCCTGTACTTCTCCAAGATAGTGGTGACCCTCAAGCAGTGGAAACATACCATTTAGGACTGATTGCCCTGCCTTAAGATAGGGTCAGTTATTATCCGATTAGTATAAAATACGTTATGAACCTTACTTCCTAACTTCCTGGTTTTTAAAATGGAATCTTAGCCTTAAGATGCAGCCCCTCCTGTTCTTACTATACTGTTTATAGCTCAGCATTTTCCATCACAGGCAGGAAAAGTGGACCCTGATGCTGGTCCCGTGTCCCTGCTCAACCCCACTACACCTATCAATTGTGAATGGAGTTTATAAAAGTATCTAACTCACAAAGTTGTTGTGAGGATCAGAAACGGCTTACATGTAAATCTGAAAAGCATTATAAAATGAAAATTTACTTTTTTATTTCAAAGTCCTATCACAAACCCCACCAGTTCCAATATGTGGCTCTAATTTATCAATCATGATGAGACTTTTTTCTAGTTGCAATCAACAAGCAATCAGATTCTTCACTGCCACATTTTTTAATTACAGCTTTAGTCCTTTACAATTGGTAACATTTTCCTAATAAACTACATGTGATACATTCCTTGTAACAAATAACCAAGCAAGAATGATGAAAAGCAAGTGTTGGCATGTGGCCAAGGTGTCATCACTGAAGCTGGGTTTGGGTTGGATGAAGAGGAATGGGTGAATTTCCCGACAGCCCAAGAGCAGAAATACATCACCCATATGCCAGGCAGGCAACAAAGATATTAAAGCTTAGCAGTATAATTGCAACCTTTGCATAGCTGTGGGAAACAAGGACGAAGTGGAATGCATCCACCAATTTCCAGGAAAGCTATTATAACATTTTTAAAAGGGCTGGAAAGTCATGAAGCCATAAGGTAAAATCACAAATGGTGACCAGTCTGTGGTCATTATAGGGACCCATGGATAATCTTGACAAGATGGATGGTCACAAGTTGACCCACAGAGCTACACTTACTGAAAAAGTTTCACCACACATTATTATTTTAAAGCCTCTAAGAATCTGTTTCTCACTGATTATTAATCTTAATAATTTCTTGACAATAAGAAAATTCAATGGTGGGCCAGCTCAAGGTCACACAGTCCTAGGAAAACCAAAGAAACAGATTTCTTACAACTATTTATGGGGTTCTATAAGAGATAAAGGTAACTTCTCTTTCAAACATCTCCCTTCTTTGGAACACATGCTTCACATTAATTTAAACATCTGTAGTCAAGCTACACTTTGGCTTCTGTCTTAAATATCTATTATCAGAAAAAAATGCTATTCCATTTAAATGTCAAAATAGATAAAAATTTATTTTGAAATAGAATCTCCTTCGCTATTCCCCATTTCTATGATAAAATCACTTTTCATAAAGGGTCATGAACTCTTTTTATAAGGAAATAGTTTATGAGGATTCATATCATCTGTGACCCATTATCTTCCTGAAAACATGCTGTAAAATGGAATAATACACTGACAACCCTGCTTTGCGTATGGGGGAATCAATTGAACTATTTTGAAAGGATATAAAGTATAGGGTTGGATTAATGAAGTGTGTGTGTGTGTGTGTGTGTGTGCGCGCGCACATGTGCGCAAGTGCATGCACATATATGTGTGTGTGATTGAGTTTCTTATAGTCTTTTTATAAAAATTAGTCCATTGCTTAAATAATACAAATTCTATATGTATATCTTTTATCCAACAACTTCATTGTTAAAAATTATAGGTTTGATCAAAGCAAAACAGAATAAAAACAGCAGTAAACTGACAGACACTGAGAAGTGACAGGTGGTTACCATGGGACACAGGTTGGGGTGAGTGGGAAGTGCAAGGGGGATAAAAGGGCACAAAAATTCTCCATCATAATGTAAGTTGGTCACAGTGATGGTAGGAGAGCATGGAGAATATAGCCAATGATTCTGCAACATTTTTCTTGTTGACAGATAGTAACTGCACTAGTTGGGGTGAGGATTTAAAAAATAATATGGGTAACAGTTGGACCACTGTATTGTACATTTGACACCAATATAAAATTATATACCAATGACACTTCAATAAAAATTGAAAAAACAAAAAAATCATTGGTTGACTTTCGTTTTATTTCGGACTGCAAGGAGAACTTTCCTTAAACTAAGTTCCGGGTCTGTCCTGTGTGTCCCGCCCTTTAAGTCACGAACCCATCATACCTACCACGGGTAATGGTCCTGCTCTGTAGCTGCTGAATTTAGATTAATGGTCCAATTCCTTTAACAAACTAATGATTTACTAGAGATAGTGATTTTCCCCCATTAATTAAGAGATACCTCTGTTGAAATCTTGAAAATACGTAAGGAATTTGCAGATGTTTCAGGAAGAGAACGGAGCTGACCCAGGGGATGAAAATGCAGAACATTTGTGAAATATTGGATATGATGACAGAGCCTAAAAATAGGCTTTTTAAAAAATCAAAAATGATACCAAATAGAGTGAAAATGTGTTATTCAAGAAATCCCAGGATACTAGGATGATGCAAATGTGTCCAGATTAAAAAAGTCTGTTAAGAGGTAGCAACCTTTTGTCTCCTTATGAGATACAGAATAAAAATACATCTAAGGCCAAAAAGAAAAAATCAGAAATCACAGCTATGCTACATGTTATTAAAGAGAATCTAGCATATCTGAGGGAAGCCCTCACTTTTGTGGTGCTGATAAAGAAAACTGGCGGGAACAGGTGAATGGATCAGACGCAGAAATTTCTCAAGACATTTCAACTTTATATCTCCTCAGGAAATACCCCGGCATGAGTAACCAACCATCCAAGGATACGTAAACTGATGGGGGGAAATGGCCCTATTTCCATGTCATTAAGAGATATACTACCAATAGAAATTTGTTTTTATATTTAACATTAATTTATCATTTGTGTATTCATAATAATCATAATGATAGTTTAACTCAAAAATTTTTATACTTAAAGCTTTATGATCACAGGAAAAAAAAAACAAAAGCCCAATTTATATACATATTTTTATGGCAAAAAAAGTGTGGGAGGGCCCTTGTCTCACTGTGGGTCTGTAAGCAAAGAGCCCCAGAAGCAGTCCTGACTTGAGTGAGGAGTGTGAATCCAGGCCACCAGGGGTAGGGAGAAGGTGACAGATAAAAGAAGCCAGGTTCGCTGTGCCCAACGCCAAAGACACACAGACGGGGAAGGGAAAGTACTTAATTCAACAACTGTGACCATGTATCAGAGCGAAAGTGAACGTGCACTGGCCAGGGGCTGAGTCTTCAGGGGCCTGGGACATGACACTTGTTAGCCATTCACCTCAACTGTGTTACTAAAGACACAGATTTCTCTGCTTGGTCTTTCTTATTTGACATTTGTTATTCTAAAAAAAATTATGCAGGAAAGGAAATGTACATCTACTTAAGTTTTACTCTTGCAGAACAATTCACGCTCCCAACTTTACCTTTTGATGCAACCAAACTTCTCTGTCTTTAAAAAGAACAAACAAGCCAAATGTATAGATGTTTAAAGATTTTGGAATACCAACTGTGTCATTAATCCTAAACTCTCCGCTCAAGTATCCAGTCATCTTGAATTATGAACGGCATTTTCAACAGGAAGACACATAACTACATTACCTTTAATCTGGGCATCTGATCAAGGAGTTTCCTTTCACATTTGCGCAGGAATTTCTATTTAGATTTCCAGTCAGACAGATGCCCTATCATCTTTTCAATCAAGCCAACAACTCTTCAATCAGTTAACAAAAGATATCAGAAGAAATACAGGAACATACATTTTATAGGTGGGAAAGATGGCAGGCCATGACAGAGCGCAATTTAACTGCTCTTAGTGAAAAGGTTCTCATTGTTTTTTTAACAAAATAAAAAAGTAAATTAAAAAAAAACACACTAAAATTCCCTAAGATATAACTTTCAGGGGTAGAGCAGTATGACACCAGTCTAAAACTCAATTCATAACCAATATCAGATGACAGAGCTGCTTAAATACTCTCATATGTTTATTAAATGATAACCCCCCACCTTTCTTTGGCTACACTGATTATTTTCTTCTGAAGTACTACATCTAGGAAATTTTATATTCAAAAATCAAGTTACACAAAGCATGTATCTCCAGCAGGTCCCAGTTAGAATACAGCGACCCTTGCATTGCTAGACCATGGTAATAACTGTAAGAAAGGGTCTTCCTTGAGGCGTGTCCCTAGACCCACAGACACTGAGTCAGGGACCTGATTTGAAGGGCATGCAGGTAGACTGGGGGTGGACATAAGGCTAGTTGGGGTACTTCTCTAAATGCTTTAACACTGTGGTATCAAGAGGTAAGCCAAGGGTCTGCTTCCCTGCCTCTTAACCCTTAATTAATTCTTTATGTCAAGCCCTGGCTTTTATTGAAGGAATGTTTACAATCCAGAGATGAAGTGTTTTCTTTTCTAGATGAAATGCTTTTAAATCGTTACTTAAGTAAATATTGTTATTCTCCAAGTAAAATAATCATTCAGGTAATTCTTAGCTTTGAAAAGAAATTTAATTATCAAGGACAAAGTTCCCCCTTTTTGTTGAAAAACTATAAACAATTTTCTACTGTTTCCTTTAAAGTGGGGGCCTCTCAATAATGTCTAACCCTCAGTAATACAGCTGGGGTGAACCCATCAGTTCTGCGCACATCATTATTTTTCAGGATGATGCTGATTAGCAAATGCATTATATCATTAACTTGCGTTTAGGAAGTGCCCAAATGAGCATAATGTTATGCTGCGTGCTGTATCAGGCCAGTTAAATAGACACAGGCCCTAGCCTCTCAGAGGGAATCCCTCATACTCATGAGACAGCAGCACGACGTGACCCAGGGAGCACCGCGTGCGGGCGGGTTCTATTCGTGAGTGTCACTAAGTGACACACAGCCTTTGTATGATCCCCAGGAAAGCAAAGTGGGGAACTACAGGAATTACTCATGTCCTTTGCCTACGTATTGTGATAATGACTCTAGATCCATGGTAATGTCACTGAGGGACACTCTAGCCACTAAAACATAAATTTTAGGCAAATTTTTATTTCACCCAGTTAATCAAGCAGGTTATAGCAGAGATTCCTGAAGAGTTGTGAACTTACTGCGTCCGGGGAGGTCTCTCCCTGAACACTAGTTGAAACCTCAGCCTGGACAGGGGACGGTTCTTGACTCTGATAGAGAATTCTTGAGCAGGTCAGAGGAGTGTAGGGAAGGAAGGAATTCATTAAAGCGAGCGTGGCAGTGGATGGCAGCAGCCCTGCAGGCAGCAGAGAGCACGGAAGGGCAGAGGTGGGAAAGGGAAGCTCACTGAACTCCTGCTCGGCACAGGGCAGGTCCCCTGCCAACTCCCGAAGCCAGGGTCACCTGGCGTCCCGTGTCTGATTAGTCTGCACGGAATGGAACTAAGGCCCTACCACTCCAGGATTTGGGGGAGCCGCAGAGCCCTGGATGGAGTGAGATTACGTTCTGAGAACTTCCCAAAGGCAAAGAAAGGAGATTTTCAAGCAGGCACTAAAGAGCATGGTCACACGCTGCCATCCCATCCAGGTCACCCAGGTGACGGGAGGTTGCAGCCCAAATCAGAGCTCTCAGTAGCCTTTCCTTACTTGTCTGAAGGAGGACAGAGAGAGAAGACTTGTGCTTAAGTTTAGAAAATAGAATGAAATAGTGAAATAACAAAGACACTTAGTATTTCAAGAGCTCAGACAGAATGCCAGGAATTGAGCAGTGAGAGGCTTTATAAAAGGCCAAGTACACACTCGTAGAAAGGGGAGCGCAGGCAACCTCAGGGCGGAGGCGCGCTTAAAGCTTAGGGTTCACCTTTTAAGGCTTTCAGGAATGGGGCCAAGGGTGGTGGTAGGGGGGCTGGGGGGATGCAGTCCTGACATATGTCCTCCTGATGTCTACTTCGGTGAGAGGCATCGTGTCCCCACCCATATCAGCCCTCTGGATGTTCTGTGAGATAAACTTAACACAGGAACTGCTTGATCCTGTTCTTCTCCACGACAGTGGAGACCTTGAGCAGAGGGTCCTACTGTTCAGGACTGCTGGCCCCGCCTTAGGGTAGGGTCGGTCGTTGGCTGATTACCATACAATGTTAGGAATCTCACCTCCCAACTCCCTGGTTTTAAAATGGAATCTAGCCTACGATGGGGCCCCTCCTGTTCTTACTAGACTATTTTTATATCTTGGCATTTGTCATCACAGGAAGAACTAATCACGATGCTTGTCCCGTGTCCCTGCCCCACCTCGTTATCATTCCCTAAAACTGCTGTCAGGTGGCACAGGAGAGAACATTTTAATAGTAATATATTTATAGTAATGCATATTAAAAGTGATTTTTGTATCTGCTCCCTAAATTTTGATATAAAATTCCCTTTTAGATAAGTTTATTTAATTTTAAATCATTATTATACTTTTAAAATATTCTAAGTGGCATTCAGATATGACAACAGTCATGAAGGTAGAAAGGAAGATAATGAACTTGGGAAACATTGGGCTAGAGTATGAGCTTAGCATACAGTAGGGAAAGAATAACACCACATAGTCTGGTTGGTGTTGCACATAAAATTGTCTATATTGACTGACTGACTGGTTTTTTGGCAAAGATACCAAGAAAACTCCATGGGGAAAGATAGTTATTTCAAAACACTACACTGGGAATTTGTATGCAAAATAATGAAGTTAGACCCTTACTTCATACCTTATTCAAAAATTAATTCAAAATCATTAAAGAACCAAGTATAAGCACTAAAACTATAAAATTCATAGAAGAAAACCTAAGCACAAATCTTTGTGACCTTAGGTTAGGCCACTGGTTTCTTAGATATGACATGGAAAGTACAAGAAACAAAAGAAAAACAAATAAATTGGGCTTCATCAAAGTTACAAACTTTTGGGCCCAAAGGACACTATCCATGAAATGAAACAGCAATCCAGAGAATGGAAGAGAATATGTGTAAAAGTCTCCCCATCTCAAGCTTCTAAGCTTAATCACAGCTGCAAAGAACCTTTTCCCATATAAGGTAATATTCACAGGTCCCAGGAATCAGCACCTTGATATCTGTGGGATCCATCATTCATTATACCTCAAGTACACTACAGCTTTGATAAATCCAAGGGTACTGATATGTATAATAAATAACCTATTTTATGCTATATGAAAACATCACTCCAAAAGTTAATTTTTGAAGAAGCCCAGTAACACCTACCCACGCAGGTGGAGGTGTTTTTCCCGGGCCCCCCGGGAGGGGTGCTCACAGCCGCTGCAGAGCTCTTGCTCGGCATCTTTGGGGGCTCCGACCACGGGCATGCCTTTGGAACCACTTCATGAATCACCAGGAAAATCGACTTTCCTGTTGCATGATTACATATATGCGGCATCATTCATCTGCTCCACGAGACTTAGGCTTAGAGAGCTTTTAAAAGCTTTTTAAAAAACTTACCTGGTATTTTAGAAGCCCTGTTGGTTCTACGTATTCATCTCAGAAAATACATTTTAAAAAGAAAATTATCTCTCAACCTCTTAAAAAATTCAGTGTTTGGTATAATTTTGGTGTATAACTTGCCAGATAGTTTTCTATATAGGTATCAAGCCACAGGTACTCTTATGGAATAAATTGTGATATTTAAATATAATGCTATTACTGTTGTTGTTACTATTATTATAACCTACTTTTTTCATTTAAAAATATAAATGAACATCCTTCCCTAGGTACATATGTACTTACGAATCAGTGTTAGTGGCTGCACAGGATGCCCATGCTGGTCCTACCACAACTTATTCAATCAATTATTTGTTGTTAGAAATTTGTGTGGTTCGGATTTTCTTTTACAATCACCAGAATAATGCAGCAAACCACTTCAGACATAAATCTTCATATACCTGTCCAGTTACTTCTTTTTAAAATATTTTTGGAAAACGAATTGCTGAGTCAGAGGCTGAACTTCTTGTACAAGCTCAGCCGCGAAGGCGGAGAGCCAAGCACTGCCCTGGCCCTAGAGACACTCCTGCAGAAATGTGCACGTCGGGGGCGGTGGGGCCAGGTCAGTGCGGCCCCGGAAGGAAGCAGGGTGAGGATCGATCGGAAGGAAGTTTACTCGCAGGCCCCAAGGAGGGGGTCACCACATGCGACACAGGGACACAGGGGAGAGCACAGCGTCAGCAAAGGAAGCTAGGTCAGAGTCTGCATGGGGTTTTCAAGGGCAAGGGCGAGAAACAGACAGGACTGACCGGCTGTGTGTGTTCAGATAATTCACTCTCTGTGTGAGGGATAATCCTTTTACAAGTTAACAAAAGTGCAACATTTATATGCACATATACCCGTAAACACAATGTATTTATAAAACAATTTCTAGAGGAAATTCCAAAAACATATTTCAGTGATGTAGGAATAAATATACCACTTTCCAAAATGACTGTATTAAAGGAGGGAAAAGGTTTATTTCACAATATAATTGAGTATATTTTGCTAAAAATCTCATCACTTTATAACTAAACTGTGTATATTAATAACCTATTCATGTAAGCCAAGAAATTATTTGTTTCTTAAGTAAAAATAATTGCCCACTAAGCTGGCAAAATTATCACACACATTCACACACACAGACACAGCCAACTTTGCATTTCCTAACCTAGTTTACCCGTCACTGAAGTTACACATGGCTTACCATCATCAGATTTCATGGCATCGTCATTTCTACTGTATTTTGTTTATACTGGATAATCAGTATGTACAGGATGAATGGACACTGTTTAACATGTTTCTTTACAAGAGGAATGCTCGTCAGTAATCATTCTCCTTCCAGAAATAGGCCTTATGGTCTCTTATTAGCGAGGAAACCAAAGGGCAGCTTTTAGGTTCCCGCACACGGCCTGACAGGCTGTGGCGATAGTGGGGAGCCTGGCCTCACTGCCCACCTTCTGTTCTCTGAGGCAACAGATCCTCTGAGCAGCCTGAGAAGCGCCATTAAGTCCAAATGGGGGACCAGGTGAAGTGAAACACAAATTATTATTTAGGCAAAACCCCACCAAGTCCATCTCAAACAGCACTGTGCACAGACCAGAGGTAAACTCCCCCCACAGCTAATAAGCCATAGGCCTCTCCCTTGCACAAGCCCCCCAGGACCTCAGGAGGGGCCCTATCAGTAGGGTCACGTGGTCATTTTTTTTTTTGGCTGTAATAAAGATGTTTTGTGTTCTGACCCTTGGAGAAAGCCCTCCCTTCTGCGCTAAATAAACCTCGGGTCCCACAAGACTCAGATCCACCCCGATCTTCACTCTTCCAAATATCGATCTATCATCTATCTATCTATCTATCTATCTATCTATCTATCTATCTATCTATCGTCTATCTATCATCTATCTATCTATCGATCGATCTATCATCTATCTATCATCTATCTATCTATCTATCTATCTATCTATCTATCATCTATCTATCTATCTATCTATCTATCTATCTATCTATCATCTATCTATCTATCTATCTATCTATCTATCTATCTATCTATGGAGAGTTCTTTCTGTTAAATGTGAAGGGAATGCATTTTCTTGGCTCGGTCGGAGCACTGCTCTTGAATATCTACATCCTGTCACCCTGGGAAGCCAAAGGAAAGATAAAAAGAAGGATGAATAACTTCCAGCTCATTTAAACTTCTAATTGAAAGGAGAGAGTAATTTGGGGAGAAGGCTAACTCTATTGCACAGGATATTAACGGCCAACAGATCACACTTGGGTGCCCCACAGCACACACTGACATTATACATTCCGGGCTGTGGTAGAGGAGAGACCAAGAGAGCCTCCGCCTCTCCATCCTCCCTTGTTCTAAAACAGCTGCTTCCACAAGCAAAGAAAGGGAGGGAGGGGGCAGCAGATGCCTCAAACTGTCCCTAAAGTTTTATTTTGGTTATATTTGCATAGCAGGACAGGTGAGAGAAAAGCTAAGATTAATGAGAAAACATTACTATTTAATAAATGACATCTGTTTGAAAGCAACGTTAAAGAACTCAATCTTTTCAAGTATAAAAGCACTAAAAAAAATTCTAAGTTTCCCTTCCTTCACAAAGTAAGGCATAAACTGAGCAAAAAGTGTTTCCAGGAGAAAAAAGAGACAGTAATAGATTTTTCATATTTTATAAATGCAGGTGCAAAAAAAAAAAAAGGAGAATATGGTGGAAAATAAGTAATACAAACAGTGAAGTAAGATGTCTCCAAAGTTGGTACATTCTTGAACTGATACATCTTTAGATTTACATAAAAAAGTTTCTGGACATTTCTTCCTCATTTTTAAATTTATTCATTCACAATATGCAAATATCAAAGAAATGCAAAATCTAACATTGTAACATTCAGTTGCAAAGATTGTTACCGGATTTGTTGCAAAGACTTGTTCTGTAACATATTTATGTCTTCCTAACTCTCTAGATGCCAGCACAGCCCCAACCTCCTGTTAAATGACACTCGGCAGGATATCTAAGTTGTTTCGATCAAGTGCTCTGTTCTTTTCATTTTTCCCTTACACTTAAAGCAATAATGTAGGAATACAAAATTGCTGAAATGCTATTTTACTATTGAGATTTATTTTCATGTCAGAAAATTGTCAGCGATTCATATCCTTTAACCTGGCCTGGTTTGGTTAATAGGCAGTTAGAAGTTATGACCAATATTTTACTTTTACTATTTACTTATTTTTTTCTATGCCTTATATCCAAGTATATTTCAATTGCTAAGTTGACAAGATGCATAGTAGGCTATATTGTATAAACACACTGTGATTTTTATATTAAAAATTTACAGTAACCACCAGTGCGATATTCTCCAATGACTAATCAATGTTATTAAGTATTTCAATCTTTGTTCTCAGAGCTTCCTTAACCCAAAGTAACTCACGTGTGGTGGCCGGGAACCCCTGTTGGCCCTAGTGAGTCCTCCCCTGCTTCCCTAATTAAAGAACTTGTGACATTTAGCGGGACTCACAGATGCCCAGGATGTAACACACTCTTGCCTCCCACATGTCCTGACGAAACAGGACTGAATTCTAGTTAATAGCATACGTAAGCAAACCCTTCCTTAAAAACAGCTCTCCCACGGTATTTTACTCCTTTCTCGGTCCATTTCGCCCTCCGTGCCTTTTAGAATGTGGACCACGGGCAGACCTTGGGAATAGAAATTCATGCACTGAAGAACATGACAGGAGGCATGTGGCTCCCGAGGACTCTGGTGAATAATTTCCCTGCAGCATACACTGCCTGCTCAGAATTTTACTTGAGATGTAAAAACTGATCTCTTATTTAAACATTGTAATTTGGGTTTCTTTCACTGGCAACTGAACTTTCCACAACTAACACATGATAGTGCATCAGCTGATCTCCTTGGATGTTAACTGCCAAATACTAAAATCCGTCTCTTGCACGTATATCCTCCTGATTACAGATAAAGATCTCGGTACACTATTTACAACATGTATAATGGCAATGAAATAATATTTACATCTGTCACTGAGCTATGCAGCCCTGAGCTTACGACTGCTACACACAGAAAAAAGCAGCAAACTGCTCAGTGGAAACACTCACTTGAACGTGTTCTGGGAAGTTAAATTCTGCCCATGACGTGTCAATCAGGTACAAGTTTTTTAAACTCTCTTTGGTATCAGCTGCCTGATAACTTAGCTCCTTCATGACTTTTAGGAGAGAAACCTAACATTTATGAATAAATAAAACAATCAGGTCCAAAAACATGTCATGAAAAATAAATAATATGGCTAGTTGAACCATTTATTCAGTGAACATACATTAAACCTCTTCTTTGCCTCTTTTCCATGCAGATTTATTCATACATGTAAATAAGAAAAGCCTCTGTCAGGGCACTGAATTTTTATATTTAAAGAGAAGCAATTGCTGCACTATTGTACTGGAAATTATTACAGCTTGCACTTTTTCACTTATAAGTAAAAATAAATCAGCTTTAGCAAGGCCCGCTGAAAGCCTGAGGTAACAGGGCAGTGAGCTACTTAACCCCTGATTCACTGGTCAGAGGAAAGCGTCAACAGCTATGCCGTCACTCCGTAACTGCAGATAGTTTAATGTGGCGTCTAATTAACAAGTGCCCTGCGTGGGTGCTCGTCATTCTTCATGATCAGCTGGATCGGGCACCTGGGAGGACTTGAAGCTATGCGAGGAGACTGAGGCCAC
The DNA here is from genome assembly GCF_040802235.1 of Manis javanica. NCBI lineage: Eukaryota > Metazoa > Chordata > Mammalia > Pholidota > Manidae > Manis > Manis javanica. The sequence continues at coordinate 2,153,525 of NC_133170.1, read as the reverse complement.
AGACTGAGGTTCTGGGTTGCACAAGGGCAGAAATCCAATCCACAGGGCTCAGCAGCAGAGGCTCAGGCTCCCACTCGAGCGCTCTGAGCACTAGGCATGGTTCATCAACAGGAAAAATGGGGCCTGTTACTGGGCTGAGGAGTCTGTAAGCCTAGGACTTCCTGTATGCTCCCAGGGCTAGAATTTGCGTCACGGCAAGAGACTGGCGTGAAACTTCAGATACCTTGGTGGACTGACACCTTCAGGGAATGAAGAACGGTAAAGCAATTCTTGATGCAGGGATCAAATTCCAGATATGTTAGACCTCCTTGAGCTAACTCATGAACACGACAGAGCTTTATCAGAGCAAGACCATAAAAGTTGTCAATTAGGGTCCCTTAAAGTCAAAATGTTGACCAGTTTGGTGGGGACCCTGGTGTGACATTTCATCTTTGGTAGAATGAGGTGTTACAGGCGCATCTAGTGTCTTTCCAAGGATAAAGCATCATCTGTATCACTCTTGGGAACCTGAAATAAGGTTTCTCATGGGAGAACAGGGAGCTGTGCCCTTAGGCTCTCGGCCTGATAGCCAGACCTGAGCGGGAAAACCCAGGGAGCTGAGTCACCCTGAGCCCAGACAGCCACCGTGAACGCTATCATGAGAAGAAGCAATCGGGTACGAGGTAGGTACACAGAGGCAGGCTCAGGTCTTCTACAGACACTCAGCCACACAATGATGCCAAAATCTGCTTATTTATCTTGATGTGGGATTGCAGTCTACCAGAAGTCTCATAGAAATGTCTATCTGACCCAGATTTTACCTACTCCTGAAATTCCATCATCTTTAACACAAAATAAAATCCTACTTCTAAAATTTACATTGATAAAAAGAGACAGAGGTAGGTTTTTTTTTTTCCCCAATCCATATATAAATTGCAGCATGAACTCCAATTTAATGATATGTGTGTGATTATTAACAGATAAATTTCAACTTATTTTGCTGGAGTGAACACATAAAAATCGTAGTTTGAACAAGCAATAGATAAAGAGATAATGTCATAAGATTCCTGAAAAGAAAAAAGGAAGAAATCTAAAGTAAAGGGGTAAAATTACAAATGGGCTTTCAGACAAGCGGCAAGTACCCCAGGCAATGAAGGATGATTGAAGCCTTGAATTAAAAACAGATCCAACCAACAAGAAACATATTTTGGAAGGAAGGCCAGATGTAATGGCTTGAGGGGAAGAAATGGGGTAAGCGGTGAGAGTGAGTGTGTAAGCCGGGAGAGTGAGTGTGTAAGCCGGACCGCCGGACTGACCACGCAGCCCCAGGGAGGCGGAGGGAAGATGAGCTTGTGAAGTTCAAAGTGAACAGAAGCTGACGTTGCAAGTCAAGCAGGAAATTTCAAATTAATTTCAGAGTCTGATTAAGGCAGTAAAATGGTAGCTGACACATAATTAGCTCTCTTGTCTTTAATAACAATTCTTGAGGTGGGAAGAGAGGAAGTTGGCAAGGAAATGAACAAGGAGAAACTCAGAGAAATTGACAGCTGTCTACACTGAAGAAAGCCCAGATAGGAAAAGATTTCTAGCTGGGGTCGGCTCACCCATCACCTACTTCAGAACCACTGGTACGCAAAGTACTTCAGGAGGGGTGGACGGGATTCAAACCTCGGTTTCACCCCCTAGAGCGTTCCTCATGCAAGCTCCTGGCCCACAAAGTGAGGATAATAACATATATTTAGTAGAATATTATCAGAATTAAATCCAATAAATTGTGCTAAAGTGCTATTTAAATAACACTTATTGAAAAAAAGAGAAGGAGACATTTACTTTAGAATATTTTTAAGCAGAAGAGGACGCTACTTAGAGAAGGTGTCATATGCCTACAGGGAAATGATGAGGGCGCAGCGACTCACCCAAGACAATGCGGCTCACGTCCATGATTCTAGAATCCTTGGCTGGCTGTACTGCCTCAGGCTGGGATGAGACGGAACAGGCAATCTAGCTGACGGAAAAACATGTGGAATACTAAATAATAAGTCAACAAAAGATCAAATCACAAAGGAACTCAAAATCCTAGGTTAGATGACTTTTAGAGAAAGGGAGGTAAAGGCTGCGGTGTTCTTAGAAGACCTAGAAGAGAAAGACTTGAGTCCGATTGTAAGGATGACTGGAATTGAATAATCAAAATGAAGAAGAAGAAGAGAAGAAACAGCAAAATAATGAGGCTAAAAATGCAAAGCATGGATGTGCACATGACTGAGTCCATTTATGTTAGAGAAAGAGGTAAAAATTAAAATGTACCAGAAATTTAAAAGGCTGTTTACATTTCATCGAAACAGGAAAATATCAGCAAATTATGATTCAATTCCAACATACAGAATATAGCTCAAAACAATTTAGTATTTCCTATTTGAGGGATGGTTAAAAGAAATGAACTGTGGTGAATACTACCAGAGACCAAACTCAATAAAAAAAAATGTAAACCAAAATAAAAAATAATTTTTTAAAGAATTTTATATTTAGACAAAATAATACTATTAGGAAATAATTGTTTCTTAAAATATTACTTTCTCATTTAATGCTTATTGTAGATTTAAGGATTAACAAAATTTTATTCAGTTTCAAAATTGTTTTTTTCATTGGCCTTAAAAGAAGTTAGGAAAAGAACAATTTAATCTTAAGATTTTCTACTATTTGAAACACATCTTACCACAACATAGTCTTGCAAAGTCTAAAAACTACATTATATCATCTCTACTTATTTTGTAGGCATTTTGAAGACATTAAATTGTAACTTAAAGGGGAAACAAATATAAAATATAGAAGAGGAATGTGTACTTACATTTACGGAAGGCATATGGTGCTTTGCAAGGAGCATAAGCGTAGAATAAGCCGCTCCCTTCCTCTCTCTGCAGCCTCTGTCTTGGCTCTTAGCTCCTCTTGGCCAAAATTGGCAACTGTGAACACTGTATCTTTTGTACTAGAACTGTTATTACACATATTACTCAGGTGGTCCTTGGGCAAATTTGGGAAACCAAAACATTGCTTCTAATATTAGAGTGTTTCCTATGAACGTGCAAACAATATCTGGCAGAAATAACACATTCCACAATTGAAACGGATTATTTCAGCATCAGCTTAGCTATGTATTTTCCTAGTAGGATTTATCTCCCAAAGATGTATTTGTGGGAATGGGAAGTTAGAGAAGACCTTGGCATGGCCGCCTACGTATTATTAAGATTCTTTAGTAACAAGCAACAGAAACCAAACCTGGCTAACTAAAAGAAAACATAACTATATGAGCAGCTACACGCCCTGAAAGAGCTGAAGAACAAGGCTGGAAAAAGCAGAATCAGACAACCCCAGAAGGTCTTCCCAACCCCACAGGCCCAACACACCTGCTCGGTTATCAACAACAGCTCCTCTGTCAGTGCCCCAGGCTCAAGAGTCAGTGCCCGAGAGAGGAATCGACCAGCCATAGCTAAGCCACTGACCTCACTCTAGACAGTCCTGGGGAAGGTCAGCAGCCGCATTTGGCAGGAAAAGCCCAAGAACTTTGGTTTCTACAGGAGCAAACCCAGCACTGGATTTCCATTAATGTCGGACTGCACACACAATAAAAGAGAGTTAATTTGAAAAGAGTAATCAGAGCGCCATTAGGTAAGGTCAATATTATTTGGGAAGCCAAAAAAAAAAATCAAATATCAAATAGCTACAATAGGGGGTCTCTACAGAGGGTTCTCAAGTGCAGCAGCCCTGGACACCAGAGGCAGTGGGCTCAGGAACACCCAACAGCTTCAAACACATATTCATTCAACACACAACGTAAGTTACTTAAACAACTTACTAGTTACTATTTGACCAATGGTAAAAAGACTGAATATAGAATGTGCTACCCAAAAACAAACAAAAATGGTATGCCAAGTAAAGAACAGCACTACAAAGAAATTTAATGGATAGACCAAAAAACACTACTGGATTAAGAGCACAGACCCTGGAGCTAGTCTGGTTTTGTGACCCTGAATGAGCTACCAAACCTCAAATAATTCACCTGACTCTGTATGCATGCTGCATAAACTTTGGGTGCACATCAGGTCACTTCTTTTATTTTTCCAGTCAATTGTTTGGGCTCATCCCTGCGTTTTTAGTAGGAAGTTCAGCATCTCACTTTGGGCTTCTCCTTTTCCCTGAATTCCCCCAAATCCCTGGCTTCACCCAGTAGAGAAGAGGTTCATCCTGTCTTCTGGGATGAAGCAGAGAGAGCTTCTTTCTGCTGCCCGGTGTCACTACTGAGGGCCGGTCCGACAGGCAGCTCCCGTCCCGGGGACACGCGCCCCTGCGTGGGCAGCCGCAGGTCACGAAGGGAGCATGAGCTCACTCACCGGGGAGGAACCCGCAGAGGCTGCCCCGCAGGTGGTTCCCAAGGTCACACAGGGCTGTTCCCATTCTCTACCACATGTACAGACCTAGAATCAGTGGCCTTTTCTTCTCCTAAAGATCTGGGACTGTTTTGCTACCAAATCAGACGCTCTGGATTACATCCTCTTTCCCCGGACAAGGAGCCTTCTCGAAGCTGCCTAAGGAATATACCCTCCGTGTCTCCTGGCATTTCCGCCTCCCTCCCTGGCACCCCCACACTTCCGACGGAGGCTGCCTTCAGCGTCTCCAAGCTGGGTCACGGGCCCAAGGGAAACGCCCCCCGATTGTAAGACAATCACTTTCAACCTCTCCTTTGAGTCAGTGTTTTTTCTGAAATGAAGTTTAAGCACAATTTGCTTATTTTATACTCAATGCCAAGGAATCCTCATCCCTGAGTAAGTTGTATGGATTCCCATCAGCTTCTCAATACAGAGCCCACGGCTCCTAGGGCTCTACAGATCCGGCTCCTGCTGGGCTGAATCTTACCTCGCACCATGCAAGCCCCTGCCAGCAGCGCTGACCTCTCTGTTCCCTGAGCACGCCAGGCCAGGTCCTGTCCTTGAAGGCTGCCCCGTGCTCTCTGCACGGCTGCTCTGATTCTCCACGTCTCGGTTGCAGTGTCACCCCCTCAGAGAGTCCTTCCCTGACTCCCTCTCTGTAGTCATTCTCTACCTGCATCGCTCCACTTATTTCTTCTCTAATACTACCATTACAACGTGTCTTTTTTTACTCCTTTATTTTGTGCCCCCTCCCACTAGAAGGCTCCTTCCCTGTCCTGTACGTCACTGTTTCCAGCTCCTAGAAAAGCTCCTGAAACACAGTAGACACTCAGTAAATATTTCTTAAATGAATTAATCCATACAAAGCATAACTTTTTTTATGTGTTCCTCTATCTTTAAAATGTCGATGACATCTACAGTCTGAGGATCAATTAAGAAAATATTTATGAGAGCCCTCTGATACACTACGATTAAAAACACATAACTACAGTTGTATATTAAATATTAGAGGACTGATGAGTTCTTAAGCAGTTATCTACCAGGCTGTGAGCTCCTCAAGGGCAGGAACTATTCCAGGCTTAGCTCAGTGTCTGCCATGTAAACAAGTATTTGCTGAATCAATGAAAAAGCACAGTGCCACAGGAAGTCTTCCATTTAGAAGAAATAGATTAAGCTGTAGTCCTTCATAAGGAATTACTTCAATATTATTGTGTTCTATTCATTTATTCATTATAAGAATTACTGAGCACCTTCTAGGCACCAGACATTGTGCTAGATGCTGAGGATACACTAAAAATAAGTAAACCTACCAACCAAAGATCATGTCCCTGCCCTATGGATCTCACAGGTGAGAGACACGGTCACATCATCAGAAAATAAATTACATAGTTACAATTGAAATAAATGCTGGGGGGCGGGGCGGATTTGAATGACTTGAAAATTATTAAGCATGACTATTTAAACCAGATGTTATAAAGTTTCTCAGACAAAACATATTTTTTGGTTATTAAAGAAAACTTTTTAAACAGTGGACTGGATCCAGAAATATACTAATTAATATTTTTGGCAGATTCACATAGGTTTATTAATTAACTACAGAATAATTCACATGTTCAAATATTTGTTTTCAGGGGAAATTTCCTCTAGTTCTCTTCATCCTTAAGATTGTCAGTTGCCCTCAAAGTTACTTATATTTGAAATGTCCCTACATGCTGCCAAAAATGAGTATTTCCTCCTCTTTTTTATTGTGAATTCTTTTTTTCTGTGCCTGGCATGCCCTTGCAGATGAATTGGTCTGTTTCCCTTCCCAATGAAACAGCATTTCATGAAATTTAATTCCTAATTAGTTCCAAAAGGCCTGCTTCCTCCAGTCATAGATTAATATACAATATTCCATCCTTGGGATGACTTTGGATGCCCTAAATCATGTTTCCGAACATCAGGGAAATGGACTAGATTCTCTGTCCAAGGGAAGACAGGATATTAGACATTATCACCCGAACCATCAGATGACATTAAAGCCTCCTCAATGGGCTGTGTGAGGCTCAGTGTCCTCACTTCAGGAAAGACTGACAATATTCAGCTCCCTCTAACCCTGCTTCACCTGTTTCTTCCTTCTACCCTCAGCCCTCCTTCATGCACCGCCCCCACCCCCCCACCCCAGCCTCCACTGACCACCGATCTGTTCTCTGTATCTGTGAGCTTGGTGCTTTTTTTCTGTTTCAGGTTCCACATTGAAGAGACATCATTCAATATATGTCTTTCTCTGACTTACTTCACTCAGCATAATGCCCTCCAGTCCATCCATGTTGTTGCAAATGGCAAGATTTCATTTTCTATGGCTGAATAATACTCCTCTGTGCATGTGCATGTGCGCCAAAATACATGTTCATCTGTCCATCCACTGATGGACACTCAAGTCTCGGCTACTGTGAATAATGCTGCAGTGAACATGGGGGTGTAGACATCTTTCCAAGTTAATCTTTTCATTTTCTTTGGATACACACACAGAAGTGGAATTGCTGGATCATATGATAATTCTATTAATTTTTTGAGGCATCTCCAAACCATTTTCCACAGTGACTACATTCCCACCAAGGGTGCACAAGGGTTCCTTTTCTCCGCTTGTTCCCCAAAACTTATTATTTCTCGTCTTTTTTATAATAGACATTCTAACTCATGTGAAGTGATATCTCATTACGACTTTGATTTGTATTTCCCAGATGATTAATGATGTTAAGCATTTTTTCCATATACCTGTGGCCATCTGTATGTCTTCTTTAGGAAAATGTCTATTCGTATCTTCTCATTTTTTAACTGGGTTGTTTTTTAGCTCTTGAGCTGAATGTATTATTTACTTGTTTGGATGCTAGCCCCTTACCAGATAAATGATTTGCAAATATTTTTTCCCATTCAGTGGGTTGCCTTTTCACCCTGTGGGTGGCTTTCTTTGGCTATGAAGAAGCTTTTTAGTATGATGTAGTCTCACTTACTTTTGCTTTTGTTTTTAGTGTCAAATTATTGCCAAGACCTCTAGCAAGGAGCTTACCACTTGTTTTCTTCTAGGAGTTCTTTGATTTATATCTTATGCTCAAGTTTTTAATCCATTTTGGGTTAATTTTTCTGTATGGTGTAAAATAGCAATCCGATTTCATTCTTTTGTATATGACTGTCCAGCTTTCCCAACACCATCTTTTTGAAGAGACTGTCTCCTCCCCATTGTATATTCATGGCACCTTTGTCATAAATTAATTGACCATATATGCATGGGTTTATTTCCAGGCTTTCTGTTCTATTGGCCTATATGTCCATCTTTATGCCAATTGTACACTGTTTTAATTACAATGCTTTGTAATAGTTTGAAATCAAGGAGCATGATGCCTCCAGTTTTGTTCTTTTTTCTCAAGATTGCTTTAGCTATTCACTGCTTTTTTGTTCCATATAAATTTTAGGATTATTTGTTTATTTCTTTGAAAAATGTTATTGGAATCTGTAGATTATTTTGGGTAGTATGGACATTTTAATAATATTGATACAGTCCACACAGTATTTCTGTATTCTTCAATTTCTTTCCTTAATGTATTGTAGTTTTTAATATGCAGGTCTCTCACCTCCTTGGTTAGATTTATTCTCATTTTATTCTTTTTGGTGCAATTTTAAATGTGACTATCTTCATTTCTCCATCTGATAGTTCATTACTAGTACATAAAAATGCAACAGATTTTATGTATTGATTTTGCATTCTGCAACTTTACTGAATTTATGTATTCTAAATTTCAATGGAGTCTTTATATATATATCATGTCATCTGCAAATAGGGACAGTTTTACTTCTTCCCAATATGAACTCCTTTTATTTATTTTTCTTGCCTATTGCTCCAGCCAGGACTTCAAATATTCTGTTGAATTTTTAAAAATGTTCCTAATCCCAAAGTAAGAGCTTGTAGCTTTTCATCACTGACTACGATGTTAGTTGTACATTTGCCATCTATGGTCTTTATTATGCTGAGGTATGTTCCCTCTATAACCACTATGTTGTTGAGAGTTCTTCTTATAAGTGGAAATTGAATTTTGTCAAAAGCTTCTTCTATGTATATTGACATGGTCATATGATTTTTATCCATTTTGTTAATATGGCACATCACATTGATTGATTTGTTGAGCTATCCTTGCATTTCTAGAACAAATCCCACTTGATCATGGTATATGACTCTTGTAAGTGTACTGTTGAATTTGGCTTACTAATACCTAGCTGAGGATGTTTGTATCAGGGGCACTGGCCTGTAATTTTCTTGTCTTGTGGCATCTGGTTTTGTTATTAGGGATCCCAAGCTTCTTCTAAATGTGTTTTGTATTTTCTTCTAATCTGATATTAAGATCATGACTTCTGCTATTTTCATTTGCCTTTGTTCACAACTTTATATTCAACCAGTAAGTTGAATATAGGTGAGCATGCCGGATCCAGCATAAAGGTATAAAGTATGGTTTGCTTTTGGAAAAAAGTAACTTTTTCTGGAATTAAGCCAATGTAAACACACTGATATGACATATGTTTGGTCTCATTTCAATCACTGATTTTTTTTTTCAATTAACAGTGTGTGAAAAGCCAGGATGGAGTGAAACATGCAGGAGATTTACTTAGGTAGAAACTATGCAAGTAAAGGTGAGATGGAGAAGTAGGTCAAAAAAGATTTCAGACCATGGCACAGGTCTAACTTGACACACAGGGGAAAGCAAGAACAGTTGGGTAGGAGAGCCCGTAGTGCAGTTCTGAAAACATCTTGGCAGTCCTCAGTGGGAGCTTAGAAAACAGTTCCCCATTAGAAGAGCATCTCCTTGGGCAGAAATGACCAGGCTTTAATGCCCGTGACATGCTAAGTCATGGGCTGGAGTTGTAGGGGCAGCAAGTCCTCAGCTCCGATGCTACATGCTGCAAGTACTACAGCATGCCCCACAGCAGGGCCTCTCCTGAAGGGGTATCTGAGTGAAAGAGCTCCATGGCTGCCACAGACATTTTATATTTCATTCAAGTATAATCTACGTAACTGATAAATTTTGACAAATTTATAAATTCAGCTACCCTATTCCAAACAACATACAGAATATATCCTCTACACAAAAAAAATGCTCCCTTGGGTCCAATCAATCCCCTGCCTTCTACTCCTCTCCCCACCAACACACATACACACTGAGGCAACCACTGTTTTAATTTTTATTATTGTAGCTTATCTCCCTGCTCTGAACTTCATATAAATGGGATCAAGCACATGCTCCCTTTTGCTTCTGGCTTCTCACATGCAATACAGCTTTTGATATTCATATATTTTGTTGCATGTATCTTAAAATTTTTATTCCATTGTGTGAATAGACCACAATTTGTCCATTTTCCTTTTATAGGCATTTGGGTTGTTTCCAATTGTTGGGTATTAATTTTTTGTATTTTTGTGTTGACATGTTTTTATTACCCTTTGATATACACTTAGGAATCAGATTCCTGAATCATACAGTAAGGTATTTTTAAATTTATAAGAAACTGCCCAACAGTTCTCTGAATCATTGGTATCATTTTTCACACGCACATTTTGTTCTTTGTGTGGTTTTTTTTTATTGGTATTTAATTGGATCAGCATACCAGTCTGGGGTGACCTGACATCTTAACAATATTGAGTCTTCTGGTCAATGAACATCATCTTTCCATTTTCTGTTTTTTTCCTTCCCCTCTCAAAAATGTTCTAGTGTAGCAGACATATAAGCCTTTGTTAAATATATTTCTAAACATTTCATATTTTTCTACTATTGCAGAGTATTATTTAAAATTTTCATTGCTCATTCATTTCTATTATGTAGAAATAACACTGACTTCTATATAGTGGCCTTGCAGTCATGAACTAGCTAGTCATTAGTTTTAGCTGCTTTTCTTTTTGTAGCTGCCTTTGTAAATTTTTCTACAGAATTATAGATGCCTTTGTTAAAAACTTCTACATCATATTGTTTTCCTAAGAACAAAAATTTTTTCCTTTCCAAATTTTATGTAGTCTTTTTCTTGCTTTACTGTAATGTCGAGGCCCTCTAGTAGAACAGAAGTGGTGAGTGCAGATACCATTGTCTTTTTTCTGATCTTGGGGGACTCTCCTATATTTCACCATTTTCTTTCATTATGGATCTTACTTTCTTGTTTCACTGAATGTCTTACTTTTAAAAATTCCATTCCCAACATTAAGTATAATTGTTTGGCTTTATTTCCCAAACAGTACAAGTTCCTTCCTTATTTGGTTGTCAGAGGAAAGGCTGTTTATTCTGATTCTAGGGTTTGAGTTGAGGTGAGGGTGGCCCACAGCTTCAGTCAGGCTGTTTACGTAGCCTCAGATACGGGAGCTCTTACGGCTCTCTGCTTAGCTATGAAGAATTTGTTTCACCCTAGTAACCCAGTTAATCTAGGCTTCCTGGCATCCAAGACATCATTCCATAGAATATAATTTTTATTTTGTCCCATATTTTCTTGTTACCATAAACCTGAATGAAGGTCTCTTGTATCCTTTTATATCCTAGCCATTAACATTTATTATTTTCCTTGCATGTATGTACTTGGGGGAATTCAAATACTTGGGGGAATTCAGTTTTATTCTCATCTTCTTTGTCCCTTATTGTGTTTTTTCTTGTCTCTTATCCTGCGTGTGCCCGTGCCAGTTCACCCTCATTTCTCTGACGGCTGTGCTTTGATCTTCTGCACCATCCCCGAATCCTCCTACCTCAGGTGTTGTCTTGTCTTATATTTCCTATGTTCTTTTACTTCTTCCATTTCTTTTTTTTTTTTGTAGTCTTCCTTCATGGAAATGATTGCTTTACCAAAAAAAAAAAAATCACAATTTTTATCTTCTTTATGACTACTTTTTTGTGATTTGTTGCTCAGGGTTGGATGAGTTGTGTGTCCCTGGCCCACCTCTTTGCAGGTTCTTGGTCAGGAGTGCGAGGCCAGGACAACCTTCCACTCAAGGACACCTCTTTTGCTTTCTGCAAATACAAGGTATCACTGTTTGCAACGCTTTCTTTAGCCCCAGACCAAGCTCAACCCAGTTTTTGCCATCAGCTTTGCTTGCTCAATGTCTTATCCAAAGAGATAATGACTTTTTTTCTTTAGGCGAGGCCTATCATCTTCAGAAAAAATGCTTTTTGCTGCTTTTGATATCAGTTGTTACTGAATCCTTTTGCCACTTCTTTTCCACTTCCTACTGTGCAACTTTTTTCAGGTCTCAGCTGCTCCTGGTAGCTCTTACATGTACTTTATAAGTGTGTTTATTATATTGTTTGCAATTGTGGTTTTTCCTTACTGCTTTTGTACGATTTCCCTGGAGCAGAAGGTGAAGCTCACTTGTATAAGCACATTTGTATCAGCAGTCACCTGAAGTGTTTTGGCAGAGACCTAAGTATTAACTCATATCTTATAATACTTGTTTTATCTACTCTCTTGGATGACATTAAACCCAATTATAGAAATAGTAAGCAAGGATTTAACATGTTAAATTCTCTAATTTGCCTTATTAAATACATGTGGAATAGCTGTAAGAGAAATTCTATTCGACTGCAGCTACTAGAGCAATTCAGCTGATCACCAAAGTACTTGACTTGGTATGTCATCTAGAAGGTGACTGCCTGATGAAATAAGCACTCTAACATGCCAGAAATAGGCGGGGGCAGTTGGAGGGGAGCCCCCAGCTTCTCCTGGAGCATTAATGACTGAGTTGGGTAGAAAGCTGATGACAGAAAGGACAACTTCATGTCCCCTACATTTTGTAGTATTTTCCAGTATGTCTAAATTTAAATACTTTCTTGAGTTACCCGACTTCCTTCTATGAGTAAAAATTTTCTTTAATAAGACAGTCTATGTACCCAGGCAGGGTAAGTTAGCTCATTCCTCACAGTTGCTGAGGAAATGAATTGTTTAAGATTAGAGTCACTTCTTTAATTAAAAGTATTCCTGACAACCCACACTGAAATTACTCAGGATTTAACTCCTCCGACACCACTTCCCATTCTGGGAGGCACCCTGCAGACCTGCCACACACCTTCCTGCTTGGCTTGCCTCGGTCAGCGAAGCACTCTGACGGTTTCTCACCTGAGAAAAAAGGGGAAGCACTGCCCACCTGCAGGCGGAGCATCGGGGTTACAGAGCGCAGAGGCCAAGGGCCGACAGACCCTCCACGAATGTTACCTGAAGCCAGGGCTGCACGTGACCTGCGAGCAGCTCGGCTACTAGGCTCAAAGTGCTTTTATCTTAGTAAAAAGCCCTCCAGTTGTTTTACCTTAGCGATCCTGGGGCACCACTGCTCAGTTTCAAATGCAACCTCGAAAATTAAAACTAATCCAAAGATTATCCTTCCGAAGGCCTGAAATGCCTCAGGAAAACTGCAAAAGCGTAGGTGACTGGTCATCATTTGCTCCAAAGCATATTCACCTCCTTAAACTGAAAAAAAAATTAACATGGCAAATATTACTGGTATACAGAATAATTCTCCATATGAACAGTACCTGAATACATTTTATGGTGACTTGAAATAAGATTTGTGATTCTTTCTTACACACGGCCTAAGTATTAAATTAATAAATGAAAATGAGTAAGTGAATAAAGATACCTAACATTATAGTGCCATCTACAGGCAAAGAAAATAAAGCACACTAATGTTACCACATTTCTGCTACTCAACATTTAAAGGAAATCTAAGATTCAACAGTAATCCATTTTACATTTGCAGAATATAATTTATCATATGAAATGAAATTATTTTTTCTAAATTTTTCTACTACTGAATATAGCACTATTTTATTTTAAGTAAATATTAAAATAAGGTAATTTTTAAAAAATGGTATTATCGTCCTGAGATTAAAATATATAATGACAAAAAAGGGGACTTTTCCTGTTAAAAAGAAACCCAAACACTGTCACCGTGACAGAACAGCACTGTCATCTCTCACTTCACTAACACCTTTGTCTTCTCCTCCGGACTTGGCATCTGTGAACACTCACTGAATAATAACTAGGTCCCAGGCACTTTGTCAAGCCGCCTTATTACATGTATTAGTCAACCAATCCTCCCAACAGTGCTACGAGGTTGGTAATCACCATCCGCACCCCCAGGTGTGGACACCCAAGCACCCTGGGCAAGAGTCTGCCCGAGGCCAGCCTGCTCTGAGTGGGGAGAAGGCTCGCACTGGGGGAGTTAGCCCCCAACATCCATGCTTTTAATCATCATGCTAAGGTGCATTCCATTGTAAAAGCCACACTCAGTGTACATACCGCATTTGTAAGATGTATGTTCTGTTTTTGAGAGGAAGCGTGTCCACACATACTTAAAAACTTCATTATCATTTTTAACAACTACAGGCTTTGCTGTCAAGTTGATGCATCTCATTTTACTTACTTCAGCTATCTAGTGCTGGACTTGGAAAATATTTCTAATTTCTTCCATTATATATAAAAGCACTGTATAAATAATTTTCCATTGCATATAGTTTTTTTCCTTCTTTTGAATTTTTTTTCTTTATGGAAATGTACCCTAAACAGTTTAACTGACGTAAGTACATAAAAGTGCCACATTACTGACATGTAATGCTCTATGCTGTTTCTTATATGTCATCATTACATAAGCTGACCAGCAATCAAAGAACACTTAGGTCTTCCCAATCAATATATATACCATTTCCTCCAAATTCAAGTGACAGAAAATGATTAAGGATGATTTATGATGTGAGACAGTTAAACAAATATTTATATTTTCAAGTGGACAAAATGTTTGCTTCCTCTAGCAACATATAAAGTGGAGAGAATCCTATTATTTGTTGCTTATGAGGTGCTGTCTTGAGTCTTTGGGCCTAAGAAACAGTCAGTCACAAGCTGAAGTCACCAGTAAGCATCAGAGCTGGCATCGGAGTCCAATCTAACTCTAAAATCTGTTCTAGATCACAGAAAAACAAAAATAAAAATTCAAGAGGGGCAGTATATGTCAAGATAAAGAAACTGTATGAAACACTTTATTTCAACCTTCATCAAAGATTACTTACCCAGGGGTAAATTACCCTGGGGTAGCTACCATAAATAGAAGGATCATATTTCCCTGTTGTATTATGCTCATCAATACTTTCAAAAATATAAAAGAATGAGAATTAACAAAATGTTTTGTCTGTCTTTTTCTCCAACCATACACTTTCATTACAACCTAGTTTCATCTACATTCTAAGCAAGGAACTAGAGGATACAAATGATTTTTCTTACATTGCATATTATGTGCTCCTAATAGTCCAGAAAGGTTGTAACCATATAGTGCAGCATAAAAGTCACGGAAACATGAGATACTAGAAAGAGCACTGGCTCTGGAGTCTTCAAAGCAGATCTTGCCCCTCACTAGCTGTCTGTCCTCTGGAACGTCAGCATTAAATTCCTGCTTCACCAGGATGTTGTTTAACTAAAGGAGATAATAATAGAAAGCTCCCAACACAGGGGAGATGCTGAAGGTCCTTTGGCTCCCTTGCCTTTAAGGAGTGACATATACACGACTGTATCAAGGGTATCAGTTTTAAAAGTCATGCTTCATGACTTCCCTCAGACAAACTGTAGCATAACACGAAGCATCAAGATCAAAAGAGATCGAAAGAGACAGAGTTGCTCCATCAGTGTGGGGACCTTCCGTTTTGCCATCAATATCTTGTTCTTCCATTAGCTGGTATGAGAGGTTATGGGGATGTTTTAAAATCTGTCTGTAGCACCCCGGGACATTCAGTTTCAGGGCAGGCACTCTAAACCTACACGTCTGTAGTCCATCTCTTCGGAGTGCGTCCTGGAACCACGGCCCCACTCGGTTCTCCGGGTACTGAATGCTGTGTCCCAGCACGGGGAGAACCACCTGTGCAAAGGGAAGGGAAAGTATATGATCACCCACCACTGTCAAAGTAAAACTGCAGGGCCATACAAGGCCGTGCCTCTGCAGGGGCTGGTGTTGGGCGTGGAGGGACTGCAAAGAGGCACAGGGACATCTGGGGGAGGGAGGACACTGTTCTTTACCTTGACTTTTGTGGCATCTGAAGACTGTACACATTTAGTGGAACTATAAACTTAAGAGCTACAAAACTAGAACTATTCACTAAGGAGAGTGAATTTTACTGTATATAAAGTACCTCTTAATTTAAAAGTGTTTTTAAAAATGGGGGGGGGGAAATGGTCCACATTCCGTCTTGTGGGCACAGTCTCCATTTGGATCGCAACGATACTAATTTTTAAGCGAACTCACCTGACGTATCGCGTATGTATTAGCCGCCTCCTCTTCTTTAGTTACTAGACGAACCTATTTTTTAAAGACATGATGAAAATATGGATGATTCCCAAATGTTCCAAATTTCCTCAATTTTACCTGTTACGTATAAGTTGACTTCTACACTAAATAAGATCTTTTCACAATTTGTTTCTAAAGAAGTAAACTACAAAAAAACTAGAATGCTTCCTGCTTTTACCATTGATAACTGAAGTCAGACCACAAGGAGAAAGGTGGGCAGGTCGGCAATCTGAGACGATACGGTCACCTCACCACTGACACCTTTTCCTAAATTACAAAATCGTTCTTATTATGCTGACCCAAAATTCTACTTCCGTGATACCACCTCTCCCTCCACGTCCGTCCCCAGCAAATACCAGAATATCCTATAAGAAGCGGTGCATTGTAAAAATGCATTTCATAGAATAATAACACGTATCCAGTGTAGGAGGGAAAAAGGTGTATGATAAGTCAGGTTTGAGAAATGTTACCGTAGGCCCTTACAGGATGAATGAGTGATTTCTCCTGCACGTAAAAGATCACCTATAAGGACAGCCATCATCGCTCCACAGGGATTAGCAGCATTCCATCTTCCCAAAGCATTTGATACACACACACACACACACACGTGCACATAATACAGTGTCCAGAATGCCTCAATCTTCTTGCTTCTCCCCCAGTTGCCCCTCAGGTCTCCCCCAGGTCCCCCCCAAGCCCCCCTACTCTCATCAATGACATCCCTCCTTTTTTTGCTTTTCCTTTTGGGCTTGATGATTGGTAAATAACTCCTTTTAACTGCTGCGCTCAGAGGTTAATATGAAACTAGATGTGATCTGCCCAGATTACATGGGACTGCGACCCTCTCGCATCATCACTTCCAGCTCGTTGTCTTTCTCAAACTCATAAGCAAACCCACCACCATACTGTGACTTATCAAAATACCGAACAAACACGGTCAAGTACGGAAGAACATGTTGTGTCTTTACAGAACTCCCTCCAGGCTCATAGCAATCAATTAATAACAAACATGCTTTTGCATCACAAACATCACTTCTCCCACAGAGACCGAGCTAGCTACTCCCCAACCATGAATCCATCTAACTCTTTAACTGCCTAACTCACATTTCTCTATCTTGCTCACAAAAAATGTGTAAGAGAATCTACCAAGTGACTTGCAGTAAGATACTCCTGTTACTCTAGTAAATCTTCATAAAAGGGAACAGCTTAGTTTCCTACAGTTTCCTACTATTTTAAACTGTAGATGCACATTACACACCCCATATGCCATTTATGAGAAATCTTATACAGAAGTCTTATAAGACACACGTATTTCAGAGATTATTGTTAAACCTTGTCAAGGTAACCTTTAACTTCTGAAAATCTGAATTAGAAATGGCTGATAGACTAAGCAACGTGTTGCCCAGGTAATATCTAAATAAACCTGTTTTCTGAAAGGTGTTGGAACATTTTTGACTCTCCACTATTTACCACTGATACGCATCTCTTCTCTAATTCACACCAAGTAAAGTAACCCTATAATGCTGACAGGTTCTTTCACACAGTTCCAGAGTCCGCATCTCGGTTGGTACGACCATCCTTGGCACCTCATGCTCGACCATCCTTGGCACCTCATGCTCGACCATCCTTGGCACCTCATGCCCCTAGTGATCGCTTTACCTAAAAGGTCATGAGCCACGCAGTGAACGAAACAGTGAGGCGGACATCTGTTGTCCTGGCTTACTCAGCCTTTACCCCCTCCTTCCTCCAGCAGCACCCTCATTTTCTCAGGGGCTCCCTCCCAGCTCTCAAATGTGGCCCCAGGAAAGAGCCCTTGGGACTCAGGCTTAATCAGTCACTACCCGAGGCCAGTGACAGGTCTGGGTCTGGGCATGTGCCCCAAACCCATTCCATGGTTTTGGCTGAAACTGCTGGGAAAGAAAAGCCATCTTTTCTGACGGAGCTGTGAGAAATAAGCTTACGGGTTTCTAACACCCACCCTGCCACCAGAGGAGTAAGCCAGACAGAACGGCTCCAACACAGAGGAAAGCAGGACCGAAAGCTGAAGAACACGAGAGGTGGATTATGTAGGACCCTGCTTAGCCCCTGGAATCAGCCGTGCCTGAGTCAATCAGGACTTCAGTTACGGGGCCCAATAAATTCCTGCCTGCCTCTCCTTCTGTTAGTTTGGGGTGGGCTCCCATTACTGAGACCAAGAAGCTGTGATTCATACACCTAGACCTCTGCTGCTGATTCAAGTAAAGCTCCCTTTATGGAGGGTTCTGAGTCCGGTTTTCTCCGTTTCTGAACCGGGCCGAGTTCTCCAGACGATGACGCATCCCCTGCACCCCATCACTTCTCCCACAGAGACGGAGCTGGCGAGCAGTCAGACAACTGGGTCTTCCTGATTCTGCTGCCTGGGTCACTTGATCTGTCACTTAACCTATCTCCTCGCCAATCTGAGTCTCAATTTTCAGCTCTATAAAATGGGAGTTAGGAAAGAGGGTCTCTAAAAACCTCTTATCCTCCAAGATTCAGTGACCGTATGATGTTTCCTATGAAAGCACTATTCAAATTCCTTCACTAATTTCTAAAACATATTTGAGACTCTCTCAAGATAATGTTGGAGAATAATAATTTGTTCTTTTTACATTACAGTTTTGTAATATTAATTTCTTGATTTGTGCCCACAGAGATAAAAACACTAGTTGGACAAGGCTCAGATTTTATAACATAAATTATATTACCATTCATTAAAATAAATGTCTCTTAAGACACTGTTAAAAGGAAAAAGGTATTTTTATAAAATGAAGTGAAACTGCATTTATATAAATCACACTTATGTAAAAAATTGCACACATCACATACCCCATACACCATTATTATGAAAACTGTATTCTTTTTCTTTTTCATATTTCAAGTTCTAAGCCTCTAAGTCCTGCTTTTTCTTTTCTTGGTGTTAAGTTACAGAATACTTTCCTGTGGGTATTTATGTGAAAGCAGAAGAAAAGGCCTAGAAGAATATGTGCAAAAAAATGGAGGTTCATTTTTCTCAAGACGGGAATCACGACAGAGCAACTGGCAGCATGGCTTGTAACGCTTCGAGTTTCACTTTCAAGGAGGCCGTTTTATTCACCACCTGTGTGATTTTTTTAATGTGCTCTTTAAAGGAAGGTTCACTCTCTTTGTACCTTCCACTTCACACCCCTATTTTTGTTTTTCCATTTACTGACATGTGTCAAGCTTCAACTGACAGCATAGCAGGAGGTAATCAATGCAAGTAAGAATATAAAATGTATGATTACTTTTAAGTTGTTTCTAAAATAAGGATTTCTGAAAATCAATGTTCTGGTAACTACTCTTGGAAAACCTTGATGAAACGATACTTACCTTAGTATTTGGGACATTCTCGTCAACATCTTCATCCAAACAGACCAAGTCACCCTCCACTACTCGGGATCCGTAGGTTGCAAGTCTGTAAGATACCGCCTCATTCCAAACTCTGCTGCCGTACGCGTGGACATAGAACACGCGCATAGGGTGGGGAAAAGAGAACCAGGCCTGGGTGCAGCCGTCCTCTGTCACGCCAAAGCGGTGCAGGGACTCCAGCAGCGCTCTCTCTCGGACTCTGAACTCAGGCAGCAGGGAAAGTGTGCCTCTCGCATCCTCTGAAACACACAAGAGAATCAGTCAGTCAACCACTTTCATTTAAAGGCCTGGTATAAAGACCTTTACTATGCTCGCAGGTAATGAACTGTGCTACCTTGTAAATATGAATATGAACATGATGTTTAGCACCAACTGTAAATCCAGCTACACTTGAAATGTTTGTATGATCCATCCACTTTCCCTGCTTAAAAAAAATAGCAAGAACCACAATTTTAGTGATTCCTACTTCAGAATGAAAATAAACTACCTTGGAGTTATTTACAGGATCTTAATTTTTTTTGCATTAAATAAACCTGAGAGCCTAGAGACTTTTAAATAGCTCTTATAGACACTAGAATATTTTGAATAAGAAATAGTTGATAACCGGATCCTTCACATATACTGTTAGTTCTTGCTAGTAAGATGCTTTTTAATATTAGATTAATGAACTCCATTGCAAAGGTGCTCATTCAGGTAGGAATTAGCATTTTAATAAATGTACCAGGTGTTTCTTATGCACGTGAAATTTTAAGAATCATTGCCATAAGGAAACTCCTTCTCAGGAATCTGCAGTAGATACCAACAAGTCATTCTGAGAATTAAACTGGGTAGATGATTTTAGAGCCCGCCCACTCCTTAGTGCTTTCCACTAAACATTCCACACATCATCCCACTGAGCTAACGTTTCAAAACTATCAGTCATGGCTGAATGGCAACTGAACCGGAAACAATGTGCTAAGTGTTGGATATAACAAATAAACTTAATTAGTTTATTTTTAAGTCTCTTGTCCTTACAGTCCATCAGCACCAGTTTAATTTGGAATTCTTATTTCCTCAAATTTTGGCCAAGAAAAACTAAACAGCTATTTCTCTCCCCTCCAACCCCCAGCAGAGTTAAAACAGACAAAATCCCAGAAATCCCAGCAGTGAAGTGTCTTGTGCATGTAATAAAATGATTAAATATATAATACATTACAATCTATTTCTTATCACATTTGTGTTGCAATGAATGTCCTCCTGCAAACATAACATTTATATCATGTATCTGCATGGCTATGGATGCTATAAGAAAGCTCTTAAATACCAGTTTGAAGAAAATATTTCTTTGCTCTATTTACAGGATCATCCAAATCTTCTGGTGTGAGAAATAATTTCACAGACTTCACCTTTGAAAATCAAGCAAGCACACACGTTAATTGAAAATGACGAATCACTTCATTTAAAAAAGATACAAAGAAACAAATTCTCTGGCATGTAAAAAAGTAGGTATTTAACAAATGATAGTTAATGCTGCAATTTCATCATCAAGATTTCAAAAATTAAACAAGGTTAAATTTAAAATAAATGTGTACAAAGCAACTTTATACATAGGCTTAGGATATTATGGACTGGAAAAAGTGTTCCCCCATCACTTCTGTGGACCTACTTCTGTCATCTCTCACCTGTCATCAAGTGCTGGATGCCAGTGTGAAGTAATGACATAAAACTCACACTTGAACAGCATACACAAGCCTGGGGGATGTCAAATCGCCTGGGGGATGTCAAGTCTAACAAGTGTTTAGTCTTAAAAGTACTTGCCAAAATTGTTTTTAAAAATTGCCAACTTTAATATTTTCTTTTAAAAACTAAATAGATTTCCTTTTTTTAAAAGATATCTACTAGTTCCTATATTTTATCACTGTCTCCAGCTCTGCAATTTATTTCTAAGTATAACTTATAGTAGGAAAGGATCCTAAGATCATTCAACCCAATCTCCCACTCAATCTTCTATCTAAGCACTTATTCATTCATCCCAACAAATATGATTAAGCCTCTGCCGTGTGCTCGGCACTGTGCAGGGTCCCATAGCGGGTACAGTGTTCAGCAGGAGAGACATGGCCTTTGTCTACTGGGAAAGATTGAAGAAGCGATAATATATAATAAAACCCAAGATGAAAAGTCCAAGAGACCTCATAAGATAAGGAGTCAAAAGAGAAGGGGAATTCACTTTTTCTTGGGGAGTAGGATGACAATTTAAACTGAGACATAAAGAATGCAGAGGCTGGGGAGGGAGTGCTTTCAGTGAAGGAAAGAAAATGGCTTCCTGGCTGGGGGAGCCACCTGTGAGGTGGCCCCAGTGACCTCCAGCTGGTACTCGAGCCTGGCACAGCCCTCTGCCACCCTTACCGGGGTTGGCCTGTGTGGCTGGTAAGCAGAACACAGCAGCAGAAGTGCAGGTACACCCTTCCGAGATTGGGTATAGAAGACGCTGCGATGTTTGCTGTGGCCTCTCCTCTCTCGGGGGAGGGGTGGGGGGGCTGCACAAGCAGCTCTAGGGCAAGAAACCTAAGCTTCGCGCCAACAAGCACGACAGTGAGCTTGGAAGCAGGTCCTCCTGCCTGGTCACGTCCCCGGGGGCGGCAGGCCTGGCTGGCTGTGACTGCACCTCGAGAGACCGAGGCACAGAGGCCCCCCCAGCTGCTTCCAGGCTCCTGAGCCTCAGGAACAGGAGATAACACATGCTTGTTGTTTTAAGGCACTAAGCTTTGGAGTAATTTGTTACATAGCAAAAATTGATGATACTCCAGCAAAGTTAAAAAAAGGAAAAACAACACAGAGAAGCATGAAATCTGAAATTTGAAAGAAGAGAGTAGCCATCCAGCTTTTGCATAAATACTGTGAGACACGGGACTTTCTGGTTCTTCAGGGGAAGCAGCCCATCTTTTGGTTGACTGCTAGAAGGCCTTTCCTACACCGGCCTGACACTTGGCCCTTCAACTTGGACCCTTGTAATTAACAGTCCCAACGAAGTAACAGGCTAATCATATTTTTAAGCAAGTGTCTCCTACGGGCCTGTCTCTATACCAGGTGTTTCCACAAAAGTTAAACTTAATTCTCATAAAAATCTTGTGAAATATATTATATCCATTTTATAGATAAAGAAGCCGAGACTTGGAAGTTAAATAACCTGCCTACAGTGATATCTTTGACAAATGGTGGAAGTGAAGTAGGACACGCGTTGTATTCTCCAGACCCCAGACTAATAAATGCTTCTTCCAAATGGTAAAATGTCTAATATTTTGTAAGTTAATTTCCTCCTCAGTTTTCTAGACACGGAAGAAACACTGTTCAATTAATCATCTCTCATCAACATGACTTCTAGACCCCTTTCTGTATCAGTTACATTCCATTTGCCAAAACCCCACTGAAATGCTCGGCCCAGAACTGGCCGCACATGTGCAGCGGGGGGCACATAACCCGCTCTCAAGGGCAGGTCCCCGCGGAGAGCGCTGTCCACACACACGGTGCTTCTCACAAGTGCTTTTACGGTGCCTTTCTCTGCCACGCAAGAAAACATAGCACAACACAAATGAGCAAGCATGACACTGTCATGTGAAAAGTCTGACATTTGCTCAAATACTTAGTTTTTATACTTTTTAGTTTTCCTCTATTATGGGCAGTCCATCCAATATAAAATTATATATGTATATTTAATACATAACCATTATATATATATATATACCATATCATATAAATATATATAATATATACTAAGGAAAGAATGTATATGTAATTTTAATTACTAGGCAAATGTGGCATCTTATTTGTGTGATGCATTTTTAGTTTCATTTGAAACTAGTCATATTTTTTTTTGTCTAATTTTCTGTCCCCCTTTTAGTCTTTGGCTTTGGGTGAATTGCTTTTATATGACCTGATAACCAGATTTCTGGAATTATAGGGTGATAATGTCCTTTAAATCCTCTATTTAGGTCAGGAAGAATTTGGTGAGTGTTGGTAAATTCTCTGTTAAGTATCAATAGTATAAAAGACAGGGAGATGGCATGCAGTTTACTTTCTTATGTGACACCAAGAATACAGTAGCTGCTAAATAAATTTTGGTGATGTAGTAACTGGTACATGTATGCGTCTGTACACATGCATTTGTACGGGTTAAAAAAGGAAAGGGGAGGCTTATGTAGGTAACTACAACTGAAAAAACAGGTAAGATCATATTTTAAAAACCGTACCATTTCACTCTTCAGCAAAGCCAATCCAATTTGATCTGTGTGAACTTTCCTTCCCATCCCAAATCTCTGAGGTCCATAATAATTCACAAACCCTTTATTCTGTGAACACACAAAGAAATCAATTCATTAGAAGTATGTTGCTATGGATTATATACGCCAGTGTCCCCAAAAATTCTTACACTGAAATGCTAATGTGATGGTATTCCGAGGTGGGGATGTCGGGAAGTAACTAGGTCCTGAGGGTAGAGCCCTCATGAACACATGAGCACCCTTCTAAGAAAAGTCCTGGAGCTAGCTCATTCTCCTCCCACCGTGGGAGAATATGAGACCAGGCTGGCACCCTGATCTCAGGCTTCCAGCCTCCTGCACTGCAAGAAACAAATTTCCATTGTGTAAAAGCCGCCCGGTCTACGGTTCTTTGTTATAACCCCAAAGAGACTTAAGGCATATAAATGCAATTACTATGTCAGAGTAAGTCATCAAATCTTTCTCTTCATATTTGTTTTAATAAAAGAATCCTGTAATCAGCATGGGGACCAAATGGTCTAAGAAATGTTATACAGTTAAAGACTAAAAAGAATAAATGATTAAGAGTTAGAAAATAAACCAGCAAAAAGCTTTAAAAATAAGTCAGCTTTCGGTCCGCTTTACTGAGGGGTTTTCTGAGATGCAGGCCGTTAGGTGCTAAAATCAGGGCAGCTCCCAGGAAGCCGAGGGGAGCTGGTTGCCCAGCTCTGGATCTCAACTCTGCGCTCACGCTGCTTCTGACTTTGGGACTCTTTTGCTGTCTTTAGATGCTGCAAGTTAGAGAGTGCAGATGCATTTCCCTCTGCATGGGCGACGGCTCACTGTCTGGTCGCATCAGTCTCTGAAAGTCCGGGCCAAGACAACGGCAAGACACCGCTTCTGCAGGAACAGAAACTGTTTCTCTATTTAGGAGTCAAAATGATTTCCCACTGCAGCCATTAAAGACAAGGTCAGTGGCCAGACATGTTCTCACAAAGGAAATGCAGGACCAGATGGTTCTTGAAAGATAAAAACAGCCTTCCACACTCACTTTATGAAGTGAGTACATATTTATTCACTCAACAGTTCTCATTGAGCACCAACTCCAGGACAGGTCAACGGGAGATGTTGGGACAATCTGTTATCAGCCTGTACACAAGGAACTGCGTCCTTACCTCTCACAAAAATCAACTGCAGATACAATAAGTACTCCTAAATATTTTTAGTTATCTTAATTAATAAACACACAAGTATTCTTAATTATATGAAATTTGGAAAAATAATATTAGATAATATCCTAGAATTACCTGAAGAGTAACAGGTACCCTTTCAAATTACTTAGGGTTGGCTATAACAAAAGGTTTATAGCAAGTAGAACTATAATCTTCTAACACAAAACTTCAGAGACTTATTTTCAGAACTAAAGGGAAGTTGGCTAAAGCTGAGATTATTAGTGGAGATTTTATAACAGGCAGTTGTATTTCAATAGTGCCAAATGAAAGGCAGGCAATAAATGCTATGAGAGTTCAAAGAAACCCTTTCCTTTTTTTAAGGGGTAATCATTTTAGTAAGTTTTTTTTGGTAAAAAAAAAAAATGGTTTGAAAAAACAACCGTTTGAAGAGTATACAGTTGGAGAACATGTATACACAGATACACGTGCTGGACTTTAAAAATCCTTAGAAGGAAGGTATTTTCCTGATTATCAGGCATAATATTGATTAAAAACCAGTACTTGTTAGTTTCCCTGCTGAAGAGGCATAAAACCGTGTGACAAGGTCTTTGTGGCCAGAACCTGCTCAGCGCTTCGCAGTGCCAGCTGCAAAACAGGACCCCAGCCAGGGAGCCCGCAAAACACTGCCCACGCTGCTACCCCAGAGGTTCTGGTTTCATTGGTTGAGTAGAGATTGACGGCTGAGATTTCTTAAAAGCATGTCAAGTTGAGAATTACTGGTCTAGATCAGAGGTTGTCAAACTACCAATGGCCCACAGGTCAAATGGGGCCCAAACCTATTTTTGAACATGAAGCTTTACTGGGACACAGGCACACTCACTCACTTGTGTAATGTCTGTGACGGCTCCACGCAACGTCAGTTAGAGTGGCTGCGACAGAGACCCAATACAGACCCACAAAGCCAAAACTATTTCTAATCTGTATCTTTACAGGGAGTTGCTGACATGCAGCCTAGACCATCAGGCTGAAGGCTTTGGTTTTATGTGCATGGTTAGATGCCAGGCAAGTGTTACTGAAAAACCTAAAGTCATTTTTACTGAGAGATATAATAAAAGGTCTATGATTTATCATTTGTACACAATGGAAAAACCTCAAAATTAAAGTGAAAAGAAAAAAGCCTGTGCATAATTTTGAAAAGTAGTGTAACTATTTACCAAAGGTTTCTGAAAAGAATTACTGAACAAAGTTTCAAAAAAAATTAAGGCTTTGCCTAAAATACTACTGTATTTGACAGACGTAAAAAAAAAAATCTCTCTTCTTATATTTTCTCCCCCTCTGTACATTGTATTTTTTAAAGTTACATTAAAGGTTTGTTTTTTTAATATAAAAAGGTACTAAAAGGAAGGCAAAAATAAGCCAAATGGCCCCAATTATCATTTAAAAAACAATTATATATGCACATAAGAAGTACAAAGAAAAGGAAGTTTCCCTTCTTTCCTCAATGTAAAGAGAGGGACTAAAGATTCTCCTGTAATACTGTATTCTAAAATTGAGTTTTCTTACCTTAACATTTTTAAAAATTGAGTTTTCTTACCTTAACATTTTCTATTGCTTCCAAAATTCTCTCTCTCAGGTTTGCAGAATCATTTTTTTGGTTCCTTAAGTTTCGGATGACAATATCAAAGTGGTTTCCTTTAAGCTGACCGAGTCTAAGGAAATCATCAGCAGACCGAATATTGAACAGATTCATCCTTTTCTTCTCAATTTCTTTTTCAATATTTTTCAACCTATAAATGAGAAATCACATCAACTCGGTTAATTCTTACATTTAAAAGTTAATAGGAAGTTTAAATGAGTGACGGTTGCCAGGCAACCACTTACATGAGAACACAGAAACAAATTCTTTTTAGAATTCAAAAGTTAATGCTATTTCATCAAATCTGCAACAAAGCCTACTACTACGGGACTGCATTCACAGAGTTACTTCAAGAACTGAAAAACACTGTCCGGGCGCTGTCGCTCTGTCCGCGTAGGCCTTCTGACTTCTCCTTGGTTGACGTGATGCGACATCTTAAGTGTCTGTAGACTTTGCCCTTTTCTCCTTCGGCCTCTCTTCCCCCAACATTATGAAGAAAAACCACTAGCACAGAGATTTTTCCTATAGTTCTACTCTGACTGCTTCCTCGCTCAAAGCTGCATCGCTTCTACAGTGTCTAAAGAATAGATTTCCATTATCTCAGCATAACTTTGAAGATCCTGTAAGAATGTACATTTTTCTTCAGACTTGTATTTTCTGTGGCTTTCTGCCCTTCCAAATACATCTTCAGATTTTTTTAATCTGCTAAAATCTTACTATAATTTGAAGGGTAATTAAAATCACCTACCTATAAGTCAAATCAAAGTAATTTCTCCTCCTAGGAACTAATAATATTTTTGTCTTTAGTAGTTACAAACTTCTTGTAACATCTAAATACCTTCTAACATATGAAGTCCTCTCTTATACTGCATTTCTTAATCACAAAGGCAAAATCATGTACATTTTTGGCCCTCATATAAAAGCTTAAAAGTGCTTAGAAGCACCTACCTGAAAATAGTGGATATTTAAACAGCTGATGACTAAGGATTAATATATCAATATTACATCAAAGTAGGCTGAACTTTGGCCCTATGATTCAACTTCTTGAAGTTTATCTCATCCACAAGGCACAGATTAAAATATACCATATTAATTATAGTATTATTTACAGTGAAAAACTGGAATGAATTTCTATATCCAAAATTAGGAGAATGTTAAATAAATTAGTCTATACAAGGGACCTGATTTTAAAATATTTCATGACATAAATTTTATTTTTGTAAGAAAATATAAATTATATATAGTATGCTTTTCATATATATTAAGATGTCTGTGTGATGTGTATATGGCACGGTCTGGAAGGAAATAGATCAAAATACTATTGCGATTATTTCTTTAGAGTGAATTATTAGTGGCTTAATTTCCTTTTTATATTTCTTTCTATTTTCTACATCTACAATTAATTTTTTATAATTATAAAAATATTTTTAAATTTGATTAAGCTGAAGGGAGATGAAATTTGAGTACTTTACATTTTATTTAACAACGATTTATTTTAAATGTAAGAGTAACGAAAACTACAGTAATTAGAAAAAAATATATATTTTCAGTACACTGTCCTGAATATAAATGTATATTAGAACACAGTACAGGATGTTCAGAAACAATTTAGATCATTTAAAATCTGCTGCTTCTCAAAGCTTCTACTCTAAAACTACCTGTATTTTCAATGTAAATTTAAGATGTAACTCTATTCAGAAGATATATATATGACTAAGGCAGAATGGGCTGCTCAGTGAGCCTGAAATAAATTAATTACCGCTGACAGTGATGTTAAGATGCTCCTAGTATTATTGTGAGTTTTTAATCTGACATCTATTTATTTGTTGCCATAAGAAAGTGAAGTTCTGTCTTATAAAGTAATGCTTCAGTACCTCTCTGGAGTGACTTTTCTAACAACCATTGATTGATAGGTGATGGCTTTCTTGTCTTTAAGTCCTGCATAACTAAAGTCTGAAGGAATCACACCAAGTTTGATGGCTAAAACACCAACTGCTTCAAACATTTCCAGATTTTCTTTTCGTAGGGTGAAGGCTGAAAACAAACAAAAATTCCAGATTTTAAAAAAATTGGCCACCATCAATCACTACATTCTTAGCAGACTAACAGACTAATATAATGAATTAAATCATTAATTTACATAAATAGTATCTTTGTATCAAAATGCAAAATCAGTGTCTTAGATTTCGGCTGTCACTGTTTAAATGCTAACTGGCTCATTGAAGGCTCACAGGAAAAAAAATTTAAATTCCTTAATTTGCCATTCATATCCGGCCTGTCTTCCTTTTCAGCCTCCAAATGTACCACTTGCGCTCACAGAGCCTGTATGATCTCGACAGAGAACACCTCACAGTCCTTGGATGGATGACAGCCTTCCACAGCCTGGTACTCCGGCACGTGAGTCCCCGCTCCGCCCAGTCTAAAATACACGTTCCTCCCATTTTATTGCTGTATTTCTATTCATTCTTCGTGATCCAACAGAGCAGTTCTCGCTCAAGTTCCTTCCACGTCCCCAAGACTGAACGCTCCCACAGCAGGGACCACGTTTGTTTGGTCGACCATTATATTCTAACACATAAATGCTCAAGCAAGCATTAGTTGAATGACTAAATGAACACAAGGAGTTGTTACTTCATCTTGCGTGTCTCACAGGTTGTCAGTATCTGTATCATGACACAACACCACGTCTTACACATAACTTCTCCGTCCACCTCTGCAGACCAGGAGTTCCAGGCCAGCAAACCAGTAATAAAATAGTGCTTTGTTGTGCTAAGTGCTTAAAACATCTACAGACGAGAGAGCTGGAGTGAGACAGGTGGTGGGGAGCAGGAACAAGCCCAGTAACTACCACGGGAGCCTCCCAGTATGTGGGCCTATCTGCTCGACCGCACAGACAGCACAAAATGCCAGCACCCGAGTGCACTGCGTTTCCATTCATGATACTTCAGAGCACTGCCCTCTCCCCTCAGATCACAAAAAGCAAATGTGGGTTTCCTGCAGAAGAGTTTAGGTTTGTTCAACTGTTGTAATCGTCATCAGCAGCCTCAAGGGCCTCTGAACAGCATTCTAAGAAAAATGAACATTAATCATAAACATGACTCAGGAAGTAGAAGGTGTGAGATGTGACTACCTACTTATGAATGTATGAAACAGCTGAACAAGAGCTGGTAACTTACATCCACGCTTTATAGAGTATCATGTGTTTGTTTAAAAGAATGGGGAAGATCTACACGTTCGTTATATCTCTATATAAATAATCTCTAAAAGCATGAAGGCAAGTTTCAAAAATATATGTAATGTGTATCAAGTGAAAGTTAAAAATCTACAATGCAATGCTGTATATTTTCAATGTTTTCATTTTTACAAGGAAAAATATATTTGTATTTTTACTTACATGTTTGAGAATTTTTAAAGTGTAAACAACCAACCATGTTCCTGAAGAATATTTAAGTGCTGTCCATTATTTTCCAAATATTCTTACTACGATGGTCATCATTTTCTGTACTATCATACAGCATCCTAGAATTCTCCATGTTTTCTACCACAGCAGTGATTAATGTACTATTCTACAAATGATACTTTTACTCAAGGACTGAAGTAGAAGGAAGAAGAGAATCGTAAGTTATTTCTGTGTACTAAATCACAACTTGTTCTTTATACTTTCAGGTATCTTGACCAGATGGATTTGATTATAAGCCCCTTGTTCCAAGGCAGCTGTTTCTGTCGGTTGTTTCAAAGAAAATGAAATAAAAAGCCCACACTTAAAATGTAAAAAAATCATGACCTCAAAATATTTCAGCTACTGTCCGATAGGCTTCATTAGAGAGTTTAAATAAAATGATTCAGCACATGTGCAAGACTGAGGCTATGAAGGTCAATAAAACAAAGGATTCCTGCTTCGGGAGACTTCGGTCTTAGAAAAGACTGTCAGGACGTCCGTCCTGTCGCTGGGGCTTGAGGAATGGACAGAAGTACGGCAGACGACAAGAGCAGTAAGATCGAAATGTCAAATATTTTAGTATCTGTAAGATGTATGGGATCCTACCGTTTTAGGGGGTCTATAATGTTCTCCTTTTTCTAACTCCATAAGCATGCAAGGCTCAATTCTGTTCACCTGCTTCAATCAAAACAGGAAATGTCAACAATTGAAGGCAGGGGCAGATATGAGGATCCAGCTTTCTTCTATGATGTCAGATACCAGAAATATTTGCAGAACTGTAAAACAATGTTATTCCTTTCACTAGTTTTTAGTTGAAAAAGTGGGCTTTCACTTAAAATATTGGCATGTGAATAGCAATAGATTTATCATTTTAAATGACTTTATATTTTAAAATTTATTAATAGATAATAAT
The DNA here is from genome assembly GCF_040802235.1 of Manis javanica. NCBI lineage: Eukaryota > Metazoa > Chordata > Mammalia > Pholidota > Manidae > Manis > Manis javanica. The sequence continues at coordinate 2,123,008 of NC_133170.1, read as the reverse complement.
CACATAAACAAAAGCTGTTTGGGGGTCCACACATAATTTACTAGAGCTATACCCTTTCAGGTGTCCAAGAACCAAAAAGTTTAAAGCTAATTAGGAATAATGTGAAAAACTAGAGTAGTCCTTCAAGTATATCAAATCTGTGAAACTAGACAAAAATCACTAAAATATCTTATGAGAAATAAAAGGTTCAATCAAGTATTGTAGCAGCCGGTGTAGAAGGTGCAAAGTGTACTACATAACGAAGGCCAAGACACCAAACCTTACAGTTCATGTGTTTGATAACTAGGATTCAATGTGTCAGATTTACTCCTGACGATCTGGGCATGTCACTCACTGGCCATTAAGCAAGTTCATCCATCAAGAAGGAACCTCCAAACTATTTGCAATTTTATCAGTTTGTTGTTGATTAGCCTTAGTGCATCAGCATTTTTCATGCCTGATATTTAGAATTTAGAACAGAAATATTTAAGAGAATCAAATCCATGATTTTAGTATTTGTGTTAATGAATGTATCTTAAGTACTTGGAATATTTAAGAGAATGAGACTTGGTAATTCTAATTAAAAATGTCTAATAGATTTAAATTTGTCTTCTTACACTGAAATCTCATAATTTAGTAAATAATATGGGACTGTATAGGAAAATGTAAAGGTCACCAAATTTATAAATTTAACTTATAAGACATAACATTATCTTAGTTACTTGGAATAACTGAAGTATTTAAAAAGAAAATCAACTATGCTAAATTTTAAAATCTATTTTAGAGACTTCTAATCATGCTGGAATAATTGGCACCAGACTTGACCTCCCACTGTAAACAAGTAGAAAACTAGACAAAACATAAGAAACACCTGTTTAGAAACTGGCAACGAGGCAGCACAGACGTGAGGACCCAGAGGGAAAGGAGAAGGCACGACGTGATTCCTGAAACATGGCGGTTCCCCGTGGAGAGCTGCATTCCAGACCCGCCCGGGAGGAGAAACACAGGGAGAGCAGTGACCTCGCTGCGTTAGGAGTGTGGGGGTGGCGGTCAGGAAGGCTGCTGGGCACAATACCTTGCAGGAGGAAGCTATGCAGAGAGAGTTCCAGAAATTGGCATTGGCGATCCTTGAGTTTGTGGCCAATTAGTTATCTGCACATGCCAAGCATTAACTGCGATGTATTATTATTGATCTAATGTTGTGTAACTAGTCACCCCAAACCTAGATGTCTTACAATACTCATTTCTCACAGTCAGTGGGCCAGGAAGGCAAGTGAACCTTGAGTTGGTGCTTCTAGCTCAGACCCTCTCATGGGGATGCAGTTAGGTGTCGCTGGGGCTACAGTTGTTCCAAGTTGTCAAAGTCCTGACAGGAGCTGGAGGATCCATTTCCGAGGGGCCTCACATGGCCGGCAAGCTGGTGCAGACTGTTGGCTGCGACCTCAGTTCCTCTCCAAAGGGCTGCCTGATATCCTCCCAGTGGGACAGCTGGCTTACCAGAGTAACATTTCAAGGAACATGGGCAAAAAGTGCAATATGCTTTATGACCTAGCGTTAGAAGTCACACACCGTCCCTTCTGCCATATTCTATTGGTCACAGAGGCCACTCTGAATGCCAGGAGAAGATGATCATGGAGAATCTCTCTGGATGTTGAGAACCACCATCCACCTTCTGCTCTAATACTTAGCGTTCCACCCCATTCAAAATGTATTCATTCCCTCCCAAGGCCCCAAAGAATCATCCCATTAAAACATCAGGTCAAATCCTAGCATTTTTGTCTTCTAAATCAGGTCCAGATGTAGACAAGGCTCCCTGAGCACATCTCAAATTAGAATCCTCAAACATCATTTCTCTCAATATGAAGGCTATTAAGGACTGTGGCATGAAGACAGATCTGCTTCTCACACACCTTATGATGCTGAAATAAACACTAGACAAGCACTGCAGACTCTGTTCAAACTGAGGAAAAATTGAAATACCTAGAAGTTACTGAAACACAGCAATTTTGAATCCAGCCAGTATATACTGGTTATTCTTTTGTATGAATTTTCAGTCCTACCAGTAACTGGGAATAACTGCTGTCTCCAGCGTCTGCCTCTGGGTCTCTGTTCTAAGCAAAAACTAAGAACTAGTTGCGTAAAACCTCCTTTTCCATAAAACATAGCCCTGTTTACAGCAGAGCACCACGCTCAGCTAATTCCTACCTTTAAAAGTTCTAAGGTCCAAAAGTCTTTTTATTTTGTACTGTATTTGATCCTTTCAGAAACTGTGTGGGTCTTCGTGGGCTCACTCTATGAGACAAAGATACACTCAAATTTTCTTAAGACCTTTTCTACTTAGGGCTTCTACTGAGGGGCTGGGGGAAATCCATGCTCTTCAAGCCTCCAGAGGGCCTTTTGTCTGTCTGAACCATTCTCGGAGACACTGCTATTAATCTTTCTAAAATTTTAACAGAAGGATTTTTTAGTCACACTGTAGATTTGTTAGAACATTTTGTGCTGACCTTGCCATGATTTTTTCTTTGTCTAGAAGCCACTTCTTCATTTAAACATCATGTGCAATCTGGACAAACTGGGAATCTTTTAAAAAATTAGCTTTGAACCCAGAAAGTCTAGGCTTCTTTATGTCTGGAAGTTTCTCCCTTAGAATTGTACTGTAAGCAGTAAAAAGAAGCCAGGTGGCACTTCCAGCACTGCCTGCAAATCTTTGGTCAGAGCACCTCTTCTTCAGATGCATTTTCTACTTTTCATTTTAGCAACAGTGTCGCTCAACTTTCTGCTGCCACAACAAGGACCCTTTTCTTTCAGGTTCTAAGAACATTTCCTTTACTTTCCTTTGAACTCTCCAGACAGCTGCCTTAGATGCCTTCAAATTTATGCTGGCCAGCAAGTTCCAAAGATATCATTCCCACAGGTGTTAAACTTCCATTAGAGCAGCAACCCATTTCTGGGTCCAAACTATTACTTATCAAATGTAACCCAATAAATCATCCAAGTCTTAGAAACACAAAGCAATAGTAATCATTCACTCACCAATTGTTATGGACTGAACTCTGTAGTTACTACCCCTCCCCGCCAATGCGTACATCAAAGCACTAAGCCAGTGTGGCTGTATTTGGAGACGGGGCCTCATAGGGACGTAATTAGAATTAAATGAGGTCATGGGGTGGGGCCCTGATGTGACAGGATTAGTGCCCTCATAAGAGGAGACACCAGAGAGCCTCCTCAGCCTCCACATGCTGCATATGTGGGCTCACAGCATGGAGGCAGCTGTGCGCTACCCGAGCCGAGTCCTCACCACACACCACACCTGCTGGCTCCTTGAAGCGGGATCCAGTCTCCACAGTGATGAGTGAATTAATTTCTGTTGCCAGAGTCACCTGGTGTGCAGCAGCCTGAGAAGACTGGCGCCCTATCCCAGAGTTTCTGTGGGCCAGGATTTCTGCAGTGGGACAGTTCTGGCTTGAGTTCCACCGTGAAGCTGTAGTTGACCATCAGCCGAAGCTCGAGGACCCACTTTCAGGGTGGCCCCCTCTCATCAGTGGTGAGGTGGGGAGCCTCAGTCTCTCTCCACAGGGCTTCCTGATTGTTTTCAAGGCAGAGGCTTGCTTCTGTCAGTGAGTGATATGAACTGCCTCTTGTGACCTAGCTCAGAAGCCACGCACTGTCACTTCTGCCATATTCTGAGTAAGACAGCCTGGCCCTGGTTCAGTGTAGCTGGAAAGTACGTAAGGGCATGAATACCAGCAGTTAAGGATCACTGGGGGCCACACTCCACGAGGCTGGACAACGAAATACCAGACATTTGCAACCTGTCAGAGATCACACAAGGCAGGGGAGCAGCCAGGGAGGACAGACATAATTAAAAAGCAAGGACACTCAGTAGGAACCACAGAGGGTCACGCTACAACTGTACAGCTATATATAACTCTATACATCTAGAGTAAAGCCTACCTTAGACCTCAAATGGATCTGCAAATTACTTCCTACCTGCTAAAGCAAAGTGCAACGCTCTTTAAGACAATAAAATACAAACACTAACAAAATATTTGACTTAAAAAAATTACTAGACAGGCAAAGAAGCAGGAAAGTATGACCCATAACCCAACTAAGTCAGTCAATAGAAACAGATTGAGAACTAATAGCAAGGCATTAGCAAATATTTTTATATACCTATTAAAAACAGGCTCAGAGATTATAGGAAAAGATGATTACAGTAAGAAATTGAAGACCTAAGAAAGAACCAAATGAAACCTCTAAAGCTGGGAAATGCAATACCTAAAATGAAAATTTCATTGGATGTTCAAATCTTTCATATAATTCCTTCTTCAAAAAAGCATCCTAGATAAACTTGTAGAACTTTTAAAAAACAGTGCAGCACTGCCTCAAAAAACTAAACACAGAATCACCATGTAACCCAGCAATTCCACTTCTGGGAATATACCCAAAAGAACTGAAAACAGGCACTTGAAGAGATATGTTTACAGCCATGTCATAGCAGCATTATTCACAAGAGACACTATATGGAAACAAAGGGTGTCCGTTGGCAGATGAATAAACAAAATGTGGTACCTACATCCAGCAGAGCATTGCTCAGGCTTGAAAAGGAAGGAAATGCCAACACATGTACAACATGGGTGAATCCTGACGACCTAAAGCTCAATGGAGTAAGCCAATCACAAGGGCGAACACTGTGTGACCCCATTTCCATGAGGTCCCCCGAGTCTCAGATTCATAGACATGAGAAGCGGAATGGTGGCCACTGCTGGCTGCGGGGAGGGGAGAAGGGGAGTCAGGGTTTAATGGGGACACAGGTTCATTTTGGGAAGACGAAGTTCTGGAGATGGATGACGGTGATGTTTGTACAATAATGTGAACATACTTAATGCTCGTGAGCTGTATTCTTAAAAGTGGCTAAAATGGTAAACCCTAGTTATGTATATTTTACAACAATTAAAAGGAAAAGAATTTTTTAAGAGTTCTATTTTTTAGACAGGCCTACTGATTATGGAGTTTTTTGTTTTGGTTTTTTTATGAGATACTTTTGTTCTAACAAAAATTGGCTTAAGCAAAATCCAGGACAGACAAAATTTAATTTTGTCTTTTTCTTAGTTCTTGGACTTGAAGGCATTCTAGCCTCTTCCAACTGTCCTCTAGTGAATCACTAACTCCTTCCTTTAACACATCCCTCCAAACATTCAGTTTTTGGAAAACTAATTTTAACTAATAGATAAAAAGTTTTCACAATTTTTTGGTTCATTAACTCAGATTAATACTATTAGAATTTAAGTAGTATGAAATCTATTGCTGTTTAAATCGCTTATCAACGATTATCCGCCCTACATGTAAAGCTTGTTTTTCCTTCAAAATAGAATTATCTGATAACATTAATTGCATACCTCATGTGTCAAGCCTACATCAACAGCCTTCCCGTGGAAAAGGCAAGTCACACAACCAGAGAGAAATTTCCAGGTGAGAAGATGCCAACATCTGAATAACTTTTACATAGTAAATATTTTCGTTAATTATGTCATCCAATCCTTAGACTATCACTGTGAATTAAGCTTTTCTACTACCCTATTTTTAAAGTACAACCAAAAATAATGAATTGTTAAGTACTGTGCCCATGGTATTCTGTCCATTTTTACATTTGTGAACACTAATTCTTAAAGATATTAAAAAGTCCATAAAACTTTTTAGGAACTAAGGTCATAATGTAAAATAAAACCGACCTAGCTCCAAGATCCTATCTGTTTTCATTTACACCAGGGTCCTACATAGTACAGTCCTGTTTCTGTGCTATATATATCTGTGAAAATTTGGTTGCTTTGATCTTACATGCTTTGTTGTATAAATTTATAAAACACGACCATCTGAAACACTTCCCATCCTTCATGTAGTATTTAAGCCGATCAAACCGTGCCGTCTGAACTTGCAGACTGACACGTGATCAGTTCCATCCCATCCTAGGCACTGAATATATCCCATAAAACTGATTCACAATGTGGACCCCAGACCAGCAGAAAAAGCATCAACTGGGAATTCGTGTTAAGCCCTGCCCCAAACCTTCTCAATCAGAAACTCTTGAGTAGGGCTCAGAAATCTGTTTCAGCAAGCCCTGTGGGTGACTGTAATTCATGCTCAAGTTTGAGAACCTCTTCTCGGAAAGACTGACAGAGCCGAAGAAGGCCGCTCCCCATTCGCTTTCAGGTTCCCTACCTGGAAGTTCGATTGTTAGGGTTCCTTGGAATTCTCTTCCCTTTCCCCAGCATGGCAAACACAATCTACTGAACTCCAAATACTTCATTTTAATTAAAATAAGTTTCAAAGTAGGAAATCAAGAGTTACTTCTAACAAAATCACCGAACACAAAATACCTGCTTCAGCGTCAGTGTGTTGAATATGTTAACTATAAACATGAAGAAGGATAATTTTTACAATTACTGTCATTTGAAAGGTTTTATCACCCATTAAAAAGACAGACCCATGTTTTTCCAGTACCCTTCTGGACAAGTTTATTTAATCCCTTTGAACTTACTCCGCTTTCCCACAATCTAACTAAATTTATCCAAGAAAAAGATAATACTTTATTAAATTACCTGTGTATATGGCTTTTCTTTCCTGGAACTCAGGAAGAGACCTTTTCCTGTGCTTGTGTATTTTTTCCCGAAATCTAACTGTAATCATACTTGGATTATCCGCATTGCAATTCCGGACAGGAAAAGACTTGGTTTCCACAAGATTTCCAAACTTTTTGTTGACAAAATGGTGGACAGCTTTTCTGTGCTCTTTGTTTGTATCGGGTTTAAAGGTAAATGTGGACTTTTCTTTCTTGGCATCCAAATATCTAAAAAAGTCGAATGCTTCTTCTTCAGATACCAAGTGACAGAGTTCTTTATACTCAAGATTTGGTTTTACAACAATTTCATTGCTCTTTCCTACAGTTACTAAGAAAGGAAATTTCTGCCTAACGGCACTATGCAAAATAGCTCTCCGGTTTTTGTCAAGAATTCTGCCTAATGAGAATTCAGGTGATGGTCCGATTACCTCAGTTTTAGAATTCCACTTCTCTTTTGTATCACAGGCGAACTGATTCAGCAAATCATTAGTTTTTTCTGCTAACAAAGAGTCTAACACATCAGCTTTTCCTTCTTCACCTTTGGAAGTTCCATCACTGATGGTATCTTCCTTTTCCAAACCAGGCTGACGATTTTGGTCCTCGTCGGAGCACACAGCCAAAGTACCGACCTCCTGTTTGCTTCCCTCTTCCAAGGGCAGATTCTGAAGATCTAGTTTTGTTTTTTTGGTGTTGGTGAAATTATCTGGCTCAGGTACTGCTTTCCTAATCATGCAAACAGTTTCATCAGTGGCCTTATTAACTAACTGTCCCTGTTCATCAATCTCAATAACAACAAAGTCACACGGGGAACTTTTTATAGTGCCATGAAATCCAACATGATCAGTAATGAAACACAAAGAACTAGACCTGAGTCTAAAATCTGTGTCCTCTTCCATTCTTAAGTAACAGATGCCTACAGAAGAAACAGACAGTTACCAGGAAGAAAAGCTGTAGATAACAAAAACTAAACGGGTCTGCAAGATAATTCTTTCTCCCTTTCAATCCTGAGTCCCCTTAAAAGACATTAGTAATACATTTATTTCCATATATATCGTGTATTTTGACTCTCTTATACTGGTATAACTTGTGATTTGCAACTTGATGCTTCACCCAGTCCAGGCTTCCCTCTACTGTCCAGGATTAAAATGGATCAGTTAGAAGTTTACTATAAAAATACCATTAGTAGGGCCACAAAGAACAGACTAGAACCTAGAACTGTTTACAGTGATTTGTCTAAATCCCATCCCTGAAGCCTGAAATGCCAACTAATTTCAGAGAATCTGTGGCTAGATTTTTATACATAAGGGGTAAGGGATGGGAGAAGGGGTGAGGAGACAACAGAAATAGTCCAAGTTGAGAGATAAATGAAGTTCTAACCACCAATTTGCAATGTAGTTATGCTTCAAGAAAGGTTTAAATTAATCCCGGACTGTAAGCCTTCTTGAAATCCCATTTACAAACTTTTACAGATACAAACTTTTGAGGTTGATTCGTAGGAAAATTCCAGCCATATTACTGGCATCAGAGAGAAGAAACCCCTACAGATCTTGAAGCAGTAGCCGAGAGTAATCCTCAGATTTCACTCACTGATCACACGACCCATCGCTACCATTCCAAATGGCGCTGCAGGAATCGTAAAATGCCCACGGGCCCCATACTATTCAGTCCGTTGTTACCCACACTCTCCAGGTAATTTCACCTGAAACTTTATCCCATTTCTGCAATGCATTCCACTGACTGGACCCAACTGAGCAAACCCACCCCCACCCTTTTTATTATGCCTTGTAGAAATCCCAGCAAGTTCCCTAGACTCTAATTTCCTAGGGAATCTATTAGATTATATTTATTTTCCTTATTCCTTAATTTCTTCCACAGTCTCCTCGGTTTCTTACCCTAATGGAAACCTGGCTATTTCCCCAGGCTGCTGCTTCTGCAGGCCTCTCAAGGCTGTTTTTCCTTTCCCAGCCCCCCAACTCAGGACCTGGAGGTTGTATCTTCTGCTTGTCGCTGCTCATTCCAAACCATTTCTTCCTCCTCTGCCTCCCCAAATCCCAGTCCCAGTTCCTCTGATGTTCACGCACCAGGCTCCACCACCTGCTGCCACCTTCTCTGGTTCCCAGCTGACTCTTCCTTCACTGGTGATTTAACGCCTGGCTCACTGTCCTGCTACCCAGCATGACCTCCAGGACCACGAGCAGGGCCCGTCTGTGTAACATCACAGGCCCCGGGCCCCTCTCGGCCTCAGCCCCCTTCCGCTCCATCACGGGCACGGCTCCTGGATGACTCCCGCCGCCCGTTTGGCAGCCCTGCTTTATTACTCCATTCCGGAATAGTCCACTCGCCAGAGCAGCCACAATGATGGCTTCAAGTAAACGGAAACATATCGCAACCCTGTGTAAAACCCTCTAACCACACAAAATCCAAAGCACGTACCCCGGCCTCCAAAGACTTCCAAGATTCGGGACTCTCTCTACTGTCCAAACGTGAAGGGCCCTCACCAGTAAGATGGCGAACTTCCGGCTTCTCTTCGAGGGGGGTGGGGTCCTCGGTTCCCGCCGGCGCCACCTAAAGCCCAATCACCTCTCTCCCCCCTCCCAATCCCAGCACCTAGCCAATAGCCACCAGTCCCATAGAAGTAACACCACAATCACGCCATGCCCCTTCCTATATAACCCAGCACCTTTCCCTAATAATGCGGAATTCTCCGGTGAATTGCTGCTGTGTGTCGCTCCTTTCCTTTCATTGGTGCCAAAACCCGGGAGACGGGACACCCCAACTGGGCCCCATCTTCCCCCCGACACCAGCAGCAGCTTGCCCTCGTCCTCTTTTTCCAGCGCTGGCTCATCACACTCACCACTCCTCTCTGGCCTTTAGGTAAGTTTTCCCCCGGAGTGGGCCACTCTTCCCCGAGCTATCACAGTGCCATTGACCGTGATCGTCCGGCAAGGCCCTGATGCTCAGGGACGAGGAGGGAACTCTCCCCGCCTCAGGCCTTCACGGCTGCGGTGGACCCTCAGGCCCCTCCTCCAAAAGCCATAAATCGCTGCCTCCGGCCTTCATGGCTGCGGCAGACCCTCAGGCCCCCCTCCAACAGCCATAAATCGCCACCTCTGGCCTTCACGGCTGCAGCAGACCCTCAGGCCCCCCCTCCAACAGCCATAAATCCCTGCCTCAGGCCTTCACGGCTGCGGCAGACCCTCAGGCCCCCCTCCAACAGCCATACACGAGGTGACTCTTTGTGGATGAGAACGCTCCCTTTTCCCCCTTCGTCCTTCCATTCTGTTCTGTCTGCCGAAATCCGTTCTGTCCGCCGAAAATTCCTAGTGCTACGTACCTCATGACTCCAGCAGTCTGCCTTCTTAAGGAAGTCTGGGTGACGACCCACACTTCCTAAGAAACTCCGACTCGTATACGAGTTTCCGCAGACCACCAAGGATCATCGGGGACACCCTTTGTCTCCTTGCGATCTGTTCCCAGTCCGAGGATCTCCGTTCGTCTTCCCCTGTTTGTCTCCTTCTCAGTCCTTCAGCCATGGGAGCCTCCTCATCCCTCCCTGAAAGTTCACCTCTTGAATGCCTGCTTAAGCATCTGGCTACCCTCTCCCTGACGCCTGATATAAAACCAAAACTTCTCCATAAATACTGCTCCCAAGATTGTACGACATACCCCCTAGACGATAACAACCAATGGCCCGCAGGGGGAACTCTTGATCCTAACATCACTTGCAATCTCTTTAACTACTGCCAGCGCCTGAAAAAATGGAAGGAGATTCCCTATATCGAAGTTTTTCACCTCCTAGCTCAAAATCCCAGCCTCTGCACCACCTGCTCCCCGCCCCAGGTTCTCCTGGCCTGCAAGCCGTCTCCCTTCCCTCCCCACACTCCCAGTCCCTCTTCAATTACCTTTGACCCAGCTGACAAACCTCCGCCATACAGGCTTCCCCCTTCGGCCCCTCCCCCTCCTACAAACCCTCCGCCCTCCACCACCACTGCTGCCTCCTCCCCCACAGAAGCCTCCCGTCCTCTCCCTTCCCCTTCCTCTCCTACAACAGCCCCTCCCCTTCCTCTACCACCGCCTCTGCTGCTGCCTCCACCCCTGCAGAAGCCTCCCGTGTCCTCTCCCTTCCCCCTCCTCTCCTCCCTCCACCACCATCTCCCCCACCTCACCCCCTCTGCCTCCATCCCCCTGACCTTCCCCCCTCCGGCAGATCGAGCTTGAGCCTTTCAGCCCCTCTCTAACTAGGTCCCAAGAGCCTCCTCCGCCTTTGCCCCCTCAGACTCGGTCCCGAGGGCCTCCCAAAATTATCGCATCTTTGCCCCCATCACCTGTTTCCCCCCCACAGACTGAGCCAGAACCCTTCAGTCCCCCTCAGACCCAGTCCCGAGGGCCTCCCAAAATTATCACCCCCCCTCCGGGAAGTAGCAGGATCCGAAGGCATCGTGCGCGTTCACGTCCCTTTCTCCTTAGGAGATTTAGCCCAACTAGAGAAAGGCCTAAGTTCCTTTTCCACTGATCCCACGACATACATCAGGGAGTTTCAATGGACCCTCCAGTCTTACAGCCTCACGCATCATGACATTTTCATGCTCCTGGCCAATACTCTCCTCCCTGAAGAGCGTAGACGAGCTTGGGACTTCGCCCAAACGCACGCTACCGAAACCCACAGGACTGACCCCACCTATTCCCCTGGCCCCACTGCTGTCCCCAAACAAGACCCACACTGGGATTATAACACCGCCATGGGTCGCCACTCTCGAGATATTTTTGCCTCCTGCTTAATAGCAGGTCTGAAAAAGGCAGCTCATAAAGTAGTCAATTTTCAAAAGCTTCAAGACATAATTCAAAAGAGAGACGAAACCCCCTCCGAGTTCTTAGACAGACTCACTCAAGCCCTATTACAGTATACCAGCCGGACCCAGAACCACCTGAAGGAAGACAGGTCCTTATGACATACTACCTAGCTCAAAGCTACCCCGACATTAAAGCTAAACTCAAAAAGTTAGAACAGGGCCCCACTACCCCACAGACTGAGATCCTAACAGTGGCCTTTAAAGTCTTCCATAACTGGGAGGAGGAGAAAGAACGCCGTAAACAAAAGGCTGATCAGGCCAATTTACAGATGTTGGCCCAGTTGATAAAACCACAACCTGGGCGCCCCTCTACAAACAAGCCCCCCACCCCCCAGGAGCTTGTTTCAAGTGTGGAAAAGAGGGACATTGGTCAAGGGCGTGCCCCTTCCTCAGATCTCCTACCACCCCATGCCCCAGATGCCACAAAAAGGGCCACTGGGGGTCTGATTGCCCAACCACCCGAAGGGGAGGCTGGACGAACAACCCCCATCCTAAGCCCGCCGTAGTGGGGCTGGCAGAGGAAGATTGACAGGGCCCAGGGGCTTCTCGCCTGACCATTTCCATCACCAAACAGGAGCCCAGGGTTACTTTAATAGTAGACGGTCACCCCATGTCCTTCCTCTTAGATACAGGAGCCTTCTCAGTCTTGCGATAATACCGGGGCCCTACCATGCCTGCCATTACTCCTATAGTCGGGGTAGGAGGTAAACAGATTTTCCCTCCTTTTATGCACAACCCAAGACAATCCCATACCTTTCTCCCACTCCTTCCTGGTTATGCCCCAGTGTCCCATCCCTTTACTAGGGACATCCTTTCTCTCCTTCACGTTTCCATAACTATATCCACTCCCACAGCCCCCAGTACTCCCTTTCTGATGGCCCTCATAGCCGACGACCCCCCTCTACCCAATGAAAGCTCCGGTTCCGCCCTCATACACCCTGTAAATCCCAGAGTTTGAGACATCTCAAGCCCCTCCGTGGCTCTATGTCCTCCTGCCTCTATCAAATTACGTGACCCCTCTCAGTATATCTGTCAGGCCCAATACCCCCTAACCACTTCAGCCCTCATAGGCCTCCAACCCATCATTCAAGATCTCTTAAACAAACATTACCTCAGACCCACTCACTCCCCATTTAATACTCCCATATTAGCTGTTAAAAAAACCAACGGATCTTTCCGCCTTGTCCAAGACCTTCGCCTCATCAACATGGCTGTTGTCCCTATCCATCCCTTAGTTCCAAATCCATACACCCTTTTATCGCAGATTCCTGCCTCAGCATCCCACTTCTCAGTCCTAGATCTCAAGGATGCACTTTTTTCTATCCCTCTGGACCCCTCCTCTCAAGATTTTTTCGCCTTCACCTGGACGGACCCATACACAAGACATTCTGAACAACTCACTTGGACAGTTTTGCCAGAAGGCTTCCGAGATAGTCCCCATATTTTTTGACAGGTCCTAGCTCAGGACCTCAAACAGTTTCATCATGATCACTCCAAGTCCACCTTATTACAATACGTAGATGATCTTCTACTCTGCAGCCCCTCGTGGGAACAATGTCAACTTGACACTGCCTCCCTACTTAACCTACTAGCTTCTAGAGGTTACCGAGTATCCCCTGTCAAAGCTCAAATCTCTTCCCCTTCTGTCACTTACCTCGGATTCCTTCTGTCTCAACAAAGAAAGTCCATTACCTTAGACAGAAAACGACTCCTCTCTGACCTGCCCGTTCCCAAAACCAAGACAGAAATCCTTTCCTTTCTGGGCCTGGCTGGGTAACTTAGAGCGTGGATCCCTAACTTCTCCCTGTTGGCAAGACCCCTATACGACCTCAGCAAGGGCCCCCCTGAAGAACCATTATCATCCTCACCCCGACACTCCTTCATTAAGCTCTGTCAAGCCCTTGTGGAAGCCCCAGCTCTCCATCTCCCTGATTTGTCGAAGCCCTTCTCATTATACATTCATGAGAGGTCCAGTCAAGCTCTAGGAGTCCTAGGCCAATATTATGGCCCATCCTTTGCCCCAGTAGCTTATCTCTCCAAGCAATTAGACCCCACAGTTCGGGGATGGGCCCCCTGCCTAGGGGCATTAGCCACTGGACAGCTCTTGCAGAAAGAAGCTCATAAACTAACATTTGGGGTGCCCCTTACCATTCTGTCCCCACATCACCTAAAAGATCTCTTAACCTACAAAAGTTTACAGACTCTCCCTCCCTCCAGACTCCTGACCTTACTGTCCTCTTTCCTCCAAAATCCAGACATTTCTTTCCTCCCCTGCCCGCCCCTGAATCCGGCCGCTCTTCTTCCTCTGCCCGACTCTCCTCACACTCCCTCGCATGATTGCCCGGAAGCCCTTCACAGCTTCCTTCCGTGCCACTCCACGATCTCCGAAGGAGCCCTCTCACACTCCGACCTCATCTGGTTTACGGATGGGTCTTCCTTTAAACATGAGGGCATCCGCTACTCAGGATATGCAGTAGTGTCCCCTGAAGACGTCATTGAAGCACGAGCCCTACCCCCTGGTAGAACCAATCAGCAGGCCGAACTCATTGCAGCCACCAGAGCTTGCACTCTGGCCCGGGACACGTCTCTCACACTGTACACTGACTCCAAGTACATATTCCACATTCTCTTGTCCCACGCGGCAGTATGGAAAGAACGAGGCCTCCTCACCACAAAAGGGAATTCCATCACTAATTCAGCCTTAATTACTAAACTTCTAGTGGCTTCACAACTCCCACACCGACTAGGCATAGTCCACTGCAAATCACGTCAAAAGGATGACTCCCCCATTGCAAGAGGTAACAACAAAGCCGACAGAGTAGCCTGGTCAGTTGCCCTATCAGAAGACACACCAGACAACAATCCATCCGCCCTTGCGGTTTTAGCCTTATCACAAGACACCCTCTGTTCCCAGGACAAAGAGTCTCTCTTCTGCTTCTTAGATGATCTGTTCCATCCCAGCCCCCAATCCTTGATCCATTTTTTACAATCCTTTTTTCCTTTCTCTCCTGAAGATAAAACCCTACTTGACCAAATCACCTGCAAGTGCACCATCTGCCAACGCACTAACCCTAATACCCCCCTCAAAGCCCGACCCTTCCCGGCTCATCAAGCAAGGCACAATGTCCCCGCCTCAGATTGGCAAATAGACTTCACTAACATGCCCCCCTTACGGCGTACCAGATACCTACTCGTGTTACTAGATACATTTTCTGGATGGGTCGAAGCTTTCCCCACCACTAACAAACGAGCGTCCGTGGTTGCCTCTATCCTCCTCATCCAGATCTTTCCTAGGTTCGGGATGCCCACTTCCCTCCAATTAGATAACGGCCCTGAGTTCACTGCCCAAATTATCCAGAACCTCTCCAAGTTGCTCTCGCTCCCCTGGCATTTACATTGTCCTTATCGACCACAGGCTTCGGGAAAAGTAGAAAGAACCAATAGGACTCTAAAAGACATCCTGACCAAACTATCTCTAGAACTACACCTTGACTGGGTTCGCTTACTTCCCTTAGCTCTACTCCGCATTCGGGCCCTCCCAAAGAAACCCTCCTTCTTGTCGCCCTTTGAGATCATGTACGGCCGCCCAATTCTACCCCCAGGGCTCCCTTCCCACAAAGGACCAATTCCTCCCAATATGGCCCTTCCGCTACTCTCTCTCCTCCGCACTGAATTGTGGAAATATCAGGATTGGCTCCTCCCGGATCCATCCGCCTCCCAAAATCCTCCTGCCTTACAGCCCAGCCAACTAGTGTTTTATAAGCTGCCAGAGGATCGGCCCTCTCTCACCCCAAAATGGGAGGGTCCACACCCAGTTATTCTCTGCACCCCCTCAGCCGCCAAGCTCTTACTGCCTGATAACTCTGTCACCCCTTGGATTCATATCTCCAGGTTGAAACCAAATACCCAGGACCCACCTTCTCTGGACACCCAAGACCCATCAGTCACAATCCAGAGTCCTTCGGATACAGCCCAAGATGCTGTCTACTCTACCACGCCTCATCCCTCTGATCCCTTGAAACTCCGCATCTCCCGTTCACCCCCTTTGCCATCCATACCCAAATCATGACTTTTTCCTCCTTTACTGCTCTCTCGCTTTTTTTCCTCATTCCTATTGTCTTCCCCACCACCCCAGCCTCCTTTGTATGGCAATTCAAAGTCAGACAAACTTACACACAGCATAAAACAATGGTTACTGCCCTCATTGCCACATCAGACTGCCCTCTGAAAGGCTGCTCTGAGCCTTTATACCTCCACCTTCCTCCCTCCACCGAAGTGTTCACTAGCAGCTACCCTTATTCTCCCTACCTCTGCTTCCTCTATGACCAAAGACAAGCCTATTGCAGGTGATGGCCAGACACCTACGGGGGATGCCCCTACTGGTCTTGCGCCATTCACTACATGAGTGACTTCCAGTACCCACAGTATTACTCCTCCAACCGCTTCATGAAATATCCCAACGGCTCATTCTCCTTATCAATCCCACATCCCTGGGACTCTCGATGGGCTGCTGGAGTAACAGCCTCAGTTTACTACAAGGGGTCCTCGACCCCCCACGGTACCCTTCATATCTCTCGAGAGTATGTTCCCTCTCGCTCCCAGATCTCTCAAGTTGCATCAGATATCGGACATTCCGAAAAAGTCATTATCCAAACTCTTGACGGCGCCTCTTCATCTTCTTATTCCTCCTACTCTTGGTTACAGCTCATTCAGGACACCACCGTCTTTCTCAACCACACCCTCAACACCGCCAATTGTTTCTTGTGCGCATCACTACAGCGCCCACTGCTGGCCGCCGTGCCCCTTAATATTTCCAACTACTCCTTCCATGCAGAAGGACAACCCCTCTGCCCCCTGGCAGACATACCCCTATGGGAACCAGAATACGCAGATAATCCCACCATCCACCACTGTGTAGGCCCGACTCCACCCCCCTCCAGCGCACTTCACTGCCTCTCTATCTACACCCCTACCTCCGGCTCTAAGACTTTCACGCAACCGGGACACTTCTTTTGGTGTAATGGCAGTCTTTTCAACTCACTGCCTCCCAACTCCGATACACCCTGCATTCTCGTCACCCTAATCCCACAGCTTACACTTTACAGCATGGCAGAATTTCTTGAACTCCAACCTCCCTTGCCCTTGCGCACAAAACGGGCTGCTTTCCTTCCCATCATGGTCGGTATCTCTTTAACCACCTCAGCCATTGGGGCAGGGTTTTCGGGAGAAGCCTTGGGTCACTCTCTGTGGGCAATTAAAGATCTCAACGCCAAACTTGAGGGAGCCCTGACATCCACTGCCGATTCCCTAGCCTCTCTCCAAAGACAGGTCACTTCGCTAGCTAAAGTCACCCTTCAAAACCGGCAGGCCCTAGATCTGCTTACAGCCACGAAGGGCGGCACCTGCGTCTTCCTCCGGGAAGAGTGCTGCTATTACATCAACGAATCCGGCATTGTGGAAACTGACATCACCAGACTCACCAACCTTGCCTCCAGCCTCCACTCTGCTTCCAATTCCAACCCATTCTCTTCAATACTAACAAACCCCCTCCTCACCTGGCTCTGGCCCATTGCAAGCCCCATAATAATCATTCTTCTCGCCTGTCTCTTCTTTCCCTGTATAATAAAGTTCATGAAATCCCAAGTCGGAAAAATCTCTAATCAAACTGTCAACCAGCTTTTACTCAGGAACTACCAGCTTCTGGCCACAGAAGATCCCTCACCCTCTCGTAACCTCCTCACCACATGCTGAGATGGACCCCTCTCTCCACTGGAAACTGTTCCTGGAAACAATGGCTGCAGATGCCTGGCTCCTGACACCCATATTCTCTTGGCACCATTGGAATCAACAAGTCCTCGATCTATGGTTACAGGGAACCTTCATTGATTTCCAACCTGAAGAAGTCCACATCTACTCGTCTTACTGTGGGGAGTCCTATCAACCCTTTCCTCCCGGTCCTCAAGCCCTCACTCCCTTCTCCGCCCCTGTTCAGCAGGAAGCAGTCAGAGAGAAAGCAACGTCCACAACCCCATAGAGGAGAAAGGGGGGAATGAAGGGCCCCCACCAGTAAGATGGCAAACTTCCGGCTTCTCTTCGGGGTCCTCGGTTCCCGCCGGCACCACCTGAAGCCCAATCACCTCTCGCCCCCCCCAATCCCAGCACCTAGCCACCAGCCACCAGCCCCGTAGAAGTGACACCTCAATCACCCCATGCCCCTTCCTATATATTAGTTCCCTAATAAAGCGGAACTCTCCGGTGAATTGCTGCTGTGTGTCGCTCCTTTCCTTTCAGAACGTATCTCGTACACGTTTCCCATTACACAGTACCTCCGGTTATTAATTTCTCTGCATAGTATTTCTATCTAACAATTTTCTTCACTATTTATTGTGTATCTCCCCTCACTAGAACGTTAGCTCCAGGAGGGCAGGAACCTCGTCTGCCTTATTCCCTGATTTAAAGGTGTCGAGCACGTGGCGGGCCCGCATTCAATACTGATGGTCGAAAAAAGGAAACAAGTACAGAATAACGGCAGTGAGTGAAGAAAAAAGATCGCATTTGCTCACGACCATCAATAAAGGCATAAAGCCAAGAGTGGTCATCCAAGTCCTCAAAATGGTGCGAGAGAGAGAAGTTTGGCGGAGACCTACTGGAAGTCACGTGCAAACAAAACATGCAACGTCAGAGAAAACGGAGCACCCAGAACAGAGCGGCGCAGGAAGTTTCCCAGGAGGGTTCTGGGAACACAACGGGATTGGGGCCAACCACGTGGGCCACCGACGGCTCGCCGGGGCCTAGGCTGCACGGGGCGGGCAGCCGCCGCCACTAGAGGCGTGTGAGCAGGGGGACGTCGTGGCCCGAGGGGACATCGAGCACGCGGGCGGCCCCGAGCGCGGCGCATCCGCTGAGGGCCCGGAGGCCATGTGCCCAGGGGCACGGCCGCCGCCTCCTCCCGCCCCGCCAAGAGGAAGCGGTGAGGGCATCCTAGGCTCGTGGGTAAGACCCCGGGGAGGAGGCGGCGGCGGGGAACCACCACCAGGCACCTCGCAGGAGAGGCAGCCGAGGAGCAGCGAGACCCGGAGCAGGAGGCGCGGCGTCCCGGGCGCGGAAGGCGAGCCGGCGCGGCAGCGACCCCGCCCGGGACCTCCCCGCGATCCGGCCTGCGGTCCGGCCCGTCCCCGGGGCCCCCGGGCCGGCGGCCCCGCTCGCTGCTCGCCCCCCGCCCCGGGGTACCTCACGGCAGGAGGCGGCCCTCGGCCCGGCGCTGTGCGCATGCGCGGCCCCCGGCCGGCGCGGCTTCCTGGAGGCGCACTTACGGGGCAGGTTCCCGCGGAAGCAGCGCCTCCCGTGAGGCCCGGGCTTCCCCGCGGGGGTAGCGGGGGCGGGGCGGAAGGGGCGGGGCCGGGCCGGGTGTGGCCGCCTCCCCCGTCGGGTCCCGGCCCTGCTTCCTCCTCCGCCGCCGCCCCGCGCCCCCCGCTCGGCAGGTAAGGGGTCCCCGCGGAGCGTGCGCGCTCCGCAGCGGCTCCTCCGGCCTCCCGCCCGGGGCTGTTCGGGGGCCGCGCTGGGGGCAAGTCGCCCCTTAACCCCGGAGTGAGGAGAGCGGCGGGCAGCGCCTGCTCCAGGGCCCCGGGGACCCGGCAGAGGGCCCGAGGAGGCGCCGGGACCCCGGGACCCCGGGGAGGGGCCGCCCTGAGAACCGGGAGGTCGGAGGCTGGGCGGGAGCCGAGCCCCGGGGCCGGCAGGGCCGAGAGCTCGGGCGCTGGGGGGACGCGCCGCCGCCCGGAAGCGGGGCGCCCGGGGCCATGCAGGTCCGGCCGAGCGGGCTTCGCCCCTGCTGTTCCCGCCGCCCAGGAGCTCGGCCCGCAGGTGGAGGGGGTGGCGTTCCCTCCCCGCGGGCCTCCAGTCGGGGGGCTCTTCTCCTTGAGGCCACTCGGGCGACCGGAATGTGAAACCCTTTCTCTGTTTTTTTCCATTCCATTTGGCACCGTCTAACCTAGTATAGAGTTTGTTTATATATAAAATGTAAGCCCCGTGAGTCCAGCTATTTTTTATTTTCCTAATGCTTTATCTCCACGGAGCTGGCTCAGTATCCAACCCAAAGTAGACACAGTAAATAGTTGACGGATGAATGTCATCATACTTTTTGATGTATCCTAAACGTTTTAAATTGCTTATTAAGTCCGTGTTTGAAATTGATGTGTTGAGTTTAATTTATGGCATACCACATACGCAGTTTGAGAAGGGCAGCGCTGTGGTTTAATAGATCCAGAAGGTATGACCAGCTCCTGTTACTAAATATGGTGTGTAGCTGTCCAAAAATAAAGATTAATGGTTATCCAGCATATTTTGCTGAAGAAAACAGGGAGTGAATAATGTACTTTAGGAAGGTTATAAATATATTAAACACTATGCTTGATCAAATAGGACTGCCACTATCTGAAAAGCTTTGCTGTATTCTCAGACTTCTTATTTCTACTTTTATTAGCCCCTCATCACTACTCTCAAAACTGAGCTTAAAAAGAAATTGCAGATTTCTTTTTTTAAATGTAATATGAGAATAACTTCTGCGATGTAATCATCACTACATTTTTTTTTTGGATCGCTATTATTGACAGTAGTCCGTGTGCATGTGCTGATTTTAAATCTTTACAGCAACTGTTAGGTATTACTATCTCTGTCTTTCAGGTGAAGCCCAGGTCCAGAGAAAGTGAGTTATTGAACCTGGTCACAGGTGGTTTGCAGAAGAGCTGTGTCAGAGCCCAGGCACCTGCAACCTCAAAGTCCATCTTCCTTCCGCCCCTCTGCACGCTTCCCCTGATCAGAGTGCTTGTGAACCACAGACTTAAAACGTTCATTCATTTGACAGGAATTTTTTGAGTCTTACTTTAGGCACAGTATTCTGTCTGCCAATGTTCATGTAAGTAGGAAGGCACTGGGTTCCACAAGCAGGCACTGGTTTTACTCTGTTTCTCAGTTATCATCTGACCTTGTATTCTTATCTGAGTTACGATATTTGAAAGTATGAATGTTTTTTCATTACCGTGAGTATTAATGGTTGGAGGACTTTGTCATGGAGATGTTTGTAAGCAATATATGCTGTCCTGCTTGTATTACTCCTAAGTGCATTGAAATAAAAGCTTGAGCACTTTGCTCAAGAGGTGACAGCGTTTTAATTTTTCTGCATGAGTAACTTATTTTCATGATTGAAAATGCTGAAGGCAAATGAAAACAAAACCACCAAAATAATCACCACCAAAACATAATCTAATCACTGTTAGTATTTTGATGTATGTTCTTCCAAGTATGTGTTGGGAGTGATGTATGAATGTGTATGTTGAAAATCTAAGTTCTGAGATTTGGAACTTGCAGGCAGGTGTGTAAATATATGTGTATGAGGCAGTTGTCAGAGGCCTGCCTTTTCTTGGTACCCGTATGCCGTCTGCGAGAAGTTTGTGTGTAGGCGAGCTCCAGCATTTGTCCCTGGTGTTAAATCGCTGTTTTTATTCTCAGTTCCCTGTGTTTCAGCTTTGGCTTTTAGATTTACTAGGCAGTTCTATTACTAGCGTTGTCAGTCATATTTTACTTCTTACAGTGGAGAGAAATTGGAACAAATAAGGGAAAAATAATGTGAATGGAGCAAATTCAAAAGCTAGACAAGATAAGATTTTTTAATTTTAAAAATCACCCTTTCTCTCATTCAACACAGGTGTTTTGAATAGCTGCTAGCGTTGAATTTGGTTGGGTCCTACCCAGGAAAGCTCCTGTCGAGGGGAGAAGGCAGACACATGACAATACAGTGTAACTGTTACCGTAGAAGAATGACCAGGTGACAGTTTGAAGCAAGGAGATGGCTCTCGGGGAAAGCCAGCCAGACCTTTTGTGTTGTTTGAAGTAATAGTAAGCACTTACCAGGTGGTCCTCATGGTACTTAGGCAGTTCTTTTACCTGGCCATAGGTTACCTCGTTTCTGGCTTCTCAGGAAATAACATCATGTGGGAATTGCCCCTTCCCCCTGAAATATATCTGTTCCAAACTTCTTCCCTCTTTCTAGATTCAAAAGAAGAGGTTTCCTCCTATCAAGCCTCACTCCTTCACTTGTACTGTATTTACTCTCCCTCTTATATCTCCAACCAAGCTTAAGTCCTAAAAACAAGCCATAAACCAGCAGTTCTCAGGGTGTAGTTGGCATCCCTGAGTCTCTTTCAAGAGGTTCATAAGGTCAGAATCACATATGGGTAAAAGATTCATTCCTAGTGCAGTGGATTCTCATGTGAAGTTCATTGATATTTTGGCCTCCGCAGTGCAGCTACCTTTTAGGAAGTTACCTCTTGTTAAGTTTTACTACATATCAAACAAAAATACCTACTAGTTTGTGAAAAGGCTGTTAAATACCTTCCCTTTCCAACTATATGTCTGTGTGAATCCAGCTGTCTTCTATTATGTCAAACATTAAAGAGACTTGCAAAATACCAAACGGTGTCACTCTTCTATTTTGGTGGGGGTGGGGGACGGGGAATAAAGTTTTTTATCAAAATAGGTATGCTGACATGGCATACGTGTACTATTTTTAAAGGAATTAATAATTTTTAAATTTCTCAGTGTCCGTTCCTAATATGGTAGATATAATTGGCAGACATAACTAACATAAACAAAAGATCTTAAGAGTCCACGATAATTTTTAAGAGTATAAAGTTTGAGAACTCCTGCCTTTTCTCTCTCTCCTGCTTCATAGCCAAATATCTTGAAAAATGCATTTCTACCAATTCCCTCACTGCTCCCCAAACTGTTCTTAAGACACCAAGCAGCCTTCTGGTTTCCAATCTAACACACCCATCCATGTGTATTTGACCTTTCTGGGACTTCATACCAACCTATCCCCCATTCTAGAAACCTGGTATGCTATTGTCCTAGTTTTCTCCTTACCTCCAGGACTTGCCAATACTTTTTAAGATGTCTTCTTTCTCTTCATTCCTTTGTATTCTATATATTCCTAATAGGCAGCCTCAGACTTGCTGCTTGAACCAACTATTCATACATGAATATATGAGAATGTTGGCATAGCAAGCATTCTTAACCTAAACTTTTCACCTAAGCTCCAGATCACGTATCTAGCTCCTTAGTGCCAACTCCCTCAGATGCCAGAGGTAGGGAGACAGGTATTTCACAGTTAACATGACCAGAACTGAGCACTTTACTGTCCTGTAACATTCTGCACATGCCTCGTATAACATTTATTGCTCATTGTAGTTGTTTGCGTTCCCTGCTAGACTGAGAAGATTGAAAACTAAGGTTTTCATTCTCTGTAGTTCCCATCACTTAGTACAAAGCCTGACATATGTTTTCTGAATGTATGAACGAGTGAAAGGAAATGTCTTTGTAGAAAGAGAATGACATGAACAATGAATACATTGAGTCACAGAAGGAGGCACATGTTGCTTGAGTCTTGCAGTCAGTGGGTTCAGGGTCCAGCTCATACACTACCTTTGTGAAACAGATGATAAAACTGCCATAATCACTGTGAGAATTGAGCAGGATATGTATATCACCTACCATGGTACTGGGCGAAACATTGATTCTTAACACTCAACGTTGAAACCTACAATGTGCTGGTCACTAGTTATGCATTAATGAATAAAATTACCATAGCCTCTGAATTCATGGAGCTTACAGTGTCTAATGGAGGAGACAGTAAACAGCTAAATACATCACTACCAGTTCATCGTGCAGTAATGAAAGACGATTAGGTTGAGAGCAGATAGACCTGCTGAGATAGGGTAGTGAAAGAAGGCTGAAGAGGAGAGAGCCCTGGTATAGAGGCTTAGGATGCAGGGAGACTGCTGCTTACTATACTGTCGACTCCAAAAATTATATTGCATTTTTTAAATAAAAACATAGGGGAGCAGGATTATAATGGACAGAATATCTGAGCCTGTCTTGATAAATTAGAAAGGTCACCACCTGCTGAGAATGAGGGACATGGGAATCAAAACCATGCGGAGAGGTAAAGGTGTGACACAGGTGCTAAGGGTGGTGAGCAAAGTCAAGTAAAAGGATTAGCAGTGGTATTCAGGGCCTAGTGGAAGTCCCCAAAACTTGTATTCACACCCGTCTGCTCCGTTACCTCGTTCTCTGCAGCTGTATTCAGCAGCACTGTTGTATAAGTAAAATTGTGATATTTCACCCTGCCTGCAGGTCTCCAGGGTGAACAGCCGAAGAAAAAGGGACCTGAGGGTTTATAGGTTTTGTAGAACATGGAGTGGTAAGCCATAGGGTTTGGCTAGTTGGAAGTGAATTGAAATCGGGCGAGTCTGATGAACTCAAAATGTGTGAAGGAATCAAGGGTATGTTCTGTGAAATGTTTGTGGATAGACCATATCTTTCAAAGCTCTACAGATTATTTCAAGACTTTTTTATTTTTTACTTCCACCAAGGAATGTCACATAAATGTTTAATAACAAATACTGATTGAGAAAAAACTCCATTGAAAAGCAAGTCTCATTAATAGATTCAATTCCTGAATATGTCCACAGGAATTTTTCTGAAAAAGTAAACTTTTTGTTTTCACTCAGAAAATGGCATTGTCAGAAAGTAAAAATACTTCAATTTTTTTTATTGCTATTTATAGGGGGAGAACGAAAGTGAGGCAAGAGGACAATTAGGCAAAAGTAACCACGATTTTAATTTCCTCTTCGGATGTCAACTAGATGACCTGGGAGTGTTCCTTTATTACGGTGTAATCACCTGTGAACTTTCCATATGTTACAGCAAAGTGTGATATACTTACTGATGTCGTTACTAACACTTCTGTAAAATTTTAATGAGAATTTTCCTTATTGTAGGAATAGAAGATGAGCAGACCGATAACACCATCGACATATGTGCGCTGTCTCAGTCTTGGGCTAATTAGGAAGCTGTCGGATTTCTTGGACCCTCAAGAAGGGTGGAAGAAGCTGGCGGCAGCCATTAAAAAGCCATCTGGGGATGACAGATACAATCAGTTTCACATAAGGTAACCTACAGAATCCTTTTTCAGTTCTTACATCAAAATCTAGAATGATTCATAGGTATAAATACTGTCTAAAGTTACAGTTAAGAAAGTAAATCTCTCTGCAGGAGAGAGAATAGTAATATGTCCTCTTTTTTTTTTTTTGCCATTATTTGCTGTGTTCTCCAATATATCAGCTAGGACAGTACTGTGATCTTGCAAATAAGTTCTTCTGTCAGTAGTAAGAGTCCCACTCTTGTTCTGTTTGGCAAGCCGAGGACCATTCAGTCTGTCGCACGCACGTCATTTCCAGGCTGAAGTGACATAACGGTGCTATAAGAAGCCCTAGTAAAATTCTGGAGCCTAAACATCTAAGTGTGTGAATCTCTAATTCACTTGAACACTGTATTTTGGGAATTCTTCAAGTTGACATTTTAAGTTACTCATAAATGTGTACATCTGTGAACAGAATTCTTAGTTCTTAGCCAGGATTTTTCAACACCATCTTCAGATCATTTCCATTCTCTCTCTATTTGTCTCTGCTTGATTTATTGTAAAAGTACAGATTTTATTTTTGCCAGTTACGTCAGCTCAAAACTATGCCAAAGTCTGTATTTGGAAGGAAGAGAGAATGAAATGTGATTCTCAGTATTAACCTGGTAAAGAACCTAAAGTGGTTAAAAGCCTAGTTCCTACATTAGCCCTTCTAGGAAGTATTTCCTCACATTAAAGGATAAACATGTTAAATTACTTGGCAGAAGTTTAAACTGAAACCTTGAAAACCAATATTTAAAGATGTTTGTTGATACTACGGTTAAGCACTTTCAGGGGATCATTGAGCGTTGGTGATGGTGGGAAAAAGCCCTTCTTTACAGAAAACTGGCAGCAAATAATTATTGAAAGACTGATAGAATTAGGAAGTTACCCATTCGAAACCACCACCGAGTGACTGATTCACTCAGGCTCTTCCGTGAGAGCCCAACCGGCAGGGGGAAAGGTTGCTGATGAGCGAATATTCAGATTTCAAAGGATTATCCGCAGGTTAAGTACGAATTGCCAAGGTAAAAGGTACTCAGTAGAGAAAAATCTGAAATACACCACCTCAGCCAAGTAATCAGACTGTGTCAGCTGTCATGGTACAAACTGCCACTATGTGCCTGCACAGGGGGCATGGTGAGAACACATCGTCACCTAGTTAGTGCTCTTACCGAAAACTTTGATCAGAGTTCAGTCATGAGAAAGCGCTTCCACAAAACTAGGCTGTGAGACGGTCTACAAGGCATCTGGTCTACACATGTGCACACGCACGCGCACACACACACGAATCTGTGTGCACGGTAAATGGTTGTTTATGGTCTTATTCTTTCAACTTTTTTGTAGGTTTGAATTTTACAATATAAAAAATATGGAGAAAAACCAAAAAGCTGTGCAATTTAAGTTTTTAAATACTCAAAATTAATTTTTAAAGAAATGGGAATGGAAAGCCAAAATATTTTTTTTTCTTCAACTGAAATAGTTAAGATCAAAGGAATAATAATAAAATATCCAAGCTTATGTATATTGTATCTTAAAGCTGTCTATTAAAAACCACATGGCCAGCAGAGTTAGTAAGTCCTGTTGGAAGGTGATATAGCTCAGAGGGTTGAGAGCTCACCCTGCGTTTAGTGAGATCCGAATTTGCAGCTCAGTTTGGACGCAGCGCCCCGGATGTGTGGCCCGGGCCGGCTGCCTGCCTCCCCGCACCCGCCTTTCTCAGCAAAGCAGGACGGTAGTCGGTATATGAGAACTAAATGCGTTCGTGCGTGCGCCTCCGGTGGTGCACGGAGCGAATGCTCAGGACCCGGCGTGTGCTGACTCGCGTCGTCAGCACCTTCAGCGTCTGTCTGCCTGCCGCCCGTCTGCCCTGGTCCCTGTAATTCTCGCCGGTGCTGCTGCCCCATCCTTTCCTGTTTGAGGAGATGCCCTGGGTGAAGCGGGTGGGGGAGTGATTCCTATTTCCAGGTTGACCATTTACATGCTGATTTTGTTCCTTTGTCACTTCTTTTAAGGAGATTTGAAGCATTACTCCAGACTGGAAAAAGCCCCACTTGTGAATTACTGTTTGACTGGGGCACCACGAATTGCACAGTTGGTGATCTCGTGGATCTTTTGGTCCAAAATGAGTTTTTTGCCCCTGCAAGTCTTTTGCTACCAGGTAAACCGAGTGTGCCCAGAGCGCCGCGGGTTGGCGGGAGGGCGCGGGCCGAGGCAGGGGCGTTTCTCCTTACTCTCACTTTCTTCTCAGAGGGATGAACATTCCCCTTGAGACCCTCTCCCATTCTTTCAAGTACCCCAGGCATGGGACCCTGCGCGCTCACTGCTAGGAAAGTGGGGGCTTCGCGGTGGAGTCTGGTCCCACCGTCACCGTCAGGTGACTCTGCGCCCGCAGGAATTAGAAGGACGGAAATTAGTTATGGTTTTGAGCTCTGGCGTTTTTCACCCTTAGTTTCCACCCCTCCGGGACTCAGCGGCCGTGATTTCCTTGTGGGTCGGGGTGCACCTGCTTCCTCATAACCTTACTTTTGTCCATGTGATGCCATTTGTGCCAATGGCGCTCACCCCTCAGTGTGCGAGGGGGGGTGCTGGGTCTTGGCGAGCATGCAGCTTCCTGCCGGCTATTCCAGACCCCACTGCTCAGGATCCTTGACTTGGGTTAAAGTCTATGTTTTTAGACAAGTACCTCAGGGCCTCTGATGCAGGTGGTGTATGGACCCCTTTCTGAAAACACTTTCTTACCCTCTCTACTCATCTTTATCTAAACTGTAACTCCGACGAGGTAGCTTCTGGGGCGCGCTCAGCATATGGGACTGCCGTGTGAAACCGGAATGATGTTCAGGGCACCGAGTTGCGAGTCCAACTTCCTCACAAACTCTTTTTCTTGGGGAAGGACAGCTTGTATTTTGTCTCGTTTGGCAGTTGCTGTTCCCAAAACTGTCACAACATTACCTTCCGAAGAAGCTGTAACAATTCAGCAGAAGCAGATGCCTCCCCACGGCGGAGACCAGACACCCGTGGTTTCTGTGCAGAATCCTGAACAAAACTCTGTGCCCTGCGACTCCTCAAGTCCAGAAAATTGTTCAGAACTTAGTGATACACGTAGGTAACCTTTGCAGCGCCTTCCACTAATGGGTCGACCTTGAACCATCGTAGCTCAGAAACGAACCCATCTGTGCGTGTGCGCTGGCCGCGGCTCTCCGTGGGCTTCTTCCTCCTGGTCTGTGAAGCGCCATCTTCACTTCATTAGTGCGCGGGTGAGGACAGGCAGAAGGGCGAACGACCAGCCACAGAAGCCAAGGAAAAAATAAGTCAAACATTTACCTGACTTGGAAGGGTCATTTTAAAAAGAAAATGGGTGACTAGAGTTTTGGGTGGAGGATCACCAAAAAGGATTTTTAAGGTAAAGCTTAAAATTTTTATTTAAAAAACGGGTTTTCCTCTCTCCGGTTATGCCTAGGCCAAAGTTGTAAATAATTGCATATATGTGAAATATCCACGTTAAGAAAATACTGAAGTTATTATAGCCAATTTCTATTTTATGAAGTGCTTTTTTCCTTATTTTATGGACCTAGGTTTTCACAGTTTTTCATTTTATGAATTGAAGAATGTCACGAATAACTTCGATGAACGACCCGTTTCTGTCGGTGGAAACAAAATGGGAGAAGGAGGGTTTGGCGTTGTGTACAAGGGCCTTGTGAGCAGCAGGACCGTAGCGGTGAAGAGGCTCACGGCGGTAAGTCACCTTTCCAGGGACGAGAAGAATTAGCGCAAGAGTTGCTCCCTGATGTGCTGTATGATAAGTCTTGAATTAACCTTTAGGAAGTATATTATTTGAGGGCATATTTTCTTTAAATAAACATCATTCTAAGTCATTCTCAGTATTTAAAAGTCTTTGAAAGCTATGGACCTGCCCCTGATTATAAATGTAGTTATCCATATATACATGTAATCACACATACAAGTTTGGGAGATTCACAAAATAAAGTTGAGAAGCCCTGTTCTACACAGTGCTTCATAATGAAGATTAAAATGCTAAGATACTAAGAAAATTATATAAAATTAACTTTCTTATATTGCTTTTCTGATTTACAAATAAAGTTTAGAAAATACACAGTAAGAAACCAAGACTAAACATGACTTGTCTATGTCCTTTATTCCCATTTCTATTAGACTGTTCAGCATTGACTTACTGACTTGTTATATTGTAACTGTTATACTCCAAAAACACCAATACAATCAGTGTATCCTTACGTAATAAAGATAGTTGCCTCTGTCACATACGTTGCAAATACTTTCGCAGGTTTTGTTATTCTTTTTGCCTTCAAATTTGCTTGTTTTCTGGTACACTGCATGTTTTTTTCAAAACATTTATGCAAACAAGTGTCATATTTCATTTTGTTTCCACAATAATCCAGTGAAGTGTAGAAGGTTATTACATGTTTTATAAGGTTTTTTCCTTCTACTAAAAGGCCATGGAAAATTAAGCAAATCACTAATATTTCTTGTTCTCAGTTCTGTAAAACAGGGAGAATAATGCCTTAGTCTTTTAAAGAAAGTGGATCAACCAGACAAACTCTTCAACCCTCCTTGGACTCATTACATTGTATATTATTTTATTTTTTTCAGATGGTTGACATTAGTACTGATGAACTGAAACAACAGTTTGATCAAGAAATAAAAGTCATGGCAAAGTAAGTTGATTTGGCAGTGCTGTCGTGGAGAAGAGCAGGACGGGGAATGAGGGAGGCGGAGTGCCAGGAACTCGTGGTATTTTCAAATGTGTAAGATTAAAGTGAAGGATTTAGATTAGAGGGATTCAAAGAACTTTGGCTCTACACTTCTATGACTATGTATACTCATATGCCTGCAGATTATAAGCAGTCATTATTTTAAATCATAGCAAAGTTGCATGGAATGTCAACTGTCAACCATCATTACCATGTTTTCTTCTCTCAGAAGTCATGAGAGATAAATTGTAGAGATACCAAAAAAACTCCCAGAATTCATGAGAGATAAATTGTGGAGATACCAAAAAAACTCCCAGAATTCATGAGAGATAAATTATAGAGATACCAAAAAAAAAAAGGCCAAAAAAAAAAAGGTATACAGTAATAGGCCCTTAGGTATGCCATTAACTCCCAAAGGCCAGGGAAATTGTTTGCAGGGACCCTTAGAAGACCTTGTCCTGGTGTTCTTAAGTTGGAAAATATTATTTAAATAATAAAAATCATCTCTTAAATATATCACTTAGAGATAACCATTGCTAGTATTCTATGATGTATATGTAACATTTTCCCCACATCATTAAAAGCAATTCCAAAACACTTTAAATTATTGTACATTAATTTTAATTATCTAGCATATATGAGGTTATTTTATTTAACCATTATCCTACCGAGTTTGCTTCTCATTTTCAGTACTGCAACTTAAAGCCTCTTTAAATCTCTATAAATCTTTGAATGCAAACTGTGCTTATTTCATCAGGATGGAGTCCTAGAAGGAGAATTACTGGTTCAGAATGCACGAATTTTTAAAAGACTTTCCAAGTATATATCCAAACTGCTTTGTAGATAAGTTATGATGATTTGTACGCCTATCAACAGTGTATTATAATTTCAAACTTCACTGCTACCTCATCAGCATTGAATATTACTACTTTTTTTAATAAGTGCCAGTGTCTGGCCTTACTATCAGAATGAGCTTGGCCAAGCTTCTTAACTGTTTCATTAGTTTTTTCATCTATAAAATGAGATAGTAATAGTACATACTTCATTAAGTTATTATGAGGATTTAATAAAGCAGGTGCATCACCATAGTGCCTTAAATATAGTATAAATTCAGCAGATGTTTTAAATCTAATTTTTATCTGCACATTTTTTAACTATGCCAATTTACTAGAGTGCTTACCATTTTAATTTGCTCTTTGTAGAATATTTATGAGGATGGGCCCTGATTTCAAATCAAAGTTGTATTTGAAATAATGAAGTTCCAGAAATACTGATAATTTTGAAGGAACAAAATGAGTAAGCACTTGAGTGGAATACTTACTTTCTCAGTAGACTTCTAGGCTGTCATATGTTTTGCTTGTTCCAGTCTCACAGCATCCATGTTATATAACAGATATTATTATCCACATCCAGCAGGGAGGGTGGTGAGGCGCAGAGGCTGTGATTTGCTGTAGGTCTCCTACCCAGGATGTGGCAGAGCTGGATTTTAAACTTAGAACTTGGAATTCTGAGGCCAGTTTTTCCTACTATACCACAGATGCCTGCAGTTCTGTTATGCTTGAGCTCTCTTTAGTTTCATTATTCTCAAGTATATAGGAAATTCAAATTAGGTGATAAATAACCAGATATGATTAAAGATCAGAAATGTATAAATCAGATGTGATTAAAGATCAGATGTCTGTAAATAGGTGCTTTGGAGGTGTTAAGAGAATTCTTGAAAGGGTTGTTAAGCACGTTTCAATAGGCTGCTTGAAATCTTGTTTGTGGTATCGTTGGGAATAAGCTAAATATAAGCCTCGCCCTTAACTGAACTGCCCGAAGTTCCAATGATTTAAATTACTGAGCTCTTAATATAAAATAGAAAGACGTTATGCTTCTAATGTTGATCAACACTGACTGAAAGAATTGTTTGCAGAAAATTATAAACAGTTATAATAAACTTATATAAAGATACTGTAGACAGAGACATCATATCGTAGTGATACATAGCACGTCATTATGCACCTGCTCTCTTTGCTGTTGAGGCTCTTGGGGGGCTCACTCCCAGCCTACAGCTGAGTCTGTGTGTGTCCAGTAATTCTGAGTGGAAATTGTTTGTCGCAGGTGTCAACACGAAAACTTAGTAGAACTCCTTGGTTTCTCAAGTGACGGAGACGACCTCTGCTTAGTGTATGTTTTCATGCCTAATGGCTCATTGCTAGACAGACTGTCTTGCTTGGTAAGATGTGTGTTCATCGGATTGTTTGGCTTTCTGTCTCTGCGTCGGAATACTAATACCCACTGGGACAGGATCTTAGCCACATTAATCCTAACACTTCCTGCTCCGTGATATTATATAGTCGGTGTGTACACAGTCGGGATGGCCGTCCTATTTGGTGATGATCTAAATGTAAAATTGCCAGTCAAGGCTAGACTATGAAGATGCTCTTATGTATGTGTTTTGTCAAATAAGGAATCCTACCCCTCGTTGGATCTTTTTTAGAGATTATTTTTTGACAACTTAAAACAATTGTCCTGAATTCTGGGTGACAAAATATCTTTTTTAGTAGCTGCTTAGAAATATATTATGTTGTATGTTTTTCTATAGTTTTTTTATCCCCCTCTGTTTTTAATTGATTTGTTTCTTACTCCACAAGGATGATACTCCACCACTTTCTTGGCACATGAGATGCAAGATTGCTCAAGATGCAGCAAATGGCATCAGTTTTTTACATGAAAACCACCACATTCATAGAGATATTAAAAGGTTTGGAATACTTACATTTTTATTCATATACTCTTAGCACAGACAAGATTTAAAGATTCCTTCCGTGTCCATCCCCGACCTTAACCTTAATGCTGTATTACACAGGGAGTCCTCAATAAAGTTTTGTTGAATGGAAGTGTGAGTGGGTGAGTGAATGCATATGCTGAATAAATTAAAATCTTTTAGCTATATTCTTTCCTCTTGAAAAGATTTCAGATAATACCAAAAAAAGGAAGAAAGAAATGAATAACTGAAATACTTTGGTTGGAAATAGTTTTATATGAATTGAGAAATGTTAGGTAAGGAATTAAAATGGTGTCAGGAGACTTTGAGGGAAGTTACCCTGTAATAAATTTTATTTGTGAAATATGAAACTATCTCACTAAGGTTTTATGTCACTTTTATTCTCCTAAAATTTTTCCTCAAGAGGCAAAAAGAAGACAATTCCCTTTACCTTTATTCTGAAACCTAGGTTTATTTACCCAAATTTCAGGCTTTTATGATGTGTGTTAGAAAATGGCACAATCTGTAAATACATGCATACATGCTTTCATACACCTAGGGAACCATCTGACTTGCTTGAAAAGAAAACTTGTATTTTTTCAGTGCAAACATCTTATTAGATGAAGCCTTTACAGCTAAAGTGTCTGACTTCGGGCTTGCACGGGCTTCCGACAAGCTTGCCCAGACGGTCATGACCAGCACAGTTGTGGGAACAACAGCCTACATGGCGCCTGAAGCTCTGCGAGGAGAAATAACCCCCAGATCTGACATCTACAGCTTCGGTGTGGTGAGTTTCATGTAACTAGTAACCATAATCGTTTGGGCTGTAACTGTGATCTGAAGTAAAATATTTTGAATACGCCTGTCTTACCTAGCTTTCCTATGTAAACCAGTAAATTGTTCACGTTAACCCCTAGTTAAACAAGAAAGTTATAAAAACTTCTGTGAGTGTAAAACTTTTCAATTGATTTCTGAAATTACTTCAAGAAATTCTTTTTTTGCCATACTATCTTTATGAGTTAGTATGAAACTTAAATCAGCACAGAAAATAGATGTCATACAGCATACACTTTAGTGTTGTATTTTAAAAATGGAGTATCTTTTAAAGGAAATACACTTTGGCATGTTCTGATCTACCAGTCTGTTCCTAGTAACTTTCCAGATGGAGTGATAAGTGGACAGGGTGGCTGGGGAAACTGTCCATCTATTTATTCATTTGAGTTTCATATGTGGAAATTTAGCTTCATAGCACTGGGAAGTTAAGGCACAAGGTTGCAGGATATACCTGAGGTTTAGAAAAGAATATTCTCCTAAAAGCCAGAGAAAATTATTGTTGTGAAGAATCCCCTGCAAGACAGGAAAAAGAGCATCCAGAGCACATGCTGAGCAGGCTGGTTACTGAGGAAGTTGCTGCAGAAAAGCTCTGCTCGTGGGACCAAGGAGGTGGGGGTGCCATGTGTCCGTGATGGAGAGGGGCAGGCAGTGACCACAGCTCGTGTTCTTTCTGCTGACACGCCTAAAAGACGCAATGTGGTGTGTGGAAATGCAGTTCGATTTCATAATCAAAATCCATGTTCCTTCCAGTTTCTGTATGTTGTCTGGAATGTTACATTAATGGGTTTTTTTTGGTCTTTGTAGGTTTTACTGGAAAT
This sequence comes from Manis javanica, assembly GCF_040802235.1. Taxonomy (NCBI): domain Eukaryota; kingdom Metazoa; phylum Chordata; class Mammalia; order Pholidota; family Manidae; genus Manis; species Manis javanica. Next base: position 2,089,414 of record NC_133170.1, on the reverse strand, counting down.
AATCACTGGACTCCCAGCTGTGGATGAACACCGTGACCCTCAGTTACTGGTAAATGGGAGATTCATTTCTTTCCACTTCTTTTCTCTTTACATATATAATCTAAATTTATATATTGAAATTTGACATCTAGAAATGTCATTCTCTATTGGAAGTCTTTCTGCTGGCAATCACATAGCGGCGTATGGAAAGAGCATCGGACATTTCCAATCTCAGCTCTACCATGAAGTATGTGTGAAGCTTGGAGAAGTCACCTACATAGTCTATGTCCTAGTTTCTTTGTGGGTAAAATCTGAATAGAACCATATGATTCCTGAGATCTTCTCCAGTGTATTTTTATTTTGTTACTTTTAGAGTGATTACTAACGAGCTTTTCAGCTCAGAGAGGGAAAATAACATGTCTTCCATTCAAATCTGAATCAGAATAGAATCACTAACAAAATTCTCTTACCCATTTCTATTATGGAGTATTGTATTTATAAAGTTACCATAAAAACAGTCACCTATTTGTCACATTAGGCATTCATGGACAGTAACATAGACTGAACGTTCAAACTATAGGAAAGTTATGCCATGCCCTTTTCTCCCAGTGTAACATATTTTAAGAACTTGAAAGGGTCTTTTTATAAAATTAAAGGTTTATAGAAATACCAGCTATCATATATGTTTTTCCTAAAATTAAGTAACTACATTGACTTGATTTTAATTTATGTTTTAATGGGACAAATCAGGGTGACAAATTCAGGCTACACACACACATATATATATATATATATATATATATGTATAATATATATATATATATATATATATATATAAAACATACACATATACACCCCCCCCCAGATTATTTCCCTAAAATGGGGATTAGAAAGTCAAAAGGTATATTTGTTCAAAGGCTTGGTGCCATACTATTTTAAGAAAAGCCATAGTACAGTATCTATGTATTATAATATTGTTGCTGGTGTCCCTTATGAAACTACATTGTAAAGCTTTCCATGGTTTCCTGGATATATAGTTGTGCAATAATATATAGTCATGCTACATAATATTTCACACTAAAGTATATTTATAGAATATGATATTCTGAGTTATTTTCATATTTTGTTTTTTACAGTGATACATAGTGAAATTTTGTCTTCATTAAATAAATAAAATTCTCCATCTCATTGGTTTTTGGAGGTCAGGAAAGAAGCATGGTCTAGAGAAAAGAGTTTGTGAGCCATTAGTGTACAGGCACAGATAAAGCTTGGGTGGGGATTGGATTCTACAGAGAAAGTATGTAGATTAAAAATACAGGAAGGCAGTAAAAAAAGAAAATAAAAAAGTAACTCCGTGTTTTACATCTTGCAGCCGGTCCGGTCCTACAAGGCCGACCTGTCTGACGGCCTACATTTTCCATCCTTTCACTTGAGACTTTTTTCTTCTTGAGAATATTATTAAAGCCTCAAAACTTTGACTTGAATAAGGATGAAATGCAGAAAAACATAGAGTCCATTTTAGGCACCAGTTTTGTGCATCTCTAATGGTGAGACTTGTAATTCTGAGGGAAAAATTATACTATCACTTACTCAGGATTTGACCATAAAGTAGTAAGATTCCAATCCAGGCATATCCAAAAGAAGGGGGCCCTTGAAGAGCCTTTAGGTCACCAGATTCTGCCATTACCTAAACACTTTCAAAATTAATCTTCTGGAAGGTGAAACTGCAGAGTTTATGGCCGACCTCACGTAAATATTCGTTTCCATCAGTATCGATTTCCTAGGTCTGCCGCAAAAAATTACCACAAACTGGGGCTTAAGATGACAGTTGATTCCCTCATGGTTCTGGAAGCCGGGAGGTCGAAGTCAAGGCTTTGTCAGGGTCCTGCCCCTCCCGAGGCTGTGAGGCAGCCTCCTCCCTGCCTCTCCCAGCGTCGGGAGGCTGTCAGCTGTGCCCACATGGCTCTGGTTTCTGCCTCCTGGTCACATCGTCTCGTCTGCCTGTTTTCTTCTCTTTTTGGTTCTTGTACAGACACTGAGAGTGGAATTAGGACTCACCTGGGAAATCCAGGATGGTCTCATCTCACAATCAGCAGATTTTTTTCTCTAAGTGAAGTCGTGTTTAGGGCCGTGGGGATTAGGATGGCCATGCCTTTGGGGGGCCACCACTCCACCCGCTGCCCACCCTAGGTCAGCCTCTCTTCCTGTCGTTACGTTTTCATCATGGCCCTACGCCTGTCTTCCTCCTCCTCCTCTGGCTGAACGATTCGGGAGCCCGTAGAGAAGTTTGCCCGAGCAGGGCTGGGGTCTGGGTTCTGAGGCCGGAGCTGCATTGTCACGAGTGCCCCCCGCAGACCACGGTGCTGGCAGCCCGGCGACCGTGCCGACGGGAACATGAGAGCAATTCGCTCAGTAACCCAAGTACAGAAACTGAAAAGCAGGTAGCTGGAAGTGTCTTGGAGGGCGTGTGTGTGCGTGTATGTGCGAGTAAATAAATAGGGTTTCTCAGTAAGTCTTCAGTTCTTAATAAGGTTATAAAAATAGCTAGTAAAATACGAGTACATGTTATGAAGTAGATCAATTAAATACATTCTGATTTCTTTCACTTTCATTTGAACTTCTTGAAGTTTTAACATTTGTTTTAAAGCTAGACATTAAAGATGAAATTGAAGATGAAGAAAAGACAATTGAAGATTACATTGATAAGAAAATGAGTGACATTGATTCTGCTTCCATTGAAACTATGTATTCTGTTGCCAGTCAATGTCTGCACGAAAAGAAAAATAAGAGACCAGACATTAAGAAGGTACTACTTTTTACGCTTACTAAAAAAAGGGAACGAGGTGGAGTTTGTCGTTTTTTCTCCCAAGTGTACGTTTAAAACCAACTATGTAATATGGTTCTTTTTGTTTTTTCTTGTCTTTATAAAAGGTTCATCAGCTGCTGCAAGAAATGACAGATTTGTAAAACTATACTGGAATAAATTCTTGACATTTTAAATATAGCTATCTAAGCCATTTTCAAACTAATTTTCTTGGTAAACATTCTTCCTTACTGTGAACAAGGCAGCACGGAGCAGTGCGGTGGTTTCTGACACTGTGCGGGACCCCAGCACACGGAACAAAGGTAGGACCGCCGGGTGAGCTCGGAGCCCTGCGTCCCAGCGTCGGCCTCAGTTCTCGCGGTAATTCCCGAGACTTCTCCTTGGCCCTTCACCGAACTCAGCCTGAAAAGTACAGGTTAGCGAAAGAGGCCCGGGCGATAGGATGAAAAGACTGGACTGAAGCCCGCCTGCCCTGCTAATTTGCTGTAAGCTTCGGGCAGTCTCCCAGCTGCTCTGAGCCTTGGATTTTTCACCTGTAACATCGGATTGATACCTACGTGCCTGGCTGGCAGGTGGCCATGGAAACCAAGTGATGCAGGATACGTGCAAGCACTCTGTAGATTGTGAAGTGATATACAACATAAAGTTTATATAGACAAGTATGAAGTCCTATCACAGCCGTTTGTTTTGGGGTCATGGTCACAGCGCTGTCTTAAGCAATCATGCACCACAAACCAAGTATGTCCCGATGCTCCGGCCCCGATGATGGGGGCCGTTATTGTTAGATGATGCTCTGCCCCTGATGTGGGCCGTTATTAGCTACATGGCAAAGCTGAAGGGATTTTGCAGGTGCAGTTCAGGGCCCCAATCAGCTGATGTGAGTGTCAGCAGGGAGACCGTGCTAGGTGGGCCTGACCTGATCAGGTGAGCTCTCCCAAGGGGACTGAGATTGTCCGTTGGCCTTGAAGAAGTAAGCGCCTGTGTTGTAAAAAGGCCCCGTTGGCTGAGACCTGAGGGGGCCTCGAGGTGAGAGCTACCCTGTGGCTGTCAGCGGCATGAGAAAAGTGCGACCTCGATTGTACGGCCACAAGAAACTGCGTTCTTCCAACAACCAGAGTTAGGAGAGCGCTCCAGGCTTCGGGTAGTACCGCCACCCCAGTGACACCTAAATTTCGGTCTTGTGAGCCTCAGTAATGAGCCTGGTTGAGCTGTGCCTGGACTTCTGAAATTCGGATCTGAGATAGTAAATGAGGTGCTGTAATTCTAATTTGTTACGCGTAGTGGAAGATGCACACAGACCTGCCCGTGGTGGTTACCGCGTGGTGGCATCCCGCCGTGCTCGCAGGTGCCCAAGCGCGAGGCCGCAGTCGGGACCATTCGGCGCGCGGCGGGTCTCGGAGCGCCGGTCGCCCCAGTTTCTCAGCTCCCCAGTGCCTGCTTCCTCGTTTGCGTTACTACAGAGTGAGGGATCTCTAGATACAGTGGTGAATTGGTAATTCTTAATGATTTTTAAATATTTCTAAGCTTAAATTCTCAATTAGTTGATACTATTTGAGAGATATTTGAAAGTTCTTTTTAGAGCTTTGGGTAAGCACAATGGGTGTGCAGAAGTGGTTTAAGTATTATGAAAGTTAAGTAATTTAAGCATGAAGACCAGTTGATACAAAAACTGTAGAAGGAACACTGTCTGCAATTCATGCATTCACTAACGTTGTGACATTAGTTCCTTAACACACTCAGAACAAGAGCATATACAGTGAGCTGTGGTAGAAAATAATCATCCTCTCTATTGTATTGTTTAGACCTTCCTAAATGCTTTCCTGGGAAATAAAGATAGCATAGTTTCAAATCACCTTCGTAAGTTAAGTATTTAAGCAGAAAGAAGCATTTACTAGTGGAAAGGAAAATAAATGAAATGACTTAGCCAAATTAATCTCAGCAGGAACCCACAGAATTTGAGGCATAGTGTGGCTTTATAACCCAGAAAATAACTATGCTATTTTAAAATGTAATGACAATTTAACTATTTCTTGAAATAGAAACATACATATAAAATGGCATATATGTAGTTGTGATTATGAACTGTGACCAAAATATATTCAAATTTAAAGAATGAGTAAACCATTCCATGGATTTCGGCGGTGTCAGGAGAATTTGGGAGATGTCTCCACTCCATCAAGTGGAGTTAATATTGGACTCACCAAAATCAGGCGTAGTTCTCCTCTCAGGATACGACTGTACCCTCTTTTGAAGGCAACAATATAGTAAATCCCAGATTACAAAGCAGGTGTTAACCACCATTTCTTCTCTTTGCCTGATGGATGCATCGTGGACCCCTGAGCTTGTGTGAGTCACTTAGCTATGGGAGTGAACAACGGGTTTCCCTCCGCTTGCAGCTGAGCAGGACTTTGACTCATGTTTGGAGAAGAATAATTAATGTATAGTCTTTTCTCACTGTTTTCCTCAAGGCAGAAAGTAAAGGCCTGTGGTGACAGCTAGTTGAAGCATTTTCTTAACTTCATTTGGAATATGTTTGCCTCTAATCTTTTATTGAAACAAAAAATTTCATGGATTTTTGAAAAAAACTTCTGACAGAAGCTTTGCAATCCTTGATGTGAACTTTTAATGTTGCCTTCAACATCCTTTTGTGTGAGCCAGTGAGTAGCAACATGGTTGAGAACCACTGGCCTACCCCGTTTCCAGAAAGAACAGTTGTTTTTCATCCCGTATTTCTGACCCATTGGTTCACCAGCTAGCCAACTACAGTATTTTAATTCTAAATTTCTCTCAACTTAGTATGGTCTGTGTGGAACAAGCAGGCAGTCAGGATAATTAATCAATGTTTTGTTTTACTTTTCTAACATAAAATTGAGATACCCAGAACATTCTAAAGCATGTATTGATCTGTTTATTTTTGGCTCTGTAGCCATATAAAATAGCCATAGATGTCAGCCTTTCATCGTCCTTTCTTCCCACCTCCAAAATAAGCATTTTTTTCCAGCTTTAGTGGCATACCTTACAAATAAAGATTACATATACTTAAGGTATTCAGTGTGATGGTTTGATACACATATTGTGAAATAATTATCACAGTCAAGCTAATTAGCACACCCATCACCTCACCTGATGACCTTTTTTGTTTACGGTGTGGTGAGAACATTTAAGATCTACTTTCTTAGCAAATTGTAAGTATATAGTACTGTTAACTATAATCATCATGTGTGTGATGTATGTTTACATCATGCTATATGTATTGTATGATCAATTATATAATCATGCATTAGATCCCCAGAGCTTATGCATAACTGAAAGTTTATACCCTTTGACCAACTTTTGCTACAAGAACGCAGATGGGAATGGCTTTTTAATCATTTAAATTCTAGTCTCAAAAATAGTCAGTATGAGGCAACGTCAGTGAATCTCTGAAATTAATGTTAAGATTTTATTCCTCTGATGAAATTAAGAAAAGTCATCTTATGAAATTCTCTCACCTGAAACAATTAATTCAACAAATATATATTTTTGTTTATTGTTTTTTATGATCCAGGCACTTAAAAAAGCAGTGGTCTTAAAGTAATGAACAAATTAGCAAACTTCTTGTTCTCTAGGAGCTTGTTCTCAGGAGAAGGTCTCCATTTAGACAAAGATAATGTATAAGCAAATAAGCAAGACAGTATGAAGTAGTGAGGCAGGTTAAAGAAGCATTTAAATTATGTACTGTGAGAGAAAGATTCCCTTGGCCAGGAGGCTTTGACGACACCCAAACTCAAAACATTTTTAAAGGGTATCAAGTGTATAGTCTCAGGAATGATTGACATGTAGTATAACTTAGAAAAAAAGCAAGTGTTAAGAACGTAAACAGAACCTTTGTGTGTTAGGCTGTGTTACCTGAGGCCTTTGGGTCAGCCGAGAATAAGACTTTGTCACAAAGTTTCTACTACCTCTGGATAAGGAGGTACATATTTTGTCCCAGGTTATGTCAGATATTTTCCTTACTGGTTATTTATGCATCCAGATAATTTGCTGAAGATAATCGTTGAGGCCGTTTAATGAGCTTGCCTTACATTAACTCAGTACTTACCTAGCGGCCTTCTCTTTTTGATTTCTTGCTTGGATTTGCCTTTTAGAAGATAATTCACAAAGAGGCAAAGACTGTTGCAACCTACATACCAGGTTCTATTGCAGTGTCTTCATGACCAGTAAAATCACATTGATGGCCAGTAAAATCTTCAGACTGGTCATCCCAGGCTGTCCTGCGATGCAGAGATCCACACCTTAGGGTCTGAATGAGCATTCCACTTTCTCAAGATTTCTTTGGCTATTCAGAGGAATTTGTGGTTCCCCACAAATTTTAGGATTCTTTCTGTTTCTTTGAAAAAATGCCATTGGGATTTTGATAGGGATTTCATTAAGTCTGTAGATTGCTTTGGGAAGTATGGACATTTTAACAATATTGATTCTTCTAATCCATGAACATGGACTATCCATTTACTTGTGACTTCTTTAATTTATCTCATTAATGTCTTATACTTTTCAACATAAAGGTTTTTCACTTCCTTGGTTAATTTATTCCTAGTATTTTAGTCTTTTTGGTGCAGTTGTAAATAGGATTATTTTCTTTACTTCTCTTTGCTAGTAATTAGTGTATAGCAGCAACAGATTTTTATGTATTGATTTTGTATTCTGTAACTTTACTGAATTTATTTATTACTCCAACAGTTATTCGATGGAGTCTTTAGAATTTTCATATATAATATCATGTTACCTGCAAATAATGATAGTTTTACTTCTTTCTTTCCAATTTGGATGCCTTTTATTTATATTTCTTGCCTAATTGCTCTGGCTAAGGCTTCCAATGCTGCGCTGAGTAAAGCAGTGAGGTGGGCATCCACGGCTTGTTCCTGGTCTTGGAGGAAAGTCACGGCGTGTTGTATTAGCTATTGGCTTGTCATATATTGCCTCTGTTGAGTGCATTTACCCATGCCCATTTTGTTGAGAGCTTTATCATAAATGGATGTTGAATTTTGTCAAATGTTTTTTCTGCATCTACTGACATAATCATCTAATCTTTATCCTTCATTTTGTTAATATATGTATCACATTAATTTGTGGGTGTTGTACTCTCCTTGCATCCCTGGAATAAATCCCTCTTGGCTGTGATGGATGATCCTTTTAATGTATTGCTGCATTTGATTTGCTAATATTTTGTTGAGGATTTTTGCATCTGTATTTATTTGGAATATTGGCCTGTAATTTCCTTTTCTTGTGTCCTTGTCTGGTTTTGCTATCAGGGTAATGCTGCTCTTCTCAGAAACTGAATTTGGAAGAGTTTCCTCCTCTTCTATTTTTTGAAAGAGTTTAAGAATTAGTGTTAGTTCTTTTTTGAATGCTTGGTAGAATTCACCAGTGAAGCTGTCTGGTATTAGATTTTAGTTTGTTGGGAGGTTTTTGATCACTAATCCTATTTTCTTACTAGTAATCTATTCAGATGTTCTACTTCATTCTGATTCAGTCTTAGTAGGCCTCATGTCTCTAAGAATTAATTCATTTCTTCTAGGTTGTTCAATTTGTTGGCATATAAATGTTTGTAGTAGTCTCCTATAAGCCTTTGCATTTCTGGGGTATCAATTGTAACATCTCCTCTTTCATTTGGGGTATTGAGTCCTCTCTTTTTCTTAGTGAGCCTATGTCAAATTTGTTTCTCTTTTTGAAGAACCAACCCTTAGTTTCATTGGTCTTCTCTGTTTCTCTGTAAGATCTATTACATTTATTTCTGCTCTAATTTTTGTTGTTTCCTTTCTTCTACTGCCTTTGGTCTTCATTTGTTCTTTTTCTGGTTCCTCGAGGTGTAAGGTTAGGTTTTGTATTTGAGACTCTTCTTGTTTCTTGAGGTAAGCATTTATTGCTATGAACCTCCCTCTAAAAACTGCTTTTCCTGCATCCCAAAATTTTAGTGTTCTATTTCCTATTATCATTTGTCTCAAGGTATTTTATGATTTCTCTTTTGAGAGCTTCTTTTACTCAGTGGTTGTTCAGTAGTATGTTGTTTAATCTTCACACATTTATGAATTTTCCATTTTTCTTTATGTGATTAATTTCTAGTTTCATACCATTATGGTCAGAAATGATGCTTGATATGATGTTAGTCTTCTTAAGTTTATTAACACTTGTTTTGTGGCCTAATACATGATCTGTCCTGCAAAATGTTCCATGTGCATTTGAGAAGAATATGTATTCTATTGTTTTTGGATGGAATGTTCTGTACATATCACTTAAGTTCATCTGGTCTCATGTGTCATTTAAAGCTGATGTTTCTGTGTTGATTTTTTGCCTGGATGATTACCCACTGATGTAAGTGGTGGGTATTAAAATACCCTATTATTACTGTATTGATGCTTATTTCTGTTTGTAAACAACAACTAAAGTCAGCTCTATGACGTCTACTTGGTACTTTCTTATATTTTCCGTCTCTTTGTTGTAGTTCACACTGTGTTCATTTATTCTTATATCTAGTTCTATGAGCATCTTAATGACCATTACTTTGAACTCTTTCTTAGGTATATTAATTATCTCTATTTCATTTTTATACCTGAGAGTTTACCGTGTTCTTTCCTTTGGAACATATCTCTGTCTGTTCATTTTGCTTGACTCTCTGTTAGGTTCCGTACAGTAGCTGAAACAAGAACCCCCAGCCTTGAAGGAGTGGCCTTGTGTAGGATATGAACCTTGTCATTCGACTCTGCCTCAGCTCTTTGTCATCTCCCAAACCTCCGTGCTTGTCTAAGCAGAACGTTAGATTTTCAGTAGCTCCCAGTTGTTGAGGATGTACCAAGACTTGTCTGTCCCTGAGGGGAGGATTTCAGCACCAGATGCAGGCTACTTGGAAGCCAGGCCCTCGGGCAGCAGCTTTACAAAGTAAGCAAGTGTGCCCAGTCCAGAGAACCCAAGCGTGAACCTGCTGGCCAGGCAGCCTGGCAGGATCCTCTGGGCAGCAGTTGCAAAAATGGGCTCCGCATGCATGTATGAGCTCTTTTCTTAGAGAAACCACAGAGCTGGATCAAGGTGGAGGGAGAGGCCTAGGTGGCCCCCACCACCTACATCCCTTGAGAGCAGCCCCACAGACCACTAAGCATGCGCCAAACTAGAACCCTGCCCTCAGGCTGAAGTTCAGGACAAGCAAAGGGGCCTCTTTCATAGAAAGACGGGGTGCCTCAGCTGCCGTCTACAGTGCCCTGGGGCTCAGGGGCCCGGACAACTGTGTTCCTGGCCCCCTGGGACTGTGGTGATCGCTGTTGCCCTGAAAGGAGCTCACGCCCATCTGGCACTGTGATTTTTTGGGCTGCTGCTGGGGACACCTCTACGTTGCGTGTCTCCGGCAGCCAGTGGGGCACATGCTTCTGGGTCTCACAGGACTGTAACAGCTACCACTCCCCGGGCACAGCACCGGGCAACAGGCGCAGGGACGGAGGCCCCTATCTAATCATCATGGCTGGGGCCTGAGGGACGGGCTCCTAATTAAACCTGTAGTCAGGGGCTGACTGATCCTCTCTGGAGGCCTCGGAGGGCGAGCAGTCTTCACACCCTCCCTCTGCCACGCTCCAGAGCGTCAGCGTTCCTTGGAGGGGAGCTTTACATGTAGCTGGGGACCTGGGCAATGACTGATTTTTTAAAATCAGAAGCCATGGAGGCCAGAGGCCATCGGATGATATTTTCAAACTGCTGGAAGAAAAAGAATGCCAACCATTAATTCCAACAAAACTATCCTTAAAAAATGGAGAAAATAGGACATTCACAGGCGAACAAAAGTTGGGAGAATGTGTCACCAGAAAACCTGCCCTATGAGAAACAAGGGTATCCTTTAGCTGAAATACAAGGATGCAAGGGAGTATTCAACTCCACAGGAAGAAAGAAAAAGCACCAACACAGATACCCACATAGGTAAATATCAAATGCATTCTACACGCGTATTCTGTTTGTGACTCTTTTTCTGTCTTATTTAAAAGATAAGTACATGAAACAATAATTATGTGTATTGTTGGGCACACAGTGTGCAAAGATGTAGTTTGTATGACAATACTGGCACAAATAAGGGGACAGGGCACAAAGATCAAGTTTCTGTATAGAAATTAAATTGGTTTTACACCAAACAGTCTTTTATAAATGAAGATTTGATTATAATCCCCAGGGCACCACTAAGAAAATAACTACAAAAACATGGGAGAAGTGAAAAGGAAATTAAAATAGCACAGAAGAAAATAGCTACAACTCTCTAAGGTTGGTCCTGTTCTTTTCCTTATTGAGGAAATTGATGCACCAAACGGGTAAAGGAACGTCTTCCTCATGTTCATTGTATCAGATTGCAACTCTCCCCTCTTCCCCATGCCTGTGCCTATGTGATGCAATATGCTTTTCTAGCTCTTACATCAAGAGGTAAGATCTGCTTCCCCAGTCCTTGGGTCCAAGACGGCCTTGGAACTTGCTTTGATCAAAAGAACGCAGCCGAAGAGATGTTTCGGCTCCAAGCCTGGGCCCCTCTCCGGGGACACCGCCACGGGGGCCGGGCTGGCTCCTGGCTGGCCTCCCCCATCCAGTTTCCAGAGTGCAGCAAGGACAGTAGGCTGGCTGGGTCCTGGAAAGTGCTGGTGGCCACGGAGTGGCCCTAGCAGGTGAGTACAGTCTGGGCTTGGTCTTTCCCGAGCTGAGTTGGCTAATTGTGGACCCCTCTGGGGGACCCCTGCTGCTCAGGGTGAGTGAGTGCTGGCTTCTTGTGGCAGAAATTATGGTCTTCAGAGGGCAAGAGGCTCTTCTGCCGCTTGGACACTCTCTCTGGCCAGAGCCTCAGTGCTGTCCCTCCCACCGGGGGAATATGCGCCTCTCCCCACTGCTCTGGAGAAGGCAAATCTCCTTTTATTCATTCAACAGTGCACGACATCCTGGAGCCGTCCTAGGTGCTGAGGACGCAGTGAATAGACCCAAGGCCCTCCCCCCGCAGCTTGCATTTCAGTGAGACACTATATGCATGAATACTTCTCATTGCTGAGCGTTTGGAGGAAAAATAAAGCAAGATTAAACGGAGAAAGGGCCAGGGGGCGCAACCACATTGGGAGTCAGAAGACCTAAGCAGATGACCCTTGAGCAGAGACCTGCATGGAGGGATGGACATGCAGGTGTTGGACTGCTGAGCCGGTGTGGGGTCAGCAGCTCCCGTGCTCCTGAGGCAGCCATGGGCTCAGTCCACCAGACGTGCCCATGAGCTGGGGTATGCTGGTCAAGGGACATGGAGTCATGGGCCGAGTCATGCAGAGGCTAGGGGGTAATAGCAAGGACTAAATTTTATTCTGAGATGTTACCACTAACCACAACCAGCATATACCAGTACACAGTAATACTTGGGAGTTTATTGACTGATCAGGGTTGGAAAGCCACGTGCAATTTGTATCATTTAAGGCAAACTGTACCATAGCTACACAGGAATCATTTATGGAGTAGTGATTCCTGAGCCCATCTACTTTATAAAAAACTCTGGATATAAAGCCCCAGAATTAGTCTTTTTAAATAAAAATCCTTTATCCTTATAATGTATGGCTGTATATGCAAAAAAAATGCGCAAAAAGGTATATACCAAACTACAGTACTGTACCTCAGGCATATTTAGTTCTGAGTAGGAATGCTTTTGAGGAACTTTTTAAATACTGTTTTAAATATCAGCCCTTTTTAGACAATTCTGTGAACGGCTATCAGACATCACTTGTAACACAGTCCCAGCTGATAGGTATACACAGGTCACACCCAGGGTTTGTTGGACGAGCAACTCTGGGGCTCAGTGTCGTCTGCCGGTCACCCTGTTGCACCACCAGGCGCTCCTATCACAGCAGGACTGGGGACCTCCCGGCACTGCCATGGCCACAGCAGTGGAAAGTGCTGACCCAAACGAAGAGCTCTATAGATACAACTTACCTAGGTTTCAAACTATTTGAAATTCTTTTTGACTTAGATTAACATATGACAGTATGAGTGGGGTATCTAACCTATTACCAGGTATTGCATTTCACAGAATTATCCAGACATTAAAAAAAATCATAATAGAAAACCAACTTAATACATAATTTATTAAAGAGAAAAAATTTTTATTGTGATATAAAATGCACTTACAAAATGTCCACAGAAGGTATGTACTTCTCCACTGCTATATAAATGTATTGGGAATGCTTCATTCACCTCCCACTGTTACAATGCCACCTAAGACACATTCTCAATGTTACACTAAGTGCATCACCAATGTTCAGCAATTGTTGATTTAATGATAAAGACTCTATCATCCCATCTATATTCTGGAATGTTCATTTACTTTCATGTAGTGTAGAATTTAAGTATAATTGCACATTGATGGTAGAGAAAAACATTCACTGTGAAATTATTTTATACCCTCAGGTTAACATTAATTTTGACTGAAAGTAACAGCTTCGGCTATGGCCTGCAGTGCAGCCCAGGGATCTCAATGTGGTAACGTGTGCCTACATGTGCACCTAGGAACAACTTAAAGTCTATCTTCAGTAAACAAGTGCAACATTGTCAATTATTTTGCATGTTTAAGTATTACAGTCTGATTATTTATAAACAAGCAAAACCTCACACAAATACTCTTAATTCTAGAAAAAACCCATTAACCCATAATTATACTAATATGCTTTATTTGAACACACATTGAATTTCTGAAAGGTGCATATTTTACCTTAGCTAGTAAGGTGTAAAAATGAGCATTTCGTATTTCATACTAGGAAATGTGCATTTCTCATATTTGTTTTATGCAGCATAAAGTTTAGATCAAGAAATTCTAAATCCTGGATTCCTACAGTTCATTTAGAAAACTCATCACCACGGCTCCTGCAGCAGGTTAACAGATTTAACACGATGACGCGCTCAGCTCCCTCTAGTTCAAGTATCCAAGAAAAATGAGGTCCAAAACTTCTGTAGGTTGTCACTGAAAATGCAAGCCTTTAGAATCCAGCTAAAAGTGTTTTGAAAAAGATACCGATGGTTTAATCTGTACTACGTTGATTAAGTACCAAGACGTTCAAAGTCTTCTCAAATCTGAGTATTTATGAGGAACACAATCGGCCTATAAATACATGATTTTGGAGAGAAAACAATCTTGTTACTTAAAACCTTTTCAACATTCTTTAGTTTTGCTTTTGAATATTAACTTAATATTCAATCTGAACATAAATATTTAGCCCCACACTACTCATAATGAAATAACTACTTTTGAAATGGAAATGTTTTAAAGCACTAGGAAGAGAATGTAGTAAAGTAAACACTGCCTTTCAATGTCATCAGAAATCCTGCAGTAGAGAAAATACCTGGTACCCTTAAATTTCAGAGTGAGTTAATCTTCTGAAATATTAATGCCATTTAGAAAACCAAAAAGTCGAACAGAAAACACAGCTGCAATAAAAGCAGGGTTTCTGGAAGCTACAGACGAGCCCACAGTCTGGCACTGCTCCTCAGTTAGCAAGCTCTCACCTCCTCCCAGGCACGCTAAGTTTTCAGCTTAGAACATAATCTAACCTGGTCCTTAACAGATTTATTAAGTAGTATGAATATTTTAAGGTATCTCTCTCTCCTTTACAGAAAAAAAATATGCTGTGTCACTAAGAGTAATAAGAAGTGTATCTTACTTTGAGACATTAGAGTTTCTGGAATCGGCCCAACTGTATAAAATCTAAAGAATCATGTGAAATTGTGGAATCATCACTCTATGAAAACAGTGCGACAACATGAACATCACTATGTCGAAACCTTTTGTAGCTTTAACTCAAAAATAGAGATCACGAGTCTTCTATAACATTAGTTTTAAAAACACTCAGAAGTGAAAAGTGCTGTTTTTCAAAAAGTACAATTTTTACTCTACTATATATCAACATGGAATGATTTCAGTTCTCCTGTACTAAAAGCTGGACTTTAAAAAAACTAGTGTCATAGTACGCAGCTCTTAATCAGCAGTGGCTTCAGTTTCAGCTGGACCCCGAATTAGTCTTCGGATCCCTCTTTTTCCTGCAGGACCTTTTGGTTTTGCAAAACTCTGCTTATGAGCATGCTGCTTGGGGTGCACCTCTTCATAAAGGAACTCGGCAGTCAGCTCATCCCCGTTGTCTATCTCGATCTGCGAGAAATGGAATTAGTACAGTGTGGCACGCTATGAAAAAGCACAGCGCTCAAAACCTACTGCAAGCAACGGGTCAGGGTTCGGGTGTGAATGCTGAGGAAGAAACACAAAGCTCGTTCCAGCAAGACTGTCGAAGACCGTAGGTAAGTAGTTTCACTTTTCCCCTTTGGAGTTGGGGAGCTGAATGAGTTGTTTGAACACATACTTATTTTCTATTTAGTTCCCTCTTTCTCCTCCAGTTTAACCCATGTTCCACAGTAAAAGCCACCACTGTATTGTCGGCATTCTGCTTTGCACACTATGTAGTCAGGAAACATCACTCGAGGCCCCTTCATCCCCTAGGTCACTGCAGAAGAGCCAGCAAACTATGGGTCACAGGCCACTCGGAGGCAAGTTAAGAGTGCTTTACGTACTTAAAGGGTTGTAAAAACAAAGAATATGTAACAAAGACCACCTGTGGCCTGGTAAAGCCTTAAATATTTACGATCTGGTCCTCTTAATCAGCTAGCCCCTACTATACAAAATGATTAACAACTTAAAAAGCTTGAAGGGTTCATTCTAAAGACCTTGTTTTAAGAGGTGATGGGCTTAAGAATAAACCATATCTTTCCCTGTGCCTCACTTGCATTTAAGAAAATAAATATAAGAAAATTGGTGGCTTAGCTCCCACAAGGCAAATGTTTTTGCTCCTTTTGTCCCTTCCCAATAATGGTAAAGATTTCCATGATTCAGTTATAAACGGAGACTGTGGCTTCTCGAAAATCTTGAGACAGCCGTAAGCACGTAGCTTAGTAGTCCTGCCCAACAGAACTCTCTGCAATTTGGAAAAAGTTCTGAATTCCACACTGGGCAATATGGCAGCTAGAGCCACATGTGGCTAATGAGCACTTGAAATGTGGCTAGTGTGATTAAGGAACTGGATTTTAAGTTTTACTTAATTTAAATTTAAATTTAAATAGCCTAAATGTAGCTTGTGGCTACATATCAGAGTACAGGTTTATAGGGAGACTGGGGTCGTGACAGCACTTAGAGGGGAGCCTACATATTTCTAAGAATAAGAAAAAGCTTTCATTTATAAGTCATGAACTACATGGAGAAGACAATAAAAAATATAGCAAAAACTGAAAAATTTTGAAGACGTAGTTATAGATAAACACCTTAGTAAGATGAGTTAGGTAAGTCAGTACCTTTCTGATGACATCCATTTGCAGCTGTCCCTCCACAATCCCCAGCAGCGGGCTCTTACAGCTGGAGTAGAGCATCCGCTCCCTTATGCTGCACGTGTACCCAGGCATCGAATAAATAAAAACTGTAAGTTAAAATAACAAAAAATGCAATCAGCCACATATTAATTAGCAAACAGTAAAGCTCACAAAGATGTCACTGTGTTTTCTGAATGAGAAGTACACGAGAACAGAGTGCGGAAAGGTCAACAGCAAACTGAACGACATGCTAAGCGCAATGGGTCCTCTACCTATGGACTCCAGATAGTCCCCTTCGTGGGAGTGCTTATACAGAAAGAAATGGTAACGGGCCGAGTCCTTGGGGATCCGCTTTGGCAAATCTTTCAGTTCTGTATTTGTTGTGTTGGCCAAAATTATGACTTCATTTTTTATATCTATTTCCTGCAATAAGAAGATACATTCATTAAAACAAAAAAAAAACCATAAAAACTTTACATTTGTAATAGAAAAACTAGGAGACAAAGGGAAACTTATGCAGGCAGGTTTGACTTTCATAGTGAATATATATTGCTTTTGTTGCATAAAAGAAAAAATGAATTATCAGGAAGCAAATAAAAAATTTCAAATCCATTACAAATAAACCCTACACAAGCCATAAGCCACCAAAAAGAGCAGCCTTTCCATCATAACCAGTATGCATCTCTTACCAATTGCACATAGTTGAGCTGTCTGTTACTCAGTTTTTCCAAAGCCTGGAAAGCTTCTTGAGAAATTGGAAATGCTACTCCTTGTAGTGTCTGATGCTTAGTGTCCACACTCACGTCGGTCTGCACCTAAGTATGACAGCCAGATTGACTGATGAAGTTTTGGCCGTGCCATATAGCAAAGGTGAGAAGACCCAACCCACCCTGGCCCATTCCGATATAATTAACATTTAGAACACTAGTAACTTAAAAAGCAAATACTTTTGCACCCTTGGTCATTTTCTGCTAGCATTCTGTCAACATGCAGAGTGCATGACATCTTCATGACCGACCATGTTGGGGGTGAACATCTGAGTGAAGGTTAGTGGCGCTTTGGAGGTTTTGTTTATATGTTTGGTTTGGCACAACTGCAGTGAGCTATATAAGCTCTTTGAAGTGTCTTCAGAATATACCTTTGATTACAGTATTTTACTTGATAAAATTTATGAAGTGTGATATATATGCAGTATGTATAGAATTTTACTTTGTTCTGTTAGATGTAAAAAATGCAACACGAACGCCATGCACTGAACTGAAAGGAGTACAGACAGCTCACAAGGACACACACAGTTCAACTGGTCACTGTGATGCAGAAGCCCCGGACCGGAGCTCCTACCACTGAGAAGCGGGTGTGCAGGCACTGGAGGAGGAGAGAAGGGCTTCCAGACAGTGTCCAGTACACACGCGTATGGCTTTTATACTTGATAAGTGATAGCCAGTAAAGGGTATCATTTGCAGTATTGCAACAGAAGGTCACATAAAAACTTTACTTTTAAAAAAATGAATGGAGATTCTAACAGCATGACACTGGATAATGAAAACATCACAGAACATATGCAGATGCATACCCCAATACGGTCCTCTGGGTTCTGATTGCAAGGAATAAAACAAACTATCAAACTTGTATATAACAAAAATCACAAAGAAGTCCCTACTCACATAACTTGAGTTAAAATAATATGAAGATAGATCCTTGCTATCAGGTTAATATTAAATAATATTCCATCACTTCCCAGAATGATTCCTAGTAGTCTGTCACTCAGACTAGTGAACAGTGGTTCCTGCTCCTTGTTCTTTTCTGTGAAATCACAGTAGAAAAACAGTAGCTATCCTTGCTTGCAATTAAAATGGCTGCAGAAAACACATTAAAAATGAGATACACTAAAATATGAATGGAGATTTATTGACTAATTGAAATAAACAAAAACTCAACCATTTCCCACATATACATATGCACATACCCATCCAAGTTGTGTTCACAGAAGTGAATTCATAGCGCTTCTAGAAATCCTAAACATCTTAGTATTTACATTTTATTCTCTTTAGTCATCACTATTCTCTGAAATAACATAACAAAACAAAGCTGCTTCAGACAACCTCATCAGATATAAATTCTTTGCACTAAATGGGTAACACACACACTTTTCTCACTGTTTAGTATTCAAAGTACAAAGTTAAGAAGATTTATCATCCTGCCATATACGTTAGATCAACGGGGAAAGCTATTTATGAAATTGACATGAAGTTTAATATTCACTTTTAACTTTTCCTGAAAACACATGGAGTCTCTAAACAGAATAAATGTAAGCTATCTAACTTCTTTATTCTCTAGTTACCCCTAAATCTATAAATTAAAAATATGATATTTTCAAACACTTAAAATCTTGCAAGGGTTTCAAAACTAATTTACCTCATTGATTTTAATCTGTCGTAATTCTTCCTCAGCTGCAGTCAATGGGGCAGGAGAAGACTGTGATAACAAATATTTTCTATATCCATGTAATGATACATCTTCCTGTAAGCACAGAAATGGACTTATTATTCTCTATAAAGTCTCAGTGAGGTTAAAGAAAAAGTTATTAATTTCACATAAAAGAAAATACACTAACTGAAAATAAATAGTGTAAGAATTTTACTATTATTATTTTTTTTAAATCCTCTATTGTACAGGTTTCAAAAAATTTTAAGGGGAGTACCTAGTCTTCATTTTCCAAGGTTTTATAATTACTAAATCTTTCCCATGAGGGTGGAAGAGGTGACGCCAGCCACATGATGAACCTGGTCATGCCGCAAGCCCATAGGGTCATTATAATTAACCATCTGGGGAAGCCAGCCCAATAATTATTCAGTAATCAACATATTTAGATTCTGAATTCTGTATTATAATGATTTATATAATTTCTCTATTCACAGAAAATGATTTCAGTCCCTACTTAAAAGAAAAAAAATATTCCAAAGAGGTCTACTTTTCATCAAAATTTTGTGGTTTGGAAGACTAAAATTGAGAAGCAATTAGTAGTAAGTATTCCCATCCAGTCTTATGTTCTACTCACTAGATTATACTACTTTCTGAATCAGAATATACGTGCTAAACAACAAAAAACCTGCTCAAAAAATGTATTTGATTTTCTTAATTTCTGTGAATATGTATAAATACATCTATTTGCCATACAAATTTTATAATAAATTCTTAAACATAATTTAATTAAATTTATTAATTTATCAAGTATTCCAATTGTCAATTTACCTGCCTCAATGTTCTGGTTTAAGTGATAGAGTTACTGCTGCTACAAAATAGGTATAAATGTCTAAAATACCTAAAAATTACTGTCTCTTCAAGTAGTCTCTCATTTTTCTGGCCTGTTTCCCCACCCTTAATATGAAAAGGTCGAACTAAATGAGGGGTTGAGCTAGATGAACTCTTAAGGTATATTCTAGTTTTTGAACTCTTACAAAGGAGATGCCAACATATTTTAAAAGCATAAGTAATGTTTCAGTTAACTTGTATATCTAATGAAATGTAACAATATTTTCTCCCCTATTCTTAAAGATTCATCAATCTGGATTCTTATCAATTACTCATTAACTGGTGCTCTAATTGCAACATACAGAATCCACATAAAAACACAAGTCTTGTACCTTTACTGTTCCAAATACTTCATCTTTAATGTGGCCACCTCCAAACTCCTTTTTCAGAGTGGCTCGTGTTGCTGCGTACAACATTTTCTGACGAACCTAGTAAGTTGTGAAAGGTTACTTGGAAGTTTATAGATGAAAATCATTGGGAAAAAAAAGCACTTTCTGAATTTACTAAAATATTCAAGCACATTAAAAATAAACTGTGATAAAGCTGAAGTCTAGCAATTCTAACATGCTAAAGTATGTGATACAAATAACCATTGTAACACCAGCATCTGAAGAGAACTGAAGGTTTCAATTTGTAAGTCACATTTTTCAAAGTACAAAATGAGTTCAAGATTAAAAAATAAACACTTAAAACACTACGTTAAAATGGGGAAAACACTGAAATGGAGTTACCTTGAAACTGACATTTTACCCAAAGCAAATCTAGATCTGGTATTACTAAATAAGTTTCAGAATCAAATATTCATTGCATACCTATGGCATATTCTATTCTGTAAGGGACACAGGATGAAAAGAACTATAACATATACTGCTCTTCAGGAATCTAACCGCATCTATGAGAAACTACTAAAGATAACTGTCAATGAATAGTAACCATTTCATAATCCTGCATAGTCAAATTCAGTATTTCTTTCAGATAGGATATATGAAATTAAAAAGGGATTACTTTTGTGAATGATAGCTGGATAATATTAAAATTATTTTTCTATAAAAAACAGAGAATTAATCTTATAATACTGGGCAGTATTCATGTATTAATTTTGTCTTTTGTTCTATTTAGTCTGTTAACTTTCCTAAGAGAAATACTAATTTGTGTGTATGCTCATCACTGGAATCATAGCCATAGGAATATTTAATATTTAATCAGTTCTCAAAATTATTACAATTTTTGCTCTCAAAGTAGGCTTTATTCTTCAGAGATCCATAAAATCACTTATAATTGCCAGAGATTTTTAAATTTAAAATCAATAATAATTCTGATTTCAAGAGCAAGACTTTTGAATCTAAGCTCATCACTCCAGATTCCATATTAATCCAAGGATTTTCCCCAAGATCATTCCTTCTGTGGGAAATGGGACTTCCATGGGACTTTTGCTTCTGAACTTTCTATTGGCCTACACATATTCCAGAAAAAAAAATTGTAGCATTTAATGTTAAAAAAGTTTTTAAAAAATTACTTACATGAGAATGATCTGGAGACCACGCAATGAATATCCATTCATATCCCTGGGCATTTTGGGAATCTAACCTGAATAATATATAGCATGGTTGTTCGTCCTCCAACAGCGGTAAAACAAAGGCATCATAATCCTTATCCCAGGAATCTGAAGGCTGACTACATGATCCGATCACAAGTTTCTCTATGAAGAACAATTTAAAAAAATATAGGGATGGTTTGAAATACAAAATGAAGTATTGAATAAAATAATACATAGTCATTTCCTAATTACTGTTATTCATATCAAAAAGATGAAAGGAAAAAGATTACAACACAAAAAATAATTATGATATGAAATAGGATTAAAAACAGATATGAAGATTTTTTTAGTATGGTTAAAATAATGATATATTAAAAAACAGTTAAAGGAACACATAAAAGTTATCATTGTTGACTTGATTGGTTGAAGAATGGGTGATTATATTCTATTTTCCAAAATGTTCACACAGTAAATTATCAACAAAATAGATTTAAATAAGGGAACCAACACTCAAAGGTTAATTTCTGAAATTAACATTGAATTGTACAGTAAGAAATATTAAATAAAAACAGTTTAGCTCCTATTTGGCCATAATGCTACAAATTTCAAAATCTGTCCAGAAGCATAAATTGGAATAGCCACTCTGAGGAACCACGTGGCAGAATCAAGTAAAATTGTGAAATTACCCTGGATAGGTAGTCTCCTGTATGAAAAAATACAAAGATATTCACTGTACACTATATAATAGCAGTAGAAATGGAAACTAGCTGAAATATTCATCAGTAAGAGAATGGACATATAATATGTGGCACAGTCATATGACAGAATTGTGTTCCTATGTAAAAAGAATTAGTGATCTCTAAGCAAA
The DNA here is from genome assembly GCF_040802235.1 of Manis javanica. NCBI lineage: Eukaryota > Metazoa > Chordata > Mammalia > Pholidota > Manidae > Manis > Manis javanica. The sequence continues at coordinate 2,067,526 of NC_133170.1, read as the reverse complement.
ACTAATTACAGAAATGTTCACAGCAAAAGGAAAGAAGCACAGGAAGGTATTAGGTTAAGCACTCAAAACAGCACTGCATGATAGTCAGGGATACATATAAAGAAAAGACTGCACAAATATAAAACCTCCTAATATAGCTGCCTCTGGGTAAAGACGTTGGGAAGTGAACTTGTTTAAAGGGGTTGCTCTTATAACACAAAACATTGAATCTGAAAAAGGCTTGAACACAAATATGACAAAACATTAGCAGTTATTAATTAAAGAGGAAAGTGAAGTGTTTGTTATATTATTATTCTTCGTAATTTCCTGATTTAAAGTTTTTTCTCAAAGCAAAAATAATGTAAAACCAGAAATTAATGATTTAGGAAATAATGTAATTTTTCTTCTGTAGAGATGCGAGTTAGATAAGCTTGCCATTTTAGTTAATGAACTAGTTAGGAAATGATGGCATTCAAAATTTTAGCTTAATATTTCTAAAATATGCTGCTTTACAGTATATGCTTATTCCTGTTGAGTGTGGTAATACATGTAGGATGCATATTCTTCAAACTATTCTGGTATTTTTTAAATACATAAATAGAAAACTCAAAGCAAATAAATTTCCAGTTTATAAAAGAATAAGTTATTTTTCCAAAGCAAAATATTTCAAGGTATTTATGAGATTAGGCCAATGGAATATTTTAACATACTCATTTGTGATTAAGTAGTTTTAATATTAGTTGTTCAAATTCAAATCTAGCTGAATTTAAAGATTGTCCCACCCAACCAATTTCCATGCTTACAGAATTATTTTGAAAGGATCAATTTATGGTTTGTTATATTTTCAGAATTTTTTCTAAAACAAGAAGGGGAATGAATCATTTTTGCACCATAGGTTGAAATGAAGTAGAGAAAATGGAAGTTTGAAATCGTTTGTATCTACTTCAGAACTTTACCAAGTAACAATTCACAAGTACCTGGGTTTTTAATTTTTTTTAGGTAACCACCTGTTAACTAATTTCCATTCCACAGAGGAAGCACTAACATTAGAAATGGACTTCGGTATGGAAACTGAGACAAAATGTACGGGGAAGATATCACACCAAAAAACATATTTTTTCCCCTGAAATCCACAGAATTCAGAAGGTAAGCAAGTGCCCAAGGGACGTGCCCAAAATGTACAGGATCCAGGTTGCCTAAAGCAAGTTCTGAACTTCTAACATCAGGAATTCAAATCGCTGACAACTGAGAAGTTTAAACATACTACACCCACTTCTCCAAGGACAAACACCATTTTAAAATGTTTAACTAACCATTTTCAATAGATATCTTCAGAAGTCTGTATTTTCCATTTCTTGCTCTGGCAAACGTATCTTTAACTTCTTCACTTGCTGTGGAAAAAAATTAAAAAAGGAAACCTACTTTTTATACTTATGTATTAATACCTTCTAGTGCAATTTAAGGAAAAGAATTATAATACACAGAAAAAATATTGAGTATGTAGCATCCTCTTACCAGTAATTTAAATGATAAAACTTAGAAATATGAGTGGACACTGTATACAGCTAAGGAAATATAAGGAGTAATGTACTTAGGGCATATTAATCCTAATCTGTTTATCTAGATAATTCCACAGCAGAAATAACTCTGAGTATTAAAGTTCCTCAAACCCAGCAACGAACGAATCACTCTGAAAAACACCTTTATTGCTTGCTTGAAAAATGTTGAAAAGCTGCTTCACCCTTTTAGTCCGATTTCAAGCTTATGATAAACAAAGACGCCTTCCGCAATGCCCTCCCTGCGCGCTCGCACTAGAACAGCCGCCCGCAGGTGACCCGTCCCGACCCTGGGGGCCCGCGACCTGCGCTCCCCCGGCGCCGCGGAGCTCGGCGGCCCGACCCGGCCGGGCGGCCCTGAGCGCCGCGCCCCGGCCAAAGCTCCGCTTCCTCCGCCGCCGCCCGGGGCGGCCCGGGGCTGAGCACGGAGTCCGGAGCCCGCGGCAGCGCGGCGGAGCGGAGCCCGGAGCCGGCGGGACCCCGCAGGGCCGCCGCCGCGGGAACCCGCTCCTCGGCGCCCGGCCGGGTCGGTCGTCCTTCCTCCTTGGGCGCCCGCGCCGCGCCGGGCGCCGTCACCTTGGATGCCGGTCTGGTGGGACATGGCGGCGGCCGCGACTCCGGCTGCGGCTCCGGCGCGTGTGCGGCCCGCGCGGCTCCCCAGGACGTGGCCGCTCCTCCGCCGGCCGCGCGTCATCCGCCCGCGACCCGCGCCGCCCCGCCCCCCGCCGCCGCGCCGCCGCCCCCCGGCGTCCCCGGGCTCCCCGCAGGGACGCGCGGAACCAGAAACGGCCACTCCACTGAACAGGTGCTTTTCAGCGTTAGAACGGTGGGCCCAACGGCCTGGGTTTGCGCGTCCCCGCGCCGCGCCGCCTCACGTGAAGGGCCCCGGGTCGCTCGCCGTCTGTGCCGCGCTCGCGCCGTACCGTTAAAGCCTCGGACAGCAGACGCCGCTCCCGTCGCGGCGGGCGCGGGGGCAGGCTGGCACCCCCGAGTCGTCGGGCCCCCGAGTCACTAGGCCCCCGAGTCACCGACGCCCCCCGCGCCCGCCTCCCGCCCGGGCCCGCCGGGAAACCCCATGAGCTTCGCCCCCTGCGGGGCTCCGAGCCCGTGTCACCGGCCCGCGGACGCGGGCGGCACTTGTCTCCGTACCTTCTACCCTCCGGTGCGATTCCCTGCTAGGCAGCCGCCTGGGCTTCAGCTCTCGGGCCCGGGACTCACAGACGGAACCTTCTGATCAACAACTGCCTTCTTCTGGGCCTCAGAGGAGCGCAAGGTGACCAAACAGCCCCTTGGTTACAATGTACCTTCAATTACTTGCTCATTAGCAGGCCTACAATCGTTTCTCTTTACAAGGATCACCGCAGACGAGGTCGCTATGTTCTGTTCCTTGTTACCTGAACTCCATTTCTCAAAAAGACCCTCATATTCTGAAATAAGCAACATGTAATCTGAGTTTCATGACTTGTTTGGGTTGAAGAAATGTTGCGGAGAGTTTCCTGGTAACCAGATTCTTCCTGACACCACAGTTCATCCTGATTTACCACTTTTGATTGCATTGTTGAGCACAGAGAAGACTGCCGAGGCAATTTGACTGATTCATGTCCTGGTGGCGAGGGAAAATTAAGGAAGTTGGCATTGCTCATAAAGCGAGAAGAATTAACTCGTCCATGTTCTTGCTTAGAAAAGCCCACTGTATGCTCAGCCCTGGAAGGGCCGTTCCCGATAGGTTGGTAGGACCCCCTTATTCACCAGATCGCGCTTATTTTCTGCCGATACCCAGCTTAATTTAAAAGCCACAGGTTTTGAAACAGCAATGTTCCTGAGTGAAACAGTAAATCTGAGAAGGGAAAGTATTTGCTGAGCTGTAAAAAGCTTGACCAAATGATCTTTTTTACTGTTGGTCAACATTTCACATACAGTTAGATAATTTCCTCTCTTTTACTAGATTTATGTGGATGTAAAAACTGGATTATGATGCTTTTCATAGGATGTTTTATGAAAATGTTTCTGGTCAATATTGACAACACACTTAAACCTCACTAATTTATTATGCATGATTATTTCAGGTTGGGTTAAAGTTTGGCATTGCATTCACTTTGGAGAAATGGTTTATTGAGTATATAGAGAGCTAATGATACATGTATTTTTATCTATTAGAGAACATATTGTGGTAGAAATACTGTTCCCTTGGTTAATCTCTTGCTTACATCTTAAATTTGATCCCCACCATGACATCTCACCTTAACTTTTTAAAAAATTCCCATAAAATACACATAACATAAAATTTACCATCTTAATCTTTTTTTTACAGTTCAGTAGGTGTTAAATATAGTCACCTTATTGTGCAACCAATCCCCAGAACACTTTTCATCTTGCAAAATTGAAACTGCATCCACTCCCCATTCACACCCAACCCCTAGGCCTGGCAAACAGCTGCCTGCTTCCTGTCTCTCCGAGTATGACTGCTATTAGAACCTCATACAGGTTCTATAATTAGTGGAACTATACAGTATTTGTCTTTTTGTGATCAGCTTATTTCATTTAACACAGTAGCCCGGAGTTTCATCCATGTTGTAGCATGTAGAATTTCCTTTTCAAGGTTGAATAACATTCCATTGTATGGATATACCATATTCCATTTATCCATTCATCCATCTATGACCCTTGGGTTGCTTCCTCTTTTTGGCTATTATGAATAATGCTGCTATGAGCATGGGTGCACAAGTATCTGTTTGAGGCCCTGCTTTCACTTCTTTTGGGCATATGCCCAGATGCTAGACTGCATGGCAGTTCTGTTTTACTGTTTTTGAGGAAACTCCATACTTTTTTCTATCATGTGTACCTCATTTTACATTCCCATCAACAGTGTGCATAGTTTCTCTACATCTTTGCCAACACTTGCTATTTTCTGTTTTGGTTTATTTTTATAGTAGTCATCCTACTGGATATGAGGTGATATCTCGTTGTGGGTTTGATTTCCATTTCTCTAATGAATAGTGATGCTGAGCACCTTTTCCTGTATCTGTTGGCTATTTATATAGATAGAAATGTCTTCTCAGGTCCCTGCCTCATTTTTGAATGGGGTTGTTTGCTTGTCTGCTTTTTGATGTTGAGTTGTAGGAGTACTTTGTATACTCCATATATTGACCTTTTATCAGATACATAATTTTCAGACATTTTCTCTCATTCTGTAAGTTTCCTTTTCATTCTGTTGTGTCCTTTGAGGAACAAAAGTGTTTCATTTTGATGTAGTTCAGTATATCTTTTTTATTTTTGTTTTTTCCTCCCCTTAACTCTAGAATATCTTTGCTAATCTCCTGAATGTCTTCTGGTTTTACTTGCGAAAGTTTCTACTAAATGTCTTGTAAATGTCATCTAAACTTTCTACGTACACGTTACCTCTCACTCCCAGATCCATAGCCTCCAAACTGTGGGCTGAGGTGCCCCAGCCATAGTGGCCTTAGGGGGATGCCTGAGAAATACTGCAGATATTTGAGGGAAGCACGGTGGTGCTTGGCATCTTTCTGGCACCATACAAAATATTAGCTTGAGGTAGTTTACAATTTCAGCATTAGATACTCTACGTCTGTTTTCATGTCATATCTTGAAAAGCTAGATTCTCAGTGGCTGCTGTGATAAAATGCAGCTGCGGGTCAGAAATTGGTGTGGAACAGGAAATGGAAGTGGCTGGTGTCCCATCTGATTCCAAAGCTTAAGAGGTTTCACGTAACACGCGTGCATCCCATTAGTAAGTAATTGTGACTATTTAAAAAGAAAATCAAATATTTTTTTCAATTTTTATATATTACTTTTTCAAACAGCTAAGTTGCTAGTACATAAATACTGATTAAGTTGTTTGGAACTACTTAATAATAAATTGAACTATTTAGTATATCTTTTGTCCTAGGAACACTATGAAAAAATACTGAGATACGAAAGACCCCACACACTGGGCACATTGGGGACCCTCTGCCTTACAGTCTCTGCATAGGGCTTTCTCCACGCCGCCCTACTGAAACTATGTTCTCAAATGTGACCTGTTTCTCCCTTCTTAACAGCAAAATCAATTACATTTATTCTCTGTATGTTTTGTTAGTTTCCTGAAGCTGCTGTTACAAATTAGCACAGACTGATGGCTTAAAACCAGAGAAACTTATTCCCTCGCATTTCCAGAGGCCAGAAGTGCCAAGGCAAGGTACCATCCTCCAGGGGCGCCAGGAAGATCTTTCCTCAACTCCCCCAGGTTCTCGTGGCTGCTGGCATTCCTCGACTTGTGGCCGCATCACTCCAGTCTCTGCCCCTGTGGTTACATGGCTTTCTCGTCTTCTGTCCATCTCAAATCTTACCCTTTCTCTCATCAGGGCTCTTGTCCCTGGATTTAGGACCCACTCAGAAAATCCAGGACGATCCCTTCAATATCCTTAACTGAACTGCATTCACAGAGGCCCTGTTCCCACAGGCATCCTGCACAGGTTCCAGGGTTAGGGCGTGGACTTAGCTTTGGGGAGCTCACCATTTAACCCACTGCAGATGTCTGAGGCTTTTGCAGCCCGTGACCATTGCTTCTTCTGGACAAGCTCCTTTGTATCTTTCTTTGACACTGACTTCCCCTTCACCTGGCTGGGCCACCGTGCCCAGAGTATTACTGTCACACATTATCCCCGATGTCACTGTCAGGGTGTTTCTGGGATTGGATTAACAAATTGGTAGATTTTGAGTAAAGCAGATTGTCCTTGGTAATGTGGATGGGCCTCATCCAATTAGCTGAAGACCTCATTAGAACGAAGACTGAACTCGCCAGAGCAAAAGAGAATCCTGCCAGCAGACTGCCTGTGGGCTTGCGCTGCAACTCTTCCCTGCGTCTTCCGTCCGCGGGCTTGCCCCGTCGGGGTTGGGTGGGCCAGGTTTCCACAACGGAGCCAGTTCTTTAAAATGAATCTCCCTCTCTCTATATGTGTGTATATGGACAGATGTCTGTATCTCTCTATATGAGCATCTCTGTATACATATATACAGGGAGAGAGAGAGAGATACGCATACCTATAGTTCCCCTGTTGGTTCTGTTTCTCTGGAGAATCCTAACGTTCCGTAACTCCTCCTCTTTATCTCCCTTTGTTAGTATGTGTCAAAGATGAATTCATCATGTCTTGAGCAAGTTAGTCCTCCTCTGGACGTTGGTGTTTTTCTATATGATTCACCCCTTGAGGCAGGCCCTTCTGACCGGCCAAACGGCTGCCTCTCGACCTGGAAGGACTTGCCAATGTTAATCACATGGCTGGTATTAGATGTAAAAGTGACCTAGATCGTAATTAAAATGCTCAGCTTTGGGACTGTGAGGCTCAGCTCTGCCATACTCCATCTATGCTCAGTAAACCACTCCTGCCATTTAGCGAAGTTCAGTGAAGCACAGAGGAGACTGTTCAGCAAAACAACTTACGCCGTATACCAGTCCCACACTTAGGCCTCTTTCAAATCCTCATATCCAGTTAGTCTCTAAATCTTATAGATTCAAATAGTTTTGCTTCTGAAAGTAAAAGCCCTCCTTTGGGTCTCTTCCTTGTGTCTCGTCGCTCTAGCCTTTTTATCTTACCTTACAGTATTTTCTCTTTTGGCCTCACATTAACAAATCCACCCTTGATGGTCAGATTCACTTCCTGAGTGCCCTCCTGGCCGGTGAGCCCACCGCCCTGCCTCCCCACCACCTACGGAACACGGTCCAAGCTCCGCAGCCTGGCATCAAAGGGCCTCAGCAACCTCTGACACAGTCATCCCTACAAACTAGGCTGCACGTCCTGCTCTGGAAGACGACTCCTCGCTCCCCAGCTACACCAGTTAGTTTATGCAATGAAACTGAATTTCTTTTGAAAAATCTGTGTTGTAGGATTTTTCTTTAAAAAAAAAAAAACTTTATTTTTATGGTAATTTTGTTTTTAGCAGTGAGTGACTGCCCAGTTATAAAAATTGCATCCTCTAATCCTTACCTTTCTTTAAAAATTAACTTACCTTAAAAAATCAAGTTACTTCAACTTTCTTTAAAAATTTAGCAGTGGCATTCTACTATTGGTCCCATCAGCTTATATATTCTTATATGTATGAATCCTCTGCTCTAGCCATGAATATTTTCTTCATCTATTGTGTCTCCAGTTATTCAACATTTGTCAGAGCTGACCTAATAATATACCTTAGATTTGCATAATGGTTTATATTTTTCAAAGAATATATATAGGCTTATTTGAGCCTCATCATGTACATCTGTGATTACAGAAAAGTAAGAGAGGTGCTTGAATAGACACACAAAATGCTAAAGGCATTGAAGAAATAACTTTTTATATGATTGAGGTGGAGGAAAGGCTTCTTGGAAGTTGATGTGGCTCCAAAGGATGGCTTAAATATTGAGAAGCAGAGACAGCAGGAAAAGAGCTGGGGTACGGCTAGGGGAGGGAAGAGTTGGTTGAATAAGTGAAATATTATCAGGTTTTCTTTTTTAAAAGGAATTTAGAAGAAATCCAAAGATTTGGAAATTGAGGCATTGAGAGGGGAAGACAGCAAGTTTTAAGGCCAAGACAAGTGTTTGTAAGAGACAGAAACCATTTCAAGACAGTGTATCCAAATAACAGGATTTATCACAAGGATACAGGAGAATCTGGTGGATGCCCAGGGCCTGGCTTCGCCTCTGCTGCTCTCTCTCTCTCTCTCTCAGTCTCTCTCCAAGGGGATCTCTGCTTGTGCAAGTCTAAATGGCAGAGTGTGATCACCCTGAATCTCCCAGATTGCCAGTCACAGTTTGAGCCACATGTAGAGATTTCTAAGCCCAGTTCCCAAGACAGCATCTCACTGACCTTGCTCGGTTTGGGTATCAAATCATCCTTGGCCACACTGGCTGGTTTCCCCAGTGCCCACTTGAAAGCCCCATGAATGAGCCAGTTACCACAGGAGGGGGATGGGTCTTGGGTCTAGAAAACAGGCTGACAATTCCTGCTGTTTACAATTTGGTGGAGCTAATTAGAAACCTAATTTAGAAGTCACCAACTTCAGTGCATACAGAAGGCAGTTAAATAACACAAATGAACGAAGCTGACAGAGCCCGAGGCTCCCAGATGGCACCCAGGCTCCATCTAAAGGGACCTCTACTCTTCAGTCCAGCTGACCCATGCTTCACAGGGCCTCAGGCCCAGGGTAACCAATTTTCTGATTTTCAAATGAACATGGAAATTGGGATTGTAAAATGTTTATTTAAATTTAAAAAAAAATTAATGAGAAAACAAAAACAGTAAAGAACTGTGAGGAGGTTTAGGTTTGACCTGTGAACTGGTGGTTCAAGAATTCTGGCTTAGGTCTTCTGTCTGGTTAATTGTCAAATAGTATTTAAAAACTCACATCCTCCAGAAAGCTTTATACAATGGAAGAGAACTTAACGTGCACAGTAGAAGAGAGGCACACGTGGCCGGTGTCGTACAGGACGGTGACACTGTAAGGGGTCTCCTCCCTCTTGTCCTGAGTTAGAAACTCTGTGGAAGTGATTGATTTCTCCTTTATGTTGTGAGATAATCATGTCATAAGTAGCAGCCCTCATTGTTTTAGGCTGTTCCACAGAACAAGCCCCGTTACACGAGAAAAAACCAAATAGAAGCTATATGACCATGAACAAAATGTTTCAACCTCTCTGAGCCTCCATTTTCTCTTATGACAATATTAATGTCTCATGGTTGCCATGGAAATCAAGTCAGATATGACTTTATAAAGCTTTTGACATGTATTAGGGGCTCATTATATGTTAGGCTTCGTATTTGCTCGTTAGAATGAAGTCCAACACAATGCAGCATGTCTGAGACATACTGTACGAAACACGTGGTATGTTTCAAAATAATATGTCATTAAAAATAGAGTAAATAAAGTCAGACCGAATTTCCAAACATCAAAAGCGGTGATCCGAAGTTGGTTTCTTATATAGGCTCATAAAACAATATAACTGTTAACTGCTATGTCTTATGTAACATTTCCTTAGAGTTACAAAGCATCAGATAAGAAAAACAACTCTTGGTCATAAAAAAAAAAAAACGAGTAACCAGCATAAAGCAGCTTTTTCTATGCATGTAATTATAACTCCCAACATTCTGTAATAAGCACCTGGCAACATTGCTGAACCTTCCCACACAATCGAAGGGTATCACAGGAGATTCTTTCATTCCCGTCAGGCTCAGCAGTGCTTCGATGAGTCACCGAGGAAGCAGAAGAGAAAATCTGGGTTAAAGATCAGTTCGAGCAAACAACCTCTCTCTGATAACTCTCCCTGCGTGAAACCCGGGCTGCAGTAGTAAGTGATACCCACTTTCTAATGAGGGCAACAGGGAACACCGCGGTCCAAGAGAGCTGTGGGTAACGGCAGGGCTGTGTGCTGGTGTAAAAGTGCAGGGAAGCGCGAAGCATGCAGCTATTGAATGTATTATTTACAGTGGGATGCTCACCCTGGTTGGGAGAAGGGCCGTGGCAACAGCGTCTTGACGCTCATTCTCATTATTTCTCATGTCCTCTTGGGGGTAGGACGGTTTGTGGGTGAATGGGAAGACCTGCAAACCCCTTTGAAAAATAGTGCCCTCTCATTTCTTGTTTCTCAGTCTTCTTTAGAAAAGCTAGTTAAGACTTTAAAAGTTCCACAGTGTAAATAGCACAGAACAACTTCTCTAACACCACGTCCTTGACGTGGGACAATTGCCTGTGTCCCATACGCAGTCACCAGCAGAGCAGGCCCAGCGTTTCCCTATTACAGGCATTCAGGGCTGAAATCTGCAGCCTGGGTGGAAAGCAGTACAGGGGGACCATGAAGCTAGAACACAGCAGATTTGTTGCATGTGTATGTGAAATAAATTGGAGAAAACCATTCATATCAAATAACTGGATGGGAAGCTGGAGCAGAATGAGATTATGGGAATTAAAGCCCCTTCAGGAACCTCACCCTTAACTGCCCTTTGGAGATTCCTGAAAACTGGTCTCACGGTCGCCGTCCTAGGTGGATTAACCTTCTACTGAGTACTGTTTCATGACACAACTTTATACTGAAGCTTCAGTGTATCTCTTCTGGTTTCAGGGGTAGGCTAGATGAGTGTGGTGGCCTTTATTTAGGGATGTATCCATAAAACAGTTAACCTCTTACATTTTATGTTAATGAGGAAAACAGAAATACAACGAATCCCAGAAAAGGGATTATTCAAACATCATGAAAGTAATTGTACTGGATCATATGTATTTTTAGTGCTTTAATAATAGCTTTTGGTGGGACTGACAGTTACTACACAGTATTTTTATTTCATAACAAGAAAACTCAGATTGGGGCCCAGATAAAAGTTTGCATTTCTACCTCTCGATGTGGCCATGTGATGAAGTTGTGGTCAATGAGATAGAAAAGTTGTTGGATAAATCTTGAAGGCTCCTTAAAACATGGCTGGATAGCTGGGCAGAACTCTTTATTATTTCCTACTTCCTCCCATTTCGTACTAGAATGAAGGCTTAATGGCTGGAGTTCCAGTTGCTACCTTGGACCAGAGGCAGCCTTGATGATAAAAGCCAGTAGTTAGGAAAGCAGAAAAGAAAAACAGAAAGGAATCTGGGTCCCCATTGCCTGTCCTTCTGCATCCCAGACTTGGTGTGCCCACCTCCTGACTTCCTTTACATTCAAGAAAAATAACAGTGATCCTATTTTAGCCACTATTAATTCTAGTCTCTGTGACTAGCAGCCAAACATATCTAAGAGGTGAGATATTTTGCTTCACCAAAACTGTTATGTGTAAATATTCCTCACTATATGGTTCCTTGGTTTATAGAGAGAGAACTTGTATAGCTGGTTATAAAATGAGAAATGCTGTGTCCCCAAATCCATTTGGTTTCTTAATTTGGAGTAACAATTAGTGAGAATTTGGACAGCAAGGGACACATGTAATTTTAAAGTGAAATTAAAGCTAGCTGATATTCTACATGCCCTGCATGTAATGAGATAGTGGTTCAGTTTTCCTATAATTTTGCTAAATAAGTAAGAGAAGCAAATAAGCCTGGACCTAAAAATATTCCTTTGAACAAAAGCTGATATATAAACATTCTTTATCAAATTTAGAAATACTGTACATCTTTCAATATATATATATACATATATATATATTTCTGCATGCTTCTAGAACATGTCTTAAACTTTAATGAGATTCACTTCTACAGTAGTAATGAAACATTTCAAGAAACATATATTTTTAAAGTATGAACCTTTTCTGAAATACAGATGCAACGCGATGTTATATAAGACTTCAACAAGTCTTCACCAGTTAAAAAAAAGCATTTTGGAGTCTACTTGTTGTGACTGGCTTTTCCAGTAGTGAATAGACACCAATATTCTCTGTCTGAATTTATGACGTAATCTTACCCTGCTGGTTTGTACCTCACTCTTTGTTACCTGCAGCCTTAGAAGGGGCATTATTTTATCTGTTCTCTCCTAAGTGAGTTCTCAGTGACAGCTCCTGGCAGAGAAGACCCCGGGCATGATTGCTCTCTGGTGCTTCACGTCAGTTATGCTTGACCTGTGGTCGGCGGAGAATCAGGCTCGTTGGAGAACTGAGTGGCATGGCAGCAAGGCATGCCCAGGGGCACGGGGCTCCCCTTTGCTTTCCCTCTACTCTCTGCAGCGCAGCACATCGTAATCCAAGCAGTACTTGCCCCTTGGAAAATGAAGGCTGTACTGATGTAGCAGGGAGAGACCTGGCAAGTTCTTGCATCTGGGTTAGGCAGTTATTAGGCGGGCAAAGGTTTTGCCAGTTACCCAGCTTCTTCCATGGACTTCTCATTTCTACCTGCCCGTCCAACCCCAGCCCTTCCATTTGCCAATTCTGGGCAATCCCTCTAAACCGGGTGACGCTACTCCTAGGACGAGGCTGGGCTCTCCCACGAGGAAGCTGAGTCAAGCGCTCAGGTTCCCGGGCCCGGTGCCGTCTGGCCCCGCCGCAGCCCTGCTGCTCCGGGAGCCCAGGCCCAGGTCGGCGGGTCCATTGGGCCCCCTCCGGGCCGCTCTCAGGCCCTGTGCCTTGCTCGGCCCCTCTGCTCCGGCCCTTGCTCCCCTCCCACACCCTGGGCCCTTTTTCTTACTTTCTTTTTCTGAAATACGTCCCAGCTTCTTTCTCCAACAGCCTGGCCGCTCAGGGGGCCGGTCCTGTGCGTCCCGTGACCCAGTTCTCCCAGCACCCTGCCGGGCCCGCGCCCTGCCCCTCCGCGCAGACCCCTGAGAGGCCCTGCCCCCGGCCCCTTGTTTCGGCCGAGCGTTTCCATCGCGGAGCGAGAGCGCGGCCCCAGGTGCACGAGGCCCCAGATGAGACAACGCCAGGCGCCGTGGCTTTGATTCTCTGCTTCTGAAGACTGCTTACCCCCTTGGCCCCCTCCTCCTTCCTCCCGCGGCCTGGGTCCCGTTATTCTCCACGTGGCTCGTCCAGCCCATTAGCAGGGGGGTGCCCAGGGCGTTCTGGTCGTCAGGACATCTGGGTGTGTGCTGCACGCCCGTCGTGGGGCTGGGGCGCCTGTCCGCGGGACACGCAGCTTTCTGTGCTGCAGCTCGGGTCAGAAGTAGAAACATCTTTGAGCTAATGGATGATGATCTTGAGAAAAATAGAGCGGTGCAAAGTGAGGAAAATTGCGCTTTTGAGACTTTGAGGTCTGAATGTGCCTGTGAGAGGCTGTGTGTGCCGCAGGGAAAAGCCCTGGGTTCTAATCTCACCTCCATGCCTGCCTAGCTGTGTGGTGTTGAAGGTGAGCCGGCAAAAGGGGCAAAGAAAGGATGAGGGTGGAGGGTCCCCTGTGGGCAGCGGTAGCCCTGGACGGCTCAGCTGCCCCCTGATCTTGCTGCGGAGTTTCTGTCCCTCCCGCTAACACCGCAGTGATGTGACGACCTCCCCCTAGAGTCGCCCCCGGCCTGCGGGCGCTGATCCCCTGCGCTGGGCACCTGCCCCCTCCCGCCACAGCTGACCCGGCGCGGGTCTCGCGTGCTCAGAGTCCTTGTGGGTTCCGGTGGGTGAGGCGCTCATCTGCAGGGCCATCAAACACCCATCCAGCCCCCAGCTTCTGTGCCGGGGTGCGGGGGGGTGCGGGTGGGGGGACGGTGGCCAGGGATCCCCGGCTGCATTGGGCGCGCATCGTGTGGCAATGGTGGACTTTGGGGTCCGACAGTCCTGGGCTTTAATCTTGCTCTGTCATTGGCTAGATTTTATCCTGGAAAGATGTACTTAACCCTTCTGGAAGTTTCAGTTTGCTCATCTGTAAAATAGGGTCAGGAATAACTCCCTGCAGGAGTTTTTGGGTTTTAAGGGCGCTTCTATACATTGGCTAGCTCAGAGCAGATGTTGACTAAACAGCGAGTGTTACGATGCGATTGCTCACCCTTTTCATCTATCACTTATGGGGCCCTTTCCCGCTTTAAATCGCCAGGGCCTTAGCAGTTAATAAGCATCTCGAGTCTTATGGCGGTTGTGGGAGACATTTAGGGAGCCAGTCTTGCCTGCCTGCCACCCACACCCGGTGTCTCGCTCTGAGAACGGAGTACCCAGGTATCAGCCGTCTGCGGAACCGAAGCCGGCGAACCGCTGAGCACACGGGGAAGCTGTTAGCAGGGTGCGCGAGGGACGCTTTCAGCTGAGGCAGCCTGGCTGTAAATGCCAGGAAACAGCAACAGCCGGTCAGGACGTGAGAAGCAGGTCGCTTGTCGGGAGCTGGCATCAGGCGGCACCAGAGGTGAAGAGCCACGGGCAGTATCAGGCCGGGAAAGCCAGCCCGGAGGCCGCAAACCAGAGGGCCGCCGGCGCAGGGGCCGGATGGGTGGCGTCCGTCGCTGCGCTGTCTTGGCCGCCACTGCCGGGTGACCGTCGGCCGCGAGCAGCATCCTCTGAACACGGAGGACTGTGATGAATGAAGACCTTGCGGCTGATTTCGCAGGAGGGCCGTGCAAGAGAAAAGCGGAGCAAAGCTCTCTGTTCCTTTTGTTTGCTGTGCCCCGTTGGGCTGCACTTGCCGGAGGTTCTGACTCCAGCGGGCAGGGAGGCGAATTTGGAGGGCCGAAATGCGACATCCGCTCGTTTTCATATTCTCGCCCTTTCAGAAGGCCTTCTACTCCTGTAGGAAGTTTTCTGTTGTGAGGATTCTTTAAAAATACTTATTCTGGGTGCAAGTTAGGAAGGATTCTAAGCTCAGAGCCTGGGGCCACCACTTCAAATGGCGTTGGAAGAGTTATCTGGGGTTGTCAGCCTTGTGGGAAGGGAGGGAGGAGGGAGATAAAATGCTGCTTGGAGTGAGGCTGTGACATTCTGTTCAGCTGCGTCACACTCCATGTCGCAGTGTCACTGGATGTCCCACGGCCCCTCTCTCCTTACTTCACGCTCGCCTCCTGCCCACTTGCCCACTAAATCCCTGGAGAGCGTGCAGATCAAAGAGCGGCGGAGCAGGCATTTCAGTAAACCCTGCATTTGGAAACCGGCTGCAAAGAAAGGAAATCTTGGCCACCGTGGGCCAGTGTTTCACTTCGGGCATTAGATTTAAGCAGAATCCTCAAAGTTTCTTAGAATTCTGAAATTAACTGCACTGTGATTATTACCTTTTAAAAAATGACTTATCTCCCATGAACTAAGGGTTCTTTAAAGTGACATACTAGTATTGTTCAAATTATTGAAAATAAACGTGAGACCCAAACTATAATGTGATGCTATAGCATTAATTTCTCTGACATCTAATGTATATTAATTTTATGAAACATGGTATAATTAAAATTTCACACAACCTGAGGTCCATGAAGAGTTCAGAATAAACTGAAGCTATCTGGAAGCCAGGAGCTGAGAAAGAACACAGAAATATCCCCGCCGCCCCAGCCCTTCCGCTGCAAGGGCACAGTGGGTTCTGCAACAGTGGAGCAGATAAAGGGCCTTGGAAAACTTTAATATAACAATTTAAATGAATATAAGTATTAGCTCTAATATGCTCTTTTAAAAATAAGAATAAATGATGGAATTGAATAAATATCCATGTGGTTTTCAATTGTTAGGAAAACCAATTTGGGTAGAAAATGTGCCTGTTAATCACTGTCAGAAAAGAAGTGTCATCGTGGACGCCCACCAAAGAGAAGCACCGGCCTCACCTGCGGGGACCGAGCTGCTTAGGGAGATGCACTCCTGTGGAGTAAGAGTTACATTTTTGATAAAATGTCTGACTATAAAAATTCCTCTTGGGAGAAAAATGAGGAGTTAGAAGGTGCTGCCTTTGTGGCATGATCGAGAATATGTCCATGTGTTTATTTTTATTTGGTGTCCTGACTTGACAGAAGTAAAATTTGAATTTATGGTCTTAAGTGACTAGAAGGAGATTAGGATTTTTTATACATTAAGACTGCAACTAAGTAATTCTTCCACCATTTCTGAAAGCAGTGGAAACTCTTTATATTTTTTAGACTTTACTGACAAGGGACTACTTCATTCTTTTGAGTTAAAAAAAAAACACCTTTTATTTTTTAAACTCTAAATTAGGTTAGTGTCACACAATTGTCCAAGAGTATTTTTGAAGGGACACTGGTATTAGACTGGTGAATTTCACTTAGCATCACTGCAGAATAAATAAAAATATAATTTTTCCCCTAAGCTCACACTTCGACTGTGAATTATTTCTTTACTCCCCATCAGCATAAAATTTACTTATATCAGTTGTATTTATGCAAACGTTACGAGCTTTATTCTTCAGAGACATTAGTTTCATGAACTAAATTTAGAGCCACTTCTCGGTTTATTTCATGAGTGACGCTGCTATTTTAAAACACATACAGAAGCAAGGAGATTTTATGTCCACTTTTGATGTGTCTTACTTAGAAATGTGTATGTAGTTTAAAACAGTATATGCTCGCACTTAGCTTGAAAACATGGGGATGATTCCATTTTGCAAGGACGCCTGTCTGACGACCTGTGGGAACTTAAATGCACCTTCAGTGTCACTGAAAACAAAAAAAAAGACTGACTTTTTTCCTTCATGCACTTTAAACTTGCAGATGTTGTTATACAAACAGATGCCCACTTCTGACCATTTATGTACGATTAGTTCTAAGTGAGTGAATCACATTTCCTCTGGGGAATAGGAACTGCATAAACGTGAGGGCTGACATCTCTTTTGTTGTTCCATTTACTGGCAAATAAAATGAACTTTTAAAGCAATGTTTGTTTTCTGATTTACAAGTGATCTGCACTTACATCCTGCTCCCCTGGCCCCGCCGAGCCCACTGTAGCCTTCTCTTACTTATTAATTCTGTTTGTGTTCTCTTAATCTTACCATTTTAATATCACCCTTATGGTCTCAGTTTAGGTTATGATATATAATTAAAGGAGTGAGAAGCAGAGATTAGAGGGATATGTATGTTTGTACTATTTTAGAGCAATGTCCTTCATAGACCTCTCCACTTTTTATGTCTTTCCATCACTTTTTTTTCCTTCCTTGTCATTTGTCCTGTCAGTTTGAGCTGCCTCTCACCATCACATCCCTTTAGCAAAGCCAAAGGGGTTTCCGTAATTCTCCATAATGAGCTGCATAAGCTGAGAACGCAGGGTTAACACAAAGCCAAAGACGCCAACTGTACGGGGAGAGGCGACCTTAGGTCACGGTCACCGAGGAAACCCCTAACTACACGGGGGAGGAGGGCTTGATGGACCCATCGTCTGCCTGTTGACTTCATGATTCCTTCCTACAGAGCGGGGTGGGCTCGGTCTGTGCCATGCTTTTCTCTGCTTGCTCCTTAGCTGTACTAAACGAAAAAAGAGCGAGGGCTTCTTCCTGTCTGTAATTATTGCAGGATTTTCCCATTTTTTATTCTAAAGCTTTATTGGTGGCTTGACGGGTGGCAGATTCCACTGTAAGATGAACTTCCCTATCTTGTTTCTCAGGCTGATATTGCATTTCCACTTACGATATTTCAAAAGGGATGTCTGACCCGACAGCACTGTTTACTCATTATCATAGTCATGACTGGGTGGTCAAATTAAAATATGCATCATTATAGCTTGTAACTCTATAGGAAGATGCTGAATTCTAGAAAGAGCTGTACTGTCATCCTAATCAATGTATGGTTCTTTTCTATGTGGAGAAGATCTAAGCTTATATTTCCCAGGTAAAGGCAGCAGGCTAAATATGGTAAAATAAAATTAGAAGGAAACAAGAAAAAAAACCTGTGACTCCCCACTGCACAGTCTTCTGATTAATTACAGTTCCCTGGTTCTACCAGCATGTAATCAAAGGTGTATTTTCCAAACAGAACCAACACATTGCTGTAGAGAAACACACAGCAAGCATTCTTTACTGTGCAATAAAAAGATGTGCCGGTTCACACATCTTGCCCACCTCGTCCCTGTAACCAGAAGACAGGGAGGAGGAACACTGCTCACTCGTAAATATAAGAAATTGGTCTCAAACAGAGACAAATTATTGGGTTAAATCTTCACCAAACGTGTCTACCTTTCTCTGAGAAGTGACTTGTGTGGGACTGTGGCTGCACCGTCATGCTCTTTAGTGCCTGCCTGGCAATATTTCTTTGCTTTGAGAAGTTCTCAGAATATGATCTCACTCTATCACTCCAAAACATAAGCTCCATGGATGCCCCCAACCCTGGGGTGGTGGGGGCTTAGTTCCCCGGCTGTGCAGATCCAAGTGGACACCAGATGCCAGGTGACCCTGGCTTCGGGAGTTGGCGACCGAAATCTGCCCTGTGCCGAGCAGGAGTTCAGTGAGCTTCCCTTTCCCACCTCTGCCCTTCCGTGCTCTCTGCTGCCTGCAGGGCTGCTGCCACCCACACACGCTCGCTTTAATGAATTCCTTCCTACACTCTTCTGAACTGTTCGAGAATTTTTTCTCAAGCAGAGTCAAGAACCCTCCTGCATCCAGGCTGAGGTTCCCCCTAGTGCTCAGGGAGAGACCTCTCCGGACGCAGCTGCCCCAAAACACAGCCGCTATGGGTATGAAATTGATGCTCAGGATTTCAGCACTTCTCTCTGGGCACCCAGGTGTCATCCACGTGCTTACGTGTATTTTTCCTAAGGCACAAATGTGAGTTGACGTCTATGAGAGACCAGCTTCAGGCAGACAGACACTTAGCTCTTAGCCCACATAACCACCCAACACATATCAAAAACAAGATTTTTCTCTTCTTGCTGCCAAATCCTGCAGAGGCACCCTCAGGAAATGATCAAAACTTCAGTTTTACATATTCAAGTAAATTCACAATAAATGCTTTTTCAATAATAATAATACACTGTAACTTAGGTCAGTTATGTAACAAAATTAACTTCAATAACTTCATAAATGGCTCTAATAGCTTAGTATTTATAATATTTGTAAAGGTCTAAGGAGCCCTTCAACTTTTTCGATTATGTTTTATAAATGTTTTATGAAAAAATTATATGCTGTGATGATATTTTGGAATTGAAATCTGTTTAAGTTCTCTGGATTTCTCTCTTAAATGCAGTAAATCTATTTTGGCACAAAGCATTCATACACAAAGTAACCTATTGATTCACAGGGCAGAACGCAAATTAATGTGAACATACATGTAAACTGCCATTAAAACAAGCTTTGTGATGCTAAAAATTATTCTCATAGCATTCTTGTTACATGACCTGTTGCTTTTGCATATCCTTCCACATCTCTAGGCAAAGCAAGTGGTTCAGGCCTCCGTGCGCTCACAGGGTTCGCATTCCTTGGTTTCTCTGCTGCAGCGGAGCGATAGGCGGCTCCGTCTTTCTCTTCCAGATGAGCAGAGATGATGTTCTGTAGTGCCCACAGTAGACAGTATATGTTTGCTAACAGGATGAATTAAATACTGCTTGAGTATTATGTTGACATTCAAAAATCTTTTTCTCAACAGATAATTCTACTAGTAGAATTAACTGCAGAGAATATTATAATAAATTAGATCTATTGTACAAACTGAACCCACATAATACATTTAAGAGGTACTGAGTAAAAGTCAGAGATTCAGAGGGTGTGATGATGCTTCCCCATTAAAATGTTGGTGAAGAATTCATGTAGGAATTTTACTGTATAAATGTCAGACCTTTCACTAGATCTGGTGTCCACTGTAATGAAACATAAAGATCTATTGGGAAGGTAATAGAATATGTACCAGAATATAATAGATGTTTTACGTCCATTGTTTAATGCTCATAGTGGTCCATGAATTATATATTATTAGCCATATATTTTAGAAAAGGATGTCTGTCTCAAAGTATGCAGCAAAATAGGATTTGTACACAAGTCTGACTCCAAGAAGTCTACCTTCTTTCCATGACACAACACATCTACTCAAGGTAGAAGATAAGATAGATGGTTGAGAAAAGGATGGCCTCATTCTTTGGGGTGAGACTGAAAACCAACTCAGAGCAAGTGGTGTGAGTTTGTAAAAAAAATGCTGTATGCTGAGAGTGAATTAGCTGAAGCACTTTCCAAATCAGTTCAAATGCTGATTTTCTGTTGTTTTCCTGTTCTTACAAAAAAGAAACGTTTTGTGCCAACTGAATAGTTTTAAGTGACAAATTACATTACATGCTCTAACAGCACTAAAACATGAAAAATTATATGCAAATGTCTAGCATTGGTTTTTCAATAACAGTGATCAATCCGTTAGCTAATGTTTGTGTATATAAGGGAAACGAGACCTGAGCAAGTTCATTATTACCGGGGGAGCCTCCTTCTCAAATCCCTCCAGTCAGATAAGCCACCAGAGGCCCCCTGGGAGTCTAGCCACCCACACCCGGGGTGGCTCTCTGGCCAAAGGAGCTGGTGCTGCCCCCTCTCGAGGAGCCCCCTCTGTCGGTGGTTTGCCCGACTGCACCTGGGAGACCCTGGCACCCAGCTGACCAGCAGCTGCGGGCCCACCCTGTAGGTGGGACTGGCAGACACGGTTGCCTCGTGAGGGCTGCTTCCAGAGTGGCTGCACCCGATCTCGCCATCTGACCTCAGACTCTGGCAGCCACGAACCCGCAGAGAACCTGGGGCCGGTTTCCCGTGGTCCCCAGAAACGAAGTGCCATGCTCAGGGGCACTTGGGATCACTGATGAGAGAGGCTGGCGACAGCCTGGGATGTCGGGCGGGGCAGGCACGGAGGTGCAAAGCCCCCAGGAGTGTGCTCAGAGCCGCCACCAGGTAGTTAAGTCATCGCACGGGGCCTTGTTGGGGCAGATTTTTGCTGTCCCAGAATGCCTGTCTGCAGGGTGGACTGTATGTGGAGGTGGAGTGGGCACGTGAAGGGGCAGTATGATTTGAGAGTTTCTACTTAAACTATTTTATCATTGTCGTGACACTATCTGAAATGGTAGCCACATTGTTGTACTCCTATACAGGAAAGAAATGGAACTTTTAGGTTAAAATGTGGACAGAGTGGGGGGTAGATCTGAAGCTCTGCATCTTGGTTTCTTCTTGAGGCTTCTTTCTCTACTATTTTAAGAAACTCTGGCCAACATTAGAGAAATGGTTAATCTCTGTGAGTAAGCAGTCAGCATCTGTGTTCTGGACCAATAGACTGGGCCCAAGGAGCATTTCATAGACTATTCAGCTTTGATGGGAAGACAGAATGGCCTTTATGAAGCACCCATTATGTACTGGACACTGTATATTGTTTTAGACACAACAGGGCATTTAACACTCCCAAGGGGTCTCTGTGGCAGTGACAGGGAAGGAAAGAGATGGAAAATAGTGGCCTAAATCCTGAGTAGGATCTTGAATTGGACAAATTACCTACTTTGGACCCTAAAATCTAACATCTCTCTACTTCCATGGTGAAGAAAAGAAGACTGAAGGATTCTTACTGTAATTTTATTGTAATTGTGTAGCAAATTGCTTAGGGGTGTGGTGAAACCACAGTTGGCACCAGTATTCCTTATTCCATGTCTCCTTACTGTAAAACCCACATCCCCTTCCTGGTACATGGGGAAGAAGTCGAAATGTGGGAGAGATTAAAATGCGGCCGGGCAGGCCATGCTGCCAGGCTTCCGATCCAGGCTCCACTACGTGTGCGTGGACTGCTCTGTCTCTGTGTCTCTTTATGCAAAGGTACACGTGGAAGTGATTCTAGGAGCAGCTGTTTCACAGGGCTGTTGCGGAGATTAAACACTCCAGTACACAGAATGGGCCTGGTAGACAACAAGCCTCCAAAGAGGCGAGCTTTTACTACTACACGTTACAGTGACAAAGATCAAGTGTAGAGGCTGTTTCTCTGCCTGGTCCTCGGGTAGGGCTGGACCAAGATCCTGGGCGCTGTCAAGGGAAAGGGCATACACTTCCTGATCAGCGGTGAAAAGGGCTCAAGATCAAAGAAAACCTTGCTCGTTTCAATATTTTTCCTTCGAAGTGGTCCTGAAGAACTACATTGTTTAAACCTTGACAGCTTCCAACTAAACAAACAGTGAGTGTTGGTCAAGCTTATTCTTAAAAATAATATTAATGGAGGCAAGACTGTATGCTAAGATGGGGATGTAAAGGAAAAGTAATAGCACATTGTAACTGAGGCCATCTATTTCCCATCTTTTTAACTAAACTTCATTCTAGGAGACACACCTGTAACTCAAATGACTGTTGAGTGGAGTGAGTTCTCTCTCTCAAGTAGAAAAAAGCCGCTCAATGATTTTTACCCCTCTAATCTTTGAAATGCAATGTGTTTTACAGACTTTCAATGATAGGAAAAGTACCTTCTGTTTTTTTTTTTTTTTACGTTTTAAAACGGGTTAATTTATGTTGTGTAATTTGTGAAGCTTTAACATTTTCCACTTTCGCTGTTTGAAGACTCCTTGCTTTAAATGAAGAAACAAGGAAAATATAGCACGTGGAACCCATGTTAAACAGCTTGATAATTCTTTGTAAAATAATTCTGATCACAATGATAAAAATGCACAATTACAAGAATGCAGTAGACTCTAATGATTAATCTGTGGAATTAATGTATCATCCATTGAGCTGTTACTATCTCACCACGTTAGGATGCAATGGTAACATTTAGTCTCTGCCTTCAAGGAGTTCATAGCTTGGCAGGGGGAGAAAAAGATGTTGCAAAAAAGTTCAGCAAATGTAAGAAATGTCGTAGTAAAATGTACAAAGCGCTGATGTCGGAAACAACTTTGGGAAAAGTTGAGAGCGTCACTAGAGAGAATCTTACCAAGCTAAGAGTGCCTAAGCTGATCACAAAGTGGCTGCGGAGTAGATGCACGTGAGCATCCTGGGAGGGGAGAGACGCCGGTCTCGGAGCGGCCGGGGGTGAGGTCCCCGCTACCCCCGTGGGCTGAGCCGCCCTGCAGGGCTCGGGGGTGGCTCTGTGCACCTCCCCTCAGGCTGACAGCCCTCCTCCACTCCCGAATCAGCTGCGCATCCAGGAGAGGGGCTGGTTCTCGCCTCGGTGTGAAGCTGGAGGCGTATGCGAATCATCCCTCTCCCCATGTGCCTGCGCGAGGGGCCACCTCCGTCGGACGGAGTACCAGCATGCAGGACAGCGGCTTGCAACACATCACACACGCGTGCCCACGTGTGAGGAGGGTGTGCGTGTCGGCCAGACCCGCTGGGAAGTCCCTGCGAGGCCCCGGGTCCCGCGAGCGGCCCGCCGCCTCCCCGGGAGGACGGGCGCGCGGCCGCGGGCCTGCGGGGCGGGCGCGGGGGCGGGAGCGGAGGGCGCGCGGGGGCCGGGCCGCTGCTGACGCTGGCGGCGGACGCGGCGCGCGGCGGAGGCGGTGCTCCAGCGTCTCCGGGGCTGCGGCGCCCGCGCGCCCCTCGGTGAGTGCGCGGCCCAGGGCGAGGGCGCCGCGCCGGGACCCGGCCGGACCCCAGCCTGCAGCCCGGCCCCCTGCGGCCGCGGTCGGGCCCCGCGAGCCGGCGCCGCGCTCCCTCCGCGGGCGGCAGGGGGGCCGGGGCGCAGGGGGCCTGGGGAGGGAGGCGGGGACCCCGGGGCTCATGGGGGCCGAGCGCAGGGGGACCCCGGGGCGGGGCCCCTGGGGAGGCGAGGCGGACCCCAGGGCGCATGGAGGCCGGGCCCAGGGGGACCCCGGGGCGCATGGGGGCCGGGCGCAGGGGGACCCCGGGGAGGGGCGGCGGGGACCCCCGGCGCGCCCGTCCTGCGGCCGCGATCACACTGACAGGTGCGCGTCAGGCCGCCCCGGCGGCGGGTGCCCCCTCACTGCCGGTGACCAAGGGAGCGGTTCCCGGTGCCGGAGGTGCCCCAGGCCCGGGCGTGCCTGACCCGCGTGGGGCCTCCCGGCCGCCAGGACACCCGCCGGGCGCACTGAGGGGCGTGAGGGCCGGTGGACCCACCACACGCTGGTTTGGGCACTTGTGTGACTGTCTTGTGAACCAGAGAACATTTTCACGAGCAAAGGAACGCTGACAAATGTATTTCCCGCTACTTATAATGGTATATTGTCTGAAATCCATGGAAGGAGTTCCAGGAAGATTTCAGGGTTTTGTTTTGTATTCGGAAAAAAGTTCTTTCAATTTATTGAATACAAGACTGGTAGAGAGGCCTCGTGAAAGCCGGTTTTGCTGTAAAGTGTTGAATATTTGCGTGCATGCACTTCCTAACCCGCCACCCCCATTTCTGCAGTTTAAAGGTAATTATGGATTTTGACATTTTGTCCCCACCCCCACCCCATCTCCATGTGAACCTCTGGTCAGAAACCAATACTTCTCTGTTTTATTTAATTTGCTTCTTTAAACCACAAACCACTTAAAAAATAATTTCAGATATGAGTAGGTTTTGTTTTCTTCATTAACTGTTACTTTCTCTGGCGCTGTGTCTAGAGTATCACACATAGATGTCACCGAAAAGGAGGTCTGAACATTTTTAGAGAATTCAGGGGTGATCATTTTTCAATTTTACAACATGAAACTGCTCATAAATATTCTGCCATTTGAATGAAAAGTTGGCCAATCTCTTTGTGAGGAGAGAACCCCAGACCAACTGTGCTTCCAGGTTCTCTGCAATGAAAACCTGCCGGCGGGTCAGCACCTTGTCATCCCAAAGACTGTCTGGCAGGAACATCGCTTAGAGGTTCAGATGATGCGAACAGAAAGTCCAGCAAGTGTTCTATGGCTCTGACCCTCCCACTTAGCCAGCGCATCACAAACACCGTCCTGGTGTCCAGGCAGAGCCACTTACAGTGGTTTCATTGATTGACCTAAAAGGTTGCTTTTTATTTAAAAGGCTGTGTGGTCTCTTGTGTCAGACTAAAAGCAAGAGGTTCCAGATTCTGTTATATTGCTGTTTCAAAATCTGTAGTAAGCATTTATATTGTGTAAAATGCTATGTGTCGTCTCCTTATGTCTGCCTGCCTTTTCATCAAATAAATCAAGATAATGTACTGAGAGCCATCCTTACCTCAGAGCAGCAGGTCCTAGCAGATATATATTTGGTTTTTCTACCTTTCTGCCATTTATCCTTTTGCAGACTTGAGTATCCCATTATCCAGAGTTTATTCTCCCTGGAATAGAATCTTCAGTGTTTATTTCTCGCCCAAGGCTGCTCTGTTGTCCAGCCATGATTCCTACATTTCTTTTTCCCTTTGTTCATCCCTCAGCAGGTGTTCACTGAGTGCCTGCTGTGTGCCAGTCGTCACGTGGTACTGACTCCTTAGGGCTCCTGCTTCCTTTCTGTTGGGACGTTACTCTGTATCTTCCGCTCCTCTGTCTAGGAAACTCAGCAGTAATTAGGGCTTTGGCTTTGCTGTCAGGAGGCACTTCTGCCTGTTTCTGCGGGTTGGTAACTGTACGACCTTGGGCAGCTTGTAGCCTTTCTGAACCTCGGCTTCTTCACTGGTAAATCCAAAGGGTTGGTGAGATGTTGTATGAAAAATGCTTGCCAAGAGTCCAGCCCACAGAAAGGGCTAAACAAACATTAATTAGTACTGCGTTGTCTATGTCTGCTTAGAGGAGTCTGTCTCCGAAATGGCACCTCCCCTCAGGGTTCTGCCAGGCCACGTCAACATCCAATCCGTCAGCAAATCTCGCTGGCTCTTTTAAACACATCAGAAGCGCATACATTTCCAGCCATCAGACAGAGCATCCCTTCCAGCACCAAAGGCAGATTGGGTCACTGCGGCACCTCCAGCCCCGCGCGGGATGGAAACCACGTGCACAGGGTGGCCTCGAGGCCTGATGTCCATCAGGGGCTCCCTCCCACAGCCGGTCCTTTTGGAGTCCCCTGCGCCCACTCCTGTCCAGGCACCCTGGCCTGCTCGCCGCCCCGTGGATGCACTCGCCCTGATCACTCGGCACAGGCCTTCCCCGTTTCTTGTTCTGTCTGGGCCCCTCCTTCTGCAGGTATCTGCTTTCCCCTCTTGCTTCTCTCACGTCTCTGTTCAGATGTCACCTTATAACTCGGCACTCCCTAGGAACTTTCTCCTGCTTCAGTTTCTCCATCAGCTCAGAACTTTCTAGAATACTATGCACCTAATTTTTCTCAGTTTACCGTCTCTTCTCCTCAGTGAGGCACAAGATGCAGGGCGACAGGGCTGTCTGTTAGAGACCCTCTCGGGTGACTGAAGAGCAGTTGGTAAACATTGAACAAACAAACGAGTGTTAACTATGGAATCAGCAAATCTAGACGTGGTATGATTTTGGACATGTAGCTTAAGCTTTCTGAGCCTCAGTTTCAGTATTTGTAAAATGAGGATAACATTCAGCCTTTACGGGCACAGTTGTGTTAAAATCCTTTCACACTGAGAATAGCATAGAAAATCACTCAGTAAAGTAAAATAGAGTTGATGATATTTTCATGCCTGTTTTTAATGGGAATGACCAAGAGTCACTATTGGACAGTGGTGTCCAGGGGAGGAAGTACCTGGAAGCAGGCAGCCACTTGACACATGAAATCTGTAGTTTTCACCCCCACACTGTGAGGAAAGCAGCTACGTGGGGATTTTCCTGGTGAGGGCGCAGCATGTTAGAGAGGTGAGGCGTTTGTCCGAGGCCGTGGAGCAGGTGGGCAGCGGGTTAGAGCCGCAGTGCGCCCCTCCCCCGCACAACCGCCACGGAAACAGGTGGGCGGACGCCGCCCCCTCACCCCAGGCCGCAGGGGAGGCGGGACGCCGGGCGAGGATAGGCTGCTGTCCTTACTTACCTTTTAAGGACCTAATACTGAATAATTTAACTGTCTGCCCTTTTGATGTACAATTATATTTACATTTGCTGTTGATATTTTTTATTGAAGTATTGTTGAGGTACAAGTTGTATTGGTTTCAAGTATACAACACAGTGATTCCACAGTTACCCAGATTATTAAATCTTGACCCCAACAGTGTAGCTACTATCTGTCACCCTAGGAAGATGTTACAGAGCCACTGACTATGTTTTCTGTGCTGTGCTTTCATCCCCATGACTAATTTATATTACGATCGAGAGTTTGTGCCTCATTATCCCCTTCACCTGTTCCCCCCACCCTGACATACAATTCTAAAAGTGATTATATCTAGGGAGGGATGAAAGAAATGATAGTAAAAAGTGTTCTGTTAACTGCAAAGAGCTTTGCCTATTAGCATATGTATATCAGCACACGTGTATGTTAGTGTAAGATTGTGGTTTACATACAGTCAGAGCAACATACATATGTATGTTAGTATACTTACAATTAGCATATGTGTATTAGTATGAGTATAATTCCTTACTGTATTTTAGTATGTATATTTGTATTAGTATAGTAATATATACTATATACTAGTCTAACTAGTGTATTGTAGTTTAGTATAATACAACAGACTAATTGAAGAAAACAGCCTTTAACTTTGTTTTGTACTAATACAGCCAAGAACTGTCCGAACACAGCTGTATGTGTTATGGGACATATGCCACAAAAAATGAAGTATACAAAGTCTATTTAAAAATTTTTTTGAGGACTTGGATTCAAGGTGCTGAAATAAAGCTCACACTGTTGGCAGAGCGCGTGCAGTCATCTTGAAGAAAAGGAGTTACAGATGAGTTTTCAGACATAAATACTAAGGAGCATCAGCAAATTTGGAGAGATTCTTTTTCGGTCTTAGAATAGTGTTCCGCAGTGAAGGTGGTCTGTCCTTGTTGGTGAGGCGTCACAAGATGCTGAGGCCTATATTAGCAGGGCTGTGCTGTGGGTGCGGGGTACTTGGCTAGAAATGTCTTTTTTGTAGCGTATGAGTTCATGAAGAACTTTTCCATACGCATCCATAAATTCTTTACAATGTACACGAAATACTCCATCTCAGTGGGACTTGTCATTGTGCAAAACGACTGCCCAAGCCAGGGTCCCTGCCACAAGAAACGGAGCCCACTGTCCTGAGAGCCTTGCGAACAGCCGTTGATTCCCGAAGGCGCTCACGAGTAAGGAGACCAGGGCACCCTGGGAAACCGGATATTACAGCCATTGCCGGGGCGTCTGTGTTGCCCAGTCTTAAGACCTGGTGACCTCTGACTCACACTGCTGAAGTGGCCTGCGAGCTGGTTTCCCACTGCCATCATCGGAGCCTCATACGCTGACAGAGAAATCTTCCCCAAACTCTGCTCCAGCTGCGTCACTCGGCTCCGAAACCTCTGATGCCCTGTTCTCTACTCGGTGAATGTAGAACAACACTTCTGTATAATCTCCCTTGAACCGGCCCCAGGTTATCCCTGCCTCTCACAGGAAACCCCAAGTCCTGTGTTCCAGCCACACTCATCTCTGTACTGGCCCCAGTGTCGTCTGTTTGCTCAGAGTATCTCCCCTTTCTCCTGTGAATTCCTCACCACTCTTGGCCTTTAGGACCAAGTGAAATTCTGGCTTGTGGTAAGATGTGTGGCATTCCTAATGTCTACTGCAGATGTGAGTCCCTCTGGAGTTGGAAACCGGGGCTGAAGTCCTGTGGGTTATCAGACGGTATATAACATCTCAGCCTACCGTTACCAACGGCTTCATCACTGCGTCCTGGGAAAAGCCGGAGGCCTCCAGAGGACTGGCAGTGGCGTCCACCTGGTGATGTCATTACTCACGGGAAGGAGTGTGATGGCACGCACCGGTCCAGTTCTCAGAGATACAGTGTCCTCAACAAGCACAGTTGAAACTCCTGGCATAAAATCAGTGGTACATTGCAAAAGGACAGTTAGGTCCACTCAGCTACTTCCACCGATGCCCAGAGAACAAGGAAACAATTCAAGCTACCCTGCGGTCAGTCACATGATCCCGCGCTGGTGAGGTCAGTCTCAATAGTAATAGCAGGCTCATTCATCTGGGAATTACTGTGCATCTTTTATATCAGACTGCTTTACATCGGGAACTTTCTAGCCAACCTGTAAAAGGCAAATTTTTGGACTTGATATCTGGGTTGGGGAGGCACAGCGCAGTGTGGAAGTCAAGTGGCTTGGGTTTCACTTCTGGCTCTGGCACGGGCTTCTTTGGTTATTTGGTGCAAGTTACTCAAGGCTAGGTCTCAGTTTCACTATTTGGAAAGAGTATTCTCGTCATTGGGCTGCTACGAAATCTCAATGAGAGGTTCACGAAGCTCCTCAGCACAGCGTCTGGTGTGTGTAAGTACTCGGCAGGTGTCGGCCTTAGTGACGATGGCAGAACGCGGGGGCCGGAGCCGACCCGAGATGGTGCCAGGCGGGCGCGTTGCTGCGGGTCCTCCCTGAGCCCTCACCGCAGTCTTTGCATTCCACTGCTCTGCCTTCTCTTCCTCAGTGGAGGCTAGTGGCCGCGTCTCCCCACCTCACCTAAACAAGGAGGGGGCTTCTCTTTCCGAGCGGGCCTCTCGCCTCATCTGGTAGATATCTGTTAATTGCCTGCTAGGATCCAGCCCTGTGTTGTGTGTGCCCTGGAAGTAAACTGCCCCCTCCCTGAGGGCCTTATGACCCAGTGATGGAGGCAGACCCATAAACGTTATTTCACTAGGATATGCCCAGAGCTAAGATAAAAACGTATTGTTTAAGATAAAATCTCATTTATGGTTGCAGAGTTGAATCTAAACAAGTTGAAAGGGTTGTGGATTTTGACACGAGACTCACGGAACGGTTGTGTGGACCGTAAAGATGCTTTATGCAGACTATGGAGCTGAAGCCAGCTTTGGTGCCCCGGGCATCAGCGACCGCAGGAGCCAGAAACCAGGGCCAGGTGATGAGGCAGCCTCGCGTATGACGTCAGGAAGTGGGCATCAGCAGAGGTCTTGTTCAAGTTACTGTGTGGGTTTTGAAATTTGGGAGCCCCTGGAAGACACTTGGGCTGTGGAGTGTGAGGCAAGAGGAAATATCAGCCATGTTCAGCGTAAAATGAAAGGACTAATCATAGTCCGGGGTCTTCTGCTCATTCTCTAGTATCTAAGCCGCCGAGTCTGTGTGTGGAAACAATCAGCTGAGGACATGATGGGAAGTATTTTCTTGGAGGAAACACTTCCAGCTCTGGTGTGTTGGAGAGGGCAGGGGCCAGGACCGGGTCCACCTCCAGACGCTGGCTCTCGTGCATCCTGGAGATGCGAATCCGTCGACCTGCAGCGGCTGCCAGCACTGGCTTCCTCCTGTGATGCAGAAATAGCAGCATTCATAGCATCACCCTGGGAACTAAGCTCTGTCCTGGGGCAGGGCTGTTGCCCGATACTCTAGTTCTGGAGATAAAATAATGCTGGAGAGGAACAGCTGTGTCCAGAATGTTCTGGATGTTCTAGTTCGCTTTGGGCATATGGACATGATGCAGCTCACAAAACAAGATTCTGAAAAACAGCAGTAAAATATGTATATGCTGACCATCCACAAAGCATTTATTAGAAAAAGAATCCAGGGGATACGGACTCAGGCTTCTAAGTCCTGCTGCCCTGATTGTGTGTGGGGTTGGCAGGGAGGTGGGGCGGCGACTACAGAGGATTCCTCAGTGGTAAGAGAAGCAGCAGGAATCTGTTCATTTCTTAAGTGCTCCCCCTGTCCAGTGGGCACTCCGTGGCCCTGAGATGATTCCCGTGTGCTCTCATTGGCCGTGGCTTTTGGGCATTTCCAAAACTGTTGCATGACGTCAGGTCACAGCTGACCCGTCCTGGCACCCTCGCATGCTGAATATCATCAGAACACATGATGCTCGTTTTTGTTCTTTGCCACTTCTCTGCTCTTTGGTGTGAGAAATAAAACATGTCTCTGCTGCTGTGTTCATGATGGATCTAACATTAAAAAAAACCACTTCTGTAGTCTCCATTCCTGAGCCATCTGAGCCATGGCCTCTGGGAACAGGTATTTCAGAGAATTCGTGAAGATCAGCAAGGACTTGAAACTGCCTGGAAGATCGATGACTCCAAATCGCACCGTCTATTCATTTGTTCATGGCGTTTTACTCCCCGCGCTTTGGCGTGCACATTGCTTTCCTCAAACAGTTCAGACAAGTCTTCATTAGCTTACATTGTGGGTTTAAGACACTCGTCAGCCCCTAGTACTGGACTGGGATCCGGACGCCTTGGACCCTGATCTCAGATCCTCCATTGACTCCCAGCTGCCTCAGGCCTGTGGCTTGATCTTTGTACTTCTGGCCGTTTGTAAAATGAGAGTGCTTATCTCTGGGTGCTTCTTTCCCAAAGAGCTCAGGATTCGTGGAGGGTTCTTCCACTTACATATTTTTTCCTGACCTAAAGAAATATATATTGGATAATTAATCATCTCCGGAGAAGAATGTCTCCAGGATGAGAAAGGGGTGACTGCTGGGGCTGGGCCAGGTCCGCCTTCCAAGGTGGGGAAACGGCTGGAACTCACGGGGCTGCGGCAGGGAAGGCCGGCAGGCCTTGGGGCAGGCGAGGCTCCGACTGAGCTCTCCTCCTGGGGCCTGGAGCAAGTCACCTGATCTGTGTGAGCCTCAGTTCCCTCCCTAATGGTAAGGACGGTATGTCAGAGGGTTGTGACGACAGAATGAAATAATGAGGCCTGTAGACATTTCACACAGAGCCTGAGGTCCGGTGCTGTGGGCTTCGTGAGGGTCCCTTTTCTCTCAGTTCTAAGTAGAGGAAGGAGAAAAGGAGTAGGCAGATGGCAGTGAAATGACTGCCTTTATTATTACATTTTATCCCAGTTTCATCAGCTTTATTGCTGAAGACAAAGAGATGCAGCTTAGCCTGAGATCTCGCCAAATGGGCTCACCAGAACAGAAGCCCAGAACTAGATGGGCTTGGTCAACCAGTCCCAGTCCCGGTGGGTGTAGTAGGCAGGCTTGTGCTGTGCGTGGACAGGCGGCTCCCTACCGGCAAGGAGAGGGGAGCCGAGCAAGACTTTGGAGGTGGGGCCCGGGCATCAGCGCTTTGAGAAAGTGGCTGGACTCGCCTTGCACACCCAGCTCAGGCCCACTGCCCTGGCACACCACACCCTTAGCTGGTGCCCTTCGTGCGCCTGCGCCAAGCCTCCGTGCCGCCTTCACAGGGCACGGGTCCTGCGGACCCTTCAGCCTTGAAGCTATCTGACAACTAGACCGTGGACATTTTTACAAAAATACATACACATATGCACATTTGTGAGTGTATAGTGTAAGATCTGAAAGTAAATTTTAAAAAAAAGTTAAATCATTAGGGACTTGAACTCTGAGGAGAAGGGTGCGGGCGGAGGAGGGTGCTGATTGTTTTCAGTGGCTGCTCCATTTGCTTCTTCATCGCTTTAATTCTTAAATGACTGTATTCTGATCGTAACATACAAATAATAATCTCGAAGGGGGGAAGTATGGCGTCTTGTCGCTCTGCGTTGCCTCCTGCGTGGCCTCCGATGCCCTCTGTCCTCATCCCCGTGTGGGCAGTGTTCCGTTCTCTCCTGTCCCGTCCTCACCTCTGTTCTGTGCTTCTCCTTCCTCCCCAAGTCCTCCTCTGATCGGAGGTGCGGTCAGGTGACAGGGCGGCGCTAATGCTTCCCCTCCATCCTGGGAGTGTCGTGGCGCCCTAAGCGGTGACAGGCGCCGTCTTTTCCAGCTGCCCCTTCATCCGGCCATTCCAAATCCGGTGACGGGAACAGATGGCGGGGACACTGTTTTCCTGCCCTCACCCCGTGTGTCTTTTCTCACACAGGCAAACTGCGGAGCTGAAGCTTTGAAGGATGGGTAGAGACTTCCGGTATTACTTCCAGCACCCCTGGTCTCGCATGATCGTGGCTTACCTGGTGATCTTCTTTAACTTCCTGATATTTGCGGAGGACCCAGTTTCTCACAGCCAAACAGAAGCCAATGTTATCGTCGTTGGAAACTGTTTCTCATTTGTAACAAACAAATACCCCGGAGGAGGTGGCTGGAGGCTCCTGAAGGTGCTTCTGTGGCTCCTTGCCATTCTCACAGGACTAGTAGCTGGCAAATTTCTGTTCCATCAGCGTCTGTTCGGTAAGTACCAGTGCGGCGTGCGTGCACGATTAGCTAATCCTGCTCCAAGAGAGAGCTTTGTTTCCAAGCGCCGAGTCGGGGCGCACCCTCGTTTGCCTGCAGCCTCGATTTGCTTTGCTTTGCCGCCCCCAGGGCCTTCAGCTGTTGTGTGTAATGGTGCCCTTGTCTATGGCTAAGGAAAACTGGCAGGAGGTAAAATTTGTTCTAAATTCAATTTCACAACGTGGCCGTAGAGCTAAAATGAATGACCTTAGTTAGAGAAGACACGAGCATAGCTCTTTCCCCGTAAACAGGACCCAAGTATGGGGGGTCCCATAAAGGGTTTGTAAGTCATAAAGAGGATGCACCCGTGGCACATCACATTTTCATAAAGTACGTTAACCATTGTCCAACTCTAACTTTCTGCCCTCTTATCTTTCTTTCCTGTTTTTGTTTTGGACATTGGTTTGGGGAGTTTATTTTGAGCCTGTTCAACTCTGGACTGTTAGTGAGTCACCCCACGGTAGTGAGCAACAGAAAAAGAGTCTAAAGTCAGTTTAAGCTGAAAAGTGAGCATGCTATACTGGGGTATCTCACAGAAGCCAAGGATAGCTCTCATTTTGATGATTAGGGTAAATGAAACTGGCTCTTGAATCTTACCAGGCTGTTCTTCTCTGTCTCAGGCCTCAACTTCTCTACCGTATGTGTTTTATTCTCCGTTCACTGTGAACATGAGTTTACATCTACTCAGACACACTGGCTTGATTTTTTTGGTCCCAGGTTTAAATTCTAAGGGGAGAGACTGAAGTTGACCCAGTCTGGGTGTGGTTTCCATTTCCGACTTAGGGATTTGGGCCAGGAGGTGGCTGATACTTATCCAAGAAGTATTCATTGGCCACTTATTGTATTTCAGGCACTCTTCCAGACAGTGAATCAAAAAGGCAGGGTCTTTGTTCTCACAGAAACTTACCTCCCCCAGAAGGGAGAGAGACACGAAATAAATGTATACTATGCAAATTGGTGGTAAGTGTGATGGGGAAAAGGAAAATTTTTAATGCTTCTGGGTCAATTAGGAACAGAACTCAGTAATAGGACTTTGAATTTAGCAATTACAAAATCGTAGGTGACTCAGGGTGGGAATGTTCAATCTGGAAGTTTTGTTAGAAACAGATGGTGATGAGTTAAGGATAAAACAAAAAAATATGTATACATACATAATATCACATATATATTCTTTTCAATCTCTGATTGTTCCCCCACCTATCGCCATCTGTTTCTATTACATAAATATATAAAATGTATATATTTTATATTGTATATGTCATACTTTGAAGAAGTTTGGTGATGAAATGGAGGGAGGGAATGGGAATTGGCTGAGAACAGAGGAAGGTCCGAGGGGAGATTTCATTGCTGGTGGAGGTGGTTTTATCTGAAGGGTCCGATTAATTGATGCACTGCTCATTGTGGGCTAAGGAACCAGGCTGAAGTGCACATGCAGGTCTGGAAGGAAGACAGCATCTCTGCAGGTGTCTCTGGGCCATGACCTGGGACGGGAGGGGACACCCGGCTCCTCAGAGGCAGCCTGAGGTGAGCGTGGGGTTCCAGGTGGACCCGGGACTCGGTTTCCTCGGGAGCTCCTCACCCGTCTCCTTCCATCTCCCTCTGCCTCCCTTCTTGGCTACCGTTTCTTCCTCACTCACAAACTCTTGCTCATTTGCTCCTGGCCGTTCCCTCCTCCTGCAACTCATTCTGGGTTTTGCTCCTGGAATCATTTTTCTACATGGCGAAGTGGCTCCTGTCACATGCGTGAGGTCTGCGCTCCATCCCCATCCAAAGCTCTTTCTGACGGACTCCTGCCTGACCTCAGATGTGGCGTCTGACATGCCCCATGCCCAGCATTGTTTGCCGGCTCCCAAGCCTGCTCCACCCTCTCCTGCCTCTGCACCTTTCGTGGGCGCCTCCTGATGCCCATATGCTCGGCCCTTCTTGCTGACTCGGCTAATTTCTCTTTTCCTTTGCATCCAAGTCAGGCATTATGTCCTCTGTGACACTGTCTTTTGCTCCCTCCCGTCAGACTTTGTCCCCCTTCCAGCTCCCCCTTGGCTGTGCTCTGAGCACGGAGTTGTGCGCAGCAGGGGATGATCCGCAACTGACCGCCTTGCTGTGTTAGGAAAAGAATCCAGAATTTCATGCAAGCACAGATATTGTTCTTATTGACTTGGAATGTGATAAATGTTTCCAGCTTGTTCCTAAATAGGTGGCATTTATATGTGACTTGTTTTTTTTTTAAAGGCCATATTTAAACCCTTAACAATTTGCAGATGCAAATCTGCAGTAGGTGGTGGTGGTGGTGATGACAGTGTATGTATGTAGTGAGGAGTCGGGTTGTTAATGACAAGCATGGAAATTGGAATGGTTTACAGAATAATTGGAATCATTTTGTGAGCTTAAGTGAACAGTCTCTTTTTTGTAACTCACTTACAAAACGCCAAGTACAATATTAAACAGAATGTCACTACCTGTTCCTTGCCCCCTGCATGCCACTAACTTGTGAAATGGATGTTTATTTTATTATAGAAAGTCTCTTCTTAATAGACTCTAGAAGGACAATGCAACATCATCAATTTAAGGCAGGTGTGAGGAAAAGTGAATTATTCTGTGAGCACATGATTTAATCCACTTCATTGGTTATTAATTCTATTTTTTTATGAGACAGAAATATTACAACATGGCTATTCAGTTATCAACGTGAAGCCCTCTTGTGATTTATAGTTTGTAGAGGGAATTGACCCAAATAAAAACAGTGACCCTTGCAAAATGGCATTGCAGCTATCAGAGACACAAATGATTAAATGCATTTTAAATGATCTCCTCACCTTTGCTGTGTGATTGGAATAATGTGAGAGAGTTGGTTTTCCTACATATTAGTAGTTATGATTTCAGACTGGGCATAAGTTCTAAATTTCCCAAATGTGGAAAATAATTTAGGAGCACATGTAAATTCAGAATTGGTACATTTCATTCAGTATTCAGGTTTAATACTGAATCACGTTGAGGTATTATATAAGGATTTATGAAAAATGGGTTCCCCTAGAATACTCTTCCAATGTCCCTCCTTGGCATTTGCGTGGATGGCTCCATTGTTTAAAAAATAAGCACGTGTTCAAATAATGCATCCTAGCTTTTTGGAGGATTACATATTAGAGATTCCCATGAACAGAGAAATCCAAAATTATGCTGACAATAAGACTTACATAGAGAAGGGACTTTAATTTCTTGGACTTATTCAAGAAAATGCTTTTACTCCAAAAAGGAATCGAGATGATTTACAAAAACATATAGAGGAGGAAATGACCATGGAGGAAGGAGAATCAAATGTGTTTTGATTTCATGAATTTTATTACTTAATTCATGAGCTTCCTTGGAGGTGGGATAAAGGGGAAATGTGGTGCATCACGGAGCTTCAGGCATCAGAAACGATGGACCCGACAACTGTCACAGGGGAATTTTTCCTTGTCCTGAATTCTGGCAAAGAATTTCATTTTGCTTTGTTACAGGAGACACTGAATGGGGCAGTGGCAAACACAAATGGATTTCATACTCTTGGGTCTTAAAGCAAACTTACATATAAGTTTAGAGTATAACTTTTAAGCATAAAAGCCGTTCTGTGATATTTATTCCCTGGAAGGAATTCTGTGAAGGGCAGTGTGGTCAGGGCCTCAGTAATGCTTTAGAATGAATGACCTCATCTCTGGGCGAATCTCAAAACATCACGACTGACAAACTGATTTCTCAAACAAACTGCTCTAGTTATTTGTCTTCCTCTTTTTCTTTTTCTTTTTGAACATGTACAGAGAACCTCTAATATTTAACAATTTTCTTTTTAACTTGAATGGAAGGCAGGCTGACTCAGAATGAGTTGACAGGTATAGTGTATGAAAATTATTTTGAAATTCTTAATTTTACTTAGTTCCTTTCTCTAAACATATATATTTGTGTACATAATTCTTTTTATAATCATTTCATTAATGCCCATTAATGGTAGTATGTTTCCTTGCCAAACCATCAGCCTCATGAGGGCAGGGATTATATTGTGTTGCAAGAAACAAGATATATATATGCATGCAAAATTAATTATTCTGATAATACAAAGAAGTGCTTATCAAGTACCAAAGAAATAGCCACAACCAGTTGGCTGTGGGAAGTCCAGAGCGGAGACCACTGTGGGCTAGGAAGGCAAAAGAAAGCTTTGCTGCCAACTTGGGATCTAAGCTAAGTCTGAAGCATGAGTGGAATTAAAACAGATAGCGATGTAAGGAATTCGTTACACATTTCAGGTCATGTGGCAGATGGTGTGAGCAAAAGAGATGAGAACAACCTAGCTGTTTGTTGGGG
This sequence comes from Manis javanica, assembly GCF_040802235.1. Lineage (NCBI taxonomy): Eukaryota > Metazoa > Chordata > Mammalia > Pholidota > Manidae > Manis > Manis javanica. The sequence continues at coordinate 2,030,290 of NC_133170.1, read as the reverse complement.
GGGAAGTGGAGGAGGCCATGCTCATTGTGACTGGAGGGAAAGGTTTGTGCTGGCCAACAGCAGCAGGTGCAGAAAGGAAGGTCTGTCCACCTTCCGCAGCTCTTGAATGCCAGGCTCATACTTTGGCTTTCTTCTCTTTCATTGTGGTATTTGAATCAAGGAAAGTATTTGAACAACATGGGAGAATATGATGAGATTAATCTTGATGTACAATCTGGTAGGAATTGGAGACGGAGAGATTAGGGGAGTAGAAAGGAGGTAGGAAATGTTTTCGGAGCCTCTTGCTGTCATTCAGGTTTGAGATTGTTCAGGCCAGTCTGGAAAAGGGGACCACGGGCAGCCGGATGGGGAAACGTGGAACCTGGGGAAGCTTCTGGGGTGTAAGGAGATGAGAGAAGGATGGAGTCACAGATAACCAGGAAGACTGGGCTGCAAGACAGAGGGAGTGATTGCTTTGTTAGCGAGAGAGAGAGTCATTGGAGATCTAGTCAGAGAGGATAATGCCCCATAAATGATGGGTTCAGGTGGTGACATCGGCAGTGTCCAGTTACCCGAGTAGTGTTCAGAACAGCACAGTGTGGATTCAGCAAGCTTAATCAAGGCCCACCCTTTCTCATCCAAACCTTGAAGCCAGATACGTTTCAGACTTCAGAGCCTATGCCTGTGGGGCTGAGGATGCACTTCATCCTCAAACACATTAACACATCCGTAGCCGAATGTATTTGTATTTACATGAACTGGTGTAAATAAAGGCTAAACAGCCTCAGATCAGTTCGGGCTAGGTTTTGCTGTTAAAGGAATTCAGATTTGATCAGCTCTTGCCAACATGTCATTTACAAAGATCAGAATCTTTTGAATTTCAGAATCACAGAAACTGGATAATGGACATACGCTAGCCATATGCATCTTTGGTCACCCTGAGATATCCAGCTGCATAGAAATCATGATTCTTTTTTAGAAGCCTGTTTTTGAAAAAAAAATGATTTGATGAATGACTGGATATCTATAAATGAAGAGTACATGTTGAAAGTGTATTTTTCTTGTGTTTACATTATGCAAAATATTAATGAGTTTGCTATTTTCTGTATACCTGTGTCTTTCTTAGTTTTAAACAGCATGTTCTGAATAAAGCAATCTCAATATATATGTAGAAATTTGAGATGACAAATTCTAGGATCTTTTCTTTTGTTTAACAAAAGGCTGTTTTCCATAAAATATGAAGTAACTCAACAATGTAGTAATGAATTTAATAAAGCTAAATGCTTGTTTTCTATTGTCTTAGCTTTAAGGCATTTTGAATTGTCTTAAATTGAAATGTTTTTCTTTGTGTTTAAACTACACATATGGTTTTATTATTTCAAAATAGAAAAGATTGAGATGTTTCAGAAAGTGTGGGCAAGAGAGTCTTGGTGATATAGGAATATCAAAACACAAAAAAACAGATTTAAACATGTAACTAGGAAGGAAAACCACTGTTTTAATGCAATGATATGAGTATGATCTGACCTCTTCGTGTTATTTTGAGATACAAAGAGCTATATAGTGTGAATAACCCTTAAGTTTATCCTGACAGTTGATGATAGCACATTAAAAAAAAATCATATTCCTACTCCAAATCATATTCCTACTCCAAAAATCAACAGTTGATTATCTCAAGGTGACCGGGGCTTCATTTTGGAGCAATTACTTGAACAAATGCTATATATGTAGCCAAATGCTATTTAGATAAAATATCTAGTTTTGTCCTCTCAAAATACAGTATTTGATACTGGTGATAGATATTATTTAAATGTTTATCACCATCTTCAACCAATGTATATTGAGTGCCAAAATCTTCATTTTTCTTGACAGTTGAATTGTCAACACATAATTCCTTTTTGTAGAGTAAAATAATTTCAGGGTGAGATGTGGCCACTGAATTCAAGTTAGAGAAAAATATCATTCTAATGTTTGGAGTGGCCTTTGATGTAAGAGAGAAAGAAAGGCAGGTTTTGATGTGAGAGGTTGGGAAAGGGAAGCCGGAGAATGAGTGACATTTGGCATTGAAATGTCCCCAGGACATGCTCCTTGTCACGGGGGGATTTGACGTCTCAGGGTCACCGGAGTCTGTGGCCCTTTACAGAACATGGATCCTGGGACTGCAGAGTTCCTCTCCCCTCTGAGAGCAGGCACGGAGGCTGAACGGGGACCCCCATGTGTGTGGCCTTGCCCGACCACCTGTTGGGGGCCTCCAAGCCCTGGACAGGGCCCCAGCTGCCACCCCTGGGCTCCAGGGCCCACGGGCACTGCTCTGGCTTGGGCGGTGGGTGCAGGCGCTGCGGGCAGGGTGAGCCCATGCTGCCCTGGGGGCTTCTCACTGTACCTGCCGAGGGGTGCGGGCCAGGGCACCCTTCCCGGACCGGGTCCATCCACCGCCACCTCCTTTCCTCATTTCCCACCTGAGGGAGGTGATGCCGGAAACTTCCCCTGAGGGTGACTGTCAGGGGGACTCACAGACCCGCGCACAGGCTGCCCTGCGGTGAGGGCCAGGGCCCAGCTGGGGGAGCCTGGCAGCCCCTCAGACATCTGCAGCGGGGGCGGTGGTGCAGAGGGCCTGACTGCCCGGGGCATCTAAAACCGCTGGGATGGAGATGGCTTGTTGTTTGGGCGACGGGGTTATGGTCCTGGGTGCCGAGGAGGGTGACTTAGATGACTCTGGCACGCCTGCTTCCCTTGACTTATTTTCTGTTCTTTTTAATGAATTTCTGTGACTGGGATAATTTGCTGAAGACACTGTCACTGGGTCACAGTGCAGTGCAGCTTGGGAGGGGTGGGGGCTGGCGAGGTCACAGTCAGCTTCCCTGGGAGATGGATTGGGTGGGAGAATAAGAGAACATCCTGCTATGGGAGCTGTGCGGACTCTGGGTAGGATGGGGAGAAGACCATTAACCTGGGGTGTCCAGGGGTCAGGTGAAGAGGGCACATGGCTTCTCCCAAGACCAACTCCAGGTGCCCCCAGCGCCCACCTTGCCTTGATGTGTACCTGACTTTGAGTATCAGTGGTGGTCAAAGCAGTTCTGATGTTTTGATTTGTGTTTTCCCATGGCTGTGACCCAGACTTATTGTTAAGAGGTAAACAGAAGTGAACAGTCTATTGGCCTGGCTTCAAGGTCACAGCAAAAACTGGAACATACCACGAAGCCTCCAGATATCCATTTCCAGGCATCCCAGATGGGCAGGTGGCAGCCGACAACCGCGTGTGCCTTGGGTCGGGCTGTGCTGGGCTGCTGCCCACAGCTTCACGCCACTTTGTGTCCACGGGTCTTTTCTGGCACCACCTCCTGCCTGACCAGTCCTCTCCTTTGGGCAAAGGAAGTCATTTTGTTGACCCCACAAGACGTCATATGGCCGCAGGACAGATCTCTCATTGCTGCTGGCCCAGAGGGTCTCAGCACACGGCCTCCTGCCCCCCCAGTGCTCTTGACCCCACGTGCTGCACCGGGAATGTGGTCACATGGCAGGATTTCCTGGGCACGTCCGTGCTCCTCAGGAACTTCATGGGTTTGGGGACATGCCCACTGAAATGGGTAGATCAGCTGAGAGTGGATGTGTGAATACTCAGCAGCAACACCGAGAGGGCGAGTTTGGACTTACCGTCCCACAGCCCAGGGAGCTTACCATCCGTCCCGTGAATTTTTAGTTTTCATGCTTTCCTACTACGTCAGCATCCCTGCAGACAGACCGTGAGCACCGTCGTGGGGGTGCCATTGGTGAGGCCGGCCTCTGCCACAGGGCCCCTCTTGTGCCCCCCACTGTGGCCTAGGGAAACCCAGACACCCGGCGAAGGCCCCGTGCACCTTTCACCTGTGCACCCCGGCCCCGTGACGGCATGGGCTCTGGGCTCCTCCTCTCCTGGTCCCCCACCTGCTTGATGAACCTGCCCCCCTGGCCCTCGTGTCTCCCCCACCCACATGACCCCCTTGTGACATGCAAGACTTGTGGCCACATGGGACTGACCAGCTCATGAAAGATTATAAAGCGGCATTTCTTTCTGCTTCATGACCCACCCCTTTTCGGTTACGTCCCCCCATTTATTCCTCATGGACTGTTTTGGCATCATCACTGACAGACCTGGAATTCCGGTCATTTGCAAGGCATGGTGCCAGGGGCCCTGAGACTGTCTTTCAGGAGGTTGCGGTGAGCCAAGGGGATTGACTGGACACAGACATGAGAAGTACATGCAAAATACACGACATGTGAATACATGCGAAATACACGGGCTTGTGTGCACAGCCGCAGGGTAACTGCAGTTCCGGGATGCGATGATCGTCATGTGAGCCGGATGGAGGGCCTTCTGAAGGAGGCAAGAAGTCGCTGCCAACAGAAGTGGGCAAATAAAGGCTCTTGGTAGAAGTGGGTCCTGTGGGAACCGTCGCGTCTCAAGGTGGGTGGGTCTGGCAGGAGCTTCCCTGCTGGTGGTCAGCGGCCTCTGAGCGCCTCTAACGACGGCGACCCGGGTCTCCCGGGACGTCTGCCCACTGCTGCTGCCCTCGTCCTGGGGCCTGGCCCCGAGCTGGACCCGCAGCCCCAGCAGAATTCCCAGGGAGGGAGGGGCCATTCTAGGCTGGAGAGGGGCCCGTCCATAATGCAGCCGGGGGCCGGAGGAGACCAGGCCTGGGGGTGGGTGGGTGGCAGCGGGCAGGGTTCCCGCGGCCCAGACTTGGCTTGAAGAGAGGAAGCCAGAATTCATGGCGAATCAAAAAAGGGAGGGCCTTGAATTTTAGGTTCAGGAGCTTGAAATTCATTCTGAAAACAGTAGGAAGCTATGGAGTGTGTCCCTCCCTTTTTAATTTTCTAGTTAGAAAAGTAGTGTAAGCTTGTTGTGAAAAAACAAAAAAAGACAACCCCCCCCCCAAATTATATGAACTCAAAGGAGAAAGTCTAAAGTTTTGATTATAGGGGTAGGGGGATGGGTGAAACAGGTGAAGGGGGTGAAGAGGTACAACCCTTGAAGTATGAATCATTCACAGGGATGAAGGTACAGCCCAGGGAATGTCGTCAGTGATGTCGGGACGTCTCCGTATGCTGATAGATGGTGGCCACGCTCACGGTGCTGAGCATTTAGTCAGTAGATGACTGTGGTGTCCCTGGGCTGCACACCTGGGACTAATATAATGTTTATCAACTGCATTTCAATAAACAATAGGAGAAAGTTTGGATGCCAGAGGTGACAGGGACCCAGTGCTGCGGGCCGATGAGCGCAGAGACCAGCCGCGAGGCGGGGTTTCCTCACCTGCTGGGGCGCACCTGACCGCAGGTGAGCAGGCCTCGGCTCAGACGTGACGGTGCAGACAGGGGAGGGGAAGGAGGGAAGGACACCGGGGTGTGAAGAAGGCCTGACAGGGCAAGCACACTCCCTTTCAAAGACACTGACAGCCTCATTTTGACCTCCGCCCCCTGGCCCACTCCCGTCACTCCCTGAGCATGGGCAGGTCCCACTGTTTCTAAAATCGGGAACTTAGGCCATCACTGGATCACCTTCCCTTCTCGTCCAAGTCTCAGGGAAAGGAACCTGCTACTCTGGTTGTCTGTAACGCGCCAGGAGACTTTGAGGAGGCCGGCGTGTGTCCCTGCTGTGCGCCGCGAGCTGTGACTGTGCCCGCGCCCCTGAGGCCCTGCTGTGCGGCCTGGCGTGTGCCGGGCCTTCCCCACATCTCGGACTGTGCTCGTTGATTAACCTGTCCAACCTACTCACCGATGCGGGAGCCTTAATATCCAGCACTTGATTCTGTTCACTCAGGAACGCTGGCTGAGCGTCGTCTAGGCTCTGGGGACCCAGCCCTGTGCAAAACAACGTCCCGGTCCTGACAGCCTGCCTCCTAGTCGGAGAAGATGGGCAGTAAACCAGGTCATTCTGTGTCCCGTCCGAGGACAGTAAATGCTGTGGCCATTGGCCTGTGGGAAGCAGGAGGCCCGGGGAGCTGCCGGAATTCCATCCTGATAGGGTGACACTGGGGCAGTCCAAGTGGCTTTCTGGGTGAACACCACCCAAGAAGGGGTCACAGCAAGCGTAAAAGCCCGGAGACAGTGGTGTACTTACAGTGTGTGGTGGACAGCGAAGAGGCCCCAGGCTGGAGCAGAGTGAGCCGAAGGGGGGGGAGGGGGGCTGGGCGGGATGCAAGATCACAGGCATTTCACCGTAAAACATCCTTTCCACGCAGAGAAAGGGAAGCAGCAATCCACAAATGCATCTGTAGCAATTTAAGGATTTTGTTCCCAGTACAGGCCAGTCTATTCGACATTGGTGTGTTGGTGCAACCCCTGAGCTTTGCTTCTTAGTTCTTGAATGAACAATCATGATGGCCATTCTGGTCTTTGCTTTATACTTCTGAACCCCCCCTACATGGCTCCTTAGGAGGTGCCCACCCCACCCCCTTCCTCCAGTGGGACAGAGTGAAGAAAGCGCTTTTACGGTGGGTGAGTTATTTAATGATCACAGGAGCGTCTCTGCCGTGTGCCCATGCGCTGCCCTGTCCGGAGCGCTGGTTCTGAAGTGGTATTTTTAGCTGTGGGGGTGGGGAGGTTGGTCCTGGGGACAGCTGGAGGTGGGGGGGCAGTGCAGTCTCAGTTGTCTGTCTTTAAAGTTCTGACTGTCAGATACCTTCACAGAGTCAGAAAAGCATCTTTCTCTAGGGATGAATGATGTTCTGTCCACATAAGGGGAGGGGACGTAGAGATGGGGGTTCACAGCCCTTCCCAGGTTTTTGCCCCACTATTACCCCAGTGATTAGTCTGTTAGTTTAGCCGCATGAAAAATGACCCTATCCATTTACTTCTAGGCTGCTTTCCTGATTCTATTTACAGCCCCTAAACAGATTACTGGATCCTATCCCCTCCAGTGAATTTTGTAAACACAAGTGCTTAACCATTCTTTTTTAAACCAGGACAGGGAATTTACTTAACAGCTGAATTCTCAATCACAGATCAAAATGAATATGAAAGAAAATGTTTTCATTTCAGATAATTATCAGCACTGGGTGGAGGAAGATCTTTTGATGTAATATTTTGAGCAATCTAGGTATTTTGGGGTATTTTAGCCTTAGATACACAAGGAGGGTTAATAGAAGAGATGTTATGTATTCGTTAGAGAGGTATTTCAAGAGTGCCAGTTATGAGGGAGGCCCCATTCTAGGCACTGAGATACAGCAGAGAATAATATAATGCTAATGATAGACCACAAAGTCCTTGAGGTTCTTGTTCTCATAGGCTGTACATTCTGGTGGGGGAAATACAGACAATTTTGGTCATTCATCAAATATTCATTGCACCCCTCTCTGGAGCATAGTGAGATTGTACATCCTGGTCCTGTGATCAGTTCTGGCTGGCTAGCTGTGTGCAGGTGTGATGGGTGGCATTTCTGCGTGACAGCATTTATCATTGCACGTGTAGGACCATGAGTGGTAAACACATCTGGTACATTCGAGAAACACCAAGGACTTCGTGGAGCTTAAAGAGGGAGAATGGAGGAGGAGGAGGTGGGAGTTAATGGTGTAGGATGTGGTAAAGGAATTTTATTTCATGATAAGAATAAGCCATCATGGGATTGTGGGCAGAGAAATTACATCTAGTTTAGTTTTTTATAGTGATTAATCTAGTTGCTCTGAAAAACAAAAAAAGCTATATGGGGAAGAGTAAAAGCAGACAGATGAACTTCTAACTGGTCACTAGGAGATTGCTGCTGGTCCTTGTGAGAGAATGTGGTGAGTTGATTTAGCAGTGGAGGTGGAGAGAGGTGGGTGGAATTAAGTGCATTTTGAAGGTTGATCCCACAGGACTGGGTGACGAATTGCATGTGGGTGATAAACATAAGGCTGAAGGATAGATTTTGTGTGTGTGTGTGTGTGTGTGTGCGTGTGTGCATGTGTGTGTTTGTCTAATCAACTGGCTAAGTTGTTGCTGTTCAATAAGGTCCAGAGATTGGGGGACAAAAAAGTCAAGTTTCTGTTTTGGATACATTGAGTTTGAAATGCTTATCTGGATGCCCATGTTTACTCAGTACCACGTGGATATGGACGGAATTCCAGTTCTGGTAACACTGAGTAGCTTGTGTCAGACCAATCTTTAGGTAAACATTTTAATCTCTTACACTGACCCTTAACACCTGCCAAAAAGACACAGCTGTGTCAAAGCTTTGGCGAGTGACCAACTGAAAGTGGAAGCAAGAGGGTCCAAACTCCGTAGAGAGCGGCCATCTGACGCGGTCCGGCCACGCCGGGTGGAGCAGGTCCTGAAGTGCAGAAGGGGGGCAAAGAAAACAAAGACAGACAGAAAGAGCTGGGAGGGCTGACGCTCCTGTGCGTCGCCAGCAAAGCTATATTAGAGTCCAGAGTATTTATACAGCAAAGAGGCACACTAGCCCAGGAAATAGCATCGTCCAATAGACAATCAAGCACAGTATTGACGTCAGCGGTAGCCGGGCAAAGGTAGGCACAGCAGGGCTCCTTCAGTTGCTCATGGAATGCGTAAACAGGATGTTCTTTGTTCTCCATTCCTGCCACATCAGCAAGTGGGGGAAGGGGCATCAGCCCGCTCCCCACAGCCATCCTGGTAAAATCCCTGTCTACACAGCTTTAACCCTAACCTTAAGCATGGGAGCAGCTATAACTCCAGCAGAAAGCTACATTCTCTTGATTTGTGGACTCAGAGTGTGGAGTTCAGGGCTTGCAGAGCAGCGAGGGAGACCCAGATTTTATGTACACACTCTGCTTATATTCTTGACTCGCTCTAAGCTGCGCACTCTTGAGGGAATCTTCAAGAAGCCCAGCAAAAGCACTAGCTGGATGGTTGAAAGAGCTGAACAGAAATTCAGTGGTTATCCACTGCAGGGGAGCCACTTTGGAGTCTGAGTCATACCACGTTAGAAGGATTGGTATATACCTTGGGCTCTCTGATGAAACCCCAGAAGGGCCATTCTTTAGAAAAAAGATTGTATCCTAGGACTATGGGATTCGTCTCAGATCTGAGGACAAAACCAACAGAGACCCACTGTATCCAAGTGTAAAGTCAAGGCTCCACAAATTCAAGGTGGTTAGACAGTAATTTCAGTGCTTGGTAGGGCAAAAAGTACCACTCTTTAGAGGAAGATGACAGAATACAGTGTCTCGATAATGTATCATCCATAATGTCCAGTATAATTAAAATGTACTATATATGCAAAAATAAACATACAAAACAAAACAAAAACAATAACAGGAAAATGGGACCCATAATCCAGGGAAAAGCACTTAATAGAAATAAACACCTAGATGACCTGGAAGTTAATTAGCAAAGAGTTTAAAGCAGTATTTATACATTATTCATGGGCAAGTAGGGTAATGCAAAGAAAACAAACAACAGTTTCATAGTCAAACTACTGAAAACCAAAAAATAAAGAAATAATTACTTGAAAGCAGCTTGAGAATAACATTGTGTTTTATATGGGGAACAATGATATGAATAAATGGCTGATTTCTTACCTCAAATAATGGAGATCAGAGAATATCCTTAAAGTACTGAAAGAAAGAAAACTTTCAACCCAGAATTCTATATCCAGACAACATATGTTTTCCAAATGAAGGCAAAATAAAGACATTTTCAGATATATAAACAAGACCTTTATGTCTGGTAGTCCCCCAGTACGGAAATGGGAAAGAAGGCATCTGGGAGGGGCTGGAGCCCGACGGGCATTCCGATCTACAGGGAAGAATGAAGAGCAGTAGACCATAAACACAGGAAACATCAAGAGACTACTTTTTCTTTTCTCTTAATTTCCTTAAAACCAACTGAATGTTTAAAGAAAAATTATAGTATCGAATGGTGGAGCTTTATAACATGATATGATATAAAAGTATATGACAATAATAATACAAAATTGGGAGGTAAGTGGAATTACACTGTTGTAAGATTCTTATATATTACATGAAGTGGCACAATGTTAAACCTGAACAGTGGTAAATTAAGAAGGCATGTTGCAATCTTTAGAATAATCACTGAAATAGAATACAAAGAAGATAGATGGGAAATCTAAATAGGAAGTGAATTAGAATCCTCAGAAATACTTTATTATGCCAGGTGAAAGCAGAAAAAGAGGAGCAGGGTGAGAGTATACAGATCGGCCGAGGGTAAAACAGACAGCGGAGCTGTAGACCTAAACCCAACCATTCCTACGCTTCGATTGTAGGCAAGAAACCTGAACGTTCCGATTAGAGGTAGAGATTGTCAGACTAAATTTAAAAGGTTGAGCCAAGCACCCACTATTTATAAGAGATGTACTTTAAAGACATAGAGCAATTGAAATGAATAGGGTGGAAAAATGACTATTTTATAAACACTTAGTATAAGGAAACCTTTGTGAATATGTTAATATCAGACAAAGTAACCAATGTTGGTATTTTTAAGCGATGAAAGCCTCAGTTCATTTGGAAAATATAACAATCAGATATATTTGTGTCGAATTACAGAGATTCAAGGAGCTAAAACTGACAGAATTAAAGAGAGGAAAAAACAAATCCATAATCATAGCTTTATAATTTATTCTTCTTTTAGTAATTGTTAGAACTAAATTAAAGAGAGAAAATTTAATAAGGATGTAGACAATTCTGAAACTATCAACCACCTTGATTTGACGTTCACAGGACAGTAAACCAAAAAACATCAGAATACATATTCCTTTCAAGTGTAATAGGACATTCGTCAAGGTGGAAGAAGGTTTATCTTTCTCTAAGCCAAAGGGAGAATCAAGAATTTACTTATTGTATTTACTTAATACTTGGACAATACTTGGATCATAAAAGAAGTCTAAATGGATTTCAAAAGGTAGAATCATACAGACTCTGTTCTCTGACCACAGAGGAATTAAATTAGAAATAAAAAGTAAGTATGCAGCATACATGCCCACACAGGAAATCCCCAGGGACTTGGAAATTTAAAAACACACTTCTGAATATGGGTCAAAGAAGAATTCACAAGAGAAATTAGAAGATATTTCTGACTGAATGATGACAAAGATGTAGACACCAAATTTATGAGATGTAGTAAAAGCAGTGCTTAGAAGTAGATTTATATTTTGAACTTTATATTAGGAAAGGTGAAATATTCTAAATCATTGCTATAAGTTCCCGTCTTCAGGGGTTAGAAAAAATAAAGCAAATTGAACCTAAAGTAAGTAGAAAGAAAGAAATCAAGATAAGAGCAGAAAGAAGAAAGAGGAAAGAAAAACAACAGAGAACACGAACAAATTTGAAGACTGATTTTTTGAAAAGATGAATGCATAGAAACTGCTGCTAAGATTGATGAAGAAGCAAAGAGAGGAAAACAACTTAACCAGTATCAAGAATTAAAGAGAGAATATCATTAAAGATACTAAGTAGGTAAAAAAGAGTATAGAAAAAGCCAATCCACTTATGCCAATAAATCCCCAAAAACTCACAAGAGAAATAGACAAATATCCCAATGGACAGTGATAATGAAACTGACACAGAAAGAAATAATCTGAATAGTTATATATATGAAATTGAGTTTATTATCCAAAACTTCTCATCAGTGAAATTTCCTGTCTTAACTGGTTCCATTTCTCAGGGTCTTGTTGTTTTATAGGTGTTATCCTCTAAGCAAAAGAGAGAATCAAGTATTCATTTATTTATTTAACTTACTTGGTACATGTCTGATACTTATTATATGGCTGGCAGTGTTCTGTGCGTTTTACAAATAACTAGTTTGTCAGACACGTGCATGGTGGTGGGGACATGGGGAGATGAAGGAAAATTGCAAGAGTGATCATCTCCTACAGTGTGTGCAGTCTGTTCATCCGGATTGAAGGCTTCTGGCTGTTTCCTGCCACTGGTGGTGGAAATTCGGGGCAAACTGGAGCCTGCTTTCCGATGTGCACTCTCATGGCATGAAGAGTCAGTCATGTCTTACTCTCATTTTCTCTCTGCATGCAGAATAGAATACTACAGTGGCTAAAATCTGGAGGAAAAGGCCCAGCTGAACTGCTCTCTGTCCCCTGTCCTCACCTCATTTTCTCCCTTCCATCTTCACATTCTGTTCCCTTGCATCTCTGCATGTCAAATCTTAGCTGTTCTTCAAAATTTATTTCAAATGTTACATCCTGATTTCTCTTTGTATAAACCCTTATCATCTTTGCATGTTGAAGGAGTTTAGTAAGCATTTCTTGAAAGGATTCAATGAATAGATAAATGAATCAAGGCAGGTGTCAGTTACGATAGATGATATGAAGGGGCAGCCACCTCTTTCAGCATCATCCCCACTGGTGTTACAGCTTTGTGACTAGAGATTAAGTGAATACAACATCTAGTCTGGCGGTCCACACAGCAGTGACTAATGTTTAAAGCAGCTGGGGAGCTATTATAGAGCCATTTTCCAACATGTGAGGATGGATTGCCTTGTTATTGATTTGATTTGATAATTCATGTATGCCAACAAGAAGTTCATGTTTCATAAAAGACTAATTGTAGATCATTTTCCTTTCCCCAAGCATTTATGAGGGATGTTTTTCCCCCTGTTCAGAGGACACTACTGGCCTACTGGGTCTTCACCAGGCCTACAGCTCATCCAGGTACTGATCAGCTGAAGGGGAAAACCCGATCAGCTGATGTGCCTTCTGGGACCTGTCTTCATCCCTCCATGCCTTAGTCAGCACATCGGTTGGTTACCAGACACGTAATTCTTCTTGATCTTAAATGAGAATATTCAACGGTTATTGATGTAAATGAGCTGGCCATCTCTGCTATTTCAGGGGGTGAGCTGTGACTGAGCCGTTTCAAAGCTCCCTGCCTGCAGAGCCACCCACCACCTCTCTCAGCCTCAGGCCTATCACATTCCATTCCTGGCTTGCATCCTGTAGGAATCAAGGACTGGCTTGGAAACAGCACAGGCACAGACCATCATTATGAGCACAAATACTATTCTAAAAGCAAATGAAAAAGGGTCTATGCCTCTAACCAGAGAAAACCTGACTCAGGCATTGTATCTGTTTGGCTACTGTGCAATTTAGTGACACAGCAGGTTTGAAGAAATAGGAAAATTCTTTTTTGCAAGATACTTTCTTTAGGCATCAAAAGGCATCAAATTTGGTAACTCTTAGTTGAGAATTCCAGGACTTATTTATAATAGAGCTTTTGTGTGTGTGTGTGTTTTGATGTTACCAGTGAACTAGCTTACTCAAGAATGGAAAACCATACATCGTTACATGACATCCTGTTTTAGAAGATGCTAATCATGATTTATTGATAATCCCCAGTCACAAAGGTAATTTTGAATCTTTCCATCTTCTAGGTATGACATTTAAGATAACTGTATGCTTCTCCACTCTACCATCAGGTAGCATGCCTTGCTCCATGAGGCAAAGAAATTATGCCATGAAATAAAATTCAGCATCTTTGAATTCTTATTACCCTTAATAGCATTATACATGTCTGTAATATCCACAGACTAGAGTCTACTTTTCTATTCTTGGTTCTTTTTTGGCAAAGAGAAAGAGAAATGGTGATACAAATGAGTTGTTTTACTGCACTGGAAGACATCTTAAAAGAGAAGATTGTAAAGTCAGAGTCTAAAATGTAGGGGCAGTAGTCAGAGAGGATGTAGGTAGAGCAGTAGAAGATTGCCATGGAGAAGAAAATTTTCGGCAGTAGGTGCCCAATAGAGATGAATAGTTCAGGAAGGAAAGAGGTTGCAGACAGAGAGTCATTCAATGTGGTGACAGAGACAATAGTTTGTAATCAAAACTGCTCCCATTTTACCTTTTTTATGGAAGAAGGATCTTTTATAGATTTGAATTCTCAAAGTGTTACCCCAAATGAAAATAAAAATGAAGGAAAATCTTATTTTTCCTCTTTTTTAACAGGTTACCGCAGTGTGAGTAGGCCCATTTAATAAGTGCTGTGCAGCATAGGAGTTACTCAAAAAGTTATTTGTTTGAGAATCTACTTTAATCAAAACATTTTAGTATATATGATAGTATAGTTATATTTTACAAGTATATCTTAAATTCTGTTAACTCTAATGCCTCTTATAAGGAAATCAAGCTTGTCCAACACATTCAGATATTCACAGGCCTAGGGAAGCTCTTATTTAACAGTTATTTTGATACTGTGATGTAGTAAATGTATTGAATCTGCTGTTATTTTTGCTTCCTATGGATATTAGCCAAAATCTGAGGTTTACAATGGCAGAAAAACATTTTTATTTTTCACTTGGTTTTTCAATTGAAAACATTTTTCAATTTTATATCATTATGAAAGAAAAAAAACTTGCTGACTTTTTACCTTTTTAAAATATTTTTTCTGCCTATTTTTATTGTATTCTTTTTTTGTTAGTTTTTTATTTCTTTCCTTATTATCACTTCCTCTGTTTCGTTCTGAAAGCTTATTTCTTGTTGTTAAAGTATTTGCTATTGTATTTTTTGTTTCTTGTGTTCTTTTTATTCAACCTTAAAGTCATCCATATACATTTGTTTTCTTTTTCATTAAAAAAAAAAGTTTTCCCCCCATCTTTCACTCATTTATCCCAGCCAGGGAGTCCTGATTGTTCTTCCTTTAGCTAGTTTTCAGTCGGAGCTGACAAAACCGCTCCCCCTCCTTCCCTGTCCGCCCCCTCCGACCTCCTTCCCCTCGTGGCTTACTCTGGTGTCTGTTTTCCTACCCTACTTGTTCCCACTTCAGTAGCTCTTGGTATTTTTCTTTTTGGACCAGCAAAACAAAACTTTCTTACTTCATAACGCTGTAGGAGGGAATGAAAGTGGTGAAGACAAGGGAACCTTTTTCTCTTCCATCACACAGTATGTTATGTGACTTTAATTTGAGTTAAAATCAAATAATGGAATTATGGAACTTTAATTTGTCTCCTCTTTCAGAGGTGAGAGGACAAAAAGACCTAAAAGCCCTATTAAATCCTGGAAGACAGCCTCATCTGGTCTGTTTTCCTCAATCTTTACTCCCTCTTTCTGCTTTTAATCACACAGGGTTTTGGATAGATGATCCTACATTCTCAGTGTTGTTTTTAATTTGACTTGTTCTTTGGTTTAAGTCTTTTGTTAGTACTTGGCACACAGTAAACGCTCTGTACATATCGTTTGAGTTAATTTGAGCTACTGTCTAATGTACCGGCTTCTCCACCAGGTAAATACACACTAAAATCCCTTATTTCTGGAAGGGTAATGGTGATACCAAATTGGACCCTGTGGGATGGAGTGAAGCCAGGGTGACCAAAATCCCTCTGGGGATGCAGAAGGGAATTATGTTTTCTCACTAGTAAATAACATTTGATATTTGATAAGTTTTCTATTCTAGCTTCTCAAGTAATAGGAGATCCCCAAGGGAACTGAATGGGTCAATACAAACTGTATTAATTCTCCTCTGAAGGACAAGTTAGTCTCAACCATTCAATAGACATGTTGCCCATTTTATTTTATAAATGATGGACTTTTAAAAAGCGAAGTACAAATTAAAGAAAACATTAGCATATTTTTGGCTACAAGGCAGGACAAAGGGTCGAAAAGAATGGCGTTCATGTGGGTGTGTAGGCATGTCTGTGAGTCCACATGCATGTGTAAGAATGCATGTAGGGTGTGTGTGTGTGTGTGTGTGTGTGTGTGTGTGTGTGTGTGTGTGTGTGTGTATAAAAGGAGTCAGAGTCTGGAAGGGCAGAAGCGCAAGCAGAAAGGCCGACCCTAAGCTGTCCTGGGAGCTGGCTGTGTCACGGGAGGCCCAGGAGCCCCCTGCTTCCTCCTCTTGGTAGTCCTGTGCGCTCAGAACCCTGGGCCTGACCTACAAGTTCTTTTGAGATCCTCGGAGGCCCACATCTGTGCTTTGAGATATGTTACTGCTTTATGCTTTCAGTAGCTCAGGAATTCACCTTGGCTTCTGTGTGTCTCATTTCCGCTCTGTAAGTCATGCAGGATCATGTCCAGTAGAGTTTCTTCGTAAATTTACTTACCAGTCTCTTGATTACTTTCTTCTCCCTTTCCTTGACTGTGATTTTGACTGAGTGGATCATCTAGCTGCTTAAAATTCAAAGAATCTAATTTGGGAGAGCCTGGAACAAAAGCCTGTGGGGCTGCTCTATTTATGGTTGAAGTGAGAGTGACAGATTATCACCCATTTCTGCATTTGGCTAACAGCGAGCAAGAAAGAATCTGAGCACCTGTCATCCCTTTGTGTCCTCCTCTCCCATCTTTCCCATTATATGTAAGGCTTATTTTTTTCCGAATGGCATGGGTCCATACGCTGTACCCACTGCAGAGCCAGAAATCCCTTCTTTAGCCCCATTTGGTCAACGAATTTGTGTGGAACAGTTTGAACAGCTGACATTTTTAGTCTGTTCAAACTTGAATACCTTGTTGGGGTGGTTTTGAAAGACGTAGTCCCTCTGGGTGAAATGCTCCTGACTTCACATTTCCCCTCCCTCTCCCTCTCCGGGAGGTCCCGTGGGGCAAGGGCAGAACGGTTGCCCTTCAGGATCCGGCTGGTGTCCGGCGGCTCCTCCTGTTCCCTGGCTGTGCCCCTCTCACTGTGGCTCGTGGTTGTCTTGCTGGAATTCACGGTAAGGACCAGCCGCCCATGTGACTCATGACTTGGCGTCTCTCAGACTGTTCAGGTGTGGTGGCGTTTCCTGGCTGGGCCATCCCGGGTCACTCAGGAGCTCAGGCTGACCTTCAAGATGTGGTTTCAAGGGCACCCAGCTCATTACTATCCAGCTGCCAGACGGAAGGCGAGAGGATGGAGATGGCATACTTGGTTTTTACCACCTCTGCCTGGGAGCCGCATATGTGATTTCTGCTTATATTCTGTTGGTGAGAATAGTGAGATCTTACGATCTGAGTCTTAATCTTCTGTCATTTTTGCTCAGTAACCTTCGGCAATTAATAGAACTTTCAGAGTGCACTGGACATGCTGACATCTCACAGGCTGTGTCAGGAAGGGTCAACCATACAGTTTCAAGAGTTTCCTGAGCTTTTGACCCACTCTCTCTGCCTCTTAGAGCCCCCCTCTTACCTTCCCTGAGTCCCCTGTTCTCCTACCTTCACAGACACACAGAGCAGCTTTCATTAAGTTACTACTTTTTTCAAGACTATGCTTAGCGTAGTGCCTGATGTATAGATATACAATAAATGTCTATATTTGTTTTGTTGGTCAAATAAACTTTGGACAAAGGTATGAAGTGAAAAAATTATGCTTAATGTTATTATAGAAAAATACAGTATTAGCAATGTGTCTTGTCCATCCTCAACATCCTTCTCTTTGAAACTGTTTTGCAGAAGTGAAATGCAATTAGGTGTTTTCCTTCTTATTTAGCAATATTTTATAAACACCTTTCCTTGCCAGAGAATATATATTTCCATAATTTGTAATGCACAGTATACACTCAGTTTTAGTGTAGGCTTAGTGTTCTGTTGGGTGTGTCTAACATACTTTAATAGTTTCCTTGAGTTTTTGGGTGTTTCCTGTTTTCCTCTTTTATAGAAAGGTTAAAATAAAATCCATATACATACAAAAATAAAAGTCTATGCTCATTTTCTCAGTTATTTCTTTAGGAAAAATACCTAGAAGTGGGATTTCTGAGTCAAAGGATATGTACATTTTCACCCTGCTGTATATTGCCAATTTGTCCTCTGAGCTTTGATTTTCAAGTTGAAGAAATACGCATTTATTAAAAATCAGCCATAATCTTTGACCCATGAATTGGGAGCATCTATCCCATAGAAATGAAAGTAGTTTTATGTAAACATATGTGCAGTTATTCATGGGGTCTTACTTGGAGCCCCAAACGCAATTCTGATGTGTTGGGGGGAGGCTTCCTCACGTCAACAAGCAATTCACTGGACACTAGTTGGGTATCTTACTATTAAAATCAGTTCTGACCCTCTGCGCAGAGACAGCACAAGATACTGCAGGTTACGGGTTGAGTCCCACACGGCTGGCACCCCCACCCCTCCAGATGCCAGAAGCAAGTCCAGATTATTTCCTGTGCCTCTGACCTGCTGGCTCTAAAGGAGGTTCCTGGGAGGCCCCCTTCGGTTCAGTTAATTCGCTGGAGCAGCTCACAGAGCTCAGAGAAACATTTACTTGTTGGATTACCGGTTTACTGCATGGGCACAACTCAGGAACAGGCGGCAGGAGAGACACACAGGCCTGGGGAAGGGACACAGCTCCGGTCACCTCCACCTGGGACCTGCCTGGACGCTCTCTGAACCCAGCTCTTGGAAGTGTTATGGAGGCGTCATTGCTTAGACACAGTCGATTGCATCATTGGCCATTGGTGACTGAACTCAGCCTCCAACCCCTCTCCCTTCCCCGGAGGTGTGGGGGGCGACTGGAAGCTAGAACCCTCTAGTCACCTGGTAGGCGGCCCTGGCATCCAGCCGCCATCCTGGGCGGGTGGGGGGGCGGCAAAAGTCGTCATATTAACATAACAAAGACACCTTTAGTATTCTCTTCACTTAGGAAATTCCAAGGGTTTTAGGAGCCCTGTGCCAGAATCTTCTTGGAGGAAGACCAAATATATATTTCTTATATATCACAATATCACATGCTTATAGCAGCGAATGGCTGAAATCCACGAGAAAGACCAAAAATGATAAGCAGGTTAAATAAAATGTGGACTATCCATTCTCCGTACTATTATGTAGCCATTAAAGACGTCTCCATCTTTTGACCCACGGAGATGTCCCTGAGGCTGAGAAGCACAAAGGGCAGACTCACGCAGCCGTGATCTCGTTTGTGTACAAACCAAAAAGCAACAAAATACACATCCATCTATATACATCCTCACACTTTATATATGTATATATTTTATTTGTTTAAACACAGAAAAAGTTGTGAAAAGATGTCGTCAGGTTTCTGACCCGATCTTAGGCAATGTGTGTGCGCACAAATTTGTGTGCTGAATATGCTACAATGGAGAAGTTTTACTTTTGTAATAAAAAGTGAAGAGCATTGAAAGATCTTCTAGCTAATAGTAAAAT
This sequence comes from Manis javanica, assembly GCF_040802235.1. Lineage (NCBI taxonomy): Eukaryota > Metazoa > Chordata > Mammalia > Pholidota > Manidae > Manis > Manis javanica. The sequence goes on along the minus strand of NC_133170.1, from coordinate 2,011,287 downwards.
AAAAGTAAAACAAAAACAAAACAAAACAAAACAAAAAAGTGAAGAGCAAAAATAAAAAGAATCACAGCCTTAACAAACCGTATTAGCTTTCCTGCAAACTGCTTCCTAAACTAAAAGCTTTCTACAGCACCCAGAGGAATTGTAGGGCTTCAACGAGTGCGTACTGAAGTCAGGATGACTTTTGCAATTAATCAGTATATTATTTTACAAAAGGTAACAGCTAAGCTCTTGGGATTTCTCCAGTTATTGATGTTCTGAGAGGTAATCATTCTCAGAAAGGCTGCTACATATAGTTCAGGCCCGGCCTGGTTCAACCAGTTTTTCAGAAAAGAAATAGAAGATGAAATAACAAAAGTGTATCAGTTTGGAAAATTGTTTTCAGAAATAATCTAATTTAGATAACAGGGTAACAGAAAGGAACGAATTTTGTATTAGCCGAAAAATACAGAATACAAGAGGGCGGAAACAATGGGGTAAACCTCAGCATGGGCTTTTTGGAACTCACTAGATTTATGGAGATTTTGATTGAATTTTGTCTTTTTAATGCAAAGCAATACATCTTAAAAGGAAAAAAGAAAAACCTTTGTACGCCTTAGAAATTTTAAAGCCTGGTAGTACTATACAGAAATATTTTAAAATAAAGAATATTAGTAATCTAGGGAACTGAAGTAAAATAAGTAGTTTAGAAAAGTAAAACTGGTTACTGTTCATGGATAAAATCTTGATGAAAGCCCCTGAAGAGAGATGGTGACATATCTTAAACATGGTAGGTGATGAATTCATGATCATGTGCCATTGATATTTTGAAACTACTGAAAGGAGGTCCTGGGAAGCTGTGCTGCACTTGATTAGCCAGTAAACAAAATATATTTGAGTTAAGTTACAGATGTGAATCATAAATGTTAATCATTCATGCTGACCTATGAATAAAATTTGTCAAACATGGCTTGTCCAGGATCTGAACAGTCTGTAATGTTAATGTTATTTAACGTGGGTGTATTTTAGATGCACAAAGAAACCGTTTTATCCAAAGCAAATGTTGAGATTATCCTACTGTAAGAGTAGTAGAATTTAAACTTTACTATAATTTCACCGTAAGTCATAAATAAGTGGAAACAAATTTATGAATAAGGCAGATTTTATAGTTTCTAAAGCTTTATAATCCAAAAAATACTAGAACCTTTGATTTACTGTCGATGAAATTGAATGCTGAAATAGAAATGAAAGCTTTACATGGTGGTCACTGGGGACCTGGTAACTTTCGGTATGTACTTCCGCTTGTTGTCCCCGCGCCCCATGCCGGGAGGTCCTGGGGGTGCCCGATCGCTCCGAAGCGGACTTCTGCAGGCTGCCCCGGTGCAGGTCCCGAAGCGATCAACAAACACAGGTTCGTTCTTGGCCGAGGCGGGTGCGCCGTTGTGCGGCCATCATGAAGGCGGATCCGGTTCCTGCCTCCTGCCCCTTGGGGTCTGGTGGGGGCTCTGGCTCCACGGAGTGTCTGGACTCCCAATCGTTGTCTTAACTCACTTGCATTAAGTATTTTCACGCGAGCCCTGACTCCTGCGGCAGAATTCGCCAGTGTAACCTTTATTAATATGCACAGCACAAAAATAAGCACTTACCCAACTTCACTCAGTTGCTAATTTGTTTCTTCTGCCTTTGGGATACTCTGTCCCCAGGCCTGTGTGTGTCATCTTGAATAATTGAGGGTGAGCTGGTACGTGGAGCCGCGTTGCTGTGGAAGCTGCCGCTAAGCCTCCAGGGGTCGCCCGCCTTTCACCGGGGCAGGACTGAAAGTGATCCCAGCTGGAGGGGCGGGGGGGGCGGGGAATACACAAGGGCTGTAACAGACCCTTGGGAAAGAGGTCTGTTTCCACCCGACGGAAGGGTGGTCCATGCTCAGGGCATATAAACTAACGCTTCCTTTAAGTCTTTGGAGCATCTCTAAGATTTTTCAAGTAGCAGGTTTTTTCATATTCCTTATTTCATCAGCTTTTAGTAGGAGACTTGCTGAGTCTTAGTTTTCTCATTTATAAAATGAAGTAATAGTACCTACCCTCGATTCTGCAGTTCTGAGGACCCAGCAGGCCATGAGAAGGCACCTCTACATTGTACATTTGTACAACCTGCCCTTGACATTGTTTTCTTAGTGTTTTTTTACCCCTTTTTATTACTTTTCGTAACTTCTTAAAATATACACATTACTTCGATACAATGTATAACCAACTATGCTACACAGTTCGAGGACTTTTTTGAATCTAATTTGCCACTAACTTTGGTTTTTCCCATGCAGAATCTAAATGCGCCTGTCAGTTCAATCCCGTCGAAGGTCAGGATTCTCTCGCAGAACCCCGGGGGTGAGGCTTTGCTTGGGGAGCGTGAGGATCGCAGGTCCCCCGGGTGTGCGTGCGATTGCTAAGGAGGAAGTTAACGTTGCTCGCTTTCAGTCCGCGGTGCCTTGGAACTGGGTGCAGGGGGCCCTGGAGACTCGCCCGCAGACCGGAGACAATACTTCCTTTAGCCATTTTTCCACCGAGCAAGAGCGGTGTGACCGCGCGCTGCTGCAGCTTCTCAGAGGGATTGCGTCCCTCGGCTCTCACGAGCACATCTCCGGAAAGAAGCGAGGCTGCCTTTCAAACCCGTGCTGCCTGCTCGGCGAGAAAAATAAACCCGGTCTCTTCTCAGGACCTTGTGGCCTAGTGAGAAGTCAGCCCTTTTCATTTCGGTTGAGAGCACTTTGTATCAACTTCCCATTCTTCACGTAGAAACACAATCTGTTACCAAGAAAGAAAACTGAGATTGATAATAGGCCGTTTATACTTTTACTACCTGTGATTCAGGAAGCTCTAACTAGCAGAATTTAGAGAATTCTAAAACCCACAATCCCCTTTTAATGGTTTAAAAAAATGATACACGGGACCCGTACTACCCATCTTCGGTGTGTGAGAGCTCGCAACTTTCTGTGTTTTACAGCTTCCTAGGTATTTTACCCTTGGCTGTGTCAGTCACACAGACATTGCTAAAGAAGGTAGGATTTATTTGTATCTATAGATTAGTCTTCAGTCCAAAGATTATAGAGACAAATGGAACCTAGACCAATTGTTTCCATACGATTTCTAGCAGAAGAGCATGTGTGCAGCCCTTTGTATCAGCGGTAAGCGTGAGAAAAAAGTCCTGCATTTGCTTATACCTCTTATGTGGTCTAGGAAATACAGGCTGAATTTTAGATTTTTAATCAGCAATTAAGTTTGGTGCCGAGTGAAATAGGTTAGATTCTGTAGACGTGTACTGGCCTGTATGCTCGCTATTTGCCCCCTGAGCCCTTGAACGGAAGCTGGTGATGGAAGTGTCAAATGCACCTCAGAACAAGTGCAGAGAAAACACATAAAATATTTTACTAATGATTTTAATGCTTTACTAATAATTTTTCTATTGAATACATCTTGAAATGCCTTGGATGTATTAGTTAAGTAACATGTAGTAATAAAACCAATTTTGCCTTGTCTTTAATTTTTTGATTTGAGTACTAGAACATTAAAAATTGCATGAGATTCACTGTTTCTGTTGCCCAGGACTGCTCTGAGCAGTTGGCACGGGCACAGGGTGCTGAGATCCTCGTGGCTACCCAGGAACCTTACCCTGCCCCTGGTCTGAGAGCCTGTAGGGAGGTCAGCACTTCATGGGGCATCGACCCCCATCGTCTTAAAGGTTTCATTAGACTTACTCAAGAATTTGCTCGTCTCTTAGAGGCTTCATTTGTGGGAAGTCGGTTTTAAATTTATTTTAGGGCAGGGAGTGTAAGTGTTGTGTGGTTTAACTGTTTATAAAGGAGGCCTTCTCCTAGGGAGAGGGCACCGTCTGGTGGAAAACGCAGAATACAGCAGCTCACGCGAGGGGCACCTGTAGATTTTAAGATCCTGCAACTGGCAAATATTTATGTCAGACGTTTGGGGAAAAAACTAAGACTGGCGATGAAGCTGTTCATTTCTCTGTGGCACCTTCTCCCATAACCGGAGGTCATGTCTGTTCTGGGATTATGTTCTCAGTTATGTGATGCTGAAGTTGAGACAATGTAATGAGGACGTTCTGGCTTGGACAGCTTTTTAAAGTGACAAAGGTCTTATTCAAGTTCTTGGACTCTTTCTTTCCTCCCAAATCTTCCAACTGTGGTTTTGTATTTCATTATAAAAAGAAGCAGAGTTCTATTTTATTGCCCCTTTTCTACTAAAACTCGAGGGCACACAAGTAAGCCTCATTAGATAAATGAGGAAGGAAAGATAGGTAAATAGTCATGTTTCATTTTCCCAAGAACGGATTTCTATTATTTTCAAGACATGCGTTTTAAAAAGGGAAATGTTGTTGAAGGGCCTGGTTTATGTAATTCTCATGTTTTATGTTTCTTCTTGATGTATGTGTATGTATAAAGATTAAGTTTTCAGTTCCTATCCTTCACTGCCCTCATTCCTTTTCAAAGCCTGTCAAATATAACTGCCAAGCCACTGAGGTCTTAATATGGGGAACAGAATAGACTTTTCATGACTTGGAATTCTATTAACCAAGTCCAACAAAACAATTAAGATACAAGCCAACATCCAGCCGGCCCGCTGAACAGAATTCTCCAGAGTATGTATTGTCTTTCCAGGCTGATTGAAGCAACAGTAATTACAAGAATGTCTGTGAGGAAGGGGTTGGCTGAATTTCCCTCTCATGGTGGAGACCCCCGCAGCCCACTTCTAAAATTGTGTTTACACACGTCACCTTCTTTGGAATCCAGAAATATGAAAAGCAGTTCTGATTATGAATCAAAATGCAGATACAAGGACAAGAAGACAAACCAAAGAACTAGCCACCCAGATCTGTCCCAGTAAAAAAACGTAGTAAGATTTGCCTACTCCATGGGCGAAGGACCAAAATGTACCCAACTGGCAGCAAAAAGCTGAACTAATTGTTTGTTCTTATGAAAATAATATTAGTCTACTGCTTACTAGTTAAAGGCATTCATGAGTTCTATGGGGTAATGTACTTTTAGATCACTATTTAATATTACATAGGGTTCTTAACTGTTCATTAGATAAATAAATCCTGAATAGGATTAAAAAACTCATTCAAACCCATTTTCTCAGAGTTAATTTTTAAGTGTACAGTATTAGTTGTAGTGACAACTATTGCTCAGTTCTCTCCAGCATTCCCAGGAGCCTGTGCTTGTTTCATGGTCACTGGTAAAGGCCTCCGCTGATGAGGTGCTGACGGACCTCGAGCCAGAGCCCCATCGGTGTGCGGAGAGGCACCCATTCTGTGTTCCGCTCCGCCCAGCCTGCCTGCCCTTCCTGCCCCATCCCAGTCGTGAATGTGGGCTGCACGCTGCAAGCACCTCCTGGTCGAGTAGCCACCCGGTCGCCTGAGAGCAGTGTGGCCTCTTGTTGTGAACAGGCCGCTGTGTGTGCGGGGGTCCTCAGTGTGAACAGGCCACTGTGTGTGCCGGGGGGCCTCTTGGTGTGAACAGGCCGCTGTGTGTGGGGGGGTCCTCAGTGTGAACAGGCCACTGTGTGTGCCGGGGGGCCTCTTGGTGTGAACAGGCCGCTGTGTGTGGGGGGGCCTCTTGGTGTGAACAGGCCGCTGTGTGTGCAGGGGCCTCTTGGTGTGAACAGGCCACTGTGTGGGGGGGTCCTAGCCCAGGCGGCTCTGTGGGCCCTCTGAGGTCAGGCCGCCTCACGGCCACGCACACTGTTGTCTATGTGAGTCTTCAGAGAGAATAGGATGTGGCTCTGCCTTGCGGGTCCTCTGCCTGTGATAGAGATGTGGGGGCCTTGCCTCTTTGGGGGGGCCGGACGGCAGCCAGGGCAGGGGTCAGGACTCGTCCTTGGGGCAAAGCTTGAGTCCAGGTGTCAGGAGAGTTTCTAGGAGAAAATGTTATGTGTCTCTTTAAGTAGCTCTTTCTTACGGAAAGTAATGATCAATGCAAGCTAAGCATAAAGCATGTACTTACCTTCCAGCGATTTCCTACAGTGTGCACGAACTGATTCAGATGAATTACTGCAGGTTGTGGAAAGAGCATCATGAAAAATTCAAGTTGGAAGGCAACCTTTGGTGGTGAATATAAGGGCTTTGACAGAAACGAAACCCAGTATGCTCTTTAGGTCTGCTTAGGCCTTTCAGCAGGTGCAGACCTGGGCCGCGGGAGAGACACGCTCTGCAGCACAAGCTCTGGGTGGAAGGCCAGGGCAGGACGGGCACAGAGGCCCCACTGTCTGAGATCGGGAGAGCCCGAGCTACGGAAGAGCAACAGTGATGAGAAGACAGAGTCCCTGGGCTGCATGTGGAAGCAAAGGGAGGTGCTCCCCGAGGTGAGGCCGGGGCTGGGGGGTCGCCACAGGCTCGTGTCCCTCTCTCTGCTGTGTGTCAAGGCTGTGGCCCCTCATACAGCTCCACAGGGCTGACAGCTGCTGTGCCAGGGGTAGCATCTGTCTAGGCCAAATCTGTGGAAAAGGAGTTAGGCAGGAGAAATCCTTTTGTATGGTAACAGAAACTTAGATGCAAAAAAGCTAAGTTCTGATGTTGCTTCTGCCAGTTCATGGATGTGTAACCATAAAAGATGTATAATATCTACTTTATAGCATTATTGTGAAGATTAAATAAAACCCAAGGCATAAAACACTCTGTAGTGTACGGACATGTTGGAAATGCAGTAAATACTAAGTCAGGGTTGCCTGTTAGCTTCTACACAGAGTGAGTAACACTTCCTCCTCATTTATTGATCGGACGTATCATCCAGTAGTCGTGCAGCTGTTTTATAATTGCATGCTATTCATTATTGCGGGTTTGCATCATTGGTGCAGATGCACAGTTACAGGAGTAGTTCTAGACTTACGCCCGTTGGTGATGGGGAGAAGGGAGGCGGTGCAGCCGAGCGCTCACTGCGTACCTGTCTGCACATCACCTTAGTTAATGGCTGCAGCAACTTCATGAGGCAGGGACTGTTGTCTGGTTGTGAAGAAGCTGGATCACAGAGTTTAAGATGTCCAAGTTTGTGGTGATACCTAATGGTGGAGCTGGAATAGTTTTGTTTGAAAGCAGGACTTATATTTTTCTTCTCACTTTCTATTTACTTCTTTAATAAAAAGTTTTGGGGGATACCCTCTAATAACTACTTTGCTGAAATTGTGAAAAAAGCAATACCTAAAGAGCATCTATGTTCAGGCTGATCTTTCCCTGGGGGACAGCTGCTCTGGCAAAGGATCATGACCATAGAGGATGCAGCTGTTCAGAAAAGGGCAGTTCTTGGGCAGGACCGGGAGCTGAGAGTGGTCAGCAGGCAGCCTTCCCAGCAGCGTGGCAAATAAGTATTTTGGTCCTGAAGTGAGGGACCTGGAAGATAAAGCCCAGGATCCACGACACCTTCTATGACACATGATTCAGAAAAGGAGGAAAGTAGGAACATTTTTTCTCTCTCTTCTTCTTCTGGTACCCCTATAATGTGGATATTGTTCTGTTTAGATTGGTCACACAGTTCTCTTAAAATTCTTTCATTCCAGGAGATCCTTTTATCTCTCTCTGTGTCAGCTTCTCTGCGTTCCTGTTCTCTGTTTTCTAGTCCATTAATGGTCTCTTGTGTCTTGTCCATTCTGCTTTGAAGTCCCTCCAGAGATTGTTTTATTTCTGTATTCTCCCTCCTTAGTTCTTGCATATTTCTCTGCAAGTCCATCAGCACGGTTATGCCTTTTTTTAAAAATTCTTTTTCAGGAAGATTGGTTAAATCTATCTCCCCAGGTTCCTTCTCAGGGGAAGATGTAGCAGATGTCTAAGCTGTCTGGGTTAGTCTTGTCTGGATCAAATTTTTTTGCCTTTTCATGTTGATAGGTGCAGTGCTGAGCTATTGACTCATCTGTCAGCTGGGAGAGCCAAGTTTTTCCACTTGCTCCTGGCCTTTCTTTACTGGGACAACTGCGAACCCTAGTGGCATCTGTTGGGGAATTGCATGTAGACTGGGTCTCTGTATGTTGCCCGGCCGGTATGGAGGAAGCTCCCTTGCTGTGGGCGTGGCCAGCCTCAGGCTGCTGCTCTGCTATGGCGGGGCCCTGGAGGGGTAATGGACGGGGGCTCTTTGGCTGTTCACCTCCGTGAGGGGTTTCAGAGCTGTTGCCCAGGGGGTTAGTGCACCCGGAGTTCCCTGGAGTTTCCAGCTGCTGGACTGTGACCCGGGATGCTTCCGTCCAGCTGTGGGGTCCCTGTCCCTTTAAGACTTTCAAAAAGCACTTGCTTTTCTTTGTCCATGGGTGCCGGCTTCGGGACCTGCTCACAGGTCTTACTGTCCTGCTTCCCTAGTTTCCAGCACCCCACGCATGCACTGTGTCTGCGCTCTGGTCTGTGTGGCTGGGGCTGGGTGTTCAGCTTCCTGGGCTCCCTCTCCCTCCCTGCTGACTCCTCTCCTCGTGCCCGGAGCTGGGGTGAGGGGCCTCGGGTCCTGCCGGGCTGTGGCTTGTATCTTACCCCTTCGCAAGGTGCTGGGTTCTTGCAGGTGTGGATGTAGCCTGGATGTTGTCCTGTGTCTTCTGGTCTCTCTTTTAGGGATAGTTGTATTTATTGTATTTTCAAAAATATATATGTTTTTGGGAGGAGATTCCCACTGTCCTACTCACTCTGCCATCTTGGCTCTGCCCCTCTTGAAAGTAGAAACATTTGATGTAGGAACATAGACTTATTTTCTGTGCTCTGTTTTCAAAGCAGTTATAAAACAGTTTGCAGCTTAATTTTGGGTGTTTTTTTTCTTTCAAATGCTGACAGTTCCCTTTGCAGCTTCTATGCTAGATTGATTGTGTCCACACTTTGAACTCTAAGACTGCTATTAAAAATCTGTCACTGAATTTCACCCCATGTAGTCTAAAAGTACCTTTCCTCTCCTCGTTCGAATGAAGCTTATTTGTACATCCTGCCATTCTAAATATATTTAAGATAAAAATAGATCTTTTTGCTTTTTTCCCCAGGTTTTAAGCTTAGAGGTAAGCTATCACCTAAGGGGTAGTCCCGTATGGCACCATTAAAGGAGGCATTCATTCAGTTCAGGACCACAAGGTGTATGCTGTCTATAAGAGTATTTGAAAAATGCATTCTACTTTTTTATCTAAAGAGGAAATCTGGGTAGGAAGACAGTGATTTTTTTTGGTTACTTCCCCATTGATTCCTTACTGATTGCTGCAGAGAGGGGGTCATGTTCACGGCCTGTTCTATTCACCCCGCTTCCTACCCGGCAGCTTCTCCCCTCCCTGGGGAGTATGAGCTGGCCCTTGATATCTCTCCATCTCCTCCTGCCACACTTCAGGACTTGTCTGTGTTCTGTGACCTCTCTTTTTCCTGAGCATGTGTTGGGTGAGTACCGTGTGCTGGGCACCCTCTAGGCGCTTGGAATATGCCAGTGAACAAAACACTCAAATGTCCCTGCCCCCACTGAGCTTATGGAATACCTTCTATTCATATTTTTTATCCCATTTCTGTTCTTAAGCTCATCTCCTAGTGTCTCCTTTGGAAAATTCCTCTTGAATATTCAAGCTTTCTATCTGCTGTCTAAAAATATACTCATACCCACTAAGCTGTAATGTTCTTGTAGATCGCCCTAAAACCACCATAGTTTTTTTTTCCTCCACTGTTTAAAACCAGCCCACAATTAGTGTTTCCTTGTCCTGAGTTCTTCTTTCTTAATCTCTTGTAATCCAGTGATTACCTTAAAAGTTAAAAAAATTTCTCTTGGCAAGATATACTTACACCATTACTTTTTGCTTCCACCGATAGAATCCTCTCTCTCCCTTGGACCGGTGCAGTAGCCTCCTTTCTCACTAGCCTCTTTGGCAATAACTGCTTCAGTCTTCAAATCCGCCTTATAAGCTGTTGGCAGAGTGTTCCTTCTGTCGGGAGGCCCCCAAGACCCAAGTTTTGGTGATTCATCCGGAGGACTCAAGGCCTTAGCATATACTGGTACTCAGGGGCTGGAATCAGGTCAAATGGGTACAGAGCAAACTCAACAGAGGAAAATGTACACGGGGCGAAGTCCCGGGGAAACCAGACACAGCTTCCAGAGACCCTTCCCAGTGTGAAGGCTTCCAGATATGCTTAACCCTCCCAGCAAGGCGTCGGGACAACAGGTGTGAATGTGACCACAGGGAAGTACGCTGGAGACTCACTCCCGGAGTGGTTACTGGGCGTGGGCCATGTAGCTGTTCTATGTCCGGTGTGTATCCAAATTCCAGACTCCCAAAAGGGGAGCAGGTTTTCAGTATAAGCCATATTATTTATGTAAAAAGTTTAGGCACAGTGAGGCAGTCTTATTAGTTATGGAATCACAGGGACCCTTCCAAAACCCGGATTCCCTCTGCACACAGGTCCTTCTAAGGTAGCCATTCAGGCTTGCTGGGGTAACTTTTTCTGCACACTCCCCCTAAAACATGGCCTGATACCCATTCATTCATGAAATATTTATTGGGCATCTACAGTACATTGGGCCTGTGTCAGGTTCTGGAGGTACAGTGATGAACAAAATAGGTAAAACCCCTGACGTGTGTTGCCTTTGATCTAGAATGGGAGACAAATAAGAAATGTCAGCACAGGGTCAGGTGGTGATCAAAGCTAGGAAATAAATAAAGCAATTTAATGGGATGGGGTGGTCTCTGGTTTAGGTGGGGCCGCCTCGGGTTGCCAGGGAAGGCCTGTCTGAGGAGATGAGATTTTCATGACCAAAAGAGCCTCCAGGCAGAGGGAATAGCACGTGAAATGCCCCGAGGTGACATGAGCTTGACGTGCTCTAGAACCGCGGAGGAGAGTGGGAGTGGAGTATGGGGCTACGGAGTGGACGGAGATGAGTCTGGAGAAATGAGTAGGAAACAGTTCACAGGGGCCCTTTTCAGATGCCAAGACAAGGAGTTTAAATTTTATTCTAAGTATGAAAGAAATTTCTCAAAGAATTTTGAATAGAGTGACATAATCCAATTTATGTTTTAAAAATGATCTCGTTAGTTGCTGTAGGACAAAAGAGTGAGATGAGAGAGAAACCCAGAGCTGATCTTGGAGGCCGGGGGCATCGTGGAGCTGTGGGCCAGGTGGGGAGCGGGACCAGACGGGAAATACCGCGACACTTCGCTGCATGCAAACCGGTACCCAGCCGGCCCCAGGATGCGTTCTGAAACCTACTCTGGCCTTCAGTGCATTTTCAATTTTTGACCCAACCTGCTTCCCATTAAAACTTTCTCAGAATTTCCTCTTATACTCCGTATCTAAATCAACTTAACTTTCTGGACATTGCTTAAATAGAAAATCTATTATATTTAATTTTCTTACCTCCACAAGCCATTTTATATTCAAGTCTCCTTGTGAAAAATTATGCTACCCTCTGGCTTTTCTTTTGCATCCGGATGTTACCTATTCTTCACAACCCCCTTTCCATGAATCTTTCCCTCTTTTCTACTTTGGAATTAATTTCTCTTTTTGGTTGCATATATCCCACTTCTCTCTTGCTACCTAAAAATCTAACCCAAACTTTGGGGCTTATCACACCCATTTTACTTGGCTCATGATTTCTGGGTCAGAAGGGAAGGAAGGTCTCAGCCACGTTCTTTACCTGCTATGTCGCCAGCCAGTCATTGAGACTGGAGGGTCCATTTCGAGGGGGCTTCTTGCCTTGCCACCTCCTGCTGCCTGCCTCTTCCCCATCTCCACATGGCATGGTGTCCCCGAGGGCCTGATTTCTCACAGATTGGCAGCTTCTTACGGCAAGGCTGAGGCCTCCCAGGTGCCGAGTGGGAAGCTCTTGAAGGCTAGGTCTGGGGCTGACATACTGTCACCTCCATCATGCTCTCTTGGCCACTGAAATCACAGGCCCGCCCAGATTCAGGTGAGGGGGGAAGGTCGTTCCTTGCCAGGAGACTGGCCTGGGCATACAGGGAGGAGAGGGGCTAATGGCAACATCCTGGAGCCCACCGTCACCCAGGGTGCTCTGCTCCAGTTTCCATTTTAACAGTGTTCCCCGGTATTACATGTATTCTGGACACGTCTCTTACCCCTTATTAGATTGTAAATTCCTCGTGAAAGGGAAGGGTGGCTGCTCATCTTTGTACACCCAGGGGCTAATCTGTTGTCTCATCTATCGCAGACTGTCAATGCCCGTTTCTTGACTAGAGTTTAAATGGCAGTGTTCTTAGAAAATATATGCCAAAAAGAAAAAACAATTCATTTTCCAACAGTTGTTGACTATCTACCAAATGCAATGGGTTGATAATTGTAGGGGTTGCACATGTTTTACATTTGAACAGTTTTACAGTGAACAGATTAAAGGCATTAAAAATTTACCCACCAAAGCTCTGTGACACATGCTCTGGGGGATGCAGAGATTAATGCCGCCGCCTTTAATACACAGTTTAAACTCTGATTCTCACAACAACCATCTGCGGGATGTGAAGGGAATTTGCCAGCCTCGTATTGCAGATGAGGAAGAATCAGGGGGACTTCTGGCACCTCCGGGCCTGTGATCCGCCCATATTTCCGGGACAGGGGTACCTCCTACACTGCGCTGAGGCCCAGGGCTTGGTTTGGGTCGGGCCCCCCGTCATTCGGCAGTAAACTTACTCTTCTGGGTGTATGTCCCACTGCCCTCCAAGCACTGGATCTTCTTGTTTTATAAACAGACCGAAACCTTCTCATAATTCTGCTGATGTTTCCCTTTATTTATTTATACTTATTGACATTTAATGTTAAAATATTAACATTGATTGGAGAGCTACTCCGCCGATGCGATGCTAGGCCCTGGAGACAGGTGAGTGGGGCGCGTCCCCCCGCCCGGGGCTCGCGGGCTCACCAGGGGGACCGTGCCTCCCATGGGCCTCGAACCCCACCCTTGTCCTTTTCTCGTCTCTTGAAATCGTGCTCAGTTTTCAGTGGTCAGCAGAAAAGTCACTCCTTCCTCCCGTCTTAGGCTTTTATGCGGTAGTTCTCGTCTCCTGCTGCCATTCACAAAGAAGCAAAATTTGGGTGCAGTTCATAGTACCTAGAATGGCGCCGGTGCCCCCATGTTTAGGAATGGCAGCCGCCACCTCTAGGTTGCTTGACGCACAGTTTTGCCCCCCATGCCTCCTACACCCCTTGGGAATTCTCCGCCTGTTCAGCTGAAGGCCTTGGAGGCCGTGATGGCGCCACGTGGCCTCCCCACCCTGCAGCGAACCACCTAGGAGTGTGCGCCTGGCCCCGGGTTAGCGGACGCATCCGCCGAACCGCAGCCTGCCTGGTTTGTCCGGCTCGCCGGGGAGTTCGCGCGAGGGCAGGGCAGGTCCAGTTAGCTGTGGTGTTGGCTCTGTTCTTGGCTTTCGAAGCAGCCACCACGCTAGCCTGTGCACAGGGGAGAAGCTGCTCTAGAGAAAGCTTGGAGATGATGAGATGCGTGGTCACGAGGCAGGCTTCGGCCCTGGTCGCTCCCCAGCCCGGCGGTGACCGCACACAGGTTCCTTTATGCGATCGCCTCCCGTATGAGTGTCCCTTTGTGACCCCAAATGCTTAACCAAAGCATGGACGGTTTCAGTCTTTTCTTAGTCCACATCCTCCTCAGTCTCCCACTGCATTTTTGGGCTGCAGGATGATATTTGAAGACCTCCTCACTCTTAATCCTATGTATCTGAGCCCTTGGGATGCCTTTACTTTCTTTTAATGGTGTTATTTTTCTCTTGGTACCAGTCTTTACCTTTTTCAAACCCTCTGGATAGTTCATGTCAGCTAGACTTTCAGGTAGTGCTCTGATTAATACTTCCTGAGCAATTAGTAATCGTAGACCCTTCTTGGACCCCACACTTCTAGACCCCTCCAGGTTCTGGCTGTGGCATGCGAGGCTGTGTCCATCTCATCTGTAGGATGCAGGAGAATAGGGACCGCGGAGCCCCAGGAGAGGGTCGGTCTTGTTGACCTCAGGAGCGCCCTGGGCCGCAGTCCGGGGTGAGGGCGCCCCGTGACAGTGGGGTCGGGTGACCCACCTCACGTGTCCGCACAGCAGTTGGCTGGGCCCTGACAGACCGCTGCTCTTACATAACGCTTTCCTTGAAATTCAACTCCTGCGCTGATTTGTCAGCTTTTGCAATAGAACCAGCGTCCGACGACACCTACAGAGAGCGGGACCGGCTTTAAGACCGAAGCAGCTTAAAAGCAGCTGGAAAAGTGACCTACCTGGCCGATCTGGGAACTTGCAGATTCCGAGTCCAGCCTGTGGGGACAGCGGTCATCTTCCGCGCGGCCTGGAGCAGCTGCCCGTCGGTGGGGAGCTGTCAAGGGGATGTGATGTGCCCGTAAACAGGTGTTATGGCGAGACCAAAAAATCTTGAGGATTTGCCCTCACACAGGATTTTTCGGACTATTGAGAATTCCATACGGGTCCTAATTCAACCACGTGACGGTGCTAAAAATGCTGTTTTGTTTAGACTCAGATTGCTTGGAGTCTGGCCCTGAGTGTAGTGAATCAGGGGGCCCAGAGAACCTCCCCACGTCCAGCCGAAGGCTTCCTGAGAGTGGAGCTTCGTCAGGCCCCAGGCGAAAGTCGGACTGTCCAGGGTGCAGTTTCCTGAAGGGCTCTTGTCTGTCCACAACGTTTGTACTGATGTTGGTCATCTGTGACATATTCTAAGCTGTGTTCTGGACTATCCAAAGATACATTTATTTTCAGTGCATGTTGGGGCATTTACTGTGTGCGGTGTAAAGTGCTGGTTGTCCGCATACACACTTTGAAGTGGCCACACTACACGGCCCTGTGTCTCTGCCATCCTGAACTGGGCTCACCGCAGCGTGGTTTTGGCATATTGGCGTCACGTGGGAAATTGGGTGTTGTTTTCTTAGTGGCTCACTCCATTAGCAGAAGACCTTTGACACTCATTTTAGGTGTGTTTTCCCCCACATTTTAATTTCTTGTGAAGTGTGAATATACAAAACTCAGTAACTTCCAGCCATTATAACAGCGGCGGCCACCCGAGGGGTGTTTCTGCCCAGTGCCCAGCAGACCGTGGGGAGGAGGCACCTCGCATGTGTTCCCCTGAGCTGCCCTGTCTTGCATGAGCAGAGTCGTTAGTCCCAAGCAGTGTATTCGAATGAAAACAAGCTTCAAACGCCATTAGAACTGGACTTGCCTCCCCATAGTCGCATGTCCTTGTACAAATTGCTTCTTATCTCTGAAGATGTTTGTCCTAAGGATCCGTAGATACCCATTTTATCTTCAGTTGTAAAAGGTGGTCAGAATCAGTCAGCCTTCAGTAAGTGTTTGTACTAAGCTTTTCCCCTTGAACTGACAGAGAGCAAATTGAAGGTGAGTTTTCATTTGAAAATTGGAGCCCACCTACAGTTTTCTCAATCTATTCTCAATGTGTCTGATTCTCATAATTGCAGTAAAAGATCTACTGCTGGGATTAGGCAGCTGCTGTTTGCCACAGATACTGTGTTCGAGTAGGGCACCTAGACACAGTGTTTGTGTGTGTGTGCTTGCTTGCTTTTCCCTTGAGATCCGCCCTAGAGGTCCGCTGGGACAGTGTGCCGGGGACAGAGGTGCCACCACACAGGCAGAGCCCGCCGGTACAGCCCGGAGCAGGGGCTCTTTGCAGAAATCGCTCTTGTTAACTTGCTAGGTAATTAAAAAGAAGAATCGATTAGATCCTTCATTATACTTGAAGATAGCCTCATGATTTTAAATTATTTTACATTTTAATTCTTTCTTTTCTGGTTATTTTAAAAGAAATACATGAATGTTTGGAAACTACAGGATCAAATAAAAGAAATAGAGATAGAGATATATATGAGGCAGGGGAAAGAAAGATATGAAAAAGAAAATTAAAAGCACCCAACTTTCCACCACTCTTGACTAACTAGAATACAATTTTATTTCTGGATTTTCCTCATTTAATGAAGTATTACAAGGTAAGATGATACAGTTTCCCATCATGCGGTTGCCCATGTGGTATGGGATGTGGGATCAGGACCTAACTACCGACATCAGGGGGAGGTCCCCTCAGGAAGGGGCTTGTGGTGCACAGGGAGCAGAGGTACTGGTTTCATGAGGACAGAGGCCCAGGCGCAGAGGGAGGCGAGCGAGGGACCCAGTCGCCGCATCTAGAGGATCGGTGGGGCTTGGTTTCAGGAGCAAGGCAGAAGCCTAGTTGTTAAAACTTTGCCAAAGACTCAGTTATCAGAGCTGGACTAATAGCAAGGCTGACCTGATACCCAGGGCTAGAGTTGCCTTCTCAGGAAGATGCTACTGGTCCAAAGCCTGAGATAAGATCGAATCTCCAGGAGAGATTAGAGGGTCCCCCGTGGAGAGGGAAGGCATGGGGGTGGGAGGGCTTGCAACGTGGCAGATCTCAGTGGTGTCACCCAAAGGTGATATCAATGTTTCAGAAGTTAGAGGGATATAGGGTGACCCAGATGAGCCAGTCCTAGATTTAATGCTATTTTGCACTTCCATTAAGTTGATAAATTAGGGGACAATGCATGAATTACTCAAATGACATTAAATAAAAGTAGTAGCTTGTACTTTGGGAAATAAAATATTTCAACATTATCTTGAACAACTGATTTTTAAAATAAATGATGAATACTCAATAGCAGCAGCTTAACAAGGAAAAATGTACAGAAGTACCTTTAAACAGAAAAAAATAAATGCTAAAAATAAATTATTTCTACTAAATTACTGGCCAGAGGATTGAGGACCTTTATTTTCTGGTTGACCTTTTTTTGGACAGCTCATGAGGTATTGATGGAATTTTTAAGCTGCGACATTAGTAACTTTGTTCTTGCCAGTATTAAGGTCTCCTAAAATTTACTTGATTTTGTAGAATCCAGTTACATTTAGAACAGGAATGAAATATTTATCAGACCTCTATGTGCCGCTTGGCAGGTACTTCTCAGAAGAAGTATTGTGTTTTTTTGGATACAAGTCAAGGAAAGTGGATACCATGAAATTATGAAAAGGAAAATCTGATTTCTCTAGTGCTCCATGGAAACGGTCACTAAGTGCTTCTAATTACTGCTTCTGCTGGTGTCTTAATAAGGAGTTTTTAAATAAATTGAGTGTTGGGGACATGAGGTCAATCACATACAAGAGGGAATCATTGAATATTGAATGGACAAAAATATAGCTTGGCTGAAGAGTTCTGAGAATGAATCATCCCACTTTTCTTAAATGGGTGTATCAGGGCAGCAGAAAAATTTATTAGAGTGATTTCTGTGTGTTGCATTAATAATCTGCATTCAGTTTCATTTGAAATGGTTACAATATTTGAAAAACCCACTGACGTAGGCCAGTTCCTTTTTAGATAAAGATGAGATGGAGATGTTGGTGATGTGGGGACACTGTAGTTCCCTGACATTAGGAAAAATGGCACCTGCCGGTAGGAAGATCCAAAAAGATGCGATTCCTGCCCCAGAAGGGGCTGATTCTGCCTCGGTGACCCCTGTATGTCCTCAAGTGCCATCATTCTGATGTCTGAACTCGCTCTTCCTCACAATGAAACAAAGCCCAGTTCTTTGACTTTTCTCACTCTCCTATTTAATGATCGTGCATTCATGGGGTGGTGTGCTGTGTCTAAATGAATGCTTGGTCATTGTGCCAGAGGGTATAATTTAAGAAAAGAAGTCTCATTTTCCTAAGCTCGGTTTGTCCAAGCAACCTGGCATCTTCATGGATCAAAAAGAATGATATTTTTTATCTTTTCAAAATCATAAGATAAACCAGATTTTTAAAGTAGTTGCTTAAAGAAATTTTATTTCCTTATAAACAACTTTTTATTTTTAAGATCCTTTCTGGTCTTAGTGTTTTAAATTCTATCTTCATCTTTAAAGTGGGAAGTTTTTAGTAGACCCTGAATTACTTGTAACCATTTCATAATGTAAAGAAGCAGTTTTTAAAAGATTGGAAAACTGTGCCTTTCATATGAAACAGCATTTAAATTACTGGGGAAGAATCAGCACTAGACGACAGGTCAAGTATTACTCTGTTTCTAAATCCAAATAGCAGGGCAGACGGTGCTTGAATCACAGGGGTCTGTTGGCATAGATCTGATCTTTGAATTGTCACCGAATCTCCATAGCTGAAGAAAAATCTTTACTCAGCCCAGGGAAATGTTTGCATTTCAGTTCAGCCTGCAGTTATGGAACCATGCTTCCCTTCAGTCCTGAACACTGCGTGAGGCTTTAGATGGCCTATGGCGTGTATGTGAAAATTGATTTCGCTCCCACCAGTTCTGGAGTCCTTACCATGCCCTTTCTTAGGAGAGTCTTTCTCCAGAGGTCCTTGCCAGCAATTCTGTAGCAGCTGATCATTTATCATCCGCAGATGAACCTTAGCGTTCATCTCTCTGATACTCTATCCCTCTGAAGAAGAATATACGATTATATTACTAATGTTCTCTGTCCCAGGAAATACCACTCCTTTATATCATTATGCTAAGCGGTTTAATCTCTTACTGTTCCCAGTTTCTTCCTTCTAATGTAACATTTGCTTCAGTATTTGCATATCAAAAAGTCAGTTGTTTAGTGTGTGTGTGTGTGTGTGTGTGTGTGTGTGTGTGTGTGTTTGTCTCTCCAAGGTTTATGGTCCCCTAAGTTTTGCAGAAAGCTTTGAAATGGCAGCTTCAGTTGAAAGGCACTGATGAGCTTCTCAGCCCTCAAGCTAGAGCACTTGGGAGACTGTGTTCATTGTCCCGAGTATGCACACAGTTGAGTTTTTGAGGCCCCTGATGGAGGGCTGGGGGATGGCCCTGATGGGAGATGAGGGGGACAAGAGAATCTCCCTTCTCTTCCAGGCAAACCCTATGGATGGAGGCTTTGTCTTACTACATTTCTCCCATTATATTGCATTTTAAACCACACACTATTTTTTTTTTTTGCATTTTTTAAAAACTTTTTATTTTGAAATGCTTTTAGACTTTCAGAAAAGTTACAGAAATAGTACAAAGAGTTCCTGTATCTCCTCCACCCAGTTTCTCCTGATGTTTAATATCTTGCACAACTATAGTACAACCATCAAAACTAATAAATTAACCTTAGGCTAGTATAATTAACTAAACCACAGATTGATTCAGATTTCACAAGTCCCACTAATGTCCCCTTTCTGCCTGGGACACAAGCCACAACCCCCTCCCACATTCGGTCGTCACACCTCCTTAGTCTCCTCCTCTAAGACAGTCCCTCAGTCTTTCCTCAGTGTTCTTGACCTTGACGCTTTTGAAGAGTATAGGTTGGCTATTTTGTAGAATGCCCCTCAGTTGGGATATGGCTGATATTTTTCTCACAGTTAGACTGCAGTTATGCCTTCTTGACAAGAACACCACAGAAGTAATAGGCCCTTGTCAGCATATCATATCAGGAGGCACGTGCTGTTGGTATGGATTGCTGTGCTGTTAACCTCAATCACTTGGTTAAGGTGGCATCTGCCAAGACCACACACTATTTTTAATTCAGTTTTATGTGTTTGTGTGTGAAAACGATGTCGGGAATTTGTATCTGCGCACCCTTGGATCTGTAGCACAAGTGTGCTAGGAACACCCTGCGTGTGGGTTAGAGGCGGATGCAGACCGACTTGCTCGTGTGATGCAGGGACGTCGTTCAGGCCTGGGGCAGGAACTTCTTTTTCCATGAACCCCTGGATCTGGCTTAGGAAATCCTTGTACTTTATAGAGAAGGAAATAAACTCTGTGCCCAGCCCACTGCCAGCCTTCTTTTTCATCTTCTCCATGTTGTCTAGGGACCCTATGCTCCCCGAACCCCCAAATCTTTCTATTGCTTCTGCTTAGATCAGGTGAATGACTCTATTGGTTAGAAACATTTATTTTCTTAGGAATTGTCAAAAACATAGTATCATTACTGACTACTTCCTTGTTTTTATGCTTTGGTTACAATGAATCTATTCATTTTTCCAAATATTTTTTTTTACCATCATGCTAAACATTACATTGTTTTTGGCCATTAATTGTTTTCTACCTAGACATTATTTTCTCTATAACATGCTTCTTTTTTATTTCTGTTAATACTTTTTCATAGTTGAAAAATTTGTACTAGGTGAATTGAATTGTTAAAAAGATGCTAGAATGGAAGTTTCACAAGGACAGGGTGTTTTATCTGTACTCTCAGCACTTAGAAGAGTGGCTGGTGCCTGGTAGACCGTCACATTTGCTCAATGAATGAAAAGATTATATGTGATTTTTTTCCCCCCTTCTTGGTTAATGTCATTCTAAAGGTACTGATATTTTTATTGGTCTTTTCCATGGAATTTTCAATTAATTAATAGCCTTTATTCTACTTTATGTCCCCCAAGAAAATTAGTCTTCTTACTTTGTATTTTCATTCATTTCAACCAAAAATAAACTTCACAGTTTAAGCATCTATCTGTCCTATTTTCCTTCTGTGTTTTTGGATGGCTTTAAAAAAATCAGAGCTCTCCTTCAAGGAAGACTTGTCATCACTGAGATTATTCACAAAAGGTGTCTGAGGCTTTGAAACGCTCCACAGGGAAGCTCAAAAAATATTTTGAACAACTGGAAATGTTTTGAGAAAAGGAATACTTTATATAAGCTCCAGGTCAGTGTTTCTTAGTCTCTTTGGGGCCCCTGATCCTTTTGAGAATCTGGTCTCAAACATTGGAACTTGTCAAATGCACATTCTGATATATAATACTGAATTCCCTTTAGGAGGTTCCTAGGTCTTTCAAAGCTCGTGGTCTGTCTGTGGGTTCTTGGACTCCAGTTAGGAAATGACTTGAAAGGCGTCTGCACTAAACTCTAAATGCCTGGGCTCAGGGTCTAGGTATGACGCCTCCTTCACTATAGGAAAGCGAAACAATGGCGAGTAATAAAAACGTCTTACTGTTTATGATCATATTCTAATCTTCTTACTGTCCTTAGATTTACATAGGGTAGGAAAATTTGTGTTGGGTGTCTGTCTTGTCACGTTGTGAAGTAAAGGCCCTAATGATGCCCTAAAGGATGGGGCTGACAGGGGGACTTTGACCTGATAGGAGGCTGGGACCATCTTAATATCTTAATGGGATTCATGGGGGAAACTGGACACAGGGCAGGGGGCAGGAGCAATGAGGAGTAGATCTGACCATACGCAGCTGTCACTGTTTCAAGCTGACATCCGGTTGTTCTCCAGGTTTATGAGTCATTCTAGTTTTTGCCCTTGTGTGACAAGTTGCCCTTATAGCTCGCACTATATTATCTTTAGAAAATCAATACAAATTGGATTTATGCAAGGCACAGAATCACACAATGCACTTTAATAAGAGAAAAAGGGAAAATATTGACATCTCCTTTTAATTAAGCACTTTGTTCACTTCCATCACAGCAAAAGAAAAATCATTATTTTTTACTTGTTTACAGAAATACAGTTGAGAGCAGCTATATTACAAGTAACCGAATATTAAGTGTATCTTGTTAAATGGGACCAGAGGTTCCGTGGGCTCTTCCCTTTGTCCTGATGCACTTCAGTAGACGGAATCCCCCATGTGCTCTTGTAGTGTGAGATACAAACACCCAGATGCAGCAGGTAGAAATGCTCTATCCTTTCCTTATCTTCTCTGGTGCACCTGGGTAGACAGGTCACAGAGTTCTGGTGAAATTCAGTCAATTAGGTGCACCTGATCCTACAGGCTGGGGCACGTGAAGGAGATTTGGAGCAGGACCGCGTTAGAGGGCTTGGAGCCGAGCATCTATCTATGGAGGAAAAGCCAGCTAGGAAACTCGCTCTTGATTGCTGAGAGTTTTCGTGCTAATGAACACCCCCCACTTTTCCTCTCGATTGTGGTTGCACTTTATTCTTCCTGGTCCCCCATCCAAGTCTGACGTGGTGACTGAATGAAGTCATTCATTCATTCATTTCACAAATAACTGTGGCGCTCCTACCATGGGCCAAGCACTGTGCTGGGCATTCAGTGGAGAACAGAACAGACACCATCCCATCCTCGCCACTGGAGAGATGAGGGGAGAGGCCGAGAGCACCGTGGGGCCCTTGGAGGAGGTGAGGGTGGGAAGACCCCCCCAGTTAGGATGGGGAGGGACCCATGTCACTGCAGCTGCCCCGACCTCCCGTGTCGCTTCCCTCTGGCTCTTCTGTGACCCGGCTGCCCGCTGGAGCTGGGCGTGCACTGCTGTGGCCAGGAGGGAAAACAGTGGCAGGGTCAGTGGGCACTGGGCAGGGAGAAGGAGGGTGAATGCCAGCCGCTTCCCCCTCGTGTCCTCACCCTGGCGTGTCTGGGCCCCTTAATGATGCTGGTCTACGGAACAGACGAGGGAAGCGTGGAGGGACAGCGGTACCCGGCAGGCAGGGTGGGGAGGCGGGATCGCTGTTCCTGCGGAGGGCCCGTCGCTGCTGAATGTTCTCAGTGCCCCACTGCAAACGATACGGACCTCTCTGTTTTCTTTAAAAACAGTGCTTGCATTATTGAGCTAGAACAGGAACATGGTGTAGAAGTCAGAAAATGTAGCAAGGTTCAGAGCAGAAAAAATGTTCTTGTAAGCCTGCCATCTAGAGCGCACCGCTGTTAGTATTTTGACCTGTTTTCTTATGAATGTGTGTTGATAAAACATGAATTTACACTCTGCAATCAGTATATATCATGATTCCATCCCCCCTAGGCGATTGCATATCGTTTATAAACACATCGTATTGGCTGCATGGATCCATCACTTCTCTGGGCCGTGGGGTTTGGGGGAGCGCTCGGGATCTTCCTGCGAGGCTGCCCTTTCTTTTACAACTTACATCGCTGCAGCGTGAGCACCTTAGCCCGTGAATCTTGCTACCTTGTCAGCGAGGGGAACACTGCTGCGTCCCTGCGGCCGGAGTGCGTGACTGTGGGGTCCTGGTGGTGCCCCCTCCTCAGCCTCTGGGGCCACGCATAGGGCATCTTGGGCAGCCCTGTCCTCCTTCACAGGCGCCCTGGTCCCTGGGGCTGAGGGGCACAGCCATTAACCAGGATGGTGCCTGGGGCTTTCTGATGTCCTGTTGGCCTGGGGTCCACCCAGGCTGCGTCTCCGTTGCTACAGCTCCGGGCAGAAGCCCTTGCCCCTCTGCTGCTCCCCGTGGTCCGACCTTCCTACCTGCCCCAGCTAGAGCCGGAGGGGAGGGCACAGTGTCCAAGTGCCCATTCAGGTGGGCTTACCCTTCGGCCCTTTGGGTAAGACCTTCTGTGCCTAGTTGTAAGTGTGATGAGTGGTGTGCAGCAATCAAATCTTGTTTTATTGATATAGAGATTTATTGATATAAAGATAAAATAAAAAATAATTCACCTTGGGTTCATGCCATGTGTCAGGCGTCTGAGGAGGTGATTTACACAAATGCAATGTAACCCTACCAGTGGTCCTATGACGTGGTTAATATTATCACCCTCGCTTGTCTCAAGAAGGGTCAGAGGCAGGGGAGGCTGCCCAGTCGGCTGCAGGTCCCGCCGGCGGGCAGTGGCCACACCGGGCTCCGAGCCTCGTCTGCCTCCGGAGCGCTCACCCCTACTCACTATGCAAATCGTAAACATATGTGTACAGGTTTTAGCTTAATTTATTTTTCTTTCTGAGTTCCTGGGATAAAATACAGTCAGGAAGGTTTACAATTCTTACCTGAATTTTCAAACCAGTTATTTCTAATTCTAGGTTCCTTTTCATTTTTTATCAGGCAAAAAGTCAACATTCTTATGAGGACTTAGAAACGTGTAGAATGTTGGAGCTGGAGTGAGTGAGCCCAGCGGTGTGCCTGTCCCATCGCCTAGTTGTGTAGACAGGCTGTGATTTCCAGCAGAGGCTGGTTGGGGCTGATTTAGATTTCTCTGTGCGCCGCCAGGTTCTGTTCTGAGCTCTGCCCCAGTTGCCTGGTCTGCGGCGCTCTCTTCCCGTTTGCTAGATTGATGCCCTGCGTGTTCTTCTGTAGGGGGTGGGGAAGTCCTTCCGCTCTGGTTTCTGCTCTACCAGAATCCCTTTCTCAGAAAGCACACAGCCTGTGAAAGGCCGTAACTGTCAGACACTCTCGCACCGTTTGACAAAAATATTGCCTCCCTGCTGCCATCGGGCCCAGCAGGTGCTCTGGTTACGGCCCTTTCTGGGGACATCATTCTGTCTTCGCCCCGACATTCTTTTTAGTCAGTGGCAGTGCCCTTTTTGTGCATGCAGGCTCCAGCTGGTGGCATCCGGCTGAAATGGGCGGTATTTTTATGTTGTCAGCCATGGCTTTTCGTTTCATTTTCAGAACCTCTCCAGCAGGATTCTGGAGGCCTTTTTCAACTTCTCTTTTCTTAAACTTGCCACCAGATTCTCACAAAGGTTAACAGCAAAGTTTTTCAGGGCCAGTCTCACCCGAGAATCAGTCACTGCCTAAACCAAAGGTCATGGCACCGTGTTAATCCTCTCAGACAGCTTTGCATCACTGGGGAGTTAATTAGTTAATTAGAAGCTACTCTGGATTTTATTTTTCAAGATGAATGCTTTCTGGGCTCTAGGCCTTTTCTTCACATTTCCTTTCCTTTCTATTTTGAGAATGAACTGATGCTGGCTTGGCACAATGCTCCCAGTGGGTCTCGCTGCCCTGGCTCTGCCCCTTCTGCCGGGTCCCACGCCTGTCCCCTGACCAGCCCCGTAGCCCCTCCGCACTCTCCCCAGGCTTCTGGACACGCTCCCTTCGGGCTAGCGACCACCCACACACCTGTGGGTATTCTCGTGTCTCTGTGCAGTTTGATACCATCCACTCTCCTCTCCTTGACATTTTCTTCTTTGATTTCCATGATGAACATTATCTACTGTATCACTCTGTTTTCGGGGGACTTCTGTGTGGTTCTTAAACTTCCAGTTTCCTGCAAGTGTTAAGCCAGCTGCATGAGGTAGTGCTTCCACTACCTCTAGCCGCCCCTCCATTCCCCTCTCTCCTCACTTGGCGCTCTTCCTGGTGACCTCATTTACTCTCAAGAATTCACTGGGCTGATGCAGGCAAGCTTATAGCTCTGTGTCCAGCGTCACTCAAAATATTTCCATCTCTCATAGCCCTGCTGGATTGTGGTATTTTATAGGAACCGCAGGTTCCATCTGTGACCCCTGCCCTGCTCAGCACCCCCACCTCAGCAGCCAAGCTCCCCAGTGCCCCCTTTCCTCTGCTTTTACGGTTTCCTAGTTTCCTGAGTTTGAAACACCGAAGCCTTTCTCTGACTTCTCTGCCAGTTACCCAATGGTACAGATTTTATCACTTAGAGGTCTTAGCACCTCTTGCTGCTGTTGTTGTTGTTGTTGTTGTTTTCCATTCTTCCTGCCATTGTACCAGATCCAGCAGCTTTGTGTAAATTAATCTTCTAAAGCATAATTCAGGGAGTGCCTCTTCTCTGCTCCGAGACCTAATCATTCATTGCGTTCAAAATTAAGAACAGCATTCAGCCAGATACTTGCAGTCTTCACAGCCTGGCCCTAAGCCACCTGTCCGCCTCGCTCCTGTGGGCTGCCCCCTGCATCTTACATGCCACTTGCATTATTGTTTTTTGTTAGCCTTCAATCTACATCCCACTTTCATCTCTACACCTTTACTCATAATGTCCTCCACAACTGGACTCTTTGGCTCCAGTTATAATAAACCTGCCCATCTTTCCATCTTGTGTCTAATAATGCCCTTATTGATTCTCTTGAAATCATGTCATCATTCCTCATTTGAACCCTACAGCATTTCCGGGATTTCCTGTGGCACTTTTCTTACTGTGCTGTGCATTATTTATATTTATTGGTTTATCTATCTAGCCTAGAAGCTTCAAAAATGTAGATACAATATTTTCTTTCTGATCATTTTCCTCCAGCACCTGCATGTACTCAGAAGATATTTAATAAATATTTTATAGATGAATGGATTAATGCATTTTGCTCATTTTTCCAGTGCATTTATATATATTTAACATAATACACATATAAAAAACATTGCTTAGTGGAAAGAGGAAGTTTTGGAATTTGGTATAGTGAGATTTAGAGCCTGGGTATCTGACTTACTAGCCACGTGACCTTGGA
Source organism: Manis javanica (assembly GCF_040802235.1). Lineage (NCBI taxonomy): Eukaryota > Metazoa > Chordata > Mammalia > Pholidota > Manidae > Manis > Manis javanica. Next base: position 1,985,275 of record NC_133170.1, on the reverse strand, counting down.
CAAATCACGTCTCTCTCTGAGCCTTTACTTTCCCATCTGCAGAATGGGGGCGGTCACACCTCACACTTACTGTGATGTTTGAGTGAATTATGGGAAAGACCTTGACAGAGACAAAGAGCCAGTTAAAAGCTTTGTTTTTTCCACTCTCTCTGTTCTCATGTGTTAAATTTCCCTGCAACTCAATTGATTTTTTCATCGCATTTGTTTTAATGTTACCTTGTGTTTCTGTGTAACCCATCTCCCCAGTTAAATGCCAAGTTCCTTGAGGGAAGGAATGGTTTTTTTAAATTTACAACAAGAGTTAAGGTCAGGCTGTGCACAGAGAGCCCTCAGCAAGTACTTGTTGAATAAATGAGCTCGACCCTTTTGCTTGGGGGACGTCCTCGGTTCACTGCTCTGTCCACATGGGCCGCTTCTCTGCCTCCGCCTCTGCCTGGCTGCTGACCTCTCTATGCCAGGTCTCCCAGGTGCCCACCTTGTGCTCTCAAGGTGACCTTCTTCCTGAACTCCTTAGTCCTAAATCTTTCTCTCTCCAGATTGGCCACACGAGAGCACCTCTTGTCAGCAGGACTGGAACAAAGTGCAGTGAGGGGTCTTTTTGTTGGATTTAAACAGTGAATCAAACGCATCTCACAGACTGGTTTCTCTCTGCTGGTCTGAGCTCTCCTTTCCTTTGGTATTGGAAGGCAGTGTGCGTGCAGTGGGTTGTCTTAAGAGGAAGGGATTCAAAGTCAGAGATCGTATCAGTAACTTGTCTGTAAAGATTGATTTGAATTCCCATTATTTCTGATTTTTTGTTTGAACTCAAGGAGAGATTAGAAAATAAGGCATCCCAGATAACTTCCTGTTGTGATGGAAAACAGGGCTGCTGCTGGATCTGAATTAATGTGCAAACAAATCTGGGTGTTATTTGTGCTTTGGGTTTAATGATACGGAATGACTCGAATGTGCGATTTTGTAAGGCAAAGGCATTGCAATACAGCGATGGGTTTGGTGAATTTATGTTGGTACGGCATTGTCGTCGTACTATGTTCCAGTCGGTCTGAAAGCCACCTTGCTTTCAGGTTTTCCTGAGCTGATTCCTAAGCTCAGAATTAAGTAGGCTTCCCCATCCCAGGCAATATGCACAGACATGCCTTCCCAGAGGAGCCAGACCCATTTGGGGTGCTCTGCAGGAGACGCTTGGTCTCTGGAGACAATTTTCTTCTTCCCAAATTATTGAATAAGTTACTTCTCCCCTTTAAGTAGAAAGAGGTTAGGAGGGATCTAGCTGGGGAGCATTCTCTGCTGGAAGGAAATGGCCTGGACTAGGGAACAGACATTTCCCCTGACAGTGTTAATCCTTTTAGGATAATCTGATGATTAGAAAAAATGCTGCCCACTTATAATGGATTTATCCCAATATATTTAATAAAAGGAATTGTCCTTTATTTAGTAGCTACCTAAAAATGATTTTTTTCATGTATTTGATGTGTAAAGTAGAGTGGCACCTGGTCACACAAATGGTCACACACTGGCCATTTCACAAATGTGACAGCGATCCTGATGTGCTCCCTGATGCGTGTCGCTGTTTTATCTTACCCGTTAGTGATAAGCCACAGTAGCATCTAGCCTACTGCAATAACGATATTGCCCACCACCAGCGCCTCAAAAGTTATTACTTCCCTGAGGCACTGACAGATAGCTCTTCCCAAAACTGTACAACAGGCTGATTCCTATAAAACTATATTTGGAAGTATCTTCCTACGAGTCTCTCTGAATTTGCTGGTTTGCATACTTGATTAAATAAAAACTTCATAGGATGATTTTTCTGTCATAATTTCAAGTTAGTGTACTATAAAAGTAGTCGATTTTATTTTGTGTAGTCACGTAACTGCACTGAGGACAGACAGTTCTTTGAATTGAAAGTATTGAGAAATACACCCATATTGGAACCACAGATTTTTCATGTCCTCATACACAGAAAAAAAGTCAGTAATATTCACCAATGATTAAGTTACAGTGAGATACAGCTGTGATGTTCAGGATGGGGAAGCAATTTGTACTATATAAATATTAAATATTAGATTATAGCTACCTAAGTTACTCCTTAATAAAACGCAACACAACCTAAATGACCGTATATACAAGTGTCTGTTAAGTAAGAGTGAAAGAAAATAGTAGGGTTTCAAATAAAAATGGTACTTCCTGTGGATTCTAATTGGTTGCATATCTTTATCTTTCTTCTATCAATGCAGTCTGCTGTATGTCCAGAGAGTGGAGTGGTTCCTTACTTGTTTTGGGAGTTTATTCTTTCCTTATCTGAGATTAATTATACATCTCAGTAGATTAAAACCTGGAAGCAGCATTGCCTGCGTGCCTGTGGATGACCGAGCCCCAACACCTACATTACAATGCACTGTGTTCATTCGGTTTGCATGGACAGATTGTCTAAAATAACTCCTACACATCTATTATCTTATTGGCAACATGGAATCACAACTCTGACTAAGAGGATATAAAATACGGTAAAAACCATGGCACATCCTGTGAATTATAGTAGGGAAGAAAAGAAAATAGCATTAATTAATGACATTTCCTACACAGAGGCTGCCCTTTGAAATGATTCTGTTATTCCCAGGCTTTCATGCTAGGAAGGCTATTTTTGCAAAGGTTCTTTTGCTTTGCCATTAAAATGTCCAACATTTTATTAATGTAAAGTAAGCATTTTGCACTCTGAATATTACACCTGTTTTGTGGCTCCAGATCTTTCCTCACAAAACCACATTAGATTTTGTTTTTTCCATGCTTCACATTCTCAAGAGACTCCTATTAGCTTTCAGAATAATTACAGAGCCTGAAGTTATTTATTGGTGTCTAACAACTGTCCCCAAATTCAGAGGCTTAGAACAATGACAAATATTTGTGATCTCACAACAGTTCTTCCTGGTCAGAAATGTGGGAGCAGCCTGGCTGGTCGTGCATTGGTCTCCCTCAGGAGACGGCGGTCAGTTATCAGTGTGTCACCAGGCTGCAGTCACGGGAGGGCTTCCCTGGAAGCTTCTCCCCCCAGACGGCCCTCTCGGGTGCCTGGCAGGCCGTGTTAGCTGCTGGCTGGAGCCCTCAGTCCCTCCCCATGTGGATTTTTTCATAGATATTATTGTTGTTTTACTTTAAAACAACTTGAGGGAATTATAATTGGTATATGGCATGTATTTAAGGGTACGGTTTTGTATGCATGTATGAAGCCATCACACTAGATGGAAGTGTCTCCGTGGGCTTCTGTGATCCCTTTCTCATTCTTACACACCTCTAGGCAACCATATTCTGCTTAGAAAGCACATAACTGTGCTTTCTAGAAATTTGTATAAGTGGAATCATGAAGTATGTATGTATGTATGTACTGGGAGGTATATCTATTGGTTATTAATTTTAGTTATTATTTTTCAGTTACAGATTTTCCAGTTGATTTTTAAAAATAGATCCCAGTTCTCTGGTAAAATTCATACTCTCTTCATCTACTTTCTTGAACATATTAATTATATTTATTTTGACTCCTAAGTCTTAGGACTCCCATATTTGTATCATCAGATAGTCTATTTATGTTATCTATATTCTTTCTTCATTTCCAGTACTTATTCTTGTTTCCTTAAGTGCCTATTTTTAAAAACCTGAATATCGGAGATAATATGTGAAGAATTGTGGAGGCTCATGCTGACATCATCTTCCCTCAGGATAATTATGTTTTCTTCTGGCAGATAGACAGTGGATTTCAGGCTTTGATGGGTTGGTGTGTTTCTGGTTTGTCCTTACTTCTTTTTTTTCTCCTTCTTATTCCTTTTTATTTATTTATTTTGGTATTGTTAATGTACAATTACTTGAGCAACATTATGGTTACTAGACTCCCCCCATCACCAAGTCCCCCCCCACCCCATTGCAGTCACTGTCCATCAGCGCAGTAAGATGCTGTAGAGTCACTCCTTGTCTTCTCTGTGCTGCACAGCCCCCCCCGTGCCCGGCTCTACATTATGTGTGCTAATCGTAATGCCCCTTTTTCCCCCTTATCCCTCCCTCCCCGCCCATCCTCCCCAGTCTCTTTCCCTTTGGTAACTGTTAGTCCATTCTTCGGTTCTGTGAGTCTGCTGCTGTTTCACTGCTTCATTTGTGTCTTTGCTCTTATACTCCACAGATGAGTGAAATCATTTGGTACTTGTCTTTCTCCGCCTGGCTTATTTCACTGAGCATAATACCCTCCAGCTCCATCCATGTTGTTGCAAATGGAGGATTTGTTTTCTTCTTATGGCTGAATAATATTCCATTGTGTACATGTACCACATCTCCTTTATCCATTCATCTACTGATGGACACTTAGGTTGCTTCCATTTCTTGGCTATTGTAAATAGTGCTGCGATAAACATAGGGGTGCATCTGTCTTTTTCAAACTGGGCTCCTGCATTTTTAGGGTAAATTCCTGGGAGTGGAATAGGTAAGGATTTTTTTAAAAACTCAAACTCTTTTGAGTTAACAGGCTTTGAGCTAATCCCTCAGTGACAAAATATGTCCTACAATCCTAGAGTTGAATGGATCATAAAAACAATGTAATCCAACCCTTTCAACTGTACCTGGCCATCCCTTCTTGTCTGTGGGGACGGGAACTTGACGGGAACTTACGGCCTCCTGAGAGAGTCTGTCCTTTCACCTCTTTCTGACTGTTACTCCTATATATGAAACATTTAACACTGAAGACCCCCTCCTAGAGGAGGTTGTCTCTAACCTACAGTTCAAGGCCCTCAGGAAACACAGGAGTCAGCCAAGAGATGGGAGGAAGGAGGGTCCCATGCGAGGGTTCAGCTCGAACATGGAGACTGGAATCTGTTGGGTGCTGATGGAACTGAACAGAGTCAGCTTGGGTCAGAGCCGGCAGTGTCTCCTCTACCGTATTAAGGTGCTGGAGTGTTGCTCTTCGGGGCGTAGTGATCACCGAAGGATTTTAAGTGAAGGGATGATGGGACACACCTGTGCTTCAGTTGGGTCAACTGGCTGTGTGGATGGTGGATTGAGATGGAAGAGGCTGCATGGAGTCAGGAAGACCAGTTCGGTCGTTATAATATTCTCATCAAGAGACAAGAATCTTCAACACCAAGATGTGAGAGAACAGTATGGATGGAAGTCCTCAGACAATGTGGCTGCTGATTGAACTGGAAGGTGTGCAGGAAAATGAGCAAAAAATTCAAGAAGGAAGCAGGTCGCGTGTTAATTTGAAATGACAAATAGTACAGTCAAGTAGGGGTGGACCTAGGGAGGGGAGGGCCGGTGGGGAGAGGGGCCTAGTGCGTGCTGGAGTGAGGGGTTGGCAGGGGGGCTCCCGTCCATACCCCGAGTCTGCATTGGCAGCGGGACGTCCAAGAGCACAGCGGGCAGGCGGCCCTTCCGTTCCGAGGCTCTGGAGGAAGGGCCTGTGCCGGAGATGCTGGGTGTGAAGCCCGCGGGCGTGGGTGGGGCCCTGCGTGACATGGTCAAGACGCAGGCTGAGGGGGACGGGAGGACCGTCACCACTGATTGGAAAGTGGAGGGAGGAGGTGCCCGAAAGGGCAGGGAAGTGCCGCTGCATTTGTCCTTCCGTGTTTCCTGGCCGGTGGGCAATGACATGCTGGCAGCCCTCGCCTCTAAACTGCGTACGCCTTGCCCTGAGCTCCTGCTTACCAGAGCGAGCAGACACCATCATGCTGCTGATTTTTCAGACTAAGTTTTCTATCACTACACTTTAAAGAAGTCCCAAGGTTTACGGGGGTCCTGCAAACAAACCTTTCAGCCTGTTCCCCTGTCCCCACCTTTCCTCCTGCTGCTTGAGTGAGGGTCTCTGCAGCCTCTTTAGCACCGTGGGGCCATCTAGATAGTGGCTTGGGGGCTTCCTAGGGGAAATCTGAAACCGGTCCCCATACATAGAGGGCAAGGAGAGATCAGAGGAAGAGGCGGCCCAGGCTGCCTGGTGGGCGCAGGTGTGCCAAGCAAGGGGGCTCGCAGACCAGGCTTGTCTTGGGAGGTCACAAGACGAGTGGATCTCAGCACCCACCTGCCAGAATTTTAAAAGTTTATACAGCGGCCTTAACTGGGCTCAGTCACTTATCCTGTCCAGATGGTCTCATCAACACATTGCTTGCTCATGGCTGCATCCTTGAAAATGGCTCCCACTGTGGGAATGGTGGGCAAAACATCCATTCCTAGGACAGAAGGGGTGAGAAGTCTTTATTGTCCAAGTCCAGCTTGGGGGGCACCTGGCAGTCACATCCCCTGGATGACCTCCCCCGACAGATGGCTGGGGTCCTACCCAGGTCACTGCGCTCCTAATGGAGGCGGGTGGCGGTCCTACAAGCTCATTCCCCTGGGACCAGCTCTGTCCCCTTACCTGACTCCCAACGCCGTGACCCTTGACACTTCTTCAGTCATCACCAGCATCCCTGACCCAACCCCAGGTGGGGTTCTGCCTCCTTGGAGGCCTAGAGCTCTGCATTCTCTCTGAATGAGAAGCCCATACTCTATCCAGGTGCCCTGCTTTAACCGCTGCCCAGGATTAGGGCTGCCCCTGCCTCTGCCTGGAAGCACAGACACTTCTCCTCTGAGACTGTTTAGTTCCTCCTTGTGAGAATCACACATGAACAAATGGGCCCAGAACTCAGGATAAAAGTCTCGCTGTGAGGTGGGAAGGAAATGATCCATTCCATTTTTTGCTGATGAGAACACAACAGCAAACACCAGGAAGCCGAGTACTTGCTTCATAATTCTCCCTGGTACACTTGTCTGTTTCTATTTTCCACAACACATGCGGGCTCATTATTTATTTTTAATATGCTTTTGGAAAATTAATCCTGTTAGAATTTAGTGACATCTTAGTGGCCCCAAACCTACTGGATTTCCAGGAAAGATTCTGTGGTTCTAGGCCGTTTCTGTTGACTTTAACCCACATTCACAGCAGTCAGCCCCTGAGTCCTCCATCCCTCACCTCCAACTCCCGCACGGGCCTGAGTACTACCGTGATTCTCCTATTGTTCTAATATTTATTTTCCATATCAAATGTTGTCATCTATACAGTTTAAGAGAGATTTTATTAATAAATATACACTCAGATTTACAAATACATCTATGATTAGAATTAAAGCCATCTGTGACCTTGTCAGAACTGTACCCCTCTTAAGTGATGTCTTTTATTTCTGTTGACCCACAAGGACTGTTTTTACTAGGCTATTTCCTGAAACTTCTCTAAAGGAAAGTGTTATGAAATTCAGAATTCTGTGACCTGTAGGAAAGGGAGCATATCATTTGTTGTCTAACCCAGTGCACTTGAAGGAAGGGGGCCCCTCATGGTGCCAGCATTACAGTTGCAAGTTGCTGTTGTCCCAGGCAAACCACACGGATGCTTACACTGGGGGGTACAGATGGTGCATTTTCGTGTGACCTCATCAGGTGATTCCGAGCTTCTTGGTTTGATTAGAACACATGGGACTGGAGAGAGCAGGGAGCTGCTGGCAGCCTGTGTGTCCCTGTCCAGCGTTAAGATGGACACTCTGTGAGTTAACCTTGAAGATGCTTATGTGAAATTTTTATAATGTGATTGACTCAACATTCGTGTCACGCCAGTTCTGACCTTAATAAATTGCAGCATTTCTATTGTGCATTTCAAGTGAATTTCAAGCTGCATTAATCTGCCATTTTGTTCTAATGAGTCTAATGGCTGAAATTAGTGTGACAGGCAATGAGTTTGGCAATGACAGCAGAAATAGTACTGTCACATTTCTCTTTTTACCAACTTGGTATTATTTCAGTGTACAGTTAACTCACTGTTTTATTTGCAAAACGCTCTGAAGTTGCTGGCATTATTATTTGACTTCTAAAGAACAACTTGGTGATTTTTTTTTTTGACACATGCATATGTTAAGAAGGAAATTTAAATTTAAATTTTCAAGGAACTCTAGTTGCTGGTCTTTGCAGTTCTTCCACATAAAGTGCTGAACTAAATAAATAAGTCTTGGATTGAAGCTGAAAGGGCTTCCTGCAAAGGGAACCTTGAGCAAGTGAAGTGGGGCGGGGAAATGGGACAGGGGTCATGCTATTATAAAACCTAGTTGGCCTGTGACAAAGATCCAGCTTATTCTTTAACTTAATCTCTAGGCTGTTCTTCTTCTTCTTCCAGCCTCTTAATCAATTAAGTGGGCTCAATTTATAATCAGGAGACTTTGAAGTGCAAATGAACCTATGTTGATAAAGGATGCCAGTATCCAGAGCACCACAGTCACCTAAGTAACCCTATTCTTCCAGACAAAACTTCAAAGGAAATTATGAATCACCTGTACACATCCTGCCTTATGCTGACCCCTACCCAAAAGACCCTATAAAACCCCAAACCCTTAAGCACATCTCCTCTCTGAGGTTGCCCGCACTCCTCTCTCTTTGAGTGTGTACTTTTTAAATAAAGCCTTCTCACCACTCATCTTATTGCGTTTTGTCTCTGAGCTCTTCCGGTGCTGAGTGTCTTTATCACTTTGCTATTTGATTCTATTTCCCACACTTACGCACAAGTCTTCACTCTGTGTCTGTTCTCCAAATAAGTAGGGAGGGGCTACCGAGAGCTCTGATTTGGGCTTGCAAGTTCCCATTGCCTGGGTGACTTGGGCAGGACTGCAGCTGTACCATCATGCTCTTCAGTGGGCTGCCCCCAAATCTCCTGTCTTTGCCTTTGGGAAGTTCTCAGAACGTATGTAATCTCACTCCATCCAGGGTTCTGCGGCTCCCCCAAATCCTGGAGTGGTAGGGCCTTAGCTCCATTCCATGCAGACTAATCAGACACGGGATGCCAGGTGACCCTGGCTTCGGGAGTTGGCAGGGGACCTGCCCTGTGCCAAGCAGGAGTTCAGTGAGCTTCCCTTTCCCACCTTTGCCCTTCCATGCTCTCTGCTGCCTGCAGGGCTGCTGCCATCCACTGCCACGCTCGCTTTAATGAATTCCTTCCTTCCCTACACTCCTCTGACCTGCTCAAGAATTCTCTATCAGAGTCAAGAACCGTCCCCTGTCCAGGCTGAGGTTTCTGTCCAGGCTGAGGTTTCACCTGGTGCACAAGGAGAGACCTCCCCAGACGCAGCTGCCCAACAGCACAGGGTAGCCCATGAGTCTAAAATAAGGTCACATTCTCGTTATACCCAAATGATGACAGACTTCAGATCCTTCCTGCCTTGCCCAGAGCTCTCTCTCCTGCACCTAGAAGCTTAGCTGGCATGTTGTAAACACACATTAAATATTTGTCCAATCAATAAAGAATATTTTTTACAGTTTGCTGTAAGATATCATGGCACGTGTTTTTTTTATTCTCAAGCATTCTGTGCTTAGTATCTTTTTATAATATTGTGTGGAGAACCTCCTGGCTTTCTGCAATTATTGATTCAATTAGTCAGCAATTCTAGAAGGTTATACTTAGCAGGCTGATATCATTTGCTTCAGTTGAGTTTTCCACCTTCTTCTTTTACTTCTAATTCACATTCCCCCTGACTTTCAGATTTTCCCTTTACTTCTCTTGTATGGGACAAGAAAACAGATGATGTAACCAAATCTCCTTTTCTTTGTTCCATTTAACGTTTTAGCTGTGCTCACATTTCTGTCAGCCTGGTTTCCAAATGCAATCTAAAGTGCTGTTGTGATGTAAGTGAGCTAACAGTGGAAAATTCAGGAGTCAAATCTTAAAAGATTATTTCTTCCTATACTCAGTGATCTATGTGAGAGCTACTGTCTGTCCCTAGAGATAATTTCCACATGGAACTGTGTATTTCTATGTATATTTTATATATAAATATGTGTATAAATATAAATATATATATATATATATATTAGATTTGTCACCATGAATAAAAACTGAATTTTTCTCTAGTGAGGAGATTCTCTTGGAGGGTTTTAGGCCTGCCTGTGTTACTCGCAGCTCCTGCGTGTGCCTCCTCGGCATCACCTAAGACACTTCTTCAGGAAGGGAGGCACATGTGACCGTCCATCACAGGAGAGGCCTCGGTGACGTCTGCTCCTTTTTTCTCACTCCTGTGGTTTCCCATCTTCCTCCCCGTCCAGGATACCAGTGTCCTCAGTTCTTCCTCCACCATGGATTGGAGCGTTCCTTTGGGCTAATTCTGACATTAGTTGTTTTTATTTTAGCGTTCATCCTGGCACATTTTTTCCTCTTTGAATATTTGCATTTTAACATTCTTTCTCACTTCAGCATTTATCTTTGTACCCGTAGTTGTAGGCATCAGGGTGGGAAGTCTCGCTTGCTGGGGCTCCACCAAGCTTCACAGTGAAGGTACATGCCTCCCGCCTTCACCTCTGCCCCTCCAGGCCACACCCGGGGCCACGCCTGCGCGGCACAGACAGTTCCAGCTAAGAGCAAGGCTGAGTCCTTTGTCTCTGACGACAGAGACTTTGTTTTTCCTTTTAAGTTCTCATGTGCCTTTAACAATTGGATCTTCCTGTAAGTGAGGTCTGTCTTGATGTCACCATCTGGGCTGTCAGGGAGAAATGGGTCTAGGGGAGCAAGAAGGAATCATGCAATTTGTGCAATATCTTTACCATTTGCCTTCAGTAATTTCAGTATAAATGAACCAAAAACATTTGTGAAATAGGAAATAGCAGGTCCGAGTGTTCTAATTCATCTTGTTCTCACATTAGTGTTACGAGTGACCTCTGTGCTGACTTCTCATTCAGCATTACTGGTTCTAGGGTGGTACGGGGTTTGTTTTGGACTTTGTCCATGAACAGTTATTTATAGAAGAGCAGAAAGGACATTACATAGTGGCTTCGCCCTTAAGGCAGCAGTTCTATGGCAAAGACCTGAGAATATAGCAAGATAATAGAGATTCGCTAAAATAAAAGCAAGGATGTATACATTCTGAGTTTGATGTACTCTGATCTCTAATATATTCATATTGCAGGTCAGTTGCTCCGGTTAAAAATGTTCCGAGAGGACCACGGGTCGTGGATGACAATGTTCTTCAGCACAATTCTCTTTCTCTTCATATTTTCTCATATATACAACACGATCCTTCTAATGGATGGGAGCATGGGGTAGGTTATGTTTCCCCTTTCTCCTGTGGTGGGTGTTATGTCTGAAACTCGTAAGAATTCGAAGAGAATTTTTTAGTTTGTAGTAGTTCAAGTCTCCTCTGCAAATATCCTACCCTGAACGGGTATAATCTGAGCATTTTTCTTAAGATATTTGGAGTCTTTCCTCCAAGAAGCTCCTAGCACCTTACAATGCTCACATTGTGTTCCTTACTCCCTAGGACTTCTGTGTGGGCTAGTGTGAGGCCAGGGACTAATGTCATTTTAGGGACAGAGTATGAGAACCAGTGAGAACTCACTGACTTATTTATACTCACATGGTTGGTAGAGCCGGGCTAAGAAGGTCCCCAGACCCGCCGTTCCGGCGCTCTGCATGCCTGGCTAAATAAAAGTGCTCCTTATTGGTGGCATTTTTTATTTAACTCTCTTGCCAGTTCCAACAGAGAGACCTTTGTTAGAAATGGGTCGTTTTAAAAGTGGGCCACCCTGTATTAGATCCAGGGTTGTGATCTCTACTGATCAAGTCACCATGGCATGAAGATGTGCTAACAAGTAGATTGTAGATTCTCTTACATTTTCTCCAGTTCCAAGTTTCCTTCTAGTGTGTGTTAAGGGCAGAATACAAGGATAGTGGCTCAGCCTACAGCACTAAGAATTAATTCTGATAGTAGTAAACCACTTTAAATGTTTGTGGGGTACTGAGCGGGTTCCTAAGGAAGGTTTTGGTCTATCCTCTCCAACGGACTGGGAAGTTAGGGTGATACCCTTTTCTTCTGCATGGAGGCCGACCGGGCAAGATTGTCAGCCAGTTCTGTAGCGGAAGTGTTTTGATGTTGGGTGTGGTTTTAGCCGCTACTGTTCAGAGCTGAGAGGGGCAACTCAGTTAAACTTAGATTGTTTTTTTCTCACCATTGAAAGAGATGAATAGTAAACGAACATCAAGTATTTCACAAAGTTTACTAAAGTATAATTTAGCCCATACGAACAAGTGGTAAATTCATGAATGTGATTTTAGATCAAATGTTCAGGCTTTAGGAAGTTATTAAAATGCTTTATCTGTAATTATTCCTTGGGCCTCAAATGGTGCTATTAATACTGGGTCTACTTTTAAATGGTGGGGTTTCCAGCGCCTACCCATGGCTGGCGGGAATAAGCTCAGCCCTGGAGCGGTGTCTGTGATGGCAGAGCGGGTCTGCAGCAGCTCTCGGAGTCAGCCGGAGAGGCACTGCGCACGCTCGGCAGGGATCACAGGGGAAGGGACGCATTTCTTAAGCTACTGTTGAAAATAATACGTTCAATGACACATAAACACCCTTTGCTTAGAAGCTGGCTTCTCGTCTAGTCCTGTTTGCTTGTTTTGCGTTGCATGGAGCTAGCAGGGTCTCTGTTAACCAGAAGCTCTTATTCTGAGGAAAGAAGTAGATTTAAAGTGATGAATTACATGCAGTGATGCCCTGGCATATTGGAGAGCACTCAGCTAATAATAAAATGGACTTTTAAAATTGAAGTATTGTCGATACACAATATTGTATCGTTGCAAGTGTGCAACATAATGATTCAACACCTATCTGCATTATTAAATGCTCACCCCCACCGGTGTGGCCACTGTCTGCCAACAGAGATTAATGACTGATCTTCAAGAGAGCTTGTCGCTGCTGAATACTTAGTACCAGACTCGAATTGTCTCAATTAAACTTCAACGTGACCCCACGCAATAGGCATTTTTATTACCTCCAATTTACAGATGAAGGAACCGAGGACCAGAGAGAGTTCCTCCCTTGCCTAAGGTTCCGTTATAATGAAACCTCTACTTTGCACAATAACAGGAATAGCTGAGCCAGTAAGTAATGGGCTCTCGTGACGCAGCCCGCGGTCAGGCTGGCACGGGTGGGACTGGCGGCTGCTCCTGTTGCCGGGTCACACTGTTGCTCTGTATTTTGTATCATTCAAGCTGAATTTGGAACTTGAAAGAAATGGGAGATGTGTACAAGAAACAAGAGTTTGTCTAGAATGTGTACGTGTCTATCTGAATGAAACTTGAAGGTGATTAATTTTCTTCTCAGACTCAGCGCAACATCCCGTGTTCTCACGTCACTCTTGAATTCTTCACCGAATGCCTCGTCTTTGTTGGAAAGGCAATTCCCCGAGAGGATAGCTTAATGGTGCCTCTTAAAAAAAAAAAAAATCCAAAGCAAGGGAAGAATGGTTTAGTTCTACAGATAAAAATAATTTAATTGCCATTCATATGTTACCAAACTTTTATGACACACAGCATCGGACTGGTGAGCAAATGGTAGGAATGTAAACTAGGGGGAAAATCAGCTCTTAGAGCAAATGGATATAAATTTGTTTTTGGGGTGTTCCAGGAGACACCGTGTCATCAGGGGCACTGCCTGGGGGGCAGGAATGGTGGAGTCTGAGGGGTGCAGAAGGACAGCGGGCACACGGGCCCCGGATGGACTGGGTCTCGCGTCAGAGGATGCAGGTGGCAGAGACGGGGATCCCAGTGTGTCCCGGCGTGCGGTCTCTCTAGGAGTACTGGTCTACAACCGTTCTGAAAAGGGTCTCAAAGACTTTCCATGATGGCTAGACCTGTGTGCATGCATTTTAGAACCCCTTTCAAGCCAGAAACCTTCAGGCCTTCAGTGTGTTGGTTTAGGGTTTCAGAAAGGAAGAAAGGAGTTTCCCTAGAATGATTCCTTCCTCCCCCCACCCCCACCCAATTTTAGGATGGGGTGTAAATCAGGGCTTAGCCAGAGTCCCATGGTCCCATGTCACAAAGAACACAACCCCTAGGTTTGTCTGGCCGGACCATGACGAGTCTTAGCCAGAACTGACCCAGTTGGAGTTAGCGTGCCTGCCCGTGGCACTTGCCTGGCGGCGGGTTCCCGGCACTGACCGTACCGCCTCCCTGGCCGTGGGGAGCCAGGCGGAAAGGTGGTCAGACGGAGAAGGAAGGGGGTCAGTTAGCTGGCTGGGCCGAAAGGGATCAGGGCTCAGACAATCCCATTTTCCCCAACCAAGTCCCTCCCACTTTGATTCTCTTTGCACCTCCATACCTCCCACCACCAAAATGCTGCCTATTGTAACTTCTTTTATCCTTTTAGCCAAAATGAGACTAAATTCATCTTTCCATAAATATTTGAAGTTGTAGGTGAGGATTCTGCTGCAGAGAAGGTTTTGATCCTGGGAAGAATTTTATATCTAGACCTTCCGTAAACAGCTCCTTTTCACATGGTGGTGGACCAGGCAGCCCGAAGCCACTCCTGCTACAAAATCCTTAGAAAAGCTGGAAAATATAATGGAAATTTACTGAGTGGAAGCCGAGCAGCCGGACGGGGCTGAGGAGTTTTTAGTGTTTGTTTACTCGGAACCCTTTTGACATTGTCTTTCTGAAGAACTTTGTCGTGGAGTTTTCATGGCATCCATACTGTAAAGCCCTGATTTAGGAAAGGCTTGCCCGGTCTTTTCAAATATCCCAGTTTCTCAGAGTAACAGAAGTGTGAAGTCTCAGGAATGAGATGGGGCAGAGCGAGGCGTGCAATGGGGTTGTGATGAAAGGATTCCAAAAAGCGCCACTTGGTGGCAGCAAAGGGCATGTTTTGAGCACCGACCGCCTGGCCTGCAGGCTCTGTAATAAGTATTATTTTGTGCTGTGCTTCCCCCCCTTTATGTTCTTAGCAGGTTTCAATAATATGTAGAGACAGGTGTATGGACACATATGCATATCTGTACGTTTGTGGACTTACTCCAGAATTACAAAGATGAATACTGTAATTTGCACGGAGGAAATGAGACACCGGCAGACTGACGAAAGTTCCTCCATGAGCTGAACGCGTTTCCGCAGGCCGCCCACCGTGTGGGGCGGGACATGAAGACGCCGAGGCTTGTCTGGGCTTAATGACCAAGAAAAGCTTCATTCGTCCTGATCCAAAGCTTTTCCAGAGAAGTGTTACAGGTTCTAACTAGTACATCACCGCGCGTTCGGTATTGCAGAGACACAAACTGAGAAATAAGACAGTGATTCATGCAATTTTGAAAATAAGTATTTGCTTTCATAGTCATATTCAGGACCTGAAGAAAATGAAGGGAAGAATTAAGTGGGGGGTATGACGAAAATGGAGTAGACGCGGCCTGTCCCCTCTGTCCCCTTCCTGATGGTCTTCATGAGAACCGGCGTCGAGCAGTCAGTCGGTGAGCTGACGCCGTGCGGGGGCTGGTCTAGAGGAAGTGGCCAGAGGGGACGTTTGAAATGGACCCTTTCCTGAAATCTAACAGGCATGGCTTGGGTGTATCGAGGGGGGCAGCAAAAGCAAGCAGAGATAAATAGGAAAAAAAAAAACCCGCAGGAAAAAACAAACAATAAATAGGAAAACCAAACAAGTGAGAGACGGTCGTGGACTTGGCTGTGCCTGGAGGCGGCTGCTGCGCACCTGCTGCCCTGGGCGCCCCCGTGCCCAGCCGCCCGGCCTCAGCCCGCAGGTTCACCCTCATCTCCTGAAGCGCGACTGATGAGCTGGTCCGCGGCGTGTGCACGCGCCGCACTGGAAAAGATTCTCCGATTCGCAGCCTCAGTCCCTGCTGCCAGAGGTATAGGTCTCCGCGCATTATTTCCCTTTACCAGAAAAAAATTCAGGGCGAAATTTCACTCCAGGCAGCGCTCCCTTCTTTACAAAGTTCAGCGTATTTCAGGCCTTCCCTGATGCTTTCAGACCCTCACTCACACTGTCTTCCTAGAAGTGGGACCCCTGGTGCGTCTTTTTACTGTTAAGAACCTGAACTTCACCTGCTGTTGCTCGTCAAGGGCCAAAGTGCTTGACACGCCCCCTGTTGTTCACTCTGATGGTTTCCTTCCAAGGATGGAGTGTGCGTTTGTTTCTCTGTTTTTAAAGAGCTAAATTTATTTTGGTAAATAGCAAGGAAGAATTGAACTACTCTTCAGTAATGTCAAACTGTACAGTTTTGCATGACTTAAAGTGACAAAATTATTCAAGTACAAAGCTATCAATTAAAAGTATAGTGGATGAAAAGAGAGGCAGGCTGTTCTTTTCAGAAGGATGGGCAGGTCGGGAAGGTTGAAGGGTGGAGGCCCCGGGCAGGGCTCAGGAGCTGGGGTGGACAGAGGGCTTCACGCTGCACTGGTAAAGCTCGCAGGCACGTGAGTCCACAGCTGAAGAGCTTGGCCGGCCGCTGGAACAAGGCTGAATGCAAATTCTGCTGGAGTGGTGCTTTAAATAATTTGTTGGCTTCACTCTTAATTAGGCTAAACATTGACTTGCTTGTATGATTAATTCACAATAATAGCACAACTAATTACTGAGGCTCAGTAAGGGGCAGAGCTCACTGCTGAGAGGGGCCGCTGAGAGGAAAAGCCGAGCATGGAAATGAATGGCTGGGTCTGGTCAGGAGGGCTGGCGCCGAGGGGCACTGGAGGGGGGGAGGCAGGCTTGGGAGGAGAGAGGGAGAGACTTGTTCCGCCAGAGGCAGCAAGCAGCGGGGTGCAGTGTGACCCCACCGGTCCTGCCTGCCTTGGTATCCACAGAAGGAAGGAAACAGCAGAGCATATCCAAGTTATCCCAGGCCCACTGGTGGGGTCGTCTGAATGGATGAACTTTGAATAAAGCATTAATGAAAAGCATAATCAGCATCGCCACCCTTCCTGCTCTGTGGGAGCACGTCGCTCCGTCCAGCTCGGCCCTGACCAGACAGACTGGACAGGTGCGCCGTGATCACCGTTTATAGCTGCTCATTTCAACTCTCTCTTTAAACAGTTTATCAGCTTGTTACCAGGGAAATTTTTGATCCCGGAATCAGAATACCCAGGATTCAGTCCCATCTTAGCCACGCACTGGCAAAAATAACTCAGCCAAGTCAGTCTCCTCGTTTTACAGATACGGGGTGGTATCAGCATTGCTGCCACCAGCATCGTTGTTGTCATTAACCGGGGGAAGTGCCTGCTTCTGAAGCCGGGAAGCGAGCCGACAGGCGGCCGAACGCCGTGGTTATCCTGAGCTCTGCTTTGTACGGAAGGCGGTGTGATGTAGACATCATGGACTTCGTCCCGGCACCTTAGCAGTGTGGC
Source organism: Manis javanica (assembly GCF_040802235.1). Classification (NCBI taxonomy): domain Eukaryota; kingdom Metazoa; phylum Chordata; class Mammalia; order Pholidota; family Manidae; genus Manis; species Manis javanica. The sequence continues at coordinate 1,968,123 of NC_133170.1, read as the reverse complement.
CCGAAGTGGACTTCACTTTCTGAGCCTCATTGCCTCAAAGTGTAGAATGGGGTAATAGTACCTCTCTTAGGGCTGTTGTGACGGTTAAAGAAAACATTATATGAGAAGCAGTTGGGATGGTGCCCACCATATAATGAGCTCCTGATCAATATCAGTTGCTAGTATGGTGATAAAAAATACATATTTTATTTTCTCAAGTACGTTAGCTCTCAGTAAGTATTAGTTGTTATAATAATAACAATAAGTACTTTGGTCAATAAAATAAAACAATTTACGGCAAAGAACTTATTATTACCATACAATTATAATAGTTATTATCATTTTCATGCAAAATACCCAAATGAATGCCTGGCATGACTTGGCCTTTGATGTATATTAATTTCCTATGCCATAACACATAATTTTAAACATACTTAACATATGGAGTGAAATTAGTGCCTGGACTCCAGGGCACCTGGCTTGAGTGCTGTCCGGATGCATCTTTATGAATGTGCGTAAGCTGTTCCCGATTTAATTTTTCACCAATGAAAAGTAAATACAGAAATCTAATATAATAATTAGGATTCAGAAGAGAAAATCACACATATATGAACTTATTAAATGGTTATATACTAATTTTGACCTTTTTGAAAAGAGGGAGAATTTGATGGAATTGTGGGCGATACGGGAACTGAGATGGCGCTGTCCATGCGCGTGCCCCGTGTGAGCATCCGCTCTCCTGAGACTGAATAACAGTGACTGTCTTTAAGTCCCATCCCGGTACCTTTTTCCCAGCGGTGAACCCGCACGAAATAATTACTTTCCAGACATAGAAAACTGATGTAGAGAATAGCCTGAGGCTTAAGGCTTACCAAAAGTTATATAGTTTAATTTAACAAATTAATGAGACAACCCAGTACCAGCTGAGAAAGTGGCATTTCTGTGGCATTCTCCCATTAGTGATCTATTAATGCCGTGGCTGTTCCTGAGGGATTGGTGACAAACAGTAAAGAGTTTTGTGAGTGAAATGCTTCATCGTTCAGGCACTTCCCGAAGCTGGCGTTTGTATATATGCTCCCGGGCCGCTTGCTTACAACGTCCACAGCCTCTTTCACGCTGTCGCACCAGCTCCGGACCGCACCGTTCCTTATGGTGGAGGTTTTCCTCAAGGACGGATCCACACCAGCACTGGCTGACTTCCCAGTATTTCCGTTCCCCGAAGCCTCTGAGCCCTGGGTAGGCCGACACACGCTTTTTTTCCTAGAGAAGCAAATGTGCATAACATACTTGATTAAATTAGTGTCAAAAAAGACATGGAAGAACAGAATAATCGCAATATTGAAATTCCTTAGAAATGGGGCCCTTAAAGACGGATCCCAATTCAAGTAACATGTTGAATGAACATCTTTCCCTAATTTAAAAATAAACTAACATCCTTTACAGTAAAAGACCAGTAAAATTAAAAAAAAAAATGAAAGAAAGGGCGTATTGGATTTTGACTTATATTTGGTAGTCATAGTTTAATTCTCTCTCCCTAAAAGACGTATTTAAAAGATGAGGGGGATGGTCTCCAGGTATGTTACAGAAGACTTAGCTTCGGGGCCCTTGCAGGCTTGGCTGGGCGGAGGAAGCTTCCCCCTGCGGTTCCTGCTCTGCTTTAGCTCAATCAGGGACGGCTTCCTGGGGTGGGCGCAGCACGGGTTCAAAGCTGGAGCCCCCAGCGGCCTCTGCTGGCTCTTCTCCCTCCGTAAGTGCCGAAGAACAGCGGCCTGTGGCCGTCCTGACCCCAGGGAGCGTGAGGACAGCGTGTGCTCTGCAACGTCTTCCTGTAGTTGTTCCTGATTCGTGACGATCTTTCTGTGGCTCTCGTATTTTATCTTCATGGAGAAATATCGTTTTTGCTCTAGATAAACATGTCTGGGGAGAGCTACATTTTTCTCCATATGTTTCCGAGGTTGAAGCCTTGCAAGGAAGGCAGGCTTCAGGGTCGGGACAGCAGGCCACCCTGGCAGCGTCAGGGGGTTGGGCGAGGCAGTGACTGTCACTGGGCAAATGTCAGCCTTCCAGTGAGCTGCAGGCTTGGGTGGGGCTCCGTTATTAGCTGTCAAATCTGGGCAGGTTGTTTATGTCTTTGAGCCTCAATTTTCGTATCTGTAGGTTGAAAAAAATACCTTTTAGACTTGTTTCGATGAGCACGTGACATGATGGATTTGAAAGTGAGCAGCTGCAGCCCTTTCAGTGATGAGGCTTTGATGCTGTTTATCTTTTTCCCGAGACGTGCTGCCTGACACACTGAAGGGTGGTCACTACTTCAGACTCCACTCAGTGGACGGAGCTGGAACAAGACGGGCCGCCCTTCACAGTGGCACGCACCTCAGGACTTCATGTACTCGCTGCTCCAGGGCCTGACCTCAGAGCTGCCGGGACGACCTTGGGTCCTCTGGTTGTGGTTAGTTCCCCAAACGGTGGGATTGCCGCCCATCAGCTCCTTCAGACGCCTGCTGTTCAGAGGGAGCTGCCAGCCACCCAGCTCGGCTCTTCCCAAGTCAGAACTGTGACCCATTTCCTTATGCCAAATTTTAGTGACTCTCTTGTTTTTAAAGTGGTGAAGTTTGCTTGAGCACTGAGGCAGCTCAGAAGCTAAAAAATACAGTTTTGCATATTTTTTGTCAGCATAAGTATATTAAAGAAGAATTCTCATGGATTATGCCACACTGTGCAAGACTTATTCTTTTGCACAGAAACAGTCTAGTTGTCAGGCAAGGAAAAGAAGGGCTTATTTAATAGAATAAAGTAACTTTTCTATACCCTTCAGTTATTTGACTTGAAGCCACAGTTGGAAGAGAAGAGTTCCCTGCCCGCCTTGTGCTCTGGGAAGATCTGTCTTGTTTTTCATGTGCCACGGAGTGGTGGCATCTCACCATCTTTTCTCATGGGTCTCAGTGTTGAGAGAGGCCTTGACCATACGCCTCTGATGGAGTCTCAACATTTAAGACTTTAAATAAACTTCAGCATGGTAAAATTTGATTTTGTTCAGAGAACTTTCCATGTTATAGGAGAATATTGATATCATTGTTTGTTTAAAATAAAAAGAAAATGTAGCTGGAAATTAACTCATTGAAAAGCAAGTTTTGTGAAGGACTTGCTCTATTTCTGAGTTTTTGATGCTTTAACATATTTTAAAAGAGTGCTTCATGGTTAACACACATTAGATAGGCTGATACCTGAGACGAGAACAGTACAGGTCTCCGCTCCGTTCTGTGGGAAGAACAGAATTTCTGTTCTTATTTCTCTCTGTATTCTTGATCTAATACCTAAGATAAGCAACATTTATGATCTGTCCCTCTATCTTTCCTCTTTCCAGATGTACATTTTTGTTGTCTTTTATTCCAGTTATCATGTATTTAATATAACTCCTAAACTTTGCTACAACATGGAAATAGATATTTTTTAACTAAAAATCACAAAGTAGACAATTAATCTTCCCTTATCTTTATTTCTTCCCCCAGCTTTATTGAGTTACAATCGATAAAAGTTGTACATATTTCACATGTACAATGTGGTGATTTGATATATGTAAACATTGTGAAGTGATTTCTATAATCAAGCTAATTAACATATCCACCATCTCACACAGTTACCTTTTTCTTGTGTGTGTGGTGAGAACATTGAATATCCACCCTCTTAGCAGATTCCAAGCACACAGTGCCACAGATCGTTCCCTGTAGTCACATCAGTACTGCACAGTAGGTCTCTAGACCTTATTCGTCTTGCTTGAAGGCAACTTGTACTCTTTGACCAACATCTCCCCATTTCCCCTTCCCCCAGACCCTGGCAACTGCAGCTCTCCTCTCTGCCTCTATGAATGCCCAACTTTCTGAACTCCACTTATAACTGAGATCATGCAGTATTTATCTCTCTTGGCCTGGCTCACTGCACTCAGCATTACTTCATCCACGCTGTCATGCTACGACAAGATTCCTTCTTTTTTAAAGCTGAATAATATTCCATTGTACATGCACACGCACACACACACAAGTGTATGTAGATACCCAGACACGGGGTTACTGGATCATATAGTAGCTCAATTTCTAATTTTCTGAGGAGCCTCCATACTGCGCCCACAGTGGCCACACCAGTTTGCATTCCCGCCGGCAGCGCTCAGGGGCTCCCTTTTCCCGCATCTTCCCCAATCCCTATTTCTTGTCTTTTTGATGCAGCTGTCTAACAGGCGTGGGGTGGCTTCTCACTGTGGTTTTGACTTGTATTCCCCTGATGGCTAGTGATGTCGAGCATTTTTCTTATGAATCTGTTGACCATTTGTGTTGTCTTGAGATTTATATCCTTAATATTATTCATGTGTCTGTTAATAGTATGGAATGCTAGTGAATAATTTAGCCTCTGGAGTGTTAGTCTTTACTTATGAAAATTTAGGGGCTGTCCAAATCCCAGGAGAGTCCGGATATATCACCAGGGCAGTGCGTATAACCCATCCAAATCAGAGTGCCAATCAGCATTTGCCCTCAAATACTTGACAGCAAATTAATCTGTTGCCACCCTCGAACGCCAGCCTGGAGCCGCCATGTGGCTGCCTCCTGACTCATCTTTGGTGTGACCTACTTCCACACCCGGTTTTCGCCTTCCAAGGTGTCGCCTTAGAATTCCTAACTGGGCTAAGACTGCAGGTGCACTGTTCCTTTTATTAGTTTCAAAATCCTATTTTTATTTTTTATTGTATCAAAGGATACAGCCCAGAAGACAAATTGTATTTGCTAGGGGAAAAATAAAATTAGTTCCACGTGTCCTTGGCTGTACATATTTGTAGTTGCTTTGGGGTCAAGCTCTCTTTTAGATATTCTCTCTGCCACTTTTTTTATAACTCTTTTATTTTAGGCTATAATAATTATAGATAATACTTAACCAAAACCTGACTATTGGCCTGGTGCTGTGTTACATTTCCATATATAACTTTTTACTTAATGCTTGGGAGGATCTTAGGAGGAAGGACCGCTCACAGTGGTCGAGCAGTTTAAGCTGAGCAAGCTGATGTATCAGGCGGCAGAACTCAAACGCAGGCTTTCTGACCGCAGAGAACCTGCCATTTTAGCCACATGGAGTTTTCCCAGCTATAAAGTACAAATGGTAATAACTGCTTTATAGGACAAGTTTGGTGATTAACTAATATGATATGTAAAAAAATGTAGTTTATTTCTTCTTGAAATCAAACTTTATACACCAAAGATCAGCAGACTGTCAGGGCACATCACATTCTGCATTACATAAGGATGCTTTTTGTCAGAAACCCAGTGTCTTCAGGAGAGCGATGCATTGTTGTTTACTGAAGAAAAGCAGAGGATGTTAGGGCTCCTGGATGACCTGAGAAGCACATGTTAAAAAGACCAGTAGCTGGTGATGCCCAACAGTCTGTAGTGGTGGAGACAGGGCCCGAGCCCTGGTCCTGGCCCGTCAGACTACGAGTAGTTTGGACGGCAGCAAAGAAGCAGAGGATATTAGACTCTCCTTAGACCAGGGCGATGGATTGGAAGTGACAAGAGTAAACCTGGAGACAACTTTAAATCTACACTCGGATTCCATCAGAAAAATAAAGGGTATACTCTTAATAGAAGTTTGTTTAGTAAAGCTCTTGAAGTTTTAACTGAAGGAGGCTAAATGGGAATCGCTAGTGTGTTGTGGCTGTTCAAAGAGCTGATGCCACAGTATGAGGCATTGTTTTCCCCAAACAAGGAAATGAATAGCGCTCCCCAGTATCAGACCATCTCCACCACATTTTGGTCCGATCTCAGTCCGTATGCTACAAGGTTCATTGGCCATCTGCTTGCAGTGGGAGGCCAGACCACACTAACAAAGGGTTTTCTGATTATTTTATTTGAGGAACTGTCAAATCTGGGTTTTAGCGTGGGGAATGTTAAGGCTGTCTTTAAGGACTTGAAGAGCGGTCGGATGCAATTAGGAATAGTCTTAATCTGTGTAGTGCCAGAGGACAGAAAAGAGAAGAGACGAATGGGTCACAGCATAGAGAATTAGTTTGGGCTTACTATAAGCAAGAGCTTTTAACTGTTAAAGCCATCTGAAGATAAAGTGACTGTTCTATTGACATAACAGAGTTAATTCTCTGCCAAGCAGCCATGGATAGACCAGTTGTCAGGGGGAGTATCGAAAAGGTGTTTGCTTTGGACAGCTCACTAAAGCTGATGACCTCTTGTGACTCTTCCAAGTCCAGAATTCTTTCATATTAAGGGAAAAAAAAGGAGACGTAACTATTTGCAACAGAGCAAAATATTGCTCATAAAATGAAATCTACAGAAATTACCTTTCAAGAGATACTAACTTTTATTGTATAAGTAAATAAAATTTTCTTTTCATAAGACTGCAAATGTCAGAAAAACCGGATGTTTGTGTCAGCTTAACAAGTCTCCCAGAGTGATACAGTATTGGAAGTCAATGATCATAGTGTCCAGGGTGAGCGGGAATCTGAATGAAAACAAGGTGCACACCTGAGTGTTTAATCACAGGTTCTCATGTCTCCCTCTCCACAAAAGGGGGTGCTGCCAAGCCGACTCAGTCTCCACATTGTGTGACAGGGGCCCTCCTTGCCAGGTTCAGGAAAAATGGGTCCAAGCAATAAACCCGTGCTTTCTGGCCATTTCCCTTCATTAGAAAAACAGTATCTTGGATCAAGCTGTAGTTAAGTCCAGTAGTCCTGTAGTTAGTTACTTATTTTAGGATACTTTTATTTTTGCTTGGTGTCCCTGATTTTGTGAAAATTTCACACCCTGAACTGCTCAGTCACAGGCCTCCCCGTGGCACACTTGGTCATATCCCATGGGGCAGAGCAGGTCAAGGGCAGTGAGGAGAGGACCACCAGGGCAGGGGGCCGGGCGGAGTGGTAAGTCGCCATCGTTTTTACCACCATCGATTGTATGGGTGTGGGTGTGTCTGTTTAGTTAATTTCCTACTTTTTAATTTTTGTTTTTGGTCAATGTAATATGAGCACAGACTCTAAATAAAGAGGGTGGTATGGATAGGAGGGAATCAGCATGCACTGAGAGCTCACGGAGCCTAGGACTTCACATATGTCACCTCATTTAAGTTTGTGACCTGAGGGTGAAAGTACTGAGATGTGGGAAGGGTAAATAACTTGTCTGAGGTCACAGTGAGCAAGTCACTCTCCAGGCTGATGGTCTCAAAAACATTTTAAAAAGTATACAGTGGAAAAATATCAGTAACGGTACACATTAAGGAGAGGTACTATTTCGTAAAATGCATTTATTCTTACGTGTTGGTTCATAATGCATATAATGCATGATAAAATTCTTGCAATGGATAATTTAAAAAAAAAAGCTTCAAAGCTAGCCTGTTGTCCCACAGCCCCCTGTGAGCCTGGGAAACCAGAATACTCATAACCAGGGTCTGTTCAACATGTGCCACTATTTTCTCACTCCCGATTTATCTGCAAGGTGTACCGACTCCCGTATCACACTGACACAGTGTTGTAATCAGGTGCTGAGCACCTGACCTTTTCCACTGCAGTTAATCTCTTTTTATCAGCATCCACCAACATTTCTTTGGGACTTAAAGAAAATCATGACCTTAGGAAAGATTTGATATTCTGGGATGGATGGGAGAGATTCAAACATAAATTTCCCTTATGACAGACCATCTTAGAAACCAACGAAGAGGAAAAGAGGCACAGGAGGAGCTCGGACGCAAGGCTGCGAGTCTGCACGGAAGCATTTGTTACTCGGATTTCCTGTCTGACAGAGGTTCAGGGGAAAGAATTCTGTCACAATCTATTACTATTTCTTGGTTAATCCATTTTTCTTCAATCATGCAAAATGGAATGTTCATTTTAAAAATCAGCCCACATACTGAAATGTCTTCTTTCATTTGCAAAATGGAAGCATTCATTAAATGTTAGAGGAGAAAGGGACTTTTAAGAAAATATCAACAAAATAGGAGTATTTCCAGTGGAAGTTTCTTTGAGCTGAAATAAGTTCCTGTTCCATAGCTTTATTTGAAGCTTCTCCCTTTGAGGTTATTTTCTTCATATTTACCTAACATGAGTAAAGATTGCAAATGAGTAAGTTAGAAATCATTTGATAGAAAACAGTAGGAGGAAAATGTCCACAGATTCCTAGAAATCTTTGCATGCAAAGAATTCACACAGTAGCCTGAAATTCGCAAGAGTGCTTTACAGATTGATTAGAGATTTTTTTTAAAGCGGTCATCTTGTGTGCTGAACAAGTGAAGTGTGAGTTGAAAAGTTATTTTAAAGTCATTTTATTGCAGGGAAAACAGCAGGATTCTTCAAGAGCCCAAATGCTAGTAAAATTACAGTGAGGCATCGAAAATCAGAAGGTCAAAAGCCCTACATTTATATGAAAGTAACATTTGGACAAGAAAAGGTGACATGATTTTTCTAAAATAATCACGTATCTCAAAGAAACACTGAAAGAAAAAATAGCCAGGTTATTTGTCTTGATATATTTTGATAATTACTCCAAATTTAAGAAATTATAATGAAAAGCATCACTTTGTAGATGTTAACCATAATAGTTTTTCATTTTTAAAGCTCTTGTGAAATGTGATTGTGGTGTGCTTATTTATTATGGATCATATTCTCAAATATTGTCTTATATATGGAGTATTGTTTTGGAAGGAATGATTTAGCAACAGCAATCAGCTTATAATTAGTGCCAGATAGATCAATGAAAAAATTGAGATGTCAATAGCCTATGATGGAAACTGAAAATGAAGATGATTAAAAGAAGGTAATTTTGAAAACAAACTAAGATTAGCCTTGTGTAGAATCCCAACAGGATTCCTCCCTTCGCTCCTTGGGCCACAGTTCTGGCTGCCGACAGAACAGGTCCGCGTTGGAAGAAACAGCCTTCAGGTGAGATCCAAGCAGACGCCTCAGACTGAAAGTTCCATAACTTGCTGGTTCAATAGCATTTTGTTAATAAAATATTGTGATTCCATTACACCTGAATTCTAAGTCACAGTCTCAACCAAACCTTGGCCTTATAGACTCCAGAACTATTAAAAAACACATTTCTGTGAAGCCGCCCAGTCTTTGGGATTTGTCGTAGCTCACCTAGCCAGCTAGTACATGTAGGGTATTTTGTTTTTAGTGTGGCTTCTATTCATTTTTAAATCTCTTTCATTTGAGCATATTTTGATCCATTTTCTAGTTTTTTTGTTTCCATTGTCTTGTGTACCTGGTATTCTCATTGCCTGTCCATATTATTGTGAAATGTTCTCTCAATGAGGCTTTTGTTTAGTTTCTCTTTTAAAGGCTGAATAGTATTCCATTTATGTGTATTTCTCGATCCATTCATCCTCTGATGGACATTTAGGTGGTTTCCACATCTTGATAATTGTGAATAGTCCTCTAGTGAACACAGAGCGCTTATATCTCTTCAGGATCCTGCTTTCAATTATTTTGGATAATACCCAGAAGTGGGATTGCTGGATCATATGGTATTTATATTTTTAATTTTTTGAGAAACCTCCATACTGTTTCCCATAGTGGCTGCAGTATTTCACATTCCCACCAGAATGTGTTTTGAACAGTTTGTGAGGGTTCTAATTTCTCCACATCTTTGCCAAACACTGTTTATCCCAACAGGTCACAGATGATCTCTCATCATGGTTTTGATTTGCATTTCCTTGATAGTTAGTGATATCGAGCACTTTTTCATGTATCTGTTAGCCATTTGTATGTCTTCTTTGGAGAAATGTCTCTTTGAGTCATTTGGGCATTTTTAAATTGGGTTATTAAGTTGTTTTGCTATTGATTTGTAGGAGTTCCTTATATTTTTTGGAGATCAACCCTTTGTGAGATCCATGGTTTGCAAGTATTTTCTCCCATTCTGTAGACTGTCTTTTTGCTCTGTTGATTATTTCTTGTGCTATGCAGAAGCTTTTTAATTTCATGTGGTCCCACTTGTTTATTTTTGCTTCTTTGTTTTGTCTCTGCTTTCGCTCTCATATCCGTGAGATCATTGCCACGACCAACATCGTGATGATTTTCTCCTATGTTTTCTTCCAGGGGTTTTATAGTTTCAGATCTAATGTTTAAGTCTTTAATCCATTTTGAGTTGATTTTTATGTATGGTGTAAGATAACAGACCAATTTCATTCTTTGGCATGCGGATATCCATTTTTCCCAGCACCATTTGTTGAAAAGACTGTTCTTTCCCCATTGTGTACACTGAGCACCCTTATGAAAGGTCATTTGACCATACATGTGTGGATTTATTTTGGGGCTCTCTATTCCACTTAATGGCTGTACATATCTTTCCTTATGCCAGTACCATAGTGTTTTGATTATTATAGCTTTGTAATGGATTTTGAAATCAGAAGTTTGATGCTTCCAATTTTACCCTTCTTTCTTAGGACTAATGTGGCTATTTATAATCTCTCTGTTTTTTATGAATTTTAGAATTATCTCTATTTCTGTAAAAAAAAAGCTATTGAGATTTGATAGTGATTCTATTGAATTTGTAGATCACTTTGGGTAGTATGGACGTTTTATGAATATTAAGTCTTCCAATCCATGAACATGGAATGTCTCTCCATTTGTTTGTATCTTTAATTTCTTTCACCAGTATTTTAGTTTTTAGTATACAAGTCTTTCACTACTGAAGTTTATTCCTAAGTGTTCTATTTTTGTTGGTACTACTGTAAATAGGATTGTTTTTCTAATTTCCTTTTCAGATAATTCATTGCTAACATATAGAAATGCAACTGATTTTTTAAAATATATTTTGTATCTATTTCACTGAATTAATTTATTCTAACAGCATTTTTAATGGAGTCTTTAAGGTTTTCTATATTACAAACAGAAACAATTTTATTTCTCCTTTTCTGATTTGCATGTCTTACATAGTTTCTCTGTCCAGAATTTCCAGTACTAAGTAGTGAGAGGGGGCATCCTTCCCTTTATCCTAATGTGAGAGGAAATGTTTTCACTAATGTTGAAATGTTTTCATGTTTCCTAATGTGTTCACCATTGAGTATGATGTTAGTTGTAGGTTTTTCATGTGTGACCCTATGTTTAGGTCATTTTCATCTATTTCTAAATGGTTTGGAGTTTTTATTATGAAAAGGTGTTGAATTTTGTCAAATATTTTTTCTGCATCTGTTGAGACAATGATGTGATTCTTATCCTTTATTATGTTAATGTTGATCACTTTGAATATATCACCCTACTACCTTCTGGCCTGTAAAGTTTCTGTTGGAAAATCCATTGATCATATTATGGGGGTTCTCTTGTATGTGACAAGTCATTTCCTCTTGCTGCTTTCAAAATTTTGTTTTTGTGTTAGACTTTTGACAATTTGACTATAATATGTCTTGATGTGGATTTCTTTGGGTTTATCTTTCTTTGGTTCTATTGGCTTCCTGATCTGGAGGTCTCTTTCCCTCCCCAGACTTGGGAGGTTTCAGCAGTTATTACTTTGAATAAGCTTCCTTGTCCTTTCTTTCTGTTCTCCTTCTGGGACTCCATAAAGTATATAATGATTCACTTGTTGGGATCCTATTAGTCCCTTAAGCATTCTTGACTCTTTTTCACTCTTTTGATTGAACTACTTCTAATGACATATCTTCAAGTTAGCTAATTCTTCTGCTTATTCTAGTCTGTTCTTCAGTCCTTCTGGCGAATTTTTTAGTTCAGTTATTGTGTTTTTCAGCTCTATGATTTCTGTTTTGTATTTAAAAAAATATTTTCGAACTCTGTTGACATTCTCACCTTGTTCACACATTTTTCTCTTGACCTCAGTGATTATGACAGCTATTTTGAGTAATCTGTCAGGTAAATCATATAGTTTTTTTCCTGCAGGGTGTTTCTGAAAACTTATTTTGTTCTTTTATTTGTGACATCTCTTCCTGATTCCTCCTTCTTCCTGACCTTTGTTTGTGTGTCTGTGCACTGGACAAAGCAGTGTTTTAGTGGCATCTCCCCAGAGCAGCCTTGTGCAGAGGAAGACCTCCACCAGTCCCCCTGGCAGGAGATCCTGGGAGCTTCTACAGGCTCTTTCCCTCCCCTGCAGGAAGTGGGCAGCATTTGTTTTAATCTGCTTATTCTTGGACAAGCCAGGAGGGGAGTCCACACAACTACCCCCTGTCTTCTCTCTCAGACAGCCAAACTGTGCTTGACCTGTCAGGACTTCAAAACTGTTAGGCAAATGGTAATTCTTTAGGCAACCCCGGAGAAGTTCATACACTAGACTCATGGATCAATTCTTTCTCTCTCCAGGGGGATTCTGAGGGCTGGGATTTGTCATCTACTCATTCTGTGTTGAGCAAGGGAGATGATCGATGGTGTCTGTCAGTCCAGGTTATCACCTTCATTTTCCCCCAGGCTACTAGACTGTGCCAGGTGCCATTATAGCTCCACGACTGGCAAGGCAGATGCTAACCCAGAATTCTTTGTGTGGTCGGAGTAAGTCACGTCATTGGGCACACAGATCAACTCCTTCCCTCCCCATGGGGTAACTGAGAGCTGGGGCTTTTCTCATCTGTTCACTCTGTGATGAGCAGGGTAGAGGACCAGTGGTGCCACTATCTCCATTTTCCTTTGACTGGCCAGTTTGTGCTGCACACATCAGAGCTCTGTTTGCCAAGACTGGAGCCGTTTCTCTGGGGAGCCCCTGGGGACCCATGGACAGGCCCCCTCCTCCCCTGAGTGAAGCCAAGGGCTGGGGGATCGTTTCCTGATCAAGTGGCCCTGCACCAGGGACACAGACCCAGCAGAGGCACCCCACCTCTCCCTGCTGGCTTCAGTGAGTGTTTTTCCATTTTCTGGGGTGTAGGAGCCCTTCAGTGTTTCTGGGTTTCTCACCAAGGGAATTTGTCTGTGAATTTTGCTGAACTGGTGTGTTTGTGGCTGAGAAGGAGGGTTCAGGGCTTCCTCCTCCAGCCGCTTACTGGTGCCACTTCCCTGTGTTCTAGTTAGTTTGTTTCTGGGGAGTCTTACGTGCCCTAGAGCAGTTTAAAAATTAATAATTTATCTAATGGAAAAAAATGGAATCTAATTTTAATTTTTATTAATTTAGGTACTAATAAATGAGAAATTTTCATGTGCTGATTGACTATATGTATTTCTTCTTTGTGAAGGTTCATATTCATCTCTTAGAAACAAAAATGAGTGCATTTTTCAGACTACGCCCTGTTCTGATGATTCAGTGTTATTCATTTCTGAGCTCTGTCATATCTGCAAGTTATAAGTCTTTCTTAACCTCCTCCAGGAAGTTGAAAATTAATATTCATTTCTATATTTGGCAGGAAAACACATGAATGTTTGAAGGTAGTGTGGTTTCTTATTTTCAACCCTATTTAATACTTGCAGTTAATCATAGAAAATCACCAGTTTTAATCAGGATATTGTTACCATATTCTAATTTTGTAGTAAGTAAAAATAATACATTCCTTTTTGGATGAAACCCCTTTAGAATCTTAGACTAAGAGTTAGGAAAAATATTAGTGCTGTGGGAAACACGACTACTTGAAACATTGTAATAGAAAAGTTTCCATCACATGTCTTCTCATGAGGGAATAAAATGAGATACTGTGTGGCGGGAGGTTTCCACCGGAAGGATGTCTAAGACTAACCTGTAGATTTTTAAAGTAGATGCCTGGCCACATCTGCAAAATGGGGGTCTAGATATGCATTTTATTTAACCCTTGGTTTATATCTACTTCTCACAAGAGATAGAAGAGTGATTTATAGGGTTTAGTTTATGTAAAATACATATGTATGACACTTTTTCAGATTTTAATCACTGAAATTTGGCATTGTCATAATTTATGGAAACATTAATAAGATGATATTTGATTTGATGTTTTTCTTTAAGAAAGCTGTGGTTAAATGACTGCAAACTAGAATAAAAGCATTTAGACTTGAAGAGATATGATAGATGGTAGTGCCTTAGAAAATGTTAGAAAGGATTACACCAGCTATCACCGATGGTTACCAGTGAGCATTGCATAGGTTGGGAGGTCAATTAGAGGACACTAGGAATGACTACTGGTATTTTTTTCAAAACTATTACAAGTATGTATTTTACTATTGTTAAATATAACACGTAAATGAAAAACCACTGCTTTTTAATTATACACAACTTTTTAAAAAAAATTCTAGATTGGGGGTGGGAAATAGATGTGACCTCAGAACCTAGCTCCAGTTGGTAGGTAGTGCCTCTGTGGAGGCAGTGTTTTCAGGAGGATTCAAAGACCCTCTCCATGCCTAGTGGGAAGTACACTTTCCAGTTAGCAATGTTTACGTGGGCCACACGGTGGGGGGTGGGAGGGGACGCCGTGTGGAGTGTTTGCTGACCCTTCTCCAATGCTTAATAAGGTAGCATGTTACATCCATTTTTTATTATTTGATCCACATAAAATATTTTAGATTTACAGGTGGGTACAATTTTATTCATTCTAATTTTATTTCCTATTTCTAGGACAGATTTCAGAATCTGTTACCCTTGGGCATATGTTTATTTATTATTCATCACTTTCTAGTCATTCGGGCCTCACTGGAATGGGAATTAGGCCAGCAGGAAGTTTTGTGGTTAGTTTTTCTTGACAAGTCATTTGTACTTGAAGTTTAGTTTTCGTTTCACAGATGTTAGACATAGAATCTCTCTACTGCTACATTTTCTGTAACTACAATGTTACTCTACATTCTACAGTTTATTGTATCTGTGGCTGGATTCTCTAACTGGGTGATGTTTGTGAAATAGCCTCACGTTTGGGTCCTGGAGTGTTCAGCTCTGAGTTACAAGATTCCATTCATACTGATGACCTCTTTTCATTTGAAAATATCTGTCTTGTGGACAATTCTTCTCTCTGTTAAGGGATTCTGTACTTAGCTGCTTAAGCTTTCTAGAATGTTAAAGCCCTTTACTAAAGTCCAGCTCCATAGAACCGGTTCTTCTATTCCCTAAAGTAATAATAATTATTATATTAACTAATATTATATTAATATAACAATAATGGTGATTATTTCCATTTCTGCCTGAGAGTTCATCCTCAGACAACAATATGGAATAATTTACCTTCATTTAGGAGCTTAGATCTTGAAATCTCTCAAAATTTTCAGGCTTCCCTGAAGAAATATATTTTTATTTCTGTGTTATTTCTGCATAACTTAAATGCCATGCATTTGAATCAGACCATGGCTTTATTATATAGTTTCTCGCAGATACCATTTTAGGCTCTGTCTCCAAAATGGGAAACATGCCCTTTGGGAAGATTCACACTAGTGCATAAATCAAGGCCAACATCTTCTAATGTGGAAAATGATCTGCCTTAGGAAATATTAATTAAAAGAAAATCGATTCAAAAAAAACCTCTTAAAGGTTTGGAAGGAAGGACTTTGCAGCCCTGGACCACTGCCCGCCTGGGAGAACTGCAGCTTCTCTGGCGGCTGCTGCCGTCTGCCTGCTCTAAGCTCACATGAGAAATGTGGATGGACATAGATATTGAGGGTCAAGTGAATTTGAAGTCTTTTCTCTGGCAGTTTCAGAAATTAGACTTTAAGTCATTTTATTATCCAAAACTGACTTCAAGGTAACTCCACATTTCCTCTTCAAATGTCGTCATGAGATACTTCACCATTCTCTAGAGCTTTAATAGGAGAAGCGATTTAGCACTTCTGGCTTTTAAACTAAAAGGCGAGAACATTTAGAAAATGATTCCATATTTAATGGTTTTACACCTTACACCATAAAGGCTTTGTGTAGTTTGTAATATCACAGTCCATTCCTCTAAAGTATATTCATTAATAAGATTTGTGCGCATCTTTAATTTGTTAAAATTAATTGGGATTTAATTAATTAGGATTTAATCTTTAATCCAAAGATCTCAAAGCATCTTGCCTGTCCATATTAGCTCATTATTTTTTCAGTGTATCCCTGTGAGGTAGCTGTTAAGTATTATTCCTTATTTTACGTATGAGGTACAAATGAAGCAGAGAGAGGCTTAAGGGACTTGCTTTGAGTCCCAGAGCCAGTTAATAGCAGAAAAGCAATAAAGGCTTAGTTCCCTGACTTGAGAGATTTCCAACCTTTCCTCAGAAAATATCCTTAATTCCACTCTAAAATGCTACATTGTCCATGAACATTAGCATACTATTACATGCCCAGTGTGTTAGGAAATTAAAGTGGACCTAAGAGGAATTTAATAAAATGTCTCTTTCTCTGTATTACACTTTGATTAGTTTTCTGGAGAAATATGTGTGATCAGTGTCCTTTCTGCACAACAGTGGGTATTTCCTTGTCCAGTCATATAAGGGACACTGAGAGAGAGAGATAGTCAGAAACAGTAGCCAGAGAAGATTATGTGACTGAGTGTGGTTGAGATTAGTGGTGATTGTCTTACTGGTGGAGAATCTTATAAAGTCAGAGATATTTTTATTAACTAGCAGGTTGTTCATGCTTCAGATTCATTGCATTGTAAACTCATCCAAATGTTCGTGCTCTTAGGGGCCTTAGGATCTGCTGGGAGCCTCCACAAAATGTGAGATTCTGTTCCACAGCATGCTTGACAAGCCATCACACAGTCTCCTCTCGAGCACTTTGGGAGATAGAAAATCACCTCTTTCTAAGAAACTTTGTTATATAAATGCATAGATACGTATATGGCTATAAATACGTTTCCTTTATATTTGATACATATACAGTGCATGTAATATAAGATACTGTCTTGGACCTGAAGAACCAAGGTCAAGTATGTTTCTGACCCTCAGTTTCTGAATCAATGTATAATGGTGAATTGGCTTGTTGTGAGGATTCAGTGACTCAAATACAAAGCGTTTAGGAGAAAGCCCACTACAGAGTATGTTTTCAATAACTGTCAGTTCTCAAAGAGAGGTTACTTCTCAGTCCATCTTCTTACTTTGTTCTCCATCCCCTTGCCTTAAGTCAGCCCATCAGAATTTACGTTTGAATTCCTGCAGTAGCCTTTGAACTGCTCTTCCCGTTTCCAGTCTCAGCCTTTGAATCCATTTTTTCCACATTGAAACAGAAGAGAACTTAATAAAATGCAAGCCCGAGCATGTCACCCACCATCTTAAAATTCATCGCTCTTCATGAACTTGGAAATGACCCAGTTTGTATGACTGACAGCACCTCTGGCCATCCAGCCCGGCTGCTTCGTCAGGCCTATGCGCGCTGCGCCCGCCCTCTGCCCTACCTTCCAAATCCTGAAACTCAGACAACGCGGGAGCTCCCCACGCTCTTCCTGTCGCAGGCCCCAGGCCCGGCCTGAGCCCCCACGCGCTTCCTGCCTGGGCTGCCCTGCACACCCCACCGTCGGGCCTGTTCCTGGCCTCACGCCCTTTCCTCAGGCTTTCTTCTCACCCACCTACATTCGGTTCACGCTCCCACTCTGAGAAGTCATTCTTGATGCCCGAGTTGCTCTCAGAGACTTACTCCTACTTTCCTACCTACTTACCACATTTGGCCACGGTAACCTTTCTGCCCCTCTCTACCTCTAATTCATGAGCCTTGGGAGCAGGGACTGTGTCTTCTTCACTTGTCTCTCCCCAGGGTTCAATTCTTGACACATAGTAGGTGCTCAGTTAATGTATGTTGATTGACTAATAATAGACAACAGTGTGCAACAGCTGTTAAGTAGTTGCTTCAGACAAAGAGAGCACTGGACGTCACAGAAAGGAGAGGCCACCCCTGACTGTGCGGGCAGAGAGGGGTCACAGAGGGGGTGTGCTCGAACCAGTCTTTTCTTGATCTTTCTGAAGTAATGGTATTCAGAACTCTAGGGCATCAGTTAGTCAAACGATAGCCTTTGTGCCAGAATATAATCCCAGTGTAGCCACTTTCCGGCTCTAAGATGTTATACGTCTATAAAATAGGTATTATAATAACATCTATCACTGTTCTATAACCTCAGTTCCATTAAATAAGTATCTCGAGGGATGCAGTAAGGAGGTGTGAGCTGCCCTCCTCAGCCGGACAACTGGCAAACATATGTGTATTCTTCACATGTGTACTAGACTCTTA
Organism: Manis javanica; assembly: GCF_040802235.1. Classification (NCBI taxonomy): domain Eukaryota; kingdom Metazoa; phylum Chordata; class Mammalia; order Pholidota; family Manidae; genus Manis; species Manis javanica. The sequence goes on along the minus strand of NC_133170.1, from coordinate 1,950,094 downwards.
TTTAGGGTTCAGGATTGGGTGGAAAGCCTTTGAGAAATGGAAGGGTGAAAGGTCAGAGGAGAAAATGGAAGGGAAATGAACAAATCTGGCGCTATTTATCTGTCTCAGGAAGCAGATATAGAATTCTGTGTATTTAAAAAGTATGTGCAATTAAGAAAATTTTTTCTTCTAAAATTCTGGTTTTATCATGAGAAAGTTATATTGTAATTATGTTTTTTATGACATGAAGATAAGATGTTAATGTAGATATTTAGAGTTTCTTCATTGTGCTAAGCCTGGACCACCCGGGGTCTCCTGGGAGGCCTGTGAATATCTTCTGGGTGAAGCCGATGCCTTCAAATTAAAAAGTATAAAATTTTGTTAATGTGTGTATCTATCTCTGAGGAGAGAGGCCACTGCATTCTCAAAAGGTCCCATGGTCTCACAAAGGCCAAAAACCATTGGCATTTTTATGCTTTCTGAGTCAGGTAATGAGCTGTATCTCTGGGGAACAAATGTAGATGTTCATTAATAACAGATCCCTCAAAATATTAAATTCCAGTACAACATCAGGCTTCAGCAAGGTGATATATCTTTATTGTTTTATATTCTCATTCCTCATTATAACACAGGAAAGCTTACTAGGTCAGTTTAAACTTAGCATTTAATGATGTACAAAAATTCTTTCCATGTAGTAAGTTCTGTATAATCGCTGTGTTATTTCAGAACCAGAGATTGGAAAGAAAAACAAACCAATAAACAACAGCCAATAGTGAAGTCCAGGAATTTGGAATTTAGCAATAGCTGCAGTGTCCAAAATTTCTTATTTTTCTTTTTCTTTTAGTAATGCATTTTAAAGCTACTTTTCCTCCTTAATGAATTGAAAGTCTTCTTATTATCTGTTTTCACAGTGAAATATGTGCTGGAGGTTAAGTCACATTTTGCATTTATTTATCTGACACATTATGGTTGTTAGAAAATGGCCTTTGTTGGGATGGGGGTTGAAGGAGAAAACTGATGTTCAATGAGGAAAATGTTATCACTTAATCCATACATTAATCTTGTTGAATGTTAGAAGCATACATCCAACTTAATTATAGGTGAGAAAATCAGAGCTTCAGAAATTAATTTGCTGAAGTCACACAGCTTGCAAATTGGCCTTTAAACTCAACTTTGGTCCTGAGCCTGTGAAGCCTATGAGGTTTCTCATCCCAACTACAGAACTTCTACAAAAACCGATACCTTCTAAAGGCTTCAGATGCCTTAGTGTTCGCATAGGAGCTGACACTGCTGTCGCCGGATGGACCGGAACCATCCGCCGCATTCTCTGAGGAGCCCATCACCTTCAGGGATGGAGCATCACCAGCAGTTGTTGCCCTGTCAGCTGCTACCAGCTAGTGATCTGGACTTGGTGTGGTCTGTGGATTACTGAATGATCAGGTGGGCACTATGGTCTTCTTTTCAAAGATGAGGAAACTGGTACTTAAGATCTGTTCAGAATCATCACAGAACTTGAGCTCAGCTTTTCTGAACTCTGTGTCCAGTTGAGGGCGCTGTTGGACCTACTGGGACAGTAGGTCTGCCGCCTCCGTGTGCTGTGGATTCACCTGAAGGACTTGTGAAGACACAGAGGCTCAGATTCAGGTCTGGGGTGGGGCTTCAGAATTTCTAGAAAGGTTCTGGGTGAGGCCAATGCTACTGTTTCTGCGGCAGCACTTTGAAAACCACTGTACTGCGTCAGAACCGCCCTCCTGGCCTTAGGTTTATTTGGTGAGCTGAAGTGACTCTATGCATGATCAAAAGCCATGTTCCTTCACCCAGTTCCTTGGTTTGTGTCCCTTTCAAAACTCTGTGCTTATTCACCTGGATGGGGCAAGGAAGACGGGCGCTTGCATTTCCATTTATTGGTTACCATCTTTCTCTCTCTCTTTAATGCTGTGCTTTTATGTCGGCCCTTTTCTCTTTCTCTCCTTCTCCCTTTGTTCTTCTTACTCTGATCTTTCTTTAGAACCCCTGTTTGTTGTATTGTGTTTTCCTCCATGTTCTGTGATATACTGTGATAAGAGTGTGAAAATAATATAATTTAATTAAGCTTAAGGTAAATTACCTTGCATCCAGGCTGAGGAGAGCAGAAAGCCTGCTACAATTTGTATTATTAACTTCACTGTGGAGGTTTTATTTGTTGAGGGGCATCTGTAAAACCTTAGAAACTCACTTCAGAAACAGCAAATTGGGTGGCTGCAGTAATAATGTGTAAATCAGAGGTCTGAGGTTTCAGACACAGATGATGAAGTTACCATGGAAAACATTTTTTCCCTCTGGCTGTTATTACTCTGTTATGAGCTATGAGATCTATCCAGGAATAATGCCTCATCTAGAAGAGGGGAAACCGGACTTCAAAAAGAGAAAGAAACGAAAGAAAACTCAATCAGAAAAAACTGCTGTCTTGAGTCATTGTTATATCCACGGGGATGTTCTTAATTAAAGAAGAACAAAGGCAAGGGGTGCCTCTGTCCCTACCTCAAAGAATCTGTTTCTTTTGTGTCATGATCAAGTAAACATTGATTCAGGTTTGAGTGTATAATAACTCAAATATGTATTAGTTTTTCCCAGATATAAAAATACTGGGTTGTATGACTTCAAGACTTTCAAATACATACGTCCATTTCATAAAGTGAAAAAGCTTTTCTGCTCAGGATGTTTTCTTGTCCGTGGTGTTGAAATGACAATTGAGGCCGCCAGAGGGCACTGTGGACAAGCATCTGCCCCGAAGGTCTCCAGGCAGGGGGTCCAAGTTGGCCGAATTTCGTTGTGCAGGAAGCCCCCAGTTACCCATGTGTACTGACCCAAAACTTTGTCTTTAGATTATTTCTTTGGAACTCAAAATGCATTTTTTATCTCCTAGAAATAATCAAATAAGTGGCAGTATGTTCCTAAGTTAACTCCCAATAATTTGTTAAACATACATTCTAAGTAAGGTTCATTTACTGTACAAGAGTAAACAAAAAGAACAACAGAGAAGCCCGGTAAGATCATGCAATTCATTTAGGTATGATGGGGTTTTAAGAAATCTGAAGGTAGAGGCATTTTGGGGAGCAGGGGAGGAGGTTTAATTACAGAAGCCTGCTGGCTTGGAAATGCCACAAAGCGGCAATCTTCATGCCTTCGAAAACCTCAACTGAACCAAAATACTGGGTGGAAGAGCTGCCGGCCCCCTCCTCCCGGCTCCCTCCTGTTGTCGGCAGGGTGGGCCCACTGGGCGCTGCCTCCCCGGCGACCCCTGCCTCCTGCCCGCCCTTCGTCCCCAGCAGGTGCTGTTCGTCAGCATCTCTTGCCGCCTTCCTTTATCTTAAAAGGCAGCCAGGTGTCCAGCCAGCGGTGTCACGTGAAGGCATTTCCTCCTAGTCCCAAAAGTCGGGGCCAAGGGTAGGCGTCCCTGCGCCGTGCCACGCTGGCACGCAGGTGATTCTGAGGCAAAAGCAGTCAGGCCCAGAAGACTGAGGAAGGGACTCTGACCTCCCCCGTAACTGCCTCTTGGCGCCCCGACAGAGAGCTGCCCCTGGCAGGGAGCCCTCCCCAGACAGCTGCGCGACAAACGCCCTCGGGGTGGCCGAGGGGGGGACAGCACAGTCTGCTGAAGGTGCCCTCTGAGCCCCTTGTCTCTGTGGCCCAGTAAACTGTTGTTCACCCAGCGTGTTTTCCTTCATATTCTGTGTCTTCCTTCCCTTTGAAACCCGGACCCAGACCCCCTTCTTGGTTCAAGAGGACGTACAGACCTATTTTGCCTGACTGTCTTTGGAATCTCACGTCTGTGGTTCTCCTGCGTCTGGAATCAAATTTTATTTTCTTCTATGAATCTGTCTCATGTCAGTTTGAAGATGAGCTAGAAGAACCTTGGGGGGGTAGAGGAAAACTTCCCCCCCAACACCAGCCAGCAAGGGTGGTCCTTTCCAGCACCGAGCTCCCCGGTTCCTCGCCAAGCCCACTCCCCACTGGGGCACAGGGCCGCCCCCTCGGCCGCAGCACTGTCCCTTCTCTCCCTCTGTCCCCTGCCCTCGGAATAGTTCCCCTTTCTATTCTCCTCAACCTTCTTCCTCCTGATTCAGTGACTGCTTGTGTCATATCCAGATTCTTTTCTTGAGGGCTTCCACCACGTCAGTCTTCCATTCCCATCAGTGGGTCTTCGAAATGGGACAGAAAGCAGAACGTGACAGGCAGCTCCTTGCCCTGTCGTCTCATCGGCCCTTCCCTTTCCTCCTCGGCCAGAGCTGGAACCAGCTTGCTTGCTGCCCTGCAGCGCCGGCGGGGTGAAGGCAGAGGTGAGCGGCGGGCAAAATGCCGACGGTGTGTGCAGACGTGAGGACTGCTGGCCAGAGAGCTCCTGGGTGCTGAAGGGTGGCGGGAGGGGGGCACAGACCGCCCTCGTAACTGAGGTCCTGTCGGCGTCGCTGGGTGCGCTGGTTAAAAATGCAGATTCCCAGAAGTGGGGTGGGACCGTGAAGCGCGTTTAAATGAGCATCCTTGATGATTCTGATGAGGCTGTCACTTGGGCCACCCGCTGACCAACCCTCCAGGGTCCTCCGTCCTGGACGCTCCTTCCAGACAAATGTGTTGTGATTCTTAGAGTGTATCTTTTGTTTATAGGTTTTTGTTTTAAAGCAGCAAAATGGGTCACGATTGCCAGAGAGACAGGAAAGATATTGAGCTTGATATTGTTTGGTGAGGTCATGAAAAAATAATGTTCAGTAAGGAAGACCATGAGCGCGGATTTTCTCTGCCCATTTAGGAGTGTACGTGTGGCATTTCCACCCACGCTTCTCACGGAAGGAGGACGCATTATTCATGAAACCTTCTGTGCGTGTGTTTTCCTAGGTGATAATTGAAAGTAAAGGTTGGCATCAATATGTCATGTCAACGTTTTCTTTTTCTTTATTTTTTTTAGGGTAATGAGGAGACAGATGGTATTTTTTCTATAGATGCCAAAAAAAAAAAAAAGCAGCTCCCAGATCTCACAGTTGTAGAAGCAAATCCTACATAATTTCCAAAAGCAGGCCTCCAGTCCCCCGGCCCCCTTCCTTAGCCACCAAGGACAGTGAGTCACATGGACAGTAAATCTGTATATTCTGACTGCTTGTCACTCCATTGGCTGAATAGAAGACTTTTTGGTGGAAACCAGAGCTTTCTAAGTGTACAGAAAACAAACATGCAGGAAGGGAGAACCAATTACTCTTGCTGATTAGCCGTGGTTACATTTCAAGTACGCTGGGGTTTAAATGGCAACAGGAACCCCACTTCCCCCACCCCTCCCCCGCACACACTTCCAAGTATTGTATCATTTAAGGGTTTATAGCCTTTCATGACATCAGCAGTAACATTATTACTTAAATAGAATGAGGACCTCAGTTTTAGAGCAGAAAAAAACTTTCTCAACATGGATTTTGGCTAGACAAATGATGGCAGAAAACCCCTGTGATGCAACATTTTTAAATACATCATTGAAATGGCAGAACTTTGATTTTTTTCAATGTTCTTTTTAACATCTGACAAGGCTGTGTTCTATCTACATAAGTCATGTACTAATTAGTAATTAACCATTGTTATTTAATTAGACCATCTAGTTGGTGGGTCATGCATCCATCACTACCAATTGGGTGCCTGCTGGTGGCTTGCGGAGCCTGGGCCGCCCTGCAGGAGTTGGCTTCATGCTGTGTAGTGCAGCTGCGCCCAGATGCAAACTTCTTCTGCCTTTGTCTTGAATTTATACAAGAAACATCCAATGTGTGGAAGGGCATTAACCCCAGTTAGTCACTAGACTTCCAAAATGGTTACAGAAGGTGAAAAGAAATCTGTGCCAGCTGAATAAAAACAGGACTCTCATTCAAGAGATTCATTATATTTTCTTCTTTCCTAAGCTTTGGATTTTCTCTCAGAATCATTTGAAAATGATATGTGTGCTTTAAGGAAAGGTCAAAATTGCATCGTAGACCTACTGAATTTGCAGGAAGTATGAGCATGCAATAAAATTTATAAGCTCTCAACACTTTTCTAAAGCTTTTGGTGAATGGAGCATATTAGATGAAGCACATTTGAAAGAATTTAAATCAGAAATGGCCACAGTAGTTTAGAGAGTTATTTTAATAAAATGTTACATTTCTTAGATTATGAAACCAACATTTTGTGCCTTTTACTTGATTAGTTGTTCCATAAATGTGGACTTGTGCTATTAGGAATTCTTCAAACTGCATACTGGGTCTTGAACAACAACTCCCAGGACCTTGTCAATTATTTTATCCAGGAAGTACTCTTTCTTTTAATTGAAGGATAACTGACATACAATATCCTGTTAGTTTTAGGTATGCACTATAGTGATTCGATATTTTTATACATTATGACGGGATCTCCATGAAGTCTAGTCACCATTTGTCACCACACAGAGTTGTTGCAGTGTTATTGACTATGCTCCCCTAGATTTATATTATATTCCCATGATTTGTTTTATAACTGGAAGGTCTTGCCTCCTGGTACTCTTTACCCATCTCCCCAGGCCCCCCGCCCCCTCCGCACTCTAGTGACAGTTTGTTTCCTGTTTCCAGAATATACTCTTGAAAATTAACTCTCCACTCTTGTAGCCGCCCCTAACCATAACTAGACTTGGTCAAGTCGGTGGTTCTTAGCTACGGGAAGAGGTCGGGGAAGAAGGTGATTAATGTAATCAGATCGCCTATAGGCTTTTTGCTTGTTTAATTGTTTCTGTATGAAAGACTCTTTTGTTTGTGGTGGGGCTTTAGGATGAAGGGCAGCCATTTTTTCTGAACACTTTTTGGGCAGACTCATCCGGTACGACCAGACTTACGTTTCCTCAGAATGTGAAAGTTGCAGAAATCTGATGTAAAGACCATCTCAAGCAAATCTGCACAGCAGTCACGCTTCCCTGAGTGACTGGCCGTTCCCTCTGCCAGGAGATCCGTTACATCCTCCAAGCGTGCTCACTGCCAGCAGCCCAGAGAGCCAGGCGGTGGGGGAGCCGGGGCTGTGGGAGGGCACGGCTCCCTCAGACTCGCGCGGTCCATGAGCCTGGCATCGGGACCCGGGCTCGGGTCCTCACCGCCTGGTCCAGGGTCCTTCTCGCTGCACATTTTCCCTTCTCCACTTCTTGGGCCTCATCTTCCCCTTCTAGTTTCTTCTGGATAAAGGCAGTTAGACAAAAAAGTTTAAATTTAACGTGGCCATTATTTTCAAGCTTTATGTAATGTTTTATTTTATAATCATAATTTTTAATTAATTTTCATTTCTCTAAAGTAGCAGGTTCAGAGTAAATGTATAGAGATTACAAACTAGCTGAGCGATGCCTTTAATACTGTACATGTGTGGAAAGTCTTTCCTCTGCGTTCCTAATTATTAAAAGATGGAATTATATCTCTGGAAAATTTGGAAGTATTTTAATTAAGGCTCTATGAATATCAACAATGAATCCCCCCAAGCTGTTTTCTTCATTCCATGTACAATAATTCCCAACTTCAGGAAATGCTTCTATGAACAGAATGAAAGTTCTAATTGTTGACACATTGTAATACAATCTGGTTGTTAGTAATACTCAGCAAATAGAAATCCTTTGTCCTTCTACCACTCTGTAGCAGTAATGGCATTAACTTGAGCGTTTCTAATTATTAACTATGCAAGTTAAAAATAAGTTAAGAATTAAGATCAAACTGGGATTGAAGAATTCCAGGTCTCTTAGGCAAATCTAATGATCAGATCTCAGATATCTTTGATAAGAGAAATGGCTTAATGCTTTCAATGAAAATAGTATGTTCCAGACCAGGTGGCACAGCAGATCCATCCAATGCAAAGGAAGAAACACGAAAACCCAGACAAAATGAGGAGGCAGAGGAACACGTCCCAAACAGAAGCGCAGGGCAAGACTCCAGAAGGAGAGCTAAGTGAAATGCAGATCACCAATTTTTTTGATAAGATTTCAAAGTAACAGTCATAAATATGCTCACTGATCTGAGGAAACATATTGACCGTCTCAAGGAGGACTTCAGCAAAGAGACGGGTTGAAAAAGTGCCACTCAGAGCTGAAGAATGCAGTGACTGAAACAGACAGTGGAGGGAATGAGTTCGGATCGCTGCCCGTGGAGGGGACAAGCACCGAGGTGGAAACAGAAAAGGAAAACAGTGAAGCCGAGGAAACGAGAGAAGAAAGACTCTTTAGGAATGAGCGGGTGCTGAGAGCATGTGACCGATCCAAACAGAACTATATTCGTGTGACAGGGGCACCAGAGGGAGAAGAGAGACCAAGGGGTAGAAAATAGTATGTTCTGTGTTAGCAGCATTCAGGTAGGGCTGGCGAGTCACTGTTCACTCAGAGAGCTGTTTTATGTCTTTTATGGTTACGTGGAGCTCAGTCGGGCCAGAATCAATATTCTAAAAGAAAATGTGAGGGTCACACCTCATACTGTTCATCTGCATATTCTCCTCCTGGCCAAAGACCAGATGAGGGGGATTCGTAAGGTGGTGACATGGCGCAGACAAACGTAGGAGCTCCTTCTGAGCTTGAGACCTCTGACTTCCAGCCTGCCAGCGGCTGCTGTCTCAGGCCATGACGTTGGGACGCTGCTTACTCCCACCTGTAAGTCAAAGGAACGGCCCAACATCAATGCCTTTCAACCCTGAGGCTTTGTGTGAATAGCTAAGCCAGTATTCTGAAAACACTGGGCCTACGTCAAGGCTATGGAGAGGGCTTGGACCTAGGACTAGGCAGTTTTCAGTTAAACTCCAGCGATTTTACATGGTGTTCTCAGTTGTCAGGGCGTCTGTGGATGTTTCAAGGAGTTGACACTCTGCCAAAATTAGCTAGCAGCCAGAACTCAGCCCACAGCCTCAGCTCCATTTGGGAGAATGCTGAAGGCAGAACGGAGGCTGTAAGAGATAGAGAAGACAAAATCCGAAATTGTTCTTCAGTTTACACATCAGTTTATTAAACAAATGCCACATGCCGTGGTTTCTAGCACCGGCTGAATTTGCTGATAGAAGCTGTAAGTCTTGCAAAGCCTGGGCATTTATTTCTTCTACTTGTAGTCTGAAGTCAGGGTTGAACTTACCAGCTTGTTTGTTAAACATTTAAACAGGAGGAAAACTCACATATTTATTTTCTTTTCCACCGCACAAATGACTTGACGTCCAGTCTTTAGATCAGAGATTTGTATATTGTTCTGTAAATGGGCCTGAGGTGGCATCTGTGCTTTCGCCTAACAGGCCCCTGCCTCGTTTACTTATTCATAGCAGGCGAGGACACTTGGCCGGCACCAAACTCAGATTCTTACACATCCAGTTGCTTTAAACATAGCTCCAAATAAGCCCATTTCTAGCCAGACAGAGCCTCGGAAACTGCACCCAGCAGCTGCTAACCACAGATAAGACAGGGTCTGGCTATGGAAGACCCCAAGCCCTTCTGCCCCTTAGAGCCCCCCCCCCACTGGACTGCATGTTGTGGGGCTGAGGGGCATCACGCGGACAGAAGCCCACCTCCACTTTCTCCTTGTGCCCCAGGGGTGCCCTGCCCCCTTCCCTTCTGAGAGGAGGCTGGTATGCTGTCGTTGGAAGGTCTTCGTGGGAAGAAACTTCCCCTTTCCAGCTGTCCATGCCGCCCCGCCAAGTCTGCCGGGTGTGACTGCATCTGCGGCCCTGCTCTTCCCTGATCCAGCCCCCAAACCCTCGAGCCTGCCACTTGCATCTGACACGTATCCCTGAGCATATTTAAAAAAAATAATAAGCCAACTAGCTTTGTTTTAGACTGTGCATGAAGAAAATGAATCTGTGTAAGTGATGCAAGTGATGCATTAATAACCGTTGCCCCTTCCTGGTCTGAAACAGCCATTTGGTCGCTCTTTTTGTGAACGGTGAGGGCAGCATAAACAGTGATCCAGCGAAGGCGTTGATGTCAGAGGCCCTAAGATTGAGCCTCAGCTATTTATTACTGTGTGAGTTTGGACAAGTCACTTAGCCTCTCTGAGGCTATAAAATAATGACAATATTATAATTCTTCTTTATTAACTTCACGACAACACAGAGGTGGCAGAAAGGGCATAAAATAAGTCGGTGAATTCTAAATCACAGTGTAATTAGGAGGGTAGACTCTGTCTGCAAGTCCTGGCCTTACTACTTAGGTGACCTGCACAGACCTCTCTGAACCTCATTTTCTTTATCATCCAATGAGGGTAACAATACTTCCTCCTTCAGAAGGTTACTCAGGATCAAAAGAATTCTCCTTTGATGGTTTTAGTGCATAGACATAGATACACATATTATATACACACTTCTGTGGAAAAATGAAGTGAGGTATGAGTATCGGCTGAGTCATCTACAGGTGTCATGAGGGATGTGAGCATATCATAGATGCAGGACGTTTAAGAGTGGTGATACTCAGTTGTAAAAAGCCATTAAAACTTTGAGCAGCAATTTTGCGTTTATGTGAAAAACAACTCTGAAATGTGAATAGCATGAAAGGTTAATGGGAAATCATGCTCAAGAATAAAAGAGCCCTCAGATGATCAAAGTTCCTTTCTCAAGGTCCATATACACATAGTCCTCCACTTACTATGCTTGAGCTACAAAAATATTACCAAGTACAGAGATGGATTAAAGATACAAGGAGGCTTCTTGTTTTAATTTAATCCATCAATGAGGTCTGGCATCTAATAAAATACTACCTATGAGGAACGGCAGATGAATGATCAGGCTGCAGTTCAGTGGTTCTAACGTGATGCTGAATGCATTCACTCAAGTCATGCTGGGTATTATGATCTTCATTCCACACATGAACCCAGTCCCCTTAACAGAGAAAAGCAAAGCCTGTATTGAGAGACAGTGAGGTGACTTAGTCTTCCTGAAACTGTTCACCGAGGATGGAAAGTGGGGTCAGAATACACAAAGAACTGCTGACATTTGCTCCTTGTGAGCCAGTGTATAATACTGCTAAATGCAGCTGAAAGGAGACGTATGGAATCTGTCTGGTGCTTCCATTAGGGATTTACAGCAACAGTGCAGCTGAGATGGAGTCGGTGGTGCATCTACTCAGACTGGATGCTGAGCAATGGAAACGCCCTCGATGAAAGGTGAAGTCAAATAAGGTGACCCGGACAGTGTGTGACAATGTTGAAAGCGTTATTGCTGGGTGGACTAATACGGAGGCTTCAGGGTTTGTTTCTGTGCTGAATGGCAAAGAGAGCACAGACTGACCACATCTACTGATGAGAACAAATTAATAAGAAACAAGAGTAAGGAGATTATGTAATATCTCCTTACCTGGCGCAGATGGCTATATTATAGATCTTTTGGGAAGAAAGCAGGGTGTAGCTGAATAAACAAAAAAAGGAAGGAAAGAAGGTAAGAAGGGAGGAAGAGAAGACAGGAAACCAAATGAAAATAAGTCAAGGGATTATGGTGACTGAGAGGCCAGTTTACCCACACCTGTGAGATTTTCATTCCGTAAGGAAAAGTCATTTTAACCATGATTCATTATAGGTCTGAAGATATTGTGCCTTTGTGTGTGTGTGTGTGTGTGTGTGTGTGTGTGTATGTGTGTGTACACACATATCTAGCCTTTACCCATTCCCAAATGTAAACTGATTGGAGATCTTAGATTAGGGACTCGATTTCCAGTTATAACCAAAAGGAAGTAACTAGGTCACTCCACCACTTACACAGTAGGGCCACTAGATAGTAACCAGCTGAGTGAATGAGCTTAGGTAAGGAACTTCACTTTGCTAGGCTTTAGTTTCCCAGGGCACGGAATGAAGACTATCATACCCAGATGGTCATTGTAAGGAGTAGGTGGAAGATGCCTGTGAAATGCTGACATACATTAACGACTCAATTTTTCATCTTCGTCACCACCACCACCATAAAGCAATGAGGCAGGAGGCAGGTTGAACGGATACAGTCTCAGAGCAGCTGCCCACCGGAAGCAGCGGGAGCGCAGCTGGCAGAGCTCACGCAGCACCGGTTTCCACTGAAGAAGGAATGAGGTCGTCTAGACGTGTAAGTGTGCTAGTCAGCTTCTCCTCCTGATACGGGGATAGGCAGGGTTTAAACTTCACCGCATGTGGAAATTCAGGAGAATGGACTATATGGGTAAATGAAAGATATGGAGTGGAGAAAGGATTAACTGTCAAACTGAATTCATCGCATTTAAAGGTAGAGAACAAGTATGCAGAGAGAAATCCCTCTTTTTTCATTGCTCTGCTGACGGGTGCTGAAAGGACGTTTCATGAGCTGAGGAACATGTAGTAGTGAAACGCTGGGACAATGTGTGAATTCAGATGCTGTGTTTTAGGAAAAACATGTTGCTGGCTGCCTGGTGGAGCATGTCATTTGTTAAAATTCTACTGAACTTGTGTTAAAGAACCTTCTTTCCTTGAGAAAAAGAACATTTCTAGAGAAGATTTCTGAAGTTTAAATATGATAACAGATGGTATTTCAAATCTTCTGTCAATTAGACATGTGAAAAAACTCCACATTTAGATTGTTACACAGCTACAATTCTTGATGGAGCTTGTGAAATTCAGCTACAATCCAAGGAGTATGCAACCCCTATGGGACCCTAGGAACACTTAAGTCCCTTGGGAGGAAATTCTAGATGGTCTCAGTCACTTGTTCTTCCCTTTCGAAGGGAAGATGACCGGGGCAGTGATTCGCTCTTTCACTGTCCACACAACTGGTGTGGAGCCACTGAGCTTTCTTACCCTTCGTGTGACAAAGCGCGTCGGCTGGTTTGAGGCTGTAGCAGGTGACCCTCTGCCATGGCTTGGTGATTGTTCTCTGTCACTCAAACAGGAAGTACTGGCTTTCTCCCTCTGTGCTGTTTTCTAGATGTCTGCGGCAGTGGTATTTTGTCGGAAGCATGTCCCTGTGTCCCAGGTAATACTGTGTCCCAGGTAATACTGTGGTCTGCTCTGACCGTACACACCTGCTCCTCGGCACCTTGCTGCTGTAATTATTTTTTCTGCCTTTTCTTGTAGAATTAGACTGTGATTAAAAACCCTTTATATTCCCAGCTCTTTGATTGGGAAATACACATGCAGTTATTTTCCTAGCCTTTTATTTGACATGATTTAAAATGTATAGGGAAGTTGCAAAAATAGTACAAAACCTCCCATATATCTAGATTTACTGTTAACACTTTAACCTTATTTGCACTATCATTTTTTCTTTGTATGTACATATTGTTATTATGTATATACCCCTAAATACTTCAGTGGTATTTTCTAGAAATGTCTCCTTTAAGGACTTTTTTTTGTTCATAAACACAAGACAGTTATAAAGATCAGGATATTTAATAGCAATAAGATATTAATGCTTAATCTACAGTCCACACCAGATTTTGACAACTATTCCCTTAATGTCTATGATAGCAATTATTTTACCAGTCCAGTATGCAATCCTGGACCTGACATTGCATTTACTTAAAACAATTTTTTACTTTCCTTTAACATCAAGTCATTCCTTGGCCTTTTATTAAAACCCTGTCATTTTTAAAGAGGCTAGGTCAGTCATATTACAGTGTATCCCTCTCTTTGGGTTTATCTGGTGTTTCCTCATGGTTGAATTCAAACGGTCATTTTCATTAGGAAAACTGCCCGAGAGGCACGTCCTTCCCCCTCCAGCACCAGAGAGGCACTGTGCACGCTGTCACATTTTAATCAAATTTCCTTCCTTTTTTGAGAACATGAAGTTCTACTTTCTTACAAAATTTCAATTATAGAATACAGTCTGATCAACTGTCGTAGCCATATTTTACATTAGATCCTCAGACCTTACGCGTCGTATAGTTGAAAGTTTGTGCCCATTTCCCCTCCCCATGGCCCTTGGTGACCACTTTTCTACTTTGTTTCTATGAGATTGACTTCTTTTTTTAGATTTTATACATAAGTGACACAGAGCAGCCCTTGTCTTCTCTGTCTGCCTTACGCACATTTCTGAACAGCGCCGGTGAACAGCAGAGGGTCACGTTCTCGGCCTCCCGACCTGCTGCCTGACAGTGGACGCGCCGTGCGAGCGGTGAAACTCCTCAGATACAAACGTGACGTGTGCATGAATCCAGGCCTCCAGGGTCCGTCTGTTGAGTCTAGAGTTGTTAAGCTACAGATACTACGTACTCGTAGGGCTTCTATGTATATTTGAAGTGTACACTTGTTACTTACTGTCGATAAGCAGTTTGACAGGGTACAGGTTGTTTTTTTAAAGACCTTGTAATATTTCCATCATTCCAGTAACTCAACATAAGCATGAGATAAATGAATAAATGAATAAATGACTGCATCATTCAATCTTTCAAGCCGAGCATTATTCCATGATAATGTGCCAGTTCTGAAAATCAGTCCTTTGAAATCTCTAAGATACGCCCTTGATGGAGCCATAACATGTTACGGCCGCGGAGCCGTTTCCCTCAGCTAACAGCTGAAATCACTGAGGGCCAGGGCCATGGAGCAGTTTGCCAAAGATCACCCGCATGGTGTGACCGGGGCCCAAGTGTTTCCTTAGTGGCAGTCTCTAGTTTGGGGGCAAATCTCTTCATGTCTTCCACAGAAAGAGTTCTGTGAGTGTAGAAGCATATTTTGATACCAACTTCTCGTTGTCTTCTTTCTCCCTCAAGGGCGACTGAGTGGAATCGAATGACATGCTTGGATGTGACCCTTGGCTGTTGGTGGGCAATGACTGGACGGGGCTCTGCCAACGGGTGCCACTCCCTGGGCCTCCAGCGTGAGGCTGTTGGCTCCTCAGGACGGAATGGAAGGCCTCCCATGGGGCCTGACACGTTCCCCCGTCCGTCCCTTCTCTGGCGCCGTCGAAGTCAGGGCTCAGCCGGAGCAGCTCCGGGTATGTGTGGGGAGGGCCCGCGTTCCGCCCTCACCCGTGGAAGCTGAGAGGCGGAGGGGACGGACGCTCCCTTCTGGGATGGCGACCTCATGCACTCATGTGCTGTTTACCGAGTGTTTACGGCATGTCCAATGCTGGGCGTTTGAGAATGCGAAATATATTGTCCCTGCAGTCATGAAACATGTGGTCTAGTGAGGGAAATGAGTAATTAAGGCATTATATATAATTAGACATAAACATGGGTCGGACTGGTTGCAGAGACTTGAGCAGGGAGACCCGTCGGGACGTGTCCCGTCAGCCCAGGGTCCGTGTGCAGCGCCGACTCTTGCTGTTCGCTGCTGGGACCGTAATCCAGCAGGTTACATGGAATGTACTCTTCCTTTAAAGTCCGTCATCTTCATCATTATACTCACTCTGGCTTGGATTTAGATGATTTTACAGTGTTGAGGCCATGCAATTATCTAAACAGGCTCTGTTTGATGCGGGTGAGAGAGGGACTATGCATTTGCTGTGTGTGGCTGTCATTTGAGAACAACTGGCACCAAGCAGAAAGGAAAGGAGGGCGACTGGGGGATGGTGGAGGCCTCTGAGCATTCCTGCGTGTTTTACCAGACAGACGACATGGCAGGCGCCATCCAGCGTGGTGGGAGGGTGGGTCCCCTCCTCCCCGCTGAGCGTGGCCAGCTCTGTTCTCTGTGGTTTAGCTCTGTGCGTTCTGCTCAGGGGTCTGGGTGCTGATAATGCAGGGGAACATTTCTAGATCATAGGGGTCATTGTAGTTTTCAAAGAATATCATCTACTTCGCGATGAAGAAAGTTCTCCCACCAAAATTGTCATATACATTACCCCTTTACAAATCAATATATGTATTATGAAATATATCATGTAGGCAGGAGTTCATAAAATATTTGTAAGCTTATCAAATAATACTGAAAACAACCCTTTACCCACTGCTTAGAATACCATGAGGCCCTCTCTGGGCCCCTCTCTGGTCTCCTCTCTGGGCCCCTCTCTGGGCCCCTCTCTGGGCCCCTCTCTGGTCTCCTCTCTGGGCCCCTCTCTGGTCTCCTCTCTGGGCCCCTCTCTGGTCTCCTCTCTGGTCTCCTCTCTGGGCCCCTCCTCTACCTTCCCTCCAGTGGACGCCTCTGTAGTGAGTGTTTATGTTTGTATCTTGCTTTTCACCCTATTTCACCACACACAAATTCATTTTGATGGATATATCATTTATTTTTGCATTTCTGGGACATAATATAAATAGAGCCTTGCAAACGTGATGTGTCTTTCCAGGCCTCCTTTGCGCACTCAACTTTTTTCCTGAGATGTGCCGGTGCTGCTCGGGACTCAGGTTTGTTCATCCTCAGTCTGTGTAACACTGAAGGGAAATGCCACAAATAACTGGTCCTTTCTGTTCCCAGTGGGGAGTTTGGTGGTTTGCCTTTTTTTGCCATTCCAAACATTGTTACTGAGACCATTTTTTTCTTGTATGTGTGTCTTTGTGTACGTTCTATACAGATAACAAATATTACTTGGAATCAATTTGTAGGTTTAGAGGTCATGTGGCACTTTGTTAGATAGGCCAAATTATTCTATCTGCTGCATATCATTTATTTATTCACATTGTTCTCAAATTTATTACTTTTGCCAATCTGGTAGCTTCAGCATCTCATTGTGGTTTTTTTAATTTTAATTTCCTTGATTGCACACAAGGTTGAATATCTTTTCATGTGCTTTCTGATCCTTTTCTATGGAAACATATTCATGTCTATTGCCTTTTCTCCCCCCATTGAGTTCTTTTTATTTTCTTATTAAATTTTTAGGTCTTCACATGCTTCGGATGTTAATCTTTGTTTCTACATGTATGCATCATGAATAATTTCTCCAGTGTGGCCTTTGAGACCTTTTATTATGAAATGTCTCAAACAAGTACAAAAGTAGAGAAAATAGTCGCGTGAACCCCAGGTACCCACTGCCCGGCTGCAACGTCGAATCCATCAGCGCAGCTCCTGTCCCACCTGCACGTCTCCCCGTGACCCGTTCCCTGCCTACCCAGCCAGTCCTACTCAGCAAACATCACGGCTTGTTGTTCACTTTGTTGGTGTTCTTTTGATCAGCAAAGGTTCTTAACTTTAATGTAGTTGAATTTATCAGCTTCTGTCCTCCACAGATTGTGTTTATGTTTCTTGTTTAAAAAAACCCCTCTGTAAACTGAGATCATGAACATATTCTCCTGTTTTCTTCTAAATGTTTTAAGGCTTTGTTTTTTCACTGAGTTCTTATTTTATTTGAAATCATTGTATATGTATGATATGAGATATTGATATAATTTTATTTGCTTGTTTTGTTTTGCTTTAAAATAAGGACAGTTCTTTGTCTAGGTACTAATTAGGCCATGTCCGCCTGCCCTCCCCAGCTGATCTCTGATGCTGTCTCAGGCATACATCAACTTTTCAAATTTGCGAGGGTTTGTTTCTGGACCCTCTATTCTATCCCTTGCTAATGTCGTATTATCTTAATTACTATAGCTTTATAGTAAATTAATATTACTAGGGTGGGCACTCTCAGCTTTGCTCTTCTTCAGGAATTTTGACTGTTCCTGCACCTTTGCTCCATTTACTAATTTTAGAAGTATATTATCAAGTTCTACCAAAAACTTTTGAAATTTCGATTGGCACCACAATCCACATATAGGTAAATCTGTGGTGAAGCTGTCTTTCAAAGTTTGAGATTGTAACACATAAATGGAAAAAACTTCTCTACTTATTTAGTTTCTTCCTCTGTTCATTCTGGTCTTTAATCAAGTTTCTCCTGCTCAGTGAGGTCTCTCCTGTTCAGCCTACTTAAAATTATAACCCCTGTCTTCTCCCAGAACACTTTTTACTTTACTCCTTCAGTATTTAAACCATATTCCACATAGTTCCTCCTTGATAACAATGTAAGTGAGAACATATTTTTACCTCTTTGGTTACTTCCAAATAGGAAATAGTGGCTGGTACATAGTAGGTACTCAGTAAGTTAATTTTAATAATTTTCTCCATAATGATCTTTTATATGTTTTGGTAGGTTTCTTTCTTAGTTCAGTGATGTGCTGGTAGATGTTTAACAATAGGCTTTCTGGGGAAAGGCAAAGAGGATGGTTTGTAGAGTCAGCTGATTTCCATGGTGTAAATTCTACCATGGCCAATTTTAAGATATAACATGAAGGCGGATTGGAAATGTGGAGCGCTGCACGATCGTATATTCTCACCAGACAGAAACAACAGCTGGAAATAAGCTCAAGAACATAAATAATTGTGAAATATAATAGCATATTTAGTTATTTAATTGTAAATTCATATAATTTAATTTTTAACATTGGTTGTATTTAATAACTGGCTTACACAATTCTTGAAAATAAGCTTTTACAAGCTGTACAAGCCAGCTTCAGAATACCACTGTCTAGGTTCTTTATATTTATGTAACTGTCCTAAGTATCTTTTCTTGCTTTTTAAATTGTTTCTAGCAATTTCTTTCTGGGGTATAGGAATGCAATTCAGTTTTATATAATATTCTTATATTGGCAAATTGGCTAAAATCTGTTCATAATTTGAATAATTTATATGTACATTCCTCAAGGTTTCTTTGTAAATAGTCTTATTATCTGTAAATAATGGCTTTCTCTCTTAATTTCCAATCCTTATATGGTTTATGTCTTATCGCCGTGTTGTTCCATTGACGGGAACCCCCAGTGCAAGGCTGGGTTTTGGTGGTGAGGGAAAGCCTTCTTGTCGCGCTACAGATTTGCAATGAGTGGTTTAAGATTTCATTTCTTTTTGATGTCTTCTTTGTTGGACAAAAGATTTCTTTGATTCATAGTTAGGTAAGAATATCTTTTTCTTCCTGAGTGGATGGTAAACTTTGTAGTTGGTCTGTATCGAGATGATCTCACACAGGCAGACCTCAGAGGTGCTGCAGGTTCTGTTCAAGGTGACCTCGGTAAGCAAACATTGCAATAAAGCGAGTCAAATGAATTTCTTGTTTTCCCAGTGCCTCTAACAGTTATGTTCACACTATACGGTAGTTTGCTAAGTATGCAATAGCATTATGTTGACAAAAACCATCTACACACCTTAACTAATATTTACTTTATTGCTAGAAAGTGCTGACCATCCTCTGAACTCCCAGCAAGGCATAATCTTTTTGCTGGTGGAGGGTCCTGCCTGGACGTTGATGCTGCTGATCAGTTGGCGGCTGCGGCCATTTCTTAAAATAAGAAAACAATGAAGTTTGCAGCATGGAGGGGCTCTTCCTTTCATGAGTGATTTCTCCGTAGCCTGTGATGCCGTTTGATGGCATTTCACCCACAGGAGAGCTTCTTCCCAAATGGGAGTCAGTCCTCTCGCACCTGCTGCTGCTCTATCAGCTAAGTTTATGTCATATTCTGAATCCTTTGCTGTCATTTCAACAATCTTTATAGCATCTTCAGGAGTAGATTCCTCCTCAAGAAACCACTTTATTTTTTTACTCGTCCATAAGGAGCAGCTCCTGAGATGCAGGGATTCGGCCCCGTCCTCAGGCCCCACTTCCGGGTCTCGCTCTCCCGCTGCTTCTGCCGCATCTGCCGTGACTTACGCCCCTGAAGCCCGAGCCCCTCGGCGTCCTCCGTGGGGGTTGGAAGCAGCTTCTTCCAAACTCCCGTTCATGTTGGTGTTGTGACCTTTTCCCGTGAATCGTGGGTGTTGGTCGTGGCATCCAGGACGGGGAATCCTTTCCAGAAGGTTTCAGTTAGCGTGGCCCAGATCATCAGAGGAATCCCCGCCTATGGCAGCTCCAGCCTTGTGAAAGTATTTCTTAAATAATAAGACTTGAGATTGGAAATACTCCTTGATCCGTGGGCTGCAGAATGGGTGTCGGGCAGCAGGCATGAAACAACACCCGTCTCATCGCACATCTCCGCCAGGGCTCCTGGTGACCAGGTGCACCGTCGGTGAGCAGGAATGCTTGGAAAGGACGCTTTCTTCTGAGCAGCAGATCTCAAGAGTGGGCTTAAAATATTGAGTAAATCGTGTTGTAAACAGATGTGCTGTCGTCCGGTTTGCTGTTCCATTTCTAGAGCACAGGCAGAGTAGATTTAGCAGAATTCCTAAGGGCCCCAGGATTTTCAGAAGGTCAGTGAGCACTGGCCCCAACTTAAAGTCACCAGCTGCATTAGCCCTGACAAGGGGGTCAGCCTGTCCTTGGAAGCTTGGAAGCCAGGCGCTGACTTCTCCTCTCCAGCTATGAACAGCATCCTAGACGGCATCTTCTTCCAAAAGAAGGCTGTTTTGTCTACACTGAAAATCTGTCGTTTACTGTGGCCACCTTCACTCATTATCTCAGCTGATCTTATGGGTGACTTGCTGCAGCCTCTCCGTCAGCACCTGCTGCTTCCCCTGCACTTTTACTTATGGAGACGCCTTCTTTCCTTAAACCTCCTGACCCAGCCTCTGCCAGCTCCCAGCTTTTCTCCTGCAGCCTCCTCCCCTCTCTCAGCCTCCCTGGACTTGAAGAGAGTCAGGGCCTCGCTCTGGATTAGGCTCTGGCTACAGGGACTGTTGGGGCTGGTTTGATCTTCTGCCCAGAACACTGGCACTTTCTCCCCATCAGCAGGAAGGAGGTTTCCCTCTCCTGTCATCCGTGTGCTCACTGAGCAGCACTGTAATTTCCTCTAAGAACCTTTCCTTTCCATCACACCTTGGCTACCTGTTTGGCACAAAAAGCCCAGCTTTCATTTATCTCAGCTTGTGACATGCCTTCCTCACTGGGCTTCATCATTTCCAGCTTTTGATTTAAAGTGAGAGACATGTGACTCTCCTTTCACTTGAACACTTACTGGCCATTGTAGGCTTACTGACTGGCCTGATGTCAGTGTTGCTGTGTGTTTGGGAACAGGGAGGCCTGAGCAGAGGGAGACAGATGGTGGAGAGTCAGAACACACACGTGTATCCATCTAGTTTGCTGTCTGACATGGGTGTGGTTTGTGGTGCCCCCGAACAATTACCACTGTACCATCAAAGATCGCTGATCTCAGGTCACCATAGCAAATCTAATATTAATGGAAATGTTTGAAATATTTTAAGTTACGCAAAGGTGATATAGAGACAGAAAGTGAGCAATGTAATTGGAAAATGGTGCCGACAGACTTCCTGGACGAAGGGCTGCCACGAGCCTTCAATTCGCAGAAGACGCAGTATTTGCGAAGCACAGTGCAGTGCTGTGCGATCCCATGAGCTGTGCCTGGACTGTGCATCAAAAAGCGTTGAGCTCTCCAGGAGCACTCTGCCACATACCTAACGGCATGGTGGTAGGCGGTGGTTCACGAATGTAAAAGGAGAAATGGAAAAACGAGTACACAGAAAAACTAAATAAATCAAATGTATGTGAACAACATAATTAGCTACTTGATATATTAAAAGAATACAGAGCACTCTGTTCTCTAATGTAAATATACACAATATGCTCAAGTCACATGAAATAGTACAAAAAATTGGTCATTTATTAAATCAGCTATAAAGCAAGTCTCAGAAAATCTCACAGAATCTGTGTCACACCAGCAGTGGTCTCTGACCCCAGTTAAGTTTCATTACCTCTGAGTTATTCTTTATGTTTATATTCCACTTCACTGATTCTCCTTTCAGCTATGTATAATGTGTCTTTTATCCTGTTCATTTTTTTCCACATTTATAATTATAGTTTTCAGTTCCTAAAATTCTACTAGTTCTTTTGGGGAAATCTGCCAAGGTTTATGCATTTATTTTTAATAATCTCTTAAAATCATTTGAAAAAATTTCTTCAAATATCATTAAACATGTGTATTTTATGCTGTATTATATGCTAAACATAAGGTCAACACTGTTTTATTTTGTTCTGCTATTTCCATATTTTGGCAGTTATTTCCTCATGTTATTATAATATATACACCTGAACTTGGATTCCATGGAACTTGGTCTGTCAGAATTCTTTCAACTTTGCATTTAAAGGGCTTTGCGGCAGAGAGAAATGCATAACTGTAGCCTCTCAGAAGCCTGGATTATGTGACATCCATATCTTGGCTTGGGATTGTTGACCACACAGGAAGTGTGGGTTCAGTCCCCAGGTCCCTCACCTCCATCTCTATTTAGAATAAATAGATGTGTTTTTCTTTCATTTACATCTATAGGGTGTATTTTATTTTCCCATTCATTATTTTGTAGAGGGTATTACTTTTTCAAAATTCTTGTTTTGTTCAGGAATCTGTTGCCTTTTTAGCTGATTTCCATAGTCTGCAGGCTTTGTCTCTAATCCCTTATGCCATCATAAACTATAAAACCCAGAGTGCTGGGCCTGCTGGGAAAAATAACAAATTGATCAAGATACATCACTCACTATATACATTACTGGATAAGGTTGACTGATAATTTGTTTAGGATTATTGCATTTATGTGCATAGGTGAACCTGACTTCTAGTTTTCCTTTTGTGTCAATTGGCAGAATTTAGTATCAAGGTCATACTGATATAGAATAAGTTGAGAAGAGCTTCCTCTTTAGCCTCTGAAAGAGTTTTATAGAAAATTGGCTTTATTTTTTTCCTTTTAAATGTTTGGTAGTTATTTCTCAGTGAAGGTTTCTGGGCTTGAAATTTTGTTGGGGAATTTTATTTTAATTGCAGGTCTAATTTGTGTGGTTATAGGACTTGAAACTTTTTTCCTTGTGCCACTTTTGTTGTATGCTTGAAATGTATTAATTTTATTGACATTTTCAAATTCATTACCATAAATGTTGTAATATTTTCTTTGTAA
Organism: Manis javanica; assembly: GCF_040802235.1. NCBI lineage: Eukaryota > Metazoa > Chordata > Mammalia > Pholidota > Manidae > Manis > Manis javanica. The sequence goes on along the minus strand of NC_133170.1, from coordinate 1,927,442 downwards.
TTTTAATATGTATAGACGTGACAATGAAGTCCCTTTTCACTCCTCATATTATTACTTTTGCTTTCCCTCTTTTATTCTGCATTAGTCTTTCCGAGGGGTCATCAATTCAGAGTCACTCCAAAAACCCATTCTTCAGCTGCATTGATCCTAATTTTTCTTTGTTTTCTGTTTCTTTAATTTCTACTTTTATGTCCATTAATTCTCTCTTTCCACTTTCTTTGCATATATTTTACTGTTAGTTTTATAACTTTTTGAGAACACTATTGGGCTCATTAATTTTCAGCTCTTTTTCTTTCCTGTTACATAAAGGATATACATATCCTATACATTTCTACAATGACTTCAGCAAAATCCGACAAATTTGGTGTATACTATCACTTGTAAATTCCTTTTTTCAGCTATTAAGGACCAAAACTGTTTTGATTGCACAAAATGCTGGGCCAATATAGAGGCCACAGCTAAGTAAACCATAAATATCTCAGGGCACGTTGAACTCCCAGCAAGGCAGCATGCTCATTGGCTGAGGGAGCTGTTGGCATGAAATGGAGACACGCAGTGGCCATGGCAGTGCGAACTGCATTCGTCACACCAGCTGCCCTTAGCTGTGAACATATTAGCATTCAGGGCACAGGGAATACAAACCCATGCTGTTCAGAGTCTTTCTTTCAGGAAAAAATAAAGCTTTCATCAACCGTACTATGACAGATCAGTGCTCATAGGACTGGTGTGCGACGCCGTAATGAGTTATGTTCTGTATGGCTCTTGGTGCATCCCTGATATTTGCATGGTCAGCATTAGCGACTATACATTGGACGGTGGATAATTCCATCCTAGTTTCAGTGGTGGTTGAAGAATCCCTGGGTTGGTTCCGACCACGTGTATTTCCTTGCATGTGGTAAGCCACCTGTGAGCACCGGCACACAAGCTTATGTGTATCACGCATCAGATAAGACAATTTTCCTTACTTTACAAGATCATTCATCTATGATCATAAATTGTCTGTAATAACTACTTTTACCCCCAAGATGTATTCGGAATATAATTTGCAGAATTCAATAAAAATAAATTATTCTGGCTTTACGGATTGTTACTGGAGAGCTCGGAATAGGAAAATGGTGTAATACCTCATGTTTTTGTTATTTCAGAGGATTCCTCCAAACAGTGTGTTCAGAAATTATATGATATCTATTAAAATATTATTAAGGCTATGGAAAACATATAGAAAGTGCAACAAAATTTGTTTTAAATATAGTCAAACTACTTAAAAAACATGATGTCAAACAGTTGACCTTTTGTGCCCTTAAAAGGCTGGTTAATGGCTTTTCACCTGGATAGAAAGGACAAAGGAATTACCTTTAGATTTGCCACCTAGCAAATAACAGCTTTCCCACAGCAAATAATGGTCGATGCTTAGTAAGAAAGTTTTATTTTATTTGACCAATTTTACAGAAAAGTTAGCTATACTCAGTATTTGATCAACCACGGGGATGTGGGGATGAATAAGGGAATCAGTCAGGGATTCTCAGGGCAGTTGCAGGGTGAGGGGAAGCGAAGTGTGGGCCGCTGGACAGCTAGGAGCCCCGCAGGGGAGCAGAGGCCTGGGGAAGGCTGACCACGGTCCGGGTGCTGGGCGGGACTCCCTGGACGGTGAAGCGGCCAAAGCAGGTCACATGAAACTCGCAACTTCTGGACCCTGAGAGGTTGGTGTGCGCGTGGATCTCATTCCCGGTCATCTCTGTCAGCTCTTTGTCTCCGTCTCTACCTGTGTCTCTCAGAATCTGTTTGTCTCTCCTTTTAAAATCTGATATTGACAAAAAAAGTGTATTTCGAGGCATTGTGCTTGCTGCACATGATCTCAAGAAACTTGCAACCTGGTAAGAGAAGCATCCAGAGATCTACTGCTAATGGAGCCCTAAAGAGTGATTTCTTCAACCCCTTGTATCTGTCACCTTCTGTTTCACAAAGAATGTTTTCTAGTCCCTTGAGCTATGGATTTGCATCAGTAAAGACTGAAGATTCAATCTTACTGACAGTCCTGAGGACATTCAAGGGCAACTCCACCCGGATCCTGTGAAGTCTGGGAGTGAGAGTGATGGCAGGCATTAAGGATATTCAGATTACAACTTCTTCTAAATGAAAATTTATTATTTCATTATTCCTGAGCCTTCATTTATTATGATCCTTGGGATTTGAGATAATTGAAGACAACAATAATAAACGCTTTATGTGTTAGAGACTGTGGGGTTACTCATTTTAAAGGATTCCCAAGTGTGTCTCTGGCTGCATCCAAAGTTCAGAGGGGGGGGACAGCTGAGGATGGTGAAGGAAACGTGCACAGACACACACCGGGGTGCCCTCAATGCCCTGAGGGGACCTCGCAGGCTGAAAGTGCTATAAATCCCATGGACTGTCAGAGGGATCGCAACCCCCACCCCCCCAGCTCTTTGGTGCGGCCACAGCGCTTTGATGCTGGAGGGAAGATGATAATGATAATAGATAATATCCACATCGCAGCAGCAGTGAACACTATGCTGTGTATACACAAGAAAGGTCAGACTTCCTTTCACTTCTCAAGAATAAATGAATAATAAAATATACCTGAAGCCTCGAGGTATATAATTAAAAATTATTGTAAAATTAGTCTCTGGCAGGATTAATGTCATAAAAGGAAAATTGTACATTATATATTCTTTCACGAAATATTTCCCTTCCTACCAAGTGGCAAACCAGGCAGCCATTTAGGGGATGTATTGAGATGTGCTGTGATCAAGCTGTTTGACAATGGAAATCATATCATCTTGTTAAAGCAGTTGAGATGAGTGAAGTGGTATCTCAGCATCTGTGTGAAAGGGGCTCTGGTGAGACAGAGGTGGGGACGGTGGGGGCATTTGTCCCCAGGTGGCCGTGTGCCACATGCACCCCACTTACTATTGAAAGTTATTGGAGAAGCAAATGAACCTCTGTGTAGAGTAATAACTTTAAAAGGAATTATCTGGACTTCACCACCATTATCCATTCTGTCAATATGTTTCAAAAAGCCTACGTTCAGTTGGCAAATCAACATGGTGTGATAATTAAGGGCACCGTGTCTGCTGTGAAACAGATATGCTCCCAGATGCCAGCTCCGTTCACGCCTGAGTAGGTGTTCAGTGTTGCTGAGTCATTTCAGTCACCTAAGCCTCGGTTTCCTTATCAAATACAAGGCGGTAACATACAAAGGCGATGCTAGTGACAGTCCTTACAGCCCCCGTCAGGTCAGTCACATGTGTGCGGCACATGATGAGCCTCAGTAAGTGTCAGCAATGCTGGTAAGGCTCTGGGGGTGCTTCTCATGCAGTGGCTGGTTTCCTGCACAATATTCTGTGTCTCGGAGCCATTCTAAGGGACTAGTCCACCCTTTCCATCCCCTTTGGCTGAACAGAGGTCATAGTTTATGACCTCTCTGGCATCGTTCAGGCAGAGCTCAAGGCCATCTGGTTGCCTGCAGCTACATTCCAGCCCACCGAGGGCCACAGTCAAACACACTTCAGATGCCAGATCTAAGTTTCCTGTGCTTCTGTCCAACTTGGCTACAAATTCAAGGATTTCCACCATCTGCCTTCAGGTCTGTCAATTCCCTGGAATGACACAGAACTCCCGACAGCACTACAGTTGCAATGACTGTTACCATAAAGGATACAAATGACCAGCCCGGTGGTTGATACTTAGGGCACCAAGGTCTGGGGGGGTCCCCAGTGCAGAGCTTCCTTGTGTCTCTAGCCAAGCCACCCACCCAGCAAAGCAGCACCCATCAGTGTCACATCAGCACGGCCGAGGAGCTCCTTGGCCACGCTACTGAACGCCATCTGCCGTGCCCTGCCCTGCCCTGGGCGCTGGGGGCTGGGGCTGGAAGCTCTAACTGTCTCCTCACATGGCTGGTCCTCTGGCAGCCGGCCTTTCCCCCCTGAAGCTGGCTGGCCCACCCCAGGAGCCACTCTGCTGAGTATAAACTCCGGTGTGTCCACAGCGGCTTGTGTGAAAATTTAAAATGAAAAGTGTGAAAAACATGACTAAAGAAATCCAAACGTTTCTGAAGTTCTGTGCCTGGCACCTGGGACTTGGGTCAAATAAGCACTGGAACCCCCGCCTTGAACATGGGGAGTGCTCAGTGCCTATCGCCTAAGGCCCCAGCCAAAAGTGGGACAGGAAGAACCCCACTTAACATTCTGTTACACAGAGAAAATGCTACAGAACTATTTCGACGTAAATGTAAGTTCATATACACAAGTATGGCCTTGACTTGTGGCTGAGATGACTTTAAATGTTCTTGGAATATTTTTCATTAAGTTAGGTAATTATAAGTGAAAGGAAATGATGCAGATTAAACAACTTGGTGAAGAGCACATCCCCGGTAACTAGTGGCGCATCGCATATTTAACATTCGCTGTAAACACCATGAAGGTCATAATGGACGTCCCCTGGGTGCCAAACCTTGAAAGTCATGATGTATATTGAGAAAGATATTTTCCTGTTTTGAAAGATTTGTATTTAGAAAGAACCTGTGTGCCTATAAATCTTAATCAAGCATTAGAAAGGAATTCTCTGGTAATTCGTAAATTTTCAAAGGTGTCTGAGGTTCGCTAAAGTGCTTTGAATTTGAAGAACAACTTTGGGACATATTGAGACTTCTTGTAAGCCTGCTCTTTTTCATAATCTGGAAATCAATTTTCTTGCAAATCTCCCTGAACATATGAACAATCGGTTTTGGAATTCAACTGTACTGTGTCAAAGAGTTGGTTGTGATAATTATGAAAGCTGCACAATTATCTTAAAAACTTTATGGCACAGTTCAAAAAAGATGTCTATAAATAAAATTTGAAATCTTAGGAATGCTTTGCAAAGCATGTTTTAAGTGTCAGAAGTGACTTGCTATCACTGGAGCACAATTTTCCTATAGCTTTAGGCCTATGAATTAGGTTGTACAATGAATGATATTTCCTTCTAGAGAGCAATGTGGCTGTTGACGTAGACCTGTCCTGTTCTCCAAAAAATGTCTGTGTCCCCAATACCTGCACAGTCAGCCGACCAGCCACAGCCATAAGCCAACTAACTGGGAGCCCAACTCAGATCTTCGTAAGAGGACGCCATACTTGTTATTATGTTTATTTGTGATAGGTAGGCAGCTGGATATGACTCAAGTTCAAACTGTTAACATAGAAAACTACTTAGGAAAGCATAAATCTTTGATACAAACTTAATTTTTTTTATAAGTTAGCAGGAAACATTTTATTCCATTAAAGTGAGGTAGAGATGGGAAAATTTAAATTAGACAAAACTTGTACCTGATAAAAGTTTTGCATATCTCTACTGATTAGTTACATTCATGATATTTTTCATGGAAATAAATACACACTTTGGGGAAGAGGAAACATTCAGCTGCTGGGATAGTTGCTGGCTGCAGGGAGGCCTTTGTCCTTTGTAGCTCCTACACACTCCAAAATCACTGTGATCTTAACAAAAATAATGTAATATTACTGTAGAGAAGTCTAAAAATATGGACAGGATGGAATCAACCATAGGAGGAACATTTAGTGACTAAGAGGATGGACTCTGGGGCCGGACCCCTGAGCTCAGATCTGCTACGGCCACTCGCTGGCTGTGTGACATCAGAGGGGTTTGCTTCCTTCTCTGTGCTTTGATTTTATTCATTTGTAAAGTGGCAATAATAGTAACAACTTTCTTAATAGGGTTGGTATGAAGATTAAATTAGTTGATATCTGAAACAGTTAATTAAATTATGAAATGTCAGTATTTATAATGATTCTAAAGTGTCTGAAACATATTGAGTTCTACATAAATGTATTAAGATGAACACATCATCTTTAAGCAAAAATCTTATCCAACTGTACATCTTGTTTTTTCACTTCTGCTTATTTTCCATGTTATTAATATATCATACAATTTGATTACTAAGAGCTTAGAGCAATTTATTATATGTTTAATCCCCAAATTATACAAACTCTTTTGTACTTTTAGTTTGTTTCCAGCTTTTCTTTTTATAAAAAAAAACCAGTCTTAATATAATTCGTATGTCTAAATTTGCAGGAGTCATGACATAGGATAAACTGTGAGAAAAAGAATTACAAGATATATACATGTATCCAATTTGTAAGCATTAAAAAAACATACACTAACAAATCGCTTTTCCTAATATCACACTAATTTTCTTTCCAGGACCAGTGAATAAGGATATTTCCACCCTCTTTCAAATCTCTGTTCTTAAGCCACTTGTTTATACCATGTTGGAAAAGGTGTTCTCAATAAAAACTTCCTCACTTGTTGAATTAACAAAGATTCGTTGAATTTTAGCTTATATTTTAAACTCTTTTTCTGGGTATTAAGTGTTTTAAAGCCTTAATTGCACTTACTTGAACTAAGTGTTGGAGGGAATTTTGCGATGTTAATAAGCAGTTGTGGGTGTTAAACTACAGCTTGGAAAAAGTTATGTGGCAACTTTAGTAGAGAGCAAAGACTTGAGCTTGATTGTATCTTTGGCATTTTAGCATGAATTATACTTAAAGAACATCTGTGGAAGAGTGGGTGACACAGGAGAAGAAATGAACAGTAGGTTGTCCATTCAGCCTCATAACAAGAGCAATTAATACTCTGTGCCAGGCACTGTGCGGAACGATGTGTATATGCGTGTGTGCGTCTCACATATGTATTTTATATAATTTCTTATCTTCATAAGAACTTCATCATACAGGCTATATTACTATCCAAATTCTACAGACGAAGAAACTGAGATACAGAGAGGTTTTATAACCTGCTCCCATTTCCATAATTGTAAGTGGTGGAGCCTCCATTTAAACCCAGGCAGTCTGGCTTCAGAATCTGTGCTCAACACTTACTTCCTTTCCAGATTCTTAGTCTGGGAATCAAAGAAGAGAAAGAAGCCACTTATTTTGGGTTTGGGGAGAATTTCCTTCAGACAGCAGAGCTGTAAATGGAGCCTGCGATGTCTGTTCAAGGATGGGTGTAGCGGCCTCGTGCAGGCGCCTGGAGGCTTCCTGAGCCGCGCGTGAGGTGCGGCTTGGGCCCCACTCAGACTGGCACAGCTGTGACGTGGTGCATGGTGAGAGTGTCTTCTGAATGAGCCATCCATTCAACAGACACTTGGTTGCCTGCCGTGTGCCAGTGATGGTCCAGGTGGGTTCTGGAGATTCATGCCTAAATAAGACAGATGTAAGCTGTGCTGTTAAGGAAATTCTCGTGGGAGGCAAATAATACACAAATATACAATGACAAGCTGGGGATATGTGCTGTGAGGAGATACCAGGGGCGTATGACTGAATAATTGTTTTATGAGACCCCCAACCCCCTCCCAAGGCCAAATACACTGCTCATATCTCTGAAAGAGAGTAAAAGGTTTCCCCCTAAGTGAGCATATCCTGGCAGATAATGTTAGATGTCATGAGAGAACATTTGCCATAGAAAGTGTGTGCTATGATTAAGTTTTTTGGATAGAAAGATGGGAGGTATATGGCCAGCTGATACTTCAGAAAATTGAAGATTCATTGGAAAAAAATGTCAATTGCAACTTAAATTATTAAAGGCAACCTAAAGAATACTGTTCGAAAATCTAGAACACTGTCTAGAGATCTAGATTCTGGCTCCCCTTCTGCCACTGATGGGCTGTGTGACTGTGGGGGAAGCCATATACTCCTCTGTTCCTTGATTTATTTATCTTGAAGTAGAAATACAAAATATATGCCAGGATAGAATTGGACAGTAAAGCTTGTGTGAAACTGATTAATTCTGTGTTGAACGTGCCTGTGTTTCACACGGTGGTGACTGGACCTCGTCCACTCAGGGTCGGTACAGCCTTCAATTCAGGATTTCCAGTTTTTTCAATTTTTGCTTATCCAAGGTTATACTATGTAAAAGCAAATCATTGCTGAAGCATTTATTTTATTCCCGTTACGCTGGTAGGAAGTCATTTAAGGGCAGCTATGTTTCATTACTTTTTTTTTTTTTCATTACTTATTTTTATCCAATATTTGATTTGGAGAAAACCAGCAATAGAGAGATGTAGGAAATAGGGATGTTCTTTTCTGGAACAGTCATCACACTTGTGGTTGACATCAGATACTGGGCAATTTAACTTGCTCAAAACAATATATTCGCTAAGAGTCTCAGCAGCCGCTAGTCAAAAATGAAAGCCCACTTATGCCACAAGAGAAAGTCAAATCATCATGAAAACATCTGAAACCTGTATTTTGTCATGAGCATGATCTTCTGCAATCACAATAGAAAACCGCCTCACCAGGCGCCACCTGAGAAGGCCCTGCAGGTGACGGTGCGATCAGGTCTCTGTGCTGCGAATGCCGGTGTGATCATTTTCCCAGGCTGGGTATTTTTCTGCAGCATTGACTCGAAGCTGAACTAATACTGCCTCTTATTTCAGGGTCCTTCTTCCTTAGCTTCGTTTCAAGCAGTTAAAAAATTCATATACTGAGGATTAGAGGTTACCATGGTGATTAAACCAAGCACCCGCATAGATCCATCCTTTCTGAGGTGTCTCTCCTTTGGCAGGAAGTGGTGTCTTTAAGATGCGTGTGGCTGTTACCCTCCTTGTGGGCGTGCAGCAGCTGTAATCCCAACTCTGTCGACCATGTGGATCCTGCAGTTAAACCTTTTCACCTTTTTTGTTCACAGTCTGGTCAACATTTTGCGTAGTGTCCTCTCTGAGCTGTGCAGCTCAATCAGCCTCAGGGACCCAAGAAGGAAAGCGTGTATTTTAGTTTAGTCAAAGCATCCATACTTTTGAAAGAAATTCGAGGAACAGATAGATTTATAAGAAAACGGCTCATTGGCGCTAACCCTCTTGTTACTTTATTAAAACCTCTTTAAGATAAAAAATAACTGAAAGAGCTATGCATCACCCATTTTTCTCTCTGAGTCCTCGGTGTCAGGAGAGAAGCTCGGCTCTCGGGACCCCGCTGCCCATGTGCGCGGTCAGAGGTGTCGCACTAGTTTAAAGACACGTGGTGACCTCGCTCTTTTTGGGGAGGTCCTTACTTAAAGAGAGTGTCATAGGGTCTGGCATCCATTTTGTAAGTCATTTGCAAAAGTTTACACCAGTTTACCTCCTGTCACATTGAAGAAATAAGGCATGGTGTTCATCTTGCCGGCAAACCTCCGCCCGGCAGGCGGCCACCTTGTGCACAGCAGCCCCCTCCCGGGACCCTGCGGTGTGCTCATTAAAATTACAGCAACGGAAAAAGCAGAATAAATTGCTACCAAGTATTTGATTGTGACGTTTATATGGATTTCTTCTTGACATGCCTATGGACACGTCACTGTGACTTGTCCGTGAGGGGCACAGTGACAGCTTTATGGACTCAAATTAGAGACCCAGCTTCTCACTTGGCTCAGCGGCGACAGCCTCAAGAGCGTGGTGGAAACAGCTGACGGGTAGCCGTGTAATTCTGTGATGACATATTTTAGGCCTAGACCATCCCATGCACCTTGGGAACCTGAAGCAAAAAAGGAGAAGGTGAGCATCACCTCATCAAATGAGGTCCATATGTGACAAATACGGCTTCTCTCTGGCTTCCCGCCCAGCTTTTATGGAACCTTACGGAAGCCAACACGAGGCGTGAATGGTGCAATCATTCAGGGGTGACCGAGGAAGAACTCGGGGGGACGTAGCACATGATCTGGCCTCTGAAGGAACCTGGGGCTGAAGGTGACGGAGTGCAGAGTGGCCCTGCAAGAGGCCGCCTGGGGCAGAGGCTGAGCAGCGGGCGTCCCCGAGGCGCGAGGGCAGCGGGCGGGCTGGGGGGCCATGGCAGCCGTGGACTGTCCTCTGGGCAGCGGATCACTGTACTTGCTGGAATAATGGGGGCATTTCCAGAAGGAAGTTTGTGTGGAAAGGAGCAGTCTTCAGAGAAGGTGATGCATTTTTGGACACAAGGAGATTTTAAGAGACGAGGGAGGCCCAGCAGCACAGGAGAAAGGTTAGGGCCGCGTCTGGCAAAGCCACAGAGTTGGTGAGGTTTCAGAGAGAGACAGAGACAGAAGGACACCCCCTGCCGCCCCCCCAAGAGAAGAGAAGCAGGAGAGGGGGACAACGGGGAGAAGCACAGGCCTCCACATCTGTCCACATCTGGGGGCGGAGCCGGTAAAGGACGGAGGGAAGGGTGGGCACCGCGGGGAAGGGGCAGCAGAGGCCGGGGCCACGCGGCGCTCTTCTCCTGCTGGGCTTGGCCTCTGGGTGGCCTTTACTTGCTCTGTTTTTATAAAACCCAGTGAAGTGCTGTCAGCAAATTCCAGCACAGAGAAGGAAGGCTTGGAAATGGAAGCGGGCCATGCAGTTTTTTTTTTTTTTTTTTTTTTTTTTTTTTTTTTTGTGAGGGCATCTCTCATATTTATTGATCAAATGGTTGTTAACAACAATAAAATTCAGTATAGGGGGGTCAATGCTCAATGTACAATCATTAATCCATCTCAAGCCTAATTCTCGTCAGTCTCCAATCTTCTGAAGCATAACGAACAAGTTCTTACATGGTGAACGAATTCTTACAGAGTGAATAAATTCTTACATGGTGAACAGTACAAGGGCAGTCATCACAGAAACTTTCGGTTTTGATCATGCAATATGACCTATAAACCATCAGGTCAAATATGAATATTCATTTGATTTTTGTACTTGATTTATATGTTGATCCCACATTTCTCCTATTATTATTATTATTTTTATTTTTAATAAAATGCTGAAGTGGTAGGTAGATGCAAGATAAAGGTAGAAAACATAGTTTAGTGCTGTAAGAAGGCAAATGTAGATGATCAGATGATCAGGTGTGTGCCTATGGACTAAGTATTAATCCAGGCTAGACAAGGGCAGCAAAACATCCACGGATGCAGAAGATTTCTCTCAAAACAGGGGGGGTGAGGTTCTGAGCCTCACCTCTGTTGATCCCCAAATTCTCACCTGATGGCCCCCCTGCGACTGTGCCTGTCTTAGGTTGTTCCTCCCTTGAGGAATCTTACCCGTCTCTGGCTAACCAGTCATCTTCCGGGGCCATACAGGGAAATGTAAAGTTGGTAAGTGAGAGAGAAGCCATATTGTTTGCAAAGGTTAGCTTTTTACTTCTTTGCAGATTTATGCCCTGTGGCTTCTATGCCCAGCACTTGTCTCGAGGTATCTTTACCACCTGGAGGAATTATGATACTCGGTAAATTCGATATGAGGCACGAATTCTATTTAAAGTTTGTAATTAGGAAGGAAGAAGAAAAGCTATAGATGTAGCATATGAAGGAAACTTGGGAGGATTGATTATTTCTTTGACATATCTTCTTGTATAGTACCTTAAGTATGTATAGGTTTTAAACTACTAACTAATTTGCACACACATATTGACATAATAGGAATACGGTGACATAAACAAAGCAAATCTATAATTACCAGCCATCTCCAGTGAAGCCAAGAAAACCATTTAGGCACCCTAGGCATTTGTGAAAATTTATCTATGATATGATGGATATTTTCCAACTGTACTTGAACCATCAGACAAATTAAAGCAGCCCATTTCTGGGATCTGTTCACATCCCATATGTTCTTTTAACCATAGATAGTCTATAGTCATGAGATTTTGGGGTGCTACAACTTGCACCCCTCCCAACTCCTGGTTGAGTTCCAACAGACAGATCCGGTCAAATTCGTTGTCTCACTGTATGCACATGCCAGCCTAGACATCTCCCTCCTCCTTCTCATGGCAAGTCCAGGAGATGGTGGGCTGGATGCAGCCACAACCGCAGCATCGTCCGGATCCCTGTGGAGGCTTTTTGATGATCATCCCCCGGCACGAGTCCTCCAGAGAGTGCTGATGCCGGAAGCTCCTCCTCATATCGTATCTTAGTTCATTTTCTGGGTATCCAAGCTAGGCCTTGATCTTCTGCGTAGAAACAAACAGACCCTTTGCCCACACTTTGACATGCCCTCTATACCACTGTGCAGAACTCATTGGAGGTCAGCACACAGTAACTGCTTTTTTTTTTTTTTTTTTTAATTAAGAGAAAGGAATATTATCAGAAAAGAGTACCTCCATAGCTGATCATCTGACACCCTTTAAGTGATCAACATTAAGGATATTTAAAGCATGCGTTGATCTTTGATTTACCAATAGTTTTATCCTGTTAAGGAGTAATCCCCCTTTTCTTTCTTTCTTTCTTTTTTTTTTTTTTTAAATTTTTAATCTACACTTACCTGAAGAATACTATGTTTACTATGCTCTCCCCTATATCAGGTCCCCCCTAACAACCACATTACGGTTACTGTCCATCAGCTTAGCAAAATGTTGTAGAGTCACTACTTGTCCTCTCTGTGTTGTGCAGCCCACCCTCCCCTTTCTCCCTCCCCCCCATGCATGCTAATCTTAATACCCCCCTTCTTCTTCCCCCCCCTTATCCCTCCCTGCCCACCCATCCTCCCCAGTTCCTTTCCCTTTGGTACCTGTTAGTCCATTTTTGGATTCTGTAATTCTGCTGCTGTTTTGTTCCTTCAGTTTTTCCTTTGTTCCTATACTCCTCAGATGAGTGAAATCATTTGGTATTTCTCTTTCTCCGCTTGGCTTATTTCACTGAGCATAATACTCTCCAGCTCCATCCATGTTGCTGCAAATGGTTGGATTTTTCCACTTCTTATGGCTGAGTAGTATTCCATTGTGTATATGTACCACATCTTCTTTATCCATTCATCTACAGATGGACATTTAGGTTGCTTCCAATTCTTGGCTATTGTAAATAGTGCTGCGATAAACATAGGAGTGCATCTGTCTTTCTCAAACTTGATTGCTGCGTTCTTAGGGTAAATTCCTAGGAGTGGAATTCCTGGGTCAAATGGTAGGTCTGTTTTGAGCATTTTGATGCACCTCCATACTGCTTTCCACAATGGTTGAACTAATTTACATTCCCACCAGCAGTGTAGGAGGGTTCCCCTTTCTCCACAGCCTCGCCAACATTTGTTGTTGTTTGTCTTTTGGATGGCAGCTATCCTTACTGGTGTGAGGTGATACCTCATTGTAGTTTTAATTTGCATTTCTCTGATAATTAGCGATGTGGAGCATCTTTTCATGTGTCTCTTGGCCATCTGTATTTCTTTTTTGGAGAACTGTCTGTTCAGTTCCTCTGCCCATTTTTTAATTGGGTTATTTGTTTTTTGTTTGTTGAGGCGTGTGAGCTCTTTATATATTCTGGACGTCAAGCCTTTATCAGATCTGTCATTTTCAAATATATTCTCCCATACTGTAGGGTTCCTTTTTGTTCTATTGATGGTGTCTTTCGCTGTACAGAAGCTTTTCAGCTTAATGTAGTCCCACTTGCTCATTTTTGCTGTTGTTTTCCTTGCCCGGGGAGATATGTTCAAGAAGAGATCACTCATGTTTATGTCTAAGAGGTTTTTGCCTATGTTTTTTTCCAAGAGTTTAATGGTTTCGTGACTTACATTCAGGTCTTTGATCCATTTTGAGTTTACCTTTGTATATGGGGTTAGACAATGGTCCAGTTTCATTCTCCTACATGTAGCTGTCCAGTTTTGCCAGCACCATCTGTTGAAGAGACTGTCATTTTGCCATTGTATGTCCATGGCTCCTTTATCAAATATTAATTGACCATATATGTTTGGGTTAATTTCTGGGGTCTCTAATCTGTTCCACTGGTCTGTGGCTCTGTTCTTGTGCCAGTACCAAATTGTCTTGATTACTATGGCTTTGTAGTAGAGCTTGAAGTTGGGGAGTGAGATCCCCCCTACTTTATTCTTCTTTTTCAGGATTGCTTTGGCTATTCGGGGTCTTTGGTGTTTCCATATGAATTTTTGAATTATTTGTTCCAATTCATTGAAGAATGTTGCTGGTAATTTGAGAGGGATTGCATCAAATTTGTATATTGCTTTTGGCAGGATGGCCATTTTGACGATATTAATTCTTCCTAGCCATGAGCATGGGATGAGTTTCCATTTATTAGTGTCCCCTTTAATTTCTCTTAAGAGTGACTTGTAGTTTTCAGAGTATAAGTCTTTCACTTCCTTGGTTAGGTTTATTCCTAGGTATTTTATTCTTTTTGATGCAATGGTGAATGGAATTGTTTTCCTGATTTCTCTTTCTATTGATTCGTTGTTAGTGTATAGGAAAGCTACAGATTTCTGTGTGTTGATTTTGTATCCTGCAACTTTGCTGTATTCCGATATCAGTTCTAGTAGTTTTGGAGTGGAGTCTTTAGGGTTTTTTATGTACAGTATCATATCATCTGCAAATAGTGACAGTTTAACTTCTTCTTTACCAATCTGGATTCCTTGTATTTCTTTGTTTTGTCTGATTGCCGTGGCTAGGACCTCCAGTACTATGTTAAATAACAGTGGGGAGAGTGGGCATCCCTGTCTGGTTCCCGATCTCAGTGGAAATGCTTTCAGCTTCTCGCTGTTCAGTATAATGCTGGCTGTGGGTTTATCATATATGGCCTTTATTATGTTGAGGTACTTGCCCTCTATTCCCATTTTGCTGAGAGTTTTTATCATGAATGGATGTTGAATTTTGTCAAATGCTTTTTCAGCATCTATGGAGATGATCATGTGGTTTTTGTCTTTCTTTTTGTTGATGTGGTGGATGATGTTGATGGATTTTCGAATGTTGTACCATCCTTGCATCCCTGGGATGAACCCCACTTGGTCATGGTGTATGATCCTTTTGATATACTGTTGAATTCTGTTTGCTAATATTTTATTGAGTATTTTTGCATCTACGTTCATCAGGGATATTGGTCTGTAATTTTCTTTTTTGGTGGGGTCTTTGCCTGGTTTTGGTATTAGGGTGATGTTGGCTTCATAGAATGAGTTTGGGAGTATTCCCTCTTCTTCTATTTTGTGGAACACTTTAAGGAGAATGGGTATTATGTCTTCTCTGTGTGTCTGATAAAATTCCGAGGTAAATCCGTCCGGCCCCGGGGTTTTGTTCTTGGGTAGTTTTTTGATTACTGTTTCAATTTCTTTGCTTGTAATTGGTTTGTTTAACTTTTGTGTTTCTTCCTTGGTCAGTCTTGGGAGGTTGTATTTTTCTAGGAAGTTGTCCATTTCTTCTAGGTTTTCCAGCTTGTTGGCATATAGGTTTTCATAGTAGTCTTTAATAATTCTTTGTATTTCTGTGGAGTCTGTCGTGATTTTTCCATTCTCATTTCTGATTATGTTGATTTGTGTTGACTCTCTTTTTCTCTTAATAAGTTGGGCTAGAGGCTTATCTATTTTGTTTATTTTCTCAAAGAACCAGCTCTTGGTTTCGTTGATTTTTGCTATTGTTTTATTCTTCTCAATTTTGTTTATTTCTTCTCTGATCTTTATTATGTCCCTCCTTCTGCTGACTTTAGGCCTCATTTGTTCTTCTTTTTCCAGTTTTAATAATTGTGATGTTAGACTATTCATTTGGGATTGTTCTTCCTTCTTCAAGTGTGCCTGGATTGCTATATACTTTCCTCTTAAGACTGCTTTCGCTGCATCCCACAGAAGTTGGGGCTTAGTGTTGTTGTTGTCATTTGTTTCTATATATTCCTTGATCTCTATTTTG
Organism: Manis javanica; assembly: GCF_040802235.1. NCBI lineage: Eukaryota > Metazoa > Chordata > Mammalia > Pholidota > Manidae > Manis > Manis javanica. Next base: position 1,911,849 of record NC_133170.1, on the reverse strand, counting down.
ATTTGTTCATTGATCCATTGATTATTTAGTAGCATGTTGTTAAGCCTCCATGTGTTTGTGAGCCTTTTTGTTTTCTTTGTAGAATTTATTTCTACTTTCATACCTTTGTGGTCTGAAAAATTGGTTGGTAGAATTTCAATATTGTGGAATTTACTGAGGCTCTTTTTGTGAGCTAGTATGTGGTCTATTCTAGAGAATGTTCCATGTGCACTTGAGAAGAATGTATATCCTGTTGCTTTTGGATGTAAAGTTCTATAGATGTCTATTAGGTCCATCTGTTCTAGTGTGTTGTTCAGTGCCTGTGTGTCTTTACTTATTTTCTGCCCGGTGGATCTATCCTTTGGGGTGAGTGGTGTGTTGAAGTCTCCTACAATGAATGCATTGCAGTCTATTTCCCTCTTTAGTTCTGTTAGTATTTGCTTCACATATGCTGGTGCTCCTGTATTGGGTGCATATATATTTAGAATGGTTATATCCTCTTGTTGGACTAAGCCCTTTATCATTATGTAGTGGCCTTCTTTATCTCTTGTTACTTTCTTTGTTTTGAAGTCTATTTTGTCTGATATTAGTACTGCAACCCCTGCTTTCTTCTCACTGTTGTTTGCCTGAAATATGTTTTTCCATCCCTTGACTTTTAGTCTATGCTTATCTTTGGGTTTAAGGTGAGTTTCTTGTAAGCAGCATATAGATGGGTCTTGCTTTTTTATCCATTCTATTACTCTATGTCTTTTGATTGGTGCATTAAGTCCATTTACATTTAGGGTGACTATTGAAAGATATGTACTTATTGCCATTGCAGGCTTTAGATTCGTGGTTACCAAAGGTTCAAGGTTAGCTTCTTTAGTATCTTACTGCCTAACTTAGCTCGCTTATTGAGCTGTTATATACACTGTCTGGAGAGTCTTTTCTTGTCTCCCTTCTTATTCCTCCTCCTCCCTTCTTCATATGTTGTGTGTTTTGTTCTGTGCTCTTTTTAGGGGTGCTCCCATCTAGAGCAGTCCCTGTAGGATGCCCTGTAGAGGTGGTTTGTGGGAAGCAAATTCCCTCAGCTTTTGCTTGTCTGGGAATTGTTTGATCCCACCATCATATTTAAATGATAGTCGTGCTGGATACAGTATCCTTGGTTCAAGGCCCTTCTGTTTCATTGCATTAAGTATATCATGCCATTCTCTTCTGGCCTGTAGGGTTTCTGTTGAGAAGTCTGATGTTAGCCTGATTGGTTTTCCTTTATAGGTGACCTTTTTCTCTCTAGCTGCCTTTAAAACTCTTTCCTTGTCCTTGATCCTTGCCATTTTAATTATTATGTGTCTTGGTGTTGTCCTCCTTGGATCCTTTCTGTTGGGGGTTCTGTATAATTCCATGGTCTGTTCGATTATTTCCTCCCCCAGTTTGGGGAAGTTTTCAGCAATTATTTCTTCAAAGACCCTTTCTATCCCTTTTCCTCTTTCTTCCTCTTCTGGTATCCCTATAATACGAATGTTTTTCCTTTTGTATTGGTCACATATTTCTCTTAGTGTTGTTTCATTCCTGGAGATCCTTTTATCTCTCTCTATGTCAGCTTCTATACGTTCCTGTTCTCTGGCTTCTATTCCTTCAATGGCCTCTTGCATCTTATCCATTCTGCTTATAAATCCTTCCAGGGATTGTTTCACTTCTGTGATCTCTTTCCTGACATCTGTGATCTCCTTCCGGACTTCATCCCACTGCTCTTGCATTTTTCTCTGCATCTCATCCCACTGCTCTTGCATTTTTCTCTGCATCTCATCCCATTGCTCTTGCATTTTTTTCTGCATCTCTGTCAGCATGTTCATGATTTTTATTTTGAATTCTTTTTCAGGAGGACTAGTTAGGTCTGTCTCCTTCTCAGGTGTTGTCTCTGTGATCTTTGTCTGCCTGTAGTTTTGCCTTTTCATGGTGATAGAGATAGTCTGCAGAGCTGGTACAAGTGACCGCTGGAAGAGCTTCCCTTCTTGTTGGTTTGTAGCCTTTTCCTGGGAGAATAGCGACCTCTAGTGGCTTGTGCTGGGCAGCTGTGCGCAGACAGGGCTTCTGCTTCCTGCCCAGTTGCTTTGGGGTTTATCTCCACTGTTGCTGTGGGCTTGGCCTGGCTGGGGCTGTTCCTCCAAAATGGTGGAGCCCCGTTAGAGGGGGAGCAGCCAGGAGACTATTTATCTCCGTAAGGGGCCTCTGTGCTCCCTGCTGCCCAGGGGGTTAGAGTGCCCAGAGATCCCCAGATTCCCTGCTTCTGGTCTAAGTGACCTGTCCTGCCCCTTTAAGATTTCCAAAAAGCACTCTCCAAACCAAAACAACAACAGCAACAATGAGAGAGGGAACAGAAAGGAAAAAAAAAAGAAAAAACACGCGATTTTTTTTTTTTTTTTTCCTCAGGTGCCGGTCCCAGGCACCCGCGCACTGGTCCTGCTGCCCTGTCTCCCTAGCACCAGGGTCCCTGTCCTTTCAAGGCTTCCAAAAAGCACCCACCCACCGGTCCCGCAGGGAAGGAACGCTCAATATTCTTTGTCCTCAGGCACTGGTCCCACGCACCCGCTCACCAGTCCTGCCGCCCTGCCTCCCTAGCACCGGGGTCCCTGTCCCTTCAAGGCTTCCAAAAAGCACTTGGCAAAAAGAGAGAAAAAAAAGGGGAAAAACGCGCGATTTCTTCCGTCCTCAGGTGCTGGTCTCAGGCACCCACCCACCGGTCCCACAGGGAAAAATGCGGGATATTCTTTGTCCTCAGGTGCCGGTCCCAGGCACCCGCTCACCAGTCCCGCCGCCCTGCCTCCCTAGCACCGGGGTCCCTGTCCCTTTTAGGCTTCCAAAAAGCACTCGCAGAAAAGAGAAAAAAAAAAGGGGAAAAACGCGCGATTTCCTCTGTCCTCAAGTGCCGGTCTCAGGCACCCGCCCACCGGTCCCGCAGGGAAAAACAGGGGATATTCTTTGTCCTCAGGCGCCGGTCCCAGCCACCCGCTCACCAGTCCCGCCACCGTGCCTCCCTAGCACTGGGGTCCCCGTCCCTTCAAGGCTTCCAAAAAGCGCTTGCCATAAAGAGAAAAAAAAAAAGGGGAAAAACGCGCGACCTCCTCCGTCCTCAGGCACCGGTCTCAGGCACCCGCCCCCAGGTCTCGCAGGGAGAAACGCTGGATATTCTTTGTCCTCCGGCGCTGTTCCCAGGCACCTCCTCACCGGTCCCGCCACCCTGCCTCCCCAGCAACGGGGGCCCGTCCCTCTAAGGCTTCCAAAAAGCGCTCGCCAAAAAAAAAACTGCTCCGGTTTCTCTCCACCCGCCGGGAGCCGGGGGGAGGGGCGCTCGGGTCCCGCCGGGCTGGGGCTTGTATCTTACCCCCTTCACAAGGCGCTGGGTTCTTGCAGGTGTGGATGTGGTCTGGATGTTGTCCTGTGTCCTGTGGTCTCTATTTTAGGAAGATTTTTCTTTGTTATATTTTCATAGCTCTATGTGTTTTTGGGAGGAGATTTCCACTGCTCTACTCACGCCGCCATCTTGGCTCCCCTCCGCCATGCAGTTTTTAAGTGGCAAATTTGGATTTGAACCAGAGTTTCTGACTTCAAACCCTGCTTTTCTTTCTATGTCCCCAAGGCAAGGGTTCAAGGAGGAAGATTTTAAATGGTTCTGGAAGACACACACAAAAGAAAATTAGGCAGATTCATTGCCTTGGGTAGTGCAGAGGTCCTTGCTGGAGTTAAGAAAGCAATTTGATTTGAGAGTTGAAAATACTCATTGCAAGAGATTTAGGAGGAGTTTGTGGTTAGAAATCAGAAGCAGAGGACATTTATTTGCTGGACAAATTGGACACTGCAAAGAGAAATAAGGGGGTAGACCTTTTGTGTCTGGGGTCATGGGAAGGTGTGGGGTGATGACATGGACAGAGTTTTGTCTTCTTAGCAACTCAGGAAGGATGGGGAGGTCTTGTCTGAGAAGATGGTTCAGAGGACGCTGTGGGAGCTTGACTGGACTTTTCTACTGGAGCAAAGAAACTTACTCAGCAAAATAAAGAGAGAAGAAGGAAGGGCTGGTCTTTGCACTTTCTGCTTGGGATGACTTTCAGGCAGGGCACCATGGCGGGAGTGAAGGCGAGAGGCCGAGGAAGGCAGGAGTTCAGCGATTTTTCGGAGTGGAAATCTATGCATTATGTGACATGACACCTTCTATTACCCTCACACATTTCAATAAAAGTACAAAATTTGGAATGTGCTTGGGATGATTTGTTTTTTGTCCGGCAAGATTTATATCAGTGTTGGTGAAGTACTGAAATGGTCGCCCCGTAAGGAGGAGAGTGCACGTCATGAGCATTCGACCTGCCAGGGCCCTACTGCTGCCCGAAGAGCAGAAGCATTGCGTCAATAAACCTGCGAGGCAGGGGGAGGAAGCGGGGGGGGGGGGGGAGGAGAAGGCACGGCGGGGCAGCGGGTGGGAAAGGGGAGAGACTGGGCACTCAGAGCAGGTTTCAGAGTGAGGGGCTTCCTAGGGGGCACAGGGGAGGCTCTGCTGAGATGGCCCCCATTGTGCCCGTCTGTGGGGAGCAGCTCCGTTTGCCGGGATGAGGAAGCGACATTGACACAGGGCTTGGGAAAGGCGGGCAGTTTGGCCCAGCTGATGGGTCAAGTGAATAAAATCATTGCCAAGCAACAGAGTTTTAAATGCCATTCCATTAGTGTTACGAATTTTTCTAGCAATGCTGCCATGTGGAACATACAGTGAATAAAGTTTAGGGATGCATTTAGGTCAGAAGGACTACGTGTCATGCCCCAGATTATATCAGGAGGGCTGTGGCGAGCTTTGTCTGAAATAATTGGTTAGGTACATGCCAGTTTTCTTAGAAAAGAAAGTCCCACTCACTGAATGTCTAGTCTTAGGGCATCTAATTAAAGTATCTGTATAGGTTACCATGTAGTCTGCGAGGTCTCCCTGTTTTGCCTTGCGGACTGGACTCTTGATGGAATGATCCGGATGTGGCTAAACTCCCCTTAACTGGTTCAGTGTTTAGTGCTCGATAGGCTCATATGTTATGTGGCATTTCTTCACCCTCGGTGCCTTGTGAGAGGGACGCCCAGGTTTAAGGCTCTCTCACCGAGGGAACAGACCCGAAGCCGTGGGTTTAGCCAGCTGGTCCTGTTCTGCGCTTGATCTCAGCTGGCTGGAATGGGGGAGTCACCTGACATGGGGCAGCTCCATCACAGTGACGTATGATCCATGGCCTGGCAAAAAAAAGATGAGTTAAGCCCATCTACGATACTCTCTCCGGGGAACCTGAGAAACTACGAGCAGTCGCTGAGATGGAAAGGGGGTCCTGAGGCTGCTTGTGGCCGCGGTGCTCCTGCTTCCAGGTCTGCCTTCTAGAGGGACCTTAACCTGCAGTCCTAAAAATACAATTCCAACAGTTGGTACTGAAAGAGCATTCGCTCTCCGGCTCGTGGACAAAGCGATACAGTGCACCTGCTGCGGAGCCGCCCGAGGTCTCACTGAGCAGTAGGAACATTTAGTGGAAACTGGAACAGAAGCGTCCCTCCTAAAGAGACACTGAGGCTGAAATCCTGTCTCCAAGATTCTTCTCTCATATTCTTTACTAAAGCATAAGGAACAGATATTAGTATTTCTTCAATATAGAATTATTTCTATTTTGAAGCAAGAAGCAAGTTTTAGGAATATGAGAGAATGCTGCAGAGCCTCCGCGTCCCTGACGGTCTGTATTCTCAGCACGACCTTGAGTATTTTATTAGCAATGCCAGCTTGCTTTTCAGAATGCAATCTTAATGCTCAAAGGAACGTCCAATGTAACTGCCAATTGGAAAAGTTTCTAGGTGGTTAAATAGGATACACATCTGTCAATCAGGTTTCATTTCTTTGTTCTGTACTTACTGCAGTATTCTTGCTCCATTTCATCCTTGGGAGGTGTAACAAATCCAATTAAAATTATATGCAATTTTCTGATGTTATAATGATGCATGATTCGGAGGGGAAAAAATGGCTGCCTGTAGTTGCCGGGGCAACCAATAAGGAGACCATAAATTAATAGGTTTGCTCCCTATTGATATGACACTAATAAGATGGAAAGAGGGAAATTTAAAATCGTATCTTTTTTTTTTTTGCAGAGTTATATAGTAACTGTATTTAACTGGATTTTTTTTTTTTGAGAGGGCATCTCTCATACTTATTGATCAAATGGTTGTTAACAACAATAAAATTCTGTATAGGGGACTATGCACAATCATTAATCAACCCCAAGCCCAACTCTCAACAGTCTCCAATCTTCTGAAGCATAACGAACAAGATCTTACATGGTGAAAAATTCTTACATAGTGAATAAGTTCTTACATGGTGAACAGTGCAAGGGCAGTCATATCACAGAAACTTTCAGTTTTGATCACGCATCATGAACTATAAACAATCAGGTCAAATATGAATATTCGTTTGATTTTTACTTGATTTATATGTGAATCCCACATTTCTTCCTTATTATTATTATTATTATTATTATTATTATTATTATTATTATTATTTATTTTAAATAAAATGCTGAAGTGGTAGGTAGATGCAAGATAAAGGTAGAAAACATAGTTTAGTGCTATAAGAGGGCAAACTTAGATGATCAGGTGTGTGCCTGTAGACTAAGTATTAATCCAAGCTAGACAAGGGCAACAAAACATCCATGGATGCAGAAGATTTCTCTCAAAACAGGGGGGCTGAGGTTCTGAGCCTCACCTCTGTTGATCCCCAATTTCTCACCTGATGGCCCCCCTGCAACTGTGCCTGTCTAAGGTTGTTCCTCCCTTGAGGAATCTTACCCGTCTCTGGCTAACCAGTCATCTTCTGGGGCCATACAGGGAAATGTAAAGTTGGTAAGTGAGAGAGAAGCCATATTGTTTGAAAAGGTTAGCTTTTTACTTCTTTGCAGATTTATGCCCTGTGGCTTCTACGCCCAGCATTTGTCTTGAGGTATCTTTACCACTTGGAAGAATTATGATACTTGGTAATTTCAATATAAGGCACGAATTCTACTTAGGGGTTGTAATTAGGAAGGAAGAAGAAAAGCTATAGAAGTAGCAGACGGAAGAAAACATGGGAAGATTGATTATTTCTTTGACATATCTTCTTGTAGAGTAACATAAGCATGTATAGGTTTTAAACTACTAATTAAATTGCATGCACACATTAACATAATAGGAATACAGCTACATAACCAAAGCAGACCTACAATTACCAGCCATCTCTGGTGAAACCAAAAAAACCAGTTAGGCACCCTAAGCATTTGTGAAAACTTATCAATGAGATGATGGATATTGTCTAACTGAAATTGAATAGTTTGAGAAAAATCAGACAAATTAAAACAACACATTCCTGGGAACTGTTCACATCCCATATGTTCTTTTAACAGTAAACAGTCTATAGTCGCAAGATTTTGGAGCACTGCAACTTGCACTTCTCCTAATTCTTGGTTGAGTTCCGACAGTATAGATCCAGTCAAATTTGTTGTTTTACTGAAAGCACAGGCCAGCTTAGATATCTCCTTCTTCATTCCAATGGCAAGTCCAGGAACCGGTGGGATGGATGCAGCTACAACTGCAACAGTGCCAGGATCTTTGTTGAAGTTTTTTGAAGATCATCTTCTTGTATGACTCTTCCAGAGAGTTCTGATGTTGGAAGTTCTTCATATCGTATCTTAATTTGTTTTCTGGGTAGCCAAATGAGTCTTTGATCCTCTGTATAAACACAAACAAACCATTTGCCCACACTTTGATATGCCCTTTATACCACTGTGAAGAACTTATTGGTGATCACCACACAGGAACTGCTTTTTTTTTTGTTGTTATCATTAATCTACAATTATATGAAGAATATTGTTTACTAGGCTCTCCCCTATACCAGGTCCCCCCCACAAACCCCTTTACAGTCACTGTCCATCAGCATAGCAAAATGCTGTAGAATCACTACTTGTCTTATCTGTGTTGTACAGCCTTCCCCTTTCTCCCACCCCCCCATGGATGCTAATCTTAATACCCCCCTTCATTTCCCCCCCCTCCCTTATCCCTCCCTACCCACCCATCCTCCCCAGTCCCTTTCCCTTTGGTACCTGTTAGTTCATTCTTGGTTTCTGTGATTCTGCTGCTGTTTTGTTCCTTTAGTTTTTCCTTTGCTCTTATACTCCACAGATGAGTGAAATCATTTGCTATTTCTCTTTCTCCACTTGGCTTATTTCACTGAGCATAATACCCTCTAGCTCCATCCATGTTATTGCAAATGGTAGGATTTGTTTTCTTCTTATGGTTGAGTAATATTCCATTATGTATATGGACCACATTTTCTTTATCCATTCATCTACTGATGGACACTTAGGTTGCTACCAATTCTTGGCTATTGTAAATAGTGCTGCGATAAACATAGGGGTGCATCTGTCTTTTTCAAACTTGAGTGCTGCGTTCTTAGGGTAAATTCCTAGGAGTGGAATTCCTGGGTCAAATGGTAAGTCTATTTTGAGCATTTTGAGAAACCTCCATACTGCTTTCCACAATGGTTGAACTAATTTACATTCCCACCAGCACTGTAGGAGGGTTCCCCTTTCTCCACAGCCTCGCCAACATTTGTTGTTGTTTGTCTTTTGGATGGCAGCCATCCTTACTGGTGTGAGGTAATACCTCATTGTGGTTTTAATTTGCATTTCTCTGATAATCAGCAATGTGGAGCATCTTTTCATGTGTCTCTTGGCCATCTGTATTTCTTTTTTAGAGAACTGTCTGTTCAGTTCCTCTGCCCATTTTTTAATTGGGTTATTTGTTTTTTGTTTGTTGAGGCGTGTGAGCTCTTTATATATTCTGGATGTCAAGCCTTTATTGGATCTGCCATTTACAAATATATTCTCCCATACTGTAGGGTACCTTTTTGTTCTATTGATGGTGTCTTTTGCTGTACAGAGCTTTTCAGCTTAATATAGTCCCACTTGTTTATTTTTGCTGTTGTTTTCCTTGCCCTGGGAGTTATATTCAAGAAGAGGTCACTCATGTTTATGTCTAAGAGGTTTTTGCCTATGTTTTTTTCTAAGAGTTTTATGGTTTCATGACTTACATTCAGGTCTTTGATCCATTTTGAATTTACTTTTGTGTATGGGGTCCAGTTTCATTCTCCTACATGTAGCTGTCCAGTTTTGCCAGCACCATCTGTTGAAGAGACTGTCATTTTGCCATTGTATGTCCATGGCTCCTTTATCAAATATTAATTGACCATATATGTTTGGGTTAATGTCTGGAGTCTCTAATCTGTTCCAGTGGTCTGTGGCTCTGTTCTCGTGCCAGTACGAAACTGTCTTGATTACTGTGGCTTTGTAGTAGAGCTTAAGGTTGGGGAGTGAGATGCCCCCTACTTTATTCTTCTTTCTCAGGATTGCTTTGGCTATTCGGGGTCTTAGGTGTTTCCATATGAATTTTTGAATTATGTGTTCCAATTCATTGAAGAATGTTGCTGGTAATTTGAGAGGGACTGCATCAAATCTGTATATTGCTTTGGGCAGGATGGCCATTTTGACGATATTAATTCTTCCTAGCCATGAGCATGGGATGAGTTTCCATTTGTTAGTGTCCCCTTTAGTTTCTCTTAAGAGTGACTTGTAGTTTTCAGGGTATAGGTCTTTCACTTCTTTGGTTAGGTTTATTCCTAGGTATTTTATTCTTTTTCATGCAATTGTGAATGGAGTTGTTTTCCTGATTTCTCTTTCTATTGGTTCAGTGTTACTACATAGGAAAGCCACAGATTTCTGTGTGTTAATTTTGTATCCTGCAACCTTGCTGTATTCTGATTTCAGTTCTAGTAGTTTTGGAGTGGAGTCTTTGGGGTTTTTTATGTACAATATGATGTCATCTGCAAGTAGTGACAGTTTAACTTCTTCTTTACCAATCTGGATTCCTTGTATTTCTTTGTTTTGTCTGATTGCCGTGGCTAGGACCTCCAGTACTATGTTAAATAACAGTGGGGAGAGTGGGCATCCCTGTCTGGTTCCCGATCTCAGAGGAAAAGCTTTCAGCTTCTCGCTGTTCAGTATAATGTTGACTGTGGGTTTCTCATATATGGCCTTTATTATGTTGAGGTACTTGCCCTCTATACCCATTTTGCTGAGAGTTTTTATCATGAATGGATGTTGAATTTTGTCAAATGCTTTTTCAGCATCTATGGAGATGATCATGTGGTTTTTGTCTTTCTTTTTGTTGATGTGGTGGATGATGTTGATGGATTTTCGAATGTTGTACCATCCTTGCATCCCTGGGAGGAACCCCACTTGGTCATGGTGTATGATCCTTTTGATATACTGTTGAATTCTGTTTGCTAATATTTTATTGAGTATTTTTGCATCTACATTCATCAGGGATATTGGTCTGTAACTTTCTTTTTTGGTGGGGTTTTTGCCTGGTTTTGGTATTAGGGTGATGTTGGCTTCATAGAATGAGTTTGGGAGTATTCCCTCCTCTTCTATTTTTTGGAAAACTTTAAGGAGAATGGGTATTATGTCTTCTCTGTGTGTCTGATAAAATTCTGAGGTAAATCCATCTGGCCCCGGGGTTTTGTTCTTGGGTAGTTTTTTGATTACCGTTTCAATTTCTTTGCTCATAATTGGGTTGTTTAACTTTTGTGTTTCTTCCTTGGTCAGTCTTGGGAGGTTGTTTTTTTCTAGGAAGTTGTCCATTTCTTCTAGGTTTTCCAGCTTGTTAGCATATAGGTTTTCATAGTAGTCTTTAATAATTCTTTGTATTTCTGTGGAGTCTGTAATGATTTTTCCATTCTTATTTCTGATTCTGTTGATTTGTGTTGATTCTCTTTTTCTCTTAATAAGTTTGGCTAGAGGCTTATCTATTTTGTTTATTTTCTCAAAGAACCAGCTCTTGGTTTCATTGATTTTTGCTATTGTTTTATTCTTCTCAATTTTGTTTATTTCTTCTCTGATCTTTATTATGTCCCTCCTTCTGCTGACTTTAGGCCTCATTTGTTCTTCTTTTTCCAGTTTCGATAATTGTGATGTTAGACTATTCATTTGGAATTGTTCTTCCTTCTTCAAGTGTGCCTGGATCACTGTATACTTTCCTCTTAAGACTGCTTTCGCTGCGTCCCACAGAAGTTGGGGCTTTGTGTTGTTGTTGTCATTTGTTTCCATATTTTCCTTGATCTCTATTTTAATTTGTTTGTTGATCCATTGATTATTTAGGAGCATGTTGTTAAGCCTCCATGTGGTTGTGAGCCTTTTTGCTTTCTTTGTAGAATTTATTTCTAGTTTTATACCTTTGTGGTCTGAAAAGTTGGTTGGTAGAATTTCAATATTTTGGAATTTACTGAGGCTCTTTTTGTGAGCTAGTATGTGGTCTATTCTGGAGAATGTCCCATGTGCACTTGAGAAGAATGTAAATCCTATTGCTTTTGGATGTAGAGTTCTATAGATGTCTATTAGGTCCATCTGTTCTACTGTGTTGTTCAGTGCCTCCGTGTTCTTACTTATTTTCTGTCCAGTGGATCTATCCTTTGGGGTGAGTGGTGTGTTGAAGTCTCCTAAAATGAATGCATTGCAGTCTATTTCCCTCTTTAGTTCTGTTAGTATTTGTTTCACATATGCTGGTGCTCCTGTGTTGGGTGCATATATATTTAGAATGGTTATATCCTCTTGTTGGATTGAGCCCTTTATCATTATGTAGTGTCCTTCTTTATCTCTTGTTACTTTGTTTTGAAGTCTGTTTTGTCTGATATTAGTACTGCAACCCCTGCTTTATTCTCTCTGTTGTTTGCCTGAAATATGTTTTTCCATCCCTTCACTTTTAGTCTGTGCATGTCTTTGGGTTTGAGATGAGTTTCTTGTAAGCAGCATATAGATGGGTCTTGCTTTTGTATCCATTCCATTCCTCTGTGTCTTTTGATTGGTGCAATAAGTCCATTTACATTTAGGGTGACTATTGAAAGATATGTACTTATTGCCATTGCAGGCTTCAGATTCGTGGTTACCAAAGGTTCAAGGTTAGCCTCTTTAGTATCTTACTGCCTAACTTAGCTCACTTATTGAGCTGTTATATACACTATCTGGAGATTCTTTTCTTCCCTCCCTTCTTATTCCTCCTCCTCCATTCTTCATATGTTGTGTGTTTTGTTCTGTGCTCTTTTTAGGAGTGCTCCCATCTAGAGCAGTCCCTGTAAGGTGCCCTGTAGAGGTGGTTTGTGGGAGGAAAATTCCTTCAACTTTTGCTTGTCTTGAAATTGTTTAATCCGTCCATCATATTTAAATGATAATTATGCTGGATACAGTATCCTTGGTTCAATGCCCTTCTGTTTCATTGCATTAAATATATCATGCCATTCTCTTCTGGCCTGTAAGGTTTCTGTTGAGAAGTCTGATGATAGCCTGATGGGTTTTCCTTTATAGGTGACCTTTTTCTCTCTAGTTGCCTTTAAAACTCTTTCCTTGTCCTTGATCCTTGCCATTTTAATTACTATGTGTCTTGGTGTTGTCCTCCTTGGGTCCTTTCTGTTGGGAGTTCTGTGTATTTCCGTGGTCTGTTTGATTATTTCCTCCCCCAGTTTTTGGAAGTTTTCAGCAATTATTTCCTCAAAGACACTTTCTATCCTTTTTCTCTCTCTTCTTCTTCTGGTACCCCTATAATATGGATATTGTTCCTTTTGGATTGGTCACACAGTTCTCTTAATATTGTTTCATTCCTTTTATCTCTCTCTATGTTAGCTTCTATGCATTCCCGTTCTCTGTTTTCTATTCCATCAATGGCCTCTTGCATCTTATCCATTCTGCTTATAAATCCTTCCAGAGTTTGTTTCATTTCTATAATCTCCTTCCTGCCATCTGTGATCTCCCTGCAGACTTCATCCCTTAGCTCTTGCATATTTCTCTGCTTCTCCATGAGCATGTTTATGATTTTCATTTTAAATTCTTTTTCAGGAAGACTGGTTAGGTCTGTCTCCTTCTCAAGTGTTGTCTCTGTGATCTTGGTTTGCCTGTAATTTTGCCTTTTCATGGTGATAGAGATCGTTTGCAGAGCTGGCACGTGTGACAGCTGGAAGAACTTCCCTTCTTGTTGGTTTGTGGCCTTCCTCTTCTGGGAGAACAGCGACCTCTAGTGGCTTGTGCTGGGTAGCTGCGCACAGACAGGGGAGCACAGACAGGGCTTCTGCTTCCTGCCCTGCTGCTATGGAGTTTATCTCCACTGTTGCTCTGGGAGTGGCCTGGCTTGGGCTGCTGCTCCGATTTGGTGGAGCCCTGTTAGGTGGGGGGAGCGGCCGGGAGGCTATTTATCTCTGTGAGGGGCCTCTGTGCTCCCTGCTGCCCAGGAGATTAGAGTGCCCAGAGCTCCCCAGATTCCCTGCCTCTGGACTAAGTGTCCCGGGAGGCTTCCGTCCTGTTTAGGGGTCCCTGTCCCTTTAAGACTTCCAAAAAGCACTCGCCAAAGAAAAGCCGCTCGCTTTTCTTTGTTCTCTGGCGCTGGCCTCCAGTATCTGCTCACCGGTCCTGCTGCCCTGTTTCCCTAGTATCCAGGACCCCGTGCATGCACTGTGTCTGCGCTCTGGTCCGGAATCCTGGGGCTGGGTTCAGCAGTCCTGGGCTCCCTCCCCGTCCCTGCTGACTCCTCTCCACCCTCCGGGAGCTGGGGGGAGGGGCACTCGGGTCCTGCTGGGCGGGGCTTGTATCTTACCCCCTTCACGAGGCACTGGGTTCTCGCAGGTGTGGATGTGGTCTGGATGTTGTCCTGTGTCGTCTGGTCTCTATTCCAGGAAGAGTTGTCTTTGTTATATTTTCATAAATACATGTGGTTTTGGGAGGAGATTTCCGCTGCTCTACTCACACTGCCATCTTGGCATTAAAATCATATCTTAGAAGAAAAATTCTTCTGTTAGGGATAGTCTAAGTATGTTTGTATGCAAAGGTGAATGTATAGGGTGCTTGGGGGTCTCTTGGGAGGCATTGCTGGGGGCATTTCTGCAGAGAGACCTGTCTTGCTCGATCAAAGAAGAAAACCACAGAGCATGAGGTGATTCTCTAAAAAGAGATGGCGACCAGCTTCTGGAGTGAAGCCAAAATCAAGCAGGTCGGGAAGGAGGGGTCTCCCGACGGCCCCAGAGCAGGTGGAGCCATTGACATCGTTTCTATTTTGTTTTCATAAAGTTTAAAGAGTACCTGCTTATATATGGATGTTTATTTTTTATATTAAGTTAATTTAAATAAACTATTTGCATAATAGATGGGTTTTTAGTGGGAAGAGGGTTTGGAAGCTCACGCTAATTAATTTTTTCAGTACAGTTTATGAGGGATTGCAATTTAGACCACAGACAAAGCCGGGGCTCTGCCACTAACTGTCACCTGAGATATTTAGGTCGCAGGGTGTCAGTGGCTCTTTGAAGGAGTGGCCTGTTCAGCCAGCCTGCTGGTGAAGAGGTCTGCATAAGGCTTTACAATGGCGTTAGTATCTTGACTCAGGTGACCAATTCCTTTCCAACCCACTTTTACTTTTTTTTTTTAAGTTTTTACTCTTGAGTGTTACCAGTATGATGTGATAAACCACCATTTCTCATGGTTTTAAGCAGTGAGAAGCTTATACTTAATTTAGTGCTCAGCTACAATAACCCCTTCATTTTACTTTTAGTAAACTGACCTGAAGAAATAAAGATAACATTAATGTGTAAGAATAATACTAAACTATGAACTCCATGCAGAGGCTTGGGTTATATTCACCTCTATCTTTAGTGCCAAGAACAGCAGCTACTGGGATGTATTTTGAGATCAATGGTATTTCTTGAAAAATGGGATAAATAGTTCATAGAGACATGTATATGTGACTATAGGATTATATTTCTATTTGGAAAAAATAAACCTCCACCCAGTTACAAGTTTTATGTGTAAAAAGTGCACGTAAAGCAGAAGGCTGTACAGGAGGTGTCGGGCTGGAATCGTTCTGATGGGCAGGAAAGGGAGAAGGTGCTCACGTGGGGAGCCACAGAGATGAGGTCAAAGAAAACCCACTTGCATGTGGGCCGACCTGTGCAGCTGAAACCCAGCAAAGTGGGGCAAGGGCTTGCATGGAAGCTCCTCTGAAACGTGGTCCCCTCCCTGTGTGAATGACAGGATAGGGAGAGCCTCGCATGCAAATGCAGTGAACAGGACGTGGCTTTTGAGATCCAGTAAAGTTCAGGTGAGGAGTCTGGCAAGGCTTTGAGAGGGTGACTGAATGTGGCCATGGGGGCCTTCGCTTGGGAGGGGGAGGCAGTGTACTCAGCCTTCTCCGGGGTTTGTAGTGGTGGATTTCCTGCTGACGGAGGGGGACCACAGAAAGCATGCTAAACTTTTTGAGTTACTTGTGTCATTTGTTCTATATTGAAGCCATTGTTTAACTGGAGGAAACTGCAAGGAATATGGACTATTTCCTTGGTATAGGCACTTGCATAAGTTGCCATTGGGCTGTCACCATTAATTATTTTTCTTGAGTCTTACCAAGGAGTTTGAGCCCCCTGCCCTCCAGAGGGCCTAAAATAAGTAGAAAATAGAATCACCATTAACATCTGTACTCTATGGCTTTTAGTTAGGTTTATTTATATAATGGTTTACTGTGAGTGTGGCTTGTTTTTTAAGTGCCTCAAATCCCTTTGGAAGTTGTGATGGCATAAATGATAGTTTTTTAAAAATGTTGAACTTTTTATAGTTCAGGAAAGTATAAACCCTCACATGCTAAATCAGCTTTGTGAGTGAAACCTGTAGCTTGCCAGAAGCAATGGGGGTCTGTGTTAATTTTAAAGGTTCCAGAGAGGTAAAGAGGTTCTGGGCAGGGGGAGTTCTTACAGTCTGATGTCAGGTGGGAGAAAGGCATCACGGAGAGGCGGCATTTCAGTGAAGACCTGGCAGAAGGAAAAGACTGAGCCTGGCAGACATACAGGGGAAGAAGTTCCAGGCCGAGGAGGCAGTGCAGACAGGAGGCTTGAGGCAGGAGCGTGCTGACAGTTCCAGGCTCCTGGTACATATATTTTCTTATTCACAGAAAATCTTTTCTTCTCAAAGGTATAGCTTTAGACATTCTCTGAGACTGAACTATGTTGTTGTACTTAGACAAACTCAACGAGAAACTTGGGGGAGAAAAAACTCAGTATTTCCTTGACATTCCCTACAAATATGTAACTCAAAAGAAACATGAAACCAAGAGACGGACTTCAGAAAGGAGAATTACAGAAATTAAATAATCATAACTTCCGTGTTGATGGTTTAAAAAAACTCTGAAAATGTTTTTTAAATGAATGAAACACCATTTGTTTAAAAGACATTTTCATATTACTGGCACTTTTCTTCAGCTAATGGTTGGCAGAACGTGCCTTTAGGATGGAGGGAGATGCCAGCTCTCTATACATATTTAAGACCCTACACAATTATCTGATTTCTTGTAGCAGTTAATAAAACCATGCCAAATAATTTAAGTTGGATGAGCTGGTGAGAATAAATGTCATACAACACACATGAAATAGCTCTTCAACATTCTAGGAAAAGCGACTCTCCTCGGCTGGATATTCCATAGCGACTGCTTATGATGCACAGCTGGTGCATCCATGGCGGGCCGTTTGCAGCCGAGGATGTTCACTCAAGACTGCATGCATGTTACCTGAGCTCCAGGGAAGGTATTTTGGATTCAACTTAAAATACATTTGCTTTTACTTGTTTAAGTTCCAATGTTTAAAGATATATCAAGATATTTGGATAAGGCAGAACTCAACTTAAGATTTTATGAGACTGATGGGAAACATACTTACAAAATTCTTCATCCTCATTAAATGCAATAAAGGAATTCTTCTCCAAGTATTTTGAAGTTTGGTAATTTTGTCTAAAGTACCATCTTAGAATCTTTAAAACCATATGAGAACCACGAAGGTGTTCTGTTTGTTTTATGTCATGCATAAAGATGATACTTTTTAGCAAGAGGCTTTTCTAAAAGAAAATAACTTTATATTCTAAGCCAGCTTCTGTAAACCACGGCTCCTGGGTCAGATTCTGCTTGTTTTGGGAAGGTCCATGAGCTACGAGTGAATTTCACATTTTCTTTTAAAGTTACACTTACCGCATCCTTATTCCACACCCTATGCTACAATTGTTAACTCATTTAATCTTCACTTTACTGAGGTTAGCACCACCATAATCCCCACTTATCAGTGAGGAAGCTGAAACAGAGACACTGAGGGTCGCCCAGCTGGTAAGTGGCAGAGCTGGGACATGGGCAGGATGTGGGCTTCCCGCCCGTGTGCAGTACTCTGCCTGACGCCCTTCCCGCTGGCATCAGCCTCGTTCCCCAGCAACTCTCACCAGGTAACCGTGGCTCCAGGCAGATGGCCCTCTTTCCCATTCCCATGACATCTCACCTTTGCAGGCAGTCGGCTGTCACTGAGGTTTGTCCCTTGCTCTTCTCCCATCTCTCCCCTCCAAGTCCTGCTCACCCGTCAAAACTAGTCATCACAGTAACCAGCTAGAAGATAGGGTGTTCTTCATAATAACAGCAAAACTCTTAGCTACCAACTAAACAAAGAAGACACAGAATCATAGGAGGAACCTGAGTAGATGAATGATATTCACCTTTTTACATGGTTGAGAAGCAGTGAAAGAAGAATATTCTGACACACGAAGGTGGTATGAAATGTAACTTTCAGTGTCTGTGAATGAAGTGGTATTGAACACAGTCATGCGCACTCGTGTGTGTGTATCATCTGTGATTCATCTTGTGTTGAGTGTGGCTGTTTTGATCCTGCAGTGGAAGAAAGAGCTGTTGCAACAGAGGACCTAGCCTGCAGAGCCTGAGCTATTTACCAAATATTTAGCCCTTTATAGAAAAAGTATGCCAACTCCTGTTCTAAATTATTTAATTTTTTATTTTGATCTACAATTGAATAACGAAAAGGTAAAGTAGCTTTTATAGTTAAATTGGACATTATTCATAATGATTTATGGACTAACATAGGAACACATGACGGGTGAATTGGACCCTAGTATTGTTTTGCATTGGCATTTGCGTGGTTTGGAGTAGGTTCCCGTATTTTTTGAAGGGCTAGATGAATAAATTGGCACATGAAGCTGAAAGATACCAGTACTAAAAGAATAATCCATTTTAGCCATATACCTTTTCTTCTGATTTAAACTACAGTTTTAAAGGCTTGTTTAATTTAGTATTATTTGTCAGGTCCCTGAAGTAATTAATTGCCACACATTTTAAAACAATGCATTTGTGAAATTACACACTATATTTGTGTCTGACTTAACTCAGCTAAATGTAATCCTAATTAGATGCATAGTGTTCTAGCATTTCGTGTTCCCAGTTCATTTTTTATGGATCCTCTGTGCCATGTGGTATTAAAATATATGCAAATCTCTATGATTATTCAGATTGAGAGACAGAAGCTTCTGTGATCCATAATCATCCTTTTATACATAAAGAAATTGATCTGTAGAGAATCAATAACTAGATGGCCTTGGAATATAAATCTGGGATTTCTGCTGTAGAGCAGCTTTTTCTGGTTGGCTCTTCTTCAGGTCGAGGCTTCCATGGTTATTGACTATCATTGTTTTTATAGTTAATGACTCTCTTGGGATTTCTTTTGAGGCTGGAGTAAGTCCAGAATGCAAAACTTCGGGCTGAGTTAGTAAACAAATAAATCTCTCATCTCATCAAGCAGGTTCTTTACTGGAAGCGGGTGTAAATTAGAAACACAGTGTCCACGATCCCACATCGGTGTAATTTATAAGTCACATATACAACGTGAAGGTTTTACTACTATTACTATTTCTTCTTTTGTGAAATGTCTTTTGTCTTTTTTTCCCTCCATATTTGGTTGTTTTGTCTTTTCCTTATTACTTTGTATTAACACTCATTTTCCTGAATAAAATTACCCTTAAACACAGCAGAAAACACCAGCAAAAATACTTTGGAACCCAAGAGGATTTCAAAAGATTAATTGGATTTTGTAAGACACTGATGATTTTTATCTATTTAAAATAAGAGAATGTCCATCTCTGCTTAATTATTGCGTTGAAAAGTGGATGACAGACTAAAGCATGTGTGTGTATGTATATGTATATATATGTAATAGATACACATACACAGTTGACTCTTGTACAACATGTGTTTGAACTGCATGGGTGCACACAGATTTTTTTGATAAATAGGTTGTAAAAATTTTTGGATATCTGTGACAATTCAGAAAGGATCTTTTCTCTTGCTTACTTTATTATAAGAATACAGTATATAAGAGATATAACATACAAAATATGTGCTAATTGGTAAGGCTTCTGATCAACAGTAGGCTATTAGTTAAGTTTGGGGGAGTCAGAAGTTATACTCAGATTTTGAGCTGGTTGGTGGTTGGCCCTCCCAATCTCCATGTTGTCCAAGAGCCGACTGTGTACATATGGAAGCTAGAAATAGGTCTGTTTTTTAAACCCAGAATTAGGAGTGGTCTTTCATCCTGAAACCTTTCAGTTCTGACGCATCCTTCACTGGGACACGCTGAGTGCTGACTTGGCTTGACACTTCCATTTTATATTAATTAATCATCATTTATATTATTTGCCCTTTAAAGAGTCTTCCAGTATCTATGGAATTAAAAAGTTCAGCAGGGTAACTACTTACGCCATTGCTACTCTATCTGTAGGTTTTTTTTAAAGCATGTATCATTATGCTATTGTCAATGGTAACATGGTATCAACATAAAAGCTACTTACACATCATTATACTAATCGTTGTAATCATTTAAAATGCAGCTTTAACATCCAGGGGTGCCCTGAAGGGACGCTGCTGCAGCTGTGAGAGGAGGAGAGCGTATTGCCTGAAGTGGGAGCTTCCCTGTTGGTGGTTTCCATTGTTTCCTCTGTGTAGAAAGGGTCAGTATCTGGGGATAATTACTCACTTCACCTCTTCTGCCTGGTGAGGAGGTTTGGGATCCCAGGACCTGTCCTTTTCAGTGTCCTCCCTGGATCTCTGGCCCGGTGCTAAGCCCATTCACTCGTTGACCTCATGTGTTTACAGTGGCCTAGCGATGACCTTGTCGGGTCCCGAGCTGAGTCTGTTCTCGGGCTGGTGTTTCCCATGTAAAGAGCACCCTGGCCGCTGGCGTTACCAGCCTGTCAGCCCGCGCTCCCGAGGCTGGGGGAAAGCTCGGCCTAAACCCAGTTTCTGAAGAGTAAGGAAACTTCTGTGGGGGAGCTTCTCTGAGACCTTTGCCTTTCAGTACTGTCTAATATTGGGGGAATTCCTGAAAATGACATTCAGCTGGGATGCTCTAAGGATTAAATGGTATCAGTGTCTGACATACAGTAAGTGTTTATCAAGTGTTACCAACAAACAAAATGATGTTGATTCTGTATTCTTATAAATCTTCACAAATTTGGCATGTACCATGTTTTGCTATTAATTCATACAGCTGCCTTTCTAAACCTTGATTTTGAACATAAGGGCATCTCTCGTTTTACAGCTTTTGGGGGCTACTTTTGTATGTGTTTTATTTCCCATAATCAGCTGAAAACTAATTTGACAGAGACTTTATCCCATTTATCTAAATAATATCTTGGAAAGTGCTTTGCATACAATAAATACACAATAAATATTTTTTTTGTTGAATCAGTTAAGAGACCCAAGGCAAATCTGTGCCATGACCACAGTTTTGAGAAATACAGTTCCAGCAGAAATATGGTTTGTATTTACTTGAACTTTAAAGTAAAAATCATGGTCATAAAGCCATTGTCATTCCAAGGTGGCTGAGTTCTGGGGGCTCCGTTAGAACCAGGTCATCTGGTTCACTGTTACCAGATTATAGTGGGAGCTTGTTCTGAGTGCACGTTCAGAGCTAGACCACTGTTAGCTGCCTACTGCAGGGGTTCAGGAGTCCATTTTCAACAATGCAGAAATAGATTAAGAAAGATATATTTAGGGGAAAGCAGAATGGTGCTTTCTCACTGGGGAAAGGTGGCTACTAATACACATTTTAGTCCTTGTACATTACCTCATTCAATCTGTATTACTTAGAAATTATGTAACTTTTCTTCTCCCTACAAGAGAAAAATGATCTTCTTTAACCCCATGCCTAATCATTTCTGAATGTAACAATTATAAAATGCATAAAAATACTGTCTCGCTTGTCCCCTTTCTGCATCTATCTTGTACAAAGAGGAGAAAGAGAAGAAATAAAATAGAAATAATGTACAGCTCATTCTGAAATTTTAACTTTTTCTGGAATCACAGTTTCTGGAAAAAAGAGAGAGAGATTAAAATTTCCCATAACCCATTATGGCATGTCCTAACTCAAGCCTGTCTTTTTTCTTGACCCAATCTTTGTCAGGCCTAATTTTGCTAAAAGAGTCTTTCTTCTAGTATGTGCTATGGGCTTGAGATAATTTCTGAAGTTATTCTGCATCATGGACTTTTAAGTTGCATGAATTGTTCACCTCCACCAAGGTTTGCTGCTATACGTCATCCAAGAACAATTTACTCCCAGCGATAAGTTTTCACAAAGCGTGATCTGGAAAGCTCACAACACTGGAAAATGGAGCTACCCTCGGCCGTAGCTTTCATGTCAGTAGGATACTGAAGGCTTAACGTGCTTTGGTTCAGGGAGTCCTGCATATCGCTTCCCACTCTTGATTTCTGCCTACATTGGCCCCATTTTCCATCCCAGGCCTGCGTTTCTTCTGCAGGTTGGCTTCACACTCTGATTCTATGCAGACGCAGATGTGTTTGACTTTCTCTGCATTTGGATCAAATTCCAAACAAAAGTCTGTCTGAATAGAGTCTTGTTTCCCAAGACCAGTAACTCTTATCTCATTTTAATTAAATTAATATTCATTATTCATATCAGGATGACTTTATGAATAATACTGATGCTGACATAGATGGATTTCTAATTCTTTTTACTTTTTTGGGGGGATGAGGGAGGGTCTGTGCCACATAATCAGAACATTCAGTTCCAAATTGTATTGCTAATGTTCCAAAAAAATGCTCAGTTAGAATTTCAATCACTTTTCTCTATAAAATACTTATTTCCTTGCTAATTGTTTCAAGGTTTTTTGGTGGAGGTGAACAATTCATGCAACTTAAAAATCCGTGGTGCAGAATAACTTGAGAAATTATCTTAAGCCTATATCTTAAGTCCGTTGTGCCGGACTTCCTTGCATGTCCTGTGGAGCAACATGCTGCACCTAAAAGCACTCCATCAGCCCTTAGCTGAGGGAACAGAATGTTACTGCAATGCAGTACTTTTTTTTTTTTTTCCACTTCTCTCTGCCTCTCTAATCTGCACATGCATTTACCAAAGGAGCAAACAGTGGGTGCTGTATTTGCTTATAAAGTGCATTTAAGGAGCTCTAAGCTTATAAAGCTGTAGCTCTCAAACATTTTGGTATCAGAACCCCTTTACACTCTTAACAATTATTGAGAAGCCCAAAGATTTACTTTAGAAAATTGTGGAAACCACAAATGTGCACAAACACCATCCCATCAACTGATAGAGTGATGATGTCATCATCTTACCACTTGGCCTCTGAAAAACTCTCCTTGGCCCTGGAGTTAATCAGAGTGAAAAGTCCAAAAACAGCTGAGTTTGTTATAAAAATCATTTTGTTTTGCAGAACTGAAAGGGTCTCGGTACCTCCAGCGCCCCCACACGGTGCTTTAGGAGCTGCTGTATAAAACACAAAGCGAGTATTTGTAGGGTAGCTTGACATGTGCTATGTATTTTCACAACTGATTTCTATTTGGCTCTGCCAACAACATGGTGAGCTTATGATTATGTCAGGTAGGAAATATCAGGTTATGTCAGGTATGATTTTACAGGTAGGAAAAAATTATGTTTGGGAAAATTAAGTGATTGATTCAAGGGAACTCAACTGGGAACATTAAACTCAGATCTTCCGATTAAAGCCTGTGATTTTTCCATTATGACATATTTCCTCCCATACCTGGACAACCTAGAAATTCTCCATGAAACTAGGTGAGTTGAGTTTGGCCTCGTTCCATCACAGATTCCAGAGTGAGAGGCTGATTAGAATCAGAACTGGAGTCTCCATTAATGAGGTGACCCTGTGATGGCTGCTCCAGGCCATGGGGGAGAGCTAGAAGGCGAATTTGGTTCCAGGGTGACCTGCAGACTTGGGGGGGGTGTCTTTCTGAGTTGTGTCCTGGGTAGTTCTGGGATTATAACTGTCATGAGCCTATAATTCTGCCTGAGGAGTAGAGCTGTACTCGTTAGAAGCCTGATCGACACAAATGGTTTGCAACGGTGCTACCCCACTGAGGGTCGCTGGGCACCTGGACACACTTGCCAGGCCACTCCCAGGCCGAACAGTGGCCCCCAGCACTAGCCTGCATCTGCTTGGGAGCTGGCCCTCATGTATCTATCTCTTCGGAGGATGCTCTTTCTGTGCTGTCTTCAAGCTTTAACCTCCGGGCAAATCAAAGTGACTGCACTGTACCCCCTGCAAATCAAAAGGACAGGATCAAAAACCACTCTGTATCTCTGTTGCTGCCCTGGGCTCTGATTCTTCAAGCATTAAACACGAAGAAAATATGGATCGCAGGTGGAAGGGACACGAGTGTGTGCTGGATAAGAAACTATAAATAACAATGTTATATTTTCTTCGAAATGAATGAAAAGGAAGGATGAATTGATGGAGATGGTATAAGAAGCTCTTTGACTATTTTCTTTGCTCTGCAGTAAACTGATCTAATTAGATGCAATGAAATGCTTCATCGAAATGAAAAGTGGTAGTATTTTCTAAACTGTATCTTCCACTGCTTTACTTATCTGCTAAAAACAAGATGATAACCAGCGCCACACGGCTGTCACCTGCTGCCTGTGAAGAGCAAGTCCGTATCTCTTCACGTGGCCTCGGGCGCTGTGTCCTTGCACCAGCTTGAAGCCACAGTCTCCACTTCTCCACCAGCTGCCCCTCCGCCTTAGCCGGGCTGGCCTCTGTGTGCCCTCACTGTCCAGACCCCACCTCTGTACTTCTGCTCATGTGGCCCCCTCACCTTAGAGTGCCCTCTCTTATTTCTTTCCTTTGCCTAATTCTACCCATTTCGAACTCCTCTTTACCCGTCCAGTGTGTGGCAATCTCTTTGTCTCTAACCTTCCAGGGTAGGAGTGGCCGAACTTTCTCAGTAAAGGGAGTAAGTATTTCAGGCTTCGTGGGCATAAGGTCTGTGCTGTGACCGTCTCCTCTGTTGTGGCCGCAGCAGCCCTGAGTGCTTACACACCCAAGCGTGGTGGTGTGCCAGCAAGACTTCCCACCCAGTTTGTAATGATTATCCAACTCTTGTTGTCAGCATCTCCATGGTGACAAGCACACCTATCACTTACCTTCTTCTGTTCTTACTGCTCATGTGTTTATCCAACATTCCCAGCTAGACTGTAAGGGCCATAAAGACAACCTGATCATTCTTGGTGTTTGTGTATCTATCCAGGTACCTTAAGCATAGTATATATGCAGACATTCAGATATTTGTGATTGACTTAAATGTCTTTTATGGACAAGAAAAACACTGATTCCTTTTTACTCCCATGCCCTTTTTGTTTATGTTCTAATTCTTGGTGTTGTGTCTCTGTCTTAGTTCTTTGCTGAGTGCAGACATCAGCTCATGCTGAGATGGAGCACGTCACCTCTCTATGTTAAGATATGTAATAAAGATCAGGATAAATGCTTTAATGTGTATTCTAAGAAAAGATTTTATGACTTATTTGCTGCCAGAATGGTTCTGATGAGACCTTTTGCTCTGTGTGCCAGCACGGCACTCATTTCTTAAGAGAACAAAGTACCATAGCTCGGCCTCCTGACGGAGAGCCTGCTGAGTTTTACCATTTAATAAAATAGAGTACACTGTAATTTGTACAATGTCAAACTCCATAGAGCAATTTATAACAATAATGTTTCTATTTACAGCATGCCACCAAGCAAGGGACAATAAAATGTCAAGCTTGACAATATCCACTGATTGATATTTAGGTTGGAAAGGGACATGTTTCTGTTCTCAGCATTGCGGACTTAGGTGGTGCAGCAGAGAACAGAACACAGTCAGCTTGCATCCTTCTCAAAATTCAAGGCTGGAGGAAGGACAGCAGTCTAGAGGTTGCCTTTACCCAAGAGAGGCTGGAGTATAAAACAGAAACAATTGAAAATTGTGTGTTTCCAGTTTTTTTTCCCCTCTGTTAGCCTGGAAAAAATTCTAGTAAGTGCAGCCCAGTGATCGGTTTTTATTCATTCTGTGTGGCACCCATTGGTTTGGGTATGTTAGCTGTTCCTTGCAAATGTACACCCACACTTTCTGGTGACACAGATGGAGAAGATTGACGCTAAGCCATGAGATCTGTAACACCGATGAAGGGATGGTGCAGCCACTCCAGGTGACCCAGGGAGATACTCGGTTTGGATGCCTCATCCTGGAATATGACTTAGCACGATTCACTGGTAAGAAAGAATAGTTATGCCGATCACAGTGAAGAACCTGGTACGTGTCAGCTACTTTATAATAAAATAACACAGAGCTAAATACAGAAATAAGTCATTCTGGTACCAGTGTGTGGGATTAAATGCTCAACTTTATGTAGACATCCATTACATTCTAGGTTCTTCACATGTTGACAAAGTCCAGATAGCATTTCTGGACGTGTGTTTCTGTCTCACAGCCTCCGTCAAGAGCAAACCCAGAAACAGCTGAGCCCAACACTGTGGGCCAGGCACCGAGCAGGTCTTGAAGCCAAGAACTAGGGGCTTCCCTGAGTGCCGTGTGGTCAGGCCCACTCGCCTCGGAGGTGGGGACGGCGCACTTAGTGCTGCTGATGTGGGCGGCCTTGCTCTGTCACCGCCCTGGGAAGGGAGGCAGGGGAGAGCATGGCTCCCGCCCCACACACGGCGGTGTGCCTGTGCCGGTAGGACAGCCATCGCTACAGACCACTTGCAGGAACAGAAACACTGACGCCGGTCCTAAGTAGCCGCCCCTAGAGGACACCGGACACCCGCCCAGAGGACTCGAGCTGCCGGACAGGGCTTCAGCAGCCTCCGTGCAGAGACCTAGGGACTGGGCATGAGCTATTCATTTTTCTTTCTGCTCATTAGTGATTGAGTTTGACCCCAGGCCAGACACAGACGTGAGCAGAATAAGCAGACGTGACCCCCGGGTGAGTGGAGGGCACATCGCAGCCAAGCGACTTTGCCACCGTGGTGGTGGTGGTCTCAGGTCTGCAAAGGGGGGGAGCCAGGTGTGAGCGTCTTCAGCAAGGGGCGCCGAGTGCCCTACTTCGAGTAGGTCTGAGGCAGTGAAGTTCCCTCGAAGCAGTGACATTTAACTTGCAATCTGAGCGACGACGAGAAATCAGACGTAGATGGAGGCGGGAAGAGAGGGCGAGAGTCCCGGGGAGGGGGGGATGCCGGGGAGGCCTGGCGGAGCTCTGGGTCTGTAGGCACGCATGTGGCTCGGAGCTGGATTAAGGGTAGATTGTATTTTTTTCTGAAGAAAGAATAACATGCAGAAGTTTTCACATTATTCAGGTTAAATTAGATACCGCAGCTCCCTGTGTATAAAGCCAACAATTCTCTCTATCACTTTGTATCTCTAATTATTACCACATTCATCAACACCATTTTTATAATTCCTACTATAGTTGTGTCTTTAAGTTTATGAAATATTTTTACATATTTTCACATTTATTATTGCATGTAATTCTCACAATTAATATGAATAAGAATCACAGAAGCCAGGGTGCTTCTCACCGGGCAGGGAGGGCGTCAGCATAAACCTCACAGTTTTGTTTTAAGCCAATTCTTATGTTTATAGTGAGAATCAGACACTTAAACAAAAATCACTTTTGATTTCCAGCCCAACCACAGGAGGCTCCTTTTCCCCTTTTCCCCCTTAGGAGGTCATGAATCAACCGTATCACCGAGAACCACGTTTTGTTGTTGAATATGATCTTTAAAGAAATGTAATTTCCCTGGTGATTAGTGATGGCAAGCACCTTTTACTATACTTGTTGGCTATTCATATGTCTTTTTCCATTTTTTACCACTTTATTGAGATATAATTTATATATGACAGTATTTCATTTTTTTGAATGGCTGTCCAGTTTTACAGCACCATTTGTTGAAGACACTATCACTGCCCCACTGTGTATTTTGGCTCCCACATTGAAGACGAGTTCGCTGTATATATGTGGGTTTATTTCTGGGCTTCCTATTCTGTGCCCTTTATCTCTGTATAATCCATGCTTATGCCAGTGCCATGTTGTAAAGCCACAGTGAGATGTCACCTCACACCAGTCAGGACCATTATCAAAAACCACAAAATAATAAGTGTTGGCAAAGGCGCAAAGAAATTGGAGTAGTGTGGTGGGAATGTAAAATGGTAACTGTAACTGTAATGTAAAAAGATGTAAAATGATGCATTACTTTAGGAAAACAGTATGAGGGTTTATCAAAAAACAAAATTAAAACTAGAACTACCATAGGATCCAGCAGTCCCACTTCTGGGTATATATCCAAAAATAAATAGAAATCAGGATTTCAGAGATGTTTTCATGCCCAGGTTCACTGTAGTATCCGCAGTGACCAAGAGGTGGAAGCAGTGTCCACTGATGGATGAACAGATAAAGGAAATGCGGCGTATCCGTACAGTGGCATGTTATTCAGTCTTAAAAAAAGAAAACCAATCATATGTGACAACATGATGGACCTTGAGGCGCATGCTGGTGAAGTCAGCCAGTCTCCGAAGGACAAGTACCACGTGATCTCGAACACATGGAGTGTATGAGGCGATGGCACCATGGACGCAGGAAGTAGGAAGGTGGTTGACAGAGGCTTGGGGAGGGCGTGCGGCTGGTGCCGGCAGGTATACAGTTTCTGTTACATGATGGGAAAATGTTGGAGGACCTGCTGTAACCCAGTGTGCTTACAGTTGATGACATGGTGCCCTGCAGTGAAAGATTTGCTAAGAGGGTAGAGCTCATATTATGTGTTTAAAAAAAACACTTTATTAACTCACTGCTTTATCATGGATGCTACTAAGAGATAGGACCATCTGAGGGATAAAGAGGTGGACCATGTGAGAAGATGGATTCTTCTTGAGAGAAGCCAGGTAGATGGAATGGCACTGAGGATCCCCTTAGCTGTGGGTTTCTGTGCTGTGATAATACCTCTGTCTGGAGAAGTGTCAGCTGGTTGTGCATCACTGTGCATGATTTAGGAGTGTGATCGCTAGGATAGGGATGATTTAGTGGCATGAATTCACTAACAGGGTATATCGACACACCAACGGTGGTATTTAAAGAGCTTGGGGATCAAAAGCCAAGGAGAATGAAAAGGAAGCAGAAAAGGGTCCACTTCAGCTGCGTCACTGATGACAGATTGTGTTCCCCGCTTGATACATGGCTGTAATAAAGCCTGCCATTCAATTAGAGTAAGTTAACTTTAAAATTAATATTGTGCCTATGCTTGATTCCATTTAAAGGGCTGGAGAAGGGAAGAGGATTTTGAGCTATTCACTGTGCATTAGCTTCAATGACAGAATATAAATCATAGTAAGTCATGGGCCTCTGCCCAGTTCTGATCTCTATGTGGTGCGTGTCAATGTCAAACTTTAAAAATGTGTTCCTTGAGTAGAATGGCTTGCATTTTGTAATGAGGGAGAAGTGAGTGGAATGAACTAAGGGTTAAAGTATGGTCCTTTGGAAATGTTTTGACACTTCACCCAGAAGCCTACATTTATTAATAGTAATGGCTCCTAAATTTTTATTTTGGCTGACTTTCTGATTATATAGAAAGCCCTTGAAGTGATGAAGGAAATGCTTTAGTGAAAGGTATTAAAAAATCACCTTTGACATCTCTAGCACAGGGACCAAGTCCAGATGGCTGATAAAAGAGCATAAATCAGCAATAGAAATAGTCATTTAAATTTTTTCTTTCGTATCCAATATTTAATTCTTCCCATTCCTGTTATGAAGATACATCAAAAATTCCATTATTACTAAGAAAATCCATCCTGTGGGCCTCCGTGATGATTGTTCTCAAAATTCACACACTGTCAGTGATCGCACAGTACGGATGAGGGAAATGACACGCAGGTGTGTGTGCATGTATGTGGCAGGGGCTCCACTAAAAAGAAAAGGGGCGAAGAGAATTGAAGTCCCAAAGTGCCTCTGGGTGTCAGGGACTCTTTTAGATGCTTTAGCTAATTTGTAAACAAATTGTTTGTCTGAAGGCATGTGACATTGTTTCATATCTACATACCACCCTATTTTTATATCAGTCTTGTGATCTTACCAAATTTAGTTAGTTAATTAGTTATGATATTACCATGCTGATCAATGTTTTTTGTGGATATTGGGGTCAGGGCAAAACATGTATTGTTCGGGCATTGAAGGGGCTCCTCAGCTTGTTCTTTCTGCTTCTGCGTGGCCCTTCTCCGTAGCAGAAGCAGAAAGAAGGTGGCATTTGGGGAAGCCTGGATGGGGAGTGAGTCAGGGGGAGTCCTCGCTTAGGGCTCCCCAAAGCACAAACCTAGTCTAGGGTTCCAGTGTCAGGCACCATTGCCGAAGAGGAGGGTGGGGAGGTAACAGACTGTTATGTTTCCGTGTGTATATGGAAGAGCTCTTTGAAAAAGTCCACCCAGACAAACCGGGTGAAAAGGCTGGAGTGGGCCTAGGTGCCAGGACAGACGGGGAGCTGAGCCGAGCCAGCCGCGGGGCAGCGGGGACGCTGAGACCCATGGCCTGACACAGCATTCATGGGGATGCTAGCTGCAGCTGCACAGGACCACCAAAGTCAGCTGGAAAAATCTCTGATGCGGCATTTAAAATTGTGTCAAGATTTGAACCATTCTTTCTGAGCAAAGGACTCTAAAGATAGTGGCACAGTTTAATTCATTTATCCCCCAGAAGGGGCCCGACCGCTGCTAGCTGCTCTTACGGGAGGTGTGCGCTGAGACCACCTGAGGGTGGAGACTGAATGTGGGTTGTTTCACGCCGCGTGAACATGCCGTGGGTGGGGGGGTCACTAGCAATCCATTCCCTGCTAATGTGTGAGATGACAAAATATAGTGACCATGGTGTCAGAATCGGGATTTCTTCTTTCTGCTTATAATCCTAGGCATTTTCTCCTCTACAGGTCATGCTAATAGGGAGCGGAGTCGGGGCATGTGTAAATACCCATGCGCGCAGACACGCACAGAACCCACCTAAACCTCCAGCCTGTCTCTGCGGTCCTGCACCTGCGCGCAGTGATGCCGGGTGCTTCATCCCGCGGGGGGTTCGGTGCCGGGTCCACTCTGTGTTTAGCTCAGGCTCACTCGCCGCCCAGTAATGCCCTTTCCACCCGTGAAAGGTGGCGCTTTGTGCTGTTCTGCTCATGTTTTGCTTATTCTCTTCTACCTAGAGTGTCACCCGGGGCAAAACTGCTCCGCCCCTCGAGCTGCCCTCAGCCTCATCCCGCCGCTCACACTCACCATAAAACTTTGGGACGGAGTAGCTGTCGTCTCCGGGTGTCCACCTCTCCACCCAGTGCCTTTTGTCTCTGCTCCCGCCGGTGCAGGCAGCCCCCTCGGGTTGCCAGCAGGGACCTGCACGGTCCAGCTCGGAGCCGCTCTGCAGCCTGGGCGCTGCGGCGGGCCACACACCAAGGGGTGCCCCATCTGCCCTGGGCGCCCGCTGCCCATCCGCCCTCCCCGCCCCTTTGTCAACGTCCTGCAGTGTCCTCCTGGCTTCTCTTTCCCGTGTCCATTAATGGCCCTGGGCCGTGGCCAGGTCTTCCATTCCCCTAGCATCGCGCTAGGCTGGTCGGCTACAGGACACCCGGGGTCCGCGTACACGAGTGGGCGTGAGCCTCTCCCACAGGCAGCCCCCGCCGACCGGCCTGGCCCTGCGCGCTGCTGCCGGGAACAGCCGCTGCCCAAGGGACAAAGTTTAAACATCCTTGCCGGGCGCACAAGCACCCCCACAAGGCTGGCTTCCATTTTCTGCTCCCACCTCATCCCTCCGTTCCCCCCCGGATGCCAGGCAGGGCCCGGCTGCTTCCGACTGGCGTCCCAGCCACCTGACTGTCCTCTGCCCCCCCTCCGTCTGGGCATCTCCCTCGTGTCTAACCCCTTTACACCTCTTCCCGCCGATGTGCCAACCACACGGGCAACCGCCGCGCCTGTGCTGGGGGACAGGGTGGGGCCGGGTCACGGTTCCTCCAAGCGGGAGGGTCTCTGCACGGCCCTGCAGTCCTGTTAGGGGGTCAGGCTGAGGCCGGCAGGGGATTACAGGGGATCCCGAGGGAACCAGGAAAGATAATAAAACGTTAATAAAATTAAAACCATGAAAAGCAGGTAAAGGAGCAATTATTCAGCCAAGAGAAGGAAACTCCTGAGGGAAGACAGAAGAAAGAAAAATGATTTCCTAGAGGACAGACACAGGCCATCCTCCGTTATTACACAGAATAGAACATCGGGTTCATATTCGCCACAAGGAACGTACCCCAGGTAAGGGACGGGCTGTCGGGAGCAGTTCATTCATCAGACTCGGAATGTGCCCGTAGATCTAACGAGACGTGCCCTCCTCCTCCGGCAGCCCAGGCACGAGGTGAGGCAGCTGGTCTCCTGGCCCCACGTTGCTCGGTGCGCCCGTCGGTCTTTGCCCCTTTCTGCCTCTGTCCGTCTCTCAGTGTCTGTCTCCGTCTCACCCCGCTGTCCCCCCGCCGCCCTGCAGCCTCCCCGCTGTGGGCAGGACGAGCAAACGTCCTTCGGGAGCCGCCCGAGCCCCGCCGCGCCGCCTCCTGCCTCCAGCCCCGTCGTCTTGTGCTCGGCCTCACGGGCACCTTCTTGTCCTGCGGTGCGTCGAGGACACGCACGTTCTGATGCTCGCTCACGTTAGTGGTGGCCCCTGGGACCATCTCCCTCCTGCAGGGCGGCATCCTGAGCACAGCCCCGTGTCGCGTCCTGTCCCTCGGGGAAGCTCTGCTGCAACACGCGGACAGCACACCTGACGGGAGGGCGCCAAGTCCCTTCAGGATCTGCAAGGTCAGGGGAGGGACGTGACCCGCACCCCCCGGGGACCTGCCCTCCTTTGCGCGACCCTCTGCGGGCCCCTCGTCCAGCCAGGGAGCTAGCAGGTCGCAGCCGCTGGTCGCCGGCTTTCTGCTCACGTGGGCACAGCCCCCCTTTCATTCGTTGCCCCTGGAAAGGCTCTTTCTCTCCTTAATGTTGCCTCTTATTTCTCATCTAGGATTTTTTTCTCTTCTTTTCATTTTTTTTTGAATTTTCAGCCCTTTGGGCAGGTTTCTTTTCTCTTTTTGTGACATTGGCTCTTCGTGGACTTGCCCCCCTCCAGCTTCCGGGCGCCTTGCATGCTGACGGGTCCCGGCTCCTGATGGGACCCACACCGCAGCGAGGGCACAGGTGTTACACTCATATCATCTGTGAGAAAGTCACGTGGCTGAGCTGATAACAACTATTTCTCTTTTCTCCCGATCAGTAATATCTCATCCTTGACTTTTTTATCTGGTGCTTGCTAGGTTTCACCCTTAAGCACTTTAGAAGATAACAGGTAATTTAATTCTGCCCCTGTGTTTTTTTTTTCTACCAACTCTCTTGTCATAGTTGAGCAGAACAGTCTAGTATCCATTGTCACGAGTTCCTGGGACCTAACAAAGCCCAGAACTAGAACTTTACAATATGAATTATCCTAAGAAGAGTGAAACAGGCACCTGTCCTGAAGGACGCAAGGCAGGGACTGGAGACCAGAGACGGGGCGATGGGGGTAACTAGCAGGACGCAGGGCTGCCGGTCCGCACATGAAGGCTCAGCGCCGCTGTTCCAAACATGCTGCCAGATGGAGCGGCCAGGAGAACTTATTTGGGACTGAGGGTGAACAATGTTGCTCTGAAATAGAATTATTAGTTGGTGTATTTCCTGTAACAGCAAAATAAAGTCACTTACGTTAGAGCTTTGGAATTCCTCCCTCTCTCCTTTTCCTTTTTTATTATTTCATTTTTTATTATTACTGAGTATATACAATCAATTCAGCCAAAACTATATATAGTTTAAATGTTTTCAGTTCAGTAGTATTTAGGGTTTTTTTTTTCTGTGACAAATATTTATTGAGCCTGTACCATTTGCTAGGTGTTACTAAATCACCTTATTTTTTAATTCATTTAAGCACCACAAAAGCCCCATGATTGCTATTATTATCTCCATTTTAAATGTATGAAAGCCAGCACAGTCTTCGAAGAGGGCTAATAATTTGCCTGGAGTCAAACATGACTGTAAGTGATGGAGTCTAAGATTTGTTGAAATTGAACTCCAATTTTCTTTCTGTTATTCCTTACCTATTCCAAGTGGTCTTTTGCTTCAAATGGCAATTATATATTGTTATTTCTTTGAATAAAAATTACGTATCTGGGAAAATACATTTCCAGTATGGAAAATTTCTTCTATAGGTTACATATTTCACATCAATAATTGACGCCAAATGAATAATTGGGAAAATAATAGATATTGGATATTTTGCATTGGAATAAAAAGATGGGTTCTAATCATAGTGTACATTGGATATTTACTTTCTCGGTTTTTGAGATTTTCTGGTCCCTTTCATAGAAACATGGACTTTCCTATGTAAAACAGAGCTTATACAGTATATAGTTTGTTATTTTTTCACTCCCTTTTCTCTTATTTTACTTTACTGTTAACATTGTGTTCATGACCTAAAGGGCTGTCCCTTAGATGGCAGTTAGGAGGGACTCCAGCTTGTGTCAGCACCGTTGGGGCCGGCATGACACACCATCAGCAGCAACACACTTCTCTCGGTATTTGTTAAGGGTCAGGAGAGAAGACCCGAGTAGACTTTCCCCCAGTCCCCGGGGCTGACAGGCTGTAGGGTGAGGATCTGAACCTGGGTTGCATGACTCCAGAACTCAGAGCTCAAACAGCTCCAAAAAGATTAAAAATATAAAAGAAATACAAGAAATACAAGGGATTAAAAAAATACAAATTAAAAAACTCATTGGACATCTGTCTGATTAACATTAGTCCCTTTTTAGAAATACTAATTAATTAATTAAATTTTAAATTAACTTTTACAAAAATGGGTTTGTTTTCTCTGTGGGCACCTGGTCAGAATATATCCAGAAGGTCCTTTTTTTTCACGCTTTGGAAACAGAGCCTGCCATCACTACAGGGCCTCTTGAAGCTGCTCATGTCCTGCACTGAATCAGTTGGTGTCTGACCTGGCTTATAGTGGCCAAGTAGGCCCCTTTTGGCATTTGTTTCTTTGGGTCTGCAACTTAGATTGCTCATTTTTCATTCTGACATCTTATAGTAAAATACATAAAATTCTCAACGGTTTAAACTAGACAAAACCTTCTTTCACAGGTACGTTGAACTGTGATCAACGTTTCTACCAAATAGAATTTAAAAGGGAAAGTTGATTTTAGCTTTCTACTTGTTGCACTAATCACCAAAGGGAACATATTATTCAGCTAAGTTTCTATTTTAAAGAAAAATGGCACCTTTCCCTCCTGTGTGTCCCTAGGGCTGTGCACCAAGGCCGGCAGCCTTGAGATAAGGGTGGTGGTGCCTGCGAACCAACAGCAGTGGAAATCATCCCACTTCATAGCAAGTTATAAATGAGCATTGAGGGGCTCAGCTCTTCCTGGAGGGCTGTATTTCAGCAGTGGTGGGTGAGTGATGGAGTCAGGGCGCTGGACCCAGGCCTCAGGGGCCTTTCCCTGTACAGCTCTGACATAGCCAAGTGTGTGCCTGAGTCAGGCTTTCCCAGGAAACCATTTCCACATCCACTCTGGTTTGCTCAGGAGCCTCTGGTTTCCTCTCTGTGCTTTGTTTCCCCTCTGGTCAGCGAGGCCAGTGTGCTTACCCCTTACTCCCTCTCAACAGCCTTCTGAGGTGGTGAAGTAAGGTCCACTGAGCATCTGGAATGCCAGAAACTCACTGCCTAAGCTCAGCGACGTGTAAGGGGCAGGGGTGTAAGACACAGAGGTGTAAGATGCCAGAAACTCACTGCCTAAGCTCAACGACGTGTAAGACACATAGTTCTTTGACTGCCACCAAATTTCCTACCTGGGCTCTATTCTAGATACACTGGTTTGTTTTTTATAAAGAAGAATCTCAAGTAGACCCTGAATAAGACATCTCTCTAATCTTCAATTCACTGTATAGTTCTTTTTAAACTTTGTTCTGAGTGAATTTTGAAAAAAGACCACAGATCACCTGTTTTCTTACCTTTCTGAGCCGTCTACAGGGACTGCTTCAGGGTTGGCAAACAGGAAGCAAATGCGCAGCCCCCTTCTGGCCACATAGCAGATTGCTGGTCAGCGACAGTCCCCTCCTCGGCCTGAGCACAGCAGAGCCTCAGACTTCTCCACAGCGGTGTTCTGGGCGCTGTGGCCGGTCAGTCGGCGCTGCAGGTGAGTTAGAAACCTGTCATTCCAGAACAACTCTTAGCTTCCTAATTTACAGGTAAAGAACCTGAAGTCAAATATTATATATATATATATTTTACTAAAGCTGTGCAACTTGCCGTTTCTGGTGTCCTTGAGCCTAAAACCCAGATGCACAGGTTCCCACTCCAGCTTTATTCGGTGGCACCGGGCTGTTAGTGTGTTTTCAAGTCCAGATGCGTCCATCATAGTCTTTATGGTATTCATGTTCTTTCTGATTGCCTGGCCCATTCATTTCCTCATTGAGTAATTTTCACTGAGCAACCGCTATGCCCGAGTTAGTGTTGCTGCAGTCAGGCAACGTAGAGTCAAGAAAAGGAAGCAATCACGTGCAGAAACGGCCACGATACAAAATGTGGTCTGGTTAGGTCCCTCCGTTAGGGACACAGTTGTGTCTCCCTCCTCATTCCTTAAGCCTGTTGCCTAATTGCTGGTGTGTCTTTCTGTCCCTTTACAGTCTAGCTTCTGGAAGTAAAATAAATGCTGACACTTGGCTCCAATTTCTTTCTTCCTGTGAGCGACCTGCCTCACTGCCCTCTGATGTTTGCCCTTGCCTGACCACAGACGTGTTATTTCTGAGGTCAACAGTAATCTACATGTTGCATTTAACACATGTATTTCACTTCTCAATTTTTCACTTCAGCATTTTGTCCTTACTGCCCATCTATTCATCTTTTCTCGAACTCCTTGTTACATTTCACTGCAGCGCCCTGCTGAGTTCTCCTCCTGTCTCTGGAGCTTTAAATTCCCAAATAATGCCTGAGAACAGGAAAAGTAAGATATAAGAGTTGTGTTTTAAAACCACAAATGGAGACAAAGCTCTTCACCCTGAACCTGGCCCTGTGAAGCAGCCCTAGGAGGCTCTTGCCTCGGCCTTGCCACCTGGGTGTAAAGCCGACGTGTGTGGCACCAGAGGGCCTGGTTTCCAGCTTGGCATTGCCACCAGCTTCCCTCCTGCCTGCCTGTGGACATGGATTTTGTACCCTGGTGCCCACATTTCTATGAAGTCCCCTCCCTGGATTTGGCGATTTGGATTTTTCAGTTGGCTGAGCAGCTCCAAGTAGGCCTCAGCTACCTGCTGAGCCTTCGGTCTGGGGTCCCAGTTCAGACTCTGATCGCTCAGGTCCCCCCCGCACCTCCTGATTCTCATCAGTCAGCCATTGTTCAGAGGGCCAGCGGTGAGTCCCCATCCCCTTCTCCTGACCAGTCAGCCACCTGCTCACAGTATGAGACCTTTCAGTTGAGGATGCTATGGAGATGTCTAAAAGTGTATTTCAAACCTAACATTTTGTAAATATATGCCTTCCTATCATTAAACTGAGAATAAATACATATAATACTATTTGATATCACTCCCAGCTCTTCCTCCCCCACTCAGCTAAGAGGGCTGTGTTTCTCTCCTCTTCTCCTCAGGTGTAACAAATATTCACTGGCCACCTGCAGCATGAGGCCCTCTGGTAGACAATTCTGCCCATGTTCCAAGAGTGTCCTGGCACTCTCAGGATTCTAGAGTGGCTCCTGACCCCCAGGGCCCTCCCGGCCAGCACCCAGGTGCTGGTAAGCATCTGCAGTGTTTCTCAGAGGCTGCTGACTGCTCAGTACGATGGCTAAGTGCCCTTTGAAGTACAGGAAGGGATGGTCTTTTCATGAGAAAATAGGTCATTTGATAAAAATACCCAGTGTAACCATGACCTCTGCACTGAGGAGGAGTTAAAAGTGGACACCTTTGGGTTTCAAAGGAATGCTTTCTAGGTTGGACGTGAATGTGAGGCATTCACCTGTTAACATGTTGCTATTAAAAGAGCAGCAGGAAATGTGATGCTTGGCAGCAGAAGTAATTCTAGTAGAATTACTAGAGTAGAAACTTCAGAAAATGCCAGAAGGAAAAGAAAATTTACAGTGCTGGGTTGAGATAGCAAAGCAAACTCATTAAAGATGAAGGTACAGGTATGGATTCATGGAAACTGAATTAAAATTTCAGAAATACTATGAATCCCACAGTTTGAAGTATAAAATACTAAGATACAGCTAAAACGGGATTGATGGCTCAACTAGAGTGTTGCTGGAAGGCACCATCTCTGTTTGAAGTACTATTTGTATGTGTGTGTGTGTCTTTCTATTACCTGTCTATCTCTCTCTATCTATCTATCTCTCTCAATCTCTCTCTCTCTCTCATCTTTCTTTCTGTCTATATCTATCTTACTATTTCTATCTATCTATCTATCTATCTATCTATCTATCTATCTTACTATTTATATCTATCTATCATCTATCTGTCTGTCTATATCTATCTATCTATCTATCTATCTATCTATCTATCTATCTATCTATCTATCTATCTATCTATCTATCTATCTTTCTTTCTATCTCTATCTTACTATTTCTATCTATCTATCTATCTATCTATCTATCTATCTATCTATCTATCTATCTATCTATCTATCTATCTATCTATCCATCCATCCATCCATCTATCTGTCGTCTATCTAATCTACATGCCTGCCTGCCTACCTATCTACCATCTCCTACTCTTCCGTTTCTCTGGAGAACCCTGACTGGCCAGCTTCCTGAATGGAAGCTTTTTGCAGGTGTGAAGAACACAATATTCAGGTAGATGTCGGACGGGGAGTGGCCCTTGCAGTTTCAATGCTCGGTGAGCCTTGTAAAAGCAGACCCGGTTGGGTCTGTGCACCGCCTTCCCGGGCCACTGCTGCC
Organism: Manis javanica; assembly: GCF_040802235.1. NCBI lineage: Eukaryota > Metazoa > Chordata > Mammalia > Pholidota > Manidae > Manis > Manis javanica. The sequence goes on along the minus strand of NC_133170.1, from coordinate 1,873,660 downwards.
GCAGCCCCTCCCGTCCAGTGGGCACCGGCCGCAGCAGCCCGGGGCCCCCCTGCCCATCCCTCTCACAAGTCCCGCCTCTGCCTTTGTGCGCCTGCTTCCCGCTTCAAGCCTGTTTCCCTCTTCTGTGAAGCCTGCACCCCCTGCGCCCCGCCCCTTCAGCAGGAGACCCGGGTCCCTCTCCTCACAGCGTTTCCACGCAGGACTCTGTTGATTTGTTTGAGTGTCTTTCCTCATCTGCTAATGGTAGTGACTGGGTCTTACTCGTCTTTGTGCCCCCAGCTCCTAGCACAGTTCCGGGACTGTGGGAGGTGCCCCATCAGTATCCTTGGGAGAACGAGTGAACAGCCGACTCTGTCTTCAGGTCCAGACAGGTGCCTGGGAGGTATCTTCAACAGCCGTCCCTTCAGGGCTGGGCAAGCTCCCGGGAGGTTCCTAAAGAGAAGTCCCCAGGCAAACAGACCTGTAATTCCTAACCAGGACCTATGTTTTCAGTATTTGGGGGGGGTGATATATATGCCAAGCAGATCAAAGTTGATTGCACAGACATCTCTGCCATTGTATGTTGGCTGCAAGAATGCTTCACAAACTCTAATACAACTTCAGGCTGATTTATTTTAACCTTTTCAGTTCATGGCTTGAGGCTCTACCTGTACTCATCAGCAAGCAGGCTAGTCTCCCTTTTGAAGGTTTATCCACCCAGTAGGCCTTAAACTTGCTGCCTTACCTGGTCCAGCGAGGGGTCCCTAGGGCCCTGGTTAAATGCCAGCCGTAGAGAAAGCTGCGCCGTCTGATGGTGATTGTCGCACGCGGGTCTCACTGCCTCATGGTGGTGCTGTAGAAGCCTGGGCCTTGCTGGTTGCCTGGACTCCAGCCCGCTCAGCCCTGGTGCTCCCTGGCCAGGCCCTGCCTAGGCCACGATGGCTGGGCTCAGGTTTGCCAGCACACTGGGTGCTGAAGACTGTGCTCGCACCTGTGCCCCTGAATGTCTGGGCCCATGTGAGCAGCCTGGCCACCCACTGCCCTTGCAGCATCTGCGTGGAGGGGCCTCATCTTCCATGGCTTCCCCCTCACAGGCCTCAGGGCTTCGCCCCCATGAGCTCTGCAGGCGGGCAGCTCGGAGATCTTTTCTGGGTCACAGGAGTTCATTACACCTGCCCCATGTCTCTTCCCTCTAAGTACCTCTCATAACCCTGGGAGCTACTGGGAAACTGCCCAAGTGATTTCCCCTGGAACAGGGAGACAACTGCTTTGAGGTGACTTTCTGTTTCACCCCTGGAATAAATGAAGTGGATATAAATTTTTATGGGTCTTTCAAATGGCACTTGATTTACTCTCCACTTTGCCAGGCATTGTGTCTATAAAAACGGTGGTCCTTCAGTCTGGGGGGCTCGGCCGCCTCTCTTCCAGGAAGATACCAAGAAGCATGGTTAGTTAAGAAGCAGAAAGATGTTTAAAGAAGTTAAAAATGCAATATCCCCTGGGAGAAAAACAGTGTAAATTCCCAACCTGAATTGTCCACAGGCTTTAAAACAGGGGCTACATCACATGGCCGGTGCTCGGTGCCCTTCACACCTCATTAATCCTCCCAAGGCTCCCCTTTTATTACCCCCTTACCCCTCCTGGTTCTGGCCTGGTTGTCTCCCTAATCGCTCCGACAGAGGCTCCATCACACTTCAGGGCACTTCTGTTACTCCTCTCCCTCCCGTGCGGCGCCCTCTGGTCCCATGTGAAAACAACTCTCTCCCGAATCTATGTTGGTCTTTTGCAATGCCAGTGTTTTGCCTATAAAATGACAGTGATTGCTATCATTTCTTAAGACTCTCCTATTTTAATTATGTTTCATGATTTTTTTAAAAATATGAAAATAAAATACCTACACCAAAGAACATAAAACACATATAGACAGCTTAATTGTTGCAAAGTGAGTTATCATAAGATATTATAAATGTTATAAAGCAGGTTTCCCATGTTATCATCATTCATGTTAAATGAAAGAATGTGGCCTGCACCGCAGAAGCCCTCCACCTGTCTTCTGGTGACAAGCCTCCCTCCAAAGTCACCACTATTTTACTTCTATGCTCTTCACTTTCTTGCTCTTCTTTGTAGTTTTACCACTTACAGTACTTCCTGAATTACAATGATCTAGTTTTGTCTGTTTCTGAGCTTTATTTACTTGCAGCCATACAATATGCTCTCTTTTGCACCTGGCTTCTTTATATAACAGTTTCTGGGACCCACCCAGGCTTTGTACAGGAGTCGGTTGTTCGTCTGCGTGTTGAACAGCCCCATCGATGACTGCGCCGTGATGTACTTACCCGCTCTGCCGATGGACGTCCCTGCCGCTGCCAGTTTCGGGCTATTGGAAGTAATGATGCTAGAGACACACCTGCACGTCGCTCTTGGTGCCCATAGTGCACACCTGGGCCTGGAATTTTCTTCTGGGAACGTTTCTAATTATAAATTCAATTTTGTGAATAGTTCTAGATCCATTTTTTAAATTCCTTTTTATTCATAGTGCATTTTGGTGATTTGTAAATGCTTTTTTAGAAATGTGATGACTTCATGTAAATTTCTTAAAGTGCACTCACTCTCTTTGTGTTTAATCGCCGTGGGATCTGTAGTGACATGTCCTATTCATTTGACACTGGTCATTTGACCTTCTCTTTTCATTCTCTTTATATTTTGATCAATCTCTCTAGTGTGTGATTGATTTTACGTCTTTTCACAGGACCAGCATTGTTTATCCTTAATGTTTACATTTTTCCTTTCTACTTGTTTAATAAATTCTGTTTCCAAAAAATTCTTATTTCTTTTTTTAGGCTTGTGCTATTTCTCCTCTAATTCTTGAGAAAGATTTATGATTCATTAATTTTTAGCATTTCTTCTTTTCTAATATATTAAAATTAAAAGGTTAAGACTGGTTTTTAGGTGTATCTCATCATATTTTCATTTCTATTTTTTCTGTTCAAAACATTCTCTGTTCTGCTGAGCTTTCTGTTTTGGCTTGAATGTCATTTAGACATGTATCTCTTAGTTTCCAAAGATCTGAAGGTTGTCAAGTTATCTTTTTGTTACTGATTTATAATTTGTTACATTATGGTTAAAAATGTCCTCTGTCTGATTCAATCATTTAAAATTTTTGGAGACTTGCTTCATGGCCTTGTTTATGGTTAGTATTTCTAAATGTTCTCTGTTGCATTAAAAGCTTGTGTAGTCTGTAGTTGTGGGATGAGTTACTCCATGAACACCCATTAGACAGAGTTTGCTGATCCTCTTACGAAAGGCCTTTATGTCCGTATGGATTTTTGTCAGCTTCTTTAATTGGTTATTGAGCAAAATATGTTGGTATTTTATATTTTCTGTGTGAATTTGTCTATTTTTTCTTACCATTTTGTCAACTTTAGTTTCTATATTTTGAGGGCACATTCTGTCTTCCTGATGAATTGAACCTTTTGTCATGAGTGAGGTTCCCTCTTAATCCATAAGAATAGGTTTGCCTTTAAAATCTGACATTACTATAGTTATGTGCCAAATTTCTTTTCAACCTCTTTTTTTTTTTACTCTTTCACTATCAACCTTCATGTTGCCTTAGTTTTAGATACTTAGTACAGACAACATATAATTGAATTTCAGCTTTGCAGATTGGAAAACTATTCTCTCCTCACGCTTTTCTCTGCTTTCTGTATCACCTGTTTCTTCTAACTGCCTTGTTTTTGTTTACTTTTGAGCTTTTTTTCCCCTTGGTAGAGATTTTCCTCAAATGTATGGTAATATGTGAAGTCTGCACATTTCAGAGAGTGGGCAGTAAAGAGATGAACGGAAAATCTCTGTGCAGACAGGCCGGTGGCGGTGGCCTCGGAGGCAGAGGTGTCACTGTAGCTACTGGCGTCTGCTCCCTCACAGGGAAGCCCGGTGCTAGTAAGCCTTCTGGGGAAGGCAGGGCTGCTCGGTTCCCTCTGAGATGCCTTCAGCCCAGAAAACAACCTGTGGGGAGCAGAATTCATAGTTTAATTTTAAAAGATACATTTGTACAGCTCCTCTTTTCACTAAGGTGTCTGATTCTTTGGTTGAACTTCTCTGGAGAGCTGATTTCCATCTTTGCCAGGTGGGGTCAGAGCCATTCTCTAGTCTCCTGGTTGGACGAGGGTCTGAACACTGGTCATGCCGCATTCACAGCACCTGTTCTTGGCCCCACCCTCCTCTCTCACCCTCAGGAATCCTGAGCCTCCCGTCCACGATCATCCCCCCTAGCACAGCCCCCAGAAGGTGTCATGCTGCAGGGACATCGGAATCCATTCCTCACTACTCCTCAGTCTTTTTTCCAAAATCTTCCTAACATTTCCCATTTTTAATCATTTCCTCCCCTACTCCGCAGTCTTATTCTTTCATCCCTGTCCTGCCGTTTTAGTAGGAGACGGGGTGCAAACCCCCTCCCTCCAGCAAGCTTATGTGTGGTTTTGCCTCTGAAGTGCTGTTACCCATGGCCCCGAAGAGACTCCTGGGAAATAACATCCGCGAGCCAGACAGTCGAAGTGAAGGTATCAGGTTCAAGGGTAATGGGCCAGTGCTGACATGGAAGGAATTGTTACAATAAAGCACAACACATTGGATTCCTGCTTCATGCACTCACATCTGAACCCAAAGATACGGGGCTGTTACAGTTAAACGAGACATTTCACCACGATCTCTGGGTGCTTGAGGACCATGGGTCATCAGAACCACAAGGGGCATGTGGTGCCCGGCACAAGATTATAACATGGGTGTGGGGGGATGACCTCTGCGTTGGTGAAGGTGGTGGAGGCCCAGGCACAGAATCTGCAGGGAGGTCTTGCCCTCGGCCCTGGTGGCAGTATTCAGGCCGGCCACACATAGCACTAACATGAGGGGCTGTAGCAGGGCCTTTGATGGACGTCAGGAGAGAGGATACCTTTGGGACCCGCTCTGGCAGTGTGGAAATAATGCTGTGGTGCCTAAAACACACTGGTGTCAACAGCACAAAAAACTTGCTGAAAACTCACCGAAGTAGTAGGAAGGAACTGGATGGGCCTGAAATGCTTAGAAGTCAGGTGGAAACGTAGCCATGGCTCTTTCCTACCAGGGGCTGGTGTGAGGTTGCTTGGGAAGCACATATTGTAAAAGCAGGGCATGAAATTCCATACTGTTAAATCAAATGAAGCTGTATAATTGGGAAAATTAGAGAGCAAATTTATGGAGCAATAAGGGCCATCTCATCTCTAATTTGCAGGGCATGTGATAATAATTAGGCATTCTTCAACGAAAGAGGTGGCCCGTGGGGCTGGCTCTGACCCAGAGGGTCCAGGTCCAGAGGTGGCTGAGGGCCGAGGTGTGTGCTGTTTAGCAGCCTGACGTAATTTATCACCCGGGATGTGTCTGCGCCTTAGGTCTGCTGCACCGAGTGGCTCCCATGAGCTCGGGCCCCCCACCCCCCGGGCTCCCCTGGAACTCTCTCCAGCTCTCTCGTCTGCACTAAGTGATGTTGATGAGTCTGATCTTCTCGTCACCCTCGCCTAACACTCGGTAGCAGCCCCGTAAAGATCTTCCATCTGCCAGAAGTACAGCCTCTGCTCTCTGAGCTGCACTCGATCTATCTTTATTTTGTCTTTTGCCAGCACTCTGTATTTCAAAACCAGACTAGCAAGTGAAGAGATGGAACCTCTTTCTCTAGCTTTTTGTCTATTAAGTGTGCAGATCTCCCTCACTCACTGTCACCTCTTTGGCACGGTCTGGCTGTGTGCCCCACATCCTGCACAACGGGGGCGCACTCTCGCAGACCGGTTTCAGCGAGAACATACCTGCCCGGTTTTTCCTGGGGAGGCAAGCACTGCTCCACACGTAGGCGCGCTCGCCACCCTGGTGCATGTTAATAACACATCAAGATTCAAACAAAGCGTCCATACTGCCTTGGGCAGCGGCCTAAAGGGTGGGCCTAATATATGTGTCCTTGTTCATACTAGGAGCCACCTGAGAACCAGCCTCAGTCGGCCAGTCACACAGGTGACTTTTCTTCCAGCCACTTTAGTGGCATTCCTCTCTAAAAGGGATCGTATGATTTTGTGTTGATGACATTGAACAAAATATTCATAAGCACATTTTTAGGCTCTAATATTTTTCCCCAGTGAATGATTACAACTCTTTTCATTGCAGTAAGCAGAAGCTCAGTCAAACCGGGTTAAGAACAAAGGTGGGGTGGGTAATTGTTAGGAATCAGCAGGGGTGTCCGGTGGAATCCCAAGCACAGGAGTGTGGGCCTCCCAAAGGCACTGGAATCAGACCCCCACCCACCTCTTGTTCTCTCCGAGCTCTCTGATTTCCTCGTTTGCACGAGGCAGCCGGCCTCCGGTCTCTGGCCCCCCGACCTCCCCTTCTCTCGTGCTGCAGGCTCGGTTCCCCAGCTCACAGGGCTGGGCCGTGGTCACCAGTAACGCCTGGGTGTTAGCATCCAGCCTCCAGGAAGAGATTTCCTTCTGTCTCTCTGAGGTGTGACCCTAGTCACCAGGAAAGGAGGAAACGGGCCAGGGGCACGGTTGGTGGTAAGTGTATCCCCGTGCCCCTGAGCCACCCCGTGACTGACCAGGGAGCGTGGTGCGGGATGGAGGGCATGGTCAGCCCAGAGGCACTCGATGGTAATCCCGGAAGGGGCAGGTGGTCCGTGGCTCTGGCGCTGCTTCTGTTCCCGCGGAAAATGCCGAGTTCACAAGGATCAGGCCGTGGTCCGGCCTGTAGTGATCGTCTGCTTAATAACGAATGAGAAGTGATGTAGATGCTGATCTACCTTCTATTCACATGCTGCTGGAAGAATTCCGGGATGAGAAACAGCCCCTCCTTCCCCTTTCCATGACTGGAGCCTCACGTTTCCTCAACAAGAATAGGGACTAAGTGGTAGGGAGGGGGTGTTGGGCAGCGATGGGAGAGGACTGAGGGTGCTTCATGTCACATCCAAAGGAAGGCGGAGAAGGGGGAGGGGAAAGTTAACTAAAGGGGAGGAGGGAAGAATCACTGTCACATTGTCACACGGCAGTTACGCTTAGAATCTGAAAATTGTGTGGACGGTAGAAAGACCATCTCATTTTTCATGTTGCTTTATTTTATTACACACAGTGGAACAATGATCATTTCTGCCAGAAGTTCGTTATTGTAGTTACATCCCATTATTGTGTTTCTTTCCATTACTTTTCTTATCTCTTTTGACCTTGCAACAGCCCTGAACACCTACCTTCTCTGACACACACCCATTAAAATCTAAGTTGCTTTTTGTCCTGCCTTGAGTGGCATCGGCCTCAGAGGAACCTACCTTATCTCCTGCTTCCCTCGTTGGTGTGGCAGGAAGCACCACCGTGCTGGTGAGTCAGTCGGTGCCGTCCTGCCTCAGCTTCCAGTTTGCTTTCACAGGTCAGAGGTGTTTTATCGGAATAGTTACAAACACATGAAGTGTTATTTAACATTAAAATGTGACTAAGTAAGGTACAAAATTCATTTTAAGTTATTTGTGACTCTCTGGATTCCCCTGGGTACTTATTGGGGTTGTCTTAGCAAAAAGCTCAGGATTTAAAAATTTTATCCTTTCTCTTACTTTTCCAATGACTTTAGTGAAGATACATGAAGTATCGTGGTTGTGTTTAATTCATTAGAAGGAGAAGATAGGCCCATTTTGACCAGCCAATTAGATTGCATACTCCTGGAGTGTTTGTGAAGTTGTAAAGAAAAATTAATTGAACTAAGAAAGAAACCTGGGGTATAACCACAAAAATTCCGTGACTTTAAAATTCGTTTTGAGGTTATATTGTTTTATAATCTTGTAAACTTCTAAATTTTTACTTTAAAGGGCAAATAACAAATGTGGTTTGGCAGTACCCATCTGAAGGGCAGTGAAATCAATTTTCATTCTTTTCTTCACATGGATAAGAGAAATGTATTTTCCTGTATAGCTCTTGTATTATTGTCTGTGCCAGCAAATTGGTACACACTGTGATGTATGGATAGCTAGTCTCATTTGAAAGAATTCTTTTCAAACAATAAGATTCTATAGATACCCTGCAGAGATTTTACAATATTTTACTATCGTTCATTATTAGTTAACTAAATGATATTCAGATTAAATAAATCTGCAATGTGGGATTGCAGAAGGTCAAAGATGTGTTCTTCATTTTGATTCAATTATATTCTGGCCTCTAGGTTTTTATTCTAGAAGAGGTAATAAAAATGATACAGTGACATTCTCCTATAATTTTGTTGGAACATCATAATTACATGGCCTACAACTCTTTGTTGTTTCCTTTTAGATGACCTTACATCACAAACCCTTGTTTTTATCTTTTATCCTTTTATCATCCCCCTGGTTTGGCCCTGGTGTCACATGATCTACATACTTTTAATTCACCTAAATATTCATTGTGTTCTTAAATCATACTATAAACAAAGTATATAGATGAGCAAAGACGCTCACCAGCCTTGGTGGGACCCATTTACCCTCAATGAACTGAGTCTTATGGGAGAGAGATCTCTAGAGCACTTTGGGAAAATTATTTAACATGAAAGTATACCCGTAATGTTATGGTAATACCAGGGAAGAGGTGGCTTTCACGGATGGTAATGGAGGATTTCTCAGTGGATGAGCTGAATGAGTAATCTCAGGCCAGAGAAAAGGGGATGGCTTTCCAGAGAAAGAGAATATTGCACACAGAAATACCAAAGTATGTTATAGAATGTGTGTGTGTGTGTGTGTGTGTGTGTGTTGAGGTTAATTTCAAAGTGGAAGAGTGCCTGAAAGAGTGAGAATGTGAGATGGAAGGAGATGAGCCTGAAAAAGATGATGTCTTGGCAGAGATTGGAGGGTCTTCTTGTCCCTGCTTTTTTTTTTTTGTAAATTCTTTGAATCGGTAATTTATTCCATAGTTCAAAACCAACCTTCTCACCCAGTTGAAATCTTTTTTTTTGTTGTTGTTGTTGTTAAAAACAATAAAATTCTGTATAAGGGACACAATGCACAATCATTAATCAACCCCCAGCCTAATTCTCAACAGTCTCCAATCTTCTGAGGCATAACGAACAAGTTCTTACATGGTGAACAAGTTCTTACATAGTGAATAAGTTCTTACATGGTGAACAGTGCAAGGGCAGTTATCACAGAAACTTTCGGTTTTGATCACGCATCATGAACTATAAACAATCAGGTCAAATATGAATATTCGTTTGATTTTTATACTTGATTTATATCTGAATCCCACATTTCTCCCTTATTATTATTATTATTATTTTTAATAAAATGCTGAAGTGGTAGGTAGATGCAAGATAAAGGTAGAAAACATAGTTTAGTGCTGTAAGAGGGCAAATGTAGATGATCAGGTGTGTGCCTATAGACTAAGTATTAATCCAAGCTAGACAAGGGCAACAAAACATCCACGGATACAGAAGATTTCTCTCAAAACAGAGTGGGTGAGGTTCTAAGCCTCACCTCTGTTGATCCCCAATTTCCTACCTAATGGCCCCCCTGTGACTGTGCCTGTCTTAGGTTGTTCCTCCCTTGAGGAATCTTACCCGTCTCTGGCTAACCAGTCATCTTCCAGGGCCATACAGGGAAATGTAAAGTTGGTAAGTGAGAGAGAAGACATATTGTTTGAAAAGGTTAGCTTTTTACTTCTTTGCAGATTTATGCCCTGTGGCTTCTACGCCCAGCATTTGTCTTGAGGTATCTTTACCACTTGGAAGAATTATGATACTCGGTAATTTCATTATGAGGCACGAATTCTACTTAAGGGTTGTAATTAGGAAGGAAGAAGAAAAGCTATAGAAGTAGCAGACGGAAGAAAACATGGGAAGATTGATTATTTCTTTGACATGTCTTCTTGTAGAGTAACTTAAGCATGTATAGGTTTTAAACTACTAATTAAATTGCACACACACATTAACATAATAGGAATACAGCTACATAACCAAAGCAGACCTACAATTACCAGCCATCTCCAGTGAAACCAAGAAAACCAGTTAGGCATCCTAGGCATTTGTGAAAACTTATCAATAAGATGATGGATATTGTCTAACTGAATTTGAATAGTTTGAGAAAAATCAGACAAATTAAAGCAACACATTCCTGGGAACTGTTCACATCCCATATGTTCTTTTAACAGTAGATAGTCTATAGTCTCAAGATTTTGGAGCGCTGCAACTTGCACTTCTCCCAATTCTTGGTTGAGTTCCGACAGTATAGATCCAGTCAAATTTGTTGTTTTACTGTATGCACAGGCCAGCTTAGATATCTCCTTCTTCATTCCAATGGCAAGTCCAGGAACCGGTGGGATGGATGCAGCTACAACTGCAACAGTGCCAGGATCTTTGTTGAAGTTTTTTGATGATCATCTTCTGGAATGACTCTTCCAGAGAATGTTGATGTTGGAAGTTCTTCATATCGTATCTTAATTCTTTTTCTGTGTAGCCAAATTAGGCTTTGATCCTCTCTTGTCCCTGCTTTAATCTGACTTTGGGAACCACTGAATTATTCTAGGAAGTGAGAACCAGCAGGCCACAGGTCTACCACATTTTGCAAGCCTGTAATGAACTAGTTGTGCCAGAAGCTTTACATCTTTTATTTCATGTGACCCTCAGGAAACCCCTGTGACTCTGCAGGCAAGGGGGTGGGTGCCTCTCAGTGAGAAGCTCCTCGTGTGTCCCAGGTCATGGGGCAGGGAGGTCGTTTGCAAACCTAGTAATTTCTGGTTCCAGAGTTCCTGCTCCTTGGGCATACCATATCACATCCCCAGAAGTCCCCACAGTGGAAATAAAGAGTCTATAATAAAGAGAAGACAGTCACAGGGAAACGAGGGGCTGTTGCTGTAATTCAGATGAGAGAGGATAATGAACAATAGTAAAACAGCATAGATTTGAGAGCCTTTCAGATGTAACCTCAGTGATTAACCAAATATTGAGAATGAAGGAGAGGGTGGAATTGATGTTACACTAACAGTTCTGTTCCTAGTAAAAACGAACGTCACAGAGAGGGCTGGAACAGGCAAAGCGTGAGGGGAGGAGCTGATGTATGGTTGATGATGTGTGACTGTGTTCACAGTCCAGGGGGCTTGCTCACTGAAAACTACAATCTTCTTACATATTTCTTCTTTACAGAAATTAGGGGGGATGAATGGCTAATGCTGAGGAATTTGACCTGCAGGTACTGTTGGGCCCAGATGCAATTGTAATTCTTCTAGGCTACTTCTAACAATTGTCTGCAGCGTTTTGACTCTCCAGTGGATCTTGCCCCACAGCATCATATGCTCAGTCTTGCCTGGAGGATCCATGCATGTGAATTTAGCTCCAGCAAAACCTTGTAATAGTCAAGAACTAGGAACTTTGAGCAAAAGTGCTAAAATGTGGATATTTGAATAGTAGTTGCCTAAGTGAGTAGATTAAGGGTGGTTAGTCATTTCATTACAAACACAGAAAGATTGAGGAAAGGTTAATATAATTAATCTAGGTTTAATTACTGGCATTTTGGAGTGACAAATTTTCACCTCAGTCTTGCTGAGAATACTTAGGTTTTGCTTTAGTTTCACTGTGTTTAGTCCAGATCTGTACTCATGTAAGCCAACTCCTCGGCCATGACTGACTTGTGCAGGAAGCCCCCAATCTTGTTTATGTTGCCCAGAGACGGCTGAGAGAGACAGCTGTGACATTATCAATCCAGCTGGCCACGGATGGCTCTTCGGTGAAGCGTGAGCCCATATCGGTTTGGTGATCTGTGTTTACTGCCTCCTGTTAAACTTTTAGAGACTCAACTCCTAAATCACCTGGCATTGACTATATCTGTTTACATATAAGTGATAGACTAAAGTGAACTGGGACTTCTGTTAGTGATCAAGACTCTCACCTGTAAAAGACTATTCATTATATTATAGTTTTATTGACATTGAGCCCATGTTACAGTCTGTGCAGTTTATGGACACTTAGCGCTTAGGTTTCACTAGGTGACAGTCTTGCTAGTGTGTGTTTCAGACTGTTATGATCATGAACCTTTCCAAAATCCTGTATTTTGAAGTTTCCACACATTTGTTATGTATTTGACAGTTAAGCTTAAAATCTGAAGAAAAGATCAAAGCTAGAGTTATGGCCTGAAAAGAAATTCATTTCAAATTTTTAAAGAAAATATCAGTGATTGTTATATACCTGGAAGGCTGGTAGAATTGAAAAGATTTTCTAGATCAATGAATTGTGGAAATCACCAGCTAAAGCACAAAACAAAACAAACAAAAGATGTATGAATAGTTGGAATGATTAGCTAAAACTACAAATAAAACTGAAACTTTAATGATGCCTTCTAGCAAATAAAATTTAATTGTGAATCACTCCACAAAGCCGCGGGTTATAAAACTCTGCAACATCACTTTTTTAGAGACCAATGTGATATTTAAACTGGCAAAAATTGCTGATATAAATGTATGCACACTCCATCCTTTATAACCTGAAAAGGAAATATTGTTAAATATTAATGGGTATGCAGATCAATGAGCTAATATTTGAAAATTTTTATGACAGGTTGTGTATGTTTATAATTCTGCTTTAGATGTGTCCCCAGCAGCAAAAGTAATGACTACTTTTATGTTATCATACTTCACTTTAAAATACACTAGCTGTTTCATATATTGTGTTATCTCATCCACACTGTTCTCACTGCATCCAGTCACCACACGCCCACAGCCTCAGAGGAGGGACATGTCTTCACTTTGTGCTGATCGGTCATTCCAGTTGCACACGGGACAGCTGTCCTGCGATCAAGAGATGCAAAGGCATTTTGGGAAATACAGTGAACATGCAAAACAATTAACCATGTTTAATATCTTCCTCAGTGGAAAAGTTCTTCATGGTTCAGCCTCATTTTACTGCTCTTTCTGGAGTTCAGTACATATAGGTCTACCTGTGCCATATGGAAATAAATATGAATAATTTGGATCACTTCATTAATTTAAATGTTAAGCAAATGTTTACTGATCACTTACTGCATAAAGGCAGTGCTCTAGGTGATGGGTAATCCACAGTGAAAAAAATAGCAAGTTAACTCCCCATCCTCCTGAGCTTATTAGCTGCCTTTAGAGATATTCTTTCTTGGTTTTCAGTGATATGGTCCTGTTTCCTTGGTCCCTAGTAAATTTTGAATGAATGGTGGATGTTATGTATAAAAGTGTGTAGAGGTTCCAAAAAAGGTTCATTATTCCTCCGTTAGATGGAAAGAACAGAAGCTGATCACCGTCACCCAGGTGAGGACTGATTTAGTTTCATCAAGGACCTGTCCACATCCAGTTTCCTGTAGCCTTCCCTAGGTCTGTGGTTTTTCTTGGGCCATTCCCTCTGGCAGGTTCTGCCCTGTAATCTCCTCAGCATGGTGAAATTGCAGATCTCTGCCAGGCCTTTCGGAGACTTTTTGCTTCATCTCCTGGCCTCCCCTCAACAAATTCATGATTCGGCAAATGACGTGAAAGAAAAACCAGGCTCGCCGCTCCTTAGATCTCTGATGTCTCTCCCACCCACTGAGCCCACCCGCTTTGGTTAAAGCTCAGATTCTCAACCTCTTGCTTTCCTTTCTGAAATCAGTAAATGTCCTCCGAGAAAATACAGCTCATCTTCCCACCATTCTCTCCAGTTTGGTACCTTGGTTTTTCTAGTCCTCATTGCTTCATTAGTTCTCTGATGCATTTAAGCAGATTTTTGGGATAATTTTTATGTTTTTCTTAGATTTTCTAGCTGTTCTTGGCTGGATCATTGATCTGCTGCAAGCTTCTCCATCTCATTCCTATTTTTGATACTGACACAACAAAATGAGGCATTCTCTTACACACATCCATGCAGCTACAAGGAATGTACTCAGAGATTTCCACTCTAGCCCAATGTGTTCCAGAGTTGCATGGCCCAAGGGACAGGTAGGGAGGTGGCACTGAGCACTTCCTTCAGAACAGGTGCCATTGAAAGAGCTGGGCAGTGAGCAGAGCGAATGCACCGCAGCGCACCGAGTCCCTGGGAGAGACAGCTGTGACGTGCTGGGCCCTGCCCGACGGCCGCCCAGCAGGAGCGGCACCGGAGGACCTAACGCCAGACTGTCCGAGCTGACCTGGGCCTTTCAAGCAGAGGCTGCTTAGGTCGGTGAGCTCAGCAGGAGCCCGAGACCTGGTGGCAGCTCGGGTGCTGCAGCTTCTGGGTGCTGCTCTTGACCGCTTACTACGGATTATCCTCAAGGGAGATGCATCTTGATCTTCACTGTCTACTCCCCTAACACCTGTAGGAAGATGGTGTAGTGCCGTGGTTACGTGTCTGGATTTGGGAGGTGATCAAATTTAGATTTAAATCTTGTCCATTTGCTAGATGCTTGACCATAAAAAACTGGAAAAACTCTCTAAAGCCTCAATTCCGTATCTGTGAAACAGGAACAAAAATGCATTTCACTGTGCTGATATGAAAGTTGATGGAGACACTATTTAAAATGCTAATAATGATTTCTGACACACTGTAGGCAACTGATGGTAGCTATAAAGCTTTTGATTATTATGGAAAGCATGGAATTAGAGACCCAGAAATTTGAGGTGGGACCTTAAGGTATTTATATAGACCCTCCAAGGTAGATAAGCAAAGCATGTGGAAAAAGTTGTTTTAAGAGTTCATAAGTTTGCTTTTGTGGTTGCATAAAACTATTTAAATACCTGTTTATTTTGTGAATAACAAAACTATCTGAAATAACTCCAGAAAATAATAACTTAATTGGAGATGGTTTAAAAAGTGTGACTTAAAATGTGTATTTCTTCATCATTTCAGTAGATAAATAAGTGTATCATTCTCTACTCTATACTGTTTTAAAGTTAATCTAAGAAGAATCAAGTTTAACTAGTTCTCTAAATTGTACACGTATTATCATGTTTAAGATATTAAACTTGACTAGTTACGTGGTAATGATTGGGCAAATTAAGTGATCTTTATAATTAATTAAATCAATTAAATTGAGTGATCTCCCAGTGTTCTCCAAGAAATTACACAATGGGAAAATAATACTTAGGATTGTCTTGAATATTAAATGAGAAAATGGAAACGAAAATGCTCAGTAAGCATAGTCTTGTTGCTTGTATTTAATGATCAGTTGTACTTTTAAATCTCTGAGCTGTGAAAAATATGAACTGGTATTAGACCAAGCAAACAAGAATTATGCAAAAAGTGATCAAATTAAGTATTTGGGTTATTGTTAGTGAAGTAATCATTTAAACTACATGTACTTGAATCAAGTTTTACATTGCTTCATTGGGTGGGCATTTTCTCTAATAATGGATATTATTCAGAACATTATTCAGGTATGATATTATATCTAAAGTTTCATCCCAGCACTTTTTCAATAGTTCTGACTTGACAGAACTGACAGAAAGTGAGCTTTTCCCTTCCATTTCAAGGAATTGTTTCTGCTCTCATGCTTGAGTGAGCTCGAAATGATGCCTTTGCTGAGTATCTCTTCGATTTTCCAAAAGCTTTGTCACTCTTATAGCCCGAAAATTAAATACACATGGTAACTGGCATAGCCACAGTCAGTCCTCAGATCTAACTGGAACTGACCCAGATGCCCCCAGAGCTCTTCCTGGCCTTTCAGGTTTGTAAGAATCCATGAGAAGACCAAGCGAGCAAGCCTGTGGAAAGGCGCAAGTCCCTGTGCGTGTTGCTGAACCAGAAAGTTTTGACTGTATGGCTCTCTGAGTCTGGGCAATGTCTGTGTGTTTGTTTCCACAGAGCATATATCATTACAGACTATATGGGCATCCGAAATGAAAGTTTCATGAAATTAGCTGCAGTGGGGACCTGGATGGGGGACTTTGTCACAGCTTGGATGGTAAGAAATTTTAACTTCACCCATTTTAAATATCACATGGAAGACATGTTCACAATATTGGATGGGCACCACTGTTGATGATTTAGAGCAAAAAGCTTTGTTTTCAGTGGAACAAATTCATGAGTATAGATAAATCCAGACATTACATGCACTGTCTGCTTACCTTAGGAAAAAAATTAATGCAACTATAATATAACGATGGTTGTCCACCAGCATATATTAATTCATAAC
This sequence comes from Manis javanica, assembly GCF_040802235.1. Taxonomy (NCBI): domain Eukaryota; kingdom Metazoa; phylum Chordata; class Mammalia; order Pholidota; family Manidae; genus Manis; species Manis javanica. Next base: position 1,857,567 of record NC_133170.1, on the reverse strand, counting down.
ATACACAAAAATATGTGTACATATGTTTGGGCATATAAACATATACACATTCATAAAATGTATGGGAAATTCTTCCCCATGAAGTTCTAAATAATTTTGTGAAGATTATGTTTTTGATGTGCAATTTTCAGGTAAGGAATGTTGTCTGACCTGGCTCAGGAAACCATGTGAAACATTCTTTAAGGACTTTTAAGACAGTTTTCTACATCTGTTGTCCTCATTAAACCTACCACCTTAACAGTAACTAAGAGTTCTGAGAATTGTCTGTTTTAGTCTCTTTTGTGCATTATGAGTGTTTATTATTACAAGCCTGCAACAAGTAGACAAACCATATTTCATGCTAAGCTCATCTGTCAAGAGAGTAACTTTTGTTTATAACCATCGGTTTAGTTAAATTTAGTGTGTAGCTGAAAGGTTCTAGGCCCTGTAAGTTTCTGAGGGGATCTCTCAGTCTCGTAAATGGAACTTCTTCGTATTTTGATACCTTTCGTAAGTGCAGCTAATCCTGATTAGCTTCATTTACCTGTTGGCTGAAAATGAGGAGGCTGGTCAGTGGAAGGATGACATCGGGCCCAAGGAAGGCCTAGCGGGACATGCCCCTGCAGGTGCGCCCTGGACACCCCAGGCAGACGCCACAGCACCACTGCCACTCCTGCTGACAGCTTCGCTTCTTCCCCAGGAGACGTGGCTCTAGACGCAGGAAGCGGTTACACTGTAACTGCTACGACCGTGACTGTCCCGCAAAAGCCGAATCACCGGGAGAGGCTTTGTGAGGCTCTTTCTGCGTCTCCTTCCCCCTCTGTTCGATTTTAGGATGTTAACGGAACAAATTACCAGATATATCCCATTCTATTAACTTTAAATTCTCAACTTGAAGTGATTTATTTTATTTGTAGTCACTCGAAATAGCCATCAGCATAACCCAGACATTGAGGCCAGGCTGCCAACATGTCCAGAATTTCCGTTTCCATCAGGAAAAAATATTTAGAGGGAAATATGTGAACTTTAAAAACACAAAATTTCCTCAAAACTTGAGGTGGTGCCTTTTGAAAATAATTTCTGCAGTAATTTGGTTTGATTTTTTTATTCCATTTTATGGTGAATCTGCTCAATAAAAATGGAAAAGAGAATTTGATCAAGAGTTCAGAAATTTGAATTCTCTGGCCTTGCTATCTGTGGTGTGCCCTTCCACAGATAATACACGATCCTCTGAGCTTCAGTTTACACAGGTCTTAGAAGGGATTAATAGTTCCTACCTGTGTTCATGTTTTCTGTAAAGATTGAATGTGTGGCCTGGTGGCAGACCTTAAAATTCTGAAGTGTAAGGTGGACATAAGTGCTTCACTGCTGTTGTTCATGTTTTGGGGCCTCATCCCCCAGGCTGGGTCCGTCTGGAGCACCGGCGAGGGCAGGTCATGGGTTCCCAGTGCCTCTGGGAGCCCCTGGAGCGCCTCCCCCAGGCCTGAGGCCCAGGGCCTCCAGAGCTTTCTTCTGGTCGCGGGCCAGGGCAGGCAGGTGCTGCACTGCTTCCTCCCTGAACACGGACCCCGGGGCTCGTCCGGGGGAAGCAGCAGGGCCACGGGACCCTATGTGGGCCCAGGCAGCCCGGGATGCGGGCGTCACTGCCTTTCCCACCATGTCATTAGTCGTCTGCCACACAGTCCCATCCGGGTCCTCCCCAGACCCAGGGATGGCTTCCTAAGCCATCTATGGCTCTGCTCCTATTTACTGGTTACATTTTTTTTAAGACTTTTTTTCTTTTAAACCAAAGGTGGGGGCCCAGTGCCTACGGCAGCCTTGAGAAGTGCATGCATGGTACAGCTCTGACCGGGGCCTTTAGCCTTCCTGGCCGGATCTCTGCCTGTACTATGTGCCCTCCTCCTGGTCACTTGGAGAGCACAGACAGCCCCACAGTTCAGCCTGGGGCCAGCTCGCTGTCCGAGGTCTGGCGACCTTCACAGTCTCTCCTAAGTTTACCACTACAATGTCTTGTTCCCATACCATAAATTACGACTCTGATCAATACTTCCAGTATCACCGAAGTAGGACTGGATTGAGAGTCAGCAAAACTATGTTTCAGGTTCAACCCAGCAATGTGACCTTAAGTCACTTAGCCTGATGAGGACTTTCTGTAAACTGGGGGTGGGAGGTGGGGGGTGAAGGCAAACTCCCTTTTTGCTTGTATTATATGAAATAGTGACCTTTCCCCATGAGACGCAGGGATAGAAATGGGGAAGGAAACAGCACTCTGCTGATTCAAAGTTCAGTCACACAGGGAGGATTCCCCGAGCACCTCATTTCTATTCCCTGACTAGGCGGTGAATTTCCATATAAATATTTATATGTCTACATATGTGTGCATTGATAACATTTTAAAAAATAATAGTTTTCCTCTTGAGGGGAGTCTGAGGTGGCTTTGACCTTCATTTGTCCATAGAATTCTCATCATGGAATGAATATCAATCATGAAGGTGACTCTCATGGAAAAGCAAGTAACTATTCACATTTCCAGTAAAAGTGTGTCTTTTAATATATTTCTGAAATGGAGAATTTTTCTTTTGTGGAGATGATTCAGAACTTTCCTCTGGTTTTAAAATGTGGGTCAGGACTGATGTGACCCACAGGCAAGGGTGCTGTTGACGGACCTGACAAGTGGATCTGGTGGTGCTGGGCATCAAACTCCACTGGCTTTAATTTCGTTAGGCGGTCCTAACTTTTCCTGGCTCCGTGATATGCCTGTGCAGGAGTCAAAAGCTAGATAAGTCACCGTGAAAGTTACTAATATTTTTGTCAAGTACTATTTTTTAAAAACATAGAGGAAATTCATAAAGCGGCGAGTGGCAGAGCCCAGCCTCGAGCGGGCCCTCCAGGTTGGCAGGAGCAGAGAAGGGCTCTGTTGTGAAGTGTATGTAAAACAAAGGCGCTGGGTGTTCCATGCGACACCCCCGCCATGTCTGCACAGATCTGCCCACACTCCGCTGCTGAGCAGGGGGCCGGGGCCTCTCCAGGCCCACCTGCAGCTGCAGCTGTGCCATCCCACCTTCACTCCACGAGGTCGCTGCCTCTGCTCGGGTCCCAGGTGTGGGGGATTCTGAGGACGTCGGGCTAGCACTTGTTTCCACCCCTCATGGAAAGCAGAGGGAAAAGTCACCTCCCGTCCGCCCCTAACCACCCCTCTCCCCAGGCCCTGTGTCTGCCTTGAGCAGTAACAGTACCCAGCTCCCGGCAGTGGGGGGAACGTCAGGAGGGCTGTGCACTGGCTCCTGCTGAGTCTGTTTCCGTAACCAGTGAGCACGTTTGAATGGAAGTAATGGATCGTTGGTGTAATTCTCTCGGAATGGTGACGCACCTTTGTGTGTAAAAGGCATCCTTAGGTAAAACAGAGGTTGAGCTTCTCAGATGTTACCAGAAGGTTCTGTGAATGGGCATTATTGCTGGCAGCTCCTGGCTGGAGGGACAGAAGGAAGCTTGGTCGAGATATATCCCTTCACTTAGGAAGTAGGCAGAGAACTGTTACTGTGCAAGTCAGAACACTGGTTCAACTTCATTGGACTGAGGCGGAGAAAATTAAAGAATGGTGTGTTCTTGAGAATTATCTATACTCCTTCTGGGCTCGTATTTATTTACAAATCTGTAACAGAAGAGAGGAAGGAAATATTTCTCAGCATTTGAGAGTACAGTAGACTTTCTAGCTTAAATATAGAAAATATGAAACAAATTTTATAATCGTGTATACGTAATTTGCTGAGTTTTTCTGTTGTCCCATGCATATCGCATACATGCTAAGGGGTATGATTATCTGTTATTTTGACTTCATCAAATTAGTAACAGTTTATTTAATCCAATTTTTCCATTGTATACATGTCACTATTTTGTACACTGTTCCGCAAATGCTAAGTTTGTCAATGATCAGCAGCCTGGGACATAGCTGACATCACATCTAGCTTGTTATCCTGCCTGGAATTGAGCTTGACAATTCATATTATGATCAATGCCATTCCCCTAATTATTTCTCTTCCACTGCTATTTCAAAATGACAGAATAAATAGCGTAACTGAATTGATTTAGTATCCGAAGTAAAGTAGCAATAATAGCTACATTGAACTTCATAAGAAAAAAGAATTTTAACGGTGAGACGGGGACCAGAGGGGTCAGAGTCAGCAAACTCGCGGACCAAGACTACCTGGTGGGCGGAAGGACGCAAATCAGAGGCCCCACCCCTGGGGCCGGACCCAAAGCCCTGCGCTGCCCCGAGTTCTTCCTTCTCCGTCTGCTTGTCGTAGCGAGCTCATGGCTTCAGTCTGTTCCACCGTCACTTAGCCCGTGTTCAGTGAATTTATGCCATGTTGCATTTCAGTGTTTCAGGCAGTGAAAATGGAAACTGGGTCAAGAATTTGAGTAAGTAATGTGGTGTCTTTATAAAGACTGTGTGCCAAGTAAGCTTTTCCCCAGAAGGAGCACAAGCACGGTGGGTTTGGGGGCATGTGGTTTATGGAGGAAGAGCTCTTCAGGGAAATTTGTAAGGACTCAGAAGCAGAAGAGAACAGGGGGAGAAGCACGTAAAGGAGTGGCCGTACGGCCTCAGGTAAGGTCTCCCCGCGGCCTGAGCCACTGGCCCGGTGATCCACTCTTGGGGGACGGGGCGGACCCGGGGGCAAAGAGGATCTGGGCAGGACCACGGGCTCGGCGACCGCACCCAGCCCGAGGGCAGTAGATTCGACGGCACCCACAATTGTCAAAAGTCTTTGCCAGCTCATTTGGTCGTTTGATTGAAACAAAAAGTATAATAGAGGAATTATTTTTTACATTTCCTTTTTATTCTTTAGAAAATTTAAAACCAAATATAGTCATTTTGCTTTTGCCTGTATAAGTATTTTAAATGTCTTTATAAATATTTTAGCAGTGTGTTTCATGTTCCTTCAAAATAAGTTTTCACTGAAAAATTAATAAGACAGGAAAATCTAACCTATTTTCAGAGAACATCACAAATCATGATCCAGAGTCTTATAATTTTCAGGACTCGTGGATTTTTAAAGTATGAACAGACTATGATGTGAAATAAAAAAGGATTTCTGAGGAAAAGGTTGGAGTGTAGCATAAAGATCCTAAAAACGGAAGCACAAAGACGGCTCCGCTATGACTCTTCTGAATTTGATGTCTGTCAGAAATTCCAAGTATGTTATAGGTATATTGCATGTAATTTATATTCATTTATTAAAAATTTATGGAATATATTATTCCAAGAGTATGAAAGGCATCTAGGACAGTGTATTGAATTCAACTACATTAAGATGTGAAAGACACTAAGGGCACCTCTTACCGAAAGCCGTTCCCCCTAGAGGCGGGCGATGCTCGCTTCTCGCCCTTTGCATCGCCAGCCCAGGCTTAGCGTCTCTCAGTTCCATTTTACTTTACTTCTATTACGTGGTTTATACTTCCTCAAGGCAGGTGTCTTTTTCATCCACACATTCTTCATGATTTTCCTAATACAATGTTCCACACCTTTTAAAGCACCACTTAGCAATCATTTGCTTGAAGACATTTAAATAAAAGCCAGGAGACATTGATAATTGATTTTTCTTCTTCTGATAGTAATACAAGGAAATGAGTGCTGTTTGTCATTAGCTCAGATTAGAGCCTCAGAAAAGAGCTGTGTGCTTCTTTTTTGGCAGTTCTAGAAGTAGTTGGATTATTCCCCTTATACATTTCTTTTACCTCTAATTTAATGCCTCCTGCTGTGTGTGTGCATGTGTGCATTGTGTATAAGTTTTCAATTAGTTTCCAAGTTTTCAGTGCTTTGAACCCCTATACTATCTTGCCAAGGTAAATAATTTTCTTGGGAATATTTAATCAGAGATCTTAATAAGACATGGAATATAGACATAGAAGTTGGTTTGACATTTTTTTTTCTGCCAGCATGTCAATAAAATTTGTGGAATGTAAAAGGAAAAGAAGGGATGCGAGCTCCACTGTTCAGCAGGTTTCTCGCTAAACCTGAGAGGGGCCCTCTGTTCTGGCAGGCAGAACAACAAAGACGGCGTCTCTTACAGGCGAAGAGGCCTTTTATGGCCGGGTGTTTGGGTGGGCCTTTGAGGGGACGGGTCCAGGAAAAGGTGGGCTTGTGGCCTGCCGACATGTACTCTGGACAATGCTTGTAACCTAGATAAGGTGAAACCTAGGTCTCTCTGAGACGGTGGGTGGGCCCTCCGTCCGCGCTCTATCAGAATGTCATCTGAGGAGTGGGGAGCGCACGTCTTTTTAGGTGCTCATATTACATCACATCCAAGCCAAACTATTGTTTTTGAACTTTAGAAAAGCACCTATTTATTCCTGTTCCCTTTTGACAAACATAGGTAGTTGAAAGTATCTTGTTTGTCGGAGTGGAACAAAATAAAAGAATAGCTTTATATTACACTATCATTAAGATAGATATTGCAATTCCTGGCTATGTAAGTGCTAAGAGTTTTATTTATACGAAATTGCTATCCTTCAGCAGTTGTTTGCCCCAAGGATCTTTAGAGCAATAAAGATTTTTATATTCACAGTTTATGTTGAATTTGTAGTTAAATGTTCTATAAACATCAAAAAGGAAATTTATAGCAATGAAGTGCCTTGTACTTAGATATTATTGTTACTTTAGAAGAGCTATGACATCATGTTTCAAGAGATTGAAGTATTTGAATGAACAGAGGGAGCATTTTAGGTAACAAATGGTTAAGTAAAACCATGATTGGCATATATGTTTTGTTCTAATATATCTGAAGGCTGACTGGGAAATAAAGAACCTACATTTTCCCTGGTGGACAAAAGTCTATTAAGGTTTATTTCAGATCTGGGCCCGACTCCAAGGTCCTTCACTTGTCTACCAAGTTGCTCAGTGAAGCATCCTTAGTGGCTTTGTGACTAGTATTGCACAGGAAAGGAGTCAGTTATGCTTACCTAACCAGTAAGGTGTGATATCAAATAAATACCTGTGACATTTCCAAAGATATCAAATATAACAGATGATTAGGTCCACATCAGTACTTTCTTTAATTCTGTAGGCCAGGCCTCACAGAAAGAAAGTTAGGACACACATGTGCCTGCTGAAAAATTCCAGATTGTTCTAGACTTCTAAGCAGAGGATATATGGGATGTAAGCATTTGAGATGAAACAGGAAACCTGGCAAGAAGCCATTTGTTTTCACTGAAGACAATAGCGCCTCTCATAAAGGTTTTAAAACGCATCATACAAGTTACTGTGAACCTCTATCTATCAAAGAAAAATGAAAGCTAATAATTTTCAAGATCTGACTACTTTTTTCCTTGACTCATGTTATAATTATACTAATTTCTCTTTGGTTTTTTCAATTTCAGCTAGAGATGATAGATTCAATGGAAGAATTTTTACAAATCTAAGTGCAGATATATATTTTAAATGTACTTTAATTTGCTTTAGTAAAAAATCAGCAAAATGAACTAATTTTCTGCCTAATCAGAAGGTAGGTTTCTAAACTTTTTCATGCATTGAGTGAATACTTATTTATATAGTGAGGTCAATAATTTATTATACAAGCTTATTATATAGTTCTTTTGAGTATTGAAAGGGGACTAAATAAAATTAAAATTATGTAGGTGTTGAAATGTTTATAGATCAACAACTTGGTTTTACTGTATTGGTATAGACATATATCTTTCCAAAGACCATTTAATAATTCATTCTTTTTCTAATAAGTAAAAATAACATATATCCATATATATTAAAGCACCTTTATTTGGATTATATGAATATTAAGAAAAGGAAAAATAAGTATTCTTGCTCCTTATTTGCATAGTTTACTTCTTGAACCCAAGAAATCTCTAAGGTAGTGTGATCAGTATTTCACTGAAATCATTGACACCTTCAACTGACTATCTCTATAGCCCATGGCATTTTTGAGAAAATATTTTATTTAATGTCAAAGGACCTGTGAAACTGAAAGCATATTCTGTGGAAAGAAGGTCTGTGCACATTTGTTTTTAGTACTATTTTCACCCAAATATTTCCTCAACTATCATTTTTGTTTGCCTCCAAACTACTTTTCCACAAATATTTTTATATGACCTAACATCAAAGAAGTTGTTCCTCTGCCTCAATTTTGAGTATTTTACCAGATTTTGATACTGCAAAGCTATAAACCTTTGGTAGTCTAAGACCCACTGAGGCCCCTGCTCACCTAGTCATTGATCTTGTCCCTTAAAAGGAAGTGCCGAGCGCCTGCAGAATAAAAACCAGTTTGGGAGGCAGTAAATGTTAGCATATGTTGAACGTGGTGGGCGCGGAGTTGTAAGAGCACCGCATTTACACGCAGCTTCCTCACTAGGGGGCCTCCAGGCTTCCGGGCGTGGCCAGTGCGGGGCCTGGGCAGGGACTGTGGCCTCTAACATCTTCCCAGTTCTTCCCGTGCCCTACGTCAGCAATTTGTGGTGAGGTTTTCATGAATGACAATGGCTTTCTGTGTCAAACTTGTGTAAATAGTAAATACTAGAGTTGCTAATTCAAATACCGATCTCGTAAAAGCGTGAAACATCTGTTAGGAGATTAAAGGTGCATATGCGGCAGGACAAGGGAGCTCAATTGCACCAGAAAGCATATTCTCAACAAAGATGCATCAAGATTCAAGTTAGTACAAATGCCAGGAATGCGAAGAAGGCTCTCACTTCAGCCCAAATTCTGCCTACTGGTCATCTGTTTTATGCCTTATAAACGTGGTGCATTAAGCTGGAAACTAACACGTGACATGGGTGTACAAAGAGCACCTCGGTCAGTGAACATGGGGCGGGAGCCTTTCGGGAACGTGCCGAGCCCACCTCGCCAACGTGCCGTCCTCCAAAGACTTGGTTGTCCCGACCCGTCATGACCGGTGAGACGCAGGGGACACGAGCCCCCTGCATTCTGACCGTTGCCGTAAGAACACCCAGCGTCCCCGTACCGCCTAACCCTCCTTCCACCCGGACATTTAGGGCTCAAGTGGGCAAAAATCGTTTTGCTAAGAGCACCCTCCGAAGAGCTAATGAAGAGCCTGTTGCCCCCTCGGGTCAGCCGTTATCAGGGTGGGTGCAGAGGCCCGAAGCACACGCGGCTGCATGATGGACTAGCGTTGGTTCACGGTACGCAAGTGATGCGCACATGGGCCCTTCATGAATATGCTTTGTGGAAGCCTGATGAACGCAAACATCTCTAAGGTGTCAGGATTTATAAAGCTGCCAGGCAGTGTCTGGGGAGGCACGATGAACCGGGGTGAGTCGGCTCCCCCACTCGTTCTTCGCTTGAAATCCGTAGGACGCTGCTTCCCAAGCTTGTCTTTACTCTGGAATGACCCGTGGAGGTCCAGGGTCCCACCCCCAGGGACACTGCGTTAATGTGTCTGGATTGAAGCCTGGGTGTGGGAATTTTTAAAAGGTTCCCAGAGACTCTGATATGCAGACAAGTTTGGCATCATTTCTCTAGGGTGATTCTGGGAGGTGCACATGGGAATATTTGATGTATGCTCTGGGGTCATGCCCATTGGACATCAAAGCTGAAAGGAGACCAAGGCGGGGATCTTTGGTTGCTGGAGGCCGGACAGCAGGAAAGCAGCAGGAAGGCACAGGCCAGGAGGGGAGGGCTGGGGGTGCACCGTGCCCAGGGCAAGGCGAGGCTCCGTGCATTCCACCGGGTGCCAGTGCCCAGTCCAGAGCTGGACTTGGGCCTCCTGACAGCGGCTTCTTCTGATACGCATAGTAGGTTCCCCTGAAAGGATACCAGCTTTGCTCAGTAGTGGACCCACATCAGAGTGAGAAAAAGGAAAAAGAAGAAAGAATTGGCCAATAGCCATGTGCCTGTACCTCGGTTCAAAATATTTCAGAAGTTCACGTCTCCAGATACCAGGACCGGCACCCCCGCCAACTGCCAGCTCGCAACACAGAGAACAGTCCGGTCAGGGTTTTGCCTATTCAAGTACAGCCTCATCCACACACACTTCCTTTAGATCCTCTCTCCGTACCCCTGCACGTGACCTGCTCCCCCAATTCTCCCTGTGCTTTAACTCTTTCCCTCTCACTAGAGCCTCCAAATATTGTTATTTTTCCAGGGGGCGGCTTACTTCTAGTAATTATTACTCAGAGAATGTGGCTGTGAGCTGCTGTGAGTTAAAACAGAAAGCAGGAGGCATAACTGTTGATATTGTTAGTGTTATTTAATTAAAACAGTTACAGCACTTCATAAATGAGAGCATCTTAAAATATAGTTCTCACACTGCATTTTCTGAATGAGGACTTTTTACCGACTGTAACATCTTTATTTTTGTTACATTGTCATTCCCACAGCTGGTCAAACATGAACTACTGTCATGATTGTATATTCACCGTTACCCATAGTGAGCTGCTTAAGTGAGGATTTTTTTAAATGAGGTCAGCTTAAATAGGTCACTCTAAATTATAAATATACCTGATGCTGTTATGTCATTTGCCAGAATTTCCACTGCTTATAGGAATTAAGATATGAGTTAATGTGAATTATGTTTAGGGATGAAAATTCACTCTGAAAAGTTTGTATTCTTTAAGGAATATTTGTATTCAAGTCTGCTTCCCAAAAGTAAGACAATCTGGAGTGGGTAAATCATAATCCCTAATTACTAAGATAAATGACTAAAAAGCACTGTTGAAAAGTGTAAAATTTTATTTTTAAATTTTTTCTGATTTTTATTTTAATAGACATAAACTATGAATAGATGGCAATAGCAAGTTTTGCTTTAACAATGGTTCTAGATTACTTACCTTGCCTCCAAATTATGCATGAAAACTTACATAATGACCTTCACAAATAACCTTAAAAGATCTATTAACTTACAACACGATTCAGTCCCCCAATTTTTTTTTCTGTTTAAAAAATAGCTCTTTAATTGAAATATAGTTGACATAATATCACAATATTTTTAGGTTGCAGCATGGTGATTTGACATTACATACAATAAAAAATTACTTTTTATTATGATATTATTGACTATACTCCCTATACTGTACTTTTCATCCCTGTGACTTATTTATTTTATAACTGGAATTTTATACTTATTCCCCTTCATCAGTTTCACCCATCCCCCCACCCTCCTTCCCTCTGGCCACCACCAGTTTGTTCTCTGTATTCATGAGTCCATTTCCAGGTAGTTTCCTTCTTTATTTGTTTATTTGTTTTGCTTTTTAGATTCCACATATGAGTAAAATCACATAGTTTATTTGTCTTTATCTGATTTATTTCACTTAGCATAATACCCTCTAAGTTCACCTACATTGTCATAAATGGCAAGGTTTCATTCTTTTTTAATGCCTGGGTAAGATTCCATTGTGTGTATGCACCGCTGCTTCTTTGACCATTCTTCTCTTGATGGATACTTAGGTTGCTTCTGTTATCTTGGATACTGTAAATAATGTTACAGTGAACACAGGGGTGCATGTATCTTCTCAAATTAGTGTTTTTGTTTTCTTCAGGTAAATACCCCGAGTGGAGTTACTGGGTAATATATTGTTTTTATTTTTAATTTTTTGAGGGACCTCTGTACTGTTTTGCACAGTGGCTCTACCAGTTTACATTCCCACCAGCAATGTGATGTGAGAGGGGTCCCCATTCCACATCCTCACCAACACGTGTTATTTCTTATCTTTCTGACAATAGTTATTCTAACAGGTGTGAGGTGATGCTTCATTGTGGTTTTGATTTGCATTTCCCCGATGATTAGCAGTGTGGAGCATCCTTTCATGAGTCTGTGGTCATCCGTATGTCTTCTTTGGAAAAATGTCTACTCAGGTCTTCTGCCCACTTTTTTCATCAGATTATTTGTTTTCTTGGTTTTGAGTTGTATGAGTTCTTTATATATTTTGAATTTCAAATCCCTTACTGGATATATCATTTGCAAATATATTCTCCTATTCAGGCTTTTGGTTTTATTGATGGTGTCTTTTGCTGTGCAGAAGCTTTTGAGTTTGATGTAGTCTCACTTATTTATTTTTGCTTTTGTTTCCCCTGCTTGTGGAGACGTATCAAGAGAAAATTGCTAAGGCCAATATCCCAGAGTTTACTGCCTATGTTTTCTTTTAGGAGCTTTATGGTTTTGGGTCTTACATGTAGGTCTTTGATCCATTTCAAGTTTATTTTTATGTATGGTGTAAGAACGAGTTCAGGTTCATTCTTTTTTGGCACATAGCTGTCCAGTTTTCCCAACACTAGTTATTGAAGAGATTGTCCTTTTCCCATTGTACATTTTTGCCTCCTTTGCCATAGATTGATTGGCCGTATAAGCCTGGGTTTTTTATTTCTGGGCTCTCTATTCTGTTTTGTTGATCTATGTATCTGTATTTGTGTCTGTACCATACTGTCTTTATTATTATAGCTTTGTATTACAGTTTAAAAGTAGGGCATATGATACCTTCAGCTTTATTCTTCTTTCTCAAGATTGCTTTGGCTATTCAGGGTCTTTTATTGTTTCCATACAAATCTTAGAAATCTTAGGATTATTCTAGTTCTAGATTAAAATTTGCTGTAGGTATTTTCATAAGGATTGCATTGAATCTGTAGATTGCTTTGGGTAGAATGGACATTTTAATAATCCATGAGCATGTTTTTCCAGTTATTTGTGTCATCTTTAATTTCTTTCATCAGTGAATTATCATGTTCAGAGGACAGGTGTTTCACCTGCCTGGTTAAGTTCCCAGGAATTTTATTCTTTTTGGTGCAGTTGTAAATAGGATTGTTTTTTTAATTTTTCTTCCATTTCATCTTTAGTACATAAAAACATGAAGTATTTCTGTTTATTGATTTTGTATTCTGCAACTTCACTGAATTTGTTAATTTTAATAGTTTTTTGGTGGACTCTTTAGGGTTTTCTGTATACAGTATCATGTCATCTGCATATAGTGACAGTTTTACTTCTTCCTTACCAATTTGGATGTCTTTCATTTCTTTTTCTTTTCTGATTGCTATGGCTAAGACTTCAGGTACTGTGTTGAATAAGAGTAGTGAGCATGGGTATCCTTATCTTGTTCCTGATCTTAGGGGACAGGTCTTCAGCTTTTCACCATTGAGTAGGATGCTAGCCTTGCGTTTGTTGAGGTATGTTCCCGCTATACCCAGTTGGTTGCGTTTTTCTTGTTTAATCATCAATGAATGTTGGGTTTTGGCAAATGCTTTTCCTGCATCTCTTGAGGTAATCTTATAGTTTTTAATCTTTCCACTTGTTAATGTTATATGTCACATGGATTGATTTATAGATGTTGAATCATCCTTACATCCCTGGAATAAATTCTACCTGATCAGGTGAATGATCCTTTTAATGTACCTTTAATTCAATTTGATAATATTTTGTTGAGGATTTTTGCCTTTTTATGCTCATCAGGGATATTGTTCTGTATTTTTAAAAATATGTTTATTTTTGATATCAGAGTAATGCTGGCCTTGTAGAATGAGTCTGGAAGCATTCCTTCCTCTTCCTTGGTTTGGAATAGTTCGAGAAGGATGGAGGATGGGTATTAGCTTTACTCAAATATTTGGTAGAATTCACCTATGAAGCCATCTGGTCCTAAACTTCTGTTTGTTCAGTGTTTTTTGATTACCAATTCAATTCACTACCAATAATCAAAATTTGTTCAGATTTTCTATTTCTTCCAGATTCAGTCTATGAAGAATGTATGTTTCTAGGAATTTCTCCATTTTTTTTCTTGATTGTCCAATGTTGGCATCTAATTTTTTGCAGAATTCTCTTATAATCTTTTGTATTTATGTGGTATTGGTTGTAGCCTCCCTCTTTCATTTCTCATTTTATTTGAGTCCTCTTTCTTTTTTTCTTGATGAATCTGGCTAAAGGTTTTTCAATCTTACTTATCTGTCCAGAGAATGAGCTCTTAGTTTTATTGATTTTTTTCCTATTGTTTCCTTAGTCTCTGTTTCATTAATTGCTGCTCTGATCTTTATTCTGTCCTTCCTTCTGCTGACTTTGGACTTTGCTTTATTCTCTGTTTTCTAGTTCTTTTAGTTGTAAGGTTAGATTGTTTATTTGAGCTTGTTTTTTTTCTTGAGCACAGCCTGTAACACTATAAACTTCCCTCTTAGAACTGTTTAGGCGCAACCTCTTTAGGTTCCACATGTTTATTGTGGTCAGAAAAAATGCTTTACATGATTTCGATCTTCTTAAATTTATTGAGACTTGTTTTGTGGCCTAACATGTGATCTATCCTGGAGAATATTCCATGTACTCTTGAAAAGACTGTGTATTCTGCTGATTTTGGATGGAATGTTTCTGTATATGTCTGTTAAGTCCTTCTGGTCTAACGTGAAAAATGCTGAATTTTAAAATGTCATCTTGACACAAGGGAGATAATTTGAACTTTTAGTTGCCATATAGCTTAGTCCCATAGTTTTCCCTTATGATGGCCCTTGAGTTCCAAATAGTGTAAGAGTTCCTCTACCATTATTAGATGCAAAAATAAAACACTCACTTATGATAGTTTTCTTGCCATACAATTTTAGTCCTGTTTGTTTCCATAGAGGCCAAGTTGCAGATTTTATTAAAATACTAAGCTTGTGTCAGCTAAAATGAATTCTGTGCAGAAAAACATGAGGGGGAGGGAGTTTGGGCCAATACGCCATTCAAGAAGCAAACATGGGAAGCAGATGCATGAAGATGACATTTTTCTAGTCAGTGACAGTCGTCAGGAGCCTCTTACTGGGTTTTCCTGCTGCGTTGCATTTCATTGACTTGTGTATAAAAGTAGAGTTTGGAGTTAATCAAGGTGAAGCAATAAAGGAATTGAGCAAACCTGGCGTAATCTTGAGGGAAGGTAAGAGTAGGTTTAATCCAGAAGTTTTGAGAAAACAGCTGTGCAAGAACACCAACTTTTGATGCGAAGTGGAGCTTGACAGAAGCTCAGATCCCTGGTATTTCAGTCCTGTTCATTTGTCAACATAAAGGCAAGATAGAGTCTTATGGGCTTAAGCAAACTCTATAGCTAAAAATATAGTCTGACATTTCTTGAATGTGCTTGACAAGACTCCACATAAAATTATATTAGTATTCTTTCTAGCTACAAGAAGATTTTTAAGGGAGGCTGAGTTCTTTTATTCAAATTCACATTTAATCTTAGGTTGCCATGACATCTTAACAATTAATGGTAGATCGTTGAGTTTTAAATGTGGGGTGTAGGTTGCTTCAGTATAGATGGAAAAAATAAATTTTAAATATTTTATTGTAAAAATTCAGTTGCCTTGGGGAACCTTAAAAAAATTAGCAAGGCTTCCAAAAGTCAGATTCTGCACAATGGGGAAGTGATTGCTGACCGTGTTGTCGGCAACTGTGAGCATCCGCCCTGCTCCGTGGCATCCCTGCTGTGGCACAGCTGCTCCCGGATTGTAGCTAATGTGCAGGCGGTGAGGAGGCACAGGGGTGGCCTGTCCTAGTGGCCCACAGCCCGCGAGATGAGTGGTGTCCATGTGATGGCCAGGGCTATGGCCAGAAGGCATCCGTGGGGACCCTTGGCGCTTGTTGGGACGATTGGGATGTGGGTGGAAAGTGGAAAATAGGTATTGAGTAGATAATGGGTGGGAATTGTGTAGGTGTAGAGGTGCTGTCATAACATCTCAGCGAGAGCTGAATGGGGTGTTGGGGGACAGTGAGTGGCAGTCACTGTTGATCCCTGAAGACTGCAGCTCTGGCAAACAGAAGCCTCGACCTACAGAGGATCCCCGTGCTAAATGCTTCCCTGCAGACGCGGCGCCGGCACCGTCCGGAGCCCCTGCTGGCTTCTTGGCGTGTCCTTCCTTCTGAGAAGCCTTATTGGCCGCGTGCTGGACTCTAGCTCTTGTTTTCTTTCCCTGCAAGAACAACGGATTGCATTGCCCATTCACATTGTTTACTCTTTCATGACTTTTAAAAACAAAAACAAAACCTGCAGATGGTTTAGTTTTCTGAGACAAATGCAAAGGTGTGAATGGTTAATCAGGTGGGAACAGTTGCATGGCTGAGCTTTTGAAAGCTTCCCAAATGCTAGCCTCATTTTTGACGTTAGCATTTCTTTTTCCTAAACGGTGGGTCCATACTTTTAATGATGGCTTTGCCCATTCATGCTTGAAATTCATGAGTATCTTGTGCAGTCAGATAATCACAAGATTTGGTGTCAAACTATGAGGCATGTAATTTCTGCACGCCTATTGCTATGGCACTTGATACCCTAAAATAAATCTCCTGCTCGCTCTGAATACGATCTAAAGTAAAAATCCTGACAAAGGTATTATTAGTTACTTTGTAACGTTGTTGAAATCATCAACAGAATTACTTAATTGGGCTGGTTCTTGAGGTACTAAACATAATTTAAAAAAAAAGATTCCAAGCTACCAGCTGCCTGGTGCTAAAGAGAGAGCTGGTGTGGAAATGACGAGAAGGCACGGAAACAAAATAGGTGACGGGGATGGTGCTCTGCTCCAGCCAGGTTCCCAAATCAGAGAGTGGGCGAGAGCGCAGGAGCCCTGGCCAGAGAAGACCGAGAGAAGGGCCAGACTGCAAATTAGCAGGACCCTGCCAGTAACCTGGAAAAAGGCATGATATTTCCTGAAGGGATTCCAAGGATAAAAACAAGTACTGAGAATGTGCAGATGCCCACGCCACTCTCTGGGCTCATGAATGTGTAAGCAGTCTTAACTCTTTTAAATCACCAAATTGATGAATTGTCATTTTACTGAGCATCTAAATTACTTTGCTTGTATATTAAGCATTACACATATGTATATGTATATATACACACTTACACACATGAATATATATATTTACATAATTCATGTACTGAAAAGTTATATGTAAAAATCCAGGTATCTCTACTTTTCCCTTATCTTTTAAAAATTGTATTTAAAAAGCAAATGACAAAAGGAAATGATTGGTTACAGTATGAAATAATCCATCAATGAGGCTGATTTTACGAAAGAATGCTATTTATTTTATTAAAAGTTGAGATTTTACATAATTTTCCAGGAGTAAAACTATTAAATGATGATGGGTTTCATTATACTGTTTAAAAACTTAATTCAGTCAGTGCTCTGATGTATATTGGCGATTCCAAAGGAATTATTGTGGCTGCCATAGTAATAACAACAGCGTATAACATTTATTGAGCCCATGTGCTAAAACATCTTCTAAGTGTTTTAAATCTGTCGATTTGTTTAGACCCAATGCTATTAGGCGTATTTATTATCACTCCCATTTTTGCAGTTGAAGAAACAAGAAGCATTGTGTGCCAAAGGTTGCATAATTATTAAGTGATTGTAACTAAGGGGCCTCATGATCTTTGGACAGTGATTATGGATATTAACACCTCATTTATTTAAAACCAAAAATAGATGTCTCCTCACTTAATATTTAACACTGGTGCAACTTAATCCCTGAAGTTTGTGACTGTAATTGCATTTTGATGAAAATGTCTCTGAAGTTTGGTGCTTTAAGTCTTTATCTTAATAAACAAAAAATGACAAAGATAAGTTAACCTTTTTTAATTTAAAATGGAAAGAATATTGAATTTGCATAGAACTGGGTTCAAATCTCAGTCCTGGCAGGAATTATACGAGCTGGGCCTTAGTTTCTGTGTTAGTAACCTGAACTGATACCTACGTCCTTGTAAATCATCAGCACAGAATGTGGGTCATGGTAGGCGATCATAAACACTAGCTACTGTTATTGTGTTTACTGCTCCCATTTCCTTAAAAGGAAAGTGAGAATAAGGTCCACTTTCTAGGAATTTTGTGAGATCAATAGAAATTTGTGTGCTCTTGTTTCTAAATGCACATACATGTATGATGCATCCTACACAATGCCTAATGGTTAACATTTGATAAGCCTGTGGCTGGAAGGAGTTCGTGCAGGCAGAGCACGTAGGAAAATGCCTGGCCCAGAGAAGCACTTACTCAGTGTTGGCTATTGCTGTTACTCTACTACCGTTTAGTCTGTATCCTTCAGTTCATTGTCCTGTTACATTTATTCCCTACTCTTGATTGATGGCTGTGGTAGCTTCATTCATTCATTAGTCTTGAATGCCTGGGTGTGCCAGGCAACATGCTGGGTTCTGATCACCAGGGTCCGTCCTTCACGTGGTGAGGCAGGCGGGCAGGCGAGCTCTGCATGCGGGAACATCAGGGTGCAGAGTTCAGGTTGGAGTAGAAGTTAAACTGGGCTCTGCACAGTTACCGGGGAGCCATCAGGATGTGTGTACTATTTGAAACGGCTGAGGAGAGTTTGAGAAAAGGTGCATGCTGATTTGGAGCATCAGAGCACACAGGCATTCTAGAGAACTACACAGAGGCATAACTAAAAATAGACTTGTGAATGAGGAGTCAGGCACACAGGGAGACAGCCCCAGCAGCCTCGGGCACCGTGTGTGGGCGGAGCATGTGCCCTCCCCCCTGGCCGTCCGAAGCCCTTTGCTTTTCCTGCCTCAGCTGCCGTAGTGCATTAATGAGGTGAATGCGGTCATGGCAGTTCTCAGATCGAATGATACTGGGCAGGCTGTGGCCCTTCCACTGGATCCACTGAAAATGCCTCTGATGTCATCTTGCCTCCGTTTCATAAAAGTGGACTAAGATGCATTTAGTTGTGTGACTTTCTACATGGATATTACACACTTGACTTTCTCAAAGTTACTGAATCAAAGATTTTTAAAAACGTGAAGAGCCTTTTCCCAAGGGTTTCTGTACTCTAGAAGATTTGTTGGTGCTATCAGAGTATTTTCAGCGCTTGAGTAAGTGCATATGGGTGATTCTTGCCACACCAGCCCGTGGACCAAAGGTACCTGCTCGCCGGCCTCACCTTTTCTGGCTCATCTACAGGCGCTGAGGAATCTTAAGGAAGGAATTTGCCATATGAAGAAATCAGCTGAAAACTTCAGAGATGGCTTGCTGCAAAACTTACATATTCTTCTTTGGAAGAAAGAACAATTTAGCAAATCTGTAATGTTTGTATTTTAACAGAAGACTGGTTACCAGCCACGCTTGAGAAATAGGTTAAAATTCTTCAGCAGCAAGTGTGCCATTTTTAAATTGCGCACAAGGCTTTTCATACATTCTTAATACCGTCCATCTGAGAGATGATCGCATGACATAACAGGGACACGGAGAGCTGTAAAATGCTCTAAAAACATTTTTTTTTTCGGGGTGAGCTCAACATTTATTTAGGGTGGTATAGAATTTCTATCTTCAGCTGAGTCTGCATTTCTGAAATGATCATTTGCTGAAGTTACAAAATGATAATAGAATCAGTCAGTGACTAAATTCTTATCTTTTACATGCTCTGCCTTAGAAGCAATAGGTGAATGTGTGCACTTTTGAAAGCACTGTGATGAAGAGTTTTGATAACATCAGTTTTATTTGTGAGAATTTGTTAGTGTTGAACATGAAAAGAGAAACACTGGCCTTACTGTACAAAAACCAGGATGATGGCGGCAGAGCCGTCTCACCGGCTCCCCCACAGCACAGTGGTGGGTGTCGCCGGATGCCCTGATTTCGGCTTTGTTGGGTTGATGTTGATCAGCCAGCATTTGGAAGTGGGAGCCCTAATATGAATCTTTTAGTTGGCATTCAACCACTTTTTATGTTTTAAGACGAACTTACCTAATTGTCCAATGGCAGTTGGGATTATTGAAGCCACCGATCATAGTGCGCAAGTCAACTGATACCTCCCCTCAAGGGCTTTCCTGTCTGCATGTAGCCCAGAGCCCTAGACTGGGGCGACCTCCTGTTTTGTCCCCTTCTGGATGAGAAGAATCCCAAGCTGGTGGAACTGGCTCCCAAAGACCCCGGCAGAGCTCGGGCAGGACTGGTGCCGGGCCTTCCCCATTCCCAGAGGGCCTGCAGAGAGCAGGATGTCCAGTGGGACGAGAGAGCACCAGGGGTCAAAACATGACCACAGTGACAGAACCACGCCAGGCTGATGGGCTGGGCGACAACCCTGGTCAAAGACAACAGGATGGAAACACCATGCATGAGGTTTTGGAGTTCTGTGGGCTCTGGGGTGTGGTGAGGGTGCTACTGAGTTGGGGGGCAGGTGCCAATCTCAGCTTTGACAGTGGGGGCAGCTGAAGCAGAAGATATGAAACAGTGACCCCATCAGTGTTCTGAGAACCCCTAAACCATGGTCTGGCTGGTATGTTTTAACCACGTCCACAGTTAAGGGCTCCAACAATCTTCAGCTGAATTAAAAAAAAAATGCAAATCTTTAAGAACAAGCATTTTGGGGAAGTATTGCCAGTAATCTTTGTGGATCAAGTACAATTACACGTTGTGTTTGGACCAGATATGCCAAAGTTGGCTTGAATCTCTGTACTATGAACAGTCTTGGGAAAAGAACGAGGCGTGTAGTTTGGTGAGTTCTGTCTTTATGGGGTGAATTCCACAAGGCTGGTCTGTTTCTAAGTGGACAAATCAAATTTTCTAAAATAAGCTTGTTCTTACTACTTAAGTGGGCAGCTGCTACAAGCCTTGGCATTAAAAGATCATATTTATTAGCCCTCTTGCTGGATTCTCAGGTTCCCACAAATGTAAGCATCCTATAAAATCTTCCTGATTGATGGAGAACAGTAATGTCGGCACAGAATCCTTCAAGCACTACGATCTTTGAAGTTGGTCTCCCTGCCCGAATGTACAAGGCTTCTTATCAAATATATAAATAACTTAAGATATAACCAGAGCCTGTCAGAATGTAAAAGCTGTAATTTTTGTCCCCCTGCTATATAGTATCTGGCCCACCACAGTTGCCTAGCAAATGTTTGTTGAATGAATGCTCTTAAAAGATTGCCAGTCTCTTCAGCATTTTAAAATCTTTCTTCTGCTTGAGTTTCCCAGAAGTCTGGGATCCATACAAACTGGGCAGCTCCTAGAGTCTTTTTCTAAGTGTATTTTTATATGAAATTATACCATAACATGTACTTTATTGTGCTAGACATACATTTGTCATATACCACAGGGAATATCCCCACAGGTGGTCCTACTGTCAAATCCTTGAGCAAAATGGTGAGGACACTGTACCCTGTTGGACGTGTAGGATTTAAGTCATCTTATATTAAATGCCCATCCCCGCAGAGACCAATACACGTTCTCAGATGCTGAGCCACACCCCTCTTGCCCCATTAGTATCGAAGATTCACAGTGTAGAGAGAAACTTAAACCGTGGAATCCAGTGATTGGGCTCCTGGCTTCAGCTCTGCCGCTTCCATTCTGCAGGATGCTGGGTAAGTTGCATGGCCTTGTTGAGTCTTTGCTTCTTCCCCAGAATAGTAAAGAAAATGATGGGTCCAGGCACACAGTGCTGAGGCCCCATCACATAATATGCGCCGTAATGCATGATACAGGTATGTAGTTCAGAGCCAAGCACAGTCAGAATGAGAAAAAGCTTATTGACTTGACTCTCTGATTGAATGTTACAAGCTGTCCCTGTATTTCCAAAGTTCCTAGATTCTGTTAGGCCACGTAGAAAAATCGTGTACCTGCAGGATTGATGGCTGCCTTGCAGAACTTACTGTTGTGACCCTCTTTCCCCCAAAACATTTTATCTGTACAGGAAATATATAGGTGTTATTGAAACAATGGGAAATAAAAAGAAGAAAAAAATTCACTCATATTCCTACCACCCAGAGACACCTGGGTGGACATTAGTGTCGTTCACTGAGACAGGGAGCTGGGGCACGAGTCGTTGGCAGTGGGGATGTGATTCTGATGTTGAGATGGCTGAACACTAAGGTAAACATCAAGTGAGAGGTGGGACAGGCCGGCCCAGGCCCGAGGGACCGTGACACAGGCACGAGCACAGGGGAGGGGATTCTGACCGTGCCCGACAGTCAGAGACGCCACAGGGTTAGTGAGCTTTACCTGGGCATAGAGTGCAGAGGGAGGGAAACCTGACGGCCTGGGATGAGGCCCGAGGGATGCCACCAGGGCTATAAAACATGGCAGATTAATAATGGTTGAATCACAAATGGGAGCAAATCATAAATCAAAGGACAGAGAATTTTTAAAGGGAAGGAGTGGCCAATAGTGACTCATGCTGCCGAGAATCATGCAAGTAAAAATACTTGAAAGTGATTATGGGTTTGATTGAAATGAACGGTCCGTAGTAGCATGCATGGGGTCAGTTCAGAAGAGTTATGATGTGGAAATGATTTTGAAATCATTGGGTTAAAGGAAGGTGAAGATAAAGAACAGCAAGTAGAGATGATTTATTAAGAGTTTGTGAAAGAAGAGAGAGAAGATGGAAGCTCAAAGAAGAGATGGGCTAAGAAAGGTTTTCTGTCTGATTTTTATGAGAGAGAAATGTTAAACTTACACACATTTCCAAATTTCTTCTCAAACATTATTACTAAATTATGCTTCCACAATTGGCATATGAAACTGGGCTTTCTGGAATAGAACATTACCATTTGTAGTACAGTTTAAGCTCTGCTAGAGTAAGGATTTTTAAAAAATCTCTTGTGCTCTTTGCTGTATATCAGGCACCTAAAATAGTGTTTGGCATATAGTGGGCGCTCAGTAAATATCTGTGGCATGAATGAGTGGAGAATACGTCTTTGTTAAATTGAGGTGAATAAATGGTATCTCCTTGTTGATTGAGTATGAAAGGCTTTGTTAACTAGTAACTCAAGCACAGAGATCCCCGCTGAACTGTGAACTCCTCGGTGGGGAGAGCTACGATTTGTTAGTCCATGGCTCCCCACCATCTTGAACAGAGTTTAGCACTTAAGAGGCTTTCCAGCATATTTGTGCAAAATGACAAATTTCTGCCCTACATACGGGGGGAAAGAAAGAGTTCAAGTAACTTAACCTAGAGTCCAAGGGACTTTGGGAAGAGAGCTTGTTTTCAGCTCCTTAATCTTTAGTTTACTAAGTGAAGAGGGGGTACTTTTTCCTTTTAAATAATCCTGTTTGGAGATTAAAATCTGGAATTAAATTCACTATGGCCATGTTGTTTTCTGCGTGTGAGGCTTCCCCAGTACTGGAACTCCAGCCGGTGACAGAGAGAATGCCATATAATGGTCTCAAGATAATAAAAATGCTGCCCTCAAAGAAGTTTATAGAACATCACAGAGACTGACAAGGTTGCTAATATTTTAAAAATAGCAGCCAAGGATGTGCAGTGTAATGGAGGACTAGCTCAGAGAGGAGGCGGGCAGAGGTGTGCATCTCTTGTAAAATCCTGGAGGCATTCACGGGCTAATGTTGACGAACTGCTGTCCAAGCTGCGCTGCTCAGATTAACAAAAATAGAGCTACGGACCATTAAAGAAATAGAAGCGGCATCTCTACCAAAAATCCCAAGGCCATTTCTTGCTGGTTTCTCTTAGGAACATGCTGTTTACAATGCAGTACAGACCATTTCAGCAGGGAAATACTGCTTTAGAACAGAAAGATACAGAGCTGTTTTGGGCTAAATGGTCAAGTATCTAAAAGCGAAACCTTTGCTAGATAAAAAATTTATTTATATACAGGGCAAAATATTCTTGAACCCTCCATCTTCCTTCTCCTCTTTACACACAAGATTTACTCTTATAGGTCATTAAGGCTCAATGCAAAAACAATCCCTTTGCAGTCCCATCACCCAAATCTTAAAAACCATCTTCTCTGGCCCCACACATAATCACAAGCCCGGACTGTAGTTGGAATATTTATTTATTTATGGTTTATTTGTGTTCTGCCATTGCCTGCGGCTGTACCTCTGTGCGTAGAGGGAAGCGACTTGCTGCAAATTGAATTAGCGGGGGTGAGGTGGGTGTGCTCAGGCTGAAATCCCCCACATTTCTTCTTTTTCTTAGATCTTTGCCTCACTTGATTCACCATGCCTCAGGAAAGTTAGTAATAATTCAATATTCACAACTTATACAGTGAGGACTGATTGGGGTGTGGACTGATTCACAGTCACAGTTACAAATCACCTGTTTAATTATAGTTTCTCAGTTTTGAAAGGGGATGTAATGATTATGTTATTAATTTCAACGATACTGGATTCTTCTTTGAAACAACTTTGCCAATGATTGTTGAGGACAGGCTTGGATGCCTCCAGCGACGGAGATCTCATTATCTCATGACAAAGCCCATCTACCACTTGGCAAGTCTGTTTGAAAAGTTTACCTCATGGTGACCCAAGATCTCTTCTCCTGACCTTCTGTATTGTGATTGTTTTTTCAAGTTTTGCAGCCATTCATAACAAATTTTTTTCTTCCATATGACAAGCTATTGTGTATTTAAAGGTACATGATTCACGTGAGGGTTTCCTTCTCAGGGCAAGTGTCTACAACTTCAGTCATTTCTCAGTTAATTTGACTTCGAGATGCCTCAATATCCCAGTCACTTTTTTTTATTAATATTTCTCTTAAAATGTGGATCACACAATAGAATTCATTACTCTGGGTGTGGCTCGGCCAACACAGAAAAGAGCTACTCTATCACTTTTCATTTTCTAGAATATTTATTTTATTTTATTTTTTCATGAACCATATTAATTTAGGCCAAGATTACATTTGTTCTGGATAATCACGTCAATGTATTGATGCATGCTGAGCGTACTGACAACTGTGCTTTGTCACATAAGCTGCTGCTAAGCCATGCCCCTCCCATTCTGTACCTCTCTGATTTATTGGCTAAGATGATAGAAATTACATTTAACATTATTTAGTTTTATCTTGTAAGACCCAGGACATTTCTGTGTTCTTTTAATATATGCTTTGATCATTTTCCCCCATCTAGTCCGCTTATCTCTGTCAACTCCTTGTCACCTGCAGGTTTGAAGCGTAGAACTCGGTTTTGCCCGGTTCATTGATGGATATATTGAACCTCAGCATTCCCTCTAGGTGGGCATCATTTCACCAGTCAAAGTCTTTGGATAAGGTCATTTAACCAATTTCAGACCTGTAAATACCAAATTGTAGTTAAGAGCATGGATTGAAAAGTTAGAGATTCTAGACATGAGACATGATTCACAAAGCTACCACATCAAAGATGTAATATTTTAAATACCCTTGATACCTTAAGGTTTCTTACTTTTAAAAAGAGACTAACATATATACCTCCCAGAGTCTGGGAAACACTTTAAATGGGATGGAGTATGTAAATTGCTTAGCATAATGTCTGGCACATAGTAAGTACTCAGTTAATACTGGCTGTCTTCATCATTGTGTTATTTGGGGAAACACTAGCTATAGTAACAAATAACCCCAATATTTCAGGGCTGTGTAATAATTTGATGAGGGCTGTGCTGGTTGGCAGGTAGCTTTCTTCCATGTTGTGATTCAGGGACCCAGGCTCTTAAGATCTCAGTGTCTTCTTAAGATCTAGGCTCTTAAGATTTCAGTGTCTTCTTTGTCTAGGCAGAAAAACATTAAAATAGGGTGGAGAAGTACACCCACTTCCTATCTACTAGCCTAGAAGGGAAGTAAGTCACCCAACTCACATTTCACTTCAGAACACTACCTGATGGCTGCACCCACCTACAAGGTGGGCTCAGGCCATGTGGCTAGGAGGCCACTTCTCAGTGTCAGCTTAGCACTTGGTAAGCAAGAGCGCACCTTTCTGGAAAGCAGTTTACCAGCTCTCCACAAGAGCCACAGTCATCATCACCAATATTCCCTCATAAAAGCACATGCAGCTCATGTCCTTCTAGCTTGTCCAGCGAGATTCTGTCAGCAGCAGTGAGAAAAGAGCCGACATGTTGCCAGGTCCTCTTTACATGCTGAAAAGTTTGGGGCCGGGGCCATCATAAAATTATTACAGAAATGCAGGAAAGAGCCTGAGAGGTAAACCAGGCATATATGCCCTGATGTGCCTAGCGTGGCCCCAGATTTCAGGAGCTGGTTGTCGTTGTAGGTCTCTGGCCTTTCACGGCCTGGTCATAGTGACTGACAGAAGTGAGGGGCGTTGGCAAGAGGCACAATCCTGCAACAGAAAGGACTTCATTTAATGCTAAACAAAAACCCTTTTAATCTAAATTATTTATTTCAGATAACTTTCTACATCTATTAGCTATGTTCCCTATCTCACATTCTCACATACCTTTAATTTTGTTTCACATTTTATGGTAATACTCCCTTGGACACCATTTTAAGTATCTATCACTATCAATTGCTTGCTATGTTTTCCCATATACACATAAATGTGTGTGTGTGTGTGTGTAATCATGTGGGGTTTAGAATACAAGTATAAAGAAAAAAGCAAAACATTGCCAATAATCTTCAGTGAGAGGTAGTAACAGTTTAAGTTTTGGTGTGTTTCTAATATCTTTCCCATTCACATTGGAGAATTATTATTAATGGCTATATTATGCTATTTGGTGAGTATATGAATATGCCATTGCTCACTCAGATCCCCATAACCTGCGTGTCCATATAATAGTATGAGCCACAATACACTGTGCTGCAACCTTCATGAGCTCTGTGACCTTTTAACTTGTCACACAACTTACTTTGCTGATTGAGGGTATTTACATGTTTAGGTGGCGTGAAACTGGGCATGGTTAATTAGAAAGTGCTGAGCTATACTAAAGGCATGTGCTCAGCTTGTTTTTGCCTGTTTCCTGCTGCCCCGAGGCAGTGTTTCACTGTATTGTTTTGACATGAATGTTAACTAAGCAGTCCTGGAGAAGGCAGTGGTGTGACCTTTCCTAAGGGGCTAGGAGAGCTTAGCTCTCTTAGAAGGACGTTCTCCAGGTCCAGAGAATTCATGGGATGGTTTTGTGCAGGTGAAAAGGGGTTAAAATAGGACCAATGACAGGCCAGGTAAAGAATAGAGTCACACAGTATCAACGTGCAACTGAGCAGCTTGCAGAGAGAAGGCAGAGGGCAAGGGCGGGGCTGGGCAGGACCATGTTCTGTCTTGGTGTTGCCATATGGGAACTGGGGGAGGTGATGGCGACAGCCCTGTTTGACAGAATCCCCTCCTTTTCTGGGCATTCATTGTCCGGCTCATGTCTTCACACCCGGCAGGACCCTCCGAGGCCCTGTGAGAGCTGGGCTGGTGAACGTCCCCCAAGGTTCCCATCCTCCAGTAGCTCAAACCCTCGTTGAAGTACTGCTTGGAAGGGATTGAGGTTAGTAATCATCTGACCTTAGAATAGGGAGTTTGTCTTGCCTTACCTGCATTATGTTGCATTACCCTGTCATCACATGAGCCCTAAAAGCAATATAAAAAGGCAGAGGAGTCAGGGGGCTGTAGCAGAAGAGGAGCTCAGAGAAATTCAGAGCCCGAGAAGGACTCGCCCCCCTCTTACCCCAGTTGCTTGCTTTGAGACGGAGGAAGGGAGTGAAGGACAGCAGGTGTCCTCTAGGCTGAGAGTAACACCCAGCCTGCTGCCTGCGTGGAAATGGGGGCCTCAGTCCTGCAGCCATAAGGAACTCAGTTCAGCCATGACCTGAACGAGCTCAGGAACAGATGCTTTCCTAGCACCTCTAGGAAGGAACGGAGCTCTGCAGATACATGGTTTTCGACCTGTGGAACCTGGAACAGAAAACGAGCAGAGCCAGACTGTGAATCATTTTCTGATTGAACGACTGTGGGCTAGTAACTGGGTGCGGTTTTAAGCCACTACCTTTGTGTTAATTTCTTAGAGCAACAATAGAAAACCAATATTGTCCCAATCATATTTAAGCATAACTTCCTCTGCCAAGTTCCTCTCTGTCAAAATGCCCTTCTCCCTATTTCTTGAGGTAGGCAGGCCCTACTCATCCTCTGACGTGACTGTCACCTCCTCTGGGCAGTGTGCCTCGATACGGCTCAGGGTGACCTGGGGGCCCTTTCTCTGTGCTCTGTGAAAGCCTTGCCGACCTCCAGCACGGAGGAATCCCGCTGTACTTGTCTCTGTGCCTCTTAAAGAGCCTTGAACAGGTCTTTGGATGAGGGTCCCTGACCTGTCTGACCGCCTCTGCAGGGCCTCGCTGCGCATAGACATGGTCGCTGAAACAGTGGTTGAAGGCACAGCGGCCCTCAGGTCACTGAGCTGGATCAGAATGCTTAATCACAAAAATAAGATGATTTTCTTTTTGCCAATTCACAGAAAACATACAGTTATTAAAACTTCCCAAATTTAACTTTGAAACTAGTTAAAAAATATTTTTAGGCTTTTTTCAGACTTCCACCACCTGCTATTGCTTATCTTCTAAGAGCTGGTCCATGGAAAAATGCAAGGAAGAGGTAAATTATTAACAATTTAGAAACTTAGGAGAAGGCACTGGTGCTTTGAAAAAAGCATTTTTTTCATGAACTCATGTTTATGATTGTGAATTTATATTACATCCATCCATATAACTCCGTCCTGTGTTAACAATTGGTAAAATCACTCCTCCTCCATGTGACACCAGTATTATGTTTTATATTGTACTTCATCATGTGCTACAAATAGCATACGACATCCTTGCACGCTGTTCCCTGAATCAGCTGAAGGGGCTCCGACCCATGAAATCATGGACTTGGAATCATAGAATAGTTTTCCCACTCATGTCTAACAGGATGCACAGCAAAAAAGAATCTGGGTAATGTGTGAGGTGAAGCAATTCGTCAGCTCGCTTGCTCATTCTCAGACCTGCCTGACGGATACATATAAGCTCCTCTTTCTTACACGGTTATTATTAGTGCCTTTTCCCACATGCCACCTTCCGCCCTTCTAACAAAGCAGCCCTTTTAAAACAGGTCACCAGACGCGGTGCACGTCCAGTAGGAACTCGTGGGGGCACCTCGGGCAGCGCGTGGAGGGCGGCGGGTGAGCGGACCAGACCTGGGCAAGGGCCTGGGGGAGCGGTGATGATGAGCGCGTGGGTCCGGACTCTGCCCGCAGAGGCCGAGGGAGGCCCGGTCCTCCCAGCCCCGCACTGACCGCGGGCCGCGCCTGATGCCTCAGTGGGAGCGGTCAGGGCCTTTTCTCCTCCAGAGGCCGACGGCTGGCAAGCCAAGAGAGACGAGCCTGGGAAGCCTGGCTTCCTTCACCGTACAACTTGTTTGTTTAATTGACAGCCAGTTGTGCAGATTCCCTGGGAGCTGTTAAATGCATGTGCGGAGACGCGGAGAGGGAGGCATGCACGTGTGAACAGCTACCGCCGAACATCCGTATGTTGTGTTGCGCTGAATTAGTTTTCCCACGGAACGGGGTGGGTAGAAGTGAGAAGGATGTACTATCATAATAGCCTATTTGTGGAGGTAGCATATGTTTTAAAAAATCTGGCAACGTTTAGAACTCTGCTTAGTTTAACATAATTTTGAGTAGCCATGTTGTATATCTAGGAAGACTAATTATACTGTCTAATAGAAAGGCTACCTTAGCATCCTTTGCTTTATAATGACTTTGGGGAAGAAACCACTAGAATGAGTTATATACTTGTAAAAAAATTTAGGTGATAATGACTCAGAAAAGCAAAGTCATTTTCCTCTCCGATCACCCAGTGGTTACCCTGTGGGTGTATCCTCCGTGCTTTGTGAGCACATGAAAGTCTCAGTTCATGAGAGCTGGCTTGGCGGCGGGCCTCTGTGGACGGAAGGAGTGGGTCTGCCCTTAAGGATGCCTCACTTACTTCTCGGGAGCGATTCGAACAGTGAGGGGGCCTGGGAGGGTGTATAAGACAACCTTATGCTACACCAGCAGGAATTTTATGTTTAGGCCTCTTTATTTAATTCTCAGGGCAGTCGACTTGCCTAGTACATATGAGCTTCTTGCACAGATGGACTCTCACTAGGGAGGCTTCTTAAAACTATTTAATGTAGGTGTGCTTTTTAATTGTATCCAGACTTTTAAAAATTTGTGTATTTATTTCCCTCACATCCGTCTAATCTGGATGGACAGAGGTAAGTAAGAAAAGAAAATCAAAGTCATCCTGATCTTTATTTTCTTCTGTTTCTTTAATCTGAACATCTGTCAGAGCAGAATTCTCATTCTTATATTTTTAAGCAGTGTCATATTATGCCCTTTAGAATGAATGCTGGTAGCCTAATACTCATTTGTTGATTTAACCATTTATCAAGTCCCTGGAGAGCAGGGCCTTGTAATTCCAATGCTTGGCACCCAGTAATGGTTTTTGAATTAATGCTGGGGGCCGAAGAAAGGGTGGGGAAGACTCAGGTTGGACTCTAGCCTGGAGGAACTCATCGTCCAGTGGGGGGATCGGGCATGCTGCGCGCTGGGTCTTGAGTTATAAACAGAACTAAACCAACCAAGCGGGCCGCTTCTCAAGCAAGCAGCAAGCCCTGAAGTTGGAGGGAGGATCAATCACCTGCTGCCCTTAAATAGCCCCGTCTGACCATCAGTATGTGGCTTTTGTGACGGTTGCTTCACGTAAGGAGTACAGTATGAGAGTGAGCAGAGAGACCCTCTTAGATCGTGACTGACCCATATGGAGCGCCAACCAGCGACTCGCTTAGCACTGATCTGTGCACCCACGAGGCCTAAGGAAGAATCAAGGCAGCTAACTTTCTGTTTCAGGAGGCAGCCGATGAAAGTAGATCCTGTTTTGGGGTGGACTGGACGATGGCTTAGGAGATGAAGTGAAAAAATTCAGCCTCGTGTTTGGGGAGAAGATACACGTAGAGCCTTCCCCTAGGACATAGTTAAAATGGGGCTATAAAATACCGTAAAATATTTGGGGACGCCTTGTGAGGCAGGAAGGCATATGGCCAGGCCATCAAGCTCACCTGGCCTTAGACACCTGGCCAGTGCGAGCTCCGTCCGTCCCCAGCTCCGATCCGACCTCCTCCGGCCAGGGTCCCGGCCGGGCCGGTGGTTCTGTCTCTCCTTCAGTGCCCCTGGTTGTCTTCCTTCTGAACATCCGATAAATGCCTCTGGTTTTGATTTCCTGCTGACCCTTGGCTGCAAATCCCGATTCATTTTCCCTTATTGCTTTTCTGATACCCGTTTCCATCTTACCGCATCTTGTTGCTTAACTGATTCAAAGGCCCCTTAGCTTGGTAAAGAGACGGATCCGAGTGTCCTGGCAGGTGACAGGGGTCCTGGAGCAGTTCAGCCCTAACTGCCATTCCTGGGGGACAGAGAGGCAAGGGCCTCATCAGGCCTCACCAGGTACTTCTTGACTCTTGTCTTCAGAGACGGTGACAGATGGAGGGACCGGTGGACTTCAGAGACAAGGCCCCACTCCCACTCCCCTGTCCGGTGCACAGCGTCTCCCACCTGTGTACATTTTGCTCAAACATCAGCCTCTCAGTGAAGCCTGGCCTTACCACCCCACGTACAATTGCAGTCACCTGGTGGCCCCTTCATCCCTCATACCATGATCATATTTTTCTGTGTCACTTATCACCTTATCACATATAACTTATTTATTATGTTTATTGTTCAAATTTTGTTTCTTCCACCAGAATGTAAATACTGTAATTTTTGTTTTCACTGATGTAGCTCAAACATCTAGACTAGTGCTTTTTCATGTAGATGATTGTTAATAAATGTTTATTAAATAAATGAATGAATGACTCCCATGTCCACATCACTGCCATAATTAGGAAAGGACTTGTTTTGCATTCTTAATACTAATGTCAAATATCCATTTTCTGGGAGTCTTTAAATCAAGCTTTTTTGCAGAAAATGGTATTTATGCAATATGAAATGATTAGTTATCACTGCAAAAAAAATAAAGATTTGGGAGAATGGCTTTGATAAACTAGAGATGCTAAAAGAATGTTAGATTTGCTTCCGTACAACAGGACAACCTGGGAAATAAAGGTATGTAACTTAAGGTCATGTTATCTTGAGTATGAATTTATTAACTTGTTTGTAATGTGTAAAAGGATATGACAGCATGCTATACCTGAAATAAAAGAGTAAACTATCACCTTACTGCCCCTCCAGAACAACAAAAAAGTCCCAGTAACCTGCAAGACTTAATGGTCTTTTGTGTAAAAGGAATGGAAAAAAGGTTCAGAAACCTTCCCCTGCAAAGAAAAGCAGTCACGTGCTTCTCCCCTCAACATGCAAGGGGAAAACTTAGATGTGCTATCAGAACTGACTTGTCAGCATCACTGTAAGGGGATGTCCGAGGGGTTTGAGAACACTTAGGTTTGTTCTATAAATAAAAACCCATAGTTTAAATTATTCCTTCTAAGTTCTTGGAAACCATGTGCTCAATGAGATGGCTGAAAACGGGTGAGTTTCCGGGGTGCCTGCTTTTAAGTAACAACCAGGCATGATTTTTCAACATAAGGTTCACAGGCCTGTGCCAAAAGCTGATTAAACTGCTCAGTTAAATGAACAGAGATGACAAACAGGACCAGCCGCAGACCAAGGGTCAGTCCCGCCAGCTGGCGCACAGTGTGAACTGGGAGGTGTCCGTCTAGGGAATGTAATTACAGTGCAAATGGACCCTCAAAATACAGGGTTTCATGAAATGGGCAACCCACTTTCATGATATCCCAATTCTTTAAAAAATGTAGCATCCAAAACTCTCAGACTTGGGGAAAAGTGACTTTGTCCCTGGAGAGTGGTGGATTTTACATGAACTACTCTGGCTGATTTTCTTAGGTGATTAAGCCACACGGATGTAAAGCAAAAATATTCTCTCTTCCAATCCTGGCTCTCAGCTGTGGGTGTGGTGAGCCCTTCGTGGGACTTCGGCAGAACTGCTGGGTCCTGGGTTCTGCTTCAGACGCCTGGGAGCTCAGCGGCCTTGGGGCCCTGCAGCTGTGACGGGGGTGCTATTCTGGGGTCTCTGAGCCTGTTGCCGGCTTCTAATTACTACAGAAAGGGGCATCTGGAGAAGGAAATGGGTGATAAACAGTCATTTCAGTTAAACCCTCCTGGATTTACAACTCTTTATTCCCAATTCTGAAATCTCAAATGCTTTGAAAGAAAAAAACCAAACATTTTGTAACCTACTTAGGGGCAAAACCTGCTGCTTTCATTCAGATTTTGGCAAAACCACATCCGAACTGACACTAAGCTCTTCATGCTCTGTATTTATCCCAGCAAGTCGGTGAGTCGTGAGTTGTGTTGGGGAAGCACGAGTGTGTTTTACTCTGGAGTGCGTGCCCCTGACACACTGCGTGTGTACTGTGCTCGCCACCCGGAGTCTGAAGAGCTCTGGGCCCCACGGCGGGCCTGGCCTCATGAAGAGCTGGAGAAGAGAGGCTAGTCTTGTGGTAATGCTTCAACAAAAATGGCATTTGCTCTGTCCTACATCAAATTGAGTTGAGTGGATTCTGCTGCCTGGTGCAAAAGTCCTGGGGCGGAGGCTCTGACATGCGTGCTTTGCACCAGCACAACCTTAGGTAGCAGATCATTTAAGGTAGTATCTCCCCCAGGCCTGCATTAGTCAGAGTTCATCAGAGAAACAGAAGCAAAGGGATTTACATGTGTGTACAGGAGGAGGTTAATTGTGGGAGTTGGCTTGCACGCTTGGGGAGGCTGTGAAGTCGCAGGATCTGCTGTCTGCAAGATGGAGAGACAGGACTGCCGGTGGTATAACCCAGCCCAAATCCAGAAGGCTGAGAACTGGGGGTGGGGGTGGGGGTGGGGGGGCCACTGGTGTGTGAGCTGGAATCCGAGGCCCTGAGACCCAGAGGCACCAGTGTCCAAGGACGGGAGGTTATGGCTTTTCCAGCTCACTTTCAGGACACACTGGATGTTTTCAGTCTTTTCATAAGGAAATTGTCATTTTCCAAAGGCAAGTCTGTGAGGAAAGAGGATGGAACGTAAAATGGCCTAGTTCGGCTGTGGTGCTAAGCTGCTCTGCCCAAGTCATGAAACTTCTCTGTCTGTGTCTCCACTTGCTGGGTGGAGATTATTGAGCCTGCCCAGCACCAGGTGGCTATGGGTGCATGTGAACTGATGTTTCTAAGAGTGCTTTATAAATGGTTATATATTTCATGTAAGTGAAGTATTGGTTGAATGCATTGAGTAAATGAAACATTTTCACAAATTCTGAAAATAGATAATAAATTATTAGTTGGAGTGAAATGTTCATATCAATGAGGTAGACACATGGTCCATCAGCCAGGAGCTTGGACTTGGCCTCCATTTAGTCTGCATCCTGGCTGGTCACCTGGTGACCTCGGACCAGTTATCACACCTCTCCAAGCTACAGGTTCCTGCCTGTAAAACTAGAAACACAGTAATGCCTGGATTGTAAAAAGATGCATGTTAATTGGTTCTCAATGAACATATGTTAAGCTTCCAAAGATAAGAAGTGAATATTTGATTAGCTTTTTCTCTGCTTCAGATTAATTAAAGGTACAAATGAGGTATGTGTTGGGAGGGGAGACATTTCTCAAGTGCAACCAGCCTCTATAATTGTAAACTTAAAAACAAAACAGAGAATCTATGGGGTTTATTTGACTGTGCCCCTGTGAAAATTATTACATGACTTTATTCTTTCCAGAACTAACTATTTCTACACATGAATAATGCCTTTCTAGGACTAGTGGTGAAAACATGAATTCTCTATAAAATTGTGTTTTATACAACGCTGAAATGAGGGCGATAGGAAGGGTGCGGAACAAGATAACAATGAAAAAGCCTGAGTTATGCCAGCCGCTGTCTCCCAACACTAAACACCGTGGCTGGTTAATTTTTAAAAAAATCAAACGAACAGGTAATAAAAGCAGCGATCTTTTCAAAACAATGGGCTTTTTATTTTAGAAAAATAAAGGATATTCTTAGAGATCAATAATGAAATACAACTCAAACCCAGATAGGTAGGGAGTGGGTCAGTGCCAAGCACATGGGCACCACCAATCATCAGGGACTCAGGACTCTTGTTTTTACACTCAGGTGAGGAAAAGGAGACAAAACTAGGGGTCCGGACCAGATACGTTGTCAGAAACAATGAACACAAAGCCAGAAGCCTCGAAGAGCTACACTGTCTGTGAGAAAGTTGACCAGAAAAATATTTCCTCAAGTGAGGAGGCCCCGTAGAGACTTGGCTGTCCTGGCATGGGTTCTTGGAGGAGTGGGATTTTAACCATAAGCTGTTTCACAAGTGGGTGGATGGCCAAATCCTCGCTACCTGCAGGTTTTCAAAAGTCCACACTGAGAATTTATTTAAGTGATTCCAGGTTGGAAGTTTCCCAGAACCCTTCACAGAACCCTGCATAAATTCTCTCTGGAAGAACATATTAACAAATCAGCCCTTAAAATATCTCCACAAATCAAATGTCAATAAACAACGACTGCATAATCAGAAATTACAAAACACTCAAGAAGCAAGTATCTTGAGAAACAATAGTAAATACAACCGACAGAATTAGATGGACACAAATTTCAGTTTTTAGAGTTATCTGTGTAAAGCATACAGTAATATTTTCAAATAATATATTCAAATAAATGAAGAGGGAATTGAACAGAGAAGTAAAGAATGAAAGAATGGGTCATTTGGAAATGACCCCATAAATCTTTGGAAAAAAATATATAATGATTGAAATGAAAATTTTAGTTGCTGGGTTCAAGGGCATATTAGACAAGGATAGAGAATTAGTATAGTATAAAGTACACCTGAAATGTGTTTTTCTAGACTGATTCACAAAGAAATAGAAAATATCTAAAAGAAGGTAAGAGACATGAAGTGAGATGTTCTCATGTGCGTCTAATCAAAATTCTAGAGGGTGAAAATAGGGAAACTTTAGGAGAGAGAAGAAACATTCAAAGAAAAAAGAAAGAAAGAATTTTCTCTGATTGTTGAACTGCATGAATCTTCACCTGCTGAAAATACTATATATTTAAAACAGGGAAAAAATTTCTTACCTAGAGAAATTAGAATGAAACAACATATCATCAAGGGAAAAAATAGCTTTAAAGGTGACAAGAACAAAGCAAGTTGCATGTAAAGAAATGACAGAGACTTGATTTCTAACTGGAAACAGTAGAGTCCAGAGAAAGATACCTTCCATGTGTCAAAAGAAAATAATCTTAGAATAGTATGCCCTGTAAAAACTCTCCTGCGACGACAAGGTCCACGTACAAGTTTTCAGAAAAAGCAAACTCTATCCCTAACAGACCCTAACTAAAGAAAGTTTCTAAGACAACATTAAGATTTTTTGAAATGACTCTAAAAAGGCAATCTGAGATGCGAGAAGGGATTTGCAAACAAAAATATTTAATGTGTTTTTAATTAAAAGCAAATACTGATTATATGAAACAGTAACTATAATGACTTATTTGTTAAAAATAAGCAGGTGTTAGTAAAAGCCAGATGGAATTAAGTTTCTGAAAAAAGTTGCATATCAGTTGGAAAGGGTTGATCAGGGTTCACTTACTCTGAACTCTTTACATCGTTTGGGAGTGAAGTGTTGATGGTGAGTGCATAGCTTTTGCTAGTTAATGTACGCAGAGAAAAATTTCCAGGGCAACTTCTTAGTGAATAGAAATAAAGGAGCACCCAAAACAATAGAGAAAAAAAGAAATGAAATGCAAATAAAAACTCAGTCGATCTGAAAGAAGGCAAAAATTGAAGGAAAAAAGAGTTTCTGCAAAACAAGATATAAAAGGAAGTCATAGAAATAAATTGTATTAGCACAATTATTGTAACTTTCTGTTAAAGGACAAAGATGGACAGATTAGCTTAAAGCAGTTCCATCTGTATGTTGTGTATTGATTTTCTATTGCTGTATAACAAGTGACCACAATCTTAGTTGCCTAAGACAAGACCCATTTATCAGCTCACAGCTCTGTAGGTCAGAAGTCCGCCTGGCCTGCACTGGGTCCCCTGATTAGGATCTGCAAGTCTGAAATCACACTATTGGCCCTCCTGGGGTCTTACATGGAGGGTTTGGGGAAGAACACGCTTCCAAGCTCATGCAGCTTACGGCAGAATTCAGTGCCTTGGGTTTGTTGGGCTGAGGTCCCTCTTTCCTTGTCCCAGCTCCTCTCAGGTCCTTCCAAATGGTCCCTTCATCTCAGCAGAGGAGAACAGCCCTCACCGTGAATCTCCCTGAAGCCTCAAATCTGGTTTTTCTTTGATCTTAAAAGGCTCATGTGATTAAATTCAGTATACCCACCACTATTCCTTCTGCCACGCACCACAGTCATGAAATGATAGCTTATGGTAGGTGCAGGCTCCACCAGACCTACAGGCTGGGGTGACCCAAGGGCGAGTGTCCTTGGGGATTGTTACTAGAACCCTGCCCCCACATGCTGCTTCCAGGAGTCATGCCCAAAACACGAAGAGACAGAAATTCTGAAGGCAAAGGAGTGGAAAACATGCATCAGGGAAGGAAGCACTATCCAAAACAAATGGATGTAGTTATGTTGTTCTGAAGCATATGGACTTTTGGGGGAAAACAGGCATTTTTAGTGTTAAAGAGAGTTACTATATTATGGTGAAAATTTCAGTTCACCAGGAAGGTGTAACAATTTTAAATTTATATGTACCTTCTAATGCCCCTTCAAAGGATAAGTTGACAGAATTTGGTAATTGATAAATCCACCACCATAGTGATGATGTTAAAAAAGAAGAAACACCAAAAATGAATGAGGCTAGCATGAAACATTAAGAACTTAGGCGGAAAAAAACAGGAGAATTGGCCATATAAACAGAAGGAAGGAAATAAAGATAGGAGTAGAAATTAATAGGATAAAAATAAAGGTACTATAGAGAGGATTAAGATATTAGAAAAACTTTAAAAGCCTAATACAATTGACAAATCTTTACAAAATTAATCAACATTAAGAGAAAAGGTACAAAATAAACCATATGAAAAATGCAAAAAAATTATCAATGGAGATCAAAGATACAACTGTAAGCTTCACTCTAAATAAAACAGAAAAATAATGTTGAACAAAAAGCCACATGCAGGAAAATCATTCTGTGTCATTCTATTTAGCTATAAATTCACAAAATATATATAACTAATCAACATTTGATTATGTCTATGGTTATATCCAGATAGCATAAAACCACAAAGAGAAAGAAGGAAATGGGGATTCTAAATACAAGGTTCATAGGGAAAGAAGGGGTGATCTGATGGGACAAGTACACACGAGGCCTGAAGGTCTTCCCTTCAGTCTAACGTCTCCCAACTGAGCTATTTTGACTTCCCTGAAGATCTTTGCTTTTATTCCTTTTTTTTTCAAGGTAGGTAGAGGGAACATACTCTGCTAATGAGCTTTATTCCTTATGCCTTGTATGTATATTTTATGCCCTTCGATATATATAAAATTCTTAATTTTAATGAGACCATCTTGACTGTGTATTTACATCTGGTATATTAACAAAATGACAGAAAAGTTTGATTAAATCACACTTATTAGTGTAACTTTTAAAGTGCACATATGCCCTAAAACCCATATTTTACTTATATTTGAAATGAAAGTATTTGGTTTGATTTTTAGACCATGAATGCTTGGTAGGATTTCTTTTTGCAAAGATACACATTCAGGTTATTACTTCTAAATTCCAAGTTTGCTTTTATGTCACCCAAACTCAGTCCACAGTGGTCAAATTATATCCATCTTCAGGAAACAACAGAACATGGAAATAATGCTTAAACTTAAACCCTTCTCCTCGGTGCTTGCTTCCTTTATAATCTCTCAAGTTCTGCAAACACTGGTGGTTATGTCATGTGGACGAACCAGGATTTTCCTGGCTTATTATTCAGTAACAGGAATGTCAACCCGGTTGAACTTTCACCCCAAGGGCATATAGCTTTGGATTTGTACCTTGTGGAGTTGACTAAAACATCTTGATAAATGATATTCTACAAGCATATAATCTGGTACTGAGCCTGGGGGCCGAGCCAGGTCTTTGACTCTGTCATCAGGCCCGCGTGTGTTAAGGATTTCAGAAAACTGGAACGCAGGGCCCTTGAAAGGAGACTGATTGTCCCTGTGAGGAGGTGTTTTCTCTGCCTGTGTTCCCAGGCCTCCTTGGTGGGTGATGGTTCTTACAATTACATTTTGATATTTTGAACACATTGTTAATTTCTCTTCCTATTGGCTCTCCACTCATAGATATTGTCACGGCCATCATATTATTGCATATTTTATATAATTAATTTCTCTACCCATGTTAAGAAAACAGAAAACTTATGCATACTGAAAAACTACTTATTCTTACAGGCCATAAAAACCAAAAATAAATGCTCAACAATGTAATGCTGGGCTGCTGTGATTTGATAATTTAGCCACCCATAAGGAACAGCATGTCAGAAGATGGTGTAAATATTTTTCTCCAGGTTTCTTGCTCAGGAAAACCAGTAATAATTCTCATTCCTTCCATTTATTCTAAATGATAATTCAGTGTGGTGGAAAGCAAATTGTACTGGAGCACATCATATTTACTTTGCATTTGTTAGCACACTGAAATTTTGCAGACTTTTCTGGGAAGGCGCTTTCTGACTGTACATTTTTGTATTCAGGTGATTCAGGTGTCTTTTTCTAAATGCTTCTGTATTCTGAGACATGCCCAATTTCCTTACTAAATAATAAAACAGTCCGTGACACGTTGTAAGTCAGTAGGGACCCAGCAGTAAGGTGAGATGCACGAAACAGTGGTGCCGGCCGTCACTGGGGGTAATAAGCAGGTGCATTAGTATTCATGCTCTATGAAATCCTGGTTGTGCTTCTAAAAAGCTAGAATTCATTTCAGGTTTAATGTTCACCAGTAGATGTTTGCCAGTTTTCAGATGCTTCTTGCAGCAATTCATTCAAGGCATCACTAGGTGATTTAGAAAAATTTCATCCATTTACTTAATTGTGTATCAGCTAATGCTCCTCAGTGAGTATGCATGATCCTTTCTGATTGTTCAGCTGGAAGTGCTGTTGTGTAAGGCTGTGTACGTGTGTGTGTGTATGTGGTGTGTCATGTGTGGTGGGAGTCATGGGCAGCAGAAGGGGAAGCTCCACCCGTGGTCCTCTACAATCCAGTATTTCCTAGTGTCAGAGAAACAGTTTAGACTTCGTTTCCATATTGGGCGTCCTAAGAGGGAGAATAATTCAATAATACAAGGGATGCAAAGGTATGCCAACCACAGGACCACCACATACAGATGCACAGGCTGGCCACTGGCCACCTCCAGAGGCAACTCTGCACCACCCTCCCCCAGAGCTGCCCACTGTGTCTGCATCAGGATGAGGCATTTCAAGGTACCACTGCTAAGTCTTTAAAATGTATAATTAATATGTGTCCTTATCTAGTTCATCTAAAACACATAATAAAGCAGATATATTGTGCACATGGGTAATGTGTCTATGCATGCATCTTAGGCTTAATATCCCTCTTGTTTGAAATCATTATTTGATTTCTTTATTTTTCTAGGAGTTGGTAGGGACCATCTAGACCTCTTTTAGAAGCTTAACTGTACATCTCCAGTACAACTTTCCAGGCAGCGAAGGGACAGGGTTGGGAGGAAAAGGAGTTCCCATACTGTAGTCCTACTATGTCCCCCCACCCACTCCTGCCACCTGCATTCACACCTTCATCCTAGTTGCTGGCGAGGTTTAAGTGGAAGATACCCAAGGAGTGCTGAGGGGGGTCTGTGTGCTCTGTCTTCCCCGCTGGCCTCTTCTGCACTCCATGTCCTTCTTGATTCCCTTTTGTTCATCCAGTAGTCTACCGATCCTGATCCTTTTATTCATTCATTCAACAAATGTTCACCGAGAGCCTGCAGTGTACTAGACACAATGCTACATGACGGGGACAGAACACAGGGAATTTCAAAGCACATGCCAGTGTACGGGTTGGTGTTGAAAACTTGGATTTAATTGTCTGTTCATGCTTAGTAAGGGCCAAAAAGTGGCTTACAATTCTCTCTAAATAATGTTTCTATCACTGATGTGTACCTGTATATTCTCAATGAAATCTAAATGAAAGTGGCATCAATGGGTCAGGAGAAGAATCGCCGCAGCAATGGGGCGCCCTCACTGATCACCTCAGCTGACTTCAAGCACACAAGGGCCTACAAAAACCCAAAAGTATCGTAGTCATGATGCTGATACAAGGACCTTTCTTTAAGTGTTTAGAAGTAACTACATACATCCATGAACATCATCTGTTTCTAGTAGCATATCTTGCTGTACTTTTTATGAGATGGGAGACGCTGTTGGGAAAGCATTATCACTATTACCTTTAGGAGTTGAGAATTCTACCCACCGGATGCTCTTACAGAATACCTAGCATTCTCCTGACTATGTGTTCACATTTCACTTACACAATACGTGTGTGTATCCAGATATCCTAATTAAATGTTTATATCACCACATATGCTAATTTAAAGCAAAGCTCTCCTTTAAAATCACCTTTCAGAGAGTCTGCAACTGCCTTATGTTCAAGTTCCTACAAAAACTCGTATCATGTTTAATTATCTTATTTTGAACAAAGTATATGAGGGGGAGGACATAATAAATAACACTGATAATTAAAAGCTAGCTTTGAATGTTATTTAGGTCATCTGAGGGATACCATTAGGAAGGAGACAAGCATATCACAGATGTAGTAATTATTTTTGGCAGGTAGGGACTCAAAACTGCATTTGTAAATAAGCCTTTTAATAATCGCTTTAAATATCAATATAGAATTTTCATCTTAAAATAGGAAGATTTGGGCAATCAACCAAAAGAACATGGAGCACAAGAATCAGAAATGAGCCACATGGAGAAAGACAAACCCCAGAACTTTGCTCATATGTGGAATCTAAAACCAAAATCAACCTAACAGCAAAAGACTTCTAGACACTGAGAAGTGGCTGGCGGTTCTCATGAGGGAGGGCTTGGGATGGGTGACATAGGCGAAGGGGATAAAGAGGCACAGAATCTATCATGATGTAAATTAGTCACGGGGATGGTAGTGCAGCATACAGAATACAGTCAGTAGTTCTGTAACATCTGTCTATGTTGACAGTAGCTACACTAGTTGGGGTGGATTTAATAATGTGGGTAACTGTCAAATCACTATGCTGTAGACTTGAAACCAATGTAATGTATATCCAAAAAAATCAGAGGTGCTAACTTTACCTTAAAATGAAGCCACATGTTTAGCTCTGAAGATCAGACTGTGACAGAGGGTCCCCACAGGTAGAGACAGTGAGCTGTGCTCCAAGACAGTGCTGTGAGGGGGTCTGCTGACCACTGATCTCAGGCGAGGTTGACCAAGGACAGTCCCCCAAGGCAGGTGGCCCTCCCTGCGAGGCCTGGGACAACAGCGGTGGGGTTGGTGATTGAAAGTGGCCCCTGCCATTGCTCAGCCTGAGCCTCTTGCAGAATGCTAGTCCAGGAAAACTCATCACTCAGATGCCGGCCGATTCCAAGGGAACCAGCTGGAGAATTTTGTCCCTAAGATTAAAAGAGAGGAAAATAACCGGAAAATCCAACAGCAGGTGAAGACCCCTCCTCCAGAAAAATGGTACCAGGAACCAGAGGAAAATTGCAGTTAAAAAAAACCCAGTGAATTTTTAAAAAATTAGTGAAGGCACTGTCTTTGTAAACCAAGGTTTCAAAGCAGTGATACAAGAATTCAGAGAGAAGGTGAAATAAGATCATAGGTTCAGGAAAAAAATAGGGATCCCCAAAAGATTTAACAGAATAAAGACAGACTTGAATCTTCAGGCTGAAAGGGCATATTGTGCCTAGAATAGTGACAAGACAACAATAAAAAATTTAGCAAAATTATCACACTCAAAATAAAAAAGAAACACTGGGTGCATTTAAGCAATGAAAACCAATTCACATGTAAGATGGAAAAAAAAAATTCCAGATCCCAGTTTTCTCACATTTCTCCTTGGCACTACCCAGTATTGTTGAGGAAGTGAAGCAATGCCTTCAATTCTAAGGAAAATAATTTGGTTCACTTACTTTATACTCGGCCTAACTATTGGTTAAACATAAAGAAAATACACAATTTGGTTGTAGGCTACATTGTTCTCATGAACGTTCCTGAAGAATGTGTTATAGAACAAAGTTCAGGCATCGGGAGTAGTGGAAAATGCCCAGCAGAAATACTGAAAAATATCATTGAGTCCATTTAATTGTAGGGCTACAGCTTAAAGAAATGCATGGCTTCTGATTATTGACCAGTATATGGAAGTATCCCCAACCCCTAACAGAGAAATAATATATGGTATAAGAAAGTGTAATATTCTGATTTTTTCATCCTCTATAGATGAGGGAAGAAGATATGGTTTAAAGATGATAAATAAAATAGAGATATAAGGTATTTAAAGAGTCAAAAAGTTAATAGGATAAATAATATCAGTACAATAGAGCAATGGAGGGGCAGAGGGAGAAGCCCCAGAAATTAAATAATTTTGTCAATGCTCATAGAGAGGAAATAAAAATCCAGGGACATGGTAAATACATCATTAAATTAAGTTTAATTGTTAATGTAATAAATAGAACGAAATAGAAACCTTTTATATTTCAGTAGAATGTACATAAAAATGTATGACAGAAGATGATAAAAAAATGGAAATATTTTAAACAGCTTTATAGGTACTGATATATAATGATGTTCAAGATATTGTTAAATAAAAAGAAGTTGCAAAATAGAATGCGAACTTACATGTGTGTGTTTGTTCCTGTGCTTGTGTAGAAGAGCGCTAATTGATACTCTGCTACATAATAGCTCTTTCAAGAGGGACCGCTGTGCAACCGTAGTTACTGTTATTACATTATGACTTGCACCCTAATAAATCAGTATTTTTTTCATTTATATTACATGCTTAACATAAAACTATATCACATCATATAGGTATAGTATGTAGTACCTGGTTATGGTCAAGCTAAGAAAATAGTACTGACCAAACTGAAGAATGAGAAACCTGCTTAGATTATTACAAACTTTGGTTGTTGGCCTCCCCTTCCCTTGGATTTTTAACAGCAATTTTAGACTTTATCATATTTTAACATTGTATCTTTATCATTTTCTAATGGTCAGTATATGATCTTTTTATGCAAAAGATAATATTGATTGTCAAACCCTTGGACACTAAATCCAATTATTTCACACAGCCACATAAAGCAAATGGGTGGGTAGAAGTTCCAGATATCAACGCTAAAGCAGCAATAATTATAACACCTGCTCAAATGTACTGGGTGCCCATGGATGATGAGTAAGAAACTGAGGCACAGAGAGGTTAATTCAAATCAATAGCTAGCATGACATGAAACTGTGATTAGAACGCAGGCAGGCTGCGATGACAGTTGTTAAGGAAAGTGCATCTAAGAGTTGTGTGACCCGAGAGGCGCCTTCGCAGACATGAGCAGACACTGTCTTCCGTTGCCAATGTTGTGCCGCATCAGACAGGCTCAACTCGTAGAGGAGACAACTCTCA
The DNA here is from genome assembly GCF_040802235.1 of Manis javanica. Classification (NCBI taxonomy): domain Eukaryota; kingdom Metazoa; phylum Chordata; class Mammalia; order Pholidota; family Manidae; genus Manis; species Manis javanica. The sequence continues at coordinate 1,813,326 of NC_133170.1, read as the reverse complement.
GATTCCTAGAGCAAGCCATTGCTTTTACAGTCACTGACTGACTTGTAAATGCCCGCGTGCACGGTCTAGCTCAGAGTGCACAGTCCCCATGCCCTAAAACAGCTTGTACGCCTCTGAGGAAGGGGACCCGGCAGGGCATAATGTGATAAGGGCCATAATGAGGTTCTGAATTTTGTGCAGACCTGGTTGATAGGAAAGTAAAAGGGAAAAATGGTGAGACTCAAAGAGTTAAACAAATTTATTCCAGCTTAGAAGGAAAGACCTGCAATTCTGATAATCTTCCTGTGGGCGAAGCACCGAGGTCTGTATTTATGCTACACAGCAACCTTTTGGCATCTTGTCGAGTCCCCTCTTTCCTGCATCGTTTCCCACAAAGACTGTCCCGACCAACTTCAGAGGTGAATTTGATGTCTCTAATGAAGAAGGTAATTGGATTTTTCTTTATTGAATGCACCCCTTTAATGACTGTCTCTGCTCCTGCCAATTTAGCTGCAAGTGACCTTACATAGATCTGATCATACAACTTAAAATAAAGAGCTGGAGCTGGGGCTGAAGAAGAACAGCTGTCTGGCATCAGAAAAAAATGTTTTCTTGCCTCATCTTGCCATTTTCTTGAGAAAATCTTTTATCCTTGAACATCATTTTTACAAAAAATGCTGCTGTAATAATTGGTCCTATAGCAGCAGATTGCCTCCTCCTAGAAAATATAATAAGTATTTCCCAGAAAGTGCCCTGGAGAAAGCATTGAAAATTGAATACAATCCACCCAATAATCATTCTGTTTCTTGAGAATATTTATTACCAGGCAGACTCTTTCTGGAGCAGGATGAATATTGCTGAACAGAATTGATTAAATCTTTTAAAGAAGCTGGGAAAACATGAAATATTTATTTAGATATTTATTTGCTTAACCTTGCAGTTTTGTAAAAATAAAATTTGACACAGATTTGTTATTCAAGAAGGCCACAAAGGAGTAGTGGATGAAATTGGTGCATTTGGAAGAACTCTTTCCTTAAGAGAAGTTATGATATAAAACTCTTTTGTACCCAAGAATATATGGAATTTAAGTTTCTCTACTTTTGCCTTTATTCATTTTTTTTTGAGAGGGCATCTCTCATATTTATTGATCAAATGGTTGTTAACAACAATAAAATTCAGTATAGGGGAGTCAATGCTCAATGCACAATCATTAATCCATCTCAAGCCTAATTCTCGTCAGTCTCCAATCTTCTATGTAAGAACAAGTTCTTACATGGTGAATGGATTCTTACATAGTGAATAAGTTTTTACATGGTGAACAGTGCAAGGGCAGTCATCACAGAAACTTTTGGTTTTGATCACGCATCATGAACTATAAACAATCAGGTCAAATATGAATATTTGTTTGATTTTTATACTTGATTTATATGTGGGCCTTTATTCATTTTTTATTAATAGTGTAACATTTGATTCATGCTTAATAAAATTTTATCCTATTAAATTTCCTTTGTTCATTTTGCTAAGTATCATGAATCTTTTTGTTTGAAGATACGATCCACAGGCATTAGTCTGAGTGAGAAAATAAAATCTTATAATTTTAAAGTGTCAAGAAGAAAATGAATAGATGAGAAAATCATCAGTAATTAAGCTTCCTTTCAAAAATAAGTGGAACAAATATTTTTCCCTTTTGAATTCTCAATATTAGCTGCACTCACAATTATAAAAGTAATGAACAGTTTAAAGAAATTAGCTGAGGTTTCTATATTAAAGCCACTTATCTGAAGATTCAACAGTAAAACCACATCACACAAAATCATTCTCAGTGCGAAGTCAGGCAGAGCTGGTGTGAATCCTGAGCGCGGCTCAGTGAAGGCCAATAGGCGCTTGGTTCTTGGTCAGCCAAGGACAGCTTGGGGTTCCGCTCCAAGAAGTGACGTTGAGCAAGAAGGCGAAGAGAACGCAGACTGAGTGATTCTTGGAGGCTGGTCTCTGTACCCCTGTCTGGTCGCGTCTTTAGTGACCATGTGCAGCACCGGCCCCCCGGGGGATGTCTCCCGAGACGGTTTCCTGTGCACCGGTTGGCACAGGAGGATGAGCTCGTGTGGGGACGGGTGTGCCGTCCTCGGGGAGCCCACTGGTACTGCAGGGCCCCCGAGGGGACGGGCTCCCCGCTGAGTCAGCCGCTCATCATGAACGATCACCTCCGTCCAAGTCAGGCCACTGTTGGAAGCTACACTCAAAGGCAATGTTAACACTTTAAGAGCCTCATACTTTAATCCATGAGGAAAATTCTTAAATTCTTCCTTACTCAATTTTTATCTCATTTGTAGATATTTTCTTAATTTTGAATTTGTAGGGTTTTTTTTGAATGTTATTAATTAAAAGCATAATTAATGAAACTCTCTTAATAATTCTCTTCCCTTTAAGAGGAAGTAGATATTCTGTAAAAAGGAAAAAGTGTGTGTGTGTGTGTGTGTGTGTGTGTGTGTGTGTGTGTGTGATACCCAAACACGCTTTTCTGTAGTAGAAGAAAGCAGTTCATTCCCATCCCCACTGAATTTTTTAAACATGCTTTTTATACTAGGTCAACTATTTATGATACACTGTACATTGCTGAAACGGTTAATATGGCATATGGCCAATGAGCAATTTATTTTGCTAATGCATTTTTTTAAAAACAATTTATATCAATTTGGCTATTTCTTCTTTGAGCAAGTATTTTTGTCTCTTATATAAAAGGTCCTTAGGCGGCGGAAGGGACCAGAGATAAATACCCATTTTCAATGGTGTTAAAGTCTAATGGAGAGAGAAAAAGTGTACGTGTGTAAGTAAAACAGGAGTGGGAAGTGACGTGGCACACGAAGGACGGACCCAGAGCCACGTGGGGGGAAGGAGCCGACAGCGCAGTGAGCGCGCCCCCCACCCCCCACCGGGGCTCAGAGGACGGCAGAGTCTGCGCATGTGCAGAGGAGGGTGGGCCGTTCTTAGAAGAAGGGGTAGGAGCGCCATGGCCTGGAGGTGGGAGAATGCTCGGTAATTAGAATAAATATGCCATAGAACTCAGTATAAGTTCCATGCCTGACACGTCACTGAAGGAAAAAAGGGAGAGAAAGGAAGGTACTATTCTGACTACTGATACGGGTAAAACCCCAGGCACATCAGGAAATGTTTGGATGTTTGGGTTTCTGATTTAGACAAACTTAAAAGAATAAAGTGTTTTATTTATTATATATGCTTTGTTTCTATGGTTAGTAGTATTTTTAAGATGCCTCCTTATATAAGGTAATCTTGATTGCTGTTTAAAAAACAGTCTCGATATTTGATACGATGAACAACCTTAAAAATGCTCATTCATTATGTAAAGTCAAATGAACTGTTTACATTTTTAATGAAGGGAGCATATTCTTCTGATCTTTATATCTCCATATATTCTAATGTTAAAATACGTGCATGTTTTATTCTCCATAAACTGTAAATTATATATGCATTTAGACCTGAATGTAAGGTTTCTGAAAGTGGTAAGTAAGTTTCTTTCATTGCTTCAGGTCACCGACATGATGCTACAGGACAAACCCTATCCCGACTGGGGGAAATCCGCAAGGGCGTTCTGGAAGAAAGGAAATGTCAGGATCATTTTATTCTGGTAAGAGATTGTTTCATTTATTGATTTACACCCTGCCTCATTCACAAAGACCTCGAGTTAGAGAGAGTTTTCCTTGGATACACGGAATTCTGTGGAGGGAGGCATTTCCAGGGGATACTGCGCTCCATTAAAATGATTAAAACCATTATCCTAATTACCTTAGAAGCTATATCTGCTTACACATTGTTGCATATACACATTTATAAGATATACTTGCTAATACGGTAATGCATCTAAGAGTTTACCAGACGTTAAGTAGGGTTTTGACTTAGCAAAAACAAGCTATAATTTTCATCAATGAATCTGCTATAAAATTGTGTCTAGTAAATACTAAGTTTCCAGTATATTTGACAGGATATAATTTTCCAGCCCAATCATTGCCATTAAAAGGCAACCCATGTCTAAAAGAACTTTGTTTTCTGTGGCGTCACCATTATTTGTGTGTATTTGAACAAGTTCAGACAGAAAAGATCAGACGGTAGAGATAGAGAGAAGGGCACCAGCCTGGCTATGTGACACTGCCGGCGTGCAGCGGCTCATCCGGACAGCTGACAGGTTGTGACACTCTCTGAAGTGTGCGGTTGACTTTAACTTGTACCTGGTAAGTTCTGTCCTGCTCACCAGCCTTTTGAATTGAAAGAAAAAAAGTCTGTGTGTCTTGGATTTAATTCTCAGGGTTGATTTTTCTCCATATACAAGCTATAAAAAATATGATAACTAAGTATTTGGGGAAAAATATACACTCTAAGCTACCTTGTGCTTTAGCACTATCATTATATGTTGCTAGAGATAAATGGCATTGTGAACTCAATTCTTAGCAGATAAACAAAAGTAGATTTTTCAATAGTATTATAAAAATGAATATGACTTTGTAGATGTTTATTCACACCTGGTCTCTTTGAGTCATGTGGCCAATGTTTATGGTACATTTAAAGTTTTATATACTTTTTCTGTTTGTAAGCTCTCCATGTAGCTTGTCTGAATAATATACAGTATAATAATTACAGCAAATATTTATTGAGGGTATATTTTGCTCCAGGTATTGTGTCACATACCTGACATCCTACATGTTCATGTATTTAACTCTAAAAACCCTATATGGGGTGCTGTTGTAATGAGCATAGGTCTCTGACTCCAGAGACCCAGTTCTTAATCATACACTAGACTGCCTCTGGGAGAATAAAAGATACATCAGTGTGCAAATCTCCAAAGCTTATCCTTAATCCTTCTTTAGGTAATGGTGCTAAATAACAATGTGAGATTCTGGGGAATCATTCCAAGCTGTAGAATCCCTATCAAGCTTTGAAGAACCATAATTTAAAAGGAGACAGATGCTAATATTGAAAGTGTTTGTGGACTCTCTCTCCGAAAGCCATATCCATTTACTATGGTTACAGACTTTTCCTACTATTTAGCATATCTTCAAAGGTAGTCCATTTATTATTGTTCAATGTGGCCCATTACTGAGGTCACAAGATGACCCACGTTTATCACAATCTGGATGGCCCCTATGATTGTTTATAGTCACTCTTAATTGGAATTAATGTTTCAAAGAAGAGGAACCCATACTAGATTTTTCCTTTATTATCTTAGTACACTTTCCTTGAATGTAATTACTCAGGCCCAGGTGTTACCAATGCCTTTTATACAAATAGTTTTATTTTTAACATATGTGATAATGTAGCCCCAATGGATAACCCAAAGCATTTTTTAAATGTTGTAAAAATGTAAAAATAATTTAATTATCCACTGACAAATAGGTAATATTCTTGAATGAGAGCAAACTGAAATTCACACTCAGTCATTGTTTCTATAAAATTACTGATTTTTAGGTAGTACATTTGAGAGATGAGTTTTCATTGTTATATTTCAAAAGTAGTGTTTCAAATCATGGAGTGCATAAAATAACTGGAAAAAAATTAAATTCCACTTTAAAAATACTTTCTTCCTATTTTATCCATTTTTATACAGTTAGATTATCTTGACAATAGTATTCATGATTTTAGAAAAGGAAAATCTGGTACAAAAGTTGAATATGGAAATTATGTGGGAAGCAAAGAAATCTTCCTTTTCATACTTTTCAGATAAAGGAGATTTACAAGCATAAAGAGTATTTTTTTTTTAGCTCTTAACCATAAAATACAGAAATCATTGGCAAGGTTTTCAATGAAATAAAAGATAGTACTTACATACTATGTGTCACTTAACTGAAAAAAAAAGCAATTTTATTTTGATTTTGCTCTAGTTAAGGAAGGAGTGAAAAATCTATATGGAGGAGAAATTTTGCAGAGGAAAGCTTCCACAGAAGGTCGCGATGTGATTACGTCCAGCAGTTCCAATAGTACAACATGCAATTTTGTTCTAGTAAATTTACGTTTACCTACATGTAACTTTAACTCACAAATGCCTGTCAGAATCTATTTTCCTTCGCAACTATGGGCTGAGTTCTTCCTTGATCCTTAGCAGTAGGTGCCTCCATACTGAAGAAAATGGCTTCTGTTTCTATCTATAATTGTGCAAACTGCAGCTGCTATAGCACATGGGCTTTTAGACCTGGGAGAAGACCAAGTCATAGTTGTATTTGAAAATACTGAATGAGGAAGGGAGAATATTCAGAGAACCTGTATTCTAAGGCTCCTTTCCCAACCTTGTTTGATAATTAAAAAAAAGTAAAGAATCCAGATCGTAGGGTCATGCCATATAGTATCTATATTCCAGGGGTTAAATAGTTAAAGCATTTTAACTCACTGTGTCTGAAGTAAATATATACATAAACATGGACATAAAAAGCAAGTGATATGCATTGCGTCAGCTCTGATCGCCCTGTTCTGTTTACCCTCCAGAGACACAATCTGTGTGCTTCTGATGGGAAGTGTCTTGGGATGGTAGTTCCCAAGGCTTAGCTTTTTTAAAAAACAAGGAGAGAAACTCTTCTGTGATCAGTAGAGGAATTGGTGGTAAAGAAGGTGGGACATGTGGTGCTCACTGTGCTTCACAAACACTATAGCTGTTCACCTTCCAGCCACATGTGAGGATGGCCCTCGGCTGCCCTCTCCGATCACATGACTTGCTTTGACCAATTAAAATGTGGCATGTCTGGGTAGACACATTTAACTGTCTGTGAGAAGCACTGAAGGGGAGTCTTATTTTGGTAGCAACTGTTGGAGTTTGTATTAGGGGCCCCTGTCATTCAGGATAAACGAAGCATCCTTAATAGCACAGTGCACAGGTACTATGAGTGGGAATAACTCTTCACGAATGTTAAACCACTGAAATCTGGGGACTGGTTGATAACACCCTGTAATCTAACCCATCCTGAGCTACACAGAAAGTGACCCCCACAGGCGGAGTGTTTCCAAGCAGAAAGCTGGAATTGTTATAGGGGCTGGACAGCAAATGGAAAGGACACTGATGGCAGAGGCTGGAAGGAGTGATAGTATAGGTGTTATTGTGGCAAAACAATGGTGTGTGATTACTTAGATGCTCTGGGAGAACCTGGAAAACAGAGTATTAACAGTGCGTTGTTGTGCATCCATGTACAGCTGGCCCCTTCCGTTCCATTCTGATGCGTAGAGAAGATTACCTTTGTTTTTTCTTTTGGGATGATTAATATCTGTATTTTTTTTTAAAAACTACTTAATCTAGTTCTGTACTGGTTTGGGTGGGCGCCTCTTGCTCATGATTATCTCAGTTCTTACCGGGAAACAAGCGTAGCTGCTACTGATCTTCCTGCTTATCGTAGTTACGCTGAGTATCACAGTTATTTCACAGTCCAACAAAGTTGTTTACCTTTGACCAGACAAGAGCCAATCAAGAGATGATTATTGTTTTAATATACATGGTGTGAGAGAGTTACATGATAACAATAAAATAACAGACAATGTAATAAAGACTTGAAGAAGAGCTAAGAACTGGGGGGAATGTCAGTCCCCGGGTTCAGTAGTGGCCCTGCTAACGTCCAGCTGTCTGAGCTGTCTGACCTGTCTGACCGCCGTGGTCGGGTTTCCCTTTTCTTTTCTGCAAAAGGGATGTGTTTGTTAATTCTGTATGGTTCTCTAGTGCTACTTTCTATTGTATGATTACCGTGTTAAAGAGGAGGAATTTTGTCTGGTTTGCTCCAAAGAGCAGACTACGGACTGCTGTAGTCTGAATGTGTGCGCCCCTCCAAAATTTGTTGCAATCTTAGTGCCCGTGTGATGGTTTTAGAAGGTGGGGCATTTAGGTCGTGAAGGTGGCGCCCTCATGAACGGGATTGAAGCCTTTACGAGAATGCTTCGGAGAGCTCCCAAGCCCTGTCCTCCAGGTGAGGACACAACGAGGAGGTGCCCACCGCAAATGGGAGGGGGGTGCTCACCAACACAGCCCTCCGGGGCCTTGATCTCGGATTTCCCAGCCTCCAGAGCTGTCAGCAATAAATTTCTGTTGCTTGTTAGCCGCCCAAACAAACTCAGATGGGGGCTGGTGAGTGTGCATCATGTGGAAGCAGATTCGGATTCATGCATGAGAGAATTCCGGGGCGATGTGAGTCTCTCAGTGCTGAGCGGGCCGCCTGTGGAAGCGCGGGGCTCCCCGTGGGTCCTAGGGCCCCTATAATGGCTGGACAGTCTTGTGTAGGAGTCAGAGAATGCTTTTCGCATTGACTGAGAAAAAAAGTAACTCACTTCTAAATTTTCATGAAACTTGAAAATTTTCGCATTTTTAACTAGAAAAGTATTGCATATTTTTCTGTTTTATAATAGAGGATACTAATTATAATTTAATATGCTCTGTATAATTCCATCATCATTATGAGCAAAAGTTTTAAATTAGACAGTAATTTATGAAAGGCTCCAGGGGCAACTCTGTGCAAAGCTTTCTGCCTCATTTCTCCAGTCATACGTCAGCCCGCACCTTTTCTCTGAATGAGTTTGTCCGTCTTGGCTTCAGGCTTCCTTCATCTCAACACATCTCTAAGTGTTGGTCTATCTTCAGTTAAAAGCTGCCTCTGTAACGGACGAAAAGCAAAACACTTTTAAGCCCATCAGGTAGTGTACCCACTGAACCAGTCACCTCAACTTTAAATACTACACTGAGTTAATAGCCTCCATTTAAGAATGGCTCCTTCTACACAGAGCGCACCAAGGATATGCTCCAACTGGTTTTCTTTGGATTTAACTTCACTGCTTCCATATTGAAAAGGTGATAAATCTTACACTACTGTCCTGTCATATTCCTGCACTGTCATATCATTGGGAGACTTTTATTTGAAAAGTAATTTCTCTATTTATGTCTGAGAGCATTAACTCTCTGGCATATATTTATGCCCAGGCATTAACACAATCTCCTGCCTTTCTAGACTTAACTTTGCTGAATTAAGAACAAGCCTTGTTTGCATTAACTTAAGTAAATACAAAGTGCTGAGTACAGCGTGAACCGTTGGCGCAGACCATGGGGGGAGGCGGTGCCTGGCTTCCTACCTCCCGCTGTCTGGTTTCTACTGTTCTGGCGACTGGAAGGAGCGCCTTTCCCCGGTGCTAGGCGCTGTCCGTGGTGCTGAGAATACAACGTTGGAAGAGAAACGAAGGACTCCGCAGCACTTTCTATCCAGTGAGAAATACGGAGGCGGGGGGACGGCGCCCCCACGGGTGTGGGTGCTGCGGTGCGGCGCTGAGTGAGCTCCAGGGGCGGTTTGTACGGACGGGGCTGGAGCCAAAGCAAATCTCACTACTAAGCGGGCGCCAGGCGGGGGAACCAGATGGGTGGCTCTGAACGTGGGGTGAGGCAGAGGGGGAGTTCAGGGGCCGCAGCGAGCGCCTAGGCTTGAGCCGCTGCGCAGATAGATGATCGTCCTGCTCCAGGGGCAGGAGATCCTGGTGAAGAAGTAAGTCTCAGGTGGGGACATAATGAGCCCAGACCTGAGCATGCGCAGCTCTGTATACTGACTGAGACACCTAATCAGCAGTTCTTTATACGCATCTGCGGCTGAATGTTGAGAGAGGGAGGTCTGAGAGAGAAATATCACTCATACGTATATTTAGGTTTGTATTTTCGCCCTCACACGTGTTGTTGTCTACATGCACACGGCGTTTGAAGGAGCGTGAGTGAGAGTAAAAGATCCGCTGGGACAAAGCCGGTAGAGCCCTTTCCTTGGGAGCTAGGAGAAGACGCGTCTACACAGAAGACGGACAGAGGGGCGGGGAGAAGGAACGTCTGAGGAGTGTGGGCTGCAGATGCCCCAGGAGAGCAGCCGGAGAGACAGCAGTGTCGTGGCCCAGCACTTGGGACGCACCCGGCAGGGTCCAGTTGGGTGTCTGTGGGACCCGCCTCCTAACCCAGACGCCCATCCGTGACCTGGCAAGGGCGCTCTTCGGGCATCTTGCTGATAGAGGCCAAACTTGCACCGGGTTCAGGCCGTGATTGGGGGAGGGGGAAGCAGGGGCAGCGTATAGTCAGAAAGTGAGAGAAGCGAGTAGAGGGACATCCCTATTCAGAAATGAATATTCCCTGGGAAAAAATGTTAAATGTATTTAGTGGTTTGACTATTTATTGGTTTTCCTTGTCTAGAGCATATTCATTTTTTTAAAGTCATACATTTCATTTCAAATTATTGCCCCACACCTATTGAATTAAAGCTTCTCAAACTAAATTCTCTGATGAAAATTTACTGTGTATGTAATTCTCACTTTTAGTAGGAAAATAAATTCAAAGGGTGATTAAGTTCTCTTAGATATTTCTGCCTCTTAAGAGCAGGAGAAATACTTGCATACTGTGAGTAAGGTAAGGATTAAATACATGCTTGTTGAATTAATTACGGAGAGGAATTTCACATCTACCATATTCTATATGATATTTCTGAAAATTTCTTCAGATAGAGGACTTCATTAAAAATGATAAAAGGATAAAGTATTTTGACTTTGAGATTAACTGATGCTTTGTAAGATTTATAGTGTTAATGAGATATTTTTTCTGATATGTTTTTAGAAATATTTATTTTATGTACTTTAAAAAATCATCTTGTTCCCAAATTATATGCTTTACCTGCAACTAGAGAGTCCATTAAAATACTTTGGGATATGTATGCACCATCAGTGCCACAGTGACCCTGGAAGTTTGTAATCTGAGGATTTTTTCCCTCATCTCTTAAAGGTGAGTGACATTTAAGGAAAAAGAATTAAATGAGCTGGTTTTAAATTGGTTAATAGTACTTCCCTATTATAGGCCTTTACTCCCATTGCTAATGCCCTGGCCCATGAACAATCCTTGGATTTATAAATCTTTGAAAGAAAATGCCCTTCATAAAGGCTTGGGAATACTTTTTACAAGTCACAGTTATTGGCTGAACAGAGTTATGCCTCTTCAGTCATAAATTTGCTGGTTGAGTGGGATTCCCCCTAAGCCATGGGGCCTAAGTCATACTTACTTAAAGCTTCTGAAGTATAGGTCATGTTTTCAAAGGTTCCTGAGTTCACATATAATCGAATAAATGCACCAAATTGAAATAGAAACAGTGCATTTTAGAAGAGAGAAGGTGGCATTTGACCATGTGTAGTGACGACCCATTTTGGCAGCATGGGCGTGTCTGTCTGCTCGCGCTTTCTCGTGAGGCACGGCCCCACTCTCATCTCCAGCAGGCTAGAAAGGCAACTCTATCATAGTAGCAAAACCCCAGATTTTTTCTATGGCTTGACTTGTTAGAGAGCCCGGAGATTTTCACTCATGCCATTTCCTCACATCTTCTGAAACCACTGGGGAACATTCTGACGGGTCTGCCTACATCCGGCAGACTCACAAAGTGACCACAGTGCAGGTGTCTGAGTAAAGTGCTGCTGTGAGTATCTTCTGCTGGCATAAATGTCTTCTTAACAAAAGTGTTTGTTTTTGTGTGCTTTGATCAAAACCTGCCTATAAAATCAAGATGTTCTATTAAGGTGACATTTACTGTATCAGAATAGTGGTCATTATTTATTTAAATCACTTCCATCATAACTGTCCCCCAGCTTTTTGCAGATTGAGTGGGATAGGAACACAGTTTCAGTGTCTCCAGCGTGCTGGCCATTTGGTGCCCATGATTCACTGCTGTGCACATCTGGTTCTGAGGCCGGTGGCCCACAGACTCAGTTTTGGGGCACATTAGCCACTATTGGAGAGGCACCCACCACAGTTAGGGGGCGGAGCACCCCCAAGGCCGGCGGGGCCTGAGGCAGCTCCCACCCACCTGCAGCTTCTTTCTGGGCCCAGGTGGCCATGCTCGGCCAGAATCTATTTGGATTCCACCCAGCAGTGCCCGTTCTGTAACGCCAGCTCTTGTTTTGAGGATATCCTGTTCCTCCACTTCCCCCCTGATGCTTCCCCCCTTTAGAAGACGGGATGGAGGCACGGGACGCTTTGTTTGGTGCCTGCTGTTGTGCCCGGGAATCTTTCTGATGGGCCAGAGGGAGAGCGTGTAGGCAGGTGCCCAGGATCAGTGGAGGCACTCTAAGTTTGGGCTCACATTTTTATCTACTAACCTGAATATGAAGGAAAATCTGGTTATAATTTCTGGGCGTATGAGTGACCCACTTTCTGGAAACCAAAAAAGAAGCAATGTCTCCATGTATAAACTGGGCGTGGCTTTACTACTGAGTCAGAAAAACACGAGCCCTTCTCAGTCACTGATTCATTCATGCATTTGTTCCTATTTGCTGACTGTGGAGGGCATTTGGCTAGGAATGCAACAGGAAACGGGAAACACACTGTTCTTGCCTTCATGTAAGACTTACTGACTTACCAGCTAGGCTGTAGGTGAGACAAAAATGAGCAAATAAAAAGTTATAAATAATGGCAAGTTCTAGGAAGGAAACAAATGCCAGTGAATGTCCCCCTTTCCAGTCTCTTCCCCTGCAGGGCATGTTCTTGAAGGGCTGCCACACCCACTCCCACCTCATTATGTGACTATTTCAGGGCCTCCTGTGCCGCTGTCCCACTCCGTGGTAGCTGCTCACCGTCAGTTCTACCACATTTCAGCTCTTACAGGCTTCTGCTACACAGACCTGCCCTGGGTGGGGGGTTAGTCTTTCCCTGGTGAAAGGGTGACCCATCTTCTATTTAAGGTGAACAGTTATGGAAGGATACAGTTGAAAAGTACTAACTTGACTTTTAAAAAATGTCCTTTAAATCAAACATGAGGGACCACTTCTTCCTATTTGTATTAGATACTGTGTTCTTTTCTTAAATATGCAGTATTATTTTAACAGAATTTTCAATAATACTAATATATAGAGAGCCTTTAAAGTATTTATTTTGAATCAGAATCAAATTCTACAAAGGCACTTTCTTTTTTTAATAAGAAATATGTGTTCTCCACAATCATTTAGTTTGAACGGGTCTTTGCATTTTAGTACACAGTTTTGAAGTCTGGAAATGCAATGAGAAGCTTACATTTCCAGCAAAAGTGGGGATGGGAAGGAAGGACTTGGCATAAACCACACATCAAAATAGGGAACACAGACTTCAAGAAATCTAATAGGAATGTCAGGGGAATTTGAAGGTAGGAGACATGTATCACCTAAAACATGTAACATTGACTGAATGTTTGTGTCTTTCCCAAATCCACACCACGGGTGATGATATCAAGTGGCAGAGCCTTTGGGAGGCAATCAGGTCATGAGAGTGGAGCTCTCATGATGGGATTAGTGCCTTACAGAAGACCCCAGATCGCTCCCTCACTCCGACCACCAGGTGAGGACACAGGAGGAAGGTGAACACAGACGGGAAGCAGGTTCCACCCTGTGCTGAATCTGCAGGTACCTTCGTCTTGTCTGCCTCCAGAAAGAACCATGAGAAATAAATTCCTGTTGTTTAGGAGCTTGTCTGTGGTGTTTTATTATAGCAGCCCAGACAGACTCATCAGCCTATCCAGCGTAAATAATACTTCAAATATTTTACTGGTTTGAATTACCAATTAAGGTACCAAATATTTTTATTTTGAAACATTTCCAACTTACAAAGAAAGTCATAGGAATAGTACAAATAATTCCTGTGTGCCTTTTATCCATGTTTCCCAAATGACAAGTTTTAAGACATTTGCTTTGTCACTCTGTCTCTCTCCATCACTGTGCAGTTAGATGATGGCAATGTATCCATATTAATTTCCTGATTTTGATAATCAGACTGCAGTCATGTGAGAGAAAGTCTTTCTTTTAGGACAGAATAAATATTTCATTGTATTTCCTTAAATGCTTTTCTTTCAGGAAAGAATAAATACTTTGTTATATTTCCTAAAATAAGGACATTTTCTCAAATAACCACAGCCTGATTGTCAAAATCAGTAAATTCACATCAGTTTACTTTAATTTACAGAACTTGTTCAGAGCTTGCCAACTGTCTCAATAATGACCTTTATGAAAAAGGAAAAGGAGACAAATAATCATAAAAAAAGATCATTCTGTTTTCATTTGTACCCAGTACAGAAACATGAGTATTTACTTGTCAAGCCTCTTTAACTCATTTTTCCAGAGCAGAAAATGTATCTTTCATAACAGTACTTCTTAGATGTGTACTCTTCTATAGGCACTGAAATAAAATATTGTTATTTATTGGTGAAGATTTACTAGAACTCTTTTCAAGATTGATGAGCCTTACACAGCACATCATATAGTATGAATATTTCCTTCTAAAACACACATTTAGGAATTGAAGATATTCTTAGTGTGACACATTTTCAATTTGGCTCTGTGGAGTTTTGAAAAGTAAATGTTGCTGTCTGCCAATCTTCTGTAAACCTGTCCTTCTATTTGTTTTATGTAATTCAGAGCCAGCAGCACTTTACACAAAACTTAGATAAGCTCCTTAAACAGAACTCCACAACGGGCTGGAGTTTAAAGGAAGTGTGGACCGTGCCCACAGCTCCCAAGGACCATGCGGATGACTCGGGCAGGTGAAAACTCACCTCAGTACAGTGAACAGGAGAAAACACGAGACGACTCGTAAACAAAAATTTAATTATCTCATACCGACCCTGAGTTCCATTCATAAGTAGATTATTACCGAAGGGTGTTAGGTAGTCCTGGAAGTAGTCACAGAGGAGTTGGGATCTAATCAGGCCCTTGCAGGAAGCAGAGGTCAAGTAGAAGCATCGAGAAGAGATTGTTCAGGTGCCAGAGGTCCGGCAAGAAGGAGCAGAAGGACTCTCACAGGAAGACCCGGGCACTCGGGATCCACGGGCCCAGATGGTGCCTGGCGACAAGAAAGCCTGCTTCGTGATATGAAGAACCTTGGCACAGGGCTGGGATTCCTGAGCTAGAATTGCCCACAGTTCTTAGAGGCCCGGGGCTCCCCTGCAGACTTTACACTCAGGGATTTACCTGAAAGGGAAGACGGCTTCTCAGGAGCTGTCAAAGGCCCGGTGGCTTAGGCTGTGACCTCGGAACCAGACCAGCAGCGTGTTGGCCCAGTGCTGGGTCACCCAGGATTGATTCGGAGATGCTGATCATCCTCTCATTTCCAAGGACACAAAAGGTGTATAATTTAGGCTTCATTCCCAACCGTGCCGTGGAAGTCTGCACTTCTGTGGGCTTCTCACCAAGTACTGTGAGGTGAGGGCAGAGGCCACGTGTGCTCTCAGCATGCCCAGGGCCCACTGGCTGTTTGATAAGTACGTGTCCGGCTGCTGATGCCAGAGTAAACAGGCACCGTCTTCCTTGGTGAGCGAAGGCCTCCTAACACTTTCCAGCGGAGAGTGTCGGTCTGGCACGAGGATCCGAGGGCAGGGCTCGCCTACCCTTGGCACTGTCACTGGGCACCACACCTGCCGCCTCCACCGCCCCCACATTCCTCAATTCTCAGGATCACAGTCAGTAGAGTCCAAAAATGTCCAGAAAACCAGTCCTAACCATTAAAAAAGGGACACCTTGGAAATGCACAGAAATCACAAACACACACTGGTGTTCTACGTGTGGGCGTTTGACCCTCTGCTGTCTCCACACCTCAGGCGTCTGGGTGACCTCAGGGGCTTTTTGCCTTGTCCTTTACTGCTCGCCCGTGTCTCTGTGGCTCCGTTCACCACGTTGCGGACTCGTGGAACCCCTTCTGTGGAAGCCTGGAGCGATGCTGCAACTGCCTTTCCGGGCGTGGCTCTGAGATACAGACAGACTGTGGTGATGAGTCCAGAGGTGATCCTACCCATTAAGTAGCTGTTATTCTACCCAGAGAATCACATCCAAAGCCTACGGGAGCCCAGGCCTCTGTGTACGAGCCACCTCCAGCTTGGAGCATCTCCATGTGATTCTCAGCCATATCACCTCCACGGTCATTGCCTCACTATTGAAATATCCTCTTCCAAGATGATTACTATTTACTGAGTGATTCCTGTGTGCCCAGGGCTGGACCATTCATGGTCATGGCTTCATTCAGTCCACACTACCGCTCTGCAAGGTAATCATCACTAAAGACAGGAGCTGTGGCTCGGAGCGGTTGTGCAGCGCGTGAGCACAGCTGGGCAGCCAGGGCAGGCAGGCCGAGCTCAGAGCCTGCCCACTGCTTCACGGAGGGACTTCACTCATTCCAAGACTTAAGGCATTCAACCATGGCTGGTCATATTTTCACATATATGTTTGCTAGGACACTTCGCTTCTCCTTGCAAATGGATTTGGGTCTAAAAAAAAACACTTGAAAATCCAATAATCATCTGAGTTTCTTTACTTATGTTCTAATACCTTCATGTTATTGACAAAGAAATTCAAACGGAAGTGAATTCGGTGACCTGCCCAAGGTCACAAATTAATTACTGTCTCTATGGCAGTGACAACTCTGGGCTATTGGCTCCTGATTAAATATTCTTTCTACTGTATCACGTTATCTCCCTGTCCTCTTTGTTAAAAGAAAAATCAATATAATTCAAACAAAAAGAATTTGCTGATGATTGGATATGCTGAGGTAACAGCTCTTGTAAGCCACTGGTAATAATCAGAACATTCTGTGTAGTTTCAATTGGTGTAATTGTATATCATTTTCTCTCAATTACAGGAATTAGGCAAGAAAAAGATGTGCAATATATAGTTTCATATGCGAATAAAGTGTGATACATTAACAGAACTTTCACTTAAGTTCTCACATGAAAAGGCAGTTGCTGTTTTTCTTGTCTTATCTTCAGGAGTTTCAAGGGCTTGATTGCTTTAAAACATATTTGCAAGGTTGAAAATAAAGATTACAGTTGACAGCATAAATGCTCGACAAAAACCCAGCAGTTTACTAGGGGATGCTAGATGTGAGAAGATTTAAACCTTATAGCTAGTCAAAGAAGAGCTCTGTGCCTTGGAAAATAGTGAGTTCAAAGTTCCTGCAGAAAATACCTGCCAGAGAGAGAATATTCCAGCACTGATCACAAGAATGGGCTATGTGATAAGCCAAGTCCTTTGCATTCTAAAGTTCTGCGATTCTGGGAAGACAGTTTCTTTGTCTAAGGTTATCTATGTGTGTGGACAGTCACAAAGTGCTCAGAATAATCATTAAACTGACTCAAAATAACATCATAAGGAAATGTTAGGTTTAGCACACTTTATTTATGGAATACTATCCAGCGTTTCGAAGCTGTACTGTATTTACATCAGAGGTGAAGGAAAAAAGACACTGATCTAAGTAATGGGGAAACAGTGTTTTGACTGGGAACTGAAAGATGGGAGACAAAGGGAGCCCGACATCAGCCTCCTCACTGTGGGAGGCCATTTCTCATGGGCATGTGGGCTGGCAGTTCTGAGCCTGCTTTACCTGGGTACCGGGACTGATCCATGAATAAATGGGCGGTGGCTTGCAGAAGCTAGATTTCCCAGTGTGGAAGAGGGAAGTCACAGGTAAGCAAGGTGGACAGACACAGGCTACAGCGAGCACTACGGTGCCCGATTAGAGTCAGAGACATCGGCAAGACTCATGTTCAGCTTAATATAAAGCCAGATGGTTACAGGCAAAATTTTAGGTAGATTTGTATATACATGTTAGAATGCACACAGATACTTCCTGGTTGTGTGAGCTGAGAGAGCTTGGACACTCCGGTAGCAGTGGGCATACCCGTGTCCAAATCTTGGTTTCCAATGTTGTTCTCCAATAAAAGGGACAAAGGCTCTTGGGAGAAATGAGTGGTTATAGGTCAGGAATAGAGATAAGTAAAATGATCCTGGAGTATCTTTTCATACCAGAAAATAAGGATACAGTTGATGGAGGCATGTCAAAGGGACTCAAGAGTCAACTTGAAGGCGTTCCTAATGGCCAAAGTCAGAAAAACTTGATCAATAAATAAATGAAATAGTACTGGATATAATCCAAACATGAAATAAATATCCATGAGTCCATACCAATATAAGTAAATGAATAAATAAACAGGGAAGAAGAGAGAAATCTCCTGTATAGAAAAATACTAAATAATTTACATAGATACACCTCCCTTCAAGACAGAGAATTTAACTCCTCACTCCTTGAGTATGGCTGAAATCTGTGACTTGCTTCCAAAGAGTAAAGTATGGAAAGGGAGGGAAAGAAGCCTTGTACTGGAGGAATCTGGCAAATATCATCCCAGTATTATGTTCAAGCTTATCATGACTGATAAGTCCTGTTCATAGCATGTAGATTAAGAACCCATATGTTTCTAAAATGCTGTCCTATTATAAACATTTTATATCTATTTGGGTTCAATTTTTGAGATACTGGGTCCTCATTAGATCAGAAGAGAGAAAAGAAGCCATCTACCCCCTTTTCTAACAATTACAGGGGCCTCTCCCATGCTGTTAAGTAGACTTCAGTTGTTCAGAGGAGATTTTGGTTTTGTTTCATGATCCACCTCGAGGCTGTGGGAACCACCCCCTTTGTATGGATGGCCCATGTTCTAGACTTGGAGTAAAACCCTAACTGTGGACTTCTCTGCTGCCGTGTCCTGTCCCCATCAGGATGGTGATGGCTTTGCGGGTGATGCTGTGGAGTTGTTGGACTGGCTCTATCTCTGGATGGACAGCAATGGCTGTCTTGATTGATTCTATCTGACCTTAAAGTCCTCTGATTGTGAATTCTATTCACCTTGGCCTCACTCAAGCCTCCACAGTCCCTTTGTGTTGATTCCACGCGCGTGCTGTCCTCTCTGGACGCACCTGGAGCAGGTGTAAGCCTTGTGCCTGGCCACATCCCTGTACAGTGCTGCAGCCAGAGCAGCCCCGATGTCCTGTGTGCCTTCCGTGCCTGGCCATAGACTCATCACCACTGCCCCTTACAGCGGACCCGGGGCTGAGGGTTCCTTGCTGGCTGCTTTCTTTATCCTCCTCCCATCTTTCTTTCACTTCCAGAACCCTGTGGCTGGAAGGGCAGATTTCTTCCGATTCCATGGGTAAGAACTGCCCTTGTATTATATCCACGTCTGTGTTCTGGCCAGCCAGGCTTCTTGATAAAGGAACCCTGCAATATGACAAACTAGGAATTATCAAGGATTAAAATACGTCGGCTCAGTATTTCAGAGCTGTAATCCTCACCACATCTTCATCCCGGCCTTGCATGAAGCAGCACAGCAATGCCACATGAGGCTTCCTAAGATGCAGATCTTCCCAGGATACTGTATCCCATAACTCACATACTTTGGTGGCTGTGGACCCAGGAAGATGTGGAAGCTATGATACACTTTGGTGTGAAGTCCTAAGCCAAGAATTTGAAAAATCTCCTTTAACTTTTAGTGTTCAGTCGCTAGGCCCTTCCCTGTGAATTTCTCTGTGTTAAGTTCCTCTTGGTCAGCTTTAGATGCTAGAGTTTCTGCAGGTGACTCGGGCCTTTCTTTGCATCAAAGACCCCTCCCCCTCCACCCTGACCTTCTCTCCCCTCATCATGGTTTCTCCCTAAACCACTGGAACTCGGTCCTTCAGATTATATGTGTTTTTGGTGGAGTCTCTTCCTTCCCACCAAAGTTAAAATTTGCTTATTTTTTATATATGGTTTCAAGCCAAAGGTTATTCAAAATATTATTTTGCCCCAAATTAGCACTTTCATTGCTGCTAAAAGTAAGCCACTCCCTTTTTAACCCACAGGATTCCCTTCATCGTAAACCACGAGCTCTCCGCAGGCTGGAGGGTCCTGCCTGCTGCCATCCGCACCGCAGTTTCACTGTGATTAACTAGCTCAGCCAACTATGGGTCGTGTGGGCTTACAAACCAATGCAAAACAGAAAATGAGGCCAATGGCACATACCAAAAATGCCAAGAGAAGCTTCTGGGAAGTATGATGTCTCCGCTGCCGACTGGCTGGGCCCTTTCAGAAGATGAGGGCTTCCGGGGATGGGACCCATCGCCCTGGCTGTCCACACAGTCCCCCAGATCCTAATTTTGTACTAGTGACACAGCGCAGTGTTCTCCCATCCTTTCTGGTGGCTGTTCCTCCCGCCAAGCCCTGACCCCGTGGCTTCCTTTCGTACTCATGGGATGACCTTTAACTTCATTCCTAGTCCATGTTTACCTGCCTCCACCTTTACTCTCTTACACAAACACACACACAGGTGTGACACCCCCACATGTATGCATACAGACGTGCACATAAGCCCACACATACACACACTTACATATGCACGCACATGCAGACGTATATTGAATTGACTGTAATGCTTGATTCAAGACACTTTCATTATTGAGCCATACAAGGCCATCTTTTATTGATACATCTCTATGTCAGTCTTGGACTTCACAGATTTCAGTCATTGCCAATCTGCCCAAGAATCCACGAGGTTCTTTACATTAGACTCTTTAGTTCTACCTGTCTCCCGTCTATGTGTTTGTTGATAGCCCTTCCGTCCTCCCTTCATCCGAGCCACGTCCAGCACAAAGGGGAGCCAGGAAAGAGTAATGATTCTTTAAGTTTATACATATTTTAACAGTCTTAATCTAAAAGGAAATTACCACTGGCAGAATGCCAAGGACTAGGAAGCAAGAGTGAAGTGGGATCTGGGAGTCGCTGGGAGCTTCTTCTTGCCTCTGAAACCCTACCATGTAAGCGTGATCCCCCCGCATCCTTCCCGTTGTCTGTGAACTAGTCTTGCTCCTGAATATTCCTTTAGTGACCCAACCATGCCAGAGGCAATGTGATTTATTCTGATAAATCAGTGAGTAACTGCCCTTGTAGGGCAAATGGAGAGTTTCATGGGAAGCAGGTGGTGGGTGGGGGTGTGGGGGGGGGCAGAGCAGCCACCTGCAGTCAGGCTCCTGACCCATCCTCTGCCATAGGGTCAGGAAGGCTACACCCAGCGCCCCAGGATGTGTGAGAGTGGCAGCCTGGGTGAGGCAGAATCCCTACAGGCTGCATTTTCGGGGTCAGTGTTCCCCTACATCTGGCCGGGGAGTGGCAGGTTTGAGGCAGGGAGGGGAACCAAGGCTATATGCTTCTTACCTTGTAGGTTTTATCCAGTTGAGAAAGAACTCACCAGCTGAGGCTTCCCCTCACACTTCAAAAATATAACCGGCAGGAATGCTCTTGTAATACACCATGAAGTAACTTAGTACTTAATGAAATGAAATTTGAGTATAACAAGACAGGCCAAAAAACCCCTGAAACTACCTTGAAACATACTTGGTGCACATTTGAATGACCCCAGTTGCTTTGCAAAAACAACCCAGGGATAAAGTTGCTGCAATGAGAAGCAGAGGATGTTGCCAAGGCTGAAACAATCAAAGGCAGTTTAGTGTGTTTGTTTCCCCTGTGAATAACGGAGCTGATCTTTTCCCTGTCAGTAGATGGTTATATATTGAATCATATAATCTTCAACTGGGTTATAATTTCACACTACATGATGTGAAGATACTTCATTGTTTGTGTCCATTAGAGCTACTTTAGCAATGAATATCTTCATCGCTGACTTTGCCACAGTATAATTTTTCTGTGCAAAATATTGTGCTGCTAACCACGGGTCTCTGAGGTCATTGAATTGGACACTGAGCATCATTGCTTGCTGCAAATCCTTCCTAGAAGACTCCGATCATGATTCTCTGCACCATAGGAACACTCTTCAACACAGTTGTGCGCACAGTGGGTTAAAGCTGCTAGACTGGATTTGGGGAGGGAAGAGGGTCCTGATGTCCCTCAGACTTGCTGCCAAGCTTGCTGTTATAAATATATTATCATATAACTTTCATATAACCAGGCGAGCTGGATATTATCCCTTTATATGCAAGAAGGAATTCAGGTTTATCTAACCACTGTCATCAAGACGGTTCTAAACACCGTTACTCACATTCGTTTCACCTCACGGTGCTGCTTGTAGATTCTACATTTTCATGGTACTCCGAATGCTTAATGACAGAAATGGAAAACAATAATGCAGCCTTCTGGGAGAAGCATTTCATCCATTGGGGGAATCACCGCACTTACTTAGGGTCAGCAGAGTCACCACCAGTGTGCATCTGGGTGTCCTGACTGCACCTGTCAGTCACTCTGCTGGGTTCCACCACCATCTACCCCATGTAAGGGACATCAGACTGCAAAGTGGACAGGAGGAGGATGGGGCACAGGGGTAAGGGTCACTGGAAATGCCCTTCAAGTAGGACAGATGGGATGAATTATTTCTTTCTGTCTAAGGAATAATGTGCAGCCAGCAGACCCCCTGTTCAGTATCAGATCTTCTTCTGCCCTGAAGTAGGGAGTGTTGGCCTCACTTGTATCCCAGTGAACTTAATTAATAAACATGCCATATATGTTGAACTCAATATACAGATACATAGATCAATATATATCATAAACACATATGTAATACATATATAATATATGTACATAATGTAAATACATGTAAGGTATAATACAAATATACACCTGCTATCATGGGCTGCATGTGTCCACCCAGATTCTGTCCTAACCCCCAGAACCTCAAGAGGTGACTGCATTTGGAGAGAGAGTCTTTAAAGATAAGATAAAATGAGGCCCTCAGGGTGGGCCATAATCCAGTGCGACTGACGTCCTTGTCAGAAGAGGAAACTGAGATGCAGACACACCCGGGGGGAGAAGTGTGGAGACACGGAGGAGACGAACTGAGGAGAGAGGCAACCAGCTCCTCCGACAGCCTGGCCTCGGGCTCCTGCCTCCAGATTGAGGGAGAATAAATTCCTGCTGCCTAAGCCTCCCCGGGCGTGGTTCTTTGTTATGGCGACCCCAGAAAAGTAATACACACACGTGATAAAAAATACAGGAAGATCGGCACAAATAGTCCCGATCCCCAAACAATGAATGTTCAAAAAGAAATTAAGTTGTCTCTGGCATTGGCATTAGCATGTCTTTTCGGATGTGTCTCCTCAGGGAAGGGCAACAAAAGAAAATGTAAGTAGATAAACACGTGGCCACATCAAACTAAAAAGCCTCGCACAGCAAGGGAGACCATTGGCAAATGGAAGGGCAGCCTGCTGAATGGGAGAAGATCCTTGCAGATGGTACGTCCAACAAGAGGTTGACACCTAAAATATATAAAGAACTCATACAGCTCAACACCAGAGCCAAATAACCGGACTACAAAATAGACGAGGACTTGGGTGGACAGCTTCGCAAAGACAGCTCACAGGCACGTGGAAAGATGCCCCGCACCACTAGTCACCAGAGAAATGCCCTCAACACCACCATGAGATCCCACCGCACACCTGTCAGTGTGGCTGCTATTGAAAGATGGGAAACAGCGAGGGCTGGGGAGGACGTGCTGATGGGAGCCCCCCTTCTCCGTCGGTGGGGATGCGAATCAGTGCCGCCACCATGGGGAACACGATGTTCATTGCAGCATTGTTTATAATAGCCAGGATATGAAAACAACTTATCCATTGATGGATGAATGGATAAAGAAAATGTGGTATGTGTGTGTCTGTGTTGTGTGTCTATATAAATATATATATATATATACATTATATATATATATGTGTGTATAAATATATATAAATATCTACATATATAAATATATAAATACAAATATAGACACACACACACACACACACACACACACACACACACACCTAGAGGGTAATAAGCTAAGTTAAATAAGTCAAAAGAGAAGGACAAATATATCATACACTTCCACTTCTATGTGGACTATAAAAAACAACAAATGAACAAATGAAAACAAAATAGAAACAGACTCATGAATAAAGAGAACTATCTGGTGGTTGCCAGAGGGGAGGGGATGGCGGGATGGGCAAATAGATGAAGGGAATCAAGACTCACAAACTTCCAGTTACAAAATAAGTAAGTCACGAGGATGTGACGTATGGTGTAGGGGAGGTAGTCAGTGACACTGCAGTAACTGTGGTGACAGATGCTAACTAGACCTACCACGGTGATCATTTTGTGATGTATAAAAATATTGAGTCACTTGCTATACATCTAAAGCTAATCAATATTGTATGTCAGTTATAATTAAATAAAAAGAAAAGCCATAATACAGAGTTAATACAAAAGCCACATAATACCACAGATCTTTGCAAAGGCAGTTTCTAGGGCCTGGATGCCTTTGGCCGTTACATGTTACGCCCCATCTCCCACGCAGTCCGTCTCTGCCCCGCGGAGTCATGGCTGCAGTCAATTTGAGGAAACCTGATCCTGGGGCACATTATTACTTATAGTCATGAAAGAGAAGATTCAATCGTGTTTAGTCTATTGCACTTAAATGAAAGCTATAAATGGATTATTAGATTTTAGAAATACTTGCAAAATGGAACAAAGTGGGTTTCCAAGTTAGCTAGAAATTCAGTTCACGCAAACAGCTTTTTCTGCCTAATCACATGTTAAGATGGAGCAGACTTTACTGAAAGTAAACCTCATACTTTTTTCCATATTTGAACAATGATACTAATTTACATACTTGGCATTTCCTTGTGCTACATAGTCTGTAAAGGACGTTTTCAAACATTGTCTCCTCTTCTGTGAAGCCTTCCTGGGCTCTGCCAGGGGATTTGGCACCGTTTTATCTCCCATCACCCAGCTTTCCCTCTGCTCTGGCTTTCCAGGCACCGTAACGTCATTTGTTTCGTACGTGTTGCTCTCCTCACCGTCAGCAGCGAAGCCTGGCCTGTTCAGATTTCTGTTCCCAGGGCCCAGCAGAATTCCTGGCACACAGCAGGGGCCCAGGAAATGTCTGTGGTGCTTCTTATGCCTTCCTAGAAATGCTAGTTTCACAGCTGAAGAACCCATGCTCCAGAAAGTTTAATTGACAGGTCGGGTGACGGAGAGAGTCAGACCCAGAAATGGGGGTGAAAAGGGAGGGATGTGGGAATGTTGGCAGGCAGTCAGAGGCTGGGTTGTCTTAGGGGTGCAGATTTTGTTCTAATGGAGCTGGAAGCCATAGATGGTTTTAAATAAGTGCTTGATATGATTTCATTTACATTTTGAAAGATTGCTCTGGCTGCTGAGTGAAGAAAGGAGACCAATTAAGAGGCCATTGCAGGCACCCCTGGGAGAGAGATTGGTGGCTTGGGCTGCAGAGGAGCAGAGATGAGACGATGTAGACCGAGACTAGATGTATTTCAGAAGGGAAACTGACAGGATTTGCTGACGTCTGGACATGAGGGGGGTATTTATTAGTCTGACAAATGGTTATTTATTACCTGGTACATGTCAGTCACTGTTTTAGAAACTGAACGTATTCGAAAAAAATCCAGATAGGGTTCCTTGCGTGGGGACCTGCAGTTTACATTCTGGTGGGGTTTTGCAGACAAAAAAAACAAAAATAAAAGCCTGTAAAGGCCTTGCCACCAAGAATATAAAGCAGGGTGGTGACCCAAAGAGGCCACTGTAAATTGTGCGGCCGGGGAAATTCCGACAGCCGTGCGGGAACCGGCCGTATGAACCCCGGGAAAGCATCCACACGAGGGGGTGGTTGATGCAGCGGCCCTGGGCGGGAACATGCCTGGCACGGTCTCACCATAGAAGTGCTGCCAGTGAGGCTGCTGTGTGGAGGGCGGGTGGCGGAAGGGCCGCGAGGAGCCGTGGTCTGGGCCCGGCACGGCGCTGGCGTGGGCTAGTGGTCGTGGTGGAGAGGGAGGGGCGTGCGTGGGGTGAGGGCGCGTCTCGGGCGAGAAATGACCCAAAGCGCAGCAGCCAGAGATGATGCAGAGACGACCTGCAGCTTGTGGCCTTGGGCGCCCGGGCAGAAACGACGCCGCCTGGAGCCAGACGTGGGCGGAGGGGCAGATTTGGAGATGGGAATCAAGACCGCTCTTGGGACAGGTGCCTATGGAACATGCGTTATGTCAAGTACCTGATTCTCAGAGAAAAATGGGGGGAAAGGGTGTGACTTCTGCGGTGCCTAGTTTGGGCAATGAGATAGTGAACACTGCCCTTCAACGCCTATTAAACATGGCACTGGAGATACTCCTGGAAACACCCAGCTTGCTTGAGACCGTTTTGCCTTAGACAAATCAATGCCGAAGTAAACCGAAGCCAGAACCTGTACTGATGGTGACGGGGTCACCCCACCGTGACCTGCCCTCCGCTGAGACGTGGCCACAGCCCCCAGCACGTGGTTGTTGGAGAGGGACATGCCTGGCGGAGGAGAGGGTGCCCTTGCTGCTCACCGCCTCACACAGGGACCCCTTCTGTCTACCCACCCCCCCAACCCCACCAGCATGTTTCATTTTTCTAGAAACATCTCTTGACCCGCTCTGATCCCTGGAAGTCTTCTCCTCACATTTTCCTCCTGGCTTTGCAAAGCTGGTGGAGATGATAGACTGGCTCTTATATCCACCCATTCCACTGTTTAAGATATCCTTTGGGAACTATAATTAAAGCTGTAACACTTAACTAGTGTTCGATTTAACCACAAAGAAAATTTATGGTGGGTTACATGTGGAGACTTTGGGGAAAATGTTTCTGTTTATTCTAGTACTTTTACTAGAGAGCCACATTCAACACACAAATCCACGGGAATATTTACGTATAAAACTAACAGAAACCAGACTAATTTTACATTTAAATATTCCTCTGTTCAATTTTGTGAGTCATTTAACTCTGCAGTCATGTCCCTGAAGTGCATGTTAATGAGCCCATCTATTAGCCAGAGCACCTTATTCTCCTCCGTGCAGGCTCACACTCAGTGCCATGCCCTTATTTCGGCCTGAGGTGTTTTTATACTGCCTCATTTCAGCACCCCAGCTCCGGGCAGCAGTATGTTACCCAGTTTTGTACATGAGGAAATAGGCTGAGAGTGGGCCACGCCATGATGTTTGGAGGTCGGGGAGCTGACATCCATCCCCTTCTCTTGAACTGCGGTCAAGTTAGCTTGGTTTAAAATTTAACTAAGCCAACTTGTGCTACTACAACTTCTATTGTTTCAGCTTGTTGTTTATCCACTGTACTAAGCCACATGCCCTAATCTTATAGAAATACCTACCTTTATTCACTAATGATTTTCATATTCCCAAAGTAGGGAATGTAAAGCACATGATGGCTCCCCACTCTCTACCTCCACCTCGGCTCACCATGATGTTCTCAGCTCCTACAACAGCAGACACCCAGGACGTGTGTGCCAGACGGACGACACACCTGCTTGTCTGCTGGGCCTTCCCCTGACTGCCCCAGGAGCCCCCAAAGGGAGCTCATTAGTTTCCCCTCAGTTCTGCTCTTTCCTCCTCTCTTCCTCCCGCCCCCTCTCAGAAGGCTACTACCATCAATTCAGTTTTATTTCCTGTTCATCACCTCTCCCTCTGCCACTCCTCACGTCCTGAAATTTCTTCCTTTCTCTGACTGTGGAGTCGTTCCCTTATTTGTCATCCTCTCTCTGCCAGCTCCCTAGTTCAGATTGTCACCCTTTTCTCCTGAACCACAGCAGCTGCAGAACTGACCTTCCTGCGCACATTCTTGCCGCCTCTCGGTGCGTTCTCTAAAAGCCAGAAAAAAGTCTGCCTCATTTAAAGTCTTCTAATCGCTCCCTGGTAAGATGGCTGCTGTGATCGCTTCCAAAAATTTAGTAAGATTTCAGAGTTGATATTATGAAATGTCTGCTTGGCTCATGAGCTTCGCCCTTGTCGCTTCCCACCTGCCACTCCGGGGACCCTCTTTGCTGCAGCCATGCTGACTGTCTGATTCCTAGATGACTTGACACTGTCATTTGCCTTTTGGTCTTTAAACATTTTATCACCTGTGCCTGGAGCACTTGAAAGTTCTGTTTTCTACTTATGAGATGAAACACCCACACAGAAAAAGGACTTAGCATAATGTACTATTTCATGAGCAATTATAATGCGAACACACGTGCACCCTCTGCTACGTCACGAGGGAAAACAACAGCATCCAGAGACTGACGTCATGCCACGACCACTCCAAGCGGCGGAGCGTCCCAAGGTCTTCCATACGGCCTCCATGTCCCTTCCCTGCTCGCCCACGTTGGCCCCTCTTCAGACCTCACGGTGATCATTTCCTTGTTCTTCTCGATAGTTCTGCCAATTGCACATGAATTCCTCAGCACTGTGGTTTAATTCTTCCTCTTCTTAAAATTCATGTAATCCCTCTATGTTTTCCTTCTTTCCCTCAGAAGGATGTTTGCGAGGTGTCTAGATGCTTAGTGAGTACCTCTGTTACATCAGTATGTCCACTTCCCCACCAAAAATTGGCATTTTGATTGCAATTTCACTGAAACTATAGATCAATTTGTGAAGAATTTGCATTTTAACAATTTTGAATTCCCCAATTCTTGAATTTCCCTTTATTTAGGTCCTCTTTAATCTTTCTCAATAAATAATATAATTTTTCCAATAGATGTATTGTTTGATATATTATTACACACTTGAAATTTTTACAGACTATTGGAAATCATGGTTTTTTTTTAATAGTTTCATTTTTCTAACTTTTGCTGGTATGTAAGAATGAAAGTAGATTTTTATATATTGATCTTGTGTCCAGCAAGCTTACTGAATTCTCTCGCTAATTTCAATGATTCATATGCAATGTACTTGAATTTTATTATTAATCACATCTCCTGTGAACAAGACAGTTTTCTTTCTCCTTTTCTCAGTCCTCATGCCTTTTATATCCTTGCTTTATCGTGGTGGATAAAACCACCAATACACTTGAGTAGAAGTGTGGAGAGTTGAGTCACACCTGATCACAATAACGTCTTTATTAAGTCTGATATTTGTAGTGGGTTTATTTGTAGTTTGCCTTTATTAGCTTAAATTTTTTTTCTTTCTATTCTTAGTTTGCTTACAATTGTATTATGTGTCAATGCTAAATCCCATAAAATGATTTTCTGCTTCTGTGGAGGTAATCAAATGATCACATACATTTCAGATAACAAGGTCAGTTACATCGGTTGAGTTTCTTATTTCCTCTTTAAAAGTTTTCTGAAATTCACATATACAGAATTAGATTAATCATAATTCTTGATTCATGACACCATCTCAAGTTCATTCTTGCTCACTAATAATGTATTGCCTTAATTATTTTAGTTGACTATTGTCCATAATACAGCTATTGCTGTATCACGTCCAATAATTGACTCACACGGGCTGCTTCCATCTCCTTCCCTACCCACCCAAGCAAAAAAAATTCTGAAATTTTAATTTTCTTTTTACATTTTATTATATCTTTCTTTTCTATTTGTCTTTATGAAAAGGATATCATAGTGGCAACTTAGTGTTTCACATACTATCCTGTTGCTGAGGTTTCCCCACATTATTGCATGCAGCTATAACACATGTGTTTTGACTGTGAATAACATCCTATTATATGAAATGTAACACCATTTATTTGTTTATTCTCACTTTGAAGAAAGTTTAGGGTACTTCTAAGTTTTTGTCATTATTAGCAGTGTTCTATGGACATTCTTGTTTGTTGACTAATTGGCTAATATTAAAATAACCTGCATAATTTGGTATAAACACAATTTGGTGATACATTTCACTTTTCATACATTGCTGGATTCCATTGTTAATCTTTCTTTAGAGTTTCTGCATCTATATTCATATGCAGTGTTGGCCTGTGTTTTCTCTCTTCCGCTGTCCTTGTGTATATGTCCTGGCTCTGTCGGCATCAAAGAGTAAGATGGCAATTGTACACTGTTTTTCTGTTCTCAGGCAGTTTGTATAAAACTGGTATTATTTATTCCTTGGATGTTTGGCAGAACTCAAGGAAGACGTTCGGGCACAGAGAGTTTTCTGAGAATATTTTCTTCATAAATGACTCATTTTCTTTAATTGCTGTAGAATGATTTACAGTCACATTTTAATTTCAGCCTTAAGTTTGCTTTGATAAATCATTCTTTTCTCAGCATTTATCCAGTTTTGTCTATGTTTTCAGATGTGTGGCCATAACATGATTCTGTCTTTATGAAAAGGGTATCATAGTGGCAACTCAGTGTTTCACATACTATCCTGTTGCTGCAGGATTTGCGGCCATGTTTCCTTTTCATTCCTGATGTTATAGACATATGCCTCTTTTTTCTTTGTCATTCTTTATAGTTTCTCAATATTAGTCTTTTGAAGAAAGAAGTAACCTTTGTTGATCTTCTTGATTTTTTTAAAAGAATTTCAGCTTGTATTTTTCCCTTATTTTCTACATATTTTGATGTTTTTTTCTAGTATCTAGAAATTACTAGTTTCTTAATTCACAACTTCATAGGCATACATCTTTTCTAATACATGCACTTAACACTTTAAGTATTACTTTAGTTCTATGTGTATTTTTAGCTACCTATTTATTATTGATTTCTAGCATAATTAAATTTTGGTCAGAGTATATACTTGGTGTAATTTCAACATTTTGAAATTTGTCAAGACATTTTATAACCATTTGTGTCTGACCACATTTTGAAAATCTGATGTGTTTAAAAAATATGTAGTCTATATTTTGGAAGCACTTAATTCTCTGTATGTCCTTTGTGGAAAGTTTATTCATTGTATTCAAGTTTTCTATTGCTTTACTGATTCTTTTTTTGTCTGCAAATCAGTTACTAAGATCTGTATGTAGGTATATATACATCCCCTAGTGTATGTAGACATCCATGATTCTGACCCCCAATGATTATTTCTTTTTACTGTGCTGACACTTCATTACTTCATTATAATATTTTGAGGCCATCTTAACAGGGCATACAATTTTTAAATTGTTATATCTATTGTCATTTTTTAGTCATTCTCTATTTCTGGAAATGCCTTCTGCCTTTAAAGTCTGCTTTGCCTGATATTAATATAAAATCACCTGTTGTCTTTTGTTGTCATGAGTATTTTTTCTTCCCATTTATTTCTGTTCAACAATTTGAGACCTTTATGCTTTAGATATCTCTTATAAGGGCACGTAAGTTTTTAAAAATGCAATCTGAAAAATTTTTTCCTTTTGATTAAAACATTTGGTCCATGAATATTTAATGTAACTACTACTGATATATTTAGGTTTAAAGCTACCATCTCAATTTGCATTTTTTACCCTTTTTGCCTTTTTTGATTGGTACACTATTCTTCCATCATTTCATTTATTTTTCCCTATTAATATGAAACTTATAAACTCAGCTTCAAATCTTAGTATTACTGTAAGTTTTTTAAGAAATGCCTCCTTATCAAAACTAATGTTAACATCTTTACTTTTTTTCAGATTTGCTTTCTTTCCCTTTTATCCTTTTCTTCATCCATTACCTTCCACATGGGATCATTTTCCATCATTATTTCTATCTGAAGTAAGTATATATTTATATATGTAAATATATAATACATAATTTACATATAAAATATATAATTTATATATTATGATATATATCCACACACACATATGTCATCTTGGAATTTCATGTGATCATTCAGTCATTGGACTGTTTTCATTTCCCAGTTTTAGAATTTTCTTAGTTTCTGTTTTTTTCATATACTGCCACTGTGTTATTCTCTTCCACTTCCCTGTCTGGGTTGCCAACCAAAAGCCTATTAAGCATTCTCTGTGTCCTCTATTCCCCTCTATCTGTGTCTGCTTTTTCCCCTCACCGTCTGGATTCTCCATAACTATGTTCTTCAGAGGTTCTTCTGGCCTATTTCTAGTAAATTCATTCTCTCTTTGATCTTCTGTTAATCATGTTGTTAATCTTAGTCATTTTCATTTATGGATTTCTGTTGGTTTTTTTTCAAATATGCCATGTAATTTAAAAAACATTCAGTTGCCGTTGTTCACTTCTAACTCATGGGCCAAGATAAATGCCGGAAACCCAGTCTGAACACTGGTTTTCCAGCCTGTCAGAAGGAGGGAGGGAGTAATTAGGCACCTCTCTCTCCCTTTTATGTGCTGGTCTCAAAAGTTGAACGTATGACTTACATTTACATCCTAATGGCCCAGATCTAGTCGCAAGGTTACTCTTGGTCTCACCACCAAGCGCTATGGAATAATCAAGCGTTCTGTCCCTATGAGGGGACGGGGCACAGATGGCAGCCACCCACGGCCTCTGCCACCTTCTTCCGCTGTCATCTCCCAGTCCTCAGTGCCCCCTGCCCCAGAAACAATTGATAATTATGTTTTGTATCATTTAGAAGTGATGTGTGAACATTTATATATCCATGTATATATTTTATTGTTTTGTTTATTGCATGCATTTGTTTCAGAACTATATTATAGAAGCTGTTCTGCACAGCTCTTTTTATTTTTATTCTATAATGTATTTTGGAGGTCTTTACACATTGTATTGAGGAACCATAATTAACCATTCCCCTATTGATACACATTTACATATGTTCAAATGTTTGCAGTAAATATCTTTTTTAAGTGGATCATTTTGCATTTGTATGAAGCTCAGTGTGTTGCTAGAAATGTAAGTTTTGGACTAAAGGAAACATGCATTAATTTATAGGAGTTAACAAGTTGCTTTTCTTAGAAATTGTACCATCATCTAATGCATGGTATCACCTTAACATTTATGTTTTATCAGATACTTTACCGATACAATATATTATCAAAATGTTTAATCCTTGCCTTTGATAGATTTTTGAGAAGGGGATCCTTTGTAGTTTTAATTTGTATTTTCTTATTTTGTATAAGACTGATAATTTCCCTTTTATTTGTTAAAGGTGGGCATTTTTTTTCTTTTTTGCCATGCATACATATTTTATTTTCATGTAGTTTAACTCATCAGTCTTTCTATTTGTGGTTGCTTGGGTTTGTATTATAGTTAGAAGCTCTCTTCTGCTACTGGATTACGAAAGAAGTGTTTTCTTGATCTTCTTCTGATAGTTTTATGACTTCATTTCTTTGTATTTAAGACTTTGATCCATCTGGAATTTTTTTTGTTTGTTTTCTTGCATTAGGTAAGAAATCTACAGTTACTTTTTTTTTAAGCTGGATCTAGTAGTTTGACCATGAACCATCTTTTCCCCACACAGATTTGAAATTCCATTTCATTAGATACTAATCTCTGGGATTTTTAAGTCTTATGTGATATATATTTTTCATCCATTTATTAGCACTAAACTGTTTTTATCAGTGGAAATTTATTAATATTTTAATATCTGGAGGTCTGGTGCCATTCCTTTTTTCCACTTTTCAGAACTTCCTTGGCTATTCTTTTATATATTTGTATTTTTAGCATGAGCTTATGTTACTTAAAATGTCCTGTTGACATGTTTGTTAGGAATTTATTCTCCTTTCCCCAGAAGCTCTATCCCTTCTTGCTTATCCTGTTCTGCTTTTAGTATGGAAGTTGTTTTTAAATAATCTTTAACATTTTCCTCAAGTCTCATCTATTGTTTTCTTGATCAATTCCAGATAATTTTAGAAATTAAGGGTCCTTCATCATGTCAATCTTTAATTTTCAATCCTTCTTGAGTATTTCTGTGTATCACCTTTCCTATGATGGCACCATCAGGTGTAGGTCAGGTTAGAACTAATGTCTTCACAGAATATACAGGAATTGTCTTCTAGGTTATTAACTTGCATGATTTAATATCAGGCTCTATTAATCAAAAAATCATACCCGAAAAGTCCGTGAAGGGCTATCATTATTATTATAGTCTGTGTTTATATATATCTCAGGTTTAAAAAAGTAGATTATATACTAAGTATGAATGAATCCAAACCATTTATTCTTTAAATTTAATTATTTAAGAAAAATAATTTGGAGAAACTAAGAAATTAGTGCTAAGAACTCTGGATAGTATGGTATGAGGACTGAAGGGAGAAATTTTGGTGGACTTTAGAAAGATTCTTAGGAAGAAAAGGTAGTAGATTAGGAAAACAGAACTCTATAATCCAGAGTTATAGTCACAGTCTTAAGTGGGAAATGGTCATTTAAAAGGAAGTGCATTACATATGTAATATATATAGCATTCCTATAACTCCATATGTGCAGAATCAAAATAATTACTAATGCATCATTTTGAAAAAGCTACTTTTGCTCATTCTGTATTAGGCTAGAGTTTTAAGAATTTTAGTTTGATCACAGTCTTTAGGGTAACAAAGATATGAACAAATGTGAGAATTGTAAGGTCAGTCTCAAGCTGAGTCACGTCAAGTCAGTATTAATAAGTTATGTTTTATCTCGGCAACGTATGTATGACAGTAAAAGTTCCACTTTGCTATCAGAGTAACACACCTCGCTTTCTCTCTTGAGTAGAACTAAATGTAAGATATCCTGGGTTTCAGCTTTCTGTAATAGAATACAAGAAATTTATGTTTTCTTACAATAAATACATTTACCACATGAAAGAGAGCTGGAAGCTGCCAGAATAAGATATTAATATATCCATAATGTTTATTCTCTTTTTAAAAAAGACAGTCTATTTTGCATTGAAAAATCGATTTCAGCTGTTTTTTCCCCAGCTTCTTAGTCTCCTGCTGTGCACTGTGTTTTAAAAAGCCAATTCAGATGTTTAGTGTCATCATTTAGACGTGCCATTTTCTCCTGCTACAAGGAACCTAAATGACAGCAATATATTTTGAACGATTTCTGAAAACACACTTTTTCTTTTAATCTGTACACAAACTCAGTTAGCGTTCAGGTCACCAAGTGGGGAGACACTTACAGAATCAATCCTTTTGCATTAGACGCCCCACAAGCTCACTGATGGAAAGGGCATAATGCCTGGCACCTCTCCAAACAGTAACAGTCTCAGTGGAGCAATGAAATATGGATGAAGAATGTTTGCTGGGAAGTTCAAATACATCAACGTGGGGTTTATATTTTTGATTTAATCTATGCAGCACCTTCCAGGTAGCTGATGCTTAGGGGTCTAAATACATTTCTGGGCCCTGCACAATCTTCACCCTGCACAGAGCTTTTACTGACAGTCACTCAGAAATGGTGGTTACTTTTCATCATTTCCAGAAATACAAGGAAGAAGGGAGAATGGGAGTTTAGGATTAGCATTCAGGTACCTAACACTCATTAATAAGTGTGGTGCTATTAAGAGCACGTCAGACTATCTGAAGCCCGTTTAATGGAACGTATGGGCGTTAGCAAAATCCCCCTTTCGGCTCACAGCGGTGGGAGTTAGCCTTCAGATGGCGATTCATTTATGCTATTGCTGTGACCTGCTTCTTCAGATCATTCCTTGTCTCTCACAAAGGGAACTCCGTGTGGTGGGTGCCTAGCTGCACTTTATGCCATTAGCGAATAATGGCGCTATTATAATATCACTGATTAGATCAACTATAAAAAAGGTTTGGGAAAAAAAAGCGACAGACTGAGAAAGCAATTTTCTCTTCTAGGCGCTCGTCTTTTCTAATTACAAAGAGTGTAAAGATACATAATAGAGAACGGTTGTTTGCTTTTCTGGAGGTCTGTGTTCAGACGTGTGCAGGAGATCCCTGGTGACCCCTCAGTGGACACACCGGCTCATTGACTAGTCTAGGCTGAAGTCTGCAGGGAATTGAATTATCAGACACCTAGAATCCATGTGATGGGCAAAATAGCCAAAGAGCTGGAGATCTGGGGGGTTGGAGGTTCCCAGGGGCAGGACTGCTCTGGCCGGCATCCCAGCACACTCATGGCATGTCAGCCCACCCTGGCCAGCCCTGGGGCAGCCGGTCCTCCGGGTGAATGACAGCTGGTAGACATGCTGCAAAGCCCAGGCACATCTTGGAAATAGATTTACAGCATTATTAAAGGAAAAGGCGGAAGCATCACCATAATTTAACTGGATATAAAATGAAAAGAGGACTTCTGAAGTGGGAACCCGAAATCCCAGGAAGGCATTAAAAGGCTGTTACTGACACATCCGTCGGGGCCGTCAGAGCTTCTTCGGGCACCAGCATGCCAGGCCTCTGAGGCCGCGGGTTGGACGCTTTCCTTATACCGAGGAGACCCCGCGGGTGCCTGTAAGAGGACAGATTCAGTTCCCCGAGACCTCGCATCTAACTGTCTGAGCGAGCAACCTGAGGCCGTGTGTGGCTTGCCCATCGCCCCAGGTCTCTGAGGACATGTTTTATTCTCATGCCTTTACATTTAAAGTGGCATATGTGCCACAGACTGACTGGGAACACCGAATAATCCCATGTGCCAACGCTGACCCTGCGAGCCGTCCTAACCTGGCTTCTGGGTGGCCACGGGGGACATGAAGGCGCCCCGGATGAGCCAGGCGCCCATTTCCCAGGACGCAGGGGGGCAGGTGGGCAGGCGAGACGCCAGCCTTCTCAGCTGCCCCCCGTGGAGGCTGGGTCAGACCATCCCAGACGCCCTCCTCGTCCCAGCAGCGCTGCCGCACCCCCGAGACCGACCTCCCCATGCAGCCCCCACCGGCCTCCGCCCCCAGCCTCCTCACCACGGGAAAGAACGCGGGCTTCCCGGCGTGGTGCTCGAGGCCGGGCCGCCTCCCTCCCTCCCTCCGGGCGCCTGTGCTGGGTTCGCGCCCTCCGTGCGCCGCGGCCCCTCTGGGGGGCTTACGACCAGGCCCCACCTCTACCTGAAGGCCTTCCTCCCACTTCCACCCGCTGAACCGGCCGCGCCCAGAGCCTCAGCCTCGGCGCCCCTGCTCACGAGGCCACCCGCGTCCCCGCCGGATGCCCACGTCTCCTCTTGGTTTCCACGGCCCTTGGTTTATTCTTGTGCCACGGCTCCTGGTGTTCAAGCTTGATGTTTGCAGGGGCTGATCGGCCCTGGAACGGAGACCCCCCCCCAGCCCCGTGACCCGGGGCGCCGATTTAAGCCTCCGAGCCTCCGTCTTCCCCGTGGCCCTTCCCCGTGGCCCTTTCCCACGGCACTGCGGGAAGCTCGTTACGGCGTTTGATGCAGAGGAGACACGAAAGGCATCAAGGACATGCCAGGAAAAAAATGTCATCGCTCCCCAGCAAAATGGGAACAATAAGGAGTACAAAGTAAGGGTTTATTGTTGCTGACAGTGATCTTTTCGCAAAAAGGAGAGGGAGAGAAAAGCACTCCTCTGTGTATTGATCCTTTGATTGAAAAATATTACTGATGTCCAAAAACAAATGCATTTTTGAACTATGGTTTAAAATGAGATATGTCTAACATTACCTTCTTAATTTTTAAAAAATTACTTGTCAAACACAGGAAAGGAATAAAGAAACAAGAATTGTTAAAAAAAAGTTTTATGAGATATAATTGACATATAACATTGTGTGTTTGAGGCAGACAGTGAGTTGTTTTGATACATTAATATATTGCAATATGATTACCTTTTCAAATGGGTAATAAAACATTAATGAATAAGGTGGATGTGTGTACCCATTTTCAGGGGGACATATTTAACTTGATTAATTTTTTTAACTATACAGTTAGAATTAAAACATTGTGTTATTGGCATGAGAATCAAAAGGCTGATCAAAGTATCAGGATGAATAATGCTGAAATTTTCACCATATTTGGGAAGGATGTTCCAGGTAACCAGCTGAAAATGTGGGCTCCTATGATTCATGCAGTACCCGCTGTGCCCTAAGGAGACACCTTAAGGCAAGAAGCAGCCATCCGTCAACACACTGAGGCCAAAGACAGGAGCATCAACACGTGAGGAGGTGGAAAGGGGCTGGAAATGGGGATGAATCAATGCTGTTACACACTATGCTAAAAGCCTGCAGTTTCTTCCCTGTAGATAATGAGGCAGTGGCGGGGGGAGTGAGGTCCATGAGGGCTAGTAGGCAGGGGACCCCCAGACTGAAGGCTGTAAGGGCGGAGGTGCTGGTTGGGAGGCTCGGCTGTAAAGCACTCCTGTTTGCACGGGCAGGTCCAGGTCGGGGCTCCAGGAGGTGGCTGAGCTCGGTTGACTGACTCAGCAGGTGAGCTGGTGGCTTCTAGGGGCTTTGCATGCTTACTTCACGCCATTCTCACAGCATCTCCATGAGGCTGATATTGTTACCACACTTTATACTTGGAAAACTTGGGCATAAAGAGATTAAGTCATTTGTTTAAGACCAAACGCTTGTGCTAGCCCCACAGTCAGACCCAGTGTGACTTCAGAATGTGCATAAAAGCCAATCTGTGACACTGAGCACCCCCCACCCCCCACCCTCACCCCAGCCCTGCCCCACAATCCCAGAAACACTGCAGAACCATGTCAGAAGAGCTTGTAATAGAGAAGCTTGGAAAATTATCTTTTAGGAGAAAAATCAAGTTTGACAGTCATTTGTTTCCCTTTTCCTGACTTAGCCAAAAAAAAAAAGGGCAGCCTAAACAACACAATTAAAGCAATAATAACCACTAGGAAGCAAAAAGAAAGAAAGAAAGGAACTAGAATGGCAGATGTGTGAATAGTTAAGTAAACTCAGAATTTTAACAGATTTCTAATCATAAAAGAAAAACATAAGTGACAGATTGACATATTGACTACATAATATATATACATATATAATATTGATATAAAATAGTTATAAACAAAATTTTAAATGATTGGCACACTGGGAAAACATTTTCAATGCGTAGTGAAAGGAGAATATTAATATTACAAGTAGGTAAAGAATCAATCAGAAAAACACTGAGAATGAAGGTTATAGAAAAATGCAGAGGAATGACTACTCAACGTCTAAAATGAGCAACTTCATCATTGAGCACAGAAATCCAAAAGAATACAAGGTGCCACTGTTACCTGTCATATTGGCCTAGCTGTTTTTAAACATTCCTACTGGGTGGGATAAAAATAGACACTCTCAGATACCGCCGGGGGCAAGTGTGATTTGAATCAACCTCCCGAGAAATAAATTTTACCATATGGGGAAAAAAACCAAAGCAGTCATAGGCTTTGACTCAGTGATTCTCCTGCTCCTGAGAGCAGCATCTCTTAGGGAAGTTCTCGATTCTCGCTACGGCCTGTGATACCGACGTAGGAGAGGCTGTGGCACCTCCCATCACAAGTCCAAGTGAGTTAGATAGATCTGTGACGTGCAATACTATGCGGCTATTTAAAGTACTGCTTTTGAAGGATATTAACGTTTTCTGATAAAAAATATCCACAATTCAATAAGTTAAGGGGAAAAGGAAGATACAGACTTGGACATGGCAGGACACAATTTCATAACACACACGACCGTGCACACACATACGTATATACACACACATGCACACATAGCTATGGAGAAAATACTGGAATAAAATAGAACCAAAGAATAAAAAGCACTGGGAGGAAAATCCATTGAAAAAACTGTAGGGGTGATTTTTACTTTCTACACTATGCTTGTCTATAATTTTCTGTGAGCATTTTAAAATAATTTAAAAATAGAAAATAAGGTTTAGGAAACCATCCTCTCCTATATCAGAATGAGGATACATTGCTGCGCACTGATGAAAGCTGTGAGACTATTGGACAGTGAAGTGAGCTGCTGATCACCTGACTCGGAGCACCAATCCAGACCATGCGTCCAATCCCCGAAGGCATTTCATTTTAAACTATTCATATCAGTCATTCATAAGTCCAGTTATATTGCTGGAAACATGGGGACATTCTTAGTGGCCAGATGCTTTGGAATAACTTTAATATATATACTTTAAAAATATATATTCATTTTATATTTTATAATATAAAAATATGTTTATATATTATAAAATATATATACACGCACACACATATACAAACACATACACAGATGCACACACATATATATACATATAGATGTATATATAATGTATAAATACCATATATAATTTACCTGTAATGTATGTACATACATAACAAACTGCATGTATACTTTGAAAGGAATAGAACTTTTTTCTGAAATTGTTTATTACATTTCTGCATTTTTAAAAATTGCAGCCCTATTCAGCCTACAGTACTTGAAGCTCTGTTGGTCAGATATACAAAATCTCATTGTTATACTTAAACTAGTTAGTATTTAATGTGGACCCAAAATGTCATGTTTTAACCTTTTAAATATGAAAAGGGAAGTATGCAATCACATACTTCAATGAAGCAAAATTTCATTTTCAGCCTCTTCTTATTATTTATGATTTGATCAGAATCACAAGGTGAAATTGCTCTTATAAATAATACATGAGTATTTCACATGGATTTTGATGTAGATTTATACAATGTGGAATTTTACTGCCTTATATTACTATGCATTCTTGAATTTTATACCAAAAGTTATAACTGGTAATAATATAATGCATTAGAATTTAGTATGATGTCACAAACCCCAAAAAGAATTTACAGATACAATAAACAAGTAGATGATAATGTGCACTTTTATTTTACTTGAATTCTGCTTCTGAAAAACAGCATTATTTGGGATAATAAAACAAATCTTTCTATTAAAAAAATCAATGCCTTGAAAGCATTTTCATTATCTAAAAAAAAAAGCACAATTATTTCTACAAGCTATTGATTTTACCACTCCCAGTATGTGATGATAATTTGTTTGGTTTTAAGTCTTTTTAAAAGGATTTGTAACTTGGATATTATATAAATAAATGGCTTAGTTCTACACTTAGTCTCTTCCCTTGTCCAGATCTGTAACGGGTCCTTGCTGCCCCTAACAAATGACCTCTATCCATGCTAGTTACCTTCTCTCCCACCAAAGAGAAGATTTATAAGACATCTATTTACATGCCATGTATGTCATATAAACATCTCTCATATCTGCCTCACGTAGCCCACACCCTGGGCCATTTGAGAGACCGCATCACTTGGGCAAGGCATGGGGGCAAGGAGCGGGCATTCCGCACTGATGGGATCTTCCTCTTTCCCAAACCAGCTACTCCCACCTAGACACCATCGGCTCCCAGGTCTGAGGTTCGAGAGGATGAAACACATCACATCATGCAGGAGAAATGTTTCACTGTGCTTTTTTTTTTCTCAGAACAGAGATAATATGCAATAAGGAGGAAATCCATGAGAAAATATGGCACTTCTATTTTAAAGTCTGTGTGTGCACATATGTTTTGGGGTTGAGGTAGAACTATTTCTGCCCTAATATCTCTCAGTTTATTACCGTCCAGTCATAACTTTGTTAGGTTTCATAGTCTTCTTTAGAATAATTTGAATCCTGTATCTTTAAAGTAAGCAGAAAATCTTGAGATTATTTCTATTTGCTACCTTTACGGAAAAATAAGATAATTTATAATGAGATGTTGGTCAAAAGGTAAGAAAGTTCAGTTATGAAGAGTAAGGAAGTTCTGGGGGTCTGAGGCCCAGTCGGCGGCTCTAGGTGATCACACTGTCCACTTGAAATCTGCAAAGAGAGTAGATTGTAAGTGTTCTCACCTCCCCCACACAAAGGATAACTATGTGAGGTGATGAATTTGTTAGTTAGCTTGACTGTGCTAATCATTTCACAATGTACACATCAAAACGTGAATATAGACAAAATTCGTCAATGATACCTCAACAAAACTGGGGGAAAAGAAAGTTAAGAAATTGCATTAAAATATTAAAAATCATCTGAATATTACTTTTTGTGATGGAACCTTAGTTGTCTTTTTCCTAGGAATCTTACCTTGATTTAGCTTCAAATTCAGCTCAGAGGAAAGCAAAGCGTTAGGTTGGCATTTGTGAACAAAATGCATCTGTGGTGTGATATTTGATGCTACACAATGCAAAGGCCTCCAAAACATAAAAGAGCCTCCTTAGTCATTCCATTAGGTCTTGAAAAGTAGTGTTTATATTTTTGCATCGACATCAGTTCTTGTACCCTAGGCATTTCCTGTCTGTGGTATGGGAACACACGTGGCGTCCTTGAGTAAAGGTGCTCTTTCTTTCCATAGTTTGAAAGACTTGTAGCTCATATGTCTGGATCATGAAGTTTCATTCTCATATGAGAAAACACTTGTTCTTCTTCTCTGATGGCATATGGTGTGTATTCTAGGGAAATATTTTTAACATTAAAGCATCACCAGGGAAAAAAAGATTAGAGTGTTTTGACATTTCTTTTATTTAAACCCTTACAAGAGAAAAATCAACCTTGTGGGATGCAAGAATCTATATTTATTCACACTCTTTTGAAGAAACATTATAAGAGGGGTTCAAAACATTTGTAATTATGTTTTACCTTGGAAAGCTTTTCACAATTCAATAGTCAATATTTCTTTTAAGGCATCTCAATAGAAAAGATAGATTTCCTTGAAAATCACATATAAAACTCACAGAATTTGCCATTGTGTAATAGTGGTTGTGCCCACAGGCGGCTGGAACTCAGGAATGAACATGGATAAAGTCTATCCACTCATCTGTTTAATCAGTCTGCCTTTCCCAAGGGGGGGCCGCCAGCCCCATGTGCTGCTGGGCCTTGTGAACTATGCTGGTCCTGACTGAGATGGACAGTAGGGTGAAGTACACAGTGGATGCCAGCAGGTAGTAAGAGAAAAAGAATGTAAAATATCAAATTCATAATTTCATATTGATTGTATATTGTGATAGTATTTTTAGATATAGTGGGCTAAATGTATTATTAAAATGAATGTCCCTTTTTTCATTTCACTTTTGTACATGTGGCTACTAGAAAATTAAAGTTTGCATATGTGGCTCAAATTTGTGGCTTATTATATTTCTGTCTTTGTGTGCAAAACTTCTGAATTGAAATACTCCGCCCTTTTCACACTGGCGCTGGGCTCCCCTAGAGCATTTCCGGTTGCCTGTTCTTAGTGGTTCCTGTGAGGTGGGGCTGCTCACCTGGTGGGCCACGCCGGTCTCCCTGTGAGGCGGCCCGCATTAGCTGTTCTAGCCCTGAGCCTCCACTGTAAGTCCCTGCAATGTGCTGGGTGAGTTACACAAATTGTCTGGTTTATTCTTCACAACATGTCACGATGTAGTTTTTATAACCCCAGTTTTAAGATAATGAAACTGAATCTCAGATGGCTCGGAACTTGTCTAATGTTGCAAAGTGACTGAGTGGCTATGTCAGGATCCAACGGTCTGTGCGTCTTTAGAGCCCATGGTTTTTTTTCACTGTACGACTGGCATTCTTATATCTCAAGGCCTTCCTGGAAATCCATTAAAATATTAACTTCGATCAAGGAGTTATGCCCAAGTGTACTGACCTTGGAGGGTGATGCCAGCAGTTAGGATGGTTGTGGGTATCAGATGTATAAGATTTCTCCAACCTCGGGTGCTCTACAATCAGTATGCAGTTAAATATGTGCCTTAAGGAAAGGTAAATCATGGCATTCACTAAAAGGGCACTTTATCTAGACACTTCTGTGCACACATCATGACAACAATTAAATGATAACATTGGCCATATCTTAAAAATAACATCACCCTCTTTTGGAACTAAAATTATTTCTTTGAATAAGAGAAAAATCATTTGAGACTAAATATATACTAAAAACTCATTATTAAATCGTTCATAGTTGGCCCTTTCTTAGTACTACTATTTGATGAATTAAAGAATGAAACCCATTAGCTTATGAAATCATTTTTAGTTAGAAACAAAGATTTTTTTTCCTTTAAAAAACTGCCATGAAAATGATTAAGAAGTACATGACATTCGAGAACATTCCAAATACTGTGTTGAGACCTACTTCAGCTTATGCTGGTCGGTCTCACTGGCCAGGATCGGCCGTGACATCTTGCCTGATGCTCGCAGGCCAGGACGGGGACAGGCGCTCACCACAGGGTCCCTCCCGCCACGTAGGGCTTCTGCCCAGAAGACCCGCCTCGGCCACCAAGATATCCCACCAAGGCCTGCAGGTTAGGGAAAGGTAAGAAAGCCAGATTTTAAGCCATCTGTAGTCGCCCTGCATTTTCGATGGTGATTCCCGTGAGACTGTGCCTGTTGGATCCACTTGGGATTTTCTGAGTTGACTCCCGCCTCGGAGGGGTCTCAACCTTTTCTCAGACCCTGCTCGGTGGTCAGTGCACAGGTTACAGACTCTTTTTTCATGAGATGAGAAGCTGTGTGATATGAAGAGAAATTGTACCTAAGGGATGCTGTCATTCATTCTTACCAAAAAGAAGTTCTGTCTTAATAAAGAACTTTCTAGTTCTAGGCATTTTCTAA
This sequence comes from Manis javanica, assembly GCF_040802235.1. NCBI lineage: Eukaryota > Metazoa > Chordata > Mammalia > Pholidota > Manidae > Manis > Manis javanica. Next base: position 1,769,429 of record NC_133170.1, on the reverse strand, counting down.
TATCCTGTTTTTAATCCATTGCTTTTACCATCTATTATTATCTCCTGCAGTAAATGCAAAAACAAAAAAAGAATGTACAATATTTATTACTTAGTACAGAGGGAAAATACTATTCTGCGTGCAGACATCTGAAAGCTGGCTGCTCTGGTGCTCACCGTTTGCCATGACAACATGTACTTCAGGCTGCGCATGTTTGGAAGGAAAAAAGACAAGTGTCTGTTCATGGATCAAGATTAGCTTAGTTTAGTCTTGTGTTTTTCAACCGTCCTCCATCCTTCCCAACCCCCCGCTAGTTTTATAGTGAGAAACCATATGTAAATCAAGGATGCTGGCGGCGGGAAGAGAGGCAGATGGGCATAAATCTTGAGGTTAAGCATCTTAATCAGACTCCGCAAGTAAAAAGAGGGAGAAATGTAACAAGCTGCTTTTGCAATATTCCAACTTGTAATACTTAGGCTTTATTATATAGCATATTCCTCCTTCTTGCAGAGTCTCTGTTAATTGAATAAATTGAACCCTTCCCAGTTTGTCTTGGAATTTTCATATATTTTTCAATAAGTATATACAGACTACAAAAACACACTGTATACTTAGTCCATATTAAAATATAATTTAAAAATACCAATTAAGATGCCAAAAAGTTAACCAACTGGTCATTTATGGGGCACCTTCTATATTTTAGGCACTTTGCATGAGGAAAGCATCAGGTTTTCTCTCTACCTCACAGATGGAGATGCTAAAGCTCAAAAAGGGTGAATAACTTAGTTATTATCACATATTAGTAAATAGCAGAGTTAAGAATCAAACATAGGTCTGCCTAACTCAGAAGCTAATCTTGCTCTTTGATTCAAGATATCAAACTATAATGTGTGGAGTGCCAAAAATGTGAAATTTTTTGTCTTTAAGCCTCCAAAATCTGGATTTGTGGCATAATAGCTAGAAAGCCTTTTGGTACTATTGAGGGTTCAGCCTATATGATAATGCATTTACTTAGAGGCTTATATCTTTTAAAAAACATGATCCTGCAGACTCGAATGAGTTGTAGTGTTAACAGGAGAAGTCCTGTCTGAAAAGTAAAGCTGGAGGCAGCCGCCCGCCTTGCCCATAGGGACTTGGATGGAAGGCCCTGCAGAGCCCGTAGACCCCCCGCTAGACCAATGTCACAGCATTCAACTGGTAAAGAGAACCAGTATGATTTTCCCAGCTGGTGGTAAGCTGAGGAGTAGGATCCTGACAAACCTTTCCATGTGCATTTTGAATGGAGTTTGGAGCAAAACATTAGAATAAAACTCAGGGACAAGCAAGTCAGCAAAGCCTCCAAATGAAGGTCTGGAGTGGCTTTGTCTTTGCACCCTGCAAAATGCATCTTATTCTAATTCTCTCTTGATTTGGGCGTGAATTACAAGACAATGAACTTTATTCAGAGTTGGAAAATTATCTTGTTTAATGAAATGAAATGTAAAGCGCCAATGGTCTCCCTATTAAAAGGAAATCCGTGTGGGCTTTATGCAAAAGAAAACCTGTAAGGATTAACACGTGTGGGCTGACTTCTCCAGAGCTTTTCCTGAATATTTTTATGCCAAAGGTAAGCTCTGCCTTAAAAGTAAGGTGAGAAATGTGTTACACTGACTGTACTGAACATTCTAGAGTCTGAGTATCACCACAGATCTTTTGGTTGACACACACACTGTGCAATGTGTATGTACGTGCCTATGTTCCGGTTTCCGTAAGTTTCCATAGAGAATGGCTATGTGTCCGTACACATATTCCTTATTCATTTGTTTTGGGAAGCTGCAATATGCAGATAAATGGAAACTTGCTTTCCTTTTGGCGGGAAGTAGAAAACCGAAGCAGGGGCTGTGGCGGGCTGGGAATCCTTTCCTCAGTCCACGTAGACAGAGAAATACTTCACTCCAGTTGCTTCCACAAATGCCCGTTTGAGGGAAGTGAAGGAGCTACAAAAGGAATCATCAGATGTGAATACCTTTGTACTCAGTCACCAGAGTACATGTTTCACATGGTTTGTGCTCCATATTGTATAATTTTTTAGCAGATTAAAATGATATGTCACTATTCTCATGGCATGAGATTCATTTTTCCTATTGCTGTCTTACTAAATGGAGCAATTACCCTTAAGAATGGAAACCAGGTAAGAAAAAGTCTCTTGGCCAGAATTTGTGTTAACCCCTGTTCCATTTTTTTATGTAATAATTTTTTCTTGGAATTGTGCTTTTTGTAAGGCTTTTTCTGTGTCACAGAGAAGTAGTAGCATTTATAGCTGAACAGAAATTTAATTTAAATAAGCTGGTGTTTGAAATAGATAACATGTTCATTTGGGGAAGTTAATGATATGGTAAAATAAGCCCAGGGTTGCAGAAACCTCATGTTTCTCTGAATGTTTAAATCTGATTCTTTTTGCCATTTAGAAAAACATGAAATCAGGTCTGCATTTACTGTTTTAACCATTTCTTGCATGATATGACACCTTTAAAGCAAGATAATACCATCTGAATAAGAAGGCTGCCCTCGGAGGTCATTTGCCATTTGATTAACCTGCCATGAATAATGCTCTATATACCTTCTTTGGAATATTTTTGGCTTTATGCCTCTCATAAGGAAAAAATAATGGACTAACACATTACTGCACTTGAAAAGTATAAATAGAAAATGCACGAATTCCTTCATTTAAAACATAAAAAATTCTTCACACATAACAAAATAATCAAGCCATATTCTTTTTAGTTCATAATTTATTTCAGTGCAGGTACATTTATATCTTGCAGGATCACATTAACATTTTGAAAGTAATAGTTGTGTAATGTTTTATAGCAATTCAACTCAATAATTAGAATCCTTGTTTTAGGCTGTAAAATGTTGCTTACTCAATTTTGTGGCTTTCTAAAGAATTTTAGAAAGTTTTCAGTATACCTACAAACAGGCTAATATGTACAATATGGTAAAACTATCAGTTTGATGGGTGATGAGGAGATAACCTATTTTCTTCTGAGTAGGTTGTTTTTCATCTGTTTATTGGTTCCCTGCTTGCTTCTCTGTTGTCCGCCTGAAAGGTCCCCCGCCAGCTGGAAAGGCAGAATCCAGCCTCAGTGCACCCTCTCTTCCCCTTCATTTCATGATTCCTCACCAAGCTTCACCCGCTGGCATTGCTGCCTCAGCGAACCCAAGGGGACCCCTGTGGTCTTGTCCTCAGAGGGACCCGTCAGCAGTGCTGTCCCCCTGAACATCTGCTACCTCGGCTCTGGGCTCCAGGGGCCCTGCGACAGTGTTTCCTAGAGGAGGGGATGTGTGCGTGCACCGGGGGGCCAGGGTGAAGCAGGAAGGCTCCTCAGACATGGGTGTGGGGAGAATGGCATTGATGGGGGACGGAAGGGAGGTTTAGGGGAGCGAAGCCGTCCCACCAGCTGCTGCAGGGTGAGTGAGTGACAGTGCGGGTGACCTTTAATATTTAGAGAGTGTCTATGTTTACATTTGTTGGAAGGGTCCAGCTACTCAGAACTGCACAAATTTGACAAAACAGATGCTTTTCTAGAAACTGTAAAACCAACAGAAAGGAGAAAAATACAGAGACGTGGCTTGACTATATAAAAATACTATGAGTTTCATCATGTACATGGATGTTCACTAACAGGCCAAAATAAATAGTGACTAACATAGACGAAAGCTAGCCCAGCAATTCCACGCATGCTGTAAACCTCACCACGGTCGGTCTTCACAGCAGCCCTGTCAGTGACCTGCACACAATGTAAATTGTCCCAACAGTGACAGAGCTGCGATTAGAAACCGAGCGGTATGATTTCAGAATATGTGCTGTGGGTGTAGTAGGCAGTGAACAAATGAGCAGAAGAAAAACATCGGCTTTGGGAAGACTGCTTGTTGAGAAGTAAAACAGGATGTGCTTAGATGACTGTTCTTGACTGGCCGTTCAGAGAGCCCTTCTCGGGTTTAAGCAGAGCAGTGCGTACAAGATGCCAGCAGAGCGGAGATGGGGCGGCCAGGGCAGGAGCTGCACCACACGGGGGGCTTGGTGTGGCCCAGGAGCAAAGGAAAAATGCAGGCTGACATGGGACCCGGTGACATGGGAGAGGGGAACAGCACGGGGGGGTGCATGAGGGCTAGGGTAGGGGGTTTGAATGTCCTCCTCAGCGCGACGGTCACTGCCAGAGGGAGTGACACAACCTGGTTTTCGGCGTAAGTGGTCATTTTGGCTGCTCTGTGCAGTAGGTATTGTAAGGATCATACTTCCAGTTGTAAGCCCACGTCCACGTGGTCCAGGTGCGTGAGGGCAGTGGTTTAGACTAGAGTGTGACTCTTGGAAACAGAGACAAGTGAAGAAATTCTCACTGATCACTGGGTATGTAGGATCCTCTTTGATATGTTGCTGGATTCTGGTTGCTAATATTCTGTTGAGAATTTCTGCATTTGTATTCCTAAGAAGTATTGTCCTTTAATTTTCTTTTTGTGTGATATGTTTGTCTGGTTCTGATATCAGAGTAAGATGGCCTCCTAGGTCGGGAGCTGTTCCCTTCTCTTCTATTTTTGGAGCAGAGGGTGAAGGGTTGATATTAATTCTTCTTTAAATATTGGGTAGAATTTACTAGCAAAGTCATCTGGACATGGGTTTTTCTTTGTGGAGAGTTTTAAAATCGCTAATTCCATCTGTACTTGTTCTGTCCCTTTATTTGTCATTGGTCTATTAGGTGTGCCCTTGACTTAGTGTCAATAGTTTGTGTCTGTCTAAGAAAATGTGCGTTTCATCTAGGCTATCTAATTTGTAGGCATACAGTTGTGTACAACATCCCTTATAACCTTTTTTTAGTTTTGCAAGGTCAGGAGTGATATCTCCTCTTTTGTTACTCATTTTAGTAATTTGGATCTTCTTTCATTTTTTCTTGGTCAGTCTAGCTAAAGATTCATCAATTTTGTTTATCCTTTCAAAACACCAATTTTTGGTGTAACTGATTCTCTGCCTTGCTTTTCTTTTCTTTGTTCATTTACTTCTGCATCAATTTCTGTTGAGCAAACTGACATTTGTTGCTTGTCACCAGGAGCAGAAGTGAACGCATCTATCCGCCGCCTCTTGGTATCAGAGTGGCTAAGTCAGCACAGGGCAGCTGAGCCCCGGATGTTACTATGCCGATGTACGCGGAGCCAGACCAGCTCCACAGAGGGTGTAGGTCTGCTTCTCTCTCTGCTGCCAGTGGGTTCATCCAGTGTAGGGCACTTAGCCTCTATGCACCCATCTTGTGCTCCAGAATAAAGGACTCTGTCCCCTCCCTTCAGGGAACAGATATAACAGTGCAGTTGGCCGGGTGCCCTGGTAGGCACATGCTTCAGCAGAACAAAGGAGTTCACATTGAATCTGAAACACAGAATGGTATTCCTGCACAGGGCGATAAGCCGAGCACATGCCGTGAGGACTCCTCATCCCTTGGTAAGGAGGTGTCCCAAGCCCAAGCCCTGTTCTGAAGCAGCCGTGTGGAGGTCTGTAGGGGTCAGAAGACTGCGTGCGCATGACTGCCTTCCCAACAATCTCCTCTGTCTGCTTTGTTTTAGCTTGCTCTTCTCCATCTAATTTCTTAAGATGTAAAGTTAAATTATTTATCTGAGATCTTTCTTCCTTTTTAACTTTCCCTCTTAACAGTGCATGCCATAAGTTTTGATTTATTGTGCTTTTGGTTCATTCCTTTTAAAATATTCTCTAATTTCCCTTGCAATTTATTTTTTGACCCACTGGCTTTTTAGGAGTGTGTTGTTTAATTTCCACAATTTGTGATTTTTCCCAAACATCCTTCTGTTACTGATGTTTAATATAATTCCATTATGGACAGAGAACATACTTGGTATTGTTTCAACAGTCTTAAATTAATTGAGGCTTGTCTTATGGCCCAGTATATAGTCTATACCACAAAATGTTTCATGTGCACTTGAAAATAATGCATACTCTGCTTTTGTTAGGGGGGGCATGCTATGCATGCCTGTTAGGTCTAGTTAGCTTATAGGGCTGTTCAAGTCTCCTATTTCCTTGCTGATAATACAACCTAGTTGATCAATCTGTTATTAAAGGTGAGGTATTGAAGCTTCCAACTATTATTGTTGAATTATCTATGTCTCTCTTAGTTCTGTCAGCTTTGTTTTTTGTATTTTAGGGTGCTGTTGCTAGGTTCATATGCGTTTATAATCGGTATACACTTTTGATGCATTGACCCTTTTATACATTATACAATCTATTTGTCTGTGTTAGTGTAGACCCGCCAGCTCTCTTTTGGTTATAGTTTACATGGTGTATATTTTCCCATACTTTTACTTTCAAACGATATGTGCTTTGGAATCTGAAGTGTTTCCCTTGTAAACACTACATATTTTTTAAAATCCGCTCTGTTAACTTCTGCCTTGTGATTCGAGCAGTTCATCTGTTCATGTTCAGTGTAAAGGGGTTCTGCCCACCTTACTCATCAGCTAAGCTCCAGCACAAGAATCGTATGTGACAATGGTGTCTTCTTTCAGGGAAGAGATGAGGCCTCATCTGTTTTCTTGACTGTGAGAATTACTCTAGAGTCCATTGCAAGAACTTCTCTAGAGAATACACCCAGAAGTGGCTTGTAGAGTGTGTTCATCATAATTTTACCACATTATAGTAAACAGTTCTCCAAAGTGATTGTAACACTTTAAACACCCATCATTCACTTCACACTGTTCCATATCCTCATTGATTGTTGGTATTGTCAGACTTAACAGTTTTTATCAAACTAGTAGGTGTGTGGAAGCATCTCTTCACAGTTTCAATTTTAATTTTCTTGAACTCTGATGAGTATGAGCAACACTTCATATTAAGATTGGCCCATAGATGTTTTTTTTTTTCCCACTACCTTTGTCAGATTTACTAAGACAAGTTTTCTTCTGTCTTTATTATCTGACATTTAAAGCAGGATGGCTTTGGGGTTTGTTATGTGATATTTTTTTACCCTATGAGAAACATGTGCACATTGTCACAACAAAAGCAAAAACTCAAGTAGCGTCAAAAGACATAAAATTGAAAGAAAGCACTACCGCTCTCAGCCCCCTCCACAGAAGGACTACTTACGACCCACCTGTGTTTAGTTCTTCAGGCTTTTATAATCCTAAATAATTTCATTACCCTATTTTTTTTTAATGCATCGTCTTTAAACAGTAGGTCTTGACAATGAGCCATCAAACACGGGAAGCCGTCTCTCTTGTACCTTCTAGCGCCCCACCCAGACCGCTCTGCAGTGTTCCTTATTTATTCTCTTCGTGTGGGTTCCTCTATTTCTTAGCTTTAAATAAGAGCCACATATTTCTCTTACCTCCTCGCCCTTCCTCACCCCCCAAAACTTCCATCAGCTATATGATTTTTACATTGTGGAGGTTAATTACACACTCTATCCCTGGAACTCTAATTGCCTTCCATGTTTTGTCTCTTGATTTAGCCCCACATTTATAAACCCAGTAGTGGTTTTTTAAATTATATGCAATATTTTTTAATTGCAGTCTCTGAAGGATCCAATAATATAACTCTTTGCAATGCAGTTGACTTGGTGACATTTAATCTGTTCAAGCGGAAAAGCCGTGTAACCGGTGCCAAGATCGGATAGATGCTGTTTCCGTACTCGATGCATTGACCAAAACTAAAAGGCAGTGAGAGCAGAGATGGTTTCCACTGCACTCCTTCCCTTCTGATTTTCATACACGCCGTCTCCATGCTTTGCGTCTCTCTGGAACATTCTGGAACAGAACCATGCTCACTGAGCCTTGGCGTGTGCCTCTGCTCCAGCCCCCCTCACCCCGTATCACATACGTCCAAACCCAGTATCTTGTTGAAACTCATCACAGTCTCTATCTCACTCATATTCTCAGCGCAATTATGGATTTATTTCCTCTTAGATATCTTCATTAAAACATCAACACCAGTTATAGTTGTTAACAGAGGTGATCAGCTTATCATCTTGAAGTGAAATATTTTTTATCTTTGAATATCCAGGAAACAGCCTAAAAAATTAACTTGGTTTCCTAATTTTCAGCCAATGGGGTTTAATATCTGCAAAAAGCCCATTACTGTACCCTCACAAACAAGGCTCGGTAGAAAGGGTAAAAATTACATGCTTCCTTAGCAGTAAAAACACTTAACAATTTGAGGTGTGGCATAAGCTTCCTTAAGAGTGTAGACATGACTTATTTCAAAAAGCAAAGCAGGATTAAGGCTATTGTAAAAGATAGATTCAAAAGCCTCTCAGGATCAATAATGATACATCTTAAGTACTAGAAATGATTGCTAAACACTTTTCTTTGTTTTCTTTTCACATTGTTCTTCTTTCCCACCTTATGTCACATCGGTGGAGTTAAGCTTCAGCCCCCGGCAGCTTCCCCTCCTGCACGCATCTCACTTCTCCTTAGTAGCGACCCCAAGAGGGAATAGTGTGAGAAGAGTGCCCACCAGCAGCACCGGCACCACAGCCTCCCACGTCCCACAGGGAGAGTGTGAGTCTGGCACGGCATAGGCAGCCTGGCCGTCCTGGCGTTTCATGTGGCTGTCGCCGTTTCATGGTGTGCTGGCCCAGTGTGCCAGAGGGTCCCTGCACCAGAAAACGGCATACAAATCTTACAGTAAGAATGGGGAAAAGGGGCCCAACCAGTGTCTCACCTTCTGAGGTTCCTAAGCTGAAAGGAGGGCAGAATGTCCTTAGATAAGGAAGGGGGATGCTAGGGAGCTCAGCAGATAAGGAAGGGGGATGCTAGGGAGCTCAGCAGATAAGGAAGGGGGATGCTAGGGTGCTCAGCACCCAGACTCTAGGAATGAGGCCAGGAGACTACATGGCATTTATAATTTTGAGCTGGGTGAGCTTAATTCATCCAAATAATGTATGTAAACACAGAAAACACCGCTTTTGAAAACTACCTAACAGAGCCTGGCAGGGCCCCAGACCTTCAAAGTTCTCAAAGTGAATCATGACGTAATGATGATTTTTGAAAATCCTTTCATCTCGCCAGGTTGATGGATGATACTGTCCAAGTCCCCATCGGGCCAAATCAGGTATTTCCGCATCAACACACACCCAGCTCTGGAGGAAGAGGCCCTTTTCTCACTTACTGCTGCCAAACAACATAGGAAATACTACTAATGAACATCATTTCTAATGAAATAAAAAAAATCTGTTTTATAATTCAAATGAAAATTTCCCCACATACTTGTGAGATAATCTGAAATTGTCTCATCTTTGAATACCTGTTGAATAATTTGGAGAAAGGAGACTAAAGATGACTGGATTCTTGACTTTCAGTATAATAACAACATTTAAAATTTTCAATTCCACCTGACATACAATATTTTATTCGATCCTCACAGCAGCCTGTAGGTGAGCCGTAATAGCGTAGCGGCTAAGAGCTTGTCTTGGGAGCCATAGATCCTGGGTTTAACTCTAAGCTCCGTATTTAACAGCCTTGTCACCTTGGACAGGTTACTTAGTCTTTCCAAGCCTAATATTCCTTATATAAAACAAAGTGGCTAGTGGTATTTACCTCTTAGGATTGGTTTGAGAGTGGGGCTATAATAATGTACTTCACTGCCTCATCCATTTAAGTGGATGTTAAGATGCATCCTCACCCCCTGCTTCTTCTTCATCATCATCGTCGTCATCATCATTATTATTATTTCAGAGATGGAGGAATCAGGTCCGACAGGGCAGCTGACTGGTCCCAGGGCCACAGCAGGGGGTATGAGGCACGCCTGGAAACCAGCTCCTCTCTTTCCTTTGACAAGGTTTCCTTTTTAAATACACACAGAGCTCTTCCAATGGAGTAGATCCTGACAGTTTTCTGGGGCTGTGGTAGTTAAATTTAGCCAAGAGAAATTGCATTTAGATATTAGGTAACATTTTCATCTGCTTGAATGCACTTTGCAAGCATTGTTCTTACTTGTTAAAGTTTAAGAAAAGACATACATACAGCTGCCTTCCCTGTACAATTACTTATGTGCTTGGAGACAAGTAGCTGGACTCAATTTTTTTTTTAAGGCTAATTTTGGTTTTCTGATTCATGACATTTTCCTGTGAATAGGTGTTCCACAGAAGCCTAGGTTTATTTTTCAGTTTGGATAATGACTTTAGCTGGTTTTCATTATCTTAGATGTCAAGAGCTCAGCATTTCTTTTCTATATCTGGCTTGGATATATTCCCCATAAGCAATCGTTTCAGGATCCTAAGAATTCTAAGCTTCTAGGGCTCTATTATCTTTTTTCCTGTTGCTGCATAATAAATTACCATGAATTAATGTCTTTAAAAAAAACAGCCACTTACCATCAGAGAGTTCTGTAGGTCAGACGGGGCTGGCTTCTCTGCTGAGGCTGTCGTGCTGGCAGTGGGCTGCGGTGTCCTCCGGAGCACGGGGTCCCTTTCCAGGCCTGCTTCTATCGTTGGCAGAATTCAGCTCCCTGTGGCTGTAGGACTGCAGCCCCCGTTCCGCGCCCTGCTGCCGGTCCGCTCTCTCTTCCCTGGCGGTCTTGCATGTTCTTGTCCCAGAGCCCCTCCATCTCAGCAATGGAGCACCCCCTCCCACCTCAGATCGGGGGGCTGCCTCTCCTGCTCCCAGCCAGAGAAAGCTCTGCTTCTAAATGGCTTGTGTGATTCGCTTGGGCCCATCCCCCATCCAGGTTACCTTCCTTTTGATCAAATCAAGGTCAATTGATCAGTAATATTAATTAAATCTACAAAAGTTCCTTGAGACATATAAGGTTACATGATCACAAGAGTGATATGTTATCATGTTCATAGGTTCTGCCCAGGCTCCAGGGGAGGAGATTGTACATGGGCAGGGAGGGACCAGGGTTCCTCATAGACCCTCACTGGGGGTCCTCATAGGCTTTTGCCTACTGCAGGGGCCTGGGTGGGGGTCTGGGACAAATAGATGTAGGCTCCAGAGCTGTCTGAGTATCTGTCTCGTCATCGTCTGTTCTCAAACCTGCCCTCTTCCCAAGTTCCCTGTTCTATAATTGTCACCATGTTTAGCATGAGTTCCGTTAACTTTAATTTCAATTATATTTTATATCCATCCTCTGTATCATTATAACTTAGTCACAGACATATCCTCATGCATCACTACAATAATCTAGATTCCACCCTTTCTCAATCTGAGCTCTCACTTCCCTCCAGCTCTACAGCCTTCCTTCAAAACAATGAAGTTATAATTATACCACTTAAAAAACAGTCACTAGAATCTCTTCAGTATAGCGTCAAGTCACACCTTCAGTGGAGACTTTTAAGGCTGTCAGCAATGTGGCCTCACTGACAAATGACAACTTTATTTTGCTCCCCCCTCAGTCCATAGCCCCTGTCTTTTGCCGAATCTAGGCAGGTTTCTCCACTGCTTCACAATACAATGTTACGGTTCCTACCAATTTCATCCCTTTATCTGAGATGATCCTTTGTCTTGATATATTTTTCTTCCTTCAAGGCACCATGTAATTCTAGTGTCTTCATAAAGACTTTCCTTTATTTCTGACTATAGTTTGATACATGATGGTCTTCTCTCTCTTCCCCAGTTATGTTAGAAAGTACTCAACAGTAGATACATTTGTGTCTTGCAGTGTTGCATTGGTATATGGGTATCCCACAAAATATACATGCTAACTACTTTCTTTTAGTAAGGAAATTATCAAATCAAAGTCAACAGTCTATTACTGAGAAATAACATTTGTACAAAACAAAATGTCTTAAAGTGCCTGCTCTGTCCATAAACACAGCAGATTCCTGCAACATTAAATACCATTGCCTGAGATATTTGGGTAAACTCTAATAAAACTGTCCATTACTTGCTTAATTGAAGCCAAATGGTTTTCATTTGAATTATCCAAATAATTCCCTCAATTTTCTCTTCCTTTACTAATAGAGATCCTGGGAGTAGAACACAAATCAGACCCGTATCTGAGTTTACAGAGAAAATATCTGACAATATATTCATATCCAATTCTTCAGTTTTCAGAGGAGTGTTGTGTTGAAAAAAGTAGCATCTTCAGCATGTCCCGTCTTTAATCGTTACCCCATAAAACCTCTATGGAGTGTTTGGAGTTTCTGGCCACCAGCTCATTCTTGAAATCATCTTTCTCTCTGGCTTCTGTCGCATCATTTTCTCCTGCACCTCCTCATGTGTCACTTCATACATCGCCGGCCTTATCAGTCTCCATCCTTCTCTGGATAGACCATCAAAATAGGTGATTTTCAAGATTCTGTCCTTGATCTTCCCTATTTTTTTTTCATGTTTATTTTTACCTGAAAATTTTCATTTGTCTCCATGACTTTCACAAGTACTTGCACGTAGCTGGACCTGACCTTTCCTCGTCTTCAGCCGACTGTTGCTCACTCCTGTTAGATGTCCAGCCAGCCTCTTACCCTCAACAAGGAGTCCAAACCCGAATGCATACTATTTCATTCCTACTTTTTCATATTTCCCACTTCAGTTAATGGCTTCACAGATCTTTTAATCACATGACCTAGAACCTTTGGGACCTCTGCCATTCTTTCCCCATGCTTCACGACCCACCCACTACCATTTCTGTGTGTTATTTTAAATTTGTCTTTTGTCCTTCTACTGTAGAAATCTATTTATCTTTTAGGTCCCATTTCATTAAACTTCCCAGCTACTCTCCTTCATACCTGAATAAAATAAATCATATGTTCTGGAAACTTCCATAGCATCACAGTTTCCACTCAACTATGGGTATGATTGTGTGGTATATACTGGCGTCCAGTTCCTTAAGGGCAGAGGTCCCTCTGTGCCCCTTCAGTTCAGCTGTGCGCCTTTATGGCAGGGTGGGTGCTCAAAACACGTTCCCCGAGCTCTCTGTGCTCTTGCACACATTAACCCTGTGGCTTTCCCAGTCAAAAGCAATACTATTTTTCAATCTTGTACATTACCTGAAGTAGAATTTTCTTTCAAGAGACTTTCTGAATTCTTACTAAAATTACACTTTTTATAGAGCTTCAAAATTCTCTACTGCATCGACCAAAGCTGATGATCCACCTTTAAAATGCCAACAGTCAATTTCTAATCAAATCCAACATGAGTCAGTTCCATGGCCACCAGTCCCAGCAGGCTCCTCCCCTGTGTTTGAGTGAGGAAGTGTTTATCTTTTTCCAGTTTGTCTTGAATTATTATTAAATAAATCAAGGATTCTTCACAATTTTCCAAGAGAAGCTGAATGTGAATCTGTAGTAATAAAGCTTTATGTGCTTTCTAGAATCTCCTCCCTGAGAACTCAGGAACCAAGTGTGCCTCTTCTGAATCCTGATAGCTGGTTTCTGATCTTCCATTGTGACATGACATTCCTTCCTTTGAATATTTGTGTACAACTTCAGGGAATTTTTCTGTTCCTATTGTCTATTTTATAGTCTTTCGTAAAAGAAAAGTATTTTATGTTCATAATATCTGTGTTCCTAGCTGTTGCATCATGTACCCAAGGCCACTGGAAAGACTCTTTTGGGGCATACTTGCTAAGAGTTCTGAAAGCATTCTTTCCAGGGGACAATCTCCTGATGATATATCCTCTCCAAGAGATGTTTGAAACGAAACTCAAATATACTCTTGACCTTGGTTTTGACTTACGTAAACATCTTGACTTCAACAAAATCACAACATTTTATCCAAACCTTTGTTTTTAACCCAGTATATAAATTCATCCTATTTTTCAAAAATCACACAAAGCACACTTTCATCCTGCTCACCCCTACTTGACAAGACCCTAATTTTTTCTAATTTTTTTTAAAGCACGTTTAACCATAGGAAAATATGTAACTTGCTCGGTTTAGTTGAAAACTTCCACTTTGCATTTTTAAAACTCAGAATATGTTCGGAGGAGCAGAGCTGCGGCTCATCGTCATGACGCAGTAGTGAGCATAGTTCTTGGCGGCATTTCCTATAGTTCATGGGTGATCACCTATAGCCTTATCTTTATTACCATTCATCACTGAACTTGTGATAATGTTTTACACCCCAGGTAATAATTAGTAGAGTATGTCATATGTTTCATTCTGTTGAACTGGTGAATTATTTTGTATATACAGGGCAATTCGCTAGGAATAAAAATTGGGCTGGTGAGTTCGCTGAGAGGTGCACAGGAGTGGCATTCCTGCTTTGTCCGTCCAACCTAATTTTGTGCTGCAGGGGCCTTGGAGACCCCTGGGGGAGTAACACCAGTTATGGAAGCATCTGAGCTCAGTGAGGTGGGGGATGCCATTAGCTCCCTCAGGTGAATGAGATTCATCTATTCATTCAGCTATGTTTTCAGGACCAATAACATGCCAGTCATTGGTCATCAGAAATGATGGCACAGCCCAAATCCCAAAGACCCTGTAGTCCACTAAGTATTATTTCTCCTGAAACATGTTTCTACTGCACCCCTAAAGCTGTGAAAAGCAAACACAAAGCACACCCACAGCATGCTTTCCCCTGAGCAGGCTGATTGCGCTCTAGATCAGCAAGCAGCTGTCAACGTACCTCTGGGGAAGCTACAGCCCTCTGACATAGGTAGACGAATCGAAGCCACTTTTAAAAAAAGAGAAAGGTCATCTCATTTGCCACCTCTTATACCAGGACTGCTGCAGCCCAGGATCCCACTCAGCGGGCAGTGGCTGGGCCCTGCAGAACTCCAGGGGATGACATTCACGCAGGTTGAGGTGTCAGGACGCCATCCGTGTAAATCACAATCTGCCTGGCCAGGCGCCCCGACTCAGAGGTGCCTCCCAGCCACCTCTGCGCGGCCCTTTGGGGAGACGAGTTACCAAGTCCTTTCCTCATTCAACATGTTCAGCTTTTGGAGCCCCTGCTGTGTTCCGAGCACTTGGCTTCATGGAGTAAAAGAGAAGGAAAGGTAAATAACATGTGAACGTGTAGTTTAATGGACATCAGAGTCCGTTTCCTTTACGACCTCAGATCTCAGTGGAGCCACACCTAAACGATTTAATGACAGCATCTCCTTCCTCAGGGATCCTTTCTTAACAAATGTGCTCAGTCCGGCCAAGAACTGGCAGTGGCATTTCCGTAGTAAGAGCCTTGCAGAGAACCTGTGCTCTTTCACTGTGTCCCTTAGTCAGCGTGGCCTCTGTGCTCCATCGGGGCTTCCTGACTGCAAGCGTAGGAGGCCAGGGGGACACTGGCATTCGCTCATGGCCGGCTGTGACCTCTGTGCGCTGGCGCTGGGGGTTTAGAGGGGAACCAACCATTTGGACTGGCTCTTGTTTTGCAAAGAAAAGTAAAGGAGGACATTCTTCTATTTATGCCTGTTTGTTGTGTTTTTTCCCTCTAAATTCAGAAATTCTGATATTAAATCATTTTAAACCCCATTGCTATGTCCCATTTTATCTCATCTATTTAGCGCTTTGAAATATGAGACGATATCATAACTTAATTGTCAAATTACATTTGCTATCTCAATCCATGCATTCTTTTATTGTAGTGGTAACCTGCAACTTTTAATTTTTAGTAGGCTTCACAGATTTTCCCTTTGCTGTGAGGAAGTATGAAACATGATCTGGCTTGTTTTGATGGACTTCCAGCATCTTAACACAAGAATTGTAAAAGGAAGTAAAAGTGATTTCCTTTTAGACATTATAATAATTGTGCAGCTTGATCAGAAGGGAAAATGATATTCATGCCTGGAATCAAAGATGATATACACCTCAGAGCATGAATAATAGTTACTACATTAAAACACATAAAAGCATATTTATTATGTTGAATCATGTGAAATTGCTATTTTTAATGCAATAAAACATGATTTTGGCAATTCTGTTTACCTCAGCTCACATTAGCAGATTCTGCACATTCTAGCTACCTGATTTAATCACAAAACAAAATCGTGTGATGATTAACCAACCCTAAGTGACTTAGCCCTTAAAACTTAATGCTAATTCTTCTCTCGATTTAATGCCTACCTTCAAGGCTGTTTGACTCTACAATAAGCCTATCTTCAAGTGGGTATGAAGGGAGAAAGGAAAACAATGTTAAATAATTTAGTTACTTAAAATGATTTTCAGTATTTTTAAAAATCCAGAAGTTAGGGTGAAGGAATAGTTAAGACTGAGTTAAACTATGTTTTGGGGCATTATCTGAATTGGTTTGCATACACGACTCTGTCTCTGATCACCATATGTAATAGATATTTGAGCAGATTATAAAATGAGTATGTTTCCAGATGAGATCAAGATGATATTAAGTTTATTATAAGGTTTTTAGCTGAAGAAAGAAAGAGTTTACTACAGGGTGAGTCTTTCTCAGAGTCAGTACATCTAAGGTCTCGTAGTTGTATCCCTGGCAGTCTGTGTGACCCCCCAACCCCTCTGGAAGCATTTTACTTGTTCACTTCACTGACAACTCACAGTACTTGTGTAAATTTATACCTGCTCTGCAATAACTCTGTGGTCCCAAGAGCACACCCTCAAGGTTAGGAACCACTGGATTAGAAAAGCTCTGTGAACCCTTCTAGGCCTCACATTCTAATTCTTATTAATCTAAGAGGAATTAGCAACAATTGAGAAGAAGCAAACAAACTGTAAATTTGAAAACATGAAAGTGAGACTAATGATTCAAGCTGATAATTATGTATGAACTTTTGCCATTTGACTGGTGTCCAGAAACCAATGGCCGTGGAACCGAGGAGCGGGTGTGTCCCATGGACACTGGGCGCAGCCTGAGAGGAAATGACTGGGTAACTGTTTAATTGGATGCTACTTAAAACAAGATACTGAAACTCCCCAAGTGTCATGGTCCAGAGTAAATAGCTTCCCAGTCATACTGATTGGGTAAAAACCCAAAGGTGTCGCATTCATTGATGGCCAGCATCCATGAGGTTGAATTGCTACAGAAACACTCCTTTTAACTGTTCTTTGTCAGTCTGTTAGCTTTACTTCTTATTGTTAAGTACTTCTGGATGATAATTTTCCAATATTATATGTATGGTGAAAAAGAAAGGCAAATGAAATCTTAGCTACAAACATAGTAACAGGGGGTCTATGCAGGTGCTTCCCAGGAGAGGTCGTGGGTATGACGGTTATGACCGGACGAATCAACCTGGTTTGAATCATCTTCTATCACTTGTATTTTATGGAACTTCCAAAATCTGTAGCCCAGGTCAGGTGACTGGAACTTTCTGGAACTCCGTTTCTGCACTTGCACATCTGGGGTGTTGATAATAGGATTAGGATCCGCATAAGGATTATACAAGGCAGTGTGTATAAAGCACTTTCACCAGCACCTAGCTCACTATAAATGGCACAGGACTGTGATAGTGACTGGTTATGACTACTGTTTCCTTCTCAGCAGTTTCACGTAAGAGTGACTGTCCCCCTACCGAGTCATGGCTCTTACAGACTGCAGCCTTGACTCAGTTACCATAGTGCAGTAAAGTCTATCAGTTTTACAAGAAGTGTCTCAGAAAACCAGGCTGCATGCTGTACACGTGCGCCCACAGCTGTATGTAAATAGGCACCGTGTGTGGCCTGCAGGTGGAATGGCCAGTCAGGGGGGCTTGGTCCCCCTTCTCCTTTGCTTGGCCCAGTCTCTTCTAGGGCTGTGCGTGAGGGCTCTTTCTCTCAGCCATATGTATTCATATTAATTCACTGCCAGTTTTATTCTTTCTGTAGTATTAAATATTGAATATCAGGCTGAATAGCTTCTTTAATTTCCATTTGGAGTAATAAAATATTACCAGTGACTTCTTTCTTGATCTGTAGCAATACTCTTTGTCAAAATGGAAGTACTTAATAAAGCCTGAGAAGCACCTATAAAAAGCTCTTAGAAAGAATATTTTATAGTAGATAAGTGAAATATATCAAATAAAGCACACATCCGAGAGCTGAATCAGTACAGATTTGGAAACTCTCATACAACAGGTATTATGATAAACACCAATTACCAAAAGTTTTTTTAACAATTAATTTTAATGACTTTAATCATATTGAGATCACGTAACACAAATAAGAATAACTAACTCCTTTGGAGATCTTGTAATAGATGAGATTTCTGATTACTCAGTAGACACTTACTCCAAACTCCCAGATTTTGACCCATAGAAATGTGTGTCTGCATGAGTAGTTTTACAGTACCGGCGTGCATGGTTAGACCAGTGGAGTAACATCAGAGCAGGAATTCCTAGGCAGTCAGCTGTCCTCACAAGAGGAATCTCCAGGCATCTCTTAGGAACAATGCAAGGCTGGTATCAGAAATACTGGCCTATAGACCACAGGCTCTGACCGCAGAGTGGCTGCTGCCCACAGGGTGGGGACGAGGCCCCCGTGTGCCCTTGGTTCCCCAGGGCTTCACATTGCATGGGTAACGGCGAGGTGGGGGGTTTCGGGGAGGGGGTGGGGAAGAAACAAAGGGGGAGCTTGGGGCAACTGGGGCCCCAACTGTTCACCAACCTCTTCAGCATACAGTGCATCCTGAGGATGTATATGTATTCACTGCATCCTTGTGAGACATCGTCTGTAAAGCCAAGAGTTGTGAGAAAACCCTTATTATCAAAAGGAGCTCTAAAGAGTGGTCAGTATTTACCTATCCTTCATGGAGATTGTTATACTCGCTGTTGGCAAAAGACAGTGATAGTTTCATTCAGATTTGCTTAAAGTGTCTCAACCTCAAAAAAAAAAAATAAGCAAAACCAAAACCACAAATCAATTTAATCTGGAGAAAAATTTGTTTAAAATCCCAATATTCTCATGTTTGGCTATATGATATTGCAGTGTTTTTCTATTGAGTTGCTATAATTACTTAGGATTTCCCCCATGCTCATATATTCCATGTGAATTTCTGGAATTGATCAAAGATACTCTAAAAGTAGTAGAAGACAATCTGTAATTTACATTTTCAAGATCATGAGTGAAATTATTTTGAATTTCAATTTGAATACAGTAAATGAATCTTATTAGAAATTTTTATTTTCCAGAATGAAAAGATAATAAATCTTTTCTATTCATGAGGGGCAAAAATATCTAAGGAGGTGTTTGTTATATTGATTATATCAAACCGAACTTATCCCAAATAAGAAGTTGTAAAAAGGAAACCCAAGATTTTGATTTATAAATTTGTACTTTGTTTTTAGTTGAAAAGAGATTTCTGGGATGGTTTGTATTGTTATTTTTTGAGTATCAACCATTATAAGACATTTGAGGGCAGAAACAGTTTAATTGCCCAAATGCACATGTTCTCTTTAGGTCTTAATTCCACATCCATGGTCGTTCTTCCATTTTCCTTTTTTTTTCTTTTCTTGTTTAAAAATTTTCTTTTTTTTCTTCCTTTAGATTAAAATTATTTTCAAAATACTTGTTCTCTTTTATTTTCCTCGTAATTCAGAACAATACCCAGATACCAAAATAGCTCTGAAAGTAGAGGTCTGTCCACATTACCGGCAGTTCTCTACCAGGGGACGTTCTCCGTGTGCACATTTCAGATTCACTTTGAATGTCAATACAAAAGACTAATGCACGTGCCTCTTTGGTTTGCATAAAAAGCTTAACTGATATTTATCGCAATTTCAATAAACACCCATTGAATTCTTTCTGCATATAATCGTGCAAGATTTTATGGGGGTTACAAACGTATGAGGAAAACCCCCAGGCCCCAGTACCTCGTAACAGCATGAGGATCCCATGCGCGGTGCCCAGGCGGGCGGCCACCTCCGCCTTCGACAGGGGCCCTCGAGGTGGGTGGGGTGCACTTGAGAGCGGAGCTCGTCCCTGTGCGGATCCTCCCGGCCTTGGGGACAGCAACGGCCGGGCCGACTGCCCCTCTCGGAGGATGGGGACAGCCCCGGGCCCGTCTTGCCCAGCACCAGCTGCCGGAACTGTGGATATGTGATGAGGCCACACGCTGCGTCCTCTCTGGGAGCCGTGTTGCACTGACCACATCATTTGTGTTGTTTTTGTTGTTTATTGTTCTGAAATCATGATCTTAGTGTTTTAAGGGGAAGTCCTGGGGGCACTGCCGCCTTACCTTTTCTAGTCGCTGTTGAGAGGAGGCACTTCACGGGCTGCTTTTCCCTCTTTTTGGTGAAATGCCACAGGTGGGCACCAGGCAGGGGCCCGACACCCACACAGCACAGACACCCCACGCCCCGCCTCCCCGTCCCACGTCCTCTCACGGGTGTCTTGTTCCCCGCAGGACGGTTCTTCTCACTCTGACCTCCGCCGTTGTCCTGGTCATCACCACCGACTGGATCAGCTGGGACAAGCTCAACCGGGGATTTCTGCCCAGTGACGAAGTTTCCAGAGCATTCCTGGCTTCCTTCATCCTGGTCTTCGACCTCCTCATCGTGATGCAGGTGAGCGTCCCGGTAGTGTCCTCGCCGTGTCTGCAGGCAGCCGCGTCGGGGGAGCCCCCTCCCTGCACACCAGGCGGCTGAGGGCCCCTGACTCTGAGCGGGAAGGTTCTCGAGCAGGTCGGCCGAGCGCAGGTGGGGGAGGAACTCATTACAGTGAGAGCAGAAAGGAGGGGCAGCCGCCTGCAGGCAACTGGCAACAGGCAAGGGCAGAGAACTAGGGCAGGCTGCCCTGCCAAGCCCTGAAGCCAGGGTCACCTGGCGTCCCGTGTCCGCGTGGATCTGCAAAGGCGTGGACACGAGCCCCTACCACCCCAGGGTTTGGGGGAGCTGTGCAGCATGGGTGGAGTGAGAGTATGTTCTGAGAACTCCCCGAAGAATGGAGATTTTCAGGCAGGCTACTCACCCCAGAGCAGATTCTAAAGCTGCGGTCCCGTCCGGGTCACCCTGGCGACGGGAACCGCAGGCCCAAACCAGCGCTCCCAGCAGCCCCTCCCTGCTTGCCAGGAGTAAACAGAGACAGAGTGAAGACTTGGAAATAGAATCAAATAGCAAAGAGACAAAACGAAGTAATTTGAGCAGTGAGAAAGCGTTGCTTGAAAAGTACGCACTTACAGAAAGGAAAGTGTGGGCGTCCTCAGAGAGGCACATGGAAAGGCTGGGGATTCTGTCTTCTAAGGCTTTCAACAATTGGTCAAAGGGTCGGGCAGGTGGTTGCTGGATGTAGGCTTGACCTGTGGTCTGACGAGGTCTCTCCAGTGAAGGACGCTCCGTCTGCATCTGTAGCCAGTCCTCTGGGTGACTCTGTAGGATAAACTTAACATGGGGAGTTTATTGATCTGGTTCCCCTCCAAGATAGTGGTGACCCTCAAGCGCTGGGAACATACCAGTTAGGGCTGCTTGCCCTGCCCTAAGATTGGGTGGGTTGTTGTTTGATCACCAAAGAGTATGTTTGGAATCTTACCTCCTAACTGCCCGGTTTTCAAAATAGAATATAACCTTACGATGGAGTCCCTCCTGTTGTCACTATACTGTTTATATCCTGGCATTTTTCACCACAGGCAGGGAAAGTTTGCCATGATGCCTGTCCCGGGTCGCTGCCCCGCCTCCCTCTTGCTGAAGCCACTCTGCTCTTTGTTCTCAATATAACGAGGGAGCCCTGGACAGTGGAAAGCCCCGTAAAGCTAGAGGGGTGCATAGTCTATAGTTGCCGTTAGTGGAACCTTCTCTGATCATAGTTTCAGCAATTTTACTGGGAAGACAAGCCAGTTGAACTTTCATGAGCAGGGTACCACACGTCACTGTGTAAATATTGCAAAGGGGGCTCTAGAAAACAAAGAGCAGAATGGTATTTTCTGCCAAGGCTTCAGGGAAACACAAAACAAAACAAAACGCCCCTGTCATCTCGTCAGTTAAAAGCTGCCGAGATGAGGATGATAGAAAGCCGGCGGAGTGGGGATCAGCGATTGGCAGAGTGACTCAGGGCGTTACAGCAGCCGAAGTGCAATGATGTAAAAATGCCCTTTCTGCTTATGGAAATTATCACGGTGTTTACGTGCTCACCAGGGATCATGCCGTTTTCACGTGAACGGTTCTTCTGCCCTGCTCAGCACCGGCGTGTCCCCCGCAGCACCGCGCTCACTGGCGTTACCCGTGCGATGCTCCATGAGCGCCTTGAGGTGCCTCGGGGTGCCCCTCTGAGTGGGGCGGAGAGAGACGTCAGCTGTTCTTGGCCCTTCATCTCGCCCATCGCGTGTCCATCCATTTGCGAGACACTCTGTAGTTGCTGTCATGGCGCAATTCTGGGCCCTCCCTTCCCGAGGCGGCCAAGTCGCCGGGGCAGTAGAAGTCTGGTTTGTTTTGTTTTTTGGTCTATAGCACAGCCTGGGCATTAGGGTCAAGCTGGTTCCTAGCGTATACTCCTATTTCAAGGGATGACAATTCAAAATACATTATTGTTTTTAAAAATTAATATAAAAACAATATCCATTCTCATCTAAAAGCTGATGTGTTCCTTTTTTACTTTCTGTGGGGCAGTCGAGCAGAGCAGCCGTGGGCTCTGGTGAGACAGGCCTGGTGGGCTCCTGCCCGTCCCTCCCTGGCTGTAGGAGCTCCTCCGGGCGGTCCGCAAATCGCGCCTGCAGCACTTACGCAGTCACGCATCCTGCGTTACTCCATTTAAGGCTGTTTTCTCCTTTTCCATCTAATCTCCTAGTTTATATGCTTTGTTATGTAAAGCACCCTCTGTGTTCCCCCCTTAGGGTCAGAGGTATCAGCAGCAAGCCGACCATTGTCTCTTGAATTTGTTTCAATTTGCATATGTGAAAGCATAGATTTCCTGATTTCCTGCCACAGTCCATCACCTCCTATCCTCTATATATATGGTTTTAATTAATCTTCCAGTAAATTCACTAAAATCAAGGATTGAGGTGGGAAAATGTCGCATTACAATTTACAGGCATTACAGGCTTACTCAAACAGTGCCTCACGAAGCAGGATGGAGGGAAGGATAGGTGGTCTGGATCGTGCAGCACAGTCAGCGGGCCTGGGGGGTGGACAGCGTTCTGGGCGAGGGGCAGGGCAGGAAAACGTGGAGTCAGGACAGTGCCCAGTGTCCAGAGAGTGGCCGAGCGCCTGCTGCCTGGAGGTGGAGGGTCCGTGCCGAGGAGCAGAGCCGTTCGCACCGTTTGGCCCCACGAACCAGTAACCCTCCCAGGCCACTTGGCCAAAGGGGGGCTGTGTCCCCGTGGTAAGGATGGCCCCCAGAATCAAGGAGCAGAAGTGCAGGGGCATTTGGGGGGCCTGTGTAACAGCGACCGAAGGGTAGCAGGGAGCCCAGACCCTCTCATTCTCCATTTCTCATCTTCTTTTTCTGTTTGCTTCTCTTTCCATTTTTCCTTTTACCATGAAGCGGGCTTTTCAGCCTCCCAGTTCCCAGGGAAGGAAATAGCTGCAGCTAACAGCTCCCGGCAGCCCAGTCCCAGCCTCCTGACTGGGCAGAGGGTGGGCCTCATAAAGAGGAGCAAACAGTGAGGGCACCGAAGTAGGTCACTTACCTCCTCTCTCTCCCCCGGAACCCCGAGGCGGCCAGCCTGGCCTCTTGATCATCTTCTGCCGTGACTGCTGTGGCCTAGTCCCGTCTCGTTTCTCTGCCCCTTTCCGGTCCCAGCGGACCCTGTACCATTGCTAATGGTCTCCGGTGGAACCTTCTGCCTCCAGGCACTGCCTGGTCGCACACGCCCTGTCCAGCTCCCCCATGATGTTCCAGCCTGAAATGCCATGCTGTACATGTCACTTCTCAGCCAGAAACACTGCCAGTGCCCCCTCACTGCCGAGACTGGAGCCCCGCCCCGGGGGCCGCCTCCGTGCCCCGCACGATCTGGCCGTGGCTGCATTTCCTCCCGTGGCTCCTGCGCTCTAGCTCTCCCCCAGGCCAGGGGGCTCGCTGCTCACTCTCGGACCGTAGCATGCCTACTGCGAGATGCCCACGAGCCCCCCTCTCCTCCCCAGTGCTGCTCGCCGAGCTGCCGCAGCTGCAGACCACCCCAGTCCCCTCACGAGAGCCATGGGACTGTGTCCTCCCCAGACTCCTGCAGCGCTTTACCTGAACTGCAAGTCAGCATTCACGTTCCCTGCTCCGTAGAGCAGAAGCCGTAGCTTAGAACAACTGCCTGTCCTTGGAGCCCCTCTAGCGCAGAGCCCCACGTGGGCAGCCGGAGGCCCGGAGTCGTAAGTGCTCGATGGGAAGAGGTGGCATGTCAGGCCGAGCCTCATGCAAACTGACTCCTTTGGGAGGATCACGTTGCTGTTTCAGGAACTGGCGTCTGCAGTGAGAGGGTGAATTTAAGGAAACAGAGCCCCAGAAGGCACATATATCCAAGACATTTAAAAAATATAAGACAAATGTCCTAGCAAGTCCATAACCAACTGAACTGTGGTCTAATCCATTCGCTATTCACATATTTAAGACAAAAGAAAAATAGGTAAGTACCAAAATTAGTGGAAATGGAGAGAGTGGTTTGACTAAAAGGTTTGCCCTCATTAGAATTATTTGAGTGATTTAAAAGCAATTGACCCAAGACTTTTCTAATGGAAGGAAAATTCAGCTTATACTATTAAAAGATATTTTAATGTTCGGTTAAAAAAAAAGAAGAAAGAAAGAAAAGAAACCATTAGCATAATGTACTACTGCTGTAAAGATTTTATTTTAACAAAATTAGTAGGTCAATTTTGAATACTTTTAGAGAAAGTATAGTTACTTTTTTATGAATATTCATTAAATACCATTTTTCTGCATGTAGTGTGAAAACCATCTGTTGTATCACGTCTTCTCTAACTCTACTCAAGTTCCAGAATGAAGGCATAAACAGACGCCAGTAAGATATAAGCTGACACATGTACATCTCACATTCCCACAGCAACAAGCAGTAAGTTGCAAGAACACTTCCCTCCCAGGAAATATTATCTCCCATTCTGTTTAATATTTGTAATTATGCCATCTGATTTTTATATGCTCCTTTAGTTCATTGCTTGAGTATTTCATCTGCAGTTAGGTCCCACCCATTCATGTCCTTGCTATATTGAAGATAAGATGTATCCAAGATACATCAATTCAAAATGTAGCATAAGCAAAGGGAAAAAAAGGTTAGTCTCTTCGTAAGATAAACAACACTGTGCTTTTACTACACAGGAAAGGAGAGAGTGCGAGAGGGAAGAGGGGGTGGGGGAGGAGGAGAGGTGAGGATTCCCGAAGGAGGGGTACAGCGGGGCGAGGTGCGGAGCCTGTGGGTTCCCTGGCGCGAGGGTGGGTGGGCGGAGGCGGGCGGGATGGGGCCACAGCGAAGACCCTGGACACTGACGGACTCGTGTCTGGTCTTGAGTCTCCATCGATTCTTTGTCTTGCTGTTTCTTTTCATAACTGAGCTCTAGGGGATTCATGTCGGGAAGATTAAAAGCCTGTTGAGCTTCTCAGCGGGGATCCGTGTAGTCTGGCATCAAGATCGCATCTGCTGAATAAAGTGCTCAGGAGGCAGGGGAAGCCCCGAGAAAGCACATTTGCCGGGAATTTACAGGGTGGTATGGAACAGTTTTTCATGTATACCCACATAAAACCCTGCACCTTCGCTCTTTTTAACCTTCTCTCCTCCAGAAAGCATCTCTCTTCACCTTATGTATGTGTATGTATATCTTAGATTATGTATATAAATAGGTACATAATATAACACATTACATATGTAGTATCTTAGCTCTATGAGCTTCAAGGAGATGAGCAAAGCCCTCTAGAAGAGAGGCTTTTAATGAGAAGGAGAAAGATTCAAAGATCGTATTTTGGCAAATCCTCACAGGATTGGTAGGTCTTTTTAGCACTTCTCTGTCTTGTAATTTATCTACACACGTGCCCCTTTCCTTCGTACCATGTACCTACATGCCTCCTGAAACATGTGAGCTCCTCAAGGAGAGGAAATGGGTTTCTTCCATTTTTTTCACTCCCACAACTGGCTCATGTTCAGTGCGTTGCAGTCTTACCATAAATATTTTGCCAAACGAAAGAATAAATAAAGGAATGCACATAACATTATTTCCAAAAAGCCAGAGAACATGAAATTTTTCAAGAAGCAAAATGTTTACCAACAGCAGGAGAATGAACCATCAATAATATTAGATTAGCTTGTTTTCATTGAATTATGCTCTTACTGTAATTAAATAGCCACATAAAAATCTGAATAAATTGTTCAGTTAAGTGTTATAAAAGATTCCTTGGTCTAGTTGAAAAGCACTTAGAAGTGATATTTACTGAAAAGTAATTCCTAATCCACTAAAAAAATCATTATGAAAATTGCATTCTGCAAACATTCCACTGTGTAACATCTAAAATGTATTTGTCCTCCGTTCTATGTGTGGTTCTCAGAAGCAGGTTGACTACTTTTAAAAACAGACGTTATGATCCTGGGAGACTGCGTTTTAAAACTGCACTGCCCTACTTAGCAGGGCGCACCTGTTGAGGTCATAGCTCGTGGCAGTGGGATCAGTCCCATGGGGCACAGGGCAGAGCAACAGGCATGAACCTGTTGTGATTAAATAGCCGTGGTGGTTTGACCAGTTGGCGTATATTTTCAGAATAAGATATTCCAACCAATTTAGTTTGCCAGCTACTTAGAAAGAAACGGTTGTTTAAACATCTGTCCACCAGTTTCAGCACGTTCTTCAGCTTTGGGAATACTTCACATAACTTTTCTCAAAGTATGTTACACTCCTCCTCAAGATTGTTTTACATCTTCATTTTCCTTACCCAAGGGTTACAGTGCTATTTGAAAGCACAATAGTGGCGATTTCTGTTAGAGGCTCATCACACGGAATACAGGCGTATCGTTTAAGTAATCCTTGGGTTGACCATAAATGCCTACTCTCCTCGTGATACATGCTCAGGGGTTGAATCTCAACTTTATTTACTGTAATCATTTTGTGCTCCTTATATCACTGTTGTTCCAGTGGGAAGACAGACTTTTCAAGGAGAATGAATGGTGGAGAAGAACCTCAGTATATTTACTAGTAGATTGGCCTCTAAATAGTGCAAAACTCACCATGGTGACTCGTGTTCATGCAACGTGGAGGAGTCCAGCCCAGTGGGCAGTGGGCAGGTGCCAGAGAACATGCCTGGCAGGTGACCTACAGTGTCAGGAGAAGTTGGCAGAAGGTAATAGGTGAACTGGATGCATTGGGGTTTCCGGCAAAAAAAAAAACCTTAGGATTCAATCATGGGCATTGGAGTGGCAAACATACTCCCTAGATCACGAAACTAATAATCTGGTGAGCACATGATGTAGATCATAGTTTTGACACAATCTCTGGCAGTAAGTTCTATGAAGGATTCTTGTGAGCAGGGGCGATCACTCAAGTCTTTATGGATAATGAGGGAAGAATGTAGCTTGAAGGAATTATAAGATTTGGTTAAGCAAGTGGAAAATAGAGACATTCAAGTTTTATCCCAATTTAAATGGTTCAGTCCCTGAGGTATTTTTTAAAAAGAGAGCTAGAACATGATTAAAAAACTGGGAAGATATAAATTCTCTGCTATTGCACATGAGTGGTAATTTTTGCAAAGCCGCACTGAGGCCGCAAAACTGAAGATCGAACTCCTTCAAATTTGCATTTTTCCAGTGGATGCATCACTGTTTCCAGGTGCTGCAGAATAGTTAGTATCTGATTGTCACTCTGAAAGAATGTCCCACCCTCGCCCACACCCCCTTCGTGTGTGTGTGTTTCAGGAGTGACCCCTGGGTACCCCCTGGGTGTAGTGGCTGCCCCTTGTACGACTTGAACACGATTTTTTCAAGTGTGTGGTTGAAGACTGACGCATCCTGGCATTTCATCAGGCCCCCGACTCCTCTGGGGCAAGTTTCAAACTCGTAGTTTAAATTTTGTAAGTGATGCTAAATGTAAGCCCTGAGAACAGATTTATCTCAGGTATCCTCTCCCCAGATCAAATGGGCCAGGGCTTTGTAACCATTCTTACTGGAGTGTCAGGACGGGAAGCATTTCTATGGCTTCTCTCTTAAGAGAAGATACAATGATACCAGTGTATTTTTAGACACTATGATAAAGCTAAGAACAAGTTAAAGAAATGTTGTAGGCAGTGAGGAATCACAGAAGCCAGTGCCCGGTCCCCAGGAGTTCAGAACATTCATTTTAAACTCATGCCTAAAATAAGAAAAGAGCAGCCATTGGTAAGCAGACAAGTTTAATGACATCATAGAATCACAGAATCATAGGATCACCATTCAACCCTGCATGGCCAAACCCACCCCGAAGCCCAGGGAGGTTTTATAATTCACCTGAGGTCACGAAACTAGTCAGTGGCTGGGCCCAGGGTCTTCTGGACTCCAGCCCACCACCCGGCTGGGTCGTCTCTGAGCCAGAGGCCCGTAAGCTCTGGAGCTGGACACGCAGAAGGGCTCTGGGGGATGTCATGCACCAAGTGGC
Organism: Manis javanica; assembly: GCF_040802235.1. NCBI lineage: Eukaryota > Metazoa > Chordata > Mammalia > Pholidota > Manidae > Manis > Manis javanica. The sequence continues at coordinate 1,741,117 of NC_133170.1, read as the reverse complement.
TCAAAGCCCAGTCTTGCCTGGCAAGGCTAGAGGGTGGGTCCGATGCCCAGGGACACAGCAAGAATCCTTCAAAGTGGAAACGAGGACCAAGCTGGTAAGCGGGGCAGAGTGGGGGGTGGAAACACACCTGGACCCCAGAGAAGAGAGAGACAGATGGAAAGACGGAGGCAGGAAGACAGGAGACGTGAGTGTTCAGTGGGCTCTCACGCGTGCTGGGCGTGCTGCGGGGGGCTCGGGTGCGCCGTTTTATTTCACCCTCTTGACCCCTACACGTGAATATCATTATCGCCTATACTTTTACTAAGGAGGAAAATGAGAATTTCCCAGGGTACACAGAGTCAGCTTTCAGCAGAATGAGGGTTAGAAACAGATCTGTCTGACTCCAGAGCCTATACTTTTCTCACACCCTGTAGTCTTGTTGTGTGTGTCAAACTAGATAATCTGCACAATGACACAGCAGAGCACGTGGCAGGCGCACGACGCTCAGTGAGTGATGGGGGCTCCTGTAACAGGGTCCAAGTCTTAGTGGCAGTGCGACCCTGGTTAAGTCACTCCATTTCTAGGAATACATGTTCTCATCTACAGCGTGACAGTTTTTTCCTGACCCATGGTACAAGATTTATATGATAGTCAGATAAAAAATGTTCTTGAAGTAAGACATTTGTGCGTATCTAAATTTCATAATCTGAATGGAAGAATATAAAAATAAATAATGCTCTTCAAGTATGACATTTTTCATATCTGAATTTCATAACCTAGATGGAGGAAAATAAGTTAATTAGAAAGCATTTCAGAGTTAGGGTTTGAATGCAATTAAGTGCTGAGGCTTCTTTTGATCTGAACAAAGGGAAACTGCAATGATGTTGGGGCATCAGGGGGCTGCGGCCTGGGGGGCCGTGTGCTGTAGCCATCACCAGCTAGTGGCCAAGCACACGGAGTGGGTGATTCTCACCCTTGCTGACTGTAAGTGAAAGGGCAAGCTCCCAGATCCTACCTCAGCCAATCGGGACCTGAATCCTACTTCAGCCAATCGGAGCTTGGTCTCTCCTCTCCAGTCAGCAAGGAGCTCACCCACCACCCTTAGATCCTGCCAATTGACCAGAGCCACGACCTATCACCCAACCAGCTACCCCTAGATCCAGCCAATCAGCCAGAGCCATGACCATCACCCCACCAGCTGCCCTAGAACCCCATAAAACCTTTGTGGTATTGAAACTCACTCTCTTTCTCTGGCGTCTTGCCACTGTGTTGGCGTAGATGAGAGATTGAGCTCGAATAAAGGCTCTTTGCTTTTGCTTCGGTGTCGGCCCCTTGGTGGTCTTCTGGGATTGGCGACTTTGAGCACAACATAAGAATCACCCAAACTCTTACCAAACATGAATTCTCTGACTGTTGGAAGGTTGCCAGAAGTCTCTGGTTAGTAAGTGTGAGGTGGTACCTGGGGATTAGGAGGAGGTGCAGGGGATTCTCGCGCCCATGGTCACCCGCGCCGGACTCAACTGGGTGCCAGTGAAAATGCGGACTCTCAGGTCTTCGCTTCCGTCTCGGGGCATCCGAAGTTCTAAGGGTTCGTCTGTGCAGATGCTCTTCTGCTGCCCAGATACAGCCTCTCCAAAGCTCACTGCCCAGCGGGGTACCCTGATCGTACGTGAGGCTTGTCAGCACTTCCTCGAAGTGGCTCTGCACAGAACCCCAAGAAATTTCAGTTTGCCGCATGGCATTTGGGACTTACTGCATTTGATGAAGTCTGCGGAATTGCTCAGAATTTTGCATTTCTATAAAACATCATTCCTGTGGTGCACACTGTGAAAAGCTGAACAATTAAAACCAAATACATACCTGGTGTCTTTTTCTCTATTTTCAAATGAAAATATACTTTATAAATATCCCTTTGCTAAAAGCTGTATTTATGTCTAAGATGCTTTGCACTTATTTTATCTTTGTTTGATTTCAATAGCTGAGTACATTTATCTGGCAAGTTAAGTGAGATCTAAGGTACAAAATAGAATGAAGCAAAGAGATATGTACCCTGTTGCAGTTTTATAACAAAATAACTACACAGAAAATGTGTGTCTATAAATGAAAATTAGTTGTTTATAATTCTTTTCATGCCCTCCTGGGCCTTCTAAAGAAGGTGGGTGATAAGGAATATCCTTTGAATAGGGCGATAGGACGGGTGCAAAATGAGGAAACTCGGACCGGGAAGGGGATTCGTGCCTGTGCAGCAAGACAGTAGGACCAGAGCCCGGGCGGAGCTGTTAGGAGAGAAAAAAGGAGAGAAAATGTAGGTGGCAGATGCCATTGCAAATAGAACTTGGGAGAAAGCATTTTCTGAAAAGTTTCGCTCTATCATGTGCAATGTTTGGTTCCCAAGAACATTTCAGTTAAAAAAATACATTCCTTAATTCTTTTGGCAACAGTTTCCTCCTTTTTCAATTCAAGACGGGCTCAGGGCAAGAGTCAGGGGAAGGCCAAGGTCCACTCCGAGGACATGAATATGCGGGCTGCTGGGCCCTCGCATGTAACATGTAACGAGTGAGGGTGAAATAAGGTGGCGGGTGCATTCCCGTTATTTCACGGCAGCCCCTGAGTTCAGCGTTTGAGGTCCTCTCCTCTTTTGGTCTCCATGGAACTACCTGTTTATTAGCTCATAGCCAAACTACATCCCCTTCTTTTCGACCCAGTTTGTCTCATCCCCCTCTTCTAACTGCCCCTCAAACGTCACGCCCTCTGAGGTTCTGTCCGGCCTCCCTTCTCTTTTCATCCCAGCTATTTTCCCAGGGCAGTTTTTCCACCACTGTGGCTTCAGGTCTTCCTTACAGGCTGATCTTTCTCAAGGCCAAATGCCTTTGCCGAATTGCATACCTGGACCTCTAACTGCCAGCTGTCCGCATCCACCTGGGTGTTCCATGGGCTTCTCTGGCTCATCATGTGCAGAACCAGCCTATGGTGCGTCTCTCAGACAGTCACCCCGTCGTCCCCTAGTTGGAAAGAACCTGGATCTCTAAGATCTCTCTCTCACTTATCTCCCAGTGGATCGCCAAGCTTATGCACTGTTCCTTGAACCTCTTCTTCCCTTAGACCCTTCTAACCTCTGCCTTCGTTCAGGTCACCATCAGCTCTCACTTATATGAGTACAATACTTTTCCTGTTCTTTTAGTCTTACCTCATCTCTCCAAAGTAATCTTTTTAATAGAGACATCGGATCCTCAAAATTCTTCCAATAGAATATCCCTTTGCATGCCACACCAGGCCCTACCTGCCGGCCTCTGCCTGGCCACCACCATCCCTTCCTTCCCCGACCCCCACCCCTGGCATTTTATACTCCATTAATTCTGAAATACCTGTTGGTTACCCAGGTCATAATGCCTTTTCTCGTGGTGCAGGCCTTTGCACACACAATAAAGAGCCTCTCCCCTATGTCCAGGCATGGCCATCCTCAGCCGTCTTTCAGCCCTGCTTGAAGTCTCTGTCTCTAGGGAGCCACATCTCTTCCCTCAGATAAATGTAATGACTTCTTTTCTTTGCATGTCCATGAACTTTTATGAATTTCAGTGATACTTATTCCCCTGTTGCATTACTTGTGTTTATTTACATGTATGTAACTATCTCACTGTCAACTTGTAAGAATCATGTGGAATAGTTTAGGTCAAATGCAGAAAATACTAAACAGATGCTGGTTAACTCAGACCAGCACCGAGGACAGTATATGACAGGCCACCGGGACTCAGTAGGTATGTTTAAATGAAAGATTTCATAATACCCAAATGGTACAATTTTATTATTTTTTAAGCTATGAGATCAGTGTACAGGTATGAGCTACTTATTTTAAATTTTCTATGTGAGAATCATATTTGTATTGATCAGAAACCAAAGTTTGTTTTTACAAGGTTTCTTTAAGGTTCTATAGATATTAGATGATTTATGAATTAAATTTGGTGTGGGCTCTAGAAATATTTATCATCTACTTGAATTCTCTTCATGTTCTGCCGAACGTAACCATCACAGTCACAGAGTAAATCTTAGTTCTGACTCCCCACATATTTCCCTGAGCCCAGTGTTTACTCAGGTAAAGTTCTCTGGTTGAAACTGACTTCCATCTGGGGCTGTGATTGCTCCTCATTGTACCATGAAACAGGGCAGGAAAATTCTGGCTACAATGTCATGAGGAAGAGGTTCTGAGCATGGCAGACCCTGCTGTGTTTTCCTAATCCCTGGGAGAAGGAAAGAGGTAAGAATATTATGAGAGAGACCCGACCTACCCCATCACTGACCCCAAGACAGCGGCGATGACGCCCGCCCAGAGGCGCGTCCACATGAGCGGGGTCAGGCGGGACCCCATCATGGACGGGGACCACAGGAGTAAGATCTTGCTATGGGTGAGAAAGCTACACCACATGAATTAAAACCTTAAAAGCTGACATCTTAAATTCAGTCATAGAGAGCGTGTGATGCCTTGATTAATTTATAAAAACAACAACCATCCATTTTCAACTGCAAACTCCTAGATATTAACAGTAGTAATGCTAGTTTGCGTCTTGATATAGAATCACTCAAGGGTTCAAGCTGAGCGGCAAATGTACCTTCAACCATGTATTTCCTACAATTTCATAATAAAATAATGAAAAGTTATGGTTTATTTTGGTGAGGAGAGGAAGGAAATTTGTAGTTTTTAACAGTATAAAATGGGAGAACTTTGAAACAGGGATTCTCATAAAATGGAAATTTTTTTTTAACTGAAGAAAATCTCTAGCTCTGTGACCTGGGGAGATAATGAACAAGGGCATTATTCAATTAGAATAAAATGAGTTGGTAATTTCTATCAGACAAGCCTTGTCATGGATAAGAAGATATTAGCCATCACTCTTCAGTATGACCGGGAGTTAGTTCCGTCTGCATTTGCATGGTTAGTCGCTCTGAAACATTTTCTGTTTGACCTGAAGGATTCTCTAGGTACTTCAGTGTATATTTTCTTGAGACTGACCCAATGAGACAAATATTTAAATGAATAATGGAACATCTTTTAAAAGTGATTGATTCCCAGGACTCTAGATGTCTAGACACCCGTACTATTTCTGTGCAGATTCAGGGGAGGCTTCATCTCGTTATTTGAATGGCTGTCTGACTCCCTTTACTCTCAGTAAGAATAATGTCTGATTCGTTTTTGAATGTTTTAGAAAATTGTTCCCATCTCTGAATAGACTATCACTTGTTTATGAGGGCAGAAAGAGTAGATCATTGAACTTGAGGGAGGAGGGTCAGTGTAAATAATCTCAACACTTCTTTTGAGATACGACTTAAAGCTATGCTATAAAAAAGGGCACTTGACATTCTAATTAGTCCATAACCACAGCCCCATGAGGCACAGTAACCTGTGGGGACATTTGAGTGCCAATATGCCAGAAGGACTGTGACACTATATCCAGCACCCGTGACTGAAAATACCCGATGTGGTAGGGAGAATAATGCCCCCTCCCCTCAAATACATCCACATCCTGACCCCTGAACCTGGAAGTACATTCAGGTACATGGCAAAGGGAAATTAAGCTTGCCCTGGAATTAAGGTCACCAATCAGCTGATCTTCAAGTAGGGCTATTATCCTGGGTGACCCACGGGCACCCAGTGCAATTACAAGGGTCTTTAAAAGAGGAGGCAGAAGAGGACCGGAGAGATGGAAGCTGAGGAGGACATGGCCCAATATGCTGACCTGGACGGCAGGGGAAGGGGGATCCGCCATGGGTGGAAAGCAGGCGGCAGCTGGAATCAGGAAAGGGCCACACACAGACTCGCTCTGCGGGCCTCAGGAAGGGCCGCAGCCCCGCCACGCCTCGGCTCGGCTCAGTGAGCCCCACTCTGAACATCTGACTTCCAGGACAGTAGGAGGATAATTTCTTGTTGTTTTAAGACTCTAAGTTTGTGGCAATTTGTTACAGCAGTAATAGCGAACTAATACAACTGGGTTTCTCTGCATCACTGCTGATCTGGTATATTAGCTGATCTTCTAAATCTTTTGCAAGTCCCACAGTCAAAAAGATCTATTGCTCTTCAATTTTTCATATTTGTTAGTTTGCACATGCTTTCTTATACAAGCTACATGATGGAGGTTAATAAAATGGCTTCATGAACATCCAGCCCATGCACTGATTCTATTTTATTATTGAGGTTTTAGGATTATTTTTTTCAAGCCCATTTGAGCACTAAACATCATTTTTGCTATTGCGTGTCTAACACATTTTTAAAAGTGCTTGCTAAATTTTTATCAGGAATTCATGCTGCATTTATATAGAAATGAAGCAGCTTTTCAACATTGCTAGAGATGATCACATACTTTCTTTTAGTATGTTTCCTACTTTAAACCATTAATGTAAAAACTATGAGAATGGGTATCTTACCTTGACCCATCCTTACCCGACTAGCATCTGTCCCACGTTGTGGCCATGCATTATTGTTTAATGAACTGCTGAATTCAGTTTTGTGTGTACAAGAGAGATATGTGTATCCTTTCTGCCTGCTAATTTTTATCAGGATCATGTCAGTCCTGGAAACAAACTGAAACTCTGTCTTTGCTGTGCTCCAGAATCATTAAACGTACGGGGGTCATTTTTGGTGCGCTCCGTAGCGTCCCGTGCCCGTCACACATCCTCATTCCTACCCCTACTTTGTATTACGTCAGTGATCTCAGTGGCATTTAGAGAGAAAAGGAATATAAATAGACTATCTCAAACTGCTCTTTTGAGGTTGAAACCCCCCCCACACACCTCGTCTTTTCATGTCGGAGAGCATCTGCGCCCATAAGCCAGTCCTGTAACCATGGCAGGAGGAGGAGGTGGGACCGGGGCCTGTGGGCCTGCTTGCCTCAGCCCCGGTCCCTGTGACGTCGTGCCAGAGTCCGGGATTCCCCGGGGACGTTCGCGGGTGTACCCCTACCACCACCCCGTTCATGATGACACCTTCTGTGCTTCCACGACACCAAATCATAAATACATTGTTCATCTGTCTTTTGTAATGTCAACTTGAGTATTAAGAGAAGTGTCCAGGATAAAAGAAGTACTAGCCCCCTGCTACGGTCATCACGGTCAGAACATTTCAGCAGAATTGTGTTGAATTTGGGGCATTACATTAAAACTGTTTTCACTTTTTCAATTACAAAAGCATGACAAGTTCTTTGAAAAAAATGTCTGGAAAGCAGAGAACAGAATAAAGAAGAAATGAAATCAGTGATAATACAGTCTTCCTGTTCAGTCCATTATTAGTTGTGGACTTTAATTTATGCACGTAATTGCATGTGGTTCTTTCCGATCACAGAATCATCCCCTACATTATTATTGTTTTGTAATGTGCTTTTTCACTTCACAACATGTGATGACAGTTTTCCATGTCACAAGATTGTTTTAATGAATGTGTTCCGATTTCATCTGTGGCAGTATTAACAGACTCCCAATTGTCAAACATTTGTTTCCATTGTGTTACTATTAATGATACTGCAATGAACGTGATACAGTGATTGTTTTCTTGAGACAAATTCCTGAATGTTGAACTGTTCAGTTAACAGGGCTGCACATTATAATGACTCCTAACACGCTCAGCTGAATTTCACACCAAGGGTGTTTACTTACCTCCGCAGGTTGGGACGGTTAACCATTCCTCTCACCAGCAACGAATATTGGATTTGTATTGATAATTTTCCGTTTGATTAGCAAAAAGCAGAGTATTTCACTTCGAGAAACATTTCTTTAATTACATATCTCCACGGTCACTAGGTCAACAACTCTTTCAAAATTTGGATTCCTTTCTGACTTTTGGCAAAATAGAACAGAACAGTGTAACCACGGCAGGAAGCTTACAGCCATAAGCAAGCGACCCCCCTCCCGAGACGCATGCACGTCCACCCCAAGGGGGAAACAGCCCGTCAGTGCCCCCTGCTCATCAGAGCGTTGCCGCCAAACAAGCGCAGGATGGATTAGGCCTGCTGCTGCATGAATTCTAGGAAATCTTTATTTTCAGAGCTTTCCTACTACAAAATTGAGGATAAGGGATGGTGGATATGTAGTGAAAAATGATCATTTCTTAAGTCTAAATTGTGAATTGGTTGTTCCTATCCTTTGCTCAATGTTTTATTAGGATCCTTAATATTTTCCTCATTAGCTTGTAATAGCTCTTTGCACATTTAAGATATTACGTTTTCCCTTGTTGTATATATTATCAACATTTTTTTCTGAGTTTTATTTGTTACTAAGATTGTGTCCAACAGCTGTTGTCCAGCTTCCCAAGAATTGCCTGACGTTTGTGTGTGTGGGTCTGTGTGGTGTAGGGTGTGTGTGGGTGTGTGTGGAGGGGTGTTTAATGCACCCTGAACACTGACCACAGAAAGTTGATGTGAAAGGTCAAGACAGAATTCTAGAATCTGAAGCTCAGGGAGCCCAGATGTGAGTCCGTGGGCCCAGCTCCTGCCACGACCCTCTCTCCAGAAGCTCCCCAGTGTGACCTTATCCAGAGCATACGGCATTGAAAGGCGTGATGATGTACTTACACGGACTTACGTATATTATTACTGTGTAGTTAGTACCATAGTTACAAGCCAGGTACTGGGGCTGCAGAGATGACTGAAATACATACCCTCTCTTTTCTAAGACCCTCAACAGCTCAGAAGAGAAGAATTAATGAAAGCTAAATGGCGAAACTTAGTGAACATTTAAAAATTGGAGAGGCGATCACAATTACAATTCACATTTCAATAGTTGATTGAAATCCAAGTACATTTATAAAGCATTTGGACATAAAACTACATTTAAGAGGATGAATAGAAGGAAAAATCAAACCTGCCTGAGTTACAGAGAGGAGTGGCGGATTGTTATGAGCCAAATGCATAATTTTTACCCAGATGATGAGGTGGAAAATGCTTATGCTTCTATTGAAAATTTGATTGGTGTTACACAGCATGTTAACTGAAAGACATGCTCATTTTTACTTGCTTAGGAATCCTTAAAATGTTCGATAAAGTGGCTGCATGTTTTTGCATAACAAAAGGGAATGTGCAACACTGAATGTCTTGGGATAGCGAAGCTGTTCTGTATTGTAGCATCTGCCATATTTATATTTCACTGTGGCCAGTAATGGATAATTTTCTCTTCCACTGTCTAGAAGAGGATTTTTTTTTCTTTCTTATTTCCCACGACAACTTGAAGGAGCTGTGGTCTTTTCAGCAGCGAATCGGCTCCGGGGCGCTGATTGGGAGTCAGTCGTTCAGAGGCCAGGGAGCCCCACACCCGCCAAGGCCCGGAGCCCCCCGGGGTTGGTGCCACGTCTGCACACTTCCAGAGCTGGCTGGCCAACCACGTGGAATGCCCCTTAAGGGAAACGCGTTCCTCAGCATGACTCACAGCTAGAGCCAGGCCCGGACTTCCGAGACGCCTTACAAATGTGCTTTTCTCTGTGGGGCAGTGAGCCGGCTAAGTAATTTCTAAGTAGTAGACTTGTCATCCAAATGCTGTTGGACGTTTTCTCCAGTTGATCAAAACCCTGAGTTTTTCCCAAGGCGACTGATAACCCATTTATTCTTTCACTATACAACATCCCAACAGTCGATGCTAATTGTACTAGCTAAGGCTGATTTCCTTTGCAAGACCCAAAACGGTGCATAATCCACTAGCCGCGTAGCTCCTGGAGGCGTGAGCTGTCATATTTTTCTTAGTCTCTCCACCATCTGGCCAGGAAGAGTTTCCACAAGGGTGCGCTGGGTTGATTACCTCCGTCTGCCATGGATGGTAAAAACCGTCAACAATCTCAGCACTGTTAGCACTCTCAGATCTGGTTAGGGCTTGAAGCGTTAAGAAACAGTGCATTTTATTCTGCCTGTAGGTAAACAACAACACCAGAGAGCTAGTAGCAATCACAGTTCACTCACTCAGTACCTTTGGAAAACGGTTGTCACAGCCCAGACACAGTAACACAGTTGAGCCAGGCAGAGCAAATCTTACAAGCAGTGTTATAATTTATAACTAAAAAATATCTCTTTGGGATTTGGGCTGTTTTCCCCCAATATTCACCTTAAATGGTGTCTCCCTTTCAACTTGTTTGTTCATAGAGAATTCTAGAATCTTTTTGTAGCAGAAAGAACTCATTTCCAGGGAGGTCAGAAGCCATCAAAAAGCCCAATGTAATGAGGTAAAGGGGAAGTCAGATGTAGTTGTTAAAAGATAGAGCACATAAATTTAAAACGTCTCCTGTTGCATCTTGCCTCAATGACTCTTAAATCAGGGTGAGTTGCTGAAAGAATTAAGGGTGCTGATACGAATTGGAAATAAGAAAATGTATCTTAGTATTTCAAGACAGACATGTGTCTCCAGAACCCCAGCCTCCGCAGGTCCGCCGCGGGGGCCGACCCTCCCACAACACGCCACCCCGTGGCTGTAAACCCCCCCTGTCTCTGCTGCATTTGGAGCCGAGCCCGTCTCCCCTTTATTATGGGGATCTTGACGTCTGCGGTGATAGATCCAAGTAACGGCTTCCTGACCATTTTAACAAGTGTCAGAGTATTTTTTTCTTAGCACAGTCACCCCCATGACCTGCCTCCAGAATTGTTTCATCTTCAAAAACTGAAACTCTGCATTTATTAAATAGTAACTCCTCATTCCCTCCTCCCCCTGCAACTGCCATTTTACATCTGTCTGTGTGAATTTGGCCAGTCTGAATACCTCCTGTAAGTGGAATCATATGGGATTATTCTTTTTATATCTGACTTATTCTACTTAGCATAATATCTGCAAGGTTCGCCCACATTGCTGCGTGTGTCAGAATGCCCTTCCTTTTTCAGGGCTGAGTGATATTCCACCATGTGGCTGTACTACCTTCTGTCCCTCCATTCATCTGCCAACGGACACTGGGTTGCTGCTGCCTTACGGCTATTGTGAATAGTGCTACTGTGAACATGGATTACAAACACCTGTTTGAGACCTTGCCTTCAATTTTTTAATGTATATACTTATACTTGAATTGCCAGATCATATGGTAATTCTAATTTAAATTTTCTGAGGAACTACCATAGCATTTTCCACATTTCCAATATCCCCCACCCCTAACACTTGTTATTTTGTGTTCTTGATAATGGATGTGAAATGATACCTCACTGTGGTCTTAATTTTAATTCCCTAATAATGAGCTATATTTGTTTTTCTTTAAAGTTATGAACTTTTTATATCAGTTAAAACAAAACATTTATTTCTAAGTTATTTGGAGCTCTGCCTCCTCACAACCATAGGAGTCTGTGTCCTCTTAAGCTCCATGCTCTGTGAGGAGCTCTGTCTAGTAGAAATACCACATGAACCATAGAGGTAATTTTGAACTTCCTAGTAGCCACGTTAAAAAAAAGAAACATGTAAAATTAATTTTAATAATATATTTAATATATCTGGAATACTGTCATTTTAACATGTAGTCAGTATGAAAATCTTAATAGGATATTTTACATTCTTTGTCATACCAAGTTTTTAGTGTGCATTTTCTACTTACAATACATCTCAGTCATGATTACCCACATTTCAAGTGCTCATATTGGACAGGTCTAAGATCTTGATTCTAATTAAATACTCATTAATGATATGAGAAATTTTAAGGCAAGAACAACCAATGGCCAGTACATGATTTGCAGGAATCCTATGCATGTGGGCAGCTTATGCCTGGATGAACGCACATTACCTCCTTGCCAAGATCCATGCATTGACTGCATGTATACCCATTTTTTTAAAACTCACAGTATTCCAGCTAAACTATAATAGTGAAAATTATTCAGCTAGTCTGAATAACCACAAATGCTGAGTCCCCGCTGATCAGTATATTTAAAAGGTTTGGGATTACATTATTTATGAATTGGTCAGTTTGTATATAGAGGGGACCACTTGGATATTTGACTTGGGGACCAAGTAAAGACCTTTCAATCAGCTCTCTTATTTCTCCTATTGGGACACTTAAAAAATTGGTTTTCTTTCCCTGTTCTTTCTTCCAGCAGCCAGAGAATCACAGAGGTGGCACCATTCAAACTCTTTGATCACTTAAGTCTTTTTAATCGCTGCATCAGCTACAGCATTACAGTGTAAATAAGGCACCTTGGGTGCCAAAGCAGGAATTGTCAGACGTTCGATCCTCTGAGATCCTTGTCACCTTAGTAACTGTGATGTTTCTTAAGCCCAGAGTCCCCTTTGGGGTCAGCCCACACCGATAACCATTAAGTTCAAGCATTTCAGGGCTCCAGGGAATTCCCAGGTGTTTGTCTGTATTCAGCCTACACACCAAAGAGTTAAAGAGCCTTTAAACAATTGAGAAGGATGCTGTCGTCAGGCCAAGCTGAGATGTTGACAGTTTGGATGACAAGGTGACTGTTCGTAAATTAGTGATGCTGTGAGAGTCATGGGAACTTAATGGATCGTACTGACTACCTCTCTCAGCCTCCGGTAGAGTCTAACCATTTTTAACTGCTCAGAGCATGGGATACCCTTTCTCGAGCCCTGATTTTCCTCTGCCGCCTTGGAAGCAGCTCCATGCCGCCTCTCCTCAGCTCCCCAGGGTCCCCTGCCCCACCCCAGGCCAGTGACACTTGCTGACTCTTGACTAATAAGGAAAACTTTTATTCGTAGCAACTTAGGTGCATGGGCTTCACCTTTGATGCCAAAAATAAATAGAACTAATTTAAATAATAAATATTTATCCAGTAATTATGTAAGTACCAAGTACCAGCTCTGTGCTAGAGGCATCACACTTACTAATCAATTTATCAATAAATGTAGAGTGTTTCTTGGTATTTCAAAACTGATAAACAACAGGTACGTTATCAAAACTGCCCAGACAGTTGGCACACCTTGCACCTCTCCGAGACCATCTTGATCTTACCAGAACCGTCTTTCATCAACCTCTCCCAAGTTTCTTGCTTCAGCCTGCCTGGTATAAATGTCATTTACTTGATAAGTACTTATTAAAAGCCAACAATATGCCAAGCCCTGGGCATAAAATGTGGTGGATAAAAAATAGCATTGCCCTTTTGGGGCCTAGAACCTGGTGACAGAAGGAGATGTTAATCAATGGGGCACAGAATAAATATGTAAGTATGAGCTATGGCATTTTCTCTCATGGAAAAGTGCAGGGAGATGTGAAAATATTGAAGAGGGGGACCTGGTCTGGTCTGCAGAGCTCTGCCCAGGCACCCAGAGGGTGATGCAGGGAAAGGACTTGGGCTTTGGACAGCACTAGCTTGAGGTTAGAGTCTGTCTCCTTTGTCCTGAGGTAAGTTGCTTACACTCTCTGAAACCTCTGTTTTCTCATCTGCAGAACTTTATTGCATTTACCTCAATAGAGTTGTTGAAAACCAGAAAATAGATTTGTTAGTGGATGGTACATAGTGTGCACTTTGTAAATAATAGCATCCTTTCGTGTCATTGCTTCTTTGATGACAAACTTTTACTTAATGCTAATAAAGTTGTATTCTTCTTCAGTATTATTTAAAATCTTACCCAGGTCAAAAGACAAGTGATTATAATATAGAATTGTTCCTGCTGAGGCAATACTGATTGAGGGCATTTCATTTCCAGTCAAGTGTGTGACCAGTAGCTTAATTAAGGGAATGGATTCATTGACTTTAGGAAAATAGCACACATTATGCATATCACGAGCTTGGCTAGAAAAGCCATGTGACTAAAAGCTCGGACAACACGACAGCACCTGAGGTCTTTGAAAACATGGCGCTGCTCCGGGCTTCAGGTGATCTTAACCCCCTTTTAGCCCCATCGTCTTTGAAGCTAGAAAGTGACATTAGTGCCTATTTCACGCAGTGGACTCTTAGTCTTTCTGGAATTCTTAGCTTAAGAGTCACCTCCTTTGAGAAACCTGCCCGGACTACCTAAGGTTAGGGGGTGGCCACTCCCCTGGGTCCCCTAAGGAAGAGCCCTTCAGCTCTGTTGAATGTACAGAGGACCGATTCTTCATAGGAGCTCTCACCTCGCTCCAGGCCCGACACTTACCCGGTGCTGTGCCGTGAGTATCCGGTGCACCGTCTAAGACAGAAGAACATCACCAGCTACGTGCTCAACACAAGAAAACTGTTGTGAGGAAGTAGACAGCCTGGCCTTCCACGTACGAGATTGTCGCTGAGCAGGGCACGAGTAAAACATACAAAACAGACAATATAAGAAGGGAGTCGTAAAGTGAGGTGTTCTCAGGACATTTTTCAGGGGTTCCAGGGACGGTTATGGAAGAGTTTTGGGTTTTCAAAATGGGAAGAGAATTCACTGAGTAGAGAAATGAACAAACACGCCATAAGGAGCACAGTGAGTGATACGTGGAACCGCGTGCCCGCCGGGGCGAGACAAGGCAGCGGAGCCCGTGGTGTTCGGTGGCAGGAGCTCTACCAGGCGGGCAACCGGGAGTCAGAGTGGGGGGTCCCTGGGGCCCTGCAGACTTGATGGGGCTGGGAGTGCACAGCAACTGGCGACACTGAACACAAACCTGACGTGCTCAGAATAAGGTTTCTAGAAATTTAGGGTAGATGTTAGCAAATAAACCAAGTCAAAAGGAAATAAATCTCTGAACAAAATCATTAGAAAGCATTTTATTTTTAAGTGAAGTTTTTCATTTCTAACTCACTTTCTTTCATCTCGTGGTTCACCATGGAAGTTCAAGCAGGTAGGGTCGTATTTACAAAGGAAGACAAAGATGTTTGGAGAGGTTAAGTGGCATGTTCAGGGTCATCTACCTAATTAATGGCAGAGCCAGGATTCAAAGGAAGAATTCTTGAATTTCAAATCTCTGTTACTAAAGTTAAAACTAACATTTATTAAAATGGTAGCAAGTGTATAGTTCATTTTCCACATATATTATCTCTGTTTTACCATAATCTTGGTGAAAAGGTGTAGAGGGTTTTGTTCATGAGGGTGTTTTGCTTTTAGGTTATAAATATATGCATGTTTATAAACCCACCTGGGAGCATTGAAGAGCATTAGTCAGATTTTGGCGGGTAAATCCAAGTTTATAATACTCCAGTGGCACAGAACTCCAACAGTGAAGTGTGTAAATTCAGCTTATGTATCAGAAACTGCAAACAGTCCTTGCCATTGAAACTGCATAGATGTTATATTTTAGTTTTAAAGGAAAATACTTTATAAGAAATAAAACAAGAAACTGGGATTTATTACAGAGGTTGGTTTTTCTCTAAAAGAGACATGATATGTATTCCAAAGATAGAGCAGGTTTAAAACATGGCAGTCAACATATATAACAAGTAATTTCTTGAGTGATGTTAGTTGATTACTCTTTGGCCACTGAATAATACACGTGGTCATTTATTGCTGAATGTTCTGGAGGGAGAGACTGTAGGATTGTGTTTAACAGGACAGATTTGTTAGAGTAGAACGTCCATCCCCACCCCTCATTTACTAATTTGTTTTCTTATGCAAGTTGCTCAACCTCTGTAAATCTTACTTACTCAGTAGATTTTACCTATGATCCTTTTAAAGTAGATCAGGAATTTAAAAATGAATTTATGGTAATGAACAAAAAGTTCTCATGCCACAAAACCACCATTATGTGTATATTTTATATTGAGTCACAGACATACATATATTTCCTATTTTCCATGAATCACCAATTTGTATTTTATAACATTTCTAATCCATTCACTTTTCTAACCCTTGACCATAGAAGTGTCAGCATTAGGTTTACTGGAAAATGGAACACAGCTTTTATGACATTTTACTGATTTTTTTAGTGATCTATGGTGATTTGTGAAGCTTTATTGGAAACCAGAAACAAATAATTCCTGGATTCCTGGTCTTATGTTTTAAAGCAATTCATTAGGCATAGGAAAAATGCCAGAAAGTTCTTTTTTAAAAGCTTTTCTTTGTAAAATAGAGCTTTTTTTTTCTTTCTAATAAGCTCTGTGGTAGAACATGGTACCAGAGCAAATGCTTTATAAATGTTTAAATCTAGATCTTTCTTCCTTGCCCTTCCTCCCATCTCGTGCTGCACTCGGCCTTGGCATCCAGTGGGTGAGAATAAGGCAGAGCTGCCGGGAGTGGTGAAGAGGCCCAGGGGGATGGATGGGGGGTGAGCCCCCTCCAGACATCACCCCCTCCTCTGTCAGGGACACCCTCTGCTGGGGACTGGAGACTGGACTCCATGTGCCTCCAAAGGGCCCCATCGTCCACATTGCTGAGGAGGAAAATGAATAACGTGTCTTCTGATTGAGATGAGAACCGCCAGCCTTGCTAGAGACCCTCAGGCGCTGATGGTACAGGTGCCGTGCGTGCTGGTAACACGCACATCTCCACATCCAGGGGCCTCACAGTCGGTGAATAGGCGATACCTTAGCTCTATTTCCTTTTTGTCCCCAAAACGGTAACTAAATTGACCGCTAGTGTATCTAGTAATTTATAGTGTTTTAGAATTGACACAATTTGGCACTTTTCTTCCAAGAGAGATTGAGACTAGACTGACTTCATGCCAACAACGATTTCTGTGTCGGTCTGTGTTTGTCTGTCTGTCTGTCTCTCTCTCTCTCTATATATATATATCCTGATATATACACTGTATATACTGCATATAAATACATGCTATATATATGTGCATTATATGTACATTTTACATATATATACACACCAAAAAAAACACATTCAGAGTATTTTGGCATTAATTGAATTAAGGAATGAAGACTAATTAGGGCAAAAATGTGTAAATTCAAGTGTTGATTAAGAAGTATAGCCTAACAACATTTCTTCCTTTGCAAACTATGGAAGAGAGAAGGCAGCAGTGAGTGACGGAGAACCGTTGGCTTGTGGTGGGGAAATGCTGGCTGAACATTTAAAGGGAAAAGCACTATTTCTGATTTTAAGGGATATTATAGTCTTTTTATTAGAACTGAAGTTTGCAGGGTTTTGTTTTTAAAATATTTTATGAAGCATTTTTTAAAGTTTAAAAAAGATTTCTAAAAACAGATCTTGACCTTCTAGGCAGTTGTTGAATTATTTGAGAAGTTTAACACAAAGTCCTTATCTAAATTAAGGAGATGAAATTTGGGATAAGTGTGGGTATCATTTGGAGGATTCAGAATTGATTGAAGATTGTGACTAAAAAATGCTAATTAAAATATCTGGGTCAGTCTATAAAGTGATTTCTAAAGGTTTGCAGCAAGTTTTTATTTTTAATCCTGTTCTATTTAACTTTTTCTTTTCAAATAAATTACATAAATTATATTCTGGTCAAATTTACAGATTAAAATAAAGATGGAAGGTATAGATACTTTATTGGATAATAAAACTTGTGGCCAAAAAATTTAACAGAAAGTATGGGGCCTGTCCTTTAAACATACATATGCACACGAAGATGGTAGAAAATATGCTTAAAAGTAACACGCATGAAACCATTTGTAAAATAGTGTGTGAATAGTAGATGCCCATTGATTGTAAATTTGCTATCAAAGCCAGAAGCTAATGGAACCAAGGAGAAAAAGAAATATAAAATTAGAAAGGAGAAGAGTAACAACCATCGATACAGAAGAAATTAAAGGAATAATTTCAAAAGTATTTTAAAAGCATTATGCAAATACATTTGTACACACACATTTCAAAAGCTAGCATCGTATTTACTACTGAAATATTAGAATTCTCAATACGTTTCCCTTCAAGTTAGGCATAAGCTAAGGATATGCTGTTGGGTTAGAGCTGGTTGCAGGTAGCAGAAGCCGTCCTAGCTAGTTTAAGGAGAAAGGGCCCCAAGGCAGGACGATCCTGCAGGTGTTGCAAGAGTCAGGAGCAAGCTCTAGGCTCAGCTTCCAGGTGTGTCACCTAGAACTGACCTGCCAGGGGCACTGCTGCCGTCTTGAGTTTGTGAAGAGGGGAAGCCACTGCCCCGCTGTTCAGTCCACGACCACCCCATCTCAGGTGCCACCTTCTAGCAGCAAAATGAACACCCTGCCTGCGCCTCTCAACACCTATAAAACTGGAGATTAGCCACCAGGTCTCTGTGTGCCTGAGGAAACCGGACCTGTGCCATGATGCTTCTGGCTCAGAGAATCAGCGGAGCAGAAGCACAGCCCAGCTGCCTCCCTCCCTCCCTGCATGTCTCAGGAGGGACACCTCCGTGTGAGCGAGATTGCCAGGAGGGTCCTGGGAAAGGCAGCCCTAGCTTCCGGTCCCTAGCGGGCAATACGCCCTTCCGAAAGGGAAAGGAGATGGCTATGACGGACACCGTCTGAAACATCTGCTGTGTTACTGCCCCACCGCTCTGGAAGTGACGGCCCATGCGATTAGCTAAGAGAAAGAAATAAAGAGTGGGAAGTAGGAAGCAGAAGTGTCATGTCGGCAGTTGACACGGTCATGTGCTCAGAAAAGCAAGAGAATTAGCACAACACAGAAACTATAGGTTTCAGAGAGACATTTGGTTTTCAAATTAATATATAGAAATTAAGTAGTTTTCCTATAATTGATAACCAATTAGAAAATGCAATGAAAGAAGTTATTCCATTTACAATGACCACAGTGAACAAGATATACTAGTTGGCAGAAAATTTACAAAAATGTGTAGGTTTTATGTGAGGAATCCCTTGAAAATTCCTGCTAGAGTTTAAGGAAAACAAACATAAAGACATGCTTTGCTTTGAATGGGAGGTTCAGTATTACTAGTATTTATTTTCCCTAAATTAATCATATATATATACATATATATATATTCCCAAATCAGTGTGACTTTTTTTGAACCTGATAATTCTACATTCAAAATGAAAAAATATATATATGCAAAATGTACCATGAATATCCATCCCAGCCAGATATTAAAACACATCATGAAGCCACAACTAAAACAGTTTCTTCGTTAAGAGGGACTAGGCAGTTCACTGGAGATTTGGACCACATCTAACATACAGAAGTAACATAAGGTAAATGGAAGTGGTATTTCACATCAGTGGGGGAAAGATAGATTATTCAATAACTGTTGAGACAACTGGCTGGGTATATGGAGATAAAGTTGGATCACAACCTAATTCCTTATACGAAAATCACTTCCAGATGAAGCAAATGTATGAAGGTGAAAAATGAGTAAACAATGATGAAGAGATGGTTGATAAATACAAATGGCTAATAAACATATAAAGTAGGTTCAGCCTCACCTGTAATCAGGAAAAGACATCAAAGTGCAGATGGACCATTTTTCACCTCTCACATGCACAGCCGTGGACTTCCTCTGCAAGCACTCTGCTCTCTTCCAGGCAGTTGGGCCAGCGTGCTTGCCACTCCGTTACCAGGGGCACCCGCCTGCTCACCCTCCAGCCCGTTTCCAGCTCTAGCAGTCCTTCCCTCTAAAAGGAAATACTAAAATAGTAAATAAAATACTTAAAAATAATTGAACAACTAAAACAACATTTAATAATGTAAAATAAAACTTAAAATTATTATGAAAGTTATTAAATCATATTAATATTAAAGAAAATATTAAATACTAAAATATTAATTAAAATATATGGGGCTTGGGGAAGAAACAACTAAGCTTCTCATCACTAACATCTAACAACTTACTGTGCACGTGAAGAAGTTGTTTTCTGAAAAGACACCTGGTTGCCTTTGGAAGCGAAGGGGTTTGGAGGTTGTGGGTGAGGAGAAAGGATGTTTGCATTTCTGACCACGTGAACATTTTCACATTTTAAGAGAGGTGTGGTCCCTAGAACAGGCTGGCGTCACGGTCTGACCAGGTGGTGAAGGTACCTGAGACTGGGCTCAGAGAGGGTCTGCGCACCCACTGGGATGTGTTAGGGAACAGCCGTGGCACCAGGGAACTTGCAGTCATGGGTTGTACGGCCAAGAACGGGATGGGGATGGAGATACAGCAGGTGCCTGGGGGGAGAGGCTGGAAGGACATTGCAGCAGGTCTGCTACAGGCTGGAGGGATTTGGCTGCATCAGGGAGGGTGTGGAGGAGGCGGTTTGGGTGATGGAAGAAGAGAACGCCGAGCAGTGAGGCTCTCTGACGAGGCTGCCCTGGCAAGTAGTGAGCCCCCCGTCATGAGAGCTGTTCAGAACTGAGCCTATTGTCAGCTTGAAGAAAGGAGGTAAAAGAGAGGCATCAAACTCTGGGATTCTTAGAAGCTCTCCTAATACTTATTGTACTCACTGTCCCCAGACATTTTAAAAGACAAAAAAGGAATAGTTCTATATAATAAAACAAACTTAAAATAGGTTATAAAACCGTAAGTCAGCCACCTGCTCTCTGCTTCTTGTAAAGGTTCGCCAGCTTCTACCACATCTCAGCTTCCAGGAAAATCTAGCGAATCAGCCCCCTTCTTTTCAGCCAGCTGCTGGCTGCCGCATCCCAGGCGACGGCTTGTAGGCAGCAGGAGCGGGCATGACCTATGACCTTGGGACAGAGGTGGGAAAGCAACTTCGGTCTGACCTTTCCTCCCTCGCAGACCAAGTCCTCAAAGTCAGTGTTTACTACCCTTGGGAATATTCCTGGCCTCTGTTCCAATTACTGAACTAATCCAAATTGTGCAAACAAAGATCATTAATCAAGGTCAACCTGCAACGATTTGCATATCTAGGCAAGGCGTTCCCAGTACAAAGGATGAACAAGGATAAATAAGCAGAAATGAGGTGCTGACTCATCAAAAAAAAAGATGCACTGAATAACTAACAATGGGAGAGTTTGCAGGGTCGGTGACCTTGAATGAGTTATTGTTTTATTAGAATGAAACAAAAAGGCATTTATTTTTCTTCATTTTTATTTTTCTTTATTTTTCTAACCTAAGCAACAGTCCACTTTGCAAGTTTAGATTGAGACGTTTGACTTCAAAGGATTTTAGGATTCCTCTTTGCAAATAAGCAAAAAGTGAAGGAGACAAACTTAAGCAGCCATGGAAATTCGTGATGAACAAACCAGGTCCCGCCCAGGAGGCAGCCCCAGCTGTTCCTCTCCGGCTGTATTCCTGCTGCAGTGAGCAAGTTCTCTGGAACTTAGTGGCCGTCCCTTAATTGGTCCTAAAGGGACTCTTCCAGTTCTACACACTCACCTGAAAATTTTACATGTTAATATCAAATAAGCCAGTCCCAGAAAGACAAGTGTGGTGTGATTCCGCTTATGTGAGGAGGTTAGAATAGTCAAATTCATGGACAGAAAGAGGATGGTGGTTGCCTGGGGCTGCGGGGCAGAGGGGAGGGGAGCTTTCTGTGGGTCCAGTTTCAGCTTGGGCAGATGACAGAAGTCCTGCAGATGGATGGTGATGAGGCTGTGCAGCAGCGTAAATGTCTTAACGCTGTTGAGCTCTTCCCTAAAAAATGACTAAGATGGTAAACTTTATGTTATTTCATCACTATTGAAAATTAAAGTTAAAATCGGTAAGTCATATTCATAGACAAGAGGATATTCTAGTGACCGGCATTAAAAAAACCACAGCTTTGCTTCAGTTGCTGCACTATGGCCTCTGGGATATTTCTGAGATGCTGGGCACCAGGCTCCCCATCATCCTGAGTGAGTTTGGCAGACACGCAAGTCGACCATTAAGTCAGGGCCACACATGGTCACGGCAGGGAGTCTGGAAGCCTGGAGAGGGTCAGCCAGGTGACGGTCAGCCAGGTGAGGATCGGTCAGGTGACAGCCAGGTGAGGGTCGGCCAGGTGAGGATCGGTCAGGTGACAGTCAGCCAGGTGAGGGTCGGCCAGGTGACGGTCAGCCAGGTGAGGATCGGTCAGATGACAGTCAGCCAGGTGAGGGTCGGCCAGGTGAGGATCGGTCAGGTGACAGTCAGCCAGGTGAGGGTCGGCCAGGTGACGGTCAGCCAGGTGAGGGACAGCCAGGTGAGGGTCGGCTAGGTGAGGGTTGGCCAGGTGAGGGTTGACCAGGTGAGGGTCAGCCAAGTGAGGCAGCTTGTTCTGGTAGGTTTCTTGGTTCAGTCAATGCTGAGCACGAGGGTGATGGGGGTAAATTTTAAAGTAGGTCTTAGGATAGTGTAGAAATGAATAAGCAAGAAGCAGGCTTTGCTTTAAAAGCCACAGCTACCACATCGTGGAGAGAGAGAGAGAGGTCACTTGCTAAGGCCACAATGGAGAGCAAACGTCCACTGCCTTGAATATTTTAGGTGATGGAAGCGTCATGCGGCCCTCACGTCCACAGAGGGGCACCAATGAGGTGCGCGGTTTCACCAGGTAAAGACCAAGCAGGCTGCTTCCTAGGCAGCCACTGCAGCCCCTGGAGTAGGGGCTCTGCTCGGCCCTCTTGAAACCTGTAATACTTTTTGAACAAGCGGCCCTACATTTCACTCCACATTGAGCCCCACAAATCATGAAGCCACACCTGCTGGCATCAATCAGAACATCAAATGGCTGCCTAGGTTAAAATGTCATGATAAAGCAAGGGGGTTGACCCACAAGCCTGATTTGGGCAGGTAAAGAATAATAGAAATAGGCCCTGGGGTCGGTACGGACTGCCCGGAGAGCAGGGATCTGGGGGCGGCGAGGAGCAGAGACAGTGGGACGGGTGGTCGCGTGTATGTGGCGCTAGGCACGCCTGTCAGTAAGCCGCTGGGGACAGTCTGCGGTCAGCCGGTCCTGTGGCTGCAGACCCACATCTGCTTTTCCCCTTCTTTTCGTGCCGTCACCGCTGTGTGAGGGGATCCTGATGGACAAGGCTGAGGTTCTGTCTCCAGCCCCAGCGAGCTGCCCCAGGGTGGCAGGCCTCCCACCCGTCCCTCTCACTGCATGGGGGGCATAAAACCATCAAGTGCTAGACCAGAGATTCAGCCAACCGGGGACTGGGAAGGTGAATGGGGTTTCCTGTGGCAGAGTGGGACTCGAGGCAGGGCTGAAGGGTCGGGGGGAGAGGGGGCTCCTCTGGGG
This sequence comes from Manis javanica, assembly GCF_040802235.1. NCBI lineage: Eukaryota > Metazoa > Chordata > Mammalia > Pholidota > Manidae > Manis > Manis javanica. The sequence goes on along the minus strand of NC_133170.1, from coordinate 1,718,258 downwards.
GCAGCATGGCGGGCAGGGAGAGCCCCCCGGCAGGTGTCTCGGCGGGGCTGTCCGAGGGAGGATGTCCGCAGGGATTCCTGAGGGAACTCTATGAGCTCTGAATCTCAGCTCATTTCCCGACTCCCAGTTCCTCAGTGCGGGACCCCCTTGGTTCCTTCATCCTGCAGGACAGCGGGGAGAGTAGCACCCGATGGCAGCCCAGGCTGGGATTGTCATGGGGTGGCCAGGACCCCTTGAGAAGGGGACTCTCCTATCTCTCTGAGCGGAGGGTACTTTTTCTCATTTTACAAACATATAAAACACATATTCATAATGTTACTGTGAAGATTAAATACGATACTATATCAAGTACAGAGCACCAAAGAGATCCTAGGTGACCTGTTTCCATCATCAACGTTAGCATTATAATTACCGCTCAGGTAGTGAAGGACCCAGACACGCCAAACAGGCCATGCAGGAGTCTGTAGGGTTGTGAATAGAGAGCAAATCACTGTCCGTTTACTCAGTCACCGTATCGTTATTATTTATTTTCTGATTGTCATTATTTTGAGGGTACGGTTGTGATTAATGACACATTTTAAAATTGAAAATCCATCTGAACAGTGCCCTGGTACCGCTCCGTTCTCCTTCTTAGGGTTTCCGCAAATACGATGACCGTCAGGGACCCTGCGCCTTCCTAGCCTCTCCTAAGATAGCTTATTTCACTTCTAGAGAAACAGAATATTTTAGAGCTAAAAGCAGACCTTACACATCATTTACTAGGGTTTCCTCTTTTAATAAGTGAAGAAATTGAGATCTTTAAAACTATCTTTTAAAGTGTTAGATTATTTTCCCTAAAGTACTGTTGTTTCAACAAAAATAAAACATGCTGTTTGGTTATCTTTAAATAAGTTGACTTACGTCATTTCAGTCTAAGTCTTAGCTGTGAAACAAGATTTTTCCCACTGCTCCTCTCTTTTCATGCTCTGGAAATGATTACTTTGGACAAACGCTGGGTGGTTTATTCAATTTATAAGTGGCATGTTGCTTTGGTCCTGATGAGTACCGCCTCATAGTCTACCAGGGTGGACCTAAGTTAATCTATCTGCACAGCTATCCGTTCCTGTGCAGTGCCTCCTACCCTGTGTCCCTCATGGTGAACAGATAAACGTGGTCATCACCCCGCCTGAGAACACCCATTGGTGGTCCACAGTCAGTGTGTTCAAAGTACACAGACACACACGGCACGCAAAATCCATGAGCCTCCATCTCCCTTCCTGTCCCTCTCTGCCCCCCAACCCTTGATCTCCCTTTTTTCCTTTTCTCAATAGGAAAAGTACTGAAAGCACCCAGGATGCAGGGAGTCCATTTGTCTCCCAGGGGCTTGCACGCACCGTGTGTGGGGTGTGAGGCAGCAGGGCCCGCCTGTTTCCCGGACTGTCACTCCAGCACATGTCGCTGAATTGTTCCTCATTGTGTCAAATGCAGCCTGACTGGTTCCCTTCAGGACACAGCTGGAGTCAGCAGGGTGACTCGGAGTCTGTGCCTGCTCTGAGGCTGACCATCTGCATGAATGTTAACTGACGAGTCCCACCCAGGGGAAGAGATGCCATAGACCAAATAGAAGGAAAATCTTTAGCTCACTGACGTGGTGTAATGGTTGTCTCTTTGCAACAGTTGTATTAACTAAGCTAAGCATATCATTGCAAATAATGCATGTGAGAAGAGATCATTTTCCTGGGCCAGTGAATTAATTTTAATTGCTTTTTCCTGATAAAGACAATGATTTTTCATGTATTTAGACAACTGAATATAATTTATTTGTAAATATTCTCCACTGTGATCTTTATTCAGTCTGTCTTCACACACACACACACACACACACACACACACACACACACACACACACACACACATTTGTTAAAGGAACCATTTTCCATTGGGTAATCTTGTAAATTAATCAATCTTACCTGTGCCATAATCTTTTATTTCATGACGAGTCTTCTAGATTGTAAGTTTGTTCTTTTTCCCACAGGCAACAGATTCTGGAAGGATTTCAAAAGCCTTGCATTTTAAGCCTCTACTTGAGCTACAAAGATGTAGAAATAAATTTGAGCTCCAAAATATTCACAACCTGTGATAAGTTCATAAATATCTCAGGTGTGTTCCCAAGAACACTCGTGGGTGGAAGGGCACTTAACATTTTAAGTATTCAAGGAGAAAAAAAGTATTCATTTTTCTAAATACTTCCTATCTTCAACATAACCTCATTTTCAATGGTGTGTATAAGTATGTGTTTTGTTATATAGAAACTCACTTATAAACCCCAGATTCTCCGTATGTGAGCTTAGGAGAGCTCTGCAGAGATGATCATCAAGGTAACCAATTGATTGTCTTACACCTGGCGCTGCTTCTGAAAGAATTTAAGGTGGTAACAAACCTCAAGTGAGATGTCCTCTTCCCTCTTGGAGAACTTTGGGTTTTGCTTGATAATACAGGTGATTTTCCTACACGAGTTGGCAATGATGGGTCAAAGGGAGAAGACAGCATTTTAAAAGCTCAGAGTTAATATTCAAAGACTATTGACTGTCCCATCATCAGAATTGTTCCTGTGAACTGTTCTTCGCTCAGTTGTTGCAGTGATGGTCTCACGTCTGACTGCGTTATCAGAATTTCTTGAGCTTTAGGAGAATGTGTGTATCTGTGTCTTGTGCAGCAGTTGAAAATGGCCGTGTGAGCTGGGATCCCCGGAGTCAGGACTGAGCCCGCAGCATTAGAGGGGTTCGTTTATGCTTCATCAAAAAGGTTCCTCGCAAAGAGCGGCCAGTGGAGTAATAGAAAGGACTCAACTCAGGGTCCAGTTCAAATCCTACCTGGGTGTTGTGATAAAAACCAGACGGACCTTCCAGTAGACTGTGTTGCACTTCAACCTATGAAAGCTGTTTTCACAGAGATTATCCTAAAACAGGCACATTATTTAAGACTTAGAACATCTTGGAAATTACCAAGGCTGACTTTAAAAGAGAATACACCAGATAATCATTTATTAGTGCCTCACAGGCTATGGCATTCATTCCTGTAGTTTCAGTAGCATACATTTAAAATCATTCTCCATGTTTATATCTCTAATTTTTTCTTAAGCGTTCTTGGGAAAGTCAATGCTAGACCCAGTAAAGAGACCAAGGGGAAATGCGTTTTGTTTCACTTGAGGTTCTGTCTTTGCATTAAGAGGTGGCATCTGTACCTTTGGGGTAAAATGTGGTCATGAGGAAGGAACAACCTGAGAAAACCTCACAGCATAGCTGGAAGTTTGAGGGTAAAGGGACGGGACCATTCGAATGGACCTCTTCACCCACCAGAGTTTATTTTTCTCTGCAAGGGTCTCATCCGTAGAGGGTGGCTTTTGTTAGAGAGCTGGTCCTCCATGCCCTCATCTGCATGTCCAGGTTTCAGTCCTGTGCCAGTGAGATGACGAAAACAACATTCTTTGGTTGGAAGCCTTTCCCAGTCACAGCAAATATTGAAACTATATTATCATGATCGATGCAGCATAAATGTTCACTGGAAACGCACTGGCGCACAGCTCAGATGCGCTGTGGTTTGCCACTCTTCCAAGGCTACCGACGAGTACCAGGGATACATTGTATCACCCTCAAGAGCTTCCATAACAAGGTGCGACAGAATGTGTGTCTTCAAACTTGGCAAGTCCACGTTTGACTTTTCTGCTGTGGAAGTTAAAAGAGAAGAGATTGACTTAGCTTGTTCTCTGGGGCCTCTGGTACACAAATTATTTTCCATTGTTTAAACAAACAATAATTTCTTCATACAACCACATATTAAAAGAAAGCTACCTGTTCAGTAAAAGCTGAAGGTGGTAGTTATTTGAGCAGCTCTGAAAACTTGGATCAGGGGGTCTGGGTGTCTAGCAGAGTTTGTCATGGGGGAGATTCGGCTCGTTCAGTAGGGGCTGCTTTAAGCAGAGTGAGATGCCCCTCTGAGGGTCAGCCTGGGCACTGAGTCCCCGTCTGTCAGCCCCGGGGTGCTGGCTGCCCGCCTGCCCCTCCAGGGACAACTCCTTCTGGAGTCGGAGGTTTAGGCCCCAGGGGACTGCCGAGCACTCTTAAAGTAGCATCAGTCTCCCATAAGGGCTTAATCTGTCAGTTTTTCCTCATTTAGGAAAGTGAAGAAGTAGATTTATTCATGCACCTGCTCTTTCAACTTCTTTTAATCCTTTAACTATGTCTGGATGCTGTGTCAGGCGCTGAGATCTAGTAGGTGCATAAGACATGGGCCTTACCTTCAAGCTATTACAACCCAGGCAGAAGAAGTCCATGCAGCCAACTGGCTGATGCAGAATCCGCCCAACTTGGCCAGGAGAGGCAGAAATGGGCTCCCAGGGAGGTCACGATGACCTTCAAACGTCAGCGTAAGGAAATGGGGAGTAGAGGGACAAAATCTGATTGGAGTTGCACAGGGAACTCTTTCTTTTTCCTGGCAGCTGCCCGCAGTAAGTGCCCAGGGCTCAGACAGGAGGCCAGTGCCTGGATTCGGCTCCTTTCATTTCAGTCACTTTTCTTGCCTTTGTCCCTTTTGTTTCTTCTTTAAGACAGACATACACTCATGGTAGCTAGACGCTGTAAAAAGAAACTTTCACTGAAAAGAAAGTACTTTCTTTAATCTGGGAAACCATCTTTAGTAGTAGTAAGTTGTAAAGAGAATTAGTCATAGGAAGAAGTTTTATGTCTTCTCAGTTCTTTTGAAAACTCTGTGCAGAACCATAATCATTGGGACAAGCATGCAATTAGAATTAATCTGACCAGAAGACTTATAATACATAACTTTTTATTGGTATTAAAAATAATAAAACCAGCAGACCCAGCGTAAATGGATATATGGGAGTTTTTATTATTATTTCCAAAGGCTGAGGTAACTAAAATTTCATGCATGATGTTGTAAAAATTAAATGGTGCACAATAATTTGAAAAATGCATTTTTCTAATACAAGTTGGCCTTTTCAACTCCATGTATTTCTTTAGAAGTCTACCCCTCTTCTGGTTGATATTGCTTTAGAATGATCACATTTCTGTTTGAATTTAATAGTGAGATAGTGTTTTTGAGTATTTCTGAAAATGAAAGTTGGAGACATACAAAGATTTAGCTCTGTTTGACTTGGCATTCCTTTGCATTGGCTTGTGGAGGTGGCCTTGACTCTATCCTGGTTGTGGCAGTGGAGGTGTGCAGTGTCTCCCACGACCACCCAGCAGGTATTTGCCTTGAGTCGGATATGAGCCATATAGATGGAGAGCCCCGGGGTCAGTCTGCCCCGAGTCCACTTGCAGGATGGACCGAGGAGCTACGGAAGTGGTCCATCCTGCCATAACAGTAGCTCAGCAGAACACCTGCTGTGGCCCAGAAGAACAGAGGGGACGCCCGCAGCCGGGGGCTGGGTGGGCCCTACCACCGACTAGGAGGTCCCTCGGGCCACGGGTCAGCACTTGTGGCCGCGGAAGGAGACAGTCCTCCAAAGCTAATGAGAGCCTTTGGTCACCCCCCAGCATTTCCCTGCTGCTTCACACCCCTTGTCTTCTGTGTTCCGTGTCTGTTCCTGGTAGAGGCAGAAGCCACTTGGTGCCGAGAGAATCAAGTTCATGTGCAATTGAGAGACCGTCGGTGTGGCTTCCCAGAAACAGGGTGTGCTTGGGCTGGTGTGGCAGCTTTTTAAGAATAAAGTTTAAAGTGCCTTAAATTACTTTTTCCCTGGAGGTTACCTTGGGGAAGATAGATGAGTGTGATACTATAAGAAAAAAATAACAAATCACCAGATTACACATAAAACAGGTTAAGAACTTCACTTGTCAAAGCATAACAAAACTAACCCTAAATGCAAAATTATAAAGGAGTGAAGCATAAATTAAGTTCTTCTTAGCCGCTGTACATTTATAGCGCTGTCTTCTGAATGAGTCCATGGTGTTGATAGCATTTTAGGAAGAAATAACAGAATTAGCAGAATCAAGGGCTCACAGTAGTGCCTCACTAGGTGTGCAACCAAAATACCCTGTTCTGTTTATTTTATTTGGACTTTTTTTCTGGTCCAACTTGCTCAAGCTGCAGATTCACATTCCCAGGGGCCTCTGGCCCTCGCCGTGGGACCACCCGGCAGGCCGCCGACTCAGCAGCCAGAACTCCATTCAAACCTTTCCGTCCTCCCCACGTTTCCCTGCCCTTTGCATTTTTCCCAGCCCCTTGTATTTTGGCGCTCTTAATGACGTCACCATCCATCTGTTCAACCTCCCAGGGGTCCCCGCCCCTCCGGTTCCCATCCGCAGCACGTTGACGTCAGAACTGTCGCTGATTTCCCTGCTCCCCCGCCCGTCTGCCTGCCAGCGGCCTGCGGGTCCTCCCTGTATCTTGCCTAGACGTTTGCAACAGCTTCGTAACCCAAGACTCTCCCCACTCTCGTCAATAATCTACCGGCGTTGTTGTTTCCATCCTCTTCCCACGGACAGATCTGATCACCCCGTTTGCCCCCTTTGGAATCCCTGTGGGCCCCACTGCATGTGGCATGACGTCCAATCTTGTAAGCATTGAAAATAAAGCCCTTGGGCCCTGGCCTCTCGGTCCCGTTCCTGCCACGGACTCAGCCACGCCGAACGTCCCTGGTGCTCGCAGACACGCACTGCTCTGCGCTCCGCCACTGCTCCAGCCGGCAGAATCCGGGCCGTCCTGATCCTATCCCCGACAGAGGCCGGAGCCGCCAGGAAGCCCCCCACGGGCTCCGGGCAGAGGCACTTCATCCCTGCCCCCAGCACCTCACTTCCTGCCTGCAGTGCATTTTGTGCATTGGCGTTTTCTCTCTTCGGTATCTGTGCTGCCATTAGACCGTGAGGTCCTCTGAGACAGAGAAGTGTCACGACCCTCTTTGTGTCCCCAGAGCCCTATGGGATGCTTCGCACTGGCTACGGCATAAGTGTTGCCTAACGGAAGCGTAAAGCAGCAGAGGGACATGCCTGTCGGTGTGGTGCCAGGAGGCAGAGCGCAGGAGCACAGGGTCTGTCCGAATGTAGAGTAGAACTTTGAAATATCAGAGCCTGTTTTTAGGAAGTCACAAGTGTCTCTTTAGAAATGCTCAGAGACCAGTTGGCCACTTGTCAGCAGCTGGATAGGGGGTTCGTCCATAAGGTGGCCGTACTAAATGACCTCTAATTCAGTTCAGAAATCGTGTTCTTCGCTGGTACACAAACCCTAGGGGTCATCTGACGATTTCTGTATTCAGTGATACCTGCCTCTGTATTCAGTTGGAACTAAAGAGAGAGGGCGGACGTGGTACATCAGGTCAACGTAAATGACACGCTGGCATTCGTAGAGAATTGTGCACTGACGCCAAGATACGTCGTTAAGACTGAGAGGGCCCGGGATCCGCAGTGTGGACTCTAAGTTCCCGCAGCAGCTCACGCCCGCTCCTGGACTCCTCCTTCTCTAGGCATTAGGGACATTTCCCAGCCCGCACTTGGACTTACTCCAACCCTGTCTGCTTGTGCTAAATTGTAGCTCTAATATCTCTCTGGGTTTTATAATGGCATAGATTATTATAATGCATTGCTTTTATATAGCACCTTTCTCTAAGGAGCATAAAGTGCTGCATGGATGGTATCCCATTAATCTCACGCACACTGGGGACCCTGTGAGAATGCAGGTTGTATTATAACCCTTTTGAACCCAGAGCTGGAAAAAATTGCTTCAACCAAAAGTAAATAAAAGCAAGATTGAATAAAAGCAACGTTTATAAGAGGATATAAGGTTAGAGTTTAGAGGAAGAAACTGACTATATTAAAGGTAAAGAGAGATTTAAAGCTATAAAAAGAAGGAATTGCCCTGAAAACAGAAATGTCTACAACATGTATGTAAATATTTGTATGTACAAAATTAAAATAATAAATGAACACTTTAGAAACATGAGAAGCAAGGGCTTTTTTAGACCTTTTGTAATTTTACTATAATAACAGAATGAACTCAAATTTGGTGTTATATCTTCATTTCTTTTGTTAGGCTTTTTCTTTTTTTATTGTGCATCTACCAGATTCCACTTGGAATAACAGCATATGTTCAATTTTGTACTTTTCACTTAACACTATATCATAAAGTTTGCATAATTCTGGGAAGCTGTCTAATTTTCCATGGAATGGTATACCATAATTTGTTTCATTCTTCTATCATAAGGTACTTTTCACTTTTTACCATAATAAATAGCCATATAGTGAAAATCTATATACAAGAGGATTTTTCATTTTTTAAATTATTTCTTTAGCAGAGATTTCCTTATGTAAAATTATCCAGTTGATATGGATATATAAGTATGTTAAAACATGACTGCATAAAGTCCAAAATTAATACCTGAGTGATAAAAAGAAGTAAGAATATGACTATCGAAAGACTGTTTCTAAGTTGGCAAATCAGCTACTTAAAAGTGAAAAAGGAAGCCACTTTTTTGTCTATGCATAAATAAGTGGTTTGGTTTTATTTTCCATCTCACATCTTCATTTAATTCAACTCCTTTGATAGTGTGAAACCAGGTAAAAAAGAAAAAATGGACTCAGAACACACATTTGTACCTGAGGTGGGGAAATAGATTTACTCAGATGGAGCAGGTAATTTCTCTACCCTCTTAATTTTAATTTGCATTGTCGAATGTTCTCTGAAAATAATTTGGAAAGTATGTGTGCATACACCAATACTTAACATCCTATTTCAAGAAGTAAATGAGATTGTAAAGTTTTCTTATTAATCAGAGAGGCATTGGAGGGAAATGATATGTGTGTGACTGTTTTCAGTGGTGAGCTCTTTCATGGCCTGATTTATACCGTAGCCATTTACCGAAGTGATTACTTCAAGAGTCAAGGATAAAAAACACTGGCTTTGGTCAAGGAAAACATGAAAAAATATCAATGTGTAATGTAAATAGTGGCCAAGAAAACTGCCTGGCTAATGCTGCTCCAATTGGCAGTCAGTCCAGATGGCGCCTAGGCGTGACGTCAGTGCCAGCTGCAGTACGAACAGGACATGCAGCCGTAGCCATGGGTTTGGGGGTCTCAAGGCTTTAATTGCTTTTCTCAACAACATGCTTGCTGATCTAAGTCATAGGCCCATTTTTATCTATTTTATAGTCGAAAGCAATATTGCAAATTGACTCAGATTATGGGGGATGCCAAATACATTTATACTAGCTCACTGAACTTTTTGCACACCATCTCCATTTGTATTACCTCAGCAACGGCATCCACATGGTGTGCTCTGAGCACTGCAGCAATTCTGTGAGTCGCATTTTCTATTTTACTGAATGTTCTAGTAAGCAGGATCTGCTTTGGGAAAACAGGGCTTAAGTCAAAATATTAAAAGAAAAGTGGACCTATGAACGACGACCTTGTATAACCTGAGTCAGATCAACCAAGTCACTCACTGGAAAAAGCTCATTTCACCTGTGTTTAAACCACCAACTCCACAAATTATGACAAAGATGTGGCGTGTATATGCCTACATCCTATTCCTACAGCCTGGTAGCGATCCACATGTCAGAGCCTGCATGTCCCTGAAAAAATGGGATTCAGAGAATGATTGGTTAAGTCCGAGTGGGGTCTCCTGCCCCCTTAGGCCACGGAAACCTGTTACGTGCCTCTGTTATGATGCTTCCTTGTTATCCCACAAGCACCGTCTCACCTGTTTACCTCGCCTGTTAGAGTCTGAGTTTGTCAGAGGCAGGGACTTGGGTTTCTATCTTTAGTATCCCAGGGCCTTTGTCCTGTTTCTGGCACATAGTAAGATCTTAGCAAATATTGATGAACAATCGAACAATTGAATGATCTTTACTTCCTCCTGTATATATGTTGAGCATTCTGCTAAGAACTGGGTGCAGCATATAATAATACAGAGCATCTAGTCATATAATGGACAGATACTGTGAATAGTGAGCCCCATGAAGCAGTTCATCATGGAGCCGTGACCGAAGAGCCTTCGGGACTCAGTACTGGTGCTGAGGAAAATAGCTGAACGGAGTTTCCTGTACCAGAAACGGTGGTCTTGTGCCCGTCAGGTGCCTGAGGGGTGGGCATGACTGTCTGAGTTAACCCACAAGCAGCAAGTCTATTTCCATCGGTATTTGATTCCTGTGCAGCCCCCCTCCGGGACCGTCAGCTCCGGAGGGCCAGGGTGCCCCGGGGCTCACTCATGCCCTGGCATGTCCCTGGGACCTGGCAGAGTGCCCACATGAGCTGGATCTTTGGCTCTCGCTTTGGGCACCGTTCCCATCCTCAGCTCTCAGCTCACGTGGCACCTTTGCCAAGATGCCTCCCCGGGGCTCTCCGTCACTGCCTTTCTTAGTCCCTCTTAGTGCTAATCACCACCTGTTGATCTATGTGACTCTCACTCCTCCTTTCCTTTGCTCCTGTGTGCTGTAAGCCACTTGGTGGCGGGGACCCTGCCGACGTGCTCTGGTCCCTGTGGCACCCGTGCATGGGTCACAGCGCCTGCGCTTCCCCGAGAGGTCTGTCCTCAGAGGGAGCCTCTCTAACACTGTCTAAAGCAGCTTCTGCCAACCAGCCATCCCAGTTTATTTTCTCTTTGATCATTTTCCAAAATCATTCTGCTTATGTATTCGTGCCGCACTGAATCCATAAACCCCACGAAGGCAGAGCCCAGAACCAGTCTGCCTGCCTCACTGCTGTGTGCCAGGCACTGGTCACAAGCCCAGACTTGGAAGAGGGGCCGACACAAGCACACACAGCTGCGCAGGTATTCAGGGAAGACGGTGGCATGAAAGGCAAAGCAAGATAAATGCCCTTTGCCAAAAGCAAAGGAAAGATTAGCTGTTAGCTGGACAGCAAAACAGATGTTAACCTGGAAATGCTGGTGACTGAAGCAGGACCTACTTTCTGTGGGAAATGTCCAGTGGAAATAAAAGACTGGATCAGCAGAAGATACAAGCGACAATCGTGGGCAAACATCTCCGGGCACTTCAGTGGCTCTTTGTGGGGCTCAAGCGGGACAAAAACAGTGACGGTCAGAGCAGGACCGTAATGGGTCACTGAGAGCCAGGACAAGTGAAGGTCCCGCTCCCCTTGGTGAGTGTGGCATGAAGAACACCGGGTGTGAACGGGGCCGTGCGGACCTCGGCTTGCCTCCTGCTCCATTATTAGCTGTATTATAAGGGGCAAACCAGGCTCCTTCTCTGGACCCACTTCTACCCCTGCAATATGGGAAAAGCAAAAGCTACCTCATGGAATTGTTTTAAAGATAAAATAAGGAAATGTGTGTAACTAGCCGTGCCTGGTACAGAGCCTGTTTTATTTAGCTCCTTGAATGGTGGCTGTTGTCTTAACAGTTCATCAATTTCAGTGCCCACCTGGAGGTATGGCCAGCAGAATAGCTAATAATATTGGAAGTGAAAATGTATTTCATTTAAATAACTTTAGAGGGCATCTCTTTATTTTGGAGCCCGCCATGAGTAACCTGTTGATCATGCTATATAACTGTCAGCGAGGACACACTTAATCATAAACCACTGACTTGAAAAAGGAAAACAGAAAAATTGTTAATTATAATATTTATTTCACACTGTATGTAGTCGAGGCTTAGGATGTACAACTAAAGGAATTTTCCACTGGTTCTGAGTTAACTGGCATACCTGACAGGTGCTTACATTAAAACCCCTAAATATTCTTTGTATGTAGAGTTCTCAAAGCAGAAATTACACTAAGTTCCTATTTCTGGCTAAAGTAATTCATGTATCTGTGTTAAAAGGCAAGTGATACAGGAGTAGTTGGAGTTTAATCTGTGTGTGGTTGTTAAAGAGTGTATTTATTACTTAAAAAAGAATCACAATATTAAAAGTGCAGGCGTCTGAGTGGGGGTAGGGGTCAGTCAGCAAATCGTATCTCTGAAGAACAGTTTGGAACCTTTTCTAGAATACTAATTTCTGGATACAGTCTATCACCTGAACAAGTTCCGTGATGTTCGCTTGCTGGCTTCTCCTCTAGCGAGAGGTAATAAATCAAGTATACCTGGTTTATACAGGAAAAAGAGCATACTAATTGATTTATTTATACATGTTGCAGATAGCCATTAAGAAAAGCCTTTGGCAACAGGCAGATGTAATAATTTCACATTTCCCTGTGGCTCACCAAATCCAGTCCAATGCTTGAGGCAACATTTTGGTTTTATGTTTACTTTTTCTGATTGCTTTCGTATAGGTTTTCCGTACCTTAAAAGTCAATTTTCAGAACCATTGGCTTGCCAATTTTTATGAATAAAAATTTTAAGAGCTGTTATCCTAAAGTAGCCTAAAATTATTTTCTGGTATTTTTTACCACCTTTCCTAAGTCCACTGTTACTTTGTTTCCACATATGCTTAAGGATATTGCTTGTAACATTTCTGAATATGACACATTTCATTGGAAATCTAACATATTTCCCAGAGATATTTTATATGAAGCTTTAACCTCAACATTACAGAAATACTTGTTAATGTTGGTTATACTGATAATTCTATTTAAGATCAAATATCAAGAAGAGCTTTCAATAAAATTATTAATAATATTATATTTATTGAAATTTTGCATCTTCTGCTGATCATGATTATGAACAGGAAAGATTAATCCTTAGAGTAAGGGACCCCCAAGAACACAAACTTTGAAACGGTTCCCTGACATACAAAACAAGGAAGACTTAAGATCAAATAAAATAGTTTGTTCGATTACTATGCAAATACATATGTATATATGTATATATGTTACTATCTTTGTATTTATGCTGTGCTTCATCACCCACACAATATAAAATGTTATCACTTAGTGATATGTGCAACTGTAATATGTGACGAACACAAATCTTACTGTCATACAAGTTCCAAAGGAACATTAAAGTTGTGTTGCAAAGTTTGATGGGCATCACCAGGGGGCACTGAATCATCCCCCGATCCATCCTGTTCTCCCACGCAGTGATATAGGAGTCTGCCCTCAGAGGGCCAAGCCTGGTGAGAAATCTCCTCTGGTGAGAAAACCAAAGGGCAAACAAGTGGGGGAGGTGGTTTTCATTACCAGAAATATTCCAAATTTAGAGCAAAATGGGAAGTAAAAGATTCTAAGATGGTCGTAACCATTTGGAGGTAAGTGTGCATCTCTGCCTGCATATTTTCAGGCTTTGTCATGACTTACGGTGTAAACACCGACCCACAGCCTTTCTTCTCTCTCAGTGAAGGTTAGACAGGGTCACCTCCTCATGTGTGGCAGGGAGCAAAGTAATTCTGAGGAAACTGTATTTCAAGATGACCTGCAGCATTACCACTATGAGGAGAACTTTCATCACAAATGTAAGTTAACATCAAACAGAAACACATACTGGCTTGACAGTTGGCTTTTAGGTGGGAAGGTAATTGCAGTATTAGATCCTGTTGCAAAAAGTCATAAAAAAGCTTGATACGGTGTACAGAAGTGTCTTTGGAGTCAGGCCGACCTGGGGACAAGTCGTTTTGGTACCAGGCACGCAGCCTGCCCGACTGCCCGCGGAGCCTCTGCTGCTCCCGCACGAAGTGAGCAGAGCTGGCCTGCCGAATGTGTGTGCTTGTGGTTTACAGCGGATCAGATGCTCCGCACAGAGCAAGCTCATGACGAATGAATGGGATGTGAAAATATCATCGATCTCCTAAACAGTGTTTTCTTTCTCCTAAGTAGAATTCTCAATAAGGGCAATGTAATGAAATATAGTTCAGGGGCTACTGATTAAATGGCGTCTGGTGTGTTCTCTACCAGCAATCTGTTGGGGACATGGGTGGAGTCCCATAACTTCATTGATTCTCATTGTAACTGTAATAGGAAGAGTTTATTGATTGATTGATTAATGCCATTAAGTCTTTGAGAATGGATGCTTCGCATATAGTGGGGATTGAATAACTTTTATTGGCGGAATAATAGCATGATGCCCTCCTGTGGGAAAGTCGAGTGTGTTATTGGAACTTCTGCGAGAAAGGCCGACTCCCATCCTCTCTGCCAGTGCTATGTGGGGTCAGTGACGGGTCCTCTACTGCCACCTCAGGCTTTTCTGGATGGACTGTGTCAATCAAGTGAGGCGGCTGCTCACGTGCACATAAGACTTCTATACCCCAGAATGTAAACTCACTTTCTGAAAGGACCCTGAGGTGCTAGAATATCCCTCCCATAGGAGCCCAACAAGGAAAACAATGACTTTTTAGGTTTTTCTTGTCCATTGACCTCTGGACTATGAATAGTTTCAGAAAATGTTTCAGTTCACTGAGGATATAATTTTCAAAAAACAATGTATTTTATTCTTTCCATCCCTCTACCCTGCCCCTGTAGATCTTGTTTTAGTCCTTTTTTCTCTTACTTGGGGAGCTGATCATTTTTCTCGGGATCTCAGGGGAGGAAGGCCCCTGACCTAGGCCTCCCTGAGGAAAGGCCGGGGAGTCCACCTGCTCAGAGCTCTGCTCTGAAGGCTGCACTCTCCACTCGTGTTACCGCTGGGTGGTCCGTGGGGGCCAGAGGCGCAGACTCTGTGATCATTCCAGGACCTGAAGTCTTTACTGGGAAAGATGAAAACAGAAGGAAGCCACACAAGGTGCAGGGCAGCCAGGATCCAGCCTGTTGTCTCTGCAAGGCTGCGGCTTCAAGACACAGTGGACTTGGCACAGTGTTGCGGTGCTTTGTTTTTACAGAGAAAGAGCTGTCTTGCCCCCACACAGTGATGGGCAGCACATCTAAGTGTCCAGCGCAGACCCTGACCAGTCAGAGTGGACACCCGCCCAGACCGCTGGTGTGTAGAGCTGTTCTGGGGCACACCAGCTGCGGACAGGAGTCCTGCAGATGCTACAGAAAATATACAAAGGGGCTCTTGGGACTCAGAGACCCTGCTCTCAGGACCCTACCTACCAATGTTGAATCCTTTTCTACTGACAAATTCATTTGAAATTAAGATGATGGGCCCTCTGCAGTTACTGAGTCTCCGTCCCGTTCCCACTGACAGCAAAGCCCCTCATCAGAGTTCCGTGCTTACGGACTCTACTTCTCACATCAAATTGGTGTTGATGCCCAATATCAGCTTCCTCTGGAGCTCAGAGGTCTCCCTGAGCTCAGCAGCCCCTGCATTGCCAGATGCTGTCACTGCTCTCGTATAGTTAGTTTTGCACCCTCTCCTTACTCAGCCTTTCAGCCACAGTCAACGCAGTTAATCACTCCTTCCTTCTTGAACCACAAAGCGCGTGCCGTTCCTTTCCCGTTCTCTTCCCTGGCATCTCCTCCCCCAGCTGCTCAGTGTCGGCGTGCCTCGGTGCCCATTGCTGGCCCTCGTCTCTTAGCTTTCTGTATTCCCTTTCCAGGTGATTGATCCAGTTCTGTGGCTTTAGATTAATAGATGCACTGATGACTCTGTCCTTACTAGGAGAAGAGTTATTAGAAGTTCTCATTTAGGTAAAAAATATGCCACCTTATTATGCAGTTAGAACTCATTCTTCTGAGGAAGCGCAAAGCAGGGCCAGTTACTGTTCGTGACCAATGGGACACTTCATCCTGAGGACTCACCGAGTTGGAACGATGCGTTTCCTTGGCCTTCGCACTAACTTCAGTTTTACCCATGACTCGTGCACCAAAGGCTTGTCTCCTCCCATCTCCTCACCAGGGTCTCTGGGTTGTCAAGCTCTCTTTGCTTGTGTACCAGGGATCTGTGTTTCCCGTTATTCCTAGATGCCACGTGATGCATTTTTTTAGTTGTGGGCTCTTCCAAGACTGATTTGCACACTGTTGGTATCACGTCAGCCTGCCGGGGCCGAGCAACTGTAAATGAGGCCCAGTGCATTTCGTCAGCACGCTTCCACCTTGGTACTTAAAGGAAGGGTGCTTTCCGGGGTGTCTACATGTAACAAAGCTTGTTTCAAAAGCCCACTGCCATCTCACCAGAGCCTCACTGGTAAGGTCTCTTAAAATAACAAATGATACTTGCTTTCCAAATCTGCCCTGGCCTTGACTTGTTTGCGTTTTCTTTAGGCACTAAACCACTGCTTGAATCTCACTGATGCATTTGGCTTCAGCATTGGCCAGGGAAATTCATATTGTCCTTTGCAAGTAAAAAAGATTATTGACGAAGAAAATACATTAAACAATACTATAAAATAGGCCCTTGGGATGAGTTACATTGTTCAGGCAACAATATTGAGATTTTACTGGTATCTTAGAATACACAAAACCACAGAAAGAGTCAAGTTCTCTAAGCATTTTTTTTTGGTATCATTAATGTACTATTATATGAGCGACATTGTGGTTACTAGACTCCCCCCATTTATCAAGTTCCCCCACATACCCCATTACAGTCACTGTCCATCAGCATAGTAAGATGCTATAGAATCACTCCTTGTTTCCTCTGTGTTATACTGCCTTCCCCGTGCACCCCCCACTGCCTATATTATGTCTGCTAATTGTAATGCCCCTTTTCCCCCTTTTCTCTCCCTTCCCACCCATCCTCCCCAGTCCCTTTCCCTTTGTTAACTGTTAGTGCATTTTGGGTTCTGTGATTCTGCTGCTGTTTAGTTCCTTCAGTTTTTCTTTGTTCTTATACTCTACAGATGAGTGAAATAATTTGGTACTTGTCTTTCTCTGCCTGGCTTATTTCACTGAGCGTAATACCCTCCAGCTCCATCCATGTTGTTGCAAATGGTAGGATTTGTTTTCTTCTTATGGCTGAATAATATTCCATCGTGTATATGCATCTTCTTAATCCATTCATCTACAGATGGACACTTAGGTTGCTTCCATTTCTTGGCTATTGTAAATAGTGCTGCAATAAACATAGGGGTGCATCTGTCTTTTTCAAACTGGGCTGCTGCATTCTTAGGGTAAATTCCTAGGAGTGGAATTCCTGGGTCAAATGGCATTTCCATTTTGAGTTTTTTGAACCTCCATACTGCTTTCTAAGTGTTTTAACTGAGGATTTCCAGACTGACTTGGGTTTAGTGGCAAACAAAATCTACCTTCTCTACTGCTTATTGGCAAAAGTCTACTTTGAACAGAAAGCCAAGATTTTTCACCAAAGATTTTAAATCTTTTAAATAGTATGTATGCCTCCTGAGAGAACACCCCTAAAGGTTATGGAATTCATTTGCTCTGGAGGGAAGAACATAAGACTGAGTATTAAGAGAAAATGAGAGTACAATGTGGGAGAAAAAGGTATTCTGTCTAAGGACCTTTAAGAAGTAACTGCCTGTATTTCTCTTCTGTCCAGCGTTCAGTTTATCACTGGGCATCTCCAGTGTTCAGCCTCACCTTGACCGCCTGGCCACCACCCGCTGTGGGACCCCCACCTCTTCTTAGTCATGTGTGGGTTTGCGTTTGTCTTGTTCTCCAATTTACTCAGACATGTCCCGTGATCTTTACGTTCACATAAAAGGGGTATCGGATAGTCCCAATCAGCATCCCTACTGCCCCCAACGCTCACTGCCTCATCTCACAGTATCTGCGTTTAGCCCCAGTTTCTTTCTCTGAGTTTCCCCTCTCTCCTTTCCTCTGTGGTCTTCAGCAAAGGGCTGAAACTTTTGGTTACTGTGTCTATGATTCCAGTATACATAGTTTATAGGCAAGAAAATAAGCCATTTTTTTCATAGTCATTCAGTCAGGTATAATATTATTTACAAAACAAGAATTTGGTGTGTTGTCTCTATTTACCAAAATCATCTCCTGTTTCCATTTACAAGAAACCAGAAAGGGATTTTTGTATCTTGCACTTTTAGAGCGCTCCATTCATCAATTCCACAAATATTTGAGATTTTGCTGCCTGACGAGCCCTATTTCTGGTATAGCGAATACAGGAGTGAACAAAACAAGAAGAAACCCTGTAAGCTCCCTGGAGCAAGTATCCCTGGAGCAGTAAATAAGCAGATCCGCTTATTCCAAGGATTCACTCAGCCAAGGGATGCGTTGGCAGCTGTGCCAATTAGAAGCAGCGTGGGGCTGCGGAGAGAAAGCAGGCACTCGAGATTCTTAACAGGGAACGAGTATCACCCAAAGCATGAGCACAATCCTTCAGCCCACCTCTGCCTGTTGGCATCTAAAATCCTGTTACTAAGATGCTGTTAAGCATAGAAAAGCTAGGACATTTCACAGACTGAGATGTTTTGGGTAAAATGATGTTCTGATATTCCTAGATCTAAATTCTGTCCTGAAATAAGAAGAGGAAGACGGATTAACAAAGAGCAGGGAGCATATCTGTGAAGACGGCATTTGAAATCATTTAAAGCTTAATAATCTGATGCCTATAAAGAAGAGATACATAAGATGACATTGAAAAATATTGGTATTTTTTACTAACGTTTAAGAACGCGTCATCAATTCTATTCTAAATGCTTGTCAACAGTACTCAGTAAAGTTTTATCCACCTTTAATTGCATCACAATCCAGGGGCCAGCCTTTGGCCCCCGAAATAGGACTTCTGTCCTGAAACGATGCCTTTAGTTTTGCAGGGCAGAATAATCAGTGATATTACATTTTTATCCTCTAACGCTTCTCTAAATAGAAATGAGGCCTCTTCGTTTGATTTGGGAGACTGCATGCCTGTCAGGGAGTCCAAGACAGTGTCGGTTTCAAGCCTGAGTTCCTCTCCTCGAGCCAAGCTCTTTCTCTGGGCCCTAAGGCATGCATCTCAATGTCTCAGCGAGAGGAAATGATGAAACCAAGATATTCTGAGACCATTTTGCCTGTATACTTCCCATTGCCCCGAAATTCTATCCAATGTAGCCCATGACTGCTAAGGCCCCATTAGGAGGGGATCAGATTTGGACGTATCAGTTCAAATGACACGTCCAGATGTGCTTTTTATAGGCAGAGTTAACCATAGTATGTAGGAAATAAGATGAGATACATGCTATGGCTCAGCTCATTTCTTTTTATATGGGAAATAGCCCACCAGAATGAAAATCAACTTTCTTATATATGAAGCAGGATACAAGTGGAAGTCTGCTCCTCACCGTGAATGATGAGAACAGGAATGATGTGTATATGATTCACCTATGTAATTCTCACATCGCTGAGCATAGATGTAACAGGCCTCCGCACTTACTGTTAGACTTGATTGCAGACAGGCTTGGGATTGTAACTATTGGTAACATTTCCTGAAGAGCAAAATAGATGAACATGTCATGATGCATAATCACAGGATCAGCTTGTCATACTCTGATCTTAACAGCTGAACACATCTTGTCTCCTCATTGTCTTTAATTCAACATTTTCAACATTTCATTTTCTTGTGTTTAAAATATATGTTTTACATTTACTCAGAGGGAGGACACCATGCTTCTCATAACATTATATATAATCTTTGTGTGAAACTGGCTGTACCCCCGTAGTCACAACATCAGGAGAGTCTCAGGACTTGCTGTCGCTCACCCAGTGGTCTCATCCCCATTCATCCATCTGATTAGAAGCCAGCTCTTCCCCGGACAGTGCCGAGCGGAGAAGGGTGCAGCTGGTCTTGTTCAGATTCAGGTCAGATAAAAATGGGAGCCCTGGGAGGGGAGGAAAGAAGTCTAAAGTCTAGAGCTCCTCCTGGAGACAAGCAGACAGCCGCCACCACTGAGTCTCAGTCGGAGCAGACACGCCAGGCAAACATAGGTTCCTGTCCAGAATGAGGCCACAGGAAGCCCTGGCCTGGCAGAGGAGGGACCCCCTGGGCTGGGCTCTGCCCCAGCTGCTTGGAGGCGAACTTTGTCATCTGTAAAAGGGGTTCATAGTAGCAAGCGCCCCGGATCCTTCTGGATATGAGCATGGATGGAGAGAAAGCCTAGGATGACACTGGGATGCGGCAAGTGCTCAATACTTCACACCCGAAGGTCCACGGTTTCCCTGGCGCTCTGTCCTCCATGTGCCCCCAGCTCCCCTCCCCAAGCCTCCCAGTTATTCCCCGAGCGTGGCCCACACGGGGGAGAGAAGAGTGTGCTCCTGCGAGGTTGCCTCACATGTCAGGAGGCGCCCCCACCGCACTGCCACCGGGTCCCCCCGGGCTCTGGCCCAAGCCCCAGCTCGGAGCTCGGGGGCCCTGTGCGGGCAGCCGGCGGAGAGGAGAACCAGCCTTTGTCCTCATCGCCGGACCTGGACGCAGCCCTCGGAGTGACCCTCCTGGAAACACACCTGTCTGCTTCCGTTGCTTCGCCCAGGGGCAGCCTGACCTTGGGGTCATGCCTGGAAGTCAGCCGGGGCTGCTGGCCCTTTGTGGATCTTCCCTCCGTGTCCAGCAACGTGCTCATCACCATGCGGGCATCCCCTCACCCCCAGAAGCCTGGGGATTAACATGTTCAACCCCAGTTATAGATGAAGACACTGAAATCCCAGGGATTCAAGATACCTCCCCCTCCTCTTCCGCCTCCTGTGAGCAGGTGTCTCAGCCTCAGGCGCCCAGTCCCCACTGCGGCGAGCCCCAAGCATCCTGCCAGCAGTCGGGGTCACTGGGCTCACCCTCCCATTGCCTGCAGGTAAGGCCGGAGTCCCCATGATCAAGGAAGAGCCTGCGGTGAGCAGCGTAGGGAGTGACGTGCACCCCTGGGGGCAGAGAGCCGGTGGGGTGAGACAAGCTCCTCGAAGACCAAGGACCAGTTTTGAAAACCAAAATGTGATGATCATAAAAAATAATGTAGATGGGGAGAATGTAGAGAATTAATATATCATCTCTTTTTTATTAATCCTCGTCTTTTGAAATGTTTTCCATGGCACCAGCTACTCTGTCACACATGTCTGCCCCACTCCCTCCCCTGATGCCCTCTTAAAAACAAAAGCCAGGGACCAGTAACAGCATCTTCCCGATGAAGAGCAAGGCCTCCTCTCCTCTGTCATCTAAGCTCCAAGTCCAGATCTGTCTTTCCAGCCCAAAGTACACTGCGAAATGATTGAGGGACTATTTTTTGGTGAAAGAAGTTTTGATCCCAGGCTACAAGAAATCTCTAGAGATTACTTTCACACTAGAACCAATTTCATACCCAGTAGCAAACCCTCACTTCATGGAATGAAAAGCTAAATACAAACAGTCCAAGGTCGTCTTCCTAAGAGGAAGGTCACGCTAAGTGCACTGGCCCAGGTACTGCCAGGAAGTAGCCTCTTTCTTGAATCAAGAAATAGAAAGAGAATTGCTCCACTGATAGATCACGTTCTGCGTTGTTTGTCCAAGACATGGGAAAGTTGCCCTGGGTATCAGTCCCTTGATGTGCCACGCGGGATCTTTCATTGGAGAGGTCAGTTATATTTTAGCAAAAGACCACATTCAATTTCAGTTCTCTTTGCAAGAGTCCTCCAAGTAACATAGAAAGAACAAGATAGTATCAGTGAAAAATAAAGGCAAATTCATTTACATAAGAAAACAATAGTTCACAAGGATTATTATCAATTCCCTTTCTACTAATATTTTAGGTCAAAGCATTGTAAGTTCATGCAGCTTATGCTTTGGGTTTTCTGAATTTCCCAGACGACATGTCTGCTTACTGCTAATGTCCTGAAAACAAGGAGGTGAGACTGAGAAGATATTTCGATAGAAAAGGACGATGGTGCACCATTTCATTTTTCTTCTTGTTTATTTCTTGTTAGGGGCTTGAAGTGATCCATGACCAGGACATTAATAGATGCTGAAAGCCTTGCAGGTTACCACCACTCACGTATTCCCCTTTCCTCTCTCATACCCGGAATTCTCAGCAAACGGGAGTGGCACGGACTGGGGACTCCTCAGCCACTCCACTCTCAGCCCTCCGCATCACTTGTACAGGCGGGAGTCTGGAACATTTAACTTTCAATGCAGAGATAATGGATTGAAACCTGAAATTAATATTTTGAACATTACTTTTTCATATTCAAGTTCTTTTTTAATATATTCAGTAAATATAGGACTGCTAACGTAGTGATTATTTATTTATTTAAAGTGAAAATATGTGTGTCAATGCCTGTGGCGCTAAGTCAAGTTAGAAATTCTTTCTTCACAAGCTAGTTACGAATTTTAATTTGCTGCCTCTATCCAAAAACCAGGAGCAGATAAAACACCAAAAATGCCCTCATTTGCCTTTATTTCCCTTCTGTGGGGGGGGGGGAGGGCATGCTCTGGTTCTGCCTTGATGACAGGGACTGACTAGGACAGTTGGGCATTAACCCGCCGTCCGCCTCTCGTGCTCATGTGCCAGGCCCCCCATAGTTCGGGTCGAGCTGGTGCTGAACTGCAAGGGGCTGGGCGCTCTCGGGCATGCCTTCGTTCCGTGCAGTCGCTCGCAGAGATGGCTAGTAAAAGTCCTTTGGTGTGAACTGAAGAACTTGGTTAAGTAAATCAGATTCTCTTTACTTTGTCTTCTTACACAAAACACGCTGTTTATAGGGCTCATATTCCTAAAAAGCAGTGAAACAAAATGTAACAAAATTATCACATATTTATGAAATATGGATCACCTCCTTCCTATAAAAATGCAAGATCAGTTCTCCAGAATGAAAGAGATAAACTTGTACAGATACAAATCAATTCTATATTGGTTTCTTATTACCATGTTAAAGAGAAAAATCTGAAGATATAAGTTATGATTTAATTTTGATTTTGAATGCATATCACTGCCTAATGTACATAAAAGAGACATCGCGGAACAAAACTGATGCACCCGACAGCTGGCTGCATTTAAATGATTTTAAAATAAGGGCTTATAAAAAAGTCAATTTTGGGTGTTTTGCTGCTTAGGAACGAAACCAATCACAAACATGTGTTTAATGTTGATTTTCTCTGGCAGGACTGGGAATTCCCGCATTTCATGGGAGATGTTGATGTGAATCTCCCTGGACTGCACACCCCTCACATGCAGTTCAAGGTCCCTTTCTTCCAGAAGATCTTCAAGGAGGAATATCACATTCACATAACAGGTATATCACAACTTTGAACATGATCTGATTGTCTCCTCGTTAGAGTAATGTAGCTGCTGTAAGAAGAAAGCCAACCGTCACATTCAGAGGCCTGTGTAAATGCAATTTTATTTCTCGCTCAGCCGTTCAAAGGGGTTCCAGGTCAGCTGGAGGCTCCGACCGCCCTTCTGGGACCCACACCACCGGCGGCTTTGACCGCTTGCTCTTCCGCACCCAGCAGGCACTGTCACGGCGGCTTGCCCGCCTCCACCCACGCTGGAGAAGACACGTGTCGCCTCCGCCCGCATGCCGCTGGCGGTAACTGGGCAGGTCCCCACGGGGGGCCCGGAGGACAGGCAGCGCAGCCCCCCGAGCAGCCCCGGGGCGGCAGGCACAGGGCTCTCGGGGGGGCCCCCAGAGGCGGGGCCGAGCCCTCGGCGTGGAGGGTTCGCCGGCTGCCGTTCCCCGCGTTGCTTTGTTCTTTGTAACACAGCTCAGTGTATTTTTTCAGAATTCATACTCTTCGTGTTTGTTTTCTGTTTGCTGCTGAGATCGGAGCGGCCGTGTCCTGGCCCCAGTCCGACCATGTGCCTTTCGGGAGTTGGACCGTTTCTCCCGGGCCGGCCGAGCCCTGCCCCTGCCGCAGAGCTGTTGGGCCCAGGTGATTCTCTCGTGGCCTTCAGATGACTTCATGTTTAGCTAGGCCCAGCTTTTGATGGCTCAGATATGATACAGTATTCTCTCATGACATCTCCGTCATTCTCACCCAAAAAAGCCCTCCTGGAGTTGCATTTTACCCTTTTTTATCCTTATAAAAAAAGCAGAAGGCCACACGGCCACGTATGGGATGGTGCTAGTTCCCAAGCTGGTCAAAGGTAGGTAGTGGCTGTATGCGTGTTTTAAGGACAATAGTCTGAGATCCCACACCTGCTGTAATAAAAACTGCTGGAGAAACCTCGACTCACGCCGCCATCTGGGCCCGACAAGAGTGGCCTGAGCCCCGAAGCCGTGAGCATCTGGGCGCTGCCCAGCCCTTAGCTTTCAGGCTGAAGGCTGCTCTTTGCTTGGAGCAGGAGACGACCTTCCTAGACGGGAGAATGAGCTCATGCATAGGGAAGAGGCAGCCGGCTTCTCTTCCTGTTCAGAATAGAGGAGGCCCATCTATTAGCTTCACTGGGTAGATCAGTCAATTTGAGTTCAGGTCACACAGTGCAGTTTCAGGCCCCCCACCCCCAATCTCTGCGGCTTGCTGGCCTCACGGCCTTCTCAGCTTGCACACACGCAGCATCATCACATCCCCTGTGTGGGCTTTTGCCTGGACCATCCGCTCTTGTTATCAGCTCCTGTCCCATGCCACCAGGACACTAATACTCTCTCTGAATGAGTTGCAGAATCCCTGTGAGAAATACACTGCTTTAGGGCAGAATATTGGATTCACAATGGGGGAAAAGATTTGGAGAACTCACACGTAAGAAAAAAGGCACGTGTGAAAGCTCTTTAATGTGGGGCCCCCTTGCATGGTGTTGTCACATATGCTGTCATTTGTAGATGTGACAAATTCAGGTTTTGGGGCTCCCAAAGCACACACAATCTGGAATGCTCTGTTTAGGAACGTGGTGCAACACTACAACACGCAGTTATATTCAGCGCCTTGGAAGGGGCTGTGCATACAGGAGTCCCTGAGGCATCCGTGACATTAGTTTCCGGGTTAAGGTTTGAATGAAAACCCCTATCCCACTAAGTCTTATTTTCTAAAACTTTACAAGGAGGAAGTACCTGCCAAGGTTTTGTAATGGCGACTGCACACTGATGAAGTCTGCAGGTTCTCAAACCTCATTGCTTACAGGAGTAGCCTGGAGTGCGCGTCCAACTACCCGTCAGCCCCCAGAGCCAGGTGCCCAAGCACCAGGTGGAGCCCAGCACCTGGGAACACGGCCGCTGAGCAGCATTCTCTGCAGTCTGAACTCTTACCATGCTTCACGTTCATAGGCAGCCTTTAAAATTGAAAGACAACGGGCAGAATGCAGACTCAGTAGAAATGGGGTGTCTGGTGAGAAAGGCACATGGTAGAATCTGCCTAGAGCCTGGAAACTTCACAACTGAGGCCAAAAGAGGACGTCCCCAAGCAGAGTGACTGGGGCCGGGTCTGGGTGGCCTGGGAGGGAGGTGGGGCCAGGGGGAGGAGGGGTCCTTGGGCCCCCAGACAGCTCCGTCTGGTGCTTTCTCTGCCTGCGTTCATTCTGTCAGGAGAATCTGGACCAGGAGCACGAGGGTTCTCCTGAGGCCAAGGGTGGCCCCGCCAAGGATGGCCAGTGACACCCCAATGGTCATTCCTCTTGACCGAGAGAAGATGTTCAGTGCATGCTGAACATAGAGTCTGGTGCATAGACCCCAGCGCTGCTTCCGTCGGGTGCCATGGTCCTCGTCAAGCTCCTGGGCCTCTTGCAGGGTCAGTTTTCTCATCTGTTAAATGGGGAAGTAAGGGCATTGATCCCAGAGGGTTGGTGTGAGGATCAAACCAATCAATACATACAAGGCACTAAAAACACTGCCTTCCAAGTGGGAGGCAATCAGTCAACATACACTAAGTCTTACCTGCAGCTGCACCCGTCCAAAGTCGGTTTCCTATTTCAGAAGCATCATGCAGCCTGAGAGAGGGCCGTCATCATTTATTTATTCACTCCTCCGATTTCTCTAGAGTTATCTACTGTTCTGTGTCCCCAAGGAGAAAGCTAAGAATGGGGGGGAAATCTCTCTCCCAAGGAATTGCTCTGTATGGAAAGAGTGCTCTGAAACTGAAGAGTTCCCTGGACATTTTCAAAGCATTTCGAATTCGAATTTGAGTATTGTTTTCATCCTGATTCCAAGCTAGTTGCATTGATGCATGTCAGAAATAACTTGAATTGTTACATCTGTGTGGCTCATCTGGCTCCACCCTGACAGATGCTTCATTGCGATACGAGCTTTCACTGTATAAGCTGGGCTACAGCTTATGAAAATAAATTATCTCTATCTGAGGGTGTGTTAAAATATTTTTTCTGGAAATTTTGACTTCGGTAATGAAGGGGAGAAATGGTTAGTGATTCTGTCACGTTGGTGCTGTTAGCCAGGGCCATTGTTCTCCTGAGCATAAACGCCTAATGCCCCTGCATGACCGCCTCCTCTGGCCTGTCCCCTTTAACCTACAAGGTGAGTGCAAAGATGGATTCACAACGTGATGCACCACGTCTCCGGGGGCAAGAGAGGAATGGCCTCTCAGCTGGCTCCCGAGGCTCCTCTGCATCCTGTTAATGGCAGCCCGGTAGGACCTCTGCCATCTGTCATCGCAGCCAGCCCAGAGGAGGGTCACACTGGTGGCCAGCCTCCAAGTAAATTAGAAGAGGGCTGGGGGAAAGGCCGGAGGAAGGCCTGAGCATCTGCGAGGAGTGGACTCACGCTCTTGGCACAACGATGCCCGTGGGAGCCCCTCCGGCAAAAACGGAAGGTGGGAAGTAAACAAGCCCCTGCAGCGTCTGTGTCCTGCTGTGGCTGCCAGTGGTGGGAGGCACACGCAGGTGCCTGGCAATACCGAGAATGTGGAAAATAATGACTTTCATGTTATTTCCATAGGAGCACGGCCTCTGGTCAGTGAGTTCCCAGAGAGTGTTTTCACAGAGCTCCCCTGTGCTGGTCCGTCCATCCTGCAGAATATTCTGTCTGACTAAATTAGCAAGGGGCTTGTGCCGGGGATGTGTGGTGCATCCACTGCACGAGGGTGGTCCTCAGAGGGCCGTGAATCCAACCTGAATGCACAAGAACCTCTCACTCTTCTCTCAGTTGTCGCTTTTTCTAAAGCTTTCCTGAAGCAATTTCCATTTTCATCATATTTGTACAGCTCAAAGAGGCAGCTATGTTTACACTTCCATAAAGCAACAATTCCTTTTACCTGCTCAAAGCTCATCTACTTCAAGTCCCTGGTTGCTTAGCTCATAGCCTGTTGGTCTTTGCTACCTGGGAGCAGGTCCGCCCTGGACAAACAGCGGGGTCCTCTCCCCCCATGTGCATGTATGTGTGAGGGCTTTGTAATAAAACTGGCCTGCTTTCCAAGAATTGTCTTTACCGCCAGAAGAAAGATTTGAAATTCATAATGAATTGTAATCTTAGAGACATGAAGGTTTTGCTTTTCCCAGTTTTCCAGGTTACATCTGGTTCTAGCAGTAACCTGGAATTCACCAGGTCATTGTGATACATATATTTGATTTGAAAGACTAGAACTTCATTCCTTGTATTTTTCTGGACACATTATCTCACAGTTTACCCATTGGTTAGCAGACATTTTCTGAGTTAATGTGTGTCTAAAACTGAGCGAGGCTCTAGGGAATGGAGAAATGAGCAGGGCACCACCCCCGAGCCCAGGGAAGTCAGAATGTACCCATCATCCATTTCAGAACAGCTGCTTGGCCTTTTCCTTTTAATCATCACAAGTTTCTACCTCATCATATTGGATTATGTCCTAAAGGAATAGTCCCCCACTTAGGAAGCAGCAGTGAGCAGATGGGCACTTTGAGAAGCTCTATTAATTTGCTCTTAAGTCTTAAAAAGATACTTTACTGACTGGAAGAACTCTTACTAATTCATAAATTATTTAGTTAATATCTTCAATTTGCTGGATAGTGTCCTCGCCCAAGCACTTAATGCAGTTTCTGGATACCCCTAAATTACCTGGGAGAGGGGTAAAGAGAAGCTAACTCAGCCCTGTTTTCACTGCTCATGTCTGGCTTGAGAGGACATTGAATATGGCCAAGAAGCTTGTTACAGCCAATGCCATTTCTTTAATTGTCCAAAACTCATCTTCTCCAGGGCCATGGTTTCTTGCTCTCCTGTAATGATGCTGAACAGCTCTGTGGAGCCTGACCATTGACTGTCTGCCCTGGATGCCAGATCTGATCCTGAGCGGGTGCAGCACAGCTCAATGTCACTGCTAACTGGCAACTCCACCGAGTAAAAGACTTTTTAAAATATCATAATTGCATGTTTGAATAGTTAAAGGTTCATCAAATGGTAGAAATACCAGCACTTTCTACTCACTTTCTGCAGTTGAAAAAAATATTTTCCCCTAAATTGTTGTCATTTCCTCTGCTAAGTGAGAGTATTATTTAATGAAGAATCCTTTTAAAACTGGCCCAGGATTCTATGAACTCCCACAAGGTAAAAAGATAAAATTACCATTATATTATCATTTTTGACACCCAGAAAGATTCACTAAAAGCACATGGGACATGAAGAAATCATCCCACCCAACACTATGCAGTGACTTCTCATTAGGGCAACGGTGAGATCTTCCCACCAGGAGATCATGGTGCATGTTTCTCAGCCTACCTCCTTGCTGACCTCCGTGGTGCTCTGTGGCCGGGACAGCAGGCAAAAGGCTGGATGCCCCGTACGACTAACGCTGAAACGCCAGGCCTCGCGCTGTCGCGACGGCTCACTCCCAACACACGGGAAAACGGCAGCAGAAGCGCTTCTGTTCTTTTCTGTTGTGAAAAGGGTATTCTAATCCTTTCTGTGTGGATCATTTCAGGGCCTCATATTTACTTTTTATGGTAAGCAGTGTTTCTCAGATTATACAATCTTTTTTTTTTTATTTAAGGGAAACTTTCTCCATCTAAAAATGAAATGTATTCATCTTTTTTGCTCTAATGGCGAGATTTCCTGGTCCATCATAAAACATTAAATTTAGGCAATGTTTCTTTCATGGACTCATCAAAGGGAATTTTAAGGCTGGGAAGAAACCTCAAGGATTCTCTAGCTCAACTCCCTCGCCTTACAGACGAGAACCTCGGGGTTGAGTTGTTCCGCGTGGCTTTGCTTTCTGGTTTGCAGCATCTCTTAGGACAGAAGTAATTTCCCGAAGAGGCAAGGTCATCACCAAGGAAACAAAGCATGGTGCAGGGTAATGGAAGGATGGTGACAGAGGAAGATGAACGGTCTTCTCTGTACAAATGAATGAATGGGCCAGACGTTATGTCAGGTGGGCCAGAAACAAACAAGAAATAAGAAGAGCCATCTCCTACATTTTCAACAGTTTCAAGTTTCAGCTGGGTGGCTGCAACGGTCGGAGTGGGGACACACTGCATCCAGATGCCGTGTTAGCAGGGTTCTCTCCCCTCTGCACGTTTCCCCCCAGATGACCTCTCTGCTTTCGGGGAACTGGAAACAATGTCTCCTGTTCCTTAGCCTCAGAATGTGCATATATATGAAAGAAACCTGTTCTCAGGACCGACCTACTGCAAGCTGTAGACTCCTTACCAATGGCTAAGAATTTTCAACACGTCAGATATGTGGATTCACAGGGCATATTTACAGGCAGCTACACCCCGGGTCCTCTTGGTTGAATGGTCCGCTGATACCTACCCTTCAGTGTCAGTGCAGGTAATTCATGCTATTCTGTCCAGATGGAAGCACGTGGTCACCTGGTGGGCACGCCTGTGTTACGGACCCTTCCACGCTCTTCCCCCCCACCCCCCCGTGTTCTCTCTCCAAGACCCTGTATTAACTGGTTTGAAGAAGTAGAAGAGAGAAATTAATAACACCACCCCTACATTTTTGGCAAATGTAATTTTGGGGGAAGGGGACAGAATCCTAGGACTGGAAGACATAAAACATTTCCTCAGTTTGAAAATAAAATTGCTGAGGTCTGGAGAGGCCCGACAGGCGGCCAGGCCGTGGCACTGAGCCGAGTGACTCGCCTGCTGGTTTCCAGCCCGCAGGTTTGTGACTATGGCCTCCCCCGCCCCAAATCAGTAAAGAGGCGAAGAGCAGGGTGAAGAGACCCATAACCAGCGTCAGTCAACACATTGTTAATTGGCTCCTCCTCCATCTCATCTAAGTGATTCTGACCCCAGGTCAGGGGGGAAATAACATAAAGTGGATCTTAGTGGGAAAGTTCAGGGAGTAAACTGACGCAGGGCCCTTCCTTCAGCCTGACTCGTAGGAAAACACAGTAAACGCGGAGGGATGAGCTCTTCTCCTCGGGGTTTCTTCTTAGCCCGGTCGGTGTGCATTCCCTCCCATTTTTATTCTCTGATTTTATCTTCTTCCCCGTCTGCCAACATTCCCTGAGCACCTTTTCTCCACCAGCAAAGCCCCTTTCTCCAAGCTCCACAAGCATTCCTTTCGCTTCCCTGATCCTATGGCGCTGCTTATGCTCAGTGTCTGATTTCCAGTTACCCTAGAAACTGGGACCCCTGGCGAGCACCTGCCCCACTCACGAGTTTATAGCCAGGACCTGGAGAGGAACCAGTTTCTCCAGGGGACCTTTGTGGGCCAGGAAGGTGCTGCAAGCCCAGGACCTCTCCGCGCACCCTGCAGGCTGGCTTCATAATACACACCGTTTATGCCAGAGAATGAGGAGGAATCTCCTGCTGCGGAGAAGCCCCAAGCCCCTCCCTCCATGTGCTTCTATCACAGGAGCCAAGAGTCAGTGCCTCCTTGGAACAGGAGACCCCCGGACCCCTCTCACTGCGCCGTCTCTCATCCCTCGCCTGCCTTTCTTTCCCTCCGATGTTCTCCACTGTTTCCCTTCTCTCTCCCCCCGGTATCACCTGATCTTAGTCTGTATGCCATTCTTTCCGCAGCATAATAAAAACAGAAACTAAAAGAAATGCAAATTGTTCCAAAGTATTCTCTGTCCTACTTTTCATTCAAGGACCACGTGAATTGCTACTTCCTCCAAAAATCCTTCCTGCATAAATTAGCCCTCAATTTTTATTCCATTTTCTCAACATCTTCAGCATTCATGGTTTGTACCATTCTGTAGGCACCTCCCCAGAGGGACCGCTTATTCTCAGTTATCTGTTGAGGGCTCTGTCCTGTTTCCCCAACAAGATGATCAGTTTCTCCCTGGAAGGCAGGGAGTCTGCAAGGCACCCCACGCAGAGGCCGTGAGGAAACAGCAAGTGGTCGGGAATGACGCTCACCTCCACGGTTGGCGGAGTCACACAAGCTTGAGCTTTTGGGATTTATTTTACAGTTGATTCTTCACGTGAATCTGTTTTAGTTTGGAAGACCCAGGAGGGCGGGAGTGGTTTGAACTTAACAGAGCCGGCATTTAAATATTCTATCATATCTGGAAACAGTATTCCCAAGGTTCACCTTGATTTCAGTTTGGGGTGCAGAATAAATCATTTGGGCAGGAGTTTCCATTACAAAAGTCTGAACTCTGTGAAGGTGAACAATTTCGGAACAGACGGAGTTATAGTTTCTCTTCATAGTTTATAAAAATTATATTCACAGAGAAGTTGTACCTCCCCATACAGATGAAGGCCTCCCCACGGCACAGGCAAGCCTCTGATGCTAGTAGCAGCAACCATTGCTGAATCTTTTATGTACCAGGCCCTGTGTTTAGCATCCAGTAATCTAATAACTTCATGAAATGCTAACAGCTTTAATAAGTACTGCTGTTTTCTGCATGTAAGGAAACTGGGGTTTAGAGGTTTTAAACACTAGTCCAAGACCACATAGCTAAGAAGGATTGAAGCCAGGATTAAAACCTTTCCATCTTGCACATAATAATAGGACCTTGAAAATGTGTAACGATACTCTCCTAAACTCATCACAAAGTTATATTTGTATACAGCACTTATTGCAAATTACCTTTTTCCCATTCTTGGCTTTGGCTTGATGTTTGCCTGAGCATCTCTCTCTCCTGTCCAAGACTTCTGTAGTTATGGAAAGCAGTAACTTAGCATGTAGTACCACTCTCTTCAAATACAAAATAAAGTAATTTTTGACCTAATTCATACAATACTTAACACTGACCTTTTTGAGCCCATTACCTAATTTGCTACTATACACCTGTGGGGTGGGCTTTGTGGTATTATGATGATATACTTAATCCTGTAAAACTTACAATAAATTATGATTATTACAAAAATCATAATGAATCTGGTAGCCCTCAAGAGGGTTTCCACATTCTTTCCATTTTCAGATGTAAAGATACCACTAGATAATATGTCTCTACATGATGTCTTATTTGTATAAGAAGTTTTAATTCTACAAAGAAAATGTGGTCCTTGCAATCTCAGCAAGTCTTCTCAAGCAATTTACTAGCTTTGGTTATATTTATATGTCTGATAAATGGATTCTGTTCAATGAGAACTTGATGCAATTATTTTTGAAGTCTTGAAATGAATG
Organism: Manis javanica; assembly: GCF_040802235.1. NCBI lineage: Eukaryota > Metazoa > Chordata > Mammalia > Pholidota > Manidae > Manis > Manis javanica. The sequence continues at coordinate 1,686,213 of NC_133170.1, read as the reverse complement.
CTTAGGGATTATTGATCTGAATCACATCAGCCGATGGTTTAATCAACAGGTCACCTACGAACAGCAATGTGAATTCAATTGATATACTACGGGGCTTGCATTGCAAAATGATTTATTTCTTGCCCAGACATAATTATAAAACTGTAGGAGATGCTCAATCATACATTGAACTTTTCTAAGAATTTCATTAGAACTATTTTTTTAAACATTAATTGAAATGTTCTGAGAATAACCTACATGGAACCAATTTAAAGATAGCTGTGGTGCCTATAAAACAAGGAGACTTAATCTGGTTAATGTAAGTGCCATAAACGGCTGACTCGGGGCCCCACATGTTTTCATGGGCCTAGAATCCATTTAGGAAATCCCGTGTGCCAACTCACGTAGTGGCAGCACTTTCAAAAAGCTCATTGTTAACAAGCTTGAAACATTAACAATTTATACTAGTATATCGTTATCTCCTATTTTTTTTTTGGAGAAAACCCTATCGCAATTTTATAGGTCTTTGACTAATATGCAGTATTTCTTTTTTACTGCAGGTAAATGGTTTAACTATGGAATTATCTTTCTTGTCTTGATTTTGGATCTTAATATGTGGAAGAACCAGATATTTTACAAACCTCATGAATATGGACAATATATCGGCCCAGGGCAGAAAATATATACAGTGAAAGACTCTGAAAGTTTAAAGGATTTGAACAGAACCAAGCTTTCCTGGGAGTGGAGGTCCAATCACACCAACCCTCAGACTAATAAAACGTATGTGGAGGGAGACATGTTCCTGCACAGCAGGTTCACGGGGGCCAGTCTTGACGTCAAGTGTCTGGCCTTCGTCCCAAGCCTGATAGCCTTCGTGTGGTTCGGGTTCTTCATTTGGTTCTTTGGACGCTTTTTGAAAAATGAGCAAGGCATGGAGAACCAAGACAAAACGTACACGCGCATGAAAAGGAAATCCCCATCTGAGCACAGCAAGGACATGGGACTCACCCGAGAAAACACCCGGGCCTCCGTGGGGGACCCGTTGAATGACCCGCCCCTGGTCTGCATCAGGTCCGACCTCAACGAGATCGTCTACAAGGCCTCCCACCTGACATCGGAGAATTTGAGCTCGCACCTGCAGGAGCCCCCCGGCGGGGCGGAAGCCGACCCGGAGCCGGCGACCTCCGAGAGCACAGCCGCGCCAGGGGCCGCGAGCCCGGCGACAGCCCGGGGGCAGCCTTGAGCGTCGCCTTAACGAGCTCGTCTTCCCTCTTGCACATGTGAGGTTTCCGTAGTGTAAGAAATACATGCAAGGCCACAACGGTGCTCAACACGCTTTTTCTAGGACTCATTGTTTCCTATTTGTATTATGATCCACGTGCCTACTGTGTAGCTAGTGGTCCTCTAGAGATTGCTTTTCACAACCGCACAAGCTATTCGCCGACTTCCCAGCAGAGCAGACGACAAGCCGACTGCCGTGTGTCCGATGTCTGACCATAGCGGTGCCTTGAGACATTAAACTGTTTTTAACCGTACCAGAAATAAAGAGTGGCACGGTCTCCGACCTACTTCACGTGGGGGCCTCTGTGTACAGTTCTCCTGGTGTGAGCAGGATAAAGGGACGGCCCGGATGCGGCTCAGGAAGTTCTCCTGGTTTCTTACGCAGCAGTGGAGTTGGGGACTTTGACGCAAGACTGCCGAGGGGCATGGTGATCACCTGTGAATTTTTATTGGGCGTCTGCCATGTACGAATGGAGGTGCAGAATTCAGTAGTAGGAGAATGATAATCCAGCACGGGTCACTACTTGCGAAATGTGACTCTCTCCACCAGTAACTGCAATTAGGCAGGTGATAATGCCTAATTATGTTTTCCTAATTAAAGATAAATTGCTACTTGATTAAAAACCTTGCCCTTCACCGTTGGGAACTAAGGTTAAGAGGCACAGTTGGGCGAATTCTCAAGTTTATTGTTATTTACGTAAAGCCCTAGAAAACCAAAGGGCTGAGGTTTTAACCACGTGAGGGCCGTGCAGTCTACCATCTACAATGTTTGCACATCTTTCTATAAATATGGCTCTGAACGGTAAAAATTGAAAGACAGGTGCCAACCCTGAGCAGGAAAAGTCCTCTAAAAATCACACGCAAAACTTGTGAGGTAGAGAAAGGGGTGCATGAAAGAATCTGTGTAGTGGCTTGTGTGTGCCTTTTTTTTGGTTTTTGTTTTAAGAATTAAACATTGCACATTAATAAAGAATTATACATCAATAATTATGTGATATAGCTTTTTGTTCATAATACAGGAATTCAACTATTTATTGGTTTAAAAATAGGCCATTTAAATGCTGGAGTTTTTTAGCACAATACCAGGCACATTAAAAAATGGAATATTTCCAACATGCTTTCAATTTTGTTCCATAAATTGTGTTTACATGTTCTTGAGAGGACTGGGAGAGGTCACTTTTAAGGCAAAATTATGTTCCTGTCACATTCTGACATAGTTGTATTTTGCCTTTATGATTTTTTAAATCTCCCTTGTTTTGATCTACATGCTTTTAAGCTGGCAGCCTGCTGAATTTAGCATCCCTAATAGAACTATGCATTTATCTGTCACTTGAGAGCCGGCTGTAATAAACTCCTTCCTCGAATTGTTTACTAAGCAATTGGAACTGTGCCCCTGCTGTTTCTTTTACCTTTAATAGCCATGCATGGTGCTACCTGAAATCAGGAACACTTCTGATGCTGGAAATGCAGAGATCGCACTCACTACAGTAATCCACTGACCATTCTGTCCAAAGATACCATATCATCTCTGGCATGTGGCAACATTGGCCATTGCTCAATTTGCACAGCATAGAACCTTAAACTTCTTGGCTCTGGGACCAGCAAATAATACCACCTATGACTATATTTTTATTTATTCTGGAAGTCATTGATTTGTAGAATGAAAAAGGAAGCTGATTTAGAAAGTGGGTGTTTATTATTGGTAGACAGTCCTTCTGCAACTTTTACTTGGGAATCTCTAGGTGAGTATTAAGGAAGAAGTGCTCCCATGAGGGAATCCAGGTAGCAGAGAGAGAGGAAAAAAGTAACAAATCTTGGAGCACAGTGTATATGTGCTTCTAGGGGTTCACTGGAGAAGCTGGCTATCAGCTACTATGAAAATAGATCTTAAAATTTCCCTAAGTTTTAGAACCCAGTGGAGTAATTTCCAGGAATAGCATTTTAGTAGTCAACAAGACTTGCCCCTTCGAAGGCTTCTAGCCATCAGTTGCGCATGCCAATCTTGGCCTCTTTACCTGTGGTGGGCCTTCTCTCTTCTTCTGCCACCTCTTTTGGGTATTGTACATCCCGTTTGTACGTACACCAACTGGAGATGAGAAAATGAAATAAAAAACAAAGTCAAAATCACATCCATTCATGTTTAGTCTTGGATTCTGAGTCACATGCTGACAGACTATGACTCTGGCAGAGTTTTTTGGACTCCCAACCTTTGGGACTATCAATGGAGTTAAAAAAAATAACATGTATAGTAAACTCGGAAAATGAAGAGTTTTAAAAAGGATTCAAAGTCACTAACCACAGCTTCTAGAAAAAGCATAACAAATGTGATGCTTAATTGCAGTGATGCTTAAAGACTATAAACAATCATATTTCTACTGTTCAGTAATTACAGTATTTCCTGTGCAGGCAAGATTTGTACTAATTTGACACAGTTTTAGTGTCCTACATTATAGAGTACTTCATTAGTGGTTTAAATGGAAAATTAAATAAATACTGTGGATTTATGCCTGGTAATATATGCCTGGACAGAAGTCTTATCAGCACGTGCCCATTTATATTACATAAGCATAGTTCGTTGCCGCGCGTTCTCCCCAGGTGGCTACTTATTGTGTTCACCTTCCTCTCAGCACATCTAACCTCACCAGTGAATCTACTGGAAATGTTAAGAATTATTTCTTCTCCAGTTGCCTTGAGTCAGCCAGGCACAAAATCTCCTTCTGCAGCATCAGATGTCACGACAAGCAGGGTCCAGACCACTCCCGGGGGACAGTGCGTGGGAAGAAGTGGCCGCCACGGCCTCAGAGGTGGAGGCGGGCATGCACACCACGTGAACCTCACCGCTGGGCTCTGCGGGCATCTGTTACGTTGTCCGTCTGTCCCGTGGGTCACCCACAGAGCCCCATGGGAAACCTGGGAAAGATAATGCTGTTACATCACTCTTAGCGGCCTCACGACTGGCGGCTGATGATGCCCGTTGAGTTACCTGACATTCGGCTGTGACCTCGGCACCCCCTCATTGCTTATCACCTCTCTGTCCTCACTCCGAACTGATCCCTATTTTAAAGGAAACCTCTTGGTTATGCAACCCCAATCTAGGTATTGTGCATTTATTGTCTCCCTCCCAGACCATGACACATACTACTCCTTCCATCTGCCTGATTTCCTCCAAGCTTTGTCTCTCAGAACACAGCACTAACCTGTTAGCCAGCCCCGCCTGTAAGGGGGCGAGAGTAACTCGACTAGTTTTGCAATAGAAAAACTGGCACTTTTTAATATATATGTATATCCCAATTTTTATTTCTAAACCGCTTATGTGTCTAGAGTTGGAATTAATGGAAGTCAATATAGATAAGAGCATGGAGGTCGTAAGTGTTTGGCTCACTACCATTTAGACTGGATTAGAACTGTATTGTAGTTTGAACAACCAGAGAAGTGTAGACATAATACTTGCAGCTCACAAGTCACTGTTGCTGAAGATAATTGGAAAAAGAGGTGGATATTTATAATGGAAGGAAAAGATTAGACATGAATGGAAGTTGCTGCAATGAAGTCTTGCAGTGAAAAATGGCAGTTTTAGTGTGAATGGCTTAAAAATGTCAGGGAGGGGGAGGGAGGCTTCTGTAAAAGGAACTTCAGCATGAAGTTAGCGTGAGTTCTACCCATTAGGCAGGAGACTCAAAATGCTGTTCAGCAGAGGCGAGGGGTTACACAGATGTTGGTGGGTGGGTGGTTTCTTAAACATTCTAGCACTCCAGTTCCTGTGTGTCTGCCCCAGGGACTGTGATGAGACATGGGAAAGGAGACGTGGTCCCGTGAAACAAACTACAGAGGTAGGAGTGGGGGAAGTGGGCGACACGAGAAGGGGAGACAAAAGTCAGCACTTAACAATTCAGGAACCTGGAACATCTTGATGGGAGAACAAAGATGGGTGCAAAGATCTGTTTGCGAGCATATTATCAGCATATAAAAGCTGACATCTTGTACACAAAACTATCTTGCAGATACTTTATGATAGACATCCTCAAAAATTTTAGTGAGAAACAAAATTAGCAAATATCATGACGAATATTTTTTAAAATATCACTGATATTTTAATTTAGTGTGGGATGTTATTTTACTGTAGAGAATATAAAACATATGTAATGTATTTCACAGGTTTAAGTCTTATCTCTGTCCTCCAACACAACTTTTTGTAAAGTCTTAAATTTAATATCAAATGATTGTAGTTCTGCAGTTTTTGAGGGCTCACCTGCATGCTTGAGATGGAACACTATAACTGAGAACTAAGAGATACAGCACCAAAACAAATTCGTAGGTGTTCCTCACCCTAGTGACTTTGTCATTCTGTTCAGATCTTTGCTCAGTCCTCGTATCAGTGATACCACTTGGAGTATTTTGTGTGCAAATAAATTATTGTCCTAGTTAATCCACACATTATCAGTTGAAGCTAAGTATGGTTAATTTCACTTTACAGATGATATAACCGAGGCCCAGAGAGGTTTGTTAACTTGCCAAGATCACAAAGTTGGCAGATAACAGAGTGAAGGTTTGAACCCAGCTTTGTTCGATTCCAGAGCCCGTAATCCTTCATAGAGATCCATCGAAACTATAGCACCTCCTTCAAACAGGATGCTTGCTGAGGATGAGCCGACGAGCAGCTGTAAAACCGTAAGATGCTTGATTTCTAGTGAATCTTCTCTCTCCAGAACCTGTTTAATGATTTCCAACAGCTGTGTGGCTGCAATTAACAAGCTAAATCATATGATTGAAATAGATGAGGTTGAATTAAATGTGTTCTGTTTAAGCTACGTTTATAAATCAACCACGCACATTTGTCTCAATACAGTTTCCAGCATTGAAATTGGTTTCTTTTACGATTTCACTTTCCCCAAAAGAAGGGAAAGAACAACGCTCCGGGTTTTGAACACACCCCAGGCCCGTGTCAGGGGAGCACCGGAGAGGTATGGATATGCAAACTAAAAAATGGTTAGCTAAGGCCAGTTTTAGAAAGCATCGCTTGAATATTTTGAAGGAACCATCCAGTTTATTGTTTCTCAACACCTTAATCAAGGTGACCAAGCTGCATCGTCACAGGACCAATGGCAGCGTGAGCACGAGGTCCTGGGCACGAGTACCGCCCAGCACCGCAAGGGGAAGCGCTCCGTGGCCCGTGGCAAGCTGTGCAGACGTGCGGGAATCCGTGGGGCCGCCAGGACCCCAGGCCCACCTTTCACTGCCCTTGAACATGGCAGGGCCGCTGGCTCCCAGACTGCCGTCTCTCTGTGTCTTAAAGCCCACAAGCTGCAATGCAATCCTTTTTCAATTGTAACAGAAGTTCAGAGCCCTAAATCGAAAGCAAGTGGCTAAATTGCCTGAAATCAATGGCTGTAATCCCCGGAGCTGCCGGGCCAGACTTACTCCTCAAGGTTTCCACTGCCCTAGAGTGCTGCGATTATTTCCTTCCTTGTACGATCGCCTTTCCAGCCTCTCCTATCAGGACTTTCTCATCATTCCAGTAATCCGCCGCCTTCAAGAATCCCCAAGTGAAAGCTCAGGGCCTTCCGCGTTCAAACGGGAGCGGACACACACCCGAGGCCCTGCTCAGCCGGCCGTGCGCCTGCCCCCGAGGAAGCCTTCTGAACGGGGGCGTCGCTCCAGCCTCGCCCTGCGGGACAGCGCACCGCACGACCCCCTGGAATCAGGGCTCCCCTCAGCCAAGACACGACGCTTTCCAGGTGACATTTTAAAACAGTACTGTGGTTTCCCATTCCGTTTATGGACCTCCTTGCTTGGAATGCATTATTTTATCCAGATAGTCCAGCCGACTTCAATCTCACCACACTAGACAAGACCTGCGCTTAAGAATAGTCATGCTTAACTGAAATCAAATGTGTAAGACGAGAGACGCAATGCCAGCTCAGGGAAGAATTGTTACGTTATCATTCAGATTTGATGATGATGAAATCACTATAAAATTACCTTTGAACACATTATAATGTTCTTGAATATGAACAGTAATATTTAGAGCTTCAAATATGCCAGAAAACAGGAGGCTCTGTCACCTACATACCCAAATGGTCTCATTTGGTGGGAGTGGGTCACATCCACCGGTGCCCTCCGGGTCTGCTGTCCTACCCCCCGTCACTTCGCTTACTGCCGTGCAGGGACCCCCTCTTCTCCTGCCAGGGTAACTGCAACGTGGTCTTGACTGGCCTCCCTCATCTCACCTCATCCAGTGCAACCCACTTTCCACCCTCTCACCAGAACTGTCCTCCTAGAGTCTAAATAGGGTCAAACTACTTCACTTTACATTTAGGGTGATTATCTATAGGTGTGTACTTATTGCCATGGCAGCCTTTAGTTTTGTGGTTACCAAAGGTTCAAGGGCAATTCCCTTACTATCTAGCAGACTAATTTAACTCACTTCATATGCTATTACAAACACAACCTAAAGATTCTTTTTTTTTCCTCCTTTTTCTTCCTCCTCCATTCCTTGTATGTTATGAATCATATTCTGTATTCTTTGTCTATCTCTTGGGTGACATCTATTTCGTCTTAGGAATACTTCCATCTGTAGGAGTCCCTCCAAAATGCACTGTAGAAGTGGTTGTGAGAGGTAAATTCTCTCAGCTCAGCTTTTGCTGATCTGAAAATTATTTAATCCCTCCTTCAAATATAAATGATAACCTTTCTGAGTAGAGTATTCATGGTTCCAGGCCCTTCTGCTTCATTGCATTAAATACATCATGCCACTCCCTTCTGGCCTGTAAGGTTTCTGTTGAGAAATCTGATGATAGCCTGATAGGTTTTCCTTTGTATGTGATCTTTTTTCTCTCTCTAGCTGCTTTTGAAAGTCTGTCTTTATCCTTAATCTTTGCCATTTTAATTATTATATGTCTTGTTGTTGTCTTCCATGGGTCCCTTGTATTGGGAGATCCGTGCATCTCAATGGCTTGAGAGACTATCTCCTTCCCCAGATTGGGGACGTTTTCAGCAATTACCTCCTCAATGACACTTTCTATCTCCTTCTCTCTCTCTTCTTCTTCTGGTATCCCTATTATGCAAATATTGTTCCGTTTGGATTGGTCTCACAGTTCTCTCAATATACTTGCATTCTCAGAGATCCTTTTTTCTCTCTGTGCCTCAGCTTCTTTGTATTCCTCTTCTCTTCTATTCCATTTACCGTCTCTTCTACTACATCTAATCTGCTTTTAAATCCCTCTATTGTATGTTTCATTTCAGATATGGAATTTCTTAATGATTGAATCTCTGTCTTAAATTTGTTCCTGAGTTCTTGAATATTTTTCTGTACCTCCATAGCATATTATGATTTTTATTTTGAATTCTCTTTCTGGAAGATTGGTGAGTTCCATTTCATTTGGCCCTTTTTCTGGGGTTTGTGAGATTTTGGTCTGAACCATGTTCTTTTGACATTTCATATTTCTGTGTGGTGCCACTAGTGCCCAGAAGCTCCAGTCTCTGGAGCTACTCAGCCCCTGGAGTGAGGTTGGGGGTCATAGGGGAGCGGAGCTGGTGCCTTGGGGGAGGAGAGATCTGTTTCCTGATACCCGTCTGCTGTGCCATCTCCGGTGTCAGAGCCAGCGGGCCGAGCACCCAGATGTGAGCCTCTGTGCTGTGCGTCTCTAGCTGTTATGGGCGGGGCCCCCCTCTGGCTGGCCTGATGCCAGCACAGTGACTGCAGGTTTGTGAACCGGTGCTGGCCAGCCAGGAGGGAGGCGCAGCAGGCTGTGTGTCACAGTGGGGGGCCTCGCAGCTGAGCATCCAGCCAGGGGGATGGAGTACCTGAAGCTCCTCAAAGTTCCCAACCAGTGGGCAGAGTGCACCCAAACAACCTTGTTCAGCTCTTCCCTCCCCTGCTCAGCAAGCTCCATGCAAACCCGGCCCCTTCAGCAGCCCTCTTGCTGCTAGGAAGCCTCTCAGACTGCCTGCCTTTCCTCTGATCCAGAGCGGCCGGGTGTGGATCCCATCCTCCACAAGTGGCCAGAATCTCTCAAGCACTGTGCCTGTCCAAGCTCTCCATCCTCCAGAGCACCACACAGTGCAGGTCTTTGCTCGCAAAGCAGACCTCCAGGCTGGGTGTTCAGCAGTCGCAGGCCTCCACCCCCTCCCTGCTCCATTTCTCTTCCTCCCGCCAATGAGCTGGGGTGGAGGAAGGACTCAGGTCCCGCTGGATCAAGGCTTCCGTCCGTTACCCTGTTTTGTGAGGTCCGCTCTGTTCGTGAGGTCTGTGTGCAGTCTGGTGCAGCCTTCTTTCCTGTTGCAGTTTTAGGGTTAGTTGTGTTAACTGTATTTTCACACTATCTGTGGTTTTGGGAGGAGTTTCTCTGTCTCACCTCTTACACCGCCGTCTTGAATCTCAGCACACATTGCTTTTTGCATTCCATTTTCTAGAACTCTGCTGTAGTGCCTGCCTCACTGCAAGGGATCCCACGAGGTGCCATCCAGCACTGTGTCCACAAAGGACAGGGAACAATTTGGGGAATTTGTAGTCAGATGTACATTTGCAAAATATATACCCAGTGGGTCTCACACCTGAAATTTCTGACTCAGTGGGTGTAGGATGGAATTGAGGCTAAACTGAGATTTAAAAGTTCCGCAGGCAATTCTCTAACAAACATTAATTTGGAAATCATTGATGAAATGTGAAATTCTGGCTGGCACTCTGACTGCTTCTGGTTTTCTCTTCCAGGCCCAGTGGGTTCTAATCGTCCAGGCAAGCTGACTGCGTATCACTCTCCTAATGAGCCATGGAGAGCGATGGATCTGCCCACTCACACCCACTTCCTCTCGGTGTCTTCTGCTTGAAACCACCTTTCCCACCATGACCAGAAGAACCCAAGTAGCCTCTCTTTTATTAAATCTCTCTTCACCTTCCAAAGTAGAACTGACCTCCCTTATGCTCCCACATGGCCTACCGTTCATCTATTATAATATCTTACATTATTCTCTTCCTTTGCATGTTTACAGGTCTGTACCTTCTCCTGGGTCATAGACTCCTCGGCCCTGCCTTCACTGAAGCCCTGAGGTGAGGGAGGAGTTCTACATTAATCATCTTTTTATCACAGTTTCTAACTCAATAAGATGTGAATGAATAACTGTATAATGAATGAGGGAACATACTTAGAATTGTCTCACTTATGGAGCATAATATACTCAAACCTTCCGATCTCCTCCAGGAGGAATGTAGGGGAATAGAATTTGTCAATCAAATCCTTTAAGTTAGGAAAGAGGCAGGAAAATTATATTACCCCTCACTCCCCCATATCAAGAAAGAGAACCAATAGGATATATAGATACACCCTATTTATTTGTTTATTTATTTATTATATGAAATTGGCTCATGAGTTGATGGAGGTGAAGAAGCCCCACATTTACCCTTTGCAAGCTGGAGACCCAGAGAGCAGTGATGCGATCCTGTCTGAGTCTGAATGCTCAAGGACCAGGGGAGCCAGTAACTCCACTCCTAGGACTTTACCTGAAGAAAACAAAGTCCCTCATTCAAAAAGACACATGCACCCCTATGTTTATCGGCATAGGGACTGTGACGGATGGAGCAGTAGTTACACGATGACTGTGCATCCGGAGAGGCCGGTCTTTTAGACAAAGGAACTAATACTAGCCATTCTGCACAGCACCGCGAGCAGACTGCAGCCCCGTGAGCATCCTAGCACTCGGGGAACCCGCAGGCAGCCTGGGACAGAATAAACAGAAGACAAAACGGGTCTGCAGGGTTTTACATGCTATTCTCTGAAAGCCAGAATTGGGAAATACATACAATCCAGAAGCTTGTAAGTGCGAATGAACTGTGCTCATAGCTGTACAGCTCAGAATTCCTTAGAAGCCTATTTCCATGTTGAAAACATCAATTATTCCTCCCATTTGAAATACATGGTTCTTGTAATCAATTGCTTTGAGTCAGTGTTTAGAATTATTCATGAAATGGTTGTATTTTAATGGCATTTGATGAGAACCAGCAGCAGCCATTAATTTGATTAGCTTTGTGTGGGCTGGAAGGAAAACTGGCGCACAGCCCGAAGGCAATCAGAAGCGTGGGGTCGGAGCATGAGCGCCCAGGCCGGCCTCCCCAGCCCGGCAGCCAGCACGGAACACGGCTGCAGGGGAGCAAGACATGAGGGAAGACGCGTCTCACGTCTTGTCTTGCCCTTTGCCATTTTATCACGCGTCCCCTCTCACCTCAAGGCCGTGAGTGTGAGCTGTTCTCCTACTTAACCCCGCCCCACACCCACTGTCCTTTCTAAAGGACAGGATAGAGGTTTATTCTAAAGGACAGGATAGAGGTTTATTCTTGAGACCGAAGGGCCTAAGTATGTGTCATAGCCCAAGCCTGAAAAAAAATGAATCTGGGCATCGAGGAACCAGGAGCCGGGGCCACGGGTTTGACTTCCCTGCTTGGCTCATCCACCAGGAGGTGTGCCGGCCGGCCCTGCAGAGGCTGTTGCGATGCTGTCGCGATGCCGTCCCAGTTCCCAAGGGCTCTGAGCCGCCCCAGCAACCGGGAGGAGCCCCACAGGGGCACAGGGGCCAGTTTACATTTTGGCCTCCTTCCAAGTGTGGGTCCAGGGCAGGGTCCCCGGCGAGCTACAGACAAGAGAGCAGGTCAGGTTCTTGCCCTGCCTCGCAGACACACCTGGGGGGAAGTAACACCCTAAGCCCCCCACCCCCCTAACAGGAGCCGCTTCCTGGGAAGGGACCTCCCTGTGAGGGTGGGCTCAGGGATGGTGCTGGGTTTGGGTGGGGCCACTGGGTGATGGAATAAAGCTGAACCTACAGATGCAGTGACATTCCTGTGCAAAGAAAAGCAATCAATCCATAGAGTAATGCCCCGCGGGGAGGTTGCATGTCTTCGCAACAGACGACCTTCAGGCAGAACTTGTGACTGTGACTGACGATTACTTGTGCGATCGTGTATGTAGGGTTACCACCCTTGTCCTTTGTGAGGTCCACTCCTCTGTCTCGAGTGCCTTTCTCAGATGGACAGGTGGGCGGGGGTCAGATCATGCCTGGACCTTGTTGACTGTTTTGAGGACTTAACACCTTCTTCTGAAATTAATGGGAAATCTCTACAGAATTCTAAGTAGGAAATGCTATCATTAGAGCATATTTTAAGAAATCACTCTGACAAAGAATGGATGTCAAGACCTATTATCAAATATAATAAAACAATTAAATAAGATCTAATTTAATTTACATTACTAAATGGTGACCCGATAGGCCCCCACCAGCCTGATGGCCTGGCCTGACTCACCACAAACGTCTGGATCAGTGCCCACTTGGGCACATTATGGTTGAGAGGCCTGGGGGCATGTGGCCTCAGCAGCTGTGGACAGATGCCCTCGGGCAGTTCTGGCTCAGCTACGCTTTGGAACCTCAGGTCCTCACCTGTGAGGCACAGGCCCACCAGTTCTAAAGTTTGGGAGCTGTGGGACACTAGAAAGGTAAAAAGTCATCTTTCCACAATTGGACAAAATTGCTGGGCCCTTGATTGTGTGAGGATGACACACAAACAGGCCTTGTTTTAACTGGGGTTCTGAGGCTGTGCACTCACCACAGGCAGCAGGGAATGGTGGCAAATGGGGGCTGGGCCATCCCCCGTAAGGACCCAGAGGAGGCTCTTGCAGCTCAGCTCTTTCTAGGGACTGGAAGATTACCTGCAGAGATTTCAGCTCACACAGTGATAGGAGGTATGTACCATTCTTCAAGTATTAACATGAGCCCAGAGACAGGGAAACAGAGAAGCAGATGTATCAGGTTTGCAAGCACAGATGATGTACTGAAGGTACAAGGGTGATCAGGTGAGCAGTTCTAGTTCTGGTCTGCTTGTTTCAAAGAAAAAGAAAACCTTACTTCTGCACCAATAACAATAAAAGCCCCCTAGTGACTTGGGATAAACATGGGCTGCCCAGGTCCCCTGCAAATGCTGGGGTGTCAGTGAGGGGACAGCCCCACCTGTCAGGGCCTGGGTGGCAGCCTCAGCCACCGAGAGCCACCTGCTCAGGGCACACCCTTCCTTGGAGCAGCACAAATATATTCTATCAAAATCATAAAAGAGTATCAGAAGCTATTTCTGTTCACATGGATCAGACAAAAATATTTAATTCATAGCATTACCCAATGTAGCTGTAGAGCCCTTCGTCCAAACATAGTCCACAGAAAGAGTTGGCATCCTACAGGGCTTCACGCTGACTCAGTACATCCATGACTTCATGTTTATAGGAGCAAATGAGTGCAAGCTGGCTCACACACACAAGGCCTTAGGCGACAGACATGTCCTATGGGGCAGGACACGGGCCTGAGGAAATTCAGGAATTCAGGGGCCTGACACACCCGTGACATTTTTAGGGGTCCAGTGACTGACACACTGAGACATCCTGCCACAAAAAGAGAAGCACAATGTCTGGTGGCACATACAGTCCACATGTAGAGACACATGCCAGGCAATGTGCAAGGATTCCAGGTTTAAGTGGATTTCAGCTCAGAGCGGGAGAGGGCTCTGCAGCAGGTCCCAGATGCAGGCCAGCAGCTCTGACCCCCTTGGGCTGTAAGAGCTGCAGGCCCTACAGTGTTGCAGGTTTCCATGGTAACAAAAGAGGCTGAGTGGGGTTTATGCTGTGCCCCCTCCCAGAGGAGCACCGCACTGGCCCCTGGGTTCCTGGAGTAAGGCCATGCCACGTGCCCCAGAGAATTTTATGCTTTTTGTGACTCCCTCCGGCCCACACCCATGCCTCACCTTATGGGCTGGGTCCTATGGATCTTGGTCATAAGGCTGGGCAGGCCTAGGAATAGTCCACTGTATGAAGGACGTGGGCCGTGTGCTGCCAAGCATAGGCAAGGCCAGAGAACACATTAAGCCTGTGCGCAGGATGGCCAGACCCCGTGGCATCTGCGGACAGTGTCCATGTGCCCCCAGATTCTGTGCATTGAAGCATCATCCCGTGGGGTGGCATTTGTAGGTGGGACTTTGGAAGGCTAATGCATCTGGGTGAGCTTTGGGAGTGGAACCCCATAATGGGTGCAGGCCCTCCAAAAGGAGACAAGGAGCCCAGAGCTCAGTATTCCCACCCCCTGAGGACCTGGAGAGAAGAGACTGTCTGCACACCTGAAGCCAGCACTCCCCAAGACACCAAACCTGCTGGTGCCTTGATCAGGGACTTCACAGCCTCCAGAAATGTGAGAAACCAGTGTTTGCTGTCCAAGACCCCCAGGGCCCGGTATTTTTGTTAGAGCAGCTGGCATTCTACTCTGTTGTAACAGCTGCTCCGTCCAGCTCACACCTGTGGGTGTATGGCAGATCCCAAATGCCCAACCCATGGGGAGGAAAGCCTGGCCTACGGGCAGTGGGGCTCCATCCCTGGGTGTGAGTGAAAGTGGACGCCAGCCCTCCTGTGTCCATTCACGGGTGGTCGCCAGAGATGCAGAGAAATTCTTCCCCTGGGCAGGCCTTCGGCGGTTGGCCTTCCTGGTTACGTACTCGCTGCGGAGGGAAGAGTAACTCAAGGTTAGACTCTGTGGGCTTATGGGCTGTAACAAGGGGTCTGGCAGGCAGGTTGGGGGTTGTACAAGCATATGAACGACGCAGGGAAGTGATCACAAGGTGTGAAGTCTGTGTCATATGCTAATGCTCACAAGAAAGCATTCGCCACAAAAGAGGCATTAAACGACCGGCAGCCAAAGTTACTGGGCAGCTGTGACCGACACCCCGGGGAAGGAACTGCGGCAGGCTCTGCCTCTGCTTTCTCAGCTCTCGTGTTTTCAGGGGCTGGCGGAGGCTGAAAGTGAATCGGGATGGACTAGAAGGGGCCGGCTAGACGGGTAGCCTCCACACGAAGACCAGAGCCGCCCACTAAAAACGCACCACGTTGGGAAAGACGTTTTACTGTCATAATCCAAAGAGATTTTCCAGCGAAACCAGTTAATGTGTGCTCATTAAGACAGCAGAAACGGTCTGTCAACCTGACCCTCTCCGCAGTCCTTCTGTGAGCCTCAGGCTGCCCGGAGTGCGGGGCACCGGCTGCCCAGCAGCTGATTAGAATACTTCCGCCGGTGCTGCTGTGATAGGAATTTCTAAATAAGCACAGTAAGCACTTGCCTCATTCTGCGTAGGTGCTCAAAGACTGTCTAAGGATGCTAAGATGCCTAAGATTGCATTAATTAAGGAATACCAGATCAGATGTCTTCCTGCACCCAGAGAACATGTTTATTCCAGCAAAATACAGAACATTAGCCAAGGGTCAAGGCGGCAGATGCGCACACGCGGTCCCGTTCTTACTGTTAGTTCGTTATTTCACCCTCGTTGAACGGATGCGGAACTGTCAGATGATCCACGACAGGCAGGAATTCATTTTCTCTAGAGTCGCAAGGGCTGACTGGCGGCGGAGGGACACTCACTAGGTGGCGGTGAAGCTGTTTCTCTAAGGCCTCTCCCGGCGCGCTCCTCAGAACAGAAGGCAAGCGGCGTTTCCACGGGAGCCAGATCCTGCTGAATCTTCCCCATCGGTGGATGAGGGAGACCCCACCAGGGCACACTTTATGGAGTTTCCTCCAAGTTGTGTGTTATGCAGTTTTGGTTTTGTTTCATGAAACAAACATCCACACCAAAAGGGCAGTCGACTGAGCTGGAACCGAGCAGAGGCCATTGTAAGTCCTTTGTCGCTCCAGGAGCCCGTGAACGAAATGCGCACCCTCGCCCACACAGTGAGCCGCCGCAGGACCCTTGCAGAGGCGAAGACTCGGTTTTCTGAGTATTCAGTGTTTCTTGGCAAGACAACAATAAATGTAATGATATTCCTCCTTCTGCTGCCCCGTGAAATATGTCCGGTTGATGCAACTGTCGGCCCGTTGGAGGCAAGAAACACGTCTTATAGAAGTTCTTTACTGTAAATAACACTCTCAGTAAGTACATAGTAAATGGATGATTAAATCAAGGAACAAGTAAGTGAAGAAATGGATGGATGCAATGTAAGTGGTGGCACAGCTTTACGTAGTATATGGCTTTATGCCTTTTTATTTTCCCAACTAATCTCTTAAAACTGGTTTGCCCAAATTTTCCAGAATCTAGTAACACCTTCCTGAGGTGTGCTCATTGCTGCTGTGACCAGAGAAGCCACACAGCTTTATCTGCATTTGAGAGAAAATGCTAGCCGGGCAGGTGCATTACGGTTATTGGTCAGTATTGACCCCTTCACTGCTATATGCCTTCACGGGTGGGTGTCAGAAATCATTCTCTTGGCCACCTGGGGTGTTTCTCACTGATGAAATGACTCCCTTAAGAACTTAGAACCATTAAAGGAAATTGCCTCACTCACCCCTGGGTCCAAAGGGAGATCTGTGCTCACCCTCACCTGCAGGGCACGTCTTCAGGCAGAGCAGAGTGCTGTGGGCAAGGCCGGGTCCTTCCAGCTCTCTGGCCTTTGCATCACAATGGACTGAAGGTAGCCCTGCCCGGAGGGTATGTTTGACCTGGTGATGAGCCTAGACTCCATGTCCATAGGGCGCTCACCCCACTGCGGCTCTTGTTCCTTTCTGCCAGATGACTGGCTAGAATCATGGCGGTCCATCCTGGCGATGTCCACAGTATTCAACCTCAAAAGCCATGACAGAGGCCTCCTTCCTCAGTCATGCCTGTTTTATTCATTGGAAAAAGTGAATTTGCAGTGCAGAGGGTATCCTGGACCCATATTCACTCTGCCCTACATTCTAAGAGGTGCTGAGTGGGATTTCCGGTGCCAGGCTTCCCAAAGTCCTGCTTCTTCCTCAAGGGAAATCAGCCTTAACTTTCTTACAACTAAGAACTGTTCAGCCAACTCCTACCTAAACACAGGGGACCTGCTACAAGGCAAATTCATGGATTCACCCAGAGCAAGCGCAGAGCTAAGTCTCTCACGGCAACAGGTTTGGGTTCAGTCTCCCTGCTGCACTAAGTGTGAATGTGTACTTGATAGGGAAAAACTTACAAGGACAGCAGTCCAGTCCAGGTGGCTCCCTTCTGCTGCTCTTCAGAGCACAGACAGCAGAAACTTCCTTAACTTCTGCCTCCCCGGCACTCCCTGCCCTGCCGGGCACTCGCTCCCTAAACTCCCTCCCCCTTGCTTGCTTGTTTGCTGTGCGCATAGAAATGTTGCACATACGGAAGCAGAAAGATACATATTGCTCCCCTTGCCTTTGTTCGGGGCTCAAACCTTGGGAGATGACTCCCTTCTGAGCCCGCCCGCCCGTGTAAAACAAACCTCAGAACTCCAAGACCTCCAAGTGCCGCTGGGTTCTTCCATCAGTGAAGCAGTCCGGGTCTTTCCAGTATTTTCCATAACATACTGAGCACTTTGCTGTGAGCTGCGCCCTTTGCTAAGCACTGCACATGCATGAGGGCATTTGTTCCCCACATAACCTCTGTGATCAATACAATTATTGCAGCCTTTTTACAGATAAAGACACAGGCCAAGAGCAGTTGAGGCATCTGGACAATGGTGCAGAATCGGGAAAGGGTGTAGCTAGATTCAAACGAGGGGCACCTGGTTTACAGATCTGTCAGTCACCTAATGAGGCACAGATACAGTGTAGCCCTGCTTTGGGCTCTTGGTCAGACTTCAGGCGAGGAGCAGGGTGGAAGGTAGCAGCGGGCTTAGAAGGGAGGGACAGGAGAGGGCTCCTGGTGCAGGTCACCGTGTTCTGTCTCTTTGCCCCCGCTGCTGCCCCAGGGAGGGGTCTTTCCTACCCCTCCTCCAGAGCGCCGGAACAGGGAATCTGAAGAAAGAGGAGAAAGAGGCTAGACACGGCTTTACCGAGCAAGTGGTATAGGGCAGGGACAGGAGACAGGCATCATGATTAATTTTCCAAAAAGCCAAGATATAAATAGTGTGGTTTATATATATTATAACAGGAGGGACTCCATCTTAAAGCTAAGATTCCATTTTAAGAACCAGGAAGTTAGGAGGTAAGATTCCTCACATATTCTTTGGCAAGCAGACAATAACTCAACTCACCTTGGGGGCAGGGCAGGCGGTCTTGACTGACTTGTTCCCAGAGAAGCCCCTGTCTTGGAGAGGAACTGATCAATTTCTTGTGTTAAGTTAATTTTTCAGAATTTCCTGGAGGGCTGATAATGGAGGAGAGGAGACTTAATGTCCCACAGGAGATCCTGACCTGAGAGCATTTTACACGTCTATACTTCTGGCCCTTTTTCACATTCCTGAAAATCCTAAAAAGACAATCCCCAGCCTTTTAGTTCACCTCCTCTCTGAAGTTGCCCACACTTCCCTTTTCCCTTTTCTTTAAGTGCATACTTTTAAATAAAGCTTTCTCGCTGCTCAGCTTACTGCATTTTGTCTCCATGTTCTACCAGTGTTGTCTTTGTCTCTTTGTCAGCCTGCATGGGACCGGGGGGCAGGGGGGCTGAGTGTAAGTGGCCAGGGGGACGTGAGACTCGAGAAGGCGGTGCCCCAGAAGCCAAATCACGATGGCTTTTCAAGAGAGAGCGATTGATATGTGCCATCTGCCAATAGACTGAGTGAGATGGAGGCTGAGAATTGCCACTGGATTCAGCAAAGTCAGGGCCGTATGTGACCTGGGAAAGAGCTTTTCTCTGGAATGAGTATGGAGGCCTGATTAAAGCGGGTGTATGGGATGCGGAGGAGGAAGCGGAGAGGTGGCTTCTAGAGCTCTTCAGCGGGGCTCTGGGGTGAGGGAGCGCAGGAGGGTGAGGCACAGGTTGGAAGGGAAAGCCCAGTCATAAGACCAATATTTTAGGATGCGAATATTACTGTCTGTTTTATGTTGACAGACATGATTTAATAGAGAGAAAGATAACAGATAGTTGCTGAGTGAGGTCCTTGGGGAGTCGAGAGTGAAGTATTATTCATACCACAAGTGGAGAGAGTGGCCTCAGAGCCACAGGGAGGGTGTGCGGGGCGGGTGCGTGCAGGATCCCCAGGTGCAGGATCTGCCACGTACAGGATCCCCCATGTGCAGAGTCCTCCCATGTGCAGGATCCCCACGTGCAGCATCCCCACGTGCAGCATCCCCACGTACAGGATCCCCCATGTGCTCCCATGTGCAGGATCCCCACGTGCAGCATCCCCACATGCAGCATCCCCACGTACAGGATCCCCCATGTGCAGGATCCCCCATGTGCAGAGTCCTCCCGTGTGCAGGATCCCCACGTGCAGCATCCCCACGTGCAGGATCCCCACGTGCCCGATCTGCACGTGCAGGATCCCCATGTGCACGATCCCCACGTGCAGGATCCCCCATGTACAGAGTCCTCCCATGTGCAGGATCCCCACGTGCAGCATCCCCACGTGCAGCATCCCCACGTACAGGATCCCCCATGTGCTCCCATGTGCAGGATCCCCACGTGCAGCATCCCCACGTGCAGGATCCCCACGTGCCCGATCTGCACGTGCAGGATCCCCATGTGCACGATCCCCACGTGCAGGATCCCCCATGTACAGAGTCCTCCCATGTGCAGGATCCCCACGTGCACGATCCCCACGTGCAGGATCCCCCATGTGCAGAGTCCTCCCGTGTGCAGGATCCCCACGTGCACGATCCCCACGTGCAGGATCCCCCATGTGCAGAGTCCTCCCGTGTGCAGCATCCCCACGTGCAGGATCCCTACGTGCAGGCATCATCGATGAGTGCCGCTTCTATTGCTGTGAGCTGATGGAAGGTCATCTCTAATGGGACCCCAGAACGCTCTGCTTAGGTGCCAATCAAGCTGTAAAGCCCTCTAATCTCCGACTTCAGGTGGGGAGGGCTCACCCCACAGGGGAATGCCGCAGAGCGCCTCAGCAGGCACGGTTTCCCGCAGGTTCCCCCGAGACCCATCAGGCAGAATGCACCCACTGCTGCTTTCTTGAGAGTCAGTGGATCTCTATGGGCCAAGCTCAGCCCAAGACCCTCATTTTCTCTTTAAAATGGGAACAAGACTGCTGAGAGAAGGAAACTTATATATGAAAAATGCAAGAACAGTTAAATGCCATGTGAAAAAATATGTGTAGTCGATAAATGAATATATTTTCATTGCTTCCTCTTCCAAGATTAAAATTGGAGAAAGATTTAATGATTTTCAAGTTTGATCCAGGCAAACTTATGCACTTGCATATATATTATTCTATTTCCATAAAAAGACCCCAAAGCAGGTTGTATTCTTTAGAGCTAACAAAAATGCTGCTCAGAGAGATCAACAAGCTTTTACAAAATCCCCCAAAGTTGTTGAACCAGAATTCAAACTCTTATCTTCTGATTCCAGGTCCAACGTGCTTTCCGCTATTCCCTAGAATTTCCCGTCCAATGTCATATTATTCCTTCAGGCTTTATAGATGTCAGTACAAGAGCTGTCCATTCTGACAGCATTTATGTATCTTTTGAAAGTCAGAACATCTTTTATTTAAGGACTTATGCAATAAATTCATGCTTGAATTTAGTTTATGAGAAAAGCTTTCATCCCCTCCTTCCCATCCTGTGTCTCTGGGGCGACTCTCTCTACTCTTTTCTACTGACAAACTTAAATGTTTTCTTCTGCCAGAAAGTCAAAAGCTTCATAACTCTCATGCCTTCTCTTCTCTTCTTACTGTGAAGAAATTTAATTCAGCCAAATTTAAGGCCTAATCATGGTAATCAAATCATCCTAAGTACCTTAACACTGGATCCCTTTATTTCTGAAATGTAAGGGGTCTTCTGCTCTTTATAACATATTTTTTCCTTCAGAGCATCATCAAACATTTTTGAGTAAATAAAGCAAATACACAATAAATAAAAATGAGGGGTAACACTGCAATTTTGTCAGATACTTGAAGAGGTGCTGGGTCCAAGATGGCAGAGCAGCTGAGCTAATCAATTAAATTGCTGGGCAGTTCGGGGGATGCCGAGTCAGACAGAGAGACTGCTAAACCATTCTCCTTGAGGAGTTAAGGAAAATCTAGAAGGATTTGGGAGGAGAGACAGGGAGAGGAGCTTGGACGAGAGAGAAATGAATGTATGCACTGGGCACGGAGAGCAGACTGGGGAGCACCGTGAAGATGCCCTGGGGGGTCTTGTGGGAGTTTACAGGTCCGTGAGGGGTGAGAGACAGAGATGGGACACAGGGAGAAGTCAAACCATGAGGAAGTTACCCCAAAGCCATTCCCCCCTCCTACAGGGGGCTCTGGAGCTAGGAGGGCCCTTCCAGGTTGCCCCAGATGGACACATGGACTTGAGCCCTGCAGGAAAGGGTTCTGGCCTTGGGGGTGAGGGAGGGGGGTGGTGATAGGCGAATGAGCCACTGATCGATTCAATGAAGAACATCGTCATCTTTTCACACTTTCATCCTTGACTGGCCTTTCTCAATGGCAACCTGCTGCATCATTCTTCCCAATATTTACTTCAGAAAATGAGAAACACCATCCTAAGTGGCTTCCACATGGTTTCCTTAAACCTCAGAGCACACAGATGGAAAATGGTCAAAGCGACACTGAAATTGGAGAAGACCATTGGTCGATGACCGTGCCTTTGTCTGAGCGGGAATATCATTGACTCGCAGTCACAGCCCAAGGGCAACATGCCCTTGAGCCTCACAAAGGCTTGGAGTTTACTGCCTCTGCTCTCTAACTAGGCCTTTGGAGAACTAAATAAATAATACCACCAATTGGAACTTGGAGGGGAAATGAGCTCTCAAAGGACAGAATTGAATTTTCTGCTAAGAGTTGCTCATTACTTCTCATTTCAAAATCTACATTCCATTTGCAATGTCTGCCGTGGACAGACTGACCACTGAGCTGAGCATTACTGACAGGTGAGGACGTCCCCGACAGCATGTCTAGTGTGGTTGCCCTTCAAAACGCAGTCCTACTCAATTGATTTCCAGTAGTGGTATTATATTGAAATTGCACAAGTGCTTTCAAATCTGGGACTTATTCTGTGACTTAGGGCAAATCACTTTCCCCCTCACTGTGTCCATTTCTCAATCTTAAGAGACACTGGAGGGAAAGTTAACACTTGGTCTGTGCAATGACCTGGTTTGTTCTGAGAATGAAATATATTAAATGAACAAAAAAAATCACTCAGAATTCAAATACACAAGGATTTTCACAGAGATATCACAGTCTGATATAGGGGTTCTCAAACTGACTGCTCTCTGGAATTGCAATAGTTATTTAAAACAGCAGTTCTGGACACTATTGCAAAAGAATTTGATTCCGGAGTTGTGGGATGGAGCCCAGGAATCAGCATTCATAACAAGTACCCAGGCAACTAAGAGGCAAGCAGCTCAGACCCACACATGCAGAAACAACCCTAGCAGCACCCCCTCCCACCAGGCTTCCTTCCCCATTCCCGTGTCACACAGGTTTGCCATGGCCCCGAGCCTCATCACATCCCCCGCACACCAGGAATTCCAAGGACCGTACTGCAGGGTCATGCTGAGAAGTGAAAAAGGCCCTCTTCACAGCGTGGGACCCACTCCAAGTGATTGTCAGGGAGACCTTATGAGGTCAGTGGTTATGGGGGATAATGTGGCTCAAGAGCTACCACTCTGGGGTGCTTTGGAGAGGAGAGACAGTAAGGAACCGTGGATGGGATTCTTCTTGGGAGAATTCTTGAAACTCGAGCCCGGTTCCTCTCCAATCTGCTTACCCCCAGCAAGGTTCATTCCAATGACCTTCCGGATTGTGGCTACCATTACTACTTCTGTGCAGAAGTCGTGATTTTCAGTAAAGGTGCATCCTACCATGATTAGCAGAATAAAGGCTACCATGTAGCTCCTAGGTGATGTTCTACCTTGATTTTTAAAATGTAGTCACAGCCATATACCTACCAGAATATACCCTGAATTAATTATGCTCAAGTGCTCACAAATGTTCTAACTAACTAAATCAACTCCCCATTATTCCTTTCTATTGACAACCACAAAATTAAGTAGGTTACAATTCATATTACCCTTGAATGGTATTTGAAATGAAAAACACAATCACACTACCCTTGGACCATTGACAGTGGAGAGTGTCCAGGTTTCTCTTTGTTGAACCACCACCTGACTTTGCAGGTGATTGACAGCTTTCTTCTATTACCTTGCCATTTACTGAGCACATTTGGGGCTAGAAGCTCAGCAGAACTGAACGTGGCTACAGATGCATTCATAGCACACTCAGCGAGACCTTCAGGAGCCACACGCTGCAGCCTTGGGAAGCTCCCGATACTGCCAGCTGCTGCTTGTAAACTGTGCACCTTGAAATGGGAAAAACACGTCTTTCCCTGTCAGGCAGAGGCGAGGCCGTGTGCGACTCCCCTGGGCTCACGCCCTCCACTGCTGTTAAAAATGAGCTACTGATTTTCCTCGTGCCATACAATGTGCTGAGGAAAGCTAGCAGAGATACATGCCCAGTAAAAAGCTGATTAAGATTATTCTGCTATAAAAATGAGATGTTGGAAAAGTTTTGACAACATGTAGAAATAATGAGCAAGTACTGCTCAGAACACAGAGCAGGTTGTCATCACAGGGAACCCTTACAGGTGTGTGTCCCAAATATCGGGTTATTCTGTCATTAAGTTCAATGCTGAACTAGCAGGCTGACTATTAATAGTGCCTCCTCTGCAAATAAATTGCACCTCTGAGACCATATTCTTTTAGAAAAATCACTGAGGACAGAATCATTTTAGGGGCACTGATGCATTACTCACTAGAAGAAAACAGTATCCTAATGCATAAAAAAGCGGGGGGACATGAAGTAACTTTTGGGTTTTAAATATCACATTAAAAATTCAGTCATTATCTTTTTTCTTTACTCAGATGAGGAAACTCTCTATATATCAAAAATCCAAAGGCCCCTTATAAAGCTCTTTTACTAGGATTTGCAGAGACAGTGGGTACAGCAGGTACCTCTTCTCTGTAGCCCAAGACGAGGGTATCCCGCAGGGCACTGAAGGGCAGATTTTCCCTCTAGAGCTCTGGTTGCAGGCAGCCCCGGGGCAAATCAGAACAGGGGGCCTCTGGGACGGAGACCCCACAGGGCAGGATGCCCCGTGTGGATGACTTTGCTCATGTCTGGACTCCGTGGCAGCGATCGTTATAACAATGAGAACGGGCTGCAGCCAAGAATATTCCCTAAAGTCCCTTGGGACGACATGGGTTTAGTTAAGGTGCCTCGTGAAGAATGCAGGGCTGGTTCGGCTCTTGGCATTAAAGTTTCAGGTCCAGGCTAATGTGCTCGGCATCATGCGGCCAGCGTGTGGCCTCGGTCTCCCTGGGGCGTCAGTCCGCCCCAGCAGTAACCAGCCCCCGTGGGGGTCGGCACGGTGTTCCGCAGCCCAGATGGTAACAACAGTACTAGCGACACAGCACTTTGCGGTGTACAGACTGAGTCCTTGCAGCAGCTCCGTCGCGAGGGTCAAGTCTGGGTTCTAGAGAAAGAGGCCCGTGAGCTTGGATGCAAGAATCATGGACTTCTGTTTCACCCCGATTCCTCTTAGACTGAGAAACTCAGTGCTTAAGGGCAAAGCTTCTCCTGGGCTCCGCACATGCAGATAATTCCCCTCCCGGCGCTCTTCCTCTGCTCTCCCAGGGCACCCTCCGCACCCCAGGAGGAGGTGGAGAAGGCAGTGAGACACGACCGGCATCGTGGGCCCCTTTCTCCTCCCCCTCGGCTCAGACCCGGCCCCTGAACGGCCCAGGCGGGTCGACCCGAGGAACCACCAGCAGAACAAGACAGCCAAGCACACAGGGCTTCAGTCAAAAAGGGCCCTTATCCGCTTTGTAGAAATAACGTGATTGTAAAATATTAGATGACCTGGCCTTGATGTTCATACATTGAAAAGGGTATTCTACAAAATACTTTTTAAATTCTCACGTTAAGAAGGAAAACAAAAAACATATGTTTTCACCAACTGAAGGGAGGGAGTGAAAAGTCAT
Source organism: Manis javanica (assembly GCF_040802235.1). Classification (NCBI taxonomy): domain Eukaryota; kingdom Metazoa; phylum Chordata; class Mammalia; order Pholidota; family Manidae; genus Manis; species Manis javanica. The sequence goes on along the minus strand of NC_133170.1, from coordinate 1,661,036 downwards.
TACATGGTTTCTTGTCCAAGAAGGACAAGAATTTTCTCCCTATTCTATTAGGATGTACCATTTTACAGGCCAGAAAATAAAAATAGAATTAAAAAGGGATGTCACAAACAATACGTGAAAAGCAGGCCTCTATCCCAGGATCGTTCCCCTTATTTTTGGGGGGCTTCGTTTTGGGGCTCCATGCCAACTCCTGCCTCACAAGTCTCACTCAGACTCTTGCCCCAAATGAAAGACTCCTCTGAAATTGCTGTTAATTTTCCATTTTTTGAACGAAACACCAGAGGAGCAAGTGACCTTCCGGTCCTGCTTGTCTACAGACACATTCTCGGTTCTGCAGCGGGGACCTGCCTTTAGTCCAGGCTGTGTCTGCTGCTGACACTCTGACGCGCCTGGGTCACGCTGGGCGACTCCTGGCCCAAATCTGTTTTCACAGGGATCGAGAAGCTCCAGGGAAAGTAGTCATCAAAAGGAAAGTAAAAGCAGGTATGACACACTGATCACAAAGCTTTTGTCAGTGGAGGAGAATGAGAATTCTGAGTACAATATAGAGCTGTCACTCAAACGCATCTCCAGCCCAATGCATGTTCAGAGAAAGAGAAAATAACTAAAGACCAAGAGGGCAACTAAAGGCCAACTAAGGACCAAGGCTCTGAAAATGTTGGTGCGTAAGCAGTGTTTCTGGGGGACGCTGCTGATAAATCATAATGCTAAAGGAGGGGGAATCCCACCCCTGCCCCTTTATCCACTACTGACTTGAGTGCCTGGGCGATGGTGCTGGGGGAGTGGTTTGGTCCTAGGAGATTATGGGGCCCAAAGGGGCCCGTGGAACCTAATGGGACAATAGTGGAGCCCCAGGGGGCCGTAATCACTCATGAGAACAGGCGAGACAGCTTTCCGTGTCGTCTAGGAACGCGTGGTGGTGACTATCGCAGGAGCAGGGCACTTGATTCTTCAAGCGGGTGCAGGAGCAATTCATTTGTTTTTATTATTATAAGTAAGAAGTTTTAACTTTATAAATAATAACCTCATCTCTACTCAAAAGCTAGAGATGTCTGGGAAACACAGATTCAATTTTATCCTGCTTCAGTTCCTGTGCAGGGAGTGTGTAGAACTGTGGAGGGTGGAATGGAGATGAGGGAGGGCCTCTGAGTGGGCAGCCCGTATGCCATGCCCCTTGATTTGAGATATGGGAGCCTCGCAGGTGGAATCTGACCCCATACACGGGGGGCAAGGAGAGGCCAAAGGAAGACGCAGGCCACTAGAGGCGGGCCGGCAGCCGGTTCAACAAGCAAAGGAACTTCCATACAAGGCTTGTCTTGCGTGGCAGAAAGATGAGTAGATCTCCACACCTGCCACCCTAATCTTACAAATTTATGTAGAAACCTTAACTGGGTGCAGCCACATGTCCAGATAGTCAAGGCTGTGCCCTTGAAAAGGGCTCTCATTTTAGGAACAGTTCAAAGGGCAGGAAGGGGCCAGGAGCCTCCCATTGCTCCAGTCCAGCTCGAGGGTCAGCCAGGACTCCCATCCTCTCCATGACCTCCTCCTACAGCCACTGGTCCTCAGGTTACCTAGTGACAGTGTTAATATCTGCAGCTGCCAACATCCACTAGTGCCGTGCAGTTCCAGGGACCTGCAATACCCGCTGGTCCTGTGCTCATTTCTCCTACTAGGGCTTCAACCAGTTGTAGGAATTACAAAATGAAGAGAGAGCAGTAAAGCAATAGGTAGAAACCATACTAAGAACATTCCATCTTCTGCTCATCTATTACCAAGTAAATCAGCCAACATGTTTATTTTTTATTGTTTATCTAAGGGTAAATGACATAATCCTTGAGCATTTCTGGCTAGTTATGATACATGGATGCATGTGTATATTATATACATAAATAACATACATGCATAAATAACATGCATGCACATATATACTGAATTATATATTTTAGTTGCATGCATGTGTTTAAATGTATCTTTTACTTAGACCTACATGAATATATATTTAAATAAGTCTTAAAAAATCATATGCTACATTTTCTGTATTGGCTTTCAATAGTGACTGCATTTGGCTTCAGAAATATCTCCATGGAACGTTATTGTCAGTTTTTTTCTGTTTTTTATTTTTAATGGAGGAGCCACTTTCATCCCAGGTTAATGGAAGTCATGTTGTTTGACTGATTATTTTTTAAATTCATAAATCTATCAAGTTAGGTAATTTTAATATTTTCAGAAAGGTTAGTGGAAGAGGTGTAGAGACCATGTTCCTGTTAAAGAAAATTGCTGTAGATTTTTAAAAATGAAAAATGCTTAGTTCTGAGCATTTGCATAAGTACAAATGTGAAATTTTAATGGGCAAGGTGGCACTGGTCCAACATAGATACTTTAGCTAGCATCACAGGTCACACTTGTGTCTGGACTGCGTGACCCTGTTGTCTGGGTTCATGGACAAAGCGTTGGATAAGGACATAAGTCTTTGAGAAGACATAAAAGAAGTTTAGACCTACTGCCAAAAATGAACATTTGTAGGCAAAATTGAAAAGTAAGAAAACCATTTAAAATATTCGGGGGTTTTCTGATGAGGTTTCAAAGGACTCTGTGCTTGAGAACTGGTGGGGGTCTAAGTTTATCTGACACAGAGACGCTGGTGTTCTCTTAGCCTCTGAACAGCAAGAGCCCTGAATGAGGGGGCAGAGTATTCCCAGCTCACCTGATTCAGTTACGTGTCCCTGTGGCATAATCATGAAACATTTAATAGGTATTTCACTCTGTGATGTTATGATACACAACATCTTAACATTGTAATAAGATTAAGGCCATTACCTAGGAACTGTTGGTCTGGATTCTGACACTTTCCTGAGACTTAGTTTCCCATATTTAAATTGGAAAACATAATTATCTCTAAATATTTTTACATTTGTGAAGATTAAAGGAGACACTGTTTATGCAAGTTCTAAATGAATGTAAAATATCTTTGATGAGAACTACATTAAGCAAACCCTGGATCAGTGCGGCCCACACACAAACATAAAGGCCCAGGACCTTTCCACAAAGCAGCAAAAAGGAAAAAGGAGGGAGAGAGGGAAAGAGGGAGGATGAATCGATCCATTTCGTTTATGACACATCCCCTCTCAAAAAAAGAGATCCAGATTTAAGCTGAATTTAGTCAAACTGGTTCTTGTAAATAAACACACAAGGCTGTCCACTAATGAGGTCCTCTTTGAAAAACTAAACTAAATAAAACATAAGAAAATTCTATTAAATCACTGGCCGTAAGTTTAGAATTTTTAAAACAAGCAAAGAAAAAGCTGTGTATAGTCTGGTGTTAGTCTCTGTGAAGCTGTCAGGCTAAGAAAATCAATAATAAACATAAGTAATACTACAGGTGAGAAAGAAGTTTAGACCTCTTGAGAACAAGCTTTTCAAGATGCTCTCAGGCCCTGGAGCAATACAATCAACATATAAATAATTGACACCTAATTATAAATCATTTTGATCTGTTCAAAAGCAGGTCCCAAAGGGGTGCTGGTAAGCAATGCTTTGCCTGCCTGGTTCCAATTACATATTAATTAAACTTTAATTGGACAATCAAGCCCAGTTTCAATTAATTAATTAATTAACATACTAGAAAACCAACAGCAAAAACAGTGCGATTTTACAATTAATTTTTTAGAAGCAATTGTACAATTACTGCCAGTATCAGATCAGCTTCCTTAGGAAATGTGAATTATTGTGCTGTTAATGCAGTAGGATTTGCTTCATATTTTGGCCCTTGAATTCGCAAAGCTTTCACATTTGTAATCTTCCAACTTGCTGTTCTCTAGGTCTGTCAAATCACAATGTTAATACATTTATCTTTAGTTTCCATATTCAACAAGGCAGGTTTGTTCAACCAGCTTATTCATAAATATTTGACTTCACCAGGATGTCATTTTGGCTGAATGATTTATAATGGAGAAAGAAGAGAAATACTGTGACTTCCTAGTCATGGCCCTGGATGTTAGCACAAGAGCTGATATGAGGAGCTTGGGCAGTGTCCACAGTATTTGGCCAGTCTGTTTAATTTGCTAATTCTCTTCAACACTTTGCTGAACAGTTGCTTCCTTTAAGGAGTGTTAGAAATTTCCAGACAGAGTCTAGGGAGTGGACACTTAGTGAATTTGTACATCCTCAGCTCTTTGTTGGCTTTTAATTCAAGCTTCTGGTCTACTAAAATGTTGGGAACTGTGCTGTGCCTTGACTGTGGCCTTGCCCTAGACAGCCATGAATTCATGTGAGCACGTCTCACTACCATATTTTGCTTTGGGCACAGTGGGAAGGGAGGTAAATGGGAGAAAGGGGTTCTCATTCAGGAGGCTGACATGCAACACAAGGGGCAATGGTGAAGTGGACGGTGAGAGTCAGGAGCCAACTTCTGGGGTGACCTTTCCCATCAGTTTCCTCCCACCCCATCCAACGGGCGTAGCAGAAGACCCACCTCTCCTAATGCCAGCAAGTCTTGCTCCCTTCCCTTAGCTGCTCCCAGCTAAGGGTCACGTCTTTGTTGCCAGGCAAAGCCAGTTTTAGGAACCCCCACAACATGTTTGGGCAGTAGAACAAATAGAACACCCCTGAGTGAGTGGTGGACAGTTTCTAGAGAAATACTATATTAAGCAGGTGCTGGGAATGCCCACTGGGTGGGGAGAACCATGGCTTCTTTCCACATTTTGCACCCCCTCCTTCCCAGCACCCTGATCGTCCTTGACATACCTTGGGGGGCAGATAAATGCCCGATGAAGCAATTCATAAATAACCCTGAAGTCAGCACAGAAAGAAGCTTTGCTCCTGCGTCTGATTTGTCAGTTGTCATTGTTTTATTTCTCTTGCCTGTTCACGGATCCGGTGGCCCGTGGGCTCTCTGTGGAAGCCATTTACGTTACTGTGATGTTAATGCTTGCTTGCATTTTATCATAACCAAGATAAAAACAGATTCATAGGGAATCAAGACAGACTTGCATGAAAGTTTAAATGCATTCTGTATTGGCCTGAAATTGGGGAGGCGCAGACACTGATATTTCATTAACATTTTCTGGTAGCTTTCAAACTGTTGCCCAGCAGTCAAGCCACAATCCGGGATCCTACTCTGGTTAATTTAAAATCTGCCAAAGCCAATGGTCGTTCTTTTAAAGTTAGAGAAAACCACGAACTCAGCTCAGCACTATGATGCTCAAGACTTCCACACCCACGAATGACGGACAAGGCAATCGGACCAGAGTGAGGATGGGCACTGGGCACAGCTAGGAAACATGGGCACGAGAGAAAGTCCTCTGTTTGGAGGTCCAGAGATAACGGACAATGAGGGACACTGGCCCAGACCCTAAAGAGAAAGAGACTCCTCCTTATGGCTGCTGGTGCCTTGGGGACATTCGCTGAAGACTAAACAGAATATTCACAGGGGTTGGGGCCACAGATGGAGTCTGGAAATGAGCTGCATCTTGGATCAGGACCCCAAAAGGCTGTATGTCAGGAGAAAGGGTGCCCCGGCAGTATACCAGCCTCTCTGACTGCAGCCTGGTTTCAAACCATCCGGATCAGGCAGAACAATCTCATTAAGAAATCAGATTAAAATGATCTCTGAATGTCTCTGTTGCCGGGTACATGTAGAAGGAAGATATAATATTGTTCTATGCCTCAGATTATTTCTAGAAACATCTTTGCAAACCCGAGTAACACAGAGAGTCAATGATATGACAAAACCTGTGAGGGGATAAGACAGCGTGACTGGCCCCAGCAGGAAAGAACAGACAATCGGAGCACCCAGAGGCCACAGGCATCACCTAGTAATCCCCGGGCACCCTGAATTCAAAGTCACTAAAAGTAACTTGAAACTAACTTCATTTCAACAAAGAGTAATCAAGAACTATTCTAGATAAATTCAGGAATATAAATACCAGTAAGACATAAAGATCACTTCCAGGGAACTTAGTGTAATCATAAAAACATGTATGTCTTTTTTCTTACTTTACTTAGTAGGTATTTTTATGTAGAAACTGCTAGGCTCTAAGGATAAAAAAAGAGAAAAAGAAGGCAGCTCTGATTCCCATTAGACCCCCGTGTGAGTGCGAGAAGAGGCGTTCATCGGCGATGCCAAGGTAAGTGGAAAACCAGTTGTGCTTCTCTGAAGAGGCGAGTCGTGCTCTAAGGGTCGTGTTAGAAGCAGAGAGAAGTGACAGTGGGTGAAGAGGGGGCTTACCTAGCAAGCTGGTGTGGGGGGTGCAGGAGAAAGGCACGACTTCACTGCCGTTTCTGCAAGGATAACCTGAGTACAGGTGTCTTGGGCCTAAACCCACTAGCAGCTCTGCGTCCCCTGTAGATGGTGTCTGTGTAACAGCTTATTCAGTGGACGGGGGCGGACGGCAGCAGTAAGTTGCAGCTCAGACGTAGAAGCCAATCCAGCCTCATCTGAGTTCGAACTTCAGCATCACTTCAAAGCCGCAGGGCGGGGCTGGGAACGTGTCTGCCCGCGGACTTCCCTCTGATGCCCTCTCGTGCTGGTGCTTGTAGCTCTGGGATCCGGCGAGTGAGGGGGACCAAGGGAGAAAGAGAGACGAACCGCCCACCCAGATGGGGCTGCAGGTGATTCTCTCCCAGCCAGCGGGGCGGCCCTAGCGCCGCTCACTCACGGAGCCCACTGGGGCTCCCTGGAGGGTCTCCCCACCGGGCCACTCATGCGGGGGGTGCAGTGCGCCCTGCTGGGCCTGCCTTGGACTCTCCACACCCACAGCCCTGCCTCTAGCTCTTGCCGCAGTAACTCGGCCCGCGGTGCCTTTCCCCTGTGGCACCCTCACCCGGGAGCCGGCCCTTCCTCGGTGGCCATGCACAAGGCGCACGCAGCCGCGGCGATGCCCAAAGGACCCCTCTGCGCGCTGCTCAGCCCTGGCCTTGCTGCTGGTCACAGAGCTCTGCCCGGCTTCTCGCCCTTACGATTCTCCAGTCAGCAAGCACAGGCGGCCTCTGGGTCCAGGCAAACGGCCTCTGGGTCCGGGCAAACGGCCTCTGGGTCCGGGCAAATGGCCCGAGGGGTTGCCCCAGGCTGGCGGCTGCCCGGGAAGGGCCTCGAGAGTCTGCAGCTGAAGAGCACAAACGTGCCCATGAAACGCTGGCATCCTCAGGCTCTCTGCACGCCTCTCTCCCCGTCAGAGACGCAGGGGGAAGCAGCCGGGAAGGTGAGAACCCCCTCCAGCCCTCAGGCCCACTGCCCCTGGCAATGACTCCTCAACAGACCAAACTCTTGTACAAGCCAGAGGGGGGCTGGGGAAGGGGAGGCCTGCTTTGGACTCCATAAGACCTAATAAGGCATCTGCCGCTCCTCTTGACATCAATTGCCCTCAGTTTGGGGGCTTCAAGCAGATTTGGAGGGAACGAGAATTGCACTCAACACCCGGTGCCACCTGCGTTCCTGATCATGACTTGGCACACACTCGGGCTGTGACCCCTGACCCCTGCACCTTGCACCCCACTCCTGTACTGCAGGTGCCCACAGCTGCTGGCAGTGTTCCACTACAATTTGCCCTTCCATGCTCCCCGAACTACTGCCGCCTCTGCTTGAAATCTCCATTGTTCCCCACTTGGTCGGTCAAATGTCTATTGATCTTTCCAGATGAAACATTCTCCTTTATTACTCATTGTTCCTTCATATGTATCTATCATGACAATATTACACTGAAGAGTAATTATTGAATTCAACCAGAATTTACTCACTATCTTCCAAGAGATGAAAATCGCCACCCTTCTGGAGTTGAGATTCTTACTCCTATGAATCTAGGCGCTTCGTGACGGCAGAAGGTACGTTCTATTTACCGCATGTTCCCAAACACGCAGCACGCACCCTTAGGCAGGGAAGGTAAGTGAATGAGCTAGTGAAACAGGTGCTACAGAAAGAAGAGCGCTGACAGATAGACGCAGGCACTGTGGGGACACAGACGAAGAGGGACTCCCACTAAGATCGTCGGGCAAGCATTTTAGAGGGAATTACATTGGTTCCAGGTTTTGAAGGAAGGTGCTATGGGTTGAATTGTATCCCCTAAAAGTTCCTATGCAGAAGTCCTGACCCCCAGTAGCTCAAAACGTGTCCTTAATTGGATATGGGGCCATCACAGATGCAATCAGTTAAGATGAGGCCATCCTGGAGTGTGAACCCCTCATCAATATGACCAATGTCCTTATGAAGAGGAGAGCAAGGAAGCCATCGCAGCTGCCATGCAGAGGGGGGTGGAGTGGGGGAGTCTCTGGAGATGGAGATCAGAGGGTTTGGGGAAGCGAGAGCTAGGGTGCAATGAGGAGAGGCAATCAGAGCTCGCTCAGGCTTGCTTCCCTCCTCCTGGGATCGCACACAAGAAGATGTGACCACCCCAACCTGCTCCCTGTGGGTACAGTGACACCCAGGGGGGCACATCTGGCCCAGAACAGTCAAGATGCGCGGTACCTCATGTGCAACTTCACAGCCACTACACACTCGAAGAAATGGACAGTCTGACGGCACGTCCGGCTCTTGCAAAAGAAATCTTGACATTGTGAGGTGTATGGGTTGTGCTCGAAGGGTGAGGGCTGGGTTTTTCACCTTGGAAGAATGATGAATTATTGGAAAGCTCTCGGCTTGATTCTGTTTTCCCCACAGCACATATTTTCTTGTAGCATTTAATGCATACAGACCAGGAAACTTTGCCAAATGTTATATATAGAAAATGTTCTCAATATCTTAAGAGTCAAGCCAGCATAGAGGTGATTGAATATTTACGTAATTAGAGAGCATGGTCAGAATGTAAATAGATCATTAGAGGCACCGTCTCTGCGGAGAGCCCTCTAGTTCTGGCCAAGGTCTGGATTAATGCAAAGGGAACAAAGGCACCGAATTACATGCCAAACTCTAGCTGCAAGGCTCACTCAGACCTCAGTCAGTGACCTGGCCAATTTTAGATTGGAGAGAAGCCCTACTTTGCAGATATCCATGCCTATCATTGATTAACATTCACAAAAAAAAATGAGTCCTCACGGCTCTCTGTGGAGGCCTGGAATAGTTTATTATTCTCTATTTGGAGGCAGAGACATTTGCAAGAGTCACTATAAAGATTGTTTTTTTTTAAATGATTGCATAGGAATCCAGGAGGGGCAGAAAATCGAGCTTGGTCCTATGCTCTGGTTGAGAGGACAATACTCATTTCCAACTTTCTGAGGGTTGAATTCTAGCCATTGTGAGCAGACTGACAAGCCTTATCTAAATTGCCATTTTTCAAAAGCTCACTGCAAATGTGGTAGGGAAATTGTCCCCCGCCCAACTCACACCCTACATAAACAGAGCACACTCTCATTAGGATTTCATTTTAGATTCACTGGAAAGGACTCGAGTTTCATTTCTGAAATTCCTATCTAACCAGGTATAAAGAACACCCATGGGGAATTAGAAAACATTTTTTGGGGAAAAAAATGAAACTAAATACTGCTTCAGTCTAGGTGTCATTAAAATCTGCTTCTTTCTTTCTGGCCACGTATTCTCCCAAATAAGGCAGCAAATGCTTTTGAACTGGTCCTGACCGTCACCCTCTCCCAGGGAGAAGGCAGGATTCATCGGGTGGCATTAGAAAAATGGCGCAACTGGAAAAGATCTTGGAGTTTGTAAGTTGAGCCCTTGCACTGTAAGAACCATCACGCAGGGGCTGAATAACTTTCCCCAGGTGGCAGAGTAAAAAGCATTGCCCTGAAATGTAATATGATTTTGAGATCCTGATTTGAAGTATTCTGTGTCAAATGTAGTATTCAAGCTCTTAGGAACTGAACTGAATTTCAGACCCCCGAGTCCTGGCTTGACTACAGCATGAAGCAGGATAATAATGCCTCCAAAGGATCAGGCTTGAAATGCGTTGGGTGTGTAAGTCCTTAATGAATGTTAGCTACTATTAAGAAGAGTTTTCAGCTGCCGGGAAGTATTAGGTGGTTCTTACATGCCTCTCTGTTTATGATGTGAACACCCTTCAAAGCTCAGGACCAAAAAAGCCACACGGAGACTTAAGGACACAGAGAATATAAGGAAACTATGCAACCCCATTATCCTTTAGCCATTAGAGAGCCTTTGCTGTCTCGAACATCCCTTGCTGGCCTATTTTAGGGACACCCTCCCTGGGAATGAGACCCCTGGAAGGGACTGGCCTCGCGCCCGTGCCCTGTGGGACCACTGGGCGGAAGGCCTCACCAGCTTTCCTGGAGGCTTCGGTCTGAGTCTGAGCGAGGCGAGGTGCCCTTGATTTCTGCAAACACTACCGATGCCTCTTCATTCGTTTCCTGGTCATGGACACGTGGTCTTCATTTCTTGCTGGATTATGGCAGGTGTGGGCTGAGGAAAGAGGAAGGAAGAAGAAACGGGAGCCGATTTCCAGTCCTGCACGCCCTTCCTTCCCACGCCTTGGAGCCCGAGTGGTTGTCCCTTTATCTTCAGGGCAAACGTCACGAAGATGGTTATGTCATCACCGAATGAAAGTTCATTCCTGGGCAAGACCGGGAGGCGCATGAGGGCAGGAACCAGGCAGCTCAGGTGGCAGAATGGGGCTCAGAGGAGCCCTGGGGCTTCCTTGGGGCCTGTTTGGGGTGGGAGAGGATGTAAGCCTGTGGCTTTTTCGCAGCCTTTCCCTCGGCGCGCACAGCAGAGCCCCGGCAAATGCTACGCAACAAATGGCTGCGCGCGTGCGCACTCCCTGCGGCGACCAGGCGGCTCTGAGCCTCCCCTGCAGACGGAACGGAGCGGGGGGCGGAGGGGGCAGAGAAATGAAAGGAACTAAGTTATCAGGCTTCTGCCTCTCACGTGCTGCCTGAGGCCCGCACAGCCTCTCCAGGGTGGACGAGGCGCCGCGGGCCGGCCGCCTGCTGACCCTCAGCCACGGGCCCTCCACGGCGAGCCCCGACGTCTGTTCCCTTCTTGTTCCCCGCTGTTCGTCTGGGATCACATTTACAGTCATTTGAATTAAGCACTAATTAACCAATTAGCAACTGTAAACTTTTTTTTCTTTTCTTTTTAAGCTCTCTAGGATTCATGGCTTCTTTTCCAAGCTAAGTTTCTGTCTAGGAACGGGCTTATGTACGGGGAACGCCTCTCTTTGTAAATGATACGCAAGTGGGGACTCCCCCCTGCTGCCTGCAGGCCCAGACCCCGGCCAAGCCCCTCTTGCAGCCGATCCCGTCCCTCCATCCAGCTTTCCCTGCCTCCGCAGGAGGAAAAATAAAGGTGTGGGGAGACTGTGAGGAAATAGATCCAGATGGAGAGGAAGACACACAGCTTCTAGTTTCTGCTCTGTTTACATTCCATGATGCATTTCTTTTGATGATAATAATAAAACTTAGCTCAAAGATGATCACGTTGCAATAAAAGTGGCAGCAGCCATTTCCTGGGCGCACGGAGCCGAGTGCAGGTCTGAGGAAGTACCTGCCGCCCGGCTCCCTCCAGAGGACCAGGATCCTGGGGGCGCTGCCACTTTCTGGCCCTCCAGCCCCAAACCAATCACTTTACCTCATTACAAGTCCTGTGTCGTTTGTAAAATAAAGATAATAATAGTGGGAATGGAAGTAGGTAACATATACATAGCTTTGCACAGAGTCTGATGCAAAACTAAACACCAAACAGAAGCTGCCTTTGGAGGTATCCAGTCAACTAACAGACATTATACATAACAGGTCTAATTCCCAATGCTGTGATGTTAACACTTCCATTTTCCTCTAGATTTTAAGGCCATTCAGGCATGGAATCATTTTGAGAATGAAGTACTCTGATTATTGAGACTATTCCCCCATGTGTATTTCCCATAGAAAACCCCTGTCCCCTTTGGCCAGGACTTCTAGACAAACCAGACTCATCATTTAGCCAGTTAGTCCAGGAGAATAGAAAGTCTGATGAATTCACAGGATGCCGTGAAATTAGCCCAGCAGCTAAATGAACTGGGAAATGGTTGACTCTTCACAACAGGTTCTTTGCCTCCCTAAAAGTTGAACCCCTTCTGATTATAGGGATTCTCCCATTTGGTGAAAATGCAGAATCTCCCACTGGGAAATGGGAGGACTGAGACACCCTCTCCTCTTGAGACTTGGACGAGGACAGACAGGTGTTCTCGTCTCAGGCTGTGGACCTTGAGAGAGCCGGGCAGCTGACGTGCGGGAGAAGCGAGGCCGCGGTGGCCATCTGGAGCGCTCACCTGGTGGAGGCTGCACAGAAGCTCTAAGGGGATCGAATGGCAGGTCCAGACTGTTTCTTGCACCCAAGGCTTCATGATTCTGGTATGTTTTCTAAGCCTGGTTCTTTGTTCTTTCCAAGGATTCTGTGAGATTCCAAAATCCTTACAATAATTTTTTTTGCTTAAAGTTTGCTAACGTTGATTTCTGTTGCTTACAACTAAAAATCCTAACTGAAATCCTATTGTTCTTTCCTTTGACTGAGTACATGACAACTGAGATGATTTGGGTGCTTCTGCTCTAATCTGAAGCGAAGAATTGAGGGCTGCCTTTCCTCCCACCTCAGAACTATCCCCCCGACTGGCCACAGAAGATGCTTCTGATGAACATGGGAAGAAAGAGAAAGAAGGAAAGAAAAGACCAGGGCTGTTAGATGTCCCCTAACAACTCCTGGTCTCTTTTAGGCCTTGAGTCCAGAGTAGTACTTTTATTTTCCTATCAGTTCTAGTGACTTTGGGGCACAAACATGACTTGGCTTAAAACATGCACACACACACCAGGAAAGGCCTCCAGGAAATATTCTAGTTAGTTGTCAATACATTAAAATTTTAAAACAGAATGACTAAAAATGAAAACGTAATTATTTAAATGATAGGCAGTGACAGCCATCAGCAGGCATGCAGATACTACATTTTACTTTTTATAGCCTTAATCTTTACCCTGTCTATTCTACTCTGTGTAATAGTGGAATGTGAGAAAGTGAATTTTATTTCCTCAAGGCAGAGGTTAGTGCTTTTTAAGGGTAACAGTGTGATCGAGGGGAGGGCCTCTTTACGCAACCTCTGAGCCTGCTGTCTGGGAGCCATTCCATCTTCAGGAATTTTCCTTAAGTACCCTAGAGAGAGAACATACCTTACGCCACCTGTCAGCGAGGGGGCCTGTGCCCGGGGAGCAGAGCTGAGCAGGGCCTCACCTCCAGTGAGCCCTGAAGCCCTCCCTGCTGCCCCACCTTCTATCACACAGGGGTTTCCTCATCAATTCTCCAAGGCCTCCTGTAGCTTTAGTTCTATTAGTGATCATTAAAAACTTTAGCAGCTGAAACTAAGACTGGGGCTCAGAATAGGAGTTAGGAAACAGAGAGAGGAAGAAATATGGGGTCATGGTTGCAGAGAAGAGCCTTACTATGCCCCCTGGCACAGTGTAGGGTGGTAGGAAGTGCTGGGAACATGGAACTCGGCACAGAGGGGGCGGGGCACATGCTCTTCAGTCCCAGGTCTCACCTGCGCCCCCCTCACTGTGGGGGCTCCGGGCTGCAGCCCTTCAGTCCTCTCCCACCGCAAAGAGGCCCCAAGGAGGCCCCCGGACTTCTCGGAGCTCCATTCTGCCCCCCGAGGTGCCCGGGAAGGACAGAGACCAGGCTCTCCTACTGTCAGGCTGGATGAATTTGAGTTATTTATGCTCTAAAGCTCACTTTCTTCATCCGTAATCAGAGGATAACCACAGCCCTGTGAAGCAGTGATGATCCACATGACTTCCTTCACACCGGCCGCTGCCGCAAAGCGAGCCGTCCACAGCCAGTGACTGGCCTTGCTGTGACTGTGGCCATCGCCATGGCTACTATTGCATCTCTCTCTTTTCAGGAGCAATGGGCTACCTTGGGATGGCACTGAACGGTTTAAAGGCAACATTATGTTATGAGGTTTCAGTAGGAAAGGACTGAGAGAACAGCAAGAATTCCACCACTGAGCTGCCTTGTGCTAAAAACATTTAAATAGATGATAGACAAGATTTTTTTCAAAACTGATCAAAGCCATGAGCCACTCATTTAAGAATTGCTACAGACCCCAATACACAGTAAACCACACATAGGCCCCTCATATCAAAGGCTCACGAACAAAGAGAACCATGTGGACAGCCAGGGCCGTACTTCAGCCGCGCTGATGCCGCAGAGGAGCAATGGATGCCGGAGGACGATGGGGTGATGCCCTTCACAGAAACGGGTGACAGAGAATATGCGAGGGGCAGGGGAAGGGGGAGCAAAGATCCTGAGGTCGTAGCACCACTAACCTGGGAAAAAGTGATTATTTTTGTTACAGAGTTGTAAGTTTTCTTAATGGACATAAAAGGAAAAAGCAAGGATATGCCGCTTACTAGAAATATGCATCGGACACAAGATCGCAAACACAAGGTAGGAAAGAAATCTACCTTAAAAACACTAAACTAACAGTGATGGGATCCTCACCAGACACCGTAAGACTACAGGAAAAGAGGCATTATTGCAGATGAACAGATTCCATAAGCACAAAATATAAATGTACCAGGAATTTACTAGGATACTAAATATATTGTGAATCCAATACTATGGTGAGAACAGACCACTGCCTGTCCTGATAGGGTGCTGGCTGGACCCCACTGACTAGAAGTTTCTGATGGGACCAGAGTGAACTGTGGGGTCTGGACACCACTGTTAGAGGTCTCGGTCCTCACTGCCCCTGCTATGAGCTACTTTGACATCAAGGCAGAGGCTGAAGATTATTATCCTGTTTATATTTTTTAGGCTAGTTCTTAGAAGCTTGGGGTGCAGCCAAGAAACCCAGGGTTCTTCTGACTGACGCTAAGCAGCTAGATTCTAAATTGCATCCAGACCCTCTGATTCCTGGGGAAGGACTTGGCCCAAGGCTAAGGCAATGACACAAAGTATCTTCCTTGCCTTCAAACAGCTGACACTTGGGAAAACCAGCCTGTAAAAGTGACTAAAATGCAAGGCCACAGTAAACGTGGTAAGAATGGGAGAAGTAAAAGGACACATGGCGTGGGAGGTGAGGTGGCATAAAGGGAGGGACGAACAAGGCAGGGCCACAGCGCAGACACCACGCTCAGAGGCACGCAGGCTGGGAGGCCAGGTTCCACCGCACATCCGTGCCCAAATGGCCACAAGGTCAAGATGCAATAGGGTCAAAGCTCTGTGGGCCCTGAGGGTATCCCACACCCTTGATCCTTGCACTTAAGTATACTTAGAGATATGGTTATTAAAATGATGATTTAACAAAAGAAATATGTAGAAGGCCAAGAAGTAAAAATGTGGATGTTGCACAAGCCCCTCGTTGCGTCCAGCTTTCTGCAGGCACAACTCGCTTGGTGGACGATGTGGGGGGGCTGCGCCCCACTGAGCCCCTGGTCCTGTTCATTCCTGTGGGGGGTGCAAACCCGGAGCCCCCACGGCCTCCGGAGGGCGGCCGTGCCCAGTCAGCTCTGGGGCACAGAGGGACCCGCAGCTTCCCGAGCAGTGTCCTGCCCACTCGCCCTCCATGTGGAAACCACAGGGCACAGGACTGCAGAGAACACGGGGAACTTCAGAAAGTGCCTGGCAGAATAATTCTGCCATTTGATTACCATGGTGCCTGACGTCCACAAGGCCCAGATGCCTCCGGAATCCCCGTCTCCGTCCACCTGAACACGCAAGGCCCAGGGCTCTCTCAGGTGAAGATGCGGCCTCATAGTCCCGGCAGAAATGGCAGGCCAACTAAAAGTTTTTGTAGCCAAAGTATGACTGGAATAAGATCAGGAAACAAAACAAAGTTCTCTTTTACTAACTCTCTGAGCCTGCATATTCCTGCGTGTCTGCACCCCGGGGAGGATGGAGGTCTCAACTGAGAATAAGGGAAGACTGTGGATGTTCATCGTATACCTGTGTGTGTACAGACAGAAGGCAAGGTTAGCTAATCGGCTGTGTGTGTGCGTGTGTGTGTGCATGTGTACCTTGACAAATATCGAGGACTCACTCTATGCTGGGCACCAAGAAGTACTGGGGACATAACAATGGACAAAACACAGTCCCTGCCTTCAGGGAGCTTAACTTCGACTTGAAAACAGATGATCCTTATATATCATAATATGTAATATGTTGCAGGGGTGGGTGTGTGGTGGCCAAGGTGATAAGGAAAGAATAAGCAGGGAATGGAGACGAGCGTGTCAGAGGGCAAGGTCACTGCCTGCAGTGATCAGAAGAGGCCCAGGGGTAAGGGGATCCTTGAGCAGAAACAGGGGAAATGCGGGCACCAGCCTCCTGGACCCCTGGAGGACTAGCCGAGGACCAGAGTCCGGCAGGGGACACCAAAGGAGGGTGAGGGGAGCAGCCTTCCAAGTCCAGGGAGCAAGAGAGGCGGCTGCAGGCAGCCAGAGCGTGGGGACAAAGGGGAGAGGGCAGGACGGTGAGAGATGGCCCTGACCCTAGGGGGGAGGGCGGCTCGGCCTCGCTGTCCGCAGGAAGGACCGGCTCTCACCGTGAATGGATCCACTGGAGGCCTTAGAGGGGCAGTGACATGAGATGACTTACATTTACAGTTGCCATCCTGGCTGCCCTATGGAAGGACACAAAAGTGGGACAAGGGCTGGAGGGGGGACACAGAAGGCCATCGTGGTCGTCCAGGCAGGGGGACAGTAGCTTAGCCATCAGGACAAGTGCCGTGGCCCCTGCACAGAAGCCGAATGCACCTCCATCCAAAACTGGGTTCCGATGTCGAGACGGGTGGCGTCCCTCAGATGCACACATGCCGAGAAGGCAGAAACCCAGCCTCATGTAAGGAGGCTTTTGGTGAGAACAGGACAGACCTCTCAAGGGACCCAGAAGTGGGACTGCACTGAGGGTCCTTGCAGGGCTGTGCCTCCCCCGGACCAGTGGCAGGCGGGGCTCTCCCCTCAGCTTTCCCAGTTCAGGGCACAGGGGGAGGGAGGAGGAGAGCTTAAAACTGAGCATCAAACATCCAAAAACGGGGTTGGATTCGTTATTACATGAGGCGGAGATGGGAAGACGTGATCAGACTCTGTAACTGTTTTGAGATAGAGGCATAACGTTTATACCTAGGATGGGATTCGCGTGAAAGAGAGAGAATTTAAGGACGGTTCCCTCTCTCACCAGATCTTAGTTGGGAAGAGCTGAAAAATCAGTAAGCAAGTTGTTTTATTTGTTCACATTCCCCACCACCCCCCACTTCTAACTGAAGGTCTCATTTAATAAAGACCATGTCCTTCACTTCTCTTTGATCATCTTCAACCTCCGCAGTCATTTTCCCTGGAAGCCGGGACAGTGCCCAGCAAGAAGGAATGTCCAGAAAATGCTCACTGGTTGAAAAGATTTACAATCATATATTATTAGAACATTATACTGACTTAAAGTTACATGCTACCTTGCTTAGCACTCAAATCAAGCACTAATGTTAAGGGAAATTTTCTCTAATATCCTACATATAAAACTGGGATTTTATATCATAATGCATCACAGGTATATTTAAATATCTGGGGTAAAATAAAGAATCTTTCACTTACAACTTTTATTTCAAAAGTGACCTTTTATTATTTTATAGCTAATTAAAGAGGCAGCTGGTTATAACAGAAGTGTCCTAAGACAGGAGCCTCGCATTCTGGCTCTTATTCCCGTTTTTGCCATGAGCTAAGAGAATGTGTTGTCCTGGCTGCATCGGTTCTCTTTCCTGAGTCTCAGCAGCAAAATGAGGGAATAAGATTCAATAATTCCCGGGGTCCCTCTTCCTGTGAGGTCATGCGCGTGCTGACGGCAGATGCAAGGCTTTCAAGAACACCTGAGTGACTGGATCCACACAGTTCCTTATAACAAAACCCTTCACCTTTGCCTTGGCAGATACTAGTGCAATGGTTTCCTGGGTAGAGAAATCCAGAGGAGACGTAGCCCCCAAATCAGGAAAATTTATGAGAATTATTTTTAAATAAGTTTTTAAAAAAATGAAGCCATCTATGTTTGATACAGAAAATAAGAAAAATACTAAACAGTATAGAGAATATTCGGTGCGAATTAATAGAATTGACAATTATGCATTCCTGATCTGTTGAAATTTAGAAATCATCTGGTCAACAGAATCTATATATTAAGATTCAGCTTTCAAACCTCTACACACCCATGGTAAGTGTTTTGTAGGGTCACTCTTTTGAAATCAAAGAGATTTAAAACACTTAAAACAAATGCAAACTATCTAAAAATCACCTTGACCCTTGATTATTAATCTAAAATGTAGAAGTATTGCTCAATATAAGAAGATGACGGTGGTGGTGGTCGGGGGGGGGGGTAAACCTCGCAGAAAGACACAAGTCACGGGGCTTAGACAAACGGTCCGGGAGCTCCCCTCTGTTCGGACCTGGGGACGCCACGTTTGGCTGCACCTCAAGCAAGACTGATCCAAAGGAAAAAATAAGATCCCCATACACAGCTTATCTCCATCTGCACAGCCTACTTCTCACGACTGCCCACTCCGTGGACACCGGCCAGCCACAACTGGAGTCAGCCTCGAGCTGAGGCCGGAAGATGTCCGTCCTAGTCCAGGGCACTGGGCATGAGTTCTAAGTCACCTAATGACACCTCGGCTCTAAATGCGGTGCTGCTTTTGATGACTAGATTTTGTTCTTACTATTGATGCAGAGCTTCCACCTCAACACCCAGCTGGTTGTAAGAGGCTTAGAAAACCAACACAGAGCTGAGTAGGCTTGGCGTTCTGACGGGAGGTGGCAGAGGCATTCCTAGAACAGAACTGGGAAGACGGGCAGCAGACAGATACCGATTCAGAGCCACAGCTGAGACACCACGTCTGGGGCCCGCCCAGGTGGCAATGCATAGACGTGAGAACAGGTATCTGGAGATGAAGGTCAGTAAGCAAAATTCCAGACCACGTAGGTCCTAGGCTGGTTTCTAGATCCTGGACACTCATTTTTAAGTCCTGAGACACAGTCTCTCCCTGAGGCAAGACAAGATTCTGGAAGCTTTACCTTGGTGAGAGGCAGTAACTCCTCTAGACCGTCTCAGACTAATTCCTTATTCAACAAATCTTACCTGAGTGCTTACTGAATGTCTTACATGATGACAAGCAATTGTCAGGCACTTTTTTGGATGCTGTGATTAAAGCATTGAAAAAAAAAAGAAAAAGAAAAGATATGTGCCTGTATAAAATTTATATTCTGATGGCTTCCTTACCTCATCTAGTGCATGCTATACTAGCCCTCCCAGAAAAGGTGGGTGGTCATGACCCAAGGCCGGTCCCCACCTGGAGAAGCAGGGCCCCCACAGAGGACTCACTGACGGGTGTGTCTGTGGCGGATGTGGGGCTGGTGTGTGGTGGGGGGCAGGTGAGCAGTGCACAATCAAATGCTGTCCAAGGGTCAATCAGTTACTCTCATGTTTAGGAACATCCGGGAAACATTAATAAGAATGATCCTGGTGAGATCTGGGATAGACAGACACATTACATAAAACTAGCAAATAATTTTTAAATAAGGGATTTTGAAGAGAGATATTGAGCCTCACTTACATAATTTAGTCTAATCTTATAGACCTGATTCTAGTGTTAATCCCAAAGTGAAGTGCTGACCAACTCAGGTAATTACTCGCTTCACAATGTCCGATGGGAAAAAATCTCTCTCTTGGTGTTTTTCCCTCTCTAGTTCCTCAGCTAAGTGGGATAAATATTGACAGTTACTGAGAAATATTGACAGATGACTGCACTTTGTTACAGGGGTTTGCCTCGTAGTCTCTCTGGGGATATTTCAAAGCCATATCCCATTCAGACCTTAAAATTTATTTTTTTCTAGTTTGCAAGCAAGGAATACTTTTGCATCATTCCAAAGGAAGAGAAATTCCTCATTTTGGAGAGCAAATACATTTTCTTTCTTCATCTAAGCAAAGACTGCCATTGAGCAAATGATTTCATGTGGCTTCTGGTGATTTGTTGATTCAAATGCATTAAATTGCTCAATTCAAAACTAAGTGGGAATTTATAATTCAAAGAGAAACATCAAATCAACCTTACATATAACCTTGCTCACAGTGTCTTAAACAATGTTGGCTAATTTAACAAAAGATGAATTCTCTGTGCTGATTTCCTTTGCTAAGATAATTCATCTCTAGCCATTTCCTAAAATGACTTAATATTTCCTGGAAATACTCGGGGTTTCTGAGGTGTCCTTGAATGTGAATTTCAATCATATAATTAAGAGATTGTTTTAGTCATCACAAGTAATATTGCTGCTATAACAAACAACCATAATTCTCGGTGGCTTACCGAACCAGAGGTTAATTTCTCATTCATGTCGTGATCCCGTTGAGCGTTCAGTGATCAACAGCCCCCCTGCAGCCAATGGCTCCACCATCTTCCAAGAACACCAAGTTCTGTAAAGGGCCAGAGAGTAAATATCTTAGGCTTTGCCAGTTAAGAGGAAAAATCAAAGATATTATCTAGGTAGTTACATACTGAGAGAAAGCATTTCAGAAAATATTGTTTTGATGAAATTCAAAACGAAAGCTAAGTATAGTTCTTTGTAATATAAGTCTCCTAATGTAAAAAAAAAGAATTATTTTGTTTGGGAGATCCATTTATTCTTGTGTTTTAAAAACTAGTTTCCTCTTAGCATCAAAATGATTGTAAATGGTCATCAGTTCATACTCATCTATAATAAGATTTTTTTTCATATTTCCTCTTCCCACATGTCTAAGTTCTGCCAATAATATCAATACATGAATGTGTGATTTTGACTGACCATATTGGAAGGTGTTTTCAGGATTCTGCTGGGTTCCTCTCTTGGATTTTAACCTGTCATTCATTCCCTTGCAGACTAACCCCTCTTGGTTGAGGATCGGGAAGACAGCTATGGGTTTTGAACAATTAATGTGGATTTGAAATTTGGAAATCTCTTTTGTACTTGCCTGGAGATACCAAAACATTCCTGGATCAGTAGTTCGAACTGGGCAAACACACCACGGTAAATTTGTGTCGGGATGGAGATTTTGGTTTTTGTTTAACTTTATAGCATAAAAAGTATATAAAACAGCTTGATATCACTGTCCCATTTTTTCCTCTGGGTCTCCCACTTCTCTTTTTATCAGGGCCGCTGTGACTGTGCCGAGACCAGTGGGTCAGGGTAGCACCAGTCCATCCCAGTGGCTTCCTCAGACAGTGAGGTTCAGGGCCAGAGAGCCAGGCAGCAGGTCTGCTATTAAGGGATTTTAAATGGTGGATTTTTAACACTATAGTGAAACAGTTTGATATCCTTTGTGTTCTTAGTAGGAGAGGCTGTTTTATGGCATGTTGGCATATATTGTTTCATAAAAAGGAAGTGTTTCTAATGGCATTTCAATGTTTCTGCTGATGCAAAGTAAGTTATTAGTTTGCACTTATGTGTTTTGGCCACTGAAAGATACTATATTTCCAGGGAAACAATCTTATTTCTTTAGACAACAAATGTATGTCCTTCACTTCTGTTCATTGATTTCTAATTGAGTTTATGGTTCAGGCTGCGGATTGAGATGTTCTTTGAAGTAGGGTAGGTAAACCTCAACGTTTTATGTAAATGGCCTCAGCTCCACTGCTGTGTTTAAAATACACACTTAAAATCCCTCTCCACAGAAAGCTAAAGTAAAAAATGCATCCTTCTGGGTGGGCAAACATGAGGTAGTAGCAGAGTATTATATAGTCAACGTTAAATAAAAACCCAAACTGGAATGTGCAGAAAATAGGATTTGGTTAATTTGTGGCCTCACCATTATTTTTGTCTTTAATCGTTTTAAAAGCAAGCCTCCTGGAGTCGATTGGTGCATTCGGTTGAAGACGACAGTGATCCCGTTTGCTCGCACTGCAGTGTCACAGGGGACTCACCTAGGGCCCAGGGCAGGCTGGTGTGGGTAGAAAGGTGGTCAGCAGGCTCAACATCAGGAAGGTGTTGCAAAAACAGAACAAAAAACCACCATCAGCACGTACGGGAGCAGCCGCACTACAGGGCGTGGCTTGTCGAGGGGCAGCTCCCCGTTCCCGTCCCCGGTTACCTCTGTGGACCTGCTGCGGTGCTGACAGGACGCAGGCAGACTGCTGCACTCTTCATTTGAAGTAACAAAATGCTATTCACCTAAATATTTGTAAACAAAGTCCTCTATCCAGATTAAACTCTAAAAATATCTCTCCACCTCAAGATCCTGAACTTTCTACAAAGTCCCTTTGACAGGCAAGGTGACAGTCCCGGGTTCCAGGGATTAGGATGAGGAGATCTTGGGTGGGGAGGGGGTTGGAAAGTTTTGCTTCCACAGTTAGAAGGTCACTGTATCGAAAGCACAGCGCTTCGCCACCTAATTTGATGACAGCATAATCCACATTCCGCTGGGCCTTAGAAGCGTACCGTTTGAAGTTCACTTTTCCTTTCTTGTTTTGACATGATAAATGTGCACGATAATGAAATAAAATCAAGACTCTTCCGTGGCGCAGCTCAAGTGTGTTATGCCTTCCTTGGGGCTGCAGAGCTTTGACAGACCAGTGTCTTTCTGAAGATTATTTTAATGCTCCTTAATAACAAGCCCCCGTAGGCCCCCCGCATGGCTTCAGGTGCCCTGCAGTTTCCTCATGAACCAAGCTTCATATTCATTCGCTGGCAATAAGTACCACGTGCCTGTAGCCACAGCCAAAGATGCTTTCCAGACATTGGTCTGAAATCAGTTTGACTTTATTATCTAACTCCACCACTGGTTTTTTCTTAATTTAATGGTGGCTAAAAAAATGGCTATTAAGGTGACCTTTGCTGCAAGACTCAGTCACTTTGCTTAACAGAAGTTTTCTGGTCACACAAAGCCCTTCTCGATCACATCACCCACTGTTTTGGATCTGGAAGCCGCAGACATTAGCAGACCTTTGATGGCCTGCACTTTTAGACTCTTTCTGTTCCCTCCCATTTCCACTTGCAAAGTGGCCAACTCTTTCCTAAGCCCATTTCTTTCCCGTAATACCCTGCCAAATGCAAACTAGTTCAGGCATGCTGTTCACATTGTTTTCTAACCTCTTTTGGAGCTCCAAGTCAGTAAGCACACAGTCTGCCTACCAAATCACTGCTAGCAACAAATGTTTGCAATGTCGTTTCCAAAGCCTAACACCTTCCTGATGTTGAGCCTGCTGACCACCTTTCTACTGATAAACCATAGTCTCCAGTTTCCACTGGAAAAATTATGTATTAGTTAGGTTAGGTGCTGTTGCAAACCACATTAAAATCTCAATAGCTTAGCACACAATTCAATTTTATACCTCGTTCATGCCGCAGTCCAGCTTGGTGCTCGCTGGGCGGCATCCTGTGCGGCCACGCAGACTCCAGTCCTTGGGAGGAGACGGGAGTGAGCTAGTCAGGGTTCCAGACCTAAATATTCTGAGAAGATACTAGTAGCAAGGAATGATGCAGGAATTCAGGCACAAGAGAGGCATTTGAACAACTTAGGAAAAAGTAAACTGAAAATTAGATCCAGATAAGGAGCAAGAGTCCCTAAATGCCAAGTCCCAGAGAACTGGGCTAAAGCTCTTAAAATATGTCCACAGGCAGGACTGTCAGGGATTCCGGTCAGCACGTGGGCATTGCTGGACGTCAGCTGTAGGAGCCGAAAGGGGGCAGAGGAAGGAACCCAGGCGGACGTGGCCTTCGCCCTCCAAAGACCCCCTTGCACGCACGTGCACTGCCCAGGGCCTGGGAGGGCTCCTGCTCTAAACGTGGGAGTTGTCACTCTCTCCTTTTGTTGATTGTCATTGTCACTGCAAGTTGGTTTAAAGGTTAAGAATAATGTTTCAATTCTTTTCATCTTGTTTTGGAACTCACAAAATTATATCAGGATTAGCTGTGTATTTGGTTTGTCAACCTGAAAGTAAAGAGCCACAATGAGAGGAAAATGAATGTTTATTTGGGATTAAGAATTGCAATTTGGGGTGCACGGATTCAGACAGATGCCCAGACAGTGTTCCTTCCCACTTGGAAGGTGGAAGCAGGGGTTTTTATGAGGAAAAGGAAGGGGGCAATGACATGAGTTACAAAAGAAAAAAACATTTTTCTGAGGGTGTTGATGAGCTCAGCTCCTCTGGGCTGTGCATTGGTTGCAGATTTTCTTTCAGAGCCCATGACCACGGGCCGCGGGCAGGACGCCCATCCCCTGCTGGCGCCTCCAACAGCTGCTTAGAACAGTTCCTGCTTCGCCCTGGACTTTTGGCCCAGTGCAAACAAGGGCAGGTAAGGCAGTTTCTCTCCAGCAGCCGGTCTGACTCCTTTTTAATTTGGTTCCAGTTGTGTCGATTTTTCTATGTGAACTTTCTTTGGTTTTATTTATTTTCCCAATTGTAATCTCGACAGACTTATATATTAGATATTATTGTCAGTGAGAACTCCCTATGCGTTAGGATACGTACCAATTTTTTAGAAAATGAACCTCACCAAGATTAAGTCAGCAAGTGACTTGAACTCAGAGCAGGGACATGAACTCAGATCCGATATAATTCTTGACTTTCAACAACTTTCAGGTCTTCAGAATGGTTAGGAGGATCCTGGATAACCCCCTCCTATAACCACAGGAAGCAGACCACCTTTAAGACCACAGACTGAAAAAGCGATGCTTGCCACTGGTGTTTGCTCGGGCTGGGGGTTAAGGGTCGGGACCCAGTATTTACCCAGCCAGACGGAGAGTGGGCCACTTCAGAGCAGTGGCCCTATGCGGGCAGTGTTTCCTTAGAGTTCGCTAAAAAGACACATATCCTTCACGGGCTCCAAAGGAGAATTCGGATGCTGTATCTAGGGAACTAGATCTGGAAGTCTAACTCTCAGGAACCCTGAATCGCTCCCTCTCTTTCGGTTGTGATGGTCAGCGATCAGGTTGCTTGGCAATCTCTCCGGAACTCAGATGTGGACTGCTGCCTCGCGCGTGTCTGCAGAGCTCCGGCAGAAGGAACACAGACACGGCCTCGTGTACCCGCAGGAGGTAGGGCAAGACCAGATTTCTAGAACCTCATGGGCTGGACTGCGCAGCTGCCCCCGGCTCTGAAGGTAGATTTCTGTGTGTGAATAATAATCTATGTAATGGGCTCCAGAAGAGAAATGTAGAAAGTAGGATGTACTTGCTAATGGGGAAGGGCTGACTCTCATTTGGGACCCGAATAAATTAATGTCTCTTGGGACTAACATCCAACAGGCCTATGGTAGCAAACAAGTGGCTGTTGGACACAAGGTTCTTCTACCAGCCTCTCTGGCACCTGAAAACAATAACATTAAGAAAAGCAGGCAACACAGTGCACGCTCACATTGCATTAGAAACTGTGTTAGGTGCTTATGAATAATCGTCGCATCCTGACAGACCCCTACAAGGTCAGCAGTATAGTTAAGTCCACGCTGTAGGTGAGTGTGCACACGCTCACAGGCCCATAGCAGATTCCTGCCTGCCTCCTGGGTTCCAACGTGGCAATTCCACCGTATTTCCAAGTAAAGAAAGAGAACCTGGAGGCGGGCGATGGCTGGTGTCCCTGTGCCCAGTCAACCCTCAGAGCAGTTTCCGGAGCCCTGAGGTCTTGATGAGTGGCCTGCGCAGCACCGTCTTTGGGGACCTTTGGAGAGGCAGGCCCAGAGGTGCGACTTTTGGAGAGTGCAAACAGGCCCCAGCTCTCCTTGTCTGGGGCTCTGGGACGAGCAAAGAGAGTCCACCGGGTGGAAGCACGGCTCTGCGTGGACTCAGAGTTTTGCAAAAGTCGTCTTCACACCGGATTTCCTAAAATGCTTTTGGGAGTTTGATCATGAATTTCCTCCATGTTTACATATAAGAAAAGAAAAACAGATCCGTTGGGGCAGCACATTCCTGCGTACCCCGCCTGCTGTGCCTATCCCGCTGCAGGTTCCCCGAGGTGCCCGGAGAGCAGAGGGCGACAGGCTGCAGCCCGTGGGCCGAAAATGGCCTGTCATGGGCTTCTGTCAATGACACGTCACTGCAACAGTCACATGACTCATGTATCTTATTCGCTCCCACAGCGCGGTTGGCCAGCTGCCGACCAGGGAATGGGGGGCCTACAGCACGTGTGCCCTCTGGCTCGTCCGTGGGGGCTTCGGCCCAGATCCACTTTCAGTCAACTTTCTGAACCCGTACAAGCTGGAAATTCTTTTTCTCCCGTAGTCTAAGGCCTGCGACGCCAGCTCTGGGCAGAATCTGCTCCAAGATGCAGACACAGGAAAGCAGGGCCACCTCCTCCGCGGACATGTCTGCAGCCGAGCCCAGGGCAGCTCCCTTCTGAGGGAGCCCAGAAGGTAGCGAGCCCCCCCTCACCTCACCGCTCACCCCGCAGCAGCTGCCAGGAACCCCGGCCCCGCACAACGCACGCAGTCAGGAAGGGGCCCCCAGCTCCCAGCTCCTCCCGAGGAGCACAGGACCAGACCACGCCCCAGTGCCCCAACTTTTAAGACTCCCACCTGAGTTATTAATTGGCCTGATTTTACTGTTGTGTCTCAAGGAACAGAGAGGCCGGGGGACGGGGGGGGGGGCCTGGGGAGTGGCTGGCTGGTGAGGCAGCCGGAAGGTACGCATTCGTGCATGAAGCTCACTGTCTTATATGGGCATGGTTCTGGGCACCACGCAACAATTACAGCAGTGACATCAAAGATCCCCGGTCACAGACACCACAGCAAATACAATAGTAACGAAAAGTTTGAAGTACTGTGAAAATCACCAAAATGTGACACACAAACACAAAGTGAGCAAATGATGTTGGAAACATGGCACTGATACAGTTGCTTGACCCGGGGCTGCCACACACCTTCAGTCTGTGAAGAGCATGGTATCTGCCCAGGGCTAGGGAGCCAGCTATGCTTGCATGTCGACTCCGAGTCTGCGCTGGTGATGAAACGCGTTGCTCTAAAAGAGCTGGTGCCGGCCACGACACAGTGTGTTTCCAATACATTATCGTCTACTTTAAATGACTATGGCTTTGATGATATTTGAAAGTAAATCTAATTGCATCCGGTTCTAATGATGCTTGTGTGATCGTGGGAGGGAAGTCTGGAGTAGCTACGAACTTGTTCGGAAGTTTTCCTGAAGTCATCATTTGATACGAAATCCTCCACTGCAATTCAGTATCTGAAATAAAATAAGTCAATTGTTTAAAAAAGAAAGAAAAGACTCTTACCTGAGGTATGGGCCCCCAAGCACCTATTCTGCCAGCTGATGGGGCTTGTGCGCACGCACTCCAGACAAAATTCAGCATCCATTCATAAGAATTCTCAACAAATGACATAGAAGGAACGAATCTTAACACAACAGAAGTCATGTATGACAAGCCCACAGCTAACATCACACTCAGTGATGAAAACCTGAAAACTTTTCCTCTAGATCAGCAAAAAGCACAATCATTCTGACTAAAAATGGGTGGAGGAACTGAAGAGACATCCCTCCGGAGACATGCAAATGGCCGACAGGTACATGTAAAGGTGTTCAGCTTCCCTCATCAACAGGGAAATGCAAATCAAAGCCACAGAGGGTCATCACCTCACACCAGTCAGAGTGGCTACTATCAGAAAGACAAGATAGCACAGTGGGAGACAGGATGTGGAGGAAAGAGGGCCTTGGGCACTGCTGGTAGGAATGTAAATTGGTGTGGGGACTGTGGAAAGCAGTATGGAGGTTCCTCAGTAATTAAAAACACAGCTACCCTATGATCCAGCAATCCCACTTCTGGGTATTTATCTCCCAAGGAAATGAGAAGAGGATCTCCAGCAGATATCCGCACTCCCACAACTGTTACAACATTGTTCACAATCGCCCACTATATGTCTGCCGATGGATGAATGGATAGAGAAGACTGATCACATATACATACACACACACACACACACACACACACACACACACACACACACACACACACACACACACACACACACACACACACACACACACACACACACACACACATGGAAGTATTATCCAGCCATGAGAAAGGAGGAAATCACAACATCTGTGACAACATGGATGGAACTTGAGGATGTTAGGTTAAGTGAGATAAGCCAGCCAAACATAAAGACCACAGGGTGTCCCTTATATGTGGAACCTAAAATAAAAAACTCATAAACACAGAGAGTAGAAAAGTGCTTGCCGGGAGCTGGGGCGGGTCCGGGGGTGGAATAGGGAGAGGTTGGTAGAAGGATATAAACTTTCAGCTATAAGATGAATAAGGTTTGAGTGTCTAATGTAAAATAGGGTGACTATAGGTGATAAGACTGTATTCTATAATTGAAATTTGCTACCACAGTAGCACTTGAATATTCTTGCCATATAAACATATAGTATATTACATAATAACTTATTAAAATATAATGACCATATATAGTGATATATAATGATGAATGTGATCAGATGGCAGAAAGCCTTTCACAATGTATATGTATATCAAGTCACACAATGTACACTTTAAATATATTACAATTTATTTGTCAATTATGCCTCAAAAAAACCCAGAAAAAAATCTAGGTCATCAACAATATTAATAGAGATTCTATTCTAGCCACTGCACTGTGTGGAGATTAGAAGATGAGTAGGACATGAATTTGGATTTCAGGTGTATTCAGAAGGGTTAACACATTAACGTCAGGGAGTAAGTAATCGGGGCGGGGGGAGCAGTAACTTACCGAAGTTGAAGCAAGAAGAAGGATTTAACATCTGAGCTCAAGGTTTGCAGACAAATGTGGCTTGTTTAGAAGAAGTGGAAGCTATTCTGTTATCCAAGGAAGACTTTTTAAAAAGTAAGCCAGCAAGAGGCCACTTCTCACTGCTTCACTGCTGCATTTCCACTATTCCTGCCCCGCATGGGGGGACGAGCAGCCTCCGGGGACTCTAAGGTCTGGAGGAGACCTGCGGGCGCAGGCTTCTCCCCGGCAAGATCGCGACAAAGCAATGGCAGGCAGGCCTTGAGAGGGACAGGGCAGAGAATAGCTTCGAAAAAGAAAATTAAAAAAAAAATTAGGTAACACACAAACAAAACAGTTCATGTGCAATGACAGTTAACGTAGAAGCAGTTTTCCATTAAGAAAACAAAAAACATATAAACCAAAACTCTGGGATGGTTAATGTATGCACTACGGGATAAAAACCAGCATTCAGAAAACAGGGGTCCCGTGTGTCAGTGCAGTAACGCTGCCTTGATGACTAACTTCATGGAGTGTTTTACTTGTGTCCTGTTCTAGGCCATGAGAATTTAACCAAAGTGTTGAATTCTGTTTACACTAGCTTTGCTTTGCCGTTGAAACGATGCAAATTGCTAAAACAAAATCAAGCTGTTTTATTCATAGCAGGCAAAGTTATCTTCCTTTGGAATATAGTTTAAAGACGATGAAATGATGCATGAAGACCTGCACTGAGAAATGTATTTGCTGTAGATGAAAAGCCCAAATTACCAGAAAAATTCAATTTGAAGTAGAAAATGCATGCTCCTGGATTCTTTATGGCCACCAGATAGAATGCGATTTTACACGGCACTGAATATGCTCTTAGAAAGATGATTTTGTAAACGCATTGGGAGAATACAGTATGAACATAAATATTCTCTTATTTAGCATTTTAAAGTTTTTATGAATTTCAAATGTATCTGAAGAGATCACTTGGTAACTTGGGAGAAAAAAATTCATCTCTTCTCTGTAAGATAGAGAAGCCCAGGACAGGCGTCCTAATTTATATTCTCAGTGTCTAAACCAAGTGTGTCTAAGGCTGAAGAGATCTTCTGGAACCTGGTGTCTGTCTCCGGACATGATACAGACACAGGCCCACGAACGACCGGAGGACACCTAGGAGAGAAGAGCTGAGCTCCTCATGAGGACAGACTGAAGGAATCAGGGACTTTGATTCTGGGGAAGCGGGGTTGAAGACGAGTCTGTCAGTGCGACCCAAGGAGAAACATGACCCAAATCAAGTGGAAATTTAAGGAAAGTAGGTTTCAGTTGACATCCGGAAGAACTTAAGGATCCCAAAGACGGAGTGAATTCTTCCTGGACATAGCGGATCTCTCATTCGTGGAATGTGCACAAGGCGTTATTTGGAGGTAGGATAATCTAAACTTGGATTGGGGGAGAGGGTGAAATAGATGAAGGGGATAAAGAGGCACAAATTCCAATTATAAAATAAATTAGTCGCGGGGATGAAAGTACAGCATAGGGAATATAGTCAATAATATCGATATCGTACTGTCTGTACGTTGACAGATCATAACTACACTTATCGGGGTGAGCATTTAGCATAATGTATATAATTGTCAAATCACTATAAAATAAAATACTGTGTATCAACTATACTTCCATAAAAACTAAAAAAAAGGAATAGAAGAGGTGATACAAGTAGCCATCAATGATACATATTAAAATT
Organism: Manis javanica; assembly: GCF_040802235.1. NCBI lineage: Eukaryota > Metazoa > Chordata > Mammalia > Pholidota > Manidae > Manis > Manis javanica. Next base: position 1,630,660 of record NC_133170.1, on the reverse strand, counting down.
CTTCATAATCAAAATGAACATAAACTATTGCAAATATCTTTATATTGAGGAAAACATTGGCAAAAATATGTCAAAGATTTCTAACAATCACACCTGACTATCTCATTCTGTCTTACAAGAAAAACATCCAAGCAGAATGAAGAACATATGTGAACAAAGAACTGAAGTGGAAAGTGAAAATGCCTAGGTTTAGCCTAACAGTTTTTACGTAAGTTCAAATCTAAACAATAACATACCCTTTACCATTATAAAAGAAACACAGTAGAGGACTAAAGTTAAATTGATAATACTCAATGGTGTTATTTTTAAAAGAATTTCATACATTGCCAGTGGCACTGTCCGCTGGTTCAGCCTTTAGACCAGCAATAAAACAAGCTAAGCCATGATTCAAACTGTTCCTAACCAGCTTCATCCAATCTACTATCGATAAAAGAGTCTAAGGATAAACTTACATGGTGTGAATTACAGCATCTATAATAGTAAAAAAGTTAAAAGGAAATTAACTATATTTCCAACAGATCAATGAAATATTTAGCAGTCATTAAAATTCTATGAACATTTAATAATATAAACATTGTTTATAATAAAATGCTATGCAAAAGGTGGAAATAAAGGATACTGTGACTGTAACAATGTAACATATGTCAGCATAGGAACAAAGAGCAAGGGAAATAAAGGTAGTAAAGGTGGCGAGATCACGCTGTTTTCTTTTACTATTTGTCTTGCAGGAATAGTATTGCATTTATTTAAATAACTAATTAGGAATGGAACCCGTTTAGGCATTACCGAGTATAATTGTTTAAAGCCTTGCTTCCACAAATCTTGTGTCTTCCACACATACATCTGAAAAACTACCTTAGTTTTGGGAATAGAAATACAAGTAAAAACACATTTAATCGTTTGTAAATTCATTTCCATGAATGAGAGCAATAGACAACATTATTTTGAAATACTTGAAATATACCAAATTGATAAGTAAATATTGCCAACACAACCACGCCTCCTGTGCACCGGCATCCTCTTCCGCCTCCCAGAGACAGCCACTACCCTAATGTGAAGTTCACCATTTCCGTGCATTTTAGAACACCTATATTTGCATAAATATATCCCTATACAACATGTACTTTTGCACATTAAACATTTTTACATAGATACTGTTATGCATCTTGATTTTTTTTCTAAACGTTGTTTCTGAGATTCATCCATGCCTCTGCATGCGGTTCTCAGCCGCTTTCAGGCCCTGGGGTGCTCCAAAGTACAAACACCACCTTTCGCTTATTAATGAGCCTATTGACATTTGAGTGGCTTTTGGAATTTTATTACAAATAATGCTATTATGAATGATCTTTTACATGTCCTCTTACCCACACAAGTATGTGAGAATTTCTAGATCGGTGCTGTCCGGCGGAACTTCCCTTAACAGCAGAAGTATCTGCGGGCTGTCCGATACGTCGACCACCGGCCACTCATCGCAGAGTGGCTGTTACACCCTTGCAGTGTGCTTATGGCGGAGACACCAGATCTCAATTTAATCAATCACTTTACATTTGAATGGCCCCAGTGACTAGTGGCTCCTGCACGGACCGTGTACCTCTAGCTCATACACTTAGGACTGAGTCACCGGCTGCACATCCTCCACTTCAGTTACTGTAAAAGCACACTCCAAAGTGGTTTGGGGGTACGTCTAACGTGGGGTTCCCACTGCTGGTGTGCAGGGGTTCCCATAGTTTCACATCCTCACCAATGACTGGTGTAACCCCACTTTTCAATTTTGTCATTATGAAGTTTAATATAAACTTAACTGATTTCTAGGGACCCTGAGCAAATTGGCACGTATGACATCGATCTGTCATCTTTGATCCTACAGCAATGACTCTTAATTTCTATAGTTTTATAGCATCTTGATATATGGTAAAACAAGTCTCCTTTGCCCCTATATATAGCTCTTCAAAATATTCTTGACCACTTGTTTTTCTCTAATAGTTTAGGGACACCATAAAATAACTTAAAATTTTTTTAAAAATTAGAACTACTGGGGAGAACTGACAGTTTTATGATAGTCTTCCTGCCCATTTTCCATTTGACTGGATGTTCTTCAATGTCGAATCCCTTTGGTTCTCATGTCTCACCCTCCCCTCACCACCCTGGTCGGAACCACTGTGGCCTGGGCTGAAGTTCTGCAGCCCCGCCTCCACTCCCACCCGGCCTGCCCTCCACAGGGGCAGAGTCATCTCGTTAACTGCCACCCAGGTTATGTCGCAGCTGGGCTCCACACCGTCTCATGACTCCAATCTCACTAAGAATCAAAGTGCCAGTCTCCAGCCATGACCAAGGAGGACCTTTGTGATTTGGCCACCAGCCTGTCCTCTGACCACACCTGGCCGCAGCTCACTTACTCTGCACACCCCACCCAGCGGCGCACCAAGCTCCCGCCTCTGACCTCGCTCACACAGGTCCCTCTGCTAGGACTTCACTCCCTGCAGGTCTGCTGAGGGCTCACCCCCCACTTCATGCAAGTATCTGCCCTAATGGTCCCACGAAGAAGAGTCCCTGCCCACCCTCTCCAAACCACCACTGGTCCACATCACCACCCCAACCTGGCTTTTCTTCACAACGCGCACCCACACCTGACAGGATCTATTTATTGTTAATTGTCTTTTCCCTCCGATTAGGAAGTGAACTCCATGAGGTCACACATGAATGTGAATTCAGCTTCTCTGCTGAATTTTATCAAACATTAAGTGAAGACCTAATACCCATCCTCCTTAAAGTTTTCCAAAAAGTAGAAGAGGAGAGAATACTTTCAAACTCATTCTATGAGGCCAGCATCAGTCTAATACCAAAACCAGGCAAAGACACCACAAAAAAGAAAATTACAGACCAATATCCCTGATGAACATAGATGCAAAAAAACTCAATGAAATATTAGCAAACTGAATTCAAATATACATCAAAAAGATCATCCATCATAATCAAGTAAGATTTATTCCAGGGATGCAAGGAAGGTACAATATTCAAAAATTCATCAACATCATCCACCACATCAACAAAAAGGACAAAAACTACATGATCATCTCCATAGATGCTGAAATAGCATTTAACAAAATTCAGCATCCATTCATGATAAAAACTCTCAACAAAATGGGTATAGAGGGCAAGTACCTCAACATAATAAAGGCCATATATGATAAACCCACAGCCAACATTATACTGAACAGCGAGAAGCTGAAAGCTTTTCCTCTGAGATCGGGAACAAGACAAGGATGCCCACTCTCCCCACTTCTATTCAACATAGTGCTGGAGGTCCTAGCCATGGCAATCAGACAACACAAAGAAATAAAAGGCATCCAGATTGGTAAGGAAGAAGTTAAACTGTCTCTGTTTGCAGATGACATGATATTGTACATAAAAAACCCTAAAGAATCCACTCCAAAACTACTAGAACTAATATTGGAATTCAGCAAAGTTGCAGAATACAAAATTAATACACAGAAATCTATTGAATTCCTATACACTAATGATGAACTAGGAGAAAGAGAAATCAGGAAAACAATTCCATTCACAATTGCATCAAAAATAATAAAATACCTAGGAATAAACCTAATGAAGGAAGTGAAAGACCTATACCCTGAAAACTACAAGACACTCATGAGAGAAATTAAAGAAGATCCAATAAATGGAAATACATCCTGTGCTGATGGATAGGAAGAATTAATATTGTCAAAATGGCCATCCTGCCTAAAGCAATCTCTAGATTCAATGCAATTCCTATCAAAATACCAACAGCATTCTTCAACAAACTAGAGCAAATAGTTCTAAAATTCATATGGAACCACAAAAGGCCCCAAATAGCTAAAGCAGTCCTGAAAAGGAAGAATAAAGCTGGGGAATTATGTTCCCGACTTCAAGCTCTACTACAAAGCCACAGTAATCAAGACAATTTGGTTCTAGCAGAAGAACAGACCCATAGACCAATGGAACAGACTAGAGAAACCAGATATAAACCCAAGCATCTATGGTCAATTAATATACAATAAAGGAGCCATGGACATACAATGGGGAAACGACAACCTCTTCAACGACTGGTATTGGCAAAACTGAACAGCTACATTCAAGAGAATGAAACTGGATTATTGTCTAACCCCATACACAAAAGTGAACTCAAAATGGATCAAAGATCTGAATGTAAGTCATGAAACCATAAAACTCTTAGAAGAAAACATAGGAAAAAAAATCTCTTGAATATAAACATAGCAACTTTTTTCTGAATGCATCTCCTCAAGCAAGGAAAACAAAAGCAAAAATGAACACATGGGACTACATCAAGCTAAAAAGCTTCTGTACATCAAAGGACACCATCAGCAGAAAAAAAAGTCATCCTACAGTATGGGAGAGTATATTTGGAAATGACATATCTGACAAGGGGTTAACATCCAAAATATATAAAGAACTCACATGCCTCAACACTCAAAAAGCAAATAACCTGATTAAAAAATGGGTGAAGAATATGAACAGACAGTTCTCCAAAGGAGAAATTCTGATGGCCAACCGGCACATGAAAAGATGGTCCACATCACTAATCATCAGGGAAATGCAAATAAAACCACAGTGAGGTATCACCTCACACCAGTTAGGATCGCCAACATCCAAAAGACAAGCAACAACAAATGCTGGTGAGGATGTGGAGAAAGGGGACCCTCCTGCACTGCTGGTGGGAGTGTAAATTAGTTCAACCATTGTGGAAAGCAGTATGGAGGTTCCTCAAAAAACTAAACATAGAAATAATATTTGACCCAGGAATTCCACTCCTAGGAATTTACTCAAAGAAAACAAGATCCCAGATTCAAAAAGACAGATGCACCCCTCTGTTTATCGCAGCACTATTTACAATAGCCAAGAAATGGAAGCAACCTAAGTGTCCATCAGTAGATGAATGGATAAAGAAGATGTGGTACATATACACAATGGAATATTATTCAGCCATAAGAAAGAAACAAATCCTACCATTTGCAACAACACAGATGGAGCTAGAGGGTATTATGCTCAGTGAAATAAGCCGGGCAGAGAAAGACAAACTCCAGATGGTTTCCCTTATTTGTGGAGTGTAACAATGAAGCAAAACTGAAGGAGCCAAACAGCAGTAGAATCACAGACTCCAAGAAGGGACCAGCGGTTACCCAGGAGGAGGGTGGGGGAGGGAGAAGGGGATTGAGGTACATTATGATTGGCACACATAGGGTCATGGGGAAGACAGTGTAGCTCAGAGAAGAAAAGTAGTGACTCTGGCATCTTCCTACAGTGACGGACAGTGACTGCAATGGGGTGTGGGGGGCAAGCGATAATATTGGTGAATGTAGTAACCACATTGTTTTTCATGTGAAACCTTCATAAGAGTGTATATCAATGACACCTTAATAAAACAAAACAAAACAAAACTGTTCTCATCAATGCGTAAGCACTAAGTCAGCAGAACTGGGCGCCTGCAGCGGCTGTGGGGTCTGCTGACCCTCAGAGGAGCTCCAGACTAGTCACCATGGGGCTCCAACAGATGAGGTGAAGCCTAGTTAACTGGAGCTGCATTCCCATTCAGTACACGTGACCTAGCTTTGTTCAGCTGAATGACCTGCTATTCCAATACTCAGAGTATTGGTGGCTGGTTGAGAGCTTTGATAAAGTGTTCATTTTTTAAAAGGCAATTACAGTGTCTCGACTTCGTGCAGGTAACCGAGTCAGCAGGACGAGGGAAGGAGTTCCACAGTGTCGCACGTGATTGAACAAACTCGTGGTTCTTTCTACAAGGCGAAGGGAAAAAACAGTATGGCAGCCAGTCTTTGAAAAGGCAGGCAAATGATAAGGGTCACTATACATTGATCACCAAAGAGTCACATTTAAATGGTCTTGTACTTTTTGCTTTCAGAAAAGGGAAAATATAATAAAGACCATTTGCACCAAGAGCTGCTCTTAGAAAAGCCAAACGCCTCTGAATGAGATGCATGATTCTTAGTTCTCACTTAACATAATGTGGGCATAATTCAACCATGGAATTTTGCCATTTATCTCCAGAGTAAGAAATAGGGCACTAACCACCTCTTTTTTTCAAGGAACAAAGTTCTTAGGAAGCAAAGTTCTTAAGAAACAAAGTTCTTAAGAAGTAAATCTACTGTGGGTCTATTATTTATGGGATAAACCTTAAAGGGACAAAAATTCAATCTGAACACATTTATTGCTTTCATGGTCCTTGGAAAAACATAATCTTATTTTTTCCCTTTTTCTTCTCTGAAGAAGAAATAGTTTTCCTTCCTTTAGCAGCCCACTGAAGCCAGGGGCCTGCAAACCTATGGGCTGAGAGCCCCATGAAGACTTAAACAGATGGGGCCCCGCCGTTCTGGCCTGGATGCTGCTTCCGGAAGTCTTAAGAGGTCTGAATGCTGTACAGATACATGGCTTATGTGGGTGGCAAAGACATACACACAGTATTTCTTACACTCCTCATCAAAGCAAATTTAAAAGTATTTTTTTCCAGGAAGATTTACTATGAAATCCCAAACCTAAAAAAACAGAAAAAAATCAATGAGAAAAACTTCAAATTAATATCCTCTCGGAGACTAAATTGCTATTTACCACAATAATAGCTGATAAAAATAAAACTGACACTCAGCTGGTTTCAAATTAAATATAAAAAGATTGCAGAAAAAATAATTACTTACGATAAAGCCAGGAAATTAGATACTTGAATTCACACATTCAGTAACTATTACACATGCCAAAGACATTTATAGACACATATTAAGACATTTATAAATTCCCCTTCAGTTCAGCTCACATTAGATTTTTTCCATAGCAATGGTGAAGGAAGGGATGGTGAAAAGCCATTTTACCATTTCTGTAGCTTGTGGTGGTCATATCCTGTCCATTCCTGTCTTTGTTCCTGCCTAAAATTTAATTTGATTACATTTATGTTTCCTTTTCACCCTAATGCAAAACGTATGAACAGAGCAATATTGGATGACCTACCGTTATTGGGCTTTATGAGCCTGCTTCCTCTTTGCCTCCGGACATACCAGTGCATCAAAACTTTATAACATCATAATCCCTCCTAACACTGAGATTCTTTATGTTTTTATGTCGGATAGGAAGGCCCAATTCTTGAAGACATTCCCAGCTATCACACCTTCTCCTTGTGTGTATCAATCAGTCTTAGTCCCAGCAGGGAACAGGTGGTTTGCATAAGCCGGCTAATTAAGGAGTTTAACAAAGGGATCATTTATAAAGATGTGACAGGAAACTGGGACACCAACAGGAAACAGAGCAGACGCCTGCCAAGGACAAAACCCCTGGAGCTCACTATCCCTAAGCCAGGAGCAGCGGCAGAAGGGCTCGGAGCCGGGGCAGGGTGGCTGCCCAGAGGGCCACTGGCTGGGACGCGTGGCCTTTGGCGCGGTGATGAAGCCAATCACGGGAGCGACCTGGCAGACAGGCACCCGGACGTCACCTGTCTCTGCTACCCCGCGAAGGGCCCTGACTGGTCACACCCAACCAGAACCCGGAGCCAGGAGAACCACTCATGCTGCCCATGGGGGATCATCCCAGGATACAGGCACGGTAGGAAAGGAATTGAGAACACCCAGAGGGGCAGAATAGGGTGTCCATCATACCCCCCACCCACTTAGGCATATAATTTAGTGAAAATCACCTTTAATTTGGTGATACCATGGTGGGAGTTTTTCATCAGCAGAACTAGAAAGCAATTTGTACACATCTGTACAGATTTGAAGCATCTGTAGGAAAAAGGAACGCATTAAACACAAGATGCTCAGACGTGTTATAAGGTAAGAGAAATATTTATTTAATTTTGCACAAGAACGAGCTTATACTGAACAAATCCAACCAAATAATATCAAGTGCAGTAAAACAAGGAAATAGGGATGACCTTTCCTGTTAGAAAATATTAAGTAACCATGCCTGTGCATTATTTTTATCATTACAATAACTTGTTTCAGATTTCTTTTCAGAGTGTATATTGTACATAACATGTTATAGCTTCTTTGCTTTGCTTCTGAAAATATAATTCATTCACTGCCTTACATTTCATTTTTTGCAGTGAGGAACCTAGCTGATTTGTGAGGATTCTGGTCTAGAGGAAGGTTCTCTGCACCAGTGATGCTAGGGACTTTCAAAGCTCAGGCTTTATAACCAGTGGTTGTGGTGTCATGGTACGTGTTCCACACCTGTTCTTCTACACGGTGATGTCACACATAGTAGGCGCAGAATTCTGGTCTCATTTGTCCCAAGAATTTTCCTTCTGTGATCTTCTCAAGCTTCACGGATTTCATAACTAAAAGTTCACTCAGCTATTAACAAAGCTGCCCTTAGCTGCCCACAAGTCATCCACTTCGTTTAAAGGTTTCTTTTTTTCTTTTTGGTCTTTTTAATGAAAGAGCATTCTTTAAACAGAAATCTCCCAGGAGACAGTTAACTTCACAGTTCCTGAAGGCACTGTGGGTCCACCGAGCAGCAGATGTGGCCGTTCTAGAGAAACAAGAGGAAAGGGAAGCATGTTTAACCTTTGAAGGCTTTGGTAAAAACTCAGTGTTTATTGATTGGCACACACAGACCTAACTGCACAGTTAGCTTGTTTTATATGCACCCTGACGTGTACAAGTCTGATGGCTCGGACACTTTTCATGTCTCCACTACTACAGAGCCAATGATGCCCAGTTATTTGTGGCAAATCATAGAAGAGCTTCATTTCTTATCATAGGCTAGTTTGGGTCCCGTGAGTGCATTTTAGAAGGGACCCAGGGCATCGTCGTAGATCACATTTCTTCTTTTACTTATTGAGTCACAAAATATGTAATGAGTATATTAAGCCCTAGATGAATAAAGTGGACACGATCACTACCCTCACAGGGCAGAGCTCACTATGCTTTGGGGAGAAAGCAGTAAGTGCCAAACAGGCATACAAGCAAAACCTATGGCAAGTGCTAGAAGAGCAGCATCCTGGCTGGTGTTGGGGTTAGTAAGACTGGTTACTTAGACTGGGTGGCCAGGGTAGACTTCCCTGCAGAAGTGATCTTTAAGCCAAGACCTCCAGACAGCAGGGTGAAAGGTGGGCCCAGAGCCCAGGGAACAGAATGAGTAAAGGCTTTAGTGAGAAGAGTTCTGTTTAACTGAAAATCTGAAAAAAGGTCTGGGTGAGAATTTTAAGTTAATTTTAAGTGAAGAAAATAATATAGAGATACAGTAGGAAAAATAGGCAGGGAAAGGCCAGATAGGCATTAGTTTTAATAACAAAACACCAAAATAATATGGTGTATTACAAAAAAAGAAAAAAATTTCATGTCTTTTTCTTTTGATTCTTCACACTCAATTCATGAATAGTAATGTTAATACTGTTAACCTTTGCCCATCAACTCATGAATAGTAATGTTAATACTGTTAACTACAATCATAGATGATAATAAATAGCCTTCTACTTCTTGAGTGCATGCTCTGTGTCAGACTCTGTCGGGCACTTGCAATACATTATTTAATTTCAACTTCACTTAACCAGTGCAAAGCCAGGCCTTCTTAAGTGCAAGGTAATTGGCCAATAATTTGCAACCTGCTAGTACGAAACAGTCTTCAGAAGACTCTTAACAGAACATAATGTCCATACCATACATCATCCATGATACCCCAAAACCATAAAAACTGTTAGACATGTGAAGGAAATAGGAAAAGATGACTCTTCAGAGAAAAAGTTGTGCATAAAAATGACTCAGAGATAATCCAGAAGATGTAATTAACAGATGAAGACTGGAAAATACCTACTATTAACTATGTTTAAAGATGCAAAAAATGATGGTTGCAATGAATGAAGAAAAGTCTTAGCTGAGATATGAAACTATAGATAGAAATAAATGGAAATTCTGGAATTGAAGTATAATATTTGAAATGAAATATTCATTGGATGGGTTTAATAGCAGATTAGAGATGGCAGAAGAAATAGCAACTTGGAAGACAGAATAGAAGTCATCCAATCCTTAAAGAGAGAAAGAAAAATAAAAACATAGGATCATAACATACATGTAACTGGAGTCTCAGAAGAACAGGAGGGAGACAATGTGGGAGATAAAATATCTGAAGAAACTATGGCCAAATTCTTTTCAAATCTGGTGAAAAAATATCAATTTATATATTCAAAAAGCCCAGCAAAACCCAAAAAGAATAAAGACCAGAAAACCATTCCTAAGTGCATCACAGTCAAACTTCTAAAAACCAAAGATAGAGAATTATGAAAAAGACATATTGCATACAGGGGAACAAAAATACAGATGACAGCTGAATCCTCCTTAGAAACAGTGGAGACTAGAAAATAAGAGTATCACCTTTAAAGTGTTGTGAACAAATCTGTCAATCCTAAACTCTACAATTAGTAAAAGTAACCTTAAAAAATAAAGGCATTTTCAGATAAATGTAAGTTGAGGGAATTTGTGACCAGTAGATCTGCAATACGGAAAATGCTAAAGGAAGTTATTTGAGCTGAAGGGAAATGACACAGATGGAGGCTCAAATATGTAAGAATAAATGAGAAGCACCAAAAATGGTAAATATGTGGATAAATATAAATTTGGCAATTTTTCTTCCCTTAATTTCCTTAAAAGATATTTGATTGATTAAGGCAAAAATAATATGGGATTTTAGAATTTATAATGTACATAGTTATAAAACATATGATACTATAGCTCAACGGCTAGGGCATAAAATTGTATTATTCTAAAGTATTTACATTTTATTTGAAGTAGTGTCATTTAAAAAATGCTACAATAAATTAGTCATATACAGTGTAACCCTAGACCAACAACTAAAATAATATAGAGTTATAATTAAAGATCCAAAAGAATAATTAAAACTGAATAATATAAAAATGTTAGTAAACAAAAAGAAGGGAGGAATGGATGAATAAGAGTATGAAAAGTAGATAGGACAAATAGAAAACAAATGACAAAATGGTAGCCCTAAATCCACCATGTCAAAAATTACATTAAATGTAAACAGACTAAACACTTCAATTAAAAGACAGAGATCATCAATGGGATAATTGTGCATTATATATAAAAGCACACTTTAAATATAAAACAACAGATATGTTGAAAGTGGATGGATTAAAATGATATACTCTGTAGCTAAATGAATACCAGACAAAACTGACTTCAAGTCTAAGAACCATTCTAGTGATAAGGAGGGAGATTACATAATAAAATAGTTTACCAGAAAATATAAAAGAGTATCTACTGTGTGATTCCATTTATATGAAATTTAAAAATAGGCAATGATGAAATCTAATTGAGGTTTCCTATGGGAAGTAGATATTGCCTGGAAGGGAACAAGAAAGTACTCACTAGACTGTTGGAAATGCTCTAAATTTTGATTTATCAAACTCATCAAACTATACACATAACTATGCATTTCACTGTAGTATTACCTTGATAAAAATTAAAGGTTATCCAGTGAAACTTAGTCTGACTACTAGAATAGTAATAATAAGTAATTATAAAAACTAATTTTTGCATAGTAACACAATAAGTTTCATAACATCCTGTGATTTCTAAGTTATATTTATTGTCATAGAAGTCATTCTCACTCTCCCATGATAAACTCTAAGATTCAAGATTAGAAAACAGTTGACTTTTAATTTGCAGTAATATATTTATATATAATATACTTTAATGCTATTTACATTTAATATATTATTTATCATTTACTATATCACAATGTTAATCTGTTTATATATACAGTATATGTTCATATAATACATATGTAATTTATATAATATATATTTTTAAATCCCATTACTATCAATAATTTAATATGTCATCATAGAATTCATTTTCATATTCCTTTATTTTCCACCTTCTTGCAAGCAAAGCACATTTGTCAGCATTCATCCTACTCTTAATTTTTCTTGTAGGTATTGTTGGTATTTCAATGGCTGAATAATATAATTATATATGACATACAATTATAATACAATATATTATATCACAGAGAGTTACAATAATGTAACCATTTTTCTACTGTCGGGCATTCTGTTTTTTTCCTTGATTCTTCATGACAAATAATGTTGAGGTGAATACTATCATGCATTAGATTGTTCCATATTTTAGATTATTTCTTTAGGGTGAATTCTCAGCTCTGGGATTAATAGGACAAAGTACTTGGGTGGGAACGGGGAACAGGCAACAAGGGGTGTGTTTGGCTGCTGACATGCATCATTCAGGGTCACTAACAATTCATAAGAATTACAGTTCCAGTACATCTCTGACATTGGAAATTATTGTGAAATATTATTTTTACTGTAGTATGTGAAAATGATGATTCATTGTTAATTTACATTTGCTTCAATTATTTAAAGGCTGAATGATTTCATCTATTTTAATAGCTGTACTTTTTTAAGTGAATTGTTTATCCTTTGCTGATTTATTTTTAGGGAAGTAACTTTCTTATTAATTTTTATGTTTTTAATCTAATAAAGAAGTCAAATCTGCTGAAAATATTTTTCCAGTCTCTAGTTGTGGCTTTTTATTTTGCTAGTTTTGTTTATCTGTAGAAGTTCTAAATTTTCTGTGAGGTATATTTTATCACTTTTCAGTTAGAAAAGGTATCTCCCTTCTAGAATTTTGATAAATATTTGATTACATTTTTTGTTTGATTTATTTTTAATATCTAACACTTTTTCCATGTGAAATTTGTTTTGATATGTGATAGTATATAAGATTACTTTCCTCAAATTGCTGTCTAGTCTCTCCTTTCTACCCCTAATGATTTGAAATTTTAAAATCAAAGTGTTTATTATATTATTGCCCATTTATGGGGTATTTGTTTCTATAGATAGATCTAGCTTTCTCTTCTAAGATGAGTAGAGAAGCCTACTTTCAAAACTTAAAAGTCTGCCATTTCTGTTAGATGAAGGTAGCATTTAGGAATTAGGACTTCATCCTTATAAAACCATTTTATTTTCCATAGATCAATTATTTCAGAACTACATCTAGAAGAAACAGCCCTCTAATTCCTCCTCCCTTCTTGTTTCTTAAACTGATGCACCTCCTTACGTTTGAAGCCGACAGCACGCTTGCCTGGAGGCGCTCTGACCCCTGCCAAGGGTGCGTCTTCTCCATTAGACTTGGGAGAGGCAACCGTAGTAACTCATTTGTGACTCAAGAATTTAACTTCTGAGGGGAGGAAACTATTTTGTAACCTCAGCAAATTAAATTCGAACACATCCTTAAAAAGAGAAGGCAAATCTTACCCCATTCACTGAGCTACCTTCTTCAGAAAGTGATTGGTTCGCAGGTTGTGCAGCCTCGTGGCACGGTGCACCTTTCCCGCAGGGCACCCAGCAGTCTGCCTCTTACCTGTTTTATGACTTGATTAATGTTTACTTACTCCACCAACAACAGCCAACATTTATTGAGCGCTTATTCTGAATTGTATATGAAATATGTAGGAAGCTTTTTGTGTGAATTTCTCACAATTCTTATAGCAACTCTCTCAAGACAGTACTGAATTATTCCCAGGTTGATGCTGTTGTTATTCGCACTTCTCAGGTGAGCGGACTGAGCCACAGACAGGTGGAGGAGCCCCCCTTGGGGGCACAGAGCTAGTGTGACTGACCGGGCTTTGAATCAAGGCAGGCTGACTCCAGATGCCAGGCTCTTCCGCCTAGACCAGCGCCCTCTGGTGGAGCATTCTGCGCTGGTAGAAATGTCCTCCGCGCTCACCTGAGAGCCGTTTGCCAAATGTGGCTCCTGAACAGTTAAATGTGGCAAATGTGATGAGGAACCAAATATAATTTAATGAATTGAAACGACCACATGTGGCTACTGACAACACAGCTCTGGGCAGTAAGCTACTGGGCAATTAATTTCCAGGGATGGCTGTGTCTGCTTTGCTTATGCCCAGCCCCTGGTACCAGCACAGTGCCCCACACAAGTTCTATCTATTGACTCAAGTGAAGAGCGCAGAGGGGGACAGGACGGGGAGGTAATACGTACAAACGCTCTCCGAAGGCACCACATTGTGAGGAATGCTCACCCCCGGTGCAGTATCTGTGGTCCATTTGGCACAAATTTTACCTACAATTTTTTAAAAATTATTTTTAAAATAACACAAAATAAATGTAATAGAAGAAGTATTTGGAATAAATTTGGTACAACTGAGCATACTCTTTTTCTTTTTGTAGTTTGATAGTTTGATTTAATTTGATTTGCCTGAATGAGCATATTCTTACAACTCATATTTAAGTAAGAAGGGAAAAGAGAAATGACATCAAACAGTAACTTCTGAGAATCTGCATTTATCCGACAAGAAATGAATTTGATGCCAAAATACACTTGCTGGAATACATTCCTAGCATGAACCGAGAAAGCCCTAGTAGTTGTTGATAAGGCTGTGATTGACATGCTCATTCACCTCCTTTCCCAGAGGACACCCTAATGTCTGGCTGCCCACTATGGAGTGCATGTTTCTTACTGGAAGTATCTGTCTGAACCACTTCTGTGTGTTTTTCATCCCATCACCTAGTGTATATTTTTGTTGTCACTGAGAACAATATCTAACAGGTAAATTAAGAGGATAAGGGGACTCAACTCTACTTGTAACTAAATGTCAGCAAGTCCCTGTTGGTCATTAATGGCTGAAGTTTCTACATGTGCACTATTAAATATACTTGCAGTGCATGGATATTAAAGTAACATCGTATATACATTATTAGTAAGTTTTATTAGTAATAATGTTCAAATTTACTAATGTTCTTTCATAAAACAGCATTAAACGTTCACTCAAAAGCTTTGCTTGACTGACAAACTGCATTGAAAGAGCTAGAAACTCCGGTCTGAAATAGATGACAATAGTCTCTCAAGGCTTTAAGTATTTAATATTCCTTTGTCCTGTTAGATCAAACTACTCTAGTGAGAATTTGCACTAAGTGCATCAGAATTAAATTGCTCTGTTGCAAAATTTCTTTAATGGAAATGCTCACTTAAGAAACCAGAGAGGCCATGGGCACCGAGCTGGGCTGTGCTGGGAAAACGCTGACATCTCGGTGCTGTTAAGCTTCCAGATCATTTAAGTTTCAGTGTTGATTCCAAAACCATGACTAAGAAGCACAATGATCACTAACTCACATGACTGTGGGGACAATACCCAGGCAGAGCGCTGTCGGCTTTGTCACTGGCTATAAGCTCTGCATACTCTTGTCCACAGCGTCTGTATTTTTATTCTCATTGAAATAAAAGGCACAATGCTCTATTTTTCCTATGAGCATAGGAGAAAAATCTTCATAATTATGTTTCTCCAACTGTAGGAAGAAGACATGGTAAACAACAGTTCTTAAATTTTTCAACTCGATGTAACTGGCCACAACAGAACCAAGAAATATGCTCATTTTTGCCATATTGATTTTCAGTTTGGAAAATGTAATATATTTACTTCATCAGTATATCTTACAGACCTCATAAATGGGCCAGATAAACATCAGTAAAATAATACCGTTTTCTATCATGAACAAAGAGACACGAAGTTTGGTGGTGTGGTTTTTTTAAAAGACAGATACTTGAGGGCAGTTCGAGTAGGTTCTTTCTGCCCCAGCGACCCAGTGGGTGCTCGTGCCGACTGCGCACCTTCTTCCCCAGGAACGTGCATCAGAGGTGCCCGTGACGGTCAGGCACGGCACTGGGCTGAGGGCGGGCTCCCGCCGCATCTGAGCAATAGAGGTGAACCCAAGTGCTCCCCGCTGGCCAGGCTCAGCGCCTCGGCACGCGTCCCGGGTGCGGCCGGCCGGGGGCCCCCTACACGCACTTAACGGGCCCCACCTTGCACTGGCAGAGGGTGCACTCGGTGCCGTGCTTGATCCACGAGGCCCCGGTGAAGCGGACCACATTCATCTCGTCCAGGCAGGTCTTGGTGATGTCGTTGCGGATGGCGTCGGCCTGGCACGGGTCGGCCACGCAGCGCCGGCAGCACTGGCCGTCTGGCAGGACGCTGAACTCACACTCGGCCTCCGGACAGGGCAGGGGCCCGCAGTCGGCCTCCCCCTGCTGCAGGGAAACAGACGCACAGGCGCGGGGGAGAAAGGGCGCGGTGGGTACCCGGGGCTCGGGGGGTTCGCACGCGGACCCAGGGGCCTTCTCGGCGGGGGCGCTGCTTGGCACTGGGCCTAGGGCGGCTTCAAGGGTTACACAGGAACAACGGGAAACAAAAGCAGAAACTGTGTCCCTTGAAACAAACCTGCGCGTCCCTGTCTTGAGCGTGATGAAGGAAAATCATTTACTAGGGAAAAAGAGGTTTTCATTTCACCTTTTGCCTGTGAGACGCTCCTTTCATTCTTAGGATTTCCTCCCCCTTCTCATTTATTCCCTTCTGCTAAAGAAAGTTTTGCTCATTTATGAGAAAATAAGCTGAAATCTGAAGGGAATCTAACAGGTTATCTTGGTTTATTTATGTTTCTTACTCTAGGAACTTTGGGGAAAATAAAGCAAAAGTGGGAACTGATTTCAGTCGTTTTAATTCCACATGGGAAAACTGAATCAGATCTTTTTTAAAATGTCTTTCCCACCTGTTTCCTATTTTGTTCATGATTCTGAATCTCATGGTCTTGGGGATGGAAGCCGCCTTCAGGCACTTTCCATTGATTTTTGGGTTGAAAGTATAAAAAGGAAGCAACGCAAAAGCACAGCCTTAAAAACACTCTCACACAAGCAGAAAGGGGACGAGCTGTGACTTCAGACACATACACCCATTTTCCTCTTCATTTACACCCATAGAAAGAAACAAGAAGTTTGGTCAAATGAAAAAAAGATTGGTGTTTTCTTTCTAAGTCTGTATTTAATTTTTTACCCGTTGTTTCCAGTAGGAGTTTCATAAATATAGCATTCAATTCTAATATTCTGATAAGTGTGACATACTGTATATTTAAAACAGTGCTCAGCAGAACAGCACCGACAGTAATGATCTTTAGGAGGGAAAAAAAGGGTGGTTTTGCTTTTGTAAAAAGTTTGGCTTAGAAAAAAATGTTTCTTTTTTTTCCATGAAAACCATCCTTCTGCTCGTAGTTGTCTCTAAGTAAACGTAAACCGGTGGGCCTGGGGTCCTTAGGAGAGGCCTTCCTTTCCTTGAGCCAGGAGGTACACCCCACACGTGTACCACGCCCCCCGAGCAGGCCTCAGGGCGGCAAGGCCAGTGTCTCCCCGGCCGGCACGGAGCGCGGGGCACAGGGAAGGCAGGGCTGCCTCCCGCCCAGGTTCTGGGCCTCACACTCCCCCAGACTCCGACCCCACGCAGCCGAGCTTACCAGGCAGCGGCACTGCCGGCAGTCCTGGACCCAGGTGTCTCCGCTGTTGTACAAGGTCTCCCCGTTTTGATGGAGGCACTGACTGCTCAGCCTTGGGTCACATTCAGGGCAGCAGAAAAGATCAACCGTGGGATTCTCACAGTCACAGACCATCCGTCGGCACATTACAAACCCGTTCTGTATGAGAAGGGAAAAAAGTGGTCATCCAAGGCCTCTATTCGTCAACGTGCTTGCATCACACACGTTTGTGCATGTGTGGGGGCTGCACATCACTTCACATGCCCACGCACCCACACACACGTACCTCAGATGTTCATGTGCAAGTTGAGATAGTTCATACTATTTACCAACTTACCTGATTTCCTTTGAGGGACCATTTAGTAGCTAACACAGAAATTACCAAAGCTGGAGAACTTCCACACACTGCCTGATGAGGAAAAATTTCTGAGAAATGCCCACAGCGTGATCCTTATGTGTATGTAAATGTGTGTATGTATATGTAAATATGCTTGTTCTTGTTTATTAGCACAGTAACTTGCATACTAATCACATTCTGTTCTGTGTGAGGGCATGTGTGTTTGTATTCATGTTTGGGAGCTAGTCAACTTTTACATGTTAAGTTTATGGAGTATTTTAGACCTTACATTTTTGTACAAACTGTTATCAATTTCTTTCATAATAGCTGAGTCCCTGGTACACAGTGTTATTCATTTAACTATAATTAAAGCCTCTATTGTCAACTGGGTACATAGAACAGAGCATTTCTCTAAAACTGAAATACAGCCCAAACAGATATTTTTCACTCCCAGGCCAGAGCATGTCTGTTCTGGCTTAATTACACTTTCATTCAAATCTGGTATCATGACTATGGAAACATGAACACAGTCAGCAACAAAATTTTATCAACATGTGAATGAACTCATCATAGTATTCCCACACAGTGGGATTCAGCAATAAAAAGGCAGGGGCTACGGACACATGTAGGAATACAAATGAATGTCAAAGATCTAACGCTCAGGGGAAGAAGCCAGACACAAACCAGTATGTATTAGAGGATGCCATTTACACGAGGCTGCAGCAAATACAAATCTCATCGACAGGGGCTGGAAGCAGTGTTTGCTTGGGGCTGGGGGCCGGGAGGAAGGACCAGAGGCAACATTCCGGGCAGACGACAAGGGCCTGCTCCCCTGGGGGCGAGCAAGTGGGTCCATGCTGTTGCTAAAGCTCACTGAGCCGTAGGCCTGAAACACAAGCAAATTACCCTCAATACGAGTGATGACCTTTCGTACTCACACTGACCTGACACGAGCACACAGAGCACCGGTCATTCTCCAGCACCCAGATCTGACCGCTGTGCTTGATTTTCCCACCATGGAGGCAGTCCCCCGTGCAGTTCTTCCCGTGAGGGCACCGGCAGTCGTATCCACCATCCAGGTTAAAGCAAACGGTGTCGTTGGCACAGCTGTGCCTGCCCGTCCCGCACTCGTCGATATCTACAGCCAAGAAAAGCCAGCAAGCAACATGCTCAGAACATGCTCAGTGTCACACGACTGCAGTCAGGCTGCTCGTCTCCCACATAAGGGGCTGCACTGGGGATTTATTCCTGTCTTGCCGGCTGCCTTTCCCAAATGCTGACGAGAGCCGGGTTAATGATCTAGGGATTTTGCTGGAAAATATTATCACGCTCGATTCTAAACACCAGATACCCTTGGCTAGATTTTCAACTTTTCTATCTCTGTAAATACCATAGGCTTTAAGAAACACAGTTTATGAAAGTAAGAGAGGACTCAATTCGTCAAACAGAAAGAATTTGGCAGGGAAATTCTAAAAGTGCCCACAATTTTTAATTGGGGAAAATATCGTCAATGTTACAATGGTGCTACAGGAAACCCTTTCTCAGGGGAGAAGAGATCTTTTCTCATGGGACCCCAGAGGCATTTTATTCGATGTCAAGCCCCATTCTCACAGCCATGTCACACACAGGAGAGCTCTTTCCAGTGTCCTGCCCGAGTGCCCGTCCCCTACAGTCTGGGTATTCTCCGTCCTGACACCTGGCCCCTTACCCACAGGTGGGCAGGTGACCATCAGCAGCCACCATGTCTCTCACAAAGAATCTCCTACTTCTCAACTTCTCCATCTCAGATTATCTTCTGTCTCCTGCCTGACTCTGCTGGCCAGCGCCCATTCGTCACCCGGCCTTCCCATCCCAGGGCCACACGGCCTAATGCATTTTCACACAGATGAGAAGCAAGAGTAGCCTGACCCACAGATCAGAGCTTAAGACGAGATGTGACTCACTTGACGTATCCCCAGAATGTACGGGTCACAAGCAGAGTACATTCCAGGAATATTGTGTGAGTGGTAGTGAGCAAGGCTCTTCCCACTTCCTCCTTCCCCTCTGAGTAAAGGTCACAGAAGAAAGAATTAACTCAGAGCAGGACAAGCGGGCCGGGAGAAGACGGAAGGCACAGCTTTTAACCAGGAGAACTGCATGGTGATTGCCTTGAAATGGCAGAATTTAGTAAATGCCTTTCTTAAATAGTTTGATCTCGACATTATTGGAGACACAGACTAGTCAAGATTGCATTTTAGGCATAAATTCTTAAATACTTAAGTTCTCCCATATCATGCATGCCTGAAAATAAACTATGATATATTTCTATTTACCTTGATTTTTATTAATTCCCATCTCAGCAAAGCCACTGGAATTCAGACAATGGCTGCAAAGATTTTTATCACACTCTATGAGCTTTATTGCAGCTTGACCCATCAAGGATGACACTGTTTATGATCACAGACTGAATCAGGAGCGCTGTTAGCCGGCAGGAGGACATATTTCAATTTTTTTTGAACTACATTAGTTAATATGTATTTCTTTCAGGTAGGAGAAAATTTTCTCTTGGTAATAGAAATTCAATTTTATAAAGTAGCTCTTTATTTGTTCTATTCAGAATAATAAGGTATATTTGATGAGTTGATTTTTTCCATTAAATATTCTTATCATTGAGAATTATACTAAGCAGGAAAAACATGAACCAGAGTTAGTTTCTTGACCACAAATTCAACAAGTGCCTCTTACTACACAACCCTTTAAATATCCACTATAAGGATATTATTCCACTAATGGCAATGGTTGGATTTTTACAATAATTTTCCTTTGCTTCACATTTAAAATAAGAGCTCTGCAATCAGGTAATGCTTTTTTTCCCTTTAAAGGCAAGGACCCTCGCATTTGCTGCAGAAGATGTAGAAGAGCTGTCTAGGCACAAAAGGACATGTGCCCTTAAACAAAGTATATTCACAATGGAAAAAAATAGAGTAAAATCCTTCCTACAACAGTGGTGGGCATGTGCTTGTCACACCTGGAGAAATGTGTGGGCAGAAACATCCGAAGGGACAGATCACCGCCTCTCGCGATGCAATGGGATCGGAATTGATCTGGACCCACCTTGCTTTTCTGGGTGTCCACTCTGCACCCATGCCGGGTTTCCTAATGCAGACACTCTTCTCAGATAAACGGTAGAATTTTTGGAATTCATTTTTAAATATAGTTTTATTATGGTATAAAATGTCTAACTATACATAGAGGGTGTATATTCTGCTTTGAAAAACCCACTGTGGTATGTAAAAATTCCAACTTTAGAAACACTCCCCCTTGTGAGTGATTGAAGAAGTCACGTTCCTAAGCCCAGAGGTCGAGGTCAAGTCTCGATTCCCCCCTGGCGGGACCTGGAGCCCACGGCCCGCTCGGTCCCGTGCCCTTCCTTCCTTCCTGTCACACTGGCAGCTCTTTCTTGGTCTTTCTCCTGCCCACACGCACGTTCTCCAGCTGGGGGACCAACTGTGAATGAGACTTAGCCGAGCAAAGAGTAGGTGACTGCAGTCTGCTTGGGGGTAAGGACGTGTCTGAAGGTGCAGAGTTCAGAGCCACCCAGGTGGGGTGCAGGGACAGAAATGTTGCAATGATTGAATGTCCAGGGGAAGCAGAGGAGGCGGCAAGGCCACCGAAGAGGTCTCTGGGCCCAGGGAAAGGTCATGTGGGAAATCTGAAATTTATCATAAACATGATAAAATGTCATCTTAGGGAATTGCAAAAAAATCAGAAAATCAAATACCCATTTTAGAAAGATTCCTTTTTGACTTCATTTTGGAAAAGGGATTTGAGTGGATTTGAACTTGAAGCCAAGACCAACTGACAGGTTTTCAGTTCCCAGGCTCGTCTTACTAGTGGTCGCTGTGCACCAGATTCTCAGTACTTTTCACATAATGACTCACTTAATCCTCTCAACAACCAGGAAGGGACAATTGTTCTCCTGACTGTGCAGATCGGGAAACTGAGCAGAGAAATGCTGCCTAACTGTCCCAAGGCCACACAGCCAGCGAGCTACAGGGCCCGGATGGAAGCCAGGCAGGCGGGCTGGAGGCCGTGCTCTGGGCGTCATGCTGAGGCCGCAGGGCAGACGATGAAGATGGCATCTTCCAAGATGGAAACAACGAAGATAAAGCAACTTAGTGTTTGTGGGCTTCAAAGATCAGGGGAGGAGGGCTCATGCTGTTTAGACTTCCGGCTTGGCAGGTCTGGCTGGTGCCATTACAGAAAGAAGAGAAAGATTTCACTGTGGACTGGCAGCGGGGGCAGGAAGAGGGAAGGCCGCGCAGCCAGGGTGCACTGGACCGGACTTTCCTCTGGGCTTCAAGCAGAGCTGCCTGGGCAGGAGCTGGGTATATGGGTCTGGGGTTCAGAAAACGTAGCTTTGGGGCAGACGTCCTCATTCCCGTTTCCCCAGGAGTCCTTCAGGCGCGGCTTCGGGCTCCCCGTGAGGCTGGCACGGCCGCCTCCTCTGCTCGCCCTCTTCCCAAGCCCGCACTGCCGATGATCACGTCATACTCGAAGTCCTACAGCAAATGCTAGGCACCCAAGCCCGTCTTGTTCCCAAAATAGGAAACA
This sequence comes from Manis javanica, assembly GCF_040802235.1. Classification (NCBI taxonomy): domain Eukaryota; kingdom Metazoa; phylum Chordata; class Mammalia; order Pholidota; family Manidae; genus Manis; species Manis javanica. The sequence goes on along the minus strand of NC_133170.1, from coordinate 1,608,380 downwards.
ATTTTCCCTCTTTGTTTCCCTACAGCTCTGAATTTATATTTTTCTCAAGTATTCATCATTTTCAACCCTGTAGTTTTCTCCTCTATTAAGAGACGCGCCACATTCTACCTTGTGTGACTGCTGTGCAGATTTCACCTCCTCTACAGGCTGCGGGCAGTGGCCACACCTTCTGTATATTCAGTAACTACTTGCCAAGTTGAATGAATTCATTTTATTTTTGTCCTTTTTCTTGATTTAGGTTAAGAATTAATTGTGTTTGGTTTGAATATAATATTCAAAAGACACCATCCTATAAACATTTTATTTTTGGTCTTGTAAGTTCAAAAAAACCTTGCCAAACTTAAAGATAATCCAGAAATTATAGCAATAGAGGGAAAACTGGACATGAAAACCAGTATTCCTATGTGAAAAAAAATTGGGCTTTATTGTCAGAGAGAAACACATTGGGGGCACAATAGAAATGACGATGTGGACAAGGAAAATAGTCCTGGGTCACATTACCTGAGGCCGCACGTTTACACCTCTGAGGTAAGTGGATGAGCAGAACAGCATGTGACTTGTGTGCATGTCACTCATGGACACACATGCTGTGGCCTGAACTGCAGCCCAACGAGCAGTGAGGCAACGCTGTTACCCAGCTACGGCTTCAAGTGTGACCCTCCCACTTGAGAGTCATCATGAGCCCACCGCTGTGGCTTTGTCCACTTGGAAATGCCTATTTTAAAGCAACAGAAAACTGGCACCTATGCAGATACAACCAAACTCTTCAAACTGCAAATACTAATATTACAATTCTGCAGATGACTGAAATTGCAGTAAATGGACAGTTGTTTAGAAGAAGCACTTCAGTATTTTCTTTATAACATGGGTGGATTCTTCTAAAAGAATCCTTCAGAGCACACTGTCTTCTGGAAGAGAAGTAGATTTTTCCAGTCATCCTCATAACTTCTACTGGAAGATAATAGTAGAATTATCTTTCACAGTGGTGGCTTTTCAAAAGTGAGATCTTTCTGTTTCTGTTTATAGAACTTCCTTGAAAAGCCTTTTTTGCATAGGCATCTCGTGTTGTCCTTTACTTCCCTATCTCCACCTTTATCCTGTGCTGCTTTAATGGTAGATTAATTTTCCTGTTCCTTTCTGAGCACTCATGAATATACTAATAATCTTGTGTCATGTAGAGCTGACCACAACTGTATATGCATTTATTTCTAATATACCACAGATCTATCATTCTGTTTCTACTTCTAACATAGGTTATGTTCCTAACATACTTCTGATTAAATTATTATCTATTATTGATCTATCAATCACCCATTCCAATCTTCTCTCCCTAGACAAACAAATATAACATCCATTATGTTATATGGATGTTATAATGCTGTTCTAGGCACTGGTGGCTGAAAGGCAAACAAGAGCTACGACTTCTGAAGTTTACACCCCCAAGTAGATAACAGGCAACACAGCAAGGAAACAAATTGATATACATTATAATTTCAGAACTTTTATGGAAAAGTGAAACAGTGTAAATAAGTACTGTCAGGGGTGCTATATTTAAACTGAGTCCAGGAGAAGCCATTTTGGGGGAAATCTGAATTAAATGAAAGAAGGAACGTGCAGACATTCCAAACAGAAACGACGGCCCCAGTGCGGTTTATTCGAGAAAGTCAAGGACCCACGTCGCATAGGCCCTGGTAAACCAGTGGTGGGGTTTGGATTTCACTCTGAAGAGAGACAGAAAAGGCCCCGGAGTTTGAAAAGAGGGGTAACGTGCTCTGACTTCATATTTGGAAGGATCATTCTGGGTGCTACAGAAAAAAGACTCTGCGGGGGTCAAGAGTGTTAGTAGGCAGCCAGTGTGGACACTGCTGCAGCGGTCCGGATGAAAGACAGCGGCAGCCTAGACCAACGTGCCAACCGTGGACACAAGCAGAAGCAGCCAGATTGAGAATATACTTTGAAAACTGAAATGATGGGACTTGCTGATGTACTGGTATGAAAGGTAAAGAAAATAAACAACTCCAAAACGTTGGTCTGGGTGAACGGGCTTGAAGGTCTGTAGGATTTAAAGGGTAAGTCAAGAGTTCTACTTCAGGCATTAAATCTGAGTTGCCCATAAGAAATCCCAGCTGAGATACCCAGCAGGCAGCCGGTCAGGCGAATCTGCCGCTAAAAGGTGCCAACTAGGACTGTATGGACAGCGATTTAAACCGTGCAGCCGGTGGACTGCGAGGCAGATACGGGGAAGAGAGGCTGCCGAGAGCCCTGGGTGCCTGAGGAGGGTCCCCGCGGAGCAGAAGAGGAGGCCTCCCGGGTAAGAGAGCACGAGGGCGGCGCCCTGAAAGCGAGGAGCACAGGGCCGTCCGGAGAGGAAGGAGGCTCGCGGGGGGGCTGCCTGAGCTGCCGGGGGGGCGGGTCTGCGAGGTGGAAACTGCCGGCGACCTTCAAAGCACGGCGGTCAGTGGGCGGGGGGACTAAAACTCCACTCGAAGCAGGAAAGGAGACGTAACAAGTGCAGATAATTCTTCCAAAGAGTTTCGTTCACAAGGCAGCAGAAAAACGGGGGAAATGTTTGGAGGATGAGGTGATGTCAAGAGAAGTCACTTTTGGCCATTTTTGCTTTATTTCTCAAAGTCGGGTGCGCCTCCAGGCTGTGAGCTGATGACAGAGGTGCGGTAGGACAAGAGCATTTATGACATGGAAGAGAAAGGGGGCAGTGCGAGGGCAAACCTCAAGCAGGTGACAGGGGTGACGTGTCAGGTTTAATGGGGGCTTATTTTCTCAGAGGAGGGATGAAGCTTCCTTCTGTGCGGGGGGGCGGGGGAGGGGGCAGGAGACACCAACACGGACGAGACTACGCCAGTCCGGCTCCGGCCGCAGAAGCGGGGACTCCGTGTCCTCGGTTAAGTAATAAAGCAGGGCCACCAACAGAGCCTGAGGAAGGTGGCGGGTGGGGCTCGAGCGGACGGAGGAGGCAGGAGTGGCTGTACCCAGGGCTGCAGGGCAAGGTGAGCAAAGAAACGGGAGGTGTGCCAGGCGCGCTGGCGGCCCGCAGGAGGGTGACCCTCCCCGTCTAGGGTCCACGCTGTGAGTCCCTCCCCCCGGGGGCGGGCTGCACCGGCCGACTCGCTTCCAACGAACAGAAACCGGGAGAAGGGCAGACCGTCCCCTCTGAGATGAGGTGATGAGCAGGCCGGGGCTGCCTTCGTGGGCACCGCTCTCTCTCGGGTTGCTCACTCGGGGGCTGCCCTGCGGGGGGGCTCACGTGTTAAGGAAGCGAGGCCGGCCATTAGCCCCAGGAGGCACCCAGGAAACAGACTCCCACTCCCCCGGCTCCCACCGCAGGGGGTCTTTACGGGGAGACCAGATTCCTGGCCACAGACTTGACAGCAGCCTCATTGGAAGCCCTGGACCAGGGGCGCCCGGCTGAGCTGCCCACATCTCCCGCCCACAGGAACACCTTTTTGCTGTTCTCAGCTGCTGAGTTTGGGGGCGCCTCGCGGTGCGCCCACAGGTGACTCCTGCAGCCCTCCTGAGATCCGCCGTCACACACCCACCACACAGCGATGCAGCTGGTCACGGGCGCACAGCAGGAGAGGCGGCAGAGGTGCACGCTTTCCGTTCACATCTGATGCGCAGAAAGGGGGTGCACGGACCCCAGGCAAACTGAGACGCGGGTGCCCCTCGGGGAGGAGCGGAAAGGACGGGGGGAGGGGAGATGAAATTACGGTGCAGTTTCAGCTTTCATCTGCACATTTGTCTTATTTGAACATTTAAATGGTTCTGAAATGTTACAATCTTAACAAAAAGTTGTGCCGAAGCGTCCTTCCCCACAGCCTGCGTCAGAGCCCAGGGAGAGCAGGTCACGAGGAGCCGAGCCACCCTGACCTGCCCGGTGCTCCCCACGGGCTGGAGGCGTCCGCTTCGGGGTGGCCACTGGGCCAGGAGCGCCCCCAGACCGCGCCGGGCGCCTGCCACTGCTGGGACGGCAGCACCCCCATTCTGGGTGAAACCCCGGTGGGCACCCTGCGGAGGCCGAGCCCTGCAGCTGCCCGCGAGCTCACGCACCCGGGAGCCCTGCTCCTGCCCCAGGCGGTTGCACTTCCCCCTGCGTGAGCCACTGGGGCCCGAGGACAGAGGCGTCTTCTCACCCAGGTTCCCTCGGGCTGCCGCCCCCCGAAGGCGCGCACACGGAGGAGCCCAGTCATCTTCCCCTCCCGCATCCAGCCCCTGACGGCGGATCCTGTCGGTGCGGCGGCCCCCTAGCTGTGCTCTCTGCCCCCTAGCTGTGCTCTCTGCCTCCCCCCCCCCCGGCTGTGCTCTCTGCCCCCCTGGCTGTGCTCTCTGCCCCCTCTCTGAAATCACGCCCTTAGTGGGATGTAGAGGCGAGCAGAGCTGTTCGTCAATTCACTGAAAATGATTCACAATTAATGGTAACAAATCGAATGTAATCCGATTGGCTTTACCACTCTTACTGGATAGAAACCTTCTTTGAGGCCGGGACCGTGTCTTCCGCACCGACTGTCACATTCACCTTGCCGGACAGGTGCAGCGCCAGCGGCGAGCCGGATCCGTCCGTGTCGTGCGGCCGCCCTTGGCCACGTCGTGGTCCTGTTTTCCCCGCCCCCCACTGCCCCTCGGTCTGCATTCTTCATCTACTTTTTTCTAGGTTTTTTGGGTAAGACTTTTGCATGCTGCCATTTAAAAAAATTATCTGATACTATGAATTTATTCATTCTAAAAACACCCTCCAACAGTTGCCAGGTACCCACAGAGAATTGGTTTAGTGCCACCACATTCAGTTATCTAAAAATCAATTAAGTATCATAATTACCTAGCAAATGTTAGATCTTAACATGCTTCTCATCACTGTTGTATAAACACACAGCAAAAAATCACCAGTAACTTAAACACTAGATGAGTGTCAACTATTGACACCTTCCTGTGCATTCCTCAGGGTCTGGAGAAGCTCTTACACCCCGGGTGCCCCTGTACCGACCTTCGCAGGACTCGCCGCTGGGCGCAAACAGCCCGCTGTCGTGGTAGCCGTCTCTGCACTCGCAGTGGTACCAGCCGGGCAGATTGACGCAGCTGGCACGGCTGTCACACTGGATGAAGCCCTCGGAGCACTCGTCGATGTCTGCGTGGCCGAGAAGACAGAAAGGGGATGTCACATAAGTGTACTTTTCTTTACAAAAAACTAAAATATTCTGCTAAATTGCCTCAGAAATTTTTAGTGCCAGTAAATCCTTAAAGCTGAGGAAACAAGATCGAGGTGGTCTGTGCGGCTGAAGAAGCAGAACAGGGATGTGAGGGTATCGGTCGTGGCAGAACGTCCAGACAGCACTGCTGCCAACCCCACCCGACTGCAGAAAGCGGAGAGAGACCGTCTGAGCCAGTCCTGCGGCTCGCACGCACGGCCAGCTCTCCTGGGCATGGGGGCGGCCTGGCACGTGGCTTCCCACAGTGGAGGGTGCGCCCGAGCCACCTGTGGGCAGAGCCTCTGGGACGCGCGTGTGACCCACCCGAGCCCTCCCCACCCCGTCCCGGTGGCCGGCGACTTGCCGAGGGTCCGGGCTTCTGCGTGAGGATGCTGTGGGAAACATTCTTCTTTACTGGGGACAGAGACATAATCTGAGCAAGACATCAACTTTTTTGCTTTAAGCCTCTGAGATTTTAGGATGTTTTATTACTCTCAGCATAACCTATCCCGGCCGAATACATCATTCATCTCCAACATATGGCAAGAGCCTTCATTCATCGACATGCTTCACACTTTTGAGAATGTATACCAGTTATGTCACTTTATAATGGGTTTCACATATCTTACCTCATTCAACCCTCAACAAAAAAACCCTGCATTGTACATAGCTTATTGAACATATTTTTTAAAGTGAGGCAAAAGGAAATGATGGGATTTAACTAAGGTCACCTAAAGTTCTCGGCTGCCTGACTCAGGTGTGTGCGCCTTCACACAGGCAGACACAGGCTGAAACCGGCCGACTGTCTAAACAGAGAGCTTCCTGAGCCTCACCATTCCCTGCGGCGGGTGACTGCTGTTCCCAAACACTGCGAAGCCCTTCCTCTCTCTGGTCAGGAACGTCCCACCTCATCCAAGCCTCTCCTTCGCCTACAGAGGGAGAGCCATTTCCGGGGCTGTCCTGCGGACTGTCCCCCTCTTCTCAATACCTCCTGGGTCTCTGGGGGCCCTGGGGCTGGCCCAGACTGTGGGAGCGATCTGACGGCAGGGCACGGTGTCGCTGCCAAGCATACCCACATGTGCCCCTTCCCAGCTTGACAGCCCTCTGCCGGGACCGCAGGTGAACTGTCCACGCAGGGGGCCCTGTCCCCTCCACGCCGCCCACGCCTTCCCTACCCCACTGCCTGCCTGTGCGAAGGGAGGCTCCCTGCTCAGTGGAATCTCTCTCTTTCCTATTCTTCTCATTAATCCAAATCCTGGGAAGGACATGTGGCTTTCATTTCCTTTTTACATTTCCTCTTTTTCTATGTTTAATTTAGAAAAGACACATTTTTGAATAAACAAATAAATAAGTTTTTTTAAAGAAAGAGATATAAATCATCATTCATTTACTTCTTGATAAACTCAGAGTTCCTTCACTAAAACAAGGTGCCTACCATTCTCTTATGTTAGGCAGTGACCCCCAAATAAGTAAATTTCACTGTGAAATTTCAACTTTATTTCTGAACTTTGAATAGTTCCTCTCCTGCACAGTTGGTTTCCACCGCCCGTACTGCCTGCTGCCAAAGTAATGGGTAGCGGTCAAGTTAGCTTACCACTTACCACCGACTTCCTGACCACAGCTGAAGGGTATCGCTTCCGTTTCTAGGGCTTCACAGGCCTTATGACCCAGCCTATGTGTATCTCAGGGGTTTCCCTGACTGATAAACATCTAATTATAAACGGAACTAAAATGCTATGCTCATTTCAGCTTTATACAGTCTTCTCTTCTAACCCAGATGATGCAGGAAATTGATTACATCCTTTCTTAAGTGCATGAACAAAAGAAAACAGGCCGGGATTTAAGCTTTACAAGTGAGTCTATTGGAGGAAGGCCACCAGGGTCTGTGCGGAGCAGCGTCTCAAGTTAGAAGCATTTGGTCATTAGTGCTGGTGATCTGGAATTAACTATTAAGGAACAGGGCCTTTGCACTGAAGCAACGTTTGCATCTACATTTAGCCTTTAATTTAGTCCTTTTTCCACCTAGACACAGTTGCAGGGTTACCTCGGACCGCAGGACACAGATACATATTTCCATTTCTACGCATTTTCTCTTCTCACTATTTGGAGTCCCCAGGCACACTCCCGCACTGCCTCATTCCCACGCCTCTTTATTCCCACTATGGCAACCTTCCTTGAGCTATAAACATACTCATTAAAGTTTAATAGAAATGCTATGCATTATATTACTTAGTGTTCCGAAGAGGGTATACAGACATAATGTTGGCCATTATCTATTTTCACAGACAATTTGAGTATCATTTTCTTATTTAATTATTACTACTAAGTAGTATTTTACAGGCTGGATATGCAAATATACCCATCACTCATTAATTTACCATCTAATATTTGTTGAATCTCTCTCATGTGCCAAATACTAAGTGGTGGGGAAATAAGGAAGAACAAAACCAGCAGTCATTTCTGCCCTTCCTGGGTTTACTGTCTATATAAACTGTGTTTCATTTTAAGAAAATTCAATTTCTGGAAACCTGGATTCACCATGATATAGGACAGCATCTCCCCAGGTGTGAGTTTCTCACTGCTGGGGTGATACCTGGGTAACAGATAAATATTCAATGGCTGCACAGTTCTATTTCCAAATTATTTCCATTTGTAGCAAGCGATACTAAGAGTATAGCAGTGAAATCATATTTGAACTTAAAACAAGAAAGGGCTCCCAGACACCATGTCAAGTAAATACTGATATAAGCAATATCAGAATAGGACAAAAATTATGAAGATGGTTCATGAATTACCAAAGTTTTGGAAACACAAAAATGCAATATGAGGCAATTCCCATTTCAGAAGGATTTGTGGAGTAGCTCCTTGTACAGCACAATGTCTTAATTCATTTAAAATATGACTCCATTTATAAAATACATGAGTTTACATACATCATGCTTCAAATGATATACTTGCTGCCATTTACCATAGTGAAGAAAAACTGGCTACACACTATATATTTTGCTTTATTCTACACATTCATGTTCCTGCTAATTTGACTTGTTTATGCAAACTTTTGTACTTTGGAAAGTCAGTATAAGATGAAAGTGTGCCTGAATTGCTAAAGTATGTATTTCCCACAAGAAGGTATGGCTTTCACTCATGGCTCTAATTAAAGACAGAGCTCAAACAAACAGCCTCATCCATAAGCTATTTGATGGTGTGTATGTCCTTGGTTACTGAGTAAATGTTCGGGAAGTGAAGAACTGAAATCTGACCACAACTTACAAATAAGTATGTTTTATCTATATATATGTGGAGATTGCTACAACCTATAAATGCATACACTGTGTGCATTTTCAAATAAACACATATTGTGTTTTACACATTGTGCAATAACAGAAAACGGTAAAAAAAAAACTCCAAGAATTTATTTCTTTAGACCAGTTAAAACCAAATTTCACATTACCTAATTGAGTTAGACACACAGAGAGCAGCAATCCGAGGGGAGAAAAATGTTATTACTTTATTCCACATAAGAACTATGAAGTTTGAAGAAATTACTTTCCACACTGAATAAAAGGACTCAAAAAAATTAGCACAGAATGTATACACTCCTATAATTTAGTCTTAAATTTTCACTCTGCAGATACATTATATAGAAAATTAAAAATAAATTTCATGAGGAACTATGATTTCATTATACATTCTGTCTAAGAAAGGAGCTACATCCTAGTTCCTAGGGACAATTACAACTTTCTAGTAGCCATGTTTAGAGCCATCAGCTAGTAATGACATTAAGAAGCTGTCCCAAAGCACAGAGATTCTAAAATCCAAAAGATACTTAGCCATTCAACAACAGTCAGGGAAGGCAGTCAAACTCCAGGGATCAAAACTGACTTAGAGAAAAGAAGTGGAAGGCACTGTTGAGAACAGATTTTCTAGAAAGCACATATGTTTTGAGGCAATCATTAAAAACAAACCAACCAGCAGAAAAACAAGAAAGGAAAATGTATGAATAAAAAGAAAGCTCACATCTGTCAGCGCCTTGCTCTCTGTCTCCCTCAGGCATAGTGACACAGCCTTCTAGTGTCACAGACCAGTGGCTTCCGCTGAAAATGGCTTCTGCCATCAGCATTTAAAGGGTCACTTTAGAAAATGACAAATTATTTCCTCGTAAATTTAAATGTAGTTATACAATGAGATCCTTGAGTGATAACCTCTTTCTCATACAGTGAGTTGTTTCTGTCACAACAACGTAACAAAGAACAATAAAAACGTGTGGATGTCTAGACCCATCCATGCCTCAAATAGGCCCTGGTTATTAGTTTGACCTGTTCCCTTTTGACCTGATTTGTTGCCACTCTATGCAAAAGAAAAGAACCTCCAATTCTTTTTTAAAAATGAGCACGCTAATTCTAACTGGCGAAGTCAAATAATAAGAGTATTGCCTTTCACAATGTCTCTCATTAATAAAAACCTGACATCGTTTCTCATTAATAGCACTTGGACTATTTATATTCACTATCCTGTACACTGGTAGTTAAATTATATTGATAAACAGCAGGCAATTAAACCTTCTCAAAACAATTAATCAACTCTTGATTACCCACATGTGGATTATTTGCTGTCAGATCACCTGCAGCATTTCTTTAAAATCACAAGGTCATTTCCCTCTGTCTTTCTCTGAGCTTCTGGGGAGTCGGCTTTCAACATTTGGAGGGGAGTGCTCAAGGAAGGCAAACTCATGCGTGCATTATATTATTTTTAATAACTATGCTAGATTTAGATATAAGATACTGTCCAGAATTTCATAAAGAGATCAACTTTCTCACATGAACTTTTTGAAACTAAAATATGGTAATGTATGTAAACAAACTTGGAAAATCATAAAATCCTCTTCACAAGTTGGGTGATAACATTGCAGCTTTAGTGGAAACTATTTTCATTACTTTATAGCTCATAATTAGGAAGCTAATGACTGCTCTTAAGAAGAGCATAATGTACGCGCATCATCCTGCCATTTAGTCCTACACCCCGGGAGATACTCTCACCCCTCTGCTGTAGACAAGTGAGCTGTGAGGACACACCCATTGCCAAAGGCCACACAACAGACCGGAGCTGCTCACCCCCAGCCCAGCGCTCCGCCTCCCACTCCGGCTGCCCCTCATGACCAGCACTGGCCCGGGAAAACCAGCTGAGACTTCGAGGCGCGTCAGTGCATAGCTTAATGGGAGTGGATTCCGACGCTTTGGCTTGTTAGCTGTGTAACTTTGAGTATTTTGCTAAGCTTCTCAGAGTTTTCTGTTTTTGAACTAGAAATAATACTCTCTCTCTCCGAAGAGTCTGCTGTTCATCATGGCTGTTCACTATACAAGGCCTCACGGGAGAAGTGGTGCCTGGCCCCCGATATGTATGAATTCTACTGCTGCCTCTGAAGTGATCCTTTGGAGCTGACAGTGCATCTCACATACGTCATCTGATTATCTGCAAAGGTGCCCAGGGAAACACAGCTCCACACAGAGCTTAGGCCGGAGAACACTGCTTCTGCTGTGGGCAGTTGGGAGCCACCGAAGGGTCATCACGAGTACAGCGATGCGATTCAGGGAAACTTCAGGAAGAGCAGGGCAAGACAGAGGCAGGACGCTCTACCCTTACCTGGAGGGGGGTGATAACAAAGCCCTCCTCATGCCCCCAGGTCGATCATCAGAGCAGCAAGCTCACATCCCACATGCCTAGGGACACACTGCACAGAGAAAGAAGACTGAGAAACCCTGATTTTTATGGTGGTTACTGGGCCTTATTGTTTTATCATTTCTTTATTTCCTTCAGAGTCTTTGCATACGAGGTCCCCACTGCCCCAAACACTCTTCTCTTCCCCACCCCTCGCACGGTTAGCTGACTACCTCTCACCTGTCTGTCTCCCAGCAGAACTCAGTGCCTTGGCGAGGCTTCCTTACCCCACCGGTTATGTCACATCTATTGCTCACTGTTTTTGGTACTTTCTCCCACGTGCTCCTTGACTTTGCCTTGATATCGACTATCACAAGATTTCTTTTTTGGTCTAAGCTTGCAAGCATCATACCGACAATTAGAGTAACTTCAGTTCTACAGAAGGTCCTCCCTATCCTTCCCTCCCACCCCCTTTTCTACAGCATCTTGATTCTTTGGGCTACCAGTTTGTGAATGTCTCACCAAAACAAAACAAAAAACAGGACAGTTAATTAAAAGTCTACTGATGAGTAATTAATCCATCCAAGCCTCCCACCTTTGGCAGATTGCTGAAAAAAGGCAATGACCCCTGGAGCCAGAATGGGGGCTTCTTCTGTAAAGAAAATGAATACCTGGAGGAAATGAAGGCAGCTACTGTGGGAGTTGTCATCCTTTGGAACAAGTCCTGTGCGTTTCTGTGTTCGGTGAACTCAACATATGAAAAATCGGCTCCCTTTTAGTTCACCCCCATCCTCAAACCTTACCTTCATACTGGACCTCAAAGCCAGCTTTCCTATTTATTCACTCTTAAACATTAATGGGAAATCAGGAACAGCAAATACTTGAGAGAAATCTGTAACACTTAAGAGAATAACTAAGACACATCACCAGAAAAACTGCCCCTGAAGGAAATAGAAATAATTTACAGGACTGAACTTTAAATATTTATTATTAGTATCTTCAAATAGATTTAAGATAATCTTTTATCCAGAAGAAAAGGACACAGTGCTATGCGAAAGGAATAGTAAGAGAGGAGGAAAGAGTTCTTGGAAATTAAAAGGGTGGAAGCTAAAAATGTTTAAATGCTTATAATGTGTAGAAGATCAAATAGAAGTAGTGTTTTCAAGTGTGATGCGTAGAAAAGAGATGGAAAATATGATTGAAGAAAAGCAAAGAGTACTAACCAAAGGTCCAGCTTCTGATTAAAGACAAGTTTGATATGAAGAAAAGAGAAAAATCACTGAGAGAAAAATGTCTTTAAAAACAATCACAACTGAAGAAGTTTTCACAGAACTGTCATCTTCAGATTAGCAGGCCCACCGAGGCCTCTGCATTCTCGGTGATGACATGACAGCCAATACTTCCTGGTGTACCCGTGGCAGCCTCTGCGCTTTGCGATCCTAAGAAATACTCATTTAGCACTGACAGCAGCCCCATGAAGCGGGAAATATTATTACTCTCCATTTTAAAGAGGAAGAAATGTAGATACTGAGAGTTTAATTTTTCCCAAGGTGACAGAAGGGCAAGACTGGGATTCGAACCCAGACAGTCTGGATACAGAGGTCAAGCCCTTATCCTGCACACAACACTGCCTCGCAGGGGAATGAAACAAAGCCTTACGTCTAAGTACACACGGTGGCATTTCACTATAAGTGTAAAATACCAGTCTTAGCATCGTCCAGAGGGGAATAACGGATTACATGGCAGGGGATGCGGTTCAGCTGGCATCACTCTTCCGCCCCCCCGACCCCGGCGCTGTGCGGTAAGACCGTGAAGGTGCGATTCTAACCCTGGGATTCTACACTCGGCGCAACTGTCAAATATCTGCGCGAGCAGAGTAAGGATGCTTTAAGACGTACAATTCCTTGGAAGATTTATCTCCTGGGAACGATTTTAAAAGATTTTACTGATGATGTAGTTCAGGAAACTAAGGGACTACATCAAGATACACCAAGACCTATCGGCGTCTCCTTACTCTCTCCCTGAATCACTTTCCTCACTTCGCAAGGAAGCCCCACTTTCTGGGTCCTCGTCCTGCCTCGCTGGCCTCTCCAGGCCTCCTCTACATATCTTATATTTTCAGCATTCGAAAGACTGAGTTCCCAGGGGTCTATTCTCAAGCCTTTTCTATTTACTAACATCATGATTTTATCGATTAGAGGGTTTTAAATACTCAACACCATCAATACACTGAAAACTGCCTGTAGTGGTTTAAATACTGTTCCCCCCAAATTCATGTCTACTGGGAACTCAGCACGTGACCTTATTCGGAAATAGGACTTTGCAGATATAATTAGGAAGCATCTTAACACGAAACCATACTGGATCTAGAGTGGGTCCTAAATCCAATGACTGATGTCCTTTAAAAAGGGACGATGCAGGGAGACAGACAAGGAGAATCAGATTGATGTGAAGGCGGAGGCGGACGTGGGAGCTGTGGAGCCCACCCTGAAGGACGTCCCCCACCAGAAGCTGGAAGAGGCAGGGAGAATCCTCCCAGAGCCCTCAAAGGGAACATGTCCTTGATGACACCTTAATTTTGGACGCCACCAGTACAGTGAGATTCCTGTTATTTTAAGCCACCTGGTTTGTGGCACTTTTTTACAGGAAGTAAGTCTTTAACCTCATTTACATGTCTATCCTAGACCTCTCTCCCCTCTCATGCAGACCTGCATCTTCAATTTCTCGCTCAGTATTCCCACTGGGATACCAAACTGTTCCTTTTGAAGTCTTCCCCATCTCATAAAATGCCAACACCATCCACTCAGGCAAAAACCCTTCAATAGAGTCTTAATTTCTCCCTCACACTCTTTACCAAATCTACCAGCAAATCCTGTTGGCAATGTCATCAAAGTACATCCATCATCATTTCTAATTTCCTCCGTGCCTACCACTCCAGCCCGTCTCCACCATTTCTCATGGAGTTACTGTGATGGCCTGAATACCCCGACTCCATCTCTCCTTCCTACAGTCCACTCTGAACTCAAAGTAGCTGAATGATTATTTCAAAGTCAGTCAGATTGTGTCATACCTCTGTTCTGATCCTATCTCCCATTTTGGGGGGACTTCAGGAGGGAAGTATATTGGGAAAACGCTATAGGGGATACCTGCTACTACCAACTGTTTTCTATGTCTAAGGCTGGGGACGAGGGGGACTTCATTTCCCAGGAGCCCCTTCCCTCTATGGTTCTGTGCTGCGGTTCAGCAGGAGGACCCCTGAGATGCAGGCAGAAGCCCTCAATCGTGGGGAGCCACGGATGCATCAGGGGCTCCTGGGAGCTCTAGCTTCTCTGCAAGGTGATCACTGGGTGTTTCTCTGCACCTTGCTGTAGCCTTGTGAGCCTTGCATCTGCAACCTCTCCCACATCTGTGCAAACCCTGATTTCTAGATAAAAGTCCTTATTCCCATAATACTTGTAGAGGCTCCATTTTCCTGACTGAATGTGGACTGATGCCAAAGCCTATGGGCCAAAAGATACGATGGAGGCTTTCTTCCAGATAATGAATTGATGATGACTTGTAAAATAAAAATGATTGTCAATTAGAAACTTGAGGAAAAAACAAACATTTTTTAGAGATAAGAAATCTCTATATACTACTTGTCTGTCTAATAACATTTACATGCTCACAATGATATAAACACCATGGATTTTCAAGTTTTTCAACCCAATGATGGTGAAAGCATGGAGTATTTCATTGCGGCTACTGAGTAGGACTTATCAACCTTGATAATGTAAAAAGACAGAAGTTGGGAGATGGCGGTTGGGAGAAAGCAGAAGACAGAGGCTGGCAGAAGGGGGACGAGCAGAGCCAATACCTTCATGTAGGTCACATAGCGGGGAATCAAAAAAGGCTGCCTGCAGGAGGTAAAACAGGAAATAAAGGCGGGAATATATATGCTGCCGAGGGCTGGAGGGGCGGCCTACGTTAGAATGACAGGACCATGGAAAGATGGTGGCATAAGAGAGGCAAATGCTCATTTGTCACAGCAGGAAATCTCTGGGTAGTGTCTAAAACTGAGCAGCTGACCGACGCATGGTATAAATATATTAGAATTGGAAGTGGTCCCGCCTCAGTCCTCATTTCAATCAGAGTTTCACAGGAGAATTAAATCACCCCACGTAAGTCATAAATGA
The DNA here is from genome assembly GCF_040802235.1 of Manis javanica. Taxonomy (NCBI): domain Eukaryota; kingdom Metazoa; phylum Chordata; class Mammalia; order Pholidota; family Manidae; genus Manis; species Manis javanica. Next base: position 1,593,352 of record NC_133170.1, on the reverse strand, counting down.
CTTCCCTCCCACATGTCTGGTATGGTGCCAGGCATGTGCCATCTTTGGCAGAAATGAAATGCACAGTTTCTCAGGTCACTTTCTGGCTGTGCGGCTCAGACGAGGAACTGCTCCTAAGAAAGGCTGCTGGGGAGGAGCAGGAAGCCAGTCAGGGGACTACTGGTTTCATTCTAAGTTCTATGTCATTTTTTAGTTTTGAATCATGTGTCTGTTTTCTTTCACACACACAAATATTTATAACGAACATTTGGAAGCTTCCTTTTAGAAATGTTGGGTGTAAACAGCAAAGCAGTCCACTGGCAGCGAGGTGTGGATGAGAAGAAGACGAGACGGGGGTCTGCAGAGCGGCGTGAGGACGGGGCCGCAGGGACGGGGGTGCAGGGACGGCAGAGTCAGAACTGGGACCGCGGTGCTCCTAAGCCGGGACTGGTTGGATAAAGCCACCCAAGTAGAGGGTACAGAGCCGGGAAAGCCCCACAGGCAGTCCTTGGGGGAAAGGGAGCGCCGATGGGGGTAGTGAGGGGGGTAGAAAAGGGATTGTTGCAGCCAAGTGGGAAGATCACACATTTAACCTCAGGACCAAGGGAGAAGAGAGTGTCAGGTGAGGAGAAGCGCTGCCAGAAATGCAAGGAGCACTTCCGACCGTCTCCTGATGCGTATTTAGGAGTCGATACTCCGCTTTAACATAGAAGTGAAACTCTCTCTAATGTATGAGCAACAGGTGAAACAAAGCACTTAATAAAGTGGAATTCTGGAAACCCCTTAAAACGTAAAAATCTTTGCACTTTAATCCCTTTTACAAAGTAGCTATTGTGTAGGAGATGAGACTTAGGATACTTTGGGTCGTTCATTCATTTAATAAGTATGTATCAAATGTCTATCATAGAAAAAACATAAATGTTATAGGGATCCACTCATGAGCTCACAGTCTAATAAAAAAAACATGGCATTAACAGAAATAACTCACATACAAGGTAGATATCATGAGGTCTATAAAAACAGTAGAGATGAAGAAGTATGTGAATTCAGGAAAGAGAGATGCCCCCCCTCTGAAACTCCGATCAATGACATCTAGGCCACGGAGCAAAACACGGCTGAGCAGAGACTCCCAGATTCATTCCTGCAAATAGTAACAAATTACTTAAAACATGTATTCATTTATTACAGTATAATCAAGTACCCACTTTTAAAATAGGCATGCTTTTTTCATGTATTACATGATATTATAGTTAGGTTCCCAAGATTATGTGAATGTGAAGCCTTGGCTGGCTCTACAGTAATCAGTAGGCTGCTCTTAATCGGGGTAAAAACAGCAAACTCGTAATTCCTATGCCTCCTTGAGGTACTTTCTAATAGGAGGATTAGACTGCCTACTTGATCTACTTTAAGATTATTTCCAGAAGGAGAAGAAACAAGCTGATTTTCTCAAGCTATCCAATAGGAATGAGGGCTAGAGTGTCTTTGTGTAATAATTTACTGCAAGCTTTCTAATTATTAACAGAGTGCTACAAAAGGTTTTATGCATTTGGATGAGTTCACTTACAGGTTACTCAGAAAAACAAGTTTTGAATGGCATGCCAGGAAGGGTAAGATGACAGAATAGCTGTTCTGTATTTATTTGCAAACTGCCTGACAAACTTATGTCGCAAGAAATACTGCTTTGAGTGAAATGAGGTCACCATGGTGATAAACAAAGAGGTGGAATACCGCCATGTCCGTGTATCTGAGGAAGACGCCAACCAGGGCACTGAGTGGGTCCCGACCGGGACGTGAGCTGACAGATGGCTTCCACTGGCTTTAAACAAGCATTAGATCTGTCCAAGCATCTACTTTCAGACCAATTTATTGTAACAACTGCTTCCATTTCTGCTGAAATGTCCATTAGCCTGATACAGGTTTCCCAGCCAGGGATGAAACACCACATCTTTCCCACATGGATAATTGAAGGGAAAAATATACTGAAAAGAAAGCAACCGAGCAAAAACCAATAACTCCTTCCAATTACAATTAAGTGAAGCAGCCTGTGGGCTTCTTAAAGGCAGGCCGGCTCTTCCATGTGCTCTGAAACCTTTTAGCCACACAGACGGATGGCAAATGTACGGTCCTGTCAATTTAAGGTCACTTAATCAAACTTCTTGCAGACTAATTATATTTTTTGTTCATTTAAACCACCTATTTCTCCACGATCAATCAGATTAGTTGTACAATTCAGTTTTATCACTACGACAACACCACATGTTAGATGAAAGGGTTTCCACTCCTGAGCGTCCCATCTCACAGATCCAGTCTGATTCTGTACTTCAGTAAAACAGAAAAAAATCCCTTAGTCCACATTTTTATGATTATCAGATATAGTTAAGGGAAGAGGAGAGGGAAGCTAGCTGGCAATTGTTTGCTGAGCACCAGTTTTATCCCCCTTTTGTTTCTAGTTTCCATTACATCATTATTTACACATACACAGTCTTTTTAAAAAGAATTATTTATACAGTGACAGGAGAAATGATATGAATGGACCCAAAATAGCAACCATCTGCACGTGAGCAGAGCTGCCCCAAGCCTGGTTCCCAGGACTTCCTGCTGCTGTGCAGGGGCTCCGGCGCTGGGAACGGCTCGGTGGGCAGCCTGTCCTTCTAGGAGCTTCAGCGCCGTCGCCCACCACAGCAAGCACTGGGAAGTCTGGTTTCACCTGCACTATTCCAGTACAAAACTGCTAGAGCAAAGGAAATAACCTAAGTGCACAGGGACGAGGGAGTGGTTAAATAAATTGGGGCACATGAATAAAATGGAATTCTATACCTATTAAAGCGGTGTTCTTGAAAATTATTAACAGCACAGAAAAACACTCATGATGTCATGTAAAAATGGAGGCTCAAAATCATGAATAAAGTACTCTTTCAGTTTGTAAACACATACTTTGCTTATGAATAAGACAGCAATTACCTCCAATTGGTAATATTACAGATTATTTTTATTTTGTATCTTTCTTTAGTTTATAAATCTTCTAAAATTAAATATACATTGCTTTTATAATTTAAAAATATTCACACAGAAATATGGAATTTACAGGTAAAACCAGAATGGAATAGAAGAGTGGCTTGTATGCATCCATCGGGTAAATTAACGAGAAGACGGTCCAGCCCCATCCCCCCCGTGGGCCTCTCCTGGATCCCTGCTGGACTCGAATGCACCCCACTGCTCTGCACGTGAACTGGACCCTCCTGCCTCCATGCTTTTGTCTACAAAGCTCCTTCTTTTTGGAATACACATTTCTTTCCTTTTACTTAATCAAAGTCATATTTAAAGGCTCTATCCAGGGGCCATTCCGAAGTCTCAGGTCCCAGTTTTCCTGCCACACCTGTATCTTCCCAGAGCCCACCAAGTGCCTGTCGGTCTCCCCCACCTCCACTGAGCCATAACTGACACGGAGGACCGTGGGAGCCCAAGGCGGACACCTGTCAGCACTGACATATGCAACACAATTACCACAATAGCCAAACACATCACGTAATTACCATTTCGTCTTTGCGGTGAGAACACTTAAAATGTACTCTCTTAACAACTTTTTAAAATATATATTGTTAATTATAGTCAGAATGCTGTGCATTAGATCCCCAGAACTTACTCATCTTATACCTGGAAGTTTATACCCTACGACCAACATGTCCTTATTTTCCCCACTCCCAGACCCTGGTAACCACCATTCTACTCTCTGTTTCTATGAACTTGGCTTTTTTTAGCTTCTATATGTAAGTAATATCTGCCCTAGGAAATTGGAAGTATAGAGTGCTTAGTTGTATAGCTGTGCAGTACAGCTATTTTTATGCATTATATTTGAAATAGTTCCAGTTACAAGGTGGGGCAAATTTAACATTAACTGTTTAGCTTTAGAGGGACAAATTTAAATTTCAAAGCAGCTATTCTTTGTGTCACCATAAGAAAAGTATTGGTGTGTTGGAAATAAAGTAATATAATACAGTATTTAGTAATATAATACAGTATTTGTCTTTCTCTTCCTGATTTATTTCATTTAGCATAATGTCTTCAAGGTCCATCCATGTTGTCACAAATGGCAGGATTTCCTCCTTTCTCATTGCTGAAAATACTCGTGTGTGTGTGTGTGTGTGTGTGTGTGTGTGCACCCCCCACATCTTCTTTATCCATTTTTGTACTGATGGACACAGGTTGTTGAGTAGGAAGCGCCTGGATTCATGTGTGGGTGTCTCAAAGCCCCTGGAGGGGCACTGATGCAATGAAGCGTGTTAAGCAATTGTATTTCTCCAAAGGAAGTGATTCCGTAGTGGCTTTAAGACCATTAGTGTTGGTTTTTTACACTGGCCCACAGTGACTAGTACAAACTAAGAATGGCATCTCGACTTTAAGGAGAAACATCAGGGAGGTGGACCTCCAAGATCAGGTCACCCACTTTCTGGTGGCTTGAAGAGTACTGTGTACATGGACAGCTGCCACTTTATTTCCAACACACCAATACTTTTCTCATGGTGACACAAAGAATAGCTGCTTTGAAATTTAAATTTGTCCCTCTAAAGCTAAACGGTTAATGTTAAATTTGCCCCACCTTGTAATTGGAACTATTTCAAATATAATGCATAAAAATAGCTGTACTGCACAGCTATACAACTAAGCACTCTATACTTCCAAATTCCTAGGGCAGATGATAGCAAAATAGAAAAACCTTCTGTTAAATCACCTTTATTTATGCCCTAGTGGCATATTCTCCCTAAACTGTGAAGACAGCCTCCATAATTCTTTCCACTCTAATATCTCCTGCGCCTGGAGAACAAAAGAAATTCACTTAAGGAGGAAAGTGAAATTTATTACACAGGCAAGGAGAATTAATTGATGAATTCTACTTCATTGGCTGTAAATTTTTCTACCCACATATTTAATCTCTTGGTAGTTTGAAGAAACCATAGAGTTGTAATACCTACTAATAAGATAAATTCCTGGAATTTATCCTAGAAAGAGTAAAAAGAGCTACAGAACGCTAATTGGGCCAGAGGTGGCCGGCCAGGCCGCAGAGGTGTCCCTCCCCTCCCCTGCGCTCAGCCGGGATCGCGGAGCCAGGCCGCGGAGAGAGCAGCCAGGCCGTCGGCAGGCAGGGGCACTGCCTCATTCCCGCTGGCTGCACGGAGTAGGTAACAAGGTCCCGGGGGTGGGGGAAGGGACAGGGGGGCAGAAGAGAGCAGGAGGCCGAGTCCCTAAGCGCCCTGCCCATCAGAAACACCGCCTGCGGACGGCTTGATGGGAAAGAAACCACCACGGCAACTACGTCGTGGCGCACGGGGCTCCGCTGTTCCTGCAGCTCGTGGCCCTGATCCAGCACCCAGCCCTGCACAGCTCTCTGAGCGGGGCCCTGTCAGGGCCACACTGCAGGCCACCTGAGTCATCTGTCCTACGCTCTGCTTTCTGGTTTCTTCCTCCTTGAACAGGATGTTATTTTTTTTTCTAGAAGTATATATAAACTACATAAGCCAGGTAGGTCTATATAACTTATATAATTATATATATATATATGTCTTTATGTAATTTAAATTAGTATTTATATTAACTAATTTATTTGTTCAGGCAACGGACCTGACTGAGAAGCTGCTGTGTAGTGGCCCATGGGGACACGTGAGTAAATAGAATATGGGACCTGGCTCCGAGCTCGTGATGTAACGTCATGTGCTTCCCTTCCCTTCCCTTCCCTCCCCTCCAGGGGTGGCTTTCTCCTCTCCTCAGGGCCTTCTCTCCCTCCTCCAGGGCCCATCCCCAGCTCGCACGGAGGAAACGGAGCTTCCCACTGGGTATACAGCAAAGACTGGGTAATGCAGAAATAATCCTAGGTGGATAGATTTTTTGAGGGTGTTTGAAAAAACAGGGAAGGGTTTGATGAGATGATGCTAGGTCTGGAGAAGGATCTAGCAGGCTCTCTGCAGGCTGCAGAGATGGGACCTGATGCCCAGCTGGAAATGCAGAAGCTCACGGTGACTTGCTTAAAGCCAACAGGTAAAAAGAAATGAGTGACAGCAAAGAGCTTTGATTACTCCCAGGTCTAAGTGCCTCCTGAAACACTGCCACCCAGAATTCCTGCAAGGAACTGGAATTATCCTGGACACACAAACTGGAGGGGCCCAGGGAGACAGGGCACACGTGTCAGCGTGCCCAGCTGCACGCTGAGGAGGCTGGTCCCAGACGATGGAGGGTCTGCTCTCTAGGAATCGGGGTTCGCAGTCCATAGCCGTCGGCTGTTGCTGTTAACACAGTGTCTGCGGTGAACACTGAGATGCAAAGTCGTGCAAATTTTAAAAATTACCTTTAGGCCACTGAATTAGGTTATCTAGGAACTTCACTCACTGTCTGTAATGTAATAGCATTTTCAGATACAGAAAACATAGATTTCCCAAAGGATTAACATTACCATTAGCAAAGGGTCACCTGGTAAATCTGGCTGGCTTTCCCACATCTCTTCCTTCTTCAATACTGTAGCGTAGATGGATCACATGCCTCAGAGCCTGCCCTAAAAGGTGATCCTGTATTAAATTCCTATAATCACCACCTACAAGGGGGGTTGCTAAAAAACCTCTATATATTTCCTTCAAGATGATTATTTCCTCTGACTGACTGACCCAAACTTTCTCTCTACTCAGATTGTTTGTGTTTCTTAAATTTCACAGAAAACTTCAAATCAGGGTCCCATACAACAAAGCTAATTATTCTGAAATTTTACAAGTGATTATTGCCATTTCTTGCTTTTTTATACAAAAGACTTCTACCAATAGTTGTTATAACTACCAGCCCTCTTCACAGTACACAGACTTCTCCACAAGGAAGGCATCTAGAAAATGATTTCTGGTACATGGTGCTGAGACTATGGGAAAACATTAAAAAAGAACAGAAACAAAACTGAACCCGTTGCTATTGCTAACACTTCGAGGAAACTATCCCCAAATTCCTACGTTGATAATAGTGGTCTTTCCTCAATGTCTTAAATTATCACTGTGACTTTCAAGTTTTATTTTGTCCCAAAAGTGCCACAAAATATGACCTGGAGTTTGGGATTCTCATTGCTTAGGTTTTATTTGGTCAGCCTCTAATATCTACTCTATTTATTTCCCCGCTTCACTCAGGCCGTGGAAGGTTGGTTAAAGGTGAACTTCTGCATGAGTGAGCTTTTCACCTCTAGCTCCCAGGTTGATGCATGACCTCACCTGACCTTTGCCTCTGAGAAAGCAGATTTCCACGAGAATAAGGGCTGGTTTTAGACTGTTGTGTGGCCTCCGATCCACAGCCGGCCAACCCTGTTCAATGCACTCCAGATTTTTACCTCTGCAAATACATAAAGTGTTCTTCCTTCTTCTCCAAATAGTCATCTTAAAAAATGGAGCAAGCATTGCTGTAACTAAGTACAATGCAAAGGATAAAAACACCCAAATAGATAGCAATTTACACGTTGTGAATACTTAGAATTAACCGGCTTATTTTAGAAAATAAGTCATAAAGTAAGGGTAAGGCTATGGAGGACAATGGCAGGGCGAGAATAAGGGGTGTAAGTGCTCCAAGCTGATGAGAAAGTGAATCTTCACCCGTCTTCTGTCCCCCCTACACACTCACCTGCGTGGCACACACAGTGCCCACAGCCGCTTCTCCGCTGGAGTCTGATGCTGGAAGAGACATCGAATTTGCACAGGCTTGCTCCCCCCAAATGTGGTTTAGCCACGTGCAAAATGTCTCACGCCTTAACTAAGACACAGCAGAGCGACTAGTGTAACAGGACAGATTCACACTGCGGTGAGCACGTGACACGTGTGGGAGATCTCCTTATAGTGGCGGCTTCTCAAGGCATCTTACCACATTATCACAGGCAATTTTCAGGATGGACTCAAAATTTAACATTCTGATGATAAAAATCCCAGAAGAATTGCACATTTGAAAGCTCTGGGTGGATGTCATCTTGCTCACAGATGGCAGACCACGAACTGAGCCACGGGGTCTTATGGTGTCTGCCTGCACGTGGCTCTCTATCCAGCCTGCATGCCCTGTCAGCTAATAATAAAGGGCAGAGTGGGAGTGGATCAAATACAGACCAGAAACGGTGCAGCGCGCACTTCACGACTCCAGCTGCACGGAACGCTAGGGACTGCCAGGTCCTGTGTAGTGACAGAAAGCAGGCCAGCGGCTCCCGGGACGGGGATCACGGAGGGACAGGCCATGTTGGGGGTGACGGGGTCACACTTAGGTGTGTAAGATACATCAGAACTTACATTTTACACTTTAAGTATGTACAGTTATTGTATGTCAATTTTAACTCAATAAAGCTACTAAAATACATAATAAAAAGTGATCTATGCTCCAGCTTGATGCACATATACATTATCGGAAATTGGATTTTTAACCATTTACTGCTGCATAATTGTGAATAACTAAACAACTTCCAAGTATTCAAGTTAACAAATACCCTTAGAAAAGGAGCCAAACTGTGCAACAGAAATCAGGAAGGAGGTACACGGAAGCCAGGGGGACGGGGGGGGGGGAGCTGGTGTGAGGAGGGCTGTGAGCGTGGGAGCGGGTGCGGGCGCAGGGAGGGGCAGGGAGTGGGGACTCCCAGTGGAACAGGGAGCTGCTTAGCAGGGACACAGCATTTTAGCCTCCCACTAAGAAACAGGAATTGTGCAAAGACGCAGGTTCAGGGACACAGGCTGGAAGCCTCCTCAGAACAGGGAGCTGCAGGCGGAGGTGGGAGGGGGAGAGCGCAGGGCATTGGGTGCAGACGGAGGTGGAAGGGGGGAGCGCAGGGCATCGGGTGCAGGCGGAGGCGGGAGGAGGGAGAGCGCAGGGCATCGGGTGCAGGCGGAGGCGGGAGGGGGAGAGCGCAGGGCATCGGGTGCAGGCGGAGGCGGCAGGGGGAGAGCGCAGGGCATCGGGTGCAGGAGGAGGCGGGAGGAGGGAGCGCAGGGCATCGGGTGCAGGCGGAGGCGGGAGGGGGAGAGCGCAGGGCATCGGGTGCAGGCGGAGGCGGGAGGAGGAGAGCGCAGGGCATCGGGTGCAGGAGGAGGCGGGAGGAGGGAGCGCAGGGCATCGGGTGCAGGCGGAGGCGGGAGGGGGAGAGTGCAGGGCATCGGGTGCAGGAGGAGGTGGGAGGGGGAGAGCGCAGGGCATCGGGTGCAGGCGGAGGCGGGAGGGGGAGAGCGCAGGGCATCGGGTGCAGGAGGAGGTGGGAGGGGGAGAGCACAGGGCATCGGGTGCAGGCGGAGGCGGGAGGGGGAGAGTGCAGGGCATCGGGTGCAGGAGGAGGTGGGAGGAGGGAGCGCAGGGCATCGGGTGCAGGCGGAGGCGGGAGGGGGAGAGCGCAGGGCATCGGGTGCAGGCGGAGGCGGGAGGGGGAGAGCGCAGGGCATCGGGTGCAGGAGGAGGTGGGAGGAGGGAGCGCAGGGCATCGGGTGCAGGCGGAGGTGGGAGGGGAGAGCGCAGGGCATCGGGTGCAGGAGGAGGTGGGAAGAGGGAGCGCAGGGCATCGGGTGCAGGCGGAGGCGGGAGGGGCAGAGCGCAGGGCATCGGGTGCAGGCGGAGGTGGGAGGGGGGAGCGCAGGGCATCGGGTGCAGGCGGAGGCGGGAGGAGGGAGCGCAGGGCATCGGGTGCAGGCGGAGGCGGGAGGGGGAGCGCAGGGCATCGGGTGCAGGTGGAGGCGGGAGGGGGAGAGCGCAGGGCATCGGGTGCAGGCGGAGGCGGGAGTGGGGAGCGCAGGGCATCGGGTGCAGGTGGAGGCGGGAGGGGGGAGCGCAGGGCATCGGGTGCAGGCGGAGGCGGGAGGGGGGAGCGCCAGAGATCACTTTGCTGTGGAGTCTCAGGTGCTCAGGAGGCATGTCGGTGAGATGTGTGGTCGGCCACTGAGAACACAGCGGGGTTCAGGAGAGGCTGGGAACTGGAGGTGCCCATACTGCGGGGCACATACTGTCGGAAATGAAGCCACGGACACGGAGGAGGGAACGGGGCTGCTGAAGGAGAGCCCTCAAGACAGGAAACACGACTGAGGAGAAGAGCCAAGGAAGAAGAGAGGCCGGACAAGCAGCCTGGCGGTCAGATGAGGAGAGGGACCCACGGAGAACCGTCCTCGCGGCCGAACCGGTTGAGACGAATGAACGTGGAAGAGAGGCCAGCGGATAGCATCTCGGATGGGAGAAGGGGGATGCGGGCGATCGGACAGTGAAGGAAGGGCCAGCAGAATAAAGAGGGTGACGTGTATTTCACCCGGAAAGGCTTGACCTTGAAGGAAAGGGGATGGGCACGTGGGTCAGGTCGGAGGGAACGGGCGCTGAGATGCAGAGAACACGTCAAGGCGATGCGCCGAGTCTATTTGTGCGCTGAGGAGATAAGGAGGGACTGACGAACCCAAAGGCAGGGGGAGAGCCGAACTTCAACCGCGTTTCACTACTTCTGGCGCATGAAAAATGGTCCATGAAACAATTTTTAAAAATTCTTCTCTGATGTTCAAGGTAGAACAAGATCAAAGTAAACACAACGGCAGTAGAAAGGTGAGAGAAGTTACAGATGGGCTTTGTGCCTCGGCCATGCAAGTCCTGAGCTTCAGGCAGACGCTTCTCTGAAGGTGGGTCGCCGACCGCGCACAGGTGTGCTGACATGCTGACCCTGACCCCTGGAAGTCAGCGTTCATCTGTATTTTTAGGAGAAAGGCGGCCCTGCTTAACTTAAGAGTGAGTCTAAGTAGATCACCATATATACTGTTCAAGGATATATTTCCAAATAATTACAACATAAGAAGACCCATTAACTATTAGAAGTATGCCAAACATAACTCCATCTTTCTTTGCTGATTTAGAAGAACTTACAGTGCCCCAGGGCCATCATTATAAATATTAATTCTTACTGAAAATATAGAACTGTCAGTTCTATTGATATTTCTAGTAGAAATGGTCTTACCTGATTTTTTGACAGGTTGGCAGAAATAAGTAAAAGGTTAATATCGAGTTCTTGCAAACTGTGAACTACTGCCTGTTTGTTTCTGGTCCCTAAAATGCTGTGCTGTTTCCCACCGAAAATTTCTTACCATGGTTATCAGGAATCTTATTCCAACAAATGTACAATAATGCAGGGTATACTGATGTTTGTCCTAGGAAAACTTGGGAAAAGTACATAAATGAGACGATGCATTTCCACAGTCTAATGGACTGCTTTGTGCTAGAACACAATGGAACATTTCTGTTTCCGTATCATCTGGCTGTACCATTTCAGTAATGAGGGGATACGACACCTGACTTACCAATTTCAATCAAAAGCTATTCGTGTGGCAAAAAACGTTCAAGTCAGAAGGCGAACGCTATTAACACAGATGAGCGAGGTGCAACTGCCAGTGGAAGTATTAGAAATCAAGTTATGTATTTTTTGTAAGGAGCTAGCAAAACAAGGTATATATTCAGGAAATTTTGTAAGGAAAAAGTAGAAAGAGGAATATGGCTTAAAATTGCCATTATCAAAGGAAAAGTGAAGTGATAGAAATATTTTAATAGTGTTCAGGGCTGCTTTGCCTCTGTTTATATGGTGTTCTCAAGCACGTTCAGCATTTTAATATGAAAGAAAAATATATACATACATATATGTATGTATATAAATTATCTGTGAGGACTATTAGAAGAACACACAGCTTGTTAGTAATCTATTACTTGAGATGCAAGTGGCATGGTTAAGTTGTATAATTTTGGTTTCTAATAAAATCCACATTGAAATGTTTTCAGAGTATGCTCTTGATTTTCCTTTTGTCAGATGTTACACAATGATAGTCTGAAACTATCTCCTGTGATTAGTGAGGATATTTCCCAGATTTTTTCTCTTACACAGAATTATTTTTAGACAATAGATGCATATTTTAGAGATTTATAACAGCCTTTGCCCTTAAGAAAATTAAAAATTCAAATGGAAAACCTTAGAAGTCAATATATAATTAGCATTCACAGATACCACTAAACAAAGAGAAGATAACACCAGGGAGAAGAAATAGCTGGGACAGTAGGTTAATGTTATCAGGAATTAGTTACGTTAATTAGGAAAAGAAAACAAGACACTAATCACAGAGTTTGTATCTCCTTTGTGGCTTGTAGTCTAGTAGATTCCATGCATGCACACACACACACGTTTCATGAACCACAATAGGGATATAATAATTTGACAGGTATCTATAGCTGCAGGGGTTGTCCTGTAGCTGGAATTAGAAAATCCAAGTTCAAATCTTAAATTAATCATTTAGTGTCTTGCAATCTAAGGCAAATAGCTAACATTGCTGATGCAGTTTCTTCATCTGTAAAAACAGGGACAATTATACTTATTTTGTAGAGTTTTTGCAAAAATAGCCTGAAAATTTTGAAGTGAATTCACACCTTCAATGAGACATGAAAACTCTCTGTTTTCGTAAGTCAGATAAAAAGTATTACATTATTTTTTGCTTTAAAAAAATTATCTCAACCCTCATTTACCAATGCCATTTAGTTTCTAAGAATTTTATCTTTTTACTTGGTCTTTAGACACATGAGCCAATGAAACGTGATGGGCATGGATTCTCCTGTGGAAACATGTGAGCGGATAGAAAGGAGATGCAGACACTCAGCCTATTTCATGACAGATTCTGATACTTTTCATCATAATCTAAAAGAAGTTCTTGAAATAGGTATCAGAGTGGAATGGCCTCCACACTAGAGTCAGCTCAGAATTCTTCTACGTAACCTCGGGTACTGAGAAAGTGAAGAAGAGAGGAAATAGTATTAGAAGGAAGACCCCAACAGGGGAGCAAGGGGACGATGAGCCCTGGGATCCGAAGGACGTTTCCGTCATGTGACATTATTCCTACTGCATTTAACCGCAGGCGCTTCACTCCTGATTCCCGCGTGATCACCGCAGGCACAGAGATGCCTTTCCGGGCTCTCAAGGGCCGACCTGGGAGCCCCCTCACAGCTGTCCATTTACATAAATGCCGACCCATACCCACAGTGCGTGAAGTGTCTGGTGCCACTCCTAGCTCTTTTTTAAAGGGTAAGACTGAGCCTTTTAGGAAAAAAAATGTTATTTGGTGCCTGCTCTGCAGTCAGACCCATGCTAAGTGTTGGGATACAAGTGTGAGTTGTGTCTGTCTGGTCCTCACGGAGTTTATCAGCTTAGTGGAGAGAATGGTCGTGAAAGAGGTGCTGCCCAGGGCTGGTGATATGGGCAGCTGTGCAGGCATCTTGGGGTGTGTGCAACACGTAAAGATCACGCCTAGTTTGAACACCAGGGTCCCAGAAGACAACAACACATCTAAGTTGAAAACAAAAAGTACGCGGGAGTTGGGGGAAGGCAGACGGCAAAGAAGGCGAGTGCAAGGGCCGGGCAGCTAGAGAGACCGGGCTTCTGTGAGGGCCACGTGGCCTGCGCGCGCGTGTATGTGTGTGTGTGTGTGTGTGTGTGTGTGTGTGTGTGTGTGTGTGTGTGTGTGTGTGTGTGTGTGTGCTGGATGTAGGATACAGGATGAGGGGGACACAAGTAACAAGGCTGAAGTCAGAAGGATCATTGAGGTGCTTGAAGGTCACAGCAGAGGCTGGTCTTTACTGTAGCTTTTCAGAAACCACTGGAGGGCGTTCAGCCAGGACCAAATCACCACTCACGCTTCAGGAAGGGCATCTGCCTGCAGGTGGGCGGAGCCAGGCAGGACAGCGGGGGTGCCGCGGAGGGCAGACGGGCTCACACAGGCTCAGACACAGGTGGGCTCACACGCAGGTGGGCTCACACACAGTATTCTAGGGGAGAGTCTGACTGAATTGGCCACAGGAATGGGTGAGGATAAGAGAGTCAAGCAACGTATCACCCTGAGGCAAAATCACATTAAAATTACTTAAAATCCACTAGAAGCTTCATGAATGAAAGGAAGGTTGAAAAGGAAAGGGTTGCTTTGGATTATGATGGTAAAAGAAATCGTTTGGTGGCAGGAAATGGGCTCAGAGTGTGTAAGGAGTGACATGTGCTTGGTCAAAAATGAAAAGTTCAAACCCAGCAAATTATCACAACTTCACAGGAGAGAGGACAGAATCGCATCATGAGGAACCAATCTTAAGTAATTTGCTTCCAAATGATAGCTTACTTTCTAACAAAAACTATGTATTGGTTTTTATATAATTGGTGTTATTCCCAAATTTGTGATGCTTGAGTTCTATTCAGACTGAATTTTGATTTGAGATTTGATATCCTGGAAATGAAACACAATAATAAAAGCACAGAAGCATAAAAGCCTTTGGATTTGATTTTATCCAGAATAAGGTATTTATATTCTATACTTTTACTATTCATCATATCATCACAATAATATTTGAAAGAGAATCACCTAGGAAATACGAACTGATTCTTAAAGGCTAGAGTCCGAGGGATGTATATATCATGATGATATCACCAGAAATGAATAAGATTATTTCTGACATAAGATTTCTGATAGAATTCGTTTTTACAAGGTCACACTGGCACGCCCTCGTTGTGACTCTGAACTATATTTCATGTGTGTGTGTATAAAGCATGTTTGTCATGCAGCTGTTATGGTCTGTTAATTAGAGAATATGCCCACCGTGATCAACTATTTCTTTAGTCAAACTAATCACAGCCACATATAATGAAATAATCTTATTTTGAATTTATAAATGGCTGTTCTAGACCACTCCAAAAGATTTTTAAAGTTATGTTTAGATTTTAATCTAAAAAACATGAACACTAAGTCCAAAGGCTTTATGCCTTAGGACCCTGAACTGGTATGAAGCAACTGAAATAGTTATTAAGACATTAAAGGTATTCTGAATATTAACTAAATTTTGATCTATGAAAATTTTTATGAGAAGATACCCATCCATTCTATTCAGAGAAGTCTCTGACAATGCACTGTCCAACTCAAAAACATTTTTCTCCTTAAAAGAACAAGGACAAAGAAATTACTTATAATTTCCATCCAGGGATTTGAAGACGTATTTCGTGGCACTTCAACAGGTTGACTTAACACAGCAGATAAGTTTTTCTCTGTGAATTTTCTACTGACATGTTTCATGATAGAATAAGCCTCATCCGCAAAGAGGTAACATTTTTTTTTATCTGGGCAAAAGCATGATTGCATTTTTTTAAAACTATCCTGTCTGTGCAAAACCAATTTAGTTCCATTAATGAAAAGGAAGCACAAGGTGATTGAGAATGTAATACAGAATTATAGCTCATTAATTCTTCAAGTATGTAATTTTCCAGGCTCTTGATCCCCCAGTGATCTCTGCACACGCCCTAGATCCCCCTAACCATGAGCAAAGGGGAATCTAATCGTGTCGCTATACCATGTGTGGCCATGCCGTGCTCCACAATCAGGGGGACACACAGTGAGGGGCAGCCCCGTGAACATTCCTCTGTTGTCAAAAACTGATCCATCACTGATCCAGACAACTGGGATGGGGACTTTCTATTATGTGGCCGACACCGTCAACAGCGATGGTATCGTAAGGGTGGAGGCTGATGGCTCAGGGCACCTCGTTAGGCATGAGGGACTGGATGTGCGCTTCCTTCTTCTGTTCTGTTGACTTGTATGCACTTACTTTCCTTTGGCATCATTGCCCTGGACGATGTTGATGCCCACTAGATTTGTACTAAAAAATCACAAACTAAGTGATAGAACACAATTACGATTTTGAGTACTGGCTCAGAGTTACATCCTGATTTTCTATTATAAGGATTATGTCATTGAAAGCATATAATTCTACTCATCTCCCCACCAACCTGTCCTTGGAAGTTAAATTGCTTTTTTCCCCCATTTCAGGCTTGGGGCAAAATTGTTACTTGTAGCCCACGAACAGGGTGTCAATTAGCGAGTGGCAGTACATGTGGCCTGGTGAAGTGGACAGAAAGCCGTTTTGTCCAAACCAAATTTAGCAAAATGTGCGTGGCACTGTTTTCCTGCCTGCGAAGACGGCTAGCATTTCAAAGTAGCCGTGGAAGCTGCACAGCCCCACCGGGATTCTTCCATAAGGAACCAAGGTCTGAACAAGCTGCTGTGCTTTATTCACAGCACCGAAGCACAGCACATAGATTTTATAAGAGAAAAAAGGCCAGGTGAAATCTCACTGAGTGTTCTGAGAACAGCGGTGCGAACAAAAGCCATCTTAGCAAGAGAAAATGTGCCACGGAGGTCAGCCTTTGTACAGCCTGCCAACCACCTCCCCTCTCTAGCTGGTGGGGTGGTAAATGGGGCAGTCTTTCATTGCACAGTTCTTGCTATTCATTCTCCCTTCCTTATATATTCTTATGCATAGTGCTGCCTATTTGGTTTCATCCACGTAGAGAGGAGATGGTGTGTTTCACCCAAACGACACAGTTCCAAAGGCACAGCTGGCGATCAGCCTGCGCTGAGATTCTGCCTCAGATCAACAATGGCTGGGCTGGAAGGGTAAATGGTGGCATGTGAGAGTGCTCACCGAGAACCCGCCCAGACACTCACTCATCTCACGGGCTGACCGCCCATCTCCTTCATCCTAACGTAATGTAAAGGACGGGGTTTAACCTTGCTCATCTGGTCTTTAAGAGTTCTGTCACATGAAAGGCATTCAATAAATGTTCTTCAGATGAATGAATGAGTATGTACACATATGATAATGAGCATATTTGGTAACTATCTTTGCTGAAATGTCAAAATGATTGTGAAGCGTCTGCGCATGATGAATGCAATACAAGAAGCCCTTACTCTCAGCCTTATACAGATCGTTCAGGGCTCAAGACAATAAGATAAACTGAGCAAAAAAATTGATCATAGAATGCCATTTCTTTGGACACAGGTCTAAAACAGCTTTCAAGTTTTAACTTTATTTTAGCAGAACTTAAGGCTCAATATGAAGCACAAAAATTTCATAGTCATGGTATATGGATTACAGCCCCACATGCACACTGAATGATAAAGAAAATGAGGAAGACAGAGAGACTGTAACAGAAGTGGTGTGGGCTTTTTTGTATCACTGGTAAAACAGCGCAGAGCTCAAAACAGAGATGATTCCGAAGAGGTCCCTGTGACTTCTTCCCCTCTGCAGAGACATCGTGTCGTCCCAGAGCCTGTCATCGCACATTTCATGCCTGGTCCTCGTCAGACCAAATGATTCAAAGGTTTGTTATTTTTATAATAACGATTTTGATATTCTTAAGAAATACGATAAACACAAACCTCAGCCAATTAGGAAACATACCAGGAATTTATTTTAGCAAATACAGAAAGCTTTAACGTTTCACTCTTTTAAGATTTCATTTGACAACTGTGCTTCAGTGCTGTTTGCTTTTGAGTGTTTGTCCATGTAAATGGAATAGCTGAGTGACACAGGGGTGGTGGGAGATGTGCCTGTTTACATGGCAGGGTGGCAACAGCACAGACTCTAGCAACAGCCACAATGAAATGACCCCAACCAAATGAGCGAAGGACAGGATGCGAGGTTTGCATACGGAAACCTGTTTCTGCGGCCTACTGCAGCTCTGGGACACGGCCGCCTTCCTTTCCCGTCCCACGCCCAGGGGAGAACAGACCGATTCGGAGGTTCCGGCAAGAAGAACACCAAGTGGGTCCTCTCCTCTAATGAGGGAATGGGGGAAACAGGAGCTGTGCATATGGGGCTGATTCTCAAAGAGGAGAGAAAAGTGCCAGGAATGCACAGCAACGGGCTGACTCGAAGCCTGGGGGTGAATCTGCAGGAATGTGACTGTTCTCTGACCCTCCGGACTGAACTCTTCCATCAAATATTTGATGAAATCCTAGAAGTGAGGGCGAAGTTCAGATACTACAAGATGCTCCCTCAGCTGAATTCTCCCTCAGCACAGCAGGCCCTCAAACCAGAGAAACTATGGTACAACACAAATTCCCCATCCTCAAACCACAGCTGTAGACAGAACAACAGGCAGTTCTCAATTTTCAAATAGAAAATCTGGACCAAACTTTCCAAGTTTGGTGAATGAAATATAAGGAGAGGGAACAGAAGCAATGCAAAAAAAAACAAAACTATGGAAAATAAAAATAGCACAGAAAGACAGAAAATAGTCATCCTGGAAAAAAGCATTACCCTAAAACAAGGAAACTCCCCAGAAGCATTTAATCGGAATATATTAATTAAATCACAGAGTACTTAAAAATGAGATAGCAGAAAAACAAAATAAATAGACAAACAAATGGCCAGCCTAAAGGAGATAAAATTGAAAGCTGAAACATCCTTATGGAAGCAATACATGAATCAGAAACAAAGAACCAGAACATATAGATATGGTTTAACATACAGTTTCCAACTTAAAAGAAAACTTGTGATAATCACAGCATATATGGTTGGAAGGAAAAAGAAGATTTATGTGATTAGAATGAAGCTCATAGACAGGGAGCTCTGGCAAACAATTCAGCTAAGGGTAATTGAGGTCTCTGAAATAGAGATTTTAATAAATGTAAGTGGAAATGTATTTTAAAATATTTCATATAATTCCCCACAATGAAAAAAAATGTTAATTGTATGGAGGAAGACATGGAGAGCCTCTCAGATCTTTGTGTGGCTGGCACCTCAGAGCCCCCCACCCCCGCTGAGGTGCCAGCTGCCTAGAGTCCTCCTCAGACGCCTCCCAGGTGTTGGCATGACCCGAGTTTGTCTGTTGGATCAAACTTCCACCATCTGAAATATCTAGCAAATTGTGGTTACAAAAAGAATTAAGATTTCATAAACTCTGAAAGTATAAAATAAAAATGAACAAAAATCTGGAGGCAGGGATATATGTTCATCATTGACATCAGGGCTTTATCAATATGGTCTTAAATTGAAAAATGCAGTTTAAATATCTACAACAACTACTCAGTAGTTTTTATAATCTTTCTCTTTTCTTAGCCTTAGAGGAAACTTTTAAAACATGGTATCTTATCATAAAAATCATTAAATGCCTCGTATGCTGCATTAAATGGATATCGGCAAGATAAGGCAAAGAGGCCACTTAATCTCATTCTGGGAAAATATAAATTTTTATTCAGTTTTATTATCTACTTGAGTGTCAGCCTTTGTAAATGGGCATAAAGAAAAAAGATGTTTGAATCAAGAGCTGAAAGCGCATCAGGGATTTTGCACTTACGTTCCTCCTGCCAAGAATATTCTTGCCCCAGATACGTGCTCGGCCAGCTCCCTCGGCTCCTGTGCGCACGTGTGACGGTGCCACGGACTTGGCAGGGCTCAGGCGTCCAACACTGCAACCCCCAGACACGCCTTTGACACTCCCACCTTTTCTGCTTTAACGTTCTTGTTAAGGTAAGTAAATATCATATGTTGTAAGATCTAAACTATGTAGCATAAATTGTAAGACACATCCTATTTGGATACATTTCTCATCTAATGTAACATATATTTTACTTACGCATCTTGTTCACAGCCATGCTCTCCTCCCACAGCACAAGCTGCCTGTGGCAGGAATTTCCATCTAGTTTCTCCACTATTGTATCCTCAGGGTCAAGCACAGTGGCTTCTGCACAGTGGGCACGAAAGCCCAAGTATTTATTTAATAAACAAATTACTCGAAAGAATAAATGGAAACTAAGACCACAACTGAATATCATCTTAGTAGCTACTGCCCCTGACTTTTAAACCTACTTGGAACAGGAGTTTAAAGTCAGTGGGGGTAACCTGGTGGCTGAGGTTTGGGGCTTCGCGCTCAGGGACGCATCGTGGCTGGTTAATCCTACATGCCTGCGGCGCCTTCGGTTCTCCGAGGCTGGGCAGCAGCTGAGCTTCGCCTCCGGCACGAGGCCTTGACCTCGGCCTGCTCCTGGCCGCAGGGGAAGCACAGGCGTGATTTACGGGGTGTCCCAGGATGAAGCGCGGGGATCTGGTCCTGCTCTTGGTCGCCCCGGTGGCCCCGTATCTCGGCCAGCACCTCGGGGACCGAGCCGCACCTGCTCGCCGCCCCACCGCGGGGCCGGCAGGTGGCCATGTGGACGCCCAGCACGGAGTCCGCCCCGCCCGGCGCCCCGCGCCCCCTCCCGCCCCTGCCGGATCTCCCTTCCACTCTCTTCTCCACACCGGGCCCAAACCGTCTCCGGTGACTAAACCCAACCGCACTTGAAATATCGACACAGTTTTCCTTTGGTTGGGGGGTAAAGGCAGCACTCTGTGTGCGCTCCCAGCCCGACCCCCCGCCGCTGGAGCCCCACTGGGGGTCAGGCCCAGCCTCCTGCCACCCCCCAGGCTGCCTCCCTGCCCACCCTAGGCTCTCGCGCAGGCTGTGGCCTCTGCTCCCCCCACTTCACCTGCTCAGCTCTACCTTCTGCGTCTCAGCCCGCCCCAGTTGCCTCGGAGAAGCATTTCTGACATTGCTGAGTAGATCAAGTCCTTCCCACGCACCCAGACACAGCGCAGGCAGCAGCGTGGGTGGCCGTGCGGGGTGGCAGCCTCGTCCTCCTGCAGGACGAGGCGGAGGCCAGCCCGCGAGCTGCCAGTGGGACTGTCTGGTTGCACCTCTGTCCCCCAGACCGTGAGCTCGCTGAGGGCACGTGACGAGCCCAATCACAGCGTCGCAGTGCTGCCAGGCCCACCCGAGGAGCACGCGTGTGCAGAGCGACTGGCAGTGCCACCACTGCCACCAGCCATGTCCCCTCCTGGGTAGGCCCTTCCTTGTGTTCTGTCCCTAGAGCCTGGCCTGCCTTCTCTTATGAAAACTAGCCACCCCTGAACTAGTGTGCCTTTGATGGTGTCATTTATGTGATCGTAATCATAATGCCACTTAATCCTTAACATAAAACCTGAACAAATCTAATATGCATTTTTGAATGCTGCCTAAACCTCGCCAGTTGTTGTAAGTAATATCTATTCTCTGAATCTTCTGCACTTTAGTGTGTATTTTCAATTCCCTCTACTGGATTTTAAATTCTTCAGAGACAGGAGCTAAGCTGCACCGATCTGTAAATACCCTGCAGTGCCAAGCATCGCCCCTTAAATATCGATGTTCAAATTAAAGTGTCGCTCTAACACATCATTTTTCTCTGATTCTTCTACTTATACCCTTCTTAGTCCCTCTCCTCAAACCTCCACTTTGCCAGTATTTGTTTCCTTTGCTAACTTTCTTCAGGGAGCCACACCTTTCCTTTTATAAACATTGTAAATACAATAATGACTTTAAAATATAGCACATCTCATTTTAAATATGTAAAAACAATAAACAATATATATTTAAACACACAGAAACAAAAGAAAACCCTCACCCTTTCACAAAATAGGTAAAAGAATTTTGAAAATTCTCAATTTTGAAAATTAGAGGAAAGTAATTCATCAAGATAGGAAAAGGCTAAGTGGCTGAAAAGACAGCCTAGAGAAAGGAGAAAGCGCCTTAGAAGGAACGGAAGCACCACGGTGAAGTCCCGAGTATATTCCACTTTCTTTCTTCTAGACCTTGGTTTGATTTTATTCAAAATTTGGAGATACTTGACTATTTAATTACAGTCTATACCATGCACACTTCCCAAAAGGATTATAACTCATTTAAAATGAAGGTTTCAAAAGTCTCCCAGGGCCTGGGCAGGCGAGCCTCCTGGCCACAATCACCAATAGTGCATACGTTTTTGAATTCTAGGAGTAATTTATAAGAGAAACATCTTAATGTGATGGTCAGAGTTTCATTGATTTGCAAAGAAACAGAAAAAGCTTTCAAAAATCTAATTTCTCTGTCTTAGGCTCCTAAGTTCAATCATGATTTACTAAAGGCTTTTCTCAGAGCCAGTACTGTTTGTTTTTTATTACCTTACTCAGTACAAGGATAGAGCTCACAGAACCCAGAGGAATGGATTTAGATATTGCATTTTGATTACCACTCTTTAAAAACAGCAGTTTTCAGTCAGTGTTTGTCAAGTGCTAGATCGAAACTGCTTCCAATTTTAATTTTCTGATTAGTCCTTGAAATGCGATTATTTTGTTTTGTGATTAAGGAGAGAACACATTGCCTCGGATTCAAGCACATAGGCAGCCACGTTGACAAGTTTTAGTAAAACGGAGGTTCGAATTAGCTCAGAGTTTACCTGTGCTCACAGGTGTGTCATGGGGTTACTTACAGGTAAGATCACATGTATTTTTCAAAAATTAATTTTAAATCTGCTCAGTGCACGGACAAGTATTTACCTGAGACCCTAGCTTGCTATGCCAAAGGCATAAAGAAGAGAGAAAAAAGGCATTAAAGTTGCCATTTCATTGTGAGACAAATCTAACACTTAGCACGCCTGTTCCTGAAGCGCGTGTGACCATCGGAGGTAAACTGATAGAGGAAACCATATTTCCGTAGGTCCTATAGGATGCTGACCGGAAAATTTATACCCCCAGCTATTCAGGTGCTTTACCACATAATACAGAATTATTTAGTATCGCCTCCTAAAGTATGAGTTTAGTTTTGACACAGTTTAGTTTAACACCGTTAAACTGTTCTTCCTCACAGTACTAAATCAGCAGGGTCAGTTGTTTCTGAAGGCACATTTAGAACAGAAGACAGTACTTTCAATTTCTGATTCTGCCACTTTCAGTTCACATCATTAACCCTAAAGTATCTGACCTCTGAAATGGGGAGTGTCTGTCATACATACAGCTGGGGTTTTCTGAGAGGTCTTCTCCATTAAGTCAGAAGGCTTAATGCCCTCCATGGCTCTATGAAACTATTAAGCCACATTTGAAGATTGTAACAACATCATTTTTATGGGGTTATTTTCTTGGGATTCATTAAAGACCAGAGGGGTTTTTGGAACAAAGAAGTTAAGTCCTTGGGATGGTAAGGCTTGGTTTTGGAAATGTGCTATAACGGTATGTGTTTAGAGAGGGATCCTCTGCAGAAGTCAGTGTGAGAAGGCTTTGTACCTGCTTCACACACTGAATTAAGGCAAAAAAAAGTGTTTGAGACTGAGGTGGGAACAAGGGGTGGCCAACTCCCCCAAGGCCTTGCCTCAGAGACCTGCAGGCTCTCCCAGAAAAGCACCACAGACCTGGCACAGAGCTCTGCAGTGGGACAGAGGCAGGGCAGCTGCTGCCCCGGCTCCCTCACAGAATCAATGGTCCTTCGGTGCATCTGCTGAGGTTCTACTGAAACTGGTTCATCCCAAGAATGCAAAGCAACATCCATCTCGTGAACTGTCAGCCAATATGCACAAACCATTTCTTGCTCAACTTTTAAAGTCTGTGGTGATAATATGTGGATACTATACATCATTAAATGTACAAGTGATTAGGGAAAAAATACCTAGTGTCAAATTACTGATAACACAGTGATCCCAACGTATGAATTTATTCCCTGGTGTATATTATTCCCCAGAAATCACATGAAAAACTAACTCACTTTTAAGCCAAAAGAAATTTACCTCCTTGGACCAATTAATTTTTCTAAATCACTTCTGATTTTCAAAATACAAATTTTCATCCTGACACACAGGCATAATACGGCAGGTTCAGTTCTAGAACACCTTAGAAAGGGAATATCACAATAAAGCATATCACATTTTTTCTTGGTTTCTCACTGCATATAAAATTATGTTTCAATTGAAGGCAGAATAAACTATCGAAGGGTCATAACTTGAGTCACAACTGAGAAGCTATCCATTCTTTAAGGAGCTTATTGAGAAGCACTCTTCTAAGCATCGGGAACAGTTTCTTCATAGCTGCTTAAGCCACCGACATCAACCCACAGACTGAAGGAGCTGCTCCAGTGGAACAAGTCTTGGCTATAAAGTAACTTACAATACTTAAAAATATATATATGTAAAATCATTAAGTAGCGCATTCACTAATTATCTTTATGTAGACCAATTCACTAATTATCTTTATGTTAAAAAATAAAATACACTTTTTGGAAAAAAAATTTCAGAGTTCCTTTTGAAGTGAAAGTTAGGTCCTAAATGCGCTGTAGCCATTTTCCCCCTTAGAGATTATAATAAGGTAATAAAAGTCACTTGACAAATATGATTTAACTTGAATGTCAAGACCTTAGAAATATATTGGAAGCTTTGAATTTGGGCAAAAAGAAGATGCAAGATCATGTTAGGGCCTAACATGTCAATATTGAAAAGGAAAAGGTATCCAGTTATGGGTGGAGTTTTAAAAATTCAATTCAACCAAAATTTTTAAGCTCATAAATAGACTGAATGCTATAGCAGCTATTTTTGATCCACAGTGTAGATAAGAATTATGTGACAATTACATGTTTCCATGTTTTCCAAATCTTTTCAAGTCCAGTTCCAACTTTTCATTTAGGTATCAAGAAGTTAAAGATAAGGGCATCTAGACGGGGGGCGTGTGCAGGTTGCGAGGGGTAGTTTGACAGAACGCTGGAAGCCTGATGAGACGGACGCAGGCGTGAAGCAGTTACTCCAGACGGTGGGAGAGGAACAGCCTAAGGAGCTCTACGTTCCCTTCTGACATTTGTGCTTACGAATTTGGCGGGTGGCCAGTCAATGCAGCTGCGTTTTTCTCCAGCCAGTCAGCTTGGGAGCAGAGGTGAGGAAGCCAGGGGGTCTGTCCGACAAGGGCTGGGCTCTGCTGGGTGACACAGAACAGGCAGAAGGGCGAGGAGAGTGCGCGAGTGCTCGTCAAGGACTGTTCAGGCCGATGGGCCATGGAATCAGGCGGAGTATTAGGAAAGCATTTAGACAAGGGTGTAATGCTCTGGGTAAAGTCAGTTAATGGAGTGAAGGTACTAGATACAGGAGATGGGATGGGAGGGGGCAGCCGTCGTAAAATGATCAGAAGCGAAATTTGGGGGTGATGTAGTTACAGATGAAGACAAGGTCAGGTTATGACCATGGGTGGGCGGCTGAGGAGGCGAGAAGCTGGAACAGCCGAGAAGCCAGGTACTGGCCGGGTCGGCCGCACGCACACCGAGAGCTATGGAGGTCCAGGGAGACCTCAGTCAGATGGGGATGCCCGCGGCGAGGGCAGGGGCGGGCGAGGTGGAGGCTGGGGCTGCACAGGCCAACAGCGTAAAGCCAAGCCAAGTCCCCACGTCTTTGAAAAGACGCGTCCCTACCCACAAGTGCTCACCCTCCACGAGAGTCTGTTGCATTCTCTCCCTACGGTGTGTCACACTCCACATGGCCTGCTCATGCGTATGTCTGTCTGGGTGCCCCACCCAAATGCAGACCTCATGAGCACAGGCGCCTGGCCGCTGGGTCACTGTCCCCTGGGGGCTCGGACCGTCATGGGCGCATCTTAGGCGCTGTTGAATGAATGAATGAATGAATGAAACCATTTATTAGGCCTTTACCAAAGGTAATGTGCTGTGCTAATTGTTATATGAAAACACAAAGATTTGTAATAGGATTACTTTCTTTATAAAGCTTTCATTCTATAGGGGAGTTTAATTATTAAAAAGGACAACAGAAAAAAACCCTACTAGGAGATAAATCAAATGTACCCTAGGTGTGATATGAAAGTGTTCAAAGGTCAAGGAAGGTGGTTCCCCTAACTTGGAGCAAAGGTCCTGCCTCCAAGGATTGCCCTCCCCTCACCTCCGGGCTAGGTCAGCACCCTGTCCCTCCCTCATGGCACCTTCAACCTCATCACAGGGATGGTTAAATGATTACATGATTAACTTGTACATGTATGTCACCCTGAGCTACACGAGAAGGGGAGGCACCCACCTCCTCCGATTCCAGCACCCAGCACCTGCTCAGATGGCTAGTCAGTGTCCCTGGGGACAGACAGCTGAATGACAGAGCACCACGTGAAATGGGCCATTTTTATGGAAAGTAGAGATTTCCTTAAGATCTGTTGACAGGACAGGCATGAAATTTGGGATCTTAAGTTACACAACAGTCTTTCAGCCAACCAATCTCTCCTGTTGTCTCCTTTGGTTTCCTATGAAAGTGGTGGGTGAGTAGCGTTCCTGTTCTGTGTGCCTGGGCCATGTTTATATGGATGTTTTGTTTGGGAAAGGTTAGGGGGAGAGATTATCTAATTCATGTGCTACCGATTCCACTCCTGGCCCCAAACATCCCATTCTCAGAATTCACTTATTCATGTTTTCTTTTCTAATGAAACAGAGGAAACTCAGTGGATGACTTGTTTTCTGGATTATTTTTCCTCTGCTTTGCTGAAAAGCTGAGTGGCTATAAATGCTGCAGACAACTGGTTCTCCAGCCCCCAGGCGTGAGGCGACGGCCATGACAGTGGACCACACTGACGGGGCACCCAGAATCCATTAGCTCTCTGGTGTCCCATTTTTTTCCGACACAGTATGGACAGGGGATGCCCCGTGACAAGGCTACTTGATGCTACTGCTTGTGCCACAGAGTAATTTCTGTGACCATCACATTTGACTTTCTTATGAGCACGTCTGTGTTCTTTTATACAGTGGGATGAGCTTTCGTGGCTTTGTTTCTCAAACGTTCTTGAAATCAAGCACGGTTTTGTTTGCTATGCTATATTCCTTTTAGTAAAACACACTTGCAAAGGTGAGAATATTCCTGTCATTCTGACAGACATTTGGTGGGCTACACCTTGGGTCAATCCTTCCTGGAGGGCTTGGATTCTGCAGAAACCACCGCTTTTCAAAATGTTTGTACAGTTTGACTTTACAAGTCCACTTCTAGAAAATGGCCCTAAAGAAATGCTTTCACAGTGGTACAAAAACGTACATGTGAGGATATTCACTGCAAACATTTGTAAGGGCAAAAATAGAAAATAACCTATATGCCCATTAAATTACGATAAATTTACACATACACAGAAAATGCCTGGTTCTCCAGACCGAGGCAGAACTTGACAGGTTGACTGAAAGCCCTCCCATCTGCAGTAAGCAGAGAGAGCAGATCACAGGACGACGGGTGTGGTATCACCCCGCCTGGGCAGCGTGGGGGTGTATGTGTTCACAGGCGCAAAAACACACTGAAGAAGGCCTACACCAAACAGCTAGAAGATGCTACCTCTAATACAGGGCTTTAAAACCTTTGGTCCAATAGTTCTGCTATGGGGCACGTGCTGTGCATAGTGCTGTGGTCAGCAGCCTCACTGGCCTTTAGCCACTAGATTCCAGTGGGACCCAGCTTCCCAGCACCGACTACCGAGAATGTCTCCGGACGTTGCCTACATGCTGTGCAGGGCAAAAGCTTCCCTGACTGAAAGCCGCCACCCTAGTGAGTGGGGTAGGAGCAGTGGGCTCCGAAGAGAGCCTAGACAGACGCACAGACGCACAGACAGCATATATGGTTTGTTTGCATCTTAAAACGAATGTTTCCTTTATTGCTAGGGATGTTTTAGAATGAATTATTCTCATATCATAGGCTTCCTCAGAGTACTAGTATCTGTGTATCCAATTCTCATATTTCTCCAACATTTTACTAAGATGCTTAAACTAATTATACAGAATTTACCAAACGACTACTATGATAAGAAACTCTACACTTTAATGTGCCCCATAGCCTAAGGCAACTTCCTGTTATAAAATAAGGATAATGAAAACTATTTCAGTTTCTTTGTCAAGTACAATAACAGACACATGGAAGTAGCTGATTTCCCCCCATTTTGTTCTACAGCATATCAGCATTTAAATACTTAAGCAATGAGGGTTAATTCTGAGGGGCGTTGGAACAGGCTTTACGAGAGCAGGACATTACCCATTTCTTCCCCACTACATTCCCAGAACCTAGAATGGTGCCTTGAACACACAGCAGGCGCCCAGTACACAAGTGTAAAATGACTAAACATATAACCTCATGTACACTACAAACCACCCTTTCTAATCTAAAACAGTAGTTGCTGAGTGATGTGCTGACTTAGGTATTTTAAATATAAAGTTATTTAGTTACCCTTGATCAGAATGAAGTAAGAATAAAATGGTTGTCGTCATCATAGAACAAAAGCCACCTAAAAGTAGCAAGTTTAATGATCATTTAAGTCCAGTAAGTGTCTATTACATGAGAAAATGATCACGTGGGCCGTTGCCATCACCTGGGAAAGGGGGCGACCTGCGGTGATGATGCTCTCTTCTCACGCCTGCTGCTGGGTGGGTGCAATTCACGGTCCCAGAGTCAAAAAGAACTTCTCAGGTCATGTGATCTGATCCTATGTTTCAGGTAGGGATCAGATTTTATTTTTAAATAATTCTAATGTAGCAAAAAAACTGTGCTTATTTAATAACTCTAGATTTTCTAAAATCCATCAAGTAGTTGGAAGGAATCCCAGGGAAAAAGTCCTGCCCGGGTCCATCTGTCCTTCCTTTTATGACCCACATAATGAGCCCCTGACGGTCACCGGCTCCCACCCAGTCAGTAGTGAGGAAAAAGCCACCCCCCCGCCCAGATCTAAAATGATGAACAGCTCTGATGACGCCAGAAGTTAGTTTACATTTGGAACCCCTGGGTTTGGTTGTTGGCCTGGAGGGGGTGGAAAGTAGAATAGTGGGCACAGGGGGAGGGGACTGAGAGGCCACAGGGTGAGCTGGTCTCCCGCCGCCTGCTGCCTCCCCTCGGGCATCCTCAGACATCGGGAAAACGCCCCCCCTCGCTCCACGCAGAGGCCCCCGAGACTCTGCTGAATCAAGTGTGTCCCCAGGCCCCAGCACCCGACTGCCGAGAGGGGCTCCCAGCCCCGCTGAGGGGCATCGGGCTGGGGCCTCTGCCCCAGGGACCTTCCCTTTTGGGCGGCAGGACGCCAGAGGTGGCAGTGAAAGTAGCCAGTGTGTCAGATCTGAGATCATGAATAAGTGTGTTTCCTGGCATTTGGCGGGACCAAAAGAAAAAGAATCTGAACTTAGTGACGCGTGACATTTACAAGCTTGCTTCACTCTATTATGAAGATATTTGTAATAACATATATGACATAAAATTTTCCATTTTGACCACGCTTCAGAGTACAATTCAGTAGCATTGATTAAGTCCACATTGCACTGGAACCATCATAACCACCTGTTTCCAGAATGTCTCATCAACCCAAACAGAAGCTCCGCCCCAGGGTGCGTGACTCCCCAGGCCTCCCACGGCCCCCACCCCCACCCCATGCCGCCCGTCCTCACTCCTTGGTAGCAGCTGTTCAACTTCCCATCTCTGTGCTCATCCAGTTAATCTCTTAACTATTTCGCATTTACGTGGCTCTCAGTCGGGCTAGGATTGTGCCAAGTGCTTTACATGAATTAGGCATTTGTTACTCATAACCGCCGTTCGGGGTACTATTAGGAACCCTTTCTCACAGCGGGGGGAGCAGAGATTCAGAAAGTGGGAGTGGCTCGCTCCGGGATCCCACTACCTGTGAGTGGGGCGGCTGGGGAGTGGGCGCAGCGTCCCGGCTCCAGGCCCGCCCTGGACCGTCACGCCTGGTCGCCTGCCCTTCAGAAGCTCTGACCTTATGTCGCGGCTCACGCTCATTCCTCTCAGCCAGTTCAGTGAAAAAGAACTTTGGACACCAAGACATGCCTTTTATGGCACTTAAATTCAGAGGGAAAGGTGAAAAAGTTTGTTCCAGGCCAAAGAAGCGGTGTTGGCTGAAAGCACATCCTCTAAGGCCGCTCCTTAGGATGAGTCTTAACTGCGTCTGTCAGGACATACACAAGCTGAAATTTCCCCACCAGAAAGTCTGCTTAAGTTAGGAAACTTTGCCCCGACCCTTTCCCCCGCTGGAACCTGCCAACCTGCGCCAACCTACCTCCCAACGTACTTTTCCATATTGAACATCCATCTCTGTCGCTCAAACTGGCGCCCAGTTTCAGTCTCCCTTTACCCATATGCCCGCTCCCTCTGAGGAAATCTCCACGCCCCCCTTTCACACTCCTTTCCTGCATCCCTCTACTGCCCACCCAACTCATGATTTAAAATATACTCACTCCAGACAGATCTATACATACTGATTTATTCCTTTCTGCGTACATCTCAGTAACCAAATTTCTCAGAATCAGGTAAGAGCTATTATTAGTAAGGCATTAATTAGGCTTATAGTTGCTTCCCTATCAATTAAGAGCAAATGTTTTCTTGCAACAGATGCCTTCTTGTTAGAGCCAACATGGCCCCTCAGGAAAGACAGTTATCTAGATGTGACCCAAACTGGTTTTTAGCCACAAAAGCTGTCTATTCCTGGACTGATGTCCATGAATCATTGAACTAAGTTTCACAAGAGTACAACACACTATTCTTGTGCTTCAGGCTTAGTAACAATACAAGGTAGTTGGAGGGAGGTGGTATGAAATCGGCACGGATGTGGCTGTTGAAGGCAAGGATCCCTGTGGGTGGACGGTCACAAGTTTCTCTGGAACAGCGACTGGACAGCAGAACGGAGACAGGTCCTGCGTGCGTGTCTGCTCAGGTGCCGCTGTTTACATCAAGTGCCTGCCCTGTGCCTACAGTGACCTTGGGCACACTGTTTAACTTCACTAAGCACTGGCTTTTAAATGAACATGGAGATAATTACACCCACCTCAGAGTGTTGGTTTTATGACTAAAATGAGTTAATAAGTGTAAAACAATTAGAACAGCATTGGGCATATGGTAAGATTTCAATAATGACCAGCTGATGTGTCAGGAAATTTTAAAAGACAGTTCAAAATAATAATCGAAGTTGTTTTACATGATAGGAGAGTGGCACATGTCATAACAGAAGAAAGGATCTTGGGTGTGAAAAGTGATTCTCCTTCTCCCTCCTCCCAGAAAATGGGTGGGGAGGCTGTGGGGTCTGAGAGGGAGAGAGAGTTCCAGGTTTGAAATTGGGAGCTTTCACAGAGGGAGGGGGCGGCCGTGGGGCACAGGCCGAGCCTAGAGAGAATGGAAGCTGCAGGGGTCGAGGCAGGGGCACTGCATCTGGTGAGAATGAGCCCCGGGCGGGAGTGGGTCTGCGGGACCAGGGTCCTGGGTACTCCTAGGGCCCCTTCGGGACAGAGATACAAAAATGCATCACTGTGGATTCTGCAGAGACACCTGGTCAGGGGAGCGCCATGCGGGGGCTCCCCTGAGGCCTGGAGGGGGCCCAGGGGGAAGAGCAGAGGCTCCGTTAGCTTCATGGGGAGTCTGCCTCTGACTCCCGGGAGAGAAGGAGCGAAGCAGGTTTGAAAGACGGGCCCCCTTCATGCCGGCTCCCCTCTGGCACGGCAGCCCCGGCCACAGTCCTGCCGCCTGCGCTCCGCCCTGCTGCGCTTCCAGGGCAGTGCCAGGATCAGAAGGGCAGGAGGCGACAGCCCCAGGGCGGAGGGAGGGGAGCCCTCTGGGGAGGGGGGCAGAGGCGGCCGCAGGCGAGGGGGAAGCAGAGCAGCCCTGGGGGGCGGGAGTCCTGCTCAGGCAGCGCCTGGCAGTGTGACCCCCTTAGAAGACAGGGTGCTTGAGCCCCAGGAGGTTGTGTTAAGAAAGAAATGAGATGATCCACTTAATGTGTGATTTAATCCCCACATTCGGGAGATGAGAAGAGTAAGGAAAACGCGGACACGGGCGACCGGGCGGGACAGCAGCACAGCGGCCTCCGATCACACGCGGGGCCAGGGCGGCGGCGCAGAGGGGCCCTGGGCTCAGGCTGCCCGGGCGGCCCCAACTCCGCCGCTTCACGGCCATGTCCCCCAGGGGACCCACTTCTCCCTTTTCCTCCAAAAAGACAAGTCAGAACACCTACTACATAAGGTTACTGGGATAATACAGTGCAGAGAAAATGTCATGTCAGGGAGACCAAAGAAAAGGGTGGCTGCTGGGAAGAATCTCGTTAATAACACCAAATGCTGCAGGAAGTTCAGGAAATGTGAACACTTCGGAAATAGTGATCAAGAAGCCAGAGCTGTTTTCCAAGAGCGTCGTTCCAGCGGAGGGCTGCGGTCTAACGTACGTATGCGAACGCAAACACAGTACAGATGTACAACCAGTGGCTCCATTGGCCTTTCAAAGCTGTAAAACCAATATAAAGATCTGATCTCAGATAATGTATTATATTTATTAATAATCCCAGCAAAATCTACCTTCTCCCCATTCTTCTACGTAAACTCAAATTAGTTGACTGATTCCAATCTAACTGATTTTAGACACTTGCTAAACCTTGCCTCAGTGTAAAGGGCACAATTATCTGTGTAACAGAGATGCAGCACCCCTTTGGTTTATAATTAAGTTTTATGATTTATGGAGAGAGTTCCCTTCACATTATTCACTGAGGAAAGGCTTGGCATCCTGCTACATGAAGCTTACTCTTGATTCTGGCCTTTTCAGGACGGTTTATACTCATCTGTATTTTAATTAATTTCTCTTGGTTATAAATGGTCACAGCCAAGATCATAATGAATAACAAATTGTCGTGTTTACATAATCCATTAGATTGATTGATTTTCAGGCAGTAAGAAATGCAAACAGTTGCAGTCAACTCATTTTATTTTCCTTTAATGAAACATTTTTAAAGAGAATGGTAAGAAGTAGTAAAAATACACTCGGTTTTATATAAAAACGACAACAGTAAGGCTAAGACGGGGCCTTTTAAAAATCTGAAGGAAAAAAAACATGCTTGAATGAGTGATTTATATTCTAAAGGCTGCTGGGGGCAAATGAGAACGCACCACATCTAAGAAGGACAACAGAGCGCCACGTCTTAAAAGACTAAGAATATCAGAGAATTCCTTTAACTTGTTTTGTGAAGGTTTTTTATTTAACAAGAGGTCCAAGTTCACTCTTACTCAGGCTCATAATTATCTTTAGGTGTGAATATTGAGAAAATTGGCAATGAAAACCCTAACACTGAAGAGTGTACTTTTCACACATTTAATCAGCTGTTTGCTTGCTCCCCCGGCCCCCCCGGTCCCCCCCGGGAGTTTACCCTGCAGCCTCCCCCGTAAATTACAACCAAGGGTTTGCAGCCCCAGAATTCATTCTTCTTGACAGCAATTTCCTCTGGGTTCACCAAACCACACGAGATCGTAGTTAGCAATCACAGAAAGGTACTGCTATTATTTTTGTGCCCACCTGGTCTCTTCTTGTCCTTTAGATAAAATGTTCCCTTGCATTAGACAGAGAGAGAAACTCCCAAGACAAAAGTACTGCATTTTACTTTCTGCATTTTCATACACATCACGTTGCACTGTGCCAGCACAGGAGTTTAATAAATGTTTAATTTAGATAATTTGGCATCTGTATTCCACGAAGTTTGCTGCCATTTCAAAGGCACTTAATCATCTTTATGGTACAATGGAGGCCAAATATCAGAGCAGAAAGAGCACAGATCACTTTTAGTCACTAGCACTGGGCATGATCCCTTATATCTCCACCTTACTGGCTGGACAGCCCAGATAAGATATTACTTTTGAGCCTCAGTTTCCCCATCAGGGTAATAATAACTACTTTAGAGGATTACCGGAGGGTCTAAAGGTAAGGCCATAATGAAAGCTGACATTCAGTGAGCCACTGCTGTAGCTGTTTGCATGCATTAACTCTTGTAATCTCAACAACACAATAAAATAGGCGTGATCGTATCACTCCATCCCCAAACAAGGAAACTGGGACACACAGACATTAAGCAACTTCCCCAGTCTGCACAGGTAGTCAGTGGCCGAGCATGGATTTGCACCCAGAAAGCCCTGTTCCAAGCTCATTCTTAACCCTCAACCACCATGCCACATCACGCCTCCTTATTATTAGAGGAAGCGCCTTAGACGTGTAGTTTGAAATAGCT
The DNA here is from genome assembly GCF_040802235.1 of Manis javanica. Lineage (NCBI taxonomy): Eukaryota > Metazoa > Chordata > Mammalia > Pholidota > Manidae > Manis > Manis javanica. The sequence continues at coordinate 1,559,728 of NC_133170.1, read as the reverse complement.
ACTGTTCTGAAAAATTATAACAAGAACAGTCCCAGATTGTTCCAATAAGCCAATGCCATCCAGACCCAGTGTGGGAATCTAAGTGCTCCCAGCCCTGGTCACCTAGACTCTGCGTGGACATGTGGGCAGGTCCATCCACTCTCACACAGTTCTTGTGATCAGTGCATTTTTATTTGGAGCTCAAATTGCCCCCTGGTAACTTGACTAGGTTTGCACACTAGAGCTACACATAACAATCTAATCTAAAATCTACATACTAGTTTAAGGATCGTTTTCATACCCCCTTTCAATTTTCTTATTTTTCTCATTCTTGGTTAAACATCTAGGACTTACTCAGCGGTCCTGTTAGGTCCACCAGCTTTTATCGCCCCTGACTGTTCTCTGATCACATTCCCACTGGCCAACAGCCTCTCAAAATCTGTTGGTCAAAGTGAACATGTGTTGGAATAAGTCAAGTAATTCAAGGAGACTTACCTAGGTTGTTTTGCAAACTATTTCCACCATTTTGCTGAGGAACTAGCACATTATACTTGGCTCATATTTAACCTGGAACCAGCAGTCAAAGGAAGCATGAGACTGTTAAAGTTGGTCTCTATCTTGTGCAATTGTTTTCTATAACCCGTATGCAAGAGTGTATCTATATTTTATTAATATTCATCAAGTGCCTCCTATATGCAAAGCATGACACTAAGCCCCACGTGATACACAAAATTTCAGGCTTCACTTCTGCTCTCAAAGAAGCCATATCCCAGGGGGAAGGAATGGGGATAAGGGACGAGAGAGGGGAGAGATGGGAGAACTACGGAAAAGAAAACCAGAGGGCATGGAGGGGGGCAGCAGGTGGGGGCCTGAAACGTAGGAGGTCAGAATTAAGAATCTAAAAATAAAACATGGGTAGAAGCAATGTGGCCTTATTTGAGAGTTGAAAGCAGAACAATTAAAGGAGGTGCTTTTAAATGTCTGTTAAATGTTAAATAGTGTTATTTTGATTCCTCTAATCTGAACAATTTTGAACTTCGGTTCTGTCATATGAGCTACCCTCCCCAATCTATCACTTGCAAATCTGATTCATCTTCTTTGACTTGCTCTATACCCATCTTTGATATTTAATTCTATCCTCATGCACCACATTTTACTTAAAATCTAAAAAAAAAAAACCAAAAAATCTACGATATGTTATATTCTCTCAAAAAACAGTGTATTCTTCAGGAAGAGTCGCCTATCAGCTGGATGAAGCTGACCGCTATGGGTGTTTCACACCTACGTCCCAGCAGCTTCTTCCAGAAAACTGACAAGGAGAAGGAAATCGAAACTGACGATAAATGAGGACGTCTGGACAGAAGCACAGACTGTCTTTGGAAGCGTCAGGAACTCTGTGAAGAGGAAAAGCAGCTCCACACCTGTTCCCTCCCTAGCGACCTCCTTGCAGCATCCGTATTACCGTCGTGCCTCCCCGGGTCCCGCCTCATTTTCGTTCTGCCACCGTGGGTTCCACTCCGCAGTCCGCAGGTTGATGAGCGTGTGTGAGTCACTGAGCATCAACAAAATCAGACTTGAGTCTGAAATGGGTGACTTTCCTTCAGATTCCAGCAGTACTGAGAACTGCATAACCTGAAAATCTTTCTGCAAACACATGGCTTAAAATATATGATATTAAATCTGTAACTAAACACATGGTGCTTGTAGAAATTTTAAAATTTCCATTTTAAAAATGGAAATTCTTAAAAAAAAAAAAAAAATGGAAATTCTTATATGACATCAGATTAAGTGATTTTATGGCCCAAATGGTGAGAATAAGCAGGACTTTGTCCTACACAAGGTCCAAGACTCCAACACGGAACAGGATGCTTGCGGGGCCCCCTTCAGCTTAGGTGAAGGAGAGAAACACACGCACAAATGAACACCCACTAGCCCAGGGGGTCAGGAGAAGACACGCTATTCTTGCTCATATTTGGATGGGGAGAAAAAAAGAGTTTGCTCTTTAGAGTTTGGGGGTTCAAATTCCTACCACCTGTGTGGAGCACAACTTGACAAAGAAATTAACACAAGTATTGATTGTAATAGTCATGATACACCTGCAGAAGCAAATGCAAAAGTTCTCTGCAAGGAAAAGACCTCAAGTTTCACGGGCAATGCTTCAGTGAGGATAAGGCCAGACATCGGAACTACAGAACACATGAAGGAACACTGCGTCTCGGGAAGAGTCAGCGGACACAAGGGAAGACATCTTTAGACGCCCCTTGAGCTTCAGAAACAGAGCAACCTGGTCAACATTCGAATGCAATGTAATATGTTTAAAATCGTCAAAGACATAAAGGAAGGAATCAAAACCACAAGAAAAGAATAAGAACAAAGAGGAAAAGTACCAAAACTTTTAAAAAGAGAACTCTGAGAAATGAAGAAGATAGTTACTGAACCAAAGGAGAAAAATCAGTGGGTAAGCTAAAGAAAGGATTAGACAAAGAAAGGAGGTCACCTCAGATAGGCTGGGGTACGGAGATGACGGAACCACAAAGGGCACAGAACAGAGAGAAAAAGAGACGGAGACAACTAAAGGAGGTCGCAGAGACATCCCTTAGGAAGTGCGGAGGGGAGAACGGAGAGAATGGGAGAGAAGCAGTCCTCCAGGACACAACGCATGGGTGTCTTCCAAGACTGAAAGAGATGACTGCTCAAATTCAATGATCTAAAGGACCCCCAAGCGAGATTAAAAAATAAATCCATACCCAGACACATGCATTGAAACCACAAATGAGAAAAGGGGGATCTTAAAAGCAATTAAAATGAAAAGTATTTTCAGATAATTACAATAGAGGTGACACCAGACCTCTAAACAGAAACCTCAGAGGCCTGAAAAGCAATGGAAGGCTCCCTTCGTGGTGCTCATACAAAGCCGCCTAGAATTCCCCACCTAACCAGCCACGGAGGGCAATGGCACAAACGCATTTGGGACTGGGACTTAGAGTTTATAGCCCAGAGACAGACGTGAAGGGTGTGCTGACGCAGGTGCTGCAGGAAGAAAGGAAACACAGAAGGAAGAAACGGAATATGAGAAAAACAACTTGAGTATAAATGAAACATTATATCCTAGATACTCTCTGAATTAGAGAAGACTAAATCCCAGACAGCTGTTCCTACCTTTATCATTTTCTAATGTCTCCAGGATACCAAGCCTGTACCCCCTCTATCAGACTTCTAATGAATCAAAGTTCATCAGCTTAAGAATGCAGAAAAGTATTCAGAATGTGTGAATGAGAAGCTGCAGCACATTGTCAATCACAGCAGGGGGATGCCCAAAGGCCAAAGTTCTTGCTCCCAGATGTGAGCTATTCTGGGCTGCTACAGAGTTACAACTGTGTGCCTGCTGTTTGAGCTTCAACACCGGCTCTCCTACCTGAATGGCTCCGAGGAGAATGTATTGACAGCATGACTTCCACGATATATGGTTAAGGTAAAAAATGCAAAGAGTGAGTAAGGGGTACAAAGGAAATTTACTTTTCATTATATGCTCTTTGTCTTTTTGAATTTCATACCAGTCTTACTCAAAATATTAATGAAGTGTTCAGTCAACTAATTTTAGAATAATATCAAACGAAAGTCTAAAAAGTGACTTTATTTGGTTTGCTTTGAATGAAAAATCAGGGGAGATATGGATGATAGGAATTCAAGGGTAAATACAAGTTATACTCAAAGGTGAGCTGTTGGGAAAAAAAATTAGTATTTTTAAGCCAAAGTGAATATCTTTTTCAAATTCCCAGATAACTCCACTCGGCTTTGTTCTCGGAGACCTGCCCTCTAAACAGCTTGAAAGCCGTCTCTTCTCCTCACACTAACTCCACGATGCACCCTCACCTCCAGTGTTAATTAAACAGGCCTTATAATAAAAGTCAGATACATTTCTGCATCAGAGTTCTTATCTATTATATATGACCAATACACAGAAAGAGTGAGATTTTTTTTAATTAACCTGAAGGACTTGGAAGAATGACTTTGAGATTTAACATTGAGAACTTTTAACTACTTGTGTAATACAAAGACTTAGATTTCCATAAAACATTAACTTTTTAATATTTGCATTACAACTAAAATAGAGCAATTCTAAGTGAATGTAAAGAATACAAATTGCTAAATGAAATGCTTTAAACCATGAGAGTAAAGTTACACTTAAAGCTGGTTTATAAATGAATCAAGAAAACTAGAGTCATGTCTTATTCTTAACCCTTATTTTATAATATCTCAAGTTCATCAACAAAAAGACGTCTAAAAGCTTCAAACGGTTCTGTACATAGAATGTTTCCTCAAATGTGTAATACGATCACATCGGGTATCATTTACTGATACTTAACAGTGTCCCAGACATGGAGCTGTGTGCCTTGCTTACATTACTTCATTGACCCTCCGGGACAAACTCACAGGGTAGACATGATCGTCCTCCTCACTTCATGCATGTGGAAAGTGACATAGGAGAGGCGGCACAGCTGACCAGCAGCAGCCCAGGACTCAGGCCTCTCCGGCCCCCACGCGTGTGGTCCTGACCACTGCTGCCAGCCTTCAAGGAGGACCAAATACAACATGAGGGAATTAAGGGGCCGTCTGAAAGAGGCTGAGGATCGCCGGCACGAAGAGTGAGGAGCAGCTCTGCCTTAGGTGCTCAAGTCAGTGCACGTGCTGGGTATGGTCAAAAAGCCTTCAGTGGGAGATTTTGGTTTGTTTCTTTTTCAAAAACATATTATAATAGAAAAAGTTAACACTGGGATCTAAACCCCTATTTCATCCAAAGTTCTTTAGTGCACAGTCACCCATCAAATGTAATGAGTTGCTGTTGTCCCCAGAGACCACGCATGACGAGCAGGGAAGTCCCAGCAGGAAGGGCTGGAGACCCCGGTGCAGGCAGGTGAGCGTCCCTCCACGTGTCCAGGTGTCCCCGTGTCACGAAGCCACGGAGGCGCTGCTCTGCGTCTCGTCTCTGCCCTCGAGAAAGTCAGAGCTGGACGAGTGGCCTTAAAGGATACTCAGAGGATCAGAGGCGGAGCTGACCTCATCCCTGGTTTTCTTGATCACAGTAAATGTATTTAATAGTTTTTGTATGGGAAGTTTGTATTTGTTTGGCTAAAGTCAAAATAATGCTGAAAAAAGACCACCCTTACTGGTAAAGCAAAGGTATCTAAAGTTCTTTTTTCTTTTTTGACTATATTAAGTCATCTCAGATTTCTACTCAAATGTTCCTCTTCTCCCACAAAAAGATACACATTTTTTTGCAATGGAATTTCACTGTGAGTCACATTGGTAAAAAAAGGTATGCTATTTCAGTAATGTTTTGAGAATTTTCTCTTGCTTCTGAATTTTTTCGGTCTTTCCACGTAAAATGACATAAAATGATGTAAAACTTCTGAAAAATATGCCTTTTAAAAAAAGTTAAATGCTCATGAAATTTAATCAATATAGTCCTTTCATGATGAAAAATGTGCTAATTTAACTGTCAGGAAATTTAATAATATTTGACATGAATAATAAATGATAACTGTACATACTACTAGAAAAATAACTGTATTATAAATGAATTAGGATTTTTACTACCTATATTTTAACAGTAATAATATAAACTTAAAAACCAATCAGCTTCAATCAATTGGAGTTATCTTTGAAGTAAAGAAACTTTCATATATGCTTCATGATTCATTTTATCATTTGGAAACTACAGATTTAAAAAGATTAGGAATGCAACTTAAATTTATATTCATTTAACTACTCACTAAAAATAATTAAAATCTCACCTCAAGTTTTGATCTGTGGTTAAAAAACCCATATTTTACACACAGGGAAAAAAAAAAAGAGCCATTTAACACCAAAATGCCTCATCTCCTTTTCTTTGATATCACAGCATAGTTTTTTTTTAGCTTTGCCATTTGATACAAACTTTTCCCAGTTATAAACATTTTAATTTGGCTAAAGTTAGCAGTTACTTATAGGAGCCTGTCAAATCTTTTCGAGCTCTGCCTTAAATCATGACTGGAAGATTTACTTTCAGTGTGCTAAGCCGGCGTTGCATATTCATCAGACTATCAGACGCATGTTTGCTGACGTTTAGCAATTGTGTAATAAATACAGGATGGCAGTGATAGAGCTGTTAAACCTCAGCACATAGATTTCTAATACATTTTACTGACTTTTCCAAGAAATAATCACCCTGGTAAATCCAAGTCAAACAGCTGATGGAATACTAGGGTGTTTCATTAAAAATGAAGTCAGCTGTACATGTGGGTGATTTTACACAGTGCTAAAAAACAAGGCCATGAAAAATGAATTTTTCTCAGTAAAAAGCACACACATAGCTCCTCTGTGAAGCTGGTAAGAGGGCTCATCCATTCCACTAAGAGGGTCAGGCAGAAACAGACTAAATAAATAAGGGGGAGGGGTTTGGGGGAGACTGTCAGGAAAGTAACAAGAGAGGGTAAGCATCATGCACGTTAAGATCAACGTCCAACACACCAGTAAATCCTACTACTGCATCCCTGTGGATCCCGCCACGAGGGCCGGACACAGGCCCCAGGGCCAGGAATCAGTAGTCCCCCTTCTAAGGTATCAGGCAGCACCCACCCCAGCACACAGGGCTTGGGTCAGTCCTGTACTTAGGTACCTCGACAACTGGATGCTTCCCTGTTAGGGAGGGGAACACTGCCACGGTCTTCACTACTGGGCACAACAGGGCCATCGGGCAGTTGAAAGGTACAGACCTCCTGAGGGATGGGCAGGGGGAAGCCCTGAGCATAGAGCCCGGGAGTAGCAGAGAGAGGGGAGGAGGGAGGGGTAAGGGAGGGAGGGAACACAGGACCAGCCGTCAGAAGGGCTGATGCCAAACTGCAGGCCTGCATCTACGGTGAAACATCTCCCGTAAGTCACCTACCTCTCTGTGCCCCGATGACTCCATCTGCCCTGAGAGCACAGGACCACAGGGCCCTGAAGGCCTGAACGTTTATTTATTCACCAAATGCTTGTGGAGCAGGCCTTATACTATGTCTCAAATATCCAAAAGTGTTCAAGATACACCTTTCACCCCACCCAACTCAGTGCGCTGGGGGTGGAGATGAGGCAAGGAGATGGACGGACAAGGGGCTGAAAGCTGGGTGGATAAGCAGGGGCCAAATCTCAAAGGGCCTTATTCGTCATGTTACGAAATGTGACCTTTATGCCGAGGTCAAGGGGAGACACTGAGGGTTTCCCAGTGGGGGGAGACTGAGCATATCTGTGCTCCGATATCCCGTGGGCATACACCCAGGGCCCCTGTGTACCGCCGTGCCAGCTGGGCTGGAAAGAAATGGACCCCGGAGAAGCCAGAGGGCTTGATGGAGGAGGAGGGGAGAAAGAGGGGCGTGATCTTTGACTGCTGGCCGAGAGAACGTGGTGGGTAAGGCGCCACTCACTGAAACAAAGAGCAGAAGCCAAGAAGCAGGTGCCGGTGCCTGAAGGAGGAGAGGAGGCACAAGTATCGGAGGGACGGAGCTCGGTTTGCGGCCTCCGGGTCTAAGGGTCCCAAAGAAACACACTGGGAGGCTCTGGGTATTCAGGCACCACACACAGAATGAAATAGCAGTAGGTTCTCTTTGTGAATCATGGAAGATTCTCTCCCTGTGGTTCTTAATTACTGGAAAATTTAAAAGCCTGTCTGAAATGTTCAGAAGTTCTGGCTCTCTCTGCAGAGAAACCTGCATGGGCACAGACAGAGAATTCACAGGCCCCCGAAGTCTGCCGACGGGCCTGGAGGGGTCCAGGAGTTCCGGGTCAAGCACCGTATGGAGGGGAACAGAGGCAGTGACGGGGAGCGGAGTGACTCGGAGCTCCTCTGAGTATGAGAGAAACTCAGAAGACGGCCCGCCTGTTTACACGGAACCAGCAATGACAGACATCTGGCAGAGGACCGGCGTGACGCTCACACCAAGCCGCTCTCCTCCTCCCGGACACTCAGCTCGGCCGCCCTTCAGGCCCCGTGGATCCCGGGGATCGGCTCCCCCCAGCGGGACGTGAGGTGAGGAGACCGGGGCAGCGGGTATGCACTCCCCCTGCTGTCTCTGTGGCCCTCTTCTCGGGGGGCTCTAAAGGCCGGCTGTTGAGTGTGGTCTCCCCTAGGATGGCAAGAGCCAGGGTCCCAGTCTGAACAATCCCAGTCCGATCCCCCTCAGATCCTCCCATGAACCACATCTGACATATCGCACTGAGATGAGAGTGAGCGATGCACTTTTTATATCACCCACTTCAATGCTGGGACTTGACACAGAAGCTTCTTTGTTACCTTTATTAATGAATTGTCAGTAATGGCAATGCCCATCATATGTAAGGTCCAGGCGTTGACGAACTAAGTTTATCTATAGCACCTGTTGTTACTTGACAATACTTTACGTCTTCATTTATTTTCCTGTTTACGGTTCCTCTACCCCAGCACACCTCGCACGCAGACAGGGCCTCAGTTTTGTTTACTGCTATATCCTATTTCTAGAGCAGTGCTCAACATATAACAGATCCTAAATAAGCATTTGTTGAATTAAGAGGTGAATAAATTATTTCATGTGGGTCTCTTCTCATCTAAAGTTATTTTTTTAACTCCATTTATAACTCCACTAAGAAAAGTGGTGGGTTGGGAGGGGAGGGGTGAGAATCGAGCGTGGAGCGTTACCTGGGACAGGGGCTTTGAGGCAAGTGTTTTTCTTACCTTTTCTCAGATCGCAGGCACGGGTGCCTTGATTCTCAAACCGTGAAATACAGCCTTGGGCCAAGAGATTCCAGAAGGCTCCTGACCCCTGCACCAGAGCTCCAGCTTTATTCCACAGTAAGCTGCATATTTTCAGACAGTAAGGTTGGAAATGAGGGAGACTTTACGATTCAACACGATTTTCTGAATAGACTCTATTAATCCTTGCGGTGGGCCAGTTCAGGACCCCCTGGATGAAGGTATTCTCTGTCTTCTGCCATTAGAGTGACTTCCGAAGAAACTCTGAGAAAACTGATACAGGTAAAAAGCCTAGTCTGGGAGGAGAAAGACCTTTGTATTCAGCTGCTAACTGTATGACCTTAGAAAAAAGTTAAGCTCTCTGGGCCCAATATTTTCATTCATAAATGGAGATAATACGCCTGGAGGAGGCTTGGGAAGAGCAAGGTCTTGTGTAGTCAGGTGGTGTGCACAGACGTCCCGTGACCTGCCCAGGGCCACACGACAAGGGGACAGCCGAACTAGGATTCGGACCGACCTCTGTCCTTCTCAAGCCCTGGGCTGCTACAGCGACTTAAGAGTAAGTCTGGGACTGTCTTCTTCTAGATGAAAGTTCAAGGATAATTAAATAGAGAAAGCTAAATATCCTTTGGTTATTTTTAACTCCCCAGTTTTAAATTTTACATTGCTCACATTAATCTCATGTCATTCCAGAATTTCACAATCTCATTATATAACTTTTTTCCTAGTAGAAGAATGAGATGCGAAATTGGGCAGGGTCATTATTCATCCCAGGTTTTCTGGGACAGCCTTTATTTCAAAATTCCACCCCATTGATATGCCCCTGAAAAAGCCAGTATTTCAGTAGGCAGACTGCACCAGAAGTGGCACAGTGCATCCAGAAAACGCGGGACCCACAGGAGCTGACATGCAGGAGACCACGGTGCCCCCTTGACCTCTCGTCCATAGAGACCACCTTGATGGTGCAGATGCAGAACACAGGACAGAAACACTGTAGAACCTCTGCACTGGACACGCCTGATTTTGATCTAATAATTCCTACGATAGCTGATTAGCAGGAACCTGTATTTATAATAAGTTAACAAGCTCCATAGGTAACTGACAGGCACAGTGAGCTTACTGGGCCGGGTAACCGCGCACGGAGGTGGGATGGAGGCCGGACACACACTGCATCTGTTTCTGGGGTTTACGGAGACACCCCGAGGTGCAGCGGCCAGTCACCGAGCCAGCGGCCTCCTGTAGAGTGCAGGGACTCTCCAAGGTCCTCCACCACCGAGCCCACTTACACAAAGCAACCCAAACATGACTGACATGACTTTAATTAACAGCTGTGTTCAAAACGCCTTCTATCTTCAAGGTGTCTTTTCAATGACAAAGCTTCTTACTTTGGGTCATAAGCTATATATAGATTTTTACAGATTTCCAGTGTTACTATCCATAAGAAAGAGTAAGTTCAGCATGGATTTGGATGAGGAATAACTAAGGTGTAAAAACTCTAATACCCTGTGAATAACCGTCCCAGGATGACACTGACTGGGCCAGGTGAAAATGTATTAAAACCCTCGATGTGGGTGCAGGAGGCTGTGTGTTCTAGGAAGCGAGCTGGCCGTAAGCTTGAACTCTATGCTCTGAGACAGTCATACAGATTCTGGAAAACATGGGCTCCAAATGAGTGAAATGAGTTACAAAGTCATGAAATCCTGGGCAATGTCACACATCTTCCTGAAAACACTCAATATTCTTCCAGTTGAAACAGCTGCACAATCTCCTGACAGTGACTTCAGGGAAATGCCCTGCAAACGCGCATCTCTGACACTCCCCACTTCCTCCCTTCTAGAACTCTCTTATTAACAGCTGCACTTGGAGAGCCTGCTTGGAACCTGAAACACTGTTTTCCTCGTGGGTTACTTTACACATTAGCATCCAAGTTCGTTTTGTAGAAGACAGAATGATATTCTTACCTGTCTCACAGCTGGGCCCGGTGAAGCCTTGCGGGCAGGCACACACATTAGCTGCAATACAAGCGCCTCCGTTCCTACAGCCATCTTTGCAAAACGCTGAAATAATTCAGATGCATGATTTTAGAGAGTTAGAAGTAAGTAGTTCAAGAAACTCCAAGCTCAGTTTTGCTTTATTCCCTTGGAGATTGGACACCAAATTATAAGTGCTATTATTTTCACATTCATATAATACTTCCCATACAGGTAAAACTTCCAACACAATGTGTGAAACAGTACTTTTCCCAATGTTAAATAAATATTTCACTCGCAAAATAAAATGCTGTACTTTCTTAACAAAAAGCAGTAACCTTCAACAATAGGAATGCACTCAAATTAGGACTGCATTTTATTGTACCAATACAGTCTGAAATTAAAGCTAAAAAATGGCAGCTATCCTATACAGTTTTCTTAAGGAGCAAACTGCCTTCTAGAAAAACGTAAGGAAATAGAAAATAATCAAATCCTGTGCAGATCCGATGAGGCTCTGACCGTGCTATACCCTGGCCAAGCACCACAATATTAGAGAAATGCCCCATTCTCCAAAAAGTTCTGGTTATGAATTAGCAACAGTAAGATCATGCTGCAGGGGCCTCCGGTAGACATCTCGCATTCCTCTGAGGCCAGGCCGGGAGGCAGCAAGCCTTTGTGTTAGAGTGGGTTTGCGAGCCAGGGGGATCCCTGTGGTAGGAAGAGAAGCCACGGCTGAGCTGTCGCAAGGCTGGTCCCAGTAAATGTGCTGCCTTCAAAGCAGGCGACAAAAACAGGTCAGATGAGACCCAGCCCCTGAGCAAGCTCCTGCTCCCGCGCCGGCTCGCTGTTCGGCCGGGAGGCTGGGGGCTGCTCCCTCAGCTGGGCAGGTCTGTTGTGGAGGAACCAGACCAGCTTGTTCCAAGCATTAAGGCCAAAGCTCTTCCCCTAGTTTCTGGCATGTGCTTCCCCTCATTAGCTAGGATGTACCTTCTCGGAGTGTAAAGCGGAAATCTCAGGTTCTGGTGCTGATTGCAGGAAGGGGCCCGGAGAGGACATTCGGTTCTCTGGTTTTAGGTCCTAACCTGTCTGTATCCCAGGCAAAAAGATCACCCAGTCACTAAGGATTTGCCGAGACTGAGAGTGCAGACCTCCCAGATCATACAGGGTACAGCCAGCAGGCCACATGTGCATCTTCCATGGGGACCCGCAAGGCTACAGCTGACCGGCAGAGCACAGGACTCCGGGACGCAGATGCTACACGCAAACTGCTTACCAGACTTGACAGCCCCGGCAGATACACACGGGAACTGAAGGGTCCTTACACAGCTAACCTGCAGTCCTAACCTCCAGAAATCTAGAGATCCTAGAAAGTTCTCCCTCCTTCAAAGACAGGAATTATCTGTCCCTACCTTTGCACGCAGTTCCGTTCCCTGTGTAGCCTGGCTTGCACACACAGTTGTGCCCTCCAACGGTATTGAAGCACAGAGCATTCTCATCACAGCTATGCTGGTCTGTGACACACTCATCATGTTCTGAAATGAGGAATAAATATAATTGTGTTACTCAAAGGTAGATTTTCAGAGACACTCTACTTTAAAGTGTATCTGTATCTTGGTTATTGTACAGCATGTCTCAGAAACACAGAATACACAAATTATATGTTAAAGAAGAGCTCATATCCTGAAGTATTGCATATTCCTCTTGAAGCACACAGCTTATTACATATCCAAAGACCTCAAACGCAAAAGGATTTGGAAAAAAGGCCCAATCATGGTAGGAAGGAATCAGAGAGGAGGGACCAGCACGGGGATTAATTCTCAGCAGTGGATCCCACAGCCAGGGGCGCAGTCTGTGTGGTTAATGTGTGGGGAGTTGCTCCCAGGACATAAAACTGCCCCCAACGCTTCCCCACAGCACGGCAGGGGCAACAGGACAGCATGTGAAGCTGCTGCTCGTGGATCGTGACCTGCCGGAAAATGGAGTGGATGCTTCGGAGGTGGGCAGGTGGTTAACACCCACTCCACAAAGGCACGTATGCAAGCCACTGGGTGAATGCCTGACATCCTTAGTAAGTGACCTTTCTCTACCAAGTATCACACTTCTACTAAGACAGGCTCGCCTCTGTAATATGTGAAAATACAGACTTTAAAATACACCATCAGTATGACACCTCCTGCACCCCTGGGGCTCCACGTCCTTCCCCCTCCAGCGCTGCCTCGAGATGTCCCAGCAGCAGCTCAGGGTGTGGGGGGGCTATGCAGCCCACACAAGATCACAGGTATTAGGTAACTTCACAATTCTGTCTCGGTGTGCAGCAAAAAGGGAAATGCAAGGAGCAAATACAGGGAATGTGAGAAAGAAAACAGATCTAACATCGAAATCCAGATGAGTGGGAAATGAAATGTAAGTGAGGATATGCATACAGATTAGCTCAGCACTGAAAATCCCTACCTGGTGCTGCTTAACTACTACTTAGATTCAATACAGATCGATCTACAGTTAAGTATGTATTTTAATATACTTACACTAATCAAACCACTAATTCATTGATGTAGATCATCAAAGCAAAAAGAAATATTTGCTTTTCTTTTTAGAACTCATTTCAGAAAATATATATATATATATATATAATTCTATAGTAATGTATCTGTAACTTTGAAAAATATTGCCTTTGGCATATGCAGTTGAGCTTAGACTAAAATCACTTACTTCAACTACTAAAACAGAATGCAGTTTAATTTTTTTATAAATAGAGATAAACATTTCATGATTTTATGTCCTGTGTTATCTAAACACAATGTTATGAGAGTTTTAACTATGACCCTGTAAGAAATCTCTTAGACATTATACCCAAATAATCTTTCAGAAAAAAGAGATTTTAATCCCTAAAGTTTTAGAATTGCATGAGCAGATCTCTCACATTCCAAACTCCTGGCTGAATTTCCCTAAATTGTACACAATTCCACCTTTATTATCTAGTGTCAGAACATTGAATAGTTTTCATAAATTCATGCATATTGGTAACAGCTTGGAAATGGCTGGGTTACACATGTGTCTCTTAACAGGGCTATGCCTGGACCCCTGTAAAATTTCAGAGAGACCAGAATGGGCAGCCCCCCTACCTCTGGGTTCAGCTGCCTGGAGCAAAATAAATCTATACTCTGAAATTGCACCGGCTGCCAATTTTTTCCTAGTGCTATTTAAAGTGCTGCAGGTGATCTATAAATCTCTACATGGGCAAAGAGTGCAGATGATCTGAAAACCTTTATATGGGCAAAGCATGCACGGGCCCTGGAATCTCTATGTGGGCTGCTGCTGATTGGATGTTGTTTCATCCCAGTCTTGACTGTTGTCTTAATTAGAAGTGACTCCCTGGGTAGAGGAAGGCCCAGCTAGGTTCAGTTTAGCTCCCAGTCTGATAATTTCAATAAGCATTAAATCATCACCCAACCTGGGATCCAGTTTCCTCTGCTGCCATTTTCTCTGTGGTCCTTGAAATGGCAAGTGTGCCCCTAAGCTATCCGAGAACAAAGACAGCTGCCAGGGCACCCTCACCCGCGATGCTTCCTGGGCCCAGCCAGCCTCGCGGCTCCTCCCAGGAAACTTACCACTTTTGAAGATGACACTAGCAGGTCACGTCTCGTGTGAAAACACCTCTCTCACCCCCCGTTTTCCAGGTACCACCCACTAGGCTCCGTCACTACATTCCATCATCACTGTCTTCTCCCTGGTTCTCCATCCTCATGTCCCACCCAGGATTGTGAATTCCGGGGCAAGAATTTTATATTTTCCTTTGTACTTCAAGTCAGCAAAGAATGCTTTTTGAAATAAAGACTGAGAAAACAAGAGACCAAGTGAGAAAGGTGGGGACGCTTTCTCTGCTGCCACCACTCAGTGGGACCCCAACCTGCCCAGTCGGGGACCAGATGCCACGGAAAGTTACTGAAAACCTAAGCTGTCCTTTATAGATTTTACTACGAAGTTTTACTTGAGTTCGCTATTTCAAGTATTATTTAAGATAGCAAGACATGTTTTGAAAACAGAGAATATTAATTTGTTTACACTACCACTTAAAATTTTTTAACAGTAATTAAAATTAAGTAGGTTATACTTATAATCATCAACTAAACTGTGACCTTATAAAAAAAGCCTTTAAAAATGTCTCTTAGAGGAATTAACTTTGTCCTTCACAAAACAATTTAAATGAAGCAAGGAGCAAATATTCTATAAGGTCAGCTCAATAAATAGTAAATTATTGCTTCTCCATATCCAGTTTTGGTCAAATGTCAACTTCTTACACAGCCTACCAGTCAGCCTCTCCCATCTTTTTTTTAAAATACTTTCTCTAACATCTTCAACATATAATAAGTAAAATTAAGTAAAAGGAGGGAAGTATTTAGATGAAAATTAAATCAGTATTATGTTCCACTGTTTGAGAAGAGCATGTGAGAATGTAAGTGAATGAATTCCAAGTTTTATTTCACATATATTTATAAGTGGACATTTCAGATCTGATGTTCAGAATATCCAATCCATAAACTTCAATGTTACTTTCACATCTTCAGTGAAAATTTCATTGTTCACTTGACACCACAGTCACATAACATCTGAGATTAAAGTCAAATGTACTTCTTTTTAAGCCTTCTTCATTAAAAATATTAGTATATGGCTGCTTTAATCAAGATTTAATATTTTTTATATCTGTGAATTCCAATTTAAAAAACTTTTATTGATGTCTAGTTGATATATAATATCATATTGGTTTCAAGTATGCAACATAGCGATTCAACAGTTACCTGCATAAAACTGACATTAAACTGAGTGAACACTCCCCAGCCGCAATCTGTTCCCTGGATGGAAAGCCTTGGATCTAATTCAACAGTTGCCCCCAACATCCCACACAATGACTGGCACAAAATTGGTCTCCAGCGCTGGCCTGTTACAGAGCAAACATCGTCATGAATATGTCCCAGCCTAACGTGCACGACCTTCAGGGACCTGCTGGCGAACAGCGCCCCGACCTTCCGCGCCTCCTGCCTTCCCGCCGCGGCTCGCGGCGGCCGCGCTGCTCTCTCCCCCGTGCCGACCCGGCCTTGCTCCCTGGCCCCTGGCACCGGACCCCCGCAGCCGCTTCGCAGGGAACCATCCAGGCCGCAGGACAGGGCGTCCCCGGGTTTCCACCCGCAGAGGACGCGTAAGCCTCTTCCTCGCGGCCAGGAATCTGGGGCCGGTCACCACAGATTTCTCCCTTCCTCCCGCCGCCACGTCCAGGGACCAGGCCGCCTGGGCCCCACTCCCGGGGCAGTTCCCACTTCCAGCCCCCACCTCCACCCCCACTGCTCTGGAGAAGCCCAGATGCGGCCCTGAATGTCACCTCTGCATTCGTGCAGGGCCTCGTGCGGACAAAACTGCCCCCTGGTCTGCGCCCCTGTGGACCACCATCGGGATCCCCTTCCAGATAAACCCCGATCTTTCTCTCCAACCCATTCTCTCTCCTTCTCTCTCCCCATTCTCTCTCCTTGTAGTCCTTTTGAGTGACATGCCATTATTTTTACCTTTAAGACACTTTGCTCTCAACAAACTGTACCGTTCATACCTTCTCCATTGCATCATTTTATTTTCAACATCATTTGAGGGGACTCTACTAAAGGCCAAGGATCAGAGCCGCCACTCCCTGTATATTGCATACATGTGACCCTGCTTTTTGCCCAGAGAGCCGTTGACCATCTTCTCTCGCCTGACTCTCCTGCTCACCACCCACTTCAATCAAACAGGGCCTCCTTCAGACAACCTTCCTTAAAACTCCCTCAGTCTAACTTGGGTGAAGCCCATCAGACCCACAGAGCTTTGTTCTTTATTCCCTCCTAAATTCTGAAAGCAAGGATACGTAGCGGTGAAGTGCCAGGACCTGGGACTGGATTGCCTCAACCTGACTCTGCCTTTTACTAGCTGCCGGATCTCAGGCAGATTGTTTAATCCAAGTGACAGTTTCCTCCTCTGTTAAATGGACCTAGTAACAGCCCAGCAGTAAAGTCCCCTGTGAGGCCTGGGGCAGTGTTCAGCAGTCCCACAAACATTTCTGTAGTAAAAGTAGGACTGCTCATACCAAACTGGATAAAGAGGAGAAATCGCTTCACATAGGATTAGATTTTGCTACCAAATGACTTTTGCAGACAAACATTCCATTTCTAGAGCTGTCTGGACTTTCCATTCTTCCAAACTGTAGCTGAGGGACTGTGGCCCTGTGAGTCCTTGGGAGCTGCGATGCTAAAAGAGGTGGGTGGTGCATGGACAGCCCCTGAGATCCTTCGTGCAGGCACGTCTCCGTGTTGGTATGAGGCCGCTCCTCGGGCACTGCTGAGGCTGTGCCCTCTGCCCCGACTCTCCAGTGATCACGACCTGCCTCGGGACACGCACTCTTGACCCAGATCTTTGACTCCTCGGTTTTTGCCCTGAGACCTGGCACATTGGAGAAGCTTGTACACTAAATTGGATGACTTAATCACAGGCACGCTTCAGTAGACATAAAATCAAAGTTTTTAATTTCTCAGAATATTTAACATCTGACATTTTGCATTTCACACTGTACCCACCCTGAATACCTGGGACATGCCATTCAGCCCAGTAGCTATGCATCGCTGAAGACGTCAAAGTTCAAGCTTGTGGGTCCCCTAAACCTGGGAGGAGGCAGGCTTTTCCCTGTACTGATATTTATTTGGAAGAAAGAAAGGTGTTCACTAAGCTGATGAAAACTTGTGCTGCAGGAAATATCATCCTCACCTAACGCCCCGTGACCTGTTCTTTCTCTGAAAGCTCTGAGGCCTGCCCTGCTTTAATACCTACAAAAAATGAGATTAGAGAGCATAGTCAACGGACTACACCAGAAAATGTCTCAAAACAAATGCATTATAAAAGGGAACTTTTGAAATGTAAAATTATGCAAAAAACAACTACAGTATTCCATCCTACACAGTCTTTCTGGTGCATTTTAAGATAATCTTAGAAGATTTCCACACTTGGATCAGACACCATTTTCTGACTCTTTATCTTCCCACTTACAGAAAATAGAATGATTCCTCAGATTTTAAAGGTTTGGGTCTATGGGGCAAAGGAGATCCATCAACCTTTCCACTTAGGGACTTAACTTTAAAGATAAGCTCCATTACAAAATTCACCTCCCCGAGACCATGCTATTTAACTTTCTACCACACAAATCACAATTTATAAGAAGCTCTTGGCGTGAATGCTGAGAAGTTCTACAAAGGGGCTTTACTTCAGGTCTAACTGGATTTATACTCCTGAGCTCTCCTCTCTCTGTCCAAACTCAACTATTCGAGAGAAAGATACCTAGAGAAGTACTCATTATTCTATGTTTAATCAAATTTAGCAACAAATTGTCATATTGCAAAATCTTTCCTGAACTGGGTTGAGAAACTCAAGCTTGCCAGCACAAAAGAAGTTACCAAATTTTTCATCTATTGTGATTATTCCTGCCAATTCTACCTTATCTAAGGTAAAATGAAAAAGCTTTTAATTAAAAAAAATCAATAGATACTGAAAGCACCTCAATCGTAATCGTGTCTTCCCTAACTTCTACAAAACATCTTCCCCCGAAGTTTGAAAGGACATGATTTGTTTTAAATGACCATATATATACACCAACGTATTTGAGTATATTCTGTTGAAAATGAGAATATACACACCCGTAGCCTTCTTATTTCAAACAGCAGGCAGGACGGTTCATTCAGAAACTGAGGGGTCATGACATCTGTCTGCTCTCAACCCTCCCCTGGGACCTCTTCACACTGAATAAAATGCAAGTGCCTGCCAAGACCCCGCGTGCCCCGGTGAAGCCGCCCTCGGCCCCTCTCATCAGCCACACCAGCCTCCCTGTGCTTCTCCAGCAGACAGCACGCCTTGCTGTGCCCCTTCTCAAGATGCTGGTAACCCGTGAGCCGGGCCTCAGCCCTGACGGTACCCCAGAGGGGCTCCAGCCCACACCTCTTTCCTGCTGGGATTCCTTCCTCCCGGCACAGTGTGCCAAGTTATACTATAAAAAGGCCGTGCCGTATACAACTATCCACTCATGCATTTATGGTCTGTCTTCTTCAAGGGAATGGAAGCTTCATGAGAGCCTGATTGGTGCATGTGCAGCACCTGATAGAGAATTCCTCCTGGGCAGAAGCAGAGAGGTGTAAAAGGAAGACTGTACCTTAGCAGTTGCAGCCTTCACCGAATGTTCTGCGACCACCTGAAGAACCTGAGGTGCAAGAAGGTTAAATGGCTTATCTGAGGCCGCAGTGGAGAAACAGCAGAGTGGGGTTGCAGGTGCACTTGCTTCCAGCTCAGCAGCCTTTGGTGGTAAGAAAAAAACAGGAAGGACAGGAATGCCCGTGGCAACTTCCAGCTTTGCAGATATACACACTTCCTGTATTCTAGAAAAGTCTCTGTATAAAAGCTGTAGTTGTTTTCAGTCTTGGTTTATGTTTGTTTTCCATCCACTCACCCAAAGTCCTACTGTGACTTTGCAAATCCCAGAACGAGAAAGCTAACAGGGTGTGACAGCTGGTCTGTCCCCTGCCCGTCACATTCAATGGTCTGTAACCGGTCAAATGACACAATTACCTACTGTAATTACTGCTGCTGACAATAGAGTCTCCCCGGTGAATGCTTATGAAATTCAGAACTGCTTTTCTTGTCAATCTAATCAAAATCTCTGCCTACATTATTTCGATTAGTATTTTGCTAAGTAAATGTTTAAAAAGTGAAGCCCAAATCCAAGTGGACATTTATTACCTAGCAGAATTCAAGCGCTATGTATGCACTCCACTTTAATTTATTGCATTAAAATGCAAATGTTTTAGGAAAATTTTGCTTTCAATCAAGAATCTGTTCTCACTACATGAGAATTAGATGCACGGAATACTTCATAGAATAGCAGATGCACCCAAAATCAGGAGAACTGAATAAACAAAGCCCCTGCCCAGTCCTGGTTGGGAGCAGGCTGCTAGGCACCAAACGTGGCACTTACCTCAGCTACAAAGACACTTGGGGACGCGCACAGACAACTGGACAGGTGACTGCCAACCCTTCAGAAATTACAGGTCGGCTGTCAGGTAACCAATGGAAACACACAGGGACATACTCACTTTACTTTTAAAGAAGTAAAATTAGCAAGTTCCCATTCTAAGACTGGAATTAGCAGACTGACTAGTTCAAACACAGCATTAAAAAGCAGCCATTCAGGAGAAATCAGAACAAAATCTTTTTGCAAGTACATTCGAGGAACATACTTTTTTCTCCCTGCGGATAACGCTGCTACATTAACAGAAGCATATTAGCAGCCAGATGATTCCGATTTTGCAAATAAGTGGCTCCTGCTTTAATGATGCAATATATTCCTGGAAACCATACCAGGCCAATTATCATTAAATGGAACTAATCATGTCCTTATTGGGCTCACATGTTCTAACATCTTTTAGCAGCATCAGCAGAAACTGATGAATAAAAGGGTGAGAAGGTCAAAAGTAAAGAACACGTACTTGGTAACCAGTGTTGAATGTGCTCCACAGTGAAACCCAAAAAGGAGACACAAGGGCTGATGCGTAATTCAAGTGCACCATGCTCCAAAACAAGTCGTTGTTCCATGACGACACAAAGAACGGGACACGTTCGAGCTTTTAAATTTAATGTTCTCTGTTCTTTGTGACAAAACTGGAGTAAGTGCTGTCCAAATGTCAGGGTGGAAGTGCCATGTGAATACCAGGAAGGAGGAGTAAAGATAAGGACACAGACTTCCATGCACACCTCACATCTTAACATGCTCAGAGGACATCTTACATTTTAAAATACAACGTGCATCATTCATAATACAATGGGTTGTATCACTTTTCAAAGGAAAACAACGCACACCAGGAAATCCTGCTCATCGTCTCTGACTCTGCAGGTGTTCAGTGACCGCAAAGGGCGGAACGCCCACTACGTGGCAGGGAGCAGAAGCCACACGTGGCTGCTGCGGTACCACCCACTCACCCCCGATGCGCCCCCTGCAGCCTGAGGCCGCGGTGACTGAGTCTGCGGTTCTGCCCCAAACCCGGGCTCATGCTCGCTCCTGACCCCAGCGGGCCTCGTCCAATCACATCGTCTAAGTAGGTCCCCAGTAATGTCACCATGGCGTCCCTTCATACCAAATATCATGCATTCAATAATATTCATCCACTTGCTCACTAGTCTTCTACCCGCTAGACGGAAAAGCCAGTTGGAGCAGGAATTGTGTGGCTAGCGTGCTGCCCAGCCCAGGGGCTCAATAGCTATCAACTGGATCCTGTGTCCTTTAGACTAAAGGACTTTCTTCCCTCATATGCCTTTGGCCACACTTCAGAATTCCAAATCTGAGGTTCTCTGAGTCTGGGGACTAGCAAACATGCAGCTGAGGGATACGGCTAGCAGTGTCTCTTGTCAGCGTGCGGAAGCTGTGTGATATCAGGCTTCCAGCTGGACGCAGGTACCTGTCAACAGGCATGATATTATATAAGCAGACCTATATTTGGGTAAAAATGAGTCCAATAATATGATTTCATTCTACTGCATTAACTTTACTTGTGAGTGAGAACTATTTCTATACCAACAGCCTAAATTGCTACTTTCAAACTGAAGCATTGAAAGGTTATAATTTCAGTCCACTATAAAAGTAAAAAAAATTTCAGGTTAGCAGAATTTATTGTATCTGCAGAAAAATCACTTCAGGGGAATTAAAACAAAGTTGTCAAAAACATTTTTCCTGTTGACAGGATTATCTAGTCAACAGAATTGCCTAAAACCAGATTGATTTTTAAAGGATTAAAATACGAAGACCTCGTTAAGGAAATACTGGGTTTAGGAGTATAAACAGCACGTGTCGTCCCTGCAGTAATGAATCTGAGGCATGCACATCACCGAGATGGCAGCAGCAGGCTGGTCTGGAGATGCACAGGGTGGCTCCTTCATGATCGCATCTACTAATACAAGGTCTTTTGAGCGGACTCCACATTTCCAAGACGGATCAGGCAGACAATAAAATAATATATTGGTAACTCTCTTTGGCACTTCTGGGTTAAAAGGTTATTTTCCTCATTCATTTGTATGAATATCATGGTAATTGAATCAAAATGCAGACTGAAAATATTTATTAGCCAATCATTTTCCCCAGACATCACCACCAGCCCCAGAAGCCGGCTTGCATCATGTCACATCTGCTGACACTGCCACAGGTCTGCCACCACAGTACAACTGTTGTTTCCTAACCTACTAGTACATGAAGGGTTTTAGAATGTCAGTTTACTCTAGAAATTTCTCATCCATCTTTGTCCTTCTGAAAAGACACCAGCAACTAGTACTGACTCAAGTAGAAAGGATTCCTTTTAAAGGAACAGACCTGTTGGTTACACGTAATAAACAGTGAGCACCATTACTGGGTCCCATGTTACAGCCTCATTAACTACATTTAGGCTGCTAACTTACCCACACAGAAGCCATGCCTATATGCATACTTTGCATATTTAACACTCTACCACTCTGGGGATATGTGACTTATACTGGCATAATCAAACAGATTTGATATGAACAGGAAAATGCCCATCGTTTGGCTGACATTTATACACAATCTGTGTTTAGCTAATACTTGTTGAACATTTACAATGTGTGAAGTAATACAAAGTGCAACGTACACTGTACTTTGATGTAATTTTCACAATAACCTATGAAATAGCTATTTTTATCGCCATTTTATAAAGGATGCAAATGAGGCATAATGGAGTTAAATAAATTCATCCAACATCATAGAATTTTAAGCAGGGGAGACAGGATTCAAGGTCAGATCTGTTGCAATCCAAGCCTGGACTCTTAAATACTGAAATTAGCAGTTAAGACCTACTTGGTCCGACTGATTTCATTTGAAATCATGCATCTTAGGGAAAAGCAAATGTGGTACCCCTCACGGGTCGCAGCCACGAGGCCACCCTGCACACTCGGCCACCACAGGCACCCCCTGTGTTCAGTACCTCTCAGCAGGCCTCTCTTGTAGGTTTCACTCTGAGAACTATCCTTCAGAAGTCAGAGGTCATGACCTGTTAGATGGATCCCCTTTAAGAAGGACCAGGTTTCACTGACACATCAACAGAACAGTCATAATGAAGAGGCTATTTAGGAGTAGTAACAGGAAAGAGTTAGTTAATTAAGAAAGGATACGCCCAGAGATTTAGTAGTTTTATGAGCATTATTTTGAGTGCTGCTATATGGAACCATGACCGGACTGATTTCCTGTTCCGGGGGTCAAGTAAGGACAGGCTGCTCATTGATCCAAGATCCCAGTATCTATTCCATCATAACCTCATTTGTGTTGACCTCCTTGCCTAAAATCTCCTTTCTTCACCCAATTCACCCAGATTCCATCCTTCCCGGAGGACATCCCATGACTTAGGAAAAGGCTTCTTCTGACCGAGACAGTCCCTATGGCTTCTCACCCTGAGCGGTGCCATGTCAGCTCCCGCCTTCGCTCTTACTTGTTGTAACAGCTTTCCGACACACTGAGCCCTTTGGGACCAGGAGCGCATCTGTCATTTCTCACACAGCGTGTGAAGTGACATGTAGGAGCAATGCTGTCCTACCTCTCTCATTTCCTTAAGACTTAAGCCAGCAAAATTCACAACATAATGAATGAAAATAGATACCTATTAAAGTTATTTTAGACAAGTAAATTAATCTAGTCGTAAACACGAAAGTTCCACATGCTATGGGAAAACACATCTAAATATCCCCTGGGCCAAGAAGGCATCACCATGGAAATTATGAATTATTTTAGAACCATATGACACAGAGGGCACTACATATTAACATTTATGGGACGTAGCTTAAGTAAAGATTAGAAAGAATCTTATGGATTTAAATGCATTCATTGAAAAAATATGGATTTCAAAAGAAGCAGACGTGAGCACCAGAGTTTATCAGCCATGTGATCTCAGGCAAGTGATTGGAAAGTTCCATGTGTCATGCTTCTCACTTAAATAGTGGGGCTGATAACACCAAGTGATTGATACTGTTTTGAAAATGAAATATCTTAAGTAAAGCATGTAGAGTTACATCTCATACAATGAAGGAATTCTTTTTTAATATTATTGTCACTTCTGCATAAAAAGCCAAAAGAACAAGGTGATAAAGAGATGCTGACCGACATTTAACCGATGGCATTAACACATTTACAGGAAGAAGGAAAGCACTGCATGAAGTGTGAAGGAAGCATAATTTGACATTCTTCCTTCAATGTCTGGGGAAGGGGTACACTGGCCAAACACGACAGTGCCCCTGTCCCGTTAGGATCGGTCATTAACTCCTTTGCTCTGTGAATCAATCATCCCTACAGTTTTGGACCAGAGGAGAAGCAGGAACCAGGCCACAAAGAGCAGGAAACAGTCTTCTCCCATAGCCAATGGGAACACCAGTGAAAACTGTGTGTATTAAAAAAACACAGAATAGGAAGAATAAGAAACAGGACAAGAAAATAGGAGGCAGCAGTATGAGCCCATAAAGCACTAGAAGAAGAAGAAAAGGATGCATACAGGCAAATCGAAAGAGTCTGGTCGGTAGAAGCCAAGAGGAAGACAAGACTGACTGACAGGAGGGCACCAGGGCACACGCCAGAGCCAGGCGAGCACTGGCACTATAGGGGACGGCTGGCGTTTCCATGCGAGCAACTTCAGGGGAGGAGGGAGAGAAGCCAGTTCACAAGAGGCGCCTAAGCGTGAAGCGGAGCATCGAACCAGGCTCGCCCCGCATTCGGGACAAGTCAGGACGGTGGCCAGAGGGGGGCGGCCTCCGTTCCAGAATGTCAGATCCTCAGAAACATGCTACCCAGTGTGATTAGGAGTCATGTGACAATCAGGAAGAGAGAAATCACAGAAGGTAATAAACACATTATTTTAAACACTTTTAACTCAAAATACACAAACGGGCATTTGTCATTCTCTAATGAAGCCAAGTCTTCTGCTTTGAGTGCTTCAGTCTTTCCTTTCATAAATCCTGCCAATGGCACATTCCGCAGGAGCCCCAGATTGGATTTATTTAAGTGGAGTGAGAAGCGAAAGATCCAGAACAATCTCAATGATCATAGATTTCTATGTTTTGTCTCAATATTTTAGTCCCCTTAACTCTACCTAATTGGACAACACATTTTTAAGTGAATTAACTGAATCAAGTTTTTCCTATAGAGCCTACTTATCTTTTGTGTGAAACAACACTCTCTTTGCAGAATAGTTTATCTGGTGGGTTTATGCAGTAGCGACTAGTTTATGGAGCTTCTACTGTATAGGGAAAATTATTATCTTTCTTCCTACACTCATACCTTCCTGTAAAATTCATTACCCTAAGGTAAAATACATTCAGATGTAATAAAAGGTTGCCAGCTGAAAAGCTCTATGTTAAAATGAACCTTTTAATTGACCACATACCCTATATATGACTCACAGTGATCCAATTCCTTCCATTACACAGCTTACAGAGCTCCTTTAAATGAGAAAATGTATGTGAAATATTCCGACAGCTTTCAAGCACTTTACAAAAGCAAGCGCTGCTTATTGTTAGAGGGAAGAAGAATTCATGCCACCTTATCATTCATTTTTAACTTTGTTTATCCAACAACTATTTATTAAGCACCCACTGTATACCGGCCCCTGGTATACAGTGGTTATACTGACGTGTGTCTACACTCGTGGGCTTATAACAAGGGAAACAGGAATTAAACAGTGGATAGAGAGCCTCAGCAGGTGTTATAAAGGAAAAGTTTTGGATGTTTTGTGAAAGAATAATGAGCAGACCAATCTAAAGTTGGGTCGTCCCAGACAACCCTCTGGGATCTAAAGAATGAGCTACAATCAGTCCAGCAAGAACAGGAGAACGAACTGCCGAAGCAGAGGGAAAGGGGTGCACAGACATCCAAATGCAGGAAAGGTCCTCATGCGCCTGAGACCTGAAGGAGAGCAGGTGTCTAAAGCAAAGGGAGGCAGAGGACTGGTGGGAGATGAGGCCAGAGAGGTAGGCAGAAGCCAGTCACACAGGGCCTTTTGCGACACGTTAAGCAGTGACTGGTGTTTTACCCTAAAATCAGTGGGAAGCCACCAAAAGGTCCTAAAGAGTTAAAGACAGTGACTTGCAGTGTGGAGCATGGGTTGGGGCAGGGCGAGTATGGAACCGAAGAGGGTATTAGAGAGACTGCTGTGAGCGAGGGGACAGGGTCCTTGGCTACACGGGGCGCTGATGGGAGAGACAGAATCTGTTTCAGAGACAGACTGGACAGACTTGCTGATGTATCAGGTAAGCCTGGGGAGTGGAGAGAGAGAGCAGCTCACATCTAAACCTCCGGCTTGAGCACCTGGCCATGTTGGGTTTGAGATGCTTGGGGGACACTTCTATCGAAACACCAAGAGGGCAGCAGCTCAAGGCAAAACCGTTCAGAGACACGGGCGTGAGACCGAAATACGGCTTCAGGAGGAAAAAGCCACGTAAGAGTGCGATGTCTCCTCAGAGAAATGGATTCCCAGTGAAATGAATCCTCAGGGGACTGACCTCCATGTCCGGCTGATTTACAAAGTCCCAGGGAAGGTGCCTCTGCACCACTGTTTGAGGCCGTCAGGTTCACGCGTTAAGGACCAGGAACTCAGAAGACTGACTCACCTCGAGGCCCTTTGCCAGGTTCCCCCATTCCCTCTGCTCCCCTCTGTCCTTTGCTGCTTCTGGTCCCAATGAGTTTTCCCCTCTCACCCCAGGGAATTTTCTTGCTCTACAAATTCATGAAAGCAGCCCTTCCCAGGTACTCTCTTCATTTGCAAAGCCTGTACGTCTGGTGACTCCTGAAGCATCCTCTCCTTCGCATAGTGTTTCTTAACCAATGGAGCACAGGCGATACTTAGACTGATTCTTTCCTGACCAGATGCCCAATTCTTTTGTCTTCTTGAAGGCTCAAGAATCACTCGCTTCCATCCCTGTGATGCCTTTACAGGGCCACTGATAAACATCGTCCCGCCACAGGTGTCACTGAAGCCTGATGACCGTGGGAGGACTTTAAGGTGTACACAGGCCATACAGACGTCCTCAATATATTAGCACCTCTATGATGGTTGGCATCGGGACACCACCTGCTTGATGGCAGTTTAATGCACAAAATAGAATTTTAAGTGAGAAGAACTGAGTAGAAAAAACACACAGAAAAATTGATCACACAAATCCTAAGGCAAAAGAGCTAAATCTTGTAAGGAGAGCAAGAAACAAGAGAAGAAGAGAAATCATCAGAAAACTGTATTTTGCAGATCTCCCATATTTTGAGTTGTGGGATTAACAACTCCCCTGCAGGTAATGGTGACCTCCAGCTTTACCCAAAGACCCTGGTCCAGGGCTTGCTGACGACACTCCTGGAATGAGCCATCCAACACTCACCTCCGCCTCATCAGGATCGTGGCCTCGAGGACTACAGACTGGGTGGACGGACGCTCACCCCTCAGGCGGCCCAGGCAAGCCGGCACGACTTCGGAGCAGTCAGATAAACACTAGCCAATGGAAATTTAATGTGAAGCATGCATGACGTAACATTTCTAATAGTCTCATTAAAACTTTTAATAAAATTAATTGGAATATATCTTACTAAACCCAATCTGTCCAAAGGATTACTTCAACATAGAATCAGTATAAAGATATTTAGAATCCTTTCTCTTCATAATAAGTCCTCAATATCTGGTGTGCTTTTCACACTTCACCACATTTCAAGTGCTAAGAAGCCACCTGGGCTTCGGGCCAGCACAGCCCGCTTTCTGAGTTCCGTCGCCGCGATCTCAGCCCCTTCTAAAGGGCTGGGCCTGGCTGCAGGGAAGCCGAAGATGGTCCACACAGCAGGCAGGACTGCGGGTGATGCTGTGAGGGGGTAAGCCACGGCTTTGCAGATTCACGGATCTGTGCAAACTAACGTGTGCCCACTTTCCTCGCCCACACAGTTCGGTCCCATCCCTGACACACACGTGGATCACCCTGAGCTGAACTGGGCTACGTGCTATTTCCTCGTTCCCAGTCCCTTTCCTGAAAAGCCATCCTCTTTCCCTACTAATCTTGGCCTTCCCCTCAACCCTCACTGTCGTTTCGCAGGTGCTCAGGCTAGAAATGCTGCGTGCTAGGCTCCCCGCTTCCCTCCCTCTCCACCCACAAGTCCCAAGGGTCCCTCAAAGTGTTTGCAATCTAGCCCTGTTTTCCATGTCCTGGGCCTGGGTCACTGTCACCCATCACCACCTGGAGGGGCCTCCTGATTGGTTCCTGCAGCACGCTCGCACCTCCACCCAAACCACTCTCCAAACGTCCTACGGGAGGAGCTTTAAGACCTAAATCACATAACATTTCTCCTTTGCTGAAAATATTCAGTGGCTTACTATGGTTCCTAGACTTGAACCCAGACACTTCCTGCAGGTTCGCACTGTGGTTGGGGCCCGTCCCACCCCTTTATAACCACCTCTCGCCACCTTCTGCCTTGTCTGCTGGGTCCCAGCCCAGCAAATACACTAACTGTTGGTGCCAGCTCTGGGCCCCTGGATCTGCCTGGCTGTCACATCTTCTCCCTAGTGTGCCTCTGTCTCCCGCATGGGACTACATTCCCTGGGGGCAGGCACCGGTCCAGGCAGTCTGTCACTCAGGGCTCACGCTCAGCTCAGGTGTGTTGATGGTGTCACAAAAGAAAGGGTTAAGGAGGGTTTTCAAGACCCTTTAAGTCAACATGCTCATCAGAGTTGTCACATGCCGGGCACCTACGGACGCAGCAGGAACTACTTTTTTCAGGACCCTTTAAGTCAACATGCTCATCATAGTTGTCACATGCTGGGCACCTGTGGATGCAGAAGGAACTACATGAAGCACGTTCCTGTCCGCACGATGGCCCTGCAAGGGAGGCGAGCCACCGCAGCTGTAACGGCGACAACGAAACTGAGACCGCGGGCCGAACACGCCACCCATCCTCACTCAGCGATTAAATGACAGAGCTGAGGCTCGAACCCTGATCTGTCTCTACAAATAATCATTCTGCCCCCTAAATTTCTGAAAACTTTAAATTAAGCACTTAGTTTTTCTCCCGTTTTGATAACCAACCACACTGACAACTCACAATCTGTATGAGTACGCATGGGATCGGTCCCCACATCCCGCACTGGTGGCATCTCTGCTGGCTTCCTGCTGCTCCAGCTGCTATTTTGGGAACATGGTCGCCTAGCAACAAGCGTTATTAGACTGAATGATGTTCCAAATCGTATTCTGTGTGTTATAATATACTGACATATTATTCATATAGAAACATCTGAAGAACAAGGTGGGCTCATTTGGTGCAGCTTAATATAAAGCAGAAACTCAGCCATGAAGCATGGCCAGCGAGGTGGACAGTTTCTGGTAGCAACGGGTGTTTCCAAACACTTCTCAGTCATCACGTGTGTTTGGAATCCAACATGGCTGGGGTGACAGGGAACTGGGGCTGTAGCACTGACACTGGGGCAGTTAGGGGCAGGAGGGCCAGAGGGAACCAGGCCCACCTTCTGCAGGGGGAAGAGCCACCCCACAGACGCCAGGTCCCACCCAGAACTCACCAGCCATGGGCCCCGGAGCCTGGTGTGGGGCTGAGGAGCACACAGCCAGCCCCACACAAAGCCGTCACCGCTGGCCAAAGCCCAAAACAAAGCACTTAACTGAAAAACGGTGACTTTAATACTGCCACTTTCTTACATGAAAAATAAGTAGGGCAAGTGTGTCTGATGCATATGCAAAGCGTGTACCAGGAGCAAGGCCACGGGTCTCAACTCCTTGTCAGCTTGTCAGCTAAATTGGGTTTCTTTTCCCTCAGCTTATTTATGAAACATTTTATTTCTAGGGGTAAATAATAAAATCAACTGTAAAATCAAACAAATTTACTTCATGATACAAAGGGATCTGGTTGAAATGAGGACCGTGGAGTGGTTGCCTTCTGTGAGGCACCCAGTGATGCCCAGCACCCGGTGGAAAGCCGTCTCCCTGATGGCTCGAGAGGCGGCCGAAGGCGTCTCGGAGTGAAATGCGCTTGTTGGTGCCCATGTGTTGTTGAAGGAAGGTAGTGAGTGGAAATAAATTATAATGAAGCAGGAAAGGAACAAAGAATTCACGAACACAGAGGGTGACACAGCAGAAAGGTCGCAGACCTGCCGTGGGAAAAGCTAGCCAGGAACCTGATATTTTACAATTGTAAGGCTTGGCACCAGTTTCTTAATTTGGGGTGTCAAAATTTTCTCTTTTGTGAAATGGGGATAATATTACTTTGCTTGCAAGGGTTTCCAAATTATTCTAACCCTGACAATTAGGCTATCTAACCTGAAGAAAACTTTGAAAACTCATCCAAGTCACCAAAAATCAATAAGGAAAACATCAACAGCCAAATAGGTAGGAGGCCCAAAGGACAGGAGCATACAACTCACAAAAGGGCAAAAAGAGCCAATACACATGATACAACAAGGTTCATGCCCACTGGTGACAAAAGACACTGGGAAATACCAAGATTTTATATATATACACACACTTCGTCAGCCTATAAACTGAAAGGAAAAGTACCGGTACCAATGAGAGTTCAGAAAACAAGCTTTCTCTGCTGCTGGCAGGAATATAAATGGGTGCAAACTCTCAGCGGCCAATTTAATGACATATGCCTGAAGTATTAAAATATACAGAACTTGGGCCTAATACTTATCTTTATAGAAACGTATCCTAAGGAAATCATCAGAGGGATTTACAAAAATTCCTGTACCACATAGTGTCTGTAAGAGTGAAATTTGGGTAAGAACTTAAAATTTTAACCACATGTGGCTAGCTAAATATAAGAGAGTTTATCTTTTTCATAGAATGTGATACCACCATTAAAAATTGTGCTGTGAAATATTATTGGTAGGAGAAAATATTCATACTAAATTGGTCATTTTAAATAATTTAAAAAACAGTATTGTAGTATGATTCCAATTTAATTAGAAAAGGTATACACACATTTTATGCATGGATCAAAGAACAAGATCTCCTACACCAGTAACAGCAGTATCTCTAGAGAATGGGACATGGGGAGATTTTAATTTTCTTCCTCTTTTTTTCTTTGAGCCTTTCTGTATTTATCTAATACAGAAAGATATTCTGGCTGCATCTATTACATGCTGTAGAGGCATCAGGTAAAAAAAAATTATACATATATAAGGAAGCATATGGCAATATGAGGGCAGCAAATTGAGGCTTTCATGGAAATAGGGTATATTTAAATTCACCAATGTCAAGCTCTTCAAAATATTTGTGTTGTTTCCCCCTGCATTTAATAGGTGTCCCACTGATAACTATTATTTGAATTCATCTTAGTGGGCTGGTTCTATTACGTGCCTAAGGACACACAGATTTTGCAAAATTAAAAAGGAAAGCTTATTTATACTTTTAAAAATACTTAGAAGACTTTTTAAATGGTTAAAAACATGAGTTAAGGGTTTCTACTTGGAACAATAGCAATTAATTCACCAGAGAATATGTAATCAGTAAGATGTTTGATAGGATAAGACAAACCAGAAAGAAATAATACCAGAAGAACATTCAGGTTACATGTGCCTCAAATTTACATTTGCTACTGTTTACAAAAGCAGATTCAGCTGTTGATAGACTATGAACAAAGAGGCTAGTGCAGGGAGATTAACAACGTCATTCTGTTCCTCTGCTGGGATAATCATGGACCAACACATTCAGATCATTATACTGCAGCAGGAAAAAAAAAAAATACAGAATGAACAGGCCTGGTTTAGTAAAGAGCGATAAACATGAGTAAAGGGCTAGCAGGACTGAGAGAGATGAGCTCACTGTGTGGCCGGCAATGGAGTTGAACTGTGTATAATGCATCTCAGGTAATTCTAGGCAATGTAACTAAGAAATGAAAAGGGCCCGTGGCGGCCAGCTGCCGGTATTCATGACGTGCACCCTGAAGCTTCCCGAATGGGATCAGGCAAGTATGGCCACTGGGTGTGACAAAAAGCATGAACAGTCTTAACTGAATTCAGGCTCAGTTTTCCACTGATTTATTTGATTGTCAATCTTCCGAAGGCTAATCACCACAGAGACATCCTAGCCGGACGAGATAAAGTACACACATACGGATCACTCCATACTCCCTAACATACTTCTTATTCTTTAAAACTCTGCCGTGATGTGCTCTGATGATCCCAGTAGCTAATCAACAAATATTTGCTGAATGCATTAAAGGACCCACATGTCCACTGGTACTCATTCACCTCCCTAGAACCATTCTGGGCATCAGTCAGTGATGTCAAAGCAGAAGGGAGCAGACGTTTTCCCTGCCCTGTGGAGGGTAAGGAGCTGGAGATAGATTGGCAGTAAGGCAAACACCTGGGAGGATTCGTGCGCATCAGCTTTTGAAAGAAGCAGAGAAGGCAAAATGAGAGGGCCACAGGGGACGGGAGAGGCTGCCCAGAGAGGGCATGGAAGGGGCACTGGATGGGGGAAGAGCCAGCGGGGAGGAAGGGAAGGGAAGAAAGTGTCCCAAGGGAAGGGGATGGGGCGCAGGAGGTCCCGGAGGAAGGGGAAGGTTGGGATTCCTTGCAGGAAATAAGAAGAGGCCAGCAGATTAAACATGAAGCAAAGGCTAGAGTGGAATGAGACAAGGTCTGAGAGGCTGGGGCCGCACCGCAGACCTGGGCGGGAGCCACTGACGACGGGCAATACGCAAGGGCCTCACACAGGGCGGTTTTTGATTTCAAGTGGCTGCTCCCGCTCCTGACTGCAGAATAAACTGGACCCAGCAAGAGAAAACATGGAAAACCAGAATGACGGTGACATGAGGGTGACACAGACTCACGCAGGCGGAGGAAGACAGGGACCAGGGTCTGGACTTGAGCTCTTAGTTTGGAAACTAAAATAAAAGACACGAGGGTGAATGAAGTGTGGGGAGAGAGCAGGGACCCAAGGGTGGCTTCAGTGCCCCCGGCTTCAGCAAATGGGTGGTGTCTGAGGAATAAATGGGTTAGACTGGGAGAAAAATGTTCTATTATTCTGAATTCCAAACTGCCCCTTGGGTGCAATGATCTCTTCTGCAGTAGAATTTCTTATTATGTGGTTGACCATGTGCTGCTGACACCCATTTCTGCAGGCACTTCAGAAATCTAGTACATTCAGTGCTTACCACACCTTTACAAGGTGGGCACAGGTCATCCTCTCGGCCAAGAGAGGAAGAGTCAGGCTGGCACAGCGACCGGCTGGGCCTCCCAGCTGGTAAGGGAAGGCCCTCTTCATTCATCCTTGCTTCCCGATGCCCAGCAGAGGCTTCCGCTCAGGTCTTTGCCCTCAGCCTGCATCCATCCTTATGACTTCATACGAGCACACGGCCAGGAAACATTGCTTAGAGCCACCTAGCAATCAGTTCATTTTGTCTCTTATTAACTTTGGTTAGGTGACTAATGAACCCACTGCTACCTCCTGTCATAGGTCACAAAGCCCAGGGGTGTAGGTCTCATTTATATTTGTACCATCAAAAGCACCTAACATGTATCTTCCAAAGAGCAGCTGGTAAGGATTTAAAAAGCCAACACGTACGCCAGATCCCACTGCAAACTTCCTACCGTGTATCTCCTTATCTGATCCTCATATCGAGTGTATTATTATTTTCATGCCTGCTTTATGAAGAGGAAACAGAGACACAGAGTTAAGTAAGCCACTTCAGGTCATGACTTTAAAAAGCTGCACAGTCAGAATCCAAACCCGGTGGTCTGAGTCCAGAGTGATGCATGTAAGATTACACCATTTCCTAAGTAAGAACTAAAGAGCTCAACTTAGAGAACTCAGGTAAAAACTTGAATGAATGTGTTACTGAGATGGGTCCTTGGTCTTGTTGTGAGAAAGAATTCAAGAACGGACCCAGAAAAACTGTTGAGCATTAAGAGTTTACTCAGAGAATTAGGGCTCAGAAGAGACGAGAGCACAGGCCAGAGGGTGGGGGTGCGGGCAGACCCAGAGGGCAAGCAGGGAACAGTAAGGAGCCGTTTCATAGGGAGGGAGGTGGATCCTCAGTCAGTGGGGTCAGGCTTCAAAGGCGGCAGATGGGCTCTTCCTGGAGTTCAGGCTTAGTCGACACCACGCCAGGCGGGGTGGGTGTCTGACTGTATTTGGCTCCCCTTAGAGCTGGCATGGTGTGGGAGGCATGAATTTTACTGCAGTCGTGTGCGTAGCATGTATTTGGAGGTGAAGTCAGGTTCAACTTCTCCTCCACGTAGGAACCAGCCGGTGTGGCCGGTCTGGTATCTATACCGCACTCCCCACCCTGCCCAAATGCCTCATACAGGACCACAGGATGTAAGCAAGCCTCTGGCCCAAGTCGCCCTCCCTTGCCCTGCTTATGTCTAGCCATCCACCCACTCTTAACGAATGGAGCTTAAAATCACTCTTGACCCATACAGCTATACTGATTGCGAAATAAAAATACGACTAGAACTCTTGATTTTCTCCTCCCTGGGTAAGCCTACCACTCGACATCGTTCCAGTTCGGGATGTCACTCAAACTTCTTCCGCCTCACTTCTTCGCTATGTAAAATGGGGGTGCCAATAGCACCATCTGAAAGATGGTCAGTGAGATCAAATGGAAAATGTGTACTGAGGGCTTGGCATCGTGCCTGGCACATAGTAGACACAAACGACGGAGCCCGCGTTATCACCGCGGCACCTTATGCATGAGCACCTGACAGTTAGTTGTTTAACGCGTGTGTGGCTCTGTGAGCTCTGCTGAGGAGGACATACCGCAGCGCGATGACGCGTGCCCAGCCTAGGCATGTGGACGGAACGTGAGGCTACTGGAAACCCAAGCACGGAGGCAAATGCCAAGGAGGGCATCGCAGTCCCCAGCGTCATTCTCCCCGGGCCTGGCCGTGACACAGGACCTAATGGACCTGAACCTGAGGACGGCAAGACTCAAAGCCACAGGTCACACCCACGTCGGCTCACACGTTCACACTCAGGACTGTTTGCTTTCTTGAAACCATGGAAGAGGACAGCAGCCAAGTGTTCTCCCTCTTCCCGTCTCAGCAGAGCTCCTCCACGTGCAGCGACGGAGAACTGGAGCAAGGCCCCCGACTCCCCGAGACGCGGCTCTCCCACCTGTCCGGCGGGGCCGCTGCGGCGGGGGGTCGTGCCCACTGGATGCCTAGCCCAAGGGGAGCACTCACAGGATGGGCACAGACGCGCTGCCTGGCTGTAAGACCGCTCCTCAAACTCTATTGAGAAACAGCTTCGGAAAACAAAACCGCGCTGATCGTGTGAGTGTTTCCGCTGACCGTCTGCACGTCTCCTCCAGCAGAGACCGGACACGGGCTTTAATTAACTGATTCTGGAAACATTAATGAAAGTCACCAAGTGTTTCTCTGTGGAGGTGGAGACAAAAAAGACATGAAGCCTGTCTTCAAATAACATATAACTTAATGGGGGGAAGACAGATGTGTAAACAACTAACTATAAAACCAAACAGATCTAATCAAGGGCTGTTGAAATGCAGATGAAGAAATCTCTTGGCAGTGTCACACCGCGACTAGGAAGGTGAATATTAAATGTACTTGAGCTTCATACCATTAGATGCTAAATTAACTCACACACTTTCTAGTGAGACTCAAAGAACTTCACAGGGGTGAGGCCACCATCACTGAGCCGTGCAAGGTGAGCAGCCTAAAGAAAAAAGTGAAGAAAGCTGTTTTGGACAGTACGGACCACATCAGCAAAGGTTTTTCCGTCCTAAAACCTGCCCTGATGATTCAGGGGGAGGGGCGCTAGGAGTCTAGCTCAGTGAAGGAGAGGAAGGTGTGTCGGACGGCGAAGGACAACACGGTTCTGTCCGGGCGCCTGCTGCTGGGTGAGCACGTGGAGCTCCTGCGCCGGGTTTTAGGCACTTGGCCATCGGTTTTCTCGGCTGAGACTGGAAGGGAGGCAAGTCCACTGCGAGGGTCACCGTCTGGATGTGACCTCACTGTGTGGGCAGCGGCAGGGATAGGTGGCAGGGCCAAGATGCGCACATGCTGGGCTCACTGACACCTTCCTGCAGAGGGGCACGCAGAGCATTCAGGGACCCTCTGCTGAGTCCTTGCCAAGTTGGATATGCTTCGAACTGCACCCCTAAGGTCAGATGATCATGAGCTGGTTACCTCCTGCTTGTCTTCTCCCCCACAACTGCCCCCAAAGCTAAGACCTTCAGTTCACCCAGTCTGAGAATGGGGGCTGCAGCCAGTGACCCCACTGTGCTAACAGTTCAGCAAAGCACAAGCCTGGGGCCTGCCGAAGGAAGCAGCTGGGCCCGAGGCCGGGAAGCCCGATGGCTCTGCTAAGGTGTGCAGGTTACTGTGCGGGCAGTGAGAGGTCCCTGAAGTTTCTTTGGAGGGAAATGACTAGACTGGGCAGGAAAATAAAGCCGTCGAGAGAGTTGAGGTCATAATCATGAGGTGAACAGTTAGAGTGAGATAGCAGAATATCTAACACAAGTATGTGAAAACAGCAAAGGGTGGATGGAGATAGTGGCCATGAGAATAATATACCCCTTACATTTTTAAGGCTTTGCAGGGTATTCAGATCCTTTAACGCAGTCTTACCACAGAGCCCCACACCAGCCAAGCAATTAAGGTGCCAGAAGGATGTAGGGTCTTTCTCCCTCTCCCTCTCTGCCCTCTCTCTGTCTTTCCCTCTTTCCTTCTCTCTCTGTGCCTATGCAGCACCTCAGTCCCCTCTCTCTGTTTTGGGAACATCACCCACTGGGTGAGATTAAATAGGAGGCAGGGTACACCTCCCGCTATGGAAGCCAAAGGTGGCTTCGCTTCCTCGCTGGCCAGCCTCCCGCCCGGGGAGAGTCCATGGCTGTGCAGCGAACCCCGAGGCTGCTGCCCAGGAATCTGACCGCACAGTAGTGCCTGGAAAGCACAGGGACACTAGCATTCATTCTCAGGGCTGTGCACCCCACCGTGAGGAGACAGCATCATGCACCTGCCAATCCCAAGGGCACTGTTAAATCTTCAAAGGCTCCAAGATGCCGTGGCTTCTGCCCATATTCTAGGCTGCTCCTCAAGTTTTACATATACTATCTGAGCCACTTACACTTTTTCAGGAAATGCCTTTAAGATGTCCAGACTTTTTTTCCTATACTTGCAACTAAGAGCCTTGACTATATAAAAACAAATCACATTTTCTCCCATTTGCTGACAAGAAGCTGAGATTCAGAAAGGTGAGAGTCGCCTGTGATCACAAGGACGGCTGGGAGGCGGCTGCACATGGTCCTACCACCCCGCCCCGCCAGTTCACCGTTGGGCTCCTCGGATTCTGCACAGAGACGTGGGGGGCTTTACCACTGAGGATGGGAAACACCACCAGCTGCAATATGTGCAGGCAGAAGCCGCACAATATCAGAAGCCTCTTACATCGGCCAGGCTGGAGCCCGCAGCCCCCGACCGACTCCACAGCAGAGGACTTGCCGACGGCTGATGTGGCCTCTCGCCCTGACTCACACACAGTGTGACCCTGCCAATGGAATCCAGGGTTTGTGTCAGCTCAGCGATTACATTCTACGTAACATCCTGTCACCCCCTTACAGGCCACTGATTGCTACCCCCCTTCAAAAGATATTACATCTATCAAGGAACAGACTGGCCTTAAGAGAACACAACAGCACCCAGTATTCAACTGCCTCCCTGCCATGGAGCTACTCTAGCTCATCAACACATTTGATGTAGTTTTTTGGTCTGAACCATTTGTTCTGCCAATAACTTTCCAATGAACTAAATTTTTAGGGGGTTTTAAAACTGGCCACCCATCCGATACTATATTAGAAAGGCATAAAAAGTCTGCTATGACATTACTACTTAAGGTTACTACAATTTAATTTCATAAGGAAAACGAGTACAGCTGAGTTCAAAATGCACTGAAGTGTCTGATGGTTCTTCTGGGACTTCAGTGCGGCTTGTGGGTTTAGTAGGGACATGACTCATAAAGAAGCCAAACTTTTGACATTATTTCTGTATTAAAATCTTTATGGCTTAAGATGACCATATTTATGATCATTTTAATGCTATAAATCACAGGTTGCAAACTTAAAAACACTGTAATTTATGAGTCAGATAAATAAAGTAAATGGATACAGCAGACTGACTATAAGGATTCTGGTATCCAAATGTCTGCTTTCTTACTGGAACTGCGGAGTCTCAGGGGCCAGGAGGGGACGACTGTGGTGAGCTTGAAGAGCCCTCTCTACTCCTGTTCGAAGGCACTTTGCAGTTGAGGTGTACTGACAATGATCCAGAATTAATGGTGAACAATCTCGACATGTGGGTGGAGATGTACATTTTCATAATGAAATCTTTTGCCTAAATGTGGAGTCATTAAAATGTCCCCAAAGCCATGCATACTGCCCCTGAGCGCCAACTGCAGTCTTCAGGTCACTGACACAGTCCCGCTGGCACGGAGCCTTCCAGGATTAAAGGGTCATCCTCAACAGCCCTGCGCTCCATCCCGAAGCCCTTGGGTGGCAGCAATCCCCCAACACCTTGGTCACGAATGGACTTTCTAAATAGCACTTTGAAACTTACCATCACCAACTTCCTTCACATTATTAAGTTCAGAATCTTTAAAAAGGAGGCACATGAGAAATACACTACATCATCATTTGACTTACTATGTTTTGGGTAAATGTGTAGTTCATTTCTGCATAAGTTGTGTATTTGTGCATGAATTTGTATTCACTAGAAGCAGCCAAGGAAAATGTTTTTAAAATAATAAGCGCCCTAAACGTTTACACCAACACCAAATATGAGAAAAGCAACTAGGTCACTAAAGCAAGGAACTGGACATAAACCTACACTGGATCCCCTTCTCCGTAACAGACTAACTCTCCCTAGAAACTCCAGACTTGCTCCAGAATTACTAGAATTGAATTGTTGCTCCTTAACAATTGGAAAAGAGATGGGAACTGAGAATCATTTTAAAATACAGTTTCGGACCCTTCAATAGTGTCGGTTGATGATAACAGTGTACTAACTTTTTACTGTCACCGTAACAAATTATTCTAAACTCAATGGCCCAAAATAACAGATTCCCGAGCTTGTGGTCCAGTAGGTCGGGCGTCTGACCCAGCTCTAGCGAGCTGCAATCCGGACAGCCGCAGGGCTGCGTTCCTTGCTGCAGGCTGTGCCAGCCTCCTCAGGCTGTTCCCCTAGAGGGCACTTCTGCCCGTGAGCCCCTCTCCATTTTCAGAGCCAGTAACGTTTCCTCTCTCGGACCAGCCTTCCATGGCCACCTCTCCTTCAGACACCAGACAGGGAAATCTTCCTGAGGACTCGGGATCAGACGGAGCCCAGCTGGGTCATCTGGGACCATGTCCTCACTTCAAGGCCTTAATCAGACCTGTAAAGTCCCCTCTGCCAGGGAAGGTGACATATTCACAGGTTCTGGGCATTAGGACCAGGACATCCTTGGGGAGCTGTTACCGTGCAGGCAACAAAGAGGAGCAGTGACACCGCCAGTCCCACCTGCCATGCTGGGTCCTACACACGGTTCATCGCACTTAATTCTAGAATAATATACTTCCATTTTAAAGATGGAGAACCTGAGGCTAGGGGGTTAGGAAAATCGCTCATGGTCGCAACTAATAAAGAGCAGAACAAGGACCACAGGCCAGGAACCCAAAGGAGCTGGCAGCCATCGACAAAACGCCACAATGCTTGGCGGAGGTGACCAGGCGTAGGACACGGTTTGATCCGGACCCACCAGAGACGGGCTCCGCGGACCTCTCAACCATTTCCTGTTTTGTTATTGTGACTGCATCTCGTTACATTTAATGGACATGTAGGTACAAATGTATTGTATAAAAATGTCTCAGGTGGTAACTTTATGGCTACGATTTCATTCTAGAAAAGTCCTCAAATCAGTTCTCATTAAGACACACTGAAAATCTGCTTTTGGGAAGTTCTCAGAGTAAGAAACAAAGCCATTCTGTCCTCTTTGAAAAGAAATACCTTACCACCTTGATTCTACATCGATTGTTTAGAAATATAATCAACTTAGTAAACACCTTTTCAGGAAAAAGAAAAGTAACATAAAACAAAACAAACCACAGCACTGACACTTGAACAGCCTCATCTCCATCAGACCGTGCACAGACCGAGTGACGCGTCTCCATCATCTCCATCAGACTGTGCACAGACCTAGTGGCGCGGCTCCACCAGACCGCGCACAGACAGAGTGACGCGTTTGAGAGACCAGGCAGTGGGTCTCAGAGCTTCCTACGGGATTTTCTGGCTTTATCTTCTTCCACGCCAGTCACACTAAGCTTGCTATTATGCAACAACCTGCACTTGTGTACTTACTTTCCTTCTTTCTGAAATGCCTTTTCTCACTTCCTCCTCTCCTGAAATGTCTGTCCACCCCTACAAACCTCTATTTAAATGTCACCTGTGATGCCTGGAGGACACACTGCCTCTCCCGGTCCCCCCACAACTCTCTGCACAGCTCTGTCTACAGGATGCACCACCCACAGTCCCTACGATGGTTCCTTCACACTGTCTCCACTGTCAGATTGGACAAGAAGCCTACCACACAACACAGAAAAGCTTTGGTGTAAAGAAACGTGAGAGAAATGTGTGGCATCTCGTGAGTTTTACACAGTCGCTCCCAGTTCTTGCACATTTTTATTCTTCTCTCTTACTTCTACTCTTCAGCCTGGTGCTCCTGACCAGCACTTCACCGAAGGGGTGAGCTTGTGACAGAGAATGTTTAGGGTTCACTGTAGGCAGCCTGAAAGATGCCTCCAGGGCTTCCCCAAACTCCCAACAGGCTGGGCCTGGCGACACACCACAGCAAAGGTAGCAGAGGTCACTTCTGAGGTGAGGTCACAAAAGCTGGCTGGCTTTCTCCTGCGGGCCTTGATGAAGCCAGCTGCCATTCTGGAAAGTCCCCCGTGGCAGGAAGCTGAGGACAACCTAAAGTCAGCAGTCCATAAGGGCTGAACCCATCAGTGACCTCGTACGTGAGCTTGGAAAGAAACCCTCCCTGGGGACACCTTGACCACAGCCCCACGAAAGAGCCTGAGAGAGAGGACTCGGGGCGCAGGTCCTGACCCTCGGGCCCTGGGGCGACACCGCGCTGCGGCGAGTGCCGATGGTGGGAGTTGTTTGTTGTGAGGGAGGAGATGACTAAGACAATGCTACTCTCTTTGATAAAAGAACTTCAAGTAAAAGAAAGCCTCTTACATGGTGTCAGTGGTTATACCAAGGGAAGTACCAATCGCTGAAACAGATGGCGACAGAGAGGCAGTAGGTTGTAGCCCTGCAGACGGTGGAGGCTCTGCCTCACCCCAGAGGAGGCCAGTCTCTGAATCCGAGGAGGAAACCCACCCTGTGTGCAGACCTGGGACCCGAATGTGACACCACAGGGGCCCCAGGACTGGGGAGGGAGGAGGACACTGAGAGGAGGCGATGCCACCAGGAGGTCACACTCCCGCTGCGGGGCTGGAGAGCAGCAGAGACAGACGCAGTCCGCTCCCTGGAGCGCCCCAACAGCCAGGAGGCACGGGGTCGGGGCGTGCGGGGGCACTTGCCCATGGCTCACTGGCTAAGCCAACAATCAAGGAAGGAAATGAAAAGCATCTGCTGAACTTGTGCTTCAACAATCCCGCCCTCCACAGGTGTCTGTTGCTAAGACACCACTATTATTACACTCCTGGCAGTATAATCTTTTTATTCCTGTGTGAGTTTTCAGCTCTGTGCTTTTCATATAAATGCCTCAAACTGAAACTCAAATGATACATCCATTTGGGAGGAAGGTGAATCAGGGCTTCCTAACTAACCAAGTCAGACCAGGTGAAGCTGGCTAATGAGGCCATGCCCACCATCTGGGTGCCCGGGTGAGCTTTCAGAGCCCAGCGTGGGGACAGGGGCCGGGGGTGCTCTGATGATCACAGGCGGCCGGGCAGAGGTTGCAAACAGTATGATGGCTGCTCTGAGCTGCCGCACAAAGGCTGTGACCAGCCCAGGAACGGCGGCCTCAGGGCTGGCATGCCCACTCACCGACACACGCAGACAGCACGCGCTCTTCCCAAGCTTTTCATCTTTAGAAAGGCAGTTCGGCTCTGAGCCTTTGGGCTTGTTCCATTTTGGGCTGTCAGCTAATTGTATGCGTGCACATATGAGTTTCAGAAAAGAGATAAGCACGTTGGCTTGGCCTCCTCACTAACGCACAGACACGTCTCACTTCTGCTCTCTGCAAGTTTCTAAACGTGGCCTGCAGTTCTCCAAACATTAACTCTTCCTGGTTACCACAGTGTATGTTCTTCTAGAGAGGCTTCCTCATTTATTTGTTTGTTTAAAAATAGCTCTTCAATTGGAGACTGTTGAGAATTAGGCTTGGGGTTGATTAATGATTGTGCATTGAGTCCCCTATAAAGAATTTTATTGTTGTTAACAACCATTTGATCAATAAATATGAGAGAAGCCCTCTCAAAAAAAAAATAGCTCTTCATCATGATGCCTGTGTGTCCTGGGACTTGCTGTTTTAATTTGCTGTTGTGACCATGCTTGTGTTTCCAAATTTCTCAGTAATAAGCACACAGTGTCATAATATATAGTGAACTACAGGAGACAAATAAGGCACCTTTCAGCATTAGGGGCCATATTAAAAATTTTTAAACTGAAAGCTGTCTGATTTTCATGTTTTATGAAACACACTGCAAATTTTTCATATTTTGCAATGCTGATTGCAGGGAAAGAAAATTGACAGTGGTTGTTCATAAAAATGCAGAAGTCTTTCCCAACAGCCATGGCAACTAGTGGCCAGATGGTAAGGTTGTCTGCTCACTGCAATTCCACAGAAAAGACACCCACATAGAAGCAGCCAGGCTCACCGAACCTGCCCTGCTTGAGAGGTGACCAGACTCGCTAACTCCACAGAGCCCTGTCCCTGCAGCGGGGGCCCGGATGCAGTTCCTGGCCCCAGGCCCCCAGTTGGGCCCTCGTGCCCAAGCCCGCCGAGAACCTCCCCCGTCCTGATGTCCGAGGAACTCCTAACAGAGTTTTCAGACTCCCAGGAAATCACTATTTGGTAACACCAAGGTTTCTCTTTTTTTAAGCCCCTATTCACAGGGGCTTAAAATAAACAGTTGAATAAACAATAACACATTGATTCCAGCAAAGCTACGTATTTTTCAAAAACTAACAACTCAGCTGAAAAGTAACCAGACCAAGGGCCCTGTTGACAGGGTCCCGGGGCACCTCCAGAGGGCACCTTGTGTGCTCCTCAGAGTGGCAACAGTGACCGCCATGTGCTCCGGCTCCTGTGCCAGGCGTCTTGCTGAAGAGGAAGCGCTACGGCGCCAGCGGGGCCGACCTCGCCCGCTCCGGATTCTTCCGAGAACGCTGATAGGCGTATTTTCACCTCCTGTTCGTGATCACTGTTCTGGCCTGGATTTCCTGTGGCCCCTACTCCCTCCGCCACTGCCCACGGCGCTCCTCCTTCCACCTATATACCAGCAATTACCACCTACATGCCAGCATTTACCATATGCCAGCAATTACCATAGTACACACACAACGCATCATCTTCCTGTGTACTTGCGGTTTTGATATATCCACCCAGAGCTATTTTTAAATAACTGCTAATAAAGTTATTGTCCTGCCATACAATAAATTACCTACCTCAACTTAAACTCTTTTTTTTTGGAAGAATGCAGAAAAATAAGGAATGATGTTATTCCTGCCCTTCCAAAGTCTCCGCCCTTCAAGCATTTTAGGTCAGTAACTTTGTCTAGTACGGCTTGACGGGGCCTTAAAGAACTGCACACAGGGGCGGCTGTTTGGGGAAGCGCCGCACAGGAGCTACAGCAGACTCAGCATCTTGGCCTCTGATGCCCAGTAGTGAATCCTTCTGTGCAACCTTTTGTGCATGACAATAGTATCCAAGACTCTTTAAAATGCTAGGAAACCAATGGTAAAGAAGAAAGATGTGGAGAAAACTTAATTGTCATCATAAAACATCATAAAATTCACAAGTCTTTCTACATCATCATCAAACTGAACACGCCTGATGGTGACGATAAAAAGCCCAGCATGACTGTGTTAGAGGAAAGGGAGCGACTGAAACAAAAAGACCATAAACTAGGCACCTGGAGCATTTAAGGCTATAGAAAGTTAAGTCCTTCCAGAAGGGGGACTCCGTGGGGAACACCAGCGGAGGTTCTTTGTTTAACAACAAAAAATCGAGGATCTGGTGGAGTTCTTTGTGCTGGGACATGATGGGGACCTCCCGGGGAATGTGACACGGACCAGAGCCAGCTCAGAGGGCCCTGGAGTGTCAGCCGCGGCTGGGTCCACAGCAGG
This sequence comes from Manis javanica, assembly GCF_040802235.1. Taxonomy (NCBI): domain Eukaryota; kingdom Metazoa; phylum Chordata; class Mammalia; order Pholidota; family Manidae; genus Manis; species Manis javanica. The sequence goes on along the minus strand of NC_133170.1, from coordinate 1,515,605 downwards.
CATGCTGAGCAGGCATCGGGAGTCACTGGAGGGGCCCTATGACATCTCCTCTGCCCCCTGCTGCCCCCGCACATCCGCCACTGGAGAGCCCTCCCGACGTCAAGCTGAGAGCAGATGCTCAGTAAGAGAAAGGAGAGGGGGGAGCGTGGGGGAGAGTGGGCCTCCCTGAGACGAGGTCCTTTCTGTGGCCAAAGTCCAAAAAGAGGACATCAGGCACCATAAGAAGTGGGAGAAGGCCTCACTGTATGGGGCCTGCAGGAGAGCTGAAGAGCAAAGGGAAAGTTCGGAAGAAAGTGGGCATCGTGCAGTTTTGCCCAGGGGACCCCCACACAGAGCTCCCAGCTACTGACACCCTGGGGCAGAGCCCTTTGTGGTGGGGCTGCCTCTTACCGATGGCCTGTGTGGGACGAAGGTCAAACTTGGTTGGGAAGTAAGCAGAGAAAAGCTCCCAACTGGAAGGGTCCCAGAAAATAAGAATTCCTTTAAGAGGACAGCTAGTCCAATAATGCGGCTCCAGGATGCTCGGCGGCAGCCCCAGCTCTGCCTGCCTGATGCCACTAGCGGCCTTTCTCCCCACAGCGGTGACAGACAACGGGGCGTCAGACCCTGCCAGGCAGCCCCCGGGTGGGAAGGCGACGCAGCCCCACCGGGCAGCCTAGGGACCCGCTTCCCTCTCCAGCTGGCCGAGGCCTTCTCCCCACTGTGCCGGCCTCCCCTCCCACTCCGGCACCTGTTCCCACTCTGACCGGCAGCACAGCGCTGGGACGGTCCCGAGCTCCACACCAGAGAATCAGAACTCTGCTGCTCTAACTGTGATAGTCAGAGCAGAGAGACATCTCAGGGGGTCTGAAAGGAAGGTCTTTTCTCTCATAATATCTTCATCCTTTCATAATTCTAAAATTCTTAACTCTATCTTTGTTTCTAGAGATATTTTATTTTTTGATTATTGCACAGGACCAGTTTCAAGAAGAGATGCCTGGTAAGACCCACTTTATTACTTACATGAATAAATCAAGAAAGCCATTAGTCCAGACAAATAATCAACAAACTCTGTTATGCATAAAAAGTAGGTCATTGCTGCAATCAGAAACAGGGACGAACGGGCTGCCGATGCCTTGGCTCACAGGACCCACACCCTTCGTGTCTTCCCCTCCCTCCCCCTTTGCCCTGTCCCTTCTCTCCGGGCCTCCCTCCACTCCTTCCTGCCTCCTGCCTGCCCGCCCGCCGCCCTTTCTTCTCTTTCCTTGCAGGGACACCCATGCCTCCCTCCAACAGAACAGGAAAGGATGCGAGGAGAGAGACTGCCAAGCACTAGCTAGGAGAGAAACACCCTCACTGGGAGAGCGTTTATGAGTTTAGAGGGGCATAAACGGCTGCTTCACCCACGCAAACGGTGCAACTGAGTCACCAGTGTGACTACGAGGGAGTCAGAGGCCCCAGAAACGGCGATTTATCTTCCTTCTCCTGGCTTCTGATGTCACGGTATCACTACAAGGTCTGTAGGGGAAACAGTTGCTCTTAGAGTTAAAGCTAATCAAGTGCAACAACCTATAAGAAAGGCAGTTTAATTACTGAATATTATAAATTGAATGATACATTTCTCCATAAAACAGGAGGCTTTCCCTCTCACTTATTTTTGTATGTTTGCAAATTAAATGAAGAGTAAATAATACAGGAACTAAGGATGAGGAGGCTTATCTTCTGGCACCCTTCTGCCTCCCACTAACCGCATCATCAGAGTAAAAGGCAACAAACCTCTCAGAACCTGTTTCCCCAATAGTAAAAGTTAGGAGACTGGACTATATTATCTTTAAGAATTCTTCCACTTCCAAAACTATATGATCATGGGGAAGATACAACCCAAGATACCACTTATCTAAAAGTGAAAGAAAAAGTGCAATTCCACCGACCGTGGAAGGTAATTCCTCTGTGGCATATGCAATTTCCAAGCTGGAGCTACAGGGTTATAAAAGCAGAAGAGGCTTCCTTGACTGATCAAAGCTCTTGGCTATAAAGTAGCAGGTATTGTCTAGGATTCTATTTTAAATGAGAGCATCCAGGATTGGTTCTTGGGTGGGTAAGTCAGCTTCAGGGTCTGCCGGGTGCCGTGCGGAGAGCGTCAGGATGAGGGCGACACGGCAGGGCCTCTTCAACAGGAAAGAGGGGCGTGGGAGCTGCAAGAGCTCAGCCACAGACCCGGGCAGCGGCTCTGCAGGCGCCCTGGCATCTATCCGAAGGACTACTGCTGCAAATACCTAGGGTTTTGCTTGTAAAATTCAAAGAAATCCCAACCTTTGTCAGAGAAAGTGAGTCCTACCCCCATCTTCCAGGGAGCCTCGCGGTCACCAGCCATGGGCGAACCCCCTGAGGAGGCACAATTCCTTTGTCAGCCTTTTGTACTCGTGCTGATGTTGAAGTGGGGATGGAGAGAGTCAAAGAGGGAGAATTTACACTTACATTTTCTTTATAGGAATGTGGAATATGTGCTGGCCCTTTGGAGTCTAACAGAGTGTCTGCCAGAGATCACCTGACCGTGGACTACAAAATAAAGCCCACTCACGCTCCCAATGTGGTGTTTTTATGTTTCTTCTATTTAAAAAAAGGAACCCAAAGAAATGTCTTATTTCACATCCACATTTCCTCAGTCCTCAAGCTATTCCAGCACCAACATCTCTCACGCTCTACAGGTAGGACCGTGCAGAACACGAGGGGAACAGGCCGTCTAACCCCAGGACCGAGCGCAGGCATTACTGACACTGAGGGCGCACCTCTGCAGGCTCAGGGCGGCCCCGCGGGGCCTGTGGCCTCAACAAACACACATGAGCAAAGGAGGGAGCCCCTCAGCTGGCTTCTCAGCGGCGGGAGGGAGCTCAGTGTTCTCCGGCATATCCCGAGTCCCAGCACTCCGGAAGCTGCTTCTGAAAACCATCTCCTTACCTATGTCATTATTCCTGTGCCCAAAATCCACTGTCATATACAGGAAATATTATTAGGGATGTTATTCAGATTTACCATAGAATTCATACAAGTTTTGAGGATTTGGCTCTTCAGTTTTTCTCTCCTGTCCTGACAGGGAGCATAGGACTTCACCAGAGCGACGAGCGCCCTTTCTTTAGAACAGACGCAGAATTAACCACCCAGTCACGGAGATAAACTTTTGCTTATGATTTGTTGAGTTGTAAGGCAGCATTTATGGCATACTTCTCTCAATAACCAGAATGAAACTTAGAAGCACATCTAAGCACAGGGAGGCCTCATTTCCCCAACAGCCATTGTTTACCTGTACACGAATAGTCGTCGATCCTGATGTACCCGGTTTTGCAGACGCACATGAAGGACCCCGGGGTGTTGACGCACATCGTGTTCTCGCGGCAGTAATGGCGCCCTTCAGCGCACTCGTCGATGTCTGCGAAGGAAACATGGGGCACGGAGGTCAACAGAGTGGCCAATATTCTAGAGTTTCTCTGTAATTTTCCTCTGTGGGAACAGGCCAATAGACTGATTAAAAAGCATTTTAAAATTACCCAAAGCCCATCCTTTAATAGGAATGTCTGATGTTCGAGTGACAGAAACCATGAAAGTTCTTTTCCAACAGCTCCTGCCAGTGTTTCCCAGATGTCTGTGTATTCCGATTTGCATCATTCTAAGGATACTGGGAAACTGCCAGTGCCCTGCCTACGTGTGCTGGATGAATCGATCAGAAAGTGTGGCTGAGCTCCCTCGGAGCCTTGGAAAGTTCAATCACTGAGCCAACAATGTATTATTTTTTGATTCACTGAATATTCTGTATGCTTTGGGAGACCCTGTAAGAGGTAGATAAAATATTCAATATACTCCAGAACTTGAATAACTTCACTTAAAGATATGAAAGCAATGACATGTAGCTTATTAGAGATACAAACTGAGCTGGCCCAGTAAGAGTCTGAACAGGGATGAAGTTACCAAACAGATCTGGTATTAATGAGAAGCTGTGAAGTGATAAGATTGTATTGAAGAATTTCCATAGTAATTCACATGCCAAGTTTTAAGCATAAAGACTTACAAATTCTAAGCCATAATAGGCACTAGAAATGGAAAGAATGAATTTTGACAATAGTTGTCCCCATTTTACAACTCCTCTCTGCACGGAAGGTAAAGTATGTTACAGGTGTCTATTCATTACATAACACTGTTTATTAAGGACCTCAGTGCACTGAGCAGGAGAGAAGTCCACCTTCTCAAATACCTGTGGAGACCCCTCACGGTAGCACTGTCCTCATTTGTATTTGCCCGAGAAAAGGATCAATCGCAGGAGATAGCCAGGCGACCCACCGCTATGTAAGTCACGTGGTTCATAAAACCACAGCCCCGTCCGCAGTCCCGAGAGGGTCAAAGGAAGGAAGTGACATGACCTCAGGAACCTGTGTTTCATGGCTACAGGGCTCTTGGCAATCTTCTGAGCTGGCTACTTATTTTACAGTGGAAAAGCTGGCCTAGAAAGACTCAATTTTCCATTCAACTTTGAACTGAAAGTCACCTCGATAAATTACAAACCTCTGTGCACACAATCCCCACACCCCCCACTTTGGCCCCATTTTCTGGGCTTTCTACTGTACGACCTCACTGCTCTTCCCTCAATGTGCTGTGGCCACACGAGCTCCTGGTCCTTCCTTGGGGGGCACTGTGTCCCCTACACCTCGTGCCTTCGCATATGCTTCCTCTCCCCATGACCACCCCAGGGGGTCTTGTCTACCTGTGGTTCGTGCCTCAACAGTCTGTGTGAGTGTCTCTCTGTGAAAACCCCCAGTGAAGCACTACCTGTTCCCCAGGAACTCTGCAATGTTTCCACTGTAGAGTCACCACCGTAGCTTTACTAATTTTTGTAAGCTTCTCCCCAGTAAGCCATGTATGCTCTTCAAGAGTAGCGATCATCTATTCATGTTTCTTAACTCTGGCTGCACATTTTATTTGACCGGGATATTTTCAAAACATTGGTTCTTGGGACAACTCACAACCCCCCGCTGCAATTCTGATTTTATTGTCTGTGATGGGACACGGACAACGATTTTTTGTTCAATTTTCTCCATACTGAGTCCAATGCAGGGATCAGCAACACCGCAATGAAGAGCCAAGTAATGAACATTTTGGGCTTTGGGGGTCACGGCATCTCTGCTGCAACTTTGACCCTGTTGTTCTAACAGGGGAGCCACACAGTAAGTACTGAAGTAGCCTTTCCATGTTCCAATAAAACTTTATTGACAAGAACAGACAGGTGGTGAATCAGACCTGGCCTGCACACCATGGTTAGATGAACTGGTCTGACGCACAGCCAGGGTTGAGAATCACTGAGCATACAACTCATTTTTGTTCTACAATACCTTGTACTATGTCCAGGACACTATGGGGTCTGTCTTGCCTGAGGGTCTCAGCCCCGGGCAGGTTCACTATGGATTCGGTGAGACCAAGGAATGATGAGGGAGCCTTCTTGGGGTAAAAGGGTTTATACCCGACTTTTTTCCCCTGGTGGTAGTTTGAGCACTGGAATCACGCTGCACCCCGCAGTCTGCAGGTCTGCCATCATCCTTCATGTCTGCCTCCGCCCAGAGCACTGGGCAGGGCCCTTTACACAGGGACTCAGTCAGCAGCAGCTCACTGCCTACGGGTGCAGGAGCAGCAGCCCAGCAGCAGGCCAGTTACATCATCAGGTAGGTTAGCGTCAGGTGAGGATTCAGGCCACAGAAACTTCCATTTTCCCAACAGGGTCAATAAGTGCTACAGAAAGAATGAATAAATGCTTCAAGGCTCGTTCAAGGAAGACCTAAGAGGGGCTCTCAGCATCTCTGACTTCTAGTCTAACACCTTCTCGTGACACCATGCTACTGCTAAATGCTGAGCCGGAAATCGAACTCTAAATGCCCTGAGGGCTACGATGAAAACTCATTTGCATGCAAGGTCTTGAGATCAGAGCAGGGATCACACGGGATCCCTGGACTTGAGCCCTGCGCCCTTGAGCAGGTGCCGTGGAGAAGCAGAAGTTACTGAAGGCAGCCGCAGGGCACCCAGGCATAAGCTCCCAAGCCGGAGGGATGGCAGCGACGCGGCCCACGCTCACGAGCCCATGAGATCCTGCCTTTCAGGACAAGAAAGCCACGGTAACAAACACAAGGGGACAGAAACATCCTGGCTGTGGGAGGGTAGAGTGGCCACCTGCGCTGTGCCATCTCCTCGACAGGAGGGTGGTTCCCAGGGAGAGACCGTCGCTCCTGGTGGTCCAGGAAATAGCTTCAATGCCCAGACCACGACGGAGCGCAGCTGGGGCATCGATGACTGGAACGCGCCTCCCTCCAAACAGCGGCGTGGGGAAGGCGGCCGCCCCGGCAGGCAGAGCTTCCCAAGCCGGCAGGTGCACCCAGGCCCTCCCAAAAACACCTAAGGAATAGGAACTCTGAGTGGGCTAGTGCCCTCTGGCAAGAAACAGGGAGAAGAGATGGTGAATTAGGGTGATTTCTGTTCATGAGACCTTATGTGCAGCCACAGTTATTAGACAATCTGGTTTATAAGACAAACAAGGAAGCTTTGTGAAAAGTAAGTTGGCCTTCTAAATACTGTCTCTACCGGCTGCCTGTAGCTCGGTCTACATCGCAGACTGCTGGCGGTCATCAGCCCACCCAGTTTTCTTTTGTACATGTTCCCCTTTTAAGCTATCACGTCATCTGAGAAAACACAATGTCGTGTCATAAAGCAGAAACAAGAAGCTTATTTAATGTGAAGTCTTTTAGGAACTTGAACAACGTGGATCACATGCTGGATTAATGACCAAGAGCTATGACGCATCCGGCCTACTTCCCAGAGCCTCTGAACCTTCTCCTCTCTCTGAACCTTAATTTCATCATCTATAAAAACAAGGGCTGGAGGTCTCTAAGGCATCACCGGCCACCACACCTCACAGTTCTAATGGGGAGAACACAATTCTGCAGGATTTTGCAGCTCACGCTCATCCTTCACCAGATCAAAGAAGCGGAAGCAGACCGTGTGTCTGCCACTTGAACAAGTTCTCTTGCTCTGGGATAATTCAAGCTGCCCTATTTTAGAAACAGGAATTTGTAAATTTATAAATTCCTTTTTATCCTATCTGCAAGCGGAGGCTTTGTAATTGTTCAGAATCACAGACTTTCAGACCTCAAAGGAGTTTTAGAAACCATCTAACTCACCCGCAGTTACTTCTAGCTAAAGAAACGGAGGCACAGAGCGGCCGGAGACACAGGTGTGGAAAGGACGGGGTCACGAAACCCTTGTGAGCACATTAGAAAATGCGGACCTCATCCTTTATGGAACAGAAAAGGCTTTGGGAGAGGAATAATTGAATCAGATTTGTGTTTTTGAAAGATTCCCCAGGCACAAATTTACACAGTTAATGAGTGGCAATCATAACAGAAACACTGTTTCCAAACCCCAGGACCCAAATATAAGGTTCCCTTTGGCCTAACAGCTAAGTCCCCAGGCTGACTTCGGAGCAGCGGGCGCTGGGCATGCTGCCCCCCTGCTGTGTGCTGGCACCACAGCCCAGCAGCCCCGGGCGCACGCCCTGTGTGTCGCTGACGCTGTGTTTTAAAAGTCTGGTGCACTTCTAGGCTGCAGCGATTATCTCCATTTTGTCCCGTAAAAGGATTATATTAGCATGTTAATGAACACTAATGCCTTCTTGCTCAGCCAATAAAATCATAAAGTTATGCAGCTCAATGGCAAGGACTCCACATATTGGAGAAAAATGCAAATCGGTAGGGGCTGTTGCTAAGTCTGCCCACCAGCTGTGAGAAACTGGCTGAGAAAAGTAGACCAAGGAGAAGCCTGGTAATTCTCAAACCAGGGAGGAGACGAGGTCCTGAGAAATGCGAATCTGGAAAGAAACTTGAGAGTAACATTTGGGAAGATAAGAGCATTTTTAAAAATAAAAAATTTGCAAGTATAAATAGGCTGCTCAGTGGAAAAATCAGTAAAGAATAAATGAAAAATGTCATTTACAAACAGACTAACATTTAAGGGAACTGCCAGCAATCATGTTTTAAAGTCAGTGATATTAATGAGCTTGTTTACCAAGTATTACTTTTTATGTATTAAAAATGATATCTTTCATATGCTAATGGATGTGACTTTTCAACATCTCAGAATGATAGCCATACATTTCCTTCTTTCATTTTTTAAAATTCATTCACTGTAAACTGTATGTCACATTCTTCAAGAAGAGCAACAGCTCCAGCATTATATCAGTTTTCTTGCTACTCTGTAGAATATATTATTCCTGACTTTGGGATTCCTGAATTAAATCTATATATACACGGGGAGGGAGAGACAGGGAGACATGCAGTAGGAAAACTTGGAGACAGGGTGGAGAGTGGATCATAAGCTAATACCTACGGGGAAAGATAAGATAATCTGGAACACTAAGGGGCAGAGGAAGCAAAGACATGACTAGTTGATCCATGTAAGTAATATTTGTTGAATTTCTATCACATCAAGGAATTAGCCTTGACACCAAAGGCCCAGCCTTGAACAAGACAGGCATAGTATCTGTCTTTGCAGAGCGTATGGTCTATCTGATGAGAGACAAATAATGATTTTTTTTAATGTTATGAGTTTGATAAGAACAGTGCCACCTGGGAAAAAGAGCGAGGGCTCCAAATCCAGTCTCCCAGGCAAGGCAACACCTCCAGGGGGATGTGACACCTGAGCACAGGACCGAAGGAGACGCAAGCTGGCCAAGTGAGGTGGCAAAGAGGAGGCTTTTCAAGCAAGGGCGTTTTGTGCAAATGCTGCAGGTAAGAGGAGTTGATACGGTCCAAGAAAACAACAGTCAGTGTGGCCAGTGAAGCCAGCAGAGCTCCTACAAGCCACGCGAAACCATTGGATGTTACCCTGTGATCAGTGGTAACCCATGAAAAGCTTTTAAATTAATTTTTAATGTATCCCATGTGCAGGTAGTATAAAATGTAAAGATACAGTGGAGTGCACGATATAGTAAGTCTGACCCTCGGCCACTCAGTTCCCCTCTCCTAATCCCCAAGACAACCTCTGTTAGCAATTTCTTGTGCAGCCTCCCACAGACGCTCTGAGCTCATGGGAGCACACGCATCATGGGTAGTGTGTGCTTCTCCTCTGGAGGGCGTTAAGCAGGGGAATGAGATGACATCAGTTGCTAAGCAAGCTCTTTTTCCTGCAAGGATGGATAAGAGCATGGGTTACAGAAGGGCAAGCCCAGAAGCAGGGAGAAGTTTACCTGGTTTGGGTTCCTGTCTGGGACGGTGTGTCCTGGCAGAGTACGGAGAGAGCGGGGCGGGTTAGGGTATGCGTTAGGCTTTAACCCTGACTGCACTCCGGCACTGACCAGATGCCTGGACGCCTGCAGACGGAGGAGGGAAGCTCTCAGGGATAATGTCTCCTTTTTTAACTGGGTGGCTCTGTACTGGAGGGAACTGGGGGAGTGCCCTTGGGTGACAGAGGAGTAAGGCTTTGGATGTGTTGAATTTGAGATGCTTATGACATATCGGAGGAGAAGGTCCAAGAGGCAGTGAGACGTGTGGGCTGGAGCTCAGGATGGGGAGCCCTGCAAGGAGGAGCTGAGCAAAGCATGTGTGAGACACATCGCCCAGGGAGAGGGGCAGAAAGAAGAGAAACTGCAGACGGAGCCCTAGGGTGCCATCACTGGAGGGGCAAGTGAAGAAAGGTGACTGCTCGGAGAAGGAGCAGCAGTGCCAGGCGTGCGCGGGAGGCAGGCAAGCGGCAGAACGGCAGTCGGCTGTCTCCCCCTCTTCACGTGGGGCAACCCCTACCTCCCCAAGACAGAAGTCACCCCAGTGCTGGGGACAGCCAGTGTGCAGGCCTGTAACCCAGGACCGCCACCGGGGCACTCGTGCAAAAGCTTCGATGTGGAAGAGACCCCGTGACTCAGAAAGGGAGCCAGTCTTCTAAGCAGCTGGAGGGGCGCTCAGCACAGGGGCGCGGCAGTGCGGGGCTTCTGAGCCCAGGCCTGGGCGCCGGTGACGAGCACGCAATGCTGTGCTGCCGACACCGGCAGCGGAGGCGCTGAGCTGGCACGTGGGGCAGGGCTGGTCTGGGCTGATCATCGGCTGACCGGTCCTCCCGCAGGTATTGTGAACCACCCAACATCCTTCAATATCTCTTTCTGCTGAAACTACCAGAGATTCCGTCGTTTGCAACTGATCCCTGATCAGTACAATACAGTATCATGAGGACAGGTAAGTAAGTGTTTGAAAGAGGGAGTGATCAGTAGAATTAATTGCTGCCTAAAGGTCAAGTAAGATACAGGCTGAAAGGTGAAAGGTGTCTGACTTAACAATGTAGACGTGATCCGTGACCTTGGGATAATAGGTGGAAACTCTAGACTGAAGAGGGTTAAGGAGAGCGTCTGACACTGAAATGGAAACAGCAAAAACAGACCACACCTGTAAGAAATGTGGCTGTGAAGGGGACGAGGGGCAATGACACCAAAGCCAGAAGGGCATGTGGGATAAAGGAGAAACCTGAGCGTATTTAAAAGCCGGCAGGAAGGGGCAAATGGAAGGAAGCTGAAAACTGACTGTGGGGGATGATGGACGGAGCCGGTTTCCTGAGAAGGCAGAAGAGACCCACCGGACCCACTGCTCCTGGGGGGCGGGCTAGCCATCTGCTGAGGGCGGGGAGGAGGAAGAAAGGGTGGGTATGGGTGACGGCAGCAGGAGGATGAGGAAGGTCCTGTTCCGCGTGGATCGGTGGTAAAGAAGTTACCTGCTGAGCACGAGCGAACGCAGTCAGAGGCCTGCAGGGTCAGGTCTGAAATCTTCGCAGGGAGGGAGAGGAAACGGGGCTGATGCGCAGTGACAGGCCAAGCCGAGTGTAGTCCAGCGGGGGCTGCCCACCACACACGTCTGCCACTTACACCTGCACACACACTGATCCCCAGTGCCTGTGCAGATGTGTCATATGTTAATTCTCATAGTGACGCTGGCAGCCTGGGGGGAAGAGGGTTACCTCCAGCCCCTTTCCACAGCCGAGGGCTGTCCAAAGCCTAGAGGTTTCCCCGATGACTGCTGTGAGTCAGTGGTTGGCAGATCTAGAGGAAAAGCACTCCATTCAACCCACTGTTCCTCGACAGGCTGGTCCCTATCTTTGCAGTCCGATCTATCGCCACTCCTGGATTTAAGCCTCCTGTTGCAGACCAACTCTAAATTAGCATTTTAAAATATTACAAACTATTTAAACAACTATGTATATTTTGCCAAAAACAAGGGTTTCAGTTGCTGCAACAGCCCAATTGCTGCGCACCCAGGGTCCCCACACCACTGCCTGCGTGGAAGGCCTGAGCCACGCCAACTTCCAGCCGCTCGTCCTGACGAGCTGAACTTGACGATCCTCGTCGATGCTCACGTTCATCAGGAGGCCTCACCTCACAACAACCCAATTCACACCAACGCATTCTGCCACTTCAGTCCCCTGTCCTCGCCATCACATTCCTATTGGAGGACGCAATAATTTGTAAAACGTCTGCTTGGGAGTGCTTTCTTCCTATTAAAGAAAAATTACTTGGAGGAAATTTAAAGTGGAATAGAAAGTAAAAAATGAAAATGTATTTATGTATTATTAAAATCCCTGGGACATACTTTTGTATGGTGCCAATGAATAAGAGAGGTGACTCACAACCATCATCCCCTCATCTCCTCGGATGCTTCCTGTGCACGAAAGGGGACCCCAGCTTTCCAGCGTGTCCGGACACGAGGCCCTTCGTGCTCGGCACAGCCACCTGCTCCGGAAGAGCCATTTGCCCAGAAGGCTAATCCCTTCTCCACCACGGAACCCAAATTACTCTGTCACATCCTTTGCAGTTGGGCCTAATTGCTTCCCCCAATCCACAGCTATTGTTGTCTGCTAAAAATATATGCCTATTTCTACCCATATTAATAGGGAAACTAACATTTGCTCCCACGTCTGTTGCTTTGACTACATCATGTCATTTTTCTTCACAGCAGCTTATATTTTCACAATATATCCCAAGCCTCATCTCAGGATCGCCAAAGAGCTAGATTTATCCATGAAATCCTTGGGTGCTTCTGGCCGCACTGTTTCCCTCCACTGACTGTGCCAGCACTTCCATCTCCTACCTCCAAGCCTGCCTGTACTGCCCTTGATGCCACATTGATCTTATTTTATACTGCAGTCGGTCCTTCTTTTTGAAAACTATTGAATACATAAAAGAAGAGAATTGTAGAAAGAACGCTAATAGTTGTGTTTTATCTCAATTTGTTCATTGACTACAATACTTTCAACCAATATAACTAGACCATATGACTTGGATTTCTTAGAAGGCAAGAGAGACTGGTTTTTATAACCTAATCCCCACGTTACACCTGCCTTTGAACTTAATGGAGCTGCAAAAAGACTGTTTCCATCAGTTACATTTTTTTAAATTATTCATCAAGTAATGCCCCACATATCACTTCAAATGGACTCTATTCCAGAGAAAAGGTTCTTTTTGAAAAAATAATTTCAATTTATCTAATAAAAAATAATAATGAATTGCTGCTTCACATAAGATACCAGCAAACAATTTAAAATGAACTGCTTAATTCTAAGTAATTCTTCTAATATTAATAAACAAGTACATGCCTATGTAACTATCAAGTGTGTTAACCTTTAGTCATTGACAGGAAAATAACATGAATTCCCATGGTTACATTTAAAGTCTTATCATATAATTTGCAAAATGAGGATGTATTATACATATTCTACACCCAAGAACTAGTTACCCAGACCAGAAGGGAATTTGGCATAAAGTGGCTTGGTTCTGGATACAGCCCATGGTAACTTAGTTACTGAAGTACCTAAAAATCTCATTATAATTGGTTTAAAATGTAAGACAATATCATCATATGGACTCTAAGAGTATTTTTGCCTCAAGTTTCCAATAAATACTGTAATATCTTTGTTCCAAAAATAAATTCATATTGCATGAATTGACTGACACACTGGTAGTCAGAAAATATATGTGAAAACACACAAGTTTAATGATAAATTTTTACCAAGGACTTATTTTTCTGGAAGGCCTTTTCCCATACTTAATCTTATTTGACCTCTACTTCCCCAACAACCACACAAGACAAATTCTCCCCATTTAATAGGCGAGGAGACTGAGGCTCAGAGGTATTAGGTAATTTGTTTATGTTTCCACAGTTCGTAACTATCAGAGGTAAGAATTAAAGTCTTCTTCTGGGGTGTTCTTTCCATAACATCAAAACTGCCTCCAATTGTCAAAAATGGAAAGATTTTTATTTGATCCATATAAACATTTTACATTTATGTGTCTATTAAATCCTCAAAACTTCTGACGTATATTTAAAAAAAATAATCACTGCATATATAAATCTGCAAACCCATCTAGGTGCCAGAATGACACTTCATGCTAAAGGAGTGCGTACAAAATAAGCATTTGTTCTGACTCACTTTTCCGCATTAACACGATCGACTGGTAAAAAGGTGACAGAATTATAAATACTTGTTAAGATTGACAGGCAGTAAACCTTTGTATCATATTACAAAGAAATGCAAACATGAGCAATTTGGTGAGAATAGTGGGCCAAAAAAACTTCAAATCATACCAGAAACTCAGTCATGTCACAAGCTATGGGTGCAGATTTCCTCGGCTGCTGCTGAATCTGCGGCCTCTCTTCAGTTAATCTTCCCAGTGATGCTGAGTGTACCTGAGTGACCTATCGGTGCAGGAATAAATCACACTTACTGACACTGCCTGCCACCCGGCTCCCAGACATCCTCTGGGCCTTTCCCATGTCCCGAGTCTCTCCCAGAGCTTGTACACTTCCCTGTGTCCCTACTTTATTCCTCTAAAAGAAGCTTCCATCCCCAAAGCTACAAAGCTCTTGAGACATCATGCAGCTTCTTCTTCAGTCTTCAGAGAATGCTTACGGCTGCTCAAGAATGGAAAAAATATTGTTTCGGCCCCTGGGGCCTAGGCCCATAGTAGCCTTGTTTCCATCCTAAATGTAAGAGTGTACCCCCTTCCCCCTCATCACACGGTATCTCTCCCACCATTCAGTGTTAAAACAAGTCCATAAACCTTGTACATAATTCTCTCCACCTCTGGTATAAAACCAAAAGCCAACAAGAGAATCTAACAGAACAGACAGACACTGGGGGAGGCATCACACCCCCACACAGCCTGGCCCTGTTCTTCACTCAGCTGAAACCAGCAGTTCTCAGTGGGGGGCAATTCTGCCCTCCAGGAATGTGGCCACATCTGGACATTTCCAGTCATCACAACTGCAAGGGGGGACCGGCACAGGCGCAGAGGCCGCGGATGCCGCTAACACCCTAAAATGCCCAGGTCACCCCGTTACCACAGGGAGTGATCCAGTGCCAAGCTGCAAGAGTGGAGAGGCTGGGTAACCCTGCATCAGTTAGCACGGCTGTGACACAGAAACGCGCGCCCGCACGGGCTCATCGGCTCACCTTCCCAGCACGAGCACACTCAGCGGAGATTCCAGGACAATAAAGACTTCTGAAATCCATCCTTACAAGGACACTGATTAATCAGAATTCATCTGGGCTAGTCCTTTTCAAACTTTAACGTGCATAAGAACCAGCTGGGAAGCTGTGAAAATGCAGATTTTTGAGACCCGACCCTGACCCACCTAAGCAGAACGCAGGTGGCATTTTAACAAGCACCGCAGGCAGCTCCCGCGCAGCTTGGACCGCCTCTAGGAAACCTGGCCTAGGAAACCAAACCGGTGAAAATGATTGAGGCCATGAGACTGTACTCTCTCCAGTGGGCACATGGCTGAGAAACAGGGGGCAGCTCCCAAATCATCATGGTGACACACTCTCTGCCGTGAACCAGGCTCTTCAGACCTCCAAGTGGGCAGAGACCCCCGGAATGCCTCGTCCACGTGCCGGCTCTGACCCGTGGGTCTGGGATCAAGCATGGGATTCCGCATTCCACCAGCTCCCAGGTGGCGGCCTGTTGGCTGGTCTTTGCGCCACCACGCTGAAGACTCAGGTCCTAAAAAATAACTGCCATAAAGTATAAAGACATGACTGCTTGTATGAACAAAGCACAAAACCATTAACTGTGACTCTCCTTCCACTTGCATTTGGAAAACGGGCATGGACTTCAACTGGGACCTCCACAGAGAGCCATCTGCACGAGAGAGGGGACTTCGTCGGTGTTGCTCATGGCCATATGACCAGCACCCTTCAAGGCCTGGCACACAGTAGGTGTTCAACAAATACCACGAACAAACAAATGCTGGTCTAAAGATTTTGTATGCCAAGCCTAGTGACAGAAGGGAATCGTAAATCAAACTCCCAAGAAGAGCCTAGAGATTCACCTCAGAGAGAAGAACGGTCCTCAGCCCTACGATACAGAGATATGTCAGTGGCTCATGGCTGATTTATGATTTCTTCTCTGGATAGCACCCCCAGTGACCATGAACTCCAACAGACTTGAATATGAGTATTTTGTAGAGAAGTGCATTCCTGGGGCCGGGTGGGGGGAGTCGGCTGGCCATTACAGTCACACAGCTATGGTGTTTTGTTTCAAAATATGGGTGGTACTGATTGCTTCTGCAATTTCCTTCCCATGAGAAACTATGCCTGAGAAGGAATTCAGAGAGGTTTAATCTTTACTAGATACGATTAAAAAAAATATAAAGTCCTCCTTTCATATCAGAGGAGACCTGGCTTCAAAAAAATAATGCCCTTCCTCTGCTTTGGCACCTAAATGAAGTTCATGAACGACTGGGGATCGCCTGAATCAGACAGAGCTGAAGTCAGATGGCGGAGAGCAAACGGTGGTTGAACCCAGAAGAACCACTAACGCACAGTTCAGATCTGGCTGCGAGGCTTGCTGGGGTCCTTCGGAGCCTTTGGGCTCGGACCGGAGCCGCGCCCCGGCCCTCCAGGGTCCCTGGCCTTTGGGCTCAGAACAGAGATGCGCCCCCGGCCCTCCAGGGTCCCTGGCCTTTGGGCTCGGACTGGAGCAGCGACCCTGGGCCTCCAGGGCCTCCAGCCGTTGACTACAGCTCTTCTCAGCCTCATAATCACATGAGCGGATTCTTTTTAATCCATCTTTCTCTCTCTCTCTCTCTGTTTATCTATATATTTCTTATTGATTCTGTTTTCCTGGAGAACCCTGGTTGCTAGAGTAAGCTTGGTCTTTTTTTATTTAAGAAACAGCCATAACGCAGCACGGAGTGCACATCATTAACCACGGATTTGAGAGCCACGGCACACTCTGTGGGGTTCCCTAATCAGTCCCTTAGGGCTCGCCCCTCTGGTGATTTACCCCACTCTGTAAGCAGGCTCCCATTCTCTGCAGTGGGGACTTTCTGTGCTGGGTTTATAATCAGATAATTAAGCTCATTCTGCATCCTTCCCTTGAGCGACTCTGAGGCCATCACCCAGCCTACCCTCAAGTCCTCTCCGACGGGCTCTGGACCCTATAGTTAATGACAGGCACACACCTGCCATGGAAGGAATTCATTACCAAATGGATCAGTTGTGAAATGGTACACAGCTGGGAAAGAAAGGAGGGCGGGAGGGAAGCAGGAAGGGAGAAAAGATGCCAGGACAGAGGGGGGCGGGAGGGGAAGGACAGGAGCGGAAGACAGAGAGTGTCTTCCCCTGCCTTCCTGTGGGGGTTGTTTCCCATGGCCTCAGCTCATTACAGAGTCTCTAGTGCCAATGAACTGCTTTCTGGATGGATTACAGATTTTTTTTCCCTTTTCAGAAACATACAATTTTTAAAGCTAGTTAACTGCTCTAAAAAATGTCTTTCTAAAGGAAAATACATATGCTATTCTCACTTACAAAAATACGAGTTAGTTTACCTAATAAGTAAATTAAAACTAGTAAAAATTTTAAGACACCAAATCTGAAGATAAAAGATGTGGATTTGAATCCTGGGTTACTGTTTGCTGCCTGGGAAAATGATTTAGGGCAAACATTTGATTCCCAAACTCCTCAGTTTTTTCAGTCACAAAACAGGAGATTATAAACAGTGTCTGCATCACAGGGTAGCTGGGCAAAATGAGATAACCGTACGTGGAAAGCATTTTAAATGCCAATGAAGAACCACGTGGTTATTAGCAATTGGTGCTATTTTTATTATAGCCCCAGTGACAAACAACAGAAGGAAAGAAGGATACAGAACAGACAAAATAGAGAAATCATTTGTTTTCATTAAAAGTTATTCCCACATTACTATACATGGGCTAGAATGTCCTGAAACACAGAACAAGAAAGATGGTGGCAGAGGCATCACCAAGCTTAGGATGGTATTAAAAAGACAAGAATGGTGGGAGGAGATAGGGTTTCTTTTGATGTGATGAGTTAAAAAAAAAAAGAAATTAGGTATTTGAAGCGGATATCTAAACATAATAATTTATAGTTTATGCTTGAAGGCACGCCGAACCTGGCACATGCAGGTGCCAAACAAATGTGTGTTAACATTTTGATCTCCATGCTCAGCTGGCATTTACTAAGCACCTTCTACATGCCAGACATTTGATGTTCAAATGAATTGATTTGCAAATTGTAGATAGACTTCAAATCTTAGGTAAAAACTAAGTGTTCAGGAAAATCAATGCTGAAGGTAGGGGAATTTCTGGGATTTGTGGTCCTTTTAATATGCATGCCATTTATCAGTACACATATAATTTAACAAATATGAGTGTCACAAATGAGTAGATTCCCTTTCTTTCACTATTCAAAATAATTTTTTAAAGGCCAAAACATACCAGTTTAAAACAACTGAATCCCTTTTTAGTTATAAAAAACAATATGCTGATTAGACTTTCCTTCATGATATAAATACAATTCAATAAGCTTAATTCTTGTCCTGGATAATTCCTTAGTGATGGGGTAGCCTAAAAGTGGCCATCTGTTCACAATATCTAAGCATTTCAAGTTATCAATAAACAAGTACTTCTTAAACTCTATATTGTCTCAATTTTAGAAGTTTGGGAAAATTCAGGGAGAATGAATAAGCAGTCTATGAAACAAGATACATTATACGCAAGATAATAATATAGTATATAATGAAGCATATCAGAATGAACAATTGGATATAAGCCAGAACAGAACAGGGTGCTAATTCTGCAGTCAGATAAAAAAGTAGATTTTGAGAAAAATCAAAATAGGTTTGAGAAATTAAATCTATGTGTATTTAATTCATCAAAAAAATCTTCCCAGAAAAAATAAAAGTTAAGCAATCTGGAAGGATCATTAAATCATGGGTAGTCAGACCAAAAAGGGAAAGGGATTTCTGTCAGACGTCTGAGTTTACTGTAGAGACCATAATAAAGTGCCACGAACCGGTGGCCCACAGGATTTACTGTTTTGCAGTTCTGGAGGCTGACAGTCCAGCATCAAGGTGTCAGAAGGCCGCTCCCTCCGAGGGCTGTGAAGGACGGCTTGTTCCGCGCCCCTCACCGGGCTCTTGGTGCTTTGCTGAGAATCACTGGTGCTCCTGCCTCGTAGGTGCCTCATCCCCACCTCTGCCTTCAAGTTCATGCGACAGTCTCCCCATGTGTGTGTCCAAATCCCCCGATTTTATAAGGACAAAAGACATACTGCAGTAGAGGTCCACCCGCATCCAGTATGACCTCATCCAAACTAATTACATCTGCAACACTTCTATTTTCAAATAAGGTCACATACATTAGGGCTTCAATGAGTTTTTGAGGGACACAATTCAACCACAACAAAGATGAACCATCATGAGCAAAGGAAACGAAGAAGACAGCTGAAGATGACCTGCCGAAAGATTCACGGGTGCACAGCTTTGACACCAAGCCTTGGGACCCAGCCAAAGGGGTCTGAGCTCCATATGCTGAGCAACAGGAAGGCACTGTGGGCTCCCAGACAGAAGGCATGGTGTGTGGGAGACATTAGTGTGGACAGTGGGTCCTGGTCGGGTAAGTGGAGGGGGCAGGACACTAGAGAGAGGATCACTAAATAGAAGGTGATGTGAAGTAAAAAATATGACGGGCAGTGGCAGTCAGAATGAGATTAAAGGAGTCCAACAGAAACTCATCTATCAGAAAAAGATTATTCTTTTGGGGGATTCAGATTATACCAACTCATTTCCTATATATTCTTGTTAATTTGAAGAAATTAACAAAATATCTCACAAACATACTCCAGAGTTCATTAACCAGGTATCAATTACAATTTTGGTAGTTATGTGTAAAATGCAACTATTTAAATGACTCACTTATGCAAAATTATTTTCCTGCTCTTGGTGTAAGGCTCAAGGCTTGGACAGCAACAATGCTAGTGATTTTATGGAGTTTGGAAGTCAAGAAAAAGCTGCTTCATCATTACACACTTTAGGCCTGACCCAGTCGTGATTCCTGGTAACTACTGTGCACTAGAGAGAGAAACTTACCAAATGAATGATTTCTAAAGACACTCTCTAAATTGGACAAGAACAGACTCTTCAAGTAATGGAACAGAACAGAGAGCCCAGATATCAACCCACGCATATATACTCAAGCAATATATGATAAAGGAGCCATGAAAAATATACGGTGGGGAAAAGACTCTTCAACAACAGTGCTGGGAAAACCAGAAAACTACATGCAAGAGAATGAAATTGGGTTACTGTCCAACTCCATACCCAAAAGTAAACTAGAAATGGATCAAAGATATAAATGTAAGACATGAATCCATAAAACTCTTAGAAGAAAACACAGGCAAAAATCTCCCGAATATAAGCATGAGCAATTTCTTTCTGGACAAATCTCCCTGGGCAAGGGACACAATATCAAAAAAGAACAAGTGAGACAACATCAAACTAAAAGGCTTCTGGTCAGCAGAGGACACCATAAGCAGAGCAAAAAGGTGCCCTGCAGGGTGAGAGAATACAGTCATGAATAACTCATCTAATAAGGGGTTAACACCCAGAACATATAAAGAACTCATACGACTCAACACCAAAAAAAACAAATAACCTGATTAAAAATGGGTGGCATAGCTGAACAGACATTTTTCCAAAGAAGAAATCCAGATGGCCTACAGGCACATGAAAAAATGCTCAACATCACTAATCATCAGGGAAATGCAAATCAAAACCACAATGAGAGATCACCTCACACCAGTCAGAATGCCCACCATCCAAAGGATCAGAAATAACAAATGTTGGCGAGGATGTGGAGAAAATGGAACCCTCCTACCCTGCTGGTGGGAATGTCAAGTGAAGCATCCACTACGGAAAGCAGTATGGAGATTCCTCAAAAACTAAAATTAGAAATACTATTTGATCCAGTAATTCCACTTGCAGGAATTTACCTGAAGAGAACAAAATCCCTGATTCTAAAAGACCTATGCACCTCTATGTTCACTGCAGCATTATTTACAATAGCCAAGATACGGAATCAACCAAAGCGCCATCAGTAGCTGAATGGATAAAGAAGATGTGGTACATATACACAATGGAGTACTATCCAGCCATGAAAAAGAAGGAACCCCTGCCATTTGCAACAACATGGATGGACCTAGAGGGTATTATGCTGTGTGAAATCGGCCAAGCAGAGGAAGACATATACTGTATGATTTCACTCATTTGTGGAATCTAAAAACAAAGCAAGCAAAGCAGCAGCAGACTCCCAGACACTAAGCAGGGATGGGTGGTTACTGTGGGGGAGGGGAGGGGATAGAGGGGCACAAAATTTCAATTATGATATAAATTAATTACAGGGATTAAAGTACAGCATAGAGAATATAGTTAATGATAGTTCTGTAATATCTTTCTTTGTTGACAGACAGTAACTACACTAGTTGGGGTGAGGATGCAATAATGTAGATAATGGCTGAATCACTACATTACACACTGGAAAACAATATAACATTGTGTATGAACTATACTTCAAAGAAAATAATAAAACAATAAATAAATACAATGGAATGCAAAGATGGTCCTAACAATGTACAGTGGAGTATCAAGAAGGAAGATACAATCAAAATATCAGAAGCTCCCACTATTTCATTTAAATTGAAGATATGTAGCTAAGAACCATTCTGGGAAACAAGATGTCCAACTTAATTTTTTACTTTCATAGATTATATGTATTGACAAGAGACCAGATAAAGGGGAAAGTACTAAAAAGATTTAGTAAGAATCTACAGGGAACAAGGGACATTGAACAGAGATGAATATATAATTTTTAGATGAAAATATGATAAACACATTGGTCATAAGAAACATGTAGACCAATGCACTTCCAGATATTTTAGACCCTTTATACCTAAAAGCTGGACAAGCCATCAGTCATCAAATCCTAGTATTAGACTGCAAAACTCACTTAAGAACAAGAAGTTACATCTGCTTGGCTGAGACACTGTGGGGGGCTAGGGGAAGAGAGAACTTAAAAGGGAAAATGGGGGTGGGGAAGAAAAGCCCTTCCTTAGGCCCACTCCCCTAAGCCACAGCTTCTTCCTTCCCTTCATAAACAAACACCTGGAAAGATCCATTTTTCCCATCAGGAAACATTCGATCGCTCCAAACTGCCTCTCGTCACCACCTTTGCGCCCAGATGGCCCTACGTCCTCAATGCCAACCACAGCGCCTTCATGGAACCCCCTTGTCCTGGCGTCTGTGACACCAGCCTCTCTTCTCCGTCTGCTCACCTCTCAGCCACTACTCCACTGTCTCCATCACCGCATCTCCTTCTCTATAAAATGCTCAAGTTCTCGAGTTTACCTAAACTCTCTAGGCAATTTCTTTCATGCCCTCAACTACTATTTATATGCCAAGGAATCCAGATTTTACACACAGCTGAAACGCTGATGTCCACACCCAAGCATCTGCAGCTGGTTGCTGCCCATGGGTGTCCCCGAGGCACTAGTAGGGCACAATGCTCTTCCCAGCCAGTGTGTCTCCTAATTGACCAGCACCAGCGCCCGCCTAGTGCTCGGCCCAGAAACCTGGATGCTGACCCTAAGACCGCCCTCCTCACGCCTACCATCACAGGGTCAGGACTGTGTCACCTCACAAATGCTCTCGAATCACCCACACCTCCATCTGCACTCTTAGTGCCAACCACCACCATCTCCCACCAGTGGTCTCCCACATTCAGCCTCACCCCCACTAGCCTGAAGTGGAAGTAATTTATTTGAAACACAAATATAACCAAGACTCCTCTGCTTAAAACCTTCCATCGCTGCCACCACCGCCTTGCTCTCGGCATTAAAGCCTGAGTCTTGCTGCCTTTCAAGGTTCAAGCCCTGCTTGCCATCTGCAGCCCCTTCCCTTGCCCTCTGCCTTCCTTCAGTTCTTACAAAGTGCTTCTTTCCACCCCAAGGCCTTGGGCTTGGCTGGTTCTTCCACCGAGGAAATTGTCTTCTCTCGCACCCTTACATCTATGCCTCGCTGTTCTTCACCTCATCTTCAGGGCTCAGGGAAAACCTCCTCTTTAAGCACCACCACCCAGATGGGACCCCCATTAGCCTGTTTCTTTTTTAGGGTACTTCCACATGTGCAGTTAAATGCTCTTTGGTGTAATGATCTGCTTATTGTCTCTCTTGCCTGAGAGACTATCCGTCACATATATATCTTACTAACTGCTTCCCTCCTAGCCTAGCTTTGCGCAAAGCAGGTATTCAATAAATACTTGTCAAACTAATGCCAACACTGGCCAGTGCTACTTCAACCCTGATCAAGTGAGCTGTGGTAAAAATCAATAGTCTCAATTACAGTCGTGCCATTAAAACAACCTCACAGATTTTTAAATGAAATTTATGTTACTAACAAATTATCCCTTGCTTATATTTTTATATAATGAGTCTAATTTCTTAGAGGATCAGAACTCTAAGACCAGCTGATAGATATCATGTACAACTGCATAAAAATTGTTTTTAAAATGTTGCTTCTAAGAAGTCCAAACATCCTTGAAGTTAGCAACAGCAATAACGAAAGGAAAAGGAAACCAAATGTGATCAGATACTGCAAAACCTGTTAACGTGAATAACAAACGAATAAGTACATCCTCGTGTATAAAAAATTCAAGATCTCTAAAATAAACCATGGTTTTCCAACACTTGCTTAACTTTCAAAGATTGTATCTTTAAATGACAAGTAGATAACATGGAAGAAATACACAAACCATTTTTCAGTATGATCCATTCAGGATGGAAAACAGCTGCCCATCTGTGCTATGCATAAATTTGTAGAAAAAAAAACAATGATCTAGTCTTTACAACTAAACCAGTTTTCAATAGGTTACATTGATAAGTAATTTCCTCTGAATCTCTGGCCTCTTCCTTTCAGTTCTTTCATGTCTTAATAAATGGCAACACCATCCACGTGTTGCTTGAACTCCAAACCCCGACCCCCTCCATCCCTCTTGCATTCTCCTCCAGTAAGTATCTGTGAGTGCTGTCGGCTTGGCTTTCACAACACACCTCTCTGCCCTCTCATCACGCCACTCCCTTGACCCAGAGACCCCCAGCATCTTTGCAGAACCACCACACAGCCCTCCCGCTGGCCTGCCTGCTCACACGTCTGTTCTGCCCGCCACACCCAGACCTTGGCTCAGCTGACATACTGCAGCCAGAGCTGTCCTTCCCAGAGCAGGTCTGAGCACGTCGCTCCCCTGCCCGGCACACACCGAAAACCCCTACAAGCCTCTCTACCTCATTCTGGCCCCTACCTGATCCTCCCGTTACCTTCAAATGACACATCTGAGCATCACATTACGGCTCTCTTACTCTAGGGCATCTGCTACTCCCACTTAGGCTCTTTCTGCTTGCTATGACTTCCGCCTAGAATGTCCTCTTCTAAGCCTTTCAACGCTCCTTCCTCACCCCCAAGCCTCAGGTCAACAGTCAGCCATCCCCCATCAAGCCCCAGAGGCTGTCCCTGACCATCCCAGTTAAACTCATGCCCAACCCATCTCCCTCATGTCAACCTGTTTTTTTTTCTTCCTATGATTTATTACCACCTGAAACTGCCTTTTCTGTTTCTATGGTTACCTGCTTATTCTCCATCTTCCCCCTAACCAGGAAACTCACCAGCCTTATTCACCCTTTACTACCCAGCGCCTATGCTTGGTACACAGCAGGCGCTCACTGAAGACATATTACGTGTATGAACACACTCAACAACAAAAATGCAGCTCAAAATAGAAATTATCATAAATTAAGACTCAAAAAGAGGCAGCCCAGGACTTTCATCATGGGGTCCCACATATGCACGCTGCCAGCACCACTGGGGTCTCAAATATTAGTATATAATTTATAAATTAATTGTAAGTCAATTATTTCAATCTTTTTCTTATGAAAAATCTTTCCAAAAAGTAAGTTTAAATCTATTTCTTATGAAAAACCTTTCCAAAAAGTAATTTCAAATAAACCTGCATTATGAATCGGGAAAGGAAGCCATATGGCCTTCGTTCGGGAAAAAGGGAACAGTCTCTAGGACTCAATGGGAAGCTCATAAAGAGATACTTTGGGGAAAAATGGTTAATTTTAAAAATGAATTACAATATTTAAAGTGGAGAATCTACACTGAAAGCTAAGAGAAACTATGGGAATTTGTTTCCCAAGACCAGTCAGTCATCGAGTGGCTAAGCAGAGGATGTGCGTCTACACCTTGCCGGTGGACGGTCTCCAGGGACCGAGGTACACTCTGGACATTTGGAGAGGGGAAGTCTAGGACCCTCCAAATGCCCATGCTCCACCATATCGGGGTTCTTACTTGCAAGGCCCACTAGCTAGGCACATAATTAATGAGAATGGTTCAAATCTGTGCCTCGGGGAAATCATGCCTCACTACATCCCCTGGACCCCTGGGACCTCCATGAGCAGTCCAAGCCGCCGTGCTTGGAGTCCGTGGGCTCCCTCACCGTATCTGGGCTGTTTCCATGAAGAATAAACTGCCTAGGATATTAATGAAGACTTAAAAAAATAACCAGGAATCTATTTACTCCACTGGAGCTATTTATTAAATACCACAGAGCATGAATAAAACCACTGGGATTACTTGTAGTAGCAAACAAAAATAGCAGTGGGCACATTATCTCCTTGTAATTGATTGCCTTTGTGAGACAATATTTTCTGGAAAAATCTGACTCCAATTCTAACTGCAAGCCACAGTAATCGTATCAATATGGGAACTATCTGAATATCTAATTGTGAAATAAAGAAGGCAATTTCACAGTGAAAGTATTGTTTTAATTCCAGAAACCAGCCATATTAACTTATCAGTCTGACATGCAGCAGATAGCTAAAAAACTTTAATTGGAAAGATAATTATTCTTAGCTGATTAATATGCTTCAAATTAAATTCACTGCTTTTAATGGGCCCATCAACTTGACAACCTGGGAAATTAATAAATTTTGCTTGCAATAATCCTAGGCAGTTTATACAGCTGAGCTAGACATCAATACGAGGGTTACCTTCACAGTACGCATTGTCCTCTCGGAGTGCCCTGAAACCATCTCGACAGCTACAAACGGCCCTGTCATTCAGATTTCTGCAGACAGAATTCTCCATGCAGTTATGCCTTTCAGAACAAAAGTCATAACCTACAAGAAAAAAGAAATTTGTGGAGGTAAATGAACTATGACAAAGCAAATAAACTTGGTCCACGTAATATCTTCCTTTGATTTAGAAGCTATTTTTCCCTAAATGACTTTTGTACCTGTATCTCCATCTATTGTTTATAAAACCATATGCTTTGTGTACCAAAAAGGTTTTCTTTATGTTTAACTCAGTTACTGCCTACCTCAAGTTAATCTTATGTATCTTTGTTTCTGACTTTTTAAGTGCTTTCAAGTGCCTGGTAGTCTAATTATAGTCTCCCAAGTATCTGAAACAAAGAAAGATTATTGGAGCCCAGAAAGCAGTTTCACAGTAAAGAAGATAACATAGTAAGAAAGTGATCTGAGAACTAGGGGTTAAACATTATAAATGACTATGCGTAATACAGACCAGGTCAGATGAAAGGTGTACTTTGGGTATTTAAGAAGTGAAATAGTCTGGGATCCTTAAAAAAAAAGTCTAAACATGTTCAAAAATGAAAATTTTATCATTTTAATCTAATTTTCTTTAGAAATCTGCAAGACAAAGTATGTCCAGCCAAAAGAAGATGATTTTCATGAATTACATGGGTTTCACAGATTCCAGAGTCTTTATGAGAGGAAAGAAAAATGGAACAATTTATAAACAGTGACACCAATTACGTGTAATTTCTCAGAATATCTTTTTCCTGTGTGAATCCCCTGTTCAAAGATCACCTAAGATGCTAAAAAGGTTGGGCTCTGGAATCCATATTTAATGGAAATTACATAATTATACACCATTCAAACAATTTTCTAATTGCCTGATGGATAAGTTATCTATCCAGTTTTACATTGTCTCATGAATCATTATTTCAGTCCATATACAAAAGAAAAGAGACTGAAAGAATATATTCCATGTAGTTCAGAATAAACTCAGCTGCCTGTAGCCTGAAAAGACTTTTACTGAAGCAAATCAGGATGATGGAAGTTCTACACTGGCATCTTATTTGTACCCAAATGCCCACAGAAGGCTGAGGCTCCCTCAAGGAGGGCGGGCTGAGCTTCAGCGCAGCCGGCAGGTGCATGCTGGCTCCGCCCGCGGCCGGGTCCGTCCCACTGCGCGGCGCCCCCAGGACTCTTCCGATACCGCCCTGGAGTCAAAACATATCCCCCACGAAAGGCAACGACGATGCTTAGCAAAATATTGTTTACATGACTTAATAAGCCTCCAGAAGGATGATGTTCTTGAAATGGCATTAATAAACAGCATAGAAAAAACCAAATGAATTAGTGATTTCTACAAAAATAAAATAGAACAAAGGTATATACCAGAAAAATAGTCAAGAACAGCATTTAAGTCACTTTACAACTTAACATTTCTTGACAAGTCTTCACAATTTAAATTCTCATGATTAAGGCTAAACGTTTAGAAGTAAAAAAGAGTTCATTCTTACAAGGAAAATTTAAAAATGTTTTCTCCTAAGATCTCTGTATTTCCTCCTTTGTCATGTGGCTATACAGAGCCACATTCTTCAGAGGTATTCTACTGTCTGTACAATGTCTGAGGGGGGATAATTTCAGCTAAAAAGTCATCTTCATTCTCTATCCCAATAGCACAGCGTATCTTCTATCCACTCCAAAAAAGCCATGTCATATTTATTGTACGTTAAAACAAAGTTACTAAAACAACACTAGTCCACTCCTTAAGATACACAGAGAATTGAGATCGTGTTCTGAATCTTCGTATAATTTTACCTGCAATGTTTCCAACTTGTAGAGGCCAGTGGCTCTGAAAAGGCACAGTTCCTAATGCATTTTTATTTTCTATCATGTTTGTATTTTACAAAACTATCTTCCAACTTTTTACTTCGCTGCATTTTCCCTTCTCCCATTTTTCAGACTTGCCCATCTATGCCATCACTGTTCATCTGTGTGTCGCCTCTGTTACATCCCATCTCCAGACCTGCGTGAGTGGCAGGGAGACCCCTCAGCCTGGCATCAGACATGACGCACACACCGTGCAGGGTCCAACTGCCGCGATTCCCCGACCGTGAGACACAGTGCGATCCCCCCTCCACTGCTTCAGGTTCAGCAAAGGAGCACCTTACTTTTTATCGGATTGGTTTTTTTTATTAACCCAGAGACTTGAAAACTGAAAATTTCGTCAATCAAATTCTAATTTACTCTAAACAATGTCAGACAGCTATTTTGATTTATTATCACAACAAATAAACTGACTGAATCTATTAGTGGTTTTACTGCTTAGATACAAAATGCCAGGGTCAAAAGGCTCACTACTGAATTTAGAAAATTCAGACCCAATTAAAGTGGGTTGTTTCCAATCCATAGGGAATAACTTCAAAAAATCAGAGTTGAACAACTTCAGTAAACTGTATTTCTATTACCTTCACAGTTGCATTTCTACTCATGTGTGCCTGAATTTTGGAGTTGGAAGACCTGGAGTTATATCTGATCCCTACCACTTACTGGCTGTGAAAACCACTAGCTGTGTAAGTTAATTAACCTTTCTAAACCCTCAGTTTTTCTCATCTGTAAAATTAGGATAATATCCTCCTTGCAAAAATGTAAGGTTCAAATGGGATCACCTATGTAAGAGCATAACAGTGTAAGAATTGTTAGTGATCAAAACAGAGTATTACTAAAAAGCAACAAACCAAATAACGTCGAGGCTCCTATCCTAGGGGAAAACTCTGGTATTCGGGGTGGGAGGGCGGACCGGCGACCTGACACAGTCTGGCCCCTCCTCTCCCTTTTCCTTTGGGTTTCATCCCAAGGATACCAACTGTTCCACTCTTCTTGTAAGCTTTTCAAGTTTGGGTGGAGTTCTGTGTCTTTTACTAAGTGCAGATCTTTCTATAAAATATTAATATGCATTTCTCTATAACTGGTTGTATAGGAATACGTGGACACAAAAGGTCATGAGCAAAAGCAATGTAAAGGTTATACACAATAACCAGGAGAAAGGGAAAATAATAATTTTGAGATGAATATTTGTTGGTCTTGCCTACCAGCATCTCTTCCTCATTTTTGTGGAAAGAAAGCCCCATCGCGTTATCCTTTGGATGAACCCTGCTGTCAGCCCCCCACACACCCCTGCACTCCCCGCACCCCCAGCTCTCCCCATGCCCCCACACCCCCTGCACCCCCAGCCTTCCCAGCACCCCCCACACCCCCAGCCCTCCCCACAACCCCCATCCTCCCAGCGCCCCCCACTGGATCCCCACCCCCCACCCAATGTCCCCCCCCCATGCTCCTGTCCTGCTTTGGTTGGTTGGATTGGCTGTTTTATCGCTTGCACCTAAAAGAATGCTAACGTATTTAGGATTGTTTGCAAGATGACGAATAATCATGATCTTCCCAAAGGGTGGTTCATGTACATGGAGAACATTTTTTAAAAAGTACTGACAGCAATAACAGATAATCCCGTTATTTCATGGATATCACTGCGTAGGCATGAAACTAATTTTTTTTAAAAATGAGTTGACTAGCACTAGATACACAAAAATTAATTAATGTTATTAGTAATACCCAGATAACAAGAACCATGAAGTCATAATTGAATGATGTAGGAAACTGTATTACCCAGGAGTCAACAGAGAACCATCTCCTGCACATGGACCCCCCTTCCCACCTGCAATTATAAGGCACAACGAAGCAAGGGCAGACCGAGGTGGGCCATCCGGCGAACCGGACTCGGCGGTACTGTGAGCAGGGAAGTGGGCCACCAAGGGGGGGGAGGACTGGGAAAACCGCAGGGTGTCATTGCCCCATCTTTCTGGTTGGAGTCCTCCCCCAGTCACTGAGTCTCTGCCAGTCATGAGCTTCCTTGAAAGAGCACTCAAGGGTGACAGATGTGAAGGAGCATTTCTCCCACACCACTTCTGAGCTGCTGCATCAGAGGACAGCCGGCCGCGGGGAACTCGGGGGACAGTCTTGCTTGGGCTGATTTGGATGGAGCCTTACTTCAGTGAACAGCTGGGTTTCCAACCCCCGGCTGGGCCTCCAGCGGAAAGGTCACCACTTTAATCTCATGCTCTGCCCTCAGGGAGTGTTTACCAACCTTTATTGGACAACGTGCTTTGTCAGACGTGAACACAGTGTCTTTAGCACTAGGCAGACAGGCCTGGAAACTGGAGGCCAATTTTATTACAAATGAGTTTGTCAAAATGTATGTGCAGGGGTTGATGAAATGTAAGCCTTGAGAACTTGACTTTTTTTTTCTTAGTTTAAAAGTCAAAGAATGCCAGGAGAACTCATTTGTTTATTCTATATATTCTTGGTCAGAAATTGAAGCAAGTTTTGTTATAAATGGTGCTAAATGTATCAAGAAAGGCCAGTTCATCCAATTTCAGTTCCAGTATTCTCTAAGCCAGTGGTTCTCAATCTTGGCTGTGTAGGAAAATTTATCAGAGAAGTTTTTTTTTAATGCTGATAGCAAGACTCCATCTATCAATTGTATCGCAATCTCAGGTGGAAGGGGTGTAGGTCAAAATACGTTTTGTCATTGTATTTTAAAGTGTCAAATAAACAATTTAACTATAACAATTTTTGTAGCTTTTCCATTTCTTGCTGTTTGCAAAATGCCGGGGCTCTTTTAACAGTGAATGGATGCGAGCAGGGCTTCTCTCGGCCTCTGAACAGCTCTGTCTCAGCTCCGCCCCCAGGGCCCGGCCTAGCTGGTCCCCACTGATGTCGGTGCTGTTCACCTCCTGGATCCCCCAAGTCGCCCCTGGATGCTGCTGGTGGGGTACCGATGGCCATAAACCCGCAACTTCCTTTCTGTGGGGGTCTCTCTCCCCTCCCCTTGAACCTGGGTTGACTCACACCTGTGCACACCATTGGGATACAGAGAACTGATGCTGCAGGCACAGGTCTAGTCCGGAGGAGCCCCAAACCACCATTTAGGAAGCCTGACTACTACTACCTGATGGAGAGAGACCACAGGGAGAGGTCCTGGAGTTAAGCGGAGGGGGAGTCCTGGCTGTGCCCAGCCTTCCCGCCACTCCTACTAAGACGGTCCCCATTAGAGTGAGGCCATCCTGAACCTTCTAGCCCAGCCCAGCTGGGTGACCCCAGTTACCACTATGTGGGGCAGAAGGATCCCTGTCTGAATCCCTGACCTACGATACTGCAAAAGGTAATACAGTGTGGCTGCCTAAGCCTCTGAGCTACAGGGCAGCTTGTGACGCAGCCACAGGTAAGAGCTCGAGTGTGGTCCCGCTAACCAGCAGCGGCGTCTGGGAGCTTAACAGACACGCAGATTCTTGGCTCGGCCCAGACCTACTGAAGCGGGGTCTGCATTCAGGAAGATCCCTGGGGTGTCTGCATGCACACTGAAGCTTGGGAAGTGCCAGAATCCTTAGCTGTGGCTGCCAAAGAAACTCTAGGCAAGCTTCAGTTTGAGAGTCCGGTTCCCAAGTCAAATGAACAAAATGAGCATTCTTGATTCATAGCAAACTCCACACATCAAATTCCCTTTGTACCGGGTGTGGTGCAGGCCCTGCGAGGGTGCTCCTTAGCTGCTGAGCTATCCCGACAGCTCCCCCAAAGGCAGACCAAGTTGTAAACCACTCTGAGATTCCCAAGGAGCCTTCAAAGACCTGAGACTCTAACTCTTAATTGAATGGATGGAAAGAGGTAAAAAGAAACACTGCACCACCCTGACTAAAAAGTGGGATGGGGAGGACCTCGTGTCTACTTTTAACAGATTAAGTTACAAGAAAACAAAATGCTACATGTATTATAGTTTCTTTGCATTACTTTTTTCTACTCAAGCTTTGTTTTGCATCAACATAAGGCCATTATTTGAACAAGAGCTAGCAGCTCATTCAGGGCGGTTTGTTACACAGCACAATTCCAACAGGTCTGAGCACCAGCTACTCCCTCGAAGTTGTGGTGGGTGCTAAGGATACAGACATGAAGATAAGACCCAGCCTGCCCTCAGGGTGCAGCCCAGTGAAGGAGATGGACCCGCAGATGTGTAATCTCAGTGAAATACACATGGTCCCCAACTTACAATGTTTCGATTTGTAATTTTTCAACTTTACAATGGCATGAAAGTGATACACCTCTCCACAGAAATGATACTTTGGATTTTGAATTGTGATCTTTCCTGAGCCGGTGACGTGCGGTGAGACCTTCCCTCGTGATGCTGGACGGGGCGGCCCCGCGGCTCCCAGGTGGCCAGGCCACCACCAGGGCCCACAGCCGATGCACCCCCAGCCTTTCTGCACCTGATTTTCACTTTCAGCACAGGATTCAATACATTACATGAAAATCAGCACTTTATTATTAAATAGGCTGCGTGTGAGACGGCTGTGCCCAGTGTGGGTTCAGGTGAGCATTCTGAGCACGTGCGAGGTGGGCCGGGCCGAGCTGCGATGTTCAGGAGGTTAGGTGTATTAAATGGATTTCCAACTTAGAATGGGTTTATCAGGGCATAACCCCATCATAAGTCAAGGAAGATCTGCACAGGAAATGCATATAATTTTGTGACTGGTAGGTATCTTAAAGAATTTCAAGTAATCATCCTTTAATGTCTGAATAATAAAATAGTAAATTTAGAGCCTTTAGTAACAGGAAGTCCCTGCCTCCGAGGCAGCCCACTGCATTTCTGAACAGCTCAACTTCACTGCTCCCTCATGTTTAACTAAAAACGAGGTCCCTCTTCTCCCTGCATCTGGGCTAACAACCACAGGACACGCAGAACCAGAGGTGCCTGTCTGATGGCCCGTCCGTTCTCTGTGCACAGAGGCCTCTATGTGGAGAGAGGGGCTGAGAAGACAGATCCAAAGGGATCAAGATGGAAATCATGCTGAGTCCGTTATAAACACAAACTGAAGAGAAATGAAAGGAGAAGCAGACGGAAGAAAGAAGCCAATAAGATAAGAGTGCCCTGTGTAAGTTTCTTCAGCGGGTCATCCGACTCAGAGCAGCACACAGACGCCCGCAGGACGCCTGGGGCATCGCAGTGTTGATGCCGCAGCTTTAATCAGTATTTTTTGACTCCCTACTGAGCGCTAAATTAGGAAAACATTTAGGGAAATCAGCTCCTTATAGGGACTTCTATTTCATGTAGTGGACGTAGCCTCCTAGAATGACTCAGGCACATAGATTTCATTTCACAAAACAGTCTTACCTTTACAAACTTTGCAACAGCTGTGGGACAGGGTAATCTGATGAGACTCTGCGCAATCCAAGACGGGGCAGCCTGGACTCTCAGCCAGCTTCATGCTTTGGTCCTGTCAGACAGCAGAAAACAAAGGCTTCAAACCTCTCCACTAGGACCTACTAAGAAGTTTCCAGATCCAGCGTCCAAGAGGGCTCTTCTGAGATGAGGGCAGAATTGCCATCCTGAGACCCTCTGCACAGGCCACAAGCTTGCTTGCTAAGTGACATGGCATCGCCACGGGGAATGGCTGTGCGCCGCACTGCGGCTGTGCCTGCACCGTGCCGGACATCTGGGTGGTCCGAGATTCCTGCTAGTTCTAGAGCACGCTGCACACCCAGGTGACACCATGGCAGAGACACAGCTTGAAACAGACCCACAGCACCCGTGGAAACAGCCGCAAGTAAAACCAAGTTTCTAAATATTCTCATTCAAAGTTCTCTAAACTGTTGGAGATTCTCAGGAATCTTGGGAATCCACAAAATGGTACAGAGAATGGAAGTAGAATTTATGTCCATTGTGAATAAATGCCTTGCATATTTTCTGGCATGCAATTAGCACTCAGAAGTATTTCTTGAATGAATGAATAAATCAATATAAAATGACTATAGTTCAAGCAACCAAAATCCTTCTCAAGGAAAAACCAAAATACAAAACACTTCTCTGATAAAAGCAAATATCTGGCTTCTATACTATAAACCTCCAATCTGGAAAAAGCAAGGGTCATTAATGATGTCCTACTATACTGACCAGCACGTAAGTAATAAAGAGCTGTTGGAACTCACGGGCTTCCATTTTAATATTGCTCAACAGCTTAGATTCTGAGATGCCACTTCTGTAAGTACCCCTTTTACAGAACAAGTCCTCATTTTAGCATCTCCCTCTCCCTGGCTTATCCGTGGAAAGGCCCTTCTCTAAATCATCAAAACCTCTTATCAGGAGAACGGCAGGTCACGTATACAGAGAAGTCAAATGCTAGTTTTCCTTCAGTTTGACAGTAATATCCATTCTGGTAATCTTATTTTCACATCCACAGGGTTTTTCTGTTACTATTAAAGTCACAGGCCCCCCAGAACACGTGTTCAAGGCCACAAAACTGACAGTGAAGGAACAATAAAGGACTGAAATTGGGAACCCAGGACATGGGAGCATGACAGGGCTGTCAGTTACGCACAGGTGTGAACACAGGGGCTAAGGGGCCTCAAGGGAGAAGAAGTAATGGAAGCCCTTAATGTCAAGAACTACAAAAGTTCATGCTAATCCCGCAGAACTGTGCTGTACCATCAGCAGCCTCTAGCCACATGATGCTTTCAACACCGTAAATGTAAAATGCAGACACCATTTTGAAGGCTTAGCATGACAAAAGATTTTAAAATAACTACATGTTAAAAATGGTAATACTTTGGCTATATGGTGTTAAACATGGAAAATTTAGCCTAATAAAAATTACGTTTGTGACTTGTATGATATTTTTTATTGGTCAGCACAGTATTAAGGGGTTAGGGAATGGTGTCTTGTTTGAGTAAAAAAAGGTAATATTTATTATTTGCTTAATATTTACCAAGTACCTGCCTCTACAGGCTCCTCTCTAAATCAATTTTTAAAGTAAAGTCATTTTATAGCTATTTTAAAATCAAGTGGGCAACTATCCCAGCAAATTTCTATACCATAATTATCAATATTATGGAACAAACTGATCAAATGAAAAGAATACACACACATACACGTTAGGGAGAGGAACTTCAAATGCCCTCAAGGTTTTTAATTAGAGCTGATATTTCAAAGTTGGAGGTTTACCATTAGAAACCAGCTGAAAAAAGTTTTCTGTCTTCCCTAAAGTAACTTTTCTCTGATTTCTTTGTTTCCATTTGGAGTCATTAGCGCTCACTCTAGGTCTTCCAATCATTGTATTTATCGTGGACCTACTCCACCAAAGCCACACTGGTGTAGGGACATTAATAATAAATCCGTCTTGAAATACAGGTTCAGCAACTCGTGTTAATGTTCCTACACGTCAGCTTCCTTATCTTTAAGATGGCAACCGAGACCACAGGACGGCCAGTTCAAAGCCAAAAGGAGAAGCTAGAACACTCTGGAATGGGCATGAAGAAATCAGAGCTTTCACGTTCCAGGAATCGAATCTGTCACTGTCACAATCTTGCCTCTATTGTCTCCTCCTGGTTTACCCAAAAGGACTTCCAACTTAAGATGAAGTGTACAGCTCACTTCCACCGGTTCATATTGGTAAAATTCTTAGGATTTTCCTTTCCCCAGCACTATCATATAAATGCTCACGGTTGACTGGTGGGTGACGCTAGCAGAGTAAACCATTTATCTTAGTTTTCTACGTAACCTATACCTCTTGAGTCATCCCCAAAACCAATGTATGGGAAGCATTTAAAGAGGAAAATTAAGGACCAAATGTAAATGCAGCCCTAAAGTGGACACTTTCTATGTAGACAGTTTCCTTTAAAGAGAACATGGCTTGATATACATTATAGTTTATAAAAGGCAAATATGAAAAGTATTATGAACACATTTACTCTTTGAATTAGCAGGTGAAAGAGGAGAGAGAAGAATCTTCATTTCCTTCAGAAGCAAACTTCAAGAGACCATGGCAGAAAATTCATTAAGAATTCCCCTTCAAATTGTTTAAAATATTCTCACCAAGGGGATTAAGATCAAATTCGTCTCACTTCCATCCAATAGCTAATTTTTATTGGGTAAGTTTTATGCTTTGCTTTCCACTGCACATCACTCACATGGATCAAAAGCCATGAGTGACAACAGTCTGCCTGACTTTATCTACATTTTCTTCACAACAGCAAACAAGGACAATTTGAATTTGGAAACTATGACAACTTCACGGAACTTCCACTGGATATAGCAACATTTTTAGTTACTCTGAAAATTATTTTATAACATTAATTTACATGTCTGCAAAAGTAATGGAAATTTTTGTACATTTGAACTACACCCTCAATTTTCTCTTTGCCTCAGAAGTTTTAAAAGTATTACAAGGATGAGCTTTTAGAGAAACATTTTCTGTGTTTATATGATTGAAGGAATTTTGAAAGACCCATGAAGATTTGCCTACCTTGCACTCATAAAGAACACAAGCTCCAGAAGAGGAATAGACGGTATTTCTCTCTCCTTCAAAGTAGGTTCGTCCTTGAAACTGGCATATTGCTTTGGAATAAAAAAAATACATACATTTATTTTTCTTCAGAAAAATATTTCAGAGGCATTCAGATCATTTTGCAACAATTTTGCTTGTTCTTACGCCTTTTCAAGGGGCTTGAGAATCTATAAACCTAAATTCAATCTAACATGAGGCCCACGCAGGCTCCAGCATTGTCATGTCCACTAAGCTCACAGAGTAGAATACGGTACAAAAAGGATAAGAACAATGGCGAGTCAGAATTAGACTGAGAAAAGGGGAGCCAGTGAGCAGACTTGCAGCCAATTTCCTGGCAGCGAGATGACAACCTACTGAGGGTGTGGTAAGCAAGTGCTCAGAGCAGCTGAAGCCAGGGGCAGCATAAATACAGGAGAAGTTCATTTTTACAGACAATTAAAGAATTTTAAAATGAAACTAGAAAGAAGCTGTTTCAATTCCAGCATATACATGTAAACTGTAGGTGTCCTGGGTTAGTACTACTTTGTCTGTGAGTGCACACCGATCAGAGGGTGTGGAGAGCTCTTTGCGGGGCCTGCCTCACCTCCACCACAATCCAACTTTTAAAACAGAACTTCAGATGTGATAGGGAAACACTTCCAATTGGTGAAAATGCATAGAAAGTATCATATACTTTTTGAGACTTTGAAAATATTTGCAATTCACACAAACATTTTACCAACAAGAATTGTTTGTTTGCTTTGAAATGAAGGCTTCACACTACCAAGGTGACCTACACAGAGAGTTACTCTGAAGCTAATGAAGCTCGGCCTTCAGCATCCCTCTCTGGCTTAGACCCTGAAGACTCTGAACCCCCTTCTGCATTGAAAGGCACCCCACACTGTACACGTTTTGGACCCCGCAGCACCTAGAGAAAGGCCATTGGAAATGACCATCTCTGATAGGAAAAGATGTAAGTGGTTTGTTAGCCTGTTTCCTAAATCCAATTCTCATTTTAACAACACAGACTTTATAAAATGGATGTGTACATTTTCTTTTAATTCCATGGTATGAATTTGAAAAAGTCTTTCCCTCTTCAGAATTTATATATTTCTATTACCTTTAAAATCATTGGGTTATCTAAGTGTCCATCAGTAGATGAATGGATAAAGAAGATGTGGTACATACACAATGGAATATTACTCAGCCATAAGAAAACAAATCCTACCATTTGCAACAACATGGATGGAGCTAGAGGGTATTATGCTCAGTGAAATAAGCCAGGTGGAGAAAGACAAATACCAAATGATTTCACTCATATGTGGAGTATAAGAACAGAGAAAAAACTGAAGGAACAAAACAGCAGCAGAATCACAGAACCCAAGAATGGACAACAGCTACCAAAGGGAAAGGGACTGGGAAGGATGGGTGGGAAGGGAGGGATAAGGGTGGGGGAAAGAAATGGGGCCTTATGGTTAGCATGAATAATGTGGGGGGGGGGCACAGGGAGGGCTGTGCAACACAGAGAAGACAAGTAGTGATTCTACAGCATCTTACTACGCTGATGGACAGTGACTGTAATGGAGTTTGCGGGGGGAACTTGGTGAAGGGGGGAGCCTAGTAAACATAATGTTTCTCATGTAATTGTAGATTACTGTTACCAAAATAAAATAATAAAAATAAAAAAATCATTGGGTTATCTTATTAGCACTCTGCCCTAATAAATAAGATTTTTGCTTATTTCACGATATGTGGAATCTTAAAACAAAACAAAACAAAATGAACAAAAGAGCAGTAGACTCACAGACACTGAGAAGGGATTAGTATTACTATGGGGAGGAGCTGGGTAGGGGTTGGTGGGTGAAATAGGTGAAGGGGATAAAGAGACACAAAATCTCAACCATAACATAAGTTAGTCACGGGGATGGTAGTGCAGCATGCAGAATATGGCCAATGGTTCTGTAACATCTTCTATGTTGACAGATGGTAACTGCACTAGAGGGGGTGAGGATTTAATAATATGGGTAACTGTTGAACCACTGTGTTGTATATTTGAAACTGATATAATATTGTATATCAACAATATTGAAAAAATAAAGAATCCATAGAGATCCCAATGGATCAATTGAAAATTATAAGCAATAAGGTATTACAGTAAAGTGTATGGATACAAAAAAAATACATGAAAATCAATAGCTTCTTGATATGAGCAAAAATTAGGCTATAAAATGAGAAATGAGATAACCATCATAATGACAAAATAATCATGCTGGGTAACTAAACGTTAAGATGGAGCATACATTTTCCACTTTACCAGTTTTTATCACTATCTTTTCATTTCTTCAACATAGAACAGCTTCTGTTTATTCTCATACTTCCAATGTTGTTTATCCATATGGAGTTAAAAAAGAACACTTCTGAAATTATTTTTAAATCCATATCTCTGTCAGTTAAGGAAAAGTTAGAAGAGGGCACCTGTTTTCAATAAAATGGGAGCGAAAGCAAATTTTTCTCATTTGTAGGAATGAAATCTACTCCTGTGTAATTATTGGGCAGATAAAATAAGACTGTTAAAGAACATACCACATGAGGCTGTCATGAAACACCCCATAGTTAGCTCTATAGCCAGCATCTAAGAAAAAATAGATGGTCTGAAAACCAGAGAGGATTTCATCAGTGTTTATTTCTGAATGGACATCAAGTAAGTGGACTGCTGTGGACGTCGCAGGTTCCTCTCGAGTAACCAATTCCCAGGTATCACCTGCTCCAACCACACTAGCCTTGCTCAAACATGCTAATAAGCTTGCTTTATTCTCATGGTGTTCGTTCCCTCTCTGCTGAGAATGTGCTCCCATCCACATCGGCCTGGCCATCTCTCACACCACAGGTCTCTGCTCAGATGTCCCTCACCTGAAAGGCCGTCCCTCATGGCTCTCTAACCCCTTCTATTCATGGGCCTTGGAACCTGAATTCATACTGTGCACACAGAACTTTTCATTGAGTAAACAGAACTCAAAGGAGAGCATCATAATATAAGTGGTTTGTTAAAAAAAAAAAGATTTTGCAACATTATTTTGAAAAAGAAAAACTATCAAGTTGCCTATAATAATTGCTAAGAAGTCAGACATGCTTTTATTAATATGTATGGCTGCATAAATATTCATATTTAAAATGTAAGCCCTCTTTCATCTTCTCTGAAAAATGAACTGATTATTTAAAAGCTGCATATTTAAATAATGGAAGGCGTGCATGGTTGCACGGTTCTAAAATGCCGTCCTTCAACGGATCTCCTTACTCAGCCTTTATTAACTAATTTTACCACATAATGTACATCACCAGTGAATTGATTTTAAATATTTGGAGCTTGCTGGAAAAGAGTACAACTTGCTTATGTAAATTATATTACTCAAAAGCTGGCTCACTCATGAATATTCAAAGTGAAACTACAGATTTATCAGAGGCACACTATCACATTATGAATTAAAACAGCATTTAAAGATCCTGATTGTTTGTAAAACATATCTGTCCAACATGTAATTTTAAGAGTGTGCTTTTTTTCTTATGAAATCCAGTAACTTCCAAATACCATGATCTGGCATTTTGTGTTTTCCATTATACTTAGTAAGTACCACATTTTATAAGATAATGGGAATAAATAAAACCTTCTTACTTCTATTCAGCACCTGCCATTCAAAGTTTCTAAGCCTATTAAATTCCATGACTTGGTAACTGCAGCCTATTCAACTCCAAGAGTATGCTGAAGAAAAGAACTGACGCTCCAACTCTTTGTTACAACTAAAGAAATGCAAGGGTAAATTCTCCTTACACAAAGTCTTGTGATAATTTAGCATTAATGCACGGCAGATGGACCTTCTGTTCTAAACTCTTAATTTAAGAGTCAAAGAGGCAACTGGGGACGGACAATAGGGCACCAGATGGACCTGGCCAGGGACAATATACAGAAATGAATGACATCACAGTTGCTTCATTTCCTTCCACACAGTGAGCACAAACAGGGTGAGCTCTGCTTACGGAGAATCCAAAGTGAGTGATTTTTGTCTCGCTTCTCTTTTGATCAGCTGCTGTAGTTCTCTGCAGTTCTGAGGTTCACCCCCAATGCCCAGTAATGCCAGCAGGGTACGACTGCCCTGGTCTCCTTAGGGCGGAAGTCTGTAATCATTTCTAAGAAACAGGGGATCCTGAAAATACTACCAGGATGTTTCTAGGACTGAAGGGTAGACTGATGGAGTAGGATTCACGTTAATTTATTAATACACATAACAGGTACATACTGAGCTCCTCCGACACGCCAGGTAGGCTGTTAGGTACTAAGATTCAGAGATGAATGAGACACGATTCCTGCCCTCACTATTTAGGTGGGCAGACAGACCCATATACAACTAACTACAGCAAAAGCCAAATGAAGTCCCCTAACTGAGAAGTCCATGATTTATACATAAACATGAGACTGAACAGTGAGCTCCTGGGAGGGATCACCTGGATCAAGGCTGAGGAGACAGACGACACAGTACCGGGAAAACATGTCACCCTAGGGCTAAGGAACAAGGACAGGAAACGGTTTTCCTGGGGCCCGTGTAAGCCAGTGGTATGGGAGAGGGGCTGCCCAGTGGACACCATAATCATGGGAGACAGCTGACCACCAGAAATGCAGCCCGGGGCAGAGAAGCAGGGGAGAGAGATGGCCCCGGACTTGCCTCCTGCTTCCCGACTTCCTGCCACTGCCCCTGAAGGCAAACCCCCCCCAAAAGCCATCTGGCAAGGAGACCAGACCAATGCAGTCAGCAGGAGCCGGGCTCCTGGGGCCTGGACAGGGCAGAGGCGAGAAACTGGAAGCACAGTGCAGGGTGCCCAGCTCAGGGGCCTGTCACGTTAATTCACCTTAACCACAAAAATGTCTAGTTTACAAGGACAGGTTGCTTAGAAGGGCATGAAAAAGTGCAACACAAAACAAATAAATTGTGAAGCGGGAAAATGGACACATTTAAAAACTGCTGGTCCACGTTAAGGAAAAAGTCAGATAGCTTATCAAAATGAGGTCCCTAGGCAAGCAGAAGGCACAATGAGGAACTGAGTTCTGGAGAGATCAAGTGTCAAAAGAGAGGAGGGAGAGCAGGCGAGGCCTGTGCCCTGATATTAACCAAGCCCAGCGCTGTGGCAGGCAGGGGAAAACCTCAGTGGTGATACTGAGTGTAGCTACCACAGCCCTGCAGGACACCTGCAGGACACCTCCAGGACGCCTAGGCGGAAATGCACCTGCCTGCGTGCCCTTCCCCAGCAGAGAACAAAGGAAAGGAAACACAGCCTCCACAAAGCAATAAGCAATAATTATTTCTCTGTATCGATTTCTTCTTTAATTCAACTGCATTCTTTCACATGTTCAAGGTCAGCCTTCACATCTTTCCTAGTTTGGGGAAAGCTGGATTGCATATACAGCATTAAGTTTCTTGTGACATAACTCTGGGTTTCTATGCCCCAAATCATTTACTAATTTAAAGCAGAATTATATCATTAAGCTATATTTTCAAAGATTATGCTAAGTGATGTATTGAGCATATTGCACATACATATTTTTAAGACCTGAAGATTCTAGGAAGATGGATATTAATTCATTCACACAGTCTTATCACTCTGCACTCTGGGCCCCCATGAAATCAGACTATCCCACAGCACTACAAGTATCTTATGTTCTTCATGTTAACCAATGTCAAATGCATATTAACTCTGACTCTGGTATATGCTACTGTTCGCACAACTCCAGAAACACCACTCACATCATGCTTTGTGTGATTATGTCACCCAGAACTGTCCGATGCACAGCCTGTTCAGCCAGAGGTGGTGACACTAATCTGAACTTGGGAAAATTCAATGGGATGATATAACAAATGGCATACATGTTTTACCAAGACTATATCGAACATCACTAATTACATAGTTACTAGCACTATAATTATGAGAGAATCTGCAAAAGCAATTAATGTGAATTATTTTTATTTTATTCCCCCCCCCCCCATTTTAACAATTAATAAGAAGTAGGAAGACAGGAACTGGTACAGATGCAAATTTGAAAGTCACC
Organism: Manis javanica; assembly: GCF_040802235.1. Classification (NCBI taxonomy): domain Eukaryota; kingdom Metazoa; phylum Chordata; class Mammalia; order Pholidota; family Manidae; genus Manis; species Manis javanica. The sequence continues at coordinate 1,473,659 of NC_133170.1, read as the reverse complement.
AGTTGTGAAAAAGCAAAAAGTAGTTGATAGCACAGATTAAGAAATGGGTAAGTGAAAAATGCCAGTAAAACTTTCAAAGTCCTAAGTTACACGTTAAAACCCTGATTAAAGGTCATTAATGCAGAGATAGAAAATGCAGGTCCCTCTAATGAGATTTAAGTCAACTTCCACAAAACTTTGTAGAAAGAACTGTCCAAATCTATCTACAAATATCATGGAATGTAAAGGTAAAAGTGCGCATTATGTTTCCCTTGTAAACACCCCTAGCTCACATCTCTTCAGCTTTTCTTTTATTACTAGATTCAAATACATTAGGTCTACTTTAAAACTTCCTAGTTGCTACGTACACCTTTGAAAATGATCCAACACAAAACTAAAAGTTGTAGGTACCAAAAAGAAAACCAGTATAATTCACTTAGGTGAGAAATGAGAGTTAGGGCTTCTGTGAAATTATCTCGAAAACACCAGCTATCAGTGATCTTTGGATTGTTTAAGCTGTCTGTTAAGGGCAAAATTATATACAGCAGTTGTTTTTATATGGTGTTCTTTGAAATCTTGATTTTCTCTGGGACAGCTCTTAAAAATTCCATGTACAATGGCAGTTACCTTATTCTGAGCCAACATGACTGTTACTTGTTACTGATACACAAATCAAAGCTGCTGGATAAGAAAATATCTCATTAGCTGTGATTATGTATATTTGTATGTTTATTACAGCTTTTCAAAAAGAACATACAATAAATGCATTCATGAGGCAGGCTAAGATTCTGTGGAGTCAAACAAAAAAGTCTAAAAGTGTTTCAATAGTCTTAAAAGACTCCAATCTGCTATGCTGCATTTATCCAGCCCATGATCTTTTTTGTAACCTGGACTCACTTGGAGTCAGTTCTTAACAGTATGGTTGAAATACAAGTCTTGAGCACTAAGTGCTATAAATTAATTTCCCTCTTCTACAATGCTTAGATCTCTGCTAGAAAACTGAACACATTTTCCCTGCTGTCCAGTGAGTTGCATGCTTGTGTCCACCTTTCCTCCGGGAGCACAGGGACAGTGCCCTGTGTGTCTCTGAATGCTATTCAGTACTGAGCACCAGCCCTGAATAAGAAATCATAAAGCTTTGTTGAATTTTCTAAGTTCTCTTCTAGCTTCCTGCTTGGTGAGCAGCTGGAAAGCAAGTAAATTGGACTGCGGTGACCCTCCCATTCCCTGTGCACTGGCGGTGCACACTTTGATTTGGGCTTTTGTTATAAAAGTTCTCTAAATTGGGCCTCACAGAAATATTTTGCCATTCTGGGAAAATGGCAGCTTCTTTTTCACTGCAACAGAGCCAAGCACCTGACCAGGAGTGGGCGGGAAGAGGCAGCTCCTGCCGGGGTGCTGACTTGTTAACGCGAGAAATACCAGACAACATGAGCAATGGAAGTCGCCTGGGACGGTCTGATGACAAAACTTTCTCCTTCCCTACATTAAACCAGTTTCTGTGAGTCAATGCTATTTGAAATGACCAGAACTTCAGAGTGTTTAAATAATTCACAAATTCATTAATCATAAATGATCACTTCCTTTAACTAAATCCCATTAACTGTTTGGGAATTTAGTTGTTTGCCAAGCTAATATTAGCATTTAGAAAATGAGATCATGACAGGAGATGCAGGACCCTCCTTCCCATTTTATGTACATCACGTCCTTGGGCTTGTACAGGGCCAAGGAGTGCTTCTCCTAGAAGGCCTTCATTCAGATCGGCAGCCTCTCCTTCCAAAAAGAGAACAAGCCCTGAAACACCACAAACTAGCAGCCGTGAGGTGTTAGGAGGCAAAGGAGGATAAAAATAACTACCAGATAGAATAAAAGCAAAACTTCTAACACTGTGTTCAGACCGGCTTTGGAATAGGTCCTTATTCTGGGAAATAAGAATTGGGTATTTAGAGTAAAATAGCAGAAAGGCTGAATCTATAGCCAGAAAGAAGGATTCAGTGCTTCTACCCCTAATTTAATTCTATCCATTTAAATTGCAACTAAGATACATTTTAGAATTCTTTTTATTTAGCCACCTTTCCATCACTGGCCTTATTCTTGATCCTGGCATACATACTACATGGAGCCTTTCAAACAGACAATGTAATCAATTCATTTAGTCTCCTGGGGCTAAGAAACACACGTTTAATGAGAGGAGGTAAAGATTTAGAGAAAAATATAGTATCCATATCAATATATGACTACCATTAAAGTGAGGAACACACATGACATAACAGATACTATCACTTAACAATGAAAACATAATTTATCATATTTTAAAGGAAAGTTTATGTATTATCACTTTCAAAGCCAAGACTAGAATGTACCTATTACTCCTTCTGTGTATCTTTTCTTGCCACTAAAAATCCAACGGTGAAAGATTTGTACTCTGAAAAATGTAAGATACTCATGAGAGAAATTAAAGAAGACACCAATAAATGGAAATCTATCCCATGTTCATGGATAGAAAGAACTACTATTGTCAAAATAGTCATCCTGTCCAAAGCAATTTATAGATTCAATGCAATCCCTAAGAAAATAGCAACAGCATTTTTCAATGAACTAGAACAAATAGTTTTAACATTCATATGGAACCACAAAAGAACCCAAATAGCCAAAGCAATCCTGAGAAGGAAGAACAAAGCTGGGGATATCACACTCCCTGACTTCAAGCTCCACAACAAAGCCACAGTAATCAAAATAATTTGGCACTGGCACAAGAACAGACCCATAGACCAATGAACAGAATAGAAAGTCCAGATAGAAATCCACATATCTATGCTCAATTAATATATGTAAAGGAGCCTTGAATATACAATGGGGAAAAGAACGCCTCTTCAACAACTGGTTTTAGCAAAACTGGATAGCAACATATAAGAGAATGAAACTGGATTACTGTCTTATACATAACAGTAAACTCAAAATGGATTAAAGACCTAAATGTAAATCATGAAACCATAAAACTCTTAGAAGAAAACATAGGCAGGAATCTCTTGAACATCAACATGAATAATTTTTTTCTGGATATGTCTTCCTAGGCAAGAGAAACAAAAGCAAAAATAAGCCATGGAACTACATGAAGCTAAAAAGCTTCTGCCAGTAAAGGACACCATTAACAAAACAAAAAGGCCACCTACTGTATGGGGAGAAGATATTTGCAAATGATAAATCCAATAAGGGGCAAATATCCTAAACATATAGCAAACTTGTACAACTCAACACCACAAAAACAAATAACCCAATTAAAAAATGGGCAGAGGTCTTGAACAGACATTTCTCTAAAGAAGAAATATAGATGACCAACAAGCACATGAGAAGATGCTCCACATCGCTAATCATCCGGGAAATGCAAATCCGAACCACAGTGAGAGATCACCTCACACCAGTCAGAACAGCCACCGTCCAAAGGATAAGGAACAACAAATGCTGGTGAGGATGTGGAGAAGGGAGAGCCCTCCTACACTGCTGGTGGGAGTGCAAATTAGTACAACCACTGTGGAAAGAAGTATGGAGGTTCCTCAAAAAGCGAAAAATAGAAACACCATTAAATTCAGTAATTCCACTTCTAGCAATTTACCTGAGGAAAACAAAATCCCTGATTCAAAAAAATATACACACCCTTATGTTTATTGCCACATTATTTACAATAGCCAATTGTATGGAAGCAACCTAAGTGTCCATCAATAGATGAATGGATAAAGAAGATATGGTACATATACACAATGGAATATTGTTCAGCCATAAAAGAAAAGAAATCCTCCCATTTGCAACAATACAGATGGATCTAGAGGGTATTATGTTCAGTGAAATAAGCCAGGCATAGAAAGACAAATACCATACGATTTCACTTATTTTTGGAATATAAAACAAAGCAAAACAAAAGGAATAAACAGCAGTTGACTCATAGACACCAAGAAGGGACTAGTGGTTACCAAGGGGGAGGGTTTGGGGTGGGGCAGGAGGAGGACAAAGGGGTACAAAAATTCTCAATCATAATATAAGGTGGTCACGGAAACAGTAGTACAGCAGGGAGAATATAGCCAATGATTCTGTAACATCTTTCTATGTTGACAAGGGAGTAACCACACTAGAGAGGGTGGAGATTTAATATATGGGTAACTTTTGAACCTTTGTACCATACAATTATCAATGAGACGTCAATAAAAAAAGGAAAAAAATCCAATAAAGTCAGTCAAAACTTGAGCACTGTTCCTTTCCAAAATGATTGCACCTTTTAGATACATGCTATTTCAGCATTACAGTGAAGGATATGTTGAACATAAGATGTTTTATGATTGTAAAGCATGACCCTTTTCATTATAAACCACACTTAATACTCAATTAAGAGGCTGCAAACAAAAACCCTAGAACCCTGATCATGCAGTTTTAAAACAGCCTCTTGTGTACAGGGAAAGCAGGGCGAGGGGCAGTACTGCGGGCTAGCTCTCTTAGGAGGACACATCTCAAATGCGGTTTCCTGAGAGATATATTAATAACGCCTTCCATTATGCAAAGATGAGCCCAGGGAACAGAGGAAGCACAGGTTAGAGGGAAGCAGCTCCATGCAGAACAAGACATGCAGAAGGGACAGCACAATGGGGTAGGGGACAGAGAAACATTAGCGTACACTTGAGACAGAAGAGGACAAAGGACTACAGGGAGGAACAAAACGGTGAATAAGAGAAGCAGGACAATTTCATGGAGGTTTGCAGGAGGCGCAGCAACTGGTGGCAACGAGAAGCACTGATGATGACCTGTCTGCCTGCACCAAGGTGCCTTCCTGCCGGCACGGAGCTTGCAGCCTAGCGGTGGAAACACGAGCACCGTGCAAGACACCGCGCACCACTCGGAAGGAGCGCGGGAAGAGATGGGAGGAGTAGCATCTTACAACGCGGGAGCTGGACATGCTTGGGGAGGCGCACTGAAGGACAGCCCTGTACACGCCACTCAAACCAGGGAACGAGCCCTCATGACCCGTTCAGACAATAGAACTGTGTAATAGCCAAGTCACATACTCAGGGCCTGATGCTGATGGACCTCTAGTCAGGACACCGATATAAGCTGCAACTGGTTTATTATAAACTGATTTTTATACCAGTTTATGTGACCCAACCCATTGGCTTAACAGTTCTCAACTGCGCATGGATGCATATTAAAATCACTTCAAGAACACTTAAAACCCTACGCCAGACCAATTAATAAGATTCTCTGAGCGTAGGGCCAGGGCCTGTCTTTAAAGCTTCTCGGGTACACTTAAGCTTGAAAACTATTTTGCAATGCAGAGGGAAAAAAAAAAACTAGGGAAAAAATACAATAAACATTCAAATGGGAACAGTTACAAGATATCAGCAGAAGCCTTTTCATCCTATGTTGTCTGGACAGGTATTTGACTCCACTGTGAAAAAAACTGAAGTGAGAAACCTTAGAAACAGTAAATATGGACCTTAGACATTTTAATGTAAAACACAAATCCATGCATTCAACAATGTTTTAAAGTAGAATACCATTCTTTAGTGTGGATTCTCTGAGTTTCACTGTAGTCTTGATTATATAAGTAAAGCATAACATGTTGCCTACAGTTTCTAATTTTGTTTTGTTTCTTTAAAGTGGAGTTTATCAGTTTTTCCCAAAGCACTCAACTAAATTTTTACTTTAATAAAGTATTTCCTTCCACAGTCGTATTTCATTGGTTTACATATTACGCATGTATTTACAGCAACTCAATAATATCACAGTTACAATGCAGACGCAGCTGACATAAACAGGCTTGGAAACACCCACCTCTTGGTTAGCCTGCAAACCCTGTCAGGGAAGCTTAAGTGTGCAAGCTTAGCCTCAAGAACAGCTGATACTTCATTGTTAACAGGAGCCGATGGAAACTGTAGATGCTGCCTCTCAGGTCAGTCAGAGATCCTATGTGGTGCGGATCCTGATGAGGCAGAGCTGGGGCGAGGCTGGGACTCTGCATGTCCGACCAGCTCCCAGGGGGTCCTGACACTCAGTGAACACACTTCAGGTTGCAAACTTTAACCCTGTTTGCACATAAGATCACCTTGGGAGGTTGTTGAAAATACCAATGTGTGGGACCCAATTAAATCAGAATTTCCAGGGAAGAGGCCTGGGTATCACTATTTTTTAAGAGCATTCAGATGATTCCAACATACGAGCAGCGTTGAGAATCACTGGTGCAGATTAACCCAACTAGTCCAATTCACTGAGCTTTTAATGTAAACCTCCATCCTGAATGGTATCAGAGAGTGACTCACTCACAGGATGTTACTGTAAGAATCTAACCAAAAACAATTTTATTTTTATGCTACAGTTGAGGATAACATCATAATCCTGAAGTTCTATTTCTAGTGGCTTCTTAACTTCTAAACCATTTGCTTTTGTTTATAATTTCAAAAAAGCAATAGGATTAATGGAAGTTGCACAAGGGAGGGGAAGGAGGGGGCAGGGCAGGGCATGCAAATTTACGAACACTGGGGGACCAGCTGAGCCTCTTAAATGCAGCTGTATTTGTATTTTGGGACAAGATCTTTGTTGAAATACAACACTTTTTCCTATTTTCAGACAATTTTTCCCCTCAGGGGACCAATTAAATAGAATTTTCTACAGCTATGCTAAATGAAGCATTGAGGTTAAAATGTTAAACACATTAAGCCTGGAAATTAAGAATTAAATTATGCCCAAACATAACATTTCCCATAACAGTATGTCCAAAGTTGGTTACATTCCCCCCCAATAGCCTCCGGATCTAAGTGAAAGTGCCTTCCCTCAACATTCACACCTCTGAAGATAAATCATACCTCCTGCTGTGTCTCCTCACCTCCATTTCTTAAGAAGGAAATCATGGAAATGTTCATTCTCATCATGTCACTCAATAAATACTCCTGGGTGGCTACTACACGCCAGACACTGTGCTTAGCACGGGGGCCACACAGTGAACAGAGACCTTGTCCTCACAGGACCTGCAGTGCAGAGGGCAGCGCGCCCAGAGCAGACAGTAACTGCGGGTGACACTGACTGAAGAAACATGCGAGAATCGGAGGTTCTGAACAGTCTGGTGCTGAACCAGACATCACCCCCAAATGTTACTCCTAGAAATTCATCCAGACTGTCATTACCCAATTAAAACTTTTAAATTAATTATTATTGCTAATATTTTACAAAATATATTTGAAAATAATAATTTTATATAGAAATTACAGTTGATCACTGTGGATAAAATGAGAATTCCTGTGGCCAGGATTTTCAGCTGGCCCTGGCTGACTAGTTCACTGCACACCTGTGGGCACTACATGGCTGTTGACTCTATAAAAAGAGCTCCACCCAGTGCTCTGGGCACAACACGGTGGCAGGGCTGCAAGTCTTCAGGAGAGCAGAGCAGAGGCTGGAGTGGTGGCAGCGCTGAGGACAGAGACCCAGAGGACGGCTGGGTGAGACAACCATGCAGAGAGGTCCAGAGGACAGCTGTGCGGACAGAGGGGCCCAGAGGCAGAGACCGGCTTGCTGCATGCAGACTCACTCTGAGTGAATGGGATTCTAGTGACTGACCTGCCACCTGGAAATAAAGTTGGGTATAACCCTTTCACCCCGAGAACATTTTGCTGTCATTTTCTTTGGTCACACTGAATCCATAGCGAACTTGCCTGGGGCTGAAACCCATTGGCAAGACAATCACCAAATGCTGGATTTATACTTAGCCTCTGTGAAGTTAGAAGGAAAATTATATATAGTGTAATAGTGTCTTCAAACTTATCTATGCAGTCATAAAGTTACTTTTTATTAGAAGTAATAGAAAATTTTCCTATTTTATAAATTTACGTACTTAAATTACTATCATAATGTAAATTTTTTCATATCTATTTACCCACTGACCAGATTTACTATCATGCTCTATTTTTAATGCTGCAATTAATTACCTAAAATTTTAGGTGTACTTTAAGTTATTCTAAATTTTCTCAAAATATTTATGGCTAATAGTTTTTCTTCTATAAAAAATGAACATTTTTTAAATACCCATACTCTTACTAAAATTAGTTATTTTCTAACTTTTCAGAGTGCAATTGCTTTAATATAAAGCATACCCATTTTTTGAGTATGTTATTTTACTCTAAGTCTCCCATGTCCTAAAAAGCTGTTTTCCTGGTCATGCATAATTGTTCAGAATAAAGCAATAATGGCCATCACGATAATCAGGACCAGCAAAGAGTGTCAGGCAGCACACATCTTGTTCAAAATCAATAATCAGTTATAATAACACAACACCTGTTTGCTCTTTTGCTGATAAAATTATGTCTCTTTAATAGGCAGCTTCAGGACCTGTTTGACCACTCCTTCCAGGCTCCTTTCCAATTTCTCACACAAGACACCTCTGAGAATATTGCTTCTTTTATTTTAATTCCAAATCATCTATTTCCTAAAACTGTTTTTTGGCACATGCTCTCCACAATAAATACACAAATCCAGCACTTTGGCTTTGATACTTGGCTGCAGAGCGATTTTGATCAACCTCCATCATTACAGTAGCCAAAACCCCTTCTGCTGGTTCTTCGACGTGGATTTTGCTCTTCGTTAAGTCCATGTTGTCATTTAATTCTTAAATGAGGTCTCCCTACGCACCCTCCCTCTGCATCCGGCCAGGAGGAGGTCGCGGTCGCCAGGCCCTCATATTATGCATTAAAGCCCAGATACAAATGAGACAAAAAGACAGAAGGTTGGCTGCAAAGAAATGTGTGACCAACTACAAATCACCAAGATTAAATCTAGACCAGCTTCTGAGGCACTCAGTAATGAAGTCATAGGAACCAGCTGCTACTCTTCAAGGAAAACCTCTTAGCAAACAAAATTCCAATTTATTCAAATAGAATCTCCTTTGGGAAGCTTTCCCCGAATCCCTCAAATGAGGGAGTTTTCCTCTATTCTTTGGGCCACAGCACAACCTACATCTCTAACACGGCATCTAGCACGTTCTGTTATAACCTATCACCCCTCACTGCCCGGTAGGGTTCCTGAGAATGACTGTGACTGTGTTCCTGTCTCGGGCATGTAGCCAAAGGGCCTGGAACTTCCAGGGCTCTTCAGCAGACAGGAAAGTGCCATCACCCATCTGTCCCCCACTCCCTGACTACAGTGATTCAGACACACGGGCACGCAAAGTCCAAGCTTTCCCTGGCTTGGAGGCCCTAACAGTTCCATCCCCTCTTTCTAGAATGCCCCACCACTGCACACACACATATTTTACATACTCATCCTTCTGATCTAAATGGTACCTTTTAAAAGAAAGCCTTCTTGAATTCTGTAATTAAGTCCCATGATTTACCTCTTACAGCACCTCATGCTTTTCTTACATGGCATTACAGAGTGGTAATGATGTGGGCGTGCATGTGTGCATGTCCCTGACCACAAAGTCAAAGCATGTGATGAAAAATATAAAGAAAGGCTGTGGATCTTTTCCCCCAAAGACAGTTTCAGAAAAGAAAAGTAAATATTCTTTACATATACATATATATATATATATATATATATATATATATATATATATATATCATTTTGGATCCTGAATGAAGCCCACACACACGGGGAGGAGAGAAAAGGAAGCGACGCGAGGCAGACAGAGGACCCGGCAGCCCGTCCACAAGGTGCCCGGCCCTGGGGCGGCTCCTGCAGGTCCCAGGCGTTCCCTCTCATGCTCAGTCAGCATCACATTCCTGTGACCCACAGCCGCGGCCACACAGAGCCAAGTCTGTGCAGGCGTGGTAGCGGGCTGTGAACTAGTGAAAAAAGAGAACTTGAGACAGTATTTATCACAGGAAGAGACATGTGTACAGTTAAAGATGCATGACTCAAATACTAAGAAAAAGAGCCTAGAATGGGGGATGGTGTGGAGGCTCAGGAAAGCGGCAAATGAGGGCAAACACACACCCACTGATAATATGACCTACACAGTCTTTAGTTTTGGGCTTAGTGTCATCTGTACCCCTGGCAGTTGGCACCCAGGTATCCCTCTGCTGCACCGAGGCAAGGTGTGACATTCACAAATGCCCATTTTTCTGCATATGCCTTTTCAGAGAGAGGCGGGATACATCACAGTGTGGTTCACCGGGAGGGCTGTGTGTCATGTGACAACATATGGATAAGAGATAAAAACTCTGGGCCAGAACTGATACAGACAATTTATGTGATCACATAATGATAAAGAAACAGTAATAGCTAACACATATGGAGTTTATTATGTGTCAGGCCGTGTGTCAAAGTGTGTTACACACAGTGACTCTAACTGTACTAGTAAGCCCACAGAGTCACGCATGACGAGCAGAATACCGGGGTTGGAAGGAAGCAGCCCTGCCTGTGAGTCCAGGCTTTACCCTATGGGACACTGTCCCTTATCCAACTCTCCATCTTCCCACTTGTAAAAGGAAGGGTCTTCATCAGAGGAGCAATAAACCCTTCAAAACATGGACAGTGAATCACCAGCACTTAGTCCAGCCAAAGATTAGAGGTCACATCAGCCTTTCTCAGAAGCTTCAAATTGAGGGGCACGTTTGCCAATTCTGTCATTTTAGAATACAAATAATATTAATGTTCATACAGGCTAACAGGATAATATATAAACAAAATTGTCTCTTTATACTTCTTTTAGGTCTGACATGCAGTCAGCAACCAACATCTCAGCCACTTCAGTCGGGGTGTTTCACAGATCACTGGTAGGAGCGATGATTCTCTACCCTTTAATCTTTGCAGATAAGGAATCCGCCTATCTTTCATGTTTCTTCACAATCTTATGTTTCATAGAAGTAGTAAAATTAAAGATCCAATCCAATGCATCCAACAGACTTTATTACCTCTCCTGTAACACCTACACTATTGTTCGTGCAAAGGAACCCAACCAAATGTATCAGTACTGGTACCACCATCACCACTGCACCCACAGTGTGGCCGAGAAGGGACCATGTGCCAGACTGAATGCTGACAAACGCATAGTCTCCACGCACTGTCGTTAACTAGAACATACTTTGCCTGTTGAATTGGACTGAAAACATCCAGGCACCTTTGGTTTATACAAACCAAACTCTTCAAACTTGGGCAATACGAAAGCAATCAAAAGATCTATCCATTTACCCTATTAAAATGGTCAGAGTTTAAGGTCCACTTTCCAAAAGCAATAAAATCAAATGCCAAACAGGGAATATCAAAGGCTAGCAAAGAGAGGAAGAGACCAAAACACAAAGAAAGTCAAGACCCTACTTTACAGGACCTGTATTATGGTACATTTGCGCACACTCATAAATGATTCAGTGACTATGAAAGGCAGAACGGTTCTGATAAAAACGGAAATTTCAGCATTATATTAACATCACTCAAGCCCCGTTAACCTTGCGTGATGAAATCAGTCTCAACAAAAAGAGGGCTCCACCAGAGCTAACTCTGGTATTTCGTGAGCATGGACAAGGTTTAAATCAAAGGCTGACGGGTAATGAGCCTCATAAAGCTGCTTGTTACCCTAGTTCAGGCTCCCCCAGCAGGTTTAGCTAAAGGCAAACTGCAGAAGAAATTTCCCTGGGGGATTCAGTACAGCAGGAGCTACTGCAAAGGTGAAAAGATAAATAATGCATTATCAGCTACTTCAGAAAATTATTTATTACACATAATCAATATTTTTTTCAATGTTATCTCCATCACCTTCTATATTTCCTTACCCCCTTAGTGACCCCGCCAGGTGCACTCCATTCCCCCACTGCCCCTGAGTGCCAGCCTCTGTGATGCCTTCTGTTCCCCTCTGGCGCCTGACCGTCTCCTCCCGGTGGAACGGCCTGGGCCCTCAGCAGTCCTACGCCTGCCCCTTCTCCGCCCCCCGGCCTTTGGCCGGTACCGGACCCAGTTCCCACACAGGCACACCGCCCACCCCGCAGACCTGTCAGGCATGGCTGTATGCTGGGCACCGCGGTGCGCCCCTCACTGCTACGGGCTGACCTGGGTCCCCACCCCACCCCCCGAATGCTCATGTTGAAGTTCGAACCCCCGGGACCTCAGAGTGCGGCCATATTTGGAAAAAAAGCCTCTAAAGAGGAGATGAAATCAGGCCGTTAGCATGGACCATGTTCCAACTGACTAGTGTCCTTAGAAAAGGAGGGAATTTGGACGCACGGGGACGCGGGGAGAGGCCGTGGGGGGAGCCAGGCCCACCCGCCCCTTGGCGGCCGCCGGCCTCCAGACGGAGGGAGGATGAACGCCCCATGTTCAAGCCGCCCAGGGGCACAGTTACGGCGGCCCAAGCAAAATAACACGTGCACGGTCTCCAGCGCCAGAAGGGCAGCAGGGACCCCTCCACCGACACGGAAGAAAATCTGCTCTTGGCGGGTTCCCATCACCAACTTTCTTGCTGTCCATACAGACAGACAGACATGTGCACACGCGCCGTCGGACGGCCCCCGGTTCCCCCCATTAACTGCTGACTTGGAAATCTGGGTCCGTTTCCTCCCCCGCCCAGAGGTCTGCGATATTCCGCAGATTCGTGTGACGGCCCCCGCCTCCCCCGCAGCCTGGCCTCTGGGCCGCTGGGCCGCTGGGCCGCCCCGCACCCCGGCTTTGCCCGCAGCAGCTTCCCGCCGCCCTGGGACCGCCCCCCCTGGGCAGCCGGCGGCGCCCGTTCCGGCGCCCTCACCTCCAGTCCTTCCTCAGCGCCCCCCCACCCGCCACCGCATTTACTTCAGCCTCAGTAGTGCTTCCTGGTCCTTACGAATTTTCTGCCAATTGAACAGCCTTCCACGGCCCTCGCCTTCGTTCCTGTCGCACTCGGGTGTCTTGAGTCTCAGCGTGACCGCTCTTGGCCAGCACCGTACGCCGCTTCCTCCGGGAGGCAGAATCCCAACCACGGCTGGGCATCTGTCCGCTGCCCTCATGCCCACACCTGGCGCGTCGTAAGCAGATGCGTAAAAGGCTCAGTTCAGACTCAGCAACCTTAACCAGGTCCTCAGAGGTTTCTGGCCGCCTCACCCCGTTTCCCAGCAGCTGTCTTCCGTCCCCTCTGCTCTGCCTCTGCCTCCCCTCGTCCCCCGTGGTTTGATCTGACTTGGGTCCCACTTCACGGAGAAAATAAAGGCCGTCACATACAGGCTCGGCTCCAACTTGCTTCCCACCGAAACCGTACACTGGGCCGCCCGCCTTCCGTCCTGTTCCCGCTCGGGAGGGGTCTCTCCACCCAGCAGAAGCAAGACGCTCCGATTACGCTCTGAGCCCCATCTTTTCTGTTCGATTTATGCCATCAACTAATTTCTCTCTTTTAGTTTCATTCACAATCCCTCTCTACTCTTCCCTCTCTCTGTAATGGATAAACACCATCAACATTAAATATTATCTATTCCTAATCCCTCCCACCTTAAAAAAAAAAATCTCTGAACCGAATATACGCTTCCAATAACTGCCCCCTTCTCCTCCCACTCACAGCCAGTCACTGCAGGCGCATCGCCGCCTGCCCGCCCCCACTGCGCAGAGCCCACCCTGAGCCGGCTTCCCTCCTGGCCTGCCACAGGTGCCCTCACCACGACAGTCGCCTCCGCTCTTGGAATCTCATGAAAACGTTAGGTCTCACTGCTCCTTCTCGGCGCTGCGGGTCACGCGTCCCTCCCTCCTCCCTCCGCACTCTCTCCCGGCATCCCTGGTACAAACACACCTCTGATTTTCCTGGCAAATCTCTGCCAACTCTTTCTCAAACTCCTTCACAAGCTCATCCACATCTTACAGATTTTAAATGTTAGGATGCTTCAAGGATTGCTCATTGCCTTTATGTCCTCTCTGTGTATTCTCCCTCTAAGTGACTCTAACCCTTCCCATGGCTTCAATCATCCATACACAGATGACACCCACATTTCTATCTCCCATTCAGACCTTTCTTCTAAACCTTAGATTTATGCAGTGAACTTCAGTATCTTCCCTTTAACACCCACAGGCATCCCTAGCTGAGCAGGACCCACACTGAACTCCCAAGCTCCTCCCACAGCTGCGTGACCTCCAGCTCCCTCAGCCTCAGGAAGCCGCAGGGCCTTCCATCCACCGCAGGAGCCCAAAACGTAAAACGCTTTAATCAGGCATTTCTTTCTCATTCCCTGAAATCTAATCACCATTAGCAATCAATTCTATTTCTTACATATCCAAGTCCATTCACTTCTTTCCAGTCCCATGGCCATTATCCTCCCTGAAGAGTGACCTCCCTCAACGGGACTAGTGGTTTGTTTCCTAACTGAAGCCCCACATCCCCTCCTGCCTCTTTCAGTCCAGTTCCCACACTGCTGGAAAGTCACCTGCCCAGAAGGGGACGCTTCACCGCACTTCACTGCTGCTTAAGGCCCTTCAAATGCTCCCTACCGCCTTCGAGGTAGACATCGGATCTGTCTGTCAAACTGCATGAAAGGCCTCGTGCTATGTGGCCGCTGTTTCTCTCCCCACCTTCATCCCAAAGTTCAATTTATGCCATCAATTAATTTCTCCCTTCTGTGTTCATTCGCAGTCCCTCTCTATCCCTCTCTCTCTCTGTAATGGATACACACATCAACATTTAAGTATTATCTATTCCTAATCCCTCCCATTTAAAAAAAAAATCTCTGAACATACATTCTCATGCACATTCACTGTGCTCACCTCACACTGCACAGACACCACCTACATCAGACCAGAACCTCTTCTCCATTTAATGGGATGATATCTCGGGCTGGTACTGGTACACAGGAATAGGCAGCCTCCTATGTTACTGACGTGTGAACTGGTAAAACCTTTGAGAACAATTCAGCAATACATGCAAAATTCCAGCAATGTTCTGTGTTTGACATGTAAATTCTTGTTTTTTTGGATTCAACCTGATGTAATAATTATGGAGGTATTCATACAGTAGAGTAGCCTGGAAACAAATGGTGATGCTTTGTTCATCTGGTAGAGTATATTTTCTTTCATGTAGGGAAAGGGTCTCTTTTGCTATAGAGAGATATATGTATAAACACATATTCATGTGCATGTATACATACAGAGAGCGAGCCCACCATGGATACTGCATATATGAAACTCATCATTTTTAACACTATCTAAAGAAACTATTCCAGTTAAATGTTTTTAGTTTCCTGATATGTTATCTGTGATAACTGGATTATTTGGGGAATTTCTTTATCCTCAAAGCTCTCAAAATTAGAAAACGGTTTTAACTTGCCCTGAGAGAAAGCTTGCACCATTCATGACAAAGTAAAGGAATTTAAAAAGACAGTTCTTTCTATTCATTTCGGGGTGAATGCTTTTTCTAAATGCCATCAGCTCTATCCATTGCTGCCACACATAATCCCTGGTTACTTGCTTTATTAAAGCCCCACTTCAAAACAGAGAAAGAATAAACTGGACAGAGTGAAGGAAAGGATAACCCATTATTCTTTTGACAGAAGATGCACGAATATGATAATCAAAACTTACTACTGGGTGTGTGTAGGTAACCTGCTAATACGTACACAAGAGGTGGAGTAGAGTACAAATTCCTGGAAAAGGGGCCCAAATACAGAACACTTTATTCAATAAACGATGCAGTGAACACTTAAGGGGCACCTACTGCATCAGATACTGTGCCAAGTGATGGAGGTACAGAGATAAGTGACAAACAGGCCCTGCCTTGTGTGAAACAGAATAACTCAGTTCCTTCTCTATAAGCCTGGTCAGAGCTTCTTCAGAAGCCTTACTCCATACTTGCCACTCAGCTAGGACCACAGCTATTTTCCCATTGAGATTGGAATCCTAGGATCAGCCACTTCTGATTCCTGCCCTCCTGGGCTAGTATTCGTTAAAGGCACCAAACCACATTTCTGTTCTGTTCTATTTGAAAGACTGTCGAAAAAGTAAGACTTCATGCCTCTCACATGCGCTCTGCTGCCTGAACCAGGGATGCGCCGAGGCACAGCCCTTCTGCTTCCACCCCCGTTGCCCCAGGTTCCTTCCCCCTGACGAATGCTCCTGGGGTGTTGAAGACGGTCAAAGTGGTTGCAAGTTTTCCACTCCTGTTATTGTGCCCCTTCATCTGTACTGACCTTGTGACCTGACTTGGCCACCAGAACAGGGCAGGAGTAACAGTGTCTGAGCTCCTGGCCTAGGTCTCGGGCTTTGCAAGCTTCAGCTTAGAAATCTGCCACCACCACATGAACAACCCTGGGCTCACCTGCTGGGTTGAAAAGAGACATGGAAAGAGGCTCAGTTAACCACAAAAATGAGGCTATCACATGCCAGCCAGCTGAGCTAACCTGCCAGCTAACTAGAGGCATAAGCAAGCCCAGCCAAGAACAGCCACCAGCCAAATCAAGACTAAAAGAAAAAACAATTCCCAGGCGAACTCAGTTCAGATTTCCAAACTGCCTAATTATTGTTTTAGGCACAAAGTTTGGGGTGACCCACAGGACTTGTAATCATCCATTTCAACCACTGTCCATGTATGCCCCCCACAAAGAGCACCCTCTGTTCCGCGCTCTGCTTGGGGCTTGGGTTTTCAATGAGGGTAAAGCGTCCTTCTCTGAAACCGGCTCACTTGGGTCTCCCCACTTTCCCACACTGCCTGCGTGCTTGCAGTAGGAAGGAGCGCCCCTAACAAAGTGCTGCCGTCCTTCCACATGGAGGGGCCGCCTCCTCTGACGGCTGTGGCATCCGCCTCTTCGCTCACCACTACCCGCTCCGCATTCACGCCAGCGCCCTGCCACAGCGTCCCTGGGGACCTCGGAGCCTGGACTACGACCTTCCTCTCCAGTTTGCCTTAGGAAACATCCAATGACCTTTGGAAAATGGGTTCACCACCTAGAGTCTAAGTTTGCTTGCCTCCTCATACACGGTGGGCTGCCGTCTCTCACTACTGAAGCACCCCTGAACTTGTCAACACTCCAAACTACTCCACCCCTGAGGTAACTCAAATCTCAAACCATGTCATGTTAATGCATAAAAAATAGCAAAGAACAACTACAAATCTTTTTGCATTGTATCCATCAAAGAATTATCTCAAAAACGTTACCCAAATCAGATACATACATAACTGAGCTTTTAAAACCACACATGGACAGATAATCCTCATAATATGTAAAAGTCATCTGGAAATATAAATGAAATAAAATAACCCAAGGAAATTGTTTAAAATAGGAATGTTCTCCTAGATGGTAACTCATACTAGAGAGCTACAATAATGAAAATATATTAGAATCAGTACCATAAGAGGCAGATTAGTAAAAAATAACAGAAATCCTAGAAATAAACTCAAATACATGTAAATATAGAAGTATTTAACATAAGATAAAGTGGCATGTTAATCATAAACAAAAAGACTATTCAACAAATATTACTGGAATTATTGGTCTACTTGATTGACAAAGGAAAGTTAATTAGAACTATTATCTTATGCACACCAAAATGAATTCCAGATTATTTAAACTTAAAATGAAAAAAGAAGGGCCATTCAGAGGTTAGCAGCTTTTATGAATGAAAAGAGGAAAAGCCCTTATTAGCGTGACTAAGATTCAATTACATAGAAATTTAAATCTTTATGTAGGAAAACACTACATAAAAGAAGTAACATTCTGAAAATATATCTGCAACACATATAAAAATGTGTTTTTTTACAAAATGAACTCTTACAAATTAAGAAGCAGAAATACAAAGAATTGAATTTTAAAGTGGACAATGCACATAACAAATAATTAAAAAATAAATACAAATTACCAACAAACATGTGAAAAAATTCAACAACCCAGATCTTTACCACTACTTCTGACATTTGTCCCAGACTCCAGACTCATATACACAAAACACCTGCTCTGCCCGCCACGGGGAAGACTGGTTCTCGTGTCAAACAGAGCACAGAGAAGCCGGACTCCGGATCTTGGCCGCTCTCCCGAAGCCGGCTCACTAGCAGCTCCCCCGTCCTAGGGAAGCAGCTCCATCATTCCGCTTCCTCAACCCCAAAACCTGGCATCACCCTTACTCTTCTACTCATAGCCAGATCAGGCCATCAGAAAATCTTGTTGTCTCTACCTTCAAAACACTTCCAGAATCTAAATTCCTATCACTTCCATCTCTTCTCTGGATGTGCAAACACAGACTTGCCCTGCTCACAATAGGTAACTTCTATCCCATCTCTCAAAGATAAAAATAAAACTTAAGCTGGCCCCTCCTTACCTCCCCAGCTGCATCTGACATCATGCCCTTGACTACACACCTCAGCCACGCAAGTGTCCCTCACCACACCCTGCCTCCTGACACAAGGCCTTTACACCTCACATCTCACGGCCTGAGCACATGTCCCTTCTTCCCTTCACTCGTGGGCTGACATTGCCCGTCAGAGCACAATGCGAACAGCGTTTTCTGAGGGATGCGTCCCTGACCTGCCTGCTGGGTGAATCTCATTTATTACAGGCACTTTATCAACATCTTACTGATGCGACATGGCCCTGCATACCTGATCACTATATGATTAATGTCTGTCTCCTAGCCTGATTATTACGTCTTTGAGAGCAATCTTATTGTGTTCATCACTATACCCCCAGTGTCTAGCAGAGGCTAATTCATAGGAGTTGCTTAATAGCTATTTTTCAAATGAATGACAAATATAGGAAAGAACCTCAGTGGTAAGATACACAATTTCATCTTTATTTCACTCAATTTCTGTATATATTGCATTGAATGATCATCACGTACTGCTATTTCTAGGATTATCCCAAGCTCTCCAGCTCCTACATGTCTTCCCAGGCACACGGCACACCCAGCCAGGACAGTTAATCCAATTCTTACATTCCACTGATTGTCTCCCAGGCTCTAAGTCCCTCGGCTTTTAGGAATCGTGGTTTGAAAGGACATTAGCAGATCAGTGAACAAGTACAATGTCCATCTTGTTCTATCCTAGCCCGTTCCCTCCCTTTTTCCCAACCAACAAATAAAAGTGACCTTTCAGAGGTTCAGGGCCTGAGAAGTGCTGGAGGTATACTACAGGCATAAGCATATACGGGAAACTTGCTATTAGAGGACCCGATTCATTATCAGAAAAGCTCAATCTTTTATTGGTTTAAAAACATGATGCTTATCCATAAAACAGTGGGAAATGAATGGGTTACCCACTGCATTTTTTTTCTCTTCCTCCAAATACAATAAAAAGTGAGCTCTCCAAATCTAACAATGATGACTCAGGCAAAAAAAACCAAAAAGTCCATGTCTCATGTCTTTTCACAAATTATGCTACAATAATCTAGGACCTGAAAATGGTCAGAGAGGCATGACTAGGCCAGATTAGCCCTGAGAGAATATTCAGGGCCCCCTGCACACCCTCACTTTCAGCACGGGGCGATACATTTATGCGGGCTCACTAACTCCTCCAGACACCACTTTGGAAGTGACCCCCAGACAGGAGGCACAGGGGACATTTCTAAAGGCATGGATTAATGGGAGCATTTGCAAAGGAGAAAAGGGAATTTAAGGTTGTGGAAAATGAATTGCCCTGAAGTTTTCTAGTACTGGGTTGCTTTTATTAATCTTATTCTTACAAGACCTATAGTAAAAAATCAGTCTTCAATGCACGTGGGACATGCATAGTCACCAGTTGGATGGGAACAGCTTAATTTAATGCTGAGACTGCACAATCCATCTCGCAGAGCCACCTGGCATGAACCAAACTACATATCTTATGAGACTGTAGCAAGTGCCTAAAGCCTGGAAGCCAGACTGATACAAGTTATTCCGCCAGAGTATTTAGAAAGAGACCTCACCTAATGAAAATGCAAAGAAAACTTAAAAAAACAAAAGAGAGAGAGAAAGATTTTGGAGCCAAAGAGGAAGAATTCTTCATGATCACTGACTTTCAAGAATTTCAGTTCATCATCTAGGTAGGTCTTGACCTTTCCAGTAGATACTTTCAAGTTTTAATTCAATGTGCTTTCCCTACCTGTTTTTCTTTTTACCAAAATCAAGTAAAAATCCAACCAGAAGACATGTGCTTCTGAAATGTCTTTTCCTGAAGCAGTAGAATTCAACCATTTCTACTTCACATTGAGGTACTAAAAATTAATGAAAACATGCACTTCCTATAATAAACCTAGACACTTCATTTTCATAATGAATAGTGGGTAATTTCCATTTGATTTCCTCTTTACTGCCTATAGAAATAAGTGTTATAAAACTATATTTCCTAAGTATTTACCTATCTTTTGAACATATGGTGATTGCTATCTCTGGAACACCATACACTTTTCTCCATTCAAACTGATTTTCTCCTTCCGCCAAAGAAATACATCACACATCATGTGTAACAGTCGGTCTGTGACAAATGCTGCCTCCCAACTGCATTGCTGCCCTTTTACCAGCCAGGTCCTCTCAAGCAGGGGGGCCATCCCCAAGCTCCAGCGTCCTTATCTGCAAATCCCAAGTCATCATGACAAGCAAGAGATATGATCCCTATTAAGTTCTCGTACTCAGAAAATACTTAATAAATGTCAGCTTAAAACATAAACCCGAAAACACGTCCTCTGGACCCACTGCACACTTGAGATCCAGGGGAGAACAGCAGAGCCCCGTTAGGACTGGCAGTGAAGACCCGCACCTCCAGCTAGGTCTTTGCTAACTAACGGGCCTGCCTACCAGGAACACCAGCATCACCCAGGAGCGGGTTGGGAATGCAAACTCTCCAGCCTCACTTCAGAACCACTGAATTGTAATTTTCATGTTTAACAGAATCCCCAAATGATTCATTTTCCCATTAAAATTTAAGAAGCACAGAGCTAAGCCCGTTGGACAAAAATTCAGGTCTCAGCAACATGACAAGCATATGTCATGGACCATTGGTGCCACCCACCAACTGCTAAAGTAGCTCATGTTATATCTGTATGTTATCTATTATGCTATGTGGACTTAACATTCTTTTCTGAGTTGCTGAATTTGTTACACAAGTATTTTTAAGACGTGTCTTTACAACTTGAAATAATATCTATAGGGAGGACCATTCTTAAATCAGCAAGCCCAGAATTATTTTAAATTAACAGTGTAACTAAAGCATGAAACACAAGAAACCCCAAATCTGAACCTCCAATCCTAAAACCCTGGGGTGACCGTGTGGCTTAAACCCCAACCCTAGAGAGCGGGCAGCCAGCGTCCAAGTAGGAGCAACATGTCAGCAGCTGGGTGACAAGGTGTGACCAGGACCGGCTGCCACCGAGCAGTGGGGCCCAGGCCAGGGCCCTGGGGTGTGGTGCGGGTGAACCCACAGGAGCGGCCCTGGAGCGCAGTGCCGCCCAGATGCAAGGACATTCTACGGGCTTCACCCTCCCCAGCTGGGTGCAGCTCCCTTCTTATCACCACCAACTCTGGGAACGATTTCTTAGAGCAATGTCACGTGTATTTGTTACAGTTAGTTAGATTTCATGTGTATTTCTGACCCTTAGTTGTGAGATGGGGCCAGCTTTTGCATAAAAGGAAATGTGCCTGAATCGCAGTCTCTCACAGCCATCTCTAAGGAATTCCTTTCTGCGCCCTCCTCACACTTTAGTCCTGTGTCATTGTGTTTTCTCCGTCTCATTTTCAGTCTCTGCCAATTCTATACAGTCTGTAAATACACACCAGAGAACGCGGTCCGGTACAGCATTCAAGGCATGGGGTGGCTGGGGAGGGGGTGAGGCAGTGAGCTGCTGCTGGGGACGGTAGGTGCTGGGCCTTTATTCTTCCAGGGACATGAAAATGGTGTCTGTCTGCCTTTCTTACCAACATGGTCTTCCAGCCACTACTCTCTACGTAATTGCCAACATCAACTTCTGAGATGCTTTAAATTGCAGAGATCTTATTTCTGCCTATTCTGATTTCAAAATGCCATTTCGCGTGATCTCGATTGAGAAGAAAATGAGCTCATTGTTGAAACAATTAGCTACAACACTATAGATAAGAAGCTGCATTTTCTGCCTAAGATAAGCATGTTTCTTCTCTCTTAAGTCTCACATGATCTCGGGTGGGCTCTTCTGCTTTGGTATAAATCTGAAATTCTCTCATCGTTTCAAAGCCTTACACTGCTAAGGACGACCAGCCTTCTGATCACCTCAGGAGTGCCGCTTTTAGTCTCCTAGAATTGTGCTAGACAGTTTGATTTAATTATTATTACAGACAGATCTGCATAAAGCTGTCTTCTGGTGAGTTTTAGGCCACTTAGGCAATGTCATTGGATGGGCAGAGAAATTCTTTTGAGAAAATGTAATGGAGCATGAAAAATAATAAAATCCACAAAACACATTTATTCAAGAATCTTAATAATGAAATTACAATTCAGAGTGAAGAACTAGAGGCTGAGTACTATTATTCTAGAGTAAAACATGATTTAATAGGCAGAGCGTAATGCCAAGAATCCGAGGACAGTATGCCGTGTTATGTTTTCTGAAAAACCACTTCCACTTCAAAAAAAATTCAATATAGTCTTATGCCATCTATGGAATTTACTGAAGGTGCAGAACAGCAATTAATTTGAACAACAATTCCCTATGAGCTCAGTAGACAACTGTTTGTGGTAAACGACAGAGTCCAGGTTTCCGCAGACTCCCTCTCATTAAAGGATCTCCCATGAACTGATAGTCCTAAAACTTCCTTGGGACAAAAGCCCCCTGATGCCCTTTTCAAAGACCTCATGAAACAGGAGAGTGTTGGTTTCCCCCAGTACTGCCCCCTGTCGCTCCTCACTGAAGGGGAAAAGCACCCCAAAGCAGCTCTCTGTAGGGTGATGTGGCAACAGCTAAGTGACATCGTCTTTGACCCAGCAGTTCCACCACCATCAGCAATTCTCCCCACAAAGGACACATGAAGGACAGCCTCAACGCTGCTCTTTCGGAGAACTGCACAGATGGGAAGCAAGCAACACGGCCTTTGAGAGGGAAGAAGAAGCGTGTAACAGAGTACGACACACCTGTGCCTGGGAGTGAGCTGACCCAGGAACACTGCCAGGATAAAAGTCCTAGAAACTTATCATCTAATTTACTGTGTGGAAAGCCTACGATGTTTGCAGACCCAATGAAAATCTTCTGGGAGGACACAGGTCCAGACGCTTCTGGGAGAAGAAGGGAGCTCTTTATGTTTTATTCTATATCATTGTGAATGGATTGAACATTTACTGTATGTATGCATTATTTAAGATGCTGTACTACAATTAGGAAGGAATAATGATTGTGTCAAACAACTCACACCCCGCTGGACTGTGGAGTGGGGAGCACGGCGGCTGAACCCTCGGGACATCGTCTGACCCCTGGTGCTGTGCGGCCTTTTCCTGGGGGCCCAGCTACGCCACCAGCTGACTAATGAACAGTAAATATTTTATTTTTCTACAGATCATGAAAATGTACCATGTGGTGTCTCATTAGTCATTAACCTGAAGGCTGTACTATTAGTTATTCCTGCTTATTCATATCTTGTCAGTTCAGTATTTTTTTTCACTGATTTGACACTTAACAGTTTTTATAATATTTAAAAAGTTAGGAGGCTAAATGTCATTTCTAGTTTATGAAGAAAACAATACAAAATGAATGAGAGTGTTTGGGAAGCCTATAGGATTATCTTGATGAACTCTCTCTTCAATAAAACTTAGCTGATTTGTCTTTAGTGAAAATACTTCTTACATGTACAAATGGACTTATCTTGGCCATTTTTTCACACACACCTACACAATTGGAAAAATACCTAATTCAGTGATTTGTCCAATATGACAGGGAGCCGGGAAGCGACGGAGCAGCAGGTACACCTAAACGCCCCGGGAACTCAGCCCGCACCCGCGCCCACTCCCCTCCCCAGGTCCTCGGGCACACGCACGCTTGCACTGCGATTACCTCACCATCTGCGCGCTGCACACTTTACCACCAGTTTTCATGTTATTATGCCTTTGTACAAAAATAGCTGTATTTTGAACGCCCTCTTAAGGACTGAAGGGCAGCGCTGTCCAGTAGCACAGTGGCAGCATTCCCTGGCCTCGGGTGAGCGCCTCACGGCGCAGCCCCCGCGCCCCTGTGTGACCCACGGGCCCGCGCCGTCCCCAGCGGCCGGTTGGGTGCACAGCCGGGCTCATGTGGTTTGGGACGACAGGGCTGGTGTGCATTCGCTGGTGAAGACAGACTGTGCCAGGATTTCCATGGTCACTGGCTGCCTGGGCAGCATTTTTAATGTATTTCGGAGGTATTTGTATCAATATGAGAGAAATGCCTTCCACAAAGTGTCTCACATATTTTCACACTAAAGTTATTACACAGAATAGATTCCTCCAAAACATTGCCTCCTGCTAAAATACGAGTGTACCATTTCTAAATGGATAAATACAGAAGATATTTTTCACATTTCCATCATTTCTAAAGGCTACTTCATTTACCCAGATTAAACCAACGATAGGTGAATGGTTATTAATACAAAGCTTTACTTTTGCCAGAAAGAAAGCGTTCGTCCTAAGTCACACTCACGTTTGCATTCTTTACAGCACTGGCCATGCACGTAGGCAAGGGCCGACCTCGGGGGACACGCGGGCATCGGGCAGACCAGAGGGTCGCACTGGATGGTCCCATTCTGAGAAGAAAGGGTATTTAGACAGTTACCTAGGTGCAGTGTGAGAGTCTTCAAGCATTTTTAATCTGTTCCTTAGGTTTCAAACTCGTCACATAAAATGTCACAAATACCACAATTATCTTTGGTTACTATTCAGGAAAGCCCATAATGCAGAGACCACAGTAACACAAATGGGGCCATAACACAGCTGGTGACTGGCTCCTATCTTCTGACCAGCGACGGATCCCCAGTAAGCTAGACTTCTCCCATCCTGAGGGGAGGGCCGGGCGTCCGCTGAGGGAACAGCAGGCCGAGGGCACTCGTGTCTCCCCAGGTTGCTCCCAAAATGAGTGCCCAGAGACCAGGAGACTCTGGAACAGCTGCTGCCATCCTGGAGGCCAGTGTTAAGACTCAGAACCTTCCCCAGATACTTAGGCCAGGACAGGCCACCTCCACAAGGTGGGGATGGCAATCCCCACTAACCTGCAAATTGGACAGCAGGGAACTGCCTCCCGACGGTGCCCAGGGCGCCCAGTTGCCAGCTGCTCTTCCAGTTGCCTCACTGACCTCACTATACCACAGCTCGTCTTTCACTCAGTTCAATTCCTGGTCCCCATTTAACAAGTTGGGAAGCCTGGACTGTATTTTCAAAGTGCTACAATTTCACAAGGAACATAATCTGTTCCTGTAGAAATCATACAATGCACACATGCGAGTGCACACGCGTGATTATTCCAGAGCCCTTTGCCTTTTCACACACGTGAGAATCTGCTTTTGAATTAACTTGATGAATTTGGGAATTTCTTCTTCAAGTCTAATTCACATGGACCTCTGACTTCTTCCCAATAGAGTTTTAACAGAATTCATGTGGAATTTAAATGTTCAAAACCAAACTAGTTTTGAACTCCTTATGAAGGAACATGTTCTTGAAGTAATAATGCACTAAATACTCTACATATTTATTTAAACTCTATAGCTTGTATTCTACTATATTAATAAACTGGTAAAGATTATCTTATTTATTTAAACTGCATTATCTGTTTATATGGTTCAATCTGGTCACAGTATTTCTTGCTGCATAAAATTAAGTTGTATTAAAATGCAGTAATAATAACCTGATGGGAAAATCCCTGGAAGTGTTCAGCGTAACAGGATAGAGCCCTTCGGGAATCGCCTTTGTAACCCCATTTAAATCACTAACTTCAAGTGTGTACCAGTCCACTTAAACTCCATAGCATTCCTGAACCATAATCATCTTTATAGGCTGGAAAGTGTCTTTAATAATGCAACACACAGTTCTTTAGATTTGAACGTTTTGCTGGCACTGTAGTGTTGTGTCTTAAGGAAATGGGTCTTGAAATTTTCATGATTATACTACTTTAATACATGCTTAAAGAGGGGGGCGTCTGAGCGCCCTCAGTGCAGAGGCAGCAGGGGCCGTACCACACACGTGCAGTTCTTGCAGCCGTCTGTCCAGGACTCGAACTCTCGGTAGGTGACCCCCTTCCTGGTGCAGGTCCTTTCACAGTAGCACTGATCCAGTCTGTTCATCCGCTGTTCGGCCCGGGACAGCTAGGACACAGAGGAGGGGTTCACACTGCTTACCGTTCTAAACACCCCAGCAAGCATCTGAGCTTTGCGAGGTGTACAACTACTTGTTAGAGAAACATGTAAGCCTTCAACCAAAAAGGAAGGGGACATTTCCCCCTCCTCTTTGTGCAGTGAACTTGTTCCCTGCTGTTGGAAAAAAAAAAAGCATAATTTATAAAATATAAATGAAGGTGAAATGGGGTCTCCTGCAAAGCACAGAAGCACTTCCCAGTTTTAAAACCATTTAATGACATGAACAGGTTTGCACAAGTGAAAACACAAATTCTATAATTTATATTGTGTCAGAAACAATCACTGATATACAACACAACTTGCAGGTGATCAAAGACTCCTATGCAGGATGAAAACAGTCCGGTGAAATTGTGGGTAAACTAGACACATGCTCAAGACAGTGAATAACCATACAAATGTGACAGTGGCAGAAGGCATGTGTGGCACCATTTCCTTGACATAAGTCTAGTGGCCACATTCTTTACAATGTCCTCTTGCCTCCTCCCTTGTGAAAAAGAAGTAAGATTAAACAATAATAAAAAACTAAACAAAACAATAAATTCTGCTGCAATAAGCAGTGTGCAAACCAGGTAACCAGCCTCATTCCTGATTTACTGATCCACCTGTCATACAAATGGCCAAGTTTGAATATTTATGAGCACTTCCCTTGAGCAGAGATTTAGATTGAATCTGAGCAAATAGATAGGATAATAAGTCTCAAAGGGGAACACTTGTGGTCACAAAAGGAACTATAAGGAACCTCCAGGGTTTTTGAGCTCCCGGACACTGTTAAGCAGGGTTTACCTTGGCAGATGTTTTGGCTAAAATGTCCTGCAGCTCCATGATTTTTTGCACAAGTCCATGGAAGTCATTGCACGTTGGACAGGCTGGAATTACAAACATTACATCGGTCAAGTTGTATTGATAAGGGGCTCAGTCTGGTTAAGTCTATGCTGACAACTAAGGTATGGGAACTTCCATTTCAAACTGACACTCTGGACAAAATGAGGCAAGAAGCACACTTTTCACCATACAGAGGAAAGAGCCGACAGACTTACTGCGATTGAGGTCTGGGCACTGAGCGATGAATCCTTGAGGCATGACAAGTAATTGCACATCTTGCATTACACCCTGTGGGTGAAAAAAAATTTTAAAGACGTATTACTCCCATAATTTCATACCCAAACTGTGTTCAACAGTCCAGATTATGAAGGAAAACATTACAGGATAGACTCACCAGACTCCCTGAATAAAACTGTTTTGAGTGCATTCCTTCTATCTCAAACCAAAGGAGAGGAAATACATCCAGCACAATAGATGATCCCCCATATACTCCACTATTGGTGATATTTTTAAAGCCTTAAGATTAAATGTCAAGATATAATTAAAAGGCAATAGTCATGCTGTTTTGAGAAGTTATTTTTAGCTAGCCACTGAAAAGAGGCTTGAAAATGATCTTTATAAAAATCAACCTGAAAATCACTTCTGGTTTCAGCAACAGTGGAACTGATACCAATTTGAAATTAGCTACAACCATCAAAAAAAAAAGGATAGAAAAACTGAGTGGATACAGGGAAAAGGATAGAAAGATGCTAATTTGAGCATTTCTCATTTTCATGTTGGCCCTTTTAAAACTAATTTCAAGATTTAAAAAGAACAATAGATTTATAAGACAGCCGCAGCAAGACTTCGTGACAAGTCCTTAGGAGCACAGCAAGTTCAGCACAGAACTTTCAAAATGCCAGCTGTAAATGACCCATTTTACACAGAGGGCCACATCACATGCTGGTAGGCAAAATTTACATGCATCCTTAGTTACTAAGGCATAATTAGCTTGCAGCTTATGGGGCTCTTAAAGCAAAGGCCAAATGGTAGCTCAGAAATGACCACCTCAGACACACTCCAGCTGTCCTTTGATCTGCCATCCCCCTCTCTTCCTTCATCAGCTTTATATATTTTATTTCATTAATATTTCACTTTATCCCTTTGAGAAATGCAAACAGAATGTCTAATGGCAGGGTGACAGTACCTACATACAATACTATCAAGACAATTTTGAATGTACCTGCAGAGATACACCAGCCCAAAACTAGCCTACAGCTTCTGCGTGTGTGGGCTGCAGTGTGCAGTGTGACATCCCAGCGTACCGCGCGGCAACTGCCGGGTCTGTGGTGTGCTTGGGGTTTGGGTTAAGGGCGCAACTGCTATCCAAACTCCTATCCCTTTGCTACATGAAAATGAAGCTGCCACATCGCCATATAGTTTGTGCCCTGCACAACTCACAAAAATTATGACCCATCAAGGAGCGCACATAACTAATGTGTGAGACGAATTCTGAGGTCACATCTGGGCTCCACAGGAAAGACTGCCATGATTAAACTGAGGACAGGCTCAACACCCACAGCACAGATGTGCCACCCACTATGTGGGAAAAGAGCACAGGTTTTTTCAGGATTCACAAGCATGGGCTCAGTTCCCCATGACTGGCTCTGGGCTAGTCCCTAACCTCTCGGAGAGGTCTGTGCATATGCAAGACCTGCCTCAGGGCGGCAAGGTGAGGATCCGCTGGAACGAGTCAGAGTACCTGGGTCCCAGGTAAGACAGTTAAAATGTAAGTTTTAAAAACACCTTCCTAGGATTACAAACCTTGCCCAGAACACAACCGAGAAATTGTGAGCTGGACACACCACCTGCCTCCTTTCATTTAATAACCATCCATGAGCCAGTTCTGTGTTACAGGCACTGTCGTGGTCACTGGGGTAAGTGATTCAGTACAGGCTTGCAGGCAGATGGTTTTCTGGACTTTATTCCTTCATCCTTCAAATGCAGAAAGTTAAATGGGATGTCTCTCAGATCCTCTACAGTGATGCACTTGTATGGAGTATGTCCCTAAATAGACACTAAAGAAAAAGATATAAATGATGACTGCTTCCTAGTCCTGAGGGGCCTGTGCCTGTATCCATGCTCCTTTCTCCCTTTCTGGAGTGCAAGGAGACTCTGAATCATGAATATTGAAAAGTGTTCCATCCTCTCTTACTAAATCCCTGTACAAGTATCACCAAAGGTTGTTCAGTGGTGGAGAGTTTACTGGTATATAAACATATTAGGTTTTGACGGTAAGAACAATATGCTAACTGCCATGCTGGCAGCTTTGTGACCATCTCTGCAACGTCTGACAATCAAGCCCGTTTAGGAAAAAGGAAAAAATAATGTTGGTCCACCAGTAAGACACTAGCCTAAAAAAACAATAAATAGACATAAACAGAAAAAAAACTATACAAATCATTTCATTTCACAACATAAAAAGAAAAAGGTACTTTTCCACACTCATGAGAGAGCATTTATTATACTTTACACTCAGACTTTAGCCAAAACATACCTTAAAATAGCCATGTGCGCTATTTCTCTGCCCGAGCCAAAATGTCGTGCCTACAGGCAGGTCTGTGGAGGGCTTTTCTACCACTCTTTCATATACCCTGCCAAAGAGAGGCGTCGGGTAAGTCATGCGGGGCAAGACAGTCACCTCTCAGAACCCCCATTCCCGGAACTGAGAACACTTGGCCTACTTATTGCAGTCGACGTGCAGAATCAGATGGGAGGCGCTGACGGCTAAGGAGAGCTTGTGCCACCTGCCATCCGCCAGGATGTACGGGAACACCTCCGTGTGCGGGTGCCGGCGGCCCGAGCGGTAGTGCAGCCGGACCTCGTTCCGGTGGCCGCTGCTCTCCAGCTCCAGGTACCTGCACGGAGAAGAGCCGCGTGGGGCCGCGGAGGGCGACGTTAGAACATCACCGACATGACTCTTGTCTCCAGAAAGAGGGAGTCGACATGCTTCCCCTGTTCCTCCCACCAAGTACGACTAGACATTATACGATAAAACGAACATAAGAAGAGTCTGAAAGACGCAGCGGAGAAAGACAATCAGCGAGGACCCCAAAGAGCAACACGGTGGGCGTTTCCTGGGGCCCTTCTTCTTCATGCATCCCAGACTCGGAGCTGAAGGGGCCAGCAGCCTGGAAATGCCGACTCAGAGAGACAAATAAAGTCCTAAGAGAAACCTACTCTCTCTATAACCGCAGAACCAGGAGAGGGACGCCTAGCAAGACACCAACGTTTAGCAAATAACCACAAAAAACCTATGTCCCTGTTCCTAACCGTACCAGCAAAGACTGAGTGGGGAGCCTACATTTCCACTTCGAGGTAGAAATGAGGTCCCCAGCATCCCCACTGAGGTGGCGGAAGAGAAGGTGAAGTAGAGACACAAGACGTCTGGTCCTGCTGTCCGGTCAGGAGCCCCTGCCCCCAGCAAAGGCATCACCGGGGACCACGCGCCGCGGAGCCAGCCCTTCCACCCCATCTGGGCAGCAACAAAGCACAGCTGACGGGGTCGGGGGGGGCCCGCTGGGGAGTCCTGGGAATCCTGATGGGCACAGCAAGGAGAGGAAGGAGGGAGGGGGACCGGTACCATGCCAGGGCGGCCACTGCACCCCAGGCAGCACTGGACAGGATGCTGCATCTTGCTTACTGCTCGTGGGCACCTCAGTTATGAGCTGTTCCAAACCTGGTGCCCCACTGCCCCCTCAGTTCTGTAAGCTGCCTTCCCACCCACCACCTCCAAAGCCACCTTACAACTGGGAACACCAACAGCACATTACAATGTGACCATGGGGAAAATGTACAAGCAGAATAAAAAAGGTTTTTGAAACATTTTTTAAAGTGACTGTTTAAGTGATAGAACTGAGTGATTTTTAACCTTTTATTGTCCTTTATTTTCCCTTTTGTGCTTGTGCCAGAGCCCCTTACTACCTGGGCTGGCAGCTCTCTCTGCAGGAGGGATTGATCTGTTGTGCCTGTACCTTCTGTCTCCTGGTCTTTGTATTCTTCCACTTAAAAAAAAGGTATTCAAATTGCTTGTCACTCACAGAATTGTTGTAAGAGGTGGAGTTTGTAAGTGATGCCTGGTGGGATCATTGACGATGCTCATAGTACCGTTTACTGAGGGCCGCTCTGATTCAGACACTGTGTGTCATGAGGCTCATCCTGAGCTCATCATGAGCATTTCCTACCTTAAATAAAAATCACATTTTAAAACCTATGAAGATAATTTTTCACACTTTCAAATATCACGTGTCCAAGATTTGTTATTCCTTATTTTGAGAGGTAACTGAAATCAAAAATAAAAGCTCACCACTTCTAATGATTTATGCCCTTGGTATTCAAAACTTCTTTGCATTGGCAGAAATATAAACTAATTTAAGATCAGGCTTCAGAGAAATAGGCAACAGTGACAGAATCTCATTCATTTTGACAACCTCCTTGGTGACTCGACTCAGGGTCAAAGGATAAAAATAAGGTCAGGTCCCATCTGACAAAAAGGTCACACACAGCATGAAATGAGCATTTCTCAGGGGCCTGAAATAAATACTAACCCTAAATGAAGAACAATCTGATCACCTCTACAGATTTTCCTTGACTTACAGCAGGTTACACCCCAACAAACCCACTGTAAATCGAAAATACGGTTAAGTCAAAAATGCATTTAATACACGTCAGCTAAGGAACATCACAGCTCAGCCCAGTCCAGCTTGCACGTGTTCAGAACGCTCACCTGAGTGGGCACAGCCGTCTCACCGCAGCCTGTTTAATAATAAAGTACTGAATACCTCATGTAATGCATTGAATACTGGGCTGACAGTGAAAATCACGTGCAGAAAGGCTGGAGTTGCCTCGGCCGCGGGCCCTCGTGGTGGCCTGGCCACCTGGGAGCCGCGGGGCCGCCCCCACCCAGCATCACGAGGGAGGGTCTGACCGCACGTCACCGGCCCGGGAAGGGTCATGACTCAGAGCTCAAGGTACGGTTTCTACCGAATCCGTAGCACTTTCTCACCACTGTAAAGCCGAAAAATCTTAACTCAAACCACCGTAAGTTGGTGACCATCTGTACATTAAGGCACAAGACAGTTGTGAGCTGATCACCTGAAGGAAAGCTACACGCGCTTCAGCACCCAAAACGCCGTTGGTGTGGCTCCCGGGATGACAGCTGCAAGGGGGTGGCCAGCACTGGCCTCGGACCTGGAAACCAGCCCGTGCCCACTACCATCTTCCTCCTCTGCAGAATGAGGGTTCACAGGATGAGCCTCATGACACAGTGTCTGAATCAGAGCGGCCCTCAGTAAACGGTACTATGAGCATCGTCAATGATCCCAACCAGGCATCACTTACAAACTCCACCTCTTACAGCAATTCTGTGAATGACAAGCAATTTGAATACCTTTTTTAAGTGGAAGAATACAAAGACCAGGAGACAGAAGGTACAGGCACAACAGGAGATCAATCCCTCCTGCAGAGAGAGCTGCCAGCCCAGGTAGTAAGGGGCTCTGGCACAAGCACAAGGTAAGAAAGTCCAGTGGGGGGAGGGTGGGCAGGATACTGTGGGCGAGGCTGCGCTGCTTATTCGCTACAGACACTGGCTGTTCCCTCTGCCACTTCCATGACTCCCTCCACCACTGAGTGGGACGGGTGAGTGGGAAAAAAGCGTATTTCTGGCAACCCTCAGTAGAACCGGATTGATTCCACTTTTGTTAGTTTGCTTGCTTCTGATGGTATTCGGCCATCAAGGCAAGACAGAATAATGCCGTAATTCAAGAGCCTCAAGTCTTAACCCGTCTCCACAGTGACTGACTGCAATGACGGGCAGGTGAAGGATCTTCTCTAGGCCTCAGCTTCCTCCCCTATCAAACAGGGACAATGAGCTGTAGCCTTATAGGATCGTTCCAGGAATTAAACCGAATAGATTCAAGTGCTTACATTCCTCCTGGCAGAGAGAAATCACTCCACACACACCACGCTATGATTTATATTTCCTATGACACATTTATGCATTTTAGTTAAGCCACCAAAGTTTCAGAACAGGCTTCAACCTAAACAAGCATGAATCTCAGACAAAAAAAATACATATTTTAATGAGAAGCTACCCCAATAACGATGCTTAAAATCTATGACATTCCCATCAAGTGCTCATCCAGTTGTTTGAACACATCCGAAGACCAGCCATTCATGACATCTGACCAATCATTTCATTTTTTGAAAACAAAGACCTTCCTTATATTCAAGTATATGGAGAAGAGGCTTTAAAAGGTACAATTTATTAGTTCATTTGTTCCAGCAAATATTTATGTGGGCACAGAAAATATAACAACAAACAAGCCCAAATAATACTGAAGCTCAGAGACCCTCAAAAATAAACACATCATTAACAAAAATTAAGTTTAGCCATTTCAATGCTCTTTTAAAAATCTTGGAGAATGTAGCCACATTGGTGGGGATAACAATGCTTCTTCGTTAATAATAAATCCAGGAGCCAAGATTGTATCACCAAGGGGAAGATCAGTAGCTAATGGAATGAATTCATGATTGAGGCCCTGGCATCCACAGGGTGGCCTGAACAACAACCCCTCCACCCTGTTACCTGTATAACTGAGTTTACAATAAAATGAAAGGGAAAAGTACCAGTCATGAAATGGAGGCAATTATTACTATTAATGATAAGGCCAGCAAGACACATGAATGCTGAGAAACACTTTGAGCTATGATCCTGGAGGGAAGATTTAGTGGCATTGTGTGTATTGCTAAAACGTCAGATTGAGAAAGGTCTTATGCAAGGATGGAGCAGGAACAAATATGATAAAGCCTTAACAGTGAGTGGGTGTCCCACAGCACCAGGTGCCATGATGATCAGGCTGAAATAAGCCACCGAACAGAGGGTGGTACTACCTAATGCCAGCTCCTCTCCTGCCCGGAGCTCACCTGGTTGTGCCTGAGACAAAGCAGGTGGAAATTAGAGAGACTGGTGTGAAAAAGTTCAAAGAAGCGGCAGCCTCAAAGATAAGCCTTCCCTATTTTATCAAACGTGGATGCAGAGCATACGTCATACAGTAAAGGAAGACGCTCTGGGGAACAGGGGCTCTGATGACCTGAAAATCATATACACAAGTGTGTAGAAAATTTGGCTTATGGTGTTCCTGGATTCACAAAGTCCATTCATGGACTCCAAGCTAACTATTCCTCCATCCCAGGAAGTCCAAGCAGAATATGGTTACAGGTGAAAGATTAGACAACTTGGTTTTATATGCAAGTAATTTTTCTGATAAAGAAAATAATAGGTTAAAATTACCAAAAGTTCAAAAAGTACACATCAGAAAGAAGAAAATTAAGATCACTAAGGTGATGTTTAAAACAGATGTGCAGGGAAAGCCTCACTGAAAGGGTGACATCTGGGGCAACTCTGGGACAGCACAGACCCAAGGCACCACCCTGCCCAGGAAGCTCAGGGAATGTCACTGATGCCCATGTGGGGAGCAAGGAGAGCAGAATGGGCAGAATAGCAGGAAACATACCACAAAGCACAGGTGGATCGGCAGGAACAGCAGCAGGAGCTTGTGCAAGCTCTCCTCTGATTTTAGGACACAAGGGGACCTGCTAAGTGAGGATGGGAGAGAGGTGTCAGAAGTAAAGACAAAGGAGAGCCATAGAACAGCTACCCAGCAGAATGAGAGAGTGAATGCACACGGAAAACACGGCAGCATCAAGGGTACCTTTGAAGTGAGGTCGGTCAGCATGGTTCTGTGCTCTTCTGAGTTCAGCCAGAGAAGTGCAACTGAGGCAGAGAGATGGAGTTACCAGGGCTTTGGCTTTGCCAAAGAAGTATTAAAATAAAAACAGGACAATGGAGATGATCATTTCTATATCAGAGAGATTCTAAAGATGGACTGTGATTTCAAACTAAAAACAACAAAAATAAGTACAAGCAGGTACCATAAAACTCGTAGGAGAAAACATATGCAAAATCTCTTGAACATAAGCATGAGCAATTTTTTCTTGGACATATCTCTTTAGGCAAGGGAAACAAAAGTAAAAATGAACAAGTGGGACTACATCAAACAAAAAAGCTTCTGTTCAGCAAAGGACACCATCAGTAAAACAAAAAGACATCCTACAGGATGGGAAAATATATTCATAAATGATTTAGTCAATGAGGAATTAACATCCAAAATATATAAAGAACTCATACACCTCAACACCAAAAAAAAAAAACAAATAATAACCTGATTTCTGATTTAAGAAATGGGCAGAGGACCTGAACAGACAGTTCTTCCAAGAAGAAACTCAAATGGCCAACAGGCACATGAAAAGATTCTCCACATCACTAATCATCAGGGAAATGCAAATCAAAACCACAATAAGTTACCACCTCATACCAGTCAGAATGGCCACTATCCAAAAGATAAGAAATAGTAAGTGTTGATAAGGATGTGGAAAAAGGGGAACCCTCAGACACTGTTGGTGGGAATGTAAATTAGTTCAGCCATTGTGGAAAGCAATATGGAGGTTCCTCAAAAAATTAAAAATAGAAATACCATTTGACCCAGTAATTCCACTTCTGGGAATTTACCCAAAGAAAACAAAATTCTCAATTTGAAAATATATATGAACCCCTATTTTTATTGCCACATTATTTACAATAGCCAAGATATGGAAGCAACCAACGTGCTATCAATAGATGACTACATACAGAAGATGTGATACATATATACACAATGGAATATTATTCAGCCATGAAAAAAGAAAGAAAACCTGCCATTTATGACAACATGGACCTAGAGGGTATTATGCTCAGTGAAATAAGCCAGGTGGAGAAGACAAATGCCATATGATTTCTCTTAT
This sequence comes from Manis javanica, assembly GCF_040802235.1. Classification (NCBI taxonomy): domain Eukaryota; kingdom Metazoa; phylum Chordata; class Mammalia; order Pholidota; family Manidae; genus Manis; species Manis javanica. Next base: position 1,437,776 of record NC_133170.1, on the reverse strand, counting down.
CTATGGAATATAAAAACCAACAAATAAAAAGAACAGAACAGCAGTAGACTCACAGACACTGAGAAAAAAGATCTTTGCAATGATTGCCAGCTCATATTTATTACCTATGAATACAGGCTGTGTACAATATCGTAAGGTCCCCACCTTCTGAAAACTCAAGGCACAGATGGGGAGACTGGATTCACTCCACCCCACGCCTGATGGCACTTTCAAAGCCAGTCACTGAGTCCTTGCTCCAAGGCAGAGATGTTCAAGACAGTTGGCAGGAAGGAAGAAATGGAACCCCGCTAACTCTCTGCAGGCTTGCAGTGAAGTGGGGGGTGCTGAGAAAGGGTCACCAGCATTCTTTCCTTCTTTCTAAAACCTTTCCAACTTACTATCCCTTCATAATGTATAAAATCCTTCTAATTTCAGAATCAGGGTTTCTTGTTGGTCATACTTTTTCCCTCCACGACTCAAATTAACATATGAGGGAAATTTGAAGATTTTTATCATTTAAATAGAAGTACTAGAAGTTCTGTTTTGAAATACTTAAAGAAGATGTGCATGTATGTTTAATATAGTTTTAAAAAGTTAAGTAATGAAATATATTTGGTCCCAAAGGATTTATTAACTGCTGTATCACTTTATTAGAATTAAACATCTATCCAAGAGTTATGTTTAAAGAACCATATAAAACATGAATTCTTTCTCCACTGAGGATATGTTATCCCACTCCTCCAAGAGAGGAAATAAGCTATCTGTGATGGGTGTTTGTGGCTAAGTAAAGTACAAAAACATAAAAATCATATTTCATATATAAAATTCTCAGAACACATCTGCTTTGCTAGGAAAGGCTCCAAAAATAGAGAGACATCGGTAAGGAACAGTCCAGAAGGGACAACACGCTCTTCGAGGAATCACTGCATCAGTTACTTAATCATTTAATATATAAGATGCTGTGTGCTTAACTTGACTTTGCTTTAAAATATGACTAGTATGTCACTTCTTAACCTCTGGATTTGGTTACTCAAGTTAGGCTTTTTTGGATGTAGTTTTGCCTGTTAGGATGGTTTAAGTCAGTTCTACCTGAAGAAAGAACTTGGTGATATCTTAAAATTCAGTCTATATATAAATTAAATATTACTGTGGTTTTGGTTGGATTGATATTTGTGTGTGTGTGTGTGTGTGTGTGTGTGTGTGTGTGTGTGTGTGTGTGTGTTCCACTTCACCTAAAAAGATGATTCACGATGCTTTCAGGGATCCAAGCAACGGAAATGACTAAGTGGCTCCCCAGGACCCTTGATACCCTCAGACGCCATGCAGCATTTGATCTCAAGCCTTCCTCTTATGTTAACCAGTGCTTTCCTAAGGTCCTAAAAATCAGTAGGAATCTTTAGGCTGGAAGAGGTTGGCCTGTGTAGGAATTTTCAGCAGCTCTGTATGTAGCACGTCCTGAAACTATGGGCAGACCAGAGAAGCGTACCGACGCAGTAGGACAGCTCCCAGCTCCGGGCAGGCCGCCTTGGGGAGAAAGGGGTCAGTCCCAGGGGAGCGTGAGCTGTCGGTGCTACAGCAGCTGCTTTCCAACATGCTTCCCGGGCATCACGTCCCTTCCATTGTTGGAAATAAGTAAGAGCCAGCAAGGAAGGAACAGGATCGCGGGTCACCCACTGAGGTGGCACTGCACTCTTACTAAGCCTATTACCTCAAGAGTTCCCAACTGAAGCGGGTACAGAAACACCCCGTAACTAGAGAAAACAACCAACCTCACCCCAAACTCTAGCTTTATGCACATGATAAAAAAGGTAGGAATCTTATTTTTAAGTTTTAACATGAGCTTGTTATGGAGAGGCCAGTGAAGAGATTAAAGGACAAGATATGTTCCTGATCAAGAAGACCGGGATTCACTGACAAGCAGCTTTCCTGATACCACACAGCTTCACAGGCCATGATGCTGCTGATGAAACAAGGTACATTGTAAGGATGGAAATTTCCCAATAAAAATTTTTAGTGTAACAAAAAAACCCAATGGAGGAAAAACAGGATTGCTGTCTTCCAAAGCAACAGAAAGTGAGAAAACCAGCTAACCCTGTCAACAGAGCTCCCAGTGTTCGGGGGAGCAGAGAGGCCCATGTGGCTCTCAAGCAAGCAGCTAAGTCATCAAGAGTGCTTAGCGGAATGGGCTCTGCCACCATAGTGGCCTGGGATGTGAGACTTGACCACTCAGGGCCTCACTGCCTTCCCGTAGAACAGGATAATAATGCACCAACCTCCAAGATCGTGATGAGCACCTAATGAAATTAAACCATGAAAGGTATTTAAACGACTGCCTGGCACACGGTAGCAACTTAATACATGTTCACACTTAGCGTGCACAGCAATCACTTCGATGCACTTAGGCAGCCAGCCAGCCACAGCCAAACCTGCAGGCAGCGGGCACTCTCTCTGCCTTCAGTCCTGCAAATACCCGTCAGCCATGTCACAGCAGCTGTGCAACAGGGGTGCTGGGGAAAGAGGCAAAGCCATCCCTCAAGGAGCTTCTCTCTTTATTTTCATCTTTCTCCTGAATCAGTACTTCTCAAAATGACCATTTGCTATAAATGTAGGCTTTCCTTTTTTTCCTGTGTAGAATTCTTATATTTCTGCCAACTTTTATTTTACACCACTAATATATAGACATTCTATACTGTATTCATTATTTATTAGTTCATACTTCTCTACACTCTTGGATCTACTTAGAAATAGAGATCTTAAAAATTAGCACAATTTCTCTTAATGCAAAGGAACAAAACTCCTGCAATAGATACTGAATTCTGAGAAGTGAGAGACTGGAAAGGTCTTGCATATATTTATTTTAGATACTGACTGATGGAAAGCAATCAGATTTATTTCTAAATGAAGAAAACATGCATTTTTAATCTAATAGAAATGTCAAAAAGTGAAAATCCAATAGCTAGAGGAGGTGAAAAATTTGAAACCATAAACAGGATAGTCATAGTAGCTAAATGTAAAAGTCCCTCAGCAAAATTTGTCTCTAGTATGTCTATACACTCTTATTTGTTTTTATGAAGGTCTATGATATTTTCACTCAATAAATACAATACTGTATATAAAGCTATTAGGAGAAAGGTAGAAAAGCTATATAAATCACCTTTACGGAAATAAAATGTTATTTTCTCTGAATTCCATTCGGTAGAAATGAGTAATTTTCATTAAAGAAACATATAGTAAAGATGCCTTACATGGTGAATGGTAATATACACTTTTAAAATGAAATGTAAAAAATGAGTTGATATTTTTTAGTTTGAGTTGATGTTTTTTAGGGATATGTTTACATGGTATATATTTCTCAAGTTTTTATAATACTGGGAAATGTATTTAAAGAGTTAGAATGAGTCAATCTTCAATGTTATCATTTCATTAATGTCACTAAGAAGCAATACTATATGGTACCAGTGGGCACAGGTAATTCAATGGATGGTAAAAAAGTAAATGAAGGTCTGATGAGGAATAAGATATTGGGAAAAAACTGGAATCCTTCCCCATAAAATACTAATCCAAATAGGAGGAGAAAAATACCAGGGAAGGTAGAAGACCCCCAACCAACCAGGGGCCACAGCCACCACCACCAGCGGTGGGACAGACTGACACAGACTGTGCTGAGGCTGTGCCGTGTCTGAGGCAGTCCCGCCAAGGACGCACAGCCTGAGGGATGGGGAAACACCAGGTGGACCCAGGCTGACGGCGATCCCCAGAATGAAATGCCTACATGTCTACAACCATAAAGGATACCAGAGACAGGGGAAGAATCGACCTGTTCCAGATGGAAGGAGATTATAAGAAATGAAAGCCAAATGCAACAGGTGTTCGTGGACAGAATCCTAGACCAGGAAGGAAAAGAAACGTTGTTTAGATAGTTATGAAATACAAATGAGGTCTGAAGACTGAATGATATTGTGGCATCAGTGTGACTGTTTGATTGGAAGATTGTAGGCTGGCGATATAGGAGAGTTTCCTTGTTTTGAGAAAATATACACCAGCATATTTATAGGTGATGGTACATATTGTTAGGCAAGGCCATACTGGATAAAAGATAAAGGGTGGTGGAGCAAATGAGCTGAAAATATTACCAATGAGGAATCTGGTAGGAGGACATGTGGGAGTTCTTGGTACTATTCTTATAATTTTTATGTATATTTGAAATTATTTCAAAAAAATTTGTTTAATTAAATCAAACATTAAACTGGGAAAACTGCATATAAGACTGACAGTGATTTGACATCTTTAATATATAAAGAATTCTTACAAATAAGCAAGAAAAATGGTAAGACACCCATGTAAAAATGGAAAAAGATATTTAGAAACCATTATCAAATTAGAGACACTAACAACTAACAAATACATGAAAACTGCACAAATTCACTAATATTCAAAAAACAGTAAAGTTTAGACATGGTGGCCATTTTTCAGATGTCATATCATCAAAAAATATTGGATATGATACTCAATGCTTCAAAGAGGGTAATCATTTGCAAAATAAATTGTGTCCTCATAGGTCATGCAAAATACACATTGTACTTCCTTTTTCTTGCTGTTCAGGGCTTTTCACTGGCTAAATTTTTACAGTTCTCTGGTGCAGCAACCTCAAGAACAATCAAACCTAAGATTTGTAACACTTGGAGTTTTCAATGACCAAAGTTTAACAAAGATGACAGCGTTGCGATGTGCGCCAATCACCTTCTCCTTTCAAAACACTTGAGGGATCAAATCATGGAAAAGGAGACATAAAATATGAACAACCTCTACCCAGCTGTCATGAAATACATCAATACAGGGTTTCAGCCACAAAACTGTAAGACTCCTCACCAAGATGAGAGGTATTCAAGTGTATACAACAAGGGAAATAAGATATAAGTAATAGAAATAACAAACTCCACTGTCAATAAGGAAAACAAAATATTTTGCAAAGATTTTTTTTAAAAGGTACATGCTTCACTAAGACTAAAGAAATAACAAAATAAGTTACAAATACACTGAAGTGTATTTCCTGTCACTTGATATTAAACTGCAGGAAGATCATTATAATTTTTAAAAGAGTCCTTTGTAAAATGATTTTAAGTGGTTGATCAAAGGCCTTAAGAGCATTTAAGCAGTTTCACACTGACATCAAAGACTAAAAGGAGAAGAGCTTTAATGCCAAGGAATTAAAATATATTACAACAATCCCTCAACATTCATTTTGGAAAAGATCACTGAAATGCCAGCACATATAAATAGATGGCAGATTAAGAAAAGAATTAAATGAACTTAGGTGGCATCTTGAATATTTTCTTATTATGCTCTGAGTTGCACCCAAAGAATCCAACTTTTTCCCAAAGACAAAGCAATGTAAATTCTATGGAAGATGTTACTTTAGATACAAAACAGAATCTACTTTTCTGGTCATAAAGTAACTTAAAAGTCTTTTACAAATTAGAAAATAGAAAAGTAAAGATCCTGACTGAGTAATAGCACAACTGTAAGGCTCTCCAGGAAAAAAAAATCTAACAAAATATGCATATGCCCTTTATGGAGATAATTATAAAAAAGAGAAAGAAGACATGAAAGAAAATGAAGAAACAAGTCATATCCCTGAGTAAAAAAAACTGAATATCATAAATATGTTAACATATATTAACTTATAAATGGGATGCAATTCCAATACAAATCCCAATGGAAATTTTTTCATAGAACTTACCAAACAGATCCTGAAGTTTATAATAAAGAATTAAGTTTCAAACACAGTAAAAAATTCTGAACAGGAAGAGCATTAGAAATATTAGATAGAAAGTCTTTGAAAAAACTTCAGTAATAGGACCAAGATGGAGACAAAGATTGTTCCTGATCTCATTCCCCCTCAAAAGAACAACTAACAACTATTCAGAAACAAAACACCCAGAGAATCTTAGAACACGGGGGCGAGGCTGAGGCACTCCCTGCACCCCAGAGACCAAGACTACATTGGAGGGTAAGAGAAGAGGTCACACTTAACTGCATTGCCCCTCTCCAGGCTGGCCCAGCACCATGTGCAGAGGTCTCCTCTGACCCTCTGGCTCCTCCAGAAGGAAAGGGAACCCAGGGGAACAGCCAGCATCCACCAGCACTGTGAGCCACTTTGCATGTCACTGTCACTATTCTCATCTCACAGCACAGGAGTTGAGGGAGAATCTGTGGGGCTCCACCACTGGGAATCTGACTCTGATCAAGGTGAATCAGGAAAAAAGAGAAAATTTGACCAGACCAATTACTAGTAAGGAGATTAAATCAGTGACCAAAAACCTCCCACTGAAGAAAGACTCAGGAACAGGAAGCTTCACTGGCAAATTTTACCAAACATTTAGAGAATTAACATCATTTTTCTCAACCTCTTCCAAAAAACTGAAGAAGGAGCAATCCCAAGCTCATTTTATAAGGCCAGCATTATCCTGATACCAAAACTAGAAAAGGGCACTACAGACCAATATCCTTGATGGATATAGATGCAAAAATCTTCAATAAAACACTAGCAAGCCAAATTCAGCAACATATTAAAGGATCATTCATCACAATCAAGTGGAATTTATCCCTGGGAGGCAAGAATGGTTTAACATACACAATTAATGTGATACATCACATTAAAAAATGGTAAAAAAAAGAATTATATCATAATCTTAATAGACACATAAGAAAGATTTTACAAAATCCAACATCCATTCATGATAAAAACGCTTAGCAAATTAGGCATAGAAGGAATGTATCTCAACATAACAAAGGCCATATATGACAAGCCAACAGCCAATATCACACTCAATGGTGAAAGGCTAAATGCTTTTCCTCTAAAATCAGGAACAAGACAAGTGTGACCACTCTCACTACCTCTATTCAGCGTAAGTACTAGAAGTCTTTGCTAGAGCAATAAGGCAAGAAAAAGAAATAAAAGTTATAAGAATTGGAAGGGAAGAAGTAAAGATGTCTCTATTTGCAGATGACATGATTTTATATATAGACAGTCCTAAAGACTCAATCAAAAAACTATTAGACTAATCAATGAACTGAGTAAAGTTGCAGGCTTCAAAACTGACATATGAAAATCAGTAGTATTACTATACACTAACAACAAATTTTCTGAAAAAGAAATATCCATTCCATTACCACAGCATCAAAAACAATAAAATAGTTAGGAATAAATTTAACTAAGGAGATGAATAAATTTAACTAAGGAGATGAAAGATCTCTACTCTGAAAACTGCACATCAATGAAAGAAATTGAAGATGACACAAACAAATAGAAAGGTATCCTATGTTCATGGACTAGAAGAATTACTACTGTTAAAAATGTTAAAACTACCAAAAGCCATCTATAGATTTGATGCAATTCTATCAAGATTTCAATGAAATATTTTACAGAAGTACAAAAAACACTCAAAAAATTTATATGGAAAAAAAAAAGAAAAAAACTCTTAAGCCAGTTACCCAACAACTTGGATTTCTTGGAATTTGTCCTAAGGTAACAATTAGAGATTAAGCACCTACTATATGCCCAATACAGAGCATTAACTATAATTCTAAAAAACTATAAATACTCTAAATTTACAAAAATAGAAGATTAATAAGTTACAGTATGTCAATATGATAAATATAATTCATGAGGAAAAAAATGACAAAATGCCTCTGCCTAAAGCATTTATATTGGATAGGAACTGATCATTTGACAGATTTGGTCTTCCTTAAAAAAATAATTCTGGGCTAATATCTGAAAAAAACATTCATGTACAGCTTCTGTACAACACACAGGATTAGACACTAAATCATTTAGAGATGAAAAGCTTAAGACTTAAAGGCAGTCAGGGAAACCTACTATGCCCTAAAATTTGGTCCAGCTACTCTGTCCTAAAATACCAGTATCTTCAAAAAGTGGTAACAGGGGAAATAATAAAGCCACAAGTTCTTATCAAAAGAAAAAAATAAAGAACTAAAAATAAGATTCTCAAACTTTCCATTCCCAAGTGAAGAAGTAGTATTTAGAAAAAATTTTTAATCATTGGAAGTATTTTCTAATGCCAGAAAAAAAAAGCAGATTGTCACTGTCCATCAGTAGCAACATGGACCCATGGTTTACAATGAACAGTGAACCTTTGCCATCACACAGAAAGATGAGGCAGCAGAGAAGGGGGCATGGAGACACTCGAGCAGGAACACCAGCCTGGCTTCCTCAAACACGGAGGCTTGACCCCGGTAGAGCCACGGTGTTGGTGTCCTGCCATCTGGAGCCAAGAGGGCAGATGCAATGGAGCTACGGGTGAGTGCGGCAGAGGGTCTTGGATGGCCTATGGTATCTGGGGCCTGGTAACTGGACGTAGTTCCAGACAGGATGGAGGGCTAGAGACACCCCTGCTCTGCCTAGGGAGGTAACTACCCAACATGTGTGCTGGGCGTGAGGTGGGCTGCTTAGCCCATGGCTGCCGCAGCAGCAGCCGGCTGATTCACTCCTCCGCCTGCAGGAGAGTGGGATGCTGACAGGAGGAAAACAGTGCCTCGGCTCTCCAGCTCAAAAGGGAGCTCTGTGCCCCACGCAATGGCCTCTATATACTAAAATGCGTACTTTTTTCCACCACTTCACCTGTATGCAAATTTGGCACATAGAAGAAATATGAGAAATCCCGTTGGCTTGCTGAGTCTTCACTTTAACTCAGTTTCTTTGATGATCAAGGCACCGCACCTGCCTGGCAGCGACATATGTGCGCTTGACCACATTAGAGTGTATATTGCAACGTCCCTAATAGTAAGGGAGGCACTGAAATACACATCGAAGATGCAATTTTGTCAGAGATAAATAATGATACAGAACAAAATATATATAAATATTTTTAAACTATACAGAACTTGGGATTTGAGCTTTTAATTTATAAATTATATTATCTTTAATGTTATTTTTTAAGAAAAGTGAAACCATAAAGTAGAGTGTACTAGCTGTTATGTTAGTCTGTTAATTTTAAACATAATAAACAGTCATCTTTTAGTTCAGAACCATTAAGTCGAGCAAATACTGCCAGCAAGTTTAATTTTTACTTAGTAATGTCAAGAAAGAAAAATGGCTTAATACATGACAAGCACTCACAAATATGAAGATAGATTTTATCAGCCTCATACATAAATATATTCTTACTCATCCAGAATGTATGATAATTAATACTAAGAGAGAAAAAAAATCTCACTCATTTCACCTCAAGTTTATTAATATGGAAGAGGATGGCAAACTAACAGGGCAGTTTTGTATTTATTTGCAAATCTATTGCCACAAATTATTTAATGTACACTATTTGCAAAGCATTCAAAGTTAGAAGCATAGCTGTTTGGGTATCAGAAAAATTCCCAATAACCCCATGAGAACCGATTTCTGTAGCTAAATCCCAAGACTATCCTAAATAAAGGAGAAAGATCACATACTACAGAACATAACTGAGGAGACTGTACCACATACAAAGGGACAACAAAAGGGACTGTATTCATCGTGTAGAAACTGCAGGTTTGTAAAACATGGAAAAAGGGAACAGAGTCCTTTTGGAATTAGGGGAAACTTTCTCAGCCGCCTTTACTTATAAATATACTTCGCTTTTCAATGAGACTTTACTGTTTCCATATTTCTCTTTTATATTTCCTGTATAAATGGATAAGTGAACCAATACCTTAGAATTGTTTCTCCATTCCTTATTTTCCCTTTCAAAATACAATAGCCAGAAAACTATCGTGATGAAAGAACTCCTTTGATCTACCTGAATATCTTCATTCTTTCAGGCATAAAGTGCCATATATTATTATTTTAGGTAAAACTGATTTGGCTAATATATACCTAAATAAACACAGAAATGGCTGAATCACTGGAAAGGTTTTCATACTGTGCTCACATGAAATGTGTGTCTGATTTTTCATAAATGGTTTCAAACACCATTTGAAACCAGCATCTCAGACTAGCAGTCCCATGGGACTTTGTTCACAGGACGCCAGAGCACCGCAGGGCTCCGAGGAGTGTCATAAATAGACACTTAATTTCAAGCTGTGTTTCGGTGCCAAGGTTTGACAAAAGCCCTCGTCCAACTCCAAGAAGCTGTGATGCCCCCTTCCCACTTCCATCTTGCTCTTAGCTCGCTGCAGTCACCCCAGAACACAGCGCCTATTGGTGTCGTATGTCCAAGCCCACAAAGTTGTATGACTGGGTTTCCAGCCGTAACAGTGGCTGCGATGCCGTACAACCTGTCACAGGTGTCCTTCATTATTCTCCAAAAGCCGGACTCAGAGCTGCCTCGAAGCAGTGGCTGCGGATGAGGTGAACCCTCACCCCAGAGCTCATGACATTTCAGGACGGACCAGGCACCCTGCATTGGTAAAGCAACCTGAGCGTTCTCCAGCTCCTGTGCCCTAGCCTGATGAGACTGTGAGGTCATCCACGGCTCCTGGTGTGCTCAGGATGGTATTTCTCTTGCTCTCTCACCCATTTCTTCAGCCATTAAATGCTACTCAGCATCTCACTGAGTGTGACAGCATGGCAGATGAAACAGAGGTTACAGGTTTCATGCACAATCCTTGACAGCAAAAAAAATTAAAATCTAATAAAAAATGATCAACTGTATACAATTTTCCACAAACACACAAGTACACAAAAGGACCAGAAGGCTGCACCCCAGAGTGTTGCGGTGGCTCACACCAGGGCTACAGGCAGGGGTGCTGGTGAACATTCACCAGCAGCACCCTGTCCTTTAGAGAAATAATCCTAAGATACTGGCTCACACATCTACTTGTATAGGAAACATGGAAGAGAAATAGGAAAAGAATAAGGACTCATTGAAAAAAGTAATATTTATCAATAAAACCACATCCAAAAAACGATGAGGGCCCCACTTGGCAGCACCGCTGACCTGCGCGGTGTAGGCGTGTGCACTGCGGCCTGCTTCAACTGCCACGGAGTGTCCAGCTCACAGTTTCAGCCCTATAAGCCGGCACGGGCTGCCCCACCAGGCACACCACTGACTGGCTGTGGCTGCACTTCTCTTTCATACTTTTATTTTCTGAATGTCTCTAGGGACAGCAACAGTCGCCCTCTGGGGCAAAAATTAAATGGCCAGAGATAGACGTGGAGCAAGACGTCTTCTCTACAACCTACTGTGCCTCTTACATTTTGAACCATGGGATGTAGTTTCAATTCAAAAATAAATATAACATCTTATAAATCCTCAATAAATATTTTTTACAATTATGATCAAAGGCAGTGCGTGGTACCTTTAATGTCTCATATACAATTAACGCGTATGTAGATATGTGAATCATCTGACAACTAGGTAAGATGTTTCCTGCTAGAATTAGCAAAGGAGCCGCACGCACGGGAAGACTGCACTGCAGGCTGACAGAGGAAGAGACTGGTGGAAACTGCTGGGAACCAACGGGAAGCCAGGACAGGCTTCAGGGAGCTACGAAGGCCAGGATTTGGACAGGCAGAGAGAACGGAAAGGCATGGCAGGCAGATACTGAGCAGATGGCCACGGTGCCTGGCATCCCCCTCCTGCCGGGCTATCTCACTTGCCTCCACCCCTGCCAGTGGGAGCGGGATCCCCACTGAGGCTCTGGGCACGACGCCTCCCTGCGGACTGAGGCTTCGGAGCAGGCTGCCTGACAGCCACGTGCTCAGCAGGCACGGAGTCAGGACTGAGCCGGGAACACACCTCAGGAGAGAAGCAGTGTCCCCTCCTCCCCGGCTCCTTCGCTGTTGGGCCCGCAGCAGCCCCACGTGGCCTGACTCAGAGGACTGACTCTGGCTCCCGCACGCACGTCCAGCACCGGGCCCGCCCCTAACAAAGCGACTGGGAAGAGCTCCCGGCATGCAGATGCTCCTCAGTGAACTGGGAGCCTCACAGCAAGCTGCACCTGTACCCAGGCCCTGCAGGCGAAGGGTGACAGGTGACCGTTCCCCGACAGGCACCCGTCGGCATTTCACTGCTGGGTGGCCAGCGACCCTGTTGCGCGCACACACACTCACCCACCCAGGCACATGGTTTGCACTGGTTCATCGTAGTGGGCACCTCAGCTAGTTCTACTGATAAAAACTAGACACTTTTTTGGACACATTGGATTTTTTAATGGTAGATGTGAGAACTGGTCACCCCTGTTTTAATCTGTATCTAATAGCAAAATAATCTTTGGTCATTAAAAATAAATATGAATATTTATTGGTATGGGGAAATCTTCAAAATATTTTGCTAGATTTTTAAAAGTTGTAAAACATCATTGCACGTATAAAATAGTGTATGTACATTATGATTCAAATTCTTAAATATTATTAAATTAATATTTTTATTTATTTAATATATTTAAGTTTGGTATTATTAAATTAATATTATGAATGTTAAATATTACTATTCCTTCCTGAGGAAAAGAGTGGCCCTGCTCTTGGGCACTGCTGGCCACTCCCAGGCAGAGGTGGGCACCTTTATTCCACCACTTCCTGATAGTACGCTCCTCAGTTTCTATAATAAATGTCAGTAGTTTGTCCAAATCAATTGCTATTGATGCTCAACACTTACCTCTCACCTAACTGTCAACAAAGAATAGCTGCGATTCAGGTGTTTATCGGAGAAGTCTGACTTGGAATCAGAATTACTCTTAAGAACTACACTGAGAAGTCATTTATAGGGAACCTGAACATGTTCTGTTCTCAGCGTCTCATCCAGGAGGCACCACCGGCTTTCGGGCAGGAAACCCTGGCTGTAGAGAGCGTGGCTGCTCACTCCTAGGGCCTCCAGGGCCGTCCTGATTCAGGGACCCTCACACCTACATGCATGTTACTAGCATCTCTGTAGATTTGCCTTTTCTGGAGGGCACCGTGGCACAATGCCCTGGCTGAGACGAACCTGTTTCTCTAAGGACACCTGCTGCACCTCGCCCGAAGAGGCCACAGGAGAAATAGGTCTCTGGTCTCAGAACCAGGAATAGTGTGTTCTCTTTATCATCCAACTGGGTTTCTTTTCTTTTTGCCCTCATTTTCAATTTTCATTTTATTTTTGCCTTGTCCTATAGATGGCTCTGTAAACTGCCTTAATATTTTGTGAGAGGAAGCAGGGAATCCATCAATAAATGTTCAGGAAATGACACTGAGGAGAAGGGTGAGCATAAGCCTAAGGCGAGAGAGATGACGTCAGCAACAAAAAGAGGGAAAAAACAGTCCAGACTGTAACAGGAGGCCTGTCAGGGGGCAGAGGTCAGGTGGTAACAGGAGGCCTGTCAGCGGGCAGAGGTCAGGCGGTAACAGGAGGCCTGTCAGGGGGCAGGTCAGGTGGTGGTAACACGAGGCTGTCAGGGGGCAGAGGTCAGGTGGTAACAGGAGGCCTGTCAGGGGGCAGGTCAAGTGGTGGTAACATGAGGCCTGTCAGGAGGCAGGTCAGCTGGTAACACGAGGCCTGTCAGGGGACAGGTCAGGTGGTGGTAACACGAGGCTGTCAGAGGGCAGAGGTCAGGCAGTAGCACAGTTGTACTGGCAGAAACTCTGACTCAAGGACCAGAAGAAGCGGGTCCAGGTCCTGACTCTGTCACTAACTAGCTGAGAGATGCTGTGAGGAAAACAGCAACGAGAACCTCATCTAACCAGCTCCCACACACACTGAGGGGTGGCCTGCCACAGAGCACAGGCCAGCAGGGGCTCCACAGCCCTACTGGGTTTAAACCCTGACCCATATATATATGCCAAGTGTCATGAGTGAGTCTCTTCTTCTCCTTGCTGCTCCCCATCGCTGCCCCCAGCTCTTCCTACGAGAAGCTGGGAGACACCAGATGCATTCTGATCCCACAAAGATCCAAGAACCCAGCTGTAAGTGCTGTGGTCTGAGAACTGGGCTGAGAAAGGAGGTTACCTGTCAGTGATTAGAATTATAAGACTATTAAACTCTAAACCCAAGCAATTTCCTAAAGAAAGAGAATGTAGCATTTTGGGAGCTCTTCACAAATTAAAGAGAAGCATGTCTGACTGCACCTCCGAGGAAGCTACCTCAGGAGGGACGCAGCAATGGTCAGCGAGCTGGAGGGCCGCGCACCCGGGGCCGCAGCGCCTCCCGCTCCCAGGCTGCCGGCAGCTCTTGCAGGCCGTCTGCACTCCTGCGTGACGCAGCGAAGCCATCCTCGGGTTGAAGCCAGTCTGGCCTTTGTTTACTTGTCTTTCATGTGCACATCTAGCCCCACATGAGGAAAACATGGGAGACGCCAGCGGCCCCACTCACCTGTGATCCAAGTGGTGCAGGGAGAGAATGACCCCAGAGTTCAAGGGCGCCTGCTTCAGGGTCACCAAGACAGTGAACTCATGTTTGCTTCTCAGCTTCTGAAAAAGCCGTTCAGCCGTAGCAGTGGATGCTTTTATACTTCTGGGAGTATCTAAAAATGGAAACATACACTAAATGGACTAGAATTTGGTTTATAAAATCACTTTACAAGCAACACCATCCAGAAAACATCACCAAGGAGCACCGAGTCCCCAGCTCTCTTGGCCAATTCTTTCAACAAGGGGGACGCATGATGGTGACCACACCAATCACTGAGCTTGGCATCTTTTTTCAAGAATGGCATCTTTGAGGCAAAGAACCAAAGAGGTGAAGAGGTGAGTGCTTGGTCCCGGACGCCAGGATGCCAGCACCAACGACAAGAGATGGACTTCCTGGAGCAGGACCTGAAAGGCCGCGACAGAGCCACTCAGCATCTGACACCTCCCGACAGAAACTGGATTTAAATCTCATGCCACCTTCCACACTGGTGTCTTTCCCAAGAAGGCTTGCTATAGATAGATTTTTTAAAGATCATTGAAATTAGTCACTCTGAGCCTTCTGTGCAGGGGATGAAGACCAAATTATCTTGCCATATTTGTTGAAAGAAATACACAGAACTTAATTCCCATGATCCTCTCCTCAGGCCTAGAGAAATCCTGGCCCGGGGGGAGGGGGGATGCCTGGGGGAGCAGACTTTCATCTCAGGCTCCACTGTGGAGCCTGACCCAAGCCCCAGGGGACACAGGGGAAATAAACAGAGACAGAAATGGGGTTAGTGGGCAGGAGAGACCTGTCAAGCCATCTGCTAACTGAGCATAAGGCTCTCCTAGTCACGTGTGTGCCAAGGGCTGATGGGAGCCAAAAACACAGTTTCTGTTACCAAATAATTCTCTTCTTTACTATGTTTAGGACCAGGACCACTAGGTAAATAGTTCTTAGTGAGGAAACTACAGCATTTGCAGAGAACAAGCCTTCCTTGTGCCAGACTATCCAGCACACTGCAGAACATTGAGCACCCGGGGTCCTGGCCCGCTGAAGGCCAGCGGTGCCCCGACCCCTGTCGCTGGGACAGCCCAGAGTTCCCCCACATGAGCCTGGTGCTCGCTTGGGGGCGGTGCAGCAGAGACCTCGCCGAGAACCACTGCCCTGATGAGGCAGCGATTACGGGACTAATATGAAGTTCCTCCTTGTTAGCCCCACAGTTCATGGAATAAAAATGTAATCACCTGGTCTGTGTCCATCCCTAGGATTGCACAAACCTGAAGAAGCCCTTAAGATACCCAGCAAATAGAGGAAGGGACAAGTAATCCCAATACAATAACAGAAACGCTGTCAGACAAGCAGGCACAGAATGCTGCCAGCTCACGGAGGGAGAAGCAGCCAACACAGCAGAAGGATGGACCTCGTAGGACAGACTGCGTCCCATCAGGAGGAGCTCACCGGGTACACGGGAGGGAGGGCGTTCCAGGCGTAGGGACGGCGTGTGAAAGGGCAGCGTGTGGCCCAGATGGGGACACCGAGGGATGGGCAAGATGGGGAAGCTGGGCTGCATGGGCAGGCCTCTGCGCCAGGCTGACGGCCACCTGCAGTTTCTCTCGGCATTATCAATTTACCCTCTTGGTAAAAAACAAACAAAAACCTCGATTTACACTGAAAAACAATCCCTCCCACCCACAACTTCCACTGGGCTAATCAGGGCTTCGCCAATCCCCGTTCACAGCAATTGATTCATAACTGCACCTAATCCAGGGCAGTGGGTCAGGACAGGCTATTTATTCAAAGTTTTCTTTTCCAAAAAGAAATTTCCTCAGTCCCACTCAATATTCAAGACTCAAAAGCATAACAAAGACGTGCAGTCTCTGCGGGGGTCAGCGTGGGGCTCCTCCCCAGGCCCGTTGGGCTGCGGTCGGCTCTTGGGGGGACCCCACACCCTCCTCCTTGCCCCAGAGCGCTCCCTCCCTCAGGGAGCCACACGAAATGGGCTTTGAGAGGGCGAGTCATCCAGTGTCAACTCCTGATCCACACTAACTTATGCACAAGGGAGTCACTCACAAACTTCATTACTTCACTTAAATTTGACAGATAAAAGTGAACCAGAATTCAATTGTGAGCATTTACTAAGCTTCTCCCTTTGCGGGCAGGTAGAGCTCGAACAGCAGGCTTTGTCCTGCTGAGAAGGATGATGGACGGCTCCGTACGCGACGGAAATGCAGAAGGGGCCGTACTGGGCACAGAGACGGGGCCAGATGGCAGGGACCCCCGGGCGTGGCAGTGAGCGGAGAGGGGCCCGGGGAGCGCGCGGCGGGGCTCCAGGGAGGGGACGCCCGCTGGGGGTCTCGGGGAGGGTCCGCCCCCAGCACGCGGGGCCTCCGCTGATGGCCCGTCGGGCTCCGCCGCCCCCGGGCTCGGCATCGCGGGAGGGCCGAGAAGTTCCGGTACTTTGGTGGGTTTTGTTTGTCTTGTTCTCAGACCGGGTGCCGTGTGAGGACCGACCCTGGAAGGGAAGGGCGAGCAGAGGGGGTCGCATCGGTGTCGGAGACGCAAGTGCAGGGCGGCGCGGCTGAGACGCGGCACAGGAAACCGGTTTTCAAACCCAGTCAACCTGCCCTTTAGGAAAGCTGCTCTGGTGGCCACGGGGAAGGCCATTTGAGGAAACAGAAACATGGAACCCATGGCAACGGCCTGAAACCCCAGCAGTCCGGGCCGCCGGTGACCCCATGCCCACACAGCGGACACCCCGTGCGGCTCCCCGGGCGCCCGGCCCGCGCTCCGCCGAGAGAGGGGCCAAGGCCACGGCAGTCGGGACGCTCGCGGATGGACACAGGGGGCATCGGCTCGGAGGCGACGCCCGCTCCAGCTGGGTGCAATGCACAGTCCTGTGGGGGCTCCGTCCAGCTTGGCCCTGAAGCCGACCCACCCTTGCGGGGTCATGACTCAGGACAGGGGCTCTCGCCCTGCCCAACCTCTCCTCCCGGCCCACTGCCCTCTAGATCGTACCCTCTATAAGGGCAGGGTAACCTGCAGGAAGGGGGACCCTCAACCACAAACATGGCCAGCAGGAGCCCCGTTCAGCTCATGCTGTAGCGACAGGAAAAGTAATATTCTTTTCCATTCTGATTAACCAAGTTCATTGCACCGAGGTTTAAACACTGGGGTTTGCATGAACTTCCCACCTGTGCTGCAGTGAGGGGCGGTGGGAAGGCAGGTGGGTGCAAGGAACCTGGCCCGACTTACCACAGCCTCAGGGTGGCCTCCTCACCTGGCGCCCCAGGCCCAGGGGCCCAGAGCACAGGGGAAGTGAGCAGGAATCCAATGTGACAGAAGAGCGCACCTACAGGAGGCACACGTCTCGATGACACCATCGTTCCCAGCTCTCTGTGCAACCACCTCCCACCAACCCTCACCCACTATGATGATATTTAAATCCACTGTTCTCCTTAAGCACATGTTTGTCAAAAATTCATTATGCCTGAATCCAGAAAGGACTTGATGGGGGCCCAAACTCTGTGAGTAGCATCAGAATAAACAAGAGAGGTGAAAACAGAGAATTTTAGGAAGTTGAAGCTAAAGAATTGGGTTACTGATGAAACACATGAAAAAGGCAAAAGGCAAGGAGAAAATTGAATTGAACAGAATCCAAAGTTTCTAGCTGAGAAACCAACTGTGTGTGATGGCCCCCAGACAGGGTCCAGTTGTAGAAACGGGCCTTCCGAGGTGCTGGGGGGCATGCAGGTGGAAGGTCCAGTAGGAGGATGGCTCTGATCTCGAGAGAGGCATCAAGGTTGGCAAGACTGATTTAGAAATCACCAGAATACCGGGCCTGAGGTCACAGGAGTGCAGGAGCGAGTCACTGGAATCCCAGGAATGGGAGGTGATGAAAGGATGGACCAAGAACACTGAGTCTGTCACACAGCAGGGACAACACACACGCACACATGCACGCACACACATGCATGCGCGCACACAAGTGCACACACACACACACACACATGTACGCACATGCAGGCATGCACACGCACACAAACATGAACGGTGCACACCTGGTGCTCTACAGCATTTATCCTTCAAAAACGTGGACTTCGTTCTTGGAGCCCACATTCCCTTTGTTCCCACAAAGCCCTGGACACTCAATAGGGGCAACCATGACTTCATCCCTGCCAATGGGTAAACAAGCCGAGGAACAGTTGTGTGATTCCCGCAAGGCGCCCACACGCTAGAGCTGTCATAGGACTGACAATTCCAGTCCAGTCTCCTTCCCACTGTTTGCACTGCCTCTTGAACATGGCATCCTCTGTCCCTGTCCAACTGCCACTCACAGACAGAAACGCAATAAGGCACGGCCAACACAGAAAAATCCGGAGAACCTCATATACAGTAATAGTTTTAGTTCCTTAAGTGACTAGCTTAGTAGTAATTTTAAGAAAGGCCACTTTCCCCATTTGCGTTTCTGTCTCCCCATTTCTAAATTAGCATCCCTGCCCTGTGCCTTCATCCCAAGGCATATACAATGTTCAGAGAACTTCTGAGTTCCCACCATTATTACCTTAAGACCCAGTTCTGGCCCTCACCAGAATGCCAAGTCAAGGAGACCACCATGTGAGAATTCAACTTCATTTTTGTTACCCCTTCAGTTTCCAGTATCAGTCATTTAATTCAGGTGCATGTTAAGCCATTTCTCAACAAGGTCTTCTGTTAGGAACCAAACAGAGAAAAATAAAGTGTGGCAGTATCAGATCAAACTCTGCACCCAGAAGAATGAGGTCTCTGGGCCAGCGTGGGAAGGGGACAGCGCCGTGAGCTGTCCAGTGGGTTGTGACACTTTTACTCTTTCAGGCAGTGGGGCTGTGACCCCCTCAAGATGGCCAAGGCCATAATACCCTCGTGGTTATTTTCTGAGCTGACTTGGAGTCCAAGTATCCCAGACTGAGCCACAAAACACCAGTATCCACATTTGAAAATTACCATAAAAGCCTTTGGCAACCAAATTATTAAAAATAAAATCCTGCCTACCACTCTGTTGCCACAGAACTGTGAATAACCATTCTTTATGGACAAAGATCAATGTTAACTGAATTTCCTTTCAAGAAAGGGCTAGCAGAGATCATTTGAATTACCTCTTCAGAGAAAAACATAGCCTGAGAAAAGGGGCCCCAGGATGCTACTGCCAAGCCCAGGAGAAAAACTTACCAACACACCCAGGCTGCCGGAGGCCCTTTTAACTGGAGAACGGCTTGAGTTTAAAACAAGACTTTGTTTCAACATTTTCCATTTTGATTGGGTGCAGAGCCTAAAAAATCCCACTAAAACAAAGCGATTACAACAAAGTATTTATTTTTAGTCGTAGACGTCCAGGTTCGAGTGAGGGGTTCATGTGTGGATACTGCAACAATGTGAAACCACGGGACTGTAACCATGGGCTGTGTGTGCTCCATCAACACCGTTACAGGGGGAGGGGAGTGGGAGAGAGACTGGTTTGTTTCCAAGCTGGACTGGTGCTTCCAGCACTGCTGTGGGACAGCAGACATGGGTGTTTACTGAATAGGAGAGTCAGGTTGGAGCTTCTTTAAGTATTTAATACCAATTATTAATATTATTATTTTTTTGGATTCCATGCTAACAAGTAACTTTCTGATAGTAATTTGTCTCCCACATCTTCAGGGGGAGCAGTGGGGATCAACCAGTATGAGCATTCTCGTTAATTTACTGTTATAATCTTCACTGTAGATTAAAATTAAAATTGGCACAAGTTTTGGGATGGAAGTACAGCATAGGGAATATAGTCAATAATTACTTGTGTATGTTAACAGAGAGTAACTACACTTACTAAGGTGGGCACTTAATAACGTTTTAAAATATTAAATTGGCACTTGAGTTTATAATCAGATTAGGGCTTTTGGCTGATGTGAAGCAGACCCTCAGGACTTCACCAGTGAAGTTAACCGGCTGTTTTGTTACCAGCAAAATTAAGAGAATAAAAGAGCCAAAACAATATTCCTCTTTATCATCTCCTCTCCTGACTATAATACTGCCAAGACAAAGACCAAATAGGCAGAAATGTTCCGCAGGTAAAGGGTGATGGTGACAATATGATATCCATGACTATGATGACGTCATCCAAGCTTTAATAGGTCGGTTCGTTCCCCGACTGACCCAGCCTCACTCTCTGTACACAGCAGTCTCGATGACACTTGATCATCACTTGAACAGACTTAAGAATCAGTAATTTGCTTGACTGTCATTTAAACCAACCCAAAATGTTATATCAAACTGAACTCAGATTGGATGCATGGAGTTTGTCAGCTACAATCACAAGCCAATGTCTTCAACGTACAAGGAAAATCAAGTTCATGGACTCTATACTTTATGGAACATGTTTCGGTCATGACTAAAACCACTGAAACCATGAATAAGTGAAATGTTTGAATTTCTTTAAAAAAAGGAAGGACACAAACTGGACAGCTACATGTAGGAGAATGAAACTGGACCATTGTCTAACCCCATATACAAAGGTAAACTCAAAATGGATCAAAGACTTGAATGTAAGGCATGAAACCATTAAACTCTTGGAAAAAAACATAGGCAAAAACCTCTTAGACATAAACATGAGTGATCTCTTCTTGAACATATCTCCCCGGGCAAGGAAAACAACAGCAAAAATGAGCAAGTGGGACTACATTAAGCTGAAAAGCTTCTGTACAGCGAAAGACACCATCAATAGAACAAAAAGGAACCCTACAGTATGGGAGAATATATTTGAAAATGACAGATCCGATAAAGGCTTGACGTCCAGAATATATAAAGAGCTCACACGCCTCAACAAACAAAAAACAAATAACCCAATTAAAAAATGGGCAGAGGAACTGAACAGACAGTTCTCCAAAAAAGAAATACAGATGGCCAAGAGACACATGAAAAGATGCTCCACATCGCTAATTATCAGAGAAATGCAAATTAAAACTACAATGAGGTATCACCTCACACCAGTAAGGATAGCTGCCATCCAAAAGACAAACAAAAACAAATGTTGGCGAGGCTGTGGAGAAAGGGGAACCCTCCTACACTGCTGGTGGGAATGTAAATTAGTTCAACCATTGTGGAAAGCAGTATGGAGGTGCATCAAAATGCTCAAAACAGACCTACCATTTGACCCAGGAATTCCACTCCTAGGAATTTACCCTAAGAACGCAGCAATCAAGTTTGAGAAAGACAGATGCACCCCTATGTTTATCGCAGCACTATTTACAATAGCCAAGAATTGGAAGCAACCTAAATGTCCATCGGTAGATGAATGGATAAAGAAGATGTGGTACATATACACAATGGAATACTACTCAGCCATAAGAAGTGGAAAAATCCAACCATTTGCAGCAACATGGATGGAGCTGGAGAGTATTATGCTCAGTGAAATAAGCCAAGCGGAGAAAGAGAAATACCAAATGATGTCACTCATCTGAGGAGTATAGGAACAAAGGAAAAACTGAAGGAACAAAACAGCAGTGGAATTACAGAACCCAAAAATGGACTAACAGTTACCAAAGGGAAAGGAACTGGGGAGGATGGGTGGGCAGGGAGGGATAAGGGGGGGGAAGAAGGGGGGTATTAAGATTAGCATGCATGGGGGGGAGGGAGAAAGGGGAGGGTGGGCTGCACAACACAGAGAGGACAAGTAGTGACTCTACCACATTTTGCTAAGCTGATGGACAGTAACCGTAATGTGGTTGTTAGGGGGGACCTGATATAGGGGAGAGCATAGTAAACATAGTATTCTTCATGTAAGTGTAGATTAAAAATTTAAAAAAAAAAAAAAAAAAAAAAAGAAAGAAAGAAAGAAGGAAAAGGGGGATTACTCCTTAACAGGATAAAACTATTGGTAAATCAAAGATCAACGCATGCTTTAAATATCCTTAATGTTGATCACTTAAAGGGTGTCAGATGATCAGCTATGGAGGTACTCTTTTCTGATAATATTCCTTTCTCTTAATTTAAAAAAAAAAAAAAAAAAAAAAAAAAGCAGTTACTGTGTGCTGACCTCCAATGAGTTCTGCACAGTGGTATAGAGGGCATGTCAAAGTGTGGGCAAAGGGTCTGTTTGTTTCTATGCAGGAGATCAAGGCCTAGCTTGGATACCCAGAAAATGAACTAAGATACGATATGAGGAGGAGCTTCCGGCATCAGCACTCTCTGGAGGACTTGTGCCAGGGGATGATCATCAAAAAGCCTCCACAGGGATCCGGACGATGCTGCGGTTGTGGCTGCATCCAGCCCACCGTCTCCTGGACTTGCCATAAGAATGAGGAGGGAGATGTCTAGGCTGGCATCTGCATACAGTGAGACAACGAATTTGACCAGATCTGTACTGTTGGAACTCAACCAAGAGTTGGGAGGGGTGCAAGTTGTAGCACTCCAAAATCTCATGACTATAGACTATCTATGGTTAAAAGAACATATGGGATGTGAACAGATCCCAGAAATGGGCTGCTTTAATTTGTCTGATGGTTCAAGTACAGTTGGACAATATCCATCATATCATAGATAAATTTTCACAAATGCCTAGGGTGCCTAACTGGTTTTCTTGGCTTCACTGGAGATGGATGGTAATTATAGATTTGCTTTGTTTATGTCACCGTATTCCTATTATGTTAATATGTGTGTGCAAATTAGTTAGTAGTTTAAAACCTATACATACTTAAGGTACTATACAAGAAGATATGTCAAAGAAATAATCAATCCTCCCAAGTTTCCTTCATATGCTACATCTATAGCTTTTCTTCTTCCTTCCTAATTACAACCCTTAAATAGAATTCGTGCCTCATATCGAATTTACCGAGTATCATAATTCCTCCAGGTGGTAAAGATACCTCGAGACAAGTGCTGGGCATAGAAGCCACAGGGCATAAATCTGCAAAGAAGTAAAAAGCTAACCTTTGCAAACAATATGGCTTCTCTCTCACTTACCAACTTTACATTTCCCTGTATGGCCCCGGAAGATGACTGGTTAGCCAGAGACGGGTAAGATTCCTCAAGGGAGGAACAACCTAAGACAGGCACAGTCGCAGGGGGGCCATCAGGTGAGAATTTGGGGATCAACAGAGGTGAGGCTCAGAACCTCACCCCCCCTGCTTTGAGAGAAATCTTCTGCATCCGTGGATGTCTTGATGCCCTTGTCTAGCCTGGATTAATACTTAGTCCATAGGCACACACCTGATCATCTGATCATCTACATTTGCCTTCTTACAGCACTAAACTATGTTTTCTACCTTTATCTTGCATCTACCTACCACTTCAGCATTTTATTAAAAATAAAAATAATAATAATAATAGGAGAAATGTGGGATCAACATATAAATCAAGTACAAAAATCAAACGAATATTCATATTTGACCTGATTGTTTATAGGTCATATTGCATGATCAAAACCGAAAGTTTCTGTGATGACTGCCCTTGTACTGTTCACCATGTAAGAATTTATTCACTATGTAAGAATTCGTTCACCATATAAGAACTTGTTCGTTATGCTTCAGAAGATTGGAGACTGACGAGAATTAGGCTTGAGATGGATTAATGATTGTACATTGAGCGTTGACCCCCCTATACTGAATTTTATTGTTGTTAACAACCATTTGATCAATAAATATGAGAGATGCCCTCTCAAAAAAAAAAAAAAAAGGAAGGACACTCAAGCTTTTGCTGGTCTTACCCTTAACAGTAGGTCAAAAGCCTCAAATACACCCTTACAGACTGACATGAGTTGTTGGTATAGGAGGTATTGTAAGTTAACAAATTACTCACCTTATCATTAAAGTGTACAAATTCATGAACTAGGTCACTTTTCTCTCATGTAAATTATCATATATACAGTACCTAGCCATATCTTAAGTACACACAAAATTACTATATCTTAAGTATACACATATTCATATAAGGTATTCATCTATTAAGAGATTAACTATAAGTGCAAAAGAGAAATGAATATAAAAAACTTTTAAGTGAAAATTGAATCACTGTCATTCCTCTATTTTCTGTGAGGTCTAATCAAGTATCCCTGTAGCCCCTGGGAGGGAAAAGGGAGAAAAGAATGTCCATACAGACAGCCGGCTCTTTTTATCCACACATGGCTTGGCTTTAGGAGAATTATTAGTGTAAAAAGAGGAAAGAAAACATACAGGATCAAGGTGAGATTTCTATTATAAATCTTGAACATTTAATTGATACCTGTTAATTGATAAAAATAGGGAATAGGGATCTATAGGATAGTCTTAAATCTATGAAATGTTAAGGTTATAAATTATGCAACCTCCAATTGCACAAGCAGATTCTCACAGAATCTTTGCTGAATAGCCAAAGATAGTATGTGGTGCCCCATCAATTATGTAGCTGAAGTGCTGAAATGCACAATTTCAGCTCCACCTAATAGGCCAAGTGGACCTGAGACATCAATTTTGGGAGTTCATTCTGCTTTTATCTTTCTTTAATTGCAATAATCAAATTACTTTAGGATAACAAGACTGCAAAACATCAGTTATAATGATTAATAACCCCCATCAAAATTGTGCTACTTTTTTATTATTTTCACAGCAGGGGAGAAAACAGCCTCATAAGCTCCAAAGGGCACACAGCCCAGTACAGCTAGTTCCCAGTCTAGAGCTTCAGACGCCAGCCCTTCGTCAAGCCCTCTGTGCCCCACGTGGTGTACCAGCCTCCCCTGGGTTTCTGATCCAGTTATGATAATGATGCCAGACAATGGGGACTGGGGTTCAGAGATTCAGCAAGAGAGCGCTGCGAATGTGCACAGCCTCTGAGGTAAACCATTTCCCAGCCCCGCCATGGTGGCCTGATCCACAGAGCTGGGCCACCACTTCGGTTGCCAGCCCAGAGCTCTAACCCTGCCCTGCATGCCCATCCGCTTTGCTGAAGCCCTGACACTCTCAGGAGCCTGCCAGCCCCGTCTGCCGGCCCTCAGGCGTGGACGATTCGGGAGAACACCCGCGCCGTCAAAGGACGCCTGCCTGACGCTGGCCAGGGGGAACTACGGGACTTGCCCCATTCACCAGGCTGAACCTCCCCACCCCCACCCCTCCTCACACCCCACTAACACCCACTCACACCCATCCCAGCCCTCCTCACACCCCACTCACACCCCACTCACACCCCATCCCAACCCTCCTCACACCCTGCTCTCACACACTCCCACCCCTCCTCACACCCTGCGCCCACCCCATCCCACCCCTCCTCACACCCCACTCACACCCCGCTCCCACTCCATCCACCCCTCCTCACACCCTGCTCCCACACACTCCCACCCCTCCTCACACCCTGCTCCCACCCCATCCACCCCTCCTCACATGACGCTCACACCCTATCCCACCCCTCCTCACACCCCGCTCCCACCCCATCCCACCCCTCCTCACACCCCACTCACACCCCATCCCACCCCTCCTCACACCCCGCTCCCACCCCATCACACCCCTCCTCACACCCTGCTCCCACCCCATCCCACCCCTCTTCACACCCTGCTCACACCCCATCCCACCCCTCCTCACACCCTGCTCCCACCCACTCACACCCCTCCTCACACCCTGTTCCCACCCCATCCCACCCCTCCTCACACCCTGCTCCCACCCACTCCACACTCCACCCCATTCCTCCTCACACCCCTCCCACTCCTCACACCCCACTCCCACCCCTCCCATCACACCCCTGCTCCCACCCACTCACACCCCTCCTCCACCACCCCATCCCACCCCTGCTCACACCCTGCCCACCCCTCATCCCACCCCTCCTCCTCACACCCCATGCTCCCACCCCATCCCACCCCTCCCACCCCTCCCACACACCCTGCTCCACCCTGCGCCCACCCCATCCCACCCCTCCTCACACCCCACTGCTCCCACCCACTCCCACCCCTCCCCACACCCTGCTCCCACCCCATCCCACCCCTCCTCACACCCTGCTCCCACCCCATCCCACCCCTCCTCACACCCTGCTCCCACCCACTCCCACCCCCCTCCTCACACCCTGCTCCCACCCACTCCCCACACCCACACCCTGCTCCCACCCCATCCCACCCCTCCTCACACCCTGCTCCCACCCCATCCCACCCCTCCTCACACCCTGCTCCCACCCACTCCCACCCCTCCCCACACCCTGCTCCCACCCCCTCCCACCCCTCCTCACACCCTGCTCCCACCCCATCCCACCCCTCCTCACACCCTGCTCCCACCCACTCCCACCCCTCCTCACACCTTGCTTCCACCCCATCTCACCACTCCCTCAGAGTTTTTCCCACCCCTACAAGTTTTTCTAAATTAAATATACTATTTAAATGCTAATAGTATCCCTGGATAAAGCACAAAAGGTTCACTTTCTGTCTAAGCTGATCTCTGAACTTCACTTTGCCAGAAGTTATATTACCTCCACTACTGATTTATCCATTCCCAGTGGTTAACATCTAATCCCACCCAGCTTGTGTCTCTCCCATTTCAGGACCCAGATTTTTCCCTAAGCACCCATTCCTGGGTGAAGGACTGCCTCTGGCTTCCTGTTCACTTTAATTAATTCAACAAACATATGCTGAGCACGTGCCCCACGCGGAGCACTCGGCAGTGAGGACCAGGAATGACCCAGTGCTATGACCTGCCTACCTCCCTGTGGCTCAGGCTGCTAGCTCCTCCCAGAGCAGTAACTGTACCTCTGTTTAAGTAATAAAACTGACTTTTATCTTGTCCAGCTAGAAACTATATTCCCTAGTCACTTTTGTAGCTAAAGTGGCCAGGTGACAAAGTTCTGGTTAACATAAACGACATGTGCTACATCTAGATTTTATTATTAGAAAGAAATGGATCGCCCTCCATTCTCCTTCCCTCAGACTGGGGAAGGGGCGTCGTGACCGTAAGCCAAGTTCTTCCTCAAGGTCCAGGGCACCAGGGCCCTCGAGTGATCCCACCCAGCAGAGCCACCCCAGCAGAAACCACTTCTTCCTCATCCGCCTCTTTGCTATGGGATTTTAGCCTGTCCCCTAAGTGACACATCACCCCAGTCTCCCGGGACTCACTCAGACGCTCTTTAAAACAAGGATCGGGATCAGCAAAACGTTCTGTGTAAGGCAAGAGGCGACAGTTCAGGCCTGCAGGCCACACACTGCTTTTGACTTTTTGTTCTCAACAGTCACTTAAAAATGTGAAAACTGCTCTTAGCTCAAGAGGTCATATAAAAATAGGCCCCAGATTTTTATCCTGCAGAGGCATAGTTTACTGACCCCTGGATTCAACAAATTTAGATATAATTTCCCCTAGAAAAAGAGAATTTTATGTACCTTTAGTTAATTACATTTATGTCTAGAAAAGACCAAACAATGTGGTGAGAGGCTTAATGAGAGCAAGTCTAGCTGCTCTGCCAGCAGAAAAAAGAGGTGACCATCGCGTTACCTGGCTTCCCTGCTCCTGGTGACACACACACTGGGGGCAGGGCCTACCTTCTCCCACTCAGCGATGCTCTCCAATCACAGGTACCAGTTTGGCCCAGTCCACGAGGGAAACAGTAAGCGTGGCCAAGTGTCTTGTTCACTGACGACCGTGCCACCTACTTCTATGCCTTTTCACAACAGTGTACTATCATCTGCTCAGGTAGCGAAGGTTACATACTTATTTTGCCTTCAAATATTCCTTTGCACAGACACCTGATTTAATATTATGATTTAAAACGTGGAGAAGACAGTAACCCCAGTGAACTCAACCAGAAACACCCCAAAAAGTTTACTATAGTGTTTTATATTGTTGTGTATTAAGACCAAAGACTTGTTCCTTTGCCCTTGGAACACAAACTGGTAGGTCTCCATGGGGTCCCAGACTTGTGAAGAGAACTCGGTCCTCTGCAGCCCCGTGGGGTGAGCGCGCCTCTAGATAAAGGAGCAGTAGGGGCCTCGGTTAGTGGCAGGTTCAAAACATCCCTCTCAGATCATCACAGTGTCAGGTGAGTACTTTCTCAGAAGTGTTCTAAATTTCTAGAATATCAGAGAAAATAATTTCTAACTGGATGGCCAGAAACACATTCCAGAGCCAAACGACAGCATCGGACTGTGGTCTCTCAGCCCCAACATCAGTTTGGAGGCAGCTGTATGTACACATACCCAAAATGTCCATAACGCTTAAAAAGTTAATGTTCTTGGGGGCTTTTTTCCTCTTTATTGCGTAAAATTTTTTAAAGCCTACACAGTGGCTTTTTATACTCTTTCATATAATTTCTTCATTGCATTTTACCCTCTTCCAAACAGGATAACCAAGCATAAAACAAACCTGGAGCTACACTGCACCAGCTACAAAACTGGGGCACCCGGCAGTCCGCCTTCCGGACAAGGCCCGCTTCCGGGCGGTCCTCAGCTGGCGGGGCTGCAGGGGCCGTCACCGCTGCTCAGTGAAGCACCACTTACACCTCCCTGTTTCTTTTCTGATTGCTCTAGACGCTGTCATTCATCCTCAGACAGACTGATTTCAATCTCCTTGAGGGCAACAACGGGACATTAAACTTCACTTCTATCCCAAAAGCCACCAGCAATTACAGCAGCAACAGAGGAGAGTTCAATAAATATTCGTTGGGTAGAATTGAATTAATTTTCCTTACAAGTTTTGGCAAATAAAACAACACACCTACCTTGGCTGCCTTGGCTGGGTAAGAATAAGTCACTCCCTCTCCTAATTCTCCATGGAAGCAACCTTTACAACCCTGGACTCGCTGTGTGGCTGCACGCTGCAGGACCCACTGACGGCCTCACATACGGACAGTCCCGCACAAAGGCTTCTGGGAGGTGCTCGGAGGCACGGCCCACACTAATTCCCAGGTCCGACTAGCTCACTGGCCCAGGCTAAAAGAATTGTTAGGGCTTAAAATTCTACTGAAATCATAATATCTGAGTATAGTTTCAGACAAGCTACTATCTTTCACCCCAGAATATTATATTTGACTGCTTTTCCAAGTCACATATTTCCTCCTCCTTGATTCACACTCTGCTTCCAAAAATTGTTTTCTTTCTAGCATTTGGAAGATAAAATGGGCATTCTTAGTCCACATGTAGATATGGCTCTGAATTACATACAGATAAGATACATTTCCATCTCTAATTTAGGAAATTAGGCCCAAACATCAAAAATATATTACTATTTAAATACCAAGATCCAAAGATTCATTCACGTGATTTCCTAATTTGCATACCTTCTCCCCTCATCTGTACAATCTCACATACAACCTCAGAAATACACTCCAATTTTGTTTTTCTGATTTCTTATTTTTAGCATCTTGTTTATTGTTCTCTCTTGATTCACAGAGTATGTGCACAAATGGTAGAAACGCATACTTGATACACGTGTGTGCACACATACACATCTTTGCTACCATCATTTGCAATTTATACATGTGGCTGTTTCCAGAACATCAATGATTGATCAGTTTTTAGGACTTTGGCCTGCGTTCTTACAAAGAAGCAATATTACACACTATGGTTAGGCCCTTGGAAGATTCAACCTTCTAAAATATACCGTGGCTGATTTAAATCAATAAATTCTGGTTTCATGAACCTAGTAGGCCCCAGAAGAGAGCCACTGCTCAGGCTTGCCAGCTGCTAAGCAGGGTGCCAGGACGTGAGCCGGGGCGGCCCGCTGCCGAGGTCGCACTCTCAGCCTCCACAGCTGCGGAGGAGAACAACACAACAGCTGGCGGGCAGCAGCCGCTTCCCGAGCTGGGCCTGGCCAAGCGCCGTCCCACCCCTCCTCATCCCAAACCACCATCGCTGGGCTGTCGTGTGTGCATGGCTGCCTTGGAAACCAAACATACAGGTGGATAATTCAAAGTCCTTTTCTTAACAAGCTGATTCATATCTTCCAGATACTTTTGCAAATATTTTTGGGAGATTCAACTACATTCTGGTTTTCCAACAGCCAAGGGCCTGACTTTTCTGCCCACTTAGGTAAAAGCAACATTCTTACAGAACTAAAACATGGATTAAACTGTCGGCAAGAAATCAATTCGGATTTCCATGTAGGATTAAGGCCTTACTGTGCCAGACTTACTATAATATCCCCAAATCACGTTAAAGCAGAAGCGCAAATCACTGGAGGGTAGCTTCCTAGAGGCGTGAGCCCCGGGAGCGAAACTGCCTTTGCGGGGCTGCACGGAGGTGGGGCGGGCGGCACCTGACAGCAATGCAGGAGGACGCCTCACGGAGCCTTGGCCCCTGAGGCACACAGTCTAGTACCCTCGCATGTTAAACATTTACCCAGAACTGAGGTCCAAGGGGTTCTGTTTCAAGCCCTTCGTGTCCAGGAACTGCAGCACATGATACCCCTACTGAAGGCCCCCTGAGAAATGTTCCAGAACCTGGTGGCACAGTGCTCCCAGAGCACGGAGAGGGTGTGTAAGGTGCCACCCCAGAGGGCACGTGGCGGGCCAGAGGGCGCCCCTGCTGTTGATGGCGTTGAGAACCACCAGCTGCTGCCCGTGGGGGCAGCTGTGAAGAACGGCCTTCCTGAGCCACGTCAGCCGTGTGGGGACAGCACTGACCCTTCGCTGCACAAGTGCCCCTCCCACTACATTTCAAATAGACAATTCCTAGGAAGTATGGGCACTCGGAGTCAGTACACACGACCGTCTGTGCCAGCTGCACCATGCTCAACATAAGCAAGTCACTTAACCTCTCTCTGGGCCTCGGGGCCTCAGCTCCCATCTGTACAATGGGAACAGTAAGAGTACATAGATCATTGTCAGGACCAACTCACATAGACCACTAAGAAAGTGGCTGGTGCCACACTAAGTTCCCAGTTCATATCTCTACAAAAACACACTTCGATGGTCAAATAATTCAAATTGATGTGCATGAATAAACTGGTGTGTGAATAAATAAATAAATGATGTGAATAACTGAACTGGCAAATCTCAGTGCCAGGTAACAGGACACACCTACAGCTCTTCACTTTTATCACATTATGAGTGATCCAAGAGTCACAGGAAGACAGAATACTTCTCCACAGAGCAGGCTGGAACAGTCATTTCAACAGGCACATCATCAGCTTTTAACAGCCACAGCTGTGATGACTTCACTCACCAACCAAGTGGGAATATGTGCGACTACGCACTCTCTCCTCCGGGGCTGGGGGCGCAGCTCAACATGGGAGGAGGAGGACCTGGTGGTGCGGGAGGGCAATGTTCACAGTGTGAGGAGGGGTCTGATTCGGTGCATCTCCCACACCTCCCCACGCGCACTTCAATCTGTGCTCCGTGAGCAAATCTGTATTATACTGCTTCCCATTCTCCTTATGATCTTTGTAAAATTCATCTTATTCCTTTATACCATCTGTGAAGGATTAATCTCTACTGTTGTCCTAATTATGCTTCTGCAGAATATTCATGTGCCTTTGGGAAACCTTGCTAACCCCAAACAAAAGTTTACAGAAAATTAAGTTCCTATAATCTTTATTAGAAAAATCAGTCTATGTTTATGTTTTCATGCTACTTAGGACGATGTAATAAAGAAGCATTGTACTAGAAGAAAACAAAGATGGCCTATTACATACAAATGATATTCAACATAAGTCGTAAAAAAAGAAATATTTGTAACAATGATCCAGATCAATACTTTAAGCACCCATAAGATGTCCCTTCATAAATATCGATTAAGAACATGAGCATTCACACATACAACCAGGAAAATCCTGCACTATCCTAAGAATGATATCAGCATCTGAATATCTGAATAGTATCAAAATAAAAAGGCTTTCCAAAAAGGGCCCTTCAGTTCTATGCAGAAATAGTAATGAAATGTAACAGGTAATGACCTAACACAAAGCTCTTTCTGCTGCTGGATTTTTTTTCCAAACTTCCAGCACTTACTCAGCAAAGTTCTCACCGGAGGCCTAGCAACCCCTTGGTTTGCCATCAAGGCCGCACTCACGGTGAGAAGTGTTCACAGTGCCTCCATGGGAAGGCCTCACTTCCGCCCTCCTCGCACACGACAGGGCTGCCTGCCTGCCATCTGGACGTGGCTTTGGCCTGCTTTCCTGGCAGCTCGGCTTGGCTGCTCTGCTCACCCCAGGCTTTCTGAGCCCCCAGGAACAAGGGCACGTTTGCAAGACAGATGCCTCAGGCCCGGGTTGTGTTCTGACTCTTGGAAGTCAGTGCTGTCTCGCTGTCACTACCTCTCAGCCTCACCATGGACCCCGTGCCATGCGGGCACAGCATCTCCTCCACACCAACCACCTGCACGCCTCCACTGAGCTCCCCTGAGCTTCACAAACTGCCCAGAACGTCCTTACATCAGTGGCCTGTCAAACAGGCACCTAGACGCTTCCCGAGTTCTGGCTCAATCAAGCATCAAGCACCTGCTTTGGAGGCAGTCCTGAAGACCTGCTGGAGTTGGTGGGGGCAGTGGTTTATCCCTCAGGGTGCCCGTCCATGAGGGCCGTGGGGCTTCCCCCCGGGGCCTACTGCCTCACACAGCAGTGCCCCTCACTACACCACCAGCTCCTTGTAAACTGTCCTCGGGTCTCATCTGTCCCAGGTTAGTCTACTCCCTGACATACCTTAAAACTCAATAAATGTGAATGGATTAGGAATAGCCCTCATTCATAGAGAACCTACTAGGTACCAAGATTTTACATTTTTGTACAGGACTGTGCTAATCTTCCCTGCATCCTTCCAATTTTAGTATATATGCTGCCAAAGCAAGCACAAGTCTTCACATTTTTTATCTCACTCAATAGTCCGATGAGGAAATGACTGATGACAAAACTGATTGTCGGCCACCACAGAATCCAGCCTCCCCAGGGATGAATGGACAAATGAAGAGGTGAAAGACTGAATGAACAACAGAAAATCTTTCTCATAAGCTAGAATATTGCAACCAGGGATAGGGTCACCACCCGGTGACTCTGTCTCCCATTCCCACCACTTCCACTCTGGTTCAAGCTCTTGACACCCCACCTGTGGCCTGGTGCAACAGGCTCTGCTCCCTGCATCCAGTCTCTGCCTCTCCAAATCATCCCACAAGTGTTTATTAAATGGCACACGCATGGATGCGCTAAGAGCCCGTGGCTTAACTATAAGCAGTGTATCATTTTGTGACTTAGGACAACAATTTTTAGGATTAGTATTAATACACTTCTGAACATCTGGAGAACCACCTTCTGGAGGGCTGTTCCTGAAACTTCGGGGCCTGCCTGAGCGCTTCTGTTTCTAACCACACTGACTCCAGCAGGACTGTTTTGATTGCCAGAAATAAACATGAACACACACTGATGATGCTTCAGGCTGAGAAATGGCCAAGGGATATCACTGCGGACCGAGCAGGCCGAGCAGTCTCCACAGCCAAGTGAGGGGAGAAGAAGGCCATCTCACGGCACGTGGACTGGGCTTAAAAGGGCCTGCACCCCACCACCAGCTTATGCTAAACAACAATTAAGTTTTCCAGCAAACATTACCTATCATATTAAACTAATGTTGATTTGCATTTACAGCTTTGTTTGTATTAAAGTTGTAATTCGCTCTGATTTAAAAGTAATATAGTTGTTCTTAGCACAAGGAATTTAAACGTTGTCATTTAGTTAGGGAACAACACAATACAAATAATTTAGGTGCTTAAAGGGAGTCAGCAAGAATTTCTCTCCCTGGGAAAAGGATTATACAATACATGAATGAGAAGTACTGACTGGACCACCCCAGGCCATTTCACACACTGGCCTTTTTTTAAGTAGTTAATGTCCCTCTATAACCAGAACATCAAAATCCAGCTGCGCAGAACAGTTCTGGAATGCATACTTATTGCTTTGATGTTGAAATGTAGTTTCCTAAGCAAGGCTCACTATTTTTCTAAGTAGCATAATAGATACAGTACCTCTTCTTAGTAAGCAATGAAACTCAGGTGTTCCCTGACCAACAGAAATTTCGATCACTTGTTTATGGATCTCTACTTAAAATGAATTGTACTATGAGTAAGTCAAGGTGCTCCAGGAATTGTAGCAATTCATTTCTCTCCTTTCCTCCAAGGCAGGAACACCTCAAATTCACGGAAAAGAGCCACCTTGTAAAATGCTGAAATTGTCTTTCTAAGGCAGGTGTTTATGTGTCTCAATTTGAGGAGGTAAAAAGTAGTTTTCCAAAACACGATGAGCAGGCTGAACCCTAAGCTCGATATTTTTAATATTTGGAAAGTAGTGGGTTTTCAGTTGTCATAATGACCTACTGGGGATGACCATAATAATCATATTAAAATCCAATAATTTAAAACAAAGAGTGAACACTTGCATGTTGGGCAAAGCCTCAGAAATCTATTAGTTGAAAGTACACAGGATACAAGAGACCAGAAACTGGAGGCTTCATGGTGTGACATTTCAACATTACCAGTCTCTCTGACTGCCAGAAGTAACGGAACTTCCTCAGGTGTGCCCCCACGGTCCTCACTTGTCATGTCCCTTGTCTCAACTTTCTATAGACCGAACACTTCAATACTAGATATTTTCAAGAATCTAACTGACTGGTAATAATAACAACACACTTTTCTTTCTAAGAGGAGAGCATACTTCCCATTCCAGCCATGCAGCGATGGTTATGAGACATGCCCTGTACTACACAGAATGGTCAAATTAGACAAAATACAGATACTATTTCAGACATTTGGACAATAGGCAGCCCAGGGCTGCAGTCCTTGAGAGAAGCTTGGCTTTCCGCCCAGGTGCGGCTTCCAAACCGAGGCTCAGCGGAGTGGGTGGAGCTCAGGGAGACGGCAGCAGTCTTTGCTGCAAAGAGGCTGAGGAGAGGTGAGCAGAAGCAGAGCTCCAGGAACCAGCAGGAAGCTCCAAGAACCTGCGTATTTCCCAAGTTCAGCAGGGCTCCAGGAACCAGCAGGAAGCTCCAAGAACCTGCGTATTTCCCAAGTTCACCCGGTTCCCAAGCTCTGCAGGCCCGGAGCGAGACTCTACTGGAGTGTCAGAGCTGCTGAGGAGCATGAGCCAAACAGGGCCTCCAGAGGCACACGGTGCTGGGCGGCACCACCCCACCGCCCCGCAGCCCCGCAGCCCCGCAGCCCCACAGTGGGGCGGGGCCTCTGTACACCGAGAGTGCTCGAGCCCAGGAAGGCCACGCCTCGGGAGGGGAACCATCCGTCTCTAGGGTAACAGCTGCTCTACAGCCACCTTAGCAAATCTTAACACCAAGCTCTCACAGAGCCATGATCGTCCTCCAGTGAAGTGACTGCCTATGAGAGAAAACTGAGCATCCTTTAGAAGACAACCCAACGCAGCAGAGCGCAGCGGGCCTACGAGGGCCAAACAAGCTGATGGGCAGGAGCGAGAGGAGGGGCAGCCGGAGGAGCACAGCGCCCGCCGCAGGCGCACGGTGATCGGGACAGTGCATCTCAGGAGGGCCAGGAACCGGAGGCACAGGCGTACTGACACGGCCAACAGATCTGGACTGAAGCACCCAAGCAGTTCGACGGGGAAAGGAAAACGTTTTCAATAAATGAAGCTGGGAAATCTGGAGGCCCGTATGAAAAAGTCATCCTTGAATTCCATCTCATGCCATAAAAACAAAAGTAACTTCAAGATACGTTATAGACCTCAATGTAGAAACTATAAAAAGCAGAATCTACAAAATTTCTAGGAGCACAGGAGAGTATGTTTGAGAATGTGGGACAGGCAAAGATTTAACATACAAAGCACAGAAGGCATTGACCATAAGATAAAAAATAAAGTGTATTACGTCAAAATGGAAAACTCCCACCCATCAAAAGGCTTCACTAAGAAAATAAATAGGCAAGTCTATTGGGCTGAAGGTGTCCCCAAAGTTCATGTCCACCAGAACTTCAGAACAGGACTTTGTTTGGAGGTAGTGAAAATGAGATCATACTGCATTAAGGTGGGCCCTAAATCCAACGACAGGTGTCCTTATAAAGGGCCATGGTGCGGACATGGACACAGAAACAGACATAACACAGAGACAGAGGAAGGCCAAGCGAAGACAGAGGCAGGACTTGGAATGATGCAGCTACAGCCAGCGAACGCCAAGGGCTGCCGGGAACTCCCGGGAACTCCCGGGAACTACCGGAAATGGGCAAGAGGCGAGAAAGGATTCTTCAGAGATCCTTGTCCACTCTGGGACTTGGGCCTTCCGGCCTTCCGGACTGTGAGAGAAAACATTTCTGCTTTTAAGCCTAAGTGTGTGGTGATTCGTTACAGCTACCCTTGGGGACTAAAATTTCTGCTCATTGAAGACTTCAATATGAAAATAGGCAAACCACAGATGAGAGAAACTATTTACAATGTACATAGCTGATCAAGAATGTGTAACCAGAATATGTAAAGAACTCCTGAAACTCAACAACTTAAAAAACAACAATAAAAAGTAAATGAAGGACTTGAGCACAAACTTTCCAAAGGAAGATACAAGAATGGCCAAGAGCATGTGGAAAGGTCCTTAGCATTATTCATCATCAGGGAAATGTAAATGAAATCCAGAGGAGGTGTCTGTACACCCGTGAGAATGGCTAAAAGTAACAATATCCTCACAGCACAGACGCGGAGCCACTGGAACTCACACACTGCTGGTGGGAAGATAACATGGTACACCTGCTTAGGAAACTGTTCAAGAGTTTCTTATTAAGTGAAATGTACACCTACCCTATGAAGCAGCAGTTCTACTCCTAAGCATTCACCATGAAAAATGGAAGGGTATGTACAAAAAAGACTCGTACAGGAATTTTCACAGCAGCTTTAATCATAATAGCCAAAAATGAGAAACAACCTATCAACAAAAGAAGGGAAAAACGAGTTGCAATATAGTTGTACGATGACATATTACTTAATGAAAAGGGACAAATGTCAGGTGTACAGCCTGGGTGAGCACAGACCATGCTGGGCAGAGGGATCTAGACACAAGGAACTACGCACCACAGGACGCCACTTACACGGAGCACAGAGACAGCAGAACTAAGTGCGGTGGCAGAAATCCGAGTTCCCTCCAAGGCGGAGGTAGTGGAGGGGCAGACGCCGGGCTGCCAGGAAAGAGGCACCAAGATGCCCGTAACTGCTCTGTCTGTGCAGTGCTGAGTGCCTGGGGATGCAGTAGGGGCACACAGGCATGCACACTCAGTAACCCCCCTGAGCTGTGCCCTGGCTGGGTGCCACACTGTATACAAATTGGAACGTGAAAGGTATTTTCAAAGATGAGCACAATACAAGCCTGTTCGATTTTAAAATCCTATTTTAAATCTGAAATAAATCAAGAGTTTAGTAGGAAGTATTCATTTTCAGGAGATCTGATCACAGCAAACCACTATTTTCCTTTCGTATTAGTGAAGAACAACACCCTGTGGAGAGTTGACCACCACGTACCACTGATACAAGAGGCATGTCGTTGTTCAAAGTAACAGCTGGTACCCATCCTATTATTTCAGTCCTGGCAAGCCATAAGCTGCCAGGTAATTCCAACCTGTCCCTTGAATATTTTTGGACATACCCTCTTAATTCCCTATATTTTCCATTCAGAAATGGGAATGAGGGTCCCAAAGTTTCAGTAACATTTCCTAAATCTGGGTCAAGCCTCCTTTTCTGCACACACTAGAAAAATCTGAAGTATTTGGTCATTTTATAACTTGAGAAAATTGTGGTTAAATAATATATGCTCCATATTTTACTCTAAAAAGACACCTGTCCTAATAATGGTTATACAGGTCAAGCAAAAAATTACTGTACATGTCAAAAAAAACACAAACAAAAACCCATCACACATGAGTGTAAAGGACAGAGACCATTAACTGAGTACAGCCTTTCCTAACCAAGTACAGTTAACCCTTGAACAAAGTGGGGGGTGAGGGGCATCAACCCCACACACACAGCCAAAATCCATGTATAACTTGATTCCCTAAAAACGTAACTACTAGCAGCCTACTGTTGATTTCATAGTGGTAAATGATAAAACAGATTAGCGTCTACATGTATTTTATACATTCATGACATACTTTTTTTCTTAATTTTTTCACTATTTCTAGGCTATTGGTTTGTCGGCAAGTGTTTTCAAATTGTTGCAAGTCTCCAAAATATTTTTCCAATATACATATTGAAAAAAATTCAAGTGTAAGTGGGTCTGAGCGATTCAGCCCCGTGTTGTTCATGGGTCAACTTATGGACATTACAGTTCAGAAGCAGGGAAGGTGGCGGGAACGAGGGGCAGTGGTCAGAGCTGAGCTGTTCAGGACAGTACGGAACAGCGCACGGCGTGGTGCACAGCAGCTAGGTCAGCGCACTATCCAGGTGAGGCTATTTAAATTCAACTTAGTAGATTTAAATAAAATTAAAAATTCAGTTCCTCATTCACACTAGCCATATCTCAAGCGCTCAACAGCCCCACGCGGCTGCGGCTCCCACGCTGGACATCCCATGGTCCGAGCGGCCAGCCCTGGTTGGAGCGCTGGGACAGGAGGCAGCACGAAGGCAGAAGCTGCATTTTAAGTCGTTTTAAGTCGATGGCACCTCGGTGTGCTGAACCAAGGAAACGGCACCTTGCTAAGGACCAGGATTCAAAACTTTGTGAACCAGGGAGATTTTCCATGAACGCACACATGCACCACACACCAACGGCGAAACTAACAATAAAGGTCAATCAGTTTTATTGTCATAGCTACTCTCAGGTCACATTCAAGTCACTCCAAAGTGCTTATGACATTAAAATTTAATTTGCCTCCATTTCCAGGGAATGTCTTTGAGCCGGGATGTAGCTTTACTTTGACTCCTCGGTTAACCTCTGTTTATGTCAGGGGTTTAATCCCAAAGACCTTAGACTGTAAAATGTCCTAAGCCCCCTGCTAAGCAGTGCTTGTCCGGGACCAACACAATAAAAGGGACTCGGGGCATGTAGACCCAGAGCCTTGAAACAGGTGAACTGTGATTGGAGTGGATCCCTGAAGGTAGTGACTTGGCCACGCACATGGTTTTAGGCCACTGAAGAGATGACTTAGAGGCCAGATGGCTGTTCAACAGCTCTCGTAGCATCTGTGGTTCATTATGCGAGTCCATATTTAGAGAAGACTGACCCCCACAGACCACAGACGTCCCCCTGGAGCCATCAGAGTTAACGAAGCATTTATTTTCAGGAAGAATGCCAGCACTTCCAGGCAGTGCATGACATCAGCGTCAACACGGACCTCCTGGTCCGTGAAGATTCTTGATGCACAGTTGGGAATGGCTCCTTCGGTGCCCCTGCCACCTGATCATATCAGACTCCTCTCAGAGAGTCCTCAGCTCATGAATCACTAGCAATACTGATCAGCCCCAGCTCCTCTGGAGCCATTACCACCTGTCACGTCTACGCTGCTCTTGTTGCCATCTACCGTGTTTTAAGTAGCCCAGGTTCCAGGTGAAAAGCAGCATTTTTCTTCCATACTCTCCCCTTACAGATAATATGCCAAAGCATTATGACATTTTATTATAAACAATGGAACCCATTTAAGAATATCAATATAAAATAAATCCTTAAACATATCTTTTCTAATTTTCCTCATTTCTCAACCTAATAATTTTTAAGTTGTCCAAATGATCTTTCAATTTCCGTTTGACCTCTGTCTGTATGACAGATACAAATGTTACGTGGGACTTTTCAGCTCCACCACTTCCCAGAATTAAAAACAATCCATCTACCGCGGCATTCTGACACTTCGCAGACAGTAATGTTCGGAGGCAGGCATCAGCCACAGGTCTTTTGAAAGTGGCTTTTTAATCTCGGAATGTCCTGTAGGCACCTGATGAAGAATCTGGTGATTACCAGGCAAAGAGTCCCCGACCACTCAATGCCTGATGCTAGAATTCAGAATATTAGGTACCATGCTATGCTTGCAGTAGTTCCAGGGCTGACAGGCCAGGACAGAAGGAGGGGCAGAGTGACAGGCTGGGGACCCAGCTGCGTGGCCATCACATCACTGCTACCACCGCTGGCGGGGCAGTGACTCACCCCAGGCCGAGCGCGCTGGCACAGTAAAGCTGCAAACAGCACTCGGAACGGAATATGCAAATCATCATCTCATAAAGTAGGCATATCACATTATCTCATTTATATGTGTATTTTACTTCCATTAATCCTATCTTCCAAATTAAGGTCTATGTGCCTTAAATACTATAGTCATATATCCCATTATTATTTACTGTTTAACTCCACTGAGACCAACATAGGAGATTTAGCACAGTGGACTCATTTCTATTTTCCAATGTGTAATGGGGATAATATTTTATGAATTATTAATGAGCCTTTCTGAATGCATTTGTCTTAGCTAACCTAAGCATCCTTCTGCCTGGGAGGAAGATTCTGGCTCAGAACAGAAGGAATGCAAAGAAAAAAGCCTAAGTAATATCCAGCTTGTGTAATTCGGAACCAGGATCTTGCAGAAAGACGAGAGGATTGCAAGCCTGCTACTATCCCCGGAGAGGGATGCATGCCAAGAGCCAAGAGTGCTGCCTGTGGCTCTCAGAGTGCCCTAGAAGGGTGCCAAATGTGTCCCTCCCACCAGAGACAGCAAGGGAGCAGAGGGAGAAGAGAGAAGATACTTTTCTTACTATAAAAAAAAGTAAGAATATTCCTTACAAGGCTGGAAAGGCTTGTGAAGAAAATTCAAAAAAGAGCAAGAGGAAATATTTCCATCTCTTGGGTCTCTGGCCTGGAGAGAGGGTGTAGTACTACATGGGAGCATCAGAGACAAGAGCAGAGGAGGCTCTTGTCCACTCCCCTCGGAGCCTGGGAAGATGAGAGCTTGGGGGCTGCCCTGTGCCAGCCGGGAGCACAGCCACATCAAACAGGCCCCGAGGTACAGCAGACTGAGCAGCAGGAACGTCCTGAGAGCTACCTTCCCCCAGGTCCAGCTGGGGGCCTGGCCAGAGCACACCAGCGAAGCAGTGAGGTGGTTTCCGGGGAGCCAGGACACAGGGCCGGCCCCCAGACTGGGGCCAAAGGAGAGTTAGAGCCACACCTACTCAGGCTCCAGAGCACCAGCAGGACCGGGGTAGGGCGGGGGGACAGCCGGATGACACCCCGGCTCCGACCTGGCCAACAAGAGAGACGGCGCACCGGGGACAGCAGCCAGATGGGAGCCACACTGCCAGAGGGCCATCACCCTGTGGGGGCAGGGGAATGGGCTCAGGCCCCCACAACCGGAGGGGGGGCAGGGGAATGGGAGGGCCCATCCATGCATACTCACTGCAGTTAGAGGACAAGAGATACACCTCCCAAAGACCTCGAGTCTTTCCTCAGGTCTGAGGTCGCCAAAGCCACTCCTGTCTCCCTATGAACCATCCTCACTGTAAAGAAAAGCGGGAGGGACAGTGCAGGGAAGTTGGGGCTCCTATGGCCAGAACCCTCCCTGAACTTAAACCCCCTGATGACGTAACTGGCCTGTTGCTAGGCTACCGCTTCCACACCTTTAGGCAATGAGCTATTACTGAGCTATATAGAGAGCCCGGCCCAGTGCTCTGGGCGGAGTTAGAGAGTTAGAGACACTAGTGCTCGACCTCCTGCCAGAGAACAAGCCGGGTAATAAACCCTTTCACCCCAAAGAACGTTTTGCTGTCAATTTCTTTGGTCACATTGAATCCATATCGAACTTGCCTGGGGCTGAAACCCATTGGCAAGACACAGACTATGGGAGGAACCGGGCTTTTTCATCAACGGACTGATGGCTCCCTCTTACCTGAAAGGGGCTCGTGCTCTGAGCGGTGGTCACGGGACAGAATCATTTGATGAGCACCTACTGCAGCGGCTCCTTAAGGCGGGGCCACAGCTCCAACTGCCCACCCATCTCCAGACAAGGAAATTTGAATTTGAGTGGTTTTGCATGAAGCCTGAACTCGCCATTCAGCCCTCAACTTCACCCCCCTTGCACTCCTCTATCCGGGTCTGTGAACTCAAGTATGTCACTTGCCTGGACCGTGTAAGCCACAACTTGGTGACAGGCTGCTTTATAATTTTAAGATGATTTAGATCTGCTCCTTTCTGCTGAATTTACATGTTGGGAAAAAGGAACTCACAAATTAAGGGGATTTTTAATTACAAGGATGCAAGATTTCCTGGACAGAACACAAAATGCACAAACTAGAAAACAAAAAAATGATAAATTGTACTTCATCAAAATTAATATCCCTGTTCATCAAATGGCTCCATTAGTAAAATAAATAAAATAAATAAACAAGCCACAGACTGGGAGAATATATTCACAAAATTCACAAAATGTATATTGGCAAATGAGTTGTACCCATGGTATATTAGAAGTCTTACAAAAACCAACATAAAAAGATGAAACACCACTTTTTTAAAATGGGCATATAACAACTGTACAGACATTTCACACCTACACACAAAATATAATATATAGTGGTCAGTGAATAGTATGTATCATGAGATATCAGGAAAATGCAAATTCAATCCAAAATGAGATACCTCTTCACACCCACAAAAGTGGCTAAAATCAAAAAGACTACAAAAGCCCAAATGGTGAGGATGTGGAAGCACTTCTGTGTGGTACAAAACTACTGTGGAGAGCTGTTTGGCAGTTTCTTAAAAAGTTAAATACATGTCTACCCAGCAACTTCTCTCCTAAGTATTTACCCAAGAGAAATAAAAGCATATGTGCAAATGAGATCTATACAAGGATATTTATGTTGGCCTTACTCACACAGCTGAACACTAGAAACCACCCCAATGATCATCAACAGGAAAGTGGGTTACCAAACTGTGGTATGTTCACACAGTGGAGTAATACCCAGCCATAAAAGGCGATGCATCACTACTACACAAGTTCATAAATCTCACAAACGTGGTGTTTAGTGAAAGAAGCCAGACACGAAGCATCCGTGCTGCATTATTCTATTCATACAAAATCCAAACATAGGCAACTCTCATTTATCATGTAAGAAACAGAGAATAGTTGCAGGGAATGGGGTGGAAAACACAGCAAAGGGGCCCAGGGAACTTTCTGAAGAACGGCAATGCTCTGTACCCTGTGTGGGCAGTGGTTACATGTTACATGATGGTGTACGAGTACCAAAACTTACGAAACTAAGCATTCAAGATTAGTACATGCAAGTGCATGTGAATTGTCTCAAAGCAAATATACATAAATAAAAAGTAGAGAGACAGAGCTCCCTAGGAAATTATGATAATCTTGAGACAAAACTACTAACTCAATAGTCCCAAAAGGGACTTTTTTAAATTATTACCTTTTCATGATTGTAAATGTAATGCAGACTTATAAGTAATTCAAACCATATAAAAATGAGAATAAGAAAGTATAAGAGATGGAGTAACAATGATATCTATTCCATGCACTTCTTAGTACTGTTTTTAATGGTGTCAGAGAGAATCATTTAAAAAATATTTTGATGCACTCTAGAACCATAATATATTAATAGTTTTATTAATAAATCATTACTAGATTATTATAACTTAATTTTTAAAGATGACATTTAATATTGTGTGAGGCTTCCTTTATCAAAGGGTATATCAACCACAAAACAGTGATTCTTTATTCTATAAAAGTTAACATCAGAAGCATAATAGGAGTTTATGAAACTAAGGTTTCTCAGAATCTTTGCAAACTTACCAACTTGAAATATACAAGATGGACAGTAATAAAATGGAAAAATAATTTGAAATGAGAGGGACTTGCATCAAAGCCCAGGAAATAGCATTAAATGAAGCCTACGGTGACTCTAAACTTTGACAGCAACAACAGTGGCGCACAGGGAGGTGAGGACCCGCCAAAGACACCAGGAAGGATGAAGCGCAACTCGGGGAAAGTGGGGAATCCGGATGAAGGGAGGAGGCACACAGCAGGCGGGCTTTTCCTTCTGTGGTTATAGGAAGATATATGGTGATTATCTTACATACAGCATACTTAAAATACCTATATTGGGTGTACGTATGTACACAGCTGTGCATGAAGTCAGGCTGGACTGCTCCCCGGTTGCTGGTAACAGACACACCTGAGTGCACCTGCTCAGCACACTGCCTGTTCTGGAAACACTAAACCGCATCTGACCGGGCTAGTCTTCCCCACTCACCCACCCACCACCACTCACCACTATTAATCAAGAGGAGTAAAGAATCCACATTCATAAATAAACATTAATGGCAAACCTCAGGAACAATTTGGTAAGGGATTTGGTAAAGTCATGTCTATGCATTTTCTTCAGAAAACAGTGAAACAGTAAATGGACTAAAATGCCAGATGAGTTCCAATTTGGATTCTCTGCTTATGATTACATGTCAATAAGACATGTACATATAACATACAGATAATCAACTCCTGTTAAGTCAGTACATGGTAATACTATGCACAATGATATAGATGAAGTCAAGCATTACCTTGTTTCATTCTGTTTTTCACAACCTGCTTATGACTTTTTATCAGT
Organism: Manis javanica; assembly: GCF_040802235.1. Taxonomy (NCBI): domain Eukaryota; kingdom Metazoa; phylum Chordata; class Mammalia; order Pholidota; family Manidae; genus Manis; species Manis javanica. Next base: position 1,393,057 of record NC_133170.1, on the reverse strand, counting down.
AATATATTTACAAGCTATAGCAGTAAGAAGAATTCAACTATAGCTCCCAAGCTCTCAAAATCAAAATGCAAACAGCTGAACAGGGCTTTCCAGAGTGGGGAACAGTGGCTGACCACTCACCATAAACCCCATTCCTCCTAGAGGGGTGTGGCACCCTGTGCAAATGTCTCAATGTTGGCAGCCATCTGTGCCCACGAGACCCGGAGCCCCCAGCGCCCACGTCTCCTCATGGGTTGCGTCCTGATGGCTGAGTCTGTTTTGCGGCACCACACGCTGTATCTTGTTCTCCCTCTTCATCTGCAATGCCACCAGGACAGACTTTGCCCTTCAAATACATTTGATCTTTTATTTGGAAGTACATTCCATCCCACATTCTCTAATTAGAAACAAGTCTTGGCAGCAAGAACTTAGAACATTTATTCCCATTTCCCATTGTCCCTCTCATATTTTTCTAGATTCATTTTACAAGCCCTCTCCACTAGCCCATTAAACATGGGTGTATCACACACTGCCGAGTGGTCACAAACATCAGCACTGCATTTGATTGACCATTTTCTTTTGAAAGGAGAGCCTTTTACCTGAAACTCTTTATCTCGATTTAATGATTTGAAAATTCCCTTCCATGGAGTCATATCTCAACACACACTGCTGAAAAAAATAACAAAGTATATTTTCCTTACTTACTTCTTCTATTACACACTGTTGAATGAAAAGGAATCCGCCAGTATCTACCAGTAGCACCTATTTGCTGTGTGGCTATTTAACGTCAGAAAGTCTAAATTGAGGGAGTTCTTCATTTGTACCTCTATTCTGTGTTTTCCCATGAGAGAAAAGCTTTGTCACACACAGACGGCTACAGTTTGAACATTCCCTCTGGCTTCTTCAGCAGACAGCGAGGAGAGTGTTTACTTAAAACCCTGCTTTTCTTGTCTGATGCCCATGTAACTAACATTCAGTCCTGGAAAAGTTTTAGAAATTAGACTGATCCTGCAAGTACCCACAGCCTCTCTGGCCTTTTCCTGACTTCACCCTCTGACTTCACTAACTTGCTGACCGAAATAGCAAAAAGGAGTCACCCATGAAGCAGGTGGGTTCTACCCCCTCGACAGTTTCCTGCCTGGTCAGTGATTGACAGAGGCAACGCTCAGTTTTTCCTATTAGTCTCTGAAACATGCTAATTTGGAAATGTGTTATCAAAGAACAATTTAGATTACACTGCTTTCACTGGATGTGACCAATTATTAAAAGTTGAACCCACAGTAGCAAAGGGATGAAATGCACTATGAGATGCTTTGCTGTGGTGGAAAGGCATCTACGATAAGGATAATGGAATTTTTGTAGCGACGCTAAAAAATTAAACCCTGCGTCAGAGTCTGTCTTCAAGGTGAATGGCAGTAAGTCCGAGTTCATCCTGTGTCTTTCCTTCCCCTTCACGCACCTCATTTCTTGCAAATTCCCACACTACAACTCGAAGTCTCTGAGCCAATTCATTTCAACTTCAAATCATTTTTAATTTTAACCCATGACGTAACAGTCTTGTAGAAAGTGTCACTTAAAACAATGTTCTGTCCCTTCAGGATTATTGTTTATCATAGCAATTAGTGATGAACTTCAGAAAGAATTTAATAAGGGGTATGGTAAAGCCGACCCAGATTTCAGTTAGAAATGTTGTAAGTCCAATTAAAATGAGTTCCAATTTCTCACCCTTGAATTCTAATTTAAAGGAACTCTGGTAGAGTCATTTCTGTGTGTTTTCCTTCAGAATAATAATGAAACACCATGTGTATTAAAACCCAGACAAGGCCAAGTTTGGGTTCTTCTGAACCAAATTTGGATCCAGCAATCCCTCCTCTGAGATATCTTAAAGCATTTCTTCCCTTTATTTGGGGTGTGTTTCTTCTCCCATAATGAAAAATCGCTGTTTTCATGTGGAAGGCAAAAACAGAAGGCCTAGAGTCACCGTGCTTTCCTAAGATGCTTTAATTAAATGATCTATTAAGCATCCTGTGTAAATTCATCCGAGCACCCGGGGATACAAAGTATTAACCAAGCAATACATACATCAATACCTACATTTCAACAGAACTTTTGAAAACCAGTCTCAAAAGGAAGAACAAACACAGGAATGAAGCATAAAATAAGCTTCCTCCCTGGAGTTCTCACACACTTTAACTAAATCTGTATTCATAGTATCATTAGCACTTTGAAGAAATATAGAAAGAACACACCAGAGCTTATCAGCAAACCACCCAAAGGCAACAGGCCCTTCGGAAGCACCAGGCTGGGCAGCAAGCAAGGGCACCGCCCCACACTGCAGAGTACAGCCACCATTTCTGTATACTTTCCTATTTTCTTGTTAACTATCTGTCAGTCTCCAGGAAGAATTCTGCCCACTTCGAAGCACTGTCAACACGCAGCACTCAGAGTAAGGAGGTTCTGCTACCAATTACTGCTGGGAATTTAAATAAGTTCTAAAAATATAGGTTATGCTCTGCTCTGAAATACTTAATCTCTTTGGCATTTTTTCTGGGACATTTAATGGTCCATCACTACGTGTTAAACTGTAAGAACAAAGAATTAGACGTAGTGCTTGCCTAGAGGATTCTCCATTTAAATAGACAAGCAAAATGGATTAAACGTTAAACCACTGTATGGAAGAAATAGAGTGGATCACTGCCATTAAGAATGATTATCTAAAACCAGACACACCAAGCAGAGCCCAAGAGCACACAACAGCATGCCTCTCGGCAGCAAACTGCAGACACTCGGACAACACAGGTGCTTTTTAAAAGAGAACCATTTTAAGAGAGTATTAAGGACTGTGAGATGAAGAAAAAGATGCTCTGAACATCAGAGGTTATAATAAAAAGAAAAGATAATTAAAAGGGAAAGAGAATAATTTGCTTTCTGTGGCAACTAAAGTGACCTTAGAAATCACTTAGTCTGATCCCCACCCCACCCACTGGAACTTCCTCCCTGACGTGGGCCATTTCATCACTATTTGAACATTATTAGAAGCAAGTGTATTGAGCGGATGGATGGATGGATGGACAGAAGGATAGATGTTCCTTAAAATAAGCCACTTGACTTTTGGAAACTTCATTTGTTGAATATGGTTTTTTTACATTCACTCAAAATTTGCCCCTGCCTGCCTTTCTGTATGGATCCCGGTCTTGCCCTCTAACACTGCTGTGTAATAGAATAAGAGCCCCAAATGTGCATCACGTAAGTTTATATTAGCCACATTAAAAAATGGAATGAAACAGGTGATTTATACTTATTTGACCAAAAAATACATCCAAAAATACTCTTGCAGCATCTGATCAACATAAAAATATTGAGATTTTACATTCTTTTTCTACACAGTCTTCACAACTCCAAATATATTTGTCTACTGACATCGTATCTCAGTTTCCTTGAGGCACGTTTCGAGTGCCCAGTGGCCGCACACACATAGCTAGCAGCTGCTACACCGGGCAGCTCAGCCCGAGACAAGGGTCACACGCTTGGCTCAACGTCCAAACCCACAGGAAACATTTTCAAATTGTAAATGACTAGGAGGCACCCCCAGAGATCCAGATTTAGTTAGCTCAGGAAGGCCAGGCAGCCAATGAAGCTCTGATCCTGAGGCTGACGCGGGGGAATCAGTGCTCCAGGACAACAGGAAACCCGAGTCCTCCTCGACATGACTCTCCTTCCAAAATCCAAGCCAACAGCCACACCGCCGCTGTCCTTCACTCTCTGCGCTAAAGATGCCCAGGTCCTCCCCATCCCCCCGCCCTTCCCCTGCCAGCCCGCTGTCCTCTGGCTGCATCCCGGTTGGCTCGTCTGGAGCCCAGGAGGCATACAACGGCAGAGACGATCCAAGTTCGCCCTCACTCGCCCTGCATATGAATATGAGCGTCTCTGCTAAATGCTGAACTCAAGTTCTTCAAACTAAAATCTTAAACTCTCACTGCCAAGAGGTGTTCAGGACGCCCAGGCCCGTCAACACGCCACTTCCTCGCACTCCGCACCTTGAGATGGCGGGGGGGCGGGGGGGGGGCGGGGAACCGCTCAGGAAAAGCCAGAGCGCAGAGCTGAGCCGAACTGCTTCTTCTCGCCTCTCAACCTCTTTCTTTTTCGTATACTAGAGAAGAAAGTAGTGTTTTGATTTAGAAGAGCTCTTCAGTCTTCTTTAAAGTTAACTGAATATAAAGCATAATGATGTCACAAAAAAGTCATATTTACCACGAATAAGTGGACTCATTTCAATCCACAAATACTCACTCATTAATGGCTTACTGGGCACATCATATGTGCCACCTTGAGGTCAGGAGGAACAAGGATCTCCAGACCTCAAGATCATACTCTAGAAAGGAAGACAAACATATTTGTGTGACAAATACTTATGGGGTTCGTACTATATGCTAGACACTTGGGTTACATCTCCATGAATGAGACATTCAGAAATCCTTGCCTTTATGGAGCTAGCAGAGGAGACAGATAATAACCAATTTAAACGCTAATAAGTGAATTACAGGGCAAGTTAATGCCAAATGTCATGGGAGGTAACATCAGAATAAGGGGTATCAAGAATACTTGGGGGCTGGAAGGCAAATTGAACTTTTACTCATTAAAAAATTGATATTTAAGGAAATATTTGAAGTAAAGGAGAGAACACACAGGGGAGGAGCATCCCAGGCCCCACGGCAGCAGACTGCCCAGCCCGTCTGAGGGGCAGCACAGAGGCCGGTGGGTCCAGAGCAGGTGAGCCGGCGAGAGGGGCAGGTGAGGCCGGAGAGGTGGGGGTGGGGCAGGGGGTGCTCATGAGCCAGAAGTATCCATGAGGAGGTGAGGGGCGTACTGGTGAGGGCCTTTCGAGGACAACAAGAACTTTTTCTTCTATTTTGAGTGAAATGGGGAACCACTGAACATCTGGGCAAAGCAGCAGCATGATGCGTATTAGTCCTGAGGCACCACCGTCCGGAGGGGGCCTGCAGAGGAGCAGGGGTAGGGCCGGGACCCCACTCCAGAGGCCGCCGCAGGACGCAGGGAAAGACGGCGGGGGCCTGGGCCATAGGTGGTGGCAGGCGGCAGCGAGGGAAAGAATGGGACCGGATTTTCGGTCTAAAAAGAAACTGGCTATAATTCAGCGGGGGGCAGTTTCCACAGGGGATGCTAAGCCTGCACAAGGGAAAAAGGAATTCCACCCAAGGGAGGGCTTGTGGCCAACATGACGGCCAAGTCCCGAGTTGGACGTAAAAAGTCGCCAGGAAGAGGTGGCAGGAAGAACAGGTAGAGGGAGCCGGCGGGGACCGCCATGAAGCCCGAGCCCTGGGGCCTCTGGGGTGCACACTGGCCAAGGACTTTGCACTACAGAAACAAACAATACCACCACCGAGATGTTCAAGAGAAGAAGCCAAACATGTAGCAGGACGCATAGGGGCAGTGACTCCAATTCACAAGGAATCACAGGGTCCCCCAGGGGCTGCCAGCATGCCACTGGCCCTGGACTGCCATTCAATGTGCCCTGAGATCGCACCGTCCGCCAGCACCACCGAGAGGCCAAACCGGTGCCGACCGCGAGGTGCGCACGGCACCGACAGAGCCAGTAGAGCCTCGTGCCGTTTGTGTCTCAGAAATTCCAACACTTCTCCCCACAGCTCAAACCTAAGCTGAGGCCTAACTCGGCTCAAGTGATGTTGGTTGGGGTGACCACAAGGGCGCTGGGGCACGTCGGCTCTCTCTGTGCCCTCCCACCTCGGAACGGCGGCACAGTCAGATTGAATTCGTTTCTCTCCAAGTCCGCTGTTTGTCCTTGCGCCTCTCCACCCAAATCCACATATCCACTTCTCTGTGGTATTTGAATCCCAGTAAGGATCAGAGCAGAAACAAAACAGAAGACAGCTGGGGGCCAGTTTCTCCCCACTCCAGGTTACCAGCCTCACTGCATCACGCACAAGTCACCTTACCTTAGCTCCTCCACAAAATCTAGCATCTCTACCTGGAAGGCCCTGAAATAACCCAAGGGAACACAACCCGCTGTTAGGAATATTTTAATTGCAAAACAAAAAAACAGTATTTAACATGTACTGAATGTTTAGTAAGCATTGGGTACAGTTTTATTCATATCATCTACAAATCAACTCTAAGAAGCAGAAGGTTATGATCTCAGTTCAAACAGAGATCTATTAAGTAACAAGATCAAGTTCACATGACCCAAGATGTCTAGTTCTGGAGTCCACGCTCCTGACTAGTGGCCCCTAACTAGTCCTGCACATCAGTACAAACCGAGAGTTCCTGCCCCCTTGTCTAGACTAGTGGGGTAGTGCGGTCAGAGCAGTGGTTTGAGGTCCTCTTTCTCCATCTTCCCTCTGTAGGGAGAGAAACATGGTTGCTGGTTCCGCCACCCCTTCCCCAGGATGCAGACCCTCAGCAGAGGGACCAGCATTAGCAGCTCAGCCCACACCTGTCCCAGGGCCCAGCCCCGGGCAGCAGGCTGAAGAGGGAGGGAAGAGCCAGGCTCCGCTTTCCTTCCCATCGGCTGTCTCCCTTGTTCTTTGCAAGGACAGTGGCCCATATCTAAGTTTCTATGAAACTGAGTTTCTACAGTGAAACAAAAGTCGTCGTCAGAGAAAGGTCCGCTAATATGTGTGCTTACAAGATGAGTTTCCACATACAACTGGCATCTTATCTCTTCAGTGTCAGTTCTAAACTGAAACCTAGCATCAGATGAAAATTTTATGAAGTCGATAAAAACAATGTAAGAGAAATGCTCAAATGATACACAAAGACAGTAACTCATGATGACCTGATGCAGGTAAAATGAAAAATGTTGGCAGCCGCGCTCAGAAAATAGCGCCCAATGCAGGGCAGCCGGAAGGCCCCGAACTTCCTAATGACAAATCATCCCACACCACTAAACTACATGCTAATTGCGCCTTGGCATAAGGACCAATGAGACCCACCAAATGGTTATGCTAATAAGGCATATGGAGCCGCACCAACCAGGTCAGAGCATGAGAACTATATAAGCAAGCCTCTCCTTCCCCTCTAGGTCCTGCCCAACTCATTTGTTTCACAAAGAGCTGAAGAATAAAGCTTTCTGCAGAAGAATCCTGCTGTTGTTGCGTGCTGTTCTTGCCGGCGAGGACGGGGCGCGCGACTAGTGGTGCCGAAACCTGGGAACCAGAACATCACTGGCACAGGGAGGACCCTTCAGACATCTGGAGAGGATTCAGAACTGCAGGTCAGAAGAAAGCCCAGAGGGGTAAGTTCCGAGAGGCCCCTGCTTTTTAGGATGATGGTTGATGGTTCTCTGTAAATAAGGAGGCACCATGGGGAATGCACCGTCATTAGTCACGGCGCTGCAGACAGCTCTCAAAGAGCGAAACTTGAAGGTCTCCAGCAAAGTCTTAGGATCTTTTGTGAAGGAGATAGACCGTGTGGCCCCCTGGTTCATTTGTTCAGGGTCCCTCTCAATCCCGAGCTGGGACAAACTGGGGAAAGATCTTGATAGAGAGGAGGAGGAGGGTAGCCTGAGGGGAGGCACCAGGCCCCTCTGGAAACTGATTAGAGCTTGTCTGCAAGATGAGAGATGTGAAAAGGTAATAAAAGAAGGTCAGAGAGCATTGACAGATATCCAAGAGAGCATGTCAGAAACGGAACGGGAAACAGAGAGCGCGCGCGGCCGAAAAAAGGCCACAAAAACGAAGGTAAAGAAACCTCAGAGTGAGGGAGAAAGCCCGCCTAGGGCAAAAGCGAAAGAGCCCCGAGAAGCGAGTGACAATCGCCTCGGAGAAAATAGTAAATACCCCTGGAAAGAGTTGAGGGACCTCCAACTCTCCAATAGGGAATCTGAGGAGGAATTAACGTCTGCAGAGGAAGGGGAAGAAAATAAAACCGCAGAGTGCAGAAGTAAGGGAACCAGCAAAGTTGAAAAGCGGACCAAGGAAAAAATGAAAGTAGGGTGTCCCCCGATGCCCGTTGCCCCGCCACCTTATGTGAGTGGCGCACTCTCCTTTTGCCACCCAGATACTCTTCAGGCAATTAGACAAATGTTTCCTGTATTTGAGGATAATGGCGTACGCTCTTACCAGCCCCTGAGCCATAAACAAGTTAAGGAGTTAGCAGAATCCGTTCGGGCTTATGGAGTCAGTGCTAACTATACCATAGCACAAGTTGAGAGATTAACAGAGACAGCCATGACACCCGCAGACTGGCAATATGTAACTAAGGCATGCCTTTCTAGTATGGGGCAATACATAGAATGGAAGGCATTGTGGCATGATATCAGCATGACCCAGGCACGCGCAAACGCGGCCGAAGGACAGCCTGCATGGTCATATGATATGCTGACGGGCCAAGGACAGTGGGTAGCCGACCAGACCGCCTTCCCCTTACAGGTATATGCACAAATAAACACGTGCGCCGCCAAGGCATGGAAAGCCCTCACCAACAAAGGAGAAGTATCAGGCAATTTGACAAAAATTATTCAGGGGCTGAGCGAGCCATTTTCTGACTTTGTCGCTCGTATGATAGAGGCCGCAGGCAGAATATTTGGAGATCAGGAACAAGCAATGCCCCTAGTGGAGCAATTAGTGTTTGAACAATGTACCAAGGAATGCAGACAGGCGATAACACCCTGGAAACAAAAAGGGATACATGCCTGGTTGAAAGCCTGTAGAGAAATAGGAGGGCCACTCACCAATGCGGGCCTAGCCGCGGCCATATTACAGAGCCACAAACAAGCCAGGATCACTAACAGAAGTATCAAATGCTTTCAATGCGGGAAATTAGGACATATAAAGAGAGAGTGTAGGAGCCCAGCTTCAGAACAAACAACCCAAAAGACCCCTGAGTTGTGCCCTAAGTGTAAGAAAGGCAGGCATTGGGCTAATGAGTGCCGGTCTATTAAAGATATAGAAGGGAAACCCTTAGAACTGCCAAAAAACGCCCAGAGGGGCCCCCGTCACCAGGGCCCGCAAATATATGGGGCAACCAGCACGCAAGTGTCATTCGGGAACAACCAGGCCCCCCAAGGAGAGCCACTTCAAGTTCCGCGGGATTGGACATCCGTGCCACCACCAGAATAGTGTTGACTCCACAGATGGGAGTTCAGCCTATCCCTTCAGACTTTAAAGGCCCCCTACCACCAAATACCATTGGGTTACTCCTAGGGCGCTCTTCTGCTGCATTGAAAGGCCTGGTAGTTCATCCCGGAGTTATAGATCAAGATTATGAAGGACAGGTAAAAATCATGTGTTCGGCTCCCAGAGGAATCTATCCTATATCCCCGGGAGACCGCATAGCCCAGCTCTTAGTTTTACCTAGTCTCCACGCCAATTATCCTGCTACCAACACGGAGAGGGGAGAAAGGGGCTTCGGCTCCTCTGACTGGGATTCAGCCTTCATAGTATTAGATTTAGCAGACAGACCAAAATTAACTCTTCAAATAGAGGGAAAGAGCTTTGAGGGAATCCTAGACACTGGAGCAGATAAAAGTATTATCTCTGCAACCTGGTGGCCCTCCAAGTGGCCTGTGACCCAATCCTCACATTCATTACAAGGTTTAGGATATGAGTCAAGCCCTTCAATTAGTGCCAAACCATTGAAATGGCGAGCCCCTGAAGGACAAGAGGGTACAGTCACCCCTTATGTACTCCCTCTACCGGTCAATTTATGGGGGAGGGATGTCATGAGAGACTTAGGCCTCAAACTCATTAATGAATACTCCACCCCCGCCCAAGGCATGATGATGGACATGGGATACATCCCTGGCAAAGGGCTGGGGAAACACCAACAGGGACACATAGAGCCCATCCTGCCCAAAGTAAAGAATGACCGTCACGGCCTGGGTTTTTCATAGGGGCCATTGAAGATGCCATGCCCATACCTTGGCTCACAGAGGAGGCCGTATGGGTTCCTCAGTGGCCCCTATCCTCTGAAAAATTAGAAGCAGCTCATTGCTTAGTGCAAGAGCAGCTCCAAGTGGGACACCTAGAACCCTCTGTGTCCCCATGGAACACACCCATATTTGTAATCAGGAAAAAGTCAGGATCATGGAGGTTGCTTCATGATCTGAGAGCAGTAAATGCTCAAATGAGAATGCTTGGACCTGTACAACGGGGACTGCCACTCCTCTCTGCCTTACCCAAAGAATGGAAAGTGCTCATAATAGATATTAAAGATTGTTTCTTTTCCATACCCCTAAGCTCCAAGGACAGAGAAAGATTTTCTTTCACTCTGCCAGCTATTAACCATGAACAACCTGACGCCAGATTTCAGTGGAAGGTCCTCCCTCAAGGAATGGCAAATAGTCCCACCATATGTCAACTGTACGTTCAGCGAGCGCTAGACCCAATTCGTAAGACCTATCCCGTGCTAAAGATCATCCATTACATGGATGACATCCTTCTTTGCTCCCCACAACCAGCGGAAATAGAAGAAGCATATATAGATCTCACTAGATCCCTAGAAAATTGGAGACTGAATATAGCAAGCGAGAAAGTCCAAAAATCTAGTGTTAGCAAATTCCTAGGAGCAACCATTTACACAGATGTAATTTGCCCCCAAAAGCTTGAGATAAGACATAATCAGTTGCGAAATTTGAATGACTTCCAAAAACTCCTAGGGGATATTAATTGGTTGCGCCCATACTTAAAGATACCCACCACTGAGTTGACACCATTGTTTAAAATCCTAGAAGGAGACCCACAACTAACGTCACCGCGCTCCCTCACACCTGAGGCATTACAAGCCATTCGCGAAGTAGAACAGGCTTTGATGACAGCACAATTAAATAGAGTGCAATCGAATGAACCCTTTGAGTTGTGTGTGCTTCCCACCCCGGAGCTGCCAACAGCAGTTTTATGGCAGCACGGCCCACTGATCTGGATCCATCCCCAAGCCTCTCAGGCTAGGACAATAGAGTACTATCCGGCAGCCGTGGCCAAACTTGCTTTGAGAGGAGTAAAAACCTCCATGACACATTTCGGAGAGGCTCCAGCTAAAATTATAACCCCTTACAGCGTAGAACAGATACAAGTATTATGTGCTATGAATGATGATTGGGCCATACTTGCTTACAGTTTCTCAGGAACCTTTGATAATCATTTCCCTAAACATCCCCTCATCAACTTCGCCAAAAATCATCTCCTAGTATTCCCTTGGGTCACTAGCCTAACCCCGCTGCCTCATGGAAAAACAGTTTACACGGACGGGTCTAAGACAGGCACAGGTGCCTATGTCCATGATGGCAAAGTTGTGACGAAAGGCTACACGCCTGACACTCCACAAATAGTGGAATGTCGCATAGTCTTAGAGGTCTTACAAATCTTTCCTGAACCTTTAAATATTGTGTCTGACTCCTGTTATGTAGTTAATGCAGTCAAATCTCTAGAAGTGGCCGGGCTAATCAAAGCGTCCAGCCCAGTAGCTACTTTGTTCAAACAGATACAATCAGCACTACTTCATAGGCAATCTCCTTTGTATATAACTCATATCAGAGCACATTCAGGCCTTCCCGGGCCTATGACCCAAGGCAACCACTTGGCAGACCTCGCAACCAGAAGCATAGCTTTTCCCCTGCTAGACCCTATCACCACAGCTTCAAAATTCCATACACAATTTCATGTCACTGCCGAAACACTGCGCAAGCGGTTTAGCATAACCAGGGCCGAAGCTAGGAACATTGTCCTTAGCTGCCAACATTGCTGCAGCTTCCTTCCCGCGCCTCATGTTGGGATCAACCCCAGAGGTATTAGGCCTTTACAAGTCTGGCAAATGGATGTGACGCATTTTTCACCTTTTGGGAAACTTAAATACGTACACGTATCCGTGGATACTTGTTCAGGAGTCATCTTTGCCTCCCCATTGTCAGGAGAGAAAGCTTCCCATGTCATCCAGCACTGCCTTGAAGCTTGGAGCGCATGGGGGTTACCGCAGATTCTGAAAACAGACAATGGCCCAGCCTATACCTCTACAAAATTTGCTCAATTTTGTCATCACATGGGGATAAAACATATCACTGGCCTTCCCTACAACCCACAGGGTCAAGGGATTGTGGAACGCGCGAACCGCACGCTCAAATCCTATTTACTTAAACAAAAAGGGGGAATTGAAGATATACCCCCCACACCAAAAACTGCCATAGCCCTAGCACTTTTCACTATAAATTTTTTGAATCTGGATGCTCAAAGCCATACAGCAGCGGATCGCCATAATCAGTGGCCAAAAGACCCACAAGAACTAGTAAAATGGAAGGACGTGTTATCTAACCAATGGAAGGGCCCGGATCCAATCATAATCAGATCCAGGGGAGCTGTGTGTGTTTTCCCCCAGGGTGAAGAAAATCCCTTCTGGATCCCAGAGCGCCTAACGAGGAAAGTCCTAAACAAAGGAGATGACTTCGCTGTACCTCCTGACCCTGCTCCTGACACTGGAGACCCCGACTCAGGGAGTATTGAGATGGGGAATCCTGTCTGCCTTTCCTAAGCCTATGCCTGTCCGTTTCAATGCAGCCGTTTTTCCGCGCTTTTTCACTACCAATACTAGTATGAACTTGCCCTACTTAGTTAAAGACACCCTAGTAGCTCCCCTGGGAGAAAACCGATCCTTCGTAACTAATGGGTCATTATGCTTCACCACTCAGAATCTAGCTGGCTGTATCTCCCTGAAACGGAGGAAATACGGATGGTTCAGTGACATAATTCTAGAGGCCAGTAGCCTCCCCGTTATGTCAGCTAAATTTGAAGGGCCTAATAAGGAAGGGAGCCCATCCTATAAGAACATGACTATCCACCAGATGGTTCTCTGGATCAATGGCACATTTGTACACTCTCCCAGGAACAATTCCACCGACAGGCCTCGTCAACCCAAATATGCCTCCCATTGTGTGGGCGACTATGAGGGAGAGCTGTGGCCCTGGACTGACTGTCAGTCAACTGTAGTAACGTGGGCAACTGAGAGGCAGGAGTTTACCATCTCCCCAGATATGGAGGGACGGCCAGCCAATGAGGCTTGGTGGCCAGTAAAGGTGCTCGAAGGCGAGTTTCATCAGCAGCTGAGCATGAACCCCTTCCATAAATGGATGCTGTGTGGAGTCAATGGCTCGTGTACCGACCTCTCCCCCTTTTCCGCCCTCCAGGGTGGGGGAATCGGTGTAAAAAATATCACCTTTTGGTGCGAGAATAACCACATGCGCGCACACTGGAACATGATCATGACCCATAACAACGAGAACTACACGTGTTCAGCAAAATCAGGTCCAGAGTCACCTAATTCCCTTTTTCCACCTTCTCCAGTATGCGTATACCCCCCATTTCTGTTTATCTTATCCAATAGTAGCTTTGACTCCTGCTCCAATGAAACCTGCTTTCTGTCTCAGTGTTGGGATGCGCGTAACTTTACCAACGCTTTGGTAGTCCGCATCCCCCGTTGGGTCCCTGTTCCAATAGACGCCCCTAACACCATGACTCTGTTTCGAGAAAGGCGCGATTTCGGCGTTACAGCCGCCATAGTGCTCCTGATCTCCGCGACCGCGGTCGCAGCCACCGCCGCTGGTATAGCTTTAGACACCTCCATCAAATCGGCTACAGAGCTCAATAACCTTGCAGCCTCAGTAGCTTCTGCCCTGGACCAACAGTCCACACTTGATGGCAAACTGAAAGGAGGAGTAATGATCCTCAATCAGCGCATAGACCTTGTAGAGGAACAAATGGAGGTGCTTTGGCAGATGGCCCAATTGGGATGTGAGCGGAAATATCTTGCCCTCTGCATCACTAGCATTCAATATGAAAATTTTACACGGGCAGCTAATCTGTCACGAGACCTGTCCCAGTATCTTTCAGGAAACTGGTCCCAAGACTTCGATGGGACACTAGAAGAGCTGCGGCGAGAAATAATCCACATCAACTCCACCCATCTAGATATCTCCGTAGCAGAAGGACTCTCTTCCTGGTTCCTCAGAGCTCTCTCCCACGTCAAGGAGTGGGCGGGCATGGCTGGGATGGGCGTGTTCATGCTTGGAGGTCTCATGCTCCTACTCTGGTTGTTATGCAGACTCCGCAACCAACATAAGCAGGACAAGGTGATCCTTGCTCAAGCCCTAATGGCGCTAGACGTTGGCACCTCTCCCCAAGTGTGGCTCAACATGCTTAAGAAGGAAGCTCGGCTTTAGCTTGAGGTAGCTCTTGCACCCTGAGCCCATGTGGCACTGCACCAGGCCCGAGTACCTCATTGCTTAATCACAGCTTTCTCTAAGAAGCTCATGGTGCAAGAGGGTTGAGAAAAAAGGTCCAAACCCTTTGTACCAAGCGGTCCCAACGCCAGCCAGAGGATGCGAGGCAAAGCACTGCAAGAGGTCTTGGACCCCTCTGAGAGGCATGCCTGACTGCATAGGGGTAGATGCCCAGAACCCCTCTCCAAAAAGGGGGCATCAGGAAGTATGATGGAGGTCAGGCCTCTGTCTCCGCCTCTGCTGGCAAGTTCCGCCTTGAGCTTCTGTTAGACAAAAAAGGGGGAGATGTTGGCAGCCGCGCTCAGAAAATAGCGCCCAATGCAGGGCAGCCGGAAGGCCCCGAACTTCCTAATGACAAATCATCCCACACCACTAAACTACATGCTAATTGCGCCTTGGCATAAGGACCAATGAGACCCACCAAATGGTTATGCTAATAAGGCATATGGAGCCGCACCAACCAGGTCAGAGCATGAGAACTATATAAGCAAGCCTCTCCTTCCCCTCTAGGTCCTGCCCAACTCATTTGTTTCACAAAGAGCTGAAGAATAAAGCTTTCTGCAGAAGAATCCTGCTGTTGTTGCGTGCTGTTCTTGCCGGCGAGGACGGGGCGCGCAACAGAAAAATAAAAACTTGACCGCAATGCTAAATACCTCAAAACAGAATGATTTTGCTTCAAACGATTAAGAGGGAGTTCCTTGGATATGTTTGCGAAAAATACCCATACAAAACAAACAAACAACCCAACACTTGATTGCACTCTATTTCTGCTTCCACTTACCTCATAGTTAAATGATGACCTGCGTTTTGTCATATATAGACAGGGACCATACACAGACTAAGACATATAGTTTTCATAGTTTCCAGCTTTAATCTTTAAGATAAAATCCCAAGTTTTCTTTTTCGATATTTACAATTAAGTTTTGGTCCCTGTTTTACCTCCTGTAATAATTTATGTAGACATCTTTCCTCCACTCTACCTTGTGTCCCCTCCTTATACACAGAAGCAGAGCAATAAATATTTGTTAAAGTGAAGTAAAATCAACAGAAGACATATAGGCCTTAGTCTCTGATCCTAAGTCATCAGCTAGCAGGTGCTGAATCATGGACAGAAGGAAGCAGGAATGAGAGAGAAGATAGGTGCCTGCAAGCTCGAGGAGAAGGAGCCGGCGGGAGCCGGGATGAAGCCAGAGGCAGACAGAGGCCCTACCCTGCACTGCCCCCAGGACAGTCCTCCGCCTGGACACCAGGTCATCCGCTTGTCAGGGCCGTCAAGGTCGCTCCAGCCCGCCCCAAGCCAATCCCAGCGGGCAGCCCACAGAGATCCCAGCACTTCTGAAAGGACCCTGCTGGTCACACTCATCCCTGTCAACAACTATGACTACCACACCCCCAGCATACTACCCATTCCACTCTAAAATATTTTTGCTTTCTCCTGT
The DNA here is from genome assembly GCF_040802235.1 of Manis javanica. Lineage (NCBI taxonomy): Eukaryota > Metazoa > Chordata > Mammalia > Pholidota > Manidae > Manis > Manis javanica. Next base: position 1,377,397 of record NC_133170.1, on the reverse strand, counting down.
TCCCCCATTCACCTCTGGATTAGCCTTCTGAGAGAGGAAGGGTGTATTTTTAAGAAAGGAACACATTCAAAAAGCCCAACACTTGATTGTGCTGTTTGTTCTCAGAATGACTTCATAGTTAAATGATGAAGACAATCCCTTAAAGACTCAACATCTAGTATGAAGACTCTGACTTTACACATAGGAAACTACAATAAGCCCCAGATGACCAGTAACATTAACTGGCTGTTCAAGTTGGCCACCACCCTGGAAATACACTCTCAGGCATAGTGAGGGAGGGCCCAAAAGAAAGTTTAACTCAGATACAAAACAAAGGAATGCTAACGTTTAACATATATACTAGTCTTCCATTGCTACAGTAACAAACCACCACAAATGTAATGGCTAAATCAACGCAAATTCATTATCTCCCAGCTCTGGAGGTCCAAAGTCTAAGATGAATCTCACCAGGCGAAAATCAGGGTGTCAGCAGGGCTGTGCTTCTCCTGAATTTTTTCTAGGAAAAATTTTCTTGTTTTTTATAATTCCCAGAGGCAGCCCACACTCCTTGGCTCACGACCCCCTTCCAGCTTCAAAGTCAGCAATGCGCAGTCAAGTCTTTCTCTCAGTGCACCACACCGACATTATCTCTGCTTCCTCCACATCTGAAGGACCCGATGACTACATGGGCCACCCAGACAATCCAGGAGGACCTCCATATGTTAAAGTCAGCTGATTAGCAACTTAACCCTCCTTTGCCTATACCTATTTGCAGGCTCTGAAGATAGAGCATATGGACAGTTGGAAGACCATTATTCAGCCTACCACATCTGTCTTTTTCACCCCCAAAGACTCATGTCCATCCCACAAGCAAAATACATTCAGCCTATCCAAAAGCCCTCAAAAGTCTCAACCTATCAGAGTATCAACTCAAAGTTCAAAATCTGTAGTAAATCTTTTCAATTAAAAAGCCCCAAATGTTACCATCTAAATCAGGGATAAATGAGGCTTTGGGTATGATCCACCTTGAGCCACAATTCCTCTCCATCCTGGAATCTGTGAAACTCAAGAAGATACAAGTTATCTGCTCCCAAAATAACAATGGTGGGAACGACACACGGTAACAGTTACAGACGTTCCCACTGAAAAAGGGAGAAAATGGAAGTTAAAAAAATTAGACACCAGACACATGCAATTTTGAAAACCAGCCTGGCAAACCATTTGGTTTCACGGTCTGAGGACCATCCTCCGTGATTCTCGGCACTGCCCTCTGGGCTCTCATCTCTGCCTCCTGAGCTCTCAGTTCTGCCCTCTAACTCCATCTTACTTTCTCGTGAAAGGTGGCGCATGTTTGCAGCTGAGCAGTTTACTCAGCCTGTGTCTTGCTTGTAGAATTCTGGGATCCAACAACCTTCTTTTATTACAACCTCCCACTTTCCCTTTCAGGACAAGCCAGGAGCATTTGTGCTGTGGCGACATTCTCAAGAGTCCTATGGATGTCCCATATTTGTTGTGGAGATGTACTCCGTTCCACAAGAGGCTCCTCCACAGATTTTCCTGGATAAATCCATCTTTATTACTGGTTTCTGCCAAGATGTTTGAGGGGATCTGAGTCACATGTTTAGTTTCCACAAAGAACCCCTATGTGGCTGAACACTCTGGCCTTACTTGTGAGGCCACACCACTGGCTTTCTCTCCAAAGCAGGCTTTCCTGACAGTGAACCTTCTAACTTCAGCGTCATTTGCAATCTGGATAAGCTGGGAGTTTCTCAGATACCAAGTTCTGATTCCTTTTTGCTTAATGATTCTTTCCTGGAACTCTTTCCACTCGGGTTTTGCTATAAGCAGCAAGAAAAACCCAGCCTGCACCTTTAAAACACTGCATATAAATCATCCCAGCTAAATATCTAACTTGATATTTACTAGTTTTGCCTTCCATACCCAGCTAGGTTTTCTGCCACTACGTTACAAAGATCTTCGTCTCTCCAGTTTCCAATAACATGTTCCTGATTTCTATCTGAGCCCTCACTGCCAGTGCCTTTAATACCCGTATTTCTACCAACAGTCTGCTCACAATAACTGAGGTATTTTCTAAAGTGACTTAGGTTTTCTCTACCATGCTTTTCATTTTCTTCTGAGTCTTCACTAGTAGAACTGCCAATATCCTTATTTCTACTTACAGTCTATTCAAAGCAGTCTAGGCTTTGTCTATCATGTTCCTCAAAATGTTCCAGCCTATGCCTGTTGCCCAGTTGCAAAGCCACTGCCACATTTTTAGGTATTTCTTACCTAAGTGGGCAGCCCCCACTTCTATATATCAGAATTTGTGTTAGTTCCTATTGCTGCCTTACCAAATCACCACAAACTTAGTGGTTTAAATCAACACAGCACATTATCTCATGGGGGTCCAAGCTGAGTCTTGCTGGGTGAAAATCAGGGTGTCCACAGTGCTGCGTTTCTTCTGGGCACCCCCAGAGTCAATCCATTTCCTTGACCTTCCCACCTCTCAAGCCCGCCCGCAGTCCCTGGCGCATGGCCCACTCTCACCTTCAGAGCCACAAAGGGAGGTCTGGTCCCTCTCATTGCGTCACTGTGACACCCACTCTTTCATCTCCCTCTTCCAGAGGTAAAGGACCTTTGTAATTACATGGGGCCACCCAGATAATCCAGGATAGTTTCCTTGTTATAAGGTCAGCTGATCGGCAACCTCAGTTTTCTGTACAGCATTACTTCCCCATCAAGATGTAACATAACATTCTCAGGTTCCTGAGATTAGGACATGAACAGTTTCGATCGACCACTATTCTGCCCTCCACATAAATCTTTGTATAATGATAACTTCTCAGTTCTTCTGTATTGATATGGCCCAGCAGGTTACCTGGTCCTCCTTTGTGCATGTGCTTCACCTCACATCACAATCCTCACGTTCCCACTTCGCTGATCTCTTCCACTTTCTCAAACACATGCGCTCATGGAGGCTCGGGATCTCTGCCCCGCCGCCCCCCTGCCCGCTGCTCCTCCTCCCCGAGTCCCCACAGCCCCTCCCCTCCAGGCTCCTCTTGCTAGTCCTTCAGCTGTCACCTCAAGTGACTCTTCTTCAAAGACTTTTTCTTACCTTGAGACCCCCTAAACTAGATTCCCACGGCCCTCTGAGTTTTTCTTCATCTCATTTATCTTAACAGGAATTAAATTATTATCTGTGTAATTGTTTTTAATGACTATTTTTAAGGCACTATGAAAGTAAAGTTCTAACCATCATTTGTTATGTACCTAACACCTAGCAGAATATAACTGCAAAACAAAAATCTGAGTGAGTAAACATGTCTCCTCTAATCCTCATAATAACATTAATTTTATAATTGAGGGTACTGGAACTCAGAGAAATTAAGTAGCTTCATCATAGTAAGACAGCTAATGAGATTCTATGGGGGTCTACCTGGTTCCTAAGCCCATCTCCTTGCCACTGTGTTACCCTATTCTACTGGGGCACCGATGGCTGTGCCCCTAGTCCGTGGATGCTCACTGCCCATCATACTGACGACACTCGGTGCCCCCTCACTTGCCTAGTGCAGTTACCTTTGCCTACTGAAGTCAATGGTCCTCCACCAAATGACCAATTTCATTCCGATTTTCAAATACTGGCATAACAATAGACTTGTGAATATTTTTTCCCTTTAAAATCTTGAAGTTCTTTGAACATAATCACTAAATTTATTTCAAATTGCCAACTCAGGAAAAAGAAATATGCTTTTAGATTATCTACTCTTGTGGGGATTAGTAACTTTATAAAATCTATGAACTCTCAGAAGAAATTTTTTTAAACCAACAGGTGAAACTATCTACTTCGGCCAAACCGTTAAAACCAAAGATCCAAAAATGATGCTAATGTTGTTGGAAAGCCCTACAACTGTGCTTCCGTATACTCTCATTCTTGGTCTCTCAGATACAGAGGAAAACAAAATTATGGCCATTATCTTGAAGAATATTTCCTAGACTTTAGACAAGGCACACAGAATTCTATTTTTAACTGTACTAGTGCTAAAAAGTTCAGAACTCTTCACAACCTTCCACAGGTATTTTCATTGTCAGCATTCAGTTCTCTACTTCTGAAAAACGTAAGTTCATTTTTGTTGCTGTGAGTCAGACTGCAGCTAGACTTAGAAGATCTTGATATAGATTCCAAACTCTTGCCTGGACACTTTTATCTTTTGAAGATTACTATAATTCACACAGATCAAAGCCATATTTATGAAGGATGGCCTAATTTAACATCTCACTATTTCAATTTCTAAAGCAGCTATACATCAAATTTCAACAGCAAAACAATTTTAGTGAGTCTACGGTTGCTATTACGATAAAAATCAGGTATGATATATTTCCATGTGTTTTTATTCTACATTCATAAGAAATATTATAATTAATAGATTCATATTGCACAATAATTTACAAAAATTTGTTTCAAAAAGTACTGAATTATAAGCATCTTAAAGGCTACTGAAGAATGAAGTAGCCAAAAGGAGAAGCAATACTAAATGAGCAAAAATCATCAGGAAATCATATGTCGAGATGCTTTATTTTAAAGCTAAGAGACAGAAGAATATGCACAATATATTACTGCACAAAAAATTTATGATTCAAACTCTCTGCCATCTTACTAGAACATATCTGATAGCACAAAGCAATTTATCTGATAGGTTTATATGAATTCCGAGAGCATCTCACAGGTTTTGCAATTTGTTACTATTCCTGCTATGACATTTTACACACTATACAAAAATATCTGCAGAACCTTCAGTTCGCTATAAATTGAATCCACAAAATCTTCAGTCTGGAAGTTTTGTCTCTCTAAAACCCATGGAATCCCAGGGAAGCAGCAGGAGTCAGAACAGACTTTTTAACAAGTTTCCACATCCTAGAATCTGTAAGAGCAGAGGGAGACCTTTCCAAGGAAATGCAGAACTGCCGGGCAGGGCCTGAGGTTCACCTGTTGTCAGTTTTATAATCTTAAATCTTAGAATAAGAGGAAACATTAGAGCCTCAATACGTCAGTGATATCCGCCTAGTGACAACATACCAAGCTGCACATACCTGCTGGATGACTGGCTATATGAAATAAGGGTAATAACTGGCAGGAAACAAAAGGTTACATCTTCAAACCTCATAAACTCTTATCTGTTAGGCACTGACTTTGCCCCACTATTGGGCTTGACACTGATGTGTCACTGCTGTGGACAATTCACTGGCAACTCAAGGCTGTCTTAAACTGGCAATATAAACACAGATGAATACTGAATATCCCTTTTAGAAAATTAACCAGGAAAAGATACTGGAGCTTTGAGATTATTTCCTAGAAATTGTTTGCCAACAGAACATAAAATGCAGTCCTAAAGGTTTATATTTGTGATAGTTCAGACACTCTTCAGAGAAAGCTAAGAACAGTAATATAATTTAAAGGAACTTTGGAAATTTTAAGGGCATTCCAATGCCATTTGTTTATTAGGAGCTTTAGCTTTTGTAAACCTTGCCAGTTATTTAAATTAGCAGTCCTGAAATAACTTGGCTTCCAGTTCACAAGGACTAAATCAAAGATTTAAAAAAATAAGAAAAAATAAGAAAAAGGAAAAAACAGAAGCTGAACCCTAATGACACTTCTAGTCCCCTCTATGAATTTTGCTGACAGTCTAGTTTTACTTCCTTTGTTAAATATGGTCAATGTTTTCAAAGGACTCAATATCCAAGCTGCATCCCAGCTCCCCCATACTTCCCCCCCCAAAACACAAAGAGCTTTAGGGAAGTAAAATATTATCATAAGTTTTGTCACAGTGAAACCATGTAGTGGATCACCATAATTAAACCAGAAAATTACATTTTAATTTCTTATAAGAGTAAAGTTGTTTTAAATAAATGCAACACATGTCAGTTTTCTTTTCCAACATGAGCTTTGGTGTTACCATCCATGGTGACACATACTGGCCATATGGGGTAACAACACCCCTGCAGAACACTCCAGTTTTATTTTATGGCTATTTCTGGGTTGGCAGATTTACGGATGTGGTTTTATTTGGCATATCCAACTCTTCAGCAATTAAGAGTTGTATTTTTGAAGACATGGCACCAAAATCTCTCTCTCACACACACATACAAAAGCAGTCAGGTTGGGATTGGGAAATGCTTCAGTTCATCCATCAGATACGGTAAACCGCACTCCATTTCTCTTATGTGTTCATCTATACTCCACCATATGCGAAACTAGTCTGGATGGGTTTGGCTACTTTTTAGAAGCTCGTATTACATAATAGCATCTGTCCACAAACCAAGCAATCTCCAAATGCTTTAGTAAATCAGAGTTGAAGTCTTGATGCATGGAAATTTGTTTTGGAAAACAACACATTTAAATATCATTTAAAATGTAGATATTTGCGCATAGCCAAGGTCCATCGACTTCAAAAAAAACTTTTAAAATCCCAAGTATATAATTAATAGTGATACAAGACATATTCCGAATTAATACTTATTTGAAATTTTTCAAATGATTTTTAAGAGACTATTGTCCCCTTTCTCTCATCACTGACAGATTCTCTCGTCGTGATAGCTCAATGGGAAACCTTGTCTCGAAAAAAGTGTTTGTGATATACACTAGATAAAATTATTGAGGAGTATTCATTTTTCCAGAAAGCTACCCCCACCAAGAAATTCCTCCCAACAGGGCATCACTGCACCTGAAACTTTCAGAGAAAAGGGTCTTCACTAGGATTAAGCTTATTTCCTACCTAAATCAATTTCACCCAAATGAGGCATCTGTGTTGTAATTCACTGTTCCCCAGACTCCAAAACCAGCCATCTGCCATCAGAATTTCTGTACGGTCATTAAAGGGCTGTGCATCAGAACCGGCGAGCGCGCGAAGTGAGCCAAGCCGCCGAGCCGGGGGCGCGTTCCCCCGACCCCCGAGCGCAGCTCCGGCACCGCGCGCACCGGGGATGCACCGGCCGAGACCCAGCCGGGCCCCGAAGGCTCCCCGTACCTTGGAAGAGAAAGGCTCTCGTCCCGTTGTGCAGCCCCGGGACCTGGCGCACCCCGGCCGTGGACTCCCCGAGCTCCAACTCGGCCAGGACGTCGATCTGCAGGGAGGGGTCCACGCCGAGCCCCCAGACCGCTGCGGAGAGAAAGCCCCGTCAGAACGGAGCCCACGGCTCCGGGCGGCGGAGCGCCGCGCCTCGGCGTCCAGGCCGGGACCGGGGACCCCGGGCGAGCGCCCAGCCCCGCCGCCGCGCCCCTCGTAGGCCCCGGGCTGCGCCGAGCTCCCCGGACCCTCGGACGCCGGCCGCGGGCGCCGCCCTCCCGCCGCCCGGGACGCAGGCACCGCGGGCAGGTCCGGGCGCGCCCGCAGCCCGCTCACCTGCTCGGAGCCCGAGCAGCACGCAGAGCGCGCGCAGCACCACGCCGGGCTCCATGGCGCGGCGCGCTCAGTCCATCGCCTCCCGCCGGGAACACAAGGAGCCGGGCTCGGGACCCGGCGCACCGCGGCGCGCCGCCCGCCGCCGCCGCGGTTTACTCGGGGCACGTCAGCGCCGTCAGGCTGCCGGAGAACAAAAAGCGAGGAGCCCCCCGGCACGTGAGGAACTTGGCGCCCGGGAGGCGCGCATCCTCCCGCCCGCGGCCGGCGGAGGGCTGGCAGCGACGGCGCGCGCCGGGACGGGGCCGCGGAAGCCGGGCTGCAGCTGCCCGACCGCGTCCTGCCCGCGCCCGCGCCTGGCGGCCCGAGAGACAATGAGGCGGTGCCCGAGCCGGCGGGAGACGGGCTCCCCGGAGGGGGCGGGGCGCGAGGATGGGGCGGGGCCCGGGGAGGGCGGGGCGCGAGGAGGGGGTGCCCGCAGCGTGGGCGAGGCTCCGTGGGGTGCGGCTTTGGGTGGGGTTCACTGGGGGCGGGGCATGTGAGGGTGGGGCTCCTAGGAGGGCGGGGCGCGAGTAGAAACGAACCCTGGCGAGGGCGGGGAGCGAAGGGAGGGCGGAGCTCCTCGGAGGCGGGGCCGGGAAGGGGGCGGGGCTCAGGTGATGAGCGGGGCCTTTGAAGGCGTGGCTCCAAGAAAGGGCGGAGCTCCTCGGAGGTGCGGCTGTAGAGGGCGGGGTTCGTGGTGGGCGGGCCCTTGGAAGGCGGGGCTCCTGGAGGGCGGGGCGCGAGGACCGGCTGCGGGGGCAGCGGGAGGTCCGAGTTCCAGTCGCTCCCGTTAGCTCCTCGGTGTCCCGGCGCGTCCCGCGAGCTCCACAGCAGCTGCGGCGGCGCCCGCGTCCCTCCGTCTCGCGCTGACACGGCACCGCCAGCCTCCTTGGGAACGGTGGGTGCAGCTCGCTTCGCTCAGCCGAGGCGGGCCCTCGCTCTCAGCCCGCGGTGCCGCGCGCGTCCAGGACTAGCGGACGGAGCGGACGCGCGAGCTAGCAGGCCCACTGGAGGCTTCCGCCCGGCGCCGGGGAGCCGCGGCCTAAGCTGCGGGGCGCTGTCCGCACCTCGCTCGCCGAGCCCGCGCTCCGCGCACCGCCGGCAGGACGCCCCCGGAGGGACAGACCCAGGGATGAGACGGCGTGGACTGACCGGTCAGGTGCCTGGAGCCGAGTGACACGGATGAGACGGGTGCATAAGCTGGGGGTGTACACCAGGTAGTGGACTGGAGGGAGACGGTGATGGTGCATGAACAGAGCGGACAGGGTATGTTGACAGAGTAAACAGATGATAGACGAACAGATAAGATAAATTAGATTGAATAGGTGATAGATGCGGTTGATTAGATAGATAGGTGACACAGAGGGACAGAAGCTGAAAAAGATAGACACACCGGGCAACAGAGAGGAGTCTCCCGCTCTGACCACATGCAGCCTCGGCCCACCCCACACCCACGCAGGGACCCTGACCACGAGGTCATCGAAATCCAGTTGTCAGCAGGCAAGGTCAACGGCACATAATATTTTTCAACAGAGCCCTGCAATTTTGAGATAACTTTTGAATAATGATTTCAATTCCCACTTTGAAAAAGAATTTCAAAAACGATTAAAATGTTAATCTGTGTAAAAAATCAGTGGTGTAACTTAAGAATCAGTAGTTTCTGGAATCTCCCAAGAAAGTTCTACACAGGTAGTTATCAAAATACCTACTGAGGCTCCAGAGAGCAGTATACCTACAGCATAATACTGTACTGTATTATACCATAAATGGTGTGAAGGGCACATAGTTAGCTCTGTCTCTGGAAGTTTTTAGGGAAAAAGATCAGAATCTGGGAGCTTTCCAAATTAATTTTTAATGATCTCTCCAAATCAAATTTTCCATTTAATTCTATTTGTAGTTTTGTAAACTTTGAGAAACATTCCAGTACTTATATGCAATGAAGTATTGTTCTATGAAATTTTCTAAATTTGCAAAATACACTAAATAAAATTAATATAATTGAATTAATTCAAAGGAAATTGTTTATCAGAAAATTAAAGATCTTTCTATAGTAGTACATCCAAAGTACTGAATTGCAGTAGGAATCTGTAAAAGTTACATAAAACAAATTTTACGTAAGTCTATTATTTAATATTCTATTGGGAGATAAAATGAGAGGGAAAAGTACATATACATATACACGTATTTACATGCACAAGCCCTCACATACTTGTACTCAACCCAATCATAGAGTCAGGGGTCCTCTTCCATCTCTCTGACTCTTGACTATGATGTGCTGGAAGCTGGTGGTAGGTAAGCTTGTCTCTGCTTCCCCACACATGCCTAGGATCCCTCCAGAAAAACAGCATTTTGAACCCAGAATTATTTCAATTAAACCTGTTACTGAAATTACATGACTTAATTCTCTTGATAGAAACCATTAAAATATGAGTAGAGAGATAGTTGTTTCTGTAAAATTAAAGTGTAAACATTGAAAAACTATAATAAAGGTGAGTCATTGTATTAGGACACAGGTTTTCCACCTGGGCAGTTCTGAACATTAGAGCTTTTGACATTTTAAGGTTGCATAGTTCTTTCTTGGGGCTGTCTTGTGCCATGCAAGATGATTAATAGCATTCCTGGACTCTACCCCTTAAATACCAGTATTTTAATATTCCGTTTTATCCTGCAACTATATAATTTGTGTAACTTGAAATCAGTGTTCTAGAGAACACAATATACACACTTAACTTCTCGTCATTTACTCTAATCATATGGTACCACTTCAATCAGAGTATAGAAACTTTGTCACAGTATTGGTCCTTTCATCTTCTCATTTATGTTGTAGTTGTCTCATATATCAAATCAACACACAGTGAAACTCACTTAGCCAATGTTAGTATTTGTGAGGGGGGGGAGGATCATGTCATAATCCCTAGAATTTGTGAATGTTACCTAAGGTGGCAAAGGGGATATAAGGTTGCAAATGTAATTAAGATTGCTAATTAGATGACCTTAAAATAAGGAGATCATCCTGGGTCATCTGGATGAGGACAATATAATCACAAAAGTCCTTAAATGTGTAAGAGGGAGACAGAAGAGAAAGTCAGAGGAGTGTAAAACGAGAATTCATCCTGTTGCTACCTCTAAAGGTAGAAAGATACAGGACTACGAGCCAGCGGCACGGACACCTCAGGAAACTGGGCAGATTCTCCCCCACACCCTCTGGAAAGGAACACAGCCATGCTGATCCCTTGATGTTAGTCCAGGGAGATCTATTTTAGACTTCTGAACTACAGAACTGAAAGGTAATAAATTTGTGTTTAGTCCACTAAATGTGCGGTAATTTGTTTCAGCACCACAGCAAGCTAATATAAGTATGAACTACATAATGGAAAATGCAGTCAAAAAAAATTGGTAGGCTTTATTGACCCTGAGAGGATCCTCTTCTACCATAGATGCATCTCAAAGTAAATAAAATGCTTGAGAATCTGTTATTCATAGATGAGTTTTAAATTTAAAGAAAAAGAAGTAAAGGAAATCCCCAGATGTTAGGAGGAAAAAAAAGGGAAGCTAGAGATTAGTGGGTGCAGGACTAGCTGAGGCCACGATTGTCACAGGGTGGGGCACAGGGGTTCAAAATCAATAGAGGCCCGAAGACAATGGGTATGGTTCTAATATCTACACAAAAATGGGAAACAATAATCATGGCCAAAGCCAGAAGAGGTGAAGATATTACTGATCTCTCTAAGGGAACAGGGAGCTTTGAAGGGTTAACACTGTTATAAAAAGAAACTTTAAACATTTTGCACATCAGCCTAAGTTACACAAAAAAAAATTCTTTCCAGCTGCACATGACCATAGGTGGAAAACAAAGGCGTCTCTAATAAATGTCAAGTCTCAAGTTTCACCACTTGCAAGAAATGGTCCAAATGACACTCCCACTGGTATAGGAATTCTAAAACCAGTAAGTAAAATAAAAGCTCCCATCTCCTAAAGAACGAGTGCAAAACTTCTACTAAGGGATCTCCTACAACCTCTGAAATATAAGAGGAAATTTTCTGATCAGTATATCAGATCACAACAAAATAACAAAACAAGAACAATAGCAATGATAATAAATTGCATTTTATTATGCAAAATAAAATAACATGAAAGACAGGAGACACACACACAGAAAAAAAGAATTTGAACCACATGAACTCAGAGTATCAGAAAAATGTGATAAAAATTATAGAATAAGTACACGTAAGTGATCAAAGAGTTTTTTAAAGAAGACAAATGATGAAAAAATAGAATTACATGTTAAAAGATTAGGCAAATTTCAAAAGAAACCAAGTAGAACTTCTAGCAATAAAATTTTTTTCATAAACAACATTGCAAAGCCATTGGCTATAAAAAGCAGTAGAAAAAATAGAGCTGAAAGTTAGTGAAAAGCTGGGAACAAAAAATGAGATTTGAGGATATTGAGAATGTGGCAAGAATGATACAAAGATGGAAAATGTGAACAAAACATGAATGTGAGGATTAGGAGATCCGAAACACAACTACTTAGAGATGCGGAATAAGAGACTAGAGAGAATGGATGTAGGCAGTGTTACAGTACATATTTAAACAAATAAGAATGAAAAACTCAAAAATTAAAGAATGACATGAGATTCTAATTCTAGGTAAGATGGAATAAGCACACCCCACACCCTCTGTCCTACTGAATGTTATCAAACTTGGACAGATGCATGGAGTAATTAAGGATTCTGAAAATTAAACAGCAGCAGGAAAATTGAGAAAGATCAGAGTTTCAAGTAACACCATACTGGAAGTGAATACTTTTAGGAAATAGACCAGCACCTGAGAAACAGACTTCTGGGTGGTGCACACATGGAATAAACCTGAATATAATACAAAGTCTTTGAACAATCACAGCAAATGAAGGCTAGTCAAATCTTGGAATCTGTATCCAACTCAATGGCCAGCTTTATCAAAAAAAAAATCATTCTCCATAGGCTTTAACAAAATTCAGAGTCTCATAATATTCAAATGCTCAGAGTATAATCTGAAATTATTTAGCATAAGAAAAGCCAGAGAAATTTCAACTTACATGAGAAAAATACAATCAATAGACACCAATGCCAAGATGACGCAGCTGCTGGAATTATCTGAAAAAGATATTTAAAGTCTTACAAAAATGCTCCCCACAAAGAGCAAACACTCTTGAAACAAATGAAAAGACAGAGTGGCAGCAAATTAACAGAAGATATAGAAAAGAACCAAGTGGAATTTTATAACAACTGAGATTTTTAAAAACTCATCAGAATGGGCTTAGTATCAGAATGGAAATGACAGAGGAAAGAGTTAGTGAGCCTAAAGATAGATCAATTAAAATTACCCAATCTTAACAATGAGGAATAAGTTGTTTATTTGTTTAGTGAATATATAACAGCAGGGACCTGTGGGATAAAACCGAAAGAACTTTAGAACTTTAATGTCATCAGAATTCCAAGAGAGTAGAAAGAGTTCAGTGCCCCCTTCCAAAGAAAGGTGTTTCAAGAAATAATAGCCTAAAACTTCTCTAATTTGGCAAAAGAAAAACTTACAGATTTAAGGAGCTCAATTAATCCCAAAAAGGATAAACTCAAAGGAATCCATGAGCAGCCATATAATAATCAAATTGCTAAATAGAAAAGGAAAACCCTCACAAAGAGAAAAGGCCTGAAAAGAACCAGAAAAAAATGACACATTATTTATAGGGAAGCATCAATTTGAATGAATGCAGATTTCTCATCAGAAACTGTGGAGTCCAGGAGAGGAACATATTTTTTGAAGTGCTGAAGGAATTCTGTCATCCCAAAATTCTGTATCTGGTAAAAATGTCCTTCAGGAATAAAGATGAAGAATAACATTCTGAGATGAAAACAATCTAAAAAACAGGTTGCCAGCAGAATACTCTAAAAGAATCACTATAGGAAGTTCTTCAGACAGAAGGGAAATGATAAAAAGACAAGAAGCATATAAGGAATGAAGTCAGCAATAGAAATGATAAATATCTGAGTAAACATAAGAGACTACTTTTCTCTTGAGTCCTATAAATACGTTTGATGGTTGTGTTAGTTTTATATTCCTTCTATAACAAATTACCACAAACTATTAGTGGGTTAAAATAATACAAATTTATGATCTGACACTTCTGTAGGTCATAGATCTGACAGTGGTCTCCTCAGCCTAAACTCTGTGTTGTCAAGGCTGTATTCCTTTCTGAAGGCTCTAGGGGAGAATCCATTTCCATGCTTTTTCCAAATTATAGTGTCTGCATTACTTAGCTTATTGCCCTCTTCTTTTATCTTCTAAGTCAGAAACAACAGGCTCAGTCCTTCTTACAGGGCACCCTCTCTGGTTCTGATTATAGTTTCAAAAGGTCTTGAGCTTTTAAGGACTTACATGATGACAGTGGGGCCACTGGATTATCTAGGGTAATTTCTCCACCTGAAGGCTCTTAACCTTAACCACATGTGCAAATTTCCTTTGCCGTGTGAGGTGACATATTCACAGGTTCTGGAGGTTGGGGTGTGAACATCTTTGAGGAGCCATTCTTCTGGCTACCAGAATGATTGAAATAAAATATTTTTAAATTGTCTAAAGGGGATTCAACATATGTAAATTTACTAAATAAGACAACCACAATATAAAGATATGAGGATAAGTGGACCAATATGATAATAAACGTTCTATATTGCAATTGAAGTTGATAACATATGTACTCTAAGTAGATAGTGAAAATCTCTAAACCACTAATTTAAAGAGCTATTATGCAAAGGGATACAACTGATAAATAAAATGGAATCTTTTTAAATATTAAAATTAATTGAAAGAAGGCAGGAAAGTCTTAAGAGAGGGACAGAAAACAAAAGGGACAAAGAGAAAGAATGAAATGGCAGACTAAAATGCAAATGTATCAATAATTTCATTAAATGTAAATGGCTTAAACCCAACAATTAAAAAACAAGATTGTCAAAAGGAACTTGCAAAATCTAATCCCTCTACATGCTGTTAAAAGAAACTCATTTTGATTATAATGTGGTAAATTTAAGGTAAAAGGATTAAGAAAAAAATATACTATCCAAACATGAATCAAAAAAATGTTGTAGTGATTATATTACAGAAATCTGATATAATTACAGATCATATCAGAAAAAGTAAACTTTAGAGAAAAAAAATTACCAGGGATAAAGACTCATACATAATAATAAAATGGTTGGTTCACAAAGAAAACATAGCGATCGTACATGTGTATGCATCTAATAGCAAAGCTTGAAAATACATGAAACATTTCCTCTGAAGAAATGGTGACAGATCCAAAGCAAGAAATAGATACAAATCCACAATTACATATAGAAACATCCTGTGTTCATAATTTCATAATTCCTACATCTCATAATCAGTGGGAATTTCCAGTCCCAGATAGTTTCAATGACAAATTTCACCAAACGTTTATAAAAGAAAGAACAGCAATTACATACAAGTCTCCCAGGACAAAGAAGAGGAGGGGATACTTCCCAACTATCTTTATGAGACCACCATTACTCATACCAAAACTCATTCCAGACAAAGATAATACATCACAAAAAATAAACCTAGAACCTGGAAGATACCTAATATACCTTTTGAACATGGATGTGAAATATTTGAACATATATGCACAATCCTCAACAAAATATTAGTAAATCAAATCTGATAATATATAAAAAGGCAAACTACAATGAAGTGCGGTTGATCCCAGGAATAAAAGGTTGATTCAATATTTTAAGTCAATCAGTGTAATCCATCGCAGTTATAATCTACAGAAGATAAATCACATGATCATATTGATTGCTGCAAGAAAAGCATTTGATATAAGTCAATAACTCTATAATAAAATAAATAACTCACTGCAAAGTGAAAATAGAAGGGAATGTCCTCAATCTAATAAAGGACATTTAAAAAAGAATGTATATTAACAAGGCAATGTTGTATTGGAGTTTCTAATTGATGCAATGAACCAAGAAAAAGAAATAAAAGCCTTTCAATGTGTAAAAGAAGAAATAATTTTCCCTAGATGATTTGATTATCTACATTTATGAATTCCCAAAGCATCTTTGATAAAGCTCCTGGAAATAGTTTAGCAATGCCACAGAATAAAAGGTCAACATACAGAAATCAATTGTATTTCTATATGCCAGCAAAGAATAACTGAAAATATAAATAAAAAACAATACCATTTATAATGGCATTAAAAAACATAAAATACTTAGAGAAATTTAACTAAATATAGACAAGTGACCAAGGCCCCTAAATGCACTACTAGCTGGTGGCCTGGCTGGTTAAAATATGCAGATATAAATATGTTCTCAGCACAGGATTGACTGCCTGGCTTCTCAGATGTTATCAGTCTCCACAAGCCACGAGTCGTTGGTTTAAAAGCTTACCCCACCCTGCAGCCCTTATTTTTCGCTGCCAGTAGGCGCACAGAATCAACATCGGCCGCTCTTGCCAATAAAGACGCGAAGTGCTCATCTGAGTAGAATAAAGCATCCACGTGGGCCCAGCCAGGCTGCTGGCTTCCGGCCTTGCTTAAGATTTTCTATTAAAGGACAGGGTTTAATGCCTAGCATTAAGAGACAAAGTAACTCTCCCCAGAAGGGCTGAAGGCCAGAATGTTCTTAGTGATATCCAGAAACCAGCTTTACTTACATCAGATTTCTCCCTCCATCCTGTAACTCTAACTCCAGAAATGGTAAATAGAGACATCATTAAAAATTCCATTTTCAAAGGAAGATTTTTATTTGATTCTGCTTCTGTTTTCATCAAAAATGTTTCTTTTTCTAAGGCTATACATAGCCCACACCTAAAGGGAATTTATTAAGTTCAGGCCTCAAGACACAATCACTCAATATCTTTCCTGACTCCTCATATAATTCTTGCTAGGGCTTAGCTACTGATATTAGAATATTGTTTTTGATGAACATGTGGTTGCTAGACAGAAAGTGCCAAGCAGGTTTCCAAATGCATGGAATCAGAACAAGAACAAGCTTATGTTAGTATCTTAGGAGACTGGCAGGGACCCAGTTCTGCGTGAGCTCAGCCTGAGTGTCTATTCACACTATCATCAAAGCCTCTGACAGGAAGAGATGCCTCAAGAATTCTGTCACCCTGCCAAGACCGCCCCCGCCCCCCAGCTTCACTGTCCTGGCCGAAGGCTGGAGCTGAGACTGCAAATGGAGAGAGGCTGGGTGGGTGGGCAAGCAAGTGTGACAGGGTCAGGGGTCAGACCATCCCAGAGCACCCTGCACTCTCCTAGTGTGGGCTGACTGCACTGGCACAGCACTGGGTAAGGGGCCTGAGGGGGAGGCTGGCATTGCTCACGATCACAGAGTAGGGGAGCTGGAGAAGGTCTCACTTTGCAAACCAAAGCCCACACGAGTCAAGTGACTTGTTCAAAATCACACAACCGATTAATTTCAGAGCTATTACAGAAGCTTCATTCTCTTATTATTCATTTACTCAACAGATATTTTTTGAGTCACATGTTGAGTACGAGGCTCTGAGCCTCAGATCAGCAAATCTCAGCTAGGGTCCAGGCGCACTTCGGCCAAAGGGCCCTTATGTAGAGTCACAGGATAATCTAAAAATGTAACTACTGCCTATAAATCTTCCAAGAAAATGATGCACCTTCCCCCAGCCATGAACTTTCATGAACAGCTACAGGAAAGGTCACAGAGGCCCCGCCTGTGCCTCTCCCAGCAAACCTCTCCCCTCACCACCTCGCACTTCCTGGGCGCTCTTTGGATCATGCACGCATGCTCCTGCCTCAGGAATTTTCGTCTCTGGCCTTCCCTGCCTGGAGTGCTCTCCCACCCGGCTGCCTTAGCTCCTTCGAATGCCACCTTCTCAATGAGGCTTCCAAACGACCCAGTTCAAAATTTGCACACATGCCCCCACCCAACCCACCTACTTACCTTGCACCTCCTCTCCCCCTTCCTTACTTAATTTCACTTACTTATAATTATTATATATTTGCTTATTTATGACAACATCCCTCACCCTAGGATATAAACCCCATTGTTCATGGTTTTATTTACGGCTTTATTCTTAGTGCCCACAACAGTGCCTGGCACACTGTGGGTGTCAGTAAATACTTGTTGAATACAAGACTATAAAATATAAAAACACACCTAATGTGTGCCTATCATGTGGTAAGCAGTAGGTAAGTGGTAGCTTTTATTATTTAGAATTTGCTAGAGTGAAAGTCCGTGAGCCACTGATGAAGAAGGCATAACCGTCCAGGGCACCTCACACAGAACATGCATGCAGTTGCTAAGATGGAGCGAAAGCCTGACTCTCTTATCTCGGGATCACGGCTCCACATTCAAAATGGTTTCAGCAAATGATTTTTCACGGAGATCTAATTTCCTTAGCAAAACCTCCAATGAAAAATGTGCAGCAGTATTGTAACAACTTTTCTGGCAGCAGAGAAGAAATTGGCTGCTTATCTCTGCCTGTTACCTATCGGGGTACTTCAGGTCGTCACCTCACACAAGGATGTGCCCCCGAATGCCTCTGACTGAGGGTGAAGCACAGATGTAGCCTCGTTTCCTAACTTCCCTTCCTCTTCCCACAGTGCACGGCATCGGTATGACTTGACACCTATTTCACCAATATTACAGGTATATTTCCCAGCTTTTTGCTTTTCTACTCCCTTTACCCACACATCAAATTACTTCTTTCCTTTGGCCTGACTGTAAAAGCCTCCTGCATGGTCTGTGGTTGATGTTGTTTTAATTGACAGACTCTGGTGTGTGAAAATGTAACTTTACCTTTTATACCTCACATTCAATTTAAGACCTGATTCTTTCCTGGTGAAAGAAGAGTGACTATTGCTATTGAGGACTTACTGTGCTTCAGACTTTGTCCTAAGAGAATTAACTCACTAATTCTCATACTAGTCCTGCAAGGCGGCCATGGTAGATGCGGAAAGTGAGGCAGAGGTTAAGTGTCTTCACCAGGGTCGTAGAGCTGATAGTGGTAGAGCTGGGACTCACACAGGTTGGCTGTCTTAGCCACTCAACTACAGCTCTTTTCAAGGTTGCTAGAAAACTTAATCTAGCAAGTTCCAGGATGACTTCATCACTTCTTCTTTTTCTGGGTCATTTCCAGTTTAAGCTCAGTTCTAAATGCCCGCTCTCCATCCCACCCCCCAGGATGCACACACTCCCCAGGGGGAAGGCATCTTCTCCACTATCCCCCTTCCAGATTTGGGCATGCAGCGGATCCCAAACTCCCCTCCGCTTTGCTCCTCGTTTGCCACCTTCTGAGGGTCTCCTCACCTGGAGGACTCGCCCTGGTTCCCTCTGCCCTGCTGCCGTGATCACAACTCTTTGAGTTTGATGCATCTGCCAGATATCCAAGTCAGCGTCACACAGACTGGAACCAAGCAGAGAGGGCTGGCTGGCCCAGAGATGGCAGCTGGCGCCTTGGAGCAGATCTTGCTAACATTCTCTGTGCTCCAGCCCCCGGCAGATCTATCTGCGACATGCCTCTGCAAAGAGGTTGTGTTTGTGAGGCACCCTTGCAGGACGTCCCAGTAAAGGGCCCTCTGCTCTCAGTTCAGCCACTGCCGTGCAGGAGCCCAAATTCATCAGGACCATGTCTCTCAGGAACCAGTCTTTTATATTTTATTATGCTATTGAATATTGCTGAATTTTAATTACTAAAAGTAGTTATGTGGTACTGTTCTCTTCAAAAAATTTATTTTTATTTCCGCAACAGATTTTTTTTTCCTCCTGTGGGTCAGGATTCTGTACAGAAAATGCTTTTCTACCAATCACTAGATCGAAGCTCTGTAAGATAAGAGCTTGTGTCTTTCATGACTGCACATCTGGGGCCAAGCAGAACGCCCGGCAGCAAGTTCAGGACTCAATGCGTATTTGAATAAGTTGAACTGAGATTTCCTCTCCCTTTTCTTTCTTATTGGGGTGCTGAGAATGTGGTCCACACCCTGCCTTGAGACAAACTCAGAACAATATACTTTACTAATTATTTAGGTATATTTTTAACATATTGGCAGAGAACACTGTAATTAATGTCTGGAGACTTGTTTTCAATGTCTCAGAAATGGAATGAGCCATCCCACCAGCATGTTCAGGACGCTGCAGCATCCTTCCTAAGCCCTGGTGATGGTCCCACACTGGGCAAGGCACCTGCTAACCAGCAAGGCTGCCACCCAGCCGAGAAAACACGGGTATGGTCGGCAGCGGGTCTCTTCTTTGTCTGAAGAGGGGAGCACCTGAAATAAGGAATCAATACGTGACTGTCATCCATGCAGGTGCAAGAGTGAGCCGTTTAGTGGAATGGCGAGAGCAGAGGGAAAAGCACCACCAGAGTGACAGATGGCATTCCAAGTATCCGCTGCCGACTCCGCCGCCTGTCCGTCACCACCACCTCGCCGCCTCCTCGTCACAGCCTTCACAACACCGAGCACGACACGCCTGCCTGCTTTCAGGCACTGTGCTGAAAATTTTCCACAGATTACTTCATGTAATCATTCGAGAGCCCTTCGAGATAAATACCATTATTATCCTTGAACTATGACAGATGAAACCGGGCCATAGAGAAATTTAGTTATCTACCTGAGGTCAATGCTAAGGGGCACAACTTGGCTTCCAGTCTTCACAGGCTGCTTCCAAAACCCAGCCTCTTCATCAGCTCTTTCTACTGGACCTCCCTGAGCCTCAGTTTTCTCATCAGTTTTCTCTATCAGGGATTAAACAAAATACACCAAGTCCTTTATGGCTCCAAAAGTCTATTCTTCTAAATAAATATAACCAAGTTAACCTTTCATGTATTTAGTAATATACATAATCATATAATCACGATAGGCTGGTGATAATGTCACATGAAAGGTCAGCTTTCACCTAATTGACAATTATTAACATCATGGTAACACAGTTAAATCAAGCATTCCCAGGATCTGCTGGGTCCTCTGTACTGATCAGAGAGGGCAGAAGGCCACACACCAGGAGTGACTGCGGACAGGGCACCTGTCCTGCACCCTAAGCCCAGTGGGCCACAGGATTGAAGGTTGTGCGCCCGTCCCAAAGATGTAAGCAAGCGTGACAACTGGGGTCCCCAGAGCTCCTAACAGGGAATGTCTATGTAGTACCCTAAATAATGAGCATAACAGCTACCATCGAACCTTCAAAGGCTTCTTCCTGCCTTTAGGACCACGTCCACACCCTAAACCTGCCTACGGAAGTGTTTCTCAAATTGTGGTGATAGACTTTTTTTCCAGTTTTATTGAGGTGGCAGAATAATTTTTAATCTCTAATCCATTGTAAACCATGAGATTAGAGGTTTAAATTTTTATGTTTCTAAAGTATAGTAAAACAAACTCCTAGCATAGTAAATTTTAAAAGACATACAATCTCAACAGACCTAAAATTACATTTCAATAAATCTAATCAGAACACACAGAACAGGGAAAAATTACAGAAGCTATATACATTGTTTATTGAAAGTGTGCAGGCAGCAGATTAAAATGGAGAACTGCTGATTACAGTCATAACTTTTGTCATTCATGATCATAAACAACAAAAAGTCATAAAGGAAACAGCAGTTCCCTCTATTAAATTGTTTTACTCATACTTTGAATAAATATTGCAAGTATCAGTAGTTGAGCCTATTTTCTGCTTGTTAACTTATCTAAGCTGGATGACAATGAATCCACTGTCTGTGGAAAACACACATCTATGTTTTGTTTTATGAACACTCAGAAAAACCAGTCTCACCAAGGTAATTTGACAGAAATGGGAGAAAATGAATTACAGTAAACTCAGGAGGTTGTTTTTAATTTTTATCTAGAGTGAGGCAAGTAATGTTATATTTTCAAAAAATCCATCTTTAATCAAAAATTAATCATGTAAAGTCATGGTTAAATTTATATTATCATTCAAAAATTGGAAGGAATGCTGAGGGGAGGGTGAAGAGGTAAAGGGACACAAAAATTCTCTATCATTATTTGAGTTGGTCACGGGGACAGCAGTGCAGCGTGGAGAACACAGCCAATGGTTCTGTGACATCTTCCTGTGTTGACAGATAGTGACACACAAGTGGGGGTGAGGATTTAATAATGTGGGTAACTGGCGAACCACTGTATTGTATACTTGAAATCAATATAAGATTGTATAGCAACTATACTTCAGTGAATAAATAAATAAAAGGGATGCTGGGTCCACCCCTGTTTTCCATGCATGCTTCTTCTTTTGATACAAAGTAAAATCCCAAGTATTCCATCAAATCTGTAAGGCACCCAGATGTGCAATGCCAGGGCCAATTATCCCACCAATATTTGTTGTTAAATTATGGAGTATGTCATAACAGTCTAGAAACTGTTCTGCCAAGCTTCTCTCAATTTTATCTTTCAGTTTTTATCTATTATTGAAATTTATTTTCCACGGATGTATGCAGATCACTGAAAATATCAAGATCTCAGATATGTAAACAAATCCATGCGGTCCAATTCACAACTTGAACATGTTTGGATAAACCAATTTCTCATCTTGCAGAAAGACTTTCTTACGTGGTTGAAACATTGTCACCAGAACGTATTCCCTCTCTAATCCTCATAGCTCAGCACGCAAGAGCAGTTGGTTATGGTCAGCTCTCATGGCATTGGCATCATCACATAATAAAGAATGATGGAGTAGAATTCAACGCATTCACCTTAGCAGGTTCACAACTTCTACTGTGTCCCTAAGCATGCAGTCTATTTCAGCTGACACTTTTCTCATAAGACTTTCTCAATGAAGTAGTCTAGTTAAATCACAGATTTCTTAATCTGAGTGTGTGTTCCAGATGCTTTTCTATGACTGCACAGGCACCATAAGGGGGCACTTCTACATGAACCGTAAGCTGCAAACCACAGAGCACGTGTGACACCAACCACATGCTCAGGTATCAAGGTAATACCACAATGCAGCAGGAGTTTCTAAACATTCGTTATTTATCTCATGTAGACCCATTACAAAAGCTTAAAACTGTACCAAATGTTGAGTAACCTCAGCCTGCAAGACTCTGCATAACTCACCCCTGGCTCAGCTCTCCAGTCTCGTCTCATTCCACCTTCCCCCTCAGCGTCTACGCTCTGGCCATAAACACCCCCATTCCCTCCTACTTCACCACCTAACACCCCAGGAGAACTTGCTCTCTTCATGATTGCTTAGCATCTCTGTGCCCTTCTAACACGGAACCACCACAGACAGAGACTCTCTCTCTCTTCCACTACCAAATCTCAAATGCCAGGAGCATTGAGGTACTCACTGAACAGACCATCCTTACAGCAGGTTACAGAGAACAGCCACCAAAATGTCTCCTAGCATTAGGAAAAAATATAAAATAACATTTTCAGACTCAGCGAGTAGCAAAAGTGAAAAATGACCCTCACGTTGACAGGATGACTGCCTCCTTGTAATACAAAGGGGAAGGGGAAAAATGGGATGGGGGGGATGGCAGGAACAGAGGAAGAGGCCCAGGTGGGGTCGCCTGATGGACGCAGCTCGGTTCGCCTAAGGCCATTTGCTTGGTCCGGAGGAGCCTTTCATCTCCCTTTGCACCCCAGCTTCAGCCCTACATTCATGCAACAGGTCCCCCGTGGTGATCCCTCCCCACCCACGTGCATGTGCGCACACGTGCACACAGACACGCTCACACACACTCACACACACGCAGAGGGGCTTGGATGCTCCCCTCTCCGTCCTGTATTCTTCAGACCACAGCACCCAGCAACCCCTCTGCCACAACGCCCATCATACCGTCTTTGCAAAGCGGTTTATGTGGCTGTCTTCCGTCTACCCAGAGTGTATCTTCCTGAGGGCAGGCATTCCTGCTTACCCTGAGGTTCCAGCTCATAGTTTAGGGCCTGACCCAGGAAAGATTTCCATATATGTTTGCTGAAATAACAAATGAAGAGGTTTCCATCATTTTTCTGCCCATCACAAGCCACTAGGGTGGGGGGAGGGGTGGGAAGAGGGGCAGGGAAGGGAAAGCAAGGAGGACCAGGTGTGGGGACCGGACAATGGGAGTTCGGGGTTCCTTTAAGTGCCATCTGGCCTAAGTCAATGAGGGCAGATAGGTGGGAAAAAGATTGGTAAGAAAAAGGAGGCCCAAAGGGCCACAGCTATTACAAAAAATGCTTTAACAGTCCATAAAATCTTCTCTTTTTCTCTTTACTTTGTACCTTTGTTCTTTTGCTCATTCATTAGTTTTTTCCAAAAATAATTTATTGAGAATCAATTTCATAGAAGGCATTGTGCTAGGTTCTGGTAATATGGAGATGAGAACTGAGCTGGTAAGCAAGCAATCATGAGATAGTATGATAAGAGCATAATAGAGATTTGCATAGATGAGATAAGAAGAGCGTCTAAACCATCATTTGCCACGTGGGTCCTTTTGGCTTCGTGGAAGAAATGAACCCACAATGTATCAGTCTATCCCTGAGAACCCACAATGTAACCTGGGAGGATAAAATGTTCTGCGACTTAGAATTTCTTTTCACAGTTCTCAGTGTTCAAACTTAAGGTTTTGTTTTTAATTAGGTTTCAGAACAACAAAAATTTAAAAGACTTTTCTAATTTAAGATACCTTCTAAACCTGGCCAGAAAGGCCAATGATTTTTCACATTCTTTGGGTCATTTTTAATTTCTACTCTTTGAACGGCATGGTTCCCAAGGAGGGTGCCATCTAGGCACAGAGACACATATGCACACACATGAAAACAATTGGCCAAAGCGAAGTGTAATGGAGATGAAATTACAAAATGTATGAGAGCAAAATTACTCAAAGTACTAGAGGAACACAGATGACAAAGGTAATAGGTCACTAAGGTGGACAGCTCCTGTGCTTTTGGACTTCATCTTGAAGACAAAAGGAAACCAATGTTTTTAAGCACAAAAGTGACTAAATCAGGGGAGAACTTTAAAATGTCCTCTGTTCTTTTGTGCAAGTAAATACTAAATCTATTATTGACATGTTTTCATAAAAAGGCCCATGTACACCGTCTGGTGAAATCAGAATGTTAAAAAGAACTGTGAATCGTCTCAAATTTGACAGATGACTATGAGTAATAATCAGCTACCGAGGTTGGCTGAGTATCTGTCAGATCACAGAACACAATGCAGAAACTGATCTTGACGTTCTTGGAAACAATAGAAAAACCATGATGGTTCACACTTACAAAATAAGATGAAAGAAGAGTGTTCCCCAGTGTTAAAACTCAGCATCTGCAAAATCTAGGCAAATGAACATGGCCAGGAGCCCTCAAAACAAATCTGTCAAATGTCTAGGACTCTTTCAGATCACTAGCTTTTAAAGACAGCAAATTAAAAGACTAAATGTCATTTTAGAAAAACTGTATTTTATTTCATTGCATTAAACGTCTCAAATATGGGAAAAATGGGAAAAAGCCAAATTAGACACTGTGATAGAAATAATGCTGTATATTTATCAAACCCCATTTTCTTTTATTCTAAAGGCACAGCAGGACTTCATTTCCCAAACTCCCTTGTTTAGGAAAAGCTCAGGACTAAGTTGTGGCCAACAGAACATGAAAAGAGGTGATTTTCAACACTCCCAAGTTTAGCTCCTGACACCCCCATGTCCTCCTTCTTTGCATGCTGGCCAGATGCAAAAATACTCACAGAAGGCCCCGACGCCCTTGGAGATTGAAACAACAAAACACAGTGAAAGCCACAGGATGCAAGGAAATCAGACCTCTGAATGCCTCTGTGGAGGAAGGACCCTCCTTCTGATTCTCAGAGATCCTCACCGGTTTATGGTGGAAAGCCAGCAGTGAAAGCGGAGATGTGGGATCATTACAGTCGTTAGCACATCCTGACTGATGTAGACCCCCAAAGCTGTATTCATGTTAAAAAATCAGAAGAGCTATACAGTACACTCTAAGCCTCCTCAAAGTACTTCCAAGTGCTTTCAGAGCTGCAATTACACCAAAATATTATGTTACATATATAATCAAATTTACAGTATACTGAAGAGTAGAGTTGGAGAGAATGATTTAAAGGCAGGGAGAGAAACACTAGTCATTGCATTTTGAAATAAGGTGACCTGATATGATAATCCGTGAGGGATTCGGGTATCCAATGACACTTCCCCAGTGGGAATTGTCCAGGGAAGGCCAGACAGCTTCAGGCGGAAACAAAAGCACCCTGAACACTCAATGACTACAGCAAACTTCCTCCACCTCTATGTGCTAAGACAAAAAAGCTCTATTTCAAAGAGTTTTGATGATGTAGATTTTTCTTGTACTTTCATATAAGTTTAGTTTTATATTTTTCCTAGAATATTCTTTATTCCTTTTCCTAATATATTCATAGGCTAGCATTTTTTCACTACTTTTAATGTATTTTTCATATTTTGACATGTACCCATTTTATGTGATGCTTTCTATACTTCTAAATTTTTCTGTTTGATACTTCTTACTGTTCTAAGTGAGTATAAGGTCTATGACTATTTGAAATCTTATCTGAGATGACTTGAATTTCCAAATACATTTCTTCGGTAAGATATGCTTTCTTTCAGTAGTAGAGGTCTCTAAGGTGTGCTCAGTGAGACCAAGATGGCCAAGCAAAATGGAGGGATCAGAAAAGGGTAAGAAACCAGTGAATATAAATTCCTTCTTTAATACCTGATCATCTGAGCACTGACAGATCCTTAAGGTCTCTTTCCAATCCATTTTTAAGATAAATGGAATTACTGCATAGCCTCCTCTGGTCCATATCATGAGAATACCTGCAATCTCCAAGTGGGTCACACATTGCCTGACTAGCTCTCGCAGCTCCGGCGGGGGCGGGGGGGGGCCTGGGTCAGAAGCCTCACAAATAGATATCCTTTTGCTGTGATCATACTTCTATTCATTTAACAAATGTCGAAGGAAGGTCTGCTATGCACCAGACACCAGTGATAGTGAACAAACAAAAGACAGAAAGGCTACCCTCTCAGAGGCCTATTTCAAGGGGGGAGAGGGAGACAGATCACAAACTAAATGAATTATAATTAATTACACAGTATGTCAGACAGCAAAATCGCTATGGAAATAAGAAAATGGGAGGAAATAGGAAGTTTGCAGAGACGTCAACCTTTCAGTTGGGTGTTTTTTAAGGCCTCGCAGACACAGGCACGAGAGCCAGGACCTGGGGCAGCGTGGGGACTGTGGAGGCAGCTCAGGAAACAGGGTCCCCGGGCGCAGGAGACAGAAACGCCTTGAGCAGGAATGTTCTAGGCGCGAGCGAGGAACGGAGGGGGGCCGGTGCCCGGAGTGGCGGCAGCGCGTGTGGGCAGGGGCGGACGGGAAGGGGAGGCCGGGACCTCAGAGGGGGCCCAGAGACGGGAGCGCCTGTCCCCCAAGGCGGGGGGGGGACCTTAAAGCAAAACAGACAGTCGCTGAAGGGTTGTGGGCAGGGGAATGACAGCAAGCGACATGGCTGGAAGGTTTAATTCTGGCTACGGTGTTGACAAGGCCTGAAGCAGCGAGGGGATGCTGCGCAGACGCAGGTGGGCAGCGGGGGCCCAGACGGGGTACGGTGGGCGCCTGCGGGAGAAGCGGGGAGATTCCCAGCGGCACTGGACTCCGAGCACGAGGACTCACGGGCCGCTGGGACGCGGAGCCGAGAGAGAGCGGAACGGGGCCTCCCAGGCTCTTTACTGAACGGCTGTTAGGGTAAAACCGGCTTTTACTGCCATGGAGAAAACAGAGGCAGGACTGACGTGGGGAGAAGAGCAGCCGTCGGATACCAGTCCTGGACGCACGAAGCCGAGATGCATCCTGGGCGTCCGAAGGGAGACCCCGAGCTGGCAGCGGGCGTCCCAGGACGGGGGTTCTGAGGAGAGGCACGCACGGAAATACAGACCCAGGGGTCACCGTAAGACTAACTGGGGTCCCCGAAGCTGTGGGAAGGCCAGGAAGAGGAGAACAGGGGTTCGGGGGCCCCGCACTGGTGGCTCTGAAAGAAGAGACAGCAAAGGACTAAGGCCAAAGGGCCAGCGCATCAGGAGCGAGACCTCGGCGATGTCACCGAAGCTGCAGGCGCGGCTGGTGGCCGAGAGCGGGACCCTCGGCTCCCGCGGCGTGGAGGCCGCAGCGCAGCGACCTTTCCCGGGGCTGTTTCGGCCGGACGGTGGAGGTGGCCGCCTGTTGGATGTGCTGCAGCAGAAAATGACAATGACATCAGAGCAGTGAAGACAGACAAGTTTGGGGCACAATCGTGCCATAAAGGGAAAGAGAAATGCAGTGGCGGGAGAAGCGAGGAGGAGCTGAGCAGAGAAACAAGTGGGAAATGGGCGACACGTCTGTGGGCGGCCGGGAGGCACCGCGCAAGCGGGCAGGTGAAGAGGACACGACGGTCGCCGGGGGCGCCGGCCCGAAGCGCGCGCAGAAACGGAATCCAACCCGCAAACGGAGAGTCGGCGTTTGCTCGACCCTGGAGCGCTCCGTCCCCACTAACGCGAGGGCGGACGGCGGCCGCTCCCAGACGCTCCTGCGGCCCCCCGAGGGCGGGAAGACAAGCCGTCTGGTCGCAGTCAGGCAGCGGTGGAGGCGGGGCTTGAGGGGGGCAGGGTGCACAGTAGGCATGGGGAGAGCAGGTGGCATGCGGGTGCTCGAGCCCTGGCAGCGTCGCTCGGTCCACCTGGGTTGAGCAAGAATTTGCCCCAGACCGGCAAGCCCAGGAGCCACGCAGGACAGACGGACCCGGGACGGAAGGCAAGCCCCACGCAGCCAGTCTCCCGGCGGCCAAGGGACAGTGTGCGCACAGGGAATCACACCAGGAGATTCAATCTGGGTTAGAAAGGTGGTAAAATACAAAGGAAATGAGAGACGGTCGGTAAGCAGGGGTCAAAGGACTGTTGAGTCAGGGAACGAGGAAGCGAGGTGGAGATGAGAGTTTTTAGTCGGAGAAGGATGCTTGCGACTGGAGCAATGGCGGGGTCGCCGCTCTGAGGATAAGGTGCTAAGCCGACACAGGCGGGGTCTGGGGAAGAACGGAGGGCAGGGTCGCTGGAGCAGAGCGGCTGAGCAGCAGGATCGTTCGCAGGGGCATCCCCGAGCTCGGGCACGCGCAGGCGGCACAAAGCGCAAGAGAGCCGGAAGCTAAAATGGTCAATAAATAAGGTTACATGCAGCCAGGAGTCTCAAGAAAGTGAGTTCATGAACCTTGTGCTACTGAAGATCAAACATCCATCCTAAGGAATGGGAACCTGATTTTGCCTTTGACAGAGTATTAATGGCCACACAAGAAAGACGGATAATTGAAAGCTATTTCAAAAATTGACTAAAAAGGAATCTATTAAGTACTAGGTCAGTCATCCTGACATCTGTAGGCTGGACCAGGCCTTTCCATCCCAGAGGAGGGGTCCTTTAGGCAGGAACAACCAGAGCATCTCCACTTACTCCGGAAGAAGGCCCAGCTGACACCACTGATGCAGATTTACTTGGAAAGTATTTGGCCTTAAAAAATGCCTATATGCAGAGTACATAATAATAGAGAAATTATGAAATCAATGTAATGCTCTACTCAGTAGTTTAAAGAGTGAATAAGTAGTTACCTTTAAAAACAAAGTACTATTTTTCAAAGGCAGGGGCAGGAGGGGCGATAAGGAAGGAAATGGCTGAGCCATTTAACATGAGGTCTTCTCCCTCTGTGAGGATTCTAACTACTTTAGAACAGGGGCGTCTGCAGGTTTCAGAAAATTGTTCCAGTCATTAGGAGCATTGACTGCATTTGTTCAAACCTAAGAAGACTACTAAGAAATAACACATATTTCTAGGGGTGACCATTTAGCTGTACGATGGCACTGTGATTCAGCAGCAGTTAAACACCAAACTTTCCTTAGATTTTAGATTATACGTACAAATTATAATATTTTATTAAGATAAATGGATAAAACTGTGTGAAAAAGTAAATGTACCTCTTTAATCTTTGCTTCCTCCAGGAAAAAAAAGACTACAAATCTCTGTGGGAGACCTGGTTTGGGAGAATGAATCAAACTAAATGTGAGCTAGAGAAGCTTTTCAAGATGCCCCTTTGTCACTGCTGAATATTTACTGTGTGACAGCTGCTGGGCAAACAGAAATGAGGAAAAGATACATCTCTGCCTTTGAGGAAGACACACATATAAACAAATTATGTGTGTACAATACACATTCGTACACAAAATGCTAGTGAAAAGGAGGTGAGTAAACTTCTGAGTCAGAGCAAGGACACAGCTGACACCGACCTGGGCCTTGGGACCGAGCTGGAGTCAGACTGAGGGACGTCCGTGTGCGTCTGTGCGTGGGAGGGTGGCACTGGGGAGTGGGAGGCTCCTGCAGAGAGGGAAACTGAGAGGAACGGAGATGCACGAGACATTTTAGTTCATTGTGGGCAGAGAGCGGTGGTTTATGAGGAGAAACCATGGATGATACACCTGTGAAGTGAAACTGGAAACGTAGACTGTAAGTAATTTATTCTTCAGACTGTAAACTTCATCCTGTTGAGTAATTGTGTTGTGTGTTCCATAGAATACTAATTCTCTGGGATGCTGGTGGATATTACAATGAAAAAAAATGGCATCTCTGATCAAATAAGGTTAAACAAATTTTACTTATAAATTCATTTACTCTAGGACTTCCTGTACTTCCTAACATATGAATACATATTGTGAATCTCAGAAAGAAAATAGAATATGCAGCTTTCCAGACTATTTGACCGTAGAACCGCCTCCCCTCCTTGGTAGGGAACGAATGCTCTGTAGGGATGCATTGCCTTGAAAAGCTGCCGGGGCAACGGGGAAATCCCTGTAATATTAATTGGTTTCCCACCACATGACATCATGTATCTCTTCTTCACCCAATAAACATTTATTGAGTACCTTCTACATGCTAAGCCTAATAGTCCATAAAAGTCAAGCCTTAGAACTTCAAATTATGGCCAAATGAATAAATATAATATTAGATTCTTACTGGATTAATCTGAAGAAAACAAAAATAAACCTGGATCCTTCCTGAGGGTACAAGTGCATCGCAGTGTCGCGGTAGTGAGGAGTGGAGACTGCCTGGCTTTGAGTGCACACTTCCACTTACCAGCTGTGTGACCTTGGGCAAATCACTTAACAAATCTGTGCTGCATATTTCCTGTCTGTAAAATGGGAATTGGGACAGTATACCTAACTCAGAAGTTGTTCTGATGATTAGACGAATTGAGCAAGTTAATATTTATAAAGTGCTTTGAGCAGTACTTGGCAAGCACAATTATGCTAGGACCAGAGGGAGTGTTTCTCTTCCTTTCCCAAAGTATTTCATTGCATATTTACTCTGGGAAGATTTTGTAATAAGCCAGTGGCCTGTTTAGAGCTGGGTGGGAATGAGACGCCACAAGGCCACACGGGCTCTTCCTGTAGGTGGGACACGTCACTGAAGCACCGTGCACCCCTGGGCGGAGGGCCTGCACCCCTCACTCTCACGGCCACACACCGGCGCGGGAAACCAGGATACAAAGATGTACCAACAGGATGAAGGAATAAGGCTGATGGCTACATTCTTCTTTATACTCCTTACTGTCCAAAGTCAGTGTATCTTGATAAAGAATGTTATTTTGAAAAGTTAGCTTTCAAACTAGAGTTAGAAACAAAGACAAACACAATATGATGACTTTTCTCCTTCCCAATCTAAGAACAGTAGCCAGGGGTAAAGGGAAGATCAGTCATGATGGAGTGTGATGCTTCGAATTAGAAATACTGTGATTCACCAAAGAAATTCCAAAATTTTTAATATGTTAAAAACATTCATGAACATTATTATAGTTTAAAGAAAACAGTATGGTTCATATTGAAATTGTAGCTGCTTGAAAATTCAGGTCACTGTAACTTCTTCACAGAATTTTTTTTAAATGGTGTTCAAAGTTACCTTAAAATTAAAACTACAAAATGTGAGCTTACGAGTTCACATTTTGTAAATTAAACTGAAAAGTCATCTAACAGACATTTCATAATAATACATCCTAATAAAGTTTCTTCCCTCCAGATTGAAACAAAGCATCCTCTTCATTTTGGGGATGGCGGGTGGACGTCTGTGTGAACGTCTCTCACACCCCACGTCCGATAGCAGCAGATCATCTCTGCTCCTCTGCAGCATACACCCCGAATCTGACTGCCTGCCACCCACACCCGCCGTGGCCCACGCCGCCGTCCTAACTGGTCTCCTGGCTACCACCCCTCCCTCCAGTCTATGCTCAGAACAGCATTAGAACACACGTCGCTGGTGTCACCCCCGTGCCCACGACCCCCAAAGGTTTTCCATTTTGCTTGAGGTAAAAGCTACAATGCTGGCCGGGCGTTCCACGATCTGGTCCCTTGTCACGTCTGCCTCCTCTGCTCCACTTGGGTCTCCCTGGCCGTCCTGCCATTTCTAGAGCCAGCTGCTCAGGCCTATGCCCGCGCTATTCTTCCTGCCGGGAATGCTCTTCCAGCGGATGCCCACCTGACCCACGCCCTTGCCTCCTTTAGCACCTCGCTCAGTGTCCCCTTATCAGTAAGGTTTTCTCTAACCAGCTCTTCATTTTTTTTCATCTTTCATTTTCTTTACTGAAGTATAGATGACACACAGTATTATGTTGGTTTCACTATATGAGCACAACATAGGAAACCAACAATTATATACACTAGGAAATGCTCACCATGAGAGTCGTTCTGTGACCACGGAGTCACTACAATAACCTGGACTATATTCCCCAGGCCCAGCCGCCTCCTGTAAAACTGCAAACTGCCCCCACACATATATCCCCTTGTGCTTCCCCAGAATTTCCTCCACGAAGCACTTAATACCATCTACCATCCCAAATATTTCCCTTAATTATCTCACTGCCTGTCTTCAAAAAAATTAAAGCTTCAAAAAGGACAGGATTTTTTTGTTTTGTTCCCTGGTGTGTTCCCAGAGGCTAGAACAGGGCTTCGCACAGTGGCTGCTCGGGAAGTATTCGGTGGGTGTTGAATGAAAGCGAAGTACTGGGCATGCACTCCTGCCCTCTGGACTGAAGCCTGGGCTGGAGGTAGAATTGTAGGGGTTGTCAGTGCAGATGGCACTGAAAATAAAGACTGGGTGGAGTCAGTGAAAAGGAAACTTTCAAGAAAACTTGTTTTCATGATATTTGTGAATATTGTTAATGACAAAAATAATGCAGTTTTTGCAAATCTCAAATTAGCAAAACTTACAAAACTGAAGGCAACTAAAAAGACACAAAATATAACTAACTTCAGGAAGCTGAGTCGATAATCTTTAATTGCTTTCTAACTACATTTTACTTTTTCCATATTCAAGATTATCTTCTCTGCAAATGAAGGACTTGGATGTCTTCTCATTTGTCTGTCCACCATCTGATTTTAAACAACATGGAACATTAATATGGAAAGGAAACACATGTAATGTGCTCCTGGAGAGACCCCTTCCAGCCCTCATCTTCTGTGACCATCTGGTTGTCCTGGTGATGGCAGGACATGGGGGAACTGAAAGTGACAAACTTGGAAGTAAGTGCACATCACAGCTCTCTTTCCAATAATGTGACACTTAGTCTGAAGCTTCTCCAAAATGTAAATGCAGAACCCAAGGCCAGACAACATCTTCCCAAGGATCAGCTGTTAGAATGTAAACAGTTGCCTCTCAGACTGCAGACCACATTTTGTGAAAACAGATGCAAAAAGTGTAGAAAGCATTACAAAGTACCCACCACCAGCACCTGGTAATCTGTGTTAACTGTACACATGAGGTCGTCTGCCCCTTGGACTTCATAAATGACATCACTCATCGATCCCTGAAATTTGTTTCAACATAATGCAAATATAGTTGGGCTGGAAGACGCCTGGCTGCAGAGGATTCTAAAAGCTTTTGCAAACACCGTGAATGCATGTTCACAACCACAACTTGGTAAAATGTAGTATTTCATCACCTCCTACATTTAAATTTCTAAAATCTGCATTATATATTGCAAGTATTTTAAATCACAGTTAAAGCACTGGAAAAGCCTACATCATTTAACAAGTAGCATGCCTTACAGGGTGCTGATTCAGCAGATGATAGGCAAGCAAAGTATGAAACCATATGAAAACTCAAATAACTGCCAGTTGAAAGTTATGAAGATGAAGAAGTTGAGAAAGAAATTAAAATTGTATAAGGGAAATAGACAAGGGAAATCAATTGAAGAAAATAAAAAGTATAAAGGCAATAAGTTGAAAATATAAAACAACCTGGAGAATAAATGAAATAGAAAAGCAAGTACATGAAATGGATTCAAGATCTAACTAAGCTAAAAAAAAATTGCTTATCAATCAGCCAACCTACAAGACTCACATTTTTAAAAATGGAAATTATTATAATTGAGGTGGGGGTAAAAGCAGCAAGAAAATTCTGTACTACTGTGGAAATGAGAATTAAATAGGTCATCGCTGCACATTTTCCTTGGCCTCGTTTCCAATACAACCCCTACAGGGTTCTAACTCCATCACATCTCTCCAGCACCTCCCACTGCCTCCAGCATTAGAACCACACATTTACCTTCCTCAGCACAACACACCCATTTTCCTGCAAGAGAATTGAATGTAAGTCAAGAAGGGGTATGAGTCAGGGAGAAGATAAGTCAAGAAAATGACAAAACTTGAGATCTTTCCGATTGATCCATTATATATCCTATTAAATGTTTTTGAATACTGCCATCATGGAATCATAGACTCTCAAGGTCAGAAAATATTTTAAAGATCTTTAAATCCTAGCTCAACCAAGCTCCGTTCTTAGATTCTCTCTGTGACATTCCTACCAAGCAGCTACATTATTTTTACTGAAACATGTTGATTGATAGAGAATCCACCATCTTCCAAAATAGCTCAGTTCACCTTGAAACATAGTCTAGTCTCTTATTTATTCCATTCCTATGTCACCCAAACTAAATATTTTACCTGGGATATTTATTGATAAGAAAACACAAAAACACCAAAATGACTGGGGCCTACCCCACAAAGACCCTCATCTTAGTGATGTGATTGGGGGTCCCTGAGAATCAGCACGTGTCAAGGCTCCCCAGGCGGTTCTGACATGCCGGGCGGGATTAGGAATGTTGCACCAAGCTTGCCCCAAACTGCAGCAGAGCTCCTGTTAGAAAACACGGGGTGACCTGTGTCCCTAAAACTTCTGTTAGTCTCAGTTTGATTCCTTGATGACTAGATGTAGAACAAGGCGAATCATAACAGGGCATGAGAGCAAGGTCTGCGCTCAGACAGATCTGCCCCTGGGCGGGGTGAGTGGCCCTCCTGAGCGACCTCAGCTGTCTAACTGTCCTGGTCGGCTCCCACTTCTGACCCAGGAGTTAATGGGAATGAAGGAGATAATAATGCCCCGTGGCTGTCACAGTGCCAGCATGTCCACCAGAGCCTTTTCTAGTGCGTGGGGTGGGCAGACCCTGGGGTGGCCCCAGGCTCCCACTCCTTGGTGCTCACACCCTGTGTAATGCTTCCCCTCGCATGTACGTGGGACTTGTGACTTGCTCCTAATCAATAGAATATAGCAAAGGTGAAGAGGTTTTGTAGCTATAATTAAGGCCCCAAATCACTAAGACTATCCTGGGTGGGTCTGGCGTAGTCAAGTAAGGCCCTGGAAGACCCTGGGCTTAGTCAAGTGGACCCTCCCTGACATCAGAGACTCCAGGCAGGAGAGACTTCCTGATGCAGGAAGGGTCAGGTTACAGAGCGTCCCAAGAAATGCCGGTGCTGGCCTGCAGCCAAAGGACAGTGAAAGGTCAGAGCTCCCCTGACGGCCACCCGAGGGAACTCACAGGCGGGTCCCCGCTCAGCCGAGGCTCCAGATCATCGGCTCCTGACCTTTCTGGCTCAGCACCCACTTTTTCCAAGAGTGATTTGATAACACACCCTTCAGTGAATTATACTACACTATATATAAAACAAGGACAGGTTTTTTCAAATTATTTTATTAGAAGAAATTAATAATATTAATGCATTGCTCAGTACTCTAAATTTAAAAGTATGTATTATTTTTAAAAATTAATGGAATCTTTATTAGCAAGAGGGTTGAGCTTGGTGAGATGACACTAATTTTTCGATATTTGGTGTCATTTTTGCCATCAGCAATCTTAAATCGCCACATTTCACTACTGACAATTTCTTTTCTCTGTTAACAGATGGCTGCCCATGCTGAATCCTCTTTCGACTAACTATGATGGAAGTGCGACGAAAACTTCTTTGCTACAGCCCATAAGGCTGGACAGAATATTGGAATTTGCCTCTGAAGCCAAAATTCTTGATATTCATTTTTTTATTTCAATTTCAACTCTTCATTTGTTGATAATTCTGTCAGCTCCTCCTGCAGTGATATTTCTGCTATTTGTAGGTTCAAGGAGGGTTTTAGGACCCAGTCTGGAATAATCTAACTTTCTAAGCCTTGGTTTTTTCAGTAATAGAAAAAGGAAATAAGGAAATACGGTCTTTGCAGAGGATCAAGTTCAGATGAGGTAAACAGGTTCTGGTGCCAATTCCAATGTATGTGGTGGGGGGCGGGGGAATCTCCACACCAACAAGCAGTTGCCTGGACACCAGCTGGGTGTCCCTAACTCGATTCTGACTCCATCTACCCAGAGACGGCTTCAGATCCCACCCTCTGAGGACTCAGTCCTAGCAGACGGCCCTCCCCGCTCCCACTTCAGGTGCCAGCTGCAGGTCCCCCTTGTTATCCATGCTCCCGAAGACTCGCTACAGACAGAAGCTCCCAGGAGCCCCTCCTCCAGCTCAATCGATTTTCTAGAGCAGATCACAGAACTCGAGAAACATTCTGTTTACTAGACTGTTGCTTTATTAAAAAAGATATAACTAAAAAAAAAATTTAAAAAAAAGATCTAACTCAGGATCAGCCAGATGGAAGAGCTGCACAGTGCAAGGCCTAGGGAAAGGGCGCAGAGCTTCTGTGCTCACTCCAGGTACCCATGCCCCCATCTCCAAGTATTCACCAACCTGCCAGCTCTTTGCAGGCCGAACCTTTGGTTTTTAATGCAGGCTTTAGGACACAGGCATGACTGATTGAGTGACCATTGGTAATTGATTCACCCTCCAGGTCTTCCCCTCCTTGAAAGGTTGGGGGTGGGACTGAGAGTTCAACCTTTTAATCACATGACAGGGGCCACAGGCACCCCCCGCTGCCCACCCAGTAGGTGCTCTCCAAAGTCACCTCTTTAACATAACAGAAGACCCTTTTATTGCTCTCTGCACTTAGGAAATTAAAAGGGTTTTAGAAAATTTGTGCCAGAAAAAATGGGGAAAGAAGAATATGTATTTCTTATTATCAGTCACAATATCACATGAGGTCCCTGGGAAGGCTGATCCAACATGACCATATCCTTATAGAAAGGGGGCAGTTTGGACAAAGACACACACAGGAAAAGCCCCAGGTGACTGGGAAGGTGGCCATGTGGGCAATGTGACAAGCCCACAACACCAAAGATGGCCCGCGAGCCACCAGAGGCGAGGCGAGGGGCGAGGGGCAGCTCGGAGGCCCCCACAGGGCCAGCCTGGTCAGGTCAGCCTCCACAACCCCAACACAATGAACCCCCTTTACGCCACCCAGTGTCTGGTACTCTCACAGCGGACCCACCAGATGCGCAGATAATTCAGTGTTAAAAATAGACCGGAATTCCAAGGAAACAAACCAAGCAAAAAAAGCAGAAGAAAATGAATGTCCACTTTTCATAGTCACACATTCCTGAGCTTATTTGCACAGATAATTGATGTAGTAGGAAAAAATGATTCACAAAATAAAGTCTTTACACATGGATTAACCTTAGGTCAGAAACAAGAGCTTCTCAAAAGAAAGAGAAAGAGTCTGTGGAGAAAAAAAGGAATAATTTGGAGGATATGTATTTTAATAGAATCTAAGGGAGAATTTTCAAATACACAAATGGAACAGAACAATAAAGAGGGTTAAGAAACAAGTGCACTTGCTTAATAAAATGATGAAATCATAAATGCTAGAATAGATTAAAATGGTAATGAGATGTGAGAAGAGAATCCATTTAGACATATCTTTAAATTTTTAATTCTTTCAAAGAACAGCAAATTACTGTATTTGCATATTTAATCATTACTTTCTAAGTCTTTCAGTTCCTTGAAATTTCTTACTAAAGAATTGTCAGTTAAAAGATGTGGAAGAAGATGTTTGCTATTGAATTTGAATGCATTATTCACTTAAATGCAAGCTTCATGTAACAAAAGTTTCCTAATATAGTCTCATCTAAAATTAATAGATATATACTCAGTGAATCCCAATGTTTAATGAACTATGAGGTTTATCAACATTCCCATTTTACCTATTTTTAACTTTATTAAAGCACAGCTATTGCCCACAGGCTTATAAGGCACATATCACATAATAAAAAGGCAAATTTAAATTTACATTCTTATGTAGCAGAATTTCTTACAAGCAAATGAATACCAACACAATTACCTTATTTCATAACTGCCAAATTTTAAATCGAAGATTAAAGTTCTAAAGTTTTCATTTGCTTTTAACTAATCTTATATTTATACTTAGAAAGAGGACAAACAAGGGCAAGGGTTACCAAGAGACCTATAAAGTGATGTTTTACATTAAAATCGGTATCATTTCTGCAGGTCTCTCTTTTGCTCAAGTAAATACCTCCGTCGTCTATTGGCTGTCAACAGAAGTTACTACAGTGATTAATTCCTGTAAAAATATAATAACTTTAAGCTGTTCTCAGTGAAAACACCGGGGATCCAAACGAAGTGCAAATTGTGCTGCTGGCTGGTGGGGCGCTGGGACGGGGGAGGAGAGAAGCACCTGCAGGAGGCTGGAAGCACCCAAAACAGAAGCTTCCTTATTTTATTATATCTACTCTGGATCCTGTTTTTCCAAGCGCACATCTTCTCAAGTAAACCATGATATGGAAATCAGAGAGCCAGGCCCTGCGTAGGGTTGTGCAAACCATGGTCTAATTTCACTTTATCTGCAACCACTTACTGAGTATCTATTATGCACTAGATTTTACAGGAAATGCAAATATAGGAAAGACGTAGTGACCGAGCTCTCTGCGCCTCACGGTCTGGAAGGGGCATAAGAAAGGCTTCAGGTTCACCGGCTGTGCAGGCAGTAGAGCCTGGGGGGTGAGAACGTGGACCAAGAGTTACCCGGTTTGAGGGGTGGCTCCGCCTCACAGCTCACGGAGCCCCGGGGCCCCCGCCCCTCGCGCCGAGGCCCGGGCTGCTGGGGACCCCGAGTCAGTGCGCGCCCGGCGCTCGGCTCGACGGGAGCAGCAGGGATGGCGCCGCAGTCCTGCAGGACCTCTCCCTGGGTCGGCTCTCCCCTCGGTCACAGGGAGCACAGCTCGCACCGAAACAGTCATTTCATAGCAAAAATGCGTCAACATTCACATACACTCTGTGCAAAGATGTCGAGATGAATTTTTGGGATGTGTCATGAATATCCTTCCACATTCGTTTATTTTTAATGTATGAAGAAGTAAGCTCTCTTCCACTATGGAAATAGGAACACAGAATGAACTGGGTTCGGATCACCGTACCCTGGATATTGGTGTGGTTAGGATTCAACCAAATAGTTTGGAACAGATTGAAAATAAGGTATCATGTTTATACCAAGTAAAACAGCAATGCCTTCTCAAATTTGTACATCAGATACAACTTACTTTAAAAAGTCTGAAAAAC
Source organism: Manis javanica (assembly GCF_040802235.1). NCBI lineage: Eukaryota > Metazoa > Chordata > Mammalia > Pholidota > Manidae > Manis > Manis javanica. The sequence goes on along the minus strand of NC_133170.1, from coordinate 1,338,203 downwards.
TATACTACGGTAAATCAAACCATCATGCTGTGCCCCTTAAACTTATACAGTGATATATGTCAACTATTTCTTTTCATAAAAGTGGGGAAAAAAACTACACTACGTAAACTTTTAAAATAGTGACTCTTTTGATTTTCTTCTGAGAGAAGCAGATATTGTGGGTTGATTGAATTGTATCCCCCCAAAAGATGTCAGTTTCTCCTCACTCTGTCCCCAGCTTCAGAAGAGAGCATGACATTGCAGACACCCAATAAAGACTGAATTAATTAATTAATTAATTAATTTTTAAAGGCACAGGAAAAGAGAGTGTTTCCTGAGATGACCTTTCCTAAGAGATCAGAACAGGTTTCCCTGTGGAATGATATTTGGACAGAATAATAAGTAGGAGGAACTACTTACTGGGAACTGAGAGTTAATTTGAAGAACAGACAGAAAAGAGTGTTTTACACACACAAAAATAGCACTTTTGAAGCCCCTGAGGCAGGAAAGAATATAACACATTCTAGGAATTCATAGGTCAGGGTGGCCAGGGCCCAGAGCGAAGGGGAGGCTTCGTCAGCTGGCAGCGGTCAGATCAAAGAGGGCCCTGAGGCTGGGGCCTCAGCCTACTAGACATGGGACATTTTCAGGGTTTTCAGAAGAGTTAATGATCCTATTTGCCTTTTAAAGTTTTCTCTCTGCTCCCTGGCTATGAATTGGAGGCTGCAAGAGTGGATACAGAGCATAAGGTCAGGGCTGTTAAAGCAGCCTGGGTGAGAGAAGGTAGCTCAGAGCAGGAAACTAGCTACGGAAAAGTTCAAAGGCTGTAGAAGTGGGTAAAAACACTCACGAACACAGAAGACTGTGGCGGATCAGACGTGAAGAGGGGAAGGACGAGGACAAGGTCTGTAGCTCAGGCTGCGGCAGGAACAGGGTGTTGTTGTTTCTGACACAGAATTGGGGGAGAATCAGGTGGGAGATGTGGGCAAAGGAGTTTGGTTTTGACAGTGGGGAGGTGAGTTTCCAATGAACACATGGAGACGCTCAGCCGGCTCAGAGAGGGGTCCGGTTTGGGCGGAGGCCTGGGCCACGGAGACCTTACTGTCCGGCCTTGGAGGCTCAGTGGACGCCGACTGAAGTGCTCAGAGGGGAAGAGAAAAGGTCTTGGATTACGTCTTGAAAAACTAAAGTACTTGGACGTGTCCTTCATTTCCTTACAGTCCAAGGAGTTGGTTTTGGTTTTTGTTTTCTAATTTTCCTGAATATAACCTCTCCATTTCCTAATTCATTTTAAAAAATTAAAAACACACTTAAAAACATCAAAACTTCTGGGTTTTATACTTAACCTTGAGATCCTAAATGTCACTCAAGGAGGATTACAAAATTTAACTTGCTTCAGATCCACCAATGATAAATTCAAGGCCACTCACCACCTGGCATCCATTCTGCGTATCTGTCAACTCCAAGTAAGTTTGGATAAATATTCCTCATACAAGAAGCCATCTTGCCTTGTAATAGTCAAGCCACCTTGTAATAGTCGAGCCACCTAAACAAATATCTACATAAAACCCAAACCCAAGAAAAGCTACTGTCACCAGAATGACAGCTGTCACTCCCCTTTTCAAACCGAACGAGTCTTACTTCCCGACTTGCCTTTGAACCAGTGAGAACTTCATGATGAAGAGGCGGCAAGGACCTTGTGCCCCGCCTAGTCCGTGAGCTGAGCTCGGCTCACACGCGTGGAAACTGCTGCAGAAAGCAGTACCAGCGTAGAGGGCTCTTTCCAGAAACTGCTTGTGAAATGGGTGCTGTTAAGGAATGTTTTTGGAATCTAATTTCCATTTAATTCAGAAGAAAACATGCAAACTTTAAGTTGCCCCCTTACTTACAAAACAAAGCTTATCTTTAATGGAGCCATTTTAAAAGTTCCTCATTCTGCTCCTTTCCATCATCCTTGAGTCAACAATTAATCATCACAGTATAACATAAACCCTCTCTCCTTTACTTTCCTTACTATTTATAAAGTTAACTAATCCGTGTTGATCACACACACATAGGAATTTTGGAACTATATAAACCTCTTCAAAAATCATTTGGTTCAATTTTATTTTCATAGATGAGGAAACAGAAGCTCAAAGATATTAACTGACTTCCCCCAAAACACACACTAATATAACTTAAGCTTTACTTTTCTCTGATTCACAGGATTACACTACCATTTATATGTAATAATCTGTCTTTTCCTATTTTGGAGGGAAAAATTATGCTGAGCTAGACACTGTCTATCAGTACACACAAGTTCTACCCCACTGTGTAAAGTGTCAGTAAGCTTCAGTTTAAGGGTACACATAAATCAACTTCCCAGTTATCTTTCAAAGGTCACTGACATCCTGTATTACATTAAAAAACTCTTATAAAAGATATCAGTGCATTTCACTTCCAGCTTTTCTTCTATTGCATTATAGGTCTTATTTTAAGTGTTCCCTCATTATAAAGTAAAATTTGTATTTCTATGATGAGTCTATCTGTACTCGTCCTCAATTTATACTATGAAGGAGAATCTTTAGAGGAAATCACAGATCTGTAACCCCTTATCACAAAAACAGGGATTTGACTCCCACTGTGCCAGAAAGCTCACCACATAAAAAAAGGTTTGTAAATTCTGAATTTTCTAAAAATAAATTCCAAATATATTTTGCATCCTGGAATTGACCCTATTCTCTTTTCATTTCTGAAAATGACCTTTGGAATATTGCAATCCTCATTCATGAAGCAGGAAAGACATTCATACTTGCTTCAATGAAGTAATTTTGGTAACGAGTTCAGACAGTAACAGGGTATCACCATGTACACAAGGAATTTGTTTGCCACAGTCTCAGGATATACATTCATTTAACAGGAGAATTTGGCATTTATTTAAGGCCTTCTTGTGTTCTTACGGCCAAATGAGTAAAATCTAAACTCCTTATTAACGAAATGTCCTAAAAGAGTCACCACCACTCAATACTGCCTGGCTTCTGCCTCATCTCAGACACTTTCTTATTCACTGCCTACCATGTGTCCCTTGAAAATGACAACTTATATTCAACTTAAAGACCTTTCCTGGCTTTTCCCAATGCCTGGAATGTTCATATCCTTGATCTTTGCATAGCAGAGCAGCCTTGCCTGCTACATGCACTGCGGCCCACCTCAGGTCTCACCCATTACCCTTCAAGGCATTTATTAGTCTAAATCACAGCTATTTTAAGAGTCTATTATCTGTCTTTCCTCCCTAGATTGTAAACCACATGAGGAAAGGGATGTCAATCCTCACTTACTGCTTGGACCACAGACACACAAATCTGTGCCCAGCACATAGCTGATGCCCAGTTAGTAGGTATTAAATTAATGCAGAGTTGATATTGTCTTAATAACATATATACCCTTTATTCCCTCAACTATATTTATATTCTACTCGGTGTTAGAGAGCTTGTGAGGCATCCTAACAGGAAAATTTTAGTATAGAATTCTTCAAAATCCTAAGATGAGGAAGAAAATCAAATCCTAAAATTATAAAACTTCATTTGAACCTAGAGGTCATATAGTGCCGTATCTCTGGCTTACCTATGAGGGGACTAAATGACACAAATAATAATTTCTTGCCCAAGATAACAGGTTTTCGCTGTTTCCAGGAAAGAAGCTGTCCAGTCGGATCCCCCGTGGAGCGCTGCAGCCCGCGGATAGGTGGGCTGCCCCCCCAGCGAAGGGACAGTGGCCGTTACACCTGTAAGATCACTACCACGGCCCCACAGCCGCTCCCCCCACCCCACTGGGGGCTCACACAGCCCGTTTCTCGTGCGAGTGACACACGCGGAACCCTGGAAACGCAAACCAATCAACTCAGTCACCCAGACACATTCGTTCCATCGATTCTTCATCAGGTGACGGACTATCAGCTACTCAAAACACACTGACTGTAAACCCAGGGATGCAGCCCCACACGTGGACCCCGCGGCACCATGGAAGACGGACCCACAAACCGAAGCAGAGGCCCTGAACCGTCCAGTCTGCTTGTAGGTGGAGGCTCCCAGTGCGGCACACAGTGCCTGCAGCAGGGGTGTCGGAGTGTCAGAAACGCTCCGGCGCTGCCCACGGGTGGCCGACTGGCCGAACGAGGGCCACTCGGTGCGTGACACCTGCCACCGGCTGTGTGCTGCCCGCTTCCAGCCGCTCAGGGCGCCTCACCCACCACGCGCTCCCCTCCGGGAAGGGACCTCTCGGCTTGGGGTCCCCTCGGGGTTGGGGTTCTCCCCTGGATTGGGGGGGGTTATCTTCAGGTTCAGGTTTAACAAAGTCAGGACGGGCCTTGAGAACTGATCTCTGCTCGAGGACTTGACTTCACCTAATCCATCCCCCCGGATACGCATAAGCTGCCCTAGGAGGGGGCAGAAGAGCCCTCGTGGGCAATTTTAGTTTATCAACCGTTTCCAAAAGGCTAGTTTCTTTGTTTTTAGGATATAAGAATATTTGGGGTCAGAAACATTTCATCTTTTGACTAAGTCTGTTGGGAGGTTAATGAATGTGGTGTTTTAATGCTTTTTATATGTAGACAGTCGGTCCACCCGGGATCCCCCAGGGCGGCTGGTGCTCTGTGCGCCACAGGGAAGTCAGGGGAGACCGGAGCGGGGAACAGGAGCCCCCCCGTGGCCCGGAGTCCACTCCCACACTCCCTGTGGAAGGCTGGAAGCCCCTTGAGAGGCTCTGCCCACTGCCTGTGCCCGGTGGCCCCTCGTGCAAATGCCCACTCGTGCCCCAGCCGCACCATCAGGAGGCCGCCCTCCTCCCCACGCGCAGAGGACACGGCCTTTCCTATTAACCCAGTGGGCTGCACGGAGCGCTCCAGCCGTGGCACCTGCGCGCGAGGCAGACGGTGGTGCAAAGCTCCGTCCATGGTGTCGACCAAGCTGAGGACGTCCTACCGGGCTCTGGAGTCACAGGAGCCCCGTCCACCTGCTGCCTGACCCGCAGGGCATTACCTAACGTCTCCAGGCCTCAAGGTGTCCGTCTGTGCAAGCCGGATAACCGTACCTGCTCCGTGCAGGGGCGGTGCGGACTGTGCCTGACACACAGGGGCCTTCGAGAGCCGTAAGAGCGTCAGTGACGAGAGTGGGGGGTGGCTTAAAGACGTGAGGCCCAGCTAAAGCACAGACACCTGCTCATGTGTGTTCAGGACACTGACCCTAACCAGGCCTTCCACCGGCTCGCCGCTATTCAGTCCAAACAGGAGAGACAGGATGAAAGCGAATCAGAACCTGGCTGGTCTTCCGCGAGTGTGTTCTCATTAGCACATTGATTTACTCCTTAGAAATGTGTAGTTCATAAACACAGACTCGTGTCTGCACATGGATAAGTGATTTTATAAATTTAATTGTACTGCAAATTCATTGTGGTTCGACACAATTAAGAATTGCACCCTGCGATCGATGTGTTTGTTTTCATGTTGGACTTTATTTAATAAATGTATGATTTTAACAAGGAGGCTATGTTGGGGCTTTAATTAATTATAGCATTTGGGTCAATATGTAACTTCCACTAAATGGACCTGCTATGGTTCAAGTGAACCTCAAACATAATTCAGTCCCCAAATATTTTAAATCTAAGCCTTCTGAACATGTTTTTAGCAATAATGTGGTTTTTGTTCTGTTTTATTTTTACTTTTCAGACTTAGTGAATCATATGAAAGTAGTAGTGAAATTTTATTTTCTGGGTAGATGTGATTGAAACTGCTTTACACATACAAAGCTCAAGATCATTATTATAAACTGATTCAACTACAAATTTATTTGCACTTTTGGGAAGTCTTAACTTTGAACCAATAAAACTAAAAAATATTTAGAACAAATCTGAGGATGCCATAAAACACCAAAATAGAAAAAAAAATCACTCCTAAATCTAAGATGTTTTTCTAGTAAAAAAAAAAAAAAAAGCATTCCTAAATCTAAGATGTTTTTCTACATGAGGATAAACAACAAAAACTGAGTTAAACAACTCACTCATTTCAAACAACCAACTCTGAACAAGCACTCAAGAACATTAGAATTTTATCCACATGCTTTCAATAATTCCTAATTCATATTCTAGCTGAACTGTATTTTCCTTAATTTTCCTTTTTCTTGATAATTGTTTAAAGAAAAAATGGTGCTGTTATGTTGCATTTCTGGTAAATACTCCTTGTGTGTTAATTCTTGTCATCGGCTGTTCTATGGCTATTCTGATGGGCCGCTCTAAAGCCAGAGAGTAAATCTGGCCTCTTATGATGTGATAGGCTTACATTCTTTCTTGTGTCATTTTTATATGTAAAGATATAGGGGGAGGGGGAGAGACTTTGAAAAATAAAAGCCTCGTCTGCTGGACTCCGAATAATCAGAAGAACTACAGCGCCATCGTGTGGAAGAAAGTATCTCATTGGTGAAATGCTTTGATTCCCCTGGAAAAGGAATGTGAATTTTTTGGTGACCAACTCCAGTTTCTTTAATGATGTATTATTTTAAAACGCTTTAGTCTGGAATGTCTGTCAAACAGCAAAGGATGCTGCCAGCCTAGAGGAATAACATATATAATACATACGCCAGGTGATTTACGTGGATGTTACGGGTAAAGGAGAAAAGTTAGCACCTCTTAGAGGTTGCCCGGAGCCGAGGGAGGAGTCCGCAGGCGGGAGCGGGTCGGGGAGGAAGGCAGCTGGGGGTCTCGGCTTTTCCGTCCTTCTTCCCCAGGGACCCCTCCCGTGACTGCAGCAGAGTCTCTGGACGTACTGAGAAGCTCCTCCCTGGATACCCATAGTCAGAAAGGGGGCAGTTAGTGTAGGAGGCGGGAGGGGAAATGAAGATGCCTCCGGGAGGTCAGGGCAGCGCGGACCTCGGCCTTCCTGAGCCCGACTAACCCGAGCGTCACTGCGCGGCCAGCGCCTGAGAGGCCCGAGGACTGAGCCCCTCCCTCAGGATCACCCCAAGGTGGAGGGAGTGCCGGGCAAGGCCAGGCTGGGAGTCCCTGCCCTCTGCCGGACGCTGACAGAACTTTGAGGGTGACTGAAAGGGGACAAGACTGTGCACTCATCCCCCCAGGTCACTGCGTGGAACCAAATGGTGAAGCCCGCGGAGACCCTCACCCTCCAGCATCCTTCCCAAGGTGCACCCAGACCACTGCGCGTCCCGTACAGGCCCAAGCACAGAGGACAGGATTTCCCTTTTGCAGAATTAAACACCCTCTCCTTCCTCTGGGCTCCCATAACAGTTTGCTTAAAACCTAACATGGAACTTAACAAAGCCTTGAGAATAGTTAGTAGTAATTATTTACTTGCCTGCTTCTCCACTTGGCAAGCTCTTTGAAAATCAAGAGTGTGTTACTCACCCTTTCACACTCAACACCACCACAGCGCACTTGCTGAACTGGCTATGTTTTATGACAGTGTTTGGGTCTAGCCCTGAGGATAAGAACCCCACAAGTATTCCTCCAGGCACCCAGACCAGTGCTAACAACAGTGGTGCCGGGTCATTTCTAAGATTGTCATGGGCCACGCTCCTGTTTCTGGGCTCTCAGCCCTGAATCTCTTTTTAAAACTCCATCTCCTGAACGAACAAGGACAGAGGCTTAAAGAAATACTCTGTACCTGAACCTCTGTTTTTAATTTGGGGGTGGGGAACCTGGAGATGTTTTTCTAAAATTTTCTAAATTTTCTTTCTTCAAGCAAATAAAAATCTGAAGAGGTAGCTTGCTTACCTTAGAGAACTAAAAAGAATAAGGAAAGAAAAATTAATATGATCCAAGAAGATGACATAATTCTCCCAGCATTGTCACCCTCCTCCACCCCTGTCTTCTCTCAGTTCTTATCTCCCACTGCCCCCCTGCCTGGATTTTATTTTTTACCTAAAGTATTGACACCTAATTGCAAGCAAGTTAGCAGCAGCCACAGAAAGGAGAATTTGTTATAAATTATTAGCAAAGAGCAATCTGGAATCCAATTTCTGCCTTATTTGACTGACTTTAATTTCTGTGTTGCTTGGCCAATTTGAGACACCTCGAAATATTCAGATCAGTGTGCATGACTGCAAAAAGAAACAAAACCCACATAACTAATGCTTAACCAGTAAATAGGGGTGAAGATGGCTAAAGAACCACCATGAAATAAGCTCAGTGTGTCCTGCACGCGCCGTGTGCCTGGTCGCTAACAGAGGGAAGACTGACAGCACGATCACACCTGTGTGTGCAGATCACACAACCACTTCCCAGCAGCAGCTCTATTTCTAAGTGAGGGAAAACAGTTCTATGAGCTGGTTTGCAAAGAAGAAATGCTCCCACAGTCATTAAGCAAGAGGAAAAATCCTGATGTGAAATAACTATCCTTTTAGCTCTCTGTAGGGTCAAAGATTTAAGCACCCCATATAAAATGTAATGCTGAAACCTGGAAAAGTCATTAAAATACCCTGCAAATCTAATTGAAAATGCTATCAGACTTGTACTCTTGTTATACAAAACACTACGCACGAAGCTCATCTTCCAATGTATTGCTTAACTCCTACTTAGGATTAAAGAAGATAGTGATATGAAAGGCCCAGGCCTAGTATCTGGTCCTTAATTGTTTCCTTCCCTTTGGCTTTGGAAGTAAGAGGATTATGAACATGTTTCTCATTTTCTTGGAAAGAAAACTCTCTGAGCCTCAGTTTCTTTCACTGAAGGATAAAACCTCTTCACCCAGACACTGTGAGGGATAAAATATACAGCAGGTGTAAATAGTTAATTGTAAGTCATTGCTCATTAAAAAGTAGTTACCATTATTAGTGCTATTACATTTTGTTAGAGTGGTTTGGTATAAACTACCAAGTATATCCGAACTCCCAACCTTTTGCTTGACTCTTGTTGGAATTATACAGAAAACCTCAAGGGTACTGAAGCACCTTTATTATCACATATTTTTTAAACATGAGTTGTTTGTTCAAAGTGTCAGCTTCGGGAATTTAATAATAAAACAGATTAACCATCTATATTCTAGTTCACTGTTCATCAGAAATCAGTGTCCAAGGAGAAAATCTAGTCGTGCCGATACAAAATCCTAGTAGTGGCTGATTGAAAATCTGAGATCTTGTTGAAAAAGACAAGAACAGACCCTTCAGTAGGGCTGAGGTGGTGAAGCTGAAAATACCCAGGAAAGTTGTCCTTTTGTGGTTGCAATTTTATTACCCTTTCTGTCAATTTTCCACCTGAACGCCTCTCCAACTTGTAATTTAGCCCCACTTTATTGTCTCTCAGTCCTGGAGGCAGATAATCGACTTAATCAAAGACCTGGAACCACCAAGAATCATGGTTCTAGTTCTAGCATGGCTTTAGCTCTTCATTTTCCATTAATTAAATCAGAATGACAATCAGACTGCTTCCAAGACCAGGTGGGCAAGGACCCCTCTGCTCGTCTGTGAGCCTCCCTAGCCTCTCCTCGGCCAGTGCTCAGGAGACACTCATGGAACTGAATTTGCCACAACGCAGTTGTTTCCATTAAATGGTACTAAGTAAAATTCAGCATAAAAATCATCGTAAATGACTTTTCTCTCTCCTACCGACTATGCTTATTCCCTTTGCCTCAACACAGTTCTCATTGTCTCCTATGAAGCCTGTGAAATTAATCTCTCCTGATTTCCGACACTCCAGTCACTTCAGCGAGCCTGGGCGCCAACAGGGATTGGATGGATCACCCACATGAGCCAGAGGTCGCGACGGAAAGGAGGATGTGAACTGGCTGCTGACATCTTCGCCAAAGGAGGCTGACTGGCCAGGAGATTGGGAGTCGCTGCAGGACGGAAGGCGCCTGGAGTCAGGGAGTCTTTCTCCAAGCAGGAGTCCCCAGCTGCCCGATTTCCCCAGAATGTTTCCAGTTTTAGCACTGCAAGTCCTCTATCCTGGTCCTCCGTGAGCCGGGGGTTTTGAGAGAGGAGAAGGGTGAGCTGTTTTCTGGAGCAGGCAATACAGAGAGAACACCCCCTCCCACTCCAGGCCCTGTGCACCCCACTGGCGGCCACGGGTTAGGGCCACTCAGCCGGTTCTTCATCCAGGGTGGGGCAGGCAGCTCTTACCTCGGCTGACACCAGATGAAGGAGTGGCCTTGTGTTTAGGGTCCCTTTTGTGTGAAGAATGCACAAATGCATATCTTGAAAAATCTGAATCACACTCAGCCCAGTGATCTGCTCATACTTGAGAAGCCACCCAGAACAGAGGGACACGGAGGGAACCACAGATTCATGTGCTACCTGCCAAGCTCACCCCAGGCAATCATTCGCAGGAACGGTGGGCAGTATGGCCAGCACTATGCAAATTGTTAAGTAAAATTCTTATCAAGGAAAAAAAAAACAAGAAACACAGAAGAGACTGAAGAGTCATCCATCCTCTACTCAGGAATGTAGTTAATGCACAAGAACTAATATATAATTAACAAGTAGGATGGCTTCTGTCTAATCACTTTATGTCAGGGCATGTGCTTGGAGTTTTGTACCTGGGTTCTTTCTCAGTGCCCCATTTCCCCTGGTAATAATGATGGATTTCCACTGGCCCGATGGTTTTTCTCCTCTGGAACCCCTAACAACCAGGAGCATGAATTCCCAGGATAGCAGTAGCGGAGGGCAGTGGTGCAGGAATTAATCAGTGGACTAAAATGCAAAGGATAAGAATGGTCCATACAGCTACTCACTAAGTTTAGACTTTGTTAGACCTCATTGTGTTACAACAGATGGACAGATACTCATCTTGAAGTGCTATAGACTCCTTCTCACTTACTCTACAGTCTCAGTTTAGCATTCTACCTTTTATGTTCTTATTAATTTATAAATTAATGAGTTCACTGAGGAGGACACATTTATTTGAGTGACTGTCAAAATCGCTATGAAAACTGTTTGAATGCTGTGCTGGTACATACTGTCCTACAGAAACAAGCAGTCTCTATCCATATGTAAAAGATTTAGCCACACCAATTATAAAAACCAATCTTTGAGTTACTTTGAATTAAATATCAAAGGATCAGATGCCAGAAAACACAAGATTTTTTTTTCCATATCCACATTATAAAACTACAACTCTGAAGAGCATTTTTCTAGGAGTTCACTGCTTTCTTGAGTCACTGCCATTGAGTTTTGATATAAAGTATTTCAGATACCCAATTTAGAAAACAAACAGCTCTTTAAATGTCCAAAATGTCTATCGTCATAGATGTTTTAATGACAGTACAATGTTAATTTGTTTTTCTCTGCCTCTTTCTCAAAAAGTAAGCAGTTCAAGTTGTGTTTATTCACTCTTAAAGATAAATTTCCCCACTCTGTCAAAAAGAGAAGCATAATTCAATTGAAGTATATCAGAACTGGGCTTCCTTATGCCATATTATGTGACAAGCTGTAAATAAAATGAGCTTTTTATGAATATATTATGCATGGGATATGTTCCCAGGGTGGCATATAAAGAGTATTTTAATGACATACATTTTTTTTTAGGCAACCAAAAGGAAGTTGCTATTTCAACAACCCATGGACTGACTATAAAGCAACTTGAAAGTGTCCCAACACAAACTCAATGGTTCTAATACCTGAAATATTGAAATGCCAATGGAGTTTCATCTAGAAAATTCTTCCTTTAAGAAATTATGTCAACCACGTGGACTTTTTTTTTAACTACAAGTATTTAATGCCATACAATTTATATTTTAATGTTAAATTTCCTTAAGTGGTATCTATCATTGCATACCCTTTAGATGTAAATGAGCATGTGCAATTATTTTATTGTTATATGAGTGACTGGGGAACAGCAGAACCAAACATTTTATATTTAGCAGGGACAGCACCAAACCAAAATCACACATAATGTGAAACCACTCACAATATACTAAGAAAGCTGCATACAAGCTTTACATAAAGAATAATCCTGATTTCACAAAAAGGAAAAATACATTCATAGAAGAAGGCAGAGGAAATCCGTGTGATCGCAGGAGAGATCCCCTGGAGATGCTCGGCTTTTCTTTCCCATTCTCTACAGTAAATGTTAATTTTGGAAAAAAATAATATTCCCTTATTCAACAAATGTTTACTGAACACCTACTAGATGCCAGACTCTGTTCTGGGCACGGGATGTTGAAGCAAACAAAAAGAAGTCGCTGCCATGGCAGAGCTTACGTTCAAGGGCGGGGGAGGGGAAAGCAGGCTAAGAAGGGGGAAATGCAGGGAGTGGGGAGCTGCGACCTCGCTGGGTGCACAGGGCAGGCGTTACCGAGGGGTCAGCATGCAGGGAGGGGAGGACACTCGGGCGGCCAAGGTGTGACCCCGCAGAGCGACTCGGGCTGCGGGGATCGCGAAGCAGAAGCGGGTCAGCGCGGGGAGAAAGGGCGACCCGGGGCTCTGAGCAGGGGCGGCGCGGACCCCGGGGGTGGGCCCTGCGGAGGCCGCCGGAGGGCGCGGGGCCTGGCGCGGCGCTGAAAGGGGGCCGCCGGCGCGGGGCGCGGGGCGCGGGGCGGAGCGAGCAGAGCGGAGGTGGAGGTGGAGGCTGGGGGCAGGCGGGGCTCGTCCCGGGACCCCGCGGAGGCGCGGGCGCTCGGACCCCAGGGGCCGGGCGCGGTGGGGACAGACCGGGGGGTGCACGTGTGCCGCGGGTTGGGCATCAGTCGCCCGGGCGGAGGGCGCCCCGGGGGCTGCCACGCCGCCACTTCTGGGTGTGCCCGTGGGGCGTGAGCGGCGGAGGGCGGCGTCTGGACGCGACCGAGGGAGGCGGGCCGCCCCCACCGCGAACGTCCATCCCTAGGAGCGTGTTTAATGCCACTGAGCTGCGCGTCGAAGACGGTTAAGAGGGAAAAATTTATGTTTATTTTACCACAATAAAAAAAAAGAAAAACTATATAAACGGGGGGATGGAAAAGAAATGGCCACAAGAATTTAAGTGGCTGCCTGTAGGTTTTGGAACTGGAAAAACAAACGAGAGAAATTGAGGGACTTTTAAAAATAAGCCTTTTAATACTATTGCCCTTGAAACCATATGCATGGAATACTTGAATAAAAACGCAACTCAGTTCCTATTTGAAGGTACCATTTCCTCAGGATGCTGGAAATCGACCTCCAGCGAACCTGGTTTTCCGAGCATCTCCCACCCCCTCCCCGGGGTCCTCTCCGAGGGGATCCCCGCAGCGGCCCCGGCCCCCCTCCCACCAGCCTCGGGACCCTGCTCATCCCGGCCTCACCCACGGAGACAGGAGTTGCCTGCGGGTGTTGCGCCGCGCTGTGGGCAGGCACGTCGGCCTGCCTTACAGGCACCATTCCCTCTCCGAGGGCCCGATGCCCCCTGGCACTCTGCCATGTCACACCCGCAGCAGAGGACCATCTGTTCAACACACATGATACTCCCGAGCTTTGTCTTCCTGGTCCCCACCCTTCCTAGCCCAGGTAGCCATTCCCAGCAGGTTCGCCAACCCCCTCTCTCCGTCTTGTGTTCTTCACTCTCTTTCTTGTGGGAAGCATCTAGAATAATCTCCTTCATACGCACGAACTTCGGGAAGTCAAAACAGAGAAGGAACTTTCCTATTTTCCCTCATTCTACATCCTTTCCCTGAGGTAAAGGACGCAAAACTCCCCACTGTCTGCTTGGACTAGAGTGAGCATAGAGGGAGAAATACTGGAGGGGAATTGATTGATATCAGAAAAATATGAAAAAAGTTGGGTCAAAGGAGACATTATCAGATTGTCATTTAAAAAAATGTAATTGCTCTGGCTCCTATTCACACTAGATATTGGAGATATTCAGGGGAAAGGGAAAACGACCTGCTTGGAAATTACTGCAGTAATAAGAGTGCAAATAGCCACAGAATGGAAAGAAAGAAACCAATGAAAGACAGAAAGCCTGCCACTCGTAACCACGAGCTGCGCTGCCCCCCACAATGGCTCTGATGAATCCACTGGCCTGCAACTTAATGCCCAGGCTACTGGGTCCTCCAAACCAAGCGTGGTAGCGTTTTCACAGAGGACTTTTCCGTGACCGAGGGGGGAAGGAAGGGAGGGCTGGGGATAGGTCTGCTCCCTGTGTCTCTCTGGGCAGCTAAGCCTCAGGTGGTGAAGGGGGTCTGCAGGCTGCAAGGGCCTCCTAACTAGGTAGGCACGCTTCCCCTCGTTTTACAGGTCAGGTAAGCGGGGGGACCCAGCGCCTCATCCCACTCCAGGCAGGCAAAGAGTGACAGAGTGGTTGGCCTTTAGATTACCGCACTCCAGGGCCGTGCGTGCCCCTCGGCACCCCCGCAGGCCACTGCGCTCACCTCTTAAGCCAGCTCAACCTCACCCCACCACCTGCCAGTCCGGCAGCAGGGACTCCCAAACAATTCACAGGTGCCCACTGCACAGGCCCAGGAATGGAATTTCACAGTAGCTGTTTCTAAACAAACTCTGTCACAGAAGAAAGAGGAACCTCACCGATGCTTAGTCCTTCTTCAAGCCCAGAGCATGGGGCCCTGGCCCTACAGCAGGCAGGCGGAGGAGACTGAAAGAAGGCAGAGGGTCCTGGCAGTCCATGCCACTTGTCTGTCTTGATCTGTTTACTCCACTGGCTGCTTTTCTAACACCAGGGTCGTCGTTTGGACAACAAAACACCACAGCCTGGGAGGCTTAAACAGCAATAGAATGTGGCAAAAAAAAAATGTTAAGACAATTTTTTTGATCTAGTAATTAATTATACTTTGAGGAAAATCTCCAAATTATTTAAGTTTCTTACAAGAAAATTAATTGACGTTTAAATTGTTTTGGATTACCTTCCACTTTTCAAAAACACTAGTGTCATTTAAATTAAGAGACAGGTAGGCCCTTTACAACATGAGAAATGTATTTTTAATTAGGGAATATTAATAAAATGTAAGAAAGATAATATCTCACCAACCCCCTCTTCACATTATCTTTAATCTAAGACTTGAGGGTATTCCTATGCTCTTCTTTTAAATGATTCTCCCCTTCTAGGAATTTACTCGAAGAAAACAAAATTTCAGATTCAAAAAGATATATGCATCCCTATGTTTATCACCACATTATTTACAATAGCCAAGCTATGGAAGCAGCCTAAGTGTCCATCAATAGATGAATGGATAAAGAAGATGTGGTTCATATGCACAATGGAATACTATTCGGCCATAAAAAAGAAAGAAATCTTGCCATTTATAACAACCTGGTTGGACATAGAGGGTATTGTGCTCAGTGAAATAAGCCAAGTAGAGAAAGACAAATACCATATGACTTCACTTATTTGTGGAATCTAAAAACAAAACAAAATGAACAAAATAGCAGCAGACTCATAGCCACTGAGAAGTGACTGATAGTTACCATCAGGGAGGGGTTACGATGTGTGGGTGGGGAGTGTGAGGGGGATAAAGGGGCACAAAATCTCCATCATAATATTATTGGTCACAGGGATAAAAGTACATCATAGACAATATAGTCTATAGTTCTGTTACAACTTTGTTGACACATAGTAACTGCACTAGTCGGGGTGAGGATTTAAAAACATAGGTAACTATTGAATCACTATGTTGTATACTTGAAAGTAACACAATACTATATATAAACTATACTTCAATTAAAAAATATCATAAAAAAGAGATAACTCAGTTAAACATGTTTGCATCCTGGGTATTTTTTAAAAGGGTGTGTAAGGAACAGTATTAGTACAATGAGGAAATTGGAGTACTGACTGCATATTAGATAATATTACTATACCAATATTAAGACTGTGGGTATAATAATGGCATTACAGCATATAGGAAAATGACTCAGTTCTTAGGAGATAATGCTGAAATACTTAGGAACGCAATGGCATGATGCTGGCAACTTCTTTTTAAATGATTCTGCAGAATGAACACACACACACACATAAAGTGAATGAGAAAATACAAGTTGCAATGCCAACAACTGAGGCCCATCCTTTTGACTTTGAAGTTTTTCAAAATAAAAAGTTAAAGGACACATGTGCTCAGCCTAGGAGGAAGGGAGCTACTTACAGATCTCTACGGGTAACTTTGAAAATAACAGCAGACTATCCCTAACAGAAATATCCATTTGCTAAATCAGCGACTTGGAAAGTTCTTGCAAACAGTGCGGAAATATTGAACACCGACACCTGCTCTCATAAATCTTGAGACAAATTGTGTCCTATAACATGTGTGTGAACTTTCAAAGCTGAAGTAAAGTGTGGTAAGAAACTAAAGAGAGAATGTTCAAAGCGCTTTAAGTTTCCTGTATTAGCAGAAGAGCTTTGAAATGCTTAACCATAATATTCCTGTGACTTTTTACAAGGATTAAAGTTTTAAAAAGTTTTCTTAGTAATCTCCACAATAATGGAGTGTGAGGGGATAATTTGTATAAAAACCATTAAGCAGAAAATCTTCAAGAATTACATTCTTCAGAAAGGCATTTCTGTTATTTTCTCCCCACAGCTCTTCTGCACAAGAAAGGCCTAAGGTGGTGCCAAGAATTTTTTACTATAAAACATTATGATGCCAATGTGGCCTCCACACCCAGGCCCCATCTGGAGCCCCTGGTAGCAAGGACGGCAATTACTGAAGGGCCTGAAAGATGTAAGACACATTTAGTAGTTAATTCATGATTTCTTTTAATGATGATGAGTTGAATTTGGAGGTAGGAAAATACAATTTCAGATCTTTATTCTTTAAACTCTCTGGACAGTGGATCGAAGAACAGAAAGCCTATTTTTCTCCCCACACTGGAATTCCCAAATTCATTATGGAATTCCTACTTTGTTGAGTGACTTCAAAATATGTCTGGAAGCCAGTTTTGCTTTATTTCTGAATATGATTTTACAGTGATCTCTATAGATCTTCACAAGATAAATATTTTCTAAAATGCTTAACTATATGATACTTCTGTGAAGGAACTGCTTAAAGTGGAGTGGCCTGACAGTCCTTCAGGATGTAATTCATGAAGCGCTAAACGAATCTCGATTTTTTTAAGGAGCAAAGGTTATTTAATCACATCCCCTTTGAATTTTTGTCCCCTTTTGACCATATCTCATAGTTGGTGCCACTGTGCTGAGGTTCCAAAATCTAAAGATCATCAAACATTTAATGTAAAATCTATCATCAACCCTCACCGAGCTAGGAAAATAGACCATGACCACACAGCCACAGTTCTTCTGATCAATTCAGCAAAGGTTCCTTGGTCCCCGAGGAACAGTATGTTATCCAAAAGAACTTAATCATGAATTTCCTTGCAAAATACTTTCCTAATACAAGTGCTATTCTTCCCTGATCTGGTTTTCTACCTTGACACCAATTCCACATTCACTTGATCGCTCAAGACTAATTTGAAGTCCTGAAATTAGCTTCTATTTGTCTTCCAGCTTTAATCTTTTATTTCAGAACCATTTTGCTATTCCAGGTCCTTTGCATTTCCATATGTATTACAGAACTAGTTTGCCAATTTCTGTATAAAGCCTTCTGGGATTTTTATCAAGATTACATTGACTCTAAAAATTATTTTGAGTCAAATTTACATCCATGAACATGTATTTTTTTCCCCTTCATTGAGGTTTTATTTACATCTTCTCTAGTGGTATTGTGCAGTTTTCAGTGAACATATCTTTCACATATTTTATCAGATTTATCCCTGGGATGTGATGATTTTACAATAAGAAATACGTATTTGGTCTCGGTCCTGGTTGCCAGCACAGCGCTCCTAAAACCCTCGGAATTTTCCTGAGAAGAGGGATGAAGGTGCCTTTATATTCATAGCAAGCCCCTTCCAACCACACCTGAGTTTGTGTTGATGAGGTGGCTTTGGGATGGCATGTGAGGATGGAGCTGGTTGCCAGGGGCATCATCCATGTGATTGGAGATCTGAAACCTTCAGTCCCACCCCTGCAGGGAGGGGAGAGGGGTTGGAGGTTGAATCTATGAACCAACAGTCAATAATTTAATCAACCATGCCTGTGTAATGAGACATCCATAAAAAACCCCAAAGGATGGATTCAGAGCTCCTGGGCCGGTGAACACGTGTAGATTTGGAGAGAGCGGGTGCTTGAGGAGGGCGTGGAGCTCCGCGCCCTTTCCCCACACCTTGCCTATGCATCTCTTCTATTTGGCTGTTCCTGAGTTATAAATATCCTGTTATAATAAACCGGTGATCTATTAAGTAAAATGTTCCTTTGACTTCTGTGAGCCGCCCTAGCAAATTAATCAAACCCAAGAAGGGGGTCCCAGGAACCCCTGACCTACAGCCAGTCAGTCAGAAGCACGGGGACAGGCAGCTTTGACGCGAGCTGGCGTCTGAAGTGGCGCAGGGGGCAGTCCGTCTCGGAGAACCGAACCTTTAGCCTGGAGGGTCTGCTGCTGTCTCCAGGGAGGCGGTGTCGGGGCTGAGTTGAATTGTAGGACTAGCTAATGTATGAGGATTGCTCGGTGGTCTGGGCAAGTCTTCTCCCAGCACTGGAATTGGTGCTAGACCCATTTTAATCTCTATTTAATAATGTTAGATGCTATTGTGAATGGTATTTTTTAAAACTTCAGTTTCTGATTATTTGATACTACTATAGAGAAGTAGAATTAATTTTTGTATATTGCTCTTGTACCTTGAAACCTTGTTAAACCAATTTATCAGTTCTAGTAGATTTCTGTACATTCAGTTGTGTTTGCTACATAAATTTTATCATGTATTTTGTAAAGAAAGACAGTTTGCTTTTTCTTTCCCAATCTAGGTGCCTTTTACATATTTTCTTGCTATATTTAATAAGCCAGAACTTCCAGTATAATGTTGAAATACTGTAATCCAGCCATTCTGCTCCTAGGCATTTACTCAAGAGAAATTAAAGTGTACGTCCACACGAACACTTCACAAAGTGCACAAATGTTTTATTACCTCTGTCATAGCCCCAAACCAAAACAACCAAATGTTTATCGACAAATGAATAAACTGCAGTGTACCCACAATGGAATATTACTCAGCAACTTAAGGAATGAACTATTAATTTGCTACGACATGGATGAATCTCAAAATAATCATGCCAAGTGAAAGAAGCCAGACAGAAGAGTATATAGTGTATGATTTGAGTCACGTAACATTCTGGGAAATGAAAATTAATGGAAATTCAGGTCAAAGGACAGCAGATCATTGGCCGTCGAGGTGAGGGGCTGAGAAACAACAGACTGGAAGGAAGGATCACGGACGAGCCTGAGGAAGCTTCTGGGTAATAGATATTTTAATTATCATGATTGTAGTTCTGTTTTCAAGGCTGTAGAAATATTTCAAAAGTTATTTTATATACTTTATATATGTGTAGTTGATTATATGTCAATTATACCTCAATAAAGCTGTTAAAAATACCATTTTTAAAAAACACTGCAGACAGTAAATAAACTCAGGTCCAGGATTATCTGGCTGTAAGTAGATAAAGAACATCAAATCTACGGCTTAATCCCACAATCAGGAATTCCCTAAATGCAGCCCAAACTCTGAGACTTCTGAAGAGCAGTTATAAAGCCTGACTATATTAGGTGATTGAGTGGCACAGATGGATATCCTATCAATTGAAATGTGAAATAGATGTTGTGGAGAGGCAGTTCTCAGAGAAAGCTCCTGGTAGTTCTACTGGATTAAACTCAGATGGGGAATAATTTTAAGGTATTTAAAGCATAGGCTCTCACAGCTACTATGATTATCTTGAGAACACATTGTTGGCATGCAGTGTGGTTTGGGGACAGCCTAAATGAGAGAAAAACAAATTGGAAGCATATAATTAGTACTAAGCAAATACTGCCAACTGCTTAGCTCCCAGTAGTAAGTGGAGAAAAATGAAGAAACTTTGCATTGGTGACCCCCACCTCCAAACTCTCAATGACAAAGCCATGGCCTGTGACTCCATGGAAATGTCCTTGAACTTTCTGTGGAGAGCATTCAGTCCTATTAAGACCCTGAGCAATGTTTCAGCTCCTCACACCTACGGCAACAGTTCTCAGATGGGTTCGCCCAATGTTCCCCTTGCTGCACATGTCGGAAAGGCAAGGATTTCACATGAACATGGCTTGATTCCCAGGGCTGTCTCCACCTGCTGCATTGTCCCAGAGCATCAGCCCTTCATCAGTCCAGTATCCTAGCCTGATCCTGCACGAGGCTTCATGATTTCTGATATTTGCACAGGGTTTGTTCATGAGATATTATTATTATTTGCTTTTCTGTGAATTAAAATGTTCTGCGATCCAAAAACTGAATACTCTAAAGCTGCTTCTCATAAACTTAATTTCTATTGTTTCCTATTAAGCTCCTAATATATCTGAATTTCTGGATTTCCCTTGGGAAATTATATTATATTAGTATCAGAAACCCAAATAATAGCGTTCTACTTAGAGCACAATTCTACTACCCCTTCTTGCATCACTTGAGAATTTTGAGATGTAATATCTTCCTTGAAATATGAGGTAAGTAGTTAACTAAGACAGCTGTCCAAGTCTTCAAGTACTGTGCAGTTTTGTCTATTGTATTCTTAATTGTTTAAAACCAGCAAGTTTTGGGCTCACCAACTTGGTATTTCATAGTTGAGGCACAGTGGGTGATAGAAGAGAAATCAATGTTATGTTATTCTATTAATCAGGACTCTTTCTACTGCTAGTGATAAAACCCAGTCTCAAACTAAGTCGAATAAAATGGAGATTTCACGAGCTTATATAAATGAAAAGTTCACAGGTTTCTAGCGTCTAGTGTAGCGGAATCCCGGTGCTCATGGACGGCGCTCACTCTATCGCGGACAGCTCTCCTGGGCGCGGTGTATACCTGGTGCTCACAAGACCGGCATCATGCTGTCTTGGCAGCCCCACAGAAAGAAGGCGGCTTTCCCAGTAGTTCTGGCATTAACCTGGAGTAACTCTTCCTGAACTATGCACTTTGGCCAGGGGACTGGGCTCTGACTGGCCAGGCCTGAGGCATGTGTCTTCTCCATCTGGAAGGTGAAAGTCATCCAAGCCCAAATCAATGGAATGCACTCACCTCAAGAGCCAATGGGATTTGTAAGCAGGTGGCAGGCAGATAAGATCACAGATGTTTTCTATAATTTTCCAGAAGACGACAACCTTTCCTTCTATAGTAACTCAAGATACTATAAAGTAGGAAATTAATATACTCCAGTGCCAACATGGAGAAAGCCAACCGCGCTTGTGCCGTGGATGAGCAGACAAGTCTCTTGGAAAGAGTCACCGAGAGCGTTTGGAGGCCATGAGGTTCCCACCGCCCAGCCTCCCTCCTTGCTGTTACCCTACAAATACTGCCAGGTCAGACCTCCCAAATCACTACTGAGAACCTTCGGTAGCTGTGCAAATGCACATACGACGGCACAGGCATGTCAGTCTGAAGACGAGGAGGCAGAATTCCACTCAAATTCAGCCAAGAGTCCACACCGCCCAATACTCTGAATGGACCATCTGGTGTCCTTAATCCTCAGTTTACACATTTGTAAAGTCGAGACATACTGCCCACTTGAGGGGATGTTGGAGAACTAAATGAGCAATCACTGCATCCGGTGCATGGCAGATACTCAACAAGCGAAGCAAGTGCCGTCAGTAGCGTGGCTGCTCATTTTCCTCCCTCGTCCTGTCATTCTCTCCAGAGCTTATCCAGAGCCTCCCGATACCTTCCTCACTCAGAGTGACACGGCAGGGGCGCTGGAGGTTTTATTGGATGGCTCCCTGCGGCTTGGAACTGTCATGTGCATCGTACGTGTGCTCAGTGGGCATGTGTCGGATGGATGAGGAATGACCTCCCTTGTCTCCCACCTGGAATACTTAGCTCATTGAGGACATGATCTCTGCTCAGTTCACCTATTACTCCCTATTTCTAGTCCAGAACCGGGAATGAATAGACATTTGTTGAATGAGTGACTGATGGATGGACACCCGAACAGTTGCCTTAGTACTCCATGCTCACCTCTCAAACACTGGTAACATCGATCGACATTTTTAACTGTCACCATAATCATTCCTAGCATGTAAGCTCCACATTCAGAGAGAAAACATGCTACAAATAATATGCTTCATGTTCAGTCAAACACACGTACAAGTTAAAAGCATAAGTGTGGCGTTTACGCTGTCCAAGAGCATGAGACGTGCAGAGGCTGCTCAGGTGCATTTGCTTTCCAATCCCAGACAATGGACAGTGAACAGCATGTCTTAATGGAACACTCCTGAAGTCAGAGCACATTGCTGAATGACCAAGGAAATGTGCCTTTTCACATCTATGCAGAGTTGATATCATCTGCTTTGTAAAAATGCCTAGACTGGAGCAGTAAGTTCTATAAATCCCAAATAGTGAGATTTTTATGGAAGTTATTAACACATTTGTTCACCAAAGAACTTACCATTTCCTAGGATTTTGAGCTCTTTAAGCGAGGCAACAGTTACAAAGAGGCTTAAAGCCTAAACTTTATTGGTGATATAATAGAATAAAGCTCCATTTGGCCATTACTTAGGTCATTCTCCAAACATCTGAGTACTGGAGAAGCGTGATAAAATAAGGAAAGGAGGACTTGTTTTCTCCAAATCCTAATGGGGCTGAACATGATTGGAACCCGTGTTGGTGAATTTCCTAATGGAAAACTATAACCTCCTGCTTTTAAAATTCAATGACCCTTTGGGGACCCACTAAAAAGAAGTCTCACCAACTTTGCTAACATTAAACAACCCATATGCAAAGGCATCCCGATGTACCAGCATATGAATCAAAAACACCCGCACCGTGCTTGGCTTACCACGTGCCTTGACTTGAAAATAAAGTGGAAAGTTTTTGTTAAAATGTGCACTTTATTTCAAAGAATGTAAACCATTAAACACATTTTTGATACTGTTCTAAAATTTAATCAAGTTGTTTGAAATAAAGCTAAAAAGAAGCCTATCTTCCTCCTGTCATAAGGCTACATAGATCCTTCTAGCAGAAAGTTTTGACTCAGACTGGGTCTATTGATCAGCTTTAGGAAGCCCCTGAAGCCCCTCAAACTGCGTCGCAAGTTTCGCGTGTTTCTGCAGACATGTCTTTTCCTAGAGCGTTTCTCGGTCTTGCATCATTGACATTTTGGGCCAGATAATCCTCTGTTGTGGGAGCTTATGCACTGTGCTGTTCAGCATGCCCTCTGGGCTCTGCCCACAAGATGCCACTAGGACAGCCCCAGTCACGATAACCAAAAATGTCTCCAGACATTACAAATGTCCCTGGAGAACCGCTGATCTGGAGAGAGGGGCCACTGGTCTTATCATGTCCCCAACAGCTAGGTGCCATTGCATTAGGGTGTGACAGGGGAGTCCTTGTCACTTCCCCATGTGGCCCCACAGATAAGCAGGCTGGTTGGAAGCCCCCCACAGTGAAACCCACTGCTATCAGCTCTGTGGCAGGCAAGATAGCAGGTCACCCTCACCACCCTTCCCCCTGCAAAGTGCAATCACCTAAAGATCCATTTTCTCAGCACCATCAGGTCTTTGACTAAGATCTGCCAGTGGCCAGAGGGCTTCAGAAAGGCCAAGGGTTATGTCTAAAGCAGGGGAGTCATGAACCCCTAGATTGGTAGAGGTTTGTTGATCTTATCTTGATTCTCCACCATGCAACCCAGTGTCTGACTCATGTAATCAATATATATTTAGTTAACAATTGGATAACTGAACTATGAGTCCACGGCGCTATGAAAGCTTCTCCTTAGTGAGACGACCTCCAGCACGTGGTAGTTCTGGTGTCACTCCCTCCCAAAGGTCTGGTTTGCTCTGCCCGCCACTATAAACCCGTTGCCTCAGAGACCCACGCCGGGCTGGACAGGGCCCCCCGAGGCCGCTCACATCACCAACCTGGACTCACCGGCAGCGGATTCTCTGTGCCCCACGTAGATGCGGCCAAGGCGCAGGTCACGGGTGTCCCTGGAGGCATGTGCCGTCCACTGCTGCTCCCCAGGAGCCCTGTGGGTGTGGGGTGGTCCTGCTCTGCCTTCCTTTAGCCAACAATCCAGGGGGTTTGACCCACTTTCCTTTTCTCTTTACAACTCCTACTGCCATCCACTGTCCTCAGCTCCTTCCCAAACCTAATTCTGAAATGGGACAACCTTTCTAGCGCCTACCAGCCTGCCCGCCTCCACACAGACACCCTTCTTGCTTACCCCACAGGAAGTGGACTGAACAAAGCTGAATTCAGCAACATAGTGTTTCAAGAGACACCCTAAAGCATAAGCACATAAAAAGGCTAAAAGCACAAGTGTGAAAAACCCTAAAATCCTAATTGTAAATATTATACTTTCCAACCACCAGATCGCTTTTAATGCATTCCCACAGCTAAAAATCTCACGTTCACCACAACACCCTTTACATGGATCCCATCGCATTCTCGCCAACAATTCGCCCCTGCCTGCCGCACCCCTTCCCTTGTCGAGCCCAGATCCAGGGTCCCCACCACAGCCAGCCTGTCTCCAGGGGCCCTGAGCGCTCTGCGCTCTTATCCCTCACACTCCCCTCCTGGGAGGAAGCTGAGGGAATGCAAAGAGGCTTCTAGAAGGGGGAACAGTGACCTGAAATGCACAAGTGACGGTGGGGATGGAGAGAACGGGGCAGACTGAAGCGATGTTAGGGGTGTGTGGACAAGACTCAGTGAGTGATTATTATATATGAGGGGAGAAGGGAGGAAAGACCCCAGCCGACTGCCACGTTGCTGAATTCAGCGACTGGATGCCCTGTTTCGCTATTTACTGAGAGAAGGAAATGCTGGTGAAGATTTCAGGTGAAAGAGCTTATTTGAATTTGAGATGTCTGTAAGACACCCAAGTCCAAACGGTTGTTTTCTAAGTTTAAAAGTAATACAATTCATCAATTATTCAGAAAATGGAAAACAAGGAAAAGCAAGCAAGCATCATCTTTGACCCCATGACCCAGACAAAGCTACAGGTAATAAACGGGCGCATAGTCTTTTCTCTAAACCTGAACGCACACACACACACAGAATATTAGATATTAACATTGTCTTATAATCTGTTTTTCCCTTTAACAATGAATTATGGCTAATTTTATATATCATCAATTTTCTACAATATTACTTTTAATGGTTGCATGGAATTTCATTACATAAAATTTGCTAAAATTGATTTAACCAATCCCCTATTATTATAAAACATATATTATGAGGGGAGGGACTTTTAGGGCTGTGAAACTACTCTGTATGATATTATAATGGTGGGTACATGTCACTATACATTTTTCAAAACCCATAGAAATTATAACATCAAGTGAACCCAATGTAAACTTCATATGTAAACAAACAAACCACTCTGGGGTGAGATGAGATAATGGGGAAAGCCATGAGCCAGTCGGGGCAGGGGCACACGGGAAATCTGTATCTTCCACACAGTTTTGCTGTGAGTCTAAAATGTCTCTAAAAAATAAAGTCTAATATATCAGGATGAGCATACTTCTGTATAATACTGTTGGAACATGTCTATTTCCTTAAGATAAATTCTGTTACATAGAATTGTCTGGTCAAAGGATATGCTAACAACTTGTTACCGAGTTGCCTTGCAGAAACTTTTGGTAACTTACACATCTAACCGGAATACACTTGAGTTGACTCTTGGTCCCTGACTCCATACTGTCCATATGGCATTTCATTCCTCACTTCCATCTACCCCACCCTCAAAACAGTGCTGTAAAACATGATTGGATGTTTCTCTCAACAACATCCCTATTTTCTTAACCTCGGTATAGTGCCAAGTTCACTCCTTCAATTACTAGCTAGGTGCATCTCTGAGAAAATGTATGCCATGCTAATTTGTCTTTATTTAAAATTTCAAAGAAACTCCCACATGGATCCCAGATGTTGACCATT
The DNA here is from genome assembly GCF_040802235.1 of Manis javanica. Classification (NCBI taxonomy): domain Eukaryota; kingdom Metazoa; phylum Chordata; class Mammalia; order Pholidota; family Manidae; genus Manis; species Manis javanica. Next base: position 1,312,356 of record NC_133170.1, on the reverse strand, counting down.
TAATATAAGAAGGTGTTTCCTCATTATACAAACATGGTACGTGTCCAAAATATTGGCATTGTTTAGTTTATGAATCACTTAAAATAACTATATCACAGAAAACAATGGTTCATGTGTGAGTCATAAATTAAACAATGCCAATGTTTTGATCTGTACCACATTTGTACAATATGGAAACACCTTCATGGATTAAACGGTCAACATCTGGAATCCATTTGGGGGCTTTAACAAATTAATGCTGCATTTTCTTAAATTGTCCCAGTGTATAAAGAAATCTAAAATGGAGGCAGTTTCTACAAAAATTTCCCTGCCACAAATATTCTTGCAAATAGTATAATGCTTGATTAGTACGAAAGCTTAAGTCAAATTCCATTACAGGGGATGCCAAGGGCTTCTAGGTCTTCCACTTTTGTTTATTCTACATATTTTGCTGTGATCCTGTAGAATAAAGTTGTACTGGGTTAAACAGTCGTTCTCAAAAAGATATGTCCCTGTCCTAACTCCTGGAACCTGTGAATGTGACCTTATTTGAAAAAAGGAACTTGGCAGAAGCAATTAAGGATCTTGAGATACAATCACCCTGGACTTAGAATCGGTTCTGGATCCAATGACAGGAGAAAGCAGAGAGGCGGGCACTGGGGCCACGCAGCCCGAGCCGAAAAACTCCGTCAGCCACCAGGACCTGGAAGAGGCGGCTTCCTGAGCCCTCAAAGGGCCACGGCCCTCCTGACATCTTGATTTTGGATTCTGACATCCAGAATTGTGAGAGAATAGATTTCTGTTGTTTTAAGCTGTGCAGCTTGTGGTAATCTAGATGGCAGCCCCTAGGAGCCAACAGGGCAAATTCATAGTAATAGGATTAGATCTACCTTATGAATTAATTCTATCATTGGACTGTGTTCAAATTTGACTCTGAATTACCAAAATTGGCTTTCAACTACCATCAAGTGTGCGATGGTTCTGCTTTGGGCTTAAATAACACTGAAGACTCCCTTTTAGTCTTGGAATGCTCTGCTAGCAAAAGATTCTCCCCATAATTTGTTTTTCAATTTTGAGAGAATATCCATAGAGTTGTGAGGGTCATGGGACTCTGACTAGGCAAAGAAGCTTTTCCACCTTGGCAAAACCTGGCGGCAGATGCCACATACCCACTAGTTTGCTTGATTTCTGCCCCCCCTTACTGAGGTGGAATACTACCCTACACGAGCAGGTGTGTGGCCAGCCACGTCCTGGAATCCAGGTCTGTACACTCTTGTTTCCGAATGGATGGGGTATTTTTAATGAACTTCATGGTGTCTTGTGGAAGAAATTCTCCAGGTGGTACATTTGATACTACTTGACATTCAACCCCACCGATAGTATGAGTCGAAACTCCCTCAATTTTCATCCTACATCTTATGTTGGCTGAGCTTTCATTTAGCTACAAGAAGTAATAAGGGTCAGATTGTTTTTCCTAAGCATACTTTATGGCTCAGGAGCCCGTGATCACTCTTTCCACGACCTGCCATCTCCTGGCCCATCCCCTGGTCCACCAAAAGTGAGTGAATCACACTAGAATATTACGCATTCATCATAATTTCAAAGAATTTTTAATGGCATATGAAAATGTTCTCTGTATAAAGTTGAGTTTTATTTAGACACACACACACATTTACATAAACATATATACACACTCAAAAGTGAAATATTTTTCACAAAAGAGCTACCACAAAATTGGCTTTCCCCAGATGGTAGAATTACACATTTTTTCTTTGATAGCTATATTTTCAAGTGTGTATTTATAATGAGTATGTATAACTTTTATAACCAAAAAATTAATGTAAAGGAATCCGACTAATACATGGAAGCTAAGAGCCATCTTTGCAGGCTAGTACTATGACCTTAAGGTAGTTCTTGTTTCAGAAATGGTTTAGGATGTAAATTAATTCTGTGAAATTATCCCTACCTATTCAGTAATACTTGTCACCTGATTCCCCACTCTTTGTTATTTGCTTTTCCTCCACTCTTCCCACCCACCACGGGCACAGGTCGATCTGAGGCTGAGAAGGTAGAAAGAGCAGAAGGTGGGGTGCGCTGCGGACAAAAGACAGCCGAGCTCTTGGGCCCCTTCTGGCCCTTCTCGGGGCCGACGTGGCCGAATGCAGGACAGACAGCATAGAAAGCCAGCAAAGGCCAAGCAGCTTGTGTGAAGGGCGGAGCCCTTGATAAGCCTCCCCTCTCACCACTGCAAATGGAAGGGATTTGGGGAGGATGTCAGAAGATTACTTTTTCCCCCAGTTTTATTGGATCCAGGCACAGGAGCATGGGTATTTCAAATGTTTGGCAAGAAGAACAGACTATAAATTTCTTGAGGGCAATGACACTCTCTCCCTCCTACTTGTTTGCACAGAGCCTAGGACAGCGCTCACACATGGTGCCCAGGAGGTGTGGAAACCTGTATTTGCATGATTTCAGATGAAGGCAGCATCTAGAGCCTTAGGAACACAGCGGAATGAGCTCCACTGTATTAAAGATGAGCGGAGCTTGACAAAAATGGGCCACAGAGCAGGCAGGGGAGCACGTAGCTTGTAGGTATACACGTAACGTCAGAACGGCGAGTAAAGGGGCCAGAAAGGGCATGTGTCATTTGGGTGGACATATTTAATTATGATTTTATATTCAAAAAGTGAAAAAAATATATGTATAATGATTCTGGGTGGTGGGATGGGAGGTGTGAATGTTGAAGAATATGTGTGAACATATGTCCAGATCTGAGCACATACCCAAAACTGGATAGAAAGGATGCCATTTTCATGTCTATGGATTTTTAAAGTTCAAGAACCGACAGACTAAATAATCGGGTTCCCCATTCAACCAACCTCCTTGCTCAGGAACCAGAGCTGCCTTTTCAATGTCAAAGATCTCCAGGTCCAGTGACCATTCCTAACCTGCTTATATACTTTCAACCCTCCACATTTAGCTTTAAAAAACATTTATCTTTATAAAAGCTAGAGGATACTGCCCATCATTTTTCCATCTCATCTGCTCAAGATCCACTAGACAATTTCTCTTGAAACGTTTTAAATACTTTCGCCCCCAGGCTTCTGCAGCCCTGGCGCATATCAGAGCTCTGCCCCGGGAAGCGGACGCCGCGTGTACTGTGCCCCCTGGACGGAGTCCGTGTCTAGACGAGGGAGGAGATACCCGTGTAGGTGGAGGACGGCGGGCAGAGCTCCAGCGCAGGGAGAGGGGAGGCCCGCGCCGCTCAGAACCGAGCTCAGAGCCTCTCCGCAGGGCAGGTAAGTACCCACCTGGGTCTCGCTGTGAGCTCATGCGCCCCCAAGGCGCCACTCATACATTCACCCAAAGCATACTTTTCCTGAGCCTTCACATATTCCAAGCAGAAACCAAGTCGGAGATGTATTTGTCTATTCAAAAATCAGGCCAATCTCACAGAGAGAAGCCTCTGCTGGGTCTCAGAGTTTGGGGTGAAACCCTGGGGGCCGATCAGACAACACCAGTGAGACCCCTTCTAAAGCCTGGGTATCAGAGGACCACGATTCAGGTTTCTCTCATTTGATTTTCAAGTTAGTCGCAAGGAACGATGATTACAGATGAGCACTTTATGATTTTTAACAGAGTGATTAAAAAATATATTTCCAAATATATATATATGTGTGTGTGTGTGTGTGTGTGTGTGTGTGTGTGTGTTTGTGTGTGTATTTCCAGTTTACACTTAAAACACTCCTATGGGACTGTTCTCCACTCCATAGGGGCTTCAGAGCTGGAAGCTTTTGCAATTCTTTACTGTCCTTAAACCTCAAAACTAATAGGGAATACTAAGAAAACCATCCCCCAGTAAGAGGTTATAAAGTACAATGTGCTTCTAAATTTCTTTAATAAAGCACACGGCAACCCCCAAGACACAGATCTCACAATGCGTCCATAGCTAGGACAACAGACTCCACAGCAGCCTCCACCTCCACGTGGTTGGTGAGACTTCAGGATCTGAAACTTGACTGCCGGGGTCCAAACCCCATTTATTAACCTTATCACCTTGGGCAGGCACCCTACCCGCACCGCCCTGAGTCTGGGTAACAGGAACGCTGGCAGTGTAAGTGCCTACATCACAGGGTTATTCTAATAAGGACTGAATCGTTAATCCACCCTGAAGACCTAGCGGAGACTCCAGAATGCAGGAAGAACCCCAACACATGGAAATGAGGTTAACATTATATTATACAGAGAAAGGAAACCATATTACAAATCATTTTAAGACAGGTTTTAAATTTTAAATTGTGAGCAGATTCCTCCCCTTCCTCCCCGAAAGGGGATCTGAGACAAGCTTCTTTTGAGATGACTTTTCCATAAAAGATCTCATGATAAAGACAGGCTAACCTATACGCATTCAAATTCCATTCACACAAAATAAGTTCTTGATGCTGACCAAAACCCCTTACTTTCTGAAATACCGCCTTTTCTAAACCCTGAACCTTCAAAATCTAAAGCTAAGAGCCAATTAGGAGCCACTCTCTTTCCATGGCTTTCTCACTAACAAAATTCCACATCAAGAATTTCTAATGTTTCTTGTCCACAAATTAATAATAACCTAGTTCAAAACCACATCATTTCCTTTTTCTGTCTCATTTCCTTCAAAGTGAAATATAATTTTTTCTTGGACCTGGAATAAAAATTTCTAGATTAATTAAGTAAATTGCTACCAGAAATGCAATTTTATAATAATACTATTTCAGGATACTCAAAAAAAAACCACACAAAACATCTGTGTGGTGTTTGTTAATACATAAAAATAACCTAATATATATAGAGCATACCACCTAAGTGGAAAATTGAGTCTCTAACTACAAGTGTAAACAGAAATAACTATAAGATCCATCATCACTGTATTTTGAAGTCCAGGTGGGAACATTTGAAGAACTACAACACTTCTTGAAGTCTTCACCAGAGGTCACAAACTGCATGGCACACACGTTTTGGTTGGCCAACACCGTATTTTAAAAATTATTAAATTCAAGTATCTTTACGTGGGCCATGCCCTCTTTTCACCTGACAGGCCCTTAAAGGCATTTTATTTTGCAAACCTTGACTAAGGCCCATTCTTAAGAGAAGGGATGAAAAGATAAATTAGTTGAATAGGTACCTCCCTCCCTCACTGATGGCCTGGTAAGGGGCAGAGCTTAGAAATTAAGGATACTAATCATTTCATTCAGAAATCCTTCCGGTTTACTTTCTGGGTTGACTTAAAATACATGCTTTCAGTGTATGAATCTAACAGTGGTTCATTTGATTAGGATTACTAAGCTGTTAAAATTCACTGATGGCTGGATACTGAAAAAAAACAGGAAATAGAGAATATTTTAAAACATGTCCTTGGGTATGAAAATTTACACTGAAATCCAAATTTCACATTATTTTTTTTTTAATTAACATTTGGGTCAATGGTTTTTCTTCATATAAAAGGAAATGTAATATTAAAAGAGGAACTAGTTTCTACTAATGTGTTTTAATGAATATTTATACACACACACGTAGAGATACGCATGCATCTACTCAGAGCAGGGGCTGAGCCAACTGGTACTCTCAGTCTGTCCCATCCACTGTTCCTTCTGGAGATTCTGTTCCGCCGACAAATTAAGTCTGAATCTGGGACCCAAAAAGAGAACATAGGAGAGAGTTTTCCTAAAGCATTAGTTCATGGATCACTCCAGAGGTGTTAGGTTTTAGGCACTGATGAGACACAGGGTAGCTGGCTTTAGATCCAAAGCTAAGTGTTATCAGCTAAGTGTTCTAAGTCAACACGGAGGGATGCTCGCTTCCGTTCAGACAGACTCGGTGAGCGCGCCCTCGCTTCCAGCTTCTCCAGGACACACGAACAAGGCACCTGGCAGGGCCCGTGCCACCGGGCACAGTGCCCCGGGACCCTCCCGGGTGAGTCTGTCCAAGGGCTCCGGTGCGCTTTCTCTCCACCTCGGGCTCGGCTGCCGGCAGACTTCCCAGAGCGAAGGGCACGGAGCAGGGAAACCCGGCGCAGGCCGGGCCAGGGGGTCCTCTTGGAGGCCCACTTCCTGGACACACCTGTTGGAAAGCACTTCTTTTTCTTTGAAGTTCCGCCACTTCATCCTTCTGTTCTGAAACCAAATTTTCACCTATTGATAAAATAATTGGACAAGGTGATCACTTATTCCACGTTACTTCATTTCAGCATTTCAAGCTGTTTTCTCCTACTGTTCCTTCTACAGAATACTCGATTACGTGAGCCAGCCTAGCGAAGTCCTCGTGGGCTCCTTCCAAAATTAATTTAGTGCAACATCCTCACACATTTGTGAAACAAAATGACTGTGGTAAATCGGTTACATCTTGTACGTCTGACATCCTTCAAGATTGACTCAACTTCTTCCATATTTTAAAACAATGTAGTCTGTGTTAACTTATTTACTCAAAGGAAATGTTACTAGCCACAGCATCTGACTGTTTATTTTGTGCCAAGTATCAGGCCATGCACTCTACACAGATTATATAACGTGATCTTCACAGTGACCACACAGTCCTCATTTCACACATAAGAAGACTGGGCATGAGTTTCAGGACGATAAACCAGTTCAAGGTCACACAGCTTGTACAATGGTTGAAACAGCCCAGAATCCACGACTGTTCCACTCCAGAGCCCAGGTTCTTAAAAACAGTCAGATCTCCGCAACTTTTGGAGACTAGATTGAGAATACATTCTATAACATACTGATAAGTTGCAGGCTTTATACAGTTTCCAAGTCTGATTGCTCCCAAGATTTATCAAACTCAAAGAACTAGGCCTAATAAATACCATGGATTGTAATTAACCCGGAAGTGCTCGTGATGGTGTTTTCTAACGTGAGCCATGCTTTCCGCTCACCCCGCCTGAGTTGCTCTTTACTGTTAACCTCTCTCTTTACTGACGAGGGAGTCAGCTGTGCCCGAAAAGAGACTTCAGCTGGTTTCCTGGTATCTCGAAAACCAATGCCATTGTTTTCCTGTGTATTACACTGCATACTGCAGTTTACATCCTGCCATCTACAGTTTAGTAGATTTCTACTTTTAAAACAAAAACTGGAAAATTTTTACTCAAAGAAATAATTATTAAAGTATATCAACCAGATATGCCTCCCAAAGAAAGGAAAAAAATTCTAAGATGGGCTTTCCAGGTTGGTGGAAATATTTCTTCACTCGTTCAACTTGTTCGGTGATGTTCCAAATGGCTATAAAAGGAAACCTGCACCAGGCAACTGAATCCAAAAGAATGCCGTACCCTACAGCCCTGTGACTAAGGCTTTTCATAAGGAAACAGTACTAGTGTATTCGGTTCTATTCACAAACTCATCTATTATCTGCAGCGTGTATTTACTCCTGGAATTGGTGTATTTCTAGTGGGTTTGCACTAAGACACTTATTTGTTTCCAATAGTGATTCTTGCCTTTCTCATCACATTCATTACGTTCTTCTTTCCTTAGCTTTTCAGTGTATCTAGAATATTTTTGAGTGATGTCTCAAGATAAAACAAAACCTGAAAGAAGCGTCTTTACAATGAATGGTATTAGCACAAATGTACACATTTGGGGGAAAAAATCATAAGATGAATGTTCTACCTCTCAACAAACATAAAAACGAATTCCAGATGGATTAAGCAGCTAAGTGTAAAAACAAAACTATGGAAGTTCTAGAAGGAAACATAAGAGATCATCAATATAGCCTTCAGGAGAGGAATGTTTTCTTCAGCATGACATAAAACCCTGGGGCCACAAAGAAGAAGAAGACAGAACAGGCCACATAAAAATGAGAAATTTCTGTAAAAATAAAGATACCATAAACTATGAAAAAGCCACAAACTACCCACAAGAATTAAAAGCAGGGACTCAAAAGATACTTGAGCACCCAGGTTCATAGCAGCATTATCTGTGAGAGCCAAAAGGTGGCAGCAACCCACGTGTCCAGTGACGGATAAATGCATAACAAGCTGTGGTATATCCATGTCATGGAATACTACACAGCCTTAAAAAGTAAGGAAATTCTGTCACATGCTACAATAGTTGAAACTGCAAGACAATTATGCTGAGTGAAATATGCTCACCACAAAGGGACAAATACAGAATGACTCCATTTATATGAGACACTTAGTGTAGTCAAATTCATACAGACAGAAAGTACTTAGTGGCTGCCAGGGGCTCTGGGTAGGAGGGGGTCATCATTTACCAGGTACAAGTTTCAGTTTTGCAAGATGAAAATATTCTGGAGATGGAGGGCGGGGATGGTTGCACAACAATGTGAAATATACTTAATGCCACTAAATGGTATACCTAAAAATGGTAAATTTTGTGTTATATATAATTTGCCACAAACTTGGAGAGGCTTTTAGCCATGGCTGTGTAACAGGAAAATGTCACTAGCTATAATATTCCAAATATTTTGATTAACAGCCAAAATAATTGCGGCATATCAACAAAGATAATATGACAGACATAAATGGTGTAGCCAGGAAAAGATCAATTTTCTGATCTTTGGAAGCTGATACATGGAAGCCAGGTGGGTGCAGCTGCGCCAGGAAAGCATATGTGCCTTAGGGGCTGCCGGCCCCCTGGCGAGGGCCCTCGTGCACGGAGGTCCTGCACAGCTGTCTGGGGTGGCCCCACGTGATGCAGAGCATGAAACCCAGAATCAGGTGGCCAGGAGTGGCCCGGCTCCAAAGCAGCTTCCCTGTGTGACCCTGGACCCAGTCCACTCCTCATTTCCTCGCTAGGAAATAGGGTGAGGATGGTGCTTCTCTCATAAGGTGTTTATAAGAATTAAACAGGAAAACGCTAGTGGCTTATCCTGCCAATTATTTATCATAAGCAGGCCAATCTTCAAAAGATAAAACAGCTGGTAAAATGATTAAAAGATCCTCAAGTTCTGGTAACTGGAAAATTCAGATTAAAAAAGTAAATAATCTGTGTGGGTGTACAGGTGATTTGTGCTCTCCTTCAGAGGCAGCAAAATACATACAGAGTAGGATCCTGTTTTTATTTAAAAACATATATAGACAGTTCTAGTCTCGGTTTCCTCATTTGTACAATAGGGATAATAAAAACAGCTACCTTATAAGGATAAATGACATCAAATGTAAGGGTGCCTGGTAGCCGTTAGGCATGTGTTTGTGTTATTATATGTTTGTTCATATACAATGCAGACATATATTTAAAAAATAATACGTGGTATGTCAATAAATTCAAAGCCATTTATAAATGACTATAGAACCAGAGTTGGGTTGGACGGGGAATGAGTTTTCATCTTTAACTTTACCAATTTCCCTTTTGTTTGAGTTTGTTGTAATAAATGCCATGTCTTAAGTGTGTAATTAGATCTATATGTGAATAAGAAAATGTTAAATTGATTCTGAGATGTTCACCAAATTCAGTAAGATAAAAAGCATTCATTCCTGAGGTGCCTGAATTTTTAAAACAATATAATCACCTATGTGAAACTACGCACCTGTGGATGAGAACTGGATGATAACAAAAAGGAGCACTATTTCCTTGAATGGAGAGATTATGAGCATCCCCTCATAAATATGCTTTAATTTGCACGCACTGTCTTTTCAACAGTCTATTTTTAAGAAAATGGGCTGCACTATCAGAGACGTTGACACTTTCTCAGAGCTCTGCAGATCCAACCCAGCCACTTTTCGTCTCCAGAGGCACCCCTAAGCTCCCAGACCTGCACCTTTTCTCCCCTCGGGAGTTTCTCATCCATGCCAATGAGTCGCAGGCCAAGCCTGCTGAGTGCCCACGTGGTCCTGCTCAGGCCCAGTAATGCCAGAGGACCGGAGAGTCCCATCACCAGCTCCCCCTGGGGATGTAGGACAGTCAGGGGGCTGTCCCTCCAGAGAGAGGGTCGTGTGAGGCTCCACTGAGGACCACAGAGGCGGCGCCTCCACTCGGCAGCATAGCTGACCTGCAATGGCGTCTGCAGAGCGATTGTCCTGTGTGTTACCTAACCGCTCTCACACTTCTGATTTATTTTCCCAGGTGGCTGTAAAAATTCCTGGGTGCAAGGAGAGCACCCTAATCCGCCCCCATCAATATTCCCTCTTTCTGCCCACCTAGCAGTGTCTTGCACACAACAGCCCATCAAGGTACAGCTGCTGATGTGTCATATGCACAAGCTGCTCTGGGGCATAGACAGAATTCCTCTGTGTGTCCCCATTCTGTAAATAAGAAACTGGGGCACCAAGCAGCCAGTTAAGGTGATGGGGTCACCAGCACCGCACCTCGAGGAGACCACGCTGGCTGGGCTGACCCAGGCTGGCTACCCTCTCCCACACCACAGAACTTTTCCCCACGACTAGAAAGAATTGGGCAGTGGAGGGTGGAGAGCCCTGCCCTAGGGGAAGGAAGCAGGGTCAAGGCGAGTTTCATGCCAAAATAGCTGGTTTAGTGAAATCTGAAGTTAGAAACCAGGTCATTTGTACTGAAGGAAGAACACGAGAGTGTGGTGGCTGACACAGAGCCCGCTGCCAGCCCTTCAGTGCCCCGATGCTGATACATGGAAGCCAGGTGGGTGCAGCTGCGCCAGGAAAGCATATGTGCCTTAGGGGCTGCCGGCCCCCTGGCGAGGGCCCTCGTGCACGGAGGTCCTGCACAGCTGTCTGGGGTGGCCCCACGTGATGCAGAGCATGAAACCCAGAATCAGGTGGCCAGGAGTGGCCCGGCTCCAAAGCAGCTTCCCTGTGTGACCCTGGACCCAGTCCACTCCTCATTTCCTCGCTAGGAAATAGGGTGAGGATGGTGCTTCTCTCATAAGGTGTTTATAAGAATTAAACAGGAAAACGCTAGTGGCTTATCCTGCCAATTATTTATCGTAAGCAGGCCAATCTTCAAATGGAGTATTCTGTACTTCCCAAAAGGCCAGGAAACCTTGTTCAAAGTTATAGGAAAAACATCAGTGCCCCGAAAGGGTTTGTAAGTATCACAAATGTAACATTACTTAACTGTACTCGACATCAGACCAAACTGTGAAATGACAAAATCCATTAAAATCATGAGCCCCTCATTCATGCCTAGATCGTGGATTGGGATTAAGACGGCAGGAACACTGGCTCCTGCTTGGAATTGGGCAGCCTGCTTCCCTGAAAACAGAGCAAACAATTGGATGATATAAACGCCACATCCTTAACATTTCCTTCATTTGGGAAGAACTAATGAACCTCTCAGTAAATGGACTGATTTCCAAACAGGAAATGGGACCTATGTTCCCACCCACTAAAAATCATGAAAATCACTTCAACAACACCTGAGTGTCCAGCACAAAGCCAAGTACAACAGACACTTGGCAAGTGGAGGGGCTCCTTATGCCCCCCGCCCCCCAGCAGATCCGGAGCCACAGGCACTGCCCTGCCCTCCCGTACCTGCGATTCCTTCAGGCCCAAGCTGATGGCAAGTTTCTTTCGGTCTGTCTTGCTGATATATTTCTGCTTCTGGAACATTTTCTCCAGAGCTTTTCTCTGTTCCTCAGAAAAGACGGCTCTTCTTAAAATACCCCTCCGAGCTTTAGCATTAGAGTCCTGAGCCAGGAGAGGCAGCCCTCCACCTTCTCCTAGAGGAAAGATAGAGAAGCCCAGTTAGTGTCGGCGAGCAGTCAGTCTGTCCGTCCCCAGGCAGCATCCTCCTCCTTGGTACCACGGCCAGATTATCCCGTCTCTGGACTCTGAACACCTAGACCAGCGCTTCTTACTCTGCTGAGAATCTGATAAATGTCCTTTGCTCCCCATTGGGGAAAAAGTGCACATGGCAGTCTCCAGTTTTGCATGTTATGTCAGAAAGCCCGTGATCCCAGGTTACAAAACACCTATGTGGAACAAGCTGTAGGTAATTTAAACACATCTGTTTTCTCTTATTCTTCATTTATGCATTCATTTGTTCTCTCAACAAATTTTTGAACACTTGGCTTATGCCAGGCCCTGTGCTCAGGGCTACACTTTGAGAAATAAGACAAATGCTTTATCACACCCTCAGGCATTTATTTACTGACCCAGCATCACAGCGTGATGAAGCACCCCAGGGCAGGCCCTTTGGGGGCACAGAACAAGGGGCTGGTCTCCATCTGTGTGTCCGGGGAAAGCCTGCAGAGATGGTGGGTCTAAGAAGGAGGGTCTGGGAGACCCCCAGTCACCACCACCCCCAGTTCAGGTGGTCATCAGCTCCTTCATGTCAGAGCCACTTCCTCTATTTCCTGCCTTCCTGTGGCCAGCACAGCCCTGATGTCCACCCCTGAGAGTTTCGTTCATCATCCACCATTCATTCTTCACTCACTGCGCTTCCTGGTTTGGGGGGCAGAATAATGGCCTTCCTAAAGATGCCCACATCCCGGTGCCCACAACCTGTGATACATCACATTATATGGCAACACAGCGTTAGGATGCAAATGGAATTACATGTGCTAATTAGCTGGCCTTGAGGTTGGTAGAGTGCCCAGGGGCACCCAGGAGGGCCTGCTGTAATCACAAGGGTCCTCATAACTGGGAGAGGCAGGCAAAAGAGGTCACAGTCAGAGACCTGAAGATGCTATGTTCTTGCTTTGGAGGTGGACACAGGTGCCACTAGAAGCTGGAGAAGGTAAGGCAATGACTCTCCCCCGGGGCACCCAGGAAGGGACACCCCGATGTTAGCCGAGTGAGGCCCGTTCCAGCCTGAGGTCGTCCAGAGTTGCAAGATCCTAAGTCTGTGTTGTGTTAAGGTGTGAGGCCTGTGGAAATCTGTGACAGCAGCAGGAGGACACTAGTACGCTGGCCGTCAGGCTCACTGGCTATTTCCTGAGGAAGCCAGACAAATGGCACGTGGTCCCTGCCTTCTTACGGGAGGACTGAGCCACGAACACCACTTGAGACTAAAGGTACCAGGAGAGCACGTTCTCCAGTTTATGGCCATAGCTGGTATGCATTTTGGTGCTTAATGATTATTTCTAGACAAACAAGCAAAAAATGTGTTAAGTACAGGAACCGAAGGATCTACAAAATGCTTTGGTACCACAGAGGAGGAGATGATGAGTTCAGACAAAAGTTAGGCTGAGCCAAGTCTAAAAGAACAACTGAGCTCAAGAGGGTAGGATTGAAGGCCAGGGCCTCAGAGTGACCTGCACGTCTAGAAGTGTGAAGGCACAGGGAATACAGTCTCCAAGGAAAACGAGCAGCCTCAAGGCAGGGGTGCCCCTTAGATGGAGTGTGTGTTCCCCAGTTTACCATTGCCCACCTGGCTTGTTTTACTACCTGCCAGGCTCCAGAAAACATTTGGACCTCCAGCACAAAGACCGTGAAGTAGAACGGAGCCAGATCACAGGGGACTACAAGGATCCGGCCACGACCCAATAGTGAGTGAGGATCACTCAGAGGTGTTTAGGCAGGTGTGACATACCAGCAACCATATGCTGAGCATATAAAAAGCATGTAAAACACACTGAGCATATACAGTGTGACTCTGTCCTGTCCTACGTCCCCTATGCTAAGCCACTGAAGTGCATCATTTTACCTAGTCAACCAATCTATGCCAGGAATGCTACTATTATTCTTCCCATTTCACAAGCAAACAAAATGAGGCTTAGGCAGCTTAAGAACTCTGTCCAAGGTCACACGGCCAGGGTTTCACCTGGGAAGACTGATTCTTCTGGTCAAGACACTCGGTTGTTTTCAAACTCCCTGGCAAGTCATACAGACCTTACCCCATTTAGTGGCTAAGTTAGACCTGGTTCTTGTGTACCAGCGTCCCTTTTAAAGTGAGTCTCCAGGACTGAACAGGTGTCGGCAGTCTGGCCATTAGGGAGCCCAGTAGGACTATTCCCTCTCACGTTCTGGACATGCTGGTTCTGAAAGCACAGCGGCGGGTTCCCACGTTGCTCTGCAGACACGGCTGAGCTATCAGCACAGCCCTCGCCTGCTCTGCTCTACTCGGCCAGCTCGCGCCCTCCCCTATTCCGCGCATGCGCACATGTAACGGGGAATCTGGAATCAGGACTTTATCAGCTGCCATATTAGATCTCACATTGGGTTCGGGCAAGAGATGTAGAGCGGATCAGGCACAGGCACCCCATGTCACCAAGGGGTCCCCGTCCCCGCCCCCACCCTCCACGACGCATGAGCATTTGGGAAGAACGGGAGCTCCGTCCCAGGAATGTCACACAGGTCCTTTCACTGCCTCTGTAGAGCCGCTGAATAGAGCCATCAACTTGGAAAATCTACTTCTTTGAGCCTCTGACTCCTTTGAACATTCTTCCTGGTTGGCCGAGTGTCATTTATGCCCAGAGCTCCCCTCCCTTCCCTACCGAGAAGTCAAAACCTATATTCAACTTATTGAACAAACTTGATTCTATTTTCAACGAAATAATTAGGCTTCTTTCTCTATTAAAACAAGATGCCGTGTCCCCCTGGAGATCTTAGACCCTAAAGAGAAGTTCTTGAAAGAGCAGCTTCCACGCAGCCGGCAGTGGGTCTCCGCAGGTGCAGGCGGTCCTCAGCTGCCAGGCCAGGAGGCCGGAGCAGGAAACAGCACCGCCAGCCGAGAAAGACACGCCCAGGACCCCCTACATTCACAGCAATAAAAATGCCCCCCGTCTGCCTTCAACAAAATCCTGTATTTACACTGGGAGAGTATATTACGTTCTTTTAACAAGGAAGGGAAGAAAGTACAATGATCTTAAAAGGTAGAATATAAGCTCATCTCCCAGGAAAAAGGCAGACAGCTTGTCCCATAGGAATATTACCCTGCTTGTATTTTTATAATGCTCTAAATTTAAACTTTGTTTTTTAATGCCTAAAAGTCTCTAAAGGTCAGATTCAAGCTGGGCATTCAAAGACAGAACAAAATATCTGATTGCTTTAATTAGCTATTTGACATAATTAAGACTCCTATACTTTTTCAGGTATTTTTTTAAGGTCATTTCTTGCATAACTTCCACAACTTTCCATTTCATGTTAGCTGAGAAATGTTTTTATTTTGAAAAGAACTTCATGGAGATGATATCAAAGATTTTCCTTACACTGCTTAGGGGGGAGGACGCACATTTATGACAGCCTTTTCGTGGTTCCCTCCATTGTATAGGTTGTTTAAATAGCTTCTTCCATCATTTTTTGTATGAGAAGGGCGCTGGAGCAATGATGGTTCCCACACTATGACAAGTCAATCATAAATTATAACAAGGGAAGTTAAATCAGTTTCCAATACGTGAGTCACGTTAAAAAAGTCAAAATGGTATTTCACTTGCTGGTTATAGACGTGTTGATCTGAGGCCACACTTGTGGAAAGTGTGAAGTCAATATTGTGAGCAGTGATGAAGGCCACTGACTTCACCATTTATTACAATTTTTAGTATACACCTTAATTTTGGCTGTCCATGTTGAAACTTAATGCAAGACTACTCAGACTGCTCATCGTCCTCTTTTCATACAGTGGAAAAAAATGTAAATGCTTGGACATAAAAATCATTCTTATTATTGAAAAAAAGGATAAAAGAAAGAGAAAATCTAGTAAATGCCTTACATAAGAATTACTGTGCAGATAGATGTAAGCGTTATTAGCTGTTCCTTGATACCATGGTTATATATGCAAAATTCTTTATTGACAGCATGAAATCCACCCCTTTCATTATTTTTTGTTTCCGATATGATGAACATTATAAACAAACAAAACAAAAGATCCAGTTCAGATTCACAACTAAGGAGGCACAGAAGTTTATGAGAAACATTTGCAGCCTCCCTACACTGTTTTAAAACACCAACTGTGGAAACAGAGACAAGCCAGAGCCAGCACACCCCACCCTTGCCCTTAGCGTGCGGATCTCCCCCCTGCATGTTGAGGTCAGTAAAAGATACACGCGTCCAGGGACGGACACCACAACCTACAGCAGTTTTGCTGAGAGTTGAAGAGGGCAGCACTGAGAAGCACATGCAGGAAAAGGGGACTTGCTCAAAATAATATTTCAAGCAATTGAGAAGATGAAATTATCTAGAAAATGTCTTTAGAATTCTTTTTTGTTCTCTCTTCATTCAACCAGCCCGGGCATTAGTCCCGTTTTATGGCTTAGAGACTATCATTAAAACACTACCATAAATAAATAAACACACACATACGTGAATGTCCACCTATTATGTGACATTTTTTGTCCATTTCCACTTACCTAAACCACACTGCCAGGGATTTTCTAAAGTAGAGGACCAGTGTTGCATCAAGGTGAAATATACTAGCTGTGGGGCTGCTTTTAATCTCCATGGTGGAATACAACACTACAGATTTCATTCCACAGAGATGCCCCTAGGCTACCGTATCAGATATTTGGGTTTTAAACCTCTACTCCAGCAATCTTTTCCTGATACCCTAATCTATGGTGATAAATGTCTCCTTAATTTGCACAGCAGTTTTCAGTTGCCCGCATGGGGGGACCACCTTGAAGGAGCGAGCCAAGGGTTTAGTCACGGTTTCTACTTTCCTGTTTGAATCAATACATTCTAGTTAAATGGACAATTAATAGGTCACTTCCAAAATAGTAGCGTGTCAGTCCTGGTTCATAAACAATCCCCACAGCTGATAATGGGCCCTATGTATTCAGCAAGCCCTGTATACAATGAGCCCATCCACTAAATCCCCTTTCAGGTGGACACGGTTATATGGGAAGATGAGCTAGAAAGAGTCTATAAAAGTCAGTTTCACTCACTGCTTTATTTCTCGGTCAAGTGCTTTAAATGGTGCCCAGAAATTCACTCGGGATGTGAGACAGGAGAAAAGACTGGCACACAGAGCCTTGCTTTATTGGCCACACAAAAGGGCAACTGACCCCTGCCCAGGCCTTTTCCATGCAAAATGCTTCCTAAAGTTCACCTGCACAGTGAAAAATCACGAGGTCGCGTGGGGACGAGCCCAGTGAATGTGGTGATGGCCTACAGCACGGCTGCATTGTGGGGGGTCCCCTGTGAGGCGCCCCGTGGGAAAGCGCCAGCCCCTGACGAGACGCTTGCGGCTCATTGAACGGCCAGCTTTTGCTGCCCCACTTGTCAGGGATCCCTCTGCTGACAAGCAACTGCTCTGCTGAAACATTCAAAACACACACACGCGGAGAGGCAGCGGGGTCCCCAACGCAGAGCCTGTCGCCTGACTGTGCAGCCGTTTCTTTTCACCGGACAGAGCAGTTTACCTGGAAGCATGTCTCCTCTCGGGCAGCAGGAACGAAGGAGCCCCTCCACCGGCCTTCTTTATCATAAATGCAAATTCCCTGCCTCCAGATTCCTGTCTGACCCAGAAATCTCAAGATCAAGGTGAACTTGTAGCGAAACACTTTTTTCTTTGCTTGGGAATGCGTGTGTGCACTCACTCTACAACTTTTTGAAAGTTGTCCTCCCTCCACCTCTGGACACTAGTAAAATTTTGTAATATTTGCAGAAACGCTCTCTTGAAAATACTTCCTATGACTCTGGTTGGTTTTCTCTAAGATCATACAAAGGAGGTACTTATCTCTTTTGACAATCTTGAACATTTTTAATTATTCACCATGGGCACGACGTGACTTTGTATGACATCTGAAACTGAATGGAAATTTTACACGGCACAATTTCTTAGCTTTCCTTCCCTCCTTTTTCTTCTTCTTTAAATGAGTACACATTTAATTGCTACACATTTCAGAAGAATCCAAACGGGTCCCTCTGAGACCTTTTCTATCAAACGGGAACCAGGTCGCTCCGCCCGGTGGGTGAGTGCGGGGTTTCAATGCCCTCAGAAACCTCCCACAATGGCTCAGTGTGCCCAGCTCTGATAAATCTCTGGAAAATTCCTGAATGGGAACGCTGTGAGTTCTAGTGGGGAATTAGCTCCTTGCCATCGCACTACCAATTAGGTTTCCAGACACATTAAATCCTGCTGCTTTGGTTTACAGAGGAGCTGAAGCCTTGCTGATGATGCGTGAAAACTTACTTGGAAAAGCAGTGGCGGATGCAGGGCGCTGGCAGGACTCACCGCAGCATGCCGAGCAGAGCGGGGGGGCGCTCAGAAAGCAAGGTTTGGAAGGCACTGCAGAGAAAGCATGGATCTCATTGATTAGCCGTTTTTTTCAGACAAGTTTCCTGAAAGCCACTGAGGAAAGCCCTTCATTTTCTGAGCCTTTACTTAGTTGTAACTCTTACTGAAATTAAAGTCATTTTAAAGGAACCCCATCGGTCAAAGACCTTGCCAAATAACTGAATCAAGACATGGAAGATGTGGTGGAACGCTTCAAATTATCGAAACCCAACTTAATAGTTCATTTTCTGTGTGGTCATAGTTGTAAGTAATAAATACTGACCACACATGACAGAGCAGCGCTGCCCAGGAGAACGCTCTGCGATGACGCCGGTGTCCTAGATGCGCACTATTCCATACGGCACCTGCCTGCCACCTTTGGCCACCGAGCACCTGCAATGTGGCTGATATGACTGTAACTGAATTCTTGAAGTATTTTAAATTAAATAGACTCATGTGGCCAGGGACTTTCACATTGGACAGCATAACTTGAGATACAATACTTACCAAGAAACAATTTGAACATTCAGTGTATAAGTTTAATTTTTTAAGAAGTATATCACTGTGCTATTTACTTTCAGAAGGTTCTTCGAAACACATAGTTTGTTGGAGTCCAAAGTTGGTAACAGCTTATTAACTGGGCAACTTCATGACAAAATGTTTTTTTCCAATCACTTTTATACATTTAAAAGTATTTGAAAATAGTAATAACATTTTCTCTCAAGAGAAATCTAGTTAACCTGAAAGCATTTGTGTTTATAGTATAAAGAGTTGCTGTAAAATTCTGTTCTACTCATTGCATAAAACTATTGCTACTCATGATGTTTTCATTACACATACATGGGATGGTTATCATTACTCTTGAAAAATGCAGAAATTTTAAACTTTGCTCCTCAGCAGATGAAAAATAGCTATAAGGGATGTCACAGAACATTAATAATTGCTCTTTACTGAGCCTTTGCTATATGCCAGCCTTTGGTTAAATACCCTGAATATTCCATATCCTGAGTATAACTGGGGTTAGTACAAGATAAATATAGGTGAGATTTCCTGAAGGTGGGCAGTTCTCTTTTACCACGCTACACCCAGCAGAGCATGTGACACATTCTTAGCAAATTTTCAATAAATTACTGAATGACTTATAAAACTAATAAACAGGAAACTTCTGATCTTAGATAACACACCTCTGACACACCCTGAAATATAGTCCATAACAGATAACCTCAAAATCTAGAACATGACTTGAAAATAAGTATTTTTATTACTCTCCCTTCATATTCAATGGCAACTTTTTTTTTCTTAATCTTACTTAGTGCATATTATTTTGATATGCATACATGCCTTTTTCAAGAACACAGTAATTTCAGACTTGTATTTTAATCAATCAATAAGCATGTGTTTATTTTCATCAATACTGTTGAAGGATATATCAAAATAAGTGCATTGTCCAATAAGAATTTTATAGTCTCAGGGTCCTTAATGCCTTCAAATTGCAAATTAATCATGAATGCAGGTTTTTCTATAATCCAATGGAAAGTTGTCAAGATTAATGTTCTTAGCTTAATATCTGGATTTTTCAAACAATAATGTTCGTCTTAATGCTGTTTTCAAAATATGGCAACTAAGCAACATATGATAAAGAGACCCTTTTGTTGTTTAAAAAGTACTATAAAACTTTTATTTCATTGTTATCATGTTGTTCTAATATTGACTGTAAAGAATGATAGAAATGATACACCATTTCATTTGAATTCAACATCCATCTCAAACTGTATTACAAGCATATGACATTATTCAGGCAATCATATTTTCCATTATTCCTATGAATATATGAAGTACTTTGACAAATGAAAATACATTTCTATGTACAAAAGCTGCTTCATTATGCTTATTCTCAAGCATTTTTGTTAACTAAATTATTTTGCCTCCAAAATAAACATGCCATAGATAATTAAGTTATGGCTTTTGTGCTGTTTGGTGTTTTAAATAAAAGTAAAAGAAAAAGACTCAGTAATGTTGCATTTACATAAGATGAAACATTTATCATGACAGCTAGAAACACACAGATGAAAGAAATATTTTCACTCAAACATAAAGTGTAGAAAATCAGTACACTAGAGATACTGTTAAAATAACCATGCAGGATATACTGCAAATTACATATTTTACTATTCTAGTCAAAATATAACTCAGTCTAATCCTATGGCCCTAGAAATGGGACAAATAATGGATAAAAAATGGCTGGTTCACTTTAGACAAGTGATTAACTAAATTCATTCATGACGAATGAGGTTCCATGATACACGATCTTAGTGTTAAATTTAACCAAAAAAAAAAAAAAAGGTTTTAACTGAACAGTCTGAAATAAGAGTTATGTTACCCTATATTCAAACAGTAAAGTGGTAATCAGAATAACACACTATCTACAGTAACAACTCCAAGAGCTAAAGAATTCGATGTGACGTGTCCGGGCTTAAAGTTCTCTTGTGTAAAATTTCTTCATCATTTTAAATCACCTCTTGGACCCACACATACTGACACAGGAGATTAGTTAATTCCCGATTCCGCACACAAATGCACCTGGTTTAGGCTGGCTTACGCGGAAGTCGCTGTGAAATCCCCATCAAGAGCCCCCTTTCTCAGACTCTCCCGCGGCAGCCTAACCCAGATGCTGACCCAGCTGAGCGCGTGACTGCAGGTGCAGAAAGGCACCTGGAAATTCCCATTTCAGGCAATGCAAGGCAGTAACCACATGTGTATCACTCTTTCACATGTTTGTAAAGCACACCCTTTTTAAAGCAATGAGCAAAAAAAGGAAACTCAAAAACAAAGTGACAAGCTGTCAGTTGTGTTAAAACATTGGTGAGTCATTAAAGAACTGCTTTGAAGATGCCCGAGAGGGGCAGAAAGCAGGGAGATTTCCTTCCGGGTGGCGGGCGCGTTGACGGCCATCGGCGCAATTTGGATGCAGGCACTTCGTCACTGACCACACTGGGAAGAGCTCCTTGCAGGCTTACTGAGCAGCATCTATGACAACGTTTAGGGAGTGCCCACTCCACGGCAGGCACCGGACTGGCTACACACGTAGCACAGGCTGTCTCGTTCCTTGGCAGCCCGCCTCCGACAGGCGTGCATCAGGAGTGTGGTGACAACTGTTTTCAGCAAATGGTTTTTAAAAAGACAAGAGAAGCATAAATAGTTTGGCGTAGTATTTAGTGATTATATCCCATGAGGGATAAGGATTTTGTGCACACAGACTGCCAGTAACTCCTAAGAGCTGGAGCCAGAAAGTGCACACATCCCCAGTTAAACTTCTCATTAGAGAAAAAGAAACGGCCTTTCCTCTGGGAAAAAACGCACCCCGTCAGCTTTCAGTACAACGCGGAGAGGAGGAGCCTCTGGATTTGGCATCCTGCCAACAGATCTAACTCCCAGTTTCTGTGGGAATCCACAAATGGCAAACAAATGACTTTAACTTTTTGGAACTAAACTGTCTGAATCCAAACGACTGAAATCACTTATTCACAGAAAACTTCATGAACCTTTCACTACTTAATCAGATGTTATGGCTTATCTGGACACAGAAATAAACTATTAATTATTTCAAATTATTAAGAGGGGAATTCAAAAAGCCAACTTCACGGCAAACTGGCCCGATTTTCTTTTTTACCTTAATAACTAACTAGATGGGTCCCTGACGGAAGCACCCAACAGGCAAGGAGGGTGACAAGCCTAGCAACAGAGAAGTTATTTTCAAAATTCTGTTGTTTAGAAAGCAATATATTTTTTTTAATTTATTTTTTGCATTCTCTATGAGGGAGATAGGGAAGAGCAACAGGTTCTACACAGGGTGAAACCACATTTTTTTTTTATTGTCAGTGCAAACGGAGCTGACATTTCAAAGAAAGAACACTGAAGACCACTAATAAAACCTCCATATGAATTCCAGGAGTCCTCGGCTCTGCTCTGCTGATCGGGTAACACATTTTAGGGAAGATGAGGAGAAAAGAGAAAAGGTTCCTTAAGGCAACCAAAGGGTCAAACAATACCTCTGGGAAAGAGTAACCGGGAATCAAATAATTCCCAAAGGATGGTTTTAATGACCCCCTCTGCGTGCCGGGTACATGGGCACTGAGAATAAAGAAATCTCAACTTCTGACCTGAAAATAATACACTATTGAGCAGACTATCTGGAGAAGAGTGAACTCAAAAACAAGACTAAAGGGGGCAACCATCCGTCTTGAGTAATAAGACCTAAGAAATATCACTTATCTAATGAGGTGTGATTTCTTTTATCACCCAACCTGAAAGTAGTTCATTTATGTGATCCACATGCAAATCTGCCTTCATTCACAAGGGAAAGCAAGGATATTCATCCTTTATCTTTCTGCTCATCAGAAAGCCACAGCAGTCCGCATTATTTTTGCCTTGAGCATTTCAGAGACAGAAAAACAAAGGTCTTAATGTTCTGGTCAGCTCATGAGAAGATAAATCAAGTGCAGTGTTTACTTGTCTGATTCTGTCTTTTTAATTCTGTGCTAATAATATTTATTGCATATCGATCAAGTGCCACATAATGCACTGTGTGCTGGGACAATAAACAGGCAGGGTAATTCCCCTCCTTGAGAAGACAGAATTCTGCATTTTGTCCCTTAATTTGCAGATCTGAATCTGCTGGTC
Organism: Manis javanica; assembly: GCF_040802235.1. Taxonomy (NCBI): domain Eukaryota; kingdom Metazoa; phylum Chordata; class Mammalia; order Pholidota; family Manidae; genus Manis; species Manis javanica. The sequence continues at coordinate 1,289,638 of NC_133170.1, read as the reverse complement.
AAGGAAAAGAAGTGTACATTTCTCTGAACTCCCAAATTCAATTTTGTTCTGTAAAATCTGAGCATTCCCAGTGAAGGAGATAAGATCTGAAAAAATTCACACTGTATGTTTCCCTAGCCAGTGATTCTTAACCCTGAATACACATTAGAATTATCTGGAGCACTCTTCAAAGATGCAGATGCCCAGGCCCCAGACCAATCAAACAGGATTGACTCAGGCTGGCTGGGAGGGGCCCCTTAAGCACAGCATTTTTTCAAAAGCTGTTCAGGTGGTTAAAAGGTACAGCCAGGATGGGACCACTGAGAACACAGACCGACGCCTGACAGTGGCGGACGCTCAGTCCATGTCGGCCGTTCCTCCTGCCAGTACCCGCCTGGTCTGAGGTCAGCCCTAGGACAGCACTCAGAACTCGGTAGCGTGGTCCAGACTTCCACTAAAACTAAGAGGGAAGAGAAAGTGTGGTGTGAGCAGGGCTGTGGCGAAGAAGGCTTGAGGCAGGACCAACACCGTAACCTGGGCCTTGGCTGGGAAGGTACTGAGAATGGCGAGAGACAGAAGGATGCCAGCAAGGGGGGCGGCCTAGCAGGAGGGGAGGCAGGGCTGGGGCACACGGGGCGGCTCCGGGAGCCCAGCCACCTGCTGGCACAGGCCCAGGGGCGGACGGGAAGCCCCTGGCTGGAGGAGCTGAACCGCCCGTGCCACCGAGGTCTCCAAGGACAAACTGTTTGTATTTGGTCTCATGGCCAAAAGGGGATAATAGAGGATTTCCTGAGTGGTTTGGTGATAGGACAAAGCTTTAGGTTCGAAAAATTCGCCTGGCAGTAGTGGCAGAGATGCGCACAGGGACAGGCTAACCGGGAGGACCCTCCACAGGGATGACACGGGGGCCAGCAGGTGGACAGTAGCCGCTGGTTTGGACCCCCCAGGGGTGGCCCCGCCTCACGCCGTGGGGCCCCGTCCACCGCCTGTCGAAGGCGGTTCCTACCGCTGCCACCTGCCCCCGGAAGGAGTCTTTGCTGGCTTGGAAAAAATGAGCAAAGTGTGGGGATGCCTCTTGCTGGGGGTACTGCCCCCACCGACACCACGGAGAACACGGTACCAGAACGGCACCAGCAGAACCCTCCCGGCCCAGAAAGGCTGCCCGGGCCCCCAGCTATGCCACTGCTGGGGTCAGGCGCACATGCCCCCACCTGCCACCCCCAGGACAGGGCAGGGGTCACATCTGCGGGCGGCCCTCCTGCTTTCACCCTGTGGCAGATTTTCAATGGCTGCGAATTACGTAGCCCCCCTCCCATGGCGAGGCGGGTTCTTTCCCCTTCTCTTCACCTGGGACGGTCCTGCCAGCGCGCTGACCCAGGGAAGTGGGGGTGACACTCTCAGCTTGCAAGGCCACATGGTAAAAAGCTTTGCCGATACCGGCTGGTGTCTTTGCAACGCGCCCTTTCAGAAGCCGGGCACCAGGCTACCAGCAGCTCAGGACACCAGGGGGATCAGGGGTGGAGGGCAGCTCCCGCTGGGCGCAGCGGGCCCGCCCCGAGCAAACAGCCACCCCGGGCACCCAGCCCCGGGCCTTCAGAGGGCTGCGGCTCCCGCGGACGTCCACCCGCAGTGGGGTTCTGAGCCAGGACCACCCCGCAGAGTGCAGTCAACCCACAAGAGAAAAATCACAAATTGTTCCTTTAAGCCTGTAAATTTTTTGATGGTTTCTTGCACAGCAATACCCATTTCATCAAAATTTCACTTATGGTAGAATGGTGGACAAGAGTCTTTAACATGAATGGGTTTTCGAGGTATGTGTTTGAAAGTCCCACGCTGACCCCAACCTATGTTCTCATTTAGAAATGAGGAAACAGTGAGGTCACGTGAGTCACTGAGGATCGTTTAACCAGCAACAGAGAGACCTCAGACTTGAATCTAGGCTTTACAATCATAGACATGTGGCTGAAACCAGCTGAGAAAACTTTACGGTATTTTAAAATTTACCCAATTTGCCATTTATGCTTTGGAGGAAGTGTTGGCAAACTTTTATCCTAAAGAGCCAGCTAGTAATTACATCAGGCTTCACAGGCCACACGGTCTCTGTTGCAGCTATTCAATTTGTTGTGCAAAAGCACCTACAGAAAATACATTTGTAAAAAAATATTCCTGCTTTGAGGAATCAGCCTGTCTCTTGATTTCAGACCCAATGTAACTACAGAATTGGTTCAACACAACTAAATTCAATCCAGCCCTAGGACAATCTGTTAAAAAACTTGCCAAACGTCATTGTTTTTAGTCTCTTTCAATGTGCATAAATCTTTCCAAAGAACAGTTTACTAACTCCTTCATATTTTTTAATTTAAGAAGTGTTAGAGATTTAAACTTTTACATCTCAAGAAATTTTGAGACCTCTCCACAGGACTGATACAAATGTATAGATTGTATATTTTATCTCTGACAGTCACTAGGAATTAATAAAATCAAGATTGTTAGGGCATCTTGCCTGAATATGTGAAAGGAAGTGAAACCTAGTTTGTCTTTGGAATATTTATAAGCAAGAAGGCAATTAAATATTCAGCAAAACATAGGAAAAGGCTTAAAAGATTTTTTTTTCTTCTCCCAGATGCTTTGTCCCTGAAACAAGAGTCTAAAATCTTAGAGATGCTTTTTGATCTTTGACTTCAGAAAGAATTTTAGTGCCCTGAGTTTACTGTTCATATAACTAACCAAAAAAGAAAAAAAAATTTGTTCCTGAAATATTCCCAACTAATAGCTGGTTGACTGAATAGTGCTATTAAAATGAAATCAGTTATGGTAACTTTATTGGCAGTGCCCAATCAAGGACTGACCGGAGGCTAAAAAGAATGAAAGGGAGAGATTTCATTTAAAGTGGAAACATGACTGAAAGTAAAATATTTTGGAATAAAATGTACAGGGGTCTGGTAAGCATGTTAAGGCAAACCCCCAATTTCTTACTAAGAGAATATAAAAAAATAGATGTGTAATCTAATGAAGTCTTACATAAGGGTGCTAACAAGCATTCCTAGATAAAAATCATATCATTTCTTTTTACCATTTGCTTTTTATTTATGACAGACTCCAGGTGTATTTGAATGAAACTCAAAGTTACTTAACTGACTTAAAAATTCTGTACCTTCGCTATGAAAAAAAATCACTGTAATTAAGAAAAAATTTTACTTAGAGCCTCCACTAACCCAAGATCAAGTGGACAAACACTGCATTAAGAGCTACAAATCAAGTTCCTGCGAAAGATAAAGGATGGATTCTGAAGTTATGGACAAATCAATAATGGAAATAGGTGGGTGGAGAGCAGGTTGAGTGAGGGGTATTTACCCCTGACCCTAACATAAGGACATGTTTGTGTAAATATTTTAAAGACAACACTTCACTCCTACAAAAACTTTCATAGCAAAGAATCTCAAAGTATTTTATAAATACATCTATTACCTACTTACACATTTATTACTTTCGAGTTGTTACCATCTCTATCATTGTTCAGCAACAGCCTAGCCACAAAATGCCTTCTTACCACAAAAAGGGACTTTCTTCTAGTGAGGGAAAGAACAGGAAGGAGGTGGTGGACTCCAAGAGGGACACAATGGAGTCCAATGCACAGCTTTGGCTTCAACATCTGAGCCACATTTATGGCAAACAAATATAGATAAAATCACTGTGGACAATCCTTTTAAATTGCCCGCAACATATGGCATCCTTTGCCTTCCTGAATTAAACTCTGAATCCTATGTTTATTTCTGCCTACACTGGAATGCAATTTTCTGGGCATTCAAACCACAGTGCCTCTTAAAATAACCCCCAAATCCCCAAAGTGAGTAAGTGCTAAGGGATAAATTCTAAAATGTTCCTAGTCCTGTTTTATTATTAAATCTCAATAGCTTCCATACATGCTAACACACTGAGATTCCTTGTTGTCAAAGAGAAGGAGGGAAGCGTATGTTAGGGGTTGGGAGAGAGAGAAGTGCTCCAATCAGAGGCAAATTAAACGCAGAGAAATTGTGACCCTGCTGCAGCTCCCGCTTTGACATCACTTGGTAAGGAGGGTGGCTGCTCCGTCAGCGATGGGGAGGAAGGACTCTCAGTCCTCTGGGTTCCCTTGGCTGCAGGGAATTCTTGAGCCTGAAGGACTTCACTGACTTGAGGAGCGTATATCAATTTGCCTGGAGCAGATTCCTCATACACAATGTAAAAGTTAATTAATATGTTAATATAAACCCAAAGACATGTTAAGCAGATTACAAAAAACTATACAGAGGCAGCAAGAACAAAGTTCAGTCTCATCTACCAAGTCCACCAAAGGACGGCCGAGGTGATGGCCTGAGCAAAAACCACTAGACCGGGTCCCTTGGCCACTCCTTTCTGGATTCCCCACGCTCTCCGCCCCGGTTCCGGATCAGCACCACCAACAAGCACGGTTCTGCGGCTTCGATTTGTCAGAACAAGTCTGCAGCACAGTGTTCGCAAAAACTGGTAACAAACTCTCGCTCAGTAAATCAGATCACAAAGTCTTCGGTTGGAATGATCCCCAGCTGGAGCAGAGAGCCGTCTTCTCCACCCTCCTCAGGTGCAGAAAATGCAGAAGCTATTTTATTTCACACTTTCAGTGAATCTCAATGAAAGTGAGAAAAACTACAAGTTGAAGCACAAAACATAGCTGCGAGTAGTTTAAGACAGAGTCAAGGGTTACGAAGTAAATAGCAACTGGGCCTGGGAGGCGGCCAGCATGTACGTTAACTACCGATGGTAAGAAACAGTCCTAACCAGGTGCCAGAGAAGATACGGTAGATTTGGCCCATTTTTCTAACACACAATACAACACCCTTGAAACAATTCTTCAAAAAAAAAGTTCAAGTCACCTATCCAGAATTAACATTTGCTTTCTAATCTTTTTATATGCAGTAGATTTAATAATCAAGAAATTATATTCAAAAATTTATAGCATTTTCTAGTGTTTAAAGTAATAAATGCTATTAAAAAGCAAGAATGTGTCCACTCACCTTAAAGAAAATTGGTGGCATAACCAAGAGAAATTTAAATTGTTAGCTTTTTGCATTTCAAGACCTTTTATTTACAGAACTATGAATATTTTAATCTACACAATATCTGCCAAAATAATGACATTAGCAAGCCTCTAGGAAAGAAGCCTCTGATTGGGATTTACTTGCAAAACCTCTTGGTTTCCACTAATAAACTATAACAGATTCAAGACTTCCTTTGTTTTGGATACAACTCTTAGAGGTGAACCTACCTGCTGCCTCTTGCATTGAATGTGCCCTTTTGGTTTTTTAAGTTTTTTAAGTACTCTACATAAGCAACTTGACAGCACGTAGCTATGGAGTGCGCCTTTCCTTGTTCTAAACACTCAAACTCCGGCCAACTTCCAGGGATGGAGAATGACGGCTTCCTCTCATCTATGACCCACAAGCCCGCATCACTGCTTCGCTATCACCACCTTGCAGACAAGATGCAAGTGAAGGCCAGTTTCCTTCCTTACAGGCTCAGACACAAAATCACAATCTGATTTATTATTCTGATACATGTACTTAGTTATCCCATTTTCCCTTATTCGTTTCTCATATTGAATGAAAGACCCAAGGAATATAAAGATTTGGGGCAACTTTTTTCTGTTTTTACAAGTCCATGGATGTTTAAATTGATACTTCAGACAAAAAGAAAACAAGCAGGTGAATAATCATTGTAGAGAAAAATTGGCCTATTAGGAAGATTAGAGCAGTTTACAACTATAACAATGTTCGGCAAACCGGAAAACAGCCCAGAACATGGAACACAAGCCCCACAGGGCAGAGACAGGCATGTGTTTCATTCCCTGATTATCCCACGGCCTAGGACAGAGCCCGACACATGGGAGACGCTCAGTAAGCGGTTACTGAATGAATGAGATATATAGTGCGATTAATAGTGGGCAACAAAAATAATGAAGCAGAAATCTATGCCAGGGCAGAGAGCCCCTAGTTAAATGGTGCTGTTTCACTGATGCATTTGAAAAGAACTCTGGGGTTTTTCATTCAACATTTAGGCTGGTGCAACCGAACAAGTTATGGTTGAGGAAAAAGTGGGTAGCTCATCTGCTGAAATAATTCAAAATCACATTTTTCTGATCCACTCCTAAGTTAGTGTCTAAAGGATCAGAACTGCTTATCCACTGGCATTTCAGAAAGAGATATTTTCTTTCTGAAGACAGACGCTTTTCTATCTCCTTTATGTACTACAGAATTTCAGACATTATTTCATCCCCTCTAATCTTCAGGTGACAGCTGACATCGTCAGTACTCACTATAACTTCATAACTACACACGGTCTAAAAGAATTCCCAGCTTTGGGTAAGGCTAAAATCTGTCACTTAAATACAACTGGTGCTGAAAACTACATCCATTGGGAAATTTATAAAAATGAATGAAAATACTGGTTGTAAGCACATTTGTGGGCACACATTTATGGGGTTTTTTTTCTTTGTAAGATATTTTTCTAGTTTCAAAACTTAAATGCACTCTTAACAAGAATGATTTTTCAAAATAAAAGGTTATTTGTTCAAGTTAAAATTAACCTAGAAGAACATACTTCAAAGGGAAATATAAACACTTACACTCTCTTAATTATTCCAAAAATCATTTTTGCAGTTTGACACTCTAATACATGTACAAGAACGAATATATTCTTGAAAACAAGAGGAATACAGGTAGGAAACCTTTTACCCCATAATTAAAATATTTTGAACAAAATGAATAGGTACATGAAATTCTTTGTCAGGTTATTGAAATATCTGCACCTGATTCACATTTGGTTTAAATTTAATCTGTAAAATCTACAAAGGTTAAAATTAAGTAGCTGTGCGTGTTGGGTAGTCAGTCCTGGTCAGGAGCAAAGTAAGGAATTTTCAGAAGCAACGGCTGTGGACACAATGCCAGACCACCAACAGTTATGCAAAACACATTTTCTTGAAAATGTTCTTAAGTAACATTAATTATTTACTAACTTGTCTACACGAACCTGCTTTACTATGCTTGGAAAAGCACAGAGTGGCCCACATCTCCGAGGCACGTATACTGCCTGCGTGTGTTCCTTCCCCTCCCGGGGCGCTAAAGCGCTTCCTCGCATTTGGGCGGCCACTGTGTGAGTGAGGCCGGCGCTCCGCTCGCGTGGTAATGCTTGTTCCGTTCTGTGAGCGACCATTTCAAACCTAGAGACCAGGACAGGCTCTAAGCACGTTAGACTCTATAAAGCCATTAGCAATACGTTTGATCCGGCAGTTTGCTGGGACAATGGCATCTGCTGGAAAAGCGTCTATTAGTCATTCTGGACAAACGCACAGAGAATAAAAGAATGACTTAAGATCGTCTACGGACGCAAGCCGCCCCCTACCCAAATTGTCTCCAAATCCACCTGGCTCTCAGCTTCTGAGGTTCCAAGGGGCTTGTCCTTCCACCGCCAATCCCTGCAGCCCCTCCTCACTTGACCTGAGATTTGCTCAAACTGTCCGCATCCTCTTCCCAGGGGTGCGGGAATTACAAGCAACGAAAAGTTCCCTTCTTCGGGTAAGTTCCCATTTACTGGTGAACTTCCCGCCCCAGGTGCCCTGTCAGCTGCTTCAGCTCAGCCGGAAGGGAAAGTCCTGCGCCTTAGTGACCCGAATCAGAGCGAAGAAGGCCACAGCTTTGCGCAGCTCTCCTTCCAAGGATGCTTGCGAGCGCCTCTGCAAGGCCCGACCGTCCCGGGCGAGAGGCCAGCGTCCCGCGGCGGGACGCGCGGAGCCCTCCCTGCCCAGACCCTCCCCGGGAGCCGGGCGGCCTCCGGATAGGGAGTGGGGGTGGGGGCTGGACCTGGGAAACGCCGAGCAAGCGGCCCAGCGAGCGCAGGGGCCTGGGGCTGGGCCGCCCCTGCCGCTGCCACACGGCCGTGCCTTCGGGGTTCACCGGAGAGGCCGAACCCCGAGGCGGCCCCGGCCCCACGCGTGGGAGCAGGGGACAGGGAGCACGCTGGCGATACGGTCACCCCGACGGCGGCACCCTCCTTACCCCGGAGGGGCATCCCCGCCAAGCTGGAGGCGCCCTGGGACGCGCCCGGCGCAGCGCGCGCCCCCAGCACCCAGCCCCCGGGGCTGCTGGCTCGGCGGGAGAGCCGCTCACCTGGGGCCGAAGGCCGGAAGGCGCAGTCTCGGTCCCCCGGAGCCCGGCCCGGCAGCCCCGCGCCGTCCGCCGACGGGCTGAGCGCCTGCACCGCCCACCGCGGGCCGCAGGGCGCCCCGCCGGCGCGCACGTGCTCGGCCGCGGGGCACAGCTGGAGGGGAACCGGGCCGGCCGGCAGGGCCCGGGGCGGCGGCGGTCCGAGCGGCGGGGCGGCCCCCGCGCGCAGCAAGTTCTCGATCAGGAAACTCTTGCCCAGGCCCCCAAAGCCCGGCGCGGGGGTCCAGCCCAGGAGCGCCGAGGCGGCCGCCGCGTCCCAGGAGGCGCCGGCGCGGGCCGCCGCGGCGCTGGGGAGCATGGCGGGGCCGCGGGACCCGCGCCGGCGAGGCTCCGGGCGGGGCGAGGGCGGTGAGGCTGTGCGCGCCTCTGGACGCGGCGGGGGCTCCGAGCGCGCCGGGCCCCGGGCCCCTCTGCAGACCGGATGGCACGGGGCGCCCGGGGCGTCTGGAAGGTGCGTCCGGCCGGCCGCTCACGTCACCGGCCCACGAGGGGACAGCGGCCAACAGCGCGCGCGGCCCGGGGGGCGGGCGAGGCGGGGCGGGGGCCGCGCCGCGGGAGGGGGTGGGCCTGGCGGCGGGACGAGGCCCGTCCCTCCCAGCGCCGCGGACCCCAGCCCCGCGCCCGGCGCGCCCGGCCTGGGACTGCGCGCCCCGGACCCCGCCCCGCCGCGAGCCTGCCTCCCGGGCTGGTGCCCCTGCGGGCGTCCGGGCAGCGCGGGAGTCGCCGAAGGCCTGCAGGAAAAAAGCAGAAACTCGCGTGCCACGGAGACGCCTGTGGCCGTGCGGATGGACGTTACCTTTTAAAGAGTGAGTTGTGCGCGTATTCTGTGGCCCCTGGGTTTTTGTTTTTTTAAGGGGAAAGGAAAGGGGTTTTCCTGGGAGTCCTTTTAAGAAACGTGTTTCCAATAATTCATTTCTCATCCCTTTTTAATGAGATTTGATTGAGGGATCATCCAGAAGAGATGATGTAATAAATTCTGATCTAGGGAAGGGGAGTTTGTCTGGAGCAGGACAGGTGGTTGGGTCCAAAATCCAGGGAGAAAGGCCGCCACCTGGGCTCCAGCCACATGTGGTCGGTTCTCCATCACAGAGAGACCAAAATAACACCAGCTAGGGTCACTGTTGTTCATTTTCCCCTAGAAATGTGGGTATTCTTCAATTTATTAACAGCCTGCTAAATAGAGACTGGACAGGTGAACAAAGCGTGTCCGCGTCTCAGCAACACTTCCTTGAAGCACAGCTGTGAGGCTCTTTGCTTTGGGAAGCGCCTGTATCGCCGGAGTGTCAAAGCTGCGATTCCTCTGTCCGCGCTTTGCAGGGCCGCTCTCTGTGAGAGTCTAGATGAATTTGTTTAGAATAAGGTTTTTAAAGGATGTCCGCAAAGGTTGGGGTCCTGTGTATAGTTTTCCTCTTTACCCTTTGAATAATTTGTTCCCTGGCTTCAGTTTACTTAAAAGCTGGCCAGAGGTGCTAGGCTAGCGAAGTAAAATTTCTTTTAAAACTTCACCTGGTAGATTTGTCTGAAGCTTTTTAAAGACCCACTTCCCCTCATCCCCTGCCACTAAGAGGAATTGAAATTGTTTGCAAGGCTGGTGTACCTTACTAATATTCATTCATTTGTTGACTCAATCAACAAACCTATACTAAGCCTCTCATTTATCAAGCATGCGTGGTGGCGGTCCTGGGAACAGACAAAAGAACATCTGATCTTTGTCATGTGAAGGAGAAAAACAAGTAATATCTAAGAAAGGGCCTGTAGTTTAGAAGGAAATTGTGAGAAAACTTCGAGGAAGCCTGCTAATCTGAGTCTTCAAAGGCAAGCATGGTGGAGTAAGGTGCGACGTAGTGGCCTTTTGATTAGCAAGGAAAAGAGATTACCTCGTCACTGCCATTCCTGTGTGATAGCCACTGTTTTACCAGGGTTTACATCCAGCCAGGTGTACTAAACACTTTATCTCCACAGTGACCCTATAAGGTCAGTGTGACCAATGGGGTGCAGAGAACCTCAGTAACTTTCCTACAGCTGCACATTTAACCAGTGATGAGTCTGAGATGCCATCCAAGCCAGGTGATCCCAAAGCCTTGGACACTCTAAGTTTGGCTGTTACCTCTTTGCAAACCTAATTTGCCATGCTAAGCAGTGTCACCTGGCTACTCAGGGAGGCTGAAAAGCAGGTGTTCTGCTTTTCTTTAAAGGAAGGTAGCAATAAAGGTTTGAGTCAGGAATAACTCTGGGTCAGCCAGCGTTCCACAGTCAGGTGGGAGTCAGGTGGAGAAAGCCAGACATAAAATGATGTGGAATTTAATAAAATTAATAGCAAGAAAATAGAATGGAGGAGATAAATACTGTAGTGGTTTATAGTACACTATATTGTACTATATATATAGTGTACTATATGTATTGTACTATATGTATAAATATTGTAGTGAGGAGATAAATAATGTAGTGGAATCTATAGGACTGGGCCATGTGCTTCTCAACCGGGGGTGATCCCCCCTCCCCAGGGGATATTCAGCACCCTCCACTGCACAGGACAGCTCCCACAGCAAACACTTATCCAGCCTGATGTATCAGTTGTTGGTCGGGGTAAGGAAAGAACGTGGGATCACTCCCGGTTTTCTGATTCAGTGGCAGTAGTACAGACATCCACTCTCAGGGTGGCGACTTGCAAGACGCGGAACAGGTTTTTCATGGAGGCATGAACAAATAGACGGAGGTAGATGCTCTGGTTGTCTAGGAAGTCTTCCAGGGAGGATAACGTAGTGAACAGAGAAAGACAAAAGAGACGAATTTGGGGGGATACCCATGGTAAGGGGATGGATGGAAGAAAGCAGCAGGGAAAGGGACTGAACCCCCTTAGTCTAGATTTGAAGACAGAGACCAAGAGAGAAGGGTGTCCTGGAAGACAAAGGAGAGGCTTCAGAGAGGGATGGCAGACCCGGGTGAAGCTGCTGCTTGCTCAGTAGGTTCTTTGTCCAGCTGGCCGAGCGGGTGCAGCACCGGTCCCAGCCCCCCCGGCAGGCTGTGGGGGATGGCACTCCCACCTTCCCTGCAAGCCCATACCCTCCATGGAGCCTGATTCTGAGTCAGTCTTGGGTTCGGTCGCTGCCTTGGAGGACTCACCGCCTGACCCCCAGTGTTGGTGTTAGCAGCACCCCGGTCTGCTGCCATCACATTCCAGGTGAATTTCCATGCAGGCCATGAATTTGAAAGGGCTGAGAGGTGGACACCATGGAGCTCACAGAGCACATCTGTCCGTTTCTGTGGGGTTGGTGCATAGATGTTTAAGCGTGTCATGGAATCCGGCCTGTGCTTGCCTTCACACCTGGCCATGGGGCTACGGGGAGGGCTATGCCTGCCTTAACCTGCTTGCTTAGCTGTTAGAAGCTACTGATGCTTATGAAAAAGAACCTGATGGTTGAGAATGCCCAGTAGGCTCAGGCCCCTTTTCTGCCCTGTTTCATTCCTTAAAGAACCACTTTGCTGATATCTGGTCCAAAAACAAAGAGCTTCCTTGCAAACTCAAATTCCTTCAGGGCTGGATAGGTAAAACTTCTGGGGTAGACAGGTGTAAAGCAATGGAGGTTAGCTATTGAAGAAGACGTGGGGGGAACTGGCAGGGAGGTAAGGAGGGGGAGCCTTACAAGCAGAGCGAATGCCTAGACCTGTGCTGTGCTGCGCTGGGGCCCTGAGGCGCTGGTGTGCAGCCCTCGGAGTTGTGGGCTTTGATCTTCAGGCAAAGGGATGTGCACGAGGGAAACAAACTGAAACTGTGTGATGGCTGTTCACCGAACTCACCGTGGTCATCCGTTTGCAATATTCAGATATCAAATCATTACGCTGTACACCTAAAATGAATACAATGCTCTGTGTCAATTATATGTCAATTAAAAAGCAGACCAATGAGATGTGATCTCATATTTGCATTTTAATAAGGCACGCCCCCCGGTGTGGAGGCTCTGGTGGCATAGCGAGAAGACTGGTGGCGTCTTTTGAAGTGCCCCCGGTGAGAGAGCCGGGCGGGCTGGGTCTGCTTTGTGGCAGTGGTGACGAGGGAAAGCAAGAGACTGCGAGATACGTGGAACGTGTCCGTGAATTCAGTATGTGAGGAAGCCTTGTGTCGCCTAAGGAGTCAGTGCACTTGGTTTTATCAGATCGTAGGGACTCTACACTGCCTCGCGTTTCCTGATGTGCTTTGAATGCCAAGGTGAGCTGCTTTCCTAATGTAGGCGCAGTAGCTCTCTTAGCTTGCATTTCTCTCTCCTCTCCTTGGTTCACCTTAGGTCTTCCGTGTTTATTTTGATGGCTCTATTGTACGTGTGTCCATTTAGTACACCTCCTCAAATCCCGTAAGTAATAAATAAATACAAGACAGATAAGTCTTTTTTAGTTTCAACACACATGCTTACAAGAGTCCCCCTAAGAACTGGGCTTCTGTCATGGCGTCTGCAGAAGCCTGTCCCTGTTCCTCCACGATCTCCTTCCCCTTGGGCAGGACGGTCTCCACGCTTGGAGGAGAGAAGCCCCCTCATTTCTCAGTAATAGGGACCCTGGATGGTGAGCTACAGGGTGAATTGCTCACCTCGCTGGCAGTCTCCGAGCAGCTGCTCCAACAGTCAGACATCTTTAAAAAGAAGTGATTTTAAGGAGCTTCATCCTATTCTCAACCAAAAGAAGAATATTCAGGGGTGTCACTGTCACCTTTTTCAGAACCCACTGGAGACCTAGCCGACATGAGGTTACTCAGGGGGAAACAAATATTTCCCAGTAGGTGCTAACTATGTAGATTCTCTCACAGTCCAACACCACTCATGACCCAGAGCCTTGGGAGGTTACATCCTAATTCTTGAGTTAGGGGAAAAATACTTTAAAAAGAAGTACACGAATGTGTAAAGAGTACTGTAGGGATTTCCATTATCATCCCTCTATACAGTAATCAATTGTATAGAACACAGGTGGGAGTTCTGTACACTTCCACACTTCCTTGTACATTCTCCCATTCCCTCCATTCCTCCCCATCACCAATATTCTTGGGTCTTTGAAATAACTTTGAAGTATCTGGCTCACCTCTGAAAAACACTTACAAGCAGGTTTCCAGTTCTGATCCGGCAGGCCTGGCGCTCTCATTGTCCTGCTTACCCGGCGCATGCCTCTGCTCTGGCCGACCCTGCTGGCGTTGGGTATCGTTTTGCCCTGCTCAGGCATTGTTCGTCTCCGTGCCCTGCATTCCACCTTCAAGCTCTGTTCTACTGACTTTCTTCTGCAGCTGGGAAACTTCCCAGTTTCTCTCCAGGCCATTGAGTTTCTTTGGCATCACTAGCCACTTTCCCACTTGTGCTGCCTGGCCCAAAGCGAAACGCGAGACCACGGAAAGATTCTAGATCCCTCTGCACGCGGCTGAGCAGCGGCCCCTCCTCCTGGGTCTCCGAGCCCCGGAATCACAGTCCCTCATTCACGCTGAGATCCCACAGCGTTTTCTGGTTTGCCCTGAATGACTGCTTGGGATAAAAGGGAGGATGTGCCTTGCATTATGAAGTTTCTCATACTTCCCAGTTTTTACACCGAAATAGTTCCTTCAGATGAACAATAAGATTTCTCTGTTTACTGCCGGAATTGTGAAGTACACACGGAGAAATTAATCCCTGTGAAGCTCAGCTCTCAGGCCCCAAATCCAGGCTCTCTGACCCAAATGTGGTTGTGTCATTTCCCTTGTTTGAAAGTGTCATTTCTCTGGTGAGAATGTGCCTCATGTCAAATATAATAAGTGTTTTAGGCAAATAAAAATCGATCCTTCAGGTTTATTTCTGCTCCTCCAGTGCTCTGTTGGGTCTCACAGCTTCGATTTATTTGAAACTAGAGTAATATCGCACAGCTAGTGAGGCGAGCAGGCCGGACCACCAGCCGTGGACACTGTGTCGTGTGATCCTCACGTGGCATTCGTCATTCTTTCCCTTTTCCCAGGTCACACTTACCTTTCACTCCCTCCCCCAGTCCGCCTACCGATCAGCCCCAGCCCCAATCCAGCCCTGTGCTCTGGCCATACTTTCTTCCTTCAGCCTGAACACCTGTTGGTCGGCAACCTTGACAGCTTCTGGGGTGAAATCTGAAACCAGCCCCACACATGGGGGGCATGGAGAGCAAAGGAAGAGGCGGGCCGCTCTGGGTGGGCTGGCGGCAGGCTCGACGGGCAAGAGAGAACGTGCATGCCGGGCTGCAGGGTGAATGGACGTCTGCCCTTGCCTGCCAGATCTCCCATGTTTACATGGAAGCCTGACCCGGGTTCAGGCCGTTGTGCCAACCAGATGGCCTCGGCTGCAGAAGGCTGTGTCCCTAAGTATAGCTGCCTCTGGGGGAGCGGCGTGAGGAACATACATTCCAAGCACGGGAAGGGGGTGTAGGGCCTTCAATTGCCTGGGTCCGGTTCTCTGGCCCGCTGGTGGTCATGCCCCTGACCACCGCCTCCAGCTCTCCGCGCCTTGTGACAGGCCGCCTCTTTGGTGGTGTGCCCTGGGCGGTCAGCAGGGTTTTCACTAGCATGGACATGGCTTCTCTGGCGGCTGTCTAGCTGCGCTGGAGAGAGAGAGCTCCGCAGCCACAGAGGCGCAGGCAAGACAAGACACAGCTTCAGATGATTCCCCAAGTAAGTGTCAGCTGCGTACACAAGCGCCCACAATCAGAGCCATTGATTTGCCAAGTCCCCTAGACAGGGGTCGGGTCACTCAGGCCAGTCGTGTCCTTGTGTGGTTTAATGATGATACGTCAGCAGACCCATCAGGTGTGAGCACACATGTGCCCTTCAGACGATGGCACAAGTGCCCCCTTGCAAGGCAGGCACAGTGTCCGAGGCCATCCTGTTTACCAGGAAGGGGTTTCTTATCAGAGACTGTCCAGTGTTCAGCCAGGGCAGGCTTTGCTGGCTACCCCTGCATGCTCACCAGGTGAATCTAAGGATTTCTATCTGTGCATGTCTGAGGCCAATGGAGGGAACAAAGATGGCGGTCAGATGGCTGAGCCAGTGGGAGACAGGACGTTGTGAGCTGGCGCCTGAGAAGGCGTGGGTGGCTACCTCATCTGCTGCTGCGGTGTGCATGGTGGGGGCTGATTTTTTTACCCTTCAGGTAAGTCACGTTTTTGGAGTGAATGTGTCCCTGGGCAGCCCACTTTCAGAAGCACATTGCTGAAACTGGTTGACTTGAACAAGTGGGCTCACGGAGGGGAGTTATCTACAAACGGTTTGCAACCAATTCGGGCGGCTACTCGTTACCATGGCTACATAACAGTCCTTTGTAGAAAAAGCTTGCGGAAACTTAAAGAATTCTCAGTTCTCCCTTTTGTTTTCCATTGACCCAGAGCCAGAGACAGTCAAGGATTTTTCCAGGTCTCACCACAGTTGTCAGCTCTCCTTAACGATGTGATCTGCAGAGGTGGGGTCATTAGATTGAGCATCAGTTGGTGCGATTTTATCCCATGTTTGTCTGGAATGATTTAAGGGCAGTGTTTGCACAGAAGTATTTAAGGCTCTGGACATCAGACATCCTATAGCCATGACACAAATAAATATAAAGAGTATTTAAGAAGGGACTGGAGTGTCTCCAGAACCAGACCTGATTAAAGGAATAATTACCAACAGTTTTCTATGTCCATCTTAAATACCCAGGCTGCCTTTTATTTTAGCCAAGATGTGAATTGTTTTATCTTACCAGAAAGGTCAGTATAAATAATAATGCATGAAGGGTTAGCCACGGGCATATCCCCTCTGGCTGGCTGACAGAAAGTGTGTGTGTGTGTGTGTGTGTAACCTCTTTTCAGCTGCTGGGGTCTATATGTATTCATTATGCCAAGCTGTTATATAAATCTTTCATAGCCTTGCAAGTTATTTACCTGTTTGAATTTTCGATTACTAAGATTTATTAAAATCTCCCATTATGTTAGATACTTACTTCTCTTTGCATTTCATGTATACATGTTTAATTTTTATCTTCTGTCTCATAATGTTTCATCTTGAAATTGTTTTGTCTAATATTGCTATAGGTTCTCTCTTCTAAAATCCTATTCTAGACATTTTTTTGCTCCACTTTTCATTTTCTTTACTTTTTCCTCTTTTATCACATTAGTCTTCTGGGTAACTCCTTTGTATATGTATTCCAAACACCATTTCTCTCTTCAGCTGTTTACTTTGCTACTTAATTTGAATTAGTGGAATTTTTACTTAAAAGATTACGTTGTCAATTTTTTTCTTTTTTTTATGCAAGTATAGTTGATATACAATATTATATTGGTTTGAAGTATATAATACTGCGGTTCACCCATTCCCCGCATTATTAAATCCTCACCCCAAGTCCTGCGGTCACTGTCTGCCAGCACAGGAAGGTGTTGCAGACCCACCGGCGGTGTGCTCCACGCCACACATCAATCCCTGTGACCCACATGTATCATGACTGAGATCTTTGTGCCCCTCTGTCGCCTTCCCCCTCCCGCCCGCCCACCCACCCACTCCAGCCCCTGCCCCGAAGGAACCGCCAGTCACTTCTCAGTGTCTCAGAGTCTGCTGCTCTTTTGTTCATTTTGTACATTTTCAATCTCAATTTTAGATGTTCTACTAGTTCTGTTTTAAATCTTCCTAGCCATTTTTGACAATACATTGATCTTTTCTCATATTTTAATTCCCTTTCCATATTTCTAAAAAGTTTAAGCATACGTACTTTATAGGTTCTATCAGTGATCTTACCTGCAGATCCTCAGTCCTTCGCCTGCTGTCTTATGCCATCAGGTATCTGTCCGTTAATATGCCCCCTGCGTCCTGTGGTTCTGGATCGTGACGCCATTTCTGGCGGTCTTACGTCTTGTAGGGATCCGCTGTGACGTGCTCTCGTGTGTACCGCTCTGGAGGTACTTTGTGGCTGCTGCTTCCAGCTTCTCCAGCCCTGCCACAGTGAGGCCTTGGGGAGGTTCAAATTGAGGTCTTGAAACTGAAACCCAAGTACATATTTAAAATAAATATGTCATATTTGACCCTGTAATTTTTAATAGTCCTATGCCACTATTTTAAATTTTAGTTTTGCAATGTTACCAAAAATGGAAATACTTTTTCACCAACAGCCAGATTAATCTTTTTTATAAGGTATAAATCTAGTCATATGACTCCCCTGCTTAAAACCCTTCCCTGATTTTCCTCCTGTTCTTCTCCCTTCTTGGAATAGATTAGCATCTAAAATCATTAACATGCCTTTCAAAGCCCTGCATGCCCGACCCTGGCACTCCTGCCCGTCCCGTCTCAGGTTCCCCTGCACTCCTGCTCTGGCTCTCTGTTTGCCTCACTTCTGTTCCTTCCCACTCTGAGCCTTTGCACATGCCATTCCCTGTGCCAGGATGCTTGTCCTCCATCCTAACCCCACCACGAAAATGTCCACTTGTCTTTGTGGTCCCAGCTTGAGTGCCTCTTCCTCAAGAAACCTTCCCTGAATTCCCCAATCCCACAGCCTTCCAAGTTTAGACTCCCATGTTATTCACCTTCAAAGTACTCTGAAGATTTTCTTAAAGGATAATTAAATCATTTCTTTTAAATTTAATGGCTGCCCCCTCCACCTAAGTAAGCCCCATGTGCATGAGGCCCAGCCAGACAGTCCACCCACTCCTGCCCTTAAATCTTTGCAGAATGAAGTTGCATTTTTATTTTGAAACAGATACACATGTTTTTATTTAATATAAACTTGTTGCAAAGAGATATACCAAGAAATGAAATTAATGTTCCAAATCACAAGGAATTGTGAAGTGTTTAGAGTGTTGGAGGATAAAAAGCTTAATTTTAGGTGGGAAAATAATTTTTTAAACAAAATTTCTTTGCTTCTGAAGTAATCAATAATAATATAAACTGTTACTGTTGCCAACAGTAGCCTTTGTTATTACTTTTTGTTACTATTTATGTTTCTCAAATCTTGACATCCATAAAAAAATAAATACATTTCATAAAGGCAAACTCTGACAATGGTGATAGACCTTTTTTTTTAAGGTCTCCTTTTCTTGACTTGACTTGCGGGAAACTCAACAAAGAACTATGGCGCTTATGCTAAGCACAGCGACCTTGCGGTGACCAAGCTTAGCCTCCTTTACACAGACATTTACTGGAAGGTGTCTGGATAAGCAGAGTACTCCTTGGGTCAAGTCTTTCCATCATCTGCCTTTAATTAAAATCGATTTGCTTCTTAAAGTGAGACTCATAGTTCTGATTTCATGTTTTTCTTTTCTCAAAGAGGGAACTTCCATTGCCCTATCAGCACAGGTGCCGCATTATAGCTGGCAATAAATATATGCTGCATACAATGATTGGCTGACAACCTGAACGTCGTTTCATAATGATTGATTGGACCATATTCTACTTTTTTTGACAAGATGACATCAGAATGACTGTCCTTGGATTTTTTTTGCGTGTGAGCATATGCGCGTGCGCACACACACACATTTATATGTTTTGTTTTCTTCTGAAGACAGTTCCCAAGACACTGCTCCCGCCAGGATCCCCATCTGTGGCCTGAATTACCGCAGAAGCACCCTAGACACGTCCCTCCTCGGGTCTTCTCCGGCTGTTCTCCCAGGCCAACCTGCCAGATACACTCCCAGCACTCCTTCACCCACGACCAGTCAAGTGACTATTTGCTGGAGCGCCTGTATGCCTGCTGTCATTCTAGGTTCTAAGGACTCAGGAGTGAACAAAACAAGCACACCCCAGTTCTCATAGAACTTACTTTCAGGGGAGACAGAAAATAAATAAGTATAAATTGGGAGGTAAAATTATCTGCTGTAAGGAAAATAAAGCAGAAAGAGGAGACAGAGCCTCAAGTAATGTTATTTTGGGTGGGATTTTCAAAAACCTTTCTGAGGAGGCAATGATATTCGAGCGAAAATCTGAATGAAGTAAGGGCACAGGCATGGAAATACCTAGGGAAGAGATTAGAAACTGGGGAACAGCAAGTGCAAGGCCTGAGCTGGGGGCACATGTGGTGCTTTTGGAGACCAGTAAGGGGCCAGTGTGGATAAGCACAGTCAGCTGGGAAAGACGCTGGAGAGACCCTGGAACCAGATCATTCACAGCCTCGTAGGTCATGCAGAGGACTTTTCAGGTTTCTTCTAAGTGTGATGAGCAACAAGTGGAAGGTCAAAGGCAGGGAAGTTACATAATCCGTTTTACATCATAGAACGGTCACTACAGCGTCTAGGTGGTGGAGAGGAAGGGAACTGAAGTGGCCACAGGTGTGGCTAACAGTGGCGTGGACTAGAGCAGAAGCGACAGAGGGAGTGAGAAGTGGTCATATTTGGGGACTGCTAGGCATTTAGCTCCTCTATTTGCTGATGGGTTGGAAGTCAAGGATCACTCCTTTTTAAATTGTACCTCGGTGCCATGAGACGCTATGAGATCACTTCTGGGTACTTTTAGTTCGGGATGTCTGTTAGACATACAAGTGAAAATGTTACTTAGGGTATTGGATACAGGAACTTGGGGTTCAGGGCAGAGTTGTAGCTGGAGATACAAATTTATAAATCATCAATATATTAATGGTATTTAAAATCAGGCAATTGGGTGAGATCATTTGAATAGTGCTTTCCCATCTTTTCCATGTCATAGCCCACATAGAAAATCATACTAACTGTGTCCTTGAAGGTCAAACAAAGGTGCCCAAAGCTGGAGGTGATGACCCAGTGCCTCCAAGAATCACATTTTGGGGAAATGTCCAACCTGTGTGTGCTCACACTGGTGAGGACACTAGTAAGTCACCTGTCTTGGCTTCTTCCACATTTACAGGTCAAGAAACAGAAGAGGACTTAGCAGTAGGCTGGGAGGGCATTACGGGCAGTAAGAGGGACCAGTTGCCTGGGGCATCCCTGAGCCAAGGGAGAAAGCAGCCCAAGAAGGCAGGAGAATCAGCCACCTGCTCCAGGAAGGTTGGTCGGGGAAGACGAGGACCAGGACCTGACTAGTCCCCATTTTAGAGAAACCCACTGAGACTCAGAGAGACCGCCCAGGCCGAGAACGGGCCTCAGATTCCCCATCGCAGGCGAGGCCCCAGCCGATCAGGTGCCGCCGGCTCTCGGGTCACCCTGAGCAGCAGTGGTCCTCTAGACCGGACGCTCCCGCCTGTTTCCTTTCTCTTTAATTTCAGGTTTTCATTTTTTTTCATTTGGGGTATATACAGCAAAATGCACAAATCTTAGGGTACAGCTTGATGAATTTTAACACATGTATACACTCTTGTAATGTTTTTCCTTAATTTTTAAGCAGGAAATACATTTTTTAAAAGAGAATTGACTATTAAATTTGGCAAAACAGAGATTTCTAGGGACCTTGACAGTTGCTGTTTCAGTCTAGCCATGGGGATGGAATCCTCACTGGAATGGGCTCACGAGGACGCAGAGATGAAGGGGGGCACTTGAGGAGGTCTGGTGAGGTTTCCTGTAAAGGCAGAGGGGCGATGAGCGGTACCTGAGAGGGGCTGTGTGAGGTTCCGTTGCTCTGTTTTGGTTTCTGCGGGGCTTTTGCAGCTCCCAGAGTGAGGAGCATGACTCAGTGTAGAGGAAAAAGTGGTATTTCAGGAGAAAGAGGAATAACTGCGGAGCTGAGTCCCAGGCTAGGTGAGGAGGCCCTCAGCTCCCCTCTGGGTTCCTCGGTGCCCGTGGAGCCAGGCGCCCTGGCCTCGTGTGGGAGAATCACCGCCGTCAGCTGTGAGCGTAGAGGGCAGAGGTGCTGCGCACAGACCAACCGGCTGGTAGATCTGCCAGGGGGACGTAAGGACGTTCCTAACCACTCACTTTTCCGTTGAGTGAAATAAAGGCAGCAACGATGAGTGAGTGAGTGGAGTGGGAGTTAGTTTCCTATTCCAGGAGAAAGGAAACAGTATTGTTATTTCTTTAAATATTGAGCATACGCAAGTGCCTGGCCTGTAAGTGCTGGAGATCTGGGTTCAGCTCTGGGGTCATGCAGGTGAGCGAGGGCTTTCTGAACAGTCTTGAGTCTGGCAGCAAAAGCAGGTGGACAGCTGGCCTGAAGCATGGCTTCGGTTTTGCCAGTGAGGCCAATGGGGACAGACCGGCAAGAGGCTGAGGTTGGATGAAGGGACTGGTTATGATGAGTAACCATGGGATCGAAGCCAGGCGACGAGTGGCACAAGTATACAGGTGGCTGATTAGCCGGAAAAGTTGGTAGGGTCCGTGAATTGAAAATCATCATGGGGTCAAGAATTGTTAAGTCAGAGTATTTGAGGAACAGAATAAAAAATATAGGAGGTGGTACTCTCTAGAGGGTGGGATGCTTCCTACTGGGGGTGAATGTTTGCGTCCCCTCAGAATTCATGGGTTGAAGTCCTAACCCCCAAGTGGTGGTATTAGGAGGTACCTTTGGGAGGTGATCAGGGCATGAGAGCAGAGCCCTCGTGAAGGGGACCAGGGTCCTCCTAAGAAGAGACCCTGGGAAGATGACTCACCTCGGCCTTGTGAGGACGCCATGAGAAGACGGCCATCTGCGAACTGGGGAGGGAGCCCTGGGCAGACACATGTCCGTGGGCGCCTTGACCCTGGATTCCCCAGCCTCTCAAACTCTGAGGGCTGAACGCTGTCCAAGCCACCCATTCTGTGTGGTGTTAGAGACCCGAGCTGACTGAGATGGGGCGGATGGTGGCGTTTGGGTTCTGATGAGCTCCGTGGAAGTAGGTTTCTGGGGTGGAATGAAGAACAGGGTTGTAGGAAGGAAGGAGGTCCTGGAGGAACTGAAGCCCCGGGGTGTGGGTTGAAATAGTCACGTGGAAACAGAACGACCACGAATGCTGACAGGTCACAGAGTCAGACGCCATCATGGGAAAAGCAGTGAGGGATGTGCCAGCACCTTGGGTGAATAAGCAGAGGTGACCTGAAGGACTGTGCACGCCTGCGGTGTGGTGTGTGAAGGGTGTCACCCGATGTCCTTCTTCAAAAGAAGAGGAATTATTGTGAAGCAAGCAGGTAACAACAGCTGTTGGGAAACAACAGAAAGGAGTAAAGAGCCACGCTGCCCCTTGGGCCCCGCGGTGTCCAGGACGGGCTGGGAGCCGCCGCCCTTGAGTGGCCTCGGTGGCGCTCTGTGCTCAGGGGAGTGCGAGGCAGTGGTTGGCACGGGGAGGGCAGGGTGTTCAGAGAAGAGCTTTGAGGATGGAGGCGCCTTTGCCAACGACAGTGAGACGTTGCAGGGGGCAGAGTGGAAGGATTTATAGGTCAGTGAGGGGTGAAATCGGGTTAGATTGTTGAATGTTCAGGGACAATAAGGGTCCAGACAATCAGGAAGACCTCCAGGGCTTAGACCAGAGGCGACTTCCGTGGGGACCGTGGCTGGGAGGGATTCGGTGGGGGCTTCGGCCCCTACTTCCCAGTCCGGTCACAGCCATCCTTCCCTGAAAGCCTCTGCCCGTTGCATCGAGAAGCTCCCGCACGCAGACAGAGCGGCTGCCCCAGACCTGTCCTCCGCACGGCGTGGCTGCATCACCGCTCTCTGCTTCCTCGCGAATTTCCCCGTGTTCTTACCTGGTTAGGGTTCCTCTCTCCACATACCTCTGTGATTGCCTGACATAATCTGCCGTGTACCTATTCATTTATGTCTGATTATCTCTGCCATAAGAGATTCCTAGTCTGAACGGCACATTTGGAGTGGCTTCTGTTCTCTGTAGTACCTGGAACTGTTGTCAAGTCGGCAGGAATGTGACCGATTAACTGGATTCTCCCTTCATCTGCCCTGACGCCTCCGGATCAGCCCTATATCCAGGATGGTGGGCGAGTGCCACCTCATTTTCCCCGGCCCCAGACAAGCCTGTCCACTGCCTTTGGGGACAGACAGCAGAGGACTGTGGGTAACCATTTTTGATTTGTGAACCATGGATTTACCCACACAAGATAAGCCAATAAAATACTCCCCAAGTTGGCTGAAAACTGGAAAAAACTAGCATTTACATGTGCTATTTCTAAATATAAACAAACACTGTAGCGTTTGAAAGCCAAAGATTCTAGTCTCACAGTAACGATTAGAGCCGACAGGTACTTAACTTCACTGAGTTATTTTGTTTACCAGTTCTAAATATACACATGCACACACATACATGCTCATAAAAATAAATTTTTGTTCAGATAATTAAAACTATTTGAGGACATTTTAAATCAACTATCTGCTTTTATTACAACAGGTGATAAACACATGTAATTACCCTGTTACAGTGTAATTTAATAGTATGCATATAATTTTAAATGCACTGTGAAATGAAAATATGATTTCACATTTTTAAAACATTTTCCTTACATAAGCATATTTTACTGCTGCTTGAACTTTGATGAAAAGATTTAAGATGTACCCATTTTATTTTTCAATGTGTCCTTGTATTTTAGGTTTCCTTTTCTGCTTACTGATACTTAAATCTTCTCATTATAAACCTTTTATGTGATTTGCATGCATATGGTGGCTTTTCAAAGTTGGTGAGATTTTCTCTCTTTCAAACACATATAATAGATTGATTTTTAAATTCCCCAATGTTACGAATAATCATTTCTAAAAGAATTCTGTGGGAAATTAAAACTTTCCTTTGGAAAACATGGTTCTTAGCTCATTTCAGCTTTTCAATGATTGTCAAGTAATTGCTGTGAATAGAGTACAATACAGACTTTGAAGGTGGCAGTGAGAATTGATGTACCCCGATTATTTTATGGGTTTTGGATGGAGAATTAAGCTGTAGTCAAAATGCATGACTTTCGGTGCCATGCGCGAGGCTGAGAATGCACAGGTGTTGGGCTGTGGTCTCTGGAGACAGGCTGCCTGGGTTCAAATGCCAGCTTTACCCCATACAAGACGTGTGACCTTGGGTGAATTATTTAAGCTACTGTGATAGACATTATTGTTCCTTATACAAAAGACATTCTCTTTCTATTCTCCTCTGCCTTTTTCTTGTTGACAGAATCTTCACACCACTACAGGGGCCAATAATACCAGCTATTCTGCTGGCTGCCCTAGAAGCTAGGTATTGGCCCGTGATCCAGTCCTACACAATAGGATGGGAAGAAAGTCAGCCAGAAATCTTCTAGGGCGGCTTCCCCGTCCTGTTAAATAGAGAGCGGGAGGTAATGCACTTCTTCTTTGCCCACATACTGCTCTGTGTCTCTGATGCCTGAAGCTGTGGCAGCTGTCTTGCCAACTATGAAAGGACAGAGAGCTTGGGTCCTCTTTACACCCCTGGGCAATGTGGGAGGTTTTTACCAGAGTCCCTGTTAGGTTAGATAAAAGCTTTTTCCTCATTATTTAATCTATATTTAATTGGGTGTTGTGTCAGTTGTTCATGAGAGTAACAACTTACCCTCCAGTTCGGTGTTAGATAAAAGCAATGATAGTAGATACCCTGGTCTTGTTTTTTATTTCAAGAGAACATTTTCAACATTTCACCATAGGTATGATGATATCTTCAGGTTCTTTAAAAACCCGTTGTCACTAAACCATTCCTAGTTTACTACAAAGGTTTTTTTTTTTTATTGTAAGTGGAGGTTGAACTTTTCTGCATTTATTGAAATGATCATAGGATTTTTCTCCTTTATTTTGTTAATGTGACAAACTATATTAATTTATTTTCAAATTCCTGGAAATCCAACTTGTTTATGATGCAATTAATCCGTTATTCATTTTGGATATTGCTGAGTTTGGTTTGTATGACATAAACGTGTTCATCCATGTTTATAAATAAGATTGATTTTTAACTTTCCGTTCTCATAATATCCTGTCAGATTTTGGACTGAAGATACGCTGGCTTGAGGAGTTCATAATTCTTTTCTATTTTCTGGAAGAATTCCTCAAGATTGGAAATATTTTTTCTTGAAGTATATTTAGAAATTATTAGTTAAACCATGTGGGCCTGGAGCTTTGTATGGAGGAAAAATTTTAATTACAAATCAGTTTTGTTCTATTTTACCTTATTTTTAAATATATTAGTATAAAATCAGCTAACATAAAATAACATCCTTATATTATCTTTTTAATATATGCATGATTTGTAAAAAAGTGCTTTTTAAAATTATAAGTGTATTACTTATATCTTCTATACTTTTGCTTAATCAGTCTCTTTGCTTTCTATTCCTATAAATTCTCCTTTATATTCATTATTTAATGCTATTTACTTTCTTTGGGTTTATTTTGCTATTCTAACTTTCTGAGATAGAAACTTAGATCATTAATTCAGACTTTTTATTTATGTATTTGCATTTAAGCCTGCATACTTTCTAAGCACTGGTTTTACTGCAAGTTTTTAATTTCTGTTTTCATTATCAATTAGTTCAGAGTATTTTCTGATTTCCAGTGTAATTTATTCTTTGATTCATTGATTCTATACTAATGTAGTTTTACTTGCTTAATATGTTGGGATTTTCAAGTTATCTTTTTATCTTTTTTTAGCTTATTTGGATTTGGGTCTGGAAACATCCTTTGAAATCTGTTGAAACTTGCTTTTTGGACCCATATATGGTCATTCTTTATATTTTGTATGTGATTGAAAATAATGTGTGTTCTGTAGTTTTTGGGTAGTGTTACATCTGTTTCCATGACATCTAAATTGTTGTGCTTCCAAATCCGCTATATCCTCGTTTTGTTTTACATTTGGTTTGTGTTTTTATAACAGTTAGTTATTTAGTGTCATTGTTTATTGTCTTTTTTTTCTCTGTAGTCTGTCAATTTTTTTCTTTATCTATTTTTGCAGTGACATTACTAAATTTATATACCTTTATAACTGTTTTATCTTCCTGCAGAAATGAACCTTTTTTATCCTTTTTCCTTTAGCTTTTCTGAATATACAGCATACATGCCTTACATGTGTGTTTTATAGATATATAATTACATATTTTAACCCAGCCCACAATCTTTGTCTTTTAATTGGAGTATTTAACCCATTAATAGTTCGTGTAAATGTTGACTTCCTTGAATTAAAATACACTGTTTTATTCAACTTTTCTATTAGTCCCATTTTTTTCCTCTCCTTTCTTTCTTTCTTTTGGATCAATTGTTTTTATTATTTCATATATTTCCTCAGTTAGCTTGGAAATTAGGTAGATGCTCTTTAGTTATTATTTAGTGATTATCCAGAGATTTCAACATGCATACTTGACGTATCAAAGTCTTATCTGAGTTGGCGCCTTCTCTCTGCTGAGGCGATGAATGAGCCTTGGAACACTAACACCGTTAACTCTGCTCCCAATTTATACCCTGCTGTTGCCATATATTTCAATTCTCTCTGTGTATTTTAAACTACATATGTCATAATAATTATTGTTTTATACAGTCAGTATTTATTTACAGTTACCCAAATTTTTACCTTTTCTTTTCTTCTCTGCCTTAGTCTTTGATTTCTATTTGGTCATTTTCCTCCTTCCTGAAGAATATGTTTCAGATTTCATTTACTATGGATCTGCTCTTAATAAATTATTTCCTTTTGTTTTTTTTTTTTACCCTGGAAGGGTGTTTTGATTAGGTAAAGAATTCTGGATTGACACATTAGAGATTTCATACTATTGTCTTCTGGGTTTCATTGTTTCCATTGAGAAATCAAACTATTATTACTTTAATAGTAACCTCTTTTTCCCTGGGTGTTTATCCTCTTTTTAATTTTTTTTCTTCAATTTTACTACAATGTATTCAGAGGTGGGTATTGCCTTCTTTATCCTGCATCCAGTTATATAGTTTCTTGAATGTGAGATTTGTTATCTTTAGCAATTGTTGCAAAAAGTCAACCATTATCTCTTTAAATATTGCTTCTTTCCATTTTCTGTTATCCCTTTGTGGCACTCCAAATAAATGTAGTGCATTTTTAGACTTTGCATTTTTTTATTTTATGTTTCTCTTTACTTGTCTCTTTTGCCTCATATTTTGTCTCTCCATCTGAACTTAGGTATTTTCTTCTGAATGCCTTTTCACTAATTCTATCTTCATTTGTGTCTAATATGCCATGTAATCCATCCACTAATTTCTTAATTTTGATCATAGTATTTTTTACTTGTAAAATTTATATTTGGCTAAGCATTTTTTGGAGGGTTCAAATATACTGTGTCATATTTTGCAGTTTCCAGGTCTTAACTGATTTTATTTTATTTTATTTTTTATCTCATTGAACTTGGCAAGCAAGTTATTTTAAAACCAGTGTCTTCTTAATATCTGAAGCTCCTGGTGTTCAGCTTTTATTGTCCATTGTTTCTACTGATTATGCTAACTAGTCTCCTTATATGTCACATTATCTTTGATTGTATACTACACATTGTATATTAAAAAATTTTTTTTTTTTGAGAAATGATTTAAGACCCAGGATTATGGTACCTTTCTCTAGAGAAGATTTTCCATTTGCTTTTACAGGCACCTGGGGATATTAGCAATCCAGAATTACCTTTATTTAATTTCAAGAACTGAGATTTTCTGGGGCATGTAGATGTGAGGACTACAATATTTATGATTCACCTTTATTAGTAAAGTTTGCCCTTCAGGTTCCCAAGCCAAAGTGCTCACCTGAACCCCAGACCTTGACACATCCTAGACCCCAGCTTTTGTTACCCTAGCCGTATGGATTTTTCAAAAGCTCAGTCCTCTCAACCATCTTTTGTAAATTGGGAGTTCCAAATGGGAAAATGTTCCCCTCTTCCTGAATACTCTCTCCATGAATACTAAACTCACATTTCTATATTTCTTCATTCTTCTAGATTTAGGACTAAAATTATTCATTACTCATCAGCAGTCTGGTACCTTCAAGCACATGTTTTGATATTCCCTTCCAATTTTTCCTGTTGTCTGTGATAAGTCTAAATTGCTTTATCTGTGTTTCCTAAAGCCACAGATATACACTGTAGGCTTTGATCTCAACTGTAAAATGAGGATAATCATTATCTCTATCTTATATATGAAAGAATTAAAGTGTTATGTAGGTGCTTAGCAACGTGCTTACCTGTAGTAAGTGCTCAGTAAGTGCTGGTGTTAATAGTAATAATAACAATAATAGTACCCTGATTATTATGAAATAATATGAATTCAGGAAATATGTTTCTTCTTAGCTGTGAACAGTCCAAAACTGAAGTATTAAGGCAAACAAACCTTAAAGGAAATCCTTTGTACTGATCAAACTAGATATAAACCCAAATCCCCAACAAGTTCCCCAAATGTCTGGCAGCATTCAGTTCAAAGTTTTATGCCAATAATCCCATATACTTTGACAATCAATGATTTTTATCGCAGGCCATAGGGAGACTTTATGCAAATCATAAGCATTTACTGGTTCAGAGAGATACTTAGTTATCAAAAATGCATACCCAGAAGGAAAATTGCTGAGTACAAAATTCCAACTGGGTTAAGCTGTCTCTTCTTGTGACTTAAAAAATAATACTAAGTTTCAGCTAATCATATCAAACTCTCCATTTTTTATCTTAACTTCTTCCCATACTTGAGTCAGGATTTATCCATTAGGATTATTTCAGTTGTGTGCAACAGAGAAACCTAACATTGCTTGGGACTGAAATGACAGTTCCTTAAAGTTATCAAAGACTCAGGATTCTTCCAGTTCACTGCTCTGCCTTCTATAGGATGTCATTCGAATCCTCAAGGTTCTATGGCTGCTAGAGCACCAACATCATGACTGTGTTCTATGTAGCTGGATTTAGGGGTAAGTGAGGACATCAGAGGGGGAGCATACTTTTAATAAGGCTGTAGCAAGAGCAAACTCCATACTTTTAATAAGACTTGTTGGGAGGATCCACACACTCTTTCTGTTTACATTGTATTGGCCAGAACAGAGTTACATCATCACACCTTCCCCACTGGGGGAAGGCTGGGAAACGTAGTCCTTTACCTATGCAAAAGGCATGTCCACTCACCGAAGGGAAAGGGTCAAATTCATGTCAGGAATCCAACTGTGCCTCAAAGGACTACAGAATCAAAATTAAAGAGAACTGCAGTGGATTTACTGGTATATCAAACTAAGGGGTTGTGGAAGATAGTATTTTCTAGGTTTCTTTATCTCTAAGGCAACCATAACAAGAGAGGGGCATCGTGAGAGAAGGAATCAAAGCTTGAGAATCTGAGTTGGAGAAAAAAAGTTATTTGAAATAAAAATTTATAGGCAAAAAGGAATAAGTGAAGACTGAACTTCTGGGCCTGTTGATACAGTTTGGAAAACTTGTGAATTGAATATCAAGATGATATTCTTTGGGTGGAATATTTTTGTACTCTCCCATGGCTGTGCTGGACTAAAATCAGAATGCCTGCCAAAGTGTGCCTGTCACGTTCACGATGAACGCTTTCAGAAGAGTCCCTGCACACTGAGGTCTGTCTCTTAATCAACGCATGGCACTTCGCTTTCTCACTCATGCAGTGTTTTCTCCAGGCCGTGGCCAAAACAGCCCTTGGCCGGTGGTTTTTGTGAGGAATTGTGCACAGCCACCTCCCTCTGCTGAATTCCTTGGGACTCCAGAGGATGTAATGCCGTGATGTCAAGGGGTAATATCAGATATATCGTGATGTGGGTTAGCATAGGTATTACCAAATAATTACTTGGTTTGGGGGCCAGCTACTCAATTAAAATATTTTCCAAGGATTCCTATATTTGGTAAACTCTCCTCGCCTCCTGAGCCCCATATTGTAATCCATATTTACACTATTAATTTTCAAATGGCTACTCTTAAATATGTCAGTGTTGATCTAAACTGGATCTAAATTCTAAGTGCTGTCATGTTTTAAAATGCAGATCCACATTTACAGTGCCCCCCGCTCTCTTTTTCCTTTGCAGTGTTCTTACCTCTCTGGCCTGGGCTTTAAAATATTATTGCTTATCATACTCTGTCTTCGATGCTAGAAACCTAAGTGAAAATCTATTTAATTCAACAACAACAAATTCTTGGAGGGAAAGCATACTTTTTTGTTAGTTCATTTAAAAAGCAAATTAGAGTTTTGCTTTAAGGAGGGGAGAGCGGTAGGTCAGACTTTTTTAGCCTGTTGCCAGATGATGCTAACAAGACACTGCCTTTTTTCACTCAGGCATAAATGCCTGAAGATTCCTTTTTCTTCTGCTCATCATTGTCTGAGCCAGAAATACTCTTCTCAGACAATAAGATACCTGAATGTCTAAACCTGTATCTATACTAACACAGGCTCATTTCATGTGCATGCCTGCTAGACAGGAACTAGGCTGTCAGCTTCACCCCATCAAAAAGACTTTCAGTCCCAAGGACTGATGGCAGGATCCAACTGTTAAGTCATTCTTGCTTGAACTGAATTTTAAAGTCAGGCTCTTACTGTTAAAGAATAGAGCTCAAAGATGGTATTTAGCCAAAAATGTTGCAATCCTAACTATAATACTCTTGGCTATGGATTTTGTTCTTGTTGTCATGATTTTTTAAGTTTGGGTCCTGAGTGAAACACCAGGGCAGCAAATAATGTGTAAGGGCAACCTAGGCAGCATAATAGTTCTTGTTTTGGTACATTTGCTTTGTGGTGATTTATTAAGGGAGACTGAAAAAGCCTGATTAAAATGCATAAACTGCGCTGAACAGTAAACAACCATGTCTAAGGATGAAAAAGCGGGACCCACATGCTGTGCATGGAAATTGCCCTTAACAACATGGCCTATTGTTGAACAGATAGGAAGCCAAAGGTTGCTTGTAATCAAATCTGAAATTTCCCATCACTTATAAAAGCAACACTTCCTTGTGCAAACGTTTCAATTTGTTGTAGTTAAAAACTGCTTCCTGACTTAATCCTTCCAGAAACCAGTTCTTTGGACTATCAGGTGGGTAGAAAAATTTAGACAGAAAGCCTGCTGGACTCAAAATGACAAAATGAAACCGAGTTTTGTGTGTCAAGTGACAAATAAGATCCAAAGAACTAACAGGAGCAAATTAAAGCGGCAGTAGAGCTCAAGAAATTTTTTTTTCTTTTTTCTGGTATTTTATTTAAATAGGGAAAAAAGAGTTTGATAGGTTGGCTACATGTCCATATCTCTTTTCTCATTCAAAAATAAAACAAATTTTAAAGAAAAATTGTTTTAAAATCTGGATTACTACAGCCTGAATGAAATCTATGGGAAAAGATTTCAATAGAAAAAATCATTAATAATATGAAAAGACTTACCCAATGGCTGAATTATCTAAGTACAAATCCAGGAATTATCATGCCATAATAATTCCTAAAAGTTTTGTTTCAAATAATTTGATTGCTAACTAAAGAGATGAAAAAAATTAACTACCAAAGTTTCAAGACATATTTATTCTTCCATTATATGGATACAGTAGAGTATAAAAAAAAATAAGTTGAGAAAGTTTAAATGATTTCTCAAAAATACTATTCGTATTATGATGTGTAGTGTCTTAGACACATAAGAAGCATTTTTTAAAGTGTCTTAGTATCTTTTCCAAAGATATTTAAAGAATGAACAAAAAAGTCATGGCCTTCAATCCTCCTACCCAAATATTCCTATAGCAATAACTAAAAAACGCTTCATGAATCTCTTACTTTTAAGCATTCAGGTCTTTTTCATTTCCCAGTAATAATATTGTAATAAGCATTCTTATATCACAGTCTTTGTAAACATTTCTAATTATTTCTCTGGCACAAATTCCCTCATGTATAGTTTCTAGATCATGGGGTGTGAAAATTCCACTTATTGAAAAACGGCCTTCCAGAAAAGTCTTACCAATTTTCATCTTACCAGTAGTATATGAGGCTATATCAAAACCAGCATTTGGTCTTATTTCTTAATCTGTAGTAAATTAGTAAGTGAAAACAGCATGTTTTAAAAACAATCTGTGTATCTTTGGCATGCCTTTTATAGTTTATCATTCTTTTATTCTTTTATGAATTTGATCCTTTCATAAGTTTAGTGGGAAGATTAAATAATACATCTAACACAGTGAGTAGAAAATCTTAAGTGTTTAATAATAATAGTTAATGTGTTTTGTGTAATTATGGGGACTGATTTGTTTTATGTCTTACTACAGATATAAATGTGGTCATAACCTTCAGTGAAGTTAGCACTACCGTGACTCTGAAGACACATGCTTAAATAGTAAAATACGATCAGCCTTTCTATAAAGAACAGGGAAGCGCGCCTCTCTGGAGGGAGGGAGTTCTTGCTGAGTCCCGTGCCCACACCTCTCCCAGTCCCTGCCGCCATCGCAGGCTTTCTCCTTCTTTGGGAGCAGAGCGGGAAGTCCGAGTCCCCAGTGTGCAGACACAGGGGTTTGTGTCACCCCAAGACCTCCCCTGCGCACCCCGTAGGCATGCAGGGCAGGTCGCAGCCTGCAGTCCACAGAGCTGCTGCGGCAGGGAGAGAAACTCAGGTCTGGGCTAAAGGCGACCCCAGAGGCCACTGAGGGCCCTGGAAGAGGCTCTTACTCCACCTCAGAACCAGACGGAGGCTTTCAGTACAGTAAGGAGAGGGGTTAATTTTTACTAAAATTGTAATATGAGTGTCATTCCTCTTCTGGCAGTAATTGCAATCATCTTGCCCAGCTAACTCCCTGCCTCTGAAGTCTTGCCTCCCTGACCCATCACTACGTCAGCACTGACTTGTCATCCTCAGGCACAGGATGCATTAGGCTGTGTCCACCTCGGGGTGCCGTGGCCTCTCCCTATGCTTCCATGCCTTTGCTCATGAAAGAGTCTTAATATTATCATAACATTAGAGACCCTCCAGCCTGTAAGTACTTTTCTCACTGTCTCCACCTCATTTGTCTGCACCCTCTGTGCTCCAGATATGAGTCCATCACCACTTCTCAAATGAGGACTGTGCATCACCCCTCCAAGCATTTGCTCAGATTTACTGTCCCCTGAGCCTGGAATACCTCCCGACCTTCTCTGTTGATGGAGATCTTGCATGTTCTCCAAAGTTCTGCCCAGATTCTTTCTACCACATTGAATCACGCCTTCCTCTGTAGTCTTAATCTGAATTCCAGTTGGCACGTTTCCCTCTGCCTTGTATTATTGATGGCTATTTACACAATGCTTTTCCCCTTAGATTAAAAGCATATGAGACATAGTGACCATAATTTGATCATGTCTGATTTCCCTACAGCCTAGCACAATGCAAGAAGGAAGTGCCTTCCCAGTAATTGTTCCACAAGTTTAACTGAATATTCAGTTACAGTCATAGTTGCTGTCTATAAATATGACAAGTTCCTCCAAGAGAAAAAGGCTCCCCATGACTGCCAAAGCAGACTTGCCGATAAAATACAGAGCACACAGATTTGAGCTGCATGTCCTGTATTTTTATTTGCTAAATCTGGCAACCGTAGTCCAAAGGCATGCCAGTTTCACCAATGTCGTGGGTAACTTTTGGGCAGCGGTGGTAAGTGTGGGCGTGAACCTGTTCCTTCTGATTCCACCATAGCAACGTGTATCTAGACACCATGAATCCATTTCATATAAGGGGAAGGTCATATTTTTGTAAAGAAGTGAACAAAGGTAATCTGTTCACTTATATTCTCACATATATGGTGGATATTTGAGGAACCCAGGAGAATAATTCCAAGTATTAATATAAATTCTTCAAATAGCTGCTTGTGGCCGGCAGGATAGCCAGGGTAAAGCTCTGAGGTGAGGCGCTCTGCATTTGCATCGTACCTCGGACATCTTCATGCTGCCCTTGGTCTCTTATTGTTCTGCTAGCATTGCAGCGGCCACAAGGTCATTGTTTGGGCTTCGCTTCCAGGCTCAGCCCTGAGGACTCATATTCACCATGGGTTAGTTGATGACACCCTCTGACCTTGTCCTTCGCCTGCCCTTACCTCTCACCCCCACCTCTTCTCTCTCCTAGTTTCCTAGGTGGCAGTTTATTAGTCAGAAAGTAGACGGAAGCTTGCTAATGTTCAGTGAGATCCAGAGAACCCTGGGCTTCTCCTTCGCTCCTAGATGACATCACTAACCTCCTAGATGACCACCACTAACCAGAGGGGCAATTCCTGCTGCCTCTGTGCTGTCTGACTGGGAGAGCTGGAATCTCCTGCAGGGGCGGGTGATGTCCTCTGCGCGGGAATTGTATTTTGGAGAGAGCGACCTTGCGGTGTCCTTCAAATCAAATTATGTGAGCAGCTGATGAGCTAAGCGCAGAGTCTCTAATCTCTAGACGTGTAAGCAGAACGTCCAGACCTCACCTGACTACAAAGTAATTTCCCATTTATCCAAATTCCACCTACGCCGAGCTGCAGTGCCCGCAAGGACCTGTTGCTCCCCTGAGGGGCCTCCTGCTCCGCAGGCCATTGGAGGACAGTCCCCTGGCCTCTGTCAAATCTCCATTTCTCTCCTTCTGCGGACAAAACCTCCCAGGAGCCCTGCTCCCTGGAAGCACCTCCCGCAGACCCCAGACGCCCTCGAGGTCACAGCCGATTCCGGCAGAGAGCAGGGTACCGGGCACGCGCGGCCTGACCGGTGCCTCCCGCCGACGGAGGCCGTGACTCTGGCCGCGCAGCCCCTGCAGTGCTGTCAGTCACGCAGACTGACAGGCGGGGGGCGGGGCAGGGAGGCGGGGCGGGGCAGGCGCGTGGGAGCTCTTCAGGCGCAGAGACAAAGGGGCGCGTGGTAGCAGGAAGCAGGGATTTGGGGGATTCGGGAGAATTCAAGGGCATGCTCGGAATTCAGGGCAGGAGGCTGGCGGGCACCGGGAATGGGCACCTCCGGGGGCCCGTGGTCCTGCCTCCCTGTCCCCGGACCGTAAAGGACATGCAAGCCTTTGCTGCCGGGCAGGGTCCTGTTCCGCAGAGCGGCTGCCAGGGGCCCAGCCTCCATGGGATGGGAGGGCGGTGAAGGGTGCTTCAAGCCCCCGGGGTGGACCCTGGGGTGATAGGCCGCGGGCAGCCCCAGCTACCGTCTCCCTAGTTTCTCCCGACTATGACTAACGTGGAAGTGGACATGGCAGAGATGTAGGTGTCCGGGTCTCTGCTGATGTCAGACGTGTGATAAAGCGGGTTCAGAACTGGAGAGCTTGCTAAGGAAACCACTGCACAAGGGGAGTGAGCGTCGGCATTCAGCGAAGCCCCAGCCCGCAGACCCCCGCTGTCGCCCGTCATCCTCAGCTGCTAAGCAGGACATCTCAGAAACAAGACTTGGTTGAACTGATTTAACATAACATCATCCCATTTGGGTTTATAATGGTTTTTTGCTCTAAAAGTACTGATGGCTTCCCACTGGCAGAGTTGGGACCCCTGTCTGAATAAGTGTCCTCGGTGCAATCAGACTTCATTCAGAAACTCTCAAAAAAGTGAAAAACAGTCTTGCAAAAGATGACTTTGGGACACCATTCAGTTCTCGGCAGAGGACTAATGAATGGACTGGGCTTCTCTCGTTTTTACTCTGGTCCCCCTTTTGACTCAGTGATGAGATTTTCTACGCATCGCTTACAGTTATTTCCAAGGCATTTTTGTGCAGCCTTATCATAAAGTAAAACTAATACATTCCTCCAGTTTGTTTACTAAAAATAAACCCTATAAAGTGAATAAATAATAAAAACTGTACAGTGCAGTCCACCATAAATGTGAGTAGACATTCTAATGTTTTCTGCCCACATCCCCGGAGTCATTTTGTCCACTGGCCTGTGGTCGGCTTCCTGCAGGAGAATTCTGATGGTCTGACAGTCTCCTTCCATTTAATGTTCTCTGTCTCTTTCGGGCCACAAAGGGAGTACCTGTTGGAATAATTTTCTCAGGAATTTTGGGGGTGTTCCTCGGATTTCTTTTGTACTTACACCATTTGGTAAGAGATCCACAGATCGTCTAGAGGTAACCCATCTGTGTGGTTTCCCACGGAGATGACTGGGAGCACCCTTAGCTTAGAGGCCTTCTGGTCTGGCAGAGGTCTGTAAGGTGCTTCTTTCATTCTTGGAAAGAGCCCTCCTTATATTAAATATCGACCTTTAGTTCTTTCTGGGATTTTAACAATAATATAAATTTGTAGAGCCAAAGCCACTGAATGCATGCGAAAGTGCATCAAACCTGCAAAGGGAATTTTCTGAAAAAATGAAAAATTGTAAAAAGACATGCTGGCCTAGCTGGGCTTTGGCAATAGGGCTGCTACACACCCTGGGGGGGCAGGGCCCCTTCTACAGCTGACAGACAGGGCACGGAGGCAAGCCCCGGGGACAGTGACGCTCTCCAGTGACACTCCTGCTGCTTCTCTGCGTTATCCCTGCAGTCACCTCCTGACACTGAGACCCCGGGGTGATGCTGTCCCTGTCAGCCTTTCAGACCAAAGGAAATCGTCATCTACAGGAACGAACAACCATCTCATCCTCTAATAAAGCCCTTCTCACAAAAGGCATGACCAGGACTTGACAACTAAGAAGAATATTCAAAGAACAGCAGGCAAAAAGTTCCTCTCTCTGATCTATAATAAGTATGTGCAAACTAATGAGAACTGTGAGGCCTTCCACTGACTAACTCAGCCCCAGAAGAAGGGATGATTGTTGCGAAATATGTGGGAAAAGGTCCAATTTTCATTTTTTTAGTCATAAATTAAAACAAGATGTATCTTTCCTCTGTCAAAGTAGCAGGTTGTAAGCTGTTGGAAAGGTGTTGCCAGAGCAGATGTGACCACTTGAATTCAACACACGTAGGTGTGTTAACCTGACCCTGGGGAGTCAGCACTGCAGTACACATCAAAAGCCATAAGACGTATAATTCCTCTGATGTAGTAACTCACCTGTTAGATTCTCTTAGGGAAGTCAAAAACAAAGATTTAGAGACCAGCATGTTTACTGACACATTATATAAAGCATTGAAAATTTTTTAAATAATATGGAATAGATGAGTAAATTATATATCTCCACAACAGATCATTGTTCAGCTTATAAAATTTATGTTTATTAGGAGGGCTTGGTAGTATGATGGTTGCTTATGTTAAACCCATCAATGAAAAGTGTAAGGTCTGCAGTTGGTGCACAGTAATGACAAGCAAGGAGATAAATTGGTAGAAAAGGCCCTGTGTAGACACAGCCAAAAATTCTGAGTAGCTCTTCTTGGTTGGTGACTCCGTGAATGATTTTAGTTTCTTCTTCCCATAGGTTCATTATTTTTATATGTTTTCTGAGACTTAGAGTCATGTGACATGTTTACAGAGGCCCTGCCTCGCATGTTCCAGACACTATCCTAAGTGCTTAAGATAAAGCTCAGGCAGAAACAGATTTTCCACTCTCAGTATGGTTGCCAGATTTAATGAACAGAAATATGGGCACTTAATGAAGTTTGGATGTCAGATAAGCAGTGAATAATTTTTCAGTATTGATGTAGTATTTTATCTGGCAACCCTAACTCTCAAGGAGTTTTAGTAGGGGATAGATTTTCTATAAGGAGCATGAATAAATTTTTTAAATTTACTTTTATCGTAGTAAAATGCATATAACATTTACCATTTTAACCATTTTAATGTGTACAGTTCACGGGTATTAAGTTCGTTCACAGTGTTGGGCAACCATCTCTACTACCTAGTTCCAAGACCTCCTTATCATCTGCCAGGGGAATATGTGCATTTTAAGCATTTCGTTCCTCATTCTCCACCCTCCCCACTGCTTGGCAACCATTCATCTTCTGTCTGTCTCCAGATTTGCCTATTTGGAATATTTCATATAAATGTGGCCTTTTGTGTCTGGCTTCTTTCAGTTGATACTTTTAAGGTTCCTCCCCGAAGAATTGGAATGTATTTCCTCTTGTGGCTAAATAATACTCCGTTGTATGTATGCACCACATTTTGTCTACCCAGTCATCTCCTGGGTCTACCTTTTGGCTGTTGTGAAGTGGTTTATCACTTTCATGTTTTTTAAAAATAAGTTTTATTTAAACCATTAAAAGCCCAAGGGACAATGAAAATCTTTCTCTGAGACTCCTCTGTCTCAATGTAATATGTTTAAATATCTCTGAATGAAGTAGTGGGCCAGGCAATAGTCAATCAACACAGAATAATGTATTAAGCAAAATAAAATAAAATGTGACAGATATAAAGCAGCATAAACTACAGATCTCACCATCAAGAAGCTTGTACCAAATGCTGCGAAATGAAGGTCGAAAGTCTGGTGTTTAATTTCAGTAAGGATCCTGCCTCTGTGTTGGGAATAGCTGAGCTTAGATCGCCAATTCAGGGCTGCCCCTAGAACAATAAGTAGGGCGCATCACGGCTGCATGATTACAAAGCTTACCAAAAAACCTGTGCTTCCCAGGAGAAAAAAATGAAACTCTTATCCAAAAACAGGTCATATTTCCCAACCTTAAAGCTGCAAGAGTTGAGAAATACTGGAGTCCGTCCCCCAGCAGGGCCTCACAGCACATGGAAGATAACGAATTCCTGCCTTCCCATTTTTAGTGAGTGAGATTTTGATTTAGGTCCTCTGAGGTTTTCAGACTTACATCAGTCAATCCTTCCTTCCAACAGCTGGGGAAGCGGGGGCTAAAGGCTTGTGCTGGCACCACCCGGAGCATCCGGAAGCGAGAGGGAGGAGCGGCCCAAGGCGCCTGCCCACAGGGCGCTTCGTGCGCAGGACCCCAGGGGGCCCATCCCCGGCCGCGGCCAGGATGCGCAGCAGGTGAGGCGGACGGGGTGGGCTGGCGGAGAGGTGGGCCAGAGACGCCCCGCGTCGCCGTGCCTGCCGTGTGCCGTTGCTTCTCCTCCTCTGCCCTTGCTCGTTACCCACCGGCCTCACCTCCTGTTGCCCACTGACTAAAAGTGGATGTTATTTCCCTTAAGCTCAATGCAAATCCTACAAAGACCCTTTGCCAAACTTCCTTCCTTCCTTCCAAAGGAGGATGTGATCGCATCTTTCTTTGGACTTCATCTTGCAATTTTTATTGAAATTCCTGCATCTTCTAGCTATCCGTGTTTTAGGACTGGCACTCGCTTCCCATGCCCTCTCACCACCCGACAGCCATGCCACGACCCCACTGGTTTCCCCATCCCTTTGTTTGCCCCGTCACATACCCCCACCACAGATTAACCGGGGTCACTCACAGGTTTGGTGCTCAAAGTATTGAAAGGATGAAGAGTTACTCATTTTTAGACTCCAATTTTAGGGGCAAGGAAACATCTTCCAATACAAAATACCTGAACAGCAGGGAGTGGTGTTCACCTGCCCACAGCAAGCTGGAAGTAGTTGATTCATTCTCTGCATAATCTGAGTCAATGAAACATCTTCTCTCTTCCTGGGTGTCACAGGGGAATTTAACTCATTTTTTTCCTGGTTACTTCCCCAAGAAAAAGCTGCTTTCATTTCCATTTTATTCCTCTTACCTTTTATCCTTACACTTAATTTTTCAACTTAGTTTCCTACATCAAATCATATAAACTTTTATCCCACCGCTATTTTTATAGTCTTTTTCTGTAGTATTATCCCAGATGATCACACAGTGGAATGATTTCCATATTTATGTGAACAGTGGGAAAATAGCATGCTCTTATGAATAAAATAACCAAAGCATTAATTTATTTAAAGCACCTGGCGGGGGAGGGGTGTTATTTTTTTAATGAATCATGCCGGTGACTTTTTATATTGCTCCGATTGCAGTGCTGTTTTGAACCCCTGGCTTGCTTACTCGTCCATTCCTTCAGCAAATAGGTATTGACTGTGAGGTCCGAGGTACTGAGCTGAGTACTGTGCACTGACCCTCTCCTCCCTGGACCGCCCTTCGTTCTCGTTTGGCCAAGCCCGGTTTCCCAGCATCCCCTCAGGACTGGTGTTCTACAGAGGCTTGTTCCTGAGTGTCTCGCTTCAGTGCCTGGGAATGGCTGGCAGCTGGCGCAGATGCATCATGGTAGATGCTAGTCATAGCTCCTGCACCCGTCCCCGCTGTGCCTGGAGGTGGCCTTAAATTCCCTCTCAGTCACCTCTCAGAAAGTATTTGATTGGAGGTGACACGCAGCAGGAAAGCCTGCCTCCCCGGCTCCTCTGTCCCGGGGTGACCTCCTCTACTACAGTTTCTCCACTGTCACATCCTGAAGACGGTCCCCACAGTCTTCC
The DNA here is from genome assembly GCF_040802235.1 of Manis javanica. NCBI lineage: Eukaryota > Metazoa > Chordata > Mammalia > Pholidota > Manidae > Manis > Manis javanica. The sequence continues at coordinate 1,249,425 of NC_133170.1, read as the reverse complement.
TGACATCTTCCTGAGCTCTAGATTCATGTTTCCAAGAACCTAATGTCCTTCTCCCCAACACCTGTCCAAAACCCAGCCTACTATATTCTCCATAAAACCTGCTCTCAGGCATTGCTATGTATAGTGACCCAGCCTGGAGAGTTCAGGCTTTCTCTTATCTCCCACGTCTCATCTGCATATGCACTGGATCATTAAGTTATATTTATTAATTTACTTCATTAATGTACCTTGAATATATCTTTCCTCCCATTTCCCTAGTTTAGGCCCCACAGATCACCTGCATGGACTCTTACAGTCGCCTCTCTAATTCTCCATGAATGAATTACTCCCCTTCCAAATCATCCTCTACCTTGCCATCAGTTATCTTCTGGAAGTGTTCCTCTGGCCATATTAGTGGGTTCTTTCATTTGCTTCAGAGGATCCTTAAGATCCTTTAATGTCGCCAGGAGGAATATCAAATTCCTTCTAAGGAGAGTATCACGAGCCGGTCACACTCCAGCACCAAATCCCTTTTCCCCACTCATTTCTCATCACTTCCCCGGCTCCCAGCTTTCTGTTTCAGGCAGGCAGCCGAGTTGCTGCTAAAGACACTACGGGCCTTCCTGCCCATGTGCCCTTCGTGCTGTGCCATACCAGGGTGCCTTTTCCCCCCGCTGACTGCCTAGAGGAAGTCTCCCCCTACAAAGTCATTCTCCCCTCCTCCCCCTGCCCCCCCACTCTCCCATTCTCCAGCCGGCCGCCAGTAACAGCTCATGTTGCTGTTTTGTATAATGGTTAGTTGAGTCCGTTCCATCAGCTGTTGGCCCCTAGACTGCTTGTATCTATTTCTGCATCTACAACATGAACAGCAGAGTTCCTCACACATAGTCAGAAACAGCTTTTTAAGTTGAAAGATCAGGGGATGTTCTCAGGATATGCCGAAGCGGAGCACAGCCCATGTTCCAAGTCACTTTTCCCTTTAAAAAGTAGCTGGTTGGTAAAGATGATTCATTTGGCTTATAGTTGAGTCTTATCACGTGGTCTTGAATTGCACGTTGTTGAGTCACCAATATTTTTCCCAAGCCTCCAGTGAAGTTTCCTTGGAAAGCTATGCAGTGAGGTGATTCATCCAGACTTTGTAAAACAAAACTGTCCCTTCGTTTTCTTGTTTCAGAAACAAAAACAAAGCCATCAATGCTTGATTGACATAAGCAGAAAAACCCTTTTGTTTTGTATAATCCAGTGTTTTCATTAAGTAATTTGCAGAGTATAGAGAGGAAAAAAGTCTTTGTTGGGGGTGGGGGGGTGGCAGAGGCATTCTGCCCAAGAAAATGTGATTAATTTGAGTGGGAAAGCTGGAGCCTCCTACCGTGTGTCGTAGACACCAGCCCTGGAAGAAAGCGCCTCGCAGTAATCAGCTGCTACTGCTTCTGGAGAGAAATCCCGTTTCACGCCACCCAGCAGCCCCTAGACAAAAGCATCTCATGAGGCTTTCAGACTAAATGGATTTTAGAGGAAACCTTACGGCAGTGGTTGGATATAATAATATGATAGAATCAAATGTTGGTCTGTGCAATGACGTAACTCTTTACTATAAAATTTTAAAATATTAGGAAGTATGTCAGTGAATTACTGCACATAAGACTTAATAAAATTAAAGCTGAAGTAGCTCTCTCCCCTAGAGAAATCTAGAAATATTTACCTGCAATCCCAAACGGATTTAATGAGGCAAATGGGATTAATGAATCTGCAACGCAGTTCATGCGAGAGTAAAGGCCTCCAGCCCAGATTTGGCTGTCAGCGCTTCCCATTGGAATTCTTTCATGAATTGTGAAAGTGGGTTTAAATTGTGCAGTCCAGATTTTAATTGGAAGCATTAAGAAATGCACCAAGACACAGAAAAGTAGAAACAAGGTCCCACAGAGATAGGATAACAGTAAGTGAATCTCTCCAACAAAGAAAAAGATGCCAGATTACAAATGAGCGCTCTCTCTAGGGAGCAGCCCCCCCGTCAGTGTGCAGGCGTGGACAAAGGGGACAATGGACACCTCCTGACACCAGGCTGTGTGTCTGGTGAGCGTCCCCCAGTGCGAATGTTAGCACTGTGTGAGTATTTATTGTGTTTCTATAAAGTCCTAATGAGCTCCTTGGGTGAGAGTGAGACCCTTTGCTCTTTCACACTGTGCCCAAGACCCCTAAACTTCATGGGGTCAAATCTAAAGAAAGGGTAATGGACCATGAGGTCCAGCTTAATAGACCCGATATTAACACAGCAGCAAGAATGTCACCAAATGCAAAGTTTAGGGCAGGCGATGAATGAAGTATTTGTTACACTTAAATAATATATAAAGGTTATCACAGAGTCGTGGCACTCCATCAATGTCATCATCGCAGGTCTTCGAGAATCTGCTGGGTATGAAATAATCCTGTGGCACATCTTTAAGCATCAATAGATGAATTTGCATTCCAACAGCAAATAATAAATCAGAATGCAAAGCCAGGCAGCTGTGGCACCTCCTGGAAGTATGTGTAGGTGTTGAAAGTCCCTTGCCCGTAGAAGTGACCAGGTTCTCCCAGTAGCTCATGCTCACGTGACAGGAATGCAGTGTACGCCTCATGATGATTGTACATTTCATTTGCTTAAATGCACATTTTCTCTAAGTGAAGCAGAAAGATTTTTCTCCTCTAGTGGTCTGGTTTTTTAGGATAAGACAGATGTTCCTTGCTTTGAGATGAGTAAAGAATAACCACACTGAGGATGAGGTCACGAAGCAGAACCTCCAGGATAAATACAGGGCTCTTCCCCAGACCCACAAACCCCTGTGGTTGTTAGTCCGTCACAGTCAGCTAGTCTGTTATTACTGTGACCTTGAGACGGTGCAGCAGAAGCCCCAGGCTCGGAGTCTGAGCCCTGCGCCCCGTGGTTTTGTTCATGAGTCAGCCTTGAGAGCGTCACTTCTGAGACCAGGGACCATCCTAATGGCCTGAGGGCGCGAGCCGGTAGACATCTGTGTGCCTGTTTATCTTCCTCATTCTTATTTTCTGCCAAGTTAAAAGTTTTCTTTGGAATTGACTCAAGTAGGTTATGAATTCTTTGAAGACAAGGACCATGTCTTAATTTCTGCTTTCCATGACTTGATTATCACAAAAGTGGAAAAGTGCATTTATTTAGGAAATTCAGGCAGTATATTGTCAAATTAGTTAGCTGACATATACTGTCACTAACTTCCAGCAGGTTGTTAATGGCTGGCTCTCTGTTCCACTTTCCACTACTGATTTAATTTCTAGGAGTCTTCCCAGCCACTGGTTTTCAGAAGCTATGTGAATATCACTTCAGTATTTGTAAAATTAGACCAGATCAAACAGATGAAAAACCTCACAGGTTTCAGAAAACTAGTTTCCATGTGTAAGTTCCTAGAACAAGTTCATTTACAAACCAAAAAATGCTTGTGGACTCCTTAAGTCTGTGTTTAACTGCTGCCATTTCTCTCTCTCTTTTCTTTTAAATTTATTTCTTATTTATTTTCCAGTTTTATTGAGAAACAGTTGGCATACATCACTGTATACGTTCAAGGTGTACAGCACAACAGTTTGACTTACACATACTGTGAAATGGTTACCACTATAAATTCAGTGCCCATCACCTCATACGTATAAAATAAAAAGAGAAAGCAGTTTTTTTTCTTTGTGATGAGAACTCTCAGGATTTACTCTCTTGACAATTTTCCTATATTCACACTGCAGTGCAAGCTGTAGTCACAGTGATGTCCATTACAGCCCTAGGACATATTTCTCTTGTAACTTTTTGACCATCTTCCTCCAATTTGCCTTCCTCCACCCCAACCTGCGGGAACTACAAGTCTGATCTCTTTTCCTATGAGTTTTTTTAGTTTGTGTTTTAGGTTCCACATATATGTGGGATCATGCAGTATTTGCCTTTCTCACCTTGACCTATTTCACTGAGCGTAGTGCCTCAAGTTCCTTCCATGTTGTTGCAAATGTAGGATCTCCTCATTTTTTGTGGCTGAATAATATTCCATTGTGTACTATACCTCAACTTCTTATCCATTCACCTGTCCAGACTAGTTAGACTGCTCCCATGTCTTGGCTATTATAAATGATGCTGCTGTGAACATGGGGGTGCAGCTATCTTTTTGTTAGTGTTTTCATTACCTTTGCATATATTCCCAGAAGTAGAATTGCTGGATTATATGGTAGTTTTTATAACTTTTTGAGGAACCTCCCTACCAGTTTTCCATAGTGACTACACCAACTTACAATCCCACCAACAGTACATAAGGTTCCCTTTTCTCCACATTCACCCCAGCATTTGTTATCTCTCATCTTTTTGACAATGGCCATTAAAACAGGCATGAGGTGACATCTCGCTGTGATTTTAATTTGCATTTCCCTAATGAGTATCTTTTCACATACCTGTTGGCCTTTTGTATATCTTCTTTGGAGAAATGTCTATTCAGATTCTCTCCTATTTTTTAATTGGGTTATTTGTTTTTTTGCTGTCAAATGGTACGAGCTTTCTATGTGTTGTGTATACCATCATTTCTTTTTGTTCTCTCTGATTAATAGGGATGGAGAGAATGACATAGCCATTTTATGTTAACTTGTTGCTATTTTTAAAGGAAATACAGAGAAATTTAAAAATGGAAACTAATCAATTTTTTTAATAACGCAAAAGCCAAGAGCACTTACCTGGTTATGGGGTTAACCATGAAGAAGGGGCACTAGGAGCCAGCTGACTGTGTGTGGTACAGGAACGTCAGAATTCTGACCTACCCAAGTACATTGCTTCCTCCAGCCTGCCAGGGTCCCTAGGATTTCTATCACTGGAGCCATTACTGTGCATTAAAACATCATTTACAGAAGGCCCATTAACATGTACACAATGTATTTGCCCAGTAATATCCATTCTCTCTAGTATGTGTTAACCAAGTGTGGGACATAGTCCAGAGCAGAATGTCTGAACCGAATGAAAGTAGAAACTTGAGAAAAGTAGGATGTGGAAGGCGTTCTGGGGAACAGGAGGCCCCAGGCCCTGGGCATGGTGGGGGGAAGGCCCCGCCTGACACAGGGGAGGGGCGCTGAGGATGGCCTTTCCAAAACTGGGCCTGAGGCCGAGCTGTGCCTATTAGTGAACTGTTCCTAAATAACTTCCTAAAATCAACAGTTCTTAAAGGAATTTATATTTATACTTTCTGGGGTAAACCTACAAAGTGTGGTTTTGACACTAAAAATAAAGTGTGCAATTCATTTCTTCTGATAGAATTTTAGAAATGAGACCAACACAGACATTAGAAAAGAAATACTTGTACTCTGGCTAGGAAGGCATCAAACAGCTCAGATTTACCTTCTGCCATACGTATACATATACATCTGTGTTTTTGAGACACTGAAGTTAGGAAGTGAAGAACAGTCATACCCAAAATGATGATTTTTAAAAAAATAGGCTTTGTATTTTAGAGTGGTTTTGATTCACAGCAAAACTGAGCAGGAAGTTCAGAGAGTTCCCATATATCCTGTTCTTCACCTCCCACCAAACAGCCTACCCCACTATCAACATCCCGCACACCAGGTTGTACACTTGCTACAACCCACAAACCTACATTGACACGTCATCATCACTCAAAGTCGATAGTTTACGTTAGGATCATCTCGGTGGTGTACATTCTGTGGCTTTTAACAAGTGTGTAATGACATATACCCACTCAGTTTCACTACCCTTAAAACCGTCTGTGTTCCACCTGTTTTGGCTCTATTATTCTGCGTTCCCACCAGCAGTGAATGAGCATTCCTGTCGCTCCACATTCTCACCAGCATTTAGTGTCATCGAATAGGTGTGTAATGATACTTCATTATTATCTTCATTTGCATTTCTCTAATGACATTATGATGTTGACTATCTTTTCATATGTTTAATTGCCCCCTTTGTGTCTTCTTTGGTGAGCTGTCCAGATATTCTGCCAATTTTTAAATTGGGTTGTTTCTTTTCTTATTATTGAGTTTTAAGAGTTCTTTGCATATTTTGGATTGTGATCCTTTATCTGATGTCTTTTATAAACATTTTCACCCAGTCTGTGGCTTGACTTCTCATTCTCTTAACTGTCTTTTACAGAGCAGAAATTTTTAATTTTAATAAAGTGCAGCTTATCATTTATTTCTTTCATGGATCATACATTTGGCATTGTATCTAAAAAGCCATTGTCTTGTACAAGGCAATCTAGACTTTCTTCTGGGTTATCTTCTAAGAATTCTATAGTTTTGCACTTTGCATTTAACTCTATGATCCACTCTGAGTTAATTCTTGTGAAGGATCACACTGAATCTCTAGATCAAGTTGGGAAGAACTGACATTTTGATAACATTGAGTCTTCCTATCCATGAACATGGATACCTGAGAAGATAAATTTTGTGCATGTATAGATATATATTTATTTGTTTTTATTTACTTATCTAAAGATAAAAAGGAGATGTTTCAATTGGGAAAGTTACTGATACATTATTAGAAAATAGCCTCAGGGTTTTTTTTAAAAGGAACAATTTTTGATGTATTTAATTATAAAAATTACTAAATACCTCAAAATTTTCTTACAAATTTCAAATCTCAAAACAACAACTACACCCAAATTTTCTTACAAATACTAAACAATTCACTTATTCAATAAATAATTAAATATTTTAAAATATTTATAGGTGCCATATACATACAATTTTGCTAAGGATACAATGGTATACAAGACAAAGCATCTCTCCTTGTGAGAGACAAGCTTAGAGAAGCTCACAGTTGGAGGGGAATGAGAAACAAGAGATTGCAATACAGTGTCATAAAAGTTATTGATGCATGTAAATAATACAGGGTGCTTTGGGATCAAATAGTAGGAGCAAAACTTAGCTTGAAGGGTCAAGGGGGGGCTTCCAGCAGAGGGTTCCATGTCAGCTGAGACCTGTCCTCCTTTTCCCAGTGTTTAAGTATTGAAGGACTCCATCTCCTCATCCCTGTCTACATCCAGGATTGAAAAACAAAATGGGATTGTACTTAAAATGCAAAAAATTTGAACGTATTTTCATGAAAAAGTTAAATGTAAAAAACTTAAAATTATTTTTCTAGTTTTCAAAGAAGCTACTGTAAAAATTTCAGAATTCATATAAATGGCAAAATATAAACTAATAACCATCAGAATTTTAATAACATTATTTAATAAAGATGAAATTTTATTTCTTTTTGGAAAATGCACTTAAATTGTACTAAATATTTTATACACATAAAACGATCCGCAGTTGTAGAGTTCAGTGTCCACCTGATTGTCAGTGTAAAACATTGAGTTCATATGTATCCCCAGAACCACAAATCAAACGTGAGGAGAAGGAAGTAAATGGACTCTCAGCATGGAAAGGAAATTACTTTCCATTTTGCAAGATTCTGCCCTTCTCTGAGAGGAAGAGGTCGGCAGTTCAGTGTTTCGTTGATCTTTGCACCTCCATCACCCACTTCCTCTCCACCACGAACAGCACCACAAACAACCCCTGCCCCCGACGGCAGTAGGACACCGTGGCCTTCAGGTTTCTGGTCACAGCACTGGAGAGTTTTAACAAGAGTTTTATTCACGAGAAGAGATGTCCAGGGTCACCACTGCTTTGCCAGCCCTGAGTCCTGACCCTGAACAGAGGCGTCCATGTGTTCTTTGATACAGTTATTTTGTGTGTTTGGGACATGGGGGTCCCTCTACTGAGCAGAGCCCAGGGCGGCCTCCCTCCTGCCACATCTCAGGCTGGTGCTACAGAGCTCAGTCCTTTAATTCACTGAGGCTTTGGTTCAGATGTCACCTTAGATACTCCCAACACGCACACATGTGCACATATACACATGCATGCACACACATGCCCACAGAGACACGCATGTGCCCTGACGATTCTCTGGTCTCTCTTCCAGATTCAGTTTTCCTCAGAGTGCTTTTTCCTGCCTGCTGTATGCCATGAATTGAGTTTCCGCTCTCTCCCGGCCAGCTGGGATGTAAGCTCTGGGGTGAGTCTGCCCTCCTTCCTCCGTAGGCCATGCCGGGCAGTGGGGCATGTTCACGGCAGGAATGGGGGCGTCAGCCAGGAAGAAGGGAACACCAGGAGTGTGGGAAAGTCACTGATTCACTGTCGCCCGTGGGCAGTTCTGACAGACAGCACAAAACACTACCATTCTCCAGATCTGTGTGCCCACCATGAACACTAAAGGAATCTCCTGACAGGGGCTTAGTTTGGGAGCGGGGAGGGCAAGACGTCTGCGCACAGTCCTCTTCGGTTCTCTGCGCTGGGAGCTCCAAGCCGCCTCTGAAGGGCTTCCTCACCCTGTGCCGTTCGCCTCAGCTTGTCTCCATGAGTGGGATCCTCAAGGCACACCGAGATCAGAACAGTCCCCTCCCAAGTGCGCTGACATGATAGCATTGACTCAGTAATACGATGTAAAATTATGAAAATAAGGGTATTTCCTAGCCCAGTGAGACTAGCATGGAAACCAGTCAGCCGGACAACTACAATCTAAGTGCAGAAAAGTGGCTTTCCTGGTGGAGAGTCCTCTTCGGTGTGAACCTCCTGCCTTCCCTGACTTTTTCCCAATCCCTTCCTTTCCCAGTCCCTTGGCTGCTTTCTCTCAAACTTGTACAGTATACTAGTAAAAAAAGTACATAAAGGAGAACATTTAAAAAAATAGTTATTCTATCATGACTGAAACCAAAAATATATAATTTCCTTATTGGAGCAGTGCAGGTGAAAAAATGTAGGACTTATTCCACTAAAGGGTTTATTAATAACACTCCACTAACAACACAGACTTCAGGAGGTCAGCAGTTTGGCTGAGATGGTCCTGAGGGACGGACCTCATCAAAGGTTGGTTCCTTTTCTCTATTGATTTACTAAATTGTTTGGGGCATGCCTATGCCAATGGCTTCAAAGCATTTCTCTTTTTACTTCTTTCTTAGCTTTAAAATGTATGCCTTTCCTACAGAAGTCTCATACAACCTTTCAAGCTGTTGGAGATCAAATCTTTTAGTGGCAGTAATGATCGGCTGATGTGAACATTTAGTAGCTATCTGAAGTGTCTGCATCAAACGTAAGTCAAAATAAGAGGTTTCATGTTTTACTCTAAAGACTTAGACTCCTTTATAAATAGACATCACTAATTAATAGTGATTCAGGGTTTCCGAGGAGAATTCTGCCCCCTGGAATTTAAAAATAGGAATCTACAGTTAGAAAATGAAGTAGACTTCATAGTTTAAGGGAGAAAACATGTTGTACAATTCTATATGCAGCTACCTGGGAAAAGGAAGAAAGGGTGAAAGGAAATCTTAGTGGCAGAATCACATTATTTTAGGACAAGAATTACATAAAGTTTGCAAAGCAACTTTTTTTCATGTCTGTGTAGCTCTCGGGGCACAAACCACAGAGTCAGTTGCCCTACCTTCTGTGCCTTTCCCTGCTAAAAACCTCTGGTTGTCTCTGGAGTATGTTTTATTTGACAAGCCTTTATTTAATTAAATGTGCTATCCACTAAGGATGTACAATTTAGTTCACATTCTAGTGGGGAAAAGCTACCTTAAAAAAAAAAAACTACTGTATTTCATACCTAAAAGAATTGTGAACAGGCTCTTGAAGGAACAGTTGTACATCTGTGTTCAGAGCACAGAGTACAATAGCTAAACATGGAGCAACCTGAAATGAACCTTGAATATATCACACTAAGTGAAACAGGCCAGACACAAAAAAGCTGATACTGTATGATTTCACTTTTTTGAGGTCCCGAGAATGGTTAAAATCACAGAAACAGCAATAAGAATGGTGGTTGCTCAAGGCTGAGGGTAAGGGAAAATGCGTTATTATGCAACGAGTACAGGGCTTCCGTTTTGCAGGCTGAAAATACCTTTGGAGATGGATGCTGGGGATGGTTGCACGTTATGAATGCACTTCATGCCACAGCAGCGTACACTTAAAAGTGGTTAAAATGGTAGATTTATGCTGTGTGGATTTTATCACAATAAAAAATTGTTTAAAAGCTACATTTAAAAATTGTAAGTATATAATAAACAGCATACTGTAGAGTCACAAAAGAAGCATTAATATGTGTCTTAGTTTAATTAATAATATATTCATATATGTGTTAGGTGGGGACACAGCCAGAGAAAGTGTGCAGTGGGGGGGGACAGGTGAGTGAGGCCTCTGAGGACACAGGCTGCATCAGCACGTGCTTGATCACCTCCGCTTGCTACCAGATCACCCAGCACCCCCACCCCGCTGGTGAATGCACCGCCTGATAGCCGGGCTGTGGGCTGTCAGTTGGATTAACCACCCTCGAGTGGCCCAGACTCCCCCTCACCTGATGATTTTTGTGCTTATCAAAAGCCAGAGGCGTTGACCCTCCATGTTTATGCCAGTTGCACATATTATTTTTATTACTCATCTGAATGAAATATTATGTAAACCAATTCTACGAGAGCGTAAAAAGGAAGGGATCGTCAGTCTGTACAAAAGAATGCTTTCTAAAGGCTCCATAAATTAATCACTATAGAAAATGGAAAATGTGTCTCATTAAGTAAAACACCTCCAAGTAACTGGGAGAACATCGTAAATACACTGGACGGTTTTGTACTCAGATCACTTTGCGAGTGCACTTAAGTTCCCTTACTCTTCAATGAAGTCAAAACTAAAAACTGCAGAATGCAGAAAGAACAGAGGTGATGAGCTGTAGAAGTGTCAATGGACAGATTTAGAGGAAAGGTTCGGGTCTCCGCTGAGGTTCGATGACTGAATGAGGCATTTATATGTTTCAATTTTAAACAGTTAAATAAATGATACATGAACATACATGCATAATGTTGTATTAATTCCCTTTATCCGCCACCCAATCAATCAGAGGTGTGATTTCCCCAAAGACACGACGGTTCACAGCACACTCTGCAGCCAGAGCGCCTGGGCTGGACTGTGGCTGGACTGTGGGCGAGCTGTGTGACCTTGGGGAGATTAATCTGTTTGCACCTTAGTTTCATCCTCTATTAAACGGAGCTAATAATAGTACCTGTCTGGGAAATCTGTTGTAAGGATTCAGTTAATCAGTATGCATACAGTACTTAGAACGCAAAAGGCTGTGCACGTGTTGGCTATTCGGTGCTGTCATGGTACCGGTACGACCAGTAGCCGCTTTCTGCCAGGAGAGAGGAAGGATGGGGGCGAGAGTGGGTCTGGGAGAGGGGCTGGCTGGCTGGCCGCTGCCGCCGGCTGGAGGTGTAGTCTGCGTGGGCGGGGTGAGCCATGGGGTGTCTCGGGTCCAGGGGGTGGCAGTGCTTTCTGCTGCCTTCCTGACCCACCCAGTGCCTCTTGGTCCCTTGGTACATGCCAGGTTTTGAGATGCGAATGAGTATAGAGACTGAGTGGTCTCAAAGCCTAAGGAATTCACAGTTTAGTGAGAGACTCTGATGCGTAAACCATACGAGAGACTGTCAAGAATGCATTAGGTTTTCTGTAGGTAAAAATGGGTTAGTGGCTCAAAGAGGGTGCAGTGTTGAGTGCGACAGAAAGTGACCAAAAGCCGATGTTGAGGGTGGATAAAGTTTATCCACACGTGATAGCATGAAATAGTAAGTACCAACATGCACAGTTACCACTCCAGTTAATGGACGAGGTAATCCACAGGCCCTTTTCAAGAGTCAGAGCAACAAAGAAACCTCCTGCCCTTCGCTAAGAGATGTGGGAAGTGTCACTTCTGTGTCACAAGGTCGTGGGTTTTTCTATTTGACTTCTCAATAAAACCCTGAAATATATCATTAAGCCACACCACCTCTCTAGGATTAAGTCATATGACTTCTGAAATATTCCTTTCTTCCACCTTCCCATTTTTTAACTCTCTAGCTTAGACAACTGGCAAGATAAAAATGAACATTAACATGAAATGTTGAGAACAGCCAAGAAAAGGCTATCACCGTCCTTCCCTCCAACACAGCGCGACACAAGGAGGTCCCCACACCGCCCCGCTGTGGTGTCACATGTCACGGGCGACGTCGTTCTGGCATTTTTATGTTGTGCCTCCTCTTGACATTGTAGACGTGGGAAGGGGGAGCTGACGTCTCCCTGGATGCTTACTGAAGATTCAAACGGACACTGCGGGGATCCCGCAGTCAGCAGTGGGGCCCAGCCCAGAAACGCCGCAGACGGGTGCTGGAAGCTGCCAGACCCCCACCCTGCAGCTTCTCACTGTGGGATGCCGGAAAAGTTACTGGACTTCTGTAAAGCGGACATGAATTCTTATTTTCCAACGTTTCTGGGAGAGTAAGTAAAATAATTAGAATACCTACCACGCTATAGGTAATACATGTTTCTCAAATGAATAAGCACAAAATATGGTTCTTTTCATTCTGTACCTATTTCAACATGCCTTCTAAGCTTTTCATTTCAGTAGTAACTGTATTTGTTTACAAACCATAAGTCAGGTGACCTAACATTTCTTAACTTGAGAAATGTGTGACTCACAGCTGTGGAGGCTGAACGTCAGAGGTCAGGCGGAGAGCCACAGCTGCCCCCCACCCCTGAGGCCGTGAGGGGCGGGGTGGTGCCAGGCCCCCTCCAGGCCCAGGCTGGCTTCTCCCTGGGTCTTCATAGGCCTTCCTCTATGCGTGGCTGCTTCTGGATCTTAAATTTCCCCTTTTTAAAGGACACCATCATCTCAGCTTAGATTAGCTAATTATATCTGCAGCTATTTCCAAAGAATGTCACATTCTGGGGGTTCAGACTTCAACAAACACATTTGGGTGGGGAACATAATCCAACCCAAAAGAGTAATGGGGGCTTTGTGCCATAATCCAAGGAACATGCAGATATAGACAATGAATGGCCTCCTTCCCAGCCCAGCCCCGCTCTGCTTTCAGCTTTTTGGAGTGTGCCCTTCCCTGTGTCTTCCTGTGCCCGCTCACACTGACACACACATGCCACATATTATATAGGCTCGTATTTAGCACACACACAGTCCTTTCATAAAAATTCGATCATAAAGCACATTATTTAGCCCCTTGCTTTTTTCACTTGGCAGTATATCATGGTTATTTTGCTAAGTCAGTTAATAGAGACCTGTAAATACTTGTATAATATTCTACAGTATAAAGAAATAATGACCTATCCATACTTGTCCTCTTGGTGGCTTTTCAGGGCATTTCCAGGATTTGGGGTGTCGGTTTTTTAAATGCAACAATACATAGTTTCACTCAGCTTTATCCTTAAAGCTGGCACTTTTATTTATGTAAGATTCCTACAAGTGACATTTCTAGCTTAAAGATGCACACTTTTATTTGCTGTTACCAGGTGACTTTCTAGTGTTTTCGCAATGCCCACATTCGCCAACAGTGCCTGAGAAGGGTCAGTTCTCCCCACACTTTTGCCAATGTAGATTTGATCTGTGTCTTAAAATTTCTGCTTGACACATAACAAGTACCTGTTTGGTTAGTAAATGCATCTGTGACTACCAGTGAGGCACAGAATCTTGTCCAGTATTAGTGGCCGCTGTGTCCTTCATCGGAGAATTGCTGGGTCCCCTTGTGTACCTGTTATCTTGTGATATGTGATATTCCTTGTTTTTTATCCATTTGCAGAAGTACTGTACATATAGAAAATTAACATCTTCTCATATATGTGCAGTTCTGTCCCAGTCCATCATTTGTCCTTCAACTTTGTAATGGTACCTTTTGCCATTCAGAAATTTTAGGGTCTTATGGAGTTAGGTCTATCCATTTTTTTTTATTGCTTTGCAAATTTTTCTGTCTTGTTCATAGATGTCCCTACCCTACCCACTAGATTCATAATCTCCTTAATATAACCTAATAGTCTCCTTGTACTTACTGTGCATTACAAATCTTTTTTTTTTCTTCCAGGTGAATGTTCCATTACATTGACACTGTGAAAAAGGTAATTCTTCCCTTCCTCACTACAGGGAAATATCAGCGTCACCGTACACTGAGTTCTCATGGAAAGAACACTTCATCGGTTTCTGTGCTCTGTTCTGTTTGACCAGTTTGTTCCTGAGCCAATATCCGTATTATCTTGATGGCAGCAGCCATATAGTCATTTAACATCTGGTATGGCAAGTCCCCCTTCACTACTTATTGTCTTTCATAATTTTCATGACATTTATACACTTTTTCTTCCATATTAACTTTTTTTGAAGTATATAGTTGATACACATTATTATATTGGCTTCAGGTGTACAACACAGTGATTTGATGACTGTATACATTACTGAATGCTCACCACGGCAGGTAGTTACCATCTGTACAAAGATATTACAATATATTGTCGATTCCCTCTGCTTTACTTTATATCCCCGTGACTAATTTATTTATGATGGGAAGTTTCCATACTAACTTTAGAATTATTTTGACCAGTTAAAAACAATAGTAACAATGGAACTCTAACCCAGATTGCTTTACATTTATGTACATATTTGGGGCTATTACAATTTTTCTTACCCAGGAGTCATGCCCATCAGTTACGTGAGTTTGTTTTGAGACCTGCATCTGAGAAAAGTTCTGCAACATGCTCAAGGCCTTTCCTGTCTCTCTGGTACAAATTACACAACATTGACCGCCTGCTTCATTCCTATTGGGAAGGAAGGTGATAAATTAAAATACTGAGGTTCCTCTGAACTGCACGGCAGCCTAACCATTTATAAGGCTGCCAGATGCAGGCAGAGCTTGGCCAAGCCTGACACCAGTTTATAAGCAAATTGTTAGCTTTTATCCCAGTAAATGGTTTCTTTTGTTTAAAAGACCTAGATAGAGTAAGAATGAGAATAAACTTACACTTAATAAGTACCTGGAAGATTCCTGGCTCAAACTTGTCTTTGCTAAGTTGGAGTTCTGGCATTACAGCTTCAATTTTTGGTATAAAAACTTCTTCTGAAATGTAAGTACCCCTTTAAAGATTACTGCACATATTAGTGTGAATCGGTGGAGTTGCTACTCTTTAAACAGCCAGCTATAGTCTCTGTTGCAGTAAAGTTTTGGTCTTGGGTCATGGTTCATGGAGATGAGGATGGTACGGAAAAGGGCACCACCTCAGAGCAGCCTGGATGAATAGAAAGCTGGAGGCAGGCAGGAGCCTGGGAGGGTGGTGGACGGGCCAGCGGACAGCCTGAAGGGACCCAGGAGCTGGGAGATGGGGCAGAGTAAGAGGTGAGGGGCAGACCTCACCAGCTACATGGAAAGTGTGACTCAAATGAGTTCTTAAACATTCCTCAGTGTAACAGCCGGCTATCGGGCACGCACCATCTGAATCCTGTTGATTTCACACGTCTCCACCCTGTTTTTGTTCTTGACAGAACAAAATCAGATTCTGCTCCTCTTATTAAATCAAAGTGGTGATAATATGCCTAAATATATTACTCACTGTGCTTTGTGCATTATGCATCTTTAAACTATTGGGTCAAAGACATGCTTATAATGTTTCCTCAGAAGAAATTGATGGGCAGGACACAAACTGATGAGAGAATAATTTTCATTATAGAGAGAAGTAATGTCACATTATTACTCCAGATTGTAGGATGAAATATCAGTCAAGTATTCATTAACTTACTATGAAGATTGGCATCTATTTCAAAGTTGCCATACATGGATATAATAGATTTACTTAAAACATTCTCAGATAAAGGGGAGGTTATTTTTAAATGTGATACAAAATGTCCATTATTTAGGAGTTTATGTATCTCAATACTCTGCACTAAAATGAAGCAATATTTTAATACAAGGAGGTGTCCAGAGCAAATATATGTTATTTGCAATGGACATTTGCCTCCACTGAGTAAACAAAAAAACACCCCTGTAGGAATGGAATTTTGTGAAAGTGGTGTTGGAGCAGAAGTTGCAGGTTCTGTGTACTGTATACAGAACATGATCTGTTACTCTGCTGGGATATCACACATGGTGCAGAAGATGCAGGTAAGATGACTCAAGAACGGGCTTTATGGAACTGCAAAAACCCACCAAACGCAAAGCATTCTGCTCTCACAGACCCAGGGTGCTTCACTGGGGCGCCAATGCAAGGACCGTAAATGCCAACATCAAAATTCACATTCAGTAGAAAACCTCACTGAGGAAGCTTCTTGCAGTTTTCTGTAATATAATCATACCATCTCTAAATCAATTTGTTTTTGTGAATTTAATTTATTTAGTTTACAAGCTTGTTTACTGGGCATAGATGCTAGTTTCGTTTTTGTTCATCTAATGGATTCAAAACATTCTGGACTCAGGGGTTCCCTAAGCGCTCAGCTTGGGGGTGATCCCTTCCCACTCATGCCCGCCTCGCACTGGATGCGGAAAAAACAAGGCAGGAAAGTGCAAATCCCGGGATCTCTTTTAACCATTAAGTCACCCTTTCCTCTCCATAGAACTTGCATTAAACACACTGAAGCATAGTATGAGCAACAGAAAAAAAATGGAAAAGAGCTCCTTAGATGAATGAAACTTAAATTTAAAACTAAACAAAATTACATCCTCCTAGAGCAAAGCAAATGCACACTCATCCTGGAATAAGAGACCCCAAGGCATGTGTTTCCGGTGGAAGGCTGTCACTGGTGGGGAGTGACCCCTTTAAATATTTAGTAAAGAGTCTCCATGGAAAAAAGAAAGCCAAAGAAAGTATTAGCACGCATTTAGTAAAGAATTGGGTTGGCGCGATATAACTGCATGACTACACTCTGGTGTAAGAGTGCAGGCATGTAATTTGCACCCCACTTGATGCCAAGCTCTGCGCTTAAATCAGAAATAAAGGTTGCATGTTACAAAGGCATCTCTCAAAGTGACCCGAAAAATGGAATACTACCTTCAAAAGTATAAAATATGATTTTTTCTTAAAACTAAAAGGTTTATGTAATTGTAAGTTATAATTATATAAATATATATATATATATATATATTATAATTTGTGTTTTAAAGTCACACAAATGAGGAGTAGGTGTATATATCTATAAAGGCTGTTCTAATTCTTACATCCCGAGACTCTCAGAATCCCTGGTCTAGAATCATCTTTGCTAACATTACAGAAAATCAGAAAATGTTTTTTCTGTACTCTCAGCCCTGAAAAGAAAATTGTGGGGTGCCATTAAACCGCAGCGCCTCCCATCCATTTTTTAAAACGACTCAGCCTTCTTATTTGAAATAGCTCAGAATTACAAAAGACCAAATTCCTCACTGTTTCACCCACACAATTCCCACTGCCTTTTTGTAAGTTGTATGAAGCCCATCTGAAGCTACATACATCCAATTGGAATATGATATGAGTTTAGCTTACTTCCAATTAATATTTATTTGGTGTTAAAGAAATTTCTGTGAAAATGAATTCTAATCAGTGGGTTTTTACTGCTTGACTGTCTACCACTGATGGAGCCCTTAGCATGTGGCAGGCCCCATCTGAGGACCCGGCTGTGCCCAAATGAACAGGATACAGTCTTCTGCATTTCAAAACTAAGAACTGATAGAGGAGTAATTTTTTAGCTCTAACCTATGAAGATATTTATTTGCACATCCTCCATGTAGATTTCACAAGAAAACGTAAAAGGATATCATCGCAATTATTGATGAAATTTGGCAACTGTTAAACTCTCCAACTTGTTTAATCCACCTCTTAGGGACTCAGGGGTCAGTGCACACTTTCAACATCTCGAGTAACATGACTTCTATCAAATTACATTATTTAGACCACACCACTCTCATTGTATGATTCTTTAAAAATGGAGATGACGTGATTTAATAATTCTTTAAAGGCAGAGAGCACAGATGGATTCCAATTCTTTCACCCCCATCTCTTCTTTCTCAGCAAACTTTGGACACGTAGCACATAGCTGGAGGAGGCACCCCAGGTTGGCGCTCTGAGCTGGGGGCCCCCAGCCACCACGCTTCCTCAGCCTGCGCTCTCCAGCCTCCTAGCCCCAGACTAGCCACATGCCGTCCATGCCCTGTGCATGCAATCATTTCATTTCTATTTAAACCTTTCAATATCATCTTAAAACCATCAGTCCAAAATCCAGACTTGTGGGGATGGCATTTGGGGGCCTCTGTGATTCAGCCTTTCCTCAGCTCCCTCTACGCCAGCTTCATGAAGTCCCGGAAATCTAACTGCCTCTTTCCTCCTGGTCTTGGCATTAGTTCGGCCTCTCTACCTGGAATTCCCTCCTTGCCTTCTGCTCCCCTGTTCTCACTCACCTTCATGTGTCCTTCCACATGCTGCTTAGCTGTCTTCTTCTCCAGAACCTTCTCTGATTGTCAGAAGGTCAAGTGACTATCACAGAGGTTTCATGCCCATCAAAAATTGTCCCATAGAAACGTGTGCTCCCCCATCCTGACATTCTTTGGTGGCCACCTGTTCAGCTATCCGTTCCCTCAATTATAAAGGCAGGGGTCAGCTTTGTTCACCTTTGCATCTTCAATCCAGGACACACAGGAGGTGCGCAGTGGACAGATACCGAATAAAGAACTGAAGGGTCAATATGCCCTTCCTGCAGTGAAGCCTCGAGGTGGTGACTCACATCAGCACGCAGTTCTAAGCCACCAAACGGGACATTCATGGAGGGAGGGCAGCCCGCACAGGAGATTCTCTTGCTATAAATAATGCAAATGGAAATCTGTGTGAGGACAACTGCTTAAGACGTTTTCTTTTGGCTAAGTGTTAAGATATCAATTTGCCTCTGGTTTTTAATTTACTGATGACCAGGGCAATACCACAGATCCGAGAAGGGATGGAGGAGTCGTAAGCCATGTCCCTTTGCCCCAAAGGACACTCGTGGGAGGCTGACTAACGACCAACCGCCCATTGTCTGATCCCCTTTCAGGTCTGTCCGCGGGCCCACTGCCCTCCCCAGATGACACCGCCAGCATCCCCCAGAGGGAACACATCTCTGCACGTGACTATCCAGAATTACTTTCATTGCGCACGTTACACAAGGCAGGTCAGTACAAGGGGGTCAAGACCCAGTCGCGAAAAGGAGTCTGGTCACGGCGCCTCCATCACCCGACTGGGCGCCCCTACTCCTGCCCGCACGCGCAGCCGGGGTTCCATCCTCATCCTCGAAACTTCCGTTTTCCTTCGTTTGTGCGCTGCTACTGCTTCTAACAGGTATAACTTTAAAAAGAAACCAAATTCAGCAAATGTCAAAGAATATTTCACACTGATTAAAATGAAGGGGATCAGTAACCAGTTCCCAGAAACTATTTCTGCTTTTGGTGACAGGTCTCCACTGGTGAGAGCGATTCCTCTAGCTGGCTAGGATTTTCATGTAAATGCTGAAAACGAAGCAGGGGAAAATATGCTGAAAATGAAAACTTAAAAGACTTTTGAAGTGCTCAAAATAACGATACACAACATTTCCCACTGGGGGTGAGGAATCTCACCAGCCAAGCAGTATAGGTATCTTGACAGTGTCTGTTTCATTCTCACGCTTCAGCAAAATGTCTGCATAAAGTAACCCCATCTCCTGCAGTCAGGTGGCATCGCTGGGAAGAGGGATGCATCGCTGACTCGAGGGCAGTCTCCTCCTTCCAGATTTGATCAGCATTTTTCACTTCTCTCCCCTTAGCCGCAGGATAATAAATGGCATACATAAAGTCGGCCTGAGATACTGTAAGATCATGTGACTTGTAAATCAGCAAAGAGCAATTAGATAAAAGTTGATCCAAGGGTTTGAGCATGTTTTATAGCATTTGGAGCTATAACGACGGGAAAAGGCGCTGAGCTCAGCACCTCAGTCCCACCGGTGCACCTCTCGGTGTGTGATTCGGGGCAAAGCCACAGAGGATGATGTGCCAACATCCCCCCACCCCCCTCCATTCACTGGGCTGGGCAGTGAAAATACAAAGCTGGCTAGGTGAGGGCTCCTGAGAAGTGTCTGATTCTAGGTTTCCTTACCTGTACAATGGGGCTTTCTTCATGAGGGTTAAATAAAGTACATTTTGTAAATGGCCAGGAACCAAGCAGATGTTAAATGTGATTATAATAACTAAAAATAATGATAAAAATGTGTCATGTTTAGAGGACCTCATTAAAATATATTTACTTTACTTTTTAAAAATCTTGTTTCTTAGAAATAAATTCAAATTTACAGAAAAGTCGCACCTTTAAGAATAGCCATCAACCCAGATCACCTATTTCTAACATTTTGCCCCATTTGCTCACTCTCTCTCTTTCCTTTTCTCTTAATACTTTTTTTCCCTGAACCATTTAAAGTCACATGCATCACGGCCCGTTGCTCCAAGACATTTCAGTGTTTCCTAAGACTAGAGGTGTTTGCTTCCATCACCATAGTATTTTCAACTTTAGTAAACTTACGGTTGACACAGTACTTTGTCTCATTTGTGTCCATATTCCAATTTTGTCAGATGACCCAGTGGCGGTTTATGGCATGTCCTGCCTCCCCCAGGGTGGGCTTCAGCCGATCAGCTATTGCTCTCAGTTGTGTGCCTATTTAGCCTCCTTTAATCTGGACCGTTTTGATACTCTTTTTATCTTTTATGATGTTGAGAGTTAAGAATGCAGTCCTCCTTTAAAAAAAAAAATAGAACCTTCCGTATTCTTCAGTTGTTTTGTTTTTCAATGATTACTTTCCATGCATCACCTGGAGTTGCCATTCCTACCACCGGGAGCCCGGGAGCCATCCCTGCCTGTAAAAACATAACGTGCGCATGGAACGGAACTGGCCCCAAGGGTGGTGTCGTGGGGGACCCTCCCTGCCCTCCCGGCCCTATTTCTCGCCCTTGCTCTTCGGTGGTCCCCTGGGCCCTTGGGCTGGGGCCCCCAAGGCGGTGTCCCGTCCCGCTGTCTGTGCAGAGCTGGTCATGGCCCGCCCCGGTCTGCTCCCCTCATTCCCACGGGGACCATCAGGAGGCGCTGAGGTCCTGGCAGCCCCACAAGAGGCACCGTCAGTTTTTGCTGTGGGTTTTAAATTGTCCTCCATTCATTCTCCTGCCGCATCCGCCACCTTCCTGGCCGTTGCTCCCGACCAGACAGCAGACTCCCCCCAGTTGCCCACCTGAGTTTTCAGCAGATGACTTCCAACCTTATTTCACTTGAACCTCCCATCAAGTGTGTTCAGCAGGACACGTCACATTCTGCGGACACCAGCCTCTGAGACAGAGGTTCAGACACCATACGTGATTTTCCCCACAGCCAGGTGCTTAGAGATGACCGATCAGGCTGCAGTTCCAAGGCTTCCACACAGTTTGATGCCTCCGTACGGTCCCTTCGTGCCTCCGGGTGATGTGGAGCCCCCGGCATGGCGCCAAGAACCCCGTACGCGGGTGCTCATCGGCCTTCCTGTTATGGAAAATGGTAGAGGTGTTTTTAAAGCACATTTAGGACAGACGGTGCTTAGGATTTTGCTTAAGTGATACTTGGCAAACATACAGAATACACTTGTTGTAGCACCCATTTAGCAAGTTTGAAAGAAACTCAGAGCTCTGATAAATTTTCCATACTTAACTCATCAAAAGTAATCTGAGCTCTCAAGAGCAATAGTTTTTAAGAGAAGAACATTTTGCAAGGCTACTAACCTACAAATACACATCAAACAACAGGCAGGAAAAGAATCTAAAATGCCCAACTTTCTTATTAAAAGCGTAACACATGCTCTGTAAAGAGAATTTAGAAATTCACGAAATTTAAAAAGGGATGAACATTAACCACCTAAAAAATGTGGAACTAAGAGATTGACTCCTAAGTGGCTTGAATGTGGCCATGCTGGTCGTTCACAGCCCTCGACCAGATCTTGGATCTCCTGGCTGGTAGTTTTTGTGAGTTATTTATGAATCCAAATACAAAAAAAAAAAATCCAATCCTCTCATATAAAACAAAAAAGTGCACTTACTTAAATTATATAGTAAAAATAGATTTTTAGAAAAAGCAAATATGAAATTAAGCAAATGCTTTTCTTAAAGAAAGAAAATTCATTATATGGAGGCTTTACTGAGGAAAATGCAGGTGAGATACGTTTAGCCTCCGGTGAGTAAGAAGGAGGGAGGTGTGTGGGAGTGGGGCGGGGGGTTGTGTTGTTCCTCCAGGGATTTTCTTAGACTGCGATTCAGCGAAAATTTGGGTGCTCGTGACGACGGCACCCATTTCAGGCTGACTTCTGTATATGCTGCAAGGTTGGAGTCGAGGTCCTTTTTTGTGTGTATGGATGTCCAGTTGCTCCTGCACCGTTTGTTTGATGTTCTGGATAATCATGTATGAGATTAACTCCAGAACATCCCGAATGAAAACTGCACACAGGTGACATGCATATTGTATTGCATGTGTGAGCGTTCTTCTCCTAGCTGGAGACTTCTCTAGGAAATAGAGTTAATGTTTCAGAAGTTCACCCAGAGATGAGGAACTTTAAAATGAGATATAAGCAGCCACGTTATTGTGCTTTGTAAATCAGCTCTCACTAGGAATTTTCTTAAGGAAATCATAGGTCGGTGTTAAAGAGAGTAAGATTTGAAGACGCGTAAGTGCAACAATGGCTGGAACTCATCAAACACCCGAGGTGTAAGACTGTAAAACCTGCAGGTCTGTGAACGAGCTGGTCAGAGATGCTCCGCTTCGCAACGCGCCCGTTCGTGCAGTTGAACTGTTCAAAGACCGTCCGCGGGGTGGCGCCGTGGCGCCGCTGCAGGAAGGCGCCTGTGGCTCCGCGGGGAGGCCCGCCGACCGACCGCGGGATCCTCCAACGCGTGGCTGCGCCACGCAACGTGCCAGCAGCAGACAGTCGCCTGCGCGGCGCTGCGGGCGGGGAAGGAAAGAGGCGCGGGCACGTTGTTCAGGCAGGGCCAGAATGGCGGGATTTAAGAGGCCTTGCCGGGCAGGTTGAGCCAGTGGATGGTGGGAAGCAGCCGGCCTTTTATCTACATTCTTAGAAATGTCTCGCCGGGTTTTTTCCTCCCTTCTTATGACTTGATTCTGAGCATGAAAATGGACACGTCAGCCCACAGGGAAGCCCAGGTTGGGCTTCATTGCCTGGTAGTAAAGGTTGGGCACCTGCCCTGCTCTCCTTGTTGGGCACATCCGTCACCCCGTCACCGGATGGAAGGACTGGGCAGGACTGAGCCTCAGTGGCGGGCGGCAGGTCCGGATGAGGCTGCGGGTGAGGACAGAGGCAGAGGTTAGCTGAGGCCCCCGTGCGGGAAGAGCGCTGCGCACCCATCACGCTGCCCAGGCCGGGGTGGAGTGACGCCTGTCCTCCGGGGAGGTCTGCCAGGTAAGGAGAATCCTCAGGAAATGGATTGCTGCTCGGCGCTTCAACCCACCTGTGCAGACGTGACAAAGGAGTTAAAGAGCTCAGCGGGCAAGTTCGGCTCATCAGGGACCGCGCACTGGGAAGAGGACAGCACCTGCTAATCGAGGACCACGCACATGCCTCACTTTTGCACAGATTCTCTCCAGCATAGAAGAAAAGCTACTCTCAACGTATGGCTGCCCTCTGGAATTATTCTGGCATTCTCCTTTCTCATCTGCAGGCTAAAGAGAAAGATGCTACCAGGACACATCGAGGAAGAAAAAGAAAGAAACGTTTTTAAAATGAACCTTTATGTTATAGTGGACAAAGCACGGGACCAAAACATAAGAAGACTTAGCTTAGAATTCTGGTTCTTCCGCTTTTGAATAGTGGGATTAAGGACAAGTCATTTGGCTTTTTGGAAATGCCATTTATGCCTCCATAAAATAGGGGACTAGTAATTGACAGGTCTGCTGTAATGAAGAGACAATGTAATAGGTGATTTTTGAAAAATTTGCTTGTGGCCATAATTTGCACTGCAAAACTGTCTCCTCCAAATTCCCACAAAGGAACCCCACAAATCCTCAAGTCTATAGCAAATTGGGATAAATACACATGATCACAAAACGCAGCTTCAGGAGAGACCCACCCAGGTATGAGACGAAAGCCACCTGGGAATGGGGGATTCCTGGCTGGTCTGCCCCAGAAGGAAGACGCGCTCCAAGCACGAGCCGGCAGACTGGAGGGAGAGGGAGGGAGGTGAGAGCAGGCCCACAAGGGGGACGGGGCAGGGGGACACCCTTCTGTGGCCCCACGTTCCTGTCCTTGGGGAGTGGGCTTCTCTAAGCTGACATCCTGGGCTCTGCCTCTCAACTCCGCCAGCAGAAAAGTGGAGAACACCTGACTGGTGAGCCTGGGCTGGGACACGGGACAAGCCTAAGCTCACCTCTCCGCGTCCTTCTCCCGTGGGCCCTGCCTGCCGAGAGCCGGGATTCTGGGCCACTTTGTCTCATAGAGCTCGTGGGGCACATGGCGAAAGTGGGCTTTCTGGCACCGAATTCCAGGTTTAGACCCACATATTCCACAGATGCTAGGAAATCGCAGGCCTACCCCCCAGAATCCAAGTCCCCATTTACAGAGCTGAGCTTCCCCATGGCCAGCCCGATCTGCCATGGAACACGCTTAGACAGTTCTGGGACTGTCACTGGTGTTCACTGCTGCGATGTTCTGATCCCTCTATAGGCAAAGCATAGGTGACATATCCAGTTACAAAATAGAATGCAATGCTTTAAATCTTGATGGTGAAACCTTCATAAGATTGTGTATCAGGGATACCTTAATGAAAAAAAACAACCTGCTATGGCACCAAAAAAAAAATTTTTTTTTGATGGTGTAAAAGTGGGATTATTGACCGGTAGTGGGATTCAGAGGAGAGAGTTGGTGTTATGTACTGTATACTGTGTCCCCCCAAATCCGTATGTTGCAATCCTCACCCCCAGTGTGAATGTTATGAGGCGGGGCCTTGGGAGGTAGCTGGGTCATGAGGGTGGAGCCTCCGTGAAAGGGTCAGTGCCCTTCTATCAGAGACCCTAGAGCCTCTGGGCTGCGCTCTGCCCTGTGGGGACATGGCGAGGAGGTGGCCCTCTGCAAACCAGGAAGTGGGCCATCTCCAGACACCAACTCAGACCTTGGATCTTGGACTTTCTAGCCTCCAAAATGATAAGAAATAAATTTCTGTTGCTTAAGCCACCCAGTCAGTGGTACCTGGTTATAGCCCCAAACTAAAACATCATGATCTTTAAAAACCATACATTTCTAATCATTCCCCTGCTTAATGCCTCCATGGCTTCCCCCCTCACCGGGAATAAAATCCAAACTTTTTGCAGTGGTCTCCCAAGCCCTGTGGGGTCGGCCTCTGCTGTTCTCCTGTCTCATCTGAGCGCACTTGGCCTTCTGAGGAAAAGCCCCACTGCTCAGGCCTTCTGACGGCTCCTAAAACAGGGGAGCTTTTCCACTGCCGTCCTACCTGCCGGGAGTTTCCCTCCGTCTTCATTCTTCTCATGCTTTAAGCCCCAGCATAAACGTCACCTGGACAGACAGCCACCACCGAATCCCCCATGGTTTCATGTGCGGCAGCCTGTTCTGCTCCCCAGCCTCCTGAATAGGGCATAGTGATTATCTTAGGTGGTCGTGGGCCTGCTTGGTTTGTGTGGTTTGTCTTCTTCTAACTTACCGAAATATAATTGACATATTCCTTTGCGCAAGTTTAAGGTATACAGCCTGTAGATTTGAAACACGTATATTGCAGAACGATTACTCCAGTAAGGCTGGCTGACACCTGCACCTGATACAGTTACCATTTCTTTTTCGTGGGAGAACATTTCCTATCTGCTGTCCCAGCAACTTCCCAGTGTACAGGACAGTGTCAACTGCAGTCACCGCGCCACACAGTAGGTCTCCGGGACTTACTCATCTTGTAGCCGCGAGCTTGTGCCCTCTGATCAGCGCCTCCTCATTTCCCCTGACCCCCCTTACTCTCCAACCTCCCTCTGCTCCATTTCTATGAGCCTGGCTTCTGTGGAGCCCACTTGTAAGCCGCATCAAACAGTATCTGTCTTCGCATTAGTGTGATGCCCTCCGGGTCCATCTCTGTTGCTACAAATGGCATAGAAATGGCCCAATAGTCTTCGTGTGTGTGTGTGTGTGTGTGTGTGTGGTGTGAACAATGCCGTAAGGAACATAGGGGTGCAGCTACCACTTCGAGATCCTGAATTCATTTCCTTTTAATATATTTCCGGTCTCTCTCCCTGAAATGAAAACTCCCTGAAGACAGGGACCTTGTCTGCCTCGTGTTGTTTTGTGAGCAGAGTGCCCAGAATGGTGCCTCACTTCATAAATATTTGTTGGTCAGCAAAAGGAATGAAAGATTATTGAGTCATAGTTTATCTAAGTTATTGGGAGATACAGAGAATCTGGGGGTTCAAGGGGACTCCTGAAGTTCTCTGTAGGGACGAGGGCACAGTGCATTCACGGTAAGGAGAATTCTGGAGTCTGGGTGCCCACAACCTGCAGTGCGCCTGCCCCCTCGCGCAGTAGGGGTACCAGGATTTGTGTTATGCCTCCTTCTATTTTATCCTTTCCTAGTTTTAATTTTTGTGCAAATGTGGATAACATATTGCTTTTAAATATATAAATTCTAAATAAATAGTAAACATAAAGAGAGGCAAGCTCCAAATTATTCTTACTAAAGGCCTGTGTGACCAGGAACAGTGAGACCTGTACCAGACCGCATGAGGGGGACCCCCGTGTGCACAGAGGCTGGAACACCAGGCAGGCGAGGCCGCGGGAACCTTACATGTGGTACGGAGGACGTTTAGGCTGTGTTATTGAGTCCATGACAAGCTAGCGAAAATGGGGATTTTTCACTTCTTCTTGGGAGAATGCCTCTTTTAAATTAGTGAGTTTTTAAATTCCTTTAATTTTTTGAGAAATTAGAAGAAAAAGATTCAAAATGTCATATAAAAACTGTCACTGCTACCCAGACTTAACAAACACTAACATTTTGTCACACTGGTGAGGACTTTTCTAAAGAAAGGAAGCATGGTGGGTAAATGGAGGCCTGTGTGCTGCCCCGTCCGGGTACCTTCCTCTCTCCTTCAAGACCCTGTCTGCAAACAGCATCCAGCTCTTCTCAACATCCTTGCCGATAAATCAGCTGAACTGCTCCCTAGCATCCCACTGTGTGACTGACCACTTACTTGTGCATTCCGCTACCGATGGACACTTGGATTAGTTCACATATTTTTGCTGTTACTAGCAGGTTTTAGTAAAACACCTTTTATCAGATTTAAGGAGATTCTTTATATGTGTAACCTTATAGGACTTTTATAAGTGAATATTAAATGTCATCAAATATTTTATTATGATTATCTACTGTATAATTTTACTTCTTCAGTCAGTGTATTAAATTACTTGGATAGATTTCCCAATACTAAACTATTGATGATTTATAAGAGTGACTCAACACTGAACATAATTACTATTTTTAAATACTGCTGCCTGGATTTAATGGGCTAATAATTCATTTCATAATTTTGCATCTATGTCTATAAAGGAGATTTGTCAATAAGCATATTGCTTAGTGTTGGTGTATAAGATCATGCGAGACATATACAAGTTGAAAATCTTCCCCTTTATTCTCTCTTGTCTGAGAAAGTTTATCTATTCCTTGGAGTTTTTGTGCAACTCATCTTTTGTTATCTCAACATGTTCTTGGAAGAGTAGATTTGTGAAAACAGATATAATTTATTTAGTGATTTTTTCCTTTATTTGGGGTTTCTATTTCATCTGAGTTTGTTTTAATATTTATATTATTTCCCATAAATTTGTCTTTTGTTTAAATTTTTCAATTATTGTTAAAAATATTGGCTGGTCTCTATGATTCTATATATTTACATTTACAATATTTGTGCTTACGTCTCTATTGTTCCTATAATTATGTCCCTGAGTTCCTATTGCAGCTGTTAAGGACTGCTTTTTACTTTTTTGGTAAGTTTTCCTAAGGACACATATTTTTTATCTGTCTTTTCAAATAGGTTTTGAGTTTGTTAATTGTCACTGCGGTGACTTGTTTCCTTTCCATTTGTGTTCTTATTATTAGAACCTCTTAAATTGTTTTCTGCAAGATTCTTACTGCTTCATGTTTATAGTATTTTGAGTTTAATCATGAAATTACTTACTGAAAATAATTTCAATTGTTTATAAGAAAATACACCAAAGTATAAACTGTTTTCTAAATATTATGGCTGCATAGTATAAATTTTGAAATGTATTTTTTTTGGCTCAGTCTTAAATATTGTATTATTTCCTTTGTGGTTTTGTCTTTAACCTGTGAATTATTTGGGAGTGTTGGGTATTTTTTTAACTATCATTTTCTGGTTACTGATTTAATTACATGATAGTTAAAAAATATGGTCTGTGTGATAATAACTCCTTAGAATTTGCTGAAACATTCTCTGTGACCTAATACATGCCCAATTTTTATAAATGTTCTCTCTGTGCTTGAAAAGAATGTATATTGTTTATATCCTAGGCAAAAGGTTTTGTGTGTGTGTGCATGTCTAAGATAAACTCACAATTTAGTAGACCAAATATTATTTATCCTTACAAATTCTTGTTGTCCATTCTGTCTTTGACCAAGTTTTTCTGAATTATTCAACCATGATTGTGGCTTTTTGCATTTATCTTTGTGGTTTGCGTGGTTTTGCTTTTTATAGTCCATTTATATTTAGTTTGAGTTGTGCTGTGTCAGAACATACTTAAGCTCTTATTGTATATTTTGTGTTTACTGGATTTCATTCCTGATTTTCTTTCTTTTACTCAGCAGGTAAAATTTCGTCTGATGGGAGTTATACATTCTATTTTTATTCTTCTTGTGAGTAACTATACTTATTTTTCTGTAAATTTCTGAAGCTTATGAATGCTGTTTTTCCCTGCAAAACACAAGTACTTTAACATACCCTCTTTCCTCTGATCTCATCAGCCCTACCCTTTTGCTGAATTGTAATAATAACAGCATCTAGACTTTTAGATGTCATCAAGGGTTGTTCAATACTTTTCTAAAATTTGGCTTTGTAGGTGAAAAACAGACTTTACTAAATTATCAAATTACTCTTACTACTCAAATATTTCTGTATTAAATGAATGTGGAAGAATTATACATTCTGTGTTTGAATTGGAATTTGACAGGGACTCTTCTTCAATCCGTCTGCCAGGCTTCAAGAGCAAAACTTGGGATCCAAGGAGCCACAATTAAGGAAAATTGTATTGAAAGTGCTGAGTATGCAGATTAAAAGGCCATACCACATTCTAGACAGAATTAATGAAATTAAACCACCAAGTATTCTGGGAAGTTTTCTGAACTAGAAGAATAATGAAAAATTTCTACAGCCTTTCAGACAAAAAAAGAATTGGTTCCCAACAAAGGAGAGAAATCAGCCTCACCTCGGACTTTTCATGTGGGACTCTGATGCAGCAAGACAATACATCAAAAGTTGCAAATTGCAAAGGGGAAGAATGTGTGAGACTCAGGGACATTAACACACTGATCAGCTGCTGGTCATTTACCTAAGCTGCAGATACCTTTTCTCAGATATGTAAGGACTTAGCATGTACTCCACCCTGGAGATAAAGTAATCAAAATTAAGAATGGGAAATATGCTATATAAAAAAATTCAGTTGAACACATGAAAAGCAATTAAAAACAATTTATTCTAAATAATCTTGGAAAATGTGGTTACAAAGTCAAGGCATATAGAAAAATAATCCAAAAGAGAAGGTTCATAAAAACTATGATGTAATAAATATAATCCAGACCCTGCATTATAGCAACAAATCGGGGAATGTTTAGTGGGCTGTGGAAGGGGGAGACCTAAGCCCATGCAGTGGTCCCTCCCCAAGCCCAAGAGGAACCTTAAGGTAAATTCCAGGACTTTTCATCCCCTTCAGATCATAATGCGTATGTCAAATAATGACCAAAATTGAACTATTCAAACATCATCCCCTTTCCCAACACAGGCCTTTTCCAAAGGGACCCCACTGGCTTCTCTCTCCTGGTACTGCTGTTGCTCCAACATCTAAGCTAGTTTTTCGACTCAATTATGTTGGAATCTTGAGAAAGAGGAAAGGAAATCAACAGAGAAAGAACCAACCCCATGAATGAATCCGAAGGGACACCAGCGAATGAAAATGAACTTGTTCGATGCTACGTTCCACGGTCATACTCGTTCAGCGGACGTGACAGTCTTGCAAGTGTGCTCCGCCCCGTTCCTGTCACGCCTCCAGCACCGGGAACTGCCCGGCACACCGGGGACTTGGCAAATGTTTGTGAGGAGAGAGCGTGTAAGCACAGAGGCGGATGATGCAAGCAAGAGGTGCACGGAAACAAAATGACAGAGGCTGAAGTAAAAGGTGGACCAAGATTTTCCGGCCAAGTGCAAATGAAAATAAAGCAGAGGAAGCAGGACAGATCGTATGAAAGAGAATCCACGTCAAAAAGAAAGAGTATAAAAGGCATCCATCCACAGTGAAAACGTACCATTGACCTGTAAGCACTAAATAATTGTAAAATATAGACAGTAATGATTATTGAAAATGGAAGCAGGAACTGTGTATTCCAGAAGACTTTACAATTTTTAGCCTTTGTCAGATCAAGTGTACAAAAAAAATCAACGACATAAAGACTTGTAAATATAGGGGGGAAAGGAAGCGTATTAAAAAAATACAAAGCTCCTTGTGTCTTTGGCACATTTATAAAAAGTGAGAGTGTACCAGCTCCACAGCTTGGCCTGCTCACCCACCATTCCAATCCTCACTCCCTGCCACAGAGGCCGGAACCCTGAAGAGGATCCTATCCGCAGGCGCCCTCTGCCCGTCGGTTCCGCGCTGGCCAGGGGCGCCTGCACAGACGGGCTGGGGCCTAGGCCGCCCCCTGGCCGCCCTTCCCAACGCCGGAACCAAATGCAGAAGGTCCCCGGCACCCTCTCTCGCGTACCAGCCGAACAGGGGGAGGGAAAGAGTTCGCTCTTCACGGTTCCTGCGGGTCCTGTTGTGCATTTGTTCCAGGACGCAGGACGGCCGCTTGCCCACAAGCCCCCTCACTGGGTTTCCTGCGCCCACTGCTGCCCACGATGCTGACTTACACGGCTGCAAAGAGAACACCAGTAACACAGCGGCCCTAACCTGCACGGGCCACGTCCTCTCAGTGCAAGTCAACAAAACTAGAAGTAACTAATGAGAGTTTTAAAAGCAATTCTAAAATGTGTTTCTTATTTTTTATATTTCTTGTTATAATTATATTAATGAAATTCTGTGCCTCCTTTGTAAAATATTAGGACACATACATTTTCAAATAAGAATGCAAACATACTAGTTGGACAAAAATAAAATGAAGGTATTCAATTAAGTGTTGCGATATAATAATTAAATTTTATCTCAAGATAAAAAATTGTCTGGATCACAGTACACATTCAATAAAAGTGCTGAATAAATTAATAATTCCACTGAAGGCAAATGCATAAGCTTAATTTTTGTTATTAAAATTTTAAATGAAAGTAAACTATACAACTCCAGCTGAAAGAGATAAACAGCAATTATCTAATAAATAAAATCCCTACGTAAAGCAGGGAGAAAAATAAAGATAAGCAGAAATTAATCAATTTTGAAAATTAAATGATGTTCTTGACAAAAAAATGTAATAGATAAACTTCTGATAAATCTAATCTAGAAAAGTAGAAAATCACAAAAAAACAAAAATAGAGGCAAAAAAAAGACTCATAATAGCTACACAGGAGAGTAATGATAGCAGAGGACTATTTATAATTCCCTGCCTATAAAATTCAGTCTTATAATGGACAATTTTCTGTGAATATATAAGTTTAATAAAATTGACTTAAGGTCAACAAAAATCTGAGTAGATTAATAATCATCAGTAACCAAGAAATGAGAAGTCATCAAATCATTATTTTAAAAAATGAAAGGCTTTCAGTCAGTTCTGTCAAACTTTCAAGAAAATATGACCCTCTGTGCTCTAAAAAATTATTGAAGAACAAAGCAAAACACGAAATTGGTGTTGAACTTTATCAAGCACCTTTTCCACTATCCGTCAATGTTATTTTGTGCCTGATTCTATTGATTCAGTTTATAGTGCAATAAAAATTTAATAAGACATCACTGTTGCAGTGTCATGATAGAGAAATCTTTTCTGTACTGTTGAATGCAGTTTGCTGGCCCCACAGAACAGAAGAGTAACGAGTCCACTCCGGAAGGTTCTGAGGACATTTGTATGACATGTGAAAATGCTTCTGAAATCATGCTGTTTTCTTTATTTCCTCTAATAGGTTGAAAATGATACATCTTTACTCTTCTAGAATAGCATTTCCCCACCTCACGTTCCACCCTGTCTGGAATCCTGCTGCCACCCTGACTTCTGAGGTTTTCCCCAAGATGGTCTGTTGGTGGCCAGCCATCTGCGAGATGGTCTGTTGGTGGCCGGCCATCTCCGGGCGTCTCTTAGCTGCTCTGCCACTAGTTTGAAGACATTAAAGGAGAAAGTGATGAAGCCATTTTGGTCACATACATTTCACCAGTTTGAAATGTTGGATTAATAATGATTTTCACAGAAATCCCATCACAGTCTAATAACCATTGTGTTCCTAACAGTTGTGCAAGTATTGGGAGGACATCTTGGCTAATATTAATAGCATGAAGCTTTTATCAGTGAACTTGTTTTCTTATTATTTGCGTATTTTCCCATTCCATCAATTAAAAGACTGCATGCAAAGGAGTGGACACGTTAGACTTCTTTTCTCTCCAACACACTGGGCAGCTGGCCGCAAGCCCTTCTGCCTCCAGATTAAAGTTATGACAACTTCTACGTGTGTTCTACTCAAGGAAATAAGCAGTTTCCATGTTATTTTCCTATTTGCATGTTGTTTACAGCTGGTATAGCTGTGTTTTGCTTTTCTGTCGCAACTTAAGTTCAGCAAAATGGATCAGTGGGTCAGGAGTGTTACATTAAAGAGTAAGAGCAGTAACTGGCAAGCCGATTCAAAGATGTGTATGGAAATACAGAGAATCTGGAAGAGTTAAATTTGTCTTAATAAAGGGTAGAATTTATTTTGTGAATTTTAAAAACTATGTTTTATGATTTTTGAATGGTTTGTGTGGTACATATAGTATCTTAAATACCCTGACCCTGTCCCTTTTAGGATTGAAATGTAGAGAAAATAAGATACCGGATTTTTAATAAGACAGCAAATAGCACAATGATAGAGCATTTGACCCTTTACCACTACTTGATCATTTTCTTCACTTGTCCAAAAAGAGATGGGTCTGGTTAAAAAATCACATCCAAATGTTGCAACTCTCTGTCTCCTCTGATTAAAAGAGGGGCCCAGCTTCCAGCACGGCAGAGAACACTGCTGGCCGGCCTGGGAGTTCCTGGTGCGTCTGGGGTCCTAGCCCTGGGCCGCGTCCCCCACGGCCTGTCAGAGCACTGCAGGAGAACATGCAAAAATCTCTATTTCCTTCCTCTCTTGTCCCCCTAATTGTTGCTCCAGATGATTCCAATTCCCTCTCCAGACCCCACAGCTCATCACCAGGAATTTCACTCACTTTGGGAAAAAGTTGTCACAGCTTTAATCTGGAGGCAACCAGCTTGCTTATTACCAGCTGCTTGGAGAGAAAAAAGGGCCAGGTTAATCAGATACAATTAATTATCCTGATCTTTGGCCCAAACACCCTCCTTTGCTCTTTGCACTGGTTGGTCCTGAGCAGGAGTACATCTGAGCTTCAAGGAAGGAGGCTGACTTGTGCGAGGCCGCCCAGCGGGGAGGCAGAGGGGCCTGCAGAAAGGAGGACATTGACAATAAGCAAGGGAAGAGAGAAATGACTGGCAAAGCAAGTTTCCTGGGAAGGGAAGGCTTGAGAAAACCCGTAGAACAGGAATAGCGGCACTTTTTCTTCTGTTAAATGGAGAGAAGATGGGAAAGCAGAGAGCAAGGACAGCCTTAGATGAATTATCACAGTGCCTGTGGGTGACAGCGACTCAAATACCCATCGGATTCAAGAGATGTTGACCAGTGACGCTAACTGCCTGGCCCTGGTGAACAAGAAAAGGTGTCACTGAAACATTGTATGTAGCCATCAGCCGCACGGAAATTAAGGTAGCTGTTTAGGGCCGAACACCAGACTGGGTAGGCCACGCCCTGCACCTAATGGAGAACGGCATGCCCAGCACCTATTCTTTCCATCACGATGGTCACCAAATGCACCTTGTTAATCAGCGTACGAGCACCAGCCTGCGCCCCCAGCGTGAATCTTTGCCCACCTTCCAACATTTCTAACAGACTGAAGAAGGAAGGTAACAGGATTGAGCTCTGAAGTGGCGGGCTCGGGGCCAAACACCCTGATACGTTGTCGTTCCACTTACTTCCTCACAACAGCACTTCTGAAAAAGGGACTCAGAGAAATTAAGTACTTTAACAAGGTCGTGGGGCTAGAAAATAGAGCTGGGCTTCCAATTCGGATTTTCCTCACTTAAAAGCCCACTTCATGTGCCACAATGCAAAAAACAAAAAAGCTAAACAAAAAAAACCAAATTAATCTCCAGTAAACTAATTTCATACTAGACAGATGCCACCGAGGTACCTAAGAGACAGTGTCCAGCAGAAAAACAACCCCGTGTGATCTCTTTTCTGTGGCTCTGTGACGTGGTGAGACCTGTGGCACTGCCAGAAACCTGACAGCCTGTGGCTGGGGCAGGACTTCTTCCTCTCTAGACTTGCTCTCTTTTGGTGAGAAAACCATTTTAAAATGCCTCCTGTTTCTCTCCCTCTGAATTTGAGGTCCTCTACTTTTTTCTGTTGTCAAAACTCCCCCAAACCTATTATTTTATTAGGTCATTGGGTACGATTCATGTGCCTCCTGGGAAGAGCGACTGTAGGACGGGAGCGGCAGGACTCCGAGCCAGGGGCGGGCTGAGCTTGCCCTCGAGGTCCACCTGCTGCCCCCCTATTGCCTGTTATGCTCCCGCCCCGCCGCTCCCCATGCTGTTCCCCAGGGTTCCGGGCCCAGGTTTACATTACACGGTGAGCACTCAGCCCAGACATGCCATGCTTTCCACAGCATGGGCATAGCCTGCTGTGTCAGCTCCTGGGATGCCCCCTTCCAGTGCACCCCCTAGGAAGCCCGAATGACCCGTGTGGGTCAGTCACAGCCTCGGAAACAAGGGTATCCTTGCTCGGGTCACTTCCAAGTTCAGGTTGTTCGCAGGGCAAAGCAGTGTGTGTTCTAAGTCCCAGTAGCCTGGCAGTAAGCTCGCATTTCCCTTCACTTAGCCTTCACTGTGTTCTAACTTTCCGTGGCTGGTAAGCCTACCAGCCTATGATCTGCCCAGTGTAACAGGGGCTTCCTCCCACGGGACGGGCAAACAGGTACAGGCAGAGATGCGATCTCCCTGTATCAGTCGGACACGCTGGGCGACACTGTGGTAACAAGTGAGCCCAAGTCTCAGTAGCTCACAGTGAAGGTCTAGGTCTCACGTTGCATGTCCGTTCCGGTCCAGCCTCAGCTCTGCCCCATGTCACTGTGGGGGCCCCGGACAGGCCCCTCAGCTGCCTCTTTGGCCTGTTGATCCCTCGGTCACTTTGAGTGAAAGTGACTGGAGAAACAGCCTTGTCAGGAGGAGGACACTGACCCTCGTCCGTCCCGCTGAAGCCAGGAACCAAATGCCCCAGTGAAAGGTGCTGTCCGCCCCCGGAGGCTGGAAGGCATCCCACCCCCAGAGATGCGGCATCATCACCGATTCACTGCCCAGCGCTGTTTAGAATTCCTTACTAAGTGAGGCTTTCAAATGTAAATTTCCTTTGTCCTGTCAATTCCTCACAGATTATTTCTTCTTCTAAAATGCATAAAAACTTCCTGCCTTGGCCATTTCTGCGGCCTTGATTTCACTATTGGGCCTTTATGTGTAATTAAACTTTGTGTGTTTTTTTTTTCTCCTGTTAATCTGTCTCATGTCAATTTGCTTCTTAGACGTGCTGGAAGAACCTTAAGGGCAGAGGAAAATTTTTCGTCGCGGTCACTCCAGGACCCCGGCTCACGGAGCGGCCTCCCCGGGGAGCAGCGGGTCTGGGCGGAGAGAACTACAAACGCGACGGGGCGCGGCCCGTTCGTAGGTTTCTGTTCCCACGTCATCCGCAAAGCGGTGACCGTCCGGCCGCCCCCGACGACAGCGAGCGAATGGGAATCCTCCTTCGGGAGGCAGCGGCCGTGGGGGCGGGCAGACACTGAACCTGACGGAGGCCTGCACGCCGACGTCGCGTTGGAGGGAGGGAGCCCCCCGCGGAGCCCAGGTCCCAGGCGGCCGGAGATGCGGCTCATTCTCCCGCTGCGGCGCCGCGGTGAGTGCAGCTGCTCCAGCCTTGACAGGTGGCACTGGGGTCCCAGCGGCTGCCCGGGGAGTCAGCACTGCTCCTGGCCTCTAATTCCTGGGTGTGTGACCCCAGCCCCCAAGGGGGCCGACCTCCACCCCTGCCCAGCCCTGGGCAGCCAGCTAGAGAAGCTCCTCCACCAGGGGCCAGACTTGGGTCAGGGAAGGTCACTCTCCGGAGTCACTTCTTTTTACAGCCTGTCAGAGACCAAATTAGATCACCTGGAAGGAACACATGATGGCCCATCTGTCCGCTCAGATAAATCACTGACCTTCTTTTTTTTTTTTTTTTTTTTTGCCTCCACAGAAGGGTGTTCAAAACAGTTGTCTCTGTGATGAATCTTCACCGGCGTAGTGGTGAAACGTGCTGGATGTGTTAGGCCGTGGTTATCTCCGTACTGAAGTGCATGGGCCTTAAGAAGGTGATGCCGGCCTCGGCAACATGAGTCCCCTAGAAATGAAGATGATTGAATGGTTTGAAGTATGCTAATATACAGAAAATGCTGGTGCAGGCAGTTCTTCTGAATACAGTTATTCAGAATCCAGGTGAAAATCATTTCACAAGTGTTAATAATGTAATAATTCTCTATACACCATGCTGGGGATACATACAAATGCACCTGTGTGCATGCACGCACACACAAATTATAAATATGTGATATTGTGATTATTATAAGAAATACATATTTAGTCTTTGTCCCAGTTTCTGGCTCACAGCTGCCAAAACCCTTGGAATTTCCTAAGCGTTGAGAGTGTTAAAAGGTGTCTTCTGTTACGTTAATGAGGGGAATTTGGAAAGCACCTCAGGATAGGGCCTGGCTGCCAGTGGAGCCAGATTTGTGATTAGAGGCTTAGAACTTTCAGACCCACTGGTGACTTCTAGGGAGGCGAGAGGGGCTGGAGTTCGAGCCAATTGCCAGTGGCCCATGATTTAATCAATCGTGCCGGTGTAGTGAAGCCTCCCTACAAACCCCAAAGGACTGAGATCGGGGAGCTTCCAGATCGGTGAATCCGTGGAGACTTGGGGAGAATGCTGTGCTCCGAGAGAGAGCAGGGAAGCTCCATGCCCTTCCCACACACCCTGCCCTGCGCATCTCTTAAGTCCAGCTGTTCCTGGGTGATATACTTCATGATACACTGGGAATCTAGTAAGTAACTAGACTTCTGTGAGTCTGACTTTCTTCCTCCTCTGACTTCTGTGAACTGCGGTAGCTAATTAATTGAACCTGAGGAGGGGGCCGTGGGGGCCTCCCGTCTGTAGCCAATGGGTCAGGAGCACAGTTGGCGTTGTGACCAGCAGCTGGAGGTGGGGCGATCGCGGAGAACCCGGCCCCTGTGGGTTCCTCCAAGTAGTTAGCATCAGAATGTAGTTGAATTGTAAGACAGCCCGCTGGTGTCCAAGAATTGCTTGGTGTTGTGTGGGAAACCACATGCGCGTGCACACACACACACACATACACACACACACACACAGTGTATTGAGAATGAAGCATTTATTACTCATAAATCAGGGAGAGGGAGAACCGACATATTATAAATAGCCTACCATTATAGCTGAATTTTTTTAATTGACTTATAGTTAATGTACAGTATCATATTATTTTTAAGTATACAACACAGTAATTTGACAATTATATAAATTACTAAGTGCTCACCGTAATAAGCATAGTTACTATCTGCCATCATATAAAGAAATTAGAATATTATTGACTGTGTTCCCTATGCTGTACTTTCATCCTTGTGACTTACTTATTTTATAATTGCAAGCTTGTGCCTCTCCATTCCCTTGACGTATTTTGCCAGTTCCCCTGCCGCGTCCCCTATGGTGACCACCAGTGTGTGATCTGTGTTTACAAGTCTATTTCTGCTTTGTTTATTTGTTTTATTAGATTCTACATATAAGTGAAATAATACGGTATTTGTCATTCTCTGGCTTATTTTACTTGGCATAACACCCTCTAAGTCCACCCATGTTGTTGCAAATGGCAATATTTCATTCTGTTTTATGGCTGACTAAT
This sequence comes from Manis javanica, assembly GCF_040802235.1. Lineage (NCBI taxonomy): Eukaryota > Metazoa > Chordata > Mammalia > Pholidota > Manidae > Manis > Manis javanica. The sequence goes on along the minus strand of NC_133170.1, from coordinate 1,211,162 downwards.
ATTCTACTGTATGTATGTACCACATCTTATTTATCCATTCATTTATTGATGGACACTTTAGTTGCTTCTGGTCTTGGCTATTGTAAATAATGCTGCAGAAAACATAAGGGCGCACATACCTTTTCAAATTAGTGACTTTGTTTTCTCCAGGTAAATACCCAGAAGTGGAATTACTGGACCGTATGGTATTTCTATTTTGGTGGGGGAAGGGGAACCTCCATACTGTTTTCCATAGTGGCTGTACCAATTTACATTCCTATCAACAGTGCATGAAGGTACCCTTTTCTTTACATCTACCAATGCTTGCTATTTCCTATCTTTTTTATAATAATCATTCTGACTGGTGTAAGGTGATATCTCATTGTGGTTTTGATTAGTATTTCCCTGATGATTAGAAATATAGAGCATCTTTTCATGTGCCTATTGGCCATCTGTGTGTCTTTTTTAGAAAAATATCTGTTCAGGACTTCTGCTCATTTTAATTGATTGTATTTTGGTGTTCAGTTGTATAAGCACTTTATTTTGGATATGAACCATTTACGAGATACATCATTCGCAAATATATTCTCCCACACATAGTAGGTTGCCTATTCATTTTGCTTATGGTCTCCTTTTACTGTGCAGAAGCTTTTTAGTTTGATTAAGTCCCACTTTTTTATTTTTGCTTTGTTTCCCTTACCTAAGGAGACACATCTGGAACAAAATTTCTAAGGCTGATGTTCAAGAGTGTATTTCCTGTTTTCTTCTAGGAGTTTTATGGTTTCAGATCTTATATTTAGATTTTTATCCACTTTGAGTTTATTTTTTTATATGGTGTTAAGACAGGTAGCTGTCCAGTTTTCCTATCACCGTTTATTAAAGAGATTGTCTTGTCTCTTTTGCCATATATTAATTAACCATATAAGAGTGGATTTATTTCTGGGCTCTCTATTCTCTTCCATTTATCTATGTGTCTGTCTTTCTGCCAGTACCATACTGTTTTAACACTGTAGCTTTGTAGTGTAGCTTGAAATCAGGGGGCATGATACCCTGAGCTTTGTTCTTCTTTCTCAAGATTGCTTTGGGCATTCAGTTTCTTTTGTGCTTCCATACAAGTTTTAGGATTATTTGCTTTAGTTCTGTGAAAAATGCCATTGGTATTTTGATAAGGATTGCTTTGAATCTGTAGATTCTTTAGGTAGTATGGCTTTTTCGCACTATTAATTTTTCCTATCCATTAGCATGGAATATATTTCCATTTATTTGTGTATTTTTCAATTTCTTCAGTGTCTTTTAGTTTTCAATGTATAGGTCTTTCACCTGCTTAGTCAGATTTATTCCTAGACATTTTATTCTTTATGATATAATTATAAATGGAATTGCTTTCTTAATTTCTCTTTCTTCTAGTTCATTATTTCTTTATTAGAAACACAACAGATTTCTGGGTATTGACTTTGTATCCTATGATTTTACTGATTCATTTATTTTAATAGCTGTTTGATGGAGTCTTTAGGGTCTTTTATATACAGTATCATGTCATCTTTAAGAACATGTAATCTGTGACAGTTTTATTTCTTCCTTACCACTTGGGTACATTTTATTTCTTTTTCCTGTCTGATTGCTATGGCTAGGACTTCCAGTAATTCATTGACTAAAAGTGGTGAGTGAGTATCCTTGTTCCTGATCTTAGAGTAAAAGACTTCAGCTTTTTGCCATTGATTATGATGTTAGTTGTGGGTTTGTCCTATTTGGCATTATGTTCTCTCTATACCTAACTTTTTGAGGTTTTATCTTGAATGGATGTTGAATTTTGTCAAATATTTTTCCAATATCTACTGAGATGATCATACGGTTTTTATCCTTCCTTTTGTTAATGTGGTGTATCACACTGATTGATTTGAGAATACTGAACCATCCTTACACCCCTGGAATAAATCTCACTTGGCCATAGTGAATGATCCTTTTAATGTATTTTTGGATTCATTTGCTCATATTTAATTTTGTTAAGGATTTTTGCATCTGTGCTTATCAGGGAAACTGTCTATAGTTTCCTTTCTTTGTAGTGCCCTTATCTGGTTTTGGTATCAGGGTAATGCTGGCCTTGTAGAATGAAACTAGAAGTTTTCCTTCCTCTTCAATTTTTTGAAATGCCTTGAAGAGGATAGGTGTTAACTCTTCTTTAAATGTGCGGTAAAATTCTTCTATACTGCTGTCTGGTCCTGGACTTTTGTTTGTTGGGAGTTTTATGATTACCAATTCAATTTCATTACTGGTCAATTGGTCTGTTCAGATTTTCTGTTTCTTCTGGTGCAGTCTTAGAAGATTGCATATTTCTAGGTATTTATCCATTTATTCTAGGTAATCAAATTTGTTGGCATATGAATTTTTCATAGTAATCTCTTATGCTCATTTGTATTTCTGTGGTATCAGTTGTAATTAATCTTTCATTTCTGATTTTACTTATTTGAGTCCTCTTTTTTGCTTGATGAGTCTGGCTAAAGGTCTAACAATTTTGTTTATCTCTTTGAAAAACCAGCTCTTAGTTTCATTGATATTTGTATTTTTTAAATCTCTATTTCATTGTTTTCCCCTCTGATCTTTATTATTTTATTGCTTCTACTAACTTTGGGCTTTGTTTGTTCCTCCTTTTCTAGATCCTTTTGGTGTATGGTTAGATTGTTAATTTCAGATTTTTCTTGTCTCTTGAGGCCTGTACAGCTATGAACTACCCTCTTAGAACTGCTTTTGCTGCATCCCAAAGATTGTGGACCATTGTTCATATTTTCATTATTCTCCAAGTATTTTTTTATTTCCTCTTTTATTTCTTCATTGACCCACTGGTTGTTTAGTAGCATGTTGCTTATATAGCTTAGCTTTTTAACTTACATTAAAACAACTGTTATTTCTTCATTCAAGAAATTTATTGAACACCAATTCCAGGCACAGGGGATATAGTAGAGAATAAAGCGGATAAAAATCTCAGCATTCATGAAACTTCTTGTTGGAAGAGAAAGCCAGGAATTGAAATTTAATGACAATCTTATATGCGCCTCCCGATCTGCTGTCCAGCCCTCCCCACGCTGATCTGCGCATCTCTACAGACCACAGCCACAGGCTCTCTTGCCCTCCCATCTCTGGTTGGATTTGGCCAACGGTAGGCATTTGCAGCACAAGAGAAAAGTGGTGGAGTTTACTCATCGTGGGATGGCCGCATGCTTCTCTCAAAGGCAGCCCTCTCTAGATTCTCTAGATGCCTTGCCCTCTAAACTCCTCCCTTGACTCCAGTAACTGCTCTTTCCCTTTTCTTTATAGGCCTGGTGGTGGCAACAGGTCCCCACCACCACCACCACTGCTGTTGGCCCCGAGGCACTATGTCAGCCCTTGTTGGATTCCTAAACCTTGCCCACACCTTTGTAAATCATTCTTTTATTACATTGTCCTCAGACCACCCAGTTTGAGGATGCTGTTTCCTATTTAACTTGACCAATACACAAAATGAAGAAATCCACTTTATAGTAACTTAGATATTGGTAAGTTGCTGTTGAGAAAATAAAGCAAGGAAAGGGGGTGAAGAGTGGTGGGTCAGAGAAGGTGGGTGCTTTTTAAATAGTGTGTTTCTTCAGTAACAGTATGTTCTAGGGCACATTTCCCTATCTCTCAGCAGAACTTTCCTTTCAGAGGTAAGGAAAAATAAGGCAGGAACCCCAAAATGTAAAACCTAGACTTGAGGAACATCGCTGGTTGAAGCAGAGGTAGGAGTGCTGATGAAAGATCAGGGCTCCCACATGGCCTCCCCCTCCCTGCCCTCAAGGCCGCACAGTCTTCCACCACCCCTCCCTGGGCTTCCGACACCCATCTGTTGCTCCTAGGTCTCAGAGATACACAGGACAAAGGATGATACAGCATATTCATTTCTTAATCCTCTCCAAATTTATGCCACATCATTCCAGAGAAACATAAAACTACTCATCATACCCTCAGGAACAGCTTTTATTAGAACCCTGATTTAATACGTCCTCATCTCTCACCCACTGCTGAGAAAAGAGGTGACTTCCCTGTATTCATCTTTTCATCTTTATTTGTAAAATTGACATTATCGATCTTTTCCCTGTTTCTCTCAATGTCGTCTTTACAAAGACCCGTCTGATAAATTACCTCAGATTTCGGGATCAGGAAAACATTTCTGTCTCCTGATGAACTTAGATGTTTCTGTCCACCAGACAATGATAAGTACATATTCCTAGGCTAACAGGAAACTGACAGCTAGGTGTCGTCCTAAATTGATACGGCTTTTTCTCAAAAATGTTTTCTTAATGTAATCTTCTTCTCTACTTTCTCTTCCATGGTTTTTGTTTTATATATTTTATTTTCTTGTATTTGTGATTTCCTTATCCAAGTAGGTAGGCTTCAAATAAATATAATAGTGCAATCTAATTTAAATATTTTATTTTGATTTTGGTTCACTATTTTTCCTGACTATATCTACATCAAAGTAATCTATAAATTTTGAACTTCAGCCAATTAATAATTTTTGGTCTCTATGCTAACCAGAATAAGCAATTCAACAGATTTTTCTTTCCTGGTCAAGAGACTGTGTTTCTTCACTCATGAAAAGAAAAAACAATACTGGGTAATTTATTACTGCCAGGATTGTTGCTCAGTACTGAGGCTCAAAGGTGAATGTGGTACAGACCTGGTCCTCAAGGAATTTCCTATCTAGAATTAGTTATTTCACTCTCCCAAACTTCTTATTCAGAACCAGTATTTATTTGTAGTTGAACATTAATTTGCAAAGGAATATATTTTCAAAAGCAAAATTAGTTTTCCCAACTTAGTTCTATCCTCTTGTGCCAATAGATAGAGATGAAAGAAATAACAATTCCAAACATTGTACAACTGTAGCCTACCCCCAAATAAACAAGATTGCTTTTAAAACCCCCTGTGTGATAAGCATGCATGGAGACCAGCCAGGACTCTAGTGAGCCCCCGGGGCCGGGGTTTCTTTTCTTGGCCCTCCCACTCTGTTCAACAGTGAACCCTCTTAAAACATTTAAAATCAATATTTGGCCCTGATAGCCTGAAATGTTTCTGCCTAACAGGTTAAGTTATCCTTTTACATCATTCATAATTCCTAGCGAGTCTGGAGCTGCCCCAGCGTGCTAAACCACTTTATGCCTCTGACTGTGTCAGAACTGCCCACCAAGGTGTCCTTAAGGCCTGTAGGTTACAGCCCTGGGGAATCTCCAGCTTCTTTACCATTCATTTATTTGACAAATATTCACTAAGCATGTACAGTGTGGCAGGCTCCATACTACATGCTGCATATAAAGCAGCGAACAGGAGAGAGATGCTCCTGCCCTCTTGGAGCTGTGCCGGCAGAATACAAGCAGCAGGCCAGTAACTCCAAGTGTGATAAGACAGGGTTTTTGACCGCTGCCTTCACTGCCGTATCTCTCATGCATGTAACGATGCCAGGCTCCAGAAACGTTGGCCGAATGAATATTAGAGAGAGAAAGCACCAAGCACTACAGGGGCATATGCCAAGGGCCCTTGCAGTCCGGGAAGCTGGGGAGGGTCAGCCTAAAGAAATGGCATTTCATCTGCAACTCTAAATGATGAGCTGACCAAGAAAGGGAAGAGTGACACGAGTGGAAGAAGAACTTTGGTCAAAGGCCCACATGTATAAGAACAGAAGTATCATAAACAAACATACCCGGAATGGCTAACGTGGAAGGAGCCTAGAGCCGGGTGACAGGAGTCGGGGCTGAGCAGTTCGGTATCGGCACCGGCTCAGACAATCTCACCCAGCAGGTTACGAGTTTTGTGCTTTATCTTACAGGCAACGAGAAACCGTTGAAGTGTTTCAGGTAGATTGGTGATGCGATGAGACTTGTATTTTTGACAGGTCCGTGTAGGGCCAGAGTAAAGGCCTTGCAGCTAATGGCAAAGAATGAGGCCTTCGCTCCCGTGCTCTTTCCAGTGCTTCTTGCCTTTCCTTCTCCTGCCTGCTCTGCGGGGAGACATGTTCACAGACTCCCATGTTCCTCCTGCTGCCCTTGTTCCCCTGGAGAGGGCAGCTGTGCCGTCTCCTAGACAGGGACCTTGTCCACTCTCCCAGGTGTTTTTTAACTCATGTGCCCTCCAATCATAAACATACCATATCTTGATGTACAATACCATATACACACAGCTTCTATCCCAAGATTCTCCTCTTCTGTGATGACTCAATACCCACAATATCCAAACAAGCAAATTTGAACCCTCTGACTTAGGAAATCCATAGCCTGCACAACTCTGAGAATACCCAGAAAGTGTTGGGTTTTGTCCTCATTCCAATCTGCTGCTCCCCAAATTTCCCTAATCATTTCTGGTGGCCTCATCATCACTTGTTTATGCTGCCCCCAAACACAGACTTTCCTTCATCCCCCAAAGCACAACTGAAGATCCAGGAACAGAGGAGAATAAGAGTCAGCTTCTTGCCTCAACAAGAAGAAATTAGAAACTACTACATACGATGAAATCGTGATGTCACTTGCAGAGAGCTGAAACTGTAAATGTTTTCATCACCCATGTCTCCTAGAATACAGAGCCTGAGAGAAGGATTAAGATGCTAGCATTCTACATGAGAGGAACAAGCCATGAGCAGAGAGGGTCATGGGAAAGGGGAGCTGGGCAAGGAGCAAAGCGCTGTCTTCAGAGAAGTTTGTTTATTTCAACATCAGGACGATGCTCAGAAAGGAGCCTTATTGGATGGACTCACTCAACACATGCAAACTCTCTGGAAGAATAGCATGAGGAACCCACCCCTTACGGTAGGCCATGGAAGAGAGAAAAGAGCGCTGATCTGTCTCTCATGTCCCGAGTTTATTTCAAGAGGATCTACCTTGCCCACACCTCCCACCGCTGGGGACAGGTGAGGGGTTTCAGCTAAGTCCAAGGGTCAGAGGGTCCCAGGGGAGGTTCAGAGCAAACAGGAAAAAGGAGGAAGTCATCCAGGGACTCTGAGAAGGTCTACAGGGTTTACATCCCCAAATAAGCAAGTTACACGAAAAGGTAAAGACCTACCATGTTCATCTCTCCCTAGGAGATGTCCCACAGAGATGATCATCCTGACACTAAGAGGAAGGAACAAAGTCTATACTACTGTCCCTGTAATATGAGGTCCCCAGTCTGTACAATTTTATAGCAGTTACTAGCCTATAACCCCCACCACAGTCAGTATTCAAATATGTCTTCCTGTACAGTTTTCTAAGTGTGTGTGTAGCATTTGCCCCTCCCAGCGTATATTTGGTTGCTGTAAGTCAGGGACCAGAATAATATAGCACAATAATTAAGAACATGGACACTGGACCAGTGCTAACCATTATGTCTCATTTTCTTCATAAACTCATTCTGGTACAAGGAATGAATGAGATAATACATGAACAACACTTGGTAAATGCCTGACACACAGTGCTTAACAAAATTTTATATCATTACTGTCCTAATTGTTACTAATGATTATATTTCATACCACAAATAAAGTATGAAACACACCATAAATGTTTAATAAAATTTTTGCATATTGATTGATTATATAAGCTATGCTTTTTAAAACAATGCATCTATACAAGAAGGAATAAAATACTTCTGGGTCTTCTTAAATGTAATTGTCAAATGAAGAGGTTAGACTAAATTATCTCCGAGAAGTTATTTATTTGTTAAAGTTATTTGTTTTTGTTGAAATGTCTACTTGAAATCTCTTCTGGTTCCTAGCAAACATAAGCAGAACAACAAGTCCTGTTCTGGAGAAATTACGAAAGTTCTGCCAGCACTGGGTGTGTAAGATGCGATTCATAGTGACGACACAGACGGTGCCCCACTCAGATGTCTACCTGCTCTGCCAAAATCAAGTGGACACAAAACTTACCTCATCATCTCCCATCATAAAACTAGTTTTTTCTCTGTCACAATGAATAGCACGTCCCTCCACTCAGGAGCTGATGGGAAAGCCAGGGTGAAGGTCTTGGCGTTTCTGGAACGTCGACATATCTTGTCATTTCTATCTACAGTCTATGTATCTGAATCCATCCTCTCCAGCTGCATTAGCACCGCCTCGTCCAAGCCACCACCATCTCTCTTACCATAGCACAGTAACCGCCTTGTTTCCCTACCATGGTCTTGAGTCTGAATCGGTTTCCCATACTCTCCACCGAGCATTTTAAAGTCAAATCTGCCTCCCCACCTCCGCGCTGTAATCCCTCAGTGGCTTCCGTGATTAGATTATTGCAGAAAAGCTCCCCCCCACCACCGCCTCCCTAGAAGGTTGTCCCCTGCGCCCCATTGGTGTTGGGCGTGGGCACGTAGCTCATTTTGGCCAATGGGATGTTAGCTCATGTGCCACAAAGCAGATGGCCCTCTTGCAAGAGTTGAACATGGTGGGTCTTTGAACTTTCTGTGTAACTTGCTTATTTTGGGACGTAAACCCTACAGACCTTCTCAGAGTCCCTGGATGACTGCCTCCTTTTTTTTTTGCTGGGCTCTCAACCTTCCCCGGGACCCTCTGGCCCTTGGACTCAGCTGAAACCCCTCGCGTGTCCCCAGCGGTTGCCCGGGGAACGGAGGTGTGGGCAAGTTAGAGCTTCTTGAGATAAACACGGGGCATAGGAGACAGACCAGCGCGCTCTTTTCCTCCTTACGCCTGTGCCAGTCTGCTGTCAGGCTCACCCTGGTGCAGCATCGCCAACGAGGAGCCCCTGCAGGCAGCCCGGGCCCTAGGCTGAGGCCCCAGCGTGGCCGGCGTGGAGCAGAGCCCCCGTGGCAGACCTCACACCCACAGTGGAAGCCAGGCCCACCCAGCTGACTCGTCTGAGCAAGAAATAAACGCTCACCATCTCATTCTCCTGAGACGGGGCGGTGTTTGTTATGCAGCTGCAGCTCATTCATACAACTTCATGTAAAGTCACCCTAAAAATTCTTCGCAGGACCCAGAATGCCTATCCTGGGTCTCCTGGGCCACCCCGGCCTGCGTGCCGCCTCCGCCTCCTCCACACACTGACCCCCACCACTCTTTCTGGTCTTCAGAGGCGCCAAAGCTCTTGCTTTGCACGTTCTCTCACCTGCACGCAGCCTGGCACCTGCACGTTCTCTCGGCCTGGATTTGACTCCTCTCTGGGTCTAGTCAACCTCGACCCACACTCGGCCTATCCTTACCCACCCCTGCCCCAGGAGAACAACCCTGCTACTGCTCCCCACCCAAATTCTAGACCAGGAATCACCCCCATATTACATATTCCCACCTCTGTACATTCCTTCCATGGCACTCAGAAGGACTGTAATTTATTAACTGGGAAAATATTTATTTAATGTCTCTTATGCCAAATAGCCCCATCATATCAGGGACTACATCAGCCATGGTTACTTGTGTACCTCCATGACCAGCACATGCCTGACGTGATGAATACTTGAATAAACAGCTGAGTCACCCCTATTTCCTTGATTGGAACAACCTAAAATAGTATTTACACAGCTATCTCATATTGACTGTTGATAAAACTATCATGTTTTAGAGCTCCTCAATTGCAGGTTGTAGCTGAGCAGACAATTTCCTTGCCTAGAGGATCCTGTTTCATGTCCTGTCACTACCTCCAAGTACGTCACAGTCTGAAATGACAGCCAACAACCTACCTTTTCCTTGTTGTATTTCTGGCAGTAACTTTTAATAAGTGAATTATGATACTGTATATGTAAGCAAAAATATTAAAAGAAATTATAACATACCTGAGCTTTTTTTCTGATTTTAAGGGAATTTTTAAATTAAAATGCTGCTAAAGGAGAATGAAGTGAGAATATTTTGAGACTGCAGTTGTGATAGAGGAGAAAGGGGCCTGCCAGGTAACATTAAAAACAAAAATCAACCTGTTATCCCATATGTGCAAGAAATGGTAATTGGAAGAAAAACAGAGGGAAGGGAGGGAGGGAAGGAGAAAAAGAGACTCAGTGTTAGCAGCCCCACTAGTTGAAGCAGAATTGGAACAGAAGCTCCTGTCCATGCAATGATAACCCCTCACCGGGCTTCTAAAATAGCTACTAAGGGGTTAACAGCCAGTCTCGAGGCCGGACCTCAGCGGGGCCGCTCTGTTAACGTGGCTGTGTGAGCAGCAGACTCAGGTGACCCTCAGTGCCGCAGAGAATGAGTCAGCCATACCAGGGGGACAGGTCAAATCAGCATTTCTACACAAAATTTCAAGGTAAACGCCCTCTTGGTTTTTTGATAGGACGTTTTACAATGTCTGAGATCCATCACTGTGAGCCGGGAGAAACAAGGCCGGGAAGGCCAGGTTTTACCAGGCTTCTGGCCAAGTGAGCCACTTAGATGGGCCCCGAAGCACCTGGTTTGTATACAAAACAGCTGCATGGGAACCTGAGCTGAATCTTAGGGACTGTTTGCGTGCGATGGCTAAATTCTGTTAGGTAATGTGTGCAAGACACTTGACCTTATGCCATGTAGTGATGTTTATGCTTTGATCTGCCCCAAATAACACTTGGGATGTGATACTGCTTTTCTTTAGTGATGTGATTAAAAAAGGAAATTGCTATTTCCTTGCAAATCCCAGCTACCAGCACTGTGGACTGGCCCAAGGATGCTTGCGTGAGGAAGCTGGACTCGTAGGAGCACCCCATTCGGTTCATTGGTCCAGGACAGGGTGCAGATACCCCTGCTTTTCAGGAGTCCACCAGGGCCTTTGCTCTTGCCGAAGACCCATGTCAGTACCACTCACTGAAAGAGACCCGAAGGGGCCACTTTTATGAAAGGAGCTGACAGGCGGGGGTCGGGCTGGTCGTGTGTCTGCAGCGCCCCCGACAGCGGGAGGCCCCCAGCGTCCTTCCCAGAACCCCAGTCGGCGCAGTGTCAGCCCCAGAGCGCAGCTGTCCGTGAGCGCCTGGGCTTTATCTGGGCCTGGTTCGTGCTCCTGTGAACAGGATGGCAGAAAACGTGCCAGGAACGCCTGGGAGAGGTTCTCTCTTGGGCCCGCGAGCACTGGAAACTCTCCATATTAACGAACGGTGATCGCTTCTCGGATGCATGGCGTCTCGACCTAGGGAAGTTCTCACAGGAAGGCTCTGTTTGGGGACGGGGGGAAACCTGGACCTGACACCTGTTGGGGTGATTTACACTCTCCTCGGGCTGCAGTTCTTGTGTGTGTGTGTTATTACGACCATATTTTCAAGACCTCGAATCAAGATTCTTAGTCTGAAAAAGGAATTCTCACATATGTGGTTTTTCTGTACCAAATTCTCATAAATGTGGACATGGTCACTGATGCTTTCTCAAAATATGTAACATATCTTTTCAAAAAGGAAGAAACTGTATGGCACTAGGAATACCCTGAAATGTCCAGCAAACACCCCAAAAGCAATAGACATCTGGAAAGACTCAAAATTGGATGACTGCTCCATAAACAAGAGCGATTCTTAACTGAAAAAGTGACTTGGACTTCAGTGCTTGAAATCTACATTCAGAGTGTCACTATGCTCCTGGGGGTGCTGGAACAAGTCTGTGCCAGCCACTGTTCCTGTGCGGAATTTCACGTACAGAACTACAGGGGGAGTATGTAGGTAGATAGGTGATAGGTAGGTAGGTAAGTAGATAGATGGATGGATAATGTTAAAATGCCTCCAGATGCTCTCAAGCTCTCAGCAAAATAGCTTCAGGAGCCGGGAGTCCAGGACTTCCTCACCCAGGCGGGGGCTATAACCAAGTATGAGAGGCAAAAGTTGTTTTCAGTGTTTTTCTCACGAGCACTGGATATGTGCACCCCCCAAATCTAAGTGTGAACACGTCACTTAGGAGACTCTCCCGGCAGGATTGATCGCCCGCTGCTCTGAACTCCGGTGAGGCCGTGCTCCCTGCCGAACCTCCCCTACTGTATTGGGCTTCCACCTTCCCTACTACACTCCGGGCTCTTCAAGGGCAAAGACTGTTTTGAAGAACAGTTAAGTGTTAACTATAGTGATTGTTCTGTCCTCAAAAGAACTGAAGAAATGTGCTAAAAATCAAAAGCTAAAAATCACATCAAGAGAAGCTTATATTTCTGTCCCATGAGGACAAGAGCAGCGGTTCGTTCTGACGATGACCCGAAGTCAGAAATCATTTTACTTTGTGACGCAGCACACACAGACGTAGGTGTGTGAAACCAAAGCAGAGATTTCACCCCACAATATTCTAAAATTGTGATAAGCTCTGGCATCTATTCTAGTCTATTTTTTTTTTCTCTTTAATAACAATGGTTTCAATCCACTAAAACAGTTCTTGGGGGGAGCCTCTCAGAATACTTTTCATCTACATATTACAAGATGTGTGTAAGGTGAACGAAATCTCAGCAAATGTATCCATTTCTTCAACACCAGTTTATTGAGCACTGTGTGTGTTCCAGGTGTTAATGCACGAAGGTGAGTAACATGCACAAAGCCGCACCCTCCCGGAGCTTAGATTCTAGTGAGGGACAGAGAACAGGCGGTGTAAATGTTACAAACATAACAACTGAACATGGGACGGGGCTGAAAGTGATGGGGAAGGGGGAGGGCTGCTTAGGCAGGAAAGGCTTCTCTGTGAATGATACTTGAACCGAGCCTGAATGAGCCGCTTGAATGTCTGGAGAGGCGTGCGGAGCCGAGGGGGCAGCAAGTGCCGTGTATGTTTACAGTGGGGTAGGGGGGCTGCCAGGCCGGAGCCATGGCGGGTAGGTTCAGCAATCGCGTCTGTGGCCTAGATGGGCCAGCCCAGCTCCCTGCATAGAAAGCCGCCCTGGCCGAACCCCTGGCCACCTGACTGTGCCTTGTCCTACCTCCCCTGCCAGAGGCCCGGCCACAGCCTTCCAGGCAGGCTCGGACGCTTGACCGGAGGCTCCTAGACTTGGGCTGGTCTCAATAACTGCATAGAAAGCAGGGGTTAAATCCATTACGGGTTGAATGGTGCCCTCCTCCAAATTCCTATGGTGAAGCCCTAAACCTCAGAATGTGACTTATTTGGAAACAGGGTCACTGACGGTGAATGACATTGTTAAGGTGGGGGCCTGCAGGGGAAGGGACCCTAATCCCGTGTGACAGGTGAGTCCTCACAACAGGGGAACATCTGGACACAGATGTCCCTGCACCTCGACAGGAGAAAGCAAGGTCTTTGTCTTGTCTTAACCACTGTTTTGGGGGGTGTTAGTACTATTTGCTGTTGAATCTAATCTTAAGCAATACAAGCAGGCAGAGCGAAAACACGAGAAAACAGAGCCCAAGGGTGGACTTCAGCCCCAGAGGGACAATGGGGAACGTGGCTTTGAGGAGAAATAGTCAGCGAGGCGGGAGGCAAACCAGAGAAATCGTGCCCGGAGAGCCGAAGGGCGCCTGTAGGAAGGGAGTAGTGAGGCGGGCACCGCCGGTCAGCGGAGACAGGGCAGCCCGTCCCCTGGGAGGCCTCCGGGGACTCACGTGGGGTCGGCTGGCACGCAGTGGGACTCGGAGGCTGGGGGTGCGGCGGCCGTGGGCGGCTCCCGGGGGGCCTGGGTGCACCTGTCTGCGGGAGGCACCGTCTGGGCCAGAGTGGTCCCCCGAGTGGTCCTGGAACCAGCCCAGCGTCTCCAGGGAGCTTGTTAGAAATGCGCATTCTCGGCCGCACCGAGGCCTCCTGAGTCGGGAACCCTGGGGGTGGGGCCCAGAGATCTGTTTTGACAAGCCCACCAGGCGATCTGATGGGCACCGAGTCGGGCGCCCACTGGCGAGAGCAGTAATGGTAACAAATAGCAGCGACCCGCACAGGTGTCGGCTGCCCACGTGGGCACCTCTCACAGTATCTAAGTGGGTCGTCACACGACAGTCTGTTCTACCCGGGCGGAAACTAAGACTGAGGGAGGTTAGATATGCTGTCACCACACGACACGACCCAGGTCTGCTTGACACCTCCGTCCTTTCTCAGGCCACTTCGCCAGCTCGCCTTCAAGGTACAACACGGGTATTGTTATAAACAACTTCAGGAGGGTAAGAAGACAGAAGCCACACACTGTCGGGGTTTAAAAAAGGAGGGAGTGGGAAAAGTGAGTATAAAATATTTTTTGAAAACTTTGAAGGACAAAAGAGAAGTAAAATGAACACTAGAAGTTAATAGAGAGTTGTGTGTGCCTTTTTATTTCTTGCTTGTTTTTAAGAGAGGAAAACATGGGTAAAAGAAAAGAATTTCAAGATAAACGACTCTATTAGAAATTTCAAAAGACCGCGCTTGAGCACAATCAGGGAAAGACGAATGAGGACGGTGAGATCGTCGACTGCTGTGAGGGCTTTGAGGAAGCGGGGCGTCCATCCAAGAAAGAGGGGAGAGGCAGGCAGAATGTGACAGTGAACCCTGAATCCAGTGGACTGCAACCTAGAAGGGGAACAATCTTGTTTATATTGCTCTAGAGAGTGGACTAAGGGATGGAAGTTACAGGGATAGATTTCACCTTAAAATAGGAAAGACCAGCCTAATTATTCAAGTTATTTGAAAACAGAATGACTTGCCCTTTGAAATGGTGTCCATCTTATTTCTGAAAGCACATTGGGAAAACCCGCTGATGTCCACGAGGCAAGTGTTCTAAGGGACTCTTGGAGCTCACTGGGGGTTTCAACTGCACCAAAATTCTATGCTATGTCCCTGAACTGTCTGTTCCTTTTGTGAACCGTTGGAGTATAGTCCTGCTTATGGTAAGAAAGATTTTCTTTGTGTAGTTTACATCTTGAAGCATTCCTGCTGTAATTTAAAAGTAATGGAGGTGAGAAATAGCTGATTGCATGCATCTGTGACATTATCAAAATTATTCATGTATTTGAAGGAATTTAAGTTCACCATTTAGACTTAAAATCATGGATTCTAAGTTCTCACTTTTAAAAAATTAAGGTATCGTTGATACACAATCTTGTGAAGGTTTCACATGAACAACATTATGGTTTCAACATTCACCCCTATTATCAAGTACCCCCCCTCCCACACACACACCTCATTGCAGTCACTGTCCGTCAGTGTGGTAAGATGCTACAGAGTCATTACTTGTCTTCTCCAGGCTGTACCACCTTCCCTGTGACCTACATATATTGTGAGTGCTAATTACAGTGCCCCTCAATCCCCTTCCCCCTCCCCACCCATCCTCCCCAACCCCTTCCCTTTGGTAACTGCTAGTCCCTTCTTGGAGTCTGTGAATCTGCTGCTGTTTTATTCTTTTCAGTTTTGCTTCGTTGTTATACTCCACAAATGAGGGAAATCATTCAGTACTTGTCATTCTCTGTCTGGCTTATTTCACTGAGCATAATAACCTCTAGCTCCATCCATGTTGTTGCAATGGTAGGATTTGTTTTCTTCTTACAGCTGAATAATATTCCATTGTGTATATGTACCACATCTTCTTTATCCATTCATCTACTGATGGACACTTGGGTTGCTTCCATTTCTTGGCTATTGTAAATAGTGCTCTGATAAACATAGGGGTGCATCTGTCTTTCTCAAACTGGGCTGCTGCATTTTTAGGGTAAATTCCTAGGAGTGGAATTCCTGGGTCAAATGGTATTCTATTTTGAGCTTTGTGAGGAACCTCCAAATTGCTCTCCACAATGGTTGAACTAATTTACATTCCCACTAACAGTGTAGGAGGGCTAAATTCTCACTTTTTTAATAGGTCCTATTTCTAAGCTTCCCTCACTTTTCTTTTGCTAAATGATTTTGACCATATAAACAAGTGACTGGATTTTTAATCATGCTCAGTCAGAGTCCCTTCATTATGTCGTTTCCAGCATTACCACCTCTAGCAGATTTTGTTCAGAGCATTCTGCAGATATCACCATGACTTAACAGGTAGAATGTCTCTTCTCCATAGGATATTCACATTAGCCATTACTTCCAAAGCAGAGGAAACCATATTTAGATGAATTTATGAAAAGAAAGCCCCAAACAGATCCTGTCTCCACAGATCCCAAATTAACCCTTCAGAGCCTTGATCTGCTCTTTCTTCTTATGTGTGACCTGAAAACGCCCTGTCTCTCCACAGGGACAGCCAAGCCATTGAAAAGGGAGCCCGACCTACAGGCCTCTGCCCTCGGAGAAGATGAACACAGTCACCGAGTAAGTGGGGGGTTTTGCCCGCTGGCAAACGGGCATGCTGGGGGCCCTGGGAGAGTGACGCCACCTGCCCCACCTGCTGTGAAGAACAACTGGTCCCCAGACCACATTGCTGCTGTTTCCATTCGGGTTCAAGTTCATTGCTGTAGCAAGTGTTTTGTGAAACTCAATTTAGCTGTAGATGTTGCAAAGTTTTAAGTGGCCAGGGCCCTCCATCTCTTAGGGTAAACTGGAGAAATAGGGCATCGACCCTTTGTTCTTGGTGTGTGAATTTAGGAAGATGGTTTCCAAGGATACAGTTAGCTTTTCAACTTGAATCTGGGTTTGCGTTCGAGCCACATGTCCTTCCCTTCACATTCCTTTGTAATAGCTCGTGGAATACGGTAATTAATATACGGTTGCATATACATGTGTCTGTATTGTGTGCATATATGTAGATAAATATATGAAATTTTGGACACTTATCCTTAAAGCTTCAAATTGAACATGGCAATTCCACGTCACATATTGTCATGTGATATTTATGTGTACATATTAGGAACCTACCAGGAGGGAATGAAAAGAATTTATACCAAGTACAGTCCACTCCCTTGAAATACTTCAAAGAAAAACAATATTTTTACATGGCAAAATCCTTCTCACAGATTTGAAGGTCAGTAACATTTGCAAGCAGTATAGTCTAGAAAGGCAGAATTCTTGGATTTTTAGAGTGTTCCTTGATTGTTGGCACATACAACCATGTGTTTCAAAAGGTACTCTAATTTTTCTCACCTTTTAAAATACCAAATAATCCTTACATGGGCCTTTCAAAATTATTTGCAATGCAGGCATGGCATTTTAGTTAGATTAGAAGAATTTTGGATAGAGTGATCATTACTCAAAATATTTGGAAAAACTAGTTTGAAAACTACTCTAGTTTGAAAACGGACAAGATTTCTTTCTGAGTCAAGTCCTGGGTGTTCTAAGAGACAGTTTATCCTTCTCTTTCTTCCGAGAGAAGGGAAGGAGGGCGGGAAGGCCGTCGGGATGATGCCCTCTGGTCTTGGCTGCCAACCGGGACCCCTGGGTGACAGCACGGAGCTGGGAACCGGGAGCTTTGTGTTCGGTTCTGCGGAGTGTGGGCTTGTCATCCTGACTGTCACCTAAACTTGGAGACTCAGTTTCTTCACCAGAGCCACGCTAGGATTTTGAATAGGTGTTGTTACTGTGGCTTTAGGATTCTGTTGAGTCTGTGACCTGCTGGGAAGGCCGGAAGTGCTGGGGGCATGGGCTGGGAACTGAGTCGGCCACCAAGGTTCATCAGAGAGCAGCCGGACCTTGCGGGCACTGTCCCCTCTCAGGTGCAGCGGCCTGGCACGGGCACCGGGAGCAGGTTGGCAAAGGGGGTGGGGGCTCTGAGCACAACCAGGGTTGTGCTGCTAGTTATCCCTCCAGTTCCCCTACACCTGATGGGGTGGGAAGGGGTCCCTTCTTGGGCAGGGCACACGTACACGGGTACCCGTCTGTCACCTGTGGGGAGACATTACCATCTCAGGAGTGAGAATATGTGTCTCCATGACCAGCACCCCCTCCCCCTTGGGCAGGTTCATGGGTGGTGGTTGCTGAACAGCTTCTGGCTAAGATGCATCTGTTCCCCCAGGCAGGTCTTGTCGGGGACCAGGACCCTTGAAGTCTGGTGGCTAAGGCCCCCTTTCTGCTCTCGGTGCGGCATGCACACTGTCCATAGCCAATATATAAATCTCGAGTAAATGAATAATTTGAGAAGGACTTCAGACTTCTCAAGACATTTATAATCACCTGGTTAGATTTAGATCAGTGCTTTGTGTTATTTCAGAATATATAACAATAAAAATATTGTAGGACGAATTCTTGAAATTTGGGATGGAAAGATCATGATTGATGCTGTGAAATGATTATTTAATTACACTTCCTCTAGCTGTTGGATTATATCCGCTGCCTTTTGACGCCGATTTTATCATCTAAAGCCCCTCCCCTCACTCATGTCTGTTTCTCATCCCCAGCGTGTCTCCTCTTGGGGCTGCGCCAGTTGAGGAATGTGGCGGGCAGCCCTGCAGGCCCTGCCGTTAAAAGCGAAAACAAAAATCTGTGTTTCTCACGTTTCTTGACAAAGGTGTCTGTATGGTGGGGTGTAAGAGCTGCTCCTCAGCTGGAATGACGGGGGTGGGCTAGTGTCTCAGAGGGAGAGGCCCGCTGAGAGCCCGGACGGTATCCAGCGGCAGGGGGTCTGCAGTGAGTCTTAAGTGCCGCCGCTTGGCTCCCAGCTGGGTGGGTGCAGAAGCTCAGTTTGGCCCATGTATCTAGATAACCAGCCTCTCAAGGACTGATATTAACCAGGTCATCTCAGACTGATGCATAAATCAGAGTCTCAGGTGATAAGGTTGCCGCTAAAAGATGTACCTTTTCCTGTGTCCTGTGACCCTTTCCTGTGTGTCGTGACCCCTTCCTGTGTCCTGTGACCCTTTCCTGTGTCCTGTGACCCCTTCCTGTGTCCTATGACCCTTTCCTGTGTGCTGTGACCCTTTCCCATGCACTGTGACCCCTGCGTGCCATGACCTTTCTGTCCTGTAACCCTTCCCTGTGTCCTGTGACCCCTGCCTGTGTCCTGTGACCCTTTCCTGTGTCTTGTAATATCTAAGCTGGCCTGGGACGGTGTCTCACTTTGTGCCCCTCTGTGACCTAGGTGCCTAGTGGAGTATTTTGCACAAGGCAGCCACTCAGTAGGTATTAACTAATTTTTAAAAAGAAAGAGAAAGAGAGAGAAAGGGAACGAGACCAAGGGAGGGCCGTGGTTCTGAGCAAGGTGCCCAAACCCTTAAAGCTCCGTATCCCATCCTGCCCCCTCGGAAAGCACAGCTGTGATGTACCAGTTAATGCCAGGTTCATACTTGTCTTCCAGGTTCCATTTTTTCTCTTAGAGAAAGAATTGAATTCTTTTAGCCTCCTTGAGTTTTAGCCTTTTTCATTCCTCTTTATAACTCATCCTTTCTCTAGAGAGATGATATCATACCAGGTGGGCATGGACTTTTCCAGTCCTTCCCCTGCGGCCCAGCACTGGCCAGCCTGCTCAGACCTCCCAAGCCCCCCTGGTCTGTGTACACAGACAGTCCCGTCGGGTTTCTAAGGTTTAGTCTCTTCCAAATTCAGGGTCCCTTCTTCACCTGCACGTGCCATTCCAAGAGCATCTGAGAGCTGCTCTAAAGCTCCACTGAGTGGATGCTGTGTTTCGACACATTCACCCCCAGCCCCCCAAGCCCCACCCCTGCTAGAAGGCAGCGGCAGTTCGCGTCAGTGGCTGGCACCCATCCCCGCAG
Source organism: Manis javanica (assembly GCF_040802235.1). NCBI lineage: Eukaryota > Metazoa > Chordata > Mammalia > Pholidota > Manidae > Manis > Manis javanica. The sequence continues at coordinate 1,191,740 of NC_133170.1, read as the reverse complement.
CAAAGCAAGAAAAACAGGAAAAGAGCCTCATAGCTGATGTGTAGGTCCCTGTAGCTGAAACACACTGCTACTCGCTACTTCAGAATCAGGCATCTAAGCTGACAACACAAATTTCATCCAGTCTGGCTTTGTGGGACCAGGGTTTTGCGTTTCCTATGTGAAAAAGTTAAAAAGTCAAATAACACCCCCATCCTAATTCTTGGCCCAGATCAGGAGTAGGTAACCCTAAATAAAGAACCACTTAAGGCTCAAGGCTTCCACGGCTGACCAGTCACCCACACAACTCCGGATCCTGCCCAGAAAGGGAGCAGGAGGCACAGGCCGGGTGGCGTCCGCTGGGTGACGCCAAGCGACCCTACAGGCCTTTTCTCTCCTGGTTCACTGCCTCGGACGCAGTACCCAGCTGGGAGCGGCATGCGCAGCATCCAGGCCTCCTCTCCCAGCTTTCTTCCCAGCAGACGCCCAGTGACATTCTCCCTCTTGAGGCTATTACTATTATTTTATTAACAATCCTAGAAATTGAGGATTTTCAGAGATGAGAATTATAATCATTGTAATGATGCTGCTCATTACTAATGTTAATCAAAAGTCTGTTCCAGCCAAGTCTTTCCCCAGTATTTTACAGATGTTGTCTCATTTGGTCTTCAGAATGGCTCTCTGACGTTTTCTTTGTTGTTAGACAGATGAGGAAATGAGGCCCAGAGGGTAAAAAAAATTGCTTATGATCACACAGCAATTAAGTGGCATGGCCAGGATCAACGTTCAGGTCGTTGACTCAAAAGCGTCCTTTCTCAAGTAGTACTTTCGGCCTCTCTTATCTTACATCCAAGTGGGGAAATTAGTTGCATGCATGACACATGCCAACAGGAGATTCTCCGATGGCTAAACATCCATTAGATCATTGTTACATGTACCCTCTGGCCCATCTTGCCGTATCTGGGGGCAGATGTGCAGCTACCCTCGCGGCTCACGGCGTTTTGCTCTGCTGAACTTTGTATTCCTTTGGGATCTGTGTCCCGCGCTACCAGAGAGGGAGGGGAAAGCAGAAGAGCTGGGAGACAGATCGGTTAACTGAGTCACTAGCGCAGCTTTGGGCACAGCTGAGAGACTTCGAAACTAATGAATAAAATTAAGCTTCGGGATTATCTCCTCTCTAGTACTTCGTTCATCTGGATGTAATGGGATGAGTGAGCCGGCAGCCAGATCCCACCGACAATTGTGATGCAAGCATTTGGAAGGAAAACCTCATATTATACTCCAGCCATTGCTGCCCTAAGAACTGTATGTTTTATTTTTATGGGTGGAATTCTGTAAATCCAATTTGTGAATAGCATTTAATGGCTATGAAACCATAGTTTTGTAATTTCTTAGTATTGACTCAATTTTTTAAAGTGTTAATGAAGGCAAGCTAATATACTAGCTGCTTTAATACCTATTTCTTCTTATTATTTTGCTTTTCTATGATTTTTCAGATATTAGCACCGTTAATAACTAAAAGATGTGCAGGCAAATAAGTCTGTCCTGTGTTTAATGACATCTAAAGAAGAGAAGCCGTAGTCTTGGCATTTCTTTCCTGAATTCTTCAGTGTTCACTGAAGGAATTCCTCCCTAATCACCAAGCCCTGTTCCTGTGGGTGAGTCGCATTTCCTCCTGCTCCGTCCGCATGGACACGGAGGGTAGCTGTCATAGGAACCTTCCCTAAGGGTTAACTGACATGCTATGAAATGTTCTGAGGTTTATATACACAGAGAAATCCCAGAAATTAAGTTTTTATAGGCCTCCAGATCTGGGCAGCAATCAAAGATTTTTCTCCCTAGTAAGAAGTCCACACCCCGTGGCCTGAGACCAAGGGTGTGTCCCCGCCACAGGCCAGAGGACGAGCCTTTCGCCAGTGACCGCTGTTACCCCGGGTGGTTCAACAGGGGCAAGAGAGACTGAGAAGGACGCCTCACGGGGCAATGACCAGCCTGGAAAAGGGGAAGCGCGATTGGAAGCGAGTCCAAACTGAAACAAAATAATGTACTTGAGTCGACTTTTTAGGGCTGTAATTTTAACTTCTGAAGGGCTGCCGTTTTGCCAGTCACGGAGACACCCCCGAAGGGCAGAGATGCCGCTGCAGGCAGGAAGCAGAAGCTCCTCCCCGGTTCCTGAAAGCGCTGTCTTCTGGAGGCGCGTCGTTTGAGGAAAACTCTCCGTTATGCCTTGGCGGAAACGTAACTGGTTTTTAAAATGAAACGTGTGCTGTACTTTCCTTGGGAGAGACTCGGTCTCCCGGTGCTGATGCGGAACGTGGTACCAGAGGAGGAGGCCCTGCTGGCGCGGGGACCCCGACGCGCCGGGGCCCCCACCCACCCCTCCAGGGCCGGCCGCTGGGCTGTCGTGGCCGTCCTGTCCCCGGGGTGCAGCCTGTGCCAGCGCCCCGCCCCGGGCGCTTTCAGGAGCGGTGCCAGCGCGGCCCGGGTGGATTCATGGCTCAGGAACTTGCACTCAGGTCCCAGGCTGCCGTTTCTTCGTGGCTTTCCTCTCTGTGCACATTTCTGGTCATTTTATTTCATTCCAGGGAAGCTGTGAAATTATCATTTCTTCCCACTTGGCTCTAAATATACAAGCCAACAAGCGTCCTGAGGGCCCTTCAGTCTCCGCTGGGGCCTCTAGGCTCCCGCGAGGACCTGGTCCTACGGCCAAGCGCTCGTCTGGCCCAGATGTGCAGACAGGACAGAGACAGGAGAGGACAGCGGTCAGAGCGGCCGGGCCGGCCGGAGGGCGTGTGCTGGGCAGCCGGCTGGCCGGTCAGGTGGCTCACTCACCCGCCTGCTGCCTCGGCAGGGATGCCTGGGCTGCCGGGCCCAGCTGACGTGGCACAGCGGGGCCTCTCTCTCCAGGTGCGGTGCCAAGGTCTCTCCCCTGAGATTCCCCCCAGCAGGCAGGTAGGCTTCTAATATGGCAGCGCAGGGCTTCGGCAAGTACAGAAAGAAGCTGGAGCTGCCAGGACTTCCTGAGGCTTCAGCCCAGAGTGGCACGGCGCCCCTTCGGCTGCATTCTGTCGGTTCAAGTGAGGGGCACTCAGGTTCGACCAGGGAGGTGAATACAGCCGAGAGCACATCTCATTGGGAGCCAGTTATCACAGAAGCCGTCCGCTTTTTAAAAGGCCGCTCTGGCTGTGGAGATGGCATTGCAGTGAGACAAGAACGGAAGCAGAAGCGCCGGCCAGGAGGTAATGACCTAGGAGGGAGTGGCTGCCTGGACTGTGGTGGTGGCTGTGGACGTGGAAAGAAGTAGACAGCCTTAGGGGACGGGGTGAGAATAATGTGGTGACCTACTTTTAGAAGCAAAAAAAATTAGTAAGAATGTTATCTTGATCTGGGTGATAGTTACGAGTCAAAATTCATGTCAAACATACGTCAAAATTCACTGAGCTGTACACTAAGATTTGTGCATGTTACTATATGTACCTCAGTTAAAAAAATTACAATTCCCCAAAAGAGAACAGACCACTATATATTTTGTGGTCTCTTCATTATAGGAGTTCAGACTGCAGCCTCGAAAATACACGTGTAAGTGTCCATGGTGTTTAACCCTCTGAATCTTAGTTTCTTCTGTAAACTGGGGATAATGTCTGCCTCTTACCCTTTCTGTGAAGATTAAATGAGGAAACACACAGACAGCAGAGTCTGGCTCTTGAGAGGAGCGTCGTGAGTATTTGTTGTCTTCCCTGCCGGCTCTTAGGTACGTGTGTTCCTGCACCTTTTCCATGACTCCAGGAAATTCAGAGACTAAACGTGAAGCAGCCGAGTGATATGATTTGCACTATGCAGGAGGCAGTCCACTCGTAGACTCCCCAAGTGTCTAGATAAACTCAGGAAACACCATGTCAATCAGATGAAGGACAGCTGGTCCAGCAGCAGGGGTCCCCTTGCCTGGCACACAGTAGGCCCTCAGCGAGTATTTACTGGAAGAAAAGCATCTCAGCCACAGAGCAGTGGGGGTGGCGGCTGTGGATGAGCGCTTAGGCTTCCGAGGGATCGCAGCCTGTTGTGAGGGTCGGCTGACCCTGTGCGTACAAAAGTCCCCAGCAGACTCGTGACGTACATGTGGTAGGTACTCAGACATTGGCTCAGACCACAAGCTTCTTGAGGGACCCTGCATATGTTCACTACTGTACTCCAGGGGCACAACCCACAGTGACACTGAGTACATGTCTATTGGATGAGAAGGACATTTGTAAAATATGAGCGAGACATTTCTATCTCATCATGTCCCATAGTGGGTGGGGACCCACAGCTCCCACCCCAACAAGGGAGGAAAATCGTGTATAAAGTGCTGCAATTCACCCGAGTCCATAGGTCATAAGGAGCAGAGTCGAGACTGAACCCAACCCAGGCCTCGTTGGGTCCGGTGTGAGGTCCTTCTGCCTCCAACCCCAAAGAGTGGTCATTCTTTCCATCCCCAGCCTCACACCCAACTAAAGCCCCCTGCTCCCCCCCCTGCCCCCCGCTTTATTTACCACTGTGGTCTAATCAGAAAGTTCAGGTCCTGATGGAAAAAGAGCTTAAGTAGTTTTTTAAAGACCCTCTGTTAATGGCCAGAGTAACGAGTCCCCGCCCTCGGCCCTGGGTGGGATCTGTATTGAGAGGAGAGAGGCAGCAGCCCCCCGATGTCACCCCCCAGCTCCAGTGGATGAGCAGGGCCCCTCGCACTTCCATCGTGGATGTCAGGGCACCAGATGACTCCTTGCCCCTCCGCAGTCGCTGCTCTTCTGCCGGGGGATGGGCAGATCTTGTCCCTTGCCCCCTTGGGGACTAGGGGTGTGGGGTGTGGCCAGGACTGACTCAGGAGGACGCCGTGAGGGGCACGGTTTTTCTCCCCAGCACGGCTTCCCTCGGAACTTAGCTACTCCATGAACCATTCATGTTTTTAGAAGCATATTGTTTTTTAGCAACTGTATAATAAGAAAAATCCTAGGACTGCCTAGGATTCCACTGGATGTACGGATATTTGCATATTGCGAAAGCAAGTGAGGAAGAAACTTACAGGCGAGAGAAAGGGCCCTGTGGCAGCCTCTTTTCTCTGTTTTCTGGTTAGATTCAGAAATGCTCCTTCCACAGAATTCCAGGACTACAGACTGACCTGGAAAATAGAAACCTGTAACTGACCATTGTCCCTTATTTTCTCTTTGGACCCACCAGCCCCCAAAGGAATAATATTTGTACTAAATGTTACACGTGTGTGTTTTCCCAGGTTCAGAAAATTTCTACAAGGATTATCTGTAAATACTGTATTCGATCTGCGATATCCATGACATTTAATTAGTACTTTTGTCTTTCTGTCTCGATTCTTTCTTTTTAACTGCTTCCTTCTCTTCCCACTTGCTCCTCTTTTCCTCTAAGCTGGATCACCAGGGTGGACACCGTTCAGGGTGTCTGTGACATGGTTGTACACCACGTCAGTTCTCCTCTTCTGCCCTTGGACGTGGAGAGGAAAAGTTCTCCCAAGCTTTGCCTGTATCTAGACCTGTGGGCACTCTCTTGCGGGAAGCTTGTAGCCCCAAAGGACAGTGGTAGAATCTGCTTTCCATCCACCTTGGTTCTCTGGGGCCATCATTGCTCTACATAGGGATGCTCTGCACCCAACCAGAAATCAAGGCCACCACCCTGTCCACCGCAGAGGGGGCGGAATACGTAGATGAGGGAGACCCTCTCTCACCTGAAGGTGTCTTCTGAGGTCTGGATTACATCCTGATAGAAAACATCCTTCTCAAATTGGAACATACGAGGAAAGATAAGGGACCAGAAATGCATCTGGGGAGGGGGCCGGGAGCCCCCTGTTGACTCAGTGAACAGAGAGGGAAAATACGGTGAAGCCAGTGACATTTGGGAACTTGCAGGCTTTTGGCAAAAATACTAAGTGTCATGTCTGTTTTCTTGCCTCTGTGCGCATGGGAGTCAGGAGTCGGGGTGCCAGGAGAGGGTAGAGAGGGCAGGGCTGGGGGCGGCCCAGGCGGAGAAGACTGAAGGGAGGCTGATTCAGGTCGGAGAAGTGCCTCCTGAAGAAGAAACTAACTTCTTGCTTTATACCCAGTTTTTAAGACATAGTGGATTTTCTCCTTGGAGGGTAGAGGAGACGGGCTGGCAGCAGACGGCTGGTGAGGCCGATCCAGGTTGAACGTGCTACTAACGGGGTATGAAATAAACTTCCTGAGTAACGATTTCAATCCACAGGAAAAAGATAATGAATAGTCTCAAAATAATTTAAAGGTATAGAAATAATGAACTTATGATTGTTTAGGGAAACTGTACCTTACATAATTTACTAAACAAAATTTTATAGTGGTTAACTAAAACCCGATCCATTATAGTGATGCGATCTGCAGCCTCACTTTCGGAACCCAAGAGGCACACGGGGACTCCTCACTGCCTGCAGGTCCCGGGGGCCGCCGGCTTAGAGGCCCTGCCGCCCCTCCTGCCCCTCGGGCTCGGCAGTGGTGACAGCTTCCCTGGGAGCTGCTGGAGGCCTGGGGTCTCCAGACATCCGACCCCCCGTGGGCAAAGCAGCCCCACTTTGCCGTGAGCACTACGTGGCCCCCATTTTCGCTATTGTGTCAACCAAGGGACACCTTCTGCCACGCTTAGAGGTTTTGTTTTCACATGCACGCAGCGCAGCGTTTGGGTTTGTCTTGCTCCACCTGTGTTCCTGGAGCTCAGGCCCCAGAGAGACCCTCGCACAGGCTCCGTGCTCACAGCAGCCGGCATACAGGGCCCCGCGTCCCAACACTTCTTCTATGCAGGTTTTTTTTAAGTTATTCATTGTTAAGTTTAATTTTTCATTGCAAAGGAGATCATTTCCAGGATATTGTACGTATTAATAATATTTAAAAATAAAACTGTCACTTTTTAAATCACTCTTATTCCCCAGGGGAAGCTGAATAACATGACAATTTGATACCTTTTTTAAATGATGCAAACAAGCTCCTCTTTCACAGTGTAAACATTTTATCCCATCATTATCCTCCTCGAACTAGTCTTCCCATTTTACTCCCCATGCCCTTGCTTCTCTTCTAACATAACCTGTTTTTATGCTACAGTCTTTTCTTGAGTACCCTGTCATCCTTCTTGCCACCAACATCAGTTTATGTAAGATGAAATTTAAGGTTTTTTTCTTATTTCTTGTCAGCATAAACCTTTGATTAAAAGTTTCTTTTGCACTGAGTTCTCATTACAATTAAAAATAATATACAATTGATCAAAACAGCATAACTGTTGTTGGGTAATTGTTACACATAACAGTAGCCTTAGGTGCTTCACATACATGATGAGCTGTTCACTCAGGGTCCCTCTCCTCAAGAGAATACAGAGAATGGAAATATAACTAAATAACTAAATAAGCATTAGCAGTAAAGTGTGTTACATGCCAGTGGGGAAATACAGGGTGTTCTGCAAGTGTGTATCAGAACCTTCAGTGCAGACTGGGGAAGTCAAGGAAGTCTTCCAGGAGGGAGTGAGGTTTCAGCTACGACCTGATGGATAAGCCCTTTCAGGATGGGGGGCAGTGGTCCAAGCAGGGAGAACAGAATGTGCAGTCTTGGTGGTGTGCGAGAAAATGAGACCTTCCTTCAAATAACCAAAGGTGCTGCAGGTATTGAAGTGCTGAGATACAGACAGGGCCTCAAGTCATGAAGAAGTAAGCCACTGTCCGTGTGCAATGAATGGGAAGCCCGTGGGGAAATTGAAAGGCATGATTCCATCAGATTTTCTTATCAGGAGAGTCATTTCCGACCCCAAGAGGGAGAATGCATTGGAAAGAAAGAAGAAAACTATGAAGGAAGTTTCAGCAGTATTCCACGTGAGAAATAGCTCCAGCAGTTCCAGGGATTCCACACCACCAAGATATTTACCGTTCTGATCATAGCACTTTTGTTCAGTCATGCCCCAGCATTTTACTTTCGGGTCCTGTAACACAGCCTCACAAGCATTCCCCTGTCTGACCACCAGCTGCTCCCTTCTTTCTGATGGTTGAACTTACCTTGCAAAACCCAACCTGAGTTGAATCCAACTGTCCACTTATTTGACATGTGGACCCGAATAGCAGAATGTACTTAAAAAAATATATAGGTGTATATATATGTATGACCATGCTGACAGGTTTCACTGTAAATTCGGGACCTCATGTGGGTCTTTGGTGTGATCCTAGGCTGTTTCCCTAGTGCATTTGCCATCTGGCTGCCTTAGGTGACCATCCCCAACCTCTCTGCTTACATCTCCTTCCACATTCTCAGTCACTGCTAATGACCTTTGTTTGCTATTTTACTGAGAAAACAGAAATTATCAAAAGGGTGTCTCCATTCTTGATGTAATTATATTAAGTGAAAGAAGGCAGTCAAAAAAGACAAACGCTGTGTGATTCCACATAATGAGGCGTCTAAGTCACCAGCCTCGCAGGGGCAGGAAGCGCAGTGGTGGTTGACAGGGACTGGGGCAGGGCAACGGGGTTGTTCAAGGGCAGAGTTTCAGTGTTGCAAGATGAAACGTCCTGGAGATCTGTTGCACAATATGAGTATATGTCACACTAATGAACTGTCCACTTAGAAATGGTTGAGATGGTAAATTTATGTTAAGTATTTTTAACTACAATTTAAAAAATAGCTGTCTGCAGCCTGGTGCACCATCAGCTAGAGGCAGCATGTCCAGCCCGAGTGTCCATTCCCTACTGCTGCCTCCCCACCCGGCCATGTGGCCCCACACCTTTCACGTGGAAGCAGAAGTGCCAGTGGAAACAAGCCAGCGATTTCTGCACTGAGCTTCCACCCTAATAAACCCCCAGGCAGAGAGGTGACATGGCAGTGTAAAGTGTTGTCGCAGCTCTGTGCAACTGCCGCCTGGAACGGCCTCAGGAGCTGCCGGGTGAGGCTTTGTGGAGGCTGGTGGGGCTTCTGGACACTGTGGGGACCTTAAGGGATGTAATGCAGCCGAAGGCATAAGGGCCCATGCAGCACACGGAGTGACCAAGGCTGGGTTGCGCTGGGCTCTGAGTCAGGAGACCGGGTATCGTGGGTACTGCGCAGGTGGGTGGAGACGGACTTGGCTGGACCCAGGGCCACAAAGGCCTCACGGAAAAAGCAGAAACCCAAGGGTTTGCCCCTGTGGCCCCCAGATCTTGAGAGGCCTCGGGGCCATTTTGGGAGGAAAATGTAACATTGAACTGGACTAACAGCGCCACTCCAGGGCAGCACTTTGATTCTGTCCTGACTCAACCAAAAGGGCTTTAGCACTTGTCAAAAACATGCGTACGGAGCAGTCACTCGGAGCTGTCCGCTAATGCTATGAGGCTTTAGATTCTGTGAGATTCCTTCTATGATAATCTACAGGGGGAAATAGGTAATTGCTGAAAATAATAAATGAAAATCAACACATGAGTAAGTGTTCTTTACAAATACCCATTTCCGAAGGTCACTGGCCTGCTGAAACGATTCCATCTCAGAAGCTAATACACAGGCGCTCCTCGTAGGTACCGCAGGCTCGCCTCCAGGCCACTGCAGCAAAGGGAATCCAGGGAACGTTTTTGGTTTTCCAGAACATAAAAAAGTCATGTTTACACTCTACTGTAGTCTGTTAGTGTGCAATAGCTTTATGTCTTAAAAAACAATGTGCATACCTTAATCAAATACTACATTGCAAAAAATTCTAACCATCCTCTGAGCTCCCAGTGATTCATGATCTTTTTGCTGGTGGAGAGTCCTGCCTTGATGTGGGAGGCTGCTGGCTGATCAGGGTGGGGGGTGCTGAAGGCTGGGTGGCTACGGCCATTGCTAAAAATAAGACAACAGTGGAGTTTGCAGCATCGAGGGGCTCCTCCTTTCATGAACGATTTCTCTCTAGCGTGTGGTGCTGTCCTGGTAGCATTTCACCCACAGAACTTCTTTCAACACTGGAGTCAGTCCTCTCGCACCTGCTGCTGCTCTATCAGCTAAGTTTATGTCATATTCTGAATCCTTTGCTGTCATTTCAACAATCTTTATAGCATCTTCAGGAGTAGATTCCTCCTCAAGAAACCACTTTATTTTTTTACTCATCCATAAGGAGCAGCTCCTGAGATGCAGGGATTCGGCCCCGTCCTCAGGTCCCACTTCCGGGTCTCGCTCTCCCGCTGCTTCCGCCGCATCTGCCGTGACTTCCGCCCCTGAAGCCCGAGCCCCTCGGCGTCCTCCATGGGGGTTGGAAGCAGCTTCTTCCAAACTCCTGTTCATGTTCATGTTGGTGTTGTGACCTTTTCCCGTGAATCGTGGGTGTTGGTCGTGGCATCCAGGACGGGGAATCCTTTCCAGAAGGTTTCAGTTAGCGTGGCCCAGATCATCAGAGGAATCCCCGCCTATGGCAGCTCCAGCCTTGTGAAAGCATTTCTTAAATAATAAGACTTGAGATTGGAAATACTCCTTGATCCGTGGGCTGCAGAATGGGTGTCGGGCAGCAGGCATGAAACAACACCCGTCTCATCGCACATCTCCGCCAGGGCTCCTGGTGACCAGGTGCACCGTCGGTGAGCAGGAATGCTTGGAAAGGACGCTTTCTTCTGAGCAGCAGATCTCAAGAGTGGGCTTAAAATATTGAGTAAATCGTATTGTAAACAGATGTGCTGTCGTCCGGTTTGCTGTTCCATTTCTAGAGCACAGGCAGAGTAGATTTAGCAGAATTCCTAAGGGCCCCAGGATTTTCAGAAGGTCAGTGAGCACTGACCCCTACTTAAAGTCACCAGCTGCATTAGCCCCGACAAGGGGGTCAGCCTGTCCTTGGAAGCTTGGAAGCCAGGCGCTGACTTCTCCTCTCCAGCTATGAACAGCATCCTAGACGGCATCTTCTTCCAAAAGAAGGCTGTTCTGTCTACACTGAAGACCTGTCGTTTACTGTGGCCACCTTCACTCATTATCTCAGCTGATCTTCTGGGTGACTTGCTGCAGCTTCTCCGTCAGCACCTGCTGCTTCCCCTGCACTTTTACTTATGGAGACGCCTTCTTTCCTTAAACCTCCTGACCCAGCCTCTGCCAGCTCCCAGCTTTTCTCCTGCAGCCTCCTCCCCTCTCTCAGCCTCCCTGGACTTGAAGAGAGTCAGGGCCTCGCTCTGGATTAGGCTTTGGCTACAGGGACTGTTGGGGCTGGTTTGATCTTCTGCCCAGAACACTGGCACTTTCTCCCCATCAGCAGGAAGGAGGTTTCCCTCTCCTGTCATCCGTGTGCTCACTGAGCAGCACTGTAATTTCCTCTAAGAACCTTCCCTTTGCATCACAATGTGGCTGTTTGGTGCAAGACCCAGGCTTTCAGCTGGCTTTGGAGACACCCTCCCTACTAATAAGCTCAATTGTTTCCAGCTTTTGATTTAAAGTAGGAGGCGTGCGACTCTCCTTTCACCTGACCGCTTAGAGGCCATTGTAGGGTTATAGACTGGCCTGATGTCAGTATCACGGTGTCTCAGGGGATAGGGAGGGAGGTCCATGGACTGGGAGAGAGATGGGGACAGCCAGTCGGTGGAGCTGTCAGAACACCCTCAGTGTCTCTGGGTTAAGCTCATCAGCATGTATGGGCGTGGTTCGTGCGCCCCAGAACAATTATAATAACATCAAAGATCACCGATCAGACACCCCACCATCACTGACATCTCGTCTCTGACATCACACTGACCCACAGAGCGGCTTTCCCTTCTCTTTCCCGTACAGCCCCCTTACCCCTCATCTCCTACTGCAGCTCTCTACTACCTTTTACAGAAAGCCTGAGTTCAAATTAGATACTTATTGAGAACGTACTATGTGCTAGGGACACAGTAATAAACACCCCTCTCACGGAGCTTACTCTGTTGGTGAAGGTAGGTAATAAACAGAGCACGTAAACAAATGATGTGGTGTGTAAGAGGAGTCAGGACACCCCACAGGGAAGCAGGCAGACGGGCACGTGGCTTGGCAAGCAGAGCCTGAGCTGGCTTTCAGCCTCATTTTGCTCCCCTCAACCAGGTAACCTGTGTGAACGTCTTGTACAACAATATAGGGTGACTCCAGAAATTTTGCAATTTAAACAGAGTGGCTTTGCAAACACCTTAGATTTTCCTATAGCTGGAACGGGGAGCTGTCGGTAGCACGAGCAGAGGAATACCATCTGACGTACTGTTTAAAAGTATCACTTTGGCTACTGGTGGAGGATGGAATGAGGGGGAACAAAGGCAGGGAAGTCAGACGAAACAACGATCCGAGTCAGAGAGGGTGGTGTGAGAGATGAGGTGTCGGTGGTGAGGACGGGTGTCGGGGTCCTGCTCCAGATTATCTGATAGACTTCAGAGCACCTGCCGACAGAGGGCACAGAGAAGACACAAGGGAGGGGGCGTCGGAGCCGACCCCAGGGCTGGGCTCAGCCCCAGGAGGGTGGAGTTCTGAGTTCTGAGACAGAGACTATGGGAAGACCGGGGTTAGGGAGGAAGATCAAGGGTTTGACGTTTGGATGTTAAACTGTAATTGCCTATTGGAATCCAAGTAGAGGTGAAGCCTCGAGTTCATGGGTCTCAAAGGGCTTGAAGTCGCCTCCAAAGAGTTGTCTAAAGTCATTGTCACCTCTGCCTCTACCTTCTTTCTTCTGTGAGCCTGTGGATAAGAAGTAAATCTGGTCTCTTGTTCCTGGCAAAACCTCCTCAACTCCTGGAGTTTTCTGAGCGATAACAGGGTCGTTTGTCCTGTGTAAGGAGCCCCTTCGAGCTTATGCTAATGAGGTGACTCAGTGTGGTGCCCTGGTGGCCTCAGGATGGCGCTGGCCACCAGAAGGACGAAGAGATCAGAGGGTGGAGCCTTCTGCCCACCCGACCTCTGAGGGGGAAGCATGTGTGGGGTGGGGGTGGGGGTGCTGCCGTCAAACCCTGTGAAAACCTCTGAACAGGACCGGCGGAGCCCCCGAGTTGGTGGGCCTATCTACGCGCTGGGAGGGTGGTGCACCCCTGTTCCACGGGGACAGAAGCCTCTATGCCCAGGACCCTTCTGGATTCTACCCTATGCACCTCTTTATCCGGCCGTCCTTTATAAATTCCTCCGCAGTGAACTGGTAACCCTAGGTTAATGTTCTGAGTTCGTGAGCTGCCCTAGCAAATCAAACCCAAGCCGGGGGTCGAGAACCTCCAGCCTGTGGTCCATAGGTCAGAAGCTCAGGTGCCGCCCGGACCTGCGATCGGCATCCGACGTGGAGGGTGCGGTTTTGAGGGACTGAGCCCCTAGCTGGGGGACCCGACACCGTCTCTAGCCGGAGTTGACTGTGGGACACAGTCAGAACCGGAGGATCGCTTGGGAAAAACACCTTCCAGACCTTCGTCCCTTATCGCTTCTCTGAAACTGCTGAGGTTGCCAGGGCCCACCCATTGCTGAGTCCACTGGCCAGTCCTCTGCATCCTCGAGCTACAAGAAATTCTGAAATCTTTACGAAACCATCTTATCGGATTGACAGAGGAGGTGGTTTCCTCCTTGTTTGAAAACTTTTAACTCCACCTCACCCACCTCACCCTTTTCTAGCTCCTCATTCCTCCCTGGACACCCCTTCCCCCGCCCCCCACCCCACCCCCGGCTTCTGCTGCCTCTTCCTCCGTTTCCTGAGCAAGTGTGGGGAGCGCGGGGCCTGGGAGCTCAGTCCCTGGACCTTATCTCATTATGTAGATTAACTTTCTGAGCAATCTTATCTGCTTGGAAGTTTATGTTTATATATAAGCCTTTTCTGAGGTAGATCTGATGAGTTTCTTCTGTACTGAATATGGGTATGAGAAAAAAAAGGGGCGGGGGTCTAGGATCACTGCAGGGGTGGGACCTGAGTGACTGGGAGAATGGAGGCTGTTTTCAAACCTCTGCACTTAGATTTCCTGCTCCTTACATTCTGTTCTTCAGGGACTTACATGTTTTGTTCCCTCACTTTCCAGGTCTCTGGTGAAATGTCACCTTATCGAGTGGCTCTCCCTAACCACTCCTTACAAAACCCTGGCCCACCTCTGTCCCTCTAATGTCTCTATCGCTCTTGCCTACTTCATTTTTCTCACTAATACCCGTCATTTCCTGACATGCACTTATTCGTCTCTGTCCACCTGAATAGCAAGTCCTGAGTGCAGGGATGTTGTCTGTCTTTGTTTCTGGCTTTTACTACTGAATCCCCAACACCCAGGAAGGTGGTGCATACAGTTCTTAGTAACCAAGAATGAAGGGTGATGGCAGTGTGCATCCTACAGGGACAGGACAGGTGACATCCTGCAGGGACAGGGCAGGTGTGCATCCTACAGGGACAGGGCAGGTGAGCATCACCCAGGGACAGGGCAGGTGTGCATCCTACAGGGCAGGTGAGCATCACACAGAGCAGGGCAGTTGTGCATCACACAGGGACAGGGCAGGTGTGTGACAGCCAGCCAGGTTGGCCCTGCACTTGCTGTCTCCGGTGGTCTTGGCTTGTGCATCAACCTCTCCCCCTGTGAGTAGGGCTCGTTGATCTGTGTATCCAGTGGCAGTGACAACAATGTGTGACTTACAAAGTCAGGACACGGAGGATGTTCTGGCTTCCACCTTGCCCAGTCTCTTGGCTTGGTCATGGCCGGGGAAGATGATGTCAGGTAGCGAGGATGCCCGAGCAGCCCCCAGGCTGGCCCACGTAGGAAGGGAAAACAGGAGCTCCCTGGCGGTGAGCTACCCGAGAGGCAGGTCTCAGGGCCCAGTCAAGCTCTCAGGTGACCGCAGCGGGAGCCGCCGTGAGTAGGAGCTGGAGAACCCAGACCAGACCCCAGGTATGCCCCAGATGCCCCGGTCGCCATGACCTCGCCGCCGTTGCCCTTTGGGACTTCTGACTGCCTTTCCCTCCCCGCTGACATGCGGCTCCCCCAGACAGTCGCTGTCTCAATCTCTTACTTACCTCAGGTCTCTGCTGAAGCGGCGTGCTGCACCAGATAACAAATGCAGGACGTGTCTGCAGCATCCAGGAGGTGGCTGCAACAGGGTTCAGCCACTGGTTGAATATGGGGGGTGAGAAAGAAGGACGGATTCAAGATGATTCTCAGATTATTGGCTTGTGTAACTACTTTGTGCCATCCCTGGGTTTGGGGAAACAGGTTTGGGGCAAAGATGATAAATTAAGCTTGGACCTGCTGAATTTGAAATGTCTAAGAAATATCCAAGTGGAGATTTCCAGCACACATGCAGATACATCATTTGCAACGCAGAAGGGAGATCTGGGCTGGATCAGGAATCAGGGCCAGTGCTACCATGTGCAAGGCCCAGTGCAAGGCAGAAACACAGGGTCTCTGTTCAAAGGGCACGTGAAGCGAGCCACTGGGGGCCCTCTCACCCATCTGTAGGGCTGCAGGCAAAGCTCTGGCTGACGGTGGGGAATGTAAACCAGGCGTCTCCCCTTCCATGGACTCTCTGCTCCAAACCACATTGGAGGGACAACCTTCAAGAGACTGCAACGTCCACGCCAGGATGCATTCACACGGGCAGTGGGCAGCAGGCTTGTCCCCAGGGAGTTGCCCACTGGATGTGTGGTGGCCCTGCCACTCCAGGGCAGGAACAGTGGCTGCCGTGCCCCACCCTGACACCAGGGCACATGACCCTGCTTCCCCTGTGCGCAGGTTCCCCCTGTCCTGGTGGTCCTGGTCCAGGGTGGGCAGGGCTGAAGTACCAGGGGATGGGAGCAGCTAGCAGCGGGGAACATGTCCCAGGGAGGCAGAGAGGTGGTAGGAAGCAGACTACATGTGCAGAGGCGGCTCCATTGTCTCACTCCACCAACTTATAAAACAAAAACTGGAAGATGACATTGTTAAGAATTTCAAGCTGGCGATCACAGAGCATCAGGACTCCAAGCACTGAGCTCTCTGAGCACAGGATCCTGTGTGAGTTACCTGTTTGCCCTGATATCAGCCCTGCTTATAATAGATGGCGAAGCTGTAGGACTGAGTTTGATAGGGACGGATGAGAAGAGGCCTAAGGACGGAAGGGTGAGAAGCACCAAACTTAAGGGATGGGCAGAAGAAGAGCGTCCCGTGGCCAAGGTCATGATCGCTCAGAAGGCCCATGAAGGAGGAAAGACCTGGTCTAGGACCCCCAACTTGGAAAGCTTTGCAGACCCAAGAACCTGGCCACATACTGTTAGCACATTTTTCACGAACTATTCATGGTATAGATGGTAATTTTTCAGGGTCAAGGGGGTGGTTCTTAAATAGGCCTATTACCTTGATTATTTTTGAAGCATACTAGTCGAAAAGAATAATGCATGAGAGAAGCTTCAGGAACTAAAGTGGATTAAATGAAAGAATGGAGATTTACCAACAAGTCTCACAGCAAAGTAAATAATTCACTTCCCTTCCCACAGTCACCTTTACATACAAGGCTAGCAAAGTCTCTGCAACATTTATCAAACAAGAAAAATGTAAACTGAAATCTGTGAACCATTTCAAGTGACTCACAGAAACTGTTGCAAAATCAACCACAAGAATTTATAACTACTCATTAACTTTGAGCAAAGTTTCAGGCCATAAAAACCAGACCACTTGGTGAGTGAACTGTTGGGGAGCTTAGACTTTGAGAGCTTCAAATTCATAGGCCAGGGGAGTGGGGGGTGGGGGGAGTAATTAAAAAAAAATGGATTCAGGAATGTCTTTAGAGGTGGTTTATAAAGTGGCTAAGAGAGCAGATTTTGGAACCAGCTAAGGCTTGGGTTTGAATCCCAGCCTTGCCACTTAGTCCCTTGTGTGTTTCTGGACAAGTTACTCAGTTGTCCTGTGCCCCAAAAGGGTGGTAGCAACTCTTAGGATTGTTGTAAGGGTTACATGACAGGCTGTAAAACATTTTGAACTGTGCCTTAGTACATAAAAAGCATTATATATATACATTTGTTAATGAAATTTGTGAAAACTGATTATGTAACTAACATATCTCTGGGATTTCTACTTTAGTAGTTCCCATAAGCTTTTGGCAGAGAGTTCACTAAAAAGGAAAGTTTTCTTATTTTTTTCTTCTTTATTCCCCCATCTTTTATTTTCTCCCTGTTTTCAGAGTACTGTATTATTTTCTCTTCATATTAAAAACAATTCTCCTTTTTCTTTAAGAAGTAAACAATGTTTCCTGGATATTTTCTTAAAAGTAATTTCCACACGTCTTATAACACCTATTTGTGGCTGTTTTTCCGCTTGATTGGTCGCAATGTTTTCTTTCTTTAATATGAAAACACCAAAAATAAGTATATGGGAGGATAAAAGGCACAGATTTAGTGTCAACCTAGTTTTTATTGTAATTATAGTAATTTTGGTAACAGTGGAAAAATAAAAAAGTTTCAATGCTAAGTGTTAGGCAATGCCTATAAAAAGGATTTGAAATACAACTTCTAGCCTTTTTGAGAAGTCAAAATTAACCCATCTGAATTCACCAGCTTCTTTCAAACAAGTTCTGCCGACGTACAGTCCCAGGGATCTGCAGGTCGACTAGCCTATTCGTCTTCAAAGCAGAAATCCTTTGTCCTGTCGCTCCCCGCGGGCTCCAGGGGCGCGGCTGCCTTCGAGCAGAGCTGACATCTGACCACTGACCAGGTCTTCGGCCCTTTCGCCGTGTTGACACGGAGGACCGGGCTTTCGTGGTCCAAACCGGCTGCAGGCGCGGTGGCCGTCTCTCCACGCCTCCCCGGGCGCGCTCGCGGGGTGGGGGCGCTTCTCCGGCCTCCCACCCTCGCCTTGGCGGAAATACTGCCTCTGTGAAAGCGTTTCTGTGGAGCTCACTGTCTTTGTCGCTTGCGACCTAGATTCGCCTCCGTTCCCAACCCCGCAGCGCGCTCCCTGCGCACCTGCTGAAGGCAGCAGACGCTTGCCCCTCGGGGTGCCCGCGCGCCAGCGGCTCCGCGGGGTCGGCGGCGCCTCCCCGTCCAGGGCGTCCCGTGGGACCCTGGGGCTGAGGGCGTCCTCGCACCCGTAAACGCCCGGGGATCGCGGCCCAACCCCAGCCCCTCGCCTCCCCCGGCTGCCGGTCCCCGGACGCTGGACGGGGACGCCCACTACCCCCCCGAGGGCCTGGCAAGACCGGGGGTCTGGCGCCCCCGCTTCCCCCCGAGCGCCGGCCGCGCCCCCACCGGGCATGCTCAGTGCGGCCGCCCGGTGGCCCGCGGTCGCCTCCGGCGCTGGGCTCGGCTTTCCGGAGCGCAGGCACCCCCGCCCGGAGCCCCGCCTCCGCCCCTCCCACCTCCCCGGGCCCCGCCCCACCCCGCCCGGCGCCCCCGCCCGCGGCCCCCGAGCCGCTCCGGAACCCGGAGCCCCGACTCCGCGGCGCGCTGGGAGCCGCCTTCCGGGGAGCCATGCCGGTGATGACCCGGGACGTGCTGCTCGAAATGGAGCCGGAGGAGGATGAAGACGAGGACGGCGACATCGGTGAGCCCACGCGGGGGGCAGCCGGGGACCCGCTGCAGCTCCGAGGGCCGCGGGCGCCTTCCGCGCGGTGTCCCGGTTCCGCGGCTCGCGGGGCGTCCCCTCCGCCGGCGGGGCGGGGGCCCGGGACCCCGCAAAGTGGAAGCAGCGCGCGGCCCGGGGGCCCGGGGCGGGGCCCGGGGCCTGATGTGCGGGGCTCTGTGCGCGGCCGCCGAGCCCGCAGGGGCCGCAGTCGCCGGGGCGGGGCGCGCCCCGGGCGTTTCGTGCTCGGGCGAGCCCCACGTCTTGGGGAGCACGCCCGGGGCGCCCCGCTTCTCGCTGGGGCTAGAATGCTTGGCATCTGTAGGTGGAACCAAGGGAGAGCTGCGCGCGGGGAACCGAGGACGGGCGGGGGGCGTGCGGGGGTGGGGGTCCTCTTCCACCGGGGGAGGCAGGGCCCCGCCGGGAGCCTGCGGGAGGAGGCCGGCCGCTGGGTCCCTCCAGGCTGGCGGTCAGATCCCCGCTCCGGTCCGCTCTGCCGGCTCCGCGTGGGGTCCTGGACGCCGAGTCAGTTTAAGACTTAGCCGTTCTTCTCGTATCCCGAAGCCCTCGTTTCTTCTCTAGTAACTTTAGAAGTAGCTTGATTTTCGGAATGGGGTGTGGTTTTTCTTCGTTTCACGTTTTAGGCCCTGCTCCGTTGTGTTCTGGGTTCTATTTTTCCAGCTCTGTTGAGCTGTAACTGACATGACAGGGTGTGAATTTAAGGGGTACCACACTTGGTTTGATGTGCTGTGTATCCCAACACGGTTATACTATCGTGTTAACAGCTCCACGCGGTCACACAATGACCTTTGTTTTTGTGGTGAGAACATTTAGGATCTACTCTTAACAGCTTTCAAGTAGTCGCCAAGATGTGCATAGATCCTCAGAACTTACTCATAACTGAAAGTTTGTACTCTGATCAACATTTCTATGTCTACACCCTCATTTTACCATTTCTGTGACTTCAGCTTTTTGAAGTTTCACAAATAAGTAAAATCATAGTGTTTGTTTTGTCTGACTCACTCACTTAGCATGATATCCTCAAGTTCCACCCACAGCTGGGTTTCCTTCCTCATGGCCGCATACGTGTGTGTGTGTGTGTGTGTGTGTGTGTGTACACACAGTACGTCTCTATCCATCTGTAGCTGTTCTTTCTTTATCTGGGCCACTGTAGGCACTGCTTTTTAAGCCCAGAAAACTTGGTAACTTCCTCTTTGACCAGGACCAATTAAATAGAGGGACTGTACCCCACGCTTTACCTTTCACTCCCCTATAAGCATCCATCTTTACGGAGGGAGCAAATAATATTCTTTTTATAAGAGAGAAAAACCCAAGCTCACAGGTGGACCTCCCTTGCTTCTCACACCGCTGGCTAAGACTCAAACCCAGGTTCTGGGATGAGGAAGACCTGTGCGGATCGAGGCACTTAACCACCTGGCCACTGTGGCTGTCAGACGATGCACAATGTTCCTATTTAGTAGGCTTAAGTAGTAAATCATGATCATATAAAATATGAACCATAGCAAACTTTAAATAGTTATAATACAATGTAATACAGTCTTATGAGCACAATAGTTTGTTATGGTGAGGGGCATTGATAATATTGATTATTGTAAATAAGGAAATAAGCAAGAGATTCTGAGCTCTACTATGTCATCAATAGATCTCAGTTTAGAAAGAAAACCAGCTTGGTCTAGTCTGTGTTGACCTGAAGAGGATCATAAAATGTGTGGCAATAGACTCTCATTTCTGCTTACAGGTGTGACTTATGCTGCTCCTATTAACTCAAGCAGCGTAGATGTATTTAAGAAAGCACGGACTGTCTTGACCCCTCCTTCATTCCACCCACTGTAAGCTACTGATATTAATACTTTAGTGTGTATTTGGGGTCAGTTTGACATAGTTTATGTCAGGCAACAAGTATCGTTTAAATCGGTCTCAGCAATTTTTGGTTGTTCTACAGAGATATAATGTGGACCGTGGTGATTTTAAGAGAAAATGTTTACCACGCAAGGCAGGTTTGTCACTGCAAAATAATAAGCCTTTATCAGAAGGCTGATGGTATACAACCTTTTATGAAATAATGTACGATTTCCCACTACAGGAGTGGAGACGGGTGAAAGATCATAATTTTCACCTCTGCCTCTAGTTTTATAATGCAGGGCCTTGTTAAAGCTGTTGAGGGACATATTTCTCTTAAGCCTTGATTGTCACTGCTAATAGTTGTATAATTTAAAACGCACTCAGGTACTGAACATTTCCATGAAATCCCCCTACAAATATATTAACTTTATAATTCAGAGCAGGAAAGTTATTTTGGCATAAGTTCCTGGGGAAAACATCTGTCATCAGCTAATTTGCAAGAGACAAAAAGAAAAACTTTTTAAACTAATTGTGGTGCCTGGTTTTGTCATGGAGATGTTTTACATACAGACGTGGATGATGTGCCCTTTAATAGCCTGGGATTTAGGGCCTTTCTAATAGTGGGTTTCTGATTAACTTTGAAGGTGTGTTTAGTGATTTAAGAGTAAGGATCGCCTCCTTGTTTGGAATGAACTGATCTAGAGAATCAAAGATGGTCAGTCTCAGCATGGGCTTTTTTTCTGTATTTGCTTAACTCACGGCCACCAGAAATTGTGCTCAAAAGTCTGCAGATGAGGCAAGCTGTTGGCATGAGGGCAGTTTTTCAAAAGGCCACTTACTTTCTAAACCAGCTCCAGCAACTGCCAGCAGATGCTCTGTGGGGGCAGGAGCGGTGGCAGCCCTCACCACGCTGGTGCTGGCGGAGGCCCCGTGTGGAGGCGGGTCTGTGGCCTAGGCTGCGCCAGGGGGTCCCGGGCTGCCTGCCTGCAGGAACACATACGCCTCCCCCAACCCTCCAGTAAGTGAGAGAGTGGAGGAGGCGGGGGACCGTGTCCCAGCATCGAAGACCGGGCAGGTCTGGAGGACCGAAGGAGGGTCTGGAGCTCCGGATGGTTGCCCGGGGTGGAGAGGGGCGGTCACAGCCAGGAAGACAGAGAGGGGCTGGCTAGGGGGGCTGCACCGTGAGGAAGGCACCCTGTGTGAATGGATGCTGGACGCCACCCTCTGTGGTTTGGAGCTCCCGGAATACTTTAGGGAAAGGCGGGTAGGACCATGGTTGCTCCTGGAGACATCTCCCTGGCAGCATGTTGGCGAAGGGGTTGGCGAGGGGGGCATAGTCGAGGTAAACCTTCCTCTCGGTCGGGTTCAGAGCCGCCTGCGGGCTGTGGGAATAGAAGTGGGTCTGCGAGCTCAGGAAAGGGGCAGCATCTGCGAGACCTCAGACCAGCTGCTTCCAGCAGGCAGAGAGGAACCCGGGAGGACTTGAGCTAAGGGATCAGGTGGGGAGTGGAGGTGGGGATCAGGTGCGCAGAGGGGAGAAGTTTCCATTGTTCTAATAAGCCTTCCACTTTCCCCTCTGTTTTGGCCCAGACCACCCCTCTTCCCAGTAATACCAGACTCACCTCTTCATTTCCGTGGCCCCCTCTTCTGTGTCCCTGGTGCCTGGAATGGAGTTCACACTTTGAGATTTCCTCAGTCGTACGTTATAAAAATGTTGATTATCCATGCTCTGCCAGGCACTTGCTAGGTTCCAGGGTCCCTGACCTCCTGTACCTCACTATCTAGGAAGGAGGCAGACATGTGAGTAGATGATTGCAGTTATCTGTGATGAAGGCTGTAAGCAAGATGTGTACCAGGCCAGTCATGGTACCAAGGAGAAAGTGTGTAACCTTGCCTAGGAGAACCCAGGGTGGCTTCTCAGAGGCAGTGCCTGGCCAGCTCCAGAAAGGGTGAGAAGGAGGATGAGGGAATGGGGCCAGGACAGCAGGATTTCCTGCGCATCCCTGAATGGGGCAGGATTTCTCAATAAACAAACCTTGATGCCCCCTTTGTCTTACTCTCGATGGCAAGGGGATGATGCGGTGTTCGCGTGTTCGAGTTCCCTACCCAGGATGACAGCTGAAATACAAAGCGAACTACACTCAGTCTTTCTCTTCACGCGTAGTCAGTGTTGCACTTTTTCCTAAATCTTTTGTTGTTTTCGGTTTCAAATTCATAGTTACAGTTTATCTTCTATGTTCTCACAAGCCAAATGATTGCTATCCGATGGTTGTGTGGCCTCCTCTTAAAATTTTCACTCTTCTCTGATCAGACACAAACACAACAAGAGTAAAGGCCCTGCGCACACCGCGTTCCCTTTTCTAGTGGTTGCGGTAGTCACATATGTTGATTGCTGTGCATGTTTTTTCCCTTTAGAAACCAAGAAATTTAGACCAAAAGTCCTGTGAAGTTTTCTGTCAGAGATACCATGTAAATTCTGTCATTCTTGAGGGGAGATTATTATACATTATTAAGAACCCCACAGTCCAGATTTCAGTTAAAGGATTGCCTTGAACAACAAAGTGGTATTTGTAGCAGGTTAGATTAAACTGAATCTATTTTAAGGAAAGTTTCCACTCTCCAAATGAGTTTGTCTTATTCTGTTATCATACTTATCAGTTTGTGTTTTGTATTGTAACCAATTCAATACCTCTTAACAAAAAGCTTATATAAATCTTGGATGGAGAAGCACAATCTCATTTGCCTTTGTATGCCACCACAGCCTGTAATATCATAATGCTTTCCCTATAGTAGATACTCAACAAACATTTGTTAAAGGACTTCTAGATGGTAATGAAAGCTTTGTATGCCATAAGATTTAATAAGCCACTTAATCTGCTTTTGATACAATGCATTCAGGGCTGAGTCTGTAAAAATCACTAGTTTTAGAACAGAAAAACATAATTTCCGATTACCTTCAAGGACATGTAGTTTTTGACGGATGGGTTAACTTACATGTAAAGACAGAGACTCGGAGAAGTTAATACAGTCAAGCTATTGTCTCAAGTCATTCTCGTTATGATTCTTTCTTTTCCTTTAGTTTTGTCTTGCTCTTTAATACTGCTACTAAAATTAATTAACTTCCATCCCAGGAAGCAGCCATTTTAAAGAATACTACATGAAAATGTCAACAATGGAATATTTTGGACATGTACCAAAGAGCAATTCAAGTCCTGTTCAGCCAAAACACCAGATGGAACATGTGCGTAGAAGGCCAGTCGAGGGGTTAATAGGCAACTTTCTCTGCCATGGTGTTTATTACTGTCCCGGCTACATGTCTGAATACCAATTCAAAGAATTTGCTGCAATAAGTTATTCACCAGCCAAAAATACAAATGGAAGAAAATATATTCTTTTATGAAGTCCAGATGTTGCTTTTCTATTTAATGCTTTCCATCTAGGACATGGAAACTCTATTACTGCCCACATTATTTTAAAATAGAAATATTTGAAATTGGGAAAAAAAAAGATATTGGTCTCTAAAATGATCTTTTCTATAATTTTTATTTTAACTTTGGCCAAACTTTAGCCGTAGGTCAAAGTCTCGTAAATAGATGTTCTTTCACAAGCATGTATGCAAATTATAGGCTTATTTATAAAGCTTGTTTTATATAAACCAGGTTGTGTTTGCATAATTGAATCTTTTATGATTTCTCCAGACAGTCTATCTAGCTATCGGGAAAATAGTCTTTTCAGACAAAATGGTGGCTTATTTTCCTTGTGACATCACACAGAACAACCTTAAGTGTATTTTGTCTTTGACTTGTGCTAAGTTCCAAGAAAAAGTTTTCCCCACTAAATTCTAAACAAAAGTAACACACCCTCCCTGCGGATAAAGGTCAGTCAGACCCTTAACTTATTTAAAGTTTTGCTGGAATCTGTTTTATGATTTGAAACAGCTGCATTGATTTGTTGTATCATTTTGTTTACTTTTACTGTTATTTGTTAAACAAGCCCTGAATGCTGAATTTGTGTAAAACATAAGACTCTCAAAAGAGGCAAACAGGCCCACAAAAGGCAGCGTGGGTCCCAGGCGATACAAACGGTAACTGGACAGTGTAGGTTCGCCCATCTTACAGGCTGCTTAGGAAAAGCCAGGCATTTGAAAGACAGGCTGGTTGGTTTCTTTGGGAAACTTAGTCCCTAGAGAAGATGAAAAGCACCTGTGAAGGGTTGGGGTGCGGAGCGGGAAGGAGGGGAGAGGGTGGCTGCAGGGAAGGCCTGTGGGTGCCGTGTGCTTTGGGCCTGGACCCTCACCCCGGAGGCAAGTCAGGGCTGGGCTGGGGGGGCGACGGCGTTCCTCAGGCCCTGGAGCTGCCAGCCCCTCACCCCCCTCTGTCTGTCTCACTCATCCCTGCTCCTCAGTGGCTGTTGCAGTGTCACATTATAATGAATTCTGTTACCTAAAAGCCGTCTTGGGAGCTGCTAGTCTTAACTGAGAGCTCCAAGCCCTGTCTCCTTACCGCTGTCTGGCCGGTGTGGCTTGACGTCCCTACGCATGCAGCCCGCCAAGCCTCAGGCTGAGGGTGAGGATGACTGGGAGGCACTGCAGACACATGTGCCAGCAGCGGCCTCCATAAATCAGGCCTGTTGCTCTTTTAAAAGTCATGTGCATAGAGCTGTCATTTAGCTCAGAGCACCAGATCTCCTCCCACATGTGTCTGAAGGTAAAGGAATTGAAGAAAAGCGTGTGGCTTCTGCAAAGTGATGCTTGCACGATACTATGTTACCATTCACTAGCTTGTGACCTGGCATGATTGACAACTTTCCCTTCTCTGAAAATGCAGCCAGTATTAGAACCTAGGCAAGGGGTGATTGTCTCATAAATGATATAATTTGGAGACTCTTAACTTTGCGGGACTGTGGTGCCCTGATACGCAAAAACCCTCCATAATTTTTAGGTAATATTGATGGTACATGTAGCTGTTCTTATCCATCTCTTAACCAAGATCTACCTCTTGTTTTTGCTGGAGATTTTCCCTGTCTCCTGAGGCTTTGCTTCCACGTGCACAGTTCACTGTTGCTTCTGTCTTTTCCATTAAACTGTGAGCATCATGAGGACACCTGAGTGGGCAACACAGTGCCTGGTGTACTGTAGGTGATTAATACATTCTTATTGAATGAATGGGTACATGAATGGTATCGATTATTGAAGAGGTATGTGGGAGGATTGGAAAGTCAGGGCTTTGGTCATAGATCAACCCTTGGCCAGGTTCTTATAACTTTGGAGACTTAGTTTCCGTATCAGAAAAATGTAGAGATGGTAATACAGACAAGGTAATGATAATGATGTTATAGGACTATTACAAAATTTAGTATATTAAAATATAAAAGGGTGAAGGACAGTTCCTGGCACATAACAGATAGTTGTAGTCATTATAAAATAACTAAAAATGGAGAAATATGTGACTGGTGTAAGTTAAATTGGACTTTCCAGTAGATGTATTAAACAGTAGAACTGTGTCATCCCTCTGAATATGTGTAATTTTAAGACAGGTAAGAATACAGTATAAGGATTCATAGTGAAATGTAAATGGTGCTCAGCTTCCACTCTAAAGAAACTGTTTATGAAATGAGAACATTTGTTAATCTAGCAAATTTAAGATTTTAAAAGTATCTTAAGGTCTCAAGAGTGACTTTCTAGATCATGTGAACTTTTAATGCATAGTTTTTAAATAAGTGTCATTTTTACTTATCACCTGAATGGTCAGTTATTTTAAATGGAAAAATTCTAAAATGTTTAATTGGCACATGAGACTAAAATTTCTGTCCCTTGAATATTAGGGAGAAGTTTGAAGTCGAAGCCTCTTGAGAGATGAATGTGATACAGAGCAAAATGCTGGGACTGAAGGCCCACCCCCTCCCCCCCGGTGGTGTGCATTGTTTTGAACTCAGTGATACAAAGAATAACATAATCTCTACCTAGTCTTCAGAATAGGTTTGTGAAAGAACATTTCTTGCTTTGTATGTTTGAAGTTTGGGGATGACTCAGCCTGTGTCCAGCTCTGGCGGCAGCAGACCCAAGAGAGAAGTTCTGTTCCTTTTGGGCAGGTCAGGTGAAAGGGAAAGGCTGTTTTTATCCCCAAATAAAGTAGAGTTTAGGATTCCTTGCTTTACATTTGCACGGGACCCACCGGGATTCCATCCTTGGGTTTCTGCACCTTGAGTTGCCCTTCCTGTTGTCTGCTGGGTTTCAGCCTCTGCCCTGTCCCAGAGGCTGCCTCCATGTAGGTTTAAATAGTACTGAGCACCTCCGATGGGTTTCCGTGACAGCACACTGCAGCCCGCCCTGCCGCGGAGACCCGTTTCTGACAGGCCTTCCCCTGCGCCGAGGTGAAGGCCACGGCTAATGGCCTCTGAGTGGTGTGCTGGCCATGGTTTTCCCCAGAGGTACGGCTGCCCAAACTGCGGCTTGTCTATGCTCCCAAGAACTCATTTTGAAGAGTTCAGTCACAGTCTTGACCAGCTTATTTGGTGCACACACACAAAATCCCTTTGAAAGCTGACCATGAATTTGCTAGCAGCGGCCTCCGTAAATCAGGCCTGTTGTTCTTATTAAAGTCATGTGCATAGAGCTTTCATTTAGCTCGGAGCACTGGATCTCCTCTCACAATCTTTATTAACTCAGCAAATATTGACTGAAGGCCTCCTACAGGTCATGTGCTACTTGAGGTCTGCGGATACAGAACTGAATGGAGAGGGTCCCATCTTCAGTGGGGCTTGTATTCTACTAAGTAGAAAATAAGGCAAGATGCATGCAGAAATCCATCGTACACATCTGTGTGCTGGCCCTACAGCCGCGCATGAGGCAGAAACGCCTCTGCCCTCAGTGAGTGACAGACTGTGGGGTAGGCAAACATGCCCACAGATCACCAGCAAATTATATTCAAAGATTGTGAGAAGGAGCGTGGACAGCACAGGTGAGGACAGAACCTGGTGGACCCAGAGCCAGTTGAGGGGGGCGGCTGACAAGTGCCACTGTGATGTCCGTAATCTAAAAACAACATGGCCTTAGAATGTCATCTTTAACAAGCAGGTTCACAGGGAGGCTCAGGATGCACACCGGGTGGACGTGCACACCACCGCCATGTGTCAGGCGCCCGGCACCCACCGTGCTGGGGCTCCTCCAGGGGCAGCTTAGTTTGTGCTCATTTCTGCAGCTGTTCACGCGCCTTGCAAAGGTGATCAGGTACCCGTGTTGCTGTGCGTCCTGTGCCCCTTAACTCCTTGGTGGGTCCACCAGAACACCAGCACTGGTTAGGAGGCAATGAAGCCTGGTCGGTCACTCCCAGTTCCCTTCATTCTTCTTTGTGGCTATTTTTAGCCTGAGCCTCGCTTCCTTAGTCAGAGGAGAAGGGCGGGAGGTTGGGCCTGAGCAATTCTGTGCAGTTTCTGCCCAGTTGACAGAGAAGGAGGAGATAGAGCAGGAGCTTCTGTGCCCCGCATGCCCCCTTCTCCTTCCCTGGCTTAGACGGGGCAGGGAGCTCGCACAGGGGCCCGCTCCTGGGTTGTCAGCCAGGGCCCGGACCGCAGGCTCCCTGCCCAGCTGCCCAGGGCTCTGACTCATGCCTGACCGGAAATGACTGACCTTTGCTGGGAGTCATGACCAAGGCCCTGAGGCATGAATCAGCATTTGTGTGAGGGTGGAAACGCCCCACGGGGACCCTGACGCGCCCCTCAAGGACTGTCCCCTGGAGAAGGGCGAGACTAGAGTCACTCTGGAGTTCCTCCCCTAGGAAGAGCCAGCGTCCCCCAGAAAGTACTATGGAGGATGCAAATTAAAACCCATCCTGCTGATAGGGCAGCAACAACCAGATGCAGATGCTTTTCATTTAGTGTAGAAAGTCCTGTTGTTTTTCTCTGGGGATCTTTCATACATGACTGAAATCTAGCAGGCAGTGTGACTATGTTATCAGGCATTGTTGTAGCCATTACATCTGGTGCCGCCCAGATTGGGAATATTTCCTTTATAAGTGCCATTGAGGTCAGGTTTGAGAGATATGACTGCTAATCTTTGCCGTGCTTTTATCTGAACCCCCTGTTCCTGGTAATATTTTAGTACACTGGTATTTTTTTCAGCATTAAAAGGCGTATTTTATATACAGTAAATGCGCAGTTCACTCAATTTGCTAGTCTTTAACAGGTGTATAAACACCACCCGAAGCGAGGCAGAGGACATTTCCCTGGTCCTTTCAGTCAAGCCTTCTCCCCTGTCGGGAAGGAAGAAATTTGTCTACCCGTCAAGGTTCTTCCAGCTGGTGTAAGAATCAAATTGACATGAGCAGATAACTGGAGAAAAGAGCCAAGTTTAATTAGGTACAGACGGGAAAGCCATAGACACGGGTTCCCGAGGCAGGGAGGATGAGGTGCACACATCATCCTAAACCCCAGAGGAGAAGAGGGTCGGGGTCTGAGACTTCAAAGAAGGGAAGTAATTCACAGGAATATGAAGAGAGTAAATGGTCAAGTACCTGATGGCCCTGCAGAAACAGTGAGGGGCAGGAAGGAATGCTAAGGCCTAGCGGCGCCTCTCCTCGCCTCCCACAGCTAGTTGACGGGCTGGTGCAGCCCCCTGAAGAGGTAGGCCTCCCTGGGCACATCCTCGGCCTAAATTCTTTCTGTGTGTTTGTGGGGTGGGAGGTCAGCGTTTCTTTGCGTCGTTAGGCCTTGATGGCCCTGGACTCTGAAGCAGTCTGCATGTCACGGTGGCAGGGCTTGGGGTGGCCGCCCCCGACCCTCCCCACCCAGGTGAGCACCCAGTGCCGTCTGCCATCAGGCGGTTGTGCCTGTTCTTGAACGTCCCGTAAACGGAATCATATGAAACACCGCCTCCAGTGTACCTGGCTTCTGAGCATGACATCTTTGGAGATTCATCTGTGTTGTTTGACTGTCAATAGTAGCCCAGTATACTTTATCTGTAAGAGACTAGAAAAATATTTTGAATTCTTGAAGTGTCACTTCTCTTGTAGATAGAAAACTAACAAAACTTAACCTTTTAATTCTGTTTAAGTCGAGTGTTTCTGGTCTTGGTTATTTTTGTGATCCCTTCTATGGCCTTGCCTATAGCAGGGAATTAGCAAGTGTTTTCTGAAGTTGGGGGAAATGTGTGAGGCTGCGTGGTCGTGAAACCGGATGGCGCGTGCGTCCTGAGCGCTGGTCTGCGGGCGGGCTCGCCGTGGACCGCTCGCGGACCCTCTCCTTCAGCATAAGGAGTTCAGGTGTTAATAGTGCATTTTCCCCAAAGGTTAGCTCTTACTGATGTTTTTGGCTGGTCTAAAAATACTCTAGAAAAATAGGATCAGCCTTACTTGGTAACCAAAGAGCTCTGAGAACAGAAACATGAGCAACCCACCCAGAAGGAAGGAGCGATCCAGTGTCGGTGCGCAGCGCTGGATTCCAAAACATTTGCTCAGGCCCGCGCCGTCCAAGTTCCCAGAGAAGTGACCGCCGTGGTGCTGTTGCCCTTGAGGGTGACTCATGATTTCTGGAGTCTGGGCCCCACTGTGAGTCAGCTTCCTGCTGGGCTGACGAGGCCCTTGACCCTGCCTGGACTCCGGCCCTGGCCCCACGCCACCCGCGCCCCGCGTGCTCCCCCTCCCGGCCCAGCGTCCCAGGAGCTCTGGAACCAGTGCTGACCCCAGGCAGGAAGGACTTTGAAATCGAGCATTTAGTGTCAGTCCAGCGGTAACTCTGTGTTCTTTTCAGTTTTGATAATTCGCTTGTCATTTTTCCCAGTTGCCCAAACTTCTCAGAAACATGCTTAGAAGCCCTATCTCTGCTTCTGCTCCTACCTTCCTCTGGTCCCCATCAGTGTCCCCAGGTCCCTGTCAGTGTCCCTGGGTCCGTGTCAGTGTCACAGGGCCCCGTCAGTTTCTCTGGGTCCCCGTCAATGTCCCGGGTCCATGTCACTGTCCCCGAATTGCGCTCATATCCTGGAAATGAAGTCCACCCCTGCTTCTGCCGGTACCAGACCCCGATAGCGGCTGCCCGTGTCCCCAGATTTAGTCACGTGAGTTGTGCCTCAGTTCCCTCCTTCACCCTCAAGCCAGTGGTGCCTTAAATCTTGGGCCTACGTCGTGATCAAAGCATCGAGCTTGTTTTCACTTCGCGTTGCCCGCGGCCCGAGTTGGCCGCTGTAATAGGGCTCTGAGAGTCGGGTACAGTTTCCTGCAGGACAAGGTAGGAGACGTAACTGCAGCCTGGCAGCTGAGAAAGATCCAGTGTTCACTGGAATGTGGGGAAACCGCCCCCACCGAGGACAGCAGAAATCAGTGCCTGGTGTGAGCAGCCCTGTCCTGAAGCAGCTCTGCAGGGCTGAGGGGCGGCCTCCGAGTTGACGTGGGTGCCTGGCCGGAGCTGGCCCTCAGCTCGGGATGCAGTGAGCACAGTAGAGTGGCTGTGCCTACAAGCCACGCCCTCGTTCTTCATGGAAAATGGATAATTTCTCAATCCTGTGCACATACAACTTTAAAACAAGATCCTGAGTCAGAATTTCCAGTATTGGAAAAAGTGCTGGGGGATCCAGGGAGCTGGGAGGCTCCTCTGTCCCTCCCTGCGGCCAAGGGCATCCCTGGACTAGCGTGCTCCCCGCTCCCCACATCCCTTGCTTGCCACATCCTCCCTCAGGTGGCTTCCTCCTGGCTCTGCCCTGGCTTCAGTCCCGGGCCCGCGGCCCGCCCTTGGGGCTGGCTTCGTTCCTGGGCGGCCTCCCAAGCCCCTTGCTTGATCCTTGCTGGGCCGGGCTGCTGGCCTTTAGCAGTGACACCCCGTGTATGAAGGGAAGGGGGGTTTGTGGGCCCTCGCAGAGGGAGGTTTGCTATAGGGAACACACGGGCAGAGCAGTCCTATCCATGCTGTGGAAGAACCTAGAAGACGTCTGGTTCAAATTTTAATTAAAAAAAGCAATAAACGGTCTGTAGGCAAACTGTAGGCTTTATTATTGGACCTCTGATGGACGTTGTGCACTGCCATTTATTTCATTAAGCTTTGAGCTCTCACAGAGTTCAAAATGGATTGAGAAAAGTTCCCTTCTGAATATTTTATAAAGTAAGTATGGTTACAGAGTTCACTTGCCTTTGAAAAAAGTTAGCGACTTCTGGCTTTTAATTTGCAACTGCAATAGGAAAGTACATATTCATATTTTACAAATATTATACATAGAATGTCCATCACTTGCAACGTCTCCTTTATAGCATGTTAATTTATTGTTACTTTATTTGTTCACAAGTAGCGATCTCGAGAGTATGTGGCTAATGAAATCATCGTGGTGATACATTGCTTCGAGCTTCCTGAAGTGTGATTGAATCCTCTATACATGTGGCCGTGCATCCCAGACTTCTGGGGGGTGTTGTGTAGCCGTGACACCATGGAAGCAAGCATCTAGTTATTCCCTATCTCTCTCTCCTGCTGTGTAGCAGCAGGTAAATTTACCCGCCATTTGGTCTCAAAAGAGATGTTTATAGTTAGCTTTTTAGTGTAATGAGTTACTGCAGATTAAATGGGAGAAATTCAGACATAGTAGGAATTGCCTTCTGATTTGTAGCAGGTCACCTCCTGGAAACATACAGCAGAGAGAAAATGACTTAAACGGAAGCTCATTTTCTCACAGGAATAGTGTGTAAAGGCCTTTGTCCTGCATTTTGCAGAAATAATCATAAATACTTTATTTATTCTAAGTGCTGTAAAAAAGCTTTTCAGGTAACTGACGGGCAGGGAAAGGTACCGCTTGGCCATGGTGGAAGTTCTGCTCCGTGTTCTTCATGATTCCCACCTTAGTGTGATTGCAGCGGTTACAGGGGAGTGAGTGAAGCCTTTGCAGAGTGGTGGGTTCAGAGAGGCGTTTTTAAGAGCTCATCTGTGAGGGTCTTTGAGGAGACCTGCGGGAGCCACAGGGTGGGAAGGCCCTCGGGAGAAGCTGACGAGGAAGGTGCTGGTTGCTCCATTTCTGTTTTTCACGGTTTCCCAAGGGCTGGTCACTACACGCCCCTCACTCGGGGTCTGTAGGCCTGCAAGGGTGGGTTGGGGAGGGAGCGTCCTTGGTGCCCTGAGCCATATGGGAATGGGTTTATTTGCATACTTACAGGTCTCTTGAAAGGAGCCCATAACTTCCTTCAGTTTTCTTAGGGGCTCCTTGATCCAGGACTGAATTCCGAGGTCAGTGTGACTGGGGCGCTGATGGCGCAGAACTGAGGGGTTAAGGTGCGCATCTGCAGGGCGCTGGGGGGCTGTGAACAAGCTCTGCTGCCTTCTGGAACTGATGGTCTCGGCTCCTCATCGGCTCACCAGCGCCCACACTGTAAGGTCCACCTGCACAACGATGGGTCCCTTTCGGTACTTGTACTGGGACAGACCAGGGAAGGAACAGACGCTACTGTTTTTTATATGTCTTGACTTTGGACGTCTCGTTCTAACCAGGCATCCTTGTCTGTAGGGGAAACCACCTCCGGCAGTCTGAATGTGGAGGGAGGTCATTAGTGTGGCCATGGGAAACCCAGGTGGCCTACCCTCCCTTGGGAGCCAGCCTCGCATTCAGGCACCCAGCAGAGCCGCTGCACTTTGCCCCTCTAGCTAAGCCGTCGTGGGATTCCGCCTGCCGTCCCTTCGCCACGTCTTCCTCAGGAAGACAGAGTCCTCATTTCTCTTCCCTAGAAATCCTGGCAAACAGCTCTGATGGGATTACATGCCCGACCCTGAAACCACAGCTGTGGACGTGAGTTTGTGGATAAGCCCTCAGTGGCAGTGGGAGGGACACAAGCCACATCAAATGAAAACGCGGGGAGTGTACGTTTCTTTTGAACTTTTCTATAATTCCTTCTAATGCTAGAACTACAGTGAAATTGTCTGTGAATTCATTGTGCTGAGATGTAATTTTTAATATTCATGTCACTGAACCCCCAGATTCAGATTCACTTGCCCAGTACACAGTAAGCCGATGTCTGAGTCGCCAGTTTTGAAGCAGAGAAAGCTCTGTGATCAGTGGGCCAGCAAGTCTGCTGCACCCTACGGCTGAGGCGCGGGTCACAGGCTATTGGCAAAGGACTGTGGGGGCGGGGGCAGACGCTGGAGGGGCCATGAAACTTCTGGGAGTTATGCACCAAGCCCATCTTCCTGGCACCTCCCAAGGGGTCCTGGCGTGGTTCCTGTTGATGTCACATCTGGTGTCAGCTCTGCAGCATAGACGCTGTCAGCCCACATCCCCCTCCTGCACCAGCTTCAGGGAGGAGGGCAGAGGACGTGCAGTCGAGGCCGCTGGAGGGAGAGCCCGGTGGGGTGTCCACGGTAAGGGAAGAGATGTCTCGATTCATTCATGATAACCTAGTAGTTTTATGTTTGCTTCTCTTAATAGAAAAATCACAGACATAAGATATCTTCCATTGCTCTGTCTTAAAAACACACAAAAAAATTAAAGCTGATTGTTCTGGGGGCCCTCATTTGAGTCCTCACCTCTCTCCTTGGCGTGGTGGGGGTGGTTCTTCACCGAAAAGATAATCCCCTGGCTTCGTCTGCTTTTTCGCTGTTACTGCGAATGTTTTTCAGATGTCTCTCCAGTGTAGAGCAGTAGAAAAGACTCGCTGGGAAGGGTTTTCTAGTGTTGGAATGACTGAATTAAAGTCTTTACTCTGCTGCTTTACCAGTTGTGCAACCTTATGTAAGTTGTTGAGTTGAGCCATTTTTTCTCATAAAGAAAAAATGAGATAATGTACTTAAAGGGCATAGTACAGTGCCTCGGATCAGTAGGTGTTTATATTAGCTGAACTATGCAAATCTCAAGACTTGAAATAAAATTATTATAATATGTATAAGAAGTTAATTCCAGGTGTTCATGAATGGGCCTGTGGCTAATCACGATGCCTATAGAATGAATCTGTTCATTGTAATTTTGCATAGGTTGTCTTGGGTAGGATTCCAGAAGTTAGATTGACATTTTAGTTAAAAAAAAACAAAACAACCAGGAGGATGATTGAGTTAGCAGAGAGCATATAGTGCATTAATATTACAGAGAAGCATTCCTCATGTTACTGAGTCAGATCTGAAAATACCAAGGGGAAATTAGCTTAAAGCACTGAATTTCCAGGTCTGTCTGAGTGTAAGTACACAGTACATCTTTAATTGATTTTATCTCTCGAGTGACTTTATTCAGATTATATGGGGCTCACTCTTTATGGTATAATAGGAATGAATAAAAATGAGTATATTCATTTACTTCCTACAATATGAGGTTCCGATCAGAATTGCTGAATTGCCAGCGTTCTTTGGAGCCAGTGAGAACCAGACTGGAGCCCTTGACCGTGTCCTTTGTGGGTTTTGGTTTTCTTGCACTTTCCAGGGTAATCCTTTTTGAGTTCTTTGGGATTTTTTTAACCTCGGTCAGTGTAGTGCCTGAAACGTTTCTGCATTTGGGAATTCAGGTCAAAATAAACACTGCTAGCAGTGAGGAAATGGTAATGGGGCTGGGTTTGTTGGGTTTTGGAAAGGAGAGCTGACCAGTAGCCTATAATAATGTAGAGGCCAGCCATGGACATAGACATGGGGGACCCCTCACAGATTTAGGTGTTCATTCTGTAAATAACCTAATGGTATAGATTGCTGAATATTTAATGCAGCCCAAATGCAGGCTTTTCCCTAAGAGTGTTTAGGAATAGGTAAGGCAGTGACTGGTCTGACAGTGTGAATGGCCCTGGCTCTGATGGACGTGGAGCCAATGACAGCACACAGTCAGTTCCTTCCTGTTTTCCAATGAAATCCATCCACCTGGGGTTTATTAAGTTCTGCTCTTTGCCTGTCAGTGTTAAAAACTAAGAAGGTGCATAAGAAGCGTAAGTATATTAAATGCCAGGTATGCTTATAAATGCTTTCTATGTACTATCATATTTAACAGTTGTAACAACGCTATTTTGTGGGTGCTGTGATAACTCCCACATCATGGATGACAACATGGAGGGCAGGAGAGACAGGGAATTCACCCGCCCACACAGCACTTGAAGGGGAAGGCAGGGTTGGAAGTTCAGCTCAGTCATTAAGCTGATTCCTGGACAATCTAGTTACAGATACAAGCAAGAAAAATAAAATAAAAAGAGTATACTATTTGATGAGCTATACTAGGGGTTATGAATCTTATTCCATAATCTGCAGAACCTCATTGCTAATTAGTTTTGTTTCATCCACTTGACAATCCCTCTTTCACCCTAGGTGGAAGGCTGGTGTGGACAAGACAGTGCGTTTTTGGAGTTAATGGAAGGAAAATGTTTGATAAATATGGCTGTAAAGTTACTTTTTTCCCCCCTGGCATGCATATGAAATTAACTTTATGGTCAACAAAGCACTTGTGTGTCACATGATTCTTACAACAGTCTCATGAAGTTGGAATTTTGTGGAAGAGGGAACTGAAATGCTAAGTCACCATGAACTTCTCCCATTATCCTGGTCTGTTACTCAGTTTAAAAACCTTCTGCTAAGCAGTGCGGCTGAATTTTCTTTCGGGTCTATAGCGGATATATATGAGGTAATAAAGAAAGAAAATGCATTTTATGATGTTAACTTTTTAGAAAAAGGAAAACTGAGAATTTGGAGTCAGTTGAACTGAAAGAATATGGAAGGATCAACTGGAAAAAGTCATTTAAACAAAAGGCTGCTCCACTCACTAGTACCTGTGGTCTCCCAGAGTCAGCCTTCGAATGCCAGTCCAGTTCAGGGCATCAGGCCTGGGCCCACATGCCACCTCAGCCAAAGCAGGACCGGCCTGTTCTGAAGAGGTGTCTGCTGTATGCGTAGGGGCTCTCACCCCAAGTCAGGATTTTGGTCCAGTGATATAACTCTGCCTCTCTGGTCCAAAAGTTGTCTTAATTAAAAGTCGTATCAATCAGGTGCCACATAGGAGTTTTTGTGAGAATGAAATGGTAGATAGAGTAGATGTTAAATTGCTTTGAAAGTTTTGAATTGCAAGCTGATACAGGGCATCGTTGCAGCTGCTGTAATGTCTTGGGCCTGGAACGCCTTAAATGCAATAACTCAGTTTGAGCTGAAGGTGCATTTCCATAGCAGAGAAGCGGAACTGCAAAAGGCATGGTTGGAACACTATTATCTGGTGACAGGAAAAAGCATATTACACAGGAAATTTTCCTGATTTGTATCGTGTTGGTGAGATGTTCACATGTATTATTTTTAAAGTTGTGATCAGCATTTCATCTCAAGTAATTCTTCTGAGAATTATTCCTTGGGCTTACAATATACCATTTCCAATTTGCTTTATTAAATATTCTGCAGATTTATAAAGGTTTGCAAATTCAGCACATTTTTTTTAACGTAATAGAGCTCTTCTGATTCTTGACGGTGCCGTCATGCATTTGAAAATGTTCTGAGGACAAACTCACTGGCAGGGTAAGTGTCTTACCCCGTCTGAAAGCGTTTGAGGGATCTCCTTTTTGTGGTGAGGATGGCATATGGAGAACATGCGTTTCTTTGAGAGAAGAGGCTATTCACCAGGTAATATAACCTGATTTTCAAGAATCTTGGTAATACCATGTAAGCTAGAGAAAGGAGGAAAATGTCGGGCCATTCACGCATTTATGGCGGTCTGGCCCTCCAGGGAAGCTAGTTGCCTACACACCAATATCTTACCTACTTTTCCTTCTAAATGGCTGCCAGAATGTGCTTCCTTAACTTTGGAATTAACTTCTTTTCTTTACTAATTAACAGTTTGATGAACTCAGTGTCCAAACCCCCGAAGTACTTCAGGAGAAAGGAGAAAGCCCCAGACTGAGCAGATGGCCACAGTTCTCGGCTCACTCGAGCGGGAGAAACAGCCAGAACCTTCCCTGTAAACTGTTCGCAGGGAGGCTTGTCTTGGGAAGCTCAGTGTTTATCTTTGAATGTGTATTTCTGCCGAATGCAGAAACAAGCCCAGGAACTGAGTTACTAGACCCAGTAGGTCAGCGATTGTCTTAACAGGTTGGAGCCAAACACTGATTGTTCGTTAGGCTTTGGAAGAACCTGGCAACCCAAGGTTTATTGGGAGATAATTCGTGTGAAGTGGGAATAAAGAGATGAAATCATATGCATTCTTTTTGAAGCTAACACTACTGTCCATGTTCCTGAAGCAAATCTTGGTCAGAAGTTTGATTCTTTCTCTCCAAATAGTAATTCCTCCCCAATTTCACTCAAGGAAAATGTTGAAGATAAAGGCATAAGGAAGGAAATGTCAGGTGTAATCTTCACTTTTAAAAATAGGTAGAATAGAAGATACTCTGAGAATAGGCCCTGGATGTTTTGATTGACACAGTAACAGAATGCGGAGGTGGAGGTGGGATGTGATGGAGCCGCACGGCCTCCTTGAAGGAACAGGCCTGGGGGCCCGGAGACCTGCTTCTGGTTCTCGTCACCTGACTGCTGGCTAGTGACCTTGAACACGCCAGTCGGATCTCCATTTCCTTAAAAGCAAAACGTGTTTCTCTGGCAGATCTTTAAAGACCCTTCCAAATTCTTTGCTTCTCTGTGTTGTATAGCAAACAGTCCTAAAGCTTAGTGACTTAAAGCAATGATAAGTCATACGATTTTAATAATTTTATTATATCTCATGATTTTACAGTAATGCAGCCAGGGCTCGGCTGCGTAGTGCTGAGCTGGCAGATGGTCTGGTCCGAGACAGCTGCACGCAGGCACCTCTGACCTGGGTAGTGGGGTCTGGAGGGCTGGGCCGGAGCTGCTGCCCAGTGCCTGCGTGTGGCCTCCTGGGGGAGGATGGGGGGCTCAGTGGGACTTAGTACCTGGCAGTCAGGGCTGAGACGGCTCCCGTGGACGAGGCAGAAGCTGCATGGCCTCTCTGGCTTAGCCTGCGAGGTCACGAGCCCCCTTTGCATTGGATGCTGATGGAGGAAGCAGCCACAAGCCTGCCCAGATTCAAGTGGGGGTGGGGGACAGCCTCCACCGCCTGATGAGAGGAGATTCGAGGACTCTGGCCCTGTTGGAAAGTTGCTTACATCCCATTCAGAGTATATGATTAAGTTTGTTGAGCTGCGGTAAACTTGCTCTTTTGAATTTAACCTTGAACTCTTGCCAAGGTGTAGAAGTCATCCTGTGCCCTGGGAGAGAACGCCAACGCCCAAAATGAGCGCCCTCTTCTCCATTCCTTTCTCAGCCGTTCTTCTAGTGTTTGCTTATTCATTTAAGTTTTTCAAACTTGTTTTATTTGTTCAGCTTACATCTCAGGGTCCCTCAACCACTATTTACATTTTTATAAAAAATGTAATTGTTGTTTAAAGAACAGTGAGATCTTGAAAAATAGAGTTTGAGAGCATTTTCCATGGGCTTGCCTCAGGCTGAGGTGCTCGGACACTTCGTACCTTTTCTGGTCCAGTAAGTGGTTACTGGAAGTAAAGCATCCGGCCACAGTGCCCGCTTCGTCTGGCAGAGCACGCATACACACAAAACTCATTTCAGCAGTCAGAAAACAGTAATTTATGATTTAACAACCAGACTGACTTGATGCATCGGGTTTCCATAATGTTGAAGTTAAGTGGCACACTGAACTCGGCTCTCTGGGAGGCCTGCGCTTGTCCTGAGTATGGCAGGTGCTGGTGTAAAGGATTTAAAGAAATTATTAAGCAAATACTATAGGAAAGGAGGCAGAAAATTCTAAGCACAAACATGGATCTCCAAAGATGCTTATTCATTTTTTATAAAGTCCAGGTGATTTGAACTATTGTTTTTATTAGCCATAGTTTATAAGAGATGCCATCACTCCGTCGCTTTATGCTGAAATTGGCTGGTGAGCAGTGTTTTATTAAATACGCATCTCGCTGCCGTGAAGGATTTTTATCACCCAGGCCCGTAACCTTAGGATTGTTGGAACACAAGAGCATAAAGATGGACCGGGCGGGAGCAGCCTTCACAGTAGGCATTTCCCCTTCTATTAAGCCAAAACAATTCTCATGTTTTTCTGAGGCTCAAAGTTAATCATGCAGAAGTGGGGAGAGGGAGGGATCAGTATTTATTTCATTTATTTTTTAAAAATGTGATGTGTTCTTCCATGATGTTTTTTGTGTAATGGTTTGACACATGGCCACACTTAACTGTAAATTTACATTTTGGCTCTGAAGGGCAAAGTCTAGGAAGGATGTGACCTTTATGACCAATTTCCCCGAGTTAGCTTTGGAGATCTGGACAACTGTCTTGATTGCTGACTCGTCTGCGTGTCCATCTCTTTCTTGTGAGACTTTCTCAGGGGTGACAGCCACCTCCATGTTCTTGTTTATTCTCTGCAGATGCTGACATAATTAACTCTGTTTTATTGAAGACTTACTGTACCCATTTTTTAAAGTGACCGTCCTTGTTCTACCAAAAATTTCTTCGCTTTATTGATAGTGAGATGTTCTATAGACCAGCGCAACATGAATCAAGATCTTTAGAAGGAGCAGGGTGCAGTCTATGATCGGGCAATTTAGCATCACATGTATTTAATTGCATAAACATTAAATTGTTGCTGGAAGAAAATGAGAATATAGAGGAAGAAAAAAATGTGATAGCACCTTGTAATGACTGTTAATATTTTGGTTTATATCAGGAGTGAAATTAATAATATTTAACAGCAATA
This sequence comes from Manis javanica, assembly GCF_040802235.1. Classification (NCBI taxonomy): domain Eukaryota; kingdom Metazoa; phylum Chordata; class Mammalia; order Pholidota; family Manidae; genus Manis; species Manis javanica. The sequence continues at coordinate 1,151,838 of NC_133170.1, read as the reverse complement.
TTGCTCGGGCACTGACTCATCAGAGCGGACCCTGGCCTTAACAGGACATACTGTCTGGGTAAAATCGGTCTTGGGTTGTATTCCTCTGGGTATTTTTCTGTACACACATACATGTGTTACATGGTTTGAATAATCAGCTTCATGCTATGGTCCCTCATAAAATACCTGGAAGGTTTCATAGGCTGATTATACCAACTTAAATCTTCGTGTGAGAAATAGCAGTGGAGTCCATTGAACTGAAAAATAAGATGATTTACTTATTTGTGAATTGACTTTTGACTTACCATTTAAACATATGTTAGGGAAGGATTCCATTTAATAAGTGTAAGATGATACATGCATTTTTGAAAGCAGAGCCCATGTTAGGAAAAGAAGTACGGCTGTAGATTATCTCCCACCTGCTCATTCCCACCGGGCTTTGCCATTTGGAATCCTTGGGAGTCTAGAGATTACATCTCATTTCCTGCCAACCCCTGCCATCGATCCAGTTGCAGAGAAGAAAAAAACATAGAATTTGGAAATCTTCAAATACATGAAGTTGTTCATTTGCAATGATTTATGAGAGGCATGTTGATCCCTTTAGTAACCATGAAATGTGAAATTGGGATCCCTGGAAGGAGCACATGATCTTAAGTTCTAAGTATTGCCCTTCAGCATGCACATGATTACAAGTTTTAGAAGGTATGTGTTATCATCAGCAACCTAGGTTTATATGCCTGTCCTCTTACAACGTTAGGACACGGAAAGGTATAATTAAGGTGCTCCCTGAACTCGTGCAAGTGCGTCACGACCCCGAGTCTGTCGCTGTTTCAGTCACAGGTCATCGCCAGTGTCATAGTTCCCCTCCCTGTGAATGAGGGGCTTGGACTCAGCTGTGTCCAAGATGCTTGCCAGCCTGCTGCTTCCACACGTGTGTCTTCATCACCCCTGGGAGGAGGCCAGTGATGTTTGGTTTACGCTTCACATTTGCCAGACCTCTTCAGGATGCTCCCTGCAGCATTTCCAGAAAGTCCACCCGTCTCACGGAGGAGGAGGATGCTGGAAGCCGGACGCTGGACCACACAGACAGGAGCAGGCAGTAGGGGAGGACTTGGGGGTTACCCCGGGGAAGAGAGAGCCAGGGGAGGGCCACCCGCAGGTTCTGGAAGCCAGCGTGTGCCGCGGCCGTGCCCCCAGGGAGGTGGGTGGGGAGGTCGGGGAGGGGTGGCAACAGCCCCGTGAGGCTGCGGCTGCGGGGTGCCCGCTTTGGCCCGGGAAGGTCCTGCTGCCTGTCGTGTTTTCCCCAGCGACAGGACTGTGGTCGGATATTCCGAGTGCCTCTCCTTTGCCTTGACTGTGACCTGCGGGGAGATACTTACCTCCACGGATCATTTATTCATGGCCTTATTTTTGTACCTGTCGCTCTAGTTTGTGGAAAGCCCGCTGGGGTGGGGGGCCTCGGTGAGCAGAGGGAGCACCGACCCGAGGCAGGGGACCCAGCAGGTGCGTGGCGCCCGCCCCTCTGCCCTCGCTGGTGGTCGTCCTCCGCAGACTGCCAGGACCTGTAGACTCCATCCCGGCAGTGCCGGCAGTGTGGCTTTATCGGAGTGGCCGCCCACTGACTGGGGCTGAGCGCTCAGTGCTGAGTTGGTTTTTGTCTTTAAAGGTGATGAGGATGTACGATGACCGCCCGTCCTTAGGGGCTCGCGGCGGTGCCCGCTGCGCTTCTCAGTGCTTCACACGAATTCATGTGCTGCCCACCACAATGTGGTTGGTGGGCGCTGTGATGACCCCGTTGGTACAGAAGGACTGAGTAACTTACCGAGGCCAGACAGTCCGCGAGTGGCCGAGCCGGGGGCCGAACGGGGCCACCTGGCCCCCAGAGCCCCTCCCTGCCCACCGGCCCCACTCCCCGCAGACCCCCCAAGGAACCCCAGGCTGCTGGGAGCGCCCCGACACCGGTGCCTGCTTATGCATGCAGAGCCGGCCCCTGTTCACGTTGCAGGTTTGCTTTTTGGAAAGTAACAATGAGTTACGATCATGAAAATTAGCTTCGATAATTTTGTTTTTCAGTTTTTGTTTAATGTTTGGCTAATCAAATGATTATCACTTTGGAGTGAACATAAATGATGACATTTAACCTTGTTCACTGGATCCACTGTTATTAAGTGAATTGTGGAAGTTTCCAAAAACTCCAAAAACAAAAGGTATCAGTTGAAATCTTTCAGTTTCTACTAGATATCAGTTGAAAGCTAAATGGAAGTGGGCATTATAGCCAAGATCGTCACAATCGGGAAAAACACATCTGATTTCCAGCATTCTAATGTGGTTAAAAATTTTCATGAATAGAGAAAGCTTATTATGCAAATAGGCTCCATTTATTCGAAGGCATAAAAACAAGAATCTCCCGGTTCTATTACTTTAGGACATATTTCTGTCTGAATGCCACGCCGTAAAATCATCACACTTTAAAATAACCCTGATCAAGTTTTGAGTTCATCAAATTTCTAATTCCCTTATGTATTTTATAATTGAGAATAAGCTGGTTTTTTTACTTAAACTTGCCATATGTAAGTAAAACATCTCTTACATGGTAAATGCTAAATTGTTCCCGTAAGTTTTTGTATGTACAGGTTATGAAACTCAGTAAAACTTTTAATTTTTACTAGAATGTTCTTAATTTTATAGTATCTATTCATTTCTCCCTTTCCCCTTTCCTTTCCTTTCCTGGCTTTATTATTCTGGTATTTACTGAGTTTACTGTATTGGAAGCCCTTATTTTTGGTCACCTCGGAACACCTGGGGAAGGCTATCCCTCATTACCACGTTCTTCCTCCTCAGAATTCTTTCCTCCAATAAAAGCAGAAATATTGCTGGAGGAGGTTGAACTAGACACAAGGGAACCATGGTGGAATCCCAGGATTCTCCTGTTTTGGAAGAATCACCCCAAAGTCATTTTGTTATTGAGTTGTGACCCTTGGTTCTGTGTGGCTGTTAGGAAGTGGATGGAAACGTCTTCTGGCCCCTGGTCTCTGTCTCTCCACTGTCATCTTGAAGCTTTCGCATCCCTTCGTCCACCCAGGATGCATCAGTTTGAGCGTGTGTGTGTGTGCAAACGCAAGCATGCATTCATACACTGGGTAAACAGGACAAACGATGAAGAGTTCTCGGTACTTGGCCTTTCCTGGTGCTATCAAATGCTGCCACAGTAATCATTTCAGATTCGGGAGCTCCCCTGTCGTGCTAAGCTACGTTTACCTAAGGCAGTGACCGTAATTTCTTTTCATATCTTGTCTGTCTGTTGTTATATTGGTACCTTGTAACGGCCAGTGTTCTCCATTTACTTGTTACTACTGCTAATCATTACAAAATGTTATTATTGCTGCCTATATAAATCAGGAAAAACACATCTGATTTTCAGCATTCTAATGTGGTTAAAAAATTTCATGAATAGAGGAAACTTCTTATGCAAATGTAAGTGACTGACATAGAATAATATGAGCACAAACTCTTGATATTATAATCATCTTTTGACCTCAGCCACTCTGTTTAGCCAAATAATGACTGCTTGATATTTTTATAAAGCATATTAAATTCCTTGATTAACTGAACCTTTCATTCTTTTTTGTTTCATGTAGCAGTGAAAATAGATTGCTCTATTATCATTCTTGCCAGGAAATTTATAAAATGTATAAAATTATTCATAAATGTCTTTTAAACTGGAGATATGTATTCATGTATTATTGGGTGTACTGAGCAGAAAACATTTCTTTTCACATTTGAATGGCAGGCACATGGTTATAAATCTACTTCCTGCTGAATATTAATCATCGACTCCATATGGCTGGTGGATAAAGCTCTGAGAGGCAGCCAGGAGACGTAAATTCTTGCCTTATCGTGGACTTCTTATGCAATTTTGTTTAATGTTTAAAATCCACAGAGTGACCTTTGAATCTAAACAAAAGCATTCTTCCTGAGGGTCCAGCGCAGTGTGGCCTCAGGGTGTTCCTCTCGCCCGCTCCGCCCTGGGCCGCGGCTCCTGGTGCCCCTCCTGCACCCGGCTGCTCCTTCCTGGTCCCCTGCTTCCACTGCCCCTTGTGATGTGGGTGCCAGCCTCGGCCCGCCGGCCTCAGTTGGCTGTGCGAGCTGTCTGAGGGCGTTCTCATTCATACCAGGGGTGTGTCGGCCCCGGCCTGTGCTTGCACTTGAGCCCCCCATGGCCCTGTCCACTGGGACGCACCCCGACCTGCTTCCTGCTTTCCCATTCACTCTGCCCCACTCCCCTGCCCAGTGACCCTCTCAGTCTGGTTCTCCACTGACTCCCCAGCCTCAGCAAGGCCCCGGGTATAACGCGGGTGTTCAGAATGTGTTCCGTGATGTCATGTTCTCCGTTGAACTCAGTATTGCCCCCCGGCACCCACTGAAATACACACGTCTGTCTTCTCTCTCGCTCAGTGGATGGCGTCCACCGCCCAGCTTCCCGTCCCTCGCCTCCTGCCTCCCTGCGGCTGCTCTTCTCCCCATCCAGCCCCCCAGGTCCCTCCTCTGTGTGCTCTGAAGCCATTCCCTCCGGTCCCAGAGACCGCTGTCTCTGCACTGTTGCTCTTAGTTTGTGTGTTAGCTTTCCAGTCTTGTCTTCTCGGTGTTCAAAGTACATGTCACCCTCCCAAGCTTCCGAGCCTCCAGTGGGGAAAACTGCAACCGTGGCCAAGATTGCAAAGGACTGGAGCCCGTGCGGGTGTCGCCCGTGCCCGTGAGAAGGCGGCGGCAGAGGTGCATGTTCATGCTCTCAGGTTTGCTTTCTGAGTTCATTACAAGGCTGATCAAGACTTTCCTAATAAGGAAACTGGATCAAATGGTTCACTCCCCTTATAAACCGCGTTGGAATGAATGAGGAAAATTGGCGTGTGCGCTTGCGGTCTTTGCAGAAGGACGCTTGGCCCTGCTCTGGCCCTGCTGCCTCTGAGCCGCACACCATGTGCGGTAGCCCGGCCCTTCCCTGCGTCTTCCCCTTTGAAGCGGCGTCACAGCCGAAGCCCCATCAGCGTCCTGTGGGGACGAGATGCACGGGGACCGCAGGCTCTGGGCGCTGTGTCTGGTACCTAGTGAGTGTCAGCAGAATCAAGGGGCGACCGTAGCCGCACACACACACACGCACAGGCTCAGTGATGAGAGACGACAAAGTGGGGTCTCCGGAGCTGGGGTCATAGTTTTTCTTGTTTGTGACTTTTTTCTATTTTTTTTTAATGATGATCATTTGTGACTTTTTAAGTAGGAAAAACCCAATCATTCAGGGACTTCCCACTTCGCACAGGACAGCCCTGACCCTAATCCTCATCCCTGTTTTCTCTGCTCATCCAAGTTCAGCCCCCGCCTTCTCAGCCACCATGAACCCCGGTTACCTTCTTCTCGTGCGCACTGGCCCTGCCTAGAGTGCCTCTCCCAGACTTCACCTCCTCCTTTCAGATTTAGCCCAAAATCATTCGTCCCTTCAGGTTGACCATTAGGAACGCTGTGTTAGAATTACCTGATTTTGTGTCTTTTTCCCTCAGTGGAACGTTTTTCTCCAGAGTGAGGGCTTTATTATTAGAAGCTGGAAATGAAGGAGCAGCCGCAGTGAGTGCCCGTGGGCTGTCTGGCGCAGCAGGAGGGCAACGACACAGGAAGGGGACAGGCACTGTGGGATCTCTGCCCGCAGCTGCAGAACGCGGTGGGCAGGCGCAGGTGCCGTTCACAGGATAACGGGACTCGGGCCCCGGGGGGAAGGGGGCCCCGGGCCCACATCGCGCTGCTGCTGAGCTGAGCTTGTGTGGGGCCTCCGCGGTGCTTGGCACATGCTGGAGGCTTAAAGAGCTTCGGATGGAGCCGTGCGCTGTGTGTGGGCGTCAGGAGGCAGCGAGCCCCTGGAAGTTGTGTCCAGTGCTCTGTGCTTCTGAGAATTTTTCTAGGGAAAATTTCACCACATTTTTGCAAAGAGTTGCATGGCTTATGAAAGGCTAAAAGGGAGTCTTTTGACAGATATTGTACCGCTAACGGTGGACGAGCTGAGGGTGGAGGAGGGTGTCCCCGCTGACAGGGATGCACGTGGGTGGCAGCGGGAGCCCCGGGCCTGGTCACCGGGGGTGCTTCTGGTCCCAGGCCCCCTTTCCGGCTCCTTCGGCTCGCGGGCTCGTTCTCGCGGACGCTTGCCTCGGCCAGGCCGGCGCCGTGCTGGTTCCCTGGTCGTCACGCCACTCCTCAGGCCCGGAGTGTTAGGGGGCAGAAGACGGGGAGAGAATGGCAGCCCCATAGGCTTGATTCCAGAAATAGAGTAAGGGCGACGCAGGAAGCAAGTACAGCGCCCCCAGCAGCCTGGCGGCCGAGCAGTCAGACAGACCGCGTTAAAGACGGCGCGGCCTTCCCTTGGAGGTCATATTGTGAAGTATTTGTAGGTATAAACTCGTTCACATTTCAGGCCCTCTCACGAGGATTTCGCGACGGCTCCGTGTCGCAGGGCGGCGGGCCCTGTTCCCCCAGACGCTGCCTCCCGCCCTCTGTGCCTTTCCCGAGGTCAGGAGCTGCCAAACCCTTCCACCGCCTCCCGTGCCTTATGAGCCCTGCTGGCTTTGGTTTAGGAACGTGCACCTGACTCGGCACTTGGCAGGATTGTGTGAAGAGCCGGGGCTGCGAAGGGAGGGTCTCCAGCTGGGAAGGGCGAGGGGACAGAGACAGAGGGGCGCTGGCTGAGGCTGGCATGGCCCGGGTGGTGATCGGCCGCCCAGCTGTCGGTACTCGTCACAGAGGCCCTGGTTCAGCGCCCGCCTTGGGGCTGTGCTCTCTGCACGGACACTGGCTTCCTCCTGGGAAATCCCAGGCTTGTGAACTTGAAGCCCATTGTGAAATGAAAGTAGCCTATTAAAAAAAAACTTTATCTGTTTATCATCTAAACAGAAACTTCTGGCCTGTTAGGGCTAGAAGAGATTTTGGATTTCACATCATGCGCCCTGTTCAGGTGACAGATGAAGATTCTGAGGCCTAGAAAAGTCAGACCTTCTGCAGGAAACCAGTTGGGTAGACAAAGGGGTTAGACCCGTTTCCCTTGATTTATCTGGTGGCCACCCTGGTGCCGGCCCAGGTTGTCTTAGTCTTTCTCCTTCTCCTTACAGGAGCTCTTTTCTCCTTCCCACTCTTCAGATCTTGACTTTGTCCTCTGTGCTTCCCGCTGAGATGTCTTTGTTTTTGGTCTTGAGCACATGCACGTGCCGGCCAGTGTCCATCGGTAGCCCCCACACTGCGCTGCCCTGAACCCCTTACCGTGCAGTGGCCCTTGGCCTCCTTGTGCTCTGACTGCTGACCTGCCCTCGGGCTTGGCCTCGTTGAGTATCGGGAAGGTTCTGGCGACTCTGTCGTCAGTTTTGTCTTATTTTCCTCCCTTTGTGCTCGTCCCTTTGGGTCATTTTGTTGTTGTTTTTCTATTCATTTTAAGAAGTAGTACAACCTCCAGTGACATAATAAATGTGGAAACCTGGTCTGGGGCCTGAGTAAATGGTTTTAAAATAGATCATTAATGTTGCAATGAGGAATGTTAACACAGGTCTTGGTGTATCAATTTCACGATGGCCGATATAAGTAACAGCTAGCCGGTGCAGCCTCACTGTGAAAACACATGTTCATGTAAAGGTGCATATACTTTTTATGTATAATAAATCTTCTTTTAAGGTCAAATTTGCAAAAAAATATTTGCTTTGTGTTAGAGTGGCCTTATCTTCTGCAGCACTTTATAGCTACATAATGACTCTAAAATGGGATGATGGCCCCTGATAATAATTAGAAAAAGCTATTTAAGAAGCCAGCAAGTGGAATGTGGCCTGAGGGCCTTCAGCACCAACAGGAGGTGACATGATGCAGGTGGAAAATTCCACAGCTTAGATTCTAAACAAGTTCTGGTAATCAGTATCATAAAATAGCTCACAGAGTTTACAGTTCCTTCATTTAGGAGAGAAAGGGACAATTCCTCATTTATCTCAAGTCTTTTATGTTGGCAATTCCACCCTTAATTAAAAAGACATTGGCATTTTCATTATGAAAAATGGTTTTCATGGATTGATAGCCTAGTGCATTAATATAGTGTTTCAAAATTGATTGGCATCAGCCTGTAGAGTTAGTTTTATACAAAAGCAACTTAATAATTGATTTTGGAGTGTTTTGATTTTAAAGAGTTTTGATTTTAAAGACCATTTCAGGTCCCTGTTCCTCCTGTCCTGGGTCCACTGTATTGACGTGCTCGGTTCTGGAGAACTAAGGGGTAAATACACGCCTCTTCCAAAAAAGACCCCAGGCAGTACCTTTCTCTGTGGAGGGGGCTTCCAGGGGGCCAGGGCGACAAGCACCGGCCCCACTCCTCACGCTGTGGTCCCGCTTCGAACTGTGTATTTCAGAGTGGACTAATAATTCTGAGAGTAATAGCAATAACATTTTCCTGAGTATTCATGCCCAGGCCCTGAGTTCTGTCCCCTCTAGTGTTCACAGCCCTACGGCGGTGGGTAGCCTGATGGTGCCGTACAGGTGAGGGAGCTGAGACACCCCCCAGCAGATCACCTGAGCAACCTCACACCCGTGGCTGGTTATTCTCGCCATTTCTCTGCTGCCTCTCGTCCGTCCTGCATATCGCTGCTGGTCCCGTCTGTGTGCTTTATAACATTCTCCTTGAGAAACACCTCGCATGGGGGTGGGGCCCAGACTTCGTACCCTTAATCCCACCTCCTCCTCACCTGATCTGCCGCAGGTACACCCTCACCCCCAGGGGAGCTGACTGTCCTTTCTCAGCCGCCTCCCCTGCCAGCACAGCAAATGCCTCCTCTTGTCATGGACGCTGCTAGCACCTCAGGTGCACAGCCAGACAGACTTGGGCATGACTCGCTTCCCTTGACCTTATGCGTCCAGTCCGGGCTGGTTAGCGCTCTATCTCTGGCCCTCGGTGAAGCTCCCTAACCCCTCAGGGCAGACGTGACTCCACTGTCTGCCAAAAGCCGCCCAAAATGCCTGGACCAAATATATATCTTCACGTTTTGATCTTTTTTGTGCCTTGATCTTAACTCACTTCCAAGTTATAGATTTTAAAGACTGTGGTTTTGATATATCTTTGATCTCTGAGCTCTCATTTTTAAAGGGAGGATTGATTAATTTGTAAAAATCTGTAAAATTTCATAAAGAAATGTCAGTTGTGTACTGCCATACTTTTAATACATCGCATTGGGGTCTGAAACCACCTGTATTCAAGTGCAAAACATTAGATTGGCACAAAATGTGGCATATAATTCGTTTCTCTGCGTTTTTAGAAATCCTCTTGCCAAGTCTATTTTTAAAAACTGAACTAGCGATATAACTGTCACACCTTCCTTCTCATTAGTTATCAGAACAGGAAGGAAGCTTTTTGAATATTAGCCAAGCCTGTAAAAGAAACTGATAAAGTATCCTGAGCTGTGGTCCTCCAAGCTACAGGGTTTGTGAAAATGCCGTAAAAGATGAGCCGACCAAATCCTGGCCGACGGGAGAGACCGTGATTTCACCACCGTGAGCCCCAGTTTTGTCACAGCAGCAGATGTAGTGGGGTCTGGGCCCCTGGGGCTGTCGTGGCGCCTCTGCGTGTTGTGTCGAGCTGAGTCGCACTGACCTGTTCACTGGTGTGTCCTGTCGGTCTGCTGGGGATCCTGAACCAACCGCCACAGACCAAGAGGCTCACACAACAGGCGTTTCTTTTCTTGTCGTCAAGAGGCTCGCAGTCCAAGGCCACGGTGCCAGGCACATGGTTCCTCTGAGGCCCCGTGGCGGGCGCCACCTCCTTGCTGGGAGCCCACGGTGCCTTTGCTCTGCTCATACGCCCAGGTGTCTCTCTGCCCTCACCTCTGCTGCTTACACGGACACCAGTCAGACTGGGTTCGGGTCCGCCTGCCGGCCTCCCGACACCTTCCTCCTGTGTAAGGCCTGGGGAGTCACGTCTGAGGCCTGGGAGTTCTGGCTTCCGCACAGGAATTTCAGTGAGACACAGTCCAGCACATGATGTCTATTAACATTGATTTTAAATTATACAGGGAGACTTGTATGAAAAAGAAGCCAAAGATAGCCTTCCACCTAGTTAATGCCTGTTACAAAGAAGTGGGGGTAGGTACGTGAGAAGATAATTCAGTGTATCGAAGGGTGTAAGAGGAAAATAACTCTCCCAGCCCCCACCTTCTGCACTGAGGCAGCTTCTTGAAACACACTTACACGAGGGTTTCCAGAGCCCAGGCGCATTTTTCAAGCCTTAAGGTGTCGCACAGAGAGCATGTTTCTCTATTTTCACGCACGCTGTGTTGGCCTTCTTTTAGATGGCTGCATAGTGTTCCATCGTGTACCTACCAGATTTCTGTTTAACTAGTCACTTATTGCCGGGCATTCAGGCTGTTCCCAGGTCACCCTGCCCATCAGACAGGGGAGCTAGCTTCCACTCAAATCCACATCGTGGGAAGAGTAGTGACTAGCCATCTAATAAAAACAACAGGCGTCCACCCTGTTTGCTGGTCCTTATGGGCTGTGGGGCAAGGTCCTCAGCCTTTCCTGCCCTCCGGGGCCGGCCAGCCCAGCACCCTGCTGGCCCTAGTGGCAGCTGTGGCCTCCCATGCGCAGTCCTGCCTCCTCAGGAAGGAGGGCCGCTCCGAGTCATCAGCAGGCAGACTGTTCTTAGGGAAGTAAAACACCTGTAAGAGTTGCTGTTTCTAAGTCCAGGACACACAGGAGACCTGGCCTCCTCCGCCCTCTAGAGACGGGCTGGCAGGCCTAGAGGTGGCGGTGGCCTCGAGGAGGCCTCAGCCCAACGCCCAGCCCAGCCCCCAGGCCGCCTGCACCCCTGGCCTCCATGGGGCGATGGCCTTCCCTTCAGGAAGCGAGGCTCTCTCACATGCTCTCCATCTCCAGACCCAGGGGGAGCCCATTTTCCCCCAGGATGTCTGACCACAGTGGGCAGCACGGTGCCGACCCAGCTGTGGGAAAGAACAGAGATGCGCGGCCTAACTCCGTGTCCCCACAAAGGGCGAGGCGGCTGGGGTTCCTAGTGATGAGGACGTCCCCAAGGCTCCGGTCTCCTGGTGCATGAGGCCGCGCTGTGTGTACGGCTTTGGTGCAGGAAAAGTATAATTTAGTGCCAGCTTCAAAAAGTAGTCTGAAGTGTTTCTCATCCTGGAAAGCTTTCAAAACGCAGATGCCCAGCAGGGGAAACCACGTTTCCTGGGGAGAGAGCCAGTATTTTTGGGAAGTTCCCCCTGGTGATTCTGGCCCACAGCGAGGGTCCAGGCCACTGACATACATGCCTGACCGTCCCACATGCAGGATAAGGAGGAATGAGCACTAAGAATGTCACGTGGCTGCTCGAGGTCAGGTCTGGTCGCAGAAGCAGGTCCTGGACTTGGGTTTGGTCCTGCCCCTGGCCCCCCTGCTGCCTGTGCCGCCCACTTGCATTTGTCTGTTGTATTTATTGATGCCTCCTCGTCCTTCAGGTGGTGTTCCTGCCTCCAAGAGGCCTTTTCTGGCTCCTCACCCCGCCCTCCCGTCCAGCCTGGGTAAGACCCTTGCGTTCCATCTGAGCAGAACCCTTACTTCCCGTGACCCGTGCTGGCAGTGCCAGGACCTGACCCATGCCAGCGGCTGGGAGGGTCCCAGACAGTATTGTTGAGTTGAAGTTCCCTAACTTTATTACTCAGTGAGTCCACACGGACTGCAAAAAATGACCCATTCCTATTTGCCAGATCCTGGAGAGAGATTTTTGGCTAGGACAAAATATTGTAAGGCTCTTTTGATGACAAAACAATGAAAACAAGATTTCGGTGACCTTCCATGTTGCTCAGGGCCTTTGGAATAACATACTTATAAGTGTGACACCAGTGAGAGGAGAGAGCCCGTGGCATTTCCTTAAGAAAAAAAAAATTGAAGAAAATAATACTGTTCCATGTAAATGTTTCAAGGGATAAATTATTTCCTGTCATCTGCATATACAACTGAGCCACACATTCTGTTAGCATAGCTGAGTTAAATCCTCTCACTTCTCTGGATTTGTATGTTAAAGGTTTTTTAATTGATTTTTTTTAAAAAGCTCTGTCTTTCATCCTCCCAGTTTACTAAAGGTCATGCCTGCCTGGCATCTTATTTTTATTTGAAAACTGTTTCCGGGTCTATGGTATCTGTGGTTTCTCTTGTAGCTCCACCAGGAACTTGTCTCAGAAAGCAGGTTGTGGCCAGAATCTCTGTAGCTTACAGGTGGTGCTCTTGTTTGGAGGGCTCAGGCTCAGAGCTTCTGCAGACGACTGCGCCCCGGGCTAGGCTCTAGGGTAAATGTTAAGGTGGTGGGAAGATTGCAGACAGGGTATAAGAATGGCCGGAGCCCATGGCAGCATTTCCAATCTCAGACGTCTTAGGTTTGAGCTCTGTAATGGGAGAGGGCAGGTAGCAGTGGACAAGTGAAGCCATTGTGTGTTAGGGGAAATCTTCCTAAAACAAACACCCTTAAAAATTTCAGGAGAAAGTGAAAAGTCATTCAGCTAGAGATAAATGGAAAACATTTTTATATTAAAATAATTTTGAATATATTGTGGATAAAATGTAAAGTTCGCATGACTTGTTTTTTCAAGACAAAATATGAGATTTTAAAGAAGCACCTCTGTTTAGTTTCTCCCTTGCTGCTCTTTGGAGGAAAAATCAACAAACCAATGAAAGGTTTTGCTAAGTAACCAACCCCTGTCAGTAATTGCAGAGGCTCTGCAGTGCGGGGGGTGGGGGGGTGGAGGGAGGGCGAGCAAAGTTTTCCCGAAGGGCACCGCACTCTGTGCTCCAGCCCATGCTGCCCCGTCCCGTCTGGACTGCCCTGCATCTTAGGACTTACTCCCGTGGAGGAGGTTTCTGTGCACCTGTGCCTGGGGGCAGAGCCAGAACTTGAGCATAGGTCTGTCCAGGTCCAAAGTCCCTGTACGTGTCCACCGAACACGGCCCCTTGGGTCATGAGAGGAGGGCTCTCCCCAGAGAGACGTGCCGCTGTTTCCCTGCCAGGAGAAGCAGGCCGCCTTCGGCTTTCCTCTGATGTCATTTCACACCAGTGAGTGATTATAAGCTGGCGCAGCTAAAAAGCCTTGCCTCCTGATTTCTCTAAAGTTCTGACTTTAAAGTGACAAGCCGTTTTTGCAGTGACCCTCAGTTCCAGTGTGTTCACTGCTGGGATGTGAAAGGGAGGAAAGGAAGAGCCGGCAGTGGCCATTTTGGGTCAAAAAACATAAAATGCCAGATAGGACTTGCAACCTGCCTCCCAGACATCAAACATTTGACTTGGCGGAGGCAGCAAAGCAAACGGTTGACAATCTGCCCTTGGCCAAGGTTGGGGATCCTGGTCCTGGGTCTAGGATCCTGGCCCCAAGGTTGGGGATCCTGGTTGTGGGCCTGGGGTCCTGGTCCGGGTTGGGGATCCTGGCCCCGGGTCTGGGGTCCTGGCCCTGCTGCCACAGCTGTGGGCTCATGGGCAGGCGCCTGAGCCGTCTGTGCCCTCGTTTCCGCCTCGGTGAGCTGGGGATGGTGATGTGATTGCTGTCTTAAGAACCGAATGATAACATAAGCATGTCAAGTGCTCAGAACACTGTGTGATGCAAAGCCAGTGCTCGGTAGTGTTCAGTCCTCAGTGGGGAAGAGCAGGTGCTGCGTGACTGGCCATCCCAGCCCTCGTACCCACCCAGAGAGGCGGGAGTCTGGGTTCACGTGTGACCGCGTAGCGAGAGCATATCGATGCTTTATTCATGATAACTAGAACCCGGGACCACTCCGAGGCCCATCAGCCGGTAAACGGATAAACCATGGTGCGTGCGTGCAGCGGGCCCTGCCCAGCGAAGGGAGCAGATCCCAGGTGCAGGCAGTGTGGACGCACCCCAGAAGCATCCCCAGTGAGAGCGCAGACACGAAAGGCCGCACACTGGTTGGTTGCACTCACATGGAGTTCCGGGAAGTCAGAACTCAGCTCTCGCTGCCAAGGGCCGCAGGGCAGGGAGACGGGCTGCGGAGGACAGGAGGAGGCCCTTGGGGGTGACAGACGCAGCCTGGGTTGTGGGGGTGGCTACCTGGGTGTGTGCGTTTGCCAAGGCACATCAGGCTCAAAAAGGATTCATTTTCACCGTTTCTAAGTCATACCTGAGTAAACCCGACTTTAAATAGAAAGCCGTGTCTGCAATGTAGGCAGAGAAGTGGAAGAAACAGGTTTAGGAACCGTAACTATCGGGAGTTACAGCAGCTGCAGCTGCCGTGAGTGGGAGCTGCCCTCTGGCTGGCGCGGGTGGACCGGTGTGGAGGCGGCGGGCCCTCTCCCCTGCCCCCACCTGACTCCCCCTGCGTGGGCGCTGGCCTGCTTGCTTGTCTCTCAAGCTCCCCGGGAGGCCGCCCCTGGTCCCAGGCTGCCCCTGCAGGAGGGCTGCCTGCCGCTGCCTCACGGAACACCCCGCGGGTGCCCTGGACGGGCCGAGGGCCGCTGAGGGTCCGGCTCGCCAGAGGCTGAGGGGTGCGTCTCAGAGCTGGGCCCCTTCGTCTGCCCCGGGCCTCGGCCCCTTCTGCCGGAGCCCTGCTGCCCCTGCAGCCCGTCACCCCCTCAGGAATGCGGCTCAGACCCCGTGGCCCGCAGTCCCCCCCTCCCCACCCTGGCACGGCTTCCCCTTATCACCAAGCAGAATCAGTCCTTCAGAAAATACTTCTGCCTAGTTTCTATCACGGAATATAAGCTCCCTAAAAAGGGACTTTCCTGTTTTGTTAGCTGCTCATCATCTGCTCCTAGCACAGTGTCTGGCATCTAACAGGGGCCACAGCAGGAATTCTTAGGTTTTTATGTGTGGTGGGGGTGGAGAAGCTGCCCTCTGCCCTTTGAGGTTCTTCCAGCCGGTCTAAGAACCAAACTGACACGGGACAGATTAACAGGAGAAAAAGCCAAAGTTTAATTACATGTACCCACAGGCCCAGTAATGAAATCGAGACCCAAAGAAACGGCCAAGGCGGGAAGCTTTTATATGTTTTAGGTGAAGAGGCGATAAATCTGAGGAATTGAAAGGACAAAGAAAACAGGTTTGGGAGCTTAAACAGTAAGGAATTCTAAACAGCATTTGGATGGGATTGTAAATTAGAAAGTGACAAGGTTTGCTTAGGCAGGCTTCTCCGCTGTCTCTCCTTATCTCTGGTGATAAGGGTGTCTCTCTGCCTCCTGGCTCCTCTCACCTGGGGACTTATTTCCTTGTTTCGGAGGGACAGAGGAGGGTCAGAGTGTCCCCTCCTGCCTAGGCTGTTTCCTCAGTCACTTTAATTCAAAGTGATCAAAAGGCCAGAAAGGCACCTTTTGGGACAGCCTGCCCCGGACCCCTACAGTGGATGCCCTGAGATGTTTGATGCCATCCTTGCCCCCATTTTTTCAAGAAGAGAAAATTATTAGGTTTTTATTTTTGTCAACACTTTGTATGATTAGTTTACAAAGTTTACATAGAGAAATAACACTACAAGATACATTATAAAAACCAGCAGCTCCGTTCCCATTTTCCATTCCCCAGTGGCAAATGTTTTCAGCCTTAGCTGATTATTTTAGTAATTACTTCTGAGTCTTTAATCAGCATACTTGTTACTTACCTGTTTTTCAGTTTGATCCAAAAGCATGTGTTTGCCCACTTTCTCCCACCCCTGCCCCCTCTCCTTCTCACAGCGACTTTCCCAGCCCCCGACCCCAGTTGTACTCACCTGGGCCTTTGGTAAGGTCGGAGTGCAGAGTCCACGATGGTGCCCAGCCCTGCGCAGCAGCGCCCTGTGACATGGGCCAAGTAGTTTTCCTCTCAAGGTAGCAGATACTGATTTTTTCATTTCCTACATTTTGAATGATATTCAGCCTCAGGCTCTACCCCGGTTGTGAATCTCGTCTCAGTCAACCACATGGAGAACCTGTCAGATTCTTTTTGGGGCTAATTCCTCCCAGAGCCATCTGATCTCTCCCCCTAGGTTGCCTCTGGGCCCCAAGCGGCTGGGGCTTCCCCTGGGCCACCCTCCTGGGGACCGTTTGGCCTCTGGTGTCCTGCAGCTGTCAGTCCCTGGGACTTAGGATTTATTCATTGTTTTCATTTACCCCTTCGCTGTGGTGGAGCACATTCTCCAGTGTCCTGTGGAGAAAGGACGGAAGAGCCGGTTCCCTGAGGCCTGTGGGTCTGACAGTTCCTTTGCTTTCCCCTTGCTTTTGTGATTCTAAGGGGGAAGTCCTCTGTCCTCTGACTTTGGAATCCTCTACCTTCCAGAGCTGCTTTTAATAAATTCCTGCAATTCTGACTTAAAGTCCTGTGTGAGAAAGCTCTTTTCTTTTTCTCTCTGGAAATTCCTTGATGGTGTATCTTGGTGTAGGTGTATTTGTGTTTAATGCGCTGGAGACTTGAGGCCCTTTCACTGTGCAGAGCGTGTTCTCCCCACCCCATCCTTCCTTTAAAGGGGAAAAAACCGTATCCGTCAGTTCTGGGGGAAAGATGTCCTTCAAATCTGGAAGAAAATGCCCTTCGATTTTGGGAGTGTTCTTTCCTTTACAAGTAATTCCCCTTCATTTCCTGTGATTGTGAGCACGCTGTTAGCTGAATTTTGGCTGTCCTGAATTGGCCTGTCCTCTCCGTCTTTCCTGTGTTCCGTCTCTGACTTTGTTTGGCTCCTGGACATGACCTGATTGTATCTTTAAAGTCTGCTATTGAAGTTTTGATCCTCTATCATTTTAATTTCTAAGAGCTCTTTTTTATTCTGTGAGTATTTCTCTCTATGATACTGATGCCGGGGTTCTTGTTCACGAAGCCAAAGAATTAGCTTCACAAACACTCAAGGTTGGAGAGCAAGGTACAGGCTTTTATTTAGAAATAAAGTGAGAGAATAGAGCTCCTGCCTCATGCCAGGAGAGGACAAGGGAGCCCGTAGTGGTGCGTTGTCTAGGGGGTTTTATAGGCAGTTGAGGATTTTTTGAGAACATCAAAAAAAAGGCTTAGGAGTATGGACTTGTACCACCTGCCCCGTCCTCAAGGTGGGCTGGGTCGTAGTCTGATTGCCCCCGCTGACAGCAGAGTCACGGGTTACGCTGATACCCTTGCAGACACTCAAACATTCCAGGCCAAGTTGCCCTTGGCCTTTTGACCTTTAACTGATTTCACTGAAGATGTCTGTATTCTTAGGTATCTTTCCCTAGAGAATTAGTGTGACCTTGACTTTGCATAATGCTTAGCACAGATTTCAATAGGGACTTCTTTGCCCATTGTTACATTGCTCTGAGTGTAAATTCCGCCCTGCTTTTCCCGGAGGCCCTCACCCTACTCTGACTACACCCATGGTCCCTGTCTCAATACCCTTGTCCCTATTTCATGAATATACTTTTCTCAGGTCTCTGAGAATGCTAGAGTTTTGAGTTTTGTTTTTTAAAATTTCTTCTTCCTGTGATTTTCTCTATGCTTGAAATTGCTTGGCTGTTCCTCTGTTAAGAGTTTTCCGTGTTGTCTGGAACGTCCCACGTTCCCCCCTGCTTTATACTGGCTGTGTGAGAACACGGCTGGGACTTCTTAGATGGCGGGTGGGATTCGGCGGTTCTGGGCTTGGTTCTAGGATGACCTGGCTTGACTGTTTCGCAAAACTGTTTTGTTTAGGAAATCTGATGTTTTTATTTTTAGACTTTTTCTTTTGTCTTTCTTTTCTCTCTCTCCCTTTTTTTTTAGCGGATCAGATTCCTCAGAGAGAATCTAACTAGTCAGGAAGCTAAGTCGAGGGCTAGGGGCTTCAATATTCAGTAGCAATCTTTTGTGTAATCTGTCTGCAGTGTGGAGTCGCCATCCTCAACTATGCCTGGAGTCCTGCAGTCGGAAGGTCCTGGATTCACTCTTGGGAGAATCCGTCTCTGTCTTCTCCTGGGTGGGGCCTGGGCCTTCGGAGTGAACCCGTCTCGTCGAGGAGTGAGGGGTGGAAACCTGGGGTCCGACTGCCTCTCAGACTTCCGGCCACCTCTCCGCTCGGCCTTCACTCCTACTTGCAGGGCACACCGGTGCCACCAGTCCCTCCGTCTCCGGGGGCTTATGATGGACTGAAGTCGCTTCTGGGTGGCCTTCGTTTTGGACTGAACTTGAGCAGGTCTGCCAAGCCCGGTGCCCCGGAACTTCCTGCCTCTGCTCGCCATCTTCCAGAAGGGCTACTCTCCTCTCCCGTTCTCCGTTTTGATCTGTTTTGGTAGTATTTAAGGAAGCAGCAGAGCTAAAACCAGTTTGACCTGATTCGAGTTTTTAATTGGTGTTTATCGAGACATTCGCTCACACTCGTGAGATGAATGTTCTGTAAGCTGGTCCCCCCGGCTCCCCCACGTCGGCCCTTGTCCTACCTAGAGAGTCAGGAATGTGTCCCGACTGGCGCTCGGCCGACTTGGGTTGTGTCCCCAGGTTTGTCACAAGCAGTTCGATCCTGGCTGTTCTCTGTCCTCGTCATCCCCTTACCTCTATGACCAGGGAGTTGAAATAGGTGATTATAAGGTTTTTTTTTACCCACAGATGGATTTTATTTCTAAGAAGTCGAGCCGACCATGCGTAACTCAACATCAGATCTGGAAACACTTGGAGCTGCCAACAGAAGAGATGCAACATTTAAGTTTCTCCTTGTATCTGTCAGTCTCTGTGACTCTGACATTTTTAAATTCTCAAGTAAAATTGCAAACTACGTTTCATAAACAAGAAACGGTTAAAAGGTTAAAAACTGTGAATTGTTTTTCTTGGGGCTATTTTCAGCCTATAGTGGTTCGGCCCCAAAGCCTACTTGGGTTCCTGCTGTCAATAGCTAGATAAAGTGTTAGTTTTGAGCCAGAATAACGGGAAGGATAGTAGAGAAAAAGGTCTATTTTTTGCCCGCTAGGCGCCAGCAGGGGAGGCCACCGTGGCACCCCCCCACCAGGAAATGAGTCCTGAGAAGATAGCAGCCCATCTCTGTGTCCTCTCCTCCACAGTGCAGCTTCCCAGTTAGCAGCAAAGACGGAGTGGACGTTTCATGTCATTGTGGTTTTGACTGGCAGCTTTGATCCCTGGCCCAGTGGTGGTCAGTACAAGGACCGAGGAGGAAATGCGGTCTGTGAGACCAGTGATCTTGTGGCCCCAAGACCAGCCCAAGGCCCCCCAGGGCAGCACTTCCCAGGCTGGCTTACGTCCGCCCTCCCGCCCCATTGCCAGTAGAGTCGCATGCAGTGGGCAGAGGAGTCACTCCGTCTGGGTGGCCCCGGTTCCGACGGCACACTCGGTTCTCCTACCGACCATGTGACCTCCCAGCTGGGCTACAGGAGGCCAGGGAGAAAACCAGAGGCTCCAGCATCTGTGAGGGTCAGCGGGGAAAATGCTGGCCAGAAGTGCAACCCCACACGATCACACACACACACACACACACACACACACACACACACACACGTGTGCGTAGCGCATATGTCGGCTTGCTTTCCTGATTAACCCCTTACGTCTGCCTCTCTCCTTCGGTGACCACCCTAGGCACTTTTGTTTGGCTCTTCCAGTAGTATTTGTGGGTGTGCATAAATACATAACACATATAATGCGGATACGTATTTTGTCTCACCGAATCAGGCGCCCGCCCTCAGCTCTGTGGCCGTCCTGGGTTCTGCTGTCTCGTTGTCAGTCAGTCACTGGTTATCAGGGTCAGGTGCGTGTACCCTGCTAGGCACGGAGGTCTGCGTCAGACTGGATGGACCCCTGCTCCCCTGATGACTGTGTCTCGTTTAACCAGACTCCCTTACAAGGCAGTGTTCTCATTTCCCCCCTTACAGCAATAACACATGCTTGTCGTCATAAATTGGAAAGTAGCTTCCTCCTGGGAAGCCATGAAGGAGCTGAAAGCAGAGGTACTGGGTCACAATTTCATTCCAAAGGCCACCTGGCCGCTGAAGGGAGAAGGGATTGGGAGGGGCCGGAAGGGTCGGGAGGTGAATGCTGTGGCCCTGCCTTGGAGGGCTGCCTGAGGCCGAGGGCTAGCGGGAGAGGAAGGAGCCTCGGAGCCTCGGAGCCTCGAGAACAGGCATCTCCAGAGGGTGCTGGATGCTGGCTGGAGGGATGAGGGATTGGGGCATCCAGGTGATACCCAGAGTCCTGGCCCCACCAGCTGGGTGGGTAGATGGCGGTGCCATTTGCTGGGACAAGAGGTGAGGGGTGCAGGTCAAATGTGTGTGTAAACCCAGGTCCTGCGTGAGCCCTGCAGAGGTCGAGGGCAGCCGCCCCACAATGTAACACTTTGACAAATGGACTATTTTGAGCTGAAGGCGAACCCTGCAGGCTCACAAGAAACTTCTCCCCTCCTTTAACTACCTAGGAAAATCTAAAGTGGGGTCTTCCCCAAAATAAGGGTTATTATAAAAGGTACATTTTATCTGAGGGGCACATCCACACGGCAGGGCCAATACCTAATTCCCTAACATCTCCTCCTGGGTGCCCCGTGAGCTGCCCCCTCCCCTCTGAAGCCCGGGGCCCATGCCACGCGCTAGGTCAGGATGGCATGAAGCCTCGTCTGACCTTCCTGGCTCTGGGCCTCTCATGGGTGTGCAGTTCCTGGACATACAGCTTTAAATTTGATTTTCTCATGTTAATCTGCCTCACTTCAATTTAATTCTTGGATCAGCAAGAAAAACCTCAAAGATAGAGGAGAATCTTTGCTCCCCAGCAGCGGTGAGTCTGAGATGCCAGGAGGTTTCCAGGTGGGAGTGTTGTGTAGAGATTTGGGAGGGACACCTGGAGAGAGAGATGCATTTGCACCTTTAGCCTAAAGGTGTTAACAGAAGCCAGGGGTAGATTACCGAAGTGCAGGCCTTGGGCAGAGCCCTGAATATTTTGAGAAGTAAAGGTCCAGTCAGGGAGGAGGCGGCACCAGAGGCGACCTGAGAGGTGGAGGAAACTCTAAGAGCAGGAGAGGAAGGGAAGAGGCCCTGAACGAAGCCACAGCCGGCCGCGCCCCCAAGGCTGTCAGGATGCCAAATAAGAAAAATGGACAGTAGGCATTAGGATGGCAGCATGCAAGGCAGGCTGACCTCAGCTAGATCTGCACCCCCTGCTGGAGGGGAGCTGGCCCCCTTAGAGCCCGGGAGGCAGCACAGGGGGTGGGGGTGGGGTGGACTCAGTTACAATGTAGTCAGTGGATGCCGTGCGAAGGCTGATAGTCCCCTTTTATGATAGCCTCTTATCTTTATTGTTTTATTCTGAGTACATTATTCCAAGTATTATTACACGTCTACACCAAAGCAATAGGTACTCATTGTAAAAGTTTTAAATATTAAATAATATGACTATTGTCTCCACAGTCACATCTCTTCATATAGAACCACTGTTAATAATCTGAGTATGACCTTCCAGTCTTTTCTGTGCACGGGCTGCCGTGCACACTCATGCATGGTTACCTTACAAGCACCGACAAGTGTGCTCAGACGCGTTGCTGTCATGGACCTGCGCTGAGTGGGCGTGTGCATTCCCTCCACATGCACAGGAATCTCTGTGAAACAAGCTCCTAAAGTGGCATTGGGGCGTCATGGGGCATTTGACAGGCTGGTGGTGCTGTAATGCCCATGGAGAAAGCCTTTTTTCCCTTTTTTTAGGGTAGAAGAGATTTGAGCATAAAAATGTTGATGAGAGGCAAATAAGGTTGAAGTAATGGTAAAAAATGGTGAATATGTTATATGAAAAGGCCAGTGGTAATGGGAAGGGAGTCCTGGGAGAAGGCCTTAGGCTGAGGAGGGTGGATGGGTGGGGGTGGGGACTGTTCCTCATGGCGGCTGCACCCCCAGAGCCTGGCCCAGGGCTGGCACACGTCAGACGCACGGCAAACACTGGCCCATTGAGTGAATAAATGAAAGTAGTTTGGTTATTTGCTGATAACCAATGGAACTTAATGATGTTTCCATCAGAAAGCACCGAGGTTCCCACTTTCTCTACAGGATAGATTAAGATTTTCCAGTGGAACTGGTGAAGGAGTTGGAGATTTGGAAGAGAATCCTGTCGCCCAGGCCAGAGAGAGGCCTTGTGGTCCAGGCGTCTCTTACCATTCCCTCTGATCGGCTTGCAAGGCCTGTTTCGTTCAAGGCCTTAATTTTGCTGGACTCCATCTAATTCTGTTCATCCCGACACCTACCATCACTAAGACAGCTCCAGCCTGGATTGTTTTACTGGAGCACCGCCCAGCTGGTGTCCTACATATCCTTGCACACCCCTCAGGACCTGGTTGAGGGGCGACCGCCCCCAGCCCCCTGCCAGGCTGACTGAGGAGTCTCTTCTTCGGGTTCCCAGCCCTGTGCAGGTCCCTGGATGGCCTCCTGGGTTCACTTACCTAAAGCCTTCACGTGTAAAAGTCTTAATGGCCATCTTTACATCTCTAAGACCTGTACTGCTCAGCTCATATTGCATGCTAATAAATAACAGGCATTATTCTGCACAGTCTGATGCTCGTGTGAACTTTGGTACATGGGGAGGAGTGTCCTTAGTCAGGAGGTGAACTCACGAAGGAGCAGTAATTTAAGACATCTGATCCTGAAACAAGCCTCGGGATTATTATGCTCTCTCTGGGGAGAGGCAGTCTGATTTAAGAGTCATTTGTATTATTATTCCTGTAATTAGCATGTTAAATGCATATGTTGAGAAAATTTAAATACCTTACGTCTCTAAGATGACTTTGCTATATTCAGATGACCTGCTCATTTGTAAAATCTCAATTATATCACTACTTTGAACTATTTTCTGGAGTAGAAATGCCTGAACCGCGTTAGCTGTATCTGGCCAGCTGCAGGATAGTCCCATGATTGACGTCCCTGTTGGATTCTGGAAGAAATGGCCTTCCAACCCCTCACACAGAGCCCCCACGGGGCCGGGACGGTCCTGCTGGGATCAGCCTGCCTCCCCTTGTCACCAGGTGCCGCCCCGCCCCCAGCTGGCAGCGAACCCGTATTCCAAGTCACAGAAGCGAAGTGTCGTGAAAGAAGAGGTGCAAGGAGCTTGTTGTTTTTCCGTGGAGCAAACAGCCTGGGCTCAGACCTTCCAAAGTGTTACATTCCCAGCTGAGAGGCCGGGGTCAGGAGGCTGGAGTCCTCCGGCCACCCCGTCCCCGGGGCCATCCGGGGGGCACCAACTAGAGGGCTGCCGCCTCCTTCCCATGCCATGTGGTCTGAGCTTCCCTCCCCAGCCGGCCATCCCTAGAGCGGTTCCTCCAGCCAGGGTGGCCGTCACCCTGGCCCTGCCTTCCGCAGAGGGAGAGGCCAGATCCAGATCGGGGCCCACTTCCCAGCAGACCCCCAAGGCTGCTGGGCTGTTGAGGGGTGAGCGAGGAGGGGCTTTTCCTGCTGGGGCGGCACTGGGTCCTCTCGTGTTTCTGCAGTCGGGTCAACGTCCTGGACAGTGGCCAAACATGCACTGAAGTCGCCTTCACCATGTGGCACCCAGTCCGGTTAACCTGAAAAGCAGGGGACCATTAAGACTGCCCCCCTTGGAAGGAGGTCCTGTCGTCTGTGATTTAATGGATGGCTTGAAAATGGACCCATACATTCAAAATTTAATGTATGTGATCGAGAAATACTAATGAATAATGCAGTGGAGATGCATGAAAACGAGGCTTATGTGTTTCCGCAGTTTTCCATTTTCACTGTTAGGCTTAATTTACATACGCTTTTCCAATTTTTGACGTAATAGACAATGTAATAAACTCTGTCAGCATTTTTATTTCTTTAAAGTCTTTGCCCCTTTTTAAAACAATGAAAAGTGTTGGGAAGGAAAGGACCCAGCTGGGTGTCACAGGGAAGTCAGGTACAGTGAGACGAGAGACCAAAGTCGAGAAAACCAAGTGAGTTTTAATGCCCTCTGCACAGTGTGGCAGAGCGGGCTGCCCCAGGTGAGACAGGCAGGCCTGGGTGCTCATTCCAAGGCTGCTTCTGCGCGGTGTTGGCAGGGCCGAGAGGTCCTTGATTGGCGGTTGTCAGCCCTCTAGCCTTGCTCTGATTGGTGAAATGGGGACAGGGGCTGTGCTGTGCCCGTGCCTCTCATGTTTCCTATCTCGGGGGGACCCTGGACATTTCCTGAGTCACTCTTGGACCCTGTGGCTTCATCTTATTAATTCCTTGAGTCATTTCTGGCTTTCTGGCTCTATTTGATCAACCCCCCGAGTCTTCTTTGTGGGCCCCTTCTCCTCTCCGTCCCGCTCATTTCTGTCTTGCTGCCTAACAAAAAGAATGTCAGGGAAGTTCAAACATAACACTTTCCCTCTCGTGGAACACTTGTCGCTGACAACTGCCCGGTGTTAGTGTGTGCACAGACCTGCCGAACACTTCAGGTTCCTGACGAGTCAAAACCCTGCTGGAGACAGAAACCTCTGAAAGATGGGGGTTTACGGGGCCCTCACAGAGGCATCCACATCAGGACGGAGTCCCAGGACAGGCGGTTTCTGCATCCTGCCCTCCCGACTCGAGGAACCGCACCCTGAAGAGGGTCTCAGGGAAAGGAATCTCTCCAAGCTCACACTGGCTGCCGAGCAGGCAGGTGGGCTGGCGTGGGGACTGGTGGCTGGTCCACAGAGAAGGCTCGTGGACGGTTGACTGCTGGTCGGGCACTGGGGGCTGCGGTGGTCCTGGGGGCCTCCTAGATGCCCGTTGGCATGACCTCACCCGGGACTGTGGGGTTTCTGGTCAGCCCTTGGTGCCCACTTTACCGTGCCTGCCTCGCTGTCACTCCCTGGCCCTTGTGTCACTTAATTTGGAACATTTCAGAATTTTTCCTTATCATGCCACAGCTCATTTTACCTTCAGAACAACCCTGAGAAGAAGCTCTGCTGCCCCCTTTCCCAGGTGTAGACTCTGAGGCATCAAAAAGGGTGAATTAAGCTGCCTGAGGTCCCAAAGTTGGGGAGGGGCAGAGGTAGGACCTGCATTCAGGTCACCTGCCTCCAGCAGCCAGGCCCACAGAGGCCTGTCGTTCAGCAGATAATTCGGGACTAATTACCTCGTAGGCCCCGGCACTAGGCTAAGGGTTCAGCCACAAACAAGGCAAAACCGTGGAACTCACATAATATATGCAAATTAAGTACTTATTCATTAAGTGCTGTTAAAAAAATAATAAAGTGAGTGCATCTGAGGATCTAATTGTCTTTATTTTGCCATGCGTGAACCAGGCACTGTCCCGTCCAGCAGGTAGAGAGACGCCACAGGATTGTACGAAATGGGTGGAGGGTGGGGCACGGAGTCACTAGCAAAAGGAAAGAAGGGATGGTTTCAGGCAAGGTCCCCTTCCCTGAGGGGAGGGGCAGGGGTCTTATCCTGCAGATCCCCTCCTCTTCCCTCTGGGGGGTGGAGAGGGCCATGGGACAGGTCGCCTCTCTGGTGTTGGCCAGAAAATGCCTGACTGCCTCGTTCGTCAGGAGGCAGGAACTGCAGTGAGGTGAGGTATTAAGCCCCGTTTTGGTGACTTGGCCCAGCGGAAGTGACTCCACATTGTGCCCGTGCTGTCTTTTTAACAGTGCAAAAGGAAGGGCGAGGTGACAGATCAAGTTGGGGTGCGGGTGGCCCCTGTGAGGCAGCGACGTGAGCGGAGGCTAGAGTACTGGGAGAGAGCCTGCGGCCACGGCCAGCAGGGGTGTCCTGGGTGGTTGCAGCGCAGCCCACGGGCTCCTGAGTTAAATCGTCTTTCCTGCTCTGTAACTGGGCGATCTCAGACAATAGCTGACTTTTCTGTGCCTCTTCCCTGATGTGAGGGTCATTTAACACCTTTACTGCTTTGAGGATGAAATGGGTTCCCACGTGAAGGAGGCTCAGCTCCAGTGAGGCCAGGAGCAGGGTGAACCCTCTTTGTCAGCTCTTGCTGGCTGATCCCTCGGGGGTGGTGCGGTGGCTGGTTCCTGGGCAGACTGAAAATTCAGCAGACGAGGTTTATTGAGGGTTATTGGGGGTCTGAGGAAAGGAGTCAGGGATTACTCCAATAATTTTGGCCTGATTGGGTGCATTTGGGGGCCGTTTCCTACGTGGGGAAGGCGTTCTCGGGAGAGAAGGCGCATTGAGGTGGAGGTGAAGGACTTCCACGTGGAGATGCTTCCTGACGTGGTCGTGTTTGGAATATGTTCACTGTAGAAACTTTGGAAAACATAGACAAATATTAAGAAGATAGTAAAAACAGCTGCCATTCCACTACCCATTAGTTTTTGCTTAAATTAATTTTTACCCCTACACAAATTTTGGGTCATCCAGTACTTCCAGGTTTGTCTCTTTTATGTACTCTTCAGGTGATTGGAAAATGGCTATGGTAAAGGGGGCGTTAAAGTGTAGGCAGGTGGAGAGGCCCTGGCACCACGGATGCCCAACACCCCCGCCCCCCGATGGCAGTCAGCGCTTGGCCCCTAGGGGCTCTGCCTAGAGAGGGCAGAGTGCACACAGGAAGAATGCCCAGCGCTTGCCACCAGCTACATCCTCAATTGCTAGCAGGTTGCTTTAGCTACATTATATTTTCATTATGGTAAAATACACATGACCTAACATTTCCTGCAGGACCACTTTGAAGGCACAGGTCAGCGGAATCACGTCCCTGTTCGGTCCTGTGCCACCATCCCCGCCATCTGTCCTTGAACTGTTAAAACTTGAGGAACTAGAACTCTGCACCCATTAGGCAATAACTTCCCCCTCATCCCCTCCCCCAGAGCCTCCGGCAGGCCTCTTTGCTTTCTGTGAATTTGACTACTCCGGGGACCTCAGATGAGTGGCATCCTGTGGCATTTGTCCTGTTGTGACTGGCTTAATTCACTTAGCGTGAGGTCCTCAGGATTCATGCAGGTGGCGTGTGTCAGGGTCTGCATGTGAGGCTGAGGGTGATTCTGGTGTGCGTTTTATCAGTCGAGGGACCTCGAACTGCTCCCATCATTGCTTTGTTCTATCACTGTTTTTCAAGAAAAGCTAGTCTGTTATTTGTGAATTCTTTTTTGACTTGTACTCACAGTGCTGTCCTAACTCCTTATCAACTTGTGTTTATCATCAGGGGCCCCCTTGGAATTATTCACAGCAGCTCAGGAGACAAATTAGGATATTCAAAAAGATGTCCAGTTCTGGAACTGGACAGCTTCAGATTCCCATTGTGTAGTTCCTAGTGGTTGATTTCAGGCAACTAATAACCTCAAATTTTCTATCACCTGTAAAAAGTAGGATAAAATTAGGGTTAAATAAGGTCAGACAGTCAGAAGTGCCAGGCACAAATAACACACTCAGGAAATTTCCTTTTTCATTTTTCATATCTGGTTCCGTGCACATGAATGTAATTCATATAGAGGTTTATTTTTTACAACATGCTTTTGAATTGTCATTTGTATTCTTTGCACAAAGAACCAGAGGAAGTAATTTTATTAACAGCTTCAGATAAGCAACCCAAGAGTAAGTTCCTGCCTAGGATCACGCAGCTAAATTGCAGTATCAGGACCTGAAAACAGTCAATCCCCTTACTCTGTGCCGGCAGCCAGTCACCTAACAGAGACGCCGGTGGGACCCAGCCACCTCCCTGCTGGTGGTTTGAGCACGTGAAGTGGAGGCCTGGTTACTTTTGTTGCTTACCAGACACTTTGGTTTTTACCTGTGAGTTTTCTGATGGGTAATAGGCTGTCCTGGTTATAAAATTAGAGACGATGACTCTTTTTACCAGCCAGTTAAAATGAGTCTCAGTCAGCTCTGCTAGTGGAATTGTCTGTCTGTCTTACAGTTGGGACAGTAAATGTCAGTCACTCCATTTCTGATCGACAGACAAGCAGTCTGTGAACTGCAACTTCCTGCCGGGGTGCCCACTGTGTGGCCAGCAGCCCCTTAATGTGACCGGACCTTCAGGGGTCTCTCCTGGGCCCTCCATCTGCTTACTGCAAATAAGGAAGAATAGCACGCCCACCGACTCTATCGCTTTCCTCTTACTTTACTAACTACACTGAAAGCTTTACACATAGGCTCTGTGTTTCATTTGAACTGTTTCGAGACCAATTACTATTCAGTTTAGGAAAAGTAGATATTTAGTGGGTTTCTTTTGCTCTAAATCCTCAGTTATTTGACTTTTCCCTGTGGGAAACCAGTGGGATGTACTGTATGTGGGCGCTCCGTTTCCCAGAGCATCCTCGCAGTGTCCTGTAAGTGCGTCTAGCTTAGCATTCATCACGTCTCAGATTCCTTAAGAAGAGGCATTTTCTGCTGCATCTGCTGTCCACAGGGCCTAACAACACAATGACCGTGCAAAATGCAAACCAGGTGGTGGATGTCCGTTGCACCTGACCTTCACTGTGCGCCCAGACAGCATCCCGTCGACAGGTCAGACCAGAGCCCTCCTCATGGCAGAGTAACTGGCTTTCAGGTCTCCAGTCAGCCGTGTGACAGGCAGGTGACATAGATCCCAAAGACGTTTGTATTCCACGTGCCAAAGCCGATGGGCAAGTCGTGATGCCGTTCAGGTTCATACTTCGGTTGTGTGAAGTGAGGCATTGTGACAATATTAAGAATGTATTTCAAAATACTCCATTAAAAATATTATATACAGAAGGATAAAGTGAACATTTTTCCCTTTGTAGAATTTTTTCCCCCTGATTCTGCCTTATTTCAATAAAAAGCTGCCAAGGGGCACCTTGATTTTGACTGTTTTCTGTTTGCTGAGAAATTAATGTTTTCAGCTGCATTAGATTATCAGCAATGAGAGTCTCAAATGGTAACTGGAGCCCGTCAGTAGTGGAAGTATAATTATCATATTAGCATCATAATCATCTGCTTCTCGGCACTATCTAAGGTCATGAGAGCGACAGATGCAGCTTTGTTCTACCTTGATGATGTTTCAGTAAAACCATTTCTGTTTTTATTCACTCAAATTTACGGTTTCTCCTTTGTGTTGACATTAAGCAGTGAGTCTATTAGTTCCCATTAACAGCAGAATAACAAACTATAAATAGTTCTATATTTCCTCTCACCAGTCCTTCAGGCTGCATAGATGCTTCTCGCTTGATAGAAATCTGGGTCATAGATCTTGTTTCCCCTGTTTTTAGGCAAATGCATGCTTTCTTAAGCCTGATTATAAAGGAATCCAGATAAATATAAAAGTCAAGTCACTCCATCAGACTTACAGTATCATTGAAAAAACTTCAGTGTTGTATTTTATGGACTTGCTAGTTCTGCCAAGAAACAATGTATCATAAACACCACATGTAATTTCTTTCCAATCTAAATATTATCAAAAGGTTAGGTCTTTTCTTCCTAATAGGTACCAACTTGCAAAATACCAATTTCAAGCACCCTCCTAGCCATTAGCATAAACACATTTTTACAGGTTTTAAAAGTGGCCTGAAGATGAACTTAGTAACATGTTCTGATGTTGCCATAGCCAGTTTATTCTGGCTCCCAGTGTCACAGCCTAATGGCCTCACCCCCCAGGAACCCTCAGAGCAAAGCACCTTCAGTGCGGCTTTGGCTGTGGCTCCGCTGGGCATGGCTCCCCTCCACGGTCCCGTTTCTGCTTGGCCTCGCCTTTGGGGGCCTGTGATGAGCACAGGTTTTCAGAAGAATTTGATCCCTTGCTTGGTGGTCCTCACGCCCTGGCATTTCCTTTCCATTCATAGGTGTCCAATGACACGAGTTTAGTGGACAAGACTCTGAGCGAACCTGGGATCTAGGCCAGACGTGGGGTCTTTCTTAGCCGTGTGCCAGCCTGGGTGCTGGCGCTGAATTACTGGCCGATGCTTTGGTCTTGGTACTCGGTCCCTGACGGATCTCTCACCATCTCCCCCCCCATGTGGCCGGCGATCTTTAGGGCCACTGAAGGGAACTTCTCTGGACTGACGGGAACCCAGCCTTTTCTTTTACAAAAGCTTCTAGTGGATTAAAAACAAAAATTAGTATGCCTTAAAAAGAAGTCTCTGCAAAGCCAAGATAACATCAAGCTTCATAAAATTAAAAGTAATTTCTTAACATAATTCAATGTTCCTTGGTTCTCAGTCTCCCCAGTTTTAAGGCCAGTTTGTCCCAGTGAGGATCCTTTTTGGATCCTCGTATTGCTCATTGTTGTTGTGATATTGTGATTTGTAGCAAGAAATACCATATAGATTTGGTCTTCTGCAGTGCCTGGCACGGAGCCCCTAAAACCTTTGGAATTCCCTAAGCAAGGAGAGTGATAAGGTATCTTTTGTTAATGAGTGACTTCGGAAAGCCCCCAGGCAACCACGTGGTGGGGGCTGGTTGCAAGGGGAACCCGGCAGGTGACTAGAGGGTTGAAGCCTTCCATCCCCCACCCTGGCCTCCGGAGAAGGGAGAGAGACAAGGCGGGAGCGCCGCCAGTGGCCCTTGATGGTCACCCAACCCTGCCTGTGTGATGAAGCCTCTATAGAACCCCCAAGGCTGGCTCTGCAGAGCCTCTGGTCAGTGTGCACGTGGAGAGGAGCGTTCAGAGGGCCGGGGATCCCCGCTTCCCACATAGCCTGACCCTTGTGCTCACCTGGCTGTTGCCCCATATCGTCTATAAAACCCTTATGATAAAACTGGTAGACGTGAGTAATGCTTCTCTGGGCTCCGTGAGCCGCTCAGGCAAATGACTCAGACCTGAGGTGGGGGTGGTGGGAACATCCACCTGTGAGTCAGAAGCACAGGTGACGACCTGGAGATTCGGTTGACCTGAAAGTGGGAGCCTCCTTGGGGTCTGAGCCCTTGGCCTGTGGAACCTGATGCGACCTGAAGACAGTGCCAGAGTTGAGTTAATTATCTGGTGGTGTGGGGAAAAAAGTACACACTGCAGTTACATTCCTTTTTTACTTTTCTAGTAGTCGAATTTGTTCAAGAGGATGGAATGCTAATAAATTAGAATATTTATTTCAATATATTTAAATGTTTACTAATCTGTAAATGTGTTTAAACACTTCAGAATATTTAAGTTTATTTAAGAACATTTTCCTACACAGCCAAAAATGACACCATTTCCCTTTCAATGTTAATAATTCCTTAATATAAGACAACACTTTATCAATATTCAAATTTTCCCAATTTGTTTTTAAGTCTTTTACATCTGGTTTGTTTAAACCAGGTTCCAACCCAGAACCACACACTGCAAGCGGACATTTTGCTCTCTCAGTATCTATTCATCTGGAATAATCTCTTTTATTCACGTCAGGAATTTATTGACAAGCCGAGGCTGGTGGGTGTCCTGCAGAGCTGCCCACCTCCTGGACTGGCTCTCTGACCCCTCTAACACCAAGCCGCCCAGTGTAGGTGTAGTGACCACTAATTGCGTGCAGCAAACGACCTTCTAAGACTTAGTACAAAAAAAAGGTGAAATGTACATTTCACTATTTTTTTATATTAAATATGTGTTCATATGATAATGTAGGTATATAAGATTAAATACATAATACCACTAAAATTAATTTTTCATTAATCTATCTGCTAGAAAATTTTATTGGTCTCCCAGTATGTTTCCATCAGAGAGTGCTATTCAACAGATCTTACAGCAGAAAATTGCTACCCTGAAATGACTGCACGTCCATTTTCTGGGACAGAGTAGGAAAAAGAACATCCGAAGGCTACCGTGTTCCGGCTCGAGCTTTATAACCTTCAGTCGCTGTGTCCTTCCTTGTAGAAGCTAAATGATTTTCCATGGTAGATCCAGCCTGGAGCATTTTAGGGCCCTGCAAACACGGCATTGTCCAACAGAAGGAAGGGGTGCTAAGGATTTTTGGTGCCCCGATAGCTCAAGTGCCACATAGTACAAACCCGCAAGTGTGCATCCGATGCGAAATATGGGCATTAAGCCCGTGCTGCCAACACAAAAGCAAGAAAGCCCGTGAGCCGATGGAAGTTCACGCTGCATTTATTTTTGTATTTGTTTGTTTCTTTCTAGTGTTGGAAAACCTTGGCCAGACGACCGTCACCAGGTTTGGAGCCCTGGAAAGTGAGCCTGATTTCCTGACCCCCGAGTTTGTGAGTACCGCTGCATTCTCTTAGACTCGTGCTGCTTGGCTGGAGAGCCTCAGGGTGGAGAACAAGTCCTTCGTGTGAACGTTTGCCCCGTGGCCCCAGAGCTGGCACAGGTCCCCGTGGCAGTGGCTCTGTGTGGGGCGCTCTGGAGTTCTGGGGACAGGGCGCTGAGCTGCAGTGCTGGTGGGCGCGTTCTCCACACTGCTCACAATCAGATGGGGGCTTGTTCTGCCACACACAGCGTCGTGTTTCCGAAAGCCCCTCCCCTCACTGGTGCCCTCACTGTCGGGGTCTGTGGGCGGTGACCCCAGAAGCCAGTCTGCAGAGCGCTTGCAGATGCACCGACAATCCGAGGGGAACTAAACGCTCTCACTAGATCAGACTCATTAAGGGTTAGCCATGGTCCTACCACGAGGAATTAAAAATCTTACTAGATGCTACTGTGATTTTATTCATGCCTTGTTTAAAGAAAATTAAGCATATAGTGTGCCTCATGCAGAATGTCCTTACTAAATAAATTTTATATTAAGCTCATGTAAAGAAGAGGGGTGGGGAAAAGTGTTTCTCTGACCCATATACCATATTATTGCACCAGATGTGTAGAAAAGCATGCCAGGATCCACCCATGTTTACTGGTTTTCGTCCTCTGCTTTGAATGTCCTTGTCGACCACAATGCAAAAATCTTTCTTGGTTTATTTTCAAAGTGTGATATACAGTCACCACTCCAGTAATTGGTGGAGCACAATTGTATTATTGCTGAAGACAGAAAAAACTCATTTGTGTGTCTCTGCTCACTCACTCTTTGTGGATTGCCTACCCCTTTCTGCCAGGAGTATGGAAACCAGGCCATACTCTGGACCTTAAACGGGCCCACGTGACGCTGCACCCACAGTGCCATTTCATTTCAAAGTGTGGGGCTCCTGTGGGGCACCAGCAGGTCGCCTACTGTGAAAATCACTTGGATGTAATAGAAAGACATAGTATTCGATGGCTCCTGTTACACCCAGTGAGATTTTGAGAGAAGGGAAATGGTGGGCGCTCACCAGTAGTCCTGTGTCTACTGCAGAGAAGTGTTGTGGTTTTTCTCGCCTCTGCAGTTAGCGCCCCACCGCAGAATGGACACAGAGAGTTCACATTGAGTGTGGTGCTGGCACAGACTCACAGAGCTGGTCCTCTTTTGTTTTGAAAACTGCCTTTGCTGACAACCTTTAAGCAGCAAATGTGGTCTAAAAAGAGCCATGTGCAGTCAGAAGCTGGTGTGCTTGTGCACACATACGTAGCTCACGCCAGTTCCCTGTGTGAAAATAAATGCATTTTTCTCCAGAACAGATTGCTGTGCATTACGATGTCTGAGGTTGGCATCTGGTAATTACAGTGAAACTCTCTCCCTCCTCCCGTGTTGGCTTCTTGAGCACCACATTCCCCTTTTCAAGGTGTGAAGATGGCAGGGAAGGGGGGTCTGAACTAGAATGGCCAGGGGTGGAACTTGGGGGTCACAGAATATACTTCCTGTTCTGAGATACTTGTCTGAACAGTGAGTCTGGGAACTCCCAACTGAAAGGAGGTTTTTAGGCTAAATTCCCTTTTTGTTTTTTTTCATTCTCATGCCTCAGGAATAGAGTCATTTCGTGCGACCGCACTGGTGAGGCTGAGCTTGTTAATCACAGGTTCCTTACACGAGCGCTTGGTGACAGACCTCTGTCCCCTGGCCGGTACCTTTCTCTGATCGCACATCATGCTGTGTTCGAGAAGGGTGTGGTTTTCTCGCGCCTCAGGTGTCTGTGCCTGCTCAGCGTGTGCCCTGCGGTGCACCCAGCCATGGGGCCTGCCCTTCCTGCCCCCCCTTCGCCTGCGCCCTCCCCGCCTGTCCCCTTTCCCTGCCACTGTCTCCATGGCAGACAGGCAGGAACTGTATTGGTGCCTTGGGAGATGGGTCCTGGGGGACTGGGCGTGGCGCCAGAGGGCAGCCTTTTCTGTGGCTGCAGCATCAGTCAGACTGGCGGCTCCAGGGGTCCGGCGGCTTGGGTAAATGCCAGGACAGAGTTGGGTAAGTGGGTCCAAACCTAGATGAGAACCAGAACCAGGAGACGGTGCAGACCTGGGCGAAGGGTCATGGGCAGAGGCTGCGGCGCCCAGGCCCACCTGCAGAGCCCGACCGCAGAGGGATGCAGAGCCTGGTGCCTGCACACAGCACACTGCTCGTGCCGTGCGGCGAGCAGGGAGGGCCATGCTTCCTCACTGGCGTTTCCTCCAGAATTCCCGTTTCCTTCCTTGGAGAGGAGGCCCGAGGGAGCCACGCTGGCCAAGCACCCTCATTACAGCAGGGCTGGCACATCTGAGCCCGGGCGCCCGGGAGGCGAGGAGCGGGCGCGGCCAGGGCTGCACTAGCCCAGGGAATAAGTGCTGGGGTGACGCCCGCCCTTCGTTGTCTGCGGGGGCTCTGCCCTTGGCCCACTGGTGACCTGCCATCTGTGCGGTGTCCCCTCCGCCTCCCTGTGTCCCCCTGACCTCCCTGCTTCCCCCTTCCACCTCCCCTGTCCCCCACCTCATGTCCCCCTGGCCTCCACATGTCCCCCCACCTCCCCGTGTCCCACCTCCCATGTCCCCCCACCCTCACGTGTTCCCCTTCACCTCCCCATGGCCCCCCAATCCCTGTGCACCCCCTCACCTCCCAGACCTGCTCTGAGGTGAGGAAGGTGTGTGGGGGTCCAGGTGAGAGCTCTCTGGCTGAATGCTGACTTGACAGGGGTGGCTGGGTGCACACGCCATGCTAGGAAGCCATCCCAAGCCTGGTTCTGCTTTTTGCTTATGCACAATGGAAGTCTGTTGTGTAACCTGCTTTATTTACTGAACATTTTCCCAGTGGGCTTCCCCGCCGTTCTGTGGTGATACAGCTGACACACGGCACCGAGTCAGTGCGAGCGTCCAGCTCCCACGGCTCTTCCTCTGACAGCACTGTTATCTCTCTGGCATTACCTGTTCCCTGTGCCCATGCACTGTTCAATCACACTGTAATTATATTTAATCACACTATAATTTTCAAAGCAGTTAGTCAAGGGGGCCCTAGTCAAGGAAGTGGCAGCATGGTCAGATGCCCTGTAACTGGTGACCATGTATGGGACATGGACCTGAAAATAGACTGGGTGTATGATGACCTGTGCTGCGCTCCGGGGACCGGGGCTGGTGACAGTGTGGCTGGGGACTGAGCATCAGATGCCCACATGGCCTCGTAGAGTTCAGACTTGGAAGCAAAATTGCAGACCTAGGCAGTTCAGTTAAATCCAAGGGTGGGGGCCGTCCACGTGGTCATGGAGCAGGTAAAGGCCTGCCATAGGACCCCAAGGCATAGGAAAAAACTGGGGTTTGATGGGACAATAGAGGGAGAGATTGGGTGGTGGTCAAGGCTCTTTCTAGAAACCCTGCGT
Organism: Manis javanica; assembly: GCF_040802235.1. Classification (NCBI taxonomy): domain Eukaryota; kingdom Metazoa; phylum Chordata; class Mammalia; order Pholidota; family Manidae; genus Manis; species Manis javanica. Next base: position 1,116,455 of record NC_133170.1, on the reverse strand, counting down.
GTGTTGCCACTGACCGGGGCTCACATGGTCGACCACCTGTACCCAGATGGGGAAGGGGAGGTGTGGGGAAGAACTCCCATCTGTCAGTGGTCCTTGTGCTCCAGCGAGCAGCATAGGAGCCGGGCTGCAGCTGGCGTGAGAGCTCACGGTGGCACAGAGGAGGTGAGGAACTGCACTTGGCGATCCCAATCTCCCTACTAATACCCCTTTTCTGGCCCATCCAGAACTTGAGGTTTATATACACCTGTCCTGGCCTTTGAGAGCAGGAAGATTCTTATCACCATCTCATGCCAAACTCGTGGTGTTTTTGTTTAACTTCTACCAAATTTAGAGTAAATAATAGTTTAGGCTGGCAGAAGAGTAGTGGGGTTACATTAGGATAAACCTGGGAAGATGTTGAGAGACCACAGGCTTTAGAAAAACTAGAGAAATAGATTGAGGAAGGTGAGGGTTCAAATGGAGCAAATATATGTTCCTTTCGTTCAGCCCTTTGGGTGATGTGGCGAGAAGGAAGCCTGGAGGGTAATGATCTTTTGCAGTTTTGTGTCACTGGCTCCTTTTATGAGGGATGATACTACTTTATTGGAAAAACCGTTACTCCTAGAAATTCTAATTTGATTGTCTTCAACTAGATGGAAATATATGTGATGCCCAACAACATTGGAATATTAATCCACTTAACAAATATTTACATGATATCTACTATTTGGGGCACTCTAGCAAACAAGCAGAAAACAATCTGAGCTTACATTTTGGTGGGGGAGACACAGAACACAAAATTAATAAGACACACAGGATGCCATGTGACAGTGATCCTTGGAGAAAGATGAACTAGGGATTGCATGTGGGGCGGCCTGGGCAGGGGGTGGTCGCAGTTTGAATAGGTTCAGGGCGTGTCTCACAGATGGGGTGTTGAGAGGTAGGCAAGGGGAAGACCTGACCGTGCAGATGCTGGGGTGCGTGGTCTGGAAACGCAGGTGAGGAGCATGCCGGGCAGGGGGCGTGGCAGGAACACAGGGCTTGAGGTGCGAGAGTTCGTGGTATGTCTGAGGAGGAGGAAAGAGGCGCCGTGGCAGGCAGAGTGCAGGGTGGCGAGGACAGTGGGCGGTGGGGGCTGCATAGGCTGCGGTAAGTGCTCTTGTTTCACTCTGAGCTGGGAAGTCACTTGAGGGTCAGCCTTCGGAGGATTGATGGGGATTCTGAGCAGAGGAGCCATCTGACCCGTGTCGCAGTGGAGGGCCAGGCGCAGAAGCCAGGAGCCCTCCTGGGCCTTCCACAGTCCACGTGCGCGGTGGGCTTGGGGGTGGCAGCGAGGCACGCTCGAGTTCTCAGTGTGTTCTGAAGGTCGGTTCGTTGAGAGAGCAGGTGTGGTGTGAGAAAAGAGCCATCAAGGGTGACTGTGAGGTTCTGGACTCGGGGGACTGTGGAGGGAGCAGTTTGCGGTGGGGGGGGGTGTTGCAGAGGAAAATGAAAAATGTTTTGGATAGTGTAAAATGTGGGCCATCCGAGTGGGGGTGCCGATGCGCAGTTGGATATATGAGTCCGGAGTTAACGGGGGGTCCAGCCGGAGATCTGGGGGTCGTACAGCTGGCACATGGGTGGTGGTAAGGCTGTGGGCCTGAGTGACAGCAGGGGAGTGAGTGACACAGTAGGGAGGGGATCCCGGCTGAGCCCCAGCTCAGGTGTTTACAGGCCCGGAGGTGAGGGGGAGCCGGGGAAGTGGGAGGAGAGCGAGGGGGTCCTGGAGGCCACGTGAGTGCAGTGACAGGCACACGGCATGGCCGGGCGCGCGGCAGAGGCTGGGCCCATGGGCTCAGCAACGGGGAGGAGGCCTCGGCCAGAAGCACAGCTGAGTGGGGAGAACTCAGTGGAGACAGACTCGGACATGAGAGGAGAAACCGAATACGCAGGATGTGGGAGAAACTTTCAAACGTTTTTCACTGCACAAGAATGCAGAGAGAAGAGGATTGTTCTCTGAAGGGGATTGGGGTGAGGAGAGGCTTTTAGTTAGTGTTAAGGTGGCAGGAATCCTCTTTGTCAGCTAGTGGGAATAATCCCACAGGGAGGGAGAATCTGAACCCAAGAGTGTCGAATAGCAAAGGGTTAGATTTAACCAGTTTTGCGGTTCCTCCAAGTCAGCTCAGAAGCAAGACAAAGCTTAAGAGTCCATGGGGTGTTTGTAAGAGAGTAGAGGGCCAGGACCTGAGGAGGGCGGAGAAACTGGATCCTTTGATTTAGACCCTGCTGGGGTTTGATAATGTTTGGAGGCGGGGATTAGAGAGGGTGAGCTAGAAAAGTGGGTGGTGGAAGTCGGAGAGTTGGATCTCTGTGGTGACATGAGGCAGGCACGACAGGTCCAGTGCAGACAAGGCCTGGGATGGGGAGCTAGAGTGAGGGGTGGGACAGCAGGGTTGCAAGGACAGGGGGATGGAAGGGTGTGAGGATGTGGAGATCCCCAGGAACCTGGTCAGGGGGAGTGGATCAGAGAAGAACGGATCTTAGCCGAGGCTTGACGCTCCCAGGAGTGAGGGGCCGTGACTCAGCGATGGCTGCAGAAGGAGGTGGCAGAGAGGCAGGGGGGGAATCTGAGGAGTGGCAGGTGGAAGGCAGGGGCAACTGGAGCGGGGCGTGTGGGCACTGGGGCATCTGAGGGTTACTCTGCTGCAGGCGGCTGTCCTGTGTGTCGTAGGTCTGGGGCATCGCTGGCCTCTGCCAGGAGCTGCAAAGGTCCCTCGCCCATGTGTAGCAACCAGATTTGTGCAGACATTGCTAAATGTCCCCGGGGGCAGAAGTGCCCTCATTCGGGACAAACACTGAGAAGGCACTGAGCTCAGTGGTGTCCTTATATGGGGCTGTTTCTCGGGAGTGGGGGTGCCGCTCTGATGCAGGCTAGAGCAGCTTATGAGCAGGAGAAAAGAAGGCAGAAAATGCTGACCTCTTCCCAGGAGTTTGCCTAGGAAGGGCTGGCGAGCGAGGGAGCCAAAGAGAGAGAGACAGAGAGGGTGCGGTCTGGGGGACAGTGTGAGGGGGCCAGATGGCTTCCTGCTGTCGCCTGGGCAGACTGGAGCCGGGTCCACCTGGGGGATGTTGGATCCAGGGAGCAGCAGGCCCTGGTTCGCAGAGGCGCAGGCCCCCCCAGGCCGGAGGAGCATCTCCTAAGGGCAGGAGCAGCGGGGCTGCTACGGTGTGTCAAGGTGGTGCCAGAAGCTGAGGGGTCCCATCCTATCCCACAGCGGTGGGTGCAGAGGACCCAGAGGGAACGACGGGCCTTTGAAGTAGCTGTGGGGTGCAGGGGACCACGCTGACCCAGAAGAACCTAGAGAAAGTTCTAGGTTTCAGGGCAGTGGTGATGGCCTGTGTGGGGCCAGTGAGCCTGAATTTGCCATTGTACCAGCCCCTCACCCACTGTGGCCTCCCCAGCGCCACCCAGATGCCAGGAGAGCAGGTGGCAGGCCTGAGCCAGGGCCCGGGCTCTGCGAGCCGGCGTGGTAAGAGGGGCAGGATATGGTGGGGGCGTCACTGCGGTGGTGAGCTGGGAAACAGGGAACGCGCCCTGCACAAGGGGGGGCAGGAAAGAGGACTGGCTGATCGATTAGGAAAAGCCGCAGGCCTCTGAGCTCGTCGTGAGATGAGCAGATGTCAGAAAGCGGGGTTCTTGTGGCTTTAGACAGGACTTTTTTAGCCATGGCAGGGCCTGGGGTGGGGCAGGGGCAGTTAGTGTGTGGTGACAAGAAGTCAGGTTCCTGGGGCGCAGGTGGCGGCCCATCTGTGGGCGCAGGGGTCCCGGCGGACTGGGAATGGAGGGGAAGGGGGGCCAGGCCAGCGTGCCGGTGAGCCAGGAGCAGCGGCGGAGAAGTAGGAAACCTTAGGCTCTAGGATCCTCGGGGTATATTTTACTTGAGGGACCTAAAAGGAGCCGTTTTCCCCCAAAGCCGTGGAGTCCAGCTCGCAGAGCAGAGGGCCGGTCCTCTGGCCTGAGGAGCAGTGTGTGAGGGCGCCGTGCGCCAGCCCCCCCCACTTCTGCAGGCTCTGTTTCCAGGTGGTCCCAGGGCCCGATCTAACCTTCCTAACCCCCAGCCCTCCTGAATCCCAGCCTTTGTTTTCGTTATTTCTGGTCTGAGTGGTGCTGTGAGGGTTACTTTATGGGTCAGCCCGGATCCCCCCGGCTAGTCCCAGAAACCCCACTGAGTCCAAGGTCTGCTTCCAGCTCCCAGGATCTTCAGGATTGGGAGGCTGGGAATGAGGGGGACCCTGGGCTCCAGCACTTCTTCACCTGGGCTGACTAAACGCTGTGTGCTGTGAACAGAGAAACAGGGTGGCTTTGCCTTGAGGCCTTGGCACTGTTCCCACCACACTCAGAGAGAAAAGAGACTCAGCCAGAACAAGGGAATCCGACAGAGGAATATTAACTCGGCACAGGGGGGAGTGAGATAGGAGATAAACTGCTGGGAGGGGTGGCGATGGCCCGGTGGGGGAACAGGCTCACGGGGCGATCCACGTGGGACGCCGGTTCGCTGCACGTGCAAGAGCAGAAGGGGCGCCGTGCCCTCGGCACCAGTGAGGAGGAAGGCGGTCCTGCCCCTTGTCTTCGTGTGGCCGGTTCAGAAGCTGCATGTGTGGATGCGTCAGTCTTGGGGGTACGAGCGAAAACAGGCCGACGCACCAGCTGAGTCACGGCTCTGGAATGCAGAGCGCATGTCCCGGAACAGTCAGGACTGGCGGTCAGGGGAGGCCAGCAGGGCCAGACGAGCTACCACCAGCTTTTCTCCAAGTGCGAGCCTGCTACCATTCTGTACTCATAATCTTCTGAAACATGCCAGTCTTATTTTTACCATTATTCTTAAAAAATGTGAGAACAAAACGAGTGCAGAGTGAATGAGTGAGTCAAGGATGAGCCCAATGAGGAGAAGAGATGAGGTCTGGATTTGACTCATGTCAGACCCCGAAGAAGCCGTGATCTGTCCAGAACCTGAGGAAGACAGTTTAATGGTGCAAGATGACAAAGAGAAAAGAGCTCACTAGCTTCTGAATTACTTTGGTCTTTTGTGCTAATGAAGGTGAACTTCAGGTTGAAACGGTTCAAGCCCCAGTCAGGGGCCACAGGAGCCCCATGCTGCCTGGCACACATGCAGTTACTCCAAATGAGTTTAACCTTCCTGGCTAGAAAAATTATGTATCAACTGTATCAACAGGGTATCAAAGGAGCTCTTAGACTTGCCCTGGAGCCACAGCTGGTAATCTTGCATTGCTATGTGGTGACAGAGTTGCTGGACAGGTGCCATAAAAGCAGAGGGACAAATGCAACTGTTTGCAAAGAGGGATGGGGTTAGGGTGGAAGTTGGACATAGAGGAAATTCTGATAAGTGGAGACATTGAAGCTAGAGCATTAATTTCTAGAAATATCACAGGATGAGATTTTTAAGCAAATGATTTGTGAACGGTAGAAAAACAAAAGGTCATCAGGAGTCAACACAGGTTCAGTAAAAATAAGTCAATCTGAACACTTTACTTTCTTCTTTAATGGGCATTTAGGCTGGTAGAACAGGAGAAAAGCATAGAAGTTTTTGTGTTTTGATTTCAGCAAGGTGTGTGGAAAATACTGCATTTAAATACAGAATGAAGAACTGTGGGCCCGGTGAGGGTGCTTGTCAGGATCATTGACCTCACCGGGACTATGGAATCCTGGACGGACATCAATTTCTAGAGGAGACAAACCTCAGTATGAATCGAAGAGCTCCTGCTCCTAATTCACAGCTATCAGCTGCTTCAGGAAAGCCCCGAGGAGCCGAGGCTAGTGACTGGTCATGTGAAAAGGCCAGGTGTGCAGCCAGCTGTGCACCGTGTGAACTGAGCCTGTAAGAGCAGTGTGAGAAGGTCAGCGCATGCCCGGGTTGCATTTGCACCGACGTGTCCTCAGCTTCTCCCCACCAGTGTGGTGAAGCCTCCCGCACCCCATTCCGGGTGCCCCACTTTAAGAGAAGGCATGTCGAGCAGAAGAGAGCTCAGCATAGTGCAGAGCTGGGTCCTGGCACTCAGGCCTGACATCAAGTTCAAATACTCGGCCATCATACTGGTAGGCAGAGCTGCAAAATGCAGTCTTGGCACCCACAAACAGGACATGCGCGTAGGCAGGCAGATTCCATCTCGGTAGAAAGACATTCCCATAATTGAAATACCGCAGCTCCTCGGAGGGGCTCAGAGGGAGACAGCCGGGCAGCAGTCTGGGCTGGAGGTGATGAGTGCACGAACCAGGGTGGGGAGGAAGGGCGTGCGTGTTGGATGTGTACCAGGACTTGGCAGCAGATGGAAAGGGGGGAATGAGGGAAGGAGAGGTGCTGGGCATCCAGCACCCCAGTGAACCCTCACTTTCATTTCGCTTTCCCCTCACTCAGCCTGTTACCGTCACCAGCCCAATTCTGTAACTGACCAAACGCCTTCCTCCATGTGTTCTTTCTACTTGGTTTGTTCCCCTATGTCCGGAAATGCTAGGTTAAAATGCCTTGTGGATTCCTGCTCCTCAAAGTATCCCATTTGAAACTCAGCAAGCTGTCTGTTATCTGGGGAACGTCAAAATTAATTTGGCAGAAACGTGTGTGAGGAAATCAAGGAGGCCAGCGTTCTGCAGAGGCGCTGTCACTGCCGCGGGGCTGGTGGGCCGTGAGCCATCCTGAGGCAGGGAGACCAGGTTAGAGCTGAGAACCTGCTGGCGAGCGGCCTGACCGAGCCATGACCCAAAAAGCAGCATTAATGGGAAAAGCTGTAATAAAAATTTAAAGAGAAACACAGAACTTGATGGAAATGTACACACAGTGTGAATTCGCAGGATTCCTGGAAAATTGAAAAGGGGAGACAGGTGGGATTTCAGCAGTAGCTGTCCCTCCTGTATTTTGAACTTTTAATTAATTTGGAAGGCTTAAGAGCTTTGGAAAGAAGATTTTAAGTCTTTTTATTTTTGAAGTCCCTCTAGTTAACTGTGATTTTCTTTATTTCGACAAATAATAATAAAAATGCATCTTTACTCTAAGTCTCAAATGTATTCCTTAAGTTCTATCTCTGGTAAAAAAATAAAACAAAACTATGAACGTGTTTTTACCCAGAAAGCCCTAATGGCTCCTTCAAAAGAAAATGCATTTACAGTTCCTTCTCCCAAGTCACTTTTTGAGATACAGAATAATGTGACCTGACAGATTGTAATAATTACCAAAGAGAATTTTCATTAATTATGATGTGGATCTTTATGATGTTAATATGAATTAGAATTTATCAAGTCACAACCATACTGGTGGCTGGTGTAGAATTTGACTGCTAAGTCCAAATCCTTTAAAATAAAAACACACAGTGAAAGTTTTGACAGATCATTTGGTCATGGTATGACCAGTGATGTCGCTGCCGTTTCATGGACTCATGATCGTCTTAAGTGCTTTCAAAAAGTAAATACGTTGTCCTGTAAAACAGGAAGTAAGAGGGTTGAAGAAGAGAGAAGTGAATGAGGTGAGGTACTGCCAAGACTTTGAAAAGTATCTTCATTCAAGTTTTCTTTACTTTTTGTAAGGGAAAGTCATTCTTGAGCCCCCCGAGGAGGCTGGGTGTGGGCTGGAGTCCAGGGGACCAGAAGCCGTCCCCCTACACGGCTCTGCCCTCGGCCCCCTGCGGCCGGCCCGCTTCTCCTTTCAGGACCTCAGGCTCCTCATGTGAAAGGAGAAGCATCAGATTTCCTCACTGGGGTGGTGGTCAGTGGCTGCACAGTGATTGAAAACCACTTTAGCTATTTTAAAAGCATATTCATAAAATAATAACAGCGTGAGAAGTCTTATCCAACATTTATGGGTGCTGGTAGTTGGTGAGCACGTCAGCCACAGGGCTCAGCAGCTGTGAGGTGCCCGCAGCCCTCCCTTGCTCAGCCCGGCCATCCCCTGTCACGGGGACTCAGACTTTTGGTGTCAGGAGCTGGTCTGTCCACCTGAGAAAAGCACAAAGGAGCATTGTGACTTGTGCTCCTGAGAAAGTAGTCACAGGTGTTAGGGGTCCATCAAAGTATCAGCGGGTTGAGAACTGATCATACCCAGCAATATTATAAAATACCAACAGGACAGTCTATCAGTAAATGAATGTGCTGGGCACTGGCTAGTGGAATTTTCAATTGAACTAGAAATAAGCGCTGTTTAAATTATGCATCACCTTGAATAAACCACTGTTGTTTTCACTATGTTTTCCTGTTAAAGTGCTCATTTGTTCAATCATTTATTGTTTATTAATCCTCGTCCTTCAAGGAATACACGCAGGACATCTCAGTGTTTACCCTCAAGGCCAGAAGTGGGCATTCTGTGGCCCCCCGTTCCCAGCGCATTGTCTTACTACCCGACAAGTGTTAGTCATGCAGCTGGCGCTGGTCGGTGGGGTCACAGCGGGCGGTGTGCAGCGTTCGGGGAGCTCCAGAGTGTCCGCTTGGCATCGCACTAGCTGGAAACAGCTGACGTGTGCCCAGTTTGTACCAAGCATGGTTGATCTGGGGGCAAGAGGGATGCAGTTAGATAGCTCAGGGTCACGTGCAGTGGTGGTGGACGGAGGTTGGCCCTGAGAGCTGGCAAGACGAGGCGGTGTGGAGGCAACACGGTCCAGCAGGACTCCGGAGATGCAGATGCTCTGGCTCTGCCCGACGGGATGGCCTCCAGCAGCATGTGGCTGTGGAGACACTTGAAATGTGGCTAGTGAAACAGGGGAGCTGAATTTTGTATTTTGTGTAATTTTAATTAATGTAAGTTAAGTAGCCACAGGTGGCTGGTAGCTACTGCACTGGCCCGTGCATCTGTGAAGAGACCAGTCTGTAGGCGTGTCCAGGGTGCGCTGGGAGGAGAGACAGAAGGCAGGTGACCCAGCTAGTGGGCCGCCCTGTAGTCGCAGTGCAGGGTGGGCAGAAGCAGGTGGTGGAAAAGAAGAGGGTGAGATGAGAAACGAGGAGAGGCAGCCAAGGGTGCCCTCCCACTCCCCTCCTCCCCCCAAGCCCTTCCTGTCCGTCAGCGCCCTAGAGCCTGTCTCCGGGTCCCGCGTGCTCTCCCCACTGGCTTCCTGAGCTTCGAGTCTCTGTTAACAGCCCCCGAGTTCACACTTAGAGTCCGAGCTCTTTCCTCTCAGCCCCGGACACCTGGTGTCTGTGCTTGGGAATCTGGGACTCAGTCTTCCTTCCTGACCGCATCTCTCTCAGTCCTCTGACGTTTGGGGAGCAGAGCCGCCCTCTCAGCCCTCAAACCGGACACCTCCAGCCCCTCCTAACACCTGTTTCTGGCCTGCTGACTCCCAGCAAGGTACAGCTTGCATCTGCCCCTTTGTCTGTACCCCTGACACGCCCCCTCAAGGGGTTGCCCCTCTTCGCTTGACCCACAGTCCCTTGGTAGCACTTTTGCCACTTGGCACCGATTTCTAAGCGATTCCCTTAAAAGCAGAAATCAGATTGTTTCATTCTTCTGTGACGTGAAATGGAATTTCCCCGTTGCTTTATCCATCACATTGCAAAATGTCACAGGATAAAGGGTTAATTAATTCCAGTTAATTTACTTAATATTTATTGATTTAGTAGTTCTATAACCTTGTGGGGAAACAGCACTGAAATATCCTTTGGGGCGTATATTCTAGGGAGAGAGACAGACCTTACTTACTCAAATAGTCATACAAATAACTAGACAATTAAAAGTATGAGACATGACATTTAAGAAGTGTGTACGGTGTTCTGAGAGCATATAAGGAGGAGAGCTAAGCTAACCACAAGGTCAGGGGGAGTCTCCGTAAGGAAGAGCCAGCCAGGGAAAGGGAGAGAAGGAGGTCCTAGGAGGTGGGAACTGCATGTGGGAAGACGGGAGGGAGTTACTTGATTTTGATGGGATGCACTGTGACTGTGGAAGTGCCGATGGGTTTCAGAAACCAACATCGTTACTAGGATGGAACGTGGTCTTAGATTTTTCCCGGCCGTCTGTAGCTGCCTTTGGAAACCGAAAAGACTGAACCTTTATAAAACTTGAATAAGATGGTCCTGTTGGACACTCTGACATAAATGTGTCACCTCACGTCAGTTCAGTGGGTGTCTGTTGGCAAACTTCCCTAAGTGGTGCAGGTTAAAAACAAAGAGCTATTTCCTTCATTATGAAAATCCACTTAAATGACAGTATGCAAGTATAAAAACAAACATTACATTATATTTGTATTATATCATACTATCATGATTAATGCAAAATTAAGAGCTAAAATGAATGGTGTAAAACAGCAGTTCTAAACTTTTTATATTTTTACATTTTACACTCTTTAATAAAGTATGGACCCCACAGAGCTCTTTTTATATGTATCAGTATTTACTGTTTTAAATCTTAAAACTGAAAAATTTAAATATTAATCTATAAACATAGCCAATAATAAACTCAACATACAACACAATTAAGAGTTTTGTGAAAAATAGCCATTTTCTAAAATAAAAATCAGTAAGAAGGGTGGCATTATGTTACATATTTTAAAGATCTCTTTAAGAGAAGACAGCAAGTTTCTTATATCTGCTTCTGCAGTTAAAAGTTGCTGTATGTTGATGTAATGTAAATATCTGCAGTAGATGCAGCCTTACACAGATAAGTAGTAAGAAAAGAGGAGTTTGGGGAAGTCTTTTCAGGTAGTTGTGGTTATTCTTCTTTGATACCTCAGTAAATCTAGAGAAGTGGTAGCCTCTTAAAGGTTGGTTGAATGCGGAACAAGAGCTTTTTGTATATTAAAAATCTGTCTTTGTTTTGGATGGATCTTTACTGACACATGACTTTTATCGCCAGCATAGGAAAATACTGGCTCACTGAATAGCTCTTATGAATGTTGACCCATTTCATTACATGATATGAAAAAAAACTGCATTTGTTAAACACCTTCAGTTCCATTAGAAAAAACTTTGAATCTTGGGAAGCTGTTGAGTCTGCCATGGAGAACCCAAGTCCTCCTAAATCCTAATCCTTGCTTGAAAGCTTGAATTTTATCATTAGCAATAAATATTGTCAGTTGTTCCCTTTGAAATGACAGTTTCACTTTGTTCATTTTTGGGAAAATATCTGCCGCATACCCAAGTCTGCATGATGGAGTTTTATGTCATCGTCTGTCAAGTAAAAGCTGTGTCTGAAAAAGACTGGCAGCCAGCAGCCCGGGTGCGCCCTTCCCCAGCAAAGCCGTGGAAATGCGGGGGAGGGCTTCCCGGGGCCCCCCACCCCTCCAGCTCTTCACGCAGATGGTCACAAAGCTGTGCCCGTGCCCCGCGGGCTGGGGCCTGGGAAGGCTGGTAAGCGTTACAGCCCCGCTGGAGTACGTGCCTTCCTCCTGCCGGGAGCGCATGGTGGCGGATACATGGACGGCTGTGGGGCCTGGTGCCACCACCCAGCTCTGCTCAGATGCCGGCAATGTGACCCACTGTTGCCTTTGCACCGTCACTGTGGATGTTAAGACAATGAGAAGGACGCGTAACATCTTAGTTTTATTATAAAAATGGTTCTGACCCTGTGGGCCCCCGGAGAGGGTCTCAGGAATGCCTGGGGCCCTCGGGACATGCATCCTTTGGCTCAGGCAGTAGGATAGTGAGAGAGGAGGAGGCATGGAGCCGAATCGGGAGGGCTTCATGGAGGAGGACTGAGAATTGGGGTTTGGGCAGCGGGAGGAGCAGAGGCAGGGGCCCCAGGACGCAGCGAGACACCGATGAGAAAGGGTGGCCGGCCTGCAGGGGCGGCAGTGGGAGGGGTGCCCAGGGAAAGGGGCGTGATCGCCGCGTGCGGGGTCTTGGATGTCTGTCTGAGAAGTGTGCGCTCCCCGACGTCACTGGGAGCGAGTGCTGTGACCCGACGTGGGGTGGGGCGTGCGTGCCGAGGGTACGAGGCGGATCGGCGGACAGGCAGCAGGTGGGAGGGGCCTGGGCCTCTGACTGCGGTGCAGCCCATGGGGTCGAGAGCACAGCGCAGAGTGACGGCGCCGGATGCGTCCGAGCGAAGTGGAGACCGATCGCTGCAAAGGCAGAGGCCACCCGAGGACTAAAGAAGAGCCGGGAGGTGACCGGCATGTTGTATTTTATAACCCCAGTTCTAGGGCCAAGGACATTATCAGGAGAAAAGCACAAAAACTGCGTGTCTCCATACAAGGTCTTGCAGAAGGCTTTTTCCTTCCAAAAAATCAGATCACTTCCTTTTTGTTCTGACCCAAGCGTGTGTCACTGGACACGTTCCTTTTTGCCCTGCGGCCGGGAGGCTGTCTGCCTGATGTCACGCTGCAGTCGCCATCACCGCTGTCCCGGTGGTCGGGACATGGTCCCCTCGCTTCCTCTCACCCTGATCCTCTCTGTCTTGATGATTCGTTCATCTTAATTGTTTTTATTCTGTTTGAGGCTAGTAGACCTCTTTGTAAAGAGATCGAGGGGAGAGGGAGACGCATGGAATGATTAAGTATCAACCCTCCACGTGTTTTATGCCCCTGTGGGACGGGCCTCCACCTCCTCGTGTCCCCAGGAACCAGAAGGAAGCCGGAAAGGCCTCTGGCGTCCGGACAGACCCACAGCACCGAGGCTTGGCTGCAAAGAAGTTCAATGAGTCGGTTAATCTGGATGCCACTTCAACAGGCATGAGAAGCAGCAAACGGAACTGTGCGGGGGTGGGGGGGGTGGGGGGAGGGTACCTGCTGCAAACAGGAGAAGGATAGGAGGAAAGTGACCCCTCGTCATCGGGGTAATGGCGGAGAGAAAGTGCGGTGCAGGCAGAGGCTGCTGCTGAGAGAAGCGGACTCAAGTGCACCCAGCACGGGCAGCCACCCAGGAGGAGCTGCCACAGGCCCGCCCCCGACACCAGCGGCTCACCGTCCCCAGGTCGCTGTGGCCCGGGCTCTGCTCTCCTGCTCTCCACGCATGATCCCCCCCAGTCTCCACGATAACCCTGCGTTTCTTTCTGTGGTTTCCCTTTCTCACAGGTATTCAAATACATTCAGTTTTAAAGAGATAAAATCTATACACAGAGGCACACGGCTGTTTGGTGCTCTGTGTGTCAGAGTTGTGATCTGAACCCAGAACGAGATAAAACACATATCGGGCCCCCTTCATGTTTACCTCAACAACGATGACAACAATAATAATAAGAGTGGTGCCACTACTAATAATAGCAGTGGTCATGTTCAGTATCTTCTCTTTAAGATGCCAGAAAATACTGTGTACTGTATTTAAGGACATTTTGAGCACAAATGGTTAAAGTGACCTTTTTTCAGTTTATAAAAGGTTTATCTGAAAACATTTTTCCAAAGCACTTTATTTCTTAAAAGTTCCCAGTAGTGGACGGTGGGAGGACTTTTTAAGGTGAGGATTTATTTATTCTCTGTCATCAGTTTTAAACAATTTTGCACCATTGTTTTTGATGAGTCATTTGGGGTTTTTAAATTTTGTTTTGGAAAATCCTTGTTTCCACACCGCAGAGAACAGTCATCCTTGTGAACTGCGTCTTGATTTACAGAGAAAGTAACATCCATATAAAGCATCAGCCTACTGATAGGTGTTGTCACAACTCTGCTCTGCAGGGCACTCGATGCTCTGATTTGTTTTTTTTCCCCTTGCTTTGAATGAGGTTGTTGCAAACATCAGTTCTCAGAGGAGTCATCTGAGATGGTGTCTGGGGTGGGGGCATGGTTGATGCCAGGCTCCGTGGGCTGCAAATTCCAAGCAGCTGAAACACTAAAAATAGCCCAGGGCAGTTCTTGCACCAGAAATGGAAACCTTGCAGTGAAAGATGAAGAGCGGTCTGGGAGGGATGGGTTGTGCTCCAAGGGCGTCTGCGGAGGAGGAAGACATGGGGCCTGGGGGGACCCCGACTCACTGCCCTGCTGTGGCCTCAGCTGCACCTGGGTCTTCTCCAACCCTGCAGACCCAACAGCACTAGCTCCCAATCCCCTTTCTGTCCATTCTCAGACCACAGTCACCTGGTCTGACCCTGGCTCTTCCTTCACAAGCATGAAATTCCCGGGACTGGTCGCCTGAGCGAAGCGGCCGGTTCACAGCTATGGGTCTGGTACCTGAAAACTACCAGGAAATCCTTCTGAGTCATGACCAGTTAGTTTTCCAGGAGCTAAAAATAGATACGCTAAAGAGAGCTGAAATATGGTTAACTAAGAGGATTGGGGGGTTGGTGAGGGGAGCTGGGGGTCACAAAGCCAAGCCGAAATTACTATTCCCAAGGACCAAGGGTTCTGAAGGTCATAGATAGAAGGTGGTGAAAGTCCGTTAGGTCATGAAGGATCCGGTTGTAGGAATATAGTTTTGGCTTTAATGGATTGCAGAATATAAGATTGGGAGCCATTTCTGAAAGGTCCCCAAATGGAATTCAGGGCAACCATCTTACTTAGATGGAAAACCTGCAAAACGTTTTTCCTTAGGAGGTGGTACAGACTGAAATGCTGATGGATTCAGCCAAGGTTAAGGACTGTTGAAGCCGTATGGACAGTAAAGCAAAGCAAGACCCTTCGGGAATATCGAGACCTCAAGAGGCCCTCCAGGGGGGTCACCCTTCTTTCTCACAAATGTTCTCTAGTACCACTTGCCCTTTTTTTTTTTTATTATCACACCTATCAGTTCATCTTCCCTCGGACTTCACCAGGACTGTCTTACAGCCTGGTCACACCCTCATCTCTTTCATCAGTGTCCCCACTACGGGTGCGGCAGGGCACATGGGGTGGCTTCTTCAAGAGGAGAAGCATGAAAGCACCACTGTTGGCGTTGTCGCACTTTTCTTCCTTTCCTTTCTGATTTTTCCTTACTGGTTCCCCCTCTTTTCTGCAGGTCGTCCTTAAAGGAGGCCAAGTGGAGGCTCTAAATGGTGGAAAGCCTGTGGGAAAGCAGGAAAGCAAAAACACTTGGTCCTGTTAACGAAAACCCAAGTCCCGACTCTGTGGGTTTAAGAAAAAGGTTTGACCAGAGGCCCTTCCCAAGAAGGCCCTTGGCCAGCATCTTCCTGCAGCAGAAGCTTATTTTCTGCCCCAGGCCCTTAGCTCCTTTTAAAGAAGTTTCAGAGGTTATTAGAAGTTCTATTTTCCTATTTCCTCAAGCATGGTTCAGAAATTTTAAGAATATTTCAAGTTACATAAGAGCTCCATTTGCTACATCTGGTGCCTGGCATGGGCTAGAGGGAAATAACTAACTATGCCTGAGGCGTCTTCCCCTCACCCTCACCCAGCATCTGAACTGTGCTGTTCTGATAAGAGAACCCTGGAGTTTATTTTGACACAGCAAAGGGAAACAAAGGCAAATGCCCGTGCCCAGCCAGAGGGCTGTTCAGTGAACATTCCCTGCGTGAACAGTTCTCAGACAGCAGCAGCGCAGCATTTCCACGGCTCAGACTCACGGTATTTGTAAGTGAGCTGTGTCTGTTCATGATGAGAACTCCTTGGGAACTGGTTATAGCCACTTACCAATGTAAAATGACAAGACTTTTTAAAGAATTTGCACATTAATTTTTAACCTGCAACAGAAATCACTTACATACTAAACAAGTAGTAAGTGCTAGAATTTTAAAAATATACAAGTCAAAATACATAACTGATATTTGGTAGTGACAGAGGTGTATGTAAACTGAAACAGAAAGTACGGCCGCTGAGGGGCAGCAGCCTCATTTTGCACATTCCGGTTCAGTGTGTGCATTTCACTAGACGTGTCAGCCTTGCTGAGCCCAGGGCTGGCCCCCCACACAGGACCCTTTCCTTTTGGGGCTTACTTGCTGAGCCCACGGGCTTCTTCTCTTGGGCCATCCTCCCACCGGCCCATTTGCCTGCGTGTTAGGCTCTCGTGAGTAAAAGCCAAGAGCAACTAAATAAGAAGATAGTTCACTTAGGTCAAGAGGAGCGATTGGCACTTCACAAAAGCAGTGATTCAGCTGGGCAGTCCCCATAAAATTGGTTCTGCTCTCTAATTAAAAAGCGCAAATCACAGTGACCATGAGCTCTTGGTCGAGTAACTAGCAGTGGACGTATTTCTCTTTCTCTATGAACACATCAATGTACCCATTAAACCTAGGAAATAAACACTTCTAAGTAGTTTTTTTTTCAAAGAAGTATATTAAAATTTGTTTTTCTATTCCATACAGGAAGAATTTAATGGAAAACCTGATTCCCTCTTTTTTAACGATGGCCAGCGAAGAATCGATTTCATTCTGGTATATGAAGATGAATGTAGAAAAGAGACCAACAAAAAGGGTTCAAATGAAAAACAAAGGGTAAGTTTTTTATGTCGCTTTCCTTTCTTTTTATTCCTTGTAATACTGTGAAATGAAAAAAATTATAAAGTGAAACTGGTGTCTGAAATACCGTATGCCCAATGTACCTTCATATTTTCTCTGCTCATTGTTCCCTCAAGGCATGTTTACAAAACAGAACAAAAAAATGTTACATTTGAAATAGAAACTTCCTGAGGCTCTTCAACCTCAGTGGGCTTCACAGCTGACGGCAGGCTTTCTTCCAAGGAGCCGCGTCTTGTGTCTGTAGAGGAGATGCACGTTCAAGCACCCACGGGCCTTTGTTTTGCAGCCAGATGGGAACGATGATGAGGGCATAGAGTCCCGGCGTTCAGCTCTTGCCCGCGCACAGTGGCGGGAACCTTTGGCATGCATTTTCTCACTTAATTCTTCTAATAACCTGTGAAGCGCATTCTGTTACATCATAGATGAGAGGGTTGACCCCTAGGTTCAACGCATGACCGAGGTCACAGACTCTCGTAGAAGAAACCACGGAGCAGAGGTTCAAGTGCTCGTCGTGAGTCTAGGACCTTGGCCTCCCCTGTTTTTCTTCTTTGCATCCGTTGCCACTTCGCCCCAAGCTCTTCCAGGTGACAGGCCCAGCCTATCCCAACATATCCAACCATTCTGTAGGCTGGGGTTGTAACAGCTGCCTGGATCTTCCGTACCTGAACCCAGACTGTATTGAACTAAAACAGGACAAAAAAAAAAAAAAAAAAAAGAGGGCATACATATAAATTTCCCACTTTGAAAAATCACTTCCTCTTTCTTTATTTTTATTTTTTCTCACATCTGTGCTATTCCACACACACACCTCTAATTGTCCCGCTCTGCACCTTTTCTCTGAAATATGTCATTCTTTATGTCATTCTGCTCATTCTTTCACACTAAGTGATGAAACCTGCTGAAGATGAGCCATCAGCCCTGTTGTGTTTTGGTCCCTGGTTAGTTGTGCCGGGAGGGTGCGCTTGGAGGTTCGGGTTTGCACGGCGCCAGCAGGGTGTGAGGCCGATGCCGGTTTGGCT
This sequence comes from Manis javanica, assembly GCF_040802235.1. Classification (NCBI taxonomy): domain Eukaryota; kingdom Metazoa; phylum Chordata; class Mammalia; order Pholidota; family Manidae; genus Manis; species Manis javanica. The sequence continues at coordinate 1,099,171 of NC_133170.1, read as the reverse complement.
GGGCGCTGCATCGCCGTGTACGGTACGACAGGCATCGCCTTGTGCTTGTCGAGTCGGGAGTGGCTCCCTGTTCAGCCCAGTGGGTCGAGGGTGCAGGTGGGGCTCTACCCCTGGCAGGCTGGCTCAGGGGCTTTGCCCTGCTCAGCAGGCTGCTGGACAGAGCCTAGGAAGTGGAACTCAGTTTCTGGCTGGAGAGCTGCTCTCAGTGGGGGCGTCGCCCCGTGGGAGGGGCACCGCTGGCTGCGTTTGCCTCCCCTACTAAACTGGCTGCATGACTTGGGTGAATTTTCTTACCCATGTTGTATTTTATTAATATTTTGGAGGTGCATGTTATTTTTACATTTTGACATCTCTGAAATCAGGGTACATTTTACAAATATTATACCATAATTTCAGTGGCTGAATTCTTTCTTATTGGTATGTAATATATTGGCTCATCATAGTCAGTGGCATCATAGATTCAGGAAAATGGGAATCCCGATGTCTAGGCTATAGGATTATGATTAGGATTCAATAAAATATTATATAGCAATGTTATTTAAGTTTTCAGCACATATTAGATAATAGATGTTAATTGCTGTGTCTCCCCTTTTATTTAGGGTTTTCTTAAAACAATGCATTATTAGTTAAAAGTGTGACCTGTTACTGATTTTATCAGTAGAGGAAGTAGATTATTTTATCATTTTCCTGTGGCCACTAAAACATGTCCTGTGCATTGAGCACTGTATGAAATAAGTTAAATAAATCTAATCCATTAAAGCATAAAGGCAACAGATCTGGCCTGATGGGGGCTTCAGTGCCGGGGGAGGGTCCCTGGAGCTGCTCACATCATTACTGAGTCCTGGACCTGCTTCCTCAGAAACAGGGGTCCCAGGCAAGAGGAAAAACCATCATTAACTTGGCATCATGAACACAGGGTACATAGACCACAGTGTGGCTTCTATGAGGCATGCTTTGAAGTGCTTTGAGTCTGTTTTTGTACATGTCACTTTATTTAGTCTCCATCATTTGAGCTTTGGAATCACAGCTTTCGTGATTGGAAAACACTTGCGAGTTCCACCGTGGAGAACGTGAAGGTTCCTGTGGGCAGGATCCTCCCCTGCCCCTAAACTGCCTGGTGATGTAACTGGGCTGCTGCTCGGCAGCTGCTCGGCTGCTGCTCCCACGCCCTCGGCGATGAGCTGTCACTGACTGAGTCACTATATAGAGCGCTGCCCAGTGCTCCCGGGGGGGTGGGGGGACAGGGGCAGGGATGAAGGAGGATTACAGACCTGCAGACTGTTGGATACAGACATGATTCTAGTGCTCAACCTGTCACCCAGAGAAAAAGCCAGGTAATAAACTCTTTCACCCCAAGAACGTTCCATTGTCATCTCTCCGTCTCACTGAACCCATAGTGAACCTCCCTGGGGCTGAAACCCACTGGCAAGACAGTTGGTGACGCTGGCTGCCCTCCTGGGAGGGGTGCTTCAGCGGGCTGCCCCTATGGGAGGGGAGACAGTCGGTTGTCCTTCAGTGCACATGTGGTCTGAGGTGGCGTGCCTCCTAGAGGGCTGGGCCCCACCCCAGGGCTGGAGGCAGGTGGAGGTGATGCCTGAGGCAGTAGGGGTGACCCTTGGTATAGTAAGTGGGTCTTTTGAGAGGCAGAGTGCCCGTGAGGCAGTAGGGACTGTGGGTTGGCTGCTTCTCACAGCATTAAAGACGTCTGCAGAGGAGAAGGACACGCTCCTGAAAGAGACACAAGAAATGGCAGCATGAGAACGTGAGGTGCGAGCTGCTGTGGGTGAGTGAAGACCGAAATGGCACTGATGCAAGAGGAGGCCGCACAAGAACGCCGGCTGTGAAGGGCCGTGGAGCAGGAGAGACACTCCGTGTCTGGAATGGTGTCACTACGAGGTGCTGCGGGGGTGGCACAGGATGTCCTGGTAGCCTGAGAAGCGGCAGGCCGCCAGGTGCCGGGGGGCAGGGGGAGGGTGCAGTGGAGCCATCAGCCCCAGAAATGGAGCGGAGGTTTGACGAACAGGTCGGGGTGGGGGGGCTCTGCTGGTGCCGGAGGCACCGGCAGCCACAGGTTCCCCCAGGAGAGGTGCAGCCCCTCCCCAGGCTGTGGAGCCCCCTGTGCTCTGCCCCCGTCCTCAGCCTCAAGCAATGGAAGCACAAAAGGAAATACAGTCTGCTACTCGAAGGAAGAGTCTAAAGGGCCCCGTGAAGGTCACGAGGACCCAGATGTGGGCTGATTTGGTAAAGACAGGAGCCGACAGAGAGAGATCGGATGGGAAGTCAAGTGGACTCTTACTGGAGCTGTGGCAGCAATGGAAACCGGAGCGGCGGTTCCAGCCGCTGAAGACAAAGAAGCAGAAGCCAGAGACAAAGCGACAGGACTGGCCTGTGTGTCTGCAGGACTTTCTGCTGGAGAGGCTGGAGAAGGTGGGCATTGTAAGGCCCACCCGCGGTCCTTTTGGTTAACTCATGTGAGTAGAACTGGTTTGAATACAGCCAGGATGACCACTTGGTGGCAGTGGGTCTCTTCAGGCTTGAGGGCTGTAATCTGTATATTGTATTATGTTATTATGGACTTCGGTCACAGTATTCCAGCTTCCTTGCACAGGAACCATTGCAGAAGGCTGAGAGCACATAGATTGAGAGGTGAGAGGTGGAATGTGGGAAAAGTGAAGGTCCCCATGGCCAGGATTCTCACCTGCCCCTGGTCAGCTAGCTCACTGCACATGGGGGCAGTAAGTTGTTATTGACTCTATGTAAAGAGCTCTGCCCAGTGCTCTGGGCAACACGGTGGCACGGCTGCAGGAGAGCAGAGGCTGGAGTGGTGGCAGCACCGAGGACAGAGGCTGAGACGGCTGTGGGGACGGAGAGGCCCAGAGGCAGAGACTGACTTGCTCTGAATGGACAGGATTCTAGTGACTGACCTGCCACTGTGGAAATGAAGCTGGATATAAACCCTTTCACCCCAAGAACGTTCCATTGTCGTTTTTCGGTCTCATTGAATCCATAGTGAGCTTACCCGGGCCTGAAACCCACTGGCAAGCCATCCACCGTCATCCCTTTCAGGCCTTACTCAGGGTTTAAGACAACATGAAAGAAAGGCAATTTCAAAATCCTGTTTTCATTGGAAGGGGAAAAAAACGACATCTAAATCATACTGATTTCCTAAAGCAGCCTGAGGTTGGCTTTGCCAGGGGCTGATCTAAAGGGTACTGCTCAATACAGTTTCAGAGTTGGAGAGGTTAGAGGTGATAGGCCGACAAACATCAAAAACACAGCGTCTTTCCCTGAGCAAAAGAGAAAACATGTTTTTAGCTGACTCCCCAACTAGCACATAAATTTATCCCCTGATATGAGTGGAAATACTCTGAAATGTAACACCTTCCTTTAAAATAAACATTCTCTCTTAGGCTGTGCGCCGGGTTGATCACACGTTGTGCGGTAATCGCTTGTTTAGCCTGTTCTGTCCTTGGCGCCCCATCAGGCTGAAGGTTGTTTTCTGCAAGTAACAAGAAAAGCGAGCTCCAAATGGCATAAGGGCTAAAAGCAAGTAAGAACTTTCCCCTCTGAGAAACAGCCTGGCGGCAGAACACTTCTGGGCTAGGGAGGCACTCGCTCAACGAGGTCATCAGGAGCCCGGGCTCACTCCCTACGGCGCCCTGCCAGCCTCAGAAAGGGCCTGTTCTTGAGACGACCTGGCTTTGTGAAGAGATGGCTGCGGCGTTCCCAGGCATCCGGAGGCGGGAAGAGGGAACGCCCCTTTTTATGGGGGAAGAAGGTACCCCTGGAAGGGCCCTAAGCAGACTGCCCGTCACCATTCCTTGTTAATCACAGGTATGTTCCAAGGACAGCTACTGGCAAGGTGAACAGAATTACTTGCCTCCATTAGCTTAGACCCACCACTATGAGTCTTTCATCTGAATCCCCTGGTCACCCAATACTGAAAAACCTCAGGCTTGTCTCAGAAAGGACAGGAGGACAGTGACGGGTCAGTGACCGCGCTCAGCATAGTGCGTGATTGATTGTATCCGGGCTAGTGTGACCTACATGGTGAAGAGCAAAGATGTTTTGAATACAGCAAACTCCTACATCCTCTCCAACTCCAGCTCCGCCTGACTAGGAATGCTTCTGCCCCCTTTTACTGAGCTGCTAACTAACAAGTGGCACAGTTGATCTATTTTGAATTTCATTTTGTCTGACACTTGGCCTCCCTTCAGACAGATGAGTCTATGACCGAGGGATGCTGCAGTTCAGGCGCCATGAAGAAGGTGAAGGGGCCCGGGGAGCACAGAGCGGTGTAAGCGGTTCTCAGGGTGCCTCCTAGTTACTTACTCTTGAATGTGCAGGTTCTACTCCTAGAAGGTGATGGGAAATTGATTTCCTCGAATCTGATGAAAAGTTTGTATGTGGAAGTATGAATTTGGATTTCATATTGAACTTTAGGAATTCTTTAGTGTGTGGCAGAAGGATCTGATCGATGGAGACTGTAGAATAAGAGGTTTTTTTAAAACAAGTATAAACTAAGTTATATCCAAATTTTTGAATACTGTGAGACAGCTGAGTGGCTGCAGAGCCTGTGAGCCTTTTAAACTGTCACCGTTGTTTCAGGTGCGTCGCTGAGGCTGGAGCTGTTTGCTCCGAAGCCGGATGAGATCTCTTTGGAAATGTTCCAAAGTTCATCAGAAAGTTCTCATTCAGTGAACACAGTATATCACTCCTTTTATTGAGGTCTTACATCCTAGGAATGTTTTATAACATTGTGCATGAAGATCTTGTACATTATAATGAACTATTATTTAAAATGTTTGATATTGTCAGAAAGTAGCGTTTTAAATTGCAGTTTGTGATTTATTACTCTGTGTAACAAAAAGAAGTCTTTTGTTTTTCACATCTGTCTAGGAACCTTTGATAAACTTTTTTTTAGCTGTTAACAGTTTCTAATCTAAGGTTTCTGAAAAGACCATGTTGTCTATAAATGATGCCATTTCGCTCTATGCCATTTCTAATTCTTCCCTGTTCTTGTCTATTTGTGGTTTTATCTCACAAATAAAACCAGTAGTACTCACCGCTATGCAGCTCCTGATTTCAATGGAATATTTCTAAAGTTCTCTATTAAATAGCTTACCTGGTATAAATTTTGGGTAGTTTTCTTCTAAAAAGTTAAAGGAGTTCCCTTCTAGACCTAGGGTCTAAGTTTTAAATTTTACCAAGTGCTTTTTTTCCCATCTGTTGAAGTGATCCCCTGGCTTGACTCCTTGTTAAGTCTTACATGCATTTAATATATGGTTATTTGTGGCTAACAAGACTGAAACTACCAGTCTGGGTAACTCAGAAATCTGTCATTACTGACTTCAGCATATAATGTATAATTTTCGTAAGTCATTAGCTTCCTACTTATGCCAATATTATGTTAACACAGTTTATTTGTTCATTTATAATTCATTAAAAAGCATTTGAGGTCACTTCCAGAAATGAATCAAGAGTAGAAGTAATTAGATGAGCGAAGCAGGGTGACAGAAATGTAAAAGCCAGAAAAATAAAATGAAGCCATGTGTCAGAGTAAAGTTAACAAAATGATTATTAACCATAGGGTCCCATTCAGACATCGGAGTTCAGCTATAGATTTGCCTCTGAGCGTCCTAGTAGCCAAAGAAAATAGGGGATGTTATTAACTGCAGAGTCTAAAGTTTCAGTATGATAAAAACAAAGCTGGTTGTTCAAAGTAAATATGTTTTTCTGGTCTCAGGATCTCCCAGAAAGAAATTTATCCCATAAAGCCTCATAAAGGGGAAGACATGATTGAATAGATTTAACATTGGCACACCTTCTCCGAATTGAAGAAATAAAGGGATGGCAGAAGGGATTACATAGAACCAGGACAGTATAAATAATTTCCTGGAAATAGTATGTTTACCACAGATAGTCCTTGAATTGGAAATATGAGGCTTGTGTGAAGCTAGGTCACGAAGAGATGACGGCAACCAGTGTTGTGGGTTTTCACCTTCCCAGATAATTTTCGTAGGTGTTCTGCCTTTTGTTTTAGGGAACAAATCAGGAGTAGCTTCAATTCCTTCACATTTTAGACAAAGGCGGGGGGCTCTTCTTTATATTTTTGTCTCCTCCTTTTACACCTTACTTGCTTATACTAAGATTGTAGGTTAAAAGGAATAAATTAAATTAGAATCAGCAGTTGCAAGTTAACAGCTACAAAATGTGTTGCTGGGTTAAGCATGTTTGGTTTTATTTTTGAGAACTCAGCACAAGAGCGATGAATCCAAATCCTGCTTATTTCCAAAATGGAAAGTGTCCTTGGGCCCAATCCTTAAAAGCAGTAAACAGGGGATGGTGAAATCCTACAAGACCGGATTATGCCATTTCATCTCACAAAGATGCAGAGAATATAAAACCCTTTCCTGATTGGTCCTTCTGAGGCCTGGCCTTAGGTTTGAATGAAGAAGTTGTCATCTGCCCTCGTCCCAAACAGTTCCCCGTATCACACTTTTAAAAGGGCCTTCTCTATAGGAGGGCCTTGGGGTTGGGAAAGATCAACTGTACTGAATTTTTCTTATAGACCAGGCTTGAAAGGGACAAACTGTCACAAAAGAATAGCTGCTTGTGTGCACAGGAAAAGCATGTCCTGGAAAATAGTATTTCGTACCTTTCTGCTTTGATTGTTAAAAGTCAGTTGTCCAGGACCAACATCCTGTACTTACTGAGTAAGACTCTCCAGGAGAGGCCCAGGAATCTGCATTTTAAGCAAGTGCTCCAAGTTGTTAATATAAGCAGTAAGTTTGGAAAACACAGCATTAAAATGTTTATTGTAGTTATCTCAGCAGTGCATCATAGGTAATTTTTTTCCTTCTCAAAAAAATTCTGTTTTCAAAATTATCCAAAAAGAGTATTTATTTCTTTGATAATTACACAAAAAATATTAATTTGAAAAGAAAATTTGAAAGTGAACTTTGGTTGAGTTTTCACTTCCATTCTACTCTTATTTAGAAGCTCTTTTTTTTTTAATCCCCTCATGGACAGACATTACCTACTTGAGCAAATTCTTCATTAGCTCAATCCATTGACATTAAAAGCTTTATCACCAGCATGTGAATTTAAGTCCTGATTAAATAATTTATTCCACCAACATTCTCAAGCACATGATGTATAACTAATAGCCCTTAGGAAGTTAAACAGTAATTTTTTGCACATCTCAAGTACCTTGACTTACTTCTCATCAATCTTTGTAGGCTTAACGTCGATCGGCAGGTTGAAAAATACAATGACAGCACCATGAGTACTTCGACGAAGCTGCAAGAATATTGGAAATTAATCTGTGCATCTGTTTCATCCCAACTGATCTGTGCTGTCTTGTCATCACAGCATATTCAGTGATTTCTTAGACGTTACATCCCTTGCTTTTTATCCTGAAACGGCTGGGTGACATAAACAAAGTGGTAGATGTGTGTTTAGAGTCAGTGTCACTGTATAGTTCACAAGCCAGTCCTTCCCAGCAATGACTTCATGAAGCCAAATGAGATGCGTAATCTAATGCGCTTAGGGACAGAAACTCTTTAATGATGCCAGTCTGTCCTGGGGATCTCGGTTGCTTTGTTCTTTGTTTCTCTGACAGCTTTATTAGCCTCTCAAAAGGGGTATGAGCAGGTTCTGGGGTAGGACAGGTGTCCTGTCCTGTTTCACTTTGAACCCCCCGTCCTGCTCTCCAGCAACAGTGAGGGAATAGAATCACACACATCTTTTTGTGGTGAACACAGGTCTTCAGTGATTTACTCACTTTGGCTTTACTTGGTTAAGAAAAGTAGGTTAAAAAAAGATCTGTGTTGTACTGGCAGTGAGCTTCTCCCCTAGAGACAGAGGGAATTACAGCACGGCTGATGTGTGGTTGGGCTTTTCTCAGAGCCAGGGAGTCTATTTTAGTCAAAATACAGATCATAGACTATAGGACGTGGTTTAGGTTTTTATATGCAAGGTTTCCAGCAAGGCACGTAGATCATTTTTAGATAACAATCGTGTGACCCCAGATATTTGTTTATTCAAAAGATAGTTATTGAGCAATGACTCTGTCAGGCCATATGCAATATTAATTTTCTTTCATTTTCAACACTGAAGACAGTTCTACTCCGGTTGTTTTTAAATGTCAAGAACACTGTTACTTATCTAGGTGTAAATTCCACAGAGAAGTAAAGATGGTGACTTCCTATCACAGAGACTTAAGCAATCTTCTCATCAGTAAGCGTTTTTTCCTGACATCCGCCTGTTTGGCGAGCAGCACATATATGCTAATTGGCTTCAGCTACGTAACAGACCAAGAAGACTGGTCTGATCCATCCTTAAAATGGTCCACTAGCTTGTTGTGAGTGGCCTTGCCAAAGGAAAATGACAGGGACTGTCTATTAAAGTAACACTGAGCTGATACAGTAACACGCTTAGCAAATAAAAATGTCCTACCCTTCATCACCTAGTTAAGCATTTATAGTGAATGGTAAAATAGAGGGCATTATAAACCAGCCCTGGGGTCTGCCAGTTCTCTAAGAGAAATCAGGTAGAAACCTCAGGCATTTTTTGAAAAGAACTAGGTAAGAACTCAGAGAGGATAAATTAGTACAACCTTCCTGGAGGGCCGTGTGGTGATACATGTTAAAGAACTTAGAATTGCATCCACTCTTTGACTTAATATTTCCGCTCCAGAATTTTATCCTGAGGACATAGTTATGGGTCCACAGAGACTGTTCTACAAGAATTTTCATAATAGAGGAAAAATTAGAAACAACTTAAATATCCAGCAATTTGAGATTAAATTAATTACAGTATAGCTCTCTGAGAGAATGTCACCACACCATTAAAATGAAATGAAAGAGAAATATTTCTAATGTTTTCAGCATCTATGATATTCACATGTGCTGTGCAGTCTTTTCAGTGACACAGAAATGGGGCAAAAGAGAGAAGCTATAAAGAGGTGCTCATATCCTTCAGAGAATGAAAAGGATATAATATACATCCGTCAGATCCAGAGAAGGTGGTCCAAGGCCCAAGGCGGCCAGGTGGGGTGCAGGTGTACCTGGTTCATTGTGGTGCCCACGTAGTGCATTGCCTACAAACTAAATGCTTGTGGGCCTTTGTCTGACAAGTCTGTCAGCATCATTTTCCCAACAGCCTTTGCACAGATGCTTCATGTCTCTGTGTCACATTATGGTAATTCTCACAATATTTCAAACTATCTCATTATTATTTTATTTTCTGTAGTGACCTCAGTGATCAGTGATCTCTGATGCCACCTATGGCAACTCCAGCCTTGTGAAAGTATTTCTTAAATAATAAGACTTGAGATTGAAAATACTCCTTGATCCGTGGGCTGCAGAATGGGTGTCGGGCAGCAGGCATGAAACAACACCCGTCTCATCGCACATCTCCGTCAGGGCTCCGTCAGGACCGACCGCTCCTGTATGACAGCAAACTTAATACATGTGTGTGTGTGTTCTGTCCGCCCCACCCAGCAGCCGTTCCCCCATCTCTCTCTCTGCTCAGGCCTCCCTGTTCCCTGAGACACAGTGATACTGAAATTAGGCCAGTTAATAGCTCTGCAGCGGCCTCTGAGTGTTCAAGCGAGAGGATGACGCACCATCTCTCACTTTAAGTCAAAAACTAGAAACAGTGAAGCCCAGTGAGGAAGGCCTGTTGAAAGCTGAGATAAATGAAAGCTGGGCCTTTTGTGCCAAACAGCCAAGTTGTGACACAAAGAAAAGTCCTTGAAGGAAATTACAGTGCTGCTCAGTGAGCACACGGGTGACAGGAGAGGGAAACCTCCTTCCTGCTGATGGGGAGAAAGTGCCAGTGTTCTGGGCAGAAGATCAAACCAGCCCCAACAGTCCCTGTAGCCAAAGCCTAATCCAGAGCGAGGCCCTGACTCTCTTCAAGTCCAGGGAGGCTGAGAGAGGGGAGGAGGCTGCAGGAGAAAAGCTGGGAGCTGGCAGAGGCTGGGTCAGGAGGTTTAAGGAAAGAAGGCGTCTCCATAAGTAAAAGTGCAGGGGAAGCAGCAGGTGCTGACGGAGAAGCTGCAGCAAGTCACCCAGAAGATCAGCTGAGATAATGAGTGAAGGTGGCCACAGTAAACGACAGATTTTCAGTGTAGACAAAACAGCCTTCTTTTGGAAGAAGATGCCGTCTAGGATACCTTTCATAGCTGGAGAGGAGAAGTCAGCGCCTGGCTTCCAAGCTTCCAAGGACAGGCTGACCCCCTTGTCGGGGCTAATGCAGCTGGTGACTTTAAGTTGGGGCCAGTGCTCACTGACCTTCTGAAAATCCTGGGGCCCTTAGGAATTCTGCTAAATCTACTCTGCCTGTGCTCTAGAAATGGAACAACAAAGCCTGGACGACAGCACATCTGTTTACAACACGATTTACTCAATATTTTAAGCCCACTCTTGAGATCTGCTGCTCAGAAGAAAGCGTCCTTTCCAAGCATTCCTGCTCACCGACGGTGCACCTGGTCACCAGGAGCCCTGGCGGAGATGTGCAATGAGACGGGTGTTGTTTCATGCCTGCTGCCCGACACCCATTCTGCAGCCCACGGATCAAGGAGTATTTCCAATCTCAAGTCTTATTATTTAAGAAATACTTTCACAAGGCTGGAGCTGCCATAGGCGGGGATTCCTCTGATGATCTGGGCCACGCTAACTGAAACCTTCTGGAAAGGATTCCCCGTCCTGGATGCCACGACCAACACCCACGATTCACGGGAAAAGGTCACAACACCAACATGAGCGGGAGTTTGGAAGAAGCTGCTTCCAACCCCCACGGAGGACGCCGAGGGGCTCGGGCTTCAGGGGCGGAAGTCACGGCAGATGCGGCGGAAGCAGCGGGAGAGCGAGACCAGGAAGTGGGGCCTGAGGACGGGGCCGAATCGCTGCAAAGAAATTGTTCATGAAAGGAAGAGTCAGTCTATGCGGGAAACTTCATTTCTCAAAGTTGTCTTACTTTAAGAAATGGCCGCAGCCCCCCAGCCTTGGGGCGCCCCCACCCTGATCAGCCGGCAGCCGCCGCAGGAAACAGGACCCCCCCACCTGGAGAGAGGTTACGAATCGCTGGGTGCTCAGAGGATGGTGAGCACTTTTTAGCAATATAACATTTTGAATTAAGATATTTGCACTATGGCTTTAGAGATAAAGCTGTTGCACACTTAATAGACTTCAGTACCATGTAAACGTGACCTTTACCTGCGCTGGGAACCAGCCATTCAGCTGTTGCTCCACTGGGGTGTTGGCTGTACCGTGGTGGCCTGGAAGCCGACGTGTTTCTGAGGCCTGCCTGGAGGCCGTCAGCAGAGGGAGGCTGAGGGACTGAGCCTGGAGTGATCGGCGTGTGGGAGTCGCGGGGAAGCGCGTCACTGCTGTCCCACCAGAGGGATCAGGGTCGCTGGGTGTACAGTGTGCAGGCCAAGCGGGTTGGGGTGCCCTATTTTTGTTGAGACATTCGGCATTAAAAAAGGGGATGTGAGACTTACGGCCTATGGGGAAGAGAGGATTTGTTTTTTAAAGGAATGAGGAAATTCAAACAAAGAGGAAGAGGATGAAATAATAGCTGACATGTCTCAGGACTGACTGCTCATCAGGTCAGATGCTGAGGACCTCACACCCGGGCTCACCCTACTCGCAGGGCAGCTCCGGACGGCGGGTCTGCGCCCCACACATGCCCGGCGTCGCACAGGGAGCGCACAGCCGTCTGGATTTCGGTTTCCACTCTGAATCTGACCGTCATGCCCATTATTTCCCGGGAGAGAAGCAGAAACTGCAGGAGCCAAAAGGACTGTTTGGTGGCTGAGATCCGAGGGGCGAGGCCGCTGCTGCGGGGAGGGGCTGTGGCCTCAGTGAACAAGCTCCACCGACAGGGACCGCGTCTCATCAGCATGTTGGGGTCATGGCGATGCAGCTGACCCAGGATGGGAGCAGTTTATGTCTGGAGTGCGGTGTGCGGCGCAGACCCGCCCTCCTGGCATGTGGTGTGGGGCACGGACCCACCCTCCTGGCATGTGGTGTGGGGCGCAGACCCGCCCTCCTGGCGGTGGTGTGGGGCGCAGACCCGCCCTCCTGGCATGTGGTGTGGGGCATGGACCCACCCTCCTGGCATGTGGTGTGGGGCGCAGACCCGCCCTCCTGGTGGTGGTGTGGGGCGCAGACCCGCCGTCCTGCGCGGCTGGCTCACCCAGGCTCTCCGAACCGCCCCCCTTTGTCGTCCAGGTGCTCAGACTGCCCGGTGGCTGGGGATCAGCTCAAGCTCTGCATGTCCCGAGCTGTCTGGCGCCAGCACGCTCCACGTTGAGCTCTGCCTCCCCGCCCTTCTCTGCCGTGTCCTGTACACAATCCCTAAGTGGAAGTTCACCGAACATTTCCGGGGCTCAGGGAGGGGAGGTCAGCTGCTAGGCTCAGTGATTCTAACCCCTCCGTCCACTCCTGGGGTTACAGGCAGCCATTGATCCACCATTCACTCCATTTATTCATTCATCCACCAGGCATTTATTCCTGTTTATGCTGCCATGGGCCTGTTATGAGTGCTGAGAATATTCAGATTAAAAGACAAACATCCCTGGGGGCAGGGATGGTAATTGAAGAGCAGGTGGAGCCAAGAAAGGATTTAATAGTCTTACAAGGTGTTTCCCGGCTGAGGAGTAAGAACAATAAAAAGGGGAGAGTGAGGCGCGGGGAGGAGGCCCCTGAGGGCCCGGCGGGGGAGGGAGTGCGTCCTGGCCCAGGGCAGCGGGAGGAGAGCCGCCCCTCGGGCAGGGGGTGCCGTCAGCTGGGGTGCCGGAGCTCCCTGGGCGCGGGGCCACCCCAGAAGGGGTCCCACCCGACCTGGCTTCCTGTGCCACCCGGAGGGCGTCAAGGTGCCTAACGGGCAGGAGGCCCTGTCACACAGTTCTGTGACTTCTTTCCACCAGCACTTAGTCATCAAAACACCCTTGTGCCCCCTGGCGAAGCCCCTTTGGCCATCTCTCCTAGTCTGCAAACCAGAAGGACATTTGTTCTGTGGGAACTAAGACCCTCGGGCCTGAGCCGGCCCGTCCTGACTCTTGGAGGGTTTGGGACGTGGGTCCCACCTGCGTGGCTGGGAGGCAGCTGGGGTGCCCGCCGGACAGCCCCGGGGGAGGGTCAGGATCCGGGCCACCCAGAACCCCCGCCCCTGCCCGAGGTTTCAGCTAGCGAGGCCTTCCTAGTTCTGTCACACTGTCGCTGAGGCTCTTGCTGGCAGGTAACAGACAATCTGCTTCCAGCAGACAAGGGTTCTGTCAGAAGGGTGTCGGGAGCTCGTGGTTCTGAAGGGCTGGACTAAGAGGCCTGCAGCTGAGCCGGCCAGGAGCAGGGCCCCCTTCCCTCCACAGAGACAGCCAGGACGAGAGAGCACAGCTGCTGGCCGGGGCCCAGAGTTGCTGGTGTGCCCACTGACCCGCCGTGGTCCCCAGAAGCTCCATGTCTGCTGTCCCCGGGCCTGGCATTTGCCCCCCAGCCACCCCCCCGCCTGACCTGGCTTCCTGCGCCACCCGGGGTGCATGGTGCATTGACAAGGCCTAGCTCGGGCAGGATCTGAACTTCACGGGCGACCAGGAAGCGGCGTCTGTTTTGTGTGCTGGAGTGTGTGCGGGTTCTGAGGGGACTGAAACGTGAGGCCAGGAAGAGCGGCCGCTGCCCATTAGAGCTGGAATGCAGGAGGGACTCGCTCAGCCCTCCGTGCCGGGGGACGTCTCAGGTCCCCGGATGCTGAGTTTCTCTGTCGTCCTATAGGTCTGTTGAGATTCTCTGACTCTCTGCACTTGGAGGACGCTCCCAGGAATTGTTTGTGGAATAAATGAATAAAGCGTCCGCTGGGTGTATTCGTCCAGCACTGGGCACATTCTGTGTGCCAAACCCGGTGTTGAACACGGTTTGCAGAGCCAGGAATACCTTTTACGCAGGATAGGAAGCCTCAGGAACGAGAGCAGAGACCCACGCAAGACTCAAAAGGTGAGGGTTGGGATGGAGAGTGAAGAAGCCTTGCTTAGATGCAAAGCAGGCTGAGTCTGACTGGCCTCCCAGGGTGAGCCTGGGGGTGTGGGATGGAGACCCCGGCAGGGGAGGGAGCAGGCCAGGCACAGTCGCCTGATGGGAAGGTGGGAAATATGCCCCTGGGGCTCCCCTAGCTCTCACCAGCTGGACTCGGCATCTGTAGGCAAGGTGCTCGTTCATTTTTAGGGGAGTGGTAGCACCTGCTGGCTTTTCGCTGTGTGTCTTGCCAGTGGGTTTCAGCCCCGGGCAGGTTCGCTATGGATTCAGTGTGACCAAAGAAATTGACAGCAGATTGTTCTTAGGGGTGAAAGGGTTTTTACCCCAGGCAGTAGGTCAAGCACTGGCATCTCTAACTCCGCCCAGAGCATTGGGCCGGGCTCTCTATATAGCGCAATAGCTTATTGCCTAAAGGTGTGGAAGCGGTAGCCTAGCAACAGGCCAGTTACATCATCAGGTGGTTTAAGTTCAGTGAGGGAGCCTCGCCATAGGAACCCCAACTTCCCCACACTGTGAAAGGGTCAACTTGTAACAAGCAATTCAGTGTGTCGTATTAAGGTCTTAGAACAGTGACATGTTATGAGTGTTGTATAATCATCCATTGAATAAATACAAGCAGAGCAATATTTGTTTCTGATACTTCCACAAAATAAGGTAGGAATTCCAGCTGGACTCAATTTTAGGCAAATACTAGGTGGTTTTTTTCACCTTTTGACCTGAGGCCATATCCACACAGCAGCATCTACTTTATTCATTAAGATGCTCTCCATGGTCTGGGCGGCTCGGCCCCACCTCTATGCCTCCTCGGTTGGCAAATCACGGATGGTGGGTGCTGCCTCAGCAAAGAGGCCCGAGGGCCGGACCCACTGCATTAGCAAGGTCCCAACCCCATAATTCGTCTCTATTTTGTTTAAAAAAAAATGTTTTTAATCCCACCTCTTCAGTTGTCTTCAGGGGGAGAATTGGTCTGGTTAGCTTAGCTTTAGGTGATGATCAGAAATAGAAATTCTAGTTTAGGTTCTTTAAATCACATGATCCTCATGAGAACCTAAAAAGGAAGCGAGTGAGGTCTTGTCCACTGTACAGATGAGGAAAATGAGGCTCAGGGGCTGTGTTTCCTGCCAAGGGTCATGACACTGGAACTTGAACACAGGCGGGCGAGCTTCAGCACCTGTGTGCGTCCCCCTCGTGTCCACCCCCCTTCTTGGCATCAGAAAGCAGTTATCTGTAAAGCCTTCTTTTGAAAGGTCAAACAAGTCTCTACTTTTACATGCTTCCCTGACACAGCTTGGCAAAAGCGTAACCGGGTAGACTTTAATATCAATAAAAGCAGTGTATTCGGTGTCCTTTTAAAAGGCCATGTAACATGGACAGATTAGCATTAGTTAATCAGTTTGCTGTTTTTGTAGATTTATGTGTTTACAGCTTCACGACCTCAAACTTGCAGAGAGCAAAGTTCTTTCATTTTTGCCAGAAATGTTTTGTTGTTTTACAGAATTTGGTCAAAGTGTACGGAGATGAAACATACACACCCAAAACGGAACAATTTGACTAACTGGTATGTCCAAAATGCCAGAGGACACAAAAGACTACACTCATGTGCAGGCCCTGTTGTAAGCTGAAAAAAAAAAAGAAAAAGTCCTTGGGATTGTGCCAAAGCCACAGATTCTAATGCACTTAATACGGCCCCAAACCCATGGGGACAGCCAAGGGCCTTCCAGAGCGCTAAGGGGGTGCAGGAATTTGCCAGAAACCACACCCCCCGTTACCGTCACCGGAGCTCTTTCCTTGCTTCTGTGCGGTTTCGAGCAGATGTGCCTCTATCAGATTCAAACTGGTTTTGTTTTATTCTTAAAAAAGACCTTCTCTGCCCTTGGTAAAACGAAAAGGCCTAACATATTTCCCAACTTCCTTTGCCAGAGGAAAAGACAAGCGTATGAGTCCAACCTCATCTGCGGCGGCCTGCAGCTGGAAGCAACGCGGTCGGTACGTACGGCCGCCTGCCCTGCCCCCGGCTCAGGGCCGCCCCTGGACCCGCGCCCGCGGAATGCGAGGTCGGCGTTTGATGCGTGCAGCGTGTGCTCGTTCGCTGCAGGCCGCAGCGCAGTCAGCCAGAACCTGCCTTCGGGAACGTGTGTTTGCTTCTGATCCAAGCCAGCAGATCTTATTTCCCCGCCAAAGAATGGGATTCTGAATGCATGTATAAATGATTGTTTTCTTTTAAGAACCTTCTGAAAGGTTTTTTATTATACAAATAATAGTTTGACCCAAAATTAGAAAATGTGAGTAGTGAAAATAAACATCACCTGTGTGTTAATTGTCCATAAATAATTGGCTGAACTTTTTTATTGCTCAAATACATACATTTTTCCCTTTCAAATAGGGGAGTTATTATTTCACAGTTTTATAATTTGCTCCTGCCCCCGTGATAGAAAGTAAATGTGTTTGTTTCAATACATTATTCAGTATCTTCCTTTAATGGCCATAAAACTGGACACTGAACAGATATATAATAAATTAAACAGTCCTCTTCTAGGTTTAAGAAATTTAAAATAATCATTATAATTACAATGCTGCAGTGAATATCTGTTTTTATTTTTAGTCACTAATTTGGATGGAATGGTGAGCCAAATAACAAGGTTGCTTTTTTTCATTTAAAATACTAGTCATTCTATGAAATAATTATGATAAGGAGTTTACTTTCTCCATGATTTGAACCAAGAAGTGATCTTTAAGGTGACATTGATGATGGTTTGCAAATCTGTTTTTCTTATATCCTCACTTTGGCCACTTGTGCGTGTGTGCATGTGTGTGTGCGTGTGTGTTCGCTTCAACTACCAGCAACTTAAGAAAAACCCATGTGCTTTAAATAGTAAGAATGGTTGCTTCAGTTTCCTGGTTCATGTTTTTTCTCCCAATGCAGATTTTGGACGACAAGCTTGTGTTTGTGAAAGTACATGCCCCGTGGGAGGTGCTAAGTACCTACGCTGAGATCATGCACATCAAATTGCCTCTGAAACCCAATGATCTGAAAACCCAGTCCTCAGCCTTCGGCAACTTCAACTGGTTCACCAGAGTCCTCCGAGTGGATGAAAGCCTCATCAAGCCCGAGCAGGAGTTTTTCACTGCCCCGTTTGAGAAGAGCCGGATGAATGACTTCTATATCCACGATAGAGATACTTTCTTTAACCCAGCCACCAGGAGCCGCATTGTAAGTCTAAACCAAGTTCCACTGCTGTCTTGGGACCTGCTGTTGAATAATTAGCAGTTTGATTTGGTTGGTTTAGTTTTGTTTTTAAAAGCTGCCCAAAAAACAGAAATGAAAAGCAAGATGCCTACAGAACAGCAGGAAACAGTGATTGCTTTCACTGTATGAACCACACTTTCTGTTTTGGAATCTTTTTAGGTTTACTTCATCCTCTCCAGGATCATGTATCAAGTAAGGAACAATGTCAAAAAGTTTGGGATTAACAAGCTCGTAAGCTCCGGGATCTACAAAGCAGCCTTCCCTCTCCACGATGTAAGTCAAATGGCAAAAATGAAACAATACACCTCATGTACACTCCAGTGTTAATAAGGAAGGGCGCATTGTTGTGACCTTAAGTTTCTTCTTTGGTAAAATGCAGGTAGTTTGTTGCAAGATTGCAGGCTCATTTGGGGCAGGAGCCAGGGTTTGAGTCACCACTGCTGAATCCCCCAGGCATGAAGAAGGCCCCCAGTTGAAAGGAGTTAATGCAGGAACAGTAGTTCTGCCCCTTCTAGCTGGACAACCTTGGCAAAGTTGCTGAGCCCTTCTGTTCCACAGTTCCCCCATCAGTAAGGGGAGGATAGTGGTAGCACCTATCTCATGGAGTTGTCATGAGGGTTAAATTAATCCATGTCAGGTGTTAGAACAGCCCCTGGCATATAATAATAGTATAATAACCATATGAGTATTAGATATTTTCATAATTAACTGACAGATTATTATCAACCAAAAAAGTATTTGTTCTTTATAAGCACAACTTATACTTACTAGACCTTTACATTTATCATTTTCTGTAACACAGACTTTTTTCCTGCTGAAATTCCATTTTCAAACTGCCCTTGAATATCACAGAGCCTCTAAAAAGGCATCTGTTGGAGTTCCCGGCGTGATGGCAGTACCGGGGAGTGTTGACATTTTTATGGACTGTGTTCTGAGACAACAGTGGCTCCTCAAATTCAAGAGCACCTGTCCAGCCCATAAATGCTCTCATGAAATGAAAATTCAAAAGTGCAACTGCTGCAGACCCTTAATGATTCCATAAATGCAGGGTTATTGTGTCTAAGCTCTTTAAATAAATTCTGTCATTGACATAAATCCAATACTGTATTACATGGCAGTTACTTTGTTACACTTACTATCAGTGTATCGGAATCTCTGAGATCAAAGCACAGGGAGTCTGATAGTTGCTACTGTGTAGCACATGTATCTGTGGTTGGAAACCATGTTGAAAGGTAGTATGTAAGATAATAAAACTAGGGCACAAACAGCTACTTGATGCCCACGTGTGGAGAGCAGGGGGCTGGGTGGAGAAGCAGGCTCAGAGCTTCTGGCCCAGCGGTCCACCGTGGCAGTCTAGCTGGACCGTCCGTATGTTTTGTATTTGTGCCCCAACAGAATTAGTGAATATAGCATGACGTGTATGCTGGGGACGTTTGCAAACCGTTGCCGTGAAGGTGAACCTGGGATGCCAAGGTGCTATGGTATTCAGTTAGCATCGGCCATGCCCAGCTCTTCTCCACAAAAGCCTTTTATAGTTGAGTGGGTCACATCCAGGGTGGGGACTGGCCTCATGTGGCATGTGGCGGGCAGGGGAGGGAAGGCTGGCCGCTCCTAGGACAGGAGGCGGGAGGGGTCAGACGGGAAGCAGAGCAACAATCCGATCAGGGGCAGCAAGATTCTTTCCTGAATAAGCTAAGTGTGTAACATGATGTCAAGCTTTATTGTTGTTGTTTATATTCTACGTGTTCTCACAGAATAACTGCTGAACTGGGGTCAGAGAAGCCCAGGTTTTAGAACTGACCTTGTCAGTCACCAACTGCTCGCTGGTCCCCAGGTGCCCAGGTTGGGGGCTGGGCTGTCAACTGTTCCTCCACTGGGCCAGTTGGCACTTGACCAGCCCGGCACTTGACCAGCCCAGTTTCCATTAGGTAGGATGGGCCCACTTATGGGCCGTTAGGCACCTCAAGGGCTCCCACCAAGTACCTATGGGGTTCCCCAGGGTTGTAACAGCCAAGTGTTCCTCCTCACGCACATTCACAAGTGGTCCTACAGGGTTAGTAATGCCTCCATTAAGAATCCCCAAAGATTAGAGGGTTTGCCCGTCCCTTCCAGCAAATGAGAGGGCCTTATTCCCATACACAAGCCCGTGACGTGTCACGCCCCGGCAGAGAGGTCTGGGAGCATGCAGTTGTCATGCTCACCTGCCTGCTTCCGCCTCACAGTGCAACTTCAGCCGCCAGGCAGAGGACCTCAGCTGCCCCAACGAGCGGTACCTTCTGTACAGGGAATGGGCGCATCCGCGAAGCATATACAAAAAGCAGCCCTTGGATCTCATCAGGTGAGGTGTACAGGGGACTCCAGTGGGAAGGACCCGGGGCTGCCTGTGGCACCTGAGTGTGACAGTATGCAAGGGGTATTGCCAGCCAGGGAAGCTCACCCGGCCTTCCAACTTCCTTGCCTTGAGTTTTATTGAGGCTCCACTGATCTACTACCCATGGGGTCACTCTGCAGCCCCTTCCTCTCCCAATACCATATGGCTCAAAGTCCCAGCCTCTAATCACATGTTGGTCTCAATGGAATAAAAGTGAAGTTCCCTTATATGAGATAGAGAATCAACATATAAAAACAATAACTATGACAAACATCGGACTGAATGATGGAATATCAAAAGCTTTTCCAAGGACACTGGGGAAATGAAGATGTCAGCTAGCATATTTATTCCATGTTGAGTTATAGTTCCTCACCAATGCAACGAGATAGGAAAAAGTACTAAAGGCATGAGCATTGGAAAGAAAGTGAGGAAACAATCAGAGCAACCCCACTCACACCAAAGTGGGCCAGCTCTCACTCCTGTTGCCTGATCCACGTTGGCATCAGCCCTTCCTTTTCCCTGGGGATGCGCCCCTGGAGCTGGGCCAGTCCAGGGATGTTCTTCCAACGACTCCCACATGTTCCAGAGCTAGGTGCCCACTAGGCAAGCTCATGGAGCACAGCCCAGCTCCACGTGGAGATGAAGGTCTCATGGGGGCCTCGGGGCTACGTAAGTCTAGTCTGAGCCTGAAGTGAGCTGGTCTAGGAAGGGATCAGTGATGCCAAGTCCCCCAAACAGTCATCTCATAGGATTTCCCCATCCTTAAAGCCTGCCTTTCTGCCTGGCTGTGTCTGCCTCCCTCTCAGGAATAATCTGGTACTGGCACACCCCCTGCCTCCCGTCTTCCAACCCATCTGCCCAGCCCCATCCACCTTACCCCAGAGCCTGCACTATTCACTTTTGAAACGTGAGAAATAGAAGCCCTAGTTGTAAAGAATACAGGGCAGTGGGTCCCTGAGTCCCATCCATCCTGCCCCCTAGTCTCATGAAGAGTCTACAAATACTCTAGTCAGAGAGACATTCCACTGCGAATTAGTATTATTAGTCATTTTCTTCTTATTATTTGTGATTTTTTTCCCATTTGCTCTGAGGAAGTCCCCTAGATGAGCAAAAGCAGGGAACAGCGTGGCGTTCGCCTGTTCCATGCCCGGTGGGAGTGACCTTCCGGAGCCTGTGCAGTGCGCTGTCCTCACAGCGGGGATGACGACACCCCCTGCTCCGCCTTCCCCTCCTTTGCTGTCTTCTCATTTACTTCTTCCAATAGGCTGATGGTGATCAGTGCTTCTCAGACGTGTGAAATACTTGTTTCATTGTGGAATTTGAGGCCTGCTAGGAAAATGAATACGTTTTAAGATGCATTAAGTCAGAAGTTTAAGCTTAAAGCCTCCTTTACTGAAAATCAGAAGTTAAATGTTCAGATGAAGTTGCAGAGTGATTATATGAGTCTTCTAAAGATAATCTGTCCTTTTCAGGAAATACTATGGAGAGAAGATTGGGATCTACTTTGCCTGGCTTGGGTATTACACTCAGATGCTCCTCCTGGCCGCCGTGGTGGGGGTGGCTTGCTTCCTCTATGGATACCTCAATCAGAACTGTACATGGAGGTAACCGCAGTTTATTCCTTGTACCGTGCTGGGGAGGGGATCAGACGTGACATTATTGTCAGGGTTTCAGGCTGCCTGGGTAACAGAAGACCCCGCACAGAGCACTTGCTGGGTGACAGACCCCTTGTCCTGAGCATAGTAATGAGGTGAACCGGAAGATTCTTCGTTAGGAAATGCAGCCCAGTCTCTGACAGGATCATTACCCTTAGGAAAGAAAGGAAGGTCTAGGGTCGTCCTTGAACCTCTGGCCCCCAGAGAAATGCTCCACTCAGCTCTACAGATGTGTGGACCAAGAACAGCTCTAATTTTTCAGGGTTTTTTCAATGGCAAATCCAGTAAAACTGGTATCTTTATGCTTTCAGAAAGGACTTCTTAATATGTATTAAGAAATGCATGTCTAAAAACTCAAGTAAACATTGCCTTTAAGAAAGCAGCCCTAACAGTGTTAGGGGAGAGACTAGCAATGAAGAATCAGTTTGTGCTTGAGGTTGCACCATCCTAAAGGAGATGCATGGGCTCAGAGCGCTGGATTTCACCATCAGTCTTCTGAAGCGTGTGATCTCTCCACCTTGGTGGCCTCACCTTGCAGAAGAGACGCAGACCAAACCAGGCACTTGCTCTTGTTCAGCTGGCCTCTACCTGCACGTGGCAGGCGGATCGACATTCCAGCGCCGGGGATGCGCTAGCCGGTGACCAAATGTTTCCAGCCCCGAGCTTCCCAGCCTGGCTCCCTGGCCGCGCGGACGGATGGGCCGATCTCGTGTCTGTGTGCCCGAGGGTCTGGGACTGCACCACCAGGACTTCCTCCCAGGAAGCTGCTAGTTGGTCTTTGAAGTTCTCTCCTCTCTTACCTAAAAGAGTTGAGGGCCAAAGGCTGACTGTTCCTACCTCTCACCTAAATTTGCTTTTGACTTCTCCAGTCTTTTGTACATTGTCCAAAAGAAAAGCATCTCAAAAGTTCCCTTACAAAGAGCAGAGGAGCATTGGCATAAGATCCTTGACCAGTGGTCCTTTTCCTTACAATGCATTTTATACAATCACTGTGACAGTCACGCCACATACTTCCTCCTGACGCACACAGATTAAAGCGTGGGTAACTGGGGAGGATCTTGGGGACACAACCTGTGCTCAGAACTCCTTGGGCTTTAATTATTTAATTGTTAAATATTCTAAAAATGTATGCATTTGAAACATTTTTGGTTGATTTTATTACATACTGAGGTTCACAAGAATAGAAAATATATTTAAGGTGTAAGGAGTAATGATCCATTGCCCAGTTTAAGACAAAGGGCATTGGTGCCTGTGAAGTGCACCCCCTCACTTCCCACTTCGGAAATAACAACTGTACCAGATTTGGGTGTTTATCATTCCTTCACATTTACTCTATGTTCTTTAGCATGTATATTTGTGTATATGTGACATAATTGTCTATCAAAATACATTTCATTTTGTGTGCTGTTGAAAATGTGTAGGCATAAGTGGAGGGTACTATGGGCATTTCCTCTTCTATAAAAGGCCTATTCGAAGCTCATGCCCACCCCCCACCTTTAAAAATAACAGCTTTATGGGAATGTAATTCACATACCATAAAATGCACCCTTTGAAGTTGTATAATTCAGTGATTTTAAGTATATTCACATCACCACTTAGAACATTTTCACCCCCAAGACACTGCTACTCATCAGCACTGGCGCCCTAACCCTAAGCCCTTGGCAACCGGAAATCTCCTTCCTGTTCCTATGGGTTTGCTGATTCTGGACATTTCATCTAAGCGGAACCATGCAGTATGTGTGACCTTTTGTGACTGTCTTCTCTTACTCAGTACGATGTTGTCAAGGTCCATCCCTGTTGTGCCATGTGCCAGTCCCTCCCCTTTCGTGGCCAAATATGCCACCTTACAGCTACACACGTTAATCCACTCCTCAGTCGACATTTGGGTGGTTTCCACTGTTTGGCTATTAGGAATAATTCTGCTATGAACATGTGTATACACGTTTTTGTGTGGACATATGTTTTCAGTTCTCTTGAGAATATATTAAAAAATGGAATTGCTTGGCTATGTGATAACTCTACATTTAACATTTTGAGGAACTGCCAAAATATTTTCCAAAGTGACTGCACCATCTTACACTCCCAGTAGCAATATATGAGGAGTCCAGTCTCTCCACATCCTTATCAACACTTGGTATTACTGGGTTTAAATATATGTGTATATATATAAACCGTCCTCATGGGTATGAAGTGGTATGTTTAGTGGTTTAGTTTGTAGCCAACTGGTGTTGAGCATCTTTTCAGGTGTATATTTGCCTTTTGTATATCTTTGGAGAAGCATCTCTTCAAATCTTTAGTCCACTTTAATTGTGTTCCTTGTCCTTTTATTGTCAAATTTTAAGTGTTCTCTTTATATTTTGGATAAAGCCCCTCATTGGATATATTGCAAATATTTTCTCCCATTCTACAATTGTCTTCTCACTTTTTTTTCATGGTGTCCTTTGAAGCACAAAAGTTTTTAATTTTAATGAAGTTCAGATTACCTGATTTTTAAATTTGTAGTTCTGATCTCATATATTAGAAAGCATTTGTATTGAGAGTCATGAAGATTTTTCTCAATGTTTATCTTCGAAGAGTTTTATAGTTTTAGGTCTGTGATTCATTTTGAGTTAATTTATAAATGGTTATGAGGTAAGGGTTCAACTTTATTTTTTCCAGGTTTAGAGTCAGGTGTCCCAGCACATTTTTTATTTCCCTATTGGACTTTCTGGACACTCTTGTCAAAAATCAATTTGCCATAGTGTAAGAGCTTGTTTTTGGACTCTCAGTTCTTTTCCATTGATTATAGATCTGCCCTTTATGCAAGGATTACACTGTACTAATTACTGTAGCTTTGTTAGTAAGCTTTGAAATTGGAAACTTCAAAACTTTGTTCTTTTTCAAGATAGTTTTGGTTATTCTGAGTCCCTTGCCTTTCCATATTAATTTTAAGGTCAGCCTCTCCATTTCTGCAAAAAAAAGCCAGAGTCTGTAGGTCAGTTTGAGGACTAATGACATCTTAACAATATTAAGGCTTCCAGTCCATAAACATAGAATGTCTTTCTATTTATATCATTTTTAATTTCTATCAACAATATTTTGTAAGTGTTCAGTATACAAGTTTCAACTTCTAGTCTCAAATTTATTCTTAGTATTTTATTATTTTGATACTATTATAAATGAAATTGTATCCTTCATTTTTGGATTATTCACTACTAGTGTATAGAAATATAGTATATAGTTGCTTTTTGTATATTGATTTGGTGTCATATAACCTTGACGGGTTTCCTTATTAATTCTAATAGCTTCTTGGCAGAGTGCTTAGGATTTTAATATACATATCATGTCATCTGGAATATAATAGTTTTTTACTTATTCCTTTCCAGTCTGGAGGCTTTTAGTTTATTTTCCTTGTCTAGTTGCCCTGACTAGAACCTCTAGGACAATGTTGATCTTAGGAGAAAAACATTCAGTCTTTCACCATTAAGTCTGGTGCTTGTTGTAGAATTTTCATCAATGTTCTTTATCAAGGTGAGGAAGTTCTCCTGTATTCCTAGTTTTTTTATCCATTATTCTATTAATATGATTTATTACATGCACTTGTATGTTGAACTATCCTTGCCTTCCTGGATACATCCTACTTAATCATGATCCTTTTTATGTTAGTGGATTTGATTTGCTAGCATTTACTGAGGATTTTTGCATTTATATTCGTAAGAGATACTGGTCTGTTTTCTGTGATGTCTTTGCCTGGTTTTGGTATCAGTATAACACTGGTCTTGTAGAATGAGTTGGGAAGTGTTCTCACCCCTTTATTTTTAGAAGAGTTTGTGGAATATTGCTTTTAATCCTTTAAATGTTTGATAGTATTCACCAGTAAAGCCATCTGGACCTAAGAATTTCTTCATGGGGAGTTTTTTTTATTACTAATTCAGTCTCTTTACTTTTCAAAGGTCTATTCAGGTTTTCTCTTCTAGAGTCAACTTTAGTCATTTATGTCCTTCTAGAAATTTATCCATTTCATCTAGATTGTCTAATTTGTTGACATAGTTATTCATACTATTCACTTATAGTCCTTTTTATTTTGATAAGGTCAATAATATTGTCCCCCAATTTCATTTCTAGTTTTAATAATTTGAATAGTCTCTCTTTTCTTGGCTGGTCTGGCTGAAGATTTATCAACTTTATTGGTCTTATCAAAGAACCCACTCTTGTTTCTGTTCATTTTTCTCTCTTGTTTTTCTGTTCTCTATTTCATTTATTCCTACTGTTTGTCTTTTTTTATTGGAATATTCAATCCATTTATATTTTATGTAACAAGTATATTTAGATGTGAAAACATATTTATGCAGTCGTCTTTATTTACCTATGTAGCTCCCTGTACCAGTGTTCTTTTTTTCTTCAGATGAGTTTAAGTTACTGTCTCAAGTTAGTGTTTTTTCATTTAAACCTCCTTGAAGGACTCTCCTTGGTATTTCTTGTAGGGTAGGTCTGCTAACAACATTTTCTTTACGATTTTGTTTTTTGGCAATATCTTAATTTCTCCTTCATATTTGGAAAAATAATTTTGCTCGGTATAGACTACTTGGTTGACTATCTTCCTTTCAGCACTTTGACTGTATTCCACTGCCTTCTGGCCTCCATAGTTTCCGATGTGAAGTCAGCTGTTTATCTTACTGAGCGTCTTTATACATGTTGAGTCACTTTTCTCTTTCAGTTATCAAGATTCTTTCTTTGTTCTTGTCTTTTGACAGAGTCTGATGTGCATATGTTTGGATGTCTTTGAACTTAGCCTACTTGCAGTTTGTTGAGTTTCTTAGATGTACAAATTAGTATTTTCATCAAATTAGGGGCGTTCTTGGTCATTATTTTTTCACATGTGCTTTCTGCCCCTTTCTTTCTCTCCTTTTCCTTCTGGGACTTCTGTTATGTGCACATTTGTATTGTTGAGGGTGTCCCACCTACCTCTAAGGCTCTGTTCATTTTTCTTCATTTCTTTTTCTTTCTGCTCTTCAGACTGGATAATCTCCATAGACCTGGTGTCAAGTTAGCTGATTTCTTCTTCTGTCATATCTGCAGGGGATCCTCTCTAGTGAACTTTTCATTTTAGTCATTACACTTTGCATCTCTAGAATTTCTACTTTGTTCTTAATAATTTTTATCTGTTGCTATTCTCTATATGGTGAGATGTTCACATACATTATTTAGGCATGGTTCCTATTCTTTGAACATGTGTATAATTGCTTGTTTAAGTCTTTGTCTAGTAAGTTCAGTGTCTGGGTGTTCTGAGGGACAGTTTCTTTGCTTTTTTCCCCCTGTGCTATAGCCAAACATTTCTGTTTCTTTGCATATCTTGTATTTTCTGTTGAAAACTTGTCATTTTAAATATTATAATGCAGCAGGTCTGGAAATCAGACTATTCGGGTTTGATATTTCTTCTGTGGTCATCAGTGTTGCTGCTCTTCATTTACTTACTATACCAAATAAATTCTGTGAAATCTGTGTTCTTTATTCATGTGGCTGTGAAGTCTGTGTTCAATAAGCTTAGCTGTCAGCCAGTGGTTGGAGAGTGATTTCTTTAAATGCCTGGGAGCAGTCATTCTTTGAACTCTCACCAAGTGGCTCCATGTTTGTGTGCAGGGAATGCCCTCAGCACTCCAGACAGACAACTTTTCCTTAGCCTTTACTTCTTGTTTATGCAGAAGCTCAAGGTCAGCCAGAGGTGAGAAATTGTTTTCTCCAGTCTGTCCTGGCCACTTGTACTGTCCTACACATGCACATGGCCTTCTACAATTCTAAGAATTTGCTGGAGCTCTTTGAAGCTCCCTATGGACACCTCATTCCTCAATTTTTCCTTCTAAGTTTTTGGTCAACATCTTATTATTGCTTATTGGTAGTTATAATGCCTCTCGGGCAGTTGTAGTGTTAAATAATTATTGTTAATCACTTTCAACAGACACTCTGGGGATAGGGATGTTTGCACAGTATGAACTCTGAGGTTTGTCCAGGAATGACAAATTCTGAGAATGACTCTTTTCCATGGAGCTTCCGGTGACAGCTTCAAATCATGACAGTTCTCTGGGAAGAGGTTTTCTCTGGCAGTTGCAAGCCACTTCTGCTCCTTTCAGTGGCTCTAAGCCACCATGGTTGAGCCTTTTGGTTTATAAGGCCACCATGAGGCTGAGGATATGGGCATGGGAATAGGTCAAGTTAAAAATGCCACAAAGCTCACTATTTTTAATGGAAATTTTGTTGTTTTTCCTCAGATAAATACTACTTCAATTGTTTTAAGCCTTTGTGTAATTTCCAGAGTTCCGTAGAGGTTAATTATGACAAATTTTGCTAGAGTTCTCATTGCTTTTATGGAAAAGCAGTTTTCTAAGATCTTTACTCAAATATTCTAGAAGTTTTTCCATGTCCATTTGTTTTAATGAGTTATTTGCAAAGCTTACTAACATATAACTCCAATTCCATTCCCATAAGAGTCTAGTCTATGTGAAGGCTTCCCCTAGAGGGAGCAGTGTGCAACCTGCTATTAGTATGTTGTTAATGTGTAAATACTCTGGTGAATCATCCTTTGCCATTTCTGTGTGTTGCAAAACTTCTACCACTTCGTGGATATATTTTTTTCAATCCTCCCTTTAGGTCTTTAAATGAAATTCTCACTTTTAAAAGATTTTGAATGTATCAATATTTCCCTTTATGAATTATGCTTTTTGGTTTCTCATTACCAAAATTTCTCCTCTTCCAAGGTTATAGGGATAGTCTGTTTTTTTCTTAAGTTAGTATTGTTGCATTCTCATTTTCCACCTGGAAGTAATTTGTATGTTAGGATTTAGGGCTTCAATTTCAGTTTTCCTGTATGGATATTCCATTGCATCAGCCCCATTTGTTGAAATGTCAATTCTCACCTTACTGGTTTGCTGGGCCAGCCCAGTCATAAGTTAGTTTTCGTATATTCAGAGGTCTCTTCTGATCTCTATTTTGTCTCTTGGTCAATTTTTCTTAACTGGTCCAATAGCACCTTGTTCCTTAGGAGTGTCTTGACTATTCTGAACCTTCTTCTGCTGAATTTATCGTTCAAACAGTGGATAAGTAGCATCTTCAAATATTGGTTCCTCCAAGTTATGAACATCCCAAGTATCCATTTATATCATTTGTTTTCACTCTTTCAGAACAGTTTTATCATTTTCTCTATATAAATCTTATACATCTTGAATTAGATTTATTCCTAGGTTCTTTGTATTTTTTAAGCTGTTGAAAAATGGTATTAAAAAATTAATTCCTAATTTGTTGCAGGTCTACATTGACACAACTCCAGTATTTTATATACAGATTTTCTGTCCCACAGGCTTACTAAACTCACTTATTATAATTTATCTATAGTTCTAGTGAGTTGTCTATGTAGACACTCATGTAATCTGTTACCAATAGCAGTCTTTTCTTCCTTGCCAACCCTCCTGGTTTTGTTTTTCTTGACTTACTGTGCTGGTAAGGCTCTTCAGCTGAAAAGAAGTAGTGATAGCAGGACCCTTCATCTTGTGTTTGATCTAAAGGAAATACTTTCAGCATTTTACCATTAAGTATCATTTTTCTGTAGGTTTCATGTTGCAAGCTATTTTCAGGGTAATGAAGTTCACTCCCATTCTTAGTTTTATAATAATTTGTTTTTCATTTTCTTATCATGAATGGATGTTCAATTTTATTATGCTACTAGAAAGGAAGTCCTGGTCTTTAACATTTTTTTAATTACATTTTATTTTTCTCTTTTCTTTAGCAAAGAGGTTTGTCATCCTGATATTGGTGGCAAGATCATAATGTGTCCTCAGTGTGATAAGCTTTGTCCATTCTGGAAACTCAATATTACTTGTGAGTCCTCAAAGGTAATTTTTATCTTTCCAAACATTTAAAAATAATGAAATATTTTTTCTTCTAGTAATTTTAGTAATATCTAAAAGTCATATATATTTTTTTCTCTGAGGAATTCAGAAAGGGAATTTTCAACTAAACCTCCAAACATTCTGAAAGGTAGATTCAAAATGTGTGTGTTTATTTCTCTTTTACAAATAGTAAATTGAGATTAAAAGCCTTAAGTAAAATCTCCTGGACAGTCTTTAGGCAACTGTGGGATTGAACTGAGTAGTTTAGGGTAGTCGAAGTAGTCAAAGTAGTCAAAGCAGAATTCTTAAATCTGGTTTATCTCTTGAATACTATTTAAAAGATTTACTTTTATAAGTATTTTCCTTAATTCAAGTTGAATGGAAATTGCAATTTGTGCTTATGTATTCCCACTTTCAAGTATGCTGAAACCGCTGGATTTTTAAAGACCCTGATGTATCTATAAATATGCATAAGAAATGCTTTGTATATAAAAAAAGGTTTTGTCTCAAAACATCCCCACAAAACACATCTTATCCCCCTGTACATGCAGATGACCTCGGCTGTATGACTTCTTAGAATCCAGGAGGTTTAGGGTGAGCATTGGGACTGGAGGTCGTTAGCTGAAAGGCATGTCGGGAACCCGGACAGGAAGAAAGATGATCCACCCCCTTCAGTGGTTTCCCGATGACCTGATGCATCTTACAGTCTGGCCTCTGTGTCCCTGTTCTGCCGTGAATGTTAGGGAATCTTTCTGTGACCTCAGAGTGTTCTGACCTGCTCCCTCTAACTTTTTTTATTGAAGTACCATTGATAAACAATCTTATATTGGTTTCAGGTATACAACACAGTGGTTCAACAGTTACCCACACTACTGAATCCTCACCCCAAATAGTGTAGTTAGTATCTGTCAACATAGGAAGATGTTACAGAATCATTGGCTATTTTCTCCATGCTGCACTACCGCCCCTGTGACCACTTTATATTATGATTGAGAATTTTTGTGTCCCTTTATCCCCCTCACCGCCCTCAGTCAGCCACCCCAATCTCTCTCCCCCATGGTAACCACCAGTCACTTCTCAGGGTCTATGAGTCTACTGCTATTTTGTTCATTTTATTTTGTGCTGTTTTTCTATTCCACAAATAAGTGAAATCTGTGGTATTTCTCTTTCCCTGCCTGGCTAATTTCTCTTAGCATAATACCCTCTAGCTCCATCCATGTTGCCACAAATAGCAGGATTTCTTTCTTTCCTATAGCTGAATAATATTCCATTGTGTATATGTACCATATCTTCTTTATCCATTCATCTGTTGATGGACATGTAGGTTGCTTCTGTATCTTGGCTATTGTAAATAATGTGGCAATAAACATAGGAGTGCATATATCTTTTTGAATCAAGAATTTTGTAAATTCCTGGGTTGTATGGTATTTCTACTTTTAGTTTTTTGAGGAACCTCCATACTGCTTTCCACAGTGGCTGCCCCAATTTACATTCCCACCAGCAGTGTAGGAGGGCTCCCCTTTCTCCACATCCTCACCAGCATTTGTTATGTCTTGTCTTTTGGATGGTGGCCGTCCTAACTGGTGTGAGGTGTCATCTCACTGTGGTCCTAATTTGCATTTCCCTGATGATTAGCGATGTGGAGCATCTTTTCACGCACCTCTTGGCATCCGTATGTCTTCTTTAGAGAAGTGTCTGCTCAGGTCCTCCGCCCACTTTTTCACTGGGTTATTTGGGTTTTGGTGCTGAGGCGTGTGAGTTCTTTATATTTGGATGTTAGAGCTCCATCCAAGTTTAATGAATGTGTTGCTCTTATAGTGATGTCACCTTACATTTTATACGTTGCAAAGTTCTTGTATATATATTATCACTTTGATACACAAACAGCCCTGTGAGATAGAAAGAAGATGTATTATCTCATTTCACAGATTAAAACACTAAGAGACTCATAATCTGCTCAAGGTCACCCACCTCGTAACTGACAAAGCCAGAATAGATGGCACAGGTGCCTCCCCTGCCATCACCACATTCCCCACCAGCTGACGGTAGTGCCAGGCACTTCACCCTCGAGCTGAGCTCTGTGTTTGAAAAATTATTCCACCTCTTAATGAATGTGATTGCAGGGTACTGCCAACACATGGATCTTTTCACCTAATTTGTGAATTAAAATAGATTTCATTGCCCCCATCCTCCCAAATCAACACAAATTCTAGACTATAAGTGCTCATCATAGGCACAAAGCAGCAGCTTGCGGCCAGTGGGAGGGAAGCTGCCCTCCAGTGGCGTGGGCTCGTGGGCTCGTGGTCAGCACACATCCCAGGCCCTGGACTTCAGGCAGATGCCACCAGCAATACCAGAGGCAAACTGTACCGCCCAGAGCACAACT
Source organism: Manis javanica (assembly GCF_040802235.1). Lineage (NCBI taxonomy): Eukaryota > Metazoa > Chordata > Mammalia > Pholidota > Manidae > Manis > Manis javanica. The sequence goes on along the minus strand of NC_133170.1, from coordinate 1,067,611 downwards.
GGAAAGCCCATTTTCCTCAAGAGATTCTCTTTCACACATCCCACCCCCATCTTCTCTCATTTCTTCTGCTCCCCCTTCCTATCCTTTAACACATGACTTTCAAATATGCCCCTGTGTACATTTTTTCCCATTATTCTGGAAAAAATGAATCTTTTATTCTGCTCCAGTTTCCTGAAGGATCCCTTGAGTCTTGTCAGAGTGATTTACCAAAGCAAGGAAGCACAGAGAAGAATTTGACTGGAAGACTAGAATGAAATGAAAAAAATAAGTTCAAAAAGGAGACAAAGAGAGCCGCTTTCCATGCTTCTTTGTTTTTGATTGATCCAACCATTTCTTCATTCATACATTTATTTATATAGTCATTGGTGGAGAGTATTCACTAATTGGCATGTATGCCAAAAGGGTTAACAAATTAGAGATAGAAATATCAAATCAGGATCGAGGAAATGAATCAGTTATGGAAATGTGCAGCTATGCCATTTTTCATTCATTGTCATTGTACCCATCGTTGTGTCAGCCAAAAGCACCTGTGCCCCCTCCCTCTAGTGGGGGCCATGGTGGGGACGGGAGAAGCGCTGTCTCTGGGTGTGAGGAACGAGCTCTCGAGGGAGGTGGGGGGAGGCCTCTCAGAATAAGCCCCAGCTTCCTGCTTCTCTTAACAAGAGCAAGAAGTCAATAATTTATCCTCCAACCAGGATGAGATAGAGACCAGATGCAAATTGGAAACCTGAAAGTTGCTTAGAGTTCATTGGATTCCTACTTCCTCAAACTCACTGTGACAGTTCACAAGAAGAGGCCATTATTCAAAAGCCTGATGGAGACTTTACCTGTGGAATCTTAGCAGCTACGCCCACTTACCACAACAGGGAAAGATTCCACTGGAAAAGCACTCTGGTAAATACAGCAAAGGCTGTTTGCTTTCAAAGGAATGAGAAATCCCATGTGTGAGTGTGTGGTGGACATGGTGATTGTTAAAGTAGGTATCAGCTTACTGTAGGATTCATGAAGCATTGCCTCTTTGCTGAATTCTGGTAAGTGGGGAATATGATTGTTTGCATGTCATTGTATTTTCCAGAAATTGTGCATCTTTGACAGTTTTGGGACCCTAGTCTTTGCAGTGTTTATGGGGATATGGGGTAAGTCATTTACCTTTTTTTTTTGCAGTTTACTTTTGCCTCTTAACATAAAAAACCCTAAGATCATACAAGCACCAATTTAATAGCATTTTACATCTCATATAGACTATCAGAGTAATCCACTGTAGGATCTTGGATTGCCCAAGCCTCCCCCACTAGAGCTCCATCTGTGCCTTCTAAGACTGTTGTATCAGTTACTGCATTAAAAACTACCTCAAAATGTAGTGGCTTAAAACACACCTTTGCTATTTCCCTGGATTCTGGGTGCGAGCCAGCAGGCCCTCCAGGCGGCGCTGGCTGCGTGGTCTGTGCCGAGGGCTCGCAGCCCCACCCAGGTGGGCAGTCCGGCCGGTTTGGTCTCTCGTCTCATCATGCCCCACAGGGTCTCATCCTCCAGGATTCTTTATCGGGCGCTTTAGGGTTGCAAAGAGAGGACAAGGTCCAATGCGCAGACGGTTTTTTCAGCCTTGGTTGCATCAAATCTTCCATGAGCCGCAGCAAGTCATGGCCAGGCCAGCAACAGTGCCAGGTGGGAGGGCCGCCCAAGGGCACGGGCACAGGATGGCCGCTGTCACTGGGGCGGCGGTGGTCCCCCAGCTGCACTCCGTCCTGTCGTGGGGTCAGTGTCAGGGGCCACGGGGAAGCAGCTTTACATACTTCAGTGTGAGTTTAGTGAGTATGTGCCACTCTTAGAGTACAATGAGTTCTGTTTAATAAATAGAACAGATACAGTCCTAAAGAATATAATCCTCATACAGAAGCTTGAGCACTATGTTCATATCATTTCCTTTGAACAGCATCATTATGTAATGAGGAGGTTACCATGTCCTTAGATGCAGACTTTTAAACTTTGAATTGAGGTAAATGTTCTGCCATAGAAGAAAGAAGTTTCTGTTTTGCAAGATAACCACGTTTCCAATTCTGTGTGACTCGGGGGAGGTGGAGTTCAGGTCGTGGGGAGTGGGGGATGAGACTGCCCAGGTCACTCACCGGAGAGCGCACGGGGCGAGCAGGTGCAGCCCGCGGGACAGCGCTGGATGGGTGTCCCTGAGGGAGTTTCTCATGAGAGGCCACCAAACAGATTGCAGAATGACAACCCACTCACTGTGGGCACTTGGGAGAGACTAGGTGCCGCTCCTGGACACAGATGGTCAAGCTGATTTAGTAAGTTAGTCACGTCGCCGGCTCACATTTGGCATGTTTTGGCTGGAGACCGAACACTGACACTGGGAGAATAAAGATCAGATGCATCTGTCAAGATCCCCTGTCCTCCTCCATCGTGAGGTGCACCTTGTCCCCCAGTGAGAGCACACATGCAGGACACACAGGTGGGGGACACTCGGAACAGGTGTGGATCTTAGTGTCAGCCCTCATGTGTACTCTATAAAATACTAACATGCCTACTGAATTCCTCTACTAATGGATGCTGGCAGCCCTAATTTAAATAGACATCTTAAAGCAAAAAAGACATATTAATTTTGACACTGGGAAGATAAACCTCACATTTCCTATCTACCATTGCTTTCTATGATCATTAACTACACTGTGTTTATAGAACTGACTTAAGTGTATTGAGCTCATTTTATTTCCTCAGATTTTAGAATGCAGAAAGCATTTCAACACTGCTGGTAGCACCATACGTATATCTTTAAGGATATGTCTGTGTGATGAAGTCATTATTTTAAGTGTCTCATAGTGCTTTTCTTGTTACCTGTGCTCATGAGCCCTGCTGTGAGCCTCCTTCGAGGCTGAAATCGCAGACCTGAGGAGGCGGGTGGATCCTGTCATGTTTTCCTCTCGTCATCATATTCCCGTAGCATCTCTCCTGTGCCCAGATGTATGTGGCACTACAAGTGTTTTTCTGCTCCCTAGGAATTACATAAAAGCTCAGGGTAGAAAACCTTTAGGATAAGTGTAATACAAGTCATACTTGTCTGAGAAATGTCCCCCCTTTTAGGCCACACCAGCCCACCCATTCCCACTGACGCACAGACACCTGTGGTTGGAGTAAAGATTCTTCATACACACACACACACATATACACACACACCCCTTCCTTCTGATGTACTTTATCTGCTACACACACACACACACACACACACACACACACACACACACACACACACACACACACACACACACACACACCCCACACCACACCACACCCCCTTCCTTCTGATGTACCTTACCTCGTCCAGGCTCCATGCTTGCATGACACATATACACACACACCCCTTCCTTCTGATGTACTTTATCTGCTACACACACACACACACACACACACACACACACACACACACACACACACACACACACACACACACACACACACACACACACACACACACACACACACACACACACACACACACACACACACACACACACACACACCCCCCCCACACCACACCACACCACACCCCCTTCCTTCTGATGTACCTTACCTCGTCCAGGCTCCATGCTTGCATGACCGCACTTTTTAATTCTCACCTTCGAGCTCCAGGCCGGACCTAGTCATTTGCAGAACAACACCTGCCTCCGGGCTCAGCAGGGGCTGGGGAGCCGGAAGCCATTACGGCACAGCTGCCGCCAGGGCTCAGGAAGCGGCTGTTGCGGCTGCCCGTCTGGGTCTGGGCTGCCCTGCTGGGTCCCCGCCCGCCAGACTGGCTCCCGCGGTTGCCTCCCACTCCGTCCAGCTCAGTTCCTGATTTGAGGGACACGCAGAGGCATCTGATGGGCATTTAAAATCATGTCAGGAGTGCCGCGGGGCAGGACCTGGCTCTCCGGTTTCCGTGCCTTCGTGGGGGCTCCCAGGGCACATGGCCATGACGTCCCACCCGCACTGGTCAGCTCTGAGGCCCCCCCCACCCCGAGTGCACCACGGGACCCACCGCTGGGACAGCCTTTGCTGCATGCTGACCCTGGGCGCCCAGCCCACATGTGCTGACAGCCTCACAGTCCTCTTAGCAGTCCGCACTGCTGTTCCTGTATGCTCCTGTCCTATTTCTACTCTTACGTAATTCCTATACAATTCCTCTTTTCTCTTTATTCTCAGAACTTAAAAATATTGTGGATGGAGCAGCATTAATTCAACATTTCTACATAGGAAGGGGGCTTTAAGTGCTCCGATGACGGGCCTAGAGGACTTACCCTGAAACCAAATTTTCAATTAATTTCTAATATTGTCTCTGTTTAGTTCTTTATGTTACAAGTCTTGAAAGATAAAGATTTCTAAAAATTATTTTATTCATACTTTGCACAAGATGGAGAAAAATACCATATTTAAGAATCATTATTTTAATTTGGGGAGGCTTGGCTGGGTGAATAGAGATTTAGGGACCAACAGGGTGTGTTAATTTATAAATTTGCAGGCTCTTAGAAAGGAAGAGAGGGAGAGGGGTGGAGGGGGAGCAGACCCAAGGATGGGTGGGCCCCGAGCTGCCCTTGAATTACAGAATTGATCAGCTGGTAGCCGGCCGCTCGCATCGAAACATTCACTTGCGTTTGACCATCGCATTCTTACTTTCCCGCAAGCTGTGTCCTGTTTGCATAAACTGAATAAATGATCCACATTTTCTTCAGAAAAATGCATTAGCTCATTTTTCTCATTATAATTTTTATTTCTATTTTAAAAGTTCTTTATTGAAGTAGACTTTACATACAATATTTTGCTTTAATTTTAAATATTAGCATCACCTGTAAATTAACTTGTTGACTGTAGAGAGTATTATGGATGATCAGTATTACTCAGGACAGATTTCTGAAACTGCGGTCGGCACTGCAGACCCCGTGACTGTTCTCTCTCTCTGTCAGTCACCTTGTTCTTGGAGTTCTGGAAGCGGCGCCAGGCGGAACTTGAGTATGAGTGGGACACCGTTGAGCTACAGCAGGAAGAGCAGCCCCGGCCGGAGTACGAGGCCCGGTGCACGCACGTGGTCATCAACGAGATCACTCAGGTGCCGGGGACGTGGCTCGCGTGCAGTTCAGGCCGTGTGTCCGCAGCGGCTCTCAGCCCTGCTGGCGCGCTGGAGATCACGGGACCTTGGGACACCGCGGTGCCCTCGCTACGGCTGCGCTGATGGTCGGGCACAGGGGGGTTCGAAGTTCCTCTGGGAATCTTACCTGCAGCCACAGGGAAGAAACACTGCTTAGAACAGTGGCCGCAGAGATAAATGTGGTCCTTTTTTCTTGATAACAGTGAAAATGGAAAAAAATTAGACTGACATGAACATAGAAGATACGTTGGTTTGTGTCCTTTCATAATACCAGTCAAAAGGGCAAAAAAAAAGAAGCCTGACTGTGACAGGTGTGAGGGCAGGTGCGCGGTGTCGGCGTAGATTCTCAGGGGCGCGCGCGCACCCTCAGTCCGGCCCCTCTTCCCTCCGACGCCCCTGCCCCTTTGTGCTGCCCTTGGGCTCAGTCGCGGCTCCGCCTTGCGGTTGGTGCACAGAACGAAGTGGCTCTTGCCCAAAAGCGGCAGGAAGGCTGCGCTTGTCGAGGTCCAACTACGTCCGGGCACAGTGCTGGGCGTTTGATGTGATTGGGAGAGTAAATTTGTTGCTGCAAAAATTAAACAAAAAAAAAAGCCATATATAACTATATAAACATTCCAAAGTCCACGAGGGGTGATTCTGAATTGTCTGCGTTATTGCTTCATTCTATCATCACAGAGAATTGAGAGCTGAATTCAGACAGGTCTGAATATGAAAAATTCTTGGAAAGAAAATGCTCTTACCATGAGCATCTGAAAATGTCCCCAATTATAGATTTTCCAAGTTGAATCACAGATTTACAGACTGTTGGCACTAAAAGGGACTGGAGGGAGCAGTTCAATGTCCTCATTTTATAAATGGAGAAAAATGAGGTTCAATATTCAACAGAAGGTGACATTTATCTTTTACAATGTAACAGGCTTCAAATAATCCTCACTATGAATATTTTCCACTGTTTGCTCTGAAAGACGGCATCTAAGCATGTGCTGTTGAAAGACTGTATGCTCAGAAATGAAAGCAGAAACTGAGATAAAATTAGGTATTCAAAAACGTCTTTTGAATCCTGAAAAACAAAAGCTTACAATATTGGCTGCCTAGTAAAAATACCAAAGAAAAGACAAGTTGGTGATTTAAACCTGCCAGTTTTAAATTTTATATCGCCAATTAATTAATTAAATTTCCATCGAAACATGGCTTGTTAAAAATACTGAAGGTTCATTTTTTTTTAAACTTTTTTCCACACTTTATTTCTGTTGCTAACGCATCCGCCTCTGGTTCGGTTTAGAGAGGCCTGTCGTGTGGAGGTGAAGTGGGACTGACACAGGTTGAATGTGGACGCAGCGACTTACTAGCCGAACGACCTTGGGGAAAGTATTTAGCTTCTCTGTGCCGGCTGCCTCGGCTGTACAATGGGGGTAATAGGGCTGCCGCCTCACGTGACTGTGGTGAGGACTCATTGACTTAATGTGTGGAGCCCACGGTACCTGGTCAGAGTGAATGCCACGTATTTGCAGCTATTAGTGAGCGATAGCTGCTCTTGTAGTCCAGGTAAATCTTGAGAAGAGTTTATTTCTTCTCTTAAAAATGTAAACATGTTATAAAGTATAAAATGGAAACTCTACAAATTCATAGTTATACCAACCTAATATAGAAACTCCACCAGGAAACTGGTACTGGGTGGGGAGTACAGCAGGCCCCTGTGAGACTGTCCTGCCTGGACCCTGTGTGTCACCACAGTCCCTCTGGGGTCTAAGGTCACCATGGTCACCTCTGAGGTCTAAGGTCACCATGGTCACCTCTGGGGTCTGAGGTCACCATGGTCACCTCTGAGGTCTAAGGTCACCCTGGTCACCTCTGGGGTCTGAGGTCACCATGGTTGCCTGTGAGGTCTAAGGTCACCACAGTCACCTCTGGGGTCTGAGGTCACCTCTGAGGTCTGAGGTCACCATGGTCGCCTCTGGGGTCTGAGGTCACTGCAGTCCCTCTGGGGTCTGAGGTCACTGCAGTCCCTCTGGGGTCTGAGATCACTGCGGTCCCTCAGGCCTGAGGTCACCGTGGTCCCTCTGAAGCCTAAGACAAGCTCAGAAAGCTGCACAACTTGGCCCTGTCAGATACCCAGATTCCAGAGCTAATGTCACAGCAGGTACATAGTTTATTATTCACCCTTGCATTTGCAATATCTTTAAAGTGAACACTGCATGTGTTGTCTGTGTGTTTGAGAGGAACAGAAAGCAGGCAACCGTGAATAAGGAAGCTCTGTTTGAAAACTCATTAAAAAGAAGTTAAGCCTAAGATTGAGTGACCAAGCAGGAGAACTGTCATTTCACTGGAGTGATCCCTTCCTTGACTCGACTTTTCTTTTTTTTTCCCCAGGAAGAAGAGCGTGTCCCCTTCACTACCTGCGGGAAATGTATACGTATAGCCCTCTGCGCAAGCGCCGTCCTGTTCTGGGTACGTACGAGCCCGCCACAGATTTGTTAATGTTCTGTCTTACACAGCAAGGCAATTAGAAGCTGAGCTGGACCCTGTGTAATCTCGTAGAATTGTTTCCAGGGAACTACTTACCTGAGGTAGAGCAGCGATCCAGGTTTCAGGATACCTGTCTGCTCACACGGCTGCTTCCGCACCCTGCACCTCACTGGTTCACACAGACCAGCGGTCCAGGACCTTCCCATTTCTCATGAAGACATCGAGTGGGAAGCACTGAGAATTCCACGATTCTCTGGTAGTAACAACTGAAATAAAATGTCTAGGACTAGCCTGAGCAGCAAGATGATGGAACTATCGAAGAAAACATAAAAACTATTGAAAGACATAAAGGAAGCCTTAAACAAGCCTTAAATGGTTTTAGGTAAAAAGACAAAATTTATAAAATAACAGAACTCAAATAATTAATTCTGCGTTTGTTTTTAGTAAAGTCATATTGGTAATATAATTAGCAGTATAATGAGCGTTTTATTAGCTCCAGAACAGCCAGATTAGAGAGTAGAACATGAAGCTCAAATATGGCCCCTGATAGCAACAAAAATTTGATATACGAGGAGGGAGGCATTATAAATCAGTGGGATAAGTAAAAATTATTCAATAAATGGTAATGGAACACTTGTTAGCTATTTGGGGGGAAAAAAGTAAAGTTTAAAACCATACTATCAAACACATAGTATATAAATTCCAGAAACATTTTAAAAAGCAACACCATAAAAGCTATAAATAAATATTGATGAATGTACAATCCTAGATGCAATATGACTTTCTCAATTTAGTAACAATGAGAAAAGTTTCAGAGGAAAATAGTTGAAGATTTCCACACCAAAAAAGCATCCTATATTTAAAGCAAAAACACCAGTAGAATGATTTGTTAGCAAATAGGGAAAAGGGTTAATATCTTCAATAAAATAGACTCTAGGTCACTTCTAAGGCACCGCCCAACATCACAGGAGCTGAGGAGGCTGTGAACACGAGCACACATGACGGGGAGAAGCCACATGGCCTTCAAGCCGCAACAGTAACTCAATCAGTGCAGATCAAACTGAGGTGTGATTTTTCACCTCCCAAGTGGTACGGCTGAGCAAGGATGAGGTTCAGCCCTTCGCTGCCCTCATTCTACACTGGAATTCTACACTGCGCTGGCCTCAGGAAGCACTTTGCCAGTACGTATCAGGAGTCAAAAATACTCATATTGCTTTAACCTACTAATTGAGCTTTCAAAAACTTAATCAGGAAGTATTTCAAAATGGTACACAAAAGTCAGTATTTAGTCACAGACATATTTATTACAAATGTACAGTATCTCAGCCAAAATATGTAACCCCCCACCCTTTATACAGTGAAATATTATGTAGACATGAAAATGTATGTCCATGAAAATATTTTATGACCTGTTAAAATGTTATAATAGGCTTAAGGAAAGGATAAAATTCCTATGTATAATGACTTTAAATATGAAATAATGTGTGTTTCTGAAGGAATTATGTATGTATGTAGATAGTAGACTTGTCCCTGTTTTCCTGTATTTTTTATCCTTTGTTTTTATAGTTAGGAGTCTTTAGAAAATCAGTCTCCATTTGGTCTAAGCAACAACATAGAAATGAGGGTGGGTGGGATTTATTGGTTCCTGTAACTGAAAATCCCAGGTGAGAGGTACAACTTCAGCCACTGATAGATACTGCAGCCCAGATGACATCAGTGGTTGTGTTTTTTCTGTGGTCTCTCAGTATGCTGGTTTTAGGCACTCCCTTCAGGTCACAAAGTGGCTGCAGCATTCCAGATCTTGCATCATATCCAAGCGGAGAGAGATCTCTTTCAGTAGCCTCCTGTATTGACAGAGGAAACTTTTCCCCCCCCCATGGGCACTAGGAGTAGCTCCTCACATCTCCATGGCTCTTACTAGATCATTCATCAGTCCTTGAATCGGTTGCTGAGGCCAATAGGATGGGATACCTATTTGTCTCAGACCAATCAGGATCTGTCTCTGAAGCTGGGGCAGGGAGTCCAGAGCAAACCATGGGACTGAAAATGGAGTAAAATCTGGGTCTTTTTCTAAGACTGGGAACAGATGCAGGGCAGCAAAAGCCAGTGTCCACTACTGGGTCCTTTCAAATTTTCTATACTAAGCATATAGTAGAGTCGTGATCAGAAAAGTACATTAAGGTTATATTAGAAAAGATAAAGAGACTTGAGGAAGGAAGATGACAAGCTTCCTCCCATGAGGAAATATTAAGCCTATCACATGCCCTGAAGAATCAGGAAATGTGCCACATTTGTAAGACTCTTGAGATGATCAGAACTCATTCCATAAACCGTGAGGCAGGCACTGCTGTGTGCAGCTTAGCGGGTCTCTGGAGTCTGTGAGTATCTCAGTTCCTAAATTGCTTAGTTTGGGGCAAATCGCTTAATCTCCGTGGCTCTATTTCCTCATCTGTGGAAGAGATCTAACACCACCTGCCTCACAGGGCTGTCGTGAGGATGCACAGGATGACGGACGTGCTGAGGTGGGTAGTAAGCATGGAGAGTGTCCTCGCTGTTACCCGTGTCACTGTTTAAACGCTGGTCAGGTGTGCTCGGGGAGGCCTCGGCATGCTTCCTCTCCAGTGCATCCTTCTCAGCCGTGCCCGGGGTTCACATGTTCTCACACACGTTACATATTAAGCCTTACATGTGAAGGAAAGGAAAGAGAGAGAGAGAGATTACAGGGGAGATATGATGCCGTTCTACGGACTGACGGCTGGGAGAGGGAAAGCCTCTTCTTACCACTGCTTGCCGTGATCGTAGCCAATGCTCAGCACTCTCCGTGTGCCTGGGCTTCACGTCGGGGCTGCCTTTCCCTGTGGTAGCCCGTCGAGTCCCCACAGCACTCCTGTGGCTAGTCGCATTACTGTGCCCGTAACGTGGGTGAGGAGGTTGGCGCCGCAGGAGATGCCAAGCTGGGGCTCGGGTGCAGGCGTCGGGCCCGAGGGCCGCCCTGGCTGGCAGTCACTCCCCGGAGGAAACCCGACAGGGTCTGCTGGGCCCCAGAAGGCACATTCTGTGCAGCTTCTGTCTCACAGCGGCCACCACATCTCAGATCCGAGCGTGAATGGCGTGGCATGTCCGTGGGCAGAGACCTGCTGCTGCTGCAGCCCTGAGCCCTCTGCCCAGGGCCCCAGACAGAACCCGCGTCTGACAGTGGGCCGGCAGCAGGTTCTCTGCTGGAAGGAAACTGCGCTCTGTGTGGACTATACCTGGGCCCGAAGTACTGCTGCACGGCCCGAATGACCCCACGGCTCTAGGAGGGCTCTTCCTCACATTCTGCTACCACGGGGCCTTTTTCCTTCCAAAACGAGCTTCCAGCTGCCCCGTCTTCACCCCATCTCAAGACAGGTGCCCTCGGCCACCAAACTTTTGCGGAGCAGTTTCGGGTTGACAGGACACGGCTCAGACCGTGCAGATCCCCAGCAGGGCCGCCCTGCACGCGGCCACCATCCCTCCATTTCTGATCTTGGACATTTAACGTGCCTGCTCTCCACCTCATGTGGCAGTTCTGTGAGATGTATATCACCTCACACGCGCCCCTTTCCCATGTAAGCGGGCTGCTTTTTAAGTGTAAAGACGCGATTATTAGTGAATCTCATGCTGCGTTTGCTGCGTTTGCAGATCCTGCTGATCATTGCCTCCGTCATCGGGATTATTGTCTACAGGCTGTCGGTGTTCATTGTATTTTCTGCAAAACTTCCCAAGAGCTTTAATGGAACAGACCCGTTTCAGAAGTACCTGACCCCCCAGACAGCCACGTCCGTCACCGCCTCCGTCATCAGCTTCATCGTCATCATGATCCTGAACACCATCTATGAAAAAGTGGCGATTATGATCACTAATTTCGGTGAGGCCCTCCTGCCGCTCGGTAGTTTCTGAGACACTTCGAGGACCTGCTGAATACAAAGAATGTGTCTCTTGGGCATTTCAATTCTACTATGTTACAATTTTTGGAAAATTCCAAGTGTGAACCTATTTTATCTAACAATTTTATTATGCTCCTCTATTTATGGGAAGTGAATTATCTACAGGGTTAGTAAAAGGGACAAAGAATTTTAATGCCCAAGTTCCATGTAAACAGATCGGTGCTGAATAATATTTTCAGTTGCATTAGATCATGAACCCCGTTGTTGAGGGTAAATGGCCTCTTTATTGCAAATAAGTGGAATGGGGTCATGGGTCCGGAGGCAGAGAGGGCCCTTGTGACGAGGAGAGGCAGGCTCACCGCCGCGTGGTGCCCCCGTGCTATTCGTATCCATACCGCCCGCCCTCTTCAGCTCTAGCTCTGGTAACAAATGTTTCTTTGGCTTGTATCCCAGGCAGCTGCTTTGCAGCCAAAGTTAAGTGCTTCCCACAGACCACATATGCCCCTGTTGTTGTCCAAAGGGTCTGCTCGGTGGTCATCTTCTAAAGATGATCAGACCGACTTACACTCTAACCTCAGAGGATGACCTGTTTTGTCCCCCACACGCTTCCAGGAAGCTGCCTCTCTTTTCCTTGTTCTTTTCAACAGTCCTGCCTCATTGTGATTCAAGAAGGCAGGAGAGTGTCAGCCGGCTGTTCAAGAATAGTTTTCTGTCTGCTTAGACCTGAGAGAAGACAATTCTTGTCCATTTGATAACATTGTGCTTGTCAATGTTAAGGAATAGTTGAATTCTTTTGCCATGTGGGATATTGTATTTATGAGCAGAAAAACTCTTGTAACAATGTGTAAACTTGTAATTAACACAGTAGCTGTATGAAGGAATTCAAAACAGTTTAAATGGAAACTGTGTGAATTGTATTTTTTTAAACATGTTGAACTCCTGGATCAATGTCTTTCATCAGGGAGCCAAAGCAGCTGAGCTTTACAATGTTCCTTGTTTTGACCTCAGAGCTCCCGAGGACCCAGACAGACTACGAGAACAGCCTGACTATGAAGATGTTCTTATTCCAGTTCGTCAACTACTATTCCTCATGTTTCTACATTGCCTTCTTCAAGGGCAAGTTTGTAGGCTACCCAGGAGAGCCAGTGTATTGGCTGGGAAAGTATAGAAATGAAGAGGTAAGAATACAGAATTGGGTTCTCTTAACAGCTGGAGCTGCCTGTGTGTCCTCCCAGTTGCCCAATGAGCAGTGTCTTCACTGTGTTATTTGTTACATTTTCTTCTGTGCCTCAACAGAATGTCAGAAATTTTATTAATGCCTCAATTTCCCATCAGTCCATCTCAGACTGAAACGAGTCTCTTGTTCATATTCCAGTGTGACCCGGGTGGCTGTCTCCTCGAACTGACGACACAGCTGACGATCATCATGGGGGGCAAGGCGATCTGGAATAACATACAAGAGGTGCTGCTCCCGTGAGTATGGGTTCAGTCTCTGGGAGGGCATGGGGCAGAGCCTCCCCACCTTGCCTGCATATCTGCTTGCCCACCTGTTCGTCTATAAAGGTCTCCAGACAGGGTGGCCCGACCAGCCGTGTAAATGTATCAAGTGTGTAATTGCTGTGTTAGAGAAGCTGCTTTGTGTCTGACCCAAGTGCCCCCCTGCTGTGTTCGGTGTGCCTGTGGCCCATCACTGCTGGCCGACCATCCTGGCCTTGGCGGGTGGCCCCTGCTGGGCTGTGAAGTTAGTATTTGCACAACTTCGTATGACTTCTGCCCCTTTAAACAGTGGTTTCAGAGTCAGTGACAGCAGTTTGTTGAGTTCTGGTGTGTGCTGATCGGTGTATTGAGGGCTTTATGTATATCTCTCAATCACTCGAAGCTTTGTTATTTTTATCTCCCTTTTTGCAAGTGAAGATTCTGTGGCTCAAAAGGTTAAATGATTTACCCTTTCACGTTGCCAAGGAGAGGCTGCTGTGGAACTCAGGCCCATGCACTTTCACAGAAACCTCTCCTGTGGTCCTAGGGTTACACGATGTGTAAGACATAATCATCTAAGATAATGACCACAAAGCCTTGACTTCTTGCTCTTTCCCTAAAAGATGAGAACAGATGTTAGTGAGGGTCACCCTGTCCTTTTAAATTTTCCCATAAGCCCTGTCCTGTATCAAAGTGGGAGTCCAGTGCTGTCTGCGATTTCTGCACATTTCAGGGGGTCACTGCATCCATTTTCTATCACTGCTCTAACAAATACCATGGACTTAATGGTCATGAGAGGGACTTTTTTAAAAACCCTCCGAACAACACAGGTTTTATGCCCTGTGGTTCTAGAAGTCAGAGTGTGGCCGGGTCTGCCTGGACTGAAGGTGCTGCCAGGCCTGCGGCCCTTTCTAAGGCCTCTAGGATGGATGGCCGTTTCTTGGCCGTCTTGAGCTTTTAGGGTCATCTGCACTCCTGGGCTGGTGGGAAGCCAGCAATGAGCATGTCCCCAACTCCTCTGCCTGTAATGACCCTGCGATTGCACCGCACACACCTGATAATCCATCTCAAAGTCAGCTGACCAGCTCTCCTAACTGCCCCGTGCCATGGGCCTAATGCCCTCAGGTGGTCAGGTTTGGACCTGGACATCTCTGCAGGGACTGTTTTTTTGCCTACCACACGTACCTTTTCACGATAATTTCTGGCGCTGAGTTTCTGTTTTCACAAAACCTTTGATCTCTCTCTGTCTGCGCCCCCCTGTACCCCCTGCCCCCTGCTGGCCCCTCAGCACCCTCCAGGACACGCCCGGCAGCCTTTACTGATGTCTGGGGCATGGAGGCGGGAACTCACACAACTTCAGTTCTGAAATCATACACCCCCGTCTTCTAAAAGCCCCTCACCTCAGTGTACGGCACAGTGTCTGGAATGATCTTCCCCTTGCTTGGAGACTGGGACTGCTGAAGTGTTTGCCACGTCAGAGCGAGACGTGGCCTCTCCGTCACCGCCTCTCTGTGTACGGGGCCACTGTCCTTCACACTTTTTCACACAAAATCCAGACACACCAAAGATGTACGTTTCTCTTACTACCCTAAACACACCCATCCCAGGATGGCAGAGAAAGGGAGAGAAAAGCCTTACAAGTCAGCAGCTGTTTTCACGCCACTTAAATAGACCAGAGGGAACAGGGAAGTAAAATTCACTGTAAACGTACCTTTCTCACTTGGGGTCCTCTTCTGGGGGGCTTGGAGTGAATCAAGCACACCCAGCACTGGGGTTGGGGTCTCCCCAGCACCCTGAGCAGTGGGCACTCTCCTACTGACAGCGTGAGGGACTCATACACCTGGAGTTGGTAACATCAGTCGGTGAATAGGGCCGTTTGTTGGGCCCCAGAACGAGCCCAGAGCCCTTGGCCTCCCTGCCCTCAGTCACACTTGGTATTCGAGGCATTCCTGGGAATGTCATTCTGTGGTTGACAAAAGCCTAGTGTGGTTCTTATATTAAGCCACTTGCTCTGGAGAAATATTTTTGGTAAAATGTTAACAGCAATAATTAGAGTTAAATATCCGGCATGCCGATAGCATTGTCCTTTGGTGTTTATATGATGGATGGCTGTAATTTTCTTGCTTATATGTTTGCTGTGTTTTCCACAATGGGCATGTACTGCTTATATAGTAAGAAAAGTGAACTGTTACAGAGAAATGTCCCTGCTCAAGGTGTGATTCTGCTAGAGGACGAACCAGGGATGTACAGTAAGGGAACCCTCCGTGCGTCCACCCCTCTCCTGCCCCAGCGGCAGACGCCCGTCCCTCGCCCTCCTTTATGTTTCTCCGCAGCACCAATCACCAGGCCACTGGCCACGTCTCTGTTGTCCTCTGGTGATTTTCAGACAGGAAAGACCATTTTGGACAATAGCAGGGAAATGAAAGCAGCTAAAGTTAATCAGATAAGGGAAAATGTCTTTTAAAAACTGAACTGCCCACATGAAAAGGAGGTAGGAGAAAAAATAGTAGTGGTTACAATTTTGATAATCCCAGGGACACAGAACTATTTTTCGAAATATTTTGGGGTAGGGAGGCAAAAACATGAAAACAACTTAATTTCTTAGGAAGATTACATGTTCAGCTTGAGGTACCAGCAAAATGCTTCTGTAGGCCTGGTAATACTCTGACCTGTAGTTTGATCTTTTTGGCAGCTGGGTCAAGAACCTAATCGGACGGTGCCGCACTGTTTCAGGAGCAGAAAAGATAACCCCCCGCTGGGAGCAGGACTACCACCTGCAGCTCATGGGCAGACTGGGGTTGTTCTACGAGTACCTGGAAATGAGTAAGTCGTCGGCGAAGTTTCAGGTGACGTGTGTTCTATCGAAACATGTTTTAGATCCCAAAGGCATCAGTTATTGAGCCAAATCATTATCTAGCATATTGAAATGAAGAGTACGTTTTTCTCCACTTGATAACATTATGCAATCAGGGTATCAAATAAGGTGGCTCTGTACCTTTGCTAATACATATGTTGTACAAAGCTAAAGATTTACTACCAAGCAGTGAAATGGAATATGCATTGAGGTACCTCCTCTCCATTAATTCTCAGTGCATTCTATTCTAACCATGCTGTCTGAGAATCGACTCAGAACTATTATTAGATGTGCTTCAGCTCGGGCTAGAGTCCAGGCGGGCATGGCTGCCAGCCAATGTGCATCTGAACAGTCGTTCAGGTCTGGACAGGACACCTGTGGGAGCTGCTTCGTGGCGGGGACCAGAGGTTCCCCTCCTCCACACTGCCTTGGACAGTGGGTCTATTTCTTCTGGCCGGGGGTTTCTGCCTGGTTCTGTGAGTGACCTCCTGGCTAATCGCTGGCTTGAATCCAGAACATTTTGCTGGTCTGGAATCAGGATCGGCATGGGTCCCCCCTCTTGACTGTCTTTGTCCATTTGTGTAGTATTTGCTTGGGCTCCATTTCTTTTCAGCTGAACTCAATTTTGAGTTCTCAGTTGCCTTTAAATGGATGCATCTCAAAATATATTCCCATAGAAAATGCCATCTTTTCTACTATGCATGCATGCCACACTTATATCTAATAGAAAGCTAATAATTTACATGTTTTGTGTCTGTGCCCTGTGAGCCAGCCATTGCTTTGCATTACAGTTTTTTTAAGCCTAGGAGAATAGAAAGGGAGGCACATTTCGGTTTTCAGGCCTTGCATCTCTGCATAGGGGTTTGTGTGCTTGTAAAGGCACTCTTTGGGGCTCCTGTTGACCATTGCAGATAGAGAGTTGTTTTTATTAAATCACATTCTATATACAAAATAATTGCTTTTAAAAGTGTGCGTTATACATGGAAACACACTGGTTGATTTGGTGAGTGAAAGGTGCATCTTGTGGCTGCTACTGTGAACAATACTTTGCAGCCTGGAGTGGGATGTGAACTTCATTTCTGCATTTGTTATGTCTCATGATGAGGTTTGACTAAGGGTGTAACTATGCTACATAATGTAGAAGCTATATTTAATTATTTATTCTGCTTATTTCCAGAAGGATTGCAAGACAATTACCTGTTATTCCAAAATGAGTCATGATTGTAAATATTTCTAATTGGAGCTATTATCAGCAATAATAACAGGAACATTTGGGGCACAATATAATTTGTTATTTTAGCACACACACACACACACACACACACACACAAACCCATGGAAGAAAGAGTTATTTTTCTGTAGTTAATAGCATTCAAAGGAAAAGCTGCATGGTCATGCATTAAGGAGAAGTTGACATGATTTTTAGAGTTTCCTAGTCTCATTAAAATAATAGCTGAAGAAATAATTTGGTCACAGCCCACCCTACAAGCAACGATGGAATAACAGCTGTTGCATACAGATTTGTTTAGTATTTATTAAACTGTTCTCCTGTTACCTGGATAATACCTAGTACTTTAGAAAAATCAATCGACTTCTGAGAGTGGCAGTCTGTATTCTGTATTCAACACCAGGGTGAAATCTGCTTTGTTCTGTGGGAGATCGAATTTCCCAAGGCCTCCGCGCCTCCCATTCCCTGGCTGGTGCACCACCGCCTGTACCGAATCCTGACTGTTTGTGTGATGGACGTGAGCTCAGACTCTAGTACACGTATAGCTGCCATTGAGTTCACACTACATTTTC
This sequence comes from Manis javanica, assembly GCF_040802235.1. Classification (NCBI taxonomy): domain Eukaryota; kingdom Metazoa; phylum Chordata; class Mammalia; order Pholidota; family Manidae; genus Manis; species Manis javanica. Next base: position 1,049,976 of record NC_133170.1, on the reverse strand, counting down.
CCAACCACCCCCACCAAATCCTGTATGGCGTTTTGGGGTTTTTTTAAGTGAAATTTCTTTTTTATTTTGTTGAGTTAATTCCCCACTGTTCTTTGAGATTATTAGCCTAACCCTGGGGTGTTAACCAAAATTGCCTCCCCAAGTGTATGGTCCTGACTTCTGAGATTTCAGACATGGGCCATAAGAGAAATACAGTTCACCCTTGAACAACATGGGTTGAATTGCATGGGCCCACTTATATGTGTATCTTTTTTCCAGTAACTCTTGGAAAATTTTTTGGAAATTTGTGACAACTTGAAAAACGTTTTCTTTTCTCTAGCTTTATTGTGAGAATACAATATGCAAAACATGTAATATACATAATGTGTATTCATGGACTGCTTACATTATCAGTTAGGCTTCCAGTCAGCAGTGGGCTACTAGGAAGTTGTTTTGGGGGGGTCAAAAGTTACATGCAGATTTCCAACTGTGGAGAGTGTCAGCACCCCAAGCCCCGTGTTGTTGAAGGGTCAGCCGTGTTCTGTCAGTCTTAAATCGGGAAGCCATACGATTCCGCTCAGTGCCCTGTGCAGCCCTGCCGGTGGTCTCTCGGGAACGTGGCAATGCCTTGCCAGCGGCCGGCGCCGTAGATATAGATACAGCGCAGTGGAGCCATGAACCCGGCCTTGTTTGTCGTCTCCCGCCCTTGCCATCATTAGCTTGACGTCCGTGTATTATTTTCTCCATTCGATTCACTGTGACTGACACGGGCTCCTCCTCAACAACTCCTGGCACCCATCTCTTCTCCCCTCCTCCACACCCAGCCCCCCACTTTCTGGGACGTGGGCTGTCACTCTCAAGTCCCTCATCTCTGCTCTGCTTCTGTCCAGGGAATGCGCAGTTCACCCAGAGAAGTTTAAAAGTACAAGGGCATGAAACTGCAAGAAGGTGTGCAAGCCAAGTGTGGTTAGAATAAAGGATCCATGGGGGGTGGATATCAAGAAGCAAGGGCTGTGCCATGATGGGTGCTGGGCCCAAGACTTGACTATTGTCCTTAAACAGGACACGCTGAAACACTTGTAAGCAGAGGAACTGCATAATGTTTATGTCGAAGAAATCAGACAGTTCCGGCAGCAGGATAGAAGAATAATGTAGGCGGGCCTCCATTTGTGGGAGGAGGATAGTCCGGGAGGCCCGCACCGGAGCGGAGGCTGGGGGCCCAGGAACAGAGCTCAGGGACGCAGCCTGGCCCGGGGTTCGAGAGGCGGCCGGCGTGGCGGGGGGTGCGGGCAGCACTGATAGGGCTTCCTGGGGACGGGACAGGCAGGGCGGGCGACGGGGAGAGCCGTGTTCCCGGAGCGCTTCAGCGCGGCCGAGGTGCTGGCGGGACGTCCGAGGCGGCGTCCTCCAGGCGGGTTGCCAGGCGGAGGACCGATGACGGGCCCCGGGGAGGCAGCACGTAGGGCCCCAGGGCCGGCGAGATCGCCAAGAGAAGCGGTTGCGTCCCGGCCCAGAAGGCGGCGCTGTTGCCCGAGAGGGACTTGGACGTGGACTCGGGGGAGCACAGGACCGAGGGGAGGGGCAGGAGGCACGACAGCGAGGCAGCCTCCAAAGACAGAAGCACGTGCACCCCTGCCCTGGATTTTCAAAACCATTTAAGTAAAACAAAAATCAAGGGGGAAGCATTGCTCAGAGAGGGAAATGTTTGGCCGTATTAAAAGCCGCCTGGTAATCAAGTAGGTGCGGACTGAAGGTGGACGTCGGCTTCGGAACACGCGGCCGCCAGCAGTCAGCAGGCGGGACGGGAGCTTTGACGGGGCGGAGTGGACGCTTCGCGAGACCAGACTGGGGGGCGAAGGAAGCCCAGGAGGGAGCCAGCAGGGCAGGGCCACGGAGGCGGCTCGGGCGAGGGTCGTTCCACGAGGGCTGTTTTCTGCCGTGACCAGTAGGTCCTTTTGTTATCTCGTCCCAAAGGTTGTTCAGAAGGTCCTTCTCGCGGGAGTATCAGAGCCGACTAGACCCTGTGGGGTTTTCTTGGTCCTTTGTTGTTTAACCAAAAATTTTTTGATCCATCTGGAATTTATTTTGATGTTGAATGCGAGGACTCCATACCAGTTTTTCCACTGAGGTAGCTAATTGCTCCAGTACTTGAACCCACTGATTTGACGCGTCACTTCTGTAATACCTCAAATCCGGCGAGTGTGAGCATCTGTTCTGTTGTGTCGCACCGGCTGTGAGTTTGAGGCCCGAGCCCTCTGCGGGCCCCCAGCAGCACGAGGCCTCAGCATCCAGAGCTGCCCTCCCGGTGCCCTTTTTCAGAACGTACCTGATACTGGCAGTCCAGACATCCCTCCTCATTATTTTACTGGTATAGAGAACATTTCCTGAAGAGCCTTAGCATCACTTCTCAGCTTTTTCTCCCCGTTAAATCCATTTGGGATTATTAACTAAACAAGCATTAGAATTGTAACTAATATTTTGGAGAAAAAATTTGATATGTTCCCAGACTTGAGGCTGCCTAATGAGAGTGGGGCACATCCTACCATTCCTTCACTCACCATCGTTTCTGTTTATTTTTTTAAAGCCATTTAGTAACAGTCTTAACATTTCTCAGTAATTTATTCCTAAATAGTCTGTGTTTTTGTTGTCATCATAAATAGTATCTTTTCTCTTCTGGACTTTTAACTGACATTTTTGCGGACATAGTCCAAATTTCCGGCCTCTCTTGGGTAACAAGGAGATCTGGTGGTATTGTGCCCCCCACCCCCCACCAGCAGGGTGGCTGTGAATGGCCCCTTCGTTAGGACGTACATGCAGATCACAGCCACTCCACACGTTTGTGTTTATTGCCCCTGCGGGCGGAGGAGTCCCTTCGGGTCAGGGGCCGCTGACCCTGTAACAGTGCCAGCCCTGGTCCTCGTCTGCCCGGCTTCCCTGGCTTCTGCACCTGCCAGATCTTTCTGGCCCTGTCTGCTCTCCTGCCACTCCCGGTGGCCTCTCAGACCGGACGCGCGTGCCGGCTCCTCCTGCCTAGCCAGCCCTCCACAGTCCCGCCCATCACTCCTAACTCGAGCAGTGACCCTACAGAAGCTGGAAAATTCCCCTCGTCCATACTTCTAGGTCCATCCCTGTATATTTTACTTAAAGGTTTGCCAGGTAGGAGGAAAGGTTTTTTTAGATTTCTGGCCTCTTGATTTCTAGCCTCTACCTCCCTGTGGTGCCATTCACCCCGAGTCCCTGCTGCCCGATCTACAGCGACTCCACATAATTACGAGAAAAGAACTTTTAAGCCTCCCCTTGAATTCTGACTTACCGTGTACACAGAGACTACAACAGCTGCAAGATAAACTTCCTAAAGAAGGACTGTATTTTGACTTGTTGAGCTTGAGACGCCTTTATCACACACCTTTCTGTGATTTATAATAATGTCACAGACTCTGTGCATGGGCCACGCCTGTGTTCACAGCCAGGGACGCTTTTGCCCATTTGCCTGTTTTCAGCACGTTTCCTCCAACATTCTCTAAGCTTAGCCTTCCCAAAAGTACATTCCTCATTTCTTTTTTACGTGTTAGGTACTTCACAATATTTTTTCTTTATTTTAATCCTTAATCATGAATCGTCTTCCAACATTCTGTCATTTCAACACATAACGAGTAAGTTGAGAATGAATCATGTGCTTAGAGTGTCCCAAGCTTATTACCAGCAAATACTTTGGTTGATTAAAGGTTATAAAATATGCTACTCCTATTATGTGTATCCATGTGAAAGAAACAGACCGTGGCTGGTCTTCCTCCCAGAGATTTCGTATTTGTGTTTTGTCTGGATTCTCTCACTGTCAAACATTGCTGTTAACATTGATGACTTTCCTGTTTGGGGTCTAGTTTGCTGTTTGCCTTTCTCTTTCTTTACAAAAGTAAAGAAAAATATGTTGTCATTTCGTCCGTCCACCACCCTGTGATGTGTGTCCATTCCATTGACAGTCATTCAGTTTGGGTTCGTCACCTTGTTCGTGGCCTCTTTTCCGCTGGCCCCCCTGTTGGCCCTGGTGAACAATATTTTGGAAATAAGAGTGGACGCGTGGAAACTGACTACCCAGTATAGACGCATGGTGCCTGAAAAAGCCCAGGACATCGGAGCATGGCAGCCAATCATGCAAGGGATAGCGATCCTGGCGGTGGTGACGAATGTGAGTACCCCGGCCCCGCGGGCGGCGGCCCCAAGGCCCGGACGCATCAGCTCCGCCGGCTGAGGGGGCAGGTGCCTGCTGTGTTCTTAAATGGCAGGGTGCCAATACTATCATCCATATAGACAACATAATTGTATAGTTGTAATTGTTATTTGTCAATGTATTTTAACTGTTTATAATTATTATTTGTGACTTACCAAGTCAAGTCCTCTTACCGAGGCAGCTGCCGAGATACAGATATGGTACCAGTCACAACAATACCTGTGGGGAAGTACTGACTCCTTGACCCTCATGGGCACCAGAAGCTGTCGGCTGGCCTTTTATAATGGACGTAGAAATCTCTCCACTTCGCCTTTAAGGACCCTAAAGTAGGAGCTCTCGTTCCACCACATTTTACTATATATTCCAGACTATCAACTTAAAATACGAGCTATTTGGTGACAAAGTAGCTGCATGTGGTGTTCCCACCGAGCGCTGCCGTCGTGTCTCCCGGGCAGACGTTCCTCAAGGAGGCAGGCTGGGGGCCGGTCCCGTCTCCCCCGACCCCGCTCCTCGGTCCTGCTGGCGCACACGTATTCACAGCCAGACACACCCAGTCCACACGGATCGATGGACAGTCCCTCCTTTTGCACGCAGGCCACAGGGAGCCCCCCGGCAGCGCAGCTCCCGTGCAGCCCAGCGGGGCCGCCTTCCCCAGGAATGCCCCACACCCAGGGCTGGTCCTCCAGTCTCGCTGCCTGTTTCACTCCCAGGTCACAGCCCCCAACAAAATGATATGTTTTAATTTCTAAACCCAGCCACACTTGCCCGGAGTCCCCAGAACAGGGTTCGGCAGTGCCCGTGGTCAGGCCCCTGCACGAGGGAAGCCGCTGGGCACCGGACTCCGGTCGGGCCTGCGCTCCGGCTCCCAACCCTGCAGCCTCCCAGCCGCACAGCCTCGGGCCAGGCCCCAACATCTCAGAGCTTCATCTCACTGTTTGGAAATCGAATAATTCCCCATCACATATTTTAAGAATATTATGTATCACAAAGGGCAGTTAAGGAATTCTGTAAGTTATTGCCTGGAATGCACAGGGCCAGGTCCTCACAGAATGCGAGCTGCTGCCATCCTTCCATGTTCATGATCCATCATTGCCAGTGACTCTGTGTAGACTTTGACGGGTGTCTAAACAAGGCACAAGAATTTTACAATGTGTATGTGTCATTGTCTGGACCATGGTTACAGTTTTATACAATAAAACATGTTACCTGGAACCCAACTGTCACCCACCAAGAATCCCCAACTTGCCTGAATCGTAGGCTATCCCTATTGTCAGGAGAAAGTTGCAGATGATACACACGAAGGAGCTGTATGTCATGTCTGCTTCCACCCACCCAAGGAGCTCAGCCCTTCAACATCCACTGTGCCGCGAAACTAAGTCTGATGCTCAGAAATATGGCACGGAGACCTTTCAAGCTCTCCAGTCCTGAAAGAATGAGTCTGTCACATTCAAGAAGCTAGACAACATGCAGCAAGGTGCGAACGTGGACTTGTGTGCTTTAGGAAGGTCTTAGCAGCAAGGTTTGAGACTAAAAGGGGTTTTGTTAGGCCTTCGGCTAACCAGAAATTCAAGTGACTCATGCTCCCCAGGCCCCCGGCATTCTGGCGATTGTGTCAGGCACCTTTCCCTGGCACACCGCATGGCTCCACTCCACGGGCACTGGTGGAGAATCACTGTGCTTCATAGGCAACCTGTGTTTGTGACTGAACCATGGAGAGTTCTTTTTCCATGGTGTCAGGATTTCTCACAGCAACCAAGATGCAGGTCCATGTATGTTTGTACACATGCATGTAAAAATTAAACAGGCCTGGCATGTGCCTCTGCAGTCTAACATGCACAGGAAGGACTGAGTCCATAATAGACCTTTTAACTGTAGGAAGAGATGAATGGCCACCAGCAATGACAATGGACACCAGGCAGGAGTCTGGGATGAAATCATTCATTTCAAAGCTGCTGGTCCAGGACGCACACCACACCGATACTGCTGTGTCGTCCACAGCGGGTGCTGCTGAAGGCCGGTCTCCGTGTGTTTTGATGTACATGGCGAGCTGGGCTGGGAACAGCGTGGGGGAGGAGGCACACTGCATTTCTGCTCGTGCAGCGTCTCAGCACAGCTCAGTCTGGGAGGGATGGTACCTTTCAGAAGGTGACAGAATTACCTTCCTTGGTGGAATTTTTGTGGCTTCCTGAAGAAAACCACAGGCAATTCCATAAAAAGCTGTAGTTACGTTAAATGATAACAGGAAATTTTGATCTATTGAAATCTGGAGAAAGTAACACATTCTTACCTCTTACCACCAACAGGCAGGCGGACATGTGTGTATGTTTGCATGCACACACACACACGCACACTTCACTTCAGATGAATGAGAAAGCTGGTCCTAGTGGGGGAAATTTTGCAGTATAAAGGACATGCAGTTTGTTTTGTTTTTTTGCTTTGCCTGAGCTCTTGTTTACCGGCTCATGGTCTCACTGTGTTTAAACCATATGTTCAGACGAATACTGTTAAAACTCATGTTGTACCAAAAACATGCCTGTTCTTCTGCTTCAGTAAATGACTGAATCATTTAGCTTTGCTTATTCACATAGAATTTGGATTAAAGTAGATTATCTACTTTCTCCTTCCTTCAAACCAGTCGTACACATTGGAGAGTTTAAAGCCCAGATGGAAGAATTTTAGAGAAAATTCACGTAATTTGTCATAGCTCTACATCCTAATAGATGTCTGCCTGACACACTCAGGTTTAAGATTGACCCATACTTATGTGTTTAATCTGGGGACACCCTAAACTTTCTTCATGTTACTTGATAATTTATTGTTCTCATGACTTTATCTGTTTAACCTTTGGGAATTGTAGAGGCTCAGACCCTATAGATCTAGCAAAGTAGACATCATGGCTTGATTGTATGAATAGAACAACCCTAATATAGTTTCTTGCTACCTACATTTTATTAAAATAAAAAAATTCTTCTCTTCAATGAAGCAACATACATAAGCATATACTGGAAGTTTAAAATAGAGTATGGTTTGACTTGTCTAAATAAGGCAAGATATTATAGGGAAAAAAGTATGAATTTGAAGGCTGTTATTTTGTGTAGATCAAGGCAAAAATTTTATGCACTTTACATTCTATTTTTAAAAGGCAAGTGATTTAAAAGTTTGTATTAATTATTTACAAAAGAATTATATAAATCCAAGTTATTTTCTTAATAGGGACCTTAGTATTACACATACCAAAGGGCCTTCTAGACCATAAAAGATTAAAATTACATCAAGTAGAGCCCCAAGGTTGATTGAATCTAGTTGTGCTCTGAATTTTTTAAATTATAATTTACACATAATATGCAGGCAGCTCTTTAGTTACCCACAATTCGCTAGTTATTCTAACTGTGCTCTGGAGACGTGATAGGCAACTATCAGCCCTCGGCTCTGGACCGCCTGTGGGCATCTGGACATTCCCTTAGAATCACAGACCAAAAGGAAAGTAACTACTAAAGCAGCTGCTCAAAGATTTTAGGACATTCTGTTTATCCAGTTGACAGGAAAGAATGAAGGTTTCTGAATAATTTAAAATCAAAACGTTGCAAACATGATTCCACCCCATCTGTTAACCACACAGCTATAAGGCTCTAAGCTAATGCCGCCCTTCCTGCTTTCCTCCCAACACAGGCCATGATCATTGCTTTCACATCGGACATGATCCCCCGCCTGGTGTACTACTGGTCCTTCTCTGTCCCTCCCTATGGGGACCACGCCAGCCCCACCATGGACGGATACATCAACAATACCCTTTCCTTCTTCAACGTCGCGGACTTCCGAGACAAGAGCAGGGGCAACCCATACTCTGGGCTTGGAAACCACACCACGTGCAGGCAAGTGTTCACTTCAAATGCACTTCCTCTTTTAAAGGAATTCTATTTGGTATCACTCAAAATTGCTAGAGAGATTTTAACTTTCAGCCAAATTTAAAAAAGGATATGATACGGAAACTTCATGAAGACTAGGGCTAGAACTTTCAAATCAAACTGTGAAGCAAGATGTAAAGATGAGACTTGCTAATGATTACAGGGAGACTGACCCAGGAGAAAAGTCTTATATTTTAGAAATGAAGAAACTACAAGTTCTGAAAAGCTAACTAATTCTGTTACGACTGAATGTGTTATTCAAGCACAACCTGATGACACTGAATGGCAACACACCAGCTCCCCCACTTTTCCTAGCCTAACAGAATTCTCTGCAAATATCCCAGAGCTCTTGCATTGATTTTAGTGATTGGTAGGATCAACTGTGGGTGGTCTGCATCAACTAAATTACTGGTTGGTAAAGTGTGTTGACCTAGGTCACAGAGTTTGGGTATTTGGAGTTTTTTAATCAACCAGAGTCTTAAACCTAAAGGAGACTTTAACACTCCTTTAATTCAACTCAAAGCCTTCTCTGAGTCAAATTCTCAACAACACAACCAATAAACCAGAAATAGCCCCAAATAAATGTTTTAAAGTTGCAGAGTAGAGCCTCTTCAGAATCCCACATGGACCCCGCTTGCACTAAAGAGTAATTGAACTCTCGCGGGTCTAGTGGGTTACAGGCAGCAAGTCAGAGGTGTGCCACCTGAGGGAGGTACACGGAAGCAGCAGCGTGTGACACCTTGCACAGGAAATTAGCTAAGAAACTTACAGCAGGCAGGTTACTCTCTATAGGGACAGATAACCCGTAGCTGAGTGAACCCGGATGACACCATTATAGAAATAAATTAATAAACATGCTTCTGAAAATATGCTAGATTGTTTTAATTATACTCTTCTTATTTATTGAAATATACTTTATATACAATATTATATTGGCTTCAGGTGAACAACTTAGTGATTCATCAATTATCTACATCACTAAATGCTCACCATGATAAACATAGTTACCATCTGTCACCATCTGACACCATCTGACAAAGATATTACCATATCATGAGCTACATCCCCCATGCTGTATTTCTGACCCTGTGACTAATTTGAAGTTTATACCTTTCTGCCCTTCACCTGTTGCACCTGTCTCCACACCCCACTGGTTACCCCATAGCAACCGATCATCTGTGCTCTGTGTTTATGAGTTTTATTTCTCTTTTGTTTGTTTGTTCATTTGATTTGTTTTCAGGTTCAACATGCACATGAAACCATATGGCATATGTCTTTCTCTGATTGGCTTATTTCATTGAGCATCATACCCCCAGGTCCATCCATGCTGTCACAAATGGCAAAATTTTCTTTCCTTTTTTATGGCTGAGCAATATTCCATTGTATGTGTGTACTGTATCTTCTTTATCCATTCATCCACTCATGGGCACTTTGGTTGCTTCCATGTCTTGGCTACTGTAAATAATGCAGTAAATATATGCGTACATATATCTTTTCAAAATAATTGTTTAATTTTGATACTAGCCATTCTGACTGGTGTGAGGTGATATCTCACTGTTTTGATTTGCATTTCCCTGACGATTAGTGATGTCAAGCATCTTTTCAGGTGCCTGTTGGCATCTGTATATCTTTTAAATCTGATTGCCTTTTTGGTGTTAGAGTTGTATGAGTTCTCCATATAGTCTGGGTATTAGCCCTTATCAGGTAGATTATTGGCAAACATATTCTCCCATACAGCCCATTGCCTTTTCATTTTACTGATGGCTTCCTTTGCTGTGCAGCTTTTTAATCTGATGTCATCCCATTTGTTTATTTTTGCTCTTGCCTGGGGAGACATATCCAGAAAAAATTTTTTGATGTTGATATTCAATTGTTTATTGCCTGTGTTTTCTTCTAGTAGTTTAATGGTTTTAGGTCTTATATTTAGGTCTTTCATCCATTTTAAGTTTATTTTTATGTATGGTATAAGACATCTAATTTCATTCTTTTGCACAAAGCTGTCCAGTTTTCCCAACATTTATTGAAGAGACTTTATTTTCTACATTTTTATATTCTTGCCTCCTTTATCATAAATTGGCCATGTATTTGTGGGTTTATTTCTGGGCTCTCTATTCTGTTCTATTGGCCTGTGTATCTGTTCTTTTTCTGGTACTGTATTGTTTTGATTACTGTTGCTTTGTAGGGCAGTTTGAAATCAGGGATTGAGATGCCTCCAGCTTTGTTCCTCTTTCTCAGCACTGCTTTGCCTATTCAGGGGCTTTTGTGGTTCCTTACAAATTTTAGGATTATTTGCTCTAGTTCAGTGAAAAAATACCATTTGTTGGTATTTTGATAGGGATTGAACTGAATCTGTACATTCCTTTGGGCAATGTGGCCATTTTAACTAGTCTTCCTATCCATGAGCATGGGATAGATTTCCATTTATTTATGTCATCTTCAGTTTCATTCATCAATGCCTTATAGTTTTGAAAGCATAGGTCTGTCACCTCCTTGGATAGATTTATTTCTAGGTATTTTATTCTTTTTGATGTAATTGTAAATGGAATTGTTTTCTTAATTTCTCTTTCCACTAGTTAATTATTTCATGTATAAAAATGCAACAGATTTCTGTACATTGGTTTTGTATCCTGAAAGTTTGCTGAATTCATTTATTCAGTAAGGTTTTTTTGTGGGGTCTTTAGGATTTACTATATATAGTATCATGTCATCTGTAAATAGTGACAATTTTACTTCTCTGTCGATGTGGAAGCCTTTTATTTCTTTTTCTTGTCTGATTGCTGTGGCTAGAACTTCTAGGACTATGTCAAACAAAAGTGGTGCAAGAGAGCGTCCTTGTTTTTAGTCTTAGAGGAAAAAGTTTTAGCTTTTTGCTATTGAGTATATTAGCTGTGGATGTATCATATATGGCCTGAATTAAATTGACATATCTTCCTTCTATACCCACTTTGTTACGAGTTTTTATGAATGGATGTTGAACTTTGTCAAATGCTTTTTCTGCATCTATTGAGATGAGCATATAGTTTTTATCCTTGTTTTTGTTAATGTGGTGTATCACACTGATTAACCTGTGGATATTGAACCATCCTTGCAACCCTGGGATAAATGAATGATCTTTTTTAATGTATTTTTGAATTCAGTTTGCTAATATTTTATTGGGAATCTTTACAGCTCTGCTCCTCCTGGATGTTGGTCTTTCATTTTCTCTTTCTGTAGCATCCTTGTCTGGTTTTGCACCAGGGTGATTTGCCTCTTAGAATGAATTAGAAAACTTTCCTTCCTCTTCAGTTCTCTGGAATCATTTGAGTAGGAGAGGCATCAACTCTTCTTTAAGTGTTTGGTAGGATTCATCTGTGAAGCCATCTGGTCCTGGACTTTTGTTTTTGGGGAGTTTTTGATTACCAGTTCAGTTTTATTATCAGAATGAGTCACAGGTGGCTTGGTGTCAGGGCTCTCAGAGCATGGTTGGAGGGAGCAGGTCGGGGGGCCAGTTGGAGGTGCTCCTGAGTGGACACTGATGGGGTCCACACAGGTGAGGAGGCAGCTGCCCAGGTGCTGTCTCCAGGGAAGTCCTGGCTCCATGCCCACGGTGCAGCTGCTGGCAGGGCTCAGCTCGGCTCCAGGGACAGACCTGCCCCTGCAGCTGGCTCCGCGTCTGTGGGAGCAGCAGTTGGTCTAGCAGCGAGGGCTGGCTGGAGGGAAGCGCCACCTCTGCAGCCTCTGCACAGGTGCCCCTGCAGCAGTGGTGGCCAGCGTGTCCTCTCCGGAGGTCGGTGGCAACTGGATCCACACCTCAGGGCAGCTGCGCCCAAATGTGCTCTCTGACTGGCACGTTGGGTGTGGGCAGGGGCAGGAACTGGTATTTGTGCCTCAACACCCGCATCACTATCAATGTGAGGAAGGAGTGCAAACAGCGGTGCTCGCCGGACCTGACCCGGAGCTCCAGCCGCTCCCCCACCACAGGGTGGGTGCATTAGTTCTACAAACCAGATTTTTTCACTTAAAGTCTAGCCACACTTGAAAGCACGGTGTTTTTCCTGCACCCTGGGGCAGGGAGTCTGCATCCCGGGGCCCTCAGAAATACCCCTCCCCACCCCACTGTGTATTATGCCAGGGGTGGGGCCCCCCATATGATGTCTCTCTCTCCTGATAACCCTTTGTGTTTTCCCAGGTATCGTGATTTCCGGTACCCTCCTGGACACCCACAAGAGTATAAACACAACATCTACTACTGGCATGTGATTGCAGCTAAACTGGCTTTTATCATTGTCATGGAGGTAGGTACAGTGTGCTCTGAAATAGCTTATAAGGCATTGGATATTCGCACACCTCTTATGGCTCTAAGTGTCATCAACTCTGACCTAAAATGTATAATACATTCTTATCTCTTGCTAGTAATTATATTAGGACATTTATTAATCAAATTTGAGAATACCCAAATGTTCTCATTAGTTAAAAGAAGTTGGTTATGTACTTTAAAAGTTTCAATGCATGTTGTGTGCTAGGAAAATTCAGTTCTTTTCAATTTGGTATTAATTGCTCTTTTATTTGGAGCTCCGGGCTGCATGTCAAGCTGTAAAAGGGCTTAGTCGAGATGAATCAGAGGCAGTCTCTGTCCTTGAGAAACTTTTATTCCTATTTTTACTTCATTTTCACAATATACCTTCTTATAATAATTTTTTATATCCCTAAAATTAACCAGCTCTGGAAAATGACTAAGGTGGCTATAAATCTGAAACCGATGTAGCCAACATTACCTCTTACACTGTGCGAATTATCACTGCCACGTTCCAGAGCCTCCAAAGTTGCTTGGTCGATGTGGTCAGTTAGAATTCTAGAAAACCCATCTCCAGGGGCTCAAACACTAAGGGCTGATTTTCCTCACATAACAAAGGCCACGTGAAGCAGGCGGTTCTCTCGAGTCAGCTGCTGATGTCAGGACTGTAGGCCTGGCTCCCTAGGTTCACTCTCACTGCCTTTCACCTGACAGTCTCAGTGTGACGGCCACCACCAGGTAAGATGTTTATGCTCCAGGCAGGAAGAAGGTGAAGGGCAGTTCTAGCTACACCTGGTCCTTTTGTCCAGAAAGAAAATGCTTAGCCGAAAGCAGACTTCCACCCTGAGCTTACTGGCCACTCCAGCAGCACGCAGCTCCTCGTGGCCACAGAGCCAAGGCAGGAGGTATTTGCTTGGCTCTTGAATTTGAGAGTTTGAATGATCAGATCAGGAATATAAATTAACTGTATATTGAAAACATTTAAATAAATGACAGTCAAAAAAGAGCAAGTGATAAGAAACTAAAAAATTACAAGGCAATTTTTGAAAAATAACCAGAACTTTTAGAAACAAATATAGAGTTGTTGAAATTAAAAACATGTGGATTAAATAGAAATCTATGCAAACCTAAAGAATTAGTGAATTAGAAGATAGGTCTGAAAAAGTTAGCCCTAATATACACTGGGAGATAAGGGAATGGAAAATTTGAAAAGAGGTTTTAAGCCCTGTAGAAGATGGAATGAGAAGGACTAACTTTCAAAAAAATCATAGAAGAAAAAATATGCATAATGGAGAAGAGTCAACCTTTGAAGAGTTAATAGCTAATATTTTTCCAGAATAAATGAAAGGTATCAGTTCACAAAGCAGACAGCACAAGAGATACCAAGGAAATCCACGCTTCACGTTCATTGTAAGGAAAACACAGCACATCAAAGACAAGATCTCGGAAATGACCAGAAAGAAGACACAGGCGACTGACAAGATTAAAATCAGAATGAGAGTAGACTTTTCAGCAGCAACATAGAGGCCAGATGAGAAAAGTCTAGTATCGTCAAAATGCTAAAGAAGGTGATTCCATACAATTAGAGCAAAACTTTGAGAAAAATCTTTCCACAATGAAAACACCAGGCCATATGGTTTTATAGGAGAATTCTCCCAGAACAGATCACTTCAGTCTTACACAAAACTCCTCCAGGGAGCAGAAAACGGAAATATTTCCAACTCCTTCTAGATCCCGAAATCAGACAAGAATCGAAAGAGAAAGGAAATGGTGAGCCAGCCTCACGCATAACGTGCAGATGCAAAGATCTTTTCAAAATGTGCTGAGGTCTGAGTCGAGAAATACGTTCTCTGAGGTGACCTCACGGCACACCGGCCTTGCCACAGAAACGTAAGGGGCGGCGGGACGTAGGGAACCCACCCAGGAACCCACCCACCCCTCTTTCCCGGACGCCCGCTTGGCCCCCTTCCCCGTGACCACCGCCGTCCGACGCCCGGCTCAGCTGGTCCCTGTCCTCGCCCGTTCCCCCTCGGCTCCCGGGAAAGCGCGCCTCCCACTGCTTTTCCTGCCGCCGCCCCAGACAGTCCCTTCTCACTTGCCCCTCCTTGGCTCCGTGATGACCCTGGGGGTCCGTTCCCGGGCTGTCGTCTTTTCTCTGTCCCCACAGCCTGGTGACCTCGTGCAGCCCACTGGCTTAACTGCCGTCGTGTGCCGGTGACTCCCAGAGGGTCCCCAGAACACCCCTCTGCGGAACGCAACCCAGGAATCCAGGGTCTGCCTGAGCTTTCTGCCTGCATAGCTAACATACGTCTCCCATTCCCGTATTTCCTCAAATGCCCTGTTCTCCCCACTCTGCCCTACATCTGCTCCATCCAGTCCCCTACGTCCTCACAGTTTTGGCAGTCCCGCCTCACCGGTTGCCAGGACTCGTGGGGTCCTCGTTTTCTCTCCCCCACTTACCGCACACCCGGCTCTGTTGGCTTCTCTTTGGAAGATGCTGTGTGTCACAAGTCTGACCGCCGCTTAGCCGGCTCTGCTGCCACCCCCCAGGTGGGAACCGTCACCCCGTTTTGCCTGAACAGGGCAACAGCCTCTTAACGGGGCTCCCTGTTGTCTTCATCTCTGACTCAGAAGAAAAGCCGAGGTCCTTACGGTGACTTGCAGGACCTTCCGCTGTGTAGCCACGCGGTCTCCTGAGAAGCTCTCACAGGCGGACTTCCGGATCCAGGCACAAGACCGTCCCCAACATCACTGCTTCCAACACAAAAACTACAAACAAGCCTAGAACCTTCTGCTGGAGGAATGAATAAATTACAGTGTATTCAGACAGTAGAATGTCATGCAGCACTGAACACAAATGGATGGCAGTTATGCACAATAACATGGATGAATCTTAAAACCTGGTTTTGAATGAAAAAAGCAATTTTCAAAACACTATGCAGTATCATACTGGCTTTATAAAGCTCAAATCAAGCAGAACTTAAATAATACTTCTTGGGATATATACATGTTTTGTTCAACTATTTTCAAAAATAAACTGATGGACGTGTAACTCGCACAGAGGGTGGTGCTTACCTGTGAATAGACAAGGCACGCTCAGTACGTCAGCGTCATGATGAGTACCTGACACTTGGATATATTCTTTCCACATTTCAGATAGAAGTCTTCAAATTTATAAAGTAACAAAATGTAGCCCCTTGGCAGAGCCACATCACGGCAGGAAGGGGGGTGTGACTGTCAAATGCCCACCACCCCGTCTGGCTGTGTGGCCCCGGTGACCGCACACGTGCCCGCGAGGGGCTCTATCCGCTCCACTTCCTTGTGACTAACGTTTCTCTTCTTCTCTCCCTCAGCATGTCATCTACTCTGTGAAATTTTTCATTTCATATGCAATTCCGGACGTATCGAAAAGCACGAAGAGCAAGATCAAGAGAGAAAAATACCTGACCCAGAAGCTGCTTCATGAGAATCACCTCAAAGATATGACAAAAAATATGGGGGCCATCGCCGAGAGGATGGCGGAAGTAGCAGATAACAATTTAAGACCAAAAGTAGATTAAGCGCTTCACGTTCTGAGAAGCATGTCAAAGGACCGAGCTCTGTCAAAATACATTATGGATCACTAATGAGAAGGTTTAAGTTAAATCACTTAGGCAAACATACATCTTAACTATTGCCATTTTTGTGTAGAAATTACTTTACAGTTTCAGCTGGCGAAGCAGGAACTGGAAAATGTAAAGCTGAGATCAGGAAGGGCATGAAGGTGATCGATCACCCAGAAAGCCTACGATGTTCCCTGTTTTTGATAAATTGGCATTTCAGGAGAGTCTCCGCACATGCTGAAAAACCACGCCTTCTAAAGCAGAATCAATTCTTCCCCTTCATTTGATTACTTTCATCCCTTGTTCTCAAGCACATGATCCCCTCTATTTTTATTTCTTCACTTCTCTGCACCTGTTCCAGTTGCTCTTCCCTTACGGCGCCACCACAGAGACCAGACACACTGGTGTTCGTGTGATGGGAGAGTTAGCTCAAAACTCAGAGCGCTGTATTAAGTGGCAAAGAGACTCAAGAATTCACAGTATTTAGGTGTATTACCACATGCTGCAGAAAAGGAGCCTCAGGTAATGAGAGGAAACAGCTTCCGTCTCTGCTCTGGCCTACCCGTCCACCTCACAGAAGGCCTCCGAAGGGACCGGCCTCATGATAGTGAGGTTCCGAAGCATGTTTGTACTGATCCACAGTGACACCTTTTTCCTCCCACAGCGTTTCTAGAATGTTCTGTGCCTAATCCACGTTGACTGCTCTGCAAAGCTCAAGGGAATAAGATGACAAAAGTGGGAAAGTCACAGATTCAAATAGAATTGTAGCTCATATTGATCAGGATGATTTATTTACCTCTTCTAAAGATCTGTACTTTCTTGGGGAAAAAAAATGAAATCAAGTGATTAGAATTGCATTTTTATCAACATAGTGGTCTGCAGAGATAAGCCCATTAACTTCCCACCAGTTGCGCTTTATCCATTAGGCACAGGAGGGACAGCATCACAAATGACCGCAAGTGGCTCGCTGCACAGCCGCTGTGACCTGACAGTGCCAACGCCCAGACTTTGGCCGCTGTGCTTCCAGCAGGTGGAGCCCTTTGGGCAGGTTCTTCATGCCTCGGCGATCCGAGTACCAGAGCCTCTGCCTGTTAAGGTGCTCCCAGAGGCCTCCACCCATCATTCCCAGCCCGTGACTTGTTTATGATGGCGTGTTTGCACAAGCGTGGTAAGGCTGGGGAGAGACCGGTGTAGCCCCAGATCATTGCCAATCAAGAAGACGCTGGATTTGATTTGAGCTTCCAGCCTCCCTAAGGCCAATCAAGCAATGAAGAAAAGAAAACGGTTTGGTCACAAACCTGCCATCAGATGGAGGCACCTTCCTGCCAAATGCCACACCCCGAATATCTTGCCCTCAGTCTGTTCAGCTCAGAATTTCCTGCCTCTGGGGCCAGGCCCTTTCGTAGATGCAGAAGGTGGGGGGCCGTTGCTCACAAGCTCGACTGGCTACGGGCCGTGCTCGGAGCAGGACAGGGGCCTCCGTGGGCTTCTTGGCAGGGGGCCGTGCCCCCCCCTCAGGATGCTGCCCAGTGCCAGGCGCCAGGCCACTCAGGAGCCCAGCAGCAGAGGAGGAGGACGCAGGTCCCAGTGGGTGGATTTGGAGGCTTGTTACGGCAGAGCAGCTCAACTCCAGGTCACAGTGCAGGCACGCCATGAACCTTTAAAAAAACCAACCAAAAATGCTATTTATGTAGGATCCACCAAAGAGTATTCTAGGCTTTCGAATTGTCCCAGTGGATCAGGGACAACATGTCACTAACTTTCTTGATGTTAACAATGTAATCAGAATGTGCACGCCAGGCTGCGTGAGGTCTGACTGCACAGGGAGTGGGAAATAAACGTCCCCCGGGGGGAACCGGCTCTCACTCCGCACAGCCGGATGTGGGCCCGGCAGCTCCCTGCAGTGCCATCCCGCGGAGTGGCTGCCTCCTCTCCTGTCGCCTCTCCTCTCCTCTCAAGGGCATGTCTGTCTCCTGGTGTTGGGCTGGCAGCGACTCACCGTGGAAGCCTAAGAAAGGAAATGTTTTTGCCTTATCTCCTTGTATATAGGATAGAACTTAAAGGGAATTGTGCATTTTTATAAATCACGTTTCATAAATTGTCTTCAAAGTCCTAGTTTAAAATGTGCTTTTGTGGACAGGAGGGAAAAAGCCTCTCATCATTAAAGGCAGCAAATGTGACGTATGACTGGCCAACAGTTCCCCAGCAGCTAAGTCGTAGTGGGGACCCAGGGCCGCCCGTGACACCAACAGTGCTCGTGGAGAGCCAGCGCTGACTTACCGGTGGTGAAGAACGTGGGTCTGTGTCTGCAGGCAGCCATGGGCTGGATCTGTAAGTGTGAGCGGAGGCAGCGCCTGAAGAACGGACAGCTGGGGCACGGCCCCCACAAAGGGAAACTCCGGCCCCGGCCTGCCCTCTGTAACCACTACAGAAATTGCAGTTTTATATCTTTTTGTAACGCCTGTGAACTTTAATGGATTGAAGCATTAGATCAAAATACTCAGGGGATTTTTCTTTAAATATCCCTCAGTTATTTTAGCTATAGCAACAGAAAGGGAAAGCTATCATTTCTGTTTGAAAACTAAACACGGCCATTTGTAAGCTGTCACCACAAATCTTCCTTTCTAATTGCATGTGCATCTGGAATTTCAGAAAACATTAATTCACAGTAGGGGGGCAGAATGTGCTTTGTGGTTGGAACACTTCTTGTACCATTTTCTCATGTTTGAATCAGGTGATGTTTGGAAAGTTAAAATGGATGAGCAGCTTAACTAAAGTAGAACTGAAATATTCATGATGCTTTTCATACACTGTGGCATAAGATGTAAAGTCTGTAATGTTTTGTGAATTTCTGTGCATTTTAATATTCTTTTATAATTAATTGTGAGCATTTTAATAAATTCATTTTTAAAAATAAATCTACTCTATTGTCTCTTTAAGAAAGAACAAATATATATCTGTTATTGATGTGCTATGTGTCACTCAGATAACATGCACACTTCTATGGAATTTATATCTAAAATTTTTTTCACATCCTTCACTTACTTTGAAACATGTTTTTTCTGGGAAAAATTGGGTATGGGATTTCAGCTTACCATCGTATGCCATGTTGCATATTTGATTACATTTGACTACTACACAGAGCTTTGCATTTACTATAAACACAATAATTTCTTTTTTGCCAAACTTGATTAAGTGCAACCAACATGGCCATAAACCAGGTAGATCTGTTTGGCAGTCGCTGAGGGATTGATCAATAGAGGCTGGCGCCATGGGTCCTCAACTCACATTCAGATGTCTTTTATCAGAAAAAGAAAATGTATAACTTCAGCTGCCCTCAGTCTGATACAAAGGATTCTGGCCTAAAATTGATACACATCAGGTCACAGAACCTCAGATAGGCTGCAGATAACTTCATTAAAACCTCAATTTGTTAACACAGACCAGCATTAGGACTTGAAAGAATAATCCCATTATTTCCCGGCGAGCTTTTGGGGAGATCTGTCTGACGGAAAGAATAAAAAGTTTCATATGGTCTTAAAGATTTTATTTATGTAAAATAACTGATTTGGAGTTTCTATCAGGTAGGTCTGAGGAGATAACTATGATCTACAGATCTAGCCTCCAGCCATGTCTGTGTCTACGATGAAATCCCATTAGGTTGACTGATGGAGAGAAATTAGGGAAATAACACACACACAGCATTGTGCAAAGACAATGAGACAGAAGAATAAACTGTAAATACAATTTGATTTTTGCCCACAACCTGTCTCATCGACCAAGATTGCTTTACTAAACACAAAAGTTAGATTTATACATTAATTTTCTAAAAGATATGCCTCTAAATGACGAATCGGCTACCTTTTAACATCACCCTGCTTTATCTAAGAGCTCCTGTCACATCCATTTCATTTCGTTTCAAAAGTCCAGCCTCTATCTTCCTTTTTGTTTTCATATGGTCTTCTGTTTTGATGTAAAAGATTAAATGCCATACTTAGTTTAAAATCAATATTTTCTGAGGCTGTGGTAAGACAGATCTGGAGCTGGACATATAGTACAGTATTTAACAATAGAGCATCATTCTAAACATGCATCTTCAAAAATAATTTATCCTAACCTTGGCTGTAATAACAGTTTTGTTAGCATCTGTGAATATTACATGTCAAAGCCCATCAATTTTATTAGCCAAGCCAGGACAGAATGTTATTGAAGAAATGATGAAGATATTTATAATAATTGTAACTGGTAGAAATGGTAGAGCTCCGATTCAGTTTGATCCTCATGTAATCAAAGTCGGAAGCCTTTGGGTAGTCCCGTCTGTTGTCCTGGCATTGAGGGTAACTGGACATTGTCTGGTGTCTTTTGTACTGATCTCAGAAGTAAGGTAGATCCGGAAACACAAGTACAGGTCAGCAGCAATCAGCAGCTTTTAAAAATTCTGTCAAGTAGCCTGGCTTCAAAGCAAAGTGCCAGCCTAGTTCATAGACATCATCACATTCTACTCCATAAACCTATGCAGATAAAAACATCTACTCTGGGTATTAAAATTATTTATCTACATATTCCCAGGCCCTCAGAGAAAACCAGAAAGATCTTCGGGATAATTGCTCTGGAAGGAAATGCAGCCTTACCTTGACGCCTTTCCAAGAATCCATGGGAAACTCCCGTGTGTTTGCTAAGCCCCTGCCCGGGCCCGCCAGAACGCCGTCTGGTAAGTGTGGTGTCCAGGAGGTCTGTGTCTGAGGTCCATGAATCCCTAGTCACATTCCCTGACCCCACACGGAGGCGGGCACGACTGGAGGATGTCATTTCTCTGACCTTTTGAGTCAGTTAAGATTTTCTAGGTGTGCTTTTCCAGAAGTTCCTCATTTTCCAGAAGCTCAGCTCCTTCCACCAAGATCCTCACAAGAGAAAAGGCCTTCCCCCTCTATCCTGGGCTGCCACTGCTAAATGGCCATTTGTCCTAAAGATCTCGCCCTCTTCCAGCCCAGTACCCAATCCCTCACACTCCCCTCCTGGGCTGGCTGCCCCCCCACCTTCCAGGGGGTCTTCAGTCGGGTCGGGAAGGAAGACTGCTGGGCCAGGGCTTCCCAATCCTCAGGGTGCACCCCCATCACCGGGGAGCCAGGGCCTCTCCGGGGAGGTCCGGTGCTGGGGCCGGGAACACACATTTCCATCCAGCTCAGAGCCGCCTGCGGGCGAAGGGCATCAGAGAGCCAAGCTTCTCCTGGTGGAGCCCTCGGGCGCACCTCTCCGCTGCAGGGCAGCCGCTCACCCCCGCGGTGCGCACCCCTCCCAGGCGGACGGGGAACCTGCCGCGTGCTGCCCCCGCTCCCCGTCCGACCCAGTACTCGCTGCGCCGCCCCGAGAATGGGAGCCGCGTCCCCGTTCTTGAGCGTCGGGCACTTGACTCGTTCCTTAAGCCCCAGGCGGGCTCCGGTAGCACGTCCGCCGTCGGGTAGGACCTGGGATGGGGCGGTGGGCACGCGTCCTTGCCTGCAGCCAGACTCTCCGCGGCCACCGAGCTCCCACCCCTGCCCCCGCCGCAGGGAGGGTCGGGGCATTCGCGGACCCGCAGGATTCCTCGCGGGGTTCGGAGGCGGGCCCTTGGGGCGCTTAGGCCACAAGGCAGCCCTTTAAAGAGACCCCCAGGGCTCCCCACCCGCCTCTCCGCGAGCATGCAGGGGGCCCGAGACGCGAAGGCGGCCTCACCGCACCCTGCTGCCGCCCGACCGCGGGCTCCCCGCCCCTGCGGCTGGGAGAGACACGTTTCTGTTGCTGGAAAGCCACCCAGTCCGTGGTGTTTTGTTTCCCTATCATTAAATTCAGAATATGCTTTAAAAGTACCCTAAATATGACCTGGACCTGTCCTTCACACGAATGACTGTAACCCACTCATGTGTGTGTGTTTATGTGTCTGAAAACTCACTTCTAATGTGTGTGTCTACTTTTTTTTTTCATTTTATTATCATTAATCTACAATTACATGAAGAACATTATGGTTACTAGACTCCCCCCTTCACCAAGTCCTTCCCCACAAACCCAATTACAGTCACTGTCCATCAGCATAGTAAGATGCTGTAGACTCACTACTTGTCTGCTCTGTGTTGCACAGCCCCCCCCATTATACATGCTAATCGTAAGGCCCCCTTTCTCCCCCACCCCCCACTTATCCCTCCCATCCCACCCATCCTGCGTCCCTTTCCCTTTGGTAACCATTAGTCCATTCTTGGGTTCTGTGCTTCTGCTGCTGTTTTGTTCCTTCAGTTTTTCCTTTGTTCTTATGCTCCACAAATGAGGGAAATCATTTGGTACTTGTCTTTCTCTGCCTGGCTGATTTCACTGAGCATAATACCCTCTAGCTCCATCCATGTTGTTGCAAATGGTAGGATTCATTTTCTTCTCATGGCTGAATAATATTCCATTGTGTATATGTACCACATCTTCTTTATCCATTCATCTACCAATGGACATTTAGGTTGCTTCCATATCTTGGCTATTGTAAATAGTGCTGCGATAAACACAGGGGTGCATCTGTCTTTTTCAAACTGGGCTGCTGCATTCTTAGGGTAAATTCCTAGAAGTGGAATTCCTGGGTCAAATGGTATTTCTATTTTGAGCATTCTGAGGAACCTCCATACAGCTTTCCACAATGGTTGAACTAGTTTACATTCCCACCAGCAGTGTAGGAGGGCTCCCCTTTCTCTGCAACCTTGCCAACATTTGTTGTTGCCTTTTGGATGGTGGCCATCCTGACTGGTGTGAGGTGGTATCTCTTTGCGGCTTTAATTTGCATTTCTCTGATGTGTGTGTGTGTCTCCTTTTTAATGTGCCTATTACGTGCTAGTTTCTATCCCCCGCGCCAAAGACACAATAATAATCTAATTCCCAGTGTCAAGCGTTCAGCTTTTCCTTGCTACGTAAGAATAGTATAAGCCCACTAACTTCAGGGAAGTTTTGTCCCATAGAGTCCGAGCTGCAGATTTGTGTGCTTCTTGATTATTTACACATTTTCTTCCTGATTCATATTTTGGTTCCACGTCCTCATTGTGGAACTAAATTATTCTAATTAAGGTGCCTGATTATTCTGACTTACGCAGGCTGTATTTCAGAGTGACTCTAGAAGTGGAAGACACAGCACCGGCCCCGAACTAGCTGCTAAGGAAGCGTCACGCCCATGCGATTTTTCTCATAAGGACCTGCAAGTATCACCCAGCAAGGTCCCAGAAGTATGGTCACTGCCCAGGGACGTCTGTGATCCACCACATGCCGCCCCCTGGATCTTAGGGACCAAGCAGCCCAGTAACCTTCTTTCTTTTGCCACAAAGAAGAAGAGAAATGCCTGACAATTTTGTAAGAAGTTTTTTTAATTTTAAAAGAATAAAGCCTCAGAATTATATTTAAGCTTCACAAAGAGGTGATGCACAGATATGTCATCACGCTGTGCTCACTGGGAATGGTGCCAGGCATTTGGGTTCCAGAAAAGGGCTCTCTGTGTTGATGAGGCTGTAAAAGACCCTCCTTATAGTCAGAGCCAATATAAAATTAATGTAATTGTTTGTATCATATATTTCAAGAACATAAAGTCAGAGCCCTTATATTACTTGCAAAGGCCAGGTAAGTAATGTAAGCAAGAGACAAAGGCCAGCAGGGACGCTGGCCTGCCAGACAGATCATCCCCGTGCAAGGGCTCCACTCAGCTCCGCAGGGCTGCGCAGGAGCCAGGGGCGACACTCTGAGGGGGTCCCACTTAACGAGTATTCTGCGAATCAAATACCTCAGCCACCTGATCATCCAGTGGAGCATCTGATCGGGTCTGTCACACCGATTCGCTGCTCCACTGACCACATGTTTGTACTGCTTCATCTATGCAACAGAAATAAGCCCTTGAGAGGAAGAAATGGAGAAACGGGAAGCAAAGCATCAAAACAAAAGAGGTTTCTAAAAAGCTGTGCCTTCAGAAAGACATAAAGGAGAGAGCCCTGCATCTCCCCGAGGATGGGGGCCTGCCGTGGCCTCTTCTGTGCACTCGGGTTGCCCATCTGACATCCTCTGTCTCCTTTAAAGTCTGAAATCCGGTCACTCTTTCCAGAGCACCCAGAGCTCAAGACCCACTGTGACAGGTTCACTCACAGATGCTCGGTTCTTCCCCAGTGACACGCATTCGGGAACAGCTACATTGTGTTGTGTTGCTGAAACCAAATTTTTACAGAGAGAGATTAAGGGCGCTCCCCTCAGCCCCACTCTCTATACACTCTAAAAAGATCTTCCTACAAACGTCCTTTTCTCATCGCCCTGCAGGGTCAGCCACAAAACATGCCACTGGCCCCTAAGAGCAATTTTCAGACAGTCCTCATGAGAAGGGGATCTGTGACCCTCCACAAGCTATTTCCTTCGTGTCCCCAATGGTGGCGGATGTCCGAGGACCGCATGAGGCCCGGCAGGCAGCTCGGTGTGGCTCCATCACTTCTGATGACACGTCACGCAGACAAGCACGCATCAGCTTTGAGTGTTTTTTTAAGAAGCAGCCTCAGGCAGACCATTTCTGCTTCTCCAGCTCTGTCTTTAAGTTGAAAATATTGTCTATAATCTAAACCAGAACTGGCATTTATTCACTTATTTCCACACATATATATTGAAGGCCCCCACATCTATTGAGGTGCTTGGCCAGGAATTCAGAACATAATGGAAGTCAAATGGACACAGTCCTGCCCCATGGATCCCAGGCGGCAGAAATCAATCATGCAAAGAAGCAGATGGTCATATACTTTGATAAGGACACAGAAGAGGATCCTGAGGTGCTATGGGAGGCTGGATAGGACCTGGTCTGGGGATAGAGGGAAGCCTTCGCTGAGGAAGTGATGCTCAAGCTGACAGCTCCAAGCGGTTGGGTACCAACAAGGGAGGAGGAGGCTGGGGAGAATGTGCCACCGTGGGAACTGTGCGTGAAAGGCCCAGGGAGAAAACCCACCCATTTGAAGAGCTGAAAGTGTGCTAACGTGGCTGGGATCTGTAAAGGGAAGAGGGTCCAAAAGGAGGCAGGTCCTACAGGTAGGCAGGGGCCAGACCGCTCAGGGCCTTCTGGGAAGAATGGGGAGCCTTCAGTGGATTCAGGACTGCGGAGTGATGCTTTCCTGTTTGTGTTTTCAAAGGGTCTCTCACGCTGGACAGGACAGTAGATGCAAGGAGACGGGTCACAAAGCTATGAACTGTGCATCGCTGAAGTTCTGGGGCCTTGCTGACCCTGGACAGACGCCTCCCCAGGGCTCAGGCAAGTGTGGACTCGCCCGCAAGTGCCTTTTTCATATGCAAACAGCCAACCCAGGCACAACCCCCCCAGCCACCTACTTTACTGGGCTCTGTCACCCGAGGCCACTGTCACCCCAGGCCAGGGGCCAGGCATCTGGGGACAGCTCCAGGCCCCAAGCCACTGCACTCACACTGCTTTGCCCCTTCCTTCCCACAGAAACCACAATCCAGGCTCGTGCCCGCCTTCCCCTCTGCCCCTGCCGATCCTCGGGGCTTCACCCCATGGGCCCCCTGAGTGGGTGCCACTCCTCCTGTTTCTACAGATCAGTGGCTGTAAACTGCTTCCTTCCTGACAGTCATTTCTGTGTCTGCAGGTCTTACATGCCTGATTAAAACAAATCCCAGATACATTTTAAACACAGGCTGTGGTGACGAAACAGGCGACTTCTGACGATGGCTTGGACTAGGATGGTCTCGGTGCAGAAGAGGAGAAATGGGCAGTTCCAGAGGAGGTGTGATGGACCGGATAAGGGGGCGAGAAGACGGCGGTGTCCAGAATGACTCATAAACAACGGTTTATGCTTTGGTCTATTAAGGGGATGACGGTGCCGTATACACAGAGAGGAAATCCAGGCCCAGGACCAAGACTGGGAGAAAGGACGGGCAGGACGAGCTTCTCAGGCAGCCAGATGTGAGGCGCACAGCAGTGAGACTTGACCTCCCATTCGGGGAAGGGTTCCCACCATCCGTCCATCTGCCTGGAGAGGAGGACTCCGAGGCAATCCTATTTACAGACCAAAGTTTTTTCCATGATATATCACATTTCTGATTGATGTAAGTGGCACTTTGAAATGAGAAACATTACTATATTTACACTTACTGGTGGGAAAAAATTAATTTTCATATTTGATACACATCTGTCTGCCTGCTGCCTGTGCCAAACTAAAATCCATTCTCATAGTGAAATAGTCTCTGAACTTGAGCCAAATTGCTTTAAGTGCCCTTCATTCTATGAACAGTAAGGATGGTACTTCTTTTAAAGTGACAAGAAATCACATTGTCAGGTTCTCCTGATTCGCCCTAACAATAATATCACTTACTAAAGTCACAGTGCATTGCTCTCAAACTGATCTTTAAATTTATGGGATGAAGACGGCAATGGTTACGGGAAAAATTCCAAGTTTGCTGTTTCTTGTAATTGGCCAGTTTTTTCATCATTTCAGGATAAAAATAGGGCATCCAACAGTGTGACACGAACTACTCCCCCACCCGAACACAGCACAGGGGTGCAGGAATAGTGAGTGGCTGCTATTGCTATTACCGAGGGGGCATGAGGGCTCTTTCCTCTCGTACGTGTTTTGAGAAGTTTTAACAGAAGTGACTTCTAACGTTGTCATCTGACTCAATCCTGCCTAAGGCGCTAGATCGAATGAAAGAAGTCTACACGGCCTGGCAGGGAGGCAGGTTTCATGGTGGCTAGTAACGCTCACAGGATGCAGACTAAGCCGCCACAAGCAGCCGCTGTTCCTTAGGAAACGAGCTGCCGAGTGGGGAAGGACACAGCGGCGATCGTGCTGCCCCAGGGGGACGCAGCAGAGGCACGCAGCTGGGGGCTGCATCCAGGGCGCGTCCCGGACCCAGGGAAACCTTCCTGCAGCCCTGGGGAGGTGCGTGGTCAGGCAAGCCCGCATCGAACCCACAAGCGGAGGACGGAGGAGAAGGAATTCCAAGCCCGTGTTGCCGTGTTTCCCACTTACTATGCAGCAAGAGAGGAAAACCTACAACCATACAGCCCTGTTGCTTATTAATAATAAAAATAATTAACCTTTTAAGAGCTCTTCCAATGTATTGCACTGTTCCAATGGATTTACTTAAATTATCTCATTTCATCTTCATTACAACCCAATGAGGTAATTACGGCCATTATCTCCATAAAAGAAGAATAAATACTATAACATCCAAATACATATTTTCCCAAAATTATCCATCTGAAAGAGGGGTGCTTCGTATTTGGTTCTCTAGAAAGTCCTCCTGTATTACAGAGCGCCGCTCCAGTTACCAAGTTTTGAATATCAGAATAGCCTGAGAAAGACATTTACCTGAAATGACCAGAATTGGTGCTAGTGTTAGATGCTCATGAAGGTAATCTGGTAGAATCGGTTAATGAAAAAAGGGGCAACAAAATTTAGACAAGATTTACCCATTACCTTTGCCATCTCTTCACAAGCCTGCATGTCTGGGTGCAGGGCCTGCCCGGCAGGAGGGCTACAAGCTGATTGATGGGAAGTCTCCCCGCAAGCGGGTGTGCGCCCTGCCACCACCGCCTGCCGGCCCTGCGCTTTACGGAAAACAACCCGAACCTCATGGGCCATTCTGGGGGCTCCCTGCGTGCCCTCGCCTTCCGTGGTGCCATGTGGGATTGCCTGCCTAGTGTCACTGGGGTGACACACCGGTCACTCACGGACACTGTGTGCTCCCAGCTGTCTGTACCCTGCAAGGATGATGCGCAGCACAGTCTCGTGGTCGGTGTCCTGCGCCCTCGGGAGCGCAGGGCTGAGGGCTACGCGGCCGCCCCCGCCGTGAGGCCGGGATTTCCGCACCGCGGCTCAGGCCCCGAAGGTCACCAGGAGTGACTGGGAATGCACAAACAGTAGAAGTGCAAGAGGGACCCCGTTACCGCCGCCGCACCCAGAAGGAGGACATACGACGTTCCGCCAACGCCCCCGGCACAGCCCAAGCCCCGACCTCGGCCTCATCAGCCTCCCCGCCCGGCGTCAGCGCCAGCAGCGGATTCCTGCCTTCATCCAGCTCGCGGAACTGCCCCGTCCAGGGCAGGGGAGGCCTTACAGCACAAACACACGTGCCCCCGAGGCCCTGCTGGACACTGCGGTTGGACGCGGTCCTGTGGGCACCCCACGTCACAGCAAGGGCCGTGGTTACTCTGGTCACTCTGGACGCTTCCCGCCACGGCCTCCTGGGCCCCGCACCGCCCGTCGCCCCTCATCACCCGGCCCCGCGCTCACGACGCCCCAGCCACACTCGCCGGCATTGCCCCTCACCCAGCCTCGCGTGCACCCGGCAGGGGATCTGCCCCCTTTGCCCGGAAGCCTCTCCCATCAGCCGCCCGGGCGGCTGCTCTCCGCTCCCACGTGGGCCTCTCAGAGATGAAGGTGAGGAAAGGAAAGATATGGGTAAGGACAGAAAACGAAGGCCTCCGAAAATCCTTTCCAGACCGTGGTTCAGGACAGCGTCTCGTGCCTTTCTGTGTGTTTCCTGACCTGAATTATTTTTCTTCCAAGCCTCCGCCACTGCCTGACACCAAATGATGCTGGCGGGGTGGGAGGGGCCTGTCTCCTGCCGCATCGTCCGCCCGACACCCACTCCTTGTGTTGCTCACGGCCTGGGAGCCTCGTGTCCTCTGCCCCTGGAAAGCGCCTGGCAAACGGAGGTCCTACGGTGTCCGTTGAACTGCAGAGCAGATCAATGCACCCCCAGTCCCATGGGGTGCAAGAACTGGTATTTCCTTTCTTCCTTGAAAGAAATGGGAACATGAGTCCTTCCCGCCAGCCCTCTGAGCACTTCCCTCTCACAGACCCTCCTTTCACTCGAACAACTCGCTAGTTTGGGATCTGGTGGTGGGCGCACCCCTCCAAAGGTTTGCTCTGGAAATGGACAGAATCTCCAGGTGCCCCCTTCCTCTCCTGGAGACCACAGGCTGGGCAGAGAGGCAAAGATTCTTCGGCTTGAGCCCCTCCTAAACTGTGGTCTTGAACTGTGAAGTTTTGAACAAAAGCTGTTGTTTCAAAGCTTTCACTGGCTCTTTGCAGAGCTTCAGAAAGAAACCTGGGGAAATGCATGAATAGAATTTTGACTCTACTCGACAGCGCACTGGGTTTACTCCGGGAACGAGATGGTTGAAACGGAGGAAACTAGATTACTTGGCATAAATACTCACAAAAATTTTCTGTTTGCACCAAAATTCCTAGAAGGGAGACTTGAGTTGAGAGAGAAGGAAGATGGGGAAGCATCTTCATTGAGAGGAAGTGGGCACAAAAAATGGTGTTTGTTGAAGGAATGGCGACTCCGCTAAGCAGGGAGACGGTTCAATGCAAAAAGGCGGTTATGGTCCCACTTTACCTATGAAGTAAATGTTAGTGAACCAATTCTACAATGTCAAATATATTTAATACATAAATATGTGATCTAACTAGTTCAATGTCTTAAATAAACATAAACAAATATATTAAAGTAATACATCATAGTCATCAGAAAATCAATTTGAGAAAATATATAATCAGGGATGTGCTGTACAGCGTGGTGACCTTAGTTAATACTGTGCTGTATACTTGAAAGTTGCTAAAAGAGTAGATTTTAAAAGTTCTCATCACAAGAAAAAAAGTTATAATTGTGGTGCTGGATGTTAATGAGACCAGCTCGTTGGGCTCTGAGGACCAGCAGGCTCTGCGAGAATGACCGCATCTGATTCTCAGACCAGCCCTCGAGGTGACAGCGTGGGGAGCCCCGTGCCAGAACTCAGGAAGATGCCCGAGGCACGCAGCTCCAGGGTAGGTGGGCTCTGTCCCTACCGGTCCAGCTCCGGGGCCTGCCCGGGGCCGCTGCTCTGGTCCCTGGACTGCGCGGGAGCAGAACTGCCTGGGTAGGAGTCCCAGAATCGCACCATTAGCACTTCATCCCTGCCGGAAGCACGGTCCAAACTCCAGCAGGTGGTAGGATTATGCCTTACGGTGAGCGAGCCCCTCCCTCCAGGGGGTACTGGGCTAGGACTTCACGGCAGGGGGGCTTTGCAGCAGGAAAGCGTGTGCCAAAGAGCAACGTGGGGGCCGTGAGGACGAACTTCACGATCTGAAGCCTGGCCCAGGAGATGCCCACGTCCATCCCTCAGTGACCCTAAGTCGCCACAGCAGGGTGACACCCGGCCCCTCTGCTGGGTGGACCCCTCCACAGCTAATTGCCCCACATCTACAGCCTAGTTCCTGTCAGTTCTGTCACGCCGTTACTACATACAGTAATGGTGTGTAAGATATTAGCCTGTCATTATGTATAAATGTGTCTAAGGAAAACTCATTTCCAGGAATCATTTTTGAAAATGAATCCAGAAGAGAGGAAAAGCTTATTTTCTGTCTCCAAGGACAACATAAAGTGACTGTGAGTTTGTATGAGACTCATTTAAGGTGGACTTTCTGTCCCCCAGGAATCCAAAGCCACAAGCACACTTCAGGGTGTTCTGCAAAGCCCAGGAGAGACTTAAGGTGAGGAGACCCGGCAGCTTCCCTCTGTGCTGACTGCCACGCCTCGATGGTATGAGCAGCCCAGCCCTTTCCCCACTTACCTTGCTGCTGTTTGTTTTATTATTGTTAATAACACACAACCAGAAAATCATTTTTACCATTTCCCTCTGGTGCTGTTAAGTTTAATTTCCTTGTTTTAATAATACAGCAACAGTGACTTGCCTGATATTAGAACTTTTTTCTTTCAGTTATCTATTAAAGTATCACTTTAATTTATTACAAAATGTGCATTTACTACAACTCTCAAAACCCCAGGTTTGCCATGTGCCTAAAGGTGGAACACCGTTCCGGTGTTTTCCATTTATTCATTTCTAACAACTTTCACCACTGAGACCCAGAGTGAGATGTGAACTCTATGGCAGCCAAGACACTGGGTACTTGTACACCCACCACACCGTCTGCATGTGGCAGGTGTTCAGGGACGCACACGAATGACCAGTGAAACACACACCTCTCACCTTCACCCATACCCAGAGCAGTCAGACCCTTTGCCACATGAACAGTTCATCTATGAAATGGGATGGAAATGGATTCTAATCATACACACACACCCCAAAAAACCTGGTCAATCTGAGGATATTTAAAAACTTAAAATTCAGCAAGCATGTGTCAAACACCGGCTGTCTTTAAGGCAAGACCCTATTCTGGGTGCTGAGGGCAAAATAAAAGTGCCCCAGATACCACATCTGCCCTGCAGGGGCGTATAGTCTGGCAGGAAGCTGGCGATGACCTGCAGGGACAACCCAAGTGAGCACAGGTCCTCCAGCCCCTTCCCCGCACAGCCCTCTGGCCCCACTGGGGCCCTGCACCTGACACTTCCAGACAGAGACCCAGCCCACAGCCCTGAAGCCCGACTGCCCGAGTGCAGGTCCTGACGCGGCCAGACACCAGCTCTGTGACTCGGGACAACCCACTTGCCTTTTCTGTGCCTTGGCTTCCTTCTTTTAAAAGTAGGAATAAAAACTGGGCTAATCTCATAGAGTTGTGATCATTCAGTGAGTTCACACACATAAAATGCTTAGAACCACACCAGGTACAGAGTAGTATGCAGTTAATATTAGCTACTTGGGTTAGGATTGCCACTTTGCGATGTTATATTTTACACAGCTATCTTGAGCTGTTAATTTCTAGTATTGTATATTTAAACAGAAGTATTCTTGTTGCTTTAGAATGGCACATAACCCTTATAAAAGGTTTAAGTTACGTAGAGAAAAACGAATGTTTCTCTAATCTAACTCCCAAAGATAACCATAGTTCACAATTTGGCAAAATGCCTTCCATGTATCAATTTGCCTATTTAAGAAGGGTAAATATATTTGCTACATAAACATATTTAGCCATACATACTGTTCTACAAACAGCCTATTGGTTAAACTCAATGTATTGAGGTCATATATCTGTGTCAAAGATAAAGATCTCTCCTGTTATTTATATAACCATTACCTTATTAGCAGACATTTAGACCATTTATTGCTCATATAGTGTTTATAAAGATTTGGGCTGCACTATACAAGCTAAAGCTCATGTTTCTTGAAAGAGATGTCCCTGAATTCCCCAAGAGCTCTGCAGATAGGAACATCTGAGTAAATATTTATTTATTTAACTATTGACCATTTTAGGAGAACAGAACAAACAGCAGAAGCAAGCTTTACGTGCAGAAAGTTCTACGTCTAAACTTTTCCTAAAAGTTCTAAAAAAAGCTTTGGACTAGCATGACATAACTATTTTCCAGGGCTGTTGTGAAGACAAAATAAAGTCATGTATATTATGTGCCTGAACCCCATAAATACTCCATAGATTCTGGTAGTCATCGCTTCGCTGTAAGGATGGCGACTAAGAGTGGAAGAGATTAGAACCCTCTGCCTTTGATGACCTACAGCAGGCGAAGCAGTTATTCATCCCCACCAACCTTCCCAGGGCGTAGGGTTCTACTCTTCAGTGATCAGGTGTGCTGAAGATAGAGCCCGGAAGTAAAAACAGAGTAACCGCTCATCCTGTCCTTCCAGCAACTAAAAATGATCTACGTAATGTTTGTGGATGAGAAAGGTTAAACACGGTGCTGATCAAGCCTGCGTCCTCCGCTGGCTCGCGGTTAGCCCCCCAGGGCCCCGCAGCTTGCCGCCTAGAGAACCGTCGGGGAGGAGGCTGCCTGGAGCAGGAGAGAGGGCGGTGGCTGGACAGGACTTAGCTTCTGCCTTCCACGTCACAGTCTCCCTTAGGGTTCTCAACCTGCCTCGCTGACATTTGGGGTCAGATAACTGTCGTGAGGGGCTGTTCTGAATATTATAGGATGCTCAGTAGCTTTAGGTTCACAGAGAGACGTGAGCAGCCGGGGAAGGGGAAACAGGTTCAAGGAGAAGCCGCCCAGGAAGGGGGTCCCACGTGAAGGCTGTGCAGGGAGGTAACTTCCTTGACTGTGGGGACCAGGCCAAACCCGTCCCAACCAGACCCCAATGCGGGCGCCACCAAAGCAAACTATGAAGGAAACCGCCAGACCACACCGCATCATGATCTCACTTAAATAAAACTGGCTTTGCTCCCCGCCCCCTCCCACTCTTCTGTGTGCCTTCTGGGAAAGGACGTGCCCACCGACAGGGGCGGCTATAGATGGGCCTGTCAATCAAACGACCCCACCCTGTCAATCAAACAGGCCCTCCTGCTGGAGTGCGGTACAAAGCCTGCCCCTAAGGTCTGGGGCCTATGCCGACCTTGACTCTGGCGCTCCTCCCTTGGAGTGGATTCAAATGACACTGTCGCTCTGCTTCATTGTGTCTCTTCCCTTTCTAATCTGTTTCAGCGGGAGGAGGACCGAGGAGGAGAATGAACTCTGCCTGCAGCTGCAGCACTCTGGCCTCTACCCACTAGATGTCAGTAGCATCCACCCCCACCAAGGTTTGACACCCCAAAATGTCTCCACACATTGTTAACATTCCTGGGGAGGGGTGCAAAATCACCCCTAGAGGAGAACCACTGGTAGATATGTATGTATGTTTTGCATAGCATTTCACACTTTTCAAATGCATTTAATGTTCACAATAGCTGTGTGAGTAGGCTGAGGAGATACTCTCCATTTCACAGATGGGGAAAACATGATCCTCTAATACAAAAGTGGTGAGATAAAAATTTTAATTTTGAACCACTGAGATGCCATCATATAGGCCAGAAGTCTGTGGGTTTTTTAAATAAAGTATTCTAGTGAAAAAATCACAGCTTCACCCTTACTTGGGAACCCCAGAAGGAATGACCAGGAGGCCCCCAACACTGAGTGTGAGATGCAGCCATGTAATGCATGGCTAACTTGGGGTTTGATTCATTGTCTATAGAGACGGTGGATGAAGACAAGCCAGCTGCTCCGGCAGAGACAGGAAGTGGGATGGCAGGCGAGCGAGGGATGCCAACCGCGGCAATGGTATGTCTTTGGGAGGCATGAGCATCCATCTGTAAAGTCTGCCCATTAATTAAAACTGTTTGGAGAGACACTAAGAAGATTACAATAGATAAAAGCCATAGCACCAACAGGCCTAAAAACCAATGTCTCAGAAAATAAAAAACACCGCCTGAAGACAGGAACTTAGAATCTACAGACATTAGAAGTAGAGAGGCCTCTAGATGCTGGGAAGAGCTGGAGTTCAGAGGAGGAGGGGGATGAATAAGGCCCTCCAGGAAAGCCGCCAAGGTCACCGACTCTCAAGCTGAGCCCCCAAGTGGCACAAGCTGACATCTACTAATTCACTCGTCATATCCCTGGCTGCTTATTTCTGTATATCTGCTGAGGCTTTTCACTACATCAAAACTCAGGTTTGTAGACAGTGAAAACATCATCATGTTGAACACAATCTGCTTCGCACGTGTGAAATAGTAGGGTTTGGGGTCGATGAGCTCATGTCTGGGGTATCAGTCCAAATGTGAGCAGCTTGTAATTGGCCATCACTCAACACCAGCTTATAACCAGTCCAGCCTATATGAACGGGACACCTGCTCACTGACATAACTACTGAACCTCAAAAATCAGAACTGACCAACCACCAAATATCCCTCCTTGCTCTCTTACTTCCAGTTAAATACAGAATTTCTAGGAGAATATAAGATAATACATAGGCCCATTGCACATTACTGGCCTGGCAGGTCTCACATGTAGAATGAAAAAGCTGTAATTTCAGACATAACTAGAGGCCTTCCTTTTCATCAGCAAGAATTACTTTTATTATTTTGTCATCACAAACCCAGGTTTTGAAAGATTTGGTGTCCAACTACTAAAGCTATTTAAAACAAGGATGTGTTTAAATAATCCTCTGTCCAGCTCTAAGTCCCGACAGTACTACCTTTGGCTGAGGTCACTCCCTGAGAATGTTATCCATAAACCAAAATGTGACCCATGAATAGTAACACTGGCAACTTACCAGGTTAGCAGTCAGAGTACAGAGCTCCAACAGCTGTGGGTACGAGGCCTGGTAAATTGACTGGAGGAAGGGAAGAATTCAGGAAGCATGTGGCATCAGCCTGTGCTTGGCGGAGGCTGGAAATGCCGAGGCGCCCTCAAGAGCCCCCAGAGGGGCAGCAGGCGGGGCAGCAAGTGTGAAGGACAGAGCCTGCGCCTTAGAGCTGCTGGAGACCCCGGTTGCCATGTGACGCGCAGTAGTAGGGAGCCCCTAAGGCTCTCTCAGTCTGCATTCTGTGGCAGACCATTATCTGCCTTGGAAATTTTTACGTGAATTGAAAAGATGGTGGTTCCTAAGGAACATGTCACTTCGTAGGTACCCCGTAAAGACGGGTTTCTTCCCACTTACTCCACCGTTGCTCAGGTCAGCCCAGTACTGGATTGTGGGGCAATTACTGCTAATCCTGAACCCATAGAAGGTCAAGCATCTTAAAGCTAAATGACTAAGGGGATCTTCCTACACTGCTGTGGGGTTGCAGACCGGTATAGCCACTATGGGAAGTAGTACAGAGGTTTCTTAAATAAGTAAAAACAGAAATACTCTATGAACCAGCAATTCCTTCTGGAAATCTACCCAAAGAGAATAAAATCACCAATCCAAAAAGATGTATGCACCCTGTAATTATCACAGCATTATTTACAAAAGCCAAAATATGAAACAACCTAAATAACCATCGATAGATGATGGATAAAGGAGTACAACATATTTTTAGTAGCACAGGAATAATTCAATTTATAAATGTACCATCACTCTCTAATCAAATTCCATTTGGGGGCATTTATTTGGTTCCCAATGCTTTGCTATGAAGACAATATATGACGCTGCCTCTCATCTGCTAGACCATAGTTTACACTTTATTAAGAGCTCACTCATATCCAAGTATGTTTGTTCAACTTTAATAGCTCCTAAAATGACCTGCTTAAGAAACGGATAAGGAGAAGAAAAGAAGATGTTTTTTTTTTTTCTGGGTCACTGTGTTGAGATACACATGAATTGAATAGAGGATTTGGAACTACCTTTTCAAAAGAACTGGATCTCCAGAGCACAACTGATGTGTTTAGAAATTATGTTTCTAAAGAGCATCAACTAGAAAAAGTTCAAAACTGAAGAGTTCGGAAGTTAAGAGGTAAACAGTAAGCAGAGCATGGGGGAAATCGCCAGGTGGAAGGATCCGAAAATCCTAAGGCCCCAGCAGCCAGGTGAAGGATCAGTAGGACAGTTCAGCTTTCTTACACCGCCAGCTGCGCCCCGAAGCCGCCTCCAAGCTCTCGTGGAAAGAGGCAGACATAAATCAATGACCGTTCCAGCTCAGGATTTCCCGAGAGTCTCAACACAAAGAAGTGAGTTGTAGAAAGTCTGAGTGGAATTTTTAAAAAGGAGCATGGAACATATTTTAATTAAAATAAAAATTAAAAATGTCTGAATATTTGAAAAACTCATTTAAGTGGAACAAAAATATGTACATTAATCTGCTAGCAAACAGTTCTATTTGGTCTTGAATTCGTTATGATTTGGAATTTCTCTGCCATTCCTCTCTTCCGTAATTGTTTCCCAAACAAGAACTTAAAAAACAAAATCATTGAACTGTACACAACACACTACAGAATGTGACCCTGGAAGGGAGTGTGCAGCTCAACTAGTCTGGCTCCCGGGTTTGCAGTCGGGGACGCTGAGCCAGGAGAGGAAGTGCCGAACTCCCGCCTCCTGGCACAGCGCCCGCGCCAAGGTCGCAAATCCACCGGGCGGCCATGCCTGCTCCGCGGCCAGGGGTCCCGTGCGGGCGGTGGGACGCAGTCGGCCCGGGTGCGCCGGCACCACCGCCTGCGCGCTGCCTTCACCCCTCTGCGCCTTGGGCGTCGCGCCTGGACGGCCCAGCCTGGACGGCGCTCCCGTTAGCGCGTGGCCCCCAGGGTAGAAGGCCTCAAATGCTGTTCCTACCAGGGAATTTCATAGGTAAGAGCCAAGTAGAAAACGTTCAACAGGCTTGGCTCTAATACACTTCCTACTAGCAAATTAAAAAAACATGACATTAAAAAGGACATTTTTTGGCTTTATTTATTTTTCTAAGTTTTAGGTTAAAAACAATTAGGAAGGAGGCAAGTAGGTGTGGCCTAGAGCAAAAAGTCTTGGCCTTTCTCCAACAAGACAGGCGTCCTATAGGTAATTCTCTGCATAGAATATGGCTTGCTGGATGCAACTGCACCCAATTCCCCGTTACTGCGGACAAAACACCTTGATTACGGTAACATCCGATATCGAAGGAAAGCCTGACCCAGGATCCGGGCTGCTCTTTAGCCCAGAAGCCGAAGATACTGAGCCTGTACGCATAATACGTATTTATTGTTACTCATAATAATAATTAAAATGGCCCAAGATACTGAGCCTGTACGCAGAATACGTATTTATTGTTACTCATAATAATAATTAAAATGGCCAAGCCATTAACTACATGCAGCTGTTGTTATTTTAACAATAGTAACCAAAATGAAATCGTCACCTGGAAGCGATCTTTCTTACACGCTTACTACATACAGAGGCTGGCACAGCGAACACTCGGAGCGCTTGGCTGACACTGTTATTGTGGAAAGCGACTCCCCCCGACGTGTGAGACAGAGGGCGGGGCAGGCGCCCGCGGGGGGCGCAGGCACCTGTGTCCCGGGAGCCTCTGCCCCCCCGGGGATCCCGAGGTCCTCTATCCCCCCGGGGGTCCCGGGAGCCGCCGTCCCCAAGGGCGCAGGGGTGCGTCTCCAGCTGCGCTGCGCGGGAACCCGAGGCGGGCGCCCCCTCGGCCCGGGCGGCTTCCGGGCAAGTCCACTGGGCACACCTGGATGGGCGCCCCCAACACAGGCAACATCGGAACAGCTTCGTTTTAGAGCAAAAATGTGAATGTTTTACACGGAAGACAGAGCATTACCAGACAGGACGTCTGCGAGATTTAAAGCTCGAGGTGCTCGTGCGAACCCGTAAGGCAGCCGCGGGGCAGAACGGTGCGCAGGGCGGGGGGAGACAGCGGCCCCAGGCCCGCCCCGGGGCGCCTCCGGGGGGCGCGGGGCCCATCCGCCGCCGTCACCCGCCCAGAGAGACGCCCGTCGGGGGCGGGAACAGCTCGCGGGCTGGCGGGGGTCCGGCCAGGGAAGGCGGAAGGCAGGGCGCCCCCGAGCGGCCGTCGGGCCTCGGTCCCCGCGGGCAGCGCGGGCAGCAGACGCCCCAGAACGGGCCGGGCAGGGCCGCCGGGAGGAGG
Source organism: Manis javanica (assembly GCF_040802235.1). Lineage (NCBI taxonomy): Eukaryota > Metazoa > Chordata > Mammalia > Pholidota > Manidae > Manis > Manis javanica. Next base: position 1,011,751 of record NC_133170.1, on the reverse strand, counting down.
CGGGGGCGCCAGGGGGGTTCATATTTGGGGAGCGGTTCTCAGTTTTCCAGCTGAGAACTTCTCAACTTCTACTAAGTGCTGGAAAGTGCTCAATACTATGCCTCTCTCTTAAAAATACATATTTGCTCCAATTCTTTGATACCTCAGAAAAATCCAATTTTCACTTTTCTAAACTAAATCAGAACTACGAAAAAACAAGTCTACATTAAAAGAAAAGCAGCAGAAGATTGGATGGTTTTGTTATTAAGACTGTCTTCTAGTTACATTTATATACAATTCCTTCTAAATGTAGGTTAGGGAGCTATTAAAAAATTAGATAAAGGAAGAGCATCGCGCCTGCTATTTGACGAGGATGTTCCCAGCAGGCAACATGAAGTCAGATTTTTATGATGTTGCCTGAAAAAAGTGCCATATGCTGAATGAGAAGCCCATAGACAGATCACACCATTGAGGCCTATTACCCGTGTTATTACTGCTAAAATATTTATATATTATGATTCTGTAAGAAGGTATTCCAAAGAAAATAATGTTGGCCTAACATGCACATGTTAGTCAAACCATTTCACTATAGGGTTGAAAAAAATCTCTGCAGGAGCAAATTTTGATTTCACTGCTCACAATGTCTTTTTCTAACCCTTGAAAACACTTAGAGAAAATGAAGACCAATAAAATTAAACACAATAGTAAAATTTGTCAAAAATAAAAAAGTTATTATAGGTCAAGTGCTATTGTTACCCACATTTTTTCTGCAGTGGAATTATTTTAACTTCAGATCAGTTTTGAGGTCTTCATTTGGTTATTCACAAAATATTTATTGAACGTGCCTAGCAGGATAGACACCAGTCCCGGGACAACTGTTCAGTAGTCGTTTCCCCTTTCTCCTTATTAATATAATCCCATCGTTTTCAAGACATCAGTGTGTAACTTCCCAGACATACTTGAAGCTGGAAGTTGCCATGTGACCAAGTCTAGACAAAGAGATGTAAAGGTAAGAGTTGTTTTTTGTTTTTGTTTTGTTTTTTAAGGGGGACTCATTCGGCAATATCTTTTATTTTTCTGTTTGGAATGCAGGTGCAATTCCTGGGACCATAGCAGCCATTCTGTGACCATGAGGATAAGCAGAAAACAAGCTGGATCATTGAGATTTGATGACATCATGGAAATACTGTACCAGTCCTGGACTGCCAATTTTCAGTCTTTTTCTTATTTGATAAAAATAAATCTCTATATGGTTCAGCTATTGCAACCAGGTCTGTTATCTGTAGTTAAATGTATTACTAACTGATATATGTACTAGGCACCTGGCACTGTGTTGGACCTAGGAGATACTGCAGTGAACAAGATGTGATCCTTAGCCTCAGGGAGTTTACTATTTAATGAGAGAAACAAATAATTACAAAATAAACCATTTAATTACAACTACTATGAAGGATTAGTGGAACATCTAAACTAGTCTGTGAAGGGAGTGGTCAGATAAGACCCTTTAAAGTAAATGACACAGACTGAGACTTGGATAAATAGGAGTTAACTGAGCAGTGGCAGTTGGAGAGAACATTCCAGGAGGGAGGAGTGGTCCCTGTGGAGACTGAGGGAAATGACACTCAGTGAGGCTAGGGCAGTAGCCACGTTGGGAAATACGGGACCTTTTGGCCACCATAAAAATTTCAGACCTGTGAGCAATGGCAAGTCTGGTGAGTGCACAGTGATCAGAAAATTCTGGTTGCAGCATGGAGTGGGAGGGGCGAACAGTGAGAGGGGGGAGCAAGGAGCCTACTGGGGGGTCTCGGCGAGGGCCAGCAAGCTGCCTCCCAGCGGCTACTCCTCTGCTGTGGCTGCTGTCTGCCACAACGGCGGAGCTGAGCAGTTGCCATAGGGACCGTACGGCCCACAGAGGCACAGATGCTCTCTGGCCCTTTCCAAAAAAGTTTGCCGGCCCCTGCTCTGGACAAGAGACGATGGCTTGGACTAGTTCCATGGGGATGTAGAACAACGGACACAGATGTATTTGATATTTACTAATGGGCTAAATTTGGGAACTGACGGAGGGACTGATGAACGATGCCTTAAACATAAACATCTGAAATATGGAAAAGTAAGTTTTAGACAGTAAAGTTCAAGTGTTCTGTCTAAAGAGTCTTGACTTTAAGTATCTCAGAGGAAGAGTATTCACATCATGGCCTCGCGTCTGTGGGCGTAAGGAACCCCTACGATGGAAGCTTCCCTGGGTTCCACCTTGTGATCAGTTCTGCTCGATAAGAATCATACTCTGACACACTGATTTTTACATAAAGTCCTCTCAAATATAATTCAGTTCAGTCCATTTTAAATAAAGAAGTTAAATATAGACATGATAATAAAAGTTTTCCTGATAGTCTAAGACATCTAGTTCCTTAGTTGAGCAGTAAGTCTACCCAATAATTGTTATTTATATTTTCAAAACATATTTTCGATACAATCATATTTTCCCCAGTATTTTCATGCCTTTAATACTGTCATATTGATGTCACAGAAATAACAAAATAATGGGCAAGGTATAATTTGTGTGGGTAAGGTACAATTTGCTGAGAACTGATACAGAACTTCTGGAGTTAGATCTGATGAAGTCCATCTTCTTTACCCTTCTAAATAAAGTGGCTGTATTTCTCTGTCAAAAACTGGGACATAAATTTCACAACGGGAAAAACAGTTTATAATGTGGATGTCCAAGAAAGTATGATTTTCTAATATTCTGACGCCAGATCCTGAGGCATGGGAAACTCACCCAAATCTTCACTCATCAGGCCTAAAGTACAGAAGGGAAATTAATCAACTGTCCTGGGAAATGGTGTGGCCCATCGTCTGAAATGAACCACCTTGGCAGCGCTCTTTGAATCTTCAGAAGTACTTGGCGATGTGGGTGTGCAATACGCTTGATGAGGCCTCCTATTGAGACTTACAGAGAAAGAGCAAGTCTTCCAAAATCTAGCATCCAGGATAATGTCCGATCTGCTCTCTCTTCCTCGGAACCTCTCCACAGCTGTCGCACACGAGCGCGGAGAGCCGCAGGAATCGCTAGCATGCTGGGTCGCAGTTTCTCTTTGTTGTGCATTTGCGCCCTACCACTGTACATGTTGTTTGGTTTTTTGTTGGTTTTTTTTTGGCAAAACATGCTGGAAATTCTCCTTGTACCTTAAGGAGAAGACTATTTCTCTTGAAATGCACACATTGAGACCTGGGGAAGAAAATACCCAAGACAGAGAATGTAGAATGTATGGGTTTAATAAGATGTGAAAATAGGAAGAGATAAGCATCCCTTCTGAAGATGGCTTTAACTCATTAGCAAACTGGGTTAATTTAAAAGTTTTAAAGTCAGACAGGTCTCGTTAAACTTGGTAGATAACTTCTTTTCTCAGTTACTGTCTGCAGGCAGAGCAGCTGTTTTCTGCGGTTGTTCTGATGTCTTCTCTGGATGAAGTGAGGTATCCCCAGCCAGAATGCTGGCTGACGCTCAGAATGTAGTTTGCTGCTCACGCTGAATCCACCTGCTCGCAACCTTAAGCCCGGCTCCATGGGGCAGTGTTTGGAGCAGCAGCTGGAGCAGAAGAGCCATTGGAACAGCCACACCGAGCTGCTTTGGACTCTCAGGATTTCATTCACACCCACCTTCTTTAGGAGGCCTGTGAAATGTTTTTTAATTGAAGTGCAATTGACAAACAGTAAAATCCATCTTTTAAAATACACAGCTGTATTATTTCAAGAAGTTTATATAGGAAACCACAGTCAAGACAGAGAATATTTTAATCACCTTAAAAAGATCCTCGGTGCCCTTTTGCAGTTAATGCCCCACCCCTACCCCCAGCCCCTGGTACCTGACAGCCACAGATCTGATGTCTATTTCTGCCTTTTCCAGGGTGTCATAGAAATGGAATCATACAGGGTGTAGCCTTTTAAGTCTGACTTCTTTCACTCAGCAAGATGTCTTAATTCAGAAACGTTGACCTCAGCGCGCATTGGCGGCCATTCACACCTGTCACCAGGCAGTATCCCATGATGATTATATGGATGCCCCACAACTTATTTACTATTCAGTACTCGGTTGTTTGTTTCTAGTTTATGATAATTATGAATGAAGCTGCTATAAACACTTATACATAGGTTTCTGTGGGGGCCTGTAAGAAACTCTCAAACTCCCTAAATGGCTGCACCCCTTGACGTTCCCACCAGTGAACTATGAGTGGTCCAGGCACCCAGCCGTTCGCGGTGCCAGTTCGTGGTGTCACTTGAGCCTTTACGACAGGTGTGTAGTGGGACCACACTGTGTTAACTTTCATTTCCCTGCTGACCAGTGGTACTTTCCATGAGCATCTTCTCACGTGCTTATTGGCCACGTGTGTCTCATCTTTGATGAAGCATCGTTCAAATCTTTTGCCCACGTTAGTAGTTTCTTATTATTGAGGTTTGAGTTCTGTATATTCTAGTTGCCAGTCCTTTACCAGATGGGTGTTTTCCAAATTTTTTCTCCCTGTATGTGGATTATCCTTCCCTGCTCCTCACAGTGTCACTTAAAGAGCAGAAGTTTTCAATTTTGATGAAATATAATTAATCAACTTTTTTCCTTTATGGATCATGCTTTTGGTGTTCTAACAAATATTTGACTAACCCATTGCTGCAAAGAGTTTTTCCCATGTTTTCTTCTAGAGGTTTTATAGCTTTGAGTTTAAACTTAGGTCTGGTCTATTTCTAGTTAACTTTTGAATATAGCATGAGACACTATGCATATAGATACCGCTTTATACAGACGGGTGTCCAAATGATCCAGCACAATTTGTTGTAAAAGCTGTCCTTTCTGTATTGTGTTGCCTTGGCACCTTTACTGAAATCAGTTAATATCTGTGTGGTCTACTTCTGTGTTCTCTGCTCTGCCCAACTGATGTATCTGTCTGTCCTTTGCCAAAACTATGCTTTCTTGACTAATGTGGCTTTACAAAAAGTGTTGAAACCAGGTGGGGTTCATCCTCCAAAGTTGTTCATTTTCGAAATTGTCTTGGCTATTCCAGATCCTTTGCTTTTCCACATAATTTTTAGAATCAGTTGTCAATTTCCACAAAAAGCCTCCTGGGATTCTGATTGGAATTATACTTAATTCATGTATCAATTTGAGGGAAACTGACATCTTGGCAATACTGAGTCTTCTGATCCATAAAGACAGTATGTGCTCCATTTACTTTGGTCTGTTATTATTTGTCATCAATGATTTTTAATCTTCAGTATGCAAAATTTGTACATATTAGGTTTATCTTAAGTATTCCAGACTTTGGACATTATTTTAAGTGGTACTTCCAAAAACTTTATTTTCAATTGTCTCTTACTAGTACATAGAAGCTGATTTTTTGTGTGTGTATGTTGGCTCTTGTATCCTAAAACTTTGCTAAAGTTTTTTATGAGATCTAGTAGCTTTTTGGCAGATCCTATGGGATCTTCTGTGCAGACAATCATGTCATCTGAGAATGTAAGAGTTCTGACTTTAATTCCCTAAATGTGTGTCTTCTGTTTTTCTTGCCTTATTGTACTTGCTAGATCTCCAGGACAACGGACTCATTCTTGTTCTTAATCTTAGTGGGAAGAGCTAAGAGTCAACCATCATTAGCTTTTCGTAGATGTTTTGGTAGATGCCCTCCATCTGATGAGGGCGTTCCCTCCCATTCCTAGTTTGCTAGTTTTTTGATGAATGGATCCTGGATTTTGTCAGTCTCCTTTGCACCTGTCAAGATGGTCATATGGCTTCTCCTTTACACTATCCATACAGTGAATTACATTGATTTACAAATGTTGAGCCAACCTTGCATTTCTGGGATAAACCTCACTTGGTCATGTTTTATTAGCCTTTTTGTATGTTGCTGGATTCAATTTATGAATCTTTTGTTCAGGTTTTTTACACTGGTGTTCATGAGGAATACTGTAGAGCTCTCAGATAATGCTGGGTTCAAAATGAGTTGGGAAGTATTCCCCCCTCTTCAATTTTCTGGAAGACTCTGAGTAGAATATAGTATTTTTTTATCCAAGAGTTAGGTAGAATTCACCAACGATGCCACCTGGGCCTAGAGGATTTTTGGGGGTGGGGTAACTATGGATTCAATTTGTTTCATATAGTACTATTCCATTTATTATATTTTTTTAAGGTTTTTTTTTTTTAGTTTGTATTTTTCTCCTTTTTTTTCAGCCATTAGTTTGTATTTTTCAAGGGCTTTTTTTGGCATGTTCAGTTCTAACAGATGGAGGAAGGAAATCTGGTTGTTCCTTCTCACTGGAATCATTTCTCTGAGAAACCTGAGCCTTTTCCAAAGCCAACCCAGGGCGAGTCTGTGCGTCAAGTAAGACAAATAAATAAAGCAGCCACACCACAGCCTTTCAGCAGTAGTTGCTCCTCTTCTGTTAAAATGGTCCTGGTGGAACTTATTACTGTGGCCTAAAACAAGAATGATGAAGACAATTTCTCCTGTCCAGACAGGGTGAGCAAATGAATGAATGAATGAATTCAACAACAATTGATTAAGACTCTGCTTGTCTACTTTGTAAAACTGCGGCATACAACGCAAAGGAACCACCTCCTGGGGGTGGCAATCTGTCCAGGCTGTCAACTGGAGAAGTCCAAAAAGCCAGTCATGATCGGGCACAAATCCACACAGGGTGAACTTCCTGCGGAAATACTAAAGAAACAGAAACAGCGTATTGGTAATTTCATTGTAAGAGAGGAGTTTGGAGCTGTATTTGCAGAAAATGGACATAGAGTGGCAAGAATGAACGGGGGGACATTTCTGGTGGTGAGAGAGGCTGTGCCTTGAGGCTCCAGCAGAGGATGAAATGGGAGAGGAGCAGGCTTGCTGCCGAGACTGCGGGTGGCGGCTCAGAAGGGGACCGATGCCGACGTCTTCATTCCCAGGCCGCTCTTCGAGGTCATTCTCCTCCCGGTTTCCCGATCTGGCATCTGAACTCAGGAGGAAGGCGAGAGCCCAGCCCTCTCCCACCGCTTTATGCGCTTTGGGAGCCAAGGGAGTGCGGCCATGACCGATCGGGGACTCCCCGCGGCAGGGCTGCGACCTGCCACGAAGCTGACTGCAGGGAATTTGTTGCTAGTGATGCGCGTGCATCCGTTCACCCACTAGTGTGTGTTGAATGCCCTGTCCTGCACCAGGCGCTGTTACGGGTCCACAGACACTGCAGTGAACAAGGTGGGCACTCTCCTGCCATCATGAAGCTTGTTTTCTAAGGATGAAAACAAACATTGGGCAAATCAATGGAAAGGTGATTGGTAGGTGTTTAAAAAGAAGTGCATCACCTTGGGGAAGCATTAAAAAGGGGCCGAACTCTGTCTGGAGATCTCTGTAAAGAAGTGACAGTTGAGGGGAGATTTGCAGTTAGCTAACGTGAAGCTGGCAGGTGGGGGTGGGGGAAGGCTGTTCTAGCAGAAGGAACAACGGTAGAATTTCAGACCTTATTTCATGAGAAATGGGAAGTGACTGTAACGTTTTTAGCAAGGGAGTACCATCACATTCTTCAGATACGTGTTCTTAGCAGCTCATTCTGCCTGCACAGTAGAGAACAGATTATAAAGGGACACGGTCCCAGAGACTGCCGGGCAGGGGTCCGCTGTGCCAAGGGAGAGAAGAGGGTGGCAGCGTGAGCCGTGACAGCTGTTGGGTTGGATGTGGAAGCTGAGCAAAGGAGAGGAACTGAGGACAACTTCCATATTTCTGATATTTGTAACCAGCTAGCTGGTAGGGTTCCCTTTATCCATATAAGGAAAATGCAGGAGTTGCAGATTTAGCATGAAGGGAGGAACCAGGCAGGCGACAAGCTCAGTCAGGAAAGTTGAAAGGATGTGTACAATGCAGAGGTTAAGGATGTGGTCTACCAATCAGGCCGCCTGGATTCAAATCCCAGCTCTACCTTTAGGAGCTGTCTCACCGCAAAAAGTTACTCCTCCTCTCAGTGTCTGTTTCTGCCTCTGTAAAATGTGGACAGTAAACAGTATCTGCCTCAGAAGATTATTATTAAGATGTCTTCATGCAATGGCTGAACTTGGTAAGTACCAATACATCTGAGTTATTTTCATGTGACTGTGAGGTGCTCCATGTACAGCTAAATGTATTGTCTCAACTCTCCGGGGAAGGGTAGGGTCACTGCAGGGCCGTAGGTCTTACTGCGTGTGTCTGAGGGCAGGACGAGTAACTGAGTTGGAAGACATACTGGGTGGGGCAAGAGTCTCCAGGGTCTGCCTGCCGGTGGCCCAGGGGCAGGCGATGTTTGAGAAGAAAACGATTCCATTCTGAGTCCTTGAACAACTACAATGAGCAAAGCCCTCATGCCAACCTTAGGCAGACATACAGCACAAGGAAGAAATGAATCTTTGTGATTTTAAGCCACTTAAAATTTGAAGACTTCTTGTTAACGCAGCATGACCTAGTCCGTGCGGACGCGGCCGCGAGCTCTCTGGCTGCGCAGGTGACACACAAAGTCTGGACGCTTGGTCTAAAGCAGAGGGCTGCACACGCTCAAGCAGATCTATATTCTGCAGATTACATCCTGCGGAGACGGGTTTCCTGTTACCCGTGAGTCTAGACTGCGTCTTGGAATCTAAGGGAGAAGCTGCTCGTCTTCCAGAGATACGAGGGCTTCTGGCTGAAGCTGCCCCGGGGACGTTAGAGGCTGAGACCACAGGAGGAACACGCGGGCGCGATTTTCAGTTCTGTTGGGAAGTGTAAAGAGAAGCTGGAGTAGACTTGGCAAAATTCAACTTCCTGGTGTGATTTAACACTGCTCCACCAAACTTGGATAAAGTAGGAAGGAAGGCGCTGCCCTCTCTGCTGAGACCGGGAAGAGCGAAGTTAAGGAAGTGGCCCCCGCGCTTGTCATCCATTGCCCGGAGCTGGGCGGCGGGGCTGTGCTGGGGCTTCCTTGGAGCGAGGCCCCAGCTGCGGGCAGGAAGTGAGGGCCCTCCTGGAAGCAGAGGACTTTCCCACGCACAGCCACCCTGCGAAGAGGCCGATCTGGGGACCGCAAGTGACGGTCGGGGCGGCAGACCTCAAGCTGGAGACGAGGAGGGAGCACCCCTCTCAACGGAGACCCCAAGTATCCGGGCTGCTGGGGGGCGGGGGCTCGGGGGCAGCAGTGAGAGGACAACCTATAGCCAGGGAAGCATAAAGCAAGACACCCGACACGACAGCGGGCTGCCCTGGCTGGCTCCAAAGGCCTCCATGTTTAATAACCAGTTGTAAGTTTCTTTGCTGCAATTTCCTCTGTTTTCCTGAAGGTTCTGGTTGGCGTCAAAGCCTGGTCTCCACAGGGCTGGGAGAGTTAAGGGAAGGGTCTGTGTCTGTGCTTAGTCCTGCAATAAAGGGGCAGCTCGCCTTGAAGTCAGCATGACAGGGGCGGTGTCAGTCCCTGGCCAGGGCGGGCTCGGCAGTCGGGGACAGGGGACACCCCCATGCACGCAGGGGCCGGGAGCCCGTGGGAGGCTCTCCGGGAGGCACCGGGGCCACGCGCCCACTCCACCACAGGTGGGGACCATCGCTCGGGTGAGGAGACCCGGGTGGACCGCAGCCCAGGTGCGCTGGGGAGGGGTGGCTGGGCTGCGAGGCGCCCGCGAGTGTGTCTGCCGCATGGACGTCGCTGGGACGGGCTGGGTGAGAAAAGGCTGAGACGCTGTCTTCTGGGTGACAGGGAGGCTCCTGCGGGCTTCCAGGCGGGGAAGGGAGAGGGTGGAGACGAGGATTCTGAATTGTTACTATTTTTTTAATATTCTACTAAACAAAATTTTTTTTCCCAATAACTATCTTATTAAGTTATAAATATTGTAAGGGAAGTATGTTTTCAGTTGAAATGAGACAGTAAATCAAGCCTGAAGCTTGTGGATTTAGTTAGGTGGAATGTAGGTGAAACAATATCTCAAGAGAATATATTCATAAATGACAGATGTGATAAAGGGTTGACATCCAAAATATATAAAGAGCTCATGCACCTCAACAAACAAAAAGCAAATAATCTAACAAAAAAATGGGCACAGGATCTGAATAGACACTTCTCCAAAGAAGAAATTCAGATGGCCAACAGACACATGAAAAGATGCTCCACATCGCTAATCATCAGAGAAATGCAAATTAAAACCACAATGAGATATCACCTCACACCAGTAAGGATGGCCACCATCCAAAAGACAGACAACAACAAATGTTGGTGAGGTTGTGGAGAAAGGGGAACCCTCCTACACTGCTGGTGGGAATGTAAACCTAAATGTCCATCAATAGTTGAATGGATTAAGAAGATGTGGTACATATACACAATGGAATATTATTCAGCCACAAGAAGAAAACAAATCCTACCATTTGCAACAACATGGATGGAGCTGGAGGACATTATGCTCAGTGAAATAAGTCAGGCGGAAAAAGACAAGTATCAAATGATTTCAGTCATGTATGGAGTATAAGAACAAAGAAAAAAAACTGAAGGAACAAAACAGTGGCAGACTCACAGAACCCAAGAATGGACTAACAGTTACCAAAGGGAAAGGGACTGGGGAGGATGGGTGGGCAGGGAGGGGTAAGGGGGGAAAAGGGGCATTACGATTAGCAGACACAATGTAAGGGGGGGGCACGGGGAGGGCTGTACAACACAGAGAAGACAAGTAGTGATTCTACAGCATCTTACTACGCTGATGGACAGTGACTGTAATGGGGTACGTGGGGGGGACTTGACTATGGGGGGAGTCTAGTAAACATAAATGTGCTCCTGTAATTGTAGATTAATGATACCAAAATAAAAATTAAAAACAAAAACAAAAAGCAATATCTCAAGAAATCAAACCTTACCGTAAGCAGTTCATTAATTAAAACTCACAGCCAAGCATAAGACTGACACAGCTCTGATGTGACAATACTAACTATCTGCTTCCAGCATCTGCTTCCAGGAAACTCTGCTCTTCTTACTGAATGACAGGATAAGTCCTGACCCTCTAAACCCTTTTAGGGTTGGGAGTGTTTCCCAGGAAGTCTTCAGGTGGCCTTGACACAGTAGTGGAATCCAGAGCTACAATTTGCTCGGTTCATGACTTTGAAGCAGCAACCGCACGTATCTCAAGCTGTGGACATTTGGGAAGGAAGATCAAAGCTGAAGGGGGGCCTGGGGAAACTGGGGGGAAGATGAAGAGAAGAGAGGGATGCAGGCTTCTGCAGAGCAAGGGCGCTGGTGGTGAGATAACCGAGGGCAGGGTCGTCAGTGCTAGAACTAGACACAAAACGAGGGGAGCGGCTTCATGAGCTCGCAGGGGGTGTGCATGTGCGTGTGACTTACTGAAGTCCAGCCACACACGACAAAGGTCTGCAGGAGTGGAGGAGCCACAGGCCCAGGGCAGCCCCATGGCCAGCAAGGCGAGGCAGCAGATATGGGCCAGCAGCAGCCATGCCTCGGTCCCCCTTCCAGCACATGGCTGCCTTTCCTCCTCTGCCTTCCAAGTCATGTGCAGACTTTTCCTGTGCCCAGCGCTGATCCAGAACGCTGTGTGGGAAGGAATTGTAGGAAAACTAGTTCAAATTTGGCTAAGCTGACATGCTGTGAAGCCCCTGCAGCCTCCAGCATTAGGCTCCTCCCTCAGGGGTTCCAAGGGCAGTTGCTGATGAAACATTTATTACGAGCTGCCTTTAGGACTCAGCCCTTGTGCCGACGTAACCCCACTATTCAGACTGACACGTACTAATATTGTAAAGGGGAAAACTGCCTCTCCCCTCTGGTACCAACCTTCTGACTCGTACATTCCCCTCTCTTCCATCCTCTCTTCTCCGACTGAGAAGCATACAATCGAGTCTACGATATGATGTTATCAGAATTCTCCCCAGACATCCTCTTTGAAACAGTTATTACTAAATACAAACTTCTTCCCATATGGACTGTGATTTAAAAAATAGTAATAATTGAAAAGTTATTTGCCGCCACTGTCCTGTCAACCTGACATTTGATCTTCTGAAACAATGTTCTTTTTTAAGCATCCGTAGCACTAAAACTACACATTTCCTGTTTCCATCTGCTTACTAAAGTGTTTGTATTAGTAAAATTTTCAATATTCAAAACTCTAAGACTTGACACGTTTTCTAGAAAACAATTCCTCTCTGGGAAAAGGTGACGACACCTTATTCCTTTTAAGTCACGGGTTTTCACAGGTAAGTGTTCCGCCCTAGCAGCTCCTCAGGCGCTCAAGAGCTTGGCGAGGGTGACTCCTGAGCAGCACCCTTAGCTGGCGTGGCTGCTGTTTTTGCTGTTTAACGATGTGGTGAGCAGCTTCCTGAGGTCAGGCCTGCGGTCTCATTCTTATTTGTATTCAAGGCACCTGGCGCATACTAAGCACTCAAAAAATATTTATCAAAACACTGAATGGTTTTTTTCTGTGACTTTAAATGTTTGGTTTTAAAAGCCTGACTTTGGGGGATGCAGAACTGCAAAGACCAGGTGAGCACAGAAAATGCAGACCAGGTCTGTGGACAAAGAAAGGGAGTTATTCCCAATCTCCTCACCCTGACATCTCCATCCAAACCCGCTTATTGGTTATATACTACAGATCAAGGAGTTTCAGGTGCTTTGTGTTTTGAATTGCATAAATCCACATAAATCTGGGCATAAGACAAGCCACTTGGAAGAAAACATAACGATCAAAAAGTGAGGCGAGACACGGGTTTGGGTGGGGCACTGGAGGCGGGACTTCAAGGGAGCAAAACAAGCCCATTCCTGGGAAAGAGGCCCCGAGCCTGGGCGCAGGCTAGTCCGAGCCAGGTGCTGGGGGCACAAGGCCAACCGTGCAGGGCAATGGCACCAGCTCCACACAGGCCCGGAGATGCCACACACCCCTCTCCCAAGTGGAGCCCAGAATTCCCCTCACTAGACCCACAGGGCCGCAGAAGGAGTGCCCGGGGTGACTTAGCAGGACAGCCCCAAGCGGCTGAGAACAACTCACCAGTGCCAATGAGCACTGCAGATGAGCTAGGGACCTGCAGCCGCCACCTGCACAGAGCTGTCGGGGTCAATGGGAACAGGGATGCCAGCCGATGCCCGAGCAGACGCTGACCAGATGAGGTGCGGGCCACCCGGGGACGGGGCTGAGTTTCTGAGATCAGACTCAAGTTGGGTTCTTGAAAAACAATGAACAGCTTATTTCTACACACCTGTGCGAGGGACCGGAGACCTAACACACTCAGGAGCAGTAACAGTGGGAAGGGGCTGAGTGTTACATGAGCTGGAGGTGTGGATGGGAGGGCACAGGACCCCACCCTTACACACACACATACACACACACACACACACACACACAACTCTGGGGGGTTTCTTTACACTGTATTGATTTCATCCCCTCATTCAAACGTACTCGCACAACAGGGCCTCCTCTGCACCCTTTTCTGCGCTCAGTCCCATCTTCCAGCACCCTGACATCCTGAACAGCCCCGCCTGTTAGTCAGGGAGGTCTGTTCCTCTGTCCCTCAGCACCTCCACAGGCAGTCTTTCATGTCAAATATTTTTTCATGGTAATAAGAAAACAACTCTGATGTGTTTAATACAGCAGCCAAGGTGCACCCAAGGGGTGCAATTAGCACTCACTACGTTAGACAGGAAGGGCAGGGCTCGACGCAGCAGCACTTTCCCGAAGGAAACGCCAGGGGATGGGGAAATCCCTCCTGACTGTCTTCCCGGGTACTGGCAGTGATATTCCCGGTGGTTGTTAGTGACAGAAGAAAGCAGGGGGCCACTCAGCATATGCCAGGCACCCCCTCCCTGGGGGAGGAATAGGGGCTGCCTACAGAGCCCAGGCCACTGAGGATCCCAAGCCTCCGAGTCAGGTGCGGGGCATGATGACAATACTATTAATAGCATTTAATGTTTTTAAATTTTTTGTATGAATACATGTGGGTGTGTGCGAAGAGACATTACAGACTTCTGGGCTTTGCTTCCACTTCACCCACTCTCTCTGCAGGAGTGGCTGAAGAAACTGGCTCTTGGCCTTTACATCAGATTCCAGACTCTGCTGCTGTTTCGTTTTGTCGTTTCCCTTCTCCAAATTGTTTTTGAAGTGCTATGACTCCTACTCAGAGTGTTTCTAATTTTGCCTGATTGGTGGCAGCTTTTCTATCACCTTATTCTTACACCCTGTTCTTGGATTGAAGTAATCATTCCCAAACGTTATACTGTTTTAAAACAATTTTATATTAGATGAAAGAATAGTTTTGTTGGCCAGGAGTTTTTAAATGTCACCAAAATATGATATGGGTCATCTTGAATTCAAAGCCCAGAAAGTTTTTTTAAACCTCACACACATTTTAGCAATTTTATTAAAGTCCAAGTTATTGGAGAATGTGGAGTGAATTTTAGGACCAAAATAATTTTATTTGATTGAAATTACTTATTAATTTGTTGCAGCTGGATAAAGGATAGGGCTTCTTTGGCATCTTAAGAAATACAATGAAAGCTTTAAACAGGATGGATTAAGACTTAATGCTCTAAATATTAAAAGACATGCCATTTGGGCTTAAATCACTTCAAAGTTGGAGATGGTTCTAGTGATAGAAGCCAGATTTGTGCCTTGGTTTTTAAGATGTCTCCAGAATTGAAGGTGGGAATGCAGAGGGCCTCAGTAAAGGCTGGAGAACCGGTAGATAAACGTGAGAATTCCATTCAAACTGCCTTGCACTAAAAGCTGAAGACTTAGGAAAACTTCAAAGATGATACCACAATGTCATAAGGAAAATAATACATAATCCCTTAGTTCTGAGGTTAGTTGTATTCTGTATTAACCAGACCGCACACTCTAGCATTTAGGCAAGATGAATGAGTACTGAACAGGAGAAACAGCAAAAGTAAATGGTAACGTGTTGGGGAGAAGTAAGTGAAAAACATAAAGTGGCACAAAGCCCCGCCCACAATATCAATATTCATGTACCGCGTCTCCCGGTCCCATTAGGCACAATCTGTTCGTGTTTGTGGTTATTTCAATTCCTACTGCCAGACAGTTTGACCTTAGCAATTAAGCTAATCCAGAAATGATACTGCCCAGTCTTAACTCTGTATAATCGTGGCCTAAATCATACAAGAGGTGGATAGAAAAAGAATGAACAGAATTTGACATTTGAAAATCATCCAGAAAGTCTCCTGGAAATGACCGACATGACTAAGGTACCACCTTTCATTGACTTTAAGATTAATTTTTCCTAACATTTCAAACTCTCTGAAGTTGGGATGTGTCCAACCAGACAAGGTACCTTACAATTATAACTCACAGAATTTTTTCTTAGTAGACATAAAATGATAATGGCTCTTAAAATTGGTGGTGTCTTATATCCTACAAAATATGAGCTTTTGGTCATGGGTATTCTTACAGGCAGTGACAGAAGAAAGAAACCCTACAATTTCCTCAGAGCTCATAGCTAATGACCGTCTACTTCTATTCCACAAGATGATTTATGATACCAACTAGCTTTGCTTCTATAGGTTATTGTGACTATTATAAAAACATGGACATTTCTACAGTATCTCAGGCAATGACCGAGTCACGGAACAGCCCATTAAATCTTGATAGCTCTGAGCAGAAGTTCTTCCTTTCCTGCACCAAAACAGCCAGTTTCCACACACTGACTTCCCCACATGCTTCCAAGTGTCGCCCTGGCAGGTCACACAGAGCGTTGGTCCTCCCGCCGCCGGACCCTGATCACAGCTGGCACCTGCTGCTGTTGACGGCACACAGGGCCTTGTGCTATAAATTCTACCCTCTCTTAGGACACAAAATTGTAATAAGCAGAGCACATAGTGAGAGCGTTTGTACCTTCTGCTGGGAAGTCCTCGTATTTCCACTAGGCACTTCCACCAGACAGGAGTGCTGGCTGCGGGCATTCCCACAGGCACAGCGAGGGAAGAAACCCTCCAGCCTCCTCAGAGCTCGCAGGCAGTATCCCCCACAGGGAAGGTCTTTATTTACAGATGGCGAGGAAGTGGCTTCACTCAGATGACAGACTCCGGACAGAAAAGCCATGGGGTCCAGAGCTGGGTGGTTTTATGAAGCAGCCCTACCGCTTGAGGCAGCCACCAGCCACGTGTCGTTGTTTCATGTAAACTGATGAAAATGAATAAAAATCAGTTCCTCAGTAGGCATCTGCCAAGCTTCTAGTGCCCGTAGCCACGTGTATACAGACGGGGCCCCCACAGAGCTCTGGTTGGGGGTGCCAGTCCGGAGTCACTGCATCTCACAGATTCTCCGCGTCTGGGCAGCACAGGAGGTGAGAGAATATGTGCCTGTGTCCAGGAGCACTGTACGCTTTCAGCTGGCTTTACTTTACAAAGTGAAAATTAATGTTTCATTTTGTGGCTGTGTTTGTACAGATTTCAAAATTATGTCGGTAATTTGTGGCACTTCTTATCACATTGGTGTGGCTTAAATGCATGCTTATCAATAAGGGTTATCTAAGCTGCTGTGTCTGTAGAATCTTGCTAAGGACAAGCACCCAGAAATTTTTGTAGAAAAGTATGAACAGAAGAAGATGAAGACATTGTGAATAGGCCCCAACCTTTACTTAAAAAAAAAAATGAAAACCTTTGCCAGCCTTAAGGACATTATTTTGATTCCTTCAGTGTTTTTAATTACTTTTCAAATAAAGTTTGTGAAAAGTCAACATAAATTAATTAGTTTTGTTTTTTTTTTCAATTATAAAGGTAATTCAAGCACAGGCTTGAAATCATGCAGACCTGGCCTGGGTCTTGGTGCTGAGCTCACTTGTCACTGGTTTCACTCAGCTTGCTTGGCAGCCTTAAGACTCAGTGTGGGGAAGATGGACATTCCTACAGCCAGGATCCTCCCCTGACCCTAAACTACTGATGATGTCACTGGCCTACTGCTGGGCTGCTGCTTCCACACCCACAGGCAATGAGCTGACACTGAGCTGACACTGACTGAGTGACTGTACGGAGAGCCCCACCCAGGGCTCTGGGTGGAGGCAGAGACGGAGGAGGATCACGGACCTGCAGGTGCTGGATGCAGACAGGATTCCTGGGCTCCACCTACCACCAGGAGAAAGCTGGCTATACACCTTTGACCCCCAACATTCCATTGTCATTATTCAGTCTCACGGAATCCAGAGTGAACTCACCGAGGGGCAATCCCTGCAGGAGGGACACGCCACGATTCGCAGGTGAGGCTGTTTGAAGCAGACAAGGTGCCCTCCACAGTGCATACAGCAAGCGCTCAGCAAACGCTGGCTTCCGTGACTGATCCCTCAGGATTTTAGTGACTACTTTGTGGCTGAGTTGCACATGGTGGTGTGTGATAGGCACTCAATTATGTCACCAGTAAGGTACTTGGGGACACCGAGAAGGGAACTTGCCCAGTCAGCCAGGCCAGGCAGGAAAGCTTAACCAGAGGAAGTGACATCTTGAAGGGTGACCAGCAGCCCACTGCGCTGAAGAGTAAAGGCCGAGCCTCTCTGCCCAAGAGGCAGCCTGGAGAACACTGGGCACCAGGAGGGGTGGTCTGACCGGGACAAGAGCAGGGCGAAGCGCAGAAACTGCCAGGAACAGAGGCCTGGGAGTTTGCTGGGGCCAAGCTGGGCAGGGCCTGAGTGCTGGGCATGGACTTCGTTACGAGCAGAGGCAGGTCCGGGCGAGGACCGAGCGGGCCTGGCAAGGGGGAAGGGGGCTGCCTGCCTCATGGTCACAATCTGTCCCCTACTTGCCCGTGAACTGCGCCACACCACCAGAACTGCTTCCCGTGACCACAGGGGACACAGGGCCAAGACCAGAACTGCTTGGCCCTGTGAACGGTGCGGGTCCCCAGCCTGCTTGGCCTCACGGCATCACCGGGCACACTGATCGCTCTTGCTGCCTTGAAATGCTTTATTCACGCGGCTCCCTGGAGGCCACACTGTCCTGGTTTCTCTCCCGGTACCGTGGCTTCTCCTTCTCTGTCTCTGCTGATCTCTCTCCATCCCCCTGCACTTACCACTGGGCCGCAGGGCTCAGCCCTCTGGGCCTCTGGACAGGACTCCCTAGGTGAGCACATTCAGTCTCGTGGCTTAACTGCACTGCACGCGCACTGCACGCCTCGCATCTGAAACCTCCAGCCCAGCTCCCCAGCTGGGGTCCCCACATGTCCACGCCACAGCTCCCTCATATTCTCCAGTTGGAGGTGTAAAAGGCGCCCCTCACGGGCCCAGAGAATTCCTGAGCCGCCTCTTCCCTCATTTGGCTCGGCGGTGGTCACTGACCCCTCTCGCCCGCGTCCCACCTGCCAGCCCACCTTGCTGACCGTCCCTTCAGAGCCAGTCCAGAGCGCTCGGCCTCCCGCCTTCCCCGCCACCGCCGTCCTGCCTCAGTGACCACCGGTTCTTTACGAAGGCCGCCACTCACCCCTCCACTCCTGGCCTGATTCCCACGGGGACCCTCCCCCAGGTACCCTACCCCACCCTCCCCCTGGCCCCGCCGCCCAGTCCTGACTCGAAATAGCAGACCGGTCCTGCTCAAAACGTGAGTGAAATCAGGCTGCTCGGTTCCAAAATCTTCCAGGGCCGCCTCTCCTGCCCCCACCTGCTCACCCGGCTCCATTTCTCCGATGCAAGGAATGCACCCCCCCCCCCAGCCTCGGTGCCCTTCTCGCTGCCCAGCGCATCGCCCTCCACCCCACATCCCTACTTCCCTGTCTCCCTATTTAAACTGAACACTGCCTCCCAACACATCCTGTCCCTTTACCTACTTAGCTTCCCCCCATTGCTGTATTTTAATTTGGTTGGTTGGTTGGTTGGTTGTTTTAATCCATCTCCTCTCACTAGAATGTGAACCCCGCGTGTGCAGGGAGCCTGGTCCACGTGCCCCCAGGGCTTCATCAGCACCTGGACATAAGCGCTCGGTAAACACCGTTGGGCAGATCACGGCCTGCGTGCATCGTGTGGGAGCCGAGGAGGTGGGGGAGGCGAGGAGCCGTTTGGGCATCTGTTCGGGGATGTTAAGCGCATGACCCACGTGCCAGCTCTGTGCCAGACCCTCAGGACCCTGGTGGCTGCAGCATCAGGTAAGTGGTGGTTCCAGCAAGCAAGACAGGGAACCTGGGGAGGGGCCAGGCCTGCCAGGGACACCGGCTGAACCTGGGGGCCCGAGGGACCAGGTGGATTCCAATCATAAGCCAGAACCGATTCCAAAACCCACGTCTCTCCACCGCGGAAGCAGGACCGGGGCGAGGTCCCCGGGCGTCCCTGGGGCTCTGAGTTGCAGAGCACACCTGGGCAGCAGCCATCCACTGCAGAGTAACGTAAACATTCCTGATACTTGCCTTTCAGCATTAATTGACCTCACGTGTGGGGAGCCCCTGGCTTCCCACGTGGAAGGTACCACAGAGCTACAAAGTCAACCTTGCGGCCCAGAGGGGAGGCCGGTGCCTGGAGTGGTTCAGGCTCCGAGCAGGGCTGTCTGGGGGTCTGTCCCTGTGCTCCTCGCCAAGAGCTGGCCCAGCCCCTCGCTCATCCCCCAGTGGGATCTCAAATGCCCTCAGAAAAGGGGCCAAGCATGCCCAATAAAGAGTGAAAACTTCATTAACTGTGCACCTCGGGAGAAACCTCACTTCAAATAGTCAAGAGAGAGAGTTCTTTTGTACCCCACCCCCCAAAACTGGGTGATGTGCGACAGTGCAGGACTTCAAACAGGGAGGGCGGCACCCACGCAGGTCTGCATCTCCCACCCGCGGGCGCTGTGGCCAGGGGCTGAGGTGTGTGCACAGGGCGCCCGGGTACCTCGTCAGCAGGCGGCTTGCTTGCCCGCGGGAAGGATCATCTGCAAGGAGCAAACACTGAAGGAGCAGATGTGTGGGTTCCATTCTGACAGGGAAGGGTAGGTTTCTGAGGGTTTGTTTCCCAGAACTTGGAAGCTATTTGGAGGAGGGCAGCTCACTGACGGTGGGTGGTGGGAAGAAGGTGTCTAAAGTCTGGGACCTTTTATTAAAGCTTGTTTTCCTTGTCTGGGTCTTGGTTCCTGTGCCTGTAACTAGTACTGACAACTCAGCCCCCGGGAGCCGACAGACCCATGTATGTGGGCTCCCTCCTTATCCCCTAAGCAGGATAAAGTCGGAGTGAAGAGCTGCCGAGATGGCGAGGACACACACACAGTGGCAGAGGGCAGGGGTGTGTCGTACTCATCTTTGTTTTCTTCACCAGAACACATGACATGCACAAAGAACACACTCAATAAAAGTCTCTTGATGGGCATGCCCGGCCCTCAGAACAAGAAGGGAGAAAGTCTCCTGTGGAGAGCCTGTATTTACAGATGGAGAGGAAGTGGCTGTGACTCAGATAACGGCCTCTGAACAAAAAAGCCCTCTCCAGCCATACTCAGAAAGCAAGCAGTGTCTCCGCTCCCCGCCCTGCTTCGCACCCATCTGTTCAGGCATCAGACTCTCAACCACTGTGTGAGTGTGAGAGGCTCCCGTCTGCCTGGCACTGCTGGGGGCGCCGGGTGCAAGTCCGTAGCGGAACTCACAGTGTGGGAGAAAGGTTAATAGTGGTGATGTTCAACATCACTACGACAATAAGCTCGGCTACAGCATTCATTTAATCTAATTCTTCTCACGCTTTAACGTGCCTGTAGATCATCCGGGAATTTTGTTAAAATACTGATGCTGATTCAGTAAGTCTGGGCTGGGCCCTGAGGTGCTGGATTTCTAATGAGCTTCCAGGGATTCCTTTGACAATGTTCTAGAACCACGCTTTGAGTTTTAAGAGTTGAAGCGCCCCAGCAACCTTGTGCAGAGGGGGCTGCCATGATCTCCGTTTAGGGGAAGGAAAGTCCAGCTTGGTGAGATTACGTGAGTCATCAGAGGGTTTTACAGCTGGTCGATGCCAGAAACAGGTGCCAATCCAAAGCTATTAAGCATCCCTCCCCGAACTGCATCTCTGAAGAGAACTCATGGAACAAGCTGTGGGGTCAGAAGGGCTGCTTGCTGCGCATGAGGCCCGGAGAACACGGCCCGAGGAGGGGATGAAGCCAGCACAGGAACAGAGTGGGGTGAAGTGGGGCCTGACAGTGCTTCTCGTCACCTGCGCCTCAGTGTTTGTCAGCTGTGCCCGTGGCCTGCCCCACTCCCACCCCTGGGCCTTTGTAGACTTCGGGCTCCTAATCTCCTCCTGCCATAAGCTTTTAATACCCCAGATCTGCTCATGCAGCCCTTTGGAGGGCCACACATCATCGTAACATTTTAAGATTTTCCCCCACATCCCCAAAAACCAATTCTTGTCCTATTGCGGCTATAGTGTCCCAGTTGAGAATGCCTACAGTAGACAATGCTCACCACGGTAAGACATTATTAATTTACAGAATCACAAAATCTCAGCTCTGAAAATAATTTAAGGCCATTTGTCCTTCTGCAAAAATCTTGACAAGTGATCATCTATTCTGTCCTTGGACACTTAGAGTGACGGGGAGCTCACTACATTCCATGGCAGCTGATCCATATTTGGAGGGCTGTTTATTGGAAAGGTCTTTCTTACTTTGAGCCTAGATCTGGCATGACAAAACTTTTCATTCACTAGTTTGAGTTCTACCCTTTGTCACTGAACAGAAGGTAACAGCTAAGTGCAATGGAGGATAGAAATATGTAGAATATTTGTTCTGTTCCTAGGGACAAAACAGTAATTGTGTGTGTTTGTGTTAAGGAATTCTCTTGTGATCTGCCTATTTCAAACTGTATGCTTACTGACTTTCTCTCTCTCTGATAAGGTGTAAAGTTTCTCTAGCTTTGGAAGAAACCACATCATACTTTAATTCATTTTACTGTCAACTAAAATTTCTCAGTATTGGCATTGTTTTTAGAGGTACTGGAAGTGGTACCAAAAAAAAAAGCAATAAAATAGAGGTGAGAAGATCAGGGTGTAATAAGAAATGGAGGACTAGATGTTCACCATGAATAACAGAGGTGATCAGCTGTAGAACTAAAAATAACCACATAACTAGAAAACAGGTGGAGGGAGATGGGGAGAGAGAAAGAGGAGACGGGGCATAGGAAAGGCAAGCTAAGCCTCATCCTTCACGGTGGGCGTCAGGGGGGCTGTCTCAGCGTGATCGGTAAGGGGGGCAGAGACAAACAGGGCATCTTGAGTTGTGGAACTCGCTATGGAAGTCTAATAAGAGGCACACAGAGGATGGGATACAGGGTGGGCAGGAGATCCTTGATTTTCTTAGGTTCTGAACCACCTGGCATTGTACCAATACTTACATACCTTGACTAAAATTAAACAAAATGATGGAATAAACAGTAGGGCTTGGTCCCTAACTACTGGCCTGGCTTGAAAAGTCACCTCGTTTTGGATTTAAATTTCTCATCTGAAAAATGGGCTAAGTCAGTGCTTTTCAATGTTTTTAAAATAAAATTTTATACAGAACCCAAATACACTAAAATTTTTTTCATGGCCCTTCCTGCTTGGGGATGGGGGCCCCTGGGAATTTGACCTACGATGCCCCTCCTTTCTCCTTTCCCGCACCTTGTCACCCTCACCCCGTCGCAGGGAGCCCCGAGACATCTCATCAGAGAGCTACAAGAATTTCGCTTGAAACCCATTAACCTGCATAGTTGTTTTTCAACCTCTGCTCATAACTCACTAACTTAGTGGCCTGGAACCAGTACAGTACTAGAACAGAGAACTGGAGAATGGAATAGAAAAATTAGAACACAATCCACTGTATTGTTTTGCACGACTCTTATTTCATTGTACATATATGTGTATTCACTACCTTCCAGGTTGGCTGGCTGGAGGCACGTTTCCGGGAGAGACTGTTGAGGACCTCCAGACGGGGCAGGGGACGTGCCTGATATCAGAAGACCTGACCTGAGCCTGCTGTTTAAAATAGGGCTGGGCAGACGCTGGGCAGACACTGCATGGACGCTGCCAGCCCCGTTCAGACTCCCCCTGCCCCCCACAGCCAGGCCTCCGGTGGGGAGTGGAGGCCAACCTGAGCCCGCAGGCCGTGTGGGAGGGGCTGCCCGCTCCGCAGAAGCCAGGCAGGGGTCCTTCCTAGTCCTGCTACCATACACATTCCGGTGATTTTTGTAATGAGACTATTGCATAAAAACATTGTTACCTTAAAGAAGAATGAGGAATGAAGATGGACAATATGTTACTTGCTACCAGTCACAACCAAAGCTTTTATGTTGTTTTCCCCAACTTGAACATTCCTGATTCTGTGACTTCTCTGAACCATCCACCTGACTTAGGACACAAAATTGTAATAAACTGAACAAGCTGTCAGACAGTCTGTACCTTTTGCTGTGAAGTCTTCATATTTCCACTGGGCACTTCCACAAAGATGGCTTGTTGCTCTGCAGCTCTGAGGCCCGTCTTGGGAGGATGACCCGAAGACAGGCGAGGTGGAGATCCCTCCGGGGGTTCGCACACATGCTCCTCCTTCCCCTCTGCCCACAGCTCTCCATCCACAGGACCAAGAGCAGAAACAAGCCAGTAATGCAAGCAGTAAAGTGCACTTGGGAGGAACCTGGATAAATAAATCAGCCTCAGTTGTTGAATAGGATGGCCAGTGGTTCTTAATTAGTGAGTCTTCATGCAGTTCAGCCCTAAACTGATACGGAATATCCCAGACAGATTTCATTTTTATAAAAGCTGCAGTAAGTAAAGTGCCTGTATTATACCTCCTTGTGCCCCAGAAGGCACTGTGTCGTCACGAGTGAGAGCAAACTGGAATAGATGCGTCCGAGGGAGGGCTATTTGGGCCCCCAGGCCCCTGGGGCTTCATGAACCCCTTAAAAATATACATAATTGTGTTTGGATGTACATATGTGCATTTTTATTCCTAGGGTCAAAGCTGAATCCTAGGGTCATCATCTTTCCAAGGGAATATGGAATGTGAGACAGGTTTAAGAACCCCTGGGTCAGAGGATCGTGCTCTTTACAAGCCAGGTGGAAGCCCTTCTCCAGGTGAGACGCATTCCGGCTCTCCCTTGGCCAACGGTGGCTTTGTTTTTCCTCTTTTGGGAAAAGGCTTGAACAAGCCACACATGTGCCTTCAGGGGGCTTCCTCGGCTCCCAGCAGACGGCCTTGGGAGGCACCCTGACAGCACCGGGCTCCCCGGCCTGGAGCCGGAGAACACCCTTCACAGGTCACGGACACTCAACAGGGTCAGCAGGGCCGCCTGTGTGGCTGGATTATCTGCTGAGTATTTCCCAAGACACAGTTCACACCAGGTGCTCCCTTCCCCCAGTTATGAGTGTCCGGATAACATTAATTTTATTTCTTACACCTGACAATAATGCTGAGACAAAAATGCCTCCACTGTATCAAACTGAAATGTCAGTTTTTTCACTACTTAAAAATTCCAGTGCATCTAGAAATGCACCTTTTCAGAGTGTGATCAGAGCTCTTTTCCATCTCAAATATCAGGAAAAACACTCTTCTACCACTTACCGGGGGAGCTGTTCACTGTAGCACCTCCTATGGCCAGAAGAGTAGGACCTGCCTTTCAAGAAACAGAGTTCAAGAGAAGGCCAAAAGCAGCCATCAGATGCTGAGCACCCTCCGGGCCAGCAGCGCGTTGCTCTGTTTTCCAGCATCTGACACGGGAGAGAGCAGAGCAGACGGGCTCCGGCACCGCCGCGCCCCAGCGAACTCTGCCTCTCTGAGTCCCAGTTTCATCACCTGTCAAATAAAAGAGCATCCATTGTCTTGCACGGGAACTATGAAAGTTTTAAAAATCAAGACAGAAAGCTCCCAGCAAGTGTATGTGCCCAGTGCATGCTGCCCCCTGCCCGCCGCTCACGGCCAGATCCCTTCTCACCACAGCCTTTTCAGCCCTGTTTCCAGGGACAGCAAACTCGTGGTCACCAGGAGTGTGCCAGGAGGAGACAGCCTATCAGGGCCTAATTCCCCTCTGAGACATATTTCTTTTTAATACTGTACAGTGTTCCAGGAGACTTTTGGCAATTTTTTTCAAGCCTGCTGCCACACATGCAGTAGAACACACGTGCAGGACGACTCGGTGTGGCTCACACGTTGTGCAGGAAGGCGGGACAGGCCAGGTTTACACACAGGCTTGATCAGACCGGGAAGAGTGGGTCTGAGCCTTCAGGGTCGGTGGCCGGTTGGTGCAGCTGTCCCCACAAATGCACAATACACAAAGACCAGGCATCACCAGGCCAGCTCGGCAAGAGGCAGTGTCTGTGCGTTCTGCCCAGGGGCGTCCGAGGGCCTGTCCTTGATGTGGGTTCAAGCACAGCTGCGGGGAAGGCTCCTGTCCTTCCTGGGGCACCGGGTGGAAGCCTGCAGCGGGCTGGAGGGAGGGCCCGCTGGAGCCCTGTGGGGTGGACCGGGAGCTCAGGGTTGGCACTGTGCGCACAGTCAGGCAGTCCGGCCTGAAGAGCCCTGAGGGCCGACGCCAATGGCCACTGCCAGAGGGTGACATGTGGGTTCCGCAGCGTGGAGAGGAGGCTATCCTACATCCCCTCTGGGTGGGGGGCAAGAGAGAACTGCATGCGGTCAGCTGAAGTCTGCAGGGCCAGGAGCACAGAGGCACAGCCAGAGGTTGAGGGGTGAGGGGGTGAAACCGAGGCAGGGAGACAGCGCAGAGGGTGGCGGCCTCTCTTCCAGAGCGTGTGTTCCCTGCCCGAATTTTCTGCAACCTTTTTATTAAAAGGTAATTTGCAGCCATGATGGTTGTCGAGCTGATTAGAAGGCACCAGAAGGAAGAAGGGGACACACCGGTCAGCAGACACTCGGGCTCCGCCCCAGACCCCCTGCCCAGCCCTGCACGGAGTTGTCAGAAAGCCCTGACCATCTGCTCTTGCTGTCCCCAGACGGGTCCGCCGCTCCACTCCTGGTGCAAATCCTCAGACTGTGCAACGGTGGAAGGTCAGCTGCCTCTGAAACAATCAAGAGGAAACCAGGAAGATAACATTAGCTTATTTGGGGTTTGAACCTATTTTCCTCAGACTTCTTATTAACACTTAGCTACTCCCAGATGTATTGGTCAGGGTGGCCAGAGAAGTAGAGAGAGAGAAAAAGAAAGGAATTTATTGTAAGGAATTAGCTCCAGGATCGTGGATGCTGAGAAGCCCCAAGATCTGCGGTCAGCAAGCCGGACCCCAGAGAGCTGGTGGCATGGCTGCAGCCTGTGTCCCAAGGCCTGAGAACCGGGAGAGCCGAGAATTCCTGTCCAGGGGCAAGAAGGGTGACGTCCCAGCCCCAGGGGGAGGCGCGAGAAGACCACTTCCCAGCCCCACTGCTCTGTCCAGGCCTTCAGCTGGCGGGAAGAGGGCCGCCCCGCGGGGAGTGGGGGGTTGGGGCCAGTAGGCCGAGGGGCACCGGATAGGCCGTGCTCCCCAGGAACTGGCTGGTCCCCATTTGCTCACATGTCAAGTCTTCTTTGGAGGAGGAGAAGAATATCACCGGGCCACAGCCTTGAGATGACTGGCCTTTATCTATTATTTACAGCTGTTTTTCTCCTTTCTGAAGTTCTATAGAAAATAAATTCCACAGACTTAGCACAGGAACTGCCCACCACAGTCTCTGTCCCTGCGGCCCCTGGCCACGGCGGGGGTCCACACACTGCACTTGAGCTCCCTTTCGCTTGACCTCGTTCGGCTCCGTGGCAAGAGGCAGACGACGGCGTGGGACTCGGGCGGGAGGCCAGGCCCGGAGCCCCAGCTCTGCCTCCGCTAAGCTGCCGCCGAGCCGTTGGGGTGCTCCGAGCTGCGGCTCTTCCGCCTGTGGGACCAGGAGGGGTGCGTGTCCTCCCTCGCGGGGCTGCCGTGAAGACCCGACCGGCTGGTGCCCGCGGAGAGCTCGCTGCACGGCCCCGGCCGCTCCGTGACCACGGCGTCCCCGTCATGTCGCGAGTGGCTTTGGCTTCTGGCAGAGTGACAGCCTCACGGGGTGCGCCTCCCGTTTCCTGCTTCTGCAACGAGTCAGCGCAACCTCACGGTTTAACGTTTCACCTTGTAATTCCGGAGGCCAGAGTCTGCACCGGTCCCCCCGGGCTCCTGCTCTGGGGGGTCCGGGGGAGACCCTCTTCCCGCCCTTTTCTGTCTGTACAGACCGCCTGCGTGGCGGCCCCACTTCTCCATCTGCAAACCGGCAGTGCCAGGCCAGCCCCCGGGCACGCTCACACGCCCCTCTCCACGCCGGGGGCCCCGCAGGAACATCCCGGAGGGCCTCCCCGCCGGAAGGTCGGTGCGGACCTTGACCCTGCCTGCAGTTTCAATCCCCCGTGGCCATGACGCCGGACATGCTCACTGCTTCTGGGCACTGGGGCACCTTGGAGGGCGGAGTGACTCTGCCTGCCACACTTTCTTTACTCACTCCCCAACATGAAGTCAGATTTCAAAATACTGCACCTTTACAAATTCATTATACTCGCTTTCCCTCATGACTCTGAAGTTGATTAATATAAACCTTACCATTTTTTCAGATCTTCTCCAAAGGCACTTATTCCTATTTTTTTTTAAACCAACTTAGGTAGAATGTCTAAAAATTCAATGTATGATTTTTTTTTTAAACTAAAGAAAACATTTATAATGCACTTAAAGCAACTATTACATTTTGGCATGTTTCCTTCTGGTGTTTTTTTTTTTTTTTATAGTTGAGAACATGCAATATATACAAATATTTATGCTGTTCAAAATTATTACATAAATATTTCAGATTTACATATTCTTTGTAAACATACATTTTAATGGGGCCATAACATGTCATTGCAGCAAGGTAACAACTTACTTGGATGTTATTGTTGAATATTTAACTCATTTGAAATTTTTTATTATGAATGAATAAACATTTTATCATTCATATTTATTTGCATTTCCAGTTATTTCTTCAGGTGAGATTTCCAGGATTTATGGCCCAAAGGGAATAAATATATTCAAAGCTGTTGATATATGTGGTCAAATCACTTTCTTCAAATAATAGTCTATCATATTCCCTTTATACTGGAGCCTATTTCAACATACCCTGACTCAGCATAGGTACCCTCATTCTTCTATTCTTTGCTAATTTTTAGTTGAAACTTACAACTCATTGTTTACATGTGCATCTCTTAGAGTGTCTGTGAGTCCAAACATTTTTTCCATGTTTACTGGGCACTTGCATTTCCCCTTTTGTGAACCGTCTGAACATGAACAACATTTATTCTTTCCAAAATTGGTCATGCAAGAATCCTCATCTATTTCAAAAGCGACTTAGAAATTCTTTCTCTGTTCCTACTTAGCTTGAAGGTTCTTATCCCTCTTCAGTTTCTCCAAGGACCACTTGTTGCTGGTTTTTCCAGAAGTTTCTTTACTGGCTCCGAGCTGCTCTGTGGGCTTCTAAGTGTTTCTTTACACCAGCTCAGTTGTCAGGTCCAACCGTCAGTGAACCTTCCTTCCGACCCAGATGCGTTCTCCTGGCTGCGGCCTTCCTGCCCTGACTTAATCTCCCCGAACTCCTTCCAGCACCGCCCTCTGCTTGTTCTGGTTCGGTTTCTTGAGAAAGTGAACCTTGGTAGAAGCGAGCTCGGGTCGAATCGCTTCTCATCCAACCACTCCCGAGTCCAGGGCCAGCCCCGCCCTTCACCTCTGCCTTTGGTTCCCCCGGGGCCTCTGGGTCCGAGGCTTGCCTGGGTCCATGATTTCTTTGGTTATCTCCCTTCAGAAAAACATCATTTTCAGTTGTCCCTCTTCTGCTAAATTAATTAAATTTCCACTTACCCTTCATCTTCTAAGCTTTCATTGACACCTCTCACCTGGTCCTGTCTCTTCGGTTCTCTTTGGCTTTATGGGCTTACACATTTTTAAATTCCTTTACTGATGCTTCTACAGTGTTTGGGGAGCAGGCGTTCAGCCCACCGTGTTCTCTTCTTCACCCTCCGCCTCGGAGGACATGCTCCTTCCCTCTGATTGTCCTTTGCATACTCCTCTCGGCTCTTTTTGCACTCAGAGCCTCCTTCTCTTCGCTTCATCCAACACGCTCGGCACGATAGAACAGGTGGGAAGTGCCATGATCTCAAGCAGTGTCTGTGTCCTCCTGTGTCTTCTCTCTGTCCCGTCCCACCCCCGCTCTGCAGCACCCCCGGGGTAAGAAACCCTCAGGGCCAGGCTGCCCATTTAGAGCAGGGGGAAAAGGACAATGTTGGGAAAGAGAAAAAAAGACAAATATTACACCTGCTATCTACAGAGCATCTGTCCGGGCTGCAGTGCCAGGCTTCAGACACCCCCAGAAGGATTACTTTGCATGCCAGGGATGGACATGGTACCATGAGGACACCCTCCAGTTACAACCCACAGGAGACCTGTTCAGACCACAGTTCAAGAACTTCCAAGACACCAAAAATCCACTTTCCAGACTGCATACCATTTAAAAAACATTCCAGTCTCACACTTGCTGGCCTCTATAATAAACACCACTTTCCCCCAAATGATTTATCGTGATTATTAAGTTGTTGTGTTTAACGGATGGAGGTGATAGAAGTAGGTGCAAAGCAACACGATTACCACACATATCTTGACATTTCAGATAATTTAATCTCAAAAAGAAGCGTACTTAAACTGGCTTCCCTGTTTCCAGATTAACTGCCGACATCAATCAGAGACATCTCAGCTTTCCTAGAGGCTCCTAATTCCAGTGTTAACACCAGCAACAATAAAGTTGCTCCGCTCCCTGCAGAGATGACCATAACCCGCAGAGGTTCCATCCAAACACTGTAAACCACTGCGTGAGATGCTGAGTGCAATCGAAGAATGTGCCAAAGTACCTTCCAAATATCCTAAAAATTCACGTTAAAAATGATAAAAAGTTAGAGTTTAAAAAACAATTAAAGCTCTCTGATCCTGGAAGGAATTAATTGCAAAAGAAACCAACAGTACAAAAACGAAACAAACGAATCCCTGGGAGCTGAGCCATATTAAGGAGGAAAGGAAATTCCAATCCCAGCAAGTGTTAGAGAGCCCCATTCCCATTGGAGGCCATACCGGAATACGATCGCCGTCAACATTAGTCTCAAGCACAACATATAAACTGGATTCTTTCTTGTTTTTGTAACTTGATGTTGTTCTCAATCTATACAGTTACTAACTGCCATTTTGGTCGACTTACAACATTTAAGAGAATGCATTCGATAGGAAAAGAAAAGGAGGTTGTCACCAATATAGGCAATATGGACAACTTCATATCATTGTCATAACTTCTAAATGGAACATAACTTTGAAGTCTCAGCCTTAATGCTGTTCATAACAGTTTACTTAAAAAAGGTCTGGCTGTGTTTTAAAATACTTCCCTCGCAATTCCTTTTACAAAGTGGAAAAACCTCACTAGCGTCTTGGTTTCTTACCTTGATCCCCCTATTTCCCTGACCCGTTTCCTGTCTTCTCTTCTGCCCACTGAACCACAGAAGCTCATCCCAAAACTACTTCTTGCAAAGTGAGATACAAGTTTTAAAAACCAGTATTGTTTCCACATCCTATTTCCTATAAAATTTAAAACATATATACCAAAGCTGATGGTATCCCCTCGAAATGAGTATCAAGCTGCCTCTCCCAGCTTTGTTTTAATGGGATGATGTAAAACTGTGTGATCTCTAAAGTTCTTTTCAGCTGAGAAACAGAATGTGTCTATTTTATCACTTACCAAAAATAGACTTAAGTAGAGTCGGTATTTCCTACCCCTCAAAATTGCCTGACACCTCGCCTAAGCGTTAGACACCGTAATGGATCTGGTCCCTGGGAAGCGGGGTGACTGGTTAGGTGTGAGGTGCGCAGCTCCCCGCAGGGCCACCGCTCAGGGGCGCTCCCAGCCCCGCTCGTGGCGACTGTCCGACAAGCCGCTGGCCGGGGTGCGGGGTCTGCGACCCCTGCCCTCGGGTTCCTCAGCAGCCACGCGCAGGCGTGCCTGCCCACCACCCTCAGAACACTCACTAAGAGGAGAACGCGCGGGGGGAAAGATTTCAATTCTGCTTCTCCTTCTACGGGCACCGGGCGCTTTGAGGGAATACACGGGCCGAGGAAGGGCGAGTTCGCCGGGGGCCCCGCGGGGGGCTCCGCACAACGACCACCTGCTGTCTTGATGACGAATTCATTAACTCGTGCTTACTGGGCGTGATCAGATGCTGACGCTCCCGATATTCCCTGTGAAATGTTTTCTTCTTTAAAAAATAAAAACGTCAAACCTTCCAGCAGAATGTCTCCCGGTCGGCCCAGAACACGCTCCCGGGAACTAGCGGCGCGTCCCGTCCGGCCTGCGAGCTCGTCGCCCAGGAACGCGGCCGACGGAGGACGGGCCGCTTGTCCGCCGCCGGGGCACCTGCGACGCCGCTGCGTTCTGCCCCTGCCGGTCATCGTGACTGTTGGAAGGACGCGGAGCTTCCTCAGTATCCCGGGCAATGACCAAGTCCTGAAACGACCCATCAACTCTTCTGACAGTTCTGGGCGGAAGTGGTTCCTCCTCTGCATCCAAAGAGCCCCCGGGCCTCCCCGCACCAGCCCCCCGGGGCCCAGCCTCCTGCGGCCGCCGGGGACTGTGCGTCGTGCCTCGTGCCACATTCCTTACAGACGCGACGGTGATTTCCCCCTCTGCAAACACACACCGACACCACCCCCTTTTCCAGGCAAAATAAACCGAGGACTTACGGCTGTTTTTCCCGCGATGGTTTCCAGGCCTTCCGACGTTTCGATCCTCCCTCCCCCTCTGGTCCGCTTCACTTTGTCCACACCCCTCAACTGTGGTGCCCCATCTAGTCACGGTCTTGCGGATGTGAGTCAACCAATTCCGAGCACAGAGATTATTATTCCCTTGGTCTGGAAAGGCTCTTTCTCGTAGCCTGGCCTAAGGAGAGAAGGGGATTTGTTTGTGTGTTTGGGGGTGGGTTTTTGGCAGCCACATGATTTGCTCAGGTTGACCTCGTTGTCTACTGAATGTCTGAGACCTTTATTCGTATGAACTGCCTTTAAGCCAGATCTCTACCACCCAGCGTAGTTGATTTTTAATGTAAGGGAAATGTTTCCTTTGTATGTTTGATCCCTATTAAATTTATTCTCTTCAATTCACAGTTCCTTCCTGGCTATCAAGATCTTTTTGAATCCTATTTTATCACTCAACACATTAACTTCATTCATAGCATCTGAAAATGAAGCATGTCTTCTCCTTCTTCATAAAGCTGGTGAGTTTCACAAGTTAAATCGCCCCATGCAGCATACCAGCTAAGATTTTCCCACCCGGTTGATAACCTAGTGGGAGATCCTACAGGCTTTCAATTAGTTACGAATCTACCTAATTCTTTTTATATTCTAGACCCTTTCCTTCATCTTGTCCTCAGGGATACCTGTCCCCAGCTACTTTGCAGCTGCTTTACTAGAATCATGATGCTTTCCTCCGACCTATCACTTTGGTAACATATGAACAAAAAGAATAGTTATTGTAAGTTGTTCCTGATGAACCCATATTGATTGCTAGTCATTCTAATTTATTTTCTTGGCCTGACAAATGATCTATTCCAAAAGTCACTAGAGAATCTTGCCAATAATCAATATAATTTAGGTTTTTTTCCCCTAGAATTCATGTTCTTCCCTACCCAAGCCATACATACTTTGTAAATATTGGGACAATGTGTGCTCATCTTCGTTCATAATGTCTCTCTTTCACTCTCTAAGGTCACTAACTTTGGGCTGGATTTTTATCTGCAGTTCAGTGAATCCACTGGAAAGGAATCCAACTTATCTGATTCCTTGAATTCATTTACAGCAGGAAGGTCCTTGTTTCCATTCTCTCATCTCTCTAGGGAAGCTTGTCTTTTTCAATATTATTTTATCTTTTATTTCTAATTCGAGTGCATTTTAACAAGCTCAAGAGATGGGTGGGTCAGTTATTTTTATCCTCTCTTCTTTGAAAATTATTGAGCATCAAAGAGATTAACTGAGGAACTACTGAGTAAAAAAGGTAGAACTGAACCCAACTGTCTTACCTCCACAACCAGGGCTTTTGAAACTCTTTTGGGGTCTCTTTTACTAACTTTCAGGTAAAACATTGCCTTTGAAAGTGGATCTGTGTGTTTTATGCTTCAGAAAATAAAAAGCAAACCTATGCAAACTTTCATTCATTCCCCTTTGTTTTTATGCCCAAACTCCTGGATTCAAACTCACTGTCTGGTCTCTCAGCTCTGCCCTAGAAAAATTATTTACTATTTATGTTTCCTTCCTGTTATGTTTTATTTTTAAGTGTCTTACTTCACGTTTCAATCTTTTTTTAAAAAAAATAGCCCATAAACAAATCTTAAATAATTCTTTTAGATTGGAATTTTTTCCTCAAAAAATCCAATCACCGCTAGTGTGAGAACACCTCCAGGGCGAGCTTCTTCCTTCCCATAGCCTCGGGGAGAACTGTCGCTCCCTGCACGTCAGGGACGCTGCAATTCCTGCCCGGAGCCTCCAGCGGCTGACCTGGTTGTTCCATGAGTCTGCTCTGCCACTCCTGCCAGAAGAAAATATTTGCCATCCCCTAATAAAAGAAAAGAAAATTTCCTACAAACAATCAGACATTGTGCAAAGATAGGGCAGATACAAAATCACAAAGGAAGATACAAATAGTGGCAATGGCTGAAAATCTAACAAACATTTGCATGTGTGTAAATGCAAG
Source organism: Manis javanica (assembly GCF_040802235.1). NCBI lineage: Eukaryota > Metazoa > Chordata > Mammalia > Pholidota > Manidae > Manis > Manis javanica. The sequence continues at coordinate 978,115 of NC_133170.1, read as the reverse complement.
GAAAGGATTAAGCTTTTTTTATTGAAGTATCATTGATATACGATCTTATATTAGTTTCACATATACAACACAGTGGATCAAGTTACCCATGTTATTAAATCCACCTCTAATGTGGTTACTATATGTCAACATAGGAAGGTTGACTTCCTATGACTATATTCACTATACTGTGCTCTCATCCCTGTGATTAGCTGATTTTATGATTGAGAATTTCATGTCCCTTTATTCCCCTCACCATCCCCTCCTACCCACCAACCCTAACTTCTCCCCCATGGTAACTACCAGTCACTCCTGAGTGTCTATGAATCTATAGCTATTTTTTTTCATTTTGTTTTGTTTTCATACTCCACAAAGAAGTGAAGTCATATGGTACTTGTCTTTTTCCACTTGGCTTATTTCACTTAGCATAACAGCTTCTAGATCCATCCATGTTGTCACAAATGACAGGATTTTTCTTTTTTTATGGCTGAATAATAGACCATTTGTATATGTACAACATCTTCTTTATCCATTCATATATTGATGGACATTTGGTTGCTTCCATATCTTGGCTATTGTAAATAATGTGGCAATAAACATGGAGGTGCATATGTCTTTTTGAATCAGGGATTTTATTTTCTTCAAGTAAATTCCTAAAAGTACGATTACTGGGTTGTATGGTACTTCGATTTTTAGCTTTTTGAGGAACCTTCAGACTGCTTTCCACAGTGGCGGCACCAACTTACATTCCCACCAAGAGTGTAGGGCTCCCTTTTCTCCACATCCTTGTCAGCACTTGTTATTTCTTGTCCTATGGAGAGTGACCATCCTGACTGGTGTGAGGTGACATCTCATTGCAGTTTTGATTTGCATTTCCCTGATGATTGGTGATGTGGAGCATCTTTTCATGCGCCTATTGGCCATCTGTATGTCTTCTCTGGAAAAATGTCTGTTCAGGTCCTCCAGCCATTTTGTAATTGGGTCTTTTTTTTTTTTTGGTGTTGAGTCATATAAGTTCTTTATATATATTTGGATGTTAACCCCTTATCAGATAAATCTTTTACAAATATATTCCCCCATACTGCTGTAAGTTGCCTTTTTATTCTGCTGATGGTGTCCTTTGCTGTACAGAAGCTTTTTAGTTTGATATAGTCCCACTTGTTCATTTTTTATCTTGTTTCCCTTGCCCATGGAGATGTATCCAGAAAAAAATTGCTCATGCTTATTTTCAAGAGATTTTTGCCTATGTTTTCTTTTAAGAGTTTTATGGTTTCATGTCTTATTAGGTCTTTAACCCATTTTCAGTTTACTTTTGTGTGTGGAGTTAGACAGTAACCCAGTTTCATTCTCTTGCATGTAGCTGTCCAGTTTTCCCAACACCAGTTATTGAAGAAACTATCTTTTCCCCACTGTATACTCATGTCTTCTTTGTCATATATTAATTGACCACATATGGATGGGCTTATATGTGGGATCTCTATTCTGTTCCATTGATCTGTGGGTCTATTCTTGTGCCAGTGCCATATTGTTTAGATTACTATAGCTTTTGTAGTACAGATCGAAGTAAGGAAGCATAATACCTCTAGCTTTGTTCTTTTTTCTCAGGATTGTTTTGGCTATTCAGGGTCTTTTGTGGTTCCATACGAATTTTAGGATTATTTGCTCTAGTTCACTGAAGATTGTTGTTGGTATTTTGATAGGGATTGCATTGAATCTGCTTTGGGTAGGCTGGCCACTCTGACAATATTAATTCCTCCTATCCATGAGCATGAGATAGATTTCCACTTATTTGTGTGTTCTTTAATTTCTCTCACAAGTGTCTTATAGTTTGCCGAGTATAGGTTTTTCACCTCCTTGGTTAGGTTTATTCCTAGGTATTTTATTCTTTTTGGTGCAATTGTAAATAGAGTTGTTTTCCTGATTTCTCTTTCTGCTAGTTTGTTGTTAGCATATAGGAATGCAATGGATTTCTGTGTATAAATTTTTACATCCTGCAACTTTGATGAATCCACTCATTAGTTCTAATAGGACTACGCTTCTAAGAATGTACTATCTTCGATTGTATTGGTTTTTCTTCATTGTATGTAGATCGGAATTTTTTGTATTTATACTCTTCATGATTCCTAAACTTTCTTAAATCTGATGCTTGATTTCTTTCATTAGTTTTGCAAAGTTCTCAAGCATTATCTTTTCAAATATTGTTTCTGACCCATTCTCTTTCTCCTCTCAATACTCTGGGACTCCCATAATGCATATGTTATCTCTTCTCACTGTCTTCTGTATCTGTTAGCCATCCTTATTTATTTATGGTCATTCTGGATACTTTCTTTTGGCCTTTCCTCCAGTTTTCTAAGTCTCTCTTCATCTATGTCTAATGTGTAAACACATTTATGAAGTATTAATTTTTATTTTTCTGTTGTTTATTGTATTGTAACATATAGTCTACAGTTTTATTCTTAAAATTTCAATTTTGTCTTATCTCCTTAAACATGGTAAGGGTATCTATAACCACTATGTTTCTAGCCTCGGTGGGCCTTTTCCTATTGTCTGCTGTATCTGCTGTATTTTGTTCATAAAGTTTTATCACCTTGAGTGACTGTTCTTTTTTTATTTTCTGCTCCATACAGAATTTACAGTTTGTAGAAGTAATTTGTAGCCAAGGATGATGTTTTTCTTTATCCAAAGAATTTCTGTAAATGCTTTGGAGGGTTAAGCAATTTGAAATCATCTCAGTCTAAATCATGGATTTATATGATTTAAAACTAAGCCAGACTCTCCAAGAGTCCCTGTCTATGCTGAGCCGACCCTTAGATTTTGAGTAAGAGCTTCAAGATACAAACTAATTGAAACAGCTTCAGCAGGACCTCCAACTTGACAAGTCCTGAACTCTAATCCCTACCCTAGCCCCATGAAGCTATCAAAAGTTCTGCCTAAGTTCTCATAAAAAAGAAAAAAATTTTTTTTTAATTTTTGTGTTTACACAAATGAGATGATGTGCTATTAACTAAATTTATTGTGGTTAATCATTTCAAAATATACATAAGTCATTATACACATTAAACTTATACAGTGCCGTATGTCAATTACATCCAGTACAAATGGAAAAATAAATAAATAAACATAAATAAGTCTGCTCAGTCCTCAGGCTCTCAATATCTCCTCCTAAACTGGCAAATGACCCCAAAGGAAATACAGCCTCAGGTTCTGGGGTCACCTTCCTGTGCCTCTATGTTCTCCATATTCTAGACAATAATTCTTTACTATCTTGTTAGCTGTGCAAAGTTTTCAAAAAGATTATTAAAAAGAAAAACATTTTTTCCAGAATTCTGGTTGTCCTCAGCAGAAATTTTTTGAAACGACCTAGCCTGCCATCACTGGAAGCAGAAGTCTCTAGGACCTTCAGGTATTCATCATGTCTGTCACTTCTGTGGGCGGACACCAGCAATCAGCTTCTCTTAATCAATTACTATTTGTTGAATGATTTCAATTTTAAAATACATGGTATTTTATGCAACAGATGTGTTTCTAAAAATATTGTAAATCAAACCATGGTTTAAGTACACTAAGAGAGCCAAATTTTGAGAGGAAAGTCATGAAAAATGGAAAACTCCTTCTACAGAGTGTAAAGTCCACTTCATTTAGTCTCTTGTGATCTCCAATTGATTTCATAAAATTAACGGATCAGAGTAAGTTATACTTGCACTAAAGATACAAGCACTCCTTCTGCTCAGACGGCCTCGGAAGCCTCCCAGGGCTGATGGCATCCTGCCGGGGACTGTAAGCAGTAATGTAGTTCAGTGTGTCTGTATCCATGAAGCATTGACCTGAGCAGGCACAGAGGGGCTAATTAAGTGTGAACTGCACACGAGACTATCATATGAGGCTATGAGGTTTAGTAAGCCCTACAAAAATGCCTTACAATCAATTTTTCAAGGCCATAATCCCAAATATTAACTCAAACATGATTCTTTGCTTCTGAAGGGTGAAATGTTTTATGACATTATTGCATTTCAGAAGATTTCATCATTTACTAGGTTGACTGGAATTTTATCATGGTTTTAAGTAGCACTCTTCATGAGGTCATTTTGTCTCTTTAGAATCTAAATCTGGGTAATGACTCTGATGTTTTCAGTTTAAAATGTTTAAAAAAAAGTTTTTTAGCATTCTAATGGAAATGTAAACACTTCATTTTGATATGGTAGTGAGTATAAATGAAGCTAAACAAATGTAGATTCATTACCATAACTCAGGAACACAGTATTACATTAGAAATTCTAGGTAATCTTTTAGGGTGGATGTAGACTTGAAACATACAAATTCATTACTAAAAAAGTTCTGACAATAATCAGCTTCTTAGCAACACAGGGATTTTTAGGGTAAATATCTGTTATAAATGTTAAAGGAGTAATTTTCACGAAAGCCTTCCATTTGAACGTGTCATTCACTTTTAATGCTTTAAAAAACCAATATTTTATGATATCTGGTTTTGCATATTTACTTTGATTTACTTCAAAAATTGGTCCCAATCTACTTATTTCTTGCTGGGGATCCCTGAAATTATGGTACCTAATTTCCAATAGATTCCAAAATTAATAGTGGTTTATTGGTAGCATAAGAGACAGGAACAGCACAGAGTGGGGAGTTGAGGTGCCTGGGTTCAAATCCCTCCTATAGCTCTTAGCAGCTGTGATGAGGCAAATAAACTTAAGATTCAATTTTGTCAGTGTAAATGGGAATAATAGTAATAGCGCCCACATCACTGAGTTTGTGAGTTAAATGAAATCAACCATATAAAATGATTTGAATAGGGCTAGCACGCAGTAAGCAGTCATTAAATAGTAGCTACAGGTAGTATGTCCTAAAAATGGATATTAAATACACAGTTTGTGTTAGGAAGGAGCAATGGAAGTACGAGTAGACAAGTTACATATTCAGCTGTCATTCTTCAGCCGTAAGATCAATACTTGTGTGGCTCAACTAGCAAGCCCATCATATCATCTCTGCAACCTTAGGTCTGCCACTCAGCAGGAAGATGGGGTGTTCGTAAGTAGACTTACATAGAAAAATGAGACAAGATAAAAAAAGAAGAGTCCAATTCTATTTATATAATTTTATATATTTAAAAAAGACCAGAATCTCATCAAATGTCCAAAGAAAAGATTTACCTCTTCTTATATTTCCTACTGGTTCCATATTTAAGCATCTCTCAGGAATAGAAAAACAGTTCCTTAATATGATTTTTTATAAATAATACACACACAGCCAGTATCAACAGCCGACAGAGACATTTCTATTAAAATCAGGAAGAAAACAAGGGTGCATGATAAGGCTATCATTATTTTAAATTGTTCTGAAAGTTCTGGACAATGTAATAAGATATGAAACAGAAATGAGACATAGCAATTGGAAGAGTGAATACTTTGATCACATTGTAGATCATAATGTCAGACAATATGAGAATGCACTGGAAAAACTAGAATTACCAAATTTTAGTCAAGTGCATGGATGCAGTTCATATCTAAAAATCAGTAGGCTTCTTACATAATACTATTCTACCTACCATTACTAGAACTAGTTATATGCACTCTCCCACTCAGTTAAACTATCCTATCCTAGTAGCTCAATTCTTCACTGCTCCAATCTTTTATGCAACTTAGGTGCATTAAGTTAGGCTTTTATTTACTTGCTTAAAATGCCAAGCACTAATAAGAGTAGCCTAGGAGGCTGCTGGGGAGGCATTAGGCCCAACAGTGCTGAGACGCAGGGTCCGAGGAAGCCCACACACCTCACCTTCCCGGGAGCAGAGGGCGGGGGATCCAGGCCGAGGGAAAGTTTTCCCTATTTAACAAATACTTCCTGACAATCTCTGCTGGCCACTGTCCTGATGCTGGGACTACAACAGTGACACGGCCCTGCCCTCGTGCAGCTGCCATTCTCACGAGAAAAACAGACGTTAAATAAATAAGACTAGGGGAACATTTATTAAGTCACGTTGTGATAAAGTCTGTGCAAGAGTAACAGAAAAAAAGAAAGTGGCGAAGGAAGAGCAGATTGGGTGTAAGATTCAGCAAGAGGGTCGGGCAAGTCGGAGCAGAGACACGCACACTCGGCCTGAGGGACCAGGAAAGAGCTGGTCACTCGGAGACGGGTGGGCGGCGGACGGCAAAGGGCCCAAAACCAAAGGCGGACGAACGGCGGGAGGAGAAGTTAGAAAGGGCGTCATGCTCCGTATAATGCAGTTTGTATGAATTTGGATGCTCTTCTGCTGCTAATACGAGAAAGACTAATTTAAAAGAGCTCAAAAGGTAAGGAGCTCGAGGATAGCAAGAGGCCCAGAGGCACGTGGTCAGGCGCGGGCATCACCGAGGAAGAGGGCCCCCCCCACACACCCCCAGTGCCTCCCCCACTCCTGGGCTCACGCCCACTTAGGCTCCTCGGACGGTGCTGAGATGGCTGCTACAGCTCACTTCTTAAGAGCAGATCGACCTTTCTCAGAAGCGTTATCCATCCCCTCCTGCTTCTCCCGTTCCCCCGGCAGGTCTGTGACTGCCTCCTTAGCTGGATCTGTGTTGCGGCCAGTGCCAAAAACTACCCCTGGTGGAAGGAGAATTATTGTGATTGTTCTCCCATAGTTCACCCTGGTCCTGACCACGCGCTCCAGAAACAGCAGCCCCCACATGAAAGGACCATAACCGGGGCCCATGAGTCCTTGGGCAAGACCGTATTCAGAGAGTCTGCAAACTGGGCTTGGAAATGTTTCATCTCTGTTTCTCAATAACTTCTAACTGAAATCTTATTTCCTCCTAGTGTGAAACAGGCATAAAACCACAGCTGTGACAGCAGTGTCTGTTGCTTAGAAATCGGTCATTTTCACATCACAGAACAGCTATGGTTACTCTGCTTTCCTGCATCCCTATTTCACCTACTTTTTGATTAACACATGGAAGGAGGTGCACCAAAGATGACCCCACAGTTCAATGTTCTTATTCACGCTGAGCAATAACAGCCTTCACACTGGATCTGTTAAAAATTTAAGATTAAGTTTACGTATACCTTGTTTTTGATAACTGTATCTTAATATAACTTGCTTCTTTTATAAATCAATGTATTTTATATATTATAAAAGGTTATTCTGAAAAGGGGTCTGTAAGTCAACATAGACAAAAATCTCTTGAATATAAACATGAGCAACTTTTTCTTGAACGCATCTCCTCAGCAAGGGACACAAAAGCAAAAATGAACACATGGGACTACATCAAACTGAAAAGCTCCTGTACAGCAAAGGACACCATCAACAGAACAAAAAGGCATCCTACAATATCAGAGAATATATGTGTAAATGACATATCTGACAAAGGGTTAACATCTAAAATATATAAAGAACTCACACACCTCAACACCCAAAAAGCAAACAAACCCAATTAAAAAAATGGGTAGAGGATATGAAGAGACAATTCTCTGAAGAAGAAATTCAGATGGCCAACAGGCACATGAAAAGATGCTCCACATCACTAATTATCAGGGAAAAATGCAAATAAAAACCACAGTGAGATATCACCTCACACCAGTTAGGATGGCCAGTACTGAAAAGACTAAGAACAACAAATGCTGGCAAGGATGTGGAGAAAGGGGGACCCTCCTACACTGCTGGTGGGAATGTAAGCTAGTTCAACCATTGTGGAAAGCAGTATGGAGGTTGCTCAAAAAACTAAAGCTAGAAATACCATTTGACCAGGAATTCCACTCCTAGGAATTTGCCCAAAGAATACAAGTTCTCAGATTCAAAAAGACATATGCACCCCTATGTTTATCGCAGCACTATTTACAATAGTCAAGATATGGAAGCAACCTAAGTGTCCATCAGTAGATGAATGGATAAAGAAGATGTGGTACATATACACAATGGAATACTATTCAGCCATAAGAAAGAAACAAATCCTACCATTTGCAACAATGTGGATGGAGCTAGAGGGTATTATGCTCAGTGAAATAAGCCAGGCGGAGAAAGACAAGTACCCAATGATTTCCCTCATTTGTGGAGTATAACAAAAAAAAGCAAAACTGAAGGAACAAAACAGCAGCAGACTCACAGACTCCAAGAAGAGACTAGCAGTTACCACAGGGAAGGGGTTGGGGAGGGTGGGCGGGGAGGGAGGGAGAAGGGGATTGAGGGGCATTATGATTGGCACACAGGGTGTGCGTGGGGTCACGGGGAAGACAGTGTAGCACAGAGAAGGCAAATAGTGACTCTGTGGCATCTTACTACACTGAAGGACTGTGATTGCAACGGGGAATGGGGGGGGCTCGATAATATGGGTGAATGTAGTAACCACATTGTTTTTCATGTGAAACCTTCATAAGAGTGTATATCAATAATACCTTAAAAAAAACTGGGGAGTGTGTAAGTTATACTAGCCTATCAATAGGGTTCACCCTGAACTAAATGAAATCAAGAATCTTCCAGCAAGATCAAAGGCTGCAGCAAAGCACGGGGAGAGATTATGGTGAGGGACCAGAAGTGTCTGCTGTGCACCACCCTACAATTCATATTAAGAAGTGCAGATTTCATATCCAAGGACAATAGGAAACTAGTGAAGTGTGTTTTAACCTAAATTTTTTATTAAAGTTTAACAGAGAACAATTTACATAAATGTAGAATTTTTTTCAAATTTCTTTATGGTATTCCACTGAGAGGTTTCAAGCAAGGATTTGCTCTTTAGAGATATCACTCTGGCTCCAGAATGTATTAGACAGGGAAAAATCAGTGGCAAAGAGACCAGTCAGAAGTTACTATAATGGTCCAGGCAAGAGATGACAGTGGCTTGGTTTTACTTCTTCCTTTTCAACTTGGATGCCTTTTATACATTTCTTGAGTCTCACCGCTGTAGCTAGAACTTACAGTACTATGTTGAATAACCGGATGACAGTGGGCACCCTTGTCTTATTCCTGATCTTAGAGAAAAAGCGTTCAGCTTTTCATCATTGAGTATGTTGTTAGCTGTGGGTTTGTCATATATGGCCTTTATTTTGTTGAGGCATGTTCCCTTTACCCACTCTGTCAAGAATTTTTATATGAATGGATGTTGAATTTTGTCAAATGCTTTTTCTGCATCTATTGGGATGATCATATGGTTTTTATTCTTCCTTTTGTTAATGTGATGTATCAGAATGATTAATCTGTGGATATTGAACCATCCTTGCATTTCTGGAATAAATCCCATTTGATTGTGGTGATTGATTACAAAAGTAAGCCATCTTGAAGCACATTAATAAGACTGTCCAATCTAAGAACAGTAAAAGTCTCACCATAGCCATCAGTGGGTTCATGGTGTCTGATGTCACTTCTACTATAGTTACTTCTAGGAGTTATATTTTAAGGGGGATGTTTACAAATCAGAATATACCTAGAAAATGTAATTCAAGTTGTTGAGAGAAGGTTATGAATAACTAAAAGCATATTTAGCCAGGATTGAGGGCAGTGGAGCTGGGCTGCAGAATGTGAAAGGGCAAGCAGGTCAGGTCCTCTAGAGCTGTTCTACATCATACCAGAGGGAAGAAGATGGACCAAAGGTTGGTTTAAGCAGGAAAGCTGATTTTAGCTAAGTAAAAAGAAGAACTTCCTAAAAATATCCAGGCTCTTATCGACAGCTCCGAGAAACTAAGCACTTGGTCAGAAATCCATCCAGAATCTGAGTGACCATTAGGGACGCTGTAGAAGGACCCACCTTTCTCTGGCTGAAGGTTGGGTTGGATTCACCAGCCTGCTTCCTTCCCCAGGTGTCATCTTCACCCAGCCATGCTCCCCAGATCCCTCTCCACTGTCCCCTGACATACTTGGTCAGCTGCCTTCTTTTAGCTGTGCCCCACTGCCCCAAAGCCAGGGTGCTTACCAACTAGCCGTACAGGGCACTTACCTAAGAGGAGAACTTGATGCACCTCCTTCACTATCTCACTCTTCTGGATTTTTCTCTCTGGACTATCAGACCCTGAAGGCTGTGTTTCACGATTTTTTCCCATCCCAATTCACGTGACCTTCTGGGACAGCTCTCTGCACCTCCACTCTCCCTGAAAGTTACCGTTGTCCCCCATCAGCCTGCATTTAAATTTCCGATGGTCTGAATAGATCATATTTGTTAAAAAATTATCAGGCTTATTGTGCTCAGGCCTGAAATTTGGGTAGTTTTTATTTCCTTTCTTCTTGCCTACACTTAACGTTCCCCTCTTGTCCATTCTGTCCCTTCCCATCCTGTCCTATAACCCTTACTTTTCATCTTCAAGCTGTTTTAAAAAAATATAAATGTAGAATGCAAGAGATGAAAACAGAAGCAGAGAACACAAAGGTCCCCTGCCCCCGTCTCTCTGTCCCTTTGACTCTCTCTCAAATTGTAAAAGGAGGCTAAAGGCAGAGAGGCAGTCACTCCAGCCTCGGTCTCTAGGTCTGAAAGCAGGTCCAGCCCTTGCTAGAAGTCAGCCTTGGGCAAGTCACAGAATCTCTTTGAATTTTAATCTCCCCACTAGTAAAATGAAGTAATAATAATCATATTTCATCACAGATGAAGAAATGCACGTAAAGTGTTTATGGAGTGACAAGTGACTGTTATTACTAGCATCATGTGAGGAAATTACTCTATAACTAGCAGAGGATGTGGACATCTCTTGATTACAAACGTCACATATATGTATCCATTCCTAAAGAGATCTTTCCACTCTGTGTCCAGCTAAGAAAATTTATGTATTTGTGTATCCAACAGATACCTAATAAGCTCAACGGAGTCTCATTCCTTGTGCACAGTAGGGGTTCAGTTAAAAAAAAAGCCCTCCTGTATCAACACACTGTAGAATATGGTGTTACAACCAAACAGAACCAGAAAGGTGAAGAATTCAGTGGAAGAAAGGAGCTGCTAAACAATTTATCCAGAGGGATGCTACTCCTGTAAAGTTACACAAACAAATACACCAGAAGGCCACCTGTGCTGTGCGGACGTGTGCGTACACCGCGTGATGTGCAGAGGAAGCTCTGGCCCAGTGACATCAACCTGGGACAGAGACTGGGGTGGGGAGTGAGTTTGAAGGAACATTAGCCTTGTTATATTCATGTTTTTTCATGGGAAAGGAATTCATACAATATCTAGATAAATTTTAAAAATTAAAGCAAGCAATCACATGGCCCTGCCAGGTTTCCTGGATATCCAGTTGTCACTGGGCCCCTGGGACCTCTGACTGTGGAGACTCAGTTGCCAACCTAAAAAGCCTAACCACACAGACAGCCCCAGCCTTGTCATCCTCCTTTGAAGCCTTGAAACTAAGGCAGAGGCAGATGAATATAAGCACACCTACCTGAAGCTCTCAGTTTACCTATTTACAGGTGTGGCCCCTCTCGGGACCAGGTCAGTGAGCTCGTGGGCTGGTGGGCCAGTGGGTCGTGTGCCGGCTGGCAGTGTGTTGGTGGGTCATGGGCTGGTGGGCCCTGTGTCGGTGGGTCATGAGCCAGTGGGTCCTGGGCTGGGGGGCCACAGTACCCCCCCAGTCTTCCCCCTGCCCGCCCTGCTCCAGAGACAGTGCCATCCATTCCTTCATCAGCTTGAGTCTCAACAATGTCAGCCTGGAAGAAGCCATAAAAAAAAGGTGTGGGTGACAGCTGTCACTCCTGGTATGCGGGATGCCAAGGATCCAAGCCCCACCCAGGTCTCTTCCTCGGCCCTGCTTTGTGGCCCTGGCGAATTGGACTGACTCTGAGGCATCGGTGAAGAAGAGGGGATGACGCAAAATACTGTCAATCCCTCTAAGTAGGAAAGTGAGTTTTGAGTCCTTAGAAAGCAGAAGGGGCTTCTTATGTTGGTACAAAACACATACCTTTGTGAGTTTTTGTACATATATATGATGTATGTAAATTGATAACCAGAGATTATATTTATGTGAATAGAATAATCTAAGTTATATGACAGCATAAATAATATATATGTAGAATGTTGTATGTATGTATATAACTGTGTGGGTATATATAGCATGCACATTTTTTGTGTATTTATTGCACATACTAATATATTCACAAAATTTGTTCTCTTGTTAATGTCTCAAATATAAATTCTAACAGGTGTCTGTATTAGGTATAAACTGCATAAGTAGTAGTTATCCAGTTATAAGTACTTTAATATAAGATTAATAGTACATAATGAAAACACTAAGGCCAGACGAGGGCGAAGCAAACCGCGTGCTGGGCCGGCGAGGTCTGCAGACGCCCCGGCCCCACCCTCGCCGCCGCGCTGGTGGAAACGCCTGCTTCTCGGGTCACCCTCGCCACCGCCGGCAACAATCACTAAGCACCGAAGACCAAGCACTAGTTTACGCACTTTACAGCTATTGACCTATCTGAAGGGATGTCAGGACTACAAATAACATCGACTCTAAATGAATCACAAGAAACTGTGCCTACCAAGTAAACGGCGGCTACACCGCCCCGGCCGACATGCCCCCGATGAGCGCGCTGCACTCCCGTGCCTAGTCCGGCTCTCCCAGGACATGGTGGCACCTGCGTTAGGATCTACTCAGTAGGCATGGTGATGTTCTCTCGAATACGCACTGAATGAAATGCCCTTTGATCTCTTCCTGTGTTCAGGCAGGTTGACAGACAGGAGGCTTCAAATCTGTCTGCCTGGGTGTCTTGTGATGGACATTTCAAAAGGAAGAAGGATACACATTTTTATTTCCTGCATTACTAATCCTACTTTGAAAATGGATGCGGAAAATGGAGCATATGATAGTCTAACGATACTTCAACAAGATAATATGTTTATATTTAAGCTCATACATAGCCCACAGAAGGGGCATTTACACAGTGCATTACCTAGTAGCTACAGGTGATTTATGGGCATGTGCTGAAATGCAGCTCAAGTGCAAGATGGATAGTAATATTATATTGTGGTGTATATCCTGTTCACATCAGGCCTTCGTAATAAAAGCCGAACAGCAATCTACAGAACCTGTCTTAAATCTGCCATCTAAGATACTGATTGTAAAATAAAATGATCGAAGTACATGTAGGTTATCTCTCTACTGCCATCCCCTGAGAAAGTGATACGCAAAGAACTTCCTACTTTTTATTTATTTACATTCCGTCGACAGACACATACATTAAATTAAAAACCCTGGTATTATGTGGACTGAATAAAGCACATCTAATGTGCAGCTAAGTAGATTTTTTTTAGATATTAAAGGCTGTGACCTGGGTTCTACTTCGTCAGTGTACCTTTTACTACTACTAACAACAGAATTTGCTTATAAAAATAATACACTAAAGTGAATTTTGCAAACCAGCAATTTCACAAGTTACTATCCTGCTGAGAAGGAACATTTTTGTGAGTCTGTATCTGACACATGAAATCAAGCATTCCTGCAAACAGATCTCATTGTAAGTAATTTCCTGAGGATGCAATGGAAGTTGCCCGACACCAGCAGGCTAACACTGCACAGAGAAGTCACAAATGGGTTGTGAGCACACCTTTAAAGGCCAAACTTCGCTGCCCAAAGGGAGGTTCCTGTGCGCTGTGGGATGTGGGAGGCAAAGAAGGGTGGGGTCGGAGCAAACCATCCTGTCTTCCAAGTGTGCGCATGTACATGGACCCCAGTTAATGCGAAGGTCGGGAGAATCCTCGGAGGAAGGCAGGGCCAGCGTCCGGCCATGCGTGTGCTGTGCCAAGGGGCCACACCCGGGCTTCCCTCGTTCCCCATGTTAACCCCTGCTGCGGCACTCACCTCAACGAACTGCAACAATTTACCTGTATACATAAAAATATATATAACTACATAAATCATTAATATAAAGTGTACATAAAATTTGCTTACTTATCTTCCCAACCAGACTGTAAACTTGTTGAGACAAGAAATTGCCTTATTCATTCTGTGTCTCCAGCATTGAGTAGGTAATGCCTGGTGACACTGATATGAAAAACGATAGCATGACTTGAAAGAAGGAGAGGGGAACCTGGAGGGGAGAGGGGACAGTACAGTCCCAGCCCAGTGATCCTGGGGGCCTGTGAGCTGGTCGGTCACCGGCAGATTCGGTCCCTGTGGCTTCTTAGAGCCGACCACCGAGCAGCTCCTCTCCCACTCGGGCCGGTCACTCCCCTGCTCACGCAGGCATTCAACAGATGCACCGTGTGAGCGCCGACCGACGGCTGGGCGGTCGCCACCCCCTGCAGTGGCCCGACACCACCCTCACGGGACCCCTATAATCGCTCTAGAGTCCAGCACATACGGGCCAACGGTCAGGGCGGGGCTTAGCCTAAGCTCAACCTGGAGTCTGAACACTTTTATTTCACCATTTAAATATGCACTTGCCATTAAACAAATAGCTCCATTCTCCTAAATAGCCAGGGGTTTATCCTTGAATACACATTTGACAGCATAACCAGTCCTAAGATCCTGGATTAATTCTCCAACTTTACAGTCATATGCTAAGTGCCACCTACAATTACCCTGAAGTGGGCCTCACTTCCCTCGGCATTTCATGGGACTGGAGACCCTCGGGCAGGCTGTTACTTTTTTCTGCCCTTGACTCTGTGCTGAATGTCTCATCTTCCTTCAACAAACATCACCGGCCTTTAACTCGGCAAAGGGAAAGTGAGTACAAAATCGGGTAATCTTGCATCTCAGTCTTAAAAGATCCTGTTAAAATGGCCACTCACATAGTTTATAAAAACATTTGTGCTTTCAATGAAAGAAATCCCAGTAAGTGTGTTTTTTTTTAATGCTGTCCAGTAAAATGAAGGCAGGTGTCTCTTAAACTACATAAAGCATACGATTTCTTCCTTTCCGATTTACACGTAATGTCTGGATGGGGGGAGGTCCTTCAGTAAAACGTGATTACAGAAAATGATACTATAGTTTTGCTTAAGATGGGAACTTCCCCTTATAACTGAGAAGAGCTTCTCTTTCAGGACTCTGTGAAAAGCAAGCCTGTTAGCTGACAGGTCGAAGAGGAGAACAGTGGGATCTGAAACCAGCGCCCATCTGCTCTCCCCACATGCCCACCAGGACGGTTTGCTCCTCTCAGTGGCCTTTCCGGTGATGAGTGTCATAACTCACAGTAGAGTCAGCTTTCACCCTAGAATGATGGTTTGTACGGGTGGGTCTCTTGTCCAAATAGGTGGCGGTCTTAGCATTAGCTTAATCAGCACTGCTGGAAATTCAACCTCCTGTTTCCCTTCTTGTTACTTAATTCTAACCTATTTTACCCTTTATATGTTCTTTTTTTCTTTACATTTTGATACCTAAATATGACAGTAAGCACCATCATCATTCCCGGGGTGAACCCGTTGTCATTCTGTCCCCCCGCGGAGCCCCACGGCACACCCCCAAGCTCTTCCCCATTAACCAATGCCTCTCTTCCTCTACCATCTTCTGGGGTCCCCCCGAGATGGTCTGTGCTGTTTCTTCAGGTGCCCAACACTGAATGCCACTGTCTCAGAGTAATGCTGGCCACCCTTGCATGAAACGGACGACCTTCCCCCCCCCGTGGCACGCCACCCCCCAGGCTTACGCACTCTTGGTTCTGATGTCGGCCGTGAGGGTCCGCGTCTCCCCAGCCCTCCTCCTTCGCAGGGCTCCAGGCGGCCCCCTGCCGGGGAGGCTCTGCTCTTCCCCCGGAGCTGCTGCTGCGGATTCGCGCCAGGTTGTCTGTTTGCCTCCTGAGAGCAGCTCCATTCTTTTTCATCCCACATTTCTGACTATTTTTTGGTCTTTCTGAGCCATACTGCTGTTCATATCCCGGCCATTCACCAAAGCTTGTAACACCTCCCAGTTGAGTCTCCTCAGCACAGCAACTGCGGTCAGCATTCTGTTCATTCCTTCTTTCAGGTCATTATGAACATAAACACAGACCGTGGGGGCCCACCAGGAGACCAGGCCTCAGAGCTCTGGGGTGCGCTGTTGCCCTGGGCAGAAGCCCTTCAGCCCCGCCAGCCTGCAGGCTGCACTGCTCTCAGGGCTACATGGAACTCACGCACAGCCCACGACGTGGCTCCAAACCGTACAGGCAGGTGCGCATTCTGAACACTCTGGTGGCGTCGGAGGTCTGAGGTCAGCATCCCCTTCAATGGACAATTCAGAAAGTCCTCTGCACAGCTGCTGGGCATGGGGGCCAACCGGTAGCCGTTCTTAAGGCTTTGCTCCTAAATTCCTGCTCCCAGAATTTGCTTTAGGACATTAAACTCACTGATTTCATTTCCATGTTGTCACAAAACTAGCCAGCTTCATGGGAGAAGGAAGCTTGGGAATGGACTGCCCACGGCCATGTGCCCCGTGTCCAGGGGACATCGTTCATACTGTGTCCTGATGGTGTGACCAGGGCTGGGCAGGGTGGAGACACTCGGTCTTCAGCTGCTGATGACCCTGATTAGACTGTGAGGAACACATGAGATGACGGATATAAATGTATCATATGAATTTAATGATTTTAAAGAGAAAAGAAAAGCTATTTGTCCCAATTTTCTTTTTTCTTTTTTTAGCAGTTTGTTATATGGACAAGAATTTTGTTCTTTCCAGCATCTATTACTGTTTTTTTCTTTCCTTGAACAATATGAAATTATAACTATTCTTCAATAAATATTCTAATAATTGATTTGCATACTTGACAGAATCCCTAATAATAAAATATTCTGTGACTATTTAAAACTCATCATATTTGTGCTTTTCACTTTTAATATTTGCCAGGGAGTTCTTCCCTCCATTTCTTGCCATTCTCACGCATCGTTTTAGATGATTCCAGGCGCCCCTACTAGGAGGACAAGAACCAGGAACTCACAGAAGTAAGAGCCCCGAGCAACCGAAGCAGGTAGTAGGAAGTCCTCCACTAGAATGCACGCCTGCTGCTCACCGCGCGGCCGACCGCAGGGCCCACTGACGCTTTGCATGCTGGTCTAAACATGCTATTAGCTGTTTTCTAAGTCTAGTATATAACAGGTCGGTAATTGGAAACGGAGCAGAGTTTCTTCCTCCAGGTCAGCATTCTGAGAGGTGCCAACAATACAATCTACAGAGGAGTCCAGAAAAACAAAGCTACTAAGAACTGCTGCAGAGTGAAGCCACTACATTTAGGACAGACAGCCCTATGTACCTCAAATGACTGAGGACATGACTGTGACCCACCTCTGCTGAGTTAGTAAGTACAGTTCAAGGAGATGATATGCCCATTGTGTTCATACTGTTCCTGGTGAAGTAGGGGAACTGTAATACATCTTATGCAAACTTCCATCTAACGCAATTTTTAAATTTTTGTTACTTAAAATGGCTAAGATATTTTTTTAAAGTCTGTCTAGAATAGCTTCATCTGCAAAAAATAGCCAAGTTTTTCTGTGAGTGGCCATGTATTTATATCCTCCTTGCATATGTACGCCAATGCCCAGCCTTCTGAGAATACAAATTCCTACAGCAGGGCCGGGTGTTGTTCTACTTGCTTCGGATACAGAATGACTACTTGAGCTCACAAGGAGAGCTTAGAATGTTAGAATGAGAGAAATCTTGGAGAACACTGTATTTCAACTCATTTATATTACAGAAGTGTTAACTATATGCACTAGCATTTTCCCCCAAAACTTTACAAAAATGTATGCAGCAAAAAGTAAGCCTCCTTCCCAGAATCCCCACTGTCCCGGTGTTCCTCTCCTAAAACAGCCACGGTTACCAGTTTCTTTTGGAAAAACACTGTGTGAATGTAAGTACATACGGAGACTTTTACAAAGTACAAATAGTAGGATAAGATAAAGACTATTGTAACTTGCTTTTTCCACTTAAAATACTATATTTTTAGAAATGATGAATCTGTATGCAGTGAAAATTATAATATATAATAGATAGTAGAGTTAACTCTTTCATAACATTACCTAAGGTTTATTACTAATGAGTCATTAATGAACACAGTGCACACCTGAAGATTCCCTTCAACCTATACAAGTATTTCCTTTCAATTTAGAGGGTGGGATAATCTCCAGAAGGAAGTGAGGAATATATAAAGAACAATTATTTTCCTTCTAAGAATACCCATTAAACACATGACTTCACTACTTTAAGCTGAAGGGTGGGCACACAGCCTGTCAAAGTTATGTTTTTAAACATTCTTGTTACTAAAGGTTATTACAGTGTGAGATATAAGGACAGATACCCCAAGATCCATTTAATATGGTATTTGCAAACTGAAGGTCATAACTGGATAACTGGGTCCTAAAATCAATTTAGTCTTTTTTAAAGAAAATAAAATCACATAGAAAATATCCAAATGCATTCCATTTAGTAAGGGTAAAATTGTTTTATAAATATTCGTTGGCGTGCGTGCGTGCGTGCGTGTGTGCATACTAGGCTGTGATACAAATGTAGTTCTTGCTGTGGGTCACGGGCACAAAATGCTAAAAGTCCCTGGCCCAAGCTGGCCCCTGGCTCCCAATGAGGCGTGACTGTGCGTGCTCTCGGACAGGGGCGCCTGCGTGCTCCCCGCTGCTTCAGAACGGGCCTCCTCCAGAGAATCATCCCCACTCTGCCCCATTACTTGAAACGCAATGTCAACTTTTCTTTTTGTCAAGGTTACTGGAGGGCGGGCTTAGTTCCAAACTTACTCTCTCTGCAACATAAATGTCCCTATCCAAGTAACTGATAAAACTCAGCAGAAATCCATCTTGATCATTAGCCATCATTATTATTTCAATTACAGGAGCATGGTGCTAAGAAGAAGACCTTGGTTACCTCTGGCAGCAGGTCCCACATCCTCTGATCAAGCTCCTTCTGCCTCAGTGTCAGTAAAGCCAGAGCCAGCTGATGTGCCTGCGAAACCTCAGGCATGTCCAGAACTGAAGCTCAGCTGGGACGCACCGAGAGGAGCAGCAGCTGTTAAAGATGAAGAGCATCTTTCTTTGCCACGACCATCCCTCATCCTGGTAAAGTCAAGTGCAGAAACAGCGATGGGAAGAAGGAAGGTATGTCCAGAAACTTCAGCGTTTGCTCTTTTTTTACTGGCTGCTTCTTCACACAAGGAGCCAGTGGGGTGGGAGTGTGAGGGTCAAGAAGTGTGGTCTGGGTTAAAGCTCAGCTGGGCTGTAATGTGAGCAAGACTGAATCATTCCATCCCTGGTCGCTCCCCAAAGCCCATGTTCCTAAAGACGCTTTCTGCTAAATGAACCCTGGTTATGAAGTAGTGTTTTACTCATTTTCCATTTTCCCTAATCAAAGATACATTGAATGGTCAATTAGAGCTTCTAATGAATGGAAAATGAATTACTGTACATTGACAGAAATCTTGCCCACCAGCCCACTAGATTTCCGGGGATGGATCACCTCTGATCTACCAGTTGTCCTGGCAGTGCTTGGAAAGGCATCACACAAGGTAACCAGAAGGTGGCAGAGAAAAACCTCATGACACAGACAAGGTCCCTGATCCAGATTTATCAGTGGTTTTAAAAATATATACCAAAAAAATGCAATGAAATACTGCTTTACATCCCCTAGGATAGCTAAAATTAAAAAGTCAGACAATTACAAGTGTTTGTTCAGGTATAGAGAAATCAGAACCCTCGGACACTGCGGAGGGAGTGTGAAATGGTGCGATCACTTTGGAGAACCTTCTGGTAATTCCTCAAAAACTAGGCACAGACATACCATAGGATCCAGCCACCCCACTGCCAGGTATATCCTCAAGAGGATTGAAGACATGCCCACATAAAAATCTATAGATAGGTGTTCATAGCAGCACCATTCGTAATTGCCCCAAACTGGAAATAACCCAATGCCCCTCAACTGATGGGCGGGTGAACACACCGAAGGGAGTATCACTCAGCCACAGACATGAAGTATGGAGGTACAGGCAAGACAGATGAACCCCGAAAACACAATGCTGAGTGGAAGAAGCCAGCCACCGAAGGCTGCCTGCTGAAGGACCACACTCACAGGAGTGCGGGGGGACAGCGGGCCGGTGGTCGCCAGGGGCTGGGAGGCGGGAGAGTCTGGTGCCCCGCTGGGGGTGATGAAAACGTGCTGGACTCAGACATTTTCTTAATCAGACAAGTAGACATGGCTGTTCAACCTTGCTAATATATAAAAACCACTGAATGGGTGAATTTTATGGCTTGTGAATTTCATCTCAAAATTTTAAAAATTCAGTCTGGATATTGTAGGGGAGGAGAAAGTTTTCCTCCATCCTCTTAGGGTCTGGCGGCATTTCTCCGTGTCTGTCTGGCACCGAGTTCCTCCTGTTGTCATTGTCTTTGGGTGGCACTAAGGCATCCAGCAAGCAGGGACCACTGCCCCCTGACCGGGGGACAAGCTCATCTCTTCAGTCTGCTGGGGCCACGGAGGCCACGTCCCCACAGCTGGCAGCAGGATGCCAGTGACGATGGGCCTCGGGAGCCTGGACACTCACTGCCCAGGAGCCAGGAGTGCCCATGCTGATTGCTTCAGGACTGAGCCCTGGAGCCAGGTCAGCCTGCCCTGATCCCATGGGCTCCACAGTCAGGAGGAAGGGGTCAGTCTGGTTTTCTATTCATTGTGAGCTGTCTAGTGGGCAGTCCAGGTACTAAGTGCCTCTCTGTGTGCTGGGGGCCAGGGCGCTCACACCTTTTCTTTGCTGAGGGAGTATTTTTGCAGCTACAGCTGCCTCTGAACTCCAAGGAACCATGTGTTATCTATCTGAGCGGTGCCATTTCCAGACCTGCTATACCTGGGGGGATATTCGAGAGCAAGTTTCTGACACGCCCAATGTCACATCCTAGAAGAGCCACTCATCCTGCTGTGCACACAGCCAACCCTGCACGTATCCCACAAGCTCCTTGTGAACATGAGTGTGCCCTCCAGCAGAAAGTTCTTTCACTTCGGTCCCCATCATGCAACGTGCTGTAGAACAGATGCCGAAATTTCTGCTGGATTGCTCGAAGCTGCATTCCCAGAAAGCTGAGTCAAGCAGTGGTCAAATGATCAGCCTATGTCTAGAAATTCTTTGGACATTTGGGTACCCCACAGAAATATTTAGAAGCCTTGTTGCAGATTATTCATAGGCCACTAAAATTAAAAAAACACTTCAGGCACGTCATGAGGCAACTGATACTATTTTGTGTCTTGATTCCTACACAAAGGAGAATGTTAGAGGTCTTTAGGGTATTGAGCCTCTCCGTCGCCACATGTGTACATAGCACAATCCCCCTCCTATAGAACGTGGAAGGAGAATGAGCATTCAGTCTAAGCTCCGTGCTTGCTCACAATCACAATCTTGTCTGTACAGTCTTGTAAGTGCAACAAAGAGACCTGCTGATGTAGCGGGAAGGAGAAAGGCCACCGGGTTAAGCGACACCTATAATTAACTGTTAAATGTATGAACAGCAAATGCGGAAATGATGGTCCTCAGGAAAGACGTTTATGAAACAAACTGGTACTAAATCCAACGGATACTATTATTAACAAATCATTCTATCACGCTTTATCATGTATAGAATCATTTTATGTGCATTACCTCATTTGGAGATAACAATCCTATTGGAAGAAGAGGTGTTTTCATTTTCTGAATGACGAAGCTGCTGAGGCAAAGTGTGAGGTCATGTCACACATCCAAAGGACGGCAAGGTTGCATGACCCTCACCCCCAGCCTTGTTGTCCCTGAGCGGCACCTGGCGCTCTGGCTTCCACACTCCTGGGCGCAGCCTTCAAATTTCACTGCACCCAGTGCAAAGAATAGGCTCAGAAGCAACTGTCAAAAGGCTGCATTAGGAGAACAGATGAAAGGAAGAAACTGTGCGTGACCTTGGAGCAAGTGGAAGTGAGAACCAGCATTACAACCAAGGACATTTCTAGGATCAGCGAGAGGCAGTTAATATGAACTGTCTTCAAGTGTATGTGGAAAGTTGAGTGAAGGCAAAGTTAAATTTTGCTCACTGATTTCAAACTTAATCTTTTTCAAAATGTACACTGTAAGCCTTGATTGTAACTATCGTCTAATGAGATCTTTAATGTCTGTATTATTTTTTATTAATAGTCACCACTTGCTGAGTTTACTCAGTTCCAGGGACTCTGCGTATAGTACCTGGTTTAACCTTCACAATTACTCCACAAGGGGGAATCCTTAACTGCATTTCTTAGGTAAGGACCCGCTGCAGCTTGGAAGGGTTAAGTACGTCTCATCTCACACAGAAGGTCGGGGTGGTGGAATCAGACAAGACTATTACCATGACTCAGTGCCCTTCTGCTGGGCCAGGCTCTCTGTTTGGGTGACAGGTTCCTTAATAAACTTCTAAAGGGCAGATGCAAAAATTATAGTTCTTAGTGGCAACAGCATTGACCATTACTCTTACAAATCCATGAAATTCATCTAACAAAACTCAAACCTTAATTGCGACTAGTAAATATAAGGTGAAAAACAAAGGGAAATGAGGTACATCTGGGCAATTCCACCTTAATGTTGGAAGTATTTCGGTTATCAAGATTTTAATAGCCTGTTCCCAGAATACTAAGAAATGTAATTTATTGAATTTAGTCTAAAAATGTATGCACCTTCCCTAGTAATCAATGATCTGCTCACTTTTTTCTGATGTGTACAACTTAGGGAACCACTTAGGAGATTTTTTAACACTAAATTTCTTGTTGTAAACCTTAAACAGCTATTGTTTGTATTATCAGTGACCCTCTTGAAAAGACATGATCAAAGAGAATTCTCGTATAGAAGGGAATTAACATTGTTCAGTGAAATTGCTCAAGACCAGTCCAAAATCTCGTCTGAAATATTGTCCAAGACAGAGCATGACTGTCCCAGGTGTTCTGCAGCCACAAACCAAAGACACAGGACAGAAGTGCACAGCCCTGCCCACCAGGAGTTTAAATTATAACAAAAATGGAAAAGGAAGGCAAACCCTGCCGTGTGTTTAGGAGATTGCAGCCGGGCTCTACGAGATGAGGTGCATCAGGAAGACAAACGGGTCACTGTGAACATTTTGCAACCAGATTCCTTGAGGTAAATGCTACCTGTCCCCAGTAGGCTGGTCAGTGAGCTGGTCAGCAGATGGTTAATTTCACGCCTGCAGTTAACCTAAGACGGGGAGAATTCTCCATTTCAAGCCAGATGGGCATGGCCGTGAGCTCCAGGGAAACACACACAGAGCTGCTGGCTTTCTCGCTAATAGGCCGTGTCACAGAGATGAAGACTGGGGTTTCTTTTTTCAGATAAAAAGTGTTGCTTTTATTCCATGTAAAAGCTTTGAAGATTCCTCATTTTGCTAAGAGAAAGAAGATGCAGAATATGTCCTCCCATGGAAAAATCTGCCTACACATTTTCCTGCAATTCACCTGTACCTCTTTGTTACTAGAAAGAGCTGTGGGTTGGGGCCAACTCAGAGTGTGGTATTCTTGCCTCACGAATATGATCTGCTCGGACAATTCACTAGGTTTTCACTTAAGGAAGATGAATAATAAATTTAATTAGCCAGTGCTCTTCTTGAAATGTATCTGAAAGCAGATGACAGAAGTCTATAATCAAACTACCACCCACATTTGAATTGTACACTACTTTCTCAAAAAGGGAATGTACTGGTTTGTAGCTGTAGTTGTTTATAAACGCATGGAGTTATTTTTATCTTGTTTTCTATGGTGGATGTGGCTATTGCCTGTATATAAATTAGTGAGAAAGAGATTCCTTTGCGAGGGAACATTTGTAATTGGTTGCTGATGTGTTCTTCTAATGCGTAAAGTAAATTCACTGGTGTGCTGTCAACACTAAGCAGCTTCTGCTGGCCCGGCGCATTCAGCATTTTCATGTTCTGCTTCAATTAAAAGACTTCAACGTGTATGTAATCCTTTGGAAATAATAGCTAATTCATCAGACTGCAAACTTTTAAAATATTTTAAGGATGGTTTCAGCCCAACTTCCCACCACTTACAATGTAATGCCATTCACAGTATTTCAAATGTAGGGTATCATAATAAAAATGTTATCTTCATCCATTCTACTTTCTGTTTATATAGTCTAATTTCCCCCTCTGACTTCATTAAGATTATTAATTCATGCAGCATTTACTAAGTAGCTACTATGTGCTGGGTACCAGGGATGCAAACATGCTTAGGCACAATCTCTCCCGCTTGGAGAGCAAAGTCCAGTTAGTGAGGCAGACGGTAGACCAGTGATCACAGAGCTCTGCGATCCCAGAGGGAAGGCGCCCTCCCGGGGAGGGGCGTGTAGGAGGCCTGCGTGGGGACTAACATTCAAGGAAGGTCCTGAAGACAAGGCAGCAAGTGAACACGTGAGGGGCGGGGAGGCAGGCGTGACCAGGGTGTCCTGGGACTGCCATGTGCGGGAACACAAGGTGGACGTGTGGGCCGTTAATGCCACATTGGACGCACTTATTAAAATACAAGTGTCATCGTCTACTGATTGTCACCTAAGTTGCTGGCTGTGCCTTCATTTGCTCAAGAGGCTTTAATAATTCAATGCTACACATGAAATATGAACTTAAAATTAACAGACAAAAGGCAGTGAAGAATTCCAAAAGGTACGCATTCAACAAATACTGGTGGGATGTTAGTACTTTTCTTAATTTGTTTGTGTATAATAATTCTATGTATTCATATACATGTATATATTTCTATTTAAGTACATAAACATGTATTTAACATATAACATATATCTGTATTATGTAAGTATATCATAAATATATATGTAATATCATAACAATAAATATGTAATAAACAATACATAGTAAGTAAAAGCTGGGTCTGCTTTATTTGGCACATACCACATTCCAGGCTGTATTCTAGTCATCACGGGAACACAGGTAAACGAAGCGATGACCCTCTGCCCTGAGAGACTCACACTGCGGGGGGAGGAGGCTGACAAATAAATGTGAAGCGGAATAATGCTAAGCTCGTGAGGAGTGTGGGGAGGCGTGGGGAGGCGTGTTGGGCACTGATCACAATAGGAAGTGAGTGTGCTTGTGTTTCCTGGTGCGTACCTGCCTTCTAAAACCAGCCTCGTCATTACGAACTTTAAAGTTTGTGTGTGCATGATAAATGATTGTTTCTACAGTGTTCACAGTAAATACATTTTTCTGAATTTATCATGTAAAATGTACATTTGAGCAGCAGTACTAAGGTTTTCCTCTAGGAAGTCCATGACCGCCGTGGTGGTAAAGAGCAAAGCGTCGGGAAACAATCCGAGCCCTCGGCAGGCCCCCCGCAGCTCAGGCCCCCCACCTGTGTCAGCAGCTGTCTCTCTGCTGGTTTCAAAGGCGCTCGATCCCCCCTACGTCACTCACACACCTGTACGGTGACGCAGGCGGAGGGGTGGGAGTTGAACGAAAACGACAGCCGGGAACCGGCGGGGGAGGCCCGAGCGCGGCCAGCAGGGGGCGCGGAGCGGCGGGCGGAGGCCCAGGGGGCGGAGGCCGGCGGGTCTCAGGGCAGCGAGGAGCCCGAGTGGCTGGACAGGCGTGGGCGGGGCTGGTCCTGCCTCTCCGGTGCCTGCGTGGCTGGCATAACCTTCAACGTTTTAAGGCATCTGAGCATTTTATCAAGTTTTCCTTCTCTGGATGTAGATAATATAACCTGCATGATCCACTTACCCAGGGATACATAACTTGCAATACTTCGCAATTAGCTAAAAATAAACAGTGCGGACCTGCCGTCGTCCGCACCTGAGCTGTGGGGCTGTCGCTCCTCCGTCAGGATGACCACATATTACGTATGACCTGTGACCACCTGACATCAGGGCGAGCGTGGGTGTTGGCGTCATTTCATAAATTGCTATTAATAACGCTTAATTATTTTCTTTAGAAGAAAAGGTAATATTGATGCAAGTTCAAACACATTCCCCGAGCCTGCCCGTCCTCCCAGCGACCGTGCGGCCCGAGCAGGTGTGCAGGGCCCGGGAGGCCTCTTCTGAGCTTCACCGAGGAGGCACTTGTCTGTGAATCACCAGAAAAGTGAAACAAAGGGCATTTATCCGAGGGAGACACGAGAGCGCGGTGAGGCGGGGCGTCCCCGGGAAGCGGCCGGTCCGGGGGCGCAGGGCAGGCGTCGGAACTCCAGGACGAAGGAATGAAAGGAAACAGTGAAAAACGAGTCAGTTCTCTGCTGTACATTTCAAAAAACATTCGCTCCCTGAAAGATGTAGAGTATAAAGCGTATGCCAGAAACAAGAGATTTTGGAGCGTTCTCGGTCAGTTGGAGACAGTTTCCCCCTCCCCCCTCCCCGCTCCCGCCCGCAGGGCAGGTGACCCACACACGCAGCTTGCACCCCCCCCCCACATCCCGGGAGGCCTCCCCATCTCAGGGCAGCACGACGGCTGGCCGCCCCACTCCCGGCCTGCGTCCGCGGTTCACGGACGGAATCGGGAGCATCTGAAAGGCAGCAAAGGAACGATTCTGAGGCGGGTCTTGAAGAGCCCGTGTCCGCAGAGGAAGCGTGGGGGAACCTAACCGGGTCTGGGAAGTCCGAGGGCAGAGGGGACCGACGCTCACTCCAGGGTGAAGCCTGCACGGCGGCAGGTGCACAGAGCGGGCCCGGGGCAGTTGCCCGCCTCTGTGTGCCTCCTGCACGCCCACGAGAAGCCTGGAGGGTGGGATCCGGACGCCCTGAAATCGTGACGAGGCCACAGCGGTGCCCCCACGGACCGGACGGCGGCAGCATCTTCACGGCCGGCTGCGTGGGCGACGGGGGACCCAGCACCACCTGAGCCCTCCCGCAGCCCGGACACGAGTGTGGGGAGGGTCACCGTGCTAGGGCAGCTCTGAATGGACTGAATTCCATCCCCCACCCCCACCAGGCATAAAGGGACCTAAAATACAAAGTTCAATTACAGAAAAACAAGCTAACATTTCCTGCACACCTCAGTCTGTGTCCTGAAACTTCAGGTTTTCTCTTTCTCTAAAATGCAGACACGCACGTGCACACGCAGACATCTGGAAGGATGTGCACCGAATGGTGAAGATCGGTGGACTCTGTCTGGAGAGGGCGATTGGTTGGTTTTGAGGACAATATAACTTTTTACTCTTTATGGTTCTGAATTGTTTAAGTTTTTAATAAGATGAATTTATCATGTGTGTAATTAAAATATAAACAAAAGAAAGGAAATATGGGCTTTTCCTGCAAGTAAGGATGGCATATTCTTATTTTCCAGCTGACACCCAGATGGGCGATAGATGGAGACCGAGGCTATGCAAATACTAAGCTCGAGAACGGGGGGCCCAGGGCGAGAACGGGGGGGACCCGGGGAGGAGAGGTTAGCATGCGCCATGAACCAAAGAGGGAGAGAGGAGCTGAATTTTTGTTTCGCTCTGCTGTGTTTTAGGAAAAGTTTCTGTAGGCGGACAGACTAGAAAGAAAACATAAGCATCTTTTACAGTAAAGAACGAGGTTTGAAAAGCAGAGAATTACAGGACTCGGAAGCAGCCGGGGGCCCCCGCCAGCCTCAGCCTCAGCAGCCGCGGGCAGCACGGACGCGAACCCCCTGCGGGCACTGCCCCTCGCCCGGCCGCCGCACCCCTTCCCCTCGAGCTCCGTCCCGCGGACAGTTAGTTCCCGGAGCGGCATCGTCAGGGGCGACCCCTCTCCCGGGTCACATCCCTCCGGTTCCCCGCTAGCGGGCGTGTCCGCACCTCGGGGCGGAGTCCGCGCCCGCCTCGGCCCCCTGCCCGCCCCGCAGCCCTGTCCCTCGGGCCGACGGCCTCTCCTCTCCTCTCCCCCTCGGAGGTGCTGCGGCTGCGGATGCCGCCAGCTGTGGGCCCCTCTCTCCCTGTCCACTCTCGGGGCCTGCGACGGCCCCTGCAGCCTCACACCGAGGCGGCTGCCATCCAGCTTCGGGTCGGGGCCCCCTCCAGGGTGGCCACAATGCATGTCACACAATACCAGAAATGTCCTGGAAGCAAATGTGCTCATTCCACACAAATTTGCCGAGCGCCTGCCCAGCACCGGGCGCTGTTCTTGGCCAGCGTTCCTTCCCTCCTGGGACATCCATCCCGGGGGACCGCGGGCAGCGGACGAGGGACTGGGTGGGCTCGTCAGGCCTAAGCCAGCGGCGGCTGCGGGAGAAGCGCGGCCGGGGGGCGCCCCGGGGGTGGGGCCGGTGGCGCCTCATACAGGCCGCCCTGAGGAAGATACCCCGGGCTGGGACCCGCGTGAGCTGAGGACCTGCCTCTCGGGGCAAAGTCCCGGGGAAGAAGATCCCGAAGGGGACCGGGGCCGGCGGGGCGCAGCACACAGGGCCTTGCGGGGGCCCGGGTTCCAGTCCTGATGCGAAGGAATCCGTCGGGGAGTTTCAGGCAGTGGATAGATCCGATCCGATCTGATTTCTCAGGTCACTTTAGCGACTGCGCGCAGAAGGACCCGCAGGCGGCCGGCTGGGGGACGGGGGACGGGAGGCGCCGAAGGGGGCACGGCCGGCTGGTCGGACGGTCCGGGAGGTGGAGCCCCGAGGAGCTGCTGATGGACTCGCCGTGAGCACGAAGGACGTCACGGGAGCCCTCGTGCTTTCGGCCTGGGCAGCCGTGCGGTGGTCTGTCAGCTAAGATCATGACTGTTGGGTGAGGAGCAGGTGTGGAGGCATCTGTGGTAAGATAATATTTTAAGAACATTTTCCCGTACAATTTCTAACTTTTTATTTTGAAAAATTCCAAGCATACACAAGAGAGAGAATAATATAAAAAGTTTCTATGCACCCACCATCCAGCCTCAACCACTACCAACCTTTGGCAAATCACGTTTCCTCTCCGTGCCCATACATACAGTCACCTCACCTACCACCTCACCTGCCCTACTGGCATATAAAGTAATTTCCAAACACTGTAGAATTTTTTCAATAAATGCTTTGGTATATACCTAATAGATGAATATTTCTTTTATAACATGTCTATAAAACCATTATCAAATCTAACAAATTACTACTAATTTCTTCACAGCATCAACTGTCTAGTCGTACAAAATTTTCCAATTGCTGGAATAGAATAGAGAGCCCCCAAAATAAATCCCTGCCTATATGATCAAATGATTTTCAACAAGGGTGCCAAGACTGTTCAATAAAGAAAGGATAATCTTTTCAACAAACGGTGTTGGGAAACTGGATATCCACATGTGAAAAAATGAGGTTGGACCCTGACTTAACACCATATACAAAAATTAACTCAAAAGTGGATCAAAGACCTAAATGTAAGACTTAAAACTATAATAATCTTAGAAGAAAACAAGGAAAAAACTTGTAACATTGGACTTGGCAATGATTTCTTGGATTTGAGAATGAAAGAAAAATGGATCAATTAGACTTTATAAAATGAAAACTTTTGTACATCAAGACAACTCACAGAATGGGAGAAAATATTTACAAATTATATATCTGATATGGTACATATCCAGAATATATCAAGAACTCCTACAATTGAACAACAATAAAACTACCCATTTAAAAAATGAAGCAAGGCACTGAATAGACATTTCTCCAAAACGTAAAATGGCCATAAGCACAAAGATGCTCTACATCACTAATCATTAGGGAGTCATGAATCAAAGCCACAATGAGATACCACCTCATGCACATTAGAATGACTTATCAAAAGCTCAGAAAATAACAAGTACTGGTAAGGACAGAAAAATTGGAACCACTTGTGCATTGTTGGCAGGAATGTCAAAGGTATAGCCACTACAGTAAACAGCATGGTCATTCTTCCAAAAATTAAAAACAGAACTACCATATGATCCAGAAATTTCAGTTGTGGGCATCTACCCCAAAGAACTGAAAGCAGGGACTCCAGATAGGTGCACACCCATGTTCACAGCAGCATTATTCACAATAGCCAAAGGGTGGGAGCTACCCAAGGGTCCCTGATGGAAAAATGGATCAACAAAGTGTAGCTTATTCAGTCTTAAAAGGGAAGTTCTGATACATGCTACTATACGGATAAGCCTTGAGGACATTATGCTAAGTAAAAAAAGCTAGTTATAAAACTACAAATATTATATGTTCCACTTCTACAAGTAGTCAGATTCAGAGACAGAAAGTAGAATTGGTTGCCAGTGACAGGGGGAGGGGAATGGGTATTTTTTTTAATGGGTACTGAGTTTCAGTTTGGGAAGATGAAAAAATAATTCTGGAGATGGATGGTGGTACTGCACAACAATGTGAATGTCCTTAATGAAGTGTACATTTAAAAATAGTTAAAATGGTAAATTTTTTAAATTGAGGTTTAAGTGACATAAAACATTGTTAGTTTCAGACATATGATAGAATGACTTAATATTTGTATACATTGTGAAATGATCACCATAGTAAGTCCAATTAATGTGTCACCTTACATAGTTGTAAAAAACTTGTTGTGATGAGAACTTTTGAGATCTACTCTTAGCAACTCTCAAATGTGCTATACAGTATCATTAACAATAGTCACCATGCTGAACATTACATCCCCAGGACCTATTTTATAAGTAGAAGCTTGACCTTTTGACTCCCCTTCCCCATTCACCCATTTCTCCACTCCCCACCTTGGCCCCCCAGCAACCACCAATCTCTTGTCTTTGTCTATGAGCTCGTTTTTTTTTTGTTTTTAGATTCCACACATAAATGAGATCATATGGTATTTGTATTTCTCTTTTATTTCACTTAGCATGATGCACTCAAGGGCCATCCATGTTGTTGCAAACACTCAGGTTGTTTATGTGTATGTTACCACAATTTTTTAAACTTCCAATTGCTTCATAAATTTTTTTACAGTTTACTTGTTTGAATAGGCATCCAAAGTCCACACATTGTATTTGATTGATTGATAACAATTCCCTTTTACCTATTCTCGTTTTTACCTTTTATCGTTGAAGAGACCAATTTTGTTTGGTTCATAAATTTCCTATATTCTGGATTGGCTGATTGCATTCTTATAGTTTCATTTAACATGTTCTTCTATTTCCTGTATTGTGGTAGCTCAATCTAAAGGTTTAATTAAGTTCAAATCCAGTTTTTTTAAATGATACCTCCCAGGTGAAGGTACTTCCTATTGCATTCCATCAGGAAGCAATTAAAATATGATTGCAATTTTCTTTTTCTGATGTTGAGGCTGGTGAGTGCATTCGGGAATTGTCAGCCTGATCCATCTATTGTAAAGTTCCCCATTAACCTTTCACCTGAGGATTCTATCAGCTATTGATGGTCAGTATTGACCTAGACCCAATATTGCATTACGGGATGCAAAGTGGTAATTTTCTAATAGTGTCATTCTCTCAGCACTCACTAATTTGAATTCTTCTACAGAGATAACTTTTTTTTAACTGAAAATATTTGGTAACTCTCAAATAGTTTGTTCAGAAAATCATGGAAAATGCTTGTTCCTTAGTGATTTTCAGATGACTGTGTTGGCACCTACCAACTTTAGAAGATTACCAATTAGTTTTTTCTTTTGTCTTAAACATAGATTATTAATGTATTTGGATTTTCCAACTCATTGTGTTCGTTATTTTTGATGCGCGAGTGGTGCGCGAGTGGTTCCATCTGTGGCCAGTAGGCATTCCTTCAAGCGAGCCCTGAGCCCTTTAAAATCCCACTGGTCTGTCCTGTCACTTGCCATCTGGCACCACATGCTGGTCCAGGTTTGTCTTTTATAGCTCGTGCTTCAGACCTGGAATCAGCGATTTCTCCAAGGAGCTTCAGGAAGTGCTATTTAGAGGCCACAATCTGGGAGGCAAGGATCCTAGGTGCTATTGGGACACCACTGTTTCTAGGCCTTGTCACTGTCCAGAGCTAGGGAACACATTTTGTTATTGCTTCTGTTGTTTTATTTATCATGATGTGATAAATACGTCATGAATGCATATCATATTTCCAGAATACATGTTTTACTTTAACTTCCCTAATTTTAGATATGTATCTCTTTTGTCCTTACTTTTATCTTGGTTTCTAATGGCAAAACATAGCTATTTATTCCCTATCCTACCATACACATAATATGGTTTCAAAATAATAATATCAATATAAATACTAGCAGTATGATTACTATGTGCAGTTTCTTTTTGCCCTTAGAATATATTTCACTAACAATACATTTTTTAATTGTTTTAAAGTAACATAAAATAATCTTCTATGTTACTAAGACACAGATTTGAAATACATGTGTTTTATTTTGCTTCATTTCGTTTCCTTTTTTTGGAATGCTTTATTCTTGTTTTCTTCATTTTTATCTAATGTTGTTTTAAGACTGGGTAAAAACATTACATGGCTCCAAAGTCAAACTATCAAATGAGCTACATTTACAGAAGTCTAACATCCATCCACCTTTATCGCTGCCATCTCATTACCTCCCTCCTCATCAGATAACCATTTACAGCAGTTTTTTGTTCATCCTTCCATTGATTCGAAAAAAATTTTTTTATTAAGGTATTATTGATATACACTCTTACGAAGGTTTCACATGAAAAAACAATGTGGTTATACATTTACCCATATTATCAAGTCTCCACCCATACCCCAGTGCAGTCACTGTCCACCAGTGCAGCAAGATGCTGCAGATTGACTGTTTGCCTTCTCTGTGCTACGCTGTCTTCCCTGTGACTCCACACACACCACGTGTACTAAACATAACACTCCTCAATCCCCGTCTCCCTCCCTCCCCACCCATCTTCCCACACCCCTCCCCTTTGGTAACCACTAGTCCCTTCTTGGGGTCTGTGAGGCTGCTGCTATTTTGTTCCTTCAGTTTTGCTTTGTTGTTATACTCCACAAATGAGGAAAATCATTTGGCACTTGTCTTTCTCCACCTGGCTTATTTCACTGAGCATAATCCCCTCTACCTCCACCCATGTTGTTGCAAATGGTAGGATTTGTTTCTTTCTTATGGCTGAATAGTATTGCATTGTGTATATGTACCACATCTTCTTTATCCATTCATTGACTGATGGATACTTAGGTTGCTTCCATATCCCATTGTTTTATTAATATATGCAAGATTCACACTCCCCTTCTTAGATAAAAGACAGCATTATTGCTACTGTGAATTGACTTGTGTATAAGTCATTGCATACTTTCCCCAGTGAATTGTAGGGTTGCCAGGGCAAAGCATTAAGTGTTGATGTCATACCTCTAGATAAGGACAAGTTCATTCCACCAGGGCTATACTAGCAGGGTATATTAGCAAAGTACAGGAGTGCCTATTTCTCTGCAGCTTTGCCAACAGAATCCAGGTGTTATATGCATAGATTTTTGCCAATCTAATAGATGAGAGATGGAGTTTTAATGTAGTTTTAATTCTCATCTCTTTAATAATGAGCAAGTCTGAGCATCTTTTTAAAATGCCATTTGCAACTCTTTTCTTGTGAACTCTGTGTATGTATTTCTTGCCCAATTTTATAAAGTTGTTTGTTTTCTTCTCAATTTGTAGAAGTTCTTTAGGTGTTAGGGATATTAACCCCTTTTCTGCAAGAGAAATTGTAAATATTTCCCCAGATATCACTTGTATGTCTACTGTGTTTACGGTGGCTTTTTGCCAGGCAGAATTTTTAAAAAATATGTAGTCAACATTATTAAACTTTTCCCTTGATTTGGGAAATTTTCTCTCCCCTGTTTTCTTCTAGTATCTGCAGTCTCACTTCTGGTCTCATTTCTCATATTGAGACCCCTCACTCATTCAGCGATGCGCACCGCCGTGTGGTGTGCAGAGGAATCCGTTTCTCTCTCTCTCATATGGCCACCCAGTCGTCCCAGCACTGCTTTCTTAAAACTGTATTTTTCCACTGATTTCAGATGCTGCCTTAACATGGTCTAAATTTCCATGTGCAATTAGGTTTATTTCTGGATTTTCCATTTGGTTCCATCAGTTTGTCAGTTTGTTCACTTGCCAATATAATTTTCTCCTGATTATAGAGACTTTGTAATATGTTTTAACATCTGGTTTAAGATCTAGTCCCCCACTCATTGTTTTTCTATTTAAGGTTTTCCAGGCTATTTATGTTTAATTACTTTTCCAAATGAAATATATAATCAATTTGTTCAGCTTCAAGAAAAAAAGTGAAAATACGTGTATTATCAGAATAGATAATTTACAATACTGAGTCTTCCTATCCACACTCATGGTATGACTTACATTTGTTCATGACTACTTTGTGTCATAAAGGTATATAGTTTTTTCATATATATTTTGGTCATTTCTTGTTAGATTTATGTCTAGGTATTTTTATTATGTTTGTTGCAATTACTAAAGAGGTCATTATATTTTCCAACCACTTATTTTTATATTATATGAAGCTGTTGCTTTACTACTTTACTAAATTCTCTTAAAATGTTTTGAGGTTTCTGAATGATTTTTTTTATTTTCCAGAGGTAATTATATAATCTGTAAATACAGATGATTTTACCTCTTTCTTCAGTCTGTACGCCTCCCTCTAGCAGCACTGGATGGCAATTTTGAAATGGTTTGTAAATAGTAAAGAGGATATTGGCCAACGTTGCTTATTCCTGACTTGGGAAGGTGTTATTTCATTAAGTAAGATGGTGGCTTTGGGGACGGGATTCATATAATTCTTTGATGCGTTTTTAATTTCTGGTAAATCTGCGACTCTTTATTGTGGCTGAGATGATACTTGAGGAACAGAGCAGAAATCACAGGAATGGTTGCTTTTCAAAATTCAGTGTGCACACAGATCACCGGAGGGTCCTGTTTGAGCGCAGACTCTGACCTGGCAGGTAGGGGATGGGCCTGAGACTCTGTATTTTCACCAAGGTCGCAGGAAGGCTGGCATGCTGCTGTTTGAGCTGCAATGATCTAAAACAAAGAAATCACTTTCCAACTTTGGATTTCAAAACAAACATTAAAATAATTTACAGTAGAAGAAATAATCATGAAAATTCTGTTCCAATTCTAAGAGCAAGACACTCGACAGAGATTGGGAGTTTTTTTTAGGAAATCTCCCAAACTGATCTTTTAACTCTCTCTGGACCATGGCTGGAGGACTGGAACAGCGGTCTTCTCATAAGCCGCAGAGTAGGAATGTGCAGGATGTGACCGAAGGGTGGCTTCCTGCCACAGAGGAAGAGGCAGAAAGTCCTTTCTGCAGCTGCGGGGAGGAGTCCGAGGAGACAGAGTTGAGACATGTCCCTGTGGCTCCAGTTAGGCACTTCCTTGGGCAGGGCACAGAGGTGAGGAAAGCCCAGATAGCTCAAGAACCCCAGAAAAGGAGGGCATGCACGCTCCCTGGCACACTGTAAGAGGCTCCTAGGCACAAGGGCCGATGAGACCCTGAGACAAACTGGCCAGGCTCAGAGGGCTTAGATGAGACCCTCCTTTCCTGGTGCCAGAATAAGAACCTATTGTTGGTATTGGGTCTGAATCTAGTAAGTGAAGAAACATTGAATGCATCTGAAGCAGAGCAAATCCATCCATCCATCCACACTGCAGACCGTGTACCTGTGTGTGTCAGGCACCAGGGCCAGGACGAGTGTAAGACAGAGCACCTGGCCTCGTGGGGCTCAACGCAGTGACTTCCAGCATCTGTCCGCGGTGTGCTTTACACAGGGACAGAGATCTGAGAATCCACATGCGCAGACCCGTAAGCTGCTCCTGGCGATCTGATTCAATGGCTCTGGGAAGGACTCAGGAAAGTATAAGTTTTAAGTATCCAGGTATTTCTTAAGCTCAATTCTAGTTAAGAATCACTATTTTTCAGCACTTATATATCACTAGAATATTTAATTTCTCAACTAAACATTTAAAACTACAAATTAAAAGTTAGGAGTATATGGTCAAATATCTGACATTCTTTTTGAATTCTAAATTTGTTTACTTCTGGAATATATGAAAACTTTACTTAGGAGACTAACTTAAATCAGTCATACTTTATTTTGGGGTATATTCTAATTCATAGGATAAAGCTTCACAGTGTTTTAAATTAAAACCTTTCTAAATACGTACAAATCAAGATTCAAGTAAAGGCAATTTTTTTTATTAACACTTTTTCTTATAATAATTTAGGCCAATTAGCATTTGCATATTTAGTAATGCTGTGAAAAGGAAGTTCCAAGGTTGAAATAATGCTGTGAAAAAATGTCAAGTATATATATTTTTATAGTTGTGATGTGAATGTGTGTATCACTGCCCTGTATTTGCAAGTTCTAAATCCTGATTTATATTGATGTTCAGAAGATAAAATCATTTACAAGATATTCTTGTATATAAAAACACACACTTTCCCAGTAGGAGGGCACTGGAGCTCCAGGCCCCCCAGGAGCTCCCAGCCCCGCCCCCGTCCCTCCCACGCCCTGACTGCCTGAGGCTCTGTTGCGCTGCTTCAGGGCGGCTGCCGGAAGTACTCCGAAGGGGAAGTGAGCGCGGGGACCCAGGGAAGGCTGATACTTTCAAGCGCTTGCTCAGATGTCATGTCCACTAATTAGTTGCCATATCCTGTTACACTTGTTGCCACACTACATTGGGACTTACCTGGACAGGAAGAAGAGGTCCTTGATCTTACTTAAGTCTGACGCATCAATAAATGCTTAACAAGTACATACATGATTAGAAGTACACTTCCTCATTTCCCTTAAAAGCTGTAATTTTACCACCAGCATTGAGACTGTGTTGTGCCCCTGAAGTTTGGTTTTATAACCAGACGCAATTCCTCAGGACTTAGGCCTCTCCCTGCCCACCCCGCGAGCTGCTCCTCCATCCCAGTGCCCAGGGGCCACTGGCTCAGCCCTGTGAGGGGCAGTGACGGGAAGGGGCCTCCCAGCACCCCAGGGTCTGCTCTCCAGAAACCAACCAAACCACAGCCCCGAAAGCCAGGCAGAAAACAAAACAAAAGGCACAGGCAAAGAGCAGTGATCAAGTGCTGTTACAGGAGTCCCAGACTCCCCACTAGGCCAGCCCTGTACTCCTTGCCCCGGTCAGGCCTAGTGGCTCTTCTTCAAGTTACCTCTTACAGCCCAGACGTCAGCACCTACCTTCCTGAGGTCTCCAGGTGCTCTTTACCTGCACCGTGCGGGGAAGGGGCATGGAGTTAGGTCTTAGTCTGCCTACTTAAGTGCTGGAGCAGGTGAAGGGAGAGGCCAGCAGGCCTGTGCAGACTTTGTCTAAAGCAGGTCTTTCCCACAGCTGTGAGCAGATAGATAACTGGTCAGACTCCCTTAACTCAACCTAGAAACAATCAGAGTACTTCCAAGATTCAAAAAGACAACACAGGTGAGGAAAGACAGCCAAAAAAGTCTGAACAATTCTGTGGGTATAGAGGGAGAAAGGGCTGCATCTAGAAAAAGAAATGTGGACATGCAAGCCCAGGGGAGCCTCCAGTCCTCGCAGCTGTGCACCGGAGGCCGGGGAAAGTGAATTCTCCGCTGGAGGCATGAGCTCGGTCCCGCGGGGATTCGGCAGCTTCAGACACTCAGGAAGACCTAGATTGACCACAGTGAAAAGAAGCTAGGTGGTGACTGCGGGTGAGCCATTGCCCTAGTCCAGGGCTGCAACTGCCCCCAAACATAAGGAGCCTCCAGGTGATAACAGAGTTTCTGGGGGTCACGGGTAGAGAAGGGATAGTTGAAGTTATGATAGTGAATAACTGATTCCATTTAATGCATACTACACAAAAATACTTCATTTTTAGCATTTTTGGTATTTGGTAATGTTTATATTTTTTGTGACAGATTTGATATGGAACTATCTCCAGAATAAAGAAATATTCCCTAGTAACAAATTTGTTTCTATTTTGCATTTTTATATTGACAAATGTTCTATAGGAAAACCCAGAAAATAACTTTACACAATATTCTTCCATGACATTGTGTTTGAGGAAGTTCTGTAGATGAATTTATTCAATAAATATTTCTGAGACACAAAAGTAGTACGATATTAGCTAGTACAAAAAATACATGGGAAATATTGGAAGAGGGAGGGAAAGAATTCAAGAAGGCAGATTTGCTTGGCCACAGAATGAGAATAGAATCTGGAGTCAAAAGACTTGGAAACAAATTCCAGTTCTGCCATTTACTAAAACCTCTATTTATCCATCCAGGGAAAAATAGGGATAATTATACTGCATTATAAACTTCTGTGAGATTCAAATAAGATGCTGTGTATGCAGGAGTGATGTCAACAAGACGGCAGAATAGGAGGCTCCAGCCCTCATGCCCTCATAGAAACACCAATCAAGAGAAAAGAATACCTTCATGAGAGCTCCAAAACCCAGGTGAGAGATTATGGCACTTGGGTGGAGTACAGAAATGAGAAAAAATGCCTTGAGGAGGGCAGGAAGGACAGTTTCACTTTATCTGCAGCACCTCTCCCACAAGGCCACACAGCATAGTACTTGGAGAGATCCCCTTTCCCGGGCACTTTCATGGTGAAAAGGATTGAAGTGGGTGTCCAGCCTCACACCAGGCCTGCCCCAGTGAAAGCCAGCACCACGCCAGGCCCTGCAGACCCAGGCTCTCCACCTGCCCTCGTGGACTCAGGATCCATGTCTGCTCCCACGGACCTGGGCTCCAGACCCACCCCAGGCTGGCCCCTAGACACCTAGGTGCTAGGCTGGTTGCCAGGAAACAGGCTCACCTGAACTGGACTCAGGCACCAGGCCCACCCACCTGCAGAGCCCAGAAGCTGGCCCACCCAGAATCTCTGGTCAGGCTGAATGGCGACAGGCTTTCCTTGCTGAAGCCAGTCTGCAAAGACTGGAAGAGATGGCTACTTCTTAAAATGTGCAGACAGCAGTACAAGGCTACAAGGATCACAAAGAATCAGGGAAACACGACACTATCAAGGGAACAAAAACAAGCACCAATAACTGGCCCTAAAGACATGGAGATCTGCCGGGTAACTAACTCACGATAACTGTCTTAAAGAGGCTCAGTGAGCTACAAGGAGACACAGACAGCGAGATGAACCAGGAAAACAACAGGTGAACAAAACGAGAAGCTCAACAAAGAGAGAGAAATCATAAAAAGAACCAAACAATTCTGGAGCTACAAGACCCACGACTGAACTAAAAAGTTCAATAGGGAGCCTCAATAGAAGAAAGAATCGACGAACTCAACAAGTCATTTGAAAGTACCCAGTCAGAGAAACAAAAAGGAAAGGAGTGAAGAAAGCCAACAGGACTTAAGGGACATCACCAATCAGACCAGTATATGCATGCGTGTAAAAGTCCTGGAAGGAGAAGAGAAAGAGAAAACAGCAGAAATATTACTTAAATAATGGCAGAAAACAACCCAAATCAGGGGAGAGAAATGGACACCCAAATTCATCAAGTCCAAAAGATCCTGAATACATTGAACCTAAAGAGGTCTACACTGAGAGTTAGTATAACTAAGTTGTCAAAAGTCAAAGACAGAGAATTTTGAAAGCAGCAGAAGAAAAGGAGTCATCACATACAAGGAAATCCCCATAAGACTATATGCAGATTTCTTGGCAAAAACCTTGCAGGCTAGGTAAGAGTGAGATGATACAGTCAAAGTGCTGAAAGAAAAAATAAAACCTTACCAACCGAGAATAATATACCTGACAAAACTCTCTTTGAAAAATTAAGGAGAAATAATGATTTTCTGAAACAATGGAAAGCAGGGAGTTGGTTACCACTAGACCTGCCCTACAAGAAGTATTAAAGTGAGTTCAAGTTGAAGTGAAAGGATGCTAACAGCAGCATGAAAGTGTAAATCTCACAAGTTAAGGTAAATGTGTAGAGAAATACAGGATAATGTAATACTGCAAGGGTGGTACATTAATTACTTTTAACCCTAGTATAAAAGTGAAAAGACTGAAGTATTATAAATAACCATAACCACAAAAAATGATTAAAGAATATACAATATAAAAAAAGAAAATTCTGACATCAATAACTTAGATTATGTTGGGGGGAATAAAAGTGTCAAATTTTTGTATACAATTGAAGTTGTTATTGCCTTCAAAAAGACTGCTATAACATAAGTTTCATGCAAGCCTTATGGTTGCCACAAAAAGAAAAAAAGGACCTATAGCAGATACAGAAGAGGTGAAGAGAAAAGAACCAAAGTACATCACTACAAAAAATATAATCAAATTAGAAAGTAAGGAGGAAAGGAAGAACAGAAAAAGTACAAAACAGTAAACAATCAGGTACATGGCAGGGGTAGGTCCTTACTTATCAGTAATCACTTTAAATGTAAATGGATTCAACTCATCGATCCAAAGACATACCATGGTAGAATGGAATAAAAAATAAAAAGACCCGACTGTATGCCGTCTACAAGAGACCACTTTGGATTTTAGGACCCATACAGGCTGAAAGTGAAGGATGGAAAATGATATTCCCTGTAAATGATAACCAAAAGAGAGAATGGGCGTCTATACTTGTATCAGTCAAAATAGGCTTTTAAGTTAAAAACCATCACCACAGACAAGGAAGGTCATTACATAATGATAAAAGGGTCAATTCAACAGGATAATATAGCAATGATAAATATATATGCGCCCAGCATCAGAGCACCAAGTTTTTTTTATGAAAGTATCATTGACATACAATCTTGTGAAGGTTTCACATGAATAACACTGTAGTTACTATATTCACCCACATTATTGAGTTCTCCCCGCACACTCCACTGCAGTCACTGTCCATTAGCATAATAAGATGCTATAGTCACTACGTGTCTTCAGAACACCAAAATTTATAAATCAAACATTGACCAATCTGAAAGAAGAAATAGAAATACAAAAATAAGAGGTGTCAGTATTCCACTTACAATAGTGGACAGATTATCTAAACAGAAAATCAGTAGTTAGAAAACAACAGACTTGAACTACACCATAGACCAAACGATCTAAAAGACATATACAGAACATTCCACCCAACAGCAGCAGAACCGCATTCTTCTCAACTTCACAGAGAACATTCTCCAGGATAGATCACGTGTGAGGTTGCAAAACAAGTCTTAACAAATTTAAGAAGATTGAAATCATTGCAAGTATCTTTTCCAGCCACAATGGAATGAAACTAGAACCCAATAACAAAAGAACATTTTAAAATCACAAGACATGGGAATTAAACAACACACTCTTGAACAGCCATTGGGCAAAAGAAGAAATCAAAAAGGAAATTAGAAAACATCATGAGATGTTTGAAATGAAAACAAAACACAACATATCAAAATTAATGGAATGCACCAAAAACAGGACTAAGAGGGAAATTCATACTGATAAATGTCTACATTAAAAAAAAATAAAGAATTCCTAAAAACAACCTAACAATTACACCTTGAAGAACTAGAAAAAGAAGGACAAACTGACCCTGGGGTTAGCAGAAAGAAGGAAATAATAGAGCAAAATAATTGAAATAGAGAATTAAAAGCACAATAGAATAAA
The DNA here is from genome assembly GCF_040802235.1 of Manis javanica. Taxonomy (NCBI): domain Eukaryota; kingdom Metazoa; phylum Chordata; class Mammalia; order Pholidota; family Manidae; genus Manis; species Manis javanica. Next base: position 936,844 of record NC_133170.1, on the reverse strand, counting down.
TTGATGAAAATAAGAGTTGGTTCCTTGAAAAGATAAACAAAATTAACAAGCCCTTAGCTAGACTAACAAAAAAGAGAGAAAGAGACAAGAATCAGAGATGGAAGAGAAACAACCAATGCCACAGAAATTTTTTTAAAAGAAATCATAACAGACTGTTGGGAACAATTATATGCCAATGAATTGAACACCTATCAAAGAAATGGACATTTCTACAAACATACAATCTATTAAGAATGAATCTAGAAGAAATTAGAAAGCCTGTACAAACCAAACAAATAAGGAGATGGAAACAGTAATTTAAAAAACCTCCTAACAAAGAAAAGCCTAGGACCAAATGACTTCGCAGGAAAATTACTACTGATCCTTCTTAAACTTTTTCGAAAAATGGGAGAGGAGGGAACACTTCTAAATTCATTTTAAGAAGCCAGCATTACCGTGATATCAAAACCACACATACTGTAATTGTAGATTAATGATAACAAAAAAACAAAAAAACCACACAGATACCATAAGAGAACTGTATGTCAATAGATGTAAAAATCTCAACAAAATATTATAAAACCAAATTAAACAGCACATTAAAAGGAGCATATACCATGACCAAGTGGGATTTATCCCTGGGATAAAAGGATGATTCAACATATCAAATCAATCAATGTGATATACCATATTAACTGAATAAAGGATAAAAAAATCACACGATCATTTTAACAGATGCAGAAAAAGCATTTGACAAAATTCAATGCTTTCATGATAAAAGCTCTCAACAAATTACACATAGAATCAACTTAACCTCAACACAATAAAGGCAATATATGAAAAGCCCACAGCTAACATCGTATGTAATGGTGAAAAACTGGAAGCTTTTCCTCTAAGATCTGGAACAAAGCAATAATTCCCACCCATGCCATTTCTATTCAACACAGTACTGTAAGTCCTAACCAGAGCAATTAAGCATGAAAAAGAAATAAAAGGCATCCAAATTGAAAAGGAAGAAGTAAAATTATCTTTGCTTATAGATGATATGACCTTATATCTAGCGAACTCTAAAGAGTGCAAAAAAAGTTACAACTGATAAACAAATGCTGCAAAGTTGCAGGATACAGTATCAACATAAATCTGTTGCATTTTGATACACCACCAACAAATTAAGCAAAAAGGAAATAAACAATCCCATTTACAAAAGCATCAAAAAGAATAAAATTCCTAGGCATAAACTTAACCAAGGAGGTAAAAGAATTATGCACAGAAAACTACAAAACACTCACAAAAGAAATTCAAGTAGATACAAATAAATGGAAAGATATCCCATCTTCATGAATTGGAAGAATATTGTTAAAATGTCCATATTACCCAAAGTAATATAGACATTCAATGCAATACCAATGACATTTTCACAGAAATGGAACAAAAAACTTAAAATTTGTACAGAACCACCAGAGTCCAAATAGCCAAAGCAATCTTGAGAACAAAGTTGGAAGCCTCACAATTCCTGATTTCAAAATGCATTACAGAACTGCAGTAACCAAAACAGTAAAGAACTGGCATAAACAGACACATAGCCCAGTGGAACAGAACAGAGCACCCAGAAATAAACCCACACATGTCTGGTCATCTGATTTTAACAAGGGTGTCAAGAACACACAATGGGAAAGTAAATTCTCTTCAATAAATAGTGTTGGGAAAACTGGATATCCTTATGTAAAAGAATGAAATTGGACCCTTATCTCACACCATACTCAAAATGGATTAAACACTTAAACATTAAGACTATAAAATTCCCAGAAGAAAACATAGGGAAAAGCCTTCTTGACATTGGTCTTGGCAATTATTTCTTGGATATGACATCAAAAAGACAAAAACAGAAAAAATAGACAGGCGGGATTACATCAAATTAAAAAGCTTCTGCACAGCAAAGAACACCATCAATAAAATGAAAAGGCAACCTACAGAATGGAAGAAAATATTTGCTAACCATTTATCTGATAAAGGGTTAATACCCCAAATACACAAGGAACTCCTACAACTCGATAGCAAAATAAACCGAATAACCCAATTTAAAAAATGGGCAAAGGAACTGAATAGACATTTCTCCAGGACATACAAATGACCAGGAGGTATATGAAAAGATGCACTAGGGAAATGCAAATCAAACCCCTAAGGACGTCTCAATTCACACCTGTTAGAAAAGCTTTTATCAAAGAAACACAAGGTAACAAACGTTGGTGAGGGTGTGGAGAAAAGCGAATCCTGGTGCACTGATGGTGGGAAAGTAAATTGGTATAGTTGGTATGGAAATAAGTTCTTCAAAAAACTAAAACCTAAGTGTCTATTTGTCCATTGATAGATGAGTGGTTAAAGAAAATATGATAAACACACACACACACACACACACACACACACACACACACATACATATACAATGGAATATTCTTCAGCCTTTAAAAAGAAGGAAATCCTGCCATTTGCAACATGAATGAAAGTGGAGGACATTACGGTTAGTGAAATAAACCAGATACAAAAGAACAAATACTATGTGATACCATTTATATGATAAACCTAAAACAGCCACATTCATAGAAACATAAAGTGGAACGGTGATTACCAGGAGCTGGGAGTTGGGGTGGGTGGGAAATGGGAGGTATAGTCAAAAAGTACAAAGTTTCAGTTATACAAGATTAAGTCCTAGAGACCTACTGTACAGCATAAAACCTATAGTTAACAACATTGTATTGTACACTTAAAATTTTTCTAAAAGGGTAGATTTTACACTAAGTGTTCCTGCAGCAATAATAATGAGGGGCAGAAGAATCAGAAATACATGGGCAGGAGGAAACTTCTGGAGGTGATGGATAAGTTTATGGCATAGATTGTACTGATTTTATTTTTTACAGATGTGTACTTATCTCCAAACTCATCGAGTTATATATATTAATTATGTATAGGTTTTTGTATGTAAAAAAAATTTAATCAACATATTAGGGCCAATGCAAAAAAAAAATTACTTTCGAACAACCTGGATGTATACATCTTTGTTTCAGCTATACATTTTATGGAATATAAACACAGATCAAGTATACCCAATGAAAATTTATATTTTGCAAGGTGCTGTAAGTAGAAAATTTACACTAGGTTTTGAAAGCTTAGTACGAGAAGAATGTAAACCATGTCTTTGATAATTCTGTAATATTGATTACATGTTCAAATGCCAATATTTGCATATATATGGTTAAATAAAATACTTTAGGTATTTCTTTAAAGAAGACACTCTATATGAAAGCATCTAGAACTATATTTAGCATAGGACAGCCATTCAAAAATTTTCATTTCTTCCCTGGCATTGCAACTTTGTTTAGTCAATTAGCCTATTTGAGCCTTAGTTTTTTCATCTCAAAAACTGAATTACTTTCCAAAGTTGTGCTAAGAATCAAGTGGAAAATATTCCAAAGCACGGTGCAAACTACAAAGCATTTTTCAAACCTTAAGCTAATGGTACTGTGAGGGATGTTTGGCATTTTTGGCTTCTCAGCCTACAAATCCCCTTTCTATCTGGGGGGTGTCCCAAGACAGGTGGGGAGTAGGCCCCACACCTCACAATGGAAGCCAGAGAAGGGTAAATATCCCCCAGCTCCTGGCAGGGAGAGCAGACCCAAGCAGAGGCTGCTGCCCAGACCCTGGGGCCAAGGGCACAGGGTCAGGGACCGGATGCAGCAGCTGCGGCGGCCCCGAGGGCAGTCTCTGCATGGCACAGCTGTCGGGGGCAGAGTCCTAAACAGAGGCAGCCTGTGGCCAGGCCTGGGCTGTGCCTCCTCCTGCTTGGCACCGCTTCAGCCCGGCTCCCCAGCCTTCTCAAGGATTCTTTCTGCACTTAAATATGTGTGGAGGCCGTTTTTATTTGCATGATTTAAAAAATCCTGCTAAGTACAGATACCATCATATGAAAGGCTCAATCCTTAAGCCTAAGGAGGTGGTACAGGGTCTGGGCTTAATATTCATACTACCCATGATAGAATGATTTATACATATTTGGTTATTTACTATGTTGGCAACACACAGAACAGATCTTCTTAGTATCAGATGGAAAAGAAAATTGGCTAATGCCCACAGTAAATCTTCAGGTGAAGGCTTATATAGTTAGATGCCCACATTTTCTGTAAACTCTACACCAAACAGTGGCAAAAACTTCACGATTAGTTCAAGTTATTTTGTTCCATCCTCTTCATTAAATGACACCCAGCAAAAAAAAAAAAAAAGAGCCAGTCTCTCAGACACCAAGGGAAGACACCTAAAATTAACTTTCTCTACAAGGTGTTTTCTTAATATCTTGAGAATAGTGTTTCTCAGACTTTTTTTCTTTTTTTGGCTACTGGCCTCTAAGGAGAAATCTTTAATTTAAATTCTCCCTAACAAGAAAAATTAAATATTGAAGAGTAATAGTTGTCAGGTATGGCTGGGCCATGGAAGACCACCATGGTTGTATCTAAGGGTTTTTTTGCCCCCCAAGAACCAGTTCTTGCCCCCTGCAAGGGAAGGGGGAGCTGTATTGCCTCCACTGAGAATGTATGATGTACAGTTGTGGCCTTAGACAATACACTAAGCTTAGGACAAGGACTTGGCAAGTATTAGCAATACTTTCTATTCAGTGTCTAAACAAATATTTGTTTGTGACTTCAGTCAACTGAGTTTATTATTGCTAAAAAATTTTGTCAGGATTAGTCATGTCAATGCCTACAGTTCAAATTGCCTCTAATTTACACACTGATAACACGTTGATTTGTATGAAACAATAGGAGTGACTTGGTTAATCTGAGATTGAGTTCAAGTTTAAATTACCCAACTATATTCTAATAGAGCAAGAAAACTAATGCTATGTAGGGTGGAAAGGACAGGCAGCCTCTGGACTGCACCCCAGCTGCAACCCCACTCACTCTGCCTCTGGGGTACAGAGGCAGGACTGCGTTCTCTTCTTGTTGTACAAATTCTCTCCAGCCCACTTAATCATGCCTTTGGCTTTAATTATGACCAAACTGCTAATCACCCCAAATTTCTATCACTGACTCACAGCCCTTTCTTCAGCTCCAGCTCCATTTATCCAATGTCCCACGAATATCTATGCTGAGGTTTCCTCCAAGTGTGCTCAAGTCAGTGTGTCCCTAACTGAACCAAGCCATAAATCTGGGAGTCAATCTAGCTTTTCCTTCTCTTTTGCTTTCCTTAGACAATAAAATTCCAGTTCCCACCAATGTTGGCTCATAAACATCTCTGCAATCCTTGCGCCATCCGGACGCCCCCACCAAGAGGGCCGCCCATCCTCCTGGGAAACTGCTGCCCCCGGTCTTGTCTCCTTTGGCTCCTACTTTCTCTCTGAACGCCCTCACTATAATGAGAGCGGAACCTGCACCCCAATTCAAAACGTTTCAGTGCATGACATCATCTACCTCCTTTCCTGGGGTCTCATGTTCAGGGGACTTCGGCCACAATAACACACAGGTTCTCTTTCAATTGCATAACACCCCAATGACACCTTCTCATGGAAGCCTTATGATTTTCCCAGTAAATTGCAGGTATTCTCCTGGCTTAGCCTTTCAGACTCAGCCAGTCTGCAGACACACCCCATTTGCTGCTCTTTTATGGGGTAACGTCTCAGGGCAGCTCTGGACCTTGGACGGAGAGGTGCTGCAGTGTAGGAAGCAGATGTCGTTCAGGAAGAAGTACTAAGAAACCTAGTATGACTGCACATCTCAGCTATATTCTCCAACCCGGTCTTCATCCGTCATAAAGCCAGGCCCTTTTTCTTTTCCAGAATACAGCACGCTCTCGCACTTCCCTCTGCGCACGCTATTCCCTCCGCGGCTTCTGCATTGGGAAAACTCTGCTCATACTTGAAGCCTCAGCTGATATCCGAGCCCCAGACAGGCTGCAGGGCTCTTCCGCCCCCACGTAAGGGCCTCTGTGTACCCATACAGAAATCACGTTACACTGGAATTAGCTGTTTATATATTTGACTGCAGCTTGTAAATTCGTCCAGATGAGGAAATGTACCTTAATTCATCTGAGAATTCTTAGGGCTCAGCACTGAATGACATACTAGGCCATCAGTAAATAATTGCTTAATAAATAGGTAAATAAACAAGCTTACCATATACTATCATCCCTCCAAAAAGTTTGAATTTTAGAAAAACATGTTGGCAGTATAATTACATGAGTATTAAAACTGGGTAAGAAGTGCCACTGTACACCAATTCCCATGGATAGAGAACTGTAACTCCTTTCATGTGTCTTAACAGGACACCAGTCTGAAAATACAACCAGCCATATTTATAACCCCTGTTCCATATACTCCCAAAAAAGAAATTATATATCAAATACCTAAAAAAGGTAATTCTAGATAAAATCAGTCTTACAGCAAATTGTACACAATTGATTTTCAAGCTTCCATTACTTGCAGCTATGGACCACACAAATGCGGATCACACCGCTTGATGAGTCATTCCCAGAGAACTGTGTTCGTCAGAGCACGGCCCCGCTGTAATTCCACAGGATTGTACCATAGGGTGAGATACAGGTTTCTAGTACTCCAAATGTTAACCCTCTCAGAACCACTCCAAAACAAGAAAGGGCTATTCCAGAATAAAGGAATACTAAAACATATCTATATATCATCTCCTTGCAAACTTATTGATGATGAACTTCAAACACACCAGGAACATATTAAGTAAAAAAATCAGGGGAAAAATGAGTGTCAGAAAAAAAAAATGAAACTCTTGGTGAGACTAGGACACAAAAATGTATGCCACTAGCTTATATACTCTTTTGGAGTTTGCATATAAATATGTTCTCAGAGTTTGGCAAATTCCTGTCAGCCTGCACATTGTACATAAGCATAAACACACCAGAGGCTTTATTAAGCTCTTAGTGTAATTACTAATGTATCTTAGCCCATAGCTTATTCACAGCAATGGGACGGAATGTAAATAAAAGGTCAATATGTCATGCATAATCACATGTAATCCTAGCATTTTCTTCTCACAAAATGTTAAAGAACCTGCAGGGGAATGGCCGAGTCTAGAGCCAACCTACGCTTTAAGTGCGGGTTTGGTCTGAGAGGCCCAAACTCGGAACCTCACCGGACTGGGGTGTATTTTGGATGGAACGTCTAGAAGCCCACAGGTCAGAAGTCTCGCAGGAGAAGAGGGTTTCCCTCTTCCAAAAGCAGAAAGGTCAGAGTCTAACATCAACGAGTGAAACCATATTCACAACTTTAATAAAAGTAATCAAAACTCTTCATTGAGAGTTGTTTATCAATCATTCAGAAATAGGAAACCTTTTTGGGTACTTTAATCTAAACAATCATAACATCTATTTTGTATCACTGACACTCCAGCTAACACTTGGCGTAGGGTCGGCCAAGTTTAGGGAACTGAACCTTGGCTTGTGAACTCAGAAAAGTGAGACCCTGAGGATGAATGACATCTGTGCTTCCATGACTTAGCTTTTAAATTCATATTTTGAATTCAGGTCTTTCCATATTTATTATGCCTGAGAACTTTTTTTTTCAGATAGTGAAAAATTTGTAGCGTGATTTAAGTTTCATAAAGTCCTGGACAACCTCTTCTGATTCTCCTTTCCTATGTCGCCTGACTACTGATGAGAGTTCGTGTCTGCAGCCTTTGAGCCAAAGCAGGAGGAGGGGTTTGCTGGGGTCACAGTGCCAGTTAAAACCAGTTTTGAACCATCAGCCATCCAATAAAAGAAGACAACAGAAGAAATCTTTCCTTCAAAGAACATGAGAGCTTTGTTTTAAAGGTTCTCCGGAAGTACTATGTGAGCCATGGCTCGCAGCCCTTTGCTCCGTGCCCTGATCCTGCCTACAGACTCCGGAGATGAAAACAGTGATGTGGAGACAGTCGCTTTTCACGCAGGCTGAACTGGCCATGGTAGTTAGGATACAGGAATAGCTACCCTAATCTATGGTACTAGTTTCTAAAAAATGTACGGATACATTTTTTCCAGATTGATCCTATGTTCCTGTTAGCTCCCGCAGATTAGGTTACTAAATAAATATGGGGAGAAATATTCTGTGTACAAAAAAGCATCTGCATTTTTAAAATGCTTCCAGTCAGAGCTGTCCCATCCCTCAACAAGTCCCTATTAGGAAGGTTCCATTAAACATATCTCTGGTCCTGGCACTGACGTCCCCAGGAGCAACTCAGTCAATTAGAGAGTGTGCAGAATGAATACAAGTTGAGAGAATGTAAAAAGGTGCCATAGATCTAATAAGACAACGTTTCCCATTGACAAGGAATACAGAAGTGTAAACGCAAATTGCTTTCATCTTGCCAAAAAAAGTAATCAGAACCAAAGAAAGAAATTTCTGACATTTAAGTCAGGGGGCTTGCCCAAGCTCCCTGAGATGAACTGGGAATGGCTTCCAATGTACTCTTACCTTTACCAAAGGTTTTTCTCTGATATCTAATGATGAAAGTTCAAAATACATGAAAATATGGAAAAGTGAATATTCTGAAATCCAGGTCTATTTTGAGCATATGATATTAAAAGCCAACAGATAACCCAATGCATAAAGAAATCTTGCCTTTAGAGCCGCAACAAGCTATGTCCCCGGAGAGACTACTGCGAAGGGACCCAGCCCGCCCCATGGTCCCACGGGAAGGGAGTGGACAGGCCTGGGTCTGAGAGGACAGCCAGGCTGCCAGTCCTGGGGGCTCCCCGGGCAGGGACCCGCTGGCGCAGAGCCTGGTGGCCGTCTGCCTCTGCTGGCCGTGCTCCTGGTTCCCAAGGCTTTCCAATTAAAAGAAGTCTAACTACACCATTTTGGTCAGACTTGTACTTGAATTGTTAAAAGACTGACCACTGTTGAGGAAAATGGTCCAGACACCAAAATCAAACATCAATGTATAAATCACTGGGACAAATGGGTGGCCATCTAGAATAAATGAAGTTATATTAAAGACTCACACTTCACATGAAGCCAAAACCAATACGGTCCAAAATTCAAATGTAAAAAAGTAAAACTAAAAGGACCAAAGGAAAGATAGGGTATTTTTTTATAATCTCAGACTGGGATGGTCTTTAACTATAACACAAAACCCAGAAGCCATTTAAAAAATAAGGTAAATTTAACCATATTGACAACCAAAACAACTGCCTGGAAAAACACATCTCTCAGTCCACTTGGGCTGTTTAAATAAATGCCATAAACTGGTAGCTTACAAAACCACAGAAATTTACTTCTCAGCATTCTAGAGGTTGAGAAGTCTGTGATCAAGGCACCAGCAGATTCAGCGTTGGTGAAAGTAACCTTCCCAATCCATAGACAGCCATCTTTTAGCTAACACCTCACAGGGTGGAAGGGGGCTCTCCTGGGCCTCTGTTACAAGGACACCGACCCCATTCACAAGGGGTCTACTCTCAGGACCCGCTCACTTCCCAAAGGCCCTCCTCCCACCATGAGGGAGGTTTCAACATGTGAATTTTGAGAGGAGACAAACATTCAGACCATGACAACACCAAAGGCAGGATATGAAAGCAAAAATATATAAGTATGTATTTCATATAAACATAAATTTATATGTGCAAATATAAAAGCAAAACAAAGAAAAATCAGCAATTCATCACAGACCACACATAAGCAACCCTAAAACCGACTAAGTAAATAATGTCAAAACTAATCAGAAAAATTGGCAAAATATTTGTAAAGACAAGTTACAGAAAAGGAAATAAAATGGCTCTTAAATATTCAAAACTATATTTAACTTCACTTTAATAAGAAAAATGCAAATGAAAACTAAATTGATATTATTTTTAACAACATAGTAACAACTATCTCAAAATTTGATTATATATGTACATATATATTCACCATATTGGGGTTTGAGGAGAAAAACATTCTCAAACTTTGCTTGTGGGAGTGTTCATGGCACGACCCCTATGGAGGATGACTGGCAATACCTGACGATAACTAGCAAAATATGAAATTCATGTACCTTTTGCCCCAACAGTTGTGCTTCTTTAAATTTATCCTACAGATACTTGCACACATGCAAAATACCACATGTACAGCATGATAATAGTTAACTTTTGGAAGAACAGGGAGCTATTGGGCAAATGAGGGCAGGAGCGAATACAAACACTTTTTATTAATCCTGCTAATGACTGACACCATCCCCAAAAATCAAAAGTTTAGAATCCAACTAACCTTTATGATGCAGATTAAGATTAAGATTACTTTGTTGTTCACAAGAAGTAAAGACATTTCTCATTTGTAATTCAAGTCACTGCCTCAGAGTTAATCCAGTGATTTCAATTACGTGAACATATTGCCTATGCAAAAGATAAATTCTAAAATTTAATCTTAGGAAATTGGTGGAAAAGTTCTCGTTCAAGATGGCTACAATGGATTTAATATTTATGTCTCTCCAAATTTTTCTCTTGAAGTCTAACCCCTACTGTGATGGTTTTTGGAGGTAGGGCCTCCGGGAACAGATGATGTAACGAGAGCAGAGTCCTTAACAGAGAGGCCCCAGACAGCGCCCCTGCCTCTTGCCGCGAGGACACAGGGAGAAGACGCGTCCGGGCAAGACAGCAGGCCCTCACCAGACGCCAGACCTGCCGGTGCCTTGGTCTTGGGCCTTCCAGCCTCCAGAACTGGAGAAATGAATTCCTGTTGGTGTAAGTCACCCAGCCTATGGTATTCTGTCTTAACAGCCCAAACAAACAAAGACAATGACTGAATTAGCATACTTTTTCCATCCTTCTCTCATGACTCCATTAAATTCCAGGAATAATATAAAATAGACTAAGTTATATTCCACTGGACTAAAACATGCCATCAACTGGTGAGCAATAATGATGTTTTTCTGGAAGATAGAAAGCAGATGGGCTCAAATGGTCAGATAAACCAAAACAAAGGAAATCATGACTCTACATATTCATAGAATAAAGCTTCAGAGGAGGTAAGAGCCGTTCTGAGTAGCTTCCTAGACAGATCCATGTTTACAGTCTGCAGGCACAAAGATCAAGTCATTTGGACTGAAGGGCAGAAATTGGGAGAAGCTGCTAAGTTCCTTATGTCCTTCTCGGGACTGAAGGAAAAAGGAAGAAAAGAGCCTGAAGTAACTTTGGCCTCCAAAACAGAAATACAAAGGAGGTCGTGCAACCAAGTGTGTTGGGTCTAGAAGCTCCTAGAACACTGTGATTGGCTGAGCTCAGAATCAGCCCCTTGCTGATTGTGAAGGTCTTTTTACTTCGGGCGTTGCCAGCACATCTCTTGCCCGTGAACTGGGAAGGCTGCCTGATCCCCAGGGATCGTTCACTTACCCAAAGACAGCCCTCTCTGTCAGGGGAGAGGGCTTTTGGGTAGTCAGACCTATATAACTGTCATCACACCTAAATGAATTCAGACTGCCTACCTACACCAGTCAATGGTCCTTTATGCTTAAATACAAACAAGCAACTAAGCACTTGAGGAAAATATACAGCAAGAAAGAAAAAGATCAGTAAGTAACAAACAACAACTGATCTAGAAGCAAGAGAGATCATGCATGGAACAGAAAAGAAATTTCATGAAGTAAAAATAGTATTTCGAAGGAGATTTAAGAGGATATTGCAAGAATAGAACAGGAATAGATTGCTATAAAAAAGATCAATATGGAAAATAAGAAAGAGGCCTTAAAATATGACTATTAAGAAGAAAAAAATAGGTAATATAATTAATTGAATGCATAAGGTGAAGGAACAAATTAGTGATCTTGAATATAAAGTTGCAGGAGTGGTAGGCATCACTACAGAAGAGAGCAGAGGTGATGCAGCGCGAGTAGTAGCAGTAGACGGAAATGTCAATGGGAGAAAAACTAGAATCCTCAGAATGAAAGATTTCCCTGAGTACTAATGAGTGTGAAATAAAAACACTATACCTAAACACATCCTGGTCAAACTTTAGAATTCCAAATATAAAGAGAAACATGAAAATATACCAGAATGGTTAAAAGATAAAAATTAAAAAGCTATCTACAAAGAAAATAAAATTAAGCATCTCAATAGCAACACTTAAGTTCACTCAGAACTTTGAGAGAACATTATTTTGAATCTAGATTTCTTAGAGTAACTATTAGTCAAGGGTAGGGGGAAATAATGACATTTTCAGGCTTATAAAACAGCTCCTATTTGTTGAATTCTTATGATGAACCAGGTACTGCACTAAGTTCTTTGCAATTATTAATTAATTTATTTAATCCTCAGAACAATCCAATTAACTTGATACTATTATTATTCCTGGTTTCACAAATGAGCAAACAGAGGCATAAGAAAAAATGAGAAGCTTGCCAAAGGTCAGGCTACTCACAGAAGGCAGAACTGGGTTTTGAACCCAAGGAGTCTGGCTGCAGAAGACACACTCTTACTACACAATAGTGCCACTCTGCTGTTAAGGAACTCAGAAAATGTATGTCCTGTGTAGCCTTCATGAAAACCAAAACTACCAGAGAATACACTTCAGTAAATTGAAAAATAAATTCGAGAAACAATGGCACTGACCTGGGATCAAGAGGCTTCAGGATGATAGCTCTGTAGCGCACTGAGAAAGTCAAAGTAGAAAACAGTAAAGGGTATTCGACTGTACAAGTTGATGGTCAAACTCAAAATGAATTAAAGACCTAAAGAGAATACCTGAAACTGTAACACTATTAGAAGAAAACATAGGCAGTAAACTCCTGAACATCAACATTAAAGATTTTTTTCTGGATACATCTCCCTGGGCAAGGGAAACAAAAGCAAAAATAAACAAGTGGGGCTACATCAAACTAAAAACGTTTTGCACAGCAAAAAAAGCTATCAACAAAATGAAAAGGCTACCTACTATATGGGAGAATATATTTGCAAATTTATTTGGTATGGGGCAAATATCCAAACTGTATAGAGAACTCACGTAACTCAAGACCAAAAATCAAATAACCTGATTAAAGAATGGTTAGAGGACCTCAATAGATACTTTCCCAAAGAAGACATACAGATGGCCAACAGACATATGAAAACATACTCCACATTACTAATCATCAAAAAAATGCAAATCAAACCCACAAGAAGATTATCACCACACACCGGAAAGATTAGTATCAACAAGACAAGAAATAACAAGTATTGGTGAGGATGTGGAGAAAAGGGAACTTGCCTACACTGGTGGTGAAAATGTAAATTGGTGCAGCCATTATGGAAAGCAGTATGGAGGCTGCCCAAAAAAACTAAAATAGAAATACTATACCACCCAGCAATTCCATTTCTTGGAATGTACTCAAAAAACCCAAAATCACTTCATAAAGTTATATGTACCCCTATGTTTACTGCAGAGCTATTCACAGTCGCCAAGATATGGAAGCAACCTAAGTGTCTACGAGTGGATGAATGGATAAACATGTGGTACATATACCCAAAGAAATATTACTCAGCCATAAAAAAGAAAGAAGTCCTGCCATTTGTGACAACATGGGTGGACCTGGGGGTCTTATGCTCAGTGAAATAAGTCAGTCAGGGAAAGATGAATACCATATGGTTTCACTTATATGTGGATTCTGAAAATCAAAACAAATTAACAAACAAAACAGAAACAGACTCATAAACACAGTGAACAGGCTGGTTATTGCCATATGGGGGCAAGGGGTGGGTGGGTGAAATAGGTGAAGGGGGGAAATGCAGTCGGTGTCATGCGTGGTCCAAAGAGCTCTGAGCTGAGGTCGTTCATGATGATATGATGAACACCAACCTGAAGCAGGGGTTCCTCACAGTTTCCCTAAAGGACTTCTGGTGTTCTCATAAGGGAAAATTAGAACAAGAGCTCTACACAACGACCACTGGCATTAAATAGTCACAACCTGTAAGCATTATCTACTTCTCTCCACCCTCCTGTCTCAACTTGATGGGACACAAACTTTAACAAACCTGTACCCCAGAGGCCCAACAATTCTCTGAGTCTGGTAAAATGAGAAAGAAAGATGGCCTTCAGAAAACGCCTGGTCAATGCATGTCTGTCATGATAGTGTTTGGTCTATGAAATGGCCACACTACCTTCCAGACAACCTCTTAGACTAAGACATAAAATCTGGACCTAACATCTTAGGAACTCCTGTATTTGAGACTCCTGTTTGAATTTATATGCTGCACCTAGTCCATTTTAGAGGGTCTACACAATGCAAATTATCAAGAATTTTGGAACAGAAGTGTTCCAAATTCTTTCCAGAAAATCAAAGATTCTCATTTCCTGGAATTTGACCCATAATCTGCATACTATTTTTCCCATTTATATGCTGACTGCCCCAAGTAAGAAATCTTCTCAGAAAGTCAGGAAGTTTCTGTAGCATTTTAGAAGCCATGGTAGAATGAATAGTGCCCCCGAAGATGTCCACGTCCTGACCTCCAGAACCTGAGGATGTTACTAAGTCAAAAAGGACTTTGAAGGCATAATTACTGATTTTACGATGGGAAAGTTATGCTGGGTTACCTGGGTGGGCCTTCTGGGTGAGGCAGGAGATCGAATAGGACGGGAGGCGACAAGTGAAGCGGCGGTCGGGGTGATCCCGTGGTCATCCCGGGCTAAGGAGTGTCGGCGACCTCTGGACACCGGAGAGGCAAGAACAAATTCCCCCAAGAGCCGCAAGAAGGAGCCAGCTATGATGACACCTTGACTTTAGCCCAGTGTGATTTTGTACTTCTGGCTTCCAGAACCATATACAAAGTGAACTTGTGTTGTTTTAAGCCACAGAGTTCATCGTAATTCATTTTAGCCACCACAGAAAACTAAGGACTAAAAAGACTAAAGACCTTATTTACCTCTGTCCTGGTCCCGTCTTATGAAACACCCTTGTCCTACATGGTCAAGACAGATGCCTCCAGCTCAGGAACTCCAGAAGGATTCAGTTCTAGAAACTTCCATTACTGCACATATTTCTTGTGGAATCTTATCTCAGCTGATATCAACTGTCCTCTCTGAAGACAGGAGTACTTCTTGTTGAAAGTATTATCCAGGATTGGCTTAAAGATGGCAGTGTGAGAGGTGAGACAGTAACCTCTCCCAAAACCACATAAATTATGAAAATAGAGCAAATACAACTAATCCTGATAAAGCAAGGGGAGAGAATGCTGCAACAGACTGTCCACATCTGGGGAAAAGAGCAGACTTCACGGAAAAGGGTAAAGTACCAAAGCCGTGATCCCAAGCCCTTCCCCCACCCCAGCTCACTGGTGGGAGGAAGAGAAATGGAGAGGGGAGAGGGTGGAGGCCTAGGACTGATGAACTCCCAGCCCTGGAGATCTCCTCTGGGAGCATGAACCCACATTACATGGTGCTCGAGTTTAGTGGGGTTGGAAAGCTAAGACAGGTGGAATATTAGGAGAGACTGAGATTCCAGCCACTTATGGAGAACAGGCACCCACAACTGGCTGCTCTGGAATAAAAGAAAGGCGAGCACTCTGAGAGACTTCCCAACAGCGCGAGGGCTGCTAAAGGGGCAAGGATTGCATGGAGCTTGCTGCTCAGGAGAGGGGACAGGTGGACAAAATTGTCCCAGCACACTCAGCCCAGAAGGTTGGGAACTTTCAGGAGCTTCAGGCGCTCCATCCCCTGGAGCTCTGAGGCCCCCCACCATGATATGCAGCTTGCTGTTCTTTCCTCCTGCTGGCACTGGCTTGCAAACCGGTTGACCCCACCATTGCACCAGGCCAACCACAGGGCAGCCCCACCTACAGCAGCTACAAGGTCATAGCATAGAGGTTCCTCCCTGAGTGCTTGGCCTATTGGCCCTGGCAGTGGAGGCAGGCACTGCAGCTGGGAAGTAGGAGAGAGCTCTTTCCTCCCAACAGGTACCAGCACTGCTCGCATGCGACCCCCACCATCACTCCAGGGATGGAACAGCTCCAGAGAGTAAAGCTTCTGGGCACTAGAAAGTGCCACCTACAAATATGAAATGTCAAAGGAACCTGGTTCAAACCCAAATACCACAAACATCAGAAAGAGAGCCAAGTAAAACAACTCATCAATCTTCCTGAAAGAGGTTTCAAAATAAAAATCATAAACATGCTCATGGAGCTACAGAAAAATAGTCAAAACCTCAGAGAGGAATCCAAGAAAGAGATAGAAACTTTGAAAAATACAGTATCTGAAATGAAACATATAATGGAGGGATTTAAAAGCAGATTAGATGAAGTAGAGGAGGTGGTAAATGAAATAGAAATCAGAGAACAGGAATACAAAGATGCTGAGGCACAGAGAGAAAAAAGGATCTCTAGCAGTATTGAGAGAGCTGTGTGACCTATCCAAACAGAACAATATTTGCATTATAGGGGTACCAGAAGAACAAGAGAGAGAAAAAGGGATAGAAAGTGTCACTGAGGAGGTAATTGCTGAAAACTTTCCCAATCTAGGGAGGGAGATAGTCTCTCAAGTCATGGAGGTGCACAGATCTCCCAACACGAGGGACCCAAGGAGGACAACACCAAAACATGTAATAATTAAAATGGCAAAGATCAAGGATAAGGGCAGAGTATTAAAAGCAGCCAGAGAGAGAAAAAAGATCACATACAAAGGAAAACCCATCAGGCTATCATCAGATTTTTCAGCAGAAACCTTACAGGCCAGAAGGGAGTGGCATGATGTCTTTAATGCAATGAAACAGAATGGCCTTGAACTAAGAATACCCTACCTGGAAAAATTATCATTTAAATTTGAAGGAGGGATTAAACAATTTCCAGATAAGCAAAAGTTGAGAGAATTTACCTCCCATAAACTGTCTCTACAGTGTATTTTGGAGGGACTGCTATAGACAGAAGTGTTCCTAAGGCTAAATAGCTGTCACCATAGAAAATGAAACCACAGTAAAGGAAGTAGACCCATTAATTACAAAGGAAATGCAAAATTAAATCAGCAACCCCAAAAGCAACTCAAGGGACACACAAAGAGTACAGAATATGATACCAAATATATAAAGAATGGAGGAGGAAGAAAAGGAAGGGAGGGAAGAAAAAGAACCTTTAGATTCTGTTTACAATAGTGTACTAAGTGAGTTAAATTAGACTGTTAGATAGTAAAGAAGGTATCCTTGAACCTTTGGTAACCACAAAGCTAAAGCCTGCAATGGCAATAAGTACATACCTATTGATAACCACCCTGAATGTAAATGGACTGAATGCACCAATCAAAAGACACAGAGTTACTGAATGGATAAAAAAGTAAGACCAGTCTATATGCCTACAACAGACTTACTTCAAACCCAAAGATATACACAGACTAAAAGTGAAGGAATGGAAAAAGATATTCCATACAAACAGTAGGGAAAAAAAGCAAGAGTTGCAGTACTTGTATCAGACAAAATAGACTTCAAAACAAAGAAAGTAACAAGAGACAAAGAAGGACGTTACATAATGATAAAGGGGTCAATCCAACAAAAGGATATAACCATTATAAATATCTATGTACCCAAAATAGGAGCACCCTCATATGTGAAACAAATACTAAAAGCATTAAAGGAGAAAATAGAATGCAATGCCTTCATTCTAGAAGACATCAACACACCACTCACTCCAAAGGACAGATCAACCAGACAGAATATAGGTAAGGAGACAAAAGCACTGAACAACACATTAGAACAGATGGACCTAACAGACATCTACAGAACCCTACACTCAAAAGCAGCAGGATACACATTCTTCTCAAGTGCACATGAACATTTTCTAAAACAGATCATATACTAGGCCAAAAAGAGAGAGCCTCTGTGAATTCAGAAGGATTGAAATTGTGCCAACCAGCTTCTGAGGCCACAAAGGTATGAAACTTGAAATAAATTATGCAAAGAAAATAAAAAAGCCCACAAACACATGGAAGCTTAACAACATGCACCTAAATAACCAATGGATCAATGACCAAATAAAAACAGAGATCAAGTAATATATGGTGACAAATGAAAACAATAACTCAACACTGCAAAATGTATGGGATGCAGCAAAAGCCGTGCTAAGAGGGAAATATACTGCAATACAGGCCTACCTCAGGAAAGAAGAACAATCCCATATGAACAGTCTAAACTCACAATTAATGAAACTAGAAAAAGAAGAACAAATGAGGCCCAAAGTCAGTAGAAGGAGGGGGAAAAAGATCAGAGAATAAATAAATAAAATCGAGAAGAATAAAACAAAAGAAAGAATCAATGAAACCAGGAGCTCATTCTTCAAAAAAATAAACAAAATAGATCAACCCCTAGTCAGACTTACCAAGAAAAAAAGAGTCTACACACATAAACAGAATCAGAAATGAGAAAGGAAAAATCACTACAGACACCACAGAAAAACAAATAATTATGAGAGAATACTATGAAAAATTATATGCTGACAAACTGAATGATGTAGAAGAAATGGACAACTTTCTAGAAAAATACAACCTTCCAAGGCTGACCCAGGAAGAAACAGAAAATTTGAACAGACCAATTACGAGCAATGAAATTGAATTTGTAATAAAAAAAACTACTTAAGAACAAAACCCTTGACCAGATGACTTCACCACTGAATTTTACCAAACAGTTAGTGGAGACCTAATATCCATCCTCCTTAAAGTTTCCAAAAAGTAGAAGAAGAGAGAATACTTCCAAACTCATTCTCTGAGGCCAGCATTACTCTAATACCAAAACCAGGCAAAGACACCACAAAAAAAGAAAATTACAGACCAATATCCCTGATGAATAGAGATGCAAAAATACTCAACAAAATATTAGCAAACTGAATTCAAAAATACATTAAAAAAATCATCCATCATGATCAAGTGGGATTCAACCCAGGGATGCAAGGATGGTACAACATTCGAAAATCCATCAACATCATCCACCACATCAACAAAAAGAAGGATAAAAACCACATGATCATCTCCATAGATGCTGAAAAAGCATTTGACAAAATTCAATATCCAATCATGATAAAAACTCTCAGCAAAATGGGGATAGAGGGTAAGTACCTCAACATAATAAAGGCCATATATGACATACCCACAGCCAACATCATACTTAACAGCAAAAAGCTGAAAGCTTTCCTCTAAGATCAGGAACAAGACAGGGATGCCCACTCTCCCCACTTTTATTCAACACAGTACTGGAGGTCCTAGCCACGGCGATCAGACAACATAAAGAAATAAAAGGCATCCAGATTGGTAAGGAAGAAGTTAAACTGTGACTGTTTGTAGATGACATGATATTGTACATAAAAAAACCCTAAAGAATCCACCCCAAAACTACTAGAACTAATCATTGAATTCAGCAAAGTTTCAGGATACAAAATCAACACACAGAAATCTGTTGCATTCCTACATACTAACAATGAAGTAGCAGAAAGAGAAACCAGGAAAACAATTCCATTCACAATTGCAACAAAAAGAATAAAATACCTAGGAATAAACCTAACCAAGGAAGTGAAAGACCTATACCCTGAAAACTCAAGACACTCATGAGAGAAATTAAAGAAGACACCAATAAATGGAAACATATCCTGTGCTCATGGATAGGAGAAATTAATATTGTGCAAATGGCCATCCTGCCTAAAGCAATCTACAGATTCAATGCAGTCCCTATCAAAATACCAACAGCATTCTTCAACAAACTACAGCAAATAGTTCTAAAATTCATATGGAACCACAAAAGATCCTGAATAGTCAAAGCAATCCTGAAAAGGAAGAATAAAGCTGGGGGATTATGCTCCTGACTTCGAGCTCTACTACAAAGCCACAGTAATCAAGACAATTTGGTACTGGCACAAGAGCAGGCTTATACACATCAATGGAACAGAATTGAGCATTTATGATCAGTTAATATATGATAAAGGACCTATGAATATACAATGGGGAAATGACAGCCTCTTCAAAAATTGGTGTTGGCAAAACTGGACAGCTACATGTAAGAGAATGAAACTGGATTATTGTCTAACTCCATACACAAAAGTAAATTCAAAATGGAATGAAGACATGAATGTAAGTCATGAAACCATAAACTCTTAGAAGAAAACATAGCCAAAAATCTCTTGAATATAAACATGAGCAACTTTTTGTGAACACATCTGCTTGGGAAAGGGAAACAAAAGCAAAAATGAACAGAAGGGACTACATCAAATTAAAAAGCTTCTGTACAGCCAAGGTCACCACCAGTAGAACAAAAAAGCATCCTACAGTATGGGAGAATATATTCATTAATGACATATCCAACAAGGAGTTAACATACAAAATATATAAAGAAGTCACACACCTCAACACCCAAAAAGCACATAACCCGATTAAAAAATGGGCAGAGGATATGAACAGACAATTCTCCAAAGAAGTTCAGATGGCTAACAGGCACATATAAAGATGCTCCACATCACTAATTATCAGGGAAATGCAAATTAAAACCACAAGGAGATATCACCTCATACCAGTTAGGATGGTCAACATCGAAAAGACAAGGAACAACAAATGCTGGCAAGGATGCGGAGAAAGGGGACCCTCCTACACTGCTGGTGGGAATGTAAGCTAGTTCAACCATTATGGAAAGCAATATGAGGTTCCTCAAAAAACTAAAAATAGAAATACCGTTTGACCCAGGAATTCCACTGCTAGGAATTTACCCAAAGAAAACAAGATCCCTGATTCAAAAAGACATATGCACCCCTATGTTTATCGCAGCACTATTTACAATAGCCAAGATATGGAAGCAACCTAAGTGTCCATCAGTAGATGAATGGATTAAGAAGATGTGGTACATATACACAATGGAATATTATTCAGCCATAAGAAGAAAACAAACCCTACCATTTGCAACAACATGGACGGAGCTAGAGGGTATTTTGCTCAGTGAAATAAGCCAGGTGGAGAAAGACAAGTACCAAATGATGTCACTCATATGTGGAATATATAAGGACAAAGGAAAAACTGAAGGAACAAAACAGCAGCAGAATCACAGACTCCAAGAAGGGACTAGCAGTTACCAAAGGGAAAGGTTTGGGGAGGGTAGGTGGCTCGGGAGGAGAAGAAGATTGAGGAGTATTATGATTGGCACACATGGTGTTGCGGGGGGCGGTTCACAGGGAAGACAGTATAACACAGAGAAGACAAGTAGTGACTCTGTGGCATCTTACTACACTGATGGACAGTGACTACAATGGGGTGTGGAGGGAATTTGATAATATGGGTGAATGTAGTACCCACAATGTTTTTCACAAAAGTGTATATGAATGATACCTTAATAAAAATAAATAAAATAAAATTTCTCTTCAACCCCCCCCTCCCCACTGCCAGTCTCAAGAAAAATTTTCTTGTCACATATTACAATTAAGAACTGGTGACAATGGCTTTTTCACATATGTGTCTACTTTAGCTCTAAGTCACTTTTTAGGAGGTTAAGTGTAGTACAGACCATCCTGGGCAAGAACGTGTGAGAATTTTAGAGGCATACTATATTTTGAAAGTTTCTTGAGGTTCTTTAGTATTTTCATCTCTTGCCCAAATGTTTATTCTACGTTGTGTAAACAGTAAAGAAAATAGACTAAATCTGGGCATTTCATAATCAGTGGTTAGCTACTGATGTAGTTCAGAATTAAGCAATCAACACCGATTATGGAGTCATTTGGCAAACCTCTAATTCTTTCTCTTTGAAGCCAACAGTGCCTGAACCCAAGCACGCCAGTAGATAAAATAAGAAATGCAGGAGATTTTGAATTCACCTGTTTCAGTATGAGGAATAGCTTGACTCCTTGCAATTCTAACACTTAAAAATATTGTAAAATTAGTTATTTTTAAAAAATAGAATGTTAACATTACGTTGGTCTCTGTAACACAATTGACTTCAGTTCACATTGCTTTAAAATGTATATATTATAAAAGTGTACTTAATTTTTATATACACACAAATTGTGCATGTAGAACTTAAAAAGTTTTAAATAAATAGTAGTCTTAAAAAAAAAAAAGCACTATGCTGAGGAGGTCATGAATACACGGGCAGCGTACCCAGACTGCCTGGAGATGCCTGCCTGCATGTAATCACTGGTCCCAGCATGCTGGGCAACTCCCCTTTTTGGACTCTTCAAAACTACATCACACCAGGCATCCAAAACTTCCAGGTGGCCCTGGACTGCCCCGGATATCCTCTGCCCAGAACACTTTGCGGAAGGTCAGCTTACCTTCAGCTGGAAAAGGTAGCCTGATGCATGCGTGGTAGCTTTGTTCCGAGGCCTTGAGAGGTGTTACACCTGAGCCAAAACTCCACCTAGGCCAAGACAAAGAAGACAGCTTGTACAGGCTTCCACTGCATCGTACACTAATGATACTGGGGACATCTGCGAATTGGGATCAGGTATAAAAACTTCTCAGACTGAAACTGAAGGTCTATTTACCAAACAGCAGTTTGAACCTCAACACAGATACAAGTATCACAAGAATAAGCAGGGCACAGACTCCCACGCCGTGGCAAAGCAAAGTTAAACAACCAATTGTTCTACAAATCGACACACCAGAGCAGAGGCTACAAAAAAGCCAGATAGATTCACATTCCTTTATGTTTTTTGTAGCCTCTGCTCTCACCATCTAAGACAACACACTATAAAGAGATGAGAAGTGGGAATATTTGTGATAAGAGAAGCTGGTAAGCTCCGATATCCAGTATCCATTCCACTGGGTGATCAATCTGAAAGTTAAGCAAGGGAACTTGTATCTTCTTCAGAATGTCTCTGAGCCAGTCAAGTCCTTCACAGGCAAAGGAGAGCAGAGTCCATAAGGCTGAATAATGCTCTCCTTGCCTGAGAGCTCATACACTGGAGTCCGTCAGGAAATCTTTAAATATCAATGATGCAGTAAATTCCCTGGATATAAATTTAAATGGAAAAATAATAGGATATATAGACTCCACAGAGCACTAACGTCTAAAACACTACACACACAGTTGCATATATATAACTATAATATGCTTCTCTATAATAACATATGGTATATATACACCACATCATTTTAACAGTGGTTATGTCAGGATGCTGGAATTACTGATAACTTTCACTTTCTCCTTTGTACTTTTATGTCTTACAAATTTTATTAGTGAACAAATTTCTTTATATTCAAAAAGTTTAATTTTAAAAATGAACAGAAATTTCAGTACAAATAAAATGAAAGTGGAACGAATGAAAACCCATGAAAATTCTAAAAGTCAAGAATTTTAAATGACAGAGTTAAAAATAAGTACAGTAGAAGGTATGTGTTGGAACCACAGTTAAAAAGTTAAAACATTGAAGTAATAAAAAGGGAAAAAAAGGAGAAATAAAAATCTGAAAATAATAAAATACCATAAGAGTAAAGAATAAAATTAAAAAACCTTAAAGGCTGGCAGTAAGAACTTGTGGGTGACCTAAGGCAAGGAGAAAGCAGGAAGATGAAAGCTTACGCAGGAAGGAAGTGAATGAAGAGAGATTAGAGCAGACACTGTGGCCAATAGACTGTTGCAGAAAGCAGGACGCGGCGCCTCTGCCAACTCCAGGGAGGAGGGCCGGCCCTGACGAAAAGGAGCCCCCGCCTTCCTGAAGCTTCTGCACTTGGAGCCGTTCAGCCCCTGGAACCTGCTGGCCTCTTACAAGGTTGAGCAAAGAAATGTGCTTCCTCCAGAACAACCAGTTTCGACTTTATTTCCCTCACTTGTTTACCAAACACAGACTGTCTGCTGGAGAAGTTTCCCTATCTCACTTTCTCTCTTGTAATATTCTGTTCTAGTCATCATCTCCGTAATTTATGCACTTGCTCTCTTAATGTCCATTTCTCTTAGATAATAAGCTTCATGAGAACAGAGGTCACACTCTTCACCTTCAGAGAACACAGTACTGGTACTTACAGGCCCTTGACAAGCATTTATGGGTGGGGGTTTGGGGGAGAGACGGAAGGAGGACGAGTGTGTATGCGGGTGCACATGCAAATGTGCCAGGCCCTGCACTATCCGCACTGTATCTTTGTGGCCCAGCCGCTCCCACAGCGCTTGGCATACCACAGGCTCCCCGTGGTTGGCTACACCCTAGACACTGGGATGGAAACGAGAGCAGAGAACTGTTCCTGCCTTTCGGGAGCCAGATGTAAGGGGGGGGAAACATGCAGCCATTTCAGCAACTGTCCCAAAGTACAAACTGGGCACCATGGACAACAGAGAGGAGCGCCACTGCGCGTGGAGTTGGAAGGAGCCTCCTGTGCTCCAGCCGAGTCAAGCATGCCAGGAAGCTTTCTGAGTAAAGGACGGAGGAAAAGCATTCCAGACGACGGACGATATGTGAAGAGAGGGGCTGAGGGCTCATGAGTCACACAACGTGGCCGCAAACACAAGGTGCTGCAGAGCAGCAACACGAGCCTGGGCCAAGGCCAGAGGCCACCATGCTAAAAAGCTTGGCTTTGTCTTGTGATGACAAGACTTGGGGTGACAAGTGTGAGAATGACATGATCAGATTTGCATTTTCTAAAGGGCACTCGGCCAAAGCACAGCTAAGGAGCTGGAAGGGCAAGGAGGTGTGGACACTTAGAATTCATGTGAGCCATGCTGGCGGCTTGGATATGGAAATGGCAGGAAAAGCGAGAAAGAATAAACTCAGGGGGTATTAAAAAGGGAGAACAGGCAGGAGAGAGTGCCTGGGGTGTGGGGACTGACGGGGGTCTGTGGGTGTGCCCCAGGATTCTGCCCGAGCACCTAAGTGAACTATGAGGCCATTAACCAAAAATCAAGAGGGAAAGAACAGAATATTTTGGGGTATATGGCCTTTTAGGTTCCCCAATCTGGAATGGTGGAATACTTGAAAAGAGGGCAGTCAGGGGTGAGGCGGAATCTGGTAGTATCGTGGATGATAGTTACACATCTGGGTGTAGAACTGCCTGGGGGGACAGTGGGCAGAAAGGGCCTGAGGGACTGAGTGGGGAACCCTGTGGAACGTGTGTTTCATCTCCACATCAAATCATGCTTTGCTTGGTATAGATGTCTTCCACTGATCATAGAGAATTCCATGATTTAATTTTAGTAATGTACATGCAGTGCTGTCACTTCTGCTATTTATAAAAACTCGAGGCTAATATTTTAATCTTTTTAAATGTTTTAATTATTTGTATGACTAAAACTTAAAAAACATACTGCACATGGTCACTGAATATCTTTGGTTTAATTCAAAAATAAACATGTAGACACAGACAACCTTGGAATGATTTCCTCCTGGCCTCTTCCTTCCTCTGCTTGTCTACTGTTGTTTTTATTACTCAAATATTATTACAACCGTGCCCTGCTTTTGGGACAGAGAAAGCCACTCGGCAAACTGCTGTTTCAAAGTTCTTAAAGAGCTGCTGGAACAAAGCTCCGCAGAGCAGAGCAGGTCCGTAGTTATTAGCATGTTCATAAACTGAGACCTAAGGTCAGACTCCTTATTTTCCTTCCAAAAAGTCACCTACTTATGTCATTGATGATGCTTTTTTTGCTACAGTCAATAGATTAGCGCCTATGTGATGAATAAATTTCCAGAGGCATTTATGGTTTAAAAAATAAGAACATCCAGGAGATTTTTTTAATACTTAAAGGTACTTGTTGAATTAAAATATTCCAAGGGTTTAGGCAGCTCTGCAGACAACTTCAGGAGAAAGACCTGTTGTCCTTTAACAGCCTCGTGATCTCATGAGGAAAACCTCCTTTCCTTTGTTAACATTTGTAATAAAAACTGTGGCAGCACCAGGCTGAAGCAATTTATTAACTAATGCAATACCATTAAACATTAAAATTATTATTGTCCTTTACACTAGAAGTTTTCAAAGAGGCATGGAGGTAGGGATAATTTATTTGGCAAGAGGCACAAAATGCTTCTATGTTAGTTAACAGAAAAATTCACAAAACATTTAGTAATTCTCTTGAATACTGAAAATCAGTATGACATCTCCACCAATCAGAAGGCAGGGCTATTTTGTGCATAACGTGTGGCACCACCAAAGTTGGCCAGTATTTAGGCCAAGAGGAGCCACTTAAGCGACTCGGGAGTCAATCATATTTGCCTGATTGAAAAAAAAAATGATGGGAATGAACTGGAAAATAAGGGTGAAAGTAGCAACCACATTGTTTTATTTTTCTTGTGAAATCTTGGTAAGAGTGTATATCAATGATACTGTAATAAAAAAAAATGATGGGAATGAGAAGGTGCTTTTTCTACTGTTTCAGTTCTTGAATCCTGACCTACCACGTCGGCAGAGGTGGGTAGAAGTCACGTTCCCTCTGATAAAGCCTAGACCCTTAAAAGGTCCTCTGAGCCCTCATAAATATAAACTCTTCCTCCCATCCTTTTGTGCTATTAACAATTTTTCCTCCTAGAAAAGTATCAAGGCAGTTATTTTAAAAAATGACTCTGACTCCCACACACAGTGCCCAGTCACACCAAGCCCATTTCTGTCTCTGCCCTTCGCACACACACTTTCCTCTCCCTCCCCTCACCGTGGCCCCACATTCAGTGGCTCCCCACTCCCAACACTCGCTCTCAGCATTTAGGGCCAACCTGAACGTCCTCACCTCTGAATCTTCTTTCTCCATCCCACCTCAGTTCAACTGCTTCCTCAATGGTGAGTCTTCCCTTAGAATTGGGTTGTTGTAAAGATTAAATGGACTCATCTATAGAGTGCTGAGAACACTGCCTGGAATATAACATGTTTTGTCAGAGCATCGGCTGCATCACCACCACGTAAATACCTTCTACAGACTCACTGTAGCTTGACTTCTGTCCCATCACTTAGCCTTTCTCCTTACTTCTTTACTCAAGATCCTCCTTCTCTTTGTTTCTACATTCCACAAATAAATGAAATCATATGGTATTTGTCTTTCTCCACCTGGCTTATTTCACTGAGCATAATACCCTCTAGATCCATCCATGTTGTTGCAAATGACAGGACTTCTTTTCCTTTTATGGCTCAATAATATTCCACTGTGTATATGTACCACATCTTCTTTTTCCATTCATCTACTGATGGACACTTTGGTTGCTTCCATGTCTTGGCTATTACGAATAGTGTGGCGATTAACATAGGGGTGCATATGTCTTTTCGAATCAGGAACTTTGTTTTCTTTAGGTAAATTCCTAAAAGTGGAATTACTGGATTGAATGGTATTTCTATTTTTAGTTTTTTGAGGAACCTCCATACAAAGGGGCACAGTACAACCTGGTCACGGGGACAGCATGGAGAACACAGCCAATGGTTCTGTGACATCTTCTTGTGTTGACAGTAACTGCACTAGAGGGGCTGAGGGTTTAATAATGTGGGTAACTGTTGAACCACTGTGTTGTACATTTGAAGCCAATATAATATTGTATAGCAATGACACTTCAATCAAAATAAAGGATTCTCCTCAGTGAGGGCTTCCCTGCTTACCTATCTGAAACCTCAAAATCCCTACTATGATTTTTAAATTCTAGCACTTCCTACTCTATACATCATACATTTTACTTCATTATGTTGTGTTATCTTGTTTACTGGACGTCTCCCTCATAGAATAGAAGTTCCACGATGGCAGTAAATAGTTGCTCAATGAATGAATGAATGAATGAATGAATGAACGCGTCAGCATTTAGCCTCACCATATCCCCAGAGAACTTAACACAGCATCTGGCTCAGTGGATCAGGTGAGTGACAGAAAGGTCTGGAAGCCTGAGGCCATTCCAGGGAACAGCACTTCTGGATGGGAGGTCCCAGGGAGAAATACTCTGCCAGTCACATCAGGAAGGTGCTTGGCAGTGGGAAGAGAGAAAAGAATTCTCAACACGGACTTGACAACATCGTGCTATTTTTCATGACAATGGTTGCTAGGGAAGGCTCTGGGTCTGAGGAACATTGTTTATATTTAATAATGTAACATTTATAATGATTACTGATACACAGTATTTAGCAAAGAGAAATAAAGCTGACATATATACTGTTTGCTTCAAGACATAAATGGAAAGTGAGATGAAAACCCTCATATCACTATATGATGGGCACAGGTTTTTAAAGCATGATCCAAGGCAATCTTCTCATCCTATCACTTGGTGTTTCTGTACTGAAATCATCTCCGAGATGCCATAAAACACTGAAAATGGCGCAGGCAGGTAGTGCAGGGTAGGTTTTAAATAGGCAATCATCACTTTTGAATGCCCACATAACTTAACATTTTCTTATCGATTTTTAAATCAAAAGGTTTCAGAGGAAATCTTTCAGGAAAGTGTCACAAAGTGCTGAGCAGAAATGGCATGGAGAAAAGCAGGGTTTGTTAACCAGAATGAAATAATGGAACTTGGAACACAAAATTCCAGCTTGCTCACCGGATCTGCCGTGCTCTGCTCACGTAGGGCGCAGTCCTAGTCAGGAATGTCAGGTCCTAAATAATTCTATCCTGAATGACATGGAAACTGATAAAAATAACCCAACAGCTAAGGCAGAGCAAATGTCCTCTCACACAGATCAGAAAGAAGTTTTGAATCTCAACTCACTTAATGGCTGTGTGACTTCAAATAAGAAATGTAACCCCGCTGAGCTTCCTTCGCCTCATCACAAAGGGAGATAACACGTGAGGGCTGCCTATCCCAGGTGCTTTCAAGTTCTTATAAAATGCCGTGTGCAAAGACATTTGGTTAAGCTCGGGAGTGCTATACAAAGGGGTAAGTTTCGTTCTTGGAGGTCTTGGTCACCCGAACCTTGCCTCAGTAAGTGGCCTCTCTGTCCTCAAGCCTGCTTTTTTTCTGACCTCACATTGGTTCAGGGTCACATTTCTTAGCTATTGAAGTCATTTCTTTAGAGCCCGCCTCTGCCCAGCTCCCTCTCGGACTAGAACTTACTCCTCTGGCTTCCGTTTGACTCAGCATTTCATTGCTGCCTGCTCGGAGCCTGCCACCCTCAGACCTGCGTGGGTAAACCAAGGACGCACTCCCCTGCCTGCAGTAATCTACCCGGTGTGTGAGGGTGGAGGACAGTAGCACGGAAGTACACTTCTCTCCCAGAGAATGAAACTAATTCCTTATCTTTAAGAAGACTTACTCGAGAGGACTTCCAATTTCTCATGAAATAAAGTAGAAACCATTATTCTTTCTGTCTGACTCTCACTTCAGCACTGGGTTGAATGTATTTATCAACGAAAGCTAGAAGGCATTCCTGTTTGCAAAAGAGACTTTAATAGAAAAGCCAGAACGGATGGCTAAAGCTAGCCATGACATCCATGAACGAGTTTCTACTTCCCATAAATAATAATACTCAACAGACACAGCACTTACCATGTGCCGTGCCTTCTCATTTCTCTTCACAACTATTACCCCTATCTTAGGAAGAAACTGAGGCACAGAGAGATTTAGAAGTTTATGCAAGGTCAAACAGCTAGTAAGGAACAGAGCTGGATTCAAACTCCAGGGTCTAGCTCCAGAATCTATAGTTCTGTTGCATTACCACTACTATTAGTAGTAGACACCACTACTAGAAATTGCTATGTAACAGATTACCCTGAAACCTAAATGCTTAAAGTGGCCTCACAGTGTCTATGGGTCAGGAATTCGGGCTCAGCTTAGCTGGGTCCTCTGTTCAAGGCCTTTCACAAGCTGCAGTCAAGGTGTCACCTGGGGCTGTGGTTAACTCAAGGCTTGACCGGTGAAGGATCCACTTCAAGCTTGCTCACATCGTCACTGATAGGACCCCGATTCTTAGAGGCTGCTGGACAGAAGTCACCCCAATTCTGTGCCAACAAGTCAGTTTGCAAAGTGGGCAATCTGAGAAGGCAACAGCCAGCCCAGCAAACCGGGAGTCACAGTTACTGTAACACAACCTTAGAAGCAACATCCAACCCCTTTGGTACATTCCACTCTTCAGAAGCAAGTCACCAAGTCCAGCCACGCTCAAGCGGAGGAGCTCACACGAGTATGAAGGGCAGGAGATGATGACAAATGGGAACCATGTCAGAAGCTGCCTATCCCCATAACTAGCAACAGCTAACGCTTACTGAGGGCTTACTCTGGTACTAGGTAGTAATCCAGGTATTTTACATACAGTAATTCATTTAATCCTCAGTCAACAGACGAACTGACAACAAGGAGAGCCATCACCACACAGTGCTGGGAAATGAAGCCTGGCTTTCCTGGGCCCACCAGAGAAGGCGTATGTTAGAAGGCCTCAAAGCGGTCACAGCCTGACTACCACAACCGTCCCCACTAAGAACCCTTGGCCACCTCCAGCTGAAGGCGAACAGCACCTCCTCACAGCAACTCCTTTAGCTCCACCAGTCTTGGGGGTAGGGAAGAAGAATTCTAAAAAATATGTTTGAAAGCCACTGTTTCTCATTGACATTACGACTCATAAAATCAAAAAATCTTTAATTCAGTTTAAAACTGAATTAAGAATCACCTTAAGTTTTCCATATGAAAAGCTTTCAAAGATTCAAGACACCCAAATGAATTGCAGTTTTAATTTAGTTCTAAATTTGCTTAGATCTTACTTCTCTTCAAAAAGAGCTGTCTCTCAGTTGGCCAACCTTAAAGAAAGATAAGAGACAGCAAGCATTTCCTCTGGAAGATTCCCAGTTACATGTAATCGGGGCTCGGGGGGACTGACACATTGACCAGACTCGCTCTCTGCAGCCCTGCCCTCCAAATTAGAGGCCTGAGCAAGAGGTAGAGCCACTTAGGACCAGAGAGAATCCTCCCTATTTTTAATAAGGACTAAAGCAGTTGCTTATTATGCGAGCTATGTGCAAGGCATCCCAGATCCCCAGGCCGCTGGGTGTGTGTCTATTTCCAAGCCTCTGTTATTTGCGATGACGCATCCTTTAGACATCTACAAGCCAGTTCCTGGTCAAGTTAAAATTATCAGCAAATGAATATAGATCCAAAATCCTAAATAAAACATAAGCAAATTAAAATTAACAGTTTATTATTATGAGTAAAAATGTTTACCAAGAGGAGTTAATGCAATAATGCAGGAAAGATTCTCTCTTAGTGTACAGATCTTCCTCAACTTAATGATGGGTTTATCTGGACATAAGCGGAAAGTGTTTGATACACCTGACCTACGAAGTAAGCATCACAGCTCAGCCCAGCCCAGCTCACACGTGCTCAGAACACTTACCTGAGTGGGCACAGCCAACTCACACACAGTCTATTTAATAATGAAATGCTCAAAACCTCATGTAATGCATTGAATCCTGGGCTGAAAGTGAAAATGAGAACGGTTCTGTGGGTGCAGAAAGGCTGGGGATGCGTTGGCTGTGGGCCATCGTAATGGCCTGGCTACCTGGGAGCCGGGGCGGCCACCCCAGCCCAGCATCACGAGGGAGGGTCTGACCGCACGTCACTGGACTGAATGACTCAGAGTTCAAAGTACGGTTTCCCAGAACGCGTAGCACTTTCTCACTACCCTAGAGCTGAAAAATCCTAAGTCGAGCCATTGTAAATTGGGGACCATCTGTATCAATGATTTATCACATTCATAAATGAAACGAGTAATAACATCTCAGTAGAAGCCAAAAAGGTATTTGTTAGAATTTGGCAGCTATTCATAATTAAAGAAAAAGTGTGTAAGTCAACTGGGATAGAGGAAGCCTACTTTATCATAGCAAAGAATATTTATCTAAACTACTATATTTGACAATGAAACACTAGAATTCCCTACAAAGTCAGAATTAAGACAAGGGTTTTCTTTATCGCATTATTTTACAGAACAAATTATTTTACATATTTACAGCACAAAAATGAAAATCTAAATGTTAGCAACTGAGTATTAAAGTTTATGATACACTCATAATATGGAATACTATGCAGCTATTATTATTATGTACATGTACATACACATATCCATGCATGAGACCCATACACTATATAAATTCATACATATGTGGAAATATATCTGTAAATACAAAATATGAGGGAGTGTAATTGTACACAAGAGTTCTGAAAGTAAGTAGACTGCTCATTTCATAGTGGTTCCTTTAGAAGAGGAGGATTGGCAGGACCGGAGGATCAGAACAGAAAGATCCCGCGTGAAGTCGATCCTGTACAAAGAATTCTGTACTGTTTGAAGACTCATGGAACAGGGAGATATATATGTAATGTTTAAGGCAATTTTTAAAACAAGCCAAAGACTATTGACTGAAGTAATAGTTATTTCCATTTGAAAACATACGTGGAAGACATTCTAATACATCAAAAAATAATCCAAATGATGTATCCCCAAATTTTTACTTTGTTGTAGTTTTATGATGGAATTATGGGTACATTTTTCCATTTGCTTTTTGTGTTCTCCAACTTCTATTAACCATGTACTTATTTTGTAACTAGAGATGAAAGAAAACTTTGGTATTTGATTTCTAGACTACACCTAACAACTATGGGAGTTTATAGGAAAATCTGTCTATTTTAATCTAGTTTCTAGAAGGGTCATGATGCCTCCTAACTCTACTGCAATCCTATACAACTACTGGGAAAGCGAAATGCTTCCATTTTATTGCAGAGCCAGGTCCCTTTTCTGGACCTGCTTAATATGGTCATCCTTCATCCCTTTTCTATATGGAGTCACTCCTCAAGTTCCTTCAGCGACCCGGCCTTCACCTCACAGCGCTCTTTTCCATTCTAGCCCTGCACCACCACATGGTCCAGGCCTTTCCTCCCTTACAGCGGGCCTGCTGAGGCATCACACTGAGTCCCCTGCCAGACAGGTTTGCCCTCCCCAGCTTCCAGTCTCCGCCGTGCACCCGTACTGCCTATACCCCTCCTCCTTGTCTCTCTACCTGGCACGCTCCCTCCTCCTGGCCTACCCACACTCTTGACATCACTCTGCAGTACCTAAGCTCCACTTTTTCTTCCCAGTTAAACCTCACCCCCACCATGGTCTTACTTTCTTCACCCCTCTGCATATCCAGTTCTTCATTTAGTGCCTATTTCTTAACCATGTACTGTATCTAGACACTGACTTGGGCACAGGGAGTACTGACTAGTTTTCCAAAGTTAGTGACTGAACCACAAAACTTATAAAACTCGAGTTCACATTATCTGCTTCAACACTATTTTATTATGTCCTCCAATAGGCAGGGAGTGCTGACAGCTCCTCACCTCTCTGAATTATATACATATTGTTTCTCTGCTTTCCTCTGACTCTAGTTTCAAGAAATCGTCCCTGTATTCGACCATACATACCTCACACCTGCTAGGTGTTACACTAGATGCTAGGAATGGAAAGGTGCTTCTTGCGGAGACCTTCAGTTAACTGGGAAGGCAGACAGGAAAGTGAATATGGCAGTGAGTGGAAAGTAACAGAAATGTGTGGGAGAATAAAAGAGAGTGTATTTAATTCTCCCTGGGAAGCAAGGAAGTCTTCCCATATAAGGCAGCGCGCGAGCTGATAGCAGGTGGAGGATGAGGCCCGGCTCCCTTGCAGCAGGAATATGAGGCGCAGAGGCTGAATGACACCCCCTGTCAGGGAACCGCAAGCACTTGGGGGGATGGCCACACAGGAGGCCGGAAAGCTGGGCTGTGGCCAGATCTTACTTTGTGTTGCTTTTCCTCCAAAGAGTAAACACCAAAACATTTCAAGCAACCAGTTAGCATGATTAGATTGGGATTCTGAAAAGCACCGCCGGGGGCCACATGGAAAAGTTGGGAGGGGGAGTGATGGGGCCCCGGACAGGCAAAAAGCCAGAAGGCAGATGTTATAGCTCAGGGAGCAAGGAGAACCAAGTGAGTAATGAGGTAAAGAGCGGCGGGAATGGAGGGGAGGGAGGGAGCTGGAGAGCAGAGGCTGAGTCAGGGACCGTCTGCTGTCGGGCTCCACAGGGAGTGACAGGGGAGTCGGGACAATGACTCAGGAGTCTCAAGCAGAAAGCACAGGAGGAGAGCATGCAGAGTTTGACTGGCCCATTAGTGACACAGGAGGTCTTGGAAGCTGTCAGGTATGTCTGTGTTGAATTCAGGATTTTATTTGGGCTAAAATTAGAGATTTGGAAGTCAGCTTACGGATAGTGGTCAAGATCATGAGTATGTGTGACATTAACCAGAGGAGACGAATGGAATGAGGACGGGTGCCAAGGACCGAGCTCTGGGGAACTCAGACTATTAGGGGGTCGGAGCAAAAGGCACCAGGAATGGACCCTGGCAAGAAATGGTCAGAGAAGCGTCAGGCAGCCAGGAGAGGCTCTATACGAGTTTCCTGTTGCCATGGTAACAAATTACCACAACTAGAGTAGCTTAAAACAACACAAATGTATTATCTTACTGTTCTCTAGGTTTACAAGTCCCACACACACCTCATTGGTCTAAACTTAAGGTGTCAGCAGAGCAGCATTCCATTGTAGGGACTGCAGCAGGGAATCGTTTCCTGGCCTTTCCTAGTGGCCACCTGCACACTTGGCCTTTTCCTGCCTTCAGAACCAGCATCAAGCCCAGTGCATCTCACAACACATCGCTGCGACCTGCTTCTGTCATCACGCCACCTTCTCTTTCTCCTGCCTCCCTGTTCCACTTTGAAGGACCCTTGTGATTACAGTGTGCTACCCTGGATAATCCAGGATACCCTCCCTATCAACTGATTAGTCATATTAATCCATCTGCAACATTAATTCCCTTTTGCCATATAACCCAACATATTCCCAGGTTCCAGGGATTGGGGCATGGGGTGCAGGGTGGAGGGATTACTCTTAACTACTGCAGCTGTCATCTCAGAAACCAATCAACCAAATCGAAATATTAAAGGAATAAAGGAGTAATTGGTGATCCAGGATGAATTACTCCATCTCTTTCTGCCTGTTTCTCTACAAAATGAAGATAATAATGGTACCTACCTCACAGGGCTATTATGGATAAAATGAGCTAAGTAATATGTGTAAAGCACACAGGCCTGTGTCTGGCTTATAATTTTTTAAAAAAGCAATTAGAGAGATTGAATGAGGCAAGGACTGAAAACTGGCCGTGGGATTTGGTAATTGGGTATCTAGTAGTCTCACCACTGCAGTGTCAGGAACTCGGTGGTTGTAATCGAATTACAGTAAGATAAACACATAACATTGGAGAACAGAAGGAAACACAATTCTTTGAAGAACTACTTCGGATGGAAGGAGCAAGGGGCTGGAGCAGACATAGCTAGAGAGGGATGGGAAGTCAGGGCAGATCTGAACACGCTTCCAAGCTGTGAGGAAAGGGGCTGACAGAAAGGTTGAGTATATGAGAGAGGGAATGAGGGAATAGTTGATATACAGAAATCCCGGAGGAGATGGAACAGATGGGATCAACAGTTCACATGTGGGAATTAACTCTGAACAGGAGAAGAAACAATTAATTCTCTGAGTCCAAAGAGAAAGCTATGAGGGTGAATCCCCAGAATCAAATAGAGTTCCTTTCCTCGGCTGCTATCAAACAGTAAGAATTACTCACAGGCCTCTACTGGAGGCTGACACTTGAGTTAGTTCTCATTCACCGCCTAGTAACACGATGCCCCACACTGTCATTGGGGTTTACCTCCTTCCTCAGGAAGCTCTACTGTGTCTCTGGGTGTTCAAGTTTAGAATTAGTGAGTGAAAACCTCATTTCTTTCAGGTTCTCAACTTGATAAACAATACCTGGCTCTTCCAAAAGATTTCTCTGACCAATGTGCTTATACTGCATTGCTCTGCCCCCTCTTTTTTCTGTCTTTCTGATAGAAAAACATAAATGGAGCAGATCATCTATACCATGCAATGAGGTATACCACATGCTAACAGAGCAAGCCTTCTTTATTTAACTTTTCACCAGGGAAATCTTTAAACAAACACAAAAGTAAAGACAGTAATACAATAAACACCCATGTTCTCATCATCTCAATTACAACCTATGGCCGTTTTTCTTCTATACTCCCCCCTTACCTCTCTCCACCCCTATTTTAAAGCAAATAGGCTACCTTAAAAAACTGACTGCTAAAACAGTGATTATATACTTCATATAGCTGTTTCTCTTTCATCACATCACCAAAACACAAGATAAATAAGAGACTTTATATAAATTTGAAATAGCACAACAGAAATATTAATAAAGCCTCATTCTTTAAAAAATCATTCAAAAATTATCAAGAATTGTTAAATTATTAAAAATTGCATCATTTCAGAGCTGGTAGACAATTTTTCATATTTTTGTTACTTCAATTGCTCCACAGAAATGCCTACTTATCCATACACTGTGGGCACCCCAGTGGTATGGTTTGGAATGGAGTAATTTTGGTGACTATTCTGCTGTTTAACATGCACCATTATTTTAATGTAAAGTTGTTTTAATAGTCCAACAATGCCATCAAGTGCTGATGTCTGAAAACCCTCCCATATGCATAACTTTGGAAGAAAAGTTAATGTGATAAATCTCTCTGAGGAAGGCCAAACTCCTCAACAGCTGACACCATTTGTTCAGAATAAACATACTGAAAAACAATGGAACTGATGCTGAGACACTTAAATGCAGCAGATACATCTTTAACCTTTAAAAATCCTGGAGTATCTGGGTAGGAAAAATGGAAAAAAAATACTGGAGACTAGGCTGCAAGGTCAGTATCGCTGCAAGGTCAGTATCGCTGCAACAGATCCACAGTCTCCGGAGAGGTACTCCAGCCTATGCCTCCAACACCACCATTTGTTTTACATTTATTCCTACTGGATTTTATGCCAGATCTTCAAGAATATATCACCTTCATAAAATGCAATTGTTCTGCTCTCAAAATTAATGCAGACACCTAAGTGTACATCATTGTACAACATTATTTTATAGCCTCTTCAAGATAATCAAAAGAAGAAAAGATTTAAAATTAAAAAAATTTTATCTTTAATTAAAATAGCTTGTTCCAACTTAATTTGTCAACCTTCCTTGCAGCTAAGTATAACCCTGTAACCAAGCTCTGGCCAATAGGATGTAAATAAAAGTGTTATGTGGCAGTTCACAGGACCCTTTCTGTTTAAAGGTAGTTGGTATATTTTAAACAAATGATACTGGGAAAACCTGACAGCTACATGCAAAGGAATGAAATTGGACCCTTACCTAATACCATATATAAAAATCAATCCAGTATAGATCAAAGACCTACATAAGAGCTAGAACTATAAAAATCTTAGAAGAAAACAGGGGAAAAGCTTCATGACATTAGATTTGGCAATGATTTTTTGGATATGACACAAAAAACATAAACAACAAAACAAAAAAATAGATAAATTGGATTACATCAAAATTTAAAATGTTTATGCATCAAAGGACACTATTAACAGAATACAAAAGCAACCCATGGAGAAAATATTTGCAAATCATTTATCTGATAGAGGATTAATACCCAGTATATAAAGAACTCTTACAACTCAACAAAAATCCAATTAAAATATGGACAAAGGAGTTAAATAATTTTCCAAAGAAGATAAATAAATGGTCAATAAGTATATGAAAAGAGATTTATTTCACCATTCATTAGAAAAAGCAAATAAAAACCACAATGAGATACCACCTCATATGCATTGGGATGGCTATTAATCAGAAAAACAAAATAACATGTTGGCAAGGATGTGGAAACTGGAACCCTTGTGCGCTGCTAGTGGTAATGTAAAATGGCACAGCCACTAAGGGAAACAGGATGACCATGCCTCAGGAAGTTAAAAATAGAGTTACCATATGATCTGCCAGTTCCACTTGTGGATGAATATATAGCCAAAAGAATTGAAAGCAAAGACCCAAACAGATACTTGGACAGCCACGTTTCATAGCAGCGTTACTGACAATTAGCCAAAAGGAGGAAACCACCCAAGTGTCCATTGATGGACGAATGGATAAACAAAATGTTGTAGTTTATTCAGCTTTAAAAAGGAAACGCTGACACATGCTTCTACATGGGTGAACCCTGAAGACATGATGCTAAGTGAAATAAACCAGTCACAAAAAGACAAATGCTGTGTGATTCCACTTCCATGAGGTCCCTAGTCAGATTCATAGAGAGAAAGCAGAGTGGTGGCTACCAGGGGCTGGGGAGGAAGGAATGGGGAGATACTGCTTGATGGGTAGTTTCTATTTGGGAAGATGGAAAAGTGATTCTGGAGATGGTAGTGATGGTTGCACGACAATTTGAGTATAGTTAATGCCAAGAAGCTAGCCATAGACTTAAGAATGTTAAAATGATAAATTTTAAGTTATGTGGACTTTAGCACAAACATAAAATTATAGTTGGTGCACTCTTTGCCCTCTCTTCTTTGTTCACTCCTCTTTCCTACCGGCTGGGGCTGAAACAGTCTCCTTGGGTCTCACAAGCTGTGCTTTGCACAACACAAAGGGGTACCACTTAGATAGAATATCAAGACTTTTATGTAAAAGAGAAATACTCTGTCTTGTTTTTACCACTGTTCTTTTGGATTTCTGTTAGTTGTAAACAAAACTAATTCTGATGTAACAGATTCTCTCTCTCTCTATATATATATATATGTCTATCTTACAACCCAAGTATTCATAAGCAATAACTTTCAGAGTCCAGAGGCATATGGACTATTAAAGTGAGAAAATTCCAAGTGTATGCTAAATTCTGAACATCTAGTAGCAGAAAAAAGCAATATATAAAAATCCTTTTATCAATTTATTTAGGTAATTACCTCATAGTGACAAACATTGTAAAACTACAAAATGGTTCATTTAACAGAGGCCTGGAATACTATGAAAATGTTAAAAAGAACAAGGTAGATGTTTATATGAGCAAATGTCAGAACTATTTGTACTGGATGGTCCCATTAGTGTGAGGGGAAAAAAAAGGAGACACACATGCTTCCATATGTGGAAAAGAGACATAGTAATAGCTAACGTTTACAAAACTTGGACTACATGCTAGCCTCTGTCCTAAAAGCTTTGCCTGAATTATCTCCACAAATTCTGGAAACATGCCTGTGAGGTATGCAACATCATCCCTCTGACAGCCGAGCAAAGCGAGGCATGGACAGCAACACACCTTATCCAGGGCCACACAGACGCCAGACTTGGGAGCCAGAATGCTGGGCCTGTCTACTTCTGAGGAATACAGTGAGTGTAGTAAGGGTAATGGTTATACTCTTTGATTCAGTTTGACTTTTTTTTTTATTATGAGCATGCATTATATTTGAATAAATATTTGGTTATGGGAGAAGTACCAAAGAAATGTAAGGTAATAAAACGATGGCTATACCCTAGAGAATTAAATAGGGTTGAATTCAGAAAACACAGTTAAAATTACTTCAGAGGGAGAGCAAAGACGGAGGCATGAGAGAGTGTATATCAATGATACCTTAATAGAAAAAAACTATCAATGTAATTCACCATATTAACAAAAAAAAGGAGAACATTTGTATGATTATCTCAAAAAATGCATAGAAAATCTGGAAAAAAAAGATTACTAAGAGGAAAAAAACAATCAATAGAAACTTTAAAAATATGATAGCTCTTAATACATTTAGCCCAAGCAAACAGGATCATATAATGCAGCTTTTGTCAAACAGTACGTGGATATTGAACACGGCCTGGTCACCATAAACCAAATACAGTATTTAATAACTTGCCTAGAAGGCACAAAAGAGTAAAAAGGAAAATTAGATTAATGATATCAAATTAAAATATCGGGTAAAATAAAGATCAATATATATATACAAGGCACCACGTGCTGTTTACGGGCTCTACCTACGCAGCTCCAGGGGATCACGGCAGGCCCTGTGTGCCCAGGCCTCATCGTGCTCTGGCAGATCCCCACTCTGCGTCAGGATCTAAGCCCACAGCCTCCTTCCCCGCACTCACCCTGACCGCAGAGCCACAGCAGGCCCCAGCCCTTGTTTACCTGCCATGAACAAGGAATGAACCCTCCCATACCCACCGTAACAGTCCCCATCCAATGACCTGTCTCAGGAGTTGGCATATTAACACTACAGCCTCCTCACCCGTCTGTTAGGATGATTCTGAGGCATGTACTTGAAACTATTTCCCAGTTTCCCTGTGGAATCTAACTTCAGCCTCTCGCTGGAGCAGCTGACTTGATGCACCCCTCAGTAGCTATCTTCCTGTCCTGGCGCCACTTCCCCACTCTCCTGCCCTACTTTTTTCTCCACTTTCCAAATAAACTCTATCAAATCCTTATCTCACGTCTGCTTCCAGGAGAACCCCTAATTACTACGGGAGGAGCCTTCATTCACATTTCAGTCTATGTGAAGAACACCCCCTGGATCTGTGCACTGCCCAACCTGTGAAACAGTCCACAGCAGCTCAGTAAATATATTAAAGTCTTCATTTCCACAACAACTGGAACAAGAAAGATGAAGAAGTGCCATATTTCAGTTATGAATATGATAAATGCAACCTGGAAGTCACTGTTTCAGACTAAGAGGGTTTTAAAAAAGTGAGGAATTATAATGAGAAAGAATCCACTGAAAACCCAGATGGAAGTGACAGGTTACATTAAATGGAGTAAATCTTAACACCACCCAAAGCAGCATTGCTATAAAGGCAGCATTTATTGAGCACCCATTTGTAACAATGTAGCTGGTGCTCTAATACAAAAATTTAGCATGTCCAAATTCCTGAGTTCACCCACGGAATTAGAACCAAAAGAAACAAAAAGCACTTAAGCAGTTGAGTCACATCTAAATTTTACCTTTGCTGAAACCATTTCGTTCATCAGGATGGAGGCGAGTGATGGCTCTTTAAAGCGGCCTGCTGTGTATATCCCACTACACAAAACACAGAAATGTTTGGGATTTGTATGTCCTATAGGATCATAACGAGGACTGATGTTTTAAGTTCAATGTGTTGACACCACTTCCCTAAATGCAGCAAGTAAAACTGATTAGTAAACTCGGCCCTGCCCCATGGCAGCTGTGCTGAGGTGCTGTGGCCAGGACAGGGCAAGGCCACACAGTCTATCTCAAAGTTACTTAGAACTAGTGCTGTTTCTCTTGGGAATAAAACCATCTTAGAACCTCTTCCTCAGAAACTATGCAAGTCAAATCAGCTGCCAAATCTTACTTTTAAGAGAAGACACTCTTTATGTGCCTATAAGACTTGGCGTGCAAATCAAATTCAATATTGCACTTCCGGTATTTTTAGGTCTCCATAGATTTCAAAAAAGCAACTGCGTTTTTGTCAGATCCCTTTGTATGCCTACGCGTGACTCCCTTTCAGGTCACAGGCCTAATGCGCTGGCTGGCTTCCTGTCTGAGGTCGTCGAGGACACGGACAAGAGCAGGAGGAGCAGAGCCACCGGTTTGCAATGCTGGGACCGACATGGCCAATTGTAGTGATTTTTCTTGCAACCTTTTCTGAGTCAGAGGGAATCTCCTCCACTGTGGCAGGTTTGGGTCTGGAGTGGTGTCTGCTCTCCTGCAAAATACCAAATCACAGCTACTTTGAAGGAATCCTTCAAAGACCAAACCTTTGAAGAAGAAAGAACAAGAGATGCAATTAAATTAGATTATATGATGAAGACGTAGCATTTCTTATAGTACATTCCAGGTTTGTGTGTGCATGTGGTGTGTAAATTCATTATTTTTAAACTTTAGTAGATATCAATTTATTAAGGCAGTGTGTACCAGAACTCAACTCTTTTTGAGTACCTTTTGGGGGGTGGTTTTTGTGTTTTATACAAAGTGTTCGTTTTGAACTACTCAGGGAGGCAAGATGTGTAACGCAAGCTCAAAAAAAATTAACACATTGAGCATTTACTTCATTTCATATGTAAAGCTCTAGGTATTAAGTCTGTTAAACTAAAACAATAACACTGTATTGTGGTTTTATAATATATGTAGACTTAAATGATACATGTGTAAGTTTAATATGCATATAAGAAAAATATATTCAACAACAATACAAAGGTTGGTCTGGAAGGGAGAAATGAGAGTATACTGTTAGGAGGCTCTCAATTTATTATTTCTAAAAGCAATAGGAAGAAATAATCTTATTGTTATCATGCTGACTAGAAAATCCTAACTGCAAAAAGTCTACCTGGTATTGACCCTTTAAAGTCATGAAGGACGTTTATGGTACTCCTGAAATATATCTGAAGTTTATCCTATTAAAATTACATTGTGGAACACTTCAAATGCTGGTCCACATTTTATTGACTACACACTTAACACACAGGGTGTGCTTAGGAACCAATCTTCCATATTAAGCACACACACAAAAGGCTTTAGGAAAGTAAGGTCTAAACTTACTGGTCCCCCACATTCTTACATGCCAACTGAGAATTATGACACTAACTAGTAATATGGAAATAGGCTGCTCCTTGCCACTGTCGTGCCTCAACCTTAAAATGGACCTAAAGTGGTCAACAGTGCTGGGTCTAGACTGCCAGGGATGCAAATCCCAGTTTCACCTTCTGAGAATGGTATTAAGTAAAATATATTACCATCTCTAAATCCTTTCCTCATTGTAAAATGGGGATAATTACAGTACCTCCTTCATAGGGTTGTTGTGACGGTTAAATGAGAAAGTTTATGTAAAGTACTCAATACAGTGCCTGGCACACAGTAAGTTTGCAATAAAAATTAGCTTTGCTTACTATGTTTATTGTTCAGATGGACAGATTTTATGGAGACAAAAAAGTCTCTTTGAGGTAGAAAGTTCTGTATAGAGATTCCAAAGTCCTTACAGGGTCAATGGCAACAGACCTATCAGTTACCACTTTCAGCCATTGTTTTATGTCCTAATTCTGCCAACCAAAAACTTGAACAGGAAGAGAGAATAGTAAGACAAAGCCAAGTCAATAGTAAAATCCATACCATGACTTCTTCATCCTGTCCATACACTACCCTATATAGGGGAAGGTAAAGAACTTTCTAGTTTGCCAAACTGTCACTGAATTGTTACATTTGCCCACTTAACAAATACTTAATGAAACCTTCTATGTGCAAAGCAAAACTCTAGGTGCTGTAGAAAATCTGTGCAAAAATCTAGAGGAATTTGCCCTTCCTGGAATAGGCATGTGTACTATACAGCTTACCTACACTGGTGTACCTTACACTAGGCATACACAGTACAAAGAAGTTCGATGTGCTTTAGAATCTGCGGCCGATGTAACTCAGTTTCTCCAAAATGCAAAGTTAGTACTTTGTGTTCATCAGTACAATACATGCATTCATCCAGTAAAAAATTAAGCTAGCACCCAAATAACAACTTGCTGTGTACATCCAGTTAAACTAGGAGAAAAGGCATCTCTCTACAATTAAGATATATGGTATAAAGATAGGACATAAGCCTAAAAAAGAAATCCAACACTAACAGTGATACTAAAATATACCAAAGAAGCGCTGATGACAATGAAGTTGTTGAGAGTTTGAG
Source organism: Manis javanica (assembly GCF_040802235.1). Classification (NCBI taxonomy): domain Eukaryota; kingdom Metazoa; phylum Chordata; class Mammalia; order Pholidota; family Manidae; genus Manis; species Manis javanica. Next base: position 893,524 of record NC_133170.1, on the reverse strand, counting down.
GGAAGGGCTGTATGAACGGAATAGTGTGCTGACCGTGTACTGGTCATCCACAAACTGGGAGCAGATGTCCCTGTGAATCAAATGAAAATACAGATCCTCTGTTCAGAAAAATGTTCACAGAACATATAGCAAAATGTTTACATACAAGTAATTTTATTACACTGACCATTGATTTTTCCTTATATAACAAACATAGAAAAATCTTACACTTAAGATTTATGTCTTCCTGTTTTTTCAAACAAAAATTAACAGCTTCATTCTGAAAAAAAGAAAGTAAACTGGAACAAAGTCACCTTTAATTCCACTCAAAAGAAATTTTCATTGAGAAGGTTGTTTCTCTGGATTGCAAAATGGACACTGAGGGCAGTCTGTGCATTGCTGCGGCATCTGTACCAATTTTTAGGATGACCAGAGGGAGCAAATCTTCAGGAGAGTCTTCTGGTGTTTCCTGGTGCAATGGACACCAGGATTACTGCCTACAGAAAAACTGATGAGACTTCCCCTACTCACCACCCACATGTCAGTTATGGAAGCACCGGACACTTGACACAGTTATTTCTCTCAAATCTCTCTCACAACTTTAAGCAACATTAAAAGATGTACCTCAGCAATTTACCAAAGAAGACATAAACGGGCCTTTCCTTGCCACACAGTTTTCTTTTCAAAAACACTAACAAAAGCAAAATGTTTGTCCGAAATTCAGTCAAGCTCTTCAAGATTGTTCTTGGGGAAAGTCAAGCAATTTCTGTGTACATGAGAAGAGTGTTGTTACATATTCACATTTCTTGACAAAATTATTTTAAGGGGCTCACTGGCTTCTCAGCAACAGGCAAGACTTCTTACAGGGCTATTGGTGACAAAGCCTCAACAATTAAGACTCATGCATGGAGCTTCTTTCTTGGCCAAACGCTGATACATTCTAAAGGACAGCATCCTAGCCTTCATGCCCGAATGAGTCACACGTGTTCCAACACACTGAAGTCTATCTTGCAGCAGCTGGTCCCATTTTACCACACAAAGATCACCATTTTCAACATGTGCCATGGACATAATGGGAAAAGTTGAGAAGCATCGCTTGACAAAGAGGTTTTCATCATTTTAAAGGTATTGATTGCTTTCAAAGTTTCCAAAAGGGCTTCTTAAAATAGATTTCTTTGGATGACATGATATGCATATAGTAGATGGGAACCAGGAGCAGGCTGCCCTCAGACCTGTCAGTAGTTTCACTCAGTAGCAGGTTAAAGGAAACTGCAGTAGCTGAAAAATCCTTCATGACCACTTCAAAATAGCAGAAAAAACACCAGCAATTTTGGAGTGGATGACATCACTCAACAGAATTATTCGATTTTCTTCCTCTGCCTCAAATCACAAACTAGCTTTCCATTTCCAGGGCACACAACCTCTACAAAGTTTCTGCATTTGGGTGGCTTCGTTTCAAATTATGCTGACCCTTCAGTAAATCTGCTTTGTTCAGGGTATACCATCCAGATTTGACAGAGTGTCTAAGTCTGGGGAGAGGAAATCCCGGGGCAAAATACCTCTTAAAACCGTAATCAGTCAAAGGGAGAAATAAAGTTTAAAATCCGTTTATTGCTTACAAACTGCAGTCCCGGGCCGTCTCTCTTCCCTGCTCTGGAAGAAGCAAACCCGGCCCTCCCCCTCACCTCTCAGGTACAGTAAGCCCTCCGTTACCCGCTGATGCGGAGATGACCTTCTCTCCACCCCTGAGGAATGATGCAAAAGCACTAAAGCCGTACTTCTCTCCACCCTTGAGTGCCTGTTGATATGCAGATGTACTAAAGCCAGGCAAGATATTCTGGAAATGTTACAATTTTACCCGGTGTTAGTCTGGGAAAAGGAAATCCGGGGGCAAAACACCTCTAAAAACCGAAATCAGTTAAAGGGAGAAATAAAGTTTAAAATCCGTTTATTGCTTATAAAACTGCAGTCCAGCCCATCTCTCTCTCCTGCTCAAGCAGCAGCAAAACCAGCCCTCCCATCCCCTCTCAGGTCCAGATGAGTCCCCCTGTGCCCAGGCAATGACCCACTGATATGGAGATGAACTTCTGTACCCCTCAAGATGCAAATGCACTAAAGCCATACTTTTTTCCACCTCTGAACACTTGTTGACATGCAGATGTACCAAAGCCAGGCGAGATATTCTAGAAATGTTACAATTTTACCCACGCCCACCAAGTGTAAGTCTTTTCTCACCCTTTCTGGTCCTCTCTTAAAAAATAGACCTAATACTTCACTTAGTTCTGTTCTGTGGAGCCTGGATAAGAACACTTTGAAACATTACCATGTTAACTCTTGATGCTTAGCTAATTAGGACTTTGTAGTTGTCTTTTTGATTTAAAAGAGGAAAGCTGGGGCATAAAAAGGTAATGGTGACTTGTCCAAAGTAACAGGTAATGGCAAATATTTATCAAGCACTGTTCCTAGTATTGTGTTTGGAACTGTACTGACATTTTCTGCTTTCTTATTAGCCAGGCCTTTATTTAGAGACTAGCCTATTTCTCAAATTAGGGCAATCTTTATGAAATGAGATGATACAGTATCTTCTTCTTGCATGTCAATACTTTCTCTTAATTTTTGTAGCTGCATTGAGAGATAACTGACAAATGATTATATATATTTAAGATGTACAACTTGATGCTTTGATATATACTGCCATCACCACAATCAAGCTAATTAACATATTAATCAAGCATATTAGCATCACTTCACATATTCACCATTTCCACTCCCCCACCCCAATTTTTAGGAAGAGTTGTATTTGTTGTATTTTCAAAAATATATGTGGTTTTGGGAGATTTCCGCTACTCTACTCACACCGCCATCTTGGCTCCGCCCTCCCCCACCCCAATTTTGAGAAACAATTGACACACATCACTGTATAAATTTAAGGCATACAGCGTAATGGTTTGATTTACATGAAACGGTTACAATAGGTTTAGCTAACATCCATCTTTTCATACAGATAAAACAAAAAGAAAAGAATAAAGGACAAAAAGTTTCTTCTGGTGAGAACTCAGAATTTACTCTTGACAGCTTCCCTGAGTATCACACATTAGTGTGGGCGACATGCCGCACAGTACAGCCCTAGGACCAACTTACCTTGTAGCTGGAATTGTACCTTTTGACCAACTTCCTCCAGTCCCCCCTCCCTGTATCTCCTACCCCTGGTGACCACAAGCCTGATTGCTTTTTACCTATGGGTTTTTTCCTTTCATTTTGGTTTTCAGATCCCACATGTGAGATTATACAGTATTTGTCTTTCTGACTTATTTCACTGAGCATAATGCCTTCAAGGTCCATGCATGTTGTCACAAATGGTAGGATCTCATTTTTTATGGCTGAATAATATTCCATTATAAACATATATCCAATTTCTTTATCCATTCATCCACTGATGGAAGCTTAGGTTGTGTCCATGTCTTGGCTACTGTAAGTAATGCTGCTATGAAGGTGAGGGTGGTATATTTTTGAGTTAGTGTTTTCATTTCCTTTGGATCTATTCCCAGAAGTGGAATTACTGGATCACATGTTTTATAGAAAAGTTCTATTTTTAATTTTTCGAGGAACCTCCATACTGTTTTCCATAGTGGCAGCACCAATTCACAACCTCACCAACAGCGCACAAGGTTCCCTTTTCTCCACATCCACCCCAGCATGTTACCTCTTATCTTTTTGGTGATGATCATTCTCACAGGCATGAGGCGACATCTCATTGTGGTTTTAATTTGCAGTTATTTCCTTGATGACTAGTGATGTTGAGCATCTTTTCATGTACGTCTTGGCCTTTTGTATATCTTTTTTTAAGAAATGTGTATTCACTTCTTTTGTCCATTTTTAACAGTGTTGTTCTTTTGCTATTGAGTTGTATGAGTTATGTTTTGGATATTAACCCCTTAGGAGATACATGGTTTGCAAATATTTTTTCCTGTACTGTAGGTTTTCTTTTCTCTTTGCTGATGGTGTCAAATTAAAAGAAGCTTTTAATTTGACGTCATCTCAGTTGGTTTTTTAAAATTTTGTGGCTGGTGCTTTAGTGTCATGTCCAAAAAATCATTACCAAGACTCAGGTCAGGGAGCTTTGTTCCTGTTTTCTCCATGGAGTTTCATGGTTTCAGGTCTTAACATTTAAGTTGTTAATCCATTTTGAGCTAATTTTTATAAGTGATAGAAGATATGGGTCCAATTTCATTCTTTCACATGTGACTATCCAGTTATCCCAGCATCATTTATTAAGGAGATTGTCTTTTCTCCATTCAGTATTCTTGGCTCCCTTGAAAAATATTAGCTGACCATATACCCTTGGGTTTATTTCTGGGCTCTCAATCTGTTCCTTTCATCTTTTTGTCTGTTCTCATGCCTGTACCATATTTTTTTGATGGCTATAGATTGTGATATAACTCCTGCTTTGTTCTTCTCAGAATTTCTTTGGCTATTCAGGGTCTTTTGGGGTTTCATATAAATTTTAGGAGTGTTTTTTCTACTTCTGTAAAAAATGCCACTGGAATCCAGATAGGGATTACACTGATTCTATAGAAGCTTTTGATGGTATTGGCATTTTAACAATATAAATTCTTCCAACCCATGAACATGGGAAGTCTTTCCATTTATTTGTGTTTTCTTCAGTTTCTTTCATCGATGTCTTGTGGTTTTTAGTGTAGTGGTTCTTGGTGTATAGAAATACTATTGATTTTTATATATTAAATTTGTATTCTACAACTTTACTGAATTTATTGATTAGATGTAACAGGTTTTTGGTTGAGTTTTCAGTTTTTTTCTATATATAAAATCATGTCATCTGCAAATAGAGACTTTCCAATTCTGATACCTTTTCTTTCTTGGCTGATTGCTCTATCTAAGGCTTCTGGTGTCATGTTGAACAGGAATGGTGAGAGTGTGCAACCTTGTCTTGTTCCTGTTTTTAGAGGGAAATCCTTCATCCTTTCATTATTGAGTACATTGGCTTGTCATATACGACCTTCATTTTGTTGACATTTGTTCTTTCAATGCCTAACTTGTTCAGAGTTTTTATCATGAATGGATGTTGAATTCACTTTTGCTGAATGTTTCTTCTGCATATATTGAGATGACCATTGTTTTCTTTCATTGTATTAATGTGTATCACAGATTCACATGCATGTTTTGAACCACCCTTGCATCCCAGGGATAAATCGCACTTGATCATGGTGAATGACCCATTTAATGTGCTGCTAAATTGAGTTTGCTAGTATTTCATTGAGAATTTTTGCATTTACATTCATCAGGGATTTGGCCTGCTTTCTAGTAGTGTCCTTTTTTGGTTTTGTTATCAGGATAATGCTGGCTTCATAAGAGTTTGGGAATGTTCCCTCTTCTCTGATTTTTTGGAATGGTTTGAGAAGGATTGGTCTTAGTCTTTCTTCAATTGTTTAGTAAAATTCCTAAGTGAAGCCATTTGGTACTGGATTTTCTTCATTGGGAGATTTTAAATCACCGATTCAATCACCTTACCAGTAACTCTCCTCTTCAAATTTTCTATTTCTTCCTGACTCTTGGTTAAGTTGTATGTTTTTAAGAATTTTTTCACTTCTTGTGGCTTGCCCAGTTTGTTGTACAGTTGTTTGTAATAGCCTTTTATGATGCTTTGAATTTGTCTGGTATCCACTGTGATGTTTCTCTCTTCATTTATAATTTTGTTGACTTGGGCCATTTCTTTTTTCCTTGGTTTGTCTAGCTAAAGGACTGTCAATTTTGTTTCTTTCTAAAGAACTAACTCTTAGGTTTGCTTAATCTTTTCTATTGTTTTTCTGTTCTCTATTTCGCTCTAATATTTATTTTCCTTCTTCAGCTAACTTTGGGCTCAATATGGTCTTTTTTGTAGTTAAGGTATAGAGTTAGGCTGCTTATTTGGGATCTCCCTTGGTTCTTGGTATAAGCATTTGGTGCTATAAATGTCCCTCTCATAACTGCTTTTGCTGCATTCTATGAGTCTGGGTATGTTGTGTTTCCATTTTCATTTGTCTCAAGAAATGTTTTTATTTAATTTCTTCTTTGATCCATTGGTTATTCTGGAGTTATTGATTTCCACGTGTTTGTGAATTTTCCAGTTTTCCTGTATTTTTGCTACTTCATTTTTTGAACTTTTATAGTTTTGAGTTATGTACCACCATTGCCACATTGCAGAATCTATGACTATGTGCCATTCCTAGTGAGAGTTATGTTTTTTTTTTTTTGTTCTTATGATGTTAACTAGCATTGTTTAACTTCCACTCAAGGAGCTCCTTTTAGCATTCCTATAAGACAGGTCTGTTGGTGACAAACTCCCTCAGCTTTCATTTATGCAGTAAATCTTCATACCTCCTTTGTTTCTGAAGAGCAAAATCACTAAGTATAGAATTCTTGGTTGACAGTTATTTTCTTTCAGGATTTTCAATCACTCATCCCATTCTTTCTGACTCAGAGTTTCTGTTGAGAAATCTTTCAATAATCTTATGGGTATTCCCTTTTATGTAACTTCTATTTTCTCCTGCTGCTCTTTAAATTTTTTTTGTCTGTCTTTTGACAATGTAATTATAATGTGTCTCAGTGTAGCCAAATCAATTTCAACCTATATCAGTCCTTTGGGCTTTATGGATTTCTTTCCCCAGATTCAATAAGTTTTCAGCCTTTATTGCTTTAAATATACTTCCTGTCCCTGTCTTTTTCTTCTCCTTCTGGAATTCCCATAATGTGAATACTGTTTCTTTTCATTGTGTACTAAAACTCCCATAGGCTTTCTTTACTCTTTTTCATTCTTTTTTCTTTCTGATCCTCTGACTGGGTAATTTCCAATGTCCTACCTTCCAGGTCACTGGTTATTTCTTCTGAATGGTCGTCTATTTTTACATCTTTCTATTTTACATCTTCAGTTCAGTTACTGTATTTTTCAACTCTAGGGTTTGTTTTCTTTTTAAATGGTTGCTATTTCCTTGCCAAACTTCATGCTTTGTTTATGCATCACTTTCCTTATTTTGTTTAGTGGTGTTTTCTTATAGCTCACTAAACTTCCTTAAGAGGATTATTTTGCATTCTTTGACAGTTCGCAGATCACCATTTCTTTACAGTCAGTCATTGCAATTTCATTCTTTTGCTCGTGTTATGTTTTCCTATTTTTTGTGATTCTTGATGTATTCCGTTGGTATCTGCACATCTGGGTGATGGGGCTCCTTTTCCAGACTTTATAGGATTCTTTGGCAGAGACAGTTCTTCACAAGTCAGGTCAGTGTGGGTTTCTGAGTTTGTCTGCTGGTAGTGTCTTTCGGATAGTGGGGCCTGCTATTATGGTCTATTTTGGGGCAAGGCAACTGTTCAAGCTTGGAGGCAGGGATGGGGAGGTGTGCCACTGGTTGAAAATGGCTAGAGAGGACTGCTGGCTTGATTCCTTGCCCAGTGAGGCTATGGACGGGCTCTGCAGGTGCATGAACTCTGGTCAGGTTGACCAAATGGTTGAGACTGAGCACTATATTCAGTTTGAGATGGGTCTATGAACTAGCCTCCCTACCCCAGCAAGGAAGCAGGCCAGGGCCCAGGGCATATACAGCTAATTGTTTGGGGGCCTGAATCAGGCCAGAGCGTGCACTGAATTGGCCTGGTCACGTGAGGACCCTGGTCTGCTCCACAGAACAGGAACACCATGGGCTGTTTTGTCCATTCCATTGTATGTAGGACTGTTGAATGGGCTATGGAATAAGCAATGAGTGGGGCTACAAATTAAGATTCCCTGCCTGGGCACAGAGGAAGCAGCAGCTCTATGACCAGTAAAACTTTTTGTTGTCTTAACTCAGAAGCTGACCTGCACCCTAACTTCCCATGGCCAAACAGGGCCACTGGCTTTGAGCTGCAAACTACCAGCTCCACCTGCCCTTTCTTCAGCCTGAGTGCTGCTGAACCACATAGCTGTCAGGTGTTTTTGCCAGCCTTTTGGTCAGATGGGGCCAGAAGACACTCTCCACAGCCTGTGGGAGTAGGTCTCAGTCTCCCTGCCTGGGTGGGAGGGGGAGGAGATGCTCCAGGCTACTCTCAATTTCCCAAACAGGCTCTCTGGTTTGGAGGGCTGGGAGCTGCCCTCAGCTTTCTCTATCAAGCCCCTGCCTGTGCATAGCATGGGAAGCTTCCATGCCCAGTACTGGCTTTGCTCTGTGGGCAATCAATTCTGCCCATTGCCTCTTGGCTGGACCACTGCTGGGCCACACAGATTCCAGGAGCTGTTACCAGCCCTTCTGATAAAATGGTCCAGAAGACACTCTACGGCAGGTGTGGCTATGGCTCCATCCTGGGCATTGGGCAAACCATGGGACTCTAGAGCAGGCAAAACTCCGCATTTGAGGATCCAAATCAGGCAGATCTGCACCCCAACAAGTTTCCTGGTCACAGTGTGCCCCCGACTTGGCCTTGCAGATAAGCAAAGCCCCTAGGTGAGATTACTAGTTGTGCACCACTGATATGAATGTAGTTGGGCAGCTGTTGCAAGCCCCGCCCGCCTTCTCCATCACAGTCGGAGTCCCAGTGGCCAGGATCCACAGATCCCACAATCCCTGTGGTGCAAGGTCAGAGCAGGGGTTCCCACAGATGACCTCAATGCTTGGGGCGTGGGGAGGCGCCTGTTGTCTCCCGGGTTCCCTCTCCCCACCGGAGGGACCCGAGGCCAAAGGAAGACCTCTCTGTGCGTGCGGCGCTGGCCTGGGGGAGGCACGATGAGGTCACCATGTCGCGATGAGGTCACCATGTAGTGACTTCTCTTACCCTCTAATGCAGCCCATCTTGGCCTCTGATGCAGGGGGTGCTTCAGCCTCACCCCCATGTTCCAGGATTCTCTCAGTGGTGTCTCGTTCCTGAATCGTTGTCCCTGCTAGGGGGTGCAAGGTCAGGAAAAACCTATATCACCATCTTGGCAACGTCATTCCACTTTTTAAAAATTTTGTGGTGAGAACAGTTAAGATGTACGTATTTAGCAAATTTCAAGCATACAATGTGGAATAGTTAACTACAGTCACATTTCTACACATTGTATCTCCAGAACTTACTCATTTTGCATAACGGAAATTTTGGACCCCTTGACCAACATCTCTCCATTTCCCCCTCCCCTCAACCTCAGGTAATGGCCATTTTACTCTCAGTTTCTATGAGTTTGACTATTTTAGATTCTACATGTAAGTGAGATTATGCAGTATTTGTATTTCTGTTATCTTATTTCAGTTAGCATAAGGTCCTCCAGGTTCATCTATGTTGTTGTAAGTACCAGGAAATTCCTTTTTTTAAAGCTAAATAATATTCCATCGTATGATGTATTTATGTATATGTATGTATTTGTATGCATTTCCCCACATTTTTCCAGATTTATTGCAATATAACTGACATACCCACTGCACAAGCTTAAGGTGTACAGCATGAGTTGACATCCATGTAGTCCAAAATGATAACCACGTGAATTTTACTAGCATTTGTCACCTCATATACTTCCCTCCAAAAGAAGTTTTCCTTGTGATGAGAACTTTAGGATCTGCTCTTAGCAACTTTCAAATATACCACAGAGCAGAGTTAACTATACTCATCATGCTGTGCATTTCATACCCAGTACTCATTCACCTTATAACTGGAAATTTGTACCTTTTGACCACCTTCCTTCTTTGTTCACTCCTTCCTTGTCCAGGAGCCCAAATAATAACTGTAGCAAGGGTCAGGGTCTGGAATTTGAAAGGGTATCCACTTAATTTCTTGAATATTGCTGCCCTACACCCATCTGTCATTTTTTCTGCCTACTGTCAATGTCCTATTTGTTAAATTCCTGAGATTCTTACTATTGCTACTAGAGCACTGAAAGAGTAGCCTAGTCTTCATTGAGAATGCTAGAAAAAAGACTGTCCCGTAATATTATATACACCACGTATTCACCCTAAAATATCTCCAGGCATCACAATCAAGTGGAAAAAGTAATTTTTAAATAAGAGATACAAAGCCGTCTTTGTGTCTTTCCCCACTCCTAGTGAGACAGACACACAACTTCAATAATAAAAATTGAGAGGCACATTTTTGGGTTCTTCCTTGACATTTTACAATCCTTTGAGAAAAGGTACCCAGCAGAAAATTCTACAGGGTGCCTAACAAGCTCCAGCCAAATAAGGGAAACTGTTTCTGCTACCACAAAGAACTGTCAAAACATAGTTAAGAAGAGATGAATAAAGAGGTAAATGCTTTGCAAATGCCAAATCATCGCTTATCTCAAATGGAGTATCTATTGCATTTGTCAAATGAAATCTTGAATGTAACTGTCCTGTAAATATATTAGGACAAATTTAAAATAATTTTCCTGAGTTACTGTGGCATATATTATTCCAAATTGCTTGTGGAATTGGACTATAAATTTTGCTTAACATTCTACAAACTTAATAGTCTACATTTTTATTAATTTAATATACATGCAGAGATGTTTAAAAGAGAGCATCAACTCCAAAAAGAGGCATGTGCTAGAAAAATGGAACAAAACATTATCCTGCACAACAAACTTCCTTCTTTTTCATTTCACAGTGGCTTTTAGAAACTAGGATAGTTCCTAACTTTCCAGCTGGCATCATTATACCTTAATCACTACGTCCTTAAAATGAGGACTCTCAATGTTGAACCTCTGGCTACTTGAAAAGGACAGTTTAATTTTTAAAATTGTAATGATTTGTTTGATCATACATAATGGAGACAGCAGGCATATGTTTTTTTGTTTTGTATATATTTTTAGAACTTTTAAATTATAGTGTCAAAGTTAGAAAACCTATAGAGGGAAAGAGCAACCTGTGGCCCCTATTTTTAGTTGGTTCATTTTGCTATTTTTATATTGTGTTTAAATTTATGCATACACATGCCAATTTCTCTAGATATCCTATGGTTATTTCCACTTTCCTTTTACCTGAAATACACCCTTTTAGAATTCTTTTAGTAGTGTTTGTTGGTTATATAATCTGTTGTTTATCTGGAAACATAGTATTCATTTTTAAGAGTTTTGCTGTGTACCCAATTCTAAATTCAAAGTTATCTTCTGTGGGTACTTTGAAGATGTTTCACTGCCTTCTGTCTCCTAATGCTGCTGTCCAAAGCCTGCTGTTTGTCTATTCATTGCCCCTTTGAAGATGATCTTTCTCTGGCCTGCTAAATATATCTAATTGTTTTAGCAATAATGCAATTTCACACAATGTGTCTAAGTGTGGATTTCATACATATTTACCCTGCTTGGGATTCACTGGGCCTGAGTCTGAGAAAGGATGCTTCCTTCAATTCTGGAAACTTAATTACGTATGTGTTACTATTTCCTCTCATTTTCTCTACTCTCATTCTGTCCTCCAGGCCTCTTTACTTCTTTTATATTTTCCATCTGCTTACAATTCTGATATTACTCATTCTGGTGATATCTTTGATTTACCTTCTAATTCATTATTCTCTTCTACTATGCCTAATCCACTGTTTAAGTTGTCTATTGCTTTTTAAATTGCAATTATATTTTTCTTCCCAAAAGTTGTATTTGGTTCCATTTTAAATCTGTCTTATCATGTATTGGTAATCCTTTTTTCTCACACATTCTCAATTCCGTCTTTTACTTAAACACTTCATATTTAGTTGTTTTATATTCTGCATCTCATAATGCTAGTATCTGATAGTCCTCTGTACAAGTCTAAGTTTGTTGTTTATTTCTTGTTCACTTGTTTTAATTTTTTATGGTGAACTCATGTTTTGCTGAACTTATTTTGAGGAAACCCTGGGGTATTTAAAGGATGCTTTCCTACAGAAAATATTTCTGAAGATTTCTGCTGGATGTCAGGAGGTGCTACCAATCTGGGATCATTTTAATTTCTTGGCTCTGGCCATGCAGAATGTATGAATCCCGACCCTAGACCCATGTGAGAATAGGTGTAATTCTATTGTTTCATTTTCCTCTTGAGCCATGACAATGATAAACAGGCTTTCTCATTCGCTTATGATACTGCAGGGGACTTTCTCCAGGTCACCCATTCACTGACGCCTCTTCAAGCGCCTCCGCTCTATTTAGTATGTATGTGGGAGGCGTGTGCTCAGGATTACCCTCCGTTTGTACGGGCCTTGGGACCTACTTTCTTGGATCCTCGAATGCTATATAATCCCCAAGACTCTGGGTTCCTGATCTTGGCACGTGCTTCCAAAGTACCCACATTTAATTCCCCATTTAATTAACTCTCTGAGTGCAGCTTGATGTCCTTATTTTTGTTGGGGATGGGTGGGAATCTTGAGGATTTTATATTTCCTTACAAGTTCAACAACACACTTAAAAATATATTTAGTGTACTTTACCCGGTGTTGAGGTGTTTAGCTATGGGACAGGCTTTACAAGAATACCTAGCTTGCTATGCTGCAAGTAGCTAAGTCATAAATAGTCTAATTTCCAAAACTGTTTTTGTTTAAAAAAAGAAAAAAAAATCAGAGTGCTTACCAAGTGAAAAATCCTTAGTGATTAGTAAATTGTAAAGTCAACAATAATGGTAGGTTGAATTTACTGTGTCTCTTTGCTAGGCACCATATGCAAGTTGTCTCATATACTCTAAGAATTACGTAATATATCTCTAAGCTACAGATAAAAGACCTGAGACCAAAAGAAGGTGAGTAATTTTCTTAATGTCACAAAGTAAGTGCCAGAGATAGGGTTTACCTGATCATAAATTTTTGTGTATTTTCCACTAAGCTGGATTGCCTCTCTATTCAAGCTCTGTAATCATAGAAGTGAGAACCACTTGAAACCACTGTCAGCTGTATTTGTTTCAAGGTGGTAGACTGATCAGAGATCAACCATAGTATCTTCATCTCCTAACAGTACATCAAATTTGTCCATCATTGACAATCTCTTCAAAACTTAACATCAATCAAAAAAAGACAAAAATGAGAAAAATTAAATAGTCAAGTTGAAAAAGAACTTTTTCAGTCATTCAAGAGTTCTAGAAGCAATATATTTATTTTGTGCTTCTTTATTCACTGCCTTACCTCAAAAAGAATTTAAGAGAGCTGACAAGAATGTGTAAAATCCAAGATACAAATCAGACCTAGGTGAGGAAAAAGGAACAAGAAGGAAAAAGAAAAACAAAAACGAGTCAGATTAAAATAAAAATGTATACCACTGAGCTTGTCATGGGGCAGGTGGCAAATCTGGCCCTAAGCTTTCCAGGGCAAACTTAAAAAGGGGTATGTGAGTAGTTACGAGTCACAATGTGTCTACAATAAAAACAACCCGCCTGCTCAGCAGCAGCACAGAATGATGGATCCCCATGAAGAGGATCTGCAGCATCTCACAAAGTACCTCGTAGAGGGCATTGTGTAATAAAGACAACAACCCAAATGTAAAACTGTGGCTTTTTGAGTGAAATGGAAACTATTAGACACTACAGGGACACCAAATATAAACTGGAATTGTCCCCCCAAAGTCAAAATGCATGCTTACCCTACTTACAGTACTCCCAACTATGTGTCTTATGATTTTTATCTTGCATCCCTCAATACAAGCGGATGAGTGCACATGAAACAGTGACTCGGTCAAAATAGCTCTATTGGAGGTGGACCAGCTGTTCTAGAAGTGCAGAGCTCAGAGAGGCGGGAGTAACAAACTAAAATGAGTTCAGCAACAAGGGCACCTAATTGTCAAGTGGTCAGTTGTAGGCTAACAGGGAATGTCAGTGAATAGAACATTTTACAATGTTTTGGAAAACACAATTCATCTACAGCTGAATCCAGTGTCCCACTTAGTGACTGACAGTTGCGAATAATGACATATCCCTAGAGTATGCTTATTTGACGCATATGCCGTTGGTGATGAACATTCTACAGACACTTTCAAACATTAACCAAGCCTTCATTTTCAACTAGTTCTTGCTTGTGTCTGTCACTATGTTGAAAACATTTAGAAGGGTTTCCAATTAAATATGAACAATTTCTGAATTAATTCTTGGCTTTTATAAGTAACTCATTCTTTCGAACAGTAATCACTACTGACTGAAATTTTCCCCCGACTCTGGCTTCTGGAGAAATGCTTTTTCTTGGTTTTCCAGTATGTAAGAGCTGTTATAAAATAGCTCAATGCAGTCAGAGGCTGTATTAGTAAAAGTGTAATATTTCAAACAAGGGCCCTGACAGTTGAAAGGAGACAGTGGTCTCATTTTACACTGTGCTGGTCACACCCCATCTGGCACAGCTCAGTGTCTCCATCGCCGAGGAGAGACACTAACAAAGCATAGGGCCCCAATCGGCAAGGCTGCCTTTTCCCACTTTCTAGGTCTCTCCTCTTTTCAAGGGACCTTTTCAAGCTCTTGCACTGCAGTCCTGTCCCCACTTCCCTTATCAACTTGCAGTAGATGACCTGGCCTTGGAGACATCAAGAACTTTCAAGTCCGCTCTCCTGTTCAGATGTACCTGGGTCCACACAGCCCGTTAGTGGAAGGGGCATCCCTTCTGCTGAAGACAGAGCATCTGCCACAGGGCACCACCTGTCCTGGCTTCTGAGGAACCTCCGTTTCTTATGCTCTGGTCCATATATTCGACTCTCCCTTTCTTCAAGCTCTTTCCTCCACGGACACAGAGGTCAAGTCTCTGCGATCTTTAAATACACCCAACCCTGCCCTGGGTGCTGCTTCTACACTCTGTCCTCCACTCCTCCCAGCTTCTGAAAGGGGAGCCTCCAGGCGCTGTCTTCCCCACGCCCGTACACTCCACAGCCTCTGGTAATCAGATCTGGTCCCTTCTCTACTCCGACACAGCTCTTTCCCAGTGACTTCCTAGTTGCTTAATCCAAAGAACAAGTTTTTTCATCTTCACAGCATCCATGACTGTCGACTCCTCTACGACTCTCTCTCCTCTGAGTCAGGAGCAGTGCTGTCTTGACCTTCCTGTGACATGCCTGGCTGCCTGGACATTCGTCCTCAGCCAGTACTGAGCTGCTCGATCATGCCCTGATGCTGGTCCTTCTCTGTATATGTACACGGTGGCTTCAACACCCACTGAAATATCCCAAACCTTCAGCCCCAGACCAGTTCTAAACACTGGCTCTGAATTCTCAGTGCCTGGCTTTCCCCAAACTTAACACATCTACAGATGGACTTACCTGTCCCCTCCATTTTCCCTATGAACCAATGTCACCACCTTCTGCTCTTATTCAAGGCCACTACTTCAGTTCTAACAACTCCCTCTTTCCTCCTACCTCCTTAGTTGGTCATCAAGTCCTAATTCTCTCTTGACTCGGTCTTCTCTCCTACATCACTGCCAATTTAGGACACTTCTCACTAAGAACACAGCAATGGTGTCCTAACTGGTTTTCCTGCCTTCTCATGCCCTTTATCTGCTCGGCAGCCAGACCGTCCCAAGTTGAGTCTAATCATGCAGCATGCTCCCAGTACTCCCCCAACACCTTCATTGCACATCTTTAGCCAGGCAGGACGGCAACACGACCGTTCATATTTCAGCCTTCCTGAAGGGAGCCCATCGTAAGCTGAATGCACTATGCTCGCTCACGTCTCCCTCACCTCCTCCTCCACGCCCTCCCCACTTCCTCATCCCCATTCAGTCCTGCAATACTGGGTTCTGGTGTCTTCCCCTATAGGGTGCTTCCCTAGCCTCAGTAGCCAAGAGTCAGTGTTCCTTGGGACAGTGCACTGTGTTTACACCTGTTAAGGTGTTCTCACCAACCCTATAACTGCTAATGTACGTGTGCGGATTCCTTTAAACACAGCAATTGTGGATAGCATTTGCTAGCTGTGTACCAGGACCTGTATGAAGTGCCTGCATGCATTATTCATTTAACCCTCACAAGTAGGTGCTAATGCCACCCTCAATTCCCAGGAGGGAAGCTGAACTTAGAGAGGTTAGACAACTTCCTCAATGTCACCAAATTATAACCTAAGCTTTCTGAGAGCAAGGGTCATGTCTTGTTTATGAAAAGAACTTGGAGATGTGTGGCGCATGGTGGTTTCGCAATAAATGTTTATGGATCAAATAAACCAATGAAGAGCTCAGAGGACAGAACTGGGACCAATGAACAGAAATTAAGCAGAGGCAGATCTCAGACTAAAATGGACTTCCCATGAGCTAGGAGTCAGCTCCTTGGAGCACTCACACATTGAGGGGTACTTACACATTTGCGTTTTTCTCTCTTGTGAGTAGGGGCTCTATTTTTACTTTGCTTTCATTCCTCAGGATCCAGCCAAAGCTTTAAGATGCTCAGTAGGTGTCTGCTGAACTGGATTGAATGTAAAGGCCCTGCAAACTAAAAAAAATGGGTATTTGCCCTTATTACCATCCACTCGTAAAATGCCAACCTATTGTTCTTCATTTCTTCCCATTATTCTGCCTTTTTTTCCAGAGCTTTGAGAATAAGAGAGGATAGGGAAAGAGTTCAGAGATTTTATTTGTTGTTAATAAAATTCCACCAGACTGTATACCCTGTGGGGGAAGGAATGTATCTTTTATCACATTTAACCGTAAGCCTAGCACGTAACAGCTGTATACTATTTGTTGGATGAAACACACACACACACTTACTTTACTCCTAAAAGGGTCCCATGGAACCTTATGCTGTGTAAAGAATTCCTGCATCAGGTGGAGGGTTGGAACAGATCATTGTTGTTACCCAGAAAACTGAATTATATACTTTGGATCCCAAAAGTGAGAGAAGCAGAGAAGGGAGAGAAGAGAAAAGCGGTTAATCAAGTTGCCACTCCCAAGATGGAGGCCAGACTCAGAGTAGTAAAAATCTTCCTCAAAGATCCACAGAGGAATAGTAGAGAAACAGTGGGCTGTATGATCTCTGAGGTCCCTGACAAATTTAAGATTATTTGATTTTCATTGATTGATCCTAAATACTGAATTGAGAAGCTGTATTTCAAGACAAGATGGTTAGATCTATAATTCATTTATAAAACGCTCTTCTAGGCAGAGGATATAGCTATAAAAAGAGAGATACTTAATTTTGTGGTGTTTACAACCTAATGGAGTGTGGTGTGGGAGACAAAGATATTTCAGATAGTGCCCAAACAAGGAGGCGAGAAGCCAAAAGTGGCAAAATCAGTTCGACAGCACCCAGCAGTTCTGTCTTAAAGCGCTGGGTTTCGGGTCACTGGTCCTGCTCAGCGGGCCTCAGAGTGATGTTTGACAGTAATCACAGTAATCACAGTTTGATGTGAATCACATACACTGTTTTTATTGTCTCTCAGCAAACTATGAAAAGCAACATGTGCTTTAAAAACACAGTTTTTAAATAAAGGCTTATCATTCCTAGTGAAAGAGTATCTTTTAAAGTCTACTGAGGTTGAATATTATGACCACCTTTATTTCAATTTGACCATTTATTTCCCTATTGGACAAACTTTCAGCAGTTATCACTTCAAACTTATACAGTACCTTATTACCTAGGGGTCTCAAACAATTTAATCTATTATATTCAGTAGAAAACCTTTTCCCTATTCAGAACTGATAAGGTTGGATATAAGACATTGCTCATTCAAGACTTCAAAGTAAACTAGTACTGAGTTAGTAAGATCCAGAACTCCCATTTTAGTTTCAGACTATTTTTGTATATTTAAAGATTTAATATTGCTAGAATTATAAGTTATAATATTTACAAGAAAATATTTAAGCTTCTTTGATCATGTTGAAATACCAATTCATTCATTTCATACAAGGAGAATATGAGAATTATCCAAGCTTTTGTGACATTTTTTTAACTGTAATAAATGAGCATGCTGGAAAAATCATTATTTTATAGTGCTGGGTCTCAGGGAACATTTATCTTATTTCAAGTAAAATCATTTTCTTAGAGCTGATTTAATCATCTGTGTAACCGAGTAAAATCTCATGCATGAATGTGCTTGGCAAAGGATAGCTATTCTGCACATGGCAGATGTGAATCTAGATTTCATTCTTTAAGAGAAGTCACATGGCCCAGGGTTTCCTGTGCTCAGATAACCAGATGCCACGACCAAATAAGGAGCTGGTTATAAGTGAGCTTTCCGATCAACAGACATCCAGAAGTTCTTAATATCTCTACTACATGTGCCTGACCCAACTCTAGAACAAATACATGTTTTAACTCATGTTTTTTTGTTTTAGCATGGATAATAGTTTCTGCAATACCTACATTCTACCTGGCTCTTAAGCTCATTTAAAAAAAAACTGTTAAGACTGCCATTTTAATTTCAAGCTAATAAATTCAAAAGCTTACATAAATTAAAAAATGGTTGGGATCTCAGTTTTAACACCTTAATACTCCAGTTATGGTCAGTTGGTGTGGAGTCTTGTTGAAATACTTTTTAAGCTAAACAAACACTGAATTTAACAAATGACATCAAAGGATGTCCGTAATGTATTCAAAATTGCTTTTCTATGCTTTTCAGATCTTCCAGATAATGAGAGAATACAGAGCGACTCCTTATATATCTTTAATGGTACTTGTTATTTGATATCAGTTATCTTTGTCCATGCTTTACTTACACAAGTATAACGCTAGTCTTTTGAAGGCAGCATATGATGAGCACTTGACATGCAGTGAATGAATAAATGGACAAACATCCAACATGGCTATGGGATGACAGAAGGGGTGGGTCTGTGCCCACATGCACAGCATAAGGCACCCGTTAGTCCACTTGTAAAAGCAATCTCTGCTTTCATGACGACTGGGTATACTGAGAATTCCCAGTGACAACACCATTTGGTACACACACACACACACACACACACACACACACATGCAGAGGGAAGTGTGAACAGACCACACGCCCGAGTGGTCACAGTGTCACTGTTACAGAGGCGGCTGTGACTTGGGGGTAAAGAGGGCCTTAAACTATCTAGAATGTTTTAACTTTTTACAATAATACATCTACATTATACAATTCAGAAATAATAAGAGAAAAAGAAAGGGGAAGAAAACATAAGGCACCGGTACAGAATCAGAGACTTTCTTGCTTAACCTGCTATGTTCTCAGGAACAAGAATTTAGCTGCCCTTCATCTCCATATTCTAATTTATAAAATACGCAGATATGATTAGCTAATCTCTACGCTCTGTATTTTATGAAATACATCACTGCTGGAAACCACTAGATTAATGACTTACTAAGATCTAAGTATCAGCCAAATTTTTTAGCACTAAGAATATAAGCACTTAAAATCTTCTCTCTATTCTTGTATGAAAGCATTGTGTACCTGCACAAAGAACACAACAGTTTCATCCCTTGAAAACCAGAGAGCTGGAATAAGTCTATGCAAAGGACATTCGGAGGATCAAGATGAAAAGCGGGCCTCTGAATGACTTAGGGGAAAATCGGTGCTCCCGGTTGGAAAAGAAAACGTTAACACTCTCAAGCATTCCTTCTGATGCAAGGACACCGTGAAGATGCCCAACACGCCATGGGTTGTTTTTTAAACCATGTCTATCAGGTAATGTGTACCAGAGACACCCAGCCTCACGTCTCTACGTCACACTTCATCTTTCAAACTCAGAGATGGAAGGATGAGATGATCGGAGGATAAAGAGTGAGAGAGCCAGGGCGCTCTGCTGCATATTTGCCAATTTTAAATACGTGTGTGCTTTTACGCAGCCACTTCGGAGAGGCATGAGGCCGGTCACAGCCGCCTGGAGCACCTACTCTGCGGGAGAACAGTGGACGGCAAGGCAGCGGATGCACACGGTACTCAGAGAGGTGAGAGGGTGCTGAGGAGAGATGTGGGGGCAGCAGGGCTGGGAAGGATCACAAGGCGCGGCTGCCCCTGGCATCAGCCTGGTCCCTGCGGCTCGGCCTGAGCCCGCGCTCCCTGCTCATGCTGTGGGCGAGGTCCTCCCCTCTGGCCACCTGTCACGCTGGGACAGCATTTCATCTGCATTCCCTCCTGCTGGTCACCTCCTGTCTCAGCCTCCCCCAAGGTGACTGTTTTTTACCAGTGGTGCACAATAAAAAAAAGTCAAATCTGTATCTGTCATTATCAATAATGTAATTTCCTTCCTTGTACTACCATTTAAATGGAATGGAAATGACTGCAGGGAGAGCTACAGCCTGGGAATCGCACACATCCCTGCATTTACATCCACCTACCATTTGTGTGCAAAAGAAAAACGGCTGAGAATAAGAGTCTTCAAGGAAAAGGTCCAAGTCCCATACAGATGCTTCTCCCAGACTGTCCTCAAAGTGGCTCTGGCTTTTGGGCCTCTGCTCTTTCTCCATCACATCCATGGAAAACGAGTTCATGTACAGCGCACGAGTCACTCCTCCCAAAACATGGCACACACTTTCACACCTCTGAGCCTTCGGATACCCCAGCCCTCCCTTCCCAACCTCTAAGAACATTCTTACTTGCACATACACGTAAACATCCCCTACTCTATGAAGCCCCCGACGCCCCAGGCAGAGCCAACACCTCCATCGCACTCCTTGATCATACTGCAGTGGGACGTTTCCATGTCCCCCACTCCCGCCGTCACCAGGAACACTGAGACCTCAAGGCCCAACAGCCTTTCAAACAGCTCCCTGGGCATGTGCCTGGCTGACTGCTTTCCAGAAACGGTGGTTTGAACGGGGACAGAAGAAAAGAGCACCATCAAAACATCTGTGAATAAGGACACTTATTTACAAGCTACAACAGACTCACTTAAACTACTCCATAAATATTTTACTTTAAAATATTATTCTTACAAAATTCTGTAAAAAGGGATGCCTAATTGTCAAAGTATGAATGTCACACTACCTAATAAGGGTCCCCTAAAAAGCATTATAATCCAGTTAGGAAAACCTGTTTGGTGTGACATTCCAAATGTATCTACATGAAAAGACTCAGTTACATAGGAGCATCCTTCCTGTTTTCTCCTTTTCATTTACAGATGATCCTCAAACAACCCAGGTGAACTGCACAGGTCCACTTGTACATGTCTTTTTTTTTCAATAAACATACTGGAAAAAGTTTTTGAAATCTGTGACAATTTCAAAAAAAAATATTATTTTCTCTAGTTTATTGTGAGAATACAGCATATAATACGTAGACAGAGTTAATTGGTTGTTTATTGGTAAGCCTTCTCGTCCCAAGTAAGCTATTAGTAGTTATGTTTTTAGGAAGTCAAATGTTATATGCAGATTTTCAACTGCTTGGGGTTGGTGACCCAATTCCCGTCCTGTTCAAGGGTCAACTGTAATTCATAGCATTTGTTCATGTCTTTTCCCTTTCCTATTCGCTCCTAACAGTTTATTATGGCCATGGTCTGTAATATCAATTAGATCTCCAATTGAAATCTACAATTGCTGACCCCCTTAAAGCCCCCTGTATCTCTAAGGAACCCCCACTTTCCCTTCCCCCTGGGTGACTGAGTTCACTAGGTTCCTTATAAATTCACATCATACTTTCTGAGACTCTCCAAAATGTCTTCCCTTTGTTGGTCTGATGGCGTATTACTGCTTGCATAGCAACGAAGTCCCTTCATTTCGGTATATGTGCACTTTACATTCTTTAGTACAACCAGGAAATCTTCAAGAACTCCAAGGAGTCAATGGAAGATGAGGCAGGTGATCTATGGGAAAACACTGGGAGAAGAGCAGTTATAGGAGGAAACAGGAAAAGGAGAGAAGTCCATGAACTTTGGGAAACTATTTGGACTCCAGAAAGGAATGGGAACATAAAAAGACATATTGTCTTCTTGGAAGGTAGGAGTTAAGAGTGAAAAAGGATATGAAAGAAGTTTCAGATTCCCAGAGGAGTAAATGTTAGGATGAAATGAAATGCAGGTGCCAGTGAATTTTCTTATTCTTTTCCTAGCAATTATGAAGTGTTTCATGGTTTAAGAACAGATTCTGTTATGCAGTTAGGTCTATATCTCTTCAACAGAGATAAAAATAGCTGGTCACCATCCTAAACATAAATCTACAAATACGACTGTTAAAAAAATATCCAGTTTTTCCAAGTATAGAGAAAAAAATAACACCAAAGAAAACACAAGCTACCTTATAATAACAAATTATTTAACAAGGAGCTTAATTATAATTACCCTGGCCTTTAAAAATGGACTTTCAAGAGTTAGCTATAACATAGACTTACATTAACTATTCAATAATAAATACTGAGAACTGTAATGGTCATATACAATATGGAATTACAGAAAGTAAGTAGGAGTCCTTTGCCTTCAAGGAACTCACACTCTAGTAAAGTACTGGGAACTTTTTGTTTTAGACATATGTGTTCAATTCTGAACAACGTCTAGATTGGTACATACCAGTATTTTCCAAGGAACACCACTCTTATCAGAAGGCCAGGTATATTTGGAAAATAGCATATATACAGAGGATAACACAGAGGAATATTAAAGGTTTTGAGAAGACTTATAGGAAAGAATTTTAATTTTGTTTGACTTAGCATTTCCAAAAATCATGTAACTACATTTTTTTTCACCTAACACCTATGAACAGATCACAGAACACTTTGTGAAATGCTGACTTGGGCACACATTTGAAAAAATGTATTCCTATATATTTCCTAAGGCACTGAAAAAAACAAACTTTTTAACATTTTTCAGATTTTCAAAAATACATGAAAGACACACAAGTTTGCAAATTCCTTGGAATTAGAAAACTATGTTGAGGAATGGGGCTAAGGAGTCGGGGGAGAATAACAGAAAGAACAGCTTTCCTAAAGCACAGAAAACTAGCTGTTAACTGTAAACTATGTTTTATAAAGACTAAAAATATCTATACAAATTTAAGTACAGGTGATTTAAATACATGACCCTTTTACTAAGATCTACTTTATGTGAACATACTGTTTAGACTGTTTTAAACAAACATACTTAAACTGTGATAAATTTTACTTATATTCTTAATTGCACTTAGAGGCAAGATATGACATGCGCCGTATTCCATTTGTTAACATTATCTTTCTGCCCTTTTCTGAATTTTAAGTTTGTGCCTGCTCTTCTCTCTTGATGCTAATGGAATTCCAGTATGTAGTACTTCTAATTGCTAGTTAAAAAAAAAAAAATCCTAGTAAGATTAAAGGGGGAAAATGTACCCTCTTCCCTTAAGATAAGAAAAGCAGATATGACTCTATTCCGCATGGTAAAACTGTCTTTGCAAATATTATTGTTTTAAAAAGTACTCATTAGACACCTGGACATGAGCGTTGCTGTGTCCTGTGAAAATAACCTAACTTTTATCATCTGTGATTCTGATTGGTTGACTTGCTAAGTTGTGGCTTTGTTCATAATATTTGAAGTAACATTCTGATTTCTGAAAAGTTTCTTTGCAAATTTACTTGTTAAGCTGAGAAAAGTCACT
This sequence comes from Manis javanica, assembly GCF_040802235.1. NCBI lineage: Eukaryota > Metazoa > Chordata > Mammalia > Pholidota > Manidae > Manis > Manis javanica. The sequence continues at coordinate 870,192 of NC_133170.1, read as the reverse complement.
GGCACATCCCTTTTCTTATAACTATATGGGCACACATCTTTGGTCATGTATGTTTCCTTATTTAAAGAAAGTTTTCACTATTTCACCCTGTTTAAATAAACAGTACGTGCCACGACTAAAACAGAACAACGCTTGTGTGTAAAGAGGGGCCTGGAAGCTCAGAGGATCAGCTAAGCTGCTCTCTGAAATGCGGGCTGCTTCCACGTAAAGCAGCAAAGCTGTGTTTTCTGTTCCTTCCCAGGTGGCGAGGGCTGCCCTCTCCTGAGATTACACTCTTACTTCTCAAGTCAGAGGCACCAATTCTCCTAAGCTGTTGTGTGGTCCTCGTGGTTCCGCACTCTGGGGCTGAACACCCAGGGGTCCCTACCGGCTCTTGAGCCGTGGCGTCACAGACCGCTGCTACTCTCACTAAACTAAGGCTGTGGCGACGTCTGGCTCCCAGGCATCGCTGCTCTTATCTTTGTTAACCAGCTGGCTTCCTCCAATAACTCATTCAGATGTCACTCCTTTTCATGGTCAGAAGGCAAACTAAACAACAAAATAGAATAAATAAATAAATGAAATAAAATCATTCCCCTAGGAGCTCTCTGCAAATATTCAAGTTAGTATTTTGTACATGCTGCTCATAAGAATATATCTTAGTAATTATGGGTAGTTTTTAAATAAAGGTAGAAACATACTCATAGGTGAGAGTTGACATAATGACTTGGCAAAAGTCTTTATTGCTGAGACCTAGTAATAACAGTTTTGTCTATTGATATTAATCAGTAACTACAGTTTTTCAAATAGATTATAAAAGTCCATAAAGTCCTACAAACTTTTAAAAGCCTTTGCTCTCCCTCCCTCTAGAAACAACAGGGAGAGTGTAATTTCTAGATGGGACTCTAAAGAAAGTGTAATTTCTAGATGGGATTCTAAAGAAACTGAATCGACTTGATAAGACACAGCCCATCTTTCTTAATCTTCAGTAATCAGACTGTATTTTTTTAACTCACAAAATATTAATGGTCTGAGATGTCCAGGTAACTGCCACCCTAACTCCATCTATGTTCATTGGTGGAAGACACAGCCTGAGCCATAAGGGCGCCTTTTCAAGTCTTCCTGACTGTTTGTCAGGTACAAAGGTCTCTGTCTTAGGTCTGTACTTTGTTTGAGAAGATATTCCACTCACCAAACAATTTATTCTCAATTTTTGGTTTCTTGTAGACACAGCGTGTAGAGGACAGGTTCTTGGAAGCTGCCCGTGGGGATCGTCGGCTAGCGACGGCAGCTTAGATATCGCTCCTGGCAGCGCTCGGTCGATCTGGACAGCGGTGGACTTTCTATTCTAACCCTAGCCTTCTAATCAGAAAAATTCAATCTCATGTTTCAGACATGTCCCCAGACCTTCAAGAGCTGCTCCAAGAATCTATCATGAAACAAAATCTCTAGAAGACAGCGCTGAAGTTGCTTCAGTCGGAAGGACTTTATTTCACAGCTCTTAGATCACACCCGCCTCCTGAAGGGTAGCTCAACTTTTGCTTTCACACCTTAGAAGCTTGGTCCCAGCCACCTTCTGCACTAGGGCCTAAGACTACAGAAACTTTAAGACAGATTCACGGCTCTGAAATCCTTCTGCAATGGACCTATTTAATTACTTTTCTTCTTGGGAAATAAATCCTTACTTGTGACCTGTCAGTCACACAAAAAACCAGGCCTGCTGATCTCTTTCATCAACTGGAGTGACTGTGCATGGCACTGCACAAGCACTCTGAGGGCTACTGTTTGCTGCAGACCTTCCTGGTTCTGTTACTGAGTCTCAATTACAGGTGAGGAGCAGCTACTACCAAAGACTGAGTAAAACTAACTTTACTAAAAATCACGGACCTATACCTACTTACTGCTCTCACAGTCTTGGCTACATAAACTAAAAAGATACAGTAACAGTACATTCCTTAAATGCTGGTTTGTTCTCCAGTACCACAAAACACTAAGGGAGAAACTCCTATGACACCAAAGTCTTTTACCTGAATAACATGTGGAATGTTTGGACAGCTAGAGGCTAAAAAGCTCTTTTAATGTTTAGTATCTGGCAGTGGTTTCTCATGATAAAATCAGTGGGAAAATATGGGGGCACCTGCCTTATGTTTAGCAACTGATGCCCCTTAAATTCTTGTACTGCTAATGGGAAGCAAGCTGCTTATTCCAGCTGTATCAAGTACAACCTGGCATTTGACTCTGGGTGAAACCTGCAGCTGTAACTTGTGACTTTGAGAGAGTGGCAGCTGGCAAAGGTAAGGACGTCATGGGCCAAGCTCAGGCACTCTCGGTCCTACATCTTCCCATACTTCCCTGGGGTAAACAGTCCCATCTGTGAAGAACGGTGGTTCAGGGAAAACATTTCCTGAGTTAATACACAATCTCAGAGAGCTATACAATCACCACACTAAGGCAACAGTAAGCCTACATCTCTCCACCTGCTGAGGATGGTCAAGGCACTAGGTCCTACAGGCTCACACGACTCAGAGTTCACAGAGCCTGGAAGAAAGGACACATGCCCTCACTGCCAGGAATGATGCCTCCCTGCTCCTCGCCACCCAAACTCTGTCATAAGAATTTGTTAAGCTGCTCCAGTCTGAGAGCAAGGACCTATTTACATGGGCTGGTCACCTCCTGTAGGGGATTTAGCAGGAATAAAATTGGAGAAGGTACTGCAGGAAGGCTAAAATTGTTAGCCCTTACGTTGCAGTAATATTTATAAATATGTTATATAAGCTGTAGCCTTAGAAGACTCATTCAATTGTTCTCTGTTACTAGATAGTGTACTTTGGCAAAGAAAGTCTACGAGTAAGTGGTAAAGGCTTCCCTGCATATTCTAATTTGAGATAAAGTATTGCCTAAGAAGTCTCAGACCTCCTATCTGAGATCAGTTTTCTCAGTAATTCCCTAAAGAAAAGCCTTAAGCTTATTCTACCATAATTCCATTTTTATTTTGCTTATTTTGTCACCTTCCCTAATTAATAACTTCTGGTTAAACTTTTATGTACTACTCTTTAAATAATAAATGATTCACATAAATGTACGGTTTTATGCATATTTGCTTAGCAACTATGATTCTGGAAATTGGATTTTATTAGCAAGACAGAAAGAATGTTTAGCAGAAAAGGCACTGATCTGTGAGCCGGGAGGCCTACTGTCAAATGTTTACCTTTTAAAAATGAGCTGAATGCATCTCTCAGCCTAATTACTGAGTCTGAGTAAAGCACGTGTTTTCTCTCAAATATGCCCTTTCCCTCTGGGTCAGTAGGCAGTGGACCAAAATCTCAATGTTAACACATGGAAAACATGATGGTGCTTTTTCCCTCCCTCATTGACAATGCATCGAATTTTGAGCAATAGTGATTATGCATATGAGGATCTACATACAAAAGAAGGGGCACAGAAATAAGTAATGTATCACCAATATTCATTGAGCAGTTTGTTATATGCACAGTTTAGGACCGAAGTAGCTCAGCATTTTTAAGAAGGCCATGCTGAACTGCAGTCTTTTGTACTAGTACACTTAAAGCTGGAATTTTTACTCATCAGGCCCATGGATAAGCTTCAAGAAGCTGCTGCTGTGAGACAGCTATTTACGGTGTTCAGGGAGTCCACCAATCGTGTGGCACAACATGCACTCACTGGGTTCTTCTAGGGTGACCATCTCCTCTGCAGGTGTGAGCACCATTAGTCTGCTGCTGAAGACAGATGCGTTAACAGATCTACAAAGCAAGGTCTGGGCCAACCCCCGGAGCCTGCCTCAGACACTGCAGCAAAGGGCAGCAGAGCAGGTGAGCAGAGGAGGACGGAAGATGGCAGTGTGACCCGCCCACACCCGTGGAAACACCCTGATCAGTGTCACCCAGGAACGCAAAGCATACACTACTGTGCACAGAATGGAAACAAGCTCGTCTCTGTGCCTAGGCAGTCCCAATATTGAGGAGCTGTGTTTGGGGCCTATTTTGAATTAACTGAATCTCTCATCCATACATTTTCAACAGAGGACAAACTGGAAAATAGTTAAATGTATTTAAACTTTGATCTATCATAGTTATTTAGGAACAGATTTTCTACTTGCTCACTAATTGTTAGAATTTAATGAACTGAAATGATAGTCCTTGTTTCAAAATGCCCTTCCCTAGAGGCCAAAAACACACAGAATGACAAGCAGCTGCCAAAGTGACCCTCCAAACTTACCACGTGTCTTCAGCAAACAGCTCTCACTGTCTGGGCACCACAGGGTCCTTCAAACGCCCCGGCTGCAGAAGTGATCGCCCTAGCAGAACACAGTGAATGCAGCTTGTGTCACGCAGTTGGGGGACTCCCTGAACCCCACGAAGAGCCCACAGGTAACTCTTGTTATCTAGCTGGGAATACACTATTACTTCAAGTGTCGCTTCAGAAATTGACACTGAGAACAGGAAGGCAGGAATGGGAGCATCTGCAGCAGGCACAAAGCCACCCAGGGTGGTGTAGCCGTGCTATTACTATTGTTTTAGGTGGCCCCAATTTTATGGAGCAGAAAAAACAACTGAGGTTAGCGAACGGCAACATTAAGGATGTATTCAGTCCAGTGGGAAGAGAGCAAATTCCTCATACCCTGAAGACAGGAAAACGTTCATGTTTCCAGAGAACCAGGAGGACCCTCATTTAACTGGAAAAACCCTGAAGCAATCTGTCTTTAAACACTGATAAAATTAACATATATTAGAACAGGATCTATATTCTTATTTAGGCTATCAATGACTTAATAGCTAACTATTGTTAATATTAGCATTATTAAGAGGGAAATTTGGTTATAAAAATGTAGCACAATACTTGTAATTTTCATCTTTAATTAAAATACCTGAAAGCACTGTAGTTAACTGCAAAATATTGTAGTTATTTTGTACGCCCTGAAGAACTGTTAGTATTTCCTGTACACATGATCACACAGATCATTTTAGACTGCTTCTGATTTCTACATACTACAAACCATGTCAAAGAACCAGGGCACTTCTAAACAATCGTTGACACTGAACCACTGATCAGAACTGACTGTTGGATGACGTAGGTTTACTTTGGCCCTGGTTGACTTTCAATTTTGATGCTATAATATGAACAGCTCATGGTATGTTTTCAGAGAAAAACAGAAGTTAAGTAAATTAAATTATTATTAAGTCAGTACGACTCTGACTCATGTAGTTCCAAAGGAAAAACTGAATATACTTTTATGGAACCTAATTATTACAGTTTTGCATTTTGGCTTAATTCCTATTTTGTTGTTTTGCCAACAAGAATGCCAACTCCTTAAGCTTTACAACTAGTGAAGAATTAAACCTGCATTAACTACAGAATTAATGTCTTTGGAGTTTAATTTTTTTCAATTAATAGCAAAGTACAGTATCAGAAGAGTCAATGTACCAAAAAATTGAAACAGAAAATCAAAATTCATTAAAACAATTCCTGTTTGTTCTCTCAGTAGTATATTTTTTACATTCACTGAACAACATCCCCTTACCGTACCATAATTAAAAAGTTAATTATTGGAATCATATTTTTTGTGGATCTGAGATTTCAAAGAATGTGATTGAAATGCTGTTTTTAATATTTTCACAGCACTTAGAGTAACACTAATTCTACATTGATCCAAACATTAACGCAATGCTGTTTTGTATATAATTGTATTTGTCTCTATTCTAAATAGAATTTTGAATTTAACTCTGTGTGAAACATCCTGCTTAAGTATTAAAAAGTAAGAACCCTATGGTTTGAATAGGTCATCATAATCTTTTAAAGCTAACACTTTTACAAAATCTAGTACTGGAGGGCGGAGTCAATTTCTCTTCCCTCCCCTTTTGCCCAAAGTAAGCATTCAACAAACATTTACACAGTAATTTAATCATCTGTATTGATAAAAATAAATGTCTTTGGTTTAGTATTAAAGTTCTCCTAGTTTTCACAAGTTATTAAATACCAAAAAATGAAGAGTTATACTGCTATAAACTGTGATGGTACTGCAATGGGCAGTCTGGGGACTACTGCTCATTTTCAATGAACAAAACAGATGAAATAAAGTAAGAATGCACAAATGTAGCACCTTAAACCCAGAACAATTTAAAAAATTCAAGGTTAGATTAATTGACCTCAACACCTAATGAGCCCAACTCCCTGTCAAAGGCATTTTGGGGAATGCCTTTCCAAAGAATATTAGTAACTGCCTAAAATGTAATTTCTTAGTTATTGTCTTATTAAAAAGTCATGTTTAGTTGAAAATTACCACTCACTTTTTAAAAAATAAATTGCACCAGATTTACGTAAAAAGCAAAACCTCGATTATCTATAGAAAAGAAACAAATCCCCCAAACTTTATCAGACCTTCAGGGGCAAGTCAATTATGAAACTTGTCAACTGCAGATGGAGAACCCTACATTACAACCCTATTCTGCAGTAGAATGAACTATTTCCCTACTTTTTAAAAGCTTAATTTCCAGTACTTCTTAAGGGTCACCATCTAAAGGAAATGCCTCATCTATGATTCCACATTGTAATCAAAAGCTCAAGACAGACCAATGGCCCACATAAAAAGGCACTGGCCAGAGAGCAGCAAGTCCCAACAGTTTTCTTCTTCTTAAGTTCGATCACCTTTGAAGAAATAAAAATTGAAGTTCAATAGCTCTGTTCAACCAATTCTTTTAAACCTTATAACCTAAAATCCAAAAACTTCTCCAATGAATCGGCATACCAATTCCTCAATTAAACTATTTCAGCTGTTGTAATAATACACTTGACATCTTTGATTTAAAATCTGGTAGTTTGTTCACTTGACTAAGTAATTTTAAAGATCACTATTTCTTGAACTGATGAGAAGGATGAGATTCACATGAAATAACAGAAACCTCTAAAAATAGTGCTCAGGGTTAGCAGTTACACTAAAAACAGCGCTTTGCATTTTTGCACATCAAAAAAGGCTTTGTCAACATGTGTCAAGAACACGCAATTTTTTTATAGAACAATTTTCCACTGATGCTGAAAACGATGAACTGCATTCTATTCGTACCTTATCAGATTAGGGCATCTCCAGCAGATTCCCTTTCAGGAGCCACCTGCTCTGTGCTGCCCACTGCAGGAAATGGACTAGGGTACAGAGAAACGCAGCATCGCGCTGGGGGTCCTAGGAGGGCAGCACCGGGAAGAAGTGTCCCTGGCTTCCTGGACGCTCACGTCGGGGCTTCGTGCACGAGGCCAGCTCACCGGCAACCCGTTAGAGTGTGAGGCCCGTCACAGGCGCCGCCGGGCAGAAGCTGTCGCCCCGCCAGGAACACCGCGCGCGGCGGGGGCCGAGTTGCAGCCTGCAGAAGATGCAGTTCTGCACCCGAGAGGAATGTGAGGGTCAGTCAACCGAACGAAACGCCTCGCAGAAAGGAAGGCACTACAAACGACGGCCTAGGCTACACAAGCACACTGGAAGTGAATTATTCGTGCAACCCAGCCTTAAATTGCATCAGCTCAATCTCCTTTTTCCTTAAACCTTTACGTTCCCTCTTACAAGCAATACCGGTCATAGCTTACCTACATTTTTCCAGCCTTGGGAAGTTGAACCATGGAGTTATCTGATAAACATCAAGTTTAAAGTCTTTTTTCTTGGCCTAACGCACATACAAAGCGTATAAGCGTCATGAATTTAAATTCTATCCATCAGAGAGATACTTTAAGGCTCCATTTTGACGATGACAGCTTCTTCTGCAGAAAAGGAATTGTTTTCTTTAGAGTCAATTCTCCAGTGATATATCACATCTTAGATCTGTTTTAAAGGCATTAAAACGTTAGTTTTACCCTCCAGGTCTTTAGCCTGTGATCCGTTTGCGGAAAGGCAAGGCCCACCATTGTGCGCACGCATGTAGGCAGGCGCACAAACCCGCTACGAGCAAGCGGTCGGGGGCCTGGAAGTGGCAGTCGCCCTAAAACTGCATGCACACGTCACCCTGCATTCCGCCCTTAGAATGGAAATGGGACGACAGGTCGGCCGCGGCGGAGTGCGGCCCCAGGGCCCCGCTCCCCACGCCATCCGCGGCGCAGTCCAGGGCCCGGGGGTGGCCCGGCCCCCGGCGCGGGCGCCCCCTGCTCTCCCGGCCGCGGTCGGGAGCGTGCGAGGGCGGCCAGCGCCGCGGCAGGCCCTTCTTCCCTTCGCTGGTGCCCGCGCCGGCGGTGGCCGGCCTTCCGCGGAAAGGCACCGTTGCTCTCCGTCGCAGGAGATCGCCGCAGCTCCATCCCTCGGGCTCCCGGCGCGCCGGCGTCCTCCGCGGAGGGATCCCGTGCTGATAGATCTCTCACCGCCCACAAAATGGGGCCGAGGCGGCGGCCGCCGTCTCCTCTGTGGGCGCCGCCATTTTGTGAGGCGGCGGCGGCGCGGCAGCAGGAGCCGGCGCGTGTAATGGTTGAATAGGATGACCCCCTCTAGGGAATCCCCGGCGCTGACAGTTACGTAAGGGGCTGTGCGCAAGTGCCGCGTTTAGGGAATCCGCACGGCCCGGGCCGGGCGGCGCTGCGGCCCATTTCTCCACCACCCCTAAGCGGCGGCGGGGGAAGGGACAGGTGACCTGCTCGCCGCGCCGCCCGCCCGCCGCCCGGCTTCCCTCGGCGGCCGGCCTCCGCCTCCACACGCTCCCTAGGCCCTAGCTGGCCCGGCCGTGTGGACTTCCGAGCCACAGCCTCATTCCGACCCCGCTGGAGAGACAAACTTTACCTGGGAAATCAGTCCGTTTCCTGGAGCGAGCACCGGAAGCTTGTGGGCTGCATTACATAATTTGGTCACCGCCGAATCCGGTTTCCCCGCGGCCCCGGTCCCGAAATGCGGGCCCTGCAGAGCCCCGGCCTGTGACCTTGCGTACCCGATGGCCTTCTCGCAGCGGCCCTCCTGGCCTGGGGAGCGGGGCGCCAAGGAGCCCGAGCAGCCAGGGGCGCCCTGCGCCCCCCGCGAGGGCGACCTCGGCCGGCCGGCATCCTAACGTCCGGAGCGCGTGCGGCCGAGCCGCGGTTAGCCAAGGCCGAACGCAAGGTTTTACCCGGCATTCCTCTGAAGCGCATCTAGCATGAAGATGCCCCAGCATAGAAATATAAACGTTAATTATTACTGTCGGGATTCCAGAGACTGGTTCCCAAGCCGGATAATTACAGTTTGCGTAACCGAGCCCGGCAATCTCGTGTGATGTGACCCCAGCGAGGCTGCATCAGGAGTAGCTCATTTCCACGCACCCCGGGCAGGCGGCCCGCACTCTATTTGATAATTTACAGTTCGATAAAGTTTGTGGTTAATTGCAGGGAAATGTGCTCACCAGGCCCCAACACACTAGCACAGGGCTCGGAAGAGCCGGTTCCTTTAGGCCCTCAACAAACGAAAGGTAACGGATCGGCTTTATTCCGATCTGCGAATGGCGCGTAGCGTGAGGAGCTGCCTTTCCGAGCTCCCCGTCCCTCCGGGGCGCCGCAGCCGAGCTGCTGGGCCGCCGGGCCAACGAGCCTCCGACGCGGCCCTGCCCGCAGCCGGCCGCGGCCGCGAACATCGCCTCCACCCCTAACCCTGGAACAACCGGTAGTGGCCGTTTCCCCGCGCCGCCCCCCTTTCCGCCGGCTTTGTGTGCGTGTGAAACGCGCGGCACATTGCAGAGGAGCCCTAAGCCCGGCGAGCGAGCCTATTGTTCCCCGCGAGGAGCTGCCGGGGCGGAGTGGAGCCGGGCGCAGTGCCGCGGCTGGCCCTCGGGGGGCGCTGCGCGCACTGGCTGCCCGGCCGTGGCGGCGCCGGCGGCGGCAGAGGGAGGCTGGCGGGGAAGGAAGCGGGCGGGCGGCGCGCCGCGGCTCGGCTGCCGCCGCTGCTGCTTTCTGCCGGGGGATGGCCCGGCCGCGCGGCCGAGGCCACGCGTGAATGTGCGCGGGGGCCCCGTGGGGCCGCGGCCGGAACACACGCGGTCGCCCCGCTCTCCACAACCACCACACAGACCTCCCTCCCCGCCCGGCCCCGCCTGCCCCAGCCCCGCCGCCGCGACCGCCGCAGCTCCCGGCCTCCGGCCGCCGCGGCCCCTCGGCGCCGGCCCGCCGCGCCCCTCGCCCGCTCGCGCGCCCCCGGCGGCAGCCCCGCGCGGACTCGCGTCCCCAGGCCCGGCCGCGGCGGCCGGCGACGCCGAGAGGCGGGCGAGAGCCGGGCCGCGGAGGGAGGAGGGCCGGAGGGCGGGGGCCGCGCTCGCCCCGCGGCTTCGCGCCGACCCGGCCGCCGCCTGCCCCTCTAGTTTCGCTCCGATTTCTTTAAACTTTTTCAGAAACCCCCCTCCCTCCTCGCCTGCGCTGCCCCGGCCTCCGCCGCTCCTTCCCCTCCTCCCCCCTCCCTCCTCCCTCCTGCGCCGCCGCCGCCGCCGCCGCCGCCGCCGCCGCCGGCCCATGACTGAGCCCCGCCGCCGCCGGCCGAGGAATGGGCTCCGGGCGCTGGTAGGAGGCGCGGGGAGCGGGGGCCGCTTCTGGACCGCCATCGGGGCCTTCTGAGCACCGCCGGGGGGACGTGATGGCAAACTCGACGGGGAAGACGCCTCCGGACGAGCGGAGAAAGGGGCTCGCGTTCCTGGACGAGCTGCGGCAGTTCCACCACAGCCGAGGGTGAGGGCGGCGCGGGGGCAGCGCCGGCGCGGGCGGAGGGGCTCCCGCCGGCGGCCGCGTCCCGGTCACAAGTGCGGGCTTTCTCTCCCGCAGGTCGCCGTTTCAGAAGGTCCCCGCGGTGGCCGGGAAGGCGCTGGACCTGCACGGGCTCTACACCCGAGTCACTACTTTGGGCGGCTTCGCGAAGGTGAGGGGAAGTTTTAATTTGTATTTCCCTCCCGCCGGCCTCCTCCGGAAAGTGTCCCGCGGCCCCGGCGCGGGCGCCCGGCGCGGGGGGTGCCGCGGGGGCGAAGGCGTTCCCGGCGCTCGCAGCCGGTGGCCCGCGGCGGACGGCGCGGCCGCCTGTGGCCTGGTGGCTCGCGTGCGCGCGGCGCGGGGTCGGCGGGCGGCCCGCGCCCCCCGGTGCCCGACCGGCCGCGGGGTCCGCGCGGCGCGGCGGGGGTGCGGCGCCCCGCGCCCGAGCCCGCCGCCCTCCCGCCGGCGCTGCCGCGGCTGCGGCTCAGCCCCGGCGGAGCCGCGGGGCTCGCACTCCGAGAGCAGTTTTCGTGCAACTCCGAGTCGGCGCGGGCGGGTTTCCCATCGATAATCGGCCGCGGGGCGATCCCGGCGGCGGGGCCCAGGCTCGGCCCGCCGCCCCGGGTCTCGGCAGCTAACAAAAGAAACCGGGACCCGTCTCCAAATAGCCATCTTAGGCTTCAAGGCTAGGCAGGAGCTGTAGGCCTCAAAGAGGGGCCTATGGAGACGGCGGACCTGGGCGAGGAGCGCGCTCGGCCCCGGCCCCGGCCCCCCCGGCGCCCGCGGACGGCGCTGTCCGGAGCAGTATTGATCCTTTTGAACTTTTTTTAGTGTAAACGGACCGCGTTGAGATTTAAAAGGGGGCGACAGAGGCACTTGCGATTGGTTATTGTCCGGGCTTCAAAAACAAAACAAACCCCGCCGCCCCCACCCCGGCGGCCCCCGGCGGGCCCGGGCGCGGAGCGCGGCTGGCGGGGGCCCGGAGGTCGGCGGGCTGCGCCCCGGGGCCGGGCTGCGCCCCGGGGCCCGGGGGCGGGCGGGGGCGGGCGGGCCGGGGGCCGCGCTCCGCGCTCGCTCACGCCGCCGCGGCTGTGCCTTCGCAGGTTTCGGAGAAGAACCAGTGGGGAGAAATCGTGGAGGAGTTCAACTTTCCCAGAAGTTGCTCCAACGCTGCCTTTGCCTTGAAACAGTATTACTTGCGGTGAGTAGCAGCGACTCCTCCGCGGTGCCGGGAATGCGGGGCTTTCGGGGAGATGCGTTCTCCGCGCAGGGCAGACACACACCGCGAAACCACACAGCAGCACGCGAACCGAACCTCGCACCCCGAACAGCCCCCGAAACCCAGGCCGCTGTCAGGCTGCGGAACGTGCCCTGTCCGGGAGGGGAGGTGGGCGGAAGGGGAAAGTTTTCGCGGCCTCGGTCGGGATTGTTTACATTTCCAGGCAGAACCCTTGCAGCTGACTCCCACCCCCCTCTCGGTGCACACCCTTTGTGGCCCTGTTTTTGGGTGCACGGTACCCACCGAGGGGCAGAAAGGCGAAGCTTCGCCGAGGAGTCGAGAGAGTTAATGAAACTTTGTATCCCTTGGGACATTTTTTCCTTTGTTTTGGAAACTGCTTTTGCCTTTTCAAATTCTGACTTTCAGATTTTTAAATGATAAAACCTCTTGTGTGGATTTTTAAATAATAAAACCACCGAATATTTTCTCTGTTGTTTATACACTGCACAACACGTTGGTGCTAATTTAGGTTGTTTGGAATAATTTTTTTTTTTGAATTTTCCAGTGATTTAGAAAGTTCAAAAGGATTATTATGTGTTTAGGAAAACTCAGGATACTATGGAATGGAATATTATGATGTGGGTTTTCTTTCATTCTTCCCCTTCTTTTTTGAGTATTTCATGAGGTAAATTTTCTATTCAATTTGTAGGTGACACAGTTTAGCTCATATATTGTGTGACCCAGCTTTATTTTTCTCCCCCAGCTTTTCTCCTAGGAATATTTTCATCCTATACTTTTGTTGTGAGGTCGTCTTTTATCTTTAATGTTTACTTAACCGTACAGGGTCCTTACTGGGTAGTGGGTATTTAAAGCTAAAATAATGCTCTTCATGTTTAGTTTTTTGGTAATACTGGGAAAGGATGGCCTTTTTTAGATAGTGTGACTTCTGTATAACATGAGGTTGGCATTTATCATTGCTCCACATGCAGTATCCACATGTGGGTATTCTGTGTTATGCTCCGCGTTCTGAAATAGGAAACGCAGTAATTGCACAGGTGTACTTCCTATTGGCTGTCTTAGAGTGAGACTGCAGGCTGGAGCTGAAGAGTTCATAGAGCTTTGTGGGTAGTTACTGAGTTACACACAAGTCTAGAAAATATTAAATATGGTTAGTTGTTAATCTGTTGTGTGTGTGTGTGTGTGATGGCATGTATGTCAGAGTATACTTCTAAATTTAAAAAGGACTCAAAGAACAAAGTATAACAAGATTAACCTCCAAACCTGTTGACTTAGTAGTGTTGTGAGTGGTGAGTAGAGAATTTTGTATTTATGGTGATATTCACTTGCTCATTTCCGTTTATAATGTTGAGAGGAAGACTAATACATACCCTGGTTTTCTGGTAATCAGTTTGAATTATTTGGACTGTTTAAAATGCACATTTTAAAGTTAGGCCTGTTGTTTATTGGACAGATCAATGATTGAAACTTAATACCCAGAAAGACCATATATGTATGATATATATGGTTCACGAGATGTGTGTTTTTCTGAAGAATTTACATTCATATTAAGAGGGTTTATTTTTTAGCATAGTCAATTAAAAGTTTCGAATTCCAGTTTTTTGCAAGTTACATAAAGACTTTTTCAGTTGTGATTTTTATCTTGGGATTTGTCATCCATTGCTTGTAGTTAAAAATTTTAAACTGTATAGTTTCAAGGTTGTTTGCGACTCTACATTGTTCTCAGATCAGTTTGAATTTCATGCTCTTGTTTGCAGCTACTTTTTGAACTATGTCCTTAGCTAAACTTGTTTTTCCTCCATATGTCACTCTCCAGGTTTGTTTTTGTAGGGTTGTAGCTAGGCTACTAGGAAAAAAGTTGAAGCATTTGTTTTGGAAAATAAAACCATGTGAAGATTTGCATGGCTTGTAAAGAAATTCAAAAGAAATGTACTGGTCAAAAATTGGGTTCTACCAATCTTGAAAGATTTTTTTTCCCATAGTGGTGTAATATTGCACAGTTAGAGGACGTGTATTATGCTGGGTTTACACCATCCTCTGAAAAATCTGAACTAGCTTATAGGATGCCAAGTTTTCACAGTAGTTCTGTTGCTTAACCCTAAGAGTGCCTCTTCATTAGTAAGAAATAGTAATCAAGTGACTTTGTAAGTTTCCTCCTTGATACATGCTTTCTGATGAACAGATAATACAGTGTGTTTTATAAATCATAGGTCAAATAATTTTTTTTAAGTATGAACTGCTTTTTCATGTGGCCTACTGCAAGACTGTCATTACATGTATTCTCATTTACTCTGCGAGTTTAGTATTTGCTGGCATTCCTCTGTAACTTCATTACTAATTGGGTGGATGGCCGTAGCCTAGTATTTATGGTATACCTGCGCGTGCATGGTATTTACAGACATTTAGAAAAGAAGAACAAACTAGTATGCTGGCCATGAATATATTCTAACATTTTTATGGTTGTTTTGATACAAACATAGACAGTGATTAAATATAAAGACTTGAGTTTCATGGTCTCAAAAAGTTCGCTTGGTTGTATCAAACCCATTTATTCAGCTGTAGATTATCTACACAAATTTCTCAAAGTCTAAAATTGATAATGCAGTTAATTATTTGTTTTAAAATTGGTATTTGATTCTTTTAAAACTTAAGTGCCTACTGACCATGTGTAAAAGTGCTTTATTAAAAGTTGGCTATTAATCACCTATATATTTGTTTTCACTTAGTTCCTTTCTTGGCATGTACATCTCAATGTGTTCCACAAATGTTTATTATTGGAATATCCCTGAAAGTATAAAAGTATACGGTATAATTTCTCACATTTTGTAGATGGAGAAACTAAAGTGCTAAAAACCTAAATTGGTTTAGGGGCATTTGTTAATTGGACAAAAAAGTATCCTGACATGTGTTCAGTAATATTTCATCAGTCTGTTATGAATTCAGTTAGTCACAAGTGATTTTAAGGAATTAAAATATTATTGGACTTTACATTATGGTTAAATTTATGCTCCAGTCTGTCTGTACCCAGTGTGTGCCATGTTTACTCAGTGAATTTTATTTTTTCTGTTTTGGTTCTAAGATTGGGAGACAGTTTGCACTTCTTATTTCCATTAAAAAACTGAAGCTTTGGTATGGAGATTTTGGTAAATATTTCAAACACTTATTTGAGGAAGTTTGTTTTAGCTTACTGATGCCAACAGTACAGCTATAGTCAAGGTTAACTTGATGTTTCCATTATAAAACTTGCTTTTTTAGAAAGGAGGTGAAATCTTGAACCTTAAAAATTTTATTTATAAAACAATGTATTACAGTTTTCATAAAATATTAATTTTTTTTTACATGTACCTGCCTACCTTTAGAATAGTTAGAAACTTAATTGTAGAATTGCAGCCACCATAGTGACTCTTCGGCTGCATTGTGAATTTATTCCACTTTTTTCCTTTGGTCTAGATAGCTCTCCCTTAACTTACACCAATAGAGTTTACATTTATCAGTTAAACTGAATGAATACACTCACGTGTTCTGTGTGTCCTGTAGTTAGTATCCACCATGCAGATCACTTCTTTTAAGAGGCCTTTTATGACTCACTTGAGGTTAAGTGAAAGAATGCTTCAAAATTGTAGCAAGTAGGGAAATAAAATACAACACTGAGTTTGTGAATTACTGAACAGGATCGATAAACAGAGATTACTCCTTATTTAAGGAAAGAAAATAAAAGTAATATGAATATGAAGAAAAACTGTATCTAAATAAATTATTCAGATATGCATTTTAAATTTAATTTTATGAACTGTGACCTTCAATCTTGAACAAACCTGATTTTGTTATCTTCTGATATTCTGTTCTGTC
Source organism: Manis javanica (assembly GCF_040802235.1). Taxonomy (NCBI): domain Eukaryota; kingdom Metazoa; phylum Chordata; class Mammalia; order Pholidota; family Manidae; genus Manis; species Manis javanica. The sequence continues at coordinate 854,450 of NC_133170.1, read as the reverse complement.
TTAAAGGGCATGTAGATTTGCCAGAGGAGTAGAAAGTGGAGAAGTTGAAAGACCAATCAGAACTCAGCTATGTTAGTGTTGTGTCTTAGAAACCATGTTTCAAACAGCTTAAATTTGCCCCAAAGTAGAAATAAATCTCTTTTCAACATAGTTCACTGAGAATGCAGATTTCTGCAGATACAGACTGAGAACTTAACTATAACTTCCAACAATGCTCTTGTTTGCATTTACCTTTTCTAACTGAGCTGTTAACAAAGCGTGTCTATTTCTAAGGAAGAGCATCTTTTATAATCTTACCTCCACTGTGTTGTAGATTCAGTGTTTTCTTAGTAGGGCATGTGTGAAACCCACTATGACTGATAAAAAAGTATCATTACTGTGAATCTTTTGTTCCCCCTCCCCCTCAAAAAAAGTGATTATGGGAAGTTGGAAAAGGAAGGAAAAACACACATTTAAAGTCATTGGAATTTAGGTGCATTTAGTCAGCAAGGAAGGACCCAGTATATATTTTTAGGTAATGTATTTAGAGTTTTTATTGTTATTTCGTGAAGGCTGCTTATTGGGCATTGTCCACAGTCATATAGACCATAAAGATTTCTGGTAAAAATGGGGTGTCTTTGAAGTTGGAAATAGAGGACGTATGGGACACGGTGCAAGGGATCCTCTTTATCTCTGCTTCTTTGAACTACCGCTCCCATCATCACCATACTTTTTGGTATACAGGATCAATTAGAGTAGAAATTTCCAGTTTGTGCTATATGAAACACCTGTTTCCCTGAAATGCCACTGTTTTCTTTAAAAAAAAAAAAAGCCAAATGAATTTGAACATAATACTGAACTTGGGTTACTTTTTTGCAGGACTTCTTAAGAGACTTAATTTTGCTAATGGTCAGTGTGGATCCCTAAAACCATATTTCCTCTCTCCCCCAACTCTAGTAAACAGTGTTTCCCAAACACCACCACACATTACAGGGGTGTGGTGTGTAACCCTTTGTTTGAGGAATTCTACTAAGTTCTGTGGAACACAGTTTGGGAAACTGAGCTAGAAGAAATGTGGGTTAAAGAAGAAAAAATTTAAATAAAGTAATAAGGAAAATGAGAAGGGAGGTAATATAAATATTCAAAATATATGAACACAGATTTGAATTTTTATGGAGCTGTTACCTGCATATCTCTATCAGTGGCTATGCAGAATTATTTGTAATACTTGTTGTTTGAAATAGGCGGACATTAAAATTATCTTGCATTCATTTTCAGGAAAAGAAAGCTAAAGAAATATTGAAGTCCAAATAGTAGGTGGAAAGTTGAACCTGTAAGATAAGCAGTAGCCTTAGTTGATCCAAAATGGGAAAAGCTGTCCTTACAGGTATATAACAATGTATTTTTTTCTTTACTGTTGAAAATATAATGTGAGGAAAGACAAAGCACACAAAGAAATGACCATGATAAAGACTATTAAGTTGAGGGCAGTGATTCAACTACTGGTATGATATTCTTTATGACAAAAGATTTTATGGTTAATTTTATTAGATTGGTTAGCCTTCCTTTAACTTAGGATTCTTATTTGAACCAGCAGCCCCCACAAGACAAGTATATCCCTTTTGTCTCCTATTCTAACTAGAGGCTTCTTTTTTGTAACAGGGTATTTATATATTTAAAAATTTGTTTTTTCCATTTGTCTCTACAAGCCTTTCCATGGAATTAGAGCAGAATCATTGATCAAATTATTTATAGAATAATAATTACTTCTGTTGAAATATGATAGTCCTGCTGAAACTTTGTATTTGTTTTAGTTCTGTGACTTAAAAACTGCAGTGGTATCATGAATTTTGATACTAGGGAAAGCTATTTAGAAATAGATATTGGCTTAAGGGCCAAACTTACTGGAGTTAAAAATGGAGATGTTAGGATTAGAGATCATTTTCAAATATTTTATGGCTTAAAATTATAAGCATAATTTTTATGAAAAGCGCAAGTGTTTGTTTTTGAATTTAAAATAAATGTAAATAACATGATCAGTACGGTTTATGCATAGCAGAGCCAAGGAAATGGGCAGGTTGACTGTTTACTCAGAAGTACACAAAGATGCATATATGCTGATTGACACTGGTATTGGTTACCTATCAGATTTATCAATGCATTCACTTAGGAATAAAACTTTTAGGGGACCTTGCATACAAAGACAGTTTAGAGCAAATTGCCACTCTTAGTATCATTCATATTATCTATGAATTTCATTAAGCTTTCCAATAATTGTGTTATTAAAATAGATTCTAACATGTATTTTTCTGTTTCAAAGAGAAGAAATTTCACTTGTGCTTGGTTATCTTTTGCCATATTCATTATGTTGTGAATTGGAAATTAATTCATTTCTACAAGATATATACCCTCTTGACAGTCAACCTGCCCATTTCCTTGGCTCTGCTATGCATAAACCGTACTGACCATGTTATTTACATTTATTTTAAATTCAAAAACAAACATTTGTGCTTTTCATAAAAATTATGCTTATAATTTTAAGCCATAAAATATATACCTTACAAGTACCTATTGATGGAACTAAAATCTCTTGGTGATTACTAGGAATAGCTATCATATTCTGAATTATTACTCAAAAATGATAGATGCATAGTATCATGGATATCTAAGTCACTGTTTGCTGAGCCCATCCACCCCACCTTACTGCAAGATAATTTGTAGTGGGGCTGAATCCATTGTTAAGGCTGTTTTATCTTAGCATCTTAACATTCCCTTTTCCTTTCCCTATCATCCCTTTGATTTGTTCAAGTAATGGGGTTATTTGTCCTTTAGAAGGTCCCAAATTCTGGATTTAGTGAGTTGCTTCCTTTTAGTGTCAAGTAACCTGTTCCTCCATCCCCTATATTTATTTCTTGAAAAGTGATAGTTAAATGTAAAGATTGATACATTCAAGTTCAGTATTTCAGGTGTACTTCATAAGTAATGTTATGCTTTTCATCAGATCATGAGGCATATAATGTTTAGTCATCCCATTTTCGTGGTAAGATTGACCAGAGGCTTTTTTTTTAGGTATTAATAGTCTGAAACTGTATTTTTTTAAATGCACCCCACATGATTCATAAGCGTGCAGAAGTTTAAGAACATATTGTAATGAAATCAATTTAGTTGCTGAGATAACTGGTTTAACTTGTTATCAGCATGTAGGCCAGAGCTCCATCCAGAACAAAACCTGTAGGTGACATCTGGTTGAGGGGCACCTGCTCAAGCTGCACCTGTCATCCCTAAGCTGGGACACACCCTACACTTTGTTTTGTCTCTGAGCTCTAGAAAGACAACAGGGCTCCACTGTAATTGAGCGGGAAAAAAGGGTAAATGACCTACCAATTCAAACATATCCTAATTGTATTTGTATAATTTGGATTTTTAAGAATAAATATAAAATGTTTTTCTTAATATCTAGGTGTTTTTTTTTCCTGTATAGGACTTTATAATATTCTTCCTAATTGAGATATCATTTGCTTTATTGAATTTACTGAATTCTTTTCTCATTGTGAGGATTTTGCTGATCTATCCCAGTAGATGTGTAGGAGAGTTAACTTACCTTGTATCCTCCTATAAAAATTAAAGTACCAACAATAGCTTGTTTGATGCACTTCATCTTCATTTTTCAAACCATTTTCATGTGTGAGGTTTTATTTTTATTTCAGATTTTAAAAGTAATTGCTGTTATTTAATATTAGAGAAAAAAAAAACACTTAGAAAAAAATTACACCAGTCAAACTTTTTCTTCTGGAGCATGAGGGCTACCTCTTAAAAAAACAAAAAGGCTGTAGGTCATATCCAACTCTCAATCTTATGTGTCAGCCGTAATTGCCAGTTAGAAAGGTTTCCATATTTTCAGATCACACCCTCTCCCTTCACCTTCCCATCCCCTTTCCTGGTAATACACCTGCTTTACAATTTGCAAAGCTTTGTCTAATACCCTTCCTCTATCCACAGTGGTTAAATATCTTCAGGTATAGTATGTGTTCCAGGTACCTTTGCTGTATTTTCTGTCAGGCATGTAGTTTCTATCAGATATGTGTATCTTTCATGGTGAAATGTTTTAAGATGAATTTTTTTGTCCCTCTCCTAGCCAGTTGGTTAGTTGTAAATAAATAAAATGTTAATATAAACATGTGAAGTTAGTAGTGACATTCTTCTGTTAAAAAAGTATAAGGAAGAGATCGAATGTTAGGGCCGTAGGCAGAAAATACCTAACCAGTAGTATTTTAGAGAGGGTCTCAGTTTAAATTTGTCAGTAGTATTGCCCAGGTTGATCACACCTTCCATAATGGTTCATAGATTAAGTGAGTTTTCAATGTACTTGAGCTCAGATCAGACCACTGAGTACTTCATAAACAGAATTTAGTACCATAGCAGGCTGTACCTCCAAGTGCACTCACAGGGAACAGGTCAGGAGGGCTTAAATGGTTTGGTATAAATGTTTTAGTTTTATTAATGTTTAGTTTATACCATTAAACTGTTAAGCTTCTGAGTCTATGAGTTTCTTCAGGTAGCCCCACATTATGATGTATTGATTCAATCTAGAAGTGAAAAAATACTTGAGAGAGAAATGGGGTACAATGGGAGGAGGAAATGATACAGACCTATCATTTTCTTGCCTTGCTGTGTTTTTTTGAAATTACTGTTATTTTTTGGTTGTCTCTGTGTGAGCTCTTGTCTACACTTTATCGGTATCAACCATTGTTACTATTGTATACCACACTGGCTTTATGTTTTTCTTTGTATGTGATGCTATGTATATATACACATATATTGTTATTGTTACTACATTTATATAATCACTTGATATTATTACAGATATAATGCCCTTTAGTCTTAAATGTAAGTGTATATTATCTAGGAATAAAAATATTCTTTGAGGTAACAAGGTACAAATTATCAAATTCAGAAAGCTTAACATGGATACAATCATATTATGTGTATTATATACAGGCCCTACTCAAATTTTACTAGTTGTCCCAAAGATGTCTTTTATGGCAATCATACCCACCCACTCTCACCCATAATCTTGTATTACATTTTGTTATCATAGCGCCAGGTCCTCAGCCTTTCATGATATTACCATTTCTGAGTGTTACAGGCCAACTATACTCTAAAATGCAGATTTGTCTGACATTTTTTCAGTATTAGATTTAGGTTAGACATTTTTTTTTGGCAGGAGGCATGTGATTGTCACTATGTGTCATTATTGCTGATGTTAACTTTGGGTAAGGTGGTGTCTTCCTGATTTCTCTACTGTAGAAGTTTCCAATTTCTCTTTTTGTCATATTATAATAGGTAACCCATGGGGGCATACTCTGAGACTGTAAATATCTTGCTCACCATTAGACTTTTTACCAGTAGTTTTAACATCATCCACTGATGATTCTTGCTTGAATCAGTTGTTATGAAGGATGTATGATACTTATTTTTTAACTTTATCGTTGCTTCTACATTTATTAGATGGCATCCTATCATAAGGGATATATTTTCATTCTTATTACACTTTTGTTTTATACAGTTAGTTAAAATCTATTTTTGTCGCACATTTTGCTGCTTAAATTTGGCCAATAGGAGAGCCCTTTCAAGCTGACTTCTGTGCCCCCTTAACACATTCTCATTTTCTGTGAGCTCTTCCTTGCTTTCTCACAAAATCCTAGCATCAGCTATTTCTCTAAGTATTCCTGGTTCCTTTAGTGTGAAATGGTATATAGAAACCAAGATCTGGTTGGTAGGTGTGCCCACTGTTATTGGGTTGTCTCTTCTTCCAGGCCCTTTCAGAGGACAGAACTAGGGAGTTTAATTATTTTAAGTACAAATATACATATTTTGAAAATAAGGCCCTTTACTGACATCTTAGTTACAATCCAGACAAGTTTCTTCTTGCTTTCTTCCATTCCATGTATTTCCCTTCATCTGCACTGAGGACCCTAGTTTCCTAAACCAGTGTATTTGCTCACCTTGTCAGTTCTGTAATACACAGAGAATAGTTTCAGAATTGGTTACACCCATACCACTACAAAAAACAAACCTGCCAAGTAGAGTTACACATTTGTTTGCAGTTATTTTTTGTGTGTGTTCAGACTGAAGCTACACTGGTAAAATACTGTGTTTAAAAAGTTAACAGTGATTGGATTTCTTTTTTTCCCCCAGGAGTTATTATTCACTTAAAGTATAGTAAAATACATGTTTTCACATTTGTATTCAATTGTGTGCTTTTCCCCTGTTTTTTGGCTTATATAGCATATTTTGATATCTGGGAGTGTCATTCACATTTGTTTCTTCAATTTTACTTATGAATAAAACAATAAAACTTTAACATCGAAATTTAAGAAAAGATATTCTTGACGGTTACTCTCCTCCCTTCCCTATCTCTTCTACTGTATTCCCACCCATGCTTTGTTATTAACCAATTTCCTCAGTTTCTGGTTGTCCTTCCTGGGTCTCTTTTTGCAAAAATGAGGTACGCATGTATCTTCTTAGTTCCTCTTAAAATGAAAAATGCACCTTTTTCTTTTGTATTTTGCCTTTTTTCACTTAATATATCTTGATGATCATTCTAAATAAATTCATTACAAACCATTCTTTTTTTAAAAAAAACAGCTGCATAGTAAACCATTGTGTGGATATATCTGAGTTTATTCAACCAATCTCCCACATAATGGCACTAGGGTTGTTTCCAGTATTTCATAGTGGTGAATAAAAGCATTTGAATAATCTGCCAATCTAGTGACCTTATGCAAATGTATTTTCAGATTTTTGGAAATGGATCTTCACAGTCAATTACTAAAGTGAAGATTGACAGAGTAATCAAAGAATAAGTGCATATGTAGTTTTGTTAAATATTGTCAAATTCCCTTTATAGGACAACTATTTTGCATTCCTACCAGCAGTGCATAAAAATGCCTGTTTCCCACAGTCTTGCCATGTTGTCAAGCTTTTTAGTTGTACCAATCTGGGAAGTTAAGAAATGGTATATCACTATATTTTAGTCACTGTGGTTTTATATTTTAATATTTGGTTGTGTCATTTCCATGTGTTTTTTTCTTTTACAAGGTTTTCTTGGTTCTTCTTCTTTGTTTGTTTTTCCATATGAACTTTAGCTTTAATTTGTTCTAGTTCCAGAAAAAAAAATGTTGGGTTTTTTCATGGCAGTTGCATTAAATTTATAAATTATCTTAGGAGAACTGACATCATGACGATATTGAGCTGATCTATCCAAGAACAATGAAAATCTTTCTATTAAAGTCTTTTGGTGTCATTCAAGAGTCTAAAGTTTCCCTTTTATGAGTTCTGGACATTTCTTTATTCTTAAGTATATTATCTTCTAATCTGATTATTTATATCAAATTTAATTGATTTTTATAATCTGCCTAAATTGTTTTACAGTTTATATTAGTTTATCATTGATTTAAAAAAAATTTTTAGACATACTAGCATATCATCTGGAAATAGCAATAGCTTTATTTCTTTTCTTATTATTATATCTTTAATTATTTTCTTTTGTCTAATTTTATTGGCCAATATTAAATAGTTGGGAAGATAAGGGCATCTTTACCTTGATGCTGACTTTAGTTTGATGTTTCTAACATTGCCTCATTAAGATGCTGCCTGCTGTGTGTTCTTGATGCAGTCTTAACTCTACAGTATTCTACTAACACTTTGTTTATCTGTTATAAACATTTTGTTTATAACATTTCTTTATCTGTTTATGGAATGAACAGTACTGTTGGAAGTCAGATTTAGTGATATCCTTCATACGTTTTATATACTAGTGTTTGGTTTCAATTTTTAAAATCTATTTTTTATCTATATTCTAGAGGGGAGCTAGCACTGGATATTAAAATTGTTAAATCATATTTGAATGTGAATATTTCTCATGTTCTAAGAATTAATATATAAATAAAAATCAGCTAAATGCTAAATGAGAACTTTGGAGTAAAATTACCTTTCCTGATCTCTCTATCCATTAAGAAGTCTTCACTCTATTTCATTCTTTGCATTTTAAAAGAATGTTGTTTTTTTATTTAAAAAAGCAATACATTGCTTGACTTTTATATTATTAAGATTAGTATAAGACATGATTTGATCACTCCTTGATTTATATTATCAAGGTGAGAAGTAATTGTTTTGTTTTAAAAGCTTTATAGGATATTCACCCTGTGGAGATGAAAAGCAAGTTCATACTTTAGTTGCAATCAAAAATTGTATATGCTGTTTTGGGTGAAACCATTCAAATCCATTGCCACTAAATTAAATGTGTTACGCTTTTACATTATGTATTTGATTCTCAGGTGTAATTTGGATATTAAAGTCTTGTTAGTTTTGAGAGTCACTTGGAACATTCTTACTTCTGTATCCCCCCGTTCATCAACTGGGAGTTGGTATAGTAGATGTGCTCATCTAGCCCCATGTTTTCTGGCTAGCTAGAAAGAAGGATTTTTTTCTGGTAGGCCTGCTTTAAAGATAACTGACTTGCCCAAGACGAGTATTACTGAGTGATGAGAGGGGAAAGTAGAAGCCAATTCAGAGCTGCAGTAAATACTATAGCCATTCTATGCTGATTTAAAAGGAATAAATGTAGGAGACTGTCAGAGATCTCTTTGCTACTAAAAAATGTGACCGTGACTTGTATTTTTGCATTAAGATGATTCTCCTGACTTACACCACCTGTGAGGCATAGGTCTTAAATTGTTGGCCAGTTGCGGTGATAAATACGCACCTCATTTTCGTCATCTGTATCCTATGGTCTTACTTCTGTCCCTTTCCCGTCTGAAGGATTGCTGAGTGCTTTTGGGTAGCCCATAGTAAAAAATGTAGTAATCACTGGGAAAAATTACTTTTTGCTAAAATAAGGTAGTCATTATTTTAAATGTTGTGCTTGGGAAAACTTTAACTTACATGTTTGATAGCTGGCCACTGTTTTTGTATTTTTTTTAATAACCAGGAATACTGAAGTTTTCAGCCTGGCACATCATGTTCTAGATGGAGACCTCTACCGGAAGCGCGAGGCAATAGACGGCTTCTGTCACACATTATGAAATATCCAGGGAAATGGATGGCAGGGAGATTTATTTTAAAAATAGTCGATGTAAAGTATCCTAGAATTTTTTTTAAAGAATCTTATGATACTTTATAATAGTATACTTTTGGTTTATGACATCATTTGAAGTCTTTTTTAAAACAGAATGCCAAGTTTATATTACTTTTATTTTTTATCTGTTTATTGAATTTGCCATTCGCTAAATGATTTACAGTAACTCATTCTTCACACTTTTCTGTAATATAGGTACTATTATTATTATCTGAATATTACAGAAAACAGAACAAAGAGGTTTAAGAATCTTGCCCAAATTCATGTAGTAAGTTCAGGAGCTAGTATTTGAACTTGGGCCATTGGTTCTAGAAAAGACATGTTATGTTGTCTTCCCTCAAGCCCATGGTTATACCTTCATGAAAAGTGTATGAAGACAAAGACATGAAGGGGATAAGCAAAATATGAAAGTGGTCTGGGTAATTGTGGGATTGTGGCTTTTTATTTTAAAAATCCTTTAATGTGCTTTTTATAATAAAACTTGAGTGCTACGGTACAATTTGTAGTAATTTATTTCTACAAATATTGGTCTTACTGGGTTTTTACAACCCTGTAAAGTAGGTGTCATGCTATCTTGTAGATGAGGAAAAGAGCCTTTAAAGTACCATTGCTAATAAGTAGCAGTGTCAGAATTAGAATTTAGTTTTGTGAATTATAATTCACTGCTCTTATTTTACTACTGAAGTTTTAGGATTAAGGACTTTAAAAAAATGCTTATATTACTTCTTCCTAAAGTCCCTAATTCAGTATTTGATACATTGAATTTGAACTGAATCACTGGGGAGGTTATGAACTCAGGTGGGTAAGGTGGGCCTCTGAGCAAAATGGGAAATTAATCTGGAAATTTTTGAAAGAATTGAAAAATTCTGAGATACAGAATTAGTAGTGAGTGTAGCATTCCACTGGTCTGGCCCTAAATGTATTCTTCTGTGGTTTTATGAAACAAGCACCAAGAGTCAATTCTAGTTGTAGAATATAAATTAACACTGTGGTAAGTGTGGCATTTTGTACAATTTTGTATAGCACTGAGGAACTTTTTTTTTTAGGTAAAATAGACACCAGTATCTCCCCATCTCTCTTTATAAGCTACAATATAATAGAATCTTGTGTAAGTGAGTTAACCCAGGGTAATAACTGATTTTGTTTTGACTAGCACGTGAACACCTAAGAATTTTGCAAAGTAACTACTATTTCTGAAAACATGGATACTGAAAATAATGTGGTAACTCAGTGGAAGCATTTTGGGAGTCAGGAATGTTCATTATTATAGTAACAGCTAATACTTATTAAGCATGTACCCTCTGCCAGGTATTGTGCTCAACCTGCCTTACTCTAATCCTCAAAACCATCCCGTAATAGTTGTAGATTATACATTGATACCACCATCATCATTTTATAGCTGAGGAAATTAAGATTTAGAAAAGTTGAGTAACTTGTACAAGGTCACACAGCTACAAAGTGGTAGAGCTGAGATTTGGTCCTGATCCTCTGCCTCCAGAGAGCAAACTTCTAACCACTATGCAGAATAGTGTCCTTTATTCCTTCAGTGAATAATAATTGATCATCTGTCACTTGCCAGACACTAGACATACATCAATGATGAAAACAGAGAAAAATCTTTTCCCTTTGGAACTAGGTAAAGGAGACAGATAGACAGGTAAGTAAAACAGAATGTATTAGGCAATAGTGAGTGTGAGGAAGAAACAGATAAAAAGAGGGAGTTTTTGTTTAGGCAGAGTGTCATATCTTTAGATAGAGTGGATAGAAAAGTCTCACATGTTGAAATCTGAATCAAGACCCAAAAGAGATGAAGAAGCTAGCCTGGTGGATATCTGGGATGAGAGTGGACAGACAGCGAAGGAGCCCCCCTGCTGCGTTCAGACGACAGTCAGGGCCCTGTGGGTGGGGTTGGTGAGTAAAGAGAAGTTGAAGGTGTCTAGAGCAGAGGCACGCAGGCTGGCCTCACCTCGCAGGGCCCCTGTAAGCTCTTTGCCTCCCACTGACCATGTTGGAATGCCCTTCTCTGGACCTCTGGGTGCCTTGTCATGCAGATGAAGGGGCGTCAAGGACAGAAGCAGGGAACTACGTTAGAAAACTAATAAAATAATCCAGATGAAAAATGATGGTGATTTGTACCAAGGAGGTTCATAGCCCTTGAGGTGGTGATAAGTAGCCATATTTTGGATATCTAAAGTTTCAAATCTAAAACTTTCAAGACTTTAATTAGCAGATACCTTCTCTGATACTGAGAGCCCATCAGATGTCAAGTTTTATACTTTTCAATTATAAATTTTGTTTTCCTTGACTATTAAAGTATAGTAACTCATGCTTATTGTATCTAATCAAGAAAATACAACGAAGGTGAAAATATTGAGCACTATTAAAATTTTGGCATGTTTTCTCCTAATCGTCTGTCTTGAGGACTGAATCCTAACCTGTCTGCATTAGCTGACTGAGCTGCTGGAACGTGAGCCGTTCAGAGCAGGCCTGTGTGCTTTGTTGCTCTGTCTTGGGCACCTGGCGCGGAATCTGGTTCCCGATAAGTGCTGAGTATTGCTAGTTTCGTTTGGATTAATTGTGTTAATCATTTGGATGCCTTATCATTGCGCATTCTTTGAGGAGATACCATGTTTTTAATTGATTTTAAGGTTTGGTGAATGGGAAGTCAGTAAGTGTTGGTAGACTTAGTTAATGTACTCTGAACTCCAGCCATACATATCCATTTATAGTTCTCCAAACATGCCAAGTTTTTCTCACTTCTCTACCTTTGCATATGCTATTTTCTCTGCCTGGAATTCCTTTCCCTTCTTTTTTGCCTGACACACTCCTACCCATCTTTGAGACTTAAGATAAATGTCACCCTCTCTAAAAAGCCTTTTCTTATGCCCAAAAACAGCTTGAAGTGATCCTTTATGATCTTACTTTTCCCCCATTTATACCTCTAGCATAGACACTACAGTAGCAACTTTTCTCATGGGACTTTTGTGCGTCTTTGTAGTTCCATCATCATAACACAATGCTTACTAGTGCATGGGAGTTAATGTGGGGCTAGTGGAATCCATGAGTGGACGCTAGAAGGGTCATTAGAAGTGAGAAAAGGAAGTCACTTTGGTTTGAGAGTAGAGGGACCTATGGAAGAAGCCTTGAGCTTGGCATTGAAAGACTAGCTGGATTCAGATGGAAGCAAAAAAGGAAGGTGGAGGACGTTTCAGGTATGAGGAAGGGGGCAATGAACGGATCACTGTGTTTTACTGTGTAAATGAGAGGGTTTGCACATGTGATTGGTGGATGGTAGGATGGGGGCCAAAGATCAGTACAAGATTGTGGAAGATTTTGAAAATCAGATCAAGGTGTTTGATTTTATGATTCTTTATATAGTGAGGATGTGAGATTTGTGTTGTTTTTTGTTACTTGCTTATTTTGTTTTTAGGACAATTTCTTGATGAAAACGATGCTTGGAGAACATTTATTTTACTTGGTGTATGGATAGATTTGAGAGGGGAGGGTAGAGGCAGGAATGGCAATCACATCTGCCTCGTTTGATCAGAAAATGGCATGGTATTTTTATCAAGTATGCAGATAAATGTAAATTCTTACCTCTTTTGTTTGTATTTTTTTAACTGAGGTATAATTGATGTATTAGTTTCAGGTGTACAGTACAATGATTTGACATTTATATATTGCAAAATGATTGCCACAATAAGTCTAGTTAACATTTGTCAGCATACAGTTTTTTTTTTCTTTTGATGAGAGCTTTCAAGATCCACTCTGCTAGCTACTTTCAGATATGTAATCCAGTAATATTAACTGTAGTCGCCTGCTGTCCATTGCATCACCACGACTTGCTATTTTATAACTGGAAGTTTGCACCTTTGATCTCCTTCCCCCATTCTGTCTATCCCTTCCCCACCACCTGAAGCCGCCACCAGTCTGTTCTCTATATCCATGAGTTCAGGGATCCTTTACTTTTTTAATTTTTTAGATTTCGCATATAAGTGAGATGGTGTGGTATTTGTCTTTTTCTGTCTGGTTTACTACCTTTAGCATAATGCCCTCAAGGTCCATGTTGTTGCAAATGGCAAGATTTCATTATTTTTATGACTGAATAATATTCCGTTGTAGGTATATATCACATTTTCTTTATCCATTCATCCATTGATGGACATTTAGGTTGTTTCCATGTCTTGGCTGTTGTAAATAATGCTGCATTTATATGGGGGAGCGTATGTATTTTTGAATTAGTATTTTCATTCAGAAAACTTACTAGTTTCTTAAAAATAATGGATGATGAAATCTTCTGAAAGTAATTCAGGATCTTGTAGTAGTATTTGGGTTATTGTCATAAATACTAGTGTTCATCAGACTGTCAATGTGCAGGACTGGTTAGTAGAGATTTCCAGTTGCCGGTAAATTTGATAAACCAATTGTTGCTCTTTATTTTATTTATTTGAATATTGGCTCACCATCATTAGTTTATAGTCATGTAAAGTTTGGGCTATACATAAACTATTCATTCAGTTTATTTTCTATTTCTATGCTGGGAGAAACTTGTAGAACTTCATCTCTGAGTTCAATTTCCCTCCCCACCCCCTTAAACTAAGCCCTGGAGCTCAGCACTTCTGTTTATTAGCGCAAATAATTTAGCAACCTTTTCCTTTCTTTTTTTTTCTAAAACCATGTGACGTACGGTCTAGTGGGGATAAATATATATACCCACAACAAAAACAGACTGCACTGAAGACAGATGGACATATTTGATGCATTGAGAGTTTTTCACAGTAGTTTTCTGATCTTGGATATTCTGGACACACATTTGTGTGACTAGTATGTGTAGTTAAAGAACAGGGATTATTTTGAAAAGGGTACTTGGGAATTAGGAGAGTGGTCTAGTAGGACATGCTTAGAGTCATATCTTATTAACCTCCTCCTCCTAAAAGGGTTTTGCCATTACTTGGAATTTTATTTTGGTATTAAACTGATTTGATTTGGATGGTTTTATATTTTCTCCATTTGAAGTGATTTTTCAATAGTGATCACAAAGTTTAGGGCTAGTAAAAGTTGCCTCACCCTAACCCATCTTCCTATGGAAAGAAATGTGTAAGTGGGCAACATTCTGACTATAAATTAAAGAGAGAACAGTTATTCCCAAATGATGATAGTCCAGCATTTAGAATGAAGTTAATTTTTCCTAAGCATTCTTACCTATAACATCCAAGGTGTAAGTTTACTTTTGCCTGTAAGAACAAAGGAAGGTGTAACATGGACAGAGTGTGTTGAGCTCTCTCCATGGTATTCAGAAAAAAATTCAGAAATATTCCCCTTGCTGCCCTGTGGGGAGGACTCAGCCCTCCACACTGCAGCCTGAATTAGGGAGAAAAACTCAGTCCATGCCTTTCTCTGTATCATTACTACAAGGAAAAGTAGTTTATACTCCTAAAGAAATGTCAAGTCCCCTTTCATTGCACAATTTGGGATGATTAGCTAAAGACTGGTTTTCCTCACAAAGGTCCTTAGACCAGCATTCTCAAACTGTTACTAATTGGGTAGATTATTGGGGGGAAAGTGTTCTGACTTAAGTATACTTTGGAAGCTTTGTTACTAGAGTTAAACATGGTTCTTTTCTGTAACACTTTTCAACACTAATATGTTTATAATGTGTCTTGTGACTATCCACGGAATTTTCCAAACACATTGAGCACATATTGTCCCTTCCTTTCCCACTCCTGGCCTCACTAGCCCCCAACAAATATATCCACTCACACAGTTACTGTGAACTGTTCAGGAAATTCTGCTGTCAGTAAAATAATTGATAGATAAAATAGACCCAGCTGGGACAGTCTTGAAAAATCTAGTCTTAACTTACTGAGATGGTTGTGAAAGCCCGCCTTTCCAGTTCTGGGATGCATGGGAAGCCTGATTGATCATAGCTTGGGTGAAAAAAAGAGAAAAGCCCACTTTTAATGGCTTTGATTCAAGATGCAGTGACTGCCCTAAGGCAGAGTAGGATGGATTTGGGCCCCGTGAGTGAGCCAGCAGATACTAGTGAGGAGCCTTGTCTGTGCTGGGCCTCCATGCTGCAGTGCCAGTCCTGCCTGCCGTTGTAACCTGAACACAGCTGGAGAACATTCCAGTTAGATCTGTAAGTCACCGGGTTCTGTTATATCCTAGAGTAGTCAGGGTGGTTCCTTCAGTTAACACAATGAAACATATTTCCTAGTATAGTCCTTTAAGTGGTATGCAGAGATAACAGTAACCAATTGTCATTTATCAATTCCTTCTGAAAAACTATTTCCAACAAAGTGATCCTTTAAATACCACAGTTTGTTTACCTGGAATCTAAGTAGGCAGGAAGCTTATACTGTCTCGACATAGTGCATATTCTACACTTGAGAAAAATGGAAAAGATAAATAATTTTGCATACATTAGGAGATTACTAATAGGGAAAAGAAACGTTAAAGACATCTCACTAAGTCAGGGTAGATTTAGTCCAACTCCTTAAACTTTCTAATACTTTCCAAGATAACAATTGGTGTTCTGAACTGTATTTGAATACTGGTTTTATTCCTTTTATAAACATTAAAGTAACAGTGGCATGTACACGACATAGTTTCTCTCGCTTAGCAGTGCAAACATAAATAGTCCAGGACTGAGGTGGCTCTGAAGGAGCCCTTCAGCCTATTCTTTTCTCTCATCTGCAAATGACTTCTGTTTCATGGTGCAGTATATAGATGGCTGCTCCATCACCTGCCACCATATCCTCATTCCAGCCAGTAGGATGAAGTTAAAGGGAGAAGAGGAACTCTTGTTCTCTCAAGCGCACATCCATTTCCATTCACATCGCATTGGTCAGACTTCTGTCACACAAGGAGGGCTGGGAAATGTAGTCTTTGAGCTGTCACAAAATGTTCATAAAATTGATGGTGTAATGACATAAAGGACACTTTGATTCATTCTCTAAAAAGTCACATACAGAAATATCTTGCTGAAACTTCTGTTGTGATAAAAGAAGAGAACACACAGATGTGGGCATACATACGTTATGTGCACACATACACATTATATGACAGTGTGAGTGCATTTGTAGACAGCATTCTTTGGTATTCATTATTCTGAGATGCTTTTCCAGATGCTGAACTGTCATCTGAGTCATCACAAAAAAGAATAAATAGATTGCACTGGGTAGAACTTCCATTGTTAAGTATACTGTATTCTAATTCTCTGTAAATAAGTCACCTTTGGGTTTAGGAATTCAGAGTGTATTAAGTTAAATGAAGCATTCAGCCCCCCCAAAGATGTCTGAGTATATATTAAGTTACTTAATTAGCGATGTATGTATATATGCATGTATGGGAGTATAGTGAAATTTATTATTTGATAGTTTATTTACAGATAGTTTATATACACTGTTCATCAAAAATAGATGTAATGCACAAAATCAATAGTGGTTTATTAAAATTAGTACTTTTTTTTATATTGTTTTCCACTAAAGGAAAAAATCATGACTTGCTGTAATAATATTCCACCTAAATTGCACTATGATCAAGGAGATTTTAGGTCTTGTTTAAAAATTACTATAGTTCTAAAATTGTAAGGAGAATTGGTTCACAAATGTTATTTAAATGAAAGAAAATGCATCTATTCAGATACGTGTGTTAATTTTTATAAACCCCATAGTATTTTGTATGTAAACACATGAAAATGAGCAACAATTACTTTTATTGTAATAATTTTTAAGTTGTTTCTTTAGGTATAATGAAGCTGCGTATGTATATATCTGATCTCCACCTTCCCCCTTGTTGGGAGCTTTTAAATAATTTTATTTCTTTTTTGAAAAATAAATAATTTTAAATAATTTTATTTCTTTGAAAGGCTTAAATTCCATTCCAGTAGTTTATGCAGAGGCATTTTCTTGTTTTCTTACCACTCAAAGCCATTTCAATCTGAGGTCTCATATATTGATTTCTATAAATTCTTGGTCACTATTGTTTCAAATTATTCCCCTTCATTCATTCTTTTCTTTGCTTATGAGATTTCCTGTTAGGTAGGTATTGGCAATTGTACTGCTTTCCCCATTCTGTTAACTTTCTTTTTTAGTATTCATCTTTTTATCCTTTTCTGATGTTCTTTTGGACATTTTCCAGACGCAGTCATAAAGATTACTAAATTGTTCTTCAGCTCTGTCCATTCTCTTATTCAAGCCATTTTGAAGTTCTTAATTTCAATGATTATTTGTATTTTTATAGCCAATGTCTTTGTTCTTAACTGCTTATTCCTGTTTCATGATTCTGATACTTTCCCATGTCTCTTTTAGGCTATGTATTTTGACTATATAAATTTTTTTTTCAAGTAGTTCTGCTTTTTCTTTGATTAGATTATTTCTTGTGCATTTGGGTGTGGTTGTGGGCATTTGTCTCTTCTTCCCATGTTAGTGGTTTTCAGATGTTTCCTTATTCTCCCCCAATTGTTACTCATTTATAATCCTGAGATGCTGGTGAATTTAGAGAGTACACGATGGACATCTACTGAGTTCATTCTTTCTTGGCATTTACCCACCTATGGCTCTTGTTTCTTAAAGAGACTTCTCTGCAGGCCTTGCCTAGGTCACTACGGTGGCTCCCCCTCTTCTGTTTTGGTCCTGATCTCTGACTGTTTCTGCCGCTTTTCCACACTGAGTTAATTGTACCATGAATCACCCTAAGAAAATCTGCTCTAATGAAAGGGCACACAGTCAGAATTCCTAAGTGCAGTTATTCTCCCTGTCAGTGGGTGCTGGCTTGGTACGCTCTGGGACTCTCTTACCATGTCCTTCCACCGTCCGTGTGCTCAGGTGTGGTTGAACGAGATTCTGGGATCCCTCAGTATTTTGTCATCTAGTGCCATCTCCAGAGTAAGATTCATGAGAAAGTGCCCACAACCAGTAGGTGGTACTGGTCTTACCTTTTCAGGAACCAGAACCCACATCTTATTACAGGTAGTGGCTATAAAGTAATTATTAAGTTTCTTTCAAGTTCTCATAACATCAGAGTATTGCAGCACAGGCATATCTCTAATATACTGAGGGTTTGGTTCCAGACCGCCAGAATAAAGTGAGTATCGCAATACAGCGAGTCAAATAAATGTTTCGGTTTCCCAGTGCATATAAAAGTTGTGTTTACACTATTCTGTAGTCTTTTAAGTGTGCAGTTGTGCTATATCTAAAAAACAATGTGCATACCTTAATTTAAAAATATTTTTCTTACTGAACAATCCTAACCATCGTCTGACCATTCAGCGAGTCAGTTGTGATGGTGCTCAGTGTGGGTGGCTGCTGGCTGATCGTGGTGGGGGGTGCTGAAGGCTGGGTGGCTACGGCCATTGCTAAAAATAAGACAACAGTGGAATTTGCAGCATCGAGGGGCTCCTCCTTTCATGAACGATTTCTCTCTAGCGTGTGGTGCTGTCCTGGTAGCATTTCACCCACAGAACTTCTTTCAACACTGGAGTCAGTCCTCTCGCACCTGCTGCTGCTCTATCAGCTAAGTTTATGTCATATTCTGAATCCTTTGCTGTCATTTCAACAATCTTTATAGCATCTTCAGGAGTAGATTCCTCCTCAAGAAACCACTTTATTTTTTTACTCATCCATAAGGAACAGCTCCTGAGATGCAGGGATTCGCCCCGTCCTCAGGCCCCACTTCCGGGTCTCGCTCTCCTGCTGCTTCCGCCGCATCTGCCGTGACTTCCGCCCCTGAAGCCCGAGCCCCTCGGCGTCCTCCGTGGGGGTTGGAAGCAGCTTCTTCCAAACTCCTGTTCATGTTGGTGTTGTGACCTTTTCCCGTGAATCATGGGTGTTGGTCGTGGCATCCAGAACAAGGAATCCTTTCCAGAAGGTTTCAGTTAGCGTGGCCCAGATCATCAGAGGAATCCCCACCTATGGCAGCTCCAGCCTTGTGAAAGTATTTCTTAAATAAGACTTGAGATTGAAAATACTCCTTGATCCGTGGGCTGCAGAATGGGTGTCAGGCAGCAGGCATGAAACAACACCCGTCTCATTGCACATCTCCGCCAGGGCTCCTGGTGACCAGGTGCACCGTTGGTGAGCAGGAATGCTTGGAAAGGACGCTTTCTTCTGAGCAGCAGATCTCAAGAGTGGGCTTAAAATATTGAGTAAATCGTGTTGTAAACAGATGTGCTGTCGTCCAGGCTTTGTTGTTCCATTTCTAGAGCACAGGCAGAGTAGATTTAGCAGAATTCCTAAGGGCCCCAGGATTTTCAGAAGGTCAGTGAGCACTGGCCCCAACTTAAAGTCACCAGCTGCATTAGCCCCGACAAGGGGGTCAGCCTGTCCTTGGAAGCTTGGAAGCCAGGCGCTGACTTCTCCTCTCCAGCTATGAAAGGCATCCTAGACGGCATCTTCTTCCAAAAGAAGGCTGTTTTGTCTACACTGAAAATCTGTCGTTTACTGTGGCCACCTTCACTCATTATCTCAGCTGATCTTCTGGGTGACTTGCTGCAGCTTCTCCGTCAGCACCTGCTGCTTCCCCTGCACTTTTACTTATGGAGACGCCTTCTTTCCTTAAACCTCCTGACCCAGCCTCTGCCAGCTCCCAGCTTTTCTCCTGCAGCCTCCTCCCCTCTTTCAGCCTCCCTGGACTTGAAGAGAGTCAGGGCCTTGCTCTGGATTAGGCTTTGGCTACAGGGACTGTTGGGGCTGGTTTGATCTTCTGCCCAGAACACTGGCACTTTCTCCCCATCAGCAGGAAGGAGGTTTCCCTCTCCTGTCACCCGTGTGCTCACTGAGCAGCACTGTAATTTCCTCTAAGAACCTTTCCTTTCCATCACACCTTGGCTACCTGTTTGGCACAAAAAGCCCAGCTTTTGGCTTTTCTAAGCTTGTGACATGCCTTCCTCACTGGGCTTCATCATTTCCAGCTTTTGATTGAAAGAGAGGGATGTGTGAGCTGTCCTTTCACTGAACACTCAAGATGCCATCGTAGGGTTACTGATCGGCCTGGTTTCAATGTTGTGTCTTGGGGTAGGGAGGCCTGATGAGGGAGACAGATGGCAGAATATCCAGTCAGTTAAACAGTCAGAACACACACAACATTTATCAATTAAGTTTGCCATCTTATGGGTTCAGATAGAGGTGCCCTAAAACTGTTATAATAGTAATTGCTCTCAGATAACCATAACAAACATAAAATAATGATGAATCTTGAAATATTACAAGAATTAAAAAATGTGACATAGAGACACAAGTGAGCAAATGCTGTTGGAAAAGTGATACAGATAAACTTGATTATTGCAGGGTTGCCCAAAAATGTCAATTTGTAAAAAACACAGTATCTGTGAAGTGTGATAAAATAAGGTATGTTTTTAGTTTTATGAACAGATAAGAAGGAAATAAATGTATCTTTAACAAATTGTATCTCTTTCCTCATGCATAAAATTGCACTGTTCTGGTTTTAGTACACATTGAAAACCTTTTATGATAGGAATATAACTGACTTTTAAAGTATTCTAATCTATAATAGATACTATATCGAGTGCTTACTGTGTCCTGGGCACTGCACTAAGTGTTTGTTATGTACGTAATGTTAGGGAAAGACCAGGATAATTTCTCCAGTGAGAAGTTTTAACTTAATAAGTTTACAAGAATTGTGGATTAGCGTTGATTATTTAAGACAAAAGTTATACTCAAATAGTTTATCAAAAATAAACCCATTAATGTCATAAAATGCTGTGCCTGCAAAAGAGGGAAATAATTGAAGCTGGAAACCAGATTTGTTATCGAGAGAACTGAGGCCGAGAGAATTTGTCTCTTTTATATACTTCATGAGCCTTTCTTTGTTTTTTGGTTTGGGTTATACTTACAATGACTATACAGAACCATTTTGTTTTTAGAGCATTTAATGTTTATGGAATATTACAAGTAGCAATGATCACTGAAAAGCTATTACTATGTGCTGGTTTGTTTTGCACTCAGATATGAGAAGATAAACAAGAAACCATCCCAGCATCCTAAAGCAGTGATCACTATTTCTCATCTAGTTCTCATCTAAAAGACTAGTATAATTAACTATTTAATTTTTTCTCATAAACCTTTGGATCAAAGCCTAATATTGTTCCCTTCCTTGTGCTTCCTGATTTTATTTGCTGGTGGATTTCTGAATAATGATTGTATGTATAAAAAATAAAAGACATAGAGATTAGAAAATTGCTGGCTTTATATCGCTGGAGGTTTTTTTTGCTTGAAATTATTTGATCACAGAAACTATGTTTCCTTTTTTTTTAAAGTTAAGTATAATTTATACTCAATAAAATTCACCCTTTTTTGGGTACTACTATGTGAGTTTTGACAAATGCAAACAACTTGTATAAGCACCACTAGAATGAAGATACACAGCACTTTCGTCATTCCCCAGTACAGGTCTGTGTTCTTTGTAGGGAACCCAACATTTCCACCCTCTAGTCTGGCAACCACTAATCTGTTTTATGCCCCAATAATTTTGCCTTTATAAGAATATCATATTCATGAAATCTTACCATATGAAGCCTCTTCAGTCTGGCTTCTTTTGCTTAGCACAGTGTGTCTGAGATTCATGTAGATTACCTGTATCACGGTTCATTCCTTTTTATTGCTAAGTAGTATTCCCTTGCATGGCTATGCTGCTGATTCTTTATCATTTCCTAGTTGAGGGAGGTTGGGTTTATTTCCATTGCAGGTGATTAAAAATACTATAAACATTCTTAAATAAGTCTTTGTGTGAAGAGAAGTTTCCACTTCGTTTGGGTAAATACCAAAGAGTGAAATTAATTGAGTCATACTGTAAATATACATTTAATTGTATAAGAAAATGCTAAACTGTTTTCTATTCTATTTTGAGAATAACTGAACCACTTTGCATTGCCATCAGCAATGTAGAAGAATTCCAGTTGCCTCTCATCCTTTCTGGGGTTGGTAGTGTTTGTTTTTTTTAGTTTTAGCCATTCTAAGCACTATGTAAAACTATCTCATTGTTCTTTTAACTTGAATTTCCCTAAATGACTAATGTTGTTAAGCATTTTTTGTTTGTTATCTGTGTATCTTCTTTGGTTAAGTATCTCTTCAAAATTTTCTCATTTCTTATGTTTTAAAAAGCAGCTTTATTGAGAAATAACTGATATACAATAAATTGAACATGTTATAAAGGATCCAATTTGGTAAGTTTTGACACATCTATACACCTGTGAAATCGTCACCACAATCAAGATAATGAACATACCCATCACTCTCAAAAGTCTACTGCCCCTTTGTCACCCTTCTTTCCCACCTATCCCCAGGCAACCACTAATTTGTTAAAAATTAGTAATTTGTTTTCATTTTTTAGACTTCTGTATAAATGAAATAAATCATAGAGTATGTTCTTTGGTGTGTGTGTCTACTGTCTTCCATCAAAATTATTCTGAGATATATCTATGTTGTTGAATGTATCAAAGTTAATTACTGTTTTATTGCTGAGTAGCATTATATTGTATGGGTAAATTACAATTGGGTTGTTTCTAGTTTTTGGGTATTATAAATAAGGCCACTATGAACAACTGTTCACAAATCTTTTAATGAATTTATGCTTACATTTCTCTAGGAGTAAAATGGCTGGGTAATATCTTAAGTGTATGTTTAACTTTTTTAGAAGTTGCCAAACTGTTTTCCAGAGTGATTATAATGTTTTTTTTTCCTGTCTTTTTTTTAATTCATTTTGTTATCATTAATCTACAGTTACATGAAGAACATTATGTTTACTAGACTCCCCCCTTCACCAAGTCCCCCCGACAAACCCCATTACAGTCACTGTCCATCAGCATAGTAAGATGCTGTAGAATCACTACTTGTCTTCTCTGTTGCACAGCCCTCCCCGTGCCACCTCCCCACCTCACCACATTTATACATGCTAATTGTAAGGACCCCTTTCTTTTTCCCCCGCCCTTATCCTCCCTCCCTTCCCACCCATCCTCCCCAGTCCCTTTCCCTTTGGTAACTGTTAGCCCATTCTTGGGTTCTGTGAGTCAGCTGCTATTCTGTCCCTTCAGTTTTTCCTTTGCTCTTATGCTCCACATATGAGTGAAATCATTTGGTATTTGTCTTTCTCTGCCTGGCTTATTTCACTGAGCATAATACCCTCTAGCTCCATCCATGTTGTTGCAAATTGTAGGATTTGTTTTCTTCTTATGACTGAATAATATTCCATTGTGTGTATGTATCTTTATCCATTCATCTGCTGATGGACACTTAGGTTGCTTCCATATCTTGGCTATTGTAAATAGTGCTACGATAAACATAGGGGTGCATCTGTTTTTCAAACTGGGCTGCTGCTTTCTTAGGGTAAATTCCTAGGAGTGGAATTCCTGGGTCAAATGGTATTTCTATTTTGAGCTTTTTGAGGAACCTCCATACTGCTTTCCACAATGGTTGAACTAATTTACATTCCCACCAGCACTGTAGGAGGGTTCCCTTTTCTCCACAACCTCGTCAACATTTGTTGTTGGTTGTCTTTTGGATGGTGGTGATCCTTACTGGTGTGAGGTAATATCTCATTGTGGTTTTAATTTGCATTTCTCTCATGACCAGCAATGTGGAGCATCTTTTCATGTGTCTGTTGGCCAACTGAATTTCTTCTTTGGAGAACTGTCTGTTCAGCTCCTCTGCCCATCTTTTAATTGGATTATTTGCTTTTTGTTTGTTGAGATGCATGAGCTCTTTATATATTTTGGATGTCAACCCTTTATGGGATCTGTCATTTATGAATATATTCTCCCATACTGTAGGGTATCTTTTTGTTTTATTGATGGTGTCCTTTGCTGTACAGAAGCTTTTCAGCTTGATGTAGTCCCACTTGTTCATTTTTGCTTTTGTTTCCCTTGCCCGGGGAGATATGTTCATGAAGAAGTCGCTCATGTTTATTTCCAAGAGATTTTTGCCTATGTTTTTTTCTAAGAGTTTTGTGCTTTCATGACTGACATTCAGGTCTTTGATCCATTTCAAATTTACTTTTGTGTATGGGGTTAGACAGTGATCCAGTTTCATTCTCTTACATGTAGTTGTCCAGTTTTGCCAGCACCATCTGTTGAAGAGACTGTCATTTCCCCATTGTATGTCCATGGCTCCTTTATCGTATATTAATTGACCATATATGTTTGGGTTAATCTCTGGAGTCTCCATTCTGTTCCACTGGTCTGTGGCTCGGTTCTTGTGCCAGTACCAAACTGTCTTGATTACTGTGGCTTTGTAGTAGAGCTTGAAGTTGGGGAGTAAGATCCCCACCACTTTATTCTTCCTTCTTAGGATTGCTTTGGCTATTCGGGGTCTTTGGTGTTTCCATATGAATTTCTAAACTATTTGTTCCAGTTCGTTGAAGAATGCTGTTGGTAATTTGATAGGGATTGCATCGAATCTGTATATTGCTTTGGGCAGGATGGCCATTTTGACGATATTAATTCTTCCTAGCCAAGAGCAAGGGAATAGTTTCCATTTGATAGTGCCCTCTTTAATTTCTCTTAAGAGTGTCTTACAGTTTTCAGGGTATAGGTCTTTCACTTCCTTGGTTAAGTTTATTCCTAAGTATTTTGTTCTTTTTGATGCAATTGTGAATGGAATTGTTTTCATTATTTCTCTATTAGTTCATTGTTAATGTATAGGAAAGCCACAAATTTCTGTGTGTTAATTTTGTATCCTGCAACTTGGATGTATTCCGATATCAGTTCTAGTAGTTTTGGAGTGGAGTCTTTTGGGTTTTTTATGTACAATATCATGTCATCTGCAATAGTGACCGTTTAACTTCTTCTTTACCAATGTGGATTCCTTGTGTTTCTTTGTTTTGTCTAATTGCCATGGCTAGGACCTCCAGTACTATGTTGAATAACAGTGGGGAGAGTGGGCATCCCTGTCTTGTTTCCGATCTCAGAGGAAAAGCTTTCAGCTTCTCGCTGTTCAGTATGATGTTGGCTGTGGGTTTATAATATATGGCCTTTATTATGTTGAGGTACTTGCCCTGTATACCCATTTTGCTGAGAGTTTTTATCATGAATGGATGTTGAATTTTGTCGGATGCTTTTTCAGCATCTATGGAGATGATCATGTGGTTTTTGTCCTTCTTTTTGTTGATGTGGTGGATGATATTGGTGGATTTTCAAATATTGTACCATCCTTGCATCCCTGAGATGAGTCCCACTTGGTCATGAGCCTTTTGATGTACTTTTGAATTTGGTTTGCTAATATTTTGTTGAGTATTTTTGCATCTATGTTCATCAGGGATACTGTTCTGTAATTTTTTTTTTGGTGGGGTCTTTCTTTGCCTGGTTTTGGTATTAGGGTGATGTTGGCTTCATAGAATGAGTTTGGGAGTATTCCCTCCTCTTCTATTTTTTGGAAAACTTTAAGGAGAATGGGTATTATATCTTCTCTGTATGTCTGATAAAATTCCGAGGTAAATCCATGTGGCCAGGGTGTTTTGTTCTTGGGTAGTTTTTTTATTACTGCTTCAATTTCTTTGCTGGTAATTGGTTTGTTTACATTTTGTGTTTCTTCCTTGGTCAGTCTTGGAAGGTTGTATTTTTAGGAAGTTGTCCGTTTCTTCTAGGTTTTCCAGCTTGTTAGCATACAGGTTTTCATAGTAGTCTCTAATAATTCTTTGTAATTCTGTGGGGTCCGTTGTGATGTTTCCTTTCTTGTTTCTAAATCTGTTGATGTGTGTTGATTCTCTTTTTCTCTTAATAAGTCTGGCTAGAGACTTAACTATTTTGTTTATTTTCTCAAAGAACCAGCTCTTGGTTTCATTGATTTTTTCTACTGTTTTATTGTTCTCAATTTTATTTATTTTTTCTCCGATCTTTATTATGTCCCTCCTTCTGTTGACTTTAGGCCTCATTTGTTCTTCTTTTTCCAGTTTCGATAATTGTGATGTTAGACTATTCATTTGGGATTGTTCTTCCTTCTTCAGCTGTGCCTGGATCGCTATATACTTTCCTCTTAAGACTGCTTTCGCTGCATCCCACAGAAGTTGGGGCTTTGTGTTGTTGTTGTCATTTGTTTCCATATATTGCTTGATCTCTATTTTAATTTGGTCATTGATCCATTGATTATTTAGGAGCATATTGTTAAGCCTCCATGTGTTTGTGGGCCTTTTTGCTTTCTTTGTACAATTTAGTTCTAGTTTTTATACCTTTGTGGTCTGAAAAGTTGGTTGGTAGGATTTCAGTCTTTTTGAATTTACTGAGGCTCTTTTTGTGGCCTAGTATGTGTTCTATTCTGGAGAATGTTCCATGTGCACTTGAGAAGAATGTGTGTCCTTTTGCGTTTGGGTGTAGAGTTCTGTAGATGTCTATTAGGTCCATCTGTTCTAGTTTGTTGTTCAGTGCCTCTGTGTCCTCACTTATTTTCTGTCCGGTGTATCTTCCTTTGGAGAGAGTGGTGTGTTGAAGTCTCCTAAAATGAATGCATTGCATTCTGTTTCCTCCTGTAGTTCTGTTAGTATTTGTTTCACATATGCTGGTGCTCCTGTGTTGGGTGCATATATATATTTATAATGGTTATATCCTCTTGTTAGACTGACCCCGTTATTATTATGTAATGTCCTTTATCTCTTGTTACTTTGTTTGTTTTGAAGTCTAGTTTTGAAGTCTATTTTGTCTGATACTAGTACTGCAACACCTGCTTTTTTCTCCCTGTTGTTTGCATGAAATATCTTTTTCCATCCCTTGACTTTTAGTCTGTGCATGTCTTTGGGTTTGAGGTGAGTCTCTTGTAAGCAGTACATAGATGGGTCTTGTTTTTTTATACACTCAGTGACTCTATGTCTTTTGATTGGTGCATTCATTCCATTTACATTTAGGGTGATTATCAATAGGAATGTACTTATTGCCATTGCAGGCTTTAGATTCGTGGTTACCAAATGTTCAAGGTTATTTCCTTACTATCTAAGAGTCTAACTTAACTCACTTAGTATGCTGTTACAAACACAATCTAAAGGTTCTTTTCTGTTTCTCCTCCTTTTTCTTCCTCCTCCATTCTTTATATATTAGGTATCATATTCTGTACTTTTTGTGTATCCCTTGATTGACTTTGAGAATAGTTAATTTAATTTTGCATTTGCTTAGTAATTAGCTGTTCTTTCTTTACTGTGGTTTTATCACCTCTGGTGACAGCTTTTCAACCTTAGGAACACTTCCATCTATAGCAGTCCCTCCAAAATAGACTGTAGAGATGGTTTGTGGGAGGTAAATTCTCTCAG
This sequence comes from Manis javanica, assembly GCF_040802235.1. Classification (NCBI taxonomy): domain Eukaryota; kingdom Metazoa; phylum Chordata; class Mammalia; order Pholidota; family Manidae; genus Manis; species Manis javanica. Next base: position 827,086 of record NC_133170.1, on the reverse strand, counting down.
TTTTTGCTTATCTGGAAATTGTTTAATCCCTCCTTCAAATTTAAATGATAATCTTGCCGGATAAAGTAATCTTGGTTCCAGGTCCTTCTGCTTCATGGCATTAAATACATCATGCCACTCCCTTCTGCTGAGAAGTCTGATGTTAGTCTGATGGGCTTTCCTTTGTATGTGATCTTATTTCTGTCACTGGCTGCTTTTAACAGTCTGTCCTTATCCTTGATCTTTTCCATTTTAATTACTATGTGTCTTGGTGTTATCTTCCTTGTGTTATCTTCCTTGGGTCCCTTGTGTTGGAGATCTGTGGATCTCCATGGCCAGATTGGGGAAGTTTTCAGCAACTACCTCCTCAGAGACACTTTCTATCCCTTTCTCTCTCTCTTCTTCTTCTGGTAGCCCTATAATGCAGATACTGTTCCATTAGGATTGGTCACACAGTTCTCTCAATATTCTTTTATTCTTAGAGACCCTTTTTTCTCTATGTGCCTCAACTTCTTTGTATTCCTCTTCTCTAGTTTCTATTTCATTTATCGTCTCATCTACCATATCCAACCTGCTTTTAATACCTTCAACGATTGGATCTCCAACCTGAATTCATTCCTGAGCTCTTGGATGTATTTCCGTACCTCCATTAGCATGTTGATGACTTTTATCTTGAACTCCCTTTCAGGAAGAGTCACGCAGTCCATATCATTTACATCTTTCTCGGGAGTTGTAGTAATAATTTTACTCTGGACCAGGTTCCTTTGTCGTTTTATATATGGCGCCCTCTAGTGTCCAGAGGCTCTATTCTGGAGCTGCTCAGCCCCTGAAGCAATGACGGGGGTCGCAGGGTACCGGTACTGGTGCCTGGCAGTAGGAAAGAGCTGTTCCCCGCTTCCTGGCTGCTGTGCCTGTCTCCACTGCCTGAGCCAGTGGGCCGAGCACACAGGTCTAAGTTTTTGTCCCAGAGCAGCTGGATATGGATCCCTGCTTTCTGCAAGCAGCTGGAATCCCAGTGTCCCCAGGAAGTCTGCCTGTCCCAGCTTTCCAACCCCGTAATCAGAAGAGTATGATGAAAGCACCATGAAATGTAGGTTTGTGCTCCCAGCGCAGATCTCCGGAGCCAGGTATTCAGCAGTCCCAGGCCTTCCACTCCCTCCCTGCTCCGTTTCTCTTCCTCCTGCCGGTGAGCTGGGGTCGGGGAGGGGCTCGGGTCCCGCGGAGCCACAGCTCCGGTACGTTACCCCAATCCGTGAGGTCTGCTCTTTTCTCCAGGTGTGTGCAGTGTGGCGCTGCCCTCTTTCCTGTTGCTCTCTCAGGATTAGTTGCGCCAACTCTATTTTCTAATTGTGAATACGATTAATTTTAGGAGGAAGCCTCTGTCTCTCCTCTCACGCCGCCATCTTTAATCCTCTCCATAATGTTTCATATTCCTATCAACATTGTGTAAGAGTTCTACTCATTCCACATGATCATCCAAACTTGATGGTCTTCAATATTAGCCGTCCTAGTAGCTGTAAACTGACATCTTGTGGTTCAGATTTCTTTTCCCTACTGATGAGCGATGCTGAGTAGTGTTGTGTACTTACTTGCAATTCATGTCTCTTTTTTGATGTGGTGTCCCTTCTTATTTTTTTTAGCACGTTTTTATTGGGTTCTTTGTTTTCTTTATATTCAATTTTGAGAATTCGTTATATATTCTGAGTATTATCAAATAATGTGATTTGCAAAAATTTCTCAGTCTGTAGCTCTTCCTTTTTTTTGAAAAGAGAAGTCTTTAATTTTGATAAAGTTAAATTTATCCTTTTTTTTTTCTTTCAAGTATAATGTTTTTGATGTTGTATCTAAGAATTCTTTGTCTAACCTAAGGTCACAAATATTTTTTCCTGCTATCTTCTAGGTATTTTATAGTGTTAGGTGTTTTTTCTTTTAACTTTATTGATCAATATTGACAAATATATATACTTAAAGTATACAATGTGACAATTTGCTATACATACACATTGTAGAATGATGTCGTTTTCTTTTTTTATAGTAGTAATATTAATGTTTTTCCTAGTTTTCAATTTTTACATTGTCTAATCTTGACTTAAATTTTGCAGTTAGTGTTGTGTGGATTGTTTAATACTCTCAGTTTCCCTCTAAGTTATACCTTAATGACATCCCACAAAGTTTGGCTGTTGTATTTTCATTCCATTCCATACTTTTTAATTTCTCTGTTGAGTTCTTAGACCCATCAGCTACTTAGAAGTATTTTAGTTTTCATACATTGGGAATTTTCAAAATCTTGTTATTACTGATTTCCAGTTTCATTCCACTGTGGTCAGAGCACACTATTCATTTCCTGATTCCCTTCAAATTTATTGAGACTCTATTGGTGGTCTAGAATGTGGTCTGTCTTTGTAAATTCCCTGTGTGAACTTGAGATGAACGTGTACTCTGCTGTTGACTGAAGTGTTTGTTCTATGAATGTCAAGTCAGGTATATTGATAGTGTCCTCCAAGGTCTGAGACAGCCTTGATTTTCCGTATACTTGTTCTTTCAGTTACAGTCAAATAAGTATCAAAATCTCTGACGATTTTTGTGGATTTGCTTTTTTCACCTTGTAATTTATCTGTTTTTGCTTGATATATTTTTGAAGCTCTGTTAATAAGTATGTAAACTTTTAGGATTTTGTGTCCTCTTAGTAAAATCACCCCTTTATGACCAAGAAGTGGTCATCTTTATCCGTAGTAATATTATTTGATTTGAAATCTACTTTGTCGGATACCAATATAGTCACTCCAGCATTATTTTGACTGTCAGCATGGTATATCTGATTTTCCCATTCTTTTACTTTCAACATATTTGTGTCTTTTATATTAAAAGTATGTTTCTTGTAGGCACAATATAGTTGGGTTGTCTTTTTTTTCCTAGTTTGACAATCTCTGCCTTTTAAATGGGGTGATTAGATCATTTACATTTAATGTGACTGATGATCTGGGTAGGTTTAAACCCAACATGTTGCTGTTTGTTTTTCTATTTGTTGTGTCTGTTCTTTGTTACCTTTTTTCTCTTTGGCTTGTTTTGGATTGAGTATTTTTATGGTTCAGTTCTATTTCTTTGTTTTGAGGATTAGATATAACTGTTCTAGTAATTGCTTTAACTCACAGTAGTCTACCATGTAAGTGTAGTAATTACACACACACACACACACACACACACACACACACACACACACACACAGTGTTTTTACCTGTGGTAGTATGCTTCCATTTTTCCCTTCTTGGTCATTATGCTTTTATTTTACTTTACTTATATATACACTGTAAACTAAGCACTAGATGGTAGTTAATTTTGAAAAACAGTTAGCTTTTAAAGGTTTTTAAATATTAAGGAAAAAAATCTCTTGTACGTTTTCACATTTTTACCATTTCCAGTTTTTTCCATTCTTTTGTTGTAGATTCCAGTTTCCATAAAATCTGATCACTACATTCTATCTTGACTGCAAGTTCAAGGCCCAGTTTTTTCTCTGTAACCTACATCTATATATACCTGCATTCTTGACTTTTAGGGCTTATGGTTCATAAACTAACTAATGGGCTCCAATTGATACGCTTTTAGATGTCTTAACTTCATGCTTTTTAGGATTTTTGTTCAAGAATTTTTGCATCACACATTTGAAGGTAGTTTTCATTCTTTAAATATTGTGTAAATGAATGGGATTTATTCCTTGATGTATATACTTACCTGCTGCTCACCCAAAGATTTCAAAATTGAGTCTATTTAGCTTCTCAAAGATGTCTTTACATTAGCCAACTCCAATATTCTGACGAAAGACCATGTGTCATTTGAGTTTCGAAACGACATGTTTGTTATTTTGCTTCCCCAGTCACCTCCCCATATACAGAAAAATAATCCTGTTGAATATATTTTTACTGATCATTTAGGTCCTCTTGGTAAATTGGAATTTCCAGTAGAAATGAACACTAGTTTATTATACAAAATGTGGATTTATACATTTAGGTTCTCCCTCAGTTAAATTCAAATAATTGTATCTTGAATGACTTAAAGCCAACCTGTAATTCTGGTTTCAATAAATGGATATTTTCTTCTTTGGGGAAATTAGGTTGGTGAAAAATCTGTATTTACAAAAGATGTCTATTTAAGGGAGTATAACTTGGAATTTTTGTGTGAATGGTTCATTATGGAGTTACCTTATAATAATAGGTTTTTTCCATGCTTTGAATAATCCAGTAAGTGAGTAAATCTCTAATGACTAGGCAGAATGACAAGTCACTCAAAACACCAACAAACTCTGGGTTCTGAGGAGGATGGTGGTATGTGCTGTGGGTTGTGTAGGTGGAAATAGGGTTCGCATTTCTTTCTTGTTGGGGGGTATGTAGAAAAAACTTCTTAACCACTATTGCTGATATTCATCTGTTTTGGCGGAGGTGAATGGTAAGGATGATGCATTAAAAAACTGAGAGACAACTAAGGTATAGATTTTGAGGTACAGACAGTCCTATTCTGGCAGGACAGCATGAGGATCTCAGGACCCACTTCCCAGTGAAACTGTTTTTCGGAATAGTTTTGAAATGGTGAAATAAGTGAGAGTATTTTTCAAAAGCAGTCAATTAAAGTCTCTGGAAATGGTCCTAAGGGCATAGAGCAAATGAAAGAAAATCTAAAGTTGGGTAAGAACAGCCAAGATCTGTGATATTTGAACTAAGACGTGCTTCCTCTCTCCCTTTTCCTACCTCAGAAGGTGGAAACTCTGCTCTAGACTGATTCAGCCAAGAACACAGGATCCCCTCTCTTCCTACCTCCTAGTTTGAGAATATCTTCCTGAGAGGTGCAAGATGTCCACATTTCTCATTCTTCCCCCAGCTGGCTGTTGCTGAGGCTGTGTTCTAGGAGGTGGGGCTGAGAGGCAGGGCCTCACTTGTGCCAGTTCCCATTGGCGGCACAGTCTGTACTAGTCCACCATGCCACGAAGGATACTGGTACCTCAGTCACCCATGCCTCACCTCTTAAGGCAGCACTTCCACCCAAGGCCACGCAATTTGAGGGGACCTGAGGTCACTGCCCCCACTCCACTAAACATTTAGGTCTCGCTTCACTCAGAAGTGTACCACCATCTCCTTCCCCAGATCTAGACCAGGGATCAGAGACTTGCCTAGGGCACAAACCATGCAGTAAAATAGCTCTGAATCATTTTCTAAAGAAACTAACTTCATTTTCAAGAGTGTGTGGAAAAGTTCAATCCAAGAACTCTCGAAAACTGGAGGTTGTGAAAGGCACTCAGGAGGTAGATGCAAATGGAGAAAAATAAGCTATAGCCTGGCTAGTTCGCTAGAAAGAACAGGGACAAAGAGAGCTGGAAGGAGAACTTCCGGGGTCAGAATAAATCTCAGACGCTGGCCTTGGGCACTATTCCTTCAAAGGAGCTCAGAGTTGTTTGGATCAGTCTGTGGGGCAGTTTATGCTTTAGGGCATTGTTGAGAATTATAGCACAATCAGCTGGCAATTAGTAGTGGTTGACAGCTGGGTTTGGCCAGGGAACCAGGAGGGAAGCCTGCCCAAACTGCTGCCATCTCCTGGTAACCCAAGGCTGCGCCTCCTGAACATCAGGGGTTTCACACTGAAGATGGACGGACTTCACTGAAATAATTCAGCCAGTGACTAAATAAATAAATGAGTAAATAATGATAGCAACCCAAGGACGCAACCAGTATTCAGAGTTGTTACAACATAGTATCTAAAGTATCCAGTTTCCAACAAAATATTTTTGCAATAGGGAAAAGAACAGGGAAGTATGACCCATACATTGGAAAAAAAGGCAGGCATCAGAAACTTAGTGAAATTGACTAGATGTTGATTTAACAAAGATTTAAAGGTAGTCATTATAAATTAATAATATTAAATAAATAAATTAAATTAAATACATATTTAATTCAGAGAACTAAAGGAAACTATGATTAAAGAAGTAAAAGATGGCAATTTTTATCAAATAGAGAATAACAATAAAGAGAAATTATAAGACAGAACAAAATGGAAATTCTGGGTTTGAAAAATACTAAATGACATGAGACATTTACCAGAGGAGCTCAAGTGATAGATTTGAATTAGCAGAAGACAGATGTAGCCAACTTGAAGATAATTTGGTAGAGATTAGGCAGTTTGAAGAAAAGAGAGAAACTAGAATGAAGAATAATGAACAGTCAGAGAAAAGTGTACCAACATACACATAATGAAAGTATCAGAAATGGGAGAGAGAACGTGAAAGGAAAGGAGCGACACATAGCAGCAATTCACCGGAGAGTTCCGCTTTATTAGGGAAAAGTGCTGGGTTATATAGGAGGGGGCATGAATTGATTGAGGTGTCACTTCTACGGGGCTGTTGGCTGTTGGCTAGGTGCTGGGATTGGGAGGGGGGCGAGAGGTGATTGGGCTTCAGGTGGCGCCGGCGGGAACTGAGGACCCCGAAGAGAAGCCGGAAGTTTGCCATCTTACTGGTGGGGACCCTTCAGAACGGAGCAGAAAATGTATTTGAAGAAACAGTGGATGACAAATTGAAAAACATTAATCTACATGTTTTGGAAGCTCATTGAACTCCCAAGTGGGATAAATTACAAGAGATCCATAAAAAGACACGTGATAGTAAAAATGCTATAAGTCAAAAGATAAGGAGAAAATCTTGAAAGCAGCAAGAACAACTCATTGCTTGAAGGAAAACCCCAGTAAAATTAATAGTTGATTTCTCATCAGAAAGAGGCTGACTGCAGTGGGATAACATATTCAAAGTACTTAAAGGAAAAAAACTGCCAACCAAGAATCCTATATCCGGGAAAGCTAGGTATCTTTCAAAAATGAAGACTAAATAAAGGCATTCTAAGGTAAACAAAGCTGAGAGGATTCTTTGCTAACAGACCCACCTTACAAGAAATACTAAAGCAAGTTCTTTAAGCTAAAAGTAAGTGACCTGTACAGTAATTAGAATTCATGTGCATGCACACACACAAGAAACACCAGTAAAGGTAATATAATATAATAATAAAAGACAGTGTAAATGCATATTTCTTGTCCTCTTCTGATTTAAAAAGGTATATGAGATAATATGTATATAATGTATTTGGGGCCTATAACACATAAAAATGTAGCATTAATGCCAATAGGAGGTTTATGGAAGCAAAGCTGTGTTGAGCTAAAGAAATGACTCCACACGACAACTCAAATCCACAGGAAAAAATTAAGAGAACCAGAAAGGACAAATACAAGTTTAAACATAAAAGCTATAAATATATGCTTGTCCTTTTCTTTCTTCAGCTCCTTTAAAGTTCATAAATTATGTAAAGTAATAGTCACAACAATTGTTATCAGAACTATAGATTGACTTGTAACATTTTATTGTTGAGTTTGTAATATTTATAGATGCAGTATATACAACAACAGTAGCACAAAAAGGGGGGAAAGGGATAGATCTATATGGGAGTGATGTGTCTGTATCTTACTGGAGTTAGTATAAATCTGAAGCTGATAAAATATTATGGGAAGCCCAGAACAACTAGGAAGCCCTAGAAGTGACTTTAAAAAAGTGAACAAAAATGACTAAAAAATAAAAATACTACATTAGAAAATATGCACTTAATACAAAAGAAAGCAAAAAAAGGAATAAAAGACATAAGACACATGGAAAACAAAAAGTAAAATGACTAACATAAACCCAGTTATATCAAAAATGACATTAAATGTAAGCAGATTAAACAGTCTAGTCAAAAGGCAGAGGTTTTCAGACTGGATAAAAAGTATATAGGATACAGACATGCTGCCTTAAGAGACACACTTGAGATGCAAGGATACAAACATTGAAAGTAAAAGGATGGCAAAAAATTCATGCAAACAGCAACTGTATGAAAGCTGGAGTGGCTGTACTAATATTAGACAAAATAGACTTTAAAATAGCAAAAATGTAACCAGAGATAATGGTGAAAGTGTCAATCCATCAGAAAGATGCAGTGATTATACATGTATGCATCTGACAACAGCGCACTGATAGGTGGAGCAACACCTGACAGAGATGAAGTGGGAAACAGACCATTCAACAATAATAGCTGTAGACATCAATACCCCACTTCCAATTGGGTAGAACAACTAGGCAGAAGATTATCACGAAAATGTAAGTCTTGAACAGCATTATAAGTCAACTATACCAAGCAGACATTTAGAGAACATTATTCAAGAACAGCAGAATATTCTTCTAAAGTTCACATGGAACATTTTCTAGGAAACACTGTATTAGGCTAGGCCGTAAAACCAACCTTAATACATTTAAAAAAGACAGAATGAATACAAGGGGTAGTTTCAAAGCACAACGGAATTAGAAATTAACTGAAAGAAACTTGGAGAATTCACAAATATGTAGAAATGAAGCAACATACTCCTAAATAGCCAGTTGGTCAGAGAAATGAGAAGTGAAATTATTTGACCAGTTCTGAGTTGAGTTGAATGGAAATGAATACACAACACGCACAAACATTTGCAGGCAATGCAGCCTAGAGGGTATTTAGAGCTGTAAACGTGCACTTGAAGAGAAGAAACGTTAAGGCAGCGACCTGATCTGCCACCGTAAGACACTGAACAAGAAGAGCGAACTGAACCTAAAGCGAACAAAGGAAGGATACCAAAGATTAGAGCAGAAATTCAATGAAATGAAGAATAGTAAAACAACAGAGAAAATCAGTAAAACCAAAAACTGGCTCTTTGAAAATAGCAACAAAGTAGAACATTTAGGTAGAAAGGTTTTTTTCAATGACTGAGGGGAAAAAAAACTAAAATTACTAGAATTAGAAATAAAAAATGGGACTCACTACTACTCTTACAGAAATAAAGATTGTAAAGGAATAATAACAATTACATGTCAATAAATTAGATAATTTACATGACATGGACAAACACCTAGAAGGACACAAACTATCAAAGTTGGCTCAAGGAAACTGGACAATCTGAATAGATGAGTGACAAGTAAAAAGACTGAATTAGTAATAAAAAAGCTACCCAAACCGAAAATCTGAGGCCCAGATGGTTTCAGTACTGAGTTCTGTGAAACATAAAAAGAAAAATTGATACCAATTCTTTAGAAACTCTTGTAAAATGGAGATTTAGTTGGGAGCATATGGATTCTGTATACTGGGTGGAGTGGAGAGGAGAGGGTGACAAGCTTTGGGGGAAAGGCAGTAAGGTGTTTAGCTTCTTCTGTGACTGGAGAATTAATGATCCTGCTTTGGGCAGAAACCTCTTTTCATATAGTGGTTCTGGGTTCATTATCCATTATCTAGTTGATAAGACTTCACTTTATACACACCTTTAAAAATAATTGTGTCATCTAAGTGAGGTAAACCCTTTGATGGGAGATCCACTGATGATTGAATCTGAATTTATTTCAAAATATGTTTTGCATTTACAGGAAAATAACAAATACTGGTTGTGCATATTGGTTCTAATATAATGTAAGTCTGATAGCTTTAGTAAAGTCTCTGTTTTAGGTTTTTACTGTTTTAGTGTTATCCTCTATTACAAGAATAAAGTACCTTTATGTGTTCCTTATATTATTTTGGTTAAGGTTAAAGAGTCTAAGCTAGGGCTGACTTAGCTGATGTTTTTAAAAATTTATATTTATGTTTTTTTCTTTACATCTTAGCTTAACATTTTTTTCCGGGGTACTATATTTACATTTGTATAGCATATTGGTCAAAGATGATTTATGTGTATCTTGAGTTCCACAAATTTCTTAAGTTGGTAGGTCAACTATTCTTTTTTTCTTCTTTGTGTCTATATACATGTGTGCATGTGTGTTTGGAATATGTCTGTGTGTATAAATATATGAATTGTGACTTTTTTTACCATTTGGGATATAAACAGTGACTTTCCATTCATAGTCCATATGCAGCACTGGTAAGACTCTTTAGATCAAGATGAAGCTCACTCCCTTCCAAGTTTCTAGGCCTCTCTGTTAACTATTATAGGAAGTTTTTTGTTCAGATTGCTGTTCCAGTCAGTGCACGAACAGCCAAATATTCACACAAAATAATACTGATAGCTAAGATTTATTGAGTGAGTACTTAAAAATATTTAGTTCTGTGGCCAGAGATTTGTTCTAGCTAAAACCTATTTTATTTGAAGACATTCTGAATTCATTGCTGTCTCGATCTTAAGCTTGGTCAGTGCTTCTCAATAGGGGGTGGTTTTGCTCCATGGGTAGCATTGGGCAGTGTGTGGAACTTTCTTTTTTAGTATTAAATGTTAGGGTTTCTTTAAAAATTGAGGTGCAAACACTAAAATACACAAATCTTAGTGTACAGCCTGATGGATTTGACATGTGTTTACACCCATGTAACCCTCACCCACATCGAGATATAGAACATTCTCACTAATTTTTGGAACAGTTTTGATTGCCATAACTGGTGACTGTCACTGGCCTGTAGAGGGTGGAGCCCAGAGATGCTGCTGGTAAGTCACGTGCACATGACAGCCTCCCACAGATGATCCGGCCAAAAATGCTAATAGTGCGGAGGCCAAGAGTCCCCAGACTAAGGTGACTCTCCTCTCCTTTTGTGATCAGTGATTCTTGGAGGTTTGAGGGAAAATGCTTTCTTCTAGTGTCTGGTTCAGCTATGATATTTCCATGCCGGTGTTCCTTGGGACATAAGCTGGCCAAGCAGAATGTCCGGCTCTGGAAAGGCTTATGCGTGTGCTATTCAGGGAAAACCTAGAATAACTATTTTTGGATTGCTGCTCTGTACGCCTGACCTTGCCTACCAGTGTGTGGAGCCGCCTCATGGTGAGCTTGTCTCAGGGGCCTCATCGCCATCTTTGCTCTTTGGTTTTCATCAGGGCGTCTTCATTTCAGTCACTGAATCCATGGGAGAGGGAGAGAAGAATTTTAAGTTTTCAGTTCTTTTTCCCTCAGAAGCTTCTGGCTGCTTATTAATATTTATTCAGTCCTATTTTTGTAATTTGATTATCTGAACAACAGTAGTTTCATGGAGGAAGGAAGGCATTATAAAGTAGTGTAAAGCTCTGCCGTGTTGGAGCCCTTTACATGTAAAGGAGGAGACTAGTATCAAGTCTCTTAGCTCCACCAGTGTCACATGAGCTAAGTGGTTTGGTGATGCCATGATCCAGCCTTAGGTATGTCTGATATAAAAGCATGTCGTGTTTATTCTACTGCTAGACAGATAACAAGTGGAGTTTAGTTTATAGATATTAAAGAAATAATGTTTTCATTTTATAAGTTATTCAGGACTTTTTTCTCTGTTTTGCTTGAAGTACTTCATTGCTGATGTTTTTCTCAGTAATTTCCAGCAGGTAAACTGTTAACCTTTTGAAGAATGTTATTAACCTAACCTGTTGTTACAGAAGTGATTGGTGAAAATCCAAGTGCTGCTATCTTTCTCTGAAAGAACTTCTAATAACTAATTAACCCACTGGTAGGCAAGAGAGTATTTGCTTACACATATTTAGATTTGTATTTTATTTCTAATTAGAGAAATTCTGACATAAGTTAACATGTCTATTTCAGACAGTATAGTTCATGAGACTCTGTAGCAGTGGTTCTCTAAGGGAGGCTCTAGACCAGCAGCATCCGGGCAACGTCAGGAGCTCACTGGACTGCAAATCGTCAGACCTGCTGAGACCATCTCAGACCTTCAGAATGAGAAACCCGGGGCTAGGGCCGAGCAGCCTGTGTTTAAAGTCTTCCACTTGCTTCTGATGCTTGGTGGAGTTTCATAACTGCCCTATAGAGAGTCTTACTAAATTGAGTTCACTTGATTTTAATGCGCTTGTACATTTGTTCTCTCTCTGTTCTTTTTTAATGTGTATTATTTGTGGGGAGATAGATTGTCCATATTACCAACTGAACTCAAGTAGCACGTATTAAATGTTTAAAGAAAGACTTCTTAGGCAGATTTGAGAGATACTTTTTCAAGGGATCAGCGTAGATATTTGTATGAATCACAATACAGTGAAGCCCTTAAGAGATTTAATTTAAAATCCTGCATTGTGGAAGTATAGTTGTTTGGTATGAGAGGCTGCTGAGTTAGACTTCTGAGGCATGAAGTCAAAGAATATAAACACACACACACACATGCTCCCATAGTAACTTTTAAAATGGAAATTAGGATGATAATAGATTTTCAAGAAGGAGTATGCTAAAATCTGTAACTGTAGAAAGAAAAAAAGTCTTAAACTATACTCCACAAGGTTATGTGTAGTAAATATATATAGTGACGTTATATAGGGCTGTTATTTTACATAATGGTAAAAAAGACCAGATTTGGATACCTATAATAGCACTGTTAGCCTATTTGAGAATGGTTATTTTTAATTGTGGTTTAAGTAGTGTTAATATTCTAATTAATATATCCGTAATGACTGAATTACCATTGAAATGATAGTCTGTTACCTATAATATATGGGAGTTAAAATAACATTTCATTTAAAAAGCTGTATTAACAGCTTCCATGTCTTTGGGCCTTGCTTCTCATTGTGTAAGAAGTTACGTAAACATTGAGATACTTCAGCTAGTGATGTTGATTTTTCTCTCTGTAAGTTAGTGCTTTTTCATCTGCAGGTTGTACTATTAAACTTCAGCTTGAGCCTGAGCCCTCGTTCTCTCTCTCTGTGGTCGGGGTATAGGTGCAGTGTGTGTCCGTAGTGCTGCTGGTTTTGTGGGGGACCGATACGCCACTGCGTGTTGGTTTGGCTCATCCCTTAGCCTTTCTTCATAGTGTCTAAGGAGTATGAAGGCCTTGTCGGGGGCCATCATCTCTGAAGCTTACATTATACGCAACAGTGAGATCTTAATGAACTGAACTATTCTTTAATTCTGCTAATAAGATTGATTAAAACCTTAGATAAAACCTGTTTTTTCCTTTTCAGAAAAAAACCTTATTATAGATTCAGGATATAGAAGGCACAGGGTGGATAACTTGATATGTTGCTGACTTGTGGTTTTTGTTTTACTTCTAACTTTGAGGCATCTAACCTTCATAATTTTGAGTAGAGGCCAGGGATATTTGCATTCGGTGTAAAAAGGAGTGTTCGTAAGTTGGATGTCTGTTAGTACTTAGTGCTAACAGTATATGTACAGACAGAAAGCTGGGGTAGGGTAGAGATGGGGAGGGACAAGGGAGAGGAGAGAGTAGTAGTCATAAAAGGCTGCAGGGTCTGGATTAATCTGTATCTGCTCTGAAATCGTATGTGGTAAATGCAGTTTACAGTGTATTCACTTAGCTCAGAAGAAAAGTGCTCTTTTCAGGATTTCTGCATAATACATTTTAATTGATACTAAAAACAGAATAAATGTTCATTTGTTGTATTTCAAAACTAAAATTCAAAAGGCTTTTATTTAATCACCCAAATTCAACACTTTGGAAAATAATGGGCCCCTTTTTCACCCTGTAGTTAACACTTGTTGATTATAGAAAACATACACAAATCTGAAAAAAATTTTTTTAAGAAAATGTAACTCACATATGACTTTGCCACTCAGAAATAATCACATTTAATGTTTTGGTATATTTCCTCCCAGTGTTTTAAAAAAATAAGTTTTTAAAAATTGAGATCACTCATGTCTTTATTAATTTTTTAAATAATGTAATTGCAAGAAGTTTTCCATCTTTACCTAGTCTTTGAAATGATTTGAATAATTGTGCATTTTATGTCATCATTTTATTTAATTTTTGTAAATTATCAAATGTTTTTTACCATTTTTCTTTAATATTATGTTTTACAGTTAACCTCCCTGTTCATAAATCTTTGTATAAATCTGTAAATCTTTATCTGTGTCTTAATTATTTCCTTCTAGATTCCTAAATGGGGGATTACTGAGTCAGAGAATATTAATGTTTTTAAGATACTTAATATGTAGTGCCAGATTGCCATCCAGAAGCATCGGTCCAGTTCAACTTTCACCAGTACTATGTAAGATGCCTATTGAGGGGCGCTTTGTCAGCACTGGGTATCATTATTGTATTTAAAAGTCATTATCAGTTTCCTGCGTGAAAAATCATATCTTATTTTATCGAATATTGTCAAATAGTAAAACTACTGTTATATTACATTATAACTTAAAATGGATTAATTGGATTTTAGAAAAATCATACATTGCACTTTACAATTTAAATCAGAATGTAGTTTAATAGAAAATTATCAACAGTAGGATATTTGGAAATACATGGTCATTCTAATGAATGGCCTGAGGGTCTGTGGGAACTGTCTTATTATTATTATTATTAAAACAAGGCAGCTAAAAGCAAGAGAAAATGCATACTGAGAAGATACTTTTCTACTACAGAAAAAATAAGTACCTGCTATTTTTAAAATCAAGTTTTAGGAACAGCAGTTATGGGAATTTAAAAGCACTGCTTTGAAATGAGACTTTTTAGTGTCTTATTAAGACTACGCTTCTTGCTTACTATGTTTATATTGGATAAATTGCCTAGTTTCTAGGCCTCAGTTTCCTTATCTAATAAATGAAGATTAAAAGGAGTTTCTTTTCAAGAACATAAAAGATAGTTGAATGTAGTGTATTTAGCAGAGTACCTAGCAATTGGTTAATGCCAAATAAATGTTAGTTATCTTTTGGCAGATTTTGATAGATTTATTTTCCAACAGCTATTTACTGGACACCTAAGAAGTGCCACACACTTTCTGGACATTGTTGATACAGCCATGAAACACTCACAAATTCCTAGTGGAACTTAAACTGTAATTAAGGACAAGAGGGGATGATACAATCCTGTAAAATATACGAGGGAGGAATACCCTTGCACTGTTTTTTTCTTTTCTGTTTTAATTTTTATTCTTCTGAAAAATGGTATGATTAGTGTCTGTGCTTCTTGGCAAACTCAAGCAACTGGATAATAAAGCATCTGGTTTCTATGGTAATGCATGTTGGAATTAATGATGCTATAATTATTTCTCTGAGAAAGAAAGAAAGAATTGCTTTGTTGAGAACTAAACAGAGTACACGTACATTCTTATATTAATAGAAATATTGGTATTCTTTGCTTAGCTAATAGCAAAGTGTTATAAATTGGTCTTGAAAATAAGAAAGAAATATATTAATTTATTTTCAAGAGTAATATTTGTTTTTAAAATTAGTTAAATAGGTTTGAGTTTTTAAATTCCCCTCTCCCATAGAAACAGAGCTGCAGGAGAATGTACTAGCTACCTCTGGCTGCATAACAAATTATCCCCGAACTTCGCACTGAAAACAGCAGACAGTTGTTTCCCTAAGGTGTGTGTGCGTGTGAATCAGGGCACAGGTCGTACTCCGGCTAAGAGTCTCACAGTCGGTCTGTTTCCGTCAGGACGGAGCTGCGGTCTGAGGGAAGGTCGGCTTGCAAACTCACTGTAGGTGGTTGTCGGCAGAATTCAGTTCCTCATGAGCCGTTGTACTGAGGGCCTCTGTTCCTTACTGTCTGTGGGCTTGAGGCCTCTCTCAGTTCTTCTCCGTAAGGCAGCCGGCTTCCATGGGGGCAAGCAAGTGGGCGAGAAAAAGAAGCTGCACGAGGTGGAAGCCAGAGTTACATAGCCTGTCTCCCAAGTGCCATCGTGTCACTTCTGTTACATTCTGATCTTAGAAGCCAAGCAATAGGTTCAGCCCACACTTGAGGGAATTTGCACAGGGACACGAGCAGCTGTCGGGGGTCAAGAACCACTGGGCCGCTTAGAAGCTGCCTACCGCAGAGAGCAAAGCAGAACATCCCCGGGCGCCTCTGCAGAAACTATGTCATAGGCTGTTCCCAGGAGCCCAGAACGCGAGAGCCTGGGCAAGTCACCGCTGTGAGAACCGAGCAGCCTAGGCTTGGAGAGGCTGTGGGTTATCTGACAGAAAACAGAACTGCAAAGTACTCTACAAGTACTTAGTACGAAGCACAGCGGACCAACTTGAGAAACAGAAGTGAAACTAGAATGGGTGCAAAGGATAATGTGAAGGGGCTGAGGGGTTGGCTCATCGACGACGTGCCATGAACTCTCAGACTCCAGCCTAAGCTCCCTCAGGACAACCCACGTTTGAGAGGAAAGTGCTGGAGTGAAGGCTGAATTGAGCACAACAGAGACAGTAGAGATAAAAGGAGACGATTCAAACTGAAGTGAGGAGTCCTGGGGACTCAGCCAGGTCTCAGACAGCAAGCCGCTTGTTGAAGGCCACACTGAAACAGCAAAATAAGCTTTGAGGTGTTAAGAAGAGCTCTGCTGAACCATGTCTCCTTCTTAAAAGTCCAGGAAAAATAATTTCATTTAAAAATGGGTAACAAACTTACAGGAGAAAAATCCTAAGCAAATTTACTATACAGGAAAAAAGAACTAGGAGCAAAGCGACTTCTTAAAGGCAATGAGTGCGAGGCAGTTAGGGTGAAACATCCGCAGAAATATGCGTGCTGGAGCCACCGTTTCAGAACATGTTGAAATAAATTAAGAAAATGATGTAATATGTGAAAGAAAAACATAGATTGTAGTTAGAAAAAACTCAGAAATTAGGTAATAGAACTCATAAAAGATTAGAAAAAGAGCTTAATATCTCAGAAATGAACCCTGATCTATAAGAAGTTCAAGAGTAAATAAACACTGTTGGTAATGTGTGAAGAGATACAAGGTGAAAAAGGAAAAAAGTTTTTAATCAAAAAAGATATGAAGAAAGATAAAAGATTCAAGAGGGAGCAACAAATACTGAAAACAAAAATAGTCCAATGTATGGATAATGTAAATTCTTGTAGGAGAAAACAAAACCGGGGGACTGAACAAATAACTAAAAACTTTGATTCAAAAAAACTTTCTGAAATAAAAAACAAAGTTTAAACTGCTTATTGAAAGGTACCTGAGACTTATTGACCCAGAACAATGACAGCTGATGCAAATGTGAGTAAAATCAATGAACTTTAAAGAAAAATAAAATCCTTTTGGCCCTAAGCAAGAAAACTACATGACTTATAAGGGAAAGAGAATAAGATTGTCATCAGACTTTTTACTAGTAATGTTTTATGCCAGAAGAAAATAGAGTTAACATATTTAAGATACTCAAGGAAAGAAAATGTGAGCCAAGGAGTAATATGTGGATTTATATCCAGCAGAATAACTTTGTGGTGTGAAAGTCATGAAAAATATTTATTGATATATGAAAAAACTCAGGGAATGTTGTTCCCATGAGCTCTTCCTGAAGAATTTTGCTAGAGAATAAGCATTATACAAAAGTCACTAGCAAGGGTGTGGATTAAAGGATTGGTTTCTCACTTTCCCTATTATCTTCCATCTTGAAGATTCCTTACTTACAGGCACTTTCATTCCCTCAAATTATTTAAGTATGCTATAAATGTTCATAATTTCATTACATTCTTTAATACAGCAGCCTTCATAGGAAGAATAATAAGTTTTTATTTAGAGTATTTTTTGTATAATGGCGTAACCACTGCTCCTCTGTGAATGGACACACCATGTAGGTCAGTTTTTCAATCCTGGCACTTTTGACTTTTGGGGCTGGATAATGCTTTGTTTTGGGGGCCTGTTCTGCCATATCTTGGGGCTCTCTCTGTTAGGTGGCAGTGGCACCCCATCCTCTGCTGTAACAGCTAGAAAAAGTCTCTGTATTGCCAGAGGTACCTTAGAAGGCACAGCCAGTGGAGAACCTCTGTACAGAGACGTGCTGGATATTCCTACAGAGAACTTGATAGTGCACTGGGGCACTTTGTCAACGACGAAGATCCTCCCTTCACATTATAATAGAAAGAAGGCCTAATAAAAGAAATCAGTCTGCCAGAAACAAGCCATTATGTATTTCATAAGGTTTACATTTGAAATGGGAGGTGTGTGTGTGTGTGTGTGTGTGTGTGTATTCACACATAATCTGTAAGTAATTATGCTCTTATAGGATTAATCCTGAAATTAAGTTAGGTGCAGTGTGCTAGTTGCAGAGAAGATAAAGGGTCAGTGTAAGGTATAACAACAATTTGATTAATAAAATTTTGAAATTAAACAATTTTGTCCCATGTTTTCATGTTTAATCCCTAATTTTAAATGTACCAAATTATTTTCAATATTTTACATGTTAATTTACTGTATATTTTCAATATACTAAAGCCTTAAAAAAATCTTGATTCTTAAGTTGGACTACTTGTATCAAAAGACTTACTGTTGATATACAGGAAGGCACCTTTTATGCATATGTACTTGTAAGTATATAAGAAATGTGCTCATTTATAAACACTTATAAAAAAGGCAGTCTTCTAGGCATGACAGTGAAATAAAGGGATATGAAATGTAAGGGTGAGTGTTATCCAACCTTTAAATATCTTTGTAACATTTCCTGGAGAGCTCTTAAACTTGAGTGTAAGAATCACAAATTCCACCACTGCTAGGTGAAAATGTTTTATTTGAGGCTGCTTTGATTTCATAACGAACACACATTAAAAAATAAAATTCATATATTTTATATATGAAGTTTGCTTTACCTTGAATTTTCTCTGGAGTTTTTGGTTTTTTTTTAAGGATAACTCTCAGGTCTCAAATTTTATCAAAATTCAATATTTTACTCAATAAAACTAAACATTTAAAGTGTAAAATGTTCATTATATTTTGGAAAAAGGTGACATTATCAGCAATCATTATTTACTAGCCTTCCATTTAAGTACCAACTATCTCAAGATTAAAGGATGTATTTTTAGATAAGAAAAGGTACCTCCACTTCAGCTGTTATAAGCTAATTTTTCTTAGAAGTGCTTTATGCCTTGGATGGGTTTGGAGGGCCTCATCGTAATTCTACTTTTTAGGCTTTTAAAAATGGAGGTGATCTCTCTGCCGATTTAGCATTTAATTTCCTCCAGGCCTTGAGTTTCCCAGGGCAGCAGTTCACAAATTGTCCCAAAATATGTGAATGGGTTTGGGGATGGGGGAGGGTGTCCGGAAGATTCGCGAATCTGAGGAAAGCTGCATATTACAGCCCACTTAGAGATGCCCTGTGCACATCAGCATATTAGGCACTCTTAGGTAAAGAGAAAAAACTGACTCAGTATTTCTCAAAGTTGATTGGCCACAGAATCCTTTTTGGGAGCGCATCTATTAAGATCTTGAGAAGCAAATATTTCGAGGGCCAGTGTTGGGAGCACGACTCTAGAACAGCATAAAACCCACTGTCTCAGCAATCGTTGAGTAACTAGTGGACGGGAGGTGTGGATGGTATGAACATGGAAGTTGTAGAATTATAGGAAAATTTTGAGGATGAAGGAGGGGTGCCAAGAAGTTTTTAAAAGGAAAGAGAGTAGATTTAAAAACATGGCTAGCTATAAATTGAAATAGGAGAATTAAAGGAGTTTTGCATGAACTACATTAGTTCATCTGTGAAGAGCATAGCTCATGTGATATAGGAAGAAGTCAGCAGCAGATTATGTTAGTAAAAGTTTAAGTACTGAATTGATAGTTATTAATATTAATCTTGTTTGTCATTTTGCAAGAAAATGAAGTATCCATTCTATCATTTATATTTTTATATGTACTTCTATTCAACAGTTTTGTTTGTGATTATAATATTATTGTTTCATAAGTAAACTGCATAGGAAGGGAAAGTTACTTAAACTCTAACTTTTCTTTAGATGGCTTGTTTACACACAAATGTTGCTTAATCCCCACAGTTGATGTTACCAGTAGTTTCATCCCTTTTTAGGTGGGGAAACTGGCTTTAAAAGGTTGATTTGCCTAATACCATACAACTAGTTATTCAAGAAGCTGGTACTTGGAACCTAGGTCTTCCCATTATAATAAATTTCTTAATTATGAGTAAATTGATGAAATTTGCAGTGGGCATAAGAAGGGAAAACACTGTTCTGACCAGAGAATTTCCTGGAAGTATTTCAGGCTGTTGAGCCTGCCCTCTGCTGTTCGTGATTTCCCTGCCAGAATGGAGGCAATGGAAGGTGAGGTGAAAGCAGTGAACTCGAGATCCCCGAGCACTAGGCGCTCTAAAGGTGAACAATCTTAAGCCCGGATTCTGTTCCTTAACGAATTTTGACCTTGGGCAAATTATTTAACTCCAGTCCTCAGTTTTCTAGCTTATTAAGTTACTTTGGTAATAGTTACTTTGTGTAAATGTTTTATAGTTGGTAGCCAGTGTCGTCACCGTCATTGGGGGTCCCTCCGCCCCAGGCGTGAGGGACATGGGCCTGCCTGCTGAGTCACGTGATAGCAGGGGGCAGTGGGCCGGGATTCCAAAGGCCCCGGGGCGGGGCGGTGGGTCGGCGCAGGACCTCAGGCAGATGGCTAGTGCTTCTGCTTATATTTTGTCATCATTAAAGGAGAAATATCCCAATATGAAAATCCAATGAGATAACAGATATTAATATAGTAAATGATACAGAGAGGGCCATGAAAATAAAACCTGTTTTAAAAAGCATTTCTTGACTGTTTAGCTCTGTGGAGGAATGCTGTCAAGCTCCGGGTTACCATAAAGGATGTGCAGTTATCCTTTTATTAGGTATTTCATATTCATGACTACAATTTAAACTATACATTTTTTCTCCACAACATAGCTTTTCTATTTCTAGTTAATCATCAATGAAAAATAAAAAGTAACACACAAGTTTGTTTGCTCCTTTTCGTCACTTATATAAGAAGAATCTAGCTTGACATAGAGACTCGTTGAGAAAGCTGTGTGGGAGGAAAAGGGTGTAGATCAATTAACATAAGTATGGTGACTGTACCCTTTAAACCAAATCTTGGGATACATACTCTGATTACAGTATGACAGTATGATTTAACATTTAAAGTCAGTGTTGCCCTATAAAATGTGGAAGATATACTCACCCTTAGTATAGGTGATACTAGCAAGAATAGTACTTCTCAGCTCTTTTACTTTACGGGACTCTGCACGTTTGAAGAATACTTATATTAAGGGAAAGACTTCTTCCAAAATGAAGAAAAGGGTAAGGATGTAGAGTGGGCAGCAGTCTTTTAAAAGAAAATAGTAGTGTCTTTAATTTGTATAGTGCTTCAGAGTATTGCAAATCATTTTTCATATGTTGGCTCATTTAATCCTTTCCACCCTGAGAAGTATTCAGTATTCCCAGCACTATTTCTTGTGGGGCAATTTAAGTAGTTTATTTTCCAAAAGATGTACAAAGTTTGTTTATAAACCTATAATTATAGAAGAGTCCATTTTGCGTAGATTCTATTCCTGATCCACATAGTATTCACATAATGTAAATTATATCATTTTTATAATACTTTAATAAATATTTTTATCAAACAAATTATTCGTTTAAAAAGATTTCAAGCTGCCTAAAGTTCATTTTTCTCTCTTTCAACTGGAAATTTTTTAATGGATAGATATGAAACTAAGCTTTCAGTATATATTATCCTGATGAAGCTTCAGAGTAGTCATATGAAGAGAGGGATTGTTATCCCCATTTTACCTTTGTACCCAAAGTCACATCACTTTCAAGGGACAAAGCTAGAATTTGAAACAAGATTTAACTTATTCCAAAGTTTTCTGTTCTTTCTTTACCCAGCCTATTAAAATTTATTTTCATATACCTTGCTCTTCTAGTCCAATCAAGCATATTTAGTGTACACTCAGCATGTAAATTTGAAACATTATCAGACACAATCGAGAACATTAACAGAGCAGCTGCTACTTGCATGACACCAAGTGCATAGCTAGCTCATTACGGCCTTCCAACAATACTGTTAGGTAGATACTATCTCTGCTTTAATATGAGGAAAGTGAGGGTGAGATAAGCTATGTATGTCAAGTTCATATATCTAATAAGGGGCAGCACTGGTATTCAAATATAGGTTTGATTCCATACTCATATTGTAATGGTCCCCATATGCCTGTTACTTTAATAGAGAAATTTATGAAATCTCAGAAAATAAGCTATATGAAAATTTCTGACCTTTTTCTCTCAGCACTGTCATCTTGGGTAATATTTTAAAAGTGGTCCTTCAAATAGTTGTCAATGATTACCTTTTTATACATATACTTATAAACATGTACTAAGGAAGGAACCAGTTTGATTAAGTAATGAACTCTAGTTTGATTAAAAGAAAGGATTTCTAGTCCACAGGAGTTGGAATAATAGAACCTTCTCACATGAGTTTTCTCAGGTGAAATTTTTCTCTTGATTAAGAGCTACAAAATAGAGCACTGAGTTTCTTTATTCTATATTTTAATGCTTGAGTTTATTCATTTTTATAAGTAAGCTACTTTATCAGCCATTTGAGGCTAAATTTCTTTCGCTTAGGGTAAACAGCTAAACTTTTCTTAAAGCTAACCTTTGCTTGCTTGAGTATTACCGCATAGGAATGCGAACAGTCCACCACGATGGTTTCTTTTGGAAGAAAAGTCTCATCAGCTTTAGAGACATTCTATATTCTTTAGCATAAATGATGGTTTTCTTAAGAGTTCCTTGACAGTTGTTTCTCTAATAAAAAAGGAAAGAATATCTTTTGAGTTACTCTATGAAACCTGTTTATTGTCTAGAGTGGTATCATTAATAGCACTCATGAGGAGCAAGCATTGATTACAGATAAATCTCGAATGGATTTTCCAGTAATACCTGGAAAGAAGGAAATCATATTGATTCATGCCATGCATGGCATCTTATAGGAATTTCCTTGTATCACAGTGCTGCTCTCAGACAAATACCAAAATTCATGCTTTTATGTTGTTTTTTTCCCCTCTTGTAAAGAGGTCTCTTTCTGTGATACCAGGAACGATCAGTAATATTAGCTCCTTTCTAAAAAGTTTCAAGAAAAGCCATAGAGAAGAAACTCTTACTAATATTCTTTATTGGAAACTTCCCTTTGTTTTTTCTTTTTTCTTTAGAGTATGGGTCATTATCATACTCATAGGAAAAAAAAATTTCAAGGAAATTGCTTTTCTTTTATGTCTTCCAAACTGAAGGTTTCCCAGCATCTGATTTTTTTTTCTTGAGCAGTAGAGAAGGAATTGTGAAAAAAAAAAAAAAAAGAATATTAAAACATACCACAGTCTGTGTTGAGAACTTTCTTTAGTGGAAAATAAATGTAAACTTACAGGCAGTCTTTGATTTTTTAGTCTTTCTGAGTTTACATTGGTAGTTCCCTATCTTAAAGCAGTTCCCTTTTAGGAAAGACTGTGTATGTGTATATCAAAAGGACTTTTCCATTCTGCAAACTTATAAAGAGTAACACACATCAAAAATGTAACTGTTCTGTTCATTTGCTCTCAATCAGTTCTGTTGATGTGATAAGCAAGCCTGGAAACTGCTGTTCACTCAGTTGTCAAACATTTATTAAATGCCTACTACAAAATTCAAAATAGTGGATGAGTTTATGGGTTCAGTAGATAGACAGCCTGGATTCAATAATGTTCTAAACTCAGCACCTTAAGTTTCAGTTTCCTCGTCTGTAGAATATTGGTTGACAACGTGTGACTGTTTATAGCCAAGCAGAAAACCATCCTCCTTACTCAGATGTCCCCTGGGGAATGATGGTGCAAGGTTACGTTCTTACTGTCTAGTGGGAGACTGGTACGTTTCAGACCATATCTAAGTTAGGACATGGGGTCTCCGGCTGGCTCCTCTGGTTTGTAGCCCTTCCTAAGCTACAGTTACTAGGCCAGTAATTCTTGATCGTTCCTTACTGACCTGTAACATAATTGCATTATTGTCAAAGGATGTGGTCTATAAGATTCTAGTTTTTAATATTTGTTGAAACTTTAGGGCCTACTGTGTTGTCAATTTTCATAAATTCCCCATATGCTTGAGAAGAATGTATATTCTAAGTATGTCCATTAGATTAGGCTTGATAATAATTTTACTCTTTAATATCTTTATTAATTTCTTGTCTGCCTGAGATACCAATAAATAAAAGATAGATTTCGAAATCTACTGTAGTGGTAGATCTATAAATTTCAATTTGGAAATATGTAAATTCTAACTATTGCTTTAAATATTTTGATCTTATTGGTGCAAACAAGTTTTAGAACTATCATGTCTTTCTAGTAAATTGAACCTTTTATTATATAGTGACCTTCCTGAAGCCAAATAACATTGTTTGTTTTAAACCTGTTTTGTCTCTTATTGATATAGAAACTCTCAATTTATGTGATTAGAATATAACTGGTATAACCTTTGAACCTTTGTGTATACTTAAGAATCTTATAAATAATATATATTTGTATTTTAATTTTTAATCCAGTTTCATTTAATGTTTATAAACTCGAGTTCATCTGTCATTTTTATTGCTTGTGATTACTGTTACATTTGGACTTTTTTTATTACTGTACTTTAAATTATTTATTTTTCCTGCTTTTTCTGTTGACTTTTTAACACTTTAATGTTTATTTTGGTTTATATTCCATTTATGAAGACACCTGGCTTAGAACATGTGTACACTCTATTTCTGTTATTTTTTTGAGGCTTCCCTAGAAATATTGCCATATGTATTATGAGAGTCTCAAGTTGTAACTTCATCTGATCTTGGACAAAAAGGACCACAGTGTACTTTCACCCTGATTATCTCCATTTAGGTCTTTGATTATGACTTCCTTCCATTTTTATGGATCTTAATGCTTTTATTCTTGGGGAGGTCTACTCTTTTTTGAAAAAATAGTATCTTCACTATTTTATGTGAACAGTGGGGTTTGGGGGAAATATTTAATTATTTGAGCAGAAATTAGTCAAACTTTTTACAAACAAAAGTACACAAAGCATATGCGTACAACTCAGTGGATTATCATCAAGTACCATCATCACCCAGAGGTCCCCATCTGTGTATTTGAACATTTGAGTGTTTTCTGTTCACTTGCAGGTTTTCCGGTTTACTTGTTCACCCCTCATTTGGCCCCGTAAGACCTTCCTTCTGGTATTACTGTCCCCCTCCTTCAAGTACATCCTTCAGCATTTCCTTTGCTGTAGGTTTTGGTGGTAGAACTATTTGTTTGTCTAAAATCCTTTTCTTCACCCATGTTCTTGAAAGGCAGTTTTGCTAAGGACTTGATTTTCCATGACAGTTTTTTCCTGGTAGAACTTGGGTGATACTGTGGCACCATCTTCTGCCTCAGTTACTGGTCGTGAGTCCGCTTCAGTCCCATTGTCTTTCCTTTGTCAGTGATTTGCATTTTCTTTTTGGCTGCTTGTAAGATTTTTCTCTTTTTCTTTTGCTTTGTGGGGTTTTATTACAGTGGACTTGGTGTGCATTTCTTTTTATTTCTTGTTCTGTCCTTTGGATCTTTCATCAGCTCTGAAAAACGTATAGCCTTTATCTTTCCAAGTCTCTTTTTTGCCGTTTTGTTTGTTTCATCCTTGGAGGCCTCTAATGGTGTTCGTAAGGCATGTTAGACACTATTATTATATCTTTCTTGTTACTGACTCCACATTTTATGTCTTTAAATATTTTCTACACCATCATTCATGTTAAGTGTGATGAGCTGGTTATTGTTAGGCTGCCCAGCACTCGCGGGGCATTGGGTGGTCGTTGCTTATGACACCATCATCATCATTCTATTTGCTGTTCAGAAAACCTGGGTGCCTAAAAGGAGGTGTTTTCTTGGAAAATAATTTTTGTGTTGGGTTACTACTGACCTGCGATCACTTCAGGTATCTTTCACAGTAACTAACTTAATATTGGGACTTACTAAGAAATCTTAACTTCCTTCAACATTAAAAATCTTGGTATTTCAACCTTGAAGTAATTCTTAGAAATTTCAAAAATATTAAATATACCACCCAAGGTATGATACTTTAACAATGTGTATTAAGAGCACAGAAATGATTTTTATAAATAAGAATATCATGAAGTTTAAATAATTTTTCACTATTTCAGAACGTTATGTATTTCCCCTTGACAGCTAGATTATGTTCAAGTGTAGAAAGGCAGAGTCTTTCATTCATTGTCATTCTACTAAAACAACACTGACATCATGTGTCCTGAGTGGTCACAATTGATCAGTTTTACTATGGCCACTATTCTCTTCAATAGTGATTTGAGATCAAGAAGCATATTGTTCAGTCACTATAGAAAAAGTTCGGCAATTCCTCACAAAGTTAAACATAAAATAACCCCGTGACCAGCAGTTTGCACCCTAGGTAGTACCCATAAGGATTGAAAGTAGGTATTCAGACACTTTGTTCACAGATGTTCATAGCAGCACTATTCACAACAGCCAAAAGGCAGAAATAACCCAAATGTCCACTGCCTGATGAATGAATAAACCATGTAGTGTAATCATACAATGGACCATAAAAAGGGATGTGCTGATAACATGTCACAACACAGATGGACCTCAAAGACATCATGCTAAGTGAAAGAAGGCAGACATACCAGGTCACACCTGTATGATTCAGTTTACACGAAGTGTCCAGAACAGGCAAATCCATGGGATCAGAAAGCACACAAGTGAGTGCCAGGAGTGGGGGCAAAAAGGAGATTGGCATGCCTGTCCAGTGGGCACAGCGTTGCCTCTTGGGATGATGGAAATAGTTTGGAGCTAGAGAGAGTTGACAGTGCATGGTGTTGTCAGTGTTCCGAAAACCACTGAGTGTTCAGCTTAAGCACTTACAATGGTTAATTTTATGTTATATGAATTTTACCTTAATAATAATTTTAAAAGGCATGTTGATAGCTTCCAACTGATCGCATGAGATAAAGCAGATTGTGGAATTGAATTAATGTATAGCCTCCCGATGCTCTTAAAGATAATGTTCCATAAAAATTGTTTTTAGTTTACTAAACTAAATCTTACCCTGTAGCTTGGATTTTCAATGATGACTAGAATTAAACTTGTTGAGCGTTTCCTCACATACGCTTGTCTGTGTTTGCTGAGCTGCTTGACCCCCGTGTGCATCAGTGCTTCCGCTCACCTCGGAAGTGAGGCATCTGCAGATGGGCATGTGGGGCAGCAGTTGTACTTCCAAATCAGATGTCACTGATATGTGGGACCATACGGTGTCAGTGGAGATTTTTGCCAAATCTTTTGTTTTTTCTCCAGTCATAATATTTGGTAAGTGATTAAGTGCTTAGTATATAAGCTTCTAGGCACTTTAGTAAATTGTGCTTATTTCTCTGATGATGAGTATAACTTAAAAGGCTGCTTCTTTAACCTTGGTTTCTCCTCAGTTTTTCTGGACAAAATTTGCCAGTCTCCATCTGTAAAGATATGGGGGTGGGAGTTCTCTTCTGAAATTCAGTTGGTTTATCGAAGAGATCGCTTATTTTGTTTGAAAGTGACTTAAGGCTTCAGCAGCTTTCTATCACCATTTGTAAAAGTCTTAGGGACAACACAGTGGACTCTTGGGCATGTGCATAGTGAGTTAAATATGATCTGCTGTATAAAAGTGATGGTATTTCCTTTTTTGTGCTTTTCTTTTTGATGTGTGTGAAATCACCATACTTAAAGATCATTTTATCTCAACAACATTCATATTCTCTGCAGCTGGAGTCATTCCCTAGTGACATTAGTTATCTTAATCTGCATCATACTGTTTGGTGCTGTTTTCATCTACATTTTTACACTTAAGTAAATTATTTTTCAGATGGCATTTAATTTAGTGAATTGGGGATATGATGAAACATAATAGGAATAATGAAAAATTTTAAATCTAACCAAGTAAATAGTAATTTTTAACTCTGAATATAGTCAGGATGGACTGAATGTTAGTCGTTGTTACACATGTTCAGCCTTTAACAACATAGAATACAATTTCTGTGGAAATAACTTTACATTTCAGAATTGTGATATATATATATATAAAACTGCTGCCAACTTGTGGATCACCTGTTGAATTCCAGGAACTAACAGTGATCCATCCTGGGCACTCCAGTGTCCTAGTCCATTGTTTTCTAACTTAAATCATTCACATATCATTTTGGCAATATTTTTCACATTCCATATTTTACAGTTAAGGTTAGATTTAGGTTCAAATAATAAGAGACCCCAACCAATATAGGCTTAGACAATGTAGTAACTTAAGCAATATAATATATAAGTCTGTTTGCCATCACCTGCAAGTCTGGGAGCGGGTAAAAAGGGCCACTGTAGGACTACTGAGCAAAGTACTCAGGGACCCTGGACCCTTTCTCTCTCTGCTGTGCCGTGCAGAGCCTCACAGACCTGCATGGCTTCCATTTGAGCCATCACCTACTCCAGCCAGCAGGAAGGAGAAGGGAATGTAAAAGACCACTGCGAGGGTGAATGTCAGCGGTCTCTGAAGGAAGGTTCCTGGAAGCTGTCATAGGCAACTTTTAGGTCTTAAATTGTCTAGAATTTAGGCAGATGGCTATACCTAGATATGAGGAACCTGTGAAATGTATTCTTTACTCTGATGGGGTTTCCCTCCAGTGAAAATTGGAGGGTTTTGTTACTGTGAAAGATTTAGTCTCTCTTTTACTATATCACCACTGCTTTTCATTAATATTTTAAAGTTAGATCCCTTATTACTTAAATAACTGTTTAAAATGCAAATAATGCATTATCACATTGAATAGCAACACCTGCCAGAAAAAAAGAGAATTTCCAAAATCAGAGTTAAAAGGCAACAATGACCTATTCTGTAGGTATTTATACTTTGTTTAAAAGGGAGATGAGAGTGAGGGAAGCTTTAAAGAAATTCTGGCATCAAACTGGGAGTTTCCTTTTGATATAATAAGAATTGAAAGTAAGAGAACAAATTACCAGTCCTTTCTTATTCTTCTTCCCCTCCATGGGATTGCTGCCCTCAGGCCTGCGTGTGCAAGTGTGTGTGCGTGCGTGTCTGTCCATCTAGTAATGTAGGTAGGTGTACAATTTTACTCTTTAATCCTCTGGAATGAAGCAATTTAAATGTATTTATAAAATTGTCTTATATATATAGATTAGCATATTGGTAGTTTATAAACAAATTCTTTAGACTTAATATTGAAAGAGTTTATATTTTGCTAACTCAGTTTTCTGGACTGTGAGTTTTTCATTTGAAAATGAAAATATTCATATTTTTGTATGCTGTCACATTAAATTATTTTATTTTATTGCTGGTCTTTTTTACTAGCCACATTGCTGGGTGATTTATCAACCTTCCCCATTGCTATCACAGAGTATCAATAGGATATAGCCTTTGGTGGAAGACATATAGACTGGAAAAATAAGTAGCCTGGAAGAATTCAATTTCATTGAGTTAACATCACCCCCTACTGTGTGCGTCCACCATGCTTGTTTTGGAGCAAAATGAATGCGACAGATTTTGCAGAAGAGTCGGGGTCAAGATAATTGCTTCCACCTTTCTGGTCTCAAACTTACATAATCTTGTGTGGTTGCTGGGATTCAACTTGCTGTGGTTTTTCACTGAAAAAAAAAACATGTTGGAATTCGGATTTGGATTAAATTTGGGATTTAATCCCAAAATTCTTGTCTTCGTTCTCTGAATTTCACACAGATGAACATAAGATAATATACTATTACTGTACTTCATCTTTGATATCCAAAATAATGTGACTGTCAAGAGTTGGTGGAAGTTTATAAATAAAGCAATTATTAAACCTAAAAAAATTAGTTTCTGGTTATCAGATAATGTTTTTATTTTTGAACAGTTTATTCTCTGGATGTTGAACTTTATATTTCTAGTTATTTTCTTAGAGCACAGAGAAAACTGAATTCCATTACCTGAGCTTTCCATAGTTTTCAGTGAGTACTTGAAAGTCTTATCTTGCTCTTTTGAAGAAAATCTTATTTTTCTTCTAGCCATCTTTAGTAATTTTTTTATTTAAAGTATCATTGATATACAGTCTTATGTTGGTTTCAAATACACAACACGGCGGTTCACCAGTTCCCCGTGTCATTAAACCCTCATGCCCTCTAGTGCCGTCACTGCCAGTCAAGGCAGCAAGATGCCACGGGGTCATTAACTGTATTCTCCGTGCTGCACTGCCATCCCCATTTAATAATTTTTTTTGTCTTTGGTTTGTAGCACTCTTAGATATGATGTGCAAGAATGGATTTAAAAAAAATACTGTCTGATAATCCCAGTATCTGGAGCTCTTTGAATGTATTTTTACTGTCTTTTGTTTTTATCGGTCCTTGTTTCTGCTTCTTCCTGATTTTTCTGGCTGGCTGTACATTATGTACCAGATTATATATGAAAACTGTTTACAGACATAATTTGAGAGCTGAAATTGTATTGTCTTTCTCCAGAGTTTATTTTGGTTAGTTTGCCTGTGAAGGAATTGGGTGGGGATGGGGGGCATTTTCTATCTAGAATCACTTTATTCCAATTTCAGGAATTAAATTTTCTGAGCCTCTAGATGACTCCAAATTAGTCTGTAGTCTCCACGGAGTTCTTTCTTTGACTTGTTCACCTTACTGACTACAGTGAAAATTTTCAGAGTTGCTTTTGGAAATAGTTGTTTTTGTTTGTTTATCTCTAGATTCTCCAGGCTGTCAAACATAATTCTCAGTATTAATCACCTTTTCCACACTTACTGCGGGGCAAACATGACCCTGAACGCTAAGTTTGCCTTTCCAGACTTCTGTCTTCTCTCTTGATCCAATAAGTCTGCACTGTTTTCTCATTCTCTGATGCCTTTGGGCAACTTTAAAAAATGAATATTTACACTTTTCAGCTTTTCTGGTTCACAGTAGAAGAAGCATGGGTTTAAATGACTTATTCTGCTGTTTCTGGAAGTAAAAATTCCCTTTTCAGAATTGTTTTCATTGACACTTAAATTAAACAACGTATTTTCTGATTAATAATCTGTTTCCAGTTTAATGTGTCCTTTCATTATCTTACTTGAAAGAAGTCTAATGTGTAGAACAGTAATCGTAAAATGTTGCAAATGTGCAATTTAGTGGTTTCTTTTATCAAACACTACTCTAATTTTGAGAAATTATAAATTGATTTATTCATATGGCTGTATTGGCAATGTGTACCCTCTGTTGCAGCGTAGTGCAGTTTTTTCTGATGATTGAACAGTTCTTCAATGAATTTTTTTCATAGTTCATAACTTATAAGGGAACATTTGTATTTAATGTTTTTTACTACTTTGAAGTTATCAGTAGTTGATACTATTTTTTAATGTATTCAAAATGTCTTTAAAGTACATGTTCATTTGAATAAGTTAAACAGAATAGTAATAGTAAATATGTCCTTTGAACTCAAGAGTAATACACATGAAAATCTAATCATCATTGTGTATTAAAGATAAAATTACTCTTTGCCACTGTAGATAGCAGTCAATTTATAAATGAGTTTCCATTTGGTAACTTTATTTAGAATCAGTTGTTTGGAAATAAGTGTGAAGTTTCTCACAGGAAAGTCATAATAATCTCTAGGCTGGCCTCCAGTGCTTACTCTCACTAACTCCTTGTAGCAAAGTTTCACCTTCACATAATATTCTTCTTCAGGGAAAAAGTATATTAAGTTCCATGTACATTGCTAGCACACACCTCTTCCTCCCTTAATTCTTCATAGGGTATTTTTGTTTTGTTTGTTTCTTTCTTTTGGTCTTACTTGTTTTGTTTGTTGGGTGGATTAGGCACTAGAAATTTCTGGGAAGCAGCATTATGGCAAACTGCATAAAAGAATGTATAGTCATTTTCTAGGTGGTTCAGTTATGCCAGGACTTTGATTTCCATTGGAGGCGGGGCCTCTGGACTATTGAGTGCCCGTTTCCTTCATCCAGAAAGGATATTCATAAGTCAGATATTCACTGGGGGTTTTCCAACTCATTGGAAATTCTGAATGTTTGCTTTTATAGTGGCATCAGGTTCAGTGTTTCTCAAGGAAGTGCCTGTAGCCTTTGGGACAGTACTGGTCTTCATGGTGAGTGAACGTCCCGGCTCCTGTCTCCTGTTGGCCAGCGGTCTCCCACAGTCATTGTGACAGGTGGAATGACCCCCACTTTTCCTAAGTGTCCCAGCCTTGGTGCTGCCCTCAAATGAGAATCACTGAAATAGATCAGCAACCTTTTTACAATAGCTTTTTACCGTTTAACAGAATTTTATTTCCTAGATTTAGAATGGTTAAAAATACTAACATGCTTATTGCTTCTCCGCACTGCATGCCTAGGCACCTTTGATTCTAATTTGTTCTGATTCATTATGTAATAAAATAAGTTATGTCAGTAATCAACTTAAAATATTTTTAAGACAGTAGTTTCAGACTGCTCTATAGGGCTACCAAGTGTTTTGCAAAGGTATCTCAGGCTGCAAAGCAGATGGCGTTGGGTGAGAGGAGTGGGCAAGATTCTCCAGTAGCTGAGGTTCCCTTTTACCTGTTTACAAACTGTGCTTTCAGGCACGAGAAAGTTTTGCTCTCCTGAGTTATGTCATCTTTTCTCTGCCTTAACAGGAATGAATAATTAAAAATAAGAAACATGGTTTAGTGACAAAAATTTCCAAAAGTTTTCTGACATATAATTTCTAGATCACTAAATAGTGTAAAGAGTATTAATTGTAAATATTTTTAGACAGATTCCTAACAATTGACTGCCTAGATAAACTTCTCAGGTAAACTCTTTATGAGAGAAATCATCCCTTTTTTTTAGAAGACCGATCAGTTAAGGAAAATTAAGTCATCTAACATGCCATTTGGTCTACAACAGTACATTTGAAGAGAATTGTTTCTGTTATACTTAGAATTCTTCCTAAACCTATGTGTTAATATTTGTTGCCAGCATAAACTTGATGATCTTATTGATTCATTAATTTGGTAAGGTTGCCATTTTAAACTTCACTAAAACCATGGTATTTGCTGGAATGCTCATCATGCGGATGGAGTCTTAGATCGCAGCATCTCATCCTTGGTGGGTCAGACTTCTGTCACACATTCGAAATAAGTGCAACAAAAATTGCCACCTATTTTTCCCCCTAAAAAGAGATAGTATCTGTTCCTTAAAT
This sequence comes from Manis javanica, assembly GCF_040802235.1. Taxonomy (NCBI): domain Eukaryota; kingdom Metazoa; phylum Chordata; class Mammalia; order Pholidota; family Manidae; genus Manis; species Manis javanica. The sequence goes on along the minus strand of NC_133170.1, from coordinate 794,223 downwards.
TCAGAATAGTTACTCTTGGTGATCACTACATTGTGATTGAGGGAATTCTGGTTATCCTCCTTAGTTCATGCTAGGTGTTTAGATTCTGGAAGGTTCCTAATATGATACAGAGTATTTTTCTTTTTTTAAAGAAGTAATTGTAATAAAATGTATAGTGTTTAGGCAGTGGAATAATTACTGTCAATTAATTATAGATCAGATGGAGGGAAAACAACTAGAGATTTATAGATTTTGTAAGAGTAGATAGACTAATAATAGGAAGTAAGATCAAAGGTGAAGTTTTTTCCTAGGAAAATTCGTTTCTAGAGATGTATGTAGCTGGCCATGTAGCCTATGACTAACCTAGTGACTCTCATATTTAATATGGATTTGGATTTTTATTTGGTTTCACTAGTGCTACTATGCTTTCACATTTGGGTTGTTACTTTTTAATTATAGGGAAATATGAAGGAAAGACCACATAAATGACCTAGAATAGAGAGCCCTCTCTTTCTCTATATTTTACACATTTTCTAATAAAGTTTGAAAGAATACATTTACAGAGGCACAGGTGAGTATGTAGTGTGCTGAAATAAGACTAATGAGCAGTCAGGCCGCTAGGTCAGCAGAGGAGTAAGCCTGTCCTCAGGGGCTGGAAGAGCCGGTCCCGTAAGGCGCGTCTCAGACAGCCAGAGCCAGTGCAGCTCCAGGGAGAGCTCCACGCGCATCCCTGTTCCGGCGGCATTGCTCTGACAGTGAAGGGCACTTGTCCTGTGTGCTTTAATTAGCTGAACAGGCACAGGTCCCCTGAGAGTAAGAGACTTTTCTTCATTCGGCTAGAGCTTTCAGTGTCACTGTCTTAGATCAGAAAACAAAGTGTAGCTATTCAGTGATGAAACTAACTTACATAGTGTGTGGTAGAACTCATTCTGGAAAAGAATTCCGTACTATCCTCCCTACTTAAATACTGTTTTTATCTTGAATAATTTAGGATGGTGATATTTACCCCTCTTCTCTTAGCTTTCTGGAGGACTTTTCACCACAAGTGCCATTCTTTTCTCATTTCAGTCTGAAACCACTTTCTTGTAATTTTTCACCCTTGTCCTTCCTTATTGGAATTTTATATCCTACTAGGTTTTAAAACCTGGAAGAGTTCTTAAATTATTTAAGAAATGTTAAGTAGATGTTATCTTTTGTAATGATTTGAAAATAAATCCAGAAATTTCTGAAGAGTGTATTTTTAGTATAAGGATATACTACATCTTATGCACTTTACGTGTGCCAGTATCTTGGTTCCATCTGGAGCCTTCCACCCTGTAAAGGATGATTTCTGCCCTCTGTGCGGCCGCCTCGAGTCTGCCCTTCTGACGCAGCCATTGCTTTACAGGTAAGCAAGCACTGCACTGCCATCTATAGATACCCTTTCGTCTGTGATGAACTCACATATCCTTAGCCTTTCCTTAGAGCGCGCTGCCTGCGTTCTTCTAAGTCAGTCTTCCTTTTCTTCCTTCTTCGCTCCTTTCACCCTCTCCCCTCGTTCAGGCTTCCCAGTTCATGTCTTCTCGCTTTGCTCCCCCCCTTCTTGTCCATCTCCTCTTCCTCCCTCATGTCCTTCCTGTTTCTCTATGTTCCTCCTACCCACTTCCTGCCTTCCTTCAGATCTAAACTAAAATCTCTTTCTCGACATAATACTGCAGCTGGGTACCATCTCAAGAAATGATCACATTCTCCTTTTCTTAAAAAAGTTGTTTTAAGTATTTATTACTTTGTTTCAGTACCCCAGTTTCCACTCCTGCCTCCTATACTCTTTTTAGATATACTTCTAATATACCAAGAAAACAGAAACTGGCATATATGATATCTTTTTCAACTACTTTTCCTACCACTTCAACATAGTCTATATTTTAACTTGTTTTCTCCTCACTCTAGACCCAGAAGAAGCAACTTCTTACCTATACTTTTATTTTTTCCTTGATGAAATAAAAATAGAACATATTTCCTGTAGAAAATTTAATAACTATAAATAAATCAAGTTTTAAAAATCATATTTCTAACACTACTGTCAACATTTTGTTGTACATGCTTTAAGACTATTTTCTTTGCATATATTTACTAATAAAATATATGTTTAAACAATTTCATACTGTCCATTGAATCTTCTATTTTTTTACTATACTATCAAATATTCTTATTTGATATTAATATTAAGCTACTATTCTTTTACAACACCATTTTCATGGGCTGCATAAAATTCTTTTGCATAAAACTTAGTGTACCAGTTTGCTCTTGGATAATTACATTGTTTTTCATCTTATAAGTGGTAATGGTCAGCTTTGAATATGTCTTTAAATAACATGTTTATTCATTATTTCCTTAGGGTGTTGTGATAGAGGAAAGAATTCTGAGATCAAATGATACTCAATTTTAAGGCTTTTTGTTATATTAAGGTATCATTGATATATCATCTTATGAAGATTTCACATGAACAACATGGTGGTTTCAACATTTACCCATAGTAGAGAGTCCCCCCCAACACCCCATTGCAGTCATTGTCCATCAGTGTAGTAAGATGTTATAGAGTCACTACATGTCTTCTCTCTGCTATACTGCCTTCCCTGTGACACCCCCCTACCTTATGTGTGTTAATCATAATGCCCCTTTATCCCCTTCTCCCTCCCTCCCCACCCGCCCTCCCCAACCCCTTCCCCTTTGGTAACCACTAGTCTCTTCTTGTAGTCTGTGAGTCTGCTGCTGTTTTGTTCCTTCAGTTTTGCTTTTTTTTGTTATACTCCACAAATGAGTGAAATCATTGGGTACTTGTCTTTCTCCGGCTGGCTTATTTCCCTGAGCATAATACCCTCCAGCTCCATCCATGTTGTTGCAAACGTGGTAGGATTTGTTTCTTATGGCTGAGTAGTATTCCATTGTGTATATATGTGCCACCTCTTCTTTATCCATTCAGCTACTGAGGGACACTTAGGTTACTTCCATATCTTCGCCTTTGTAAATAGTGCTGTGGTAAACATAGGGGTGCATGTCTTTTTGAATCTGGCATCCTGTTTTCTTTGGGTAAATTCCTAGGAGTGGAATTCCTGGGTCAAATGGTATTTCTATTTTTAGTTTTTTGAGGAACTTCCAATTGCTTTCTAGAATGGTTGAGCTAATTTACATTCCCACCAGCAGTGTAGGAGGATTCCCCTTTCTCTGCATCCTCTCGAGCATTTTTGTTTCTTGTCTTTAGAATGTTGGCCATCCTAACTGGTGAGAGGTGATAAATCGTTGTGGTTTTAATTTGCATTTCCCTGATGATTAGTGATGTGGAGCATCTTTTCATGTGCCTGTTGGCCATCCAAATTTCTCCTTTGGAGAACTATCTGTTCAGATCCTCTGCCCATTTTTTATTTGTGTTATTTACTTTTTGGGTGTTGAGGTTTGTGAGCTCTTCATATATTTTCAGTGTTAACCCATTTATCATATATGCCATTTAATAATACATTCTCCCATACTGTAGGATGCCTTTTTGTTCTACTTATGGAGTCCTTTGCTGACTTACATTCATGTCTTCGGTCCATTTCAAGTTTACTTTTCTGTGTGGAGTTAGACAGTAATCCAGTTTCATTCTCTTACATGTAGCTGTCCAGTTTTGTCAACATCAGTTTTTGAAGAGGCTGTCATTTCCCCATTGTATATCCATACATTTTTTAATCATATATTAACTGATCATATATGCTTGGGTTTATATCTGGGCTCTCAATTCTGTTCCATTGATATATGGGTTTGTTCTTGTGCCAATACCAAATTGTCTTGATTACTGTGGCTTTGTAGTAGAGCTTGAGGTTGGGGAGTGTAATCCCCCCAGCTTAATTCTTCCTTCTCTGGATTGCTTTGGCTATTCGGGGTCTTTTGTGGTTCCATATGAATTTTAGAACTATTTGTTCTAGTTTGTTGTAGAAGCCCGTTGGTATTTTGATAGGGATTGATTGAATCTGTAGATTGCTTTAGGCAGGATAGCCATTGTGACAATATTAATTCTTCCTATTCATGAGCATGAGATGTATTTCCATTTATTGGTGTCTTTAATTGCTCTCATGAGTGTCTTACAGGTTTTATGGTATAGATCTTTCACCTCTTTGTTAGGTTATTCCTAGTATTTTACTCTTTTTTGTGCAGTTGTGAATGAAATTGTTTTCCTGATTTTTCTTTCTGCTATTTCATTGTTAGTATATAGGAATACAACATATATCTGTGTATGAATTTATTATCCTGCCACTTTGCTGAATTCAGTTATTCTAGTCATTTTGGGGTGGATTCTTTAGGGTATTTTATGTACAATATCATGTCATCTGCAAACAGTGACAGTTTGACTTCTTCTTTACCAATCTGGATGACATTTGTATCTTTGTGTTGTCTGATTGCTGTGGCTAGTACCTCCAGTGCTATGTTGAATAGAAGTGGGGAGAGTGGGCATCCTTGTCTTGTTCCCAATCTTAGAGGAAAAGCTTTCAGCTTCTCGCTGTTAAGTATGATGTTGGCTGTGGGTTTGTCATATTTGGCCTTTATTGTGTTGAGGTACTTACTCTCTATACCCATTTTGTTGAGAGTTATTATCGTGAATGGATTTTGAGTTTTGTCAAATGCTTTTTCAGCATCTATGGAGATGATCATGTGGTTTTTATCCTTCTTTTTGTTGATGTGGTAGATGATGTTGATGGATTTTCAAATGTTGTACCATCCTTGCATTTCTGGAATAAATCCTACTTGATCATGATGGGTGACTTTTTTTAAATGTATTTTTGAATTGTTTGCTAATATTTTGTTGAGTATTTTTGTATCTCTGTTCATCAGGGATATTGGTCTGTAATTGTCTTTTTGTGGTGTCTTTGCCTGGTTTTGGTATTAGATTGATGCTGGCCTAGTAGAATGAGTTTGGAAGTATTCCTCTGCCCCCCACCCCCTCTTCTATTTGGTAAACTTTAAGGAGAATTGGGTATTAGGTCTTCTCTAAATGTTTGATAAAATTCAGCAGTGAGGTCATCTGGACCAGGTATTTTGTTCTTAGGTAGTTTTTTGATTACCAATTTAATTTCATTGCTGGTAATTGATGTCTTCAGATGTTCTGTTTCTTCCTGAGTCTATCATAGAAGGTTATATTTTTCTAGAAAGTTGTCCATTTCTTCTAGGTTATCCATTTTTTAGCATATAATTTTTCATAGTATTCTCTAATAATTCTTTGTATTGCGGTGGTGTCTGTAGTGATTTTTCCTTTCTCATTTCTGATTCTTTTTATGTGCATACACTTTCTTTTTTTCTTGATAAATCTAACTAGTGGTTTATCTCTTTTCTCAAACAAGTTCCTGGTTTCATTGATTCTTTCTATTGTTTTATTTTTCTTGATTTTATTTATTTCTGCTCTGATCTTTATTATGTCCCTCCTTCTACTGACTTAGGGCCTTATTTGTTCTTCTTTTTCTAGTTTCATTAATCATGAGTTTAGACTGTTCATTTGGGACTGTTCTTTCTTGAGCTAAGCCGGTATTGGTATATGCTTTCCTCTTAGTACTGCCTTCACTGTGTCCCACCAGTTTTTGGGGTGTTGAGTTATTTTTTTCATTTGTCTCCATATATTCTTTGGTCTCTGTTTTTATTTGGTCGTTGATCCATCGATTATTTAGGACTATGTTAAACCTCCATGTGTTTGTGGGCTTTTTGTTGTCTTTGCATAATTTATTTCTAGTTTCATACCTTTGTGTTCTGAGAAGCTGGTTGGCACAATTTCAATCCTTCTGAATTTACGGAGGCTCTTTTTTTGGCTTAGTATATGATCTGTTTTAGAAAATGTGCCATGTGCACTTGAGAAGAATGTGTATCCTGCTGCTTTTGGGTGTAGAGTTCTGTAGATATCTGTTAGGTCCAGCTGTTCTAATGTGTTGTTCAGTGCCTCTGTGTCCTTACTTATTCTCTGTCTGGTTGATTTGTCCTTCAGAGTGAGTGGAATGAAGTCTCCTAGAATGAATACATTGCATTCTATTTCCCTTTTAATTCAGTTAGTATTTGTTTCACATATGTAGGTGCTCCTATTTTGGGTACATAGATATTTATAATGGTTATTATATCATCTTTTGGACTGACCCCTTTATCATTATGTAATGTTCTTTTTTGTCTCTTGTGACTTTATTTGTTTTGAAGTCTGTTTTGTCTGATACAAGTACTGCAACTCCTTTTTTCTCCCTATTATTTGCATTAAGTGTCTTTTTCTATCTTTTCACTTTTAGTCTGTGTATGTCTTTAGGTTTGAAGTGAGTCTCTTATAGACCTCATTTTTAATGCTTTTAGTGAATATTGTCAAGTTCCTCTTCAGAAAGTGGTATATTTTTCTACTCTGTGTATGAGTTTCTGCTTACCTAAACCTTTGCTAAAACTGGATTTTATAATTTTAAACTCACATCACATTTTAAATGTGCATTTCTCATGTCAAACATTCCTGTGATTTTTTTTTTAAATCTTACCATTTGCTCATTCCAAAAAATTGTAATATTGGTCCTTTTCATAATGACTTGAAATAGTTTAAGATCTAACAAATACATATGTGTGTGTATGAAATATTTTTGCAAGTTACTGTTTTGTCATTTAAGTGTTGTGTTACCTTTTGCCTTATAGATGTTTTAAATTTTTAATGAGATAAAAATAGATTACTCTTTCTTTGTGGGTCTTTCCCCTCAGGTTCACATGGTCCTTCCCCATTCTTAATATTTTATTAACATATTCTTACTTTTTAATTTTTAAATTTACATTTAAGTCACTAACTCATCTGGATATTACCTGGTTTGTATAGTATGAGGTAATTTTTTATTTTCCAGTAATGAATTGGTTATCCCAGAATAATTATTGAATATGCTATTCATTTCCCACACTTCCTTGAAATGCTAGCTTTTCATATTGAACTATGGCTTTCTGTGTTTAGTTCCATTCATCTCTTCATTCTGGTTTAAGTAACATAACTAAATAGATTTGTTATTTATAATTAGGCTCTTTGTTGAAGAAGAAGAAGTAATCAAGAGCAGTATTTTAAAAAAAGAAAAGATAATTTAAATAACATAAAGGGTAAAGTTTCTACTATGAGAGGAACCATTATTACAGTCTTTTTATTTCATTCCAGGAATTATTTATTCATATGGAAGCATATATTGCCAACCTCCTTTTTATTATCGATAGAAACATACCATATATACCATTGTTTTTTGGTTCTGCCCTCCTCTTTATTATATACCAGCATATACAGTCTAATGCATTTTTTTACAGCTATATTATAATCCAATTTAAGAATCTAATAGTTTCCTATCGTTTCAACATTCAGGATTTTTTCCCAGTCTTCTGTTACCACAAACTACTATAGTATTATACACCCTTACCCTATTCTTTCCCAACATGCAATATAGAATAAAACTTCTGGAATTGGAATTATTGGGTTATAAACTGTAACTATATGCAAATAGCATGAATTGCCCTGGCTAATTTCTAAAGAAAAGGATTTTATTGGAAGTCTGTGAGACCAGTTCTCTCAACTCCTATTGCCACAACCATAAATAACCTATTTTTGTTACTCTAAAAATTCACAGCTCTATGTGGACAAGACCAATTTGTATGCCCATATTGCACCTGTCATGAAGTGGAGAGAAGACTTTTCCAACCCTTTTTTATCATCTCTGGTGAGAGCAGATTCTGCTGCTCACTTTGAGGAGTTCTCCAAAATAGTAGAGTTCTTGAATGCTGAGTATCAGCAGACGCATGTCCAACACGGCCCTTGTTTGGGGCAGCTTAATGTCTGTATACAACTCTGCTTCTCACACCTGATTCAAACAGTAAAAAACTAATAAATTAGGGTGATTCCTCATACACCTGTAAGTATATTTATTATCCACTCTCCCAGGAGAGACAGTCCAATGTCTCATGAGTCACTCCATCTGTAGCTGTGTGTCTGAGAGCTCTTGGTCATGTCCTCTGGAGGTCTGGGTTCTTCAGACTATAACTATATTACTAAAAATGGAAACTAAAGGCATACTCCCTAACATATAACCAAAATGTACTTAAATAGAATTACCCAAAAAGTAAATTTTTGATTTGATGAAAAAAGTGAAAATAATTTATATTTAACTCTTATTTATTAACAAGTTAAATCTTTTGTAATCTTTTTAAAAATATATTAATTTCATTATTTATTTGTCTCCCCCCGTGAGGGTCTTAGCTCCATTTGGATAAGGATATTTTCTTCATTGTTCACTTAGTACTAATAAGCATCTTGGTCAGTGCCTGACATGCAGTTAATGCTTAATAAATATTTGTTGAATGAATGGTTGAATGCTATTTTAATACCATCCAACTGAAGCAATAAGCTACAGCTTTTAAGAAAATACCAGTTTTTGATTGGATTGTTTGTAATGCACTGATTCAAATGTCTGTGTGTATATATAGTTAGTATATGTTGATGCTTTTCCATAGTGGATAAAAATGGAACAAATGCCTCATTATGTACACTTAACATATCATGATCTTTCTTTATAAAATTCTGTCTTTCAGTTATGCAGTATTTTTCTGTTGAAATTTATTTAACATTTTTTCATCTTGCCTGAGAAAAGTTTCACTGCAAATTTTGGTACACTCTCACATTTTTTATAAAAGGATTCAAAACAATTTCTGGGCAAGTACAGATAATGATTGGTAGTAACAAATCCAAGTCTCTCCATATATCCTCCAAAATCAGTAAAACTCACAAAAAGAACAAATAGAACTGTACAAAATCCATACTGTCAACACAAGTAGGAGGTTAACACACAGCAGAAGGAAACGGTAGCCCAGATCGCCACACTGAATGAAGTAAACTCAACCAAGCATTTGGAGACATGAAAAACCAGCTAAAGTATTAATTAACAAAATAAACAAAAAAGTTATCCTCCCCAAAACAAACAGAATCACAAACAAACCTAGGAAGAAATGGGAAAAGATGGCAAAGATGTGGAAGAAAAAGACAGAAATCATCTTAGAAATGAATTCTAAATTCCAATATACTCAAGGGGGAATGAACTCAAATGGGAATTGAAATAAGGCAGAAAAATGATGAAGAAAATGAAAATGAATTAAAGAACACAGTTAAAGGGAAAGTGGTTGAAACAGAAGTGAGACCAAAAAAGAATCCTACATACATATATAATTAAATTAGAAAAACTGAACAATAGGAACAAACAATCTTTAAAACTATAATTTTTAAAAGGGTCCCAGAAATAAGAGACCTGTATCTACATATTGAAAGAGCCATAGTATACCTGGGGAAATTGTTCTTAGTCAATTTTGTACCCTTGTAAACTGTTAGACTGTTAAGATAAAGAAATTTGACAACTTATAGGAAAAAAAGACCAAATAACTTAGAGGGCAAAAAAAATTATACTAGCACAGACTTCTTAATAGAAACATACAAAGCAGAGTAACAGTGGAGCAGAATTTTCAAGAAACTACAGGGGAGAAAGCATGAACCAAGATTTTATATAAAGCCATGCTATTCTTCAAGTATCAAGAATAGAAAAACATTTTTAACATGAAAACTCAGAGAATATTATAATATGACTCCTTCTTGAGGAGTCTACTAGAGTATAAGCTTTATCTAACAAAGAATTAACTAGTAAAACATCTACAGAAAGATACACAGTTATTATTAAATATATTTAGTTCTAAGATTAAACAGATGTGGCAACAAAGGGGAAGAATAATATGTAAATTTTACATTTTCTTAAAAGTAGAAATAACTACAAAGGAAAAGGCAAAAGAGGAAATAGAATAAGCTTATTGATTGTTGTAGAAGCAATAATTGGCAGTGAGAAGATACCACTGAAAGTTGCCATACTAGTTGATTGAGTAGTAAGAAAATGAGATTAAGGTGTTGCAAATGTATTAACACACAGGTAACCAATAGAACAAGAATATAGACCCTCCTAAGTGCCAAAAGAATTTAAAAACAAAAGAATATACATCACAAATGATATCTAATCACTGCTTTAGCTGTAATCCACAAACTTAGTTTTCATACTGAAAATACATTTACAGATAGCTAATATAAATAAGTAAATAACAAATTTTAAGAGGTAAAATCAACAAGAATGTGGAAGAATCAGCCTAAAGCAGGATACAAACAGAAACAAAAGAACCTGGATTTTTTTTTTTTTTGAGAGGGCATCTCTCGTATTTATTGATCAAATGGTTGTTAACATCAATAAAATTCTGTATAGGGGAGTCAATGCTCAATGTACAATCATTAATACATCTCAAGCCTAATTCTCGCCAGTCTCCAGTCTTCTGAAGCATAATGAACGAGTTCTTACATAGTGAATAAGTTCTTACATGGTGAACAGTACAAGGGCAGTTATCACAGAAACTTTCGGTTTTGATCATGCATCATGAACTATAAACAATCAGGTCAAATATGAATATTCGTTTGATTTTTATACTTGATTTATATGTGGATCCCACATTTCTTCCTTTATTATTATTTTTATTTTTAATAAAATGCTGAAGTGGTAGGTAGATGCAAGATAAAGGCAGAAAACATAGTTTAGTGTTGTAAGAGAGCAATTGTAGATGATCATGTGTGTGCCTGTAGACTATGTGCTAATCTGAGCTAGACAAGGGCAACAAAACATCCACGGATGCAGAAGCTTTCTCTCAAAACGAGGGGCGGGGGGTGAGGTTCTAAAGAACCTGGATTTTAAATGATATATCAGGTGTAAAGACAAAAGGAGCTATAAAAATTAAACTGCATCCTAGAAAGTTTGCTTACTGCAGGTTTGAGCAAGTATGTAATTTTATTGGGAAAAAAACACAAGCCAGATTTCTCACTATCAGAGAAGAGAGTTAAAAATATGAAAAGGGAGAACTGTGACATTGAATTGGCAGTGGAGGTATTAGTATGATCTCATGCTTTTACGTAGATACAGCTTTATACACACGTGCCGGCACAGTTGGTATTTCTCAAGTATACTGAAAGGGCCCAGAAGGAAAGATAATTGCTACAAGGAATAAACACACCTACTGTCCAAATTTTGGTATCTAAACACTATTCCTCATTAAAAAGAAGCAGTGTTCCTGGGGAAAAGGGTGATTCCAGGGCAGGAGCAGGGAAAATACAAGATGAGCTTATTATATCTTGTGATCTAAAGCAAGGAACTGCTTTAGATCACATTTAGAAAAAATGAGAGGGACATGTCATCAGGTATAGAAGCTGGATTGTAAGAGTTGCCACTGGCCAAATCTGGGACGATTTGAGCTTTAGAATAAATAATGATAGGACTATAATAATGATGAAATAATTCGAGTCTGGTGGTATAAGTAAATTGGAGAGAATGGAAAGAGCTCACGGTAGAATGAATACCAACTAATATAAAAGGAAAAATGGAGTTAAAATCGTCATTACAGTAATTGATTCAGTCAGGAATCATCAATGAATGCTAAAACTTAGTGGGTGAAAGTCTGATACAGAACAGGATATTTACATAGCTTTAAAGTGTTCTTTCCCATAAGTTAATCACTAATTTCCAAAAGGAAGAGTCGCTTAAAGTGATTTAACCTAGTAACCACAATCTTAAAGTAATCAAAGTTAGCAGTACCATCAGTGGGGCAGATTGACATTGTGAATCTCATATATGCACTGGGATACATATTCACCTCTACAGATTCCTGCCAAAAGTGTTCTCTGTATCTATTTTTTAAAAATCAGAAAAACCTAAATTGAGGGACTTTATATAAAAGAACTCTTTTATACACTTGAAAAATGTCAAGCTTATGAAAAACAAGGAGAAATAATACTGAATGGTTCAGGAAAAACGTGTATGTGTAGAGGGAGAGATTGAGAGATGGGGAAAGAAAGAATATGATGATAAAGCAAGTGAGCAACATAACAATGGATGTATCTGGATTGAGGACATGTGAGTTTTTTGCAGAATTGTTGTGACTTTTAAGTATGAAACTATATTAAATATGAAAGTTGTTTTAAAGGGTTCAAAGCCCACAGAATTTGGGGGAGATTTTTAATACTTTGAAAAGTGATTTTTCCTATTTAAATGTTGGTCTGAGAGTTTAATGATACATGCACAGTATTTTCAGCAACAAAATCGCATGAAGGAAAGTCCATTTATAACCACCATTAAAAAAAAACAACTCTCTTTCCTTAAGGGTTTGTCTTTAAAAGTAATTTCTGTTCATTGTTAAAATTTATCCTTTGAAAGGTAGATTGGGTACTTTTTGTCTTATTTTTCTAAATTGTCTGTTAGGTAAGATACTGTTCATCCCTATAATGGGAAAAGTTGGCAGATCTAGAACTTTTGAAAAGTAAGTAACTCCTCTCAAGATTGACAGCTCTTCTCAGATATAAAACCACGCATATATGGCCAATAAATATACGATCAAGGAACCATGGACATACAATGGGGAAAGGACAGCCTCTTCAGCAGCTGGTGTTGGCAGAACTGGACAGCTACATGTAACAGAATGAAACTGGATTATTGTCTAACTCCATACACAAAAGTAAACTCGAAATGGATCAAAGACCTGAATGTAAGTCATGAAACCATAAAACTCTTAGAAGAAAACATAGGCAAAAGTCTCTTGAATACAAACATGGGCAACTTTTTCCTGAACACATCTCCTCAGGCAAGGAAAACAAAATAAAAAATGAACAAGTGGGACTACATCAAGCTAAAAAGCTTCTGGACAGCAAAGGACACCATGAGCTGAACCAAAAGGCATCTACAGTATGGGAGATTATACTTGTGAACAACTTGGAGATACATCCATAAAAGAGGTTATGTTTACGAATATAATTGTATATTATATACAAATATATTTAGAGAATATATTCATAAATGGGGTAAACATCCAAAATACATAAATAACTCACATGCCTCAACACCTAAAAAGCAAATAACCCAATTAAAAAATGGGCAGAGGATCTGAACCAGATACTTCTCCAAAGAAAAAATTCAGATGGCCAACAGGCACATGAAAAGATGCTTCCACATAGCTAATCATCAGGGAAATGCAAATTAAAACCACAGTGAGATCCCCTCACACCAGTTAGGATGGTCAACATCTAAAAGACAAGAAAGAAACAAATGCGAAGATGCAGAGAAAGGAGAACCCGCCTACACTGCTGGTGGGAATGTAAATTAGCTGAATCAACGATTGTGGAAAGCAATGTGGAGGTTCCTCAAAAAACTAAAAATAGAAATACCATTTGACCCAGGAATTCCACTCCTAGGAATTTACCCAAAGAAAACAAGATCCCAGATTCAAAAAGGCATGCACCCCTATGTTTACTGCAGCACGATTTACAATAGCAAAGATATGGAAGCGACCTAAGTGTCCATCAGTAGCTGAATGGATAAAGAAGAGGTGGTACATATACACAATGGAGTATTACTCAGCCATAAGAAGAAAACAAATCCTACCATTTGCAACAACATGGGTGGAGCTAGAGGGGATTATGCTCAGTGAAATAAGCCAGGCGGAGAAAGACAAGTACCAAATGATTTCCCTCATTTGTGGAGCATAAGAACAAAGCAAAACTGAAGAAACAAAAAAGCAGCAGCCTCGCAGACTCCAAGAAGGGACCAGCGGTTACTAAAAGGAAGGGGGTGGGGAGGGCGGAGAGGTAGGGAGAAGGGGATCAGGGGCACTATAATTCGCAATCGCAATATAGGTCGAGCACAGGGAAGGCAGTCAAGCGCAGAGAAAACAAGTGATGACTCAGTAGCATCTTGCCATGCAGATAGTGACTGCAGTGGACGGGGAAGGGCTTGATAATATGGATGAATGTTGAAACCACAGTGTTGTCCATGTGAAACCGTCATAAGATTGTTATGTCAATGATACTTTGATAACATTTTTTTAAATAAAAGACTGGCAACTCTTAAGTACTCTTCACTAAGATGTCCGTCCAACCTCTGTAGTGAAAATATTTTTCTTCGTCACTTCACACCTTATGTTATGTTTGACTTATGCTTGAAGCTCTTGCTGTATCTCAAAGACCTTGTTATTATATAATTGGCCACGTTGAGATCATCCTGTGGCATTTTGAGCACTTCTGATTTCACCTTCGTTTCATCATCCTACATGTTAATGATGCAATAAATGCTTTTTGCGTCTGATCTTCCCCTGTAATCTCCCCTCCTTCTCTTACTTTCTCCCCCTCGCTGCTTTCTCTTCCACTTCCTCCGTCCCCTCCCTGTGCTCCCCTCCCCTTCTTTGCCTTCACAATTAAAGCAGCTGCTGCTTTGTGGCTTTAAGTAGAATTAACATGTTTTCATGAAAATGGTTTTTGTAAAAAAAACAAAGCCATTGTGGATGTATCTTGTCTTGTACAGTTTTCTCTTAATGATTCGCCAAAAAGTAGTTGTTTGTGAATTTCATTTTTGATAGAGTGTCTAGCAAATACTATAAAGTCAGATATGTTAGAAACATCTGTACTTGAATTCAGCCACATAGAAAACCTCTCACACAGTGTAATTTGTTCTAATCCTTATTTCTTTAACTTCTCAGTAGTTTTGTATCATTTTCCACCAGTATTTGTTTTGTTGCCATTTTTTCCATGTATTAATTTAGCCATTTTTATCATGAGAAAATGAAATTTTCCCCAGTGATTTGGAAGTTGGCCTCTTTTGTAAGTATTTATCAGTCACTTACTTGAAATAATATTTATTTTTAAGCTCTAAAAAGTTTCGATTAACTTTCAATTACTTGAAAAATATTGGCTGAGAAAAATGTAGAGGCTTTTAAATTCTGGATTCTTAGTTTTAAATGTCTCATTAATGGTCAGTAACATAAAAAGTATAATGTTAAACTAGGACACAGTTCATTACCCACAGGGATGTAAATCCATAGTTCACTTGGGTTTTTTCTTTGTTAATTTAGAAATCTTTTAGCCTTACTTCTTTAATATCATAGTATTGTTGGCAATGAGCTGACATTAGAAGTGCCATGTCTGCTGTTTTCTTGTCTTACTTTGCTTGCGTTATCCAAACTGAATCCTCTGAAGGAATCTATTTACTCTTACTCTTTTTGTGAGAGATAATTTGGTTAAAATTATTATCTTTAAATATACTTAATGTTGACACACAAAGACATTATTAGGTCATGGAATCTAATGCATAAATTTCTACTGGTCAAAGGCTAACAAATGAATGAGGATTCCGCTAGTTAGTCCCTCCACAAAAAAAGTAGAAGCGGGGCCAATAACCTGTTTCCCCCAAAACGAGCAGTGAGAATCAGCCCACTGTTCTCGCTCCTCCCATCTAAGCTGCGTCACTGCGATTCTGATTCATCTGCTGCGACTTCCTCCTCTTCCTTCACTGTTTTGGAAAAGTTCTTGAACTTCATATTAGGAGTGTCATTTTCGAGTTATTTTAATAGTTCTACATTCTGTTATGATTAGCAACGGCATTTGCATTCTCTTTTCTAACATGATTATGATCGGGACGAACATCTGAGTTTAAGCAGTGTCCATACATCATCAGTCATCTGTATTGCTGTTTAGCCATTCCTTATTTTTTATTAGTCTATCAGTTAGAGTAATTATTTGTTTTTGTTTCTGGAGAGCTTTGTGGCTTTTTATCCTTCTGCGTCTTTACATATGAAAATGGGTCTCTATTGTTTTAGATGAGCAACCTGATGGGGCGGGGTATCTTGTGAAATGACTTTTCTCCTCAGAACTGACGTTCATTTTCCGCTAGAAGTCAATTCTGAAGAGCCGCCAGAGCCTAGCGGCGGCTCTGTGACTGCGAGGAGGGTGGGCTGCGGGCCTTGGAGGCATCTTTTCTGTCTCTGAGCCTGACTCTTCCGTCAAGAGTCTGAAGGTTTTTCTCTTTTCATTAACGTTTGCACCTTGAGCACCCTGACACCCCAGCCCCAGGGAACTTCGACTCCTGTTCGTTTCTTCTGGTCTTTCTTTCAGGACTGTCAGGGTTGTTCTCTTCCTGTGTTTGGGCTCCTGTCCATCATACATGCCTCATTTTGTCCACCAGTTGTTTTCATTAATTCTTGTCCTTCCCACATTGAACAGTTTCCAAAGCTTGCCCTCTACATTACCTGAAGTGATCTTCTGCACTGTCAAATATACTCTTATTAATGTCCCCAGCCCCCTGACCCCCAGGGCATAAACCTGGGCTGAGAAATTTCATGACCTTTATGGTTTCCAGGCCACCATATTTGATTTTGTGCCTGGTGTTTCATCTTTAAGTTGCTTGTGCACCGCATCAATAGAGTTCCCGTCACCTGATGGCAGTCTCTCTGTATTGGTGCTTCTGGCAGGTACCCCTTATCTCTGGGTCTTTGGGCTCATTTTGACAAAGAGGCTACAAGGTGAAGTTTATAAATAATCTGGGACAACCACCAAGTTCAGCCCATTTTTTTCTGTAAGTTTCTTTAATAATTGCAGTCCTCTGGATCAGACACATCCTTGTATTCTTTTGAGTATCTAAAGGAAAGACAAATCAGACTTGCTTTTGATGTGTTTTGGCCCAGGGATCTTGTCCACTTTCCACTGGACCACATTCCTTTGCAAATTAGTCTTGTGGGTCCTGGAGATTGCGTTAGGGGACTAGAATTTCTAACTTACAAATGATGCCATCTCCTCTGTTTTTACTCTTTAAAGTTCATTGCAGTCGGATTTAAGGAAGAGATGAGTATGAGTCCTTGAAGTGCATCTTTTCCAAAAACATGTCAGTTTTTATGTTGAAGTGTTTCCAATCATGTATATTTGATTTTTTTCCCTTGATGAAAGAATAATGAAGAGTTTTCTTCATTTGTTATTCTCACTAATGTTGTTTTAATTTCTAGTAGTTCTACCAAAGTATCTACAGATGAAATTTTATGGTATCTAGGAATTGTTTTAAAATAATCTGGGAGAGGAATGTGAAGGTGGCTAATTGTGGTATGGATGGAACAAAACTGACCTTGAGTTGGTACCTGATGGGTACTAGTCTCTCTACTTTGTACATGGGCTTGGAATTTTATATTATTATAAAAGCTGTTTTTAATTTTTTCCAAGAGTTTAATTTTTTGTTTGAAAAAAATGTCTTTGAATTGCATTGTAGTTAGAGAATGTGCCCTATACAATATTTAACCTATTTATTGTGGGTTTCTGTATGAATTGATATACAATCAGCTTTATGATTTCTGTGATAATAAAAATCATGTGTCTAATAAATCAATCTTGTTGGTAATTATATTCACATCTTCTACTAATTTATTTTTTGTACTTAATCTGTCAGATACTACAATAGTTTAATTTTTCCCACATACATAATAATACTACCCTCATTATTTGATCCCACATGTTCTACATGGACTCTTTCCACCCGTTGTATTGTTTACACCTACTAAACTTGTTAATTGAGAAGTGCCATTTAAAGTAATTTCTGTACTATATGCTAACTCACCATATTTGTCTCCTTCCTGAAAGTCTGTGACCAATGACATAAAAGCCACGATTGTATTATATTAATTATTATAACAAAATAATTAAATGCCAAGTTGAAGAAAAAGAAGATACAGCTTACCCTACCTGAATCTGTTTGGATTGTTGAACTAGAGAACCTAGTTCTCTGGTTTCCTGGTGTGAGAGTTCCTGCCATTTGGATTCCAATATTTAGCCAGTCTTGAGTTAAATATGTAGTGTACTAGGCAGATTACTGTAAGAGCTCAGTAAATACTTGTTTGATTAAATACTGAACTATTCAAGTGATGTCAATGACTTTGAGAGGAAAGAGAAATGTATAGTCTAGCATTTGTACTTAAAGGAGTGAACACTGTATCCATCAGTGTGTAAGCTCAAAGTTGATAGAAAATTAGATGACTTAGACTTTGAAATGTATTTTACCTGCTTTCTTTGTCAATACTATTTAGTTTTTAGAAGTGTAACTCTTTGAGAAACCAAAAAAAAGACTTTGTGTTTATTTATTGACAGGGACAACAGATCAGAACTGACTGCCAAAACCTTAGTTGAATTAAGAAAGGTTGAGTCTCAGTTGGAAATATTTAATCATGACAAGGAGAACAAGTGTTGCCAGTCAAGCCAGGGAAATAAAAATTTCAAAAATCACAGCAATTTGCCTAACCACAAATTTCTGGGGATTAGAATTATGTAAAAAATCTGTTTGGAGGAATAGGGTTAGAATGTCCCAAGCAATGAGAAGTCATGTATGTTTTTTAAACCTTATGAAAATTTGAATTATAAAGCGTTATGTATGTAATAATACGTACTAATTATTTTGAGTATATAGCAATTGTGTTGTCAGTCACTCCATTACTTGTTCTGTTTTGGTTGTTCTGGGAGGGGAAAATCATATTTATGGTTCTTTCTTTACTAGTAATGCTTTCTTCCCCAGCTGTAATAAAAAACACAAATTTTAAATCTGCTCAATTATGAGTAACAAATATATAGAGAACATACAAAACATGTTATTAATGTAATATTTTGATTTTAAAATTCTATATCTTACTTTTATTTTTATTATATTTAGATAAAAATTATTTAATAAAGTATATTTTTAGTTTGTTTTAACCATTCTGCACCTAGTTCAGTCACTTATGAAAGACAGTACTCTCTATGCCTCTGTCAGTACCGTGCCTGAGTAATTTCATGTGATGTAGATCCATCATTTTCAGAAAAGGTCACTTAATTTTGAGCAGTGTTTCTGTCTAAATTTACAATTATTTTTCTTTTTATGATATTTGCATTAGAAATTCAAAAGAATAGGCTTTATGTATTTACCTGTTTAAGTCCATTTTGGGCTTATGCTATAGACTGCCTCTTTTCACATCTTTTTGTTTGTTTTGTATTTTTGGCCGTAAGTTCTGTCTGCTGGGGACATCCCCAAGATCAGGGAGAAATGTGTGCAGCTGCGTGCTCTCCTCAGTGCCCAAGGGCCACATCTGTGCATCTGCTGTGCTTTTGCGGACTGCATCTCTGGCAGTCAAGTGCTGGGTCCTGCAGCTGTTAGGCTGCCAGCTGGGAAGGAGTTCCTTGCTCAAGCTTACATGGAGAACTTGGAGGGAACTGAAAAGGACAGTTTAATTCCTTTCCAGGCTCAAAGATGTGAATTATTGTGCCTTGCAAAGCTGGAAAGGGGAAAACGAGGAATGATAATGATTTTCCATGTCATTAGTTTTTGTTATTTGTAAAATTATAGCTTCCATTCATCCTACCTTGAAAGTTAAGGTTTGGCACTGAAAAGAATACTCCTGATACATCTGTACGTTCATTGATACCCACCCTCCCTCATCTCAGCCACCTGTAACTGAAACAGCAAAGGGGTGGGTAGCTGCAGGACTTTTGAAATAACTACTAGTGGAGCTATGGTCTGCCTGGGTCAAGAGTGGCAGATAGAGTCATCTGTAAAATAAGCACATCGAGAACTTTGCTATGGTAAATGTAAGTCATTGTATTTAATCAGCTTAATGTCTTACTTGTAAAGTACAGTAACAAGTTTGTCAGTTACAGCATTGTATTTGATGGGTTTGACCAATTGTATCCCCATGTTGAAATCTTACTTGGGAATCTTATTATAAACTGGTAGGTAATGATTGATAGAGAATTTGCAATTTTAATTCTAATTAATATTAAGAAGATTGATCATACCCAGTAATAGTGATAGAGTGAGGGATACAGAAACTATCTTATAAATTAGTCATAATGTATTAGGCACATCACTTTTGGACGGGAATTTGGCTATATTGCTGTTTAAAGGGGTATAGCATTTCCACTGTCTCTCCAGAGAAAAATACTCAAAACAAGTGCAAGAGTAAGCTTATTGTTGCCTGATTTGTAAGAGCAAAACACAAAGCTGAAAGTAACTAAATGTATCACTGAGTTCTAGTTAAATTTACTATACCAATAAGATCAAATTATATAGCTGTTAAGAATTAGGTGGCTATATGTGAATTGACATACCTAAATACCTAAGATATCTGGTAAAAGACGTTAGGTAAAAATGTGCACAAAAAAGATACTGAAGTATGCATCTGATCCTGCAGTTGTCTCTGAAGAGTGAGATTGAAGAGGCCAGAATCTTCTCATTTTCACTTGGTTTTTAAATAACGCTGTATAATATTTTTTATGTCAGCAAATAAAGTCTGTTGCCATTCATTTACATATGGTTATCCATTGTATAATGGATACATGAGTACATGGATACTCCCTACTTTTGAATTTTTATATGAGTAATCGTGTGGTCTTTTCTAAAATACAGAAAACGTTAGAACCACTTCAGTGAGTTTCTCTGCAGTATTACTTCTGAAGTGATCATTCCACTAGTAAGCTTTGTGGTATTTTTCTTTTTTAATTTAGGGCCTCCAGTAAAGGAAAACAGATACACATGGTAGGAGTAAGATGTAACTTTATTTTTAAATCTCTGCGGTGTGTTTTTCTATTTCAGTTACCTAGAAAAGTACGAGAAAGTTCATCATTTTGGGGAGGAGGATGATGAGGTCCCACCAGGCAATCCGAAGCCACAGCTTCCTATTGGTGCAATTCCATCTTCCTACAATTACCAGCAACACAGTGTGTCAGGTAAACCTCACTGGAATTTAACATGGCATATTGGAAAGTAGACATCAGCCAATGCATCAGTCCCCTGCTGTGTGTATGGAACACTTGGCCTTGGGGTAATGCAGCTTTCAAAGGTCCACATCTAAGTGGTATCAGGGCCCTTTCTGTCATGGGCTGCATTAGAGTTCTGGTTCCAAGAATTTTCAGTTACAGATACCTAAATTTTCAAGTAAAGTTTTTTTCCTTACTCTTTTTGACTCATGGTCAGTTGAATCTGAATAGTCACTAAAAAGAGAAAAAAAAGGTCCTCTTAGTATTGAGGAAACCAAGAATACTTCTGTAGCACCCACTAGATTTTCTACAACTACTGGAACTCCCAGCCCCGAAATTCCTCAGAAGTGTTTCTAGCTATTTGACTATTTTCTTGCCGTACTACCAGGAATAAGATGTTTTCACTTATGTCATTCTTGTAATAGTTACAGAGGACTCAAATTGGAAGTAATCAGATTGAGAGTCTAATAAAGAAGTTTCTGAGTCAGAGTAGATGGGGGCCCCAGTGTTTGGTGCGTTTGGGTATCAGGGCTGTGATGACTGGGAAGAATGCTCCAGAGGCGTAAGCATCTCTTTTCTTCAGTCACCAGAATTTGGCCTAAAAAGGGAAAGATACATCTTTCTCAAGGGTATGTTCTTAATAAATTTATAATTTTCTAGATACTTATTCTTCATTGGTCCCAGTCTCTTATAGGTTATTCTTAGATTTTAAACTCTAATGTGCTGTCACTAATTTTTTATTTTATTTTCCATTATCATTTCTAAAGTGTCTTTGATATGGAACTCCATATTTCCTCCCCAGTCGATACTAACTGAAGAAGCGGTCTCTTACAATCTGTCACCACCATTAGAAGAGGTTTCATCTGATGCTTTTCTGTATTTAGGGCAGAGGGTGGTGAGTGCAAACCAAACCTAGCTTTGTTTTTAATGAGCAGTTTGTTACTACCTCAAGAACCAAGGTTAAAGGGGGTATTTTAGGTCACCATGTAGAGTATCATGCTACTAGTTGATGCTGACAAAATATAACAGGGTGACTTGTTAGGTGATTTGCTCCCTGTTCCCAGAAAGAACTAATGACTATTACTGAATCTCAAGGATGTTGTAGAAGGTGTTCCTACATACTGTCCAAGTCCCTTTTACAACCATTATTAACTTGATGGCTGTGTGATTCCTACATTTCAGCAATGGCAGAGCTGTCCCGTCTTGGAGCTTAAGTAGAGTTTGGTGTCTGCTACTGTAGTTTCCTAAACTGACCCGTTTCTATATTTGATCTTGTTTAAAATGAATTTGTTGCCTGATTCCATGTTGTTTTCTCCCTCAATTAAACTGCTTTACTTAAGAATGATGATGCAAATATTTCTGGTACTTCAGAAGCCTAGTGAGGGTCATTGTTAGGGCACACAGGTTATGGGAATGAACAGAATTGCTTAACCTGGTGATAATAACTCCTCCCTGACGTGTTGTCCTATGCCTGTCTCATTTTTTTTAATAGGAAAATCCGAGCAGTTCTGTAACATATGTAGTATGAGAAAACCAGGCTGGGAACTCGTAAAAAGAAAGAGAGTTGGAATGGGTGGGGAACATCAGACTATAGTGTATCAAATTCATAACAAGAAGGCGTGGTGTTTCAGGGCAGTTCTTATGAGTGGAAAGGTGCTTTTAGTTTTTAGGATCCCATAGCAACATCATGCATGATGTTGCTCTAAAAGTGAGCACTGGTGATTATTTTTGAGTGCCGTTAAGGAAAATAGAGTGCCCTTTATAGCTGTGTGTGTGTGTGTGTGTGTGTGTGTGTGTGTGTGTGTGTGTGTGTGTGTGTGTGTGTGTGTGTGTGTGTGTGTGTGTGTGTTAAATAGACCCCAAAATGGAATTACCTAGTGAGAGATTAAGAGCCTTAAGGAAATTTTAGTTATAAATTTTAAAAGATTTGTGTCTATATTTGATCATATAGCCCTATTGTCCTTTGAGGTTTTGGATGAATGTCTTTGGATAAATATTTATCTAGAGATACTTATATTGTTGATATTAAGAAAAGCTATTCTAAAACAATATTTGAAAGGTAATATAATAAATTGCAATTGGCAATGACGCCAGGACATTTGGTATGAAGTACAGTTCTACTCATAATGGTCAATTCTACAAAATGTCAAAAAGAATATTGTATAGTGCTAGAATGTGGAATCAAATTTTCCCATGAGAATATTGACTCATTTTGTCCAGTGACTTTGGGTGGCAAAAATTACTGAGCATATTTTGCCTTGCGCTTTAGGATCATCAAACATTGTCATCAATATGTGGTGCTTTGCCATTTATTTGCAGTTTTCCATACTTTTTCTTACTGTAATCCTTTGGTTTCCTTCTTTTTCTGTTTTGCCTCATCATTGGTTTGGATACAGTCTGTTCAGCAGAACTATAAGGCAGGATTATTAAGAACTTTTTGCTAGTGGTCTCTTACACTAAAATTAAAATTTTAATTTTTAAATTAAAATAAATATTTAAGAATTTGTTTTCAATATAGCAGAAAAATTGTGAAAGGCAAAATTGATAAATGACAACTCATTGAAATGAACAATTGTAGGATTTTAGTGCTAGCCAGGATTCTGGTGATCATTTAATCCAATCCAGTCTAAGCATTTTGGTAAAAGCCAGCTGTGCTGTCTATTTGCATTTTTGGTAGATAAATTTGGAAAAGTTTCATACAGCAAGTTTTTCTTTGTTTTTTTGTTTTTGGTCATATCAGTTGTATTAAGTAAATATTTTCCTTTAAATGTCCCATATTCTGACTTAAGCAACCACTGTGGATACCAGTGGAAGTGATGTGCTGTGCGGCCCCTGCGGTGCAGATGGCGCTCCGGGAGCAGCTCCCCCTCCCTCCACACTGAGGCACCTTGAGAAGTGGCTGCTTCAGACTGACTTTGTCAGCAGTGATCTGTTTCGTATAAACTTTGAGTCAGGAATGTTGAAGATAAATTTCTAATCCCATTCTGATTACAGAATTATAGCTGTTTGATCATATATTCTTGGGGAGGGGAGGAAGGATCTTAAAATGTAAGCATTTTCTCTTACATTGTCTTAGGGCTCTTTACCAAACCTGATATAATTAAGGGACTTTTCATAATTAGAATATTTTAAGATTTCATTTTAACTGGAGGTGACTTTGGCATAGTCTTTCAAGTAAGGATGTACTCAGTTGAGTATCTGATGGCGCCTCATTTTTCAGTAATAAACAGCAATTTTAGGATCATATTGAAAGCACATCGACAGTGTTGTGGCGGTTATCCATGGGAATTCCACATTGGTTCTGTTCAGGAGCTCGGCCTGAGAGTTCAGTGGAACCAGGAAAGCTTAACTATTGCTGAGACTTGGCTCTTCCTCACCAATTACAGGGTATTGCATAGAATACTGCAACTGTTCCCTATCCTCACCTTTCTGTTGCTTTTTCTCCAGATGCTTCTTTTATATTTTATTTATGGGGTATTTCATTTGTCAAGATTAAAAAAGTTACTGTTCAACCTTAAACATTATAAAGAATCTGTGTCGTGTTGTTTATAACTGTTGTGGCACGTCTTCACCATTATATTATTGGAGAAATTTCTAGAATATTTTAGAATTGAGGAGACATCTATCTCCCCAAATGTCTACATTGGGAAGTGGAATTTCCTCCCTACGTGATTTTCTCTTACGGCATGTTGTGACAGTACAGTTCTGCTTGCATTCCATTTGGTGAGGTTTAAATAAGTTTCCTTTTAAAAATCCATGTTTCTGAAATGTTCCTTCTATAAGTTTTCAAACTCTTGTTTTCTTGCCTTCTCCCATTAAACTAGTTCATCTCTGTGTAAAAAATGTACGTGAGGCATGTGTCTAAGGAAAGCTACAGCTGCCAAGGCTTAGACTTCACCAATTAAGAGTCAGTATTTCTAGAGACATAAACAGTTTTTTATGGGTATAATTATAATTATAAATTAGTGTTCTGTAAGCCCATCTTTCCTACCTTCAGGTTTTTTAAAGTGTTTCAAGTTAATTTTCTATAGAAAATCTTAGTTACCTTGGGTGAGGCAAAGATTTCTTAGGACACAAAAGCATGAGCCAAAAAGGTAAAAAATTTTAAATCAGACTTCGTCAAAATTAAAACTTCAGTTCTTTGAAGA
The DNA here is from genome assembly GCF_040802235.1 of Manis javanica. Classification (NCBI taxonomy): domain Eukaryota; kingdom Metazoa; phylum Chordata; class Mammalia; order Pholidota; family Manidae; genus Manis; species Manis javanica. The sequence goes on along the minus strand of NC_133170.1, from coordinate 769,461 downwards.
CGCTGTTAAGAAAATGAAAAGCCCCTTTCAGGAAGAAAATATTTACAAAAAAGATACTTAGATAAAGTGACTCATATTCAGAATATTTAAATCTGACGATATTTGAAGTGCTGGTAAGGATGTAGAGCAGTGACTCTTGGTGCACTGCCGGTGGTGATATAGGACGGCACCCACTTGGGAAAACAGTTCCACAGCTTCTTACAGACTTAAACGTACACTTACACATGGCCCAACAATACAAGAGAAATTAAAAAATACTTCCGCTCAAAGTCCTGTACGTGAATGTTTATAATTATGTTCATCAGTGCCCAGAACTGAAACAATCCAAATGCCCCTCAACCAAGGAAGATAAGTAAATTGTGTCATGTCCAGTGGAGGGCAGCGAAAGGAGCAAACTACTGGTACGGGCATCATCTTGGGCAGTGACCTCAGAAGCATTTTGCTAAACGAAAACAATCAGACACAAGAGGCTACTACATACTGTGTGATTCCATTTATTTGGCATTTTAAAACAAAACAAAGCTATGGAACAGAAAGTAGATCAGTTGTCTCTGGGTGGAGAAAGGGATTGACTTTAAAGGAGCATAAAGAAACTTTTCTGGGGTGATGGAAATGCTCTATCCTCATTATGGTAATGGTTAAAAGACTGTTGTCGAAACTCATAGAATTATAGAACTAAAAAGCATGCAGTTTACTATGTTAACTATATCACAATATATCTGACCTGAAAAGGTAGTAATTCCCTACAGTTAAAGAAGATAGGCAGTGTGTATAAAATTATATAAAAAATCTCAAAGGAACCAGTCTCTGTGGCTTATAGGATATAAAAATCAGAATAAGTGCCTTAAAATGCAATAGGGATAAAGTGTAGGCTTGGTTAAAATAATTATAATAATAATTTTATAATTATAAAAATAATCATAAGCAATAATAATTTGGTACTGATTTCCAAGAGGGTGTGTACATTTTTTTGTGTTTTAATACTTTTTCAAGAATGTAATTTTAACCTAAGTTCAGAAAGTTGAACTCTTTAAACTTCTACTCAGTTTATATTTTATAAAAGAAACAAGTTTCTGTCCTGTATTCAGAACATACTAACCAAAATGGCTTCTAATCTTTAATGTACTTTCATTTTTATCATTTTTAGATTATCTGCGTCAAAGTTATGGGCTATCTATGGACTTCAATTCGCCAAATGATTATAATAAACTGGTGCTCTCACTGTTATCTGGACTCCCAAATGAAGTGGACTTTGCTATTAATGTGTGCACTCTCCTGTCAAATGAGAGCAAGCATGTCATGCAACTTGAAAAAGACCCTAAAATCATCACTTTGTTACTTGCTAACGCCGGGGTGTTTGACGACAGTAAGTTTTAAGCTGAAAATATTACATGGCCAGTCTATAAAGGGGTGATGGGTTTTTTTAAGGTTTTTAAGGAGAAATGCACTTTTTATTAGTGTAATAGCATTCTTTACTTAATTTTATTACATTAAATATTTAAGGTAATGAATGCTTGAGGTTTTTTTTAACTTTAAATATTTGAAGAATAAGTGTCTCACTGGAACTTTTAATAAAAAATCTGGGTTTTTCTTAGAGTAATATATGGGTTTCTTGATTTGAGGAGATTGATTAATAGAAAATTTTGATAGAGAAAACCAGGACCTGGGAGAAACTGTTTTCCTGAGGTCTGGTTCTGCTAGTGTGTGGTTATAACCTTTAACTAAACAGTTTAGGTCAATGCATTTGAGAATTTGCTGCCTAAATAATTAAAGTAAGATTTATCAAATATTTTATATCCCTTTTACTTGTAGGATTTGCTATTTATGGGTTTTTATATATAAAATTCTTTATTTTTGGTGAAATTATTTCTTATTAAACCCAGGTTACTTTTCAGACCAGATTTCTCATTTATCTGATTGTAGTTTAATAGTGATTTATACGTTTTGAAATCTTTCCCTGCTTATAGTTTTGTTTTTTTTTTTTAAATATCTGTCAGGTTATGTTACTGATATAGAGTTTGTTCTTGCTTTTCAACCTTGCTTCTACCCCAATACCATCGTAACTTTTGCCAGAAGTATATTGTATTAAAGGATAAGGTTTTGACATTCCTGAAATTATTTTATCATGTAGAAAACTTATAGCACAGTGGACACAGTCTGAGAGAGAATTTCTTAAAATATTTTATAAATTCATAACTTTATTTTCATCTTTAAATAGCAACATGTTTGCAAGTGAGTTCATTTTTCTGCAGTTTGATTTGGATTGAATATTGTATTTTTAAACATAATTTTATTTGAGATTATCTAAGTAGGATTCCTTATAATTTGACGTTACTTTGTATGAAGATGATATTGAAATTAAATAAATACTGGCTTCACTGGAACTATTCTTAGTTACATGGGTGAATGAATTATTTCTCAGTGTTTATAGTAACTTTGAAGATCTAAAATTGGTATATTTCTATCTCACTTTCATGGTAGGTTCCTAATATTTTTATCTTTTTGGCATTTCATATAGGATGGAGTTTTAAATTATTTCACTTTTTTTTAGAAATCTTAAAACGTTTTCAGATAGAATGAATATTCTCAAACTAGAATAATTCTAGTGAAGGCTCAGCATTTAATCATCAGACAAGGATTACATGTATATGTATGATAGAAGTAATCTTACCAGCTTTGGTGCACCGAGGCATTACATTCTCAAGATCCAATTTATTTCCATGCATCATTTAGGCACTTTTATTTAAAACATTAAATTATTTTGCTATATAGTAATCTGAAACTAGGAAGTTAGCAAATGCTTCTTAAGGAATGTTTCTGTCATTCCAGCATCAGTAGTTTAGAGTTCCAGAGTACATAGGGACTTTATGAATACCCTATGCTTAAAACACTGAATTTATATTATGAAAATAAGTCCTTCGACATAGAGGATATATTTGATTTGGTTAGGCTTTTGAGAGGTTCTGATTTATTTTTGAGAATGTGGAATTTTAGTTGAGAAATACATGTGGATGTCACTTTTAAAAGTATGGAATGTTTATACTTCTGGTGTGTTTGAAGAAAAACTAGTAAAAATTCCATGTGACAGAAAATTTATTTTCCCATCTTATATTGCTATCCAATATTCTTTTCCCAGTGAAGTTTTTCTTCACTGGGTTTTTTTCAAAACAAACAAAACCTTGTCTCTCTTTAGTGTGTGGTCATCATTTTCTGATTAAGCTGCTACTGTATATGTAAGTTTGATATTTTATGAAATTCTTTAGGTCACTATAGTTCATTTACTTATTAACAACTTTCACATCTATTCTTTGTATCATTTCCTTATAATCTTAATGTTTAAATATCAATGATAAATGTAACTTACATTAAAATTTATTATTCATTCTTTTTAATACTTTTCCAATGAAAATTCTTATTCTAACCTATTTTACTCAATATTAAGTAAATATGAGGTCTGAACTTAAAGTATAATAAACTGTAAAGACTCAGTAAATCTTTTACAGCAGAAAATACATTCATTTGTTATGACTGTCACAACACATGTGTTAAGGAGGCTGACTTCTTTTAAAAGAAGTACACTTACAAAACTAGTTTTTCTGTTAATATTTGCCACAGTATAGTTTCTTTCTGCATTCTAAAAGCAGTAGGTTTTGTTACAGAATTAATCTCTTGATGAGAACCTGATTTTTAAAGGAAGTTGTATATTGTGTCACATTTGTATCATTGCTTTACTGTCTGTCCTATGACTGACAATATGAGCTGGCATCATAAAGGACAAAAAAGGATATAACATGTCCCTGTATATGCCTCAGCCTTTTCTGTGTGGGGTAGGGGCAGGGTGTTACTAAGAAGCAGGCTTTGAAATGGATGGTTTGACTTGTCTCCTTAAACAACTTAATCAAGAAATACAAACCATAGTCCTGAGAATGATTATTAAATCAGATTTCATTTGTATACTTTATTTCCAAAGAATGCCCTGCCCTATATTATTTGAAATACAAATTACAAAATTATTTTTTAATTAATATGAACATTTAAAAGTGTAACAATCTGCTATCTAATAGGAAGAACGTAAGTTTGACTTTGATATTCTTTTGCTGCAGAGTAACTGTTACAGTTCTCTTCATTTCTGTATTGTCTATATAACTATTATGAACGTGAGTTGTGTGTTTCTGGTTTATAGAGACACAAATTTTCTTTATAGTCTACAGTTTAAACTATATTTCAACAGAGATCATCATGACTTTCTGTCATTGACTATGAATTTTTAGTGAACAAGATACAAAAGTGTGATTTTATTGTTTTTCTAAATCTAGCTATTATTAAGGAATTAAGTGAAAGAAATAATTCCATCATACTGAATATACTATTTATTCTTCTAGCTTTAGGATCCTTTTCTACTGTATTTGGAGAAGAATGGAAAGAGAAGACTGATAGAGATTTTGTTAAGGTAATTCAAAATTACAGTACTGAACCACTGAATTATGTGTAGCCCAAGGCCAAGGATCAGTGGTTGCTTTTTTGTGTATGTGATACTATCCACACTTTAATCTTTAGTATAATACATAAAGATACCTATTTGAAAGTTGTGACTGAGTAAAAAAATCTTAGAATAGCTAATAAATAGAAATAAAGCTCTTAGTTTATTATGCATTAATTCTGAGATTGGTCAACCCGTAACAGAAGCAGTAAATCTAAGAATACCCAGATTCTGAGCAGCATTCTGGGTAATTCCCTTAGCACTGTTTTTCATTATACCTAACCAGTCTTCATCTGTGGCTAATATGCTACTTGACTGATATGTTAAGTTTCAGAGGCTGTGTTTTAAGCTCTAGAAGTTCTCCTTGTAGTTTTTCATTTGCCATTTTTTTGATCTTCTCCACTTATTTTTTAATTAAAAATATACACTTAAAATATATTTTATTAATATTATATATAAATTAAACAAATGTAAATATAAAATATATTACAAATAACATATAAAATCTTAATCACAAGTTAAATATATATCTACATACAAGCACACACACCTTGATGACTCTAATATCTAAGCCTCTTGCAACCCTGCTTCTACTTACTCTGACTACAGGTGGGTTATTCCTTTGCGTTTTATAATGCTGGTTTATACATTTCAGCAGACTTGTTTCTGTGGAATTTTTGCACAGATTTTTCCACGTCTCTGTTGCATTTGCCAATCATCTAAAAAGAAACACCGATCAGAATGACTTTATATTAATTTCTTTATTGGAGATTTCCTGATGACTGATAGTGAAACCAAAACCATGGACGTTGCAGAGCACACTAGTTCTGAAATATTTAGGAGATTATTTTTAACTCAAAGCTCAATGACAGACAGCCAATTCCTTTTCTCTCCCTTTCTTTGAGGGTATAAGCCTTCACATTTCTCTCCATGATAATGGGCTTCATATTAATTCCCCACTTCACAAGCTGATCCAAAGTCCTATGTACTGTCCTCGCCCCACCCATTAAGAGTCAAGCCTCTTGGTTGTGGTTAGACCGAAATTACCTGACCTTCAGAAAATTGGTTAAAGTATAAATGTTCATTTACTTGTGGGGAACGGGGTTTGTCAGTATGATCACTGATCACGTGAAATCACGGAGACAATGTGTTGAAGATGATTGGATGGTCACTTCTGTTGTAGGTGTTCATTGATTTCTGCTCTCTATTTCTTTATGCTCTATTTGGGCTTAATTTGCTACACCTTTTCTAACTTCTTGGGCTGGTGCTTATTAGATCATTGATTTTTGTTTTTATTTTTATAATACATAAGTTTAAAATCATAAAATTCTTCTGAGCACACATTTAACTTTATTCTTCCAATTTTGATATTTCATGTTTTTATTACAACTCAGTTTAAAATATCTTCTCATTTCCATTATGATTTCTTGTTTGATACATGGAGTATTAAGAAGGGAATTTTCTCAATTTCCAAAAATATACATAGTTTTTCTAGTTTTCTTATTAATATCTAACTGAATTTCACTGTGCTCAGAGAGAACATACATACTTTGTTACATTTTAAACCTTTGAAATGTTTTCATCTTGTGTTTGATAGCATTGATCAGATTTTATAAACACTCCATGTGTATTTGAAAATAATACATATTCTGAAGTTGGATATAAATTTCTATATAGTGGGTTAGGCCAACACAGTTAATTATGATATTCATGTTCCACATCAGTGCTGGTTTTTTGTTGTTGGTGGTGGTGTTGTTTTCTTTGTTTGTTCAGAGAGAGGTATGTTAAAACACACAGTTTGATTGTGGATATGATTCTTTCTTCTTATAGTTCTATCACTGTATTTTTTTATAGTTCAAAACTTATTTAGTGCATACATATAGTTATAGCTTTTTGGTCAGTTGAACATAATATAAAGTGTCCTTTTTACCTGTAAGGCTATTTTTTGTGTGTGTCTGGTATCAATAAAACTACATTAGCTTCTATTTGGTTGGTATTTATATGGTTCAGGTTTACCTTCAGTCTTTCTTATCCCTTTATTTTAGATGTGCTTTTTATAAACAACAAATATTTGAGCTTTTCTTTCCAGTGTGAAAAAACTTTGTTTTTAAATTCATACATTTATTCCATTTATGTTATGTAATTTCATTTCAACTGGGTTTAAATTTACCCTGTTTTGAATTGGTTTCTGTGTGTCCTGCCTGTTCAGTTTTTTTTTTTTCCCTTCCTCCTTTCTTGCCTTTTTTTAAATTGATTTGGTAGTATTGTTTATTATTCAATTTTCTGCCCACTATTAGTTTAGTATTTATACACTTTTTCTGTTCTTTCATTGGTTACACTGGAGATTATATTTTTATTTCTTACTAATTTACTAAATTAGTGTTTTTACCTCTTAAATAATGCAAAAATATTATAACAACTCCATCTCCATGTATTCACTCAACTCTTTATTTATATGCCACTTTCATTATGAATTACTTTGCTTTTCTCAGGCTTCTTAAAATATTAACTTACACTGTTGGTTTTAAACTTTTCTTCCTACCTAATATCAGCATAAAAAGCTAAAAATTCCCTCTATAAGCAGCTTTAGCTGCATCCCACAAGTTTGAGTTTTCATTATCATTTAGTTCAAGATATTTTCTTATTCTTGTGATTTCTTCTTTGATTAATGGGCTGTGTAGAACTGTGCTGTTTAATTTTTTTATTGTTTTCAAACTAGCTTTTATTAGTAGCATTATTGATGTAGTTATTACTGATTTTTAATCACATTCATTATTGTGAGACAACATATTCTGTGTGATTTCAGTCCTTCTAAACTTACCAAGACTTGTTTTATGGCCAGGCATATGGTCGTTCTTGGTTAATGTTTCGTGTGCGCTTGAAAACGATGTATGCTCAGCTATTGTTGGATGTAGTGTTTATTGATGACAAGGCAAGGTGTTTGACAGTGTTCTTCAGGATCTCTGTATCATTACTGCTTTTCTATATAATTGCTCTATGATTTCCTGAGAAATAAGTGTTGAAATGATCAACTATGGGTCTTTGTATTTCCTTTCAGTTCTCTCAGTTCTTGGTTCATGTATTTTTGAACCTCTGTTACTAGTTGCATGTACATTTAGGATCATTGTATTTTCTTGATGATTTATATTTTATTTATCATTATAAAATATTTCCCCTGACCTCTGGTAGTCCCTTGTCTGAAGGCACTTGTCTAATATTTATCTACATCAGTTTTCTTATGGTTAATGCTTCATGATAGATCTTTTCTATCCTTAGGCTTTTCATCTTTGGTGTTTTATAGGCAGCTTATATTTCATTGTGCCTTTTCGGCAATTTCTTCCTTTTCACCAGGGTGTTCAGACCTTTTTGCTTTGTGAAATATTGATGTGGTTGAGTTTTGACTCTCAGCTTTTATTCTGAAAATTTTATTTCATCTTTATGTTTGAAGGGTATTTTTGCTGGGTATAAAATTATATCTTTCAGGATAGTATCTGAGCACTAGGTAATGTATTGCCATCTGATTTGCATTGTTACGAGAAGTCATTGTCATTCTTTCGGTTCTGCGTGTGATGTGTCTCCTCTGACTGCCTTTACACTACTCCTGTTATCACGATCTTTAATTGGGTTATTATGTGCCTTGTGCTTTGCTTTGCTTTCCTCACTTGGGTTTCATTTAGTTTCTTGGTTTGGTATTTTTCATAAAATTTGAAAAGTTTTGGCAATTGTTTCTTTAGATTTTTTCTCTTCCTATTTTTCTGGGACTGTTGTATATATGTTATACCATGATACTGTTCCACAGGCAGCTGAGGATCTACTTACCGTGTTTAGTCCTTTTTTTCTGGATGCTTCATTGTGGATACCTTTCTGTTGTTATGTTTTCATTTTCTCTTCTCCAGTTAAGCCCATCTAGTCATATTATTTTATTTCAGATATTACATTTTTCAGTTATTGGAATTCCATTGATTATCTCTCATGTCATCCCATTTCAAGTACTAATGAGCATAAGCCATATTTATAGATATTTCCATACCTAGAAAATGATCTGAAAATATCTGTGATTCATATTAATGACAGTGTCACAGGTATGTTAATATTACTATGATTTGTTGTCTAACAATTGGATTTGAACAAAATGTTTCAAGAAATTCTGAACGTCCCAATCAAGCTCACAGGTATTCGGATTTCTTTCACAGACCTTTTGGGATCTGCGGGCCCCATGCTGAAACCCCTGGTCCAAAATAATAAGTACCTAGTACTTAGAAAATCAAGCATTTATGTCAAAGAATGAAGTATATAGAATATGATATCTACATGAACTAAAAAACAAGTAGAAATATTACAGTTTCAAAGTATGTGTAACTTTTTAAAGTAATAGAATAGTTAAATTGTCACAATTAAGTATAATAATTTCTCATTACAGTTTTGGAAAGACATTGTTGATGACAATGAAGTACGTGACCTCATTTCTGACAGAAACAAGTCCCATGGTAAGTTAGTGAGGTTTTGTAGTAACTTTCAAATATCAATAATAATAAGTGAGGTACCAATTTAAGTACAAATTTTATTTTTTCTTTTATAGAGGGTACACCAGGAGAGTGGATTTGGGAATCTTTATTTCACCCACCTCGGAAGCTGGGCATTAATGATATTGAAGGACAACGGGTACTTCAGATTGCAGTGATTTTGCGAAACCTTTCCTTTGAGGAGGGCAATGTTAAGCTTTTGGCAGCTAATCGTACCTGTCTTCGTTTCCTATTACTTTCTGCACATAGTCATTTTATTTCTCTAAGGCAATTAGGCCTTGACACCTTAGGAAATATTGCAGCTGAGGTAAGCATGTGACAGTAACTTAAACAGTTTTTATAGTTAGCAATGTTACTTTAAAATTTAAGGATGTGATGTTACTATATTTGCCATATTTATAGAACAGTGAATGCTCACATATAGTTTTTGCCTAAGATGGTATTACAGAAGTGTCACACACTTTCGTAGAAAAAAGGAATATTTGAAATGATGCTCCAAATTTAGTGATGGCTGTTCTCATTGTAATGACATTTTATAAAGTTATGCAGCATTGTTCTGGTCATTTTTATTACATTTGAAATGTGTAGTCCTAGAAGAATCCCATCGCCACAAGAGTGTCTTTTCTTTTTTCCAGCTTTTATTGGACCCTGTTGATTTCAAAACTACTCACCTAATGTTTCATACTGTAACAAAATGTCTCATGTCAAGGGACAGATTTCTAAAGATGCGGGGTAAGTGGTCACTGATGCTTCTCGCTATCTGAGGTACACAAGCTTTTCATCATCTGTTAAACAACAAATACGTGTGTATGTATGCTTCTCAGGTATGGAAATTTTGGGGAATCTTTGCAAAGCAGAGGACAATGGTGTTTTGATTTGTGAGTATGTCGACCAGGACTCATACCGGGAGATCATTTGCCATCTCACTCTGCCCGACGTGCTGCTGGTGATCTCAACACTCGAGGTGCTCTACATGCTCACAGAAATGGGAGATGCTGCTTGCACAAAAATTGCAAAAGTAGAAAAGAGCATAGGTAAGACTAAACAAAAGAAGCATTTAAGTAAAACCTTGAGTAAAAAATATTTGATATGGTGTTGTACAAGATCACAGTTGATCCTGGGGCTGCTGTTCACCTTGAGGAGCCTTACCCGGAAAGACATAATGCTTTGCCCAGTTCTCTCCACCTGCCTTAGCTGAGCAGGCAGTTGCCTTCAGAGAGAGACCAGACGTATGTGGTGATCAGTGATTCATTTCCTCCTCTCCACCTGTCTTACTAGCTATCTAATTTAAAGTCAACAAAACTGCTCTGTCTGACTCTCTGGGGAGAAGGTCTTTTTTCACATGGTCAGCTGCTACTATTAAGCAACAAAAGCTGAGTGGAACAGGCTTTCTTCTGTCCCAGAGGTTGCTGGTAGTGGTGCTGGCCTTCAAGTCAACGAGCTCACCTCCTTAATGGGCTGTCAGTTTTAAACATACTAGAGCATGCCATGTTAACATTTTACTCAGTGATTAAAATGATTTCTTTCTTTGGTATGAATACTGAAATCAGAGTTAATGAAGATTTGGCTTGGAAAGTAGTGTTATTGAGAAATTAAGGTGTCACTTTCCACATCAGTGGTTCCTAAATCTGACTACACATCAGAATCACTTGGGAAGCTTTTTAAAATTAAAGATACCTAAACCCCACCCCAGAGCTACTGAATCAGTCTCCAGAGATTGAGCCTAAAAATCTTTTTTAAAGGTCCACAGACAATTCTGATGTACACTGATTCATATACTGGCCTTTGAGAAGCGGTATTCTGTACATGTATTTTTCAGGAATGTCATTGTTTTAAAACATTACTGATTAACTATTGGTCTTTAATTTATTTTAGACATGTTAGTGTGTCTGGTTTCTATGGATATTCAGATGTTCGGCCCTGATGCACTAGCTGCAGTAAAGCTCGTCGAACATCCAAGTTCCAGTCATCAAGTTTTATCTGAAATTAGGCCACAAGCTGTAGAGCAAGTCCAAACCCAGACCCATGTAGCATCTGCCCCAGGTTGGTGTTTTTACGTCATCTCTTTCAGTATGTTCATTGGTATGTAAGATGTGACACTGTGGATGCATTCAAATGTGCAGTGCAGGGAACTCGCACTGTGCTGTATAGAGGCTGAAGGAGAACTTCGGACATTGTTTCTTAAGTCTCATGCATTCTAGGAGCAGCAGAGTCAAGGCGAGCACAGAGGAAGAACAGTGTGACAGAGGGGTCAAGTCGAGAAAGATCGAGAGCGGAGGGTTAGGTGTGAGGAACTGAGAGTCATAGGAAGCGGCTTCTTGTGCTTACGGTCATTGGAGACGTAACACCAGGAGCAGGTGAATCATGCAGTGCCTTCCAGTTCTCTCGAGCGGTCATCAGAATACAGAAGTATAATACCTCCTAACACTTCTAGATCTTGGATCAAATACCACAGAATCAGAGCCTAGCTGAGGCATGTGTGCGCGTGTGCACACACACACACACACACACACACACACACACACACCTGCAGTTGTGCACCCTTCCTGAGCTTTCTTGGGTCAGTTCTGTTTAACTCAAATGTCTTCAGTTAGAATTCAGACCTGTAATAATTAGCATTCCCATCGGTCCTTGGACTTGTCTTGCGCAGCTCATTGTGAAGCATTATTTTTATATTTTAGCACTCAGCCTCTTTGTGGAGCACTTTGTCCACCTCCATTTGTTCTAGAGAGAACAGTGCGTCTTGCACCTCACCTGCTGCCGTTTCTAAGACATTTCTATTGCCTGGTTTTTAATGGATGAGACTCATTTTCTCAGTTGACCTTACCACCTCTTACTTTGCAGCTGGTGTAGAGGCCTTGTAGCGTGAATTTTTTTCATCTTCTTATGCCTTCACTCACAAACTTGGGAGCATCTGAACTCCTTCACTTTCCCCTTGTCTTGGGAGAGGCACTGGTGTCTCCTGAATCTATACTCCGGGTCTCGGTCTCTCGCGTCTCCCCATTCCTGTGTCTTAGACCTATCTTTTTTTCCTTCCAGCCTGGAAATACATTCAGATCTTTTTCAACTTTCCCCACTACCTTTAAATCAAAAATCTTATTATCCTTAATCTCCAACTACCACATCCATTTACTCAACAAATCTTGTTGAGTCTCCAAAATACCTTGACCTCATAAGTTGGCAGGGCTTATGACTCAGTTCAGACTACCACCATCTCCTTCAGTGATCTTTTTCTCCTCTCATTTAATCATTGTCCCAATCTGTCTTCTACTCTAACTCATAATATCAAAATTCCATGTTCTATATACATGAAATATGTAATATGTATCATATATTCCATCAGTTTCCATTTTGTTCTTCTGAGATATATGGTAGAGTTGTATCATGTGTGCATTTAACTTACTTGAGTTCAACTAACAGAAGCAGACAAGTAATAGAAGACAGAAAAGGCAGATGATTTTGAGTGCCCATCTGCAATGAGCTTTTATCTGCAGGCAACAGATGTTAAACAGCCAGTGCATAGTGGGGGATGGATGGTCAGAATAGTAATGGTTTCTCGACCTTGGCAAAGAATTGAAACACTTCATGCTACCAGTTAAGTAGGTGATGGAGGTATATTTTTGTCCTCAAAGAAGAAACTGGAGATTAAATTAATTGAGGACTTGAGAAACTATGTCCAACAAAGACTTAGAGGAATTAATAAGTTGTCAGTGAAACATTGAACTATAGTGGACTATTTAAAGAATATTCAAGGGTAATTTTGATGCAAGCTGCTCTTTTTTTTGCCTTTTCACTGACCAGTAACATTAACAAATGAACCTACCCACCAACCAAAGATTTGGTCCTCGTTTGCAGGTGGACAGAATTAAATACTGAGTTTGCAGCTTGCTCACATATATAGTAATTCACTGATAGAGGTGGGAACCTAGGGTTCTGAGAGACCTCACTTTCGAGCTGGTAAGCATGTCAGCACCTGCTCACCGTGAGTAACGACGTCAGTTCTATGAGTCTCTGTATGCCTTGCCCGCACCCTGTAGTTGGTTCACCACCGCTGCTTGTGGAAGGGGCGTCCTCACACTTCTCATTCACTTCCCTCGTTGCTGTGAAGATGTGGCATCTCGCCCACTTTTAGTTGGACATCTAAAATTCTTCATTATTATTTAAACAGTTGCAGGTTAATGTTTCCATGTATATTATATTGATATTTTAAAATAAAAGTTCACTTTTTGTGACCAGTGGGATCTTGATACCATTATCCCCTTAAAGAATATATAATTCTTGATATCAGAAATTTTATAGTTTCCCTTTTTCTCCTTAAACTCATACCTATCATCCTATTGATACTCAGCTATAAATGTAGACATTTTAATTTTAGGTTTTTCAGTTTCCTATTACTCTGTAAAACTCTGGTGTTTAAAATTTTGTTTTATTGTTATAAGTTTAAGTAGCTATATCAAGCAATAAGAAACACATCACAAATTTTTATAATTATTAAGCAAAATATGAAATTATTGGAAGTGCATCCATTAATGAGATGGACAGCGTAACACTTTTTTCCCTGGTGCTCTGGAAAGTACTACTTTTGAATGAATATTTTTTATTGCTAGAATGAAATTGGGTTTAGCATCAATTCTATCTCTATTCTTCCTTTTTATAAATGTAAGTTAGAATGATATAATAAATGATGAGGCTAAATAAATAGATGAAGGTACAATTTATGACACTTTCAATTTCAGAATTATCCAAAATTATTTAATTATATTTAAGGATCTTCTGACACTAAAGTTCAATTAGCAGTACTTGACTCATATACATATTTGTTACCTGGTCATTGGACATTTCATTTCAAGTTTATTGACAATATACCAAGAAGGTATTAACACAACAGGACTGTAAATTATGTTCATACTTGCAGCTCTTTCACTTAGATGCGCTTGTTAACCAGTAAAGAGGTATTAGCACAGTGGTTCTCAAACTTCAAGGTGCACCAGAACCACCCAGTGAGGCCTCAGCACTGATTTCTAGGCTCCATACCCTGAGTTTCTGATACGGGTGGACCTGAGAATTTTACTTTCTAACGAGTTCCCATGAGATGCTGATGCTGCAGATCAGGAGACTATACTTTGAGGACCACTGGGTTAGGAAAATTGAAATATTGTTAATTTTAAAAACAGTACAATGTTTTTTGATAAAAGGCTTTTATCATGTGCTTCGAATACACTTCTCTCAAAATCTTGGCACTGCAGATTTATTTACCTCATTCAATTATGGAAAATGTCTGCCACATAACCTGATAAAAAAAGACATCTTTTTTATCAAAAGTATCTTCTTTAATCAGTCTCTTAGAAAAAGAGAATCTTAATCAATTACTTAGAAAAAGTCCACCTTTATTTTTCAGTCCAAGGAAGTAGATTAATATGTTTCCTATGACTCCTCCCTTCAGAAATCTGTTCAGAATTCTAAGAGAAACTTGCCATGAGTTTGTCATCAAAGTGAAATAAGATGCCACCAATGTTGTTCCTTAAAATGTGCTCTATGCTTTACTTATATAATATTCTGCCTCAAAGGTAATATACTTTTTGACAGTAGCTGAGGGATAGAAGAGGGAAGGACATTAAGTAAAAATTCTGTATTCACTGTGTAATATATCTGAACTCAGAACACAGCAAAGGGCCAGAATAGCCAGAGCCTAATGCCCGGCATTTCCCATAACTACAGTACTGAGCCCCTAGGAGAGATGGGAAGCCCTGCCGCAGTACCTTGGTCGGAAGATTTGTGGACACAGATGTTCCTAATACTCCCTTTGGAGTTGCAGAAGCTTTTAAATATTGATAATAGTAACAAAAATAGCAGCTAACACTTACATAGTTTCTGACTATGTGCCAGGCATTGTTTTAAGTGATTTACATATAAACTCCTGTAATCTAAGAACAACCTATGAGGTCAGTGCACTGTTACTTTCCCCTATTTCAGAGACAGGTCATGTGACTTGCCCACGGTTACACAGCCTGCAAGTGATGGAACTCCAGAGCCATGCAGTTCAACATAATTCCATATTGCCAAGAGGGGTGGAGAGTTAGCCGTCTGTTCCAAAATGGGAGAAGAACAGTTATCAGAGAGGAGGTGATGTTCTCAGGCAGAGCAGTTTTAGAAAGGAAATACACAAAAGTTGACTATCTGAAATTGATTCATTTTAAACTCCAAGTGCCTTTGTATTATCCCTTGGAATGATTCAGGGGATTTCAGTCTGAGTAGGGTATACTCTATCATAGTACTGTTGATGGAGAAAAGGGAAGATTTCTACATAGGTTCTGGCCCTATGTATTTTCTGTAACAGTGTCATCAAGTTAGGATGAAAAGAAAAGATAAGATGGTGTTACACCAGAAAAATAATTCTGATTGTTTTGTTCTGCTAAGAAGCAACGTACCACACAATGGCATCTGAAATGTGACAGACCTGGATGGATTCAAATCCCACAGTCCTAAAAGAAGGCCTTCCGGTTACCCTGGCTCTTCTATTCCGTCATGTGTTCCTTTGTGAACTTAATCTCTGAGCTGTAATTTTTTCATCTGCAAAGTGGGGATAATTAAATTTAGACCTGTAAATAAGAGTAAAACAATACAAATGCAAATGGCTTAATACAAAGTAAATTTTCACTGAGTGGCTCCTGTTGGCTGTTATCCCAGTGAAGGCCTAGGGGCCTCATCAGACCCAGCTCGGGACCGCCAGGACCAGTCACAGGTCTGACTGTGCCATGGCGCATCGCCAGTTACAGTAATTCAGAACTCCGTTTGTTCTGTGTAAGGGTTCTAAGGAGTTTGCTACAGTGTCATCTGAAAAAATACGGGTGTGTTTTGTAAATTTAAAAACTGTAAAATAATGCTGACTCAGTGGAAGCAGTGTAATTTTAAATTTTATCTGGAATATATAATTCAGATTTATAATTAATCATTATAATATGATCAAGTTTATATATTATTACATACTTTTCATGTTTTCATTAGTTCCTTAGTATATAACACAGCAGGAAAGAAAACATTCGTTTTTCTACTAATCTGTTCAACTTGTTAGAAAATAAGAGATTTTGCTTCATTCATTGGACTTGAATTTTTTAAAACATGTCATAAGTAAAATCTTCATAATTGAAATGTGTCTTAAGAATAATAGCTAGTATATTTTTATACAACCATCTTGCCTCCTGTAGGGCAAAAAGTGTATTTCAAAACTGTTATTTTAACCTTTTATTTTCTCACCAGAAGAATAATCTTATGAAACCCTTTCTTGAATGTAGGACTTTAAATTAGTTTGACTTTTTGTTCATCTTATCTCAAAAATTTTATATATGCCACTACAGAGTTAATACTAATTTTTTAAATTTAAAAGTGAAGTTATCTCTGATACAGTCTATTTCTGTAACTAAACTGAGAGATGTATTGAGCTTATGTGACCTTGGGCTAGTTATTTTAATCACTTTAGTCTCAGTTTCCTTATCTGTACCCACCTCACAGAAGAATTAAGTAAAACAATGTATGTATAGTATTGAACTCAGTGTCCGACACATGGGAAAAATAGTTTATGTTAGCTGTATAATCTATATTATAGTTATTTGAATAACTGTAAGGTTAAAAAATAGTTCATATGAAGCATCTAAGACAGTGCCTTCAGTAATACGTGCTGAACTGTAAGTTTTTTCCTCAAATTTGTATGTTTTCCTTATGTTTGTACACCTTTTGGAAAGGTATTGGTTGTGAATATTAATTGGTTCGGTACCCATAAACTAAATACAGCGACTCAGTTTTAACAAATGATGTAGCTAATTCTTTTTCCTCTTTAGCTTCCAGAGCAGCTGTAGGACAGCACGTCGCTCCACCTCCAGGAATAGTGGAAATAGATAGCGAGAAGTTTGCGTGCCAGTGGTAAGTGGCTTATTTCTGTTAAGGCTTTATCTGGGGAAGAATAAAGCACCCGTCCAGGATGTTTTATTCTGTCTGAGTAGAATATAAAGAAAGGGCAATGTAAAATACTTTCACCTGTACTTCAGAGTAATTTGACAGAAAAATATTCATCAGAATCTTCAGAATTAAAATAGTCTGACTAGAATTTCATTTAATTACACCACTTCTTTCACAGTAAAATTTGTGTTAAAAAGTTATCTTTGACTTTGTAGAAGATAGGTTTGCCAGATTGTAGAATTTGTTTTTCTTAATTAATGTTTCATTAAAACTGAATTGGACTGACTTCAAGAAAACAAAACCAGATTTTTTGTTAAATGTCCCTTTTAAAAATCAAAAGCAAAACTTATTATCCATTGCTGATTAATTCTCCTTTTTGTGAGTAGTAAAGGGAAACTAATCAAAATATAGAATGGCTAGTGTGTCAACATGGAAATAGCAACTTAGAAATAGTATTCATTGAGGAGACTGAGTAGTCATATCTGAGCCATTTTCTGAAAAAGTAAATGTAGACTTGGTTGGATCAGATCTCATTCTGTCATGGATAGCTGCCTCTACATTGTTTATGAACTTCAACTTGAATTCTTCAGATTGACTATATAAGAATCACTTTCCAGTGATGTGTTACTTTTAAATTTTTCTTTCCTTGACCCCTTTTCTCCCATTTTCTAACATTATTTGCCTCCCATTTCATATGCCTGTCACTCTGTGTTCCATACTTTTGTTGCTTTTATATCTTTGTTTCTATGACAGTTTTCTCTAGGCTTTTTCACTTTGCTTAAATCAGGTTTATGGTTTTAGATATCTAATTATTTGCTTTTTCCTCATGTTCTTTATTTTTACACTTTGACCCTTTATACATAATGAATGTCTTCCAATAATATTTGGAAATGTTTATCTTCTACAGTGAAACCAAAATAAGTTTCTTGGACCTAGTCCTATTAAAAACTCATCAAAGGATTATGAAAGTTGAGAAAAGTATGTTTCACATTCACTGCAAAATGTGTGTGTGTGTTTTTGGTATAGATTTGGTCTTACAAATCCCAGTTGCACATTTCTGCCAGTTGGGGTCGAGGAGGAGAGAATCATTTTACAGTTATTTTACCATCACTATTGTTTGATTCGGTTTGTGAGAAACAGCTGTAAATTGGCCTGTTAGGTATATAGTGATTCCGAGAAGACCCCTGTAATGAAAAGTAGGCCTCCAGTCCTGACTTAAGGTGAAAGTCACTTTATGGAAAAGACAAACTGAAGTTTGAATTAAGTTGTAATGGATTAGAAATAGAAGTCACCGAACTGGGAAGGAAGGGTACAGCACAAGAAGTCATTCGAGGGAGCAGTTGACAGCTTGGCCAAGAGTCAGTGAAAGTTTAGTTTTTCATCCATTTACCACATCTCCAATGGAAGTAGCTCATAACTGGGAACTTTGTTATATTGTGATTACAAGATAGGCCCTTTAATAGATATACACTGAGTAAAACTATTTGTTGTAAAATACTTGTTGTCAAAAGACCAATCCGGCTCTCACTGAGATGTAAATACAGGTTTCCTATTTGTTGTTAATGATTTTTTTTACACTAAAGTAAGTATGAGTAAATAGTTAATCTCTTTATTTGATTTAGTCTGTCTAAAACCTAGCATGTGTTTTTGCTAATAAACAGGAGCTAGTGAAATTTAATTAGTAGGTGTAATTATTAGTTTATTACATTCTTGCTTCAGATGGTTTGGGTATATTTGAATATGGATTCTTCTTATAGTGTATTGCATAATGCCATTCATTTTTCTCCTTTTTTAGGCTAAATGCTCATTTCGAAGTAAATCCAGATTGTTCTGTTTCTCGAGCAGAAATGTATTCTGAGTACCTTTCAACTTGTAGTAAATTAGCTCGTGGTGGAATCCTCACATCAACTGGATTTTATAAATGTCTTAGGTAGGGTGCATATTCTTAACTTTGAATAATTTACATCACTCAGAATACCTCTTGGTCCCTAGAGAAAATACAAACTAATTTTAAATATCTCCATTACTTGAAATGTCATATTGGTTAGGTTGTGGTATGGTGGAAGTTCAAATACAAGGAAATTCTAGAAATCACATATGTTATTTGTTGGAACATTATGAGTTCATCTAAGAAAGATAATGAAGTAATTAAGTTTATTCTTTCTGCTTACTTTTATGTTAAAGACATGACTTTCACCCTTTTTAATCTTGAATAATAGTCTATAATATTCTGTCTTCAAATATCAAGGCTTTTTGATATTTTGCAAAGTTCATAAAATAGGCATACTGGATGGAGCTTGTTAATTAATTACACATGCATTAGAATTGTTTAAACACAACAATGTTAATAAATAGTGGTTTTAAAAATTGGAGAACTTGTCTTTTTAATTTTTTTCTTTGCTTCCCATCCTTGTGGAACACAAGTATATGAATCATACTAGTTCATATAGAAGTGGCAGTGGATATATTGCTGCTGTTCATGTTAACATTGTGAGAAGTCAGGCTTTTTCACGAGTGTGCCACTTATCAACACTAAATATGTGTGTACTTCACAGAACGGTCTTTCCAAATCACACCGTGAAGAGAGTAGAGGAGCCCAGCAGCAGCGGGCAGGCGCACATTCACGTGGTGGGAGTCAGGCGGCGGGCCATCCCGCTCCCCGTGCAGGTGTACTGCCAGCAGCAGCCGGCGTCTGCCCCGGCCCTGCGTGTCGATTCTGTTCCTGATGTATCTCCCAGCCCTTCACCTGCAGGTATTTATTTTTCACTGTGTTTTGAGTATTACCAATATCATAATAAAACTAAATGAAAATGTACATTATATACATTTTAAATGTATAACTTTTCCTTGTTTTTTCAGTACCTTTTTCTTGTTACATCTTATTCACATAATGGAAAGTAGTTAGATGTTAATTTTTTACAACTGTTTTTCCCCTGTAGTAAGTAAAATAATTGTGTGTACAGCTTTTCAGTCATTTCATTATGAATTTTTTCTTTCCCTCATATTTTCAGGAATCCCTCCTGGACCACAGACTATAGGAAACCACTTTCCGAGGACTTCCGTTATCAACCAGTCTTCAAACGTGACCTCAACACAAAGGTCTTTTCCAGCACAAGGCGTTCATCCCGCGGCGCAGACTGTTTCAAGAATTCCTCCAAATCCTTCAGTTAATACCCACTCGCCGCACAGTGTGCCGGTGGCTGTCATTCAGAACAAAGCTCCAGTCCCTTGTGAACTCATCCAGGCGACAGTACTCCCGAGCTCCACGCCGCAGACGACGGGTCCTGTCGGTATTGCCGTGGGCAGCGGGGCTGCACAGAGCCCTGTGGTCCAGGCTCAGGGCCCAGGCCCGCAGCCTGTTGCGGTCGTAAACTCCCAGGCGCTGCTTCCCCACCCCTCCATGCTGCCCCAGCAGCCTCCATTGCACACGGTGGTCCCGGGACAGATTCCGTCTGGGGCCCCCCTCGCGGTTATTCAGCCAGCTGTCCCGCAGAGTCACCTGTTCGGCCGAGTACAGAACATGCCTGCGTGCGCTCCTGCGGGCTCACAGGGCCAGCAGTTAGTCGCCACGTCACCGCAGCCCGTTCAGGCTTCGTCTCAGCAGATGCCGGCGGGCAGCCAGCCGCAAGACACGGTCCTCATAGCACCCCCCCAGTACGTGACGACGTCTGCTTCCAGTATTGTCCCCGCACCTCCAGTGCAGAATTTCCAGGTAGCCGCGGGACAGATGGTGGCCATCGCTGGGCTCCCGAGCCCACAGCCCGCGAGGGTGGGCTTTCAGAACATCGCCCCCAAGCCCCTCCCTCCTCAGCAGGGTGCTTCCGTGGGGACGCAGCAGCCCGTCCCGCAGCCGCAGCAGCCCCCCCAGCAGAGCGTCGTGATCGTGAGCCAGCCAGCTCAGCAGGGCCAGACCTACGCACCAGCCATTCACCAGATCGTTCTTGCGAATCCAGCAGCGCTTCCAGCCGGGCAGACCGTTCAGCTGGCAGGACAAGCAAACGTGACCCCCTCTTCTTCACCGTCGCCTGTCCCAGCTCCCAGTACCCCAGGCCCTGCTGCCGTGCCGTCTTCCACCCCACAGTCGCAGGGGCCGCCCCCGACCGTCAGCCAGATGCTGTCTGCGAAGAGGCAGCACTCCCCCGCGCCCCCGCAGCAGGTCCCGGCGCAGGTGCAGCCGCAGCCGGCAGGCGCAGGCCTCGGGCAGCCTGCTTCTGCGGAGTCGAGTCTGATAAAGCAGCTGCTGCTCCCAAAGCGTGGGCCCTCCACCCCGGGCGGCAAGCTCATTCTCCCGGCCCCACAGATCCCTCCGCCCAGCAGCGCGAGGGCACCCAGCCCTCAGGTGGTGTACCAGGTGGCCAACAGCCAGGCGGCAGGTTTCGGGGTGCAGGGGCAGCCTCCAGCTCAGCAGCTCCTGGTTGGGCAACAGAATGTTCAGTTGGTCCAAAGTGCAATGCCGCCCACAGGCGGGGTGCAAACCGTGCCCATCTCGAACTTACAAATACTGCCAGGCCCACTGATCTCAAATAGTCCGGCGACCATTTTCCAGGGGACTTCGGGCAACCAGGTCACCATAACAGTTGTGCCAAATACAAGTTTTGCAACTGCAACTGTCAGTCAGGGAAACGCAGCTCAGCTGATCGCCCCTGCGGGGATCACGGTGAGTGGGGCGCCGGTGGGGGTGGGGCTGCAGGCGCCCCCGCCGGCCCCCCACGCATCTCCGGCCGGACAATCGTCTTGCGTTTCTGCTACTCCCCCGTTCCGAGGTGACAAAATAATTTGCCAAAAGGAGGAGGAAGCGAAGGAAGCAACAGGTTTGCACGTTCACGAACGTAAAATCGAAGTCATGGAGAACCCTTCCTGCAGACGAGGCACCGCGAGCACCAGCAATGGGGACACAAAGGAAAACACAGTGCAGGCGGGGGGCCTCTTGAATGGGAGAAAGTACAGTGACTCAAGTCTACCTCCTCCAAACTCAGGGAAAGGTCACGGTGAGACTAATCCATGCTCACTGGTCAGTAATGGGCCATCGCTAGAACTGGGTGAGAACGGGACAGCCGGAAGACAGAACTCAGAACAGATGGACATGCAGGATATCAAAAGTGATTTGAAAAAACCTCTAGTTAATGGAATCTGTGATTTTGATAAAGGAGATGGTTCTCATTTAAGCAAAAACATTCCAAATCACAAAACTTCCAACCATGTAGGGAATGGTGAGATATCTCCAGTGGAACCACAGGGGACTCCAGATGCCACTCAGCAAGATACTGCCAAAGGTGATCAGCGAGACAGGATCTCTAATGGGCCCGTGTTCGCCTGGGGCGGCTCCCCGTCTGTGAGCGGCGTGCAGGACGCCCCGGGTGTGGCCCCTCTGCAGATCGGTGGTACCGATCTGCCTAATGGACCTCTAGCTCCAAGTTCGAATTCAGATGTGCCTCAGCAACGCCCGAGTGTAGTTGTCTCACCACACTCTACAGCCCCTGTTATACAGGGGCACCAGATCACAGCCGTTCCCCACCCAGGGTCAAGAGGGCCCCATTCGCCTGCCCTGGCCCCGGACCTCCGGGCTGCAAACGGCACAGCGGACAGTAAAACTGTGAAGAGACCCGCGGAGGATAATGAGCGGGAGACAGTCCCGGGAGTTCCAAATAAAGTGGGGGTTCGAATCGTTACAATCAGTGACCCCAACAACGCCGGCTGCAGTGCGACCATGGTTGCGGTCCCAGCCGGGGCGGATCCCAGCACGGTGGCTAAAGCAGCCATAGAAAGCGCTGCACAGCACAAGCCGCAGCCGCCAGCCTACGTGCAGAGCGTGGCCGCACAGGTAAGCCATTCTTCCAACGTTTCACTTAAAAATTCTGACTCTAAGGAGAAATGCACTCCTTGTCCAGGTCTCATCTTGAAAAGTCAGTTGTATCAGCCCACCAGTGTCCTCGAGCTCTCCTGCTCTTTTATTTTTGCTGGTTTTCTGATATTAAATAGTTTTCAGTCAACTTCAGCATGTGGCTTAGAGAACCTATTTATTATAGACCCAATTTAGTAATTTTGTAGATCCAAGCTAGAGAAGCCCTTGCTAATGTAACATCTTTTAG
The DNA here is from genome assembly GCF_040802235.1 of Manis javanica. Taxonomy (NCBI): domain Eukaryota; kingdom Metazoa; phylum Chordata; class Mammalia; order Pholidota; family Manidae; genus Manis; species Manis javanica. Next base: position 746,416 of record NC_133170.1, on the reverse strand, counting down.
AGATATTTTAAATGTAACTTAGTCTCCTTTTGGAGTTGGGGGGTCGCCAAGAGAACTCCAGGGGATTTCTGTGTTTGATTCTGACGTGAGCATTATTCTGTGGCTCTTTCATGCACTTCTGTGAAAGAAGACGAATCCCTCAAGGACTTTATTAAGTGTGCTTGTTATATTTATGTATTTAGTTAGTTGTCCTTATTCCTTAGAAAGTATTATTACTTTTAATTTCAATTTGTTTCAGCTGTTCTGATATTCCTAATTTTGTGTTTGTCACCCCTTTGATCTGCCACCATGTCTCTGTCACCCCCTCTTCAGTGCCTGCTCCCCAGTCTCTGCATGCCTCAGTAAGGAGAAGTGTGTTCCCGGGCCACTGCTACTGAATTGAGGGTGCAGTCAGCCTGTAAAGCTCCTAAAGACTGGGGCACCGTCACACTGGCGCGAGGGGTTCACTTACAGCTGCCCCTCTCCTGTTTCTGAGAGAACTTTTCACTCCCTGGCCTGATCACTGCATAGGCGGGACCTCCCCGGCCACTGCCGGCGGCGCTAGCGCGGCTCTGGCTTCCCTTCTGCCCGTGCTGATGGAGCAGATCTACCGCCGCTGTTGGCGCACGTAGCAAATTGGGGGTTGGGGCAGGCAGCAGACTCGAAGTACAAGATCAGGGAGCCCCTCCTTCACAACAGTTCATCTGCAAAATGTGCGTCTTTCTTCGTGTGGTGGATGAATCTCGACTGTGCTGCTCCGGAGGCATATGAGGTCTTAATTTCTGCGTTAGACCTATGTCTCAGAACCTAAATAGAGTATTCTTTAGCAGATGTTGGATACATGGCAGTAATTAACACTGAGTTTTGGTGAGAAATACCAGATAATTTTTGCTCAAACAAACTTGTACAACTTAGGTTTTTATTTATTAAACACTTTTTTTTAATCGTGCAATGTCTAGCACATAGTAAGCATTCAGTAAGTTGGGTTTGTGTGTTTTTTCTTGTATATAATAATTTCCCAATTCACCTTGAGTGTATGCCTGTTTCTCCTCTTAGTCTTTTATAATCCTAAATCATTACTGTAGACCCAGTCAGATTAGAGAAAGATGCCATTATTACGAATTTCATAAACCATCATTTTTGTGTCCTTAATCTTCCAGCATGGTTCTGTTCACTTGCCACCTAAGTAACAAAGAACAAGCTATAAATCTTGTTAAGACAACATGTGCTGGAAAATTTGTACTAAAACATTTTCTCATTTAATCCTCAAAGCAACTCTTTTAGACAGAAACTGTCATTACTGTTTTAGCAAAGAGGCTTCAAGATGCTTAGTAACTCAGCCAAGATCACCAGCTAATACGAAATAGTGCCAGGACCGAAGAAACCTGGGTGTGTGTCTGGCCCCAAAACTCATGCTGTTAACCCATTTGTCCACACTATTCTTAAAGATTTCTTGGTAATATTCTAGAAAGCCCTTTTATATCTAACATACTGATTATTTGAACTGTTATGTTGTAAGATGTGAGTACCACTAAGTGATAATTTTAGGACAGTAATGCTGAAACTCTTTTCTTAACACATCAGACACATCAGCATCTAATTCAAGCCATAAAATGAATGTATTTTATTCCTAATCTGAAAAATGCATACTAAGCTTCTGTGTATTCTCCCCAAGAATGTAATTTATTTAAAATAGCTATATTCTTTACTTCTAAAATTGGTCTTTGGTTGGTATGTAGAAATTTAAAGCTTTGCAAGGAAAAAGGCATGCATGGTGTCTGTGAGAATGAGAATCAAAAACCAGGATTCTTATGTCACTTAGCATGGTGCCAGCTACATAGTTAGACAATAATGGTGCAGATACATTTTATCTTCATATATAGGATAAAGTACCTATGAAGGCTAAAAAGGGATCAACTGTTCAGGATGGGATCATAGTTTCCTTTGAACGGTAGGCTGTTGGGCCTTTTTAAGAGCTTACAAATGAAAATCACTTCCATTGTTCCCCAAATTCTTTAAATTTCTTCTATATAGACCTTGGTTTAACACCATTTGTCCACTGTTGGAATTGGTACCTTAAAAGGGTAGATGAAATACAAGATTTTAAATGTGATTTTTCAGCCGAACCTTGTTATTTCCGCCATGTGAAGGGGTGTGGGATGTTAAGGAAGCACCTGGACCCCAAGAAGGGACTTCCAGACTTGCAGAGTGCTCAGGGCTGGAAAGACTGCAGGGAGATGTCCCTGCTGGGAATGGCCAACAGGTAATCCTTCCTAATACCACTGGTATTTCATTTTTCTTTTCTTGATTTTGTAGCTTTTCACTCCCATTAATCAGCTGTATTTATGTCACTACAGGAAAAAAAAAATCGTGACAAATAAGGGAGAAATACATATGTGAAAGTAAATGATACAGCCATCGATTTTCTATTTAAGTAGTATTTAGCTGAGTAGTTTATATATACAAAATAAATTGTACTTCAAGGCATTTTCTTTTTTGTAGCTGCTTAATTTCAAAGTTAATATTTGCAAGTTCAGGTGCAACATATAAGATACTGTTTCTAAAAGCCATATCCTCTACCACTGTTCATGAATTGATATCTGCTGGAAGCATAAAACTAGGTCAGCATATTAAAAAGAGAAAAAATTAAAGAATGAAAGTAAATCAGTTATACTTAGCTGAAAACTTATCTTTCTCCAGAGCATGTAAAGCTCAGGTTGACCATAACTGTAGCTGTTGTTTACGGATGTGATGATGTGCCAGATTCTTAACATATAAAAATAGTTTACTTAAGCATGTGCCTATTCAAGATATTTCATATATGCCACCCCTCAGTTCCCTGTCCATCTACACATGGACTAACCCTGGTATGGTGCTGTGTAACAGAGAAGTTTGGTGTCTTCCTGGTCCCTTCGTTTCTTTGATAAAGAGCTTGAGACCTTACTCATCTCATCAGAAAAAAGATGTGTAGCCTCAAGGGGGCAGCATGAAGTCATAGCCATGGAAGATTGTGTTGGCAAGAGCAAGTGTCATTTCAGTGTTTTAAGAGTACTCAGATTTGTGGAGTAGCACATTGTGAGAACTAAGAAAGGCATCACCCTACACATAATGCTTTTGTGTGCATTTCAGTGTAAGGGAGAGTTGGTATGTACTGATTATCTAGGTTTATGTTTGAGAGGAGGAAAACTGTCAGTAGTTAAGAAAATGAGGGAAGGTGAGACAAGAAAGAGCCTTGGATATTACCTGGTCCCACACCCTCATTTTGAAGAGTTGAAGTAAGTTTCCCACACTCACAAAAATCTTCTCTTTACCAGTGATTTTTACTTTTCTTAATACTGTTCTTAAAATATATGCACATTTAGACTAGATGGAGTCTCTTTTATATCACATTTAAAGTAAATCTTGTTCTCTGGATGTACCTCTCTTTACTCGCCTCTTGCGAATGCGCCTTCCCGGGTACCCCAGGGAGGCCTTAGGTGTCGTGGCGCCCGCCTCTGGCATCTGCCCTCTTGCCTGCATCAGCCCCGCTTGGTGGGTGCCTTTCAGAGTGTGTAGTTAGAACTGACGTAGTGATTCATTGCTTCTTAGTAAGACAATTACTTTAAGGAGAATAGGTTATGACTTTGTAGTTTTTCTAACTACATTGAATTTCCAACTGCATTAAATTTCTAACTACAGATTAAAATGTGTAAATTTTAGTTTTATTCTAAGTTTTTAAAGTTTAGTATTAAGAAAGTAAAGGTTTAACAGCCTCATATCCCAAGTCTTATGTTAGAAAATGTTAGTGGTATAATCTAGAATTTTCAGCCGTAATTCACTCTTGAAAAGGTGATAAAGGGCTGTAAGATTATAATTTCTTATTTTAACGAAAAGAGCAATATCTTTTCCAAAAATAAAACTGCAACATGAGCTAGCACTTTTAGTTAGTTTCACATCACAAAAGAAATCACAGATTTATTTCACATCCTGTGCTGGCATGCATTACTGGAATGTGTCCTTTCTGCTTTAATTTTTTTTTTTACCGTAATATAAAAAATAGCCCCTCACCCATAGAGCAATAATGTACAATATTCCTCAAGGGTGATCATTCCAAAAACGTGACTTGGAAACCTACATTTACATTTACATATAATTCACAGTAAACAACAACGTTAAGAAAAAAGTAAACTTGTTCACATCCTAAAAGTAATATATTTTGCCTTCTCATGTAGAAGATCTAATTCTTAAAACATAATTTGATGGTACTTTGAAAAGCATACAGTACATTATAAACAGTTTACTTAAAAATTAGTTTTGTTGGACAAAAGTCTTTATTTTTTAAATATAGGTGGAAACCTAAAAATTATTAACTCCTAAGGTCAAAGAAAATATGAGTCTTGGAATTTCTCATTTGCTACATTCTATAAATACTTCCTTTTTGTTTCACTGATACATTTAGCCGTATTTAATAACTTCCACTGTTTTTTGTTTCCATTTTATTGTAAAAGTTTTCGAACATGTACTAAACAAGAGCCAGTAAATATCCATCACCTAGCTTCAGATATCACCATTTTGCCTTCTGGTTTCATCTGTTCCTACACCGTAATTTTTTTTCTTGGAGTATTTAAAAACAAATTCCACTATTTCATTTCACCAGTAAACACTATTCTCAAATAGTTAAGTCCTTTTCAATGTCTGTATCTGTAGATATAGATAGATAGATCTCCACAATACCAAATCACAGCTAAAAAAAGTAGTATTTCTTAATATTTAACATCCAGTTCATGTTCAGTGTTCCCTAGTTGTCTTTTTAAAAAAGATTTTTAAAACAGCTTTCAAGTTTGGATCAACAAGTTCTCTACACATTGCATTTGGTTAATATGTCTTTTATTCATTCTTAATTTAACATCTTAGATTAACTTCAGTCATCTTTGCTACATCCCATATTAACATTTGGGCTTAAAATAACCTGTGATTTCTGAGTTGTTAAGTTGTCTAAGTGATACCAGTAAGGGTACACAATGGAGGAAAAACACCAAAAGCAAATGGGATAACAATTTGTCAGCACTTACAGGAATAAAATAAGTTTAGTTTACAAATACATGACAAGATAGTCAATAAAATACCTAATTTAAATGATAATCGTGTAGAGATTAAATGATTATTGTATAGAGATTAAATGATTATTGTGTAGAGATTATCATTTAAATTAGGTATTTTATTGACTATCTTATCATGTATTTGTAAACTAAACTTATGTAGACCAAAAGGTTCATTCTGAGGGAATTGATAAGTGAAAAATTTACCTTTAATTAAAATTCTGGGACACTTATAACCTGTCGCTCTTTGTATTTATGTTTGTCTGAAATCAATCCTTTAGTTACTCCCACTTACCAGAATATCATGGATTTTTAATATCATTTCAAGGAAGCTGTTTAAGCAATACTTTGATAGATTGATTCTAATTTTATCTTCCCTTTCTTTCTCTCTGACCCTCTTTTTTTTTTTTTCTGTTTGCTTTCTCACCTTCAGTTTTTTATAGCTTTAAGAATTCACAGTTGAATGATTGTCAGATCCATGTTTCCACCATTAACTTTGGTTGATAAACATTTGTAGTTGATCTGTCACTGTCCTGACAGTGAACTCACCGTCTTTCTTCTAAAATACGGCTTCCCTTCTGGACTTCTCTGTTAGCATAATAATAATAGCAACAGCTGCCATCTGTTGAGAATCTAGAGGTGAGCTCCTTGTGTATAGTCTCTCTAGTCTTCCCCCAATCCCTGATGTCAGATTTCACTACTTACACTTTATAGATGAGGCGACCGAGCGTCAGAGGGTCATATAGTCAGAAGGCAGAGGGGATCTGAGTCCTGACTGGTGAAGCTAGGAAGTCCACATCCTGTCCCGACACCAACAAGCGTGCTCCCTTAGAATGCAGGTTTTCATGCATGTACATGTTTTCTCTCTAACAACATTGTAAGACTTAAGGGTGGGACAATCACAGCTCAAAAGTGGACTTTTTTTTCTTAGACCTTAGTTCTTACAGAACTCAGAAGTTTTTATGAACACATTATAAGGATATTTTATTTCAGCATTTTATTCTTTTCTTTTTTTCATGTCTATGCAATAGCTTTATATGTGTTTTGTCTGCTTTTAAAATTATTACTGCTTTTAATGTGAGATTTTCAGAAATTTTAATGTTTGCCCAGTGATTTCCAGTATTACCTTACAAATGAACAAATATATTTAATATTTTCCCAAAGTTTAAATAAATTTATTGCCTTTTAAGCAATTCTCTGAAAGTGGTGTGCTGCCATTTCTATGAAAATTTTAATATTTTTCCCTTTGTGATAATGATAAGAATGAAATCTGAGTTAAGGTTCAGATAAAATGTATTGCCTCAAATTGCTTTAAGCTACTTTATAATTACTTTCTTAAATGTTTTTCAGAAAGAAAGGGATGGGATATAGAAGGAAAAAAGTATACCTTGTATTTAAAAGACTCGGGCCTGCATTCAGAGCCCCTTTGTCGGTGTCATCCATCAAAAACTATATCTGGGTGACTTTAAAAACTGACGTTGTTAGTTAAAGCAGCTTACCATGAAATAAGATGTATGACGTTCTACCTACACGGTCACTTCATTTTTAACATCTGAGATTTCCTTTGCTTTTTACTCTATATTGTTTTACATTATATTCATCTACAAGTCTAAAGGAAATACTATGCAAAGAAATAAAATTTGCCGTTGGTTTATTCTTATGGATAATATATGTAAGTAAATCAAATGATACATCTATAGTAGACTTATTTCTCATTTTAGTCCATAATTGTATGTTCCTCCTAATTTTATGAACATAAAACATCATCATTCTGAATAATGTATGTTCTATAACAATAACAGTGTGATCTTGCCTCTGGTTCATATGAAATAAAAGAGTATGATTTCTTAAATTTATTTTAATAAAAAGTTTTTTTAAAGAATTTTTAAAAGATAATTAAACTACAAATGTAAATTTCATATGTTAGAAGTGAATAGCTATCAGTGTAATCAATGAGCCTATTCTATGAAAAATATGAGTGTTTTCCAGTTGTGTCACCAACTGCGCGGTTTTTTTTTCTCCTAGAACACTCCTGTGGCGCCTCCCGCAGCTGTGCAGGTGCAGAGCCAGCCTCATGGCTCTCAGCCTCCTCCGTTCAGCGCGTCTAGTCCACACAGGGATCCGGTGCGAAAACCTGGGCACAACTTCATGTGTCTCTGGCAGTCTTGTAAAAAGTAAATGGCGGTTTTATTTGGTATACATAAATGCTCTTTGTTCTAGAATGCTTTTATATTTAAATTTCTGTCACCTACAGGTTTACGAAACTTTTCTTTCAAAACCTCTTTCAGCAAAACAATTTTATGTTACAAGTGATGTTTATGTAGATCCAGTGGCACCGAAGCTAAGAAATTTATGTAATGGTGGAAAGAGCTTCATTGCCTGATGGTAGGACATTAGAGAATGTGTTTCAGTATTAATTTTTAACAAAAGAGAATTTGATTTTATATTTGGCTATGAGAAGAGGTTTTTTAAATGACTTGAAGACACTGGCAGCTGTAGAATTTCTGCATAGAAGCTTAAAGGTAATATCTGTTAGGAAGAATGACTTTTCTTAAATTTGAGCTTGGGATGGACACCCTGTGCAAATTATTTTTAAAGCCATATCACCTCACAATTTAATGACTAAGATAAGCAGTGAGTAGAACTGAACTTCCTAGGCTTTCTTATACTGGATGGAAAATGAGAATAATGTTGTTTAAAATAAAACCTTAGTTCCTTTCATATTACTCAGCCAGGGCCCTTTGCTCTGTGACTTTTTAGAGCTGTAGAGCCAATGCATTTTCTGACTAGACGCACTGTCTTCATGTTGAGATCAGAGATTCCACTTTGCCTCTTCTGACTCTCCTCACTCGGTTAAAGTGTACTTGCTGTTCATAGGTTTTATGATACAAACACTGCTTTTCACTGTGAACTTCACAGACCTGTGGTAGGATGTGGCTGTTGGTATGGCCTAGGGATCGTTAATAGTATGCAGAACTGCTTTAGACAGTGTTTACCAAACTTTGCATCTCAACACAGTAGTGGTGTCATGAAATCATTTTTGGCAGGTTATTTGGCCAGTGGTTTTTTGCTTGTTTTGAGTTAAAAAAATGAATTAAATATCAGCTTCCATTATGATAGTCGAGGTACATATTGTTTCCAGTTAGGAATGTGTATATAATATATGCACGTTTCCTGGAATGTAGTGTGAAGTCTGTGTCAGAAAGGTTGCTTAGAAAGCAGGGCTTTAGGTTGTCTCTGATTAATTCTTTTTTTTTAAATTTGACTAATTCTTTTTATTTTAGTTTCTGTTGTAAGTTACTTTGAAACTTTCTTCACCAATGTCAATTCTGTCCTTTCCTTTTTTTTTTAAGGTTATGATTTTGTTTTTGTCTAATAACGCCGTTGGTTGGCTAAAATGTTTGACAATAAGCTGCCTTAAATGATGTTTTTAGAGTATTTCAAGAAAAAAAATTGCTAAAAGACTTAAAGAACCGCAGTGCTCAGTGTAGCTTCTCGTCCTGCTAGGAGGATCGGTGTCACGGAACTCGATGGCGTGCCTCCTCAAGTCTGAGTGACACTGACTCGACAAGGCTTCTTAGGGCCAGCTGTTTTTTAAAGCCATTTTTAGATACTGCATTGCTAATAAGTTCATTTTGATTCTGCAAATAATTGTTGATATACTCTAACAAGGTGTGTTTGCTAGGAGCTGGTAATACAAAGTTCACTTTCAGTTCTTGGGGACAGATCCATAAAACAAATTACAGTATAAATAAGTGCTGTAAAAAGGTAGTTTCATAGTGTAATTGGCAGCGTAGTAGACAGTTAATATAATGCTGAGATGATTGGAAAAGTTTACTTTTCCAACATTACTTTCAAATTGGGTTTTGAAGAATGAGTAGGAGTGTGTCATGCAAAAATAACTCCAGTCAGAATAACAAGTACAGGGAATTACAGAAGGAGCTAATATGCCCGGGGAACTATGAGGAGCTTAGAATGCCAAGAGCATAAGGACATAAAGAGAGTAATGATTGTTTTTATTTTTAGAATTTGTTATAAAGAAACTTAATGAATTTAAACATATTTGGGATATTTCAGTCCACTGGGAGTTTTTATATCCTTGTTGCTATTACAGCTGTCCTATCCTTGGCCAGTGACGGCCTGTTCAGGCTGGTTCCCAAGCTCTTTGGTCATGACTTAATATAAATCTTTGATAGCTTCCTTCCCCTTTTTTACACAGAATGTTCCAACCTTATTTTGTACTTTCCTGCCCCTTATGTGGAATCTACTATTTTTCCAAGGAGGTCTGGTATCTTTTAATGGAAATGTTATTATTTCTAGTACTTTTCAGTGGATGATCTAGAAAAACTTAACAGTTTTTATGTCATGCTTAGACCTTCTCAACTGTTAGATCTTGAAAAACACATTTTGTTGCCTTCCGTCACTTCAATATTTTAATTTTTTGATCCATCTATAATTTAGTTGCATATATAAAGTGGAGTATAAATCTAGCTTTATATTACTTTCTAAATGGCCTACATACTTACGGGGTCATCTTCCCCTCCCAAATTTGAATTGCCACCCTTGATATATATTAAATTTGTGTATGCTTCATCTTTTCTGGATCACTTGATTATCCCACTGGTCTCTGTCCTTAGCATACTGCCACTTTAGATTTTAGTTTTGGGTATAACAAGTTCCCACTCCTAATTTTTCTTTTTCAGAGTGTTTCTCATTATTTTTCAAGCACTTACCTTGTAGCAGGCACTGTGCTAGGCTTTGAAATTAGAGTGATACATGTAAACCACGCAGATATTGATCCTTTCAAAGGAACTTTAGAATGTTTCTAGAAATCCCCAAAGAAACATGTTGGGATTCTCATCGTAATTGCTCTTAATGAATAGGTATTTGTGTGTTTGTTTTTCAGTAGTGAACATTTTTTCAATACTGACTCTTCCATTACAAGAAAAAAGCATCAGCCCATGGCATTATAATCTTTTTTACCACAGTAGAGCTTTAATGTTTTCTGTACATAAATTCTGCAACTTTATTAAAATTATTGTTAGCTTTGTTTCTTTTTGTTGTTGTTTGCTGTTGTAAAGTATCTGAACTTCCATTATATTTTTCAACTGGTGTTTTCTGTATTTATCTCTCTTATTTTGTCCTCTCTTCCAGTCATAGTATCTAATGTTTCCAGAATAGTTGTATAATAGTAGTGATAATAACCCTACCTTTAAAAAAATTTAAGACTGTTTTTAGAGCAATTTTAGGTTTATAGGAAAATTGATCAGATGTTGCAGAGTTCTCACATAGTCACTCTTCCCTGCCGTTTTCCTTAATATTAATATATTCAGTTAGTGTGGTACATGTGTTGTAACTGATGAGTAATATTTATACATTATTATTAAACAGAATCCATAGTTCATATTAGGATTCCCTCTGTGTTAGACAGTTGTGTGGATTTTGACAATGAATAGTGTCATGTGCCCACCACTGCCGTATCACACAGAATAGTTGGGGCCACCCTTTAAATCCCCTCTGCTTCACCTATTTCTCTCTCCTCACTTATGCCCCTCCCAGCCCCTGGCAACTACTGGTTTTATTTATTAATTTATTTTTACTATCCCTGTAGCTTTGCCTTTTATTTAATGTCATATAGTTAGGGTCTGACAGTATGTAGTCTGTAAAGAATGGCTTCTTTCACTAAGCAGTATATAAGGTTCCTCCATGTTTTTTTGTGGCTTGATGGCTCGTTTTCTTTTCATCACTGAATAATATTCCAGTTGGCAGACATACCAGTTTGTTTGCCAATTCACCTTTGAAGGACATTTGGATTGCTTCTAGTTTCTGGCAGCTTTAAATAAAGCTACTACAAATATTTGTGTATAGGTTTTCTGTGGACATAATTTTTGAGTCATTTGGATCACTGCTGCACGACCAGATGTAAGGCGATGTCGGGCCTTATAAGGAACTGCCAAACCCTTTTAAAAGTGTCTGTGCCATTTTGCATTCCCACCAGCAGTGAGATTCCTGTTGCTCCACATCCTTACCAGCATTTGATAGTCAGATTTTTACACTTCAGCCATTCTAATAGAAGTGCATCTGTATCTGTTTTTTAATTTGTATCTCCCTGATGAAAACGTTGAGCATCTTTTCATATGCTTATTTATCATCTTAATATCATCTTTGGTGGGTGTCTATCCATATGTATCTCATTTTTAAATTGGGTTGTTTGTTTTCTGAGTTTTTAGTAACCCCTGGATATTAGATTTTGTCAACATTTTTTTTCTTTTTCTGCATCTGTTGATATGACCATAAGATTTATTTTTCTTTAGCCTGTTGATCTGATGGATTACGTCAATTAATTTTTGAATGTTGAACCAGCCTTGCATGTCTGGAATGAATAAATTAAACAAGCACTTTTTTTTAGCTTAACTTATTTATTCAGCGCTCACCCTTTGGTCTGAGGGGTCCAGTGAGGGGCAGGGCAGGGCACACAGTGAGCCACACAGTGCGTGCGCCATTTTCACTGGTATATGGTTCTTTTTATACATGGATTTGATTTGCTAAACTTTTTCTTGAGGATTTTTACACCTACTTTCATGAGAAATATCAGTCTATACTTTTTCTGTTTTTGTCTGGTTTTGATAGGGTAATGCTGGTGTCATAATGTGAGTGAAGCGGTGTTTTCTCTGCTTCTGTTTTCGGGCAGGGATTGCAGAGAATTGGTGTTTCATCCTTACATGTTTGGTAGAATTTACCAGTGAAACTGTCCTGACCTGGTGTTTTTTGTTTGGAATGTCATCGACTCAATTTCTTTAATAATTATGATTTACTCAGATTAACTGTCTCTTCTTGTGTGGGTTTTGGCAGGTTGGACCTTTTAGAGAATTGTCCATTTCATCTAAATTATGAAATTTGTAGCATAGTGTGTTACTCATAATATTCCCTTATTATCCTTTTAATGTCAAGGCTCAAAAGCAATGGCCCCCATTTCATTTCTGATATTAGTGACCTGTGTCTTCCTTCATTTTTTCTTGGGTGAGCTGGCTAGAGGTTTATCTATTTTATTGATTTTTATGAACAACCAGTTTTTGGTTTTGTTGATTTTTCTCTGTTCTGTTTTCATTTAAATGATTTCTGCTCTAATTATTATTGTTACTTTTTCTTCTGCTTGCTTTGAGTTTATATTGCTCTTCTTTTCTAGTTTCTAGTTTCCTAAATTGGAAGCTTTAGGTGATCGATTTTAGTTCCCTTCTAATATATACATTTGGTGATACAACTTTCCACTTAGCTGATCTCAGAAATTCTGATAACTTGTATTTTCCTTTTCACTTATTCATAACATTTTAGAAATTTGTTCTTTAATCTCTAAATATTTTGGGATATTCCATCTATCTTTTTGTTATGATTTCTAGTTTAATTCCATTGTGAGCTGAGCACATACTTCATATGATTTCTCTTCTTTTAAATTTGTCAAATGGTGTTTTGTGTCCCAGAATGTGGTCTGTCTTGGTGAAGGTTCCATGAAACATGAAAAAAATGTTTTTTCTGCTGTTGTTGAGTGAAGTGTTACATAGTCTCAATCAGATCCAGTTGACTGATGGTGCTGCTCAGTCCAGCTGCGCCTTTGCTGATGCTCTGCCTGCTGGGTCTGCCGGTTACTGATAGAGTCGTGCTGAATCTCCGAATGTAGGAACAGATTTGCCAATTCTTCTTGTAGTTCTGTCAGATTTTCCCCCACATTTGATACTTTGTTAGGAGCATAGACCTTAGGAATTGTATGCCTTTGTTAAAGGGACTGACCTCCTTACTGTTATGTGATGCCCCTCTTTGTCCCTCATAGTATCCTTACTGTGAAGCCTGCTTTGTCTGAAGTGTAATACAGTGACTCCTGCTTTCTTCTGCATAGTGTTAGCATGGTGTGCCTTCCTACATCTCTTTTAATCTCACTGTGTCTTTATCTTTAACCACACAAAGTTGCATGTATGTGTGTGTTTTATCCACTCTGCCAGTCTCTTTATCTTCTAGCTAGTATATTTAGACCATTCTTGCTTAGTGATTATTGATACAGTTGCATTAGTGTCTGTCCTGTTTGTACATTTTTCCTACTCATTTCACTTGTTCTTTCCTTTTTCTTCCCATGATACTCTGCTTTCTTGGGTTTTAACTGAGTATATGATTCCATGTTCTGCGCTCTCTTAGCATATCAATTATACTTCTTTTAAATTTTTCTCACGGTTGTCTGTGATTGTGAAATATATATTCACAGCTTGTCCAAGTTCCCTTCCAAGCAGAAATGTACTGCTTCACGTGCAGGCACCTGGTGACAGAGGCTCTTTCTTCTTATGTCTCTTAATCCATTTCTCTCATTCACCTCACTTAGCCAGAAGCTGTAATCACCAGATTCCTTGTTGCAGTGATTTTGAATACACATTTATCTAGTAGATTTGCTAGAAGTAAGAAGAAGGAAATTGTACTTTACCTCCTTCCCCAACACCTTTCCTTTCTTTACATAGACCGGAGTTTCTGACCTCTATCTACCATTTGCTCCTTTTAAGGTAGGTCTGCGAAGCCCTCAATCTTTGTCTGAGAAAGTGTTTATTTCTCCTTCACTTCTGAAAGATAATTTTGTGGACACAAGATTCTAGGTTGGTGGATCTTTTTCTTCCAGCACTTTAAAAGTCCACTCCTCTTGCGTGGTTTCTCAAGAGACATCCAGTGTAGTCTTACGTGTGTTCCCTTATCATTAAAGTGTTTTTTTTTCCCTCTGGTTTCTTTCAGGATATTTTTGGTCTTGGTTTTTAGCACTGTGAATGTGATGCACTGCGGTACAGCGTTCTATGCATTCATCCTCCTCGGTGTTCTCTGGGTTTCCCAGGTCTGTGGTTTGGTGTGTGTCATTGATTTCGGAAAACCCTCAACCATTCCTGCATCCAGTATTTCTTCTGTTCTTTCTCTCTTTCCTCTCTTTCTGATATTCCCTTCACATTTATCTTGTACCTTTTGTAAACGTCCTACAGTTCTTGGTTCTGTTTCTTTTTTTTCACTCATTTTTCTCATCATTCTTCAGTTGGGGGAGTCTCTATTGATATTTGTGGCCACTTATTCTTTCCTTGGCCATTTCCAGTCTACTGATGTTCCCATCAAAAGCAGTCTTTATTTCTGCTACAACATTTTTTATTTATAGCATTTCTGTTTAATTCTTAGCATCTCTATTTCTCTGCTTACATAACCCATCTCTTCTTGCATGTGGCCACTTTTTTCATTGGAACCTTAGCATATTAATTACAATTATTTTTAATTATCAATATGATAATTCCAAAATTCTGCCATATCTAAATCTGGTTCTGATGTTCACTTGGTCTCTTCAGACTGTGTTTTGGGTTTTATTTTTTTTTTACACTTACTTTGCCTTGTAAGTTTTTCGTTGACAGCTGAACTTGTGTCAGTGAGCAGGAACCAAGGCAGGTGGACCTCAGTGAGAGGCTCTGTCCACCTGGCAGGAGCGGCGCCCAGAGCTTCAGGGTCTTCTGGCGTCTGTTTGTCCCCCTCCCGTGTTATCTTTGGGTTTCCTTAGAAACTCCTTTTTAAGCAGAATCTGTATCTTAACCATTCTTTAATCATACACAACTGTTACTACACTGGAGTGCTGTTGATGCAGTGATAAGGGATTGGCATAGAGACGCATTCTATAATCTCATGATTAAATTTCACTTTTTTTAACTGGGCTTGAGTCTGAGGGCTGGGACTCCCTTAGCCTTTATTTTTCTCTGCTTATATGAGACAGGGATTCTGCAGGGGGCTCAGGTCAGATAGGCTCTGGTAAAGTAATTTTCCATAAGTGCAGGACTTTTTTAAGGGGAAAAGAACACTCTGGGAATATTGTAAAAATGGCGACACTTCCACCCTTCCCCGCTGGGAGCCCTGGGGAATTTCTGTGCAGTCTTCACGAGTATCTGGTAGACTCCTGGAGGTAAAACTCATAAAGTGTGGGTTCTCTCCAGAGGCTCTCCACCCCAAGATTTTGTAGCTTTCAAGACAGTTTATACTAAGCCTCTGTCATTTTATCAGTTATTCCTCAAGTATTCCTATCAGTTACTGACTCCAGGAATTATTTTGATCCTGTTTTCAGTTTGCCTTGTTCTCTGATGGATTTAAGAGAAGTTAATTGATTTTCAGTTTATTCAGCTTTTACTTGTTGAGAGTGGGAGGGACAACTTTGATGGCCATTACACGCATATCTTTATTGTTTGTGTATTGTCAGCATGATGTTGACTGTTAAAAAAATGTACAATCAAAATAGATACGATTATATTTTTGTCTTTAATTAATTTTTTTAAGAAAGGGGACCCAAAACATTTCCTGTGATTAAAAAATAACCCATGAGCTGATTGGTAGTTCTCTGTAATTGAAGGAGAGGTCTCAGTGCCTCTGGGTAGCAAGAACTCACATGCCTTCTTTTTTAGTGCTGTTTCTTGGCCAGTGTCCTTTGAAGGAGCAGGGTCGGGATGAAGAAGAAAGTGGAGAGAGGCTCTCCAACTTCCTTTAACCATAGGATCTCTGCCTTTTGCTCTTTGCTCAGGGTTTTAAGTCATGTTTTGCTTGACAAGAGGATTCTGCTGCTTTAAACATTTGAAAGCCCCATTTTTTAGAATTGTTGTTCCTTCATTAATACCTGGTTTACAACTTCTACAGAAAAGATTAAAATTGTTTCTCTTTTGGAGGAACATAATCTATACTGTGTTTCTGTTTGGAATTGCATCAGGAAAGATCAGTCAGAAATTTCGAGGATGTCAGATTCATTCTAAACAAACATTTCCAGTGTCGAAGTTTTTCTGACTAGGAACCAGGACTTTTATTTGTATTAATAAAACTGACATGCTCTGACCACCCAGGAATCCACTGGAAAGTCCCTTTATTGAAAGCTTGCTTCCTCAGCAGTAAAGTGGGGATAATTTTACCTTCTTCAAAGAGCCATCATGGAACTCAGACAAGATGATGTTTGTGAATGTGCCAGATGCAGAGTGAGTACTAAGCAAACGGAAGCTCAGGGAGGGAGGTGCTTCCTGCCGCGAGCAGCTTTGTGAGGAGCAGCGATGGTGGCACTGCCGCATCCCTTGGGTCCACAGAGTAGCCAGAGTCTGAGACTCATTTGTGTGCTTTCTTTACCTCATTACAAGCACCCAAATATGTACATCATCACTCATTTTTATTTTGCCTTGAAGTTTATGTTTAGTTCATTAAGTATAACGTTCTTGTAATGCCTAATAAATTGTGCAGATTCACTTCCCTACTGCTCTGAAACATGAACTACTATTTCGGCCCCATATTCAGATTTTAATGGAGGTTGCAAAGCATGTTTAAACACAGTTCCTGGGAAGACCTTTTCAATTTCGCTATGTGAAATACGTATAATAGTCACATACCAATAGGTTAGTAGGAGTTGGTGCTGGAGAATCAAAGAGAAATAAAGAAATCCTTCCCTCTATTAACTATTATTAATATCAGTAACATCATTAATATTATTATAATATTATGAGTACCATTAATTATTAGAAGAAAAGGTGGTAGCCAAAAACAGTTGGTTCTGGCTGTCCTGCACCTGAACTCCTTCCTTTGTCGAGGTATTTCCCATAATCTGAGTCTTCCTAGGAGGCGGAACATGTCTCTCCCAACAAAAGCAAAGGGCCAAATGCTTGCTTTCCCCACTTTTGCCTTTGGTCCCTAAGCAAACGAATACATTTACTACTGTCTGAGGCTGTGAGTAGGTGCCGAGTGGGGACTCCCTCCTGCAGCAGCAGATTCAGCTGACAAGGCCACGGGCGCTCATGCGGGGCTGCCCTATTTGCATCTGTATTTCTGGTCCTGCATTAAAGCAAATAACTAGTTTATTTTGATAGTGACGTTAGTCATCTGCTCTCTCATTTTGAACTTTTACAATTGGACATAATAAAATTGGGTTAGTTTCCCAGCGAGCGTGTTGGTTTGGGCTTCTCCCTGTATATTTTAGCAGCTTGTTACTAAATCTCATTTGAATGTAAGATGACACATGCCCTTGATGATTCTTTCGCCATGGAATGTTATCTATGTAAAACAATTATATGTTGAGGGATGAGGTAAAAGTTATTTGTTCTACAACTGATATATAGCTTCTTTAAAATATGTTTGCAGTATAGATTTCTATGATAGTATTATCATTTACATTTATTAATATTTGAATGCATATCTAATTTTTGCACTAGAATTTTCCTGAAAAAAAATAGTACATTCCCTGTGTTTTAAGTCAAATTAAAATTGTTGCAGCAGGAGGGCTGTTGGGAGGGACATGGAATACTTTTTGGTCATTAAAGAAAAATAGCCTCCCAAGAACCTGAGCAACTAAGAAAACTAAATGAAACTCTCTGAACTAAAGTTATGCTTTCATCCCTTTTATTTGTGTTTTAAAAACAAAGGAAACACTCTGTTTTATAGCCAAAGATGTCTGTTTTTAAATTGTTCTTTTGAATATGGTGAATTATTAAAATACCATTATAGATTATGTATTATTAATATATATAACCCCCTGTATAGATTGCAGACTTTTAAATAATAACAGCTTAAAGAAGCAGAAAAAGTGAGCTTTATTTACTTCACTTGTTTATGTATTAATGTCTGAGAAATTTTTTGATGCTAGGAAAATGGACAGTAATAATCATAGTATAAATTATACCAATAAACTAATGGTTGTTGGCTTTATTTTATTTCAGGTAGAAAATGTTTTAATCTTAAATGGCTGCTTTGGGTAGCTGGAATCAAGGAACATGCACCTAGTAGCCTTCTGTGAATAATTTGTTTAGTTGACCCAAACAACTATAAGAAAAAAGAATTTTGCCAAAGGGGATTTAAATGAAAGAATAAAAGCTAATTCTGAGCTTTGGCTGCAGTTATTTAAGTAATAAACAGAGGACAAGCCACTATAAATTGATGATATAATTGAAAATAATATGTATCTTTGAAAGATGGACAATGGTTGAGAAAAAAGGTGTCAGATATTCTTACTGTAATAAGCATATTAAATATTAACTAAATTTTGCTTTGTTTTGCCAGATACTGTAAATCTAGTTCCTATCTTTTGAGAAAGTAGCAGGATCAAAGGAAAAGTGTTTCTGTTGTTTTTAATTGGAGTAGCCACATACATTGTTACACCAAAGTATAGGACTCAGTAGAAAGGGAAAAATAGGAGGCGCAGAAGGGGAGAGTTTCTGAAGGAACACAGTAGTCTGGCATGTAGGCGAAAGGGGTGACCTGCAAGGAGCTGGCTGTTCTGGCCAGGTCCAGAGAGGGAAGGGTGAGTAATGGCAGGTTTAATACAGAGCAGAAGTGCCTTAAGGAAGAAGCTCTAAGAAACTAAACTTATTTCAGTAATAAGCCTTTTTCTCCCGAGACATAAAAGTAAGACATTGTCTCTCAGTGCATCAACTCACACTAATACAGGGGAAGACAAACTTTAAAATAATAAGATTGAAGTTCAGTGTTTAACAAAAGGTGAAAAATTTGGAGCAGTTTCAGTGGGGAATGTTTTCAGGAGTAGACATTAACTGAATTGTGAGTGATGGTGACAGTCACTTGGAAACAAGGAGCAATAATTTGGAGGTGGACTAACCTTTACTGGGCTTGGCTGTTTTGGAATAGTTGTGGGAAAGGTCTTGGCTGGACGATCAGCGCGGTGGATAAGGTGACAGACCCATGTCACTAGTGACACCATTGCTGGCCATGGCCTAGAGATAGTTGCTCGTGCTCCTCTGGGCTCTGGTCGCCGCATAACCTTACAGGCATCACAGTGAAGCCTCTCGACCACACTGAAAGCCAGGTTGCCAGGAAGTAAAACGAGCAGCACAAGTGCCACCTGCCACGTGCTGTGACCTGTGGCTGAGCACACGTGCACACCATGCATGTAAGAAGCTGTTTGTTACAATAGCTTTTCAGCAGACAGCAGTGTATCTTAAGGAAGGGCATTTACTTAAATTGTACAAAGGTACCATATTATACCCACACTGTGGCAGCAGTTTTTAGAGACATGTATTGGTAACAGTCCCAGTTGTGTTTAAAAACACATGTGCACAGAGAGAGAGGTTTTAAGGAACTAGACCAAAACACTCACAGTCTTGGTAATTGAATCACAGAGATTTTTATTTTCATTTGGATGCTCTGAAGTTTTTCAGTCTCTTGAAATGAACAGCTGTGGTCCAGTCCACTTTCTGGATTGTGTTGTGGGGTGGACGTCAGGGCGTCGATGGAAAGGCATAGAAGGAGAATTGCTCCAAACACACTGGCCACCTTCCGTCTTGTCCTTGCCTCACCACATCCCCGGAAAAGCCCTAATCTGAGAACTCAGTATCTGTTTTGCATTGAAATTACATTAAAAAATTTTTAATCAAGATATTCCACCTAATGGACCTGGAAACCCTTTTTGCCCCCTCATATAATCATTGCAGCTCTTTCACTCATTCTCGTATCAGGACCTCCCCTTGCACCAGCATCAAGTCAACGAATGGTTTGTATTCCTGCGTAGTTAGAAAGTGGACTTGGAGGAGGGGAAGGCCACAGACGCTGTGGGCAGGTACAGTGCAAACAGTCGTGATCCCTGTTGTCTGACCACTGTGCACACACACTTGTGTTGATGTAGTAATTTAAATTGATTGACAGAAGCATTGACTTTATCCTTTTTTCTTGTGACCAAGAAATATATTCATCAATTTTGTATATTCTA
The DNA here is from genome assembly GCF_040802235.1 of Manis javanica. Taxonomy (NCBI): domain Eukaryota; kingdom Metazoa; phylum Chordata; class Mammalia; order Pholidota; family Manidae; genus Manis; species Manis javanica. Next base: position 726,628 of record NC_133170.1, on the reverse strand, counting down.
AATAAACTTGATTCATTTAATGTATTGAAGAACAGTTTAGAAATAGGTATCAATTTGACTTAGTGACTAGCAGCAGTACATTTATGTGTATGTTTGTAAACATCTTTACCTTTCAATTAATAATTTAATAGTATTGAGATTAAAGTCTTAAAAACAAGTTTTTGTGTTTTTGTGAAAATTACCAGTCTGTAGAACAGACCTCTCCCATATTTATTGCTTATGAATGGAATAATAGCATTGTAAATACGAAAATTAAATTCCAAAACTGAAAACATACATAACTGATTTTAGTTTCACAATAAACTTTTTTTATTACATCACTATTACTTAACTTGTTTTATAACTGGAGGTTTATACCATTTGATACCCTTCACCCATTTCACCCACCCCTCATCTCCTACCTCTGGAGACCACCAATCTGTTATCTTTATGAGTTTGGTTTTTTTTTTTTATTGTTAACTGTTTTTGTTAGTTTAGGTTCCACATGTAAGTGAAATCATATGGTATTTGTCTTTCTCTGATTTATTTCACTTAGTATAATAGACAATCTGTTTACAAATAGCCAAATTGATTTCTTATTTATGGCTGAAAAATAATCAGTGTGTGTGTGTGTGTTTATATATAACTACAGTTTTCTCAATACCATATACTTGAAGAGACTGGCCTTTCCCCACCATATATTCTTGGCTCTTTGTCATAAATTAATTGACAGTATATGTGTGGATTTATTTTGGGGCCCTTGATCTGTGTGTCTTTTTTTATGCCAATACCATATTGTTTTGATTACTAGAGTTTTGTATTAAAGTTTAGAATATATATGTGGGTGTATATACACACACACACACACATGTCATGTTTTCTTTATCCATTCCTTTGTTGATGGACACATAGGCTGTTTGCTTATCTTGGCTATTATAAATAATGTTGCAGTGAACATAGGGGTACATGTATTTTCAAGTTAGTGTTTTCATTTTGTTTGGATAAATACCCAGAGATGGTACTTCTGTTCTTAACTTTTTGAGGACCCTCCATTCTGCTCTGCATAGTGGCTGCACCAGTTTACACTCCCACCAGCAATGCACAAGGGCTCCCTTTTCTTCACATCCTTTCCAGACCTTGTTATTTCTTATCTTTTTGATACTAGGCATTCTAACAGGTATGAGGCGCCATCTCATTTTGGTATTTCCCTGATGATGCATCTTCTCATGTCTGTTGACCATCTATATGTCTTCTTTGGAAAAATACCTATTCAGATCCTCTGCCCATTTTGTAATCAGATTGGGTTTTTGTGTTTTTTTTTGTTATTTCATTGTAAGAGTTCTTAATAAATTTTGTGTATTGACTCCTTATCAGATCTATGATTTGGAAATGTTTTCTCCTATTCAGTAGGTTTCCTTTTCATTTTGTTGGTGGATTCCTTTCCTGCGCAGAAGCTTTGTGGTTTGATGTAGAAGCACTTACTTATTTTTGCTTTTGGTGTCAAATCCAAAAAGTTGCCACCAGCAGAGGTGTTAAGGAACTTACTACTTAACGTTTTTTTCCAGGAGTCTTATGGTCTCAGCTCTCACATTCGAGTCTTTGATCTATGCGGAGTCAATCTTTCTGTGTGGGTGTGAGGTAGGGGTCCAGCCTCATTCCTCTGCATGTGCCTGTGCAGTCGGCCCCGCACCATGTATTGAAGAGACCGGCCTTTCCCTGCTGTATCTTGGCTGCTTTGTTGTAAATTTATTGAAAGTATATATGTGTTTTTATATCTGGGCTCTCAATTCTGCTCCATTGATTTATGTGTGTATGTTTTTATGCCAGTGCCATATTGTTTTATTTATTACAGTTTTGTAATATAGTTTAAAATCAGGAAGCCTGATGCCTCCAGCTTTGTTCTTCTTTCTCAAGGTTCCTTTGGCTACTCAGGGTCTCTCCATACAAATTTTAGGACTGTTTGAAGGAATAAAATAGCAGTAGACTCAGTCACCCAGAAGGACAAGTGGTTACCAAAGGGAAGGTGTTGGGGGGAGGGATTAAGGGGCACTGTAATTCACACTCACAATATAGGTAGATCACAGGGAAGGCAGTGCAGCACGGAGAAGACAGGTAATGACTGTAACATTTTACTACGCTGATAGGCAGTGACTGCAATGGAGGTGGGGACGGGGGTGAGGACTTGATAATATGGGTGAATGTTGAAACCACTATGTTTGTTGTTTACGTGAAACCTTTTAAGATTGTATGTCAGTGATACTTTAATAAAAAATTAGGGCTGTTGTATTTCTGTGAAAACTGCAATTATAATTTTGATTGAATCTGTAGATTGCTTTTGGACATTTTACCAATATTAATTCTTCCAAGCCATGATACTTTGACAATGAACTTTTGATAGTATTTATATAGATGAATATGAATGGTATGAAATACATAAACTATAATTTCAACATTGTCTTTCATGATTCAGTACTCAGTTATTCTTGATTAAATTCATTTCAAAATGTCAATCATTTCCTGAAAGGATATTAATTTGAAACAATTTATATATACTGCACATCAAAATTTGGTTCAAATATAGACATGTTTATATGACATCCATAAAATATCAAATCCTAGGAGAGCTCTACCATAAACTCTAAAGATATTGATCAATATTTGAGTTACTAATCAGTAATTAAAGCCTTTTAATATATTCTTTCCTGTCTGGATGCCTGTGTTCTGTCTCAGTGCCACATATTCTCACTTATAAGAGAGAATAGTACCTGACTTTCTACAGCTTTTGATACCTACCCACTCAACATATGTTTCGTTACACTCCAGAGCATATGAGTAAGTAGGGTACGATAATGGAGAAAAGAGAAACATGACTTCTTAAACATAGACAGACAAAATGTGAATTCAGCTAAAAAGCCAGCCTTACCAAATTTGTAGTGTTTAGATTCTTAGACTGAATATGAGAGAATGTATTGTGTGTAATTAGCAAATCTGGTAAATGCTTGAGTAGCTTCAGAAAGTACTGTAGAGTATGGCACTTGCCTGTAAGAGAATGTCCTGTTGTGTTTAATAATGATATTTCATCTGTTAATAAAAGATTCTTAGCTGACCTTCATTGAAGGTAGAGAATTAACAATGAAATATATTGAACTTCAGTTACCAAAAGTGTTCAGTACAGTTGAATGATTTGATTCACAAATACAAGCAGGGAAATTTCCAAAACAGTTTCCAAACACTCTGAAATGAAATGAATGTGAGATTTGCTTGCACTATTTTGCTTAATATTTCTGTACATTGATCTGGAGCTTTGGTATTAGGAGGGCACGTTTCCTATTATAAAGAATATACCCAAGTGTCAGAAAATTCCCTCTACTTCTATGTTCCGTAGGTGGTTTCAGACACCGTCGCAAGTGTTCTTCCACGCGGCCACTGAACACGGGGGGAAGGACGCGTACCCGGGGCAGTGCCTTTGGGAGGGCTGCGAGCCCTTCCAGCGGCAGCGGTTCTCCTTCATCACCCACTTGCAGGTACGTTTCCTGGGACTGTCGGCTCAATAGTTCATTTGGGTTGCATGAGAGATGTTGATGCAGATTCTTTTCTTTCCTTTCTTCTTTCTCAAAAAGGATAAGCACTGTTCCAAGGATGCCCTGCTTGCTGGACTGAAACAAGACGAACCGGGACAGGCAGGAAGCCAGAAACCTTCTACCAAGTAAGGAACATGTTGCACACACAAAAGGAAAGCTCTGGAAGCTAGGTGACCTGTGATGGTGAAAGGCAGCCGAGCTTCCTGAGAGGAAGCCTGGGTGCCATCCAGCTCTGCCACTCGCCAGTTAGATGCCCCTAAAGGATGGCAGACGGCCTAGGAGAAGTGCTCTGTGAACTGGAAACGCATGTGTGGTTCTTTGTCCTTTGGGAGACTAACTGAACGTGTATTTGTTAATGGCAAAGAGACTTCGTTTGACACCTTCTCTGCGGGAGGCCACGGGGGCATGGGAGGGTTGTGTGTAAGAGCGTACATGTCACATGCACCTGTTTTCATGACCACATACTGCAATTCATTTAGTCAGGTTGTAGTTAATTGTAGATCCTTATTGTAAGGTCCTTATTGAATTTACATAGTATCTCATATTCGGCTTCTAACTAAGGACTTTAGTTGTAGATTCTAGAACCTAAACAATATTTTTAACTCTCAAAATGTGAAAATAATTAGTCACCATTTACTGAGATACTACTGTGTACTGGGCATTGTGCCAGACAGGGAATTCCAGAAACAAGATACAGTCTGTAGCTTCACAGACCTGAAACTCTAGAAGGAAAACGAGAGCAGAGGAATATAGAAGCTGCTGACGTTCTTCATTCACTCCCTTCCTATTTAGTGAGCACCGACCACGTGCTGGGCAGTAGCATGCAGTAAGTCTGAAGTACGTTTTGCTGAGGGGTTTAAGTAATTCTTACTCCACAGTGTAATAAGTACTCAAATGAAGGTGTGCACAAGGCTCTGTGGGAGCCCACTGAGACCCCCTTGGGAACCAGGGAGGACTTTCTGGGGAATAAGCACATTCAAACTGAGACCCGAGGCTGAGGAGTGATTAGCTGACAGTCTCATTAGCCACATCATGGTTTGGGTTTTCTCCAAAAGGCAATGGAAAGTCATTTTTCTGCCAAATACCTTCTTCTGTAATTTTCACTGTATTTAATTTGTATATATTATGTAGCTTACAAAGACTTTTTGGAATACGTTTGGTTTTGCTCAAGTTTTGGAATACGTTTGGTTTTGCTCAAGTTGGAGGAAGAGATATGTGGTGTATCAGTTAGTCAATCAGAAATGTTTGTCACGTATACCTAAAATCTAGTAACAGTTTATATCTATAGATAGATGACCTTATCTGTAGACATCTATATGTAGATATAGATATGAACTGTTTACAGTTTAAAGACTGCTTTTATGTTAACTTATTTAATATTCAGAATTAGTTCACTTATGTAAACAAGTGCCAGAAGTAGCCCCACGTTACCGATGTGAAACTGAAACTCAGAGGGGCAGACAGACACCCCGAAGCACGCAGCCGGGGTCGGTGTCGGGGGCAGGCAGGGCTTCCTTACGCCCACCGGGGTCGCCACGCTGCCCGCCGCCGCCTCACGTGGCGCAGGGGACATGAGTGTGGCTCCCCTGGCCGACCGCGTGCATCTCCACGGTCTCTCCATCCTGAGTCTGTCAAAAAGGACAGTGGAACTATACCGGAAGATGGATTGAAATCATTAAGTGATGATGAAAAAGAAGGTGATATAACAAAGTGATCATTTGAAATGCAGTGTTTAGCATGATTTCCGACTATTATCGTACCAGGTCATCTTTCCGTGCTTAGGTGATGTCAGCTCACTTTGAGGCGCTGTTGGGCAGTGGCGATCTGCAGCTGGAACTGGGGGCTGTGCCCGTGGGCGGCGCCCCCGCTTCTGCCCTGAGAGGCCCCGGTGCCGTGAGCCGGTCTTGGTCGCGGGCCCACAGCCGAGCGGCTCCGCCAGAGCCCGTGCGCCCCCCTGCCAGCCGGATAGCGGCGCCCCGCCCCGGTGCCAAGGGCGGGGGAGCCCGGGCCACCCTGTGACAGCCTCTCTCTCTGCCCACCTAGGCAGCCAGCTGCGGTGGGCGCGGGCCCGACTCCCAGAGCACAGAAGACCATCGTCAACCACCCCAGCGCCGCCCTCATGGCGCTGAGGAGGGGGTCGCGGAACCTCGTCTTCCGGGATTTCACAGTGAGCATGCGCGGAGTGCCTGGCCCGGGTGGGGGGGGTGGGGGCGCGGTCCTGCCTGGGCGGGTCCCCACTCCCCGCTCTCTTCTTTCTCTTCAAGGATGAAAAAGAGGGACCAATAACGAAACACATCCGTCTAACAGCTGCCTTAATACTGAAAAACATTGGTAAATATTCAGAATGTGGTCGCAGGTGAGTGATCTGTTTTCCGTAGCCACAGTGAACGTAGGTTATTTTACTTTTACATCTAAGTTAATAAGATTTTTGTATTTTAGTCACCGTTTTTCCCGTTAGTAAGAATGTCAAAAGCCTATGCCATCATGATCTCTTAAAGCCAAAAAAGTAGAGAGAAGTTGAAATGACCAGAAGATGTTTTTTTAATTTGTCTTCTTAGGTTAATTTTCTTGTTGGCCCTAGAATTTAGAGCAAAAAGGTAGGTCTACCAAAGAGAAAACCTAGGAGTTTCCTGCTTAGGGGAGTTACTTGGCCATTCGAAGGTGTGGCATTAGAAGAGAATTTACTTTGATGCTCGGCATGTTCCTGGAGCTGTCAAAGTCATAGATGTTGCTAAGATTCACCATGACACCCTGGTTTTAGAAGTTACTTCCTAACGGACGTGGGCGAGAGGAAACTCAAGACCGAGATCCGGAGGAACAGAATGGCGACCGATCCTCGCAAGGTCAAGCGGGCCGGCCTGCTGATGCCTCTGGGGCCTTATCTCCTTGGAGCCAGTTTCTAGCATTTCTCCCGCATCTTGAACTGACCCCTGGGCAGACTCCTTCAGCGAGGAGCTGCTCTCGGAGGCGCCTCGCTTTCAGCTGGCGACTCTTGGAGTCTCTCCCTCTCACATGCTATTGTCCCCCCACTCGGGGTCTTGAACCTATGACCTTAGTGCCCCTGCATTTGCCCTGCCCTGGGTCTCCTTGCAGTGACCTTCCAGCCACATTTCCCAAACACGAAAGCAGGGCTGTCAGTTATAAGAAAAAAAGTAATGAATTTGACTATATCAAATGTCTAAAACTTTTGTAAATTAAAGATGAGTAAACCTGAAAACTAAAGTTAAAAGAAGTATTTGCAGTGACCAAAATTACTATATCTAGTTTTTTATTCTTACAGATGAATAAGAAAAATTCTTAACATTCAAATTAAAAAGCAGACAGCTTTTCAGAAAAACGGAAACAGGAATAGGATAACAACAATCTTCCTGCCTCATTAAAGCACAGTTTCTTCCTGTCCTCTCTGTCCCCCGTGCCCCCACCACTGCTCTTTGTCTTCAAAGCCCACATCTTGGGTTCAGCCTGTCCGCGTGCACACTGCTGACCTGACCGCGCTGACCCCGTGTCGCTCCCCCTGCCCTGAACCCTCCCCCCTGCGCTGCTGGCCTCTGAGTGTCTGGAAACCCTTCTGAGCCAGCTCTGTGCCTTTGCTATGCTGTGTTCCCCTTCCCACCAAGTATGTTCTTCTCTATTCTTTTGACATGTCTGTCTTCCAACATTTAATCTCGTTGTTTTGTAAATATTTTTTATAGTTTTCCCCCTGCTGACCTATGTGCACATTTCCTGTGATTAATCTTTGCCACCTGAGCACCTAGCTCATTGCCCAGTACATTATGGGCGACCCTTACTTCCTGTCCAGCCTTTAAGATCCAACTCAGGGTTCCCTCTTCCTTTCCTGACATCTTCCTCCGGCCTCACACCAACCTAGGGCACCGCTAGTGCCTCTCCCACCCCACAGATTGCACATTATCAGCTTAGCTGCCGCAATCTTTGAAAGGAGGAATTGAATATTTTTGGTTTTGTGTCCTCAGTGTCTACATAGTGTTGGGAATGTGATCGTGATTCATTAAGTGATTGATTGATAGGCAGATGGAAGGAAAGAAATCTCACAGACTCATTTTTCCCTGGAGTTGTAGTCTGGAATTTGTGTAGGACATTGGAACTCTAAATGTGATTTTATAACTTTTTCTTAGGGCTTTTTCCTCATGTTCAAATTACATATTCTTAGGCTTAGAGCAAAGCCCCTTTGGCTAGGTCAATATAATTATGGAGCCAGAAGTTTTCATTTTGACTTTTTGTTTTGATGTTGATTTTGTTATTTTATTTAACTCTAAACCTTCCAGATGTCTGCTGGCATCTGCAGTTACTCTGATCTTGCAAGTGTAAAATCGAAAGAATTAAATCAATCCATTAAATTCTCCCCATTCTCCCACCCAGCCTGGGCTGAGATCCTCTTACAGGACCTGTATTGACCATCTCCAGTAATGGGAAGTTAGTGCTGGAGCAAAAATACTGACGGAATCTGGTGAAGTCCACATATGTGCAGAAAAGAATATATGAAATCAGCTGCAGAGATAATTCTCTGTTGATATTTCTCATCTCTGATGTAGTAAGTTACAGAGTATGACTTTTTTTTAGACCAAAGCTGATTCTATTTGCAAAAAGAAAATTTCAGGTCAGTAGGAAGGTATAGAGAAATTTACCTTCATTCTTACAGTAAGGTATACTAAACAGTATGAAATGTCAGCATTTTTTAAATTTGAAATTCAGAATCTGTTTGAATAATTTAAAATGTTTAAATGTAGTTTATCTTTTTATGATTACTTTTGAGCTCTGAAGAATTGCTGAATATTTCTCTCCTTTTGATACATATTTTTTTATCAATGTAATACATGAGTCTTATTTTAAAATCAAATGATACTTTTATATACACTAATCATGAACAAACCAAAAAATAAATCAAGAAAGCAATTATATTTACTATAAATCAATAGATAAAATACTTAGCAATCATATTAACCAAGGAGGTAGAAGATTTATTCACTGAAAACTACAAAACATTGCTGAAAGAAATAAGACAAAAATAAGTGGAAACACATTCTATGTTCATGGACTGGCAGGCTTAAAATGTATACAGTACTACCCCGAAGCAGTCTGCTGGTTCAGTGCAACTCATCAAAATCCCCATGACATTTTTTGCAGAAATAGGAAAATCCATTCTAAAATTCATATGGAATCTCAACCCTGAGTGGCCAAAACTATCTTGAAAAAAAACGAGGAGGACTCATCTGTTCTGATTTCAAAATCTACTGGAAAGCTACAGTAGTCAAAACAGTGAGGTACTGGGATAAAGACTGATGTATCGACCAATGGAACAGAATAGAGAGCCCATACCTAAGTCTTGGCATATGTAGTTAAATGATTTTCAAGAAGGGTTTCAGAGAGTCTTTTCAACAATGGGGTTAGGAAAATGTATATTCACATGCAAGAAAATGAAGCTGAACACTTACCTAACACCGTATACAAAAATTAACTAAAAAATGGATCAAAGACCTAAATGTAAGAGCTAAAACTCTTAATCTCTTAGAAGAAAACAGGGGGAAAGCCTCATGACCTTGGGTTTGACTCAGATTTCTTGGACACCAAGGCACAGGTAACAAAAGAGAAAATAAACTGGATTCATCAGAATTAGAAACTTACATATCAAAGGACACTACCAATAAAGATAAAAAGGCAACCCACAGAATGGAAAATAATTGCAAATCACATAACTGATACAGGGGCTAATGTGTCTAGAACATATACAGAACTCTTAAAACTCAATAACAAAAAACAAACCAATTCAAAAATGGGCAGAGGACTTGAACAGACATTTTTCCAAAGAAGATAAACAAATTGACAATCAGCACATGGAAAGGTGCTCGACATGACTAATTATTAGGGAATGCAAATCAAAACCACAATAAGATACCACCTCATATACATTAAGATACATGGAGATGTGGAGAAATTAGAACCCTTCTGCATTACTTATGAAAATATAAAAGGATGTAGCCACTGTGGGATACAGTATGGCAGTTCCTCCAAAAATTAAATATAGGATTACCACTTGATCCATCAATTCCATTTCTGGGTATATACACAGGAGAGATAAAAGCAGGGAGTTGAACAGATGTTTATGCACCATTGTTCATACCAGCATCATTCACGATAGGCGAGAGATGGAAGCGACCCAAGAGGTCCAACAACAGATACATGGGTGGCTGAAACGTTGTGTCTGTTTATACAGTAGGTTGTTACACAGCCTTAAAAAAGAAGGGAATTTTGACATGCTGCAATATGGATGCATCTTGAAGCCGTTATGCTAGGTGAAATGAGCTGGACACCAAAGGACAAATACTGTGTGACTCAGTCAGTGTATCTGAGGGTCCTTGAGGGTCCAAGTGCATTGACGTGGACAGTGTAACAGTGGCCACCAGGCCCTTGAGGGGATAGGGTGTCAGTGTATAGTGGGCAGAGGTTGGTTTTGGGATGATGAAAAAGTTCTGGAGATGGACAACATTGGTGGTGCAGAATGTGAATGTACTTAACGCCACCGAACTGTACACTTAAAAATGGTTGAAATAGTAAATTTTGTATTATGTATATTTTGCCACCATTTAAAACTAAAAACAATAATGGAGGGATTTGGGGATAAATGGGTGATGACTGCTAATGGGTGTTGCGTTTCTTTTGGGATTGGTGAAAATATTCTAAAATTGTGATGATGGTTGCATAGTTTTGTGATTATCCTAAAAACCACTGAATTGTTCACTTCAAGTGGGTGAATTTTATGATATATGAATCATTACTCAAAACTGTTAAAAAATAAATTTTGAAAAATTAAGTGCTGCTAAAATTTAATTCTTCCTCTCCACCTTTAAAGGGGAGCTTTCAACAGTTTGAACTGATTTTTCTATTTGCCTCCGTATTTCTAAATACTATGCTTATGTTACTATTTCTTGATTTACCTAATCTACACATTATCTGTTGACAATCTTTCTAAAGAATTGAATACTTTTAAAACCTGTTTTCTAACCACTTCTGCTTTTCTCATAATATTGTTCCATCACAGTTTTGATTAAATCTTAAATCAGATATTATTGTCAGATTGTTTGGAGCTGAGCTAGGTGCTCCTATCATTACATTTTTCTTTCTTTGTTTTTCTGGGGTTAGAGATCACCTTAGTTTTTGTTTAGCTTTTTATGGACCTAATGGTGACTTTTCTCTATATATCAGTCAGTGTCTCTCAAACCTGTATGTAAACTGTCTAGATGCTCAAATACAGTTGTTAAACCTCTGTCACTTTAACATTTTTCCCTGTGATCTAAACTGCTTGCTTTCCAGGCCCGTTATATGACTGTTCTCGGGAATTCCTTCTGTATTGAATCTCTTAACCTCCTTCACTTGATTCACTCCCTCATCATGCCAAAGCACATTCTCCAATAATTTTAAGAGCTTACTTTATCTGCCAGTGTCTTAGCCTACTCCTGTGCTGGGTAGTTTGACTAGATACAGAATTCTAGGTGGAACAGTCATTTTCTTTTAAAAATCTGAGGACATTGTACTGTCTCCTAACACAGCTTTGCTGTTGAGAAGTTCAGTGACATTCTGGTTCCCATTCCTTATATGTGATTAACTTTCCCCCCTCTGGAAGCTCTTTTTAATGTTTTAAAATTTCTCATCTTCTTGAGTTTCATGATAACATGTCTTCATGTGGGTGTTTTGTTGTCACGGAAGTGGATATTTCATTCTGGTGGTTCCTTTCAGTCAGGAGATTAATGTCCATCAAAAATGGAGATTATCGTGAATGTTTCTTTTTATAATTCTGTGCCATCCACTATCCATTTTCCATTTCCTGAACTCGTTTTTTTGGATGCTAGACCCTTACAGATTGATCCTCTAATTCTCTCTTAGCTTTCATTTTTGTCTTGTTTAATCTGTTTTCTGGTAATTTCCTTGACTTTACCATCGAATCTATTGAATTTCACTTCAGCAATCCTGCTTTAAAACCTTAGGCCCCTTTCTGAGTGTGAACATTCTGCTGACATGCTGAGTATAGTGATGCAGGGTCCTCTCTGAGAATTTTAACGCTGGTATTTTTGAAGTTTCTTCTGTTTCTGGTGTAGTTGCTGGACAGTATGCCTGGCTGTATACTTGTTTTTTCCTCAGATATCTGAGGATTTTTGTCTTTGTTTTCTATTGTAAAAATAGAACACCTAAACCAGTTGGCGCTCTCCGTGCGTGATCCCCACTTGTCGCTACTGATTCCCATTTTGGGAAGACTGGTGAAACAGTTTGTTTATTGGAAGTCTCCAAATATCAGTCTCTATTTTGAGATAGATGATTTTTCCAGTAAAAAATACACACACACACACACACATATGCACACACATTTCTATTGGGCTTTTACAAGAAGGATTGGTGATTCAAAGAATATTATAACTTTAGTACATAATGCCAAGCAATTCCAAGAGATTTTATCAATTAACACTCCCTCCAGCCAACGTATGAGAGCCTCAGTTGCTCCAGATAGTTGGTATTGTAGTATTAATATTTAATTTCGATCATTTTTGGGCATGCATTTTACCCACACATGGAAACTACATAAAAGCAAATAGCCAAAAATCCAGAAAATAAAAAAAGATACCAGCTCCTTAGTCATCAGTCTCAATATCTTCTTCCAGTTGTAAAACTCTTCCTTGTTCTGCTGTGGTAAAAGTGACTATTAAAATTTGGCCTTGAATTTGTGTTGTTCCCCATAAACTGCTTCTTTACGTGATTTTCATCCAAAATTGAAGTCTGTCTCCTTCCTTTTGCCCTGGAGTCCCTCTTCTCCGGGGTGGTTTCGGTGCGGGTGCTGCCCTTCTTGGGGAGTCACATGCTGGCCGACTCACTCTGCTCCGACCTGTGATGTGGAGACCTGGCGCGACTGGTCATGCCCACCCACGGCCACTCGCCCGGCTTCTCTCGCTGGCAGTCTGCTAATCACCTGTCTGCCAGCTTCCCCACTTCCCGGGGGATTTTGACCGCTTTTCTCCTCTGCTCTCAGCATTACCCTTTGCTTTGCTAAGACAGGCTCACGTCTATAATTTTTGCCTTCTATAAAGAGCTACATCAATATTATAATTTGGGTATAAATTTTATTTTTTAAACTTACAAATTAAGAAAAACCAGGTTCTTTATGGAGTGATGTGGTATTCAGGTGAGAGTCGAGCTAAAATGTTGCCTGGTTTCACTTTAATGAAGGGAAGAAATTTTAATCAGACCTAGAATACAATTTTTATTTTCAAGTCATCTCTTAAAAGCAGCCATTTTGTTCCTCTCTAGCATTTTCTGCCATGCTCTGTATTTTTATTTATTTTATTGTGGCAAGGACCCCTAGCGAGAGGCCTGGCCCCCCGGCCCTGTGGCGTCCGGCATGTGATTGCTGGCTGTCGCCGCAATGCTGAGCAGCCCGTGTCTAGAGCCGACTCGTCTCACTTACCTAGAACTTCGTGCCCGCTGATGTCTTACTTCCGTCTCCCCTCTGTCCCCGGTAACTGCCATTCCACTCTTGGATTCTGTAAATTTGACTGTGTCAGAAATAGGATCTGAATTTTCTAAAAGCATGAATGAAGATTGGTATGGTCTCCCATGTTTAAAAAGGCACCACGGGACAAGGGCAGCTAAGTGGTAACTGCCTGATTCTGGCAAGGCTGCTTCCTGACTCCACGTCATCTCAGTTCGGAAGGCCTCGGGTCGGCCTCACTGGGCTCAGCTGTAAGTTGGCCAGGCCGGCCCGCTCGTTGCCCAGCCCCCCTCTCTCCCGACAGTGTCATGTTGACATTCAGGGCGTGCAGCTGCGCGCTCGCGTTCTTTGAACTTGCAAGATCCGTAAGGAACCATCGCTGTGATCTTGGATACTGATGAGCTTCTGTGTGTTTTCTTCCAGATTGTTAAAGAGACATGAAAACAGCTTGTCCGCGCTAGCCATCAGCAACATGGAAGCTTCCTCCACCCTTGCCAAATGCCTTTATGAACTTAATTTTACAGTTCAGAGTAAAGAGCAAGACAAAGACTCAGAAATGCTGCAATGAAAAATAATTCCACTTCTGTAGTGATGCCTCAAAGAGCGTCAGATACATTTCACATCTGTCACTGAAGAAGCGCGACGTCTTAATGGAACAGAGACCATAGAATGAATTATTTTATCTCCTCCGTGATGCTAGAGGAAGCTTCGTATTCTGATCTCTGAGCGAATCCCTTTGTTCTCTGTTTAAAAAAAAAAAATCTAGAAAGAAAAAGAAAAAACTGCCGTGGGATTGTCAACCAGCTTATCTGCAGGATGCCTCCAGACCTGATAAATCCTGATGGAAACTGGTGTGATCAGAATTCAGTACCATCCACATTGGAATATACATGGAATATTGTAAAACCTACATGAGCAGATGAAATAGAAGCATTAAATATTTTTATCTATATCCAAAAAGGAGCACATTTTTATATTTACAAAACCGTTTAAGCTGGTTTGAATAATTAAAAAAAAAAGTTTCAGCACATCTATACCCCTGATCTCAGAGGGGCCACCGATATCTAGCTATGGATTGCGTGTTTTGTTTAGAAATCAGTAGCTTGGTTTTCTTACTTGAGCCAATATATTTTCACTTATTTATTATCATAAAAATTTACCAGTCTGAATAGATCTTGTAAATATTTGTGAATAGAAGGAACACCTTCCATACCACTGCAGCCACTGGAAATGCATTCTGTGGTGCCCTAGAAGCATTATGGGTAGGTCCTAAAGTTTTCTAGACTTTCCTGTCAATTGTAAGTAATTGTGATATACTCTATGCAGTGGACGGATGTTCTTTACATTTGTGTAAATACTTCTGCAAAGGTACTGATACTGTAAAGTCAGAACAGTTTTGTGGAACTGTGATTTTTTCTTTTATTTTCTTTTATTTTTTTTTTTGTATTATACACCTTGTAGAACTCATTTTGCTGGCTGAAAGAGTATGGAATAATATATCTTATGTCATTTTTTTAGAAGAAAAACTATTCGAAGGTATTTTTTGGTTTTCCCTGACATGTATCCGCTGTAGACGTTTGTCATGGGCAAGCTCAGAGCTTGCACCGAATTTTTTGTATTTGTAAATTGGTTTAAAAACATGGAATTTTATACAGGTTTTCTCCTGTGTTATATATGCATCATGTGCAGGTATGACATTTTCTTCACTACTTTTTCTATCTTAATACAGTGTGGGGTTCCATTGTGTCACTCTTCATTCTTAATACTGTACCACATTCCTGCTCACAAACTGCTCACCTCCTTAACTGTCTTTTTCCCAAGCGTGAAATGTATCCATTTATAACTGCCTATTGCTTGTTCTCTTAGCATCCAAACATGTGGAAGGCCTCCCAACCACCTTTCTGCTGTGTCCTTAGGATGTGCGGTAAAAGATAATAGACCTAACAGTTTATGTTCTAGAATGGCTTTATTCACTTTGGTGACTGTTTATAGTTTTTAAATAAAAGACTGAACATTTTCTTGAGTCCTCATTTCTGAGTATGCTTAAAACATTCTTCAAAAGGAGAGTTCGTTCTAAGTGCAGCTAAGGCGAGGTCCAGTCACCTGTTGGATCGTAGGTTAGTCATAATACAGTAAACAGAGGGCAGTTAAGTGGCCCTTTATTGGACAAATGAGCATGAGATAAATGGGCTACCACAGGATTTATTTTCCATTTGTTACGATGCAAAGCGAAGCCAGGTTGTCATTGGACACGGTGCTTTCTTTGGCTGTTCACACAGAGCCACATGCAGCCAGATCTTCAGCTTGAATTTGGGACAGAATCTTACGGTAAAAGGGCCTTAGTTTGGAGATAAAAAATGTTTTTAATGATTTGATTCAACTAGTATCCAAGGAAAATCAGTTTTCTCCCTGCAAGGGGCCCCGGCCCTGCACTCTGCCGCGTGTTGATGTCCGAGAAGCGCCCTGTCCGGCCTCAGCGATGACTATTTTCTGGGCTGGGTAGGCGTTCCTGGCCCACCTCCTGAGACTGGGGCTGCCCAGCAGACACCCCAGAGGTGTCATGGAAAACACCAAAACAGCCCTCAAATGCCCCCAAATGTACATCAGTTGGAGAATTTTCTATTCGTTGTACTTGCAAAATAAGGAAGTGCAATGGTAATAGAAAAGAGGAGAAATGTCAGGTGTGGACACACGGTTTTCCTCCTCTCGCCTCCCTGGGACGCGCGGCAGGCCTGGCTTCTGTGCCCACGTATAGGCGGGTCGTCGCTCCAGCGATGGTCTCTGCGGAGAAGTTTCCAAATGTGAGCGGATGAAACCGGGCACGACTCCCACTCGGGGCCTCAAGCTTCGTGGGGCTCATGACGAGGTAACGGGTCACCGGGCAGCGGCATTCCAGTGCCCGTCGCCCAAGTTCTGTGTTTCCTTCTCGTGAAAAGGCGCCCCCCGCTCAACGGAAACCTCGTCCCTGGTGGCGGCGTCTTGTCTGAGGCTCTGCGGGGGCACCGAGAGGCCCTGTGGGTGCCCGTCTGTGGCACTGAGGCTGCGCCCTTCGCCGGCGGGACCGGGTGACGAGCCGCCCGTGGAAGCTTGTCTTACTGCTTTACAGTCACGCCATGTGTGTGTTTTTTAACCCTGAAATGACAATGAAATGGTTTTTTAAGTGGGAATGTCAAACCTCATCACTGAGGCTGAAGCACCGGACGGAGGGCAAGGATGCCCTGTCACGGGAGACCCGGGACGCGAGCAGAGCCACGGGACTGGGGGGCACCCGGCGTGCCCGGGACCCTCAGACCAGGAGACCTACAGGAGGACGAGGTCCCGCGTGGACGCGGGAAGCTGCAGCTCACCTCCCACTCCGCATCAGTGCCTCGGGCAGGAAGGGCACTTGGCTCGGCGTGCCTGGCCCACGCGGGGCCGCCCGCGGGACTCACCCGTGTGCGGGGACAGGGCCGGGCCCATCGTGCGCCCCTGGGATGACCAGGCGGTGGCCCCGCGCTCGGCATGCAGGCTCCTGGATCCGGACGCCGGACGCCCCTTGGAAAGCGACATGCGAGTGGGTGACGGGCACTTCCCGGGGCAGAAGAGCGCTGAAGGGCACCCGGTGGGCGCTCCCCGCCGCGGGCAGCCGCTGTTCACGTTTCTTGAGTACACTGTGGACCTCGTGTGCGCAAGTACCAGTATTTTCTCATTTTTTACACAAAAGATTTCATACCATAAACGCTGCTTTAAAATTTTTTGATATCTTAACATCTCTCCATTTTGGTATCTCCTGCCTTCCTGTGGCTCTAGAACAGGGTCCATCCTGCGGCCGCGCTGTGACTTCTTAGCTGGAACCCTTCCCAGTGGGTCAGGGGGCGTGAGCTCGATTGCTTTTCTGCTTTGTATACACTACAAAAAGCACAGGTCCCAGTGCACAGCTTGAATTCTGACGTGTGTGCTCCTGTGACCCGTCACCCAGATCAAGACAACAAACCACCTGCTCCCAGCCCCCCGCCCGCCTCCCCTGCGGCGCCCACCAGTCTGTTCTCTATGCTTGAGTCTGTTTGTTTTTGTTTTTGTTTTGTATTGTAGATTCCACATGTGACATCATATATTTATCTTTAATACCGTTAATACCATTATTGTCACAAATGTCAAGATTTTCTTTTTTATGGCCAACTAATACTCCGTTGTGTGTATGTCCATCTTCATCTTTCATCTGAGGGACACTTAGGTTGCGTCCCTGCCTTGTCCGCTGTAAATAGCGCAGCAGTAGACATAGGGGTGCGCATATCTTTCAGAATTCGTTTTTGTTTTCTTAAGGTAAACTCCCAGAAGTGGAATTACTGGGTCATACGGTATTTCTATTTTTAGGTTTTTGGGGAGCTCCGTCCCTACGGCAGCAGAGCCCCAGGTTCCCGCTTGTTCCACCTTCTGGACACCAGCCATTCTGGCCGGTGTGAGGTGGGATCTCGAATTCCCTGATGTTTAGCAGCGTCTTTTCATGTGTGTTGCCCACCTGTGTGTCTCCTTTGGGAAAATGTCCGTCCAGGTGCTCCACCCATGTTTTGATTGGGTCATCAGGTCTCTTTGGTGGTGTGCGAGCTCTTCTGTTCCGCACATTCGGCACGTACCGTTCGCAAGACCTCCCACCGGCAGCGCCCGTCCTTTTCGTTTCGCTGATGGTCCTTCACTGCGCAGAAGCTTTTCAGTCCATGTTGTCCACCTGTGTTTGCTTTTGTTTCCCTTGCCTGAAGAGACATATCGACAGACAGTTAAATTGTTTCCACACTTTATGCTGGTCGCTAACGTTTGGTAATCACTTTCCTCTGTCAGTTCACCGTGCTAATAAGCATTTTACAGGTATTGTCTTAGTTCTTACAAAAACCCAGTGTAACAGCTAATGTTTTTACAAGTGGGCTAAAAAGGGTAGGTTACCTTTGCCAAGGTAATGTGGCAAGTGGGGCTGTTTAACCAGAACATGTGGAGCCTAATTACAGAGATTAATTGGGAGAATTCTTTCCATGGGGAATCAGACACAAAACAGCTATTTTTGGTTCACATTGCCCTGTGTTTGCTGTCTTGTTTCTATTAAGTGTTTTTTTCTATGTATTATACAGTTGTTTTTAAGCTTTTCCATACTTCTCATATTTTTTTCCCCAAGTATTTAATGTATTAATTTGAAATCACTTAACTTCTTAGAGCCAGAAAAACTTTCTGGGAATTCCCTTAACAAAGGAACATTTTAAGGCCAAAGTTTATAATAAACCAAAGCCATAGTTTCCAATCAACAACTACCCATTCTGGTGTACAGTCTGAACAACTTATGTTCTTTTGGACAGAGTTAGACCTAAAAATGTTAGTATGCCGACAGTGCTGAGGGGAGAGGTCAGTTCCGAGACACAGGGAAGTCGGGGTACCAGGTGAGGAAGGGATTTATTAGAGCGAGTGTCAGGGAATGACAGGTCAGAATAGTGAAGGGACCCCCTCAGCCTGGGGCGCGTCCCCTGCCAACTCCTCAAGCCAGGGTCTCGCGGCATCCAGCATCCGCTTGGATCTGCCCGGCGTGGGCACTGGGTCCCCACCACCCCAGGATCCGGGGGAGCCGCAGAGTACTGGGTGGGGTGAGAATATGTTCTGCGAACTTTCCTAGACACAAAAGGAAGAAGGTCTTCAGGAGGGCTGCTAAGAGCCGACGGTGAGCTGCGCTTGGCCAGGGGCGTCCAGGCGCCCGTGATTTGCAAGCCCAGACCTGAGCTCCGAGCAGCCTCTCCTTACGGATCTGGAATAGGACAGAGGGATGACGGTTTGAGCTTAAATTTGGAGAGTTAGAGTGACAAAAGTAACAAGACGCCACCGGAAAAGCACAGAGACAAAATGTAAGTCGAGCAATAAGAAGTTTATTTAAAGCAAAAAGATGCACTCTTGGAGAAAGGAGAGTGCAGGCTGCTTCGAAGAGGCATCCTTAAGGGTTTAGGATCTGGGGTTTTTATAGGCTGTTGAGGATTTTCAGCAAAGCGACACAGGGCCAGGTGCAGACCTGCCAGATTGTCCCAGAACGTTCATCTTTGATAAGATAAGACACTAAGTTTCTTCTTTGTTAACTTAGCACAAGAAAGACACCGCTTTGATTCCTTTCCAGGCTCAGCTTCTGTCCGGAAGCTGTCAGTCGAGACCGTCTGCCTCGCGTCCAGCGGGGGCCGGGCCACCGTCCGCCGGATTAAAACGCAGCCTCGGCGCCAAGGCAGCTTCTCCTGGATACCGGGCCTTGCGGCGGGTGCTGAAGCGGGTCGGACGCTGGCGTGCGCCGGTCGGCACGGAGAACAGGCGGTGCGGAGGCGCCTTGTCTGGGGAGGGCCCAGGTTGCCCCTGGCCGCCAGCTTCCTACTTTTGAGCTGCTTTACTCCTTTTGGGTCCCTTCTAGTGGGCTTACCGGCCTTGTCTTCCCACCCGGCGCCTGCTTCCCTGCCGAACCACGGGATTCACTCCGCTCCTGCCTCGCTCAAGTCTCGTCCGGTCTGCAGCCCGTGGGCGCTTCTTGCGTGTGAGGCTGGGGAGGCAGAGGCGCCCCAGGCCGCGAAAGGGGGACCCAGGGCCGTGAGGAAGCCGCCTCGCAGTGTGTTGGGGGGGGGGGGGCGCCTCCCTCGAGTAAAGCAGGAAGGAAATGCCCTTTGGGTCAGACGTTAACTACTTGCTCCGAGCGGTGCGATCCGCGTGCCAAGCCGCCCGCGGACTTTGCAGCAGCGCCGACGCCGCGGCCGCGAGGGGCCCGAGGATGCGCTGCGGGGGCCCCGGCGGCCGTGCGGCCTCGTTCCTCCGCGGCGAAGGGCGCGGGCGCAGGCGCTGCCCTGCCTGGTGCCCCGGGTGCCCGCTGGGTCCTCCGGGACGCGCCACCTGGAGGCCGCCGAGCTGGGCCCGCGCGGCCGCGTCCCGGGGCACAAGGAACGGGGCCCCCGGGGCGCGGGAGGACCGAGCCCAGCCCAGAAATGGCCCCGGTCCCTGCGTCCCGGGGCGCCCGACGGAGCAGGTTGGGACCCTGCGTGTACTTCGCGTCCTATTTTTCTATTTCTTCCCAGAAAACACCTGGAATGGCCGCGCACCACCCGCCCGGGACCGAACCCGCCGCAGACACTAGGAGGGGCGCGGGAAGCGCCCACGGCCCTTTTGGGGCGCTTTATGCTTGTTCTCCAATTACCTTTCAGGAAAAGTACAGATTCGTGTTCCCAAGGGCACCCCTGGCACAGCTAAAACGTCTATCGTTTCGATGCAACTTGGCACTGCTGAGCCTTCGCCGCCCGCCCGCCCGCCCGCCTCCCCCGGCGCAGGGCCGCCCCGCCGAGCGCCCGCCGAGCTCCGGCCAAGCTGAGGCGCGGGGGCCGCGGCACGTCCCGGGCACGACGCCCCGAAGCCCCGGCGCCGGCGGGCGCGCACGGAGGCCCCGGGGAGGCCCGCGCGCTCGGGGACCGGCCGGCGCCCAGCGGACGTGACAACGAGCCTTCGGTTTGTTGAGGGGATTAGAAATGCGCGAGTTTACAGTGATTCACGTGCTGGCCCGAGGGACCTGCAAAACTGTTATTTTCCTGGAATCTTAAGAAGCATTTTTGTAAAAGCAGTAAAGAATTTGGAAAGATGAAGACTTTCTGATAGTTTTCTCTGGATAGAAAAATTAGCTTAGTAAAATGATAGTTTTGCACTAAATGTAACTGAATTTCTAAAAACTGTACATCAAATGTGTGCATAATTACACGTTAGAAATTTGTATGGGAAAATAAAAACTAAGGATTTAGTCCCCAGAAAACAATCTGAAATGAGTACAATTTATGTACAAAGATGTTTACATCACTCTTACTTATATTAGTACAATTTATACTTTACTAGTTAACTTACATTAATATGAATAATATCCAACAGTAGAGAACTATTTTAAGTAACAGTAGGTCCATGTAACAAAATACTATACAGCCATTAAAAATCATGCTGTAGAATAATTGTTAAAATTAGAATTTCTGAAAACTTTAAGTGCAAAAGGTCAAGTCCCACACAGCGACTGACGCGCGGCATGATCGGGTTACTAGCTGTCACCTCTTTCTCCTCCATTCGCCATATGGCTTCAGGTGACTGTTTTCAGTTTCTTCCCTCTTCTACAAAATTTTTTATTGAAATTTTCCTAATTTCCTATGTGATGATGCCATTAGGAAAAACCGCTATTAAAATGTGTGCCCACAGCCAACTAAGCTTGCTTCACGCTGGGACATTAATGTGATCAGGACGCTGGCTACTTTGACACAAATCCCAGAACTACTTCAGTGCGTGTTTGCAAAGGGTACCTATGAGGTAAAAGTCGCCATTTCCCAGGAATCTTAATAAAATGTTAAAGACACTACTTTGTTTGTAAAAAGCATTTATTAGAAAATGTTACACACTACGTATCTGTTTACGAGTATCATCTGGGCAGATGGCGCGCCATCCTCGTCCTAGACTTGCTTGGAGCCACGGGGCTGCCTGGGCTTCTGTGGCCGCAGCCTTCGGGCGAGGACAGCAGTACACGTGGCCATTTAAAGAGAGACAATGGAGAAAATGTAATTACCAGAGAAAGAAAATCACAAAACTTGGAATGTACTTTTAGTCTCAATATTCTCAGCATTGGGGTAGTCTAAAACACTGGTCAATGTGACTAGTAAGTTAAAGGGACCCAGATTCTAAAGTCAAGTTAATACTGAACCTTCATAGATAACCCCATAAAATGATTTTGGTTAACTTTGTACACATGCAAAATTAATGTAAATTTCTGAAGAAAAAAAGGGTGATGCTAAAGCCATGTATTTTTTTTTCACATAAAGCAGGCATTTCCTAACAGATTCTTAAATACTTGTTTTAAGAGTCTGAATTCTAATCCAGTCACACTCTTCCTTAGTTATTAGATGTCATCTAACCCATACCCTCACCAGCTATGAGATAAATACCTGTTATTTTCAAGAAAGGTGGAAATAATTCATGGCACTGCTACCAAGAAATGAGATTTTATAACCCTTAATAAGACCACCTAGTTTTTCTTCAAAACTTTTAAACATCTTTGAAAAGCTAAATGGTATCAAGCAAATTTTAAAATGTCATCCAACTCTCAAAGGAAAATGTAGGAAAAGTATGCATTGTGCGATTTAATCAGCTCAGACAATTCGCTACAGAACTTCCAGTGTGAACCAGCTTGAACTCAAAGTAGATCGAAGTTCTGTTCACACAGCTTTTTACAGTTCAAAAATGAAACAAATGGGCTGTGCATTGATATTTAACACTGTCTTCATATTTTATTAGAAGAAATATACTTGTTTCCCCATCATAATCTAAACACAAACCTTAAAAAAGTATATATGTGTGTGTGTGTGCATATATATAAAAATCCATAGAATGTTGTCTCACGAATGCCCAGAAATGCAGGATAAGGACCAGCAGTGCTGGGAAAACCACCTCACCCTTTGGGGACCGTGCTCATCACCGCATAAGGATCATGAACCAGCGCAATCCTGGGGCCCGGCATCTCAAATCACTTAGCCCGTCAAACTAGCACCAGGAAAGGAACATGCACATAAAACTAAGAAACAGATCACCTTTACTTCCGAAAAGCGCAAGCTGCAGAGCGCTGCTCTTGCTAGTTTAGCTAGTAAAGTGTCAGTCTGTCTCGCTGAGGCGTACATCTGACTTTGAGCCAGTAACAGTTTATCTGACTAGCTTTCCAGTTATTTGATATTTATTGAAAATTGTTACTGAAGTGAAAGATACTTTATCATGGAGATAACCCATTTTTCTTCTTAGATGCCAATTAATGGCACTCTAACATTTTAAACTGCCCTGTTATAAAAATTAACACATCCCGTATTTCACAGGACAATCCGACCCCTAGTCCCGGGAAGGCTGACCTCCAGGATGCCACGATGCCGTCACAGGGCTCCGCCCCCTTTCCAAAGCACAGAGGTTTTAACGCCTAGACTTTGCAACATGGTTAAATGGCTACCATCTGATCGCCAAACTAACACTTTATTCAGCATAAAGCATTTGGAGATTTCTCAAGTGTGGAAAGGATTTCATTAGTGATTAATTAGATGAGCTAACAATGAAAGCCGCGGAAGGAAGTCCCGTAATTCTGCCTTCATCCCCAGGAAGGGCGGGGGGGGGGGGGGGGTGGGGGGGGGGGGGACGAGGACTGTCGCCTCCTAAAGGCGGTTCTCCAGCTGGCACAAATGACATCGCTGAGGCACAAGATTCTACAAAGAACAATTTCCACAAAGTCAACACTTTTTCCAAACTGGCCTTTTCTACATTCAACAGAAAATGAGACTTCCAAAGCTGCAAATGCAGCGAATCAAACGGCTCCCTTTTGGAGGGAAAAGGCACAAAAGAATACCCAGCAGCGTAACTTTATTTGGTGATGCGACAGGCGGGCAGAGTCCCGAAGGTGGGAGCTCTGAGCCCCACTCGCGGGACTTGTTTTCTGTGAGCTGTTTGTGCAGATGTGCACTTCCAAAGTACACACGAGAGGCCCCGCGACCAATGCGCTCTTATCAGAAATACCTTCTCTCGGCGATACGTCAACTTTCTGTAAGGAGAGGGGAGGCTGCGCAGTCCGCTCACTTCTCGCCGACAGAACGAACGCACACACCTCGCTCCCGCGGCCGCTGCGCCCACAAGTCTCTGACCCCGGCTCGCCACGGTTCGACCAGAACGGCGTCCGTCTTCCAGCGCCCGCACCACGGCGCCGCCCATCAAGAACGCACATTCCTCCAGCCCTTCAACAGTCCCTTGAATTCATTTTTATTTTCGTGGGGAGGAAAGGGCATAGAGGTTGCAGTGCAGAACTAATTTATTTAGACAACACATTATATCCTACATTAAAAAACATGATTGTATGCAGACGAGACTCCCATCCCAGCCGCCGCACACGATTCCCGGCCGGCCCGCCCTGCAGACCCCGCGGCGGCCCCGGGGCCCCGCTCAGCCCGCGCTCTTGTCAGCGGGCATGGGCTCCTCCGGAGTTTTCTTCTGACCCCCTTTCCGTGAGTATTTGTATTTATCTACATAGGCTTTGACCAGATTCGCCACTTTAGTGGAATCTACTTCGCCACTCTTGCTGTGACAGACCTGCGAGGAGAGGGGGGCGTGGTTCTCGTGAGGGGTCGAGGCAGCGTGGGGGTGGGTCTTGAGGAGCAAGGAGAAGCCAGACATTCCTCAGGTGGGGCTCGCTCCAAGGACACCGGCTCGGGCGGCACTTGGGCGCCCCCCTCGTCCCTGCGCGACCCGGGCGCCCCCCGCCCACCCAGCGGGCGGCCGCCCCGCTCACCTTGCCCACCGCCTTGCGCACGATCTCCTTGTACTCGTCCTTGGTGATGTCCTTATTTTGGTAGAACGGCTTAATGGCCAATTTCACCTCCTGCGCTGCTTTTTCTTGAATTTGCAGTTTCTGATAAGAGGAGAATGTGCCATTATTGTCTGCCCAAGTGCACAGTTCCAGAAAATCCCCTTAAGAATGTGGCATCGAGGGCACCGCACATTCAGTCACGCTTGGAACCCCCACGCGCAGAGCGAACATCCCTTAACCGACCGCCAGCCGCAATCCAGGCGGCCATGTACCGCGACAGACACCCACGGGCCGCCCGCAAGGGAGGCTGTCTGGCCCCCGGGCACACCGCCCGCACCTTGTCGGCCCTCGAGCTGTCCGCACCGGCCTCCACCGCGGCGCCTCCTCTGCCCTCTGCCGGCCTCATGGCCTCACTGGGCCTGCCGTGACTCGACGACGCCGTGCTGCCGGAGCTGGGTCCCGGGACGGCTCCCACGCTGCTTGCGGCCGCTGCAGAAGCAGAAGTGGCCGGCGAGCTCGTGTCGGCGCCGACGTGCATGGCGGGAGCGGGTCCCTGTCACAGAGAGTTACCGCGGGTCAGCGAAGGACTCGCACTCAGGGCGAGGTTGTCAGCCATAGAGGCATGAAAAAAATTCAGGGACCCCACCTTCATACTTGGGGGAAATACATACTGCACATCATTCTCAGCAACAGGACTGAGAAGAAAATGCGCCGTTCTTCAACTGCCCCCCAACAGGCCGGGCCAGCCCACCAGGAGGGACACAGCCTTTCCCACAAAATTACAAAATTAAGCTGTAGGTGCCCCACTTTAAAGGGTGCAGGAAAGGAGGAGGCGGTGCCAACCGGCTTGCAGCAAGTGGACAGGAGAAAAAGATCCCAAAATCTGGAACCCCATTCCCCCGATCTTCCAACTGTATCTTGCTTTCAAGATTATAGAACTTCTGAAACGTGGACATTTTAGCTATAAGCAGCCCCATGTTTACAAACTATTCAAATGTCTCAGAGGCACATCTTTCTTTATAGCATGAAAATGAAACCCTGACAGTGACAGGCATCAAGGGCTTTATCCGCTGTTTGTCCAAATAAGGCCAACTGGTCGCCATACTTCATCACAAGTTCCCTCCCACTAAGGAATCCCATGAATTGGGAAGATTCTTGATTCCAACTGGGTCATAATGTGGTCTCCTTAACCAACAACAAAAAAAAAAACCTGTTCGAATGTCCCCTACAGTACATAACGGAGCTTAGATGTGAAAATATGCAATGACCTCATTTTCTTATTTGGGAGTGGGAGGTTTGGGGAAGGACAGTGAAAAAGAGCCTGAAGGTTTACCATAACCCTAATCAAACGGCCGTGCGACCCCTGGCAGTACGTGTCTGCCGCGGTTACACACACCTGCGTTCGCTTGGCATCGGGCTGAGAGGCAATGCCGCCAACCTGCTGGGACGGCGGGGGTGGGGGTGGCGGTGGGGGCGGGGGTGGCCCCTGAGTGGCGACCTGCCCGAGAGGTGCCCCTGTGGGCAGGTGCAGGGGCAGCTGGGCAGGAGCGGCGAAGGGGCCACGGTGGGCGTTCACCAAGGGGGCGTGGACAGCCGCTGGGTACGGGAAGATGCCCAGGGGCTGGTGGTGCGCGCTCATCTGCGGCTGCATGACGCTCATCTGCGGCTGCATCACATTCACCGCCAGCTGAGAAACGTCACCCTGTTGGTTTGCTTGGTCTTTTGGGTTAGATTCTATCAAAAGAAAAGAAGCTTGTGAGAAAGATGACGTTACAAGTATCTTCAGACAGAGGCCAAGGGCCACTGGCTACAGTGAGAATAAGCAGTGAGTGGCAGACTCAGGACACCGAGGCCTGCCCCCACCAGCCAGGGCACCCTGCCATCGCTGAGCAATATGGCTGACTTTCTAACGAAAAGAAGACATTCAGCAAGGTCACAAGGGTAACATCTGTCAGTACTGGCAAGGAGTCAGCACAAGAAACTTACTGAAGAAACCATATTAAATTTAACTAGGTTACTAAATTAGAAGGTTAGCCATTAAAAAAATTCTCCAACAGCTTTTTTCCTGCAATGTTCTTAACAAGACTATTCAAGGAAAAATCAATCTTTATTAGAAACGTGACTTATTTATATGAGAACAATGATTAAAGAAATTCAAGTGCATATATCTGAAATACATGAAATAGAAATTAAATAATGCATAGGAACCTAAATTCTTGCACTGCAGCAAACTACACTTAAATATTTAAGTCTTTGGCAAGGTTTGGGGCAGGGATGGGGGTCAAGAAATAGAAAGGCATATTGATGCCTGTGTATGTATATTTACACAATGCGAAGTGCCCCGCACAGAAACGCTGGGACGCACCGACATCACACGACCACCCAGAGGCGTCCTGCTGCACACAGGCGAGGGCTCACCCTACAGTCCCTGTCAGGGCAAGAAATAAACAGATTACCCGGCTCGGCAGCTCCCTCCTCGTGCCTCAGCCACGCGGACAGGGGCCCAGAGGCGCCCCTCGCCCGCCGGGAGTAGTAGCTCTGCACGTCTGCCGGCAGCGTCCTCCTCACGGCCCAGCCAGAGGCAGAGGTCCACCCCGACCGGTCCGCCGGCGTCGCGAAGGCGAACTGCTGCTCACCCCTCCGCTTACAGGGCTGCTGCTCCGCAGACTTGAAAGGTTCACTCCCCGAACTGTTCGAATTCCCTGAGAGGGGTCTCCGGTTCTGCCACCGGTTCTCGCTGGGATCCGCGTGGGCAGAACCGCCCCTGTGAGCGCCTCCTCCGTGGGCAGACGCCCAGCCAGAGCCGCAGCTTTGATTCCAGCAATTCCCTGAATTTTCACTCCTACTTTCTTCCCAGTGGGAGTCTCTTAACTTTTCGGGGTGTCTGGTCCTCGGGTCAGGCCCAGAATTTATCTTCTCTATCACCCAGCTGGGACAGTCATTTCTGTGTTTGTCAACAGAATTCGGGTCTTCGGCGTCTGTGCTGTTGTCATTTCTTTCTTTCCTCGTGTTCTCATTCTGCCTCTCCAGGTTGCTCTTTTTGGACCGCTCACCTCCTCGCGGGCACCTCCAGCTGTCACCTGCCCGCCTCTCCTGCCACCGAGGAGAGTAACTGTCTCTGTCACTTCTGCCAAATGAGGAATTCTTGCTTTTCGCTCTCGATCTTGATGGTGACCGAGAACGAGACCTGGACCTGGACCACCGCCTGGGCCTCCTCTCCCTGCCTCGCTCCCTCCTGGGCCCGGCTCTGTCGCCTTCTCGTTCTCTGCTCCGGGACCTGGGTCTGTCTTGCGGGGAGGCACCTCTCACTCGTGACTGAGGGCCTCTGCTCTCCCTGGAAGCGTCCCTTTTTGGGGACAGAGACGCAGATCTTTTGCCTTCCCGCGTGCCATCCCTCTTTGGAGACCGAGACTGAGACCGCCGCCTCTCCCGTGCGCCGTCTCTGCTGGGGGACTGAGAGCGAGGCCTTCTCCGTCCTCTTGAGGCTTCTTTCTTGGGGGAGGGTGACCGGGACCCCCTGGTCTCTGTTCCAGGTTCCCTCTTGGGGGACGGAGACTGTGCCCTCTTCTCTCGTGCAGCACTGCTGCTGGGAGACCAAGTTGTAGACGGGGAGTGAAATCTAGACCTTCGAGTACGAGGCTTCTTGGCTTCCCCTGCCGTCTCCACTGGGCTTTCGGATGGCTGAGACACACTTTCAACTTTTTCATTTGCAGAATCAGAAGGCAGCATGTTATTTTGGGAACTGTGCTCCACAGAATTTGCATTCAATTGTTTAGCATCAGCATTTACAGATGGCCCGATTTCAGATTCATTCTGGTCACTACAAAATGAATCGCATTCCATAGATATCATTTCATTATTATCCTCACTAAAATGCTTCTGAATCTGTTCGATGTGTGTGTTAGGCAATTCTGTAGGGCTGGAGTGTTCAACCAGAGATTCAGTCTTTTCTTCTAAAGATTTGTCTAACTTGGTGGCAAGAATATTTTCGAATACATTATTTTCAGAGTCTTGAACACTGTTGAAGTCTCCGTGCCCTGAAGCACCACACGCTGAACCTGTTTCTGCATCTTCAGTTCCCACCTGCGCAAGCAGCTGCGCCTCTAAGTCTGCAACAGGGCCTCTGCCCGCTGTCCGTGTGGTTGCTCCCTCAGGAGGTCCCGACTCGGGGCTGTCTACACGCTCTTCTGTTTTCACTGCCGAAACCTCATGGGCAGGATTTCCTACTTCAGAACTCTCTCTAACTTTCCTTCTGTTAACTGCTGGCTCTGTGCTCTCAGCTAACGTGCCGGGGCCCGGCACCAGCTGGTCTACTTCAATTTCAGGCCCTGAACATGGAAGAAAATCATGTGGAGGATGATCTGTGCATGTATCTGATTCTGAAGGTCCAGATATTTGGATCTGATTTTCCAATGGATGATTTCCTTTTTCAGAAATACTTTCAGAAATCTTACTTTCTGAACACAGAATACTGGCCCCTATACCTGTATTCTCAGCTTTCTCCACGTCCTCCTCCTCTACACCCAACAGAACAGGATCCTGGGTACAGGGCTCAGAAGACGGCGAGCCCACTCTCCGCTCGGTGTCGTGGTTCTCGGCGTGTCCCCCAACGTCCTCCACATGCTCACTGCAAATCCTCAAGCCATGAGCAGACTCGCTCTCTCCGTCTGTCCGCACAGAAGTGTGACCGCTGTCCACATCTAATCCCAGCGAGGGGTCAGATTCTGCCT
The DNA here is from genome assembly GCF_040802235.1 of Manis javanica. Classification (NCBI taxonomy): domain Eukaryota; kingdom Metazoa; phylum Chordata; class Mammalia; order Pholidota; family Manidae; genus Manis; species Manis javanica. The sequence continues at coordinate 697,519 of NC_133170.1, read as the reverse complement.
TTTCTTCGCCTGCTGAATCGCTGGAAGACGGTCTTTCAGGGGGAGGCACAGAGCTCTGAAGTTTCTTTTTCAGTGGAGGCGGTTTTCTTCCTCTTCTCACAGACTTCCGTTTGGGAGCCTGTCTTGCTCGCCTCTCCGGCTCAGCTGCAGAGGGAACGCTCACCGGAGGAGTGGGATCCGGGGCACCGCACCCAGAAGCACCTGCTGCTGGGGACCCCGGAGGCCGCCTGCCCGCCTCAGCTCTCGTGCTGCGCGTGGACCTCCGCGCTGGGGCTGCTGCTGGTTTCCGTCTGGACCCTCTGCTCTGTGACGCCCCTGACGTTTGCTGCTTCTCTTCCCCTTCCTGCGGGTGCGCTAGCGCACATCCCTTCCAACAAGTACCTAGTATTTATTTTTAAAGTAAAAAGTAAGCACAAGTTCCAGTAAATAATAGTGTGGCTTCTGTTTATTTAGCATAAAGTAGATGTCTCTAACAGGGAAACAAAATATACTGTGAATCAAATCATGACAAATGCACAGTTACTAACTCATGGTCTTCCTCAACGTCTTTAATGCTACTGAAATGAGTCACCACAAGATTAGAATCTTTGTGAGCCATTTATAGGAAAAGAAGTTTGCTCTGGTAACTACTTTTTGATTTATGAATGGGTATTTCCTAGGCAAAAAGCAAGAGAAAACATGTACAAATAAAGACTCGAACTATTTGTGCATCATTAAGAGGAGATACTACTTCTAAAGAGCTTCGGTTTAGACACTGAAGCCCTAAACAGAAGGGAGATTTCTGATCAGTTCCTTGAAGACTTGATGTTGTAATTTCTTAAAGTAAAAGGGATATTTCTAATTGGAACAATTTTAAAGTCAGGTCACTGTGCAAATACATACTACCTGTATCTTATAGCTTTTCAAGGTCATTAACACTCACTTTTTATGAGATTCAAAGAAGCTAATAATGATTTTTTTTAATCTAGTAGAACAATTCTCAAACTTTACCAAAATTTTGTAAAGATATGGTACTTGTTGAAAAAACAGCTCTTGGCAACACAGAAGAGATGAAAGGAGGGACTTCTGATTCAATGTTCCAGGGTATAAAATCATTTCTGAAAATCAGAACAAAGACATTTTTGTTGAAATTGTTTTAAAAAATTAAACCAGCAATTTAAAATTAATTTTCCAAAGCAGATTAGCACATTTAAAATACTGTGTGATTAAGTACTTTTTTGCTCAAATAGCAAAAATGTAAATCCAAGGTTACTCATTGTTCAAAGATGGCTACCAACCAGCCGCAAAGGAAAAAATTCTTTAAAAGCATGTTTTCCTGATCAATTAATGGCACAGGGAGATAAAGGGTAATGTAGTATATATAATAGTTTATAGTAGTTTAAAATATATATATAATTTCTCTTTTAGATAATTTAATGTGATATTTTGTCAACAATTTTTTTGGCTTTTACTTTTTTTCTCCATTCCTAAAAAGAATCAGCTTGGATAGTAAAATGCACAGGAAAACAGAATGTGCAAATAAAATACAGACTTCCAGCGTGATTTGATGACTTCTGACCAATGTGTAATTCCGTGCAGCCACCACACTTCGCAACAAACAGGCATCCCCACAGCCCCAGAGGCGCAGGCACCTTCCCGCCCCTTGGACTCCCCCCCCCTTTCTAAGCAAATGCGTGATTCAGTCACGTTAATCAAAGAGTTTTAAAAATTATCAAGACTGAAGTGAAATCAGTCTATGAATAAAAACTTCATCCATTTTGAAGAAGAAAAAGGAAGAACTAGTTTCTACTTCTCTACCATCTAATACAACTCCTCGGGGTAAGGCCTATGTTCCTCCGAGTTCTCAGTGTCCCTGTGCACCTGCTGACCGCCCTACAGTTCCAGCATCCAGACCCAGCACACCCAGCAGCTGCTGGCCCTCTTCACCCACCCAGTCTCCTCACAAAGGACTGTCTTACCCAGGGTGAGGTGGGACTCTGGGGTAGAAGGGGAGAGGCCTGGACAGCCCTGTACAACTTGTACCTGCACAAAAAATACTTGATTCCAGGAACAGGCTTCCTATTATATACATTTGGGTCCTAACTGTACCTCTCTTTGTGTTGCTTTGTCGTTCTTAGGGAGTGAAGGCTCTATGTAGAACTGTATCACAGTGATACATAAGAGAAAGTGACATGTCATATGGATAAATTTTATGTAAAACTCAGGCAGGACCTTGATCTTCACATAGGAGTTTGATTTAAGTATGTATCACATACCCAACAATGTGCTGGTCGCTTCAGGACTTAAACTAAGAAAGAAAAATCCTTAGTGCCAGGGCAGAGCAGGGCTCCGATAGCCATTCAGAGCACTTGGAGATGGGAAATGTCACGATAGAATCATGCTTCAGCTGACAGCATAGACCGAGGCAAGGGTGGATCTACAGGTTGGCACTGATGAATCTTACCACTAGGTGCACTCCCTTTTAAATGAATCAAATGTCTACATTTACTATACAGATAATAGAGGATTCTCTACTTTTCAAAGGCTTCTTTAAAAAGCAATCTTCAATAGACATGTGAAAAACCAAAGTTTTATTTGCACAAAAGTTTCTTAGAAACAAAACTATTAAATAAGTGGCCTCTGTACTTAGGTATTATTGGTAAATCTTGTGTTTGTGTTAGCATGCCAACACTCGAGTTCACCATTTATTTTACCTTCCAATTCCAGGTGAAGTATCAGGAAACCACGACAATTCCAGTTCCTGTCTCTTCTGCCTAATCAATGCACTGATTTCATGGACTTCTAAGAATTCTGTACTAAAAGATAAATTTTAAACCTTCATCAGAATCCCAAAAATCTGAGTTTGGAGTAATAATAGGATCATATTCTGAATAGCATTTTTCATACCTAGCATTATAAACCATATTTAAAATAAAAATCTCTATTTAAACACTTTTAAAATGAACTCATTTCCTTAAGGAAGCAACTTCAATATTACAAATAAAAAATCATTTATCTCATTCATAAAAATAATGCTTGAATTTCTACCTTAAGTAACATACTTTTTAAAAAGTCAGTCTAGACTAACATCCTCATCGCCGCGGGGAGAAGCAGCGCCATTCCCGCCCCACGGAGCGAAGCGGCAGCGGGGGTGACGGTTCCCCGCCGGACCCATGGCCAAGACGAAGCAGCAAGCACGACGGGGCAGTGTGGCCGCGGCGACCACGGCGGGGCAGTGTGGCCGCGCCACAGCCGTTCGGATGTGGCCGTTTTCTCTGGTGCCTTGCCAAGCTCTACAATTAAGTCACACAATCTTAACCTATTTTGCTTGTTTAACCAACTCTTAAGTGATTTTAAGACCCCAATTCAATCCTCAAATTCCACAAATATCTACTTAGTATCCAATGCCAGTCACCGTGGGGCCTGCTTCACTAGGCACCAGGCCGGCTGTTTGACAAGGAGCCCACACCCCTCCCACAGAACGAGTGGGCACGACTCCCCCGCCAATGGAAACAAAGCCCACTAGCGCGGGCCGTCACTGCAAAACAGGAAGGGTTGCAAAAACGCAGGTTTTCTCTTCACTAGAACTCACTCATTTATTTTCCAAAAGAAAGAAACAGAAACAAAAACAAGGTGGGCTTTCATCAGCCAGAGTTTGAATTTCAGCCAAAAGTTAATTATAACATCAAGTATAAGCAGCACAAATTGAAGTAGAAAATACTCACCAGCGAGCTCTGCAGGTAGATGGCCCCGCAGTGTGACTACCGGAAGAGAACACATCAGGAACGAAGTCTGTGGAGTGCTGACTTGTGCACTGATTCGACCTCCGAGCCTAGAAAAAAACAAAAGGCCTCCATCATGGGTACATATTAGTTCTATTTAAATATTGTGATATAGGTGAGGCACTAGCTATGTCCTAAACCACCGTAAAGTGTTATTATTTAAGAAAAAGATTTTATTTCAACAAACCTTATTTATCTTTATTATTGCATTTTTCTCTCCTCCCATTTCACTGTATTCATAGTTTCCTGTACAAAGACACAGAAAGACTTGGTTACCTTGTCTTAATTTTTATTTTAAAAGGTTGTAAAACAGTATTGATACTGGAATACTAACAAGAGAAAGTCAAATATGTAGAAAAGCTGCACTTAAAATAATCGCACTTGAATTTATGCAATTTTTCCAAATGCTAATTTTATCTAGTCTTGTTGAGATGTAGGAAAGTAAAACAGACGAGCCTACAGTGGAGGACTGTTTAAATAAACACGTAAAGCTGCCCTGCTGAGAACATGAGCAGTGAGAGTCTGGTCAACGTTTCCAGCACCCTACGCAAACCTAAACCCCTGTAACAGAAGGTATATACAGATGTCAAATTACTTAGCGTCAGCAGTGCACCTAATATGTCCTTTGCAGCCTGACCTAAAACATGTCCTATTGACTCACCTCCAGGAAGAGCTGACCAGCGGACATAGACCACTAGTTCTTGTCAGCCATGAATGAACTTCCACCCACTGGCATCATTTCAAATAAGCACCCTCCTTGCTCAACAAGCTTCACAGAATTAGGAAGTAAGTGTTGATTAAACCAGTTTCTGGTTCAGCAGTGTTTTGGCTGCACTGCTTATGACTTGCTATTTGGTTAACCGCCCCAACTGGAAATTTCTTTCTGTGGATATGTACTTCCAGGTTATGGAAGACAGAGGACAGTTTCTGCTCGCCACAAAGATGGTGTTAACCTTTATAAATTACTGTTCTCAGTTTTTCTTTGCCACCACGCCTGTTACCAGTCACCTCTACCTATCAGTATATCTGTGCTGCAGTAAATGCTGTGGGGAGGGTCACTGCTCCCCGCCGAGCTCTGCTGAAAGTCCACAGTACAAATGACAACTGGACTTTCCATCTTCAGCCTCAGGAGCCTTACAAAGGACCAGCTGATTTTGTTCAAAATAAATCACCCTAAGGAGGAGGTCTGTTTCCTGCTATTGCACTATGTATGCATTTGGGGCTGCTTCTGTCAGTCTAGTTGGCAACTGCCAGCTTTCTACTGATTGGCATATTAATTTCCTTTTAAGTCGCTACACAACAGCTGTTTGGTTTCCTGCTGTCATCCATCCTTCTCACAGGTCCCACCTAGAATTGTTGCACAACAAATGCGATTTTAACATAGGTGTGTAAGGGTGCTGGCTGAGTGGCAGGAACTTATTTTCTTCCCTCTGAAGTATATTTAAAAGAAAATACTCACTTTTTAAAATTCCTTAAAGAAGAAGCCAGGAATAAAAGTGTGTGATAGGTACCCAGGCACAATCTTAGAAATAACTGTTTCCTTCCGCTAGGTGCAGACCAACGGTGCTGGGGCTGCTTGGCGTCTTTGTGCCCTAAGGCTGTCTCATTCTGGGAGCTCCCCTGCTCACAGGCACCCCCAGCTTGGAGGCGTGTCTCAGGAAGCCACCCAACTGCTCTCATGGCAAGAACCTAGTTAAGTGTGAAATTCTAGCCCCAAACTATTTCACCTGTTTCTGGGTATTTCTCAGGCAATTGCTGAGCAGTTCCAGTATCAATATCAAAAGTATTCAACAGTAGTGGATTTGTCTAAATTGTGGTTTCCTACAGACCATTTCATAAATCCACCTACTGATCTGTCTGCCTTTAGATAACAGTGATAAACATTTTTTCATTTAATTTTTTATCAAAGTAATGAATGTATATACTTTCAGAAGTCAAACAGCACTTCTATGCTTTGAAAGAAAAACTATAGAAATCCCCACTCTTGATCTCAATTCTGGCTCTCCAAAAGCACTCATCAAATCCCTTAGCTATTTCTTCTAACTTTGACTTCTTAACTTCTACGTAACAGACTTATACACTACTCTGGTTCAGGTATTTTCTAATGATTTTTTCAGTACGGAAGGCAGATTTTCCTCTGGTACCACTGTCTTACCGATCACCTCCTCTGCTGCCTCTGCCAGGATGTTATTTTTGGTCATCATCATTTGATATAAGCAATATAAATATTTACAACTGACCATGTAAATTACAACTACTTTTCTTGAACAACTACTTTTCCTGAGGGTTAGTAACTGCTTTGTTTTCTCTTTTCCCCTATATTACCTAACATTGATTTAGTTAATTCCACAACAAAAGTGTAAATCTCCTCTTAATACATTCAAACACATCAACTCATGCAGCAAGTGGGCTCCCCTTTCCTGGGAATACTCCCCCTCTGTCCTGCCCCAGCTGGAACCGGGAAGTCTCTAACGCCGCTGCTCACCATCACTCTGGACCTGTCTCTATCGTCGTCTTGATAATACAATCCCATTTCTCTTTTTCCTGGGTTGTGACTCTTCTGAATGTCACACGGCTCCTTCATCTACTTTCTCATTCAGCGAGGCATGCAAACTCCAAGTCGCATTCTGAGAAAGGGTGCATGGGAATGAACTCTGAGCTCTCGTGGGTCTGAGAATGTCTTTATTCTACCCTAACACTCAACTGACAGTTTAGCAGGGAATATAATTCTCTAGGTTAGTAATTATTTTCCCCAGAATTTTCAAGGCTAGTGCTCCACTGCTTCATCTGCTGTTAACATTTATATGCGCTGTTTGCTCTCACTAGGAGCTTTCAGGACCCTTGTTATCTGCAGAGTTCTAGTTCCATGAAGAGGTTGGTGTATCTCTTTGCTCATTTACTAGGTATCTGAGTATCTTCACCTGGATTCTCACACTCTACTATTCTGGGGTATTTTTCTTTGTAGTACTTTTCTTGATAACTTTCTCTTTTTTTTCTTTTTGAAATGTTATTATTCAGTACTGAACTTCACAGACTAATACTTTATCACTATTTGACTCTTTGTCCTACTTTCTGAGATTTCTCAGCTTATAGTCTATCTGTGTTTAATTTTCAAGATTTCTGCTATAATATTCTTAATTTCCAAAAGTTTTCCTTATATCTGAGGATATTAATTTTTAAGCTGTTCCCCGTTTCTCAGCCCTGAGTTTGTTCTATCAGGTTCCTTTTGTCTCTGTTTTAATCTTCATTGGTATTATTTTCCCTCAACTATCTGGTCATCCTTCACTGTTTGTGGGACACTAAAATACTGATTGAGATGTGAGGATGAGGGGTTACAGTCTTTCAAACAATGAGCTTCACTATGTACTGATCAGGCAGAGATCTGGCCATTTCACTCAGAGACCCCCAAATGTCATTATATCTGAGCATGACAGTATTCCAGAAGACGTCTCCCATCCCCCACTTTGGGAGCAAACAAGACTGCCAGCGCTTTGAGAGATGAACTAAAGGTCTCAGCATTCGACTTGAGTTCCCTCTCTTTACTCTACTGTCTCTTCTATCCTCATCTCTGGAGTTTAACCACTTCCTTTAGAGAGTAAGACTCTAGTCTCTGCCTGGTGGAATATATATGTCTTCCCCTACCATATTCAGCCAGAAATTTACAGAATAAACTTCTCCTTTAGAAATTTTAACCAATTGTTTTCTGGCATCACCTCACATCCTTCCCTTCACAGATAACGGAAGTCCAAGACTATCTAAGGTGCTATGGTATGTGAAGAGACTCGATTCTTAACTCCACGCTCCCATGAAAGACTTAGGTTTCAACTTTCTGCTATGATAGTTTACCATTCACCTCATAAAATCACTTTAAGCTTCTATTTTACAGACTTCTCTCATCAGCTGTTCCTTCTCTCTAGTTCTCTTGTATTATAGCTTTTAATTTTTCTTTTCTTTTCATTCCTTTATTGTCATTTTAGTAGGTTTGGGGGAGGGGTTAGAGAATTACACTGGTGCTCAATCTGCTGTGCTTAACTGGAAGCTTGTCTTGTTTGAATTCAACGTATCACAAAAGATGTTTCATGAAAATGAAAACATTTTTGGTCAACACAAACCAGTATATAAAGGCTCTGAGCTTAGAGCCCAGTACTTGACAGGTACCAATTAAAGTTTTATTAATTAATTCCAAAGTTAATAAAGCCATAATTAAGTGGATCTAACATGTACTTACAGGAATAATCCATTAAATGTCTGAAAAGGGGACACTTTTCATAAACTACATCAGTTATAAACTATTTGCCCAAACCAAAAAATAATGTTCATTCCTAGATCAAATATGTAAAGGATGTTAAAAATAAAAACAGAAGTATGGCAACCCAGCTATCTAGTATGCCTGAAGAACGAAAAGTGACATTTCCTTAACAAATCTGCCAGAAGGTATGCTAACCTTTCCCAATATCTCCAGTGAGGCAACACCATTCTCATTATATGAAAAACTAAGTTGAACAGTTTATATAATTTTATTAGAATCACAGATGACTTAGTGGGAAAAACAGTACAAAACCCAAGTGCTCCAATTTCCAATAAAATTGTCTACTGGGCTTTCTGGAGCTTTATCTAATGTTATACTAATAATTTCTAATCTAGATAAAATAACTTCACAATTTAACACAGTTTATTCATTATTTTTAGTGTGTAACATAAAAATAAGTAACTTCAGGTAGAAAGTCACAAATGAGTGTTCAAATAGCCCCTTCCTACTTCAAAAAACTTTAAGAAATTAAAGAAGCTAGGCTGAGCTGCTTCTAAATGTAGCTAAGCAGTCCTAAATAAAGAGACAAACAAAATGTTCTCAGTAAGTTCTTTCATAAAAAGAAATTTAACTTATCAGCAGACACCATGGTTCCTGTTCGGTGTAACTAGTTAGCATCCTTCTCTGATGCTAATAGCCATTGTTGATCAACTCCTAGATTCATTAATTCATTAGAGTTCACAAAATGCTGACATTCAAATTCTGTGAATCTATCTTCAATTATTTGCTGAAATACTTCTAAAAAAGTATTACCTGTTCACTTATCCTGATATATACATTATTTAGGAAAGGGTAGGCAGATGCTTGGATCTTTCCTTTCATACACTGGTTTTCAAAATGACTTAGCTTCCTAGCACCCTACCAAACAGACCAATCTGTTTACTTATAAGGTAGCACAATGACCTCATGGACTTAAACACATCTGACAGGTTCCAACAGCTGCAGTTATTAATCGTCCCACTTTTGACTAGAGGGAGCCCAGTTGATTCCTGAGACTTTTTGTTAAGGTCCTATCCTAGTAGTCTTTGTTAGAAAAATTTTTCTAGGAACATCTTATTTGTTTAAGACCTCAAACCTGGAATCAATTAATTTATTTCAAGGAACCCAGATTCTTTCATTGGGAAACAGTATTTGGAGGACACTTCTGGGTGCCAGGACTGGGCCACAGTGTTTTCTTACCAACTGGGAAATTTGTAATTATTGAAGATGTTCTTTTTTACACCTTGAAGTGGGTTGAAAGTATCCCCCCCAAAAATTCATACCCACCTGGAACCTCGGAATATGACCTTCAGAAGTAGGGTCTTGGTAGATGCTATTAAGGTGAGATTGATGTGAGATTGTACTGGATTAGGGTGGACACTAAATACAGTGAACGTGTCCTTACCAGAGGAGAAAATCAGAGAGACACAGAGAAGGCGGCCTATGCAGAAAGAGGCAGATTCTGGGGATGCAGCTCCAAGCCAAAGACCACCAAGACTGCGGGAAGCCGCCAGAAGTCAAGGAGGGGCAGGAAGGACTTCCCCCCAAGCCTGCAGACCAAGCATGGGACTGCCAATACCCCGCCATCACACCTCTGACCTCCAGAACAGTGAGAAGATTGATTTCTCCCATTTTAAACCACCAAGTTTGTGGCTGCTTTGTTACAGCAGCCCTAGGGAACTAACAGATCCAGGCATATTTTTTCTGTTTTTAAATCAAATCACAAATAAAAATTGGTATGAAGGTATAATAAATAATAAACTGGTTAAGGTATCTGTAAAACTTCTTTACATGTAGAATCTTTTTCTAATTACAGATCTTCCTCAACTTATGATAGGGTTATGTCCTGATAAACCATTTAAACTGAAATATCCTAAACTGAAAATCTATTTAATACACCTTACCTGCAGAATAGGACAGTGCAGCCTCGCCCACCTTAAATGTGCTCAGAACGCTTCATTAGCCTAAAACTGGGCAAAGTCATCTAACACAAAGCCTATTTAATAATAATGTGCTGGATACCTCATGTAATATATTGAATCCTGTGCTGGAAGTGAGAATCAGGACGGTCCTGTGGGTGCAGAAAGGATGGAGGTGCCTCGGCCGTGGGCCCTCATGGTGGCCTGGCCGCCTGGGAGCTGCGGGGCCGCCCCGCCCAGCGTCACGAGGGAAGGTCTGACCGCACATTGCTGGCCCGGGGAAGATCAAGACTCAAAGCTCAGTTTCTACTAAATGTGTATCGTTTTCACACTTTATACATCGAACAATGATCAAGCTGTAATTTGAAGATGAGTGTCTTATTTGCTTAAGGCGTGGGAACACCCAGATTTCTTCAGAGCACCTCTATGTGGTTGCAGAACAGGCATCTTACATGTCCAATGAGAATTTCTGACTATATTCTCCCAAACTCTCTCGTACCAGCCTTCCCCTCTCAGTAACTGGCGACTCCCCTCTTTCTTATACCCCACAGCCAACCCACCAGCAAACCTTGAGGATTTAACCTTGAAATGCAATGCGCACAGACTCGAACCACTGCTCACCACTCCCACTAACACTTCCTAGCTCAAACATCAGCATCTCTGGCCTACCTGGTACCTCAGACCTGAGACCCCTCCTGCCCTCCAATGTTCTTCTCACCCTCTACCAGTGAGAGTCACCCTTCAATGGTGTGTCAGGAACACACTGCCGCCTGATACATGCCCTCCCAACCAGTGGCTTACTCCTCCTTTTCCATCTACCTGACTCAACAGTTGTACTTACACTGACTTCCAGCTATTCCTTGAACAATCGAGAATCATCCTGTCTCAGGGCTTGTGTACCCGCTGTTCCCTCGCCTGAAACACTCTTCCCTGAGATGTCTTTATGGCTTAATTCTTCCTTCTTTCAGATTGATGTTCAAACTATATCCAAGAAACTTTCTTTGACCTCCACAAAGTCATCACCCTTTATTCCTTTATTCCTCTTTAAAGTTCTCCTCACTACCTGACACATCACACATTTATCTTTTGTTGTGCACAGAAGACACTCTCTGTTAGCAAGCACTCTGTCGCTTTTGGCCACTTTTATACCCCTAAGAGCCAGGGCTTGGCACAGTTTGTTGAGTAAGCTCATCTCAATTCCCTTTTGCTCTTCTAGTACGAAAATCTCATACCTAAGTATGTGCTGAGTATGGATTTAGAAATTAACCTGAGTAATTTTCATTAAATGGGATACCTAAATACAAGCTAGTTATTTCATCAAGTACGTATTTCGATGCAGGGAGAAAAACCAGCCATGTTAGATTTGTTAAACTCCCCAAATGAAAAGCAACATCACAGAAGAACTAAATGGGTAATCGATAAGCACCCACTACCCCTTAAATCAATCCAGACTCATTCAGTTAAGACATTTATTCATAATTGCCTCAGTACTAGTACTACTGCATTACCCAGTCACAGAGTATAATGAATATTTCTGCCTGCCCCAAACCGACCACACGACTTCAGGCATCTTCAGTAGACATGGCATTAGGTTACAGGCCTTGGACAATTTTAAGCTGGCAGGAATAGTTTTTTTTTAAGAACTACAATTTAAAATTAGCTACTCAATGTTAAGTTGGCTTAGGATGTCCACTGAAAACTTGTTTAGTATTTCATATTCTGAAGAGTAAAATAAAATTTCAAATCCAAAGGAATCAGATTCTTACAAATGACCTTTGCTACACCAAAGTACTACAGATTTAACATCTGCCTATGTTTCTCTGTCTAAAAATAAGACCAGGCAGGATATATATGTTTAAAAGAAAATTGTAGTATTCTTAAAACTAACATAGTGAGAGCAGGGCAAATCACCTTGAGAATATCTGTCTCATTTAATCTTCTTCAACAGTAAATCTTATCTCAGATCCTAGAGCTACCAAGCAAAGGCTTCCCATAAAAAAGGATGCTAACTTTCAGCAGTTAACATAGAAAAACAAAGCTCTGATATCTAAAGTTCTCTGACAAACGAAAAATGCTTATCTAACCATTAAAGTCCTTTTAGTGCAATTTCACTTTAATAGTAAATTATCAAAGGCAGAACATTTATTAATCTGTAAATCTGGGATCTATAAACCTGAGAGATGATGATGAGTCAGAAAAAAACAATAACTACCAAATTTGGTAGAATCAAAATGAAGTTGATTATCGTTTATTTTCAGGAACAATGAAGTCAAATTCTATCTATAAATAGAAATTCACTATAACCTAACTTGGAAAATAAATGCTTACTTCCCTCTTTGCCAACAGCTCACAGTTAAGTTGTTTTTGAACAAAATAAACAGCCTGAGCTCCAAGGAGGGGTCACAAAGCCCTGCAGAACCAGGCAGAGCCATTTCGCTGGGCCCTGCGGGCAGCTTCCCTGAGCCAAAGACAAGGGCTCACCAGGACACTAACTGTCATGCGGATAAACAGGGAAGAGGTGCTCGATATCCAAACAGAGCTTCAGATCAGGAGTGAGGGGCCAAACCACAACCTCCTCTGGGAGCTGGAAATCGACCGCCTCACTGTCCGGCCGCCTTGGCCACCACTCAGTCACAGGCCCACAGGTGCATTTTCCCTTCTCTCCCCTAAGCACCTCCACCACATGGAGGCCGACCAGCAAGGACACACACACACACACACACACACTCACAGACACACACGCGCACGCACACACGCACACACTCTCTCTCTCTCACTCACTCACTCTCACCCTCCCCCCTCCAAGCTGAGCATAAAAACAAAATGGGCAGAACAGCATAAATAACTCCATTAAAGCAGCATACGGAAGACTGAACACAGTGTACAGAGCTCAGCAGAGTTCTGTGTATAACTATTTTCCAAACTAAAATGTTACTACTAATAAAAACTTTGGCTCAAGCATTAAAGAAACAAAAAGGTACAAAACACAAGTAAAAAAGTCACTTACTATGTATCATCTTCAAGTCATAAGGCTTTGTACTTAATAGGTCCTCTCTTAAGACTTTTTTTCTGCAAACATCAATAAAGAGGTAAAATAATTACGAGAAAGTTGTCGTTTTGCTTATTTTATTTTCAATTCGATGTCAACCAAAAGGAAATCTGTTCTGCACTGAGTTTGAAGTTCTAGCAAGGAGAGCACAACTGGACGCATTTCCACTCCAGCAGCCACAGTGGGGGTGCACTACCCAGCAGCAGCACCGCCGCCCTCTTTCCCAGGAACCAGCAGTCTCAGACTGAGGGCGTCAGGGTTTCACTGCTTAGAAGGGAGGGCAACACTGAACGGAGGTGTCTGCGTGCTGGAGTCAGAAGCATGCGAAGACCTTGGCTGCTAGAACCGGTGTGTGACCTGGTGCAGGTCAGGAGTGGGGTGAGGGGACGGCTGCATTCTCAGCAAAAGCCAAGAGCTGGGACAACCCTGAGGAAGTGCAGGACAGGCTGCCTCAGGATGAGCACCTGGGACACGGGCTGTTACCTACTTTGTAAGTGTAAGTGCAGGAGTCAAAGCCGACTCCGAAACAGTTAAAAAGTGATGGAGGTGAAATCTGCTCTAGTGCAGTTATGAACTTGGGTTCATGGGGGTCTTGGAAGGCTGGTCCCTAAATCCCTTAAAATTATATACAAAGTTTTGTCTGTAAGTATGTTTTATGACAGCTTTTTCTGGCAGAAGGTATCTGGTAGCTTTCTTTAGACTCCCAAAGAAGTCCCTAATTTCCCAAGTCAGTATCTGAAGAGTTACAGGGTCATAAGCCAGTGGCATGGGGCTACTGGCAGCTGTTTGATGACTAGGTAAATTCACTCTCTGAAGAAACTGGTATGCTCATGAAATGCACTAATGAATCACAGATTTAAATATGACTTTGACAATATATTGACTTAAGAAAACAAGTTTTGGACAGCTGTAAATATATTTCAGGTCAAAACAGGCTTAAATTTCTAATACACTAGAATATTTTTTAGGTATTAGTAAAAAATTAATTTCCAGTACACTACTCAGTTAAAGAAAACATGTTAAATGCCTTAATTGCATCATATCAACACAGTTGAAACAAATCCAAACAGATTAAAAATTTTACATATACGCTTCAGTTACGGTGGAAGCCAGGCTGCTAGGCCCCAGAGAGGCACGAGGGCGACGTCAGCAGCTTCTGCCGCAGCAGCCGTGCCACCGTGCTGGGCACTACCATCCGTGTGCCCACAAATGCTGAGGGCCCTGCTCAAAGTACAGCCTGGGCCCCAGAGCCAAGCCACCACTGAGGTCTGATACGTACAGAAATGAGTAAGCAGTCACAAAATTGATAGAAATTTTACACTGCCGTATGTAACATTTTTATTTTATATAAATTATGATCTAAAACGGGAAAAAAAAACCTAAGAAAAACCAATTCATTAAAGATAGAGCTCAAATAATATATTCTCAGATTTCAGTTGGTCCTTCCTTAAATGATCAAGTATGTGTTTTAGGTAAGTAAGTAAACAAACTTGAACCCCACATCATTTAAAAAAGTGTATTTTTTTTGTTTCTTTACTAGCTATCTTCTGGTTCTGCACATACGTATTCCACTTCTAAAGTTCATCACTGACCTCATACAGCTTTTAGAATTTTCATGACAGGAGAGCCGTTTCTTAAAAGGGCTTTCATTTTTCTTGTCTTTTGTTTCTCTCAACTGTCTTTTTACTTGAACCTGTAAGAAAAGCAAAATCACCTATTTAGAGTTACTCCAGTACCACCACAGATGATAACCATTAATTCTCCTTTGAAAGGGCAAGAAATTAAAGCAAACAAAATTAACTGAATTACAGTGTAACCCAAACACATATGCTTACTCATTCAAGCATGCTACGCTATAATCTTAGTAAGTGTGCTCAGCTCTGGGGAAACAAAACAGTGAAAGACAGGCATGTACATGAGCACTTTATTCATGAGAGACAGATGAGCACACGTCTGTGCATATTCACAGGACTGAGAAATTTTAACTTTGAGAATATCAGAGAAGACTTTAATGAGATGATTTATGAGAGTCTTACAGAATGAGTAAGAATATGCCTAAGGAAAAAATATTCTAAACAGAGGGAAGAACAGTTATAAAGAACAGTGAGAAGCCATTGCAGTTGGGTGAGAAAAGAATAGCAGGATATGAAGATGATGTAATGCATTAGGATCAGACTGTAAGGGGCCTTGAAAGAGCAAGTAATTCTATAGGCATCAGAGAGTAAATGGAGTTTTTAAAGCAAGTAAGATATCAAATTTATTTTTCAGGATAACTTTGACAGTGATGTAGAGAATGAACCATTAAGGAGGGACTATAAAAGCCAGGAAACCAGAAGAAATCTTACAACAGTGCAGATCTACACTGTCTGAGACAACAGTCATGAGCCACGTGCAGCTACCAAGCGCTTGAAATGTGGCTCACATGGATTGAGATATCCTGTTAAATGTAAAATACACACGAGATTGCAGACTTAGAACAACAACAAAAGGTAAAATCTCTCAGTAATAATTTTTTAGAAATATTCCATGTTGAAATGATACATTAGATATGTTGGATTAAATAAAATATATCATAAAAGCTTATTTTAACAGTATCTTTTTACTCTTTTAATGTGGCTACTAAAAACTCAAAGTGGCTTGTAGTGTATTTCTATTGGCAGAACCAGCCTAGATGACAGCATGAAGGCCTGCAAGGTGGTGATAAGAGAGAAGTGAAAGGCTCTGTGCACACACAGGCAAAGACAGGGGGGAGAGAAAAAGGGGAAACTTCCAGATGCATTTGTTTGGTGATGTGTACATTTCTTTGGTATTCTAGATGGAGATGTCCAACAAGTGACTGAAAATAGATCTGGGACAGTGACACAATTTTAGAAGCCACACAAATCACAGGCAACACATAATGGTACTGAAGTGGTTGCGAAGACTTGGGGAGGAATCCAGAGAAAGAGCCTATGAGGCGCCCCAGTGAGGGAAGAAAAGTGGGGAGGGCAGGGAGATGGCAAAGGCTGCTGCAGGGTGACGGGCATGAGCAGAAGTGGACGTACACAGCCACACGGGCAGGAAAGACTGGCCAATAGCATTACATGCAGATGACCGTGAGAATGGCCGGTCAGAAGGTTATTCTGGATCCTTGCGAGGAGGGTTTTAGTGTAAAACGAAATGTCAGAGGTCAGTGTTCAGTGGTAGTTGAAAAGCAGTTGACGACAGGGAGCTTGCAAGCAAGTAGTCGCATTCACACCCAGCCGGGGAGGAAGAAGACAGAGTAAAAGTATCCAAGAAGGAAAGGCCCCAGGACAGTACTGAGAGTATGTGGATAACATTACATGTGAGAAATTCCTCTAAGTTGACAAAATTAGATTAATACTGTACCAAATTTTTCATTTAAGTACAAATGCTATTAAATAAAACAAAGTTTTATTCCAAGCAACAGAACAAAATTTTACAGGAAATATCTTGGGAAGTTAGTTCATGCTAATAAATCTTTAGCAACATAATATATATAGTCTGGAAAAACAGAGAACATGCCTTTCAGAGAAGCCATGCTTTAATTCTGACTATGATAACACATTATATTGTATAATATCTTTTAAGATACATCCTAACTTGCATGGATGTCCAAAGTTACACAATTACAACAAGCAAAAACACTTTTTACAGGTCATTTATCTGAACTGCAGTCTCCTTAGTACTTTATGTCCTTGAGACCCATCTGGTAAAAATGTATCAAAGCAAATACAAATATCTACACACAGAATGTGTAATGCTTGAACAGCTGTTACTGCTCCCCTACCCCTTCCCCCCTCACAGAAGGCGACCAAGCCGTCAGGGACTCGCACTGCCACATGAGCCGTCTGTTCTTCCTATCAGTGACACCACATAAGTGTATACTAAGCGTCCCCCTTTTACCATCCACCACTGTGACTCGTCCATGACACCTCAGGACATCTCTACATTTTACTTAGCTACTCATGCTCCTTTTCTCTCTCTCATTAACTCAGGATTATGTTCTCAATTAATTTTTCTTCTTTTATTGGTAAGCCAAAATAAATGTGAATACAAATCATGATCATGGCTCAGAAGCAAAACTGACGCCGATGAGGAATGTGTGAGCACCTCACGGACTGAACAGGGTCAAGCATTACAGTTCAACTATACTTAATAAAGGAATAAAGCCACCTGCCACACCAACCATGAACCTGGCAAGGGCCTCTCAAAGTCTCCACAAACCCTTTATCCTCCAATTAAACTCACTTTCCTTCAAGCACCAGCATTTAAGAACAAAGATATCATTTTGTATTTAGCTTTACTGACTCAATATTCTCAACATTATAATGCTTTTTATGAGACCATAATTTTCAGGTATTTTGGACTTAAATTTTTGTGGAGGTTGGTCTTTGAATCTAATAGTCCATTTCAGACATTTTTTTCAATGGGAAAATGTATTCAAAGCACTATTCAATTAATCAATACATGTTTTTGAAATACAGAAGTCTTTACACTAAAAATATTCTAAAAATTTAAATACTCTGTAATTAAGACTTAATGTGAAACCACCATGGATATGTCCTCTTTAGTGTTCAAAGAAAAGAAAAAGGTTCAGAATTGCTTATAGAAAAGTTGGGGCTTGTCATGCTGAGGAGGAATGCTAATCACATATTAAGCCTAAAATTGAATAATTCACATTTACATTCAAATTAGACATCTATTAGAGCAAAATGTCTCAACTAAGTTTATACAGTTCATGTTGCAAAATAAAACCTAAGCCTTACCTTAACATAACCTTCCACTGCATTCAATTTAAACACTGCCTGAAAAGGTTTTCGGTCAATAGGACATGAAGCCAGTGTCTGAAAAATGATTGACAAATTATAACTTTACAGATGTTTCTTTGGTATAGATCAAAATTAAATTGTAACAAATGCATTTATGACATTTATAAGAAGTTTTCCACCAGAACAGGAAACAGAAAAATATTTTTTCTTCTTCAAAGATAAAGATGAAACACTTTCTGTCTGCATGCCACAGAATAATGAATACCTTAAATTTGTTTAATTCAGACATTTACTTAGCATCTACTGTGTGCTAGATAAGTGGACTATGACAATGAAAAGGGTAAGACATCTGTTACCATGATAACACCGATTAAGACCTGCTTGCCTGGCTCGGAGCTACCAGTGTAATGAAAGGAGAGCTGGGCTGAAATCAACAGCTCTGAGATCTAAAGCACTTGGGCAACCCTAAACAGTTGACCATTCAAACCTAGTAATGCCTTTTACAGGAATGGCTTGGACAGACCCCTTTCAGATTTTAATATTCTGTGACTTAATATTTCCTCCAGAATTAATTATTTTGAATAGACTGTTGTACCAACAATAAAAATTTTTTTAAAGATTTGAAGAGAATGAACAATTCCTCCAACCCTCCTCTCAGCCGCCTGGATGCCCTCCCAGAAGTAGCCGTATCTATTTGGTGACATCCAGGGCAGTGCATATACACATAAATATCTTTAATTTCAAATATAGTTAGTTCATATGCTGCACTGAATTTTGGTTTTTTCTTATATTTTTTAAGTTGGTTTGTATTAATATTTCACAGCTGCCCCATTCTTAATAGCATAGTATGGTGTAGTACTTTTAATTTACATTTCCTTTTATATGAGTAAGGCTGAGCATGCTTCATATTTTTAACGGCTATTCAAAGTTCCTTTTCTTTAAGCTGTCTATTCATGTCCTTTGCCTAACTTTTTTATTAGGTTGCTGGTCTTTTTCAAATTGAACTGTATGTATTCTTTACAGATTAAGGAAAATTGTGCTTTGATAACTTGTGATTCTAAATCAACTTTGTTTTGATGTAAATATATTTCCTATACTTTCAAAATTAGTATCAACTATAATTGAGTTTCTCTGATGATACTATTAAATATTTGTACAGGAATGGGCTTGTGTTACTTAAATAATTTAAGATGGAGTACATTATCTGCTAGATTAGGAGGGAAGATTCTGTAGTTAAAATACTGAAAGAAAATACTAAAAGGTGATATTCTTAAAACTATGGCTATAAAAGTAAAACATGATCTTAACAATAGTCTATAAGACTGTAAGACAGTACTGGAATCTGGATAAGTTATCAGATATTCTCTTGTGACAAAATGTTGTTTTTTGCCTTTCTGGTCACTGGCACATATCAAAATATCCTTGTACAAGTTAAGTACAGGTAGATCAGATTGTGTGTGGCCCTTGATCATATATACATTTTCACAAAGCTTGTGAGTCACTTTGGGAACAACCAAAATGTAAACTGAGTTAATTTTTACACTTTAACACATCTGAGTTAGGAAATGTAATCTTAGTATTATATTAACATCGGTTCAGACTGGTAGAAGCCAGCTGAGCTTACTTCCAAGTACTGTGGTGTGGATTCTTATGCTCTTCCCCCACAGAAAACTGGCCCTTAGAGGCTTTGCTACTAGTAACAACAAAGCTGTCCGCATCTTTTTAATGTGCTGCAAACAGCAATTCTAGTTCAAAGACTCAAAATAACTGTGTGACTGTTGCTTACCACCGTTAGCATTTACTGTATGAAATTTCTTAGACTAAAGGTTATATTAATAGTTATAAGTCAAAAGAATAGTTTAAAATAAAAACTTTCAAGTACTTATTATTTTTACCCAAGTTTCAAAATGTCTTTATTTCTAAAGGTAAATTTGGATAAGCATTCATAAAAAGATAAAACAATAAATGAAAATTTGTTTCCTTCAATGTTGTTTAAAAAAACTATTAACAGATGTGAAGAGGCTCTGAAATTTACAATCTATTTTCCTATCTCGTCCTTCTGTATTAGTTTTATTGAGCAAGCTACACAGATGCTCTGTCTTAGTTACCTTATTTGTGAAAATGAGGTAACAACAGAACTTATCTCTAACATTTTTTGTGGGAATTAATGGAATTAATAATCACAGAAGAATGTATGGCATATACTAAGTTAAGTATTGTATAAGGCCTTCTAAACATCAACTACCTTCACTGTAGTAACAATAAAAAAGCTTGGTTCATTCACAAAAAGATAACCCAAAATATGACTATATAAACATGTGAGAGACAAGTTCTTGATGATGTTTGGTTGGAATTTGCAAAGTTCATGAAATGGAAATTAAAGTATTTCATTTTATTATACCTCTTTCTATGTGTAACACTAAGATCCAAAGAAAACAACTGTTAAAGAAATTTCCTCTGTATCAGATGCACTGAATCTTTCAAAAACTCAAATTACACAATCTCATTGTCTTGCTAAATTTCCTACTGACATCAGCTAAGTGGCACTCTTTTTCCTTCACAATGTTCAAACTGACAGTTTTAACCTGAGCCATACCATTTTGATCTATTTAAAATAACGGGGTTCTAGTAAGATTTTTTTGTTCCTTTTCCCTTAAGCATAACTGCCACAGATTTGTCTAAGGTTTCATTTGAAGAAAGGGTTCCACTGTTACTACAAAAACAGAAGGAAGAAAAGAGAGAAAAAGTAACAGTCAGAAAACCCTTTATCATCACAACCCATATACATTTACGTTTCCTAAAGATAATCTAGTTGATAACTACAAAATAAATTTACAGATTTTCTTTCACTAAGGGTCAGACAATAGAAAAATTTCACAACCAAGTTATCCTCCCAGTGAAGGAAAGAGTATGTCGGGAAACAAGCTACCTACAGTAGACCAAGTTCTTTGCTATATGCCAAGAAAGGACATCTATTTCTGACCTTCCAACAGTGTAAGCAAAGCACTTGAGAGGGGAAACAGAAAGAAACTCGGTTTTCCTACGTCTTCATAGCATACGTCAGTAAGTTAAGTGTGACTAAGAAGAATTTAATGAAAAAGAAATCAAAACAGATTTCTTAAAATTAAGTGGACCTTTTTTGGTTAATGTGTACTGTAAGGAAAGTATTAGGCTACTTTAAGAAAATGCCAGAGTTCAAGGACATCATCATTAACAGATACCAAAGCAAAAATTACACAACATGATAATCAAACAGCTTTAATAGGAAAGTTTTATGAATAGGTTTTAAAATATGGTTCGCACTGGGCCTAATTTTTAAGGCCTTCCCAAGGGCACTTCACCCTTATATCCAGCATATACCCACTCAGAAAACACCAAACATATGCTAATTTTAGTTTTTAGAGTTAGTGTCACCAAACTAATTTAGTTTTTAAGTTCTGTGGTTTTAAAAATTCTCATTTAAAATGAATGTAGAAAATGTTTAATACATTTATTCTGCTTAAAAGTGTGATTTCAGTTGTGAAGAAAATAATCCCAAAATTTGTTTTCCTTATATACAAAAATACCCATACCCTTTGATTATTCAACATTTTGATTCCTTCTATACAACAAAAATACCCTTCAATTATTTACCTATTTAAATCAATATGACTTTCATTTCAATCATTTTTAAAGTATCCAATTTAGTTAGTTTCATAACCAAAGCATACGAACACCACCATCAACTTTGTGATATAGCTACAAAATTAATACAATTTGATCACTGCTTTACAAGGTAACGTGTATTTATAAAGCACACGTGAACGCTCTGCATTAAGGTTATATCAGAGGCAATCAGAGGTTATATTAAAGAGGCAGCTTTGATAGAAAAAAATAATAATCTTCCTAATGATTTCAGTAAAACATACCCTAGTATTCTGAAGCGTTGTAAATTCCCAGCTCAGACAAACCCATATTTAAATGTAAGACCAGGAAACCTTCCTTATTTGGGAATTCGGGATCCTTGATCTCTTATTATTTCTTGCTTCCTGCTGCTGCTCTATCCTCAATCACAAAGGCTGCCTACAGATTAGCCCCTCCTAGGGAGAGAGAACCAGGTGTCAAAGGTGAGTGCTTCACGACTACATCTCAGTACCTCTGCTTGTAAATTGGTTTGTCTGGTCACAGGAATGTGCAGAACATCCACATCTCTTTACCAACAGAGCACATACAAAACTGCAGTTCAAAATCAAATGCATATGACTTAAGCAGGCGTACCACTAGGGGTTGATGCTTACTTTAAATGTATCCACCAGGACCTATCCTTTGTCAGTGATTGTTCCAAGATACCTAGACTAAACCTCCAAAGAGTGCTCACTGTAGTCAGCCTACATGTTCCCTGTCACACTTAAGCAGCTCTTTCAGAACAGTCCTTGTTAATCCATGTTAATCAAACTGTGGTTCTTTATAACTTCCAGGTATGTATTCCTTAAGGACAAATGGCTGTCAGAAAATTAACACCAAGAAAGCACTTTATCTAACTACTCAATGGGAAACCTTTCACGTTCTCGAAGATACATTACAACAGTTGGGTAGAATCACTTTTAATTTCTTTTGAAATTTAATAGTCAAGACTTTTTTTCTAATATAAAGTAGAAGATTCTGTAAACTACCTATGTAAATCAAATCATTTTACAAATTCTGACACTCAAAATTAGGCTATACAGAAATACACATTAATTTGCACAACTGGTAAAATAGAGTATTAAGTGAAAATGTATCACAAATCTGCTTTAGGCAATGAGTGTTCAGAAAATAAAAATATTCTTCGCTCTACAAAAGATTTTACCAAAGGATTAATCCTTAGGGTAAAACAACGGGATTTGGGACAGTTACAGTGCGACCTTTCTGACCCACTTCAAGGGTGAGGAGACACAGCCCTCAATCACCCACTGCATGGGCTGTGATAATGAATGAAGTGACATACTTGACACTGCTTCATAAATTATAAAGATAAGGACTAACTGGTGCTCCACAGACATGTGTGAGTTACTATTCACAGAGAACTACATAATAGAGAGGTCTGGTTTAGTTCAGGAATAAAGAAAAATTAAAAGTTTAGGAAAAATTGATTGAAAAAATCCACACAATAAAGCTTTGCTGAACTGTCATGTACTGAAAAGTAATCTAATCACCCAAATGTGTATATTTCTACCCACTGCACAGGAGGACACCTGTACATAAAACACACCAGCAGTCAAGCTACATATCAACTGGTCTTAATTTGAATTTTTACCAGGTATTATTAATTCAAAAATATACTCCTCACCTGCCTGCACTGAACACTGTGGTTTGATTTCCTCAGAACTGTGTGCCGTCATAGCAAGGCTCTTCATTTCTGGTCTCATGAAAGAAAATGTACCTCTGCCAGCTGTCCGATTTTGATTTCATTAACCTTACTTTTCTCAAACTGAAGCTGTCAGCATTTAATATGAAATGGAGGACTGAGACAAATAAGTTGAGGAAGGATAACTTACTTAAAATAGGAAAATTAATCACATTAAAAAATTAGGCCAGGGAAACATTTTTTATTTCATAGAAAGATAAAAGAACCCCAGTGGATGTCAAGAACCTCCTAATCACATATATTTCATGTCCCTTTAAATGAAATAAAATAAAATTCTTAAATACTTCAAACATAAAATTTTTCTAAGTCCTCAAACTTTGAACTTTAAAGGGCCAAATTTTTAACCATTCTTGGAGACCTGCAAATCACAAATTCTATTTTCTTAACCAGTGTGTGGGTGGAAGGCTACCTTCTCATCTACAGGGCATCATAATTATGATCAGCTGTCACTGCTCCAAATATGTCCGAATTCTCCAGCTTGCATCTTTCCAATTATTCATTTTGAAATGTGCAAACCAAGATGATCAAGAATAAACTTACATGCAAAATAAAACTTTTCAATATGTTTTTTTTTTTTTTTGCTCACAGTATGGATGAAATAAGTAACTTTCAGCGTGGTCGATAAACTTTAATGGATTGGCTCCACACATATTTAATCAGTTCAAAGGCCTTTTTTTGTTTAGTTTCAATTCTCAGCTCTAATATTAATGCTTAAGTTAAAAAATATTTAACTTTCTGAGTCAATAGCTATGTCTTTGTTTAGTTCAATATTCTATTTCTACATCATCATCACTTTATAAACAACAGACTTACCACCATGAGTTCCTTGTAATTAAACAGTCATAGTAAACATGCTTAATTTCAATTTGTTTTAGTGTTCCCAACAGCAGGCAGTTAGGCTGTGGGCCATGAAGACACCACAGGTTCCATTATTCTGAATCCTTTTGCCCTGGGCAAAGTGAATTCTATGAAATACCTAGACACTAAATTCAGTTACTTATCATTTTGAAGTCCTTACATGGTTTTGTTTTAAAAAACAGTAAAACCAAAATTTTAGAGCTCGAAGAGACTGCAACTAATTTTGAGTTTGGATAATGGTATTTTAAGAGCATGCAAACTTTCAGCGGCATGTCCAAAATAAATATACTTGACCACTATATACATTTACTTTACTTGATTCTGATGGGGCAGAAGTTTCTTCAATGCCTAGAGTATAATAAAGTAAATAAATGAGTCCTTTTGGTTCCTGATATACATTCTGAGTAATATTTCAATGAGCCTTGAGTACAAATCTCAGTTCAACTGAATTTCTGAAAAACACATAAGATTAGGAAGATAAGCCTAAATACATTTCGTACTTTATTATGTAGATTTCCAGCCTCTGTAAAACTCATTTTGATTTCTATCTTTCTACTAAAGTAAACACTAGTAAAATTTTAAACTATGGATCAATTTTTAAAAGTAATTTTAATTTCAGGCTATTCCTTGAGGTGTTTAGAAACAAATTAGAGTTCAGAATCCTTGCTGTCTTTACTATCAAATAAACCTTAACATAGTAATTTAAATGAATGAATATATGAGAAAACCTTAGCATAGGGCCTGGCCAGTTAGAAGAAATGTAGATGCTTATTCTAATCATGAAATCCAAAGTAAACTGCAGGCCTCTCTTTAAAAACAGAAGGGGGCTGAGGAAAATTAGAGAACTTAATGACTAATGGCCATGTAAAAAAACACCAGTGAATCAGAAACCTGATTCTATTTGTCAAAGCACATGAACACTTCAAAACACATCTAATTTTTATCTTACCAATTAAAGACTCAACTGAAAATTAATTTCAAAGCCTAAGTAATTTTGTTAACCAGTATTTATTTATTATTTATAACGAACAATATAATAGTAGATTGTGCTCTTGTTACTACTCGACTTAATGGTTTATTTAACTAATGGCTAATATCCCAATTAGGGACAATGAAATAATTCTTAATATTCTGTTTATTCTCCGCTTTCAGGGTTAATTATTTTTGTTTAAACATCATCACAACTCTCTCCCCACCCCACCCATCACAATTTGTGGTAGTTCAGCTTAAGTACAGATAAGTACTTTCTTTTAAAAACAATCTGGTTTCAACAAAATGTTTCTATCCAAAGGTGAAACATAAAAGAAGGAAAACATTACATACAAGAAAGGTGTTGCCTTCAGCACTATGAATGTTATTAAGTATTTTCAACTTAAAAATACTCAACAAGCTACAAGCACAGGGAAGCCGAATGCTGTCTAGCAGAACTGAGCATGCGCACGGTCACCGTCGCTCGCTCCACCTCCTGGACACGCTCCAGAGAAAGCTGGGACCACGGCAAAGCTCGCACTCTGTGAAAGGTGCACGCAGAATGCAAGGAAGGATAGACCATGTCTGTTTTATATAGAAAAACACATATTTCGATTACGCTGTTCAACCTCACAATATATGGTCACTGAATACAATCTTATCAAAGCATTGAACGGAACCGAAGGCTTCTACCATCTAGACTATTGATTGCTTCTCTACTGGAAGCAAGATCTCTTCTATTTTAAAAATATTTAGCCACAAAGCAAATCAACGTGCACTAAATTCCACAGATGAAATCTTTAGTTGGGTAGCAGAAAAAATTCGTATTCTTATTTCATTAGTCAATGTTCCTGCAAACACATAGAGACTTGCAATTAATTAAGATAAATTCAAAATACTTTTTACCAAAATACATTTTTCCTGTCTTTAGACCCTCTTGTCAAAGACCAGCTTAGGTTTAAACCCAACTAGAACTGTTTATGAATCCAACTGGCACAAGTCTTCCCTCCTAGATCTTGGCCATGGAGTCAGTACAGTTACATTCTCCTTCCACACTATTAATGAAGTTTACAGCACAGAACTTTGAAACCCCCAATTCGTAATAAATGATTAATACCAATGTGCTTAGGGATGTCAAACAATTTGAATTCAGCTAATGTTAAAAATATTTTTGAGATCTAGTTCCTTTACTAATTTTTACACACTGAGAAACTACTAACTCAGAATGTAGCATGACTAATAAGACAAAGGATTTTTATTTCACAATTCAAAACAATGGGGCTTACAATGAAGAATATTCACGTGGGACTTTCATGATCTACTTGGCCCAAACTGAGTCGCCTTAAATCCAAAATGTCCTGTTTCTTAGTCATTTACTACTTTGAAGAACCTCAGTAATCTAACTACTCAGACTCTGAAATTAGTTCACAGTAAGTTAAAAAAAACAGGAATTAGGAACTGCAGTTCTAAATTCACTTCTCTTAATCTATGAGATCTTGTTCAAGGTAAACAACACAAAATCCAAGTTTCCTCATCTGTAAAACAGAAGGACAGTACTACATCTGCTCCGGTTATCCCACAAGGCTGATAGAAAGAAGAAATCAAATAATCTACATAAAAATTTTCTGAAAAATATAAAACACACAGCAGAAAGTAGACAGAACTTATCTCAGGAGGGTCAAGAACACTTAAGATGAATTAAGGCATTTCTAGCAGGAAAAAAATTTTCATCTGTTATTGCTATAAAGTTAAGGTTTCTTTAAGATACGCATTTAAAAATTTTTAATCATAAGAGAACAAAAAGCTGAGTAAAAGAAAATTAGAAGAAAACATACTGACAGAATTTGAGTAACACAGGAAAATTTGTCCAAAATAAGGGAAAACACACTGCCATGTAATAATTTATGAAAGGTAGCATCAACTCCTTAGGTGTAATGAAAATCATGTTGGGGCACTAAAATACAGTATTTAATACTTATTCTCAGACTCACCTCCGCCCATTTAAGAATACAGGTCATGCAGAAGACGTGATTACAGCTTTCGGGAAAACCAACTTCCTTCTCTAATAGGCAATTAAGACATATTGGACATCTGTCAGCTTCACTGTACAACAGACCAGTAGAGGCAGTATTCTCTTTGTTTTCTTCACCTATAAAGGAAAGCAGCCATACACGCTTTCAAGTTCTCCAGACCAATCTGACTTATGTTTATGGCAGTATCATGGACTAGATATTCTAAAAAGCCCTACCATTATGAAGTAATTAAATCTTAGATACAATACCCCCAAAATTTGCTAATTTGTTTTTTTTAATTGGACAGTGAAAAGAATTTCAAAAGTTTAATTTTAAAGTAACGGTCACATGTTCAAAATTTCCAAAGTAAAAAAAGTTACAGTGACAAATTTCCCACTCAAATCTACCGCATCCATCCAGTTCCACCCAGTGCAGCAAGAACACAACTATTCCTCTGTGTCCTTCCCACTATGTCTAAATGCAAAGACAAGCACATCTTAACACAGATCCTTTCAAACCTCCTTCTTCACATAAATGCCAGAACATTTTACAAACTAGTCTCCATCTGTTTGTTTGTTTTGACCTACTGATGGACATTCACTTGTCTTCAAACTTTGCTTATTACAATCCTGCAGTGAAAGACTGTCATTTCACAATTTTAATAGTGTATCTATATGATAAATTTCTAAAAATGGAATTGCTAGATCAAGTGTACATACACACTTGTACTATGAACAGACACTGCCATGAGGGTGTGTGATTTTAAGGCCCTCCAAAGTTCAACAAAAAATAAAAAAGTAAAGAAATGATCAATTGAAATGTGAACAGTATACACGAATGGAAAAGGAGGGATCATCTTGTGAGTAAATGTCCACACTAGTGTTAAGATCTAGAGACTAGTGCTGAGGGCCCCAGGTGTGGAAGTGAGTCTGAGAGGTGAGAGTATTAAGCCAAGGCTCTCACGTGGGGCTGGCGTGGTCCCAGCAGGGCTCAGAAAAAGCAAACACGAACCCTCTGCAGGAAAGCATCCCCAGGCGCAAAGGATTCTAAGGATTAAACTGGTCAAATAAGAACTCAAAATCCAACATCACCAAACCTACCTGAGGAAGCTTTCTTAATAAGAACAGGCAGGAACAGGAACTGATTTAGTTTACTTATTTTTCATATTTATATCTTATATGTTACATTTATTACAAATATATCTAGACACACACTGGCTTCAAGTGTCAAAATTTCCAAATACTACAGAGAATGATTGAACAGCAGATTAGACCCAGAAGAAAAGAATATGTGTGAACTGGAAGAGAAATGTGAGGCAACTACCTACACGGTAAGAGACACAAGGAACTGTGACATGTGAGCAGGAAGCTGGGAAATGAGGCAGAACAAAGTTCAATACTGACTGAAGTCCCAAAGAGAGAATAAAGCCAAGGCAACAGTTAAAGCAGTAAAGGGAAACAGTAAAACAAACCACCACAGACACACATCAACAGTAACAGGACACACCAAGTATGCTCAACAGGACAAATGAAAATAATTCGTCCCAGAAACAAGTGGCAAAACTGCACAACTTCAGAGACAAAAACGTTATCTTAAAGCAAGAAGAGGGAAAAGACAGGTCATCTCCAAGGAAATGGCACTTGGCTGAAAAGAGATTGACAGCAAGAAAGAAAACCACATATTGTCTAAATAGTATCTTCCGTGTACTAACAGAAAAAAATAAAAATAAAAACTATCATTCAAGAATTGTGTATCTTTCTTTGAATGGTTTTGAAGAAAATATACAAAAAAACTAGGGCATATCACCCACAGACTTTCACTAAAAGAACTTCTTAAAGGTTTTCAGGAAGAAGAAAAGGAATGGAGAAAAAAAGAACCCCCCCCCCCCACTCCAAACACTGTCTGTATGAAATATTACGTAGTTTGTGGTGTTTGGGGAAACAAAACAAAAACCAAAGTGATGACTGACTATACCTAGAAAGCCAAGTAGGACGGTCAGGGTTTAAGAGCTCCACAGTTCTTCCACATTTGGCAATAAAGATTGAAATACGAACTTCAGAAACAGGAAAACATCAACACTGTTTTAAAAAACAAATACAATAAAAAGATATATAATTCCTATACCAGTAGGGAGTAAAAATTTAAGAAGAAAAAGAGCTCACCAAACCCAAAACCTTAATCAATCAAAAATAAGACATGGAAGGAGAGGAAAAAATGTGTGCACTTGTTCAGGCAGCTTATTTTAGAATTCGAGAACAAAAATAAGTAAAAACAAAAATCTTCTTGTATATTTTGAAATGTATAGAAATGAACAATCTGGAAACACTAAGGTTTGTTTTCAACACACAAACTTTATAAAAAGGAAAAGTTACCTTCCATGTCTTCACAGTCCTGGTCTCCCACATTTAGGGTATATACAGTTTTCTTCTTCATTTCTCCTTGAAAAACGGTTTCCTATAAGATCAATCATAATAGAGAATTTTTACGTTTCCTAAAAGTATCAACATCAAAAAAACCCAAAACTGTAAGAAATTATTTTACACATAAAAAAATACAGTACAAGGCAGTCAATTTTATGGATAACCCAGTCCTCTTACACTCCTTGCCATCAACACACTGTCTTACTGAAAGGAAGTGCCGCATGTAAGTATTAAGCCACAAAGCTGAATGATGGATTCTGTGGTGCAGACACGTATGTACCTGGAATTTAGGGAAAAGAGAGCCATCTGGGCTGGGTTTTCGCTGATGGCGCTGAAGGAGCTCCACAGCACGTGGAGGAGTAAGAGAGCACCTGGCCAGGCTGCCTGACAAGGACAGGAGAGCGAGCTGTGAGCGTGGGCTCGGGAGGGGTGCGTGCGCCCCGTCTACCCGAGCAGTCACAGGGAGGCATGAGGAGAGCAACAGGCAGAGCCGTGCGCCGAGGGGGCGCAGATGGGACGGCTCCAGGGGCTGTCGGAGAGGTTTGGATTCCATGTGAGAGATTCCTGTGAGGAAGGCTGACATGACAAACCTGATATGAATCAATCTTTTAAAAGAATGATCTGCTGGCAGATCACAGAAAAGGGCTACAGTGGGGAAAGATCAGAAGCAGGGATTTGCACAGCCAGGCTGACTGGCTGTGAAGTGAACAGAAAAGCAGGAGGACTTCTGAGATTTGGTGACTCAATAAATGCAGGGAAGGAGTAAAGGATTATTCTGGCCCAGAGGACTAGCAAATGGTGACCACAAGAGGCAAAATGAGAAAAATGGGAAAGAAAATCACTTGTCAGGTGGAACAAATTTATGAGGTAAAATTATTTTTTAAATCAGTTCCTAGAATTCTTTCTTGAACTGATGCAAGACATGTGATTGCCATGAACTATTCAAATGCATACTGAAATATCTTGGCACAAGAAATCCCTAATTTCATCAGTATGATTCTCCCATACGTATATGCAGTCATTTTTTGGTCAGTTTCTTAAATAACTTACGCATGCTTCATTAAAGGTATATACTACCTTGCGACTTACTGGGGTAAATAAGAAGAAGTCCAAAGGTTCTCCTTCGGTTCAAAAACCAAATGCAAAGCATAAAAACCTTAATAGAACACATAAAGCTGATTTAAAGGTTTTAGTGGATTAAATAGTCAAAGTGAGTCAGGATTCAAGTCACTTTTTTAAAAGTTAACCCAATCACAGCCTGCCTTAGGAGCAGAATGTCAAAAACCAGAGGAAAACTCCCACTCAGCCCACATCTGCAGCCTCTGTTTTCCTTTGGTGCCACTCTCAGGGTCAAACAAAACGATGAGTGCCCAAAGACAGCCGTCTTATGCAGAAAGGGAAAGGAGTGGAAACGTGCAGCCCGGAAGAGCAGCAAGATGGAGAAGGTGTGCAGTGACCTCCACATGGGATGGGCTGCTCTGAGGGGAGGAAGAAGAATGTGAATCAAAGTATCTGAAAGAGGGCTAGGCACCTCTCAAGGGCTATTTATTTTTAATTCAAAGATTTACTGAGCGCTACACACATACTAACAGGCAGTGCTCTAAGTACGGCACTGAATAAGACAGACAGATGCTCCTGCTTTCACCTTCTAGTGGGGGAGGCACAATAAACAAAGTAAGTAACATATCTAGCATGTAAAATGTCAAGAAGTGCTATGGAGAAAAATAACACAACTGTGAAATAAAACACACAGAATTAGGGAAAGACTTTCTGATACAGCGACATTTGAACTGTCAACCTGACAGAAGCAAGGCGAGCCATGTGCACATCTAGAGGAACTGCACTCTAGGCAGAAACAGCAGTGAACGGGAAAGGCCAGAGGCAGAGAAGAGGAGTGTGTCGAGGGTGTTCGAGGAACAGGAGGCGAGTGTGGTTAGAGCAGTGAAAGAGAAGCAGTAGATGCGGTGGTGGAACAGAGGAAACAGAACATTAACCTACGGTCATGCAATGGACTAGGGTAAACACATGGGCTGCTTCTCTGAGTGAGACGGGCCAGTAGGCAGTTTTAAGACGAGGAGGCAAAGGAAAGAACAGAGGCCAGCAAGGAGACTACTGCAGTGCTATCCGGGGGAGAGGACAGCGGCCGGCAGCACGGGAGCAGCAAGTGAGATGAGTGCGCTCAGAGTCCAGCTGTGTCATCAACACCTGCTGGCAGACTGAACTTGGGGTGTGTGTGTGTGTGGAGAACAAGCGTCCAGGGTAATTCTGAGGTAGTCCGGCCTGAGCAACCAAAACCATGGACCTGCTGAGGAAGATTACTTGTGAATCAGTCACATCGTCAAGGTCACGTACTGCAGACAGAGCCCCAGCTTAGCAGATTCTAGAGCTGCACTGTGCACCTATCTGCTCTGCAACTGAGTCTACTTCTTTGTTTGGGGAAATTCACACCAAACCATCTCCATGTTACCCTAAACAGCTGAGAATAAAGAAGATTTAAGTTGGAGTTAACTCAGTGTGATGAAATGTCAATTTCAAAATTACCACATTTTAAAAACCCAGTAGTTTCACAAGGTGTAGAATGTGACCCCTTAATTCAAACAATTCATGTCCTGTTGGACAGTCTGATCTACACTTTCACATTTCTTCCCTTAAGAATATTAAGCTTCTACTTATGTGTTAATATATAAATTATCATTTATAATTAATATTTTACAATAAATATTGCCTTCCCTATTTTAACTCATGCAATGAAGTACATAAGTAATGGTCGATCACTGAGAAACTAAGAAACCTCAGTTAAGTTGCAGGCCACCTTTTCTTACATGTTAGAAATCTGCATTAAAAACTGTTCTGGGCAACCTCAGGAAGGCGGAGGAGCAGCAGGACAGAGTTCACCTACTCCCGTCAGAGCTGCAACTGCCTGTCATACAGCTCACACCGGAACAGCCTGGCAGCTGGCAGAACAGATCTTCCACAGCCTAAGGGCCTAAAGAGAAATGTGACCCCCACTACTGATCCACACAAGAAGCTTTCTACATAAGGCAACTACCTTCAAGAACAGGAAACAGAGCTGACCTACTGAACATACAGAAATAACACTGAGAATTAGACAAAATGAAAAGACAGAGGAGTATGTTCAAATGAACAGAACAAGACAAAAACCTCAGGGAAAAAAACTAAAGAATGGCTATAAGCAAGCTACCTGATAAAGAGCTCAAAGTAACAGTCATGAAGGTGCTCATCAGGCTTCAGAGAAGAGTGGAGGTACTCGGTGAGAACTTCAGCAAAGAGATGGGAAATACAAAGAGGAATCGATGAGAGATGGAGAACAGCATGACTGAGCTGAAAAATACTCTACATCTCAGGAAATCCACAGCAGATTAGAGCATGAAGAAGAATGGTCCAGCGATCTGGAAGACAGGGAAGTGTAAAGCACCCAAGCTGAAGAGCAGAAAAATTTTTTAAAAAGGGAGACAGGTTGAGGTACCTCTGCAATGACATCAAGCATACCAACATTCACACTATAGGGTTCCCAGAAAGAAAAAGGGGCAGAAAACTTATCTGAAGAAAAGCTGAAAACTCCTTAACCTGGGGAAGGAAGCTGACTTCCAAGTACAGGAAACAGAGAGACCTAAACAAAACAAACCCAAGGAGGTCCACACCAATACACATAATAGTTAAAGTGGCAAAAATTAAAGATTCCTAAAAGCACCAGGAGAGAAGCAAACAGTTATGTACAAGGAAAAACCTGTAATTATCAATTGATTTTTTTAGTAGTAACTTTGCAAACTAGAAGGGAGTAGTACAACACATTCAAAGCCCTGAAGGGAAAATATCCTATAACCAAGAATACTCTACTTGCAAAGAGTATCATTTAGAACTGAAAGACAGATAAAAGGTGTCTCAGACAGACAAAAGCTGAACGAGTTCATCCCCGCTAAACCAATCTTAAAGCAAAGTTAAAGGAACTTCTTTAAAAAGATGAGACAAGGCTAGATAAGCCTACAAGGTGAGACTAGAGGAAAATGGAAAAATAGGGAAAATATCACAGGCAAAAGGCAGTGGATCAATCACATCTGAAGTAGCCTGGGAATTTAAAAAGTGCTAAAGTCAATTATAAAACAGTTAAGGGAAACACAAAATGCAAGACACAAAATATGACATCAAATACATAAGATGTAAAGGGGGTACAAAATGTAGTGCTTTTAAAATGTGACTGAATTTAAGCGACCTCCAACTTAGTAAAGACTGCTGAATACTGAGGATGTTATATGTGAGCCTCATGGTAGCAACAAACCAAAAACTATAAAAGAAACACAAAAAATAAAGTCTCTATAACACTAAAGAGATTATATAATCTATTTTAACACTAAAGAGTCATCAAATCAAAAGGGAAGAGCACAAAATAAGGAACTAAAAAAACACAGAAAAAAAGTAACAAAACAGAAGTATATATACCTATCAATAATTCCTTTAAATATAAATGGATAAGAAGACTGAAATTAATACATCTTTTACAACCATGCTATGAAACTAGAAATCAATTACAAGATAAATGGAAAAAACACAAAACACATGAGAGTAATTTGTTGATACTATTAAACAAACAATGGGTCAATGAAGAAATCAAAAAATACCTGGAGACAAATGAAAATGTTGACACAATGGTTCAAAATCTTTAGGACACAACAAAAGTAGTTCTGAGAAGGAAGTTTATAACAATACAGGCCTATTTCAAGAAAAAAGAAAAATTTCCAATAAACAATCTTACCTTACATGTAAAGGATCTAGAGAAAGAACAAAACCCAAAGTTAGTAAAAGGAGGGAAATTATAAATATCAGAGTGTAAAAAAATAAAAGAGATCAATGAAACTAAGAGTTGAATCTTTGAAAAGATAAAATTGAAAACCTTTCACCAGACTCATCAAGAAATAAAAAGGACTCAAAATAGAAATGAAAGACAAGTTACAACCAAAACCCAGAAATATAAAGGATTATAAGAGACTACTAGGAAGAATTACAGCCCAACAAACTGAACTACCTAGAAGAAATGGATAAATTCCTAGAAACATACAATCTTCCAAGACCAAATCAGAAAGAAACAGAAAAATGGAGCAGACCAATCACTAGTAACAAAATTGAATCAGTAATCAAAACCTCTCAGCAAACAGAAGTTCACCACCAGATGGCTTCACAGGTGAATTCTACCAAACATTGAGAGGAGAATTAGTACCTACCCTTCTCAAATGATTCCAAAAAAACTGAAGAGGAAGGAATGCTTCCAAATTAATTCTATGAGGTCACCATTAGCCTGATACCAAAACCAGAAAAAGACACTACAAAAAAAGAAAATTATAGACCGATATCCCTTATGAAGAGATGCAAAAATCCTCAACATATTAGCAAAGCAAATTCAAGATGACACAAGTCTAAAAACACATTAAAAGGATCATTTGCCATAACCAAGTGGGATTTATTCCAGGGATACAAGGATGGTTCAATATCTTCAAATAAATGTGACACATCCCATTAACAAAAGGAAAGATAAATACCATATGATCATCTCAACAGATGCAGAAAAAGCACTGATAATAATCTAACATTCATTCATGGTAAATCTCTCAACAAAGTGGGTATAAAGGGAACATCCTCAATATAATGAAGACCATATATGACAAACCCACAACTAACACAGTAATCAATGGCAAAAAGCTGAAAGCTTTTCCTCTAATATCAGGAACATGACAAGGTTGCCAATTCTCACCACTTTTATTCAAATAGTACTGGAAGTCCTAGCCACAGCAATAAGACAAGAATAAAAGGCATCCATATTGGTAAGGAAGAAGTAAAACTGTCATTATTTGCAGACAACATACTATATATAGAAAACACAAATGAATTCAGTGAAATTGCAGGATACAAAATCAACATACAGCAATCTATTGCATTTCTATAGACCGAAAATGAACTAGCAGGAAAAGAAATTAAGAAAACAATCCTGTTTACAATTGCTTCAAAAAGAATAAAGTAACTAGAAATAAATTTAACCACGGTACTCTGAAAACTTTAAGACATCATGAAAGAAATTGAAGATGACAAAAATAAATGGAAAGATATTCCATGCTGAATAGGATATTGTGAAAATGTACATACTACCCAAAGAAATCTACAGATTCAATGCAATCCTTTATCAAAATATTGACAGTATTCTTCATAAAACTAGAATAATCTTAAAATTTGTAAGGAACCACAAAAGACCCTGAATAGCCAAAGAGATCTTGAAAAGAACAAAGCTAAAGGTACCACATGCCCTGATTTCAAACTATACTACAAAGCTACAGTAATCAAAACAGTAAAGTACCGACACAGAAACAGACACATAGATCAATGGAACAGAATAGTATTCAGCAATAAACACACATTTATATGGTCAATTAATCTATGATTAAAGAGGCAAAAATATTTACAATGGGAAAAGGACAATCTCTTCAATAAATGGTGCTGGGAAAACTGGATGGCTATATTTGAAAGCATGAAACTGGACCACTTTCTTACACTATACACAGAAACAAACTCAAAATGGATTGAAGCCCTAAATATAAAACCTGAAACCATAAAACTTCTAAAAGAAAACGTAGGTAGTAAACTCTTGGACATTGGCCTTAGCAGTATTTTTCTGGATATGCCTGCAGGCAAGGATAACAAAAGCGAAATAAACAATTGGGACTACATGGAACTTAAAAGCTATCGTGTAGCAAAGGAAACCATGAACAGAACAAAAAGGCAACCTGCTGAATGGGAGAAGATACATGCAAATGATATACTCAGTAAGGGATTTATATCCAAACATATGGAGAACTCATACAGCTGAACACCAGAAAGAAAAAATCCAACTAAAAAAATGGGTAGAGGGCCTGAATAGACATTTTCTCAAAGAAGACACACAGATGGCCAACAGGCACATGAAAAAACGTTCCACATTACTAATCATCCGGGAAATGCAAATCAAAGCCAAAATGAGATATCTCCTTTCACCACTCAGAATGCCGAGTATCAAAACGACAAGAAATAATAAAGTGTTGATGAGGATGGGGAGAAAATGGAATCCCTATGCACTGCTGGTGGGAATGTAAATTGGTACAGCCACTATGAAAAATGGTATGGAGGGTCCTCAAAAAATTAAA
The DNA here is from genome assembly GCF_040802235.1 of Manis javanica. Lineage (NCBI taxonomy): Eukaryota > Metazoa > Chordata > Mammalia > Pholidota > Manidae > Manis > Manis javanica. Next base: position 660,901 of record NC_133170.1, on the reverse strand, counting down.
AATAGAAATACCATATGATCCAGTAATTTCATGCATGTTATTTACCTGAACAAAACAAAAACACTGATGTGAAAAGATATATGCACCCCTTAAAGCATTATTTACAATAGTCAAGATATGGAGGCAACCCAAGTATCCATCAACATATGAACAGATGAAGATGTGGGGTACACACACACACACACACAAATATTACTCAGCCATAAAAAAGAATGAAATCTTGCCATTCACAACAACATGGATGGACCTAAAGGGTATTACCCTAAGTAAAATAAGTCAGATAAAGACAAATACCATATGATTTCATTTATATCTGGAATTAATACACCAAACAAAAAAAACACACTCATAAATACAGACAACAAAGTGGTGGCTGCCAGAGGGGAGGGGAGTTGAGGGTAAAGGCAAAATAGGTGAAGGGAATGAAAAGGTACCAAATTCCAATTAAAAAGTAAATAAATTCTAGAGATGAAAAGTACAGCATAGGAAATACAGTCAATAACATTATAGTTAACTGTATGGTGACAGACGGTAACTACACGTAGGTCTGAGCATTTCATAGAGCATATAACTGTTGAATCACTAGGTTATACAATTGAAACATTAATATAATATTGTATGGTAACTATACTTCAATTAAAAACAAAAGTTTTTAAAAGCTGTTTTTAAGTGTTCCAAGTTTTTGGAAGTTGTGTGCTTCCTCTTGAACTATCATGTATTAACTATTTCCATACCTATCAACAATCATGACACACTACCAGTTTATTCATTCAAAATGACTGGGACTTAGCATTTCATTAGATAAAAACCACAAGTTTTAGCTTGACAGCTTACAAACTTATAACTTGTTCATGTTTATCTATCTACCTGAACTCGTTTGTACTCTAAGAATCCAGGGTTTTAATACCAGTTTTGCTTTGAAGTTCCAGTAAGACCATAGGAATACAATACAGAATCACAGTCCTAGCCAGTAATTTGTAGTCAATAAAAAAATAAAAGATAAGCTGTTGGTGGACAGGACCATCTTTCCTCGTGGTTTCCCAAAAAGCTAGATATAAATCAATTCCATATTTACTATTTATGCCTCTATAATCATAAATCATATTTTACCTACCGAATTTATTGGTTCTAATAAAGTTAATTACCTCTAAGTCAAACCAAATTTTCTCTTAATTTTGGTTTACCTCAAATTTCAAAGAATGGATGTTCATTCTAGATTTTAAGTAAATTCTTTTTACTTTTCAGATGACTTGAATTTACAAATTTCAATCTTTAATGTCTCTTCCCATGTTCTACCTTACTGAGCTAAAATATCTTTCAAGTCTAGTACCCCTAAAATAATGATCTTAAAGTTCTATCTTCCAGGTTGCCCTTTTCTATTTCATTATATATTACTTGTGCTATGTATTAAAGATACTATTTCAAATATGTTCATAAAAATATCTGGGAACAGTGACCTAATTAAAATTTTTTTGTATCATAAAAACCATCAACTTTTAGAATTTGAAATAAAAAATCACTGGAAGGAATCAGTTTTCAGGAACTCAAAAACACATCTTCCCACACAAACTCTGGAATACAGGACGTGGTTATCCCATGCTGGCAATTACAATGTACCCAAGAAAATAGTGTGTAAGACAGTTCAGTTCTTAAGAACAGTGAGGCCCAAAAGAAGTTGTTCTATCAAGTACTTGATATGTGGCTAGTACAAGCAAGGAACTAAATTTTGTAATTTTTCTTAAGTTTAATTAATTTAAATTTAAGTAGTCCAATGTGGCTACTGGTTATCCTCAGCTCTAGGATACAATTACCACCCTCTACAAAAGGACATTGTTTCAAATTATACCTGGGATGCTAACAATGTATTTTCTACTGCAGCAGTTGCTGGGACATTCAAGCAATCAGAGAAGGGACCAGAAGTTCCTGGTAACAGAAACAACTTTTTAGCCTTGGCTGGCTCCATTTAAAATTCCTATCTGCCCCTTCTTCCCATGTTTTTCTTTCAAAATGTGCTTCTATCTACTACAAAACAGAACTCTTCTTTCCAGTTCACTTCCCTCTCCTAAGCACACAGTACCTAAAGATATCTGCATCCTAGACTACAATCGTTAGTCTGACAGACCAAGATTCAAATCTCAACTCCACTGCCGTGCAATGAATGGCTGTTTTAAGAACAGAAAATTAGGAAGGGGTGATAAAACCGTTGCTTGCCCAATTTGTTTTCCCCAGACAAAAGTGAAAGACAAAGGCAAACAGGACTGAAAAAATACAAACAAAAATCACTGAGTGACTAAATTGATCAAGTCTACTAATATTTTATCAAAAGGGTACAATCAGATGCTTTGGGTATATAAAGATAGAACAGGGACATATGAATGGCCATGAGAAAGTGGAACTCTATTTTCCACCCCACTCCTTTTACAGTCTCTACCACAGAAGGGCGCCGATATGGTAAATGGGAGCCAGGATGAAATGAAAGGGATACTGGGAAAAACAGAGAGCTGTCCCTATGTTGGGCACACTCACGCCAAGGATGAGACACAGGTCACGCAGATGCTGAAGAGAACACTGATTCATAAGGCTAAGGTCTTCATGGAATCGACAGTGACTTCCAGAACTAGAACTTCTCAGATACTATCTATTCTGCTTTATTCTTTATCTCTAATGCTCTATCCAAGACAAACTAGTCCCCAAATTCAACACTGTCCATCAACTGCCTCCTAGTTATCTACTAAAAAATTTGATCCTCTCTCTAAGAATGTTACTGTCCTTTGGAGAAACCATAACCAAGGCTATTTTTTGACTGATGTATTTTTGAAGGATACTATCTGTTACTATAGGGCAGTGGTCGAAAAACTGGCTGAGTGTTTCTGTAAATAAAGTTTTGTTGAAGCACAGCATGCTTACTCCTTTACAGACTGGCTATGGATACTTTTGTAAATGGCAAAGCTGAATAACTGCGACAGAAAACATATACTCTGCAAAGCCTAAAATCATGATGATCTGGCCCTTTTCAGACAGTTTGCTAACCCTATAAGAGCACAGAGGATTGTCCAGTTTGGAGACATGCTTCAATCTCTCACTGCAGAGGGCCCCTCAAGCTTCTATCTACGTGTATATTCAACCTGTCCTCTGGCATAATATCCACTATTATTACACATTTCAGTCAATAGTTCTGCGATGCTGTCCTTGAGTTACTTAAAAACTCCTCTGATGGCTCTGTGATTGTGTTGATTTACCTACATTTATATTATCAATCTGGCTTAAACTATGATGGACATTTGCAGCAAGGCCTCAATTTGCTCACTTCAGAGTAAGGTCCAGGCAGTTCCTTCCTTCAGCTGGACAGTCATTTCCTTTCCAGCATCTTTGCCACATCACAGCTAACTCCCGCTTCTGATTTGTCCGTGCTGGTTTTTTAACCCCCTGCAGAATGCTCCCAAAGCTTATTTTTCCTTACCTAATTTCCACCATCAAGAAACATCCTTATCAAGGCTTTGTAAGCAGACCGCTTTGCTTATAGCGGACCATTGTGACACTGTTTTTGTTTAGAACATCCTCTGCTGCATGTTGGCACTGGAGCTTCCCTATCAATCTCTTCAGTACAGAGACAGGAAGGTACATATAATGTAAATGCAGATAAACCTGTACTTCAGCACAGGTTCTAGAAAAAAACTGGGCTCAAATCTCAAGTAGCCCACCACTCACAAGCTGTGACCTTAACCTCTGTAAGACTGTTTCCTCATCTACAAAATGGAGACAGAACGGTAACCACTTAAGTCACTATGAAGATTAAGTCACATAATCCATTTAAAGGGCTCAGCACCAAGACTACCACAAGAGGTGTCAACAATTAGCAGACACATACAACCCGTGAACACCTCCCCACTCCAAATGATTTTAGGTTTATCACAGGATTCAAAATCAATAAATCTGTACGACTCTCAGAATCATTATTTTAAAAAATTCCTGTTTCAGAGACTACATATAAAAAGAATGGTATTAAAAGTTCATAAAATTTTAACTGTCAAATAGTTTTTCAAACAGATCTTATACAAAGGTAAGTTCTTCATTCTACACTGATAATATTTAACAAAAGTCCTATTTAATCTGGAAATTAAAATGTTGAAGTAAGAACACAATCTAGAACTCAGAAAAGAAACGACCTTAGGATTTTTGTATCCTAGTTTCTACTTTATACAGCTTTAGGAGATAAAACATTCAAGAGCTGTAACATATGGCAACTCCAGCAAAAAAGAAGAGATCATGGTTCAGTGAGGCTAATACCATAATTTCCTAGGTGGTACCCAAGAACGTCACTTAAAGTCTTTACTTATGTACACAAATATTCAAAAACCTTCTTACCCTTACAATTCTTCAGGTCAAGCAGTCACATAATCAGTTTTCCATCAAACTATTCTGGGGACAGAATTATGAAAATTAGTCCTACTTCACTTCAGTTATCAGTTGCTCCCATAGTTAACCTGGGTTAGAAGAAAAATAGGAGAGTGTTACAGAATGACTTATTCCAGAGGACCCCTGGATGTGAGTACAATTTATTCAGAATGTAATAATACAGTATGACAGAGTAACTGTTGCCTTCCAATATGAAGACACACACAGGTAGTGGAGGCAAACGATAATGAAAACATTTTGTTCAGTGAGGAAGAAGCATAAGAAATCACATTTCAGCATATAGAAAATGTACAATGAAAACACAGCAATAGAGAATTAGATAAAAACCCCAACAGAGTAGTTTTACTGCTTAAGAAGGCAATTTACAAAAAGACATAGAAAAAGAAATTTACACATCCCAGAAATTCAACTCCTCTCCTGGAATTTAAATACTTCTTGAACTCTAGATCTTAAGTACCCTTTACAGTCATCACATTTTTTTCCCTAAATAGGCCATACACCAGACTCCCCCACATTTCCAAAGCCTGTCTCTGATTTATTTACTCACTCATTCAGTAAATATTTTACTCAGTGCTGCCTATTTTCTAGGCACCACTAGGCCCTAAACACAGACACACCTGACAAAAGTAAAAACGAAACTCAACAATTATAATACACTATATCAGGCACTGTAATGGGGGTAAGCTCCAGATATTACAGAGGCACACAATCACCACTAAATCTCACAATTTATGCACATTTTTAGAAGGCTTCCCAACCAAGAGTAAGTAGGTTAAAAATGTTTTTTTCTAACCCCTGACCATTCTTTGCCATTATACCACTTCCATTTTTAAAGAGCTTAGTACTGAAATTGTCAATCCTAACATGACAGTGAAGATTTTAACTTTCAAACAAAGGACACATGCAAATCAGAGCACAAAGGCAACTCAACTCCTCTATGGAAATGGCTCTTGGGCAAACATAAAGTATACACTGTGCCAGACCCCACATCATAAAGCTTACCCAACATTCATACTGGTGGAAAGAAGTATTTTTCTTCAAATTTTACAAAATAGCACATTTTCACACAATTATCTGAGTATATTACCGAACTGAACACCACGAATTAAAACATTTTATTTATGTAGCTTTAATAAAATGTCCGTTCAACACAATTTCTCTCCATTCATGATTACATATTTTTCAACATCTTTTCAGTTAAAAATTTTTAATCAGAAAGTTCAATGGAGAACCAGAAAATTAAGATAGATCTGTTTACAAAAACAACAAAATTTTCATTTCTAATAGTTTCAGTTTCACCCCAACTTCATAATTACCAACCAGTAGTAAAACTGAAATGGGTATGAAACTCAGAAGACTTTTAATCAATTTTTCTTTTAATGGTCTTGTTCACATGCTATGGACTAAATGTTTATATCCCCCCCTAAAATCAGTATGTTGAAATCCTACCCTCTGAAGGTGATTTAAGTGGGGCCTTTAACTAGTGCTTAAATTATGAGGGTGGAGCTCTCATGAATGAAATTAGTGCCTTATAAATTACAGGAGGCTCCAGAGATCCCTAGCCCCTTCCACCATGTGAAGATGCAAGGGTCAGTTTATGCCCAGATGGGGGCCTCTACCCAACCATGCCAACAGCCCGACCGTGGACTTGCAGGCTCCAGGACTGAGAAATAAATGTCTGTTGTTTATAAGTCACCCAGTTTGTGCTGTTTTGTCATAGCAGCCTGAAAAGAATAAGACATGTGCTGTGCTTTAGTTACCATTGCACTCCAGTCCTGGGAATGCTTTCTGGTTCAGTCTTCGAAAAGATTGTCAGTAATTTAGTTGCTTGTCAGCAGATGATCAACAACAGCAATTTCTAGGAATCTTTCATATTCAATTCCTTCATTCAGGACCTATATCCAGAAAATGCCTTGTTTTACAAACACCATTCACTGATGAACAAATAATCCTGTATCTTGTTGCTTACTAGGTAAACCGAAAATAAAGAATTTATAGGTCTTACAATAAAATCAGCTTTGCGTATGTATACACCTAGGAAGTAGAGATACGCATCAGTGTTGTTAAAATTCTTGTGCACACTGTCTGCACAGCAAGTGAGTTCAAATATGAAGCACGTAACCTTGCATTAGGCTCTGTGATGACCAATAACCTAATTACTGAAACAAACCATTTTCACAAGGTGAAATGAATAAAGAATAAAACATTTCGAAAGTGAAACGCAAGCCAGAAATCCTCAGGCAGAAAACATAGATTAAACTGAAAATAGGGAAAGTATTTCTGTAATATAATTGTGGAAAATTAAGAGTTCATGACAGCTATGCTCTAAAAGAGGAATTAGTTTATAAATTTCTTCTTCATTTAGCGCAGCATCATCCCAACAGGGCTTGCACTGTTACACTGACCAGATCACTTATATGTTGAATAAAATGATAAAATGTAATCGACAAGCCATGTCTAACATGAAATAAGGATACTCAAGTTGCTGTTACATTTTAAAATAGTTAATAAGTGATATTAGGGAGGTCAGGTTCTGAGTAAAATGGAGTAAGTACATTCTACCTTGCTAATCTCACTGAATGAAACAATAAAACCTAGACAAAATAAATGGAGCAACTAACTGAAAATTCAAAAGTAAATAATAGCAGATGGATTGGGGAAGAGCCCAGAATCTAATATATTAACAAACTGACAGTGTGTTTATAATCCCCCCACCCCCCGGTTTTGCCCCAGGCCTCGTCTTAATGGAGCCTGAGACCTGGGCAGTGACCGTGGCTAACAGAGCACTCCAGGAAAAGGCCTTAGCTCTGTCCAAGGAGGAAGCTCCCCTGACACTCAGAAGAGTGAGGGCAATCTTTCCCATCCCTTGTTCTTCATTCCGCATGACATAGCTCCCAGCTGATCCTGGGATGTGACGGATGCAACAACAGGAGCAGCTCAGCGGACAAGAAACTGGAATTCTGAAGGAGAGGGACCGACCGCACTGACTGAAGGAATTCTGGGCTGATCTTGTTTATTTTACTGCTCTCTTCCTGTCACTTGGCTCCAGATGCAACTGTGGAAAAGTACACACTATGGTGGGGTAAATGAAGACTCAACTTTTTAGACAGAGGACAGAAAAGGGGATTCCAGGGATCTAGAAAATACCATAAATATAACAGAAGGGAAAGAGCTTGAGAAAATAACTTTTAAGTTGTTTATCAACTCCAAGCTCAAAATTAAGCTCCATATAAGTAGATTTAAGCCTGAGCATACCCTGAAAACTAAAATATGGGATAAATCCCCATACAGGTCACAGATTGTCTATTGGGTAGTACACACATGGAAAATCCAAATAGTGTTATTGTAAAGGTTTTGAGGGGGAGGGAATATGGAGAAATAATGAAGAATGGCTGGAAACTCCACAAATTGGTAAAAGACATAAACCTCAAATTCAAGAAGCTTACAAGCCCCAAACAGGTAATTCCAATGAAATCCATGCCTGGATATATCATAATCAAACTACTGAAAAATACAAAGAAACAGCTTGCAAGAAGATTCAAAAAACAATGAATTACTTATGAGGCAAAATGGTGGGTTAATGACTTGAAGAGCAACTGACTTCTCATCCGAAACTACTAGTCCAAAAGAAAGTGGAAAGACATTCTTCAGTGCTAAGATAGAGAACTATAAACCTAGAATCCTCAATGTAGTGAATTCATCCCTAAGGAATGAATGTGAAATAAAAGGCATTCTCAGTTGAAGGAAACTTTGTAAAGATTAGTTGCTAGCTGCTAAGAAATCTCTACACAAATTTCTTCCATCAGAGGAAATGGAACATGAGGAATGAGGGAAGAGCAACAGAAGTGGTAATTATCTGGATAAATATAATTAACTGTTCTTTTCAATTCTTTAAAATGTTTGACAATTAAAAGCAAATACAAAATTTTCTCAAAAAACTTCTAATACATGAAGATAAGACACAAGACAATTACAACACAAAGGGGTAAGGGTAAAGGAACCTACAGTTTCTATGTTTCACTTAAAGTGGTAAACTACTGATTCTAAGAAAGCTGTGAAAATACAAATGTGCATTTTATAACCCCCAGAGCAACAACTAAAAAAAATTATATACAGGCAGAAACACAGTACATTAAAATAGAATACTAAAAAATGTCCAAAATCCAAAGAAAGATGTTAACATAAGAACAAAAAGAGGGAAAAGAAAACAGCAGACCTCAATCCAAATGTATCAATTGTTAAAATGTGAGATGCTGCAAAAGCATTAGAGCATTAAAGTGCCTCTATCAGAAAAGGTCTCAAATCAATGATCTAAACTGCTACCTTAAGTAACTAGAAAAACAGCAAACTATATACAAAGTGGACAGAAGGAAAGACAGTAGAAATCAATGACACTAAAAAACAAAAAAAAATCAATTAAACCAGAAGCCTATTCTTTGAAAAGACTTATATAATTTAAACCTCTAACAAGGTTGATTAAGTAAAATAGCACTGAATAGCCCCAGTACTATTTAAAGAAATTGAATTTGTAGTTAAAAGTTTTCTGAAAAAAAGAAATCTCTAGAACCAGATAATTTCCCTGATGAATTTTACTAAATACTTAAATAAGAAGTAACACCAATTCCAACACAATCTCTTCCAGAAAATGGAAATACTTCCTGATTCATTTAATGAATCCAACATTACCTGATGCCAAAAGCAGATAAAGATAGTATATGAACAAACTGATACACTGGATTTTATCAACTTATGGTACATTCACCCATACTGTGGAATACTATTCAGCTGAAAAAAAGGACTAATATTATCACTCAACACTTGGATGACTCTGAAAGGCAATATACTAAGAAGCCAGTGTCAGAAGGTTACATACTACACAACTGCATTTACATGACATTCTCAAAAGGTCAAAACTGTAGTGATGAAGAACCACTAAAGTGGCTACCTGGGTTAGAGGAAGGTTCAACTACAAAGACGGCATGAAGGAGTTTTTCTGGGGTGATGAACTCTTCTGAATCCTGACTCTGATGGTAGCAACACAAATCTATACAGGTTTTTAAATTCACAGAATCACCCAAAAAAAGTCAATTTTACTGTATGTTAACAAAAACTTTAAATGTTTTTTAACGTAAAGACTAAAATGAGAGAGCAAAGTATAGGCTAGAATATAAACTGTACGCAATTCTTCTCCAATAACCCCACCCTCACTTAAGGTACGGAGGCGGGGGGGGGGGGAGGAGGAGCCCACGATATAATCTTCATTGTCTTCAAGACTCTCATCTCCACTTCTCATCCTATTTACTAAAGAACAATGACATTACTCATTTAAATGGTAAAGGCAAACACAAAGATTATACATTTTTTCTTTCTATCAGGAATTCCTCAATGTTTATTACAGGTCCCTTGATGGCAGAGTTACATGTGTGGAAAAGTAGAGTCTATGTTTAGAAGATTAAATCCTTAAGTCTATCACAGACAAAAAGCGAAAGAACAAGAGGTGTTAGAGACGCATCTCAAACCAAGCCTCCCAGAAGCCTCCAGGAGCCCTTGGGGTGAGCAGCACGGGACCCTTGTGGCTGGCAAGCCAAGAGAAGAAAGGGACCCTGGATGGAATATAGAGGAGGCAGCACTGCTGTTGCCTTCTTCTCCTTTTCGTCTAACTCAAAGTAGGAGAGCCGCTAACTTTATCTAAATTGAACCCGTGGTCTCCCTTGGAAGGGCTCCTGAGCGGCAATGGCAATCCCTATGTACTCACTTTCCAAAAAAGGAGATGGGAAAACTCAGCAGGGCCTAGGAAACGTTTGCAAAAAACAATTTAAGAGTCAAAGGAGAGGAATTAGTGGGAATAAATGACCACATCCAAATGCTTGCTACAGAGGAATGGAAATGGATTTCATCTATGACAACAGGGAAAAAGGGCAATGTTCAAGACACTGCTTCTGAAATATTGTTTAAAAAAGATTTTAAAAACCTTATATTATAAAGTTTCAACTCCAGAAATTAGCCTTTTTTATACAGATGCTAAATGTCATTCTGATTCCCAAGAAATGTCACTTTCTTCATACTAATCCCTTCTAAATTGGTACGAATTACTATATCAAAACTAATGGGGGAAAAAAGCAACTGTTTTGTGTAGTAAACAGGACAGGACATCCACTCTCCCTTTAACTATGCCTATTTTCTGAATTTTTAAAATTCATCCTAGGTTATTTACTAAAGCACAATGACATAATTTAAATGGTAAAGGTAAACACAAGATTTTACATCTTTTATTTCTTTTCATTAGCAATTCCCCAATGCTTATTACAGGCTCCTTGAAGGGAAGAGTTTCAAGCGTGGAAAAGTAGAGATAAATACAATGTTGTTAAATTACACAGTATGTAATCTACATGTTCTCAAATGAATATTTCACACATAACTTAAAGAAGCATTTCACAACCCTAAGCCTATGAAACATTCTAATTTGGAAATATATTATTATACACTATGAAAATTTACTAAAAAAAAAAACAAAACAAAAACCAAACAAAACAAAACCAAAGCAACTCTCCTACGGTAGCATCAGCCATGGGCAGACAGCAGGACTCTCCTAAACACCATCTTATCACAAACGCTTCAAGTGCCTGAAGAGCTGGACTTCGAGGTGTGCTTTTCATGCTATTCCTAGTCATTACCTTCTGACCTGAGTCACCTCATTTAATGCTGACAGTACTTTGTGAAGATGTCACCGTCTCACATAAAATGAAAATAACTTGTCCAAGGTCACAAAGCCAAGGGTAAGTAGTAGGATGGGATTCACTAACCCTTTGCCAGAAAACAAAACAAATATTAATCCAAGTCACTAGATATTAGAAATATTCAATGAGAATTGTTAACAATCTTAATAATTCAAATGACTGCAAAATTGTTAAGCTGTTATCTGCCCTGTTCACTGTATCACCAGGATCCAGCACCATGCTTTCAAATAAGTGCCCAACAAAAAGCTTTGAATCTGAGTGATTTATGTATGCGCATTACAACCATAAGTGATGTTTACTTAGCACATTTTGTCAGGCATGGTTCTAAACTATGTACAGCTTACCCTTGAACACTGTGAGGATTAGGGGCACCAAACATTCGTACAGTTCAAAATCCATGTACAACTTTTGACTGCCCCAAAATAACTATTAACAGCCTGTTGCTAAGTGGGAACCTTATTGAGAACATATAGTCTATTAACACATATTTTGTGTATGCATGTTCACATTTTTCTCAACTGCAAATGGCATCCTGTATGATCAATTTTAACTTATTATAATAGATCTGTGGATATTTTACGATAGTAAATGAGAAAATAGACTAGTATCTAAATATATTTTACGCACTCATGACATACCTAAATTTTTCTTATTTTTTTAAATATAAAAATATTGCAGTTTGTCTGCAAGTTTTTTCAGCTTCTCACAAACCTCCAAAAAAAGTTTCCGGTATTTTAAAAAAATTTGTGTTGTTCAAAGGTCAACTGTACATGAACAAACTGTGTTCCAAGGAGAAAAAAATTAATACTTATGAAATAAATGGAAAGAAAGAGGTTCTCAGCAGAGAAACAGTAAAAGCAAAAGAGAAAGAAATAAATGTTAATTTTAGAACTGAAAAATATAGTGTTAGTTTTTTTATATCTATAAACATACAAGTCAGGAATAAGGTGTCAGTAAGAGACTAAAAATGCAAAGGAATGAGCTAGAGAAAGTGAAGATACATCAACAGAAATGGTCTAATCTGAAGAACAGAGAAATAGAAGACGGAAAAACAATGAAGAGTCTTGGGGTTTTGTGGACAACATCTAAAGTTCTATGCATGTCATTTGATTTCCAGAAAAAGAGGTGAAAGAGAAAAAAATATTTGGTACAGAAAAAATTTCTGGTAGAAAAAAATATTTGAAGACACAATATCCAAAAACCTCCCCAATTTGGTGAAAGGCACCAAGTAAATTCACAAAGTTCAGTGCACATCAAATAGGATTAACTCAAAAGATAAACATTCCTGGGTAACTCATAATCAACTGAAGAAAAGCAAAGACAAAGAAAAAAAATCTTGAAAGTAGAGCCACATAACACACAGGGCAAATTAATGATTCAAGTTACTATAAACTTCTCATCAGAAACAATAGTATCCAAGAAGACAGAGGGTATCTTTAGTGTTAAAGAAACAAAAACAAAAACCTGTTATCTTAGAATTCTATATTCAGAGAAGAAATCCATCAGAAAGGAAAGTAGAAAAGACATTTTCAGTTAAGAACAGCCAAGAGAATTTATCACCAGCAGGGCTACTTTAAAAGACAAGCCAAAGGAAGTTCTCTAGGCTAAAGAAAAATGATACTAAGAGAGAAACTTCAACTTCATTAACAAAGAACAAGAAAAAAAGTTAAACAGCTAGGTATATATGAGACTGTTTTTCTCCTCTTAGGTTCTTTCATGTATGATTACTGAAAGCACCGTCATTTAACTGCCTAGTGCGGTTTTCACTGAATGTGTACGCAGTACATGTGACAACCACAGCATAAGAGTCACTGGGGGCACTGTAAGGCCTCTGCATTTACCTCAAGTGGTGAATGACTCCAGGTGGACTGTGGATGTTTGGGTATGCATATTATAATCCCTACAGCAGCAGCATCCAATAGAAATATAGTGAGCCACATACGTAATTTAAAATATTCTGGTAGCCATAGTTTAAAAGTCAAGACAGACAAAATCAATTTAGTGTATTTTATTAACCCAGTATGTCCAAATACTAACATTTCAACATGTAATCAATAAGAAATGTATTAAGTAAGCTATTTTACATTCTTCTGTGGTAGTAATCTTTGAAATCCATGTGAATTTACATTTTACAGCATGTTCAATCAAACCAGCCACATTTCAATTTGTCAAAAACAGACCTAAAGCAGCCACTAAAAATAATCCAGAGAGAGACTGACAGGCAGATCTGAGGGACACTAAAATATATCCACAGTCCAAAAAAGACAGGAAATGGGGAAAAAGAAGCATATCACATCAATAATTACATGTAAATAATCAAACACCAATTAAAAGAGACTATCAGACTGGATTTTTTAAGACTGAACTGTATGCTATCTACAAGAAACTAAATATAAACGTGGGTATAAATAAACATTTGGAAAAAGATATGCCATGTAAATAATAACCAAGAAATCAGGAACGGCTATGATATGAAATACATTTTAAACTTCTTTTAAGGGTTTCACTGGATTTGTTTCTCCTTCATGATCAGTTTTACTTTTATTTAGTTCTGGAACAGTTTTGAAACAATAAATTCATTTTGTTTCATGCATCTCCCTCACATTATTCATGCTGATGTCTAAGTAACTGGACATGCACAACAGTTCCTAAAGGAATATGGCCTAATTAATGTCTTGAAGCTGTGCTATATGAAGGCTTTTCCATAAGGTTTTCAGGTGAATGACAGGTTACACATTTTTTTAAGTTATCAATTTTTATTCCTCATTAGAACAGTAGTTTAAAGAAACAATTTTCTTGAAAGTCATCCAGGCATACAAAATAATGTTTCAAGTATATGTATTTCAACAGATCATTCGTCATTTGTAAGGTGTCTCACTGATCCCAGGAAACTTTCAAAGCAATGTCGCTGTGGCTGCTCTTTAGTGTCTCTATTTCTGTTTTTGTTACTTTAAGCTGCTGAACTACTACTCCAGTCAGGGTTATTGATGTATGGGTTACTGAGCCCAGCATTGGAATACAAAGTGAATTACTCTCACTCTTCAGGTGCAAAAAGTTGGAGAAATAGGATACAAAAGATGAACAAAATAGCATATGCTAAGCCAAATGTGAGGTACAGGCATTTCAAAAATTTAGTCAGACTTGGAAAAAACTCACTTAGGACAGTAGTAAGACGTAAGGGCAAAGACAATTACCGACCAGCATGCAAAGGCCTTAGAGTCTAACTAAGTTCAAGGTAAGATTTAAATAGTGTTTTGTAGAAAGAAGAGATGCACTAAGGAAGTCTACCTCCCTCCCATTCATCTATTTCAAGAGTGGTTTCCGAGATGTCTAAATTGAGAGTGTTGACAACAGTGCCAAGGCGGACGCAAGCATGGAAAGCCAGTCAGGAGAGGTGAGAAGAGCACGGGGAGGAGCAGCAGTAAGGAAGCCTGCCCAGGACGCGACCCCCAGGACAAAGGCCAGGTCCCAGCCCTGGACCTAACAGACACACAGACATCAGCCAACCTGGAGCACAGGGTTATGGGTAGGGAGAATGCCACTTTTATCAGGCAGTTAACTAAATACTCTAGCACATTTTTGCATTATTTAATCCTCAAATACCACAGCACAGCACACTTTAAAAATTGAAACACCATCAACATTGAACACTAGAACACTGCATTAACAAGGTTTGAAAATGACACATTTAGCAGAGCTAACTTTAAGAGTATGAACATATAGATGGAGTCTGCTGCAACTACCAATGGACTTTGGTAAATGTTACTTAAAAAATTATAATAGGTGAGGAAATTGGGACACTGATTAAGTCACCCATAAAAGGTAATGATCAGTATATGGGACAACCAGAATTCAAAGCCAGGTCTGACTGACTCCAAAGCTTGAAACTGAACTAATTTTTTACCTTACTGTCAAAATTATTTTAAAAGATTCCTCAAAAATACATGCAAGAACTCTAGGGTACAAGGGAAAATTAAGAAGAAGATTAATCCTATCACTAATAGACATGTGAGTCTCCAGAGGGTTTAAATTTTAGAAATTGAGAACACATTTGATTACTGATTTCCACCAATATTTTTGCTGTAATAATGTTTTATAAAAACAAGTATAATCTCCAAATGAGCATATCTGTGTGCTGCCTGCTACCTGCCTGAAGGTGCTGAAGCCCAGTTCAGTGAGCAAGGTGAGAGGCGGCCTAAGGTGCCTACAACTCAAGCAGGATGGTGAGCTGCTCCGCATGAGGTATCTGAGAAGCCCGGGGTGGGGAGTTCATCGTGGCACAAGGTGTCAGGTGAAAGGCCACAACGCAGAGTGGAAATGTCACGGGACATGGAGAAGGGAACAGCAATGGCAAGGGGAAACTCACTGCATCCTGGGGACTGACCATGTAAGTAAAGACACTGAGGATGACAGGAGCCAGGCTTCTTCTCGTAAGTTAGGGGAGTTATAAATTTGGAAAGAGAGAAAACTACAAGACTATGGATTGAAATTAGAGAATTGGTACCAAATCATGGTTTTCTATATATAGATAAAGAAAAGAATACAGCACTCAATCTCGGTTTCTAAAAACCTTTCTCCACTAAAAGAAATCACTCCTTGGAGAAATGATTGATCCCAGGCAGCGCACACAGAAACTAGCTTGCAGGAGCTTTTGCTGGCCAAAATTGGGACAATTTGAGAAGAAATAACAAGTCTGATAAGGAATGGGCTATTAATATGGTCTCAAAATACTTCCCCACAAAAGTTATTAATTACTAAGAGGGAGAAAAAAACTTTACAGAGAAGCTTGGTTGATGTCACCTTAACAAAGTGATCAAAGTGTACATCATCAGTAACAGGACAAACAGAAACCGCATGCCATCTCACAAGACACAACGAGAACATAGCATCATTACTGCGATCGTCCTACCAAAAAATGCACAATGTGAACCCAACCATGAGGAAATTACAGGCAAATCCAAATCGAGAGACATTTTACAACAAAACTAACCTGTAAGGTTTTAAACCATCAAGGTCACAAAAATCAAGAAAAGACTGAAGAATTGTTCTGGGTTGAAGGACTGCAGAAAGACATTACAGTTAAAAGCAGTACAGAATTCTGAACTGGATCCTTTTGCTACATCGGAAATTACTATGGAAACTGGCAAAACCTGAATGGGTTAGATGGTAGTACAGCAATGTTAATTTCCTGATTTTGGTAATAGGTTATGTAACAGAAAAGTCTTTGTTCTTGCTTGGGGTGATGAGAATGCACCTAGATTATAACAACTCTCAAATGGTTCTGAGGAAAAAAGTCCTTTTTACTGTACATGGAACTTTACTAAAAGTTTGAAAAAGATTCATTTACAGCACCTAAAACTAACATATAAGCAAAACAGTACTCCTTCGGAATGAAGAATTTGCTTCCACCTCTTATAAGAAAAGACTGATTCATTATTTATGGGTTAATGACTTCTGATCTATATGCACTGTCCAATACAGTAACCAATATTCCATTCCTCAGTCGCACTGGCCATATTTCAAGTGCTCAACAGCCACAAGCTGCTATCAGCTATTGTGCTGGGCAGCACGGAAACAGAACATTCCCATCACCACCGAAGGTCTACCACTAGAAAGCGCTGATCTGGGGTTTGAGAAGCCAACTGATTTAATAAATAACTGAAGGTCGAAGAGTCAGATAGTCTTAGCAAGTCATTTAATTTCTCTAGAGCTTCAGACTGTTTTGTAAAATGGACTAATATACCCAATGCTGTATAGCTGCTGAAAAGAGCAAATGAAAATGTATGCAAAATGTGTAGAACAGAGTATTTATATAGCATAGGAAATATTTCATAAACATTAGGTCTCTTCTGCAGTGTGGGTGGATAATTTCTTAATCTTGTATCTCAGTACTTGCAGATCTAGTTAAACAATTACAGGAGCAGTTTGAAAATAAGTTTCCTATCCTGCTTGTTTTTAAGGCCAATGAGTGCCATGTTGTTAAGTTCAATGAAAATTTTTCATTCTTACTTTATTCAACTCTTCAGCCACACTTGACCCTGCTGATTCATTTCTTTTTGAAATACTCTTTTCCTCTGATTTCTGTAATAAGATCCTCACCTCCTACTTCTCTGACCTTAACAGTATTCTTTGAGAGCTCACATTCCTCCAGCAAAATTTTTTATGTTAGAGGCCATTGTGATTCCATTCCAGCATCTTCTTTTCCCAAGTTTATTCCATTCTCTAGGTAATTCCACCTGCAGTTTCAACTACCCAAATTAAGTGAGTCCAATTTTTCTATATCCAGATTTTATTTACCTCTCTGAATTTCAGAATCATGTATCAATTACCCACAGCAATCTCCAACTGAGACCGTCAAAGGTATTTCAAACCCAATGTCAGAACCCATAGAACCTTGGTCCTTATTTGTAACCACAATCAGTCCCGCTCTCTAACTCTGTAGTCATCTTCAGAATTTCTCTCTCCCTCACCTTCAATCCATCAGCTGAGTCCTGTTGATCAAAAATCCCATTCACTTTTGCCCATCTCCAGAATTCTCATCCTACTTCAAACTATCCTCCTCACTTCCGGTCTACTCCGGCAAAAGTCCAACTTCCCTACATGCACTCCTGCTGCCTCTCCTCTGTTCCAATATACATCACCAAAATTCTAGTTCTCCTTTCTGGAACTACCAAAAATAAGTCTGATTTGGCTCCTAAAATGAGATTGTCACATCACTCTACCTCCTGGCTAGGCATTCTTAGTTTCTTCCACATTCTGACAGATCAGTTTCAAGGTCACACTCAGTCATACTCTTTGTAACTACAGACCCCTGAATATAATGCATGGATATAAGTAAGTTAGCAGTTTATGCAAAAGACTAGACTTGCATAGCCTAAAATTTCACAAAACAATTACTATTTTTAATGTTTTGATGTTTCCAGCTGAAAGCATGTTAATCCATTAAATATTAAGTACCTCTATGTGTCAGGCACTGTTCAGGTGTTTGGGAACAAAACAGCGACCAAAAATGACAAACCCTGTTCTCACATAAGCTGTGTTACAGTGAAAAAGAAATACAATAAACTTTAAGTTGATAAATTATACATTATTTTGGAAAGTTTCCAGTGGAGAAAAATCTGGCTTAAAAAGGCTTAGGAAATGTGGGAGGAAGGTGTTTTTATAGAGAGCAAACCTTAGCAGCCCAGTGGCAGTGAGGGTGGAGAGAGTGAGGCAGGGAAGTCAGAGAAGAAGAAACTAAGAACACTCATCCCTAAGAAGGACTGCCACTTCTACTAGGACTGAGAAGGGGAGCCTTTTGAGACAGCAGTGACACTATTTGACAAATTTTATCAGGGTCACTTTGGCTGTTGAGCATTAAAGACTACAGGTGAACAAGAGTCATAGACCTTTTAGGAAGCTATTTTGAAAGTGAGACGTCATGGTGGTGTTTTTGTATTGAAATTTTATGTGCCTAAGTACTAGGAATTAACTTTAAAAAAAGAAAAGACAAGGAGCTTACAAAGATGAGCCTTGGGAACAGCAACAGAATGATACCAGGTATTTTAACTCTGTGCTCTACTAGGTGCTACTAAGTTACCACCACTCATATACAAGGCTATTAATTTATTCTTTGCAACAGAAGATACAATTACAAATTTAGGTTTTATGCTACTTTATTTCACTGGGCAAGGTAAGTCAAGATCCAGTTCACATCACGGAAAGACCGGCAGATGGGCAGCAGAGCTTACTAATGAAGTTACAATGAAAATTACTCTAGGGCTTATAATTTGTATTACTTCTATGCCTGCCGCTCTCTTTAGTTAGATTTGACAACTATCTGTCACTGATGCGCCTTAAGAGTTCAGTGCTGAGTAGTATAATATCACACTCTCTTACTACTGAAAGATGCTGTTTATGATAAATCAAAACCGTCTAACTGAACTGGTTCATCCTATCTCTGACTATCAACAGCACAACTTTTCAAGAAAATTGTCTAAGTATTGGTTACTGCCCAAAGGATGATGGGGATGCTGAGGGACCCCTGGAGCATTTCAGTTTTAACCCATGGACCCCATTACCATCATCCAGAAGGCATACAAAAAATTTCCCTAAAATTTTCTCCATAAATCGTCTCAAGTAGCATATTTAGGGACAATTACCCACTTTCTTTTGCAGTTATCCTCTCCCCTCACAGATCAAAGAATGTCTTTACAAATGAGCATACTTAGAGTAAGCAAACATCCAAATCTTACCCCACCGGGATCTTAAAACGTACTCAAATTCATAGGAAAGGTATGTTTCAGATACCACTATCTGAACGTAAAACCGAATGACTATTAATACACTTGCAGGCACCAAAAAATATTACAGTGAAAAAGTGCAGCACAGTAAGAATTGCTAATTTAAAAAATTAATATTTTGTAAACACAGGATTAAGTAAATTCAATTATCTCTGAAAGGATAGCATAAAACAAAGGAAATCCAAAGACGATTTCAAAATTTCATTTCTTCAGCCTAATAAAATAAAACAACAACAACAACAAAAGTCCCATAACTTTTTACTGCAACTCAACCAACAGCAGAATGGTAAGGTGATGGAGCCGGACGCCGGGTACACGGGACGAGAAAGCCGTCGTCCGGAAAGAGACTGGATTGCACGTCAAACCCAGTAACAAACCGCCAGTTATTTTTTAATGTTTTTCCTTCAATATTCTGCTACTGATGTTAGTCACACGCATGAGTTAACTTTCCTTTTAAAACGAGAAAATGCATCTACTGATAAGCTTTTCCAAAACTGGGCGGGAATTCCTCGACTGGGAGGACTTCAGGGCAGCGGAGGCATGACAGTTAGCAACTTTCCCACCGCGATCGTTTCGCCTCCCCGCCGCTCTCGGCCCGGCCCGGAGACGCTCAGCGCGGGGCGGGGCGGGGCCGGGTGCAGGCACCCGAAAGCCGCCGGCCGGGCTGCGCCAGCCCCGCCGGGTCCGGGGGCGCCTCGCCACTCCTCCGACCCCGGCGGCCACTTTTAAAACAGTTTCCCAAGTGCGGCTGGGACTCCGGGACGCCAGCCGTGCGAGGGGAGCCGCCGGCCCAGGCCCGGGTCCGCAGGCGGTGGCCGGGAAGCGGCGCCGGCCTCCGGGGCCTTTGTCGTCGGCCCAGGCGGCCAGCGGCACCACCAAGCGGGCCGCGCAGCCGGACGTCGGACGCGGCGGCGGCCGCAGGAGGTCGCGGGCCCGGGAGCCACCCGCCGAGGCCCGCGGCGCGTCCCTGAGGCGTCGCGGGGCCCGCGGGGTCCGGCCGGCCGGCCCCGCGCCGAGGGCAGGCGGGTAGGCCACAGGCGGAAACGGGACGGCGCCGCCGGCGAGGCTCCCTCGCGGGGCAGCGCGGAGGAGGGGCCTCCCGGCCGCGGCCATCACCCCCCCCCCCCCCCCGCCTCGCGCGGCGGCTCCAACTTTCCCCCGAGCGCAGGACGCGCCTGGGCCGCGCGCGGTTCCGAAACTTTGTCCGCGCCGCCGGGTCGGCTGCCCGCGCCCACCCGCCGGGCGGCCCGTGTTTACCTCAGGCCGAGGGCGCGGCGCGGGCCCCGCGGCGACGGCCCCACAGCAGGTCCCTAGGTCCCCGTCACGCCGCCGCCAAGCTCCCAGCGCGGACTCCTCCGTCCGCTCCGAGGCGGCGCGGGGCTCGCCGGCCGGGCCGGCAGGCGGCGGCGGTCAGGGCGCGGACCCGGCTGCGCTCCTCGCGCGGCTCGCGCTCCGCGGCTCCCCTCCCCCGCCCGGTCTGGCCGCCCCGCGCTCTCCCCTTCCGCTCCGCCACTTGTCGGCGCGCTGCGGTGACGACGGCGGCGAGACGCGCCGCCCTCGGCCTGCTCTCCTGCTGGGGCCGGGCGCGCTCGGCGGCAGCGCCCCGCGGGGCCGCAGGGGGGCGCCGGCAAGCCGCAGAGGGCGGCGGGCGCGCGGGCGGGCGCAGTCACGTCGCGCCGCCTCTGAACGCCGGGAGGACGGCCGCGAGCGGCGCGGGCTGCCGGGAAACGCCTTCCGCGTCAGGCGGCTCCGGCTCGGGCCTGGCGCATGCGCGGGGCGGGGCCGGGGCGGGGCGGGGCGGGCGGCGGAGCGCCAAGACGCGGAGGGCCCTGTCGGGGCTGGACGCAAGCAGCTGCGCGGCGTGGCTCCGCCGCCAGGAGGGCGCCGCGGGTTGGAAGGGGCGTCGGGTGGCGGCCCGGCGTGCACGGAGCTCTGCACGCTGCGGGGCCTGCCCGGCAGGACGGCTCGCGGGCTCCGAGACCGCGCGGGGGTCGCCGCGCTTCGTCCGCGGCCGCCTCTCCTTGGGGACGGTGCGAACGGCAGCCTCGTCTCCGGTCCGGGGGAGGGACGGTGGCCCGCGCGAGCAGCCTTCCGAAAGGCCGAGCCCCGCACTGCCGGAGCGACCGGCGCGTGACGGACAGCGTCCCCGAGGAAGGCCGCTGCGCCGGTGCCCGACCCCGGCGGCCGCCGCGACGCGCAGCCTCACGTCGGCATTTCCACAGCGACCTTCGGTGTGGACTTTATATAAAGATCTCCATTCGTTTTCGGGAACACGTTCTCTCTTAAAATGTAAAGATCAGGTGATAGTATTTGCCAAATAGAAAACTATAATTTCTGAATTGCTAATAAAAAGTCATTTCAGCAAAACTAAACAATATGAATCTTGTAATACATTTTCTCACTGGCAGGTGATTAATTTTTTCACTTTTTTGCAGCTGGCCTCCCAGGTGTCGTGAGCATGTTTTTTAAGAGAAAAGGGCTCGTAATGCTATTGTGCTGGTGGTTTCTGCTTCCGTGTGCAAACGGAGAAGAGGGTGGTGGTTTGTAATAGGCCACATCTTGCCTCCCCGGGGAAAAAAACATGTTTATTTCTGTACATACAGCGTCCTCCCAATTATGTTTCCATGATCCTCCTACTTACGTTTCATTATTTTTCATTTGCAACATAGATAGTTTTAAATGAACGGTGAACTCTAAAATGCAGGAGTGAAGACTGATGCACCATCACCGTCAGCATTTTAGGTATGATTATAACCATACAAGACACAAATAATGCCCTTCACAAAACAGCCTCCAACTGAACGCCCAGTTGGCGTGCCGCACTTAAAATACCAAACGAGTCATGCAGCAACAGAAACCCATGGAGCCGCATTTTAAAACGAGGGTGATCGTGTTGGTTTTGACAGAGCTCCATCAGGATAACTGCTGATTGATTTGTTATGAACTCAGTACAAGATAAAACTCAAATTAAGGGCGGGGGGTCGCTGTATAAAGACACTGGATTAAGTGGGAAACATGATTGTAATATACACTCTGTCACTAAAGACTTTTGCAATTTTGAACACATTTCTGGTTTTCAGTAATTTTTCTGGTTCTGTTTCCACATTTACTACAGCGGATGTTTTAATTTTAATGAGCTCCGGGGGCATGTTTATAGCAGAAGTATATAAATTCAAAGGGTGTACTGTTTAGGACTCGTAACAAAGTATGACCAAATATATGGTATCTCCTTAAGCAATGAAAAGCACATGCTATGAAGAAAGGTTCATTTACAGGAATTTTTTTTTAAGCCTATGGTTTATTTTTGTTTTTCACAACTGTGAAGAATTTTAATCAGAATACTGATTATTATCCAATGTTTATGTGTAAGTACACTTATTTCAGCAACAACCGATTGGCTGTCTACTACCTGGGAGGTGCTTATAGATGGATGAATAGACAGTTTAGTGGGTACAGATAAGACAAGTACAAAAACAAACTAAAGAATATAAATGTCATAAAGGAAATAAAAACAAAGTTCCAGGTATGGGAAGGGGTGTAAAATCAGGGAGAAAATACAAGCAGAGCCAAGGACAATTTCATAAAAAAGCAAGTCTGAACAAAATAGAGTTAGGTATTTTCTAACATGGTAATTGACATAAAGCTGATACCATTTGTTTGTTTGTTTGTTTTGGTATCATTAATATACAATTACATGAACAACATTGTGGTTACTAGATTCCCCCCATTCAAGGTTGAAAACTTCTCATTTTGATGAATAACAGTGTATATTTTTAATAAGTCTTCTCATCTCTTACCATGATGACTTCCTAAAAGAAATACATTTTCAACACCAAACAACTAAATTTTATGAACTACTCTGTTTATTTTCATTTCCCTGCAGAACAGTGAGGCCATAACAATCTGGTGCTTTGGGGACTCTGCCCTGAAACACCTTCCATCTGCGCAGGGCCCACCCCGGGGGTTACTTTTTCAGTATTTTCAGTCTCTTCTGTACTGGTGATTAATTTATCTATCTTTTCTCAAATCTAAAAATAGTTTACATTTAAGAGGGCTTCCTCATTGCACTTTTTAAAAAGATAATAAGCATTCATTTAAAAAATTTAAACAACACTGAAGTATGTAAAGTGTATTCAGAAGTATATGAAGAAAAAGGTTCCCTCTTTCCACCCTAATCCCAAATAAAACTAATGTTAAAAGATTTTTGTTTTCTAATCATCAGGGAAATGCAAATTAAAACCACAATGAGATATCACCTCACACCAGTTAGGATGGCCAACATCCAAAAGACAAACAACAAATGTTGGTGAGGATGTGGAGGAAGGGGAACCCTCCTACACGGCTGGTGGGAATGTAAACTAGTTCAGCCATGTGGAAAGCAGTATGGAGGTTCCTCAGAAGGCTCAAAATAGAAATACCATTTGACCCAGGAATTCCACTCCTAGGAATTTACCCTAAGAATGCAGCAGCCCAGTTTGAAGAAGACATATGCACCCCTATGTTTACCGCAGCTCTATTTACAATAGCCAAGAAATGGAAGCAACCTAAGTGTCCATCAGTAGATGAATGGATAAAGATGTGGTACATATACACAATGGATTATTATTCAGCCATAAGAAGAAAACAAATCCTACCATTTGCAACAACATGGATGGAGCTAGAGGGTATTATGCTCAGTGAAATAAGCCGGGCAGAGAAAGACAAGTACCAATGATTTCACTCATCTGTGGAGTATAAGAACAAAAGAAAACTGAAGGAACAAAACAGCAGCAGAAGCACAGAACCCAAGAATGGACTAATAGTTACCAAAGGGAAAGGGACTGGGGAGGACAGGTGGGAAGGGAGGGATAAGGGTGGGAAAAAAAAGGGGGACATTACAATTAACATGTATAGTGTGTGGGGGGCACGGGGAAGGCTGTGCAACACAGAGAAGACAAGTAGTGATTTTACAGCATCTTACTATGTTGATGGACAGTGACTGTGAACGGGTATGTAGGGGGGACTTGGTGAAGGGGGGAACCTATAACATAATGTCCTTCATGTAACTGTAATGTAGATTAATGATACCAAAATAAAATTAATAATAAAAAAAAAGAACAAAGAAAAAACTGAAGGAACAAAACAGCAGCAGAGTCACAGAACCCAAGAGTGGACTAACAGTTACCAAAGGGAAAGGAACTGGGGAGGATGGGTGGGAAGGGAGGGATAAGGGGAAAACAGGGCTTTATGATTGGCACACATAATGTAGGGTGTTGGAGACATGGAGAAGGCAGTATATACAGAGAAGACAAGTAATGATTCTATAGCATCTTACTACGCTGATGGACAGTGACTAATGGGGTATGTGGGGGGGACTTGATAATAGGGGGAGTCTAGTAACCATAATGTTCAAGTAATTGTACATTAACAATATCAAAATTAAAAAAAATTTTAAGTAAAAAAATAAAAGATTGATGTTTCCATACTTTTTCCAATGATTATAGAAACACACATATATAGAGGTTTTGACTTTTATTTTTACAAAAAATCACACCACATATATTTGTCTACAGCTTTTTTCCCTCAACAGTTTATGATAGGTAATATTTCATCTAACTCATTCTTCTAAGTAGCTGCACTGTTTAGGACAGCAGTCAAGCACTGTAATTTTTGAAGCCATTCCTTGATTGATAGAACATTCAGATTTGTCCAGATTTTGTGCCATTATAAACAATGCTGAAATAAATATCCTCGTACATGTATCTTTTATAAATGGTGCAATTTTTTTCTGTAATATCAACTCCTTAAAGTGAGAATGTTCTGTGCATTTATTTTAACAGACACTGCCTATAGAGGGTATGTATTGGGTTGTTTTGTTTTGCTCCCCAGCATCCGTCTCCTCTTTTTCTGATAGCATTCGGTTTTCTTTAGACCAGTTAGAGACCCCTTCCCCCTTGCTCTGTGGCCTTCCTAACGGTAAGACTCTTCCTCTCGCTTCTATATTTGGCCAGTGAGAATATATCCCATTGGTTATGATGTTCTTTATTTCAAGGATGGGCACATGACTGAACTCAATATTAGTTAGTATGTCCTGTTTATAAATTATAAACTCATTATTAATTAGTATAAATGAAAAGTACTAGCTCAAGGTCTTTTCTTCCCTGCTGGACTCATTGCCATAAGGTTATAAGCTGTCTTTATTCTTTGTGAAGAGAGACCTTTTCTGAAAATGACTTCCAGTAAGAAGGCAGAACTAAGACACAGAAAGAAACTAGATTGTAATGATAACATTTAAGTAGACTTGATTTAACTGTGTCTAGATTTTCAGCTTTGTAACTATAAATAACTTGGAGGGAGGTTTGCGTTGAGTTTTCTGTTATTTGTGACCAAAGATGTGTTCAGTGACATACTGCCAAATTACCTCTAGAATTATTACAGTTCACACTTCAATAAAGGTAGAAGAATGTCCATTTCTCCATGTCCTGACAGGACTGAAACATTAGTCTTTTATTCTTTTCAGAGTATTCAATAAATGCTATCTCACTGTCAGCGTTGCCCTGACTTCCTAGTGAAGTTGAATTTCTTTGCATGTATTCTTGGACTGTTCACAGCTTTTGTTGTTTTTATATTAAGTTATTTGTCTTCATCTTTTCCCAAGTATTTTATAGGATCCCTTTTATGTTAGAGCTTTTAACTTATGGTTTTCTACATATGTAGGTACTTTTGACTTTATTATCATAATTATCTTTTGACTTTGCTCATGGAGGCTTCTGTCATAGAAGGCTTAACCTTCATATCGTCAAATCTGTCCATCTACTTAATACACTGCAACGAGGTTTATGTTGCCACCACCCCACTGAAATTGCTCCTGGAAAGAGTCACCAGTGACCTCATTCTTGCCAAATGCAACGAACTGTTTACAGTCCTCAACAAGCAGTTGTCACCTTGTACTGGCTGCCTACTGTGTACCAGACTCTGTACTAGGCACTGGTGCTATAAAGAAAGATGTTGTCCTTGCCCTTTAAGAATCTTCTATTTCGTGCCACAGTCAAGCAGATGGACATCATTTCAATATGTAATTGCTGCCTGCTGCCAGTGTTCAGTATGTATTACGGGCTAAATTGTGCCCCCCAATTTATGTGTTGAAGTCCTAACCCTCATTACTTCAGAATGTAATTGCATTTGGAGATACGGTATTGAACGAGGTGATCAAGTTGAAATGAGGTCCTTAGGGTGGGCTCCGATCCAGAATGACCGGTGCCCTCACAACAAGAGATCAGGACGCACGCACGTCTGCATGCAGAGGGAAGACCATTTGAAGGCAGGAGGAAACGGCCACTTGCAAGTCAGGGAAAAAGCCCGCAGCAGAAACAGCCCCGCCGACACCTTGATCTCAGAACGCGAGCCTCCAGAACCGTGAGAAAATAGCTTTCTTTTGATTAAGCACCCAGCCTGCGGCGCTCTGCGATAGCACCTTGGCAGACTAACTCACTTTGTCTTCACGACCTCCCTTCTGCCCATCTCCCCGTGTAGCATCCAAGTGGTTATGGAGGGGAGGGTGGAAGCATGTCACCAACTCCAGGAATTAATTCTGATTATTAACTTTTCTTTTTAAGTGAACTATAGTTGTGTTATATTAGTTTCAAATGTATGACATAGTGACTCAACAATTATATCTGAAATGCTCACCCCAATAAATGTAGTTCCCATCGGTCACCACACAAATCTATTACAATATTATTGACTATATTCCATGTGTTGTAATTTTCATCCCCATGATTTATTTACAGTGCAAGTTTGTACCTCTTAATCTCTTTCACCTGTTTTGCTCATCCCCATGCTCTACTCCTCTCTGGCAACCACCGTGTGTTTTCTGTATTTATGAGTCCATCACTGGGTTGTTGTTTTTTTTGTTGTTGTTGTTCATTTGTTTGGTTTTTTAGAGCCCACATATAAGTAAAATCATATGGTAATTATCTTTTTCTGTCTGACTTATTTCACTTACCGTAATGCCCCTCAAGGTCCACCCATATTGTCATGAATAGCAAGATTTTTAATTATTTTTTATGACTGAGTAATACTCCATTGTGTAAATATACCACATGTTTATCCATTTGTCTATTGATGGACACTTAGGTTGCCTCCATATGTTGACTATTGTAAATGATGCTGCAACAAACAGGGGTGCATATATCTTTTTGATTTAGTGTTTTTGTTTTCTTCAGGTAAATACTCAAAAGTGAAATTACTGGATCATATGGTATTCTATTTTCAATTTTTTGAGGAACCCCCATTCTGTTTTCCATAGTGACTTCATCAAATTACATTCCCACCAGTAGTGTAGGACAGCTCCCTTTTCTCCACATCCCCATCAACACTTGTTATTTCTTGTCTTTTTTATATTAGCCACTCTAACTAGTGTGAGGTAATATCCATTGTGGTTTTAATTTGCATTTCCCTGATGTTTAGTGATGTTGAACAACTTTTCACGTGCCCGTTGGCTCTCATATGTCTTCCTGGGAAAAATGTCTGTTCAGGTCCCCTGCCCATTTTTTAATCAGATTACTGATTTATTTTGGGGGGGGTGTTGAGTTGTAAGATTTCTTTGCATATTTTAGATATTAACCCCTTATTTGCTACGTCATGTGCAAATACCTTCTCCCATTCAGTAGGCTGCCTTTTCACATTATTGATGGTTTCCTTCATTGTGCAAAACCTTTTTGTTTGATATAGTCCCCTTGTTTATTTTTGCTTGTGTTTCCCCTGCCTGGGGAGACCCATCCAGAAAATATTGCTGGGGCCAGTGTCCAAGAGTTTACTACCTATATTTTCTTTTAGGAGTTTTATGGTTTCAGATCTTTTACATTGAGGTCATTAATCCATTTTGAGCTCATTTTTGTGGATGGTGTAACAAAATTGTCCGGTTTCATTCTTTTCAAGTAGCTGTCTAGTTTTTCCAACACCATTTTGAAGAGACTGTCTTCCCCATTGTATATTCTTGCCTCCTTTGTGGAAGATTAATTGACCATATAAGTGTGGGTTTATTTTTGGACTCTCTGTTCTCTTCCATTGATATATGTATCTGTTTTCCATACTGTTTTAATTACTATAGCTTTGTAGTATACAGTTGACCTTTGAACAATGGGGATTAGGGGCACTGACCCCCTGCACAGTTAAAAGTATGTGTGTAACTTTTGATTCCCCAAAAATTTTACTAAGTAACCTGTTGAGTGGAAGCCTCACTGATAACATAGTGAACTAACACATATTTTGAATACTATGTGTATTTTATATTTTATAGCTACAATAAAGTAACCCAGAGAAAAGAAACATTTCTTCAAATTGTTGCAAATTTCATAGTATGTTTATTGAAAAAAATCCACTTATATTGTACCTATGCTGTTCAAACCCATGTTGTTCAAGGGTTAACTGTAGTTTGAAATAAGAGAGCAGCTTTGTTCTTCTTTCCTAAGATTGCTTTGGCTATCTGGAATCTATTGCAGTTCCATTCAAATTCTAGATTATTTGTTCTCCTTCTGTGAAAAATGCTATTAGTGTTTTGACAGGGATTATACTGAATCTATAGATTGCTTTGGGAAGTATGGCCATGTTAACAATATTAATTCTTCCAATCCATGGGCATGGAATACCTTTTTATTTATTTGTGTCATATTCAATTTATTTATCAATGTCTTACAGTTTTCAGAGTACAGGTGTTATACATCCTTGGTTAAATTTATTTCTAATTACTTTATTCTTTTTTAAGTAATTATAAACAGGATTTTAAAAAATTTCTCTTCCTGCTAGTTCATTTTTAGTGTGTAGACATGTAGCAGATTTCTATATATTGATTTTGTATCCTGCAACTTTATTGAGTTCATTTAGGTTCTTCTATATGTAGTATCATGTTATCTCAAATAGTGACAATTTTACTTCTTTATCAATGTGGATGCCTTTTATTTCTTTTTCTTGTCTAATTTCTGTGCCTAGGATTTCTGGGACTATGCCAAACAAGAGTGGTGAGAGTGGCCATCCTTGCCTTTGTCAGCTGTCCCGTCCTCTCCACACTCCTCTTGGCCTGTCTCTGCACCCTCACGAGCTGGAGCTTCTTAGTGAAATGGAACTTGGTCTCCTTCATCTTCTCCTCCAGGATGGCTATGACCACCTGTACCTCCAGGAAACCTTGCAAGCCAGGCACCCCACACAGGCAAACTTCTGAGTGGGCTTCAGACACACAACTTTAAGGGCAGTGAAAACCATCATCTGCTTTTTCTTCTCATGAGTTGGGGGTTGCAGGGTCGGATCCCATCAAATAGCTTGAGGAAGTCCAGGGTGGCCTGGCCTTGCTTGATCTTCAGCAGCAAAAAGCCTCCTAATGTCCATGAAAAGATGCAAGAGCTAGGGCTCAGAAGTATAAGGTGACCAGCAGTGGTGGAGAGCAGAGCTAGTAGGGCCCTCAGGACAAGCTGGTGTTCAGGTGTTTGTGGAAGAAGGCCAGTACCAGAGCTTGTTTCTGTAGAAATTGCCAGAAATGAAGCTGCCCTCGCAGTGCATGACCACCAACTTCCTGCCTAGCAGTACCACTTGGCCATGACCGCTGGCTGGCCACCCAGGAGATGGCTTCTACTCTATGAGTAGCAGTCCTGCCCCTCCGCTGTCTTTGGCAGCTGCCTTGGAAGCCCGGGTACTATTTTACCAAAGATACATGTATCTCCACTTCAGGTAATGTGACCTCACTCCAGACCTAGGGATCTGTACCATGATTCTCCCAGGAGTGTTAGCATAAACTTTTTAATTTTTACATAGACGAGAAAATTCAAATATACAAATACATAAGGAAAAAAGCAAAAATCCTTACAAATCTCATCATTAGAGACAATTCCTGTCAGAGTGTGCATCTTTCTAGAGTTAAAAAAAAATGTTTTTACATAAATAGAAACACATAATTGCTTTTTTACAACCTTCTGTTTGATTCAATAATATGCTAGTAATCTAGATATACATCATTCTTTTATTTGGATATATATATATGGTAATTACTTAACCAGTCTGCTATAGACAGAGTTCTTAACTGGGCGGTACTGCCCTCTAGAGTATGTTTTGTGTCTAGGGTATTTACATGTTCAAACACATACTGTTTTGTTACAAATTACATTCCTTTTCATTCTCTTTTATGTTACAGTTGGGTATATTTTGTTTTATGTATCTGTGACTTTCATTTCAGGACTGTAAAAGGAGTGTTACAAAGTATTTCTTATGAGAAGAAGAATGAGTTGGCTAGGGTTGAGAAGCATTGTTTGTAGATGCCCATAGAGCATTTCCAATTTTCAATATTAGAAAACATATTCTAGTGAACATCTTTTTGGAGTGGGCTTATTTCAGTAAAGGGTATGTATGTTTAAAACTTTGACACGCTTCCCACAGGGCATGAGCATGCCAGTTCCCTCATACACTATTCATCAGCAATGTGATCCCGAAATCCTGTCTAAATTGTCTGTCCCATAAGAGCTAGAAAAATTTCCTTAGAACTCATATTTTATATCCTGGAGTAAATCTAGAGTCCTCCCCATGATTCTGAAAGTCCCATGAGTTTCTGAAAGTTTATTCCTAGTCTCTTCGGAGTTTAATTTCTGACTTCAACTAATTTCTTTCTCTGCTGTTTGTTCTTTTTTTATTTTTTAAAAATAACAGCTGTATTGAGATATACATCACACACTGTACAATTAACCCAATATATAGTGTACAAGACAAGGGTTTTTGATATATTCAGAGTTAGGCAACCATGCTGGCAATTTTAGAACATTATTTTCACCACCCCCTTCCCCCAAATCCCGTACCCTCTAGCAGTCACACCTCATCCCTCCTCCCCAACCCATACTCTTCCAACCCTACGCAACCACCAATCTACTTTCTGTTCGTATGGATTTCCTTTTCTGAACATTTCATGTAAATGGAATCCTATGATATGTGGGCTTTTGTGACTGAATTCTTTCACTTAACATAATGTTTTCCAGGTCCATTCATGTTGTATTGTGTAGCAGTACTTCATTTCTTTTATTATTTTTTCACTTATTTTTGTTGTTGAATAACATTTGGATGTATGGCTATGCCACATTTTATTTATTCATCAATTGATGAGCATTTTGGTTGTATCCCCTTTTTGAATATTATAAATAGCGCTGTTACAAATATTCACATATGGCTTTTCTGTGGACATATGTTTTTATTTCTCTTGGGTATGTATTTAGGAGTGGAATTGCTGGGTCATATTGCAACTATGTTTAACATTTGAGGATCTGCCAAACTCTTTTCCAAAGCAGCTACACCATTTCACATTCCCATCAGCAGCATAGGAGGGTTCCAATTTCTCCACACACTCAACACACTTGTAATTTTCTGTGTTTTTGATTTTAGCCAT
The DNA here is from genome assembly GCF_040802235.1 of Manis javanica. Classification (NCBI taxonomy): domain Eukaryota; kingdom Metazoa; phylum Chordata; class Mammalia; order Pholidota; family Manidae; genus Manis; species Manis javanica. The sequence continues at coordinate 629,069 of NC_133170.1, read as the reverse complement.
TTTATTGGGTGCGAATTTGTATCTCATTGTTATTTTAATTTGCCTTTCCCTAATAGCTGATGTTGATGTTCTTTTGATGTGCTAACTGATCACCTAGATATCTTCTTCGAAGAAGTGTCTATTCAGATCATTTGCCCATTTTTAATTGGGCTATTTTTCTTTTCATTATTGAGTTGTAAATTCTTTATATATTCTAGGTACAGGTTCCTTATCAGATATCAGGCGCTTTGCAAATACTCTCCCTATGGATCGTATTCACTTTCTTGATGGAGTCCTCTGGAACACAAATGTTTTTAATTTTGATGATGCCCAATTTTTTTCTTTTGTTGCTTGTTTGTCAGTGTCGTATCTAAGAAACTGTTGCTTAATTCAAGATCACCAATATTTATGCCTATGTTTTCCTCCAAAAGGTGAATAGTTTTAGCTCACACATTTAGGTCTTTCACCCATTAATTTTTGTATATGTGTGTATGCAGAAATTTTGTGTATGTACAGCTTCAGTCTCTTGCATGTGGATATGCATTTGTCTGTAGATGTGGATACATCATGTGTATAGATCATTTGCTGTAAAGACTTCCTTTCCCCATTAAGTTATTATAACATCATCACTGAAACTAAGTTGACCAGAAATGTGGAGGTTTATTTCTGGACTCTCAATTCTGTTCTATTGATCTGTATGTCTGTTCTTACGCCAGTTGATCTTATGCCTGATTACTATAGCTTTGTATTAAGTTTCAAAATTGGGAAGTGTGGGTCCTTCAACTTTGTTCCTCTTTTTCAAGGTTGTTTTAGCTATTCTGTCCCTTGAACTTTCTTATGAATTTTAGGACCAGCTTGTGAATTTCTGCAAAAAAGGTAGCTGGGATTTTGATAGCAATCAGGTTTAACCTATAATTGTTATGTTAACAGTATTAAGTCTTACAATTCATAACATGGGATGGCTTTCCCTTTATTTAGATCTTCTTTATTTTCTTTCAATAATGTCTTGTAGTTTCCAGTGTTTACGTTTTATACTTTTTTGTTAAATTTATTCCTATTTTATTCTTCTTCCTGTGATTACAAATGGAATTGTTTGCTTACTTTCATTTTCAGATTGTTCATTGCAATTGTATAGAAATACAGTTGGTTTTTGTATATTGATCTTATATCCTCCAATCTTGCTGAACACATTTATAGTTTTTTAGTGGATTCCTAAAAGTGTTCAGTCTTTTGTCATTAAATATGATGTTAAATTTAATGATGTCATTAAATATGGGTTTTCGTAGAAGTCCTTTATCAGGTTGAGAAAGTCCTTTCTGTTCTTAGTTTATTGAATGTTTTCATCATGAAGGGGTGTTAGATTTTGTCAAATGCCCTTTCTCCATCTGTTGAGAGAATCATGCCATTTTGTCCTTTATTCTTGTAATACAGTATATCATATTAATCAACTTTCAGATACTAACCACCTTGTATTTCTGGGATAAATCCTACTTGGTCATGGTGTTAATCCTTTTTGTATGTTGCTGGATTCAGTTTGCCAATCCCAAGAAAGTTACCAAGATCTTTTTACAAATAAAGACAGCTCTCCCTAAAATGAATCAGTCACATGATTTTTTCATTCTACCACATTCAATATTCCATGTTGTTTGCCATAAACAGTCTGACAGGTACCAAAGGAAATCACACTTAAAAAACCTTGCATTGGTTAGATTATTCAATTTTTTAAGAAAGTTGGAGACTAACGTTTCTTCTTTTGGAAATTGCCTATGACTTTGCTCATTTTTCCTGTTGGAATATTTGTCTTTTTCTTGCTATTTTGTAAATTCTCTTAAACTATACATACAGAGAATAGTAATACATGATGATATGTGTCAAAAATAGTTTCCCTAGGTTATTTGTCATGGTTAACGAAGTAGTTTTGTTTGTTTTACTGAAATTTTGGGTTTGGTTTTTAGGAAATAAAACCTTCTAAGCCTTTCATTTAGAGTTTCTAGATTTTGTGTCATACTTAGAAATGCTTCTCCTACTGGCTCTGGCCCCAAGAGCATATAAATGTTTTCCTGTCTTTCTTCACTTGGCATTCATTAAAAATTAAGAAACTTATGTTTAGATTGATAAAATAACTTGTCCATGGTCATACAGCTAATTAAAGGTAGAGCTAGTATGCAGAAATGAAAAAATGGCAGTCCTACTCAAAGAAGTTCTTAATAGTGGTACTTTGTTCAATTAAAAAAAATTTTAGTGATAAGTGAGATTTTTTACCCTTTAAAAATTTTGGCTATTTTCATAAAGTTCTTTTAGAAATAAAAAGAAAATACTCTCTCAAACACTGATAATACAAAAGACACAGTGGAATTTATTAGACAAATGTATAATCACCCTTAAGAAGTCCCTTTATTAAAATACATGGTAAAATTTGCATCAGTTTAATAAGCCAGCCACTTATTCTTAAGTCCCATTACCCTAGAGCTACCCTATAATAGGGCCAACAGAAGACGGAGTATTCAAAAAGCTACTATATTCTTTCTTAAAATGATATTTGGTCTGTAAAAATTCTTTATACACTAATTTTCAGCTGACAGCAATACTTCTGCTAGCTTCATATTATTTAAAAATTTTACTATCTATCAGAATCTGTGAGGAATTCTTATATACTATTTTTAACAAGTGTGTTTGCACACATCTCAAACCAGCAGAGTAATATTAACAGTCAATAGATACCAGTCTGCATGCCTTCTGAATTCTTTATGGGAGTTCCACTGCTTTATGCTTTCTATTATAGATATATTTTTAAAATAATATAACAAAAATCTGTGAGATGAAGTCATTCTCTGGAAGATCTATTAGTATATAGACAAACAATAATTGGTCATTTTCCAAATTAAATCTTTTCTTGAGTGAATTTGGTTTCAAAGTAATTTAGTCTTGATGCTTTCTCTAACAATGAACACTTTTAGGTAGTATTCACTTTGAGTAAGTTCTAACATCCAAGAAACCTGCCTTTTTAGAATACATCTGCAGTTTTCAACAAAGGTACAATGAATTGTATTCTTAATTACCTTCCTCCCAATAATTATGATGAATGTCCGACAACAGCAAAGCTACTCTGGAACGCAGAGGGGGGGGGAATCAACACTCACCATTTCCTTGGTACAATAACGTTTTTCCATTTAAGCACGTTTTCTTTCAATATTTCTTCCTATAGTACACATAGCACATGGTTACAATTCAAGTGTTCACAGTTTTTAGTATTTATTCTTCTGTTATTATCATGTCATAAAACTTTTGGTATTCCATTTGATTGACATGGGTTGAACTACCACAGTATTCCTATGAGGATATTTTACAATTTAATATTATTGTTCTTTCCAGCTACTAGAATATTTCAATTATGTTTTTGTTGTTTATATTTCACATAATTTAAGGATTTGAGGCTGTATAAGAACAAAACAAAGATTATTGAAATAGAAATAAAGCTTTTTAAAATATTTAATAGATATGAAAAACATCAGTGTTACTGTAATTAAACAGCTCTAAGTTCCATTCCAGAATATACTTTTGTACAGCTGTGTCTGTGATAATACAACCCAGGTAGAAAACTGTATATAGGCATATAAATGTAAGTCCACAGACATTTAGGGATGAATATTTGTTTATAGAAATATTTAATTGCAGATCCTTTATAAATGAAGCTCCCTCTATTTAATGCTGTCTGTCAGATTTTGTATTTTGGTAATGCTGGCCTGATGAAATGAGTTATGAAGTGTTCCCTTATTCTCTAGTACGATAGGTTAGTATAATATTAGTTAGAATGATATTAGTATTTAGTTAGTATAATATTAGTTTTATTTCTTCCTTAAATATTTAATAAAATTCATCAGTGAATCCATATGAGCCTGGCACTTTCTTTTAAGGTAACAGATTCAATTTTAAATAACAGATACAATTTCTTTTTGTCTTATGTTGTATTTGGTGAGTTGAACTTCTCAAGGAATCTGTCCATTTTATCTAAGTTGTTGAAGTTGTTGGTATTGTGTTGTTTAAAATATTCTGGGTTTTTTTTGACATATGTTAAGTCTGTAGTGAGGACCCATCTCTCATGCCTGAATTAATAATTTGTGTTCTCTCTTTATTTTAATCAGTCTAGCTAGGGGTTTATTGATAATCTTTTCAAAGAACCAGCATTTGCCTCTGAATTTTCTTTCTTGTTTTCTATTTGTTGATTTCTGCTGTTATCATTATCTTTCCCTTCTGTCTATTTTGGCTTAATTTGCTCTTTTTTAAAAAAAAATAACTTTCTAAGATGGAACCTTAGGTCATTAATTTCAGGCCTCTTTTCTTTTACAAACATTTAAACCTATGAGCCACTGTAAGCACTACTTTAGCTGCATCCCACAAATTTCAATATACTTTTTCATTTTTACTCAGTTCTAAGTATTTTCTTATTTCATTTGTCATTTCCCCTTGACCACTGTGTGTGTTAATTTCCAAATATTTGTCATTTTCTTTGCTGAGATATCTTCATCATTACTGATTTCCAATTTAATTACACTGTGTTCCAAGAACATAAGTTATATGATGTTAATCATTTTGGTTTTTTGAGACTTTGTGACCAAGGACATCTGTCTGTCTTGGTGAAATGCACCCTGTGCGCTGGAAAAGGGTATCTGTTCTGCAGTTGTTGGGTGTACTGTTCTGCAAGTACAGTTAGGTCAAGATAGTTGATCATATTATTCAGGTCATCCATTTCTTTACTGATATTTTGCCTAGTTTTTCCATAAATTGGTGAGAGAGAAGTATTCATATTTCCAAATATATCTGCAGAATTGTTTGTGTCTTTAAATTCTGTCAATTTTGCTTATAAGTTTGAAACTTGGTTATTGGATGAGTATACAATTATGATTGTTACATCTTCCTGTGAGTTTTCCCTTTTATGAAAGTACCCCTGTTTTTCTCTGGAATACTCTATGTGAAGCTATTTAATATATTATGGACACTCCATCTTTCTTATTCTTACAGCTTTTCCTGGGGTTTTTTTGGCCCACTTATTTTAAAGTCATCTGTATATTTATATTTAAACTGTCTCTTGTACAGAGTATATGTATGGTTGGATCTTCCTTTAAAAAATATATATTCTGACAAATATTCTTTTTTAATTGGATTGCTTAGTGCATTGAAATTTAATATAATTCTGAATATGGTTGGACCTTGGTCTAACCGATCATAGAAGATTTTCAGCTTGAGACGTGGCCGTATTTTCTGCAAGGGGAATAGGGGTACTGAGTACTGAGTACAGCTTAGTGATCATGACTTAATCTATCTTGGGTTTGGCCCCCTGTACACAGTTCCGGGTCCCACAGAGAGAAAACTAAATGGCTTTAAGTGAAAACAGAAAGGGCTGTTCCACTACAATCCTTAACCCACTGTGGCCCAGCATCTTAGGCACTATATCCACAGAGTAAGTTAGAACCTGAGGGAGCGTCTGCCCACCCCCGCCATGGACAGCAGTGTACTTCGGGCGCCTTGAAAATTAAGTAGGGTGCCCCTGGAAAACTGCTGTGCCTGGAGAAGCCGCAGGAGGGGCCGTGGAATGTAGAGGAGCAGAATGTGACGGGGTGAAGTCCCCATCATGGCTGATGGAGCAGCTGCAGGCATCAGCAAAGGATTGCTGTGCTGGATGGAACAGTAGGAGAGCTTTTTTTGTAGCCCAACTGAATAAATACTGGAGGAGTTTAAGAGAAGCAAGACCTCTTAGGAGTACTTGGCGGGTGCTTTGCAAGGGGCCAGAGACCCTACATCATAAGTAGGAAGTAAAAATTGGGGCCTTAATAAAAATGTCACATCATTTGTGATACCAAGTGAAATTCGGCTATATCACAGTAATATCCAGTCAGTATCTTCACATATAAACCCCTTTCTACCCTCGTTGCCATGAGTGAGAAGCAGCAGATTTTTTTTCTTAGCCTAAAGTCATCCATGAGTGACTGAGACAAACAAGTAAAACGAACCTCTGCTAAAATGCCTCCCACTCAGCGGCTAGGAGAAAAATGCAAGAACCGTGTCGCTCACACTGTGTCAAAGGGACGAGGTGAGCCGGCACTTACTATCCATAAGCCTCAATACACCACTTTCAAAGTGAGTTTTGTATTAATCCATATTAAAGGCAGGACTCAACCAGATCTCTTTTAAGGAAATTGAAGAATGACTCACTCCACTCCCAAACACATTTAAAATAAATGCAGTCCTAATTTAGAGACCACCAACATTAATACTGTTCTTTCCAAATTAAAAGGCACAAAGAAAATTTAGTAGCACGCAACCGAGGAAGTTATCTCATCACAGAGCCTACAAGGAAGAGCTCCTGTGCTTTGGAGGAACCAGGAAATGAGATGTTAGATAATTGACTATATAATGCTGTTTTGCCATATTGTCTCCAGAGGAAGATATTGGATAGATGGTTTTACTTCAGTAGAGACCAAGTTAGTTCAAGTGGGATCCCCACTGGTTATTTTAATATCATATTGTTTTAGTTCTAACATTTAACATTTCCTGAAGAGTCTGAAACACTAAGTGCTAAAGAGAAGACACTAAAATTTATGTTACTCAAGGGAAGAAATGAGCATTAAGTTTCTTTCTAAATGGTGATAAAAATAAAATTCCCTGAGCTCTTTCATTTGTTTGAAAATCCATCATTCTGAATACTTTGACTAATTTAGAAGCAGGAACATTAACTCAGTGGCAGCCTTGAATTGCCCCTTAAGCTTAAGAAGCTTTTACAATACTTCAGAATCTGTCACACTGGCCCTTTCTCAGATTTGCTCAAGTTTTCCAGAGACATCAGGAATAAATAGATGAAATACTTGTTCATCTTAGCAACAAATTCATTTTACAGTCTCTTCACTGAAACAGCTAGTATGGAATGGGACAGATTATCTCTCTCTCTTTTTTTTTTAATGTCTCAGATTTATTTATTTATTTATTTATTTTGGTATCATTAATCTACAATTACATGAAGGACATTGTGTTTACTAGGCTCCCCCCTTCACCAAGTCCCCCCCCACATCCCTGTTCACAGTCACGGGACAGATTATCTCTTATATGAATTTTGTCACAGTCATTATTTTTAGATTAAAATCCCAACACTTTTAATTATTGTATTTTTAAAGGATAGGCTTACTTGGAAGATTCTGTATATTAATTCTAGTAAAATTAGAGCTTTGTCATAATCTTGGTGTTACAAGTGGTATTGGTGATAGTGAGTAGATTCACAAATTCAAACATTAAACTAAATCTTTGATAATCATATATGGAACGTAGGGGTCTAGGGTGGGATCAATAACTCCATGACTCATAACAACTTACAGGTAGCAAGCCTCATAAATGTCCCGCCCCTTCCTTAGGTCTTTCAACAATCTTCCTGTTCTTTTTCATGATTGCCTAGCAAGTGACCTTTGGAACTCCTTTATTCTCTTTCTCAAACATATGTACCTAATATTACACACTTTAAAGTTCCCACACTTGGCAGGTGCTGTTACGGTTTGTTTGAAAAAGATAATCAAAGTCAAAGAAACAGATCTGAACATAGACTATCCAACACAAAATGGAAAAAAGAAAGATAAAATTGGAGGACTCACAATACCCTTTTTCAAGACTTACTATAAAGTGGTAGTAAACAAGCAGCATGGTATTAACAAACAATAGACACATAGCTCAATGAAGCAGAGAGAACCCAGAAATAGAGTGGCACAAATAGAGCCAACTGATTTTTGACAAAGGTACAAAGGCAATTCAATGGACAAAGAATAGTCTTCATATGCAAAAAAACAGACATCACCTTTCATAAAAAGAAACTCAAAGCAGAACATAGACCTAAATGTTAAATGCAAAATTGTAAAGCTTGTAGGATAAAATATACGAGAAAATCTACATGACTTGGAGTTTGGTGGTGAAGATTTAGGTCCAGCAACAAAAGCATGATCCATGAAAGAGCAAATAGATGTTGGATGCTATTAAAATTTTAAAATAATCCTTTGCCAAAAAGATAATGTTAAAAGGATAAAAAGACAAGTCACTGCCTTCGAGAAAATATTTGCACATCACATATTAAAGGACTTGTATCCAAAATAAACAAAGAACTCTTAAAACTCTACAAGAAGTAAACAAACCAAATTTAAAATGGGCAAAAGAGAGATACAGATGAGATGCCTAAGTCGAAAGTCCATACTGTCACAAAAATAGTGACTAGGCTGGCAAAAACCAGCAAATTAAGCTTTTTTGGGGGATTCTGGAATCTAAAGGAAAGTTCACAGAAACAGATCAGCACTTAATAAAGAAAAAAAAAGTCTAAGTTTAGTGAGAGGATAAATAAGGTGACCAGGGGGGAGCCCCACTCAGAGAAGCCAGGGATCTCTCTCAGGGGACCCCTGCCCAGAGAGGGCCTTGTGAGGACACAGCGGGAGGTGCTCCCTGCAGGCCGCAGAGAGAGGTCTCCCCGGACACAGTCCTGCCTGACACTTTGACCTTGGACTTGCAGTCTACAGGACTGTGAGAAAACCTTACTTCTGTTGTTTAAGCTATCCAGACTGTGGTATTTTGTGACGGTGGGCCTAGAAGTCTGAGATGAATACGATTTCTACATCCAGCAAAACTTTCCTTCAAAGATGGAGAAATTAAGAAATTCCCAGATAAACTCTGAGAGAACTAATAGTCCTGCTGTACAAGGAAGGCTGAAGGGAGTCCTTCCAGCTGAAACGAAAGGACACTAAACAGTATTTCAGTCTGTGTGAAGAATTAAAGAACATCGGTAAAGATAACTACATAAATATGTCAGTATTAATTAATCAACTAAATAATGATAATAATGTATCAATGTTGGTTTATCAGTTGTGACAGATGTACTGCACTAACACAAGGTGCTGCATTCTTGCAAAAGGGGAAAGTGGGTGGCACGTATGGGGAAACTCTTGTTCCGTTTTTTTTTTTTTTTTTTGAGAGGGCCTCTCTCATATTTATTGATTAAATGGTTGTTAACAACAATAAAATTCTGTATAGGGGACTCAATGCTCAATGTACAATCATTAATCCACCCCAAGCCTAATTCTTGTCAGTCTCCAATCTTCTGAAGCATAACGAACAAGTTCTTACATAGTGAGTAAGTTCTTACATGGTGAACAGTACAAGGGCAGTCGTCACAGATACTTTCAGTTTTGGTCACACATTATGAACTATAAACAATCAGGTCAAATATGAATATTCGTTCTTGTTCTGTTTTTACAACTGTTCTGTAAGTCTAAAATTCTTCTAAAAGGAAAGGTTGATTTTTCAGAAAGACATGCAGCTTATCCCATAAGGATGCACTCCCGGGAGATGCAGGTGTGCGGGGTCTTCCAGCTCTCTCTGCGGCCCTGGGCCCGGTGGCTCTGTCCACCCAGGCAGGGGACGTGCCACCGCGGCAGGTGCCCTGGGCGCAGAGCCCTGCCCTCAGCAGTCGTAGTAGACTTCGTTATTAATAACTCTCACCCAACACAGACAGGAAACAGCTGTGCCCACGGAACCCACACGAGGGTGTTCCCGGGACCTGGAGGGCCGGCGGCCGGCACCCCTTTGTTCCTCTGCAGTCACGTCTTGTGTCCCTCTTCCCCTGACTGCTACGCCGAGCCCTACTGAACTCGACTTCCTCCTAAATATAAAGGCACCTCTCACCTCTGGGTCTCCTCTCTCTAAGCCCCAGCTCCACCTTTGCCCTGTTTGCCCAGTGAATTCTGCACCCCCTCTGGGCCCCACCTTCCCCTCCAGGCGCTGCTCCGCTCAATGCCCCCCCTTCCCGCACACTGGGCCAAGGGATGCCTGGACCTCACCCCCCCGGCCTTTCCCCCTGACCTGCCTCCGGGCCGAGTGTGCCTGCGCGCCCGCGAAGCCACTCCTGCTGGGCCGTCGGTGGCCTCCGTGCTGCCTGAGCCGGGGGTCAGTCCTCAGTCCCCGTCTCCTTGGCCCATCAGCAGGACGTGGCACAGATGGCACGCCCTTCCTTCTTGACTATGTGTCTCCAGCCCGGCCATGTCCCCTGAATTCCAGAGGCCAGGAATGCAGATGTGACTTGTCACCTAACCTTGCACAATGAGCTTCACAGACTCACGTGTCCGGACCGAACCCCTGGTCTTCCCCGGCCCCCCGCTGCCGGGCTGTTTCTCCCGCGGGCTTCTCCGCCTCAGCTGGGGGCCCCCCGCACCTCCACTTACTCGGCACCCAAGCCCCGGAGCCGTCCCGGTCAGCCCTCGGTCTCGCCTGCCCGGCTCCCCGCGCACCGGCGACTCGTGCCGGGCCACCTCCAGGCCGAATCCGGAACCCGGCCCTTCCTTGCCCTCCCCGCTACCACCCTGGCTCGAGACACCGCCACCCCACGCGGGATCGCTGAGATGGGCTCCCAGCCGGCCTCTGCCCTCACGCGTTCTCGCTCCTCAGGGGGTCTCAACACGCTGGTCCGGGTGACCCTTTAGCCAAAAGCCAGGTCCTTCCACTTGGTGGTTCAGAGCCCGGCACTGGGCGCCTGCTTCCCTCGGAGCAGAAGGGGGGTCTTTACACCACAGCACGCTGCACGCCGCCGAGTCCGCCCCGGCCTTCCTGCGGCCTCGCCCCCCAGCGCTCCCCGCCTGCCTTCCCGGGGCCCAGCCCCCCGCCGCGGGCAGCGCCCCTTAGGGCCTCTGCGCTTGCCTGGCGTGTTTTTGGCAGGGATTTGCATATCTTACCTGTAACCCCTGGTCGACACTGGAAATGCAGGTAAGGGTGGGATCCTTTCCCTTTATTCAGTGTTCAGAACCTCCAAAAGTGTCAGATGAATTTGTGTAAGTCAAAGAATTAAAATAAACTCATGATTTCAAAACACATTTTAGACGTTTCAACTTCCACAAGCCATTATTGAATCTGATGCTCTCGTGATCTCATCTTCAGCCTCGTCTTCAGCCGGTAAGAACACTCCCACGGGGTGTCTGAACTCCTTTTATCATGAGGTCTTTGACATATTTTTCTGTGTGTTCTTGATTTGATATTTGAATTAAAATCTACTTGCCATCTCTGCCCTAGAACATGGACCTTGAAATCAGACATATCTGGATTTAACACAAGGTTTGACAGTTACAAACTGTGAAATTCTGGGAAAGTTACATAACTTCTTTAGTTCAGAGTCCTAGCTTATGAGTGAGAATGAAAATACATATTCACTGGGATCTTCTGAGGATTAAATGAGATGCAGCATGTACATCACCTGGTGTGCAGTAGACACTTAATGAATTGTAGTGTCTGTTATTAAAATAGAGACAAAACCCTGTTATGCAAAAGTAACAAATTGCTTCACCAACTTTAGAGGATGAGATTGTTAGAAAAGTGAAGGTAATAATAATTTACATTTATTATATACTTATTATGTATAAAACACCAGGCTGAGCATTATTGTTTTACTTCAGCTATTCCTCTAAAAATATTAAAAGGCAAGCATTAATATATATTATATATTTACAGGTGATGTGTAAATATAATACAATACATCATAATATTATTCTTATGTTACGGATTATGAGTTTGAGGCTTAGAGATAAACTCACTTATTTAAATAGACTAGGAAATGGCAAGATCCAGAGTAAGAGTCTCTGACCCCAAAGTATGAACCCTTAGCCCTGATGCAATACTAATTTGTCCTATTTGTGTGTGTTATGTTGTCCTAAAATAATAGTCTAAGTAAAATGCTCTTCTAAGTGCTTTCAGATTCCCATGTATTATATTGGCACTTATTGTTTCCTTAATTGTCTGCTTTTCTCCAAAGAAAATGTTGTTTCAAGTGAGCTTAAGTGGAGCAATAGCCAACTTGAGTCAGAAACCAGGAGCTTCACTGACAGCCTTTTAGGAGGAAGGAGAATGGGTATGAATAATCCAGTGCTGGAGGAGAGGCCAGAACAGAAAGAACACCAAGAGGGAGCCCTCGTTTTCCCTTTTATTCACTTATTTTTCCTGTTTTAAAGTTTCTCTCCAACTTTACCTCTTTCAGTGTGGTATTTCTGTACAGGCATATGAAGTATAAGAATTGCTTCTGAAATAATGATTTTTGGAAGTCTTTTGGAGTCTTTCACATCTGGGTAATGTAGGTATTCTGAACATTTTAATCTGATCCTGGTCGCTGTACATGCTACAGTCATCACTGGCTTTTTATGGTTAAAAATCTCAGAAGTCTTCCCATCTTAGATGCTCTTACACATAACATTATTTTAAAAGTATTTTGAGAGTGTAAGTTCTTCTGGAAGTTAATGAACTAAGAGTAGAGAAAGAAATTTGAGGGTGATAAGAGAAAATTAAACATATTCAAAACTTTTAGGGACTTACCCTGAAATTTATGTTGTGCAACTATTTTACAACAATGAATTGTCATTAAAGAAAATTCCCATCTTTGTTTATTGCAAAGATCTATGCTGCTATTAAATCATTCTCCTAGAAAAATTTCTCCACTATACAAGGATATGTAAAAGATAAAAATCAACCATTCTTCCCACTATAGTTCACTTCGCCAAAGTCTTAAAGTTTAGTTTGGGCCTTATAATTGCTAGTACATTTACAAACAGTGTGAGCTCTGAGCAGTGCGAACAGCATTAAGTTCAAGTTCAAAGAATATGGTAGTTATCTTCATTTTGCAATGTTCTTCCTTTTAAAAAATATTAACTTCATGGTTTCCCCCTTTGTTAGAGCAAATAGATTTGCTCATAGAACTTCTCAAGGCTGAAATAATAGCTTTTCTTTTGATATTGTTTTATGAAATAATTATGTAGCCTTCTTTTCTTTGGAAATTATGATGATTTCCTCTTCTTAATAACTCTGATCTACCAGGTAATTTCGATCTAATGGAAGTGGGTAGCAAGGAGCCCAGAGGTGTCTGGGCAGAAATGTTATTGCTTTAGGGGGATTAGGGAAAGAGATAAGCAGGAGTGCTCCCCGGCCAGTCCTGCCCATGAGCTTGTACAGTGATGCCCTTGGCTTTCAAACTGCTTACCTCAGGTGTCCATATCTTTACTCCTGCCCATAATCTGGTGTAAGTTGTATTTTAAAGATGCTAGTGGAAAGCGGAGTCACTCTACCTGCAGGATCACTTGGTTCAGGCTGATCAGTTGGGAGCCCAGGTTAACAGACACATTCTGTGTCCTGTGGACACGGGGCCTTGCTGTGTCATGACGACGTTCCACAGGCAGCCCCCCGCCTCCTGGGCCACAGCCCCTCTGCCCCTGCCCCTGCCCCCAGCGCACCACCAGCAGTCGCGTCTGCTTGCCCCTGGGCACTTGTTATTCCTCATCACGGGTTGCCTGCACCGGAGTTCTCCTCCCGTTCAGCCCTTCCTCCCCACGGGCACCACGTGAAGTGAAGGCTCTAGGGTGTATTGCTTCGACCCTGGCACAGACTTTAAGGGCTCCGTGTGGCCTACGGGCTTAAATCAAAGTCTCCAGCTAGGGCCTTCCCACCGACTCAGCCTCACTGCAGGGCTCTCTTCACATTCTCTATCCACCCACGCAGGTCCCTGAAGTCTGTGATGAGCTAGAAGGACGGATCTTCAGGAGAGAAGACCACAAACTTTCTCAGCAAAGGGCCTGGTAACAAGTGGTTTTGGCTTGGTGGTCATTTGGTCTGTGTCGCCACGGCTAAGCTCTCCTGCTGTGAATGAAAGCAGCCATGTGCCACGTATGAATGAGTGAGTGTGTCCATGTTCCAGTGAAACCTCGTTTATGGACATGGAAGTCCTAATTTCATATGATTTTCATGTGTCAGCAAATGTTTTTCTTCTTTTGATCTTTTTCTCAACCATTTAGAAGTGTAAAAAGCATTTTTTGCTTGTGGACCATACAAAATAGGTGGCAGGCCAGGTTTGATCCAGGCCCTACTTTTCCAATGCTTGTCCTAATGGTCACACATCAGCTTTTAGCCACGCAAGGTCCAAGGCCAGGGACACGCTTCCCACCATTAGTGGCCCTCATTAGTGTCACCGCAGTGGCCTAGCCTTGTGTCCTGAGACACGGGCCGGCCCAGCCTCACTGGGTCTTTAGCTGCCAAGAAGAAGGGCCCCTCACCATGCTGCCATGGGGAGGGGCAGTGCCGGCACACGTGGCCGGGGCCCTGGGCAAGCAAGGAAACGGGTCCTCTGGAGAGGGGGTCCCCAGCTCCTGCCAGCGCACACTGCCTCCTGCCCTCAGTCCCATGGGGCTCCATCAGGAGCTGGAACCTCACAGCTGAATCGCGCCCTTTTGGCTTTGGGTGGGGTGGCTCTCCTGCGGGCAAAGCTGGCAGATCCCTGGCAGAGTCTGCAGAGAGTGTCCGCGATCATATGCCCAGGCAGGGGCGCTGAGCAGGCAGCTTAATGCTGCTAAGGAGCCAGAGCGCTCTTCAGGCTGTGCACTAGCAAGAAGGGGCACTGCTGGCCTTCAGGGGCCCCCCTCGACTTCGAGACCCAGAGACAGCCCCCTAGCCTTGCCTGAAAACTGTAAATGAACTCACCAAAGAGGAAGATGGTGCCGGACCTTCTTCAGGAGGGAGGGCGGGAGGGCGGCTGTGCTGGGGCGATGGCAAGAGAGCGCCGAGCCCTGTCGCCCTGACCCGCTCCTTGGCGGCCTGCGGCCCGGGAAGGGGCTGCCTTTGAGGAGAGCAGCTGGAGGCGTCTAGAACGCAGTGGGGGGGGGGGGTGCAGCGCGGGCCCACCGCCGGCCTCCAGTGGGTGGGGAGCCTGAGACTGGAGGCTGGAGCGACCTGGAGGCCGGGAGAACCATCAGCCCCGCAGGATCCCGGCCGAGCAGGAGCCCGGAACCCACGGCCGGACCGCGCAGACCAGGCGGCAGGACTGGCGGGCAGGAAGGTCTGTGGGGCTCGGGTTGTTCAGGGCATATAGATCCTGGTCGATGCCAAACGTTGTTAGAAAGAAATGTTTGATGTGTAAATAAGGGAAAGCATTAATTAAGAGATAAGCTACAATTTTCAAGCTATTGAGAAAAAAATTGAACAAAGAAAACTCAGCCAATTCATCCAAAGCCAGAAAAGGAGACAGGGAGGAGAAACGACCAGAAAGCAGGAAAAACAGAAATGATGAAATGGAGCGACAGGTGACTGATCAAAATACAGAGACTTACGTATCAGGCTAAAAGTTGATTGTCGGTCTATGAGAAATACCTAAAACCAAATGACACAGGGAAGTTGAGAATAAAGGGGTGGGAAAAGCTGGACTAGCAAATACCTGCAAAAAGGAGGCAGGATAGCGGCACGGATGTGAGAGGGCGTTGAAGCAGCGTCTGTGTCTCCTTTTGGGTTGAGGGCCCACATGCTAAAGCACAGCGGACCCCAGGGCCCCCACAGGCTACCACGGGACCCTGGGCTCCGGGCGCTGCAGGCTAAGAGGTGCTGAGACGGTTTACCGAGCCTGCAAAGGGCCAGGGAGTAAGAGGTGTGCTGTGAGCATCTTCACTGCCAAGCGCACAGGCAGGGCGTTATCCCCTCACCTCATGCCAGGTGAGCAGAGCTTCACTTAGAGTTGTCGGAGTCGCTGGAGTTTGCAAGCCAGCAGGCTTTAGGAGATGCTGTGGCCAGCCTGACTTGAAGCAGTGGAGGGAGGGAGGCGAGGCTGCCTGGGGAGCAAGCCTCTGGCCCTGGGGGCGGCCTGACAGCTGGGGCAATGGGCACGCTTCCTGTTGACCAAAAGTGAACCATGGTTTGAGGGAGGGGCAGGGAGCGGGCCTGACACTGGAGAGGAATCTGCCCCCAGAGGACTGTGAGGGAGACCCCCGCACACAGGTCAATGGCAGTCCCTTGGAGCCCAGGGCTGAGAGAGGAGAGAAAAGCAGTTGGCTGGCAGCAAGACGTCCCCAGTGGGGTGTTCCCCCTGAGAAACCCACAAAACTTCTCAGGAGGGAGACAGCTCGGCACACCCAGATCACAGTAGTACCAGCAGGTGACACCTTCGCCACTCCTCTGCCCAGTTCTGGAGGAGAGAGGGGGCCAAAGGGAGGGAGTGGACCGCAGCCCTCTGCCCTGTTGCTGACTCCACACTGGGGCAGCCCCAAGTCTGCAGAAGGGAGAAACCAGGTAAAATGCAGTTTGGAGTTCTCATGACCACCGCGCGTGGGTCCTCTACATGTCCAATCTAAAGGCAGTTTATATGTTACCCAAGAGTGACCCAAAGAACTATGAGACCTGCCCAAGATTTCATCCAAGAGCTGGGGATGAACTGTTTGACGGAGCAGTTTCAGGAAGGAGGGTGGTGGAAAAGAATGAATTTGTTTTATAATGTATCGTATTAAGCTCGGCTCGTTCAGTATGACTGTTGGATTAAGATGAGGTGAATCAGAACTCAAGGTGAGAAGTATTAAGCAAAACCGAGGGGGATATTTCATATTAATGAAATGCAGGCCTCTGCAGCAGTGCCACTCTTTTCTGCATCCCCCCTTGTTCTCCTTCCACCCACCCACTTAGGAGACTTTCTTTTCTCTCCCCTCTGAGCCTTCAGTCGGCCTCATACTCCACTTTTCCTAAATGTTTCCTGGCTCCAGCTCTCAGCCTCTGTCCTCCGGTTAGCAGGAGTCTCTCCATCCCTGCATATCGTTCACCCACAAGAATTAGAGAATTAAAAGGTGCCTCCATCATTGCATTTCTGTGTGACCTTGAGCAAATTACCTACCCTCACTGAATTTCAATTTATCATCCGTTCAATGCAGATAAATTTCTTACCTTGAGGATTCAATGAAACAATGCTTATAAAAGTTGCTTAACATGGCATCTGGCACCTAATAACAAATGGTAGTTATCAGTAAACAAGGTCAGTGATAAATCTGTACTGCCAGTTCGCCTTCTCTCAAGAGCAGAAAATGAGGCTTTTCTCTGATGGGTGCCGATCAGGTGTATGTAAAAGTTGAGGGTCTGTTGCCTGATGTGGTGATTGTAAGGACAAGGACGTAGCGCCCACAGTAAGAACAACAGACAACACTGAAAGGCAGCGGTCCAGGAAGAAGGCCCGCGCGGGTAGTGGGACAGGAGGTTATCATCAGGAGTCGCCGGCAGCTGCGTGAGGCTGAGAGGCTGTAGTTGGCAACGGGTGGTTCAGGTCCAGTCCAAACTCCAGGCAGCCTCAAGTGCCAAGACACATAGAATCTCTGACAAATAGCCTCTCTGTGTGACCTGCAGGTAGACCCTGCAGATGACCTCTGTCTTTTCAGCTGTTCTTATACATAAGTGCCATTGTATTTAAATATGAAGGATGGTAATAAATCTGTTTAATCTAGCCTCAGCACCATCACATGTCAGACACATTCAGAGGAAATGCAAATATCTAAATGCTAAGGGAATTACAATTTGGAGTAAGCGATGGGTTCTATAAAACAAATTGCTTCTGACAAAACCAATTGCAGTTATGATGAAATTATGAAATCATTCCCTTATGGGATGGCAGTTATATTTGAACATTATCAAATCACTTCCCAATTCCTTATGTTATTTTAAATAATTCAGGTTAGACTCAAACACGTGCAATCACAAAATGGGATGAGTCAGTGAAACTGGCTCAGGGCCTGTGGGTAAAGAGGTCCTGGTAATGACAGCTCGTGAGTCTGATGCAGTTTATGTAGGACTGCTCTCTCCAGGTTGACGGAATAGCAATATAAAACATGGCATTAGGTACTTTTCAGGAGAGCGTTGGAATATAAAGAAAAAAGAACAATGGGAATAAAGACCCAGAGAAGTTAAAGACTGCCATTTAGGCAGCAAAACTCAATGTAGATTATGTAGTGTGAAGTGTTGGCACACAGCATTTACTGGGAATATCTGATGACGTCTAAGAGACAACTAGATAATACCAGGCAGGAAACTGAATTTAATTGAAATAAGTTCACAGTGGCAGTTTCTCTTTAGATCTTATCCCTCTCATCCAGAGCAGTTCAAAGTGATGGCTATATACTTTGTAAAATGGGGAATCTAGGAACTGGAAATTAAAACGTTAACGGAAAGACAATAGCATTTTAACTGGTAAGTCATGGCTGTGTATACATTAATTGAGAAGACAGGATATAACTTTCTAAAAGACAGTGCTTTCTTCCTATTTATCTTTCTGGTTTCAATTTAAAAAAATCAGCATCAGAGATACCGGATTGAAATTGAATATGGGAACATCTTGAGGCAAATCCGACAGATGTAGGGTCTGGGTGGCAAAAGGGCCCTCTGAGTCCCCTTGTTCTATGAATGGTAGACATACTTTGTTATAGACAAAGTGGCGAAAACACGCCTCAATCTTGGAAATAGACTAGATGTGTGCCAATAATCAACATCATTCATCAGGATTGTGATTGATTAGGTTGGAATTTTTGACTTGGAAAAAACCTTACAGATGTGCGTTTTACAGATGAGCTACTGAGCCTCAAAGCGACTTAGTAACTTGCTCAGAGCGACAGAGCCGCGTTGAGGCAGAGTCATTTCACACTCTACAACCAGCGACCACTGGATGCACGACAGTGCAGGTGATGTGGCCGACCTTCCTCCCTGTTGAGGGCTGGACCCAGAGTTTAGCTCTGGGAGCCAAGCTCCTTGTGTAGAAGCCTGGGCTCTTCTCCTTACAAGCAGTGTGACCTTGACCTCTCTGTCTTTGCTTCCTAATCTGTAAAATGGGAATCATAATAGTATGTGCTTCATTGTGTTATGGAAAGGATTAAGTGAGTTGGTTTGTGTCAGATGCCCAGAACAGTTTTCTCATGTGTGGCAAATGTTAAACGTTGTTATTATATTTTAGGTTGGCTTCAGTCCTCCTGACATGACCCCAGGTGTTTTGAAGATTCACTTGAGACCTTATACATTTTCTGGCTCTGACCAGGATCGGCGATTTTTCCAAGGAGCCCTGTTTCCTTTTAGTGGGAAATGGTATTTAGAGAGCAGCCTGCATGGTCTTTTTAGAGAAATATTTTACGTTGTTTTTTAAAAGATAAACTAAAAGATGATACTGATTCTTCAGATTTAAGATTACGATGTTTGTATATAAACACTTCTATCTCATATCTGTGTCTCCTTTTCCTATGCCAGGGATTCTTTTTATCAATGACACTGAGAATGATAGAATCACAAATATTTATACTATCCCACAATTAACTAATTTTCTTTGTTATACATAACAGTCTCTGAAAAACAATACGTATTGCCAAGAGTATGATTACTGAAAAGAGTTTGAGATTTTGTTTTTCACACCTTTTTTTGGTATTGGGGGGTAGTCAGGCATATTCCATCAAGCTGTACAGTCAAATAACTTGTGACTTGAAAGTTTTAAATGCTTCCTTTCTGTGTAGTTCTGCCACTAACTGGGTACACATTTAGTAGTTAAATAAGTTAAGCCTATTTGTTCGGTATCATTTTTTATTTTTAGAGATTTTATTGAAAATTTATTTTTCTTTATAATTGACTAAAATATTTACATTCTTCTAAAATAAAATCTATACAACAAGATTTATACCAGTAAGTCTAAATTCATCTATTCTTTCTGCTATAGATATAACCACTTCAGGAATTTTTACCATCTACTTTTTTTTATATAAGCAAACTTTCTTCTATGTTGCCCATTTTCACTGGAAGCTGTAACCCAAAGATGACACCGTTGTAATACACAGAGACACCTTTCCTTCCTTTTCACAGCTGCAAAGTGTCCCACTATGTGGCCATACTACGCAGGGTTCTCCAAGTGTGGAACATCACCTGGAAATGGGACAGCCTTGAACTCCAGCTCCTCCCCAGATCGACTCAAAGAGAAACCCTGGGGTTGCCTCCCAGAAATGTGTGTGTTAAAAAGTTATCCAGGTGGTTCTGGTGCACCTAGAGACTGAGAATCACTGGACTGTTGTTTACTCAATCCATCCTCTCTTGATGGACAGTCCGTCTGCTTTTAGTATTTTTTTTATTTCCGATAACTTTGTAATGAATTCCTTGCACATGTATCTATCTGTTCATAATGTTTCTAGTGTTGTCTTTGGAATAGATTCCTAGGTGTGGGAGTTCTTGGATAAAGGATAGATTTATATATCATTTTGCTAGATATTACCACGTCTGAGTGTTATCCTAACAGAGTACCTTGGACATTTAAGAAGTGATATGCCAGTGACATTTCCTTTGCATTTCCTGACGGTTGAGATCTGTTTGCATTTTTTCCTAGGCTTGGTGCATCTCTCTCTAGGGTTAATGGAGCTTTTTCCCCATTTTTAGAAGTTCTTTACCTAACAGGACCCTTAAGCTTTTTCTTGAGATATATGTCGCAATGATTTTCTCCAAATTTGTCATTTTATTTTTACCTTGCTTATCGTGTCTCTTTCCGAGCAAAAGATTTTTATTATTATGTAATTAGATTTTCCTCCGCTCATGGCCCAATTTATTGAGACTGGTTACTTTTCAGTTTCAGCCCATTCCAAATGTCTCTAAAAGTCTTGTAGGGAGAAGATAGGGTTTTTTCACGGATGGCCCTCTGCTGAGAACATCATCTGTGGGGGCCTCAGGAGAAAATAGGTCAGCACTGCCGGAGTGGAGTTCAGTGCCCTGTGCTTAGATGCGCAGTATTCTCCGCGACATCGTGATTGTTAGCAGGTGTTCAGTGGCGTCGGCTGGGAGGAAGTCCAAGCTGGGCCCGCTACACTCTCTCTAGGCTGTGCTCTTATTCTCTTCTTGGCTTCTAAACAAGTTGGTGCATTAATGCAGTTTTTACAAAGCATCGATGCCTCGCACTGCTTATTTGTAAAGCGATTCATGCAATAAAAATAGACTGACTCCTGACATTGGAAGCCTCTGGAAATGGGGAGAGTGGATTCTATTCAGTCCCCTGGTGTGAGCTAATCAAGAGAATTCAAAGGAAATTCTCTTACCAACTTAAATATTCTGCTTCTGTCTGCTGACTCACGTCTACAGGTGTATACACTCACCGAGCGACTCTTCCGGCCCCATTTGTTCTCTCGTGGTGACTCCCTAACCCAGCTCGTGTGAGAGGCTCACAGTGTGGGTGCTGCAGCTTCCTGCTACAGAGATCATGTGCCTGAACCGGAAAGAGAGGCTTTATTCTGGAAGTAATTCCTATCTTATCCTATTTTAGGGGCAGAATTGGAGAGATGGATGACTACAAGCTCTTTACATCAGCATTAATAATACCATCTTACATTTGTTTTATGCTTTACATATTTGTAAAGAATTTTCACATTAATGGTCTTATTTGAGCCTCTTAATAACTGCACAAGACAGGTGGGGCTTGGTGGCTCTGCACCCACTTCCACTCTGGTGGCCTTTTCTCCCACAGTCACTGTGTGATTCTCGGACACCAGCTGGCTGTCCTACAGTCCAAGTCAGTTCCGGCACCGTAGTCCCCGAGGTTGCAGAAGATCGTCCAGTTAAGGGCTCAGTCACACGAGACTGACCTTCAGGTGCCAACTACAGGACCAGGTTGTCACCTGTGCTTCTGGCCAACTGGCTATAAATAAAAAAGTTTCCTGCAACCCGCTCCTTGGGTTCCATTGAGTCGCTAGAATGTCTCATAGGATTCAGGAACCAGGTCACTCATTAGATCACTGGGTTCACTATGAAGGATATTAAAGGGTATGAACCAAAATCAGATGAGGAGGTCCCTAGAGCAAGAGGCCCCGAGCAACGGAGCGTGTGAGCCCTTGGAGTGTGGGGCCAGGGGGAAGCATTTTGGTTCACTGACCTGACTGCTCTCTGAATCCCTTCCTTCAGGTTTTTATGGAGGCTTCATTACATAGACACAATTGATTAAATCATTGGCCGTTAGTGATTGATTCGACCTTGAACCCGGAAACCAGGGGGTGGTTCTGAGTGTTCTGGTCTGCACGCACAGTGGGGTCCCCTGGCCACCAGCCCTCGCCCTTCTGTAGGGGATTTCCGGACTCACCCGTTCACACAGACTCTACTGCGGTTGAAAGGGGCTTGTTATGAATGACAAGGAGCCCGTTTCACCCTTAGGGTCCTGAAGAGATTCAGGAACTGAGGTCAAGGGACCCAGTAGTATAACCAGCGATGCTCCCATTTCAATTACTGCTCAGGAAATTCCAAGGCATTCGGAAGCTGTGAGCCAGGAACTGCAAAGACCAAAATATGTATTTATTATGAATCACAGTATCACAGGCTTAGGCCCTTCAAATTTAGCTGACATAACGGGGAGGCTCCCTCTAGAATTATGTCACTGAACCATGTTTCAGGGAGATACAGCCAGCTAGATTCTGAGTGGTGAAGCCATTAGTTACGAAGGATCGGTTTTCTCCCAGGGGAGCTACTAGGGTGTCTTTAACTAAGTAGGGCAAGCATACTAGTATTGGTAGTGAAAAAGCCGGAAAAACGGCTGCATTGAAACGGACAGGCATAGGCTTAGGAAAGGCAGACCCCCATCTCAATACTCCCTGAGTCGGGGTCTCCAGTGTCAGGAGCAGGGTCAGGAGGTACAGCGAAGTCATCTCCTTTGTTTAGGACTTTCCTCGTTAGGCGCTCCGGGATCCAGAAGGGATTTTCTTCACCCTCACACACAGCTCCCCTGGATCTGATTAGATTGGATCCGGGCCCTTCCATTGGTTAGATAACCGTCCTTCCATTTTACTAGTTCTTGTGGGTCTTTTGGCCACTGATTATGGCGACCGCTGCTGTATGGCTTTGAGCATCCAGATTCAAAAAATTTATAGTGAAAAGTGCTACTGCAGTTTTTGGTGTGGGGGGTAAAGGTAAATAGGATTTGAGCGTGCGGTTCGCGCGTTCCACAATCCCTTGACCCTGTGGGTTGTAGGGAAGGCCAGTGATATGTTTTATCCCCATGTGATGACAAAATTGAGCAAATTTTGTAGAGGTATAGGCTGGGCCATTGTCTGTTTTCAGAATCTGTGGTAACCCCCATGCGCTCCAAGCCTCAAGGCAGTGCTGGATGACATGGGAAGCTTTCTCTCCTGACAATGGGGAGGCAAAGATGACTCCTGAACAAGTATCCACGGATACATGTACATATTTCAGTTTCCCAAAAGACGAAATATGCGTCACATCCATTTGCCAAACTTGTAAAGGCCTAATACCTCTGGGGTTGATCCCAACATGAGGTGTGGGAAGTGCAGCAATAGCTAAGGACAATGTTCCTAGCTTCGGCCCTGGTTATGCTAAACCGCTTGCGCATGTTTCGGCAGTGACATGAAATTGTGTATGGAATTTTGAAGCTGTGGTGATAGGGTCTAGCAGGGGAAAAGCTATATTTCTGGTTGCGAGGTCTGCCAGGTGGTTGCATAGGCCCGGGAAGGCCTGAATGTGCTCTGATATGAGTTATATACAAAGGAGATTGCCTATGAAGTAGTGCTGATTGTATCTGTTTGAACAAAGTGGCTACTGGGCTGGACGCTTTGATTAGCACTTCTAGAGATTTGACTGCATTAACTACATAACAGGAGTCAGACACAATATTTAAAGGTTCAGGAAAGATTTGTAGGACCTCTAAGACTATGCGACATTCCACTATTTGTGGAGTGTCAGGCGTGTAGCCTTTTGTCCCAACTTTGCCATCATGGACATAGGCACCTGTGCCTGTCTTAGCCCCGTCCGTGTAAACTGTTTTTCCATGAGGCAGCGGGGTTAGGCTAGTGACCGGAGGAAATACCTTTATGTCCGTCATCACAGGACCAGTAACTCAGAAGTTCTAAATGACCCGCTTGCTCGCTGACCCGCAGCCACTGAGGGGCTCGTGCGCACCGAGATGCTGTGGCCGCCGCCACTTCATCCCTCGGCTGGAGGAAGTTAGCGTAGACCGTCCCCGGCACGCGATTTCCCGACTTTCCGATGGCGTGAAAGATATGCATCACGATGCTGTAAAAGTGGGCTCTGAGTCGTGATCCTCCCAGGCCAGGGACCTGCGGTCAGACCCTCCCTGGTGCTGTCCCTGGAAGCATGGCTCAAATCTCTCTCCAACCCCTCTGCTCATCCACTAGTCAGTTCATTTTCGGTTTCAACCTGTCAGAAGGGACCGCAACTAAGAATCTTGACCTTTGTCTCTGGCTTGTGTTGGACTGGGGCTAAGAAGAAGCTAAGACTGGGGGTGTGGAGATAAGAGAGCCTAGGAAGAGGGCAGAGCCTGGGAAGCAAGGCACTTTGTCGTGGAAAACTGCACAAGATGTGTCTCTGTAAAGGTCTGCAAGCCTAGGGCTCAATTTTTAATATGTAATGTAGCCAGGAAAATAATAAACATTTATAGGGTATTTTTGCTCCTCGATTGAAAAGATCACTTAAATACAAAACATTATGTATACATATTTTGTGTAAACACAAACATGACACTTTTGGTAAAAACTGACAAAATCTACATGAAATAAAAAGAGCCTGTTGGTTAATAATCAGCTTAAAGATAAAACACTAGCTGTTTTGCTTAAAGCTTCTCACAAGCCGAACATATTTCACAACCTGAGAGATGCTGTGCTATGCAATCCAAGACATTCGCTTAAGCATATCTTGGATTCATCATCATGATTTACACCAAAAGATTTTTACTTGTACGGCTTTGTGGAGTAAAACTGAATACAAGTTAATGAGCTAATTTTCAAGGTGAAATAGAGTATTTGACATACAAAGTAATCCCAGACCTAACAGAGGCCAGTGCCAGCGGCACCATTATTTGATAGTAGGGCATTTGGCTCATCTGCTGTTTCACTCATTCATGTATTTATTGCACAATTCAAAGTGTGGTCCTTTATTATTAGGTGCTTTTTGGACATAACCTGAGCACTCTGTCAGCACACCATCAATCTGCCTGATGGTAAACTCACCATTTCTCCTCCAAGTGGGACCCCTGCTGCTGTCTCCATTTCTAGGGCATCAGCATCTCCCGGACAGACAGCTTGAGCCCTCCCTGTGTTATTTGACTTCTCTCTCGTTCTTATTCAGTCAGTTCCTGTTTAAGTCTGATTGCTCATTCAAGTGAGCGAGTGGCCATGGGAAAGCGCTGCAGAGACAGAAGGAAAGACCAGAGACGCCATAAGAGACATGAGGGTTTACTGGGACTTGCCCAGGGAGTCCAGGAGTGGCCGCTGGACGGAGTCATGCATGCCACTGTGGACAGGGAGGGAACTGCTTATGTTGGGTGGTGAACAGAGACTGCATGCCATGCCAGGAGGGCTCACTGTGTGACCAGTGACCAGCTCCCCAGGGAACAAAACCACTGTTCAGAAGCGTCTGCCTCCCAGCCAGATGTTTCCCTTGATAAAGCGGGACTGGATGTGGCCAGCTCCAGGCCATGCACATACCCTATACTTAGCATACCGCCCAAAACAAGGGGTCCGTGCGGACACATGGCTCTTCCGGGACAACAGGTTACAAGAGGGCAGGGCTTGTCCCAACAGTTTCTAAAGGCATTTAACCCCTGGAACTTCATCTTTTCTCATTTTAAACCATAACTTGCAAGTACTAAATTCATATTTTTTTAAAATGCAAACTTTCAATTTTAGGTGAAATATAGGAGATTTGGAAAATAGTAGGCAATTTATTATTGATAAAATTCACCTTCAGAGCAATAGCTTTAAATGATGTACACTAGCAGATTTGAGATACAAAATTAAGCCCAGAACCTACGTTTAATTCTGAGACACCAAGAAAGTCAAAATTCAATTTAGAACCGAACATCGGAGAAGGGACGCCAGGGCTGCGGATGTTGGCTTCCTGTAGTAAGGGGGAAGGTATCTAGATCCCAAAACATGGCTTTGCAAGTTAAGCTATTTAAGCAATGTCTAAATCTGTCAACTGTATGAATAGCATGAGTGTCCTATCAAGAAAGGGAGGTGCCCCTTTTGTCTTTTTACATTACAATTTCAATTTTATTCTTTAATTTTCTGAAATGTGTCAAATACCAGTAGCCTCTGGCTGCTTCTAAAATATTTATCTAAAAAATTATTCAATTAAAAATTCAAACAGCAGCTGAGCTCATAAACAATTCAGGAAATGGCAAACTGACTTTTACTCGTGGGCAAGGGCCAGACCACAGAGAGCTGCTGGACCCTGAAGGCAGACGCAAGGTAACCGAATTCTGGCTGAGCCAGGGGGGAACAAAGTAGAATGCAAATGGCCCTGCTTTCTTGCTCATGAAATTTACATTTGGGGCCAGAGTTGATGTCTGTCTTACCTCATGATTATTTCCCTAGAATGGCACATGTCTCAGCTACTTAGGTCTCTTAAATCTCTTTCAGATAAACAATGTTTTTAGAGCGGCAATTGAGGGGCACTGTTTTGGAGGGGCAGTGGTTCCACCCTAAAGCTTTGGGTGGAATTGCTCAGTAGATTTTTATGGTACCTGGACCTGAATTCTTTTAACTATGAGCTCTAGGCTTGAAATTCAGTTTCACGTACCAACATGAATCACTGTTTCTACGAAGCTGTGGTGATTGACTCTACCCCTCAATTCACATGCAGAGCAGCGATGGGCTGTCATGAGCCACTCGTGCTGGACATCCTGGCGGCCGGGGGCAGTCTCTCCAGAAATGCAGTCCCTCTGCTAGTGCTTTCCACCCCTTCTGTGTCAGGAGAGGCAGCCCCCAGGGAGGTGCCCCTCAGGGTGCAAAAGACTAAAAGCCCAGGGAAACAGAAGTGTGCACTGCTTTTCAGAGATTATACCAGCCTGGCCGTTCTGTTTTTCAGTAGAGATTTTGCTTTTAACATTTTGTATCTAACTTTCCCATTTTTGATGTTGATGTTAGTTTAACTATACATGAAGTCTTCCTTATTTATTACAAAGATAACTGACTTTGAAGTATAACCTCTGAGTCTATCATGGGCAGGTTTACCATCACACAGCTGTTTATGCTTGATCACTGTAACATGAGAAATGTAAGACAATGCATAACCTCTAGAAATCTACCTCTGTCTTCTGTCTTAAAGATGCATGTATCTAATACAACTGTAACACTACATAATCTCTAAGCCAAATAGTCCTCTGAGCCCTAGTAATAATTACAGTCAATTCTTGTTACTATAAGTCATCGTGAGCTGTGAATTAGTGATTACTGAACCATTGCTCCTAGGGGGAGACACAGGGTCAAGTTCCTGCAAGCCTTGGGTCACAACATACTCATCAAGTGATCAACACACAATTTTGCTTTATGTGTTTTTCTGTTTAAAGACACCCTGCCTGATAAATCCACTCTTTCAGCTTCCTTATCCCACCCTCCTTCTGCCTATAAAAATCTTCCGTTTTGTATTACTCCAGGGCTCCTTTCTGCTTGCTAGATGGGATGCTGCCTGACTCGTGAATCGTAAAATAAAGCTAATTAGATTTCAGAGTTACTTGGTTGAATTTTGTTTTTTAACAATATGTACAACATTATTATTTGATACTTGTAAATGCTGTAAAATGAGCACCATAGGAAGTCCAGCTCATGTTCATCCCCAAATAGTTACAAAATTTTTTTCTTGTGATGAGAAAGTTTAAGATACACTCTCCTAGTTACTTTCAAATATGCAATACAGTATTATTAACTTTGGTCACCTGCTGTCCATTACATCCCCATGACTTACTCATTTTATAACTGAAGTTTATACCTTTTGACCCCCTTCACCCATTTTGCATCTCCCTCTTTGAGGCAGCCATCAATCTGTTCTCTATATCCATGAGCTCATTTGGGTCAGGGTTTAGATTCCATAAATAAACAAGTCATATGGTATTAATTTTTTTCTGTCTGATTTCACTCAGCATAATGCCCTCAAGGTCCATCTATGGTTGTCACAAATGGCAAGATTTCCTCTTTTTAATGACTAAATAATACTCCATTGTAAATATCTACCACAATGTCTTAATTTATTCATCCACAGATGACACTTAGGTTGTTACCATATCTTGGCTATTGTAAATATGCTATAATGTACATGGGGTATGTATATTTTTTCAAATTAGTGTTTTCTTTTTCTTCAGATAAGTAACCAGAAATGGAGTTGTGGATCATATGGTATTTGTGTTTTTAACTTTCTGAGGAACCTCCACACTGCTTTCCACAGTGGCTGCACCCGTTTGTGCAGTGCACAACATTCCCACCAGCAGTGCATAACATTCCCTTTTCTCCACATCATCACCAACACTTGTTATTTCTTGTCTTTTTGTAGCCATTGCAGCAGGTGTGAGGTGGTATCTCATCGTGGCTTTGATCTGCATTTCCCTGATGACTATTGATGTGGAGCATCTTATCATATGTGTGTTGCCCATCTGTGTGTCTTCTTTGGAAAAATGTCTATTCAGATCTTCTGCTCATTTTTTTAATTAGATTTTTTTTGTTTGTTTTGCTATTGAGCTGAATGAATTCTTTATGTATTTTACACATTAGCCCCTATCAAATGTATGGTTTGCAAATATCTCTTTGCATCCTGTAGGCTGCCTTTACATTTCACTGATGGCTCCTCTGCTGGGCAGAAGCCTTTTAGTCATTCATTTATTTTTGCCTTTGTTCCTTTTGCTTTTAGTGCTGAATCCGAAAGTCGTCAGTAAGGTGACTTAGTCATAGGAGATGACTGCCTATGTTTTCTTTTAGGACGTGTATGGTTTCAGGTCTTACATTCAAGTCTCTGATCCATTTTGAATAAATTTTTGTGTCTAGTGTAAGACACTGGCCCGGTTTCATTCTCTCACACGCCGCCATCCAGCTTTCCCAGCACCATTTATGGAAGAGACTCCTTTTCCCGTTGTATGTTCATGGCTCCTTTGTCACAAGTCGGCTGACCACCCCTGCGCGGGCTCGTTCCTGGGCTCTCTGATCTGCCGCCTGGCGGGTGTGCCAGGCCGTTCTGAGCCTCTGTGTCTGGGCCCCTGGCAGGTGCGGCCTACCTGGTGCCTGCTGTCCGGGCTTACTTAAACTTGTCGCACCTTCCCGGAGGGGCAGACCTTTGAGATCCTAATTTGTTATGCGGGGTTTCCAGTCCCAACCCCAGCAGCGCACACAGGCCCGGAGGACCCTCTCTCCTCGCTCCGCAGGTGGTGACACCGAGAGGATCGTGGAGAGCAAACTCTCCCCGAAGCTGTGCGGCCGCTGCTCACGTGACCACCACCCTGGTTTCTGGTTCCTGCTTCGTTTCTGCACCTGGAATTTGTGCCCCCCTTTCTGGCAACTCAGATACAGTCTTACTTTTGTTTTTGTTTTCTGAATGTCTATAGGAGGAATTCTCCATGTGTTCTTGGTCTGTCATTTCCCACCATCCTATTCCTTTTTTGTTTTTCCTCAAAAACAGTGGTAGGTAGAAATAAAAAAATGCAAGTGTAGAGATGAAGGAATGCGTTCCACTCAACATTGTAATAACCACAACAAAAGAAGATGCCTTTTATGCAAGGAAACATCAACTGTTTTCTAAAAAAGATAAAGAGAAGGGTACGCTAAAAAACTATAAGGTATCAGAAGGAATAAAGTTTAAATAAGCAGACAGCAATTAGGAAACAATTTAAATGTCTCAATTTCATCCAGTGTGCTGCAAAACACAGAGAAAAACAGTATCACACTCTTTGCGTTACAAATCCATCAGCTGATAAAAAGAATGCTACCATTCTCTTATTAAATTAAGTAAAAATAAATAGGGACGCATAAAATCTTATTGGAGGAAAAAGATATTTAAAAGTGTTATCTGGAATATTCTGAAGAAAGATTGCCGTGTTTCTGCATCCCTCCTCTTTAAATTTAATCCTGGTATTTTAGCAATCTTGGAATTTTAACAATATAAAGATAGTATTCTTTGATATTCTATGAACTTACATTATTTTCTGAGAGAAAACTATTAATATGACCAAATAAAAGCATTACTTTCCAAAACAAAATGCACCAGGGCAGAGATGGGGGGGAGAGACATGGCATTAATTCTCTATTGCAGCTGTAACATGTTACATGGACCTCCTGGCTTGAAACAACATGAATTTATGATCTTGCAGTTCTGTAGTCAGAAATCTGACACAGCCTCAATGAGCCACAGCCATGGCGTGGGCTGCTGGCTCCTTTCTAAGGCTCCAGGAGAGAATCAGCTTCTGACCTTTCCATGTCGCCCCTTCCTCCAGCCTCAAAGCCGGTTACATTGCATCTCTCTGACCGTTCCCTCCCAGTCGGTCTCCCTGAAGCTCCCTTTTGCCCCTTGAAGGACCCTTGTGAGTACCCCGGGCCCACCAGGACAATCCAGCACAGTGTCTTTAGCTTAGCAACCTTAATTCCCCTTTACCACATGAGCCGGTATGTTCTCGGGTTCCAGGGTCAGGAGGAGAGGCCATCATTCTGCTGGCCACAGATGGCAGGTCACGTTTTGAACATGCTGAGTTTAAAGTCTCTGTGTGCATACAAGAGGACTTCTTATACGTGACTCTAAAGAGGGATCTGGAGCTCAGTAAAACATTTTTTCTGGTGACACATGTTTAAGGGGACATCAGATTGTTTGCAGCAGAAGCTGGGGTGTTGAGGAGCTCCTGATGGTCGGAAGGGTGACTGAGAAGAGCAGGGGAAGAAAGGGGGAACGGGGAGGGCCGCAGAGGAGCGGCAAGGACAGAAGGCGGGGGGTGGGGGTGGGAGGAGGGCATTACAGAGAGGGGCCATCCCAGGACATCCAAGGAGCTTGCTGACGGGCCGGGGCGTTGGCTTCCCCTGACAGTGGCTAGACGGGCCACTGAGAAGGGACAGAGCCGGGTAAAGGTTGTTCAGGGGACTGCTGAGCGGGTTCCTGGGGCTTTGCTGGCCTTCCTCTGTGTCCTGAGAGGTTGAGTAAGACTCACGTTCCTCGAGGGCAGACACGCATGCCGACTGATGGCGGATCTGCGGGGCCGCCTCCTGGAGAGGAGCGTGGGCCTTAGGCCACGCGTGAGTCAGGGCACAGCGCGCAGCCTTGTTTCCCGTGAGAAAAACCACTCCAAGTTCTGGACTCGGGACGGAGGAGCAAACTGCGGCGTCTCAGGACGCCTGCCGTCCAGCACCTCTACAGCCTGTCCCCCACTGCGGGCCCCGCGGCTGCCCTTCTCTAGGCTCCTCGCCGACTCAAGAGTGCACGTCTCGGCCGCCACGAGCCCAGGCCCTCCCTCCAGGGCTCCGGGCTGTGCACCTGCTTCCCCGCAGCGCCTTCAGTCCACGTGACCTCTTCTCTGCGCCGCCGAAGGGAGCCCGGGACAGCGCAGTGACACGTGCCGCTCTCTGCAGCCTCTCGTCTAAGTTTTTTCCGAGCTCCCATCCACTCCTCCAGTTCATGTTTATCATCCCATGTGTGCCAGGCCCTCCACAAGGGCCTGGGAACAGAGCCCTGTCCGAGCAGGTGTGACCTTCTACCTGCTTCTGGACATCCCGCGTCACAGCAGGCTGCAGGGAGCCCATAATCACGCGCCCCGATCAGGACACGGAGCAAGGCACGCGCTGAGGCCGTCCCGGGTGCTGCTGTGAGGTCTGGGGCAGAATCCAGGCTCCCCTGTACTGGATATGCTGTAATGCACGTTTTCTTGCAAATCCATCGGTAGGACCCAGATGCTTTCCAGACAACCAAGAGCTGCTGAATAGAAGACTGAAGTTCAGGCGGGGAATATAAACGCTTCAGGAGGAAACAGACATGTGTCAGACTGACGAACGGGCAGGGAAGCCAAAATGCAGGCTGTGGAAGATTCAGAAATTATAGGTCACCGTACTGAGAGGGTACAGAAAGGGACATTCTAGCTTTCCTGGAAAGTGAAAAAAACACCCCAAGTCTTCGGCAATTTACAGTAAATTGAAGGCGCCTTGCTGAGCTGTCTTGTAAGGAGAAATAATATCACTTACAGAGGTCCTGGGACCCCCTCAAGGTGAAATTAAGCAGATACAACACTTTTTGCTTCGTATTTGTTGTGTGAGGTGAGGGGAGAATGGACCCAGGGGCCACCGACTGCGCTGGGGTCTCCGGGATCTCTGCCCCCCGTGGCCAGAGAGGAGAGAAAGTCCATTCTGAGATCAGTAGTTCTTTTTCCTATGGACAAAAACAACTTTGCTACATGTACATGTGGGAGTGCGTGGGCACTCCCTGATATGCTAAGATCCTGTATGACTCTGGGATGAGAATTTTTATGAGTGAAAATGGAGAAAGGAAAATGACAAAGGAGAGAATGAGGGAGTTAGAAACATGATATTTTGCAACTGGGTGGCCGCATCTGCGTCTGTGCGGCACGGAGGCCGAGAGGCGGGGCGGCCTGGGATCTGGAGCCGCGGCATATGAGCAAGGCCCGGGGGCCTGGGAGAGACGAGTCTCAACTGTTCCTGGTGGGGAAGGGAGGAGATGTGGGCAGGGGGGTGCATAGGAACACGCAGGGCAGCAGGGCCCCAGGAAGAGCAGCCTCTTCTCCCACCTGCGAACGAGCACGTGGAAGTAGCCAGAAAGGGGCGGCACTCAGGGCAACTCCGCGAGGAAGTGTGGGCCTTGTTCTTATTTTCCAGATGAGGAAGCTGATTACTACGTGGCCAGTAGGTGAAAAATCCAGGAGCTGAATTTCACTTTTTCGAATGAATATACAAGCCCCTTTCTTTTCCCACCTAACGGATATGAGCTCGCGTAATGTCCATAAGTAGAAAGAACAAGGAATTTTGCATCGAACGGTTTGACCTTAGCAACCTTTGCATCCCCACTGATTTTACCTCCACCCAAGGCTTCACTTTTGCCCCTAAATTGACGATACTTAATCCTGTTTGACTTGTCTTCTGATGCTGCAGCTGCTAATGGGGGTCTCCTCCTGGGTCACCTTCCCCTGCACGGTCCTCGCCTCTCTGTTTCTCTCCACTGATGCCTCCCCAGCACCCGGTTCGAGGGCTCACGCTTGTCTTTGACTCCCCCTCCCATACGCCTCACACTCAGTCCTACCAATCACTTCTCTCAATTACTTTTCAAATCCCTTTCTGACCCTCCTTTTGTCTTCTGTCACCTCACCTAGAATTCTGACTGTCATTACATCTCCTCTGGACAGTTAGTGTCAGAGCTCCCTGTCCGGTGACATTATGGGGATAAAGCGAGGGTTCCTGTGGCCAGGATCCTCGCCTGGCCCTGGTCGGCTGGCTCACTGCACACATGTGGCATGGGGGCAATACATCATTATTGACTCTGTATAAAGAGCCCTGCCCAGTGCTCTGGGCAACACAGTGGCACGGCTGCAAGGCTGCAGGAGAGCAGAGCAGACGCTGGAGTGGTGGCAGCACCGAGGACAGAGACTGGGATGGCTGCAGGGGCAGAGAGGCCCAGAGGCAGAGCCCAGCTTGCTGCCTGCAGACTCGCTCTGAGTAGATGGGATTCTAGTGATTGACCTGTCACCATGGAAATAAAGTTGGGTATAACCCTTTCACCCCAAGAAGGTTTTACTGTCATTTCTTTGGTCACATTGAATCCATGGTGAACTTGTCCAGGGCTGAAACCCACTGGCAAGACACCTTAATTATAGCTTCTTCAACTTCCTTTAATTCACCCAAAGTCTCCGTGATAAATTAATTCCCCTAAAGCTCAGCTTCAGACATATAGCTCTTCTGCTCAGAAACCTGATAGCTCCCCATTACTTAGTAAATCAAATACAAACTCACTGACTATAAAGGCAGTATTTATTGAGCATTTACTATATTCCAGCACTGACTCTAGCACATGATTTCTTTCACTTAATCCTCAAAACAACTTTATGAGAGGGTCTCTTCTATTGTCCTCATCTTATAGAAAAGGCACTTGAGGACCAGAGATGATAAATCATGTGCTCAACGGCACAGGGCAGAAAAGTGATGGGGCCAGGACTTGGCCCAGACCCTGCTCAGAGCCTGCACGTCATGTTGCCATCCCAAGTCAGGGGCCACTTTCTGGCTATGAAGATTTGGCTCGTAGTGGCCAAAGTGACCACGTCCTGTTCACAGACCCATCTGGTGTCTCCTGAATGTCCTTGTGAGTTGCTCCCTTTTTTCCCCAACCAAATCCCAAACTACAAAATTCTACTTATTCTTAAAGACCTATTCAAATGCCCCTCCTTCGTGACCTTGTTCCCAGCCTTCTCTGGTCTTGCCAGAGGGTTTCGGCCCCAGGCAAGTTCACTCTGATTCCAGGGGACTGAAGAACAACAGCTGAACACTGGGGATAAAAGTACCCAGCATTGTTCTCAGGGTGACCAGTGGGGTTCGGGGCTGCCTCTGGGACCATCACAGTCCGTCCATCGCTCCATCTGTCCCTCTGTCCCTCCGTCCCGGCAGAGCACTGGGCGGAGCTCTTCATACAGTTACACCAAGGATAACGGCTCATTGTCTCCCGGTGCGGGGGCAGGAGCCTAGCGGCAGGCCAGTTACATCATCAGGTAGTTCAGGGTCAGGGGAGGATCCTGGTCAGAGGAACGTCCATTTTCCCCACCACTGTAATCATTTGTTCACTTCATCCTTTGCTAGCAGTTAGATCCTCTGCTCTTCTAAGGCAGGGAATGTTTCCTTACACATTTGAAGTGCATTAAGCTGGATGGTTTGATACAATGATCCCAGAAAAACTGCAATGGCTCTGGGTGTTAGACTCTGTGACCCTTATCTATGCATAGCTTTTGAATCAATGCACAATTTAGAGCTGGGGACCCTTAAACAGAGTGGACTCCAGACGGTAATCTGTTAGGCTTCTGGCCAATATAAACAGGTGATGATTGGGGGTGAACTTCATATGAAATTGCTTGCCACCCACCCCCCACCCAGCTTTGCTATATGAGTTTAGTTTGCCTGAGAGCCAGAAATACACTGAAGAATAAAATAGTTCAGGTCCCACTCTCCTCTCTTTGCATCATTCGTTGTGTGTTGATTGGGAAACGGCTCACAGTGGGCCAGCTGGAAACACTTTCAAGAGGGCTTGGGTTCACCAACAGACATGTCAAGGGTCGTTGAGGGGGAAATCGGGCTGTTGGCAGCAGCACCCTCTCCCTGTGAGGGGTACGTACCCTGTGGCCACATCCCTCCCACACACAACTCCTCATGCCACAATGTTGGACTGACTGGACGACAGGTTATCTTGGTGCAAAAATGCTCACGTCCCCTGGCTCTTTTCCTTGTTAAGGGAATGATTCAACTGGTCCCTCATTCCTCTACTGAACGTGCGGCTGAGCTGTTCAGCCTCTGACCACACAGATCCTCTGACTTCCAGGTAAGCCATCGCATGATGGCCATTCCCCCTAAAGTTAAGAGTCCCGCAGGTGTCAGCTGCTCTAATGTAAGATAAGACCTTATGTTATAAGATCTTAAAAATGTGTTTGAAATAAAATAAACACCTATCTGAAGTTTGGGCTTAACAGGTTTTAAAAAATTAAAAGCTGTGTGTGCCCTGAGCTACACTTCCACACAACTGTCAGCAGGTGGCAGCTCGCCATTTTTTGTTCACTGTTTGAGGGCTAAGGAGGGGAAATCCGTGTTTCCACAAATCCTGTCTTGGAAAGACAGCCCTGACTAGAAAAGGCAAATATATAATATTATCTCATAATGGTATTTCTTCAATTTTATGTGTTATATTGTATTTTTACTGTCTTCATTTTTAAATTCTGTTTACATCATCTCACTGCTGATGCAGCATTTTATGTACCAAATTAGCTTTATTTAGGTTTTGAGACATGCAGCCTTTTGGGATTAAGGAGCCCAGTTAAGAGGCGAGAATCCTGAGTAAACGCTTTTGTTCTGGAAAGCTACCTCTGAGCAGCTGTTGGACTTTAGGGATTAGGGGGTGAGGGGGACATTGTTCTCCTGCCTTGTCAATGGGTTTCAGCCCCGGGGCAAGTTCGCTATGGATTCAATGTGACCAAAGAAATTGACAGCAAAACGTTCTTTGGGGTGAAAGGGTTTATTACCCGGCCTGTTCTCCCGGGAGGTCGAGCACTAGCGTCTCTAACTCCGCCCAGAGCACTGGGCCGGGCTCTCTATATAGCTCAGTAATAGCTCATTGCCTAAAGGTGTGGAAGCGGCAGCCTTGGAACAGGCCAGTTACATCATCAGGTGGTTTAAATTCAGGGAGGATCCTGGCCATAGGAGCCCCAACTTCTCCACATCTCTACACCTCGGTTTGCAGGACTGTTTAACCTCCTTAGGGTAAGAAAGAACAAAAAATTAACATCACTCATCTATTATTTAGCTGCTCAGACCTTACCCCTTTCCAAGGATTTTGATCCATGTCAGTGTTTTTCGAGAAGGGGACATACTTGCTCTTTAGAAAAACCCGAAGTGTTCTGAAGGAACTTGGCTTTTAAAGCTGAAAGAGTTCAAGCTTTGAAAGATATAGGACAAAATGACCAATTGAATTCAACAAAAACTTACTGACTGCTTCTTACGAAGACTCGGTTTTGTCCCCTTTAGTAGCCACGCAGCACGCCTCGCTTCTGGTTGCCAGCCGTGTGGGGTTTCCCCACACCACACGCTTCTATGGGTCACCAGATGGGTTCCAAGGCTGGTGTGAGAGGGCTGGGCCCAGTGTGGGCTCAGGTAAGCGTTGTGAGCGCGTGTGAGGTGGGCCGGCCTGAGCTGCGATGTTCAGGAGGATAGTGTCTAGATGCATTTTCAGCTTAGGATGCAGCTCCTTCCTAAGTCAAGGAAGAGCTGTATTTATTTCTTGTTATAAGTCACAGCATCACAGGATGAGCCCTGGAGACGCGCACCTGCGCCCGGAGCACCAGCTCATTAGTGCAGGGTCAAAGGCAGAGGATTTCAGTGAGATGTACTGTGCTATACACTAGGGGCTTTCCATGTCATATTTGGTGAATTCTTTTCAACATTTGTGAAAGATAATCATTATTACCCCCATTTCACAGATGAGAAAGCTGACGATCAAAGGATCACCTTGCTGAGGGTGTGAGACAGCGCAGAGGATCAGACAATCAGATCGGACCTGCAGGCTCAGATGCCTTGGCTGGCTTACTGGCAGTTTCAGGGCTGCAGGTGATTCACGGCACAGCTGAAGCAGGGAGACGCCTGCTGCCCACGTGAAGCTCTCAGGGTCTTTCTTGCTGCCACCCTGGGACTAGGTCTGGTCCTGATCGACCAGCAGGGCCTCTGAATGGTGTGTGCAGAGCATCGGTCACACAGAAAGATGTCTCTTTGTGAAACTGTCCACTTTAAACTGCACTATTACATAGACTGTGTGATGCTTTTTAGGGAGCAAAATCCCATTGCACCCACAAACTGCAGGTGTGACTGGTCATCAGTTCGAGACAGATCAGGCCATCCGCCCCAGGCATTGCGCAGCTAAGGATTCTCCCACTACAAACAGCACAGTGTGTTTGCCTAGAGGGCTGCCGGTGCCTGTTTACAAGAAAATTTGACCAGAATATCTTCCTTTTCCAGGTGCTTCCCCAGCAGAGGAGAAAAGGTGTGCAGCCTGCTGCTCGCTGCCTTCCTGGGTGGGGCCTTGCCAGGCGGGGCAGCGCCAGTGCATCCA
Organism: Manis javanica; assembly: GCF_040802235.1. Taxonomy (NCBI): domain Eukaryota; kingdom Metazoa; phylum Chordata; class Mammalia; order Pholidota; family Manidae; genus Manis; species Manis javanica. The sequence goes on along the minus strand of NC_133170.1, from coordinate 591,683 downwards.
GGCTGCAGATCCAGCCGGTCCCTGCTTTCCGACACTTCACAGTCTCTCCAGGCTTCAGGAGGATGTAGGCAGGGGACTTGACGGACGCCAACACCTCAGTGCGCTCTGGGTTTAATTTCGCCATCAACAGCTCTCACGAGGTCCTTTGCAAGGTTGTGTCTGCTGTTGGTACCGACAGCCTGGCAGCCCGACTCGCAGCTGAAAGGAGACGAGGGGGCGATGGCTCAGCTGTGCCACTGTATCTGAGCGGGATGTGAAAGTGGGTGATTTTTCCTCTTCCTTTCCAGTGGGTAGCTGGATTTATACCTGTGCAGTCTCTTAGTAGCTTCGACAGATGATCAAATGGTAGTTGTTTGATAAAAGTGGCACAATAATCCTTGGAATTTAATTTTTAGAAAGTAACAAATTCAGATAGCAGCTTACAGAGAGCGGGGTGCCATCGCCAGTTAGGACCAGCTGGTGGGGGGTCCATGGTGAGCTTCTTCCCCATGTCACGTGATGATGCCCCGCACATCCGTGGTTTGAAGCTGGCCGTGGTCGTGGTATTCACGCCAACAGTGATCAGGTACCGCAAACCGGGATGTCTTCTTCCCAGAAAGCTGGCTGTTGAATGTTTACCAGCACACTGATATTTGTAGATAGATATGCAAGGCTTTCCCAGTCCTATAATCAGCATGCATCTGCCAGAATTAGAAGTCAAATAAAGAATCAATGTATTAAGTATAATAGACAATTCGAGTTTAAATGCATTCGATTTTCTGGGACAGGCAATAGTTGACATCCCTTTCTCCCAACCTGAGTTTATAACCAGTGGGAAGATAGATCAACATCTCAGTTACTGAAGTGCCTGCTTAGAGGTTGCAGCATGGCTCTGAGGACCAGAGGGCTCCTTGATTCCTCGTCCCTGAGCTGAGCTTGCCCTTCCTGTTGTGGGCAGGGCTGGGTCCACAATCTGTGAGCCTCTCTCACAGGCCAGATCTCCTCCCGCGAACTGGAGCAGAGAAAGTGTGTGTCTGGGTCGGCGTTCTGAGCGACAGACAGACGGGCTGCGTGCGGCACCCCTGGGCCAGCTGCAGGGCGTCCCTCTCGTCTTGCCCGGCCTGGCCGGCAGGGCTCATGCCCAGACCTGGACAAAGGAGGAAGGCATTCTGTCTGGGCCAGGTGGGCACTTGCACTGCAGAATGGTTGTCTGACCTGCAGTATATTCTATTTTAATTCTCTGCCTTACCACGTACTAAAATCAGACAGTGAACCTATGGTGCCAGACATTTTGCTCAGTAATGTTAAACAGCTGAAGTGAAGGGGTGGGAAAGTTTTCTGGGAAGTGGTGGTGTATTTACTACAGAGATACCTAAAAGATAGGCCAGGCAACTTTGATTTCTCTTTCTCCTTTTCAGAAAGCTGTTAACAAAGACCGACTTACATCAACCAGTGTGAAAATATCAGAACCCTTTGAGCACTTCCATCACACAGCCAGTTAATTCATTGAAAAGGAGACAATCAGATCAAGCATTTGTTTAAATGACTTAGTGTTTGGCCAAACTGACCAGCTTCTTGAGGGAACTGACATCACTTCTATCGGGGGGTGGTAACTCGCAGCCACTGGAGACAGCCTCTTTTTCTCTGTCAAATCACAACATAATATAGTTTTGTCTAAATTTTTAGTTTCAAGGGGAAATGTTTAAAAGAATGCACAATCTGATTTTATTTTAATTGTAAGTCTGATACATTTTCCCTGGTACTGAGCATGGTATTTTCTTCTGGGGGCCTGAGATATTTTCAGGCTTTTGTGTGTCTCTTGGCATTTCCTTAAGGTCTAATCAGATCAAATTCCAAGTGGAAGATCTTTGATTAGATTTGTTTGACAAAAATGTCCTTTGAAGGACGGCTGTTATCTAAGCAGCCCCTGACTTTGGGGATCTCTAGATGATGCTAAAATGCAGCCTAGGTGGACATCTGCAGACTTCTTTTTTCGTCCTTGGGAAATGGGGTGGTCTCCTCGCAGTGCCACAGGGCCCCGGAGCTGTTACCAAGGGAACCAGTGTCCACAGGCCCCGCAGGAGGACAGGGCCAGGGGGTCATCACCGGGCTCCATCTCTGTACCTGGGGGAAACACTGGTGCGCCTTTGTAAGGAGGCTTGTTGTCCTGCACATATGGCCCCCAAACGAACGGTGGTGCCCGGGCACCTCCGCTCTGGCATGAGCCGCCTTCCCTATTCCGAGTCTCAAGCTACACGTCACTTAGGAGAATCAGTGCATTTGTCTTGTTTGTTTGATGGGCTAATTTTGGGGACTGTCTCACTCCCCGAGTTCCCTGGGAAATGGTCACACTGATGACAATTTGCCAAGACTATTATTCCTGTTTTTGTGACTGCACCAACAGCCCCGTTATAGAAGCACCTTTACAGGATGTGACGGAATAATAGACTCTGGTTTGTGTGTCACTGGCATTAAGTTTGCATGTCCTTCATTTTTAGTCACAAATCACAGATGCCTCTTCACACCAATGCTCCTTTGCTTCCGGAGACCTTGAACACCTCTTCTTTGAGGCTCACTCCTCCTTGGGCTCTCCGCCTCCTTCGCTTCAAAGAACGCTCTGCTCGTGTGTGTTAAACACTGACATTTCACAGATGACACATGTCAGAGGTGAAGAGTCCGAGGAAGCCCCAGGCTTTCGTGGCCCCTGTTAGGCATCCCGGCTGACATTGTTGCCATCTTTTATCATATGCTTATTAAATATGACACATTGTCATTTATGGATAAATTTTTTAAATAGTTGTTATTGTTGAAGACAGATTTAGACAGTTACCTCCATGGTTGAAATGCTTGTCATCATTGAATTCTCCTTTATCGGTTATTCAAGAAATCTTTTATGGACGTCTGCCATGCGCCCCAGATCAGGCTGGGTGCTGGGAATGAAGATGGTCCTGGTGGACCAAAGGCGTGGTTTAGTCCCTTCCCTGACAGCCGCTCCGTCTAGATGTGAGATAAACAAGCAAAGGAGGCGTTACCGTGTGAACTGTAAGGGTGCCCGTAGAACGGAGTAGCCGGGCTGGGCTGAAATTGACACTCGGCTACATTCAAAGTGTGAAACAAAACATTTCTTTCCTTAAGAATCTACTCCATCCATATGAAGGAGTGGAAAACAACTTGGAAGTGTGTTTAACATGGAATGTACACATATTCAAGCACATTTTGTACGGTGGTGTTTGCACCACACCTGAAGCATGTCGGGACAGTAGAAACCGTATATTGTGAAGGTGGACTCCACAGGGAGCCAGATTCAGCGACAGGGCTGAGGAAGGGCGGGGGGAAGTCGTCGTTCCAGATACGGTGTTGGCAGTGGGCTGTTTCAGCATCCCTGGATCTCTGTGTGTGAATTTAAATTCCTCTTGTTTTGAAGTTCAAGGTCTGTACTGGGACCCTCTAAATAATCTATGACAGAGAATAAAGTACACCTCCTTCACTTTGCAAGAGATCACAGAGTGTGGTGAAGATGTCTAGTGTCCACCCAGGGTGACGGGCAGTGGTCTGCATCCCAGTAGGGACCACGCAGAGCTTGGCCTGGCTTGACAAGGGGCTGAATGGCTTGAAGGGCTGGAAGCCCGCAGGGGGATACATAACGCACCTTCTTCGTGGTTTCGCTGTCTAGTTTTGCACCCTTGAACACTGTCTAAGTCCCTCAAAAGTATTGCATGAAATGGTGGCCCCGACCGATTCTTACACGTGCAGCACCCTCCTTGGTGACCTCCACGGGCTCCGGAGGCCCTCTCAAGGGAGTCCCTTCCTGAGCTGCTGGGAGTGTAGCACAGGCAGGATTCGGTGTGAGCAGCGATGGCCCCTCCACTCCCCAGCTGGCACTGGAGGCAGCGCCCCATGCGGGGGGCGCTCCGCAGGCCCCTCTCCAGCCAGCTCTGCTTCTGGATGATTGTCTGAAGCCCCCCAACTTCACTTTTCCCTTCCCACTTCAGTCATGATGTAAAATGGTTGCACCATTTTTAACAACTCATTTTCAAGCATTAGCTTTCAAGTGGGAACTTGGTGGGGGAGGGTCTCCTTCAAATAAGTAGCTTTTCAGTTGCTCAGACCCGATTATATGCCATCGCAGACCCGGCGGTTATTCACTGCGCGTTTACCGCCCATATTGCCCGTGTGTTCCTAGTTATCGTACTATGTTCATCTCTTTTTAATATGCTCAACAGTCTTTGCTTTCACTTCTCACTCAAAATATTTACGGTTGTTTCGGTTGGGCTTTTCAATCATTCACTGAGCAAATACTTGCTGTGTCCTGTGTTTGCTGTCCTAGGAACTGGGGATAAGGCACTGCTGGGACAGCCACAGGCCTGTCACTTCAGAGGGCACAGTGGAGCCTTGTCTAGGTCACCACTGTCCCACCCTGAGACTCCCTGGGGGAGAAGGGAAGCACCTGCCCTCCCACAGCTTTCTGCCTCCCCCCAGGGCTCAGCCCCGGCTTCGGCCCGTGGACAGGGCTTCACTTCCCCCCGATCCTGAGCTCCTGGGGCTAAGCCACTCACAGGCAGTGCTTGCTCCTGTCTCTGTGGCTCCGTGCAAGGCCGTTTCTAGGCTCTGGAGAGTCCTCACCTCTGTCAGGAAGACGCGCACCAGCCCCTCAAGGCCACTGGTTCCTTCCGCACAATGCTCCCATTCCTCAGCCACACCTACCACCTTGCAGGTTCTCAGTAGCACCAGGGTTCTCGTTTAGGACAAAACTATTCAGGAACATAACATGAATGTAATTTGTATCAGAATGCCAATGTGTTCATAAAAGAGAAAAATTCCAAAGAGATTTCTGTTTTTTTAAGTAATATATGCACCTGTTAAAGATCCATTTGTACGAAGTCCCAACTTAACCTCTTCCAAAGAGGAAACTACGCTTATAAGTATGTTATAATCTCTTCCAGATACATACTCTACACGAATATGAATAGGAGTCCTGAGGCTTTTGTGAGGGAACCAGATGGAATTACTCTAAGTTCATTTGGAAAAATAAAAACAGAGAAGCAGCGAGGAAACTATGACAAAGAACAGTGAAAACTGATGCAGTGGGGAACAAGTTGCCCTCGACCCTCTTAGGGTCCCTAGTTGGGTCTGAAAATTAAACTGATAGAGACAGGTTTACAGGAGAAAAGCATACAAATTATGAATGTTAAGTTTCATGTTTCATGGGGGCCTTTATAAGCACATGAAAACTTGGAGGAATGGCTGAAACTGAGCATTTTTGTGCTGGGTTTGATGAGGGGTGAACAGCTGTGGGGAAATACGGCAGGTTAAGGAGTCTGAGGTTGTGCAGCAAATGGGGGGACTTAGCAAGGCCTGTGGGTTAGGGTTCTTCTCAGGGTCCTTTCATCTTTGGAGACAGGATGGTCCTGTCCTCTGGGTGCAGGAGGGCACCTCCTGGTGTTTCAGGGGAGGTCAGAGCGACCTTCCTGCTTCTGCTGTTTTCTCAAACTCCTTCACTTAAAATACTCAGTGTGCCAAGGTGCCATGGTCTGGGGTGGCATATCCCGGACCCCACTGTAGATGTTCCAGACCAGTGGTAGTACTAGTCACTGCCAGCACTTAGTGACCCCTGACCCCGTGCCAGGCATGGCTTTGAACACTTTACAGGCATTAGTCATCAGATCATCAAAACAACTCTGTGAATTTGGTAGTATTATTATCCCCCCTTTAAGGATGAGCGCTGCAGTACCCTGCCCAAGATCACAGAGTTGGTGGAGGCCGATCCAAACCCGGACCTCGGGCCTCAGAGCCCACGTCATTGACCATGATGCCATCCTGTTCAAGACTATTAAGTGGTCATAAAAGCTACAGCAATAAAAAGTATGAAATTGACATAAGGATAGATAAGCATCACTGGAATAGAACAGACAGCTCAGAAATAGGCTTATGGTAAAGATGACATTCTAATTTAATGGGAAATGGTGGGATATTTAATAAGTGATGCCAGATATTGTGGTATGCCTTTAGAATAAATCAAAATCAGATCTTTTCTTCATGTTATATGAAAAATCTAGATGGATTGAAAGCCTCGAAAGGAATTAAAAATAAAAATAAATCAAGAGAAACTCAGACTTTGTAAAGGAAAAGACTGACACATTTAACGACTTGAAATGAATAAAAAAAGTTATAGCCTAGGAAACATATCTGTGGTACCTATGAGGCCCGAAGGACGTCTGCAGAGTGACGCGACAAGGAAACTAATAGGACAATGAGCAAAGGATGTGAACAGAGAACTCACAGCTTTTTGAGAGAACACTGGCACATCTACTGAGATTTAAAGTCCATGTAGTGTTTGGCTTGGCAAATACACACTCAGAAGTCCGTCCCATGCAAATAAACACACACGGAGGAGGATACACGCAAAAGCGTGGCCATTAAAGTGTTGTTTGTTCTGGGGGAAGAGCAAGACAGAAACCATTTGAAAGCCTGACAATAGGGAAATGACTGAATCAGTCCCACCGTATACGACATCACACAGCCACTCTACACGTGTCTCAGGTCTCTACTCACTGACCAAGAGAGATACTCTTGGGTAGACGGCAACATAAATTTAAAAGAAAAGTACCAGATGATGTGGGTAACATGACTCCATGTTTGCCAAAGTAAAGCAAACGGAAGGTGAGCAAATAACACCCTGGCAGGTGCGTTTGTGAGTCTGACGGAGGCAATGCCCAGGAGTCACTCCAGGCTGTGGGCTGTTACCGCGGGGAGGAGCGGGAATGGGGCAGGGTCGTGAACGCTCCGGGCTTTGATCTGGCTCTTTGATCTGTGAGGACGCACTGCCCGTGTAAGTCTGAAAGCCTTTCCCTGAGCCCTCCGCTGTGCTGTATTCGGCATCTCTCTTTCATCCTGCCCGGAGCACGGCTGACCTGGCCACTACTTCCCTTTGCCCACTGAACACAAATGGGAAACATCTCTCCAGGCCCAGAGGGGCCCCAAATGAAGCTCTTCCCACTTGCTCCCCAGCTAGACTGCTTTGTACCCCTTTGCTTACTACTGTTACTTTATCTTAACCGTGTTACACGTTTACTTGTCTGCCCTCCCTCTGCTAGAACGTAAACATAAGGGTGGAGACCGTGTTTCACACACTTAACTATTCTCCGGGCCTGGCACAGGGTCTGGGCTTAATAAATGTTTCTTGAGTGGAGAGGCTGCCTTTGAAGGACAGACTTACCCTGCCTGGAATAGTTCATGAACCTATTTATGATGCTGTTCAAGAATATCATTGTTCTAGTCAGCAAACCTTAAAAAAACCTGATGATTAAGGAAATTTTAAACCCTTTTCTGCTGAACCTAACTGGAAAAAAGTCCCTAAGATGGTTGTTTAAATTAGACTTGAGTGGTAAAACCTTCTAGTCCACTGTTCACGTTTGTAATAAAAATGCAAACATCACTGACAGACCCAAATGGCAGTGATGGTGGGGGGGGGGGGCTTATGCCATGCTCACCTTTGAAGTTTACTTCTGTTTGATCCCCCACAATGGAAAGTACTGTTGAAAAAAAAATTGCTATAGAAGTAAAAACAAAACAAAACAAAAACACTAATAATGCAGAAATTTATAAAGAAGGAAGCAAAATCACCTGGAATCTGATTATCTAGTAACTAATACATTAGCATTTTAATAAAATATATTTTTTCAGGCTTTTTTCTGTGCCTGTACTCACAAATATTTTTACAAAAAAGACTCATATTAGTCTACTATTTTGCAACCTGAGTTTTTCACTTAAATCTGGTTACTCTCCATATTAATAAATATAGATGTGTGTCATCACTCTTAGTGGTATTTTTTATCGGGATCTATCATAAGTCGTTGAACCAATTCCCTATTGATGTATATTTTCAGTTGCTTCTAATGTTTCACTGGCATAAAAACATACTTTGGGATTGCCATCTTGGATTTTGCGCTTGTCTGATTATTTTCCTAGGATCAATTCCACTATGATCCTAAGACAAAAGTCACATACATTTTAAAGTTTGGAAACATAATGCCAATTTTTCTCAAGAAGATATTTTCTAGTTTCTGCCCTGGTCAACACTGTAGGCAGGACCATGTTTTGCACACTTATCTCAGCATTGAGTACTGCCATTCTTGTTAATCTGCATTTCTTTGATCACTAGTGAGGTCAAATATTTTCTCATTTGTTCTCTTTGAACTTTGATTATGGTGGTGTGTGTGTGTTCAAGAAGTTTACAAATTTGTATGTGTTCAATCATCTTTTAAGGGTTTTGGCTTTGGGATTGTATTTAGAAATGTTTCTTTCATGTCTAAGATAATATGTTAATGCACCTGTGTTTTCTATTATACTTCCATCATTTTGTTTTTTACTATTTAAATCTCTCATCTACCTGACAATTACTTTTATGTTTTTTATTGAGGTGCATATGATAAAAGGCACAAATCTTAGTGTACAGCTTGATGAACTTTGACACGTGTATATACTCATGTAACCATTGCCCAGATCAAGATATCAAACATTCTCACTATTTTTTTCCCTTCATCTGCTAGTCTGTTCTGTGTTTATGAGTCTATTTCTGTTTTGTTTTGTTTTTTTAGATTCCATCTATAAGTGAAATCATATGGTATTTGTCTTTCTCTGTCTGACTTATTTCACTGAGCATAAAACCCTCCAGGGTGATCCATGTTGTCTCAAATGACAAGATTTCATTCTTTTTAATGGCTGAGTAATATATTCCAGAGTGTATATGCACCACTTCTTTATCCATTCACCTATTGATGGATGCTTAGTTGCTTCCAAATCTTGGCTGTTGTAAATAATAATCACCTGCCAACTATTTTGGGGTAAGATTTGAAATGGAGTTCTAGCTTAATTTTCCCCAAATTGTAATTAGTAATCATACTGCCTTTTACAAATAATTTACCCTTCCCCATTCAACCAGCTGCAGCAGGAACCACTCCAGCAGTGATTTGTGGGCCAGGCACCCCCTCAGCCTTTGGGTACATGATGCATTTAAACCCCACTACTGCAGGATGAAACAGGTAACTGCATTACCCCCCAATTATTAATAAGGAAACTAGGACAGAGAAGCTAAGCAATCTGCCCGAGATCACGTGACAAGTCATTGCGGAGTCCAGACTGGCACCAGAGAACTCAGTCCTGAGCCCACCATCCCGAGCCTGCATCACTGTTCGTGATGCCCTCGAGGCCCAGCCCCAGGCCCCCACGGCTGCTCTCCTTGCCCCAAGAGAAGTGCTTTCCCTCCTGTATGTGCAACCTGCTCACCTGCAGGACTCAGGCACCTGCCTGGGAGGGAGATCACATGCACACATGCTCCTCTTCCATAACAAATGCACTTTCTATGGTGGTGCAGGCAGGGAATTGAGTGTATTTGCTCCAAATGCATGCTTTGCTCGTAGAAGCATCAATTCTCCCTTTCTCTATCATTTGCTTCTGTGTTTACTGAAAAATAATATATGAACATAGTAAGCATTTACGTAGCATCAGAGTAAGCACTGAAATAAGTCTGTGTTCCTACAACCCCTCCAGAGGCATTTACTAGGAAGTTTTCTGTACCTATAAAGGTGTGTGCGTTTACTTTTTGTTCCACATAAATAGTAATTGTCAAATTATCCCTTCTGCACCTTTTCAGTTGGTGTATCTTGAACCTAGTTCCATACGGACACCCACAGAGCTGGCCCACTCTTTAAGGACATCACGGTATCCCGCTGCAAGGATGGGCCATGATTTATTTAACCAGCCCCTATGGGTGGGCATTTAGATTGTTTGCAACGATGCTTTTACAGCAATGACAGGAACACCCTTGTTCACTTGCCTCTCAGGACGTATGGGAGAATATAGGTAAGATAAAATCAGCAGTGGAATTGTTAGCTCAAAGTTTATGTACATCACCAATTTTGATAGATAATGCCAAATTGAATGATAGATGTTTTTAAAGCTAGATCGTACTTTAGAAATTACATAGATGACTTTCAATAAATAGTTCTTGAATACTGAATGACTTTTGAAGAAACAGAAATTTAAACATGTGTAGACAAAAACAAGCATTAGTAAGTATGGAAAATAGGGCTAATACACTGATTTGATGTTTCTCTGAAATCAGATATTTAGATTAAAAGTAATATGATGTCAAGGTGACAAAGTCAAAGACCACTCATGCCCCAGCCGCCATGCACCGGCTGAGAAGCAGCGGCGTCTGGGGCACGCTGCCTCTGAGTCGCGGCTGGGAAAGCTTCCTCCACTTCTCTGGGCCTCAGCCTCTTCGTGTCTAATGAGGGACGTGACCGTGCCCGCTTCATAGGATTCTAACGAGAATGGCTGAATACATACAAAGTCCTCAGAGCAGGCTTGGCACGCTGTGAGCGCTCAGTGACTGTCAGCGGCTGAAAGGGAGACAGATGACCGGGTGAGCCGATGGCTGGCATAGTCCCAGACGAGGGAATTGAAGGCAAGAGTGAGATGGGGAGCAGATATAAAAGCAGGCTTCTCTGCCGAGGCCCCCGATACAGCTGCAGAACCCCCACCTTTGTGTTCCAGGAAACACAGCTGCTCCTGGCCCCACGGTAGAGGGTGCATGTGGCTCAGTGCGAGACAGACTGGGGCAACCGAATGGAACACTGGAGTGTTCAGCTTTAAGGCCAAAGTATGACAAAACAATGGCAATCACGCCAGTGATTAAAACAACCTCATACAATAATACAAGAAAGTGATTGTTTAGAATGTTGGATGTGATTTTTCACTGGAGCAAATTGCTTTGTTCCATTCATGAGAATAGTAGGGATTTTTAGCAAACATTATATAGTGTTTTCCATTTTTGAAGACCTTATTAAATAATAAAGTTTGCATTTTTTTACATGCTGTAAAACTATTGCACAGAGCTGTATGTGATCTATAAGCTATATATGATCCATCATATACATGAGTACATATGTGCCACACTATTTATAGATTAATGATAATAATTCTGCTCACTTGTTTCATGCTTAAAATTATTCTACAAATTTTTCACCTTTTGAAGACTGGTTCCATTTTCTTCATGGTGTGTCCTGATTAATCTCTACTCTTGAAGAAAAAGTAAGAAATTGAAACATCAAACTTACTAAATATCAAATTAAAGAAAAAGTGTTATTTTTCTATTGTGGAGAAAATGCATAGTCAGGAGGGCATATCAAATTAATCCCTGTTGAAATGTTAATTTTATAGTAACGTAAGCTCTGACAGAAATCATGAGTCTGATACCATGAAAATGAGTCTATTTCTGTAGGACATAAACTACACGATTCCCTTGTGGTGGGTGGAGGGGAGAAATACAGCTATTTCTAGCTTGATAACAAAATGCAATTTCTGCATGAGTTTTACCTATACAATCTCTCAGGAAGAGACAGTTATTGTTCTACCAGCCAAAACAAAACAAAGTGAGACCTTATAATTAATTCTTTCACTGCACAAACTAAAGGATTCCAGATGGTGGTGCTGTTTTCATGAAGGAAAACATTCTGAAAAATCTGAGTTTTTTTTTTAGAGGTAAATTATTATGATTGCTCTTTTATTTGCAAATTAAGCTGTTAAAACACCAATACAACATTTATATAATTCGTATTAGCCTTTAAAAGCAACTGTTTTCAATTTGGGATTATTTTAATCTGTAGTGATTAATCCACAATGAATTTAGCAAAAAGATAGTGATCTACTTACTTATGGTGGCTAGCCATGCAAAAATGTGCATCACCATTCCTCTATCTGAAAAGCAAAATGTCCAGAGAATGCCTTATCTTGGCAAAACACAGGGCTGCACTTACGAAGATTTACAAAACGGTAGAGAAGGTGAAAAATTCAAGACAAAACCATGACTAAACGCTACACAAATTCAAACAAAGCAGCAGAGTGAAGCCACACGGTGGGCGGCTGCACGGTGGGCGGCTGCCCGGTGTCATTCTACATGTGCCAACGTTTTTGGTGGGAGAGAATGGCAGATGCTTGTATGTCTTTGTTTTCAAGAGTCACTTCCCAAGAGATGAGAGATTCTTCCCTTCTATGAAGCCGCCTGCATGAAGTAATGCCTGAGTCTCTGTGAGTGGCGGTCCGCATGTGGTGGGAGGGAAGGGGAGAAACACCACACGTGCACTTGATGTGATAAGAAGCCAAATGTTCCCCGGGAAGGGCTGTGCCCTCCTGCAGGTCCGGGCAGGGGGCTGCCTGGGATGGAGATCATGCCCCTGGCAGAAGCCTGCATTAAAATGATTGAGTGAACCTCTCCCTGGGTGAAAATCCATCACTCCCTGTCAGGAGAATTAGACACTCAAGACCCCGCAATCAAAATGTCCTGGGCAGTTCTAACTATTTTCTTGTTTTAGAGCCGGGGAGAGCACAGCGCTCTGAGGAAGGGGCACGAAGACTTGGACTCGAGTCGCATCAACGGTGACCTTTGACACGGGCACCTGCCACCCTCGGCCCTGCCAGGCGTGGGAAACCGGCACAGGTGGCGGCCAGAATCCAGACGACCTCCCGGGCCGTTTACGAATCCAGAGCTAAGATTCCAAATTGAAGACACCCACAGCGGTGGGACTACACGGCACATTAATCTATGTTAATTAACATGAATATATATAAAACTACACATATTAATATATATTTAAACAAGTAGCAAAATCTATTTTTGTTATTAACAAGGAAAATCTTTGCTAAGCACCCCTCTCCCCAGCCAGCCAACCTGCTTTCACGGCTCATATATTATCAGCCAGGATCACAGGCCATGCCTGAAGCATGACTGGCCTGGAATGGGAATGACTCACCTTCCGGCGGGAGGAGGGACCCGCTGTCCGCGTCTCAGGGCCCCGGGGCTCTCCTGGCCAGCAAGCATGGAAGAAGGGAGGGCGGCTGGCGAGGCGGACAGCAGGGCCACACGCATCACAGAGTAGCAGTTGTTTGGGGTCGTCACACCCACAGGCAGGGTCAGAAATACATGCATGGGCAGTGACATCCATGCCCACACTAGCATCATTCATCGACGATGGCCTGACTTTAGTGAGTTATGTATGCAACATCACGTTACTTTTTTTTTGGACAAGAATAATACAATAACTCCTCCCACCCCCATTTGGCTTAAGTTGCCAACATGACACCCCATTATCCCACATGCTTTAGAGGAGAACTCCCACACCCCTGGGTGTCCTCCTCCTCAACCACACTACGTCCACCTGAAGAGGAGGCTGTCACGACTCGTTCCTGCTTCCCGAGCTCGGGGGCTGCTCAGGTTTGCCTGCTGTCCCGGCAACAGACCTCCCGGCTGTGGGGCCGGTTCAGGTCGCTCCTCGGCCGGAGGGCTCCCTCGTGCTCCCGATTCCTACAGCCTGGGAGCCTTTTCAGAGCACAGGCCACTTACTTTAGAGTGTCTCTCAGTTTGGTTTGTCAGCCGCTTCCTCATGACCAGATTTAGGTCTCGCACGCGGGGCAGGGCTGTCACAGAGATAATTGTGTCAGGGAAATGTGATATGTGAGAGAATGTGCCTCCGTGTGGACATGCTTCTTCAGAGCAGCAGACACCCAGTAAGTATATGTTGACTTCCTTCTGGGAGGATGAACACCCGTTGTGGTTGTCCCTGGGAAGCCATTAATTCGTCACACTAACTAGGGCATCCTTATACCCTGGGGCTGGGCCCAGGGGCAGGCAGTTGGAGAACAGAAGGAAGGGCCCGGAAGACCCCCATGTGGGAAGAGGACATTGCCCCGGGCTCTTGCCCCAGACTTCTGTTTTCTAATCACTGCTCTCAACCCCTTAGAATTCCTAAACCTACAATTTTCTGTGTCAAACCCAGAAACCCTGCTTTCCTTATGGTGCAAAGTCCCAAAACCATCAGTGTGAAAAGGTCCCATTTACCCAGAGCAGCTCGTGGGTTATGGGGGAGAGGCCGTGAGGGACGGGTATGGATACTCAGCAGATGGGGTTACAAATTATATTAGCTTTTCCCTTGAACTTCATCATAGTAAGTTTTATGTATGTCTTGTCCTCTGGGTAAAAGAACTTCATGTCATCTAAAAATATGAAAGTGAAAATACCTTCTGTAAGAAGAGACTTTTGTAGCGTTTCTTTTCCCCCCAATAAGGAAAAACTGGATAGAGTCACAAAGACTTCAAAGGATGTGAAATCACGTGGCCAGGAGGCCCAGCCAGAGTCCCCACCAGGAGAAGTCCCAAGCTCTTCCTCTGTGGAGAGCACAGGTTCCCAGATAATTCAGCCCAAGAGTGCTTCAACTAGAGGCACGCGCTTTGGCTAATGTGAAGAGACCCAAAGAGTATGGACACGACCGCAGTGCGGCGGACAGAGAGGTTTCCTTTCGGCGCATGTTCACGCAGACGGTAACAGAAGCCATCATAGTGAAGATGGGAATTTTGTTTTTTACTTCCGGGTTGAAATAATTCTTGCCAAAATGTCTCTTCATTGGTGTGAGACTGTCCAGCCCATCAGAACGGCGCTGCCTGCCTACAGATTTCTCATGTGGGGATCACTGTTTTTTTAGAGAGGTGTTTCTCTCCATTTCCATTCTTCAGGAACTTTCCTGTCATGCAGGATTCAACACAGTTTACCCAGGCCTCACTTCCTCTTCTTGGGTTCAAAAAAGGATGAGTTCGGTCCAAGGTTTCCCATATTTTACAATGCAGGCATCTAGTGCTGGTCAGGATTTGGGGAGGGAGAAGACTGGGAGAAGAATAAGAGGAGGGGCCCCACCTAGGGCTGTGCCCAGCCAGATGAGCCAGGGGCGGCTGCCCGAAAGCTGGCAGCTCTCAGCCTGCACGGCACGGAGACCGGGAGCTCAGCCAGTTCTCAGCTGACAGGCTCTCCTGTCTCCAGACACCCCGGCAGCGGCTCCCGGAATGTGCACTTCATGGGCAAGCGCAATTAGAAATAGGAGGAATATGGAGATACAGAGAAGACAGAGTCTTAGAATAAAGGTCAGTCCCTAAACTGGCATAATTTAAAATATATGAGAAAAACTCATGATAATGTCCTTATTTTTCTTATTTTTTTCCTGGCCCATGAAAGTCCAGTCCTGGGTCAGCACTAGTAGGACCCACAGAGATGTTTTGAGAACCACTGTCCCTACTCCACAGAGTAACCTGTGGTGTTTCAATCTGCAAATCCACTCCAGATAATTAAACAGCACCTATTTGGGGTACAAAAGCGAATGGAAACACTTTTGAAAAAAAAAAAGTGCGTTTTTTGTATTTAAGCTAATAGCTTTAAACCTCTGCTTGCTGATAAGGCCGGAAAGGTGGAGTGTGAAGAAGGGTATGAACATCCGGGAGTTGTGCGCGTGTAGCCAAGAACCCCAACTCAGGCAAATGACTTCCACCCTTAACAGCAGGCTCCCAGAGTCCAGACCGCATTTCTCTCTCATCAGGATGGGAAATATGCCAACTGGTCTCCCATTAAGGAGAAACTCACTATATTCTGCCTTATTGCCCAACATGCTAGGTGGGAGCAGGGTCGGGGTTGACTGGGGGGCAAGGGTCTGCATGGGCGAGCTGTGTGTGCTGCTGTCACCCCGCGTGGCAGCTGAGCTAAGGCTGCAGGGACGGGCACAGGACACTGCGCGCGAGGACAGCGCACTGGCCAGTCAGTGCTTCCCTTCTCCGACTTGCCATGAGACGGACTCGCCCAACCAAATTTCTCTCTGTAGAAAACAGTGTTATGAGAGTCCAGCAAAGAACTAATAAATTCACAACATTTTCAGCCCCCCTCCCAGAGGTGGGAGAATTGGAAGGTAGTCATATTCACAATACTGTTTTCAGAACTCAAAACTATAAGATTCCATAATGATAAACCGTCCACACACCCTTCTAAAATGATGTTAAAGAGAACACTTCTTTCCAAAAGCATCTGGGTTCTGAAGAGAAAGGGTGGGCTGAGAGTTCCCTGTTCTCTGAAAGGGTTTCGGCGTTCTGCTGAGTTGCCAGTGGTGGCTGGGCATCGTTACGCAGTGTGGTCACCCAGCTCCAGAAAGGGCGTGTTTGGAATGACCCGTGTCTGCGGAGGGCTCTTCGGCTTCAGTGGTGAGAGATGCTCTGGGCAGAGAAGGCGCCCTCGGAGGCCCCTCGGGCGAAAGTGAATCATTTTACCTTAGAGAGAAGCTGTGTGACAGGAGTTCAATAGCCTGCATTTCCTTTACTGAATTTCTCTTTAAAAATATTCTGGAAGATCTTCAGATTATCCAATTATTTGCTAAAATCAAATTGAGCTTTAGGAGGATTTCCTTAGATGAAACCTTATCGCTGTTGTCTGCTCAGCGAGTTGGTCTGCAGGGGGGCCTGGTGCAGGGCTACCGTCCCCAAAATACTGCTCAACTAGAACGTGTGTCGCAGATGACAGTGTGGTCTTGGGTTAGTTGAGACTGGGAAGCGTACTTTAGCGTCACATTCTGCTCTGTTCCTGTATGTGGTGTGAAACTGTCCACGTTCTCTAAGAGGCATTCCTTAAGTTCAAAGGAATTGTTGGTCTGGGGTTGGAGGCAAGCAAGTCAAAAGCTCAACAAAGGTCCAGCCAGGAGGAAAGGGAATTTGTGTACCTGGTTAGGATACACATCCTCAGCCCCTACATGAAAGTAAGTCGAGTGGAATAAAATAGGTCACAGGACTCATTGAATCAAGTAAATTTCATCTGTAACTTCCTAATTAATCCCAAGCAGAACAAAGTCTTTATATTTTTAAAAAGTGAATAGAAAGCAAGAGAAAGAGGGAAAATAAGATGAAACAGTGTAGACAAACTAGGGCAAAGCAATTCCCTCATCTATGGGAGTGGTTTTAAGTCTGGTGGCAACTAGGTATTGATCTTATTCCTAAACTGGTTAAATTTGAATATGAAATCTGAAGGACAGCCTAGCTTAAACAATTCCATAATGGAGGAGGAAGTCACTTTTTTTCCATTTAAAAAGGGACAAAGAAAGTATTAAAGGCACGGGCAGCATTGAGGGAGCACCCAGGGTGGTGAAACACCAGGGGGTGGGGGTGGTAACAGCTGGGAGCCCCTGCCGCTGGGGTGGGAGGACCCGAGGTAAGGGCAGGTCCAGAACCTCGGGAGGGACCCCGCCCAGGACCTGCTGGGAGGGAGGGAGAGGGGCAACCCCCCTGCCAGCGCCTCTCCCTGGCTGAGCCTACCTGGCAGCTAATGAGCAGAGTGGCGAGGGATGGAGATGCATCCAGAGGCACAGAGAAGATACAAGCTGGACCAGGGCTGGGCTTGTGCCAAATGCTCCACTGAAGTGAGGGGGCAAAGTGAGCCAAGCCTGTGTGCAAGGCAGTGACTAGAATGGTGCCCATGGAATTCAGATGCCCGAAGAGGAAGAGCGGACTGCAAGGGCGGGAGGGGCAGCGGGAACACTGAGCCCTCACCATCTGCTGAGGGTGAAAGGTGGCTGGTTCAGGTAATGGGTGGGGCTGGGGTGTTCAGGTAGGAGGCAGTGGTCAGGAAGCGGGGTGCGTGGACGGGGGTGTGGAGGACTTGTGCTCCTGGGTAATGACAGGTCCACACGTTGGATGGGACGAGTGGCTGGGGTAGAGCCTAAGGATAAAGCTGCCGGAGGAGGGGAGGTCAAGGAACTAAGAGTCGCCTGGGATCTGGTGGTGTCCTGGCGGCTGTTGAGCCCTAGAGCTGTTCCCAGACCACTACCTCGGGCAGGTCACTGGGCCCTCTGGCCGCCTCTGCGTGACTGCCGCCTCAGCCAGCGGCCCTGGCTTGCCCCAGCCCAGGTTCCTACAGTCCAAGCTGGCCAGTCCTCTGCTCCCTTCCAGCAGTGGAACCTGCCTGACGTCCAGCACCATGCGCTGTGGCCCCCGTCGGTGGAGGGGTTTCTTGCCTGATGCCTGTGGTCATCCTGGCCTGGGGACCCTCTGATTTCCTGCTTCAGAGCCTCACCCCGGGAGGAAGCTGGTCTGCATCCCCTTGCAAAGGTTGACAGGTGACGGGTCCTAACTACAGGTGGGGTGACTCTGACACTCCCTTGGGGACTCGGTCACCTCCCGCAACTCCAGAGTCCATCTTGGCCAAATGGCTCTGCCCCCCCTACCTGTCCACTCTGTCATGTGGCCATGATACCCTCAGTCAGAGGACGGAGCTGTGGAAATAACCACTCGTGGAGGGTCTAGAAACGGATGCCGTACAAGACTGGTCACGTAAATCTCTGCACACGCCACCCTGTGACAGCTCCAGATCCTGCAGTCTCAGAGCTTCTTCCCGTAAGTACTTGTAAAATACTTTTTTGGTTCATAGCTGAAAACTAAGCATGATGTGAGCCTTTCTGGCAAAGGAAAATCACGAGTTATATGGAAATCAGGAGTCATACGGAAATTAAAAGGTTATATGGAAATTAGGAGTTATATGGAAATCACGAGTTGTATGGAAAGCAGACATAGCTTTCCATACGTACTGTAGTTTTTTCGAGCTAGAATAATTGTAAATTTTAAGAGAAAGAAGAATGTTGGTGATACTTTGACCATGCTGGGAAGGGGGGCTTTTTCCACTTGACGTAATGAAATAAAAGGCCTGGAATCTGCTAATACTCAGTTAAAAATGGAGTCAGAGAAAACTTTTCAGTTTGTAATAGTGACAAAAGCTATAAAATTCTTAGGGATTAATTTTGAAAGTAAGACATAGGACCTATATGAAGCATATTTTAAAATCTTTCCAAAAGATATAAACAAAAGATCCACATAAACTGAGAGACATTTTTATTTTAGATGGGGGGAAGACTCAGCATAAGAAAAATGTCTGTTCTTCCCAAATAAATAATGTATTGCCATTCCAACCTGAATCCCAATAGGCTTTAAAAAACTTGGGCAAAATTGTTTAGAATCAAGCTAGGAAATTAAATATCTAAATGTGACCAATAATTTTTTTAAAAGAAGGATTGGGAGGGGCTTGCCTTACCAATTATTAAAACATAATGTAGAACAGCTACAACTGCAGTAATAACACTGTACTGCGTAATTAAAATTTATTAAAAGCGTAGAAATTAAATGTTTCCACACACAAAAAGAGATAAATATGTGGGTGTGATGGGCATGTCAGTTAACTAGACGGGAGGAACCTTTTCACAATGTGTGTGTATATATATATTAAATCACCTTGGTCACACACTAAATATCTTACAATTATATTTGTCAAATATACCTCAATGAAGCTGAAAAAAGAGTATATGTTAAGTTGAAAATGTTTTAAAAGACAAAAAATTAAAAAAAATGAAACAACTATAATTCAGACAGTTTCAGCACAGCACTAGAAAAACTGGTAAGAAGGACAGAATAGAAAGCCCAGTAACAGACTGAAATATACTTGAGAACTTAAAAAACCGCCAAGAGTGGTTTACATAATAGTGGTGCTGATTTAATTGTCTATTCATCTATAAAAGACTACCCCCATTTCACAGAGATACACTAAAATGGTGCCTCACCTGAGGGTTTCAGCCCCAGCGGGGTCCAGTATGGATTTGGCGAGACCGAGGTGACAAGGGCACGTCCTCAGGGTGACAGCGTTTATACCCGGCTTTATTCTCCCGCAGCGGATCCAGCACTAGAACCACGGCTGAGAATCACGTCTGCACCCAGCCGTCTGCAGGTCCTTAATCCTCTTTCTCCTCCGCGGCCCGAGCACTGGGCGGAGCTCTTTATAGGGTGACTCGGTAACAGCTCATTGCCTCCGGGTGTGGGGGCAGGAGGCCCGTTACGTCATCAAGAAGTTCAGGGTCAGGTGAGGATCGTGGTCACAAAAACTTCCATTTTCCTCACAGATGGATTGAAGACCTTGAATATTATAAAGTAATAAACACAACTGGGGAAATTTAGTAGGATATTTTTATTACCTGACAATAAGAGAGAATTTCCTTATAAAGACTAAAAATACAGGAAAACCGAAAACCAGAATGAAGAAGTAGCAATTTTGAATATATGAAAGCAGAAAATTAAAGAATACAAGATCTCACAAAATTCGAAAACAAACATGATAGAGTGGGAAAAAAATATTGTACAACACGTAAAAACAAAGTGTTCCTTTGTCTCTTATGTAAATTGATAAAAATACAATCTGACTGAACAATGGGTAAAGAATATGAACAGGCATTTTTTTTTTTTATTGAACAGGAGTTTTGAAAGAAAGGAAATGAAAGTGCCAATAAATACATGAAAAAATGATAAATTTCATTAATAGTTTAGAAGTTTAAGATAATAAAAACAAGATCCCATTTTTGGTCATCACTTGACAAAATTTTAAAAGCATCACAGAGCCCAGTTCTGGTGAGGACGCAGAAAAAGGGGAAGGTATAATTGCTATCAAAACTAAATAACATGGCCTTTTGGCCCAGCAATCTCACTTTTGAGATTTTTATCCTCAAGAAATAATTCACCCACGCACAAGGCCCTGCAGTCATGGATATTTATTGTAGCGTTGTATGTACTGGTAAAAACTGTAAAAATCTGTGTGTCTATCAAGAGGGAAAAGACTGAAAAAAATGACATCCCAGCTTATCCAGGCGAGGGAACGCTCGGCCACTGTTCACAGAACGAGTGAGATCTGTTGGTGCTGTGTTGGGGGAATGTCCAAGATCTACGTTCAGTGGGGGGACAATTAGATGATTTACTTTGTGCTTACAGTACAGTGCATACCTACTCTAAGTTTTGGTTGTTTTAGTTACCTCATTCAATCCTCCAGGAAGTCCATGGAAAAGTTCTGGTATTACTTCTATTTTACAAAAACAAAGGGCATCAGGATACTAAGTAACATGTCTGAGCTTTCAGAGCCAGTATTTGAATCCAGACAGTCTGACTGTCCATGTGCATGACCACCACACTGAAAGTTACATTTTGGATGTTTAGTATCAGTCTAGTATTCTGAAAACAAACACACAAAGCCAGCCCTACACCTATGTAAATCTGTATCAACATAGGGGAAAAGCTGTGAATTTTGGCCATCTCAAAGTGTGGGATTGTCAAAGAGAAGATTATTAACTGTTTCTTAATACATCTCTGTGATGTTTGCCTTGTTGCAAGGAGGTGGGTTTACAATCTTTAAAACACCTGTAAGGAAAAATATTATTAAATTAAATTTAAAAATTATAAAGGAGAAGAAAAATAGTGATGCTGAATCCTGTATCAAATTATTCCACTTTAAGGAGAGAAAGTGACTTAATATAAATTCTTTTATTCATTCATTCATTCAACAATTATTTACTGAACAGCTACTGTGTTCCAGGTGCTGGGGATACGGCAGGGAACCAAATAGAGACTGTGCCCTCAGGGAGCCTATATGCCAGCTAGGGATACACAGACCATAATCAGATGAATGAGCATTTCAGATGGAGACAAGAGTTCCAGCAACAAAAGTAAAGCAAGTAAAGGGGCATAGGAACTGAGGTTCGAGTGCTGGGGATGAGCTGCTCTTGCCTACAGAGTGGCCAGAGAGGCTCTTCAGGGTAGAGGCACCTGGCAAGAGATGTGAAGGCGATGTGGATGCCCGCCATGTGGGTACCTGGGAAGAGGTGACAGCAGAAGGAGCAGCAGGTGCAAAGATCCTGAGGTCAGCAGCTGCTTGCGATGCTCAAGGAACAGGGACAGCTGGGGCGGGGAGGAGGGGAGACCATGGGAAGGAGGGAGTTAGTTTTCTCGGGAGTGATAGGGAAAGCCAGTGGAGGGTATCGGTGAGCCTCACCAACCTGTGCCCGGAGGACTATTTCACTGTGGCCATTGTGAACTTGAAGCTGGTGCAGCCCTTGCCGTTCACTGCACACAGCACACAGGGTAGCACGTGGCTCCCGAGAGCATTCTTTGAGGAGAGGATGTGGCCTGGGGGGTGTTCAGAGAAGTCCAGGAGGGAACTGGGCGGGGCCTGAGTGCCCGGAAACCCCGCCCCCGGGTGGGGGGACCTGCCGACAGAAGGTGCGTCCCTGCAGGTGGGGCCGGGGCTCATCCCACGCAAGGAGGAACTGATAAGGACATTTTATTTTGGAAGGAACATTGTGTGTTTGATTTTCAGCAAGGGGAAGGTGGTCCACGGGGCTTAGCTAAGGCCTGACCTTCTCCCCTCTGAAAATAAAAACGTAAAACCAAAAAAGCCCCCAGAAATCAAAACCCAAAACGCCCAGGACTTTGATTTGTCAAAAGGCTCAGCACAACTTGGGGGGAATGATCATTTCAAATATATTTTACGCATTGTGGGCCGACGCGAGCTTAATGTGTTCGGTAGGTTCCCCAGAGCAGTTCTGAGGTCCGTGTGGAGGTGACTTGTCGGGAAGAGTTCCTCGGGCCAGGGCGTGGGGCTGGGCAGGGAAGGGCGGCGAGGAGGCAGGCCGAGGTTCAAGGGGAAGGGCACCGTCCGGAGCCTGCAGGGGCAGGCCCGCCTCCTCGCTGGCCCCGGGGCCAGGGGCTGCCCTTCACCTCGGCCCCTGCCCGGTGTGGGGCGCTAAGTACTCGGCAAAGAGGAGGTCGCAGTGTGGGCTCCACCGAAAATCTCTAAAGAGAAAAGACCCAGGCACAGGGGTCTTTGAAACTGCATGAAAACCAGAACTGACTTTTTGCTCACGTCCTTCCAAGCCATCACAGCGCCCCAGGGAACAGAAACCTTCACCTCCAGCAAACACCCATGTTGGAAAAGTGAAAGCAAGCTCTTCCCCAGGTGGGGCGACTGCTTCTAAAATCCTGGAAGAGCCATCTTTTCGGAAGGTGGGGACAGCGCGGAACACTTTCCCTGGGGGCCTCCAACTGCCTGACGAGGAGCAGGGCGCTCCCGCCGCTGGTCGGGCCGTCCTGCTCCCAGGCACGTTCTCTGGCCTGAATAAGGCGACTTTAAATTGGCATGGGAATGCTTCTTGCCCACCAGAAGGTATCAAAAAATTATTCTGTGAATAAAAGGCTGAGAGTCAAGGATAAAAAATATCGTAAGCTGGGGGACAGTGAGTATGGCAACATGACATGTCACAGCAGAGGAGGAATCTCACACCCAGAGGCAGGTTCCTTAACGGGACTGGTCAGCCAAAGGTCACACAGGCTCTCTGACGTGAGATGGGAAGACCGGTTTAACTGGCATTCTGGTGGTTTATAGGCGTCTGAAAAGGCATGATAGAATAAGACTGCTGAATTAGACACCAAGCCTTTGAGGTCCTATTTCTACTGGACAGAAATCATTTGCATTCCTTCCAGACAAAAATCTAGATGTTAACGTTTAACATACATTATTTATTATAATATGTAATGTTTACATATTATGAATATTACATATGTAATTATTTTATTACACATTACATTATTACCTATATAAATATCTAATTACTATTACATTTAAATATTGCAATATGTAATATTTACATGTGACAACATGTAGATTTATCACAAAATCTGGGTCTTTAGTTCTCTAGTCTTTTAGGCCTTCAGCACGTCAAACAAAATGACATTCCTCTAGATGATCAAATAATCAGAGTTGGACTGGTAAATAACGTCTCAGACCGCTATTATCCCATCTGTCTTATTTCTAAGTGTTGGGTATAATTTTTAAATCTTTCTGGCTATGCCACTAGAGTATGATTCAATCGGTTTGAAGAAGAACCCTGATGTAATCATTTTTAAAAGCTGTCCTAAATTCATGAAACACGTAAGACCCCCTCACCACGGCTGTGGAAACAGCTGTGAGGGCCGAGCTGCGGCTGAGCAGGGAACCACCGACTGATCACGTTTCTGTCGCGTAAGATCAAGAAAGGGATCCGGTTCCCACGTGTGAGTGTGGAGGGTGCGGGCTGGGCGGGCTTCGCGGGAGGAGGGTAACTAAGCGCTGGGTGAGAGCTCTCTGGCCACCCAAGCAATGGACGAAGAGAGGCCGCAGCGCGAGCCGGGGTGAAGGGGTCAGAGCCGCTGACCGTACGTCGTTCCGATACTCTTGTACGTCCTCGTGAGTTAGAAAAAATGTGCCGACATGGGACTGACGGGGCCAAAGGTAAGAGTATTTACCATGTGAATAGGTATTGCCCAATTTCTCTCCCAAAAGGTGGTCACAGTTCACACTGCATGGGAAAGTGGCTGTCTCTTAACGTCCTGGCCAGGACTATCAAAGCAACTGCTTTCATCTTTGCCAATATGAGAGAAAACATATAAAAAGACACATAGATGTTTGTACTTATTTATGAGAGAGATTGTTAGATTGAACATCTTCTCAAGTATTTTTACTTCCATTTCTGATAGCTCCTTTCTATATTTTCTTAGCCCATTTTTCTATTGGGCTTATAATTTTTTTTTTCTTAGTGATTTTTAAAGCCCTGGACTTACTAAGGAAATCAGCTCTATTTATGTAGCCAAGGGCTGGGTCTGCAGAAGTTCAGCAGCTTCTTAGGTGCTTCTTTGCAAAGGTAATTTAGATGCTTTTAAATAAAGGCCATGGAATGGCCCCTCTTAAGTTCTAAATGGGAGCCAAATAGTCAGCTGTCGGCCTGAGGGGCATAACTGGGACATTTTCCTGGATTTCTGTGACACCCAGAGCCAAGTCCCTGGGTGAGCTGAAACGGTGACTGCTGGGAGGGTCGGGCAGGGGTGCAGAGGGACCAGGGGCCTCCCAGCAGGACATCACGTCCCTTCCCTTTGGAGTTTTACTTGTTTTAGAATCTGTCTTGTCAACTGAGATAATCTCAGAAAGGGCCGGAAACAGTCCTAAAGACCCCACAGGAAGCTCACCAAGAGGGACATTCAGAGTGGGATCCTGGGATCAGTACCAGGCTTAGATGTTAACGGTGGGAGAAGGTGAAGGTTGGCTCTGATGCAGGGTGCAGCTGTTGGAGACCCTCCTAAGCCGGACAGCCTGGAGGGCATAGCTGGGAACAGACTGGCAACCTGGGGCACTGCTCCTTGCTTGGGACCCCAAGGGGACAGCCACCCCGGCACTGTAGGCTGGGGAGGACCCCACAACCAGGACCCAGAGGTAAGGAACCACTCAGAGCCCGTGTTCACGGTGACCCCGTGTGCTGCCCGGCAGTGGGAAAGGAGCCGTCTGGGGACCGGGCCTCCGCTGTGGGCTCTCTTTGACCTGGAGTTTGGAAGCAGACGGCTGGAGTCAGAGGCTTCCAGGGTCTTCAGCAGTTTGCAGGTGGGAGAATCAAGAAAGATGGTGGCCCTCCTGGTCATTTGACCAGGGGAAACTTTGAATCATTTCCACCTCAAACTTGAGAGTCAGGACATACCAGTTGCAACAGATGTGTAGCAAAGGGTAGTTTCCTGTCTTACTTGGGTTTTTGGATTTATTTGCATTTTGGAAGTTTTGTAAGTCATAGAGGGTTTTTGAATATTTATGGATCAGTTTCTTCATTTGTGACTCCTGTGTTTTGTACCAAGAATGGCCTTCCCCTCTCTGAGGTATGTATACGAGATACAGATACACAGAGAATAACAGGACAATGTCTACAACTTTAAAAGTTTGGGAAAAAAGATTACTGGGTGGCCTTTCAACATTGCTCTTCAAGGTTATCTGGAAGGACACCTCAGACAACAGGATGCCTCGGATAGAATGGGTAACCATTAATTACTATAGCAAATTAACCACAGCCTATCAGTCCGTTTGTAAGATAGGCTTCTGCTTCTCGATGCTCACCTGAGGCTCTCCTGTGAACTGCAGGCCCCAGTCTAGTTCTTTACCAAAAATCTGGTTCTGTGGCAAAGACAGACAGGCCCCCGAGTCTCCTGGAATTGGACTGTGCCAAGTACATTAAGCTACTGACACTTCAAAGAAGAGAGTCTTGGGTACGAGCTTCTGAGCTGACACAACTTAGACGACTTTGAGGCAGTCCTGTGGAGGGAGCGGAGGGAGGGTGGGTCTGAGGGCTCGTATTCCAGGAGCAGATGACTTTATGAAAGCAGAAGGCCAACTCCGAATCCAGCAGAACAGAATTACCCAGAACAGAATGAGTCGATGAGGGAAAATTCATTGTGGTTGTATTGAAGCTGTTTTAATGCTCCATTTCCAGGATATAGGAGGCCGTTTCTCTTTCTTAAGCTCTCTTTAATCTACAACAACTTTGAAGTTGGAATTTTTTTCTGCTTCTCACTGAACTTCCATCCACCCCTCGTAACAACCCTCAGAGCCCCTTCACCGTCACAGCAGTGCAGCCCCTTTGTGGGCCTAGCATCTCTGCCTAAAGGCACGTAATTGGAAAAAATGGCCGTAATTGTGCAGCCATGGCCTGCCTTGGAGTGCGCTGAGAATGATGCCAATTTCATCAGGTCAAACAACTGGAAGGAACAAAGGTTGGTTTACTTCCAGAGCCGACACCCACAAAGCCATCCCAGGAAAACTGCCTAGTACTACCCTTACAAGGGGTTAGGAAGGGCACCTCCTGGCAGGCCAGCAGCAGTGGCAAGCATGGGGGAACTCAGGTAGACAGGAAGCCACCCAGGTTTATAGACAGTGAGAAAGCGTGGAGCTCCTTGGGCTGACTTTCCACGGCTTGAGCTTGCAGATAACAGGCTTTTCCAGTAGCTTTTGAATAATGCGTGGCTCTCGGTTTGCACAGCAAACCCAAGTGGTTGATGTACACTTGCTGCACCCGTATGCATCATAAGGCCAAGCCTAATGAGAACAGCCTTTTTTTATGATCAAGAATAATCTTTGAGATTTTTATGGTCACAGAAAAGGAAGTTATTGGATAATTGGAAAGACGTTGGAAGAGGCTAAATATGCTATTGGGTGTACTTTCCATAAATTACTAGATGTCCTTTCTGGGTTATCTGATTCTATATGAATTTCCTTTTTTGTGTGTGTTTGAGCTATTTTATAACCCTGTAAATTGTAGAAAACTGATGGAGAAATGACTACTGCCCAGAGGAGCAAATGAATTCTGCTGGTGGAAATGCAGTTGGTTCCCCCCATAGAAGCCAGTTTTGCATGTTAGCATTCATTTCAGCTTAATATCTGTGTGTGTTCTTTGAATTCTCCTTTGAAATGTTTTGAAACCTCTTGCTAGCTCCTTCATGAATAAGGAGCTACACAGTGTCAGGCACATGCCTGCACAGTCAGCAGGATGGGTCACCCACCGAGGCCGCGCAGGGAGTCAGGGCTTC
Source organism: Manis javanica (assembly GCF_040802235.1). Lineage (NCBI taxonomy): Eukaryota > Metazoa > Chordata > Mammalia > Pholidota > Manidae > Manis > Manis javanica. The sequence goes on along the minus strand of NC_133170.1, from coordinate 564,611 downwards.
ACACGCGGCCATATCTGGAAGGCCCAGCTTGTTTGCACACTAACCCCAGCCACAGAGAGAATTTGGTTATCAGACTTCAGCCATCTGACCGGTAAGACTTTCCTAAGGTCATGGAGCTGGCAATGGACGAAGAAGAGATGAGGCTGCCGGACCTTTCTCAGTAGTTCCTGGAGAAATGGGGGGAAGCCCTGAGAGATTATTTTATGGGTGGCTGCAAGTGGGCACAGGAAGACTAGAGTCCCAACTATCCACAGATCAGAGATGGACATTCATAAAGATGAACCTGAGTTTAAAAAGAAAATATGTTCAGCCTACTCTGATTACGAACAATGGACAAATATATAATGTTTCAGACCAGATAGATTTCTACCAGAAATATTTCTAAAGTTTGGGCACTTAAATATAAGCTTCCACAAACTTAGTGTTTCAGAATACTGACAAATGTGTGCAGTGCTGTCCCCAATCCTGCATAGTGCATATGGTTCCCAAATGTACCCTTTTTAGTATTGCATCTCGAAATAATGAATACAAAATTCGTAAGTTCACATTTTTAATGTTTAAAAACTATGTTAACAGAGCAGTTATAGAACAGAACTTCTTACATTTCTTTATTTATACCACATCCTGGGGAAAAAAAACCTCTATTTGATTAATCATGAACAACCAAGTTTTGTGACTTGTGACTCACTTATATCACCCATCTGAAATTCATTTACAAGGTTTTACAATAATATAACAGTGGGGTGCTACACATTCCAGACTTAGATGAAATGTAAAATACACTAGACTCTAGAGAGTGGATTACATACCAGTGATCAAGATTCAGGTGTTCTGAGAAAAAATACTTAAGACAGTATGTTGACATCAACACTGAGAAGACAGACATGCAAGACTTTCAAAAGTTTTTTGATGAAATAATGGTTCTTTCTTTTTTTCCCCTCAAATTTGTGCTCATAGTTAATGTTCAAGTTTTCCCCCACCTTCCCGCCCTTTCAAAGTTTGGGAATTGCAGCAATTTAATCTTGGAAAAAAAATCCTCCTCCCCAGCTTCTGTTTTCATGAATACTGTGTAGTGGCGTCGGAGTGAACAGTGGAAGAGCATAATGAAGACACAGTTTGTCATTTTGCTTGTACCTATTTCTCAATGACAATAATTTGGGTCTAAATACTCCTTATATTTGTAGCTCAGAGAACTATCTTTTAAATAATTGATCTTAATACCACTATAAGAAATCAACACAACTATTTCCCAGACATTTCTCTTTCTAAACAAGTATGATTTCTAGGTTCTAAGTTAACACTGAGAGAACTGTTATCTGGGAGAGAATGTCGGTTTTCTAATTCCCAAACAAACCCACTAATATCTACGAAAACATTTATTCTCGATAGACAGATACTAGAGACTTCTATTTCTGTGTGATCAACAACTGCAAAAATATACAGCCTCCTGTTTATTTACAGCATTTTTACATACAAATGAACTATTTCCTACAGAAAGCCTCAGCTGCATAGATTCTTCCTTTTAAAAAAACAAATTCAAGCCTGTGCACAGATGGGCCCAGTTTTACAGCCCTTCCTCTGAAAACCCTAAAGGAGAATGTCTGAGCCTTGTGAATTTTGCATGTTTTTCAAGAACCTTCCCTGGTAGCTTTAGTGATATTTTTCAGTTGTTAGCCACTCCATCCCCAATTTGTACCCAAAAGCTTTATGTCACTATAAAGAATTCACTGGTGTATTTAGAGGAAGCATGTTCTGTTGCTGTAGGATTCTCAGATCTACCTTCCCTAAGGAAAACCACTGTACTGCTAAGTGACACAGTTTGTATCTATTCTGCAAGTAGCTAGAAGTTTACTGTGAACTAGAATGGAGAAATTATGTCGTTTTTTAAGCCTCAAGCCATCTACAAGTGATCAACAGAGGGAGACGAACGGCTTCTGCTCTAAGGCATGAAACCCAGTGTTGGATCCCCCCGCGACCTCCTGCCCCCCCAGCAGCCTTCACCCTTGTCGCTGAGTGTGCAAACGCTGGTGTGAGCAGACCTCAGTGGGGGACTCCCTGTAAGTGCAGGGCTGCCTGATCACCAGACGGCACACACCTGGGGCACACCTGGCGGGAACTGTTTCCTCCTAGGGTACATTTACAAAGGGTATTTTAGTTTCATTCCTCTAAAAATCTGAACTAAAACCACCCCACTTACATTTCTTCAGTTTCAAAAATGCACCCTTATCATGCCTCAGCTTCAAGCTAGCCGGGCGGAGCACAGGCGGCCTGCCTTTCCGAGAACCACCTTGAGGCAGGCCCAACGGAGCAAAGAGGAGACAAACTGAGTGCGGTTCTCAAACCTGGTGTGCATCAAGACCACCAGGGGCCTTGTTCAGGCTGCGTGGCCTGCACCCCGACGGCTGATTCACTTGTCGGCGGGGTGGGGGCCCCGAGAACGAGTCTGTAGTCCAGCAAGCCCTGCGGGTGCTGACACAGCCAATCTGGGACCACACTTTGAGAACCGCTGGTTAGAGGCTTGAGTCCAACTCCAGAAAGAAGTTGGCTCTGGGTTAACAGCCAGAGGGGTCCTCTGAAATACCGAGGAATCCTACACAGCCCTTTGTACATCCCAAGCCCTGTGCCCAACACCCAGGTGTGCCTTTCTCAGCACGGTTTTCAAATGTAAGAAAGGGAGGTGGGTAGAGAGCTTTTCTAACCTCTTGACTGATTACTGGGTGGTTAAACCCCCGTCTACTAGCAGGAAACCCACTGGAAGTGCTGTGCTGGCCTCAGTGGCTGGCATGTGGGAGAAGCTATGCAGCAACACCTTTCTGCAGCAGGCAGACAACTGTAGGGCAGAAGCCAGAGACCCTCAGAGGAGAGAAGGGGGCCAGCTGAGGACTGGCCCTGGCAGCTCACAGCACGTCCGCCGCCGCCCTCCTCCCACCACCTCGCTCCCCGGTGGCCTGTCCTGTCCTTTTCCTCCTTTGCTGGAGACCCTCCTTCAGGCCATCTGGTCCCTCTAACGGGTGACGGCTCTACCCCCACCGTCCAGCAGGTGGCGTGTGGCTGGGACGGGCAGTTCAAGTTCCAGTAACAACTTAACGGGCAGCTCTGAAACACCCCCCAGCCAGCAGGGGGTGACGTTGTTTAGTGGCTCTTTGGAAGCCTGCTGCATTATCCTACTGCAGCTGAACTCTGGCTCCACCACCTTGCCCAGCTGGTCTAGGGGCCTAGAAACCATGCATAGCCTGGTCCCTGAAGGAAAATACATCCAGGTTGCAAACTACAGACAATTTTGCAAAATGACCTGCTCATAAATGGGATTGCACGCTTGACATGACTATATGTCATTCCTACACACACTCTATTATCCCCACTTCCAATAAGTAACACTAAGTAGGTCAGGGTGGGTGATGTCCTAGAGAGCAGTTCTGGACCCTGAGTGCGAAGCTGGCACTGCTCACAGGGTCCTGTCTGCCTAAGGGTCCACCAGGGAACGTGGTTCTCAAGCCCACTAACTCAGCAGGAGAACATCTACAGGGCTTGAATGTGTTGTTTAAATTCTACCTAACATCTGTGACACTTGGGTTTTTAGCTACCAGCGCACTATTCTGAACAAGAAGAATAAGAGCAGTATACCTCACAGCCAACCCCCCACAAATGATTAATCAGTGGTATTTAACAAGTGACAGCAGGATCCATTACATTCAGTCCACAATAAACAAACATACAAAGAAGACTTTTAAAACCCCTGGTATTAGACATATATGACAATGTACCTCCTCCAAATAAATGTTTAAATTATAATAAAAAATACTGACACTTAAGATCCAGAGATGCAAAAATATCACTACCCATCCCAACAGCTAATGATAATTTCCTAAACCGACTCTGTGTGTAAAATGAACTATTATACTTTAACAGGGAAAATGGATGGTAGCTTGCAGACTCGGTGGTTGTGTGTCAGCGGGGAGCCTGGCTCTCTCCTCACTCGGTCTAGACAGGCCTCCGGCTGACCGATGTCCTTGCTGTTTCCCTCCTTTCCTTGCACATCTAATGTGGACGACACTGCTCGAAAGGACAGGGGTGGCTGTAAGTTCACTAGTCTAGGTATTCACAGGTAGGGGTTCACATCTAAATGCCTGGACTCTGACCTAATGTGGATGTGATCCTGGAGCATCCCATTGAGTTCCAGTGATCCCACCAAGCAATATAGGAAATAACATTTCCTTTTTCTCCACCAGGGCCCCCAGCAAGGTGCCTGATGCCTGCCTTTGCCTTGGGGCATTAGTGTGTAAAGGGAGGGACAGATCCATGTTCCAAGGGTCTGTGGTTAGATTCTACTTCTCTCTGGATAAGAAATCTGTGCTCTGCGAACTTACCGTGTTGAAGTTCAACCAGAATACAGAAAAGACACAAGTCCTGTTTCCAGAGACCAGCTCATGAGGCCTGCACACTCCCAACTGCGATGCGGGAAGTCAAATCAGGGGTGTGGTCTAGTTGGAGGGATGCAATTCTTGAGATTTCTTTACTGTTCCCCATTCCTTTCCAAGCTACACTTCATTCCCAGCTCTCTGCTTTTTCAGTTTCTGTGTAGTTTCCTTCACCCCTTTAGGAGAGGTGGGTAAGAGTGTGGGGCAGCTCTGTCCTCCTGTGAGGGTCCTGCCAGGGGGGCGGGAGGGCCCGCACCTGCTCAGGGCTGGGAAGAGGAAAGAGCTGAGCACCAAAGCCCCCTGTGGGGGAAGGACGTGTCAGGAATCTCACAAGCTCTCACACTCGGTCTCTGGGGGTTCTTTTTTTCTCTCAAGACTCTGGATGGGTTGTTAATGGAGAAGAAATAGGAATGAGGCTTATTTAAGGTACAAAAATCTTGTATTTGCAATAACCTAAATTTATAGATATAAAACAAGTCTTGTACAGACTGCCCACAAAGTACCCAATATAAAACAGGAATTACTTATCCTCGATCATCCTTGGCTAGATACACATTATTCTCTGTGCTTAAAGCTGGTGGACATGTGTAAAAGCTGCTGGGTTGATAATCTGAAAGAACGTCCCCCTTGCACGGTACAGGTGCAGGGCTGCAGGCCGTCTGCCTTACGAGTGTTTCCCTGGGCTCATGGATGCCCTGTTCTGCAGCCCCTGGCTTCTCAGCTTGTCACGAAGTTCCCCTTCAGAAGTAGTTGACTCAGATCAGAGCAACAATTTGCCAAGAGGGAAATGAAATTTCATTTGCTAGATTACCAAAATATTTGGTTTACTGTGTTTACCACGGTAAGAAATCATTCTCACCCCCATCGCAGCTGAGAGTGCCCGTCAGAGAAGGTCTCTTGGAGAGTGGAGCGTGGCCGCCAGGTCATCAGAGCCGCCTTGAGTACTGGGCAGTTCTGACCCAGCAGCGGCACAAGCCCTGTGACTCTCCTGTGATTATGCTGTGTGCTGTGTTAACCAAAATAGGCAAATTATCTACGAAACTTTTTCTCTGTAAAGCAAAATAAATATATACAATTCAAGATTTTCTCTTCTAAAAAGGTACACATAATATGAGTTAAACATTGGTAGGAAAATTATTTCAGAATCCAGATGTATCATAAACAAACATAAGGATGATCATGTTTCAAAGTTCTAAGAGACCACAAGTCATGAAAGAGGAAAGTGAAAAATGACCGACGGTGGAAAGTACCGGGAAATACGATCACATGAAATTTGGAAAAATAAAATCCACAATCCTTAAATCGATCTCAGATATTAGAGGGACACGAAGAATTATAGAAACAGGTCTGTTTTGCTACCAACGTGCTATTCCACGTTAAGTATCTGATATATTTGTTTGCTTCTGTAAACTTGCAGAAGGGATGACAGCGGCTGATGTGTGGCCACCTGACTGGGCAGGAGACTGGAACATTCTCTCCCTCAGGTGGTCTCAGTGGCCCTCGTCCCCGCCGGACAAGGCCCAGTCGTAGACGACCAGGGGGATGCTGACGAGGGAGAACAGCAGCCCGAGACCAAGGAAGAGGGCGGCCTGCAGCGACAGGAAGGCACAAGTTACTTACAGTAGAGCAGACATTGTCCACAGACACCCGGGAAGAAACAGAGATGCTTCCCTCTCCTTCTGTGTCCCCTTGTATTTGGGGTTCATCACGACCATTGCTGACCTCTGAGGATCTTCCTAAAATCATATGAATCTGATTCTCTAAAGATGGGAAGACAGGAACAAGCTATGCAGTCACGGTCTACACTCTCTGACCTCACGGTCGCCTCGGAGCGAATCCGTCCTACAGCTGGATGGGTATTCTTACAGCTTTTTGAAACTAAGATCACAGCTGAAAAAAGAATGGCCTTGGCAAACATATAGACCATTCTGCTGTTCTTCACCAACTAACCTGGGTTACCACTGGCAAGGAGCATTTTTTCTTGAAAAAAGTGGGAAAAAAATATATAAAAAGCAAAGTAGACTTGATCGAGTGAAATGGGAAGCAAGCGTCTAAGTTACTTCGAAGGTCACTAAACCCAGAATCGGGAGAACACGGGATCACACACTGCCGCGCAGAACGAGCGCTTCGCCAAGAGAGGGCAGGGCATCAGGAGAGCGGGAGACCCGGGGGACAGAGAGCGTCGGAGCGGGTCAGGTCTAACGCCCAGGGGGCACCGCAGGGACTCCTGTCTCACGCTCTCCGCAGAGCCCACCCCCAGCTATACGGGGTGGGGTCTGGGCCTGGAGAACGCGTGGGCGATGGGCCGCCACGATTTCAGATGCACTCAGTGTATTTCACTGCGTGTCAGGTGGCTGCTCCTTCCTCTCTGGGCTGCCTTGGAAGGACTTGGGATTCATGGCTTCAGGGACAGTCCTGATGACAGAGGAGCTGCTCCGGCAGCAGCACGAGTGTGGCACCTCCTGGACGACAGCGCTCCTGCCTACAGCTCTGCGCTGGGCCGCTGACGCGGGGCCGTGTCAGCCACGGCTCAGCCATCTGGGAAGACCCCTCTGGGCCGAGCAAAGCGGTGCCCCAGAAGGAGCTCACTCAGCAGCCTCCTCTCCCTGCCTTCCTGCCTGGGCCCCACCTTCAAGGCGCCCCTGAACACCACCAGGCCTGGGAACAAGAATCCCACATGGCAAGGAAGCGTCTGGATCCAGGTCTGCGGCTCCAGAGCATTTCATTCACATCGGTCTTGAGGCTAATTCAGCCATTTTTAGCACAGGCACCACGCACTCCTGGGCCGCAGGTAGGAGCTTCGTGGCCGGAATCGCAGACGTGGAGGGCTGCCCTCTTGGGGGTCCCTCTCTGGGTCCAGCTCTAAGAGCCAGAGCTGAGGGGCACCAGAGAACAAGGCTGCACCTCGTGGGGTAGTTTCTGAAATCACGTTTAAATCTCCCACAGGGGAACCACAGGGTGTTTGCCTGCCTCCCAGCCTCTGGAAGTGGTGCTGGGGGGACAGACTGCCGGGGTGCAGGTGAGCCTGCCGGGGAAGCTGGAGCGGCAGGAGACATACCCACATTCTCTGAGTTCCTTTATCTCCATCCTGGTTTGTGATTTTTAAATACAAAGATGAAGGCAGAATGAAAATTAGCGCATTAGCAGATGTCACGCCTGTAAAATCAGGGAGAAAAATGAAGCTGTTAATGTGGTATTTTAGCTTCTTAAACACCTGCAGAAGGGCAAGCGTGTCAGAAAGCCGTACCTATGACCCCAAAAATATCCTTCATGGATGGAATGAAGATCACCAGCAAGTTGAGGATGACCAAGAGCGTGAAGGTAACGACGGTGTGACGGCATAAGTTAAACTTTGTTTTCTTAGCCAGTTCAAATAAAGACGAACGAACCTGTGGGGAAGGAAGCAGATTCCGTAAGGGCCCTGCAGAGGCTGACGCACCAGCACAGAGGGCTTCACGGAGTGCTCGGCGGCACCCAGTGAACCCACAGACAGTGCGGCGGAGGAAGGAGGCCTTGACTTCAGACAGAAATGCCCTAGTTGACGAACAGGAGGTCCTTTGTGTTACTGCGGCCGAGTGTTCTCTCCCGGCCCTCCTACACCCCCCCATGCATGATCAAGATCCGAGCATCCATCCCACCTGCATTTCTCTGCAGAGGGGCAGAGCCATCAGAATGGAGATGCACCCCATCTCAGCGACCCCACCCTTTCTGACTTGCTGGCCACGTCTGGGACCTGCCCCTGGTGCAGTTTCAGGGACGCGGGGAAGTCACCGCACAGCTGCTCCCTGCTCAGGGCCCGGGGGCAGGTGGAGGCGCGAGGCCTCCCACTCACCGTGAAGAACAGCACAGGCACTGTGAGGATGACGGCGACGATGACGGCCAGCCGCACGCACAGGATGAGGATGTCTCTGCTCTGGTACTTGTGCAGGAGGTCCGACTGCACGCTCTCTGAGGCGGGGGCAGGGCAGGGAAGCAATGTCGTGGGTACTGACGCATCTGTTACAACGACTCAGAAGGTTGCAAAGATGCGTCCCACCTGCCACAGAGAAGTGCCCACAGGGACCCAGACCATCGCCAGGAGAAGACGCGCAGAACGGGATGCTAACTCACACCAGATCACAGCGGGAGTGAGTGGGACTGGAAGCCAGCAGCCCGCAGGAAGCCCCCCATGCCCGCCGGGGCCCCCCCCAACCCGGCTGCAGTCTCGCTGGGAGGGCGGCAGGCCACTCACAGCCTCCCCCAAAGTAACCTCCTAAAACTCATCTCCTGGTGGCCCAGCGGCAGAGGCATGAATGGAACTCAACCACATCAGTAAATAATTCTCTCCCATGCATGTTTCTCTTATTCAAAAATAGTATTTAGCTTATGTGCTACCCTGAACTCTGTCTCAGCTCTGAACTTTGGGAAGTCTTATTTCAAAGATAGCCAGGGCTAAGGGTGCCGGATGGCAGCGGGCATGTGTGGGTGCCTCTCACAGTGGTCACTTGCCGCCCACGGGTCATCTTCCCAGGGCTTCTTGTCACCAGCCTCAGGGTCCTGGGTGTGGACCCCCAGTTTTAGTCTGTGCCACAGACTGGTCTCAGTTTTGGATAAAGGTTATAATAGGTTATAACAAAAGTCTCAATATTCTAATTTCCTTGGTTCAAAATTCCTAACCATTTAAAAACAGCTGAGCCTTTTTCTTTAGCATAAGAGTATAAAAAGGTTTGGTATTCCATTATATGCAGGGTGGAAAAAAGGGTTTTTAAAGAAAAACCACAGCCTAAGCAAAATAACAATGGGACTGTTCAGCCAACACTAAACTCTCTCCCCCTCCTTTTACCCACCCTCCATCCTGCAACTACAGGAAACTCAGAAATGCCATTTTTGTGCAGAAATTAAGTATGGAATCTATGGATCCACTTGACAATGTTCTCCAATGCTTGTGAAAATGCTAATAATACAACTGCGCGACCAGGGTGGCCCTTCTCTCTAGGCTGAATCAATATCTCTACACATGTCTAACTTTTTGAGACATTTGTGTTTATAAAAATAAAAGTCTTACAAATAAATGTTATTGAATAGAGAAGAAGGTGAAATATATGTATTCAAATTTTAATCAGGTCCCAAATTATAATGATAATGAAAGATGCAAATAAAGCATTAGGATGGTTTGAATAAGAGGATGAAGTAGTTGAGGAAGGTGCTGCCACTCACAAGGGGCCAGTAAGGACTACAATGGAAGCCTGGTGCCCCCTCAGGTTTAACCTTTAACTTTCTCTGCCACTCTTTCAAATCTCCACAGGGCTCCAATTTGCTGGGAACACTTGGACACCTTATTTTTAATTAATGTGGAGAGTTGGGGTAAAGCACTCTCCCCTCACTTCCAACATCTGTCTCTCTCTTTTCTATTAATGGCATTTGACCCAGTTTGCAACAGCAATTAGCAAAGCTTTCCCTCAGTAAAGGTGGCATACTTTATAAAATGAATTTCTTTTAAGGACAGCATTAGGAGAAAAAAAAATGACAGTATCTTTGTTTAGTAATTTTGCTACAGTGCAGCCTGCATGGATACGGAACGGAGTGACGGCCACTTGCTTTAAGCGCAGGACCAGTAAAATCGATGCATAGGTTTGCTGCTCTTCTTGGCTACCATGTCACAGGCTATTTTGATACTGAGTTTTACCAGCTCATTGCATGCGCCCGTGCGTGTGTGCTGGCAGAAGCCACTCACCATAGAATGTCAAGTAGCCAAAGACGGCGGTCAGGAGGTACATGACAAACATGGCGAAGAAGGAGATATTTGACACCATCTGCATCTTCTTCTGTGAGTGACTAAACAAAGATAAAGGAATGTGACAAATCAAAAGCCACGATGCTGCATTTAAACACCAGTAGTAACACAGAAGAAAACGAACTGGACTTTCTATCAGGCTACAGCAGATCTGACCAGCTGTAGTTACGTCGGCTGAGGACGACTTCCTCGATGCCAAGGGGGTGTTGGGAGAGATCCGTGGGACTAACAACCCTCCCTTGAGTTTCTTCCCCATTCTGTTGAAAGAATATCGGGTTCCATCTGAAGGGCGGAGAGTATTCCTTTCATATTTGTGTCTGAAGTCACCTCCACACTCAGCGTGCACAAGGAGAAGGCGGCAGTTCCCGCGCCGCCCCCACAGTCCCAGAGATCAGGAGCAAGTGGAGCTGCCCTTTGCTAAAGCCGCGGTTCTGGTTCAGGCTTCCCGGCTGAGCAGCCCAGAGACGCCAGGGACGTCTGCACAGCTCAGCGACAAGCGCCCATGAGGCCAGAGCCGTGGCAACAAGGGGCCCGACCTCTTAGGGGACGGCCACTCCGGGAGTTCCGGTGAACCTTTAAGGCCTTCCCTTAACTGCCCAGATAATTAATCTCCAAGACCTGTGCTCAGTGACAGACCACTGACAGTCACGGCATTCGGTCGTTCCACATTCCTGGCCATAACCAGGGTCATAACCATATTCCTGCAGGAATATGGGAAACGAGAAAACCTGAGAAGTACACACATGAGAAAATTAGAAACTAAAGCCTGGGCTATGACATCTGAAAAATGCCAAAGACATATTTAAACACCCTAAACAGAGGATCATAAAGTAGATTTGATCTGCACATAGGTAAGTGGACATTGATATTCCAGAATTTACCCATGATTTAGAAAAGAGGAAGAATCATGAGAGAATTCAATGCTAAGTGAGATCAACATTTTGCCTCAAAAACGCAACTAGAAGGCTATCGTGTGTAACTTTTCTGAGCTAAGGCTTTGCCATCATGACTATTTTTGTAAAGTCTGAGAACAGGGGGCTGACTAGAGAAGTAGGACATTTGTAAGAACGCCTTTAGTTTTCTCTAGAACAGCTATAAAAACAATCATAGAATCATCTTAAGACTTTAAAATGAACAACAATATTCTTTTCTCTTGTCTGTTTGTGGTCTTGACCTTAATCTGTTTCTGCTGATTGACCAGCCTTCCCACCTAAACCAACAGGTGAACCAGACGTAACATATCTAACAGTTCACAGAGGTGTCGGAAACTCTCACCCACTTGCAAAGTGGGCCTAAGTAACACACAGCAACACGAACACTGGACTCTCCCAATACAGTGACTGAAAAGCCAAATTAACTTGGTCACTTTACATATTTATGGCCAAATCCACTACCAGTTTCTGTTTTTCCTTGCTCTTTTTCTTCCCCTCAATATATAGAACTTGCTCAAGAATGTCAGAAAGTACATGCTGAAGCTGTGTGACATGCCCTTGTGGTTCATTAGATGAGCCCCTTAATTTCAGTACAGTACTTGCCTATTAATGAGGCGATATAAAGTGATTAAGGTAAAAAACGAAACAAATCTCTTACTCTTTAAGCTCACTGTAAATTGGCAGAACTGACGGGTGGCAGACAAATGCAAATGCAATAGTTGGTAAAGCGTACACCGTCTATTTGAAAGAAAAAAAAAACAAACATTAAAAGAAGGCATTTTTACCCTAAAAACTATATAGCTGCAGTGTTTCAGAGCTGTCTTTTTATCTGACAGCTCTTCAGAATCCCTGGATTATTCGGTTATTAGGAGAGCTTTGATTCCTGAAATAGGAGCAGCTTTTTGAAGCTTACCTGGCTTGAGACATTAGCACTTGGCACAGACGAGTTTTCCTGAGCTCACCAAGAGCACGTTCTGCATACCCCAGGCAGAGCATGGCCCGTGTTCGCATGGTGCTACCCAGTTACACAACTTTTCCTGTGTTGTCTTGCCGAGTCCTCACACAACCCCAAGCAGCAGACAGGCCCTGCACTCTCCTGGCTGGGTGGTGCACCTGGGGCTTCCACCTCTGTCACTACTCTTTGCTCCATACAGGGTCCATCAAACAAGACTTAAAAGATGGAAAATTACTTCCACACTCACTACTCTGGCTGTATCCTTAGGTGTAAGAGAGCATGAGAGAGAGATTTCGTTTTCTTAGGTGAGACTTTTTAAACTCTCAAACTCAATGTAACTTCTTATGGGAAAAGCAACAGCAGCGAAAGAAGGAATAGTAACATTTCTCATGCTCTGATTCTGCCCAATGTTCTATTCTATTCTATTAAGATAGAGAGTGGACCCTCCTGTTCACACACTTGAGGTCAGAGGGTCTGCCTGCAGATCAAGCCCAGGCTGAGCGGCCCCACAGCCCACTACGGCTGTTCCACACTCCTGGTCATAACCAGGGTCATAACCAAATTCCTGCAGGAATATGGACAACAAGAAAACCTGAGAAGTACACACATGAGAAAATTACACACTAGTGACAAGTTTGGGGTATTCCTTTCTGTCACCACCAGGTAAGCCACAGATAAAAGGCTTATTAATCTCTTTTTAAAGATCCACAAGAAAGAGAAGAGCTGAGACAATTGTCCAGAAAGAGATTTTGCTTAATATTTTCCTACACAACAACTGGGTAAGAGGGAACATGAAATACAATGTTTATGTATTTCTTGGAGGTCTCTAAATGGATTGTGGAGTCTGGAAGCAGTGGTTCTGTATTCTTTTGAGAATGAACACCTTCAGCACAGTTTAATCACAAGTATGAGAAATGTAATCCCCTAAAAAATGCTCCTTTTTATAGTTGAAGGATAAGGATACTTACCTTTGAATTGAAGGTAACATACTTTGGCGTACACATGTCTGCATTTGTGGAATTAGCGCTTGTTGAGTTCAGCTCTAGAACAGGGCAGGGAAGTTCAAATTTCTTGTAGATAACCTGGCATTAAAAAATGCAGACTTTATCAAACAAAGACAAATAATGAGTGATTCTTACATGCCATTGTACCACAGCAAAACCAAGCTTTTCTATCAGTACTTACCACTATTAGGAAAAAAACCATACAGCTCAGGGAAAACCCACTAGTATAGCCGAGATACCCTAAAGAAAAATTTAAAAAATCATTATTATTTCATCCATTACCTCATGTTTTTCAATGTATGATTTCAAGCATAGTTTGGGGTCCCGGTAACACACATACTTGCCACTGTGAATGCAAGACTTATCATGGGATCATCCTACTATATTTGTAAAAAATGGTGACTTTTAGTAAAAACATGTTTGTTGTGATTCCAGTTGTCCCTGACAAGCTAGAGAGTCTAGATTCCCAGAATCTAAGGAAAAAGAGCCTCCCAAATTCAGCCCCAGGTCTCTGCTGCTGTACTCAGATGGGTTCCTATGGGCAAGTCCACCGACTCCTTGGTCCGCATGATGACAATTACCTACTACGCACTTACTGTGCCCGTGCTGAGTATCACCTGCAGTTCTCCCCCTCCCAGATGAGGGGCATGTACAGGGAGGGGGAAGTGCTTTCTAGACATAAACAAGCATCTGGGATGTTTACCTGGCCCCTCAGGCGTGCCTGTGAGAGCCCGACACCATAACCTCCAGAAAGCCAGCGTTTGGCGGCCTCTGGGGAGCTGCACTGTCCTCCAAGGCAGACGGTCCTTCTCTACTTAAACTCAAAGCCTACACGCAGACCCAGAAACCAGGAAACTAGGTAGTTTTTTTAAAAAATTTACTTGTAGATCTTACAGAATGGCTGAAGAGGCTTAGTATTTTTCATATGAAACAAAACAAAAAACTACAGTCAGCAATCACCTTGGGAAAAACTCGAGTCTAAACGTCTGCCTTGAGTTCGCCCAGAACTAAAGGAAATGCCTCTGAGAGGCTCCGGACCGACGGCAGCCTGCCACAGTCCCGGGCATGTGAGACCCCCGCAGCGGTGGCACACGCCTCTGGACACGAGCACGCACAGCAAAGGCCAGGCCAGACGGGTACGACAGAGCAGCACCCACCCCTTCGCCTCCTCACTTCTTTCCCCCCTTCAGAGAGGCGAGAAACCGAGACTGGCAGACTCGCATCCCTTGGGAGCGATTCATAGGCCTTCTGAGAATGAATGTAAGCGCCTTTCTGTCTTCAGGTAGACTTGGAAATCTACTTGTCTGACTGAACTACTCCGGCTGTGCAGGACTTTGTGAGGAGCAGCCTGGGGGTGGGACACCTGGGGGTGGGACACCTCCCTTCTCCCCTCCACAGCTTAGCAGGATCACTTAGGAAGCCACACACCAACCAGTGTTCTCATCCCGTATTAATGTGAAGTCTGATTAATACTCGTAACTTATCACCACTTAATCTCTACCCTACAAGTGACAGCAGAGGGCTGTCATTTTTTTAAAACTTTTTTTAAAGAAAAGTTCATTTTTATCAGGTTTCTGCTTCATCCGGGCACTGCAGAGACTATAAAAAAGGCAAGATCTTCCTTTACCTAAGTTCTTCAAGAGACACAGAGGGAGAATTATGCCGAAGGTAACCACCACCACCAGAACGCGGCCGTCCACGTACCAGGCCCTGAAAGGGGCAAGCAGAGAGGGCACCTTAGGGATCAGGTCTCTTTCCTTCAGTGCAAGGTTCCAGATATACTTTGACCGATTTTTACTATTATTAATTTTTGCTATTGATTTTATCATCACTCAGGTGTCACCCTAGTTAACTCAATCACTGTCTTTTCTCCCCCAGGCAATGGAAGGAAGGACGTTGTTTATTTTTTTCCTGCCCGTTGGCTACGGGTGGCCTCCTTTGAATTATTTATGTGGTTTCAAAGCTGAATGCACACATTGCATCCTGTCAGATTACAACCTGTCTTATCAGTTATTTAAAAAGAATATTCCCTTTTGTTTTGCTTGGCTACTATTGTTGGAAAACAAGACCCCACAGGTGGGCGCTGTTTTCTCTCTAATCTCTTGTATTTGACCTTGAATCCTGATGATAGGACACTAGAAACTCTGGCTTCTGTGATTCTCCCTTGAAAAACAAGAAACTAAGTCGGACAAGAACTATTAAACAAGAGGGAGTCAAACATGACAGACACACCAAACGTACTTGCAAGATTCTCCAGGGTTAGCACCACTGCTAAGAAAGCTGGCTCACGTGAATTTTGCTCCCAAAATGCTATGTCCCTTGTTTAAGAAAGACACTAGAATACTCCATATTTGTTCTATTTCATAGAAACTAGATATAGATCTCAGGCTCCTGGGAAAATGCAGCCTCCGCCAGTGGCAGCATGACTGATGAATGTCTTTTAAAGGCTCACATTCAAACGGCTCTCCCGGCTTCTGCCCTTATAATTCCAGAGAAACCTGCTGTTGAAAGAGCAATGAAGGAAACCACCACCTAAGTAAAACTTTCTTTCTGTAATTTTCATGAAACAACTTTGGCTAGTGCACATTTAAATTAAAACCATTTTAGTTATCTTATAAAATACGGTCTTATAACTTACGAAAATGCCTCTTCCTTTCCCATCAGAAACTTTATGGCCGAGGGCAGTTCATTCTTCACTATGAAGAGGTAGCTGAGCATTGCTGGGGGAGAAGGAGAGCATCGTGAGAGGGGCCGCGCGGAAGGTCCCCACCCTGCGCTCAGTCGGCCTCCAGGAGGGCGACCACAGCTCCAGACCCTCCACACAGTTTGAACCAGGGGCTGCCACCTCTGCTTGACCCTCCACGCGCCATTTCAGCATGAGAACGATCCTGCTTCAATTATGTTAAAATGCATGAGGCCACCCAACCACCAGTATCAGAAAAGACAATATTGTTCATCCTTTAAAGTTATGTTTAGAAAAGCAAGCTCTTTTTACCTCCGGTGTTCTGTAGGGAGGTGGCTCCGAAGATTACAAGCTTCCCCGTGGTGCCAAAGACCTGTTCTCCCAGCTTTTCATAAACCATGCAGCCTATTCAGAAATCACAGTTGAGAACACAAGACACGACAGGGTTCCAAGAGTCAAAAACCAGCCAAGATGTCACCATTCTATTGCCTGTTCCCCAAGGTATTCTGCGTCTTTCCCCAAAATCACACAAATAGCCTTCTTGGCCTCGCAGGCGTGACGGCTTTCTCATCATAAAACAACTTCTTGACACTTTGAAATGTCAGCCATGACCACCATTTCTCCTTTTTCAAAAGCATTACAATGAAATCACCAGGTCAAAGGGGTTATTTTTGAATATCTGAAAAAGGCTGCCTACGTTATTGGGGCAATTCACACTCTGATCGTATGTTCAGGTCTGGTACATACCATTAAATTAAAGATTTCATTTAAAAACAAAAATCCTGATGGCTGGGATGAAAGGTTCCTTTTGAATTAATTACCTGAACTGATTAGGCTAACAAGGGATTTTAATACAGTATTCTATCAATGCCTCATGTGCCCTAAATATAATAACAAGCTTACACTCAAGTAAGGGCCATAACACCAGAATTTTCGTCACTTGTTAAACTGAATTCAAAGATACGCAACTCACAAAAGAGTGTAGATAAATCTGTCAAAAGAAGAATATGGCTACGGCAAACTTCTAAGTGTTCAACTGGCTCAATCTCAATTAACAATAAAGTGTTAAACCATTCATTTAAAAAATGTGTTTACACTTCCTTATGACAGTTCGGCTCATGTTTGCAAAAGGATTACAGAAAGCAATATGGGTCAGACTATGATTAAACTTTTGTTTAATTCTCATAAGATTGGTGTTTAAACTAGACAATTTATTACAAATTGTTCCAGTTAAGTGGAGTCATCTATCTATACACAAGAAGTCAGCCAATGTGGCTTTAGCTAACGTAAATATCAAAGAATGACAAACCTAACCCAGTGTCCCAGGAATAGAAAACAAACACTCCGGAATCACACTGCCCGAGAAGCTGGTCTTCCTGGAGCACACCCACGCCCACCTCGCCTGGGAGTGGTGTCTTCTCCCTGGGAGATGCACCAAAGAGAATGGAGGCTCTGTTTGCTCTTAAAACCTCGGCGGCTGTACTATCAAGACATGGGGCTGTTGTTCTGAATTTACAAAGACATAAGGAAACACCAAAGCCTCTAAAGTGAACTCATCTTAAGCAAGGAGAAGAGTGGGACCCACGAGGCCTTTTGGGACGCGGCTCTTGGCCGCTGTCAGCTGCATGGGTTTCTCTGGGTAAAAGCCACTCGGGGTTTTCCAAGGACTGAGGGTCAAAGTACTTCTTTAACAGTCACATTGCCAGACAGGAAGGGCACGTTTGCTCACAAGAGCCTCATCGTGGAAATCACTCACCCCGGCTTTCACGACGTCAGACAGATCACCAGCTTACCTGTTTCCTTGGAACAGGCCAGCAGAAGGTTTATCGAGTAGATGGACAGCAGCATCACTGAAGTCAGCAGGGCCCTTCAAGTGGAGAAAATAAGTCTCTCATAATAATAAAAGCACATAGTCTGACCTTCCGTGTTAGAAGGGCAAAGGTTCATATGGCTGACACCATTTGTCGACAGTATCCCAATTCTGGAAGCTTTAGCTATTAATCATAGCCTTAAAATCCCCAATAAAAAATGTTCTAGCAAATAAAGAACTGCTCATTAGAACCTGAGTAATGCCAGCAGCTCGAATCCTCGGTGATACAAGCCCCACACAGCTCTCCAGGTCCCTTCAGACTTCCAAACAACACTACAAAAGAAAGTTTCTGTAGACACGAGTGAGGGAGTGTAAGAAAGGGCACGGGCTTCGGGGTGGGGAGTTCTGGGTACGGGCTGGCAGAAGCCCGGAGGTCAGGGGCCACGTGGCCTCAGGCAACTAGCTCCACGTCTGCCAGCTCTCAATTCCTCACCTACACGACGTCCAGGGGTCTTTTCACTTCATTACTCTATGGCTACCTTTGAATCTATGCATCGGACCCCTGAGATTATTCACTTTTTTTAAACCTGGTTTCCTCTTAAAAGAGTAAGCACCTCTTTTAACTGATGGTCAGTTTAACTTTGACAGTCGAGCATTCTGAAAAGACGTTTTTGAATGATAAATTCGTGTTTTGGTTTTGGTACATCTGGCTCATTATCAAGCGCTCCTCAAGAAAAGGCAATTAAAATGATGTGGTAGATTATTTCTGAATCATTTAGTCAAAACAGACATAATAATTGGAAATAAAGCCTATTTATTAAAAAGAGAAAATTTCCAGTCCCCTAGATGTAGGAACATACATCCCTAAAACAATGCATTCCTGCAACTGTTCCCATGTTTGGGTAATTAGGGCAATTATTTTTCTAGCC
Organism: Manis javanica; assembly: GCF_040802235.1. Classification (NCBI taxonomy): domain Eukaryota; kingdom Metazoa; phylum Chordata; class Mammalia; order Pholidota; family Manidae; genus Manis; species Manis javanica. The sequence goes on along the minus strand of NC_133170.1, from coordinate 546,107 downwards.
AGGGCAGTTGAGGGAGACTTGGCACGTGGTGCAGTCCCTCTTGTGCCCCACACCTGCCGGACCTCTGCCCCGGGGCCCAGCTCCGCCACCGCCTCCGCAGGGGTCTTCCTTGCCCCGGGCAGGGAGACGCTCGTCAGCTTTCTCGGTCTTAGAGCTTCTGTTCCTCTGTGCAGGCAGCCTGAGGACTGCACGCCTTGCTGCGGGGCAGGTGGACTGCCAGGGGTGGGCCGGGGGACAACTACTGACACCTCCTAAAGAGTAACCACAGGGCCGAAGCCCGAGATGGTTCGCAGAGGAGTCTTGGGGAACATGCGCTCCTCGGCTCACGGCCCCTGGGACCACGTGCTTTGTGCCCGTGGTGGCCTCATAACACACTCCATGGGGTTGAAGCTCTTTATAGGTGGTGTGCAGCTGATTCGTAATCCTGGAGAGGTAAAAGATTTCTTCATTAAGCTCCTATTCACCTCTTTTTCAAATTGGAGAAAGGTGTTGGTCAGAACAGACTTCAGCAGAGTTCACCCACCTTCCACCCCACACTGAACGGCGGCAGCAGGGGGGCCTCCCCAGGGACGGACGCACCCTCTTGCTCCCTTGTTTAGGAGATGTGACACTGCGCCCCAGCCCGGGCTGGGGTGAGAGTCTGGCAGTCTCGTTGCCTGCAGCCACTCTATTTCTGGAGACTCTCCTCCATCCCTTCCCTACAAGGACTGGAACCTAATACAAAACAACAATCTTTTTCTATCAGGTCATTAAGAGACAAAATCTGTATGTAAAATTCTAGGACTGCTTTAGGCCATAACAGAATCTAGCATTAATAGGATAAAAAATTTAGAAAAGTCTACCTCCTTGTTTAGATTCTTAGAAGGAAGCAATACGTTGCCCAGCTGGCATAACAGATCCTGGAACTGTTTAAGAGGGTGCAGTCAGAGATGCTAGAGCCGCAGAGACCGTGACGTTGGTAGGGGAGGGCAGGGGAGTGACTTGGGGACCCTAACGGCTTATCTGAACACGCCTTCCACTCCGAGCATGACTGCGCCCCCATCTCTGCAGTCAGACATACGGACAGTGACTGTGGTCTCCTGGAAGAGAAGCATACGCTCTGCTCCTGTACTAGGAGGCGCACGAGGGGTTTGGCTTTTCTTTCATCTGGGGATCTGGCGAGCTTTCGTACTGCGAACCACTGGCCAAAAGTTTAACAGCAATGAGACAAAGCTGCCTGCTGAGATAGAGGAGAGAAGGGGATCTGAGATAGAGGAGAGAAGGGGGTCTAGAACACGTGACTGGGCCTGGGCCAGGGGAAGGAGTGAAGAATGTGCTCAGGAACTTCTGAGAGCCCTCGTGCCAGCATCACTTTGAACGGTGTGGTGCACTGGGTGACCCCGGAGAAGCAGGCCTGTTAGGAAACAGAACTACTGGACAGGGAGACACCTTTAAAGACTAGCCTGTCCAGCTCTTCTCCCAGGGCAGGAGGCCTCCATGCAGACACACAGGGATCCGGGGCCGCACACTGTCTGCTGAGAGCACACGTGCAGCTTGGAGGGGATCTTATCTATTCTCCCATCTCTCGTGTCTAATTCACTGGCAAGCATCCTATCGCTCCTGCCTCCAACATGTATCCCAAGCCCACACGCCACCTGCTCTAATCCATCCCCACTTTTCGCATCTCCACCGCCACCTGCTCTAATCCAAGCCACCACCATCTTTCATTTCTGGGCAACTGCGATCATCTCTACCTGTCTCTTTTTTCTTGCCTGCTCTGATCCATCCTCCACCCAGCAGCCAGAGAAATCTTTTTACTTTATTGTTTTATTATGTTTCTTTACTACTAGACTATGGACCATGGTGGTTTAATTCACCGCCATGGCCTGACCCATTGACCTATTTAGATACAGCACCAAACAGCACACAGAGACCCGCAGCTAAGAATGAGCGAATCCACAAACATTAGAATCTCACTGATAAGCCAGGTGAAGCTGCGCCCAGCATCCTGCCAAGGTCAGGGTACATTCTCCCACAACCCTGGGGTCTGCCAGCTCACTCTCATCTCAAAAGATAAAGTTGGTTTACCATAGCTATTTAGGAAAACCCTGCTGGCTTCTAGGGAGCACTATTTCCTGCAGTAATTGCACATGAACAAGGTTTTTAACCATTCAATCAAGCCTATTGTTTGGGGTCTGCTTTGTACCACTTTGAATGCCAGATTAGAACGTGCCCACACTGGTCTTCTAGAGACAGTCCTGCTGCCACACTACTTCTTGACCTCCCGACACTGGTCCTAGACGGATTCATGCTCTTAGCTGCAAGAATATTTTGACTCATACCTTAGCAATAACATCTGAACAACCATTTTTAAAACAACTATCATTGTTTTGAATCATATTGATAGGACTGTAGTTGTTCTTCCATAATTTACCCAAAGATTATATGGAAAGCATTATACTACATTATTTCATTTTTTAAAAGTGCTATATGTTATATAAGTGTATAAATAAAGTGGAAAGCCATGACAATGAGTAGAGCCAATACTTAAGACAACTGGAATGTTCTTCACTATGATTGTGGTGGTGAGTTCACAGCTGTGCATCAAATCCTATCCTTTAAATAGGGACATTTTATTGTACATAACTTATACCTCCAAGAAAAGGAAAAACCAGCCCCATGACACTTGAGGAAGATGAGACAATCTCCTAAACGCCAAGCTACCTGACAAGGGGTCAGTGACGCCCCGGGACCCAGCCAGGGGTGGGGGAAGCAGTGGCCTCGGGGCCCGGGGACAGCCCAGAGGGGTTTGGGGCCACCAGGCCGGCACACTTCTCACTCTTCCAGGACCCATTCCGCTCAGCAAGCAGAGACCCCTCAGTAGCCCTTCCCAGCACGACCCGCCCTCCGCCAGCCAAGCTTTAAAGCAGCTGTCCTCCAACCCTCCTGTGTCCACGAATCTCCTTAGGATCTTGTTAAGATGGCGATTCTGACTCAGTATATCTGGGCTGGGGCCTGAGATTCTGCATCTCTGAAAAGCTCTCAGGTGGTGATGCTGTCGGCCCGTGGACCACACCTGGGGTGGCAAGGACTTCACGAGCGAGCTCTGGCCCTGGGGCAGGTGCATCTCAGGGTCTGGTTCTCACAACTGCCCACCTAGCACCACACAGCGGGCACAGTAATGGTGGTGGGCGCATGGCCACAGCGTGACTCCCTGCGGTACGGATCCCGCCTGTCCAGGGGAGCCTGCAGGGAGTGGAGGCATGTACGGCTGAATTGCCATCGCTGCTGGGGTGCTGACCGTCTCTCAGCGAGAAAGCAGGTCCTGTCTACTCCACGGTGGGCTTCCTTGGGGTCTGAGGGCGGTACCTCACCAGGATATGTATTTTTTATGCGTTTTCAACTCCCCCCTCCCTCCTGGCCCACCTCCACCTCCCTGCCAGGTCTCTTGCCTTCTGGAAGGATCTGAGGCCTCGCCACACTGCGCGCAGGTCTTTCTCTGCTGAGCCTGGTACCAAGCACAAAGCGTTCGCAGCCCCAGGATTCGGACAGTCTGCATGGAAGCCCCTGAGCTGCAGGGCGGGCCTTCCTCACAGTGCTCCTTGCTATCGCGACCCCCACCGCCCACGGTGCCTCACTCCGCAGCTCGCAGACATGTGCCCGTTGAGGAGGGCTGTGCACAAAACATCTGAGACTTCAGAACAAGGGAACCAACCGGACAGACCGTGGAAACCACCCCGCTTCCCGGCCTGACCCCCGTCCTCCGGTTCTCTGCCTCTGCTGCCAGCCTGGCCCTGGCCCCTCCTACACCGTCTTCCTCGCTCTTCCCAAACCGTCTCCACCTTTCCACACCTTCCTTCTCTGCCTGCTCATCTCTCACCTCTGCCAACCGTCCCTGTTCCAAAGGAAGGATCTCCATGAAGCGCATCAGGATAGGAAACCTGCTGAGAGAGGCGAGTGCCTGCTGCAGACGAGGGAGGGCCCGGCAGGCGCGGACAGCCCTGTGAGAAGGGGCAACACGTCCCTGGCCTGTGCGGTCAGCAAGCTCAGATTCAGGGCCTTCCCAGGCTTGGGTGACAGGAGCCCGTGGAGAAGGGAAGTTCAGGGTGTGGTCAAGAGGGAGGTTCCGGGGGACTGTGACTCCTACGCCGACCCGACGGGAATTCCTTCCCAGAGGTCAGGCACAGCGGACAGAGCCTGCAGGTCGGAGTTGGGCTGGGGCTGCCCTGGGTTCCCACAGGGAAGCCGTGGGAGGTGTGAGCAGAGAGCAGGGGATGCGCAGGAAGCGTCGTTTAGGTGATGAGAGCTCAGATGGAAGGGGCCTGACGGTGAGCAGAAAGGGCAGAGCGGCCCGAGTCCCTGATTCACACGAAAATTTTAAAATTTTGAAAAATTCAAAATTACCCTTTACATAAAAGTGCATTTCCTAGCACTTTAAGGGGATTCAGTATAATTAATACACCACCTCATTAATCCTTACTACTAATGAATGTAGGGGTATTCTCACTACATCAGGCCCTTGCTAAGCACTTTTTAAATATTCCACCTCTGAGTAGCACCCTTACTACCTATTTTACAGATGAGGACACTGGAGTTCAGAGAGGTGATGTGCCTCATCTAAGGTCACGTAGCGTCAGAGCCTGCAGACCCGCTCGTCTTTAACAGTTACCTTGTATTACAGCAATAGTATTAAAATGAAAAATATCAGAAGCTTTTCAAAGGATAGCATTATTACTCCAGACCTTTCCTGGAGGGAGTGCACTTCTTTAAACTCCAAGCTCATTAACACAGCTCCTGTTTCACTGGGGAGCTCACAAAATCCTTACGGGAAGGAGCGGAAACGTGATCATTCAGTCCCGAAGTGGCCTCCTTAGTCACCAAGTCTGATTAAATTCCACGTTCTGAGGGCCAGACGCCCAGCACGGTAGGATCTGGCAGCATGAGGCTGCTGCACTATGCACTAACTGAAGTAGAGAAGGGTTTTCAAAGTGAACTAGACGGTTTTTGGAGGCTAGGCAGGGAACGGGCGAGGCTCAATTATGGGTGCAATTCCTTCCATCTCTTTCCTGGTGGGCAAACCTAAGTTCTTTGGTGCAAAGCTCCCCGTAAAGTAGGGTAGATGTTTTGTGCTGTCAAGAGAAAGAAACATGGGTTGCTGGTGAGCAAACCAAGTGGTAGCTAACGGAATCCTTAAAGAAGAAGTTCAAAGAGACATGCAGATGGAAACAGACTCCATCGGTCCGTGATGCTTTGGGAGGTCGGGGTGGGAGAGGTCCGAGCTGAGTGGGGCGGCCGTGCCTGTCGGAGTGGCTGCCACGCACTGCTGCCACTTCCTGTTTTTGCCTGCGGCGTCGGGACAGGGTGTGGTTTTGTGAGCACACCACTTATGACTCCTGACGTGTCCTCCTCCTCTTTTTCCATCCCACAACAGCAACTGGTTTCCCTTCTCCTCAGACCCAGAGCCTACGTCTCAAAATGATGCCTCTTTGTCAAATTCTAAAGATGGAACTCTGGAGTGACAGAAAAATCCCCTGTAAACACTATGGACAGGGTGTGCTGTTCTTGGGTATTCTGGGCTTCACCCCTGCAGGAGTGATGCATTTGGGGTTTCAGCCCCTACCTGTCTCCATGGCAGTGATGCACATGGAGAGACAGGGAAGTTAAGGGTGCTGCACCGTGGGCCCGTGGCCCTCCCTCCCCCAGCCCGCCAGGTAGTGCCATGCTGGGTGAGCTGCGTAGCCTTTGTGGACTGCAGTTTATCTGCAAAATGGGCATGGTAAGTAGGGTTCTTAACGGATCCCCATGAAACAGTGCATACTTCATAAATATCTCCTTTTTCTAACCCTTTAAAAACGTAAAGGCCATTCCCAGCTGGCTAGTCATACTGAGAGAGGCTGCAGGCAGTGTGGTCTGCAGGCTCTGGTTTGCTGACCCCTGACATGGACATAGGTCACGATGCTGTACCTGATGGGCAGCCTTCCAGCCCACCAGCTACCACTCTCTGAGTAACAAGAATTCAAGCTAATTTTAAGAATCCAACCTTCGGGAACCGAGCGCCCCACCAGGCCGTGTGTGACCCAGAGCGGCAAGCGGAGAGGCATTCTGCCCATCCTGGAGGGGAGCATGCTGTTGAACGCTGAACAGCCAAGCTGCTCTCACGGACTGAGAAAACATCACACTGACCACCTTGCTACCTCTGAGAGCAGAATCGTCACTGTGGCGGGTGTGAGATCAGACTTCTTAGAATGTTTATAAAGTAATGAACCCAGGGCTCCAAAGGGATGCCACACTTTCCCTGGCAGCACTTAGCTTCTCAGCACTGGGCTGGCTGCCAGTCAGCTGGGAAAGGACTGAGCGCTCAGTGTACACACCTGCACCAGTATGCACATGCCCACACGGGTGTGCAAGCACCCTCACAGGTGTGCAATGCTCTCATGGGTGCGCATGTGCCCTCATGGGTGCGCAATGCTTTCAGAGGTGTGCCCGTGCTCTCACAGTTCTGCATGTACCCACACTGTGTGCACGCACACCCCTACCTCTCAGGCCAAGAGAACTGACTTCTTGGAACCCCTTATCAGAGGCATCTGAGATGACTCACCAGCTAAGCAACTGCTTACTTTCAAAGACAGTGGGCGGGACTTGCCCCTTACACTTGGTAACTGTTTTTGTGTATAAAATAAGCCTCATTTTTAGCAGCTAACCACTTGTCCATTTCCCTGTTTCTGAAAAGATTCTTAATCCATGAATTTCAATAGGGCCCAGCGGTGGCTGCTGCCCCTTCTGCAAGCATTTCCAGTGCTGGCAAGCCCGGGTGCCATCTCCCTCCCAGTGTCATTATTCCCACACAAGAGCCTCAGACGCAGTGATCCTGCTGCCAGCTGAAGGACAGCTTCCTCTTCAGATCATTTCTAAGGAACAGTGACCATGACTCAAAGAATTTTAAAAACAAGTCACTGACGGACAGCATGGAAGATGAACGGAACTGCACCCACGGGCCTCCCAGGTCGTCCGGAAGACCAGGCTGTCCCACTGACTTCCTCCTAACCACCCCATTTTTACATCACACGATCCAATCTGGCCTCTTCTTAGGAGGCAAAGAGCTGACTGTGTGGAGGGCAAGGAGAAGACAGCTTAACGTTCACAAGAAATAACTTGATAAATATCACACTGATCACCCCTGTAACCTGGAAGAGCAAAATTATCACCGTGGTGGGCAAGAGTCAGACTTTTTGGAATATATATAAAAGAATAAAGCAATGATGGTTCAAGTACACGCAGAGAATGTGTTTACAAAGGAAGGCTTAAGTCTCATTCCAATTCAGTAGAATTTGCAGAAAAAGAGCCCTCAGAGGTATGCTGATTATTTAAGAGTACAAGCCTCCTGATGGAACGAGAAGCCCGTTGGTGACACATAGCAATGATCACGCCTGTAACATCTGCATGGGACTTAGGGCCTGTGCTGGTGGGTCTACAGCTCTAACTCCACCTCCATCCACCCGTCCTGCAGACGCAATCATAGAACACTGAGTGGGGAGACAGAAGGGACCTGCCAGTCTGATGCTAGTTTACAGAGACCCTCGCTTTTTAGATTTACCCCTATGGGCACTTACTGGTTTGTTGGTAAGACAGTCACAGACAACACTGTGTTGTCTCTTTTTGGTGGCAGGATGGTGATCAGTAGTCCACAAAGGGAAATATTAAGAGAGGGAGAGACTCACCTGCAGGTGAAACCATCAATCTGCCCAGAGGGAAGGGAATCGCTGTGAACTGACAGTGACATTATTGTCCTTTCTGCGAATAGCAATCTAACAGCGAGTAGCCTTTCAGCAAAGCAGTCTAACCTCCTACAGCATCTCTTAGGTCTCTGAGCTGTTTTGACTTTTCAAATGAAGGAGGCATTCCCAGCAAAGTGACCAAGGGCATCGAGTCCCGTGCCGACCGTGTGACCCGGTCGCCGCACCTCCACGACCTCCTTAAAGCTGGATGGTGAGCTACACCTCAGGGGGATTTTTTTCCCCTCTGATAAGTTTGCAACACTTATGGGAGCTGTTTTGCCCTAAAGCTTTGCTTTTGGTTTTACAGAACCTAATTCTTGTTCATTCATTCGTTCACTTCAGTGTAACTTTATTGAGAATCGGTCCTAGGCAAGCACTGCTCTAGATCTCGTTGGGGGTAAGGGGACGATTTGAACGAGGCGAATTAGACGTTAACCCTGTCCTCGCAGGGCTGAGTTCAGCAGGAAAGGTAAAATATGCATGCCTAAATAATGGAAGTGATACTTGTTAGTAAGATAAAGATTACACGGCCTGGGAGGGTCACAAGACCCTTCTGGAGACGGCATGTGCCCTGGGCCTTACAGCACCGCCAGGATTCAGAAGCCCAGACACTGCATGGGAGCAGGGTGGTGGGAAGGGTGAGACAGTGGGCACAGCGCAGGTGGCGTCTGCAGGGAAGAGGGAGGCTGGCGAGGCTGAGGCCCAGGTGGGCTGCAGGGGGAGGAGGCAGACAGCGCCCACTGCTCACTCCAGCTCTCAGGGTCTCAGCATCTACCCTGGAGACATGCTATTCTTCTCAAAGTTTTCTGTAGGAATGAGGAAAAGGAAAAAGTCTCATGGCACTGGTTTTAAGTTCTCCAAAAAACTGTTCTCTACTAGTTTCTGCGCTAAAAGCACATGTTTGAGTCCAATCTTCCCCCACAGACGGTGTCACTCCCCAGAGTAGCCGGGGTCTGCAGCTCCTGTGTTCCCTCCCCAACTGGGTAATGCACACACACACAGACGCAACGCCCCGTGTGCACGTCCATCCCATTTCTAGTCACATTTATGTTATTATTTCTGGGGAATTTTCTTCCATGTCATTACATGTAAGTCTCTTTGACTCTTTCAAACAGCTGCCTAATATTCTATTTTATGGAACTGCTATGATTACTTAGCCAATTTTTTAATAAAGGACTTGGTGTTATTTGATTTTGCTACTGCTAGGTTGTTTCTTTCTTTTGACATATAGCTGATATACAGTCTTATATTGGTTTCAAGTATACCACACAGGGGTGCACCAGTCACCCACATTAAATCCTCACCCCTACTCATGCGGTCACTATCTGTCAGCACAGGAAGATGTTACAGAACCCTTGGCTATTCTCCATGCTGTACTACTGTCCCCATAACAAACTTATGTTGATGGAGAATCTCTGTGTCCCTCACCTCCCCACCCACTCACCTCGACCCCACGGGACCACCAGTTCCTTTTCAGTGTCTGGGAGTCTACTGCTATTTATTGCTAGGTTTTTAACTCTTAAATATACAAAAGTTTAGTTAAATCCTTAGAAGGAATTAAATCCAAGGGCTCCTGAGAGCTGTGGGAAATCTTAAACAGCACACGAGACCAAGTCAGGCATAGGTAAGCTATGGCACCTCGGAGCAGTTTGGAAGGCTTACTGGTCTCGCACACATTAGGCACTGCTTCCACTTGCTGCGACCAGGAGCCTGGCCACCTCATCACCACAGTTTGGAACACACGATGCTCTGACACTGTTTTCATTACACAAAGGTGATGGTTCTTGACGGAGTGGTAGAATAATTCAGGAATACCGACTGACTTTCCCAGGTGATTTTAAAGCTAAAGCCTTAACCTGCAGGTATCTATTACAAAGAACAAGATTCCTCTCACGATGTATGCTAAACATGCAAGTTCGGTTTCCAAAGAAGGCATCACGGTGAGGCAGAAATAGTGCAGAGCACACCGACCTGCAGTGAGGCAGCCTGGATGGGACCCCTCATTTCTAAGTCGTTACTGAGCCCCAGTCTCTCCATCTGTAAAACGGGGCTATGCGTACTTCACAGTGTCGTTGGTGGGGATTGAATGAGATGACATGGCATATGTAGTTACCGTTCAATAAATGTCAACCGTCGTTTTGGTGGCTACCTAGCTAATCCTTGAGCAAACACTCACCGCATGGTGTTCCTAAGTGCTCCGGGTCTGGTGCTCACACACACACACACACACACACACACACACACACACACACACACACTCTCTCTCTCTCTCTCGTTCACCTTGTCCCCCAGGCTGGGACTATTAACAGATGTCTTCTTGTATCTGCTTTGCAAAGTGCTTTTAGGTACATTGTCTCTTACTCTCACAACCAGTACCTGAGAGAGAAAATGGTGAACAAGATCCAAAGAAGTCTGGAATTAAAATCCACCAAATTAAAATTTAAACCATTGTTTTAGACAGATTATAATGCAATTTTACAATTATCATGTCAAACAGACTGTTTATAAACTCAACATTTAAAAAAAACTATGATATCTCTTTATGCTCTCAGAACTGTCATGAATTACATCCTCCTTTTTCGTGGTTTTAAACATATTATTAAAATAATAATAAATAATAATACTTGCTAAGGAGTTGTAGAGAGACATGCGGCATCTATTCCTTTATCGGATTCTGAGTTTCGTACGAGGCTGCTCATCCATCGAGCGCTATGAAGAGGTATGGCCTAGAAAGGTTCATTTCCTGTAACGAGGGTCTGTAACAGAAATCTTTAGAAATGTATCTTTTCCGTTTGGGACTGGGGTGGGGGAGAGGGTTATGTGGAATGAAGCGAAACAAAGCCCACCCTTCTTCCTTGTCAATGTTCACTTTTAATCCCTAGTTGTTATGATGGAATTATGGGGAAGCTGTTAAAAAGGTCAGCGACAGGTGAGGAAGGCGGTCCCTTCAGCGCCCACTGCCTTTTCTGCGGACCCCCACTCTTGCGAAAACTCAACTCAACAGGGGACTTTTACCCGGAGGCACCGAGTACAGCCCTGTTTCTCCCCACAGAGGCGTGAACCTCAGAACAATAACAGACGGATGTCCCACTTTCACATTCCTTGTTCCTCAGATGGAATAAGACTTCAGAGTTCAGGAAAACACTAAACCTAACGGCATCCTTACAACAGGGCAGAACTCGCTGACTCTGAGTCAGATGTCGTTAAACAGGGATGACAGCTCCGAACTCATCCAAGAAAACGTCGCCACCAGCTAACTGCTGGATGCCCCAGCGAGGACCCGCGTGGCGCCAGTGGGTCGCGGGGAGCCTGCCCGCTGCTTTCTGATGCAGCCTGGAGAGGTGTCGGCTCCTCTCCCGAGCCAGCCACGCGTGTCAGGAGCAGGGCCCTGAGCCGGCGGAGCACCTCGATCCCGCCCACCACCCCTGGGCTTCGAGCAGCCGCAGGGGCACCTGGTTCTGCAGCACAGAGCCCGTGTTCCGAGGGAGGGGAGCTCCACGCTGTGTGGACAGTGTGTGCGTCTGGGTCTCACACAAGTACGTCCGTGAGCTTCAGTCTGAAGATCTGCTGTGTTGGGCTTGCTATTCATGTGCCTTGCAAACCACCAAGTGCATATAACAGTTTTCTCCAAGGGAAATTCTTCCTACAGCTACAAAAATCAGGTTTATCCAGTTGTTTGCTTCAGTCAGAAACTGAAGAGTCATGAGAGAAGAGATCAAATACCCCTGGACCAGTATAGTTAAAAATCTGCTGAATTCCAGGAATGGTCGAGCGAATGGAAGAACCCACCCCTACTCCCTCCTGCTACCCCAACGGAGGGAACAGAACCGCTAGGATAGTAAGAATATGAGAGGAGACAATGATAACAACATTTCAGAAGCTGGAAAGTAGACCAAGCTGGGTTTCCAAACTGGCAGTGGAAAAAGCTGAGGCCAATCCGATTCACACCACAGAATTCCCAATGGCCCTGGAGGGGCAATAAAATACAGAGGGTGGGTTGGACTTCTTTCAAGAAACAGCTAGATTCCCCAGACCAGGTGACTACTCCATAAAGCTGAGCGATGGGCTACTCCTCTCCCACCCCAGCAAAAGATACATTCTCTGGGAAGTATAAAATTATAACCCTCTGGGCGAGGGACTCAACACAACTTGTTGGGGAGTGGGTGCCATAAAGAAAAGTAGGACCGGGTGAATGCCCGCACACTGACGAATTCACCCCACCGCCCCCAGGGGGCTCCCCACAGGTGGCCACAAAGCCCAGGCCCTCCAGGCAGGTGACGGCAAGACCTCCTCTGGCCGACCAAACAGCCAGAGAGTCGTACCCGGCGGCTTTCTGCACAAAAGGCTACCGACGGCACTTCTGGTGAAACAACGGGCCCCACTCCTGTGAGCATGTCTGCTGCCCCCATTCTCGGATAGAGTGGGTGGAGGAGGGCCACTAGAGCCTGAGGAAAGATTCTAGAATGACAAGAGTCTGAAACAAGTAAGAAGATCAACTTGCACCACAGGAGAATTTGGGTTGTGGGAAACTATCGGACAAATGGCACAGTTTATTCAACAAATAAACTGCATAGAAAAGAAAGAAGTGGAAAATGGGGAAACTTAATAGATTAAAAGAGACTTAAAACACTTATTTACCAATTGTGCTCTGTGGACCTTATTTGAGAATTGGAACAATACAATTGTTTTTTAAAAAATGAGATAAAATCAGAGCAATCTATATACTGGTATGGATATTGATGATATTAAGGAACTGTTGTTAATTGTTTTTAAGTCAATAGATTTTATGTAAGGAATGTCAAACGTGAGTCTTCCTGCTGCCAGTCACCTTAGTTCCTCCCAAGTCTGGATTGTAACCTTAAAATTGACTTCTGCTCAATCTAACGTTTTCAGTCAGCCAGCCTAAAATTCTTTTAGTTGGGATTCTTTGGCCTCCACTTGGATATGGACATACTTCAAAAATTCCCCACCTGCAATCTCTGGGATCCTATTTCTTCCAGCAATTTACTTTAGGGCCTCAGTTAGAGTCAGAGTAGACAGGTCTGCCTAGTTCTCGCTATCAGGCACACTCTAAACATGACTAAGTTCAAATCATATTCACTCCTATGACATCACACCCTGGAGAGCATTGGCAAGTGCCAATACCTCAGCTTTGAACAACTGACTAGCGTGTCTGTCATAGTTTTAGCAGGCTGGTCTTGTAGTTCTTTCCCACAGATCTAACACCGTTGTTAGTATTTCCAGTGTGACATATTATTAGGTTTTAGCAGCCCTTATGTTTTAAAGAAATGATATGCTAGCTGGGATTTGCTTTAAGACAATTCAGTGAGTCTCAGGGCGCATGGAGCATGGGAATCTTTTATACTCTTCTCTCTGCTTTATGTCTGAAATTTTCCATAACAGAGAAAAATTATCATTAGAATCCTCACAGAAAACAATGAAACCACAAAACAGAAACAACAAAAAACATAAAAAAGGAACTTTCGAAAAAATTTTAAAACCTCTTGTAAATGAAAAGTAATAATACAAATAAAATATTCAATAAAGAGTAGGGAAAAAATTGAGGCCATATGAAAAATTATAGAAATGAAAATAAGGAAAAGAATAAAAAATTAAAGGACTAGTCCAGAAGGTCCAAAATCTGCATAACAGTTGCAGAAAGAGAGAAAAGAGAAAGAGGAGGAAGGAATCCATCCACACAATAATGCAAGAAAATGTACAAAATCTGAAGACCATGAATTTCTAAAAGAAAAGGATGCAACCAGCTGCCTGACACAATGGGTGAAAACTGGCCCATGTTAAGACACGTGAAACTGCACAGCATTGGGCCAGAGATGTGGCATGTTTCCAGAAGAAGCAAAACAAAACCAAAACACTGGCTGTATGTGAAAGTTCAGAAGCACCTGGGACTTCACAGCAGAAAAAAACAGAACGCACTGTAGCAATACCTTCAAACTACAAATGGCAATTATTGACAATTAGAGTTCTATATCCAGCCAAACCATCAATCAAAGGTGAGGGCAGAATAAGAACACTATTTAGACACGAAGTCCTCAAAAAGTGTATGCCATCCATCCTCTCAAGATGTGAACCCAGACAACGAAAGCAAGGGGGTGAATCCAGAAGGAGAGAGAAATGGAATACGGGGAACAGATCCAGCAGAGAGGAGAGGTGAAGGGACTCCCAGAAGGCAATGAGAGAAGGACATTCCAAAATAAGTCTGGTCTCCGGCCTCAGTTCCCCCATCCGTGACAGGGGATGACAGGAGCCGTCTCTCAGATCCACAGGATTTGGCAGCGGGCACAGAGTGGCAGGAGTTGTTGCCTGCAAAGAACTGACTCTTTCTGCTACATTAACACGTTACCATAACAAAAAATCAATCTGCGTAAAACACGTTTCTGAACTGAACTTATTTCCAGCTTTGGAATGACTGAAAATAGAACCATAGGGTTTTGGAGATTGGCAGGGCCCTGATATTGTTTTAGTGCACTTTCCTCACCTCAAAGAGTAGGAAATTGAAGCTCAGAGTGGCTAACTATCTTGCTTAAGATAACACAGCCATTCAGCAGAGCTGGGACTGGCAGCCAGGTGCCCTCCTGTCAGTGCGAATTGAAAGTGCAGCTGCACAAGCCACATCTGTGGTTCCCCCAAGGGTCAGTTTTATACATGTGGAAGAAAAGCACCATGGAAATACTTTGTCTAACTCTTCATTTTACCCCAAAACCTGGCACTTGGCTCAAGTATACATAAACAGGAAGGTCACATAGAAAGATCCACCCAGAGCAATAAAGAGTGGAGGCTACAGCTGGGTTTACTGAGTCAGGTTGACAATAAGAAAGAACATGTATTGAATTCTCTGCATTGTTTTAATTCTAGGAAGGCTACCTCTGGTGGGTTTACACAAAAAAGCAAGACTACTAATCCCTTAGGGATGTAGACCGCTATGGCGCACCAAGGATGGGCGTTTCTGATCCCTGAGTATCAGGGTGGGTGGCTGTGCACTGCCATCCACCCTCTAAGTCTTTCTTAGGGAGTGTGCACACAATTTTCAGGATTAGGAAAATGATGCTGTCATCAAAATGATCCAGCTGAGGACGACTGAGCGAGACTCAGGAGGGGCATGAATGTGGGCAGGAGCCAAGAGGTGAGGTCCTGGGAAGGGGAGTTTCCTCCTCGCTTCCTGGGGAAAGCACCCCTGAAACTCTCTGAGGTTCGAGATGGGAGGCAGGCTGGGTGAGAATCCTCCTGGTGTCAGTTCTGTCATCTGTCTTCATCTTACTCCAACTGAAAATAAGCCTTCTGTGCCTCTGCAGAAAGTCCCATTCAACAGAGTGAGAAGAATGAATTTTAAAAAACTGCCTATTTTCTTTTCATTGGCTCTCAGAAGAAAAGCACATGCTAACTTCTCATCTTTACAACCCTAAAAACCTCTACACTTCTTGAATATTCACTACAAACAAATTTGCAAGTACCTTTGCCTATAGGGCAAATACCACAGTGGTGGCTGGTGGGATAAAATACCTTTTAATACTTTGACCATTCAGCTGAGATTTCAAGGGACAAGAGTCCAACTATGTAAAAAACAACTCTATTTTCAAATCTCTTAATCCATTTTAACAAATACTTTTGATTAATAAAAAGATTTTGTTTCTACTTTCTTATAAACATTTGGGTGCATCTTGGAAAAATCATCAAACAATATAAAGGTATGTATGCGTAATTGCCAACTCAGGAAACACATAAAAAAAAAACTGGAAATATTTTGAATTTCTTCTGTGTATCAACAAAAACATACAGAAAATACAGTTTTCAAATAGAAGCACTGCAGTGCCAACACTCACAGGAAAAGCAGGATGCCAGTGTTTGCCAGGGCAAAGGCGAGGCCCAGGATCCCGCTGCCCATGATGGCGTTGCTCAGGTTGAAGACAGACATGCCCAAGGACGTGGTGCCCGGGGTCTGGAGGGGAGACGGACACTCACAGTGAGGCAGGACCGTCTGCGCAGAGCTCACCACACCGAGCTTTTAAAGCACCATGAGAAACCAGCACAGAAACAAAAACCCAGGAAATGCTTCATTAGTGACCTACTTATTTCTCTTATGAGTTTCAGGTGAAAATATCTAAGATCTGAGAATACTCTAGCAAAAATAGATGGCTACGTTTCTGGTACTACACCACGTGAATAAAAGTGTACCAATTTATGTGATAAAAAAATAAGCATGTTGTTATTTATACTCACATATTCATCACATTTCTCTTTATCCAAATGGCTATTGGTGAGGCTTCTTCTACTTTCTTGGTCAGAAATAAACTTGCTGTAAAGACATATAAACAATTTAACTTCATGATATTGAGAGCTGAACATTATGGGTAAATAATTTATTTATTCCTTCCCAAGACCCCACACACGAGAAGTCATCGGTCAGTCGCCACGAGCTCACAGCCCTAGTCCGCCACCCTCCCTACTTTTTCGTTTTGTTTTGCCGGCACTACTTGTCTACCTTCTTGTTTTGCCAAATAAACTCTTAAATGCTCTAAAGGCAGATACTTTGCCCCATTTGTCATATCCTTCACTCTGCTCAGGACAAAGCAATACAAATGAGCAGGTGCTCCTCCTGAGATGAGATGAAGGACAACCGCCAAGTCAAAGAGAAGGACACACTTTGAATCATTTTAATACCAACAAACTTAAACACTCACTATAAGTTAACTTCTATGTAGATTTTTCTCTAATTGAAAATTATAAAATGTCAAGAATATTATAAAGCTGGCATTTGAAAGAATACTGGAGGCAGGATTTCCTCTGAGCTCACATTCTTGGTGTATAAAGTTGTTAAAGAGGAATTCCCTCTCCCCTGCAAAAAAGAAAACATTGCTCCTCAAACATCCCTTCAGCACCTGCTACAGGCAAGTCACCAGACCAGATAATGAGATACGGCGGGAGGCAGTCAGTGACGCAGACACCAAGCTATGGGAGCTCAGACTAGGAAAGTATGTGGGGGCGTGGCGAGGGGCAGAGCTAGGGCTTCAAGAAGTATGCGATGTAGAACCTGAGTTCGAATCCTCACTGGCTCTGAGGGCCTGGGCATGCTAGCTCAGTTTCCTCATCTGTGAAACGGGAGTAACACTATTACACTATCTCATAATGTTACTGGTAGAACTAAAGGAGAGGGCAAGTGTAAGACGGCACGGACAGCACGGCTCCAGCCACAGGAAGAGCGGCAGAGGTCAGCCATTCCTCTGCATGTGAGGAATGGGACTGGGTGGGTTCAGGAATGACTCAGACTGCATGGAATACACCACACACAGATATACAGAAGCTCTAAGAACCTGAAATGCACTCAGGATTAATATCAGAACCTTACCGCCTAAACTTCTAATTTTTAAAAAATTCTGCATTAAGAAAACAAGTGCTCCTGTCAAAGAAAATCCCTTCACAGCAAAGTGCTACATTGTTAGTACACATTACAGATGCTTTTTACCTCTTCTGGAAATTTTATTATCTGGTCTGAGTAAAAACTTGTGACTTTTCACTAATAAATATAAAGCCACTTGAACTGTACTATTCTGAAGAAGCAGATATCTTTAAACCATACAGTTATCTTCATAGGCTCTTCTGAATGATGCTATATGTAACAAAAATACATTTTTAATGAAAGATACATATTTCATCAGGGTTGGTTTTATCTATCTCCTCTTTTGTCTCTAATCCAAGGGGTCTGGCTTCTCCTGGCATCACCTGTCCAAGCTTGCATTACTTGCTAGAATAAAGGACAGGCAACATACACAGGACGCCCGGCCCCCAAGAGCCCACCTGGACTCAGCACCCGCACTGGCATCAGCCTGCCCAGCTGCTGGCGTGGCCAGGACAGGTGGAAGCAATCCTCGCCTTGGGGTTGTGGGACCTGGCGACCCAGGGCCACGGCGGCCAGCAGAGCGGGGCCGGCAGACCAGAGCCGAATGGGCAGAAGCCACGGCTCAGCAGACTGGGCCAGCTGGGGTCAAGCACGGCTGCCGAGTGACCGGGGAGGCCGTTTGCCTGCCTGAGCATTTTAACTCCTTCCCCAGACCTGGGGTTCAGGCGTTTCCCTGGGGTCCCCTGCTAGGAAAGGAGCCTTCAGGCTGGCGCAGGCAGCCCAAGGGAACAGGGGTGCCAGGCTCCCCAGCTGACCTGCCTGCCTCTGAGAGGCCGGCTGAATGGCTAACTGTAATGACCAGATCTTCATCCACAAGGCCCCTGTTCTCGTGAAGGGACTAGTTCCTTGTTTCCTAAGGAGAATTTCTGTTAGTTTTAAATTAAGGGAAAAGCCCAAACACTTTCAGACAAACTATGTACAATGCCAATAAACTGCCAGGTTGGTGGCCAGGGAGAAAGGGACACAGGCACCGTGACACGGGGCCACCATGGGCAGCCGAGGGCGAAGAATGAAGGCCCTGCCTGCCTGCAGCTTCTTCCTGCCGAGCTTCCGGAGCACAAGAATGAAGCTGAGGTACAGATGGTTTAACAAGCAGCCCTTAGAGAGCCCCCTGAAACACAACACACGTCAAAGAGCTCCTGGACTCGGCCTCCTCCCTCCACCTTCTGCAGCAAGACTTCCTAACAGGGTTTCCCCCAGCTCGGCCGCTGACCCCCAGGGACGTCTCCAGGACAAGTCCTTCCCCCTGCAGTCCCAGCTACCACTTATTTCACGTTGTGTCAACGTCCTGATCTTCACTCCCCCTGCTCCCCAGATCTTCCAAGAGGGAGTGAACTCTGAGCAGAGGCCAGTGCCGGCCGAGAACAGACACGGAAAAGCTAGCGGGAAGCCACTGTCCCCTCGGGAGACCCTCCATCCTCAGCCAGCACCTGCCAGTTTGAAGCCCTCCTACACTCTGGTTTGAACTGAGTTTTCCAATCTGACATCTTCACCGTTCGGCGGCAGACTTGCCCCAGATGGCTGTGCAGCGCCCTCGGCTCCTCGTAGGTCCCGGCCCGCATGCAGCAGCAGCTGGGGGACCCTGGCTAAGCCCGAGGTGCACCTGCTGCCGAGTGAGGGAGCGACCGGCTGCAGGGAAACCCGCCCGCAAGGGCCAAGCGCTTAAAGCCCCTTTGCTGTCTGCTTCCAACCTTCTCTTCTCGTTTGTCTTTAAACCTTGGCTTTGTATTTCTGTAAACTTTAAAAAAAAACAAAAACAAATTACAACCAACCCTTTCTGTATGGAAAAGTCCATTCAAAACAACTAGGTCAAGCTGTTTATCACAAGCTTCTGTCATCATACCATGTAAAAAGTATGACTGGGTGTTAAAAAGCCATTGACCTCTGTCAATGAGACTGAGCTACGATTTCTCTTACTGACTTAAAAATGGGCTATGGGAGAAGGTGCCTTTGACATGTGGTCCCAGGACAACCAGTATTATTACAGAAGAGTTTTCACTGGGCTTGTCTGTACCCATAAAGCAGAGTTCAAGCAACTCTGAGGTTGCCAATTTTTCTGCAAATGAAACAAAGCCAAGCAGAAGCCTGTGGTGGGTGTCACGGTGGCCTTTCACACAAAGGCCTGGAAAAGGGTGTGGGGGTCAGACCGAGGTGGTGCGAAGGGAGGTGAGCGATACAGAGCCGTTATTTAAGACCAGAAATAAATCAATGACAACCCCATTAAGGATGAATTGTACAACAGGAAGATAATCTTATTTTAATCTCTACCAATAAGTTCTTATTAGATGATAGTGTTTCATTTGAGGATTCATGACACAAAAGAGAGGAATGAACCTGAATGACCTCTCCTAGTTCTTTCCCTGAAATTCCTACGTTCCATGAAAAAGGGAGAGAGAACGGGAGGAAAGATGCTGGTAACAGAGACTGGAAAACAGGGAGAATTAAAGAAACGCAGGTATGGAAGTGAAGATGGGGAGGGAAGCACAAGCCTTGCATGGTGGATAAACTCTACTGGGAACAGGAGAAAACAGGCTCTAATTATGACAGAAGAGAACTTCTCGCTGGGAGAGCAGCGAGGGAGGGTCCCTGACCTGGACAAGTGACGGACTCTTCTTCCCTAGGGTGTCAGATTTGTATCAGTGCTTTTAACCGATAAGGGCTTTTCTCCTACTAAAAGGCTTGCTACTGCCAGACACTGAGCCAAGTACTTCACATGGATTTTCTCATCAATTTCCACAGTAACTGTATGTGGGCAGTGCTATCATCAACCCCGTTTTAGGGGGATGAAGCGACTTCACCCAAGTCACATCACTGTGAACAAACCTGCGGAGCCAGGACTTGAGCCTGAGCTGGCTGAATGCAGAGCCCAGGCCTTAGCCTACAGGCAGGACGGCCCTTGATATTCCCCAACCCCCCACGAGGTTAGGAGGTGTTATCATCCCTGTGTTACAGCGATGGGACTGAGGCTGAAGCACAAGGTCATGTGGGGCCAGGATTCAATACAAGTCTGAATCCAAGCCGTGCACTAACTGCTCTCTGGCTCTGTCCCTCTCCTCTAACAAATACTGAGTGATGACCACCCCATACCTGGAGCTACTGTCCTATCATTACAAGGTACAAGAGATACAAAGATGACTAAGATGATTCCTTCTCCAAGCTCACACCAAGAGGGCAAGTGTCGAGCTTGCCTCTCACAGTGATGGGCCTCAGCCGGGAGCCTGCAAGAGCTGAGCACCTCAGGTGCCACCAAGACCAGCCAGAACCAGAAGCTGCAGTTTGACAAGGTTCCCAGGTGGTTCGTGTGCACATTAAAATGTCAACAGTAGACATTCTGAAAGGCTTTGCTGTTCCGGATATAGAAATCTGACTACACCCCAAAATTAGGGCGTGAAATACAACACCTGCGCTGGAATAAAGGCATGTGTCCTAATGCCAAATGGCTCCACTCTGTTCTCACCTAAGCTTAAAAAAATGAATGTTACGGTACCCCAGTGGGGAGCTTCCTGCCAACGCTGTCAGAGGCCAGGTAATCAGATCAGCGTTTCCCCGACTTCCTAACGGGGGCTCTCTAGCCACCGTCTGGGGAGATGCCTGTCTTAGGTTCATGCCCCTGGGCCAGCGCTCCTCCCACCAGTGCGACAAAGCTGCCAGTGTGAGAGGTATGTAGGTGCAGCTTCTGCAGGAATCATGGTAGGAGTCTTCCTTAAATTTTTACTTACCGTTTTGGCTTCAAGCTGTAATGTTTTCATTTTAATTGTCCCAGAGCCAGCAATGAAGCAAGATTCATGAAGTGTGTCACGAAAGGGGAGGGACACTAGGTAAGGAAATGTATCCCCTGGGCATTAGCAACAGGGGAACCAAATCCGCAGAGGGAGTGGTCAGCCCCCCGTGGTGCCAGCTCTCTGCCCTTCGCCCTCTCCAAGGAGGACCTCACCCAGGAGAGGCGTCCGAGTCGGGGCGAGAATGGGGGCCTCCACCTGAAGCAAGCAGTCACCGCCTCAGAAACGTAGTATTTTTAGTAAGTAAGCTTTTAAGATGAAGTTCAGAATGACTGAATATTATAAATGACTCACTTTAAGGCCCTCAAGGTTTGCCTTGCTTTGGAATGCAGCTTTGTTATAAAACCCCCATGTCCTACTAGACCTGCTCATGAACCGGTTAGAATCCCGGTAAGTAAGGGCTGGCGGTGACAGAAAGCCACAGGAGCCTAGAGCACAGAAGGGCCTGGTAGAGGCTAACACAGCAGTAAAGGCTAGCTTTTCCACTAGCACCCGAGCATTACAATCAGACATGCTTCCAGACACGCCTGTGTGTGCCCTTCAGAAAGTTATTTTATCTCTGAGCCTGTTTCATTATTTGTGAGCTGAATTTAAAAATTTTCCTTACTTGCGAAAGAATACTCTACATGATGTTACAGGGAAAATGGTAATTAAGTACAAATACCTGGCACTCAAGAATGGTAGTTATTATTAATAATCACTCAAAGGTGAAAGAAGCAATGGGATCGACAATAAGAAACATCACAATATATTCGTAAATGACAGATCCAATAAAGGATTGATATCCAAAATATATAAAGAGCTCATGCACCTCAACAAACAAGCAGCAAATAATCCAATTAAAAAATGGGCACAGGATCTCAACAGACACTTCTCCAAAGAAGAAATTCAGATGGCCAACAGACAGATGAAAAGATGCTCCACATCACTAATCATCAGAGAAATGCAAATTAAAACCACAATGAGATATCACCTCACACCAGTAAGGATGGCCACATTCAAAAGACAAACAACAACAAATGTTGGCAAGGTTGTGGAGAAAGGGGAACCTTCCTACACTGCTGGTGGGAATGTAAACTAGTTCAACCATTGTGGAAAGCAGTATGGAGGTTCCTCAAAAAACTCAAAATAGAAATACCATTTGACCCAGGAATTCCACTTCTAGGAATTTACCCTAAGAATGCAGAAGCCCAGTTTGAAGAAGACAGATGCACCCCTATGTTTATCACAGCAGGATTTACAACAGCCAAGAAATGGAAGCAACCTAAGTGTCCATCAGTAGCTGAATGGATAAAGAAGATCTGGTACATATACACAATGGAATATTATTCAGCCATAAGAAGAAAACAAATCCTACCATTTGCAACAACATGGATGGAGCTAGAGGGTATTATGCTCAGTGAAATCAGCCAGGTGGAGAAAGACAAGTACCAAATGATTTCACTCATCTGTGGAGTATAAGAACAAAGAAAAAACTGAAGGAACAAGACAGCAGCAGAAGTACAGAACCCAAGGATGGACTAACAGTTACCAAAGGGAAAGGGACTGGGGAGGATGGGTGGGAAGGGAGGGATAAGGGGGGTAAAGGGGCATTATGATTAGCACACATAACGTAGGGGGGTAGGGAGTGAGGGGCACGGGGAGGCCTGTACAACACAGAGAAGACAAGGAGTGATTCTATAGCATCTTACTGCGCTGATGGACAGTGACTGTAATGGGGTGTGGGGGGGGCTTGGTGATGGGGGCAGTCTAGTAACCATAATGTTGCTCATGTAATTGTAGATTAATGATACGATATATATACACACACACACACACACACACATATATGAAAAAAAAAAAGAAACATCACAGCACAGTAAATGATCCCTGGGTGATGACGAGGGAGCATCTAGGCTGGAGACTAAACCTCTAAGGACATTTAGGGGAGGGAAAAGGGGCAGCAGGGCTGGAACTCCTGAGTGTGCAAACGAGGGCAGCTAAGTGCCACATTGGGCTTTCAATTCTACGCAGTATCAGAATGGAGAGCGGATGCTGAGAACTGACTTCTACAAAGATGCCTGGTTAGCAGACGGCCCGTTTCATCCTCCTCCATTCTAAGTCCTTGTTTGGCACCCCCTCTGCCAGAAGTGCAGCGTCACTGGTGTTCCCAGTGAGCAGGCCAGGGCGCTCCGCTCTCCTCCAGCCTCATAGGGGGCCCCCTGCTTCAAACAAGCCACACCACTAGCTCCCAAGACAGAGGGCTTCCTGCTAAGGGACCTGCATTGGGTGGCTGTGATACCAGGGCATCTGAGAATGCCCCAAATCATCAGGGGAGAAAAAAAAGGCATTTGGTCCTTCTGTTGTAACTTAGGAACACAGAACCCAAGAGGTCGAAGGACTTGCTGTAGCCACAGCCCCAGGCTTCCTTCCAGCAACCACGCTTCCCACCTGCTTCCCTCCCGCCCTGTGTCTTTTTTCTTTTCCTTCTGTCTCCTGTACTATTTCTCCAGGGTACTTTCCCACAGGGCCATTTGGGTTCAACTACTGTGATTATTATTTGAAATCTACGTTACAAACGATGCTCCTAATGATGTACTGGTAGTGTTAACACAGGAGCATTGCCAAATGCAACTGTATTTCTTGGCTAAAATATGGGCGAGGTCAGATGACACTATAACATTCAGACATGGGATGCCATGAAATTCCCAGTCTGTCTACTTAGTAAGCACAGAGTTTCTCCTAGGTTGGGGCTGGTCAGGGTCCAATGTATTTATACATTTTTATTAGACTCAACTGAAAGATTTAAAAGGATGAGTAAATTGCTTTCCTATTTGCTTCATCTGCTATTGCAGTCTATGCCCAACAGATGTCACATGAGAAATTCAAATTACATCCTCAAAGGGAGCATTACTTTAGCAATGAATAATTCAAGAGAGTAAGTGAAAACCAGAATAATATTTGAGAGACATTTCTTTTATTGGATAAAAGTGTTAATGGAAAAATACTCACCTGTTTATCTGACCATTTTCTACCTCCGTGAGATCGTTGGAGTCATTGCTAATGTTATCATCTTCGGGCACTGTCATGTTTTGCAACTCGGTCAATTCGAGTCCATTTTTGAAATGCATCATGCTTAGAAAGTATCTTTAGTCCAAAAATTAGTCCAAATTATCCTGTTCTTGGTGTATTTTCAAATGATAGCAGCAAAGATTCAATCTTGATGCCCCTAAAATGCAGCATGATGAAAAATAATTATATGTGTAAACAACACCACTGATTCAAAGTAAACCATTACAAGTAAACAAACAGTTGATTTACTACTAACTTTTACACTTTGCTACTCAATGCATTAAAGCAATCTGTGGACATCAAGTCATTGAGACTTATCTCTAAATTTTACTCCTTTCATACATCTCCCTCCATTTTTAACTATAAAACGCATCATGTCCCATAATCCATATGCTCACGTTACAAGGATGCCATGTCAGCTGGAGTCCCTTTGATGAAACTATGTTTAAAATGAAAGCAATTCAGTTACTTCAGCGTGTCCAATCACGGCAGAGTGCAGGCTGCAAGGACAGGGCACACAGGCACCTCTGATTCAGCAACCCCAGTTTAAGAAAAATGCAAATCCTCCAAAAATGGCATCATGAGGGATCAGCTCCCCAACCTGGAGGTCAAGCAGCAAAGGACAAACCTGTGTTCTGAAAGTTAGCCAACAGTTTTTTCATTGACTGCAAGGGATTAAATCAATCTCTTCAATGAAATCACTCCATGTCAGGGGATTAGGGAACTAAAAACTCATACCCAGGGGATTTTGGTTAATCCACCTAAAACTGTATTTCCTCATCAGAAAAGAAAGACTTGCAGAGTCCCTATTTTCTCCCATGGGAATGACTGTGATTCAAATTTGTCACCAAAGGAGGGGAAGAGCTTTAGCCATAGCATCAAAATAAAAAACCGGTGTCAGCAGAGGTAAGCGCCACTTCAAAGCAGGGCCTCTATATGAATGAGGCGATGGGGGCCATGGACCAAAGCAGAAGGTCTCTGAGATGTTTTACCTCCAATGGGAAACCCCTTGGGTGACATTTTGATGTTTTGTCTGATCCTGAATCCCGTAAGATGGCTCTAACCTAGGTAAGAGTCAGATCTAATGTGCCCATCTAAGCACCCTAATACATCCCAAGAAGCACTTTGCTAACTGATAATCTTTTCAGGACCCATTGAAGGTACCCTAGAATGACACTTTGTCTGGAATTTTTCTCTTCTTTTCCCCACAGCCAGGCCCCACGTTACTCCTTTCCATCTACACAGCCTCCTATTGAGAAAGAAACTTTGTGGTTCCAGGACCCTTCACAACTTCCTCTGGCAGACTCCCCCGCAGGGCCAGGGACTTTCTGCTCCCCCTGGGCCTGTCCTCTCGAGTCTCGATGCCTAAATGAAAGGAAGGGGAGGACACTAGAGACCAGCATGGATGGGGTATCCTGGAGACAAATCTGATTTGTCTGGGGCATGGTGGATGGATCCTGGAGTGCGGCCGGGGCTTCCTCCCACATCCCAGAGATAGGGGGACATCTCTGTCCCCTGCTTGTAAAGACCCTCTCCCTGTCAGCTGGGGAAAAAGAGGCTTTAAGAAAATAAAGGAAAGAAAGAAAAAAGATTACTTTCTAATACTTCAGGTTCTAGGAACCTCACCTCTCCTGCCAGGCAGGACCTGTGCTAGGAAGCTGGCAGGGGCAGCTGAGCCCCATGACTCCTGGTCCAAGGGGGCACATCTTCCAGCCAGGCTGGCAGAGCTGCAGACGGGACCATCTCTAATTCTCCTGGGACCTTCCCAGTGGCAGTGTTTACAGCTCCGTCTTTACTTTGCAAAAGCTGAGCTGCACTGATTGGCTGAACCCCACGGCCCGGGCCCTCTTTGCACAAATGGGCTAGACTTGGTAATTTCCAGCAACGTGCCACACTGGCTCCCTGCAGTGTGACACCCTCAGAGGCTGTACACTGTTCAGTGGATGGGGTTTCCAAACTGGGTCCAAGAGTCTTCTCTCCACAAACTGATAGGAAATAGGGCACTAGACAGAACTTTCCTGAGAGGAGGACAGGTTGACTAATAATAAAACCGGAACCTATTACCTGAATTTGAACTTTCGTATCAATTTCCATGTGTGTCTATACAAATAACACATGTATGTGTGTGTGTGTAAAATATGGACATGCAAAACTAACCATTTAAAGAAATGGGCCAGAAGGAGAATGAACAAGAGAAGAGAGGTGGTCTTGGCCGCTGGAATCACATCAGCACTGGGCGAAACACCAGAGCCAAGTCAACCACATAGAATAACTTTTTTTCCTTTAGCTTGAACAGAAATTTTTTTTCTTCTTTCCAGTTTTAGAGGCTAGAAGTCCGAGGTCAAGGTGTCAGCAAGTTCTGCTCCTCCCGGGCCCCTCTCTGGCTTGCAGAGGGCTGCCTCCTCTGTGTCCTCACACAGCCTTGCCTGTGTCCTAATCTCTTTTTTCTTTTTTTGAATCAGTTTTTATTGTTGTAAAATAACCTCTGAAAATCTAACTCGTTCTTGAAAATGGGGAAAATTACCAAAGTTAGTGTTTACATGTCACTAAGGCTGAAGCCACACTTAGAAAATACTGTCCATTCAAGTGATCCTATATTGATCGAGTGTGAGGCGACGGAAGGGATCTAATAGCTTGAAGAAGGTCAGGTCCAGGCATCTGAGGCAGCTTCACAGAAAAGTCACGTCTGGATTGGCTCTTGAAAAAGAGAAATGTTTTCTGACTCCAATACTGATGCGCGCTCACTATGGAATCTTCAGCAGAGACACTGTAAAAGACATTCAACCACCCCAAAATAGGCTAGTTAGATTTTGATGGATTTCCTCCCTTCTTCTCTTCCCTCTTTTTCTTTTCTCTACTTCTAGCTCCCTCTCCTTCTCTCTCTCTTTTTTATTTAACTTTGGGATTTTAGACTGTTTTTAATGTACTTTTGTTCATGTAGCACTACATTGTAGGCATTCTGAAGAACACAAGTGTCTTTTTAAAATACATACTGGTCCCTTATTAATAAATAGTACAGGTTTTCATAGGAAAGTTAGAAAATACTAGTTTACAAATGAAGGAGGAAACGAGAAAGAAAGGCAAAGCCACCTGCTATCTCAGCGAGCAGAGGCCACCGCGCACGTGGCAGGGAATGGCCATCCAGGGCTCTCTACGCAGATACACTGCCAGGCACGCAGTGGGCCCTCTATAAATATCTGTGTGCAAATACGTATACATTTACAGAAATGGAAAACGTCCCATAGAGTTTGTAAAACGTACTTTACACTCAACAAGCTACGGTCTCCTATCCAGAACCGTGTCGGTAAAGACGGCCTGGGTCACCATGACTGCACACGCCAGCTTAACCGTGTGGCTGTGCCGTAAGGTGACGCCCGCCCATCCCTGCCAGACAGCCACACCGCTGCAGACGGGAGCCTGGCAGGTGGGGACAGGGCCTGAGCCGAGACTTCTCAGTGGGGGACAACGGGGCCAAGGGTGCAGGGCAGGAAGGCTGAGCTCAAGGAACAGAAATTATCGTTTCACTGAAAGACAGGAGCAATTACCACCCCATAAAATTAATTAAAAGGCTGAATGGGGTCACTGTGTGAAGATCTCCATGTTAACCTAACCATAATTACTACCTCTCAATGCGTGTAACCGGTCACCAGTGACAGTTTCCTAAGCACAGAGGGCCTCCGACCCTTTGCCGCCGTCTTGTGAGGTCCTCTTAAGCGACATTACGGCCTTGGCATTCTTACAGGTACGCGTCACCAGCAGCGCCAACGCAGAGCGCACAACTACGCTCTCTCGGCCGTGCTCTGCATCAAAGGAGAGGCCACACAGAGAGGGAGGTCCGGCCTCACGCTGCTCAGCGCCCACGGAAGCAGGCACATCCACACGTAGCTGGCATGACGGAGGCCGGCCTACATGGCAGAATAAACGGTACGTCTAGACAGATCCCAGAGACACACACACACATACTTACATACAGGGAGGAAAAGAGGCGTGGCCTAGAGAATTCAGTACGGTGCTCCGGGGCACGGCTCTGTCTAGACCGGGCGCAAGGGAAGGTAACACGGGGCTGGGACGGTTTCCGCAACGACGTGAACCCACGTGCACAGAACGGCCCTGTGACGTAACGCCGGCCCAGCGTGGGGGGGGGGGGCACGTGCGCTGAGCGACAGCGGGCTTTACAGGCTCGTGAGGCGGTTAAAGGAAAGCAGAGGGAAAACCGAGCCAAAGGAGCTATTGCTTCGGATAGATAAGAAAATAAGAAACCGTTTCAGTTGTTAATGGACTTTGTGGCACACTGACCCTCAACGTTGTTCGCGCTTTCTAGTGCATTTCTGTAGAAGATGCAAAGTTGTAAACAACATTCCCACAGTCCCTTACAGCTGGAATCTAGAAACGATTGCTATTCTGCCAGTCAGAGGGCAAGGTCGGGGGGCAAGGGTTCCACTTCGCTGGCGCCGACCAGCAGGGGCAGCACGGAGCAGGAGCCAGCGACGGTGGGCTCCCGGGGCCCAGACCGGCTCAGGGACGTGCTCCTGGACACGCAGCGGAGACGGTGGGAACCTCCTTCCTAACAGTGCGCAGTGGCAGTTCCCTGGCCAAGCCCGCTGAGGGGTGGTGTCTGGTAGTCATTCTTAGAGGCCCGCATATACAGCCTGTTCTGCCATCTCTTCTACCAGTTTTACAGGTGCTCAATTCCCTGTATTAAATCCCTTTTGCTTGACATACACAGAAAGATCTCTGTTCTATACCACTAACCCTGAACATATGCTTAATTTTTTCCTCCCTTTAACATTTTTTACTATGGGAACTTTTTAATATATATAAAAATAGAACAGAATAATGAACCTCCATGTACCAACTTCAAAAACGATCAAACTAGGCCAGTCTTGCTTAAGTTCTATCCCCCATCACAAAGAATTATTTTAAAGCAGATCCCAGATATCCTATCATCTGAAAATATTTCAGCATGTATCTCTGAAAAGTACTTTTTAAAAAAACAATACCACCATGTCACTATCAAACCTAAAAAATAACAAGAATCCCCTCGTATCACTAAATGCGCAGCTACCTACACGGGTAATTCTAAGTCGTGATGAACCGCTATTGGCGCCGCTATTGGCCCATTCGGAAGCTCCGATAAGGCCCCGCTCCCAGTTCAGTTCCTGAGGGTCAGCGGTGGTGGCTGGTCCGAGGCTGTGGGAGGGCGCTGGGCTCAGGCCCGCCACGTCCTGCTCCTCCTGGCGCGACCTCCCACCCTTGGGCCGATTTACCCACTTGGGACCTTGGCTAGTAACACGAGGCACTTAAGCTGCTTTTCTGTATTTCAAGCGGCCTCCACCAGGCTGCAAAGGTTAGCAAGTAAAATGACAGGCATTCTTGCTTTGGGTTAGATCGCATGAACTTGATGCATACTCTAGACTCTGATTGGCAATTTTATTTATCTCTGAGTAACAAAAATGGGACCTGAATTAATAGTAAAGTTTTCTTCAAATGCATTCAACAGTATACTTATGATCTGGACATTGCATATAAATTATACTTCCATTGAACAAAAGCTTAAAATTGATGAGAAAATCTTTGAAAACCTGGGGCCCTTGGGAGGTCGGGAGTAACATAAATGCCTTTGGAGTGAAAAGGCAGAGAGCCAGGGAGTGACTCCAGATGATGAGAAGAAAAGGCATTTTCTCTTTCACTCACAGCTCGGCCAGCGCTGCGGTCTCAGCCCCAGGGACCTGGAGCCCCTCCTCCCCACCTCGGGCCTCCCCAGGGCCTCCCCACCTCCGCCCAGTCCCCTCAGCTCCTACCTGGAAAGCCCTGTCCAGACTGTGAACTACCACCTTCTCCTCCTCTCCTGCTGCCAACAGTGAGCTCCTGTCCTCACCACTCCCCTGACACCATGCTCAACTGGCAAATTCTGGCTCCACCTCTTAGGAGCTCATGGCCCTGGCCTCCGCCAACCTGCTCCTCACGGCTGCACCTCGATCGGTTCTACCCCTGGGGTAGGGGCAGCTCTTCCACCGTCCATGCTGCCCCCCACCCTCCACTCCTTCCTGTGCAGGGTCAGGCTTCATCCCACAAGGGCATCTTTCAGATCTTTCTGCCTGAAGGAGAATCCCTTGCACTATGAAAGCAATACTGCTTGATAATGATCACGGCCCTTAACATGTCACATGTTTCGTCATCTGTAACATGAGAGGCTGGAGGCAGAGATGATCTGTCAGCTTCTCCCCGGCTCAGAAAAATTCCCACAATTTCCCCTTAGACTCCAGCCACCTGCTGGACTCCACGTGGAGGTCTGTCATGACCTCAACCTCCACGTGCCTGACTGAACCCACGTGCCTGACTGAACGTCACTGACCTTGCACGTCAGCTCTCCTCTGTTAAAGCTGCTGCTCATTCTCCTCACGCAGACCTGGAAATGGGCATCACTTCATGCCGCCTCTTGTCCAGTCAGCCACCCAGTGCCATCAACTCTCTTTTGTGATGCCCTTCCCTCTGTGCCCCACAACCCTGAGTGTGCCCAGCACCTCCCCTGATGTGCCCCACTGAGCCCCACCGACTCCCATCCACTTCCTGTCAGGCTCTCCCTCAAAACACGTTCTCTCAGGAAAACCAAACCGAAACGGGAAGATAACAAAGCAGGATGTGTAGCCCCACCTCACAGGTTTCACCAAGTCCGCCTCTCAATTTCTTTTACATTTGATCTGGGCATGTGGGGATTACGTGAAAATATATTTAAAACTTTAAAGTACTATACAAATGGGAGGTATTCATCACTACCATCCAGTCACTATGCCTGAGCTGTTTAAGAATTTTGGACACGATTTCTGAAAGCCCAGAGAAGTGAGTGTGTATTTCTCACCTGGGGGAGGTTTTGGCCCCTCCCTCAGGGGACCCGTGGCAACGGCCAGAGACACTTCTGTTTGTCCAAGAGAGGGGTGCCGTGGCCTCAGAGCGGAGTCCAGGGACACTGCCCAGTATTGCTCACTGGTTGGCTGTCCCCAGTTAGTGACCCCAAATGTCAGTAGTGCCAAGGGTGAGCAGCCTCGAAACGGAAGTTCACCAGCAGATACATCCTGACCACCTCTGATGGGGCAGAGAGGAGCTGCTCACTTTCCTGGACAGACTCCCACCCCCGCATCCTGTCGCCTGCTCTTACCATTCCCTAATTCCCCTTCGTTCAGGTTCCTATATGATCTTTTAATGTCTTTATCACTATGCCCAGGTTATGACGTTTGGGAATTAGCCTATCCATATTTAAGTGTTTTGAAACTACTCTGATTTCTTTCAGACAGTAAATACTGATAAACTCCAGAAGTTAATGAAAGCAACCTGTAAATATGGATATAGGAGGACAGACTGTATATTACATTTTTAAAAATCCATTCGAAGCTTAATTAGAACAGCGAGTATATTTGAGCAGTGTAAATACTACAAAATTAAAAACCTTTATCATCAACAGCAAGCTCATAGATTTAAATAATTACTAAAAGCATATGGAGCTGAAAACAGCCTGGAATATTCTAGCTTTGAGAAAATTATTTTTCTTTGGACATGTATGTCTTTACTCTAGTGATATTTCTGATCAAGGATTGCTATTGAACTAAAAACAACGGATGGGAGTTTCTGTTTTTAAGACCTAGCTATATGACCTTGGCTCTAATACAATACTTGAGGAGAAATAGAAATAATGAAGCATCACTAAGTGGTGCTTGTAAAGAGGATCATTTGTAAAAACAAACATTTAAAAATATGCCTTTATTTGAAAAGAGAAAACACACTAAAATCCAACAGCAAATGAATGCTACAATCCTTGAACAATGTGTTTCTTTCTGAGTCTTGGTCTTCTAAACCTTAAAACAGGAAGATCAGAAACTAATGCTCTTTCAAAGATCTCTCCCAGTTCTGAAGTCTCTAAATTTATGATTCTACAGACTGTTTCTTAATGCATCACTTTCAGAGATAAGGAGATGGACTTGAGAACAAATCTTTTACATAGGTGACTAGACTAGTCCTAAATCCCTACTAGACACAGGAATCCCCTTGAGGACCCAAGCATGGATGTTTTAAATGCTCTCCAGGGAACTTTCATGTGCAGACTAAGGGTTAAAAACAAACACAGCCAGGACCCAGTTAGGCAGGGGCGGTGAGGGAAGCAGACAGGGCATGAAGACCTGGGGAACAGTGGCCCAGCTACTTCAAGAGGAGTAAGCCAGATCCTCTTTTATCAAAAACTGCCAGAAATCAGTCTAAGTGCAATTCCAGTATTTAAATTGTGACACCTAATTCCAAACAATTTTAAAATAAAGTGTTGGCAACACAAAACAGACCCTAAACAAAACCAGGTCAATCAGTCACACACAACTTCTCCCGAGTCCTCTGCCCTGTGTCTCCCACGCAGGCCCCGAGCTCCCTCCCACCCCCTGGCGTTGCCTGCCCCTCTCTTTTCCCTTGCTGTCCTCTCTTTCCTGATGACCGCCGCCATCACTTCTGAGATCCACCATGAAATCTTTATGCGGCCCTGGCTGTATCACTGGACAGGCTTCTGTGCCTGGGAAAATTCAGGTTATAAATCGTGGCTGAGGCTGTGGCTCCATGGTGCCAACAAGTGGTTGGTGGAGGTGAGCTGGTGAAAGGCCAGGCGTGCTCACAATTTCGCATTCCAGAGACTCCAACAAACAGCATGGAGGTCTTATTTAATTTCCAACGATGTTTTCCTGCTTTTCACTAACCACTGCACAGAGAACCTTCCTTGGGGTTGGTTTCTAAGCTCCCGCCCATGTCCGGACTCTGCCCCAGGCCAACTAAATCTGATCAGTCCAGCTTTTAAAAGACTCCAGGTTAGTCCCCCGAATCCAGTGTTGAGATTCACTTAAGATTCTCAACCTACAGACTAGCCGTGTGCTTAACTCTGGATGATTATCATCTTGAAGGAAGTTCTTTTAACTTGCTCAAGGATTTTCTCAGCTCTGTTCTCATTGTGTCTTTGCCACTCTGTGAGCTAGGCTGCTTGGACCCTATTATTAGCATTGTACAGATGAGAAAATGACATATAAAAAGGTTAAATGAGTTGGCCAAGTGTACCCAGCTAGCTAGTTATTAGCAAAGGCACACTCCACTAGAGGAAGTGTTCCTTGAACCACCCCGTGCTTGCAGTTTGCCCAAACCCTGTGCCTTCCCAGTCACAAACGCCTTTACTGTTAGGGGGACACCTGGACACACAGGTAGTCACTAGAAAATGAACAAATATAACGCCAGCACATCACGTTTTACAAGCAAGTGCAACTCTGCTTTTGAAACTCAATTAGGGTCAGCGTTGCACAGCATGTATGATGTGCTCCAGGTCCGTGGTATGACCCTCAGCGTGCATACTTCCGCCCTCCTGCATCCCCCACCCCACCCCACCCCACCTTCCACAGACAGAAGTGTGTTCTTCAGAGACTGAAAAGATGTAAGGAGTTTCCATTAAGATATTACTGTCAGAATATTTTTAAGTCATTAAATATTCATAGAATATCAGAGATTCCCCATGCCCTCTGACAGATGAGGAACCTGAAGTGCCTTTCAATTCAATATACGTGGAGTGTTGGCACTGTGCCAGGACTGCACCTCCATCATCGTGGTTAAACAGTCCGGGTAACTCGACAGGATGGGTGCCGCCACCTCCACCACTGCTGGGGGTCCCTGAGCCATTGTCGAGACCTGGTGTTTACACCTGACCCTAGGCCTATGGCCTTATCCCCCACCGAATCTTTATGAAAATGCTAGTAGATGACCAGTGAACACTTACTTAGAGGGGGAAATGGCATGTGGGGAGGCTTTCACAAACACAGCATTTCAGAAGGCACCGCAGCTGGGAATCAATACTGGCAGAAAGGTGGCAGGGGCTGCAGAGGATGAAGAGGAGAAAGGGGCGCCGGGTCAGGGTGCAGAGGACCCTAGGTCTGCAGTTGGGGCATTCAGACGTAACTGGAGGAAGCAGGAACCCACTGAAGGTTTCCGGAAGCAAGGTCATCAAACAGTGAGAACTGAGTTTCAGGAACATAGACCTCACGGGGCTCAGTGGGTGCGGAGGGACCAGCTAGACGGCCTGACACCTCCCGGAGCCACCACTTCGCTGCACCGCGTGCTCGGTCTTCCTCCCCTCCCCCGAGCAAGGGCTTCCTCGGGGTCCCCTCCCCTCGCCGTTCTCCGACCCCAACACACCCTGCGAACTGCCGCGTCTAGGCCAGGGGACAGGGACCCGCAGAGAAGACGGCTACGGGCTGGAGGGCATTCGCCAGGACCTGGCAGCTGCGCAGAAGGGGGAAGGGTAGGCGAGGAAGCAGAGAAGGTTCAGCCTGGAGAAGGAGGAACAAATGGGGACACATACGCGGGA
Organism: Manis javanica; assembly: GCF_040802235.1. Classification (NCBI taxonomy): domain Eukaryota; kingdom Metazoa; phylum Chordata; class Mammalia; order Pholidota; family Manidae; genus Manis; species Manis javanica. The sequence goes on along the minus strand of NC_133170.1, from coordinate 511,733 downwards.
GGGACGGGCAGCGACCGCCGGCAGCGGTGAAGGAGGTAAGGTGGCTCGGCCGCAGTCCACCCCGTGCTGGGCGTGAGAGGGACAATGAGCAAGGCCGCGCTGTGCCCGCAAGTACCGCCCCGCGGGGGGAAGAGGCTGGGGCAGAACAGCCAGGTGCCCGGCTCACCCCCTCGCGCAGGCCCTCCCGGGGGGCCGCCTGTCTCGGGCCCCTCCCGTCGCGCGACTGCCGCGCCGACAGTGAGATCCCCTCTCCCGGGCCTCTGCCGTCGTCTCCCGCGCGGGAGCGGAGGCCTCGCGGAAGCAGGAACCGGCTCGCCGCCCGCCACGGACCAGGCCCCGGGGGGGGGGGGGGGCGGGCCCTCCGGGCAGCAAAGCCGTTTGCGGCCGGGGCCGACCCGGAGCCGACCTCGGGAGGAGCGGAGCTGCTGCAGGTCCCCCCGTCACGGCGACGAATCAGCCCCGCGGGCCAACGACTCCCTCCCTGCTCCCGAGACTCGCGGGCCCCCCGCGAGCGCGTCCCTTCTGGCCGCCGGCGCCACCGCGGGGGCCTGGGCCGGCGCCGCACAAAGGACTCGGCCGCGGCGCCCGGCGCGTCCTCCCGCCGCGAGTCCCGGGCCTTCCGCGCGGCGCGGGGGCCTCCGTGCGGCTCGGCCCCGCGCTGGCCCCCCGCGCCGGATGGGGAGGCCCTCGGGGCGCTCAAGGGCAGCGCGTCCCGCCCGCGCGCCGCCGCCTCCCCTCCGGCCCGGCCGGCGCCTCCTGTCCCGGGGCCCCCGCGGCTCCGGGACCCAGGCAGCCACGCGCTCCGGCGGCAACCCCGCCGCGCGCCCCCTGCGCCCCCCGCGGCCCTGCCCCTCGGCCCGGCGGAGCGAAGCCGGGTCCCGCGCCCCCCACGCGGCCCGGCGCCGAAGCGAAGCCGAGCCCGCCCGGATGCCTGGCACCCCGGCTCGGGGCCCGCGCCCGGGCCACCTTACCTCGCGCGGCGACGTGCCCGCCCTTCCGGGCCTCCCGTAGCCGCCGGGTCCTTTGTGGAGGGTCCGGTCGGCGCGGCCGGAGAGGGGCGCCCGGGGCGGGTCCGAGGAGGCCTCGGCTGCACCAGCTCCCAGCGCTGCCGCCCCCGCTCAGAGCCGCCCGCCCGCGCGCCGGGGGCCGCGGATGCGGGTCGCTCCGCGGCGGGCGCGTCGCTCCGGCGCACCCATGGCTCGTCCCGGGGAGGCCAGGCCCGCAGCCCCGCGCCCGCCCGGAACCGCAGCCGCGCGCCGCCGGTCACATGGCGTCCCTGCGGGCCGCGCGCGGCGGGGGGAGGCGCCGGAGCCCCCGGGGCCGGAGGCGGGGCGCCTGGCGGGGAGCGGGCGGCGGGCACCCCGGGAAACCGTTGTGCCCAGCCTCACCCTGTTCTCGCCCAGGGGGCCCCGGCTCCCCAGCGCCCCAGAGGGCCCCCCCCAGTAGGTCGCCTGGAAGGCTCACCACCAGCGGTGTGCAGAGAGAAATGCGCCTTCCTGCTCGGGTTTCAAAATTTTCCAAATACGTCTGATCTAATACCAGCAGGCTTCTTAGGTATGAATTTTGAGTCAGAGGGTATGTGTGTATATATATATATATATATATAACTGGGTATGTATAGTATAGTTTCTTTCCTTGATCTGAGGAGGACGGTTACAGGACAGTCTGAAATATAACAATGATGAAAAGTAGAAACGTGAACTGGTGAGGTTATTTCCGATTAAGTGTCCTGTACGTTTCCTAACTGTAACAGAGGCAGCGTGACTGTGAACAAACCTTCCTTCCTTGGAAAATAAGTTTATTCTGAAATCAGTTTTTTATTTCTATTTATAGGGTCTACCCTAAAACAACAGGAGGTCTTCAAAATTACTGGCTTTTCTTTTGAATGAAGTAATGACCGCTTTTTGCCTGATTAACCCTTTCTGCTGCCCTTGATGGCCTTTGGGTCCTGTCTGTAGGCGACAGTATTTTGACACTAGGAGTTAGTTAAGCATCCACAGCAAAGAGTAATTTGCAGTGAAGGCAGTCCCAGCTGTGCCGGCCATCCTGCAGGTACACGGTGCTGCGTTTCCTGACCCCCTTAGTAGCACTGGCAGGGTCTACTGGCCGCCTTCCAGCACCAGGATGAACATTTTACCTCACCAGACTTAAAACTGATTCTGGCAGGGCAGCAGCCCCCACTGACTCTAAACTTAATTTAAATTAAAGTCCTAGAGCACACCTCTTCAAATGTGTCTATTGTCTCTGATTGTGGCCTGGTTCAGTTTTGCACGATCACCTATATTTTATCTCCTGGGGGCATGGGGAATAGGGTTCAATAGGTATTGTGAGTGTGGCAGTAGTCTCACTCATTCAAGCTAAAGTACAGAACCAGGGCCAGTGGTCAGTCCTGAAAGTTTAATGTCTAGCCTACCTGACATTTATCCATCCTAGTGCAGGCCCACTGCAGGTACATCTCCGTAGCTTTTTGCCAAATGGGGTAATGAGACCCTTCGGATGATCAAATGGGTCAGTGTCTAAGAGTGCTTACACAGTGCTTACTACATGATAGGTGCTCAGTAAATGCTGTCTCCTGTTATTTTGAAGAAATAGGCACAGAATGAATAAGCACACAATGAATTTTTGAAGCCCAATTTATAGGCACAAATTATTCTATGTTCACCCCATACTGAAGCAGCTGTCGAGCCCACACCCTTTGTGCACCGCGGGGAGGAGACACACAGTGTTACAGAATAGACATTTCAACTCCCAGCCTTACCTTTAAGGAGAGGAAGGGGAGTTTGGGGTCTACAGAAGAAAGGATTAATTACAAAACAGTGGTGCTCCAGAACCCAATACAGCATCTGCTCAACTCACAATCCAGAGTCAATTGGTACATCTTTTTGTGGTAGCAAATTTGTGGTTAAGAGTGTGCGCTCTTGGGCCAGATTTCCTGAGTTCTAATCCTCGCTCCACAGACTCCTAGCTATGTGACCTTGGGCAGGTTATCTAATGTCTGTGAGATTCAGTCTTCTCATCTTTAAAAGGGGTAAACAATAGTGCCTGCCTCATAAGATAATGGGAAACACGTATGTTAATGTGTGCAAACACTTTAAATACTTCACAATGTATCTTAGATATTCAATAAATAACAACCGTTATTATTGGAAAACGACTTGGCAATTAGTAGGAGGAACTTAGACCCAATTGGTGTCACTTTTGAGAATCTGCACCCTAAAAATGATGCACAAAGGTTTCCACAGGGGACACAGACACACAGGCTTTGGGATCCAGCCAATAAAGGTAAAAAGTGTGTTTAAAGTATTCACTTAAAGTGAGGAAAACGTAAACACATAAAGGACAGACCCCAGTTCAGCGGGTGCTGGGTTTGGGGAGCGCCCCCCACAGACCCCTGTGCTTTGGGGTCAGGTGCAGGGCTGACTGCCCTTAGTCCTGGTCCCTGTGGTCGTTCTTACTTTCTCATAGTTTGGGTGCCCAAAGGCAACACAGCCGACCAAGGACCTGCACTGGAGAGCAGAGAAACAGCAGTGATGGAAGGGAAGGGGCGGGGGGCACCGGGGGAAGTGAGGCTGCAGAGAAGAGCGCCGGAGCTGGAGCCGAGAGCGAAGGCAGGAGACCCTAACGGAGCCCGCCAGGACGAGGCTGGGCCATCTCGGGGCTGGAGGCTTACTTGAGGCTCCACGGTTGCTGGGCAGAAATACATTTTTGTCTTTTCTGCTGGAAAGGTAGTTTTGGGGAGGGGAGGTTGATTTGTGTGTGTGTGCGTGTGTGTGCTTACCTGCTGGCAGTGTAAGGGGAAGAATCCTATTCATTGCTGGGGAGAGTAACACACTTTACTAAAATAAGTTTCCATTCTAAATGATTATTCTTAAAATAAGACCCACCCAGTAATTTTCAGCATGCATGAGTCTGAAGGATTCCTTATTCAGTTATATTTTGAGCATACAAAGCTATTTCATAATCACAAAGGGGGTAATTTTAACAAGCTATTTCAGATTGATAGTCTTCTGTCGGTATGTGTTTATAGTAATTCATACAGACATATATTTATGTGCTTCTAAAATAAAACGCTCAGTTTTTGACTGCAATGTAATGTCCCAAATCGAGCCCCCCCCAGATCCACTCGCAGAACAGCAGCCCCGTGGCACAAACACTCAAGTGGGAAAAAGGCGAGTACCTTGCCTGTCTCCACTCTTCACATAAAGTTACCTAGTTCTTTGAACTGGCATTTACCCAGTGCCAGGCACTCTGCTGGTCTCCCATGGAGCCCGCAGTCAGAGTGGGAGGCTGGCGCTCCTCGGAGGATCGCCCCGGGAATGTGCGAATCACAGATGGAGACAAGCGCTCCAAGTGAGTCGTCAGTCCACCAGCCCTACCTGATGATCCTGAGTTTGTTCTGATGGGTTCCATTCATTAGATGGTTGCTGCCGTCCCTTGCAATGTGGCTAAGAGCCCTTACTGAGAGCGACAGCATCAGCTCCCCTTTTTCTTATTTCCTTATGTTTGCGTTATTATTATTTTTAATCTGAAATTTCTTTAAAGGAATCTTTAAATCTACTTGTCCATTTTTGGAGGACCAATCGGGCTAAATAAAACAGATAATATAATTTATAATGTCATTCAACTAAACACACAGAAATGCAGTAATACATCACAATAAGCTGGAGAGGAACACATTAGAGGGTGCCCCTTGTGTGCCTTCCTCGAGATGCCCCGCGCACTGCAGGTGACAGGGCCATCTGACGTGTGGGCTGAGGCAGGCCCGCCCCGCTGTTGGTCCAGGCAGGAGTCCCAGCACATTCTCTCTGCAGCTGCCTGGGTCGCTCACCTTGGCCTTCCTCAAGGGCCTTCTAGCTGGACTCCCTCTATTCACTCTGGGCCAGCTAGTAAGTATCTCCACCCAGATTTAGAAGAACCTTGCTTGGGGACCCAAACCAACTTCCTATGTTGAAATTATTTATTCAAAAACTGTCTTCCCCACTAATCAGCAAACTTCATAAAGGCAAATGGCATGTTTTTAACTGTTTCCAAGCACCTCAGACATAATAGAAGCCCAATAAATATTTATCCAATTAATGAAAGTGTGGACTAATAAATAGAATATTTTTTCAGTTAATTAGCTTCAATTTTTTATATTGAATTTAAATGCCAGATCATTAAAAGAACAAAGAATGTGACAAAAATATAAAATATTTATCAAACGTACATCTAGCTAAGTTTTGAAAGTTTAGGAGCCTATATACACAAATCAAATGAATATCCATTTTTGGAATCTTAAGATAAATAAATTATAATTTCAAAGCATCAAGGCAAAGTGCTTATTGAATGTCATTCTTAAAAGGAACTTCAGCCTGTGTTTAAAAAGGATTTTGTTTAACAGTTTCTAGTTTATGCCACCTAAAAAATTATCCTTCCTGCACAGCAAGTGTGTTTTTTTACTTCCAGATTTCTCTGGAAAAGTTCCAGCATTCTCCAGGTCACAATCTCTGTATGAAACTAACATTTTGAAAATGGAGTCAAATTGAATTTTGTGCTTTAAAAAGGCAGTTACAAGTTAATTTGTTCTGTTGCCTTACTATTACTTTTAATCTAATTCAATCTCCTTGCTCTTCTTATAACAATTAGACATAATCCTACGGTTAAGATGTGAACCACTTAACCATATCAATTTAATAATGAGTTCAATAGCTCCTTCCCTATATTCATTATTGTTACTTTGATCAAAAAAGAAATACACCGATCTTCCTGTTCAGTTTTGAAAGGAATAGAATTATAGAAGACTGCCTTTCTGCCTGGCATTTGTTTGTTCACTACTTCATTTGTTCAAGGAATGTGCTCAAAGTTAATTCCTTTCACAGCATTCTCTGTGTGTTTATCTCCTTTGGAAACTTGTTCCTGATTTTTTTTTTTTTTTAACTACTGTATGTCCACTCCTTACTCTATTGACTGTAAAGTATTCAAACCCCTCCCATCATTAAAAAATAAAGAGAGGAAGGAAGGGGCAGGAGACAGTGAGAGGAAACTGGAGACAGGGGAAAAGAAGGGAAAGGAATTTTCCTTGACTTTAGTTTCTCTCTAAGGAGAGCTCTCATGTTTCTTCCTTTTAAGAAGAATAATTACACTGTTACAATGTAGCAATGTTTTAAAATACTTGATACAAATTTAAAATCCCTAGATTTTAGAGAGTGTAAAACATGAGCAGTGTGTGAAGGTGTGTATGGGGTCTCATCTCCAGCATGCTCGAGTATTATAATTTTACTCATTTTTATTACTTTAGTAAGTGAAAAAGAGTTTCTGGGTTTAATTTGCATTTCTTTTTTACTGGTTTTATTGAACTTTTAAAATGTGCTCATTAGACCTTTTATTTCTTCTATGACTTGTGTATCATGTGCTTTATTCATTTTTTTCCTAATATTTTAGTGTTTTAAATCCATTTGTGTAAGCTTTTTGTATTTTAAGAGTTAATTATAGCTTTTTGTACTTTTATTCAGTTTCTGATTTGCCTTTTTTTATGTTCAGAGCTTTAAAATTTTTGTCAATGAACTGTCAAGTTTTTTCTTTGACCTACAAATTAACTTCTCATACAGATATAATATGCACCAAAATTTGGCCTTAGTTCTTAGGACTAATGCTTTAATCCTTTTAGTGAGAGTTAAGAATCTAAATTGATTTGTTAAAAAAACTAACCACTAATCTCAATACCTGTTGTAAAAATTATTTTCTTTTCCCCTCAATAGTGGTACCTCTTTTATCAGATGTTGTTACATATATATATAATATATAAAGTAAGGTTCTTTTCCTAATCTAACTATTCTAACTGCTGATCTGTCCGTTCCTTTACTATCTATACTTATTAGATAATTGTATGTTTTAACATCAACTAGAACATAAGCCTTTTCATATTTTTCTTAGCTATTCTTATCTGTTTATTATTCCAGGTGAATTTTAGGATCATTACTAAGTCAAAGTGAAAATTCTAGAATTGGACTTTGTTGTGGCCTGTAGGTCTATTTAAACACACACAAAAAAACATTTACAACAAAAACACATAAAATATCTAACAATTTCCTTAAGAAATGTGTAGGTCCTCTTCCTATGATTTTTAAAGTATAAAACTTTGGTAATGCATAAATTAAGATCTGACTACAACGAAAAATAAACCATGCAGTTTGAAGATAGCTATTTTCCCTAAGCTGATTATACAACATTAACTTTGCACATAAAAGTCCTTTTTATAAAATAAGAAAATTAGTTATGCTAACCATTTCCAGCTAGCACTGCTGTTTTTAGGTAAATTCCATTTCTATATTAGGAAAGCCTACATAAGAACTCCTTATGTGCTTAAGTTTTACCATCCACACATATTTGTTGACATTTTTATTCTATAGAATAAAAAAGTACAATTTGTATTTGCTGCATGGAGTGAAAGAGAATCTTGATCTAAGTTACCAAAAATATTTTAATACCAACGAGTTATATATCTGTTACAGGTTTTACAGCATTCTCTGTGTGTTTATCTCCTTTGGAAAAATTATTTCCAGGTTGGGGTCCCTGAGAAATACAGTTCTGAGACTGAAGTCAAAGAGCAGAAAGATTATTACGGAATGTTCTAGGGAACTACGCCTGAGGCTGGGAAGGGAAGGAAGCAAGTTAGGGAAGAGAGGAGCTGGTCATGACACGGAGAGCACCATCAGGTGCTTGCTGCGTGCTGGACACTCTTCTCAAAGTGCTTTACAGAAGGTACCACATACGCTTACTGCAATAATAGTCCTGTGAGCTCTATACTGTGACCCCATTTATCAGGCTGAAAACCGAGGGGCAGAAGGATGAGGGACGTGCATAAGTTGCCAGAGACACAATTCATACGTGTGGAGTGACTTCAGTCTGATACTCTCGACCAGGCTGCTGGTCCCTCACAGGTGTCGTGATGACTAGGAGGACAGGTGTGACGGGACAAAGAGGAAATGAAGGAGCAAAGCCCCACCAGCGAGGAGGAGATGTGGGGGACAGCCCAGGGGGGACACAGGTGTCCGAAATGGCCGGGCTGGCGAGCAGAGCTGGGAGGAGAGTGGCTCTCACACCGAGTGGGAGGCTAGGTTTGTTTTTGGCTTACAATCCTTACTTTTGAAAAATAGGATCACTTTTGCTTATTGAACAAAGAACACTCAGCACCGGTCATTCACCTGAAGCCTGTGTGTTCAGTGATTAGTTCTGTACATAAGTGAGCATTTCTCTCAAGTAGCATGTATTTAAAGAGCGTAAGTGGCTTTTTTTCACACTCCATTTAATTTACACTGGATTCACCTTCCGGCACAGATGGCCTGCTTTTCCTCTTCCTGTGCTTAATTCTCACTGAAGCCAGAGAATGTTAAACAAATGCCCCCGAGGCTTCAGCAGAGCGAAGAGATACAGGAAAAGGAGTCAGACGGAGGAGACACCGCGACAAAACCGCAGGTGCGGTTTCTGCTGCCCTGATGCTCCGCACAAGACATGAAACATATTTTTGCGGCATAGTTAATAAAATGGGAAGATGCCAGTAATAGTGACTGAGAATAAAGTAGGAAACTACAGTTTATACAGTATGATTCTCAAGTGGTGAAATTAGAAAGTGTATGTAAATGTGTTTTATATTTATATAATACACATTTTCATATATATATAAAATCAAATATTTTTAAAAGGCCAGGAATTTATTGTTAAAGTATTATTAGTGATTATTTCTAGGTGAAAGGACTTAGGGTGATTATATTTTCTTCTTTAAATTCATTTTCATTTTTTCTACACTGAGTATGTATATATGAGTTTTATCATCAGAAAAATCTCACCCTTTAAAAAGGAAAGTAACATTTTAGAGTCTTTTTCCAGTTAGGTGTTTAAATCTGAATTAAAACTGCACTTTCTGCTGAGTTTTTTGCCTGGCGGGGGCGATATTAGTCCCTAGTATTTGCATTTGCCTTTTCAGGCTGGAAATGCAGCTCCTCCTCTTTGACCAGCTGCGGGCGAGGAAGAGAGGGTGGTGGAGAAGGAGGGACCCTCAGAAGAGCCTCCCTCTTCAGCGTTGTTAGGCGACGCTTCCCGTAGGGGCTGGGCCATGCGCCTGGGGCAGATGTGGGAGATGGGGGCTCTTTCTGGAGCAGGAAGACCAGCGGGAGCACAGCAGAGCCCTGGCCACCGGGGAGCTCCAGGGAATGGGCGTCTGGCCCGCTGGCGGAGTCCTACCTTTCCCATGTCAGAAAGACTGAGTATGTACATAGAACCGGGCCTGCAAAGCACTTTGTCGATGTGTTTGTGAGAACTGCGATAATTTCCCTCCTTCAGCGCTAAAACTTTAAAGCTTAATCACTGTTACTTTCATAAATGGAGTGGTCAACATTTTTTACTGCTGAGCACATTAAAAAATTCCGAAAACAACATTACAATGACCGTAAAGAATGCGTCACAAGAAATAAATGATCTGTCATTCGAGAACCCAATTATTTCCATTTCGGGGGCTTTAAAGTGTTTATGCTTACATTATAAGAATAATGAAACTATATTACAGAGAATTTGAAGGAAAATACTGTTCCCCTAGCTTCCCGCACTACCATAGCAAAGTGTCAGTGATTCTGTGTTCTCTTCCATTGTTCCCGCTCAAGTTGCAGGATACAATCAGCTTGTAACCTGATTTCCTTTTACTTTTCTGCTTACACCATACTGAACAGGAGACGATGTAGGGTGATGGTCACAAACCCCTGCTCTGGAGTCTGGAGGAACTGCTCTCAGGAATTCTGTTTCTAATGAGTTGGAAAAGGGAAGTCAGCCTGGAGAGAATTGGAAGAGGGCTGGGGGGTGAAAGAACCTTCCAAAAAGCCTTAAGTGGGGGTAACACCTATTTCGCAGAATTACTGTGAGACAGAAATGAAGTGCTATCCACAGCAGCTAATAGATGGCCTGGGACATACAAGCATTCAGTAAGTGGTAGCTATTGTACCGCACATATATTGTTATGTGGACTTTATAATTATTTTTTAACAATATCAATGTAAGAGTTCAGCAGATAAGTGTACTGTAATATCTTTATTGTTGACCATTAATTTCTTATAATTTTTCAGCATTATAAATAATGTGGGAAATGGCTTTTCCCACATTTTAGGGTATCTCTTGAGACTATAATTTAGTGGAATTACTGTGTCAATGAACATTTTTATGGTCATTGATAAATTTTTGCTATCCTGATTTCCAAACATGTTCCAATTTACAATGCCATCATCAATATTTGCAAACAATAGTTTTACTGCACTGTTGCCAGGATTGAATACTGAGGTTAATGTGTGTATGTGTGTGTGCATATATGCATGTACACACACTGTATGTTTGCATATACTTACTCCTGTGGTGGGACGTTGATAATGTGGTATTTTTGCTAAGCCAGAGCAAAGACTGATGGGCTGGCATGTGGGATTAGGAAGCACTGCTTTATAGAGGTGCTCTGCAGGGTCTGGGCAGACTGACTTCCTCACTGTATAAGAAAGTTCCAGAAATTTAACTCCCATGTGATGTACAGGACAGATGCCCAACTGTATCTCCCAATTTGCCTTGGACCAGGAACTCAGTGGGAATGAATTAGAATTCAGTGCACAGATGGGACTCAGGAATAGAAAGTTTCCACTGTGTAAGACATCACCTCGACAGCAGTCACACTGGCAAAATCTGTCTGATGCAACTGTTTGGAACTGTGGAGTTGCTGAAGACATGCAAATTCCAGGGGAAGGCTTGGATGGTAACTGCGGTTAATTTTTTTCGATTTCAGTTCTTGGCACAGTATCAGCGACCCAGCGCCCACCCTCCCAGATGTCTGATGAACAGCTGTTTGTGTGTTCCAGAAGAAGCTCATGTGCAGCTTGCGGGAGCCATCGTGAGCAACAGAACGCTGTCCTTCAAACACTGGGCATCTGAGCTCCAATCACCGATACCGTTGCTGATCACAGGGATGCAGGCAGGGAAGAGGCTGCCCGTGGTGGTCGCACCTCCCCTTGTGGTTACAAGTCCCTGCTCCTCTGGCTGAAGTGACTTCCAGGGGATTTAAAGGGCCTAGGTACATTTTTTCCCCTTCATTTTTCTCTTTTTCCCTTCCTGGGAGCCAGACATTAAAGGCTAAGACATTCAAAAGCAACTCCATATATGGAAGACATTAGAAGTCACTGCACATGTCCAGGGAATGGCATAGCTTAGAAAAGGCCTTAATTTTACTCTTCAGACTGATCCTTGGCACAGAGATGGCCCAAAACAATCATAAAAGCAAAAACAAAACCCAGCAAACCCTGGGAAAGGGGGAGAATCTGATTCCAGAGTCACCACATTATTACATTCAAATATCCAGGTTTCGACAACAACAAAACCCCACAATGCCTACAAAGAAACAGGAAACTGAGGCCCATTCAAAGGAAAAATAAAAGCCAAGAGAAATCATTTCTGAAAAAAACCTCATGGCAGACCTACCAGCCAAAGTCATTAAAAAACTATTTTAAAGATGCTCAAAGAACCAAAGGAAGATTTGGAGACAGTCAAGAAAACAACATAGGAACAAAATGAAAATATTAATAAAGAGATAGAAGATCTAAAAAGAACCCCCAAGCCCTGAAACTGAGAAGTATAGAGTAAGAAATGAAAAATTCACTAAATTCAAAGGCAGATTTGAGCAGGCAGAAGAATCAGTGAAACTGAAGATGCGACAGTGGAAATAATCAAGTCTGAGGCAGAGAAAGAAAAAAGATAGAAGACAAGGGAACAGAGAGAGCCTAAGGGACAACAGGGCACCATAAAGCTGATCAACACATGCATTGTGGGAGTCCCAGAAGCAGAAGTGAGAGAAAGAGGCAGAGAGAATATTTGAGGAAATAACAGCTAAAAACTCTCCAAATGTGATGAAGACATGAATATAAACACTCAAGAAGCTCACAGATTTCAAATAGGATGAACTCCAAGTGACCCCTTCCAAGACACATTATAATCAACCAAGTGACCCCTTCCAAGACACGTTATAATCAATCTAAAGACAGAGATAGTTTAGAAAGCGGCCAGAGAGAAGTGACTAGTCACATACAAGGCATCCTCTATGAGCTTGTGAGCGGATTTCTCATCAGAAAATGTGGAGGCAGTAGGCTGATATACTCAAAGTGCTAAAAAAAAAAAACCCTGTTAACCAAGAAACCTATACCCAGCAAAATTCTCTTGTCAAATGAGGGGGAAATAAAGTCATTCCCAGATAAACAAAACCTGAGGGTGGTTGTTACCACTAGACCTGATCTACTAGAAATGCTGAAGTGAGTCCAGGAGGCTGAAATGAAGGAAAACAGACAGTAACGCAAAGCATATGAATAAAGAGCTCCATAAAAGTGACTGTGTGGGCAATCACAAGCTCTAGCACTGTTGTAACAATGGTTTGGAACTCCATTTTTTCTACATGATTTAAGAGACTGACATGTTTTTTTAAAACATTATTTGCCTAAATGCTAGTATTATTGCAACTTTGGTTTATAACTTCACAGTTTGATTTCTACATAATTTAACAGACTAATGCACTTAAAAAAATCATCAGCTTATGTTTTGGGGCACACAGTGTATAATGTCATAATAATTTTATGACATCAATAACTAGAAGGGGTGGGGATGAAATGTAAAGGAGCAGAGTTTTTGTATGTAACTGATGTCAAGCTGGTATAAATCCACATTAGAGTGTTGTAACTTTAGGATGTTAAATGTAATCCCAACAGTAGCTACAAAGAAATAACAACCCAATTCAAAAATGGGCAAAGGACCTGAATAGACATTTTCCCAAAGAAGACGTCCACATAACCAATAAGCATATGAAAGGATGCTCAATATCATTAATTGTTAAGGAATGCAAACCAAAACTGCTGTGAGATACCACCTCACACCCAGGAGGATGGCTACTGTAAAAAAACACAGAAACTAACAAGTGTTGACAAGGATGTAGAAAAATTGGAGCCCTGGCATACTCCTGGGAATGTAAAATGGTGCAGCTGCTGTGGAAGACCCTATGGCCATTCTTCAAAAAAATAAAAGTAGAATTTCAATATGATCTAGTAAACCCAATTTCTGGATACACACACACACCTGAAAGCAGAGTCTTGGGGAGGTATTTGTACACCTATGTTCATGGCAGCATTAGTTACAACAGCTCAAATGTGAAAGCAACCCGAGTGTCGTCCATGGACAGATGAATGGATAAGTAGAATATACACCGTGGAATATCACCCAGCCTTAAAAAGGAGGACATTCTGACATGGTGCCACATGGATGAAACTTGAGGACATTATGCTTCATGAAATAAGCCTGTCACAGAAAGATAAATGCTGGATGAGTCCCCTCATATAAGGGACTTAGAGCAGTCAAATCAGAGACAGGTGGTGGCTGCTAGGGCTGGGTGGGAGGGGAATTAGTGTTTGATGGGGTCAGAGTTTCAGCTTTGCAAGATGACGACAGTTAGGAGATGGACGGTGGAGATGGCTGCACAACAGTGCGACTGCGCTTACCGCCGCTGAACTATACACTCAAAATGGCTGAGATGGTAGATTGTATGTTACGTGTATGTTAGCGCCGAAACACATCTCCGAGAGAGGACCTCAGGAATCGCTGTGTGAGCGACGTGAATGTCTCAGTGCGCTGGCTTCGGGCGGCTCAGTGGTCGTTGTTTCTTTCCTGATTCTCAGCTCTGCTCTATGCGGAGGAGTTTGTCTGATAGCTGACTTCTAAATGACAAGGTTATATTTAGTACATTCACCTGTGTGCATAAACCTGCTGAGTTGTATATTTAAAAAGGGTAAATCTTATGGTGTGTGGACTATATCTCAAGAAAGCTGTTAAAAAAAGGAAAGGAAAAGCATGACTAGGTTCTGATGGAACTATTGTAGTTTTCTTTTTATCACATGTATATATAATTTCACCATAGCAGATTATAGCATTTTCATAAATATCTTGAAGGTTATTTATATAAAGACAATTTTTTTCTGAAAAAGAAAACAAAAAGTAAGAGTTTTCTGGGAAAAGCAGGTAACAAAAACGGCAAATTGTCAAAAATTATTGGAGGATTATGGAAATGTTGGCACTTTTATTCACATCTACCAGCTGAAGCTTCCGAGGCAATGTTTGTTTTCTGAACATTTAAAGCTTCCTGGAGAGGTTGAAGGATTCTCATCATTAAGAGAGAAGCCAAAACGACATTACACATTTGACAGGAGGAATTAAAGGGAATGACTAATGAAGTCCCAGCAAAGCCACTTCTGAGCGCTGCCTCTGTTCTCTTCTACTATGCATGGGCCCTGTTTTCCTGTGCTGAATTCATTCAAGCGATGAATTTCTTCCAGAAATTGAGAGACCAGCAGTGGTCAAGTTCACTGCAAAAACAAAGTTGGGTTTTTGAGCTGCTTTTCCATTTGATCTTCTTTAAGCATTAAAATAAACAATGTCATCAATATGCTCAAGTAAGAAATTCGATTGAAGAAGTATTACAGACTTTGAGTAAGACAATGTTTTAATCATATAGGTACATCAGCTGGTATTGTGGGGCTAGGAATCATTCTTTAATTATCAATAGAACAATTCCTACACAGAAAAAATACATCCTGTGATAAGATTCAGAGCTTATTTGTATATACATTCAATTATACTTATTGAGAAAAAAAATGTTAATCTATAAAACAGATCAGAAAAAAACAGCCCAAATCTCCTTAGCCAGACAACCAGGTTTATCATCAGTTTTACCAGAAATTGTAATATTCAATGAACTAGTTCGCTACTTGCTTCTCTAAGAACATAGCCTCAAGAATATAACAAAAATAAATTAAAAAATAGAGACTGAGTCAATCTTTTGCAACCTTTTAAAAGTCAAAAGAGAGGACTCCTTCCTGGGTCTAAACAGCTTCCTTCTGAGCTAATGTCATCCAAGAAGTCCACGCCCAGCAATGCCTGCGGACTTCGTGGGAGTGGAGGGCACAAAGACCTCAGTCAGGGACAGACGTCTGTCCTGCCTGCCTGGGGACATGGGAAGCCAGGACTGCCGCCAACGAGCACCTGTGTGACCTTCTGATCCCTCTTTGGCTCCACTCAGATACAACATCTGGTCAGGACCGGGGGATGATCGACCCATTTTCCATACCTTGGGACCCCCTACATCAGGCTTCGCCCCTCGTACCATCCTCATGTCCGCAGTTCACTGAGGAGGCGCACTCTTCTTCCACACAGCAGCCCTATTTGCTTCAGTTCCCCCTACCTCTACTGCTTGTCAAAGCCATAATTTTTCTTTCCATGGACTCACTCTCTCCATCACCCCATTCGCACGCCAATTTTGGAAAAAGTTTTCACATCTCTCCACTAACCAGCAGCCACCCGCAGACGGATGGAGCGTAGTAACCTGGGCCTAACAGAACCGCTCTCTGTCGCTAGACCTTCTACAGACTGCCTGAGTGCTGAGCCAGGGCGGCATTTACAGACAAGATACCACCCTTCCCACAGGGCATCTGCCTCCACACCATCTCCCTGCTCCCCCCGCCCCCCACACCTCCTCTGGACGTCCCAGCACATTTCTCCTGCATCTGGGTGGCTTCTCAGAGAGCCATGACAGCTCATGGGGACTTTCCTAGGAATTCCCAGGGGTCCAGAGAGCACCAAGAATGAGCAGCTGACTAAGAATACCCCGTGGAAGACACTCTTAGGCTCTGCCGGCAACACGTGCATCCCCTGCATAGACGTCACATTGGAAGACCAAGGGTCAGAGTCACCACCGTCGTCGTTTTCCCAAGCCGACAGCCCCAGGCTGTGCAGTGGCCCTGAAGCTGCACCTCTCCACACACTCCCCGACCAAGACCTCTGTTCCTGTCATATCCCAGGGCCTGGCTCAGTAATTTGATAGTAGAAACCCAAGCACTTTATCAAGAAGATGCTAGAAGAATGACAATAGTCAAAATCAGACAGAACAAGTGTTGAGGGTATGGAGCAGTTCGAACTGTGCCAGTGAAAATGTAAAACGGTGCAGCCATTCTGGAAAATGGTTTAGCAGTTCTTTAAAAACTTAGAATTACCTACCATATGACCCACATTTCCACTCCTAGGTATATACTGTGAAGAGCTGGAAACATATATATGGCTGCGTGAAAACTTGTACACAAATGTTTACAGCAGCATTATTCATGGTAGCCAAAAAGTGGACACACCCGAACGTCGGTCAGCTGGTGAACGGATGAACAGCACGCAGCGGAGTATTGGCCAGTCACAGGAAGGATAACGTCCCCAGGCCGGTACACGGGCGGACCTTGAGAATGCCATGCTGAGTGACAGAAGCCAGTCACAAAAGCTCGCGTGCTGTAGGATTCCATTTATATGAAATGTCCAGAATAGGCTAATCCCGAGTCCGAAACTAGGGTAGTTGTGTCGTCTGGGGGGGCGGGTGAAACGAGAAGGGACTGCCAATGGACATGGAGCTTCGTTTTGGGCGAATGAAATATTTCAAAATTAGACAGCAGTGATCGTTACATAACCTTATCAATATACTGCAAATCGCTTAATTATATACTTCAGAAGGATGAATTTCATGGTGTGTGTATTATATTCAATATAAAAATAGATAGTACACTCCTGGTGAGATGCTGAGCTCCAGCCCCTGGTTCACTGAGAACACAGGCCCCAAGAAATGGAGACTCACCTGGCAGCTCAGGGGAGTCTCAGGACGCATCAAGACGCCCCCGTGACCAGGCGAGCCGAGAAGCGCCCGTCAGACAAGGCAGATGTCACAGGGCCGGCCGTGCCCAACGGTTCCTGCCCGAGTCCGCCCGCCCGCCCGCCTCCCGGCCCCGCCGGTGCCCGGCAGTCTCCGTCTGCCCCCAGCCCCGCTCCCCGCCCACTACCTGCTCTTTCCCACCCTGCGCGGTGCTTCTATGGCTCGGCCTTCGCCGCCGGCGTGCCCTCTGGCTTCTCGTGCTCTCCGGGGTCCAGCTGGGCTTGGCCGGTGGGAGGCTCCGGAGGTTAGGCTGGAGGCTGGAAGTAAAGAGGCTGGGGTATTTATTCTTCTGGCCTTCCTGTCCTCCCAGCTCCCAGCCCTCCTCCCCTGGCCACCCTGGCAGAAGCTTCATTCCGGACCGGCCGTAGCTCCTGCCAGGCGGTCCGCCGTCCACGTCCCCAGCCCTCGACAGACCACATCTCCCTGCTGCCTTCAGCCTGCACGGCGACGGCGGCTTCCTGTGCTGCTTGTCGGGGTTCCTCTCCCCGTTAGTTCCTTCTGTCCTGCCCACACCTACTTCCCGTTGGGACGACGGCTGGTGCCCTGCCCCATCCCCTGGGTTTCCCCCTGATTTCTGACTCTGAAGCTCCTTGGTGCCCCTCCCAATAACCACGTCTGACCTCCAGCCTTAATTTCTGGGTCTAACCACACTGACCGACGGGGTCTGCATGTTTACAGTCGCCTTCCTTACATTTTATTCTTCAATATGATTGAGAGTCAGCCCCAAACCACCAAAAACAAATCCTTGGTTAGATAAATCAGTCATTGATCCCCTGCTATGGGGGAGCCCACACACTAGAGGGACTGTGGGGCTTCTCACCAGACAAAAGGAGGGAGAATCAGGAAAGAGAGCTCTGGGGTAGAATTCGGGTGAAGCTTGAAGAAAGCGTTTTGACAGGCTCCAGGCAAAGCAAGGCTGTGTGAGGTGGCCGGCGTCACGACTAGACACGAAGGCGAAGCGGAGCCAGGCCTGCTTGGCAAACGGGAAGTCGAGACGGATGTGGAACGTGCGCGTGGGGAGCCCTGGTCTGAGGCCCTGCACAGGGGCTGCGAATCCAGACCGCTTCTCCCTGTTCAAGTGCCTCGGACCTTGCAGGCAAGAGTGGGATGTTTCATTCTTACTGATAGCATTTCAAACAACGATTTAAGCCCCATTATTAAAATTTCTAGTGGTCTCTGATTGAGAGAACATTTCTCAGTAAGGAAACAGTAGTCACTTAAGGAAGGGATTGTATGACGCTGTGCACACGTGTGTCCTTGGGGAGCACGTCTCTGCTCCGTCTGTCTCTATTCTAATCTGATGCATGGGAGGAGGGCAGAGTTTTTTTTGCAGGTCATGCTATTTTTACTTTCTCATTACTTTGATGAATGGCATTGGATGTGTGGCATAATCAAGAAATAAACTTTTGCACGATTAAGCTACTGAGATTCTGGGGAGTTTGTTTTGTTGTTTTGTTCTTTTACTGGACCATAATCTAGCCTACCCTAGATGTCAGAAATTTCTGTTTTAATTAAATTCCCATAAGATGAAGTACTGGCCTAGGGGCTGGTCACAGGTGGCAGAAAACTATTATGGGAGGGTGAGACGATGTATATCCATATTACTTAGTGACAAAACATTTGGTGAAATTGTCATCTGAGGTAATTTGGAAGGTGCATCAAGTTCTTAATACTTTGTAGCCTTGAAGAAGAGGTTGGAAAATAGAATGTTTATAGCCTGTACTGGTTGCTGATGACTATGCTTGGCAAGGCATTACAGGAAATAGATGAGCTCAGGAAAGAACTGGCCAGTTTGTAAGCAGAAAGGGAATAAAATTGTCCACAAATTTGGGAATTTATAGGATTGCAAAGACAACCATTTCTGAGCCTCAAAGAGTAAAATGCAGCATTGAGAAATGCTCTGATAACCAAGCCTGATTAAAATTCAGCACTGTAGCAAGGATCCAATCAAGGTACAGCCATTGGACATACTGTTAAAATCTCTGTGTGGACTAAGGGGCCACCTGCTATATCTTTTCAGTTGGACAAAATGTCTCAGGGGAAATGAACTAAAGGCGTGGTTCTCCCACCAGAGAGGCCAAGGTAATTGCAGTGGAGGGGGCAAGAGAGAAGCAATGAAGCAAAGAATGTGGGAAATTCAAGAAGTATGACCACAGAAAAATGAAATGTTTATAGCAGCATTATTTGTAACAGAATGTGGAAACAACCCAAATGCCTACCATTTAATGGAGAAATACAGTACCGTATATCCATACAATGGAATTGTATTCATCAATAAAAATAGACTAAGTACAGACACATGCTACAGCATGGATGAACCTTGAAACATGCTAAGTAAAAAGAGTCAGTCACAAAGTACCACATATTGGAGGATTCATTTACATTTATGAAATGTCCATAATAGGCCAATCCATGAGATTGACAGTAGAGGTTTGTATTTGCCAATCGGGAGTAGAATGGGGTGGGCTGGGAGAAGGTGGGGGCACAAGGGAGTGACTGCCAGTGGGTACAGGGTTGCTTGTGGAGATGATGAAATGTTCTTAACTGGTCATGGTTGTACAACTCTGTGAATATACTAAATCCCCTTATTTAATTTAAATGGGGGCATAGTAATTATGTCTCAAAAAATAAACTTGAATTAAAAAAGAAGTATGTCTAGAAAAGAACTGTTGGTGGGGCTGTTGGCATATGCAATTGGCTGGAATCAGATGAGACTATGACTAAATTTTTGAGAGGGTTAAGCTACTAAAGGGCCCACTTGCCTTGAAAAAGAGAGATGGGATGTTCAGGATTCAAAACAACCCTTGGCCTCCATCTTGCCTGAGTAGGAGGTGAGCTCAAAAGCCATCTAACCCCTTAGGAAGAGAGAGTCACTGATTCTCACTTCAGATGCTGCTAAAGAGGGCATCAGAAAGAGAAGCACCACAGAGGGGTCATTGAGGGGCAGTGGGGATAAGTGGATTGAAGAGTCCATGTGAGAGGGCAGAACTGGAGCCTAGTAAACCCCACCCAGCCCAGGACGCCCTCCTCGGGTGGCCCGGCAGGAGTTTAGAATTGCTGCAGACTTGGGCTTCCCAGTGGGAGTGGTCAGTGCATTTATCTTGGCCCTGGTCCCCAGTGATAGTGTATTGAGAGCTGATAGCCAGATGTTCTTCCATTTCGTCCCACTGGAACCATCTGAGCTTTCCTCGGGCTGAACCAGTAACGAGGTTGCCCGTGGACATGGAAGGCCGTCACCATACATGTGTGTTGGTTGTTACACTGTGTGCTGCTGTGACTGCGGGTCGTCTAGGAGCTCTCTTAGTTTCCCCCAAGGCCTACAGAATTCATCTGTACATTATAGTTGTTTGGAAGTGGAGAGAGGCCACAAAGAATCAATTTAATCATTAATTATTTAGTTCTAGAGATTAATGTGTTCTTTCATTTAATAAATACAGAACATATAATATGGGCTGTTACAGACGTTACTCCAAATATGATTCTCTGCTAATCAGTCTCCTTTAAAAAATCCTTTTGGTGATTTTTCCAAGTTCTGCAGCAAGATGTGCTTCATTAGTAGTGCCACATTTTACATCTTGGAATCCTGTTATAAAATTATTTGCAAAATTCACTGCAGTTGGCTTGTTCTGAGAAGAGGATACATGACACATCAGGTTTTGTAGGCAACCTCTGCTGAGCCTCTAGCTGGGTTAGGTCCCCTCCTCCACCCACCCTCACAGCCCCCACTCACCTCTACCGTGGCTTCTGTCACACCACACAGCAGCTCATGGTCCATGTATCTGGTCCTCACCAGAGTGTGAGTTCTTAAAGACACTACATCTCTGTGTTCCCAGCTCCTTAAAGTAAGTAATAAGTAAGGATGACAACAACTAGAGCTCCCTGAAGGCTCACATGTCAGTGCTAAGCTAAGTGCTTTAGACACACTATCTCATTTAATCCTGGTCAGGCATGTATAGGCTTGTTTGGCAAAAATGCTGGTCGAATGAACCTCCCCAGATGCCCCAGGCTTCTGGGGTACCCCCATCTTTTAGTCTGCAGATTGAGATGCTGCAAGCGCTTACCGTGAACGCTGTCCCCCAGGATGTCTGCACGTTTCCAAGGGCTTGTTTCCTTCAATCGTCTCTTCTTCTTGCTTGTATTTTTCTGTTCCTCCTGAACTCTTGGCCTCACCCAGGTCTTCCCTCCTGCCTGCGTCTTCTCTCAGATCTGTACCAAACGTGGTGCATGGGCCTTTGCATTAGCTGCACATATAACCAGAACTAGCATAAGGCAGCTGCACGTTGCAGGTTTCTACAGAAGTCTTCAGGGAAACGAAGTGACATATTGCATTGCAGCAAGGCAAGCCAGATGGAACTGAACATCAAACCGAGTATCTCTGGAAGAATACACAAGAAACGGCCAAGAGTAGAGGCCCAGGGAATAAGGAACTGGACACCCCAAATTAACCACTATTCTGAGCGTCAGGATAGCTTAAGGAACTTGACACACCCCTGGTAAGGGCAATCCAGAACTTAAGCCTATCTCCATACACCTGCAGTCTGGGGCTGGCAGAGCTCCCACGGAGAGTGGTGCAGTGACGAGTGTGGAGTAATTACTAGTATTGCTGAGTATTAACTCTTCTTCCATAAACACTGCAGTAAAATCTGTAATAGCCTTTTCAGTGTAGTATTGTTTGCATGGTATTTTTATGGAGAAAGAATGCTTATTCAAAATGCAATTCATCAGCATCCCCCACAAGCAAGAAGGCATATTCTCACTTGCTTTGCTGCCTCCATCACAGGCGGGAAGGACTCGGTGTTTCCTGTTGGAGCAATTGACGCGAGGAGAATGTTTTCAAATTTACGAGGCTC
Organism: Manis javanica; assembly: GCF_040802235.1. NCBI lineage: Eukaryota > Metazoa > Chordata > Mammalia > Pholidota > Manidae > Manis > Manis javanica. The sequence continues at coordinate 490,109 of NC_133170.1, read as the reverse complement.
TCGTGCATTTTGAGAAGAGATTTTTATATTCCACATATTTCCTTCTTTGACCTTTCTATTTAGGGATCAGTTTAAAAATACAAGCTCTCTATCTGGGGCAGAAGGGCTGTGAGCCAGGAGCTTTGCATCTCTCAAGATGCTCAGTCATTTTAAAGGGGAAATACGAAGAGACAAAAGGCAAGAAAAAACACACAGCTTCATCTTGGCTTGGAACATTGATGATTCTATGAGAGGCTGCAGTAGATTGGAGGAACGGGAAGAAACTTCATCATTTACCAAAACTTAACAGGTACTTTTCCCCTCAAGAAAAATAAACAGGTGCTTGCTGGGATTCACCCTTAAAATAGGCATCTTAAATATATTTGGTTTGTTTTATTGCCTGCTGATCAGATACTTTACCTTTGGTTTTGTTTTTATTAAAGTATTTATAAACAATCTTGTGAAGGTTTTACATGAGCAACATTGTGGTTGCAACATTTACCCACATGATCAAGTACCCGCCTCCAACACCCCACGGCAGTCACTGTCCATCATCAGCGTAGTAAGATGCTATAGAATCACTCCTTGTCTTCTCTGTGCTATACGGCCTTCCCCGTGACCCCCCTACATTACGTGTACTACTCATAATGCCCCTTAATCCTCTTCTCCCTCCCCAACCCCTCCCCTTTGGTAACTGCTAGTCCCTTCTTGGAGTCTGTGAGTCTGCTGCTATTTTGTTCCTTCAGTTTTGCTTCATTGTTACATTCCACAAATGAGTGAAATCATTTGGTACTTGTCTTTCTCCACCTGGCTTATTTCACTGAGCATAATACCCTCCATCTCCATCCATGTTGTTGCAAATGGTAGGATTTGTTTTCTTTTTATGGCTGAATAGTATTCCATTGTGTATATGCACCACCTCTTCTTTATCCATTCATCTACTGATGGGCACTTAGGTTGCTTCCATCAGATACCTTACTTTAAAAAAATATATTGGTGTATGATTTTTGTCACATTTTCAGTAAGAATGTATATAACTTTGGAAATTTTAAGTTATACATTTAGGACCTAGGAAAACTCCCCAAATCCCTGAGGAACAGATGATTCAGAGGATTGGTTTATGATCACTTGTCCTTTTAAATTAAAGACTCCAGAACTCTAACTAGCCAAAGGTCAGTTTTTTTAAGGTTTCTTCCCCCAGCTTTTTAAAAAGGATATAATTACTTTCGGCGAACTGAAAGCAATTCTCAGCAATGGTATCATTGTTGACTAGGGTACAGGAAATGGATTATTCGACATCCGTGTTTATTTTCCACTTTGATTTCTTAACCTGCTCCACCTTAGAAATACCTGGAAAGGCTTGAGTATATGCTGGGTGATGTATTCTGCCAGGAACCGGCCTCCCTGTGGGTGTCGTGTCTGTCTGGAGGGCTGGCTGCACTGAAGTGAAGGTGACTGTGCTGTCGATGGAAGACCAGGGCCGCTGTCCTGTCACTAAGGACAGAGATGCTGTTGTCAGAAAAGGGGAGCCCAGCAGCCGAGGTGGAGGCTGGCAGGATCTCATTCTCCTAGAAGAGTCTGCAGCATGCTTTTTGCCCACGCCTCACAGGGCACAAGGTCCGGGCCGTGCCTCATGGGCCACTTTCGACACAGCCAGTGGGAGGAGGCTGCCTCTCAACCTCACTCCTAAGCCATTTCAACCAGCACAGCTCTGCTCTTACCTCAGTTATAGACTGGGCTCTATGGCAGATATTTTTAATATAATCAGGTGAGAAAGTTGAATTCTACAGAAGTCCTTTCTGGGCAAGTGCTGTAAGTGGTTAGAGAGAATACTAGGTCAGTTAGGAAGGGTGGGTGCAGAAGTGAGATCTTCAGCAGCAGAGTGGAAACAAAGGAATATGGCCAGTAAACTGCCATCTCAGGAGAGTGAGTCCTGAGGACTTCAAAACTTACCTGAAAAAGGTAGGCAGATTGGAGCACAGACTTGAACTGCTCTTGAGAAGAGGGGACAGGCTGTGTATGGTCTGGGAGGAAGGACAGACAGAGAGACTACCCAGTTCCCAGCACTGCCAGGACTCAGGAGGTGAAATATGTCAAATGGGACTTAATGAAGTCACACACAGAGGGTGTGCAATGTAAAAAATCCTCTTTGCTGTCTAACCCTCCTGACACCTCAGACCCCAGACAACACCTAGTGGTGCTTGTTCAGTGATATGCTCTGGAGGCTTTCATCGTGAAGAGACCCTTCCTGGAGAAGGCGAGAGGTATGGTGGATCACAAACTGATGATGTAGAGAAAAAACAGCCTATACTTATTTCATTTGGTGATTTACCAGAGAGCCCTCCGGACTCTAATCTCACTGCTAAGGTTTATTACAGCAGGTACGGAGCAGAAACAACAGGAAAAAGGTAGCAACGGTGGAGTCCTGGAGGTCCAGCGGCTTCTGAGGCCCTGCTTGCCAGAGGCCACGGAGGAGCGCTAGTTTCCTAGCAGAGAAGTGCGGGCGCACGTGTGGACCGTCCCTCCCCAGAGAAGCCCAGAGGAGTCTCAGAGTCCTAGGTAATTTATGGGGGGCTGATCTCTCTGCAACCAAAACTCAGGATCGCTAGTGAGGCCAGATGCACGTCAGTAGCCTTGGCTAGTGAAGCAGTTTGTGTGAAGCAGCCTGAAAAAGCTTGTGGCTGATCACTTCAGGAGCTGTGCCGAGGTCACTGCTCACGAACATTAAGCCCCTGAGGCCCCGTGGGAGCTGGCCAAGCGTCACTTGTGAGCATACAAGTAGGAAGGAGCCAGACTTGCTGTGTTAAGTTTTCCTCCCTAGATGTGGACAGGAATTTGAAACCCTGGCCAAGATTTGAAACCCATTTCACCACCATCAAGTCACTTACACGTGGTGGAGGTTAAAGATGGCTTCTGCCATCTGTAGGCGGACCACGGGCTAGGCAACGCGTTCCTGGTGCAGGTCTCTGGCTGAAGATTAATAAACTCTGTCTTTTAAGTCAGTGTTTAATTTCATGGTATTTGCTATGATTGTTTTTCAAGCATTTAGTAAATTCTTGCTGCAAAGTTTGAGCCTCATTCGTCGAAGGAAATGAACGGCACATATATTCATTCAGCAATCACACTGAGTACCTGTGTGCTGTTTGCCAGAGCCTTGCTGGGAGTGTTGGGGGATAAATTATGAAAACAGATGTCTGTTTTTATGAAGCTTGTAACTCTTGTGGGGGAAACCAGAAAAAAAAAACATGTCATTTGAGGAAGCTATCATCTTTTGAGTTGTGACAAAGTCTAAGAGAAGACTGGTATCTACCTGAAGTCCAGAAAAAGGAAATGCAAAGAGTTTTATCAGTGTCTCCAGGCTGTTTCATTAGACATTTTGTGTGTGTGCCTTCCTAGCTAGGGTACCCCACCATTCCAGCTTGCCTAGACAGGGGCTCCCAGAGTGCAGGACTTCAGAGTGCTAAAACCACGACAGCTGGTGACACAACTTCATTTCATGGATGCCTTACTCCTCTGGAGAACTATTCCCCAGGCACAGGGGTAGGTGTCAGCAGCCATGTCTGTGCTGTCGCCTGCCCACCGGGCTTATTAGAGATCAGGACCCTATCTTGAGAAGCTGGCTGAGGAAATTGCTCAGAACTCAGCTGTGCACTGTTAAGTCTCACATGTCTGTTTCAGGTCTCCTGAGCAAGCCTAGAGGTTGACCTTTTGGAAGCCCATTTATCTAACTTTTAATTCTCTGAGGTATCCCAATCTCTTAAGAAATTCTTCCTCTGCCACTATGCTTAAGCTAGTTAGGTGGCCTTTTAAAAACTTTTGTTAGCAGAACCTAACTTAGCAACTCTGAAGGTAGGAGTATTTCCCAGTTAAGAGAAAGGGCTCAGGCTCTTCAGTCAGAAACATTCCTAGAATCCTCCCCAGGCTTTCTGGGAATCTCTCTCCAGGGTGGCTGGCTCCCTGGTTAGAGAGCTGAGTTCTCAACTCTGAGTGGACCTACCTACCAATGCATTTCTAATTTCAAAGTAATAAATTGTTTCAGCATTAAAAAAAAAATGGTTCATGGATTCTCTTAAAATCCAGTCTGACACATAACCCCACCCTTTCCCGTGGGCTTGTTAGTTGCACTTGATCTAGTGTTAGACCAATAAAAACTTGGTCGGTCTTTTGTTCAATTCAGATGTGTTCCACTTTCTAATCATTTCCCTTCCATCTGCACAAATACATTTCTTGCAGCAAAGTTCCCGAACCTCTCCCAAGGATATCTGCTCTGAGGCTGTCTCATTTCAGCTTTAGTTCACAGATAATCCCTAAGGTTTAAGGCTATCAGGCCATACCTGAACATCTCATGCATCCCGGCAACCCTCCACACATCGTGTCACTCAGGTGAACCTCAGCTTGTCAACCGACCCTCTCCACCACAGCGCTTCCTGTCCTGAGACTAGTTCACCAAATGAGAACATACCTTCTTCCCAAGCCCGTTTCAGCGCCTCTGAACTGTGCATTACAATCACTTGGTGGCTTTCAGGGGAAAAACCACCCTGTCTACCCACCACACTGGTGTAATCAGACTACAACAGCCACCTGCTGCACAGCTGCTTTTAAAAGACCCCCAGGACGATTCTCATGCCATACTGGCTAACATGGGTCCAAGCCTGAGCCCGAGATACATGTCAGCATTATCCCCCTTTCTTCCTCACCTTTTGTAAACGTTACCTTCATAAAGGTAAAAGTAAAATGAACTTGTTCCTGATCCAGCCTGCATCATCAGTCACCACTGCATGACACCTGCCGAGGGTCGGCTGGCTGCCGTGCTCAACAAGCACATAGGACACCGTGCACACCCCCCCTGCCACAAAGACACTGGTACTCAGGATGAAGCATGTGTTTATTTTAGTTCAGTTAAAACATACATTGTTTCATTGAAACGGTGTAGCACTCCCAGCCGGATGTCAGTGGGACTGCTGGCCTCGCAACAGTAAAGCGGGTATTTACACTATATACAGGAAGTCAGCACACCTTGCTCTCGGAGACCTCCCACTACACATCACACTGGATGTCATCACACTACATCACATTTGGGGAACAACTGCACTTTGAAAATTTATACTTATTTAAAATTTAGAGATCTGAACTTGCACCAAGTTTTCATGGAAAAATGTGATGTTCAACCAGTCTGATTGCAAATACAATTTAAGCAATATTTTAAAATTTTAGCAATCACCAGATTTGTCAATTTGTACTGAGATCTCTGTACAGGTTACTTTTGGGATAATTCTTATAGATATGTGTGAATTCACCAAAATGCAAGTAAGAGACTTACAGGAATATATACACTTGAACCCAAGACCCAAACCTGACATTATATACAACCTATTTACAAATACATATGGACAGACAGTGTATGTACATAGATTATAAATATTGAAAAATAGGTTAGCTTTAATGGATTAATGCTGTTCTATAAATAACATTACAGTTACAACTGAAACACCCGTGGAAGACAGCAATGCAAACAGAGGGGACAGGACAGTGGTTTTAATACTGAAGACTGCTCATCAATGGGAATTCACTGTTTAGGAACCTCAAGGCAGACAGGACAGCTCCAGGAAAATCATGCAATGGAATTTATCCTAAGCAGCCGATTTTGAACCTCAAACAGCCCAAGAGGACTGGAGGAGCCTCCACAGGTGGATTTCCCGAGAGAAGAATTCCTTCTTTCATTCCTCCTGGTTTCTGTGGTGTTTTCTCCCACATGAAAGGATGTAAACTGTAGAGAACAAGTCTACTTGGTAGTATTCTCCAGCAGGTTTTAGATGAAAAATCAACAATTCTTCCCAGGAACTGAAGCAGAAGTGCCAATTCTTGGTCTGAATCAGAGGTGAGGTTCTGGATTCGAATGGAGTGCCAAAAGCCCAATTAAATCCGTCTTCTCACTGCCTTTTCTAGATGGTCCCCAATTATTTTTGAAGAAACAAAAAAGGACCACTGGTTTCCCCAATGTACGTAAGACATCTTCCAGTTCCAAAAGGGTCTCTGGCTACAGACACATGTGTCTGTAGTTTAGTCACATGTAATACAAGAATGCGTACAAAACCCATGTCTGCCCCATTTCTGGCCCTCACCTAAAACCTACAATGCTCGGTTCAGGAGAAAACCTTAGAGTCAGAGGACCAGCTGATGATTCCAGTATCTGCTTCCCTCAACCACTAATGGAATTATGGGTATTAGATCTTAGACATTATGCCCAATGAGCGAAGTACCACATTGTTCAATAATATATTCACCATACACCGTAATGTACGATAGGTGTGCTCTTAAAGCTGCTACGTTTTCACTTCTAACTGGGATTGAAATGAAGGGTGAACATGCAGTCGGACCAACTACCTATGCAGGTCACACTGTCTTCCCTCAACATCTGCTGGATGTAAACAGTTCTATGTTGTACATGAATGAGATGACGGTCCAGTGCAAATGAGTCTTTGAAAAAGCTTTCTGCACAAGAAACCCAGTGGCCTGTATGGAAAGAGCTTGTATTATACTGAGTATAGGCGTGACCTGTGAATTAGACATCTATTGTAGACGCAACGTGGACACAATGAACGCGTGTTATCAAGTAATTCACACTTCCAGGGGCAGGTGAACATGTGGAAAGCTGTACTTTCTGGAAAGGAGAGTTTTGGCCTATTGCCATCAAATGCCCACTGCTGGAAGCAATGTCAAGAAAGCGCTGGCCCAAAAACCCAGAGTCGTCAGAACTGCTCTGGAGACAGGTGCAACTGAATAAACCCTGTTTTTACCCAATTGCACTATTTGGTACCTCAAAATTAGTTATTCTACTTTCCGCAGAAATCTCTGCAGTATCTTCCATTCTATTAGACAGAAGCCAAATATTTCAATCTGAAAGAACCAAATTATTTGGGGACAGAGAAAAGTGATGAACAGAGTTCATCTGATCGGGTGCAGTGATAACCAATCAGTTGTACCTTAATGGTGAAGTCTGCATGGAAAAAATTATGCTCCTATTCAGGGTACAATTTTTCATTACTGAACCTTTTCCCTAAAAATTGTTTTGGGTTAAAAAAGTATTTGGCTTATTATGCCTACAAAAGGCAAATCATTTCACAATACTAGTATCTTTTTAAATACCGATGAAAATTTTTTTATGGAATTTATTGACAACCGTTTTTGGATAAACTTCAAAAAAAGCAATTTTTAAAAAATAAAATAGTGCTTCTGAGGTCTTTAAATATTTTTGGTACAAAAAATAATAGTGTTTTTCTCAATGGTTATCTCAATACTTTGCTGTAAATTAACAAGAATTGTTTCTCACATCGAATGGTTCCATTAGGCACATTCAAGTAAAATCATAAAATATCCAAGTTAAACAATGACACAGCCAAACATGTGGCTTGATAAAAGTTAAGAGTTTGTCCATTCTCTGGAATGGAATAAAATTGTCACTTCCGTTAATCCAAGACTCGTGGTTTTGTTGTTAATATCCATTTCTATCACACAGAATAGTTTCTTTAAAAAACCAAAAAACCAAAAACAAAACAAGCCCAAGAGTTCACTTATTCTGCACTCAGAAGGACCAGCGAGGACTCTGCGCTTCCCAAGGAAGTGAGACTGAAAACAGGTGAGATTTCACAGCAGTTGAGTGTTGACTCAACGCTGGCATCGAACAGATGATCGTAGTCTTAGGGGCGCCCCCTAGTGGCCACCTTCGTGGGCGTTGTGGACCCAGTCCAGAACGATGAGGGCCATGCTTCCCGTCATCACCACTATGCCGCTCAGCAGGAAGAGCACAGCCTGCAACGAGCAGGGAGAGACCGGTGAGCGAGGCGACGCGCACACTGGGCCTGCCTCTCTGCTCCCAAGGCCCGGCTTCTTTCTAGAACCACCCGGCGCGCTGGAGCTAGCGGATCTTGCTGAAGATACTGTAAACCGTATTACGTGATCATGAGGTCACCCACAGCAGAAAGCAACTCTCTGAAATCTTCCAAAATCTCACCTTTTCATTCCTTTGTCTCAAATTAAAAGTAAATCGTTTTCTTTGCTGAATATAGTACTTCATATAATAGAACTAGAGTGGCATTTTTGCATTTTTTATAGTAAAACCTTAAGGTACAAAATCACACCCAAGTGATCCTCCAGAGCCAGAGACCTTCAGTCAAAGCCCTTCAGGGGACATGAGCACCTTTACTCCTCATCCTACCCGCAATTACTGCCACTATGTATTCTGAGTCGGTTTATAAACAATTCTAGTGCTTTTTACCAGACTGCAGTGGTAGTAAAGAGTGAGTACTGAAAAGCATTCTTCCCTGATATCCCCTCCAGGATCCCCGGGGTCAACACATCCCAGTTCCTGTAAGATCAGTGGATACAGCGCAGCATACAGAGCAGTGCACGCAGGGCTTTGAAGACAGAATCTGACTTAACACTCACTTTTTCCCTTTTCTGTTCTCCAGGCCCATGTAAGAGCCTGCCACACAACAGGCAGTCTGACAAGCACCCATCAGACAAAACACTGGAAGCGGGGCCGGCATCTTTACATTTCATGCTTTGCCTCTGGCTCCCACCCTTAAAATACCCAGTAACTCCCTTGCAACTGACTGGGGCAGTATCAGTCGGCAGGCTGCCTCCCGTGTCCCCTCCCCAGCCTCCATTTGGGAAGGGCACCATTACAGAAATATTTACTGGAAACTACAACAAATGACAGCTAAGAGACAAAATTAAAATCAGCTGAAGAAATTATTATATTAGATTATTACTGTTTCAAGAGTCATCATCTCTCACTCACCCCAATCTTTTGTACAGATTTCATAGGCTCTTTTTTCACCAACTTGACATAGAAGGCAGACGGCAGGATGAAGATCAGCATGGCAGCAGCAGAGGCACCTGTGAGAACATGTGCTCTGAGAATCCAGCGTGTCCCTTGTCAGTTTTTGAACCTCGAAATCCCTGCCGTTTAAAACCAGCTTGATTACTTTCTAAAGCTTACCAATGAAACCAAAGATGTCTCTGATAGTGGGCACGAAGATGACAAGCAAATTGGTAAACGCCAGGATAGACACGGTGACGAGGCTGTGACGCCACCAGCTGAAACCTTTTGCTGAGCACAGCAAGTGGGTCATGGAACTCCGGATCTGCAGAGACAAATCAACAGTAAGCTAAGAGTCTAGCTGTAATTAATCCAAGAAAACAAAGCCTGAATAATGGGAAATCTATCTTAAGCAAGAAGCTGCTTAAACACTAAAAATTGTACCCCTTCCTCCTACTGCGATGTCCTAAACATCTAAACACTGAGAGATGGTTTTATACCTTCAATTACAGAAAAACACGCAGGAAATCCACAAAGTATTAAAAAGAGCCCTTTCAAAACCAGTTAACTTGGTATTGCTCTAGTAGGTGTTTCTCTTCCCCAGAAGATGAAAATTCTGCAGATCTTCAAGTGTTAAGAACTCAGTTCTACTGCAAGGAGAGTGAATGCTTACCGGGAAAATGACCACGGGGACCGTCAGAGTGACAGCCATTAACACAGCCAAGCGGACAATGAGGAGGAGGATGTCAGTTCCCATGACAGCTGAGTAGGTATGAAGCAATTCTGACTCAACGTGCTCTACGGGAAAGAAGGGAAGGTTCAGTGAGCCGCCCTCTCTGGAGATTGGGCAAAATGTGCACTGTTAACTACTCACAAGCGACTGTAAGCCAAGGAGCTAATAAGATTAATTTGGGATTAGGGCTAATATAATTAAAATAACATTGAAAAATTTTTCTTTATACCAAGTAGTAGAGATTTAGCCACATGACCCCCATCAAAAACAACAGGAGCTAAACAGCTGAATTCCAAGGTTTCACTGTGTGAGTGTGCGTTTTTTAAGGTGATCACAGAAAAGAGGCGGGATGTACTCAGATACAGGCACTTTATATAAAAATGCCATCAAATGACTAGTGTTACACTTTTTAATTTGGACTCTAGAATTACTGATTAAAAATACTAAAGGAAATCCTAAGCTCTATCTTCAATTTTTCTTCACAAATATGAAATATACCAAGACAGTGAATTTTTTAATAGATTATGCATATGAAAGTATCAATTTCACTTTTTTTTTCCTGGAAACTAGACATTATTTACCATAAAACGTCAGGTATCCAAAGAGAGCAGCGAGCAGGTACATGAGAAACATGGCGAAGAATGAGATCTTGGACACACTCATCATCCGTCTACGGCTGCGGCTACACAGACCCAGAGAAAAACAAAAATATGCCTTGAGCAGCAGTTACAGCAGCAACCTAACGTTTTCCAATTTCTCAGTAAATGCGTAAGAGAACAGGTAAAGTGCTCACCCTTTCAGCTCTTCATAGATAGGAAGAATAGCAGGATGACAGACGAATGAAAAGGTCAGAATCGGCACAGCATAGACAGTCTGCAAAAAATGTGAACATATATTTAATATCCGGAAATAACAAACTCACCTAATCACAGTTCTACAACTTCTATACTACACTAATCTTAGCATCAAGACGCAACAGTCAGCTTCCCATGCAAAGCATCCACTCTTCTAATTTGTTCACTGTGATCAATATCCTAACTTCTGAATGTGTCCAATGATTCACATCATGATTAGCCATTTCTCCATCAATTTAAGACACAAAACCACTGCTTTCTCCTCAGCCCCCAATCATTAGCCAGTCTCACTTCCTGAAGAGCAAGCAGCTTTCCCCCTCCTCCCTTCTGTGCTTTGTGAACTATTTTTCAATTGCTGGCATAGAGTTTCCCTAAAACTTCCTCTGAGAAAGTAAAGACTAGATTCAGTCACCTGTGAGTTGAAGATAAAATATCGCGGTCTGCAGGACTCTTCAGTCATGTTAAACGCCACACCATGGGCGAAACCAGCTGGCTGGGTGAAAGTGCTATTTATTGTTTCATTAATTATCAAAGCAACTTCCACAGGACAAGGAATCTGAAATTTCTTGCAAATCACCTGAAAATATATTATTATGCATTTATTAAACTGAATAATGTGACAGGGCTTACAAAATAATCTCTAGCTTTAAAGAGAAGGTGCACCTACCACAATCAGAAAGAACATCATACACAACAAGGAGAGGCCACTGGTGTATCCCAAATACCCTATAAGGAGGGGGGAAATCATTCTTAGTTTAATGAAATAGTTTTAGGGCAAATAGGTAACTCGATTCTGCTTGGAAGACGACTTTAGTGCAGATAGGGTACCATTTTAAATTTCTAATTCTTACGTAGAAAGATACAGAATTACTTAAAAATACCTGCTAACAACTAAATAAAACATTCATTTTGTATTATTTTTACAAAGCACGAGATATTACAAAATGTCAACAAGATGCTTTGGTCCCTTGGTAGCAATCCTGCTAGGTAGGGTTCTGGAAGCCTAGGGATCTGTATGCTGCAAATCCCAAAGGCATGTCTTTGGGGCTTTCTAGTTTCTCAGTGTCTATTAAGAGAAAGCCCACCGGCTGGGGGGGGGGGGGGGCTCCTCCAGACCCTCTCGGGCACGGGCTTGCTCACCTAAATTTCTCAGCAGTGACAATGGAAGAATGAGGACCAGGGACACCAGCAAAACCAAATAGTCGCCGTTCAGATACCACGATCTGAGTTAAAGAAAAGATAATCAGTGTCAGAACCAGCCACTGGTATCCTCAGAGTAAGAGAAACATCTTCTCGCAGGACTCACTTTATAGAAATACCGTAAGAATAAATACAAGACAGGTTGGAAAAAGTATCACTTATTCTAAAAGCCTTTAGACAGGAAAAAATCTCTATCTTTGTGCATTAGATGAATATTCACTCAGGTTAGGAATAGGATAGCAAACAGTGCAACTTTTGTCCCACTGTTTGCTTTGGGAGAGCTGCCAGCTGATTCATAACATAAATGCTTCTGAAAAGCTGATATTAATGTAGGGAACAAAGCAGCACTGTGAAGTCAGGAATCTTTAAGCATCTGAAGAAAAACTACACCAATTCTGTCACAGCTTTACATGCAACTGCTAATGCTAGAAACAAGGAAATTTTAAAGCACGTTTCTTTTTCTTTCAGACATTTGTCAGCAATGCACTTACTAAACACTTTGACCAAGAAATTTTTTCATACTTAGATAAAATACACAGGCAAAAACAAAACAAAACCCAGTTCCCCAAACCAGGACTTGTCCCAAGTGCTGTGTACCTTCACCCACCTTGTCTCCAAAAATAGCCACAAGCTCCCTTCTGAACTTACTGTGCCTATCTCCTAAGAGTTCTAGCAAGGTCTTTTCCTTTGTAAGTAATCAACCACACCTTCCTTTTAAATCACTATTTCCAAATTTTTAATTGCCCTGTGAATTCTCCACTCATTTCAGTAACAAAGACCCCACAGAAAACCAACATTTAAGGATCAGTTTATTAAATTTCTAAAGCCAGAGATAACCACACCTCACTACTCTGAGATAACGAGCTGCATGTAAGTGGGAAATAAATTACCCAGCCCCATGTTTACTTTAGATAAAACCTGCTACTCCACTGAGATGAGGAACTTCACCAGAACAAGCTTCTCCAGCTCAGCCTTGTTTGCTGACATTATGCATTTTTAATAGGTCAACTTCTAAGAACTTGAAATTTACAAAAATCAGATAAGAATTAATGTTTAATGTGATTCAGAGCTTCAGTCCTAGCTTAGGTTGGGATGTATGTTCTTCAGCTGTAACAAGAGAGTAAATATACAGAAGAAAATCTAAGTTCTAGAAAACCTGTTTTCATACACAGGTTACAAATTAGTTATTCCGTTTTAAGACTAGCTACCATCTTTGGCCTTTTGTTCTCAAAAGTTCCAATCAGTTTATGGGGAACTTCTTGGTCAGTTTCAACAGGAACATTTACAGAAAAATAATTCACTGATCATCACTTTGTATCCAACTTTGATAAAATGTATCTAGTCACTGTAGACTGTAATCGTTTCTTATGAGTAACCTTACTCAGCACCTACCCAGTTGTAGCTTCAATGTTCATTAATGCCTGGATCACCAAAGGTAACTCATATTTCACTATGAAGAGGTAGCTTGACATAGCTGGAGGAAAACAAAATTACACCATTACAAGTGCAAAATGCGGCACGTGACACCAGAAGAAATGCGTCACCCTTCTGTGCTACACAAAGAGCAGAAAGCCTACCCAAATCGCCTTTTACAGCACTCTTACCTCCGATGTTCTGCATGGTGATTGATCCAGAGGCTGCAAGCTTTCCAACCAATCCAAAGGCTTTATATCCCAATTGTTCATATAATAAAGACCCTACAATTTAAAGAACACAAAAGTATGAAGCAAGTATTTTATAACAGGGAGAAAAATCAAGCAGACACAATTGTTTTAGAAATATTAAGAATGCTACCATACCTCCTTCATTGGCAGTCTTTAAAAGGAGATGAACAGAATACAGAGAAAATATTGACACAAACGTCAAGAGAATTCTGGTGAAAGAAATAAAAGGCACAGGGTTATTAACAAGCACAGGTCTACTTAAAGTACTCTTTTTGGTTGTTATTTAAACACTAATATGGAACTTGTCCTAATACTTCTTGTGCTAAACAGAAAAAACCCAAGACCCGGTCACTCCCGTGGTTAGTGTCAACATCTATGCTTACCTGGCACTAAAAATCTGCGCTAGGCCACAGGTCACAGCTCTGTGACATTGGTCAAGAGCAAGGGTCTACCCACCAAGCCAAAGGTGCAGGGAGTCCTGGAATGCCTGACTTGGGCTGGAGCGAGGAGACATGATTTGATTCTGGCCTCATAGCTGTGCATTTGCCACTTCTCGGCATTTTAACAGTTCCTTTTAACTGCAAAAGGGTGGTAATACCTGCCCGTAAACCCAGCCTACAAAGTACTTGTGAAATCCAACTGAAATAGGTTCAGGAAAGGTCTTGAGAGCACTTGGGCTGTATAGATACGGAGAGGACTGGGCTATAAAGGGGTTAAAGATACTAAGTGGGCACAAATCAGAGAAGTAACCACTGTGACAATCCACAGTATTGCACCCCATGGTGTGGAATACAGACCCAGTACTGTCACGAAGTTAGACAACACCGGTGCGAGAACAAGCAGGCTGTCAGCCTTGTCTGGGCTGTCCTCTCCCCTCCACCCTCTTACTTAGATGGAAGAGAGCAAAAAAAGAGAGAGACAGAGAGGGACTAAAGGTCACCTAATGTCACTGAGTTTTCCTTTAGGGTGTGGGTTCTTTCATTCCAGCTTTGCTTTCCTACTGCCTAGGCACGCCAAGAAAAATAAGGATTTCTTCTTATTAAAAGGAACAAAAACCAAAATCTGGAAGGCTCACAGAAAATGCTGTAGTAGTCACACTTTTTGGATTCTGTATGGGCACACGGGGCACAGTACCCTGAAGGTCTGGCAAAGAAACTGATGTCTGCTAAACACAGGTAATGGCATTCAGCTGCCATTCCAATGCCAGAAGTTTGAGGGTGTCTGGTCTGAGGTGGAATCCAGCTTCACCTCACTGGCCAAAGTTGTTCTTTAATCAAAAGCAATTTTTAAGTGTGCTGACAAACTCAGCCTTTCTTTCTTACAATGAAATGACAATGCAGGCTTTACGGGTTTTATAACCCTTGAGGTCACTTTCAACCTCAAGACTGACTACATCATAAGGTCTAACTACAGAGTTGTTTAACCACATTGGGACAGCCACGTGTCTTTTGGCCCTTTTACCTCTATACCTCTAAATATACCTTGTAAAATATTGATGGATTAATAACTTATTTTAGCACTCGATATTATTTAACTATTATGAAAATGGTTAATTAAACACACAGACCTATTAGAGCACAAATAATTTCAAAAGTGCAAGGGCTAACACCAGAAGTTTCACTTATTAAAAGGGGTGCTGTTTTTATCTCATGTAAATCCTACACTATATAATCACACCGGCAGCATGTAAAGACTGCCTCCAGTTTTCATACTAAGCTAGGAAGGGCTCCAAATATCGAACAGTGATGCCATCCATGCTCCTTACTGAAATCTTTGAAACTACAGGGTCCTTTCTACGTAAATTCCTGGTCCTTCACATTCTTAAAGGGTCTCAGAAGCCTCATGCTAATCAAACAAGCTGACTGAACGCTGGATTCCAATGCGCAAAGCTCGGCTTAATTTCAGCGTGAAACTTCACCACAAAGTGAAGCTCTGCAAAGGCCTGCTTTTCTTTTCATTAACATTCTATTTTGCTGGAAAAAATAACATGAGAAGACTAGTCAGCTGACTACAACAAATCTGTCCCCGATGGACAATTCCATGCTACATGTCCTCACTGCACAAGAAATCATACCATCTTCCAGAGACCACTTAGCTCATAGGCACTGAACAGCTGTGATACAAACACTGAGGACGTATGCTCCAATTTACATGTGGTTTTGTTCTGTACTTTTTTCCTGGAAAATCCACATTTTTCTATCACATACTCCAAGACTCAGTGACCCCCACAGTGATTAAGAACCATAGCTCCAAAATTCTATTCTGATGGTATTTGTGCTGGAAAGCAGAGGAGCAACTAACTCTAACTGGGCAACTAAGGGAAAAAAACATTTAAAAGCAGGTATTTATTAAAAAGCTCATTTTTTACTATAGTATGTGGCAATCACACAGACCTGAAAGAAACAAATATTAAAAGCCAAAGAACACAAACGGGTTGCTTTTCAATGTCCAGAAAATTATGATGCATTTTTCTTAAAACAAACATGTTCCACGTTCCTATGTTTAAAGAAATTAGTTGTTTGTAAGGAGCCACAGGTCCCTGGGGAGGCTGTGTCCAGTCACCCAGCTGATTTGGAGATACTATGATTATTTAATGTTTTGCTTCTGATTTTGCCAGGACAAAATTTCTAAGTCCTTGGATTTATCTATCAACAGCTCTTTTTAAATACCCAACTCCTGTTACAACTTTGTATTAATTATTCCCACTAACTTAAAAGACTTTTGGCTTAATTATCAGTTTCAAGTGTCGTCCTATTTTTTCCTATCAAATTGGCTTTCTTGATATCATGCAGTTATATCCTAAAATAAAGAGACTGAGGATTTCTCATTAAGTTTTATGCAAATAATTTTTAAGTCAATGACTTCAACTATAAATTCAGCCTCTGGAGCCAAAATATATGTTATGTCACAGTAACTGCCCGGCATGGCAGACTCACTACTTACACATACTTACATAAACAGAGCAATTCCAGTATTAGCCATGGCATAAGAAAGCCCAAGGATTCCACTGCCCACAATCGCATTGCTCAGATTAAATACTGACATTCCAAAGGAGGTAGTGCCTGGATGCTACACAGAGGGGAAACGATAACCAAACATATGACAATAATTAAATGGAGAACACCAGCTTTGGGCAAGTTAGATTCGACATCTACAAGTAAAACTACTCTTTTAGCCCACAAGGCCGCAGACACACAAAGCATTATTTTCAACTTACAAAGTCTGTTTCATATTTCTTCTTCCCCAAATTCGATTCAAGTAAGAAGTTCTGGTTTTCAGGATCAACGTCTGCATAGTGACTGAAAAGAGAGAGCGCGCCCAGGTGAAACGGGGCGGCAGGATGCGTGCGCCCCGGGGGCTCCTGCCAGGACCGGGCCGCGGAAACCCCCAACCCCCTTCTCCCCTTGCGGGCGCGGCCGCCCTCCTCCAGCTCTCGCACCTCTTCAGCGCGGCCTGCTTGGCGGGGTAGGAGAAGCTGAAGTCGCTGTTGGAACTGAAGCTGCTGCTGTCCTCGTCCGGCGAGATGCCGAGCCTGCCCATCTCCGCCTTCTTCATGCTGCGCGCCCGGCCGCCTGCGGAGGAGCCTGCGGTCAGGACACCGCCCCGCCCCCGCTGGTCACGTGGGCGCCACCTCCCCCCCCCCTCCTCCCCCGGCGGGTGGAAAAGTACCAGCCGCGCGGGGCGGGACGCGGCGGCCGCGCGCGAACAAAGGCGGCCCCTCGCCCGCGGTCCAGGCCCGGACCGGGCAGGGGCTCTCCGGCTGCGAGCCACGGCTCCCGCCGCTGCGAGGGCGACGCCGGGCGCCAGGCGGGCCTCTGCGGCGGGCGGGGGCCGGGGGCTCCCCCCGCGAGGGCGGCCCCCGGGGCCTAGGGCCGGCGGACGCGCGCCCGCGGGCACGAGCGTCCGGCTCGCGCGCGCGGGGCCCGCCAGCCCCTCCTCTGCCCGGAAAGGAAACTGATGCAACAGCGATCGCCGATTATCAAAGGCTGCGGCGCGCCCTCCCCGGCCCGGCCCTCGCGACCTCCGCAGCCCTCCGCGCCCGCCCCCGGCCCAGGCCCCGCGTCTCGGGCCCGCGCAGCCCCCCCGGCCCCGCCCCGTCCAGCGCCCCTCGCCGCGCCCCGCGCGCTACCTCGGTGGTCTCGGTGCTGTGCCCGGAAACGTCACGCAACGCCCCCCGGGCTTCTCTCTGCACAGATCGCGCAAAGAAAACAAACAGGCACGGGACGACAGGCAGGAGAAATGCTCGTAGTGAGGAAGGGGCCGGGCGCCCGACGCGTCCGGGGAAAGGCGAGCGGGCGGGGACGCGCGGCCGGGCTGGCGCTGCGGGAAGAAGTGCTCCTGGCGGCGCGCGGCGCGGGGCTCGGGGGCGGCCCGGCAGCAGCGACTTATAGCGGCGGCCCGGGGGACGCGCCAGCGGGCGGGGCCACAGGCCTCCCCTTTGTGCGGCCGCCCCTCCCCGCCCCGCCCCCGCCGCCCCGCCCCGCCGCCCGCCCCTACGCCCGGTCCCGGAGGCCCTCCGAGCGCCCCTGGCTGGCGGCGGGCCCGGTGGGGCCCGGCGCTCGCGGCCGCCTCCTGGCCTCGGTTTTCTCCTCGGGCTTCGGGGGCACAGCCTCGCGCCCCGCCGACGCTGGGTGCCGGGATTTACTCGGGGTTCGTCCCGCTAACTTGAGCCCGCGGTCCCCGCGACCGCCCCGTCTCGGGCCCTCCGTGGGGAGCCGCCCCCCACCCCCCGCGGGGTCCGGCCGGCTGGCGGCGCCCTTCGTGGACGCTTTTGGTGCGCTCGGGGTGGACGCGGGGATGACCGTATGACGCCCCCCTCACCCCCCCACCGCCCGTGCTGCTGTGGGGCCGTGACCACGCCGCCCTTCCTGGCCTGAGGAAGCGGCACCTCTGCCTCCGCGCGGCAGGGGTCCGGCCTGCACACGCCCAGGGCCGCATTGCCCGCTCGGAGGTGCGCCCCTCTCCCGCTGCGCCAGGCCGGCCTGCCGCATCCTGCCCACCTCAGTGCCCACTTCCCCTCGGCGTCTCCCTGGGCTCAGTCCCCGCGCCCCGGAAAGCCTCCCGCGGCCCGACCCCTCCGCCTCCCCTTTGCAGGTACTGCTTCCAAACCACGTGGTGCGGGACTGTTTAAAGCTGTGCTGTCTGGTCTCCACGTCCACGCTGGTCAGAAGTCTTGTCTCACGGGGACGGGGGGGGGGAACTCCCCGAAGGCAGGTTTGGCGCTTAGCACACAGTCGGATGAAAAACGGATCTCTCTTGCACATTCACTCCCTGGTAACACTGAGCAACCCTTCTGGTCCGGAGAGCACCCGCCGCAGGGGTTCGGGCGCCCTGCACGTCCCTTTAAATCCGGTCTGATAAAAATCGAAAGGTTTTAACTCACTTTTTCAGGAAGCCTTCAGGATGGTGGCTTCGGTTGACAAGTCCCACACTCACTGTATCTCTTGTCCACGGGAATTTTTGGTGGTTTGTGTTGCAACAACACTCAAGAGATTTGTAAAAGTCACGGCAAGCGTGCGTGCGCGCGCGCGCGCTGGAGGCAGGATTGTAATCTTGTTGCGACCTCTGTAAGAACCTGAACAGTATGGCAAAGGAGACAGGGAGGTACTGAAATGCGTGTTTCTGCCGCCAGTCCGTGTTTTCCAAGGCCTTTCTGAAGCTCATCTGCCTGCCCTGGCTCCCAGCTGCGTGTGATGTGTTCTCGGTTAGGCTGTAGCCTCT
Source organism: Manis javanica (assembly GCF_040802235.1). Lineage (NCBI taxonomy): Eukaryota > Metazoa > Chordata > Mammalia > Pholidota > Manidae > Manis > Manis javanica. Next base: position 471,137 of record NC_133170.1, on the reverse strand, counting down.
GGGCCAGAATGCATAGACACAGTGCCCTTGTCCAGTTTCTGGGAAACTACCACCAAATGCCTGTTGGTCCCAAGTGCTACGGTTTTGCCTCATTTCTAAGCTAATGTTCTAAAAGAATGATGTTTTATTAAACTACAGAATGGGACCATGTGGTGGGTAGGGATGAATTCAGTGTATTCCTATGAGCTTTTTTTCTTTAACAGAAGAAAATAAAAATATGCCATGTATACTAATGCTAAGTACTATTCTTTAAAACTTTGATTTTCATTATGAATATGCATGTATATATTCTGAGTTATGATTTAAAATGTACTCCTTACTGTGGGTTGAGATCAAAGAATGTTGAAAGCTAATGAGAGCAAACCTATTCTACTAGTATCTGAAAGTAATCACAAATACCAGTTGTCAACTTCGGATTCTCAGGAATGCGCTGTTGGAAGTTTTTAGTGAGGATAGACAAAATCTTCTGAAGAATTACCTGACCTTTACCACCTGATAAAATACAGTGGTTTTGTTTCCCAGGGGGGCTATAGGAGTTGACCCTCCCAAACTGTTGTTAAACAGCTGGTCCTTCAGATGCTCCTCAAAATTCTGTTTATAAACATTTCAATTTGCTGGAAGTTGGCTTAAACATTAAATTTGCTTCTCCCTCATTTTCTGACTGAGTAGCTTCACTCTTGGGGTCGGTTCTTCGGGCTTTCCTTCATCGGGCCCTAGCCTGTACGTGTTTCCACCAGTGTATCGCTGTTGTTGCTGGTGATGGGCAGCTTCCAAGGAGAATCTACGGTACATTCCACCTCCTGGTGCTTGTGCCCATATGTAATCCCCTCTCCCATATGGTTTGGGCCTAGGGATGGGCTCCTATTTACTAGAAGTGAGGGCATGTCCCATCTAAGATTAGGTTACAAGAAGACCTCTGGCTTCTGGCTTGGTCTCTCCCTCATTTGCCCTGAGGAAAAGCAGCTGCCATCTGGCAAACTGGCCAATGGAGAGGTCTCGGGGCGAGGGACTGATGCCTCTGCATCAGCGGGAAGGCCCTGGGACCTGCTTGCAGTCTCCTGAGTGAGCCTGGAAGCCTTGAGATGGCTGCAGCACCAGTTAATACCTTGGTGAGAGGACCTTAAGCCCCACCTGGGTTCCTGACCCACAGAAATAAGTGATGATAAATATTTGTTGCTTCAAGCTGCTAAGTTTTGGTGTAGTTTGATACTTAGCCATAAACTCCATGCTTTTGCCAAAATGCATTGCTCAGTGTTGTTAACACAAACCATTCTCTATTCAAACTGTTTCCACTGCTTGCAATGTTCTTCATACCTCTTCTTCCCTTTCATAGCCATATATCTAAATTTTATTTTTCCTTTAAGGTTAAATACCACATCTTTCATTATTTGAATGATATGCTCCCATTTGAAACTCATCTCATTCTACTTTGAACTTAGTGCTTTATAAATATCTTTTTTGGAGCATTTCTTTTTGTGCTGTGTAGGTACTAGATTTTATGTTGTTGTCTTTTTGGGGTAGAATCTGGCCAATCACACCCAGCCTAGTCACTTGTAAAAAAAAGGTACTTTTTGAGTATATGGATGAATTAAATGATTTTTTTCTTTATAGAACCCATCACTACCTACATTGTATTTATTTACTTGTTAAGCTCCATGAAGCAGGAATTTAATCTGCTCTGATCACTGTTAGCTCCAGCACCTGGAACAATGCCTGATAATTCATTTTTGTTGAATGAATAAATGCAGGAGTAAGCAGTGCTGATTTCCTCTAGGACCAGGAAAAAACACATCATCTAATATGCCTAAAAGGCATCTCTCTCATTCCTCACTGGCCAGAGCAGAACTCTTCACTTCCCTAGCAAAACTGCTCCTCTCCTAATTTTTATAGTTCAGAATAACACCCTTATCACGGGAGCTCAGGACCCAGATCAGGGGGTCATCCTGAGCCCTCTTTTTCCTCAGCTATCCAAACCATCAGCCAGTCTTCAGGGCTCTGCCTTCAAGTATATTCAGGGCTCTGCCACTTCTGACATTCCCACTGCTCTCTCCTGGGTCACTGCAAAAGCGACGGTCTAACTCATCTCTGGGCTGCCATTCTTGGCGCTCACAGTCTACTCCATGCCCAGCATTCCGAGGGGAACTTCTCAGAACATAAATAAAAACCCTTCCCTGAAGGGATAAGTTATTCCCCTTACTTAAAGCTCCCTAGTGAGTTCTGATTACAGTCAGAATAAAATCCATACTCCATGGCTTTACCTGGTTGTGCCCTTGTCTAAGTGATGAGAAACTGTGTGGCTGCCTTCTTATCACTTAGGTCTCAGCCTAAATGTCACCTCCTCAAAAAAACAAGCAAACAAAAAAAACCCTTAACCATCTCAGCAAAAGTTGGCTCTTGCATCTCTCCCTATTTTCTCATTGTCCTATTATTTTTATTGCATTTTTTTTCATAATCTGAAAACATTAATCATTTATTTACTTTTGAGCCCCTTCCCCTTCCTGCATCTTCCCTCCTAAACTTTCTGGAATGTTAACTCCAAAAGGAAAAAGTCTTTTATTTTGCTTTTCGTTGGCTCTTCAGTGTCTAGACGAGTGCCTGATACACAGAGTTCAGTAAGTGTTAGTTGAATTAGTACACTTAGCTTCATCACTCAGTGCCTAGCACATAATAAACTGAATGAAGGTCTGCTGCAATGGCTTGGTGGTGGAAAAGGACAGGTTTTTCTTGAACTTAATTTTCTGTAAGCCATAAGCATGAGAACTGATTTCAAGACTTAGTTTCTATGGTTTCATTTTACCTAATATGACCTTTTGCTACATACAGAGTCTAACATTCTTGTCCAGTGTTATCAAAATTTGAGGGTGGACACAGGCATATGGAGAAATACAGTGAACCCACACCCCACCATCAACCTTCAAACCACATCCTTCAAAATTCCAAGGACTTCCATATAATCTCTTCCAGGTTCCTCAACAAATTCCTTGCTCTACTCTTTTTTTCTCTTATCCTTTTGAATGGTGTTCAACAAATGAAGGGTTATATTTTATCTTTAGATAAACTCCCAAGTTAGACAATTCCCAAGCCCAAACCAATAGTTTCAACTCTGAGGACCCTGGTGACTTTAGCATGTTTTTCTGGTATTGAAGGATATTCTGTTAGGTAGCAATTACCCTGTAACAAATCATTCCAAAACTTATGGCTGAAGGTCTCAAAGTTTCTGTGAGCCAGAAATTTAAGAGCAGTTCGGGTTGTATGTCTTGGATTAGAGTCTCTGAGGAGGTTGCAGTCCGCTGACAGCTCGATCTGTAGTTATCAGATGGCCTGACTGGGACTGAGGATGTTTCCCAGGTTGCTCACTCACATGCTGGCAAGTTGGTGCTGGCCGGTTGGTTCCTGTCCAAAAAGGCCTCTCCACAAGGCTGATTGAGTATCCTCATGACATGGCAGCTAGTTTATCCCAGAACAAGTAATCCAAGAGACATCAAGGCAGAACTTTACAGACCAGCCTTGGAAGCCATACTTTATATTTCTGCCATATTCTATTAGTCACAAAGGCAAATCCTGATTATATCCCCACTGTAAAAAGATGTAAATCCCAGGAGGGGAGGATCACTGCAGTCCATCCTGAAGGCTGGCTACCACAGCAGCAGACAATTTTTATCTCAAAAAACACAATATGCAATTAAAAGGGGCTTAAATAATGGTGCTTACTATCTCTTACAATAGGAAGTCTATAGATAGGGTAGTCCTAGAGCTAATTCTCGGCCTTGATAATCTCCTCCAAGACTAAGCTCACCACCTTCTCTGTGCTGTGTCTTCCGCACACTGGAGATGTCTTCCATCATGGGCTGCAGTGGTTCCAGAGGTTATGTGCAGACAGGACCACATCCAGTGAAAAGAGTCAGTTCTGTGAGTCACTTGTACTGTGAGGGTGACATTTCTAGAAGTCCTGCTGTAGGCATCTAGATCCCATTGGCTAGAATTAGGTAATGTAATCATGCATTAACATTGTGTTGGAAAGCCCTATGTTTGCAAGCATTGTTTTGTAAGTATACACCTCATTTCTCAGCCAGAAAAATTACAGTGCCTACAGAAACACAACCTTAAAAAAATGCAAAAAGACTTAGTTTTACCTACATTTTCCATTCTGTCTGGACTGCAGAACTTCCCAGAGTACTCCTACTGTGTCTCTCATTTCTTCTCTGATAAAGGAGGAAGGAATGGTTTGGCTAAGGATCTTTCTGTGGTATCTACCCATTGGTCTTTTCATGTGACCCTGCAATGGTCCATTTTCCTGGGTGAGGCTAGTGAGTATGAACAAAAACAGTGTCAGATGAAGGGTGTATTGACCATGGGCCACGGTTCTTTTGCTGGGTAAGTGGACACTTGCTAATGAGCAGTAAGTGGCTTGCAAAGTGGAATGTAAAGCAGAATCACAGATGTGAGTTCTCATACACATAGGTTGTCATTCAGGACATGACAAGGTGACACTATGGATCAAGAATTAAGCTAGAAAACAAGATGTGTATGTACTTAGTAAAGATTTGTATGTCTTATCAAACTTATCGAATAATATACTATATTTTCTTGAAAATTAAAAATTTCAGAATCTTACAATTTTCTAAAATAGGGTGATTTTAAAATACCGTTATCATATTTGTTTCTCTGTTTTCTTGTCCAAAGAGAAATGACAGTGACTGAATAATGAATTTTACGCAAGGCCACAATGGACTTACATTCACTGGTCTTCAGTTTCTGGATCTTTCTTTGCCTGGGGCTTAAACACCAAATAGGGATTTATTAAAATTAACAAACCTGAAATTCCGGTTCTTGGATGGAAACCGTTTCAATTCAATATGTGGGCTTAGTTCTAGGATCATTACTCACGCAGAACTCCAGTGTTTTGGCTGAAAGTGTTGGCAGCTGGTGACTGATAACAGCGCCGCCACCCAGCTCCACGGGAGCGTCCCGCAGGGCGCCCGCCCGCCAGGGACCCCCGGAGGCCGTCGGACGCACGTGCTGGGGGGAGCCGCGCGCACCGCACGCCCCCTGACTGCAATGGAGTCGGTGTGCTGGCGTTTGTCACCCGGGTGGGCGAGGTCAGCACACTCCCCGAACACTTTTCACTCCTGCTGGAGACCGAGTGCGGGGCGTTCTGGGATGGGAAACAACTTGTCTGGTTTTCTGGCGGGGAAGCGCGTGAGGAAGTGGCAGCCGGCGCTTTGTCCGAGCGGCCGGTAGGGCGCTAAGCGGGAGGCCAGGAAGCGTGAAGCACCCTCATCGAACTACAGGCGCTGCGGGGCCCCGGCCGCGGAGGCGCCACGACACCGCCCCGCGTCCCTCTGGAGGCCACAGCCGCGCGCAGTTTGCGGATCCGCGCGGAAGCGGGGCCCTGGTCGGGGGCGAGCGGCGGGCGGGCGCGCGCACCGCGCAGCGGAACCTCCGCAGGGGCGGGGCCGGGGCGGGCCGCAGCCGGTGGTGGGGAGCGCGGGAAGGGGCGGGGCCTCCGGCGCGCAGCCTCAGTAGGTCTCCGGGAATTTTCCACTCGGGCTCCGCGCGCTACCCGCCTCTGCGCAGTCCGCCTCTGCGCACCCGGGACCCACGTGACGGTGATTCAGCGGGCACCGCCTCCCGAGCCCGGGCGCGGCGGGGGGAGCGGAGCGGGAATGTGGTGGAGGGGGAGGCAGAGCAGCGGGGGTCAAGGCCCGGCTTCACCTCAGCCGCGTGCCGTGGGCGCGGGCGTCCGACCTGGGGTAGCGGGGAGCCGCGGGGCTGGGAGGAGGACTCGCGGCCGCGCGGGGTGTCCGGCTGCGAGGGCCCTGGGCGCGTGGCTCCGCCCGCGGCGGGGCGGGGGGCGGCGCGGCTGTGGGGCGCCCCGGGCGGAGCGACGTTTGCCCCGCGAGCCTGGCAGTCCCAGTGCCTGTCCCGCCAGGTCCCCAGCCCCAGAGGGAGTCGGAGGCGGCCGGGTCCAGCGGCCCCCGGCGCGCCCCGTCCTCGCGGGCCGGGCCACGCGGACACTCCAGCGTCTGCCCGCGCGAGGGCCCCCGAGCGCGTCGCCCCGGCCGCCAGCCCGCTGCCGCCCCTTAGGCTCCTGGGAGTGGCGACCTCCCTGCCCCCAGGCCGCCGCACCGCGCGGGGCGCTGCCTCCTCTGCGGGGCCCCAGAACGGGGACGACGGCGGCTGTTCCCGGCGCGCCTGTTCGCTGGGGGGTGGGGGGTACTGCTGTCGCCCGTGCGCGGCGGGGCTGGGCCGGGACCCGGCCGGGGGCGAGCCCCTCGCTGCGGTCGCTGCGCTGCCGAAATGGCCTGGGAACAGTTGACATCTTGGAATGTTTACATTTCGGTGGGACCTTTTTTTCTTTCATGTGTTTAGCCTCCTGAGAGTTTATTTTGGAGATATGTCTAAATTTAGTTTGGATGGAAAACCACACACAATTCAAAAAAACTCTTGTGAAGAAATGCATTCATTCGAAGGCGGTGTGACATTTTTCATACGTGGATTATTGACATACTTGACCCAGGAACTTAACTCGAGGAGAAATGTTTGTCTCACAGGCCTCGGGCCCTCTGGAAAAGGACGCGGGGCTCTGCAGTTCGATAGGCAGGTACATACTGATTGAAATGTGCCCAAAAGTGACAGCGTTGAAATGGCCGACGACATAATGCCAAATGAAAAGGAAATTTCCGGCAGAAAAGTGCTGGACAGACTGAATAGGAACGCGGGTCGCTGTGCCCTTCTGCCTTTGGCGCCGCCTGGGGTTCCCGGCGCCGCTGGCTGCTTGCCCGCCCACACCGGGGCACGAGTTCCCCGAGGGCAGCTGTCTGTCCAGCAGTGTGTCCCCAGAGCTCAGCCAGTTCTTTGTCCTAAAGCCGGAGCTCAGCAGTACTGGGTAAAGGATGAGTTCCGGTTGGCCTTGTTAGGCCGGTTGTTAGGATGCACTGAGTTGGGATTTAACAGGTGAGACCCAACGTAGGAGCATAGTCCCTCTAGTCTGATCCATACTAAACTCCCCTCCACTTCTCTCCTTTACTTACATTTCTTTGTATTCTTTTTCTATGACCTATCAGTCTGTCCTTACCACTAGTATAAGCTGCTTGAGGCCAATTATATATGTTTGAGTGTGTATATATCCAGATCCACTGCCCTGCCTGTTATTTTGCACATAATAGTTTTTGATGTTTATTAAATAACAAGACAACTTACGAAAAATTTTGTGTCTGGTTAGCTAACTTTATTTCAGCACCCAATTAATGGTCAGATGTTTAATAACCATGGCCTTGATCCTGAGCTCACAATTTGGGGTCTTTAGGATGATAAAATCATAGGATTTTTATTGCTGAAAGAGATCTTATAACTGCTCTGTCCAATACATAGCAACATGATCCTATTTTAAATTTAATTAAAAGTAAATAAAAGTAAGAACTAAGCTGCTCAATAGCTTTACTGTATTTCGTGTGCTCAGTAGCCACAAGTGACCAGTGGCTACTACATGGGCGCCCTGATGCAGACATTTCTACTTTAGTTCTAGAGCTAAGTTACAAAACAAAACGGGTAATGAAATAGCAGAGTTTTATTAGCTCTTACTACATAGTATATCATACAATGTAAAGTTTATAATACTTAAATATATATTACTAAGATACAATTCTTAGCAGTTTTGCATACAAGGAACATCACACATTTTAGATTACTTCATGTAAAATTTACAGTTGTGTTTATATTAACACACTTTTAAATATATTCAGAACTGATGATTCAAAAGGACTCCTCTTTGTATTCCTGAATATACACTCCAGTTGATCCTTTGTGAGTCTTTTTTCTGTTTAAAAATAATCAATTTGAGCCACTGCACAAGTTTGACATTCATTAAATTTGGCTGTGCATTTTAAGCTCACATGATTGAGAAACCAGAATACTCAGTAATGTTGGTGAAGGACAAATGCCAGATAGTTTTGGACTGACCAAATATATGTTTAGTGACATCACACATACAAAACAGTTCTCAATTTACAAACACCCTATTCAGAAGCAGCCCAAATAGAAAACATACCAGTGTACCTTCTGTAAACTCTTCCTTTAGATTGCCAAGGTAGCCACTGTATAAAGAAATTAGTAAATAGAGAAATAAAAATAGATCTTGGAAATTGTAGAGAATGTATAGCTTGGCTGTGGAGGCAGTAACAATGCTGTGAAAAGCCCTGGGGAATTAGCACATTTATTTCCTCAGCAGAGCAGGTTTAAGTGGTAAACCCTGACAAAAACAGTTTAGGTCCCCCTTTTCCTACCAGGCTCACCCCTCCCCACCCCCACTGGAGCCTTTTAAAAATCCTCCAACTTCACTCCGGTTTCAGTTCCTGTCAATTCAAAGCTTATCTGACCTCAGTTTTCCTAAACTGTAAACTAGGCATAATAACATGCTCATTGTCAAGAATTAAAGGAAAATTTATGTGAAAATACTTTATAGATTAGAAAGTTAATACAAAAACAAGGAATTATGATTATATATGTACGTTAATAAAACTCAAAAACCTGCTCTCCCAAGGTTAAACGGCCATCGGCCACCTGCTTCCAATGGGACTCTTGTTCATCAGAATATTTAAACTAGTTGATAGTTCGAAGGTCCTGGGCAGGGGTGGAGCTGGGTGTCCTGGGAGATGGAGGACTGTGAAAGAAAACAGTTGAAGATTTGGAAGTAGGTTGGGTAAATACCACCTTTTCCTTTAAGGAATGAATGTAATTGCTGGCAGTTTCTCTCTATGTTCTTCAGTTTCACCGATTATTCCTAAGGCAAAGTTTCTACTTTGCCCTCTAATTCTCTGACGTTGCGTGTTTTTAAAAACTTAGCATTGCTTACTTTGATTTTCCAGTTGTCTTTTGCTGAGGGAGCTGCTGTGAAGGGCAAATTCAAAGTACAACTAGCTGCCGCAGCACCGGGCAGATAGTGGGGGCTGTGGCCACAGGGGCCTGGGCAGCGCCAGTCACAGCTCCCTGCTGGCCTAAGGCAGACACGGTAGTTAGACCAGCCCAAATCAGATGGAACAGCAAAACAAACAAGAAATGGGGGTGTTGGGGGGAGTGGGGATGGGCGAGGAGGCAGGGGAGGACGAAGGTGACGGGTGACATGGCTCACACCGAGCGCAGTGCACCTGTCAGCTCCTTGAGCCTCATGGCAGTCCCACGAGGTAGACACCATTATCCCCACTGGATAGATGAGGAAGCGGAGGCACAGAGATTCTGAGCGACGGTCCCCAGTGTCACACCACTCCTCGGTGGTAGAAGAGGGGCTGCAGCTCATCCATCCTGGCTCAGGAGTTCGTGATCCTGACCACCAGCAGTTCTCAAACTCTGATCTTAAGAACTCCCTTGCACCTTAAAAGTTTTGTTCACCTGGGTTATTTCTATTGATATATGCCATATTAGAAATTAAAATATTTAATTAAAAAACCATATAATGTGCTCACATAAATTGAATTTTAAAGTGAAAATAGCTATATTTCAAAATAAATTTGGAGAGAAGAATGGCATCCTTTTACAGTTTTGTAAGTTTCTGCACTACATTTACACTATACCTCCTTTGATGTGACTGGTCCGGAGGAGGGAAGGAAATGAGAGACTGAGGCGTACATGCTGGGAGCTGGGGCTCCTGGTGCAGCCTGTGTCACGGGGGCTGATGACCGAGGAATCGCCCGAGTCTAGGGCAGCATCTCGGCTTCCGTGCTTGTTCTCGTCCTCAGCAGGTCGGTCGGACTCTCTCTTCACACATACACACATTTGAGGTGCAGTAAAAAACTTTTGAGTCCTGGCTAGATCCTGAATTGAAGGGATTTTGGAGATTATCTGATTAAACTTCTTTTATGGAGGGAAGCAGCTGAGGCTGGGCAGGACAATGATTTATTGCTGGTTAAACTGGTCAGTGATGGCTGGCCGTAGAATGCACGTCTCCTGTCCCCTCGTACCCCTTCAGAGCGTCAGGTCTTGGGGATCAGTGAGCCTAATTATTCAGCCATTAGATGAATCAGTTTCCACCAGAGAACTTATTTCGTGGTTGAACCCTGAAGTCTATGGGAAGTCCACAGGCTGCATCACACCATCGTGAAAAATTGCCCTTCCCCCAGAATTGCCACTTCCTGGTCTGTTTGATGTTTTGTTTGGACTCATTACAACTTCTTGCTTATTGTCTTTTGTTTTACAAGTGGTGCTGGAGAGCATGTGGGCTCAATAAGAGGCTAAGAATATGAGACTTCAGTTCTGAGATGTCTGGGAACGCTGACAGCTAGTCCCTGTCATCTGCAGGATCTACTTTTCTTAAGGATGAGCATATTTTGGTCCACAGGTTTCCAAGACAAGCACATTCCTACCAATATGATCCCTGGACGAGCTGTTCTGGAATTTGAACTGATACTGAAAAGGGGTTAAGCCCAGGACACACACCCTCATTTCGTTAGGGGGTGAGCCATAGTTGGCTATGTTAGCACCTCATTATCCAACAGTTTCAGGATAAAGTGATCCCAGATGTGTGCTCAGCAAGTACCTAGTACTTATGTTTTTAATCCATTAGGCTAAAACCCACTTGCTGAATTTTGAAGGAGCCAGAAGTTAGTTAGCTAGTCATTTCTATTACTTTATAAAGTTGATTCTAATTGTCTGTAGTATACGGGATGCTTCCAGTTAGCTGATTATAACCATATGAAACATATATATTCATACATGTGTATGTGCATGCACACATACAAATATCTTTGGCAATGATATTCCATTTTGAGTACTGGTATAATGATCATGAAGTTCCTCTGTCTTGGAAATTTCAGTTGGAAAAGGGAACATGCATCTAAGTAGTATTCTAGTTTCCTTTTTATGACTGATCAAGTTGCTTGGGATCCTGAAGAGTAAACTTCATGGGAGGTCTTGATTAAAGACCCCCACTTCCCTTGCCTTTTTAAAACACAATTTGACGATTTTCACATCATAAACTTTGTGACCCAAATTTACAAAGAATTGAAGAGAAGAGGCGCGAAGGCCTCTTACAAGTCAGATTATTATTAAGAATATGAGATTTTTGCATCATGCGGCCCTGAAACTGAGGGTGAGCATTTCATTTTGCTTTAAAATACTTCAGATTTTATTATGTTTTCTGTTGACTACAAAAAAAACCTTCTTAGCTTCCTTTAGTCAACAGCATTGCATCCTACTATGCTCTTTTGATGTGATATTAAAAAGTATTTGAAAAGACTTATGTATCCTATTTGGCTTCGAGGACCACTGCCTTTATTTGCAGAAGACTTTAACCCAGGGCAGTATTCACTGGATGGCAATATTGGGAAACGTTCTTCCTTCCAGGCAGTCTATGTACAAGCATAGAATCTGGATCTGGAGTGCCTAGCTTGATGGCCTGTTGTGGGTAAAGTTGCAGTATTTCCAGAACCTCGCGCCCGGCCTCAGTGCATCTCCATATCAGTAGGTGATTACAAGGGTTGGGGCACAGAGGGTCGTTTTGGACCAGAGAGGTTGGGTGGGGTCCCTTTCCCTTTTTGCAGCCAGGTAGTGAGAGACAGGTGAGCAGAAGTGGATGACTGCTTGTAAGCAATAAAGAGGTTTTTCCCATTTTATTTCTCCCTTTGACTGATTTCGGCTTCAGAGGTAAGTTGCCCCGGGTTGGGAACTTATTCCCTGACTCCCAGCACCCCCCCAGAATTACACCTGTTCTGCTTTTTTACTATCTGTGTGCTTCACTTCTCACAAATGTAAAAATGAGTAATAACTGGTGAAGATTTAATGAGTCTGTATTGTAAAGAGAGCACTTCGACTCTGTCTTGCATGTAGTAAGGACCAAAAAACCCCTCAAATTTCATCTTTGCCCTTATCAGAGGTTCTAATATCAAGGGGTGGCTTAAGCAACATATCACTAATTTAAGTCAAAGGAAAAATGACCCTGGGGATTAATCCTCTCTTGTGAAACATCATCTAGGTTCTTCCATCCAACTGGGCCTTAGGTTTGAGCACAGGAAGGTGAGGAAAGCACAGATGAGTGTGACTGCCATTGCATAAGCACTCAGCTGTGGCTTTGGTCAATAATAATTTGTTTATATTATTTCCTGTTGGAGATAAAGACCCTTGGTGTTACCCATTGGCGGGAGATGGACTGTAGTCAGTGTGTGGATTGCCAAGCATTTGTAATAATGTGAAAGGCTTACTCTGGAGGAAATGGACAGGCTGTGATTTTCCCTGAGTCAGAGGGTCGCCCTGCGTGGGCCGAGTGGGGCCCCTGGTCGGTAGGAGAGTTTGTGACCGTTAACCTCGCACTATTACAGCCCCGGACGCACAGGGCCTTTGCCTAGAGGAGGCTCCCCTTGCGACTGGCTGACACAGTCCCTCCCCGAGTGCAGGGCTTGGCAAGGGGGTGCGGCTAGATTCAGCCCCACCAGCTCCCCATGGGCTTGGTGCGGTACACAAACAGCCCTGTGAGTGTGGCAGCCCTGAGGGCAGGGCTTGAACACGCCTCCTGTGCGCACTCAGTCTGCCCCGGCACTGGGACAGGAAGCCTTGGTTTCCAACCAGTGGGCGGCCTGATTACTACGTAAGACGATCCACGAGCATCTTCTGTTTCCTGTTAGGTTTACTGAGGCACTGCAGATAGGGTTAAGGTCCTGCCGAACCTTAAAGTGAGTCTGAAAATGAGGAGAAAGGCGCCACAATATCAGACCCTTTTAGCCATGAATCATATTTTGGCAATGCCATTGTTCCTTTTTTTTTTTATACGCATTTATGACTTAAGATGATGCACTTTATTTCCAATGATTTGCAAGCTGCAGCTGAAAGGCTGAGTGCTTGGAAAGACTTTGTCTTTCTCCCTGGTTTTCCCTGGTTTTCCAAAAAACCAGTCAGTATATTGACATGGAATCATGTCAGGAGTGGCCTCACAAGATTTGTGGGTTTTGGCTTCTGTTGTTTCTAATCAAATATTTCCTTTCAGTAATATCCACAGTTAAATTCCTCATTGGACATGCAGTAGATTAAAACCTCATTAAAGTGTGGGCTTTAACCAAACATAGCAGAAAGTTCTGATTCTTTGACGTTACCTTTCCAGATTCTGTGCTGCAGTTTCCGTGGTCCTGAACTTTCAGAGCTGTGGATCAGGTAAGAGCTCTCCTATCCTCCACACCTGTAAAAAGGTGCTTAGAGGTTTTATTGTTCCAAATATATTCACTTTCATTCATAGGAGTATTTGAAATAACTTATATGTTCTATTCTTACTGTTTTTGTTCAGAAACCTTTCATTTCCATTCCCATCTCCTGCCCTGGGTGATTTCATTCTTCACTGAAGTGAGTAGGAGCTCTGCTTTCTAGCCCACTCCTGGAAACAGGAGTCTGGGAACAGCTTCATTTATCAAACTTCTACCTAATAGTAAGTAACATGCAGCCAACTCATTACAGTTTCTAGAGTCTTTTCAAATGTAGTTACACAGTTATTCAACCTGAGCTTTTGAGTTTTGATTTTTTAATGATTTTCTCCATTTTAACAAACTGGAAAACGGAAGCTGAGAGAGCTATGTACTTATGCTACCCAGAGGATATAGGAAGAGAACCAGTTATTGATTAAAAAAAACATTTGTCTCCATATTTTCCATCGGATTAACCAGTACTACAATTTTAAAATATCTTCTGCTCACTTGATTTTGTATAGAATAGTTCATGTGGTGGGAAATATCTACACTAGCTAGTCTGTGAATTTGTCCCAATTTATGTAGAGAATCTTTTGGAATGATTTAAAATTTTTATGGTTTTCAACTGAGACAAAAGGACAGGAAACAACTCTTTGGCAGAATGTAAGCAGGGGGCACACCTGCCTGCAGCATTTCAAAGCAGCTAGAGAAACCTGGGTTTCTGTTGGTTTGCTTATCATGGGCCCCAGCTAATTTGACATTTCCACTTACTCTGTTTTTTCAAGGTGTGCTGACACTTCTGTCCTGCTTTTAAGAATATTCCATGCCTAGCATATAAGAGGCACTTGCAACATTTCAAATAAATGATCAAATTTATTCACCATGTGGGCAGATGGCACTTTGTAAATAAGCATCTCTGTCTTCAAACAGTCACATTATGTTTATTGTTTCAAATGAGGTTTTCATAGAGTTAGAAGTGGTGTAGGAGGGAGCCGGGGCTTTGGAATCTGAAAAAATCTGGGTTTGAATCTTTACTCTAGCACTTACTGCTGTCACTACACCTTTCTAGGCAATAACCTCTCTCATCTCCAGTCTCCCCTGCAAGCTTGGGATTATATTACCCCCTTGCAAGATTGCTCTAAGGGTCATCTGAAATAAGGTATGCCAAGGTATTCAGCGCTTTGATGTATAGAATGTGCTCAGAGTGCATGCCTAGCCTTTCGTGAAGACAGGATGGCTATTGTGGCTCTAAGTTATCATAATTTAAAGACATTTCCAAGTGCTGTTATGTAGTAAACGTGTGAGAGGAACGTGAAAATACACGTAGCGTCATCCTAGTTCCACGAGGCTTGCCAAGCCTGAGGGAAGTCCTCCTGGGGGTGCACTTCAGGCAGCAGATGCCCAGAGGCGAGGGGCCCGGAGGTGCGCTGTGCGTGGGGGCAGCACTGACGGGGCGGGCCACAGTGCAGTCTTCCTTGCTCACCGGTGGAGAGCCTGGGGTGGGCTTTCTCTGTCTTCAGGAGCTGGAAGCTGCTGCCAGCTATTGACACAGATCAAGAAGGTAAAGCATTACTGGCCAAGGACGGCCCATGGTGGCATTACACAAAGCAGAGTGAGATGGCCAAGGTTCTTACTGAGGAAAGACCCAAAGTCTGTCAATATTCATAATAAAAGTCACACAGAACCATTCTGGATATGATTTGGGAACAGGCACTTTGGGAATGGGTATGTATGATCAAATAGCAGCCGCGCTCCTCCTGATGAGACTGTGTATTCCTTGATTAATCTTTGCAGGTGAAAATCAGCTGCATAGTCCATAGCACAAAATACTCATGATGACAATAGCATTTCAATAAACTAAAATTTTACATAGAAGAGCAAAGGGCCAGAAATAGTTAAGATCATTTTGAAGAAGAACAAGGTGAAGAATTTCACTTTAATAGATATCAAGACTTGTTGTGAAGCTGTGGTAATCAAGACAGGATAGAAATGGCTTAGGCACATATGCCGACAGGACAGAGTGGAAAGTTTAGAAACAGATCTACACGTATATGAAAACTTGATATACATGAGAAGTCTTATTGGGGAAAATTTAGATGTCAGGAATGGATTTGGTGCAACAGGAAAAAAAGCAAAATTAGATTCCTTTATGACACTCTGGATGAAAATCAATTATAGATCTAAGACATAAATACAAAACACAATTTTTAAACATCTAAAGGAAATATTTTATGAACTTAGGATAAGTCGGGATCTCTTAAACAAGATATAAAAAAAAAGACATGAATAAATAAACTTGACTTCATTAAAAATAGGAACTTCTGTAAGAGACACTGAGTAAAGGACAAATGGACAAGTAAGAAAGAGATTTAAACATATAAAAATATTCATTCATGGAATATATAAAGAACCCCTGTAAATCAATAAAGAAAAGACAATCCAAGAGAAAAATGGATAAAAGCCATGAACAGGCCATGCACAGAAAAGAAAACCCCAGCGGCCAGTAACCATGAGAACATGGCAATCAGGCTAACTGAAGATAGGGTTTTATATCCACCAGAGAACCAGTGTAGATGAGGATGTATGAAGAAATCTTATGCATTGCTCCTGGGAGAATCTCACTGGCACTGCCACTTTGGGAAACAATTTGACAAAATCTAGTACAGCTGAAGTTGAACCCATCACACTGCCTCCATCTCCACTGCAGGGTGAAATTCCTGAGTGATGTTCACCGCACCTGCCACAGTCCTAGGGCAGAGTAGGAACTCAGTAAACAGATCTTAGAGGGAGAGGGCAGGGGAAGGGGAGGCCCTACAGGCTTGTTAATACCAGTCCAACCCTGGGGGTCTCAGATCAGCTTTTACATCTGAGATTCTACTGAATGGAAGCAGCAATTTTCATAACTGATGGATTAAATACATTCTGTAAATGTATTTCCTTCCAGAATTCATAGTGGTATAAATACTAAGCTCCAATTGCATATTTAAAATGAATCTAATGTATAAAATGAGATACACCAGTGCATTATAGGTAACATGAAATATTAGTTATTATTTGATCCTTACAATCCTATTGGCATAGAAAGATGAGACCTGATGCCCTGAAAAGATAGTGTCTTTTTCATGCATATGGATAACCAAAATATATTCCATTGCTTTATGAAGACATGGGCATTCTCTTTAAATAGTAAATATTCATGTGCACAAAGTCAATCCTTTTATAACTATATTTCCAAGAGCAGAGAAACATGGCAGCTCTTCCCATGGCTGGAAGGAAGTGTGGTTACCCTGGCAACAGCTTTCACCCACCACCTGGTGATTTCAAGTCTAACAGCTGTGCAGCAACTGCATTTCCATTGAGGAAATAAAGTGCATTTATGCATCATCTCATGGAGGATTTAAGAAGAAATGAGCTTGCAGATCTGGGAGAGGAGGGGAGGAGAGAGCAGTGCACACTAGCAGAGCCAGCTGAGGTCTAAAAGCCGCACTCAGTCTTGGAAGCATGCCCGGGTCAGCCAAGGCCCCCTGCCCTAGGGCTGTGGGACTGCAGGGCAGATTTTCCATCGGAACGTCACATAGGCCCAGTAGCCCAAGAACCATTTTCCTATCCCTTACTCAAAATGGGTACTTCTAAGTGAAATTGCGCTCTCCATCCCAACAGGCATTTAAACGAAACGGTTGTGCACCTGTCATTGTGAGAGCAGAGGGACGTGAATAAACTGTGCTGTTTTGTGCTTGTTTCTCACTGCCCCTGATTTTCCCAAAGTGTCAGGACCTCCCGGAGATCTAGTCATATTAAAAGAGCCAGACCCTGTGGAGGTCTCCAACCGAGTGAGTTCTACAGGATGGGAACATCTGAATGAGGTGGTTGAGTGCTGCTGGGTGGGTGAAAGCCGGTGCCCCAGGGGATAACCCCTTCCTCAGAAAAAAAGAATATGAACAAATAAGATACACATTTAATTTTTCCCTCTTCTTTTCCCCTGATTGTTATGACTCTACATATATGTTATGGAAAATTTAGAAATAGAAAAAAGTATATAGGAGCAAGAAAAAAATCACTGAAGATACTAATATTGTTAACATATTGGAAAATTTCTTTTGGTCTCCTTTCTGCATTTTTTCCACCTTTGTTGTGTGTTTTAGAAGAGCTACTCACGTTAACTCACACACTGTGGACTTTCTGCAGTGCCCATTGTTACGGTGATTGCTTCAAAGGAATATTTTAATTCCGCAGGGTGTTTTGGGTTTCCCTGCATTTTTCTGTTACTCTAGTGGCTTCACACTCTTTTCTCCTTTCATCTTACTCTAGTCATTCTTGAGTTCCCTTCCTCTTATTTCACGGGGATCAGGTTTTCGTACGCCTCTGTTTCAGACACCAACCAGGACATCAACATTTTCTTTGGTGCCGCAGCATCTTTTCAAGGGCAGCGTGCTGCGCGCCCCTGCCTCACCCCTGGACGGGCAAGGTCTGCACAGGCCCAGCCATGTGCACTTGTGCTCTGACCTCTTCTTGTTGAACTGGATATGGAAGGCTGGCTGGGTGCATGGCCATCGTCCAGTTTCCTGGGCTTAGGATTCCTTCCCTAAGTCACTCCATAAATGTTTGAATCCCTACTATGTGCAGGCACTGTTGTACGTGCTGGAGGAGGGTGGTAAACAAAACAAGTTCGTGTGAAAGAAGTAAGTTGTCACTGTACCACGAAGATTTTAATACTGAACTTCTGGTCAGGGAGAAAGATGGTTAGGGAGGCAGTTATTTCACGTAGGGGTTCAGGGGCAGACCTGCGGGCTGAGGAGGTAACGCTGAGTCGGTGGAATTGGGGGATGAGTTCTGCCGTGGTCTGGAAGAAGAGCAGTCCAAGAAGAATCACAAAGGGCCTTTGAAGCCATGCTAAGGCTTTTGGCTTTTATTCCCAGGGGGATGGGATGCCATTCTAGGGTTCAGAGCAGAATGAAGTCCAAGAAGTCAAACCAACTAAGTGTTTTAGGGAAAAGGGCGTGACCTGACACGCCAGGTGTTGGTGGGGGAGTGGGAGTGGCTGAGGACCGACTGTCGGGTGCAGTGATGTGCAGGTCGCCGGCGGGTCCTCAGGAGCCATGCCACCAGGGAAGTGAGGGTGAGAGGGGTTTGCAGTGGTTTCCAGAAGGAATGGAGCAGCTGGACAGGAGGCAGACAGCTCTGAGGGGCTTCACTCTTACAGGGAAGAGAAATGGGATTGATTGTAGCTGGAGCAGGATGTGGGACCAGGACAGTTTTTGTATTTTCGAATGGGAGAATTCATCACTGCACACTGTGTGCTTGCACTGCCCACAGAGAGCAGCTCGATGCGGAGCGGTGGATAGCTGTGGAGCAGGGCTTGGGAGGGCGGGTGGCTTCCGGGCACAGGGGGCAGCAGTGGGACATCGGGCACGGCACTGGGGCCACCGCGGTGGCAGAGGGAACACCTGCTTCATGTGGCTCAGCAGGGCCATGCCGGTGGGCAGCACATCTGATAGACAGACCAGCCACCCATGCCCTCCATGAAGGCCAGCCTTCTGCCTCCCCTCAGGGGCACAGGTCTTTGGAGCCTGTCCCAGGCCTGTTTTTGTCACAACTTCAAGTTGGTAAAGCAAGTGCTACATTTATGCCCATTTTGCAGCTCAAAAAAACCTGTATAGCCCTTGACATAAGGCCACCAGCTGACAAACAACAGGGCAGAGAACACACCCAGACACTCGACTGTTTCTGGGCTCTTCCACAGTGTATCAGCGTGGGCCCGGGAAATAGGGATGGGCTATCTTACTGCTAAAGACTGAGATTTGGTGTCTTTTTCCTGTTCTTGTCTACACAGGGGCCCACTGGAAGGATGGCTGTGTGAAGGTACAGTCTGTTCAGGTATATGGGGGTCTCCAGGTGGGGGGCAGGGTCTGCAGGTCGGGGTGGGGTGGGGGCTTCCAGGTGGGGGCAGCCCAGGGGTGCCTCGCTGCCCTGTTCACTGAGCAGAGGCGTAGAGTGCCCGGGAGCCCGTTCCTCTCCCCGCAGCCCTAGAGGGTGGGCGCTGGGGCTGCACCGGCCGGCCGGTTGGCTCTCCCTCCACCTGCTGGCTGGCATTTTGGTTCACATCCCCCTTTCTCCTTTTGCTCCTTTGATCTGCACAGACACAGGGCTTTGTGTTCATTCGGTTGCCCCTAGTTAGAGGATGACAGACCTTTAAGCTTGGAGCCGTTCCAAGACCCCGGGCTTAACCCTCTCCTTCTGCACCCCACTTTCTTCAGCTGCCATTTTGGCACCTCATGCACCACCTATAAGAAAATAGTAATTTATCCTCCATTTGCCCCATGGTCCCAAGCACATAAGCTGGTGAGAATTATGCCTGGGCCTGCCTGGGGCTTGCCTCAGTTTACCCCGCCTTATCTCTAAACATCCCGACCCTCTCCCAAGGCAATGGGCCCAGCGGATCCGCCACAATAAAAGGCACCACGCTGCTCCCTCTCTCTCTCTCTCTCCACCCCCATCTGGGGCAGCCACTCTCTCCTTCAGATAATAAAGTCTCTTGCGTGGGCCCGTGGCTCCTGAGTCATTCTGGGTAAGGAGGGTTGCAGCGAGATACCCTTTCACCACCTAACATCTACTTCTAGAACTTTCTACCCTCAATTCAGGACAACACACACACATACATGTCAGTTTTGTTCCCTTTTGGAAGAAGCACTAAGAAAAGACCTGAGGGTTTAGCTGTCGTTGCGATCATGTGGTGCCGCCGGAGGTAGGGCTTCTATGTGTGTCTGGCAGTTACCCTGTTCATGATTCATTTTCCTCAAAACTTGTTACTCTGTGTTAGGCGAACTGTCCATTCCAAGTGGCAGGTGTTTTCCGTTACACATATATAATGTGTATTAAGTATCCATAAACTTGTTTATGTCATTTCATGGCTAATCAGCTCGAACTCCTGTTTATAATGGGGTGTTACTGAAAAGGTTCAGAGATATAGGTGAATGAAAAGGGCATTTCAAATACTGAAATAGGACTTCTTTCTAGTAGGAAAGTAGGACACATGTAATCAAGGAGTGTATTTAGTCAACACTTAAACATGTGTTAAACATAAAGCTTAGGTTAAAAACTATTTTGAAAAGATAATAAAGTCTAGAGTGTTTATATACATTCGCAAATACAAACAAATATATATTCTAGTAAAGCGTATTTGGAGCTATGACACTGATGCTCCAATGGCTCAGAAGCCTCCCAGCTAGGAAGCGCTTTGGAATGAGCAGAAAGTCCTGCAGGGGCCTGCTGCTCTGCTGCCCTGCCCACCCTCATGCCCTGGGGGCCCCTCCTGGGGGAGGGGCTCAGACACAGGCGCGTGGCACAGAGGGTGACATGGGTAGCCTGACTGGCATTTCCGTGTATGTTGATTGTGTCTGGGCCGTGGAGGTGGAAGCTTAGGCAAAAGCCAGGAGTAGTCACATGAATTATGTGCCTGTTTGGACCCTGGGCTCCCCTGCCCCAGTCCGTGCCAGTAAATCCTGCAGACAGCTTCAACACCACTCTGTTTCTATCCCACTCACATAAAATTCCATGCCAGGGTACAAACCACAGTCCTCTCTTTCTTGGTTCTTCATGCAAAAACTATTTTAGACTGAATTTAAATGTCAAACCTTCAAGGACTTTGAGCCCAGGAGGCTTGAGCTCAGTCATTTCTCAACAAGGCCAACAATTGTTTGGAAATTCTGACCAGGGAACTAAAATTTTAGAGGTCTACGTTTCTCCCTGTATTTAAGTTATAGAGAGAAACAAAATTGCTATGTTGGAGGAATAGAATAAAAGAAGAAACATTAAGAGAAGCATAAATATCAACACAGCCCTTTCAGGCCCAGGAGAGGCCAGAGGCTGGTGTGTGAGTAACATTGCAATGGCTGCCTTTAAATAAACAGGCCCCACCACTTAACACATCTAGTGCCGACCTAAACAGACGTAGCTGTAGAATGCCAGCCAGTCCAGGCAGACGTGTATGAATATACACGTGGAACACACTGCAGGAAGAGACTGGTGCTTTTCCACCCTCAAATATTATTCACACATTTCAGATTAAATGCACATGCAGTCTAAGCTACAGAAAACACATTTTTTATCAGTCCTAGATAGCAGGAAAAGCTTGTTCCAGGTTTATTCTTCACTTAACACATGTTTATTGATACTAGAAGGCAGAAAGTCATATGACACTTCTGTAGCTTCAAAGAGTTTAGAATGTGGTAGAGATCTTCAGGGGTGTGAGGTCATCAGGGAACTCAAGAGAACGTTCGTGTAGTTAGGTAGAAACAATTGAACCAAGAACGATGTATGATTTAATCCCATGTTTCTTAAATTATGGAATGGGTTCCACAGCTCTCCTCTGTGAATCTGATGGAAGTTATGGGCCCAGAAATAGCCATCTGTCCTTGAACTTGAATACAAAATGTCATAGCTTTGGAGTCTGAGTCCATGGGCTTTGTAGTTTAAATCTAGTATAATTACCTTTACCGTGGTCAATGTGTTGTGACTGTTTATTCACATTCCTGTCTCCTCCGCTAGGTCGTAAGCATTTCTAGGACAGGATTGTGTCCTGTTTTGTCTTTTTTCAGCCCCCTCTCTGTTTAGCGTTGTGTTGATGTGTACAAGGCACTAAAAGTGTTGCCTGCCTGACTGTCTCAATGTTTAGGTGTGAGGCTATATAGCATCTTCTAAATGTTAGTCGCTTGAGTAACTTTCTCACAGTTTCTGCCATGGCTGTTTACCACCTGCATTATCATTTGCTACCTGTAGCAGCAGCTAATGAGTTTTGGTGACAGAGCACTAAATAATATTGCATGATTGTGTTTCCTTTTCTCTGTCCAGCGTGCACCAAGGAGCAAGTTCTATTTTGCTTCTGCTGAGTCTTGAATGCCTGCCTGACATTTGGATCTCCTTTGGGACTGATACAGAGGCTTCTGAAGGGGCAGTATCTGGCTGGAAGTGGGTAACAGCGTTTCATTTTTCTTTCATTGTGTTGAATGAAAAGGGATACTGATTTATGGAAGTGACAAAGTTTTTTTCAGCATACACTTAAGTTTAAAACAATAATATATTTACAGAAAGGCTGCAGATCAGCTGTCTATTTCTTGTAACAAACTGCCCCACAAGGTGGCTTAAGAAATCATGGTGTCTGAGGATCCCGTGGGTTGGCTGGGCTCAGCAGGCAGTTCTCCACACGGACCTTCCTGTGGCTTGAGAGCCTGGGTGGGGCTGGAAGGGCCACGATGGCTTCACTCGCATCCCGAGCGCACCTGGAGTGGCTGGGAGGCTGCAGCTGGCTGAGTCTCTCTCATCATTCAGTAGTCCGGAAGTGCCTTGTCCACACCGAGCACAGTGCTACACATGAAGGGGCTGAAAGTAAAAGATAAAACATGGTACAAACTTGTCCTAGAACTGTTTGCATTCTAGTAAGGGAGACGAGTGTGTAAATAGTTATAAATAACCCTGATGCATGTTACAGTAAAGGGTCTAAAATATAGTGTCCTGACATTTTATATAAAAGTTTGAGAGTATGTGGACTTCCTTGGGCCATGCCGTTTACTGATTCTTGATAAAGTTTGAGACCTTAAAAAGACCGAAAAGCACTCACTGAATCGAGAGACACAGGGTGGCTGTTACACCATGGGACACAGAGAGAGCAGCAGTCAGCCACAGTGGTGAGGAGAGGCCTCCCAGACAGGGGCAAGGGGGACTGGAGAGGAGGAATCAGCCTGGGTTAAAAGCCAATTGGATGTGGCATGGGGTAGCAGGGGTGGGATGGGCACAGGGGAAGGAGGAAAATGGCAAATGACGGCAGGAGCCTGGGGAGTTGGGAAGAGGAGAAGATGGAGAAGTTCACTCCAGGATGACGGAATCTGTAGCTGGGGAGAGGTAGGCGGTAGGCGATGAATAAGGAAGTGTAGGTTTTCCAGGAACGTCTTTCCAGAATTAAGCTTTTCAAGTTGTAACTGAGGTACCCATGAGATATACCAATAAATAACTGGAAATGTAGATCTGGAACTTATGCCAGGCACCTTCGTAGGCACTGGGTATAAAACAGTGAATATGGTGAGAGGGGCGTGCCCGTGTTCCCACAGAGCTCATATCTAGTGCGGCTGGGGCAAGATGGCTTAGAGACAATCAGGATGTAAAAAAGTCCATACAAACTTTACATAACATTAAGTACCAAAAACAAAATAAATCTAACTAATGGGATAGAGAGGATTGGGGCAGCTGCTTATCTAGGGAAGTACAGTAATTGAAGGCAACTTTTTGAAATATAACTCAAGCTAGGAAGGAGGCTACCCTCCTTTAACTTAATAAGGTAGGAAAATAATACTAGCAAGTAGTATAAGGCGGTCTTGGCCAAAGCCCAGATCGTGAGGGGCTCTTCCCCAACCACCTTCATGCACAGACAGCTGCATCTTCCAAACAGCAGAGCCATGTAGGGAGGCAGGTATCTGAGACACCCCCACCCCCCATGGCCAGGATGCGAGAGGAGTGGGCACCTCAGCAGGGGAGGAACAGGAAGAGAGAGGGTGGGGAGCACGGGAGAGTGGCAAGGCGTGCCACTCACTGACCAGTGCAGGGCACGGGCTGCTCCCAGAAGGGAGGCCTGGAGCCTCACTCGAGTGGTCGGGACCTGGGAATGAGCTGACGGGCTGAGGCACGCCGCTCTGCGCTCCTCACCACGCGCAACGGGTGTACAGGGTGGATCACATCACTTGGACTTGAGTGAGGAACCGCACCGTGTTCTGGGTTTTGGGCGTGCGGATTTGATGTGTGGCAGCCCACGGCGGTTGTCTGGCCACTCCAGGGGTGACGGATTGAGAACAGTTACCTCTGCATCTGTTTACCACCAGGGGGGCTTTGTCTTCTGACCATTCTACTCCAGCCACACTAAGGTAAGGATATATTTAATTTTTAAGAAAATTGAGTATTATATTCTGATTTTAAGTTAATCATTTCTGAATGCATCTCCCCTCCTCCCGTGAAGAATGTGTACAATGTAAAAGTGAATCACTCTGTCAGTGATTCTGACCACATCCACTTTGGCTACTGCCGGGATGTCCCTCTAGATTTAAGGTGAACAAGGATAAATTAACTCATGACATGTCTTGAAATATTGGATCCCATAAAATAAAATCTTCAGTGATGGGGACGTATTATCATTTTAGAGCTTATAAAGATTTCAAATACTGAATGGGCAAAAAAGAATCTAAATGACTGGAGCTATTATTTTTTTTCAAAACCTTAGGGAAAATATCATTTCAAAACCACAGGCTTTGAATGTTACAACCTATGTGGGATAGAAGAAGTGAGCAGTGTCCAGCCTGCTTGTCACGGTTCTTGGCCCCACTATGAGAGAAGAGGTTTGGGTTCAGGAATTATCTTAGATTCACTATTTTTCTGCCATTGCTGTTATCGCCTGATGCAAACTATGAACTGGGGTGTTATTCAAAACTCAAAATGTTGTCAGGGGAAAATAACCTATCAAACACAGGCACTCAATAGGATTCTAGAATCCCCAAAAGTATACATTCCAGAAAAGTTGGAGAAGATTCAGTCTTCGTACCACGGAGTTGCTGTCTTCCTGTATCCTGCTGTTTGTGACCTTGCCTATTTCCATCATGATGAAAACCCATGGTTCCAATCGATGACATGTTTAGGATTCTCTCGTCATGTTTGGCCATCTTAGTACCGCAGAGGTGGGAAGGACACTTTCAATATACAGGGCCTCCTGTCGAGTGAGTGAAAACTTGCAGCGAAGTCCGAGCGGCCCTGGCAGGAGGCTTTGTCCCAAGTCTGTCCCCTGTACAGGCTCTTACGGTGGGGTTCTGAGCTGTGTGCCCTAAACTTCATGTAAGAGGGGAGACGGTGGAGCCCGATGCCTTGGGCTGGTGACAGAGGGACTGCCGTTCCTGCTGCGAACACCAGTAACAAGGCACAGCAAATGCCTGGCCCTGGGTCCCGAGCACATGCCCTACAGGAGCCCATTTAGTCTCCACAGCAGCAATCCGTGCCCTCTCTCCCCTCCTTTTACAGACCGGGACGCTGAGGCCCAGAGAGGGCACACATCCGACAGGCGGAGGGGCCGGGATGGGGGCCATGCTGACAGGCGAATGACACGAGAGTGACAGTGAGGAGGAGAGGGGGGAGAGGCTGCTCCGTGTTTGAAGCCACTGCTCACAGAGGGGGAGAGGTGTCTGCCTCCCAGCCGGGTGTGGCCTCGCCTCCGGGGTGGGCAGCTGTGTGGGCCCCCCTGGACACGCTTCCCCATGGCACACATCCCAGCCCATCAGGCTGGAAGGACGGCTGGGGAAACGCACGGCTCCCCATTTTGCGGAGGCAGCCCTGAGGGCTGCACGCACTTGATTCTGGCTACAGGGGCACTTTTCCGGTCCCAGGAAAAGCTTTTTCAGGAAGGCAGCTAACTGGGCAGGCATCTGGAGTCCAGTTTATTTGCACCTTTCTTTACCTCCTGTCCCTGACAGGCAGGAATGGCGAGGATAAATGTTAGGATAAAGGAAGGAGGTCCTACAGGTTTTATGGAGAAACATGTGAGCAGGAAGGAGGTCTTCAGGCAGGATGTGTTTATAGCTCTGTGGGGTGCATGGCTTGTGTTAAGGGCAGAAGCGCTCAGAAGCTGTGACGTTTAGATTCCTTTAATGTTCTTAGTAGGTGCCCGGGGGGATTCATTGTTTGGTCTCCAAGTTGGTGTGATGAGAGAAAGTCGGAAAATTCAGAATAGTTTGTTCCTCACAGACATTCTTCCTGGCCCCTCCTCAGGAGGGCCACTAACCTGGGCATTCTTGGTTGTCCACATTTTGGACTTGGAATCACTGCTGTTACCTGGACCCTCAGTGGTGCATGTTGCAGAGCTGGTGCCTTGCCCTCCTGCCAGCCTTTACCCCAGGCCCTCAGTCACTGTGCCCAGGAAATCATTCTCTTTCCCACCTCCTAATTATGTCTCTGGGTACTTTCTGGTAAGGGGGATGTTTTTCTCTTGACAGGCAGTATTATAGTATACGACTGTCCTTGTCATTCTTTATTGCTTTTAATAACTACGAACTCTCTTACAAGATGTCTAGAGCTTCATCAACATATGTTGATGGCACTATCTTATCAGTCCTGTGACAGTCAAGGTCACAGACAATGTGCCACAGGAAGGAAGACAGTGAACACACTATTATAAATAGATATGTAGCTTGAAAATGACCCTTTCAGTCATGGGGACGTTAGTTGGCATTAGGAAGGATGTGGTGAAATGCAGTAACAATTAGATTTTACTCAGAGAAGTCTCCAGCTCAATGACTAATGCTATGTATAATCTGATTGGCACCTTAGCATCTTAGAGGTTTAAACATATATCGAAGTCATTTTATGACAATGAAAAGTGAGTTAAAAAGTAAGGATGGGGCAAAAGTGCGGTTTGGATAGTCAAAGCTTGTGGATGCGACATCATTTTAGCTTAGGAGCCCTAACTGAACAGTGTGCAGGCAACGTAGCTTACGTTTTGTCTTTCTGAACTTTCTAAAAACATGAGCATTGCAGGACCATTTTAGGTAGTAAGCTGAAATACTAGTACCGACCCCCATTTCCCTGCCTCTTGATCTCACAGTCACCCTCAGCAGGCACATTTTAGCAGGGAAGCATCTAAGAAGCACGTCTGTTCTGGTATTTGGTGCTGAGAATTGTCCTTGAGGCACTGGCTTAGACTCACAGGTGTGTTTCCACTGATGATTTGTGCTGAACAGACCCGGAACTCCCAGCATCTGGAGAGAAAGAGCAGCCAGAGCAGTGTCACCGTCAGAGCACCAGGAGGAGTGCCACGGCGTCAGCAGGCCATGGAGGTCGGGGCCACACCTTCCGGCGCCCTGTGCGCACAGGGGCTACCACAGTGTGCGGGTGCGAGTCCAGGCAGCGAGCTCGGACTGGGGAAAGGTAGCTGGTCCCTCTCAGAACTGCAGTCCCCTCGCCCGCAAAGGGCGGGCATCACTGCCGCCTGGAGTGGCATCGTCACTACTGCCTTGGCGTCTTCTTCTGGAGAGTAAGTAGATGAGCGATGTGTCTGGAGCACTCAGCCCGGCGCCTGTTTCGGGAGGTAGTCACCGGCCCCATTGTGGTTCCCATCTGTCCCATGAGGAAGTGCCGGCTCAGAGATCGCAAGGCTGGAGTCGGACAGGCGCGCTGGCCGCCCTAGGCCCTCCTGGTCGTCGGAGGCCCCTCCCTGCTGGTGAGGGGCGCTGCTGCGGGCGGGAGGGCCTGGCCCTGAGGCTCAGCCTGGGCTGGCTCTGGGGAGAGCTGCCGGTCCTGTGCAGCTGGGCCTCGGGCTGGCAGGCAGTCCTCTCTCTGCTGTTCTCCTGTCTTCACCCCGGGGTGTTACCCTCCTGACACGTCCCGGTTGTCCAGCTGGAGAATGTGCTTACTGGGGCCATTACCCAGGCCCAGTGTCTCTGGGCCCAATTCCCTGGATCACTGAAAAAGGGGAGCAGACACCCCAGCAGTCAGAATCCCCCCTTACACAGCACAGCCTGGGCGCGTGGCTTCTCTGCGCCCCAGGTCTGTCTGTGCCTCTTCATTTGCAGCATCGGGCGGGGTGGCGGGGGGATGAAGCGAAGCTCTGTTTTTGGGTAGGAGTCACTGCTGGTGGGAGCGAGACTTGCAGGTAGTCATGCTGGCCTTCCACCTGTCTGGCCCCTATCTGCTCAAGAGCATGTGTTCATACTGGGCAGCTTCCCACCTGCCTTGCAAACAAAGATTTCAGGGGACGGAGGCTGTCTGAGGTTGAAGATCTCTTTGTGTGACATCCAGTAAGTCCATGTTGCCCTCTTGTCTGTTTAAGCGCTTTCAGAAACAAATCTCCTTAGAGGGACTTATGGGGTTTAATTGCTTTTCCCTCTGTGCTTCCATCACTGTGATTCTCTCCTGTGTTAGTCCAGTTGTTTGTGTGTTCGTTTTCCTCCACTGGAACACAGGCCTCTCACATGCCAGGACTAGGCTTCCTTCTCTACGCTCCCACCCAGGACAGAGCACCGCTCGGTGAGCATCAGAGCACGTGGAACTAGTGGTTCTCTGAGGACGAGTTTGGGCTAAACCTCACTGACCACTGACCTGACAGATGAGTGGAAAGGAGACAGGAGCTGCTAGTCTTGGCTCCAGGAGGCAGAGATGGTTTTCATCAGGTGCCTGTGGCAGCTGCCAGTCGACACCAACATAGGGTGTGGGAGGGTCAAAAGGGCAGAAAGATGCAGAAGAAAGGAGATAAAGGAGGTGGGCGAGGTAGCGTATTTCCCAGGCTCTGTGTTGGGCTGGTGTGCTCTGCCATTACCCCAGCTACAAACAAGTTCTGTTTTTGTGTGTGTGAAAAGGCTTATCAAGAGGATAGATTTCCCTGGACTCTCACATTGGAAGGAGGTGGGAGCTGAGACTGTTTAGGCAGTGGAGACGTGTCACCGTTTTTCGGTGGCCAGGTCAAGAGTTAGGCCTTGGTGAGGAGCTGGATGGTGGATCGGAGCACCTTCCCGGGCTCAGCACGGCGACGGAGAGCAGGGTGGTCATGCGGCGGCTCACACATCCGCCGGGAGAACCACACACACTTTATCCAGAGCCAGGTGGGTAGATCTCCCGCACAGGCGACCGGGAATCTCCCGCGACCTCGACAGGCCAGGCTCTTGGCCGAGCGCTGCTTGGAAAGAACTGGCTTTCCATCCTCTGTTTTTGTAAACTTTCCTTCCATCTTTCATTCTCCTCTGGTGTCTTCCTGGACTAATAGAGAGAACGGAAACTGTGGCTGCAAAGGAATAAGCAACTTCCTGAGGGCAGGCAGCCTGCGCTCGCCCTGCGCCCTTTTTCTAGAGAGAAAAGGTCCTCAGGCTGCCTGGGCGTTCACGGTACTCTCAGCGATCCTTTTACTTAATTCACTCCTGTTTTTACCGATCACTGTGCAGTGGGTCTCCCAATCCTTACTGTGAACAGAGCGACCATTGCAGAGAGGTCTGTGGAGCTGAGGTGTCCCCGGTTGAAAGCCACGTGCTTCCTCCCTAGGACATCTCTGAAGAGAAAAGGAGACACCAGAGAAGGAAGGGGAAGCAAATGGGCAATAAGTGAAGTCAGTAGGATGCCTTTGTGAACGTGAGATGTGGTTGCAGTGGATGGTTTGATCGGATGGAGGCGAAGACATGCAGCAGAGAGCCCGGGTCGCTGCTGTTTCCCAGACGTGAATCCAGTCCAGCCGGCCTGCTCTGCGCACATGGTGACAGTCAGCGGTTCCCTTGCCGGCCTTTCAGAGTTGGCTGCATCCCTGGGCCGCAGAACCAGGAGCGACAGGGCCTTCCCTCCTGCCCCTGGCGTGGGTTCCGTCTGTGGCACCTCCAGTCACTTCGTTTTCAGTTTGCTTGAAGTGTTTTATTTACTCTAAGGACGGCGCTGCTGCCAGTGGCAGGTTCTGTTCCCTGTCACTGCAGAAAGCGCCCAGGCAGTATTACAGGTGGAGGTGAAGCCAGGGGCTGGCACAGCGGTGGCGCTCAGCCCCAACACTGCCCCACTCGCACATGCCTGTGCCTCCGCTCTCTGCCCATGTGGCACAGAGCTGCTATAAGCAAGGCTCTTTTATCCAGACTCAGAGGGAGAGGCGGCCCTACGATTTCATTTCAGTGATTTGGTTCTCACATTTTTTCCATCCTTCCATGAAATCTGTTAGCCACCTTGCTAAAGAGCAACACGATAGGCACTAAAGATCGGTGAGCTGGTCCCAAGCCTCAGCTCGATTCACATTTACTGCCTTTTCTTATCATGTTTCATCACTGGGGTTATAAAGATGAGGAAACATAGTTCCTGACCTCACCAAGCTCACAGGTCAGCCAACAGGCCAAGGAAGTGTGGGCTCAGGTGGGACACTGTCAATGCCTCATAATAATTTTAGAAGAAATGAATCGAGTGCTGGGTTTTTTGACAGTCTAACAATCCATTTCAGCAAGACAGAGACAGGAAGCTAAGTGGGTAGGTAGGAGGGAGGGGAGATTACATGCTGGTGCTGTGTTAGAATTAGGTAAGTGGAAGGGACTTTTTCCCTTCATTTTTTACATTGAAAAATTTCAGACTCACAGAGAAGTTGGAAAAACAGTACAGTGAGTACCCATATATCCCATAATAGATTTACCAATTGTTACCATTTTGTCATGTGTATTTTTGAGCTATGAAAGTAAGCTGCACACCTCATTACATTTTACCCCTCCACTGTTTAATAGGCATGATTCTTAAAATAAACAGTCACTCCATAATGTTATCTAATAAGGAATCCATATTCAAGTTTCCCTGGTGGACCCAAGTGTATCTTCTGTAGATTTTTCCTTTTGTCCAATTCGTGGTTTGACAAGGGTTCACACATTGCACATATCTCTTAGTCTCTGGATTTATAGTTTGTTTTGCTTTGTTTCACAGCATTGAATCTTTGCAGAATTTAGGCTGGTTGTGCTGAAGAATGTCCCATATATTGGGTCTCTCTTATTATATCTTCATGAATAGATTTATGTCAAGCACTTTAGGCAATAGTCCCACAGATAGATGTCATGGTACAACAGCTTTGAATCTAGGGTTCATGGACTTCTTTCTTGGGTTTTTGTATATAAATTTTCAAAGATTCTATGAACCCCCAAAAGTTAAGATTTGGGGTAGAGGAGTGAGTCATTGCTAGTAGGGGGCTAATAGGTTTTACATTTAAGTCTTAATGGACTCAAGTCTGAAATCTTAAACCATTAGATGTTATATGCATTTTTAAATATAGTATTTTCTTTTCACTTGTCTGTTTTTTTTTAAAGTAGCACTATATATGATAAAACATTCAGATCATACACAAATATCACAGAGTGAAAAGTGTCCTTCTGACCCCAGTTCTCTGGGCCCCTGTCCCTCTTGGCAAAAGCAACCTGCAGCCCCAGTGTCCTGAGTACGCCTCTAGGTCATCATCACAGGTAAGCATGTGCCTCTATTTAGTTATCTTACATAAGGGGGAGTTTTACAGAGGTGTGCTGTAAGTGAAATGTCCTCAAATTTTTAAATCAACTGCAAGTATCTGCAGTGAAAATAAATCAACTGCAT
This sequence comes from Manis javanica, assembly GCF_040802235.1. Taxonomy (NCBI): domain Eukaryota; kingdom Metazoa; phylum Chordata; class Mammalia; order Pholidota; family Manidae; genus Manis; species Manis javanica. Next base: position 439,875 of record NC_133170.1, on the reverse strand, counting down.
ATACTTGGCAAAGCAAAACTCGTAAAAATGAAAAACAGAACAGAGAAACCAAAGCGGAGGCGAGTCGGTGCAGGGATCGCACGTGCCTTTTTGCTCCTGGAGTGAGTGGCAGATGGACACCAGCCCTGATCGTGAAGCTGGATTCACTCTCCGTGTGTGCTCGGACCTGAGCTGAGGGCCAGGCTAACTTTCATTTTGCGTGGTAAGAACACTTGGTGGGATCTACCCTCTTAGCGGAGTTTTAAGTGTACAACACTGTGTTGTTACTGTGGGCTCAGTGTCCTGCAGATCATCTCCAGAACATCTTCATCTTGCTTAACTGCAGCTTTCTGCCTGGTTATCAGCATCCCCTCCTCTCTCTCTCTCTCCTGCCTCTGGCAACAACACTCTATTCTTTGCAAGAATTTGACCATTTTAGGTTCCTCCTAGGAGCGAATTATGCAGTGTTGTCCCTCTGGACAGCTTATTCCATGTCTCATAATGCCCTCGAGGCCCCTCCACGTGGGCACAGATTGAGGGTTCTCTTCTCTTGCAGCGAAGATAGGCTTGCACTTGAAGACTGTATTTATCACCACTACGGCCCCTAAATGGAAGCCTGGAAGCCAGTTTCATGCAATGTGTGACTGAAGAACTGGGCCCACCTTCCAACGCCAGAGGACACACCAGCGTTGGGCAGGACCTGCTGAGAGAGGGCGTGTGAGCCTTCAAACTCCATCCCTTGGCGCTGCTGAAGGGCCCTTTGAGGGATGTCTGGGCCGAGCAGTTCCAGCCTTACACACTGGCTTGAGAACCACATGCACGGTGGGCTCCACAGCTCCCGGTTCAGTTCCCGGCTTTACAACCTAACGGGGTGTCCCGGTCATTGCACAGAACACGTAGATCTACTTTATTCTTTTAAATAGCTCATAGTACTCTGCTATATAAACTACCAGAGTTTGTTCAAAACCAGCCCTCTATGGACTAGATTAGACTGCTGTTAGAGACTTTCGCTACTCCTATTATAATGCTGAGAAGAATGATGTGTCTTTTATAATAATTTATTTTGGGGATCTTGCATGACCAAGCGTCCACAGGACAACAATTAAAATACCTTTGCTGTATGCGTGGTCCCCAACTTGCGATGGTTTCGCCTAGGATTTTTAGACTTTGCAGTGGTGTGAAAGTGCTATGCAATCGGTAGAAACTGTACTTTGAACTCTGAGTCGTGATCCTCCCTGGGCCGGTGACATGCGGTCAGACCCTCCCTCGGGACGCTGGGTGGGGGTGGCCCCGCGGCTCCCAGGTGGCCAGGCCACCACGAGGGCCCACGGCCGAGGCACCCCCAGCCTTTCTGCACCTGATTTTCACTTTCAGCACAGGATTCAATGCGTTACATGATACTCAGCACTTTATTATTAAACAGGCTGGGTGTGAGACGGCTGTGCCCAGTGTGGGCTCAGGTGAGCATTCTGAGCACGTGTGAGGTGCCTGGGCTGAGCTGTGATGTTCCTTAGCTGACGTGTATTAAATTAAATGCATTTTCAACTTAAAGGGTTTTTAACTTACAGATTGGTACATGACCCCATTCTAAGTCGTGGAAGCTCTGTATTTATTCTAAAATATGGCTTTTTTTCTTTTCTGGCTACTTTCATATTGAAACTTTTTGGTCCTAATTCCTATAATTTCAGTTTTTCAAAATTAAGTTAAAAAAATATCAATTACCCTTAAATTCCCAATTAGCATAGTTTTAAAATCCATTTAATGGCATTAGGATCCCAAAAGACCACTTACTAAATATCTCCAGCAGTTAGTATTTATTCAACAAACCTTTCTCGCATATCTCTATGTACCTGTGATAATATTAAGGATTTTAGTAGATTTTATGCCTATTTACATCATTGTAATTCTGCTTAAATGTAAGACTCAGAACTATTTATTAGATAATTGCTTATTTATTCCACTAAATTTGTAACATGACATTTGTATACTAGTGAGGTGGAAAAGAGGGGACATTAATATATTTGTATTAAAAATAGTATTTTAATGTATTTCTGAGGCAGCAGTTATAGAAACTCATTTCTTTCTTAAGAAAATGACTACATTGAACATTATGGTTTAATATTAAATGATTTTGGAAGCCTCAATTGTCCTAGGTTCTAGGACGAAGTTTCTAAAATATTCCACATGATAAGCTATTTTATGTTATGGAGGTATAAGTAATCCCTAACTAAGATTGTAAACCTAATATCCATAAATGGATTCCAGATACTTAAATTCAGTTGATGTATTTCCCATAATTATGCAGAGCAGAAAATTATCACGCTCTTCATTTATACCATTAACACCTAACACCTATGCATTAAAATTATTTTATTTTTAATTTTTTAATGGGTTATACATGCATGTGATGTAAAGTTTGAAAATGTCACAAAAGGCACCTAATTCTGTCCCTGTGTGGCCAATTTCTTCTGAGGTAGTCAATGCAGACACAGTGATAAGTCTTACATCTCCTCCCTCCCTTCCAGTTTTGATGATTGGTATGAACAGTCCTTCCTCATCCTTCTTTTTATTTTACCCTAGATGCTTTCTCCTGGCTCTTATTGCTTATTTAGTTTTATAAAGGATCTTTAAAATCAACTTGTCTAGTTTGAAATAAAATCTCCCCAAAATTACTATTGGGTGTAGGATGCCCAATATTTATAAGTAAGTTTGAAAGAATTGACATTGTAGGATCCTGAGTCTTTTAAACTAAAAACAAGGTATACTTTTCCATTTGTTTTAGTCTTTTAAAAAATAACTATTAAGTGTATCTTATCTTTTTGTTGTTTGTATGGATGAAGACTACTGATTTTTTTATATTACATTTTTTACCATACTGGATTCTCTCATTGTTTGTAATAGTTTTTCAACAATTCTCTTGAGCTGCCCAGATAAACAATCAATTTATCTGTACATTACTCCAGACAATTTTGAGTTATGGTGATGTTAAGTTGAGTGGTTTAGTTAACTTATGTGCACATTTTTGAACAAAGTCTCTCTGGATAACTGCTCAACTGAAAAGCAGATATAAGCTGTTAAATCTAAACACAAATGAAACATTCCAAACCTACAGTCACCACAAAACCAAAACAAAACAAAACGACCAACCAACACAAATGTTCTCATATGCAATTGCTTGTGAATCAAATTTGTCTCAGATTAGTGAAAACAAAACAACGAAATGAAAGATTTGTATCACTATCACGAATAACCTTCAATTTAGAACTTTTTGTGTTCCTTGAAACTTATTGTTTTCATTTGATTAATTTTATAATAAATATATATAAGAAATTTGAACTGGTAAACTATTCTCATGAGATGTTGCTTGAATTACCTGTTTTTTCTTCTTTTATGTTGCAGATCCACAGAAGAAAACCAAGTTTAGTTGACAAGAAAAATTGAAACACTGGCCTGACCCCTCTTGCCTCTCTCTTTACTGGTACAGGACTGGTCATTGTAGACCTAGTGTCAGAAGGTCAGCGGCCCAGCAATCTGTCTTTTGTGTTGGAAGTATCTGTGGGGAGAGAGTCTCAGGCTTCTACAGTGACATTCTGTACAGTACTAATTATTGGCCTACCTGCAATGTGTGGATGGTTAAGGTAAAGCAGGGTGGGACTCTGACCCACCCAGGCATAGCTTTCATCTGAATGTGAAGGAAATGATTCACTGATACTCAACCGAAAGACCTTGCCTGGAAAACCCGCTCAGTATTGCATAATCGAGCGTTTGAAAACAAAGTGTCCCAGAAAACAGTGTGGGCCTCAGTTCCCATCACTTTCCCTTATTAGCTTAACTTTTGTTTGCTTATGTTAATAGCAGTACCTGCCAGGTGTTTGTTCTGCAGCCCATGAAGTGAGCTGGCAGTGGCCTTGTGAGAAGGTGCCATCGCTACCATCCTACGCGTGAGGACGGGGAGGCACTCAGAGGTCCAGTGACCTGCCTGGTGAGCTGTAGGCAGAAATTGGTAGAGCCAGGAATTGCTAAATCGAGTCTGCCTGGGAAGGGGAGGGTGTGCATTGTATAACTGCATCTTCTAGAAACTCAGTTTTCTGACCTGTGGAATGAGCATAAGTCATTTATCAGCATTGCTGTAAAAATGAAATGTGATGATGTAAGCAAACCTTCCAGGTCAGTATTTATCCTGCGTTGAGTTCAGTACATATTTATTTTATTTACTTTTTAGTCCCAGCACCATGTTTATAGTTCCGTAGTAACAGCCTTAATCAGCACATTAAAATTTTCACTGCCTGATTCCTTATATTTGATTATAGTAAATTACAGTGTAACTACACTGAATCCTCTATGTAGTACTTTTCTTGGGACTAACTTAGAGCAAGTTTCTTCTGGTACGTTAGTCACTAACCTCTTCCCCCTCTTTGGGGCAAAGGGCCAAGTGTGTCTGGAGGGGTTTCAGGGGAGCCTGCAGCTTATTGGAGCAGAGTTAGAGTGAAGACGTGACACACTTGCAAGGTGACATGTGAAGGGGCAGTAAGCAGCAGGCGTGAGCAAAATCATAAAAACCCATTTATCTGCCAATGTCCTTACGTAAGAGGTTAGTTACACTACTGCCAAAGAATTTCCTGCCCATGTCAGTCTTTGCTATGGGACTTTTCAATAGCTTGTAATGGGCTGTTGTGCTTCCTCTGCAGGCTTGGCTCTTATCTGTCTCACTCAGATATTCCTTCCCATTCAGTGTGGAGTGTTTTGTGACACTTATGAATGAGTGCACCTATTTTTTTAGTGATTAGGATGTTGATTTATGTCACAGGAGACTCATCAGTTCTTGCCCTCACACAGGACTGTTGTAAGAATTTACTCTTTTCATTCATTATTTGAACCTCCAGGAAAGGGGTTCCATAAAATCAAAAGCCACATGTGAATTTTGAGAATATATAAATTATAAGAAATAATTTCCTGCTAGAAAAATATGCATTGGTAACAGTTGAGGAAATTTTCTAGGTAGGTGAGGAAACACATTTCAGTTTCTAATTACATAGATAATGCCAAGTGACAGGCAGAGCATTATGGAAATAATATTTGATGAGTAGTAGAAAATTAGAACTTAGGTCTGGGCTCTGTGGCCTACTCAGTGAGCGTGGGCAAGACACTGGGGCTGCCGGAGCCCATTTGTCCACCTGTGGAAACAGGCACTGGATCATCACTCTTAATCTGTTTTATTTTATTAAGACCGATACAACTCACTAGAAAACCTTGTTTACAGATGTGGCATAAAACCTTGATCATACAACCTTATTTCAATGAGGTTGAATATGCAAATTAAATACTTAGTTATTTCAGTGTTTGAACAAGTAATTGGTGAATGGAAAGCAATATAAAAGAAATAAGGAGATTTAATGTTTTCTAACTTTCAATGGAGAACATGGTTTTGTTTTATTAAAAAAAATAGATTCAGCAGTAGCTGATTTAATGAATTACTTAGCCTCCTAAACACAAACTAACTTCAGTCTTTTTTCTTTTTACCAATTTTACATTAACAATCCAGTAAAGAGAAAATATTAGTATTTTCTCAAAATGACTTTTACATGAATTACATACAACTGATGTTGATTGTATCATACCAGATATTTTGATTCACCTTAATTAAAATTTCTGGTATACTATACAGATCTAAATATTAAAAAAATTTTTTAAACAACTTTTCTCCTTGACTGTAAAAATGGAGTTAATTTCCAGAAATTAAAGTGTGGTTAAATTTAGGGACTCTATTGGAAAACTTCACTGTGCTAATGGATGTAGGGAGAAAGTGAACTAGAGATGTATACCTTTGGAAAGGAGATGGCAAAATTATACTATCTGTGGGTGATATAATTGTCTACTTGGTAAAATTAGAAAATGCTGGTTGTGTTTTGCTTTGCTGACTGGATATTCCGCCATCTGTCTCCCTCATCAGGCCTCCCTACCCCGAGACACAACATTGAAACCAGGCCGATCAGTAACCCTGCGATGGACTCTTGAGTGTTCAGTGAAAGGACAGCTCACACATCCCTCTCTTTCAATCAAAAGCTGGAAATGATGAAGCCCAGTGAGGAAGGCATGTCACAAGCTGAGATAAATGAAAGCTGGGCCTTTTGTGCCAAACAGCCAAGTTGTGACACAAAGAAAAGTCCTTGAAGGAAATTACAGTGCTGCTCAGTGAGCACACGGGTGACAGGAGAGGGAAACCTCCTTCCTGCTGATGGGGAGAAAGTGCCAGTGTTCTGGGCAGAAGATCAAACCAGCCCCAACAGTCCCTGTGGCCAAAGCCTAATCCAGAGCAAGGCCCTGACTCTCTTCAAGTCCAGGGAGGCTGAGAGAGGGGAGGAGGCTGCAGGAGAAAAGCTGGGAGCTGGCAGAGGCTGGGTCAGGAGGTTTAAGGAAAGAAGGCGTCTCCATAAGTAAAAGTGCAGGGGAAGCAGCAGGTGCTGACGGAGAAGCTGCAGCAAGTCACCCAGAAGATCAGCTGAGATAATGAGTGAAGGTGGCCACAGTAAATGACAGATTTTCAGTGTAGACAAAACAGCCTTCTTTTGGAAGAAGATGCCATCTAGGATGCCTTTCATAGCTGGAGAGGAGAAGTCAGCGCCTGGCTTCCAAGCTTCCAAGGACAGGCTGACCCCCTTGTCGGGGCTAATGCAGCTGGTGACTTTAAGTTGGGGCCAGTGCTCACTGACCTTCTGAAAATCCTGGGGCCCTTAGGAATTCTGCTAAATCTACTCTGCCTGTGCTCTAGAAATGGAACAGCAAACCGGACGACAGCACATCTGTTTACAACACGGTTTACTCAATATTTTAAGCCCACTCTTGAGATCTGCTGCTCAGAAGAAAGCGTCCTTAACAAGCATTCCTGCTCACCGACGGTGCACCTGGTCACCAGGAGCCCTGACGGAGATGTGCGATGAGACGGGTGTTGTTTCATGCCTGCTGCCCGACACCCATTCTGCAGCCCACGGATCAAGGAGTATTTCCAATCTCAAGTCTTATTATTTAAGAAATACTTTCACAAGGCTGGAGCTGCCATAGGCGGGGATTCCTCTGATGATCTGGGCCACGCTAACTGAAACCTTCTGGAAAGGATTCCCCGTCCTGGATGCCACGACCAACACCCACGATTCACGGGAAAAGGTCACAACACCAACATGAACGGGAGTTTGGAAGAAGCTGCTTCCAACCCCCACGGAGGACGCCGAGGGGCTCGGGCTTCAGGGGCGGAAGTCACGGCAGATGCGGCGGAAGCAGCGGGAGAGCGAGACCCGGAAGTGGGGCCTGAGGACGGGGCCGAATCCCTGCATCTCAGGATCAAACCTGAGCAGATGAGGAGCTGCTCCATACGGACGAGCAAGGAAAGTGGCTTCTTGGGATGAAATCTACTCCTGAGGATGCGGTGAAGACTGTTGACATGACAACAAAGGATTCAAAATATTATATAAGCTTAGTCAGTAAAGCAGCAGCAGGTCTGAGAGGACTGACTCCAGTTTGGAAAGAAGCTGTCCTGTGGGTGAAATGCTGTTAGACAGCACCACACACCAGAGATAACCGTTCATGAAAGGAAGAGAATCAGTGTGGCAGACCTCCCTGTTGTCTTGTTTTTAGCAATGGCCGCAGCGCCCCGGCCTTCAGCTGCCCTGCCCTGATCAGCCAGCGGCCACCCGCACTGAGCACCAGCACGACCACTGACTCGCTGGTCAGGTGGTGGTTAGGATTGCTTAGTAACAAAGTATTCTTAAATTAAGGTATGTACATTGTTTTTGAGACACAATGCTGTTGCACACTTACAGACTACGAAATAGTGTAAACGTTTATAACTTGTATATGCACTGGGAAACCAACATATTCGTTTGACTTGCTTTATTGCGGTATTTGCTGTCTTCTGGTGGTCTGGAACCGAACCTGTGATACCTGTGAGCTGTGCTTGCATAGGATGCCGGATGGTGACATAAAGAATAAAGCAGAGACCAGATAGTGTCAGGGTGGGGGCAGGACTGGGGGTAGACAGAAGCTGCAGTTGTAAATAGGGTACTCAGGAGAGATCTCACAGTGAAGGTGGCATTTGAGTAAAGGCCTGCAGGAGGTGAGTCATGAGGTTATTCGAGATATTAAAAGATACAGTAATTAAAACAGTGTGGTCTTAGCACCAAAAAGCCACAGAAAAATGGAACAAAATGGTGAGTTCAGAGATTGGTCCAAATATATATGAAGATTTAGCATGTGATAAAGTAGCTCAAAGAATGGAGTTTATAAACGGCACTAGGACAACTTGCTAACCATTGGGAAAAAAATAAGGTGGGATTGTACCTTATGTAGACAAAAATTAAAAATGGATAAAAGATTTTAATGTTAAGAAACACACACTAAACTGCTAGGTGAATAGATAGGTAAGTATTTTATTCTCATACTCTGACTATAGCATGATAACAAAGCCAGAGAACTCAAGTAAAACGGGCCACAAATTTGATGATATAAAAGTTTAATGTGGCAAAATCAAAAGAAAATAATCAAAATCACCACTCATAAAAGTTAATTTTTTCTTGAAAAATAACACATATCAATGAAACACTGTATTTCCTTATTTTAATTTTTCACCCGTTCTGAAGTTAGTGTATCTATTTAATGGGGTAATGTCTTTCCTCTTGCTCTTTGGAGCTGTTAAATCAATGGAATGTTACATATTCTAATAAACTGCCTGTTAGAAACCAGATATAAACTGAATAGTTTTAGAAAGCAAAAAATTTATATGCCTGTAGCAGAAGAATATGAACACAATTCCCCCAAAAATTCAAATGGCCAAAAAAATGTGAAAAGATGTTTAACTTCTTGAGTAATCAAAGCCATACTGATGCAGTATTTCATCTGCAGGGTTGGTAATGCTGAGGGGGACTGATGGTGAGGCAGAGGGGACACAACATTCCTATCTGCTGTGATGGGAGGGCACCTTCCTGTAGCCTTCCATCAAAATTAAATGTGCTTATGCCTTTTAAAATTCATATCTTTTCCAGATGTTATTCGACAAATAATCAAAGTGTATGTATGAAAATGTTTATCACAGCATTATTTGCAATCAGAAAAACTGGGAAATGGCCTGGGTGCCCAGTATTAAGAGAATGGTTCAGTAAGGTGCTGCGTATACAGACCCTGGGACACTATGTAGTATTAGTTATTTATATGGAAATGCGTCTACAATAAATGGTTAATTAAGAAGCAGATTCACAGCAGCCACTTTGGGAGGTTTTGGCACTTGGTTGCAAAGCCAGGCACAGTCTTACCATGTGATCTACCGCTACCCTGCTCATATCCATTCCTCTTATCCTGTCTCCAAATTAACCTCTAGGTAGACTCAGTTAATCTCCAGTTCACCACGGCCAGTCAGTGTTTTTAGAGGGGAATGTCCTCGTGCCTGGGTGTCTGGGGGATGATGATTCCATTGGTAACGGAGAGACAGGGGTCAACATACACCAGGAATGTCCTCCCTGGCGTCAGTAAGTGACTCAGTGAGGTCAGGTGCGTGAAAGGAGGTCTGGCTCTCCTTTGAAGAAGAGATGGCGCCTGGTAACTTTCTGATAAGAAGCATCTGCTACACAGCAGGAACCTCCTAGACCCGACCCAAGGGGACTGCTGTCCGTGCGGTTCTCCTCTCCAGTTGCCCTTAGTGTCCTTCATAAACAGTATTTGACAAGAAGAGAAAACTCAATAGTAAAACTTTTTTTTTTTAAAAAACACTATCATCAAAACTGCACATCTTACGTTCACTGCTCTTTAATTTTCCATGGTTTCACTATTCAGTGATTCAGGGAGAAAAATGGATGCCTTAAAGCATCAATTACTAGGTGCCTACCTTGATTGGAATAACCAGATAATCCCCCAGATCTCAACTTTGCAGGCAGGTAAAGCAGTGACAGTATTAAGAACACCAGGATTTGCTGCTCAGTGAAGTATGATCACCAGCAAACATTGGCTGAGTGCCTACTCTGTGGACTAACGTGCTGTGCTACAGAGAAGCTAAACCCGAGGCCGCAGAGGCCCAGCTAAAGACCACTTTATGAACTGGTAGAGTCCAGAGCCTGCAGAGCGGCCCCTCAGAATGGAGAGGAGACCCAGATTCGGGGTGAAGAGCAGCACCGGGGTTCTGGCAGAGAGGCCTTGAATAAATCAGTTGGCTTCTCCGAGCCCTTAATTTTCTCAGCTATAAAAACTGAAATGAACATTGCATCCTCTATTTATTTCAGTAAGTTGGTGTGCTTGAATGCAACCTTGTATAAGTAAGGATTTTATAAAATACTATATAAATAGAAAGTAATTTTGTTTGAAATGCTTGAGTGGACTGAAGTCCTGAGTTATGTTCAAGTGCTCCAGGAGGGCCTTAATCTGAGATTCACTGCGGGCCACCGTGTCCGCCGTGATGCACAAAATATGAGCGCATCCACACGTGGACGTGTTCCAGAGCAAAGGGCCATGGTTTCCATGAGACTCTCCAAATGATCTTTGGTTCCTCTCTTTCTCCTTACCCTCCCCAAATAAGTTAAGTGTAACATTCTAAAAATAATTGGTATCTTATTTCTTGAAGATAATACTTTATACTAGGACTTCAGCAAATAAATAGCAGAGTCAGAATTCAAATTCAGGAATGTTTGGACCCCAAGCCTATATGCTTCACCATGATGTGTATGTCCATCTAAGCGGCGCTGATGTTGCTATTTCTCCCAGTTGTTTTTTGGTTAACTGCCCAGCATTTTTTTTTTAAACACAAGTGGCACATGCTCCAATTTGTTTTTGTTCAAAGATAAGAAGGAAGTGACAGCACCAAAGAACTGGGTTGTTCCTGAGTCTCCCCCCTTGCCCCCACAAAAAGAACAACTAGCAACTATTCAGGAGCGAGACCCCACTGAGAGAGTCCTGGAACTTGGGGGTGAGGCTGAAGCCCCCCTGCACTACAGAGGCCGGGACGGGCTGCGTTAGAGGGTAAGAGAAGTTGCCACCCAGGAACCGTATCGCGCCTCCCCCAGGCCAGCGCCGCATGCGCAGAGAGGTCTCCCCTCGGCCTCGTGTCCCTCCAGTGGGGAATCTGTGGATCCAGGCCGCTGGGACTCCGACTGCGACGGAGAAGGCGGGCGGGGCTTGCAGCAGCCGGCCCACTGCGCTCATATCAGCGGTACCCAAGCAGTGATCCCACCCAGTGGCTTTGCTTATCTGCAGAACCGAGTCGGGAGCACATGTGACCAGGGGACTTGTTGGGGTGCAGATCTGCCTCATTTGGATCCTCAAATGAGGAGGTTTGCCTGCCCTAGAGCTGTGTGGTTTGCCCAATGCCCAGGCAAGGGGTGGAGTCACAGCCCCACCCGCTGTAGAGAGTGTCCTCTGGCCCATTTTATCAGAAGTGCTGGTAACAGCTCCTGCAGGCTGTGCGGCCTGGGGCGGGGCAGCCGAGAGGTAGGAGGGCAGAGCAGACTGTCCCTCAAGTAGAGCTGACACGGGTGTGGAGGGCTGTGCACAGGCCGGGGAATTACTCCACAGCCAGGGTGAGGGTAGCTTCTGACCCCTTCCACCAGGACAGAGTCGCTGGGAACCTGAAAGAAGCCCTCCCCATCCCGCCAGGCAAGGGAACTGAGGTGTATCCCCACCTGCTGTGGGCAGTGTCTTCTGGCCTCCGCTGGCCAGGAGCGCTGGAGGCAGTTCCTGGAATCTGTGTGGCCCAGTGCTGCTTGAGTCTAGACAAGGGCAGGCACAGCCAATAGTTTGCAAAGCCAAGCCCCTGGCCCTGTTCGTCCAAGGAACTTGGGGTGCAGCTCAGCAAATAAGAGCTTTACCAGCTTCAGAGATGCTTCTCCTACTGTGCCCAGGCAGTGAGTCTAATTCACAGCCCATTCGTCCCTGAATCCAGCTTTCAGCATGCTGGCCAGGGGACCTAACCAGAGCACACAGGAAGCTGAACAGCCGGTTCAGCAGTACACAGACACAGCCCCTGGCTTTCCCTGTCCGTGGGGAAAACCTGATGGCCTCACGTGACCAGGGAATTCAGTGCACACTCTGTCCTGATTCAGGTCCCCAAACAATGAGCTGTACAGGATCTAGGTCCCATCCCGCCGCCCTGTCGGTGCAGGGAAGCTGATTCATAGCCCCAGCTACTACTGAATATGATCCCCAGTCGCAGCCATCTAGTGAGCCTGACCGGGGAATCCAGGCAAATGTGGGGCCTATCATACAGACTCACTTGGGTAGGCAACCGAGCCAGCAGTCCCATCCGGCCAGAGGCACTGCCCCATCCCCGCATCCCTGTCCTCAGAGCTCGAGCAATTGCCTCGCCTCAAAATAGACCATAAAATCAGGTCCCACCCCAAGGACATTACCAGCAGACATGCACAGAAACTCAAACTAAAAGGAGGGAACGAAAATCAAGCAGGAGGAACTCCCAAACTAATTTTATGAGGGCAGCATTATCCTGATACCAGAACCAAAAAAAGGCCACCGTTAGAGAAGAAGCATTTGACCAAATTCAACATCTGTTCATAATTAAACACTTAACAAATTCAGCAAAGGAGGAATTTATCTCAACATAACAAAGGCCATGTATGACAGGGTTACAGCTAATATTATACTCAGTGGTGAAAGTCTGAAAGTTTTCTTCTAAGATCAGGAACAAAACAAGGGTGCCCACCCTCGCCTACCCTCGCTGCTCCTGTTCACCGTCACTCTGGAAGCCCTTGCTAGAGCAATCAGACAAAAAAAAGAAACAAAGGTATTGGGATTGGAAAAGAAGAAGTAAAACAGTCTCTATTTGCAGATGACATGATTTTATATATAGAAAACACTAAAAATTCAACCAAGAAACTTAGATTTAATCAATGAATTCAGTAAAGTTATTATAAGATACAAAATTTGCTTATAAAAATCAATAGTGTTTCAGTACACTAACAATATTTCTGAAAAAGAATGAAGAAATTGATCCTATTTACAATAGCATCAAAAATAATAAAATACTTAGGAAGAGATTTAGCTAAGGAGGTGATAAATTTCCACACTGAGAACCACAGGCATTGATGAGAGAAATTGAAGACAGAAATAAGTGGGAATACATTCCATGTTCATGGATTGGAAGAATTAATATTGTTAAAATGTCATTACTATCAAAAGCCATATCTAGATTCAATGCAATCCCTTCCCAGATTCCAATGGTGTTTTTTACAGAAGTAGAGGAAACACTCCTAAAATTTATATGGAACCACAAAAGACACTGAACAGCCAAAGAAATCCTGAGAAAGAAGAACAAAGCACAAGTTATCTCACAAGCTATAACCATCAAAACAATATGGTACAGGCATGAGAACAGACAAATAGATCAAAGAAACAGATTGAGAGCCCAGAAATAAACCCAAGGGTATATGGTCAGCTAATATTTTTCAAGGGAGCCAAGAATACTGAATGAAGAAAAGACAATCTCCTTAATAAATGGTGCTGGGATAACTGGATAGTCACATGTGAAAGAATGAAACTGGATCCATACCTTACATCACTCACAAAAATTAGCTAAAAATGGATTAACAAATGTAAGACCTGAAACCAGAAACTCCTTGGAGAAAACATAGGAAGAAACTCCCTGATGTGCATCTTGGTCATGATCTTTTGGACATGACACAAAAGCACAAGCAACAACATAAAAAATAACCAATTGGGACGACATCAAATTAAAAGAATTCTTCACAGCAGTGGAAACCATCAGCAAAGGGAAAAGAAAACCTATGGAACAGGAAAAAATATTTGCAACCCATGTATCTCCTAAGGGGTTAATATGCAACGTGTAACTCATGCAACTCAACAGCAAAAACAAAAAACAAAAAACACAGTTAAAAATGGGCAAAAGAACTGAATACACATTTCTTCAAAAAAGATATACAAAAGGCCAAGAGGTACAAGAGAAGATGCTCAACATCATTAGTCATCAGGGGGAAATGACTACAAATTAAAACCACAATGAGATGTCGCCTCATGCCTGTGAGAATGATCATCACCAAAAAGATAAGAGGTAACATGCTGGGGTGGATGTGGAGAAAAGGGAACCTTGTGCGCTGTTGGTGAGGTTGTGAATTGGTGCTGCCACTATGGAAAACAGTATGGAGGTTCCTCGAAAAATTAAAAATAGAACTTTTCTATAGAAAATATGATCCAGCAATTCTGCTTCTGGGAATGTATTCAAAGGGAATGAAAACACTAACTTGAAAAGATATCACCCCCACCTTCACAGCAGCAGCATTTATAATAGGTGAGACATGGACACAACCTAGGCTTCTATCAGTGGATGAATGGATAAAGAAGTTGGGTATATGTGTATAATGGAATATTATTCAGCTGTAAAAACGAGGAGATCCTACCATTTGTGACAACATGGAAGGGCCTTGAAGGCATTATATTAAGTGAAATAAGTCAGAAAGACAAATATTGTATAATCTCACTTATATGTGGGACCTAAAAGCCCAAACCAAACTTCAAAACAAACAAAAAATCAAGTCCATAGGCAAAGACGTCAGGTTTGTAGTTACCAGGGGCAGGGGATGCAGGGAGGGACAACTGGAGGAAGATGGTCCAAAGTTACAATGCCAGTTATAAGATAAATCAGTCCTAGGGTTATACTGTGTGGCATAGTTACTGCCCCTCACACAGCTGTGTATATACAGGAAAGAGTTCTCACAAGGAGAAACTTTTTTTCCTTATTTTTTTATGTATCTGTATGAGAAGATAAATGTTAGCTGAACTATTGTAATCAATTCACAATTTTTATAAATCAAAGCATTAAGCTTATGTAGTGATGTATGCCAATTATTTCTCAGTAAAACTGGTGAAAAAAATAAGAGCATATAGAGATGTGGGTCCTTCTATGGCTTGTTGAAGTTTATTCTGTACTTAGTCCTTGTGCATCAGAACAACCTTATTAATAGAAAATAGACTCCTTCATTCTTGTGTAGGATTGGAAAAATGCACTCTGTAAATCTTTCATTTTTCCTGTTTCTAAAGTGTGGTAATTTGCATTTGTTTCTAACCCTGTGGACACTAGTCAGAAACTTGAAGCATTAGACATCAGTGAACCTACTGCATATGATTTCCTGTGTTGGAAGAAAAAAGTGAATCTGGGGGAAGGGTCTAGTGATGTGAGGTTCCAGCTGGAGGCTTGTGTCCTAGTCTGAGGGAGTATAAATGGCTCTCTGCTGCTTTCAGTTTACTTGGCAATATCTGGCAAGAAGCACATGGCAGGATTGAGCAGTTTTTTTGCAGAAGAAAAAGTTACACAAAATTGGAAATTTTAAGAAGGTGCCTCCATGTCTGATAATCACTTGTCAGATGTTCTTTGGGTAGTAGATGCTAGAAATGTAATGATGAGTTAGTCATTATTCCTGCTTTCAAAGAACCCCCAGGCCAGAAGCAAAGACAGTATGTTTGAAAATTCCAGTACAGGGTATCAAGGGCTGTAACTGCAGGGCCTTCTGAGGGCATCCAGGAGGGGCACCTGGCTTTCTGGGAGGGGTCCGAGAAATTGTTCCAGGGGAGGGAACGTCTATTCTGAGCAGAACTGGCTATATGATTGGCGGAGTCCGTGCAAATGAAAATGTCAATCACTTCTTCAAAATTATGGAGAATTTCAACATGGCAACAACAGGATTAGTCAAGCGCAGGCTCTGCTGATGGAATTTCCTTCTACTTTGATGTTAGCACCCACAGTGGGAAAACTCCAAACTATTGCCGAACAAAAGGAACACAGTCTGGGCACGGATGCCACTTGTTTCTTTTGAAGTATTGCTATTACACAGCTGACCTCTGGATCCGAGTGGAAATATGCAGACCAGTTAGACGTGCCGTAATCTTTGGAAGAGCCTCAGCATATTAGGATGGGTTATGACCGTTTATTATTGATTGCATTTCCCTCCAAAATGGATGGTAGGTTTTCTGGGCACTTCAGGGCATTTTAAAATACTTTCTCCAGCAGCCTGTGAAAAAATACTTTACATAAATGATAGAAAGCAAGTGTTCGTGTGTTTGTCAGAAACCAGAACCGAAACCCTGTTGAAGCAGAGATCGTGCACCTGCAGAACACTGTCTCATCGCTCACAGTCCCTGCCCCTCTTACAAGTTCCACGTATGCCGGCGAGTAGCTGGGTGACTCCCAGGGCCTCTCTGGGATTGCCTGCCTCTGGTGTCGCTTGGCCCTGAGATTTGCTCTGCCAGAGGAGAGAAGCTACGTGCCCGTCTGGGCAGAAGCTTGGCCCTCGTCCCCGCAAGGCCTGGCGTGTGTGCATTCTGGATGAAGAAGGTGTGGAGAAGGGCCACAGCCAATACAGGTTGAAAAGCCACTGAGATTTTGGGGTTATTAATGACATATCTATTGAAAGCTGGCCAACACAGCATCTTGTTATAATAGGGCAGTGGCTCACAAATGCAGTGTTTGCCGGAAGAATGTTTTGTGACCCCTCCTCTGGGGAGTGACTGCTCTGTTAGCAGTGACTCTGTGGCTCTTCTGGAGTCAGGTGTCTGGGATTCTGCTGATGGTCATCCTGTCTGCTGGGGAATCAAGTATTTATTCTTTTACCCCCTCCAATGGCAGATACTCTCTCATATTTTGTATATCCCTTGTTTTGATATCTAAATAAAGTTTATTATACATATATTACATGTATTATATACACATGCTACATATGTCATTAGTATACATTATATTACATATAACATACAACTTATTAGTACACACATTATAACTACTAGTACATACTGCATTGAATATATTTGTGTATATATATATATATATATATACATAAAATATACATATAACCATATTCTTTACATAGGATATATTTAGGACAAAGGAATTAATAAAATATTACCTTAAAAAAGTAATAGTGAGGAAAAGCAGTTTCACTTCTCCCTATGAAATTTTAAATTATCTTATGTTATTTGCCTATTTTTTAAAAAATTGTCACTATAGGTTAGGCCCTGTGCCAGGAAATGGGGATAAAAAGGGGATCAGGACAGAAACAGACTTGTCCTCTGAGCTGACATCCTAGAGGGAGAAAGCAGAAAATAAACAAATAAGCAAATAAACACAGCAACAGGCCCCAAATCCATCAATTAAAGGTTGTTGGGAGGGCTCTTTAGTGACTAGATAAGAATAATGGTTAACTTAGAGCCGTTTCAAGGAAGGAAAGTAATATTTACTGAGCACCTACCTAGGAATACAGCTAGTTTATCTGAATCATTTCATTTAAATCCTATAATAACCCAGTGAGTAGGTCCATTTTACAGATGAAAAAATGTCAGATTCACAGAAGTCAACAAACTTTCCTATGATAACCAGCTGCAAACCGAAGAGTGGGCTTTTACTGCCTACTTACTCCTCCTGCCTGAGGATCTCTTTTAAAGCAGAAAAACTGCATCTTTCTGTCTACTCTCATCTCTGTGCATCTTCAGTTATGTTATTCCTTAGATGATAAATCATTTTGTTTTAGAACAAAGTTAAATTTCAGCCTTCTCGTTCCCTGTTTCCCTCCTATAAACTGAACACTGAATTAAGTTCTGGAGAACTGCCTGTAAGCCACAGTTTTGCTACTTGGTAGCCGTGTGATTGCTGGCAAGTCACTTAACCCCTCTGAGCATCTGCTTCCTCATTTGCAAAAGGTAAGAGTGACAGCTGTAAGGTTTATGACCTCAGATTTTGAATGAGCAAGGTGGCTTGCTCGTAGGGAAGCGCTCAGCATTTTCTGTACTTGCCCACTGATGTTGCACCCTGATGGGATTCTCCCTGGGGTTTGTATAAACCAAGCCGCTTCCTCAGGGAAGTGACTCAGGGCCCTTGGGGAACTGAGCACCGAATTCTGAGTCTGTAGGAAGCTCTCCCTGCCTCTGCATCTGCCCACCAGTGATTTTTTTCAGGCTGGGGAAATATTTGCCTGTGGTGCACTCTGCCCTCGGGGGTCCAGCCCCAGGGTGACCTTGAAGGCTCCTCAGTGAAGGCGGAAGCAGTGGGGAATGGCCCTTTCCTTTTCCTTCAGCTGTCTGGGTGAGTGCGGCTTAACAGCGCACAGTCCAGGACGGCACAAGCCATTTCCGAAGAAGCTTCCTATATGATTCTGTTTCAAGTCATAAGCCCTGTTATGGAACGTTCTAGAACTCCCTATGCTGAGCGTTCCAGCAGCCCCATGGCACAAGTTTGGGGGTTCAGGGTGTCTCCCTCCTTGGATGTTAAAGCTCATCACCTAAAAATGGCTCAGCCGTGGCCCTAACGGAATCTTCAGGGCCCAGCCCAATGGCATAATCCGATTTGGAAACCAAGATCTTATGGTAATGAACAATGCAGAGAGAGAACGGGCCTCTGTCTGGGCTAGACCTCATCTGTTTGATCATTTCCAACATCTCTCGGTGACCATACATCTGTCACACAAGGGGTGTGCAGGCTTAGCTGTGAGCTGAGGGTAAACTGTATCAAGAAAACCAGGCAGCAGATCAAAAAAGGGGAATAAATTCATACTCTTTTATGTTCCTGCCTAAAAACAGTCTTGGACAGAGAATGTCATGGGATGATAATTTCTGTTCTTGCCTGCAAATTGGGAATGTTAAACCCTGCTTCCCGGGGGTGTGACACAGGTGGTATGGGTAATGTACTGACAGCCTCCCAGGTGTTCAGCGTGGGGCAGGTGTGGAGGGCACGTCAGCTCTTCCCTCACGCTTGCCAGCTCTGGGCTACCTTCTGTCTGCTAAGTGAGAGGCTCCGTGGCTTACAAGCCGTACAGGGTATGTGAGAGCTTCCCCTCAGCAAGCGTGTGGTCTAGGAAGGAAGGTGCGATGTGGAAACAGACAGCTACTGGTAGGAAGGAGCCCCAGCAATGGCACCTTTTCCTGGAAACTAGGAGGTTCAGAGTGGAACCCTGGCATTGGGTGAATTCTGGAAAATGTGGCAGTGATCTGTTAGCCCCTGGGACCTGCTCGTCCTTCAGGGAGACCCTGAACATTCTGCTTGCAGCCCCTGGCAGCCTACAGAAGCAAAGGCCACCTGCTGGAGGGCCAGAGGCTGATGCACAGAGGGTAGGCGGAGGGGCCACGCACAGCAGGCTCCCAGAGGGAGTGCTTCTGCCGCAGACTGGTCTGCATGAGACATGAGAGGGAAAGGAGCAAGAACAGCCTGATGAAGTTTGTTTCCAACCTAAAGTGAAGGACCAAGAATGACTGACCCTATGCAGCCCTCATTGCCATTGATTTACTGGTTCCCATCATGGGTCCACGTCAGAATCACCTGCGGAGATTTAAAAAGTTGCAAGCACCTGTCTCCACCCGTGGGCATTCTCACGTTGGAGGACTTAGGGTGGGGCCCAGACATTTGCTTTAAAAAAATGCTCTGCAGGTCATTAGGAAAGCAGCCAGGGCGTTGACGCATGCCGTTGATCAATGTGGGCTTGGTTGCTCTTTAAACAAAAATACTCTTAGAGGAGGGGCGTTGATAATGCCAGTAGGTTTCCGTGCCAATACTCCTTCAGATGGTTCTGTTTGCCAAAATAGATACGAGAAGCTCACATGAGTAGACAGATAAAAAGGTAAGTCCTTCCTCTTCTGTACAGTTTTTTGTAGAAATGCCCTAGAAGCATATTTTGGCTTATCTTTGTTCTATACTGTTTTGCTCAAAGCCAACATTTCACAGGTGGTCTTCCCTAGAAGCACCAAGCAGAGCGTCACTGACCCAGCTGGAGGGTTACTGGCTTTCAGTGGGCGTCCATCACGTGCTAGGGACAGTGCCAGCCGGTCACACATACGTTCTCTCAGGTGAGTCAGGGTATGCGTGGAGTAGGACTGATGAGGCCATTGTGAACTGGTGAGAATATTTAGGGACCATCACAAATAGAAGTTTATCTGCACATAGTACTCTGTGCTGCTGAAGACATGGTGGGGCCGTGGTAGGTGACCAGTTCTGGGGACACTGAAAATTGGGGCAACTTTTTGAGCATGTGTTTGGTTATGTATCGTAAGAACTAGTGCTATGTAAATGTTCTCTCCATTTCATTCATTAATCCAATTTCTGGCAATTATTTTAAGAAAAATACTTTTAAAAGTAACAGACTGTAAGAAGAGAATAATTACTATATTTTAAAATCAGCAACATTTGGAATGTTAATCTTTAAGGACATAAGTAAATTATTGCATCATTATTTCATATAAAGACACAACTGATCATTATAAAGTCCATGGATCAACAGATAAAACCCTTATGATAAAATGTCCAATGAAAACATATGAGACAGGATACTACGCAAAAGCTGTGAGAAAGTGGGGGTGGTCTGTGTGTCCGAGTAGAAATCAGGGTGTTTTCCTCTGGGTGTGGCCAGTGGATATTGTTTGGCTTGTGGTGCTTTCCTTTCCGCCCTTCAGGGACCCAAGAGGAAAGAGAAACTCCCCACCTCTGGCCAGTGAGCTGGAATAATGGATGCCTGGAGGTGGGGTGGCTTTGCCCTTTTTTTCTCTGGCAAATGAAGAAAACTTACCTGTTGTATGGGACAATCAAAAGCCAGAGAGGGAGGTCAGGAGCCAGAAAGAGGGTGGATGTATGTGCAGATGTAAAGGGGCAGATGGAGTGAAGTGCCCACCTGATGAAAGTTTATAAGTCCCCGAGACAAACCTCTAACTTTCTTATTTATGGGAACCCACTAAATTATTATCTTATGCTAAGTAACCACCTTGATATTTGCAAATTTGTCATTTGCAATCTTAAAATAGAATTAATTTAATTGTAGCAGTTTTTATACTACCATAGAATTTGCCAAGGTTGTTTTTTGTTTGCTTGTTTTTAAATAAACCTTTTATTTCTGAACCACTGGAACATTTTGTATTTCTATGTAAATACTGCTCTAGTGAATCATTTCCCATTAAATTACCGATAGACGTTTGGTCCCTATTGAACTGTAATTTCCTCCTGTCTCCTTTTCAGCTTTTCCTGCAACATCAGCCACATTTCCTCACATCCTGCTTCTGACAATAGATACACTGAGAATGCTTCCAGAAGGGTGCTCTGAACCACAGTGTGAATTCAAATTTGTACAGGGCAGGAATGTACAGGGAATTCTGAAATAAATCTACAAACGTTATTTAAGCAACCTACTGTGCGCCAGGCACTGGGGCTACAGCAAGAAAAACAAAGTGGAGAGGAGCCCTGCCCGTCTGTGCTCCCTCCACCTGTGAGCCACGTGTGCCCATGCTGGTTGGGTGCTCACGTGGGGCATTTACTCAGCACCTGTTCCTTGCACGCTTAGTGTCTCCGCACAGAGGCAACAGGCTAATAGCCAACATATATTGAACCTTTATTCTGTGCCACCTAAGTATACATTAATTATCTCCCCAGTTGCCAGATGAGGAAACTGAGGCACAATGAGGCTACTTAAGGGGCCCAAGAGGCAGGGTTGGTTTAAACTGAGGTAGTCTGGCTCCTTGCCACAGGACAGTGCTGCTTACACAGTACTGCAGAGATCTCAGAAGTGCTGGTTGTGGTCCTTACGTCAGTTTAAAAATTCCTTTGAAAAAAAAAATCTATTGAATTAAATCTTGGTGGTGAGGTATCCAGATATCTGGCCAGGATGAGATGGAGAGAGAATCCCTTCTCCACTTGTTGAGTCTGTGGATAAAATGAGAGTTCCGAGAAAAGTGAGCTAAAATATGAATTCACATGTTCATGTGTTCTACAGCTGGTAACTGACTATTGCTGTTGACACCATTTGTAGAAGCAGTTGGGGTGGTGAGTGAACTATATCATAGCTGGTGAGCCCTGAGCTGGCAGGCTCACAAGGCGCCATGAAAGCACACAAGTGGGGACAAGCAAGCTGAGCCTGAAATATGAGCAGGAATTCTGCAGTGGACACCACAGGGCAGGGCCCTTGTGGGAAGGAAGGCCTTCTCGGGGAGGATGTGCTTTTAAGCTCTCTCAAGGGTGTCTTGAGAATTCCAAGTGGCTCGCAGTGCAGGACTAGAAACGGAGGTGGGAGCTGTGCAAACTAGTGGAAAGCATTTGGACTGATCTTTGAGGTCAGGGGGTTAAAAATTTTGGGGCGGGGGGGTTGTATAAATATTTTCAGTTGCATATACCTGACAGTAAAAATAACTTGAGGAGATACTCTTTAAATATCTTTAAATATGTGGTTAATTAATAATTTATATGGATATTTATTTCTTTATGTACTTGTATAATCACACTAGTCTTTTACAAATACACATAAATAAGATTGTGGGTAATCTTCAAAGATACATCTTTATTTTTGTTCCCACAAAAGTAGTTAAATATTAGAATGAACAATGTGTTTGAAAATGTCATGTAGTTTTGAAAATACTGGTTTAATACTTTGACAGTGATTTAAAGGACTGGTTCTAAGTTCAGTTTATTTTTATTTCTGTGTTTAATCAAGACAAGATACTTTACAAGGAGGCAGAGTTCCATTTGCAGAAATACTGGCAGGACTAAATCATGACGCTGGTTTTTTAACCTCAAGCATCCTGCTCAGGTTTTCCTTGAAATTTAATCAATAGCTTTCCGTCTTCTCTGGTATCAGTAAGTCATTCTTGCAAACTTTTCAGGTGTTCCAGCTTGTATTTCTAGCAGCTGGTCCAGATCCAGGCACAGTCTTTATCTGGGAAAGTTTAAAATAGGCTAGGAAGTTCTGTTTCTGATTTTAAAAAATATATATAGGAGAGGGTTTTGATTGTTTCTTGGTTTTAAGTAAGACATTTACATTATTTTCAGCCATCAGCCTATTAATGATGGAGCAGTATTCCCAAGGTCTCCTGCTGTGTAACAAGTTATCTTGCAAATTAGTGGCTTAAAACAATAGACATTTGCTCATCATAATTTCTTTGGGTCGGGAATCCAGGAGTGGCTTAGCTTTTGTTTTTTTTGTCTCAGTGCTGCAATGGAAGTGCTTGTCAGCCCTGCTCAGTTCAAGGCTGGATTTGGGGGAGAACCTGCTTCCAAGCGCATCCGCATGCCGGTCTGCAGACCACAGAGCCTACTGGCTGTTGGCCAGCAACAGGGACTCCTTCCCATGGCCTTCTCCACACAGAGAGCAAATGCAGCCGAAATCAGTCTTTTTGTGACATGATCTCAGAAGTGACTTCGGCTGTGCTCTGTTTGTCAGAAGTGAGTCCCTGGGCCTGGCCCACACTCAGGTGGAGGGAAGACTGTGGAAAGTAGGAGGCAGGTGTGGGGGTGGTGGTGGTGGGGCAAGTTCAAGGCCGCCTACCACACCCATTTGCAAAATAGCAAATTAATTTAGGAAGCAGTTAGTTTCCACTGAAATGTCATTTCCACCTTGAAGAGACAAGTATAAGTATTTATTTTTCTGGAACTATCTGCCGGTCCTGGCAGCCCCTAGTTGTCACGGAAAGGTCAGATGACTCGGGGAACTTGTCGTTTGCAAAGGAAAAGTGTGTAAGTCATCTTTTAGCTGGACAACTTTTTAAACTATGTTGACACAAAATAACTGGCAAATGGGTATGAGTGTAAACTTTTTTTCACCTAGCTGAAAAGAATACCAAGTGTGCACTTCATAAAGGACTGAATTTTGAAATGTTACATGGAGACAGACAAGTGTACAGTACCAACCACATGTTCAGTATTAGTTCACTTTCTTTCCATTTATATCCTCTTTAGTTTTGTTAAAGATTAAGAATACATAAAAATGGAAGTGCTACTACTGTTTTCTGCATCCCATAGGCCATCTAGGGCACCCCTGGGGTGCACGCACACTCCCCTGGGGACCTAGCTGTAGGCCAAGGATTTGTAACTGAGGATTTATTATTTATGGGTGATTTACTTTCAAGGAGTGAAAATAGCGAAGATCTTATCAGATGTCCCAAAATGTAGAACCCCTGTTCTAGGTCATGGGTAGCCACTAAAGAATGTTAAGGAGGAGAACATGAAGAGATCAGCATTCTGACCAGGCAGTGGGCTGGTGGGGGGCCTGGGGAGGGTGAGCTTGGGGGTGCCGAGGAGTAGTTGCTCCCTCCAGGGGCAGAAGGGAACCAGGGACTGGACAGAAGCCACGACGAGCGTGGGCTCATACAGGCAGCGTGAGAAGAAATCCTCCTCCAGAGGAAATCAGAACTCAGATCTAAAGACATTTCAGTTCTCTTCCTTTTTTTAAAAAAAAGTTGTCTCTTTATGTACTTATTACCACCATTATTAATTTGTTTTTTTTCCTGGAGATTCAAGCTATGGGAGAGCAAGATATTCAGAAATATGGGTAATCAATATTTGTAGCAATCAGGTCATGCAGGAACGGAGGGGTGTCTGGGAGGAGAGGTGTGGGGCGGAGCACCACGTGAATTTGCAGTCTGATCAAATGTTTGTGGCCTAGAAAATACAATCGGTTTGGGTTTTGCTGCCATGCCTTCTTTAAGAAGGGCGAGGTTCTTTCAGGATTTCCCCCCCTTTCTCTAGATTTGTAATTCATTTCTAGTGACAGCATTGCGTCGGTTTCACCTGGGCTGGTGGTGGCTTGCGCCGGGATCTTCCCTCTCACATGGTGAAGCCTGGCGCTTCCTGCCTCCCCAGCCTCACCCACACTTGCTTATTTAACTGGTCCCTGAGCATTACCCCCGGCACCCAGGTCAGCCCAACGTGTCCTCTTGGGGGGGGGGCGGTATTCCTGGGGTCCAGGCGGGGTGGGGAGAGGCAGCTGGCCTTCAGCCAGCCTGGCTGAGTCCTTGCTCAGCCCGGCCGCCCAGGCCAGACCTGCCAGCCGCCCTCATGGACGGGGGCCTCCTGCCGCCTCTGTGGTCCCAGGTCTCTCCTGGTCAGGCTGCCTCCCCGAGTCTGGGCTGGGCAAGGTTGGCAGCCCCTCCAGTTCTGTGGCCGCTTTCCTCGGTGGGAGGCTGGGCAGGCAGGTGGGCAGGGAGGTGAGCAGGGGTGTGGATGGGGGGCTGGACGGGACTGGGCCGGGGTGCTGCCCAGAGAGGTGAGCTGGGGCTGGGCAGGCAGGCAGGCAGGTAGGCAGGACCCACCCCTCTGAGCAGCAGTGCCCGCAGGGTCCTGCCTACTGTCCTCTGTGAGATGTCCTTGGCAAGCAGGGTTTATTTTGGCTGCCAGGGGTTATAAACCCATGTCTTGAACTGCAAACATGTCAGCCTTGCTGGTGTTAGACCTGGACAGCTGGGCTCTTGGCACATGTGGGACGGTGTCTGGGGGGCCTGAAGGAATCTCACCTCCTTTGCATCTTTCTTGGGCAAAGGGCTCTTAGGTTGGCATAGGGGTCTGCTTGCAATCTTTTGCAGTGACTGTTGAGGCTAATGTACTGTGTATTTCACTGAATTTTATATTTGAGAAACTATTTACAGGTCTACAAATACAGGTTTCTTTCTTTCTTTTCTAATTTGAGGTATAGGTTTAAGAGATTCTTCATGTGATCCATCTGATCCCTTGAGCAAAACCCCACGACTGCCACCTGGAGTCGGACAGGCCGGCTCACGGCCTCGTTAAGGCGTCATCTGTGTAACTGGGGACGTCCCTTCTCTTCCCTAAGCCCCTGTTTTCTCCTTTATAACAACCTCGGCTCTATCACACGGTGGGATTCCTCAGTCAGGGCAATTAGAAATGATGACTGAAGACCCAGAATCGTGCCTGTCACATAAATGAACTTGTTAAAGGAAAATTACTATTTTACTGTACAAATTGTCACCCATGCAGCCTGCAGGGCCTTTGTGGAGAAATGAATCAAGGTTTGTTGACACAGACACGTGTGTGAGTCTTATGACCCAGCTGAGTCAGCAAGTATTTATAAAGTGCCCGCTGACAGCGCCGTGTGGCTGTATGAAGCATCATCATCCAAAAAGCAAAATCACCAGCTTTCTACACATTAAATACTTGTAATCACATGTGGCAAGACATGTTAACAAAAACATTTACAAAAACAGTTCAAAAAACTGCAGGTAGGTCTTGAGTCCACGAGCTCCTCTCGTTCTGGGAGTTGAAGGTGAGTTCCGCCATCACCCCGAGGTCTCCACCTTTCCGGGGTCTGAATGAGGCCAGGCGTCCACTTCTGGGCTCTGAAGGCATTGTTTTGGCCCTGGGTTTGGGACATTGACTTCCCCACTGGTGATAAATGTAAATAGAAAGCTGATTCATAGCCTGATTGATGCAGATGAGCCTGTGGGGGAGGCGTGTGCCGCATACTCACGCGTGCCTTCTGACGGAGTTTTTCAGCTCTCGGGTTCGCTTTGATCACGTGGGCACCGAGGTGCTGTGGGGAAGTCTCCGAATCTCCTCCCTTTTGCTCTCTGCTGCGGGCCCCTCCCTGCCGTCTCCCAGCGGCTCTGCTCTGTCTTGTCCACCCTGAATCCGCCCATCACCCCATCTCCCTTGAGAGCGCTTCCTTAAAGCCTTGCTGAACAGGTGCCTGTCTTTAAATAGCCCCAGTTGCCTTTGTGTCTCCATGTCTGTCACTCTGTTCACATATTCATCTGTGTCCTCTGGAGAGCTCACGAGGGTTGGGATTTGTGTCGCTTTTCATGTCATGTTCCACATTATTAAGGGTTAAATGAATTTTGGGGACGATAGGTGAAGAGTGTGTTGGGAAAGCTCTCAACGCACTTATTTTGTTTTTTCATTTAGCAGTTCTGGGCTAGTCTGGTATCTTACCATGGACCAAATGCAAGGCTCTGAGTTTTTTCTTGAGGAATGTGCCCAAGTTTGGACCTAGTGGGTGAGTCACAGACTCTAGGGAATTTCAAAGGCATGGTTTATGGAGAAAGGAGGCTTGAAAGAGAGAGAGAGAGAGAGAGGGAGGGAGGGAGGGAGGGAGGGAGTGTGAGGAGCCCGCTGAGTGAGGCCTCGAGGGCCCCGTGTGACTGGACAGCTTCCCCACCTGTGTGCAGGAGGCAGGGGGTGAGCCCCACCATCTGTCTGATGGAGGATGATGAGAAATGGACCGTAGGTGCTTCTCCCACTTGGTCCAATTTGGTTGGCAGATGTAGTACGTGCTACCATTGTCTGGGCTGCTTTTAAAAAAGAAATGCATTCAGTCCCACGGAACCCTCTGAGGAGCGCTCGGTTTCATGCACGAGGGAGCAGAAGCCCAAGACCACACGCTGAAGGGCGGGGCAGGCTGGCCCGGGGTGTGCAGGCCTGAAGCCTGTGCTGAGGCTCCTCCTCACCTACTCCCTGCTCATTTTCACTCCTGAGCTTTTCTCCCACTGGGAGGAGAGGAGCCTAATGTTTTCTGGCTCACGGGAATTTGCCTTCTGCTCCGGGCCTTGCCTGCTGGTAGGTTCTCAGTGTGTCTTTGCTGAGTGAAGGGGTGAGCCCTCTGCGGTGTGAATTGAACGAGCAGTGTGGGTCTGGGGGCGCCTGGTTGGGGGTGGGCAGGAGGCCTCTCTGACCAGCTCCACGATCTTGGGCGAGGTGCCGTGAAACATGCTGGCTCGTGTGGTTTATGGTGAATTGCCCGTTTTTCTGCGCCGTTTTCCCCATTTGATAAGGAGATACAGTGACATTTGCCTCCTTAATGTATTTGCTGTTTCCTCAAAGTTTTGCTGAGGATGAAAATTTAGTAGTAATATGAGCTTAAAGATTATAAGAAGTACATAAATACCATTTCATGGAAGGTCACCTATAACATCTTTCTCAACCAGGGAAATACTGAGTCATGGTGGCATTTAACGTTCTGCCCTAACTACAGGTGTTTTAATATCAGGAAACTCTTAGTGTTGTAGCAGCTGAAGAAAGGTATGAAGAAAGTCACAGATTATTCAGACATAATACACAATTACAAGGCCACATAATCATTGAATTCACTGACAGTTCTGAAGTTGAAATAATTCTTAGTCATGAAATTATTCTTGTTCTATATTATACATCCTGTTAGTGAAGGGCTCGATGTCAGAGAGATGAAGACCGTTCATTATTATAAGTGCTGTAAAGGGCTGACTTGGAGTCTGATGGCCTTGCCCACGTTGTGTTCCTTTCCTGCGAGTCTGCTCACCCCAGAGAAGGGCACAGGGTAGAGTGTCATTCAGGGGTGACACAGGGCAGTTCATGTGCGTGGCCAGGTACAGGGCAAACAGCAGCTCCAGGCTGAGTGCCTGGCTCCCTGTTATTCATCAGCATCGAGAGGAAGATGTGAGCAGGTGTGATGGGAAGAAAGCAAGCGGAGAGCCCTTGAGTCACTAGCATAAGGCCACACAGGGCATGTGGCAAGGGCGGACTAAGAGCCCTGGGCTCCTGAGCTGCTCTGCGGGTACCTGTTTACCACAGCCTGACATCGGTCCCGGTTTCCCTGGGAGCTGGCACCCTTCTCGTGGATTCGCAAGGTGAAGACAGAACAGGTAGAGCTCTCCCCTCGCTCGGGGGCTGTGCTGGGAGAACTGCACTCCTGGCATTACGTGCAGGAATACAGCGGTCAACACGCGGAACGGGTGACGGTGTTTGCACGGGGGGCAAGGGTGAGGGGAACCAGGAAGAGAATTTCAGGGTGGCAGAAAAGGATTTTCTCTCTTCTTTCAAAGGTGCCTCATTTGGCAGAAGCCCGTTTCCTCCCAGCAAATTCTAGGGTCAGCGGGATTCGTGGGGGGCTTGCTTCGGGCGTCTGCTTTGGAGATCTTGGAGGGCTGCTCTTCCTCAGGGTCTTCAGGCCCCGTGTTCTTGCTGTGATTCAGTCTTTCTTCCTCTCCTGCTGCCCTTCACTCGGGGCCTGCACCCAGCCCTGGCTGAGCTTTGGACGACGGGCCTGTCGGGACACCGTCTCCTGACCCGGGGGACGTCCTGACCCCTTCGGTGAGGACAGCTAGTCCAGAAGCCTGTTCAGCTGCCCACGTTGCTCAGCAATCAGGGTCACTCTGTCATCAGCCAAATACTGAAACAGGTGGAACCTGCCACCAGTAATGTGAGCCAGTGAAAGAAAGTGATTCAGTCGAGTCGGGTGGGAGAGAAGCCTCCTGGTGACTTGCAGCAGGGGCCCTCGGGCGGCTCTGCTCCTAAAGAACATGCCGTTCCCGTGTCATGACTGTGGTGGGTTCAGAACAGCTGGACACCTGGCCGTAGCCTCCTGGCACAGAGCCACCTGCCCCTCGGGGCCCGCCCGCAGGAGCGACTCCCACACCCCTCGGGGAGCTCTGACTGGCTGACCTTGCCGTGGGGCCGGCAAGGTTTCAAAGAAGCTGGTGCTGAGCACACTCGTTTCCCACCTTTTCTCCTGCCACTTGTCTCACTGGTCTGTTAACAGGAATTTGCATGTTGCTCAATGAATGCATCCAAAATACAAAAATACACATGGTTCTCAGCCTTGCTTTTCTGTCTCTTGCTGCTGGGTCAGGTGATCCAATCCCCCAAACCCTTCTGGGGGTCTGCCCAGGGGTCAGCCTTTCCCGCCCTGCCTGCCTAAATTTACATAAAGGCAGGAGAACCTAGTGGGAACACCTCACTGTGTTAAAGGAAGACGTGAGCTCTAGGCTAAGTGTCACAAGTTAACAGCTATGTGACTCCTAGTACCTCCAGTTTTAGTCTTATGTGATAGAGGTAAGATGCTTGTCACATGCCCACGTAACAGGGATGCTATGAAAATGGATAAATCGATGCATGCCAGCCCCAGGGTCCCTTTGAAGTAAATCCTACTTGAAGTCAGCAATTGAGGTTATTGTTATAATAATGTACATGGATGTAAATGCTCAGCAAGTCTTAATTACATAAACACAGGGAAGTGGAAGAGGTGTGTTTTTATGCTAAAAAGAATAAATGGCCACCGCCTTCCTCTCTTTCTTTTCTTATTTTCAAGTTGTGTATGCGTTAACATTTTTTAATTGTCCAACTCTGTCTTGTGAAGATTTTGCTAACTGGTAAGTTTAGACTATCTAGTGAAAAACCATATCCTCTTCTTCTTGATGTTTTATGACTTTTAAGGATTTTGGCCTAAATGCTGAAGAACAAAGTCAATTGTTCAATCAGAAAGGCAGAAAGTAAATATTTAGCTTAGGCATTTGAAGTATCCACTTTCACAGTCACAATACTTCCTTGCAAATGTTTGAGCAAGAGTCATGATGTGGCTCTTTGAACAGCATGGGAAGTGAAGATAAAACCCTGACCGTAGGCTTCCTTCCTCGGTTCTGGGTGGGAGCTCATTGAGGTTCCCTTACGATTGGCTGGGGGCTTTATTCGTTCTTAAAGTGACTTCATACAATGTACTTTTGGAAAATATCAGTTGCATTTTGATAGAGACATGGCTACAGCGGGTCAGGTGGGCGATGACTCTTGCGAAGTGAGACCGTGCTGCCCTTTTATTCCTCTTTGGGTTCATTTATTACCAGGTTCTCCAAATCAGTTCGAACTTCATAACTTTATTAGTCATTCACTTTCTGGAACTTTTGATCATTGATTCCTTTATTAGGCAACCCATTCACTCACTCATACACTGGCCATCAAATATTCAGTGACCTAATAACAGGTGCCAGCCACGTTCCAGGTGCATTTATATCTCCTAAAGGCATGGGTTTAGGCACATATATTTTGCATTTGCAAACATTTGTTTTAAAGCACATCCTGAGTTCTAGAAAGATGTGAAAACACCTGAGGATGGTACTTTTAGAAGAGGCCACGGAGGCGGCCTCAGCGGAGGTGATGCTCTAGTCACGGAGCCTGTGCCGTGCTGTGTCCAGAACCATGTCCCTCATCTCAAAGAGTCTGTGAAAACTGAAGTAAAGTCATGTGAAGTGATTACATCTCAATAACCACATCAAAAAAAGAGTACAGAATAATTGTTTTTGTAATTGTACCAAGTGATGAATTTAAGACGTGGCCTCTGGGGTGGGTCTGAGCCTGCTGCTTGCCGGCCGTGCGGCCTCGGGCGGACACTTCTGCTCCGTGCCTTGGCTTCGTCCTCTGTAAACTGAGGAGAGTGATTATGAGGAATAAATCAAATAATAAATATAAATAATTTAGAATGTTTCCTGTACACGATAAACACAATAAATATTAGCTATTATTATTTGTCTGTCACAATATTCCCACTGTTCCCCATGAGAGAGGGGAAGGCTGGCAAAACAGCAGATTAAATTAAGATAGAATTTTTTTTTAATTAAAGGAAATCAGCAACTCGAACTTCATGTAACTGAAGTGTCCTGTCCTATGAAATTGATGAATTTCTCACATCGTATCACGCACCTCATTGCAGTGCTCAAGTTACCGAGTGCCAGAAACAATTCCCCATAGAGAACAGAGCCATTCAAGAATAACCAATTCTTTGGGTTCAGTTCGTACTTAGCGAGCATCTTGTGTGTGTGAGTTTAGTGCCCGGAGGTGGGGGAAGGCAGGTGGTTCACAAAGGGGACCCGTGAGTGGTTCTGTAAATCCAGGAAAAGGAAATCCTGGGGCAAAATACCTCTAAAAGCTAAAATCAGTCAAAGGGAGAAATGAAGTTTAAAACCTGTTTATTGCTTACAAACTGTAGTCCAGGGCTGTCTCTCTCCCCTGCTCCAGAGGAAGCAACCAAGCCAGGCCCTCCCCTTAAACTCTCAGGTTCAGACATGCCCTCAGTTGTGCAGGTAATTAATTACCCACTGACACGGAGATGACCTCTCCACCCCTGAGGATACGCAGATGCACTAAAGCCAGGCGAGATATTCTGGAAATGTTACAATTTTACCCACAGGTTCTCCCACCCAAAGGTGTGCAGTCTTGTGAGTCAGGCAAGTCAGATACGGAAGGAAGGGTCAACAGCAAAACCTGATGGGAAAAGTCGGGAATGTGATGTGATCACCGCTCCAGGGCTGACAGAGGCGGTGTGCGTGGAGCCTTCTGGAAAGTCCCGTGCGTGGGGTGAGCAGTGCCCCAGCAGAGGCGGACGAGGCTGTGGTAGTGATGAGCAGCTTAGGAGACAGGTGATGATGTCAGCCAAGAAAGCTGGAATCATTTCAGGTCTTTTACATCTTTGAGCTCAGACTTGATGTTTTTGAGAGACACGTGGCCTAGAAAAAAAAATGCATGGGCTTCGAATTAAAACAGGGCTCCCATCTGAGTCCTGCACGGACAGCTACGCAATCCTATTGATATATTCAACCTCCCCAGGTCCCCGTTTCCTCCCCTGTGAAGTGAGCGTCACTCTTGCCCTGCCAACCAGGTGGCCGTGTGGCTCCAGGGCAGCTGGGCTTGGCTGACCGCAGGCCAAGCCTATTCCGCAAGTGTAGGGCTTTGCAGCAGGATCTGGTTTGAAAGGGCCTACCGTTTTTGAGAAGCCCCCACTTGAAAAACACGTGCAGCTAAGTGGCGTACAGAGCCAGCTTCCCCTTGTCTAGCAGTTTTCCCATCAAATGCTTCTGGGTTCATGGCAGTTCTTTCATAAGCCACTTCCCTTTGAAATCCTGAGCTGTCTCGATGCGGAAACTGGCCATTGGGGCAGTGGTGAACGAGCCAGTTTATTAAAATTGTCGCCTGCTCTTTGGAGAATGTGGGTCTCTTCTGGTTTTTTGTCAAAGGCTGCAACCCCGTGCAGTGACAGAAACTTGACCTTAAATGCTTTTCATTGGCTGCAACTCACTGCTCTGTGATTCTAGCTTGCAAACTAAGCTCTTCTAAATATATCACCCATGACATCTCCGGCTTGTCATGCTTTCAATTTCTCACTTCTTGGGTTATTTGAAGATGTTTATATTTACCTAATCCCTCAAGCAGCCCCAAGGGAGGGCAGGCTGCCACCAGGCTGCACACGGCCCTCATCTCTCGTTGGCCGGAAGGGATCCAATTCACTTCCCTTTGATTTTTTCAACCAAGTCACTGCATTTTTGACCCAGTCACACATCCCCCTTTGTTACAGTCTTGTTTGAGTCATTGCTGCTGTGAATGCCCAAACGCTGGGCTGGTCTCATGTGCCTGTTTTCCTTTTTCTGCTCATGGGAAGTCTCATGCCTTGGCCCGGTCTGTCCCCCACAGAGTGTAGAGTCTAATGGAAACAGCCTCAGGTTCCGTGACTGTGGATACAGTGGGTGCAGCTGGTATTCCACACAGCGGGGTGGGGGGTTGGATGAGGGAAGGAGGAAGCCATCAGTATAAAATTGCAGCGTATGTTTAAGAACAAAAACCAAACGCTTCCTTTTTCCTGTTCCTTGACACTGGGAATCTTGCAGCTCAGGGTCAAAACATGCCTCCTCCTGAAGACTTGGGTCCAAACCCTTGCTTCACAGCCCTCTTCTCCTTTCCAGGACACTTTGCGGCCAGAGCAGAGGGTTGACCAGCGTAGGTTAGGCATCCTTGCTGTTGAAGGAGGACCTTGATGGAAAGATTGAAGCTTGAATGGAAGTGTGCCGGGGCGTCCGGCCCCCGCTCCTTGCTATGCCCACCTCCTGGCCCTTGTTTTCCTGCTCTGATTTGCAGGGCTGTCCCACCAACCTCACTGCCCCCTGGCCCAGTGGGATCCGGAGCCCAGTGGGCACCTTTGCCCATCACAGCCCTTCTCAGAGGGGGCGGCTGGGCCGGCCTGTCCACATGCGTAGGCTGCAGCGGGCATGAAGTTTTGGGGCTTGCACGAGTTCCTGTCGCAGAGTTTGGGGAGTGAATCCATAGCCGCCTGAACTGAAATGCTTCCTCCTATGCTACCCACAGAAGAAAGTTACCTGAGTGTGACCCCAGCCTGCAGGGTGAGGACAGCACTGCTCCAGGGACCACGGCGATAGTGAATGCACCTCGGCTCCACCCGCCGGGCCTGCCGCACAGCTCACCTTCGCCTCAGTTTCATCTTACAGCACACGGAGAGCCGCCTGTGATGGGGGAACAGGGAGCTCCCCGAAGCAAGCACAGTCCTAGTAGCGTCTCCGCAGGGACTGTGGTCTGTTGGCATTCGTGTCGTGCACTCTGCCTCCTGAGGCTGCCGGTCAAGCTGCATTTGCGTGACTCCTAATTCCAGTAGAGCTTCCACCTTCCCCAGGAGAGCAAGAGCTCAAGGAAGGAGAGAGGCTTGGTGTGCTCGCCCTTGTGCTGCGGCGAAGCGTGGAGAGCCTGCAGGCCCAGGCTGGAGGCCACGTTCTGGGCTCGGTGCTGCCCCTCAGCTGCCACCGGGTGACCCCAGCCTCTCTGAGCTGCAGCTTCTTTACCTGCAGAACAGGGGCAATAGTGTGCAGTCCCGCACTGAGAGGTTGCAAGAATTAGAAGAGAGTCACAAATGTACCTGAAAGGATTGATGGTGCCAGGCGCAGAGGCTGCTGTTACCATTTACAAAATGCAGCAGGCTGCCCACTGCACAGTCAGCGTGCCCCAAGTGCCACCTTGCTGATGGGCTGGTGAAGAGACT
The DNA here is from genome assembly GCF_040802235.1 of Manis javanica. Classification (NCBI taxonomy): domain Eukaryota; kingdom Metazoa; phylum Chordata; class Mammalia; order Pholidota; family Manidae; genus Manis; species Manis javanica. Next base: position 405,595 of record NC_133170.1, on the reverse strand, counting down.
CCACGGGGCCCCCAAATAAAGGTGCGGATGGCACTTGGATAAGAGATAATGAACACTGAGTGGAATTTAGGGTCCTGTTTATGGGGGACCCCCTGGAAGGTGGGGCGGTGGGGCAGTGGGGCAGTGGCAGGAATCACTGCGCAGCCCAGCTCAGCACGTACTTCAGCACTTACCATCGCCACCCTTACTATGTGAGGGAAGGGTGGCCGCCCGCCCTCAGACTGGGCCCTTCCGTCTTGGCCAGAGATGTCCTCTCCCCGCTCCCCATGCACTGCCCCCCAGTCCCACGGTCCTCCCGGCTCACCAAGCGCCTGTTTGAGTCTCAGCCGAGGTGGGACTGCTTCCCGGAGGCCTTGGCTGGCCTCCGCAGGGCCCCCACCTCCCCCGTTTGGTGCCCCAGGGTTCCTGACCATATGGTCCATTCTGGGTGCAGCCCGCTGTCCACTGGCTATGCTTATCTGTAATTCCTGGTCTCTGGCACAATAAATCCTACAAATATGTTTCGCAAAAGCTACAAACCTAGAAAGTGGCAGAGGGAGAAGCAGCCTCTAGGGGACATTGTCCTTGCTCTCAGTGAGGTCACACACCACTGGGGCCAGGCGGGGAGAACATGAGGACACAGCCCCGGACACTGACATGCAGGGGAAATCAGGCAGGCCCATAATGCCTGGTTAGAGAACCGTCCTGTCATGCAGCGTGTCAGCTCCACACCTCAGTGTTCAATTCAGAGGGGAATTTGGGGATAAAAACTGAATGGGAGATTCAACACCAAAGAAAACAACAGTAAGGACTGATGAAATGTATTCTCAGACCTGTCTTCTAAGAGCCCTTCCTTGCCTATTAATTGATGGCTTAGTGTCTAGGGGAGGCAAGCCCAGCCCAGCAAGCCCACCCCATCACTTCTGGAAGCCCTTAAGTGAACTTGAATGAGTCCTCAAGAGTTACAGCAACGTCCAGGACGTAAGATATATTACTGCCTGCTGGGCCCAGCGTCTTTTAAGGAATTCTGCAGACCCAGTGCCAGGCCGTGACAGGAGACTTGCTCTAAAACAAACGTCAGCCAGGTTACAATATCAGACATGTTTCTAGGTTTGCCGGGAGCTCTGTGCCAGCGCCTCATGGAGGCCCTGCCTTCCTGAAGGGTGCCGTGTCAGGGGGTGGCCTGCCTGTAAGCCTTTCTGCTTTAGTAGGAAATTTAAAGAACAAGAGGAGAATCCTTGTTGGTTTTTGACTCTGTGCTTATAAGGCCTTTCATATGCCAAAGGACTTGATATCTTCCAGATAAGATGTGAACTGTAGTGCAAAGATGTGTCTATCAAATGTGAAGCCATGCCGGGACCTTGTATGAGTGTACAGTTTTGTCATTTTAGCAAAAGATGTTAGATTTTGTCCTTATGAATGAAACGCCTGATTTTTCTTCTTTCTCACCTGGAGGAAACTAGAAAAAGCAGAGCAATTTTTGCTTTGGCGTTGGATGTATTTTTGGCGTATTTTCTGACATGGGAGCATTTTCCAGGCCCCTGTGCAGAGAGGAAGGCCCTGAGATCAGCAGGAGCAAGCTTCCCGCATCGCCTTTGGCCCCAGCCAGGCATGCACGCCGGGCAGGCGTCCCAACGCGGACAGGTGGGCAACGTGTCTGCCTCACACAGTCGGTGTCTGAAATGTGAATTTAGGCCGCCTTTGTACGCACGTATCTCGGAAAGGAAGCTGGCTTGAGCCACAGACCTGGGCTCTTGGTTCGAATGCCTCTTAGACTTGAACAAATTAACTCAGGAACAGGAACTTAGACCCAAAAGATTTTGGGGCATCGTCTGTCCCACCCGCTCGACTTACAAATGAAGAAACGGGTCTGGAGGAGCGAAGTGTTCTGCCTGACATCTGCAGTGAGCTGGGGGTGTGGGGGGCGGCCAGCCCTGACCTTGAGCTGGGAGCCCCGGGCCTCGCCAGCCACACTGTCCTGCCTATGGCGAGAGCTGTGCAGATTTGTTGTAATAGACTCGTTTTTTGTCTGTCTACTTAATTTTATGTTCTAAGCAAAAAAACTGCGTTAGAGCCACAGGGGAGGGTTGCACAGTGGCCCAGACAGAGTGGCCGCCTCAGGGTTCAGATATGGTGCCAAACACCAGGGCTCAGAGGGACCAGCACCGGCCTGGACTAGGGATGGGCACGTCACTTGGGCCCCCGTCTGCGCCCTCTCACAGTTGCCTTTGTGTGGCTGGGGTGGTGCGTGGCCCCCGTGGCCCCCAGGCTGTCCAGGTGCCTTCTCAGTCACGTGACCAGTGAGGCTCTGTTCCCGGAGGTGTCAGCACAGTGACACGTGGGATCTCCAAATTGAATGCCCCTGTGTGGCAGTGCTGTGACCCAGAGGCAGGGAGGCATCCTGTGTGCCCCCACCGAGGGTCGCCTCCGGCCGCCCAGATGCTGAGTGTCCCGAGGCACATAGACTGCTTTTCTCCGGTTTCTGTACTTCAGGTATAAGTGAAATAAGAGGCTATGCATGTGTCTGTGTCTGCGTTATCCAAGGACTGTTTCAATGCTGGCTTAGACCCACCAGAAGTGGGATTCCAAACTGGGGCACCCTCCGTGGAGGAAAAGTGCCCCATGTGTGTTGCAGTCTCGTTTTCATGATGGAAAGCTGGTGTCCATAGGGCAGCTGGATACAGGGAGGTGAGGGTGTGATTGAGTTGAGACTTGCCCTTATTGCAAGAGTATAGTCAAGGTTTTTGTATCTTAAATGATTCATTTTACACTAAATTTTAATTTTTACTAGCCCAATTGGTGGAAATAACACAACATTGAGGAAAGTGAAAAATAAAACTCTCTTGTGTGTTCCCCTTGAATTTATCATTTCTAAACAAATTTTTGGTTTTAGGGTATGTTCAGAAGAGAGTAATGCATTTTCTACAAAATAATCCAAATAAATAGAAGCTCCTGAGTAAAGGTTCCAGATGATTCTGCGTTGGTTACCTTTGTGTCCCTCTGTCTAAATGTCTGGCACTTGGCAGACACTTGGCAAATGAGGGCTGTTAGGAGAAATGACCAGGCGAGCTGAAACATGATGGGCAAGCTGCTGCTACTCTCGCATTCTGGAGAGGATGCCCCCCAGGGAAGGGCAGCAGTGAGAGCCTTGGGCGCTCTTGTAGACGCTGAAAGGTGGTGTTTGAAGTGGCTTCACCTCTGGGGTCTGGAGTGGGCAGCCTGCTAGCCCACCCCTCGGGGCCTTTCCCCCTGCTGCTGTGGCAGAGCTCCTGAGGAGGAGCCGGGCACAGACACTGCCGGGAGTGTCAGACAGCATCTCATAGCATCCTGTGCAGCAACAAGACCAAGCTCTTGCCATGGGGCTGGCGTCAGAAGTGACGCGGCACCTGTCGGTGCTGCATTTGCAAAATCATTTCCGCCAGCTGGGGAATGATAACCAAGTAAGAAAAGGGGGCCCAGAGAGGAGATGCTGTCAGGGGAGTCTTAGGGTAGCAGGGTAATTTTGTGTTTTTCAGTTAATATATGCAAAATGTCTGTAGGTGCCTTCTGGGTGCTCAGTAACTGGTGTGAATTAAAAGCCTGATTCTGATTCATGTGATTAAATAAGAGGAAAGGAAAATGATATCATCTGTTGGTTTACAACTATGAAGGAAGCAAATATATATTATATAAGATTTTCTATGAACTGGGTCCAAAATTATCCAAGTTATTTAATGGCTGAGCAAGAAAGGCTTTAAAGCATAATTATGCTGTCCTGTACTTATGAGCGGGAAAAGTTGGTGAATTGCTTTTTGTGTGTGACCAGACCCTGGAAGGATTGAGGCGCTTTTCTGAGACTGTCCTCATGAGGTGCCTGCTGGGAGGCCACACCTCCTGGGGTAACTTGCCCGCCTCCATTTTGCTATCCCGTTTGGCCCTGCAGTCAAGGACTAGGATAGAATTCTCAGCATTACTCTTAAAAAGTGTTCATTATAAATACAAAGTTTGGCGTGCCCTGTTTTAGCTTCAGTGATGTCTGAGGTAATTATAGGACATTGCAAAACTGCAGGGTGGGGCCTCTGGGCAAATGCGAAGAAGGGTTGGTGTCTAAACTGAGTTGCCCAGCTCTGCCCCACATCACGGGATCACAGGGACACTAGCTCTGGTCCACTGCAGGTAAAAGGTCAACCACATTCCGACTTCCTTAGTCTTCAGTGTTTCCTGCGTGTCTAAAAATACCCTGGAGAAAGCAGGCTGGCCTCATGGGGTAACGCGGTCTCTTTTGTTCTGACAAGAGGCCAGACTGTTTGCTCAGCATCTACCAGTGGAGTATTAAAAGACATCAAGTCATTTAACAGCCCACAAACTGTTGGATTCAATTAAAACATAATTGCTGCATTTGGTGCCTATTAAGATGTTCTGGTTTTCTCTTCCTCTCTGATAACCGGACAGTTTCCATCCTCCCAACCCTTCTGTAATCCAGTGAAAAAAGGACAACAGAATAAGCGAGGTCTTTGAATTAGTATTTTTGAACTGTGATAACTTTTTGAAGTTTAATTCCTAAAGATGTCGTATATCTATGAGTTCGGTCAATAATTTTACCAATTTGATTCATCTACCAGATATTTACTGAGTACCTCTGATGCGTGATGCTTTCTTGAGCAAAGGCTTCCAAGCACATACTCCACTGAGGACAGACGTTCCTGAATCTTCAGTCCCCACGTTACAGACGTGCACACCCACGGCAGCCCAGCCAGGGAAAGTGAGCTAGCGGGTGACAGTCACCTGACTGGAGCTCCCGGAGGGTCAGACAGAGGTCCGCAGCCCTCCCCTCTCCAGTAGCCACATCTCTCTTGGGCTCCCGTGAGCTGGAATGACGTAAACTAGCTACAGGACCTAAGATGTTTTAAATAGGTTTCTTCAAAAGCAGGCAGTATTCTTCTGTTCTATATGGTCTCTAAAAAAATGCAGTTTATATTCTTTAAAAGAATACACAGAGAAACAGGAGACACAGTGGAAGAATAAGGCTGAAAAAATAAGTCAAAAATTTTGTTTCCAAAAATTTTCAACTTTTTGTTTATTAATAATTAATAGTTTATTAGAATTCTTAAGGAATCTCTTTCCAGCCTTAAAATCATACAAAGAAGATAAAAGGGGAAAACACGTAGGAAAACTGGGGAGTCTGATTCAGAGTTGCTGGGACAGCATGCCAAAAGGTAGGTGCCCCTTTACCCCTTAGCTTTGATATCCACAACAAATACCCTTAAATTTCAGATTTTTCAGTTTATTTTTTCCATATTTATGCTTCCTTTGTCTTTTCATCTGTAAAAGAATGTATGTCCATTCTCGTAATATAAAAAGCTTGTAAAGTATATAGAACAGGAAATGCCAGATCACACAGCATTCCCCCACGAAACCTCCTTCCAGCGCCTCCACCTGGGAAGTAGTCACTGTTCATCACTGGGTGGGGATCTTTCTCTGGATCTGAAAGTAGTGCTATTTCTATGATGCCACTGCATTTGGAGAAGTGAACACTGCATGCTCCCACTGCATTTCAGGGCCAAAGACCTGCAGATGGAAGACAGAATACAAAGCAAAAGTAACCCCATGTTGGAGTAAATAAAATCTCAGAATACTTGTTTCTGAGATGAGCCTTAGTGTTTTCTGAGTCTTCCGCGGACTGGACCGCACCCACCCTCAATTCATACGTTGAAGCCCTAACTCCTGATGTGGCTGTATTTGGGGAAGGGGACTCCGAGGAGGTTAAGGTTAAATGATGTTACATGAGTGGGGCCCTGATATGATAGGACTGGAGTTGTTATAAGAGATACCAGGCACTCTCTCTCCCTGCACAAGCACAAAGAGGAGATCATGTGAGTGCACAGTGGGGCGGCAGTCACTGATCAACCAGGATCGAGCTGTGTGGGTGCCCTGACCTTGGATGTCCACCTTCCAGAATTGTGAGAAAATAAACGTCTGCTTAAGCCGCCCAGTCTATGGCATTTCTGGAAGCCTGAGCTATCACACAGTCCAGAATTGTTTCTCCCCAGCGGAGGTGCATCCGGACGGAGCCTCCGTGAGCAGGTCGGGTGGTAGAGTGACACACAGGGGCTGAGTGCAGTTCCGGGAGGAGCAGATGTCAAATGAAGAAACCAGAATAAGTTAATTGAATGCCCTGGACAGGGTGTGCAGGAGGGAGAGGGCTGGTCCATGGGAGTGCTCCAAGATTGAGTGGCAGGTTCAGAAAGATAGGCGTTGTTAGGAAAGAGGCACTGGAAGGTATCCACCAAAGACACACTCCCATTTTCCAAAGGACTGTTGCCAAGATGGCCAGAATCCCCCTTCTTCTTGACTTGTCATCACAAAGACAGTGCACGATGCCAGAGTGAAATGGCCCCAGTCAACTCTAATATCTTAGCATGTGAAGAACAAAAACTATCTGTACCCAGGTCCTCTGCTCAACCCCAGAGCCCTGCTTTCCACTGGGAAGGAGCCTAGATGTCCTCCAGGCTGACCAGTCAGTTTCTGTGGAGCCCCGACCCCCAGCGAGGATGCGGGACCCAGCGCCCAGAGGGGCACCGAACCCTGCAGTGGGAGCCATGCGTCAGAGGAGTGGTACTGCCGTGTGTTTTACATCATTGATATTTTCCCATTAAAATAAGAAGAAGGTATTTCCATAGATAATTAAAAATCTGCTTTCCAGTTTAAAAAGTAGTGGTGTGGCACAAAATTGACAACACATACTGACACCTTGTCTAGGAATGAGGGACTCCGATTGACTTCCTGGAGAAACAAGTTTGTTTCTGTGCTTAAGATGAAAAATTACCATGTTAATGTAGCTTAAAAATAAATTAACATCCTTACTTTTTTCTTTTGAGAGGGCATCTCTCATATTTATTGATCAAATGGTTGTTAACAACAATAAAATTCTGTATAGGGGACTCAATGCACAATCATTAATCAACCCCAAGCCTAGTTCTCAACAGTCTCCAATCTTCTGAAGCATAACGAACACGTTCTTACATGGTGAACAGTGCAAGGGCAGTCATATCACAGAAACTTTCGGTTTTGATCACGCATCATGAATTATAAACAAGTCAAGGTATGATTATTCGTTTGATTTTTATACTTGATTTATATAGCATCCTTACTTTTGATATTCACTTGTATTGAAAAATCTTTTTTTTGAATTGTCATTTTGTACATAAAGCTCATCTTTTGTTTTTTATTAATTTGCAAAATGGTTTTGCATTTTTTAGCTTATTAAAAACTTGAGTTTTGTCTGCTCTAGAATTTTAATGTTTTCCAGGGCATTTATTTCCATTTTACTAATGCTGTTTCACTTACTTTTATTTTCCTTTGAATGACTCTTGTTATTTACCCCACTTGAAAGTCAATGATGTTAACTTAATTCTTGTCTCTGAATAACAAAGAGACTATATTCCTAAAAAAAAAACCTGGCAGAAATGAAACGTCTCATTAGGTTAACATTTTAACTCTCTTAAGTGCCTGCCTATCCTTCTTCTCATTTGATCCTCCGATTACCCATGAAGTTGGAGTTTATAATCATTATTTATCTCCACATGTCAAATGAAGAAACCAGAATAAGTTAATTGAATGACTGTTGAAGCTAGAATAGCTAATGATGACAAAATAAATCTGAAAAACTTCAGAATTAAAATATAATGCAGAAAGGCTACATTGGGAAGGCTGGCCAAAATTATAATAGCTGGGTTTTTTTTTTATTTTTTATTTTTTATCTAAAGGTATTCTCATCCAGGTCAAGGCCTCACCTTCTCCATGAAAACAACCCCCACATTTCCGGTTCCACCCTGACCTCTCCCTTGAGCTCCAGAGCTCACATCCAAGTGCTCACTTGAGGCTCTCCCCCTGGCATCGTGATTGGAACAGAACCCAACTTCAAGTCCCACCCTTACCCCCAGCACGTTCTTCCTGCAGAGTCACCCACGACAGAAAAGGCGACTTGCTTCTTCCAGTCGCTTCAGTTAAAAGTCTTGGTGCTATTACTGCCTCCCCCACCCACTTCCGACACCCTGCATCACACCCATCAGCTCTACCTTGGGACCTGTCCCGAATACGACCCTTTGCGCAGTAGGCTGGGACTCGGGGAGGCCGACCCAGAACACGCGGCATGTGGGAAGTTACTGGGGACTGCCTGTCTGTGTGGGGGCAGGAGGGTAGGGGCAGAGGGGACAGGTGGGCTGCAAGTCCGGGAAGGTCTCAGCCACTCCACAGGGAGGTCTGGGACCCTGATGACTGCAGGGGGGCCTCCGTGGGTACCAACTGGCTGCGGCAAGGGGCGAAGCCTGGGTGAGGCAGCTCTCAAGCTGAGGGCAGACAAAGACATGATTATTGCTGTGATAGTCTGGAATTGGGAGGCTTCTTTAGAAAGAGGGGTAAGAGATGCTTTTTGGGGGTGCTGACATTGAGTCCTGGGTGCCTGAGTGACCCACAGGATCCAGCCCCTCCGGGAGCTGCTGAGGGTGAGCTCGGTGGGTGGGAGGTGAGAGTGGCTGGAGGGTCCTGGGGGGTAAGGGGGCAGCGCAGACAGAACCACCCCCGGGCTGCTGTCCAAGTCGGCTCTGCGGAGGGTGGGGAGGGAAGCCGGGAAACACATTCTGTTAGCCGTTTCAGGAGGGCGCTGATCTGCGCTCAGTAGCCAGGAACCGGGCAGAGGCGGGGCGTTGGGGGGGGGGGGCGGGGCGGGAATAGGACCTACTCTGAGTCAGAGCTGGGGGTGGACCGGCAGGGGACCCAGGGAGAGCGGGGCACCGAGGCGGCTGAGTTCTGCGTCAGAGCAACAGGGGGAAGGGGGATTCGGCGGGAGGGCTGGAGACCTCACATGTAAATATATGCTAATAGTACATCACCATTAATATTTATTTTAATAAAAATAATATGTAATTTTTGCCATTTCAGGCATTGATGTCTCTATGGAACTTTAAAAATTTGGTGGACATTAGTTTGTATTAGATTTGTTTCTCCAGATACAGTGGCCAGTAAAAACAGAATCTTGCTGTTCACCTTCCGGTCTTACCTGTAGTAACTGCTTGACTTCCTTCTGCATTAACTGAGCGACTCTATGGAAAATGCATCCCAACAACCTGGATCAGTCCTATTAAACGTGCCAGACGTCCGCACATTCCCAGATCTGCCCTCCTCCCTATGGGGGCGGGGAGTGAACACGCCTTGTTTCCTGGTCTGGAGCAGAGTGTGGCCCATTTTGCTGCTGGAAAAGAGTTAACTCTGCTATTTCATCTGAGGAATCTCAGAACGAGAGGAGCAGTGATGCAAGCCACGGGAGGCGCCTCCTACGGGGCCATGCGCAGGTCCCCTTCCGTGGCACTGCCCCCCGCCTCTCTCTCCCCATCCCAGGAGGCGTTCAGCAGCTTGCTGAGGGGAGGTCGTAGGGCGGGAGTGCAGTTCTAAGGGCTCTGGGCCTTCTCCCAGGCTCCTTAGCAGATCCGACTGACTGGCACCACCTTTCCTGTCTGCCCTGGGGCCAGAGCTTCCTGGGGATGGCTCTCCAGCGTGCAGGGACTGTGGGAGTGTCTTTGAGAGCAGGTCACGCTGGGGCTCTGCACCCACTTTTCAGGGGGGTCAGAGGTGTGCCGTGAGCCATGCCCTGGGTCCTTGGCACTCTGCCGAATTCTCAATTGGATCTAAAATAACATTCACACCTCCGCAAAGTGATCTGACTAAAAGGGCCTTTATACATGGGTTTGTGTTCCAAGGTAGGCGGCCCAGTCCTTTCTGGCGCTTCAGAGAAGCCAGTGCCATGCCTGCTCCTGGTTGTGAGCCAGAGGTCTAGGGGGCACCTGGTGAGACACGGAGAGGGACGGCTGATGCATTACAGGGCATGTGGTAGCAGATCACATCTCGACTGCCCATCCATGAGACCAGCCAAAAGAAATGTTTTGGTCCTATAAGCAAACTAACTGGATTTCAGTTTCATGAAGGTTTCCATGCATCAGCAAAATATTAATTTCTTGCCAGTGGTAAACATTGAACAAAGTATGATCAAATGAAACTGAATGTTAAAACTTTTATGAGATTGCACATGATATCATTTAGATTTGTTGGGTCTGATGTTTTGTAGGGCTCTGTGTATCTATTTTGAAGGGCCATTCTTCCCTCTCTTCTATGTGCAGCATTGAGTTTCAGTCTGTCTGTTGCTTGTGAGTTGAGAAAGGTGGAATTGACAGAGGTGGAAGCTGGGTTCCGGCTTTCCGGCTCCTTTGCAGCCTTCATTCATCTCTGACATTCTTACTGCCATCTATTCAGTAGACATAACGACTCACTAAGGGTCAGAGCAATCAGGGGCAAAGATCAAAATTTCTCCTTTTCCAAAGCCACTTAGTCAGTCAACAAACAGTACCAAGGGCTCACCAAATGCTGAGGTCGGCCCTGGAGATGCAGAGACAAAAACCAGTGTGATTGTGCGACAGAGGTTGCTGTTCACACGAGGTTGTTCAGATGGTGGCAAGGGAGACAACAAGAGGGAACAGGGAATTTGTAATAACTGACTTTCAGTTAGTTTAAAAAAAAAACACATTCAAGGTTTGGAATTCAGCATCCCAACCATCATTAAGAATAAGGCACCAGACAGGCCTCTGCTTTAATAAGATCACCGATGGACGGCTCCCATGGGCTCCTGCAGGCAGAGGGTGGCTGTCTCCAGTAGGAAGAGATGGGCAGCAGGAGGGCATCCACACACAAGAGGAAAAGAGAAAAAAAAAAACTCTGCAGAGCAAGTATATGGTTGCAGTTTTGCATTGTTATGAAATTGTCCATATACAAAGGGCAAGGATATTTAAAGAAAGATTAATGATTGTTAGAGCCGGAAATGACCTTAGGCATCGTTGGACTTAGAGATTCTTAATTTGGGTCTGCATTAGAATCTCCTGGGGAGTTTGTGAAAAAACCACAGATGCATAGACGCTGCTCCCATGGCCATGACCCCTGCTCCCCAGGTGACCCCCACGTACACTACGGTTTGAGAAACACTTGTCTACTTTCCTGTATTACAGAGGAGGAGGCTGGCCTCCTGAGAGGTTAGTATGCTTGCCCAAGGCCTTATCAATTCCTTCCCCAGTTTAATCTTTATTGGCTGTATGCCCGGGTGAGAAAAAAATGCATTCACCCAAGAGATAATTTTTCCTTCTCTTTACACATTTTGAAGAACAAAAATGTGTATGCAAGTTAGGAAAAAAATTACTACGTATGTATTTGTGAGGATAGTTGCATAGCTACCTTCTATGCTATAAAACTGTGACAGATGAAACTATATATATTTTTTACTTTCTCACTTTTGCCTATAATTTTAAAAGATATTTTATGAACTGCTCTCACCAGAGCTGATGCAGTGTTAGACACAATAAACTCAGTCTCACCACAACCATTACATAGGTCAGCCAGGCTTTTACTTAAGATGAGACAATGAAAGTGTCATATCTGGTACAGTAAGATAAATTATTGGACTTCGAATAGAAACTGGAGAGTTCCTGACACTCATGCAAGTATATGGCTGCAGTTCTGCATTGTTATGAGACAATGTGCTGGGCCCATAGCTTCACCGTTCATACAAGATCTAGAGTCCAAGGGACTGGATTTTATTAAAGTAAGTTTGGATTTAAGTTCTACCTGTATTCTATTGCCTTTCTGGCAGTGAGTGACACCAGTGTTTAGCACATAGTCTACAGCATGTCCTTCAAACTCTCTTATCAAACAGAAGTTTGTTTTTTAGGAATGAGCCAGCTCTCCAGATGTTTGCAGCCCAGGCGATGGCCTCTCTAGTGGTGGAGATTTGGAGCCCAGCTGGCAGGGGAAACAGGTATTTCCTACTGTCGCTGTTCAGAAATGCTGGAGGAGACAGTGTAAGGAAAGAAACTGCTCACGTCTCAGGAACAGCCAGTCATGTTTCACGGCAGCGAACAGCGCCCCGAACCAGTCTTCAGGCTGATTCCGCTGGGAGGTTTACTCGGGAACCACGACCATCCCTCCTTTCTACACGACATGCCGGATTTCTCTGACGATTGGCCGCCCGCAAAGGGGGTGAGTACAGTCTTGGGAGAGAGGTTTTTATTAAACTCAAATTTAAACTCAGGGCCATTTTGGCTGCTTGAGAGGGGCCAGAGGAAATGTACCTTTAGGTTGACTCAGGGCAATTGGGGGATCTTTTTTCCTTTAATGTTTTTAATTTTTGTAATTATGTCAATACAAATGATTAAAAAATTAACTTGCAATTAAGATTGGAACTGAGCCAAGTCACAGGATAGTGGCTGGCGAGGAAGCTTGTGGCTCACGCCTCAGCACCTCGAGCTGTCCTGTCTGGTCCCCGGGTGGCAGGCTGTGCTTTCCGGGCCCACAGAACGTGAGGCTGCACGTCCAGACAGAGCCGGTGGTGAGAGAACATGGAGGAGGCCTTTGGGCCTCACCTCTCAGAGGGGATTCCGGCCAATCCCTGCTCAGATGCCCCACAGGGTCTCCGGTGTGGAGGCAGCTTTGTGCTCACGGAGCTGGTTGTGTCCGAGTTAGTTCGCTGGGCAGTGATTTTTTGACACGTTAGCGTCTGTTAGTGGCAGTTAGGAAGAACTAGAGGAAGTGGCTGTGGTGGCGATGGTGATGACAGGGATTAATCACTCACTGGTTATGTACTCTGATTGCCAGATTAATTGGCCATACCCAATCACTTGATCATTCACTTAACTGTGGACTATTTCCACCCGAAAGGCCTGTGAGTCTCTGGAGCTCAGCTTGTTCTCTGGTGAACGTCCAGAAGCTGTTGCCCCTCCACGCTGCCCGCTCAGTGAGGGGGCACCACCGATCCACCTGGCATTCCTCTTGCCCACCCCCACCCTGCACTTTCTATCAGGTGCCAAGTCCTGTCACTACACCTTCTGAATCTCTCTAGTCCATGTCCACTCCTCATGTCCTTGAGGGGCGTCTCCTTAATTCATAGACTCACAACGTCTTCTTTTCCTGATCTGTTCTTCACACGGCAGCCAGAGGGGTCGTTCTGAAACACAGATACAACCATGCCACTCTTGGCTTAGAATCTTCCTGTGCTGCTGCTGACTCAGATTAAAGCACAGACCCTTCAGCCAGGACTTATGAGGAGCCTCTTACAGCCTGACAGGCCCGGTCAGACCTCCATCAGCAGCCTGGCAGCGGCTCGCTCTGTTCCTTGAGCATCTGTGCGTAGTGTTTCTCCTGCATGGGATTTCCTTTGCTCCGGCCTCCTGACCTGCGGATGGCGCCCTTGGGGTATGACCTTGGCTTCCCTCCCTCGGGCAGGCCCCTGACTGCAGGCCCGTGTCCCGGGTCCCTTCCAGTGCATCCTGAGCTCTCCCTGCGGTGGCGCTTGTCACGCAGTCGCCTGGTCACACATCTGTTGGCCCCAGGAGGACAGGGGTCAGTGTACACGCCTGCCGTTGCATCCTCGGCACCCACACAATGCTTGGTATCAAAGACATGCTCAATAAATATTTGCTGGATGGATAAAAAAGAAATAGCTTGGGTTCAGATATTATCATGGACAATTAATTATTGCCTATTAATTAATATTAACAGCTAGGTATTCAGTGACATGCTTAGCAACTTACAATTTTACATTTTACTCCTTTGTCCCCTTTACAATGACCCCCTATGGTAGGCATTATTATCCTCATTTTACAAATTAAAAACTAAAGTCCTTTCCCCAAAGTTGAACAACTGGTAAATGGCAAAGTCAAGAAAACACCTGAGGGCCACCTAAATAAAAAAACCAGTTTCTTAATCCGCAGACCAGATGCGATGAGCTGTCTGGGGTTCCTCGCTCCAGGGGAGGCGCCCCAGGAGGCAGCAGCTCTGTAACGGGAGCTGATGCCCAAGTCCGGCTGGCAGGGCTGAGCCGTCACCCGTTACTTACAAAGCACCTGAAATGAAGCCTAAGACTGTGCTGTTTTCCTCAGTCCAGTTTACTGCATCTCAAGGTTTTCTGAGAGTGAGTGGGCGAGGGTGCTGACCGGATGCTCCAGCGTGGGCTCCTGGGGCACAGATGGGCAGTTCCACGGGGAGCCAGGAGCCAGGGGCCGGGAACGGAGGTGCTGACCCTGCTCTGGCCGAGGGCATTTTGCATCCCCTCTGCGATTCCTAGTCCATTTGGGGACTGACTTGTTTTTCATGATATTTCAGGAACTACCACCCTGAATTGTGATCCTGGGGTTTATGTGATGGATCTTGGTGGCTTGGTGGAAATTCTGATTGACTGTTGTCAGTCAGGGCCATGTGGGGATTCATAGCCCAGTGATTTGAGGTGACCTTGGGGATTTTGATCATCACGTTTTGGCCCATGCCTGTCATCTTTACGGGGGCTGAACAGTTAGGTAGAGTGTCTTCCTCCTGCACAACTCCAGGCACCTGCCCGATTTCATCCCGCTTATTCTTCACTATCTCCGTCTCAGGCACAGGCATGTCTGTGTCGGCTCTGTGGTAGTGAGATGGCCAGTGGGGGCCAGAGAGGCTGATCGGCTCACCTCAGGAGAATCCAGCTCCGAGGAACTGGGCGCCACAGGGCCGTGTGTCTGAGTCGGGCTGTTCCATCCTATGGGGAAGAGTGGTGTGCTTTGTGTTTAAGTCCACATAATCCCATGTATACTCATTCTCATTCACTCCTTTACTCAGCAATTATTTACGGAAATCCTACTAACTGCCAGGCACTGGGATGTAGCAGGAATAAGCCAGACATGCTGTCAGGAAACTGACATTCTAATTGAAGAGGGAGAACACAAAGGTAAACACAAAGGTAAACATATACATGAAATTTTCATTTAAAATGAGAATGTTCTATGGGTAAAATAAAAAGAGTGTAACCAAATAAAGAGAGTGTGGGGAGGATAAAGAAAAGACCATCAAAAGGCCTCCATGAGAACTAACCACAGGGTGTAGAAGAACCAGCCTTGAGCAGTCTAGGAAGAGCATGCCCAGCAGAGGAACAGCAAGCACGGAGGCCCTGAGTCTGATGAGGGCCACGTTCCGGGACGAGGGGGCTGAGTCTCCAAGGTCTGCACGCACAGGACTGGTGGGTGTCTCCTCTTTGTTAGAGTAGTCTCTCTGACTGCCATGCAGGGAGGGCGGCAGAGGACGAGGCTCGGAGAACATGGAGAGATGCTCGCTGTGGTCCAAGGACAGAAACCTTCTGGGGTTCTTACTACATTTCAGACACCGTAAGTGCTATCCGTGTATGCTCCTTGCTCACCGCAGCAACCCTGTAATGTAATCACTACCTGCATTGTTCAGGTAAGAACCTAGAGCTAAGACGTTTAAATATCTAAAGCCCCTGAACCTAAGTGGAAGAACCAGGGTTTAACTTCAAAGTCTGTACAGTTAAATATTCTTTCCTAGCCCTGGCGCGTCCAGATGTCCCGCTGACATGTCTGCCATGATGTTCCCTGGCTCTTTTGGTATCTAAATTCTAAAACCAGGCTCCCTTCACCTCCCTCAAACTGTTCCTCTTGATGCCTCTGTTGTGTTAGTGGTGTCACCACCAACTCAATAATCTGGCTGGAAACTTTAGTGTCTTCTTAACTCTGTCTTCACATGGTGCTCGCCCCCTGAACTCCTCGAATCTGCTGCGCCGCCGTGCCCGCTCACGCCGTGTCTGTCTGGCTCACATGCCTCTCGCTGTTGCTTTGGCCTGGGTCGACTCATCGATTCCAAGCTTCCTGTTAGTTCCCCGACTCGCCAGCCTCTACCTTCTCCAGCTTTTGTTCATCCAGCCCCTGGTTTAGTTCTCATCCTGAACCCAGGTTATGTGGCCCCTGTTCTCCTCAAACATCATTCTGGGGTCCCCACCATCCCCGGAATCATTTCCCTCATCTTTAGTATGGGATCAATTTACCAGTATTGCTTCTTGCCCAGAAGAATGCTGGTTATTGTAGCATTGGGCTTATTTGTTTTTGCAGCTGATTACTCTTAACTATGACCAGTCATGTGGAAAAGGTTAGGAACATACAGTCCAGCCAATTCCCGAACTGCTTAGTGGTCCATCATGAGCTGTGCTAACCAACCAGTGGGTGGGACACAGCATTCCGGCCAGCACGGGGTTTCCATAGCTGTTGGTAGCGCCTGTTGATGCAGACTCTCTGGGAAGTCACCTAGCTGGGTGCATTTTTTTTGGCTGAATTGCGTGGAAGGGACCCAAGAAAAGGCCTGAAGTCTACGGCCCAGAAAGTCCAAACTAGCCACCGACTATCTCAACCTGCTAATGACACCCCAGGGGAAAAGACAACCAGTTCTTGGCGATAGAAATCATTTAATTAAAAAGTCACGGGAATTTCTGGACAGAAGGAAATGCCCATTCAGTATGAAATTCATCCAAACTCTGTATTGAGTGTTGTTTACAAGCAACAGGTGTCTTGGGGTGAAGCACTGAGTAGACAGAAACCTAAGAAAAAGAGGGACTGCGCGCCATGTTCCGCGCTGCATTCGGGTCTGGTGTCAGTGCCCAGCCAGTGCTGTCTTTACGCATTTATAGTCATGTGGCAAATACATGCTGAAGCATTTTCTGAAGTTCCAGAGAGGTTTTTCGGTCCACTAGAGAACCATAAAGAAAATATACCATAAAAAAATTATTTGGTTCTATCATTGCTCATTGAAGAAAATAAAATTTTGGAGGCTTGTTAGTGATGCCAAAGGAGATTATTTCTGTCAATCTCAAGAACTATCCTAGAAGTCGATCCATTTTATTTTGTAGAATAATAGTTTTTAAAGATAAGGTAGAAAAGCTCCATAGTTCTACATTCAATTTTAGGTGGAGTATCATTTTTAATGTCTCTACTACAAGTTAACGTTGACTTTCTACAGTATTTTAAACAAAATATATATGTTTAGCAGACGTATCTTTGTATCACACAAATAATACTATTACAATAACAGAAATTAAGAAAAAACTTCTAGAAACCAGCTGCTTTAATGCTTCCTTCCAGTGACTGTGTGATCTAATTTTCATATAGTTACAGTCTCAGCATAGACATGACTTTACAGTCAGCTTTTTGCTTCTAATGTTACATAAACCCTTTTTCCCAGCCACTTTGCATTTTGAAACGCTAATGTGCTTTTATAATAGAACTTCTAGGCAATAAAAGATATCTTCAAAAGGTTCACTAAGTTCTGGAAGCAAATGGTTTTCACTGTTATTCTCAATATTACCAGTTAATCGTACTTTCACTTTTCAACTAAGACCACAGTCTGCCAAGAGCTGAACGGAGCTCCTCAGATAAGCCGCCTGGGAGGCCAGGGCCACGCCACCATCCCGAGGGCCAGGGGCTTGGGCTCCCCTTCCTGTCCTATAAACAGTGGGGCGATTTCACCCTGCAGGCATGGAAACTGGTGCTCAATTTAATGAAAGGGAAGCGCCGAGGGCCATGTGATCGCCGCCTTTACTAGGAACTCAATGAACGAGAGGCCATCGATGACAGCATAGGCTCGAGCGGCAAACGGAACTGATGTTCACCCGTCATTCCCGGCTCCCCAGCTGTCCCAGCGAGGGGAGAACAGTCGTGATGAGAAGCGAAGCGAGGCGGTAAAGGGGGTCCGCGCTGCAGGAGAGGGAATCCGCAGGGCGTCGCAGGGGCCCTTCGTCTGCTCTTCCTCATATTTGTCCGGGATCATGCAGGCATTTCCCGTGAACTTGGCGTTTTCCCATTAGCAGACACCATGAGAATTGTTCAGAAAATTTTCTGAATAATTTCCAAAGTAGAAGATATTCTATACTCTGTGTGGGCCAGATGAGTGACTTCCTTGGACAAGAGCTGGAGGGAAGGCGGCCCGGCGGGGGGAGGACACGGAATCCCGGGCCCGCCTTGTGAGTCCGCAGGAGCTCGTGGTCGCGTCTAGGCGGACGGCCCGGTAGACCGCTGCGTATCCCCGGCCCAGAAAGCGGGGACGGGCTGACGGGAGCGCGGGAGGCGGCTGGCTCTCAGGGCTTCTCATGTGGTGCACGACGGACGTGGCCTCCAAGCGGGGACTCCAGTCCCCTCGCTGGAGTCCTGGCCTCTCCGCTCACTTGGCCAGCGTGTTCTGGGACGTCTTGTTCATGACAACATGGCCCTCGCCGCCCTCGCCCCCTCCGTCAGCCTCCGCCACGGCTCCCCAAATGCCTGTGCTCAGGGAGGGCTGCGTGAATGTGCATTTTACTCCAGACTGATCTGATTTCCAAAAACAAAATACTGCTAATAATAATTTCCTGGTCTTCATAGATGAGATGACACACCGCTCTTTGGCTCTCTCTAAAGAAAGATGAAACGGCAAATGGCAAATACTGGGCTGTTGCCTAAGGACCCGCGGGATCTGCTGACCCTCGTGGACTCCAAGCCCAGCTGGCTGCCCGTTCGCGCGCTCGTTCATGCAGCGTGAACACCGTCCGAGCGTCCGTTCCGAGCCAGGCCCCGCGCTGGGGGCAGGGCTGTCTGCCTGAGCACAGGGGCAGCGTCCTGTCTCAAGGGGCCTTCCACCTGGTGGAGGAGACAGCTGTGACCCACAGACCTTGTCGGAAATGCAAAGTTAAACCTGCGACGGGCCCGAGCAGGCTGTGAGTGTAGACGGGTGGGTGGCGGCCGGGCCAGGGAGGGCTTCTCCCGGGGTGATGATTGACCCGAGGTTGGAGGAAGGATAATTAAAGGTAGTGCCTTACCAAGTGGTTACTAGGTACCAGGTGATTTTAGTGCTTTATAGGAATTTTCTGTGAGGCATGGATCATGCCAACATATAAGTGAGAAAACTTGAGCTTGGAGACAGCAGGTAACCCACTGAGGGTTGCCTATGAGAGCGAGTGGAGGAGTGGGCACAAGAACTCAGCGTGGTCACAAAGCAGGAAGTCCTAACAGCGCTGCTGTGCAGCCTCCCATCGGCCCGAAACAGAAGGTCGCGGGGCAGGAGCAGGGCACAGCGGACAGGTGGAGCGGCACGTGTGGGCACAGAGGTGGGAATGTGTGAGGACGTGAAGGAGGCAGGATGGCTGGGGTGTGCAGGTCAGGGAGGGTGTGGGGTGCGCCGGGGGTGGGCAGGGCCTGGGGCCCCATGGCAGACTTGCCAGGAGGGAGCCGCTCGGGGGCTGTCAGCAAGGGTGGACACGACCAGACCTGAGCTTCAAAAAGCCCTCTCTGGCTGTAGGGGGATCCCAGGGGCGGGGGGGGGGGGGTGGGCAAGGGCAGATTTTGAGAGATGAGTTAAAAGCCTTTGGTGGTTCTGGGGGTGTGAGAGGATAGGCATGCTGAGGGAGGTCCCCACTTCCTGACCCTGGCAGTTGGGTAAATGACCATAGTGGGAGAGGCTGTGGTTTGGAGGCAAAGGTCATGAGTTTGACGTGGGCTGGTCATTCGAGGTGCGGCTGACACTCAAGGGGAGCTGTCCAGTAGGCTGTTTATAAATGGCTCAGGATCTCGGGAGGAGCTGGGCAGGAGCTACAAATTTGTGAGTTGCCCCAAGAGAGGTGGAGAGGGTGCCCCAGGCATGGGCGGTGCACCAGCCACAGTTCCTTCGCCCCCGTCCCCATCCAGCCTCCCCTCTTCACTTACATCTTCGTTTCCTATCCCTCCACGGGGCCTCCAGAAGTCTTGTCCTTGCTGTCCGCGCGCAACCTTTACCCTCCCGGGTGCCTGCTGTCTGCTCCCACCGAGGTTTCCCACTGGAGGCTGCGGGCACATCCCAGGCAAGGGCTCGCCTGGCCTCAGGCACCCCTGGCTTCCCTCACACCCACTGGGCGCGGCTCGCCCTCCACGGTCACCTCCTTGGGGGCCCCTGGCCCTGCACTAGCTTGACCCCCACTGCGCCCTCATTTCTCCTGACTGTGTGCGTGCTTCTGCGGCCACTTCTGTGCTGTGGATGGAAATAGTCCCAGAATGCTTTCTTCTCCTTCTGTACCCACCTTCGCACCCTCATGTCTTGTCCCGTCTGGGGCTTAACAGCCGCTCTGCGTGAATAGCACCAAAGTGTATCTTCTTTTGACGGCCCCTGAACACCCCACACCTGAGTGTCCAACGGCAGGCTGCCCACCTCCCTGTACATCCTCCCGGCATCCCAAACTCAGCCCACCCAGATCTACATTTTTCTTTTCAAACAAGTCAATGGCTTGTACTGTCTATTTTAGGTGAGAATCCCTAGCTTCCCTTCTTTTCAGTCCCTCCAGTGGTACCGTATTTCAGGGCCCCCTCGCTTCTCCCCTGGGAGCTTTGCAGTTTCTCCAAACCTGTCTTTCTTCCTCATTTCTTCCTGTTCTGAGCAAATCCTATGCATTTGCTCTAAATGAGTCATGCATTCACCTGGGATCCTATCAGTCCTCAACCCCAGGTCTTTAGTAATCCCCTGTTGTCACTGAGTTAAGTACTGAGCTTTATTTAGCCTGGTTTCAGGGACCCTCTCGACACGGTTCCATCTCTGTCCTCTACTACCACCTGACACATAACCTCTGGGCCAACTGTGCAGGCCTGCCTGCTGGCTGTGTGACACTCGGAATTCATGTGTCCTACATGTCACACTGAGCTCCCCAACGCCCTCACTCACCCGGGCGCTGAGGCTTGTGTGCATGAGAAATGACTGGCTAGTTCCTCCATGTCTGGTCCCCAGTCTCTGCCTTTGCTTGCTGTGAGCCCTACTTGAGGGGCTCCCTCTTTTTGTCTTAAGAAGTAAGTTGATGTACGTAATAATGCCATTTAAAATTGTTCATTATACATATATTTGTTATCATTTTTCCTGTTTGTTAAAAATCTACTCAACCTTCAGGACTTAATTCCAGTGCCATTGCCTTCACGAAACCATTCTTATCCCCTTGATTCAAGAAACTTCCAAATACCTCTTTTACTTTTCCTTAAAAAATAATTACTTTAAGTACCACGGTGGGAAGCAGGGAAATTTCAAGGAGATATGGTCCCCAGTGTGTCTGATCACAAGGTGGACTTTGGTTGTAAAACCTTTGGTTCTAAACAGTAATTCATACACGCATCTTCTGTCTCCACCCTGCCACCGCACCCAATCCCTTCCTCAGTTCAACTTTTTGAGATACGGGCTGTGTTCTGCTCAGATTTAGGTCCCCGCAAAGCACCTGCCACAGTGGCCTGCCCACTCGTGGGCCTGCATCAGGGAAATGGTACAAGCGGCTGCCAGTACCGTGCATCACAAGTGAAAAGCCCAGTCAGAGATTTGGAGCTGTGTTTGTTTTGCTTCAAAAGCCAGAGGGGGAGCAGCTATGCTCCCCTTGGAGCCAGCAACAGGAGCGATGTGACCGTGTGGACCACCGCGAGTGGCCGCCTCTGCCGCTCAGTGTGGGGAATCAAGGGAATCATGCCATCATGAGCCAGGGAACAGGAGTATCCTGCAGACACAGGCATGCCTCTGGTGCAGCTCATCTCTGTGAGATCTCTCAGTCCCAACCCGCCGGCTCTGCTGGATTCCAGTGGCCAAGCCCAGGGCAGGCACTTCACACGTCACGTCCCTGTTTCTACCACAGGGGCTGGGAAGTGAGCAACATAGAATTACACTTTCCAGAATCCTGTATTTGTGATTTGTTAAGTTGGTCTACTCCTCAGTCAGTTAACAACAGAGAGGGGTATAATTCTCAAATCTTTCTAATTATCCCCACGGCTATAAAACATTTAGGACCTTTCATTCTCTCTAGAACATGATCTACCCTGTTTTAAAAGATAAATTAAGAGATGGCCATTGTATGATGAAAAAATAGCCCTGGTGACAATGTTCTGGACAGCTCTGCCAGAGCAGCCTCTGAATTATGGGAACACCATTTATGGGGAACCACATGGGGAGCAGGAGCTAATTTGGGCATCAATAAGTCCATTGTTTCTATCTGGGAATTTTATTTTTCCATAGAAATTCTTTAAAAGGGCCAAAGCATTCAGAGCCACTTGGGGTCTGTACAGCAGACAGTAACTGGGGGCAGTCAGTTGGGGGGAGGCACTGAGAGGAGCCCCCGGCTGGAATGAGTCAGGAGATCTGTGCACGAGAACCATCAGCTCCTATTGGGAAGCGAGTCAGTTCATCTCTGGCCCCTGGGATATTCATCTGTAAAATGGGCACAGGAATTCCTGGCCTACTCACAATGCTGTCACACTGATCAAATCAGAAATGAGGATAAAAAGAAATGCAAAAGCTGTTACGAACGTCTTTTGAGATGTTGGAAAGGTATAGAAAAAAGATATGCTCTGATGCTGTCACTCTGAAAGAGGTAATACCATGTCTGTGTATTAAGGGCGCCCAGAGTTAGTGAGAGCTGTTTAAATGCTCTGAGCCGGCGGCGTGAACTGGCAGCCTGCCTTCCGTGAGCTGCGGATGGCGGCAAAGAGAGGCCCCGTTACATGCCCCTCCTGGGTCTGAAGTCTGTGCCTAAACAGGATTAGGCAATGTTTTGAGAGTCAGTTCCAGATCTCTTGAATTGCTTATGAGACATTTTGTTTATTAAATAATTTCCTGAACTCAGCCAGGTTTCGGTGACTCATGGGTTCATGCAAACATATGTATGACATTTAGAATTAGAGAATTAGCAGGGCAGAGACCATCTAATTCACCTGTGTTTTATAGGTGAGGACACTGGGTGCCAGGAAGTCTAAATGACTTCTGTGGAGCTGTATGATATGTCCACGTGAAAGCTGGGCTTAGAACCCAGACCTCCAGGATTCCCAGCTCAGTGTTCTTGCTTTTGAACACATTTTCCATGAATATTCTGCTTACATATTCTGTTTCATGGTCAGCACTAAATCCTTGGAAGAAAGTAAGAATGATTTTTTCCCCTATGATTTCAAGGTAAGAGAAACATTTTATAATTGCAATGCATTGTGCTTTTAAGAATGTACCAGTCTCTGTTCAATTTATAGGTCATAAAGTGTTTTTAAATACATTAATCTTTACAATTCAGGTGAAGTCTGTTAATAACACTAGATATGGAAACCACCAAGTGGGAGGAAGTGGCTTAGTCAAAACTGGGACTGAAGAAAGACTGGGTTTTCAATTCCTCTCCTGGAGATTTTTTGTGCTGCATGAAAGTTGCTACCTCAGTGTTTTTAAGTAGGAGCAACTCTTAGTCATGGAAAGGAGACTTCCTACCCCTCACCTTAGGCTTAGGCCCAGTGTCTCCTTAGATGCTGCCTTCTTGCAGGTGGCCTGGTGGTCCAGTGGGCTGAGCTTTCAGTTCAACAGACCCCACTCACCAAAGAAAGGGCCTCACTGAATGATCAGTAGTAGTGATGATAATAAAAATAAAGTTGGTGCTTATCAGTTACTTATTCATTCCAGGTTCTGTTCTAGGTAGTTTACAAGTCTTAGCTGATTTGATATTCTTGGAAAGCCTAGGAAGTAGGCACTATTATTATCTCAGTTTTACAGACAGTGCACCTGAGGCACAGAGAGGTTAAGTGACTTGCTCCAGCTAACACAGCTAGAAAATTGCCAGTATGTAAAATTTGCATTTTCCTTTTTTTCTTATTAGAAGTGCTTACAATTATTGTTGTCCTTTAACCTGAGCTGTTCAGTTTTTTTTACTTTGGGCAAAGATCCTCTTGTCCTTAAACCTCTGTTTCTAAGCTGTAAAACAATTGGTCTGAACCAGTTGATCTCTAGAGTTCTCTCTAGTTCTTTACATCTAGCGGTCTACACACCGCATGTCCTACTTCACGCTGTGTGGACCTAGGCTGAGTTATCATGCCCTATTTACCCTTTCCTGCTCTACCTGACCCTGTTTGCAGGGGTAAACAAGTCACATACCATTACTGTTTTTATTTATCTACCAAACATCAGGTGTGCTGACCCTTCAAAACATTTTGGGAAAAGCAGGGGAAGGAAATAACCACTCCTTTTCTCCTTCCTCCCACTTTACTTCTGAAAATACCCATTTAGCAAACCCTTCCCCCAACAGTAATACAAAGTCCTCCACTAAGCAACAGAAGGGTCCAGATCCTTTCCCTTGTCCAACATGTTCATGCAGACAAAGACAAGGTTAAAGGAGCATGAGCATGAGCTGAAGTGGGGACATAGGAAGGTGAACCCCCAAGTAAACATCAGACTCATGTACAAGGCTCAGAACAGACCATGCGCCCCACGGGCGTGATGTTGGTGTGTGTTCAGGGCGCACTGTATTATTCGAATTTGAGGTCTTTCAACATGAGCCACTGC
Organism: Manis javanica; assembly: GCF_040802235.1. Classification (NCBI taxonomy): domain Eukaryota; kingdom Metazoa; phylum Chordata; class Mammalia; order Pholidota; family Manidae; genus Manis; species Manis javanica. The sequence goes on along the minus strand of NC_133170.1, from coordinate 381,460 downwards.
AAGGCCACCCCCTTGTGCCCCGGCATGGGACAGTCCAGAAATTCTCTCTGTCTGTCACCTGGCATGTGCAGCTGTGAGTTCAGTGGTACACTCCGGGGGAACTCGGACAGAATCATCACAAATTACAATTTCCTTGTAATTGACTCAGAATCAGTGAGTTTTTAAAAACAATTAAAGAGGTTGAAATTTGCACCTTTTTACATATGAAAAAGTTTTACGAGGTGCCTTTACCAAGCCTTGAAATAAAACCCAGTACAGGGGCAAAAGAAAAGTTCTAAACCCAATAGATGGATGGATTCTGAAAAAAATAAGAATAATTGTTTATGTGGTATTTGGCATTCTAACCAGACGGGGTTAAATCCCTGCTCAAGTTGGTGCATTTTCTTCCCTATGAAGTAAGTGCTCAGGTATGTCCAGTGATGGTTCTCCGCACACACCTAGCTCTTCCTTTATGGCGCATGTCTCCACCTGCCTGCAGCCTGATCCCCCATATGTCGCTTCTGACTCTAAATAACCATGATCACTCATGATGAGGTGACAGGTTAATGAGATGGCTGTGACATGTTGAGGAAGTTCTGTTCTGCTTATGAAGATGGGACTATCTCATTTATAATGTAACTTTTGTCTTTTGACAGAGGGCAAGGGCCTCATATCACTTTTTGCTCTGTGTTTTCATGATGGGTGTTAGTCAAGGACTTAGTTCTTCCACCATGGAAAGGCAGGTCTAACGTGGGGATGCCAGGGCTGGGGGACAGGTGGGTGTTTCTTCCTGTGTCTCCCACAGCCCTTTTGCAGAGAGAGGTGGGGAGCTGTCTCCGGGAAGAGAGAAAGGTTCATCCTCATGTCATGTAATTAACCTATTGCTTAGCAAATGCACAAGACTGATACGCACCTCAGTACCGATGCTCATGTCACTTTCTTCCTTCTTTCGTATGCGATTTTGTGACTCAGAGCTGGTCTCCATCAGTCAGGAAGGGGTGCGCATGCTGACTTTGGCGCGGGTCATTTTCTCCAGCAACAAGAGGGCCTGCTAAGCCCCTCTCACAGTGGCCTTAACCTAGGTCCTAGTTCGATCCAATAGCCAGAAGCAAAGGTAATTTTACTTGATGCATAATCACCATTTGAATTTTCTGCACCACTGTATTACAGTTAGAGGAAAACAAATCCTGCCATGTGTACATGGTTCCTGTCAAGGGTGTAACGCAGATGTCAACAGCATCCTTTTAAGTCAATATTTGCCAGGGAAAGCACACGGCGTTCTGTACTATTATTTGCCAAATTAATAAAAACATTGAATTTGCTACATATTTAAACACAAGCACTGTGAGGCACAACAGGAAAACAGCAGGCCTTTATTTTAATAAAATCAAATTCATGCATGCTCTGATAGGCAAAAAGTTTTATACTTTGTAGATCATGGATGGAGTTTTCTGCCCAGTATCTCATGGGGAAAAACAGCTTTAAATACTTCATTGGAAAGTGAAATTGTATCTTTATTGGATTTCCTGCAGATGAAACTGAATAGATGAATAATATATATGTCTTATGCCAATAAAAAAAGCCCTATGATCTACACAGCTGTGACTGACACGAGCCAATTGACGCTTGAAAGTAAAGAAGATGGAAAATGAAAGAATAAATGGTGGAAAATTCCACGGCTCAAATCCCAGCACTCTCTCAGGGACGGGAGTGTTCCTGGCGCTCCCGAGAGGCCTCTGTTGAGTGTTGGCATCTTGCCTTACCTCAGTTTCAAGACAGAATGTAAACCACTGTTTTTAGGCAGTGTCCCTGCTCTCTGAAGGGGACTCCATTAGATTTGCTGGGACTTTCTGGTCACACCTATTTCCCTAAATTCGAGTGCATGGGTAATGTTTCAAAAGTGTTGGGCATTAATGCTCTTAGTGGAAAGAGCAGTCCCCTTGCTGGGAGGTCCACTGCCAGGTTCCTTGCTGTGGGACTCCTGCAGTGAGGCAGGAGGGATGCTCTTGTATCTATGAACACTTTGGTGAGAATTCTGGCTACTTGCATACTCCACAGGTAATAGTAAGGAGTATCATCGAAGTTCATTTGCTGTGGAAGTGAGGGCGACTGCCAGCAGGTGGGTGTGGTGGGCCGGCTGGGCTGGGCACTGCAGGGGCCTGTGTGTCCCTTTGTCTTTCTCTGTGTGCAGAAGTTTCAAGGGCAGGTCGGACAATGCTGGTTGTACATAAAACCTGGGAGTTTAAAATTACTTTTATTTTTTGTGCTGCTGTGCACAATCTGATTTTCTATGTACCTGAAGTATTTTTGAACCAAAACCTAAATTATCAAAGAGAACATGTAATAAATCTAATTACTTACTTTCTTGTTTATTAGAAAGCAATGGAAGATTTTTGGGGGAGCGTTTGTTTTTAAAATATTCACTCAGGCTTCTGGAGTTTGAATTTCTCTTTTCAAGTACTTAGAGATTGTGTGTGTGATACAGAAACGTCTGTTTTAAGGACAGTTAAAAGATCCTTTAGCATAAATAGCATGAGTATAGGCGGGAGCCAAGATGGCGGTGTGAGTAGAGCAGTGGAAATCTCCTCCCAAAAACACATAGAGCTATGAAAATATAACAAAGAAAAATCTTCCTAAAATAGAGACCACAGGACACAGGACAACATCCAGACCACATCCACACCTGCAAGAACCCAGCGCCTTGTGAAGGGGGTAAGATACAAGCCCCAGCCCGGCGGGACCCGAGCGCCCCTCCCCCCGGCTCCCGGCGGGTGGAGAGAAACCGGAGCAGTTTTTTTTTTTTGGCGAGCGCTTTTTGGAAGCCTTAGAGGGACGGGCCCCCGTTGCTGGGGAGGCAGGGTGGCGGGACCGGTGAGGAGGTGCCTGGGAACGGCGCCGGAGGACAAAGAATATCCCGCGTTTCTCCCTGCGAGACCTGGGGGCGGGTGCCTGAGACCGGTGCCTGAGGACGGAGGAGGTCGCGCGTTTTTCCCCTTTTTTTTTTTTTTTCTCTTTTTGGCAAGCGCTTTTTGGAAGCCTTGAAGGGACGGGGACCCCAGTGCTAGGGAGGCACGGTGGCGGGACTGGTGAGCGGGTGGCTGGGACCGGCGCCTGAGGACAAAGAATATCCCCCGTTTTTCCCTGCGGGACCGGTGGGAGGGTGCCTGAGACCGGCACTTGAGGACAGAGGAAATCGCGCGTTTTTCCCCTTTTTTTTTTCTCTTTTCTGCGAGTGCTTTTTGGAAGCCTAAAAGGGACAGGGACCCCGGTGCTAGGGAGGCAGGGCGGCGGGACTGGTGAGCGGGTGCCTGGGACCGGCACCTGAGGACAAAGAATATCCCGCATTTTTCCCTGTGGGACCGGTGGGTGGGTGCCTGAGACCAGCACCTGAGGACGGAAGAAATCGCGCGTTTTTCCCTTTTTTTTTTTCTCTTTTTGCCAAGTGCTTTTTGGAAGCCTTGAAGGGACAGGGACCCCGGTGCTAGGGAGGCAGGGCAGCGGGACTGGTGAGCGGGTGCGTGGGACCAGTGCCTGAGGACCAAGAATATTGAGCGTTCCTTCCCTGCGGGACCGGTGGGTGGGTGCTTTTTGGAAGCCTTGAAAGGACAGGGACCCTGGTGCTAGGGAGACAGGGCAGCAGGACCAGTGCGCGGGTGCCTGGAACCGGCACCTGAGGAAAAAAAAAAAATCGCGTGTTTTTTCTTTTTTTTTTCCTTTCTGTTCCCTCTCTCATTGTTGCTGTTGTTGTTTTGGTTTGGAGAGTGCTTTTTGGAAATCTTAAAGGGGCAGGACAGGTCACTTAGACCAGAAGCAGGGAATCTGGGGATCTCTGGGCACTCTAACCCCCTGGGCAGCAGGGAGCACAGAGGCCCCTTACGGAGATAAATAGTCTCCTGGCTGCTCCCCCTCTAACGGGGCTCCACCATTTTGGAGGAACAGCCCCAGCCAGGCCAAGCCCACAGCAACAGTGGAGATAAACCCCAAAGCAACTGGGCAGGAAGCAGAAGCCCTGTCTGCGCACAGCTGCCCAGCACTAGAGGTCGCTATTCTCCCAGGAAAAGGCTACAAACCAACAAGAAGGGAAGCTCTTCCAGCGGTCACTTGTACCAGCTCTGCAGACTATCTCTATCACCATGAAAAGGCAAAACTACAGGCAGACAAAGATCACAGAGACAACACCTGAGAAGGAGACAGACCTAACTAGTCCTCCTGAAAAAGAATTCAAAATAAAAATCATGAACATGCTGACAGAGATGCAGAAAAAAATGCAAGAGCAATGGGATGAGATGCAGAGAAAAATGCAAGAGCAGTGGGATGAGATGCAGAGAAAAATGCAAGAGCAGTGGGATGAAGTCCGGAAGGAGATCACAGATGTCAGGAAAGAGATCACAGAAGTGAAACAATCCCTGGAAGGATTTATAAGCAGAATGGATAAGATGCAAGAGGCCATTGAAGGAATAGAAGCCAGAGAACAGGAACGTATAGAAGCTGACATAGAGAGAGATAAAAGGATCTCCAGGAATGAAACAACACTAAGAGAAATATGTGACCAATACAAAAGGAAAAACATTCGTATTATAGGGATACCAGAAGAGGAAGAAAGAGGAAAAGGGATAGAAAGTGTCTTTGAAGAAATAATTGCTGAAAACTTCCCCAAACTGGGGGAGGAAATAATCGAACAGACCATGGAATTATACAGAACCCCCAACAGAAAGGATCCAAGGAGGACAACACCAAGACACATAATAATTAAAATGGCAAGGATCAAGGACAAGGAAAGAGTTTTAAAGGCAGCTAGAGAGAAAAAGGTCACCTATAAAGGAAAACCAATCAGGCTAACATCAGACTTCTCAACAGAAACCCTACAGGCCAGAAGAGAATGGCATGATATACTTAATGCAATGAAACAGAAGGGCCTTGAACCAAGGATACTGTATCCAGCACGACTATCATTTAAATATGAGGGTGGGATCAAACAATTCCCAGACAAGCAAAAGCTGAGGGAATTTGCTTCCCACAAACCACCTCTACAGGGCATCCTACAGGGACTGCTCTAGATGGGAGCACCCCTAAAAAGAGCACAGAACAAAACACACAACATATGAAGAATGGAGGAGGAGGAATAAGAAGGGAGAGAAGAAAAGACTCTCCAGACAGTGTATATAACAGCTCAATAAGCGAGCTAAGTTAGGCAGTAAGATACTAAAGAAGCTAACCTTGAACCTTTGGTAACCACGAATCTAAAGCCTGCAATGGCAATAAGTACATATCTTTCAATAGTCACCCTAAATGTAAATGGACTTAATGCACCAATCAAAAGACATAGAGTAATAGAATGGATAAAAAAGCAAGACCCATCTATATGCTGCTTACAAGAAACTCACCTTAAACCCAAAGATAAGCATAGACTAAAAGTCAAGGGATGGAAAAACATATTTCAGGCAAACAACAGTGAGAAGAAAGCAGGGGTTGCAGTACTAATATCAGACAAAATAGACTTCAAAACAAAGAAAGTAACAAGAGATAAAGAAGGCCACTACATAATGATAAAGGGCTTAGTCCAACAAGAGGATATAACCATTCTAAATATATATGCACCCAATACAGGAGCACCAGCATATGTGAAGCAAATACTAACAGAACTAAAGAGGGAAATAGACTGCAATGCATTCATTGTAGGAGACTTCAACACACCACTCACCCCAAAGGATAGATCCACCGGGCAGAAAATAAGTAAAGACACACAGGCACTGAACAACACACTAGAACAGATGGACCTAATAGACATCTATAGAACTTTACATCCAAAAGCAACAGGATATACATTCTTCTCAAGTGCACATGGAACATTCTCCAGAATAGACCACATACTAGCTCACAAAAAGAGCCTCAGTAAATTCCACAATATTGAAATTCTACCAACCAATTTTTCAGACCACAAAGGTATGAAAGTAGAAATAAATTCTACAAAGAAAACAAAAAGGCTCACAAACACATGGAGGCTTAACAACATGCTACTAAATAATCAATGGATCAATGAACAAATCAAAATAGAGATCAAGGAATATATAGAAACAAATGACAACAACAACACTAAGCCCCAACTTCTGTGGGATGCAGCGAAAGCAGTCTTAAGAGGAAAGTATATAGCAATCCAGGCACACTTGAAGAAGGAAGAACAATCCCAAATGAATAGTCTAACATCACAATTATTAAAACTGGAAAAAGAAGAACAAATGAGGCCTAAAGTCAGCAGAAGGAGGGACATAATAAAGATCAGAAAAGAAATAAACAAAATTGAGAAGAATAAAACAATAGCAAAAATCAACGAAACCAAGAGCTGGTTCTTTGAGAAAATAAACAAAATAGATAAGCCTCTAGCCCAACTTATTAAGAGAAAAAGAGAGTCAACACAAATCAACATAATCAGAAATGAGAATGGAAAAATCACGACAGACTCCACAGAAATACAAAGAATTATTAAAGACTACTATGAAAACCTATATGCCAACAAGCTGGAAAACCTAGAAGAAATGGACAACTTCCTAGAAAAATACAACCTCCCAAGACTGACCAAGGAAGAAACACAAAAGTTAAACAAACCAATTACAAGCAAAGAAATTGAAACAGTAATCAAAAAACTACCCAAGAACAAAACCCCGGGGCCGGACGGATTTACCTCGGAATTTTATCAGACACACAGAGAAGACATAATACCCATTCTCCTTAAAGTGTTCCACAAAATAGAAGAAGAGGGAATACTCCCAAACTCATTCTATGAAGCCAACATCACCCTAATACCAAAACCAGGCAAAGACCCCACCAAAAAAGAAAATTACAGACCAATATCCCTGATGAACGTAGATGCAAAAATACTCAATAAAATATTAGCAAACAGAATTCAACAGTATATCAAAAGGATCATACACCATGACCAAGTGGGGTTCATCCCAGGGATGCAAGGATGGTACAACATTCGAAAATCCATCAACATCATCCACCACATCAACAAAAAGAAAGACAAAAACCACATGATCATCTCCATAGATGCTGAAAAAGCATTTGACAAAATTCAACATCCATTCATGATAAAAACTCTCAGCAAAATGGGAATAGAGGGCAAGTACCTCAACATAATAAAGGCCATATATGATAAACCCACAGCCAGCATTATACTGAACAGCGAGAAGCTGAAAGCATTTCCACTGAGATCGGGAACCAGACAGGGATGCCCACTCTCCCCACTGTTATTTAACATAGTACTGGAGGTCCTAGCCACGGCAATCAGACAAAACAAAGAAATACAAGGAATCCAGATTGGTAAAGAAGAAGTTAAACTGTCACTATTTGCAGATGATATGATACTGTACATAAAAAACCCTAAAGACTCCACTCCAAAACTACTAGAACTGATATCGGAATACAGCAAAGTTGCAGGATACAAAATCAACACACAGAAATCTGTAGCTTTCCTATACACTAACAACGAATCAATAGAAAGAGAAATCAGGAAAACAATTCCATTCACCATTGCATCAAAAAGAATAAAATACCTAGGAATAAACCTAACCAAGGAAGTGAAAGACTTATACTCTGAAAACTACAAGTCACTCTTAAGAGAAATTAAAGGGGACACTAATAAATGGAAACTCATCCCATGCTCATGGCTAGGAAGAATTAATATCGTCAAAATGGCCATCCTGCCGAAAGCAATATACAAATTTGATGCAATCCCTCTCAAATTACCAGCAACATTCTTCAATGAATTGGAACAAATAATTCAAAAATTCATATGGAAACACCAAAGACCCCGAATAGCCAAAGCAATCCTGAAAAAGAAGAATAAAGTAGGGGGGATCTCACTCCCCAACTTCAAGCTCTACTACAAAGCCATAGTAATCAAGACAATTTGGTACTGGCACAAGAACAGAGCCACAGACCAGTGGAACAGATTAGAGACCCCAGAAATTAACCCAAACATATATGGTCAATTAATATTTGATAAAGGAGCCATGGACATACAATGGCAAAATGACAGTCTCTTCAACAGATGGTGCTGGCAAAACTGGACAGCTACATGTAGGAGAATGAAACTGGACCATTGTCTAACCCCATATACAAAGGTAAACTCAAAATGGATCAAAGACCTGAATGTAAGTCACGAAACCATTAAACTCTTGGAAAAAAACATAGGCAAAAACCTCTTAGACATAAACATGAGTGATCTCTTCTTGAACATATCTCCCCGGGCAAGGAAAACAACAGCAAAAATGAGCAAGTGGGACTACATTAAGCTGAAAAGCTTCTGTACAGCGAAAGACACCATCAATAGAACAAAAAGGAACCCTACAGTATGGGAGAATATATTTGAAAATGACAGATCTGATAAAGGCTTGACGTCCAGAATATATAAAGAGCTCACACGCCTCAACAAACAAAAAACAAATAACCCAATTAAAAAATGGGCAGAGGAACTGAACAGACAGTTCTCCAAAAAAGAAATACAGATGGCCAAGAGACACATGAAAAGATGCTCCACATCGCTAATTATCAGAGAAATGCAAATTAAAACTACAATGAGGTATCACCTCACACCAGTAAGGATAGCTGCCATCCAAAAGACAAACAACAACAAATGTTGGCGAGGCTGTGGAGAAAGGGGAACCCTCCTACACTGCTGGTGGGAATGTAAATTAGTTCAACCATTGTGGAAAGCAGTATGGAGGTGCATCAAAATGCTCAAAACAGACCTACCATTTGACCCAGGAATTCCACTCCTAGGAATTTACCCTAAGAACGCAGCAATCAAGTTTGAGAAAGACAGATGCACTCCTATGTTTATCGCAGCACTATTTACAATAGCCAAGAATTGGAAGCAACCTAAATGTCCATCTGTAGATGAATGGATAAAGAAGATGTGGTACATATACACAATGGAATACTACTCAGCCATAAGAAGTGGAAAAATCCAACCATTTGCAGCAACATGGATGGAGCTGGAGAGTATTATGCTCAGTGAAATAAGCCAAGCGGAGAAAGAGAAATACCAAATGATTTCACTCATCTGAGGAGTATAGGAACAAAGGAAAAACTGAAGGAACAAAACAGCAGCAGAATTACAGAACCCAAAAATGGACTAACAGGTACCAAAGGGAAAGGAACTGGGGAGGATGGGTGGGCAGGGAGGGATAAGGGGGGGGAAGAAGAAGGGGGGTATTAAGATTAGCACGCATGGGGGGGGAGGGAGAAAGGGGAGGGTGGGCTGCACAACACAGAGAGGACAAGTAGTGACTCTACAACATTTTGCTAAGCTGATGGACAGTAACCGTAATGTGGTTGTTAGGGGGGACCTGATATAGGGGAGAACATAGTAAACATAGTATTCTTCAGGTAAGTGTAGATTAAACATTTAAAAAAAAAAAAAGAAAGAAAGAAAGAAAAGGGGGATTACTCCTTAACAGGATAAAACTATTGGTAAATCAAAGATCAATGCATGCTTTAAATATCCTTAATGTTGATCACTTAAAGGGTGTCAGATGATCAGCTATGGAGGTACTCTTTTCTGATAATATTCCTTTCTCTTAATTAAAAAAAAAAAAAAAAAAGCAGTTACTGTGTGCTGACCTCCAATGAGTTCTGCACAGTGGTATAGAGGGCATGTCAAAGTGTGGGCAAAGGGTCTGTTTGTTTCTACGCAGAAGATCAAGGCCTAGCTTGGATACCCAGAAAATGAACTAAGATACGATATGAGGAGGAGCTTCCGGCATCAGCACTCTCTGGAGGACTCGTGCCGGGGGATGATCATCAAAAAGCCTCCACAGGGATCCGGACGATGCTGCGGTTGTGGCTGCATCCAGCCCACCATCTCCTGGACTTGCCATAAGAAGGAGGAGGGAGATGTCTAGGCTGGCATGTGCATACAGTGAGACAACGAATTTGACTGGATATGTACTGTTGGAACTCAACCAGGAGTTGGGAGGGGTGCAAGTTGTAGCACCCCAAAATCTCATGACTATAGACTATCTATGGTTAAAAGAACATATGGGATGTGAACAGATCCCAGAAATGGGCTGCTTTAATTTGTCTGATGGTTCAAGTACAGTTGGAAAATATCCATCATATCATAGATAAATTTTCACAAATGCCTAGGGTGCCTAAATGGTTTTCTTGGCTTCACTGGAGATGGCTGGTAATTATAGATTTGCTTTGTTTATGTCACCGTATTCCTATTATGTCAATATGTGTGTGCAAATTAGTTAGTAGTTTAAAACCTATACATACTTAAGGTACTATACAAGAAGATATGTCAAAGAAATAATCAATCCTCCCAAGTTTCCTTCATATGCTACATCTATAGCTTTTCTTCTTCCTTCCTAATTACAAACTTTAAATAGAATTCGTGCCTCATATCGAATTTACCGAGTATCATAATTCCTCCAGGTGGTAAAGATACCTCGAGACAAGTGCTGGGCATAGAAGCCACAGGGCATAAATCTGCAAAGAAGTAAAAAGCTAACCTTTGCAAACAATATGGCTTCTCTCTCACTTACCAACTTTACATTTCCCTGTATGGCCCCGGAAGATGACTGGTTAGCCAGAGACGGGTAAGATTCCTCAAGGGAGGAACAACCTAAGACAGGCACAGTCGCAGGGGGGCCATCAGGTGAGAATTTGGGGATCAACAGAGGTGAGGCTCAGAACCTCACCCCCCCTGCTTTGAGAGAAATCTTCTGCATCCGTGGATGTCTTGCTGCCCTTGTCTAGCCTGGATTAATACTTAGTCCATAGGCACACACCTGATCATCTGATCATCTACATTTGCCTTCTTACAGCACTAAACTATGTTTTCTACCTTTATCTTGCATCTACCTACCACTTCAGCATTTTATTAAAAATAAAAATAATAATAATAATAGGAGAAATGTGGGATCAACATATAAATCAAGTACAAAAATCAAATGAATATTCATATTTGACCTGATGGTTTATAGGTCATATTGCATGATCAAAACCGAAAGTTTCTGTGATGACTGCCCTTGTACTGTTCACCATGTAAGAATTTATTCACTCTGTAAGAATTCGTTCACCATGTAAGAACTTGTTCGTTATGCTTCAGAAGATTGGAGACTGACGAGAATTAGGCTTGAGATGGATTAATGATTGTACATTGAGCATTGACCCCCCTATACTGAATTTTATTGTTGTTAACAACCATTTGATCAATAAATATGAGAGATGCCCTCTCAAAAAAAAAAAAAAAAAAAAAAAAAAAAAAAGGGGAAGAAAAAAAAAAAAAATAAAAATAAATAAATAGCATGAGTATAAATAGCAGTATATACAGTATAATTATAAGCTAATAGAGACTTATTACTTCTTCAGAATATAGAAATATTTCTTACTGGCTTATCACTGTGTTTTAAATGCCTGCTATAAATTACAAAATTGAATTTGCTCTAAAGTTTTCCAATATAGAAAGGATTCTGAGAAAAGCATCAGTGTTCAAAATATGCCCGGGGAAGGGGGAGAGGATGGAGGTGGGAAGGCAGAGCAGGGGAAGGGGAAGAAGAGGCACAGGCTTCCGGGTATGAATAAGCCAGTCCCGGCCATGTGCGGCACAGCATAGGGAACACAGCCGATAGCGTGATCGCTTGGTGTGGTTACGACGGGAACTAGACTTACGGGGAACATTCCGTAATGTATAAAATACTGACTCACTATGATGCACACCCAGACAGACAGGATGCTATGTGTCGGTGCTGCAGTGCAGCGGCCGTGTGCACGGTCGGTGGCTGCGGCAGAGCCTGAGCACCCACCCCACAGCCTTTGTGCTCAGGACTGGGACACGCCTGTTAGGGGTGCCGATGGGGGATGGCTCCCCTGGCACGTGAGACGTTTAGTGCGGTCAGGCCGCGTGCTTCTGTTTGGCTGCAGTAGGTCCCACAGCCCAGGCTCTGAGGAGAGTGTTAAAGTGAGTGTTCACGGTATAAAGTATTTTCCTTTAAAATGGTTGGGAAAGACTTTCTTAAAAGTTGTCTCTTCTTGAAATTTAGACGTCTGACAAGATGCAGTCGAATGATTTCCCTTTGATCTAATAAGGTGTATGACTCATGGGATGAAATGCCTTTGCTGATAAAGAATGTGGCCACTGAGGAATTTGAACCAGTAAGGAAAGCACGGTGTGCATGGCTTTTAGTGACACAGTGACACAGTATGACTTAGGAATTTCTTTTGGTGGGAAGTTACAGAGAGTGACTTAAGAAATAGAGAATTAGTGAGAGCGATCCTGAAGGCTCTCACAGGCTTGAGGATGAGGGGAGGCGCATGGCGATCTAGAGGTCATGCAGATGACTCCCACTGGGACACTGGATCGGCACCAGCATCCCAGCTCTTGGGAGAAGAAGGTCTTTTGGGGCCCGTGTGGGTCAGGGTCCCTCCTGGATCTGACTGCTAGGGTGAGAGGGCCAGGACCATGCACAGACCTGGCTTCTAGGGCCCCACACGGTCGTGTAGCAGAGCAGCCGCAGCGAGAGGTGTTGTGTTTAGGAATTACAGCTTACAAGTTCTCTGTGGACTGTTTATATATATCCAGGTAATTAAAAATCTAGTAGTTTCTTACACACCCCGTAGCTGTAGGTGGCATAGTTGTGCAGGATTATTACAATTAGTTTCAAGGGCCATCACCTTCGCTAGCATTGCCTGACCCTCCTGTCGCAAACAGAGACATGATGACTGGGAAATAGCACGTAGCACAGGGTCAGCGAGTGAGCATGGACGCTCAGAGGCCTGTGCCATCAACATGCTGATCTGTGCACGCCTTCGCTTCACCTTTGCGCACTCAAGAGACCCTGTTAGTTCATTCACTGGTTTGATTCATCTTTTTGGGTGTCCTGTTTGTGTCAGCCTCTGTATTAATCCCCAGGAACACAACAGTAAGCTTGTCACGCTCTGGATCCCAAAGATTTTCCCGAGTCTAGAAGGCAGTTCTGTTCAGTGGATTCGAGTGAGTTTAGGGTAAGTCAGAGACCCTAGGGAAGCACAGTTTAGAGAAACCAGCACAGGTTTCAGGGTCTGGCTGCCAGGGAGGACTTCCTGGGAGAGTAATCAGGACGAAAGTAGCAATGTGGAGTTGGGAGAGGGTAGACGGAGGCAGTGAAAGAGCGGTTCAGCCAGAACATGTAAAATCCCGCAGTAGGGGGCATTTTCCCCTAGGAGAACGGCACCTGGGACGGTACGGATCACAGAGGGCAGGGGGGCAGCTGTCACCAGGTGAAGCTAGAGCCAGATGATGAAAGGTCTGGTGACCTACATGAAGGACTTCATTTTTCAGGATGGTGTGGTCTTATTAAATAGGGGATACACGATCATATTTTTGAATCATAACTGTGGAGACTGGACTATAGCAGGTAAGACTGGAGACGGGGACGTCAGTCAGAATAACAGGAGCCCAAGAGAAGGAGCAGTGGGTTCCACCAAACTGGTGCTGATGGTGGTGGAAGGAAGGCGGTGAGAGGAGAGATTGATAGGATGCGTCTCTTGCTGGGAAATGTGGAGTTGTGGGTGAGGAGTGGGGACGAGGACTGGGCCAGGCTTCGGGAGCAGGCGGCCGGGGGACAGCAGGGACAGTGACTGGGATGAAGAGCAGGTGTTTAGGACAAGGTGTACATTAAATGCTCACGTTACAGCTAAATGGAGGTGCCCAGTAGTCATCGCAGGTCTGAGAAGAGGGTCTGCCTGGAGATGTGTATTAGGGAGTCAGAGTAGATGGGAGGTGCCGAGAGAGGGGATACAGAGAGCTGCTGTTGCTTCTCCCAGCCTTGCTGGGGCCCCAAAATCGCGATGCCATAAAGACATGGGGTTTCATAGCCTCCTTAGGGGATCTGATACTGGCACCTTTGAGAACCAGCTCTGGAGACACTGAGACAGACTGTGTGAGCCAGGGAAGGTGCCCTTTGGCAAAGTCCTGCTGCTATAAAGGCCAAGAAGACATCGTCTTCCCTACAGAGTATCGTGTGCAAATGGGCTGTTAGGAGTGAGAACAGTCTCTGGGGCCTGCTTTCCATCCTTACGCATGGAGCTCTGACCACTCACCCGGACACACGGCTTCTCCTCACCAGGGCTGGGGCCACGTAGCTGGAATGCCTAGACGCCACTGGTTATATCTTAGCCCCTCTGTACACCCAGCTCATTGCTGCGGCCTAGCAAGTGGCGGCGCTCAGGAATATTCATGGACTGTGTAGAAGTCTGTGCTGGACTTGCCTGCCCTGGACCTAGGGCTTCCTCCTGTGCACTCATGTCCCGTCTTCTCAGACTGGGGGTAGGGTGTCAGCAGGCGAGACTGGGGCAAGGCCCATGCCTTCTTAAGCTCTTGTTTCCCTGTATGAAGGGCTTGGAAGTTCTCTGGCGCTTGGGATCCCAGAATGTGGGAAAGACTCCCAAAACTCTATCAACAAATCTTTATCCTCAATTTTTGTTTGATTTCGTCCTTATGTTAATCAGTTTTAAAACTTATTAGTGAAAGGTTACAGCCAGGGGAGGAAATAGCATTAATGGCTATATCAGTCAGGCTCCCTGTGGTTGCAAATGAGATAGACATCTAACCCCAAGTGGCTTAAACAATGCAAAGTACAGCTCTGGTCTGGCTTTGTATCCTGCTCAGCAATGGGCTGTGAGGGGTTATGCTTGTCAATTTTGGTTCCACTTCCTGTGGGTTGATTCTATTCTTCTATGGTTGCAGGATAGTTACTGGGAACTATAAAGTCTTTCCAAGTTGAAATCCCACAGGAAAAAAGGGGGAGATGTTTTATTGTAGCATCTCTGCTGAAGTCTCCCTGCCTCTGATGGAGTCATCTGGCCATCCAGAGCATGTAAGATGAAGCACGGGGAAATGCTGTTTGCCTAGATTGGACCTAAGCTCTGCTCTGAGCCCAAGGTACACGGGCTGACCTGGGGGTACAGGTTGTTTATCCAGGGGAAATACTGGGAGAAGAGTGAGTGAATGCTCATAGCAAAAAACAACTGATGGCCTTCGATCTCTTGTTCTTATTCTGAACCCGGGCAGACGGTAGCAATCGATCACAGTACCTTTTCTCAGTACCTGGACACGGCAGCCTTGTCAAGGCGGCAGTCGGCCGCCGACAGCCCCCAGGGCCGCAAGCAGCTGAGCATTGGCGGTGACACAGGAAGATCGGATCATCCTCTGAGAAAACCACGCCTCTCCTTGGGGGGGTGGGGGGTCCAGGCAGGAGTGGATTCTGTGGTGTGGCTGGAACTGCTCGCCGATGAGCACCTTTTTGTTGGCACCCTTTTTTGTTTCTTTCTCTGTGTACTAGCTTATTAATAAGAAATATTTTGTTTATAGGTTCTGAGAAACTCTGGAGTTGTGGAGTAGTCATAAATTTGTACTTCTCAGGGTGGACATTAAAAGCACTGGGAAACATTTTGTGACTCCAGTGGGCACAACACGGCCAAAGTAACACATATTCCCTACAAGAAGCGTGTGAAGCATAAACAGGTGAAATCAGGCCCAACGCATGGGATTCTTCCTGGGGCCCCAGGGCCAGGATTTCAGGAATTCTGAGTCCGAACCCTGACGCCTTACCGCTGTCACCCAGGACTGGTGCTGAGTGGCCACCCGGGTGACCACAGGAGCCCCAGCAGACCCTGCCTCCTGGTCCCCCATCCAGATGCTTGGCTCGCTCAGGCCAGAAATTCTGGAGCTAAGCATTCATTTTTGGGATTTTAAAGCTTTTCTCGCTTTGCCCCCTCCTGAAGAACAGGCTGTGAGGGCAGCAGCAGGAGGTGGGGTTGTCATTTGAGGGCAGGTTTCATTAGATGGGAAGCGGGGAAAGGGGGAGGGGGTGGGTGCCAGAAGATGGAAGGGTCCATGAAGAGGCGGCCGGGAGAGCTGTGGGAAGTGCCACCTCCCTCGGCGCTGCGAGGGCGCCTCCAGGAGCCGGTGTGTTCGCCCCGTCCTCCCACCCACCTTGAGTTAACAGCCATTCATCGAGTGTCTGTAGGCAAGGCGCTGGTGGGGACGCAGACGTGTGCCTTCTGACTGAGGCATCTTGATTACTTCATTGTAAAAGAAAAATCGTAATGTTGCCGTGCTTTCCAGTGTTTCAGGAGTTTTCAAGGTCATGATCCTAAAATTAGTCTATGATTACATCTTCTCTCTAGAAAAGTGTATTTTTTTCTCAATCAGAAAATGTACTTTCTCAAAATTCTTTGAAGGTCCAGCGGGTAAGCTGGTGTGATGATGCGGGAACGTTGCCCTTTGTACGCAGCGCACCCACACCCTGTGTAGAGTGCCGTCTGCCCCCTCCCGAGCCCTCTCACCCCCCACAGCTCCCCTGGCGCCGCCATCTCTCCCCTCCTCTCCGCCCCCCTCAGCCCCCTCTGGCCTCCCCGCCCTGATTCTCTCTCCCCTCTGTCCCCCCGCCCCCTGCTCCCTGTCTTTGCCTCGCCCCCCTGTGGGATTTTGTCTCATTTTTCCCTCTGCACACAGACCTCCGTGTGGTGAGGAAAAGGGGCTTTGGCTGGCACAGCTCTAGGCCCAGTCTTGACCCCACGCAGGGACACGAGAACCCCGCTCGCATCCCTCTGTGTGCCCCTGCAGTTCGCCTGGCTGGGGTCGCATCCACATTCTGGGTGGGTCACCCGAGCTGGGGTCACGCAGCCGCCCTGAGGCTCCAGCCAGAGTCACCATCCCGTCGGTTCCCCCAGAGCGAAGTGCAGGTGGGAGGGTGGGATACTGAGCAGGGAAAGCAAACGCAACAAAACAAAATGAAAGGCAGCATCTCCCCACCAGGGTCTGGAAGACAACTATGTTTGCGATCACCCACCCTAAGAAACACCTTGGGTCTTAAGTAACTTCTTCTGGATGAAATTCACTGAAGATAATCTAAAACCCATGAATACTTATTTTCATGCTCTCCTGATACATTTACATTGAATTCAAGTCATTCTGTCCTGGTGAAGGGAGTGGCTGACATGTCACTTAACACTTGGGGGCTGCGGCATCCCCTCTGGAGAACAGGGTGGACGGGATCAGGCAGTCAGTTCTGTCCCAAAGTACTGAAAGACCAATAGCAGAAATAGTTAAAGGATCAATTCAGTTCAACTTAATGAATACTTAGTGTGTACGTATTTTGTGCCAGGATCACCAAATTAAACTGTAACTATTCCAGGAAGAAAACAGTAAAATGAGTAGCTGATTCACATTTGAAAAGGCGGGGCTCTGCTAACCATACCTTCAGCACAAGTATTCGGACTTGGGATGGTGCTGGGGAGCCGGGAGCTGACCCCACAGAGAGGGTGAGCCAGGCACGCTCTCGGGGCCCGGGGTGGCGTGGGGTCCTGCAGCCACCAGGATGCGTGCTCCCTGGTCCCTCAGCTGTGGGCTGGTGACAGTAGCTTGCTTCCCCCTAGGGCTGCTCAGCCAATAGGATGTTCTCCCTCGATTCCCTGGGCCTGCTCTGTGAGGCGGGTCAGGATGACATCATCCCCAGTGAGCAGGGGGTCCTGGGAGGTGACGGGACCCACCCAGTGTCAAGGGCATCAGAGAGGGAGCAGGGCTCAAGCTGAGCCTTTCTGAGTGCAGACAGGTGATTTTCCCCACCGATCACTGCAACGTCCCCCCAGTTGAGGGGTGATGGGAGCCGGCACTGTGGGCGCCCTTCCGCCATGGCCTGCACGGTGTTGGTCTGCCCAGGTGCATCCTTCACTGGTTCCCAAACCTTCCTGCCTTTGTTCCCAGGGCGGGTATCATTTTAGGCAGTAGAACCCAAAGCTCCTGAATCTCGCAGTTCCCCTGGGGCACCTCAGGACCCTCTAACACCCCCACTTCCCCTCACACATGCACAGACCCTGTCCAGCCCCTTTCTGACTTCTGTAGCACTGTGACACTGTTACAGTTGGGTAGGTGGTCTCTGAGAGACAGGGCTGCACCTGTTAACCGAGGAGGCATCGGGCACAGGCTGCCAGCCACCTGCATGCAGACTGACAGTCTCTGCCGGCCCCGTGGAGAGTATGGAACAAAGAGGGCCTGAAGGAGGAATACTCCGTGGGTGGGAATGGCCCCTGCCTCGCTCAGTTATTGTCTGGGGCCTTGGGAAGGGCATGACCTTGGCTCAAAAGCTGAAGGAGCTGATGGCTGGTGGCTGTCAGCTCTCCACAGCCCTTGAAGCTGGGCCACGAGTCTTTTCTCAGAGGGACCTGAGTCGTGCATCTTATCTGTGCCGACGTTTCTGAGGTGCTGGTTTGCGCTGGTCATTGACTTGTTTCAAGTCAGTAGGTCCTTACCTCACGGCAGAGCGCAGCCTTACTACGAGTCAGGGCCTTGGCGCAAAACAAAACCCCCAAAGGAATATACATAAACATGGTTGGGGCCATTCCCTGAGTTCTTAAAACCCCTTCTGCAAAGCAGCACATGAGGTTTCCTATTAGATCATCGACTGAGTGGGGGAACCGAGTAACTGGGTGCCTATGGAATAGAAAAGTGAGTGTTCAAAACGGCCACAGAAGAGAATTGTTACTACCTCTTAGAGCAACCTGACAAGTTGGAACTCAGAACTAATGATGAACACGGGCTTTCTTTAAAATTTAATTAAGTTTCACACTTTCTGGGGTGTTAGACTACAGATATCTAGTGTATCAATGGAAACAGATCATTAAGGGTTATTCCTTGGAGGATGGATACCTGCAGGCCAGGCACAGCCCCTGGACTCTGACGTGATTCACTGAGAGGCCCAGCTCACAGAAGAGGCTGCTTGCGCCCTGTTCTCGGCCGGCCCTGACACGGGGCAACCCGCCCTCACGGCCCTGCGGACAAGGGCTTCTGCGGGGCTCACTGGCTCAGGGGACGGGCTCCGGGCCGGTCGGCGCGCCAGGAACGCCTCTGCGGGGAGAGCTGGGAGTCGGCACGCCTGTGCGCCCAGGTGCTCCGTGGCACTCACGCCTGCCTTCCCACACGCAGAGCTGGCCGCCAGCTCGGAGCAGGGCAGGCGACCGTCCTGCCACCTCCTGAAGGGCACGGGCTTTAAAGTGCGGTTCTCCCACCCCAAGTGCACTTGATGAGCAGAGAGGACTGACCTTTAAAACACAGTTTTTAGAGCACTAACAGCTGTCTTCCATTTTTGGCATAGAAAGAGAACAACTAAAATGACTAATCTCACTAAATATTACAATGAAAGTGCCGGCGAAACTGTAACCATATGCTGCACAGCTCTGGTAGCCCTGTAATTACAGTTCTAGTTAAAAACCCAGCGGCTTCTCGGGCACATGTAGTTAGGATCTGCCCTCATCACTCCCTCGCCTCCCAGAGCGGCGTTCCAGCCGCGTCCTGCCCCCGTCTGCCCTGAGGAGGTAAAAGTGTTTTGAACAAAGCATTTTTATTTAATGCCATTGCTATTATTCTAGAAGATACTCTGGCGGAACCGGCAGTGCTGGCCGATCAGAGCTGGGCTTGGACGTCTCAGTAGGTACCAGGCCGCCACCTGTGCTTCATTAAAGGGTCAGCCTGCATCCGCTTTTCTCTTTTCCTACACAAATGAATGAGTTTCATGGGCCGTGCATCAATGAAACAGAAGCGTAACAATGAAAATCATCCCCAGGAAATTATTTTAGAAATGCTAATTTTAAATGATATTTACGGTTAACAAGGGGTAAATTGGGGGAGGGGTTCTTAAAAACTCAAATGGATCTGTTACTCATTGTATGTGGAAAGTGCCTCCAGCAAGGCCGTCAGGGCTGCAGGCAAAGGCTAACGCATCTCCTAACATGCCTTTAATCCCACACTGCCTGTCGAGGACCCGCCTGGGTGGGGGCTGCGGCTTGCCCGCGTCCGATACCCGTTGGCACCCGCCCCGAGGACCGCAGCAGCTGGGAGCCCGCGGCTCCTTCCCGAACGCCCGCCCCGCCCTGAGCGTCAGGTGGGTTCGTGGCACCGCGATGGCCATGGCCGTGTGCCTGCACGAAGGCTGCCCGGCTCTCCCCGCCCCGTCAGGCAGGAGCACGTGTTTGGAATGGTGTCCCCCGGACTCAGATGTGGGGTCTGCCCTTGGGATGTGTGTGACCTTGGGCATTTTACTTTGCTTCTCAAAGTGTGTTTTCTTACATGTAAAACCGGTAATAATGCGCATCACAGGGTCGCTCTGACTTGATGTGTGTGGAGCCCTTAGCACATTGCCTGGTGCAAAGAGCCGTGCTCAGTGAGTGAGGGGCACGACCGCAGGCACACCAACAGGAGACTCGGACCGCAGGGCAGTGTGTCTGAGGAATGAATTTTTTAGACACAGTCATCTATTTTGGGGACAGTATGTTTCGGACAGGACTCCTGGTTCAGACGGACAAGACCTTGTTCGAGGTGGCTTCAGCGAAGGGGCTCGGATGGAGGCTTACGGAGGAGTTTCACAGGACAAAGACGGCGGGTCCGTCCACCTCCCAGGGGTGGTGGGGCTGGGACCCAAGACGGGTAACTCTCTGCCGCGCAGTCTGCACACGGCCCTCCGGGTTGTGCCTCGTGCGCACCTCTGCTCCTCCCGTCCTGTGCAGCCAGGGAACTGCTCACGCACTTCACGTGTGGGCCCGGCAGCCCCGCAGCCCCTGCTGCAGGCCCCACGCCCGTGGGAGGACATCCAGATGGCGAGGGCAGCCTGCCTGGCCCGTTCCGTTCATCTGCCCGGCCGGGCCGCGTGAGCCGCCGGCCGCGGCCTCCTGGGGCAGCTGTTTGCCCGCGACGCAGTCAGTCTGGGCCCATGCCGTTCAGGACACCTGGAAGATCGGAGCTGCCCTTCCGGGCGGGTGGGCCCAGCTGGTTTTCTAGAGAGGAGCTGGAGTACCTAGAACGGTGGGAGGTTGAAGACCGTCGTCTGGCAGCTTTGCCAATTGAGTCCTAATGACAAGGGCTCAGTCCCAGAAAACTGGTGCCCCACTCCCCAAATGCAGCCCCTGTCAAGGTTTGCTCAGGGAAGTGTCTCCACCTGAGCCTTTCAGGACAGTAGGGCAGAATGGGTAGCACTGTGCCAGATATTTCCATGCGGAGGGATGGGCCAGGAGGACTGGGGGTGGGTGGGAGGGGCCTGGGTGGGCAAGGGGGCTGCTGCGGTGCAGGCGAGCTTGTTGAGAAGCTGTGACTCCTCGGAGAGGGCAGAGGGAGGCAGGCGGGGGATGTCCTCTGGGCCCAGGGGATGTGCAGGCCCAAGGGGAACAGAGCCCAGGGTCCTGGTTCTCCCCGCCTTTCTGGTGAGGGAGGGGCTGTCCATTGAGGAACGCTGGCTCCCCGGGCCCTGCACTCCCTGGGGATGGGACCAGCGGTCAGCAGGTTCTGGGCCAGACAGGGAGCTCCCCGCACCGCTCCACGGCCAGTGGCTGCAGGGAAAATGGGGCAGAAGCTAGTCCGTTGCTGTGGTAGTTTCTGCATGAGGTTTAACCCTCGAAGCAACCGATAAAACACGTGAAGTGCTCACCCCTAGTGCTGAAAGCCTCCACACTTGCACCTTGGTCAGGAGAGGCGGCAGCTCCATACTGCGAACGTCTCCCAGTCGCATCCAGCTGCGATTTCCTTTAGCAAAGACTGTGACCCAACATCAGGGGAGGGACAGGAGAGCAGCCCTCTTCAGTGGCCTATGGCCTCGGCCCAAGGAAACTGCAGTTCAGGTTACAGGTAGGTGCCCTGAGGGGCCCCAGAGGAGGGAGGGTGATGGTCAGGACTGTGGTGTGAAGGAGTCCAGACCAAGGGATCGCCCGCAGATCGGAATTATAATACTTAAAGTAACAGTAATCATAGCTTCCATTTATTTAGCACCAATTAAGTATCAGTCACTTGGCATACATTTATTTCTCCCCAAACTCTGGAAAGTAGCTACTGGAATATCTGCTGTACAGATGAGGAGACTCATCTAATCTGTGAGATTAGATAACCTGCCAAAATCCAAGTCCACACAGCAGCCAAGGCCCAGGGGATGCCCGGGCTCATGGGAGGCATGTGGCCATTCACTTCTCCTATTGAGGCAGGTGGGAGGGAAGCTAGGGAGGACTGGTAGGAATTCCATCCTAAAATTAATGAAGAAGGTACAATAAGAAAGAAAAGGGGTTTTACTCTGAGATCTAGACAGAGAGGAGGGAGAGGACAAGACACCGAGTCTGCTAGAGCAGAGGAAGGACACCGGGGGTGGGGACCCCGGCCAAGGATTTGGACATAACAGGTTCACCAAAGGAGAAGTTCAGGTTGTCCCAGTTGGGTGGGGACGGGGCTCAAAGGCAGAACAGGTTTAAGACCCCTCTGCTGGGAAAGAAAATAAAGCTTGATGCAGAGAGTAAGAGGAAACAAAGAAATCCGTCTGCTCTTTATGGGACTGACAGAGTCCATGAAGGGCTGCAGGCAGGGTTCTGTGAGATGCCAGGAGAAAATGGAGCTGGCACCCTGTGGGCACTTCGGCCAATGCTGAGGAATGTGGACTTTTCTTCACTAACATTCAAAGCACCAGAAGTATTCCGGATGGGAGTACATCTCTTCAGAATCCTCTTCCATTTTGGCTAGTTAACATTTTCATGGAAAAATCATGTTGCATCAAGAAAAATTTCTAGAGACATCTGTGTTTTGCTGATAGAGTCAGAAAAGTCCCAAGTTTCTTATTTGTCTATCTTCTCTATGACGGTTTTCACAGCATGTAAGTCTCCCTATTAGAAGTGTGGACTGAAGTTTTCATCAGAGTGAAATCTTATTTCAAAGAATACCAGCAAAAACCTGAATGCTTTTGGCTATTCTTATAGCAAGACAGCATGTGTGTATGACCACAGCCCCAGTCAGGGATACGAATGGTCACACATTATGCCATTTCCCTTGTGACTCCGAGGATGAGATCGTGGAGACGCGGAGCCAGAGCGGTGTAGGGCGGCAAGACGCATCGGTCCTGAGGCTGTGCTCCAGAGAAATCACTCCCAAGGGACGTGCCTTGAACAAAGGGCATCATAGTTAGATAAATTTGGGACTGCTGCATGTGAAAAGATCTGTCAGAGGTTCCTGAAGCATATTACCTTATCAAAAACAATCTGTTTACATTCGCTTAACCCAGTATTTCACCATCTTGTTAGACTAGGAAATGTCTTGACCAAATGCTTGTGAACACTGCACCGTGCTAGCGTCCACCTGCTGTTGTGCCTGGTGGTCACCTGACTTTCCAGATTGACTGGGAAACGGCCATGTCGGCTTTTAGAGTACGGACTCTGAGGTCATGCCTGGGTTCAAATCTTATCTCTGCTGCTGTTAATTTTCTTGGCCTTTGGAAAACCTCAGTTTCTCCTATTAAGTAATAGTTCATTCTGTAAAAATGCTATCATTTATACCATTATTCCCTTAATTTGGAGCCTCTATACTGCTTCTTATTTTTCACTGTTTATAGTAGTGGGATGAACATGTCTATATGCAACTACATTTTGATTGTAACTGACGATTAGCTTTGGCTAGATTCCTAGAAATGGAACAAGGTCATGCATGCACAATACTATGGAAATATCCCTTTCCAGGAGTGTTGCATTTATTTCTCTATATGTGCTATCTCATTCTTGCTGCATGGAATATTACCTGCAAAAAAAGCTTTGCCAATTTGACAGACAAAACAATGGTATTGCAGGATTTCAGTGTGTATTTCTTTGTTTCGTACAGAATATATGAATATATATATGAACACACGTGTTATCTATATGCTTATAGTATGTATATGCACATATATGTTGTATCTATGTGTATATATTGTAAATTTATGACTATCACTGGCTCATTTTTCTATTGCTTCTCGTTATTTCTGAGAGTCTTTGGCTTAGAGAAAACCTCACACCTCTCTCTAATTTTGACAGTCACTGGTGTTGGGGAGTAAGTCTCCACCCCCCGTTCTGGAGGTGGCCCTTCCATCTAATACCTGCCTCATGGCAAAGAGCCAAAAGGCGCACTCCAGTTTGAGGGGAAAGGCCCTGCTGAAGCCAGGGGCCCGGTCCATCACTCCCCACCCTCACCTGGGATGTTTCTGGGACTCAGATTCCTCCAGTGCTGAGCACACGGGCCAGCACTGCTGTGGCAGCCACACTGTCAGGGGTTAAAAGGCAGGTCATGGGAAAACAAATGTTTAAAAGGTAACAAACTTGCAAAAATGAAGAGAGGGAAGGCAAGCCAGATCCTCTAGCTTTGATTGCAAGGTAGAGTTACAACAGGTGCTAGGATGTAGGTCAAAATTGTAAATGGACTGGAAACTAGTAAGAGCGGCAGTGATGGGGCTGAGGCTGAGGCTGAGGGGCGGACAGCCTCTCTCCCAGGGTCCCTCTGGTTCCAGCTCTGCTCCCTCTCCTACACTCACCCTTCACGTCAGGCAGTGACCTGCACCCTCCACACAGCAGCTTCCCACCCGAGTTAGCCCGGCACCTGCCCTGGGTGTGCTCACCCCTGCTCTTGTCTGAGGTGGTGTTCACGCTGGGGCTGCACGATGCCCTCTCAGGACAGGGCGGGTGTGTTGCCTGTGCTGGTTTCCTGGTTGTCCCAGGCCTTCAGTGTGACACGTGCTCTGTGCAGCGTGGCTGAGGACTTGGCTTCCCACAGGTTTGATTCCTGTCCTGCCACTCGCAGCACGTGGTCCAAGGTAAGCAGTTCAACACCACTATCCCTCAGATTTTGCACGGGTTCTTCTATTAAGTGGAATAATGGATTTTTAAAACCCCAGTGCCCAGTGCATAGTATGAGCTTAATAATTGCCCATTGTTATAACTGTCAGCAGCTTCACCATTATAATAAACTGAAAAAAGTTTTATTCCATTATACACACCTGTAAGTGGATTAACTTATTGAACAAAATTTGTGGGGACCAAAATACCATACTTGACAGAATTAGCAACATAGCAGTTTTAATGGGTGTTCAAGAGAATTAAAAAAATCATGGTTATATGATCCAAAAAAGTGATAGAAGGAGGAAATGATTTTTAGATAAACTGACAAGGTGACTGGCACCACACAGGATCCCAACTTAGACTGTTGGTCATGAAAAGAATACAGCCTGTTTGTACTTTTCAGAGGACTTCCACATTTCACAAAGTCTTCTTATTTGATGGCTGATGAGATCTGAATTCTCTAGGGAATGTCTGGGACGTAGTCGGCACACAAGCAGTTTTCTTGGTGACCTTGACTGCTGGAAACAAGGGCGTCCTGTTTGGGCCTCAGATTCCCTGGGCACCTTCAGATAGAATCTGCCTTCTTCCTGCAGCCCCAGCCTCCCCGGAAAGTAGGGGCCACAGAATGAGTAGGATGTGGGCTCTGGGACGTCTCGGGTCTCCCTGGGGTCTTGCCAGGCAACCTTGGGGGGTAGATACATATGTATTATTTCCCCCTCTTTCTAAGAGGGGAAACTGAGGCTCAGAGAAGCAAAGTAGTTTTTGTAAGACCCACACAGCTCAAAGGTGGAAAGGCTGGGACTGGAACCCGGGTGGGGGGGTCTCCCCCTACAGCTGGCTCCCTGCTGCTGTGCAACACTGCCTCCCCTCATACGTGGTGTGCCAGCCACCAGCTGGTAGACATTGGACAAGTCACTGAATCTCCCAGACTTTGGGTTTATTATTTGAAAAATGTAGATAATATCTTACAGGGTTTTTGTGAGATTAAACTTAGATGACATTTCTACAAGAGTGAGTGTTTGCATCTGCCAATGGGCAGCAATTGAAGTTTGGGAGTTTTGAAGAGGGAGATGTTAGGTCGTCAAAAGCAGATCACACTTCCCTGTGGCCCCAAGGGTCATGAGGTGTGGGGACTGTGTGGCGATAGCAAATGTGCAGCTCCAGCTCGTGCTCGGCACAGGTGGGGTGCCCCCTGAGCGCTCGTTGAATGAACTGATTCAGCATTCACGTGGGTCACATGCAATGCAGGACAAAGCAAGGTACACAGTTCCTCACCTCTAGCAGCTCAGGTCTCAACAGAAAACAGACGCGCAGTATGTGATGCGGAGTCAGGAAGACTTCTTGGGAAAGAACTCTGGGCACTGAATCTTGGCATGTCTGCGGGAGCCCATCACGTGAAGAGAAGACCGTGTGCCAGGCACAGTGCGGTCAAAGGCACTGGGGCGCGAGGGCCACTGTGAGCAGCACAAGTCATCTTGGGAGGAAGGCGTGCATGGTGGACAGTGAGGGAGCAGCGAGATGTGGTCCTAGGCTGTGCTGAGGAACTGGGACCGCGTCCTGAAGGCAGTGTCGGGGCCCCGAAAGACCTCAGCTGGGGAGGCTCTGGAGGACATTTCTAGGGTAGGAAATTCACCAGTGGGGTGGGGTGGGGGGAATGTGCACAGAGTGGTTGGAATAGGAACAGGGTAGAGTTAAAAGGTTGTAATGGCAGAAAAGAAAAAATGGTAGAAGAGGTGGGTAGCCATAAGAGCAGTGACGGGCAGGAGGCAGTGGTGTTCCACTGTATTGAGGCGGAGGAGTGGACTGGATGTTAGGCCAGGCTGCCTGGGGAGAAGGAGAAATCTGTCCAGGGTCCCTGCCTCATCTGAGCACCTAGATACACGGCGGCGGCCCCACTGAGCATTCCAGCTGCCACTCGCTGGGTGCTTGCATATGCCCAGTGTGTCGCTTCGCATGCACGCATCCTTTTCACACTCCTTTCAGTGTGCAAGGGTGTGTCTCCATTTTATGGATGCAGAAGGGGAAGCTCAGAGCAATTAGGAAGCTTGCCCAACGTCTCATATGGAGTAAACAGCGGAGTTGTTGTTTGAACCTGGTTTGTGCGTCCCGAAGCCCGTCCACCGGTCACTGTGGCATGCCCCAACAGCAGGGAGAGGACTGGACGGGGAGGCACAGGCTGGTGACCAGTGTAAATGCTCCCATGTAAATCTAACCCGGTCAGTACGAGGCTTAGTTTGCTTATGTGGCTGTTATCCGGGTGGGCGGATAGAAGGGGCGACAGTGCCCTGCGGTCACCCTGCTGACGTCACATGTTTCCTCTTGCCTTCTTCAGAGTGGCTGTTGATAAAGGGGAGCCTAGGGAGCAGGCCAGACTCCCAGCTCAGTGGGGACGTCAACAGACAAGGGGGCCCAGCATCGGAAGCCCCCAAAACAATTGCAACAGTAATATCACGGGTTGCCAAGACAAATTCAGTGGTGATGGAAAAATCTGAAATGCTGCAAAGGTGGTTCACAGGCAGCAGAGCCACAAAGGGAGCAGATGCAGTTGGGAAAATGGTGCCGACAGGCTTGCTCAGTGCAGGGCGGCCGCAGCCTCCAGTCTGTAAAAGCACCGTGTCTGTGGAGCGCAATAAAATGAGGTGTGACTGAACTTCCGCCCTCTCACCTTTTGGGATGTGCTTGTATGGAGGCATGTTGGGAGGCAGGATGGGGAATAGAGTGCCGACGATTAAGGAGCCTTGCCCGACAGAATGAACCGACAGACTGTTTGCTGACCACCAGGCGCCTGGATGTAAAAATAACTGTGGAGCCGGAACTCTCACTGCGCATATTATAGTTACAGTCTTGGGCATGAAATAACCAGAATGTGGGCCGTGTCCCTTTGGCTGCTGACATCCCTGTTCCTTGGCCCCCATGCACCCTGGGAGAAGTCTCCTCTTTTCTATCACAGAAGCACCAAGGGTCTCTGCTTCAAGAATTATTGGGGGGTTCTCCCACTGTTGCACTGATGACCATCTTCCCTCATCCACAGCCCCACGGCAAGTCCCTCCTATGTCTCTAGTCCAAGAAGACAGGCAGAGAGTCTGCAATTTTTGGTGTCTCTCCTGGAGCTGGACACAGGGAATGAGCTACTCAGATTATCAACATGAGGCCAGATTGGCCACTCTTCCTCAAACCTTTTTAATTGGGAGAAGTATTTGTTTTAAAATCTAGCAAATATAATGCAGTTTAGACACTCAACAATATCTATAAAGAGAAACACAAAAATAGCATTTTTACTATTCATAGTTTGCAGAAAATGGATAAGACTCCTTTTTTTAAGAGTTACTTTTCTTTAAAGTAGGCAGTGGTAATTAAGGGTAAAACAACCAGGCGGTGGTATTGGAGGTTAGCAACCTTGCACGGCCCTTGTTTATGCCTTTGTCCCTACTGAGCTTTCCTTTCCTCCAAAGACCTGCAGAAGCAGCTGGCGGTTTTTAGTCATCAAACCGGAGCCCTTTGTTGGAATTGTTTCTTTGGTGTAACGCGAGATGTGCCGTGAGCCATCTGATCGGGTCAGTCGTTCCCATGATTCCAGCGAGAGCACATATGCCTGAAGGCTGAGCTCACACCGTCTGAATTCTGTTTCATATCTATTTTAGGCTACATTGGTCTGAAAACTTGCAGGTCTGAAAGTCTGGTTACTGGGAAATTTTAGGCCAAAATTGCAGTTGTCATCTGTATCCAAAGGCATTACAGGGTTAGCCAAACTAGAGACAATACGTTGCCTGAGGTCACACAGAAGCCAGTGTGCAAGACCTTATGTTGTGTGTTCCTAAAACAGCAGCTATTTTAAAAACTGCTTATTTACCTATTTACTCACTTACCTCCAGCCTTCTGCCTCCCACCCTAGAGTATTGGCTTATTTGCCGATGACTAATGAATGCAAGTCAGAGCATTTCACTTTAAAGACATTATTTCTCTGTTTCATGGGTGTGTCATGAATACCGGTCACGAGTCTTACTCAGAACTGCGTGGGTTTGTCAGGAGAAAAGCAATATGTCTGCACTGAGTCTCTCCTATTCCCATGACACGTACCTGCAGAGGTTTATGCAAATGATCGCCCTGGTGCAGTGTGGTCACAGCACCTCCTGGGATCATCGGGCCTTCGGTACCCTAACCCTCTTTGAAAAGGAGAAACGTGATTGGGTCACTGGTCTGGGCTCTTCGGGGGCAGTTCCGATACTGCCGTTGGGTTTCGATGGCTCGCGGGGAGACTGGGAGCGCCGTTCCTCCTCATTCTCACCTCGTTCTCTGGTGGTCTCCCTGCCTGGCCTCTGTCCTTCCAGCCACCCACACAGCAGCTGGAGTCCCTCAGGCCCTTGCCTTGGGTCACCCACACTTTCTAGCTCATAAGGCGCAGACGTCCGAGCTGACCCCTCTTGATGGTGTCTCTGGTGTGCGCCCTCAATGTGCTGCGGAGCCTCATCACCACCCTGGCGACGTTTCCCTCCTCTTGCTGACACGAGCCCCTCTTGTCTTGTGAAGTAGTAATGAAAATGCCCCTTATTCAGGCAGTGTCCCCTGGTGCGTGGCTTCACCTGGTTCCTGACACACTTCTCAGCACATGATCGGTTAGATATTTGAGTAGCACAGACCCAATTTTTTAAGACTCCTCCGTATCCTACTACCCTAACACAACTTTTAAAATTTCATCACGGATCCAACTGTACCTCACCTGCATGTATCTTTCACATGGTCGTGATATACACAACTTGTATTATTTTCTCATTCAACATCATTTTGTAACTGTTCTTCCATGTCTTACTGCTTTCATTTTTAAGGAAGGGGTCTGTTTGCAGGCAGCCAGCTGCGGTGGGGACTCTAGGATATGCAGCCATACTATGCACAGCCTTGGGCAAGACACATGCACCCTTATGGACCTCCGTATGTTTAGTCTGTGAAATGGTGATAAAATGTGTGTAAAGTGCCTGACACTTGACAAAAAGTGGCTGGAATTACTGCCTGGTTCCAGCCGAATAAGCTTTCATGCTTTGCTGCTGTGAAGGTTTTCATGGTGGCCGTTCAGACGGCTGCTGCGCTCCTCTGGAGTATGGGGCTCCCATTTGTTTGCATTACTTCCTAGATCTCTGCTAATCACAGGTCTGCCTCCGTGGGCCCTGGGTCTTGCAGGGCAGTGGCTGGCTGCATTTCATTCCTGATCAATTTGCTTTTCAAACTGAAACTGAAGTCACTAGGTTTCTACGCTCGAAGACCTCTAAGCTTTGTCCTAAGTGGCCAAAATGGAAAAAGAAACTTTGGCAAGATCCCTTTATTTCCATCTTTCCCATTCCCTTCCAGCTGAGAGCTGAGCGCACCCAGCTTAGGTGCCTTAGCTCCAAAGTCCAGGCTGCGCTGGGCAAGCCCAGAGCTGAGCCTCCGCCTGTGTGCACTGCTCAGAGCCTCCGGTCTGTTCACCAGTGGGCTGTAAGCGCTTACTTGTAATGCGGAGGGGTGGGGAGCAGGGAGCCCCCCCCTCCCTGTGTTCCCCTCACTCACACACAGCGTCCTAACAGCCAGTGCCCAGGCGTAGCGTGACCCTCCCCTTCTGGAGAACGGTGCTGACACCCTTAGGAGGTTCAAGCTGGAGCTCTGGGTTAAGGAATGATCCCAGTATAGTCTTTTCCCTAGGGTGTTACCTTGTCATGTTAGACCAGAGTTCTTTCCCCTCCTTTACAAAATAAGAAGTGGTCACAGCACTCCATGTATTTCAGGGGCCCAGCAGATATGTCTGCTGAGAAGGAAAGTGCTTTTAAAAATTTTAGTGTTACCTCTGTGTCTGCTGTTTACACACATCTTTACAACTGTACACAACTTTCACGTCCTCGGTTTTCTGCCTGGGAGTAAAACTTGTTCTCCAACACATCTTGGTGGCAGTTGCCAAAAAGAGCCCTGTTTTGTCTTGTAAACTGTGTCAAGCCTGTCAGCGGTTAGTCGTGTGTGCTGAGATTCCTTTTTCAGTTTAGGGTTCTGCTGGATGAAGTTCAAAAAATAGTCTCTGCTAATTCTCCAGTCAAATGAGGAGGGTTATTTCTGATGATTGCTTAATCTTAATTCTCAAAACATTCCTTCCATCACACACACACACACACACACACACACACACACACACACACGCACACACACGCACACACATATACACACACACACACGTCAAAAGGTGCTCTCTCTGCCAACTTGCCTGAACATGTCCCTTTGCTTTTCTTTTTACTTCTGCTCTTGAAATCTTGCATGACTGAAGCGTGGGAGGCAGTGTGATTCAAGATGCAAAGGTCATGGCCACTATCATGTTCTGTAGATGCATTTCTAGTTTCAGAACTGTGTGGGGACAGAACACGGCCACAAAGGTATGTGGGGCAGAACATGGTCACACAGGTATGTGGGGACACAACATGGTCACACAGATGTGTGGGGACAGAACATGGTCGCACAGAAAGTTTTTGGACCTGCCTTTACTGGGAAGCTTATAACAAAGGCACCGTTTCACATTGCATCCATCTTAAGAGAATTGCTTCCTTCAGGGCAGAACTGCCAGACCCGTGGCAGTTTGCTCTGCAGTGATGGGGGAGCCCACACTTGGTGACCGTATGAGCAGCCACCTCTCTTTTCACCCTAGGAGATCAAATTTCTGTTTGAAGGGAATGGAAAGTTTTGTTTTGCTTTGTCTTAAATGTGACTCCCACCAGGAGTTACCAAGTACAGTTTACTCTTTATATGAGAAGGGTGGAGTCACAGAAGGTCACGTGAAGGACAGAGATAGGTCTTGAACCTGCTGTCTAAATTATTGAACCAGAAAACCCCACAGTTTGGACATGTTTCAGCAGACCAACTGTATGAGCGAGCTGGTACACCATGCAGGTAAGAGCTCAGGTTGCGTTTGAATCCTGGCTCTACTTGCTGGCTCTGTGACAGCAGGCAAGCTATTTAATCCTTCCATGCCTCGGTTTCCTGATCTGTAGGATGGGATAACACCTTTACCACTGCTAATACCTGCCACAGCAGGTTATTGTGGTGATTGATGAGTTAATATTTACAAAGTGCTTAGTAAAGTACCTCGGCATATCATTAATGTGACATCAGCTGCTACTCTCACCAGGGATCTTTACTATAAAGGCTGCAGATGCTTTTCTGTAAATGTGCCCCAGGGGAGGCCCTTTACAGATTGACTTTCTTCTTATGATTTTAAATTCATACCAACATTTCTTCTGTTTCACTAAATGGATACCCCTCTCTACCTAAAAACTTAAATTCTATTCATTATCTAAAAGCCTTAACTGAAAAGTAACATGCTATGTTGTATTTTTCAAGAATCACTTGATGATTAACATTATATGATAAACAAATGAGAGAAGCAATTAGGGAACATTCCATAGGTAGAGTACAGTATTTTCTGGGCCATGGGATGTGTTATAATTCTATACATACAAGATGGTAATTCTCTCTATGAGTGATCATTTGATCAGCCAGCCCTTGTTTTCCTAATTAGACTTTAAATTCCATGAGGATAGAGCCTGTGTTTTGCTCCCCATTAAATTCCAGCATCTGGTGTGTGACATACTAGATATTCAAAAGTACCTGCCAAATGAGCGAATGAACGAATGCATGGCTTGGTCATAAAAAATGGTACTTTGTAAGTTATTGTGTTTATATAATGCTTTATATAATGTCTCTTAAGGACTTTAAAGAAGTTCATGTGTAGTTGCTATCATTATTCATACTCTTAATACTTCTAGTAAGAAGGCAGAAAGTTGACAGAGAAACTGAGGCAGAGATTCACTAACTTAGCAAGAGGCAGACTTGAGGGTGAACCTCCAGTCTTCTGAGTTCCAGTCTGGGTCTGTTTCCTGAAACAGGAAAAGGAGAATCAAGAAATGCCACCTGTTGTGCTCTTTGATATTCTCCTTTCTTCTTCCCTGCAATGCTTCCATGGCTGGCATCCTGTAAACGCTGCAGGGAGAGAGGAGAGACTCTCCAGACCCTCGGTTAGTGCCTTCCTTGGAAGGCAATCGACGTGCAAGCACAGGATTAGCACGTGCCCCTGACTCAGCCCTGGGGACAGCTCCTGGCCCCAGGCAGGTGTCTTTGACATCAGAGGGTTAGTATCAGCAATGACAATCTAAGTGAATGTGGCACCATACTGAAAAATTGCCATGTAGGCCAACGGATGACTTCTTATTTAGCTCCTGAAAAATACCGTACATGGAAAGACGTTCTTTACCATCTGGAAACTATCTTGAGGAAATTAAAGTTCTGGAGCTCAGCTCTATCAATGACTCTCTCTTGCCTTTATTATTAGTATTGTTTTCCCTGTTTCCTGGCCCTTGAATCAGATCCTAAAGCTTGTTTCCTATAAAGCAGCTCCCAACAAATTCACAAGGCAGACCCTGTGCCCTCTGTCCTCTGACTCTCCGACACTCCTCCGACTTTCATTCCAAGTCAGGTGCACGCATCACAGACATAAATGTTCTTGATTTTTTGCTAGTTGAGCACATGTGGAATGATTGAGTTCCTGAAAGACGATGCTTTGGACACTTACATTTATAAAATATAAACTCGATGGAATCAGGGGTTCTTCTGTCTCCTCGAAGTGTAAGCTAGAAGCCTAATCAGACCAAATTAAGAAAATCTAACTGGGCCGTTAAAGTGAAGTTCTGCGTCTGGGGGACGAGGACTGAGCGTGCGGCCGTCGCCGGGACCACCGTGGCCGTGGCCAGCAGGGACGCATCGTCCGGTGGGTTCCTTGGCCCTTGCGTCCCATTTCGACCCCGCGCTGGACTACGGCTCCGTAAACCCGCCACCGACTAAAGAGCTTCAGGAACGAGGGCTGGCGCTTCGTTTCGTCCCTGGGTTCTCTGGAGTTGAACCAGAAAATTCTTGGCTTTCGGCCTCGTTGAAAAACTTTCTAAAACCATCTCATTTTCTGGTATCCAAGCACAGTGAGGGGCCTGTTACTGGTAGTTAACGTTACAAGTCCCTTGGGATCCTTTTCCGTTAAAAAATGTTGCAGATGGAAGATTGATAGGTTGAAATGAACTAGTTAAACGCCAGACCCCTGGGGTCAAACAGTGAGCTACCTTATTTTTTAAAAGTGGATGATAAACTAGAATTTACTGAGTAGCTATTACTTGACAGGCCACAGGGCCTGCCTCCAGGGGCCCCGTTTGGTGGGGAGAGGGGCAGGTGGGCAGAGACGGCGGCTGTACCCGGCAGCCGGGGCCTCGGAGGCCGTGCAGCCGGGCAGGGCCCCGCCGAGGGCCCGGAGGGCGCGCACTGCGCCCGGGGAGGGGGCCGGCCTGGGGCCGATGCGCGCCCCGCGTCCGAGGTAAGGGGCGAGGGGACGGCCTGGGAAGGACGTGGAGGGGTGAGCGGAGCCTGCTTGTCCGGAGCCCGGGGCGCGTGTCCGCAGGGCGGGGGGGCGCGTGGCCGGGCGGGGGCTGTGCGGGGCGCCCTGCGCGGCATCATGTCGCTGTTCTGTTCGTGATGTGTGACCAGGGAGCTAAACAGTCCGGCCTGTCGCAGAGAGTTCGCCCTGATGGCGGTGGGAAGGGGGCATAGTTAAGTCAGAGACTATTTGCGTGAGCTAGCGATTATCTCACAACATCTTTTACCGTTTAACTGTTTTATTGACCTGAAATGTAGTTTATGACATTATTTTACATTTAAGTAGGAAAACATTTCAGTTTTCTTCTCTCGTTTAGGTGCCGTATTGTTATTATCTTCCCTTTGAATATTGGGAAACTGAGGCACAAGGCCATGGATCCTCGAGGTTCTGAAGGAATACGCCGAGAAACTGATCCAAAGCCAGGTCTCAGCGTTTCTCCCAGCAGTTGCCAGACCACACTCCCCACTATTATTACAGCATATTCATAATGTAATTAACTTCCAGAAAGCCATATGGCTTTTGTTACCAAGACTGGAGGAATGTGCTTTTCCTAACGAACTGTATATGGCCCCCAACAGCTCTCTGCTTGCGCGTTTAAACAAAACGAACATGTACATAAATCTGAAGCCTCAGGCCAGTGAGCTCCTGGAGCTGCTTTCTCTGCTCTCCCTAGTGACCCCTGCCTTTCTGACAAAGACATCAGGCAGTTTCCTGGGCAGCCTGTGGGCGGACACACGGTGGTGCGGCTCACGGGCTCCTCTCTCCCGTGGCACTGCCCCTTGGAAGGGCAGCCTCTGTGTCTCACTTATCTGAGTGCAGCTTGTGAGGCACGTTCCTGAGGCAGCGCACCTGGGGCAGTGGGGGGGCTCCCTGAATGGGAACAGGAGACCGGCTGTGGCCCTTCAGTCATGCGGGGCTATGGATGCCCACGTGCCGAACTAACTCAACAGGAATTCAGTGGAGGGTTCACACCCAATCTCCCAGCTACTCAGAAGCCTTTGCATTTGAGGTAACACACCTTAGAGCTCCACACTCAGTTTACACTGTGTTTCATCCTATTGTTGATTTAGCAGGTTTTCTGACAGTCTGTCTGCGAACCAGCTCCTTGCAACTTTCACATTATCGTATGACAATATTCACCACCAATTATTTGTACTCAAGGTCAATGACATTATCTCATTGGAATTCCCTGGACTCTGAATTCATAAGACAGTCCAAAATGCTCTTGTCTGTGATGGAAAAATACAGCACAATTACTGTAAGTCAGTTGCTTCATAAAGAATCTGAACTTCAAATTTAGCTACTCATCATATTGGTACAGTGCTTGCTTTTTTCCCATAATGCTGTTATTATTACGCCAGTAATGCATTTTTTGTTAATTAACTATAGAAGTATATCAACTATAAAAGGAATTTTTAAAATTTGCACACTTCTTAAGTAACTAAAATAAGAATAACATTTTCATTAATATTAAAATATTTAACCCTTCTATTCAAAAGTTTAATTTCCTAAGAACAAAAACCACATAACTTGGGATAATTTATTCATGAAGGATAAGCCAAATGTTTTAAATAATAAATTAAACTTTTAGTCTTTTTCCCATCTAGAATGACTCATTCAAATCCTGTTCATACAAAAGGGAAGTGTTCGTTCACTTGTGTTCCAGTTCATCTTATATTTACTATAACCTATGTTCCTTTTTTGGACAAGTCATAGCTTCTCCTTTCATAAAATAATATCTTCCATTATGTTATAATTACAAACTGTGGACTCATAGAATCGATGAATCACAGGGCTGGTTGGAATAAGCCTTCAGCAATCATCTCAGCCTCCTGGGCATCTCTAGACCATGAGCTGAATAACAAGGTGAGTAAGAGACATCTTTAGGCAGAAATATGGTTTTGGCAGCATGAAGAAATAAGGTAAACCTGAGAACTCTTTTCCTCTGTAGAAAAATACTTCTTCCTTCCTTTTTTTTTATTCCAAAGCAAAACTCACCCCAAACTGATGTTATTAGAATAATAATGTCACCAGAAAATCTGTTGTGTGTGAGTATGAAACCGTTTAGATTCGATTGTGGAGAATCTGTAAGACTCCAGATAAGCAATGTTGGAGAATGAAAGAGTCTGCCCCACTGGTTGAAGCATGACTGCAAAATGCAAAAACAGCATAAAAATACAGGATTTATAAACACACTAATGCTACATAATCCATAGAAAGCCAGAAACAATTTGGAACAGAGAGTACTTAGGATAACATTTATGCACCAGCAAGAGTCAGTTGGAAGTTGTAATAAAATGTTATTTTCTTAACTGTCACAATTTATTCATTTTAAGACCACTCCTTATAGGCTCTGTAGCACTTGGAGACGTCTGTGTCAGAGGATACACTTCAGGACACTGAGCCAATATGCATAACTGCGTTCAGGAGTCGCATCCAAATTGCAAGCAAATTTGGCTGTTTATAAGCTGGTCTTTTTAGAGCTGAACAAACATGGACACAAAAAGACCTGGCTCACTAAAATTACTAAAATCACTTTGGGTTAATTTGAATGATATATTCTAAAAAAGTTATGGTATGCAGAGACACAAACAATTTGCTTCTCCAGATTTTCAAATCCTGTGCCAAATTATTTTAACAAACAACCATGGCTATAATGTAAGTAGGGAAATGACCAACCAGCTCCAAGGGAAGATGGATCCGCTTATTCAAGATACATTTTGTTCTGCTGAGCCCCGTATTGGGTCTGAATACCCGAAGGTGCTCTTAGTACTAATTTTGGAGGTTGGGGAAAGGAGGAGATTTGCCAGGCAGATGACATGGTGTTGGGAAACCACAGAGGCTGGAACCAGTGAGGGAAAATTCCAGGTTTTGGGGCAACTGAAGGATTCTTAAGAGCAAGAATGTTTAGTATTTAATGAAACTGTTTCTGTTTCTGCAATTGGAACCTATCCCAACTCCTCAAACTTTGGTCAGAGGCTGTGGTAAGTTCATGCTTGGAGGGTTTCCTTTTGTTTTTGGATTGAATCTGCTGGGAAAGGCCTCATTCCATGGAGGGCAGAATAGGGTCGGCAAGAGATGGGCAAACTGGGCAGAGGCAGGAGGCCCGGCCCGCCCATCAGCCACCCCTTCCTCCGTCCCTCCAAATGTCTGGGACTTTGGTCTTCCACAGCCTATGGGATGGGCACCTGAGTGAAGGAGAATGTAAATTCCAGCTAATATTTGGGTTGCATCAATTCAGTCTGAAACACAGTAATTTATTAAGGGAGGAATAGGGGCGGATGATTTGATCTCTAGGGCTCCACTTTCTATCACAGTGCCAATTATCTGCAGCACATCATGCCATCGGCATTTTCTTCTACAAACATACAGGTATTTAGCATTTATTTTGATTTTTAAAGTCAAGTCTGAGCTAGTCGGTTATGTGTCCGGTAAACCAGAAGATGTTTCTGAAATCCGTGGCAACTGTTCTGAAGCTGCTTTGTGCATTTGCGCTTATGGGAAGTGTAATTATAGGTGGCCTCTCCCTGCAGGTTCTCCACGGCCTCAGGGGAGCTTGTTTATATGTGGAAATCTTCACACAGGAAGTCCTATTGTTGTCTGAGGCTTGAAGACTGGTACCTACATGTTTGCAGATGCCCACATTTTTTGGCTTATCATCACTCATGAACAGTGGCCGTGAGCTATAGGGAAAAAGTACCAATAATCCATTGCTTGAACTTCTCTTTTAAAAGGGCAAATTTCATGTATGTCTAAACCAAAGGTGAATATAAGTTTCAGTTTGTTTATGTGAAGTTAGAATTTTTGCTTACACATCTCTGTAGTACCCTGCTGCATTATTGAGGTGAGATATGCATGTAAAAGGAAGAGAGAAGAAAAGAGGGTTGGAAAAACAGAAACAGAAATGTTTAAAGATCCAACACAGGCCCCTCACCTCACTCCTTTATTGGGGAGTCTCTCTTTCTGCTTTTAACAGCCACGCCTTCACTGACACATCTTAATGTTTGAGAACCTTCCAGAAAACATGGAAGTGTGCGAACATGATGAGTGCCCTGACTATTTATCTCATTTACCTATAACTATGCTATTCTCATAGTTATGGGCAAGTCTGAGGGCCAAATTCTTGTCTGGCTTTGCATCTAGTCGAGTCCTTACATGCTGTGAAGCTTCGGGGCAAAGTTTAATTTTCCCAGGACTCGTAGAACCTACTGTTTAGTGATACAAAATTATATTTCTGCTTAAAAAAAGATGACGCAGTCAAAATGATTTAATGGAAATCTAAAACAGAAGCCAAATGGTAGATGATTTTAATCCAAACAAAATATAACCTATAAAAACCTGAAGTTGTTATTAAATTCGGAAATATCTTCTGTTACTTTTCAAGGTGAGTCTTGGGCTGTTTAGGCCACATGAAGTCACCAAGTTCCAGGCTGGAGACCACCGCATTGTGGCTTCCAGGACCCTAAGTGTGTTCTGAAAATACTGTCCCATCTCATGTTCTCCAGCCTTTATTCACTGAGGGCCGTGTGTGTGTTTCTTTTACAGCTCTTACTGACTTTATTGTCCTAAATTTGGCTCATTTTTCCAGCCTATCAGGACTTGGGAACAATCTCATTTCTGCTAGCTTGTTATCTATTCCTCCCAGACACTTGCCTTTCACAAAACAGCAAGTGTACCATGTACACATTCATTTGCTCGCTGACGGAGATGGTGATGAGGGCAGGCGAAGTGGATCTTGCGGCCTGGCACTCACCCTCCACAGGTGTGGTTGTTTAGCCAGTTTAAAGATCATTTACTCCACAAACACTATAGATGGCTTCCTCTGAGCTTCACGTAGGGCGGCAGATGCCATGAGCACTGCCTGTCCGTCCTCGAGGCAGGGAAGGCAGGAAGATCTGTTCAGGGGAGTGGTGAGGCCAGGAGTGTGCATTAGGTAAGGGACTGAAATCCTGCCTGGAGTTTTCTTTAAAGAATAAGCTCAGGAGAGTAAGAAAATTTTTAAGTTTGCTCAAAATGTGTTCAATTTATTCCATAAATTTTACAAACATTTCATCAAATTACCAAGACAATCCTGTTGTTAGGGTTTTATGCTCATTAGTGATTATAACCATCTTAAACCTTTAACTTTATGAATTCTGTATTCTTATGAGAACTATATGTCTTATTTCATTCCTATGTATTTTAGAGGAAATATTTTAGATATTTTGTTTTTTGCTGCATACTAGAATAGGGGGTTTTCACACCTTTATGTGGTTTTTTGGGTTTCCTAGAGAGCTTTGGGTCTTGACTCATAGTTTCTAATTCTTTTTCAGTTCACTTGATTGAATTCTCTAAATCAGAAGTCATTAAGTGTGGGTAATGATAATTGAACGTCCTTTTCACGGCTGAATAACATTCCGCTGTGAGGATGGGCCACACTGTGCTCAGCCCTTCACCCATTGGCAGACGTTTGGGTCCTTGCTGCCCGTCAGCTCCTGTGCACAGTGCTGCTGTGAGCATGGGTGTGCAGGGATCTGCTGGAGTCCCCGCTTCCAGTTCTTTTGGATATATGCCCAGAAGTAGAATTGCTGGACCATATAGCAATTCTTTAATCTCTTGAGGAACTATTATACTGTTTTCTATAGCAACTGCACCATTTACATTCCTTCCACAAATGCATGAGTTCCTATTTCTCTACATTCTCACCACTTGCTATTCTGTCTTTTAATTCTTAAAAATTTTATAATAGCCATCCTAAGGGGTATGAAGTGGTATCTCATTGTGATTTTGGTTTGAACTTCCCTAATGATCCGGTGATGTTGAGCATCTTTTCAAGTGCTTATTGGCCATTTGCATATCCTCTTTGGAAAAATATTTTCAAGTCCTTTTCCCATTTTTAATTGGGTTGTTTGTTTTCTTATTGTGGAGGTGTAAAGATGATTTTCAAACCCTAAAGATAGAGGTCAAATTCTGACCATTTACAGAATTCTGATTTCCACTGTTGTAACTAACAACTTTAATCCTTTAAAAAACAGCCTAGGAACGTTGAATTAAAATATGATTAAGTAGAACGCATTTCAGGTACATTCGGCACAGATCTAATATTTCTGGCTATCTTTGCCTAGCCAGACGCTGGAGACAATTAAAAAAGAAATGCATCAACACGTGTTTCTGTCTGTTTTGTCCACATTTACAACTATTTCAGAACTTAGTCAAACATTCTAAGAACTACCCTCAGACTCATGTCTTGCCTATAAAAATAGCAGATAAATATATACAAATGATGGTGTTTTTCCATTTTCGGATATATCTGGCATTAAACTCAGGACAAAAGAAAGCACAGACTTTAGCCTGTGGTTTGTTTTGGGTCCTCAACCCTCGTGAAGGCGTCAGTCTCTACCCACTCTTCACAAAGGCACCATTGCTCTATGTATGTCTGAATCTGTTTAGAATTTGAGAATAGAGGTGAGAAAGAATGTTGATTTCTATTTTGTGACATTTTTGTGGTGGCATAGATATTTTTATGAAATTCAGCCGTGAAATTTCCCTGTTCTGAAAAGATAACACATGAGGAATTATTTTAAGAAAGTAAACTAACTACTGTCATGTGCTCCAAATAAACCTGGACTCAGTTGTTTGTACTTGGCTTAGCTGGCAGATTTGGGGGCAATAAATTTTTATAGATGTCTATGATATTCAGCTATTTCTACATCAATAAAAGGAACTATATTATTTTTCAATGCCCTAGAGTATAAAGAAAGCGGTGTTTACAGAGTCCCTCAGTAAAATGTTGCTTTGTAAAAGTCCTAAAATTGTTTTCATATGTTGTCATTTATTTATTCCCAAGCAGATTGTAAGCAACTCAAAGGAGCTGTTTTTAATCACCTTTTATTGCATAATATAATGGTCTTTGTACAGAGCTCGCTAAATAAATGTTGCTGACTGATCGGGCACTCAATGGAACATTTTATTGGTTATTTGAAAGTTGTTTTAAATTTTGGGTGGAAGGAAGAGAGGCTTTAAAGTTTATAGTATTTCTGTTGGATAACTACTATATATTCTGAGGATTTCAAACATAACGGGCAACTAGACCCATGTGTTTTCTGTGTTTTAAGCACTCAGAGCTGCTCTTTGGCTGTGTCCTACTAGTTTCATTGACCATAACATTAATGAGATCAACGTTCATCAGCCTGTGGCAGACAACTCTGTCTTCAAATTCATTTGCTCCCCACATGCTGTAACTTGACTTTTTCCCAGGGGCAGCCTCAGTTTTGTCCCTCCATGGCACTTGTTTAGAGATCTGGAAATCTTTCACGTAAGGTTGGGGGATCACTTGTCTCTTGTCTAGTGGAGAGAACCAGCTCTTTCTGTACCAACACGGTGAACTGTGTACTTACAGCCTAGAAACTACGCTTTCCATATAGCAGCCGCCAGCCACATGTGGTTACTTAGTACTTGGACTGTGACTGGTCAGAAGTGAGACGTGCTCTAAGTAGAAAATCACAGTGGATTTTGAAGACATAGTATAAGTAGAAAAAGAAACAAAGTCTTAGTTTTCAAAAATATTGATTCCATGTTGAAAATATATTATTTTGGATATTGGGCTAAATAAAATGTATTACTAAATTAATTCTCCATTTCTTGTCCTTTTGATTTAATGTGGCTGTTGGAAACTTTAGAATTACATGTGTGGCTGACATAAAGTTTCTGTTGGGCAGTCCAGCTCCAGGCAGGGTTTCTGAGCTCCAGCAGCTTTGACAGGGTGGGTCAGATGGTTTTGTGGGAAAGAGCTGGCCTGGGCATCCCAGGATGAATAGCAGTGTCTCCAGCCTCTAGACACTAGGTGCCATTAAGTTCCCTCTCCTCAGCTGTGACAACTGGCAGCGCTTCCAGACATCGCCAAATACCCTTTGGGGGACAGACCAACAGTGGCTGAGAACCGTCCTCGGGAGAGTGACACAGTGGTTGTACGGGCATCGCTCAGGGCTGCTTTGTACCTGTTCCGAGGTCTCCTTCATAGGTTCAAAGATTATTTTACCCGATGATCACACACGATTTATGGGGCCTATTTTTAACCTCACTTTGGTGCATGATATAGTGTCCTGTGCACAGCGGGAGGCCCGCGATCACCCCTTTCCAGCTTTTTCAGTCCTGATTTCCACCCCTCCCCCCCCCCCCCCAGCTTTTCTAGGCGGTCCACACCGGGACTGTCTGGGGAGCTGTTTGAGAACAGCCGGGGCCCCCACACCAGCCCAAAGAACTCTGATGGAAGCTCACTAATTTTAGAGGAAATGATTTGCATTTTGCCCACAGCTGTGAGCGTTCCACGGGACTGTCCCTCGTCTGCTGAAGTGAGAGGCTTGGCTCTGTCTGAGGAAGGTGACACCATGCAGGATTACTAGGCTGTCAGTGAATATGTTTGGTGTATAGTGAGTATTTAAAGCTGGGTTATAAGGGTACAGATGGGGTTCCATAAGCTCACTGGGGGTTGGTTCTTAGAGAAAAAGGCCTCATTTATGAGAACATTTTCCTAAATTGAAGTGAGGAGATAGTTTTGCTGGAAAATATCACTGGCCATGCACATATACAAATCTGCTGAGGGCCACAGTAAAATTTGCTGGCCCCATAGCCGTGTTTCTGACCCTTCTTCTTCTCAAACTTCAAGCATTTGTGTAACTTGCTAACAATGTGTATAGTGATGGTGGTGGCGCCTTCTTTTGAGTACTATTGTTGTGATATAATCGTAATTTTTTTTTATTTTGGTATCATTAATCTACAATTACATGAAGAACATTATGTTTACTAGGCTCCCCCCTTCACCAAGTCCCCCCCACATGCCCCGTCACAGTCACTATTCATCAGCGTAGTAAGATGCTG
Organism: Manis javanica; assembly: GCF_040802235.1. NCBI lineage: Eukaryota > Metazoa > Chordata > Mammalia > Pholidota > Manidae > Manis > Manis javanica. Next base: position 338,553 of record NC_133170.1, on the reverse strand, counting down.
TAAAATCACTACTTGTCTTCTCTGTGTTGCACAGCCCCCCACCACACTATACATGCTAATTGTAATGCCCCCTTTCTTTTTCCCCACCCCTTATCCCTCCCTTCCCACTCATCCTCCCCAGTCCTTCTCCCTTTGGTAACTATTAGTCCATTCTTGGGTTTTTGATTCTGCTGCTGTTTTGTTCCTTCAGTTTTCCTTTGTTCTTATACTCCACATATGAGTGAAATCATTTGGTACTTGTCCTTCTCCGCCTGGCTTATTTCACTGAGCATAATACCCTCCAGCTCCATCCATGTTGTTGCAAATGGTAGGATCTGTTTTTTTTTTTATGACATAATCATAATTTAAAAGAGCACCTCCATCCACTGCTATGAACTTCGTGGACCTCACATGACTTTTTGGGGCCCTGGCAGTTCCATGTCAGGAGGGAGGGGGGTTCAGCACCCAATCCCCCTTCTGGCTCACCTCCAGGTGCTCAGAGGCCACCTGAATGAAGCGGCGGTCATCGCTTATTGTTGATCATCGCCATCAAGTCTGGGTAGCTCTGGTGGCGCTCAGTTAAATTTAGCCCATAGTTTAATAAAGAACAATTTTCTACTCCCTGAAAGGCTAGATTTTTTGGTTCACTAGACCTTTCTTCTAAGATGTATGCTAGTTTCCTTTTTGTTAATTCAGATTTCATAGGGCACTATTCATTACCAGGGCTGTACATATGACTATTTCACTACTGACCCTCACGTACACTTTGTTACCGTGTGGACAAACCGTTTAGGAGAAACTCTACGCAGGACACAATCTTTCTGACTTAGAGCTTAGAGGTTGAAGAGTCTCAAATGAGGTCACACCTCACAGCTGCTCTTTGGATCATGGTCTTATATTCGTGTAGCTGTTTCTGCCAGCAGACCGTGAGCACAGCTAAGTGAAGGAGCTTGTATTTCCTCAAAGAATACAGCATGCTCAACAATGTTTAAAATAAACCCTCTGAGGTATCAGAAAGCAATACATTTATCAAATGTGCCTACTAAATTCCTAGTACATTCAGGTTTTGAGTTCTGATCGCCCGAGTGATTGGAAAAGTAGGGAAACCAGACACATTATAGATTCAAAATCTTTCACTTCCACTTCTTGATAATAAACCATATTGCCATCACTCAGATCTGGTTTTTAACGAATGCAGAAAACAAAATAGCAAGCCCTGTCCTCTTGTCTCCTTCAAGGTCATCTAATTAGGGTGCTTGAATTTACCTCCTAACTTTGTAGGTCTTTAAAAATAAAATCTTGGAAATGATGTTCTGACTTTAGCCAACAACTCTCTCCCCCCAAACAACAAGCCATTCATACCTTGTCCTCTCCCCCAAAACAGCCATCACTTGCTTTTGGAGCTAGAGGAATAAACAGCTCAGAGACCGTCAGTGGAAAGCGGAGAGACTGGGAAATTTAATCAAGTAGGTTTAGTGTCAGGCATTCTGCAAATGGGCTTTGGTCTAAACTTGGACTCAAGTTCAACATATTTGGAAGTCACACTTGGCTACATAAAATACAATTTTGTGTAATTTGAATGTTTTGGCAAATATTAATCTGTAACTGCCAATATGAGCTTAAATAATAGGGTTACATCAAAGTTTCACGGGCCACAAAATACTTTCCTCTAAATTTTAGTAAATTATAGAGTATCATTTTTTGAACAAGCACATAAGATAAGCAATAAGAGAAGTAACCTCCCTATTTTGACCACCATATTTTGTTTCTACCATTTTTTCTCAGTTTTCAAATTCCACAAGATTGTTTATCAAAAACTGTCTTGCTCAAAGAAAAGATTTATTTATCAAATGTGCCTACTGAATTCCTAGTACATTCAGGGTTTTGAGCTCTGATAGCCCGAATGATTTGTTTTGCCTTAAACTCTACTGCTTTGTGTCATATTATAATGAGCCACCCCCATGGCTGGCCGAGGTTATGAAGCGCTAGAAGACCAATGCCCAGTAGCTTTTCTATAGTCTGCATTCCCTATGGCACTGAAAAGATCATCCTAAGCGCCTAACAGACCAAATGGGACTGAATCGCCACTACTAATTTCATAAACAAAGGGGTTTTCATTGGCTTCATTCCCTGTTATGTCTTTGATGCTTATGATAGTCTCTGGATTGTTGTGAGTGCTGAGCGATTTTTTTTTAATGAATGAATGAATGAACCCGGAGTGGTAATTTGTACTAGTGAAGCCTTTCTTAAAACGTGCAGTTCATTCTGCACTCCTGACAGGCATTTCTAGCGTCGAGAGCACTATTCTCCTCTTTTTGACACACAGATTTAATGGGCTTTTAGATCAACTCTATGCAAATTACTCGAGAGATTCCATGTTTGTTTTTGTGTTAGTCTGGACCCGACCTCAGACGCCTCACTCCAGAGGGCATTGCAGGAGGGGAAAGAACACGGACGTGTCCCACGGTGAGCACTGCCCCAGGCGCGAAGCTGGGAAACAGCAAACGCGGCAGGAGGAGTGACTCTTGGAGGGCTGGAGCTCACTGTGGGGCCGCGGCCCGAGAGGCGGGGGATATCTGCGCCCCCACCCTTCTGCTCTTCCTCCGCTCTTACATCTTTGCTGAGCCAAGTAAGCCCAGTCTTGTGTGAAGATTCAGCCTCCTTCTCAAAGGTACATCCGAATAAGCTGGTTCTCCGATTTTCTTTTGTAACAGGACAAAGGGCACACTCTTTACGTGTGCCAGGTGCATCCCCCAAATCTGAGACTGAAAGCTGTTTCTTGGCATTTAAGGCCCTTGATCAACTTTTAGTTGCATGGGGTTCGAGGAGTGTGGCTTCCTCAGGAGCGTGCTGGGAGCAATGTTTGGGAGAACAGGATCCAGGGACTTTCGGATTCCTGGTTATCATGCATCTAAACTGCCTCATTTTTATCTTAACCTCTGGCAATATTGTCAAAGTTTGTAACATTATTCTGGACAGTTCAGGGTTGACAAAATATAGTTTCTCTCTTAACATGTTGATAAGCCATGTGGGAGTTACATAAGGACTTGATGGCCTTTTGGCAAGTACAAACTACAAATAAGTAGGTTTTAGGTGGATTGGTTTGTATAAACAGAATTCATTGTTTGTATAGCCCAGAGGTATTTCTCCCCTCACCCCGGAAGGTCTGGGTAATGGAAACAGATAAAGGTTCCCAGTACAAGGTGCAGGTTCGCTGGCCACTTCCATCCCCATCGCCTCGGGCATGTCCTTTAACCTTGCCAAGCCCCGGGTTCCTGCTCTGAAAGCAGGGACGCTGTAGTGGAGAGCCTTCGCGTGCACGCCTGTCACTCTTTTTGGGTGTCCAGCACGTGGACTCTGCTTCCCATGTTCAAGGGATGCTTTCACTGTAGAAGGCCGGCTACCCTCTCTCTCCCTTGCAGCTGTGGTGCAGGCCCCTGCCTCAGAGCCGCACGTCAAAGGGGACTTCTCCAGACACCAAAAGTCCTGTCACAAGGGGGGAGAGTGGCAAAGGACCGAGTTCTGGGACACTGGTGGTGGCGAGGATGGCAATGCGAGTGGTGGCATGTGACGTCCGGGGCTAGGCGTGTCAGCTCCAGGCCAGGGACGGGCGGCGCTCTCCGCTTCCAGAGCCGGCTGCCTCTGCGGGCGGCTCAGGCGCGGCCCCTTGGCCCTTCTGGAAAGCCCTTGGCACAAGGCGTGACCCATAGTAGGCACTCAGTGAGTCCGCGGCGGGCGCCCCGCGAATACCGTGCCAATGGCGGGAGGCGCAGAGGCTCGAGGGGGACCGGAGCCTAGATCTGAGGGCAGACCTCCGGGGAGGGCAGCTGTTTAGGGGCGACTTTGAAGGTGGCCGTGGGAAGGGCTCTACGACCCCAAGCCCGATTTCCACGGAACTGACCTTAGCCCGGCCTTCTCGTTCCAGGCGAGGGAGACTCGGCGGCTGCAAGCGAATCCCTCTGCGAGGGGCAGGGCTGAGCGGCCCCGGGACCCTGAGCCCTGAGCCTCGGATGTTCTCGCCACACGCCGCCCGCGCTGTTGCAGTTTAAGCGTTTGACAGACGGACGGTCTGGCGTGGGCCGGGTTCTGTGAGGGCCTGTGGAAGGGGCCGGTGGTGGCCGGGTTTTCCAGCTGCTTCTCATCATCATGCTGCGCCTGGCGAGGCAGGATACACACGTGAGCAGGACAAACAGAGACCAGAGCGAGAGGGCTCGACAGACGCCGGTCCCCGGGTCTGTGGAGCCGCAGGACAGGCGGCCACCGCGGGCCAAGGGCAGGCGGGGGCTCCCGGACAGGGTGAGAACTGAAGGGTGCGTGTGGGTGACCTCTGCCTTCTGGATAAGGCCCAGGTCGTTTTTAAAAATAGCCAACGTTTTCTTACGGGTTTATTTGTTTGTTTTTGAGAAAGCATCTGGGTAGAACTCTTAAAAATACCATGGAAATTATAGGATAGGAATTATAATTAGGAATTTTAATGTCTAAATAGAACAAAGTTTAAAATCTCTGCTATAAGCTCTTAGAAGGATGTTCTATTGACTGTCTCAACCATCTTTGGCAATTTAAGTCACATTCATAAGCTGGAAATGTTGACAAAAATATCTTTATGGTGTTTTATGTCATTTGGTGGTTTGTAAAGAATATATCCATAACCTCTGATCACTATATCAATAATGAGACATAGGTAGGGTGGACATCTTTTACATGTGAAGATGAGGAAATTGAAGGTCAGCACAGTTAAATGGCTGCTAAGCTCAGTTGTCTTGACTTCTAGTCTTAAAAGGCTAGAATCTTCAAAAAATCCATGTGTTGAGAAGTACCTTTGGAAAACTATGTCTTGTGGTGTGGTGTCTGTTTTCATATTGGATGTGCTTCTCTCCCTGTCTCAAGGCTGATTTACCCCTGAGCACAAAGGAATTTCTCACCATGACCAGTCCCAGTTCTCTAGGTGATGCTCCACAAGGGATCCGCCAGGGCACGAGCTCCAGCCCATGGGGACATCAGGAACCGGATCTTACGGAACATCAAGATGCTCACTGAGCCCGACAGCTCCTGGACTGTGTGGGGGTAAGTGGGGAAAGTTTTTTTTTATTATTTGTTAAGCTAGACAATCTAGAATTATCAGGAGAGAGCATTGACCGAGCTCTAATCTTTCGAAAGGTGAAGAAAGTTATTTTCTCCTTGCTAGCCAGAGAAGGTAATGGGAAGAGGATCCTGGAACTTGGGGCCCCTGGTCCACAAGAGCCCCCAGAAGCTCCTAGTTGTTTTTTGTCTTAAGAAACTATCTGTTTCTTCCTCCCTCCTCCCCACCCTCCTCTTCTTTCTCTCTTTCACTAGTAAAATTTTCCTTAGCTAGAGACTATATCCTGTTATAAAATAGTTTGCCAACCCAGGGCTCATTTTACTTGACTTTTCAGTAGCATTTAGCACCGTGACACCGTCACCACCCCTGCCTTCTCGAAACGCCTCCTTCTGGCATCCACCCCACTGGTTTTCCGACCAACCTTCCCTCAGTCCGGGGCCCTGTTTGTTCTCTTATTGCCCCATATTTTTTCCTTAGGCGAGCTCTAAGTCTGAGCCGTGACCTGGAATTTTGAATCTCCAGCCCACATTTCTCCCTTGAATACCAGAGTTGGTGTGTCCTTATATATCTACTTGGTGGTCTCAAAAACATCTTAAATTCAACCTGAATAAGACAAATCACATTCCCGCACCGATCCTGTTGCCCGCTGTTCCCAAGTCTCCGGGAACGTGGCAGTGCGTGAGGCTGCAGCGGCCTGGGTGTCATTCCCTCTTTAACACCACAATCAGAATGGTTCAAATCACCCCTCCTCAAGGTCTCAGCGTCAAGTAGGACTGTACTGCTTTAATCTATGCCCCTCTATCCCCACCTCGCTCAAGCTGCAACCTTCAAAGCTAAGTACTATTCTTTTCTGCTTTATAGGTTAGGAAACTGATGACATCCAAGTTGTGGAATTGAGGTCAAACCCTAACTTTGTAGAACAAAATTCAGAAAAGGCAAGTAACTGCACAACAGTAATTTCCTTTAAGTCTGATGGCCCACACTATTGATATTCCCCCAAATTCAATGACATTGTAAATAATATGTGGCCAGGAGACTCAATATTTTTAACAGTTAATTCTCCTTAAGTTGACATTTAGATTCAATGCCTTACCAATCAAAATCCCAGAAGCCTACTTTGGTAGAAATTGAGTAGTTGGCTATAAAATGTATGAAATGCAAATGACCTAGAATGACCAAAGCAATTTTAAAGAAGAACAAAGTTGGACAGGTTATACTCCTTAATTTCAAGACTTAATATGAAGCTACAGTGATCAAGACAGTGTGGTACTGATGAAAAGGGGGATCAATGAAACAAAAAAACTCAGAGACAGACCCATATAGTTATGATTAGTTGATTTTTAACAAAGATGGCAATTCAATGGAGAAAAATTCTTTTCAACAAATGATGTTGGAGAAATTGTGTATTTGTAAGGAAAATAATGAACCTTGAATCTTACCTTGCACCTTATACAAAATGGATCATAAACCTACGTTTAAGAAAAATGAAAAAAATTCTGAAAGAGAACATAGGAAAAACTTTATATCCTTGATATCCTCTTAAGTAGACCCCCAATATCATGAATATTAAAGAAAAGAACAATAAATTGGACTATCAAAATGAAAAGCTTTTGCTCTCCAAATGAAACCCTTAGGGAAATGAGAGGCAAACCTCAGAACAGGAGGAAGGCTTTGCCGTGTGCATGTGCTAGTTGTCTATTGCTGCATGATTAACTCCCCCAAAACTTAGCAACTTAAAACAACAAACATTTATTGTCTCACAGTTTCCCAGGGCCAAGAATCCGGGAGGTTTCAGCCAAGGGGCTGATTAGGGTTGCAGCCATTTCAAGCCTTGACTGGGGGAGGATTCACGTCCAAGCTCACCCACGCGGCTTTCGGCAGATGATCCACAGCACATCTCAGTTCCTGCTCCGTCGGCTGCCTGTGTGTCCTCATGACATGGCAGCTGGCTTCTCCTCGGTGAGTAGCTCGACAGAGAGGCTGAGAAAGCACAGCGAAGGCAGCAGCTGCAGTCTTTTTATGACCTGCTTTCCAAACACAAATCTCGTAACTGTGTCATATTTTATTTGCTAGACATGAGACCCTAAATGCAACCCACACTCAAGGGGAATTGAACTGAGCTGCACCTCTTGAGGGGAGGGGTATCCAAGCATCTGTGGGCATAGCTTGAACACTACCACAGCACAGGTCTTACAAAGAAATTTGTGTTCAGAATATACAGAGGACACCTAAACTCTGTAATAAGCATACAACTCTATAAAAATGAGTGAGAGAATTGAATAGGGACAAATAAAGATATTACAATGTCTGATAAGCATATGAAAGGATGTTCCACATCATCAATCATCAGAGAAATGCAAATAAAAACCACTATATACCTATCAGAATGGCTAAAATTAAAGAGACAAAACATTATGACCAAGTGTTAGCAACGACGTGGAGCAGCTGGGACACAACATTGCCAGTGGGAATGTGAAATGGTAATAACCTCTGTGGAAGACCATCAGTTTCTTAAAAAGTAAAGCATACACCTAACCTATGGCCTCATTATCCCACTGGCAGGTATTTACCCTAGAAAAATGCCGAGGAGAAGGATCCAGACGCAAGTATGAGTCAATTACATAAACTTCTAGGAAGTGGAAACTAATCAGTAGTGACCAGAGCGTGTCAGTTTTTGTCTTGCGCTGTGGGCAGAGGGCAGAATAGACTACAAAGGTGTACTAGGAACCTTTTGGGGTTGGTGCACATGTTCTGTACCTTGATTGTCAGGTGGTTTCATGAGGGTACTCACCTGTCAAAGGTCACTGATTTGTATACCGTAAGTGGATGAAGTTGTCTGAACTGGAACATATCTCAATGAAGGTGACTTTAAAAAGATGAAGTGGGTGAATATAAAAATCAATAATTTTGCATCTTGAGAACTGTTAAGTGGCACTGTGTGAGTGCATTCACCATCTGTGTAATGTGGCTTGGTAAACCACTGAAATGTTCTCATTTTCAGGGCTCTTGTCTGTGAGGTGTGTGTATCCGGCAGAGTCGTAAGCGTATGCTGAGGACACAGGCTTGCTGTGCTGGGCTAGGCGACCTCTGAGGCTCCTTCCAGTTGTTGCTTAATCCTGCCTCCCGTCCCTACATGGACAAGAGCCCGGCCCTTGGAGCCCGACAGACCTGGATTCGATTCTGGCTCTGCTATTTCTAGCAGTGTTAGTAAGTCCAGTTGGTGAGTCTCAGTTTCCTTAAAGGTAAAATGAGGGCAGTAGACCTGCATTGAAATGAGTTGACATAAAAAATCCAACACACAAAGAAGAAGGCACAGAGGAGCCGTTTGGTAAATATTCATTTTTTCCTCTCCCCTTCCAGAAAAGTCTTAACACTCTCAAGTTTGAAATTATGGGTTGTAAGAAAATTAGGACAACTTTCTAGAACACAAAAATGTCAGAAAAATCTATATCTTTTAGCTGTGTAGACAAAGTATAATGGCAAGCTGATTAATAAAGATACATCTAAGGAAGAAAGAAAAATAAGGTTAAATCTTTCCTTTGTTTTAAATCAGTACTTCAAATTCCAGAGACCCAAGTCACTGTTTCAAAATAGAAAATGCACTGTAGGTAATATCCATGCATAAATATATATATGCATAACTGTCACTACATTGCTAACAAGCCTAATTTGAAGCCTGGAAGCTGGTGTGGTTAATGATTAGATCCCCCACCATAGGCCACACCAGGAAGCCTGTGGCACGAGGCCATTGCCAGGCTCAAAGTGAAACAGGAGCTCAACTCAGTGTTAACTGTCCATTTTACCTCCACTGATGTTTTCAGGATTTTTTTTGCCAAATTGGTGAATATTATCTTTGCCTTTCCTGGTCTAAAATTGATATCAGTTGTGTAATGTTTGTATTGGAAAAACAAGCATTGGATATTAGACATAGAGTGAAAATGCAAGAAAAAATAATTCAAAAGCTAGAACATTAAATCCCTGCCTGATTTCAAAGTGGGAGCCACTGAGGGGGCAGTCTTCTTGTAGGTATTTGAGTTCCTTTAATTGTTTTTCTACAGCTTGTTGAATATTTCACTCAAGAATTTCAAATGTTAATGAAGGCTGTTTCTTCATCTCATCAGCTAGAGCATCCAGCCAGGAGTTTGTTTTGCTAGTTGGTACAATAGCTTATTGTTGATTATTAAGACTCACTTAAACCAACTAAATGGGAGTAAATGTTCCTTAAAAACAAGTTAAGCTTCCAGCAAATACCTCAGTTCTGCAAGTAGACACTGAATACCTGCTTGTGTGTTTGTGGTTGACTTGATGTCCCTGCATTTCTGCTCCTTCCCCCATTTCTCTCATGTCACTGCCCTCCATTTGAACTTTCTTTTCTCTATTATATGCTCTCTGTGGAGGAACAGGTAGGGACACCACCACCTGTGAGTGCCTGGATATAAACAGGTGGCCTTCGGGGTGGGGTGGCAGGGAGCTAGAGCTCCTATTCTGCTTTGCACAGAATGTCTGGTGTACATCATATTCCGTGTCTTCTTATACATCTCTTTCCATCTAAGTGGGTGACAGGTGTTATGAATGGGTGCAGGTGGGCTTGAGGGCCTGCACACAGCAGGTAATGGGCACCTGTCACCCCAGGCTTAGAGTTTCTCCTCTGTTAAGCAAACCAGTGTGGCAGGTGCCAATGAGCCAGAGGTACCCTGCAGTTTTCAGGAAGCTGCTCCTCTGACTTCAGAACAGGAAAAAGTTGATATTCACGTGCGACCACCCTTTCCCTTCTGGTTTTTCATTAGAGTGAAGGGAAGTCACACCCAAGCCTGATCTTCTGAAACATCAAGGGGGATTTAGGGGCTCAGCCCTGCAGAGGTGTAAAGGTCTCCCTCTGAGGTTGATCATGGAATATCCAGTCTATAAACTGGAGCCCTGTGATGTTCCTTCCCCTCTAAGAAACATGCAATGAACCTTGGGTACATAGAAAGCTGAACAGCTTGGGTCTGGGATGACTTCCCTGTGGGCTGCCTGGAGGTGAGCGAGGCAGACCAGACGGCCCATCAGATCCTCCCAGGAGCCTCTGGGTCGTGAGTCCTTGGCAGGGCCTTCCAGGTGCCCCCCAGCTGTCTTGAAACCGTCTGCCCAGATTCATGAGCCCGATTCCTGTGTGTAAAATTCCTATTTCTGTCAATTTTATATTTTAATAATAGCCCATTCATCAACCCCTTTCTCCTCCATACAACTTATTTATTTATTAAACAAATATTTACTGAGCACTTACTCTGCCGGACTCTGTTCTAAGTGCTGAGAATCCAGTAGTGAACAAAACAGACAAAATTCCCTGCTGGGCGGAGAGTACGTTCCAGTGGAAGGAGCTGTGAACAAGATAAATAATTAAAATATAAAACAGATTAGATGATGAGAAGTTGAGGGGAAACTAAAGCAGCAGAAGGTAACATGAAACTCGAGGGGGTGCCGGGTTTGACCTTTTGGACAAGGCAGCCGGGGGTGGGGACCCGTGGAGAAGGAGGCTGAGGACAGACCGAGGGACGTGGGGGGCTGAGCCGCTCAGCATCCCGGGAGGAGCCCGGCGAGGGACCAGCACGCGCAGCCCCTCCGCCTTTCCTCCTCTGCGATGCCCTCTCTCTTCCAAACGGTACTTCCTCCAGGCCTCTCTCCCTGTTTCCTTCTATAGAATCTTCCCCAGTCAGTATTTGATCTCTTCCTAGTCTAGATCCTTGAAGCACTTTTTTTTTGTACTAATTCTGTAACACGAAGAATAGGCTGCCTTCTACATTTACTCATGTGCTCATATGTGTGCATGTGTGTACGTATGTGTGTGCACGGACGTCTAACCAGACGCAGTCCAAGCCCTGAGGGGCCGGGGCCATGTGTCAGTGTGTTCCCCGAGGCCGCTGCTCTCGGTAAGGATGTGAGGCCCGCCTGACATTTGGAATCATGGTTGTGTTACATTTTACCAGTCAGCCAGCGCTGGTTTCCAGCGGTGTGTCCACAGGTTCCAGGTCATTCTCTTGGGTTGGCTTGTCTCCATTATCATCTGGCAAACTTTACACAATGATTGGAGGCTAAAATCTGGAGGATTTCACCCCAGAAAGAGTTTTGAGCTGGCTGTTACTTTTTAAAGAGATCTTTTCAAAGATTGAGGAAGCTTTTTAATATGGAAGGTTTTTTATTAAACGAACATGCCATTAAGATTTGTTTTTCCAGTAAAAGTGCCATTTCATTCTTCCCTGATACATACATGTATACACACACACATATTATAAATGTCTGACAGCATATATATCATGAAAATTATTTTGGAATATATAAATGTTAGTGGCATATTAGTATATAAAAGTCAGTGACAAGCAGATTGAACTCAAGTAACCATCCAGCAATCAGTGTGAGATGCACCATTAAATATACAAGTCACTCTAATGAAACTTTACATATGTTTTGGTAGTTTCATTTCATTCTAAACAAAAGGAAATTTTACGTTTGAGGAAAAGTCTTCTGTTAGCTAAGATTCGGATGTGTGATAGCTGAGACCTCAAGTCTGGGCTCCGCGTGTCTGCAGGTCAGTTTCCCATCTTCACTCTCGCTCCAGCCATTGTCCCTGCTGCTGCCTCCGTGGGCCCTTGCTGGGTGGCTCGGGGCCGGTGCTCTCATCCACACACTGTGAGCTAAACCTCCATCAAGAGAGCCCCTTTCAAGAGCCACGGGGACGTAGTCCTATGGGGACTTTCAAAAATTTGTTTCGTAGGAAGTACAAGGAATCTCTGGTTAGGTGGAGACATTTCCCACTAAATGACTCCTAGACTGGATTCCTGTTGAGTGTATCCCAGTGATGTCATGCCAGGAAATGATGCATATCGAGTTCAGCCTTGTGCTTAGGATTGCTGCACTGCACACGCTGGGTTCCTGGAACATTATCTCACACCAACTGTTAGGACTTCACTGTGGCTTCAGTTTCCTCTCTAGTTATTGAACTTTGTCTCTTGCTTTGCCTGTGGTGAAGGGCTGACCTTCCCTGATCCATTCCATCCATCCATTTGACCAGTATTCATTGGTGTCTGTGATGTGCCCTGGGACTACAACAGAGATGATGTGTCAGTTCTGGCTCCCCCAAAATTCACAGGCTGCAGGAGCGACTGGCATGCAACGCCAGCACAATGTGATAACCACCACACTGGGAATCTGGTTGATGGGAGCAGGAAGAAAGGGTGCCTTACTTAGGCTTGTGCAGGGGCACTCTGGGAAGACTTCCCCAAATGAGCCAGTGGTTTAGCCAAAACTAAAAGCAGGACTTTCCAAGTAAGAGGAGGGTTGGTTGGTAGGGAATTCCAGCCAAGGAAGTACCGGCTGGCTTAGTCAAGGAGTGGCAGGCTGTCTGGGATGGCTGTGGCTCGGGGCCCTAGGGAGGAAGCGGGGAGACGGGGCAGAGTGGAGAAGCACAGACTGTTCATGAATGGCATGGTGTGCTTAGATTTTATCTTATAGGCAGGGGAAAATGTAAGAATTTTAAGGAGCAAAGTGACAAAGGATGTATTTGCATATGGAAGATAATTATTTTAGGATGGATTTCCAGAAAAGGGTAGGACTAGAGTCCAGGAGATTGGTCAATAGATTAGACTAGTTAATAGACAAGTGGCAGAGCTGGATTCACATCCAGGCGGCCTGGCTCCAGCCTCAGTGCCCTCACCCACTGCCTAGGCTGCCTCTCTGGCACAGACCTCAGGAGCGGAGGTTCAGGAGGTCATCTACCGGGCTTAAAACCTGCTCTGATCCTTGGGAGAGGTGGGATTACTGGCAGATCACTTAATCGCTCCGCCTGAGTTTTCCCATCTGTAAAATGGGAGAATACAAATATACTACCGACCTTATGGTGTGTGTGTGTGTGTGTGTGTGTGTGTGTGTGTGTGTGTGTGTGTGTGTGTGTGTGTGTGAAGATTAAGTGGATAAATATTCATGAGGTTCCAATAATAGTGCCTAATACATGGTAAACATGTAAATGTTGGCAATGAAGATGGTGATGGTTATGGTGATGGTGACGCTGGTGATGGTGAGGATAACTGTGTTTCACATTAGTTCCCGCTGGGGGCAGCTCAGCTGGAGTTGACACTTTGTATCATCAACTTCTAGTACCTGATGGGTTTCTGGAAAATTTTGGAACTTACCGGTTACTCTGGATAGGAAAATGAATCATTTCTCAAATTCTCCTGAGTGTGACCTTCACAATGTATTGGCAGCAAGGTTCCCAGTGAATTTCCAGAACACCAGGGGCCCCCATATGCAGAGCAAGTCAGACTTTCTGAAAAGGCAGTGCAAACAGCCACCTGATACCCCCCACTGCAAAGGTTGTCAAGCATTGTTGTACATCAGAATCACCTGCAGGACTTATCAGAACAGACCACTGGGTCGCACTTCCCGAATTTATGACTCAGTACATTTGCTTTTTTAGCAAGTTCCGGGTGGTGCTGGAACTGCTGGCCCAGGGTGACAAGGAGAGCCACGGTGCTCGCTGTTGCCTGCCCTGCAGTACGGCCTTGAAGAGGGCAGAGGAGGCGCAGCAGACCCCCCTGTAGAGCTGCTCAGGATCCGCTCGCTGTGCTGGGCACTGGCTCTGCCGGCCCTTGGAGCTTATGCACTGCTTGGATCTTTTCTTCATATACCAACTACAGTCTGTACTGTATTTGTATTTGTGTAACCAAGAGATTGGACCATATCTGCAGGCCTACAGAATCAGAACTCAGGATTCCTCTGGGCCCAGGAACTTGCACTTCACCAAGTGCCCAGGGAATTATGGTCCTTGTTAGAGTCTGAGAGGCATAGCTGGCTATTTGGGGCAGGACCAGCACGAGCAAGCAGTCATTTTTCTTACGCTGTGTGCCAGCTCTGTTCTAGACACTGGAGACACAGACCCGGCCTGCAGGGACCTTAAATTTGGGTGGGGTAGAAGGCAGAAAATAAGCATGTAAACAGCAAATAAAGACGAGCATTTCAGACGGTGCTCACTGAGAGGGAGTCTGTGAGGTCCTGCTATGTAGGTGACGTCAGTATCCACATTTTTGCAGAGAAGGGACCTGAATGGAAGCTTTAGAGGTCAGGTAACTTCCTGGGGGAACACATAAACACTGGCAAAGCATGTAGTTCCCACGAACTAGGAACTCTGAAGCCTGTCGTGGGTGAAAGCAGTAAATTACTACAGAGCATTTACAAAATGATTTGATAAATCAATACATGGCTGATAGGTTGTGGTTATGTATTCTGGCTTTATGCATATAAAGAATGGTTATATATGTGTGCATGTGTGTGTGTGCATGCATGCATGCATGTCTGTGTGTGCATGTGCGTGCATACACAGGAAAGAGACCTGGATGGACGTGCCCCCAAGAGTTCCATTGGGAATGTCTCTGGAGAGGAGAGCTGGATGGGTGGGAATAATGGAACACTAACCCTTTCTCTTGTATTATTCTGTGTTCTCTGAGTTGCATAAAATGAGTAAATACATACTACTTAAGAAAAGAAATACAAAATACAAAATTTAATAAACATTCCTCTTGTCAACATTCGTAGACAGAGTGCTGGAGAGGGATTTCAGTGCGGCTCCAGTGTGCCTTCAAGGACGCCACATCTGTCTCCGGGAGTTGAGGAGGCACCACCACCCTCGGTCTGGGCAGAGGAAGGGTGCGCAGAGCGTCCCCGGTGGGAGAGGCGGGGTCATCAGAAACAGACCTGCAGACCCTGCCCCTTATGTCTCTGTCGCCCCCTCGCTGGAATCACTTGCTGATGAGGTCTCAAAGCCCTCATTTTTGAAGAAAACAGGTAACTCTCTCCCATATTTTTCATTTGTGCATTTGGTTTCCTATCCTATAGCTAAATGCAGGTCACAACCCAGAGCTTGTTGGCATCACTAGTCAATCTGGATAGTGATTGGATAGTGACGTGGACGCTTTGACAGCCCTGTAGCTCCGACTCCGCAGTCAGCCTGGGCACGACGCATGGGCATCCTTAGCTCGGGCCCTAGGGCTGGGCCCCTGCCACTGGTGCATCTGCTGGCTGGCCACTGTCTGCAGCACCGGGCCACAGGGGAGTCCCTGGAACGGAAGCCTGATGGAAATGACTGGGCAAGTCTTGGGACGAGATAGAAGGAGAAATTTAAGATACTTCGGGTTGGCAAGCAGCCTCCATCCCATTAAACACTCGGGTTTTGGGAAGGGGCAGGTAGGGTTTCAGTCACATGTCGATTGATACCCTCCGAAGGAACAGCATGTACGTTTCAGTGGCAGAAAAAGAAAATCACTGTTCTACATGGCTATTAATAATTTAAACATTGCCTTATCATATTACATATTCTCCTTAGATCCAGTGACCTACATGAGAAAATCCTTAATTACTCGGTGTTGGTCTAAATAATCTTTTCTTAAAAAAGAAGCATAAAAGCTCAAATTGAATCCAAGCACATAAATTTTTCACTGGCATCTATTAGAATTTTTCTTTTTGAGGCTTTCCAGTATTTTAGAATATTAGACATAAACACTGATCTTAGCAAAGACTAGTGATGGCGGCGGACCAGGCATATGTTCTCTGTTCAGTGTAACAAATACTCACGGCGCTCTCACCAGCTCAGGCCCTGTCGCAGCGCTGTGGAGGTGAGAAAAAATGTACCTTTCTCCCATCTAATAGGGCTTTAAGCAACTACTCATTTTTATAATTCAAACTGAATATTTAAAATAGTATGAGCAGTACAAAACACAATGGGGTATGAGCAGGGGGCACGTTTCATCTGTTTGTGGGAATCTGGGGGGCTATTAAAGGAGGGGGAACAAAGTTTCACTTTTCAACAAGCGTGGCTGAGGGAAGGGCCCTTTGCCTTGGAGACAGGAAAGGTGATACGCTGGCCTTGCAGGAAGCGGGCGCAGCACAAGGACAGAGAGGCTGGTCCCGAACCCCTCCTCGGCGGCTGTGTGCTAACTCACAAGGGCATCCTGCCTGTTAGGGAGCCAGCTGAGCCCAGAACTCAGTGTATGTGATGATAGTGGGGTGGTCACAACGGCCAAGCTTCCAGGCAGTTTTATTTCCCTCACTGGAGTTTTGGGAGGGATGGACATGCCAGTTGGTAGCATACAGAAGCCGACTTTGGCCTTTCAGCCCACCAAGGATGCTTATCTGCTGCAGTTAAATAAGCCTAGGAAAGCCAGGCTCCAGTCATCCGGTGAAGTGAGAGTCAGGTGGGGTGTGAGTCAGAGTGTGGCTGTGCCTGGGAAATTTGCACTGAGGGCCAGAGAGGCACCGGTCACCCATGGCCAGGTAGTGTAGGTGATGGGTCGGGCCCCGGGTCACTGGGGCTGAGGCCGGAACGGCACTACTGCTGCCCTCTGCCGGTGAGGTCAGTCGGGGTAAGCAGGCTTCAGCGACAAGCATCTTTGCTATGCAAATGAAGGGTTAGGAGAAGCCTTGCTTCCCTGATATGTGAGGACCCTTCAGAAGTAACTCAGGAAATGCTGTTTGCCGTGGAAGTGGGCACCAAGATGGCTTCTGGCCATTCCCTGAATAGGTGTGAGGCTGTCTTCATGAGAAAGGGCTCACGGTTCAAGCGTCAGTCCCCTAGGAGGCTGCTCTTCTCACGCGTGTCACCAAGAAGAGTCTGAGCAGTACTTTTCTGCATTTGAGCCAATTTCCAGTGAAGCTAGGAGTCCAAAAGCATATGCTGTTTGACACCGTGTCCAAAAAGGTGGTTGAACTTTTACGCTGGGGCTGAGATGGGAGCAGGAGACAAGTGTGGTTCTGCAGAAGAGAATCCAGGGGTCACGCTTACCACCTCTGGTCATCAGCGGTTCTCGTATTTGTGTGATCCAGTCTCTGTATGTCCATTGGCCTGTTTATTTTTTCAAACAAACACATATAAAATGTACTGAAATTTGTCTAATGTTGGCTATCAGGAGGCACCTTTAGGTGTCCTCCATGGAGGGAAGTGACTAAGAAATGAGGGAAGCCCCAGAGTAGTGTGTTCCCATTAGCTCCTGTGTTTCACCTTAAATCTTGAACGTGGTCTCTAAGCTTTAATTCTCTGTACAAACATCCAGTGTTGGTACTTCTTTTTTTATTACTTTCATTGATTTTAGTATTTTTAATAATATTGACAGAGAACTAGAAATAATTTTGTATCATTTTAATATGCTGTTTTTTTCAGTATATTTTTAATTTAAAAAAAATAGGCTTTATTATTTCAAAAATAGGTAATTTTATGCAGACATTCTTGATGAAAATGACATCTTTCAGTTGTGATTCTGATTTCCACTCCATAATCAGCCAATGTAAAGTGTCACAAACCAAAGTTTATCTACATCACTAGCTGATCTGGTTAATGGGTCCAAGACTGACTATTTTGACGGCTGAGTGAGTCTGATGAGCTGGCAATGCCAAGGAGCACTTTGGCTGCGTGGCAGGGGGAAGCCAGGATGGAGAGTTTGGTGAAGTGAGAATGTTTAATTACTACCACTGACGCTGTTATTTCATTAACTCACACTTTCCCTTACATCCATTCCTTCTTTGTATATTCATATCGTAACATCGGGTTCTGTAGTCTGTTCCAAGGAGGAAAAAATAGCCTCTCTTTCTCAGGCCAAATCAGAGTGCCGTCAGTCACCGTCATTTACCTGCCTATAAAAGGCAGGTGAACTTTAACCCTGTGGGCTACATGCGCAACCTTCTGACATTTATTATCTTGCTGAAAGGCGAGCAGCATTTAGCTTTCCTGTTGCCCCTGTGGCTTCGGGGATCACCCGTGGCTGACACCTGACTTGGGACCTCGTGCGTTTTCAGGTGGTTGTATGTGTCTAGACAGGTCCAGGCAGAGACAACGTCATTCGCCCTGCGCCTGATTTAACCTGGCCTTGGATGACATCACAGACAGGGTTGGAACCTTTCACAGTAGATTACATCAATCTAACCATTATTTCAATATTCTGTCTCTTTGTTTGAGCAGCTTAGCTCCAGAGATAACATTTCACAGACTCATGCTCTCTCTAAACCAACGCTGCTGTCATGCGGACCTATTCTGATGCCTCCCACACACGTGGATTTTCCCGAGTCACCTTGGGTCTGCTCTTCCCTGGTCCTTACGGGGCTATTGTGGGAGAGCTGGGCCATCAGTGGCGTTGCCTTCTCGGCCACGACTTCATCCGGGCAAAGCAGACCAGAGCAGACAGGGCTGAAGGCCTGCGCGGAGATTCCCCAGATCCTGGGGCCAGGCTTGGATGTTAGCAGGTGATTGTCGTACGGGGCGGGTGTTGGCATTCGATTCCGATTACCATCACCTTCAGTATTATTTGGATAAAACCTCAAGTAACACCCATGGAAGTAAATGGCTGACTGATGAAACAGTTTCAGGTGGTCCTTTCACCCAAATCCCTGAACAAAAAAGCGGCGCCGGCTGCTCGCCTCGAGGTTCTGTCCTTTCTCCACTTCCTGTTCGGCCGCAGAGAAAGGCTCACTTGGGCCAATAGAGCCAGCACAGTTTGGAAGGTTAAAATTTAATATATTTAGAGCTAGAAGAGCCAATTCAGACAATTTAAGCAAAACGTTATTTTCTTTGAGTGCAGACTGTCTCTCCTGGAAGACTCAAATCCTGTGTGTGGCTGGGCTATTTCATTTTGGCTGGCTGAGTTCATTTGGCTGGTTCTGGCTTCACCTCTGCCCCGTGGTCCACCCCTTCCAGAGTGAAAATATTGACACATGTGATCTCAATGGGATGATGAGGGCAGAGGGTGGATGGGATGACAGGGAGCAGGTTCTGCCACTCCGCCAACATCCCGCTGTCGGGAGAACTGGGGAGCGTTTGGATGTCTTCTAGGGGCACGCGGAGCATCCTGGGCAGCTGGGAGGACCCACTTCCGTTCACCCTGTTGCTTCTGACCTCCTCTGAGGGCCGAGTGCTACGTGCCCCTCAGCACGGAGTGCCTGTGTGTGCTCAGCTCCTGGCTGACCGTATGTCTGTCTCACAGGGGCTCCTCTTCTCAGTGATGCCCCGAAAGCGAGCTGCGACTTCCCTGCACACCTCGCCCGCAGGACCCAGGAGGTATGCCAGGATCCCCTGGCCTCCTTCTGGCCCGTGAATACCCAAGCACAGAGGAGAGGCAGCCTCGGGGGCCAGCAGACCGTACACTTACTGCGTCTGCTTTAGTCTGTTGTCTTGTCCCTCACTTGGTCTGGAAGTCAGGCTGGGAGAACAGAGGTGTCCGTCGCTGGGCTCTGTTACTATGCCTGATAGGAAAAGACCAGTAAGATGTGATCGCTCTGAAGAATCTGACAGAGCCAGGCGGGGAGGTGGAGTGGGTGGAAATAGAAGCAAAAAGGGACGTAGTGTGACGTGTGGGCAGTGGAGTGTGGGTTCAGGAGCTCCTGGCCCTGCTCATTCAGCCTTGGCTGTACCCCAAGTCATGCCACTTACTGGATGAGTAACCCTGGGAAGTCACTGCACTTCAGTGCCTCAGTTTCCTCATCTGTAAAATGCGGATCGTAGCGGTAAGCACCTCACAGTGTTGTGAGGTTTCAGTGAGACGATGTGTGTGAACTGATGAGCACAGTGGTGAGCACAAGGCGCCAGACTTTTTAGCCATTGTTATGAGTACGTGTGCCATGGAATCACTCTCCATGAACACCATATTCTGCAAAGGGGTAAAAAGAAATTCATCCCTATTGTGGCGTGATGGTCGATGAAGCAACCGCAGACTGTACCTAATATATTTTTTGCAGCATCACTTGTAGCCCCGTGTGCTTTTTGTTCATCAGGGCTGTGCCATGTGATGCCTGCTGTCCTGACTGGCTACAGCACAGGGAAGGCAGTTACTGACTTAGCTGGCACTAGCCTACTTGGTTACTGAGGCAGCTCCTTCCCACGTGGGAGAGAGAAAGGGAAGGAGGAGGGACAGGGAGAGGGGGGCGAGGAGAGGGGAAGGAAAGAGGAAGGAACAGGTAAGATTCTTTTCCTTCCCATAAATACAGCTGTGTAATGCTTTACATTAATATCATCAAAGTAGGGAAATCGATTATGTACTCACAGTTTAATAATTCAGAATTGACATACGGAAGTCACATCCCAGTGTAGGATGGACGGAATACAGGTAGAAAGGTTAAGAAGAGGGAAAAAACCCTCATGAAAAATGTGGAAAGGGAATAGAGAAGTTTACTTCCATTGTCCTTTATTTGTTCATTTCTACTAAACTAAAATATATATGCAGTCTTGCACTTTCACCACCTAATTATTAAGTTTCCATACACACCTTCTCTCCATGCCATCTCAGTGTCATGACTTTTTCTTATTCAGAGTCCTGGTACTTAGGTGACTTTGCAGGGGAAGGGGTCACCGCCCTTGTGCTGATGGCAGGTCCCAGCGTCCCACCTCCCACGTGCGCCCCTGCCCCTCCATCCTCTTCCGGCTGCTTATTCCAGCCTTCCTCCAGCCCTTCTCCTGCGGCAGGTACACCTGCCCTCAGCCTGAGGTTCCCTCTGCCTGGACTTCCACATTTCTCATGTTTTCACCTGCGTTAAGTCTCTATCAGGTCATCTTATCAGAGAAACTTCCCCTAACAATTTTATCTAAAATGGGACTTATCTCTCTCCGAATACCCCTTCCTTTTTCCCTTGCTATATTGTTGTCCAAAACAGAAATCACCCTCTGACGTGGTGTCCGTTTATGCCTGTGCTTGTCCGTGAAGGTTGGGTTCCCTAAAGCAGAGCCTGGGGGAGGGATTCAAATGCATCATGCAGAAATGCTGTTCAGAAAAAACCTGTGGGGAGGAGGTGAAGCAGGGTACAGGGAGGGAGCAGCCAGGCAAGGGTGTGGTTTCAGGGAGAGTCTAGATGTGAGGAAGCATTTCTGTCCATAACTCATATCTGGAGACAAGCGGCTGGTCCCTTACTAGTTAGTTATCAGCTGTGGCCTGGGGAGAGGGCATGCGACTCCTGGCTAGGGCAGTGCCCCTCAGCTGATGGGGGCAACTGGGAACTGGGAGCCAACACTGGGGAAGGACATGCTGGTGGTGGGTAGGGGTCTGGGACAGGCACCTCAGTGGCAGCTCCCATGCCTCCCCCTACAGTGTGACCTCCATGGGATCTGGGACTAGGTCTTAATTGTTCTGTATTTAGAGCTTGGTACATAGTAGGTCTTCAGTAAATATTTATTGAATGAATCAGTGAACTTATTGAACTGTAACAGTTGTAGTTCCTGGGATACAGTGTGAATGAGACAAACTGCCTTCTGCCCTGTGGAGCTTATAGTCTAATGAGAGCCCAGGCCCAGCCAATTAAAACACAGTCAGCTAAGTGCTGTCCTAGGAAGAGCAGGGGACCTTAGAGCACACAGTAGGGGCACCTAACATCCAATTTCAGGAGAGCAGTGATCCCCAGGCTTGTGGCATGGTGAGGGGCTGCGTTTTCCAGGGTGACCATTCAGTCAGTGGCATGCAGTGGGTGACCAGGGACACACCCACAAGGTCTTGGCGTTGCTGTGACGATTTCCCCTCCCCTGTTTCCCTTTGATTTGTGTGTCAGATGGAAGGGCGGGAAGCAGACAACCTGAGCAGGGCCTGTCCCGCCCGACCCTGGCCCGGCGTCCTCGCCCACAGGGTCGGCTGAAGAGCGAGGGTCCCCGGGGCCTGGCCTTGCGCTGGCCTGGGGCTCCGGGTTCTGCCAGGGCAGGGATGGAGCGACTCCCTGACGTTTGGTGACCGGCATTTATTTCTCTAAAGGAAGCAACGTGGTGTTTAGATGTAACACTCAGTCAGTAGGTCCAATTAAAAAAGAGATTCAAGCGCCCTGAGGAAGACATCCGCCAGGGGGGTTCTTGGCCGCCCCCACCCCATGCACCAGAGACCCCCACACGGCCTCGTCTGTCCCCGGCGTCCTACCCGGGAGGGACACAAATGCCTTCCCCGGGGTTTTCCAGTCGGGCTTGCTTTCCAGTGGTGGGCGGGGCTCCACAGACGTCAGTGGGGGCAGGAGGCGGCCGGAGCTGGCCCGGATACTGGCCTCAGCCACGACATGATGTCCAGTGTTGGAGCCATGTGCCTTCAGACACTTCCATAGTCACGTTGGGAAAAATGGGCTTTGGTAAAATATAAAAAGGCTATTGAAATGTCGCTGAGTGCTTATGTAATTGGACTATATAATGCTGGAGGGCAGGGCCCGGAGGGGGACGTGCTCCAGAAATTTCTAGTAATTTGAAGACACTCAGAACGACAGTGCTCACGGGCATTATTCCCGCCGGCCTCTGGCAGAGCCACCTGGGGTGGACAGGCCTCCGCAGGTGGGGAGCTCTCCTGCTCAGTGTCCACCCCTGCCCCCTCGCCTGCCTCCTCGCCCCTCAGGGGGCTCTCTCCGGGGGCTGCCCTCCGCCCGCCCCTTGGAACGGTTGCTGGTTCATGGGACCCACCTGCCGATTTATTTTTCTGACTTGAATTTCTTCTACATTTAGAGCTTTGATTGAAGGGATATAGTATGTCAGAAAAGTAGGTGGTTTGACTTACCGGATACCAATTTTTTGTAAGATGATAGTTCCCTGAATGATAGGTGGTTATTAAATATGTTTTATGTAAGTTTGTTGAATGTTAGAATGTTTGTGAGCATTAGGGTGGGTGCACCTTGCCATGGCTTGTGCATTGAATGCTGACCTGAGGAACGGTGATGTGCTACAAACAGGGGCCTCCTGGACCGGGAGGCAGGAGGGCGGAGTCCTTGGTACCACCTAGCTGTGACCTTTGGAAAGTTGCTTGACCTTTCTTGGCCTCCGTTTCCCCAGAGGACTGGATGACCTTGAAGGATCCTTTTAATTCTATGAGAACAGTTGTAGGTCTATGTAGCTGAGGAGTTTGCAGAACCCGCAGAGATGTGTATTTTCATTCAGGTACCTTTATCTCCTAGAACTTTGGGTCAGATATGGGCTTGTGAAAAATGAAACCAAGCCGTGAAGGCTCCAGACTATCAGAAACCCTAACTTAATTTTGATCAAATGTTGTTTTTGCATGAAACCGATTACTGCAATAATAATATGCTTGGGTGAAGGGCACTGGCTCCAGACAAAGGGGCTGTTTTGTAGCTGTCCCACTTCTTGCAAGCGAAAGCTGATATTCTCATCAGAACCAGGGAATGTTCCCCCTCAGGAAGGCCCACGCCTTGTTGGCCAATACATATATTGTCTTGGGGCTTAATGGGAAATTCTATACTGGAGGCAATCAGAAATGTTCACATACTTCTTTTTGTCTTAAGCAAAAACAGATCTTCACCAACAAATGTGGCAAGTTGTCATATTTGAATTGTTTTCCTTTCAAGAGGAGGGGTGTACAACTGTGTGTAGGGGGAGAAAGACTTCCAGAAGTTTTCTTGGAGGGAGAACCCACTTTTGAGGCATAACTGTCATGAAATGTCATTTAGATTATGATGCGTATTTAGAAACTCCCTTTGCAGAGAGGTGTGCCTAAGCGGCAGCCAGTCAAGCTCACTGCCTATCTCATTGTGGCCAGAGACACCGTTCGGGACAGCAGTTTCTTACAGTAAGCAGAATAGTATCAACAGAAAACTGGCAAAATGTGATCGAGTTGCCTTTTAGAATCCCTAAGTGGAGGTGAGGTGCTGACTGGTCAGAGGGGCCACTTGCTTGGGTCACCCTGCCAGCACGGGTCGGAGCTCCCTTCCTGCCCCCTCCGGTGTGCTCAGATACTCGCTTCACACAGGCAGCGCTCTGCTGACCTCGGGACCGACCCCGGTTGGGCAGACCTTTCCCTAGGAGGGTTAACTTTGACATAGAGAGATTTCAGACAATTTCAGGTTGTGTTTTTCAACATGATAGATATGATGAAGAAGAATTAAATTAATTTTAAATGTTATAGTTTATTTAACAGTATAAAGTGAGCCTGCCTATGGCTTTAGCCATTCTTTTGGACACGTCTGTTGCCAGATGAGAGGATGGATACTGGCAAGCTGAGGGTTAACATAAGGCGAGACTGAGCGGTTTTCCTCTCACCTCCTAAGGAAGGAAAGACTCAGTCCTGGCCTTTACCTCCCTCCTTGAGGTATTGGATTTTATGGGAAATTTAACGGGGTATGTCCTTTGTATCAAATCTCTGAATGAGGGTGTTTCACTTTGAGGAAATCCTATGCACTAAAACAGGAACTTAGCAAGTAATAGGGTAAAATTCACACTACTAGCAAAAGTCTCATTGCTTCACAAAAGGCTCTTTTAGTGAGCCACCCCACTGCGCTTTAAAAGGAACTTGCTAAGTGAGGGGCAGAGGCCTGTTCCCTGAGTAATGACTTCAGGTAATTGACGCAAACATAGCCAAATGTTCTCTGTGTCCAGTCGTTCCCCAGGGGAGTCAGCTAATTTATAATTATAATGCCCATGCGCACTGGTAGTAAATCTCCCAGCCCACTTGGACACAAAACTGTGTTTTAGTGCTCAGAAAAATTTTGTTTTGTTGCTTGACCACCTCTGTCCCTCTAAACAAGAGGCTCTTATGGGTAACACCTTTTTATTTACTAGAAAAACATTTGTAAATCTTTAATTTTGTCTAACTTTGTTTTCATCAGAAAACAAGGGGCTGTGTATGGTGTATTTATGGAGACCGGACGAACGAATAGGGTTTAACTGTGCGTTGAGTGTTCTGGGGAAGTGTTTGGGAACTGAACCTGCAAACAGAAGCCTGGTGTTCAGGGTCCCTAGAGCAATGATGCTGGGTGGGGGGGACTGCTCACTGGGTTCTGTGCTTTAGGGCGAGCTGCACGCGGTGGGGGAGGAGGCCAAGTGCGTGTACAAGTGAGAGCGGATGTCTTCGCCAACCTGATTGTCAGGTATTTTTTTTTAATAATGATATGTACAGGTTGTTATGTGGAACAACTGATGAAATTATATAATAAATGTGTTTGTGGATGGTCGGGGTTAGCTCTTAGGGGAATTTCAGAGCTGTTTGGGAAAGTGCCTGGCGGACGGCGGGCCTCCTGGAAGTCTGCGCCAGCACAGCTCGCTCCTAATGGAGGCTCTTTGTGTCTCTGACTAGTGGCCCTGGAGGATGTTTTTTGAAGTTGTTGTTGTGTTAGAACCTTCTATTCTGAACAAATGGGCAAGTGAGAACAAAAGTGGAAATGTCTCTTGTTCAAAAAAAGAAGACAGCTTAGAAAACCTTAAAACACTTTTTTTTAAAGGACAGGAAGCTTTTGTTTTTATTTCTTACTTTTATGTTACGCATCTATATTGCCTCCCCCGTGAGGTGGTCAGGAAGGAGTTTGAAGAATCACGATGATTTTATAACAAATATTCTGTCTATTTGAGTGCCAGGAAACAAAGAGGCCAGTGCGGTGCAGCCCTTGTCTTTGGCCTTCTCCGCCCCCTCTTTACCCCGTTACTTCCCTCTCATTTTGTCTGAATTTTAACATGTAAGATTCAAGTGTTCTCATGATGCTCATGTCTCTTCAGTGGGGTTTCCCAGTAAATATGCTGACTGCCTCATTCAGAGGAAATCAGCAAGTTGGTGGTGATCTTATGTGGCTGCCTCTGCCTACAAGCTGGGGTGTCTGCCTCTCACTGCCAGGAAGCACATCTACTCTTTTATGGACCATCTCTGTCTCTATTTCTATATTCAGATTAAGCAAGCAAAATTTCACTTTACAGGGGATGTTAACTGAAGAATTAGTTTGTCACTTAGAATAGAAAACTGGCAAAACATTTTTTTTTTTGAAATGACAATAAGATTTAAGCATTTAAAAGAAGTACAGAGAGAAAGACAAACATGGTGGTGTAGAGTTTGCCTGGGAGGAAGTCTTCAGATGAAATGTAGCCACTGTCTGAGACAGAGAGAGAGGGAGAGAGAGGGCGAGGGAGAGAGGACCCGGAGAATGGGAGGGAGGGAGGGAGGGAGGCGCCCGCCTGGCTCCAAGCAGGCTGATGCCAACTTGCCTTGGGCAGCAATGTGGCCTTGTTTGTACAGAATGAGCATAAATAGTTTTATGTGAAGAAATTTTCTAAGGAGAGATTTTTTTTCTTTTTTTCTAGATAAAATGTTAAGATAGTAAATGTTTTAGTTGGATCGTTTCCAGAACCATGGAACACCATGTGGCCACAGACTCGTCGGCTGCTGCCTGTCGTCTGTCATGACTATTACCAACAGCCCCTCCCACTCCCCAGAATGTCTCAGTTTGTGTCATACATCATATGGTCACGCTAACGCCTTTGGAAATGGGATGTTGACTGAATTGTTATCACAGAATCCCATCTTCACTATTAAAGATTTTGCAATCTAAGAGAGAAAATTCTAGAAATACTATGCCGTGTGGAGGGTGTGTGAATCCTTCCATCTTGTGTTAAGGACATAAATGGAGGGTGACCTCAAGTTTTCACCTCTGACGTCCTTTCCTGACCACACCTGCCTGGGTATCTTTAAGAGATTTCATCTTTGTTCCAAGGTCAAGAAAGAACAAGAGAAAAGACGTTTGTATGTACGTATCTTTTACATAAGCAAGGCAAATAGAAGTTTTATTTTCCCGCTGAACTTACACAGTGAGGCCACCAGAGGTTCCCCTCAGGCTCTTAGTAAAAACCCTGGGCAGGTCTGACCGCCGCGTGCGGCCTGGAACCTGGAGCCTCGGAGAAGGCGGGGGAACCGCTCTGGTCTGTGGCTCTTGCAGCAGGAATGAGATGTACTTAGAAACATTGACGTTGCCACGTGACTATGCCGTTGAGCTAGAATTCTTTCCTTATGTCCCTGACTGCTTAGTAACCCCGGAGGACGCCTTTTCCCTCAGAGGCAGCTCGGAGAAGATGGTGACAAAGGCAGTCGGCACCCGGCCGGGAGGGAGAAGCCAGGGGCCTGGCGCTGGTCTTGACCCGTCAGTGTGGGTCCAAGCTTCCTGCCCTCCGGCCGTGACACGTCTCGCTGATGGACAGGCTGGCACAGGCACAGCCTGCAGGAGGTGGGCATGGTCTTGTCATAGGTGTTCTACAGCAAATACAGAGCTGAGGCCTACTAGGTGCCAGGTAGGCCGTCTTCTCAGGAACCCCTTGTGTAAGGGACTGATCGGTCACACGCTCATACGGATGAGAAGGCAAAGTTCAGGGAGTCTGGTGGTATATGCTGTGGGAGTCAGCAGGATTGGAAACTAGAATTCCTGGGCACTCATCCTGAGGCTGGCTTTATTTTTTAACTGTACTCTACCATTTCAGGATTCCAAGAATGTGTACATTTTCTGGCTCCAGAAGAGTCACAGAGGCACCTGGGAAAGGCAGCTGTAGAAGCACGGGTACATCTGCCCGTCTCACTGCCTCCAGCCTTCCTCACCGCATGGGCACCTGGGCCACAGGGCAGTGTGAAGGGAACTGGCGTGAGCGCGTCCCCCAGGCTTTAGATCCTACTCCCCAATCCATGCAGGAAATATTTTATGTCTACTGTGTTCTGGGCCCCAGAGTTATAGTTTTATACAAGAGAGAAAATATCACGGTCAAGTTTTTGATTTTAGCTGATCCTCAGTGTACCCCCTAAACATTTGTGTAAAACAAATGTTTAAACTTATTAAACATATTATGTAAAGAAGAATATATGGTGATTGAGGGCACGAGATGATCTAGTGCAAAGCCGGCTTAGCAGGCTGAGGACAGTTTGACTGTCCAGCATTTTTAGAACCCTCGTTTGGGCTGGTCATTTGCAGGTAGAAGAATGTGTGTCCTCACAGATTTCAGTGCCTGAGTCCTGAAGTTTTTTGTGACATTAAGTGAAGGAGTTGTCTCTTCTCCCACTTCATATAGGCAGAATGTCTGTGTCCCCTCAAAATTCATATGTTGAAGTCCAAACCTCTAGTGGTATGGTGTTAGGAAGGGGCCTTTGGAGTGAAGAGGCCGTGAGGGTGGGGCCCTTGTGAACGGGATTAGCGCCCTTAGAGACCTCAGACTTCCCCAGTGCCTTCTGCTACACGAGGACACTGTGGGGAGACGCCTTCCGTGAGCCAGGCAGCGGGCCCGCACCTGCCTCCAGCCTGCTGGTGCCCTCATCTTGGGCTTGCAGCCTCCAGAGCTGTGAGAAGTGAATTTCTGTTGTTTATAAGCCACCAGTCTGGTACTTCTGTCATAGCAGCCCAGACAGACTAGGTCACACTCCACTCTGGAATCCCACCAGGGCCCCCAAAGTAAAGATGGTTTGTGGCTGTAGGATCGGGTCAGAGAGCTGCCACCATGGTGGTGGGAAGTTCCATCTCTTTCCCAGGAGAAAGTTGGTATCTGGATCTCTGAGATAGCGTCTTTTGAGGGATTTATTTTAAAGACAGAACAGAAATAGATGTTTTTTTCTATGAGCAGCATTTTAAGTCCTACTGATGATAATCTCATATTTACTTAGAACTTTTGGTCTTTTCAAAGCATATTATTCTTTCTGAACTTTTATTTTTGTTTTTTATTTTGGTATCATTAATATAAAATCACATGAGCAACATTGTGATTACATTCCCCCCATTATCAAGTCCTCACTACACACCGCATTACAGTCACTGTCCATCGGTGTAATAAGATGCTAAGAGTCACTACTTGTCTTCTCTGTGCTGTACTGCCTTCCCTGTGTACACCCCCCTCCAACACGTTATGTGTGCTAATCTAATGCCCCATATTCCCCTTATCCCTTCCTAGTCCCTTTCCCTTTGGTAACTGTTAGTCCATTCTTGGGTGCTGTGAGTCTGCTGCTGTTTTGTTCCTTCAGTTTTTGCTTTGTTCTTATACTCCACAGATGAGTGAAATCATTTGGTACTTGTCTTTCTCTGCCTGGCTGATTTCACTGAGCATAATACCCTCTAGCTCCATCCATGTTGTTGTAAATGGTAGGATTTGTTTTCTTCTTATGGCTTAATAATATTCCATTGTGTATATGTACCACATCTTCTTTATCCATTCATCTATGGATGGACACTTAGGTTGCTTCCATTTCTTGGCTATTGTAAATAGTGCTGTGATAAACATAGGGGTGCATATGTCTTTTTGAAACTGGGATCCTACATTCTTAGGGTAAATTCCTAGGAGTGGAATTGCTGGGTCAAATGGTATTTCTATTTTGAGTTTTTTGAGGAACCTCCATACTGCTTTCCACAATGGTTGAACTAGTTTACATTCCCACCAGCAGTGTAGGAGGGCTCCCCTTTCTCCACAACCTTGCAAGCATTTGTTGTTCCTAGTCTTTTCTGTGTTGGCCATCCTAACTGGTGTGAGGTGACATCTCATTTTGGTTTAATTTGCATTTCCCTGATAATTAGCGATGTGGAGCATCTTTTTATGTGCCTGTTGGCCATCTGAATTTCTTCTTTGGAGAAGTGTCTGTTCATATCCTCTGCCCACTTTTTAATAGGGTTATTTGCTTTTTGGGTGTTGAGGCATGTGAGTTCTTTATATATTTTGGATGTTAACCCCTTGTCAGATATGTCACTTACAAATATATTCTCCCATGCTTTAGGATGTGTTTTTGTTCTGCTGATGGTGCCCTTTGCTGTCCAGAAGCTTTTTAGCATGATGTAGTCCCATTTGTTCATGAAAAATGTTCATGAAATTTCAAGATGTGTTCATGAAAAAGTTGCTCATGTTTATATTCAAAAGATTTTTTTGCCTATGTTTTCTTCTAAGAGTTTCATGGTTTCATGACTTACATTCAGGTCTTTGATCCATTTTGAGTTCACTTTTGTGTGTGGGGTTAGACAGTGACCCAGTTTCATTCTCTTGCATTTCCGTGCGGACTTTCTGTCTCCTTCTTTACACTGTAACGGTTGTGAACCCTGGCCTGGGACACTGCAGGGCCAGAAGGCTGGAGCAGGAGGAAACGTGATGATCTTCTGATTCAACCCCCTCATTTTACAGATTGGAACCCAAGTGGGATTTTGTGTCTTGTTCAACGTTGTTCTTTAATTCATCCATTCAACAAGTATTTGCTGTATGCCTCTCATGTGCTAGGCGCTGTCCTACGTGCTGGGGTTCAGCAGTGAGAAAAGAGGACTTTCGGGGCCTTATTTCAAGTGGGAAGGGAGCATCCAATGCATATCAAATGAAATACGTGGAGGCCTGGTCATGGGACCTGTTAAAACATAACTGATTCCCTGCGGGACCGGTGGGCGGGTGCCTGAGACCGGCACTTGAGGACAGAGGAAATCGCGCGTTTTTCCCCTTTTTTTTTTCTCTTTTCTGCGAGTGCTTTTTGGAAGCATAAAAGGGACAGGGACCCCGGTGCTAGGGAGGCAGGGCGGCGGGACTGGTGAGCAGGTGCCTGGGACCGGCACCTGAGGACAAAGAATATCCCGCATTTTTCCCTGTGGGACCGGTGGGTGGGTGCCTGAGACCAGCACCTGAGGACGGAAGAAATCGCGCGTTTTTCCCCTTTTTTTTCTCTCTTTTTGCCAAGTGCTTTTTGGAAGCCTTGAAGGGACAGGGACCCCGGTGCTAGGGAGGCAGGGCGGCGGGACTGGTGAGCGGGTGCGTGGGACCAGTGCCT
Source organism: Manis javanica (assembly GCF_040802235.1). Taxonomy (NCBI): domain Eukaryota; kingdom Metazoa; phylum Chordata; class Mammalia; order Pholidota; family Manidae; genus Manis; species Manis javanica. The sequence goes on along the minus strand of NC_133170.1, from coordinate 308,004 downwards.
GAGGACCAAGAATATTGAGCGTTCCTTCCCTGCGGGACCGGTGGGTGGGTGCTTTTTGGAAGCCTTGAAAGGACAGGGACCCTGGTGCTAGGGAGACAGGGCAGCAGGACCAGTGCGCGGGTGCCTGGGACCGGCACCTGAGGAAAAAAAAAAAAATCGCGTGTTTTTTCTTTTTTTTTTCCTTTCTGTTCCCTCTCTCATTGTTGCTGTTGTTGTTTTGGTTTGGAGAGTGCTTTTTGGAAATCTTAAAGGGGCAGGACAGGTCACTTAGACCAGAAGCAGGGAATCTGGGGATCTCTGGGCACTCTAACCCCCTGGGCAGCAGGGAGCACAGAGGCCCCTTACGGAGATAAATAGTCTCCTGGCTGCTCCCCCTCTAACGGGGCTCCACCATTTTGGAGGAACAGCCCCAGCCAGGCCAAGCCCACAGCAACAGTGGAGATAAACCCCAAAGCAACTGGGCAGGAAGCAGAAGCCCTGTCTGCGCACAGCTGCCCAGCACAAGCCACTAGAGGTCGCTATTCTCCCAGGAAAAGGCTACAAACCAACAAGAAGGGAAGCTCTTCCAGCGGTCACTTGTACCAGCTCTGCAGACTATCTCTATCACCATGAAAAGGCAAAACTACAGGCAGACAAAGATCACAGAGACAACACCTGAGAAGGAGACAGACCTAACTAGTCCTCCTGAAAAAGAATTCAAAATAAAAATCATGAACATGCTGACAGAGATGCAGAAAAAAATGCAAGAGCAATGGGATGAGATGCAGAGAAAAATGCAAGAGCAGTGGGATGAGATGCAGAGAAAAATGCAAGAGCAGTGGGATGAAGTCCGGAAGGAGATCACAGATGTCAGGAAAGAGATCACAGAAGTGAAACAATCCCTGGAAGGATTTATAAGCAGAATGGATAAGATGCAAGAGGCCATTGAAGGAATAGAAGCCAGAGAACAGGAACGTATAGAAGCTGACATAGAGAGAGATAAAAGGATCTCCAGGAATGAAACAACACTAAGAGAAATATGTGACCAATACAAAAGGAAAAACATTCGTATTATAGGGATAACAGAAGAGGAAGAAAGAGGAAAAGGGATAGAAAGTGTCTTTGAAGAAATAATTGCTGAAAACTTCCCCAAACTGGGGGAGGAAATAATCGAACAGACCATGGAATTATACAGAACCCCCAACAGAAAGGATCCAAGGAGGACAACACCAAGACACATAATAATTAAAATGGCAAGGATCAAGGACAAGGAAAGAGTTTTAAAGGCAGCTAGAGAGAAAAAGGTCACCTATAAAGGAAAACCAATCAGGCTAACATCAGACTTCTCAACAGAAACCCTACAGGCCAGAAGAGAATGGCATGATATACTTAATGCAATGAAACAGAAGGGCCTTGAACCAAGGATACTGTATCCAGCACGACTATCATTTAAATATGATGGTGGGATCAAACAATTCCCAGACAAGCAAAAGCTGAGGGAATTTGCTTCCCACAAACCACCTCTACAGGGCATCCTACAGGGACTGCTCTAGATGGGAGCACCCCTAAAAAGAGCACAGAACAAAACACACAACATATGAAGAAGGGAGGAGGAGGAATAAGAAGGGAGAGAAGAAAAGACTCTCCAGACAGTGTATATAACAGCTCAATAAGCGAGCTAAGTTAGGCAGTAAGATACTAAAGAAGCTAACCTTGAACCTTTGGTAACCACGAATCTAAAGCCTGCAATGGCAATAAGTACATATCTTTCAATAGTCACCCTAAATGTAAATGGACTTAATGCACCAATCAAAAGACATAGAGTAATAGAATGGATAAAAAAGCAAGACCCATCTATATGCTGCTTACAAGAAACTCACCTTAAACCCAAAGATAAGCATAGACTAAAAGTCAAGGGATGGAAAAACATATTTCAGGCAAACAACAGTGAGAAGAAAGCAGGGGTTGCAGTACTAATATCAGACAAAATAGACTTCAAAACAAAGAAAGTAACAAGAGATAAAGAAGGCCACTACATAATGATAAAGGGCTTAGTCCAACAAGAGGATATAACCATTCTAAATATATATGCACCCAATACAGGAGCACCAGCATATGTGAAGCAAATACTAACAGAACTAAAGAGGGAAATAGACTGCAATGCATTCATTGTAGGAGACTTCAACACACCACTCACCCCAAAGGATAGATCCACCGGGCAGAAAATAAGTAAAGACACACAGGCACTGAACAACACACTAGAACAGATGGACCTAATAGACATCTATAGAACTTTACATCCAAAAGCAACAGGATATACATTCTTCTCAAGTGCACATGGAACATTCTCCAGAATAGACCACATACTAGCTCACAAAAAGAGCCTCAGTAAATTCCACAATATTGAAATTCTACCAACCAATTTTTCAGACCACAAAGGTATGAAAGTAGAAATAAATTCTACAAAGAAAACAAAAAGGCTCACAAACACATGGAGGCTTAACAACATGCTACTAAATAATCAATGGATCAATGAACAAATCAAAATAGAGATCAAGGAATATATAGAAACAAATGACAACAACAACACTAAGCCCCAACTTCTGTGGGATGCAGCGAAAGCAGTCTTAAGAGGAAAGTATATAGCAATCCAGGCACACTTGAAGAAGGAAGAACAATCCCAAATGAATAGTCTAACATCACAATTATTAAAACTGGAAAAAGAAGAACAAATGAGGCCTAAAGTCAGCAGAAGGAGGGACATAATAAAGATCAGAGAAGAAATAAACAAAATTGAGAAGAATAAAACAATAGCAAAAATCAACGAAACCAAGAGCTGGTTCTTTGAGAAAATAAACAAAATAGATAAGCCTCTAGCCCAACTTATTAAGAGAAAAAGAGAGTCAACACAAATCAACATAATCAGAAATGAGAATGGAAAAATCACGACAGACTCCACAGAAATACAAAGAATTATTAAAGACTACTATGAAAACCTATATGCCAACAAGCTGGAAAACCTAGAAGAAATGGACAACTTCCTAGAAAAATACAACCTCCCAAGACTGACCAAGGAAGAAACACAAAAGTTAAACAAACCAATTACAAGCAAAGAAATTGAAACAGTAATCAAAAAACTACCCAAGAACAAAACGCCGGGGCCGGACGGATTTACCTCGGAATTTTATCAGACACACAGAGAAGACATAATACCCATTCTCCTTAAAGTGTTCCACAAAATAGAAGAAGAGGGAATACTCCCAAACTCATTCTATGAAGCCAACATCACCCTAATACCAAAACCAGGCAAAGACCCCACCAAAAAAGAAAATTACAGACCAATATCCCTGATGAACGTAGATGCAAAAATACTCAATAAAATATTAGCAAACAGAATTCAACAGTATATCAAAAGGATCATACACCATGACCAAGTGGGGTTCATCCCAGGGATGCAAGGATGGTACAACATTCGAAAATCCATCAACATCATCCACCACATCAACAAAAAGAAAGACAAAAACCACATGATCATCTCCATAGATGCTGAAAAAGCATTTGACAAAATTCAACATCCATTCATGATAAAAACTCTCAGCAAAATGGGAATAGAGGGCAAGTACCTCAACATAATAAAGGCCATATATGATAAACCCACAGCCAGCATTATACTGAACAGCGAGAAGCTGAAAGCATTTCCACTGAGATCGGGAACCAGACAGGGATGCCCACTCTCCCCACTGTTATTTAACATAGTACTGGAGGTCCTAGCCACGGCAATCAGACAAAACAAAGAAATACAAGGAATCCAGATTGGTAAAGAAGAAGTTAAACTGTCACTATTTGCAGATGATATGATACTGTACATAAAAAACCCTAAAGACTCCACTCCAAAACTACTAGAACTGATATCGGAATACAGCAAAGTTGCAGGATACAAAATCAACACACAGAAATCTGTAGCTTTCCTATACACTAACAACGAATCAATAGAAAGAGAAATCAGGAAAACAATTCCATTCACCATTGCATCAAAAAGAATAAAATACCTAGGAATAAACCTAACCAAGGAAGTGAAAGACTTATACTCTGAAAACTACAAGTCACTCTTAAGAGAAATTAAAGGGGACACTAATAAATGGAAACTCATCCCATGCTCATGGCTAGGAAGAATTAATATCGTCAAAATGGCCATCCTGCCGAAAGCAATATACAAATTTGATGCAATCCCTCTCAAATTACCAGCAACATTCTTCAATGAATTGGAACAAATAATTCAAAAATTCATATGGAAACACCAAAGACCCCGAATAGCCAAAGCAATCCTGAAAAAGAAGAATAAAGTAGGGGGGATCTCACTCCCCAACTTCAAGCTCTACTACAAAGCCATAGTAATCAAGACAATTTGGTACTGGCACAAGAACAGAGCCACAGACCAGTGGAACAGATTAGAGACCCCAGAAATTAACCCAAACATATATGGTCAATTAATATTTGATAAAGGAGCCATGGACATACAATGGCAAAATGACAGTCTCTTCAACAGATGGTGCTGGCAAAACTGGACAGCTACATGTAGGAGAATGAAACTGGACCATTGTCTAACCCCATATACAAAGGTAAACTCAAAATGGATCAAAGACCTGAATGTAAGTCACGAAACCATTAAACTCTTGGAAAAAAACATAGGCAAAAACCTCTTAGACATAAACATGAGTGATCTCTTCTTGAACATATCTCCCCGGGCAAGGAAAACAACAGCAAAAATGAGCAAGTGGGACTACATTAAGCTGAAAAGCTTCTGTACAGCGAAAGACACCATCAATAGAACAAAAAGGAACCCTACAGTATGGGAGAATATATTTGAAAATGACAGATCTGATAAAGGCTTGACGTCCAGAATATATAAAGAGCTCACACGCCTCAACAAACAAAAAACAAATAACCCAATTAAAAAATGGGCAGAGGAACTGAACAGACAGTTCTCCAAAAAAGAAATACAGATGGCCAAGAGACACATGAAAAGATGCTCCACATCGCTAATTATCAGAGAAATGCAAATTAAAACTACAATGAGGTATCACCTCACACCAGTAAGGATAGCTGCCATCCAAAAGACAAACAACAACAAATGTTGGCGAGGCTGTGGAGAAAGGGGAACCCTCCTACACTGCTGGTGGGAATGTAAATTAGTTCAACCATTGTGGAAAGCAGTATGGAGGTGCATCAAAATGCTCAAAACAGACCTACCATTTGACCCAGGAATTCCACTCCTAGGAATTTACCCTAAGAACACAGCAATCAAGTTTGAGAAAGACAGATGCACTCCTATGTTTATCGCAGCACTATTTACAATAGCCAAGAATTGGAAGCAACCTAAATGTCCATCTGTAGATGAATGGATAAAGAAGATGTGGTACATATACACAATGGAATACTACTCAGCCATAAGAAGTGGAAAAATCCAACCATTTGCAGCAACATGGATGGAGCTGGAGAGTATTATGCTCAGTGAAATAAGCCAAGCGGAGAAAGAGAAATACCAAATGATTTCACTCATCTGAGGAGTATAGGAACAAAGGAAAAACTGAAGGAACAAAACAGCAGCAGAATTACAGAACCCAAAAATGGACTAACAGGTACCAAAGGGAAAGGAACTGGGGAGGATGGGTGGGCAGGGAGGGATAAGGGGGGGGAAGAAGAAGGGGGGTATTAAGATTAGCATGCATGGGGGGGAGGGAGAAAGGGGAGGGTGGGCTGCACAACACAGAGAGGACAAGTAGTGACTCTACAACATTTTGCTAAGCTGATGGACAGTAACCGTAATGTGGTTGTTAGGGGGGACCTGATATAGGGGAGAGCATAGTAAACATAGTATTCTTCAGGTAAGTGTAGATTAAAAATTTAAAAAAAAAAAAGAAAGAAAGAAAGAAAAGGGGGATTACTCCTTAACAGGATAAAACTATTGGTAAATCAAAGATCAACGCATGCTTTAAATATCCTTAATGTTGTTCACTTAAAGGGTGTCAGATGATCAGCTATGGAGGTACTCTTTTCTGATAATATTCCTTTCTCTTAATTAAAAAAAAAAAAAAAAAAGCAGTTACTGTGTGCTGACCTCCAATGAGTTCTGCACAGTGGTATAGAGGGCATGTCAAAGTGTGGGCAAAGGGTCTGTTTGTTTCTACGCAGAAGATCAAGGCCTAGCTTGGATACCCAGAAAATGAACTAAGATACGATATGAGGAGGAGCTTCCGGCATCAGCACTCTCTGGAGGACTCGTGCCGGGGGATGATCATCAAAAAGCCTCCACAGGGATCCGGACGATGCTGCGGTTGTGGCTGCATCCAGCCCACCATCTCCTGGACTTGCCATAAGAAGGAGGAGGGAGATGTCTAGGCTGGCATGTGCATACAGTGAGACAACGAATTTGACTGGATCTGTACTGTTGGAACTCAACCAGGAGTTGGGAGGGGTGCAAGTTGTAGCACCCCAAAATCTCATGACTATAGACTATCTATGGTTAAAAGAACATATGGGATGTGAACAGATCCCAGAAATGGGCTGCTTTAATTTGTCTGATGGTTCAAGTACAGTTGGAAAATATCCATCATATCATAGATAAATTTTCACAAATGCCTAGGGTGCCTAAATGGTTTTCTTGGCTTCACTGGAGATGGCTGGTAATTATAGATTTGCTTTGTTTATGTCACCGTATTCCTATTATGTCAATATGTGTGTGCAAATTAGTTAGTAGTTTAAAACCTATACATACTTAAGGTACTATACAAGAAGATATGTCAAAGAAATAATCAATCCTCCCAAGTTTCCTTCATATGCTACATCTATAGCTTTTCTTCTTCCTTCCTAATTACAAACTTTAAATAGAATTCGTGCCTCATATCGAATTTACCGAGTATCATAATTCCTCCAGGTGGTAAAGATACCTCGAGACAAGTGCTGGGCATAGAAGCCACAGGGCATAAATCTGCAAAGAAGTAAAAAGCTAACCTTTGCAAACAATATGGCTTCTCTCTCACTTACCAACTTTACATTTCCCTGTATGGCCCCGGAAGATGACTGGTTAGCCAGAGACGGGTAAGATTCCTCAAGGGAGGAACAACCTAAGACAGGCACAGTCGCAGGGGGGCCATCAGGTGAGAATTTGGGGATCAACAGAGGTGAGGCTCAGAACCTCACCCCTCCTGCTTTGAGAGAAATCTTCTGCATCCGTGGATGTCTTGCTGCCCTTGTCTAGCCTGGATTAATACTTAGTCCATAGGCACACACCTGATCATCTGATCATCTACATTTGCCTTCTTACAGCACTAAACTATGTTTTCTACCTTTATCTTGCATCTACCTACCACTTCAGCATTTTATTAAAAATAAAAATAATAATAATAATAGGAGAAATGTGGGATCAACATATAAATCAAGTACAAAAATCAAATGAATATTCATATTTGACCTGATGGTTTATAGGTCATATTGCATGATCAAAACCGAAAGTTTCTGTGATGACTGCCCTTGTACTGTTCACCATGTAAGAATTTATTCACTCTGTAAGAATTCGTTCACCATGTAAGAACTTGTTCGTTATGCTTCAGAAGATTGGAGACTGACGAGAATTAGGCTTGAGATGGATTAATGATTGTACATTGAGCATTGACCCCCCTATACTGAATTTTATTGTTGTTAACAACCATTTGATCAATAAATATGAGATATGCCCTCTCAAAAAAAAAAAAAAAAAAAAAAAAAAAAAAAAAAAAAAAAAAAAAACATAACTGAGCAAGGTAAGGGATGAGGGGAGATGAAGGAGAGGCTCTTGCAGGTGGAATGCTCAGCGGGGGTGAATCTGAGCCAAGGCCTGAGGGAGGCGAGGGATTGAACCATGTGGCTCTCTGGGACATAGGTCCAGGCAGGGAGGGCAGCAAGTGCAGGGGCCTGCAGACGGGCTCGTGCCAAAGGCCAGTGTGGGCAGACAGGGTAGATGGAGGGAGCAGTGTGGGACAGCAGAGGGGCAGATGACATCTCCCATGGAACCTGGCAGGTGTGGTACCAGCTCTGGGCTTTTAGGTTTGGAAGGGTTTTGGGTAGAAGAGTGACATGATTTATGTGTATTTGAAAAGGTCAATCATCCTTTTCAAATACAGCTCAGAACAGAATCTAGGTCTCCTTAAGGTAAAGCCCATGACTCTGCCCACTGTCTCATGCAGCTCTATATACTTGCAGTTGAACCTAAATGACAGATCTGGGAAAGTTTTAGAAAATCTCTGTATTTACAGTATTGCCAAAATTGAGCCTTTCAACCAGTTTGGTAAACACAAAGTAATAAGAATATGGGCACACCTTTTCTTTTCCTTCTCTATCTCTGAAGGACAAATAGCAGCAGTTAGATTGTTTTAAACATTTCTTCCCCAGGAACTTCATGATTTAAAAAAATACTATCTAGGGAAAATAAAACAATGCGTCCCCTGCTGAGAAAGCAGGCGCCCCTTACTTGGGATTCAAAGGAGCGGAAAGAGAAGCCGCCCCAGGACTGTGTCCTCAGCCCCTCGCTCCCCACCCTTTCTGTTTCCACACGTCCCCGGTCCTGCTGTGTGTGTTTCCAGCCAGAGATTGTTGATTCACATGCTTCTCCATGGGGTTTAATAGCGTTTTAAGTCATGCTGAAAGGCAGAAAAATGAGACAGATTCTACATTTGTACAGAAAGGCATCTGATGTAGCTCCTAAAGCTGAGAATGTTGTTTTCTTCACCTCTTCCTTGACTCGGGCAATGTTTTTCTCTCTCTTCTGCAGTAAAGTTTACCAAGTTGTGCTGAGTTCAGTACTATGGCGTTGTGACTGGAGTATTGCTTCTCAGACATTCTCTACGGTAACAGCAACAAAAATAGCTGGTGTGGACTGAGAATCTCTTTGAGGCTAGACCCCTGCAAGGTGCATGCCGTCACCACCATTTTACAGGAAGCTGAGCCTCCCGGAGGTTCGGAATTAATCCACATGTGTTCAGTCAGCGGGAACAGAGCCGACATGTGTCCTCTGCCTGGTGGCACTGCCCACTAGCTTCTGGCCATCACCACCACCTCTGCCGTGATTAATGGGGAATCTTTAATATGTTAACATATGAAGTTAACATATGAAGCGTGCCATCATGCCCTGCTGCTTTAAAATACTTGCTTTAGAGTAAAAGAATCACAGAATTCAGGTTGGGAGAGGTCCTAAGGGTCATTCAATCAGAACCCCCTGTCTCTTTCTGCAAACCGTCCTGCGGTTTTCAACCCCTGGCTGTGCTCGTGTCCCTCTGGTGGCATCAAACTCCTCAGGCAACGTTTCCCTGGCTACTTGAAAATCATGAAGTTCTTCCTTTCACGGAGGCGTCACCAGCTCCCCTTCAGCCCCTGAAGCATGTGGAATGAGCCTGCCACTGACTTCTACACTACATGGCTGATTTACTTGGTTTTTTTTCTCATGTGATCAGTTTGAGGTCAGGCCCCCATCCTGTTTTAATTTCTTCTGCACAGATTTGAGTTGGTCTTTGTCCGATTTAACGAGGGACATTCAGAGCCTGAGACCGTTTCCTGGTGGCGTCGGACCACCGTCTGCCGCTGAGCTGTGCCCGTGCTGAGGTCCTTGCTGACTCACCCCCAGCTGTCCGTTTCACTCACCGTACTCACCGTACTGCCGAAGAAACACGTCTTCCTAGGCCTGAACTGTACAGTTTTTATTCCTGCTTGGCACGGTTGATCTTTATTCAGTTTCTTTCTTTCATTAGATAAGTCCATGATCAAAATTATCAGAGTATTTTGAATTCTAATTTCAACACAAACAGACCCTACTTAAAATCGTTTTATTCACTGACAAATTTTTCTTTCTTTTGCATGATGTCCCTTATTTTCCTTATACAGATAGTATTTGTGGCACAGATGGAAACTTGTGTATGCCTAGTCTCTAAAGTTGTGGGAAATGTTGGACAGCTTGGAGGTGAGCGGACAGCACATCGGGGCCCGGGAGGCGCTGTTCGTGGAAGATCAGCCGCAGCTCTGTAACCCTGCTTGTAGCAGAGTATTGAGTGCAGAGAACTTGGGATCTCAAAGGAGATGTGAAATTCTTAAAAGTCTTGCCAGCGTCCCTTCCCAGGGTGAGACTCCTCTAGTTTTTCAGCTGTTTGGAGCAAGGATAGGAGTGGGGCTTCCCCAGTCTGCGGTACAAAATGACGACGGTCTTCTGGCAGCTACGTAGTGACTTCATAGCAGGAGAGAAGCCCTTGAAGGCAGAATGAGAGGGGGCAGCAGGTCTCACCTGTACCTGGGGCCCAACCAGTGACGAAAGTAACAATTGCCGAGGCCCCAGGTGAGCAAATGACGCTGACCTTAGGTGCAGTTGATTTTCCCCAAATCTGGAATAGACATTCCCCAAACATTTATTTCTTATTCTGGAAGAAACTAGATGATGAAACCAATCTTACATAAGGAGATTCTGTCTTTTCTGTATGCTTTATTATTATCAGCAACGCTTTTAGATATACATGTCTAGAATGAAAGTATGACAGAATTATGCAAGTTTGGATTCATTTTTCTGCTCAAATATTTTCTAAAAATACTAGAAAATCGAAAATTTCACAGCATGAAGAATAAAAAGGAGATTTGGTGAATGGTGATAGTACTTGAACTAAGTTAAAGAGAAAAAAATATAGGATGAAGGAACTAACAGTTTGTAATCAATAACTTAGGTCTACAAAGAGAAATATTCTTGGTAAAAGTCACAAAATAAAAGCAATCTTCAAGTTTATCCATTACATTTGTAATGGATTTTTGAGCATTTTAAAAGTGACTCTGTTATGAACTTCAAAGGAATATATATTCCTATTGTTTTAGTTCTACATCATTACAATTGTCTTTATTACTATATTTTTGTAGTATATATTCTAGTGGACTAATGTTATATGATAATGGGAGTCCCTCCATTATTCTTTTAAAAAATTTGTTCTTGTTTATTTTCCAGATAAAATTTGTAATTATTTTTATCAAATTTCAGAAAACTTTGGAAATTGACTAGAATATCATTAAAAATATACAATGTAATAATTTTAATCTGGGAGATTTGACAACCCTACAATACAATATTTTACTATTAAGTTGTATTTATTTAAAATTATTTTTAGTTTATTTCATGTTCTTTGGTAAAATTTTGAGGTTTGCTTCAAAAAAAGAACTACAAACTTCTGTTAAGCTAATTGCTACATAAGTTCTTGTTTCTATTAGCCATCTTTTCTATCTTTATTTCTTTAATAGGTGATCACATTTATAAATTCCTGTTACAATATTCTAGCTTATTCTCTAAGTTTTTCTAGACAGACAATTTATTGATAATCATAATTTGGTTTCTCCTTTAATCATAGTTCACAATCTCTTATCTGCAAGTCAGTTTGAAAATGGAAAGTGTGTAAATTTGGCATTAAAGCCTGACTTGAATGTGAGGCTGTTTATTATCTTTATGTTTTCATTTTGCATTAATATTCAGACATTTTAATGTGGAAATATATATTGTTGATCATATAGATCTGCATCAGTTTCTGTAATTACATGATATATAGCAAATTAACTTTTCTAAAATGTGAAAACTCCTAAATTCTGGAATACATCCAACCCCAGAGTCAAAAAAGGAATGTGGGTTTCTCTTTTACTTGTGAGTTGGCTAGGATTTTTGGTGTTGAGTGATAGCCTGTCTTTGTTATAGCTTTTGACTTTAATAAAAACATAATGATTTAGTGTTTTAGAACTGAGTATAATAATGACTAAAATCAAGACATTCTTTGTCATGATGAAAAAAAATCTTTAATTAATTTGCAAACAGATGGAATTTTTCCTTTCAAATTTATTTTGTATTTATTGAGATGATTGTTTTTCTCCTTTGACTTTGTGGTAGTTTGCATCAATTCTTCATCCCCCTCATAAGAATTTACAGTTCCTCACACGAAAGAGAAGAATATTGTTTCTCTATCCCTTGACTTTGGATTCAGTCATGTGACTTGTTTTGATTAATAGAATGGGGCAGAAAAGACAGTGTGACAGTTCTGAATCTATGCCTTAGGCGGCTTTGAATGTTTCCATTTTCTCAGGAGAATATGCCTTTCCTAGTCCACAGGTCCAAAGAAGAGAGATACGTGGGGTGGAGCCTCCCCAGCTGAAGCCAGCCTCCATCACGCAGCCTCCAGCCAATACGTATGCTGTGCGTTGCTGAGATTTTGCAGCATTGTTGCAGCGATGACTGGCTGATGCAAACATATTATTGGCTAATTATATTGATTGCTTTTCTATTTTATGTTCCTGAAATAAACCTGAAATTTTTGAAATAATGTTTATTATTATTTTAATGTAGGTCTGGATTCTACTTGCTTATTTGTTCATTTATAACTTTTCTATCTGCATCCATTGGTTATACTAGCTTAGTTTATGTTTCAGGTTAGAGTATTAAGGTTATACTATCATCATGAAATGTATTGGGGCATTCCCTCACCCCAACTCCCATAAATGATACTGTATTTCAAATGCTGACAAGTAGAAAAATTTTTATGAGTCCCCGGTATAATGGGAAAAATAAGGAAAATGTGATTTGAAACCTGATTTGATTTAATTTAAAGCATAGTTTTACTTCTGGATTATATACCTCTTATGTTCTCAATTTTAGAATTTTTCTTATTTTACAAAATGGTTGTGATGATAAATGGTAATGAAAAAGAATGTTTTTCCTAGAAAAAGTTAAAAACTGAATCCATGTTGTTCTCTCCAATTTTTTTCCCTCAGCTTCCATGGCTTGTGAGACCCATAATTTCGGAAACCATTATTCTGTAACAATTTACATAGCATATAATAAATATAAACTTGTTTGTGCCTTGAGGGAGTTCTTTGAAACAGTGTAAAACAGTGTTTGAGTTGTGTGACCTCTAGCTGTCTCTTAACTATTCCAAGAACCATTTTTCTCACTTACAGAATAGGGCTAACAAGCAGGTACCGAGCAGGTACCTCATAGGTCTGTTGTGAGGTAATATGTTCCAAGGTGCTTAGCCTAATATTGTGCATGTAACAATTACCCAGTAAGTGTTAGCCATTTATATTACTAGTTACTTTGATGCTTTTCATTAAAAGGTTCTCTGTTCTTGATCACATTCTTGAAACTATTTAATTGAAATACACATTTTGAGAAGTACATAAATTAAACTGTATTGGTTGATGAGATTAAGCAAATTGAACAGACCCACGTAACCACCCAGGTCAAGACAGAGTGTCACCAGCGTCTCAAGAGCCTTCCCAAGCAGGCACAGCACTTGGCCACTGAAAGGCAACCACTCTCCCCAAAGCTAACCACAATTCACATTATCAGCACCATAGAATAATTTGCTTGTTTTTGAAACTACATATGTACTTATCAGTGAGGCATATAATATATATTCTTTATGTCGAAAGTCCTTTGCCTAACATTGTATTTGTGAAATTCAAGTGTGTTGGTGCATAGAGCTGTAGTTTTTCAGATTTATTACTGTATAATATTCAGTTGTATGTTAAGAACAAGATTTATTATGTGTTTATATTTTTTATTAAATAAAGCTGATACACAATATTATATTGGTTTCAGGTGCACAACATAGTGATTTGATAATTACGCATATTATGAAATGCTCACCATGACAAGTGTAGTTACCAACTGTCACTATACAAAGTAGTTACAATATCACTGATTACATTCCCTGTGCTGTTTCCACTTTGAGACTTATTAATCATACTGTTAGAAGTTTGTACCTCTTCGTCCCCTTCACCTATTTCACTTGCCCCCCTCCCACATGGCAACCACCAGTTTGTTCTCTGTGTTTATGGGTCTATTTCTGTTTTGTTGGTTCTTTTTATTTTTTAGAGTCCGTGTAGAAACTGAAATCATATGCCATTTGTCTTCCCCTGACTTATTTCACTTAGCATAAAACTCTCTAGGTCCATCCATGTTGTCACAAATGGCAAGATTTCATTCCTTTTATGGCTGAGTAACATTCCATTTTAAGTATGTACACATCTTCTTGATCCACTTATCTCTCCGTAGGTTGTTTGGATGGATGGGAAGATGGACACTTTGGTTGCTTCCATATCTTGGCTACGGTAAGTAATGCTGCAGTCAACATAGAAGTGCATATACTTTTTTGAATTAGTGATTTTGTTTCTGTAGGTAAATTCCCAGAAGTGGAATTACTGGGTTGTATGGTATTTCGATTTTTAATTTTTTGAGGACCATCCATACTGTTTTCCACAGTGGCTGCACCAGTTTACATTCCCACCAAGAGTGTGGGGGGCTCCCAAAAGGGAGCGCCTGTCATTTCTTATCCTTTTGGTACTGGCTACTCTGACCGGTGTGTGGTAGGGTCCCACTGTGGCTTTGATTTGCATCTCATAACAAGGCACTGGAAAACTTTAGGTGAACAAGGTAAGTTTTCATGAGGACAAGAAGTTGCCACAGAATGAATTAAAGAGGTACTGATAAGAAAATTTGTCTCTTAGAGAGGCAATTCTGACTATAATATGAAAATGCGTTCCAGTCAGGTGAATCAGAATTTAGGGGCAGTTCTTCACAGTAATAGGTGACCTTTAACTGCTTATTCCTGTGTAGCAACCACTGGGATATGGCAGTGGTGCCCAGAAGGAACCCCATTTTTTTACCCAAAGTCTTCACAATGCTCTAGGCCTGTATTTTGGGTATGAGTGTAAGAAACTATATCTTCAAAGAATCTAAGGTCTCAATTGTTTTTAAAATTTAAATTTTTTATTCTAGCCTCGAAGAGGAATAGTTAGAAATTAATGTCTTTCTAACTGGAGCCAAGTAATAGTTACAAAGTCCTGACATTTCCAGAGTTGCTTTAAGCTGAATCTTGGCATTAAACTATTTATTACCCTTTTCTGTGACATTTTAAATAGCAATGTAGCATTCATAGCTTTTTTCCAGAATCCCAATGATGTTTTTATAGGGAATAGTCTAATGTCTCTGAATCAGCCCGCTCATGCAAAGCATTAAGAGTAAATAATTTGAGAACATTAAAAAATATGTGACTATGAAGTAATAGTGCTAATTCCAATAAGCCACCTAGGAAGATTAATCTTATTAATTTAATGCTATATCATATAACCTAATCTTTGAAAAAAAATCTTTTGGAACTAAAGAGGCCCTGCACAGTGCGGCTATGCCAAGCTGACACAGTTGGCAGTGATCTGAGAGGGGATTGGAAGGGGAATGTTCTTGAATAGCACCCTGCTGGCTATGCTGGTTTAAGGAGCAGTGTGGTGTGGAGGCCTTTGCATCCACACGTCCTGTGCCTGTGCTCACACCTGGACTCGTCTGAAGCAGAGGAGGCTGGCTGTGTGCAGCAAGGTTAAGAAAATGCCAAAGGTGCCCTAAAAGAGGAGCTGATGAGCTTAACAAGACTCTGTGTCAGTCTTTACCCAAAGGTCTAGTGTGGCGATTGCAGGCCATGGGCAATTAAAAGCGGCTTGCTTGAAGAGGGGACACTGACAACAATGAAGGTCTAAGTCCTGGATCTCCTTTTCTGTGCATAACATTTTCACAGGATTAACCAAAATGCTCAAAGGTTACAGTCAGCAAAGCAAAGCCACCTCGTTTATGGTTTGGTGCCAAGTTTTTCTCTAATGCGTTTAGTTAAAATGTTGTTAAATTGTTCTCTTGACTTGATTTAGAAGAGTGAGGGTCACTGGCTGGAAAGGTGTATAGATACGGCTCTTAGGGGCTGCAGGGGTGGGGAGGGGATGAGGGCAGGATAGAGAGGTGGGCGCAGAGGGAGCAGGGAGAAGGGAAATGGCACCCTTAGATACTCCAGACAGCCAAGCCACCTCCGCTGGCGAAGTCTGTCAAAGTGGATGAATCATTATGTGGCATCTCGCTGGGCAAGTGCAGAAACACAGAAACTGAAAACAGTGAGGGAATTACTGTCTGCTCATAGAATCAGAGTTAAAAATTCTTATCTTTTTCTTCAGTAGGTTGTCTTAGTAAGAATTACAGGTCAATGCCTTATCACTGTTCAGTGCTTCTCTGGAGTTCATGAAGAAATGAAATCAACTAACAAGCACTGGCCAACTGTAGAAGGAGACTGTTGGGATCCTCAAAATAATTGGTGACACCTCAGCAAAGGGGATCTTTTATCATTTTTTAGACCACTGAGTACCAGTAGCTTCCAGTAGAGGGAGGTAGAGGGTCAACTCATTTGGCTTTGGGGCTTAGAAACTCCAACTTGAAAACAATTTAATATAAAAAATTGTAGTCTCTTAGGGAAAAATTTCAGAACGGCCCTCCTTGTATACTTACCTTACTTAACCATTGGTATATTGTATGATTTTCTGTAATACTCTAAGCCACTGAAACCCATCATCAGCTACCACTGAAGAGCCCTAAACAATATAAATATAAAGGTGCTGCATGCGGTTCCGTTCACACAGCCTGAGCCCCGCTTCAGTCATCCTCCTCCTCGAGCTGTTCATTATTTCAATACAGAGTCTACACTAATCTAAGTCATCTAAGCCTCAATTCAAAAACCATATTTAACTCACAATGTCAATGTGCTTTTAAGGATAAGCAATTTCAAAACCACACAAACAATACTGTTTTACTCATTGCAAGTCTCTGTTATGAGATACTGCCCACCGGAGATATCGATTGTTTTACCTGGAAAATATCCGTTGCCAAACAAAGAGACAGAACCTGTATTATTATAGAATAATCCTTAGATTATCAGATAAACTGTGCTACTTATAATATTTCTCTGGCATGTAATGCCTTTAACTTCCTAATGCATTTCTAATGCAAAATGCTTTATTAAGGGCATTTTTGAGATTTAATTGTTGATAGGGAATCAACTAGTTGAAGTAACTAGTTCACGCCCTTCCATCATGCCTTAACTCATGGAGGAGAGGATCACAGCTTTGCTACAAACCGTGCCCACCCTGAACTCCACTCATGCCCAGGCACGTGGGGGAGGTTAGGCAGCGAAGAAAGATCCTGGAATGATGCGTTACTCTGAGGAAGGGCTAACTTTTTGGTTTAGGAAGAGAACTAGGTGCAGGTCCAGATGAATGGGCTTTTAATCCAGAAAGCACAGACTTTGGAGGGCGTAAGCAAATGTGGGCATTTGGACAATGTTGCCGCCTCAGGGGCTGAGCAAGTTACAGCAGTGGCGGCTACGCGCTGAAGCCCCCAGTGTCAGGAGCAGCGTCCTGAGCTTCTGCAGTCGGGCCAGTTCTGACTCTGCTTGAGGAGCCAGGCATTCGTAGGCTGGGCCGTCCCAGCACAGGTAACATGCCAGCCCTTGAAATGTACAGACACAAAAGGCAGTCATTTTTATATTTCAAACAAAACACCTAAACTGAAATTCCTAATTTAAAATCAAGTTGCCTCATCCAGCTGTGCATTTAAAGGCTATCGGTTCAATTAATTTAGGTGACAGCTTGATGATGCCAAAGAAAGTCTTTGTTAAAAGTTCTAAAGAGACTTCTTTTCTAGGGACCTTATCAAGTCCATAAGGAGCGGAAATGGTATCAGTGAGTGCGTTTTGGGGATTGTTTCTAAGCCTACCCCCCGGAGGATGGGCCCACAGATAGTATTTTGAGAAGCGGACTGAGTGAAGATTGTAAGGGCTATTTCCCTAAATTCTAAGACAGGAGTGCACTGGCACCCCAGCCTGAGTAGTTCTTTAACAGAATATGATCCCACAGGAGACAGAGAGATGGTCTTCCCCTTTCCAGGAGGTACTCTGACACACAGGGTCCCCTCTCTGAGAGGGCAGGGGCAGTAGCAGTCAGCAGAGGGATTGTTACTGAGCTTAGCTGAGCCATCTACTGGTGATGTCCACGAATACTTGTGTGGTGGTGGGGATTTTGTACGACTGGAGGTGCTACAATGAAGGTAGGATCAATGAAGGTGAATTACAATTAGGAGCTCTTTAGGCTTCTTCTGATGTCTTTGGCGAAGCTGCTTGGAGGGCACCTACAGAGGCTCAGAGCAGAGAGTCTCCTTGGGGTGCCTACCGACCACCTCCTGTGCTTTCAGCCCTGATGGGTGCCCGAGGGTGTACAGGATTAATGCCTGTCCCTGCCCGCAGGGACTGAGGGTCTAGGGGAGGCAACACAGGTGCACAGGTAACTGAGAAACAATCGGAAGTTAGGAATCTGCAGGTATTTGGTTAATTCTCATAACGAGTACTTGGAATTAGCCCACATCAGTAGACTCGAGGTGATTCACCGAGGCTAGCTTGAACTAAAAAACACACAGCAGATATGCAGCTCTCATTCAGTCCATCTTCTAAATTGCATTTCTTTTTGCTTGGATTTTATCATCACTTTGCTTAACCGCCCCACAAGGGAAGACTTGCCGGGCTTCTACCATCTAGGCTGCCACCGACTCAAGTCCACACATACGCGCCACTGCTTAGACATGGCTTTATGCTGTCGCCCAACTCCCTCATCTCAGTGCATTCAAACACTTCTTACTGGAAAAACAATCACCTCCATGTCTATTTCATCTAGTCTAAGAAACCATCGATTGTAAAATGCACCATCATTTCATGTACAACTAAGGAAACAATGCCGAATTATGCCTCTGCGCCTTCTTCTCACTTAGACGTTTGAACTGACGCTTATTTTAAAGGCTCTTTAAGCAGTATTTAAGTAGATAATTTTATCATATATCCTTTTTGTGCTTATAAAAAAAGGAACATACCAGCAAAATGAATTGTTTAAGATATACCTAAAACTGCGCAGAGTCCAACACTTCTGAACCACTTTTTAACTCAGAGTTGTCAGTGTTTTTCATCTATCGCCTCCTCTACACATGAAAAGTACAGGTGCTGTGTCATTACTGCTTTTAAAACTTTTTATTGAAGAAACCATGCATATTACATAAATATGCAGCTGAATGAACTATCTCAGAGTGAACATCCATTCAGTTCCCAGCTAGTCAAGAAAGACCATGACTGTGCCTCCAGGAAGCCCCTGACGCTTCCTCCCAGACACTGTCTTTCCTCCTCCGCTGACACCATTAGTTTGTCATAACAGGTACATTTTGCCTCTTCATGGTATTTATATAAGCAGAGTCATTCAACATGTATTTCCTCACTCCTAACTTCCTTTACCGACATACATCCTTGTTGTATGTAGGGTGGTCTGTTCATTTTTACTGCTCTGTAAGATTTGTTATATGGAAATGCTCATTTTATCTATTTATTCTCCAGTTTAGGGACAACTGAGTTGTTTCCATTTCATTCCACCACAAGTAATACTATGTTAAGTGCTGTTGTGCACCTCTCTTGGTACACATGTGCATGCACACCCAGGTATATATGTCGGAGGTATGCATGCACACCCATGTATGTGTCAGGAGATGTGCATGCACACTGAGGTATATATCAGGAGTTGTGTGTGCACACTCAGGTATATATGTAGCAGATGTGCATGCCCACCCAGGTATACATGTAGGAGATGTGTATGCACATCCGGGTATGTATCAGGTGTTGTGTGTGCACATCCAGATATATATCCAGGTATATGTGCAGGAGTATATATGCTGTGTGTTTTAACCTTTAATATATAATGCCAGCAGTTGTACAAAGTGATTGTATCAATTTGCACAGCAGCAGTTTATGAGAAGTCAGCATTTCTTAATATAATAATCCTTTGTAGCCTGCAGGATTTTTTCTTAGCTGTTGACACCTTTTCTGCATGTTTTGGTGTTAGAACTTTCTTAATCTTTTCATAAAGTGTCAACTTAGTACAACAATCAGAATTCCTTAAGTGTATTTCTCAAATGTCAATGTGCTATGGAAACACTCTTTCTGATATTATTGTTTAACTCTTTGGATTTCAACAGGCTTGCAAGTAAGCGCCCATCAAAAGAGTCACAGAATTGTGAAGTATAAGAATATTGGTCAATATCTATTTTAATTGACACATCCAGTTTAGTTTGATGAGTAACTGATCTATTAGCATTCTTATAATAATTAAATATAAAAACAGAAGGTAGGCATGGACCAGGTACACACGTGTGTTCCACACACAGATGGGACAGTGTGGAAGAAACAGCTTGAAGTTAAAAAGGATTTAAAAAGGGTTAGGAGAGGTACATGGCTTTTAGCCACAGGAAGTAATATCCAAATATCATGAAAGCTCTGGTGAATTTCATTTCTCTGAATTCGTTAATTTTTAATTTTTCTCTTTAGATATATTTTTGTGCACATGGTATTTTACCTACTGAATTGGAATCCTAGGTCATTTCATTTTTGCTTTTTTTTTTTTGGACTAATTGAGCACGTTTTGGGTTTATCTCCACGATTGTTTTACTAGCTTTATTTTCCTTCTTTATGGTGGCTCTAGAGTTTACAGTATGCATTTTGAACTTATCATAGTTTACCCTCAAATTATATTATACATCTTCACATGTAATATAAGAACCTTACAACTATTAATTCTTAGTTTCCTTCTCCCATCCCTTGTACTATTATGTTATACATTTTATTCATACATATCTTATAAACATATAATACACAGGCATCAATTACCTTTTCATTTTTGTTTTAGCTACAATTACAGCGTAATCCAGAAGCCCGGCAGCATTTACACTGACTGTCAAGCAACGTGTTTGTGCACGTCTGCTGAGGAATGGGGACTGGGAGAGTTGGGGTGGAAGGGATTGAAATCACGGACCAGGTGTCTCGTTTCACTCTGTCACCCTCTGCTTAATGGAAAGCAGTTTTGCTCAGAGGATGTCAGTGACACTAATCCAAATGACTCTAAAACTTAAATGGAGGATCACTTTAGCCAGCTGATCAGTAGTGGGCAGTGTTTTCATTTCAATCACATTGTATTTGCAGGCTGCCTCCTCCCCAACCCTCCCTTTCACAATTTTGAGGTGCTTTTGGTTCTTTGGGGGATGTTGTTGAAGGAAGGTTCCCTAGGGACCTGGTACCTTGGAGCGGAAGATGGCGGAACATGCAGGATGATCCTTTGACAGCTGGGGAGCACCGGTCCGGGGCAGCCGTTCAGGAAGGATGCTGGCATCAGAGTGGAAAGCAGGGCATCAGGATTTTGGAGTCATCTGTGCTGAAAGGTGTCTGAGTGAGGAAAATGGAAGCCTGGGCACTTGGAAGGATCCTTCCTAAAGGGGCACAATGCTTTTCCTTGCAATGGGGAAACTCTTTATTTAAAGAGTGGGCCTACCTGCCCTTTGCAGCTTCTGTGCCTCATTCTCCTGAGGCCATCAGTCTAGGTGGGATTTAAGATGGTATCTGGGCACATGAGCTCCTTGAATTAAAGACCATACCCAAAGTTCCTTTTTATCTGTACCTTCTACAAATCCTAGCATGCAGGAGGCAGTCAATAAATGGGTTCTGCAAAGATTGTTTTCAATTGGCATTTATAGGCCAGATGACAGGTATGGCAGAAGCCCTCTTGCTTGAGATTATTGATGCAGCTGGTTAGCCAATTGAAAATTTTGATGAAAGCAAGGAATTAGAGCATTTTGTGCACATGTACCTCGAACCTCTTATTTTGATTTGACACGCTCGTGATCCATCTTCTGGTACGGTGCAGAGGCGTGGCACAGGCACGGCCGTTTGGCCTGTTAGCCTGGACCCACAGCAGGTCTCCCGATCACTGCGGCTTTGGCCGAAGTCCAATAACTGCTATGGAAAGCCCCTCCCACTTTGGTCTTCAAAGCTGACTTGGCCATTTCTGGCATTTTGATCCTCCATTTAAGTTTTAGAATCATCTTTTCAAGCCCTCCACCTGCCCCCAGCAAATTTAGGCTTTTACTTAGAATTATGCACTAGCTGTATATTACACTGGAAAAAGCAACATCTTTATGATATTTAGTCTTATTCATGAAACTATTGTTTTTCTCCATTTTTCCATCTTTTTTGAGATTTCTTAATACAAATTTATGATTTTCTCCAGAAAGGCTTTGATGTTTTGGGTAGATACATTCCTAGGAAACTTATACTTGTAAATGGTATCTTTAAAAAAATTGCATTTTTTAACCTTTTGCTTCTAACCTTAATAAACCTAATGCTTATTAAGATAATTTTTAAAGTAAATTTTTATTGAAATACAACAGATGCAGAAACAGCAATCTTCGTCTCTCATAATGAGTTGATTATTCTTACTAGTATATTAACTTGCTTTTTCCTCCTACTGGCCTGCCATGCTCTCTGGCTGAGGGGTCTCATTATTATCTTCTCTAGGAACCAGGGCCTCTAACCCATCAGAGACCAGAAGCATAAATATCTTGGGCCTGATCCCAATGTACTCTCCCATCAAACAACTGATCACTTCTGTGCCTGTCCAAATGTATGACCTTATGAACCTGACAATGCCCGGGTCATGACGGGAGAGCTCGTGTGGAGCACCTGTGGCCCGCGGCCGGGGACTCACTGTTCCTGGTAGCATGCCCGACACTGCCTCTTGAGCAGAGAGCAGTCTGCTGCTCTGAGGGACTCCGCACTGACACTGCCCCACTGGGGTTCGGTGGCATCACCGCCACTCCTGTGCCACGGGATCTGCTGGGTCCTGGGGCCCGGGTAGCAAGAGAGCTCAGACTCCAGAGTGAATGTTTGTCACTCTGCGCAGCACTAAAACTGGCAACCTCTCCAGATGCGTGTATCCCATACTGAAGGATGCCTTTTTGTTCTGCTGATGGTGTCCTTTGCTGTCCAGAAGCTTTTTAGTTTGACGTAGTCCCACTTGTTCATTTTTGCTTTTGTTTCCCTTGCCTGAGGCAATATGTTCATGAAAAAGTTGCCCATGTTTATATTCAATAGAGTGTTGCCTATGTTTTCTTCTTAGAGTTTTATGATTTCATGATTTACGTTCAGGTCTTTGATCCATTTCAAGTTTACTTTTGTGTGTGGAATTAGACGGTAATCCAGTTTCATTCTCTTGCATGTAGCTGTCCAGTTTTGCCAATACCAACTGTTGAAGAGGCTGTCATTTCTCCATTGTATATCCATGGCTCTTTTATCATATATTGATTGGCCATGTATGTGTGGGTTTATATCTAGGCTCTCTATTCTATTCCATTGGTCTATGGGTCTGTTCTTGTGCCAGTACCAAATTGTCTTGATTACTGTGGCTTTGTAGTAGAGCTTGAAGTTGGGGAGCTTGAAGTCAATCAATAAGGAATGAATTCATTCAAATCAGCACAGCTTTGAGTGAGCCAACCAATCAATAAAAGTCTCACTAAGATTAACAGTGGGCTCAACAGATAATGCCAGTTCACTTATGACCCTACAAATCCACCAGTCTTTGAACTCCATGTATCCCTGAAACCCTCTATGAGACCAACAGTCTGCCCTGCTTGGAGGCACTGCATCTGATTGGCACAGCTCTTGCCTATGGCATTACAGTAAGTCCAGTTTTGTGTTCTTGTTTGCTTAAGGTATTGAATAGATGTAATTTTATGTTGCTAAGTTTGGTGGTAGGTTGTTTAGGCAGCAGAAACTAACACACACGTGCTGGCAAGTGACAGATCCATTGCATTCTCAAAAAAGGACCTGGGCTGTTGACACAGAAGTTGAAGAGTATAGGTTGTTGGTCTTTAATGGAAATGATAGCTTGTAAAAATGGTTGAGTCCAAGTTATCGTGGTTTTGAATTCAGGTTAATTTGTGATTCAGTACATTTTATTTTGTCACTCCTATTAAAGTCCAGATTTACAGATGTCTTAAATGTTTCTGGAGGAATCTTTTCTGCTTGGCTTTGAAATGCATTCAGGCGGCTTGATCTTTCCTCTTAAAACACTAGAGATGCCAGTGCTGGTGCCTGGAAGGCACGTTCTCTCACGTAGCTGCAGAGTGATTTCTGAGAAACTGGTGTCTGAAAGGCACATTTAAAAAGCTCTGATTATTTTTATGGTGAAATAAAGAGAAATTATTAAGAAATTCTTGGAAATGGCCTATGACTAGGTTTTTTTCCTTCCCACATTTATAGGTTCTCATGTGATGCCTTCTTAGTACAGCATTGGTCAAAACATGCCCCATGGTATCTTGTGCTACTTTTCCTGAAAAATAGCACATTAAAAAAAATCTTGACATTTGTCACATGCTGGTCAACAACCAGATTATTAGCAAATCCCACAAAGGAGGAATATGGCAAGAAATAGTCTGAGAAAAAAAATTATGATTCCCAAAACCACTGTGTCCAATACATGTTTAACTTAACATCTTAGTGTATGAAAAGAACTGAATTGAGGGGTTGGAATTGGAGATAAAATCAAGAAGGTTGAATTTTCAATGACATAATAAAAATATTCTAAATATATTTTTCATGAGCCCAGGGAGCCTTTGAAATTGTCTCACTATAGCAGTGACATAATCAGAGCTGTGATTTAGTGTAGGAGACACGTGTATGTGCATAGGATATATGTGCATAGAATATGAGTGTCCATATAGCATGTGTGTGTGTGTGTAGGATAAATAGTACTGGGGAGATAACAGATGGAGGGAGACCATCAGGAACCTGTCAGCGCTCCGGGGCATCGGTTCACACTTGTTCTACCTCCTGCCAACCATGTCACCTTAGAAGCACCTGACGGTTCCATCACAGTCTCTCCATCGGAAAAATGAGGTGGGATTGATCCATGTCTCTGTAAGGTCCTTTGCAGAATCAAAACAACAAAAGCAAAACTCTTTAGCTGTCTGGGATTCTGTGAAGTAAAGTTAAAGGACTGTAAGAGTTCGTGTCACTGAAGGACCGACAGTGGCCTGGCTAAGCGTCGGCCGGGGGCGACCCTCCTCCACTGCCGTCCACCATCGCCTAGGGCGCAGACTCTCCCTGCAGCCCCATTGCAGATGGCCCCCAGCCTCTGCTTCGGTACCTCCAGGGACCTGGACCCGCTCTAGTGGACCTGGCCCTCCTTGCATTGCTGGGCTGCTCTGTGCTTTCACTTGCTTTTATACTGAGGTGAAATCTACCCAGTATTATCGGCTCTGCTGTCTGGAATTCCACTGAATAAGTCAGCTTTTTCTTCAGAATCTAAAAAAGTGTGCTGTTTCTTAGGAGAATTAGCACCAGATACCGTGGAGCATGTTTTAACCGATGTTGTGACCATTACACGTGAGCCTAGTTCCTCTCAGCAACATAAAATACTAACTGCTTTCTGAGGGTGTGTGTGTGACCCACCACCAGCTGGAATATCCAGTGCCAAGTGGGTGGTTATGTGCATGTCTGGATGCTGTGGCCGCCCTGGCTGCCCCTCCTCGACCTGCCCCTTTGCTGCTGTGGGAGTGGGAGTGGGAGTGCAGGCCAGCCGCTGGCGCCCTCACCAAGATGTGTGGTTCTGCAGCGTGCTGGCTCCGTGCGGAAGCCTGTGGGATGGCCCAGGACTCGGGACTGTCAGCACCAAGCTGGCTGGGACAGAGGCCCCGCTTTCCCAGTGGTGCGGGGAGCTGTGCCTGAGCCTGACTTGCCAAGGAATAGTGGCATGTGGACCTGTGGCTGCCTTCCCACAGCAGGTGGGGCCCCCTCGGACTCCATGTCCTGAGCAGCAGGTACTTCTCAGCACTCCCCCGATCAGCAAGCACCAAGTTCAGTCAGCTCAGCACCTGTGTCCAAAAGTGTTTGTTTCCCCCACTAATAAATCCACTTTCAAGCTTGTACCATAAGGAGAGTAGGGGGATCTCCAAACTTCTCCAGTGAATCTGGTACCTTTTGCCTATGCAAAAGCTGTGGAATTCACCCTCATCCATGTCAGCACAGAATTCCAGTAAACACACACACACACATGGGGTCCCCTATTCTTCCCTTTTCAGAGGTCCATGTTTAGCATTGGATATAGTTTGGCTTCTCTAAACCATATGGATTGAATTTTTCACCTAATGGGTTTTCTGAAAGTAAAAGTATTAATTCCAACCATCTGTCTCTTCTTACTCAAGGGGCAATACATGATCTCAACCCAAAGGACACAATATTACCTCACAAATATTCCTGCCAGCTGAAAATAAGGGCTGGGGGAGGAGGCTCAGCGGCCCCAAGCCTGCCAGCATCCCTCTGGGGTGGGCGCTCCATCTAGCCGCCTCGAGCTCAGCCAGGTGGGGTCAGCAGCTGGCACATGTCTAGGCAGATCTTAATCTCTGAACCTAAGTAGCGTGTTTGTAAAGGGGACGCGTTAGTTCCCAAAAACCTGAGCTGTAACTACTACGGCTGGTGTCCAGCCACTTCATCATCTTTCCAGCACGATAGGGTGACTGATCCTGCAATCGCCACCAAGCAAGAAGGGTGGTGACCGCTACTGGCAGGAGGTTCTGGGGTGGCCGATGGCAGTCTCTCTTCTGAGGCAGAACGAGGGCACCTCGTGGGTGGAGGGGGCCCACTGCAATAACAGGAAGTCTCGGGGAGCAGGCCACACCTGTTGTTCACCATTGGCTATGAAGCCTCTGCTTTTTGTCAACCAGGTTAAGGGGCAGAGCCAC
Source organism: Manis javanica (assembly GCF_040802235.1). Taxonomy (NCBI): domain Eukaryota; kingdom Metazoa; phylum Chordata; class Mammalia; order Pholidota; family Manidae; genus Manis; species Manis javanica. The sequence continues at coordinate 281,522 of NC_133170.1, read as the reverse complement.
TTCTCAGGCCAGAAGTCCCTTCTTATTTTAATAGGGGAAGACGAATTCCCTCTAAATGGCTTGCAGTGGCGGTGCGCCTTCAGGCAGGCATACTTCAGCCTGAGTATTCACGCTTGCTAAGAGCTAGTTAGTGTTTATTTGGCATTTACTATGTGCCAGGCACAGTTCCATTTGCTTCACAAAACAAAATCATACCATCTGCAGAGCAGGAACAGAGCAATGGCACGTGCATTAACCCCACTTTGAGTAAGAACGGACAGGGCAGAGAGTCAGCCTGCTCAGGCCACATGAGGAGTGGGTGCAGCGGAGCCAGGAGCAGGGCCTGCACGGTCGGGCCTCAAGGCCCAGGCCTGACCTCTGCACCTCCCTGCCTCTCCAGATGCTGCCCCAACTTGCCTTCCCAGGTCCATCTCTTCGCCTCCCAGCCATACAACTGGAGCATGCGCTCTTCCTAACAAAGTCCATTTTCTCTCCCCCGTGTTCTCTCATGATCTTTCTCTGCCTCAAATGCTTGTCTCCATGCACCCGGTGTGCCTGCAAACCTCACACCTGTTTTGGGGACAATCTTCATCACAGATTCCGTCAAAGCAGAAGAAACTAATACTTGCTAAGTTCCTGTTATCTTCTGGGTACTGTACTATGGAAACACCTGGAACATTGTGTCTACTCCTTAGTCTGTCTATCTGAGGTGAGGGTCCTGCTCAGCTAGGGAGGGCAAAGCTGCACTGGCCACACTGTGTTCCACGTGTCGTGGGCACCGGCTGTGTCCTCTCTTTCCCTCGTCCCTCCCTCACAGCACGTGTGTATGTCAGGACACTTTACGTTCCCTGTGTGATACCCCTGCAGTGAGACATCTGAGAGCATGTTCCTTTTGTCCCGGGGTGCCCAGGCTCACCCTTTGTACCAAGGTCATTAATAAATATTTGTGTGAATGAATGACAGCAAATTCAGGGTCAGGAAGGCAGCTTTGGTGGGGAAGGCAGGCTCTTGCTTGCCACCTCCAACACTTCTTCCAAGTTCTGAGGTAATGAGCTGTCAGTTCTTTGTGTTTTAAGCCCTTTGGGAAGGGGGCAGTGGACTGAAGCCAGCCAGCGTGTGCCTCCACCCAGCTGCGGAGAAGGCTCCCGGGGTATGTGGGCTCCCCTCCCACAGCTCTCCAGGCAGGCTGGCGGCAATGCGGGTGTGTGCACACCAGCTCAGGGATGGAGACACCCCAACCCACAGGTGCCAGGGCACGTTTAAATGCCACAGAAGCAATATTAATGTGAAGATTACATGGCTCCTGCTGAAGAAAATAGTTTGGTAACTTTCTTTTATCATAGGCCATGTTCTCACGTGTGTCTCATCGGCCTGCACGTGCTGTCTAAGTGTTTAGATAAGGAGCCCAAGGCCCCGTGTCTATTCCACTGTCCCTGGATCCTGAGTTCCAGAAACTGGAAAAACACTTTCCTCCTCATTCCTGCTGCCTTTTTCTCTCAGTGTGAAGCAGAGGACTGAGAGCCTTTAGGATAAGCCAGCCATGCAGAGGCTGCAGGGGTTTCTAGGTGTCAGCCCTCTCATCCCGCCCTGATTCCAATGGCTGAAAACCAGGAGAGGCTTTAAGGTGCATCATCTTGGTGATACAATCGCCAATACAGTACCGGAGGGGGAAAAGAAGCTTAGCTTACAATCTGCTGTGTACGTAGGAACAGGGAAGTCAGGCAGCGTCTCACAGGAGACAGTGGATCTGAAAGTGATCAAAGAGGTTGTCAGGTGTGAGTGACAGATTTCAAGGAGAAGGGGAGTAGATGCAGGGAGACCAGGAGGGAACTCGCAGTCATTTCTAAACGCTGATAAAGATACCCTAGGTCAGCGTTAGGAGGTTTGATGGGACAATAACAAATCCGGGGAATATTTGGGAGGTCCTTGGAAAGCCTGTGCAACGGGCTGAAGACTGGTGAGCCATCAAAGCCGATCCCTTTTCTGCAGGCTCGGGTGCCGTGGGTTGTGGTCTCCACCTGAGCGTGGAGTTGAGGGGCAGCAGGGCGTGCGGCAGGGCCGTGCGGAGCCGCGGTGGCTCCGGGACGCTCGCCCCAGCCTTCCGGGCAGAGCAGGGGAGCAGTGCCATCTGCTGATAATGACAGGAGTGGGCGTGTGTTAGAGCCTTGGCCGTGGAGAAGGTTTACAACGGCAACGGGATAGAGAGGATGTTGACTGAACGAAGAACCAGACAGGAGTGAAGGGCAGGACTGAGGATTCAGCCGAGCCTGGAGAACAGATGGGCAGGTAGTCCCATTTTCTCTAGCTGTGTCAGCTGCCCTGCTGGAGGGGAGAAAGCAGAGTATGGCCCCAGTTGACACAGAGAGGCTCCAGCGTAAGGTATGGTGGTTGCTCGCTCTAGCCGGCTCCACTTCCTCAAGTTCCCACCGAGACAGCGAGGGAGTGTCCACCCTGGGCCAGGGACTTACCCGTATGTGTTTTAATGGCTGTGCAAACTAATACACTGAGAGTAGCCAGCGTCAGAAAGATTTGAGGGAGCTGGGATTGGTGGAAGGGATGCTAGTCAGGACATTCTGTGCAAAAGGCAAGGTTCTGATCTAATGCAGTATTAGTTCAGATATAACTCAGGACCTTATAAAGTCAAGAGAAAGGTGGATTTTTTGTTTTAGTTTGCACTAATGTATGAATGAATCCTTAAAAGAGCAAAAAATGCAGATGTCTCATTTTTAAGAGATGGTATGATTTGACAGGTTCAGGTAAATCAGCTGCCTGGGTTCAAATCCCAGCTCTGCTGTGAAAGAGTTATGTGATCTATGACAAATTCTCTGTAAAATGGGAGTAGTGATTTTCTTATACAGTTGCTATAAGCATTAGCAGGTTAACACATGTAAAGAGCTTGGAAAACGGCCTGGTACATACTAAGAACTCAATAAATATTGGAATCATTCCCGTGTATATTTAACCAAACACCATCATCTCAGAGTCGTCGGGCCACAGATGTGGTGTTGAACAGCCATAGCCCCGGATTCGTGCGCACTCCTCATGAGGCTGCTCTCTCAGGAGATGCTTCCCCGCCTTCTCACCTTCATGGTGTTCTTGTTTCGACATGTTGGTCCAAACACAAAATGGTCTCCTGTCCTAGATTTCCCCAGACTATCTCCATACAGTGCAAGCTAGAAGAATTCCATGTGAAGCTCAGAGGGCACCAGCTCGTGCCACAGCACTGCCAGCTTGCCATGAGCACAGACCCCTCTGTTCTGTATTGCCTGCTCCCCTGCTTCGTGGTCAGTACCAGCATGGGGTGTGGGGGGTAATAGGATGGTTTTCTATGACGTGCAGGCACTCCCAGCAGGTTTTCTGCAACGCATCGCACATGGGAAAGGAGTTGGCAGGAGAGCGGCATTTTTCTATACCCCAAGAAAAGCATGAAACTAGCTAAGAGAAAACTGGCAGACCTGACATCATTGTATCAGTTGCAAGGGGATGCCATCAAAGGTTATCAGGGACAGTATGTCTAAAAACTCACTGAGAATGTGACCCCCTAGAAGATACCAGCATGGAGGCATGATGCCATTAACCAGGTGGGACAATGGCCATGTCGTGAATGCCAGTGTGGACAGATGACTAGGCACTAAGGCCTCCCCGGGGCCATGATGGCACATGAGCCCAAGACAGGTGCCACCCTGGCTACAATCCCCAGCGGCTGATGCAGTTGGCTAATCACATTTTTAAAACTATTTTTCAGGATCTAAATTTGGCAAACACTGAAGAAAATCATAAACTTAATTGAAAAATTCTATTCTGTAAAAATATTTATCAATGCAGGCAAAAAGGTACTCTCTGAGGTGAGGCTTAGAACCTCACCCCCCCTGTTTTGAGAGAAATCTGCATCCGCGGATGTTTTGTTGCCCTTGTCTAGCTTGGATTAATACTTAGTCTACAGGCACACACCTGATCACCTACATTTGCCCTCTTATAGCACTAAACTATGTTTTCTACCTTTATCTTGCATCTACCTACCACTTCGGCATTTTATTTAAAAAAAATAATAATAATAAGGGAGAAATGTGGGATTCACATATAAATCAAGTATAAAAATCAAACGAATAATCATATCTGACTTGATTGTTTATAGTTCATGATGCGTGATCAAAACCAAAAGTTTCTGTGATATGACTGCCCTTGCACTGTTCACCATGTAAGAACTTATTCACTATGTAAGAACTTGTTCGTTATGCTTCAGAAGATTGGAGACTGTTGAGAATTAGGCTTGGGGTTGATTGATGATTGTGCATCGAGTCCCCTATACAGAATTTTATTGTTGTTAACAACCATTTGATCAATAAATATGAGAGATACCCTCTCAAAAAAAAAAAAAAAGGTACTCTCTGAGAAAATCTATGGGCTTCAGTATTTGCACACTTCAATAGAAATTGACTGAATTAAGAATATCCTCAGTTTAACAGCATCAGCTCTGAGTTTACCAGGTAACACAATGCCTGTAGAGAGATTTTCTCAGGTTGACAGTCCACAGAATAGGAACACCAATAATTTCAATCTTATTAACCCTACAATTCAAATTTGAGGAAAATTGTAGGCATTACAATTTTTTAAAAATACTATATTTGAAAAGATCAATTCCTCCAAAGATAGCAAGATATGATACTGAAGATAGCTGATGTTAAGAAACTGATTAAAGTTCATGAATATATACAAAGTAATTCTTATATATATATATATATATATATATATATATATATTCTTTCAGGGCAATCTTATTTTATTATTTATTTATTTATTTATTTATTTAAAGTCTTGAAACATTTCCAGTTTATTTATTTTTTTTGAGAGGGCATCTCTTATATTTATTGATCAAATGGTTGTTAACAACAATAAAATTCTGTATAGGGGACTCAATGCACAATCATTAATCAACCCCAAGCCTAACTCTCAACAGTCTCCAATCTTCTGAAGCATAACGAACAAGTTCTTACATGGTGAACAAGTTCTTACGTAGTGAATAAGTTCTTACATGGTGAACAGTGCAAGGGCAGTCATCACAGAAACTTTCGGTTTTGATCACGCGTCATGAACTATAAACAATCAAGTCAGGTATGATTATTTATTTGATTTTTATACTTGATTTATATGTGAATCCCACATTTCTCCCTTATTTTTTTTTTAAATAAAATGCTGAAGTGGTAGGTAGATGCAAGATAAAGATAGAAAGCATAATTTAGTGCTGTAAGAGGGCAAGTATAGAATTTTTATATATTTTTACAAGGAAACACATTTAACTTAAAATTTTATTCCTGAATAACATATAGAAAAGAGCAAAATCCTAAGTTTAAAGTTTATTGGGTTTTCAGACCGAAACACAGAAGGGTCCCAGGACCCAGGACCCAGAAGCCCTCCTCCGGGCCTACCTCCCCCTCCCCCACTGTCTTGCTTCCGTAGCCAAGCTTTGCTCTGCGTGTTCTTGAATTCTGTGCTCACTCTTGTGTTTGGCTTATGCCTGGTATTATAGTTGTGAGATTCACCCATGATTTTGTGTGTGGTTGTAGCTTGTTTTTTACTATTGTTTGTTGTTCTATTGTATAAATACCCTACAATTTTTATCCACTCGACTACTGATGGACGTTGGTGATGTTTTCAGTTTGGGGCTTGAATGAATGGTTCTGTAGATGAGTGTGTTCTTGTATGTCTTTGATAAATAAGTGTATGCTTTTTTCTTGGGTATATTCACACGAGTGGAGTTACTTGGCCCTAGGGCGTACGCGTTGCTGGGTCCTGCGGTTTACATACGTGTCTTCAGGTCAAGAAGACCCTGCTGGACAGCTGGCTGAAGCAGTGGTATCGCGCTACGTGCCTGTCTGCAGAGCCGAGTCCCCTGGCTGAGTGCCCCTGGGTGGCCTTGTCATTCCGCCCTCCCCTCTTTCTTCTCTGTCTCTCCCCCTGCTTCTCTCCCGCCCATCTCCTCTCTCCTACTCTAGCTCCTTTCTGGGGGATATTTACTAGTAACATTTTGTGGATTTACTTTGGATTTCCTTCATTTCTAATGACCTTGAACAACTTTTCCCATTTAAAAAAATTGGGTTACCTGCCTTTTCTTTATAGCTGTGTAGCTCTTTATATATTATGGATATAAATCCTTTGCTAGATATATGTACTTCAAATACATCCTTCCACTTGAAAATTACTACTGTTAAGTTTAATATGTACTCTACGTTTTTATAATACTCTATTGGAAAACGAATATCCCTTTAAGTCCTAATTTGCTAAAAGTTTATCAAAAAAGAGCACTGCGTTTTATTAAGTGCCTTTCTGCATCTTTAAGTTAATCATATGTTTTTTCTCCTTCATTCCATTAGTGTAGAAGGGTACATTGATTGCCTTTGGAATGGTAGGCCGACCTCAAGTTCATGGAACAAACTCAGCTTGGTCAGTGTATGTTTTTCTTTTCTTTACATTTCAGAATTTCATTTCCTAATATTTGGTGTAAGGTTTTGCATCTATGTTGTTGAGAAAAACTGGTGCATAATTTTCCTTTCTTTTTATATCCATGCCCAGGTTACGTCAGCCATATAAACAAGCAGGTAAATATTCTCTCCTTTTCTGTGCTATGGAAAACATGTAAAATTAATCATTGTTGCTTCCTAAAATATTTGGAAGAATTCATGGTGAATCTATCTGGGTATGGAATTTTCTTTGTGAGATGGTTTTAAATAACAGATTCAACATCTTCAATAAATACAAAATTATTTAAGCTTTCAGAATCATTTTTAGGAAGCAATACTTTTCAAGGAATTGGCCTAATCATCCAAATTTTCAAATATATTAACGTAAAGTTATATGTAATTTCTCATGATTTTAATTTAATAGTAGGATCCATAATGATGATTCCCTTTTCCATCTCTGATATGTAACTTGTAGTTTTTCTCTTTTCTTGTTTAATCCTTAGGAGTTTATTCTTTTCATTAATCTTTTCAAAGAGCCATGTTTGGATTTGTTGAATATTTCTGTAATATACCAGTTTCCTATTTCAATAGTTTTTGCTCTTTATTATTTCCTCTTTTCTACTTCCTTCACATATAATTTGCTACCCCTTTTCTAACTTCTTGATATGGATACTTATTAATTTAAACCTTTTGCCTACTAGAATATCTTCATTTAACAAAATAAATTTTTCCTATAAACACAGCTTTAGCAGCATCCCACACGTTTTGATATGGTATATTTTTATTAACCTTTAGTTAATCATATTTTCTACTGTGATTTACATATTTTCATGACACTATCAGAAAATATTTATCAGACCATATTTAATTCCTAAGCTTTGGAGATTTTTTTTTTTTGAGAGGGCATCTCTCATATTTATTGATCAAATGGCTGTTAACAACAATAAAATTCTGTATAGGGGGGTCAATGCTCAATGCACAGTCATTAATCCATCTCAAGCCTAGTTCTCTTCAGTCTCCAATCTTCTGAAGCATAACAAACAAGTTCTTACATGGTGAACAGTACAAGGGCAGTCATCACAGAAACTTTCGGTTTTGATCACGCATTATGAACTATAAACAATCAGGTCAAATATGAATATTCGTTTGATTCTCACACTTTATTTATATGTGGATCCCACATTTCTCCCTTTATTATTATTTTTATTTTTAATAAACTGCTGAAGTGGTAGGTAGATGCAAGATAAAGGCAGAAAACATAGTTCAGTGTTGTAAGAGAGCAATTGTAGATGATCAGGTGTGTGGCTTTGGAGATTTTTAACTTAGCTTTTTATAATTAATTTTGAACTGAATTCCACTGTGTTGAGAACATAATTTGTATGACTTCAATATTTGAAAATTATTTGCAGCCTTTGGGTGATTGGGTAACTATTTTTTAAACAGTTGCAAAGAAAGTATATCCTGCAAATGATGGTGCAGAGGTCTATATATGTAGATTGGGAAAACTTGTTAATCATGTCATTTTCAATGTCCTTACCAATTTTTAATCTGATTATTCTATCAGTTACTTAGAGCTATGTATGTTACAATTGTCAATTATGTTTGTGGACTTTCTATTTTGTTTCTTAGTACTGTAAATTTTTACTGTATACATTTTGAAGCTAAGTTGTTATATGACTATAGATTTTGTTTTTTATGTGTTACAGTCAGTTGAGCCCTTTGTCATTAATAAATGACCCATTTTATTTTTAGTAATGTTTTTTGCCTTAACGCCTATCCTTCTGATGCTAGTTTAGCCTTACCAATCTTATTTTGGCTAGTGTTTGTATGGCATAAATTTTCCATCCCTTCTATTTTCACCTTTTCTTTGGTTTTACATTTAAATTGTATCTTTTATAACCAGCATGTATATATGGGTATTAAAAAATGAGCCTGACATTTTTTATCTTTTACTCAAAGTATTTCTGCCATTTATATTTGTACTAATTAGTAACACATTTAAGTTAATACTGGCCATCTTACTATTATGCCCTATTTGAGCCACCTGTTCTGTTTTTTCTACTTTTCCTTTGGATTAACAAACTTTTTTTAGTATTCCACTTTTCTGCTTGAATAGTTTGTTAACAATTTTCTCTTACACTATCCTTGATCAGGTTACCCTCAGGATCACGGCATGCATTCTTTGTTAACTTCTCGCAGACTAATACAAACTGTCACTTTTACTACTTTCTGGGTAATGAAGGACCAGAGAACACTTACATTTTATTCACCCTTCCTATCCTTTATGCTACTGTTGTCTTGTATTTTAATTCTACACATATGCTAATCCTCATAAGGCATTTTTATCATTATTTTGTAGAAATAACATTCACTTAGATTTACTCCTTCAGTACTTTACATTCTCTTCATTTCCATGTTTCCATCTTGGATAATTTTTCTTGTGCTTGAAAATATCTCTTAGTGTTTTGTTTTTGTTTTTTTTAAATAAAGTTCTACTGGCAATGAGTTCTGTTGGTTTTTGTCTTAAAAACACGTTTTTTTCATTTTTACTTTTAAGAAAATATTTTCTCCCAGTTAAGTGGCAGTTTCTTATCATCAACACTTGGGAAATGCATCTTTGTCACCTGGCTCCACCGTCTCCCCTGATTAGACAGCCTGCAGTGTTACTGTGGCTCCTTTCAACAAAGGTGTCTTTTTTTTTTCTGGCTGCTTTTAAAATGTTTTGATTTTCAGCAATTTGATTGTGATATGCATAGCATGATTTTCTTTGTATTTATACTGGATTCAGGGGATTTTTAAATATCTGGTTGAATATCTTTGGTCAGTTTGGAAAATTCTTGAATATTACTTCTGCCCTCTTCTTCTTTGGGGTTCTAATTAAATGCAGGGTAGACCCTTTCATTATATCCCATCTCTTTTTTCTCTGTATTGTTTAAACCTGTTTTCTCCTCGTGTTGTGGTGTGCTGCCCATCCACATGCCCCAGCCAGGAGGGAGAGGTTTATTCCCAGCTGCCAGGAATGCTGGGGTTGATGACTCTCAGGTCTAAGTCTTTTCCAGGAGTTGAACGCCACTGAAGAGAACCACCTCCCCAAATGCCGTGCCCTCATTCTGGAGCAGCCTGCGTCACATGGCTCATCAATGTAAAGGTATAAAAGATGGTCCTGTTGCGCTCCCTGTCCCTTGGCAAACTCTAAAGGGCTCTCCAAGCCGAAACGTTTGCTGTGGGGTCAGCTGACTGTTGAAGCTAGTTTCTTGCTCTGCTTGATTCTATTTCCTTTGCTTTCTTTATCTCAAGAACTCTCCTCAAAACAAAACAAACTCTCCCCAAAAGCACACTAATTCGTACCTCAGAATCTGTTTCCTAAAGGGTCTGACTTGCAGTACCATGCTTCAGTTTGCAGTTTTTCTATTAATCTGTCTTGCATTTCACTGATTCTATCTTTGTGACTAGCTATGGATGACTACTTACTGAATCTTTAAGTTTCGTTATTTTGGTAATAGTTCTATTCTTAAGATACTCTAAAAAAAATTTCAGTTTTCTGGGGGAACAATCTTGTTAAAGTTCAAACATAACCATTATATCTGTGGGGTTTCTATTTTATTTTTCTTGGTTCTTCTAACATCCTAGATAATTTTTAAAACAATGTTTTAAAACTGAACAGTGTATATGAAAAACTAGAGAGGTTTAGAATACCTTCTTCTCAAGACAATTTAATTTTCCTCTGGAAAGTAGGGTAGATTAACCTCAATGCAGTTGAGCACAGATTTGGTTTGAAGGTAGACTTCGACATTTGTACAAATGTATTTATGGCTCCCTCCCTTCTCCCCCATTCCTAGGTTTTAGTCCTTCAGGAATCCCACCTAAAGACATGGGGTTTGTAATGGGCTCCTCCTACTTGGTAGGTCCTGAACTGTTTTCTGCCTATCCTCCCAGAAAGACCCCTGAAAGCTGTTTATCTTAGATTTTCTGATGTTTTCCACTTTGCTCATACAAAACAAATGCTCCAAAGGAAAAAGTAGGCTGCCAGGCTCATGCCAATGATATCTTCTCTCTGAGATTTTCATCCTCAGTCTAGTTTGACTGGATAACTCTGTAATGCTTGCAAAAGTGATCTAAAAACTTCTAGCCTTTTAATCTTGCTTTGCTTGTTTTTCTTGGGGGGATTTTTAATGTTTAATCAAGATACGTTCCTTTAAAACTTTCAGTTACAAAGATACTTTTAAGGTAGAATTTCTTTAAAATACTTTTGAATAGAACTCTTACACATGTATATGAACATGTCAGCTTACAGTGGGTGTGTATATTTTCTCATTTCTAGTACCCTCTTTCCATCTGAAAACTCATTTGGAAATACACCATTGTATAACAAAGAGAATCTTAAATCTTGACAGCAGATGCTTGATTTGAATAAAAGTTAGAGCCACTAGTTCAGATTTTAAGATAATCAACTAAGCAAATGACCTGAATCACTCCTAGCTGCTCTAGAAGTAAATCCCAAATTTGTTGAGTGCGTTCATATTATTAAATTCAGCTGATGTGAGTTACATCCCACCCCCACCCCACCCTCACTTTGGTCTACTCTAGCACCATCAGAATCCATTTCCATGTTTCACCTGCTTAGTATTTTTATTGCTGTTGTTTGCCATTAGGAATATATGGTAGGTTGAAAAACGGCTTCAAGTTTTTTGCACCACCTCCATCTCCATCTATTTTTCCTCCTCTTAAAAATGTACAGCGTTCTGATTAGCTTAAAGCAATAGAAAATGAAGAAAGTGGTGCTCAGGTTCTGCTCTCACTGGGAAGCATTCTATCATCATGTAGACAAGCTTAAGCCAGTCTTCTGGAGAACTAAGACATCATGAACAGTGTACTGCTGTCCCGGCTAAGGCCCCCAGACACGCAAGTGAACCCAGCCATGAGTGGCTGATGGTGGCCCAGGTCAGAAGGACCACCCAGCTATTCTCAGCCCAAATTGATAACCACAGACTCCTTAGGTAAAAAAAATGTTTATTGCTTTAAGCAGCTAAGTTTTTGGGTTGTTGTATTATGTAACAATAGGTAAAATTTACTAGCAAAAATTTTAAACTCAGGGCATTTTAACATTCTCCTCCTTGGCGTGCTGGGGTAGAGTTACGTCTGAAGGCAGTGAGGGCCAGTATGGCGGAGCGCGAGGAGACTCCGAGAAATCTTAGGGAATGAGCGTCATCTTATTCCCCCAAATGTCTCCACTCTGATTCTCCTGGTTCAACGCTTTCTCAGCCAGCTCTCTTCTCTCAAAATGCACAAGAGACTGAATTCCCCGACACGCTGCCTCTGGTTTTTAGCTACATCACTCTTGAGAGGAGAGACTTTTCAGGGTAACCCGAGAAACTCCTTGGTTCTCTGACTACATTTTCGTCTAAAAACTCACATTAAGCCTTAGCTTCTCTTTCTTACGCTGTTAGAAGCTTCTAGCTCTCTGCCTCTCATTGCAGGCTGCCTCCCGTGCCCCATCCTCCCCTGCCCCTCACCCCAATCTACGGCAGTCACCCCTCCTGCCAGCACCGTTCCTTCAACAGGCACTTTCTCTTTATGGCCATAAATGATGGTCTGAGGGGCTCTCTGCCGCTGTGTCCTTAAGTCCTAAGTACCGACTGGAAACTGGATCTTCCCCACCCGTCAGCCTGGCCACTCAGCCATCCAGGCCCAGGCGGTCCTGCCCAAGCTAGAGGCAGCGGGCGGAGTCCGTTCAGGCCAGTCTCATCAGAAGGAACCCAAGTGTAGGGAACCAGGGGCTCGTGAACGCGAAGGCTGGAGGGGTGCGCGGCTTGGACGAATGACCCCGAGACGGGGCTGCGCGGCCGGCCCACAGCCGCGCCGGTTCGCCCCACGGGGAGCTGCCGGCCCGGGGCTCCCCTTGCCCATCTCCGCACGTGTGGGCCAACCGGCTCCTGCTCCGCGCCTCTCGGCACCCATGCGGGGGGTGGGGTGGCCTACAGGGGATGCGGGTCCTCTATCTGGCCCGGAAACACCCCTCTGCTGCTGTTTCCCAGAGGAACAGGACGCGACCTCTGTCCCGACGCCTGAGAATCTGAATCTCCCGAGTCTCATGCCGGCGATTCCCACGTGGCCTCTATTTGCTCACGTCCCCACTTACCTGTTCCCCGGCGGCCTCGGCCTCACCCGTAAGGGGCCAGACGAGTCATCTGCAGGTCCTGACGCAGGGCTCAGTGCTTTGTGCAAGTGCGGGTAGCAGGTGATGCTCTTCCCGCGGCGTCGGTCCCGCTGCGCGTGGGGAGCCCCCCCCCCCGGGGGCAGGGGAGCCTGCAGCCGCCTCGGCGGAGCTGAAACACACTTCCACGTTTTCTTTTTGCTACCGGTGTTGTCACAAAACGCTTTCCCAACATACCAGCGCCGGGAGGGAATCAGCTTCTGGTGAGTGACCAGCACGCGCCCTCGCCCTGCTCGCCAGCTCCCCGCCCTGCGCTGGACACGGCCCCACTTCGTTCGTGTCTCCCCGTCGGCTGGTGTCCCGGTCGTCGTCGGGCTGCCCCCTCTCCCGCCCCTCCCACTACTCGCCCTTTCCTGCGTTGAGTAGGATTTTTACGTTAGAGACATTTCATATTTTTCTAGAGTAAATCTCTTGACTTCACTGTGAGTTAAAAATTGTAAAGCATTTAACAGTTCCACGCACATAGTAAGCATTTTTTGAATATTCACTTTTATTTATTTGCTAACTTTAAAAAACGGATGTACTTTAGGCATACCCCGGGGCCCATCTGGCTGTATGATTTTCTTATAAAACTTCAGAAATTAAACCAGGTGGATCTGAGATCCTATTTTATACTAAATTATGCTCCTAACTGAAAACATCAGGGGGTGACTTCAGTGTTACCCAAAGGCCCTATGCCTCACCAATGCTCTAGCTTATGTCTTAGAATAATTTGACAATGAACATTAGGTACAGTTTCACATGATTAAATCTAACTACTATGAATAAAAGAGACCTAGTTGTTCTAGAGCCTCAATTTTCTTCCCTTTAACACTGGCTGCACACTTGATTTTGCTTGATAAGACTGGTTCTCCAGAAGATCCCAGGAATAATTGCAAGAGACTATACCTATTTGTCACATACATGTTTGTTTTGGGGACAGTTTAATCATAACCTAAAGATGGGCTTTCTGAAGGACCTTGAAGACAGTAAGAAAGTAAAGTGACACTGGCAGAGCAAACACTTTCAAACCTGAGAGGTTGTGCTGGACCCTCCGTGGGCCTGTGTCCTGGGGGCCAGTCCAGCAAGGCCTTGCCCACGGAGATGTCCTTAAAGACGGAGGCCGGCTCGGCGGGCGCCCTCCCCGCTCCCACCGCTCTGCTGGAAGTGCGAGTGGTTGGAGGAGGCTGTCTACTCTCCGTCTACAAGGGCTCCCGTGCTTTTCTCAGCTGTGACCAGCCCTCCCCAACACTGCAAGCTCTCAGCCTTCGAGACAGCAGCTCCATCTCTAGTCCCTTCAGAGGGGCTTTTACAACCTCTCCACTCTCGGCCTTTGAAGTGAGGAAATGATCATTTTAAACAAGGGTTGCAGTAGACCTCAAGTTTGGCACCTTCTGTGTTGGGTTTACTGCAGGAGGAAATAGGGTGATAGAGGGGGAGGCTGTCGGGCCATCAGCAGAGTTCGATTCAAGAACTAACAGGTCCGATGCTCACGGACCATCCCTTACTGCAAGTACACACATTGTAATGTAAGATCTCCAGCAATGTGATGGAAACCCGTAGGTGATCTGCGGCCAAGCAATGGTCCAGCTGTGTGATCCATCTGTCTTCCCCGACCTGACTGGGCTCTACCCAGCACGGTCAGGGGGACAGACAGATGATTAGGATGAGCAGGTGTCCCCATCTTCCAGTACAGTCCTGGTTTATGCATTTTGTCCCCTCATCTGTCCAGTTAAGCCCAGTTACACTCAAGGGTGTCCAGACTTGGATAATAAACTTCACAGACAACTTATTTATAAACAAGTTGGGAAAATGTCAACCCTGGCACATGCAACCTCTGCTCTTACTCTGTAGGGTTCTTGAAGTTCTGGTAAATTGTGACCTCTGCTAATTGAATCGCGAACTGTATGGGATCTTCAGTGACTGTGTGTGTTGGGGGGCCTTCCCACTGACTTGTGCCCTCCTGAACCACCCTCCTAGCGTCCCTCAGAACTGTACAGGGTCAGACGCTGGCATTGCTTTGCTGCATCCCCACCTCCCGGCTCTGCTCCAAGCTGCTGTTTCTGAAACACTGTTCCGGGTTTTCAAATTACATTCTCTGTTTTGGGAATCTTTGCTCAAGATTTGGAATCCCTATTACAGCTAAAAGAAATTGTCTTTACATGCTGAACTAGTTACTTGTTCTGTTTCTTGTAGCCCTTTCTTCGATTACATTTTTATTTTGAGTCATGTTTTAGGGAGATGTGAGGGGCAAAACTTGTAAATTGCTTGCATGTTTGAAATCCTCTTCATTTTGCCTTCATACTTGAACAGCAGTTCAGCTGGAAGTTTCCAAATCCTTTTCCCTTAGGACATTTTGGTTATTTCTCCAAGGTTTTCTACCTTGTCTATTTGCCAGTCAGAAGTCTGGTGCCAAATTCATCCTATCTACTTCCTTTGTAATTTTCCTTTTCCTTCTACCCTCTTTTTGGCAGTTTCTAGCACTTTTTATCCTTAGACTTCACAAAAATCAGCAAAATGTTTCTTAATATTTGCATAAAGCACATCATGGGCCCTTTTGAGCTGAACACACAGGTCTTTTCTCTAGCACATGCAAGTGTCTTCGATTTCTTTATTTTCCCATCCACATTGTTCTCTCATGTTTATTGGGTAAATTATAGATCTCTGGATACAGCTCCATGTTTACTAGCTTGTTTCTTAGTTTTCTGAGAACAGTTCAGAAAGAAAAATGGGAAGACCTCAGCTTTGGCTGCCAGGCTGCCTCCAGCCTGTCCCGTGCATTTCTTCAGTGTCTCTCGCGGTCTGCATGTCCACTTTCAAGACCTGTCGAGGGGTCTTGTGCCCACAGTCCTCCCTTCTACTTGTCTTGCACTTTCAGAAGATGTTTCTGTGATTGTCTTAGGATTTATTTAGTTTCTTGCATTGTTTCCCTTGAAGATAATTTCTCTGCTGCTTCCATTTATGGGCCATCCTTTTTTCTCAAATGTCAGGGCCTGGCTCTGTAATGAGGGGGCCTGTGTGATGGACAGGCTTCTCTAGGGGGCTATGTAAGTCCAGGGAAAGGAAATCCTGGGGCAAAATACCTCTAAAAACTGAAATTGGTCACAGGGAGAAATAGTTTAAAATCAGTTTATTGCTCAAGAACTGCAGTCCCAGGCCACCTCTTTCCTGCTCCAACAGAAGCAAAATCGGCCCTTCCCCTCACCTCTCAGATACAGAGAAGCCCTTGGTTGCCCAGATAATTACCCATTGATATGGAGATAATTGGCTCTCCACCCCTGAGGAACACCTGTTGATATGCACATGCATTAAAGCCAGGTGAGATACTCTGGAAATATTACAATTTTACCCCCACATGCTAACCAATTTGACCAAAATTAAACTGATTTGGAATAAATTCAGATTTCAGTGACTTTGTCTTACGGAGTCACCTTCTGGAACTTCCTGTGGTCTGGTTTGACTGCCTCAATCCCACTCCAAAACACACAAACACACCATTCTAGAGCTAGGGTGGCACAGGGTGATGGTAAATATGCCTTTTCTATTATGCACAGAAACTCCAGAAGAATTGGAGCTCATATCCTTTTGACCCAAGAATGTTAATGCTTTTATCCCAGGAAGTACACTTTGTTAAACTTATGATGTTAAATATTAAGATGCACCATTTTCTGTACCACTAGAAGAGGAAAACTGCCAAACTGAGACACAAAGGTCTGTTTTTGTCAGTCTTGACAGCTTATCCATTTTGTTTTCCAAAGAGTCATATTTTTTTTTCCCATTGAATGTTTTTCCCATTATATGTGTACATAATCAATTAGATTTTTGGTTGACTGTCTACAGATCTTCTGTATCTTTGCTGGTTTTATGTCTAGCAGTTCTAGCACTTTCTGAGATGAGGGGAAGTCTGCACCTCTAGTTGTGGATTCATCTTTCTCTTTCACTCTTTGCTTCATTTGTTTTAAGGATCTGCTGTTTGGTGTTATGCACACTTAAGAGTGGGATGTCTTCTATCTTTATGTGCATTATAAGGACAAAGGGGCACCTCTTTGTCTCTAATAACTTCTCTGAAATCTACTTTATCAGATATCCCATTTTCTATTAACTTTCTGCCTGTATATCTTTTTCCATCCTTTCACTTTACTTGTGTCACTGAATTTTAAGTTTTTATCACCATAGTTGGATCATGATTTTTATTCAGTCTAATTTGATTTTTAATTGGTGTACTTAGACCATTTACATTTAAGGTGATTACTGATATGGTATCACTTAGGTCTATCATTTTATTGTTTCTTTTGGTTCCTGTTACTCCGTTTCTCTTTTCTTGACTTCCGTGGGTTCCTTAAATATTTTTGAGAAATTCAGCCTGATTTATTTATAGTGCTTTTGAGTGCATCCCTTCATACAGTTTTGATAGTGGCTGCTCTGGGTATTGCAGCATGTAGATGACATCACTGTCTACTGCTGTCGACATTCACCAATGTGAGCAAACCGTGAAAAATCTCACTTCTATTTAGATCCCTTTTCCCTTCTCCACTGCAGATGCCAGAAACTGAATTTCTAAAACTCATGAAAAGGATAGCCGAGTGTATGTGCCTGTATTTCTGGTCTTTCCTTTGTCTCTTCTTTCCTGATGTTCTCATATGTGTTCTTCCATCCTTTACTTTTTATCTGAAGAACGTTTTTAGTCAATCTGTAAGGACAGGTCTGCAACAATTCGTTCCAGGTTGCCTTCTGCGGGAATGTTACTTCCCCTTCATTCTTGAGGGGTAGTTTGATCAGATATAGAATTTGCAGCTGACAGCTCCTTTCTTTCAGCACTTGAAGTGTAATGTCATTTCTTTCTGATCTCCACATGTTTTGACAAGAAACCCTCACCATTCAAATTTGTGCTCACCTGTAGGTAATGTGTTTCTCTTGGCTTCCAAAATTTTTTCCTTGTTCTTAGTTTTCAGAAGTTTGACTATTATGTGGCATGGATTTCTTTGGATTTATCCTTCTGGGGATTCACTCAACATTTTAAATATGTAGCTTTGTGTCTTTTGCCAAATTTGGGAAGTTTTTAGCCATTATTTCTTTAAGTTATTTTTTAGTTCTAATCTTTTTCTGCTTCCAGGTCTCTGATAATACAGATGTTGACTTTTGTTTCTGTCAGAGGTCCACAGCCCAGTCCTTTTTCTTTCTTTTCATGGTGTCTTCCCCAGTCTCTTTCTTCTGTTGTTCAGATTGGGTGAATTCTATTTATATTTACTCAAGTTCACTGGTCCTAATCTGTCACCTCCATTTTACAACTGTGTATCTCTGATGAACTTTTCTTTAAATTTGTTATTGTATTTTTTAAATTTATAACTTCTAGTTCTTTTGTTTTTTTCTTGATGTTCCAATATTTCATTTGTTTCAAGAGAATTTGTAATTGATCATTTGAAATTACACATTGAATTTGAAATTTTTATGATGCGTGCTTCAAAACCCGCATAATCCCAACATTAGATTTGTGTTCATTCGAGTTTTAATTTTCTTGGATCTTGGTGTGATGGGTGAGTGCCAGTTGTGTGTTGGACGTTCTATTTAAGTCTTTTATTGTAGCAAGCAGTCACTGTGGTTTGACTTGGCACACAAATCCTGGCATGCTTGGTGGCTCTGGCACTAGCCAGTTGACTTCTAAGAATCTGTTTTACTTGTTCTGTTTGGTTTATATGATTCTACTGATCCTTGCATGTGCTGCTTATAAGTAACAAAATGTCCTCTTATGTCACTAAGCATGTGGTAACGTGTCATGGAAGCAAAGGAATCTGATGCACATGTGTGTGCACATGTAGGGTGGGGGTCACTGAGAAGAATCAAGTGTGCATGCCACTTGCTCTCCTTCATTTCTTTGCCTGATAACTCAAGAGTCCTTTAGGTTTCATCTTAGGGGCATCGCTGCCAGACACCTCTGACCATAACTCTCTCCCCAAGCCCGGCTTGGGGGTACTGCCTTTAGAGGCTCCCTGGAATCCTGGGTACATAAAAGAGCATTTTTAATTTTATACTGTACCTGTAAGCATGTTCCCTCTCCTCTTAACTGTAAGATTTAAAGATGAGGGTCATTCTGCATTGCTGTGCCTAGGATGGTATCCGGCATGAAGTCTTCACTGATACATGCTTGTCCATTACATTACTTAGCCTGAATGAGAAGGCAGAGTATTCCTCAGAAGCATCTGACTTACCTACTCAATTTCAGGCCAACCTATGGAAATCATTCCTGCAAGGTATGCTTCAGAGCTCTCTCATGATCCCATGTGTCTATTGCTAAGCTTTTGCCAGAGCTGTGACTGTTATAAGGACCTTATACTTACAGGGAGTCCAAGTTAAATAATCTTGGGAATGGCATTACACAGAACTTAGTCCAACAAAAACAAGGAAATTAAAGCTCAATAGAATTAAATGACTTGCCCACATCATGAATCTGGGACTCAAATCCTCACCTGCCGGCTCTGCTACACCATCTCCAAGCCACCGCAGCTCTCCCAGCTCTCCCAGCTCCACCTGCGGCCGGGGTCGCCCCATCCTCTCAGCCTCTGCTTCAGTCCTCACGACTGTTTCCCAGTTGTGAATTTCACTTTCATCCAATTCTGCCTTTAGCCTCAGCTGAAAACACAAAAATGTATAGGGATTGGCAGCATTACTTAGTTTATTTTCCAGAAAATATAAATTGGAAGGAAACTTTAAAATTTTTCCTAACTATGAAAGGAACATAGAATCTTTGTAGCTATCTTAGAAAATAACAAATGTATGAAGAGGAAAACTAACATCACTCATTATTTTGCTGTCTACAAATATCTACTTCTAACATCTCAGGTTTATTTTTTCCTATTTTTCTATTTAATGCATCTTTAATTAAAATAGGGATAACATAGCATTCATTCTTCTCCCCATTTAATATTATACATAGCTTTTCATTTCATTTGTGATTATTCAAAAACATTTTTAATAACTACATCGTATTCTAGCCTAGGAAGATACTGGAATTTATTGAATCATTCCATAATTTTGGACACTTTGAATATTTAGTCATTCTGATTATTTCCTAAAGAATAGATTCTTAGAAAAGAAATTAGTGGATCAAAAGATGTGAATATTGTATTTCATAATTTCCTGTTGTTTCCATAACATTATCACAAATCTAGCAGCTTAAAGTAGCTCTTACTTTTGTCTTAGAAATCTGCATATCAGAAGTCTGGCCGGCTGGGCAGACCTACTCTGCTGGGTCTCTCAGGCCTCCGGCAGCTGCTGGTGTCCCCGGCTCCTACGTGCAGGCTCAGGGGGATGGTCGTTTTCTAGACTCAAATATTTAAGTTTCTAGAATTCATTTCCTTCTGTTTCCACATGGTCTCCTTCATCATCAAGCCAGCAACGCAGATGAGTACCTCTCATGCTTTGAATCTGACTTCAGCTGAAGAAAGTTCTTTAAGGCTCATGTGATCAGATTACTCAGAATAATCTCCCCTTTTTAAGGTCTATACTTCAGTAACATCTGCAAAGTCCCATCCGGCACGAAAAGTAATATATTCTTGGGTTCCACAGATCAGGTGTGAACTTCTTTGGGGGCCATTTGCCCACTACAAACATTTCTAGGGATCTTCATAAATAGAGCCAAAATATTTTCCAGGTAAGCTAAGATTTCTGCCACTGGCATTGAATGATACCAACACAAAATACATTATCTTTTCATTATTTTAGTAATATGACATACATTTGTGTTTACTTGCCTGTCTTTGATTTATAGTGAGGTCAAACTCTTGGAAATACTCATTTACCATTCATTTTTCTTTGATTTAATGTCCATTGCCTATTCTTCTATTAGAGGCTTAGTATTTCCCATATTGATTTTTATTCTCTTCGTACATTAAGAATATTTTTTTTGGGGGGGTCCTATGTTTTTTTTTTTTTGAGAGGGCATCTCTCATATTTATTGATCAAATGGTTGGTAACAACAAAATTCTGTATAGGGGACTCAATGCTCAATGCACAATCATTAATCCACACCATGCCTAATTCTCATCAGTCTCCAATCTTCTAAAGCATAACAAACAAGTTCTTACATGGTGAACAGTACAAGGGCAGTCATCACATAAACTTTCGGTTTTGATCACGCATTATGAACTATAAACAATCAGGTCAAATATGAATATTCGTTTGATTTTTATACTTATATGTGAATCCTACATTTCTCCCTTATTATTATTATTATTATTTTTAATAAAATGCTGAAGTGGTAGGTAGATGCAAGATAAAGGTAGAAAACATAGTTTAGTGTTGTAAGAGAGCAAATGTAGATGATCAGGTGTGTGCCTGTAGACTAAGTGTTAATCCAAGCTAGACAAGGGCAACAAAACATCCACGGATGCAGAAAATTTCTCTCAAAACGGGGGGTGAGGTTCTAAGCCTCACCTGTTGATCCCCAATTTCTCACCTGATGGCCCCCCTGCGACTGTGCCTGTCTTAGGTTGTTCCTCCCTTGAGGAATCTTACCTGTCTCTGGCTAACCAGTCAAAGAATATTTTGGTTTGTCTTTTGTAGTAGCTACCATTTTTCATAAATGTACACTTTACCACTGTACAGTTATGTATATCTATCCATTACTGTTTTACTTTCACATGTAGCTTCAATAATTCTGAAGGGGTGTATCTCTGCTTTCATATTAATTTGTTTTTCATTTTGGAGTATGGTATGAAGAAAGGCTGTTAACTGATTTTTTAAAAATTAATTTCAATAGTTTCTACTGAATAATTAGAGCAAAATTAGGAAAAGATGGGTGCATGCTACAGAAACAAAGGCTAAGCAAACTGAACTTCAAAACTGGTACAGAAAAAAAACTTCAAAACTGGTACATGAAAACTGAGTGAAATAATTTCTCCTGTTTCATCTACATGTGCCTTTAACAAGGGCTGGAAAAAACTAATAAGATAACAGGTAGCTAGGAACAGTTTTTGATGTCCTGAGCATGTAGTCAGTACTGGATCTCCTAAACAAGATTTAAAGTGACTTAAAAATTATTTTTAATATTGATTATCTGTATAAAACAACTAGAACTAGACTAACATACTCTAAATAAAGCTAACTACAAAGAAAAAACTCAACCCCCTCAAAAGACTTACTCTCAACATTTGAAAATCTAAACATTAATTACGACATACCATTCCAATTAACCTTACTCCAGAAGACAGGAATGCAGAACTCTGAGCTCCTAAGACCTGGCCCCAGAAGGTGTGATTGAGACACTTTTGACTGTGAAAAGAGAGAACTACACATGTAAAAAACAAAAATCAAGTCTAGATGAATGAGTAGGCATGCATCAACTGGGAAAATACATTTGTGTTCTGACAAAGGACATGAGTACAGAATATATAAAGAACTCTGACAAATCCACAGTAAGAGGACAAACAACCTAATTTTTAAAATGGGCAAAAGATTTGAACAAACACTTCACAAAAGGAGACATGGACGGCCACCAAACACATGAAGAGTTTCTAGCGCTAGTCACTATGGGAGTGGAAATGGGAATCATTTTACACAGCGTGAAAGGCCATTGACAATGCCAAATGTTGGCAAGGCTGGGAGCAACTGGAACTCGTGTGTTATTGGTGGAAAAGAAAATGATAGAAACACTTTGGAGAACTCTTCAGGAGTTTCTTAGAAAGTTAAGTGTACACTTACCATAGGGCCTGTCAACCCCACTAATTGTCCATTTTTGCCCAGTCCTCAATGCTTCCATGTTTTTTCTTCTCCCACATCTTCTGTGTCTTTCCTATTTTAATGTTTCTTCCTGAATGAATTCTCCCTAATTAATCAGAGACTCATGTCTTATACATTCATTCTAGGTGGTATACATGTGATGACAGAAAATGAAAATAATTTAGAATTAGCTGTGTGATTTGCCAAAATAAGATGACAACTATTTTTTCACAGCTATAGATGGTAGTTATGTCAAGAGTAACAATGAAAATGGAACATACACCAATATGAAATATTTAGACTTAAAATTTTATGTTCATGTAAAAATCACAACATTCAATAACACAATCACATAGTCATTTGAAAAGTTCATTTATTATATACCAATATACACTTTCTATAATAAAAAAGCCTCCCAGTACATTTAACCATTTTATAAAGGAAATAAGAAAATAAAATTTTCATCTGTTTATAAATGAGGTTAAATTAACCGGTACAAGATACCATGTGTAAGTCTGCCCTGCAGTCTGTGAACTGTAATTCTGAAAATAGCCATGAGAAAAAAAAATGGTGCTTTAATACTTGGCATTGTAGTATTGCTCTTGAATATTCATATAATTACAAATGTCGGTATTTTCAAGTTATTTCAAATGTAAAGCATTCAAAATATATACAAATTTTACAGTTTTCCTTTTTTTGGATTAATCTTTGATATTTACATCTAAATACATTCAGATTAAACCTTTGTTTTAAAAATCAAGATACCGAGGTATCTTTTCCATTTTTTATTTTGGTATACTCTTTAGGTGAATTAAAATGGAAATACATCTTAAAGATGCTATTTGGCAAATTTTTGCAATAACTCAAAAGTTATAATTTCTAGTAATGCTCAATTTCTAAAAGTGCACCATTCTATAGCAGTATGTCTCTAGAAAATAGTACATAAAACATATTTTCTTAAAGCACATTCCAGAAAAACTATTGAAATATGATTTAATATTATACTTATGATACTTGTATTTTATACTTGGTTTTACTAAAATATAAAATATTCAACAAATGCTCTTGCTACTGATTTGGGGGAAAAAAATCACAAACTCCAGAAATTCTAGGCCCTGAGTAATAATTTTTAAATCCATATCATGTATGTTGTAGAAATAATAATAGTTTGCATCTCTTTGTAGTGTTAGCACTTGTATTTTATGGAGAACCCCTCAATGTTGTACTCAATAGCAAACGAAAGTCAGCAGACACCTATGCAAGCTACAAATGAACTAAATCCTGTCTTAGATGTGCTAAGTTGAAAGAGCCACCTTAGTGTTGATAAGGATTTGCAAAAGAGACTCATTTTCTTATAGAAGATTGTGGCTATGGTAAACACTGAAGAGCATTGCTGAGCTATTATATAACTTAGGCTTCAAACTTAAAATATCTCCATAGACAGATACATACAAATGGATTTTTGAGCCCATCAACTTAATTCCCTGCCCCCACCCCCAATAATATAAATGTTTTGACTGGGAAGAGAGAACTATGCATGTAAAAAACAAAAATCAAAGGTACCATATGTTAAAATTCTGATGACTACATAATAAGATTATATATACAAACATAGCAATCACAGTTCCCTGCACTGAATGTTTATCAAATAAAAATGTATCAAACAATACTGGGCAGTGTGTTTCCACATATCGTGGTCTCCTAAAAATTCTGAATGAGACTGGAAGACGAGAGGGAGAACGTTGTTCAACGACAGAAGTATGACAAGAGGCCTACATGGAACATTAAAAAGCCGATGCTTCCAGAATAGGCAGTTTAGCTAGAAGCATTTTCGTTGTTGCTCTATGATTTAAATGAAGCCCCTCTCAATGTTTAGTGAGATGTTTTAATGGTTACAAAATGAAGAAGTCACTAATTCAGTGTCAAAACAGGGTGAGTAAAATACTTCTTTGCTGCTGACAATAAGACAGATGTTCTAGCCTGGTGTCCAACCATTCATGTGCCTTACGGTCTCTAGACCTGCCTTTTGCCTGTGTTATTAAATAGATTGATAATATCTGGTGCAAGACTGGGAGAAGGCACAAGTGGTGATAGGTAGCTTTGCCCCTGGGGCATTTTTGATGTTCTGAGAATACACGCATCTGGCTCTTCCTGGGAGACAGGGAAGGAGGGGAGGTATTATCTGACAACCATTACTGCAGCTAGTACATCTCTCACTGCTTTGGTGAAACCTGGGCAGAAATGTGCACCACAGATTTTAAACATATAAACAGCCACTCGTGACAAAAATGACTTTTTCTCCTGCTGGTACCTGGTGATGTTACTAGGAAGTCTTTGGAGTCTTCCTGTTATTTCCTGAGTAACACTCAGTCAAGATAACTCAAATGTCTTTTGGAGCATAATTTGTAACCATTTCCAATAGAAAAGATATTTTTTCCTCCGTTAGTGATGCTTGGAATATGGGGGGTTGTAAATCCAGTCAGTTATAATGAGGGCCATGCTTCCAATCATGAAGACGATCCCCACCACAAGGAAAACCAAAGCCTGAAAAGCAGAGATGGCTTGTTACAGAGCGCAGAAAACATGGCTGCCTAGCACAGTCTGCTCCATAAGCTGTTTACCTAGGGCGGCAATCTTATTTGCATATTGAATTACTCTTACAGTTCAGATGTCCACACGAGCAATCCAGTCAACTTAGAACCCTCAGTGGGGAAACGGGGGCGATTTAACCCAAATGTCCAACAGAGAAAAAATTAATTGATTTCCTACAGCAAATGATGGAACATCTTGTGACCATTCAAAATCAAGTGATAGAAAAGGATTTAATGACATAGGGTGTGCTCATGAACTCTTAGGGGGAAAGGACAGGTTGTGAAAGAACAGTACGTATGATATGATCATGCTTTATCAAGAAAAGTCCTAATATGCTGCATATTCCTTAAGAAAAACCCAGTGTATATATGTGAGTATGGGGGGGGGCAGTAACCATAAACTCTATTTCAAATTGTACCCCTAGAAAGGGCTTCATATATATTACTACAGAGATCAACCTCTATATCTGAGGAAGCAGCAGCTAAAATTTTTTTTCACTAGGAAGGATCTAGGAGGTAATTTTACTCATTTTTACATCTGGTCAAACTGAA
Source organism: Manis javanica (assembly GCF_040802235.1). NCBI lineage: Eukaryota > Metazoa > Chordata > Mammalia > Pholidota > Manidae > Manis > Manis javanica. The sequence goes on along the minus strand of NC_133170.1, from coordinate 256,035 downwards.
AACAGGTCACAAGCAGGAGAAATAATTTGCAAAGTCACACTGCCATAAAAGTTGAAGCAAGAGGGATTGCAGAGAGTGGATATTCTGGGGGCAAAATCATGGGAGGAGCTTTTGATAGCAAACTGTCCTGGAGACCTAAACAACCCCGAGAGGTGAATGACTCCCAGGCAAGACTCAGGATAACTCAAGTCGAGGCGTTCTTTTATCACAGAATACTTTAAACACATGCGAATTATCTTACTTTTTGTATCAGTAAGAGACATTCTTTTCCAAACTTGATATAATACTTTCTTAAACAGTAACTGATAATATTTAATCATTACAAAAATTATTTCTAGTGCATTTTTATAGTACCATTATGGAAAGGAAATGTATACTCTCTAGCCAATAACCTCTTTAGGTATAAAATATAGTTCTAACAGGCAGACAGAGGTTCTGTACTGGATCTCAGTCCACAACAGGGGTCAGTGTCCAAGGAGGGGAACACTAAGCACCGTCTTTATTTCAGACTTCACAGACCTAACGTATGACCGAAACGTTGAAATCACTTCCTAACACTGATCGGGAGGCTGACTTCCTGTAGCCAGTACTCAGTGGTGGGAACTGGGGACATGCATTCAGTGGTAAGGACTCAATTCAGAATACTTGATATTTGTAAAGAAGAAATTTCAGAACACTCTGAGTGCTGGAAATCTACCCCTTTGTCTCTCCTACAGAGTTCCAGCTTATCTAGTGATTTTTGGTCTTTGTTATCAATTCATTTTTTGGAACCATGAGTATTTTCTGGCTTACTCTAAGTGACTGAAGAGCAAGTTATAAGGGGAGAAACTGCCGGCTTACTTACCCCGATCTTTTGGGGAGACCTGAGAGGCTCTTTCTTGACAAGTTTAAGATAAAAAACTGCTGGAAGAATGAAAATCAGCATAGTGGCGGAAGATGCCCCTGAGGAAAGACACAGGGCAGGTCAATGTCTTACTCGGCTGACTAGCAAGGCGCAGGCCCAAGGCCACTTCTGTACTTCAAAGAAATCAAATCTAAGGTGACCCTTATCTTAGTACTGAAAGCATTAGAAACTCATCTAGGTTGCTCCTTCAAAGAACTTAGGTACATTTTAATCTTTGTAGACATAACATAGCAGGACACATAACATGATACACAAGAGGCTCAATGTTATAAATTTACAGGCTATTAGTGATATAAACACTAAGGAAACTGAACTCATACACACCCCTATCCAATTCTAATGTTTCAAGTTGCTTACTTCTAATCTTAAAATTTTGTATTTAAAGTTTGAGTAAACCTTCTGTGGGGTAAATGGAAATTTTCATCCAGAATTTCCCACCTGGCCTTAGTCTATTTTCATACCAATGGATGATCACCATGGCAGAGCCTCCAGTCCATTTGGGGCAAGGGGTGGAGAGAAAACAGCCATTCTTTCCTCCCCTCCGTTCCTGGTATGTAACTGGTCTGGAGGCCGCCACTCACCAGGGACCCACTGATGGAGTTCCTGACAGAAGGGGCAGGCAGGGGGAAGCGGGCATGCAAAGGGCAGCAGGGGCGGATGGATCCAGTGCCGGCTAGCAACCCGAGTGAGCTGTGAGCAATAAGAACCTTTTCTCCCGACCTGCCCTTCCCCTTGTCCTCCTTTGTTCTTGCCCCGGGTGGGGACCCCCTTACTCCTGGAGCTACACTCTCAAATCTGAAGAATGAAAAATTAAATATATTAACAGGTCACACAATTGAAGGAAAGAACATGCTTTCAATGTCCACCTCCTCCAAAGATAGCCATTGACGCTCAGCCAGGACTCAGAGGCCTGCATGGTCAGCCTGCAGGTAATGTCTATCTTCTTCACATTCTGAAGCAGAGTCAGGACCTAAGCCTACATTCTGGGTCCAGTTGGACCAGATTCCCATAGGGTGGCTTTTAGCGCTAACATTTTTTGATCCTGTGAATAACTTCCTGTGTCATCTGTGAGGGACGAAAGGTGACCAGCTGGTCTAACAGGGGCCCTGTGAGCCTGAGGCAGACCGGGGTCCTTGACCTCCCATCGCTGGCTCCATGTCCACTGCTAAAAGAGACACCAGCTCAAGTAAAAAAAGGCCCTTCAGAAACTCACCAATGAACCCAAAGATGTATTTTATAGTTGGTACAAGGATGACCAAGACATTATTAAGTGCAAGAAGCATGGCTGCAATCAGGAAATGTCTTATCCAGCTGAAGGGTCTTCTGGGAAATAACAGTGTGGTCACTGACGTCCGAATCTAGAACAAGAAAGTTCAAAGGCAAGTTTGCTGATTTGTTTTTGACTTTAGCCACTACTTCAAATATTGTTATCACCCTTAATCATTGTCTTTTTCTTTTTTCTCCCAAAAAAGATTTTGATGCTGCTTTTTTTTGGAGTATTTTTTATTCTAGTAAAATACACACAACACAAAATTTACCACCCAACCATTGTAAAGTGTACAGCTCAGTGGTATTAAACCTGCTCACATTGTTGAAAACCCAGATGCTGGTTTTTGACGCTGGAGACATTTTCCTCGGTGACTTACTGTGTGCTCATTTTCTCAGCTTTCAGAATTTTTCCTTAAAAACCTCAGCCAGGAAGAGAGAAAATAACACAAGCTATGTAACTTAGAGACACAGTAAACCCTTGTTACTTTCTAATCATGTCTCATCAGAATGGGTTTAGTATTAAGGCAAGGGCTGAATTAATTTGCATGTGATGGTAAATGGAATTTTTACAAAACTGGGTTATTAAATTTGCACTTTATTTAGTGTTTTTGCCACCCGGTATTTTAAAAAATGTGATATTCTCTGGTGTTTACTCCTTTTTCTTCTGCCACCCCAAGTAAAGATGCATAAAATGCAAGGAACAGGACTGAACAATCATAACATTCCTCAGTTTCTAGTTCAGTGTCCCGCATGCAGCAGACACTCAAAACATTAAACTGGACAGCACAAATTCTTCCCGAACAAAATCCTTTTCCTCCCTTCAGGAGCCTTGGCAGAGTTCAGGCCTATTTTAGGGTCTGAAGTAAGTAGGCAAAGGGTCAAGGGAGGTTCCGTGTGTAAAAGCTCAAGTCACCTGATGTAACTGGATGGAGAGGGCCTTCTGGAGGGCAGGGGACGGGCGCAGGGGAGGGGGTTGTGCTGTTTATGTTTGAACAGCTTAAGGAAATTGAAAATACTCTTTGGTCTCTTAGAGGATACTTTTTGACTTAGTGGAATTAGTCTATTGGCTTTTTGATAAGTGCCCACTTCAGTTAAGCTAGGACGTCACATTTTTAGAAATGCTGGAATTGATTTTCGCTTTGAAATTATATTTCTGAGCCTCTCAATGGTGGGGAGATGGGAACTCGGGTAAAAGAGAAAATGTAAAATATGTTTTGGAACCTACATATGAATGACCAGACCACATGTATGGACAGCACAAAGTTGCCTGCAGTTTCTAAGGTGGCGCTTTCACAGCACGCCACCAGAATTAAAGCCACTTGTTTCAGTTTCAAAGGCAATTTCATTTCCAGAATGGCAACCCAGGTAGTCTCTGGAAGCAGTTTGAGAGTGGCTTTGGAAAGGAATAAAAAAATTGGATCAGTGAGAATTATGAAACGCACTCTGACAAGCAGACCAAGAGGCCAAATGGTCTGATTCATTCTCCCAACAGCCCATAAATTCTGCATCATGACCTACAACTAGTGCTTGTTCATATTGCCCAAACTGATCTAATTAGTAGGCTTAATATAAGCTTTTTGTGGTATGGACACAGTACTTGAGGATTTGTCTAAAAGCGCTAAACTTACGTAATAAACACATAGAACACAGGTTATTTCCATGCAGAAAAGTCAACATGTATGCTTTTTAGTCCTTTGTTAAAATGCATTTAATTCAATAAGCTGAGGTGGAGGCAAATGCACACATACAGGGCCTTGGAAAGGACATGAGGTTTCCTAAGGCCTCCCGGCTCCCAGAAAGACTGAGGCTTGGCCTAGTGGCGTGAGCACAGAAGGCTCACAGCAACCATGGGCTGGGCGGATGGTGAAAACCTCCTCCTGTTAGTGTATCTGGAAAACAAAACCCCAAACAGAAGTAAAGGCAGAGAGTGGCTAGTGTGTCCTAAACAGGGCACACTGGGGGCAATTGGGAGGTAGTGGCTGCTGGTGGTGGGAGAGAATAGATGGAGCATGCTGTTCATTCCAGGCTAAAATGCTGCCTTCAGGCTGAGCCTGGGATCTAAGTCCTGGCATGTCTCCTTTCCTGGGCTATTGGCTGTTCACTTATCTAAGTGCCCTTTTCTCTACTGACACAAACTGATAAGCACCTGGAAATGTGGGTCAGGTGCTAAGGGTGGGGGAGTCCCTAGCAACAGCCATAGCCTCCTACCCAGGGTGATTCCAGAAGAGCTCTGTGCAGCTCTAGGGAAGATCTGTCTGAACAAGAGCCAGGTAGGAGGGGCTATGTTCTAATGTGGGAACCCTGTAAACATCAGAAATGGGGAGGCTGAGTGGGAGGTGGGAGTGTTGGTTCTGAACTCTTAACACGTAATTCTGTCGTTCAGCAGTCAGTTTCCCTCTGTAGGGCTGCCGGACAGGCTGTCGGTGTAGTCTTGTTCACAGCGGCACCAGCCTCATTTCATGCCTGCATCTGCATCTGCGGCAGAATAGGGGCTCTGCTGGTAGCCAGCAGGAAAAGCATAGCTTTGCTGCAATAAAATGCAGCCCAAGCAGCTAAAGAATCTGATGTGCCTCTTCTAAGGCGTGGCGGGTGGAATCTGAGCCTGTGTTCTGGGCAAACGCACTAAGGTTATCTGGGCCTCTGTTCTTCTTGGAGATGTGTGAGCTTTACAGCACAAAGGGAAGCATGGGCTAGAACGGCCTTACAGTCCTTGGGAATGAGACACAGTCCCCAGAGCCCCCACCTCCACCCCCACCCCCACCCCCATTCCCACTGAGAAAGAGAAAAGGGATGTTGAACTGCTAGTGAAAAAGCTGGAGTTTTATTAGTTCACTTCATCTATTCAACAGTCATTCCAAGCAGTCCCCGTGTGCTTTTTACTAAGAAGGAAAAAACCTAACAGGAGAAAATAGTAAATGGAGAAATCAGAAAAAAATTTGGCCACCCAGCAACACCCCCCCTTGTCAGCTCCTCCTGGGCCCCGAAGGAGAGCACTTCATGGTGAATGAAGCAGAAGGCAAGAAACACCTAAAATGACGGGTTTGGCCAGGATTTGGTCTTGGTTTGTATGTGGGGGCATCAAGGCAAAGCCAGTTAACTTGTTCCTGGTTATGAGCTTAATTCAAAGCAGCCTCTCAGGGGCGTGGCGCTGTGACTTGGTGTCTGACACTAAAGATTGGGGCTCTAAGTCGTAAGAGACACAAATACCACTAACAACTTCTACCACTTTGCCGGAAAAGCATCTGAATGTAGTTGTGGGGCTGGGACTGGAGCTGGCCCTACTTTCATGTCACCGTCACATCCACGGAGGCATGATTCACTTAACCCAGATCCTCACTCAACCTGAGGGTCATGGCGGATGTCAGGCAAGGCGGTGGCCTGTGTTTTTGCTAGAAAAGCAGTATTCTTTTGGAGACAGCTTTTCTTAGCAAACATCATTGAATTCATCCAATGTCAGTCACTGTGTGCATCTCCGGGGACATCAACTCAGTGCGTGGCCCAAGGCAGAATGTCATACAAAGATGTCCAGAAATGCTGATGTTGAGTGAAAATACTTAATGGACAGCAGTCAGTTATTTTTCTGAACTTTGTTCTAATGGCCAGTTTTGATTCTCATGGGTATAAAATGGGAGATGTTTCCAAACTACTGATGGTCGCTTTATACCAGGGCCTTATCTGGTATGCCAGGGAAGGATTTCTAGGGCAAGGTCTGGAGTTTTAGGGTGGAGGTGAAATGGCCACCGGTAAACAAATGAAAGGCTGACTTACTCCTGCTGCCGGGACTGCAACCCTCCGTGTCTGCCTGGAGCTCTGCTTTAGTCCAGCTCCCTGTGAGGAGCTGAGTGACCTGCCCAGGCCACCGTGCCCCTGGCCACCACCGGAAAGTACTACGTTTAGGGTCATGAGCACAGAAGAATATAACAGACTTTCATCAATTTGGATTCAGTAATGATGTGCCTACTATGTGCCAAAATTCAGTGATGTCTTTACCCACAAAGAGAAGAGCTCTAGATAGTTCTTTTTTCTGGCAACACTGTTTACTTAGGGTGCCATGTAGGGTAAAATTTCTTTCTGTCTACAGCTATTTTCCGCCTTGTACCCATGACGGAGTGCATGTCATTCGAAATACTTCCAGATATATGAGAGGCAAGACATTATTTAAGAGTAAAACATTCACTGCCATAGTAACAAGGATCTGATTTCATGCACTCAGGAAGACGGAATGTGACAGAATATTTCAGGGCACAAGCTGCATTCAGAGTGACCACAGTGCCCCTGAGCAGCTCTCATGCACTGGGCCTGCGTAGCATTCTGTTCTGGACAGGGCTGGCTACTGAGTCGCTTATTTGCCCCCTAAGATGAATGAGTAAATTCAGTGTTTATGAAAGAAGAGCTGGCAGGAAGGCATGGGCCTGTGTCCATCCACAGGTGTGATTTAGCTCACGCAGCCCCCCACCAGCCTGGCTCCTCCGTCCCTACAACCGACACCAGCAGCAGGTGCCGAGACGGGAGGGGTGAGTCAGCCTGGGGCCAGAGGGCATACAGTGGATGGCACAACCGTTCTCAAGAAATTTGGTTCTGGAACAGAATTTACTAGCATGATTCCCTTCTCATTAGCCTTCAAGGAACCTGGTTAAATGAGGTGACTTTTGGATGTTTCTGAAGCATGACTAATGGGACAAAGTTAAACACCTTCAGGACTGTGGCGGAAATGCAGTATGATTTGGAAATTGCTGTGGTTTTGGCTCTGAACTTTCAGAAGTTACATGAATTTCTACTCATTTCTGCTACCCACAAGACAGAAGCTGAAGATCTGCTTTTCAAATCTGAATTTAAAAATTTCAACCTTAGTAAAGCTGGAAAATACATGTAAAGTTTTTCATTTTATTTTTCCCTTGAAAAAAATCTTAATCTAGGCAATGGTTACACAAATATATATGTGTCAAAATTTATCAAGCTATAAACTAAAGTTTGTGCATTTTTACTGTATGTACCTCAATATAAAAATTTTTTTTATGTATGCATCCCCAAAATAAAAATAAAACATCTAAACGTACTTGCTGTGTTTACATATCACATGGTCCGTTTTGAGTGGCTCCAAAATGCTGCACAGAAATGCCCGTGGGTGTCACAACGCACACTCACCCAGAGCACAGGTACTAACCTGGGGCCAGGCAGGGCCCTTCCACTGGGTCAGGTACTTACTGGGAACAAGACGATGGGCACAGTGAGCACCACGGCCACGAGGACAGCCAGCCGCACCGCGAGGAGGGGGGCATCAAACGTGCAGGCCCTGCTGTAGGCGTGGAGCAGCTCGTCTTCAACCTCTCCTACGAGCAGGAGGAGATCGTGTCACCCGGCATCACCGAGTCACCTCCAGCCTCGGAGAGAGAGGGCGCACAGGGAGGCAGGAAGGGCCCAGGCCTGGAGGTCTGGACATGTCCACCCTCATCCCACCTCTGGGCTTGTCAGCCAGGGGACTTTCTCTCAGACCCAGTACAGACGCTGGTCTGAGATCACAGCTCTGCTCTTACTCCTTTGTACCCTCAGGTGCGCCATGACGAATCTCTTTCCACTGTACAGAAGCCTTGTGACACAGGTAGAGGGGGATGAACGGCCAGCTCCTGCCCTGCACTGCCACCTGCACCGCCTGCCCAGTGAGCTCTGATGCAGCTTCTGCAAACCTCGTCTGAGACCCGAGTGCAAGTGATGATGAATCAGGCTCAACAGTATGGCTCCATCATGACACTGATAACATATTTCTAGATTTTCTCAAGGTTTTGCTTGTCTTACAAAACCATTTAGAGTCATTAAAAATAAGTAACAGGCAAGAATTAGTGTGATTTTTACAGGGGCTCCCAGTGAAAATTGCTGTAAGATTAGATACTGCCCTCCTGGTAAACACATTCGTTCAGAATTCCAGACACAAAAGGCAGGAAGATGTTATAGGATCAGATGTTTGGTTTTCCCACTACTCGCTCAAAATCAGACAAAGGGGGCTTAAAAATACCTTCGACAGTACTGATCTTTCATCAATTCACAGCCAGTAGGGAGCTGAGACCTTAGCTAACACAAGAGCCCAGTTAATGGCCAAGTATTAGTCAAAGAGAAGGAAACCCCAGAAAATGATGCCCGTACCCAGTCTTTTCCTCCACAACTTGTCTTGCAACAAATTTAACTTACCAAGTCAGGAAAAAATCCAAAAAACTTGAGGTTTATATTAAAAATATGTTGATAATGTCAGTTACCATGGACATGCCCCGCCAGATCAACGTTTGCACCCCTGAAATCTGACAGCAGGGTCACGGCTCATGGAAGGGAAGAGCCATCCTTTCCCTTTTGTGTCTTGTTAAGATACCATAGAAGAAATGTTTTAGGCATTTACTCTAACGTGGTCATAGTCACTTGTTTTTAATAGCATATTTCCAGATTGAAGGGAATTCTGTCGTCTTAGGAAACCATTCTCTGTGACAGAACAGAAAGGGGTAAGCCGGATAATCTGCCTAACACTTCAAGCCCCCAGATTCTCCTTGACTGGAAAAAACAAGGAGCAGGTTCCAATTCAAGGACTTTGTGCTTTTTCTGCCATTTTCTTGGTAGTTAATTATCACACCCAAAGAGCTTTACAACATGCAATTGGATTCACTTTCACTGCTTCTAGCTTAAAATGGCCTATGGAGTCAAGCCAGAGAAATAGAATCCATCCCTTAAGGAAAATAATTAAATTTGAGGGATGTTTTTTTATAAAATATGTGTGAATTCACAAACTGTAACCTGTCGGCCAGGCTGGGTTCAAACCCCATTTCCTTAGGTCAAGTGACAAGGCCAAATGGCATGTGAATCAAGTAGCTGTAGATAATGATGCCTGCAGAAGGTAAAAGAATCATACTCATGCGGGTTTATGATCAGTCCGACCAGGATTTGCACAAGACAGTAACTCTGACAGAGCGACCTACCATAGAAGGTCAGGTAACCAAAGAGGGCGGCCAGCACGTACAGAGTCAGCATCCCAGTGATGGAAACATTCGACACGGTTTGCATCTTCCTCTGGGACCGGCTGAGAGCACGGAAACAACACTGAGCTTCATTTCTTTTTTAACTTGTGAAAATATCACTTTTTTACAACTAAGATTTTAAAAACGATGAAAGAATATGTCTGTATTGCTATTATAAAACCATGTTTCTAGTGCAGAAACATAGCTTATGTAAATTTGTCCCAGAACTATGGATGATTTGTTTCTGCTTTTTTCTTAAACAATGTTGTCCTAAAAGGGACCAGTTTATTTCATGCTGAGTAAGCGTGTCTACTGAGTATCCACGGAGGTAACAGGAGGTCAGACTGTTTCCCCAATGTGGAAAGCCCTCACGTTTCGTAGCGGGGCGGACGTCATGCAGACCAGGACCCACTACACTCAGGGCAGCACTTGGCAAGTTCAGAGGACCAGAAGGCCCCCCTGCTCCCTGGGCAGCTGTGCAGGCGGTTGTCAGGCCTCTACAGAGCTGCGGTCCCTTCTCGGTCTTCTGGCCAAGACCAGGTTTAACAAAACTGCTCTATGTGATTCTCCATGTAAATCCAGGACGTTAAAATAATTGAAAGTGTTCCAAGAATTTATGACATAAATCAGAGTTTATGGGGCAAGTGATTCTTACTAGTGAGAATGAAGGCTGAGGTCATGATGTTGAGGTCAGGGAAGCTGGGATTCAGGACCTCGGAGTGGGGGGAAAGCTGCTCTAGTGGGCCCGCTCTATCCCCACGTCGTGTCAACAGCCTCAAAGAGGAGAGTGTCAACGAATCACAGAACGTCAGCTGGGAGAAACGACTGTGTAGCCAGTGTCTGCATTGTACAGATAAGACCATGAGGCCAGATACTGGCTCATCCCTGTGGTAAAGGACGAGGGTGAGGCCATGAACACAGGTGACACCAGTGGCCTCGCTGGACCACCTTGACCATATTTTTGGCCTGCATAGGTGTGACATTTCCAGTTCAGGTGACATCATGCTTCCCAACAAAATGCAAGTTCAAATTTCCCATAGCTGCCAAAATCCCCACTGGCTCCTCCTCCTGCTGCCCTGAACTCTTCCCCTGGACAATTAGGGCCGAGGAACAGGAGAGAAGGGAGCTGATTTATACCTGTCTGGTTAAAGCACGATGCTGATGAGTGTGGATAGCACATGCTCCTCCTGAAGAGAAAGCTATGCACCCTGCTTCTGTGTAAAGCACCTTTGAACATAATGAGCACATTTGCAAAGCAATTAGAATGCTGGAATGGTGGCTGCCTTACTCTTTAAGCTCACTGTAGATGGGAAGGACCTCGGGGTGGCACACAAAGGCAAACGCTAGGATAGGAATTGCATAGGCCGTCTGAAAGACAAAGACAGCACATGGTTAGCACTCCATTCACACGGCAATCCCAGGCCAGCTCGGCTTTGGCTTATGACGAAAACTAGGGGCCACATTACCAGGCTCTTCAGACCCAGGCCTTCCGCTTACCCGCGAGTTGAACACAAAGTATTTGGGTTGACATCTGTCGTCACTTTGAGCTTCATATTCTACTCCAGTCCCGGGAGGAGAGCCCTTGGCCTGGTTCCCGTCCAGCCCTGCAGGGCTCTGGCGGGTGTAATCCAGCATGAAGTCCACGCCGCTGCTCTCAGAGCTGTTGGGCAACATTACCGGGTGCACTGGAAGCGTATTGTTGAATGTCACATTTCCAGCAGTATGATCCAGAATGGGCAGAGGGCAGGGTATTTGGAATTTCTTGTAAATCACCTAGACCCAGTCATTAAAAAAAACCAGTTAGCCTTTTGGGGAGAACAATAAAACAAATCTGTATGTGTGCCTTACAGGGCAGAGGTGAGGGGCTGCTGCTGAGGGTTCCCATGAGCCTCTGGGCGGCCGGGATCCCCTCTGGTCACTGTTCTAAGGGGAGCTGGCATTCTGCTTGGCATCTCTGCCCCATAATACTAATAAAATAGTATTTTGCATAAATCCATCCTAAGCTTCATTTTCTTCCATGAAAAAGATGATCATTTCCTTGCTACATTTCATATCTTTTATTTCGTCAAACCAGTGATAATAAGGGCTATCAAAAATTCCCCTTTGTCCTTTGCCTCTTTGGGGGAGACACAGTATACGATTTGGCATCCATCATATTATAAGAAATTCCCCCTTTTGGTGGGGAGTGGGGTGGTAGAGAGAAGGATTTCTTCTTTGAATCCACTGTGTTGCTCTCTCTTCATGGGGGAAATGACTAAGAGAAAACAGCTGATTCTTGAACTTATGGCTAATTTTATACCCTAGTCGTTTCTCTCGGGATTCTTCACGTTCTCCTCCTCTGTAAATACTGGATTGCTGTCACTGCTTGAAGCGTCCCCTTTGTCCCGTGCACGTGCAGAGGGCCGAGAACGCACTATGAGCAACGACCCTGGCATTCTAACTCAACTATTTTTAAACTCATGACTGTTCTTTTCTCATTCCAAATTAGAATTCAAGAAAATGGCCTATGATGTGAGAACTATTTCACGCTAGCGAGGTGCTTGAACACTAATTTAGGCATAGAAACATCGCATGCTCACCAAGCTACAAGGATCATGTCAAAAAATCACTTACCACACTGACAAAAAACACCATGCAGGTCAGAGAAAATCCGCTGGTGTAACCAAGGTAACCTAGGGTCAGCAGAGAAATTCTGGAAGGTGAATATGGCATCTACAACCAGCTTACCAACTGCAACATGAAATGAAAGAAAAATTCAATGACTTTACCTAAGTTTTTAAGAAGAGACAGTGGAAGAATGACTCCAACAGACACAAATATGACGAGGTAGTTGCCGTTGAGGTACCATTCTCTGGAAAGAAGGACAGAAAAGAGTGTTAGGCTCAGAAAGACCAAGGGGACAAGTCACTTAACAGAGAGAACAGAACACATACCCTGTATTTTCTTCAAGTCCCATGAATGCTCTGATTACTTCAGGTAGTTCGTATTTAATGATAAAGAGGTAGCTTGACATTGCTAGAATGGAAAACGTGACAGCTTAGAAGTGTGCATGTAGCAAGAGCACAGGCAGGTTGAGGGAAGTGCTGGCGCCTGGGACATCCGTCCTCAGCAAGGTGAGCACCGAACCCCCAGGGAAAGACAGGCCACCCACCTAGCATCCTGTGCTGCTTCCAAGTTCTTCAAAGAACAGCCTCTGGCCCTCTGGCCCTTGCTTACGGAACCTGGCTGACTGTCAACGCCGACTCTATTAAATCCAGCTCTGAGGTCTCCAGCGAAGCTTCTCTGAGCTCCTCCCTCATCGGGCATAAGCTGGAGCCTGTCCTGCACGTGCTGTGGAGCCTACAACATGCGCACGGGTCGGGCAGCAAGGGCCTGGGCCGGGGGAGGGCAGACATCACCGGCTCACCCCGGGGGGTGCCAGCCTGGTCCCCTGCACTTCCCGAGGGGCACACAACGTTCCAGCCCCTGGTGTTCACGCTGCAGTGCAGGGCTTGACAGAAGGTTTCAAGGGACAGGAGCCTTTCCTACCTTTGTCAGGGAAGATTCTGACTCTCTGTGTCCTACTTTCCCTTTGGCCAAATAAAAAAATTATGCAAAGTGGCAAAATTTCTTGAGATGTGATAAATGTGTGATCATGTTCTCTTCTGAAAATCTGATGAAATCTGTAAACCCTGTCCTGGAAAACTGTATGTATGCATATATACACATAACATACAATTTTGCCTAATATTGTAGGGATTTGTGCAACATCCCTTCTCATGTCTATCCAGTCAGTGAGGTAAAATAACTAATTTGGTATTTGACATATAGTCAAATAAATTAAGTAAAATTTATTTAAATTAAAAACCGACAAGTTTTGCATTGCAAAGTTTAAGTGCACTACCTCCTTCTGGTGAACTTTTGCTAACAGACACTTAAAGCAGATATCTTTACTGAAAGTTGCAAATTGAACTATTAATAGTTTAAAAATATTGAACCTCAAACAAAAGTAATAATGGTGATAATTCCCCATGTGCTTTACTCCATTTGATTGGCGGAAAGGCTACGAGAAACAGCAGGATGTACAGTTTCATTCCATAGCTGAGGATATAAAGGTTCTGAGAGCTCAAGTGACAGGCCCAAGATCACCCAGCTTGAAAGTGACAGGTCACCCAAAATATGAGATCGCTGATTGCTGGCCAGTGTTTCTTCTCTTTTCTGAAGTGGAATGATTTTCACAATACCTGATGTGTCTTCTGTAAACATTACTTGGTTAATCTTTACAAAGACCTTGGCTAAAGCTAAATCTTAACGAGTGTAAACAGAGACGATATTTCTGATTACCCGGCTCAGTGACTTTATTTTTTTTATTAATTGCTGACTTTCAGTGATGTCACCGCTGTTAATGTGTTTGGTCTTTGAAAATTCAGAATGATTCTGTCCTGTCTGGTAATGTCAGCATTGTTCTGCTAATGTTGAAACATCTGTGGCAAATAAATAGTAATTTTTCAGGGGATTGAGAGGTGTGGACTTGCTCTGAATACAGAAATACAGGTGATTTCCTTTAGGCCAAAGGAACCATTAACCATATAAAGTGACCAAGTGAGGGCATTTTCAGGGGTGGGCCATGAAATCCCATCCTTCTCTTCTAAAGTCACACTCCCTTTGCATGAGCCTCACCCGAGAGGCTACTTTACAGCCTGTTCCATTGTTTAGAAGCATAAGAGTAGCTGCATTTTGGATAAAAGGCAATGCTGTGGCCACTCTGCCTACCGGGCTTAGGCTGAATGTGTGTGCACCCAGATCTCAGTTGTCCAAGCCAGGACAGGAGATCAACTATGAACTGATCCTACAAATGTTTGATACTTTAAATCCTGATAAGGCTGAAAATGGAAAGCAGCCTGCTTGGGGGAGTTGGAGGACTTACATGCTTGGGGCCCCAAACCAATAAAATAAACAATTCTTGCGTTACTGCCAAATTCTATCCAGGATTGTAATCTTAATACATAGAAACATGAAAAGAAATAAACACAAATCATTGAGATATGCCTAGATTTTACTTATCTGCTTACCAACTACCCATCATCAGGGGCAAGGATAGTTGGATAAAGGTTATTAAAGGAATTGCTGCATTCTAGAAATCACTCTAGTGACTTTCAGTGATTTCATTTATCAAAAAGAGTTACTTTGCAAGATCTTGTGCAAGTTTATTTATCGCAGCCCTGTTTGTAGTAGTGAAAAACTGGAAACAACTCAACTGTTCATCAATAAGGGGCTCAGTAAACCAACTAAGGAGCTTTTGTATAATGGAAAACCTGGAAGCCATTAAAAAGAATACGCACATACATCCAAGGCATACTGTGAAATAAAAAAAGCTGCAAGTCAGTATCATAAGATAATGCATCACAAAAGAGATGATGCACTTATATCGTAAGATGATGTATTTGTTAAATTGGCATAGAGAAAAACCTGCCCTAGCTATTTCTAAGGGTAATTTACAGAAGCATTTCTTTATAATTAGTATAATTATGTAATGCTTTAGTTTTTCACATTAGCATGTATTTGTCTTATAATTACAAAAATGTTCATTTAAAAAAACCAGGAGGGCTCGGAGACATGGATCTTGAATCAATAGCTGGGGAGGTTGGAAGCATGGATGGAACCCTTATTATGTGCCTTATGTTATTTCATCCTTACAATCACCTTGTGAGGTGAAATATTCTTATGTTCATAAATGGAAAGACTAGACTCAAAGGAATAAAGTGATTTTTCCCAAGCTCATTACATTTTATCCTGAACTATGAGAGCATGCTGAGGAATTTTATGCCTGTGAAAAGCAAGGAAGATTTGGAGATGGGGACAAGGGAAGTCCAGGCACGGAAACCAGTTAGAGGCTACTGCACCAGTCTGAGGAGAGACAGGGGCCACCGAACTGTGGTGGTGAGAACAGAAGGGAAAGAGAGATTCTAGCGATATGGAGGAGACAGACTGAGCAGGAGTTGGTATTTGATTGGACACTCAGGGTTAGGGAGAGGGGGACGGGTTCAGGCTGACATCCGGATTATCGGTTTAGGAACTGGGGTGCTGGTATTGTTCACTGAGAGAAGAAAGAAGGGGAGAATAGCTGGTTGGGAACTGGCAGGAGGTGAGGAAGCCAGTGCTGCTTTGTGGCGAGATATGGCAGGCCAGGCAAGAGGACAGAGGAGGACATTGACATGTGGGTCAGGACGCCTTCTGAGTGTCCAAGGCACAGTGGGACCGGTGAAGCTGGAGGGCAAGCATATGCCCCAGAACACTTATGTCCAGGCTCTACTCTGGGCATCACAATTCAGTAGCAGTTGTCAGAGTGGGGAGCCAGGGAATCTGGTCCCTGACGCCCGGACACCTAGCCAGCCTCTTGCCGCAGCGCGGCAGCTGGGGGCCTTCTGCAATGGGCTGTGTCTCAAGGACCCCAGTATTTGGCTATGACCTTCAGCTACCTAATTTCCAACTTTATGATACAAACTCAATCATACACATGAAGCATCAGCTGTTATGATAGAATAAACAGAAATGCTTTAATTTTTTAAACTTTTAACTAAAGGTTTTATTTTATATTTTAATTCTAGAATTCACTTGGTGAAGGGTTGTTTTATATAGTATTTCATTCTTAGATATTGTTATTTTTAAATAAAGGACAAAGTCTAATAGAGTTAAAAAATTTAAGAACTAAAATGCAGCTATTTTCCTATATTTACATTGCTTGCTCATTGCCAGAAGAGCTTTCTTCTGTACTGAACATTTTAGAAAGTTTAAGCCATCCAGTGAAAGCGAAATATATTCTCTTACCTCCAATGTTCTGCATTGTAATGGAAATAAAAGCTCCAATTTTCCCAGGCCATCCAAATGCTTTTTCCCCTAATTTTTCATAAATTAAAGATCCTACAATCAAAGGAAAAATCACCTTGTTAAAAGGATTGTTTTCATGGCTAGAATATTCTATTAATATTGTGCACTGGAGTCTCAAACATGTAAAGAAACACCATAGAGAAATTATAAACCCAGAAGACACAATCTCAAAAGGCAATACAAAATATGCTAAAATATTCTCCAAACAAAAAGAAATGGCTTCATTCATCTTAGCTCTATACAGCAAGCCAGAACTGTTATTTCTATCATCCACCAAAATCTTTTTTGTCTTGATCCTGAGCCAGCTGATTTCCACCCCTTTCACTTGACCAAATTACTAAAATCAGTGAGAGACCACGTCACTGGGTCAGAAGAAAATGCAGTGTGGAACTGACTGAAGTTATGGAGCTATCGGCTGAAATACCATTTAACAAGAAGAAGGCAGAATGTCTTGGCCTTCAGGGGTAACATACCTCCTTCCTTGGCAGTCTTTAATAAAAGGTGGACTGAATAAAGTGATAATATTGCCATAGCCAGAAGCATGATTCTGTGAAAGGAATAAAAGAGTAGAAAATAAGGTTTCTATAACAAGACATAATAATGTTAGATGTTACAATGAATGGTCATGTTGATCTTTTTATTCATTAAACTTTCCAAAAGAATGTGTATTTTTAAGAAGCTGAGAAATTCTTTTCAGAAATACATATCCCTTTTAATCTCATAGAACTGGTGTTTGCTATATTTTATGTGCCAAAAAGTACTGCCCAAAGTTCCTAACATTTTTTTTGGTGTCACCCAGTAGCAGAATCTGATTTATAACCTAGGTGCTAAATGTATAGCAAATTTAGCAGATATATCTATTACATCAGCATGTGGGTATATGTACATCATATTTGCATGATACTGTCATTGTTTATACCTGAAGGGCTATTCAACAGCCTGCCTAGACTTAATCTAAAACCTAGAAATCCAGAAGGCAAAGCATGCAGGGTGTGAACTGTGTCCCCACTGATCCCGCACGTTAGATGACAAGATACTCTGTGAACCCAAGGGTCAGATAATTGCCTGTGTAATACAGAAAATGGAGAAAGATAAGTATAGGGCACAGAAAAAAATCCCCTTTTGTATTCAGAAAGAATCATTTCTGGCTCAGGACCTTCCACCTGTCCACAGGCATGTACAGTTTCTTTATCAGTGTTTCTCCAAAAACAAGAAGTGGAGAACAAAAATAAGCATGTAGATGGAAAGCATGTATCTGTGATATACACATAAAGGGACGATACTAAACTTCACCTGAGGCTTAAAAGAAATCATCTTTGCCTATTTTACATGATGAAAGCACCCTAAACATTCTCCCCACAATTGATCTAATTCTTTGGCAATTCCTGATGAAGTCAATGTTGCAAATGTATGTCTGAACCACCAGTTGTAAATTTTATAACTACTCGAACTATATTGTGCTCTTATTTTCCACAAAATGTTGGCCAAAGCTGTCTAGTCAATGACATTCATATAATTTTTCCATAAGCTTTATGAGTTTACCTGTTTGTATAGAATTACACAATTCAGATGATACAATTTTGTTCTCTGGAAAAATAATGAACATTCTTTGCATTCTAAATATACAATTGCTTTGGCAGAAAATACTAAAAGTAAAGACAATGAAATCCTGCGTCACTTGCTGTGAATTAAGGGAGATAGCTGGGTCCAGTTTGCACTGCTCAGAGACATGAAGCATGCTCCGTGGTATCTAGCAATTTAATTGCTCTGGAAAAATTAACCTGCTAAATGTTTAGGCTTGAAATGAAGCACTCAATTTTAAAGTGGATTTATATTCTCCTCCCATGCAAATATCTGTGGTTCTAGGACTGGGGAAGTGTTTATTTCTGTTCATCAGCAATTTATAACAACTTACTAATTAATTTTAATGGTTTGTGTTATTAATAAGGCAGTCTTCCTGTCTTGGAGATAGTGTACATTACAAAAGTACACTACTAAATATATGAAGACATTCTAGCCATTAAGAATCAGAAATAAAAACACCTAGCTTATTTTCAGACATGACTTACGAGAGCAACGTTAATATAAAAACATGTTCAGTTAAAAAGTCTACCTTAAACCGTTCAATCAAAGCATTAACACAACAAATATTTATAATCCTGCCTGATCCTTAACCCTCAAATAGCTATGTGGTTATCTAATCATAAGTGATGTTCAGAACATAAATAACATTATATATAAATATAATATAAATGCTGCATTCTTAGACGGTTAGTCAGCATTCCAGCCCCGCTCTGGGATTGCAATCTGCGATCTCACTGACGCCTGACCACCATCAGCCTGGTGCTGTGAAGAATGCCCCTGCTGCCGGCTGCCCTGGAGAACCAGGCTGTGTGCACTGCACACGGGCATCTGGCTGGTTGTCACAGACAACACGGTTTCCATCCTCCAGGCCAGCTATGTGACACTGCTAAACTACGCAGCATTTGACCAAGCTTGGTTCAAGTACAGAGTTTTAGGAATAAACTTCAGCCACTCTGCAAATATTTTCTGGGCCAAGCACTGTACTAGGTCTCGGGGATACAAATGGTGAGTGGACGCAGACATGGGCTCAACTCTTTGCAGCCTGCAGTCTAGCAAAGGAAATGGTCCTGAACCAAGTGGGTCTGACAGGTGCACCAGAACACTAAAGCTGGTGAGCATGTGATGAGGTGGTTTGTCCTCCCATGGAGGCAGGGGAGGCCTAAGTGAGGTGAGGCTGAGCTTAGCTAAGAGGAGACACCTAGATGAAGAGGAGGGAGGAGGGCCCCAAGGCCATGTGCAAAGACCCTGTGGTGAGGGGGAACGTGGCACCTCCTGAGTGTGCCCAGCTGCCTGGCACGTGGGCCGTGGGGGTGGAGCGTGAAGTGAGGCCAGGGATGCAGGACTCCAGGCCTGGTTTGCAACGGCATCTTTTCCTAAGAGGGTGATGAGGCCAGCTGTGCTTCTGGGAAACGTCTCCTAAATTGTTGAACACCAAACCCCCTGTCAATCCGTGGCTGTGGGGCCGTGCGGGCCGGCAGGGTGTGTTAACTTCCTGCGTCTGGGTCAGGCGGCGGGTGGAGCCAGCAGCGCAGTTAATCCGCTCCTGTTATCCTGCGGGCTTCCAGGGCAGGAAGACGCGGAACACTGTCCCAGTGCTCCTGGTCCCAAAGCTCGGGCCGCGGGCCATCGGCTGGGAGAGCCCCAGGGGCGCGCGGCCTCCCGCCGCACGCAGGCGCGCCCCCCACTCACACGAAAGCTACGATCCCCGTGCTGGCCACGGCGTAGGACAGGCCCAGGATGCCGCTGCCCATGATGGCGTTGCTCAGGTTGAACGAAGACATCCCGAAGGAGGTGGTTCCAGGCTGCTTGGAGAGAACGGGGCGCCTGGTGAGCAGGGATCTGCGGCTATTCTCACTCCCCCTTTATCTTTACTGGAGGAGATCATGGCCCAAGACCGGAGACTAAGATCAAATCAGCCAATCAAAGCCGTTGCTCAGCGTCCACAAAAGCACGTAATTTCCAACGGACAGTAGGGCTCGGCTTTGGCAGGGGTCTCAGCAAAGATAAAAAATACAGGGTGAGTGACATACAAAGGAGAGCGGGGATGGCTGCAGATTACATTCGGGTTAGAATGATTTCTCCAAAAATCAGATTTCATAAATGATTTATGCAGCCATATGGCGAACAGGAAAAACAAGTCCTTATTCCAGTAAGTGCTGAATAAACAGAGAATGTGCTGATCGAAGCTTGGAAAATTTCAGTCACATTGTTTTCCCACAGAGATCGAGGTGGGTCAGACGCCCTCCGGCCCTGTTCACTGCCTCAAAGCAGAGGTTCACTTACGTGTTCATCCCCGTAATCTGCCAGCTGCTTTTTCCCCAGAAATCCATTTGTCAGGAATTTCTGACTTTCAGCATCTTCATGAGCAAACTGACTGCACACAGAAAGGAAATAAGAAAATAAAAACACTTAAGTAAATGCTCTGAATTTTGTTTGTTTCAGGTGATTGATCTAAGTAACTGAATCGGGGAGAGAAAACAGGACCCTTGAAACTGTTTTCCTTCTCTTCATTGGAACTAGTGTCCCTCCCACCCCAGCCGCTGGGCTCCGCGTGGACACGCGTGAGGGGGGAGAGGGGCCGGAAGGAAGTATTTTTTGGTTGCGGCCTTTTTAAAGCCACGTTTCTTTTCCTCACATTAGCCCTAATAATTCTCTTTCCTGCATGATTAATGTTGGCCTTATCTGGGACACTTGTAAAGAAAGGGCCCAGAGCAGTGACCGAGCCTCCCCACCCCCACCGCACCATGTCAGGTGGTGAATCCGGCGAATGCCTACCGAGTGCACAGGCACAGACCCTCGTCCCATCGGAGGGACGTCCGCGGCCCTGCTCTGCGGGGGCAGATACGGCTCAGGAGGGGGAAGCCGCAGGCCTCCGTCGGGCCTTGCAGCATTTTCCTCTTTTTGTGGCCCCACGTGTTTGTTCACATGTCCTTTGCTGGGAAGTAGTTCGATGGTGGCTCTGTGTTGTGTTGGGTGGCTTCATGTGTGAGGGTGGATTTTAATTACTCTGAAAATGTACCTGGGTTATTAGACAATGGATGAAACTGAAAAATACTGAAGAAACCCAGGGAATGCGTAGGAGAGCTGGGAGGGAAGCAGGGCCTTAAAACGTCTCTCTCCCTGCACACCGTGGGCGCGGGCTGGGAGCCGCACAAGCCCGGCCCCTGCTGCCGGCTCTGCGCTCACGCTGGGGCTCCGAGGAGGCAGCTGCGTACCGGCCGCACTTCCCGGATGCTTGGCTAAGGAGCCCAGCTGGCGCCACGGAGGTGACACTGGCAAGGTAGCCTGCAGGCTTTCTCATGAATAGGCAACTGCGATGGCTTCTCAGAAGTGCCTTATAATTAGGAAGGTGGCAGTTCCTAGGGCAGTTCTTGAATGAGAGAGTAGATAAAATAATTGGAGTGTTTTGTTAAAATATCCCTTAGAAATAGTAGAAAATAATTATAGGAAATCCATACAAACCTTTATAACAGAAGCTATTTCCAAAAACATCTTGCGAGAAAGGGGTAACAAGGTTACTTTTTGAGGACTGAGGACATAAAGTGTAGACAGAACCAGCAGACAGGAATCACAAAGGTTTGTGTGCACTTTTAGAACCCAAAGGGTGGGTTTTGTAGCACCTCACAGTGCTCCCTGGCACTCTCCTGTTTCTCCGAGGAGCGTAGTGCCCTAGGATGCTGCCTACCTCCATCCCTGCACCCTCTTCCTGTCCCTTTTTGTCCCTAATAGTCTCCAGTTAGTATATGTGCCAGGCGGAGGCTGGTACACAAAGTTCATAGATGGAAACTGAGACTGTAAGATGACATACAGCCCAAAATGAGCCTAAGGATCATAAAAACAAGTGTCACCTGTACTTAAACTTTGGAATATCCAGTATCCAATTTTTACCTTGATCAATACTCTAGAATCCTTTAGTCCATAGAGTTTTTAAAATTTAAAATGTACAAATGCCTCAGAAAAGAATATTCATGCTATTTGGCATGAGGTGAGGTGTAGTCATAAAACATACTAAGATGGTATAAAATATGAGAAATGTTCCCAGTGTCTTAAATGCCTTGATACCAAAGCCAACAGGCATTAAAGACATAACATGATGATTCCAAATAAATGCATTGATGTTGGATTTGTGCCCAATCCAAACGAGACATAAACAAAATCCATCCTCTCATGAGCTTGAAAGCGACGGCCTGTGTTTCCCAGGAACCCAAGGCCCGGCTGTGGCGAGCAGGGTGCCGGCCGAGGGCAGAGGGGAGCCCCATGAGCACTCTGCTCTCCCCCTGTGGCCTTCAGACCAAATCGGAGACTGTGCAGCACTGTCCTTGGGGCGCTGTCCCCGTCAGCACGGCCACCTCTACAGAGTCGTGTCTGCACCCATCCTCAGGGGCAGGGGTCCCTGGAGGCGGTCTAGTTACAGTGGGCAGCGGGGTGGAGGAGAGGGCACCACAGGTCACTATCACCTATCTTGCATTTAATCCTCAGAAAAGTAGGTGTTGGTGCATCATTCTGCAGTTTCCACCAAAGCTCAGAGGAGAGAAGTATGTTCTCCAAGTCTGGCAACGACTCAGCCGATTCCAAACCCTGTATTCTGCCGCGTTGTGCCTCAGGATCTCCCAAACCAGGAAACACCGCAGTGTGTGTCACCACGGCCCTCCAGCCCGGCAGTGCTGATGCGGCTGCCCCGGCTCCTTGGAGGAAGGATGGTGCCGCCTCCTGGCGCCCTTCAGGATGCTGTGAATGGAATGGGTGTCCTTGTTCTAGGGTGATGGTCTCTACTTCAGGCATAGACTTGGTACAAAGTTCCCTCTGAGTGTCGTAAGTCATGTCCCATTGTGTCATAATATCCTGTGGGAAATGAATCTACTTATCAGGTAGTTGTGTACCTATGTACCGAGCAGTGTGACACGAGCCCACAGAAGTGGCATTATGAACCTCCAGATCGGGAGGGGTGGCCACTTCTACCCGCTGGAAGGCTTCCTGGGAGGTCTGACGTGGAGCTCGTCTTGAAGGCTGAGTGGTATCAATAGAAAGGGACGGAGGGCGGGTCCCCCTTGGGGCACCCCAGGCAGACAGAGCAGCAGGGTGAAGGAGCGGGAAGCTGAGTGGCTCAAAGGCAGGAGGAGAGATTCTAAATGGGAGCAGAGCGAGAGACGGATAGAAGAGCCGGTTTGGGGAAGACCACAAAGGGCCGTGCGTGCCAAGCAATGTGCCATCAGTTCGTATCTTACACCTAATGCTGAGCTACTGAAGGGCTCTACCCAGGGTGGAACCGGAGTCAGTCTGCACTTCGAAGGACGGCTTTTGCAGGGATGTGGAGGGCTAGCTGAGGAGAGCGAGATGTGACACAGGGAGACCATCAGGCCATTTTAACAGATAGGTGACGGGCGGTGCGGGCCTGAAGCTGGAACAGGGCAGATACAAAGACATTGAAACGTGAGGCAGCACCAACTGGATATAGTCAAACACTGGATGTGTGGTTTAGGTGAGGCATGAGCAAAAATGGACAACTTTTGATTGAGGTGCTGACTTTCACCGCGACGGGACTCAGTGGAGGAAGAGAAGGTTTTGAAGGGGATCACAGGAGTTCAGCGGCGGACGTGACAAGTTTGACTTTATAAACGAGGCAGTTCAGATACATGAGCCATCCAGTACAGCTGGAGATAATCTGAAATTCAGCTGGGAAACCCAACAGGCTGAAGATACAGGATACATCCAGGGCACGAAGCCATGACACTTGTGAATAAGCTTGCACACAGTGCACTTTAAATGGGAAAACAATCCCCACAGAACACTGGAGGTGCAGCAACATTTAAAGGGCAGTCAAAGGACATGGAACCTGAGAGAGAATAGTCCAGGAAGCCAGAGAAGTAATAGGCTAATACATTAATATCATTCTACCTTACAAATGGGATAAGAACATGTAACCTCAATTCTCAGTCAGTCACACAAAGGACTGGCATATCATATATAATGTGTATTTTAGAATCAGGGAGTTAATGTTATCATCAATGACACTATTATCTTTCAAGTAGGTAATAAATCCAAATCTTCCTGACAAAATCCTTGCTTTCCACATCCATAAACCTGTTATTTTTCATGGAACCTGGTCATTTTTAACCCCATACCTGCTTATTGCTGATTTTTCTAAATTTCCCATCCCAGTGTAGCTATCTTGGACACTTTCTCCACTGGTGCTCTCCTCATCAGGTTCAATGTTGACATTTTGCAGTTCCATGGGATCCATTTGAGCTGTCAGCGCTGCTTGTCCACACAGGAGCTCCTTCAGTACAAACAATATACCTTCAGCTTAAGGCGCTTCCACTTTGTGTTGATTTTCGGAACACTCTGTTCTGCAAATACAAAATAAATAAAAACTCCTGAGAACTTCATAAACATGCATCTGGAAAGTTTCCTTTATCCAATACAAAGACGAAAGACGGAAGAGAAGAAATGAAATTGTTAATACATTGCCCAATCAGGTATTTGCAGAGTGCCTATGTATATGAATAAGGCAGGTGCTTTGCCCCTCCCTGTGGGAACAAAAACATACATCAAGACATGGTAGCATTCTTCAAGAAGCTTTAGGTGCTGCTGGTAAGTGGAGGTACAGACTGAATAATTTCAAAGAAAGCAAGACAAAAGTAAATTGTTGACAAAGATTGTGCCTTAGCAGAAATTCCTATCAGTGCCTCTGACAGATTACTCTCACCAGTAACATAAGAAAATTACTGCTTTACTTTGCTAGTTGGGCATGAAAGGATTAACACCACCAAATGCCTGATAACAGTGCAGCACAGGGTAGGATGAGCCACTTTCCAGGCACTTGTGTCTTGAAGCCAAAGTTAATAATAGTAACAAAATGAAGTTCAGGTTTATTTTTGAATCAGCATTAGTCACCATCTATATAAAACTAAAATGCATTTAACAACAAAGACATATAGCTTTTAGACTCTGCTCTGCCTTTAAATTTTTGGATCTCGCAAGTTATTTAACCTTTTTGGACCTCTTTTTCCTCAACTGGAAAGTATAAAGGGATGGACTGGCATGTGAAAAAAAAGAATTCAATCCATCACATGTTGTTGATACAATTTCTTAAACTTTTACTATTAGAATCATTCAATTCTTGTTGAACCATTATATTGGGAGAAATATATACTGGGGGAAACATCACCTTGGATGGTGCACTACCCATTTAGTAAGGTGATCCTGAGCACAGAAAAAACAGCAATCCCTCCAGCACTCCTGACGTCCATAGCTCCTCTGGGCAAATATGAAGCTAACCCATGGGAACCCACTGTCCAGTGCTACAGCAGCAGCCGTGGAAGGCAGCTCCTGCTGAGATGAGTTCACAATCCCTAAATTAGAAAGATCACAAAACACATGTGGAAACTCAATGGACAAGTGTCAGGAGGCCTGGGAAGTTAAGATTTACAGGCAAGTACCTACAGATAGCAAAGCAATTCAAAGGGACTTTAAAATAATAAAATGTAATAAAAAGTTCCAAATTAGGATAACAACCAAGGAATAAGAATACTATAAAAGAAGATTAGGCTGGTTTAGAAGAAGGCAAACAAGAAAGAGAAACAGTCACTGAAACAAAACAGCTGAAGGGAGAGTAATAAAACTGGAAAATACATCTGTGGAAATCACTCAAATTATATCTCAAGAGATGAGGAACAAGAAATTAATATATTAGTATAAGTAGTATAAGTGTATAACATCAAAGAGAAAGAAAAATCTCAGAAGCTACCACATAGAAGTTAGATATGCACATGGTTAAAGAAAAAGAAACTTGTATTAGAGTACAAAGTTTTCTCTGAGCCATCACACATACTTCTCAGGAGCAGCCATTAATGACAGTTTCTGTTTCTGGCTCTTCATTTAAAGTTAGTCATCCTAAATTTAAAATATTCACTATAACCTCTCTGACTTAGTTTATCAACTCTAGACTGGTTCCTATGAAAGAGAAAGCAACTAGCACACTCCTTTCTTTCCTTCCCACATACTCCTAGTTGTTTCAGTTAATGAAATACTTTTATAATGTTGAGATTCCTACCATGAGAGATTTGCTTTATAGGTGGTTTGTAAACACTAAAACCCAATAATTAACATTTACAACATTATGATTGTGTAAATAGTATGCCCCCAAAGAACCAACTAGTATATTTAACTACATAATAAATGAATATAATCTTATGTTACTAAAACTTGAAAGTGAATTTTCCATACTCTCTTACTTTGGGGTTTCCTGCTCCAACCTCTGGGTCCCACTCAGCTGCCAATATTTCTTGAATGCCATCCCATCTTCTTTCTTCAATTCACTTTGCATTGGCACTGAAATACCACCTTGAATAATTTTTTTCATACAATTTTTTTTCTATGCCAAAAAGATTGTGTAATAATAATAATAATAACAATAATAATATAATACAGAAAAGGATCACTTGGGGAGTGAGGGTGTCCTGGCCCTGTCACAGCTCAGTTGTGGCTCAGGTGGCTGCTTAAGGCTGCAAAGTGGGTCTGAGATGAACCTGCAGAACAATCCCACCCGAGCTGCCACTGCTGGGGCCGAAGGCATGCTCCCATGGGAGCTGGGTCTGCCCCTGGCAGTAAGGCATGGGCTGTGGGCCTCGGGGGTCCTGGAGGTCATCCAGGAGCATTGGGGAGTCCATCTGGATCTCACGCTGCAGGGACTCAATGTCAGCTGGGTTCATGCCGTGGCCCTCAAGCCAGTCAGCGAGCAAGGAGGCTGAGTGTGAGGCCGAGTCTACCTGGCCATCCTGTGGCCCGTCAGCCACACCCATGTCAAAATACATGGTTCACTCATGCTTGTAAATCAAGAATTTATTAGTTGTTTCATTTTGGAAAATGTCTTTGCCCTCAAATGGTGTTTGAATTCTAGATTTAAAATAATTTTTCTTAATAACGTTGAAGACATTTCTCCTAACTTCTAGCTTTTACTGAGCAGTCTGATTCTTATTTCTTTGGTATTTTCCTTCTGAAGAATTTTAGAATTTTTGCCCTTATCATTACCTGAAATTTCTCCATTTTGCAACTAGATGTGAACAGTTTTAAAAATTCATCTTCATTTAAAAGACTTGTATCTTTCTTATTAGAAAAATGTTCTATTATTTTACAACTGTTTCCTCCCCTATATTTAATCCTTCTAAAACTTTTATTAATCAGACATTGTGTCTCTTGATCTGTATTGCTAAATTTTTCCCTTTATTTTCTATTTCTTTGTTTTATTTCTCAAAATTAGGAACAGTTTCTCAATGTCAAGCCCCAAATAACAGGTTTAATCTTCAGCTGTGTGATGCTCTGACATATAGTAAGACATATATTTGGTATTTATTCCCAGTTCCTCACAGAGCTCTTAGGATAATATAATAAATTAATATTTGTTTTTTGTCCTCATTTCCTGAAATAGCTCTGGGATGGTAAAGATGAAAGAAATGTCTTTTGTTATTCATAACAAGCCCCTTTCAACCACACTTGAATTTACTTTAATGAGGTGAATTTTGGAAAACCCTAAAGATGGGCAACTTGTTACCAGGGGAATAAACCATTAAAATAGAGGGTTGGAACTTTCAGCCCTATTATCAATCCCCTGGAAGAGGAGGATGGAGGCTGAGTTAATCACTAATAGCCAATGACTTAATCGATCATACCCAAGTAATGAAGCCTCCATAAAAAACTGATATATAAGACACTTTTTCTATTCTCTTTTGAAGATGATAGGATAAATCCCATGAAATACGAAACAGTAGTTTAAAACACTGGCCCCTGATCCTAACTGTGGCCCCAGACAAGGGACATCTCTCACAAAAGTTGGAATACACTTTCATAACTTCAATCTTTAGCTCTGAATATTCTATTACTGATCTATTTTTTTAGGGAATAACAGCTAAAAGCACAATTTAGAAAGAATTAGGATACTATGAGAAACTAGATATTCTGAATCATTTGCCTACCACACCAAATCTATACTATGAAGCATTTAGGCTATATCATAATTGCTAAAATTTAATCACATGATTGTATTTCAGTGTACAAGTTTTTTACAGATGGTATTTATGCATTCAACAAATATTAAGAATGAAATATGAGCACAGCTCTGAAAGGGAAGCCTTGAGTTAGAATGCCTGCACATGTTGGACGACACTATGTAGTAGAGAAAAGAGATTTTTGAGCAAACTATTGCATCATAACATACTTCATATTTTTATGTTTTTCTGTGCATACTTATTGAACTAATCAATGGATCACTGCATGGGGAGGCTAGAAAAGAATGATGCTGGCAAACACTGATTGAAAAGTGTAATGTAATATGATAAGACACATGACATAAGTGCATACTGTAATTTTCCACAGGTGTAGAGTCTTCTCCCTTTCTCAGCAAAGGCACCTCCGTTTGGCCAGCTGCTCAGGAGAGGACTCTGGCCACCAGTATTGACACCTCCCATCCTTTACCCCAAACCCCCATACTCGCATCCAATCTATCACCAAGTCTCATCAATCCTTCTTTTAACACTTTAAAAATCCTCTCTCCCTGACCACTGTTATTTCAAAAGACCAACTACAGAGGCCGCACAATGATTTCGTCATCATTTTTTAAGGACAAAGTGAAATTTCCCAGTAGGCTATAAAGTGCTGCCTCCTTTCACCCAGACGTAGCTCGTTAGTCCAAGATGGAATCACCCCCACTCACTGTACACTGGGCATCCTTCACTTCCTTGTTGCCACCTCAGGACCTTTTAACATGCTGTTCCCTCTACCTGGAATGCTCCTCCCCACATTCTTAGCCCAAGTGCCTGCAAAGTTAACTAAAAGAACCTGAAAAAAAGCCTTAAATGCCATGTGGTCCGAGAAGCCCTGCATCTAAACTACACCCCCAAATACACGCTCTCGAGGCATGTTCTCTGCTCCTTCTCTGTACTTACTACACTTTGCACTGACATTTCAGTTTAGTGATTATTGGTAAGTAACCATCTCCCCCACTAGGCAGAAGCTTTATGAAGGTGGCAGCAGTGTGGAGTTGTGGGCTCTACATATTCCCAGCATCTGGCACAAGGCCAGGTGCACATTCTACTAAAACTGAGGCAACTTAATATGGTCCCCTTTATACATCCAAGTATGCATTCTCGTTAAACCTTTATAGGTTGGTATTTCAAAGTGAAATGGGAATATTTCCCTCTGGTTACCAGGAGAAAGAGCAGCTTTATTGTGCAAATAATATTCAAAGTTATTCAAAAAGAAAAATCAAATGTGGTTTGATAGGACTTTCTGCAGCCTTTCTATCCAGTGCCACTGAGCTGCTCTGATGCAAAGTGATCTCGCAGACACACTGGATACTGTACTGCAGAGTTCATTTGCACTATTGCTTAAACTCACTCAACATGCAAAATCAAAGCATGAGACAAACATATTTGGAATGCTATCACTCTCAGAAGACTTTGTTTCAACAAATGAATGTTTGGATATCTAAATGTCCTAAAGGCTGATTCCATACATCTAAATTCCAGATATTAAACATTATGTCTTGGGCATCTTACTACACTGATAGACAGTGACTGCAATGGGGTGGGGGGGGACCTTGTTAATAAGGGTGAATGTAATAACCACATTGTTTTTCTTGTGAAACCTTCATAAGAGTGTATATCAGTGATACCTTAATTAAAAAAAACATTATGTCTTGTTCTTTGAACAGGCATCTAAGAAAGTCAGGATGCAAGATTCTTAAAAAAGAAAAGTTCCTGTATTTTACTTAGGTAGTTCCACGTCAAAGAAAGACACCAAACTAGAAAGCACAACTGTCCTTGAGTCAAGAGGCAAAAGTTCTGACCTTCCCTGGTCACTGCAAACATTTATTTTACCTGATAAGGGAAAGTGAAAAGGGAGCTAACATCGCCAAAACATTTTCCACCATTGCTGTCATCTTCATGCCAACCCAGTTCTGATGAATCTACTCTGAAATCCAAGTTTGTGAAGCAGGAAACCTCACATGCCATTTACTCTGTTTGAGCAAGTGGGGAGTAGCTGGTGGTGCAACTTATTGCATCCAAGGAACTGATTTAAGTCCACATCCAAAGTGTACCTTAGATGAATTATCATAGTTTTGACAATGAAACTAGTCTAATATTACCTTTATATTAAATTCTTTTTAACAGTTTTCCCAACAATGCCATTCTAGTCAGAAACTGTCAGATAGCTTGTTAGTCTGTGGCATGATTTCTCAAATTCACTTCCATAAAAATATTCAGTATCATTCAGTCTGAGGTACATCTTAAAAAAGAAACTGCCAGTAACATTAAAACCATATCTACCTGCCTACCTCTTCTTGCTGGTGCTAATATATCAGCCCTTCTATTCCTTTCCTTTACTCAGACATAGCTTAGAGACGATATCCAGGTAGAACTAGGAAAGTGAGAGTAAATAACCCGATGCTGAGGTCTTTTCCCTTTGTAAAGGATTTTACATGCTTGCTAATGTAAGAATTAAAGCAGCCATTTGATGAGGTATAAGGACTATTCAAAAAATCTGAATGTTATTTTGCTTACAACCTTTCTAGCTCTGTTCTCAGAAGAGCAAAAGAGATTCTCCAGTCATCTTAAACATTATGAAACATCCTAAATTCCTGCATAAGTTTTACTTTCTATTTGCCTGAATGCAGTTTCTAGAAATGTACAAGGACACATAACATATGATGTCAACACAGTAAACTCTTTATGCTAACATGTTGATGTATGATATTTAATAACCTGTCCGTAATTGTGAATGCAGTAAATTCCAGAATGTCCTTATTCTATATAATAGATACTGGACCACCCTCAGAGGTACTTTTATCTTCTGGATATAAATACTTCACTTTCTTTAAAGTAACTCATATATTAAAAGTAAGAGCTTTGATAACTCTTAAAGTATACTGTATATCATGGGTAAAGAAAACTCGAATTTAGCTCTCAAAACTACATTTCCAATACCTAAATATTATTGACATACTTCTTTGGAGATTAAGTATGCAGACTTCCAAGAAAATCCTAAAACATTATCTAATTATAAATTTGAATGGCTGGAGGATCTTGGTTTGTAAAATAAGTGGCAGTCTCTTTGAGAAAACACACCTAAATTTCTTTAGTATGTCAAAAATAACTTCTTTTAGCCAACTGTCTGTGAATATGATATACATTATCAGTTCAAATATTTTTTCACTGAATTACAAAACACTCTTAGTTTTGTTACCTGGGAAATTAATTTAAAATATTATTGTAGGCTCTGTAAGATGCTCCAAAAATGAGATATGTAAATCCACCTGGAATTCTGATTCATAAATTTGAGGAGTATAGCTCTATTTTTAGATAATTGATTCCAGTCCTTCAGAATCTATGGCTATGCTTATATTCTATTAAATATCTCAATTTCTTCCAGTAAATTTGTTCTAACAATACTTCTTCATTAAAATGGTCATATAAGAAGACAAAGGTAAGACACAGCTTTTTCTTTTTCATTTGACAATGTGCAGCCCAAACCCTTAGCCATTCACATCTGTTCTGACTCTGTGATGCTCCTCCTCCGATTGGTTTTGCTTTCAAGACAGCATCTTTAATGTTACAGCATTGGGAATACACTTCTACAACTGTATATTTTTTCCTGAGACAAACTATGTCAATTCTTCATTCTATTCAGTAATGAACTAGGAAATGTAAACAACTAAACACTGCTGCCTGCTGGTTTTTGCAATGCTCCCCTTTCCTATTATGCACTTTCCTAATTTCATGCTCAAACCTAAAATCATCTGCAGAAGAAAACTGTAATCAGGATCTGGGTAAATACTTCCAGTGGCTGATATTATACTGAATTTATCTTTTCTAAAGTGAGAAAAAATTTCCCCAGATAGTAGTTTCAAAAAAGAAGCATTATTTTAACACTGCAAATATTCATGTTATTTTATAAGGTAAAAGACAACTTTACCTTAATCATTCATCCAGTCCCAGGTAATTTTTCTGGAATTGTTTAGAATGGCAGACCCCTGTAACAGAGTTGACATAAGAACCTTTGGGTATCTAGACAATGATTTAAAGACTAGTGGGCGTGAATGAGACAAGCCAATCGCCACCACCACCCCACCCCAACACCTCCCACCGTCCCTCTGTCCAACTTGCGTCAGCTTTTAAAAAAAAAAGAGAAGCTAAATCAGTTTACTGCTGAACATTTGGATTAAACATTGGTTACACCAATTTCTATTTGCTTTTAGAATTTTGGCTTTTATGCAACAAATTACTCAATGAAAGTTTTACCTTGATTGGTATCACTCTGTATCAAGTTGCTACAGGTTGGTGGACTGATAAATTCAGAAATGTTAATTTTTTAGAAAGGTTTATGAAATTAAGGCAAAGTAAAATATAGTAACAATAATAATTATGGGGTCAGGTTTTTTATGAAATATCATCAGGATGCATAGAAAATATATAGCAGAAAAGTTTTCTTTTGGATTGTTGACTTATTCAGAGGACATTTTACAGGATAATAGACACTTCACATGGTGCCAGGTTACTCCAGGCACTGTGCAGCTGAAAATCATAGATTTATCAGCCACTGTTCCCATTCCAAAGGTGATAGGCTGAGCAAGCAATACTCTGGAGTTTTTAAAGAATTTCTAAGTGGACATTTCCCTCCTTTCAAAAAAATCTACTGGCTTTCCAAATATTAGAGGAAAAGCTGAAATGTGTTGGCAAATGATCTGTCATGAAAATGTATCACTTAATCCTTCTGAAAGTGAGATGAGAAAACATTAAAAAATCAATCCAGAATTAAGGATACTTTGCCTTTTAAATATTTATGACTTGAATGGCAATCTGATAACCAATCAGAAGAAATGCTAGATTGTAACAGTTGTGTCAGTTCCCGGTTTCTATTAAAAAAAAAAAAGATCTAAACATTGTTGAGTGGGAAATGCTTAAGCTAATGCAAGACATTGAACGCTACACAAAGTGTCCAGTTACCCATTTTTCTTTTCCTTTTCAAATGTGCCAGTTTGGTCTATTACCTAATATGGTATATTTACTTGTATTTGTCTCATAGTATATTCTTTATTTTTTAAAGTTATGTAGTAGTTTTATTTTTTATCAGATAAAAATTACTAAGGTCTATGGAAAAATTGTAGCAAATACACTCATTTTAATTTCAGGGAAATTTAAAGAATATTCCTTTTCAAGTTACCTCCATAATTTAATTGTGATCTTTGCAACTTCAGATTTCTTTTTGTTTGCAAAATTACCAGATGAGTATAAGATTAAGCAAGCAAAAACCTGTGCCTAATTGTTAGAAAATTAAATACTTGTATTCTAATAAAATTCCATTTAATGGTGGGTCAACTAAAAAGAATGAATGTACTCTCATGATATTTTTATCTAAAATAAGGTGGAGATAAATGCATAAATTCCTAAAGTTTTACCTCTCCTGAAATTTTAAGTTTTGGCTTCTTTATAATTCTGATCTTCTTCAGATATATGCAGTAATTACAGTAAATTAGCATGTTAGAGTAAAAAGCACACATAAGAGACTATGAAGGGTCATATGTTTCTTTTGCATGTATTCTAATTGCAAAATTCTTACCACAGACTTTCCTACCATTTGCTCAAAAATCAAATATACACATGAAAATTAGTTTGATAAAAGTTAGCTGAATTAAAAAAGCTTAGGAACTTGGCCATTTGACTATTTTCTCCCTGCTGTATTTGACGTGTTTAGACATGCCAAAATCGATGAAGAAATGTATGGTCTAGTCTTGACAAAACTCGCTATGACTTTTTTTTCACAAGGAAACCAGACTTAAATGTTACAGTTTAATGTTCTAAATATTTCTTAAAATCATCATGATGTAATTTCATGTATATTTGTTAATAGATTTATGCTCTTTTGATTTTTAAAACATGGCAAATGTAACATGTTCAGTGAGGCTCTGATGTGGTACAAGAATCCCTGTAGAGGGAGGTAACGGACAGAATATATACAGACTTTAAAACATGCATTAAATGAAAAATGTGGGTAATGAAGAATGTCAGTATAACTGCGCAGTATGTCCCAGGACTCCAGAGGGTGAAGAGCCCCAGAGGAAGGCTCCAGGGCACCCATGGACCTTGACAAGGGCCTGAAAAGTCCAGATGAGATTCCAGTAAACAGAGGGCAAAGAGAGAAGCAACCTGGGCAAGACTGTGGCCCCGCTGCGGCGCCTTCCGCTCTGGTGAGACGCTGTCAGGCAGCAGTGGACACTTTCTGGGCAGACAGAACAGAACGGAGTAGAGTGCAGACTGCAGAGGGTGTCGCCTGTGGGGAACTCGGGTTTTTTTGCCATGGGGATCTTTTCAAAGCTGCTGAGGAAAATAAAAAAAGCAGGAAAGGGACACAGGTGGGATGATGGGGTGGAAATGGAGAGTGGGGACAGGGAGGGGGTGGGGATGCTGGATGGTAGCTGGGCTTTGGTGACGTCTGCCTGTCTGAGCATGAGGACAGAAGAAAAGGCAGATAGAAGGGATTCAAACTGGAGTCAATGGGAGTCTGACTTGTACTATTTCTATTTACTACCTTTGCCAGTTCACGATACACACTATGAATTTTATGTGATCATTCTATGAGAAACAAGAAACTTGCAATAAAAGCTTCATTTTTCTTTAGCAAGAGATATATGGTAATAGCTCATCCACTTATCCCTATCATCAGTCCGTGGCAATGATTTTCAAATAGTACAGGTAAGGTCCTAGAAGGTACATCCCCATATTTATGTATTGAAAGTACAAAATTGGTGGTTCAATACAAAGTGATAAAGATCGTATCTAGGCATTGAATGGGAGTTTTTCTTGTCCATATTTATAATTACTGATCATTTTGTTTAAAATTTCTACCTTTAGTGGTGTTTTCAAAGAGAAAGTTCCAGCTGGATCAAGTTGAAATTGGTCAACAATTAAAAAAAAAATCCTCAGCCAGATCATCATGGCATTTTGCAATGGTACTGGGGAAGATAACCTCTTGTTCCCATCATGACTGTACCCAAATTTCTAATTTTAGTCATGGGACAAAAATACTTGGAAATAGAATCTGATTATAACCAAACTGGAAGAAGATGGGTAGAAACAGTGATAGCTAAGAAACAAATTACCTAACTTTTAATGATTTTTGTATTGCCTTTGGATCTGCATTCTATTGCTTTTCTTCATTTCTGCTTCAATTTCCCTTTAGGTCTCCTGCCTTTTTCTTCTGTTTTTTATCTTCTCTACACTGCATTGTTTTGGTGACGCTTTATTCTCCAAGAGTTACTTTTTATGGCTTTCATCTTTAGAGTCTTAAACTCAAACTCTAATAAGGGAGATCAAGTCCCAATGCTCTAATGACTCTCCTCATCCTACAGCCAGTATTGGCGCCTCCAAATACGGACAGCGCTCACATGGATGCGACTGTTTTGTACGGTGTTGCAGGTAAATGTCTACCTGATGGACCACGTCAGTCCTAAAAACGGAAGATACTAGGCAACTGCAATTAGAAACAAGATTTTAATTACTTTTTTTAACGTAGAGTTTACTCTCTGGCTTTTGGTTTTCAGGCTTACAGTGTTGAAGAGAATTTGTGATCTTTTTCAATGTCATGCTTTGGCATTCCAAATTCTTCATTTTATCTCTCTTAATATGGATGCATGCAAAATAGAAAAAGACATCCATACAGCAATGTTACAGAAATCATCCTAAATCATCCAGGGAGCAGAATTCCATGTCGTCCTGAAAGTGAGCTGGGCTCACACGCTTGCACTTGTGCCTTCTTTGTATCACGTGTGCTGAAAGCTTAGGTGTGGTGTGGGTAGCTCTCTGCACGGTTATATAATTATTCACCTCAATTTACAAAATAAAAAGATAAAATTGAGTATTACTCAAAAGAGACACATAAATTAATTGTAAACAGAAGTAAAGATGAGAAATTTTCTAATTCCCACTCAGCAGAGCTTCTCTGATGGAAGTTTAGGGCACCACTATTTTTGAGGCTCCAAATATCTTTAAACATTTCTAAAATCCAAAACAGGGTTACTAAATTATAGTATATTTTCAATGTACTATTTAACCAAATAACACTTTAACTAACATTACATACAATACAAATGGCAATAAATTTGAGGCCCTCTCAAATATGAGGCCCCAGTGGGCTTCTCAGCACAGGCCCTAGAAGAGGCCTTGCTTTTCTGCTGTAAAAATCTCCCTGACCAAGAAAAATGCAGTAACCATTGCTCAGCTGTTGGCACCTCCTCTCTTCAACCCGCCTTAACCACCTTTACAACTATATAAGGGAGCACTTGGGAAATGTTTGAATAGTCAACTACTATGTTGCAAAATTAGCAAACAAGTTTGGTGCAGGTTGACAAACTTACTGATTTTTGCCACAAACTTAAATCAAAATTCTTTTCAACATTAGCTGACCAAAAAACTAGGTAGAAAACAGTTCATTTTGTCAATTATATTTTGTTCCCTGCCTTTCACCTTTCAAGCAATTCAAATCTTTGTCAATTTTATTTCTTGATTCCGCATTGAAATGATGTGCAAAAAGTTTCCCAAGTCTGGTCTAGGTTTCTGCTTAAGCTAATGTATCCCAGCGAGGGGGAATATGAAGGTCTGTGAGGCTTGTGGACAATTACAACACTGATAATGTACAGAAATTCTAAGTGATACTTAGAGCTTCTGAGAGTTTGCTTTAAGGAATGATTCCTACCCTTTAAAATGTGCTAAGATATGTATATAACAATTATAACAGTGATCTGTTATAACTAAGATAATTATGACAATACTTCCTAAACAACTGAATCACCTTATTAATTTACATTCTTTGTACAGAATTAATACAGTGCTAGGTTGAGTCATCTGCCTTTCTAATTAA
This sequence comes from Manis javanica, assembly GCF_040802235.1. Taxonomy (NCBI): domain Eukaryota; kingdom Metazoa; phylum Chordata; class Mammalia; order Pholidota; family Manidae; genus Manis; species Manis javanica. Next base: position 219,507 of record NC_133170.1, on the reverse strand, counting down.
TAGCAATTGATGGTTTTAAAAAATTACAGTCTTTTGGGGCCACGGTACATTAATTTCAGTTGCTCTCTCTCAGATTCCCACCCATCCCTCTCCTTTAAAAGCAAATTCCCTACCAGGACAGTTTGTTTGCATTTTGATTTTGTAATTTCACCAGTGCTTGGACATGGTAAGCATAGGGTCCTCGTGCTTGAATTTGAACTCCCAACAGTCCCTCAAACTATGAGCCAGCAGGCTGCACGGCTAGGCTGGATGGGGTAGAGACAACAGGAGGCAGAGCAGCTCTCTGCAGGGTCCCAAACGGGGGGGGCTTTCCTAGGTGATAGCCCACCTGGGCTTCCAAAGAGTCAGTGTCCTTGTTAACAACTGATACCAGCAGGTTGGTCTTGTCAGTGTCCTACTCAGACGGAAGCAGGGAACACCTGTCCACAATCTAGCGTCTCCAGAAGAATGGGCAGTGAGACACTATAGCTGACAACAGACTTTTCAGGGGGCTCAGAGGATTGCCCGAGTCAGGTCTCTGCCGAGCCCAGGGAGCTCGTCTCTCCGTGGGGCTGGCCACGGTGCTCACAGAGCCTCACGGGGCTTGCTGACTGACACTCCCCTGTGCCTAGCACAGCAAGACCGACCTCGTGGTTGCTTGAGTGGCATTGTGATTCCTGAAGGGCTGGCTATCAACGTGGTGGTACAAGTCTTTCTTTAAATACAGGAAAGCTGACTCAGATAAAGTAACAGTCTTAACTCATTCAGCAGGACAGGAGCAGAGAAGGGGACATAGGACATTCTGGCAGATGGCACATTTTGGTTTGGGGATGAATTCAAGTGTGTCCAGACAGCCAGTTTAGATAAGCTGTAAACAATCTCTAGCTTGTTTACCTTGCTTAGTATTCACCAATACCTGGCCCACGGTATGACATGTTCACAGTATCAAATAGTGATGAAGTCTCTATTAAAGGCGTTGGTTTGATCCATGCATCCAGAATCTTTCCTCAGAACTTATTTATGAGGCTTTAACAACACACATTGTAATAATTATTCTAATGGATGGATCCTGTGATATATTAAAATATATCATATTTTATAAGTAGCTCCTTATGTTCAGAGCTGATCATGACATGAGAAAGTGGATGCTCATGCATATGCATCAGCCCCTTTCTGGACAGCTGCCTTCCCAGGATATTAAGCAATAATTACCAATCATGTGTGCAAAGAATATTCAAAGAAAAATAAGGTTATGGGAAATATATAAATTGTGAAAAGCAAGATACAAAATCTAATAGTAATAGGATCCCATGTTGTTTTTAAAATCATATATATTACATATAAAAACATATGCAAAGGAAAAATGCCTGAAAGAACATATTTTGCAATATGAATAGTAGTTATTTCCAAACTGTGGAAATATGAATCATCTTTTTTCTCTCATCTGTATTTGCCAACTAACCTTCAAAAAGCATGGATGACTTTCAATATGAGAAAAACAATAAACATTATTAAAAACGAAAGCAACGAAAACAATGAGGTCTCCTCTTAGGTTTTGTCACAGTTGTTAACCAATCTTGGACATTAACCACTAGCTAAATCTATTTTTAATGAGATGATTTTGGGTGCTAGACTGGCAACAATCAAATCTCAAAAAAATCTTCAATTCTGAGTAGTCCCTTATAAATTATTTAGAGTATAGACAAAATTATACAATCCAGTTTGTTCTGGAAGGAGAAATTTTTTTCCCCATCAGCGAGAGGTGCTCTAATAGATCTCAAAATACTGTTGAGATAATGAATATCAGTATTATTTTCATAATGCCATGAGACAGTCAATTTTTATTAGAGCCTAATAAGGAGTCATTGTCATTTATTCACTCAGTAGATATTATTGAACCCCTATGTGCCAGACCTTATGATAAGGGCTAAGGAAAGAGGCGACAGAACAAACAGGGCCCAGACTCTGTGGAAGCAGCCCAGGTGTCTAGAGGGAACCTGTCATTTAAGGGTCATGATGATGCTCTCATGTCCTGGATGGGATACTTGCGGAAATGGTGGGGTAGGGGTAGGGGTACGGCACCCAGCTTGGCTCGGAAGGGTGGGGAAGACTTAACGGGGAAGGTAACAGCTGGGCTCACACTGAATCAATGGGAACGAGCCAGGAGCAAATGGGTAGGGCACAGGCCACAAGTAGGGGGACAGCAGGAGCAGAGGCTGTTCCCGGCGGCCTGAGTCCCCGAGTGGTGAGAGATGCCTGGGAAGGGCCACGGGTGGGCTCGAAGGGGCTCTGGGCATTGTCTCTCCTGTGCTCTGGTCGGTCCAGATGAGTCCATAACAAACAGCAGCCGAGCACTGCGAACATTCCAGATAGGCAAGAAAACGTGCTCGCTGGAAATCGTGAATAAAGGGCGTGGCAGACGGTGAAGCCACCAGGGCAGCAGCACGAGGGGATGTGCCCCTGCAGTGCGTCCCCGGGAATGTTTAGGAGGCGGGGCCTCTGCTTTGTTTTTGGACCATCAGGATGTTGTGCTATAATGTGGTTGAGAACAGAAAAGTTCAGGTTCATGAAGTATTTGCTCCAAATAATGTAAAGTACACAAGAAAGGAGTGAATACCAACTCTTACAGGAATTGAATTTTTAACTATAGAAATCTTGACTCTCTATTTTTTCCTAGATATTTGAAGATATTTTTAAGTTAGAATCTAATGTTCAACATATTTAAACTTAATTGTTTCAAATACATCCAAGAAAAGATTGATGCTTAAGTAAATTATATGAGTAATGTACCCATTACTGTGTACATCTTAATCTGCAAGCATCTGTGTTCTCCCAATTCCTTTTTACAGTTTCTAGTGTAGTGTAAGTGACGATTGGAAGACGGACGCTTGCTATTGAAGGAGGGCGATCTGATATTTACAAGTGCATCAGACGATGTGTGGATTTGCTTGTGCTCTTTTCCTGAGTTTGAAAGGCCAGTGCGTTTCTTTTGAAGCTTGCTTAAGACTTTGAACATTAAAGGCAGCCTGGAAGGAGCTTCGCGTTGTCCCCCCTCATTCCGTCCGATCTGTCTGAGGGGGTTTCCGACACCTAAAGGCTGTTCTTCCTGCTTTGTCTGCTCATGCTGGGCACCGGGTCACCACTCAGAAAGCTCTCTACCACTTCTCAGCTGTGGAACTAACAAGTGGGAAGTCTCTGGGGCTCATTTTCTCATTTATGAAGAAGAGTACGTGATTCCTAGGGTGACAACAGGACCATTTTGGGCAGCAAATGAGATCCATGCCCTCAGTTATTGGAGACCTACTATGTGCAGAAATACACTTACAAACAGGACTGTAGTTCAAACTGGCCAAATAGTTATTTCTTTCTTCCTGTGGAGCATCTTTTGCCACTGTTTAGAGACTGCAAAAGTTGGAGATGTAAGTAGTTGGAATAGCTGGTAGCCACACATACATAGCAGTCAAAGAAATAGCAAAGTGGTCGTCCAATAGAGACATGTGGGACATAAAACTCTCTTATGTTGACATAAAGTCATAATTCTAAATATTTTAATTCTCATCAATATTTTCACCAAAATTAAAAGGTGAACAATTGGATGAATTGTCCTTAGTCTTTATTTCCCTCCCTGTTTTCAATCAATCAATTATTCAATCAGCAAGTAATCATCAAACATCTATTATGTGCCCAGATCAATGTTCAGCACCCAAAGTCTCCATGTCCTTGGATTTTCTGGTCACTTCTGAACACTAAGTCTGTGTTTTCTGACTGACCACAAGCCTTAGAATAACTGGGGGGCTTTACAGTTGAGTTGATATACACTAAATTACATATATATGTGTTGTGAGTATCATATGTATATATACCATGAGAGCAAGGTCTGTGTTTGAACCTATGTCTACACTTAATTCTGTTAGGAACTCTAGGGCTTTTTTTTTTTCCTATTCAAGAAAGCTCAGCTTTTATCTTTGGTTCATATTGTTGGGGATGAAAAACTTTCCTCTGTGCTTCAAGGTTCTTCTTGCTGGTCTAAGAATTACATTTATATGAGGTAAAATCAAATTTAATTCTGTACATACAGGAACCCCACATCTATGAGAGGTCCCAAGACAAAGAAAATGAGGCTTACATGCCATCCTGAGCTGAGGAAACAGGACAGGGCCTGGGGCTTCAAGGGGGAGGGGGCAGTTTACAGGGCAGTAAGAGGCTGATACTTGTTGGCCCTGCTATACAGACGGACCATCCAGACAAAACTTATCACTTGTAACCTTAATTTTAGGAAAGACCCCAATTTAGATTTTTTGAGGTAGTTAAGGGAAGGGAAAAGCCTCTCTTGAACCAACAGGGTCTCAGTTGCCTTCAGCTCAAAATAGTCCACTTTCCAAAGAGGTACATTTTGGGGTGGCCTGCCCTTGGCCCCTACAAGAGGCTCTGCTCCTTTAAGTACATTGTTTTCTCACTGTAATTCCAGACCCTTTTGTCAAATAAGGAGCTCTCCTGTGAAATGTAGAGCACATCGACTCTGGAGACCAGATTCAAGGGTTCAGATCTGGTCCCATCTGCCTGCCAGCTGAGAGGCTGGGACGAGCCAGAGCCAGCCCCTCCCTCCCCTCTGCTGCTCCGGCGTCTGGCAAGCGGTGCTGTCATTCGCATACACTGCCCTGGCAGCTTGTCCACACGTCCGCCCGTTTAGACCCTGAAGTCCTCAGGAGCAGACTCTGCATCTCAGCGCAGCACAGGGGCACATGCAGATTCTGGGGCTCACCTACCTGCCCTAAGTCCCCTCCCACCACTTACTAGCCTCCTGGCTTCTGGCAAGTTCTGCCATTTCCGAGCTCAGTCTCATCTGTTTAAAAGCAGATGACAGTAGTACCTGCCTCACCCTGCTGCTGTGAGGAATGATTTCGTTGGCATTTGTAGAACATTTAGAAGGTGTCTGGCACACAGAAAACATTACGTAAATATTTGTTATGTATATGTAAAGAAGTATCTCCAACTTCAAAACCTAGTGTGGTTCCTATTTAACAAATCTTTGAAGAAGTAAATATTCTGGAACTCAGTTTTCTCTCTAGAACTGGGTCTAATAAAGGACATTTTACAAAGTTGCCTTGAGGGTAAATGAGATCACTGATATTATGCTTTGCAAACATAAAAGGTATTTCACTGCCATTCATGTACAAGGGTGATGTGACATGAGCAAAACTGATCACAAAATTAAAATAGCTCCAACACCTTTTGCTTTGGAAGTGTATTGTCACTGTTTTTTAGACCATTATTTAATTTGTTTAAATATTGATTAGCACCATCAAAAGGCTAGAAAATGGCAGGTTTTGACCCTGACCTATGGAATCTCAGAAAATAACCTCATAATAAGACACAGTTTGTGATATGTTTGTTTAATATTAACCAAGCTGTGAAACTGAACGTCACCATGGCACAAATTTATCTCTGAACCTGTCCTCAGAGCCAGTGTTTAAACATGCAAATATTCCAGAAGGTTTTTTTGGGGGTGGGGTGGGGGTGTTTGTTTGCTTTGCTTTGGGTTTGTTTGTGTTTTTTGGTGAGACTGACAAAACATGAAAACCCCAAATGCGCCAAGACACATTTTCCCAATGTTAAAGTGAATGAACCACATTTGGTTACACTCCAGGATCTGAGATTGCTGGGCATTTTAGTGCTAATTCTGAATTGGCCAGCCACATAGTTTTTGGTCTAATCATGTTCAGTAGATTCAAATAAAGACTCTTCTAGTCATTATGAATCAGCACGTGGGTAGGCTGGCAACACGAATAGATGTCTGGCTTTCTCTGAAGCAGTTTCTTGATCACACAGGACTCCGTAACTTCCATCTTTACATGGCTTACAAAACCAAGTCTTACAAGCATGCTACTTTCCATCAATGTGAGGTTAACTTGGATATGATATCTCAGAATTTAAGTTGAAATCTGAAAGACTGTGGTGTCAATTCCTTTATTAGGTCCAGTTCAATTCAGTCTTTGAGATTTAGAAGTGAGGAAGCCTACTGTAGGTGTTTTCAAGCAGAAAGCTTTATAGAAATTTTAAATAACATTAATTAGAATTCTTAGCATTTGTATGAAATATTCCTACACTATTTTGGAAACATGCCAGTTTTTTTACCTGTTAGGTAGTACGGGTACAAATGTGAGTAACCGCAGTGCTGACAGGAGTCTGTGGCACCCATTCTGGGCCTTCTCTTCTCTCCTCCCCTATAGTCGGTCCTCCGGTTGCTGACATATTGATCTGTTTTCACATAAGAGTAAATATACTGACACAGATAAGTCCCATTTTCCTTCTAAATGAAATAATACTGAAATACATTTATTACATAAAAATAACGTTTAGTACCATTCCAGACTGCTAAGATTCATGGTCTCAACAACCACTTTAAATTTTATAAAGTAAATTTAACTTAATTAAAAAAAATCAGTCCCACTATTTGGAGGTAGGATAACAATACTTAGTTTCCTGAATTACTCATTGTCCAATGTGGAGCCATCTAGATTGGTTTCCAGGGACAATCTTAAGTAAACACGACCCCTGTCACTCCCATGCCCAGTTTTGAAAAGAAACAAAAGTAGCAAGAACTACAATATGAAGTAGGAGGGAGAATGAAGCCCCTAGGATTGTACTCAAGTCATGTCTTGGGTCACAAGAAACACATTTTAAATATGTGTTTAAATATCAAGTATAGCTAAATATAGTTTAAATATGTGTCTTAAATATCAAGTATAGCTAATTTCTGTTACACTAATATACATATTTAGAAATGTGTGGTCAAAAGATGAAATGTATTTTCAGAGCAATCCCCTTACAATGACCTCAGTAGGCTAAAAAAACTGGCAACTTTTCCAAAATAGTGTAAGAATATTTTATAGGAACACTAACAATTGTAATTACACTCCAGCTGTAGTGAAAAACTTGAGGCTCTGTTTATTCTTTTTTTGGGGATTATAACAAACAAGGACTGTTTTTACATTACCACAAATGTTTAGATATACCCACTAGGAATATTTAGGTGTATAAATAGAAGCATTTCCAGTGTGAAGAAATTGGTGAGGTTATATGGCTTTGTGGCACACAAGTTTTCACTTGAAACATTTAAGAAACAACTTTCTTTCAGAGCTTTGCATTATCTCATCTAAGATAGATAGTTATTCTATCTTGTGGCCACTGAAATTGCTAGAGAATAATTGGCACAATTAATACATGAGGTGGTGGGCCCGAACTGAGTGGAATTGTGGGGCAGGAATAATTTTCAAGGGTCCTGAGTGGTTAGTGGGAACTTATGGCCCTCGTTTTATATCTTAAGTAGATGGATAAGTTAAGACATCTTATTTTTCATCATTAACTCTTTTCTTCTTTCCTACTTCATATTTGCACAGAACAGTAACTTATTAAAGAAGGCACGTGTACCCTTCATTTACTTTCGGCAAGTGACATAATACATGTGAAGGTACAGTAAGCCTGGGATATATTAAGAACTAAATAAATATCAGTTGCTGGTTTTGCATTTTTAAATCAGTGCCTCACACAGAATAGCCGAAGTATTTAATATTTTTATGAGAACCACTCTTAAGCAGATTATTTTGAACCAGAAGAATAATTGTCATATATTAACTAAACCCCAATCCAAACATTTCACTCTGTATTCTCGGCTGAAAATAAGATGCCAAGTTTAATTCCTAGGCCTACTGGCAAACATTTCCAGAATAATTTTTTAAAAAGCTGACTATGTAGGAAGTAACAGCTCAGAAATCAGGGGATCTGGGTATAGCTAGAATAACCTCTCGCCAGTTGAGAGGATCAGATTCTTGAGAAAACCACAACAGAGGAATTCCAGGCTGCGCGACTTAATAGCTTTTGCAGGGAAGACACAGTTTACAGGGTTGGGGCCAGGCCTGTGGATCTATAGTGTCGTTTTACACTCATGAAGTAAAACTACCACCCATGATATTGTCAGTGTATTTTAAATTTATTTTATTAATTTAAAGTAATAATAAACACCACTGAAGTCAGACTTCTCACCTTTTGCTCACTAAAATTATACAGTCTCCTAGAGCTCAACTGCAGACTCATAGAGTTTTGTTGTAGATAAACATATACACACCAGGGGACATTTTGGGTGTATGGCCTTATTCTCACAACATGTCCAATGTCTTTCTGATCTTATGGGTTACAGGAATTATCTCCTGGTGTGGGCCCAGAAACGGGACTGACATGCGTGCTTGAGATGGAGAATCTTCTGGAAAACTGACCTACTAGGCCTAGGAAGTAGGCATTTCTCAAGCCTATTCGTCTGCCTCTCAAAGCAGGTGTTCCGACCTGGGCCATGAAAGCTGATCACAAGGCACCGACTGCCAGTCCTGCGCTGAACCCAGCTCCCTCCCTCACAGAGGAAAGCTTGCCCCAGGCCCTGTGCTCTGCCTCTGTCTTCCAAGCCTTCACACCAAAGCAGCTTTCTTCACTCTGCATCCATGTTTCTTCTCTTTCTGTTTTCATCCCCAGGTCTTACTCTTTTCCCTTAAATTATCTTCAACTGGACTGTCTGGAAATTTGCATGTGTGGCGTTAAATTCATGTGACTTCAGAAAAGATATAATGAAGCACATCCATATATAATGAGTTTTGTATTTGCACAGCTGAGTAGAGTTAATTACTATTAGAAGTTACTTAATACTAATGAAACGATAGAAAATTATTATGAATAAAGGCTATAGTCCTTTAAAAAGAATGTCCTAGTACATATGGCTAAAGTAAGCATAGGTGGTACAGAATAAAGAGGAATCAGACTAAAGTTAAAAGCTGATAGGTTTCTGAAAAGGTCTGCTTTTGATTTTCACCTTGGAAAATAGGACTGGCATATTCATCTGGCATACAACAGAGAGCTCATAACTGTGACCTTCGTAATCCATCATAGCTTCTTTTTCTTATGGGATAACCGGACTTTGGGCCACCCTTCTTCTGGGAGTCCTTTGTCGGCTGTTGGAAAACTACGGGGCCTGTCACTGAGATCTGGCACCACAGTCAGAAGAAAAGCGGCTTAGACAAGGCACAAAGCCTCGAAGCGCCTCTTCATGAGTCATATTTTCAATCACTCCAAACCATTTTCCCATTGTACATAAACGAATTTGTATGATGACTTTTTTCTTTAAAACTGACTTGGTTTTAGGCAAACTAGACTTGCAGAATGAGAAAAGCAAGTGCCCAGTCCCTCAGACATGGTTTGTGGTGATCCTTGGCAAAGGCCCCTAACATGAAGTGTACCACTACTTAGCTTAGGCAAAATAGTGTGTTTCAGTTTTACTTATGGAAAATTTCAAATACAAATGTACATGTAATAATAGAGTGAAACCTCACATAGGCATTCTCTAGCTCCAACAATTATTAACCATGGCTAACCTTCTTACATCTAAACCTTCCCCTGCCATTATTTTAAAGCAAATTCCAAAAATATAATTTCCCAGAAAATATATCTGTGTATATCAGTAATAGAAAACTACCTTTTAAAAAGTAGTCGTGTGGCCTAATTTTTAAAACCAAAACAACCCCTACTATTTACTGGTGATGTGCCATCTTGGACAAAGCTGAGTGTGCATCTAAGTGAGCGACCAGGACTCCTTCTGGAACCTGGTTAAAAGAACACTAGGTTGGCCAGGCTCTATCAGGAAGAATGTTAGGAAAATCATGGATATTCAGAGGGAGGATATTTGGGTACAGTTGGGTAAAATGCAGGCTTGAGAATCCTCAAGTAAATAGGCAAAGGAGTGACAAGGTCCAATTTTCTTTAAAAGCAATTTTTTGAGGGTTAAACTGAAGAAGGCAGAATACTGGAATTTGAGGACAATATTTTAAAAGTCATATAAATCAACAAAATTTGGAGTATGGGAAATTCTATGGGACAAATGGCTGGGTTTTATCAAATTGCAAGAGGAAAAAAAAGAGATGAGGGTGTTGGAACCAATGGATTAAAACAGGCTTAAGAGACATTTCAACCAATGAATGCATGAGCCCTGTCTGGATTCTGATTCACACAAAATGAGGGTAAAACAAAAAGACAGAACTATTTGAACAGTGCCAGGGTATAATACTTAAGATATGTTGGTCTATTTAAAGTATGATAATATTTTGGTTATTCTGAAAGACTTATCTTTGTGAGACAGATACTGAATCATGTATGGATCAGATCGTATGATGAGTTGCATTTGCTTGGAAGTAATCCAGTGACGGCTGAGGCAGGGGTAGCAGGGAGGGACAATGGCAGTAGAGATGGACTGCAACAGACAAGTATTGGGATTTACTGAAGTTGGGTGAAGATGTAGTTTCAATACACTACTCTCTGGAATATGTTAGAAATTTTGCACATTAAAAAGGTTTATATTTGCTAGTGTAGAACCTTTACGTATGTTTTTTTTTTATAACCTCCCAAAAGTTTGAAAGCAGAAAGAAGATATTATAGCTTTCTTCAAACAACCATAAATTTCTATTAACTAGCACTTTTGAGTTTTGCCTTTATAGATGAAGTTAACAACAGTGAGCCTAAGGCACTCGGAAACACCAAAAGGTTAAATTATGTTCAGTGAAATCGGATTTAAAAATGGGTCTTGCTGTATTCTTATTCTTTGAAAATTGGCAGACCGTGGCAGGTATAATTTCCTTTCGGCCTAATCACATAACAAAGAGTTATTCTATATTCTCAGCTAGACAAATGAGACTTTAGAGCAGAATTTTCTCCTTCTGTCCCATTAGATGTATGCATATTCATGAATGCACATGCACCTCGCCTAAATTTTGATGACATATTCAGTGGGTGAGGCTATTATTTGGAAACATCTGCACACATAAGAGTTCTAAACTCTTAACAAAAAGTAATTACATAAGGTATAGCCCCAGAAGCAAAATAAAATCAGTATCTATATGCGACTGCACCCCTTATCCCAAACCCAGTCTACCTTGCTTTTAATATAAAGTATTGCTGTTCTGTTTGTAATTGCATGCTGTGGTCTAAACACACCATTTTTAGATCTGAATTCAAAACACAAAAGGGGTTTGTTTAGACATCAGCATAACCAAAGGTGCATGAGTGCTCATGTCCTTGACTTGACTGAAGCTATACTTCAGTGGAATAGCAACCCTTTTGCAGGGGAATATCAGAAAACCTAATAATTGGGTATTATGTGGACCAAACAACCAGTTAATCCACTAAAATTCTCACTTTTCTAAGGCTTCAGGTTGTATATGTAAATAGTTTCAAGGACAGATAAGTCACCATGAGACCTAATTACTCTTTGAAGCCAATATCCAGCCTTTGTTCCCTTCCTCATAGAAATTTTCCATTATTTGATTACTTCTTAACAAAAACAAGACCTGTACCAAGCCATACATGCTTCTATTAGATCCAGGAAGGGAAGAATCTTCTTCAGTCTCTTTGTGTCCAATCTCAGGGGCAAGCAACTAGATTCTCTCTTCCTGGTTGATAGGGGACCCTGTCCCTTATGACAGCAGTTAGGATGGAGAGACAGAGAAGTCAAAACAATCAGGTTTTCTGGTCTGCATCCTCCACTCAGACCATAGCCCATTAATTCTGTGAAGTTTGAAGTCTCATTTTCTAAGGTCTCATTAGTAATGATAATAAGCATGAGAGCTGGCACTATGCCAACCACCGCACAAATCAGTAATTCCCTCAACTTCGGGGTAGTGGTATCATTATCACCACTTTACAAGTGAGGCCACCAATTCCACAAAGACCGGGATCCCCCAAGACATGGAACTGGAGGGCTCAACACAGGCACTGGGGCAAATGGAGCAAGTTCCATGGACCAAGAAGGTGTGACTCCAGGGGGGGACTGGGTGTTCCAGGCAGGGGAAATGGAATCAGAAGTTTGGCCCCAGTAACACCAAAACAGCTCCGATCTACTTGTGCGCAAAGGGAATGTTTGTGCGGAGTCTGGCAGAGGGTGACCTTGGCTGCCAGACTAGGGGTTTGAACCTCCTAAAATTCTGGTATTAAGAATAAAGTAAAGCATTATATTTGGTTTTATTCTTCAAAGTGTGGAAAGTGCTATAGTGTTATGATATTGTTTGAAAGTATTTGTATAGCTAATGTTTGTTCTTTTGTCTACATTGATATAGTACATGAGGCACTGCTATTTTGTTTTCTTTTAGAAAAGCTCTATTTTTTTCTTTTTAAAGGAAAAGTTTAAGAAACCAATAAAACCTCCAGTCACCCCTTAAAAAAGCAATGCCTGCGATGTTGGGAACCCTAGTCCGTGTTTACAAGTCACATGAGACCCTTGGAACGACTGTCATCATCAGTCACATAAGCAAACAGCATAATATAAGAAAGGTGGACACGATCCTAGTGGGCCTTTTGTTTAGTGTCCTGACTTGCCATCCAGTGTTTGCCCCTCAAGGTTACAGGGCAGAGTTATCTGCTCTGCCGCATATGCCATGACACCTTACCACCCACACTCAGGAGGTAGGGCCCAGGAGAACAGCCTGCAGAGTGAGGTGAGAGGCCTGACAACACACAAGACAACACAGCAGAAAGACAGCACAAATGATTCTATTCATTCAGAAAAGCAGATTTGCCTAAAAAGAGTTAGAAATCATTTTAGTTACGAGTTCGCTAGGTATGTTTAGGTTTTGGAACCAGCATTCCCCACCTACCCTCCATCTCTAGCAGGGTTGGGGACAAAGCACATTTTTCTGGTAAAAGAAAACAGTAAAACAGAGTCATAAGGCAGCCCTTTCAGTTACACTTGGCTCCAGTCAGGGTTCCAGAGAGTTTGTGTAACTTTGTGAAAGGACAATACATCTCTGAAGGCCCGAAATGTGAAATTCAAAAACTCAAAGGCGTATTTGCACTTTCAGACAGCAGTGAACGTTTCATTCTCTCCTCTGCTTGGGGTTGGGTGGGAGCAAAGCCCTCTGCTGGGTGCTAGTTGAAGGGAGGGGTGAAGCCTAACTCTTCTATGGCTACTCAGAAGTGAGCTATCCCCTTAGCTAGTCAGAGCTTCCAGGGTCCCTGTTCCCCACGCCTGTGGGCACTCAGGAGAAGGGTAACACCCTTGGTCTAAAACCTGACTCAAGTGACCCCTGGGAGATGTTCCTCCCACCAGTGGGGGCAGGGGGTGGAGGGCCAGAACAGCGTGACAATCTCCAGACCTTTGATAGTTGCCCTGGGACTATGATGGGTTTGACTCCAGGTGACCCTGTCAGATTGGAGAGCTACTCACTGTCATTTCCCACTGTGCTACAGACTGGCAGGGAATATTCTTTGTTGCTTTTACTAGTTTCAAGGAATCTGAGTTGTTTTAACTAAAGGTAAAAATCATAGAATAGAGTAAGATATGGCTGTGGAAATTTTTAAAAGGTGCCAGATTTTATACCTAATTCTACATTTCTTTGCTCAGTTCCTTCTTTCCTTTCCAATCCTCTGGTGACCTGTGTTTCAGATGTAGTTTATACCTCCTCTTTCCCATTCATACACAAATGTCATTTTGAAGAGAAAATTTACTCAAATTCTGTCCCTATCAAGTGCTCTCAGCATCTCTTTAATGCAACTGAAGTTCTAGATAAGCATGTCAACCAAGAAAAAAAAATCCCACTAAATATGGTGAAGCAACCGGAATGCTGCTCAGCAATAACAAGGACCCAACCAGTGGTACCACTATTTGAGTGGACCTCAAGATATGCTGAATGAGAGAAATCAACCTCAAAAAGATCACATACAGTATGATGCTGTTTATGTGACACTCTCAGAGTGATAACAATGTTGAGACGGAAAACATCTGGCTGTTGGGTGGGGAGGAGAGGAGGTGTGGTCACACAGGAGAAGCACAGGGAGGTCTTTGTGGCGAAGAAGTTCTGTTTCTCGGCCGTGGTACGATTGCACAAATCTGCGCATGTGATAACATGATGTGTAGTCTACACCAGTCTACGAACTAGTGTCACAGTGTGGTTTATACCAGTGCCAATTTCCAGGCTGTGATAATGTACTAAGAGGATGTCTGATGTAACCATTGGAGGAAACCTGGTAAAAGGTATATGGGACCTCTCTCTGCTACCTTTGCAACTTCTTCTGAATCTATAATTACTTCAAAAGAAACACGTTTATTTATCAACCAACAGTATGGGCTTCTCTGCGCTGCAAGGATAATAAAGTACAGGTAGCGAGCGACACACGCTCCCAAAGTCAGATAGATCTTTAAGTGTCCTGTTACTGAAGAGCTGCTTCTAAAGACAAGGACTGAAATCGTGGTGAAACGCGTTCTCAGGGCTGTGAAGAGAGCTACGCTCCCGGAGTGCGCAGAAGTGCGTGGCTCTCCTCAGGCACCACGCAGCAGGGACGGAAGAAGCCCTTTCACGTAGGTTACTAGCAATCAAGGTCGGTTCGGTCACATTTACAAGCACACTCTGCACCCACGTACCACGTTCCTTCCGTTCGGGAAGCTCCAGGAGGCAGGACCACGGCACCCGGCCGTGCAGCCTGCAGGAAGCCTTGCAATGGAAGGGCTGCCCCGCCCTCTCCTTAGCCAAACCCTGCCCCACCCTCCTCCTCTGGCTCTCGTTGCTGTCTCCCTTTCCCAGTTCAGCCCACCCACTTGCCCCGTCTGTCCAGCAGGTCCAAGCCGGCCACCCCGCCAGTGGTGCCGGACCCCGGGGAGGCCCCCGCGGGCCCCCTGCCGGCCAGGTGCCCTGTCGCTGCCCCAGATGCTGGGCAGCCTGCAGCGAGAACCAGAGGCCAAAGTTGCCTCTCGATCAGTTACATCTTTTCCCCTTTTTCTCCTTAACAGTCTCATGAGTGTACCCAGTGTTGTAAAATTATGCCAAAACGAAGAGCAAAGTCCTTGTCCTGAGAAGCAGGCCGGGTGAAAGGCATGAATGACGCAGGGCCAAATGATAGGACACGGGGGGAAGTGGGGACCAAAACATGGGAGGGCCAATTCAGGGCCCCAACTCACAGCAGGAAATAGAAATTGAGATTTGCAATGATAGTAATAGTAATGGCGACGCTTTGAGTGGTAATTATGTGCCATGCGATAGCATCGCTCTGATTCCCTAAGGCAGGTACTATTTATCTAACTGGAAAATGAAGATTTCTTTTAACTGTTTAGTTTAACAAATACTGCTAATGCTCCCAAAGTGCCAAACAAAATTCTCTGTGATCCTTACAACGTAGGAACTACTTTTCTCATTTTATAGATGAAGAGAATGAAGCAGTCAGGTTAAGTAAGTTGCTCTTGATCACTTGGGTAAAAAGTGGGAAAGCCAAATTTTGAACCTAGGAAGTCCAAATGACAGAGCCAAGATCTGGAACCAGGAAGCCCAACTCTGAGAGCACCAGACTCATAACTACGTGCCCTGACTCCAGAGCCTGCACGGCTGTCATGTGCAGTGACGCACACCGGATGACCACGTCAAAGATGCTCATGCTATCAACACGCACAAGTTCACCTGGCCTTTAATATCACAACAAAAAAGTGTTTTTTGAAGAATACTGTTTAAAAAAACCACACAGATTTTCCTTCAACAAACATGCATGAGTGTCTGATCATGCTGGGCACCATGGAGGCACCAGGCCAACTACAGGGCCTAAAAGAGACAAAATGAGGGAAAACAAGAAAACAGGATAGGATGTTCATTTAAATGACGGATACACTAGATTTATCAGGAGCAACAGGGCCAAATAGGCAACAGGAAAGAGGGGAACATTTCACTCTTATACAGGGAATGTATAAGAACTATAAAAATACATTTTTGGGGGCTGGACTGTCCTGCCTGAATACCATTTAGCCCTTTTTTCCTTTCCTTTCTTCTGTTGCCTTTCATTTTAGTTATAACAGTAAAACACATTGTCAAATATATATGTGTAGACATTGTTAACAATTTAAATGCCTTGGGTGTCAGTAACAGCATTAACAATAGCAGCTGTCACATACGGCGGCGTGTGCACTGGGAATAGGGCATTAGTCTAAGCACTTTACATGTGTTGACTCATTTAACCCTCCTAACGAACGACCCCATGAAGTAAAGGCTATTATGATCCTGATTTTATAGGGGAAGATACTGAACTCAGAAAGATTAAGAGAATTTGCCCAAGGATATAATGCTGAAAAGTGGAGGATTTAATCTATTAACTGAAATTAGGTTTTGGATTATTTGTATATTTACTTACCCTTTGAATCCCCTCCCTAGTAACAGTATGACTAAGTATTTCACAAGTGTGGAAATGGTATAAGGCATGTAGACCTTTGAGACTGGAATGAAAAATTGGTATAAAAGATCCCTAAAGAAAGATGAGACATTGGGAGTTAAGATTCTGAGTTTCATAATAGATTTTGCAAATCTAACTTGCATAAACATCTACTTTGGAGACAGGAGGGTGACAGTCTTTCCATTTCCTATCTCACCTTATTCTTTTAAAATACATTTTTACTTCCTGACTCCTTTATAATGACCCAAAGTAAAATAAAAATAAATAAAACCACTAAAAGTTAAAATAAGGAAAAAAAATCCTCTCAGCTACCCCCCACCCAGAAAAACAGAAAAGCATTTGTTTGGAAATCTCTTTTGTGATTGTGTGGATCATATCTATTCAAGAACAGAATATTCCCTTGAGAACCAGAAAAATAATTTGCTTTTCTCATATAGGAGATGACAAAGTCTAGTCTTTCCATTTGAACTTGGGTTTTAAACCTTAACATAATACAGAGTCTAAAAAATTGCAGCTCTCTATTACAGGGACAAATAAAATGCATTGGTAATTCGTATATTCAGTCATCTTGTTCCCTGTTAGCACAGTTCACTAATTTCTAGATGCAAGGCAGGGGCAGAGCTCTGGGATGCCCTCAAAGAGAATGCCAGGACCTCCGGACCACACCTTCCTCCAAGCCTCTCCCTGGCATTCTCCACATCCCAGTGTTCAACTTTTAAGTTTCCAAAGTGGCTCCCACCTTCTCCTCTCTTTGTTCAGGCTAGTGTTTCTGTTGAGAATCCTCCCATCTATTTCACTTATTTGCCTGTTTAATTTATTTCTGCTTCAAAACCTAGCTCAGGTATCATCTAGTTTTGGTATGTTCTTTGACCCCTTTCCTAAGCTAGCTTCATGGCAACATGCTCAAATAGGATTTTTCCCTGACCCTTAACAAGCTGTTAATGTGACTGCTTATTTATTCTTTCCCCCACTAGACTAATTCATTTACTCAACAAACATTTCTTGGGCACAGGATTTGTATTTGCCCAGGATTCTGATAAGTGTTAGGGAGACAGATAAAAGAAACTCCCTGGAGTTTCTATGATTCCTGGAGATAATGATTCTCAATAACTGTTTGTGCAAGGAGTGAATGGAACTGGGTCATTACAAAAATAGTGTAAGAGGAACAGAGGAAGATTAACAGTCACGTGGAAGTGACCCGGTGTTCCCATTTTTCCTATTTTGCACATCTGACTCTGTTGCGTAACAGCTTTCCAAGCCTCTTCTTTCCTTAAGTTTTGTTCCCTAGCCGACTCTTACTGCCGGCTTTCCTGGAAGCAGAAACTGTGTGACCCTTGGTCTTAAATTTCTCTGAGCTCCAACTTCCTCCTCTGTAAAAGGGAGGTAACAGCTACATCGCGGAGCACTGTGGGAAGAGTGATGTGTGGCTCACTTTGTAAAGTGCTCAGCTCAGAGTCTGGCTCTTAGAGAACCCTCTGCCCTGCCCTTTGTCCCCCCCTCTCCCACACCGCACCCTCCCTACCAGAGTCATCAGGGAGGCAGCGGCATGCACGATGATTTCAGGTGGTACATGGGAGCACATTTTTAGAAAGTGTTACTATTTTGATATATCAAAAATATTTAGCCATTAAACCACATAAAACTTTTGGGGTTTAAAGCTTTGGGTATATAAAAAAAAAGATGGGTTTAAAATTTTTAAATATTAGTCAATACAGTGGGAAAAAAAGAGTAGATGCCTGAGAAATACTACAGAAATGAACAATAACATAATACAAACAAAATATTTAACAGAAATCCACATGCTGCTATATTTATTATGCTTGTTCTCAGAATTTGACAAACTGACAGGCAGCCACAAATATACTATGCATTTCTCAAATGTAACCTGTCCAGTTTTGCCCCTGCTAACATAGCAAGTCAAAGAGAATTGTTTGTTTACATTTAAGCTTAATGCTCAAATTGAACTTCCAAAGAGGCCTATGTTCTCCATACTATATATCTCCCTTTCCTGCTCTGTGAAATGAGCATAGCAATAAAGTCTATCTCATTAGGTTGTCAGGAGGGTCAAATGGTAACATGAAAGAAATGTAATAATGGACACATATGTGTAAACCCTTGTCATCATTAATCCAGAAGGGACTGGCCGCCCTGCAGCTCCTGGCACTGCGAACTCGTCTCCTGCCCCTGCAGCCTCCAGAGTTATTTATCCCCTTACCCCAGTCTTCTTGCTTTTTGATATTTTGTGATAAAATGAGCCCAAAAAAACCTTCCCATCTCTGAACATGTGCTATTCAGTAATTTGGGGAGATTAGATATTCTGTTTAGTTTCCCGGTCCTTACAAACTTCTACCCCGACCGCAAACTTCTCCCTTCTTCTGCAGACTCACGTTAGAATCTGAGACATCCCTGGGTCCCTAGAGCCCACCTATCTCACTATTCTTCAGACTCGTTTGCAGTAGGGCTAATTCCCAGCCTCCCTCCGCGTTAGGCTCTATGAAAGGCTCTCACCAACCGAATCAAACCCCAACTACAGCTGTAGTTACCAGGCCCTGGATAGTGTGACCGAGATGAAGCTGTTCTCTTTACAGCGAAAGGCTATTTAGTCTTAATGATTATGTCTGCGCTGCTGGGAAGGCCAACAGGCCAAGGGGCTTCAGGAAGTGCCCGGTGGGGTCCACGCACACGTCCAGGGAACCTGCCCCTCTACCTTCCTCCGATCCAAAGTCCCTTGGGAAAGGTAGAGAAGCACCTTTTGCACAGAGAAGTAGACTCAAGAGCCAATTCATTCTCCAGGGAAACCAGGCGCACGCTGCCCAGAAGGCTGCGGCGCCCGCGTCCCAGCCCCCGCCGTCCTCAAGGCCCCAGTCGCGTTCCCCCTCCGCTCCACACTCGCCCTGGCGCAGTGAGCGACACGTCTCCCTGGCCTGGGTTCCCGGCCAGTGCCTCCCTTTTCCTCTAACCAAGCAGGCAGGTCCCGGTGTACGGAAGGGGCACTCCACCCGGCTGCAGGATCTCCAGGAGGAGCCGGGGCGCTGCGGTTCCCTCGGTGCCCCCGCCACCCGCGGCCCGAGTCCCTCCTGCCTGCGCCGCATCCTCCCCTCCTCGGCCCTGCGCGCCCGGGTCCCGCTCTGCACCACCGTCTCCTCGCCTCGCCCAACCCCAGCGCCGGCGGATGCGCCCCGGGCCACGCGCCCCGGACCCGGGCTCAGCCGCGACCCCGCGCACCCCGCGGAGCCGGCGCTTCACGCGGCGCGCGGCCCTCCCCTCCCTCCTGCCCCGAAGGGGACTCCGGACTCCCCAGGGGCGGCCCCCGCCCTTGCTGGCCTCCGGCGACCCAGCTGTCAGGAACGAAGGGCCTATTTTAAGTCCTGCCCCGGTCCCCGCCCGTCCGACTCGGGCCCCACCTTGCCAGCGAGAGCCCAGCTGATGGGAGCTGATGGGAGCCGCTCCGGCCCGGGAGGACCCTGCGCCCTGCGGGAGGTCCCGGCCGGCGTGGCGCCTCTCAGGCACGGGGGTCCCGGAGCCGGGCGCCCGCCCTGTCCCCCGTGCCCCCGTGCCTCACCTGTAGTCACCGCGGAGGACCCGCGCGCCCCTCGCCTGCAGCCCCGGACGCTCGGCCCGCGGGACACCCACAGCCCCTCTCACCTGCCGCCTCTCCGCGCTGGGACCCGGGAGTGTGCGGAAAGGGTGGGCGGACAGACCCTCGCCCTTCCGTCCGCCTTCCCGGCGGCAGATCCCAGCCTGGAACCCGCGCCGCGCCGCTCCCCGCGGACCCCTCGCTCCGCCCCGCCGCCAATCGCCGGCAGCCACCGAGAGGCCCTCGGCGGGGCTGCAGGTGGGGCGGGGCCTGCGGGGCGCGGAGGCCGCTGTTCGCTGGTCGGTCCGCGCGCGCTTCGGATGCGTTTTTGCGAGCGGAGGTGGCACCTGTGGCACCTGCCGTCGGTCCTCTGTGCTGCACACACCGACCGTCACCGGCGGCACTGAGAGTCGGGGGACCCTAAAGTGCCTCCAGGCTGGGATGTCAAACCTGAACTTGACATAGACGTAAGAAATAAACCCCCGAGGAAGGGGCACACGCGAACACCCCGGCCCACAGCCAGTCACTGTGCAAGAGCCGAGCAGGGGACGCCTGCCAGGACTTAGCCATGGGCAGCGGTCCGTCTGGGAGTCTTTTTTCCTGCAATTCCATCTGAAGCATATTCCTCAGTATATATGGAGAAGGAATTAGGATATGATAAACACTATGATTTCAATTCTATTTTTTAAAGCCACTATCTACCATTTTAAGGAAAACTTTATGTTAAAATCATTTTCTGATGTTAACCAAATTCTCATTTTTGGTTCTTATTTAATAAGTGATTGGCATTGTAAAGATAGCATAAATACATTTCGCTCTGCCTAAGTTGAGATTTAGTAAATGCAACACCCAGGTTTCTACAACAAAAAGCCATTCCAGAGAAGACATAAATGAAGATGGGATCAATTCAGTTCTAAGACAGATATTAGTTTACTGTGCAACTGCTAACTTTTTAACAAACTGCTTATTTAATCAGTTCTCGGCATCTGTATCTTAGCTAGTGTTGAAAAGATCAAAAACAGCAGTTCAATGCCTAATTTGCTAGCGAACTATGGTGCTGTCTGTATATGCTGTTTGTGTTCATCAGGTATGGGCTGAGTGTATTCATCTACAAAGCAATGAAATGTTGAGCAAAGTTCAAGTTCGTCCTCTTTTGTGACTGCTGTGTTGTACATCATGAGAGCTTGAGAAGAGCTGGAAGCAGTGTGGATGGTATAAGGCCACTAACTGATGACCCTTGACCTCCTGTGCTACAATCAAAAACTTGAGCCAGTGATGGCTACCTGAACCACCAAGTGATCTTCAAGTAACCCACTGTTTGAAAGGGTGGGAAGAAGCTCTAACCAGCAACATGAATATTATCAAATTCATTTTAATTTATCATCAGTTCATTCACTGGCTCTGGAGCAAATAACCTGGGTCTGAACCTCAGAGCTACCACCTAACAGCTGTGTGAACTTGGCCACGTCACTTATGCTCTTAGTGACTCCGTTTCTCCATGTGGAAAATGGAGAATGTTTCTTGATACGGTGTTTTCCTGTCTTAAGTTAGTTTCAGGCAGTTCTACAAACTCAATAACGGAGGAAGGTAAAATGTTTACAACTGAGAGAAAAAGCTTACAGAGAAGTTAGAATTTACTACCATTTTGACAAAGTAAAACTGATTGAACCCTCCACTCTAAAATTACATAAACATTGGTCCTAGGTATGGTTACTGGTTTTGTTGTTAAGAAAAGTCTACATAAAAAAATATTCCCTAAGTATATTCTTTTGAGCTAATCCTAGTCCTTGGAAGCAGAGTTCTGTGCTCCAGTAAGTTTGGAAAGTACTATGCTAACAGTTACTGTGGGGTTCCTCAGAGGCTCTGTAAGCTGGGCTGCCCTGTACAGTATTTCTCTATGATCATGCACCCTTTTTGAAGTAACCTCCCTCAGGTCTAATGATCAGGAGAACATCCATTACCAGTGAATGCCTGAGGAGGAAAACAGAATAATTCAAACACTGTATGACAGTGCTGTGAAGTTCCTTTGTGTATACATCATCATTACGAAGTTTGATAGTGATGTTAGTAGGCTTTCACATATATTTTTTTCCTTTGGTAGACATTTAACATTGGGTTCATTTTACAATTAATAATTATTATAATTAGTAAAAAGACTTGAGGTTACAAAACACCTTAACATGTATTATGCTACTTGATACTAAAAGAAGCCAATCATATAGGTATGATCTCCATCCAATGGGAGAGGAAAATGAGGTTCAGAGAGGTTAAGTGACAAGTTCAAAGACACAGAGGAAAAGTCATCAGATGGGAGCATGAACTGCTTTTCTGGCTTCAAATTCAATACCACCTCTTCCACAGGTCCTCTCCCTTTTCTTCTGAGCATTTTCTTTACTAAGACTGATTACTGTTTTTCTGCCTACAATGTAGCTAACCCTAAATGGCATGCTTAGTCACAAAATTATGACTTTTTAAATAATGACTATAAAAGTAATGCTCTTTTTAATCATAATTACATGAGCCTTTATAAACTTCTAATGTCACCATCATGATCTTCTCCTGTATCAGTTTGAATTTGACTTATGTGAGAAACTGAGTAATACCATGAATTGTATTTATGGTTGAGTCTCTTTAGAATTATGTTCTCTAAATGGGCTACTATTTATTACTGGCACTAGAAAAAATGTATTTGAATAGATCGCTCACCATCTCCATTTCACACATGCTGAAACAGCTAGAAACTGGATCTCAAAACAAAATCAAACTACATCTAGAATCTTAGAAGATCCGACTTTAGTGTCCAAGATTGGGCTGTCAGAGGCTGGACTCTGAGGTTTTGTCAGGAGGTGAGACAGGCGAGCAGTGCCCAGGCCACAGGTGAGGTGGCTCAGAGGAGAGAGTGCACAGGGAGTGTTCACATCCAGCACCCAGCCTGAGCGGCTGGCGTTGTCTCTCTGGTCTGGAAATGGCACTACATGAAGACAGCTGACCAGTCGTATCCATGAGGGCCTCTGCCTCCCTTCCCAGCTCAACCAACACTCAAAGCACGTCAGCCGTACTCCTCTGTTCGGCCCATATTTGGACCTGCTCAGCACCCACGCTGCCCCTGCTAGCTCCCAGTGCCATGGTCTTCCCTACTTTGGTGCTTTTGAACACACTGTGCCTATTTCCTGGAAACCCTCGCCACAGCTCTGCCTATCAACTTCACCTCTTGCTCATCTTTCCAGACCCAGCTCACATGTTACCACTTAAGCTCTTTTCACCACTTTTCCAGCTCTTCCAGCTATTTTTGTTTTCTTGGTAGCCTGGGGACATGGGATGGTGGGGAAGTTCAAAGAAGCATGGAGAAAGAGAACTAGCACGTTTTGGACATGAAACTTAGTTTAGTACTTACAACCACTCTATGAGGTGGATGTTTTTATCCCCATTTTCAGATGAGAAAACAGACTGAACAAGTTGCAAAAGACAGAATCAGAATTAGGACTCAGGTGCACATGATTTCCAAGCTTCCCCGATTCTGTCCCCTCATTAGACTTGCCCCATTTGGGCCCCAGAAGTGCACGACAACACATTGTTTCGGCCGCTATTAGACTTTGAGCTCCTCAGTAGCCTGTCTGTCGTTATCTGTGTTCCAGGCATTTGCCATAGCACTTGGCACATAGGTAGTCAGTAGACATATGTTGAATGAGTGAATAAACAAATGAAGAATGCCTTGTTATTTGCCTATTGTAACAAATACCATCTGTGCTTGAGTTATTTGTTAAATAAAATTACCTGTAATTTGTCCCTAACCATATTTTGTGTATTCTCTCTGTCTTGTCTAAAGTTAATTGTGATTAGGTGTTCAGTTATAATTTTGATGCCCAGAGAGATGATCTGTGATTTAGTCCGCCAGGCTGCCAGCTACTCTAATGCTTTGCACAACTTGTGTTTGAACAGAGACTGACATTGATTTGGTATTGCCAGATAATGCAATGGCATGTTGGTTTCAGAAAATATCAAATTACTCTAAAAGCAAACTTTACCCTTTGCTGCATTCCTCGGAGAGTTGCAAACTTATTCAAGTCAGTCTTAACTTTATATTTCCTTTATCTGGAAAAATAAAATGAAAGAACTTATTGCCAAAAACTAGACATGTTTAGTGAGAAGTATCACATTAAAATATATGTTTTCCAAATGTTCAAGAGGTGGAATGTGTGAAGTTAAACAGTTGGTTTCTGATTTCTGGAATCAGACACCCTGGGGTTTGAATACCAGATCTGATGCTGACTAGCTAATAATTAGTTATTAGTTGTACAAAAACTAGGCAAATATTAACTTTGCTGTGCCTTCAGTTTCCTCATCTGCAATTTGGGGTAACAAGTGCACCCTTTATAGAGTTGCTTAAAAAAAAAGGAATTAGTTAAGGCACTTAAATCCTATATCCTTTTTCACATTGAAAATGCTGATACAGTCACATCATTTGTTAGTGAATAATTCTTACAATTACCCCGAAACTTTGTTCTCTCCCCCTGGACCTGTTTCCTCTCCTTAGTACAAGAAGGCAGGTTGTGTCCCGTGTAACCTTAATTTCTTGCCCAGCTTCTGCATATTTACTTCTTTTTTCTCCTGTTACTACCCCAAAACCCCAGTTAGCTGTCTTTTTCCTTCTGAAGAGATGAAGGCTAGGAAACGACTCTTAATGTGCTTCCTAATTTTCACAAGGCCAAATCAGAAGCACCATTTACAGGGTCTCAGGCCAGCACTAGCGTTTGGGGTTGGGTGTAGGAGGCGGGTGGTCACACCTGGGCTGCGCCACAGGCTCCCAGAGGCCTCGCAGGGGGAGGTTGCTGTTCCTCCAGACGGAGCTCTGCAGGGCTTTGTCGACGTGTATTTGCTGAACAGATGAATGACGGGATGGGTGGGTCAGTCCCCGATGCCTCTCTGGTTTGGGAGAAGTTGCAATGCTGAGTCACGATTTTCTTAAAGATAAGAATGGAAGTTTATCAAACAAAACCAGTTCAGGCTGAAATACCATAAAGACGACTTTGGAGCTTATGGGTCTTAAAATTACAGCCTGAGTTACTGGCCTTATCTTACTTCAGCCCAGAAGGGGGCTGATCCCAATCTGTATGGGACACTATGAAGGTAGTCTGTCATCTGTGCCATTTTACGCGGCTGCCGCTGGCCGAGGGGGTCTGCCCTGTGTCGCCCCGGGGGGCCAGTGCTGCTCCAGCCCCGGCTCTGACGCGGCTCTCAGCAAAGCAGGGCCCTGGGCCCTGCTCTCGGGGGCGGCCATCCTGCCTTGTGAGCCTGCGACAGCCCGCCAGCATGGGACTGCAGACGTGCGGCTTGGGAAGAGCGAGCAGCATCTCAGGGGGCTGTTGAGGCGAAATCGGACTGGTGGGGGTCCGACTTGACCGCCCCTGGCATACTGCCCTCGCCTGCGGCGTCTCTCCCTGCGGACTCCGCCTGCGCACAGGCAGCCCTCTGCTGACCCCGTCTCCTCCTTCAGCAACCCTGGGCCTGTCTCTCTTCTCGTCCTGACTTACGGGGCATTTCCTGGTACCTCCTTAGTGCTCAGTGCCGGGGACAGAGCCGTGAGTGAGAACACACACCCTCTGTCCTTGTGGGTTTATCACTTGGGAGAAGGAAATACTTTCACCCAGCGTGACACAGATGAGGGTGGCAGCGCCAGGGAAGGACAGCGCTGAGGGTGTGTGTGAGGATGGCTGGCCAAGGCGGCGGTGGCCTTAGGTCATTTCTGTGCCCCTGTGGAGCCCCTGCTCGTGGCTGAGGCGGGATATGAGCTGGCGCTCCTGGCCCAGGAGGAGGCAGGTGCGTTTCTGGTGGGGTCATTGCCTAGGTGATGACAGGGCACCACCCTGCTCTCTGCTCCTTCCCAGTGGTGAACAAGCCCATGTACAGAAGGAGATGAATGCAGGGCCCTGACGCCAGTCCTGTCCCCAGTGAGAGCTGGCTGGCTGTCGTGTCAGGGCCCTGGGAACTAACACGTCTCACAGCAAAGAGCTCCACTCATGTAGAGACAGTCAGTCCAGTCTCCTTCTGTCTGATTCCTTAGGAACAGAGGAGAATCCCATCCTATCCCAACACCTCAGACTTTTTACCAAAGGATTTAGGCTTTTCCTGTCCTGCCTGAGGCCAGCCACATCCCACAAACCGCATAGGACATGGCTGGTTCCACCTGGAGTGGGTGACCCAGCTTGAAGGGATCTCTGACACCAGGTTCCCTGCTGCTGATCGAGGCTGGGCAGGAGGGCATCTGCTAGGCAACTTTCTGCAGAGAGTTTGGGGGAAGAAGGTTCTGGCTCCTGTGATGAGCAGGACCGTAAGCTGGAGAGAGCGTCTGAGTCAGCAGGCATGAGCCTGGGCCTGTGCGTACTACGTCTTGAGAAGGACATGGTACATGGAGCACAGAGCTTCCTTTAAATCTTAAACAAACAAAAAAGTGGGCAAGTCAACTTGAAACAGATTTACAGTCAGCCCCCTAGTTCCCTCCTAAACTTGTGTCGACATATTGCAGACGTAGCACATTAGGAAAGATGTGTTGCAATATTCCGCAATATTTAATGTGTAAAGGACAAAGTTACACTTCAATCCCAGGTTCTGGGCTTTGTGTTTTTAATGTAACCAGTGTTCAAGCTAGCAGTTTGGTTTATAACACAAAGGGATAATCCCATCAGATAGACCTGGCTATTCCTAGTCAGAGGTATGAGCTAGTTTGCCAGGATGATCATGACATGTGGCTTCCAAATATAAATTCCAAATATTCTCATCAAACTGAGTCTTCTGTTCATAAAGGCATTATGTTGTTATCCTTGCCCTCACTTTAAAATCATCCCACTCCATACGGTCCCCCACTCTTTACCTAAGCACACCCCTCTTTAGGTCGGCCTTAGCCAGAAGAGTAACTGGAAGGGATGTGAGTGACATTGCCATATGGTCCTACTTTCCCCTTTAAGTATCCTCTGCTCCATGCCTGTCCACTGTCCTGTTTCCTTTTTCTTTAGGGAAAAGAAAGAACATTCTGTCCAAGCAGGAAGCTGGGCTCCTGCTGTTGTGTCCCAATTTCCGGTCACCCCAGCAAAACTTAATGCCCTTTCTCTCGTGTTATCAGAGACTTGCTCTTATTAAGATGCCAACAGACAATATTTAGAGCAAGTGGGCCTTCAGGCAACAGCTAAGCCAGCACCCACAGAGAGTTACCCCCTCTGCTTGCTTGCAGAGCAAGCCCTGAAAAGCTCTGTACTGTTGCAGGTGGCCTGGGGGAGGCATCGCCCTTTTGGAAGTGGTTCAGCACAAAAGGTGGATGTTTGGCATCTGTCTATGATGTGTCTTCAGCTTCTGCCCCACGGGAGGTGGTGGTGGTGGGGATACCACACTCATGCTCTATCCTTCACTGTCAAAACCTACTTAGAGGAGGAGGCTGGACGAGCCCCTGCCGTTAGGGTGCAGGACTCGAGGTACTCTCCTCTGTTTATGAAGCACCAGCTTGTTGAACACTTACATCCTGGGTAATGTCTGAGATAGAGAAAAACCAGACCTTCTTTGTCCTTAGAAGTGTGCAATCCAGAGGAGGAGGACACATGTGTGAAAATACTTACTCTACCCAAGAGAAACTGCTGGCGGGGTGGAGAATAGTGTTGAGCAGATTTGGAGCCACAGAGACCTAGGCGGCCGTGGCCCGGGGCAGGGGCCCTCTGCTGGGCCACATCTCAGCACCTCCCGGAGGCAGGGCCTTGTGTCACTTACACCTGTTCTCTGGCATCTGAAGGGGGCTTCTTTCCTGAAGATGTTTAATATTAGCAGAATAACAAAATAGTCTTTAGGCCAAAGGGCCTAGAACCTCTAATTGTGGAATTTCAGGTACCAAGAAGGATGCGCTGGGTCCCTGGAGTCCCTAATTGCTGATAGGGCACAAGCAGGTCTGTTCCAGGGTTATCTGGGGCATGGGGTAGAGCAGGAACTCCCAGACTCCACTGTGAGAAGCTGACTGTGTAAGGCCAGGTGTGGCCCTTGAGTCAGTATTTTAATCCCAGACCCCAGGCCATTTTAATATATGGCCAAGTTTGGGAAGTGCTTTTCTCTCTCTTGAAATGCTTGAAATGTCACCGGGTTGGGCCATGTCTGTTTGGAATCCTTTCCTGGGATGCCAGCTTGATGTCACAGAATGATTTGGGCCCACTCAGGCTGGGTTCCTCGCTAGTCATTGTCGATTCCCTGTTACCTGCATGCTGCTTGCTCCAGAATCCTGGCCCATGAGTTTCAGCCAGAAGGAACCAATGGGCATGAGGCCTGGGACCAGGTCAATTTTTTACAAAGCAGGGTCCTTGCATGGCCACCTGACCCGGGGTAGTTGTGAAAAATTTCCTAATCCCGCCCTAGGCCTGTTGAATCTGAATGTCTGGAATGAGCAGGAATCCATTTTAACAGGTTCAGTCCCTAATTAATAGGCTCCTCAAGAGGCTCTTGCTCCTGTGAAGACTGAGAACTTTTAGACTAGCTCACCCACTTGACGGCTGTGTGGGGAGGCTGGCGGGTCCAGGAAGGCCAAATACAGTACCTGGGGGTGTGGGACAATTCACCAGTGTGTGGAGGACCGAGAGGGCCAAGCAAGGGGAGTCACAGAGGAGGATATTCTCAGGGGGCATGGGGAGGGTGGAGAGGTCCCTGAGGTATGGACTGGTCAGGGGGCTTTCTGAGCAGGAGGACCCTGGTCGTGGCTCTGGCACTAGTATCTCCAAGGAAATCGGGGTCCAAGGCAGGTTCCCAAAGGAGCATGTAGGTGGAAGGAAGGGGAGGACTAGCTGTGAGCTCTGGGGTCGCCGTGGCCCCAGGTGAGTGCCTGAGCACAGGACTCCTCTGTGCGGGGCTGAAATTGATCCGCAGGTGGGGAGTCAAGTGGCCACTCTGAGGGAAAGGGAGGGGGTGACAGTTGCATTAACCCCCAGCCACAGGGGTGGCCGGGCACCCTAGCTGCTGGGAGAAGCCGTGTGCCGGGCCTCCGGGTCATCATCCAGGGTGCCGTTTCTCATACTCAGTCCCCAACGGGAATGACTGTAAGAAAACAGAACCCTGAGCGGTTGCAAGAAAACATTCATTTCTGTTCTCATAAGATTATTTGCATGACTCTTGCCCACAATAATAGCAAAAGGACATGAAGTAAAAGAATGTAAAGGACACTATTAACTTCAGTTAAAACAATCCAGTTCTGGAGGTGCTTTTTAAAAAATTTTATCAGCAATTTCTGTTGTGTGAATTGGAATAAAGAGCCAATTTTTAAAATGTTAAATTGAGTAAAAAGGATGAACTCACTGTCTCTTCCTGCATGTCTGCTGTATGAAGGCATTTTACAGAACTTCTGCATCCCAAATATGCATGTCCTTTCATTTGTAAAAATTTATTGCCTCTTTATTCTAAGATACAAATTTCTAGCCTTATATAAGCCTCAATTTAATAGAGTATAATGTAATACCATATGGTATGATACAATATATAATAGCATATACATTATATACCTGTATTATTAGATATGCACACACATATATTATATAAGCGATTTTATATAAATACATAAAAGCTCCCATCAAAGTGACACGAGGGTCTGGTTCCTCTCCTTCAAAGTGACCCAGTTACTTCTAAGTGTGTCCAAAGCAGACACCTTGCACATGCCCACAGACCAGTTGCTGTGGTTGGATGCTGTCACCACCCCGCCCTGGCCACCCTTCTTGGGTGCCACACCTGTGCAAGGAGCCTCCTGGGAAGGCTGGGAGAGGGACATGTTGGCCTGCAGCGCAGTGGCCTCCGAATGCCCAGGCGTCTGCCAGGGCCTGGATGGGCTGGACCAAGGTGAGGAGAGGGGCTGCTCTGCCCCTTGGGTGGGAAATAGAGACCATGTGGGCCCCATGCCCTTCTTCTCCTGGCTTGCCTCTCACCTCTGGCAGAGGCTTCCCCACGAGCTACTGGCAGGAACTGAGCGGGGAGCAGGAACTGAGCAGCAGCCACCAAGCCCGAAGTGGGCCTTCCCCAGCCGCTGGCCCATGCGGGGCTGTGCTCAGCACTGAGAATAGCGGTGTTTCCTACGTGGTTCCCGAGCAGCTCCACGGGGCCCGGCATCGCACTCCTGCAGTCTGCGAGGCGAGCGCTGCAGGTAGGCGAAGGTTTTGCCTCTGTGTGGGGTTGGGAGGGAAGTAAGTGTGTTGGGCATGTTTAGGACGCTCACATTTGTGACCTGAATTTTGTTCTGGCATCTGGAAGATTATCTGTTTTTATTGCTTTGGGAAACACCAAGACCTGATATTAACCTTTGATTTACCGTCACAGAGAGTGGCTCGTGTTACGGCCTATCACCCCCTCACCAGTGAGTATGGTGACTAGGACTCGGCGCTGACAGGGACACTGCAGGGACTGGGACCTGTTTACTGAGAGGGGGCTGGAGAGAATGGCATCACCAGGCCTCAGGCCTGCAGCCTGGGAAGCTGAGGCCCCTGGGCAGCTGCCTCTGGGTAGAAAGCTGCTCTGCCTTCCTTTCTGGGCACCCGAATGTTAAAAGCGCAGGTGGGACTGAGGGGCGGCTGGTGGGGGGAGCTGGCTCCTTGTCCTGGCCTCAGGCTAGTGCCTGTGGGGGTCTCCATGGCCCCCCACCACTATGACCTCAGTTTCTGTCCCTCTAAGGATCAGGGACAGATCCTCACACCACCCATCCTCCTGCACTAAAGCTCAGGCACAGCTCTGCTCCCAAGTTAACAGAAAACAAGATTCATGGCTCCTGGAAAGGAGGGATGATACACAGCTCTGTTCTTATGTTTAAAAAATAGAGCACTTTTTGCTCTCCTGACAAAGAAAACATACAGAATCCCTTGATTTGCAGTGTTTTCCTTTACCTCGTCATCCCTCTCATACAACCACTAAAAGAAATTTCGAGATTTTCTCTATCAATAAAAGCTTTACCTGAGAGCTTGGCCTTTGTGGTAAAGATGCCTCAAAAAGGCGGCAGTGGCATTTCCAGGAAGCCATCGAGGCCCCTGCATGGCCCCTTCTGTGGGGGCGCTGGCAAGGACACTAGTGTGCGTGGGGAGAAATGGAAGAATCTGGGCACTCTGTGAGCTGGCTACCTTTTACCTCCCTCCTTTGCTAAGTGAAAAATTGAAGTTTTTCGTTGGTTCAATGACTATTTCTTAACACATGTGTCTTCCCTATGACATGGCACAACGTAGACATGAGGAAGGAGCTCGTGATCTAGTGGGTGGCAGACACAAGCGGGATTTCCAGGTGGTAGTGAAGGGACGGTGTGCCGAGTGGGAGATATGTACCCACAGCCCAACACTGAGCCTTACGTGGGGAGGAGGGTGCGAGGGGACTTCCTAGCCTGAGTTCTTAGAGCTTCTCTGACACAGTACCACAGAGAGGGTGGCTCACTAACAGCACAAGTTTACTCCACAGTTACGGAGGCTGCAGGATCAGGTGCCAGCACAGTCGGGCTCCGGTGAGCATCCCCTTGCAGCCTGCAGGTGGCCAGCCATGATCTCTTATGACAGAAGGAGCTCTCGAGAGACTGTAGAGGCACCAGGCCCATTTATGAGGTCTCATGACCTCATTGCCTCCCAAAGGTGATTAAGACCACTCTGGGGGTTAGGGTTTCGACATATGGATTTTGGGAAGACAAACACGTAGTCAACAGCACCAAGTCTCAATCATGACAGATGGGGACCTGAGGCATTGCAGTCTTGGGGACAGTGAAGGGCTAGTGGGGAATCCAGAGGAAGTTCTCCTGTGAGACCAGAGTTCCATAGAACAGATTTCTCTACAAGAACCGAGTTTTGGTTTTAATTCAGAGTAATACTTTTTCTTGGGAGCACAAACCAGAATGTGTCTCAGTTGGACATACTTTAAAGATTTCTTTAAAATAGATGAGGTGAAGTTGGATTCTTAGTGATTGGCAAGTGAACTACATCTGAGAAAGCCTTGTCCCTGGGATTAGTGATTGCCAGATTAAAGTGAGAAAATCAGTATGATGGCAACAAAGAGACTGGATTCTGTTGAGGAATAAAGTGCATGAGCACTTTTGCAGAAAACTTTTTTCAGTGCACAAACTACTCAGTAGTAAGAGTGCTCTCCATGCACGACTCCCTTCCTGTCTGCCCCCAAAGCGCTTTTCACGTACATCCTCTTGTTAAATCTGCTGATTCTACCGAGCAGCATCCTGAAACAAGAACCCACATACGCTGCTTATTGGCTGCTCATTATGGGCTGGGTGCCATGAAGCACTTGCCTACCGCTCTCACCCTCACGCGGCCCAAGCTGAGCTCCAGGTCCCACGGCGCTGGCGAGGGAAAGCTCCGAGCCCGCTCAGCCGGAGCGCACCCCTGCCTCTTCCATCCCACAACTAGGTCTTTGATATTTTTTTTAATATCCCTTATCCCATCACATCCCAATTATTTTGAATATTTTATACACATTCCTCCTTCATTAGTTGTTACATCAAATGCACCTTATTAGTTTAAAGAGGCTTCTAATACAGTATCTCAGAGGAGTCTCGTAATCATGGAAAAATTCTGGGAATCATGGAGAACTGCCTTCTGCAGTGGCTCTGGGGGAGCCCATGGGGCTTGTTGACTGCTTCCATCTCTGCTAAGTGAGCAAGCTATTTTACTTCTTGGAGCTTCCGTCAGTAAAATCAGAGCATGGTGTACCTCCTGAGGTTCTCTAAGGGTGGAAAAAGACAGTACTAAAATGAAATAAAATAGTGTCTGTCATACCAAAAACACTCAGGAAACATTAGATTTTAAAGATTGTTACTGCAATCACGGATTATTTTTGCTTCCTCACATTTGCATTTGCAACTAATGTTGCCTAAATCTATTCTCTCTCGCTTGCTATGTATCTATGTCTATATCTATAGATAGAAAGATGAATATATAGCTATAATGTCCCATCTTTCCCATCATTTGCCTCTAAACTTTCTATTCACCTACAGGACCCAACTCAAGGGTATTTTCCTCCTTGAAGTCTTCCTGGCCCACACACCCTTTGTGTCACAACTATGCTTCGCTGTATCAGCTTTAATATCACTCACTGTATTCATTCCAGTTAGTTGTATTATCTCCCTAATAACTATGGGCTCATTAAGATTAGGGACCATGTCTTATTTGTCTTTTTAATCTCAGTACATTGCTTCCCTGTTTCCAATTAATTTCAGTTAATGAACAGATGACTGACTGAATTAACAATGGTAGAGGGATGATATTCATTTTTTAAATAATGTCTAAACATCAGAGCAGGAAGAGATTTTAAAAAATAATTTAGTCCATTCCCATCACCCCTTCCTTCACAGATGAAGAAACTGAGGTACACAGATGTGTGGCTTGCCCAGGTCACACTGACAGTGAGTGGCTGCGCTCAGCAGCAGTGCTTGGTTCTTGGCAATCAGAAATAGTTGTTGAACAAGAAACCAAAATACAAACCCTGTCATTTTTTGCTATGTTTCATCCCTTTTCATCATTTCACATTGTATCAGTGACGATGCTTTCAGCTACAACTAACAGAAAATGCAACTCAAAATGGCTTAAATAATAAAAGCTCCTATTGGCTCCTGTAATTGGAAAATCTGGAGGCAGGGTGGATGTCAGGCATGGTGTGATTCAGCTACTTAGTAATATCATGGTTTTCTTTATGTTTCCATGTTGCTTCCCAAAGTATCAGCTCTATGCTAATGCTGGCTTTTTCTTAAGGCCCTAGGGCAGCTTCCCATGACCCTCAGGGCTACATGCTGTGACATCCACACCCAGAAAAGGGAGAGGGACAGCGAAGGAGTAGCTCTCTCCTAGTCACTAAAACTAAGCCCTTGACTTTATTCTAGAAAATAACAAGTAATTTCCCTATTCTTGAGTCAGTCAGCCTTGCCAGAGGAACCCTGACTGGTTACCAGTCAGAGCCTCCTCTCTATATCTTTGAGTTAGGTTAACCTGGGTCAAACACATGGTTGCTACCAGTGAAGACATGGTGGACTGGAGACCATTACTATGCCAGTTGTGAACTTTATTTTCTAATGTCTTTTGAGTTCTTTTAGCTGTTCATACACACAAAGTATTAGGAAAAGAGTTGAAGAAATGCATGCCAGGGCAAATCTATAATAAAAAGTTCGGTGAATGATTGTATTGGGTGTTCCAGTTATACTGCTGCATAACAAACTCTCCTTAAATTTAATAGTTTAAAATAAAAACAATTTATTTTGCATGGAATTTGCTCATCAGGAATGACTCATGTCTGCTTTATAGAGCATCACCTGTGAGAATCTACTTCCAAGATGGCTCAGTCACTAAGACAGCGCACTCTCTCAGCTGAAAAGCTGGTAGTTCAACTGGGCTGTTGTCCGAGAGCTTTAGCACCTCTCCACGTGGGTCTCTCACACGGACCTGCTCATGAGTCCTCATGGCCATGCTGACAAGTTTCCAAATGTGAATGTGCCAAGGGGTGGAAATTGGAAACTGCCAGTCTCTTAAGGCAGGTTCTAGAGAAAGGCAAAGTATCACCTCCACCATACTCTACTGGTCAAGAGCCTTACCCTTGTCTTTTTAATGACAAAAGTATCAAAACTTTGAGACCATAGTGAATCTAGCACAATGAGAATGAATTGGGTTTATAGGAATAAGAAAAATTATCTTCAGTACAGTTAAATTTGTAGTATGTTTTCAGTAGATTTCTACTAAACAATAGGTTTAAAAATAGTGCTCAAGAGCCATTATTTCCAGAATGGCAACTTGATCTGCTCTGCAGAGAAACAGCCATACTGACTAGAACCACTATTTTTTAAAAATCAACAATTGTAAGTCTCTGGAAATGTCCTAAAATCATACATTAAGCAAAGAAACACCTACTCAAGAAAATCCACTAAATCTTGGTAAGCATAGCAAGAGCCTATGGCTTTTGAGCCATGACCTGCTCATCCCACTTCCCAGCTCACCATGACTAAAGCCCCACTCTGGGGGCTGTTTCTAGGAAAATGGGGCTCCCTCTTTCCTCAGATCAAGTTAATGGATATCATTGCTTATGAGGAGGGCAGGTTGCCAGTGTTCCTCATCACTCCTGACTCTAAGTTGCAAATGCTAAACTCCTTGTAAGTACGACCAAGAGGTCAGGGTTCCTTCTTCCATCCAGCACCCACTCTTAAGACATCTATTTACACCAGCTATGGTAGCAAGAATACTGGGGCCTGATTGTCCTCACACCAGCTCACTCAGAGAGCAGACGTTCCATACCAGGAGAGGCGAGTAGACACCAGAGGCTATCGCCCTCATTCAGCACTCTGCTCATAAGCCAGGGGTGTCACTCAGAGAGAAGTAGACAGCTATCTCCTCCCCATTCCAGAGGAGGGACTCAGATTTTGCCTAAGGAGAAAGGCATTCCATAAGAACAGCTCAGAATTCTTCCTAGAGGAACTAATTTTATTTGAAACACACTTTGGGGAAGTTCAAACCCAAACACTCTTAAAACCAGTGGAAGTTTTGGTGGTAAACAATTAACAGGAGGCTGATAGCTTTATGAAGGGAACACATTAAACTGTAGGCCAGCTGGTTTACCAAGAGAGCTAGGGAAACAGACAAATGAGAAGATCCTTTCTGGGGTCAGAGTAGACCTCAAAGGTGGGCTTCAAAGACTGCTCCTGCAAAGGAGCCTGAATTTAATTGGATCATACTGTGGAACAATGCATGCTCGAGGGCATCGTCAAAACAATAGAATAAACAGCCGACCATTAGCAGGCCTCACATCTGCGTGTGAGCCGAGGCAGATAACTTTACAGAGAAACCCGGGAAAGATACAGCCAAGGGAATCGCGTTGAAACTGCTTCCCCGTCCCCCCCCCACACCCGAGTGAATGTGTGCGTGCCCAACATGGTGCCATCTGAGGAATCCCAGACTTCAACATATTCAACAAAGTCTAAACAAATAAACAAGTGAAAAATCAGGAAAATAAACACTAGGGAAAGGGGAGAACCCTATTTTACATAAAATATCCAGTTTTTAACAAAAAAATTCTGAGACATAAAATATGAAGGAAAGTATGACACATACACAGGAAAAAAGGCAGACGAGAGAAGCTGCCTGTGACGGGGTCCAGATGTTGCGTTCATCGGGCAAAGACTTCAAGCAGCATCAACTATATTCCAAGAGCCAATGAAACCATGTTCAAGGAGATCAAAGATGTGATGACAGTGTCTCATGAAACAGAATGTTTAAAAGAACTGAATGGAAATTCTGACAGCAAAAAGGAATTGAAACGAAAAATTCAGTGGAGGGGCTCACAGTTTGTTTTAACTTGTGTAAGAAGGAATTAGTGAACTTGGAGATATCTCAACAGAGATTATGCAGTATGAATAACAGAGAAAAAAGAATGAAGGAGAAAAATGAAAGCAGCCTCAGAGAAATGTGGGACACTCCTGAGCACGTCAGCATGAGTGTAATAGGAGTGCTGGAGGGAGAGGAGGCCCAGAAAAGGGGAAGGAAAAATAAACAGTTGAGGAAATAATGGCTGAAACTTTACCTATTGATGAAAAATATTAACCTGCACATCTAAGGAGGTCAACAAACTCTGAGAAAGTACAAAGAGATCCACACCAGGATATTTCATAATAAAAATCCTGATAGCGAAAGACAAACTTCTGAAAGCAAGAAAAAAATTATTCATTATGTATAAGGGGAAACTAATTAGATTAATAGCCCATTTTCCCATCAGAAACACTGAAGCCCAGAAGGCAGTGGATAACATGATCAAAGTGCTCAAAGGATAAGAATGCCAAGCAAGAATTTTATATTCAACAAAACTATTTTTCAGACATGAAGATGAAATAAAGAC
The DNA here is from genome assembly GCF_040802235.1 of Manis javanica. Classification (NCBI taxonomy): domain Eukaryota; kingdom Metazoa; phylum Chordata; class Mammalia; order Pholidota; family Manidae; genus Manis; species Manis javanica. Next base: position 182,867 of record NC_133170.1, on the reverse strand, counting down.
ATTCCTAGTGAAATAAAAACTTTCCCACTTTGGAAAAGTCTGGCAGTTCTTCGAAAAGTTTAACAAGGAATCACCATATGACATAGCAATTCCACTCCAGTGAAAATATGTCCATTCAAAACTTGTACACTAATGTTCATAGCAGCATTATTCATAATAGCCAAAAGTGTCAACAACCCAAATGTTCATCAACTGATGAGTGGAAAAAGAAAATGTGCTCTGTTCATGCAATGGAATGTTATAGGCCAAAAAAAGAAGTATTGACACAGGCTACAATATGGATGAACATTGAAAACATTTTGCTAAGTGAAAGATACCAGCCACAAAAACATACATACTGTGTGATTTTATTTATATGAAATGTCCAAAAAGGCAAATCTATAGTGAGAAAACTGGTGGTTGCCGAGGGCAGTGGATGGAGGTGGAGGTTGAGGATGTTGGGGGAAATGGTGAGAAACTGCTAAGGCATATGGGGTTTCTTTGAGGGGTGATGTAATGCTCTAAAATTGATTGTGTTGGTTGCACAAGTGTGTGAGTACACAAAGAACAGTTGAATCGTATACTTTAAGTGAGTTGTATCGTATGTGAATTGTATCTCAATGAAGCAGCTATTTCTTCACTTAATAGCTAATTCTCTGGTAACACCCAAGAAACTTTTTTATGACATTAATGGAACTTTATGCTTGGCTTATAATCTTCAGAACAAGTTGAATGTGGGCACAGGTGAGACATGCAGCTCTGCTAAGCTTGGGAGTCAGACGGAGGCTGTGAAGAGAAGAGGAAGGGGAGAGGATGTCGGGAACGCACCTGCAGTCTAAGGGGTTCCAGAGGGACCTGAGGGTCAGGTCTTCCCTCTCCCTCGGGGTCACCTTCTTTAGCATTGTTGGGTAGGCGCGGAGGAGCTGACTCATGTCCGTTTCCAAGTGGTCCACTTGTCCACTAATCCTTCAGGATTCGTGCTGTAGCTGCCCCACAGCTCTTGGCCACAAGCTACTGACCACTTTGCTGCTCTTTGCAGCCCCAAACTCGAGGATTCCAGTCAAATGTTGCCACCTTCACAAGGGCACTCCCGGGGCTGCTACAACAAATTGCCACATACTGGGTAGTTTAAGACAACTGAAATGTATTCCCCGCCAGTCCAGCAGGCCAGAAGTCTGAAGTGAAGGTGTGAGCAAGGCCGGTCCTTCTGGAGGCACGGAGCCAGCCACGCCTCTCAGCCTCTGAGGCCGCACGCAGTTCCCCACGGTCCCTAGCTGTGCGCTTCTCCAATCTCGGCCTCCACTTGGCCGTTTCCCCTTCATCTCTGTGTCTTGCCCCTTTTGGTTTCTTGTACAGGGCACTAGTCGTTGGATTTAGGGCACACCCTCACCCAGGACAATTTCATCTTTATGTTAATTATTTCTGCAAAGACTTATTTCAGTAAGATCACATTCTGAAGTTCCAGAGTGGGCATGTGAGAAGTGGAAGAATACTTCCACTTTTGGCCTATCCCCTTTCTACAATGTCACTACAAAAAATTATGTGGGTTAATCATATTTTCCTGAGAATCTGGCAAAAATGAAAAGGAAATAAAACATATAAGGAAAAAAACAACTGTATCCTGACATGATTTTCTTGAACCCAATGAAAGAGTCCTCAAGAAATTAAACCATTTATAGCCACCACTACATGAGTGACAGACCTTCTATTTAAGGCCCATGAGCCCTGTAGGAGGGCTACCTTCTTCAAGATAGCACAGTGCAACTGTCCCTTGCATATTCCGGGGATTGGCCTTATCCTGGGGACCTTCACTTTCTCTACCAGTTATCCTTGGGATCCAGTCACCATTTCCCACCTACTCAAGCCTGAGTCACTCATTACTAGACTAACACCAAAGGGATGAGTCCAACGGGATGGTCCAAGGTGGGTCTGCAAAGTCCCCAAGCACAGTGGGTAAGTCCAGGATGGGCGCAGCTCCAAGCTGCAGATGTCCCTTTGGAATAACCATCCTTGTGAGTTACAGCTCAGCCCCTCTCCTTTTCTGATTGTCTCCACATCTCTTAGGGAAGGCCTCTCAAAACAATTGAGGCTGTGTTCTTCCAGGTACTATGGGGGGAAGCAGGCCATCTCCAAGCCATTCTCTCTCTCAGTATAAGGGCCAGAGTGAGTTCCTAGTGAGGCGCCATTACACACTCACAGCTCCCCCTTTCTTGAGGGAATCAGAAGGCAGGAGGTGGGTTGCTGGGGAGGCAGGCGGTACTGGGGGCGGGTAGACAGGGCTTCGCTATTCCGTTATACTACCCAACTCAGTTCTGATCAGACGTCACTTGTAGGTTACTACTTTTGTTTCATACATAGTTTGCTCCAAAATTTTAAGGAATATTCTTGTACATATAGAGCTCAAAAGAGTAGCACCCACGTATTAAACCAGACGGTTGACCTTTACGTGCAGCCAAAACAAATAATGTTGGTCAACTTCCTGCTTCTCATTATCTTGAAATATAAATAGAGCCAAAATTTTAGTTGTATGATATCTATAATATTGGGAATTCCTATAGGAGTATCAGCCGAGTCTTTAACGGAACATCTTCTAAGGTTGGGTCTAAACCTTTCCCTTTGGAGCTAAGGGGCCCTTGGCAATATCTCTAATTCCTTTATTCTTCCCTTAACTGCTTCCAGTATGTAATTTTCTGGCCTGAGTTTTCAACTGACATTGGCTTTATTTCCTGGAATGTTTTATTGTTACTGTTGTTAATTAGAAAATATATCATGTATATCAAGAGTACAAGACATATAACTACTATGTATCTTAAACAACCAATACCTTATAAGCTTTGGATTTTTTTTAAATAAGTAAAACATTACAGATTAATTTAGGGCCAGATGGGTGCAGGCTTTTTTTTTTTTAACCTTCTTATTGTTAATATTTTAAAATTTGATGAAGGAGAATTTTATTTTAAGAAGTACACATATTTCTTCAGAAAATGTTTTCCTTTTAAATGGCTGGAATGTGAGTCCTTTTCTGAAAGGCTCGGTCTTTCGCCAGTCTCTTCCTTTCTCCCTATAGTCCTTCCCTCCTCGGTCCTGTTCATTCCCAGGGCTTGAGGATCACACCACCCATGGCTCCCCAGTGCACACCTTCCTCCCAGGTCTCTCTCTGGGGGTCCAGACTTGTACACCTCACCATCATCTTGTGTTACAAACCCTTTAGTCTTAATCCATCAAACCCATGATTTCCTCCAAACCAGTATTCTGCTGTTTCTCATCTCAGCAAATGGCCCCATTAGTCATACCATTAGGCATCCGAGACCCCCAGGATTTCACCTTGACACTTTATTCTCCATCACTTGGTATTTAAATCTGTCAGCAAGTCCTATCAATTCTACCTTCTCAAGTACGTATCCAACTGACTGAGTTCCCTTCCTTCATGCCCACCACACTAGTCCACGCCACCATAATCTCTTGCTCACATTACAACAATAGTTTTCCAACTCTTTTCCACACATTCTTCCTGGGCTCCTCCAGAAGGTTCTCTATAAACTGCAGCCAGAGTGAAAATTTCAGAACACAAGTCTGATGGCAAGACCCCATCTTGAGATAATAAGGATGGGGTGTGGTCGGTAGAGTCTGGCTCAGCTCCTCTTCAGCCTCTTCTGTTGCCCTCCCTTTACGCCCCAGCCCTTCAGGTTTTGAAGGCAGCGAGCTGCTGCTTCCCCCCAGAGCCCCTGCACCTGCTGTCCCCGCACCAGGAGGCGCTCTTCCTCTCCCACTTACGGGGCTGACTTCTGTGCATCACTTAGGTCTCAGCTCACATTATTGTCTAGGTCACATTTCTTTGATAGTAGTTCAGATCTCACTATATTCTTTTCTTTCCCAGGACCTTTTTCAGATAGAACAATCTACTCTCTTGTTTATTTGTCTAATTAAAATCTGTCTCCCCACCTCCCCACCCCCTACTAAAGTTTGTAAGCTCTGTGAGCACATGAATGAATCAGTGATCTCCAGCTATACAATCTATAGGTAGCCTCCCGGATCCTGTGGGGACCAGTGGGATAGTGCTGATAACAGAGTCATGGGATTCTGGGTTCTCTCCCTCCCCTGTCTCAAAAATAACATCAAACGGCAAGCTGATGATCCCGCTGTATAATGAGATAAAGGGGGGGAAAGTTCCTGGCGTATGAGACCCCCTGAAATAAATTCTCCTCAATGTCTTAGTGTAATGGGAAGAGCTGTGATTCAATCCATGGTGTGACTCTTAAGTATTCAGCCAAGACGGACACCTCGTAGACTCAGTTTCATCATCTCTAAAATAATATGCTGGCTGCTAAGTTCACTGTAATAACTAGAAATCATATGCTGACAGCGCTGTACCATTGTAAGAGTCCATAAATATTTGTACACTAAAGAAATAACTGGATAAATAAAGTGAAGCACCCAAATAGCTACAGCTCAACAGATTGTACCCATAATGATACTACAAAATTACTGGAAAGAATGCTTTCTCGTGCGAAGGAGGAAGCAGTGAGTTGATGTAAGCGGGGAGCAGTCCTGGGCAATAATCCAGCGTGTCCTGTCTCGAGGTGTGGTGCCCAAGCAGCTTCACCGTGTAACCTGCTCAAGAACGGGAAGACGTCCGCAGCCTGCCTCCAGGGTGACCTGGTGACCTTGGCACCTTGGGCACGATGAGCACAGAGCCAGGGCTTCACAAAGGAAATGAAGGGACAGAGACAGTTGCAGGGCCGGCAGAGGCCAAACGAGGAGGCAGCGGTCAACCGTGTCAGAGCTCAGAAGGGGCAGGTCAGACTGAAACGAAAACACCCTGTGCATCTAACAACAGCAACATGAATCGATGCCTTGGGTGAGGACAGCTTTCAGCCAGGTGGTGAGGTGGAAGGCAGAACCGCGGGGACGGGGCGGGCGGGGGGTGAGGGACACAGACAGCCCAGAGTTTGGGTGGGATAGATTGCGGGGGAGGCAGGGTGAGAGGTTTTTAGGTGAAAGGCAGTGTATTTACAGTCTGAGAAGGAGAACTGGAGGAAAGGGAGAAGTCCAGTGGGGAGAGAGAAGGTAAACAGAGGAGCTGATGTTGTAAAGAGGCTTCAGGGCGCCAGTCCAGCCCTCATTCGCACGGACGCCCCTGAGCAAACCCCCAGATAAAAAGGATGCATTTTCGGCTTCCCTCCTCCATTTGTCTCGGAGGCCCTGCACCTCCCCCAACCCTTGGCTTTTGCATTTACATTCTTGACCTCCTGCCGCATCCCCTGACCGTTTACTTTGCCTCTTATTTTCTTTAACCTACACTCACCCTCAAGATCTAAGACTGATTTAGCTTCCCTGGCGCCCAGCCTCCGCTCTCCTAGGCCACGCTACTGCCCTCACCCCCAGCTGTTGCAGCTTTTGGCTGCCAAGCCCCGCTCCTGGACTTGTCCACGCGGAGAAGAGCTTCTTGGAGAGATCATCACAAGGGGATGCAATCTGGGCACAGTAGGGGGAGGGCCAGCGTCTGAGGAGGGGAGAAAAACTTTTGTTTTTAGAATAAAAACTTAAGGAGGAAGGGAAGGAATTGTGTTCACTCCTTTGTGCCCAGACTCTGGAACCCCCAGTAGACCACGTGCTGGGTCCTGGGTGCTGGTGAGCCGGTGCCGTCCTGACCTCATGGTCAGGAACAGCTTTCTGTTCAGCAGGGGAGGTGAGCGGGCACCAAGCAAATAATTACACACCTATTTACGTCAGTACAGGAGGTGGGACTCCAGAGAGTTCTACCCTGAAAGCGTCTATTTTCACTGAAAGGTCGGAGGCAAGGTCATTTCCTCAGAAAGAGGGTGGAATTGAGTCGGGGGCTTGACACAAATGATGAAAACTGGAAAGAGGAGTGTGGGTAAGGGGGCAGACAGAGGAGGGGTGCAAGCAGGAGCAGAGCTATGTGCACTTTTTCCTTGGATGTCTCCAAATTCGAGTCCCAGAACTGGAGTTAAAGTTAGCCATGTGTGTCACATATTTGCTTTACAAAACAAATCTCTTTTCTTTTAGAATCTGTCAGTCACTGCTCTTTTTTAAACATCTCCAACAACAATCCCCTTTTGCAGAAGTTTCTTCAAATTCAGTCCTTGTGCTGGTGATCGTTAATCTGTGTCTTCAAGACTATTATGTGACAAGATCGATTATTAGATTTAAAGCGATAACAACTATGTCCTTATTAGGTCATTAATTAGAGCATAACATGCGACTCTTAGGCATCAGTCAGCCCTCTTCCTCTGGGCTTGTGAAAGCTCGGAATCATTGCTCCTTAGGGCACAGGCACCAAACAACTGGTCAGGCTTCAAAGCACATTACCAATAAGTTGACTTCCATTGTTTCTAGCATATTTAAGCAATACTAGCTTCATTAAATTATTGTAAATTGTAAGTGCCTCAGAACTTTTTTTCTTAATGGTAAATGCAATGCACATTTCTTAATATCATTCACTATTTTTATAAGAATATATTTGCTGAATATTGGGAAAGAGAATTCAAAACAAGACATGTATCTCTAATAGTTTCTCTTGTGTGAAGTAGTGTTTTATTTATCCATAGCTTTCTCTTTGCGCACTATTCCCTTTGAGCAGACTCTCCCCTCTTTTGTAAGGAGCACATACTGAAGGCTCAAATCGATCTGACAATGTGGGCGAGTTCAACTGGCTGTTCTTAAGTCCACACAAGTAGTAGAGAAGACATCCAGATTAAACTGCAAAATAAAGAGAATGAACCCATACCACTTGTGAAGATTTCTCTCTTCTTCCAATATTAAAGAATCTGTAGGAAGGATTATGATAATTTATAAACCAGAAACTTTTCAGTAAGCTAATAATGAGCAAGACTCATAATAAATCTACCTTTTTAAACAGGAATATTAGTTCCACATTTTAAAGGAGGCAGGCATTTTGTTCAATTCATACAGTCAACAGACATTGAAAATAGTCATAATTCGATTTTTGTTAATAGTCCAAAAAAGAAAGTTGTACTGGACAGCCTCCTCAGGGTGTCTGCTGGGTTTCATGGATTTCCCGGTACAGTGAGCAGTTAAACGTCAAGGTCAAAGCCAAGGAGACAAAGACACTTTGTAGTGAGCACCAGTGATTTGCCATATGATTTTAGATGCAGTTTTCTGATCTGTCTGGGCTCAGTTACCTAATCTCCAAGTGAAGGTGAACATTCTTCATAAGGGTTTTAATAAAGAATCAACAAGCTAATTATAAATCACTTTGCCAAAACGCCTGCTGCATGAGTGCTCAATAGTAAAAGCTGCCTGGTAAGTGCGGCATGTTTTGAAAGCAGATGAGAATCCTCGAGGGCGATGTGAATCTTGTAGCTCATGTTTTGGTCAGATTTTTTTCTTTCGTGGAAAGGTGGTCCTGTGAGGTGGGCTGTAGATCTGGGGGCTAGTGGCTCAGGTCTAGGCGTACAGTGAGGCAGGTGTTTCCACCAGCAATGGAAAGACAACCATGAATAAATGGCTCTTGCCTTCAGGGAGCTGAGAAAAGGTGGAAAGCAGAAACACATACCCTTAACAAGTCCGTGTAGTGTGTGCTTCGAGAACACAGATGTTAATGCCGTGAGAGTCTTCGAAGGGGGCACACAGTGAGGCAGCTGCGGCCTGAAGACTTTGCAGAGGGGAGAGGGTAGGAAATACGGTCCTGGAAGAGCAAAGAGAGAGAAAGGCAGATCCTTGAGGGCCAGCAGTCAGTCCCATTTTGATGCGGTGCGGAGAAGAGCGGCTTCCTGGTGAGGCAGTAGGGCGCTTTAATCCATAAAGGGGATTTTAGACTTTATCCTAAGGGCAGTAGGTAACCATTAAAAGGTTTTAAACAGGGAAGCAACATAATCAGATTTGTGTTTTAAAAGGTTACCCTACAAAGATGTTTTAAATGGTCAGTATGTTAGATATTTTATTACAATATTAAAAAAACCACTGTGGACAATTTCTCCATAGAAGAAGAAAATGGAATCTCATGAAAATTAAGAACTTTTGCTCTGTGAAAACCTATGTCAAGAGGATGAAAAGACAAGCTACCGGCTAGGAGACAATGTTTGTAAACCACATATCTAACAAAGGATTCCAATCTAGAATATGTAAAGGATTCTCAGAACTTCATAGTAAAAACAGAAACAATGAAATGATGCAATTAGAAAATGGGCAAAAGACATGAATGTTACATTCTGTATGATTCCATTCATATAGCATTTTTGAAATGACAAATTTTGAGAAATGGAAAACAGATTAGTGGTTTTGAGGGATCAGGGACAAGGAAAGGGGGGCTTGCAGAAGGAAGTGGGTATAGTGATAAAAGGACAAAATGAAGGATTTTTACGATGTTGGGTCTTGACTGGTGGATATGTGAATGTACACAGGCAGTAAGAGTGCACAGCTTAGTACACACACACATTACTACAAGTAGTACTGTAGAAATCTGAATAAAATAGGTGTATTATATTATTCAAATCCTGGTTATGAGTTTATAGTACAGTTTTACAAGATGTTACCATTGAGAGGAACTGGACCAAGTGTACAAGGAATCTCCCTTACAACTGCATGTGAACCTACAATTATTACAATAAAAATATAAAAAAAATAAATGGTCACTCTGTAGAGAATGGGCTTGAAGCAGGGTTTCTCCCACTCAGCTCCTGGGGGGCTGGGCTCCACCTCCAGGATTTCTCAGTCAGCTGGTCCGGGTGGGGCCTGAGAAGTTGCATTCCTAACAAGTTCCTGGGTGACGTGTGTACCCTCGGCTGAGGAATCACATTCAGAGAACCTCTGAACAGAGAAGCACTATGGCTTTACTTTCCTTAAGGGAAACACGAAGTGTGGCCTTTCCTCCATGTGTCCTCACACTGAGTTCCTACAAGTGAGGCCCTTGACTGTGGTCCATGCCTGTGTGTGCCAGCAGCTCTGAAGGAGCTGGCTGGAATAGTAGGGCCCATAGCATGGCCCCCAGGCTGGTCCACTTCACCTGGAACTTGCTAGAAATGCACATTTCGGGGCTTCACTGTAGGTTTAGTGAACAGAAAGCTCTCAGGGTGGGCCCTGCAATCTGTGTTAACAAGCCCACCAGGTAATTCTGGATACGCCCAAGCTGGAGGACCACTGGCTCAAAGAGAGTCAAGAGAGCATGCTAGGGAGCCACGTAGGACCCTTTAAGTTAATACTGACAAGTATGAAGGGCCCTCCAGGTATGCCTAATTTTAAAACAAGATTTGGTAAAGGAGAAACCGAGGCGTGGTCTCTGTAGGGTGGTGGTTATTGACCTCTAGTCTCCTATGAGTCGATGGAGAAGGCACCACTAACTTACCACCTTCACAGACGTGTGATCAGAGGATCGGAAAGCACCCAGAGAGAATAAGGCCCAGGACCAGTTCTGAGGGCTGTTAGCGTCAGTTAGGCAGTGCTGTTACATGCTCATAAGCATGTCAGTGTGTTGATCTCAAGAGAGAAGACAAGCAGTGTTTGTGAATCCCCAGGCTCTCAGGGGCCTCTTTCTTCCTGCAGATCATGAGGTCAATTGCCTCTTGAACAGCTTACATTTCAGGAAGCTTAATTCTGTCACCCCAGAGCTCAGTCCCTCAGCTGCCATTGAAAACCTACTGTGGTCTTTCCATCCTGCTGCTCTAAGGCTCTGGAAGCACAGGGTGGTGCCTGGTTTCTTGGTCCTGTTTCGTTCCTCGTGGTGACTTTATATGTGGCTGGATGTCAACCTTCAGAGATGCAGGAGGTCCCAGGGGCCACAGCTCAGGGTGTATGTGAGCAAGAAGATGCAATACCAGCTCTCGCTGTGGGTCACCGCTCCTCTGTGCACCGGGGCGATGATTTCCAGGCTATCTTCAAGCCTGACTTGACTCGACAGCTCCCTAAGTGGAGGTTAAGTTGTAATAATTCTACTTATTTATTGCTCTGTTTGCAAATTAACTAGTAAAATGTCTAAAACTTTTTACACTTTTTCAGTACATTGTTAGGGAAAAATTGACAGATCTCAAAAACACTCATTGTTGAGAACTTCACCAAGGGCTCCTGAACTTCTCACCAACTACTGACTTCAGAAACAGTATGGTACGGTATGGAAGAAAAAAACAGAGTTTTGGCATCAAACAAATCCTTATCTGAAGAGCGGAACTGCCCCTTCATAGCTGCCCAACTAGTCAAGTGACTTAAATTCTCCAAGCCTCAGGTTTCTGTCCATAACATGGGCTAAAATGCCAGCCATATGTGGCTGATTGGAGAAAAACAAAATACCACATGATAGTGCGTGGCATGTATTTGGCACAATGACCCCTTGGTTCCTTCCTCCTAGTACGGAAGATAATTGCTTGATCTTGGTATGCATTTTTTCCCATAAATTTATTAGCATGCAGAAAAATCCAAGTATTACATGACAGGTCCAGCTTGCCTCCCTTGTTGTCTTTTCTCCCTGCCTCAGTCAGCAGAAAGTCGGCCCTTCTGAGGTTCGGTGAGTTCTGGGCCACTTGCCAAGGGTCCTAGCAGTCTTTTTATGGCCTGAAAAGTGATACTCATTTCTGGAAGGCGTCCAAAACATGATGATCCTCCAGCTCATGCTGTCAGGCAGGGCTACAAGAAACAGACTATAAAATATTAAAAGGAACAGAATTATTTTCTGTATCCTCAAAAGAACTGAACAAAAACTGTTTAGACCATTATGACCAAAATTGTGCTATGATATATGATTATAACAAAATATAAAGTAGGATACAAGCTAATATTCAACTCCACAAATGACGTGGTAAGCTTATTCTCTGTGGAGTGCACTAGGCCTTTGGGTAAATCTGAAAGCAGATTTTCCTTTAAAATATTTAAAATATTTTTGGGGAGAGAAAACCAATAGACATAGAATCTAGCTGAAAATCAGTTTTATTAGATGGTGTAATATTTTGTAAAATTAATTGTGAATGGCTGGATGTGTGTCCTTCAGCTAGCCAGAGTTCCTTCCACCCTTGTGTTGTGTCCCCAGGCCCACTTGCTCCATATATTACAGGGTTGCCAAGTCCCTGAAGGCAGTTAAGTTTGGAGACTCCAGACCCAAGCATTCAGGTCATATTGCTGGGCTCTGACAGCAGGCCCGCAGCAGCACCTGGCCTGGCCTTTGGAGAAAGTTTTGCCTCCTTAGCACAGAGATGGCAGCAGGTTCCTGTAGTTACTAACTTTTAGCGGCTTGACCTTATTATCTTTTGGCTCCTCCAGAATTTCCAACCATCTGGTAAAAATTCTCTGTATTAAATTTGATCGGAATTAATGTTTGAAATACCTTGGGTGGTTTCTGTTTTCCTGTTTGGACCCTGAGTGGTAGAGAGTCAGACGGAACACAGCCACAAAGGGGGCCCGAGCTCGGCGTGTGTGCTTGTCAGTATTCACAGACACAGAAAGGAGATCAAGGGTTACCAAGCATTTGAGGAAAATGAGCACTGAAGGAGAAGGACCAAGATGAATAAAGGAAGTACTGACCTAGAGAAAAGGAGATAACTTGGTGGACAAACAAGTGCTTAGACTTAGAAAATAATTAGTATTAGAATTAAGAAGAGTTTGGAGCCAAAAATGAGAACAGGGTGCTATGAAAAGAAGCAATCAGAAAATGGGGAAGACTTTTCTGCAATTAGAAATACAATTGCCCAAATGAATAAAAATGAATGAATGGTCTGAATAATGAGCTGGGCACCTAGAAAAGCTGATGATGTAAAAGGTAAACTCTAGGAACTCTTTAGAATATATGAGCAAAGAGCCAATGAGGTGGGAAATAATAGCATCTCTTATTATGTACCAGGCTGTTCTAAAGGCCTCAGTTATAATAATGTATTTAATTTTCATAACAGCTCTTTGAGCTGAGTGCTCTTACTATACACAGAGAGGTTAAGTAACAGACCCAAGATCACACAGCTAATGTAGCAGAGCAAAAATTCAAATCCAGGGCATCTGCTTTTGGAGACTTGCTCTTAACTAGTATTCTCCACCGCCTACTTGGAAATAGGAAATAAGGGACATGGAAGATACATTCAGGAAGTCCAAGAGCTGCCAAACTGGAGCTCCTGAGGAAGCAAACACGATGGATAAAAGGAAGAAAATGATGGAGAAACAGAGAGAGACCTGCTGAGCTGCAGAGAGATCAGAAAGGCCCTACTAAGTGCTGAGAATAAAGACTTTTAAAAAGTTGTGTATCTAGACACACCTTTGTGAAATTTTAAAGCTCCAGGATAAAGAGAGAACCTACAAGCTTCCAGGGAGAAAATAGCTCGGTGTTGAACACTGGGGATGCTGTGAGCACCAGGTGTTTAGAGCGGGAACAATGCTTTGTAAAGCCTGAAGTTTTGGATTTAGACTTCTGTACCAGACAGATATTAAACAAATGGTCAGGCAAAATAGAGACATTTTTGGACATGCAAGAATTCTGAATGTCTAGCATCCATTGCCATTTAAGCAGAAAAGCCAACAAAATACAGAATGTGTCCTAGTCAGTTTGGGATGCTCTACCAAAATCCCATAGAATGGGTGGCTTATAAGCCACAGACATTTATTCCTCACTGTTCTGGAGGCTGAGATGCCCAGGATCAAGGTGCCAGCAGATCCGGTGTCCGGGGACAGCCTGCTTGCGGTTCCTGGAAGCTTCTTCCTGATTCCTCCCATAGAAGAAAGGACGAGAGAGCTCTCTGGGGCCCCTTTCACAAGGGTCCCTGACCCCATTCTTGAGGGCTCCAGCCTCGTGATCTAATCACCTCCCAAACCTCCAAATGCCATCACATCTATGAATTTGGGAGGCATATCATCTATAGCAAAATTACTTTAAGAAGTGGGAAACTCTGAGATATGAGAAACATAAGCAATTGAGTATATGCAGAAATGAAAGACTGCAATGAAAGAACAAAGTTAAAAGTAAATTCATTAGACTGGCACTTACGAAATCTTCTCTTCAGAAAAATATAAATGACAGTAATATATTCCCTTCCCTGTGACTCCAAGCTCAGCATTTGGTTCTACCAGCAAAATGCTCACATAATCATAGTATAAATATTGCCATATAAATGACTTTTCACATTAGTATTGAGATTTTTTTAAATGATCATACAATTTTTAAAGTACTTAATGATAAGAAAATCAGTGCCACTAATTTACAAAATCACAAAGAGATTTAAGTCAAAATAAATAAAACCAAGAATAAAACTTTGTAATTATTGTGCAGAGCTTGATTGAAATCAAACAACCTCACCCTGCTTTCTATATTTTTTCAGAAAAATGGGAACATGTTCTTTCTTGCCCATGTCTCAACCATTCTTGAAAAGACAAGCCACAATACCTCCTGGGACCCAGAGGAGACTGGCGGGCAGCAACCCGAGGCTGGGCGACGGGCTGACACCAACTTATCTTTTAGATACAGCACGTCTAAATTGTTATCTGCAACTTTCTCAACAAGCTAAGCATCTTGAGAAGTCAAATCAGCAACACCTCATATTTTACATTTTGCATTTCCAGAGTTTACCAATAAATTCATTTACAATGTAGTAACTATAGTGAGTAAAACCACACGAAATTATAACCATATACTATTATAATGTCTCGTTTACCTACTCTTCTGCTTCCTCAACTTCAAATAACTTAATTACAGCTATTGTGGCATCTTGGTGACCTCATAAAAGGAAAATATTAAACTCAGAACAAATGCCTTTTTGTGGTATGAATCTAAATATTTCAGAATTTTCACAATAAAATGAAACCGAAGATCACTCAGAGGAAATATTTATTCCATCTCTTATACGTCTCAATAGGCTTAAAAAGATAATTTTGAAGCAGCCGGACAGTATGCTAGTGCTCTAAGTTTAATTATCTTTTATAACCACCCAAATGGTTTGAATTTTTTAATGCAATTTGAGTTATGTTAGTGAACAATAAATGACTTTGTGTTCTGGAGTTGGTGGGAGGAAGAATGTGGGAAGATATACTTGAGAGTAAATTTAACTTGCTTTGAAGACAAATTTCTTTGAACTAGGAGTAAATTTTTATACCTCATTAGTCTATATTGACTTGCACATGAGTAAAATACAGCTTAGTTTTGACACTATAGTTGAAGAATTGATGTACTTCGTCTACCTCCCCCAAATCAGGAGGTAAAAGCCAGTCAAAAGCAGTGCTGAAAAAATGGCTGTGTGACAAGAGGCCCCTCCTGGTCATTGGAGCTGCCGATCAGGGTCACGGGGTGCTCCCTGGCCCTTGCATTCATTTGCAGAACATACCCTGGGCGTCCCCTCTGCGCTGAGCACTGTGCTGAGTCCCGAGAGCTCAGTGGGGGAACGAGGAGCCTGCCAAGGGGGTCACACTTGTCAGTGGGATGGCATTTAATGCGGACAATAGACTAAGATTATTCTGTCACTCTCCCTCTCTTTAACTGTAAATTTATATTTAAGTGAAATTATACTGAAATTAGCTATGTTCTAATTTGTGCACAGTTGGAACTGAAGAGAAATTCTCTGTTAAATGTGGCATATTTATCACATGTTTATCTTCTTTTGCTCCAAAAACCAGAGAAATGATAAATGATCTCAACAAGAAAGGGAGATGAGTCATCAGCAGACAAAGGCTTTCAATAGCTTTTCAGATGATTAAGTCATAAAAAGGACACGGCAAGCAAGTGACTTAGCAGCATGGAGGACGCTGACCCAGAAAGCCTCTGAAAGGGATCCTGAGGAGGAATGAGTCAATTCGCTCCACTGAACTCAAAATGTCTCCAACCTGAGGGCACCTAGGCATGGACAGAGCAAAAGGTTAAAATCAGGCCAGTAAGTCGAAAGTTGGCATTTGAAGTGTCTGAACACTCACAGATCCGCTGCTCCAACTGGCACTGGGCAGGAGGCACCTTTTCCCACCCCCTCGCTATCACCTCTCTCTAAGTGACCGCAGGCTAATTCTCTGTGAAAACGAAGCAAAAGATGTTCTGGACTGGCAGGCAGCAGGTGCCACGGGGCAAGGTGCTGAGTCGAGGACAGAGTGGCCTGTCTTTGAATGTTACCACTTTAGGGAAACTGGAGGAAAAGGCCAGCGCACTCACCACCCAGTGACCCAGTAAAGCTTCCCCTGGATCTGCCCTCTCACACATGCAGCACTTACACTTAGTCTTTTAGTAATTCACTCGTACATATGGATAGACAAGTCTTTTTAGCAAGTGATGTTGGGACTATTGGATATCCATGTGTAAAAGAATGAAATTGTGCTACTTCTTCATACTATGCATAAAAAAAAACTAAAAATGGATTACAAACCTAAATATAAGAACTGAAACTAAAATGTATAGAAGAAAATACAGGATTAAATCTTTGGGACCATGGGTTAGGCAACCCTTCTTAAGTATGACAGCAAAAATATAAACCACCAAAGGAAAAAAAGATAAACTGGACTTCCTTAAAATTAAAAACTGTGCTTCAAAAGATAGATATGATTAAGAAAGTGAAAAGACAATCCACAGAATATGAGAAAAACTTGCATATCATATTTCTGATAAGGGACTTGCATCTAGAACACATAAAAACTTAACAACTCATTAACAGAGACCCATAACCCAGCTGAAAGTGGACAAAAGATCTAAGATATTTCTCCAGAGAAAATGTATACATAGCCAATAAGCACATGAAAAGATACTCAATATTATTAGCCATTACTTAATGAAATCAAAACCATGAGGCATCACTTACTTCATACCCTCTAGGATGGCTGTGGGTATGAAGGACGGGCAGTAACTACTGGCAAGGATGTAGAGAAACTGAAACCTTCATGCACTGCTGGTAGAAACGTAAAATGGTGCAGCCTCTTTGGAAAGCTTTCTGGTCGTTCCTTGAAAGGTCGCAAGTAGAGTTATCGTATGACCCAGCAGTTCCACTCCAAGACGGAAACTCAGGAGGACTCGAAGCACATGAGAACCTCACATGAATGTTCATACAGGCCTTATCCATGATAGTCAGCAAGTGGGAACAACCTGAATGTTCATGAACTGATGAATGGATAAACAAAATATGGTATATCCACACAGTGGGATGTGGTTTAGCACTAAACAGAATGAAGTACATGCTGAAAAGCAGATGAATCCTGACAAGTAAAAGACTTCAGTCACAAAACACCACATACTGTATGACTCCATGTATATGTGATGTCCAGTGAGTGGTTTCCTAGGGCTGGGGCCGGAGGGGGCGGGAGGAAGGAGATCCATTGAGGGGACATGGGAAGTGGCTACCAATGGGTAATAGTTTCTTTATGGGGTGATAAAAATGTTCTAAAGTATGTGGTGCTAGTGGCACAACTCTGACTATAATCCAAACCATTGAAGGGCACCATTCAAGTGCATGAACTGTGTGGTGTGTGAAGTATCTCAGTACAGCTGTTAGAGAAATGTGAACGGGCAGCCACTGATGACCCAATCTCAGGATCTTCATGGCAGACCAAGCTTCTATGGGGAGATAAAGAACCACTGACATGCAAATATGATTGCAAATCAAAAGGGCTCTCTCAGAAAGAAACAAAAAGACAAGGAGCTGTAACCTGGGAGAGGTAAGATTACAGAATCAGAGGGTCACCCCAGGAATGTCAAGCATAAGATTTCTAGAAAGAAAGAGTGGAGAATATGGAATAGAGGAAAGGAAAATAGAAAGAGCAAGAAAAAGTCTGTGGCTGAAGGACATGTGCTTCCAGAGTAAAGAAAAATCTACAGAGCACCCTGGAGAATGGATTTTTAAAAAACTATTTCAAGACAGCTTGAACATCAAAAACACCAAAAATTATATAAACATGTGTAAAATTCTTACAGAAGATTTAAACATCCTGGATATATATATATACATATCTATGTATGAACGTGAGTGTAGAATCAGTGGTGTGGAGTGAGACCTTTCTGTTGTAACACTGGAAGCTATCAGAGGATGAATAGAGGCCAGTGATACTTGGAAAAAAATAAAAAGACTGTGCGCCAAATGCCTTATTCTCAGCCCAGGTATTGATCAACTACGAGAGCAAGAGAAAACTTTCAGATACTCTCAGACTCAGGAAAGTAACCACCACGCATCCTTTCTTAGGAATGTGTGGGAGAAAATGCTGTAGAAGATGAAGACATAAACCCAGAAAGACATCATGTGACCCAAGAAACTAGGGGCCCAGCCCAGGAGGACAGCAGGAGGAAGGGCCGGGACAAGGGGTCTGCTTGGGATGGGAAAGTGATTCATGTCAACGGCAGCAGGAGAGAGGACTCAGAGATGGAGGTCCACAGGGTGGGGGATGAAATCAATGAGTATCTGATGTCAGCCTTTGGATAATTTACCAAGTATTTACAGCTCTCATGGAGCAGTTGGATAGACACATGAGAAACTAGGAAAAAGGGAAGGAAATCTGAAGAGCTGTTCATATAAGAAAGAAAACATCAAGCCAAGGCATTTGATTCAGCAGTGGTCAGTGTTTACATAGCTGTAATAGTGCATCTTGAACAAATAATTTAATTTTAGAAATTGTGATACAGCTGTATTGGGAGAAGGGGAACTGGGAAGTGGCTGGGAGCACTTGTAAAAGAGTTAAATAATCTCAACAGTAAATATTGGCCAAAGTTGAAAAAAGTCAAAATAGAGAAGTGATAGTTTTAAAGTATAAAAAGTAAAACCCAAAAGAAACAGTTAAAGAAATTCAAAGTTGTTTGGGGGAATGATGCAGGGAGGTGGGTGAGCCAATTGCTGATTTTTACTAAATGCATTTAAAACTTCTTGGCTTTTTAAACCATGTGCATGCATTAACTGGGACAAACTATTTTGAATCCATTTTTAAATGACTGTACTGGAAAAAAACACAGGTATAGACACAGGCTGTCAGAAATTCTGAAGTGTATCAAAAAGACATGTTCTTTTCTTTTAAAGACCACTATCAACTGAAAGTCAGACTTCAGGAGTCTAAGTTTTAATTCTGAACTATCTTGGAAAAACTCCTTAGCCACAAGATATATAGACCTTCTATAGATTTCTTTGCCATCTAAGAACAGTAGTTCTACCTTGCAAGGAAGATATTCCATGGGAGACGAGAATTCTCCTAATACTGACTCTCCAAATACACTTTATGGTAAGCAAAAGGCTCCCAGTGAACTGCCAGCATACCTTGGGAGGAAGCCCAGTGCTTGTGCGCTGACCTCACAGCCTGGAGCCGCCGGGTGGGCAGGTGTGTGGGCGGCGAGAGTACTCCGGGTGGTGCTGAGGAGTCAGCTGAGGTCTTGCCCAGGACTGTGTGTTAAAGACGCCAAGGCGTCAGGACAGAGGCCGGCCGCACCCCTCTGACCCCCCAGGGCCACCACCCAAGGCACACTAGCTTTCTCCTCTTCACACAGAATCTTTGCATCCACCTTAGATCGACAGTCACGTTCCAACCTTTTAGTCTCTGCTTTCAACCTAAATTCCAACATGGACAGACGAACAGTCACCTCTACCGCAATGTGAAGAATTCTGTGGTGCGAACCATGTCCGGCCAAGGAACACAGGGCTGACCACCTTATCTGGCCCTGCCAAGCCTGTTGGCCAGTTCTCATGGCTCCAGGGTCTGAAGACACCAGGCCCACCCTGCCTTGGCCAATCGCCAGCTGTGGGTCCTCCGCAGCCCCCACACTAGGAGGGAGGTGGTGCCTGGGCCCCCACCTTAGCACCCTGAAGACCCTCATCTACGTGCCCTTGTCAGGGTCCTACCTTGTCATTCTCAGGCCTCCTGTGCTCTTCCTCTCGTGCACTCAGTAGCCTCCTCTTATTGGAAGAGTGAGCCTCTTGGACCAGGCTCCCACCTCCCACGATCCGGGGCTCCCAGCCTCCCTCTCTCAGATGACCTCTGTTCACTGCATCATTCACAGATGTCAAAGCTCTTACGTCCACAGAGCCTCACAACATGGCTGTCACCGGGGTGGGGGCGGGGCACCACAGCACACATGTACTTACCCAACCAAGCAGAGTACGGGGCTGCGAAGAATCTGACGTAGGGGGTGTAGTTAAGGAACAGGTTTTAAATGTACAATACTCTGCAGGATTGTGAATGCTCTGACAGGAGTAGATGTCACTCCCATCCATCCACTTCAACAGATATTTTCCAAGTGTATTCCTCATAGGCAGATTTTGTGCATCGTACATGAAGAAAGGCCCCTAACATGAAGGAATTTATAAACTGGGAAGAGACTGGACAAAACAAGCGATTGGAACAGTAGAAAAAGGGTCAAGTAAGTTGATTAAAGGAGTGCTGAGTGTTGTGGTGGTTTGAGGAGAAGTAAAACACATGTACTGGAGGCCCAGAGCTTATTAAATGATTTCATGCAGCGTTTGCAAAATATCTGCCTCGTGCTCTACCAGGTGCTGCATCAGCAGAGACCAAACCCCTCTGAGGAGATCAGGCATGAAGCAAAGCTTGCCTGGCAGATGAGAACATGGAGGGAAATGCGGCACGCTGGCGATTCATTCTCCTGTGGTGGGAGTCAGGGTGAAGGTGTGGGGAAAGCTTTCTTGAGGATGTTGGTTTTTGAATCAAACCTTGAAATTTAGTGGAATACTGATGGGCGTAATTGCTGAAATAGCAGAGAAGGCACACATGGGCTCGGCTATTGGCCAGTAGCCTGCAGCAGGAGGCAAGTATTCAGCCTCCCTGGGTCTCAATTTCTATGTCTGTGGGGATACGACTGCTCTGCACCTTGGCTTTGGGGAGAACTAGATGGGCTGGAGGGTGTGAAGTGCTTCGAATAAACCTGCCACGGAGCAGTGCTCAGGAAGGCACCGCCGCTGTCATGCTGCGGTGAAAGTGTTGGTGCTGGCTAGCCTGGCCACTGACGTGTGCTTCTAGGGAGAAAAGCAGAAGTCTTCCAGAACAAGTTTCAGGGGAAAAATATTGCTTTAAAATGTCATTCAAAAATTGAAACTTTTTTAGTGAAATGTAACTCATTTCTTATGTTTCTGGTGCAGTAGTTCACATTCTAACAAGCATATTTTCAAGGCTACAGACGAATTTAGAGGGCCGTGTGTATAGTAACCTCTGTGGACACTTCATCAGCCAAGGTGGTCTTAAGATCTGAGGATACTTTGACCATTAGAAGTGGGACTATGCAGATGTCTATCGAGTCTGATGTAATCTGCTCTGAGTCATTTTAGATGAAACAAAAGTACTAAGCTTTTAGCATCTGAGGCTGTTTATTAAGCACTTAGTTATTTCATTTTTCAATATGTTGGACAAAGCGTGGTGACAAAAATCTTGCACTTAGTGTGAAATGGAAATACCTATTTCCCTTCACATTTTACACTAGCTCATTGTGACAAGGCTGTAGAAGCCTGGGGAGTCTTCTGATTCCAGGGTGTCACCGTTTTGAACCAGATTCCTGTCTCGTGTAACTGTGGGGCTTGTGCCTGGGAAGTGCACTTTGACCCTCTGAGTCCCCTCCTCCTTAGCCCTGTTTGTCTCCGCCTCTCTGTGTCTCTTCCTAATCTCCCCTCACCATCTCAATTTGCCTGTTGTTTCTAAACAGTTTGAAAGTTAATTCTACAAACACCTCATTCTGTGAATGCCTGTTAAAGACCCTTGTAAAGAACAGCTCACATTCCACTGAGTGATGAGGGCCATGGGGATGAGACAGGCTGAGGGCAGGAGCCCTCTCCCCTCTGCCGGGCGCCTGTCAGGGTCTCCAGCTTAGCGTTCGCACTTGCCTCCACCTTCATGTTCCTCCTTTTCCCCTTCTATCTTTTCTCTCAAAACAAGACCTGCATATATGTGGTTATGATGCTAGCAAACTGTTGTAAAGTACCTTCTACTTTGGACCTGTGGTGATGACAGATAACACCTGCTATGCCATATAGAGAATGATACAAAGACACTTGGGGAACGAAATCTTTCCTGAGAGTGTCACTTCGCTATCCTAACCACTGGGACTTCCTGACTAGCACATGTGAACATATTTGTAATGTTTCAGGAATAAATGTCTCGAAGATCTCCTTGAATTTGTAATATAGCTTTCATGTGCTAATTATCCCATGTGTACAGTCCCTGAGCTAAAACACATTAAAACTTTTAAAGCTTTATTAGTAAAATCAGTTTTAACAAAATAGGTACTAACTACAGATTTATAAATATCATGAAAAATACAATTATTTGAATCTCTGCTATGTAAACATGGTGAATAACATTTTTTAACAACACATTTTTTTAATTAAGGGAAATGAGAATAATGCTTAAATACAGGAGAAATGAATGGCCTACGGATATAAGTTAGAAGTATTAGCGTGTGGATGGGGTTGAAGCAACGTGAACAGAAAATAATTCAGTTAAAGTGAATTCAGGGAGAAGTGAATAGAGATGAGGATGGATGATAAAATCATTTGAATTATTTTAGATGAAATATCTCTAAGGATAATAACTAAGTCTATTTTCAATGAAGTCAGTGAATGTTACACTTGATTTATACAGGTGGAAGAACATAATTTCTATAGAGGGATAATTTTTGAGATACTATAAATCAGGATCATTATATTTTACATGCCAAGAATATCAAGTAAAGAGATTCAGTAGGTCTGGAGGAGGGCATAGATGGCTGTATTGTTATGAAACTCCATAGCAGGTCCACTGTGCATCTACAATTGAGAGCAACTGACCTAGAAGGCGCTGCATGCAAATTAAAGGAACAGATTTCAGCTAGGTAAAATTTGAAGCAATAACTGAAATTATGACTGATAACACTGTAGTTGCCTAACATCATCAGGGAGGTAGGCAGAGTAATCCCAGGACTCTGATAAATGCAGGAAAACTCAACGCAAGCATTCCTTAGAGTTTTGATAAGTGTATCCCTGAAGGTCACAATATATTGTGGACAGTGAAGATGCTAACAAGTCTCGGAGCATCTCCCAGAAAGCATACAATTTCTGATAAATTTATATTAACAAAATTGTACCCATACAATGTTACCCTAGGAATGGCTGAGTGTCTCTCCAGGTTATTGACAACTTCTCCCATGCAACTCATCAACCGAACTGAGTTATTTCTAGCACCTCTTTTTAAAAAAGGTGAACAAACCAGTATTTGTAATTTTCCAGGGGACATTTGGGAACCCTGGAAAGCTAATTTCAGGTACAAAAGCTTGAGATTTCTATATTTCAGATTTAGGATTAAAATTTTGGAAAGCAAACTTTTTAAATTCTCAAAGGAAGCTTGTACACTTGGTCATGGGT
Source organism: Manis javanica (assembly GCF_040802235.1). Taxonomy (NCBI): domain Eukaryota; kingdom Metazoa; phylum Chordata; class Mammalia; order Pholidota; family Manidae; genus Manis; species Manis javanica. Next base: position 160,662 of record NC_133170.1, on the reverse strand, counting down.
ATCTTAGAAACAACACCTGGCTTTCTATTTAATCACAGCGACAATAAAATTTTTACAAAATAAACACAGAAGGTGACATGCTCGAAAAGCATGTCAACTCTTTCAGAAGTATGAGGAAGAGGCCTCGTTCTCTGCCTCTGCCCCCCCACACAATCAGGGCACACCAGGAGGAGACTGGGAGTGGTCAAGGGGGAGAGGAGAAGGCCAGCAGGCTGGGATGGAGAAGGTAGGTGACCACAGGGTTTTCAGTCTGGGTGTGGACTGGCTTCAGAAGTGTGAAGCTGGGTGGGGTTACTTGGGTGCAACCTGGGTGCAAAATTCCAGATGGAGCCTGGCATACAGGGTGCTCTGGTATGAACATGGTGGACTGGAATCTCAGGTTTTTGAGGGTCTAGATTTTGGAGCAAAATTTGAGCATTCCTGAGACATGCCAGACTTCAGAGAGTTTGTATTGTTAAAACTTAATATGTTGATCTGAGAGAACTTAATGCACAATATCCTATACATTTTTTTCTTAGGACTATTTAGATAAAAAAAAAATTTAGTCCTGACATACATCCCTTGTCTTTAAGAATATAATGTTTATTTATATCTTTAGCAATTTCTGAGGATTTGATTATTTTGCTTCTTCTCCCCTCCTGGTTAAATTAAGTAGGTAATAAAAGAGAAAAGTGACTACTGCTTGAAAAGTACCCTAAAAGGAGAAAGTATAAATCTTTAGGACAAAAACACTTTCCAGAGCATGCACTTGCTAAGTTGGGATGGGAATGTGCTTTTGGCCTTTGAGCTCTACCCATCAGGCACAGCCATGCCTTGCCCAGACGACCAGAGCAAAGTGGAAAAGCTTCATCCCTGGATGTTTGCACAGACTGGGGCACTTGGCAGATCTGCACAACTGACTGAAGTCTTCATCTGGGTACTTTGGCACATGACATCAGCAGCCTTGGATTCCTTTCTTTTCCACTAATTTGGGCAGAAGGTACACACAATTTGGTGCTTGACGAGTGAAAGACAAGAGGGGTTGCAATCTTACGTTTCCCGATTGAAATGTTTTCTGGCACAAAGTGGATAACTTAATGCACTTCCACATTTCTCTACATGCAAATGTATCCACACCATCCCTTTTCCTGCTGCCCTTCCTCCTCCTGCCTTTATCCTTCCGAATCTTCCACTGCTTTGCTGGTATAGACCCAGGGTTTTGGCTGATGGGAGGAGTAGGGAGCCAGGGTACACAGACCACCAGGTCAGCCCAGTGTAAAGGAAGACGAGAAGAAACATTTGTGAGTGCAGCAGAGTGTGAGCTGGCTCAGGAGGAAAATGGGGAAGGGTTACCGGACAAGTTCTCAAGGACTCTTTCTCAATCTGTTACATGAACATGATTCGGACCCTCAGACTCAAGTCATGGCACTTGTCAGGTGGGGAGCCAGCAATCGGCTCTTCCTGGAGTTCATGGCCCCGTGTGGAGTCCACATCACAGCAGGAAAGCTGAGCAGGACAAAGCTGAAGTTCTCCCACAGACTATACACACCGACTGTTGGAGGGACTGCACAGCGAGGCAAACTTGGAACTGGGGAAACGCACTCGGAGAAAATTGTGAGCTCGGCCTTGCAGGGAGGCCAGGATTTGATTATGTGGATTAAAAGGGAGATTGATGATAGAAGTCCTAGAAAATAACACAGGAGGAAACCGAAATAGCACAGGCATGACACTGACTTTCTAGGTACAACACCAAAAGCACAACACAGAAAAGAAAGAATTTATAAGCTGGATTTTATTAAAATTAAAAATTTCTGCTCTGGAAAAGATACTGTTAAGAAAGTGAGAAGATTAGCCACAGACTGGGAGAAAATATCTGTGAAAGATACATCCGGTAAAGAGCTATTAGCCAAAATATATACAAACATAAATCCAAAATATAAGAACTAAACAATAAGAAAATGAACAACTTGATTAGAAAATGAGCAAAAGTCCTGAACAGATACTTCACAAAATATGATGGATGGATGGCAAATAAGCATATGACAAGATGCTCAACATCGTACATAACTATGAATGAGAAATTAAACAAGAACGAGATTTTTCTACACATCTCTAAGAATGGCCAAAATCCAAAATACTGAAAACGACAGTGCTAGCAGGGATGTGGGTCAATAGGAATCTCCTTCGGTGGTGGTGGGAATGAAAAATGGTACAGCCACTTTGAAAGATGTTTGCAAAGATACAAAGAACCAGACACAGAACTGAACATTCTTACCAAGTGACTAATTATGTCCCTTGATATTTACCCAAAAAAGCTGAAAACTCATGTCCACACTAAAGCTGCACACAAATGTTTAGAGCAGCTTTATTCATAATTGCCAAAACTTGAAAGCAATCAAGACGTCCATCACTGGGTGAATAGACAAACTGGGGTACGTCCAGACAGATGAATATTATCCAGTGCTAAAAACAAAGGAGCTATCAAACCATGGAAACGCATGGAGGAAAGTCAAAGGCGAATCACCACGCTTACTAAACCAGTCCGAAGAGGCTCCGTGATGGATGATCTCCGGCTGTTTGACAACCTGGAAGACGCAGCACTGTGGAGGCAGTGAAGGACCGGAGCCGCCAGGGGCCAGGGAAGGCGGATGGAAAGGCGGAGCACGGGGAGTTTAGTGAACTGGTCTGTGAGACACTACGGGGGAGGCACTGGCGTTATGTGTTTGCCACACCCTGAACAACATACAACCCCCAGGATGAACCCTGTGCCCTTCCGGTGATAATTCTGCACCAATGTCAGCACATCTGTTACGGCAAAGTCCCACCGGTGATGGGGCGGGGGGCGTGCACGCGTGTGGGCAGGGGTAGCTGGGGAACCTCTATGCCTTCTACTTAGGTTTTCTGTGAAGCTAAAACCATTCTCAAAAATACGCTTTTTTTTTTAAGTGTAATTAAAACTAACTCAACCCTTGCGATTTACATTTTATATAATAAAATAAGGATTTTCTCTTTTTCACTTGAAGCCTCATCTATTCCTTCCTTCATGATGTTGAAGCAAACAGATGGGTCTGGGGTCTGACGAGCAGGAAAAGCTGTCCCGAAGCAGGTTTCCGTGTGCATTGCACGTGTCTCCATGAATGTGGGCAAATTCTCCACGGTCTTCCTTCCCAAGAGGAAGTTTGGGTTTGCTTTAAAGGTCCGCGTCTAATTACCTATTTCCTTTAAAAATAGTTGAGCTGTTTCCTGTCCTTCAGATGTTGCCACTGAACAAACAGCCACCTGAACTGCTGACAGGCCGCTGAAGCCAGATGAACAAGGCTCGTGCTGACATCTGCTGTCGGAACCCGCGTGTGCGGTGCTGCACCGCCCCCGGGCCTCTGGGAGGCGCGCAGCTCTCGGACGCGGGGGGCGGGAGGGGGGGTCACAGGGGAACGTCCTGCAGCCCCCGGGCCCCGGGATGGAGAACCAGAGCGAGGGAAGCACTTAGCACTGCTCGAGACAAACATGTCCAGGTTCTGGAGGCACGAGATAAATCGCTGTCGAGAGGTATTTCTTGATTCTCATCCAGGGGTCTTCCTCAGGCTCTAGAAACTTCCACAGCCTCCCACTCCGTTTCTGCTCCTGGCACTTTAAAGAAAAGGGGTTCAGAGCTATCTTAGGGGTGGGAGAGAGCAGCCTTCCTGTCCTCCTGCCCTGGGCGTTGCTCTGGAAGGTAAACTGGCTGTTTACCTTCATCCTCTGGAAATATGTGCGGCCCCTTCCTGAGAAAGCTGCAGGGCGATGTCCCCGTGCGCGCTTGGAAAGGCTGCAGTGCATGAGGTCTGTCGCGGCGCACCCCGCGGGGTGCGTGTGTCTCAGGAGGCCTGGTGGGGGGACCCGGAATGCGCGCCCTTCCTTCAGGACACACGCTCACCTTTGCGACAGGCAGAGGACAGAAGGCCTGTTCCCAAGCACTGCAAGGACTAACCCTCCATGTGGAAAACAAAGGAATCACTTATATTTTTGCCCTTTTATTCACTTGTTTTCAAGACAATTCAGACTGTCATGCTTTTTAATTTTTTTCTATTTTTACAGTAAGTTGAATATTTAAAATGGGATTCATTTTAAGGAAGATTGTTGATAGAAGTCAACATTCACAGGCAATCCAAATAACTTGAATGGATTTGTGTTCTTGTGGTAGTCACCAAAGCACGGCTTTTCATATAGATACGCTCAGAGCCCTCGTGACAGTCTGGACCTGGTTGGCATTTTGCAACGCAAGTGTGCTCTTACACCTCGTGAAAACCCATTTCACTGAGTACCATTTTATGTTCATCGAAATAAACTCATGTGATGCGGCAGAAGTGTGCTTAGCCAGCCCATGGGCAGTTTGCGCTCGGCGATCTGGTCACACGTGGCAGTGGCCACAGGACGGCCACTGGAAACACTGACGCTGGGGCCGGGCTCCGCCGGCCATATGCCCGATGAGTCTGGACAACTTGCTTCACACTCTGTGGCTCAGCTTCCTCACCTGTAAAATGGGGCCACAAGTTAATATGTGTAAATCACTTAACACTGTTCCTGGCACTTTGCAAGTTCTCGGTTAATATCAGCTATAGTTCAATTAAATAGGGCAAGTAAGTCAGTGATCTATTCTAACCATGAAAGAGACCTCCCAGATCTTTCTCATCTTTCCCACATAAGTGCTGTAAATGAAGATGTGCCCAGTTTAGAAAATACTTGGTTGACTGATAGAAGCTCCTTATTTAGAGAATATCAGTACCCCCCTAATTTTCTCTATGGAGGATACTTTTCATATAACTTTTTCATAAAAAAAAAAGAACTTTTAAGACTGCTGTTGTTTTAGCTCTTTTTTATTTTGGTTTTGGTTCGATTTGCTCTCTAGTATTTCAGTCTGTTTTGTGCTTCCAAGTTCCTCTCATGTAAGGTTTCCCAGTCCATCCTCGGCTGGGGCCCATCTCCCAGTATTCTAGGCAGATTCCCTGAGGCTGTGCTGGGAGGAGGTCCGGAGAGCAATGTGCAGAGAGGGGATACACTCTCTGGCCTCACAGTGGCCCCTCCCTGGGGAGCAGCGGGGTGGGGGAGAGGCGTGGTGGCAGTGTGAGGCCCTCAGCACATCCCCTTCCCCAGCCCCACTGCCACTGCGTCGCGTCCACTGGCCGGGTGTGCACCTGGGACCCAGGATGAGCACCTGTATTTTCTGTCCTGTGTTTAAGAGACATTTTAAATTTATTCAATCAGCCCTTTTCTCTTCTTTAAAGTATAGATAAGTATTAACTCTTAGAAATTTAGAAAAATATGTGTGCGCCCTTCCCTCCCCAGTCATTATCGGCCCTTTGTCACTGCTGATGTCTGTCACCAGGGATAATGGGAATATGGCTGCTCCCTACCCTCTGCCCAACCCTGCCCCGCCTTGTCTTTTCTGAGCCCTCTGTTTGTTCTACTACGCACTCTTCTCTCCTTTCTTTCTTGCCATCTTACCCAAAGCCCCATTATATTGAGGCCCCCCCAGATTTATTCGGAGCACACTCAGGCACGTGTGGCCTTTGCGTGCAGAAGCTGAGAGTGGGAACGACTCAGCTCACAGCGGCTCATTCAGGCTTGTTCAGTACTTGGCACTTGAGCCGCTTTGTGCCCTTCAATGACATGAAAAGAGCATGAGAAGATGACCTGGAGGGGTTTCATGTCACTATTAACAGTCATCAGCAACCACCCTCCGTTCAGCAGGACTCCTGCCATCCCGAGAGTCCAGTGTGACCATGGCCCTGAGGTGCCCTGTGCCTTTCTGGCTGTACCTATATTTGTCCAGCTATTAATGGGCCCCAAGTTTTCCTTAGTTTTAAAACACATCTCCTATAGGCAGGCTCACCTTGAAATCAAGTTTCATTTGGAAACCAGAGTTCCAACTATTTCATTGTCCATCCAAAATGAGATGGCTTAGAGAGTTTTCTGCGTCAAATTTTTCCTTCAAATTGTCTGTTCCAAAAATTCAAGTCAGATGTCCTCAACAGCAAGGATTCCTTCAGAAACTGCTGTCACTCTGAGTATCAAAGGCCTTAAAAATTCATGTAGCCTTTGAACCAGTGTTTTTACCTCTAGTAATATATCCTAAGGGAATCATTAATCCCAAGGAGACAAATTCTTAACTGAAAGGGTTAATGGCAGTGCTATTCATAGTAGTGAGTTATTGAAAACAGTCTGTCAAATGAGAATGATAGTTGAATGTTCATGGTACTTCTGTAAGAGAATTCTATGCCACCATTAAAAATGATCTTGTAAAAGAATATTCATTGACATGGGAAACTATCTTCATAGAATGGGTTAAAGGTATCTGTATGGAGTATGTACACTATGCTCCCATCTTTGGAAAATATATATATGCAGAGAAAAAGTCTGGAAAGCTTTTGGACAAAATGCCAATAGTTGTTAATTCAAGGGCGGTGGAATTACAAGAATTTTAATATTCTTCTGTTTCTTAATTTGTATTTTTTTCCAGTGAATGAATAGTAATTATATATTATAAAGACTTCCAAAAAGAAGTTACTCTTCTTGTCAGAACCACCCATAGATACCATTTCAGCCTGTCTGCTATGAAAAATGCGTGAGGTGTTGTTATGGAAACTATGTGGGATATGAAGGAAGGGTACATGACAATCATCTAGAGGGTTTTGATCTATAAAACACCGTCATAACCTTGCTACAAACAGGTTTGATCTTAGTAAACAAATCTATCTAGGTGGGTTCTTATTCTGCAAAGTATTGTCCTACAGATGGAGCTTCACTCCCCAGCCTGAGTGGCTCTGTGTAACTTGCATTAAGCCCTACAGCTTTCTGCTGCACAGCTCCTCAGCTGGGAAGAGTGCTTGAACCTGCAGCCATATTGTTCTCGGGGAATATCACACAGAATTTTTGGAAAGTTTCCTCCAAAGAGCATGATGGTTAAAGAGGTCTGTCAGCTGTGAGCAAGTGTGGAAGTTAGGAGGCCGACTCTAGGTGGCACAGGAAGTGTGAATGTGACATAACGGGTAAGGGTCATTTCAGTCCACAAACACAAGCATTATCATGTGTTTCCTGTCCTGCCCCACCCCATTCTTGGCACATGGGGAAAAGACCCCTGCAGACCTGGGTTCCAGTCAAGCTACATGAATGTTAAACACATAAAAAAAAGAAATCTGAAATCCCTCTATAGGTTTTACCCTTTTAAGCCAATCATTTATAAATAGGGCATTAAATTAAACAACAAGCACACTCTCTTTCTCTAAAACAAAGAAGAAAAAAAAATCCACCAACTCCCTGGTGACTTATTCTCTCACCACAGAATTTCAGTTGCTGTTGGATTTGGGGACAGACATTGCATGTTCATCTATGTGGGAATTTCACTTAAAGGCATCAATAGAATTTAAGCTGCAGATGGACAATTAGGAGAATAGCTGAAAGTCATTTACAAAATTGTAATGAGACCAAGGTAATGGAAAAATCCAAGCTTTTATAGATATTTTCCATAATTTTTATAATTCAGGATCTTCTTGTTTAATCCCCAAAGCAGCAATTCAGAAGGAAAAAATCATAATTAAGCTTCATGTTAGCACCCAAAGAACAATAGGACATATTTGAAATGCATTTTAATGAGAGATAAGCATTGACTGCCCTTCAGAGTTCTATGTTTCCGTTATCAGTTTAAAGCCACTAATGAATTAGTGATTATTTTCTCAGTCAAATTTAGGACTAAGTAAACCTTTTCTTCCCATTTCCTAAGAGTGGCTTCTGCAAAGCCCGATCATGTATTTGAATATCTGTATTTCTACCTATTACCAGTATTATTGGATTACTGGGGTAAAGCAGAAAGTTTTCTATCTTCTCACCATAGAAAGGGCCTAGGAAGAAAAGGAATATTAAGGAAATCACTTTTTGTTTAGTTCAAGCTATGACCTAGAGTCAAGAAGAGGGACTGGGTGTCCATGAACACGTGTGGTTCCCACCACAGCCAGTCATGAGGCTCCAGTGCTGTCTGACCCTCTGTGAGGTCTGTGGGGCTTCCAAGTCCTCCTCGTGATGGCCCGTGTGTGTGATGCTACACTGGGGTGAGTGCTGCTTTCTGACTCACTGCATTTCAGCAAAGCCGCCTTGAGTGTTCCTCAAAGACATGCAGCTGGCACCCAATATGCTCGGGCTGGTACAGCAAGAAAGCAGCCCTTGCAAAGAAAGGTTGGGCATAACATGGAAGCTGTGAAGGGCTTAACGTTTCTCATGATGCACGTGGAAGATGTCTAACACAATTGAGAATGTCTCACACTAGTTGACAAATTATTTAAGGAATCTATCAGGTTTTCAGCAAATGAGTGAAAAAGGCTCACCCACCCACAGAGTGGAAAAGCGGGGAAATGAGGTCGGGGTTCAGCGTTTGCATTCTGGATTGTCCCATAAATCAATAGCCATCAGTTCTGTGATATTCGTGTTTGAGTCACTCTACATCAATAGCCAGTTTGGCTTCTTAAAAGTATTTAGATAATGGGTTCCCCTACTGAAAAACTAGACAAAAAGGTTTAAATTATTATCTTTGACATTTAATACATTTCAGGATCATTGAGCCAGATTCTCTTCCTATGACTCACTTTATACTTCCTGAACCAACATTAATTTACCTATTAAGATACATGGCAACTTCAGGGAAAGATGTATAGAGTGTCTAATAATTTATTCATAAGGTTCCAGTCATTGCTGATTGTAATATATATTAGCTTCTCATTCAAAGGTTCCCCTTTCCACCCTCCTTTTAAAGTTAAAAGTGCAATTTATATAAGATTAAGAAAGAACAATTTTCAGATTATATTTCAATTTAAATTCTCAAATTTCCAACTGATTTTTCATAACTTGTGTTATTATTCTTCCAAATAATATTTTTGCCAAATAATTGGGAGTTCCTTCCATCTTTCTGGAATAACGCTCTCCGCTTATCTGCAAGCTTTTCTCATAGTAGCAAGATGACTGTAGAAGATCTTGGCATTATATCCTCACAAACCGAGATAAGAAGTATTTCCCAGAAGCCATCTCGCTCACAGTCTTCTTCATTGTTATTGTTCTGACCGCCCTGGAGGATTTCGATGTTTGTGTGGGTGACCCATCTAATCCTGGCCACAGGGTTTCCTGAGCCCAGCTCCAGCAGGCCTCGTTTCCACTTCACTATAGCCTCTTCTCCCTGGGCCTTACCTCCAATAACTATTCCAGTGTTGAATTTCCAACTCTGATCTCTCGTGCTCGGACACAACCCTCCAGTCTTTCCTTATTCCTAGCCTACTCCCTCCTCTTTCTCCTTCCTTACATCTGTTCTTTAAGCACCTGGAGCCCTCCAACCTCCCTTTTCTCTGGAATGTCTATTGAAATTTATGAGCTTGCAGGCATCTCAAAGCCCCAGTCAGACCCTCCTGATGGGGTCCAGGACATACACCCCCAAACTATGGCACCTTGGCATACTGAGTATTTTAAGCAAAGGAGTTTGAGAAAACAGAAGAAGCAGGAAGGTTGCTCTGACTTCCCCCATCTGTTCCCCTGAAATACCGGGAGGTGCCCTCCTGTACCCAGAGGACAGGACCATCCTTATCTCCAAAGATAAAAGGACCCTGAGAAGAAGCCTAACCCGCAGAACTTGATAAGTTCCCCCATTTGCTACAGTACCTCATAGGCCTTAACCTGCCATTTTTCCTCACAACTGTCTACTCTTCACCCAGCCCAGCATGAAAATGCTCAGGGTCCACAGCTTCTCTGGGTTTTCATTTCCTCATGAAGCCTACAATATCACACACAGCTTATGTAAATGAGTTTCTAAGTTTGTCTTTGTCAGTTTAATCCAAATCTCCAGGACAGGCAGCCAGACCAAACCTCACAGTACATGTTGCCATATGTGGTCACCTACTGAGGAGTGGACAGTGGCATGTGAGGGGGAGTGATGTGCACTGACCCCACTGTGGCTGATGGAGGCCCACACATGCACCTCTGTGCCATTTCTCCTTCCTGTTCTCCCAGGTGGAAATGTTGATGGTGACCTTCATGACATTGAATATGATGGTCTCCATCCCTGGGAAACCTAATTGTATGTTCTGGCCAACACCACCCAAAACGCTCATTCAGAAAAAATTAACTTCAGTTTCATTAGGCCATAACGTAGTTCCGCATATTTGTTTCCACTGGTCCACCTAACGCCCCTGAAAATCCTTCTCCCTTTTTGCTCTCATAATAGAATCCCTGGTGTCCAGCTTGGCTCAGGACTGCATGGGATAAAGACTATATTTCTAAGCCTCTCTTGCAGTAAAATGTGGTGACACAAGTAATTCGTGGCCAGTAGGATGGAAGTGGAAGCGATATGCCCATTTTCAAGGTTGTAGCCTTACAGAAAGAGGAGGCCCCAGAGGAGAACCTGCCTTGCCCCTTCTAGCTTCTGATGACCCCAGGCATTCCTTGACCTGTGGCTGCAGAGTTGGAATCTCTGCCTCAGTCTGTATACGGCCTTCTCCTCTTTATGTCTCTTCTAAGAATACTTGTCATTAGATTTAGGGCACACACAGAAACCCAGGAAGCTCTCACCTAGAGGTCCTTGACTTAAGGACACATGCAAAGACTGCCCCAAATAAGGGCATATTCAGTGTCCAGAGATTAGGACATGGGTATGTCTTTTGGGGGGGCCGCCATTCAGCCTACTACCGGCCCAGATCTGGCCAACCACTAGAATCACTTAGGTGATGGTATAAGATGCAGATCCCTAGGCCCCACCCTTAGAGATCCTGATTCTGCCGACCGGTCTTTGTGCTTATTCATGTTTATGGTGGGAGACGAGAGCTACAGTGGAGTTTAACAGCAAACCCTCTGGGTGATTCTGATGGTTGTCATCCCTCATCCTTTCAAGACCTTGATTTTTTGAAAACATCTTTTTTTATGTTATATCATCAGTTCAAGGAAAGACAATATGATATCAAGAAAGGCAAGATGGAATTTCTGCTCTTGGGAATCTTCCAAGCCTGAGTTTGAAATCTGATTCTGTTTAGTACTATTACCTGCATTCTCTAGGCTTCTACTGTCCCATCTGTGCAATGGAGAGTTTACATCAGTGTAACCGTGAAGATTAACAGATAGCAAACGTGAAGCCCCAGCACATGCATAGTGATTAATTAAATGGAAACTATTATTAGCAAGGGGGCACTGGGTGGTGTACTTTATCCCACAGAGCTGTATTTATTTGAAATAACCCATTCATCAATGTGTCATGATTTGAACAACTTTAATATATAAAAAGAATAGTCTTTACCAGTTTTAGGATTTGGGGGAGCTTCTACAAAATAGAAAGAGAATGTGCTAGGGAATATTACCTTCTTGCCTGCCACAATGATGATTTTACAACTTCCACGTAGTTTATCAATGCGTAAATGAAAAAGCTCCAGTGTTGAGTTGATTCAGCGTTTGTACCTAAGTCTGGATTGTGTCCCTCTACAAATATCTCATACATTGAGGCCCTATCCCCAGTGTGATTGTGTCTGGAGATGGGGGTTTGATAGGCAGTGATTAATGTTAAATGAAGTCATGACGGGGGCCCTAATCCAATAGAACTCTGGCCTTGTAGGAAGAGGATGATAGCCTTCTCTCTCCTGCCCCCTGTCGGCCATGTGAGGACACATCAAGAAGGCAGCTACCTCCTGGCTGGGAGAGAGACCGGCCAGAGGCTGACCTGGCAGGCATCTTGATCTTGGACTCCCAGCTTCCAGAACCATAGAGGCACATTTCCACTGCTTGTGCTGTGCAGCCTGTGGCATTTTGTTACGGCAGCCCAAGCAGACTTATAAAGCCCCCAGGCAGCCTACACCCTTTTCCAGTACTTTCCTTAAAGGGTAAGTCCTCAGAGAACATATCTGTTGATATGTTCAGATGAACAGTCCCCAGGCCTGTTACTGCTCCTCATTTCTGACAGGCAACAGGGATAAAGGCAGCGTCAGAAACAAGGCATGGTCCCCAAAAATGAGTTTGTAAGAAGCCCAGCTCACCAAACATAAGCTGAAGTCATCGTTAATGGATTTCTGTAATGGGAATATCATGTCCAGTTTCTCTTACATCAGAATTGACCTTTTTCCTTGAGTTTTCTTGTTTGTTTTTTGCTTTTTCTATGAGTGAATTCCTCAGTCGCTGGGAGGGTTCACTGTTCATGCCCCTGCTCTGAGAGCTTCAACACGCATCGCTGCCTTCAGAATAGCCCGGAGGTGGTGGCTGCAGGCCTCCCTTGCCTTAGCTCTGGCTTCCCTGTATGAGGACATACTACCAGGTCCAACAGGCACACAGACCCCTCCTGGCTGGCTCTGTTCTCTCACCTCCACACATTTTTGCATCCCATCCCTCAGCCTCGCAGCTCTTCTGGCCCAGCCACACCGATCCCATCTGAACAATACTTCCTGTTTCACCTCCTACCTTTTCTGAGAAGGCTTTGCCGACCATTCCACTTTTTAAATATTTACCAGGGTGATTTTATTTCCTAAATGTATGAGCTCAGCCATTCATTAGGCTGAAACAATTCTATACTAAAGGTGTGATCATGCACCCCCATTATGAGAGCCAGAAAGGGTATAAATCACTGATACAGGTGAGGATGGAGTAAGTGTTCAAATTTTTATTTTTATGTGCAGTATGAAAGTGAACTTTAAGATCAACTGAATTTTATGGAAACTGAAACAGCAAGTAAGAGGTCCATGTCAAAACAGGAGGTCAGTTAATGTGCAAACGTAAGGCTATGTAACACCTCAGGCAAACATAGACTCCACAGTCTTCTTTAAGAGGACGAAGTCTTTCAAACCCAGGCTTGCTTAGAACAGTCCAGAGCTCGACAGCACATGGGATTCACATGGTGCTGATCAGCGAAGTGACCCGTTTCCATGGCGCTGCTTTGATGACATCGTCCACACAGGGAGTCCCTTCTGCTGCTCCAGCTATGCTCAGAAAACTCCTCGCTCCACCTGGCAGCTTTCTGTTAGGCCGGGTATTGCTGCTTCTCCATGGCCCCTTCCTTCTTAGCCTTGGCTGACCAGTATGTGGGGCTTTACTCTTGGGTCACACTGCCTCCAGTGTTTTGCACAGAGTAAATGTTAAAGAATTACGTATGTCTGTGTGAAGGTAAAATGGGAAAGAGTGGTAGATTTAAATGACTTTGGAAAGCTTCTTCTGATTCAGATGTCCTGATCCGATTCCATGAACTTGGACATGTATCAAAACTCATTGTGCAGAGGCATCTGTGTGGGACTCAGTGCTCCTTAAGGTAGCTGCTGCCTTGCCCACATTTCTCCCAGTGTGCACAGAGGGCTTGATGAGCCCACAAAATGATTTGGAATTCTTCCAGGCCTTGTGAGCCCATTTTCTGCAATGTTCTAATCAGTATTTGACAGTCACTGGACCCAAAGGAGACAGTCCAAGAACTTGTTGGAAGTTTGGAATTTTGCGGCTGTGGAGAAGCATGTTAATGACCCAGACATCTCTCTGCCCTCAGCATCCTGCAAAAGGTTAATGTGATGTCATTGTCTGTTGACATTTTCCAAGTACAGATCTGTTACCTTTTCTTGAAGAGAGCTGGAGGCAGTTGTTTATAGACTCAAGTTAATGTTGAATTTAGACAATCTTTACCAAAAAATGAAGCCCAGAGAATCTGCTCTCTTGATTTAAATTTGAACATTTTTCTCCTTTTGCTTCTTAGTTGAGTAGTCAATGCCATGTGGGTAGTGGTGTGGAGAGGTATCTGTGTGGCTGCACTCAGAGCACAGAGGCTGAGTGATTTCAGGGATGCCAATGGCCCTGTGCTTCCAAATATAACCTCATCCACTCTTCCCTCAGCCTCAAGTTCTATTTTTGCAATCATATTTATGGAAAAACCAGTTTTATACAGTGGCTGGAAAAGAGTAAGCATGTAGACACACATGCATTCACACACACACACAGACACACACACACGAGCAAAATGCAAATTTTAAGAAGAAATGGAGGTGCATGTCCTAAAAAGGAAGAAGAAAGTAAAATTGTAAAGTCCTATTTGAAAATTTCATTTGGTGTGGCTACATGTAAAAACCAAAATCTTTTATGCCAAAAATCTTAAAAGCCAAAAGTGTGCATGTACGAGTCAGTGTGTGTGGAGTGATATTAACAACTGTCATGTTATTCCATATTAATAAAATAGCAATGCAGGCTTCGCAAATGTCCCCATTCTCTCCTCTTCTTTCCCATGCCCAGTCTTTGCACAGTATCTGTCAGAATTTTAAGAACAACTTTCTCATCTCCCTGCCTCTACTTTCTCTCCATCTTCATGCCAGGTTGGCCCGGATTCCCTCTCTGCTTAGTAAGCCTCAGAATGTGTTCACGCCTCTGAGGGGCCCTCAGGGCCCTTGTGCCGGGTCTGTGCAGACGCACCCCTGCTCTTCTCCCCAAGCATGCTGCTCTCCCACCCCACCCTTGGTCTGCCCATTCCCTAAACAACTCCCAAACACTTAAGCAATCTGCACACATGTTTGTGCCTTTCCACACCCTCCCTGGGTGTCCCCCCTTCTCTGCCTGGTCAGGGCATCCCCACTGCGTCCTGGCCTCGCGTGGTTGCCACACAGATGCTATGGGCAGAGCAGGTTGTGACCCAGACACAAGTGATTTCGCCATCCCAGCTCTTCCTCCCACCACATTGCCCCCATTGGACCGTGAGATGCAGAGGGTGATTCTGAAGCCTGGGCCAGTAGAAGCTGCATCCCACGGCTCAGTTTCCCCTCACCCACCTTGTCTGAGAAGCACAGCAAGCTGCTGCCACAGAGCCTCTGCTGGTCCCTACCACCTCTGGCGTCATCATCCCTGGTGTCCCAAACGGCCTGAGGCTGGGAGGCCACACTCACATCAGGATTCCCAGGCTTGAAGGCCCACATGGGGCGCTTAGAGCACCGCCCCTTCTCCACTCTGGCCCTTCCAGGACCATGAAGGTCCGGGATGCCCCAGGCTGCATGTCCCAGCTCAGCCTACACCTGCCCCCAGGTGCCACCCCTTGGAAGTTGGGGCTATATGGGAAAAGAATTCCAAGCTCCTGAGTACCTGGATTATGGTAAAAGAGGGGCCATGGGCTACAGATGGCCTGGTCCCTGTGGCCCCAAGAATTCTTGCACAATGGAAGGAGTTTGGCCCCCTCCTCCTGGGCCTCCTGATGAAAGAAAGTGGTGGAGTGGGGTCTAGAACAGGGGCTTCTCTTGTCCCGATCTGAGAGGACAAGGCAGTGATGTATCTTCACACAAAAACAGGTAAGACAAGTCCTGTTTGGGGAGCTGCCTGTTTCTCTAGACAGGGGCTCTCAGCCAGTCCAGGTCGCTCCCCGGGGGGCTCTGGGCAATGTCTTCAGCTGTGGTTTCCACCATGCAGGGGACAATGCCACTGCTGTTTAGTGGAGCTGCTGGGCATCCTACTGTGTCCAGGACAGCCTCATCGTGACAAAGCCCTTCTCTAAACCTCAGGTTCGAGTTATAATGTATTTTCTCTTTCAGAAAGAGTTAGCAAATTCCTAGCTTTCCATGATAATATCAAGCTTTAATCAGGCTCTTCTGAGCTTCCCTGCTGACTAGGCCTTCCCCTACCACAGATGCCAGAACAGATACACATGAAAAGAGCCTCCCCCAGGCTTGATGTCAAATCAGGCCTTTGCTCACTGTCCATCCCTTAGCTCCACACCGTGCCCCTGGGCTGTAGACCCCTAGGGCATAGGGCTCCTCTGCAGGGCCTCGCTCCATTGCTGTGTCCTACCATTTTTAACAAGCGTCTGGTGCAATTTCTCTGATACTTTGTACCCTTCCTCTCTCAAAAACACAGCTTACTCAAGACTGGAAAAAGCATGTTAACTGCAGAAATCGGGTTGATAGAAGGACGTCATCACATCAGATGCCAGCTGTCAGGCCGGTGTCCTGGCGCCAGAACCCAAACCGCCCCTGGAGTCCCGTTAGCCTTTTCTGTTCCTCTGTGCTCATTGCAGCTCTACCTGCCCAGGCAAACGACTTGACTGCCCCTTACAGGAACATCCCCCAAACCCCATCCCCTCTTTGAGGAAAAACATCAACAGAGAGTTTGCACCTTAGATTGTTTGAACCCGGTGTCTTGATTATTTCCACCAAGCCTGGAGTGTTGCACTGTGGCCCTTACCCCATTCTAGCCCTCACCTTAAATGACATTTCCACTCTCAGGAAATTCTGTCCACGCCTTACCCCAGTGGAGCCCACATCAGAGCTCTGCGAGGCAGTGTCTACCTTACAGAGATGAAGGATAAACTCAGATTTGTCTTATCAGCAGTTCACAGTGGTGGTATTTGGAGAGCCAGTTTTTGACAGTTCAGGAATCTTCTTTGAAAGGGGACATCTATAGCTAGGGCTTTAAATCAATTTACCATTTAAATGCGAGGATGGCTTTAGGCGGATTTCTTTCCAGTTGAAGAAAGGCACAAAGGTTGGTTGGCACTAAATTCTTTTACTTGTCTGAATAGATTAAAATCCAATAACTTGTCTGTCCACAAGATGCCAAATTTCTGTCATACCTCAAAAAGCCAATATTTTAATTGAATGAGCCAATTCAAAGGTAAGATACGTCTTACAAGGTGCTGGCGCCCTGGTGCAGCATGTTGATTTCAAATCTGAAAATATTAGATCCTTACATTATAACTCGTAAGGAACTACTTCCATATAAAGCTATTATGGGAGTGCATATATGATGATATTTCATTTTTAAAGAAGAGAAAGGATACATCTGAGCTATTTCAACTTTTCCATGATCTGTCTTTAAAGCTTCTAAGAGATGGTAAATACCAAATTTAAAGAGAATTTTTTTCTCTTAGCTTAATGGTAGTTTTCAGTATTTAATATTCAGGAAGCCACTAGAGGGCCCCAAAGCCCACCTTAAATTCAGAAGATATTCCTTCAAATGTGATCAACACTTACCGGTTACAGTTGACCCCAGAATAACATGGGTTTCACGTACAGGGGTCCACTTGCATGCAGATTTTTTCCATAAATATATTGGAAATTTTTTGGAGATTTGTGACAATTTGAAAAACATTTTTCTTTCCTCTAGCTTCCTTTATTGAAAGAATACAGTGTGTAATACATATAACACACAAGATATGTGTTCATTGATGGTTTATGTTATCGGTAAGACTTCCAGTCAGCACTAGGCCATTAGCCTTTAAATTTTAGGGGAGCCAAAAGTTATACGTGGATTTTTGACTGCATGTGTGGTTGGCAACCCTAATCCTTGCATTGTTCAAGGGTCAACTATATATATATAAGCTGGCTAGAAACAGAAGAAAAAAATCTAGTCATTTGCTCATGAATAAAAATTAGAAAAATGTATTTATTAATACAGAGGTACTAGATCTATCCTTGCTCACTTCCTTGTTTAAAAGAATCAAGTTTTCCTCTAGCATAGCAGCATTTTTTCTTCCTGGGATGCATAGGTAAATACCATAAAAACCAACTTTGTCTTCCATGTGAGTGATTTTTTGTAGGTACTCATGTACAAGTGGTTTGTTTTCTGGTGTTGACCAGATTATTAGAGCTTCTGAGCTGGAATTTTATAGTTAGACATTAGATTTATAAGAACGTAGTGCGATTAAGGGAGCCTGCAACTCAGCTGAGTGGATCAGTACAGAAACAGGAAGCATCTGCCAGAGGCAGGTGCCTGCAGAGGGCACATCGCATGCCCTGGCCTTCCACTGCACTTGGTGGTGTGAGCCCACCCGCACTGGGCCTGCTGGCTTGCCACGAAGCACAGGGACCGTGGCTTGTTCACCTTGCTCTCCATCCCCTGCCCAGTGGGTCCTGGAAGTGTTCCTGGCATGTCAGTGACAGCCACACAGGACAGGTTGAAAAAACATTCACCAAAAAGCTTTACATGGCACTTAGCAGGAAGAAGTCACATTTCGTGCTATTAATTAGTTGGCTTTCAAAACAGAAATGTAAATTAAGTAAAGGTCCTGAGTTCCCCAGTTGTATTGATCCCAAAGTAAAGATAAGGAGTTGGCACAAGTCCAGTGTGAAACTTAGTAGGAAGTAGGAGCCTGAGGTGGCCATGAGGCTGGCCGTGGGCTTTCTGGGAATTAGGAGAACTCTTGGAGAAGATGCTAGATTTTCCACAGGCATAGATGGATATTCTAGCCAATCTGATTAAAACCTTTAAGGGTTGAAAGACCCCAGCAGATCTATGTTGTTACAGAAGCATTTAAGACAGAAACTGCAGAGAAATGGGCAACTGAAATGCAAACGATGGAAGGCTCTGGGTGATTGGCTCAGTAGCCGCAAGATGCAGAAGGAAATGGCATCAGCATTGGGCAAAGGGGCAGCAGGAGGGGAGGGGGGCCCTGGGACACAGCCTTTTATAAGTACACCTACAAGGTGAGGCGGAGCTGGACATCTGATTGAAGCTGATAAGGTCAATGGGCATTTCTTAACCAGCTGTGACTCCACATTCTTTAAAATACAAATGTCTAGATTTTTCTGGCAAAATAAAGGACTATTTCATGAGTGCACAGCCATGTTAATAAGAAAGATGATTTCGTCCTTTTCTCTATGTCAATGTTCTTATTAAGGTTAATTCTGTCTAAGAAGAGCATGTTTTCATTATCTGGTAAAATGTCTGAATTTCTGTGTTTCTCTGTATACTTCATTTTTGCCATAATACATTCAGAAATAAGGAAAATCACAAACATTCGTTTGATGGCTTATGAACCCTTATCTCTCCAGGTGCCCTGGTTTCTTTATAGAAGTATCATCCTCTCCCGGCTGAACCAGAAACCTGGGGAAATCTTTTCCAGAGCCTCAGTTCCTGACTTGCAAGCTCACGTATCAATATGTCACATGAAAAGGATTCACTCACCAAGCACCTACTGAACATCTACTATCCTGCAGAGAGAGAAATAACTAAGCTCAGACCCCGAAGGAACTCAGACCGAGTGGGAGGTAAAGACCCAGTGATCATAAGGTCCCGGGGCGAGTGTTGCGAACGAGGGCACACGGTCCGAAGCGGTAGTTAGTCCTCATGATCTGTTCAGAGGCAAGGAGACCACCACGCTCACCTGAACCAAGGGAGCTCCTTCTTCTCAACTGCCAGGGCAGATGGAGGCCACAAAGCCCGGACACACAGGCGCCTGTCCCCTCCCCAACTGTCCTTAGCTGGGGGGTGCTCGCCTCCATGCTCATCACCTCACGGTCGCTGCTGCACCTGTAGACATCACCTCTCCATGTTTTAGGATGGGAGAAGAGGGGAGACAAAGGGAGACATAAGGGGTGCTGGCTCAGACTATTTATTATCAGGGAAGCAAAAACCCTTTCCAGAGGCCCCAGAGACCTTGAGTGAATGTTTTCTAAGATCTCACCCACCAGAGCTGTGTCAAAGGTCCACCCCTGGCTGGAAGGTGGCTGATGACGGGGGGCAGGAATCAGGCAGACCCACCCCCAGGGAGGGGCACATGGACATCCCCACAGCCCCAGGGCTCACTAACCCACCCAGTGAGCACCTCTGCTCACTGTGGTCATCACCCTTTCAAGACAGCCCCCTGGAGCAAGACGATGGAGAAGGACCTCACCTTGTTCACATCCAGTCTTTCAGGACTGAACTGGAGATTTGGAGTCACCATGTGTCCCTAAACAGGCTCACCCTTCCGCCTTTTGGAGCTCGGGCTCTACTTTAGACTGCAGTAGACTCAAAGCCTCACCTCCATTTTCAGTTGAGGTGACTGAAACTTGACCCCTTTATGTCCCCACTACCTCTTTACAAGAGAACTGAATATTCCCTCCTGAGAGGATCCTCTTCTCCAGCTTTCTGGGGATTCCAGGCACTCGAGTTATCCCCTAATTTGCTGTCAAATAAGGAATGGCATTCAGTAGGCACTCACTGTGTCCAGGCATACATGGAGATTCAAACCCAGGCAGTCTGCCTCTCATCGGGCACTGGGCAGGGGCCCTTGGCCATAAATCACCTCTCCTCATCTAGGGGGAAACTACATCCTTAGCAGCTTTTCAGGCAACAGACACTAGACCCCTGCAGCCAGCTCTAAGTCAGCTTAGAAAGGTGCAAGGTTCACACTCATTATTCAGGAATATGAGACAGTTAAAGATCTTAAAGTTCATTTATTCAAAGAATATTTTTGGAACGGCTGACATATGCCAAGTACTACTCTTGGACCAGGGGACTGAACTATGAGCAAGATAGCATGGCCCCTCTCCAAGAGTCCAGAGAGGTCTCCCTTCCAGCTCGGTGAGACCTCATCCCCGACCAGGGAGGGAGGGCTCTTGACTGATCAGGGAAGAGTTTGCAGACAGGTCAAATGAGTGGCAGTAAGAATGGAGTTCGTTGCAGCAATAGTAGTAGCAAGTGTCAGCACTGCACAGTGCCTGGAAAAGTGCCCCTCTCATTTGTGCTGCCCTGCAGGCAGTGGAGAGCAAGGGAGGAAAGGGAAGCTCACTGAGCTCCTGCTCCAAGTGGGGCAGATGCCCCGCTGGCTCCTAAAGCCGGCTCCTCGTATCTCACAGCACACGCTCACCCTCGCCCTCCTTGTTTCATGGTTCCTGATGAAAGACATGTGCCTGGGTGCCTCCAGTCTATTCAGAGGCCACTTCCCACAAAAGAGATGAGAGTTCTCCCCACAGTATGGGATTCTGGGCATGATCTCCAGGGCTAGATAGGGATTGCTGCACAGTCTCTGCACCTACTTTTCTTGTCCCTTCTCTGTTCCCGTTGTGTGAGTTGTACTGGAGGCCAGTGGGCAAGTGACTCATTGCTCTGCTCAGTCCTAGATATAACACGGAAGGAGACAATTATACGTCAATTTTAAATTTTCTTAATTAAAAAATAAAGATTTTAAGGAGTTTCAATACTTAGGTGAGGAAATGGGTAAGGAGGCTGAGGTGCTTTGGTGAGGAAGCACGAGAGGAGTCAGGCTCCCCAGGTCGCACGTCCAAGTCCTTTAGAGAGCGGGGTGTATATGTGCTGGGGAGACGTGACCCTGTGCGGTCAGGGGAAACGC
Source organism: Manis javanica (assembly GCF_040802235.1). Classification (NCBI taxonomy): domain Eukaryota; kingdom Metazoa; phylum Chordata; class Mammalia; order Pholidota; family Manidae; genus Manis; species Manis javanica. The sequence goes on along the minus strand of NC_133170.1, from coordinate 139,637 downwards.
CCCACCCCAGGTAGCCAGGGGCTCAGGGCCCCTGTTCATGAGATGTCACACTCCTGAGGGATTCATCCATCCATCCATCCATTCACTCAACAAATCCAACGTGGGAACACAACAGAGAATAAAAGACAAAAGCCCCTGCCTTCATGAAGGTTATATTCTAGTGCTGCAGACAGAATCCAGTGATATGTAAAAAAGAGTATTTCATGACCAAATTGGGTTTGTTCAAAAATGTAATTTTGAATTTTGGTCTTAATGGAAAAATCAACCACTGTAATTCACCATATTAACAGATTGAGAGAAAAACCACACATCATCTCAATCATTGCAGGAAAAAAATTGGTGAATTCAATATCCATGCATGATTTTAAAAAACAAACAAACATGACTACAAGGGAACCTAATAAAGGATATTTATAAATAACCTTTAATGAATGTCACACTTGATGGTAGAACATTCAGTTTTCTTTTTGAGATTTATAAAAAGGGAAGGACTTTATTGCCACTTTTATTCAACACACAGCATTGAAGGACCTGAAGGTGCAGTATGAAAAGAAAAATAGATACACAAAATATTTGTCAGGTGACTGTTTATGCTATTGGTAAGGTTTCCAGTCAACAGCAGGCCACTAGCAGTTAAGTTTTGGGGGAGCCAAAAGTTATACATGAATTTTCAGGTGCATGGGGGTTGGCATCCCAGCCCCCATGTTATTCAAGAATCAACTGTATGACTCACAGTAGTCAATTCCTCGAACCCCACACTGCAGAGAGACACGTAGGATATTTCTTGGCTAGGTAGGCTTCATGGGCATGTGACATGTGCAGTCACACAGGACCCCAAGCTTAGAAGGTCTCCTACTTCGTTTAATGTTCTGTGGCTGCTGCTTTGAAATTATCAATAATTTTTGAACAAGAGGACCTGCAATTTCGTTTGGCAGCGGACCCCCTCCAATTACATACCTGAGCCTTTTCCTTGATGTGAAAACTGAACTGTGTTTTGGACCAAACTTGATGTCCCCTCATTCCTTAAATACTAAGGAAAATAGTTTTTGCTGGTCAAATGCATGTATTCTCTCTTTCAACCATTTTCCCTTCCTCTCTGCCTCATCCCCCTCGGATCTTTTCTCCCCCAACACTGACTGTTGTCTACAGGTCTGCTATTCGTGGGCTGTCCCTGGGCCATAGCACGATGTCTTCACTGCTAAAGCTGGATGATACATCTGGATAATATGTGATCATACAGGATCCCGTCCTCTTCCACAGTGCCTTGGTCACTCTCAGTTCTTTGCGACTCGATATCAAGTTTAAAACCAGCTTGTCATGTTGGTTGGATTTTTGGAGAATTAAAATAATTTGATTGATTTGATGACTTTAAGACAGATTAAAATCAAGGATAGAGCACACAGAGCAGAGTCCAGGAGACACTGAACGTGGAGCTTCTGTTCTCTTCCCAAAGAGGCACGGGGGCATCACTTTCCCAGTCTCAGTGTGCACAGAGCGCTGTCAACCGTGCACGCTCTCCATTACATGGGCAGGACCGACTGCCATATGGCTGATGTCAGTCTCCAGTCTCTCCAGGCTTGGCTCAAAGTGCTACCCTGAGTCACACTGTAGGTCTTTCTGATATAGCCAGCCTACACCCTGTGCCATATTTTTAGGCTATGCAATTTTCTAAAATTCCCAGGTACAGACCCTCCCATCTGGCATGACATTCCAAAGGCTTAGAGGCTTAGAGATTATCTCCCAGAAGTCAAGGACAAAGGCCAGATCTCATTTGGGGCAAATATAAAATCTTTACCACATATGAGATGAATAATATAATTTTATCTTCTAATACTAAATCAGCTTTGTATTCCTGAAATGAATTCAACCTGATGATTAATTATTTACTGTTTTTATAGATTTTGAAATTTGGTTTTATAAGATTTTTGTCTAAGATTTCTATACCTATGTTCATGAATTAGATCAGGCTATAAATTTTCTATTTAATATTATTGTATGGAAGTAGAACTTTACCCTCCTAGAGCCTCTGGCTGGGCTCAAGAATTATAGTGATACAAGACAAATTAGCGGGAGAAAAGAACCCAAGACTTTGAATGTATCGGGGAGCCTTCATTGGGAAATGAAGACCCACAGTAGTGACTAGGTCTAAACATTTATATGTCAGGTTGAACAAAGAGCAGCCCACTGTGGGAGGGTAACTGAAATATATGAAGAGAGTAAAGGAAAAGAGAGACTAAGAGGAGATATGATAAGGTCTGCATGTGCAGACTTCTCTCCACCTTGACCCCTCATCTCTGGTGATAAGAATATTTCTTGTTACTGGAAGGGTACCTTTCACATGTGAATTTTTATCTAATGCTTTTAGGAAGAAAAAGGAAGGCCAGAGTATCTTTCTTGCATTGGTTATTTTCCAAGTGTCTTTAGTTCAAAATAATCCTTAAGCCAAACTGTCATAATTTGGGGTGGCATATTCTGCCACCCTTCTTGGCCTTGTCTAGCTTTGGTATTAAGACTATGGTAACTTCATGAAATGCATTGGGGGATGTTCCTTCTTTTTCTGAAATCTAGAAGAACTTCTGTAATATGGGTACTATCATTTAATAAATATTTCATAGAAATTGTCCTTTAATATTTGTTAAAATGTCTTAAGGTTATTAAAATAAAAAATGAGTGTTGACTGTTAAGGTTTTTATTAAAACTAAAAAATGAATGTTGAATTCCATCTAATACTCTCTTAAATCTCTTAAGATGAGCATATGTTTTTTTCTGTTTACAGTGTTTGTGTTGTAAATCATATTAATAGACTTCTAAAGTCATCAACAAAACAAAAAGGCAACCTACTGAATGGGAGGACATATTTGCTAATGATATATCTGATAAGGGGTTGATATCCCCAAATACATAATTTGCAACTCGACACCAAAATAATCTGATTAAAAACTGGTCAGAGGAGCTGAATAGATGTTTTCCCAAAGAAGGTATATCAGTCGCCACCAGACACATGAAAGGGTGGTCAACATCACCAGTCATCAGAGAGCCTTGTATCAAACCCACAGTGAGATGTCACCTCACACCAGTCAGATGGCTATTATGAAGGAGAAAAATAACAAGTGTTGGCAGGGATGTAGAGAAAAGGGAACCCTGTGCACTCTTGGTGGGAATGTTAACTATACAGTCACCATGGAAAACAGTATGGGGTTCCTCAAAAAATTTAAAATAGAAATACCATATGAGCAAGTAACTCCACTTATAGGTATTTATCCCCCAGAACAAAAACACTAATTAGAAAATTATGGGCACCCCTATGTTTACTGCAGCATTATTTACAATAGCCAAGATGTCGAAGCAACCAAAGTGTCCATGAGCGGATGGATGGATAAAGAAGATACGGCACACACGTACAATGGAATTACTCAGCCATAAAAAAAGAATGAAATCTTGCCACGTGTGACACCATGGGTGGACCTAGAGAGTATTATGCTAACTGAAATGTCAGAGGAAGAGAAATGCCATATGACCTCATGTACATGTTGAATCTAAACAAAACAAATGAATGAATAAACAAATAAAACCCAGAAACAGATTCACAAATAAAGAGAACAAACTATTGGTTGCCATAGGAGAGGAGGTGAAAGGACAGGTAAAATAGGGAAAGGGAACAAGAGGTACAAACTTCCAGTTATAAAATAAATAAGTCACAGGGATGAAAAGTACAACACAGGGAATATAGCCAATAACATTGTGATAATTTGGTGTGGTGACTGATGGTAACTACACTGGTCATGGTGAAGATATTGTAACGTATATAAATATTAGAGTACTATGCTGTACACCTGAAACTATTACAATTGTATGTCGACTATGCTGCAATAAAAATTAATTCTACTAATAGGCTTCTAATCTTGAGCATTTAATATTTTTTTGGTTTTTGTATGTTTTTGGATTTGATTTGAAAATCTTTTTATAAAATAATATTCAGAAGTATGATTGGCCTATAATTTTTACCTTATTACTCTTGAATTACTCATGTTGTTATCAAGATTTATATACTAAATGTATAAAATAAATTAAGTGTCCTCTTTTACTAAATTTTTATTAAAAAATTAAGGTAGTCTTTTCCTTAATGGTTTGGTATAATTCACTTATAAAACCTTGAGAGCCTGATGCCTTTTTTTGGAGAGAAATGTTTGACTACTAATATAGCATCAATAGATAACAGTATTTTTGCATTTAAAATGTCTTTCTTGAGTCATGTACTGATTATTTATATTTTTCTTAAAAGTATCTATTTTACTGATGTTTTCAAAATTATTGTCATAACTTGCTTATTTAACCTCTTATAACTTAAAAATCCGTAACAGAGTTTACTCTTCTTCATGCCTAATTTTTGCTTATACCTTCTCTGTCTTTTTCCTTGATCAAAATAGCCAAAATGTTTAGTCTTTTCAAATAACAACTTTTGTGTTGATTATGATTAAGTTTCAACCTTAGGTCATTAATTTTCTATTTTCTTATTTTTTGTTATAGATATCTTAAAGTCTATTCACACCTAAACACTACCTTACCTATCTTCCACAGATTTTGACATGAATCTTATCAGCAATAAGTACAAATCTCTTGATGCAGAAACATATGTGTGTGTTTGAGTGTGAGCAAATAGGGCAATTGCACTAGACCCAGGTGGTGGGGTCAGGGAGGAGGCACATCTGCTCCTGGGGAACCTGTTGGCCCTAGTAAGGACTTTGGCTGTTACTGGGAGTGAGGTGAGAAGGCCAGGAAGGATCTGAGAAGCAAAATGGAATGATCTGACTCACTTTAATAGGACCACTGTTGGTGTATTAATTATATATATGAATTTTGCACTAAAACTAATGAAGATAGGTATAAACTGGCTCTGTCATTTTGTCAAATAGACGCATAACAGTATTCTCAAAATTGTCTGCTCCATGTATGCAATATGCATCTATGGCTAGGGCAGCCATGTAACTTTTCATCTGAATGGGACACTTCTGAAAATGAGAAAGGACACTGAATGATTTTGCCAGGAAGACAGGTACGCACAGGGGCTGTGCCAGGCAAAGCTGGACATGTGGTCAGCACATCTGAGCACCTACTGTGGATTCCCACGTGCCAGTCCTCTGCTAGGACACGGGGCTGCAGGAGGGAATAAGAAAGGGTCCAGGGGAAGTCAAGTCCTTTCAACACAGTGTGGCCAGGGCTGTGCAGGATCACACAGAGAACAAGCCAAGGAGACCCTTGTCTTCACAGGCTGCTTACAAAGAACTATGTTTTTAAGTTCAGGCAATACTGCCATTGGCAATGTTTTCAGATAGAATGCCATCTTCCAGCCCATCTTTTCTTACTGTTTCTTGTTTGATCAGTACACCATTTATTGATAAATACCTAGGGCTGGGCTTTGCATTGCTTTCATATTGCTGAATTAGTCTCCCAGGACTGCCATAACAAATTACTGCAAACTCAGTGGTTCAACATGACAGAAATCATTGGGTCAAGGCTTAGAGGCCAGAGGTCCAAAGCCAAGTTGTCAGCAGGGTTTGTTCCACGGAGGCTTTGAGGGAAAATCCTCCCATGCTTCTCGCTAGCTTCTGGTGACGACCGATGATGGTGCTGTTCCTTGGCTCGCAGACACCTGCCTCCAGTCTCTGCCTCTGTCTTCATATCTTCTCCATGTGTTTCCCTGTATCATCCCCTCTTCATATAAGGACAAGAGTCATAGGATTTAGGGCCCAGCCTAAATCCAGGATGGGTTCACCTTGAGATTTTTAACTGATTCCATCTATAAATTTCTATAAAGACATATTCTGAGGCTCTGGGTGGACATGCAACTTAGGGGACACTATTCAATCTAGTACAGTTGCTGAAAGTATGAAACAAACACACAAACCGAAAATCCAAACCTGAAATAATTTCAAGTATAAAAGAAAAACAGCTTTCCTAAATGAGACTTTAATTTCTTGGTACTTCTTCCTGGATCTGAGGAAATGCAAGAGTATTTGAGTTGGAATTTCTTTTACAAGCACTTAATTGGAAAAAGCAGGAGGGGCAGAGGCTAGAGGCCACAGAGAGGATGTTAGTTGTGGCGGCTTCCAGGGAAAATACTCACTCGTCACGTCATCTGCCAAGCCTGCTACATAGTTTGATGTGTAAAGGTAAAAAAGAGTGAAAGTGTCTCCAGGAAGTGTTTAAAAATGCTACCCAATATTTATTCAAAACCAAGTTTCTGCTGAAACCACTAACTTTAATAACTTGCTGGATGCACAATAGAAAACAGATTCGTACAATTATTTCACTGAGGTCGGTGCCAAATCCTTCCAGCTGCTAAGACACAGAGTGATTTACTGACATGGTACAATCGTAATCAGTGCTTGGACATAAGCTATATTCTAATATTTAATATTATGTTTGCAGACGTAGCTATACAAACTACCTAGATTATTGCCCCTTGTTCAGTATGCTTCTCTGGGAACTTTTTTCTTGGATTTCATAAGCAGACCTTCTAGAAGAGGAAGTAGACTGAAGAGCAGACTTAGAACAGTGTGTGAAATTACAAAGTGACAGAATAGAGCAACATTTAAAAAAATTCTAATCCTAAGAGCTTCCCACAGAGGAAGCCCTGAAGCAGAAAACAGGTGGGTGTCATGGGGGTGCCCTGGGATGGAGGCGCCCTGCGACACTGCAATGTTCCTGAGCTGCGGGGTGCCGGCGAGCTGCATGAGGGGGACTGCGCTGTAGCAGGGCCTCAGCAGCCGCAGGGGGATGCTTCAGGACCCCAGAAACCCACACCCGGCAGAGAGGGGGCTGTTCAGGGGAAACACTAAAGACACGCACTTCTGAGAAGTGGCCCGTCTTAGAGCCTGGGTCGTAGAAAACAAAGACCTGGTTTATGGTCTGTAGGGCAAGCGATGTACATCATGTGTGAATAGGTGTACAAAATTTCCTTGTGCCTAGGTAACAAAGGAATTCCCTGTTTTGCCAACATCTGTGTGGACTGCAGGACATGCTGTTGACCTCATGCCTTATGTCCTTTGTTGGAAGTGTGTACAACCTCGTAGGAAAGCTCTTTTCTTGTTCAGAAGGCCTGTGCTTCCCAGGCAGCTGACCTAAACCTGGGTTCAGACAGAACTCTACATCTACTGTGTAAGTCACAGGCTTGGCAACACTGAGGAATATCCATTAGGGGTGTTGAGTTAATTTAACAAACTTTAAATGTATGCATGACATGATTTCTTGCCCCCTTAAGTACTTTCACTATTAAACAAGATGGGATGAAAAATTAGCCGATATATGGAATTTTAAAAACAACAAAGAACTTAAGGAATGGAGGAACAAGAAAACAATAAGGCTAAAGAGAGATATTAATGAGCTAGAAAATAGAGAATCAGTTGAACTAATAATCCAGGAGATGATTTTTGAAATAATAGAGTGGAAAAATCCCTAGAGCTCACCAATCAAGTAGAAGTTAAGCTCTGGGAAGGCGCAGTGCCTGAGATATAATGGACTCATAATAAATAGGAGATTGAAGACAATTTGTCTTTTTAAAAATATTGACATTTGTTTATTCTTTGTACAAATAGGGAAGAGAGAGAATGGAAAGCAGAGGGATAGTTAAGAGCCAAGACTAATGGTGGCATTTATAGCTTCTGCCCATATTCTAGGGGCCCGAGCTGTTGCTCACCCCAGAGGCAGTGGGGACTGGGAAAGGCAGCCTAGGAGAAAATGAAATGATCTCTGGTTTCTTTGTAATAAACAGTGCAGATAGTCTGAATCCCTCTCACCCCTAAACAAGGTCTGTGCCACTATTAGGCATCACCACTTGATGTTGTGTGTATCTTTTCATGGCTTATCTTTCCCAACCAGACTGCAAGATCCAGAAGAGAAATCACATCTTAAATAAACAACGCCCAGCATGGGGCTCTGTGAGCTCAAAAATCCCTTACTCCTACAGAGCACATTTCTACTTAGAGTGTCTTCACAGATTTATCTCATTGTTGACCGTTGAAGTGGAGGAAGAATATTTCTGACCTTATGATATATGAATGTTTGGATGAACTGCAGAAGACTGAGCAAAGCAAATTTTCCATTCTGTCCAGTTCAGCCAGGCTCACACAGATACAACCTCTCTTACTCCTAAAATAAACTTTACTGGGTTAGGCTATATTTTTCTTTTATTGCTGCAGGCATTTTATTTAAATGTTTGTATGCTTATTCATAAGTAAGGTGGTTTGTGCTGTATTTTCCGTGATCTGACTGCAGGCAGAGCTGCACATAGGAGCCCCCGTCTCTGAGTCTCTGCCTGGAGGACAGCTGCCACAGAGCTGCCCAACCATAGCTGACGATGACATGAGGCAGAAACAAACTCATTTTGGTGAGCCACGGAAATGTTTGGGCTCTTGTCACAGCAGCAAACAGTGCTTTTCCTGCCTCATCCACGCTTTTCATGCCAGGTCCTGCCATCACGATGGGTGACCTGTGTGTCCTGGTCACCGGAGCCTCACAGCTCTGCTCAGCCTCATGGCCTTCAGGCCTCATTTCCTTGACTGCCATTTAGCTGTAGTCTCAGGGCTTATTGTCCCCTCCAGCCTCTGTTCCTCAGTGGTTGCAACGCCCTGCAGATTCTCAGCTCCACAGCCCCCTCTCCCTGCAGTGCGGCCTCTTCCTTGCCCTTCAGCATCCTCTGGACACTCACCTGCTTTCCAGGTGTGCCCTCCCTGCCTTCAGTTCCTTCTCTGCCCACCTGTGTTAGTCCTGCAGTGCTGTCTACAGACTGCGCGGCTTAAGCAAAAGGAAATTACTTCCCGCAGTTCTGAGGGCTGGAAGGCCCAGATCAAGGTTTTGGCTGACTCAGTTTCTGGTGAGAGCTCTCTTCCTGGTGTGTGGGCAGCCCCCTTCCCACTATGTCCTTACACACGGCCTTTCCTTGGTGTGCACACAGGGAGAAAGAGCTCTCGTGCCTCTTACAGGGACACTGATCCTCTCAGATCAGGGCTTCCCCCCGGCATCACGTCAGGCCTTAAATGCTTCCTTACAGATTCCGATCTCCAAACACAGCCTCAACGTATACATTTGGAGAGGGCAAATTCAGTCTATAACCGCACCTTATTCTCAATGATCCATAAACTCAATCACTCTTGAGCTAACTAGTAGCTGGAACTCCCTTGACTAGTGTCCTTCCATCAAACCAATTTTGGGAAGCTAAACATGGTTCAACACTAGGGCTAACTTTCTCTGCACTTACACTTACCCTGCTATGTACCATTGTGGGGAAATAACACAAGTATAGCCATGTTGTCTTCAACTTGAAAACCCTTTAGATTTCCCTAGTCACCTAGGCCTTCCCTTATTATCCATGAAGGGGTCCAGAATATGTCACTATGGCACAAAAACTACTTGGAGCTGAAGGCATTTGAGAATCGAGATGCAGGAAGAGGGATTTTTCTGTGTGAGTGTGTGTGTGTGTGTGTGTGTGTGTGTGTGAGTATGTTTAACTCCCCTTACCTGCTGGAAGCAGAGCCTCCAAAAGCATTTCAGCTGTCATAAATCCCCTTCCCAGGAGTTTTGCAACCAGAAAAGATTAACCAGAAGATACAAAATTGGCACCAGGATAAGAGATAATCTAAACAGACATTGTCACAAAACTATCCTATTTCCCATCTTTTCTCCTCAGGACCCATTTATCTTTCCTCCAAGGCACTTGTTCTCCCACGAGTGCCCTTCTCTCTGTCCTCTTCCCTTATTAGTACGGTATGTAAGCCCCAAACTCTAACTACCTCCTTGAATCACATTTTTCTGTGAACTCCTGTCTAGATATGTGTATGTATCTTTTGCTAATTTGTCTTGTCAGTTTAATTCACAGGACTCAATGATTGGACCTAATAGAGTAGAGGAAATGTTTTCTCCCTTGACACCCACAACAACTATTTCCAATCTTCTCTACTTTCTTTAAGCTCCCCCACCCACCTATCATTTCCCCTGACTCTCAACAAATGACTCCCTTTTCTATTTCATGGAGCAGTTGGGGTCTTCAGGCCAAGATCCCCTCAACTTCTTACCCTGTCTTCTCAGTCCTGTTCATGTCCACACCTACCCTTTTCTCCTTCCTGCATCTTCAAAGAGATGCCCCTCCTGTCGCCCCCACGTCCTTCCTCATTGCCTCTCCTCCTTCCTTCCTTCCGTGTCATTGCTTTTAATTCTTTACGTTTTGTCTTAGCTCCACCTTCATTCTCCCCTCTGCCGGCTTCCCTATGCCAGCATCTACATATTTCCACACCTTCTGAATCCCAACAGCCCCTCTTGTGAGTTTCCCCGGCACGGGTCAGGCTCTTCCCTTTGTTTTCCTGCCCTCAGATCTAGAGGTCTTTCAAGAGATGTCTGTACCTCCCTATTTCTCATGCATTCCTCAATCCACTGCCATATGTCTTCCACTCAACTACTTATGCCACGGTCACTACTCCTGAATCCAGTGAGCGCTCCCAGGCCTTCTTTCCCCCTGTCACTCTCCTGTGTTTGGCCCTGCTGGACACTCTCTCCTGCTCCTCCTCGGCTGGCTCCGCATCTGGCTTCAGAGCTTCTGCCCTCCTCCTCTGCTTTCGCTCTCCCCTCTCTGACTCCTCCTTTTCTGGCTCCAGCTTCTGCAACTCCTTGGGCACAGTTGCCTCTGCTGTTCTGCGCTCTTCCCTTCTCTTGGCACATGTTCTCTGATTTGCTTCATTTACTCCAACAGCGTGAGCTACCAACTAAATGCTGACTGGTGACAGACCACCAAAATCTAAACCTCTCGCTCAGTCTTCCTTCTGAGCTCCAGGCATCTTCTTCATCCATTTCGTCCTGGACATTTCTTCTTTGGTGCTCTACCGGCTACCCAAAAGTAGAAAAAAAAGACTCACTGTCTTCTTCTCCCTCCAACATATTCCCCAACTTGGAGAAGGCACCACCATACCATTTGCTGCCAAGCCAACCTACAAATTGGAAAGGCTTGATGCTCTCCTCTACCTTCCATCTAATCAGGCACCAATCTTGTCAACCTTCTAACATCTCCCAACTTTACCCCCTGCTCCATCTCCATTACCAAATCTCAGTTCAGGCCCCCACCATTTCTTTCAGTAACCTAACTAGCAACTCCCTTCACAATGCAGTCAGAAAGCCCTTTCTAAATTACGTAGAGGAAGAACAATTTTTCTTTTCAGTGCCCATCTTGGATTCATTGGCTGGGGCTCTGCAAAGTAAACTGACAAAAGACAGATCAACAAGAGAAAAACAAAAGTGTATCAACATGTGCATCATGCATACACATGGGAGTGTTCAGTGATGAGTAACTCCAAGGGGTGGTGAGAATTCGGGCTTATACAGCATCATAACGAAAGAACAATACATTTTCAGAGAAGATAAAGGAATAGGACTTTGAGTTTCTAGGGTGGCAAATTGTGAGAAGTTAAATATATGTGAAAGCTAATGGAAGACAAAGGTTATTAGTAAAGTTTGTTATGTAGATTCCTCTGGTGCCATCTCTGAGCTGATAAGGGTCTAGAATTGTCTCCAGTAATTAACTTTCGTCTTTCCTGGTGAGAGGGTAGGGGGAGACACCTTTACAAATTTATGTCCTGCTTTTAGGCTAGGAGAAGGAGGGCAGAGAGTTTTTCTGGTATTTGCTTCTTGTTAATTGCCCTCAGCTCAAAATAATCCTTATTCCAAAGCGGCATTTTGGCGGTAGATTATCTGCTACCCTTCAATTACAAGGGTAGATTATCTGCTACCCTTCAATTACAAATCTGTTCATATCACTCCAGCTTCTAACATCACTATTAGGCTGACCCAATTGTTGCGGGTTCAGCACGTGGGACCCTTCATCATCTCACTTCTGCTACCTGCACAGTCCTTACCTCTGCCCTTCCTGAACTGCAGTTCTAGTGAAACGGAATGACTGACAGCTCACGGGGTGCACCACGTCATCCCCAGCCTCTGGCCCTTTGCCCCTGCTCCCACCTCCAGCTGGGCTGGAATCCCTTTCCTCCCCCTCCACTGCACCTTACAGACTCTTGCAATCTTGTCTGGGACTATCATGTCCTTAAGGAGCTTTCCTGGACTCTCAGCACCACCTCCCTTCTTTGTTCTGTTGACTACCTGCAGCTTTTTATTTTACCCTTAGGAGAGCCTGAAATGACTTGTCTGTCTGATTACAATCAATGAAGTCCTAAAAATAGTGCCTCTTTAATTCTTTAATCTCTGTGAAAACTGCCTTCCTCTTGCTCCTGGGCCACGGAAAAGGCCTCCGTTTGGTCTGCCTGCCTCCATTCCTGCCTTTTCCACCTCAGCACCACTATCAGAAGGTTTTAAAAAGGAGTCACACTGGCCATCAGAGAGGAGCTGCCTTACCCGTCTTTGCTGGCACTGGGCCAAAAGCTCTGGGTGAAGCAGCTTGTTTTAAGCAATTGTTTGAGGCATAAGCAGGGAATGGTCATCTTGACCGTGGTCTGAAGGTTATGGGCTCTGAAGATAAAATCTGCAGTCAGTGCACAACCCAGAGAAGCTTAACACTCAGAAGAACCTTTTTTTCTTTTCCTCAGTTCAGGTAATCGCCCCCTTCCTTTTCCTCATAAAATCCCTTCCTTTCACCATCCAAGTGAGAACACTGTTTGGGGATCTGCCTAAATCCGTGCTCCCCAAATTGTAATTCTTTCATCCCAAAGAAGTGCTCGTTTGCCTCCCGCTGTGGCTCTGTATTTTCAGGTTGGTGACCTCTGCTGGTTACATGACATTTAAAAAAAGGCCAGTGATAGTGATTTACATCAATAGTAGACATAGAGCTGAATGATGGAACATAAGGTTTTCAGACGATAAACGGCAATATTAGCAGACTGCTCTGTGAGAGACTAGAGAATGTGTTAGTCTGGGAGAGCAGGGCTGGTCCAGCAAAGCTTAGAACTAAAATGATTATGAAATAGGCAGTGATTTAATAAAAAAGAGAGAAAGAAAGGAAGAAAGAAAAGAAAAGAAACCGAGCAAAGGAAAGGAAAATTAAAAAGCACGGACATAATACTTTAAATTCACTTTTTCCCCATGAGAATGAAACTAAATATAAGATGAATGTGTGTATGAACACGAATTCTATAACTGCTGTCAAAATGATAACACTATTCCCATTTTCAGAAATATTTTTATTGGACATGTTCAGTTAATTTTACCCAGCTGTCAGTGAATACTGTCTGTAAGTTGCCAGATGATGAACTGAATGTGAACACTTAAAATGATGAGTAAATGGTCTTAATACATCCATGAGCCTAAAGAAGAACATGTGGGCCAAATGGCCAAACAGCTTTGGCATCTTCTCTTTGCTTAGGTATCGAGGTGCTACAAGACCTGGTATGTGTTAAGTTGTGCTCTCAGAATTATTTTTCCAACGGAAATGTTGCCTTTATAATGAATATCTCCAAAGTTAAAGGGCCTTCCTAGGGGCCGACAGAAGCATCTTTCCTGAGAGGGCTGGCGGGGGCCGGAGAGTCTGTCTGCTGCCTCTGGGGACAGACTCAGACATGCTTGGCGGGAGGCCGGAGCTCACACTGAAAAGTTCCCCGGTGCTGACAAGCATTCTTAGTTCTGTTACAAAGGGTGGAGAGATGGAGTGGCTACATTGTCTAGGTTTTGGTAGCACACAGCCTTTGCACCGACCACTACTGGAGGGAGGACCGTGGCCCAGGAACAGGCTATAGGGTCAAGGGGCATGAGGTCATAATCCCATCTCAGTTACCTACTAGCTGTGTTTGTAACCTCAGGCAATTTTTCCCATTTAAACAAGGTCTGTTGATGATTGTGCCATGCACCGCTTGGCACCTGTGTGAGCGAGAACCTGGCACTCTGCCAAACACCCAAACCCCAGTAACTCTTTGCAACTCTAATATGCTGCTGCTTAGATTTTCACGATTGGCTTTTTTTTAAATGAAGCTAAAAGTGATAAGATCTTTACCTAAAACCTAATGATAGCTGGATGCTTGCCTCCAGCAAAAGTTACGGAAATACCTACTTTAGAATATTAATTAATCAGAAAGCGTGTGCTTTACCAAAGATGCCAATTAAAGTACAGCTACAATTGAAACCAGACAAACCTGGGCTCTGATCTGACTACCTACCTAATTGCCACACCGAGTCATTAATGTCCTTCACTTTCTGCCATGGGAAATGGGGCGAGGGTGCTCTGTCAGTGTGGTGGGGCCCGGACTGAAACGTGTGAACCTCGGCTGTGCCCTTGTCCAGCAAGACCACCTGGGCGAGTCAGTAACCCTGTGTGCCCAGGGTGCTTGCATGCCGGGAGCCCTGCAGTAACCTCATTTGAGGCGGGGCTTCTGTTAACAGCCCGAAATTAGGCAGAGGGGACGACAGCAGCACAGACCTGAGCAAGGAGCAAGTGGCCTGAGGGTTGGCCGGCCGACAGCTGCGCAGGGCCGCGCTCTTGGGCGTTACTGCCCTGACTCCAGGGGCGGATAGAGGAGCTGAGCAGTTGCTGTCCCTGAAATCTGGAGGTGCGGCCACCAGCAGTGCAGGCCTGCCGTGGGCCCTGATAGCGGGCGGCCGCCACCTCCGCTGCACCCCACAGCTTCGAGGGCCCTACACACGACTGTGCGCATGTGCCTCCCCCTTGGGGCAGGCGGAGGGCCCGAGGGGCCGGGGTGTGCTGGCCATGCGCCCCAGCCCCTCTAGGTTCCGTTCTGGCCTGGCTTTCTGAGGTCCTGTCACTCATCCGCATCCCAGGAGTCGTGCAGAGCCTACACTGCTGTGGAGTTGCCGGAAGACTCCGCATAGGGACCGGGACAGGACCCACAATCTCTGCAGAGGCCGCCCTTGACTGTGATGTCGCCTGAAGCAGTCAGAGCCCCTGGCAGGACGGGATTCCACATATCCGGCTCCAGAGGTGGAAGACGGCTCGTTAGATCTGTGTGAGGCCTCCCGCCTGACACCTATGAGGCCCAGTCTCGTTCCTTTCAGGCACCTCGGTGGTGCCAACTGGCCTTACTCATCAGCAGGTGCAGAGCGGAGGGATCTCGGTGTCCTGCTTCTTGTGGAATCAGTGTGACATCTTTCCAAAAATGCCGACCAAGGGGCCTTAAACTAGGGGAGATACATGGGAAAGGGGTCTGAGATGTATTTAGGCAGCATATTCTTCACTGGATATGGCAAGACCTCCTTCTTGTGCTCCTTTGAGCAGGAGAAGAGTGTCAGGAACGGCAGGAAAACGCGCATGCTGCATGGGAGCCAACCCCCATCCGTGGCTCGGGTCTGCTCTGGGCCCCGCACTGCACAGGGTGCTCCGGGCAGCCCCAGAGTCCCTGCCTCGGCCCGTGTCAGGTTCGGGACCAAGGCTGATTGGCGAATACCTATTTGTTCTGTTCTTGGAAACACACCACCCAGCAACCCTGCCCTTCTGGAACTTACATAAGTAAAATACTGTCAGGTGGCATGAAGGTGATGATGAAAAATAAAGCAGGAAAGGGGGAGGGAGGGGCTCAGCTCCAAACAACCTGGCCAGAGGCCTCACTACCCGAAGGAAGGGAAGTGGGCAGGGATGGGAAGCGTTCCAGGAAGGAGGGCGGAAGCTCAATGAGGGCTGCACCTGGCCTCCAGAGGAAAGAACAGAGTGGGCACGGACAGTGCAGAGGGACCAAGGCGGGGAACTGCCGAGGCGGTGGGGCGGGTGGGGCCACAAGCCCCCTGAGGGTCAGCTGTGGGACTTTTGAAACCAAGTGAATGTGATCTCCGCGGATGGAGCCAGGCCTGGGAATGCTTTAGAGAGCTCCACACACGCCTCCAGGGAGTGATCAGGGGTTAGGAGACAGTCCTAAGGACCTGAACCCTGAAAGGAAAGGAGCTGGTTATGCTTTAGGATGGCAGTGGGGGCTGTAGTTTAAGAACAGACCCTAGGAGGGCAGAGGTGGAAGCAGGGAGACCAGCTGGGCTGGTGCGATTACCCTGTGAGGGGTGCTGGTGGCTCGGGCATGGATGGGGTGGAGGTAGTGAGAGGAGAGGGGCTCTGGATATATTTTTAAGGTAGAGCCAAAGGAATTTCCCCAAGGATTGGCTCTAGGGTGAGGTCAAAAGAGGGGTCACAGATGACACCATGGCTTGGGGCCGGAGCAATTGCAAGGATGGGGCTGCTGTTGGAGAGAAACGAGAACGACCATGGGAAGAACCCCATTTATGCAGCGACCATAGGTATTTCTAGATCACACGCAAACAGGCTGCCTGGGATGGCTGCAGATGGGTGCAGAGCCAATGACGCCTTTAAGAGTCAGGGTGGGCGGAGGCCACTTGCTGTAGTTGTGTGCCTTTAAGGTAGTTTGATAGTAAATAATAAATACATGTTCCAAGCATTTTCCAGAAATAAGTAGTGGGGATGAAGACATAGCCAGGAAACACTTCCCATAAATGCCTCTGCCTCCACAGCCTGTAAATCTTCAGACCCTGTGGGAAGAGGCCTCATTGCCTGGCAGGAATCCTGGAAACTGCCCTTAAATTCAAGAGATGTATAGGATGCCTGCCATTGGTAAATGACTCTCCCATCTCCCCAAGAGTGCGGTACTTAAAATTGAAACAGACTTAAAAGAATATCCAGAGTGACAAGTAGCAGGGGACTGAGTCCGCCACCTCACCCCTGGGAGTAAAAAAGTCCCTGAGTCTGGTTCTTAAGACAATCTCAGACCTTGTACAGGGCGGCATATGACTTCATTTCCAAGAATGCTGACAAATTCCTAAGATGGTTAATGTTGACTAATTAAACAGGAAGGGGTGTAACAACACACTTGTCAATCAAATCACTGTATGCTGTATAATTAATGAATGTCCTTTCTAAGATCCTTATTACTAATTATATGTAATGATTAATGGTATGATTTTAAAATGAATCCTTACATGAATAAGATTTATTAATAATAACAGCTGCTGACAAATGTGGACCAGGATCAAGAACTATGTGTCTTCTGGGTTTTAGGAAAAAGTCAGTTATTATAAATGGTTGCTTAGGGGAGATATTTGCTATTTTCCCCACTGATTTGAAGTAGGTCAGACTGCATGCTGAAGGCTTCCTTGAGGTTATAATTAAGTATGAATATTAAAACACTGAGAACAACTAAAAAATAACTTCTTTCGACTTTCACATCACAGGCCTTTTGTTCTGATGACACCTCAGGCAAGATACTGTCCTTTGGAGAAAGGAATACAGTTAAAAAAAACAAAACTGCAATAGCTCTACATGCAGGTCTGGACTTTGAGAAGATTCACTCAAGCACACATGCTTTGGAAAGTATTGGACCAGGCAGAGTCAGATCACAAATGCACCCAAATGCTCAATAAGCAGCCCAAACTGTTGTAATTTAATACTGCAGGTCAACCTGATGCGGATATTTTTTTCCCTTTGAAAATCACATCTGTCTGTCTCTTCCCATACAAATCATTCACTCTTATAAAACAGGCTTAGTCAAATCAATATCTAGGCTAGAAAGGTAAATTTAATTACACTGAGGCTTGGATAAACATTAGCTCTAAGACATTTCTCAGTCTATGGAGTGATAACTGAGTTAAGTAGGATTATTTCATCATTACTGTATTAAACCCACATTGTTACACAAGAGAACGTACTATTTCTAACTGTTTTTAGTCTGGCGAAAGATGCTGTAAGCATTTACATGAACCAGTTTAGTGTGTTTTCTCCTGGAGGAGCTATGAAATGAGACTGCACTGAAGCTGCATTTCTGTGCAGAGGGGGAGGTCAAGTGAGGAAAGCTTACTCTGGACCCCACATGAAGGGCCTGGGGGTCCAGCTACTGAAGGGCCCCATTGCAGGGCAGCTCCGTGGGCACTTGTTCCAACAGCCACTTCAACTGAATCCCAGGGACTAAGGGATATTCACGGTCTCGCCTTCCATGTGTGAACGTCCCGCTGTGGAAGACAAGCCAGGCCTCTCTCAACACGCGGACCTCCTCGGACCCTCAGGCATTACTTCTTCAGAAACTTTCCCTGACCTCCCTGTCTCTGGGCGTTTCTATGGCAGCAATTTGCTTCATGATACAACTGTATTTCTGCCTGTCTGAAACTTGGGAGCAACTTGATCATCACCGATCTCCCGTTGAGCTCAGGGACCAGCACATATAGGGTATTCAGTATTCTGTGTTGAGTGAATGAATATAATTGAAAAGCTAAGACACGCAGACACCTTCGGGTGCTGGAGAAGAAGATAAAAGACTCGTCCTCTAGCAGGTGAGCTTCTGGTCGGGAAAGCAGGAAGGCAGCAAAGGCAGAGAATGCGAGGCTGCACTCACTGGTCAAGGGCCACAGCAGCGAGCTGCCAAGGACTGAGGGCTGCCCTGCAGGACCAAGGGGCTCAGCAGAGCCCTGAAAGCCCAGCCAGGCACTGCAGGGAAGGCTGCCTGTCAGGTATGTGGACAAAGGGAACAGGGTGAGCATAGCTCTCTGCTGAAGCCGACAAGTATCGCAGTGTAGTATATACAGTGCAGACATTAAGAGATTAGGTCCTGGATGGATCCAGACAAAACTGGATTTAAGTCCTGACTCCTTTAGTATATGCTCTTCAGTCAAACCACTTAACATCCCTAAGCCTCAGTTCTCTCATCCGTAAAGTGGACATAAAAGTAGTCACTGCCTCATAGGAATGAGAAAAACCTGTATAGCTCCTAGCAGGGAGCTTACACATAAAAGTGAAATTGTTAATACTGAATGAATGCTGTTTGCTGTCATCATGACATGGTGCAGACACCTTCAGAAGGCTTCAACCAAACTGGCAGGCAATATGGGGCTGTTTTTAGGTAGAGGACACGTGTGAAATGTTTAGTTCTCTCTAGCTTAAAAAAATGATAACAGATCAGCAGAATTTTAAATGAAATCCTTGGCATTCATTTCAGCACAACTGCCTAGCTTGTACCACCTCCCTAATATTAGCTTCCTGAAGGTGAGGAACTCTGCTAATGTAAGAGTCAGGGCACCTATGGGAAGGCTGTCCAGTGTTCAAGCCTGTGTCCCATTCACCCGGCTAGTTAAAGCAGGGGCTCTACCAGTCACCTTCCTTTTGTCACCTCCCATCTGCCAATAGGGTCACTATGGACAAATCAACTTGAGTCTTGAGCTAGTTTGGACTTACATGTTCTTTCAGTTGTTCTGTGATCTCCCTTGAGGGGAGAGAGAGTAGATATTACACACCATTTATGGCCTCTACAAGGTCTAGTAATGCTCAGTAATCCAGTAATCTTGTCTTGGTTAGTACTGGCCATTCACCCCCAAGAGTATAACTATTTGTTCCTATTATACTTGATTCTATGACACTAAGATGCCATAGACACTGCAGACTTCTCTAAGAACATATTTGATACTCTGCTGGTCTTTTACCTCATAGAGAAGTTTAATCAGGTAAGCTAGTGAGGCTGCTTTGTGAAATAATTTTTAAATTGTTTGAGAAAAAATCCCTCCAGTGTCTGAGTTGTCCCTACCACACTTTTTAGAAATTTAAAACAAATTCTCAGATACCTGCTTCAATATAACTATTTACTCTGTATATTTGGGTTGTTTTTAATTAAAAAAATACCGAATTCAATCACCTGCTTATTTGAACTATCTTGAATATGTCATTTATAATGGTGAAACAGATTATTTTGCACATTAAGCAGTTTCATGTGTGAAGGGCACCCCAGAGTGAGAAGAGCCAGTGGACTGGAGGCGACCTCCTCTGTCACACTTTGTCCTCTTAGGTTCACAGATAAAAAAAAAATAGTGATTTCCACTTTTATTTTGTTTGAATGACTTCTGATCCATGACCTTCCATCTCTCTTCTCCCAGATTTGCTGGGAGCACTAATTCATTTACATACTTTTATTTGTAGGAAGTGTACCATATGACCCAGGCTTTGCAAAGTTGTCCCACTGGTAGAGGAAGAGTCATGTGCAGGGAAAATGTTTAAGTGATTGCCATGACAAAAATGGCTTATTAGCTGAGTCACTGGGGAAAGTTACTTATCCCTTGTGAGCCTCTCTGCCTATCTGTAATGGGAGGTAATATTTTTCCCATCTTTTAAGGTTTCTGTGATAAGGAATGGTAATAAGCATCACCTCTTACAGTGCGCCTGGTACTTAGTAGGTACTTGATAAGTGAAAGCCAGTATAAAAACCATATATATATCACATTTTACAGTCACAAAAGGTCCATGATCCTGTACTCTGGTCCCCTCTTCCCTAGAATCTATCCACAGCAGCAATGGCCCTTGATGCAGCCCTCTACATTACTCAGGAGGTTATGACAAGAATGTTCAGTTCTACTCCAGGTATTACCAGCAAATAATAGTCATGAGAGCAAACTATTCATCTTTCTACACTAATTTCATATTATGAAAGATAAAAATGTGGCTTTGGGGACTAGGTTTGGGGCAGGGAGGCAGGAGTGAGCTGTGAAAAAAATCTTAATGCTCTCTTTAAATCATAATATTGTAATGTACAGAGAAAACAAAAGCGTTAAGCTCTCTGTAGATGAAGTCCGCATTCAACACCCTGAAGAAGCGCTCACTGCTGTGATCTAATCACATCGGAAAGCTCCAAAGCTCATTGTAACAAACCAGATCTGTTGCAGCTTTCAAGCCAAAAATAGTTTTAAAAATCAAAGAATCAGAGATTTAGTCTGAAAATAATCTCAAATCTCAAATTTAATCTCAAAGTAATTATACTATATTTCATAATTTAGAAAAACGTTAAGTCATAAATTACAGCTGACAATTTACTCTGGAGTTTATTTAGTATTGGAAAACCAAACTCTTTTTCCATCATACTAGAATTTTTTTGAAGACAGCACTAAAATTTTCTTTTTATTAATAAATCCATTAGGAAGTAACAATGCTGTATTTTGGCAGAGCCCCAGACATACGGTTAGTACGGCCCCATTGTAGAATGTACCTCACCGAAAGAGGCCGATTCAGAAGTCTGTGGGAATCTGTATGAACGTGAAGGGCAGGCCTTGCCCCAAACCTCCAGAATCAGAGCCCCTGGCTGGGGAGCGTGTGGAGGGCAGCTTCCAGAAACTCCTGCTTCCCTGACTCTCCCTGTGATTCTACCTGTAAGACTGACTCCAGACTTTTTGCCAGGCCACTTGGTGGACACGGGGTGACACTGACATGTGGCAGCCACAGCAGTGGTCATGGCAGAAGAGTCGCCGCCCCTGAGGCCCTGTGCCCTGTCTCACCAGTGCTGAGGGTGAGCCCAGTCCCGTGTCCTTTTAGAATCTGGGCTGTTAATGTGCCTTCTTGTTCCTCTCAAGTTTCTCCCCAACTTGTCACTTTCAGTTAACACTTTAGAAAAGTTTTATTTAGAGAAATAAAAAAACATTTTTTTTCTGGGCAAATAATTGAAGCAATGAAAGCTAAAAATAAATATACTTAAATCTCTCTAAGCCAAACAGTGATGATTATTGTAGAAGTTGACTATAAATAAGAAAATGTTTTAGCCCATTCTTTCAGATTTAAAATTTTAAAAGTGTATTTAAGAAATTTAACTCATGATTAACTATAGAGTCTATGATCATAAAACTAATATCTTGTAATTATAGTGAAAAAACACTCTAATTCCAGGAAAATTTCATATGATCTTTGCTTGATTTCTCCAATGAGTAACTCTCTCACAACTATGTAACAAAAAATACTAAGTAGTTTAAAACAATAACCCAGTTGCATAAATCCATATTATTACTTGGAATGAAAATTATATAAAAGTTTTGAGTGGGACAAATTTTAAGTACAAATTAGTTCTGTTTCTATATTTAAATATATGTGATCAAGCTCCTACCCAAAAAACATAATACTGAAAATTCCACATCACCACATTTAGTTCCATGCCTTGCAACACACAGACTGCCTACTTTTGTTCAAAACACAGCTTTGTTTCTCAGCATTCAGAGTTTTTTTGTTTCTTTTGTGCTAGCTCTGAGCACATTAGGGCCAACCTCAGCTCAGCCAGGCCCTTCCCCAGGGCATTTTAGGGCCGGTCAACATCAGGCTCTACAAACTCGGGCTCCCAGCGCAAGCCTGACCCCCGGCCAAACTCAGCTTGCTTGTCCCAGGTTGGAGGGCGTGAAAGCCGAAGGACGTGGGAGAGCCTGTCCAGCACAGGCTCCCGTGCAGGAAAGGCCCAGCTCAGAGGCCCCCTGTGTTCCCAGCCAGCTGACAGGCCCTCTCTCCTGCTGTTGGGGAGTTGTACCCCTGGAGGCACCCTGCCCACTGCTGCAGTGTCAGTGGGTCAGGAGCTGTTCTGGGTCTGGACTGGCTGTGTGACGCTGAGCAGACTGTAGCACCTTCACAACGGAGTTTCAACGAACACGAAGGAAGGAGCAATTCCAAAGTTCACAGAAATCACAGAATTTTTCCTAATTATGTAATGGCAGGAATTGGAGTACACATTCGCTTTACCATCTTAGGAGCTGAAGGATCTTGTCCAGTGGGTGAGGTCTGTGTTTAAAGGGCAAGAGTGGTCATTTTGACACCGCACAGCAAGGAACTTTCCACACCCCCAAGCAGTGGCTCTGCACCCTATTCCCACAGCACATACCCTTGCTCACTCCTTAGCGTCCTCTGACCAGGGTCTGCCCCTGGGAGCCTGGAGTGGCACCTCCTGTCACCAGCATCCCCTGGTCCCCTAAAGCAGCCCTGTCAAGGTCAGTCCCCCCTCACCTCCTTTGCTGCACTTCCACCTTTTAAAACTTCTCTTAGCCCCAGTGATGGCACATTCCCATTCTCCTTTGCCATTTCCTGACCACTCTCATCTCATTCTTTGGCTCTTTCTGCATGCCCACCATTAAACATAACCACTCTTTAAATCTTTTATCTTTGCCAGGAAGAATCTGAACCCAAGCTCTCCATTTCTGTCATTAATTCACTGTGTGGCCTCAGCCAACCCACAACACTCTCTGGACTTCACCTGTCCTTGAGACGGGAAGACACCAGACTGGATGGTCCAAACGTCCCTTTGAGCTAGCTATGCAGTGCTGTGCTGGTCTATCCTAACCCCTCCCTGTGTTCCATCAGCATGTGTACGGTCTCCGAAAGCCAGTCAGTGCAAGACTGTGATGGAGCTCAAACTAGGAAATCACTGCTTCTGGAGGCAGGAACCTTAAACATGACCTGGTCTAAAACCTTCATTTATAGCTGAGGAAACTGAGGTCCAGAGTGGGTACTCAACCACCTCACAGCACAGATGGAATAAGAAGGAAGTCTCCTGGGCTCTCCTGTTTTGCAAAACGAGAGCATATGTTTCTTCTGAACCTGGTTGAAGTGCATCATGATTCCAGAGTAAGGTGCTGTAGAAGGCATGAACTAAGTAGAGCATTGTGGGGCCATTTCCTGCCTTTAAAAAGATAAGCTGTACTGTAACTCCAAGAAATCTGGAGATATATTTGTTATAGAGGGTGTTTTATACAAAGTAGAACAATCTGATCACATGAAACATCTTAGATTTATGTTTTTAAATAGCCAAATAAAACAGGACATCAAGTCACAGAATACATTATTTACAATACAGAAGGGTCTATTGAATAGTTCATGTAATTCAAGATATACATATACACAATATAAACGAATATTAGTCTGCTACAAAGGTTTAAGAACTTAGACATTTTGGTATTGACACCTACCTACTCACGGCAACAAATAATGTTGACTTTAACTTTCCATTAGTTTTGTAGGACAGGAAATGTACAGAGCAGAAAGAAGACAAACAAATGTAACTTTACTGCACTATCTCCCTAATACCATACGGGATGCGGCATTACGCAGTAAATTTTAATCAATGTAATCTATTTACCCAGACCTGAAATGATGAAAATAGCTGAATTACTCCCAAATCTAACTTTATTCTGTGCTTTATAAATAACTGCTGCTCGGCTCCTCCTTCTCAGTCTTTTAAAAATAGGACTGATGCTTTTCTTTAAAATGTCTTAATTTTTGTCCTGGTCAGTTACTAACGTTTCTTCTCAAGAACACTAGTGCATGACATTACCGGTCCCTCCGAGAATCCTGAGTAAGAGCACATGTCAGGCACACCACCCCCAGGCCGACACGGAAGTTATGAGCCGTGCTACAGCCCACGATGCTGTTATCTGGAAGTTAAACCGCGGGAAGCACCCCGTCTGCCTCTCGCACACCCAAGCACGCCAGGGCTTCACCGCGTTTCCTATCAGGCTCGCATTCCAGGAACCCGAGCACCGCCCCCGCGCGTTTCCGCGCAGACCACGCGGGTGGGATGCGCAGGGATCAGGCCACCTCGCCGGTCAAGGGGGCGCCACGAAGGGCGTGTCCGAAAAGGCCGAGCTGACCGAATCCGAGTCGCACTTCCGGGCGGGCTTGAGGATGCCCTCGGCTGCGGCCGCCTCGCGGGGAAGCAGCCCGGCTCCGCCGTCCCGCCCCGCTGCGCCCTTCAGGGGTTCCAGAAACGCCACTCTCTTCGCGGCAGCCGCGTGCGGCGCGGCGCGGGCAGGGTCGGGGCCGCGCGCCGAGGGGCAGGGCTCGCTCGCGTGCTGCGCCGCCTGTGGGCCCCCGCCCCGGCCCCGGCCCCCGCAGGGGCACGGCGTCAGGTAGAGGTAGGCCAGCACCAGGGCGACGCTGGCCGCGCAGGCAGCCAGGGTGGTGAGCGCCGTGCTGAAGGCCTCGTGCGCGTGGGGCCTGCCGGCCGTGCGGTTGCTCACCTGGATGGTGACGTCAGCGGTGGCGTTGAGCAGGTGCCGCCGGTCCACCGCGGTGCACGAATACACGCCCGCGTCCTCCGGCCGCGGGCTCTCGATCAGCAGGCTCCCGTCGCGCAGCACGCGGACGCGGTCCACCTCTCCGCCGGGGCCCAGCGCCTGGTCATCCGGACCGACCCACAAGAAGTCGGCGCCCGCGTCCCCCGTCGCGCTGCCGCAGGGCACAACCAGCCTTTCCCCCACTCGCGCCTCGCGAATGGCGCCGGGAGCGCGCGGGGGCCCGCGCAGGGCCGCGTCCGAGCAGTTCAGGGAGCCGCCGCGCAGCAGCTGCACCTGCCGGGGACGCCCGGCGCGCGGCCGCGGGCGGCACGTGTAGTCGTCCTGGAAGTCCACCACCGGGCTGAAGCGCCGCCGGTGCCACAGGCTCAGCAAGGACAGCAGCGCGCAGTCGCAGACAAACGGGTTTCCGTGGAGATAGACGCCTCTCAGCTGCTTC
The DNA here is from genome assembly GCF_040802235.1 of Manis javanica. Taxonomy (NCBI): domain Eukaryota; kingdom Metazoa; phylum Chordata; class Mammalia; order Pholidota; family Manidae; genus Manis; species Manis javanica. Next base: position 114,418 of record NC_133170.1, on the reverse strand, counting down.
CCCGGCACCGACTTTATGTGCTGCACTGGCAGGGACGGTATCCGGTTGTAAGAAACATCTAGAAACGTCAGCTCTGGCAGCTTGAACCGCCCAACATACAAATCCATGGGAAACTGCGTGAGAAAGTTTCCGCTCAGGTAGAGTTTCCGTAGCTGGGCGAGCCCCCCAAATGCCGCGGGGTCCAGATAGGAGATGCGGTTGTTATAGAGCAGGAGGGCTTCCAGAACCTTCAGCTCTTGGAACACCGCGCTCCTCACGGCCTGCAGCTTGTTGGAGGACAGGTCAAGGCACTTGAGATTTGGGGTTGCGGAGAAGCTGCCCGTGGAAATGCTGGTGATGCTGTTATGACGAATAATGAGGGTGTCCAGCCTCTGGAAGCGCACCGGGGTCCACTCTGGGTCCAGAGGCCCGATGCTGTTATAGCTCAGATCCAGTCTCCTTATCAGCCCAGCAAGGTTCCCGGGCACCTGGGACAGGTTTCTGTTGGTGCAGCTCACCAAGTCCGTGGCACAGATACACACGACGGGACACGGCCCGCAAGCGCCCCGGCCCACGGCGGCGGCGACCACCAGTAAGCGCAGCAGCGCCGCGGGGCCCGCGTCCCCGACCCGCTGGGTCTTCGCAAGTCCGGGGGTGCGCATGCCGCCGGTCGCCCGCTCCAGTCCTGCCGCCCACTTGCTCTCTTTGCAGCAACTTTCCGAACCGAGGCTTATTTCGCACTGGGGCCCGAGGTTGCCGCTCTTCTGTTAACGCGGTTTTTCCTGCGTTCTCCGGCTCCGACCCGCTCCGGCACTCTCAGTCACTGTCAACACAACCGACTCCACAGACGCTTGGTACGTTTTTCGGGTGCATCCTGCGTCGTTTTTTAACTCCTTGCCAGACATTAAACACAAACGCATCCTACAGACAGACGGACATTCTCACGAGTCGCCCGCCGGGAGAACGACTCCCAGGGCGGAGCAGTCTCCCAGGCTCCGGGGACCGGCGGCGGCCTTCGGGGTCTGCGCGCCTGTCACCCCGGCTTCTCCCACGGCCAACCCCTGCCCCGCTCCCCGCGGCCGCGGCCTCTCCGGGGCCAACTTTGCGGAGCTCCGGGCGGCCGCGCGCAGGCTCCCCGCCCGGGCTTCCCCCACCTCCGGCGCGGCCGAAGGCAGCGCCTGAGCACCCTGGTGGCCGGGCCCTGCGCGGTCCGGGGACGGATGGCCAGGGGGCCAGGGTCCGGGAGGGGAGGGCAGCAGGCCTGCCCCGCCCCGCCTCGCCTATGCGCGCCCCGGGTTCCCGCGCAGCCACCGCGTTTTGTCCCCGCGCATCTGAGGTCTGATGCGGGGCGGGGAGACGGGTCCCGCCCCTGCACGTCCTCCTCGCAACCAGCCTCGGAGCTGCAGGCGGGAGCGAGCTGGACGGAGGGTTGGGGTGGGGAGTCGCGTTTGGGGGAAGAGGTGGGGGCACGGGGTGCGCACGGGGCGGGTAGGGAAACACAGGGGAGGGAGGGGGGAAAGGTTGCCGTGGGGCAGTGGGAGGGCTCAGGGGGTGGGGTCCCCGGCTGGGGACGCGCTCGCCCGCTGCTGCCAGTTGCGTAGGCCCATTCATCTAGCCCAGAACCGCTTGGGTGAGGGGAACAGGCTGAAGGGGACACCGGCTGGAAGACCCCTCTGCTCTGGCCACGAGGTCCGCGGAGCCCCGGCCTCCTGCGGCTTTCTTTGGCCCGGGCTAAGCAGAAGCTGCCTTCCGCGCCCGCCCGCCCACCTTGGAGGGTGGAGAAGAGGAAAGTTGGGCCCGTTTCCTCCGCCAGGGGACCGGGCTGGGCCCTGCGCCCAGGAAGTCGCACCTGTCCCGGAGCGGGAGGGGGCACAAGGCGCGGGGCAGCGCAGGGGAAGCGGTTGGAGCTGACCGAGGCGGGAATGCACAGGGTATTTAGCTCCAAAACAAGCCCGGAACCAGACTTCTTCCTCTTGGAAAGGGCGCCTGTGCCAAGGTTCCTCACTTCCTGGAGACCGGACGTGGGCGACCCCAGACCCCAAGCTCGGTGGCCCCAAAGCCGGGTGACCAGAAAAGAAGCAGAGGGTGTGGGGCTGATGAGAGTGTCGACTAAAAATTCATTTTTGTTTGATTCCGAAATCAACTTTAACGGTGAGATTTGACTGAGCCAAATGGCCAAATTACGCCCTGACAAGAGATCCTAACCAAAGCACAACGGAGAGGGAGACTGAAAGCCAGACGGCACAGGGCACAAAACTTGTAAAACTACTTAAAAAATAAACACGGTGACCAGGTCACCCCTTCCCCCATACACACCCGAGCAACCCGGCCCTGGGCCCCACCTCGTGGTGGGTGGATTCACAGGGCAGCGGTCCGCTGGGCCAGGGCTGCCTTAATGGAGTCCTGTGCCTGCTCCTTCGCTTGGCCTGCTTGTGGAGCAAATCTGGGCTGGCACTACTGCAGCAAGATTTTTCAGGTGAGGTTGGTTTCAGTTTCATGAAGGGCTGAATTTTACCAGGAGAACACAGCCTGAAAATGCTTCAGCAACTCATACCTACCTGCGAGCTCCCAGGGCAGAGGAAAAGGTTGAGATTTTCTAAAGTTAGGCCTCAAGGCCTAGGGTTCTCACAAAAACTTGATCTCCAGGCCTTCATTTTTGCGGTTAGAATGATTAACACAGAGAAATGGTATTAAAATTACTCAGAATACTTTTTAAATAACTAATAAATGACCAGGTATTTGTGGTTTTTTATGAAGTCACTAACGTCCCATTCAATGGGAATCAGGAAGGCAGAAAAAAAGACCTGTATTTAATACAAAACTAGTCTAAGAAGAAAAATGACTTTCAAAAATGGAAACAAAGTTATGTTATAGTTGCAGGCACATCACAGAAACGCAATGCAAAGATTACACAGCATCAATAAACTTAGTGCACTCAGAATTCACAGACAAGTTTATTTATTTGAAGACCTGAGTTTTGGGACCCTGCACATTCAAGGGGAAGGACTTGTGCAGGGGTGGGTTTACTTGGCTTGGAGAAGAGAAAGTAAAGTTGATCTTAATGGTATAGGGTCGACCTTATTTTGTGGGGAACAACTTTCTTTCTGGCACTCCTTCACCTCCTGCCAGATTCACTCTCTCGAACAGAGTAAGTTCCATAGGGTGGAAATGTTCTGTCGTAGACACTGCTCTCTTCTTAGCTTCTAGAACCCTGTTTGACACTTGCTTGGCATTCAGCAAATTTTTGATGAACGAGCCAGTGTATGGCGAGTCTTCTGTAGGCTTACCCCACCTGAGCCTGCTGGTTGCCATCGTGTTCTCTGTGCTTCAGAACGACAGAGAAGGTAGGGAAAGAGGAGCCCCTCAAACATTACCTGAGTCCTGGATCCAGAAGGGCCTGAAGCCGCTGCACACGGTCCCTCCCACTTCAGTTACAGTCTGGGCCCTGTACCCGTACCCCCTTTTTTTTTTTACTAATGTTATTTGGAGTTGTAGAAATTGAGTAGAACAGCTCAAACTCTTGTGACAGAAAGAGTCCTAGTTACATATAATGGGGATAATAAATAGGTGTTGGGCTATTAGGGATCAGATACTGAGGTCCGTGTTTCACATGCATATTTCGTTTACTGCTCACCATAACCCTGCAACATTATATAACCCTATAATTCAGATGGTAAACAACGGTATTCCAAATTATTTGACAGTGGAATAGAATTAAATTAGCCTGAGGCTCAGTCTGAAGGATTTACATTAAACAGAAGAGAGATGTTTCTGACAGGGTGGCTCCAGCCTAGAATGGGTTGCCAAGACAGATGGTTGAGTTGCCTTCTCAGGATTTTAAAATAGGACAGATACATATTACTTGGTCTTTTCCACACAGCACAGTCTTTTGGTATTTTTGAGCACTCTGATGCAAATGGATGGTAGGAAGTGGACTGACATTTGACATGCTTCTGAACCTAGTGTGGTGGGGCAGGTATGGCCACAAGTCTGGCTGGGTTTGGAAGTGACTCCTGTCTTGGGGCAGGGATTTGAGTGATGAAATCTTAGGGCTTCTTTGGATCCTGTTATTTCCAGAACTCCTCATGTTGTAATCACAGACTTGAGGAATTAGAGATATAAAACAAGAAATTGTTACAGCACTAATTTGGTGATTTGGAATTATTTTCTAATAATGAACACTTTAAAAGCACTTTCTATCTTACGAGGGTCTTACACACATTGTGTCTCATTATGGTTCTGGCACGCAGCCTGTAATGAGGTGTAGGTGGGCCACTGGCAGATGTCTAAGACGTCTAATGTAGTCTCTTTCTTTAATGGGGGTGCCCGGAGTGTTCTTCAGGGACGGCTCACTGGGGACTCTGGCTCGACAGGGCCTGATTGTTGTGCACAGGCTCCTTCTGCTGAGTTCTCACTCTGGCACAGCACTCCTGGTGGGGCTTTTACAAAGTGCCTGGAGCCTGGTCTGAGGGAACACATCCCTTCGCCCATCAGCCCTGGGAGTGCACCCCACTCCTGTTCCTTTTGTGGCCTGCTTCAGCTGTTTTCTGTAAGCCCACAATGCGTGGTGGAACAGATCTCCAACCGAGGCCATGTCTTACTGTATGGAGACTCCATCTCTGGCCCCTGAGCTTTCTGTGCTCTAGAAGCATGCGCCCACATGCCCACCCAGGGAGAGCCCACGATGGGCCACTCTTAAAGCAGTGCCATACAGTCATCTGCTCTTTCTGTCTCCTGTCTTCAGCAGAAGCACCTGGATGGGTGCTTTGTTTTGTGTTTTAATTAAATTGAGATAGAATTCACATAAACAAAAATCAACTGTTTTTGACAGTTTAAAGTGTACCATTTAGTGATACCAGTGTATCATAATGTTTTGCAACCATCACCACTACTTAATTCCGGAATGACTTCATCCCCCAAGAGAAGCCCTGTGCCCATTAAGCAGTCACCTCTTTACCCACCCCCAGCCCCTGGTGTACTTTCTACCCTCGTGGACTCACCTGCTCTGGACACCTCAGGTAAATGGAATCATACAGTATGTGCCCTTTGTGTCTGGCTTCAGTAGCATGATGCTTTCCAGGTGGGCATGGGCTTTTTTGGCTAAGGTTCATCTTAAGATGTGAGGTATCTGCTCCTATTATTATCAGAATTGGGACCTAAAGTCCCATTTACACAGGATTTCCATTATAGAAGTATTAAACCCCTGTGTTTTCATGGGAACCTTATAGTTTTATGAACTGAGGGGAGCTGAGTTCTAGTCTTGGATAAATATGCCAAGAGCCCTTTAAGGATACAATAATCAATTATTTCTTAAGTTCTTTTCAAAGTCAGCAATTAACCTGATTTCCTGATGACCAAGTGCCTGCTGTTGCTGAAGCCCCCGGAGGTCAGGCTGTTAGGACACAAGCACAGGGCGGCCTCTGGGTTGGTTACGACTGCATTGGGCACACGCCAACACCCCATCCTCACCCCGCTGTGAGTGGTGTCAGTCCTGTTGCTACTTCAGGAAAGGTAAATTGGGGCATGTTTTCGGCAGTTGAGATATCCTTTAACCTATTAAGTATTTGGTTACAATGGGGTAGCACTTGTTCATTGCAGCATAATTTCTAACAGAAAAAAATGTACTATGGTACTATTCCAGTTTTTGCAAAAGAAAATATGTATGTATATGAATTACGGGTATGCATAAAATATCACCTGAAAGAGTACATATCTATGTCATAACAGTAGTTAAAAAATGTTCTTTTCTCGTTATCTGCATTTTCCATTTTTCTTTAATGCTTTTGTGATAAGAAAAAGCACAATGAGACCTTGTAACTGATTAAGGCCACCTGTGAGTACATCATGTGCACAGTGCTTCTGCTTTATTGTGGTTCCTACTTAGTATCTAGTGGCTGTAGACTCAGAGAGCAACACCCTCTGCTGGCTTCTCAGGCAGGAAGTGATTCTGATTTCGCCTGACTTGAGGTGCAGAGATTGCTGTTCTGCATTAGCACTACAGTCATTTATTTGGTAAATATGTACTGAGCATCAGCTGTGTGCCAAGTACTATTCTTTTGTCTGAAAATTATAGCAACATGTAAACGCTATGGACAGCCACACAAGCCCAGCTAGAATGAGACATGTTCTGGTCATTTGTGTATTTCTTTTTGGCCAGTTGTCCACATTCCCAGGTTTGGGACTCAGCATACTTCCTTTATTGGCATCAGCTCCCAGCATCTCTCTCTCCCACAGCACATTCTGAGACCAGCCTTTAGGAAGGTGGCAGGACTCTGGGCCCACACCACCATTTGTTTTCAATAAGAAAGAAAAAAAAAATTAATCCTAAAAGTACTATCTGCTCGTTGTAGAGAAGTTGGAAGATACCAAAAACAAGTGAAGAACCAGAGAATGCCATTTATAATCTTACTGGTGAATCATATTTCTGCTCACAGAATAGGTCCATTGTGTTGAGGAGCCTGTGAAAGTTGCAGAAGGATGGTTTTCTCTTTGCTGTAACTATGTAATGAGAAAAGACGCAAGCAGACCTTTTCTTCTTTCTTCCATTCTTTTTTTTTAGTACCTTGCAGTTCTTGGCTTGAGGAATTAAATAAGCAGGTGAAACTTGCTTCATAAATTTGCTGTACTGAAGCCAAGCTCCTAGCTTCACGATCAGCTGCCTCTTGTGGGTTTGGTCATAAGTGGCAGGTGTTCAGACCTGCATTTTGCTCATTTTAGCCTGAAGAGGATCATCTAATTAAATTCCTAAGCGCTATTGTGTCCCTCAAAACTGTGGCTAATTTTCTTTCTCTGATAAATATGGATAATTTTTAACAAACTCAGTTTGGAGAACTATATGAAGCATTCAGACTCCTATTTTATGTCCTTTAAAAATATGATTTCCTGTAGCAGTAATTAGTTTATCGTATCTTCTTAAAGGCACTATCTGATTATCCAAAAAAAATCAGATTTAAAGCAACCACTATTGGATAGCTGACATTAACACAAAACATAGTAAAATAAAATTGAGAGAAAAATAGTCAGTGTCTCTATTATACAGCCAGCACTATTACAAATACTTACTCAGTTATTTTCAGCAAATACAAGGCCCTCTGTGGTGAATGCTTCATGCTTAATTTGTGTTGGAACTCTGACCTCTCAGTATGTGATAATGAAAGGAAACGTCGCATTCATACAGGGGAAAGCAGGACCTCTGGAAAGACCTAGAAAGTGGGCTTGACAGTAAGACCCAACCATTATTGCATTCTCACTATATACCAGGCTTCTCATCTAAATCTTACAAGGACCCTAAGAGATGGCCATTAACATTCCCCTTTTCTACAGAGGGCAGTGGGGTTTAGTTGGTTAGTGTAACTTGCCCAAGATTAGTGGTAGAACCAGATCTCATGTCCAAGCCTGTCTTGCTCTGATCTCACATTTGACCATTAGCTCTAATGTTTCAGTTTCCCATTGGGGAATGGAAGGGGGGGCCATAATCTAAATTCCATTTAGCAAATACTGTTAATCCTGGCCACAGTCCCAGAGCCATGGTATAGTTCCTCTCCTCTAGGAATTTGTAGTGTTATAAGAAATAATTATAGGACATAACCACAGTATATAATTCAGTTTCAAATTGGATATAATCAAGAGTCAAATATTTGCAACAGAAAGTAAGTACTTTGGGGATTGAATATTACAATATAAGCAGAATTTTTGATCCTACCAATTTCTTGTTGACCAAGTATCTGACTCAACAAAGTAAATTATAAGCAAATAAACAGACAATTTAGGAGAATGGTTGGGGATGAAAATTATCTCTTAGAATTAAGCAATGACAATGAACTCCATGGCCTGTTTTATCCATGGCATTCACAACAGAAGCTCTAAGCAAGGTCAGCAGTCTGGGTCTCCTGGCACATACAAAGGTCTAAAACATCTTCTAATTATATGTGAAAGGCAATGTGCTTTAAAAAAATGGGGGGTGCTTTGTGGTAAAACAGAGACTCTAATAAAGAAACAACTCCCTGGTTCTGGTGCTAGAACTTCTATCTATGAACTTAGGCAAGTGGCCTGGTCCCACAGACTCAGCTTCCCCACTTGTGATATGGACATGCAGTGCCTATGTACACACCTTTTGATTTCACAAGGTTGACGGGGATGGGAAAAGTGCTTGGGGAACTCTAAGGCTGTGAGAATATGACAGCTAGTCCTGATCGTGTGTGCTTCCTCCTTATTGCCCTGTGCCTTGGACATTATCTGATGCGGCACAGATGTGTACCAAATGTTTGCTAAACCGAATGGAACTGCAACTAGGTGTATCTACAGAGTAAACAGAGCTGGAGCGCATCTTGCCACAATGATGCGTGTGCTAGTTATGCATCTCCCCCCTGGGCCCAGAGTCCAGCAGGTCCTGGTTGTAAGGCTTGTAGCTGGCACAACCCTGCCTCACTCTCCGTGGTGCGCTCAGCTGCTGCAGGCTGGAATGAGCCTGCAGTCTGCACTGCCTGGGCTTCTCAAGGCTGGGGGCCCTGAAACTGCTGTGGTGAAGAGATCATGCCCAGGGAGACCTCTGGCTAGGAGTGATGATTAACACATCACTAGGAGCTACCCAGAGGCATTTTGGACTGTAGGGAAAAGAAATATGATCACTCTCTCCAGAAAGCAGTTCAGCATGCTGCCACTTGCTTCTTGCATTGCCGTGGAAATTCATGGTAGGAAAGCGAGGTTTCCTTGGAAGCTGTTGTGTAGAAGGGGTTAGACAAAAATTGGAACAAGCTTCTGGGGAATGAGTCGGCTCATTATTTCCTACTTTACAGAAACAGCAGGATGATGAAAACATGCAGTGTGACATTTGTCCACATTTATCTTAAAGTAGAATTTTCCATTTGCTCAATTATATTTACTAAGACTATTAGACATCTGAATGCCTGTTTTCTATATTCCCTTTGCTGGGAAGGCTCTGAGGACCTTTATTTTATTTTCACACACACAAATATGCATCGACCCAGTGAACATCAAAATGTTTGTCTATAGGATGTGCCGGGGGAAAGCTGGATGGCAGGCTCTCCAGATAGGGCCACCTTGACAGTGTCGGCATAGCTTAGCTTGGCAGGTCCTGTGGGGACAGAGACGGCACCAGTGTCCAGGCTGCTGCTGTTAGTCACTTGAGAGCAGGTCACAAGTAAGCAGGGGGAGGCTGTGCAGCAGAGAGAAGGTGTCCAGTGTCCTCTGTGGAGTACAGGGTCAGACAAGAAAGAGCCAAACAGCAGGGAGAGAGGATGCATCAGGGTCGAGGCCAGCTGGTGCTGCTGGCTCTCCAGGGCCCAGCTCAGGTCCCGCTCCTGGGCACCTGTAAGCGTGCTGGCTTTATCCTACAGTCAGCTCCTCATTTTCCTCTTGAGTCTGTCTCGGTGAGATTCGAGGCCCAGAGCCCCGCCTCCCTCCCACACGTTGTCTCCTGGGAGGAAGAAAGCCATCTGGAAAACCTTCACATTGTCCAGTATGTCGTCTGCTGACTTTTGCAAGAAAATTTAGAAAAGTGCTGCAGTGAGAAGGAGACGTTATACACCAGCAGTGATGGTTCCCGGCACCATCTTTGGCTGGTTGGCACATAATTTAGGAGAGGTCTTCCCAGGGCACTTCTGTTATCTCAGTAGCTGACCACTTGCTCTGCCTATAGGGCTACTTGTCACTTTACATAACCCATCCTATCCTCCCACCTCCATACACACACAACATACAAACTCCCCTGTCAGCTGTAAGTGCCTTGATAATAAGAATTGTTGTGCCCCCATGTCCTGGCACCCTTAGCACACAGTCAGTGGTACAGCTATAGCATCCATCCGAGTGGAGACATGTCCTATGTGTAATTTGAATGAATATTTTTTCTCCACCTCTCATGAATATTTTGAGAACATCAGAGCCTGTTACTCAGATACCACGTTTACAGAAACTTTCCTTTTCCCTTGTGTCACTCCTTCTGGACTCTATATATCCTTGGACTGCTGTGAGCTCCACTAGAATTTTTGGTGAGTGTGAGGAAGACAGGGAAGCATCAGTAGCCATTACGTAGCCAGGGAAGAAGTCTCGGTGGCCCAGTCATATTCACAAAGCCGTGATTGAAGGAGCTGACTTTGCCAGCCAGCACGGCCTCCCATATCGGCCTGCAGCTCTCAGCTCACTTCCCTCACAGGCCAGTCACAGGGCCGGCTTCCCGTGAGGACAGCACGCCCACAGCACGCTGGCATCGGTGCGGGCATCTGGGTATGAGCCCAGTGACCCCAGAGAGCTTCCCTGTGCAACGTATATTTCACTGGAAAAGGGGTCATTCTCACAGATTTGATTGCAGGCCAATGAGAGAATATTCATAAATACTCTTTTAGAAAAGTTATTTTCATAAAGAAAATACTATTTTTCTGATGAACTTGCATTAACACTTTATTTCCTTTTATATGTCACTAAAGGTAAGAGTAATAGAACACTCAAAAGTCAACTATGGAAATAAAAAAAATTATGTTTTGAACATGTTTGGTTATTGGGCGTATTATATACTTGTCTTTTCTGTTGCAATACTGTAATTTATTTTCTGAACATTCCAATTTTTACAAAATGAGTCATGGCTAATGTAGAAACCAGTTGAATCATCCACCCATCAATCAATATACTTATATTTTAGGGTTAGGGTATATGTTTAGGGTTACACTAAAAAAGTTATTACAGATTCTTTGATTTAAAGCACTTCTCTCCATTGGTTGGTTTTTATTAACAGCAGTCTGATAAAAAAAAGTGATAACTTTACTGAACTACGTGTGAACCTTTGGTTTCAGATCCCTGCTCACAATATCGAGCCAGCAACTCGAGTCATATGAGACTTTCCAGTATCTCAAATCTGAGCCTTTCCATGCAGGAGTTAAATAGAGAGTCCAGAAAGGACAGGATAGGGAGGAAATCTTTTCTGGCCCTGAGAAAAACCAGTAGAACTTTAGATTTTGGTGATAAATCCAAATCTGAAGAATCTAGTTTAATCCTGTCTGAAATATAAACATCTAGGATATTAAGTTTATTTTAATATATTAATTTTTTTGGACCCAACTTTTATTATATGTTATGGATGGCTTCAATGAAAAAAAATGTAGGTGAGAAGGAACTAAATATGGCTTGGAACCACATTATGATTTTAGGGGGAAACTTTGGCTGGGGAGTCAGAAGAACTAAATGTAGTCACTGTGGTTTTACCAGTGAGTTAAATGTGTCTTTCATTTATTTGGTGTCCTTGTACCTCAGTTACCCCTTCAGTAAAAAGAGATTCTTCCTTTGACTGAAGTCTCCTTCTGACACTCATTGACCTTTTTCTTATTATTTATCTAATGACCCACACTTGTGATGCGAAATCTTCCTAATTATTCTGCATACAACCCACTTTTCAGTAGTCATCATATAATAAATGCAATAGTTATTATTAGCATACTTAAAATTTCCCATTATAACTCTGTAATGGAGAAAATTGTAAATGAAAAAGAAGATTGAGGTTTATCAGCATTATTTCTAAGAGAAGAACTTAGAACTTAGTAGGTAGAACCAGAAAAATGCCATTGTTGGTCAGAAATGATTGCTGGCAGTATAACACGGCTCAGGCTGAAGGGCCTGAGTCCGAATTCCAGCTCTAAGAGCCCCTTGTAAGCAGCTCAGGGCAGCTACTGACCTTCTGAGCCTTGGTTTGTGAAATGGAATGACTTCTGCTCTGGTTTAGCAATGATGTATAGAAGCATTGTGCCTAGCAGTAGTAAATGTTCAAGAAAATTGTTCCTAATACAATATCATCATCGATGTGACTAGCTCAGGGCGTCTCCTCACTCTCCCTTGAGCACTTTCTGCATATATGGCAAAAGGAGTGATTGCTATGAACCGAAATGGGAAATGCTTGTCAGGCAAGCGTGATTATTAAGGGCCTTCTGTTCCTGTCCTGTGTGCTCTGGTATGTCCTAGTAAGGCCACAGATCAAGTGTGACACACTCAGTGGAGTTTCTAAATAGGAAATGCACTGAAGAAAATCAAGAACTGAGTAAAAAAAAAAAAAATCAAAGCACTGAGCAAACATTCTGAACTTTTGGCAGAGGAATTGGGCGCCTGGATCCCCATGACTCTGGAGTTATTAATAGAGACTCGTTTTGGCATATTTTGGGCAGTTATGTATTTACTTATCATGCAGCGTCTGTGGGACTTCCAAAGCTTGAAGGGACACAGCAGGCACGGCGGGTGGCGTTCTGTCGTCTGCACGGCACCCTGCTGCGTCTGCTCGCTGCTGAGGGACAGTGGGCACAGCTGCCAGGCCTACATGTGGCTCTCACCTGCTCTGCTAGGAGCCACATGAAGCCACGAGCTGTGCTAGGGTGGTAATTCATGCGATTTGTGGCCATTTTTTGTGGAGTGCTAGGTTGGAAGGCCGTGTTCACAGGCTGTGCAACAGAAGCATCCATGGATCCATCCCATAGTAACCTCTGGTCAAACCAATCGATCAAGGAAGGAGAAGCCAACCTGCTGGTCCTGGAGCTGCGGTTCTCAGGTCTCCCTGTCAGCCTCTGCTTGGCTGGGCTGCTGGGCGCCTGAGTCTGGGCTGACTGCTGCCCCCACGCAGGCAGCCTCCCCGCCCCTACGCTGCCAGTAGGACACAGCCTTGCAGCCCTCTCTCCCCCAGGCTCAAAGCACATGGGAGCCGGAGGAGCTTGGGAAACCCCTGAAGGGCTCCTGCAGATGTGGTTAAGGAAGCATGTTTATTTTTAGCATGCCGAATCCTCGCCATTGCTCCACAGGGACTTCAGTTAATGTCCTGAAAGCTCATTTGCATCAAGATCAGTGAAGCACTTTCCTGCATCCATTTATCTGACTTGAGGTTCAGGTTAATTATCACTTCCTGACAGCCTGAAGGTCAGACTATTTCCTTTTGTTTCAAGTGGTGGTTAATCCCCTCATTAAGGGTGATGGAAGATGAATAATTAAACTATGCCATTTTCATATTCCAGGTAATGAATGAGAGGCCTTAAGTTCCGACAGTAAGGAAAGTGTTGAAAATTCTACTTCCTGCAAACACAGTTTCTTTCCTCTGGTCTCATGGTTCAGCTGAGGCTGAAGGTTCAGCCAAAGCTCTTCCCTTAAGTTAAAAAAAACAAAAACAAAAATAGAAACCTTTATGCGGCTCAGCTTTGCCACTCCCTGACTGTGTGACCAGGGGAGAGGCAGTTAGCCTTTGACATGAAAGGTTTTCTCAGTTGTAAAATGGAGACGCTAACAACCAGCTTGGAGAATTGCTGTGAGCATCAGAAGCAGACATAAATGAGAAGCACTTTCAAGAGGGCCTGCCACATGGTGCAGGCTCCCGTGTCGATGGAGTGTGCCGTCACTTCCACTGCCCCCCCTGGGCAGGTCATCTTCTGAATGCTGTGGGCATCAGGGTCCACCGAATGTCCACCCTCAGGTACCTTGCTCACACCTGGGTCAGAGGTTCACTTTGACCCACTGGGGCAAGAAGCAAGGTTAAATTGTGTTAGGCCCTGGAGGAAAAACCCAGGTAGACATGCCATTAAGGCCTTAGAGAATTCTACTTCTATCCATCCTCTTCTAATTACTTTAAAACGAGTTTTGAAGGGTGGAGGTAGTAGAAAGTAGAAAGACACAATAGGTGGATGCAAAGACCACACCTGGTAGGGGAAGGTCCTTCTGGCCCTCCTCCAGCTCTCCATCTCCACTCACCCTGGGCCTCCCAGTCCTGTTCTGTTCAGACTAGTTAGGGGACACCCTCTGAACGCTGACTCCTGTCCCACCTGACCGTGTTTTCAGGGGACCTTATGCTCATGCTGACCAAAGGTGGGCTCAGCCCCACTGCAAGAGCCTGGGCCCCATGATGGGGCACCTCTGAGTCTTGTGTGGTCATTTCTTTTGCTGGGCCCCACTCTGGGCTGTACAGAGCAGGGGTGACACCCATCAGGATGGGAGCTATGGAAAGCTCCATGGAGAAGGGGGATCTCGGTTAGGTTTTGAAAGGCCAGTAGGATTCAGGTTGCCAGAGAGAGAAGGAGTAAGATGTCCCACATCAGTGGAGAGAATGAGTGGGGTGGGAAGAGCCTGGGGTGTGCCTCTTCCGTGCAGAGACTGGACCTGGACCCGGTAAGCTGGTAACAGTGGCTGGGGTGCCCACACAGACAACTGGTCAGGAAGGGCTGAGCCCAGCTAAGGCCTAGATTTTATCCTGTGGTCAACACAGACCTTGGGGAGTGAAAGCAGCATTTTATGGCTGATGTGTGCAGAGCTTTACCTACAGAATATGCTGGGAGGGGCCTGAGGCATGGAATAGAAAAGTTTATTATTGATCAGGCCTTTCTCTGCCAAGTCAGCAACCAGCACATGGCAGAGGTTGTTCCGCATAATGTCTGACTTCCCCAGTCAGGTGCAGGGAAGTGTGAAGCCAGAGCATTCAGGTTGGAGCCCTCTGTGCAGAATCCCTTTGCAGCATGAAGAATGTGTGGTGCTCTTTGGAGTTTGACTTACATAGCTCGAAATTTAAAAGAAATGCATTTCTCCTCCTACTGAATTTTATTTCTTTAGAAGCAATCTGATTTATTTAAAATCATTTTTTTTTGGTAAAACTCAAAGCTCATTTAACATTTGGGTTGTCTTAGGAATAGGAGCCCAGGGACACCGAGAACCTTATATCCTGAGCCATAGGCACACACAGTTGAGGAGGGCCTCACCCTGCCCTGGAACTCCCACTCTGGGGGAGCCCACGCTGACATGCAGTCCTGGGGAAGACGGCCTTTCCAACGCTTTGACGTGCAGCTGTCTGTGTTTTATGGCAGCAGTAACATGCCCGTGGTTTTCACTGACCCTCAGGAGCAATAAATGCTTATTAGAGTTTTATTTATGTATTTAAAAAATTATGGTGCAATACACATAGCATAAAATTTACCACTTTAACCATTTTTAAGCATACAGTGGCATTACATTCACATTTTTGTGCCTCTGTCATCCAGACTCCTTCCCTATTGCAAAATTGCAACTGCCCATCAGTGACTTCCCACCCCCTCCACTAGCCTCTGGCACCCCCATTCTATGTGCTGTGCTGTGAATTTGACTGTTCTGGAGACTTCATCTAAGTGGACTGGTCTAGCATTTGTCCTTTTGTGACAGGCTTATTTCATTCAGCATAATGTCCTCGAAGGGTTTTCTTTAGGGAGCCAATACCTTACAGCATTTCATCAACCATCAGCTGTACGTGTTCTAGCTGAGACGTCCCAATTCACTTACAGCTTTTGCTGAAAAGTTGCTTCTCTCAGTGGGAAAGGTGCTAGGACATCATTTTGCACACAGCTGAGGGAAGTCGGTGCTGTTCATGAATCGCCTGGGTGATCCCAAGCTCTGTGGGTTCTCAAACTCCCAGCACTGCTTCTGATGGCTGTCCATGGGGGCTGTGAGGGTCTTCCATGGCCGGAGGGAGAAGGCAGCCAGCCCCAGCCCCCACGGCTCTGCACTTGATTTCGGGTGTGTGCGGCCATCTGGTCCACGGACCAGGCAGTAGGAGTCAGGGGCCAGCTTTCCATGTCACATGTTGTCATTTTATTTAGCACTTGTGACATGGTCAACGTGGCACTGGGCTCAGCGTGAATCTGAGTTGTCCAGCGCAGCTGATCTGTCTGTCATGCAGAATGCTTCTTCTGCCAGACCTGCTTCAGGGGGATGCTTCCGAGTCTTGACTGTTTCAAGTCTAAACGCCATGCTGTAGAATGTCTTCTGAAGTGGGTGTCTCCAGACAGATGTCACCACACTGCCCTAGGATTCTGTCTTGGAGGAAAACATGTCCCTCCATCCCTGCAATGTGAGTGCAGAAAATGAAACAACCGTTTCTACCCACTGTATCCCTGACTTTCTGTTTAACAAAGCAGTGATTTTAGCTAAAGGCTTGTTTGTGATTTTAGTCACAATCTATATGTCAGACTTTAGCAAATGGAAATTTTTGTTTCCTTCATAGGAAAGCCATTTCCAAGGTACATTATTTTACCACAATGCTTTCCAATGTTGTGCAGATGTTCATAACAGACATAATACTTGCCTTTCTCTTATGCCTTTTAAAAGACTCCCTATTCTCCCCTGGCCTCTTGGGAGTTTGGGGATGTTCAAGTGCCTCCTCCCTTCAACTAGGAGAAAAAAGTTCCATTTTCACAGCAAAGCTCTTGGGCTGGTCATTGATCTGTCTAGGCTTCTACTGCCCTGTCAGGTGCAAAGCCAAAGGGACATTCCTTCCCCTTCCTTTTAACTAACATTCCCTCTCTCTTGGTAGGCTTGTCTTTATAGTTTATTACTGTGCACTGGCTAATGGAACCAGCTTTCTTTAGTCACACTCAGTCCCCTCCCAATGAATGGGACGTCCTACTCATTCCACAAATGACTGCTGCACCCTGGGCTAGGTCTCTGGGATGTGCTATGATGAATCAGGCAGAATCCTTGTCCTGAAGGAGTAGAAAAGTGCACTCATTTACTGTAGTACAAATCAAGATGCGATACGTGGCATAAAAGAAAGCTATGAGAATTCAGAAAACTGGTGAATCCCTAAATTTAGGGTTCACAGGTAATAAGTGACTCCCTTGAACACATACTACAGTCAGGCACTGTGTCAGGTGGTACACACTTATTACCCTACTCAGTCCCCACAACCACAGTATAACTGGGCATTTTCACCCCCGAAATGAGGACCCTGGGGCTTGTCCAGATGTGACGTTCACTTGGCTTTCACCCTTTTCACCTCACTGTTCCTTGCTGGTGGGCCTCTTGCTCCGTGTCCAACTCCCACCCTAACTAGAGGAGGAGAAGACCGGGAGGCTTCAGACAGGGAGCTTGTACTGGGATTGAACTGCCTTTTAGTTCGCATCAGAAATTTGCAGGACATGTATGCAGAGAAATATATGTTCCCAAAGGGGAGCTAAAAATGTGATATTTTAAAGACTAATGTGGTTTTGAAAGTCATATTTTATCCAGAGAAACATACTGGTGAAGCCCCTTATATGTTTGCATGGTTCTCTCTTCCTCCTGTGATTCCTATGGAAAGGGGAAAAGCTAACTTTGGGATTTTGGTCTCTTACTAAAGATTTCCTGGAGAGAGGAGGAGACACAAAGCCATGCCACGCAGAGGGGCACACTTACGTAGAGAGAGTGCTGTCCAGCTCCAGAGTCAGCACGTGGTCTCAAGTGCCCACTGCATGAGAAGCCTGTCTCTGACCATTTTACCGTCATGGTGAACCTGATAGCTGGGTGCTGATGTCTTCCAGTTAACAGCTGAGGGAACTGAGGCCCAGATGGACAGTAAGGGATTGAGTTTAGGTTCAGGCCCTCTGCCTCTGGGTACAACTTCCACTTTACAAGTGGGCACGTTTGAGATCAGTTGGAGGCCTTCCAGCTAGTCACAACCTGGCCCATCAAAGCTAGAAACACAGTGTCCTCCACATTCTGGCTTTGTCACCTCAGCACATTGAACAGGAGGCCTAACGGTGCCTGGGAACAGGTCTGTTTGGCTCACAGCACGTGTGTACACATGATTGCAGCTCAGATCCACTCCCCCTGGGTAGGCAGAGGCTGCTTCCCTGCTTCTCCTGCTGTCCTTGAGCTGTAGAGCTCTCTCAAAAGAGCAAGTACTCCTATCCTAGAGGACTCAGGGCAGCTGCCGGCAGGCCCTTGGCTGGAGCAGAAGCAAGCCCCGCTTGCCAGGGATTGCCGCAGGGAGTCCTCCATGAACTGGGTGATGCCAGTATCTGGCTTTCCATCCTGATAGCCTTACACCAACACACACCCAAGTCTTAAAGAGATTCTACTTCCATGTTTCCTGCTGTCCATTAAACAAGGTTTAACAACATAGTTTGGAGATACAGGTGGGAAGAAAGTTTGGGAAGTTAGATTACGTGTAAATCCCAACTATGACTTTTGTTTGGATTACTCTTTTTCCAAAATGATGAAGAACAAACGTAACAAATTAAGCCAATTCTAGTCTAATTTCACTGTGGTCCAAATATATGATGTTACCAGTTTATTTAAGTATATAAAAAGGTTTATAGCAAAAGCTGCCACATAGGTTATCAATAAATGTTTATGTAAATGAATAAAAGGATGGTGATTTTAAGATCTTGGCAAAGCCAGGGATGACTGCCTTCTCTGGATTAGGCCTAATTTGGAATCCTTATACTAATGATGGAGGAAGTTTTGAGCAAAAGAATGAGAGAACAATTAAAAGCTTTGTCCTGTGCTCCTGTACCCTCTGCCAAAACCAAGATCAAGCCACCTTCATGTGGCCTCTGCACTCCATTCTGTCCTCTGCTGGTGTGACTTCTCTTCCACCCTTTTTCTGGGGTCTGGGACTCTCTGGAACCCCATTTTTCACTTTTCAGGGGCAGGCACAGGTTTTTGTCTTCAAGCCATTGTGTCACGGGGAGGTACAACCATGGACAGCGCAAGTGGAAGGTGTGAGATCCATCTCCCCTTGGGTGGAGCTCTCCCACCCTGTTGGAACGGGTTCGAGGAGCAGGCTCAGAGTTTCTGCAGGAAGCTGAACAGCATCCCAAGTTCTGTCTTTTGCCAGAGGTATTAGTGTCTGGAAATATGTTCCAGGAACTCTAGTGCATTGAGAGGTCCCCTTGGTAATCCCACTTGTTTCTCCCAGAAGGAAAGATGATCCCTCATTGTGTTGTATCTGGGGAGTCAGGCTTATAAAGGAGCCCCCAGAACAACTGATAAGTGTATTAATGGGTGAATGAATCAAGTAGTTGAGTAAGGCATACAGGATGACTTTATTCACCTACCCGCAGGGACTCACACCTCCTTTCACAAATCTTGCCTGGGAATTTAATATCTTTAATATTTTAAATAACTTTTTAATGACTTTTTAAGTTCCCAGAGTTTTGATTATTAAGATTCTTCCTTGGTTTGCATTTAGTTCAAGTACATTGTTGTAGTTGCAGAAATAGCTTCCTTTTTTAAGATAAAAATTCTTTGTCTTAGTCTTGATTAAATTTCTTTAAAAATATTCAATCTTGGGGCTCTTTGTTTCAACTACAAACATAAGCTCATGTGGAACATTTAAACTTCAGCCTAAGTGTATATGTATATATCACATTCATATTATTGAGTCAGTTTCTCTATGTTGGCATTTAAATATTATTGTGTACCTTTTAACTTTTTCAGAAGCATAACCATCTGATACCTATAAACAAGCAAATATAAAAATTATCTTAACTGCACTTATTGCTGCAGTGAAAGTCATACATCTCAGGGCCTTTTACACCTTCCTGAATTGAACCCAGAGTCAAAAAACAGTGTCATCTTCTCAAATCCAAAGGAACCCCTTGCTAAACCCTTTGCATTCACCTTAGCTTCTTGGCTACCATCTTGAATGAGCAGATGATTTAACATCTGGAGCACTTCCAACAGAGTGTATCTCTATGTGCCTTTGGGATGATGTTTCTCCACAACTCTTGGCTCTTAGTTCTGGATCCTTTTCCCTCCCTGCTTGTTTTTTTCTTTTAAGGATTAATCGCTACCTAACTTGGCACTATATATTTTTTGTCTATTACCTGTCTTCCTGAATAGAATATAAGTTTCCTCGCCCTATTTGTACCCTATGATATCTAGTATTTAGAATAGCATCTGGTACATGGGAGCTCACTAACTATTTGCTGAGTGGTTGAAGGAGTGGTTGGCCTAACCTTAGACAAGGTTTCTACTTTGTCATCTGCAGAATGAGAGTATCAGCCTGGATCTGATGATTCCTCAGGAACATTCACATCTGTGAACAGATAAGTAAGGCCAACCTGGAGAGCGATGGGAAGGGGCAGACCACCCAGACAGTGAGTGACCTGTGTGCCCCTTACTGACCTGAAAAAAGCTAAGTTGTGTACATAACCAGGCAAAGAGGAACTGAGCAGAGGGAGCTGAAAATGCAAAGATAGGAGTGTGTTTGGAACGTTCAAGAAATTGCAAGGAGGAGGGGTAGCTGAAGTCAAGCAAACCTGGGGAGAGGGCTGGAAGTTGGGAGTGGCCAGATCATGATTGAGGGGATTGAGGAAGGGGAGTGCATGGGCACTTGGCGTGAGGAACTGTGCCTGTGGCGCGGTCTGTGTGTAACTTAGTATGATGTTCAGTATTGATATGCATGTGGGGTGGTGTATGTATGCTTGATATGAGAGGTTTATGTGTATGTGTGGTATGGCGTGGCATCTGTGTGTAGTTTATTTGTGCTTACAGAGGGAATGTGTGCATGGTGTGTGTGTGGGGGACATGAGTATATGTGGGGTGGTGTGTGTGTGTGGAGTATGTCTGAGTGTTTATGTGTATTGAAGTTACTATTCTTTGTTACAACAAAAGTTGGTCAATACTCATCCTGTCAATGTTTCAAAACCTCAGCTTGAAAAGAAAAGGAATGCTCCACACTTGATTATTTCCTTTTGAACAAGCTCACAGGATTAATGTGCATGTTACTTGTGTATGCTACTGCACACAGTGAGGGATTTTTCATATTGAATAACCCAGACTTTAACTAATGCAGTGTTTTCTGTTTGCTCTGCTGTGTCATCATGATCATCGGAATCTAATATCCTACAATATCATAAATACATAGTACGGCAGAGCTCAGATTCCAAAACAAATCCTTAAAATGTTTTAAATAAGCACAGGGTTTTAATATTCACTTTTTTATGATGGCTGAAATGTGAGTTTGAAAGCCCAAAGATTTTTTTTTTAAGAATTATACATTTTTGTATTGGAGGACAAGTAACCATCAACCTATATTTTTCTTCTTTTTTTTTATGATTTGAAACCATTTTTTTTGGTATCATTAATGTACAATTACAGAAAGAATATTATGTTTACTAGGTTCCCCCCTTCTCCAAGTCCCCCCACATACCCCTTCACAGTCACTGTCCATCTGCGTAGTAAGATGCTGTAAAATCACTACTTGTCTTCTCTGTGTTGCGCAGTCCTCCCCGTGTCCCCCACGCACCAGACATGCTAATCGTAATGCCCTCTTTGAAAGCCCAAAGATTCTTGACCTATATTATCTAGTCTCTTATGCCCCTGGCATCTTGAGCTGCTGAGAAATGTGTATCAAAGTGTCAGGGAACATCAAAATATGTTGTCAGTTTCAACTCTGTTTTATGCAATAATATCTACACCCCGAACTTCTATCCTCATTTAATCAGGAAAATGAAATAATATCCTGTCTCCCTCTTGACCCACATAGAAACACAACTAAGACTGAAATAATAAAGATGTGTGTCACATTGTAGATTTCAGTTGTCTCAGGAGACAGTAGAAAATGCTCCTCATATTTGACAGATGATATAACAGCTTTCTTTCCCTGGTCATGAGTGTGGCAGCTGCATTCCTAAAGGAAAACCTATGCAAGACACACTGCGTGAACAGGAAGAGGGCAGTGAGCCCGTGCTCTTGTAGTGTTGCTGACTAGAGTGCCCCAGAGTGTGCCAAGGTACATTTCTTTTCTAAATATCCTGACCCAGAACTAACAGGACATTTTTAGGTTATTTCCTCAAGCAGCCTTCGTCTAGGGATAGTTTCTAAGACAGTCTTGGTACTTTCAGATGACAGACTGTGTATCTCTAAGTTGTTTCATTCTTAGAAGACTCAACTTGCTGAATTGAGAGGATGGAATCCATTGTAAACTGGTGATCACCTGAGCTCTGCAATCAGCAGATATGGATTGAGTTCTGGTTGTTTGGCTCTTTAACAGTTGTAGAGCTGTGGGAATGTTGTTTAGTATCTTCCTTACAAAGTTCCTACTTAAGATCTAACAGGAGGCTGAATCTAGAGTAGGGATTAAATGAGCCAGTACATGTGACCTATCTGACATGAAGTCAGCTGTCAGTTACTAAAAAAAGTAGTTAGTAACTAATATTCCACTTTTATGTCAAGTATAAAAGTATATGAACACCTAATAATGAAAAATCCATACCATTTTCAACATGTTGTCACATACTTTATCTGATGTGCTCCACACAACAGCCCCTTGTGGTAGACAAAGCAGATATTGCCCCACTTGGCAGAGATCGCCGACTTCCCCAAGGCCTACCATGAAGCTCTGAGGGCAAGTTTTCCAAGTCTTTTCCTGGAAGGCCAGTGGGCCCTGTATAATGTTGGGGTGATATGTGACTCTAGAAGGAATACAAGAGATTCCAAGAAATAGGTACAGTGGGAATGTCAGGGTTCCCAAGACCACACTCAGGGTCAGTGATTCACTGGAAGGCCTCACAGAGCCCCGAGGTGCAGTGATAAACAGGGCTTGTTTCAGGAAGGGCTCAGGGCAAAGTCCAGGAGGCAGAGGCCTCCAGCTGGCCTCTCTCAGGGGAGACAGGCAGTGCTTGCTTCTCCTGGCAACAACATTTGACAACATGAATGGAGGAATACTGCCAACGAGGGAGCCCACCCGAGCCTCTAGCTCAAGTTCTCAGGCCCTAGGTGTGCACACAGATACAGTGTCCCAGGCACACAGAGCAGATGTTCACCGTCAGACCCCAACGTTAGTATAAAGGATCTGGCATAGCATGAAGTCTCAGTCACACAGACATGCTCATCAGGAAGGCTATTCACAGGCTCAGAGTCATCTCCCGGGACCCAGGCAAGGCAGTCCTTTCTTTAGAATGTGAGAGGCTCGAGCACCCCAAGTCTGCTGAGCTGACTGACCCCTTATGGCACAGTGGCAGCATGGGTCTGGACTTGCTGACGATGCCAGAGCTCAGCAGGAGGTAACTCAGAGGCAGACCCAGCGCAGGGGTGAGCCTAAGAACCAATTCCTAAATTTGGTCCATGCATCAGTTGTCTGTGCCAATGGTATTTTCAGCTATTGCAGTGGCTTTCCAGGGCCTGAGGAAGCTGCCTTTGGCGGGAGCTCCCATTGTTGTGCCGGGACCTGTGGCAGTCTGGGGGCAACCCACCCTCCCCACTTGGGGAGGCCTCCTGTGGCGTGAAAGGGAGAGAGGGCTTACTGTCCCGCAGTGTCCACTCTAAGAAAAGGCTTTGTTGCTGGGCACGCAAACTTCCATGACAAAAAAATAAGAAAATGAAACAGGTAAGACTCAAGTACAGCAACAGCAAACTCAGCTCAGAGTGGCTGAAACAGCTGATGGGTTCATTGTCTCACACAGGAAGTTCCCAGGTAGGACTGCCCCAGGCTGACACCCTGACACATGGTCCAGAACCAGATTCCCATCCTGAGTGTGCTGGTCAGCAACCTCGTGTTTAAGGGCCAGACCCCACCTCAGCGTTCGGCATCACACCTCCATGCTCCATTATAGACACAACCAGAGACTTTCCTTGCGTCTCTTTTTAGAACCTCCCCTGCCAGCATCCCTTCATGTCCCACGGGCCGAACTGCATCCTCCTGAGCCAATCACTTTCAAAGAGCAGAATGTCCTCGCTGGTGTTGCGGAAGCAGGCTTGAGTGCTGGGCTCCCTGAAGCTGGGGAAGGCGTGGCCACCAGGCGAAGCTCCACGCGCTGGAGGAGGGAGAGCAGGGGTCCCTACGAGCAGGCGGCCAGAGGCGCCTGTGCAGCGGGGCTCAGGCAGGGCCGCCCCCCAGCCCCGGCCCTTCTCCGCAGCTAGAGCCTCCCCGCCTCGCTCAGGACCCCCGGGGCTGCTTGTGTTGCCCGAAGAGCCGGTGGGTGCTCGTGTAAGCTTGGGTGCTCTCAGAGCCGAGCCCTCGGAGAGGCGACGCCGAGCCACACGTTCCTGCGGTCGTCCAGACGCGCCCACACGGCAGGCCAGATTCTGGACCCGAGCCCCTTACACCGCAGGCGAATGTCCGTCCCTGGAGGGACCACGGCTGTTCTCCGCGCTTGCTGCCCTCTGGAGTCTTCCCCTTATCCCATAGGATCTTACACAGTTGAGGCTTTCTGTCCATTTTCTCCCCACTTCCCCACCTCATTTTCCACTGCCTGCAGACCATCATGTTTGGTGACATTCCTTCAGGAAATGGGGCCGCTGAGGGTCTGCCCCAGGGGGAACCAGTGGAAGATGCCGCTGGCCTACTCCCAGGCTCCTAGATTTACAGGTACAAATCTCCGCCCATCCTGTGGAAATGATTTTCTAACTATTACTTCTTGGCTTGGAAACCACTCAGCTGCTTCCCAGCGCGGTGTTTTGTGTGTAGCTCCCAGACCCCCGAGGGCCCTGTGCAGTCACCTGCTCTAAGTGCTTCCTCTGCAGAGCTGCTCCGCGTGTTCTCGCTGGATTTGTGTCTGCAGGCTGGAGCGCTGGGACTGGGAGGCGTCCTCGCCCATTGGAGCTCATTTCCTCTCTCTTCAGGCCTCTTGCCCCCTCTTTCAAGTTCCCTGGCAGCTGACACAACAGTTCCCCCTTCCCCTCTGCTGTGCTGTGATCCACACTGTCTTGGGGTCAGTGGTTCAGGGAACTGTCCTCCCGTGGCCAGCTGGCACGGGGGTAGACTGTCTACAAGTGCACATATGCTCCACAGTGGTCTGCTCACACACAGCTTTAGAAATTGGTTCTGGAACATTCCTCTGGGGTGGGAGTGAAGGAGGGCATCACATAACTCCATGACGGGCACTCACACTTTGACAAAGGAGCTTGGTTTAATAGCTTTTGCCTTTTTCTAATCATAAAAGTAATACATGTTTACTGTGGAGAATTGAGAAGAAAAATCTACTTCGTTCATATGGAAAGGCAGCTATTGGAAGAGATGACGAGTATGTGGAGGCAAAGCTCCTGATGAATGTGTCAGACTCACACCTGCTTCAGAGTTACTGAACGTGCATTTGAGACACACACAGCGCCAGCCAGCATGTGGGCAGTCAGTGATCAGATCGACACTTCCATTGACGTCTAAAACATCTAAGCTCCGTGCCACGGCGGGCGGTGCAGCCCAGCAGAGCAGCCGCTCTGCAATCCAGGGACAAGAGGAGGGAGCTGGTGCTCTACAAACTTGTCTCCAGAAGGCGAGGGACCTTTCAAAGCACCAGGAGGGCAGGGCTGTTTCCCTTCCTCTGGGTTCAAGGGGAGCGGTGGGGTACCTGGGCACCACCTGGTGCAGGGTGGTGCATCCTGTCCTCGCACCGACTCGTGCACTTCTGCCCGCCGGGTGGGTCCAGGGAAGGCAGTGGGTCATAACGCGTGATGGGCCTCTGGGTTTTCCCGGCTTTAGCCAGCTTGTTAGCTGGGTGGGTATCGGGGGCAAGGGCAATCCCTGAGGTGAAGCGTGTACAGGGTGCTGAAGGCAGAAAGGAGTCCATGCAGGTGGACTGCAGTCCACAAGGGGCTGCACGGCAAGGCTATGAAGTCAGTGTGTGAGTTATGGGCAAAGGAGGAAACGCTTACAATCTTGGAACTGGAGTTATAGCTGAATCACACACTTTAAGATTATTATACAAAATGTTCTAATCAGATTGATGTAAAAATTCAAAATGATTTGAATTCTGTTCATCACACATCTTATAACTTTATCTCCCAATTTAAGTCCTTTAAGTATAAGGACAAGGCACTGCTAAATATTGCCAAAAGAAGGGAAAGAGGAAAAAATGAGCTCAACTTAGAAGGCTTGGGCCTTACCTTTAGGCTAAGATTTTCCAACCACTTTTAAGAATCCACTTTTATCCTTTCTTTGAATTATGAAATATGTGATCTGTGTGTCTCTGAGTAAGGGGGATGAAGAGCTGTGCTTGTTTCCATTATCCTTGTCCTTCTCCATGAATTGACCTCTTCTTTCAAGTTCATTCCCACAAGAAGACTAGACCCTTGCTGCTCCATGCTGGAGTTGGACCATGTGAACTTCCCCGGCAGCCCGACTGCCTGCCTGTTCACAGTGATATCTTCCAGGATATATTTCAGTATGTGTATTAGCGGGGCGGTAGCTGTAGTCCACTGTGCCACGGTACTGTGTTGCTGGTGGGGGGCAGTTCTGGGATCTGTCGAATTCCCACGCATCTGTAAACAAGCTGCTGACTGCCCTTTGTTCCGAACTATCTGATGCAGGGACTCATGTCATTTGCAGTGTCCCCGAAATCGTGGCAGGCTGACTTGTGTTTGCAAGGAGGGCAAAATCTCATGTCCTTGGCAATTCTTGACAGTTGTTTTAACTTACTGAGCATAAATGCAGATTTCAAGCACGGAATTTCAGGAGTGGTGGACACTCCCAAACCAGCACTCTGGGACTTGATTGTGAGCACCACAGAATTCTCACTTGAAGCAGTTAGTCCCTGTAGGGAGTTGTTTCTTTCTCCAGAAGTCAGTGGAACTTTTTCTTCTTAGTTGGAAAGGACCAACTTGTGTTTCAGCCACCACATAGACTTGTTTTCAAAAGTCTAAATTAGCTAGTATCATAGTTCTGTTCTATGCCAATCATACTTTAGCATCCTTGTAATTGGTTCTGGGTAAGTGCCTGCCAACTCACTTCATTATCTGGTCTGTAACCTACAAGAGCAAATGTGTGTGTGTGCATGTGGGTGCATGCACCTCCTGTGCCCAAGCAGGGGACAACCACCCATATTCCCTTTCCACCCTGGTTTTGGGGGTCATGTGAATGCTTCAGGCAGGATTCCACAGTGCAGGACAGAGGTGTGTGTGTATGTGCATGCATTTGCCTCAGCATCTCCCTGCCTCCTCCCCGAGCAGTAAACCTGGCTGCTGTGATCAGTGTGTTTCCACCAGCCCAGGAAATTACATTCATTATATTCCTGGCTGCATTTTAGAAACGGGTCTGCAAATCCCTAACAGAGTCATCTGTGTTTAGTTTTAGCACGGTGGCACAGGACAGTTGAGGAGATAATGGGAAGGCGGCGCCAGATGGTGTGGAGTTGCGGGTGGGGGCCTCTCCCGGGAGCAGCTGTGTTGCCAGGTTGCAAGAGCTCAGAAAGATGTGGTGGGAACAAGCCATGAGCTCTGTCCTCTCTGTCAGAGGCTTATTGATGGGGTAGTTTTGGCTCCTTTTATCTGTTGGCCTGTAACCAGAGTAAAATGCCCTATATCCTGATAGGGACTGATGCCCTATTTCATTTATTCCCAGATTTCCTCCACTGTAAGATGCTCCATTATTTATGATCTACTAAGGAAGAAAAATCACTACCAATTAAACTATGACACATTACATACCATGAGACATATCCCATTAGAGATGTTAAGACGTGGGAAACCATGTAGCTAAGAATTGAAATGTGATTCAGAAGTCAGGGGTTGCAGACTTCTGGCCGGGCCACTTCAGTGTTTGGTCATCTTAGCATTTGCCTTTGTGACCTTGACTGAGTCATGACAGCTTTCACATGTGGAGCACAGAATGTGTGCATTGCATGTGCACTCGCTATCCCCAGTCCTCTCAGTATACTGTAGGGAAGGGGCACAGATCCCATTTCATGAAGCAGAGAGCTGCTCTAGGGCTTGGGTAAGGCATGGGGTGGGGAGGCTGCAGAAGGGGTGGGAGCTGGGATTTGGCCCAGCTGGGTCTCCTCCCAAGCTGTGATGCTTTCAGTTACTCTCAGGACGTCTCCCTGAAGAAGCTGCCTGAGTTGAGTGGGTCTGAGATGGGACCTAAATACTTGTAGGTTGTTTTAGGAACAAGCTCCCACTGTCCACAGCTGCCACGAGTGGCTGTAGGCTTGGTTCCTCCCTCCAGTAGAGGTAGAGATGAAAGGCGGGCTGGTGGCTCCCCACCCCACAGAACCATTGTGTCCACACCACGGGCTACCATGCAAAGCTGCACAGACACTGTTCACCTCTGCTCACTCTGGGGAGGAGAGAGCCCCTCAGGACCCCCATGAGGTTCTTGCCCTTGCAAGGGACTGAAATGTTATGCACTTCAAACCCTTACAGTATATATGCATAGCACATTTCTAGTACATTATTTAAAATATACTTTATTTTTTGCTGTGATCTGAGGAGGTTTTCACCATAGCCAAGAACAGAATTTTAACTGATGGCAAAAATATGAAGTCAAGGTGCTGTTTCATCACCAATCATTGTACCCAAAGGAGAGGCTTTGAGGAGCCCTAGCTGCCAGTGTGTTACCATGGCAGTAATCAGCAAACAGTAATGGGAGTTGTAAAGCTGACTTAACCCCTTTTTTTACCCACCGGTGCAAAACTGAAGACAGATTTTCATTTTGTGCAATACTATTGGCCATGTGCCCAGGTCCCATGCCCCTTACACACTGCCCACTGCTCACATTGCCCAAGTGTGCCCCATTTGGGCCTTGGGGCACAGACACACATGGCTTCCTCTGTCTGGAGCACTCTTTTGCCCCATTCTAGACCTGTTCACGGTCTATCCTGTGAAAAGAGCGCCTCCTCCAGGAAGGCTTCGTGTCTTCCCTCCCCTCACTATGGGCTAGAAGTGTGTCCTGCAGTGTTGCTTCCAGGACACTATTTACCTCCATCTGAACACCTGTCACCCTGATAGTCGTCTGAGACAGTCTTGGTGAAGAACAAGAGCTGGTCTGCCTGGGTTTGAAGCTCTCCTTCATTACTTAGGAGCTGTGATACTGGGCAGGCAACAGCCCTCCGTAAGCCTCAACTGTTTGCTATGCAAGGAGAATAATATTTACTTCACAGAATTATTGGGGCTTACATGAAGTAGTCTGGGTCAAATGCCTCCTGCAGTGAAGGCTCAGTCTTGGTGGGGTAAAAACTTGTCTCCTTGCAGTCTACACTCCATGAGGACAGAGTCCAGATCTTCTACCTTTGGGTTTCCCAGACCTGACAAGTGGGCGGCACTTAGCGGGTTGAACACAGTATGGTCGACAAGTGGACTTCTCTACATCAGTGAACTTTCCTTACAGCTTAAGTTCACCCCTGAATACACACAGAGAAAATCCCTTCTGTGTCTGATTATTAAATTAATTCATATAGTTATGAATATTTTGAAAGCATAATTTAAGGAGCAAAATAAAAACCAGCTGTGGTCTACCACCCCCTGTTAATACCCTTTCACTGGACATGCATCCTTATTAATGCACATGTATAAATTTATATTATATTGAAATACTCTAACTTGTAAAAATACTTGTTGGACAATATTTCTCTATTGGTGGGTCATTTTTCATAATGTTAATACTGTCATGAGCACCCTTGCAAGCATCTAGCACCGTTCTTACAACTTTACTTGAGTGGTTTGCACCATCCGATAGTTTATAAGCACATGTGTTACTGTGCCCTTATCAGCCTAATAAAACATCTTTGCCAGTTTGACTCTTCCGACACTGTCATCTGCCACGTGTGTCTTTTGCTGCTTCCAACAGGACATCAACTCTTCGAATTCTCTATTTTTGATTCACTGTTTTTGATGAGCATTTATTGTATGACTACAATATGCAAGGTTTGGGGGGAAATTTTGAAGGAAAGTGGAATGCAAATATTAATAAGGTCATATTACGTATCCATCCTGAAGGAGGAAATACAGTTGTAGAGAGTCACGTAAAGGAGCCAGCTGGGCCCAGGAAAGAAACCCTGAAACAGGTCTGAGGATGTAAGCAGACAAGGCCCCGAAGTGGGATCTGGGGCTTCTCAAAGCCTGATCGGTTTAAGATCTTACCCCAGGAAACACCGCATAAAATCCTTCCAACCTGTTGGCATAGAAACTAGAAAAAGAAAAGTATGGAAGTCTTGTGCTAAACGAGGCTAAATAAGCTTTGATTCGGGGCTGAGGGTGCTTCTTTTGTGCTAAGAGCTCCTAACCAGCCAGCTTCTCAGAGGACATTCTTGCTTTTCCTCTGGTCTCAGCTGTGTTTCTTAGAGGGGTGACTAGGTGACAAGAATATCCAATTAAATTAAGTGCTTCTGCATGACAGAGAGAAGGGATGACACTAGTAATGTGGCTTCTCTGTAACTGAACAGTCTGAGCTGCTTTCCCTGTGTTATCTCTTCCCTTAGGCAAGGGTGATCCAACAGGCAGAAATGTAAATATTACTCAGTATCTAATTTTATTTACATGTTGCCAAAATATACATTTTGAAAACTCCACTTAACAGATTTCCTGAGTACCTACTGTGTGTCAGGCACTAAATATTTGTCTATGGGTTTGCAAATTCCTAACTAGGAATGTTTTGTTCAATTTTTTGTCCAGCTCTATTGGCATCATCTAAACTCAAAAGTGATCTGTAGTAAGATGACTTTTATTTTTCCTGTTGGACCTTCAGCATATAATGCAGAATCAACCTTACCAGGGATTTATGATTTAACAAAACATTTATTCCATTTCCCTGTAGCACTGTATCCCATATAGTGTTTGTGATTGCAAAGATACAACCATTTTAAAACCAATAATGAATGAACTATGGGCAATTTTTCTTGAATTGCTTTTCGTTTTTGTCAGCTTTAAGAAGGCTTACACATTTTCACATATGTATTTCCAAAGAGTGTATGTGTATTGGGAAAACACTCTGGTAAGTAATCTGACGTGTATTCTCTTAACTCCAGAGAGAACATGGATCACTCATTGCTGGTTGTAGCAGTGTTTTTCCACATGGAAAGGCTCTGTGAGGTAAAAAGTTCCTGTATTTACTTGTTCATCTGCCAGTTTATACACCTTTTCGACTAACTCCTTGATCCTCTGCCACCCCTGAACATCAGTGGGCAAAGGCTGACTGTGTGAGCTGCGCCCCGCAAAGCCTTGCTCCTGCATCGAAGCTGCCCGGCCGCCGGCTCAGGGCTGTCTTTGGAGCTGTTTGTGCCCATGTGAAGCTGTCACCTATTCAGCAGCATCTTTAGGGGCTGCCAGGCGTAAGGTGTGATTGGTCCTCCACTCAGGTAAAAGGATCAACATATAGCATTAATTTGACTTTAAATTAAATGAGATATGTAAGTAAAGTCTGGCAAGCATCTACCATACAAATGACACTTAGTATTGTTATTTGTAACACTTCTAACTATATGACTTTTTATGTATGTAAAACTCCTCAAATCTCCCCAATTCTGTATTGTTGTTTCCTAGAGGAGACTGAATCTCAAACTGTGGAAAGATTGTATTGCTAGTTGAGTAGAATATTTATAGTTAACATATGGTCCTAGCTTTATCTTAGTAATCTGATCTTAGAAATTGATTTTGATCTCTTTCCTCTTTTTGTTTTACACTACATTGTCTTAGAAACAAAGCAGGCAAGTGCCATATTATCTGGGTAAAAAAAGCAGATTCAATGTGGAAGTATTTACTCGCCCTTCAGCTCTCATATTATTTGAGTTGGTAAATTAATATTCATCTTCATGTCTATGAATCAAATTAGTTCAAGTCTTTTTTCCAAAGGAGCCAAGCCTCATAATTAATTTTATTTGGTCATTATCTAGAATATCCTAATGACTTTTAAATGTTGGGTCATAGACCTTTCTAATGTACAGAAATCCCATGTGGGAGTTCAGAAACCTGTCTGTTTGCTCCTTTCAGTGTTGGGGGATCCTAGCCAGTAGTTCTTTAAATAACACAATCGCTCAGTACATTTCCTTCTAAAAAAAGGGTCTGGATTTCAGACCAGTTAAAATCAGGAAAACAAAGGGAAGTCGAGCTATTCCCAAGGGGGAAAGGCAGAAGATGAGGTTGAAGCTGAGTAAGTAAAGAAAGAGGGGAGAGAAAGCAAATGAGAAGACGGCTGAGCCTCCCAGGACGCGGGATCACCTGTGAGCTGAGAGAGGAGGAGCGTGCAGACAGGTGACCGACCGGGGGCTCTGGAGACAGGAAGAGGGGCGCCACCAGGGACGGGGATGGGGGGGCACCGACACATACACATGCTTCTTGCAGCGCAGGCGAGGCAGCTGCATTCCACAAGAACCCCCACAGGTTCTGTATGTTCAACAAAGGGGCGACAGCCCTCAGGCACCGACCGGGTCGGTGGGTGGTATCCCCCGAAAGGTGCGCTGTAGGAAATGGCAGTGGGCGCCACTGCAGGGACGCGGGAGGACAGCATGTGGCCGCCGGCAGCCTGGTGCCTCCGTGCTCCCGGAGCGCCCACCCTGAGCTCCCACGGGCCGGGGAAGTCCGAGGGCCTCTGCTTGCCCGCTGAGTCTGGCTGGAGCGAGAGTGCTAAAGGCGGGGAGGAGGGCATGGCATCTTTGCCCAGCTGGACTCAAGCCCAGCCCGGGGGTGGCGACTGGAAACCTAGGGAACGTTCCTAAAAGAAGGTTTGAGACTCTGGCTGAGGAATGGCTGCCAGATACTGACGGAATTGTTTCCATGGGAGGATTTGTAAGATTCTGAAGCTGGGAGGGTGGAAAGGATTCTGGATGTAGTCAGAGCTGTGTGAGGACCCACAGATCGAGTGTAGCAGGAATCAGAGAAAAGGGCTCTCTCCCCTTCTCTGCAACACACTCGCTCAGGAGCTGGCACGTTGGCATAAACCCCGGACGTGCTTACCTTGGACGTGACAGGTATGCCGAGTGGCAGACAGGCGGGAACTTGAGTAAGTGTGCCCAGCAGGACCTCGCGGGCACCACGCGGTAACTGTGCCTGACAGGTGGGTCTGTGAGCAAATGTGCAGCAGCTCTTTGGGGAGTCCCCCAAATAAGTGGGGGCAACTTGGAGGATACATGATCCTATTTGAGAAGATCCAGTCCTCTATCTTCTCTGGTGAAGCCAGATATTATCAGATATACACCTTCAAATCATGTAAAGGCAACAGTTGAATATCCCACATAGCTCTGGGCACCGTCTCACAAAACAGAAAAGGAGCACGACAGAGGGCCGCGGGGCACCTCAAGAGCCCCAGTGCCATGAGCCTAGTGTGAGGTAGACGCTCCTCAGCTCAGTGATGTGAAGATGTATTACTATTGTTTACAAAAGCCCTGAGGCAACTGCCTATCATTTTTAACTTTTAAAATAAAGAAGGATCAATGATACAAATTTGATTCCAGATGATACAATTAAAAATGGAAGCCCTTCCATAATTTGCTTTATGCCTATTACTTAACATGTGGTCATGTGTTGGCAACCACAGTTCAGACCCTATCAGCTAATCTCTGTCCTCTCCTCTCTGCTTCTGACCTCATCTCTGAAGGACTCATATGGGCCCTTCTGTAATGTTGGTCTCAAGTATGAGCAAGAAAATTAACATGGAGTTTAAATTGAGGTGTCTCTTCTCAAAGACGAGGCAGGGACCATCGAAGGTCATCAGAACATCTGGGAGGGACATGTGAGGCAGGGACTTCCACAAAGTTCTGTTACCAAGTGCAAGGTTTACACTGACTGAATAATTCATAATCTTAGAGTTTGCATAATCTTAAACTTGATGCCTCAAATCAATTAGAACTGGTGGACCATTCTGATAAAATAATACCTATGGTCAATCAACTTTTATTTTTAAAATAAGAACTTCATCAGTATCTTCCAAGCACATTATAAGTCAGCTGCTCTGCTTTAAGAGGCACAGTTCAAATGCATGTAACTGGTCATGTTGATTAAAGGCCTTATGATGCTTGTGTTTCATAATTCTGAGCTATCACTTCTCATTTCTCCAGGACCAAAAAATTGTTTTCATTCACTCACCAATTGATTTGACAAATATTGACAGAATGCCTCCTATCTGCCAGGTACTCTTCTAGAGGCTGAGAGAATGCCAGAACAGAGCAGACCAAAATATCCTCCATTCTAGGACAATGCTATACGTATAAGGGATAGGAGGTCGGGCTGGCATAAGCTGTGCTAGGGCATACCTGGCACTGGTATTTGATGAATCACTGAGGTCAGTTAGCTTGATGTAATTTGATGTTTTCTCCTAAAATATGCATTTCTAATCTATTTAAATCATAGTTTCAGGGAGTTGGTTTCTGGCTAGTGAATGTATTTTCCATTGTATTTCTCTTGATTAAGTACAGTGAGATGAAAAAACCATATAGAGTAGAAAGAATGTTGGGTCTCTAAATTATTTTAAATCTAGAACTTTTTTTTTAGTCCCCAGTCCACTGAGAAAACAAAAAAGTAAAACAACTCAACTTTGTCAGTTCTAAAGAGACGACAGAACATCATTGCTGACCATTCCAGACCTTCCACAGCGTTCATCCTGCCACAAGAAACATTCTGTTACCTTCCCCCTAAAAATCTGAACTGAATCCCAGATCAGCACAGAATGAGATGCTAATAATAGTCCACTCCCGCTGATAATGGGGCAACGGAAGGCTTCACAAACCTTTGCAAAGAACAGTTTGGTGTAATCTTGAAGTCACAAATGGTTCTGTTTCTCTAAGCAGGCATTTTTCAGAGAACTGAGCTCAGTAGAAATCCTGAAACTAAAGAGAGCCAGTGAAACTTGAAGATAATTCAGGAAAGAGCAGCTGAAGTACATGACTGAAGGCTTGGGAGGTCCTTCCAGTGAGGAGGTGCTAGAAGAACCGAATGTATGTCTGAATGGGTCAAAGGGGAGACCTGAACAAACATAGCAGTGATGGCAGCGAGTCCCCAAGCTGTAGGCCTGCTACCAAGAGAGCACAGGTTATAATACTATGTTGAGCACTCTATGTGTGCATTACCTTTTATAGTCCTTCCAGTAACTCAGGAGGTGGATATTATTGCTATTATTCCCATGCACAGTTGAGCAAAACTGAGGCTTAAGTAATTTGCCCAAGGCTACACAGCTAGCAATGGAAGAACTGGGACGCTAACCCAAGCTGGCTCCGGAGCCCTGGCTCTTAGTCACTATACTACCTGCCTTAAGAGCAGAAGTACCCAGCTGTCTGAGGGGATACAAAACCATTAGGACATATAAACAAACAAGATTCTGATGCTGACCATTCCAGAGACTGCAAATGGAAATGGAATGTGTTACTGGGATGGATAGGGTTCAGGTCTGCCTGAAAGCTAAGAACTAAGTAAAATGGCCCTCGATCTGTTTCTTGAGGAGAAAATTATAATTGAAAAGTTGCTTTTCACTCATTAATACCATTTGGAAAGCAGCTAACATAAAGAAAATTAACATTTTGATTAAACAGTATCTGATATTGTGGGCATGTTAAATATTCAATTAGAGTGAGCTGTTACCAAGTAAGGAAAAGTGGAGTACACACAATTCGGGTACTCTGTAATTGTAACAGGTAAGCATTCCTGATAGTTAGGGTGTGTTCTGTGTCAGTGCAGAGGTTGGCAGAATGTACACAGAAAACTTCTGAACTTTCCCTGGTCTGTGTAGGCGTGGAATTCCTAAATATATTTGCTTCCTGCTCCGTTGATTCTCCATTTGGGCCCCTTCCCGGGCCCCTCCCTATTCCTGCAGGGCTCCAGGACCCCGTTCTCCACCCCATTTCCTCCATGTTGGCAACACCATGTAAACCAGATCGCTCTCTCCAGCCTGGCCCTCTCCCACCAACTCCAGACTCGTACATCCCCACATGCCACCCCCATTGAGGCATGGATGAGGAATCTCAGACACAAGGTGCCCAAAAGCAAACCTTGCACCTATACCCCCCAAATTTTTTCCATCTCAGTAAATGGTGACATCATCTCCCCTGCTGCTCGGGCCCCAAGTCATGGGTCTTCCATGTGTCCCCCTTCCCATACCCCGTTTTTCTCCACAGGCCAACCCTATCACCTCTAGCTTCAAAGTATGTCCAGACTCCGACTGATTTCTCATTCCTCAGCTAATCTTCCAGTCAGTCCTGACCCCTGCATGGCCCAATAACCTCCTCGTTGGCCTCTGCTCCCACCCTTGCTCCGTGCAGTCCACAGGAAGGTGGTGGTAAATTCCTGCCCAAACCCATCCCAATGTCTCCCCAAGTAAAGGCCCAGGTGCTTTCCATGGGTCACGACCTGCTTCCCTTTCTTCTCTGACTCCGTCTCCCAGGTCTGCCTCTCTTGGAGGCCTTCTGCAGAACGGTGCTGGCCTTTATGACCCTTCCAGTATCTCAGCCAGAGCTGCAAATCAGCCTTTGTAAGGAAAAAAGCCCAAAGAAAGGGTAAGCCAGTGTGTTTCCCTCTGGATTTGACAAAGTTGATAAGGAGAAGATCAGGCTAGGGTGGTGACCTGGGGGTTTAGTAAGGCCTCCTTCTCTTGGTTCCCCCGGAGCCCCTTTCTCTCCAGAGATAAGGATGTTCCCTCTTCTGGTACAGCAGTGGCACCTCTCAGGAAAGGTTTAGGGCCTGCTTCAGGGTCATTCAGAGAGCTCATCTGTCACCTGCTGTCTCCTAATTCCTTCCACTGAAAATATTCAACATGCGAGGTCTGTATTCTGGAGCACTATCTCTGGAACCCTGTCACCACACTGCCTAAGATTCCAACACAAAGCCCTACACCCTCTCCACTCAGAGATCCTGTCCTTTTTCTCTTTCATCTAACATACCATTTGAGTCACTTCTTTAGTTGTCTGCTTTCTGCAACCCAAATACTGATTTAAGGATTTCTTTTAGAAAATGTGTTATTCACAGGTGTGTGCCTGGCACCTGCAGCCACAATAATTTATCCAGTGAGTGAAGAATGAGTAGATGGGCCCTAGTTACTGACAGACAGCACTGTGCACCTGCACTCGGGGTCTGTTCACAGTGAACCCTCACATTTAACCCTATGTAGTGGTCACGATTATACAGCTGAGAAAATTGCATCACAGAGGAGGTTACAGCCAAGGTCACACAGACATAAGCGACAGAATCAGGTTTCACGCTGCGTCTGTCTGGCCCTAAAACCAGAGATCCAATGTTCACTTCGTGTCAAAGCATCACGGCCCTGGCTTCTGTGTGCACCATCAGTGAGCATGCAATGGTACTCCCCAGTCAATGCCGAGCTTCCTGAGTGGTCCCCAGGTAGGTTCCAGGGCTGTGTCAGGACCCACATCAGGTATGGTGCCATGGGACTGCCACAGAGATGTGAGGAGGGAGTTGCTATGGGGTGCCATGAGGATGCCATGGGGGGGTGCTATCAGGTTCCACAGAGACACCACGGGGATGCCACAGAGATGCCATGGGCATTCCACTGGAGTGGATGGGATGCCACGGGACAGTTTTCCACCTCCTTTCATGCTGCTGTGAGTCCTGAGTTTTCCACACCACTTCAAACATCTGGATATTGGGAATGACCCAGATGATCAGTTTGCCAAAGACTTTGTGCAGTTTAACCTCTGTTCCAAGTGGCATTTGTGTTCTTTCCAGACAACTGCCCTGAATAAAAAGGCTGTTGAATCTAAGAAAGGAGGAGAAGAGAATAACCTTTTCAGAGAGACAGAGTATCTGTATAGAAGCTTTCTGTAGAACAAATAAGAAGCCAGTGGCAGCACTGCTTCTGGAAGGGTGAACGAGGGACTCAGGATACGAGAGAGAGAGGACTTCTCCCTCCTCCTGTTTGTACTTTGTGAAGTTTTATGCCTGCGTGTCAAAGACCTTCTACGCACACACAGTGATCTAAGATGGCAGTTATGGCAGTGCACAGTGGCAACGACACCCCGAGGTCGGAGAGCTCCAAGTCCATGCTCCACCGAGGGGACAGCCACTCCAGCTCTCCCAGGGCCCCGTTTCACCATCTGCAAAAGTGAGGGTAATAATTAGGGCATGCCTTACTTTATGAACAGGGATCTGTTTTTCATGAGGCTATTTGAATCAACGCTCCATAGTTTATCTTTGTTTTCTATAGAAGTTACCCGAGGCATGAGCCCCTACCTCATTCATAAAGGATTTCCCCTGTGTTTCTTTCTATAACCCATAGGAAAGTTGTATATTAGACTATTGCTATGGGGAAAATACGCTGCTTTAA
Source organism: Manis javanica (assembly GCF_040802235.1). Taxonomy (NCBI): domain Eukaryota; kingdom Metazoa; phylum Chordata; class Mammalia; order Pholidota; family Manidae; genus Manis; species Manis javanica. The sequence goes on along the minus strand of NC_133170.1, from coordinate 76,767 downwards.
GGATTTTTAAACTTGATAACTTTCACTCTTCAAATGTGTGAAATTCTCCCATTGGTATTTCATTGCAAAAGATCATAAATTTATGATTGTGGTCCAGCAGGGATGGTACAGATACAAGGTGAATATGTCCACAGTGATCCCTTCCCCAGGAAAACTTGTGGTCACACGGAGCCCAGTTTGAAGATCAGTATTTTACTTTCAATTTTCCCTTTATGCCACATGCATCTGAGACTGTAGGTGTGGTATGTAAGGACTAACTGAATAGCCAAATTAAAAACATGGCTGGACGGTAGGGTACAGGGATGGAGTAACCATGACAGTAGTTGGGAGCATTAGTCCAGTTTGCAGAATGACACCTGTCATAGCCCCAAACAGACAGAGGTTTTCTCTAAATTCTTAGAGTTGGTTAATGGGCTGTGGAGCTGAGGCCGATGTTAGAGGGGAGGTTATTGGAGTGGGGGATTAGAAATGGTCTTTCCAATGGGTGACATTTGGAAGTAATTGTTCTGTGGTATTATCTACCATAGTATCTCTCAGTACTTTTAAGTATTTTTAAAAATTTGCCCCTAAACCCACTTTAGAATAGTAGACCTGCACTCTTCTCCCTGTTCTGTGTTATATAGGAGTAGATGCGACCAACGAGCCCCCAGTCAAAGGTGGATCTCTTGAGAATCTCCAGTCCTCAGGCCATTCATTAAGCTTTTCCAAAGAGAAGTTTGGTTCCTTTGTCCTTTTTTCTTTGAAAACTTTATGTGACATGTAATTTAATTTTTGTCAAGTTTTAACTCCACTTAGAAAGCTAAGCAAATGCCAAGAGGTAGGTCAGTTGTAGAGGTGAGTTCATGAAAAATATTTTTTTCTTATTTGTACCATCTATTCTGTTAAAAAGGGATCTTGGAAGTCCAAAACATTGATTTGATCACCAAAAATGCAGTTAGAAGGAAATGAACTACCTATATTTGCAGTATGATGCTGCATTAAGATGGTTAGTCATAAGCAAGAAACTTCTAAACAAGTAATCAAAACAACATCCTATTAGTTGAGACTTCCCCAAAGGGTCTTTGGAGCACCTGGCCTATTTCTGTGTGACTCTTCCTGTAACTAAAGATCAATAAGAAAAGAAAAAGTTTAGCCTAATATCTAGCACATTAATGAATGAAAAAGAAATGCTCTGTGTTTGGTTTGTGATATTTATCAAGCAGTAGTCAGTGATTTCCAAGTCTTGGCTTATGAAGCTATTAAAAAATTAATTATTCCCAAACAGAGAAATGTGAAATGCTTGTAAGTAATTTATAGTTGTAGCCATTATTAATGTATGTTTCTTGTCAGAGCTTTAGCCAAAGCCCAAATTTTATTTTGAAGACAGATAAACATGGAAGTACTTATAATTATGACTTGAGGAATCATCATGAGTCACTTTTTCTAAAACACCGTTTTTAACTTGAGGCTGGATCACAGATTGCAGTGACCATCGCATGACCCCAACCCACCCCCAACTCCTCCTACTGGCTTTGCTGCTTCATTTACTTGTGGAAATTCCAGCTGCTCTGTCCTCTGAAATCTGCTTGTGTGTGTGCATCTCCTCTTGAGGAAAGAGATGCCTTTGTATACTCATTCCTTTCATCGAAAGGATTCAGTGATCTTTATTAAATGAATGAATGAGGCAATCTGTGAAATAGCTACCAAAACTAGTAAGTGAGTTTAGCAAAACTGAAACAAAGGAAGAAGCCTGGGCTAAGAAGACAGCTCATCTGGCTGTTTTCAAATCCCTCTTGTGTTTTCTTTTATACATTAAAAAAGCTTTGAAATTGGACTTTACCAACTTTGTCTTAGATCAGAGAAGATTCAGCTTTCCAAATTATTCTCTATAGATCCCCCCTCTAAAGAGTCACTTTGTTTCTGTTAGGTTTTGTTTTTAACACTTGGCATCTTAATCTAAATGAGTCTTTCCCGATAGCTGTGCCGTGTCCCCCTGTCTGTGATCCTGTGGCAGTCATGGGGCTCCTCACCCAGAATCTCTGCATTTCCCTTCAGTCTCGGCTTCTGACTGGAAGGCTTCTCTCCCTCCCTTTTCCACAGTCTGACCTGCACGTTCTGTTGCAGAAGAACAATTAGAAGTTCCTAAGTGGACATTTTTGCCCAGTTTTGACTCTGAGCCCTTGGAACAGCATCTGGTGTTCTGAATTCACCGGTCCGTATACTGGGCAGCCAGAGCTCCTCAAACACTGTGAGGTCTGAGAGTGTAGAATTTTGTTTTGGTTGTTCTAAAATTCAGGTCTCCAAACTTGTGCATGTCTCTCGGTGACATCAGGTGCCAGATGAGGTACCCACTCTCCCAGAGCCCCTCTCCCCACTAAGTTCATGTGGACCACATCTCCTGGGCGAGCAGATGGAATGGTGACCTGCCAACGCACACGGGCTATCAAACACCTTTTGTCTTGTCCCCAGGAGTCTCCCTGACAGGAGGCGGGCCTCTGTGTTCACCCCGGCCTGCAGGGTCTCCTGCTCTTGAGGATGTGCCTCTGTAGATCTTGGTGTCAGTGGTTTTTATTCTCAGCTCCATCACATCAATATCCTTCCTTAAGAAATCCAAATAGTAAGAACTTTAAATATGGTAGCATTGGTAAAGCAGCTGTCATCCAGTATCTGTGTGTCAACATGAGTTTTGATTCATTCAGTGTCTTCCGCTGTATCACCTCACTGATCTTCGCAGACACACCAGACAAGCAGCCTCCTCTTGGGGTGGTGCCCTGGCAGGCATCCTGAAACTCAGCGGTAATGACACCGCTTGCCTGTGCCACTGACTTGTCAGGCATTGTTCTGAACACTCATTTAATCCTTGCATCCCATCTGTAAAGTGGGTACTAGAGGTCTTGTTTTGCAGATGAGGGAAATTAAGGCAGAGGAAGGCTAAGTAACTTTTCAAGGACAGAGAGAGAGCGATAAGAAGAGGCAGGATCCCAAACCAGATAGGGTGGCCCTAAAGCAGGCCCGTCACCCAGACACCTAAGGGAATCCATTTCCCACAGTTTCTAAGTAGTTGGTTGACTCACATTTGTGAGTCCAAGTCTACAGAATTTCACACCCAGGGGAGGAGATGGAGAATGTGACCCGCACAGGGAGGCACAGAGAGGATGGCCTGAGAGCCCTGGAAACACCCCGGGAAAGGTTTCCTCTTAACACCGCCCTTTGGGGACCTGGTCTGGGAAGCGGAATACTGCTCACCCTGGTCCCTGGGCTCCGCAGCACGTGCTCACCAGGTTTTCCTGGCATCACTGCTTTGCATTACAGTTGTCAGTGAGTGTCCCCAATCTGCTCCTGAACGGCCAGACTAGTTTTATTCATTTTTATGTCCTCCATTGGAGCTTAATAAGCTTGGATGAATAAATGATTATACACAAATGAGCAGTCCTGAGCCCCAAAGCGGTTTTCAGTTTGCTTTAATTATGGTTTGTTTTGTTGCATGACAATGAGCTAAATCCTATTTTGAAGCTTTTTAATTTTTTTGAGGAATAGAGATTCTTTGGGGGAAAATAAGCCAATACTTTAGCTGTTCTCTTAAAGCTACTCTTACATTCTACTCATTTTCATTTTTCTTTTACTTGTTCCCATTTAAAACCACAATCAGTATAGCTTTTAAAATGTGAATGTGTGACTTAATAGCTATCCACCCACACCTACTAAAATGTATGCTAGTGCATAAAGTCTGCAAATATAAAGCCAAAGTGGATTTTCACAACTTGTGCTCAGTGTGGGAAGTGGAGGCGTGTCCCTCCCTTCCTGAGATGCATCAGTGGTATCGAGGCGTGTGGCTGCCTTTCACTCACTTGTAGATGTGGTTGTAAATGGCAGCTTCATTCACATAAACTGAAGATGAGTTTCAAGCTTTCAACATTTCATTCAATACACTGGGGAGGAAAAACTGATCCTTCGCCCTCCTCTGTTCAGTGCCTGGTGCCACGAGTTAAGCTGACCCAAGCAGGTTAGCAGGAGAAAAGGAGCCCACATTTTATTGTCTATGTTTTGTTATTTATGAACTCACAGAAATGAGCTCAAGGAGGCAATTTCCATTTTAACAGAGGAAAAGGCATGGTTTCTGGGCTCTCATTCAAAGGGTGAGCCTCTGGTGACCAGCGCTTGTGTACAGGACCCCTGGGGGGCCCCAGACCTCAGAGGAGGGATGGTACTCTCCCCGGGTCCCACTGCACTCGGTTCTCACACTTGGCCCTTTTTGGTTACATTGGCAACAATGACCAGCACATAAAATACAGGGCTTTTAACTTCCAAGAAAGCATTTTCAGCTGCTGTCCTCTTATCTCCCACTCCCACTGGCTAGGAGATCCATAGCGCTGCTCCTCACAAAGGCTGAGGGAGGCATCTGAGTCCCAGGCTGGCAAACACCCTGCCAATAGCAGAGGGAGCTGACACACTGCCTGGTGACTACTGACCAGAAGGGATTTCCCTCTTCCCTGTTCAGCTCATGGAATGAAGATTTTATTGCCTATAGATAAGAGTCTAAAGGGAGAAATGAGGTAACATAAGATGACAAAGAAATTAAAGAGAACGGAAGAAAAACTAGGGTTTCAGAAATAAGAGGGAAGAGGCTAAGTGAGCATTTTATACAAATGGTCTTCAGTTGCTACACCAGGCTGGGCTCTCTTCACTGCCAGAGCATCATGGTTTGTCTTGACATCGTTTAAAGCACTGCTCATGCACTTATCAGCAGTTGTTCACCTGCCCTGGTATTGGACACAGTCAGGATGTGAGCATCCTTGCTCCATCCAAATCGGTCTCTGTCCCTGGAATCTGGTACAGATGCGGGAGCCAAAGGTCAGCCTGTGGTGCTTCTGTGCAGAATCATCACCAACAGCCTCATGTTATCACAATTCCATCATGCTGGGGGCAAAGTACACCCTTTGCAGCACAGCTCCAATCTGTTCTCAGTTTAGTCACCTCTAGTCCCGGATAACCCACCCTATCACGGGATTCACAGACACAGAAGAAAGACCTCTTTTATAGGATGTCCTTGTTGACTTCACTGCCAGAGCTCAGATTTTCTGCACTCCCTTCATGTGAACTGATAAAGAGAATGGAGAACAGAGCAACAGCCCCCATGGAGTCTAGAAGGCAGGACTCTTCACTTCGGGCTCCACTTTCACAGCAGACAGTGACACAAGGTCACTTAGATGCATCTGGAGAGTTATGTCTGGGGATAACCCTCTGCTGGGACATATATTTGAATCCTCAACTTACATGGCAGCTGAGGAGCCTCCTGGGAAAAACACATGGACCATGAACGTGTGAGGAGCTTAGACACGCATGTGTGCACATGAGTGTGCATGCGTTCAAAGCATGCCAGTGGTCCAAGGCAGCCAGATTACAGGGGGAATGATGGGGTTCACCAGGAGAATGCTCCGTGAAGGAGCAAGGTCTTCAGGAGCCAGGGTGCTGGTGATTCTAGGAGCCACGAGAAGCTGGCTTTACTGACAGCCATACACAGCAGGACTGTACTTCCAACAGCAAGAACTGTGGCATGATTCCCACCTCGTGGGCAGGCACTCAGCTTGGCCGCATCGCCTTTGCATCAGGGGCAATAGTCTAGCTCAGTGGCACCCCTGGAGGCCTGTTCAGTGAGAGACTATGGAGGTGGGAAGTGAGCAATAAGCAGGCCTGACCCAGGGGCACGTGTGAGCCCCGCTGGAGGGTTCCAGAAATCGCTGAGGAGGGGAACCTCATGTAATGAGCTAAGACTAAATGCCCCTGTCTTTAGGCCAATCTCTACTAATTGCAGCAGCTATAAAACAAAGACAATCAAAAGAACCCCATAAATCCAGTTCCAAAATGAGTGATATTAAGCTTCCTGAAGGAGCCTCAAAAAATAGCACTCCTCAGCCCCACCTTGGCTCTGAACAGGCCAAGGAAATTAAACAAAGGCAGAGCAAAGGGGCCTCTGTCACTGCCAGGGATCGGGCTGGGTGAGTGGGAGTTAGGTGTGGTGGTCAGGGGCACTGGCATTGGACAGACTGGCCTAGAGGTGGGCATTCTGGATGGGGCAGTCCTGGGCCAATGCACAACAGAGAGGCATCGTGCTCTCTTGGAAGGCTCACCCCAGAAAGGAAGAAGCAGGGCTGAACCCACAGGCCTAGCAATTCTTCCAAAATTATGGTCAGATTACTCATTCTAGAGCCCCAAGAGGTAATGAGTAGAGGGGGAAAGAGAGACGCCTGTGCTTCAGGAAATCCTCCTAGAAACCAGGAGAGAGTAAAAGGGGTGTCCCCTCTGTCAACAGAGGAAGACAAAATGTACACCAGGGTTATGAAGCAGAGGGTATCAAACGCGGCATTGTTTGCAGAGGTGCTAGAGGCACTGAGAGGAAAGATAGCCTAGTAGATGAGGCATCCCAAAGTCTAGCAGTCCCTTAGGGCTGGAGGGGTGGTGAGGAGGCAGTGCCACCTGAGCTGGGGACACTTGGCAGGCCTGGCATCAGGAAGGCCTTCCTGGGCAAGGTCTGGGCCATGGGGGAATGGGAGGGTTACACACATGCCTCCAGAAGCAGAGGAAAAGGGAGAGAATTACCCTGTCTTCTCCTTACCTCCCAGACTCCACCCGCATCTCTCATGGGCAAACCTGGCCCTGAGTTCATGGTCAAGGGAGCCTGGGAATCAGAGCTCGCAGCCCAGACAGACAGAGAGCACGGGCCCAGAAGGTGTCTGAGCAAGCAGGTAGGGAGCCAGCACAGCCTTTAACAAGGAAGAGTTTTATTAACATTTTCATACATAGATAAAGAAGGATTTGCATTACCTATCACTCACAAAAACCTTCTTCTGTGGCTCCTCCCATTTCTTCAAATCTCTCTCTTTTCTGCCCCACTCCCCACCTTGTTTCTCTGCACACCACTGGCTCTCCTCTGTTCCCCATACCTCCCTCTGAATCCCCTGCATGAAGGCCATCCCAACGGGTGGCCCTCCTCACCTTCCCGATCAAAGACGGCCCTCCTTGGGGCCTCCCCTGTGGCCACGTGGCCTTCACAGCCTAGTGAAGCTTGAGGCTGTCAAACTGCCCAAGTCAGAGAGGGTGTCCACCTCTCAAACCAAGGTCATCACCAGGAATCTGGCTGCCTCTGCTATTTCACCTTGGCTAATGCCTACATCAAAATGTAGCCCTGTAGCCCCCCTGGGGCCTGTGTGGGTGAAAAAGAGGGGAGGGGCTTCCTTCTGTTTCATTTTCTTGGAATCATAGAACTTAAATGTTGGTGGTTTAACTTGAGGGCTCACTACCAAAGAGTAGTGATCATTGCTATTAGATAAAAAAGATTAGAGTAGTGCCTCCAACACGATAGGCATTTTGAAGCTGTTTTGACAAGACACAGGTAGCTTACATGATTTGTATGGCGAAGGACCCCTACTGGGTGGGTTAAACAACAGAAATTAATGTTCTCATAGTTATGGAGGCCAGCAGTCTGAGATGATAGTGTCACAAGGCTAGTTCCTGCTGCAGCCTCTCCCCTTGGTGTACAGATGGCTGTGTCCCACTTCAGTCCTCACACGCGTTTCTTCTGTGTCTTTGTCCTAATGCCCTCTTCATATGGAGACCCCTGTCAGGTTGGGTTAGACTCACTCTTGCACCTCATCTTGACTGGTTATCTCATTAGATATCCCACTTCCATGTAAGGTCACTTGAGGCTCTAGCATATGAATTTGAAGGGGAATGCATTTCAGCCCATAATAAAGATTTCCACAAAGCCATACTGCACCTCAGGCAATGACCTTATTATCGGAACTAAGAGAATAGTGCAAATATTTACATGATTAACTTTGTTTTTGATAGTGGTAGTACAAGATTAGACTGGGTTTCCTGGCACCCTGAACCATGTCCACAGGCTCCGTCAGTCTCCACCAAGTTGGGATTACAGCATAGGGCTTCAGATGGTCAGGCTGTGTAGTCATAGCAGCATGAGTCCAAATCCAGGATCTGCCACCTATTAGCTACTTGACCTTGGACCAGCTCCTTAACATCTCTTTGCATAGTTTTTGCATCTATATAATGGGATCATAGCAGTACCTTCCTCACTAAGAGGGATGAGGACCCAGTGAGATGATGTATGTTGCCCTCTGCACTCAGGTTTGGGATCTAGGGAACTGTGAATTAAACTAACAAAAGACAGAGTCAAAGCAGAAAAGACACATGTTTTTCTTAATGTTTACATGCATGGTAGTTCACAGAGAGGAGTGAAGCACAGAGGAGCAGCTGGACTTGCAAGCTTGCACAACATTTTAACAGGGGAAGGGCTGCTTGGGCCTTGTGGGTGACAGACTGCAGGGAAGTGACTAGGGGGACACCGGGAGCTGGAGGAGAGGTAAGGTCTTCATGCAAACTCACCTCCGAGATTAGTCATCTTCCCTTCCTGGCATGCAGGCTGGGGAAACCTTCACCTTCACTGAGGGAAATTTATACCCTTATTTAGGCAGACAAGCAGAAGGCAGAGAACTTGCCTGAATCTGTTGATTCTCAGTTGCCTTCAATTCAAAGTGATCTTATGCCAAATTGGCATACTCTGGGGAGGCCTGTTCTGATCCCTGTGGATGTGCAGAGCTCAGCACCAGGTGTGGCCAGGTTAACACTGGGCAACCACCTGTTATCATAGCAGGCTGTGTTCCTCTGTGTAGGACTGGAGCATGGCCATAATAGGGTAGCAAGGAAAGGAGATGAAGCATTTTCCTCTTTCCTCCATTGTTTCTGCCTGGCTTTTCCTACCGAAAAGATTTTTCATACTTAAAATATTAACCTAACCCTGAAAGCTCTCATAAGCCTGTCCTCGCCTTGACTTCACTTTGCCTCAGTCCTGCTTGAGGCTGATGTCGCGCAGACCCTGGGCCCCGCTCCCACGGTCCTCCCAGATCACACACCAGAGAAAATGCCCAGCTGCTTGTGGGCTCCCCACCACCTGCAGGGTGATAGGCGTGCAGAGCCAGCACATTCTGCCTCCTCCAGTGGGATACCCTCTCCCCACTCGGCACTGAGCTAGTGGCGCCTCTCTGCAGGCAGCTCCTGGCCCCCCCATTCACTCAAATGCCACAGCTCCCGGTGTGTTTCCCAGCTGCCCTGCTGAAGTGTTCTCTGTCCTCTGAGGGGTTGTGATTGTGCAGTTTCTTCCTTGTCTTTGCTCTACATCATGAGGTCTTTGAGGAAGGACCCTAATTTAGTTTATCTCAGAGTCCCGGGGCTCTGCACAGTCCAGCCTGATAGGTGGGCATTCTTAAATGTCGACTGGATGTAGGAGGCCATTTTGTCTGTCCAGTGGGGCACTGGAAACCAGCAATGATTTAATAGCCTCGCTGGAGGCTTCTGTAAGGAATGTGAGGGGAAGAGCAGGTCCCTGGTTGTGACCCTGCAATACTCTGGGTGAAGGAGGCTTGTGACGTAGAGAAACAGCTTCCTAAGTTTCCTTGTAGAAGATATATGCTAATTTCCAAAATGCATGAGCATCTGTGCATTTGGTGGAGAATACCCAGCGCCTTTTCTAACACTGCATGCTTGAAGTGCGGTTGTTCCCTTCCAAATGAAAACCAATTAAATAAATTATGTTTTTTTCCTTTGGTGTGTATAAAGTGTAGGAGTCATCACCAAACATTACTACATGTTCTAATTTAGTCATAAATGGGCTGAAAGAAATGTAGCATAATTACTAAGTCCAAAGTAAGTTGTTTTAAATATTTTATCTTGTTCAGCATATGCTGTTTAAAAAAACCCCTCAGACTATAATTGTCAACATTCAATTCACAAAAAGTAAACAACAGCTGAGTATAATGGGATGATAAAGAATTTCTCCAAAATTCCCAACATATGGGAAAGAGTATGTCCATTTTGAAGTAAAGATGGTCACGTTTATCAACTGAGCTATTTTCTTTAAATTCTTCTATTGGCAAGATATCCCCAGGAAAGTTAGGGGCATTTTCCTATAGCAGACGGGGAGACATGGGACGAGTTTGCATGGTATAATCAGATCTTGGACAGGAGGTATTCAAAACTCACTCTGGTGAGCTAAGGGTGAAGCACAACACCACCCCATATTTCTGTAAGAGCAGGCACTCTAGTGCTGTCATGCATGGGACGGACAAGCATACGTGCAGCACACATGGGTAAGCTCCCTCCTCAGTCCCTGTGAACAGCTCTGTGTGTGTGTCTCATGATTAGGATTCATTTTAAAGCTGTGGACACTTACCCTGTTTCTAGGGAAAGCTACTGGATGCTGCTTGGAATTTCCTTTTCTTCACCAAGTGTTTGTATACATGGAGTTCAAGCTCAAAGGAGATTCATATAAGCCACTTACCTTGAGAGCAAAGCACTACAGAGGCCTGCTGGTGCTATCCTGCCCAGAGGCTTTAAAGCTGCCCCAGAAGAGAAAGGTGGGGCTGTTCTCCAAAGCACCTGCTGCGAGCATAAGGGCAAAAGTCAGCTGGGCAGCAAATGGCCCTGTAACAAAACACGGAGGGACAAGACATCAATGATTCCCATCTAAGGATACCAGTTCCAATTTTTGGAATGAGCAGTGGGGTTTGGGAGCAGGTATCGAGTGAATAAATAAATGTACAAATCAATGCACAAATTTGTTGTTAATAACCACACTTCAGCAGAGAGAATTGAGCAAGAGCATTCACTGAGAGCCCCAGGAGCAGGAAAGGACACGTTCCTTATGGTCCAGCGGAAAAGAAGTGCAGCGATTGGGAAGCAAAGGGCTGCTTTCTGGACTTCGGTTTTCTGGAGGTCATAACCAGGAATACCGTGGGCATGCTTTGTGACTCTAAAACTCACGCATCCTGCTTGTCCCCTCTATGTGCCTTTTTAAAAATCATAGCATCACATTTAATCAGGTTAGTCTCACTGGATAAAAATAAAGGCAGCCTTATTGTGAGCTCTGCACCATGCCAGTCAGTGTGTCTGTCCACAGCAGTTATTCTCTCCATGCAAGGGCTCTGCTGAGTGCAAAAGGAACTGCAAAGAGAAGGGAGGTGGGGACCTTAGAGACAGCACACCAACAGGCCCACATGCTGCTCAGCTCTTAAGGCTACTTGAGGGCATATAACAAAGAATCCTAAGAAAACAAAAGGACTTCAGGGAACAACTGGTTGACTTGTCTGAAGAGAATCTATGAGGTCGGATGGATTCTTAATGGGAAAGAAGCAATTTCCATGGCCTGAGGCACAGAAAAGGAAGAACAAGGGTTCTGCAGGAAAAGGTCCCTACCGGTGAGGCGAGAGCCTGAGTGGCTGAGGTGCCTGATGGCTCTGCTCGCAGTATCCGTGGATGCCAGGGCTTCTCAGCCACTGCCCTGGGGACCCGGAGGGAAGTAGGGACTGTGTGCCCCGGGATTGCTTTAGGCAGCACAGGGAGGACTGCAGCGGGGGACAGCCGGGAGGCCGGCCCCACCCCCAGTCTTCAGTGGAATGGAAGGACCTCAGTGGCGCTGGGTTCACAGTGCAGGTCCTGCGGGCCCCGAGGCACACACTCCCTTGAATTGCTGAGGTCATTTTGTTTCTTGCCCTTTCAGATGCTCCTTTCCATCCATTATTTTGTCTGTTGATGCTTACCTGACAGCTGAGTGTCCAGTCAGGAGAGGCGATTGTATGCCGCATCCTGTTCTCCTAGTTTGACTCGACCTCTTCTTGATGAGGAGTCTTTCCTCTTGAGGGCTGGCAGGCTGATGCCACCCAGGCGGGCTTGGGTTGTTTCTTCCTGCAGACGTTCCATATACAGGGCTTTAATGTGAAGTCGACCTGTCATTTCATTTTTTAAATTAACAACATTTTTGTTAAACAGGTTGTGCCCAACTTTCTGGAAAAAGGTGCGGAACATATGCGTGTACTATGTGACAGCTGACAAGTGCCTCCTGAGAATATAAATAATACTTTAGGTTCTAGATCTCTACCTTGTCTAACTTTCCATTACTCAACAGAAAGTCATAGTCACCTTCCCGAAGAAGATACAGTATTCTTTACTTACGTTGAGATTTATATTGACTTTCTTAACGTAGATATTTGGGGAGAACATTTGTGTGTGGTAGGAAGAGTGAATTATCTACCAAGTTTTTTCACTGAATTTTCACAAAAGATTTTTCCTCATTTTATTATCGTTAGAGAATTGTTGATGCTGTGGTGTGTGTTTTGACAGAGGAGGTCTTTACCTTGGCACAATAATGATACTTGCACTTGTCTTTCATGCCTAAAAAATGATTGACAGTGCTGTGGAGTGTCCACATTTCATGGTGACTAATTAAATTACTGGTGATGATCAGTTTTCTGGTCTGTTTTCTTCTCGTTTGTTATTTTGTTTTAAGAAAAGGAGGTCAGCAGGGCACAGAAAGCCACTTCTCTGAGCTTGTTAGAAAATAAAGAATTTAGAGCAAACAGCTCCAGAAAGATTTACACAGATCCCTTTTCAAAAATTATAGTCTGTAGACTTGCAGGAAAAAAAGATCCAAGCAGGGAGAACAAGCAGATTAGTTTATCAGAAAGAATATATGTTTTGATGCCTACTGAATTTATGACTTCAGGATAATTTGGAAACACCATAATCATAAAAACACTATTTATTTTTCTGCATAGAAATACTCCAGTTTAGCCCAGTGAGATCTACATATGTGCGGAGTCCTGTAGCAGTTAGAGCAGCTGGTGAGTCCCTCACCTGTAAATGCATGAAGAGCCCTGTCTGGAGGCGAGACTGCACGGCACCAGAGCAGACACTTTTGGGTTACATCCTAGTTAGTCCTACCAAGGATCCAGTTACAAGAGTTACTACCCTTACAGTGTTTATCACATTGTTCGAATATTTGGCATACATTTGCAACTTCTAAGTAAGTGAGACTCAAAATAAACTTGCTGTGATTCAGTCTCTCTGTACAGAAGTTTTGTCACATGCAATGCTGTGGGCCTGCTATCTTGACAGTACCTTTGTGCACAACAGCAGCTCAGTACGTATTTGTTGATGGCAGGCTGGGTGCAGGTATAAAAAAGTAACACCCCATTCCTCCCACTGATCACATTACAGGGGGCTTTGTACCATTTTCTTCTAATGAACTCTCAGTGGATATCAAATAAAATGGGCCCAAACTCTGGCCCCAAATCTATGTTCATAGATTTGATCAAATTGAGTATCACTTTTTAAGTGTATGAGCACAAAACAGTTAAACAGCAGAACCCAGGGAGGCAGGAAGCAGACAATTTTGACTGTAGCTGCTATGCCTGAAGTGGGTTTGGCCTTTATTGTGCATGATGGGAAGCATCCAGAGAGAAGGAAAGGCATGGACTTTATGGGGCTGACTCTGTTAGGTGCCATGCCAGCTGTTTGTACAAACCGTTCTTGGGGCTCACAGCAACCCTGAAATTCAGGCCTTGCAAGGTAGAAAAGACAAAGCAGAGGTAGTTAAAGCCTCACCAGGCACATTAGGTCCTGGGCTGCAGACCAGTGTGCTTGGATTGTGCCTTTCCCGATCTGCTCAGTGTCGCCTCTCCTGTCTTTTGTGTTGAGGGGGCACCTGTATGGCATGCTGGCCCTCTCGATTTTAAGAATAAGCCTCAGGTCTCTTGTCATGAAGAGGGAACTATATGTACTGCTTTAGAAATGAGGAAACTGGTCTCCCCGCATGGCCAGGTTTCAGGGGGTGCAGGATGTAGGAAGAATAGGAATGATACCAGAGCTAGGCTCAAGGAGAATTGAATGGAAAAGTCATAGATGGTAAGGCTATGCTGGGGCTCAGGTGGAGTAGCCCCTGGTCTTCTGCAAGGACCCTCGCCATTAACATGATTCATTTCCTCTCTGCAGGGAGGTGTCTCTGGGTTTCTGGTTCTCTCTCACTGTCAACTGGCTCTCCCCCCTTTCACTCACAGGCTTTTCTGACTATGTCTGTGTGCCCATTGCTCCTACCTCCTGTCAATTCCAGTCTGCTCATGGCTCCACACGGCCCCCACTCCACTTCAAAGTCTTCTTTTGCAAATTCTGAACAACTGTCACTGTGCGCTGCCCCCTCTGTCGGTGCTTCTCAATGCTCCCTCCTAAGAATCAGGCTGCTGGAGCCGATGTGTCCTTGTTTGCAGTCTCACCACCTAAAATCTCTCATCCTTGCTTTTTCCTTCTGAAAACATCTTTCTCAATAATTTCCCCCCAATAATAATGCACGCGTATAATGTTTTATTGAACACCTGCCATATGCCCAACACTTTGCTGTGCTTTACATACATGTTCTCAGTCCTCACCACAGACCTACCAATTAGGATCTCCTGTTGTCTCCCCCTACTGAATGAGGAGATGGAAACTAGAAATGTTAAGTAGCTTGCTCCATGGCACTCAAGGGTTCAAACCCATGTCTTTTGGAAGTCTAGACCCTTGGTAAATCACTGTGATGCAGAAATGAACTGCCCCTGGACATGTAAGGGAGATGTTCAGTTTCTGGGACAAACTTCTCATTCCTGCACTTATTCCTTCCACCCTCATCTTCCCTACTTGATTTATATAAAAGAGTATTTCTTCAGGCAAAGAATACTTTCTTCTGACCTTTGAAAGAGAAAATGGATGGAAACTCAGCTTTTGTTTTCCTTTGGGTTAGCAGATATCTGCCAGTGGCCTTTATCGGTAGTTTCAACAAATGATGTCATGGTAGCCTGAGCTGGGATGTGGCAAAAGCCCACACACGTCTATCTGACAGGACTGTGCAGAGGACGGTGTCTCCATTTCTCCTCTCTGGAGCGATTCCTTTCTCATGTGGGTGCTGGTGTCATGCAGAACTGGGGTATCTGTGACACTGTCATCTTACAGATGTACTGTGTTTTCAAGCTGCTAACCTTAGATGTGTAAATAATGATCTGGAGCTTCATTTTCCCCCTCAATTAGAGCTGAACCCTGTAATTTTGCTCATCAGATTTGCAAATGGAGGTTATCCCATCCTGTTTAGCCTGGTTAAATGCTGTCACCGTGGGTGGTGACATGCCTTCTGTCATGCTGGGGGGAAGCAGCCTGCTGATGGAGGGTGCAGGGAGGGCCGGCCTGGAGTTCTGTGGCTGGAGCAGTGAGGGGAGCAGATGGCAAGATCCAGAGCCCCGGCTCAGCACATCACACTTCCCTGGTTCCTGGGCACTTAGACGCCAGCTCCCCGCAGCCACAGGAGTGTCCCCACTGCCCTGCGCTACAGATTACAAAGCATGTCCACAAACATTGCCTTATTTAATTCAATAAGCTCAGTAACCCTCTGAGATAGGTTTTATTGTTCTAATTTTTATGCTGGAAAACTGTTCAACTAAGTAGGGAATATCTAACTCAAATGAGGTTTTTCCAGTAGGAAAGCCAGTGTAGTTTCGCCATGCCATAGATCACTCCACCTGGCATGGAGGATGTGGTGGAAACAGATCTCACATGCCTCAGATATTCATGTGTCCCTCCCTGTACCTCCCACAACCTGCTGCTTCTCTCACCTCACCAGCCACCACATCCCCCTCACTCCTTCTGTACCAGATGCCTGGTTTCTTGCTGTGCCTTGAGCACAGCACCACATTCTGGTCTCAGAACCTCTGCACTTGCTGGAACCCCTCCTCCCTGGAGAGTGACTTGGCTCATCTGCTCCCTACCCTCAGCTCTCTGCTCCAAGGCCCCTCCCTGAGCCCTGCAGAGAACAGGGGTCCTCATTACCCAGGCACAGACTGACAATACTAGAACTAACACTCAGTCTGCTTTTTATTTTCACCATCACCAGAAAGTCTAAGCAATATCAGTGAAGTAACAGTCTTCTGAGAAAAACAAAACAACCTTTGTTGGTCTAAGTTCAGAATAATTAAGTTCAGACTGGGAGGGAGCCAAGCCCATGTGCCTGTTGGTTGGCAAGATTCAGTTCCTTGTGGGGGTGGCACACAGGCTGCCCATAGCATCTTGCATGTGGGCCTTCCCAGCACTGCCCACTGTCCTTGTCTCTCAAAGCCAATGGGAGAGAGAGCAATGTAGGTTTGATCTCATGTGACATGATCACATCCCACCGCCTCTGCACTATAATTTGGTGGATGGGGTTATCCACATGGTTCCCAGCAGAAGATGGGCAAAGTGGGGTACCCTAAGAGTCTGTCTGCCACATACTTAATTTCATGATTATTGAATATAACTTCCCACATAATAATTTTGCCATATAAAGGATGAGGACATTAAAAAATGATCTGCTTAGGATGTCAAATGCACTAGTACACCGCAGCCCTTTGCCATACTTAATTTTCCTAACAGCACTTCATTGATTCATTGTATATTTTCATTGTTTCATAAAACATTTAATACTATTTAGATATAACACATAATAACAGATAATGAGTTATACTTAGTATATTCTTGTATAGTTTTGTATTGTTGTGCATGTCTTACATTATATATTTATTTGTTCATTGTCTCTGCTTTATAATCTGGAGAGCAGAGCTTTTTCTGTTGTGTTCAGCCTCCTAGATGTTGGCTGGTACAAAGTAGGGACTCCGTAAGTATTTGATGGATGTATATGTGTGATGCTCAGAAGCATTAAGTTAGGAAAATGGGTAGTAACCTCTCCAGGTGTTTTTGATCTCATGTATTTTCCAATTAATTTCTAACACTGGGTCCATGTATACCTGGTCTAAAATGAAGCAACACCACTGGGCTCTGATGGAGCCGAGCTGGCCCCATGTTCTCCCAGTAGCTCTCTCTGTCTTCTGGCTCTTGTCCCTAAGCTTTCACCTCATTTCTAGATGATGTGTGTGCATTTCAAATATGATAATTTCACTTTGTCACTGTAATGCTAAAATAGCTGCATGAAAAGTAAGATTTTGGCCAGTGGTCCAAGACTTTATGTTTTGGTAAAACCAAAAGACAGTTCACTTTAACAAGTGTATCTTCTAAATGTTCTGCTCTCTGGACTTCGTGCTCTGTGGCAAGAGTTCCACACCTCTCTGGGAGAGTGGGTGAAACTGAAATCTGGAACTCCCTTTTTTTGTAATAGCAGGGTTAAAGAACAAGCCTGGAGGCTGACTTTGAGTGATGATGTACTCGTGTGCATGAACCCTGCAGGTACCAAGACAGGAAACTCTGCAGGAAGACAGTGTAGAACCAAAAAAGAGGGCAACTCTCCTCAGAGAATGCTGCTGCCCTGACCATAAACCCAGATGTCAGTAAGCAAGGAAACAAAAACCCTGCAGAACACCGGTTGACAGCACGGGTTAGGGATTCGATCATGGCAGGCAGGCAGGATTTGAATTTTATGAGACCTGAAAGACAGACACTCTGTGACCCTGGACAAGTGGAAGAGTCAGAGGCACATACTGGTGGTAACACAGACCCTGCCTGAGTCTTACCAATTCCATATCTGCATGTTGGCCATAGGGAGTGGAGATGATGGGGTCCGCAGCGAACAGCAGGGAGTCCTGCCATATATTATTACTGGATGTTCAGGTTGAAAATAGACCCACAAATTATGGACCCATTACTCACAGGGTTCCCAGAGCCGCTAAATTGATGGGCATCTCCAAGGCATATCACCTTTATAGTGAAAGGATTGTGCTCTCTAATAATTAATCAACAGCCTTGTTTTTGAAAACGAAGCCTTCAGCATCACCCCATGTGTCTTTCATGCTTGCATATACCTCCCAGAAGCCATTGGCTGAGTCCCTTCATTTGTGAGGCACTGCGAAGGAAGACATGTCATGACTGAGGTGTTCTCCTATGGTGGGGTGCTGTGATGGAGAACTGGGGAAGCCGTATTTCTAGATTTGAATCCTATTTCCACCTGATTTTCTGTGTGTTTCAGGGCACAACACATAGCATCTCTCAGCCTTAGTTTCCTCATCTGTGGAATGGGGGGTGTCGCGGTCCCAGTATCATGGAGCTGTTACAAGGAATAAACGGTGCAGTGTGTGACGTCCAGTGAGTGATTAATAATATTTTCACAGTCTACTTATAACTGGATTTTACTGTTTTTCATACTTTATAAACGTTTTCAAAGAAAGGATGTGTCTTATTTATTTTCGTGCTCTTCTCACTCATTCCAGACAGAGGAAAGTGGGTGACACATAGTAAGTCTTTAGTACATGTTCACTGTTTGATTAAATAACGGTCTTCATTTATTATCTAATACATTTTTTATTAGGTTGTAAGGATGGTTTGTTGAAAAAACATTTTGGAACTGATATCATATTTACCTGCTCAAAGTAACACCTTATAAAAATCTACTATGCATATACAGAAAGAAAGCCATAAAAATGTTAATGGTAGTGGGATTGTCAACTTTCCAGATTTTCTGCACTTGACATATATAGCTCTTGTAATTAGAAAAAAATAGCTACTTTTTTAAGAAGGTGTATTTGATGAGAGAATAGAAGTCACAGTAAAAGAAAAAGGAATGAGATACATATTGTTAAGTACAAGTTCCCCATAGATTTTGTTACCCATTATGTCTTCCAAAAAACACAGTGACCTAGTAAAATTAAGCTTGAAAGTTCTTAATAAATTAACATTTTCTAAAAAATCTTTAAGAAGGAAAGGGGACACAATCTTTGACCTATATCCAATGATCATCTGATCAAGGAACACCATCTTTCATAAAGTAAACAGCATTTCAGCTGCTTCCTTCATGCTGACTATAAGAAGATTATCATACTCAGAATGGAAATTCCAGGAACCTGCATTCTAATTAACATGGAAATGAAATCTGGAAAATAAATATGTGTCCAAAGTTTATGCAGACCCAGGGTACAATGGAGACAGATGCAGGTTGATCTAATCTGGTGGCATTAAGAATGTGAGTGTTTGTTGGGGAACATTACATGGAAAGTTGACATTCGATCCAATTAGGAAGGGCAAAGTAAAAATGATGAAAGCAATTTCCTTTGCCCAATTAAATTAGGCATCCAAATGACAGGCTACTCTTTGACCTTCCTGGAAAGGGTCAGGATGGCTTCTAATGGTCATTAAACGAAGAGCCAGCCTACTCTTGCAATTGTTTAATTAGTAGGACCTAAAGAAATATATTGTAGAACAAAAATCAGCCAAGAAAGAATTTGCAGGAATTTCTCATTGTTTCTGTTTACCAATTTTTAATTTGGAGAAACAGAAGCAACTGTAAGAACACAAAACCAAAATGAATGTGGGGTCTATTAAATGAAATTAAGAGGTCACTTTCTGCACTTGCTAATTTATGGTACAGATGCTAAAGAAAGGAGGTTTTTAAAAAAATAGCTCCTCTGGGCTCTTCTCCAAGGGCCCACTTGAAATAGTTGAGGACCATCATTGTCGTTTATAAAGATACATGAATCCTTAATTAGATTGGTGATTTATAGGACCAGAGTTTAATGCTGCCCTAGACTATAATTCCTAGATATGATGGACACACTACTATTTCATCCATGCTACAAGGGTATGGTAGTTAAATAAAATCTCTTTTCTTTATCATTAAATTCTAAGCTACTATGATAAAGATTGATTATAAACACTGAATTAGTAGGGCATATTTTAAGGCTATTTCCCCCAGATTAATACATCATTTTTGCTCCTATATTCTGAATCAGATACAGATTAAACATTTATTAAGCATTTATACATGCTGATCTGAATGCTGGTGATTTCATGACACCTGCTCTTACCTGGTCTTAGAGGAAGTATGAAGACATATCATGCGTTATGTGTTTTGACTCAGAATCATAGGTCCTTTGAAGTGTCAGTGGATTATTATCTTGGTGTGTAACTTAAGTAATAAAAGATATCTTTAGAGTCATACTGTAACATTATTATCATGTTTTTTAATATAGGAGTAATGTGTATATATACACACATGATTTTAAAAATTGAAAACAATAGAATGACGTAAGTGAAAAGTAGAAGTTGCTCACCCTTCTCCCTTATTCCTAGTTTCTTCCCACTGAAATATGGCACATTGTAGAAATGGCCACAGTGCTGTATAGCTCTTCTTACCAAGAGATAGGATATTCCCTTGAATCTGGGATAGCATTGAGATTTAATTAAATTAATAAAATACGGTGTAAACAGCAGTGTATGAGTTCCAAACCTAGGTTTCAAAAGACCTTGCAGCTTCCTACTCTGAAAACTGTGAGATATTAATGAATGAAATAAAAGAAGACATGAATAAATAGAAGTATATCCCATGTTCACAGATTAGAATAATCAATATTCCATTAATCTACAATTACATGAAGTTAAAATGTTAATACTACAAAAGCCATCTATAGATTCAATACAATCCTTTTTAAGATTCCAATGGCATTTTTTACAGAAATAGAAAAAAACACTCCTAAAATTTGTATGGAACCAGAAAAGATGCTGAATAGTCAAAGTCTGAGGAAGAAGAACAAAGCAGGAGGCATCACACTTCCTGATTTCAAGTGTACTACAAAGCTATGGTAATTGAAACAGTATGGTACTGGCGTAAAGATAGACAAATAGATGAATGGAACAAAACTGAAAGCCCAGAAATACATGGTGAGCTAATATTTGACAAGGGAGCTAAGAATACTGAATGGAGAAAGGACTGTCCCTTCAATAAATGGTGCTGGGATAACTGGATATTCACATGTAAAAGAATAAAACAGGACCCATATGATACATAACTCACAAAAATTAATTTGAAGTGGATTAAAGACTTAAATGTAATATGTGAGGCCATGAAACTCTTGGAGTAAAACACAGGAAAAAAGCTCCTTGACATGGGTCTTGGTAATGAGTTTTTGGATATGACACCTAAAGTACAAGTAACAAAATCAAAAATAAACAAGTGAGACTATATCAAATTGAAATGCTTCTTCACAGCAAGAGAAATCTTCAACGAAGTGAAATGACAACCTACAGAATGGGAAAAAATATTTTTTGGGGTGGGGGACAGAGGCCATTTATTTAGCTTGAAGGCTTACAACACATAATTATTATTATTATTATTTTGGTATCATTAATCTACAATTACATGAAGAACATTATGTTTACTAGGCTCCCCCCTTCACCAAGTCCCCTCCGCATACCCCTTCACAGTCACTGTCCATTTGCATAGTAAGATACTATAAAATCACTACTTGTCTTCTCTGTGTTGCACAACCCTCTCTGTACCCGCCACACACTATACATGCTAATCGTAATGCCCTCTTTCTTTTTCCCCACCCTTATCCCTCCTTTCCCTCCCATCCTCCCCAGTCCCTTTCCCTTTGGTAACTATTAGTCCACTCTTGAGTTCTGTGATTCTGCTGCTGTTTTGTTCCTTCAGTTTTCCTTTATTCTTATACTCCACATATGAGTGAAATCATTTGGTACTTGTCTTTCTCCACCTGGTTTATTTCACTGAGCACAATACTCTCTAACTTCATCCATGTTGTTGCGAATGGTAGGATCTGTTTTTTTCTTATCGCTGAGTAATATTCCATTGTGTATATGTACCACATCTTCTTTATACATTCATCTACTGATGGACATTTAGGTTGCTTCCATATCTTGGCTATTGTAAATAGTGCAGTGATAAACATAGGGGTGCATCTGTCTTTTTCAAACTGGAGTGCTGCATTCTTAGGGTAAATTCCTAGAAGTGGAATTCCTGGGTCAAATGGAATTTCTATTATGAGCATTCTGATGAACCTCCATACTGCTTTCCACAATGGTTGAACTAATTTACATTCCCACCAGCAGTGTAGGAGGGTTCCCCTTTCTCCACAACCTCGCCAACATTTGTTGTTGTTTGTCTTTTCAATGTTGGCGATCCTTACTGGTGTGAGGTGATATCTCATTGTGGTTTTTTTTTTTTTTTTTGAGAGGGCATCTCTCATATTTATTGATCAAATGGTTGTTAACAACAATAAAATTCTGTATAGGGGACTCAATGCACAATCATTAATCAACCCCAGGCTCAACTCTCAACAGTCTCCAATCTTCTGAAGCATAACGAACAAGTTCTTACATGGTGAACAGTGCAAGGGCAGTCAACACAGAGACTTTCTGTTTTGATCACACACCATGAACTATAAACAATCAGGTCAAATATGAATATTCGTTTGATTTTTATACTTGATTTATATGTGAATCCCACATTTCTCCCTTATTATTATTATTATTATTATTATTTTTTAATAAAATGCTGAAGTGGTAGGTAGGTGCAAGATAAAGGTAGAAAACATAGTTTAGTGCTATAAGAGGGCAAATGTAGATGATCAGGTGTGTGCCTATAGACTAAGTATTAATCCAAGCTAGACAAGGGCAATAAAACATCCATGGATGCAGAAGATTTCTCTCAAAACAGGGGGGCTGAGGTTCTAAGCCTCACATCTGTTGATCCCCAATTTCTCACCTGATGGCCCCCCCTGCGACTGTGCCTGTCTTAGGTTGTTCCTCCCTTGAGGAATCTTACCCGTCTCTGGCTAACCAGTCATCTTCTGGGGCCATACAGGAAAATGTAAAGTTGATAAGTGAGAAAGAGGCCATATTGTCTGAAAAGGTTAGCTTTTACTTTGCAGATTTATGCCCTGTGGCTTCTATGCCCAGCATTTGTCTTGAGGTATCTTTACCACTTGGAAGAATTATGATACTCGGTAATTTTGATATGAGGCACGAATTCTACTTAAGGGTTGTAATTAGGAAGGAAGAAGAAAAGCTATAGAAGTAGCAGATGGAAGAAAACATGGGAAGATTGATTATTTCTTTGACATATCTTCTTGTAGAGTAACATAAGCATGTATATGTTTTAAACTACTAATTAAATTGCATACACACATTAACATAATAGGAATACAGGTACATAACCAAAGCAGACCTACAATCACCAGCCATCTCCAGTGAAACCAATAAAACCAGTTAGGCACCCTAGGCATTTGTGAAAACTTATCAATGGTATGATGGATATTGTCTAACTGAATTGGAATAGTTTGAGAAAAATCAGACAAATTGAAACAACACATTCCTGGGAACTGTTCACATCCCATATGTTCTTTTAACAGTAGATAGTCTATAGTCGCAAGATTTTGGAGCGCTGCAACTTGCACTTCTCCTAATTCTTGGTTGAGTTCCAACAGTATAGATCCAGTCAAATTTGTTGTTTTACTGTATGCACAGGCCAGCTTAGATATCTCCTTCTTCATTCCAATGGCAAGTCCAGGAACCATTGGGATGAACACAGCTACAACTGCAACAGTGCCAGGATCTTTGTTGAAGTGTTTTGATGATCATCTTCTGGAATGACTCTTCCAGAGAATGTTGATGTTGGAAGTTCTTCTTCATATCGTATCTTAATTCATTTTCTGGGTAGCCAAATCAGGCTTTGATCCTCTGTGTAAATACAAACAAACCCTTTGCCCACATTTTGATATGCCCTTTATACCATTGTGAAGAACTTATTGGACATCACCACACAGGAACTGCTTTTTTTTTTTATCATTAATCTACAATTACATGAAGAATATTACATTTACTAGGCTCTCCCCTATACCAGGTCCCCCCCACAAACCCCCTTACAGTCACTGTCCATCAGCATAGCAAAATGTTGTAGAATCACTACTTGTCTTTTCTGTGTTGTAAAGCCCTCCCCTTTCTCCCATCTCCCCCATTATGCATGCTAATCATAATACCCCCTTTCTTCTTCCCCCCCTTATCCCTCCCTACCCACCCATCCTCCCCAGTCCCTTTCCCTTTGGTACCTGTTAGCCCATTCTTGGGTTCTGTGATTCTGCTGCTGTTTTGTTCCTTCAATTTTTCCTTTGTTCTTATACTCCACATATGAATGAAATCATTTAGTATTTCTCTTTCTCTGTTTTGCTTATTTCACTGAGCATAATACCCTCTAGCTCTATCCATGTTGTTGCAAATGGTAGGATTTGTTTTCTTCTTATGGCTGAGTAATATTCCATTGTGTATATGTGCCACATCTTCTTTATCCATTCATCTACTGATGGACATTTAGGTTGCTTCCAATTCTTGGCTATTGTAAATAGTGCTGTGATAAACATAGGGGTGCATCTGTCTTTTTCAAACTTGAGTGCTGCATTCTTAGGGTAAATTCCTAGGAGTGGAATTCCTGGGTCAAATGGTAAGTCTATTTTGAGCATTTTGAGGAACCTCCATACTGCTTTCCACAATGGTTGAACTAATTTACATTCCCACCAGCAGTGTAGGAGGGTTCCCCTTTCTCCACAACCTCGCCAACATTTGTTGTTGTTTGTCTTTTGGATGGTAGCCATCCTTACTGGTATGAGGTGATACCTCATTGTGGTTTTAATTTGCCTTTCTCTGATTATTAGCGATGTGGAGCATCTTTTCATGTGTCTGTTGGCCATCTATATTTCTTTTCTGGAGAACTGTCTGTTCAGTTCCTCTGCCCATTTTTTAATTTGATTATTTGTTTGTTGAGGTGGGTGAGCTCTTTATATGTTTTGGATGTCTAGCCTTTATCGGATCTGTCATTTACAAATATATTCTCCCATACTGTAGGGTACCTTTTCGTTCTATTGATGGTGTCTTTTGCTGTACAGAAGCTTTTCAGCTTAATATAGTCCCACTTGTTCATTTTTGCTGTTGTTTTCCTTGCCCGGGGAGATATGTTCAAGAAGAGGTCACTCATGTTTATGTCTAAGAGGTTTTTGCCTATGTTTTTTTCTAAGAGTTTTATGGTTTCATGACTTACATTCAGGTCTTTGATCCATTTTGAATTTATTTTTGTGTATGGGGTTAGACAAGGGTCCAGTTTCATTCTCCTACATGTAGCTGTCCAGTTTTGCCAGCACCATCTGTTGAAGAGACTGTCATTTCGCCATTGTATGTCCATGGCTCCTTTATCAAATATTAATTGACCATATATGTTTGGGTTCATATCTGGAGTCTCTAATCTGTTCCACTGGTCTGTGGCTGTTCTTGTGCCAGTACCAAATTGTCTTGATTACTATGGCTTTGTAGTAGAGCTTGAAGTTGGGGAGTGAGATCCCCCTACTTTATTCTTCTTTCTCAGGATTGCTTTGGCTATTCAGGGTCTTTGGTGTTTCCATATGAATTTTTGAACTATTTGTTCCAGTTCGTTGAAGAATGTTGCTGGTAATTTGATAGGGATTGCATCAAATCTGTATATTGTTTTGGGCAGGATGGCCATTTTGCTTATATTAATTCTTCCTGGCCACGAGCATGGGATGAGTTTCCATTTGTTAGTGTCCCCTTTAATTTCTCTTAAGAGGGACTTGTAGTTTTCAGGGTATAGGTCTTTCACTTCTTTGGTTAGGTTTATTCCTAGGTATTTTATTCTTTTTGATGCAATTGTGAATGGAGTTGTTTTCCTGATTTCTCTTTCTATTGGTTCATTGTTAGTATATAGGAAAGCCACAGATTTCTGCGTGTTAATTTTGTATCCTGCAACTTTGCTGTATTCTGATATCAGTTCTAGTAGTTTTGGAGTGGAGTCTGTAGGGTTTTTTATGTACAATATCATGTCATCTGCAAACAGTGACAGTTTAACTTCTTCTTTACCAATCTGGATTCTTTGTATTTCTTTGTTTTGTCTGATTGCCATGGCTAGGACCTCCAGTACTATGTTAAATAACAGTGGGGAGAGTGGGCATCCCTGTCTTGTTCTTGATCTCAGAAGAAAAGCTTTCAGCTTCTCGCTGTTCAGTATATGTTGGCTGTGGGTTTATCATATATGGCCTTTATTATGTTGAGTTACTTGCCCTCTATACCCATTTTGCTGAGAGTTTTCATCATGAATGGATGTTGAATTTTGTCAAATGAATCTTCAGTATCTATGGAGATGATCATGTGGTTTTTTTCTTTCTTTTTGTTGATGTGGCGGATGATGTTGATGGATTTTCGAATGTTGTACCATCTTTGCATCTCTGGTATGAACCCCGCTTGGTCATGGTGTATGATCTTTTTGATATATTTTTGAATTTGGTTTGCTAATATTTTATTGAGTATTTTTGCATCTACATTCATCAGGGATATTGGTCTGTAATTTTCTTTTTTTGTGGGGTCTTTGCCTGGTTTTGGTATTAGGGTGATGTTGGCTTCATAGAATGAGTTTGGGAGTATTCCCTCCTCTTCTATTTTTTGAAAAACTTTAAGGAGAATAGGTATTATGTCTTCTCTGTGTGTCTGATAAAATTCCGAGGTAAATCCGTCCGGCCTGGGGGTTTTGTTCTTGGGTAGTTTTTTGATTACTGTTTCAATTTCTTTGCTCGTAATTGGTTTGTTTAACTTTTGTGTTTCTTCCTTTGTTTATTTCTTCTCTGATCTTTATTATATCCCTCCTTCTGCTGACTTTAGGCCTCATTTGTTCTTCTTTTTCCAGTTTCAATAATTGTGATGTTAGACTATTCATTTGGGATTGTTCTTCCTTCTTCAAGTGTGCCTGGATTGCTATATACTTTCCTCTTAAGACTGCTTTTGCTGCGTCCCACCGAAGTTGGGGCTTTGTGTAGGAGCATGTTGTTAAGCCTCCATGTGTTTGTGAGCCTTTTTGTTTTCTATGTAGAATTTATTTCTAGTTTTCTACCTTTGTGGTCTGAAAAGTTGGTTGGTAGAATTTCAATATTTTGGAATTTTCTGAGGCTCTTTTTGTGGGCTAGTATGTGGTCTATTCTGGAGAATGTTCCATGTGCACTTGAGAAGAATGTATATCCTGTTGCTTTTGGATGTAGAGTTCTATAGATGTCTATTAGGTCCATCTGTTCTACTGTGTTGTTCAGTGCCTGTGTGTCCTTACTTATTTTCTGCCCAGTGGATCTATCCTTTGGGGTGAGTGGTGTGTTGAAGTCTCCTAAAATGAATGCATTGCAGTCTATTTCCCCCTTTAGTTCTGTTAGTATGTGTTTCACATATGCTGGTGCTCCTGTGTTGGGTGCATATATATTTAGAATGGTTATATCCTCTTGTTGGAGTGAGCCCTTCATCATTATGTAATGTCCTTCTTTATCTCTTGTTACTTTCTTTGTTTTGAAGTCTATTTTGTCTGATATTAGTATTGCAACCCCTGCTTTCTTCTCTCTGTTGTTTGCCTGGAATATGTTTTTCCATCCCTTGACTTTTAGTCTGTGCATGTCTTTGGGTTTGAGGTGAGTTTCTTGTAAGCAGCATATAGATGGGTCTTGCTTTTTTATCCATTCTATTACTCTGTGTCTTTTGATTGGTGCATTAAGTTCATTTACATTTAGGGTGACTATTGAAAGATATGTACTTATTGCCATTGCAGGCTTTAAATTCATGGTTACCAAAGGTTCAAGGTTAGCCTCTTTAGTATCTTACTGCCTAACGTAGCTCGCTTATTGAGCTGTTATATACACTGTCTGGAGATTCATTTCTTCTCTCCTTTCTTATTCCTCCTCCTCCATTCTTCATATGTTGGGTGTTTTGTTCTGTGCTCTTTTTAGGAGTGCTCCCATCTAGAGCAGTCCCTGTAAGATGCCCTGTAGAGGTGGTTTGTGGGAGGCAAATTCCCTCAACTTTTGCTTGTCTGGGAATTGTTTAATCCCTCCATCATATTTAAATTATAATCATGCTGGATACAGTATCCTTGGTTCAAAGCCCTTCTGTTTCATTGCATTAACTATATCATGCCATTCTCTTCTGGCCTGTAAGGTTTCTGTCGAGAAGTCTGATGATAGCCTGATGGGTTTTCCTTTATAGGTGACCTTTTTCTCTCTAGCTGCCTTTAAAACTCTTTCCTTTTCCTTGATCTTTGCCATTTTAATTATTATGTGTCTTGGTGGTGTCCTCCTTGGGTCCTTTCTGTTGGGAGTTCTGTGTATTCCCGTGGTCTGTTCGATTATTTTCTCCCCCAGTTTGGGGAAGTTTTCAGCAATTATTTCTTCAGAGACACTTTATATCCCTTTTTCTCTCTCTTCTTCTTCTGGTACCCCTATAATATGGATATTGTTCCTTTTGTATTGGTCACACAGTTCTCTTAATATTGTTTCCTTCCTGGAAATCCTTTTGTCTCTCCCTATGTCAGCTTCTATGCATTCCTGTTCTCTGGTTTCTATTCCATCAATGGCCTCTTGCATCTTATCCATTCTGCTTATAAATCCTTCCAGAGTTTGTTTCATTTCTGTAATCTCCTTCCTGGCATCTGTGATCTCCCTCCAGACTTCATCCCTTAGCTCTTGCATATTTCTCTGCATCTCCGTGAGTATGTTTATGATTTTTATTTTGAATTCTTTTTCAGGAAGACTGGTTAGGTCTGTCTCCTTCTCTGATGTTGTCTCTGTGATCTTGGTCTGCCTATAATCTTGCCTTTTCATGGTGATAGAAATAGTTTGCAGAGCTGGGACGAGTGATGGCTGGAAGAACTTCCCTTCTTGTTGGTTTGTGGCCTTCCTCTCCTGGGAGAACAGCGACCTCTAGTGACTTGTGCTGGGCAGCTGCGCACAGACAGGGCTTCTGATTCCTGCCTGGCTGCTATGGAGTTTATCTCCGTTGTTGCTATGGGCATGGCCTGGCTCTGGCTGCTGCTCCAAAATGCTGGAGCCACATTGGAGGGGGAGTGGCTAGGAGGCTATTTATCTCCGTGAGGGGCATCTGTGCTCCCTGCTGCCCAGGGGTTTAGAGTGCCCAGATATCCCCATATTCCCTGCCTCTGGACTAAGTGTCCCGGGATGCTTCTGTCTGGTTTTGGGGTCCCTGTCCCTTTAAGACTTCCAAAAAGCACTCGACAAAAAAAAAATTAAGTAAATAATTAAAAAAAGAAAAAAAGCCACTCATTTTCCTTTGTCCTCAGGCACTGGCCTATGGGACCTGCTCACTGGTCTTGCTGCCCTGTTTCCCTAGTATCCAGGACCCCACGCATGCACTGTGTCTGCGCTTTGGTGCGGAGGGCTGGGGCTGGGTGTTCAGCAGTCCTGGGCTCCCTCCCCCTCCCTGCTGACTCCTCTCCTCCTGCCGGGAGCTGGGGGGAGGGGTGCTCGGGTCCCGCTGGGCTGAGGCTTGTATCTTACCCCCTTCACGAGGCGCTGGGTTCTCGCAGGTGTGGGTGTGGTCTGGATGTTGTCCTGTGTCCTCTGGTCTCTATTCTAGGAAAAGTTGTCTTTGTTATATTTCCATAAATATATGTGATTTTGGGAGGAGATTCCGGCTTCTCTACTCATGCCACCATCTTGGCCCTACCTCTTAGGAAAAAATATTTTTGAACCATATATCTGATAAAGTATTGGTGTTTGAAATACATAAAGAACTCACACAACTCAATAGCAAAGTACTAAATAATCCAATTTAAAAATGGGCAAAGGAACTGAATAGACATTTTTCCACAGAAGAAATGTGAAAGGCTTACAGATACATGCAAAGATGCTCAACATCACTAGTCTTCAGGGAGATGCAAATTAAAACCACAGTGAGATGTCATGTTACACCTGTTAGAATGGCCATCAACAAAAAGACAAGATAACAAATGCTGGAGTGGATGTGGGGAAAAGGGAATCCTTGTATTGTTGATGGAATAGTAAATGGTACAGCCAGTATGAAAACAGTAGGGAGATTCCTCAAAAAATTAAAAATAGAAATACCATATGATCCAGCCATTCTACTTCTGGGGATGTATCCAAAGGATACAAAGACTAACTTGAGAAGACATCTGGAGTCCCATGTTTATAGCAGCATTATTTACAATAGCCAAGACATGGAAACAGCTGAAGTGTCCATTGATGGGAAGTTATGGTGTATATATATGATAGAATACTACTCAGCCACAAAAATCAAGGAAATCCGACCCTTTGTAACAACATGGATAGACCTTGAAGGCATTATGTGAAATAAGACAGAGAAAGTCAAGTACTGTATGATCTCATTTATTATTATACATAAAATCTAATTTTTTTTAGAAGCCAAATTCATAGAAAAAGAAATTAGGTTTGTGATTGTTCTTCCTTCTTCAAGTGTGCCTGGATTGCTATATGCTTTCCTCTTAAGACTGCTTTCGCTGCGTCCCTCAGAAGTTGGGGCTTTGTGTAGGAGCATGTTGTTAAGCCTCCATGTGTTTGTGAGCCTTTTTGTTTTCTTTGTAGAATTTATTTCTAGTTTTCTACCTTTGTGGTCTGAAAAGTTGGTTGGTAGAATTTCAATATTTTGGAATTTACTGAGGCTCTTTTTGTGGGCTAGTATGTGGTCTATTCTGGAGAATGTTCCATGTGCACTTGAGAAGAATGTATATCCTGTTGCTTAGAGGATGCAGAAAGGAGGAATTGGAGAAAGATGGTCAAAGGTACAATTCCAGTTATGAGATAAATAAGTACTATGGCTGTGATGCTCAGCCTAGTAAAACTGTTAGGAGAGTGGGTCGGGTCCTAAGAGCTGGCATCACATGGAGAAATGGTTTTCCTTCTCTTTTTATTGTATGTATATGAGATGATGGATGTTAACTACACCTGTTCTGACCATTTCACAACATATATGAATCAAGCCATCATGCTTTACACCTTAAACGTACATAGTGATGTATGTCAATTATTTCTCAGTAAAACTGGAGGGAAAAAAAAGGAACACCTGCAGCTACTATATTTTGCTTTGGGAACAATGAGGTCACCAGGTGGCTTCCCAGAAGCATCTGCTGGAAGATGAAAACTGTGTAGAGATGAGCCACCTCAGCTGAGGACCCCCAGCCTGTGGACCCCCCAGGCCACCTGGCCAGACCTGCCTAGATGGACCCAGTCCAAATTGCTGACCTGTAGAGTCATAGACTGACAAGGTGGCTGTTATTTTAAGCCAGTACTTTTTGTGGTGATTTGTTCAGCTGCAAAAGCTGAGTGGTACAAGAGTGAGCATCTGGCTGGCTTCCGGCATCTGTATGCTGTGAGGACACGGCACACCTGGAAACCTATGGAGTAGTGACATTATAAAGGGGAACTTAAAGTGGGGGCCTACTGGGTCAGGTGATGGTGTGTGACTCTCACAAGGTAGATACAAGGGAAACTGGGGTGAAGGGAGATAAAGAAACTCAGAAAGGGGTTTTGATTTTGTAAAAATGTGAATCCCAGACTGCACCCTTCAGTACCACCGAGGCACAGTGCCTACCCACCTGTAGGCTGGCTGCTCGCAAGCAGATTCTTGCTGCCTCACCGCCTCTGCCCAGTAGTTATGCTGTGGGGTAGACCTGCAGTTTAGGAGCAGAGAGCGCACCCACATCTGGGGCCAGTCTCTGTAGACACCAGGTCACTGAGGTCAGCTGGCCTGGCGTGAGCCCAGTGCGGAGGACACTCACCACTGCCCAGTGGGAAAAGCAACCGAAGAGGTGTCTGTCCCAACAAGGGCCAGTGTGCGCTTAGTCTGTTGCAGCATCAGACCGGAAGTGGGTTCGGGAAGGAGAGACAGTTTGGAGCATTTGATAGAACTCTCTAGAGGTATTTCATGGAGAAGAGCTTGGAGGTAGGCCTCTGAGGGTGGGCCTTCAGGAGAAAGGGCTTGACCACAATTGCGTCAAGTGGAGGAAATATTTCTGAGAGTGGTGAGATTTACAAGGCTACAAACAATGCCGTTCTTATAACCAGCCCTTTGCAGTCAATCTATTTTCTTTCTCTGGAAACTTTTGGGATCATCTCTCTGTCCCTGGGATTTTGAAATTTTGCGGTGGTGTGGCTTTTTGGTAGGCATATTTTTCATTCATTAAGCTGAACAACCAGTCCAACCTTTCAATCTGGGGTCATGTCCTTTATGGAAGAAATTTTCTTTTTCTTAGATAAATTTCTCCCCACTATTTTCTCTGTTTTCTGTCTCTGGAACTCGTATTTCTTTTTCCTCCTCCCCCCACTTTAATTCTCTATCAGCTATATCATTAATTTATAATTTCCAAGATTTAGAAGAAAGTATTTGAATTATGTTCTTTAAACATATTTTTCTATAGGTTGCTTCTAAAAAGAGAACACATCCTTCACAATACATGAATATATGAACACTGTTTACTGAAGAATCAAGTAATATGATCTGATTAATAAAGAAAGGAAATATAATTCTTCTGTAGGTATATTTCTGCAACT
Source organism: Manis javanica (assembly GCF_040802235.1). Taxonomy (NCBI): domain Eukaryota; kingdom Metazoa; phylum Chordata; class Mammalia; order Pholidota; family Manidae; genus Manis; species Manis javanica. The sequence goes on along the minus strand of NC_133170.1, from coordinate 44,797 downwards.
TCAAGGAGAATGTGAAGGGCCTGTTTCTTTTACATTCCATGAGCTGCTCAAAACACCGTAACATTTTAGTTTGATTCATGTTCGGACCAATGATTTCTTATAAGTTTTATGCTTTTCTTAGAGTTTCTACAGTTGAGTTTACTGGAGGAATAGTGGGAGTTTCTCTCCTTCTAAGGGAATGTTTGCTAGAAAAGAGGAACACAAATAACTTTTTAAAATTCTTGAGAATTTTCCCTACTTGCCTGTCTTTCATCTCATTGCTGTTAGAGGACTACTTATGTGGAAATTTGAGCTTATATCCTCAGCCTAATACCCAAATTGATGTTTAACTCTGTGAACTATAAACTGTCAGTTCAAGTCTCCTTAGAACTTCAGGAAGAGTGCTGCAAGGCAGAATGTCTTGGGAATCAATTTTTTTTTATGTAAAGCATACAAAGTATTTAAAACATAGAAGGGACATTGTTGGGACAAGCCAGAAGAATGTATTTTCCTGCGAGCATGTCTCTTGTACATCCTAGGAATTACCTGAAGACATTGCTTGTAGCTTCTTGATGTTGACTCAGTAGGCATTGACCATTAGGGAATTTTAAAGCCTCGAAGGCTTTAAGAACCACTTTAACTGTTGTTGTATTTTGTTGTTTGTGATTAAGGAGGGAAGGGGGAAACTGGCCTAATATATATAGATCACGAACCATCCTGGTACATTTATATTAGAATATTATTGAATATAACATTATTGCATATTAATACTTATATTACTGTATTATCTTATGTTTATTTAAGTCTGGAAGAGTTGCCCACCTTGTCTGGCAGCCCAGAGTGCCTCCTCCTCTGTTTCCTTCCTTTCGTGGAGTATACACTGAGCGTGTGCTCTGGGCTGGATGCTGAGGATGCTGAGGTTAGCAAGACACAATGTTCTGTGTGCTCATGGCTTATACAGCCCATCAGGGAAGACACCACTTGGGAAGCTACACTGACTTGGCTCACTTTAGCTTAAACTCAGTAACTCCAAAGAAAAGGCAGCCCCTAAACCACAAATAGGTACATTCACCTAAATACTAGATTGCCACCATGGCCTTTTCCTCACCCCAGCTTAGTGAGTGGGAGGCAGTGCTGGCTCTCCTCTCATCCTCGTTCCCCAGATCAAAGGGACACAAAGTCCCCTTGTTTCCTCTGAGGAAATGCTACTCAAAATGCCCCTTTATTCTTCTTCTACCAGATGCAGCCCGAGACACACCCTCCTTGCACCTCTGCATGCTAACTTCTCTGTAAAATACATCCTTGCTGGGGCCTCTGTGCACCATGGCCATGATATTACCCATTGGAGAACATCATATAACTTGCCTAAGTTTCAAACCCCATTAAATCTAAATGCCTCATTGTGTTTTTCATCATCTACCCCAAATACATTTTTCTACTTCTCTGAATAACAATAATAATGTTAGCTCCATTTTCTGAACACTTACTGTTCTGGCACTATGCTAAGCTCTTTTATTTATGCTTTCATTGAACCCTTACTAAAAGCCTATGAAACAGAAAGCTATTTATTCTTACTATACAGGCAAGGAAAGTAAGACTTGGAGAAGTGAAGGAAGCCCAAAGTCAAATATTAAGTGGTTTTAAGCTTGGGCCCTAAATCATGTTCCTTCTGTAACTTGGAAGTGAGGGTCATACTTCATATCTGCTTATAAACATGAAGTGTTTGAGCACAATGAAGGGCAAACATTATGTCTGTAATAGCTATTGGCTGATCAACACTTTCCTGTCCATTCTAATAAAAGAATAAGGTATTCTTCAAAGGATCTCTGAGATCACCTCTGCAGGGAATGCTGTTTCAAAGCAATGTACATGGATTTTGTTTTCCTGGAAGGGGCAAGGTCCATGAGAGATCAGAATGGGAAGCAAGTATGAGCCAGTAACTTGGCAACTAAAAGCATGACAACTTAGAAATAAAGAAGCCAAAGAGCTAGTTTTTCTCCTCACTTTGCTTTTTAATGTTTACAGAGTTTACATATCAGAAATGGTCTCAGAGAATTTCAACAAGGTGCGCTAAGCAGGGCTAGAGACAGGATTGACTAGCAGAGGTCAGGGTGGCAGGAAAGAACCACGCGGGGACCTGCTTGGAGATTCAGTGTTTGGTCTCCCACATTCTATTTGCCAAGCTGATTGGAAGCTCAGCCCCGTCAGCTCAGATTCCAGGCATGGGCACCAAGTTCTACCTCCTTATGGGAGGAATGGCATTTTAATCCACACACCAGTAAGGGTCCTGTACCAGTGGAGATAGATTATTTGTTCTGTGCTTTATAACTTTCTTCCCAAGGGAGAGAAAGAAGCTAAATAAATTTCACTCTTAGAAGTTAATTAGAAATGTCAGATCAGGGCAATGGTAAAGCACAGTTTACTGTTTGGTGCCAGCTCTCATAAACACAATTGAGAAGCATAGTCTGGATGATTGTAAACAGAATTCAATTTATTCTGTTTTCTGTTTGGAGCCTGGTATTTCTTGTAACTAATTACATTTACATGATCTGTTTGTTAATTGTTCAGAGGTAGCTGGTCCAAAATAAATGGAGAAAATGATAGTAATTTGTATTTTTTTTATTATAATTAAAGTTACAGTAACAAGTTTGAGTCCTTACAATGTAGGGCAGTTATGTAACACTCTATTTTGCTTAATGTGTTCATGGAAAGTAAAGATTGTTGACACATTGGATTTGTTCAATTGTCTAGAACCCTGAAGTTAGCTGGAGTTGTCAACACTTCATTGTGGAAAAAAAAGGAAATCATTAGAAAACGTTGACAACTAACTTATTAAAACCCAAACAAAACTTTTTTTTTGAAGCAGTACGCATTCAGTTTTAATCTCTTAGAATTAAAGAGGCACTTGGGCCTGTAAATCAAAAAAATGTTCAGTTTTAATAGTATAGGGATGGATGAGTCATGTTTAAAAGACTTCAGCATCAGAATGCAAACAAAGGGTCCTCTGGCATTGAGTTAACTAGAGAAATCAGTCTTGATAGCCTTAATATCCAATTATGCAGATAAGTTGGGGTTTCTTTTTATTTAAAGTAAAGCCAATTGTATTGTTACTGACAATATGAGCCACCACACAGTGAATATTATCACATGCTTTGGTCATTGTGTAAACTATTCAGTCCTCACAATGACACTGTGGGCCAGTTCCCTAGGGCTGCCATGACCAAGTACCACAGACTGGGCAGCTCAAGCAGCAGGCTTGTTCTTTCACAGTTCTGGGGTCGAATGCCCAGATCAAGGTGTTGACAGTGATGGTTGGCTCTTCCTGAGGGCTGTGAGGGAGGCGCCACCCCAGGCCCCTTTCCTTGGCTTGTAGGTGCCGTCTTCCCCCTGTGTGTTCGTACCAGCTTCCTCTGTCCATGCCTGTGTCCACATTTCCCTCTTATAAGACACCAGTCCCATTACCTAAGGCCCATCCTAATGAGCTTACATAAAGTTAATCATCTCTTTAGAGATCCTATCTCCAAATATGGTCACATTCTGGAGATCCTAACTCTATGGATTTGAGGGTTAGGACTACAACATGGGAATTTTGAGAGAGGACCATGGAAGTCAACCAATGGAAGATCTATATTTCCCATTTTACAGCTGAGAAAATAGGCCTCAAAAGATTGCGACTCATCCTCCGCCTCCAGATAGTGGTGGCAGAGTCTAGACTAATCAGATGTTTTGCCCATAATCACAGTCAGATGGGTTTTTCCCACCCAATTTCGGGCTTCCACACTCCCAGGGGGTTTATTACCTTACACCCACTACTCCTCCCGATAGAGTAGGTAGATGGCACAGGTGAGCAGTCAGGGGAAGGGGATGTCTGTCCAGTGCTTACATCCTGCACATTTCCGTGTGAGCTGTTCTTGTGGGATGAGGGCAGTGAGGGTATAGATAACAGACCAGCTGAAAATTGTTGGTTCCAACATGGAGAAGTTGGCCTAACCCTCACCCCAAAATCATGCCCTCATTAACGGTAAAAATTGCACCTACCTGTACCATGACAGTCCCAGTGTGAGCCATATATAACCAAAACTCCCCTGGATGTGAGGGAAGAGCAAGTCCAAACCCCAAAAAGACCTTACCTGTTCCCTCTGAAACCTGAGCCCACTTAGTGAATGTTCATCTCCCTTTACATAACAAAGGCCCTTATTGTTTCCTCAGTGCTACTTCCTCTGATCCGCCCTCACCACCTCACAGGTCTGTCTGTTCTCCTTTCTCTGAACTCCTAGTGCTCAGCTGCCTTTTGTGTCTGTTCTTGAGTTCTTTCTCACCGGAGCCAAGGACCTGTCCCTGGTAACACTCTGGTCTCTAGTTGTCTCCCCATCTGAAGCCTCCACCTCCCCTTTTTCCATCACCCTGACCCCACCTTCCAAAACTCACATGAAACACCACTGGCTTCCTCTGAATCATTTACACTGTATCTCATAAAGGCTCTGGAGCTTCCTGGGTATTGACCCACCACCCAATAAGTTAGACCAAGCAATGAGCTCGGGGGGAGCCTTGAAGAGGCCTTCAGGGTGATGTGTGCTCATGCCTGCCTGCGTCTGCCTCACAGCTCACCTCCTTGGCGAGCGTTTCCCAGCCCCTCCGAACCCCCAGCAGCTCACAGCCCCACAGGCCCAGGTGGACTTTTATCAGATACCAGAAACGCCTTATCATGGGCATTTATTGTCATATCTGTATCTCCACCGGACGGTAAGGTAGAAACGGTGTTTTATCATCTCTGAATCCCCAGGGCTTAGCATTTTGCATCGTAGTTACTGGTGAGTATTTATTAATTGCCTGAATGAATGAATGATTTCCTGCCCTGTACATAAAAATACTTTCTCCACCCAGCTGAACGGTGCATACAATTATAATAGATATTATAATATGATATTTTCTTCTTTTGGTTCAAGAATTGGTGCTTATTGATGGATGAAAGCTCTTCAGATGTTTAAGCCTTAGGGGAGATGTATGGATGTTAGAAGAGATGATTGCTTAGGGGTCTAATAATGGGTAAAGGAAGGGGAAGGTGCAGAAAGGTAATCAAAAGATGACAGGCACTTTCCTCCACTTTCTTCTGAGCAGCTGCTTGTTGCCATAGCAACAGCAGCCATTTGTGGTACTTCTTCCAGCTTCCTTCCTGCTGGTGAGGAGGAACTGAGAGCCACAACCTCTTCACACAGCAGGGCATTCTCCTGGCATCTCAGAGTGGAGCTGGGGTCAGACTCAGGGAGACGCAGCTTGAGCTGGACCAGCACGGGCAGTCAAGGGAAAAGCTGAGCTGCCAGGAGGTGAAGTGAAGGCTGCTGGGAGGTGGAGGTCGACTCTCAGCCCGAGTTTCACAGGAGTTGGGAGTCAGCTGCCATGTTGGCAAATAATCACAGTTGGGCAACAGCCCTCAGAGGAGATTCCCCAGAGATCTTCTGACTTAATTGATTCTATATGACCTCCTGACTGCAAAATTGGGAGCTTCCAACAGCAATGGCAGTTTTCAAAGGGGAGCGGCTGACTCCAGTGGACACCCCACACAGCATTGTTTGCCAGAGCTTGCAATGACTTATTCTTGTCAACAGGGCCAGAGAATACTGTTCTAAACAGGAAATGAGAAGAACGCCAGATCTGTGAATAGGAAATTGTGCATGAGGAGGAGTCTGTGTCTCTATAGTGTGGAATTTGTAGTTCTCCTAATCACATCAACAGCTTTTTTGCATGATATGCCAATTTCTGTAGCAGAAATATGACTTAAAAATGCCAAAAAACATTATCATCTTTTTACTGTGTCCTTTCTGCTTATTCTAAACCATCTCGAACCAACAGTCCTTTATTTGCAAGGATTGAGGAAAGGCAGGAATTGGGGGTAATCCTGAATTACGTTTGATAGATTTATTAATCAATTTTACTTATTTATTGAAGTGTCACAAACAACTGGAATTGAAGACATAAGGAAATTGTGAATTCACAAAAATATTGGAACTTATAAAAGTTTTCTGTTAAAGGGAGTTATCTGTTCTATTAACACCAAAGGGAAACCTCTCCACACAATTCCTGGCGCTGATCACGGCTCCCTGAGCAGCAGCACCGCAGGAGCCTGTAACCTCCCCCCACTACCCCCCGCAGCTCCCACCACGTGCAGCCTCTCATTCTCAGCAGCAAGCCAAGGAATCTACCGAGCAGCCTGCTGTTGGCATTTATCCTTTGTCATTCTCACATCTGCTTCTCCAAGTATGATGCATTTAATAAACATGTTTATAAGCCAGTAATTTGTTTCTGGCACTATTTTTGCTTCTTTTTACACCAAAATTCATTCTTGGGGAGGAGATATGTTAAGTGTCTCATTGTTAAGTGACCTTTCTTACTATGTTGTTATGAGATTTTACAGAGCATGTGAATAAGCATGGTCTAAGAAATCAAGCTGTAGGTTGGCATTTTAAACCACAACAGTCAGAAGTGAAGCATCCAGCCGAGGGGGTGGGAGGGAGACCCCCCTCAGAGCATTCCCTAAGGACATCCCAGAGTTAAATAGCATCAGGAAATTGCTCTGAGTGTCTCATGACCTCTAGATGACAATGCGGTGTTTCATTTTAAGGCTATGTATTAAGGTGGAAAACCAAATAGAGCTAGTTCGATTTGGTTTATAACATAGTCTATGAGTGAGGGGGGAGAAAAAGGAGGGAGGCTGAGAGGGAGACAAGTAGAGAGGACACAGTCTCTCAAGACCAGGCTGGAGCACCCCTCTGGCTCACCCACCACACTCTCTCACCTGCCCTTTTCATGGGGTGTCTTGAGTAATAGATGAGGTGGTCTCTGTGTAGAATTCATACAGCAGCTCACAAAATGTCCTGAAGCAGATAGACGATGTAATAAGAGGTCTGCCGCTGAGCCCTGTCTTGGTGCTGTCCTTTATAAGATGCAGACTCATACCGTCCCTAGAGAGGGAGCCAGTATTGACACGGGGAGCAGGGAGTGTCACTTGAGATATTTGAGGTATTTACGTTCTGTGCCGTGTTCCACACAGCCTGCTACAAGAAAGCATACACAAAGATGCCAACATACTGTAGTAAGAACAAGGAATCAGGGCTAGGACACAAAACCTGATAGGAGATGAACACCCGGGGTTAGTGACTTATGTAAGGGACAAGCCAGAAGGATGAGGCTATGGCTACACTCGAGTCTTGTTTGGTTCTGTATTTCCTGGCAGGACAGTAAAGCAGGATGTGTTGCCCACGTGTGGCACAAGCTGACCAGTGGAGCTGGCCTGCCGGCACATGCCCACGTCTCACCTCTGTGCTGCCTGTGGAGAAGCCCTGCAGCAGGGGGCCCGGGCCTAGGCCTCCTGACCTGTGAGAGCTTCTTGATGGTGGCATTTCAGCAGTGGCCTATTGGAGGCAATGGCTAGGGACAGAGCTTCAGGCCAGGGGCAAAGAAGGTCTTCAGGCATGCAAGGGACTTCTGGTGCTCCAGGAGCAGCCTGACTCCCTCTGGTCCTGGCCTGCACCCTGTGTTTGCGTGAGCACATGAGGAGAGAGAAAACATAGGGCTGCTTGAGAACACAGCCCTTGTGATACAACAGGCCCTTTAAGAAGCTTCCAGAAAGAAATGGCCTGTGCCTTTGGCTCCTGGTGGGACCCCACCCCCCAGTGACTCAGGGACCACGAGGGACCCCACCCCCCAGTGACTCAGGGGCCAGGAAGCTTATACCCTGAAGTCCAGAGCCAAGGATAAATCCCACTGCTCCGCTGCCGACACTCCATTCTGTCTGAGTTTTCATTTAATGTCCAGCCCAAGACTGACATAATACCTTTCTATTTTTCATCCAGAGAGCAAACAAATATAAGGCTTTGAACAAGAGAAAAAAAGAGCCAAATGTGGCTATTATTCTTCGTTAAAAAAAGAGTGCCAAGGTCTAAACCCCAAGGAAGATGCTGAGGCCGTAGCAGGAGACTCACTGCCCAGGAAAGGCAGGGAGAGGCGGAGAGAAGCGGAGAGCGACCGCCCCTGACCGTCTCTCTCTCTCTGACATTTTCCAGGTCTGGCTGTGGGGATCCCGGACTGTGGCAGGAGTTCGCAGTCATGTCCCCGAGGCCACGTCTGTCACTCTGCAGCCCCCGCTGCTGCGTCTCAAGGCCCACAGTCTCGGCCGTGTTCATGCCAGGAGGGATGATGTGGGTCCTGTCTGCGCAGGGGACCTGGGGAAACATCGCAGACTCACCACTAACAGAAACAAAAATTCCCTATGTCATTTACTCTTCACTCAAAATATTTTAAATTAAATGAACACCATGAAAACCCCTTGTAAGGACCTCTCCATCCCCATTTTGTACGTGAGGACATTGAGATTTAGAGAGATTATGTAGCTTGAAAGTCATTACAACCATTAAAAGATGTCTCAGGATGCAATCACGGTGCCTCCTGTCTGGGTGACAGTGGAAATGGCAAAAGCGCCCCCTTTAAAAAGACATGCGTTTCCTACATTTTCTATTTGCTCCTGAGTAGCAAGGGGGTAGAAACCTCGAGGAGGTGCAAGGTAGTGGATGGAGGCAGAGTGGCCCTGGGGGCGCCAGGTGGATGGGAGTTGCCATCAGTCCTCACGGCATCCCTGGGAGGCATCGGCATCTTCCCCATTTGCTCACAAGGGGCTGAGGCTTCTGCTCCACATGGGCCTCAGGCCACATTGGGAGGAAATGGAGTTGCTGGAAGGGGAGACCTGCCCACTCTCATCAGCTGCCCCTGAACTCTCCCTCTCCTGGGATATGCCCCAGCTGCACTGTGTGCCTATTATTTACTTAATGCTCATGGCAGCAGCCTGCCTACGTGGTGTGTCACTGTGCATTTACAGTCACCTAGTGTCAGAGCTTTGAGACTGCCGCCTGAAATGTAGTCTCTTTACTTTTCCATCCTTGTGTTGTTTCCAAGGTTTGGGCATTTTGAGAACAGTCAGGCAGGGGACACATTGTCCATTTTCACAGTATTTCAGCTCTGGGTCTGAAAGACCTAGATTAGAGGAGGAAAAAAAGTCATATAAAATGCAGAGAAGATTAAAGTTCTCTGTTTTTTTAAAAAAGAAAAAATGGAGAAAAGCTTATTTCTCATTTGATTCAACTAGCCTAGGTAACAAGCAACACCTCAGGTCACCTGTTAACATCACTCCACATGACTGCAGACGGCCTCCCCGATGTTATCATTTGAGGCTGACACAGAGTTTATTCTAAATAATACTTTAGTTTCTTCACCCCACCATGATAGAATTATGCATCTGTACCTTTTATGACTTCATGTTCTTGAAATTAGCTGTGAATCAGGTATAAGCTTGCCTGGAGCTGCTGCATTTACTTGATATTCTAAAGTGAAAGTCACGTGTGTAATGCACGTGTCTGAGTTGTGCTGTTCTGTAAAAGTTTGCCAATAGGTCCTTTTGAACCAAAGGGAAAGAAAATGTAGGATCTTCCTTTTGTGGGGCAGGGTAATGCTCAGAAGAATGTTGGGGGCCGGGTTCTGAACTCTGCCTCTGCTCCTCACAGTGGCATCTGAGGCGCTGCTCTTGGGGAGGGTGAAGTGGTGAGCATGGGCCTGAGAGGCTCCCCGCTGACTGGCAGGGTTCTGGGTTCTGTGGGAGGTGGGGGTGTTACTGTCTAACAATTCATTAATCTGTCCATCTGTTTTAGGCAGTTTTCTGGGTTTGTGTTATATTTAACAGTTTTTAAAAGTTGGTTTGCTTTAAAGAGGTGCCTCCTGTCCGGGTGAGGGTGAGTTCATGTTGAAATTTTCTGTTCAAACTTAACAATACTGAAGTTTTACTTTAACTTAAAAAGAGGCCTACTGTGGACAAGGTGGGGTGCCAAGCTCCACAGGTGTATGATCCTTTGTGTATGTTTTGTTCAGAGTTGAATCTTCAGCACCTAGAAAAGTTCCTGGCCTGTAGTAGGGGCCTGATAAATATTTGTTGAAAAAGATTACAATGGATGAAAAAGTCATTCATTCACTCATTCCTTCATCAAGATGGGATATTTGATAAAATACAGATGCCAGCAAGGCTTTAGGTTCATTCGGTAGGTCTGGTTTGGGGCCTAGGAATCAGAATTACTTTTACCTTTTTATCATAAATATTTTGAAACACACAGGAAAATAGAGTATAGTGATTGCCTATATATTTGTTACCTAGATGAATAGTTATCAACAGTTTTGCCATGTTTACATCATCAATTTTTTAGCCAAAATATTTTAAATTAAATGAACACCATGAAAATCAGAACTTTTTTCTTCTTAAAATCAATACCATTCTATAGCTAACATAATTAATGATAATTTTCTATTATCATCATCTAATACCTGATCCATATTCAAAATTTGCCAATTGCTCCAAAAAAAACGTATGTTACTCCTATTTTAGTCATACCAGTATCCACTCCTTTATGTGTTTGGTCGTTACATGTCTTAAGTCACTTATAATCTATAGTGGTGCTCCCCTGCCCCTTTCTCTGGAATAACATTAACTTGGTGAAGTGACTAGGCCAGCTGTCCCACAGAATGGCCTAGTTTCTGAATTTGTCCAGCTTCTGAATTATTGGTGGCATTTACCTTATTTCACTTACCCATGAATTCTCTGTAACCTGGAGTGTGGATACAGAGGCTCGATTACATTCAGGTTAAACATTTCAGGCAAGACATCGTCATTGATGCTGTATGATTTCACATTACCTCATGAGGTACATCGAACTGACTCTTTATCAGTAGCAAACACAGCCTCATCTCTCCCTCATAAAGTTCTATTTCTCTTTTTGAACCATCAGATCATCTGTGGAGTCAGACTTGAGCAGTACTAGGGGATCCAGCTCTCCGTCAGTGTATCACCTAATGGCTTAATCATCCATTGATGATTCTTGCCTCCAGCAGTGACTTCACCAGGGGTTGCAAAATGTTGATTTCTCTATTTTTATCATTCCTTTTATGATTATTAGTTGGCAGTCTTTGTTGGAGAGAAAGAGTGAGGGAGAGATTTAGCTCATCAACTGCTTCTTCTGGAAAGGCAAGGTATACAGTTATGTATTTGAATTGTCCCTTTAATAGTAAGGAGCAGACCTCAAATTTGTTTTGCCTGTTTTATCTTTGTTTTTCTCTTTTCTGAATATCATTTTATTGATTTACAGGTTTGCATATAGTCAGTGTATTTCATTCATTTTGAAGCTGCAATTTCCCATCTTTGGCCAGTAAGAGCCCCCTCAAACTGCCTCTTTTCCTGGCACAAAAAGGTATCCCTGGCTCACCAAGTGCACCCCCTCTCCCAGACCCAAAACCAGCCACTTGTCTAAAAAGCCCTGGTTCCTTTCATGGGGAAACTAGTTAGAGACAGAACTCTGGCTGTTGATGGTGCTCCCTGCCACTGGGTCATCAATGCTTCTAGGTCCTTCAGTGGGCAAAAGTAGGGGAAAACACGCATGTATGTATTTTTAAATTCTTTGTTCATATTGAAATTTTCTATTCAAATTTAACAATACTGAAGTTTTACTTTAACTTAAAAAGTTTTTATACTTATATTGCTTTTCTCTTACACTGAAAACAGTTGCTAATATTAACATATTTATTTCTATATCTTTTAATACATATATTCTAAAATAACAATATCAGTATTATTGCTTTTAACTCCTGAGTTAAACTTTAGATCTCTTTCATCCTGAGAACACATCCCTCTAAGCATGTAAAAATATTTGCCTTAAAGCATTGCAGCAATCATTTTCTTGATGTATTTGTTACCAATTAGGGATGTAAGTATACTTACTTTCAATTTTAGGAAATCTTGTTTTAAATATTTAAGGATTTACTTGGTCAAAAAATCAACATTAAATAAAAACACACAAGTCTTGCTTCCATCTCTGTCAACTCCATTTTCTGATTCAAAAAAAGTTTGTGTGTTTCAACTTTTTGTCTTGGCCTTGTTCTTTCCCCCTGGAATGGTGTTGTTGTAGAGCTCCTCAAGAGGTCTGAGCTGCCTCAAGGTGGCTGTGGCAGAGTGCGGGAATGCTGTGGTTACTGAGGCAGGGCCCATAGCCCAGGCAGGGTAAAGAGGGCAGCCTCAGGAGGTGGTAGAATGGCATGGGATGGGTAGTCAGAGCCTGAGCAGGGTGTGGAGGGAATTCCAAGGGGGGCCTACCTTGGAGCCCCAGCAAGGTGTGGGCTTCCACATAGTGATTCCACCTGATGCAAGTATCGGAGTACAGGTGGGGAGAGGAGAGCATCTGCAGTGGGGAAAGGGGCAGAGACAGTGGGGCGAGCTTGTGTACACACAGGTGGAGCAGAGTTTACAAAATATATGCACATAGACATAAATATATATGTGTCTGTGTACACACAGACATGTACATGTATTCCTCTGTACCCAGCACTGTCTAATAACACAGGGTAACATTTTAAGTTTTAGATTTTTCTGTGAGGGTATATATACAAAATTTGAAAAGTAAAAATTTACACAAACCAGAAGGACTGGACTGGGTTAGGGAAACACATTCTGCCCATTTTCTGCCTAAAACCTGGAAGGAGGGGCAAGCCCCCTGTGTGCACTGCACCCGCTCACATTTCCACCCCTCCAACCATGGCTCCTACTTTACACCGAGGCTATTCAGACAGCCTTATAATCAGTCTCTCTGCAGCCACACCTGGAGTCTTTCTGTCACAAGCCAGGGACCTTCCATAATTCACAGCTCTGCCCATCTCCTCTTGCTGGTACCTGTTAATGCACGAAGGCTACTTCCTGCCTGGCCTTTTCCATCTTCTCCAGTCTCGTCATTTCTCACTTCCTTTTTCTGCACTTTCAACATTAACCCTTTGCTCCAGCCCTGCTTACAGCTATGTGGTTCTTCCACCCAACATGCTACTTGATGTTTGGAGTTGTGTACTTAGTTGCCTCTGTGTGGTTTGTCTCCTTCCACTAGAATATTGGGTTAGGAGAGTGGAGCCCTTGTCTGTTCTGTGTACAGCAGCATTCCCAGCATTTTTAATGATTTCTGGCACTTCAAAGACACTTTTATAGGATTTGTTATATAAATGATAGAGTGAATTCTCCAGCACCTTTTACACATGCTGTTCCTTCTATTTAAACTGTCTTCTCTTAATGGCCTTCATGAGTTAAATACTATTTCTCTTGTAAAACTTGGTTAAAATATCAATTATTCCATGGAGCCATTGCTAGGATCTATCCCTCACTCCAGAAATACACACACGCACACACACAGACACGTTTGAGTTCTCTCTCTTCTGAGCTTCCCTCACATACTCCTTCATGTATAAGTCCCATGAACAGCTGGCTGTTCAGAAAAGACATTCTCCCACTTCATCCTGTAGAATTGTTACCAGGAAGTGGCTGCCCAGGTACTGCATTATGTTGGGCCAATGTGACTAACTCTGACAAATGGCTTGTGGCCACCACTTCCAAACCTAGCCCAAAAAATGTTCCTGTGACACCCTCTAGTTTCCTCTTTCTTCTACCTGTTGACTGGCTGTGAAGTATCCAAAAGAGAACTCTAAGGCCATGGGAATAGTTAGAGCCACATGAGGACTATCTTGCAAACTCCTGCACTATTCTGCAATACCAGTGGGGAATGCCGTCTATTGTGGCTAGCGACAGGGCTTGGGGCCCTTTGTTACTGAGGTTACCCTTCCCAACTTACACAGCATGCCTTTCCACAGTACAGAGTGCTGTCACTGCCATGTGTCTCTCCTTGTCTGTAGTCTGAGCTCCTTGGGGCAGGGAATGTGTGTCACATCCCACATGACCAGGGTGTAGTTCAGGGTCTGGCACATAACTTTGAGCAGTTAATCAGTTCAGCAGTGGGTTTATGACTCAGAAAAACTAAGACAAGGCCAATTCTTGGTTTTCTCCCTAACAGAGGTTTTCCTGTGGATTCGTCTGCTATTTCCACTATAGATGATGTTTTACCTTGAGCATCACTGGGGCCCCCTCCTCTCTGCTGAGACACCTCACCTGTCTTCCCAAGGCCCTGTGCTGGCAGGCTGCTCAGCTCAGGTTCTACCCACAGAGCTCACTGAGGAGAACTACTTTTGGAAAAGCCATCTATACCTGAGATTTATTCTACCCTGCCCTGAAATGCTTTATTTGTTTTGTTTTTGCTTTAAATGTCACTTTTTTTTCCTGTTCACAAGGAAATTGTGCCCAACTTCCCTTCTCCTTTCCAGCCTAAACTGGTCATTACCGCTTCTTGCTTTGGTTACTTTATTCTGGTGAGCCCTACATTCAGTTGAGATCATAAAAGAATGAGGTGGGCGTTAATTGTTTCTAAAAAAAAATGTCCAAAAACAAAATGGACTTTTCTAAGCTCACATCCAGCTCACCACATCAAGTAATCCACTGATATCTGGTGGGAGGATCACTTCAAATCATTATGAATAACAGCAGAAGTTACCATCTCAAGGAACTATGTACTAGGCACTATAGTAGACATCTAAAATGCCTAATTTTTACAGTCTATTCAGGATACTTGAGACATTGAACAGAGGCAATATTAATGAGTATGTCAGGACACAAAGCATACACCTAGACTGGCCCAGAAAAAGCAGGGCAAATGGTGACCCTGGCCACATGTCAGGTGAAGAAACACTGACGTGGTGGAGCAGGCAGCTTATCAGGTCACACAGCTTGGGAGGAGGGAGGATTCAAAGACAGGTGGGCCTGACCCCAAAGCTCATGTTGTATTGCCTTTGTCAAAAGTGCTGGGGACAGTGGGAGGAGGTGGGAAGGCAGAGGGTGGAAGTGAGGAGAAGGGGAGATGAGGGTGACAGGCTGGTTCTATCAGCCTGCTCAGCTGGTCAGCCCCCAGGCTGCCACTCCCACTGCCTAGCTGCCCCCTTCTGGGATGCAAAGCCACATGGAGAGTATGGTGGGAAACAGTGAACACATGTTCAGTAATGATGTCTTTCTGAATTTTTCTGGGAGAAAGAAAGAGAAAATTAGAAAAAAAGAACCAAAACAGAGGCTTGGGAACTACAAGGTAATCTAAAGAGGTTCATGGGAAATCAAACCCCTGAGGCCTCACAGAAGACGGTAGGTTTTACCAGAAAATGTAACTTATTTTTCAGCTTTAAGACTATTTCATGACTCAACCAATGTTGTCAGGGAATTGTGTACCATTGCATATGCAGGTGGGTTTACACAATAAAGCTTCACAGTAGCAAATGCTTACCATGGAATAAGAAACTGTATCTGACTTGTGAATGCTATACTGTTTCAAGGCTGTTGCTTTGTAAATAAATGTTTTACTTGTGCACTTTACATTCACTACAATGCCTCCATTGCATCTGAAGAAATATGAAATTTAAAGAAATGACAAGCACTTCAACTGATCAAAAATGCAAAAAATCACTCCCAAGGGGTATCTTACATGTCAGTTCATACTGAGTCACTTGATTGACGTGAGTCTGCCTATTGCCCTTGAAGTGCTATAAACAGATACTTCTCCGCTCCACACCCAGCACATCAGTTCAAGGAAAGGCACAGTTATTTCTGCAAGTACACCTACCAAATGTTAGAAATGAGTTAGGAAGCAGCAACATGGAGATTGGGTCGTGAAAGTTTTAGGATGGAGAAAGTTGATAAAGAAAACAGCAGAGAGAAAGAGAGAAAAGAGCATAAAAAATCTGCAACCCAAATCAGGATGGGCTCAGGGCTGGGGAGGAAAGCTGGGTTTTCCATTTGTCTGATAGCTGCCGGGTCTGATGCTGCCATTTGCATCTCAGCTCACTTTTCCATTAAATCTCTGAGGTCCCTGACGTGTCAGCACTGACGGTACAGGAGATGCAGCTGAACGAATATCCATGTTTTTTGAACAAGCTCAAGAAATGTTAAAAACTGAAACTGCTGCCACTAATGTCTAGCTGTGTTTCCGCCTTTCTGTGTGGTTACATGTTAATGCTTTTCTCTATTAAGAGCCTTTCCTGAAATGCCCTGATGGGCTGTCTGGTTAATTCGTTCTTCTCTGCCATCAGGGATTTAGGGAAATCCTGCAAGGCCAGCTTTCCATTCGGCGATGCTGTGACCAAGACTGGGTCAGCTTCATTTGATAAGCAGGGAGAGTCTTAGCTTCTGCCGCTAGTACACCTTAGACTGCAGTCAACCCACCGTTTGCTGAGGAGGCATGTTTTTGCCTCTGGTAAAATGCAGGCATCAGCTGTCAATTCCTTCTGAGTTTAAAGAATGGGCTAAGAATCAGGAAATTTTTTTATATCCTTTGAAAAGTATCACAAAGGTGTTATCTTTGTCTCTTACATACTCAGGAAGATCTGTAAATGTCTTCCCCATCTAAACTTGGCCATTTCTGTCCCTCTCTGATAACCAGTGGGAAGGACAAGTATTGCCCATCAGCACTCAGTGCTGAAATATGACTCAGTAAATCATCCTCAGTTGAATGATTCATTTCAAAGTCTCCTCAATTCATTTGGATGATATTACATCATATTTGTACAACTGCAGGGGTAACTAGGCATTATTTTTTAAGTATTTATAATGTACCATGCTCAGGACTAAACATTTTACATTCATTGACTCACTTAAGTCTCATAAATATAATTTGAGGTAGATACTATTATTACCTCACTTAATGATATCCAAGAACAATATCTATTAAGTAGAAAAATTAAAATATAAATTTGTGTTACTCCACACAGACTTGTAACTATTGCAGAACTATTCTAGGAGTGCCTAAGACTACAGATTCTAGGTCATTTCAACCACTGTCAGGATGGGGTCCAGGATATGCTACCCCAAACGATGGTAACTGGGAATATTGAATATTTAAAGCCGAAGGAGTTTGGTAAAAATCAAAGAAGCCAGAAGTTCACTCTGACCTTCTCCACATCCTTTCCCCCTGAAACAGATCATACACCCCTTGTGTGAGAGGTACCCCCCCTATACCCAGAAGAGAGGAGAATCCTTTTCTTTGAAGACAAAGGGACACAAGGAAGAATCCTAACGAGCAGGTCCTGGTAAGCTCCCCCTGCTCACTGCGCTGCCTCCTGCTCCTTACCCCGTCCTGTTTCTCCACAGCTGCCCACTTCTTATCAAACCTGCACAAAAATGCTCAGGGCCAAACGCTTCTCTGGGTCCTCACTTCCTTCTGAAGTCTCCTCTATCACATAAAAGCTATGAATAAATGGGTGCACTTTTCTCTGGTTAATCTTTGTCAGTTTAGTTTTCAAATCCAGCAACCCTCAGAGGGTCAAGAACAACTCCCCACCCCCTGCAGTGGTCCCAGTCGATACTAAGCACAGCACTCTGCAGCGGGCATCATTCTATCACTCAGATGAGGAAAGTGAAGCTCCAAGCATTTACATGACTGGCCTAAGGTAGGGCTGCCAGACTTGGGGTAAAAACACAGGGTATAGTTCAGATGATAGCAAAAATTATTTTAATATAGGTATGTCCAAAAAATTATTTGTTCTCTGAAATTCAAATTTAACTTGTGTTTGTCTGGCAACTTTAGACCAAAGTCCCAGTTCTGGTGTAAGACAGGCTCCTTCTCTGAGCCAAGGGCTCTTTCCACCACTCCGGGGGTGTGTGCCCACACTCCCCACCCAGAGCTGTGAATGGACAGTTATAGAAACAGCCTCGGTCAGACACTCAGATAGCCGTGGAAGCTAATACTTGTCACTACAGCCATATCAGCCTTTTAGTTGGAATCTAATCCATACACATTGGGGTCAAACATTATAACATTCTTAATAAGTCAACTTAGTTTTTGTTCTAAATCCTCCTTATCCTAGGATAGTGGAAGCAGAACTTCCCGACCCTCCTCCTGGGATGTGCCACCATGAACACAGAAATGCAACAGAAAACATATATTGGTCTATGACTCATTCCTGACCCTGGGCTCCTAAAGCCCTGGGAATTTCCTGGGTAAGAGTATCTTTTATACTAAGTAGGTGGTTCTGGGAGGGTTCTGCTCGGGTGTCTGACAGGCAGAAAGCCCATGCCATGATTAGAACCTTGGAATTTTCAGCCTCACCCCTCCATTCTCCAGCGAAAGGGGAAGTGATAAAAACGGAGTTAATAATAGGTCATACCAGTGTCTCCAAATATGGAGTTTGGAGAGCATATGTTTTTAGTCTTTATGAATAGAGTTACTGTGAAAAATTGCATGGTGTATTTTTTGGGGACAGTTTTTCAGAGCAGTCATCTAAATACTGGTGACACAATTCTTGGATCCTAAGGTGAGACTTACCTTTTCACTGGTAAAATATTTTTTAATGGTTCTTTTCTGTTTTATGGATTTTTGTGTATCTTGAGTACAAATCCTTTATCAAATGTGTATTTTGCAAATATTTTTTTTACCACTGTGTGTCTTGTGTTTGGGTTCTGTGAACAAGATCTTTTAGAGTAGAAAATTTAATTCTATGAAGACCAAGAAATTGATTATTTTTATTTTGTGGATAGGCTTTTGCTGTTGGGTGTTAAAAGTCATCAGCAAGGTTGTGTAGATTTTCTTGTTTTTACCTAGAATTTTATTATGTTGCATTTAATATTTGCCTATGGAGAATTGTGAGTGAGTTTTGGTGTAAGTTGTAAAGCTGTGTCTACCTTCAATTTCATTGTGTATGGTCTCCAACAAATTGTTTGGAGAAGACGTAGGAAATTCGTGCCCACTGCGGTTTGAATTCCCAAAGTGTTGTGGTTCATCATTTTAGCCACGAGACGGCGCCACCTCCTCTGAGCTGTGGCCGCTCCTCCCGTACCGCCCCCCGTGGCCCGCAGGCGGAGCCTGGGCTCTCATTGTGGACCCGCGCAGCGCACGTGCGTTCAGGCAGCGGGACTTCGCTTCTCGCGCTGAGGGGAGCCGGGATTCGTCTGGCTCCGCGGCGTCCCCGGGACCCCGTGGGCCGCGTCCGCAGTGACGGCTCGGTTTCCTCGGGACCCACGGGAAGGAAAGGAGAGGAAAGGCTCCCTGTGCGCTGCGTGCCGAGCGCTCCCCTCCAGGGCCGGGGGAGGAAGGCCTGCGGCGGGGAACGGGGTCTTCTCGGAGTTTGGGGGCGAGGCGGGCGCGGGTGAGTTTGGGCTGCGGGTGCGGCGGACGGTGCTCGGGGCGAGTTCGGGGCGCGGGTGAGTTTGGGCTCCGGTTGCGGAGGGCGGCGCGGCGGGGCCGGGGCGGGTGCGCGGCGGCCAGCGCGTCCCCAGGAGCCCGTGTCTCTGCGCTGCGCGCCCCGTGCCCCGTGCAGCGGGTGGATTGGCCGCACCTGTGGGACGCCCTCCGGCTCCAGGCCTCGTTCCAAAGGAGGCTCTGAGACGGGAGTGGGGTCAAGGAACTTGGCTGCTGAGGCGGCCCGCTTACCGGGCCGCAGCCCTTGCTGTGCGCCGAGCACACGGGGAGGTTTCCTGGGAAGGCTTCCCAGGGTGGCGGCCGCCTGGGAGGCCCCCGGGACACAGCGCGGCACTGACCCAGCCCGACGACCGAGGGCGGCCCCCACCCGCAGCCTGGGTCCGGGGTCTCGTGAGCCGGCTCCTTGGGCAGAGCGGGTTTGGGGGGCGGAGGGCGTGGGCACCCGCGTCTGTTCTGGCGCCACGCGGCATCTCAGTTGCTGCAGCACCGCAGTGTAGTGGGAGGTCAGGGTGCGGCGCCCCGGCTCTGCTTTCCCAGGATGGCTGTGTGGGGATTAGATCCCGACTGTAGGGTGTTTGCTCTGCTTCTGTGAGGAGTGCGACGGAGTTTCGGTGGGGGTCGCCCGGAGTCTGCACGTTGCTGTGGGCAGAGGGGACTTGTAATAACCTAACTCTTCCCGTCCACGCCTGCAGTGTCCACAGTTTTCGGAGCTCAGGCCTCCCACCTCCTTGGTTAAGTTTGTTCTTAGGTACCTGTAACTTCCGGGTAAAATTCCGGGGTAAAATACTTTTGAGCCGAGATCAGTCCACTTCTGCTCGCCAGTGTCTCTCAAAACCTGGCTGCGGAAGAAGGGGCTTTGCTGAACTTATCCAGGCCGGATATGCCCTCGCTAGTCCTTATAATTACCTGTTGATAGAGAGATGGACTACTTCTCTCCACCCCTTGGAAACACCTGCTGATGTGGAGATTGACTAAGGCCAGGTGAGAGATTCTGGAAATGCTGCAATTTTACCCACAGCACTTTATTTTTTATGATGCACTTGTAAAGGGCATTGTTTCCTTAATCTTGCTGATGTTAGTTTTTAGTGAATCCAAGCAACCGACTTTTGTATGTTGGTTTGGTATTTTACAAGTTTATTGAATTCATTTTTAGTTCTAACTGGTCTTTGGTGGAGTAGGGTGGGAAACTGGAATTCTAAAATTCCACTGTTTGTACCCCAGGTCGTTCCAATGCCCAAGGCCCAGTGGCTACAGGGGATCGTCCCACAAGCCGCCTAAAGATCCCTGGACCCCTGCAAGGTGAGTAGCGCCCCCTTCGTGTGAACTGGATAGGGAGGGCTTGGCCTCTCTTGACAGGGTATTATGTCTCCTCTGTTTTTCTTATGGTTGTTTTGCAAAGTAATTTACTTTCCAGCAATTTCAAACATACAGAGATCTTGCAGTGTCAGTACAGATTCTCTTTATACTGAATTTCCTAGCGTCTCACTTCACCACAGTTGCCACTAAACACAAAATGCTGGAGAGTTCACCCCAAACGGGGACATGCTTCCAGGAAACTACCACCTGACTCCAAATTTAGGGAAGTATTAGGGTCTCCACATGATAATCCAATGCACAGACCCACCGCAGCTGTCACCACCCGCCCCAGCTGTGTGCACACGTCTTTCTGTCCTGATGCAGTTTCCTTTTTCTGTAACTGTTCCCGAGACTTTACCTCAGTTGGGCTCTCCAGGACCTCACATAAGTGGGATCACATAATATTTGTCATTCTTTGAGGGGCACATTTCACTGAGCATGTGTCCATGTGTGTAGCAGGTTCTAGAACTCCTTGTTTACTCCACTGTGTAGAGACCACATTTTTTTCATCTGTCTGGACACCCGGGTCATCTCCACCTTTTGGCTGTTGTGAATCATGCAGCTGTGAACATGGGTGTGCAATGTCTAAGTCCCTGCTTTCATGTCATTTGGGTAAATGCCCTGAAATGGAATTGCTAATCATATGTTAATTCTGTGCTCGAGTTTCTGGGGACGCCCTCCACACACACAGTTTTAAAAGCAGCTTTGGACCATTTTTCTTTATTTCTCTATTTGGCAGAATAATGCAGTTTATGGGTCAAACCGTGTTTTATTCATCCATTCACCCCATTAAGGGCATTTGAGTTGTTTCTACCTTTTTGCTGTGGCGAGCAGTGCTGCCAAGAACTCATGGGCCAGTTTCTGTTTGAACAGCTTTTTCATTTCTTTGGTATATGTATCTAGGAGTGGGTGTTTACCCACAATTAGGTAATTATATTATATATTATGAGGAAATGCCAAGCTGTTGTACACAGGCTGCGTATTTTATATTTCCACAAGCAAAAGTTAGGGGCTCCAATTCCTCTACATCCTTGGCAACACGTGATTTTGAATTTTCCTGAGGACGGCCATTGCTGTGTGCTTGCAGGGGGTGGTCACTGTGGTTTAATTTGCATTTCCATAGCAAGTAATGCTGTGTTCATGTGCTTGTTGAACGTTTGTATGTCTTGCTTGGAATCTTTCATCCGATTTAAACATTTGGGTGTTGTCTTGTTGCCTGGTACAAGTTTGTGGTGTTTTCTGGGTTACAGGCTCTTGTCAGATGTACAATGTGCAGATATTCTTTTCCATTCTGTGGCTGTTTTTCACTTCCTGGTTGGTGACTTTTGATGCAGAAAAGTTTTTAATTTGGGGGAATTCTAATTTATGCTTTCTTCTTTTGCTTGTCCTTTGGTGTCAGATCTGAGAAACCATGGCTAAATCCAAGGTCATGAACGTTTCTCCTTATGTTTTCTTATAGAGTCTATAATTTCACCTATTATGTAAGCCCTTTGTCTGTTTTGAGTTAATTTTTGTATGCGATATGATTTAAGGGTTCAGTTTCATTCCTCTGTACGTGGACAGTCATTTTCCCAGCACCATTTGCTGAAAAGACCATTCTCTCCCTAATTTAATGTTGTCCACTATTAGAAAGCAATTGACTGTAGATGGTTGGCGTCACTTCTGGGCTTTCCACTCAGTTTTGTTGATCTATACATACAGTTGACCTTTGACAACATGGGGGTTTTATGTAGCTGACATCCCACAGAGTCAGAATCCACATAAAATATCTCACTCCCTCAAACTTAAGTATTATCCTAAATCTGATTGCCTACTTTGACTGAAAGACTTACCAATAATATAAAGTCAATTAACACATATTTTGTACATTATACATGTTTTGTGCTGTATTATAACAGTAAGGTAAGCTAGAAAAAAGCAAATGTTTCAAATCTTAAGCCTTTAAACATTTTTTCTATATACTTGTGGAAAAAAATCCCCTCAAGTGGACCTGGGCAGTTCATACCCCTGCTGTCCATGGGCCAACTGTGTATGTTTATGCCAGTGTCACAGTGTTTTATTTACTGTTACTTTGTACTAAGATAAGATATTGGGGGCTTTGAGCCTTCAGCTTCGATTTTCTTTGTCAAGATTGTTTTCAAGGGCTCTTTGGGTTCCCTTGAAATTCCACGTGTCAGGATGAGGTGGTACATTAAAGCCTGTGAATTTTCAAAGAAATCACATTGACTCTGTAGGTTGCATTTGTGTCATTGCCACCCTAACAGTATTTAAGTCTTTCCATCAACATGAGTAGACTTTACATGTATTAAATCTTTCTTAGTTTTTAAATTATCAATGTTTTATAATTTTCAATGCACAAGTATTGCACCTAAATCTATTCTTAGTATTTTATTAATCACATTATTTAATGTGGAATTTTTAAAAAGACAGGCTTCTCCTCTGAGCACAAGGCTCTTTCCATCACCCTGGGGGAGGGGCCTTTACTCCCCACCCAGAGCTGCAAACGGACAGTTAGAGACACAGCCTGTCAGACCCTCAAATAGCTGTGGAAGCTGATACTTGTCACTATAGCTAAGTCAGCCTTTTATTTGGAATCTCAGTCTGTAAATCTTGGGGTCACACATTATACGTTATATTTTTTGTATAACTGAACTTAGTTTCTGTTTTAAATCCTTCTCCTGGGATAGTGGAAACATGACTTCCCAACCCTCTCCCTGGGATTAACCACCATGAACATGGAAGTACAGTAGAAAACATGTATGTTGGTCTGTGCCTCAATTCTGACCCTGGGCTCCTAAAGCTCTGTGAATTTCCTGAGTAAATGTGGCATCTTTTGTTTGAAGTAGGTGGTTCTGAGTGGGTTCTTCTGGGTGTCTGACAGGCAGAAAGCCCAAGCCATGATTAGAAGCCTGAGATTTTCAGCCTCACCCCTCCATTCTCCAGATAAAGGGGAGGTGATAAAAATGGAGTTAATAATACGTCATACTAGTGTCTCAAAACCTGGAATTTGGAGAGCTTCCAGGTTGGTGAATGCATCCATGCCGTGTACTGGGAGGGCGATGCATTCCAACCCCACAGGGAAGAATGAAGCCTTCTGCTGGCCCAAGGCCGATGCCTTCATAATCCCAAAGAAGCTGTTAGAAACCATTTCTCATGTGGGGTAGACCTTTAACCTCCAGTGATCAAGGCACCAGCTTCATTGGGCAAATCACTGTACAGTTCCCTGTACAAGTTGTAGTGAAATGTAATGGATGTACCCCAATTTGCCAAAGCATTCATCTTCTGAAACACATCCTGATTTCTTTAAGTTTTTAGCCTTTATGAACAGAGCTATTGTGTAAAATTGCATGGTGGCTTTTGTTGGGGCATAGTTTTTCAAAGCAGTTGTGTAAATACTGGTGATGTAATTTTTGGATGTTAAGGTGAGACTTTTTTTAAATTGTAAAATATTTTTAATGGCTTATTTTTCTTTTATGGATTTTTGTATATCTTTAGTACAAATCCTTTATCAAATATGTATTTTGAAAATACTTTCAGTTTGTGTCTTGTGTTTGGGTTCTCTGTGCAAGATCCTTTAGAGTACAGATTATAATTCTATGAAGCCCATGTGATTATTTTTCTTTTGTGGATAGGCCTTTGGTTTTGGGTGTTGAAAGTCTTCAAGGTTGTGTAGATTTTGCTTTTACCTACAAATTTTATAATTTTGCATAAAAAATTTGCCTATGGAGAATTTTTTTATGAGTGTACCATTACAAAATTTTTTAAAATTAAGGTATTATTGATATACACTCATATGAAGGTTTCACATGGAAAAACACTGCAGTTGCTACATTCACCTGTATTATTGAGTCCCCTCTGTACCCCATCACTACCCATCAGTGTAGTAAGATGCCACAGAGGCACTACTTGTCTTCTCTGTTCTACACTGTCTTCCCCGTGATCCCCCACATCATGTGTGCCAATCATAATACCCCTCAATCCCCTTCTCCCTCCCTCCTCACCTGCCCTCCCCCACCCTCCCCTTTGGTTAACTGCTAGTCCCTTCTTGGAGTCTGTGAGTCTGCTGCTGTTTCGGTCCTTCAGTTTTACTTTGCTGTTATACTCCACAAATGAGGGAAATCATTTGGTATTTGGCTTTCTACACCTGGCTTATTTCACTGAGCATAATATCTTCCAGCTCCATCCATGTTGTTGCAAATGGTAGGATTTGTTTTTTTCTTACAACTGAGTAGTATTCCATTTTTGATGGGACCCATGCTACTCAAGCTGTGTAGCAAAGCTCAGGCTGGAGAAAGACCCCCCACAAATCAAGGGCCTTCACAGCTGGCTCCCTCTATTACCCACCTTGATTTTGTTATTCTCCATTATACTATTGGCTTTGTGTTTGCTTGCATTGTTGCCAAGGGCTAAGCTAACCTTTGCTAAGCTGCATGGAAAGAAGGAGAAGATAAACTTCCCAGAAGCTTTTCAGGATAGTGGTCCTGAAAAATAGAACACACAGAGGCCAGATGGCAGTCTTGGCATAGAATACCAAAACCTGCAGGTAGCTAGTCAAACACTGACTACCCCATCTCCACCTAAGTGGGAATGCCCCTCTTTTTTGTAATGCTAGTGAAATTAGTGATGAAGAGTTTTGTAGGAAAATTAGAGAAATAGTTATAGGGGAATACTGAATGGAATAACCGTTTGACACTTAATCTTCTCATGTTTTCTTCCATCTGCTACTTCTATAGTTTTTCTTCTTCCTTCCTAATTACAGCCCTTTACTAGAATTTGTGCCTCATACATGAAATTACCAAGTACCATAATTCTTCCAAGTGATAAGAATATCTCAAGACAAGTGCTGGGCATAGAAGCCATGGGGCATAAATCTGCAAAGAAGTGAAAAGCTAACATTTTCAAAGAACATTGCTTCTCTCTCACTTACCAGCTTTACATCTCCCTGTATGGCCCTGGAAGATGGCTGATTAGTCAGAGGTGGGTAAGATTCCTCAAGGGAGGAACAACCTAAGACAGGCACAGTCACATGGGGGCCATCAGGTGAGAAAATGGGGGCCAACAGAGATGAGGCCTAGGACCTCACTCCCCAGTTTTGAGAGAAATCGTCTACACCTGTGGATGTTTTGTTGCTCTTGTCTGGCTTGGATTAATACCTGGTCTATAGGCACAAACCCGATCATCTACACTTGCCCTCTTACAGTTCTAAATCATGCTTTCTATCTTTATCTTGCATCTACCTATGATAGAATAAATATTCTGAGAAGATAAAGTGTACCCATTGCATTAAAAATATAGATGATCATACCTGCCTAGCTTACTGTGGTAGTGAGTGACTTGTCTTTCACCCTGAGCTGATAGACTCCATAGTCACTGCTACATACTGCATGCTCCTGTGGTCACATGCACTACCTAGAAACTGTGTAGCATAGAAACATAAAACAATAGAGTGCATGTTGCCAGAAAAAGTTTCGGTCAAGGAACAGAAAACGATCACCTAACACTTGACCAACCATGAATAGATTAGAAAGAAGAGAAAAGAGTAAAGCTTGCCTATACCTATTAATCAACTGCCTATACCAATTAATCAACAGAACAATAAAAAATAATCATATCCTTGTGCAAAATGGTATGAATAAAGTTGTCATCAGCACTTTGTCGAGAGACCACCTCCCTCTTACTGTGTGTCTTGTCTCTCCATGCACTGACTTCGTCTCATCCTTTTTAGCTTCACACCCTCCTGCTTGAGCTGGATTCCGGCACATTGTGTTTATGTACCGCACCTTCCTTACCCATTCATGTACTGATGGACACTTAGGTTGCTTCCATATCTTGGCTATTGTAAATAGTGCTGCAACAAATATAGGGGTGCATATGTCTTTTTGAATCTGAGAAATTATATTCCTTGGGTAAATTCCTAAGAGTGGAATTCCTGGGTCAATTGGTATTTCTATTTTTAGTTTTCTAAGGAACATGCCTGTAGAGAATTTTGATTTACTTTTGGTGTAAGTTGTAAAGCCTGTGTCTACTTCATTTCATTCCTTTTATTCTCAAAGTGGAGAAGACACAGGAAATTTGCGCCGATTGAGGCTTGAATTTCCAAAGATTTGTGGTTTATCAGTTTAGCCACAAGGGAGCACCACCTTTCCTGAGCTGTGAGCGCTGTCTTGCCCCACTCACCGTGACCCACAAGCCATGCCTCTGCCCTCTTTGTGGACCAGTGGGGTGCATGCGTGGTCAGGATGCAGGCCTTTTCTCCCGCCTCTGACTGGTGCTGGAATTGCTCTGGCTCCCCTGCGGCTCCGTGACACCGTGGGCCGTGTCCACAGTGGCAGGTCGGTTTCCTGAGGACCTGCAGTAGGGAAAGGTAAGGAGAGGCTTTCTGTGCATTGCCTGCTGAGCGCTCCTCTTCAGGGGCCAGGGGAGGAAGGCCTGCGATGGGGAATGGGGTCTTTGTGGAGCCTGGGCCGAGACAGGTGTGGCTGAGTTCAGGGTGTGGCGGGCGGCACTCAGGGCAAGTTTGGGCCTGGGCTGAGACTGGGCCGGGGCGGGTGTGTGGCGTCCAGCGCTTCCCCTGGAGTCCGTGTCTCCGCGCTGTGCACTTCGGGCTCCAGGCTGCAGGTGTCCTTCCTAATGAGACTCTGTGATGGGAATGGGGACAGAGGGGACTTGGCTGCTTAAGCAGCCCACTTACCTGGGCTGCATCCCTTTCTGTGCACCCAGCACATGAGGCAGTTTCCTGGGAAGGGTCCCTGAGGTGGGATCTGCCTGGGAGGCCCCCCAGGCACAGCATGGCACTGACCCAGCCTGGCTTCCTGAGGGCGGCCCCCACCCATGGGCTGCGCTGGGGGCCTTATTGAGCTGGTTCTTCGGGCTGAGCAGGTTGGGGGATGAAGGGTGCCTTGTGTCCTGTTTCCACACCTGCTTCTGCTTGGGTGCCACACGGGGTCTTGGTTGCTACAGGTCCACAGTGTAGTGGGAGGTCAGGGCATGATGCTCGGGCTGTGCTTTCTCAGGATGGCTGTGGGGATGGGGTCCTGTGTGGTTCCATTCAGCCTGTTGGGTGTTTGGTTCTGTGTGAAGTGCGGTGGAATTTCGGTGGGGGGTCCCACAGTGTCTGCAGGTTGCTGTGGGTGGATGGAACTTGTAATAACCTAACTCCTCCCGTCCAGGTCTGCAGTGTCCACAGTGTTCAGAGCTTAGGCCTCAAGCCTCCCGCCTCATTGGTTAGGCTTGTTGTTAGGTACTTTATTCTTTATGATGCAGTTGTAAAGGGCATTGTTTTCTTAATCTCTTTCTGATGGTTATTGGTGAACAGAAGCAAACAACTTCTGTATATTGATTTTGTATCCTGTAAGATTATTGATTTTATTTTTAGCTGTAACAGGTTTTTGGTGGAGTGGTGTGGATATTGGAATTAAAAAATCCCACTGTTCCACTCCAGGTCGTCCCAACAACCAAGCCCAGTGTCTGCAAGGGAATTTTACCACGTGTCTTGTAGTGACTCTCGCAGGCTGAGTAGCGGTCCACTTCGGGTGAACCGAATGGGGAGGGCTTGGCCTCTGTGACCAGGTGTGATGTCTGCTCTGCTTTTCTGGTGCAGGACTGACATGGTTGTTCTGCAAAGTCATTTACTTTCCAGCCATTTCAAGCACACAGAAAACTTGCAGTGTCAGTACAAACACTCTTTACACTAAGTGCTCCATGGTCCCACTTTACCACACCCACCACTTCACACAAAATGCTCTTGGCCTCTACCCCAAATAGGGAGCCACCACCTGAACCTAAATGAGGGAAGTATTTGGGTCTGTACATGATAATGCAGTGTGTAGACCTCACACAGCTGTTTCCACTTACCCCAGCTGTGTGCAAATGTCTTTCCATTCTGATCCCATTTCCTTTTTCTGGAACTGTTCCAGAGATTTTAGCTCAGATGGGCTCCACCAGATCTCACATAAGTGGGATCACATAGTATTCATCCTTCTGTGACTGGTGCATTTCCCTGAGCAAAATGGCTTTAGGGTCCATCCATGCAGCAGGTGCCAGGACTCCCTTGTTCACTATGTGGAGACCACACTTTGTTCATCCATTTGTCTGTGGACACATGGGTCTTCTCCACCTTTTAACCATTGTGAGTCATGCAGTTGTGAACATGGGTGTCCAAATATCCAAGTCCCTGCTGTCATGTGGTTTGGGCAGATGCCCTGAAATGGAATTGCTGCTCATACATCTACTGTATGTTCAAGTTTCTGGGGACGCCCTCCCTCCTCCCCATACTGTTTTCAAGAAGGCTGTGGACCGTTTTCCTTTGTTTCTTTATATGGCAGAAAAATGCAGTTTATGGATCCACCCAGTTTTATCTATCCATTCATCCCTTGATGGGCATTTGAGTTGTTCCTGACTTTTTGCTGTGGTGAACAATGCTGCCAAGAACTCATGGGCCAGTTTCTGTTTGAACATCATTGTCATTTCTTTGGGGTATTATCTAGGAGTGGCTGTTTACCCACAATTAGGTAATTGTATTATATATTATGAGGAAACGTCAAGCTGTTGTACACAGACTGCACATTTTACATTGACCCCAAGCAAAGGTAAGGGGCTCCAATTCCTCTGCAACCTTGGCAACATGTGATTTTCAGTTTTCCTGATTATAGCCATTCCCATGTGTATGCAGGGAATTCTATGTGACACCTTTCCATGTGCTTGTTGAGTGTTTGTATGTCTTGGAGTCTCTCATCCATTTAAAAAATTGAGATGGTGTCTTGTTGCACTGTACAAGTTTGTGGTGTATTCTGGATAACAGGCTCTTGTCAGATGTACAATGTGCAGATATTTTCTTCTTTTCTGTGACTGACTTCACTTCTTGGTTGGCATCTTTTGATGCAGAAAAGATTTTAATTTGGAGGAAATTAATTTATTCTTTCTCTGGTTGCTCATACTTTGGTTTCACCTCTGAGAAACCATAGCTAAATCCAAGGTCGTGAACATTTATCCCCATGTTTTACATATTACACATACACCCTTATGTATTTTGAGTTAATTTTTGTATGTGATATGAGTTAGGGTTCATTTTCATTCTTCTGCATGTGGACAGCTGGTTGCCAAGCACTATTTACTGGAAAGACACTATTTCTCCATAATTTAATATTGTCCACCCTTGTCAGATATCAACTGGCCATTGGTGGTTAGGGCCATTTCTGGGCTTTCCATTCAGGTACGTTGATCTGTATATAACCCTTGAACAACATGGGGGCTAGTGGTGTTGACACCCCACAGAGTCCCAATATACATAAAACATTTGACTCTGCCAAAACTTTGTTATCCTAAAACTGCCTATT